>NC_087366.1:540730-10540730 GCF_030014295.1 Loxodonta africana
CATAGAGAGATAGTATTGATTTCTCTAGGCAGTCTGTTTCCCTGGGCCTCGCTGTAGCAACACTATCTCGCCAGGGCAACACTGCATGGGATTTCCTCTGCCAGGAGAGAGCAGCTGCTTTGTAGTTTGTGCTGGGAAACCTTGCTTTGGCAAGTGCCAATTGACCGCATTCAGGCAGAAAGAAAAGAGAATCTCAGGAGGCCTTTCTCCCCGGCTGCTCTGGCCAAGCCCTTCCAGCTAAAACTATGCCGTTGCTCCTCTGGAAGGATCCCTGCACCGCGGACGTAGTTTTTCAGAAGAAGCCTTGCGTTTGCAAGAGCAAAGGAGGAATTCGTTGCAGGAAAGAGGAAGGAAAGAAAGTTTCTCTCCCTCTGCCTGCTTTGCTCAGAGAACTGGATGAAGTCAGGGAGTTCTCCCTTTCACTGAGAAACGTGCGGCTGCTGTTGCCTGTGCGCTCTCTTCTTTGCAAAAGAGTCTGCTGTTCCACGCTTTGAACCGTGGAAAGGCGCCGGGCTCTGCTAAGATTCCCCGGCGCTTCGTTTGCCCTGGGCCAAGCGAGCCTTCACAATAGCTGAACGCTAACACTGCATACTCGTTCCACTTCCAGAACAGGGCTACCGCGAGGCAGTTCTCCGGTGGAAAAAGGCCCTTCGCGAAGGGCAGATCTGCCGAGCTCACTGCGGGAAAGCGAAAGCAAAGGACGCTTTTCTCCCTCTAACCGCTTCGTCAGAGGGAACGGGGGAACTGACAGTGTTCTTTCTCTCACTGAGATACACACAATCTGACGTTGCCTCTGAGCTCCGTTGCTGGCAAAGAACTGAAACTGACATACATTCCTGTGGGGAAACACAGGGCTTTGCTAGGATTTCTCCAGGCAGTCTGTTTTCCCTGGGCCTCGCTGTAGCAACACTATCTCGCCAGGGCAACACTGCATGGGATTTCCTCTGCCAGGAGAGAGCTGCTGCTTTGTAGTTTGTGCTGGGAAACCTTGCTTTGGCAAGTGCCAATTGACCGCATTCAGGCAGAAAGAAAAGAGAATCGCAGGAGGCCTTTTCTCCCCGGCTGCTCTGCCAAGCCTTCAGCTAAAACTATGCCGTTGCTCCTCTGGAAGGATCCCTGCACCGCGACGTAGTTTTTCAGAAGAAGCCTTGCGTTTGCAAGAGCAAAGGAGGAATTCGTTGCAGGAAAGAGGAAGGAAAGAAAGTTTCTCTCCCTCTGCCTGCCTTGCTCAGAGAACTGGATGAAGTCAGGGAGTTCTCCCTTTCACTGAGAAACGTGCGGGCTGCTGTTGCCTGTGCGCTCTCTTCTTTGCAAAAGAGTCTGCTGTTCCACGCTTTGAACCGTGGAAAGGCGCCGGGCTCTGCTAAGATTTCCCCCGGCGCTTCGTTTGCCCTGGGCAAAGCGAGCCTTCACAATAGCTGAACGCTAACACTGCATACTCGTTCCACTTCCAGAACAGGGCTACCGCGAGGCAGTTCTCCGGGAGGAAACGGCCCTTCGCGAAGGGCAGATCTGCCGAGCTCACTGCGGGAAAGCGAAAGCAAAGGACGCTTTTTCTCCCCTTAACCGCTTTCGTCAGAGGAACGGGGGAAGTCACAGTGTTCTTTCTCTCACTGAGATACACACAATCTGACGTTGCCTCTGAGCTCCGTTGCTGGCAAAGAACTGAAACTGACATACATTCCTTGTGGGGAAACACAGGGCTTTGCTAGGATTTCTCTAGGCAGTCTGTTTCCCTGGGCCTCGCTGTAGCAACACTATCTCGCCAGGGCAACACTGCATGGGATTTCCTCTGCCAGGAGAGAGCTGCTGCTTTGTAGTTTGTGCTGGGAAACCTTGCTTTGGCAAGTGCCAATTGACCGCATTCAGGCAGAAAGAAAAAGAGAATCGCAAGAGGTCTTTTCTCCCCGGCTGCTCGGCCAAGCCCTCCAGCTAAAACTATGCCGTTGCTCCTCTGGAAGGATCCTGCACCGCGACGTAGTTTTCAGAAGAAGCCTTGCGTTTGCAAGAGCAAAGGAGGAATTCGTTGCAGGAAGAGGAAGGAAAGAAAGTTCTCTCCCTCTGCCTGCCTTGCTCAGAGAACTGGATGAAGTCAGGGAGTTCTCCCTTTCACTGAGAAACGTGCGGGCTGCTGTTGCCTGTGCGCTCTCTTCTTTGCAAAAGAGTCTGCTGTTCCACGCTTTGAACCGTGGGAAGGCGCCGGGCTCTGCTAAGATTCCCCCGGCGCTTCGTTTGCCCTGGGCCAAAGCGAGCCTTCACAATAGCTGAACGCTAACACTGCATACTCGTTCCACTTCCAGAACAGGGCTACCGCGAGGCAGTTCTCCGGGGGAAAACGGCCCTTCGCGAAGGGCAGATCTGCCGAGCTCACTGCGGGAAAGCGAAAGCAAAGGACGCTTTTCTCCTCTAACCGCTTTCGTCAGAGGAACGGGGGAACTGACAGTGTTCTTTCTCTCACTGAGATACACACAATCTGACGTTGCCTGTGAGCTCCGTTGCTGGCAAAGAACTGAAACTGACATACATTCCTGTGGGGAAACACAGGGCTTTGCTAGGATTTCTCTAGGCAGTCTGTTTTCCCTGAGCCTCGCTGTAGCAACACTATCTCGCCAGGGCAACACTGCATGGGATTTCCTCTGCCAGGAGAGAGCTGCTGCTTTGTAGTTTGTGCTGGGAAACCTTGCTTTGGCAAGTGCCAATTGACCGCATTCAGGCAGAAAGAAAAGAGAATCGCAAGAGGTCTTTTCTCCCCGGCTGCTCGGCCAAGCCCTTCCAGCTAAAACTATGCCGTTGCTCCTCTGGAAGGATCCCTGCACCGCGACGTAGTTTTTCAGAAGAAGCCTTGCGTTTGCAAGAGCAAAGGAGGAATTCGTTGCAGGAAAGAGGAAGGAAAGAAAGTTTCTCTCCCTCTGCCTGCTTTGCTCAGAGAACTGGATGAAGTCAGGGAGTTCTCCCTTTCACTGAGAAACGTGCGGGCTGCTGTTGCCTGTGCGCTCTCTTCTTTGCAAAAGAGTCTGCTGTTCCACGCTTTGAACCGTGGAAAGGCGCCGGGCTCTGCTAAGATTTCCCCGGCGCTTCGTTTGCCCTGGGCCAAAGCGAGCCTTCACAATAGCTGAACGCTAACACTGCATACTCGTTCCACTTCCAGAACAGGGCTACCGCGAGGCAGTTCTCCGGGAGAAAACGGCCCTTCGCGAAGGGCAGATCTGCCGAGCTCACTGCGGGAAGCGAAAGCAAAGGACGCTTTTCTCCCTCTAACCGCTTTCGTCAGAGGAACGGGGGAAGTCACAGTGTTCTTTCTCTCACCTGAGATACACACAATCTGATGTTGCCTCTGAGCTCCGTTGCTGGCAAAGAACTGAAACTGACATACATTCCTGTGGGAAACACAGGGCTTTGCTAGGATTTCTCTAGGCAGTCTGTTTTCCCTGGGCCTCGCTGTAGCAACACTATCTCGCCAGGGCAACACTGCATGGGATTTCCTCTGCCAGGAGAGAGCAGCTGCTTTGTAGTTTGTGCTGGGAAACCTTGCTTTGGCAAGTGCCAATTGACCGCATTCAGGCAGAAAGAAAAGAGAATCGCAAGAGGTCTTTCTCCCCGGCTGCTCTGCCAAGCCCTTCCAGCTAAAACTATGCCGTTGCTCCTCTGGAAGGATCCCTGCACGCGACGTAGTTTTCAGAGAAGCCTTGCGTTTGCAAGAGCAAAGGAGGAATTCGTTGCAGGAAAGAGGAAGGAAAGAAAGTTTCTCTCCCTCTGCCTGCTTTGCTCAGAGAACTGGATGAAGTCAGGGAGTCTCCCTTTCACTGAGAAACGTGCGGGCTGCTGTTGCCTGTGCGCTCTCTTCTTGCAAAAGAGTCTGCTGTTCCACGCTTTGAACCGTGGAAAGGCGCCGGGCTCTGCTAAGATTCCCCCGGCGCTTCGTTTGCCCTGGGCCAAAGCGAGCCTTCACAATAGCTGAACGCTAACACTGCATACTCGTTCCACTTCCAGAACAGGGCTACCGCGAGGCAGTTCTCCGGGGGAAAACGGCCCTTCGCGAAGGGCAGATCTGCCGAGCTCACTGCGGGAAAGCGAAAGCAAAGGACGCTTTTCTCCCTCTAACCGCTTCGTCAGAGGAACGGGGAAGTCACAGTGTTCTTTCTTTTTCTCACTGAGATACACACAATCTGACGTTGCCTGTGAGCTCGTTGCTGGCAAAGAACTGAAACCTGACATACATTCCTGTGGGGAAACACAGGGCTTTGCTAGGATTTCTCTAGGCAGTCTGTTTTCCCTGGGCCTCGCTGTAGCAACACTATCTCGCCAGGGCAACACTGCATGGGATTTCCTCTGCCAGGAGAGAGCTGCTGCTTTGTAGTTTGTGCTGGGAAACCTTGCTTTGCAAGTGCCAATTGACCGCATTCAGGCAGAAAGAAAAGAGAATCGCAGGAGGCCTTTTCTCCCGGCTGCTCTGCCAAGCCCTTCCAGCTAAAACTATGCCGTTGCTCCTCTGGAAGGATCCGTGCACCGCGACGTAGTTTTTTCAGAAGAAGCCTTGCGTTTGCAAGAGCAAAGGAGGAATTCGTTGCAGGAAAGAGGAAGGAAAGAAAGTTTCTCTCCCTCTGCCTGCTTTGCTCAGAGAACGGATGAAGTCAGGGAGTTCTCCCTTTCACTGAGAAACGTGCGGGCTGCTGTTGCCTGTGCGCTCTCTTCTTGCAAAAGAGTCTGCTGTTCCACGCTTTGAACCGTGGAAAGGCGCCGGGCTCTGCTAAGATTTCCCCCGGCGCTTCGTTTGCCCTGGGCCAAAGCGAGCCTTCACAATAGCTGAACGCTAACACTGCATACTCGTTCCACTTCCAGAACAGGGCTACCGCGAGGCAGTTCTCCGGGAGAAAACGGCCCTTCGCGAAGGGCAGATCTGCCGAGCTCACTGCGGGAAAGCGAAAGCAAAGGACGCTTTTCTCCCTCTAACCGCTTTCGTCAGAGGAACGGGGGAAGTCACAGTGTTCTTTCTCTCACTGAGATACACACAATCTGACGTTGCCTGTGAGCTCCGTTGCTGGCAAAGAACTGAAACTGACATACATTCCTGTGGGGAAACACAGGGCTTTGCTAGGATTTCTCTAGGCAGTCTGTTTTCCCTGGGCCTCGCTGTAGCAACACTATCTCGCCAGGGCAACACTGCATGGGATTTCCTCTGCCAGGAGAGAGCAGCTGCTTTGTAGTTTGTGCTGGGAAACCTTGCTTTGGCAAGTGCCAATTGACCGCATTCAGGCAGAAAGAAAAGAGAATCGCAGGAGGCCTTTTCTCCCCGGCTGCTCGGCCAAGCCCTTCCAGCTAAAACTATGCCGTTGCTCCTCTGGAAGGATCCCTGCACCGCGACGTAGTTTTTCAGAAGAAGCCTTGCGTTTGCAAGAGCAAAGGAGGAATTCGTTGCAGGAAAGAGGAAGGAAAGAAAGTTTCTCTCCCTCTGCCTGCTTTGCTCAGAGAACTGGATGAAGTCAGGGAGTTCTCCCTTTCACTGAGAAACGTGCGGGCTGCTGTTGCCTGTGCGCTCTCTTCTTTGCAAAAGAGTCTGCTGTTCCACGCTTTGAACCGTGGAAAGGCGCCGGGCTCTGCTAAGATTCCCCCGGCGCTTCGTTTGCCCTGGGCCAAAGCGAGCCTTCACAATAGCTGAACGCTAACACTGCATACTCGTTCCACTTCCAGAACAGGGCTACCGCGAGGCAGTTCTCCGGGGGAAAACGGCCCTTCGCGAAGGGCAGATCTGCCGAGCTCACTGCGGGAAAGCGAAAGCAAAGGACGCTTTTCTCCCTCTAACCGCTTTCGTCAGAGGAACGGGGGAACTGACAGTGTTCTTTCTCTCACTGAGATACACACAATCTGACGTTGCCTGTGAGCTCCGTTGCTGGCAAAGAACTGAAACTGACATACATTCCTGTGGGGAAACACAGGGCTTTGCTAGGATTTCTCTAGGCAGTCTGTTTTCCCTGAGCCTCGCTGTAGCAACACTATCTCGCCAGGGCAACACTGCATGGGATTTCCTCTGCCAGGAGAGAGCTGCTGCTTTGTAGTTTGTGCTGGGAAACCTTGCTTTGGCAAGTGCCAATTGACCGCATTCAGGCAGAAAGAAAAGAGAATCGCAAGAGGTCTTTTCTCCCCGGCTGCTCGGCCAAGCCCTTCCAGCTAAAACTATGCCGTTGCTCCTCTGGAAGGATCCCTGCACCGCGACGTAGTTTTTCAGAAGAAGCCTTGCGTTTGCAAGAGCAAAGGAGGAATTCGTTGCAGGAAAGAGGAAGGAAAGAAAGTTTCTCTCCCTCTGCCTGCCTTGCTCAGAGAACTGGATGAAGTCAGGGAGTTCTCCCTTTCACTGAGAAACGTGCGGGCTGCTGTTGCCTGTGCGCTCTCTTCTTTGCAAAAGAGTCTGCTGTTCCACGCTTTGAACCGTGGAAAGGCGCCGGGCTCTGCTAAGATTTCCCCCGGCGCTTCGTTTGCCCTGGGCCAAAGCGAGCCTTCGCAATAGCTGAACGCTAACACTGCATACTCATTCCACTTCCAGAACAGGGCTACCGCGAGGCAGTTCTCCGGGAGAAAACGGCCCTTCGCGAAGGGCAGATCTGCCGAGCTCACTGCGGGAAAGCGAAAGCAAAGGACGCTTTTCTCCCTCTAACCGCTTTCGTCAGAGGAACGGGGGAAGTCACAGTGTTCTTTCTCTCACTGAGATACACACAATCTGATGTTGCCTCTGAGCTCCGTTGCTGGCAAAGAACTGAAACTGACATACATTCCTGTGGGGAAACACAGGGCTTTGCTAGGATTTCTCTAGGCAGTCTGTTTTCCCTGGGCCTCGCTGTAGCAACACTATCTCGCCAGGGCAACACTGCATGGGATTTCCTCTGCCAGGAGAGAGCAGCTGCTTTGTAGTTTGTGCTGGGAAACCTTGCTTTGGCAAGTGCCAATTGACCGCATTCAGGCAGAAAGAAAAGAGAATCGCAAGAGGTCTTTTCTCCCCGGCTGCTCTGCCAAGCCCTTCCAGCTAAAACTATGCCGTTGCTCCTCTGGAAGGATCCCTGCACCGCGACGTAGTTTTTCAGAAGAAGCCTTGCGTTTGCAAGAGCAAAGGAGGAATTCGTTGCAGGAAAGAGGAAGGAAAGAAAGTTTCTCTCCCTCTGCCTGCTTTGCTCAGAGAACTGGATGAAGTCAGGGAGTTCTCCCTTTCACTGAGAAACGTGCGGGCTGCTGTTGCCTGTGCGCTCTCTTCTTTGCAAAAGAGTCTGCTGTTCCACGCTTTGAACCGTGGAAAGGCGCCGGGCTCTGCTAAGATTCCCCCGGCGCTTCGTTTGCCCTGGGCCAAAGCGAGCCTTCACAATAGCTGAACGCTAACACTGCATACTCGTTCCACTTCCAGAACAGGGCTACCGCGAGGCAGTTCTCCGGGGGAAAACGGCCCTTCGCGAAGGGCAGATCTGCCGAGCTCACTGCGGGAAAGCGAAAGCAAAGGACGCTTTTCTCCCTCTAACCGCTTTCGTCAGAGGAACGGGGGAACTGACAGTGTTCTTTCTCTCACTGAGATACACACAATCTGACGTTGCCTGTGAGCTCCGTTGCTGGCAAAGAACTGAAACTGACATACATTCCTGTGGGGAAACACAGGGCTTTGCTAGGATTTCTCTAGGCAGTCTGTTTTCCCTGAGCCTCGCTGTAGCAACACTATCTCGCCAGGGCAACACTGCATGGGATTTCCTCTGCCAGGAGAGAGCTGCTGCTTTGTAGTTTGTGCTGGGAAACCTTGCTTTGGCAAGTGCCAATTGACCGCATTCAGGCAGAAAGAAAAGAGAATCGCAAGAGGTCTTTTCTCCCCGGCTGCTCGGCCAAGCCCTTCCAGCTAAAACTATGCCGTTGCTCCTCTGGAAGGATCCCTGCACCGCGACGTAGTTTTTCAGAAGAAGCCTTGCGTTTGCAAGAGCAAAGGAGGAATTCGTTGCAGGAAAGAGGAAGGAAAGAAAGTTTCTCTCCCTCTGCCTGCCTTGCTCAGAGAACTGGATGAAGTCAGGGAGTTCTCCCTTTCACTGAGAAACGTGCGGGCTGCTGTTGCCTGTGCGCTCTCTTCTTTGCAAAAGAGTCTGCTGTTCCACGCTTTGAACCGTGGAAAGGCGCCGGGCTCTGCTAAGATTTCCCCCGGCGCTTCGTTTGCCCTGGGCCAAAGCGAGCCTTCACAATAGCTGAACGCTAACACTGCATACTCGTTCCACTTCCAGAACAGGGCTACCGCGAGGCAGTTCTCCGGGGGAAAACGGCCCTTCGCGAAGGGCAGATCTGCCGAGCTCACTGCGGGAAAGCGAAAGCAAAGGACGCTTTTCTCCCTCTAACCGCTTTCGTCAGAGGAACGGGGGAACTGACAGTGTTCTTTCTCTCACTGAGATACACACAATCTGACGTTGCCTGTGAGCTCCGTTGCTGGCAAAGAACTGAAACTGACATACATTCCTGTGGGGAAACACAGGGCTTTGCTAGGATTTCTCCAGGCAGTCTGTTTTCCCTGGGCCTCGCTGTAGCAACACTATCTCGCCAGGGCAACACTGCATGGGATTTCCTCTGCCAGGAGAGAGCTGCTGCTTTGTAGTTTGTGCTGGGAAACCTTGCTTTGGCAAGTGCCAATTGACCGCATTCAGGCAGAAAGAAAAGAGAATCGCAGGAGGCCTTTTCTCCCCGGCTGCTCTGCCAAGCCCTTCCAGCTAAAACTATGCCGTTGCTCCTCTGGAAGGATCCCTGCACCGCGACGTAGTTTTTCAGAAGAAGCCTTGCGTTTGCAAGAGCAAAGGAGGAATTCGTTGCAGGAAAGAGGAAGGAAAGAAAGTTTCTCTCCCTCTGCCTGCCTTGCTCAGAGAACTGGATGAAGTCAGGGAGTTCTCCCTTTCACTGAGAAACGTGCGGGCTGCTGTTGCCTGTGCGCTCTCTTCTTTGCAAAAGAGTCTGCTGTTCCACGCTTTGAACCGTGGAAAGGCGCCGGGCTCTGCTAAGATTTCCCCCGGCGCTTCGTTTGCCCTGGGCCAAAGCGAGCCTTCACAATAGCTGAACGCTAACACTGCATACTCGTTCCACTTCCAGAACAGGGCTACCGCGAGGCAGTTCTCCGGGAGAAAACGGCCCTTCGCGAAGGGCAGATCTGCCGAGCTCACTGCGGGAAAGCGAAAGCAAAGGACGCTTTTCTCCCTCTAACCGCTTTCGTCAGAGGAACGGGGGAAGTCACAGTGTTCTTTCTCTCACTGAGATACACACAATCTGACGTTGCCTCTGAGCTCCGTTGCTGGCAAAGAACTGAAACTGACATACATTCCTGTGGGGAAACACAGGGCTTTGCTAGGATTTCTCTAGGCAGTCTGTTTTCCCTGGGCCTCGCTGTAGCAACACTATCTCGCCAGGGCAACACTGCATGGGATTTCCTCTGCCAGGAGAGAGCTGCTGCTTTGTAGTTTGTGCTGGGAAACCTTGCTTTGGCAAGTGCCAATTGACCGCATTCAGGCAGAAAGAAAAGAGAATCGCAAGAGGTCTTTTCTCCCCGGCTGCTCGGCCAAGCCCTTCCAGCTAAAACTATGCCGTTGCTCCTCTGGAAGGATCCCTGCACCGCGACGTAGTTTTTCAGAAGAAGCCTTGCGTTTGCAAGAGCAAAGGAGGAATTCGTTGCAGGAAAGAGGAAGGAAAGAAAGTTTCTCTCCCTCTGCCTGCCTTGCTCAGAGAACTGGATGAAGTCAGGGAGTTCTCCCTTTCACTGAGAAACGTGCGGGCTGCTGTTGCCTGTGCGCTCTCTTCTTTGCAAAAGAGTCTGCTGTTCCACGCTTTGAACCGTGGAAAGGCGCCGGGCTCTGCTAAGATTCCCCCGGCGCTTCGTTTGCCCTGGGCCAAAGCGAGCCTTCACAATAGCTGAACGCTAACACTGCATACTCGTTCCACTTCCAGAACAGGGCTACCGCGAGGCAGTTCTCCGGGGGAAAACGGCCCTTCGCGAAGGGCAGATCTGCCGAGCTCACTGCGGGAAAGCGAAAGCAAAGGACGCTTTTCTCCCTCTAACCGCTTTCGTCAGAGGAACGGGGGAACTGACAGTGTTCTTTCTCTCACTGAGATACACACAATCTGACGTTGCCTGTGAGCTCCGTTGCTGGCAAAGAACTGAAACTGACATACATTCCTGTGGGGAAACACAGGGCTTTGCTAGGATTTCTCTAGGCAGTCTGTTTTCCCTGAGCCTCGCTGTAGCAACACTATCTCGCCAGGGCAACACTGCATGGGATTTCCTCTGCCAGGAGAGAGCTGCTGCTTTGTAGTTTGTGCTGGGAAACCTTGCTTTGGCAAGTGCCAATTGACCGCATTCAGGCAGAAAGAAAAGAGAATCGCAAGAGGTCTTTTCTCCCCGGCTGCTCGGCCAAGCCCTTCCAGCTAAAACTATGCCGTTGCTCCTCTGGAAGGATCCCTGCACCGCGACGTAGTTTTTCAGAAGAAGCCTTGCGTTTGCAAGAGCAAAGGAGGAATTCGTTGCAGGAAAGAGGAAGGAAAGAAAGTTTCTCTCCCTCTGCCTGCTTTGCTCAGAGAACTGGATGAAGTCAGGGAGTTCTCCCTTTCACTGAGAAACGTGCGGGCTGCTGTTGCCTGTGCGCTCTCTTCTTTGCAAAAGAGTCTGCTGTTCCACGCTTTGAACCGTGGAAAGGCGCCGGGCTCTGCTAAGATTTCCCCCGGCGCTTCGTTTGCCCTGGGCCAAAGCGAGCCTTCACAATAGCTGAACGCTAACACTGCATACTCGTTCCACTTCCAGAACAGGGCTACCGCGAGGCAGTTCTCCGGGAGAAAACGGCCCTTCGCGAAGGGCAGATCTGCCGAGCTCACTGCGGGAAAGCGAAAGCAAAGGACGCTTTTCTCCCTCTAACCGCTTTCGTCAGAGGAACGGGGGAAGTCACAGTGTTCTTTCTCTCACTGAGATACACACAATCTGACGTTGCCTGTGAGCTCCGTTGCTGGCAAAGAACTGAAACTGACATACATTCCTGTGGGGAAACACAGGGCTTTGCTAGGATTTCTCTAGGCAGTCTGTTTTCCCTGGGCCTCGCTGTAGCAACACTATCTCGCCAGGGCAACACTGCATGGGATTTCCTCTGCCAGGAGAGAGCAGCTGCTTTGTAGTTTGTGCTGGGAAACCTTGCTTTGGCAAGTGCCAATTGACCGCATTCAGGCAGAAAGAAAAGAGAATCGCAGGAGGCCTTTTCTCCCCGGCTGCTCGGCCAAGCCCTTCCAGCTAAAACTATGCCGTTGCTCCTCTGGAAGGATCCCTGCACCGCGACGTAGTTTTTCAGAAGAAGCCTTGCGTTTGCAAGAGCAAAGGAGGAATTCGTTGCAGGAAAGAGGAAGGAAAGAAAGTTTCTCTCCCTCTGCCTGCTTTGCTCAGAGAACTGGATGAAGTCAGGGAGTTCTCCCTTTCACTGAGAAACGTGCGGGCTGCTGTTGCCTGTGCGCTCTCTTCTTTGCAAAAGAGTCTGCTGTTCCACGCTTTGAACCGTGGAAAGGCGCCGGGCTCTGCTAAGATTCCCCCGGCGCTTCGTTTGCCCTGGGCCAAAGCGAGCCTTCACAATAGCTGAACGCTAACACTGCATACTCGTTCCACTTCCAGAACAGGGCTACCGCGAGGCAGTTCTCCGGGGGAAAACGGCCCTTCGCGAAGGGCAGATCTGCCGAGCTCACTGCGGGAAAGCGAAAGCAAAGGACGCTTTTCTCCCTCTAACCGCTTTCGTCAGAGGAACGGGGGAACTGACAGTGTTCTTTCTCTCACTGAGATACACACAATCTGACGTTGCCTGTGAGCTCCGTTGCTGGCAAAGAACTGAAACTGACATACATTCCTGTGGGGAAACACAGGGCTTTGCTAGGATTTCTCTAGGCAGTCTGTTTTCCCTGAGCCTCGCTGTAGCAACACTATCTCGCCAGGGCAACACTGCATGGGATTTCCTCTGCCAGGAGAGAGCTGCTGCTTTGTAGTTTGTGCTGGGAAACCTTGCTTTGGCAAGTGCCAATTGACCGCATTCAGGCAGAAAGAAAAGAGAATCGCAAGAGGTCTTTTCTCCCCGGCTGCTCGGCCAAGCCCTTCCAGCTAAAACTATGCCGTTGCTCCTCTGGAAGGATCCCTGCACCGCGACGTAGTTTTTCAGAAGAAGCCTTGCGTTTGCAAGAGCAAAGGAGGAATTCGTTGCAGGAAAGAGGAAGGAAAGAAAGTTTCTCTCCCTCTGCCTGCCTTGCTCAGAGAACTGGATGAAGTCAGGGAGTTCTCCCTTTCACTGAGAAACGTGCGGGCTGCTGTTGCCTGTGCGCTCTCTTCTTTGCAAAAGAGTCTGCTGTTCCACGCTTTGAACCGTGGAAAGGCGCCGGGCTCTGCTAAGATTTCCCCCGGCGCTTCGTTTGCCCTGGGCCAAAGCGAGCCTTCGCAATAGCTGAACGCTAACACTGCATACTCGTTCCACTTCCAGAACAGGGCTACCGCGAGGCAGTTCTCCGGGAGAAAACGGCCCTTCGCGAAGGGCAGATCTGCCGAGCTCACTGCGGGAAAGCGAAAGCAAAGGACGCTTTTCTCCCTCTAACCGCTTTCGTCAGAGGAACGGGGGAAGTCACAGTGTTCTTTCTCTCACTGAGATACACACAATCTGATGTTGCCTGTGAGCTCCGTTGCTGGCAAAGAACTGAAACTGACATACATTCCTGTGGGGAAACACAGGGCTTTGCTAGGATTTCTCTAGGCAGTCTGTTTTCCCTGGGCCTCGCTGTAGCAACACTATCTCGCCAGGGCAACACTGCATGGGATTTCCTCTGCCAGGAGAGAGCTGCTGCTTTGTAGTTTGTGCTGGGAAACCTTGCTTTGGCAAGTGCCAATTGACCGCATTCAGGCAGAAAGAAAAGAGAATCGCAAGAGGTCTTTTCTCCCCGGCTGCTCTGCCAAGCCCTTCCAGCTAAAACTATGCCGTTGCTCCTCTGGAAGGATCCCTGCACCGCGACGTAGTTTTTCAGAAGAAGCCTTGCGTTTGCAAGAGCAAAGGAGGAATTCGTTGCAGGAAAGAGGAAGGAAAGAAAGTTTCTCTCCCTCTGCCTGCTTTGCTCAGAGAACTGGATGAAGTCAGGGAGTTCTCCCTTTCACTGAGAAACGTGCGGGCTGCTGTTGCCTGTGCGCTCTCTTCTTTGCAAAAGAGTCTGCTGTTCCACGCTTTGAACCGTGGAAAGGCGCCGGGCTCTGCTAAGATTCCCCCGGCGCTTCGTTTGCCCTGGGCCAAAGCGAGCCTTCACAATAGCTGAACGCTAACACTGCATACTCGTTCCACTTCCAGAACAGGGCTACCGCGAGGCAGTTCTCCGGGGGAAAACGGCCCTTCGCGAAGGGCAGATCTGCCGAGCTCACTGCGGGAAAGCGAAAGCAAAGGACGCTTTTCTCCCTCTAACCGCTTTCGTCAGAGGAACGGGGGAAGTCACAGTGTTCTTTCTCTCACTGAGATACACACAATCTGACGTTGCCTGTGAGCTCCGTTGCTGGCAAAGAACTGAAACTGACATACATTCCTGTGGGGAAACACAGGGCTTTGCTAGGATTTCTCTAGGCAGTCTGTTTTCCCTGGGCCTCGCTGTAGCAACACTATCTCGCCAGGGCAACACTGCATGGGATTTCCTCTGCCAGGAGAGAGCAGCTGCTTTGTAGTTTGTGCTGGGAAACCTTGCTTTGGCAAGTGCCAATTGACCGCATTCAGGCAGAAAGAAAAGAGAATCGCAGGAGGCCTTTTCTCCCCGGCTGCTCGGCCAAGCCCTTCCAGCTAAAACTATGCCGTTGCTCCTCTGGAAGGATCCCTGCACCGCGACGTAGTTTTTCAGAAGAAGCCTTGCGTTTGCAAGAGCAAAGGAGGAATTCGTTGCAGGAAAGAGGAAGGAAAGAAAGTTTCTCTCCCTCTGCCTGCCTTGCTCAGAGAACTGGATGAAGTCAGGGAGTTCTCCCTTTCACTGAGAAACGTGCGGGCTGCTGTTGCCTGTGCGCTCTCTTCTTTGCAAAAGAGTCTGCTGTTCCACGCTTTGAACCGTGGAAAGGCGCCGGGCTCTGCTAAGATTCCCCCGGCGCTTCGTTTGCCCTGGGCCAAAGCGAGCCTTCACAATAGCTGAACGCTAACACTGCATACTCGTTCCACTTCCAGAACAGGGCTACCGCGAGGCAGTTCTCCGGGGGAAAACGGCCCTTCGCGAAGGGCAGATCTGCCGAGCTCACTGCGGGAAAGCGAAAGCAAAGGACGCTTTTCTCCCTCTAACCGCTTTCGTCAGAGGAACGGGGGAACTGACAGTGTTCTTTCTCTCACTGAGATACACACAATCTGACGTTGCCTGTGAGCTCCGTTGCTGGCAAAGAACTGAAACTGACATACATTCCTGTGGGGAAACACAGGGCTTTGCTAGGATTTCTCTAGGCAGTCTGTTTTCCCTGAGCCTCGCTGTAGCAACACTATCTCGCCAGGGCAACACTGCATGGGATTTCCTCTGCCAGGAGAGAGCTGCTGCTTTGTAGTTTGTGCTGGGAAACCTTGCTTTGGCAAGTGCCAATTGACCGCATTCAGGCAGAAAGAAAAGAGAATCGCAAGAGGTCTTTTCTCCCCGGCTGCTCGGCCAAGCCCTTCCAGCTAAAACTATGCCGTTGCTCCTCTGGAAGGATCCCTGCACCGCGACGTAGTTTTTCAGAAGAAGCCTTGCGTTTGCAAGAGCAAAGGAGGAATTCGTTGCAGGAAAGAGGAAGGAAAGAAAGTTTCTCTCCCTCTGCCTGCCTTGCTCAGAGAACTGGATGAAGTCAGGGAGTTCTCCCTTTCACTGAGAAACGTGCGGGCTGCTGTTGCCTGTGCGCTCTCTTCTTTGCAAAAGAGTCTGCTGTTCCACGCTTTGAACCGTGGAAAGGCGCCGGGCTCTGCTAAGATTCCCCCGGCGCTTCGTTTGCCCTGGGCCAAAGCGAGCCTTCACAATAGCTGAACGCTAACACTGCATACTCGTTCCACTTCCAGAACAGGGCTACCGCGAGGCAGTTCTCCGGGGGAAAACGGCCCTTCGCGAAGGGCAGATCTGCCGAGCTCACTGCGGGAAAGCGAAAGCAAAGGACGCTTTTCTCCCTCTAACCGCTTTCGTCAGAGGAACGGGGGAACTGACAGTGTTCTTTCTCTCACTGAGATACACACAATCTGACGTTGCCTGTGAGCTCCGTTGCTGGCAAAGAACTGAAACTGACATACATTCCTGTGGGGAAACACAGGGCTTTGCTAGGATTTCTCTAGGCAGTCTGTTTTCCCTGAGCCTCGCTGTAGCAACACTATCTCGCCAGGGCAACACTGCATGGGATTTCCTCTGCCAGGAGAGAGCTGCTGCTTTGTAGTTTGTGCTGGGAAACCTTGCTTTGGCAAGTGCCAATTGACCGCATTCAGGCAGAAAGAAAAGAGAATCGCAAGAGGTCTTTTCTCCCCGGCTGCTCGGCCAAGCCCTTCCAGCTAAAACTATGCCGTTGCTCCTCTGGAAGGATCCCTGCACCGCGACGTAGTTTTTCAGAAGAAGCCTTGCGTTTGCAAGAGCAAAGGAGGAATTCGTTGCAGGAAAGAGGAAGGAAAGAAAGTTTCTCTCCCTCTGCCTGCTTTGCTCAGAGAACTGGATGAAGTCAGGGAGTTCTCCCTTTCACTGAGAAACGTGCGGGCTGCTGTTGCCTGTGCGCTCTCTTCTTTGCAAAAGAGTCTGCTGTTCCACGCTTTGAACCGTGGAAAGGCGCCGGGCTCTGCTAAGATTTCCCCCGGCGCTTCGTTTGCCCTGGGCCAAAGCGAGCCTTCACAATAGCTGAACGCTAACACTGCATACTCGTTCCACTTCCAGAACAGGGCTACCGCGAGGCAGTTCTCCGGGAGAAAACGGCCCTTCGCGAAGGGCAGATCTGCCGAGCTCACTGCGGGAAAGCGAAAGCAAAGGACGCTTTTCTCCCTCTAACCGCTTTCGTCAGAGGAACGGGGGAAGTCACAGTGTTCTTTCTCTCACTGAGATACACACAATCTGACGTTGCCTCTGAGCTCCGTTGCTGGCAAAGAACTGAAACTGACATACATTCCTGTAGGGAAACACAGGGCTTTGCTAGGATTTCTCCAGGCAGTCTGTTTTCCCTGGGCCTCGCTGTAGCAACACTATCTCGCCAGGGCAACACTGCATGGGATTTCCTCTGCCAGGAGAGAGCTGCTGCTTTGTAGTTTGTGCTGGGAAACCTTGCTTTGGCAAGTGCCAATTGACCGCATTCAGGCAGAAAGAAAAGAGAATCTCAGGAGGCCTTTTCTCCCCGGCTGCTCTGCCAAGCCCTTCCAGCTAAAACTATGCCGTTGCTCCTCTGGAAGGATCCCTGCACCGCGACGTAGTTTTTCAGAAGAAGCCTTGCGTTTGCAAGAGCAAAGGAGGAATTCGTTGCAGGAAAGAGGAAGGAAAGAAAGTTTCTCTCCCTCTGCCTGCCTTGCTCAGAGAACTGGATGAAGTCAGGGAGTTCTCCCTTTCACTGAGAAACGTGCGGGCTGCTGTTGCCTGTGCGCTCTCTTCTTTGCAAAAGAGTCTGCTGTTCCACGCTTTGAACCGTGGAAAGGCGCCGGGCTCTGCTAAGATTTCCCCCGGCGCTTCGTTTGCCCTGGGCCAAAGCGAGCCTTCGCAATAGCTGAACGCTAACACTGCATACTCGTTCCACTTCCAGAACAGGGCTACCGCGAGGCAGTTCTCCGGGAGAAAACGGCCCTTCGCGAAGGGCAGATCTGCCGAGCTCACTGCGGGAAAGCGAAAGCAAAGGACGCTTTTCTCCCTCTAACCGCTTTCGTCAGAGGAACGGGGGAAGTCACAGTGTTCTTTCTCTCACTGAGATACACACAATCTGATGTTGCCTCTGAGCTCCGTTGCTGGCAAAGAACTGAAACTGACATACATTCCTGTGGGGAAACACAGGGCTTTGCTAGGATTTCTCTAGGCAGTCTGTTTTCCCTGGGCCTCGCTGTAGCAACACTATCTCGCCAGGGCAACACTGCATGGGATTTCCTCTGCCAGGAGAGAGCTGCTGCTTTGTAGTTTGTGCTGGGAAACCTTGCTTTGGCAAGTGCCAATTGACCGCATTCAGGCAGAAAGAAAAGAGAATCGCAAGAGGTCTTTTCTCCCCGGCTGCTCTGCCAAGCCCTTCCAGCTAAAACTATGCCGTTGCTCCTCTGGAAGGATCCCTGCACCGCGACGTAGTTTTTCAGAAGAAGCCTTGCGTTTGCAAGAGCAAAGGAGGAATTCGTTGCAGGAAAGAGGAAGGAAAGAAAGTTTCTCTCCCTCTGCCTGCTTTGCTCAGAGAACTGGATGAAGTCAGGGAGTTCTCCCTTTCACTGAGAAACGTGCGGGCTGCTGTTGCCTGTGCGCTCTCTTCTTTGCAAAAGAGTCTGCTGTTCCACGCTTTGAACCGTGGAAAGGCGCCGGGCTCTGCTAAGATTCCCCCGGCGCTTCGTTTGCCCTGGGCCAAAGCGAGCCTTCACAATAGCTGAACGCTAACACTGCATACTCGTTCCACTTCCAGAACAGGGCTACCGCGAGGCAGTTCTCCGGGGGAAAACGGCCCTTCGCGAAGGGCAGATCTGCCGAGCTCACTGCGGGAAAGCGAAAGCAAAGGACGCTTTTCTCCCTCTAACCGCTTTCGTCAGAGGAACGGGGGAAGTCACAGTGTTCTTTCTCTCACTGAGATACACACAATCTGACGTTGCCTGTGAGCTCCGTTGCTGGCAAAGAACTGAAACTGACATACATTCCTGTGGGGAAACACAGGGCTTTGCTAGGATTTCTCTAGGCAGTCTGTTTTCCCTGGGCCTCGCTGTAGCAACACTATCTCGCCAGGGCAACACTGCATGGGATTTCCTCTGCCAGGAGAGAGCAGCTGCTTTGTAGTTTGTGCTGGGAAACCTTGCTTTGGCAAGTGCCAATTGACCGCATTCAGGCAGAAAGAAAAGAGAATCGCAGGAGGCCTTTTCTCCCCGGCTGCTCGGCCAAGCCCTTCCAGCTAAAACTATGCCGTTGCTCCTCTGGAAGGATCCCTGCACCGCGACGTAGTTTTTCAGAAGAAGCCTTGCGTTTGCAAGAGCAAAGGAGGAATTCGTTGCAGGAAAGAGGAAGGAAAGAAAGTTTCTCTCCCTCTGCCTGCTTTGCTCAGAGAACTGGATGAAGTCAGGGAGTTCTCCCTTTCACTGAGAAACGTGCGGGCTGCTGTTGCCTGTGCGCTCTCTTCTTTGCAAAAGAGTCTGCTGTTCCACGCTTTGAACCGTGGAAAGGCGCCGGGCTCTGCTAAGATTCCCCCGGCGCTTCGTTTGCCCTGGGCCAAAGCGAGCCTTCACAATAGCTGAACGCTAACACTGCATACTCGTTCCACTTCCAGAACAGGGCTACCGCGAGGCAGTTCTCCGGGGGAAAACGGCCCTTCGCGAAGGGCAGATCTGCCGAGCTCACTGCGGGAAAGCGAAAGCAAAGGACGCTTTTCTCCCTCTAACCGCTTTCGTCAGAGGAACGGGGGAACTGACAGTGTTCTTTCTCTCACTGAGATACACACAATCTGACGTTGCCTGTGAGCTCCGTTGCTGGCAAAGAACTGAAACTGACATACATTCCTGTGGGGAAACACAGGGCTTTGCTAGGATTTCTCTAGGCAGTCTGTTTTCCCTGAGCCTCGCTGTAGCAACACTATCTCGCCAGGGCAACACTGCATGGGATTTCCTCTGCCAGGAGAGAGCTGCTGCTTTGTAGTTTGTGCTGGGAAACCTTGCTTTGGCAAGTGCCAATTGACCGCATTCAGGCAGAAAGAAAAGAGAATCGCAAGAGGTCTTTTCTCCCCGGCTGCTCGGCCAAGCCCTTCCAGCTAAAACTATGCCGTTGCTCCTCTGGAAGGATCCCTGCACCGCGACGTAGTTTTTCAGAAGAAGCCTTGCGTTTGCAAGAGCAAAGGAGGAATTCGTTGCAGGAAAGAGGAAGGAAAGAAAGTTTCTCTCCCTCTGCCTGCCTTGCTCAGAGAACTGGATGAAGTCAGGGAGTTCTCCCTTTCACTGAGAAACGTGCGGGCTGCTGTTGCCTGTGCGCTCTCTTCTTTGCAAAAGAGTCTGCTGTTCCACGCTTTGAACCGTGGAAAGGCGCCGGGCTCTGCTAAGATTCCCCCGGCGCTTCGTTTGCCCTGGGCCAAAGCGAGCCTTCACAATAGCTGAACGCTAACACTGCATACTCGTTCCACTTCCAGAACAGGGCTACCGCGAGGCAGTTCTCCGGGGGAAAACGGCCCTTCGCGAAGGGCAGATCTGCCGAGCTCACTGCGGGAAAGCGAAAGCAAAGGACGCTTTTCTCCCTCTAACCGCTTTCGTCAGAGGAACGGGGGAACTGACAGTGTTCTTTCTCTCACTGAGATACACACAATCTGACGTTGCCTGTGAGCTCCGTTGCTGGCAAAGAACTGAAACTGACATACATTCCTGTGGGGAAACACAGGGCTTTGCTAGGATTTCTCTAGGCAGTCTGTTTTCCCTGAGCCTCGCTGTAGCAACACTATCTCGCCAGGGCAACACTGCATGGGATTTCCTCTGCCAGGAGAGAGCTGCTGCTTTGTAGTTTGTGCTGGGAAACCTTGCTTTGGCAAGTGCCAATTGACCGCATTCAGGCAGAAAGAAAAGAGAATCGCAAGAGGTCTTTTCTCCCCGGCTGCTCGGCCAAGCCCTTCCAGCTAAAACTATGCCGTTGCTCCTCTGGAAGGATCCCTGCACCGCGACGTAGTTTTTCAGAAGAAGCCTTGCGTTTGCAAGAGCAAAGGAGGAATTCGTTGCAGGAAAGAGGAAGGAAAGAAAGTTTCTCTCCCTCTGCCTGCTTTGCTCAGAGAACTGGATGAAGTCAGGGAGTTCTCCCTTTCACTGAGAAACGTGCGGGCTGCTGTTGCCTGTGCGCTCTCTTCTTTGCAAAAGAGTCTGCTGTTCCACGCTTTGAACCGTGGAAAGGCGCCGGGCTCTGCTAAGATTTCCCCCGGCGCTTCGTTTGCCCTGGGCCAAAGCGAGCCTTCACAATAGCTGAACGCTAACACTGCATACTCGTTCCACTTCCAGAACAGGGCTACCGCGAGGCAGTTCTCCGGGAGAAAACGGCCCTTCGCGAAGGGCAGATCTGCCGAGCTCACTGCGGGAAAGCGAAAGCAAAGGACGCTTTTCTCCCTCTAACCGCTTTCGTCAGAGGAACGGGGGAAGTCACAGTGTTCTTTCTCTCACTGAGATACACACAATCTGACGTTGCCTCTGAGCTCCGTTGCTGGCAAAGAACTGAAACTGACATACATTCCTGTAGGGAAACACAGGGCTTTGCTAGGATTTCTCCAGGCAGTCTGTTTTCCCTGGGCCTCGCTGTAGCAACACTATCTCGCCAGGGCAACACTGCATGGGATTTCCTCTGCCAGGAGAGAGCTGCTGCTTTGTAGTTTGTGCTGGGAAACCTTGCTTTGGCAAGTGCCAATTGACCGCATTCAGGCAGAAAGAAAAGAGAATCTCAGGAGGCCTTTTCTCCCCGGCTGCTCTGCCAAGCCCTTCCAGCTAAAACTATGCCGTTGCTCCTCTGGAAGGATCCCTGCACCGCGACGTAGTTTTTCAGAAGAAGCCTTGCGTTTGCAAGAGCAAAGGAGGAATTCGTTGCAGGAAAGAGGAAGGAAAGAAAGTTTCTCTCCCTCTGCCTGCCTTGCTCAGAGAACTGGATGAAGTCAGGGAGTTCTCCCTTTCACTGAGAAACGTGCGGGCTGCTGTTGCCTGTGCGCTCTCTTCTTTGCAAAAGAGTCTGCTGTTCCACGCTTTGAACCGTGGAAAGGCGCCGGGCTCTGCTAAGATTTCCCCCGGCGCTTCGTTTGCCCTGGGCCAAAGCGAGCCTTCACAATAGCTGAACGCTAACACTGCATACTCGTTCCACTTCCAGAACAGGGCTACCGCGAGGCAGTTCTCCGGGAGAAAACGGCCCTTCGCGAAGGGCAGATCTGCCGAGCTCACTGCGGGAAAGCGAAAGCAAAGGACGCTTTTCTCCCTCTAACCGCTTTCGTCAGAGGAACGGGGGAAGTCACAGTGTTCTTTCTCTCACTGAGATACACACAATCTGACGTTGCCTGTGAGCTCCGTTGCTGGCAAAGAACTGAAACTGACATACATTCCTGTGGGGAAACACAGGGCTTTGCTAGGATTTCTCTAGGCAGTCTGTTTTCCCTGGGCCTCGCTGTAGCAACACTATCTCGCCAGGGCAACACTGCATGGGATTTCCTCTGCCAGGAGAGAGCAGCTGCTTTGTAGTTTGTGCTGGGAAACCTTGCTTTGGCAAGTGCCAATTGACCGCATTCAGGCAGAAAGAAAAGAGAATCGCAGGAGGCCTTTTCTCCCCGGCTGCTCTGCCAAGCCCTTCCAGCTAAAACTATGCCGTTGCTCCTCTGGAAGGATCCCTGCACCGCGACGTAGTTTTTCAGAAGAAGCCTTGCGTTTGCAAGAGCAAAGGAGGAATTCGTTGCAGGAAAGAGGAAGGAAAGAAAGTTTCTCTCCCTCTGCCTGCTTTGCTCAGAGAACTGGATGAAGTCAGGGAGTTCTCCCTTTCACTGAGAAACGTGCGGGCTGCTGTTGCCTGTGCGCTCTCTTCTTTGCAAAAGAGTCTGCTGTTCCACGCTTTGAACCGTGGAAAGGCGCCGGGCTCTGCTAAGATTCCCCCGGCGCTTCGTTTGCCCTGGGCCAAAGCGAGCCTTCACAATAGCTGAACGCTAACACTGCATACTCGTTCCACTTCCAGAACAGGGCTACCGCGAGGCAGTTCTCCGGGGGAAAACGGCCCTTCGCGAAGGGCAGATCTGCCGAGCTCACTGCGGGAAAGCGAAAGCAAAGGACGCTTTTCTCCCTCTAACCGCTTTCGTCAGAGGAACGGGGGAACTGACAGTGTTCTTTCTCTCACTGAGATACACACAATCTGACGTTGCCTGTGAGCTCCGTTGCTGGCAAAGAACTGAAACTGACATACATTCCTGTGGGGAAACACAGGGCTTTGCTAGGATTTCTCTAGGCAGTCTGTTTTCCCTGAGCCTCGCTGTAGCAACACTATCTCGCCAGGGCAACACTGCATGGGATTTCCTCTGCCAGGAGAGAGCTGCTGCTTTGTAGTTTGTGCTGGGAAACCTTGCTTTGGCAAGTGCCAATTGACCGCATTCAGGCAGAAAGAAAAGAGAATCGCAAGAGGTCTTTTCTCCCCGGCTGCTCGGCCAAGCCCTTCCAGCTAAAACTATGCCGTTGCTCCTCTGGAAGGATCCCTGCACCGCGACGTAGTTTTTCAGAAGAAGCCTTGCGTTTGCAAGAGCAAAGGAGGAATTCGTTGCAGGAAAGAGGAAGGAAAGAAAGTTTCTCTCCCTCTGCCTGCCTTGCTCAGAGAACTGGATGAAGTCAGGGAGTTCTCCCTTTCACTGAGAAACGTGCGGGCTGCTGTTGCCTGTGCGCTCTCTTCTTTGCAAAAGAGTCTGCTGTTCCACGCTTTGAACCGTGGAAAGGCGCCGGGCTCTGCTAAGATTCCCCCGGCGCTTCGTTTGCCCTGGGCCAAAGCGAGCCTTCACAATAGCTGAACGCTAACACTGCATACTCGTTCCACTTCCAGAACAGGGCTACCGCGAGGCAGTTCTCCGGGAGAAAACGGCCCTTCGCGAAGGGCAGATCTGCCGAGCTCACTGCGGGAAAGCGAAAGCAAAGGACGCTTTTCTCCCTCTAACCGCTTTCGTCAGAGGAACGGGGGAAGTCACAGTGTTCTTTCTCTCACTGAGATACACACAATCTGACGTTGCCTCTGAGCTCCGTTGCTGGCAAAGAACTGAAACTGACATACATTCCTGTAGGGAAACACAGGGCTTTGCTAGGATTTCTCCAGGCAGTCTGTTTTCCCTGGGCCTCGCTGTAGCAACACTATCTCGCCAGGGCAACACTGCATGGGATTTCCTCTGCCAGGAGAGAGCTGCTGCTTTGTAGTTTGTGCTGGGAAACCTTGCTTTGGCAAGTGCCAATTGACCGCATTCAGGCAGAAAGAAAAGAGAATCTCAGGAGGCCTTTTCTCCCCGGCTGCTCTGCCAAGCCCTTCCAGCTAAAACTATGCCGTTGCTCCTCTGGAAGGATCCCTGCACCGCGACGTAGTTTTTCAGAAGAAGCCTTGCGTTTGCAAGAGCAAAGGAGGAATTCGTTGCAGGAAAGAGGAAGGAAAGAAAGTTTCTCTCCCTCTGCCTGCCTTGCTCAGAGAACTGGATGAAGTCAGGGAGTTCTCCCTTTCACTGAGAAACGTGCGGGCTGCTGTTGCCTGTGCGCTCTCTTCTTTGCAAAAGAGTCTGCTGTTCCACGCTTTGAACCGTGGAAAGGCGCCGGGCTCTGCTAAGATTTCCCCCGGCGCTTCGTTTGCCCTGGGCCAAAGCGAGCCTTCACAATAGCTGAACGCTAACACTGCATACTCGTTCCACTTCCAGAACAGGGCTACCGCGAGGCAGTTCTCCGGGAGAAAACGGCCCTTCGCGAAGGGCAGATCTGCCGAGCTCACTGCGGGAAAGCGAAAGCAAAGGACGCTTTTCTCCCTCTAACCGCTTTCGTCAGAGGAACGGGGGAAGTCACAGTGTTCTTTCTCTCACTGAGATACACACAATCTGACGTTGCCTGTGAGCTCCGTTGCTGGCAAAGAACTGAAACTGACATACATTCCTGTGGGGAAACACAGGGCTTTGCTAGGATTTCTCTAGGCAGTCTGTTTTCCCTGGGCCTCGCTGTAGCAACACTATCTCGCCAGGGCAACACTGCATGGGATTTCCTCTGCCAGGAGAGAGCAGCTGCTTTGTAGTTTGTGCTGGGAAACCTTGCTTTGGCAAGTGCCAATTGACCGCATTCAGGCAGAAAGAAAAGAGAATCGCAAGAGGTCTTTTCTCCCCGGCTGCTCGGCCAAGCCCTTCCAGCTAAAACTATGCCGTTGCTCCTCTGGAAGGATCCCTGCACCGCGACGTAGTTTTTCAGAAGAAGCCTTGCGTTTGCAAGAGCAAAGGAGGAATTCGTTGCAGGAAAGAGGAAGGAAAGAAAGTTTCTCTCCCTCTGCCTGCCTTGCTCAGAGAACTGGATGAAGTCAGGGAGTTCTCCCTTTCACTGAGAAACGTGCGGGCTGCTGTTGCCTGTGCGCTCTCTTCTTTGCAAAAGAGTCTGCTGTTCCACGCTTTGAACCGTGGAAAGGCGCCGGGCTCTGCTAAGATTCCCCCGGCGCTTCGTTTGCCCTGGGCCAAAGCGAGCCTTCACAATAGCTGAACGCTAACACTGCATACTCGTTCCACTTCCAGAACAGGGCTACCGCGAGGCAGTTCTCCGGGAGAAAACGGCCCTTCGCGAAGGGCAGATCTGCCGAGCTCACTGCGGGAAAGCGAAAGCAAAGGACGCTTTTCTCCCTCTAACCGCTTTCGTCAGAGGAACGGGGGAAGTCACAGTGTTCTTTCTCTCACTGAGATACACACAATCTGACGTTGCCTGTGAGCTCCGTTGCTGGCAAAGAACTGAAACTGACATACATTCCTGTGGGGAAACACAGGGCTTTGCTAGGATTTCTCTAGGCAGTCTGTTTTCCCTGGGCCTCGCTGTAGCAACACTATCTCGCCAGGGCAACACTGCATGGGATTTCCTCTGCCAGGAGAGAGCTGCTGCTTTGTAGTTTGTGCTGGGAAACCTTGCTTTGGCAAGTGCCAATTGACCGCATTCAGGCGGAAAGAAAAGAGAATCGCAGGAGGCCTTTTCTCCCCGGCTGCTCTGCCAAGCCCTTCCAGCTAAAACTATGCCGTTGCTCCTCTGGAAGGATCCCTGCACCGCGACGTAGTTTTTCAGAAGAAGCCTTGCGTTTGCAAGAGCAAAGGAGGAATTCGTTGCAGGAAAGAGGAAGGAAAGAAAGTTTCTCTCCCTCTGCCTGCTTTGCTCAGAGGACTGGATGAAGTCAGGGAGTTCTCCCTTTCACTGAGAAACGTGCGGGCTGCTGTTGCCTGTGTGCTCTCTTCTTTGCAAAAGAGTCTGCTGTTCCACGCTTTGAACCGTGGAAAGGCGCCGGGCTCTGCTAAGATTTCCCCCGGCGCTTCGTTTGCCCTGGGCCAAAGCGAGCCTTCACAATAGCTGAACGCTAACACTGCATACTCGTTCCACTTCCAGAACAGGGCTACCGCGAGGCAGTTCTCCGGGGGAAAACGGCCCTTCGCGAAGGGCAGATCTGCCGAGCTCACTGCGGGAAAGCGAAAGCAAAGGACGCTTTTCTCCCTCTAACCGCTTTCGTCAGAGGAACGGGGGAAGTCACAGTGTTCTTTCTCTCACTGAGATACACACAATCTGACGTTGCCTCTGAGCTCCGTTGCTGGCAAAGAACTGAAACTGACATACATTCCTGTGGGGAAACACAGGGCCTTTGCTAGGATTTCTCTAGGCAGTCTGTTTTCCCTGGGCCTCGCTGTAGCAACACTATCTCGCCAGGGCAACACTGCATGGGATTTCCTCTGCCAGGAGAGAGCTGCTGCTTTGTAGTTTGTGCTGGGAAACCTTGCTTTGGCAAGTGCCAATTGACCGCATTCAGGCAGAAAGAAAAGAGAATCGCAAGAGGTCTTTTCTCCCCGGCTGCTCGGCCAAGCCCTTCCAGCTAAAACTATGCCGTTGCTCCTCTGGAAGGATCCCTGCACCGCGACGTAGTTTTTCAGAAGAAGCCTTGCGTTTGCAAGAGCAAAGGAGGAATTCGTTGCAGGAAAGAGGAAGGAAAGAAAGTTTCTCTCCCTCTGCCTGCCTTGCTCAGAGAACTGGATGAAGTCAGGGAGTTCTCCCTTTCACTGAGAAACGTGCGGGCTGCTGTTGCCTGTGCGCTCTCTTCTTTGCAAAAGAGTCTGCTGTTCCACGCTTTGAACCGTGGAAAGGCGCCGGGCTCTGCTAAGATTCCCCCGGCGCTTCGTTTGCCCTGGGCCAAAGCGAGCCTTCACAATAGCTGAACGCTAACACTGCATACTCGTTCCACTTCCAGAACAGGGCTACCGCGAGGCAGTTCTCCGGGGGAAAACGGCCCTTCGCGAAGGGCAGATCTGCCGAGCTCACTGCGGGAAAGCGAAAGCAAAGGACGCTTTTCTCCCTCTAACCGCTTTCGTCAGAGGAACGGGGGAACTGACAGTGTTCTTTCTCTCACTGAGATACACACAATCTGACGTTGCCTGTGAGCTCCGTTGCTGGCAAAGAACTGAAACTGACATACATTCCTGTGGGGAAACACAGGGCTTTGCTAGGATTTCTCTAGGCAGTCTGTTTTCCCTGAGCCTCGCTGTAGCAACACTATCTCGCCAGGGCAACACTGCATGGGATTTCCTCTGCCAGGAGAGAGCTGCTGCTTTGTAGTTTGTGCTGGGAAACCTTGCTTTGGCAAGTGCCAATTGACCGCATTCAGGCAGAAAGAAAAGAGAATCGCAAGAGGTCTTTTCTCCCCGGCTGCTCGGCCAAGCCCTTCCAGCTAAAACTATGCCGTTGCTCCTCTGGAAGGATCCCTGCACCGCGACGTAGTTTTTCAGAAGAAGCCTTGCGTTTGCAAGAGCAAAGGAGGAATTCGTTGCAGGAAAGAGGAAGGAAAGAAAGTTTCTCTCCCTCTGCCTGCTTTGCTCAGAGAACTGGATGAAGTCAGGGAGTTCTCCCTTTCACTGAGAAACGTGCGGGCTGCTGTTGCCTGTGCGCTCTCTTCTTTGCAAAAGAGTCTGCTGTTCCACGCTTTGAACCGTGGAAAGGCGCCGGGCTCTGCTAAGATTTCCCCCGGCGCTTCGTTTGCCCTGGGCCAAAGCGAGCCTTCACAATAGCTGAACGCTAACACTGCATACTCGTTCCACTTCCAGAACAGGGCTACCGCGAGGCAGTTCTCCGGGAGAAAACGGCCCTTCGCGAAGGGCAGATCTGCCGAGCTCACTGCGGGAAAGCGAAAGCAAAGGACGCTTTTCTCCCTCTAACCGCTTTCGTCAGAGGAACGGGGGAAGTCACAGTGTTCTTTCTCTCACTGAGATACACACAATCTGATGTTGCCTCTGAGCTCCGTTGCTGGCAAAGAACTGAAACTGACATACATTCCTGTGGGGAAACACAGGGCTTTGCTAGGATTTCTCTAGGCAGTCTGTTTTCCCTGGGCCTCGCTGTAGCAACACTATCTCGCCAGGGCAACACTGCATGGGATTTCCTCTGCCAGGAGAGAGCAGCTGCTTTGTAGTTTGTGCTGGGAAACCTTGCTTTGGCAAGTGCCAATTGACCGCATTCAGGCAGAAAGAAAAGAGAATCGCAAGAGGTCTTTTCTCCCCGGCTGCTCTGCCAAGCCCTTCCAGCTAAAACTATGCCGTTGCTCCTCTGGAAGGATCCCTGCACCGCGACGTAGTTTTTCAGAAGAAGCCTTGCGTTTGCAAGAGCAAAGGAGGAATTCGTTGCAGGAAAGAGGAAGGAAAGAAAGTTTCTCTCCCTCTGCCTGCTTTGCTCAGAGAACTGGATGAAGTCAGGGAGTTCTCCCTTTCACTGAGAAACGTGCGGGCTGCTGTTGCCTGTGCGCTCTCTTCTTTGCAAAAGAGTCTGCTGTTCCACGCTTTGAACCGTGGAAAGGCGCCGGGCTCTGCTAAGATTCCCCCGGCGCTTCGTTTGCCCTGGGCCAAAGCGAGCCTTCACAATAGCTGAACGCTAACACTGCATACTCGTTCCACTTCCAGAACAGGGCTACCGCGAGGCAGTTCTCCGGGGGAAAACGGCCCTTCGCGAAGGGCAGATCTGCCGAGCTCACTGCGGGAAAGCGAAAGCAAAGGACGCTTTTCTCCCTCTAACCGCTTTCGTCAGAGGAACGGGGGAAGTCACAGTGTTCTTTCTCTCACTGAGATACACACAATCTGACGTTGCCTGTGAGCTCCGTTGCTGGCAAAGAACTGAAACTGACATACATTCCTGTGGGGAAACACAGGGCTTTGCTAGGATTTCTCTAGGCAGTCTGTTTTCCCTGGGCCTCGCTGTAGCAACACTATCTCGCCAGGGCAACACTGCATGGGATTTCCTCTGCCAGGAGAGAGCAGCTGCTTTGTAGTTTGTGCTGGGAAACCTTGCTTTGGCAAGTGCCAATTGACCGCATTCAGGCAGAAAGAAAAGAGAATCTCAGGAGGCCTTTTCTCCCCGGCTGCTCTGCCAAGCCCTTCCAGCTAAAACTATGCCGTTGCTCCTCTGGAAGGATCCCTGCACCGCGACGTAGTTTTTCAGAAGAAGCCTTGCGTTTGCAAGAGCAAAGGAGGAATTCGTTGCAGGAAAGAGGAAGGAAAGAAAGTTTCTCTCCCTCTGCCTGCTTTGCTCAGAGAACTGGATGAAGTCAGGGAGTTCTCCCTTTCACTGAGAAACGTGCGGGCTGCTGTTGCCTGTGCGCTCTCTTCTTTGCAAAAGAGTCTGCTGTTCCACGCTTTGAACCGTGGAAAGGCGCCGGGCTCTGCTAAGATTCCCCCGGCGCTTCGTTTGCCCTGGGCCAAAGCGAGCCTTCACAATAGCTGAACGCTAACACTGCATACTCGTTCCACTTCCAGAACAGGGCTACCGCGAGGCAGTTCTCCGGTGGAAAACGGCCCTTCGCGAAGGGCAGATCTGCCGAGCTCACTGCGGGAAAGCGAAAGCAAAGGACGCTTTTCTCCCTCTAACCGCTTTCGTCAGAGGAACGGGGGAACTGACAGTGTTCTTTCTCTCACTGAGATACACACAATCTGACGTTGCCTGTGAGCTCCGTTGCTGGCAAAGAACTGAAACTGACATACATTCCTGTGGGGAAACACAGGGCTTTGCTAGGATTTCTCTAGGCAGTCTGTTTTCCCTGAGCCTCGCTGTAGCAACACTATCTCGCCAGGGCAACACTGCATGGGATTTCCTCTGCCAGGAGAGAGCTGCTGCTTTGTAGTTTGTGCTGGGAAACCTTGCTTTGGCAAGTGCCAATTGACCGCATTCAGGCAGAAAGAAAAGAGAATCGCAAGAGGTCTTTTCTCCCCGGCTGCTCTGCCAAGCCCTTCCAGCTAAAACTATGCCGTTGCTCCTCTGGAAGGATCCCTGCACCGCGACGTAGTTTTTCAGAAGAAGCCTTGCGTTTGCAAGAGCAAAGGAGGAATTCGTTGCAGGAAAGAGGAAGGAAAGAAAGTTTCTCTCCCTCTGCCTGCTTTGCTCAGAGGACTGGATGAAGTCAGGGAGTTCTCCCTTTCACTGAGAAACGTGCGGGCTGCTGTTGCCTGTGTGCTCTCTTCTTTGCAAAAGAGTCTGCTGTTCCACGCTTTGAACCGTGGAAAGGCGCCGGGCTCTGCTAAGATTTCCCCCGGCGCTTCGTTTGCCCTGGGCCAAAGCGAGCCTTCACAATAGCTGAACGCTAACACTGCATACTCGTTCCACTTCCAGAACAGGGCTACCGCGAGGCAGTTCTCCGGGGGAAAACGGCCCTTCGCGAAGGGCAGATCTGCCGAGCTCACTGCGGGAAAGCGAAAGCAAAGGACGCTTTTCTCCCTCTAACCGCTTTCGTCAGAGGAACGGGGGAACTGACAGTGTTCTTTCTCTCACTGAGATACACACAATCTGACGTTGCCTGTGAGCTCCGTTGCTGGCAAAGAACTGAAACTGACATACATTCCTGTGGGGAAACACAGGGCTTTGCTAGGATTTCTCTAGGCAGTCTGTTTTCCCTGGGCCTCGCTGTAGCAACACTATCTCGCCAGGGCAACACTGCATGGGATTTCCTCTGCCAGGAGAGAGCTGCTGCTTTGTAGTTTGTGCTGGGAAACCTTGCTTTGGCAAGTGCCAATTGACCGCATTCAGGCAGAAAGAAAAGAGAATCGCAAGAGGTCTTTTCTCCCCGGCTGCTCGGCCAAGCCCTTCCAGCTAAAACTATGCCGTTGCTCCTCTGGAAGGATCCCTGCACCGCGACGTAGTTTTTCAGAAGAAGCCTTGCGTTTGCAAGAGCAAAGGAGGAATTCGTTGCAGGAAAGAGGAAGGAAAGAAAGTTTCTCTCCCTCTGCCTGCTTTGCTCAGAGAACTGGATGAAGTCAGGGAGTTCTCCCTTTCACTGAGAAACGTGCGGGCTGCTGTTGCCTGTGCGCTCTCTTCTTTGCAAAAGAGTCTGCTGTTCCACGCTTTGAACCGTGGAAAGGCGCCGGGCTCTGCTAAGATTTCCCCCGGCGCTTCGTTTGCCCTGGGCCAAAGCGAGCCTTCACAATAGCTGAACGCTAACACTGCATACTCGTTCCACTTCCAGAACAGGGCTACCGCGAGGCAGTTCTCCGGGAGAAAACGGCCCTTCGCGAAGGGCAGATCTGCCGAGCTCACTGCGGGAAAGCGAAAGCAAAGGACGCTTTTCTCCCTCTAACCGCTTTCGTCAGAGGAACGGGGGAAGTCACAGTGTTCTTTCTCTCACTGAGATACACACAATCTGACGTTGCCTCTGAGCTCCGTTGCTGGCAAAGAACTGAAACTGACATACATTCCTGTAGGGAAACACAGGGCTTTGCTAGGATTTCTCCAGGCAGTCTGTTTTCCCTGGGCCTCGCTGTAGCAACACTATCTCGCCAGGGCAACACTGCATGGGATTTCCTCTGCCAGGAGAGAGCTGCTGCTTTGTAGTTTGTGCTGGGAAACCTTGCTTTGGCAAGTGCCAATTGACCGCATTCAGGCAGAAAGAAAAGAGAATCTCAGGAGGCCTTTTCTCCCCGGCTGCTCTGCCAAGCCCTTCCAGCTAAAACTATGCCGTTGCTCCTCTGGAAGGATCCCTGCACCGCGACGTAGTTTTTCAGAAGAAGCCTTGCGTTTGCAAGAGCAAAGGAGGAATTCGTTGCAGGAAAGAGGAAGGAAAGAAAGTTTCTCTCCCTCTGCCTGCCTTGCTCAGAGAACTGGATGAAGTCAGGGAGTTCTCCCTTTCACTGAGAAACGTGCGGGCTGCTGTTGCCTGTGCGCTCTCTTCTTTGCAAAAGAGTCTGCTGTTCCACGCTTTGAACCGTGGAAAGGCGCCGGGCTCTGCTAAGATTTCCCCCGGCGCTTCGTTTGCCCTGGGCCAAAGCGAGCCTTCACAATAGCTGAACGCTAACACTGCATACTCGTTCCACTTCCAGAACAGGGCTACCGCGAGGCAGTTCTCCGGGAGAAAACGGCCCTTCGCGAAGGGCAGATCTGCCGAGCTCACTGCGGGAAAGCGAAAGCAAAGGACGCTTTTCTCCCTCTAACCGCTTTCGTCAGAGGAACGGGGGAAGTCACAGTGTTCTTTCTCTCACTGAGATACACACAATCTGATGTTGCCTCTGAGCTCCGTTGCTGGCAAAGAACTGAAACTGACATACATTCCTGTGGGGAAACACAGGGCTTTGCTAGGATTTCTCTAGGCAGTCTGTTTTCCCTGGGCCTCGCTGTAGCAACACTATCTCGCCAGGGCAACACTGCATGGGATTTCCTCTGCCAGGAGAGAGCAGCTGCTTTGTAGTTTGTGCTGGGAAACCTTGCTTTGGCAAGTGCCAATTGACCGCATTCAGGCAGAAAGAAAAGAGAATCGCAAGAGGTCTTTTCTCCCCGGCTGCTCGGCCAAGCCCTTCCAGCTAAAACTATGCCGTTGCTCCTCTGGAAGGATCCCTGCACCGCGACGTAGTTTTTCAGAAGAAGCCTTGCGTTTGCAAGAGCAAAGGAGGAATTCGTTGCAGGAAAGAGGAAGGAAAGAAAGTTTCTCTCCCTCTGCCTGCTTTGCTCAGAGAACTGGATGAAGTCAGGGAGTTCTCCCTTTCACTGAGAAACGTGCGGGCTGCTGTTGCCTGTGCGCTCTCTTCTTTGCAAAAGAGTCTGCTGTTCCACGCTTTGAACCGTGGAAAGGCGCCGGGCTCTGCTAAGATTTCCCCCGGCGCTTCGTTTGCCCTGGGCCAAAGCGAGCCTTCACAATAGCTGAACGCTAACACTGCATACTCGTTCCACTTCCAGAACAGGGCTACCGCGAGGCAGTTCTCCGGGAGAAAACGGCCCTTCGCGAAGGGCAGATCTGCCGAGCTCACTGCGGGAAAGCGAAAGCAAAGGACGCTTTTCTCCCTCTAACCGCTTTCGTCAGAGGAACGGGGGAAGTCACAGTGTTCTTTCTCTCACTGAGATACACACAATCTGATGTTGCCTCTGAGCTCCGTTGCTGGCAAAGAACTGAAACTGACATACATTCCTGTGGGGAAACACAGGGCTTTGCTAGGATTTCTCTAGGCAGTCTGTTTTCCCTGGGCCTCGCTGTAGCAACACTATCTCGCCAGGGCAACACTGCATGGGATTTCCTCTGCCAGGAGAGAGCAGCTGCTTTGTAGTTTGTGCTGGGAAACCTTGCTTTGGCAAGTGCCAATTGACCGCATTCAGGCAGAAAGAAAAGAGAATCGCAAGAGGTCTTTTCTCCCCGGCTGCTCTGCCAAGCCCTTCCAGCTAAAACTATGCCGTTGCTCCTCTGGAAGGATCCCTGCACCGCGACGTAGTTTTTCAGAAGAAGCCTTGCGTTTGCAAGAGCAAAGGAGGAATTCGTTGCAGGAAAGAGGAAGGAAAGAAAGTTTCTCTCCCTCTGCCTGCTTTGCTCAGAGAACTGGATGAAGTCAGGGAGTTCTCCCTTTCACTGAGAAACGTGCGGGCTGCTGTTGCCTGTGCGCTCTCTTCTTTGCAAAAGAGTCTGCTGTTCCACGCTTTGAACCGTGGAAAGGCGCCGGGCTCTGCTAAGATTCCCCCGGCGCTTCGTTTGCCCTGGGCCAAAGCGAGCCTTCACAATAGCTGAACGCTAACACTGCATACTCGTTCCACTTCCAGAACAGGGCTACCGCGAGGCAGTTCTCCGGGGGAAAACGGCCCTTCGCGAAGGGCAGATCTGCCGAGCTCACTGCGGGAAAGCGAAAGCAAAGGACGCTTTTCTCCCTCTAACCGCTTTCGTCAGAGGAACGGGGGAAGTCACAGTGTTCTTTCTCTCACTGAGATACACACAATCTGACGTTGCCTGTGAGCTCCGTTGCTGGCAAAGAACTGAAACTGACATACATTCCTGTGGGGAAACACAGGGCTTTGCTAGGATTTCTCTAGGCAGTCTGTTTTCCCTGAGCCTCGCTGTAGCAACACTATCTCGCCAGGGCAACACTGCATGGGATTTCCTCTGCCAGGAGAGAGCAGCTGCTTTGTAGTTTGTGCTGGGAAACCTTGCTTTGGCAAGTGCCAATTGACCGCATTCAGGCAGAAAGAAAAGAGAATCTCAGGAGGCCTTTTCTCCCCGGCTGCTCTGCCAAGCCCTTCCAGCTAAAACTATGCCGTTGCTCCTCTGGAAGGATCCCTGCACCGCGACGTAGTTTTTCAGAAGAAGCCTTGCGTTTGCAAGAGCAAAGGAGGAATTCGTTGCAGGAAAGAGGAAGGAAAGAAAGTTTCTCTCCCTCTGCCTGCTTTGCTCAGAGAACTGGATGAAGTCAGGGAGTTCTCCCTTTCACTGAGAAACGTGCGGGCTGCTGTTGCCTGTGCGCTCTCTTCTTTGCAAAAGAGTCTGCTGTTCCACGCTTTGAACCGTGGAAAGGCGCCGGGCTCTGCTAAGATTCCCCCGGCGCTTCGTTTGCCCTGGGCCAAAGCGAGCCTTCACAATAGCTGAACGCTAACACTGCATACTCGTTCCACTTCCAGAACAGGGCTACCGCGAGGCAGTTCTCCGGTGGAAAACGGCCCTTCGCGAAGGGCAGATCTGCCGAGCTCACTGCGGGAAAGCGAAAGCAAAGGACGCTTTTCTCCCTCTAACCGCTTTCGTCAGAGGAACGGGGGAACTGACAGTGTTCTTTCTCTCACTGAGATACACACAATCTGACGTTGCCTGTGAGCTCCGTTGCTGGCAAAGAACTGAAACTGACATACATTCCTGTGGGGAAACACAGGGCTTTGCTAGGATTTCTCTAGGCAGTCTGTTTTCCCTGAGCCTCGCTGTAGCAACACTATCTCGCCAGGGCAACACTGCATGGGATTTCCTCTGCCAGGAGAGAGCTGCTGCTTTGTAGTTTGTGCTGGGAAACCTTGCTTTGGCAAGTGCCAATTGACCGCATTCAGGCAGAAAGAAAAGAGAATCGCAAGAGGTCTTTTCTCCCCGGCTGCTCTGCCAAGCCCTTCCAGCTAAAACTATGCCGTTGCTCCTCTGGAAGGATCCCTGCACCGCGACGTAGTTTTTCAGAAGAAGCCTTGCGTTTGCAAGAGCAAAGGAGGAATTCGTTGCAGGAAAGAGGAAGGAAAGAAAGTTTCTCTCCCTCTGCCTGCTTTGCTCAGAGGACTGGATGAAGTCAGGGAGTTCTCCCTTTCACTGAGAAACGTGCGGGCTGCTGTTGCCTGTGTGCTCTCTTCTTTGCAAAAGAGTCTGCTGTTCCACGCTTTGAACCGTGGAAAGGCGCCGGGCTCTGCTAAGATTTCCCCCGGCGCTTCGTTTGCCCTGGGCCAAAGCGAGCCTTCACAATAGCTGAACGCTAACACTGCATACTCGTTCCACTTCCAGAACAGGGCTACCGCGAGGCAGTTCTCCGGGGGAAAACGGCCCTTCGCGAAGGGCAGATCTGCCGAGCTCACTGCGGGAAAGCGAAAGCAAAGGACGCTTTTCTCCCTCTAACCGCTTTCGTCAGAGGAACGGGGGAACTGACAGTGTTCTTTCTCTCACTGAGATACACACAATCTGACGTTGCCTCTGAGCTCCGTTGCTGGCAAAGAACTGAAACTGACATACATTCCTGTGGGGAAACACAGGGCTTTGCTAGGATTTCTCTAGGCAGTCTGTTTTCCCTGGGCCTCGCTGTAGCAACACTATCTCGCCAGGGCAACACTGCATGGGATTTCCTCTGCCAGGAGAGAGCTGCTGCTTTGTAGTTTGTGCTGGGAAACCTTGCTTTGGCAAGTGCCAATTGACCGCATTCAGGCAGAAAGAAAAGAGAATCGCAAGAGGTCTTTTCTCCCCGGCTGCTCGGCCAAGCCCTTCCAGCTAAAACTATGCCGTTGCTCCTCTGGAAGGATCCCTGCACCGCGACGTAGTTTTTCAGAAGAAGCCTTGCGTTTGCAAGAGCAAAGGAGGAATTCGTTGCAGGAAAGAGGAAGGAAAGAAAGTTTCTCTCCCTCTGCCTGCTTTGCTCAGAGAACTGGATGAAGTCAGGGAGTTCTCCCTTTCACTGAGAAACGTGCGGGCTGCTGTTGCCTGTGCGCTCTCTTCTTTGCAAAAGAGTCTGCTGTTCCACGCTTTGAACCGTGGAAAGGCGCCGGGCTCTGCTAAGATTTCCCCCGGCGCTTCGTTTGCCCTGGGCCAAAGCGAGCCTTCACAATAGCTGAACGCTAACACTGCATACTCGTTCCACTTCCAGAACAGGGCTACCGCGAGGCAGTTCTCCGGGAGAAAACGGCCCTTCGCGAAGGGCAGATCTGCCGAGCTCACTGCGGGAAAGCGAAAGCAAAGGACGCTTTTCTCCCTCTAACCGCTTTCGTCAGAGGAACGGGGGAAGTCACAGTGTTCTTTCTCTCACTGAGATACACACAATCTGACGTTGCCTCTGAGCTCCGTTGCTGGCAAAGAACTGAAACTGACATACATTCCTGTAGGGAAACACAGGGCTTTGCTAGGATTTCTCCAGGCAGTCTGTTTTCCCTGGGCCTCGCTGTAGCAACACTATCTCGCCAGGGCAACACTGCATGGGATTTCCTCTGCCAGGAGAGAGCTGCTGCTTTGTAGTTTGTGCTGGGAAACCTTGCTTTGGCAAGTGCCAATTGACCGCATTCAGGCAGAAAGAAAAGAGAATCTCAGGAGGCCTTTTCTCCCCGGCTGCTCTGCCAAGCCCTTCCAGCTAAAACTATGCCGTTGCTCCTCTGGAAGGATCCCTGCACCGCGACGTAGTTTTTCAGAAGAAGCCTTGCGTTTGCAAGAGCAAAGGAGGAATTCGTTGCAGGAAAGAGGAAGGAAAGAAAGTTTCTCTCCCTCTGCCTGCCTTGCTCAGAGAACTGGATGAAGTCAGGGAGTTCTCCCTTTCACTGAGAAACGTGCGGGCTGCTGTTGCCTGTGCGCTCTCTTCTTTGCAAAAGAGTCTGCTGTTCCACGCTTTGAACCGTGGAAAGGCGCCGGGCTCTGCTAAGATTTCCCCCGGCGCTTCGTTTGCCCTGGGCCAAAGCGAGCCTTCACAATAGCTGAACGCTAACACTGCATACTCGTTCCACTTCCAGAACAGGGCTACCGCGAGGCAGTTCTCCGGGAGAAAACGGCCCTTCGCGAAGGGCAGATCTGCCGAGCTCACTGCGGGAAAGCGAAAGCAAAGGACGCTTTTCTCCCTCTAACCGCTTTCGTCAGAGGAACGGGGGAAGTCACAGTGTTCTTTCTCTCACTGAGATACACACAATCTGATGTTGCCTCTGAGCTCCGTTGCTGGCAAAGAACTGAAACTGACATACATTCCTGTGGGGAAACACAGGGCTTTGCTAGGATTTCTCTAGGCAGTCTGTTTTCCCTGGGCCTCGCTGTAGCAACACTATCTCGCCAGGGCAACACTGCATGGGATTTCCTCTGCCAGGAGAGAGCAGCTGCTTTGTAGTTTGTGCTGGGAAACCTTGCTTTGGCAAGTGCCAATTGACCGCATTCAGGCAGAAAGAAAAGAGAATCGCAAGAGGTCTTTTCTCCCCGGCTGCTCTGCCAAGCCCTTCCAGCTAAAACTATGCCGTTGCTCCTCTGGAAGGATCCCTGCACCGCGACGTAGTTTTTCAGAAGAAGCCTTGCGTTTGCAAGAGCAAAGGAGGAATTCGTTGCAGGAAAGAGGAAGGAAAGAAAGTTTCTCTCCCTCTGCCTGCTTTGCTCAGAGAACTGGATGAAGTCAGGGAGTTCTCCCTTTCACTGAGAAACGTGCGGGCTGCTGTTGCCTGTGCGCTCTCTTCTTTGCAAAAGAGTCTGCTGTTCCACGCTTTGAACCGTGGAAAGGCGCCGGGCTCTGCTAAGATTCCCCCGGCGCTTCGTTTGCCCTGGGCCAAAGCGAGCCTTCACAATAGCTGAACGCTAACACTGCATACTCGTTCCACTTCCAGAACAGGGCTACCGCGAGGCAGTTCTCCGGGGGAAAACGGCCCTTCGCGAAGGGCAGATCTGCCGAGCTCACTGCGGGAAAGCGAAAGCAAAGGACGCTTTTCTCCCTCTAACCGCTTTCGTCAGAGGAACGGGGGAAGTCACAGTGTTCTTTCTCTCACTGAGATACACACAATCTGACGTTGCCTGTGAGCTCCGTTGCTGGCAAAGAACTGAAACTGACATACATTCCTGTGGGGAAACACAGGGCTTTGCTAGGATTTCTCTAGGCAGTCTGTTTTCCCTGGGCCTCGCTGTAGCAACACTATCTCGCCAGGGCAACACTGCATGGGATTTCCTCTGCCAGGAGAGAGCTGCTGCTTTGTAGTTTGTGCTGGGAAACCTTGCTTTGGCAAGTGCCAATTGACCGCATTCAGGCGGAAAGAAAAGAGAATCGCAGGAGGCCTTTTCTCCCCGGCTGCTCTGCCAAGCCCTTCCAGCTAAAACTATGCCGTTGCTCCTCTGGAAGGATCCCTGCACCGCGACGTAGTTTTTCAGAAGAAGCCTTGCGTTTGCAAGAGCAAAGGAGGAATTCGTTGCAGGAAAGAGGAAGGAAAGAAAGTTTCTCTCCCTCTGCCTGCTTTGCTCAGAGGACTGGATGAAGTCAGGGAGTTCTCCCTTTCACTGAGAAACGTGCGGGCTGCTGTTGCCTGTGTGCTCTCTTCTTTGCAAAAGAGTCTGCTGTTCCACGCTTTGAACCGTGGAAAGGCGCCGGGCTCTGCTAAGATTTCCCCCGGCGCTTCGTTTGCCCTGGGCCAAAGCGAGCCTTCACAATAGCTGAACGCTAACACTGCATACTCGTTCCACTTCCAGAACAGGGCTACCGCGAGGCAGTTCTCCGGGGGAAAACGGCCCTTCGCGAAGGGCAGATCTGCCGAGCTCACTGCGGGAAAGCGAAAGCAAAGGACGCTTTTCTCCCTCTAACCGCTTTCGTCAGAGGAACGGGGGAACTGACAGTGTTCTTTCTCTCACTGAGATACACACAATCTGACGTTGCCTCTGAGCTCCGTTGCTGGCAAAGAACTGAAACTGACATACATTCCTGTGGGGAAACACAGGGCTTTGCTAGGATTTCTCTAGGCAGTCTGTTTTCCCTGGGCCTCGCTGTAGCAACACTATCTCGCCAGGGCAACACTGCATGGGATTTCCTCTGCCAGGAGAGAGCAGCTGCTTTGTAGTTTGTGCTGGGAAACCTTGCTTTGGCAAGTGCCAATTGACCGCATTCAGGCAGAAAGAAAAGAGAATCGCAAGAGGTCTTTTCTCCCCGGCTGCTCTGCCAAGCCCTTCCAGCTAAAACTATGCCGTTGCTCCTCTGGAAGGATCCCTGCACCGCGACGTAGTTTTTCAGAAGAAGCCTTGCGTTTGCAAGAGCAAAGGAGGAATTCGTTGCAGGAAAGAGGAAGGAAAGAAAGTTTCTCTCCCTCTGCCTGCTTTGCTCAGAGAACTGGATGAAGTCAGGGAGTTCTCCCTTTCACTGAGAAACGTGCGGGCTGCTGTTGCCTGTGCGCTCTCTTCTTTGCAAAAGAGTCTGCTGTTCCACGCTTTGAACCGTGGAAAGGCGCCGGGCTCTGCTAAGATTCCCCCGGCGCTTCGTTTGCCCTGGGCCAAAGCGAGCCTTCACAATAGCTGAACGCTAACACTGCATACTCGTTCCACTTCCAGAACAGGGCTACCGCGAGGCAGTTCTCCGGGGGAAAACGGCCCTTCGCGAAGGGCAGATCTGCCGAGCTCACTGCGGGAAAGCGAAAGCAAAGGACGCTTTTCTCCCTCTAACCGCTTTCGTCAGAGGAACGGGGGAAGTCACAGTGTTCTTTCTCTCACTGAGATACACACAATCTGACGTTGCCTGTGAGCTCCGTTGCTGGCAAAGAACTGAAACTGACATACATTCCTGTGGGGAAACACAGGGCTTTGCTAGGATTTCTCTAGGCAGTCTGTTTTCCCTGGGCCTCGCTGTAGCAACACTATCTCGCCAGGGCAACACTGCATGGGATTTCCTCTGCCAGGAGAGAGCAGCTGCTTTGTAGTTTGTGCTGGGAAACCTTGCTTTGGCAAGTGCCAATTGACCGCATTCAGGCAGAAAGAAAAGAGAATCTCAGGAGGCCTTTTCTCCCCGGCTGCTCTGCCAAGCCCTTCCAGCTAAAACTATGCCGTTGCTCCTCTGGAAGGATCCCTGCACCGCGACGTAGTTTTTCAGAAGAAGCCTTGCGTTTGCAAGAGCAAAGGAGGAATTCGTTGCAGGAAAGAGGAAGGAAAGAAAGTTTCTCTCCCTCTGCCTGCCTTGCTCAGAGAACTGGATGAAGTCAGGGAGTTCTCCCTTTCACTGAGAAACGTGCGGGCTGCTGTTGCCTGTGCGCTCTCTTCTTTGCAAAAGAGTCTGCTGTTCCACGCTTTGAACCGTGGAAAGGCGCCGGGCTCTGCTAAGATTTCCCCCGGCGCTTCGTTTGCCCTGGGCCAAAGCGAGCCTTCACAATAGCTGAACGCTAACACTGCATACTCGTTCCACTTCCAGAACAGGGCTACCGCGAGGCAGTTCTCCGGGAGAAAACGGCCCTTCGCGAAGGGCAGATCTGCCGAGCTCACTGCGGGAAAGCGAAAGCAAAGGACGCTTTTCTCCCTCTAACCGCTTTCGTCAGAGGAACGGGGGAAGTCACAGTGTTCTTTCTCTCACTGAGATACACACAATCTGACGTTGCCTGTGAGCTCCGTTGCTGGCAAAGAACTGAAACTGACATACATTCCTGTGGGGAAACACAGGGCTTTGCTAGGATTTCTCTAGGCAGTCTGTTTTCCCTGGGCCTCGCTGTAGCAACACTATCTCGCCAGGGCAACACTGCATGGGATTTCCTCTGCCAGGAGAGAGCAGCTGCTTTGTAGTTTGTGCTGGGAAACCTTGCTTTGGCAAGTGCCAATTGACCGCATTCAGGCAGAAAGAAAAGAGAATCGCAGGAGGCCTTTTCTCCCCGGCTGCTCGGCCAAGCCCTTCCAGCTAAAACTATGCCGTTGCTCCTCTGGAAGGATCCCTGCACCGCGACGTAGTTTTTCAGAAGAAGCCTTGCGTTTGCAAGAGCAAAGGAGGAATTCGTTGCAGGAAAGAGGAAGGAAAGAAAGTTTCTCTCCCTCTGCCTGCTTTGCTCAGAGAACTGGATGAAGTCAGGGAGTTCTCCCTTTCACTGAGAAACGTGCGGGCTGCTGTTGCCTGTGCGCTCTCTTCTTTGCAAAAGAGTCTGCTGTTCCACGCTTTGAACCGTGGAAAGGCGCCGGGCTCTGCTAAGATTCCCCCGGCGCTTCGTTTGCCCTGGGCCAAAGCGAGCCTTCACAATAGCTGAACGCTAACACTGCATACTCGTTCCACTTCCAGAACAGGGCTACCGCGAGGCAGTTCTCCGGGGGAAAACGGCCCTTCGCGAAGGGCAGATCTGCCGAGCTCACTGCGGGAAAGCGAAAGCAAAGGACGCTTTTCTCCCTCTAACCGCTTTCGTCAGAGGAACGGGGGAACTGACAGTGTTCTTTCTCTCACTGAGATACACACAATCTGACGTTGCCTGTGAGCTCCGTTGCTGGCAAAGAACTGAAACTGACATACATTCCTGTGGGGAAACACAGGGCTTTGCTAGGATTTCTCTAGGCAGTCTGTTTTCCCTGAGCCTCGCTGTAGCAACACTATCTCGCCAGGGCAACACTGCATGGGATTTCCTCTGCCAGGAGAGAGCTGCTGCTTTGTAGTTTGTGCTGGGAAACCTTGCTTTGGCAAGTGCCAATTGACCGCATTCAGGCAGAAAGAAAAGAGAATCGCAAGAGGTCTTTTCTCCCCGGCTGCTCGGCCAAGCCCTTCCAGCTAAAACTATGCCGTTGCTCCTCTGGAAGGATCCCTGCACCGCGACGTAGTTTTTCAGAAGAAGCCTTGCGTTTGCAAGAGCAAAGGAGGAATTCGTTGCAGGAAAGAGGAAGGAAAGAAAGTTTCTCTCCCTCTGCCTGCCTTGCTCAGAGAACTGGATGAAGTCAGGGAGTTCTCCCTTTCACTGAGAAACGTGCGGGCTGCTGTTGCCTGTGCGCTCTCTTCTTTGCAAAAGAGTCTGCTGTTCCACGCTTTGAACCGTGGAAAGGCGCCGGGCTCTGCTAAGATTCCCCCGGCGCTTCGTTTGCCCTGGGCCAAAGCGAGCCTTCACAATAGCTGAACGCTAACACTGCATACTCGTTCCACTTCCAGAACAGGGCTACCGCGAGGCAGTTCTCCGGGAGAAAACGGCCCTTCGCGAAGGGCAGATCTGCCGAGCTCACTGCGGGAAAGCGAAAGCAAAGGACGCTTTTCTCCCTCTAACCGCTTTCGTCAGAGGAACGGGGGAAGTCACAGTGTTCTTTCTCTCACTGAGATACACACAATCTGACGTTGCCTGTGAGCTCCGTTGCTGGCAAAGAACTGAAACTGACATACATTCCTGTGGGGAAACACAGGGCTTTGCTAGGATTTCTCTAGGCAGTCTGTTTTCCCTGGGCCTCGCTGTAGCAACACTATCTCGCCAGGGCAACACTGCATGGGATTTCCTCTGCCAGGAGAGAGCTGCTGCTTTGTAGTTTGTGCTGGGAAACCTTGCTTTGGCAAGTGCCAATTGACCGCATTCAGGCGGAAAGAAAAGAGAATCGCAGGAGGCCTTTTCTCCCCGGCTGCTCTGCCAAGCCCTTCCAGCTAAAACTATGCCGTTGCTCCTCTGGAAGGATCCCTGCACCGCGACGTAGTTTTTCAGAAGAAGCCTTGCGTTTGCAAGAGCAAAGGAGGAATTCGTCGCAGGAAAGAGGAAGGAAAGAAAGTTTCTCTCCCTCTGCCTGCTTTGCTCAGAGGACTGGATGAAGTCAGGGAGTTCTCCCTTTCACTGAGAAACGTGCGGGCTGCTGTTGCCTGTGTGCTCTCTTCTTTGCAAAAGAGTCTGCTGTTCCACGCTTTGAACCGTGGAAAGGCGCCGGGCTCTGCTAAGATTTCCCCCGGCGCTTCGTTTGCCCTGGGCCAAAGCGAGCCTTCACAATAGCTGAACGCTAACACTGCATACTCGTTCCACTTCCAGAACAGGGCTACCGCGAGGCAGTTCTCCGGGGGAAAACGGCCCTTCGCGAAGGGCAGATCTGCCGAGCTCACTGCGGGAAAGCGAAAGCAAAGGACGCTTTTCTCCCTCTAACCGCTTTCGTCAGAGGAACGGGGGAACTGACAGTGTTCTTTCTCTCACTGAGATACACACAATCTGACGTTGCCTGTGAGCTCCGTTGCTGGCAAAGAACTGAAACTGACATACATTCCTGTGGGGAAACACAGGGCTTTGCTAGGATTTCTCTAGGCAGTCTGTTTTCCCTGGGCCTCGCTGTAGCAACACTATCTCGCCAGGGCAACACTGCATGGGATTTCCTCTGCCAGGAGAGAGCTGCTGCTTTGTAGTTTGTGCTGGGAAACCTTGCTTTGGCAAGTGCCAATTGACCGCATTCAGGCAGAAAGAAAAGAGAATCGCAAGAGGCCTTTTCTCCCCGGCTGCTCTGCCAAGCCCTTCCAGCTAAAACTATGCCGTTGCTCCTCTGGAAGGATCCCTGCACCGCGACGTAGTTTTTCAGAAGAAGCCTTGCGTTTGCAAGAGCAAAGGAGGAATTCGTTGCAGGAAAGAGGAAGGAAAGAAAGTTTCTCTCCCTCTGCCTGCTTTGCTCAGAGAACTGGATGAAGTCAGGGAGTTCTCCCTTTCACTGAGAAACGTGCGGGCTGCTGTTGCCTGTGCGCTCTCTTCTTTGCAAAAGAGTCTGCTGTTCCACGCTTTGAACCGTGGAAAGGCGCCGGGCTCTGCTAAGATTTCCCCCGGCGCTTCGTTTGCCCTGGGCCAAAGCGAGCCTTCACAATAGCTGAACGCTAACACTGCATACTCGTTCCACTTCCAGAACAGGGCTACCGCGAGGCAGTTCTCCGGGAGAAAACGGCCCTTCGCGAAGGGCAGATCTGCCGAGCTCACTGCGGGAAAGCGAAAGCAAAGGACGCTTTTCTCCCTCTAACCGCTTTCGTCAGAGGAACGGGGGAAGTCACAGTGTTCTTTCTCTCACTGAGATACACACAATCTGACGTTGCCTGTGAGCTCCGTTGCTGGCAAAGAACTGAAACTGACATACATTCCTGTGGGGAAACACAGGGCTTTGCTAGGATTTCTCTAGGCAGTCTGTTTTCCCTGAGCCTCGCTGTAGCAACACTATCTCGCCAGGGCAACACTGCATGGGATTTCCTCTGCCAGGAGAGAGCTGCTGCTTTGTAGTTTGTGCTGGGAAACCTTGCTTTGGCAAGTGCCAATTGACCGCATTCAGGCAGAAAGAAAAGAGAATCGCAAGAGGTCTTTTCTCCCCGGCTGCTCGGCCAAGCCCTTCCAGCTAAAACTATGCCGTTGCTCCTCTGGAAGGATCCCTGCACCGCGACGTAGTTTTTCAGAAGAAGCCTTGCGTTTGCAAGAGCAAAGGAGGAATTCGTTGCAGGAAAGAGGAAGGAAAGAAAGTTTCTCTCCCTCTGCCTGCCTTGCTCAGAGAACTGGATGAAGTCAGGGAGTTCTCCCTTTCACTGAGAAACGTGCGGGCTGCTGTTGCCTGTGCGCTCTCTTCTTTGCAAAAGAGTCTGCTGTTCCACGCTTTGAACCGTGGAAAGGCGCCGGGCTCTGCTAAGATTTCCCCCGGCGCTTCGTTTGCCCTGGGCCAAAGCGAGCCTTCACAATAGCTGAACGCTAACACTGCATACTCGTTCCACTTCCAGAACAGGGCTACCGCGAGGCAGTTCTCCGGGAGAAAACGGCCCTTCGCGAAGGGCAGATCTGCCGAGCTCACTGCGGGAAAGCGAAAGCAAAGGACGCTTTTCTCCCTCTAACCGCTTTCGTCAGAGGAACGGGGGAAGTCACAGTGTTCTTTCTCTCACTGAGATACACACAATCTGACGTTGCCTGTGAGCTCCGTTGCTGGCAAAGAACTGAAACTGACATACATTCCTGTGGGGAAACACAGGGCTTTGCTAGGATTTCTCTAGGCAGTCTGTTTTCCCTGGGCCTCGCTGTAGCAACACTATCTCGCCAGGGCAACACTGCATGGGATTTCCTCTGCCAGGAGAGAGCTGCTGCTTTGTAGTTTGTGCTGGGAAACCTTGCTTTGGCAAGTGCCAATTGACCGCATTCAGGCGGAAAGAAAAGAGAATCGCAGGAGGCCTTTTCTCCCCGGCTGCTCTGCCAAGCCCTTCCAGCTAAAACTATGCCGTTGCTCCTCTGGAAGGATCCCTGCACCGCGACGTAGTTTTTCAGAAGAAGCCTTGCGTTTGCAAGAGCAAAGGAGGAATTCGTCGCAGGAAAGAGGAAGGAAAGAAAGTTTCTCTCCCTCTGCCTGCTTTGCTCAGAGGACTGGATGAAGTCAGGGAGTTCTCCCTTTCACTGAGAAACGTGCGGGCTGCTGTTGCCTGTGTGCTCTCTTCTTTGCAAAAGAGTCTGCTGTTCCACGCTTTGAACCGTGGAAAGGCGCCGGGCTCTGCTAAGATTTCCCCCGGCGCTTCGTTTGCCCTGGGCCAAAGCGAGCCTTCACAATAGCTGAACGCTAACACTGCATACTCGTTCCACTTCCAGAACAGGGCTACCGCGAGGCAGTTCTCCGGGGGAAAACGGCCCTTCGCGAAGGGCAGATCTGCCGAGCTCACTGCGGGAAAGCGAAAGCAAAGGACGCTTTTCTCCCTCTAACCGCTTTCGTCAGAGGAACGGGGGAACTGACAGTGTTCTTTCTCTCACTGAGATACACACAATCTGACGTTGCCTGTGAGCTCCGTTGCTGGCAAAGAACTGAAACTGACATACATTCCTGTGGGGAAACACAGGGCTTTGCTAGGATTTCTTTAGGCAGTCTGTTTTCCCTGGGCCTCGCTGTAGCAACACTATCTCGCCAGGGCAACACTGCATGGGATTTCCTCTGCCAGGAGAGAGCTGCTGCTTTGTAGTTTGTGCTGGGAAACCTTGCTTTGGCAAGTGCCAATTGACCGCATTCAGGCAGAAAGAAAAGAGAATCGCAAGAGGCCTTTTCTCCCCGGCTGCTCTGCCAAGCCCTTCCAGCTAAAACTATGCCGTTGCTCCTCTGGAAGGATCCCTGCACCGCGACGTAGTTTTTCAGAAGAAGCCTTGCGTTTGCAAGAGCAAAGGAGGAATTCGTTGCAGGAAAGAGGAAGGAAAGAAAGTTTCTCTCCCTCTGCCTGCTTTGCTCAGAGAACTGGATGAAGTCAGGGAGTTCTCCCTTTCACTGAGAAACGTGCGGGCTGCTGTTGCCTGTGCGCTCTCTTCTTTGCAAAAGAGTCTGCTGTTCCACGCTTTGAACCGTGGAAAGGCGCCCGGCTCTGCTAAGATTTCCCCCGGCGCTTCGTTTGCCCTGGGCCAAAGCGAGCCTTCACAATAGCTGAACGCTAACACTGCATACTCGTTCCACTTCCAGAACAGGGCTACCGCGAGGCAGTTCTCCGGGAGAAAACGGCCCTTCGCGAAGGGCAGATCTGCCGAGCTCACTGCGGGAAAGCGAAAGCAAAGGACGCTTTTCTCCCTCTAACCGCTTTCGTCAGAGGAACGGGGGAAGTCACAGTGTTCTTTCTCTCACTGAGATACACACAATCTGACGTTGCCTCTGAGCTCCGTTGCTGGCAAAGAACTGAAACTGACATACATTCCTGTGGGGAAACACAGGGCTTTGCTAGGATTTCTCTAGGCAGTCTGTTTTCCCTGGGCCTCGCTGTAGCAACACTATCTCGCCAGGGCAACACTGCATGGGATTTCCTCTGCCAGGAGAGAGCAGCTGCTTTGTAGTTTGTGCTGGGAAACCTTGCTTTGGCAAGTGCCAATTGACCGCATTCAGGCAGAAAGAAAAGAGAATCTCAGGAGGCCTTTTCTCCCCGGCTGCTCTGCCAAGCCCTTCCAGCTAAAACTATGCCGTTGCTCCTCTGGAAGGATCCCTGCACCGCGACGTAGTTTTTCAGAAGAAGCCTTGCGTTTGCAAGAGCAAAGGAGGAATTCGTTGCAGGAAAGAGGAAGGAAAGAAAGTTTCTCTCCCTCTGCCTGCTTTGCTCAGAGAACTGGATGAAGTCAGGGAGTTCTCCCTTTCACTGAGAAACGTGCGGGCTGCTGTTGCCTGTGCGCTCTCTTCTTTGCAAAAGAGTCTGCTGTTCCACGCTTTGAACCGTGGAAAGGCGCCGGGCTCTGCTAAGATTCCCCCGGCGCTTCGTTTGCCCTGGGCCAAAGCGAGCCTTCACAATAGCTGAACGCTAACACTGCATACTCGTTCCACTTCCAGAACAGGGCTACCGCGAGGCAGTTCTCCGGGGGAAAACGGCCCTTCGCGAAGGGCAGATCTGCCGAGCTCACTGCGGGAAAGCGAAAGCAAAGGACGCTTTTCTCCCTCTAACCGCTTTCGTCAGAGGAACGGGGGAACTGACAGTGTTCTTTCTCTCACTGAGATACACACAATCTGACGTTGCCTGTGAGCTCCGTTGCTGGCAAAGAACTGAAACTGACATACATTCCTGTGGGGAAACACAGGGCTTTGCTAGGATTTCTCTAGGCAGTCTGTTTTCCCTGGGCCTCGCTGTAGCAACACTATCTCGCCAGGGCAACACTGCATGGGATTTCCTCTGCCAGGAGAGAGCTGCTGCTTTGTAGTTTGTGCTGGGAAACCTTGCTTTGGCAAGTGCCAATTGACCGCATTCAGGCAGAAAGAAAAGAGAATCTCAGGAGGCCTTTTCTCCCCGGCTGCTCTGCCAAGCCCTTCCAGCTAAAACTATGCCGTTGCTCCTCTGGAAGGATCCCTGCACCGCGACGTAGTTTTTCAGAAGAAGCCTTGCGTTTGCAAGAGCAAAGGAGGAATTCGTTGCAGGAAAGAGGAAGGAAAGAAAGTTTCTCTCCCTCTGCCTGCCTTGCTCAGAGAACTGGATGAAGTCAGGGAGTTCTCCCTTTCACTGAGAAACGTGCGGGCTGCTGTTGCCTGTGCGCTCTCTTCTTTGCAAAAGAGTCTGCTGTTCCACGCTTTGAACCGTGGAAAGGCGCCGGGCTCTGCTAAGATTTCCCCCGGCGCTTCGTTTGCCCTGGGCCAAAGCGAGCCTTCACAATAGCTGAACGCTAACACTGCATACTCGTTCCACTTCCAGAACAGGGCTACCGCGAGGCAGTTCTCCGGGAGAAAACGGCCCTTCGCGAAGGGCAGATCTGCCGAGCTCACTGCGGGAAAGCGAAAGCAAAGGACGCTTTTCTCCCTCTAACCGCTTTCGTCAGAGGAACGGGGGAAGTCACAGTGTTCTTTCTCTCACTGAGATACACACAATCTGACGTTGCCTCTGAGCTCCGTTGCTGGCAAAGAACTGAAACTGACATACATTCCTGTGGGGAAACACAGGGCTTTGCTAGGATTTCTCCAGGCAGTCTGTTTTCCCTGGGCCTCGCTGTAGCAACACTATCTCGCCAGGGCAACACTGCATGGGATTTCCTCTGCCAGGAGAGAGCTGCTGCTTTGTAGTTTGTGCTGGGAAACCTTGCTTTGGCAAGTGCCAATTGACCGCATTCAGGCAGAAAGAAAAGAGAATCGCAGGAGGCCTTTTCTCCCCGGCTGCTCTGCCAAGCCCTTCCAGCTAAAACTATGCCGTTGCTCCTCTGGAAGGATCCCTGCACCGCGACGTAGTTTTTCAGAAGAAGCCTTGCGTTTGCAAGAGCAAAGGAGGAATTCGTTGCAGGAAAGAGGAAGGAAAGAAAGTTTCTCTCCCTCTGCCTGCCTTGCTCAGAGAACTGGATGAAGTCAGGGAGTTCTCCCTTTCACTGAGAAACGTGCGGGCTGCTGTTGCCTGTGCGCTCTCTTCTTTGCAAAAGAGTCTGCTGTTCCACGCTTTGAACCGTGGAAAGGCGCCGGGCTCTGCTAAGATTTCCCCCGGCGCTTCGTTTGCCCTGGGCCAAAGCGAGCCTTCACAATAGCTGAACGCTAACACTGCATACTCGTTCCACTTCCAGAACAGGGCTACCGCGAGGCAGTTCTCCGGGAGAAAACGGCCCTTCGCGAAGGGCAGATCTGCCGAGCTCACTGCGGGAAAGCGAAAGCAAAGGACGCTTTTCTCCCTCTAACCGCTTTCGTCAGAGGAACGGGGGAAGTCACAGTGTTCTTTCTCTCACTGAGATACACACAATCTGACGTTGCCTGTGAGCTCCGTTGCTGGCAAAGAACTGAAACTGACATACATTCCTGTGGGGAAACACAGGGCTTTGCTAGGATTTCTCTAGGCAGTCTGTTTTCCCTGGGCCTCGCTGTAGCAACACTATCTCGCCAGGGCAACACTGCATGGGATTTCCTCTGCCAGGAGAGAGCAGCTGCTTTGTAGTTTGTGCTGGGAAACCTTGCTTTGGCAAGTGCCAATTGACCGCATTCAGGCAGAAAGAAAAGAGAATCGCAGGAGGCCTTTTCTCCCCGGCTGCTCGGCCAAGCCCTTCCAGCTAAAACTATGCCGTTGCTCCTCTGGAAGGATCCCTGCACCGCGACGTAGTTTTTCAGAAGAAGCCTTGCGTTTGCAAGAGCAAAGGAGGAATTCGTTGCAGGAAAGAGGAAGGAAAGAAAGTTTCTCTCCCTCTGCCTGCTTTGCTCAGAGAACTAAATGAAGTCAGGGAGTTCTCCCTTTCACTGAGAAACGTGCGGGCTGCTGTTGCCTGTGCGCTCTCTTCTTTGCAAAAGAGTCTGCTGTTCCACGCTTTGAACCGTGGAAAGGCGCCGGGCTCTGCTAAGATTCCCCCGGCGCTTCGTTTGCCCTGGGCCAAAGCGAGCCTTCACAATAGCTGAACGCTAACACTGCATACTCGTTCCACTTCCAGAACAGGGCTACCGCGAGGCAGTTCTCCGGGGGAAAACGGCCCTTCGCGAAGGGCAGATCTGCCGAGCTCACTGCGGGAAAGCGAAAGCAAAGGACGCTTTTCTCCCTCTAACCGCTTTCGTCAGAGGAACGGGGGAACTGACAGTGTTCTTTCTCTCACTGAGATACACACAATCTGACGTTGCCTGTGAGCTCCGTTGCTGGCAAAGAACTGAAACTGACATACATTCCTGTGGGGAAACACAGGGCTTTGCTAGGATTTCTCTAGGCAGTCTGTTTTCCCTGAGCCTCGCTGTAGCAACACTATCTCGCCAGGGCAACACTGCATGGGATTTCCTCTGCCAGGAGAGAGCTGCTGCTTTGTAGTTTGTGCTGGGAAACCTTGCTTTGGCAAGTGCCAATTGACCGCATTCAGGCAGAAAGAAAAGAGAATCGCAAGAGGTCTTTTCTCCCCGGCTGCTCGGCCAAGCCCTTCCAGCTAAAACTATGCCGTTGCTCCTCTGGAAGGATCCCTGCACCGCGACGTAGTTTTTCAGAAGAAGCCTTGCGTTTGCAAGAGCAAATGAGGAATTCGTTGCAGGAAAGAGGAAGGAAAGAAAGTTTCTCTCCCTCTGCCTGCCTTGCTCAGAGAACTGGATGAAGTCAGGGAGTTCTCCCTTTCACTGAGAAACGTGCGGGCTGCTGTTGCCTGTGCGCTCTCTTCTTTGCAAAAGAGTCTGCTGTTCCACGCTTTGAACCGTGGAAAGGCGCCGGGCTCTGCTAAGATTCCCCCGGCGCTTCGTTTGCCCTGGGCCAAAGCGAGCCTTCACAATAGCTGAACGCTAACACTGCATACTCGTTCCACTTCCAGAACAGGGCTACCGCGAGGCAGTTCTCCGGGGGAAAACGGCCCTTCGCGAAGGGCAGATCTGCCGAGCTCACTGCGGGAAAGCGAAAGCAAAGGACGCTTTTCTCCCTCTAACCGCTTTCGTCAGAGGAACGGGGGAACTGACAGTGTTCTTTCTCTCACTGAGATACACACAATCTGACGTTGCCTGTGAGCTCCGTTGCTGGCAAAGAACTGAAACTGACATACATTCCTGTGGGGAAACACAGGGCTTTGCTAGGATTTCTCCAGGCAGTCTGTTTTCCCTGGGCCTCGCTGTAGCAACACTATCTCGCCAGGGCAACACTGCATGGGATTTCTTCTGCCAGGAGAGAGCTGCTGCTTTGTAGTTTGTGCTGGGAAACCTTGCTTTGGCAAGTGCCAATTGACCGCATTCAGGCAGAAAGAAAAGAGAATCGCAGGAGGCCTTTTCTCCCCGGCTGCTCTGCCAAGCCCTTCCAGCTAAAACTATGCCGTTGCTCCTCTGGAAGGATCCCTGCACCGCGACGTAGTTTTTCAGAAGAAGCCTTGCGTTTGCAAGAGCAAAGGAGGAATTCGTTGCAGGAAAGAGGAAGGAAAGAAAGTTTCTCTCCCTCTGCCTGCCTTGCTCAGAGAACTGGATGAAGTCAGGGAGTTCTCCCTTTCACTGAGAAACGTGCGGGCTGCTGTTGCCTGTGCGCTCTCTTCTTTGCAAAAGAGTCTGCTGTTCCACGCTTTGAACCGTGGAAAGGCGCCGGGCTCTGCTAAGATTTCCCCCGGCGCTTCGTTTGCCCTGGGCCAAAGCGAGCCTTCACAATAGCTGAACGCTAACACTGCATACTCGTTCCACTTCCAGAACAGGGCTACCGCGAGGCAGTTCTCCGGGGGAAAACGGCCCTTCGCGAAGGGCAGATCTGCCGAGCTCACTGCGGGAAAGCGAAAGCAAAGGACGCTTTTCTCCCTCTAACCGCTTTCGTCAGAGGAACGGGGGAAGTCACAGTGTTCTTTCTCTCACTGAGATACACACAATCTGACGTTGCCTGTGAGCTCCGTTGCTGGCAAAGAACTGAAACTGACATACATTCCTGTGGGGAAACACAGGGCTTTGCTAGGATTTCTCTAGGCAGTCTGTTTTCCCTGGGCCTCGCTGTAGCAACACTATCTCGCCAGGGCAACACTGCATGGGATTTCCTCTGCCAGGAGAGAGCAGCTGCTTTGTAGTTTGTGCTGGGAAACCTTGCTTTGGCAAGTGCCAATTGACCGCATTCAGGCAGAAAGAAAAGAGAATCGCAGGAGGCCTTTTCTCCCCGGCTGCTCGGCCAAGCCCTTCCAGCTAAAACTATGCCGTTGCTCCTCTGGAAGGATCCCTGCACCGCGACGTAGTTTTTCAGAAGAAGCCTTGCGTTTGCAAGAGCAAAGGAGGAATTCGTTGCAGGAAAGAGGAAGGAAAGAAAGTTTCTCTCCCTCTGCCTGCTTTGCTCAGAGAACTGGATGAAGTCAGGGAGTTCTCCCTTTCACTGAGAAACGTGCGGGCTGCTGTTGCCTGTGCGCTCTCTTCTTTGCAAAAGAGTCTGCTGTTCCACGCTTTGAACCGTGGAAAGGCGCCGGGCTCTGCTAAGATTCCCCCGGCGCTTCGTTTGCCCTGGGCCAAAGCGAGCCTTCACAATAGCTGAACGCTAACACTGCATACTCGTTCCACTTCCAGAACAGGGCTACCGCGAGGCAGTTCTCCGGGGGAAAACGGCCCTTCGCGAAGGGCAGATCTGCCGAGCTCACTGCGGGAAAGCGAAAGCAAAGGACGCTTTTCTCCCTCTAACCGCTTTCGTCAGAGGAACGGGGGAACTGACAGTGTTCTTTCTCTCACTGAGATACACACAATCTGACGTTGCCTGTGAGCTCCGTTGCTGGCAAAGAACTGAAACTGACATACATTCCTGTGGGGAAACACAGGGCTTTGCTAGGATTTCTCTAGGCAGTCTGTTTTCCCTGAGCCTCGCTGTAGCAACACTATCTCGCCAGGGCAACACTGCATGGGATTTCCTCTGCCAGGAGAGAGCTGCTGCTTTGTAGTTTGTGCTGGGAAACCTTGCTTTGGCAAGTGCCAATTGACCGCATTCAGGCAGAAAGAAAAGAGAATCGCAAGAGGTCTTTTCTCCCCGGCTGCTCGGCCAAGCCCTTCCAGCTAAAACTATGCCGTTGCTCCTCTGGAAGGATCCCTGCACCGCGACGTAGTTTTTCAGAAGAAGCCTTGCGTTTGCAAGAGCAAATGAGGAATTCGTTGCAGGAAAGAGGAAGGAAAGAAAGTTTCTCTCCCTCTGCCTGCCTTGCTCAGAGAACTGGATGAAGTCAGGGAGTTCTCCCTTTCACTGAGAAACGTGCGGGCTGCTGTTGCCTGTGCGCTCTCTTCTTTGCAAAAGAGTCTGCTGTTCCACGCTTTGAACCGTGGAAAGGCGCCGGGCTCTGCTAAGATTCCCCCGGCGCTTCGTTTGCCCTGGGCCAAAGCGAGCCTTCACAATAGCTGAACGCTAACACTGCATACTCGTTCCACTTCCAGAACAGGGCTACCGCGAGGCAGTTCTCCGGGGGAAAACGGCCCTTCGCGAAGGGCAGATCTGCCGAGCTCACTGCGGGAAAGCGAAAGCAAAGGACGCTTTTCTCCCTCTAACCGCTTTCGTCAGAGGAACGGGGGAACTGACAGTGTTCTTTCTCTCACTGAGATACACACAATCTGACGTTGCCTGTGAGCTCCGTTGCTGGCAAAGAACTGAAACTGACATACATTCCTGTGGGGAAACACAGGGCTTTGCTAGGATTTCTCTAGGCAGTCTGTTTTCCCTGAGCCTCGCTGTAGCAACACTATCTCGCCAGGGCAACACTGCATGGGATTTCCTCTGCCAGGAGAGAGCTGCTGCTTTGTAGTTTGTGCTGGGAAACCTTGCTTTGGCAAGTGCCAATTGACCGCATTCAGGCAGAAAGAAAAGAGAATCGCAAGAGGTCTTTTCTCCCCGGCTGCTCGGCCAAGCCCTTCCAGCTAAAACTATGCCGTTGCTCCTCTGGAAGGATCCCTGCACCGCGACGTAGTTTTTCAGAAGAAGCCTTGCGTTTGCAAGAGCAAAGGAGGAATTCGTTGCAGGAAAGAGGAAGGAAAGAAAGTTTCTCTCCCTCTGCCTGCCTTGCTCAGAGAACTGGATGAAGTCAGGGAGTTCTCCCTTTCACTGAGAAACGTGCGGGCTGCTGTTGCCTGTGCGCTCTCTTCTTTGCAAAAGAGTCTGCTGTTCCACGCTTTGAACCGTGGAAAGGCGCCGGGCTCTGCTAAGATTCCCCCGGCGCTTCGTTTGCCCTGGGCCAAAGCGAGCCTTCACAATAGCTGAACGCTAACACTGCATACTCGTTCCACTTCCAGAACAGGGCTACCGCGAGGCAGTTCTCCGGGGGAAAACGGCCCTTCGCGAAGGGCAGATCTGCCGAGCTCACTGCGGGAAAGCGAAAGCAAAGGACGCTTTTCTCCCTCTAACCGCTTTCGTCAGAGGAACGGGGGAAGTCACAGTCTTCTTTCTCTCACTGAGATACACACAATCTGACGTTGCCTCTGAGCTCCGTTGCTGGCAAAGAACTGAAACTGACATACATTCCTGTGGGGAAACACAGGGCTTTGCTAGGATTTCTCCAGGCAGTCTGTTTTCCCTGGGCCTCGCTGTAGCAACACTATCTCGCCAGGGCAACACTGCATGGGATTTCCTCTGCCAGGAGAGAGCTGCTGCTTTGTAGTTTGTGCTGGGAAACCTTGCTTTGGCAAGTGCCAATTGACCGCATTCAGGCAGAAAGAAAAGAGAATCGCAGGAGGCCTTTTCTCCCCGGCTGCTCTGCCAAGCCCTTCCAGCTAAAACTATGCCGTTGCTCCTCTGGAAGGATCCCTGCACCGCGACGTAGTTTTTCAGAAGAAGCCTTGCGTTTGCAAGAGCAAAGGAGGAATTCGTTGCAGGAAAGAGGAAGGAAAGAAAGTTTCTCTCCCTCTGCCTGCCTTGCTCAGAGAACTGGATGAAGTCAGGGAGTTCTCCCTTTCACTGAGAAACGTGCGGGCTGCTGTTGCCTGTGCGCTCTCTTCTTTGCAAAAGAGTCTGCTGTTCCACGCTTTGAACCGTGGAAAGGCGCCGGGCTCTGCTAAGATTTCCCCCGGCGCTTCGTTTGCCCTGGGCCAAAGCGAGCCTTCACAATAGCTGAACGCTAACACTGCATACTCGTTCCACTTCCAGAACAGGGCTACCGCGAGGCAGTTCTCCGGGAGAAAACGGCCCTTCGCGAAGGGCAGATCTGCCGAGCTCACTGCGGGAAAGCGAAAGCAAAGGACGCTTTTCTCCCTCTAACCGCTTTCGTCAGAGGAACGGGGGAAGTCACAGTGTTCTTTCTCTCACTGAGATACACACAATCTGACGTTGCCTGTGAGCTCCGTTGCTGGCAAAGAACTGAAACTGACATACATTCCTGTGGGGAAACACAGGGCTTTGCTAGGATTTCTCCAGGCAGTCTGTTTTCCCTGGGCCTCGCTGTAGCAACACTATCTCGCCAGGGCAACACTGCATGGGATTTCCTCTGCCAGGAGAGAGCAGCTGCTTTGTAGTTTGTGCTGGGAAACCTTGCTTTGGCAAGTGCCAATTGACCGCATTCAGGCAGAAAGAAAAGAGAATCGCAGGAGGCCTTTTCTCCCCGGCTGCTCGGCCAAGCCCTTCCAGCTAAAACTATGCCGTTGCTCCTCTGGAAGGATCCCTGCACCGCGACGTAGTTTTTCAGAAGAAGCCTTGCGTTTGCAAGAGCAAAGGAGGAATTCGTTGCAGGAAAGAGGAAGGAAAGAAAGTTTCTCTCCCTCTGCCTGCTTTGCTCAGAGAACTGGATGAAGTCAGGGAGTTCTCCCTTTCACTGAGAAACGTGCGGGCTGCTGTTGCCTGTGCGCTCTCTTCTTTGCAAAAGAGTCTGCTGTTCCACGCTTTGAACCGTGGAAAGGCGCCGGGCTCTGCTAAGATTCCCCCGGCGCTTCGTTTGCCCTGGGCCAAAGCGAGCCTTCACAATAGCTGAACGCTAACACTGCATACTCGTTCCACTTCCAGAACAGGGCTACCGCGAGGCAGTTCTCCGGGGGAAAACGGCCCTTCGCGAAGGGCAGATCTGCCGAGCTCACTGCGGGAAAGCGAAAGCAAAGGACGCTTTTCTCCCTCTAACCGCTTTCGTCAGAGGAACGGGGGAACTGACAGTGTTCTTTCTCTCACTGAGATACACACAATCTGACGTTGCCTGTGAGCTCCGTTGCTGGCAAAGAACTGAAACTGACATACATTCCTGTGGGGAAACACAGGGCTTTGCTAGGATTTCTCTAGGCAGTCTGTTTTCCCTGAGCCTCGCTGTAGCAACACTATCTCGCCAGGGCAACACTGCATGGGATTTCCTCTGCCAGGAGAGAGCTGCTGCTTTGTAGTTTGTGCTGGGAAACCTTGCTTTGGCAAGTGCCAATTGACCGCATTCAGGCAGAAAGAAAAGAGAATCGCAAGAGGTCTTTTCTCCCCGGCTGCTCGGCCAAGCCCTTCCAGCTAAAACTATGCCGTTGCTCCTCTGGAAGGATCCCTGCACCGCGACGTAGTTTTTCAGAAGAAGCCTTGCGTTTGCAAGAGCAAAGGAGGAATTCGTTGCAGGAAAGAGGAAGGAAAGAAAGTTTCTCTCCCTCTGCCTGCCTTGCTCAGAGAACTGGATGAAGTCAGGGAGTTCTCCCTTTCACTGAGAAACGTGCGGGCTGCTGTTGCCTGTGCGCTCTCTTCTTTGCAAAAGAGTCTGCTGTTCCACGCTTTGAACCGTGGAAAGGCGCCGGGCTCTGCTAAGATTCCCCCGGCGCTTCGTTTGCCCTGGGCCAAAGCGAGCCTTCACAATAGCTGAACGCTAACACTGCATACTCGTTCCACTTCCAGAACAGGGCTACCGCGAGGCAGTTCTCCGGGAGAAAACGGCCCTTCGCGAAGGGCAGATCTGCCGAGCTCACTGCGGGAAAGCGAAAGCAAAGGACGCTTTTCTCCCTCTAACCGCTTTCGTCAGAGGAACGGGGGAAGTCACAGTGTTCTTTCTCTCACTGAGATACACACAATCTGACGTTGCCTGTGAGCTCCGTTGCTGGCAAAGAACTGAAACTGACATACATTCCTGTGGGGAAACACAGGGCTTTGCTAGGATTTCTCTAGGCAGTCTGTTTTCCCTGGGCCTCGCTGTAGCAACACTATCTCGCCAGTGCAACACTGCATGGGATTTCCTCTGCCAGGAGAGAGCAGCTGCTTTGTAGTTTGTGCTGGGAAACCTTGCTTTGGCAAGTGCCAATTGACCGCATTCAGGCAGAAAGAAAAGAGAATCGCAGGAGGCCTTTTCTCCCCGGCTGCTCGGCCAAGCCCTTCCAGCTAAAACTATGCCGTTGCTCCTCTGGAAGGATCCGTGCACCGCGACGTAGTTTTTCAGAAGAAGCCTTGCGTTTGCAAGAGCAAAGGAGGAATTCGTTGCAGGAAAGAGGAAGGAAAGAAAGTTTCTCTCCCTCTGCCTGCTTTGCTCAGAGAACTGGATGAAGTCAGGGAGTTCTCCCTTTCACTGAGAAACGTGCGGGCTGCTGTTGCCTGTGCGCTCTCTTCTTTGCAAAAGAGTCTGCTGTTCCACGCTTTGAACCGTGGAAAGGCGCCGGGCTCTGCTAAGATTCCCCCGGCGCTTCGTTTGCCCTGGGCCAAAGCGAGCCTTCACAATAGCTGAACGCTAACACTGCATACTCGTTCCACTTCCAGAACAGGGCTACCGCGAGGCAGTTCTCCGGGGGAAAACGGCCCTTCGCGAAGGGCAGATCTGCCGAGCTCACTGCGGGAAAGCGAAAGCAAAGGACGCTTTTCTCCCTCTAACCGCTTTCGTCAGAGGAACGGGGGAACTGACAGTGTTCTTTCTCTCACTGAGATACACACAATCTGACGTTGCCTGTGAGCTCCGTTGCTGGCAAAGAACTGAAACTGACATACATTCCTGTGGGGAAACACAGGGCTTTGCTAGGATTTCTCTAGGCAGTCTGTTTTCCCTGAGCCTCGCTGTAGCAACACTATCTCGCCAGGGCAACACTGCATGGGATTTCCTCTGCCAGGAGAGAGCTGCTGCTTTGTAGTTTGTGCTGGGAAACCTTGCTTTGGCAAGTGCCAATTGACCGCATTCAGGCAGAAAGAAAAGAGAATCGCAAGAGGTCTTTTCTCCCCGGCTGCTCGGCCAAGCCCTTCCAGCTAAAACTATGCCGTTGCTCCTCTGGAAGGATCCCTGCACCGCGACGTAGTTTTTCAGAAGAAGCCTTGCGTTTGCAAGAGCAAAGGAGGAATTCGTTGCAGGAAAGAGGAAGGAAAGAAAGTTTCTCTCCCTCTGCCTGCCTTGCTCAGAGAACTGGATGAAGTCAGGGAGTTCTCCCTTTCACTGAGAAACGTGCGGGCTGCTGTTGCCTGTGCGCTCTCTTCTTTGCAAAAGAGTCTGCTGTTCCACGCTTTGAACCGTGGAAAGGCGCCGGGCTCTGCTAAGATTCCCCCGGCGCTTCGTTTGCCCTGGGCCAAAGCGAGCCTTCACAATAGCTGAACGCTAACACTGCATACTCGTTCCACTTCCAGAACAGGGCTACCGCGAGGCAGTTCTCCGGGGGAAAACGGCCCTTCGCGAAGGGCAGATCTGCCGAGCTCACTGCGGGAAAGCGAAAGCAAAGGACGCTTTTCTCCCTCTAACCGCTTTCGTCAGAGGAACGGGGGAAGTCACAGTGTTCTTTCTCTCACTGAGATACACACAATCTGACGTTGCCTGTGAGCTCCGTTGCTGGCAAAGAACTGAAACTGACATACATTCCTGTGGGGAAACACAGGGCTTTGCTAGGATTTCTCTAGGCAGTCTGTTTTCCCTGGGCCTCGCTGTAGCAACACTATCTCGCCAGGGCAACACTGCATGGGATTTCCTCTGCCAGGAGAGAGCAGCTGCTTTGTAGTTTGTGCTGGGAAACCTTGCTTTGGCAAGTGCCAATTGACCGCATTCAGGCAGAAAGAAAAGAGAATCGCAAGAGGTCTTTTCTCCCCGGCTGCTCTGCCAAGCCCTTCCAGCTAAAACTATGCCGTTGCTCCTCTGGAAGGATCCCTGCACCGCGACGTAGTTTTTCAGAAGAAGCCTTGCGTTTGCAAGAGCAAAGGAGGAATTCGTTGCAGGAAAGAGGAAGGAAAGAAAGTTTCTCTCCCTCTGCCTGCCTTGCTCAGAGAACTGGATGAAGTCAGGGAGTTCTCCCTTTCACTGAGAAACGTGCGGGCTGCTGTTGCCTGGGCGCTCTCTTCTTTGCAAAAGAGTCTGCTGTTCCACGCTTTGAACCGTGGAAAGGCGCCGGGCTCTGCTAAGATTCCCCCGGCGCTTCGTTTGCCCTGGGCCAAAGCGAGCCTTCACAATAGCTGAACGCTAACACTGCATACTCGTTCCACTTCCAGAACAGGGCTACCGCGAGGCAGTTCTCCGGGAGAAAACGGCCCTTCGCGAAGGGCAGATCTGCCGAGCTCACTGCGGGAAAGCGAAAGCAAAGGACGCTTTTCTCCCTCTAACCGCTTTCGTCAGAGGAACGGGGGAGTCACAGTGTTCTTTCTCTCACTGAGATACACACAACCTGACGTTGCCTGTGAGCTCCGTTGCTGGCAAAGAACTGAAACTGACATACATTCCTGTGGGGAAACACAGGGCTTTGCTAGGATTTCTCCAGGCAGTCTGTTTTCCCTGGGCCTCGCTGTAGCAACACTATCTCGCCAGGGCAACACTGCATGGGATTTCCTCTGCCAGGAGAGAGCTGCTGCTTTGTAGTTTGTGCTGGGAAACCTTGCTTTGGCAAGTGCCAATTGACCGCATTCAGGCAGAAAGAAAAGAGAATCGCAGGAGGCCTTTTCTCCCCGGCTGCTCTGCCAAGCCCTTCCAGCTAAAACTATGCCGTTGCTCCTCTGGAAGGATCCCTGCACCGCGACGTAGTTTTTCAGAAGAAGCCTTGCGTTTGCAAGAGCAAAGGAGGAATTCGTTGCAGGAAAGAGGAAGGAAAGAAAGTTTCTCTCCCTCTGCCTGCCTTGCTCAGAGAACTGGATGAAGTCAGGGAGTTCTCCCTTTCACTGAGAAACGTGCGGGCTGCTGTTGCCTGTGCGCTCTCTTCTTTGCAAAAGAGTCTGCTGTTCCACGCTTTGAACCGTGGAAAGGCGCCGGGCTCTGCTAAGATTTCCCCCGGCGCTTCGTTTGCCCTGGGCCAAAGCGAGCCTTCACAATAGCTGAACGCTAACACTGCATACTCGTTCCACTTCCAGAACAGGGCTACCGCGAGGCAGTTCTCCGGGAGAAAACGGCCCTTCGCGAAGGGCAGATCTGCCGAGCTCACTGCGGGAAAGCGAAAGCAAAGGACGCTTTTCTCCCTCTAACCGCTTTCGTCAGAGGAACGGGGGAAGTCACAGTGTTCTTTCTCTCACTGAGATACACACAATCTGACGTTGCCTGTGAGCTCCGTTGCTGGCAAAGAACTGAAACTGACATACATTCCTGTGGGGAAACACAGGGCTTTGCTAGGATTTCTCTAGGCAGTCTGTTTTCCCTGGGCCTCGCTGTAGCAACACTATCTCGCCAGGGCAACACTGCATGGGATTTCCTCTGCCAGGAGAGAGCAGCTGCTTTGTAGTTTGTGCTGGGAAACCTTGCTTTGGCAAGTGCCAATTGACCGCATTCAGGCAGAAAGAAAAGAGAATCGCAGGAGGCCTTTTCTCCCCGGCTGCTCTGCCAAGCCCTTCCAGCTAAAACTATGCCGTTGCTCCTCTGGAAGGATCCCTGCACCGCGACGTAGTTTTTCAGAAGAAGCCTTGCGTTTGCAAGAGCAAAGGAGGAATTCGTTGCAGGAAAGAGGAAGGAAAGAAAGTTTCTCTCCCTCTGCCTGCCTTGCTCAGAGAACTGGATGAAGTCAGGGAGTTCTCCCTTTCACTGAGAAACGTGCGGGCTGCTGTTGCCTGTGCGCTCTCTTCTTTGCAAAAGAGTCTGCTGTTCCACGCTTTGAACCGTGGAAAGGCGCCGGGCTCTGCTAAGATTTCCCCCGGCGCTTCGTTTGCCCTGGGCCAAAGCGAGCCTTCACAATAGCTGAACGCTAACACTGCATACTCGTTCCACTTCCAGAACAGGGCTACCGCGAGGCAGTTCTCCGGGAGAAAACGGCCCTTCGCGAAGGGCAGATCTGCCGAGCTCACTGCGGGAAAGCGAAAGCAAAGGACGCTTTTCTCCCTCTAACCGCTTTCGTCAGAGGAACGGGGGAAGTCACAGTGTTCTTTCTCTCACTGAGATACACACAATCTGACGTTGCCTGTGAGCTCCGTTGCTGGCAAAGAACTGAAACTGACATACATTCCTGTGGGGAAACACAGGGCTTTGCTAGGATTTCTCTAGGCAGTCTGTTTTCCCTGGGCCTCGCTGTAGCAACACTATCTCGCCAGGGCAACACTGCATGGGATTTCCTCTGCCAGGAGAGAGCAGCTGCTTTGTAGTTTGTGCTGGGAAACCTTGCTTTGGCAAGTGCCAATTGACCGCATTCAGGCAGAAAGAAAAGAGAATCGCAGGAGGCCTTTTCTCCCCGGCTGCTCTGCCAAGCCCTTCCAGCTAAAACTATGCCGTTGCTCCTCTGGAAGGATCCCTGCACCGCGACGTAGTTTTTCAGAAGAAGCCTTGCGTTTGCAAGAGCAAAGGAGGAATTCGTTGCAGGAAAGAGGAAGGAAAGAAAGTTTCTCTCCCTCTGCCTGCTTTGCTCAGAGAACTGGATGAAGTCAGGGAGTTCTCCCTTTCACTGAGAAACGTGCGGGCTGCTGTTGCCTGTGCGCTCTCTTCTTTGCAAAAGAGTCTGCTGTTCCACGCTTTGAACCGTGGAAAGGCGCCGGGCTCTGCTAAGATTCCCCCGGCGCTTCGTTTGCCCTGGGCCAAAGCGAGCCTTCACAATAGCTGAACGCTAACACTGCATACTCGTTCCACTTCCAGAACAGGGCTACCGCGAGGCAGTTCTCCGGGGGAAAACGGCCCTTCGCGAAGGGCAGATCTGCCGAGCTCACTGCGGGAAAGCGAAAGCAAAGGACGCTTTTCTCCCTCTAACCGCTTTCGTCAGAGGAACGGGGGAAGTCACAGTGTTCTTTCTCTCACTGAGATACACACAATCTGACGTTGCCTGTGAGCTCCGTTGCTGGCAAAGAACTGAAACTGACATACATTCCTGTGGGGAAACACAGGGCTTTGCTAGGATTTCTCTAGGCAGTCTGTTTTCCCTGGGCCTCGCTGTAGCAACACTATCTCGCCAGGGCAACACTGCATGGGATTTCCTCTGCCAGGAGAGAGCAGCTGCTTTGTAGTTTGTGCTGGGAAACCTTGCTTTGGCAAGTGCCAATTGACCGCATTCAGGCAGAAAGAAAAGAGAATCGCAAGAGGTCTTTTCTCCCCGGCTGCTCTGCCAAGCCCTTCCAGCTAAAACTATGCCGTTGCTCCTCTGGAAGGATCCCTGCACCGCGACGTAGTTTTTCAGAAGAAGCCTTGCGTTTGCAAGAGCAAAGGAGGAATTCGTTGCAGGAAAGAGGAAGGAAAGAAAGTTTCTCTCCCTCTGCCTGCCTTGCTCTGAGACCTGAATGAAGTCAGGGAGTTCTCCCTTTCACTGAGAAACGTGCGGGCTGCTGTTGCCTGTGCGCTCTCTTCTTTGCAAAAGAGTCTGCTGTTCCACGCTTTGAACCGTGGAAAGGCGCCGGGCTCTGCTAAGATTTCCCCCGGCGCTTCGTTTGCCCTGGGCCAAAGCGAGCCTTCACAATAGCTGAACGCTAACACTGCATACTCGTTCCACTTCCAGAACAGGGCTACCGCGAGGCAGTTCTCCGGGAGAAAACGGCCCTTCGCGAAGGGCAGATCTGCCGAGCTCACTGCGGGAAAGCGAAAGCAAAGGACGCTTTTCTCCCTCTAACCGCTTTCGTCAGAGGAACGGGGGAAGTCACAGTGTTCTTTCTCTCACTGAGATACACACAATCTGACGTTGCCTGTGAGCTCCGTTGCTGGCAAAGAACTGAAACTGACATACATTCCTGTGGGGAAACACAGGGCTTTGCTAGGATTTCTCTAGGCAGTCTGTTTTCCCTGGGCCTCGCTGTAGCAACACTATCTCGCCAGGGCAACACTGCATGGGATTTCCTCTGCCAGGAGAGAGCAGCTGCTTTGTAGTTTGTGCTGGGAAACCTTGCTTTGGCAAGTGCCAATTGACCGCATTCAGGCAGAAAGAAAAGAGAATCGCAAGAGGTCTTTTCTCCCCGGCTGCTCTGCCAAGCCCTTCCAGCTAAAACTATGCCGTTGCTCCTCTGGAAGGATCCCTGCACCGCGACGTAGTTTTTCAGAAGAAGCCTTGCGTTTGCAAGAGCAAAGGAGGAATTCGTTGCAGGAAAGAGGAAGGAAAGAAAGTTTCTCTCCCTCTGCCTGCTTTGCTCAGAGAACTGGATGAAGTCAGGGAGTTCTCCCTTTCACTGAGAAACGTGCGGGCTGCTGTTGCCTGTGCGCTCTCTTCTTTGCAAAAGAGTCTGCTGTTCCACGCTTTGAACCGTGGAAAGGCGCCGGGCTCTGCTAAGATTCCCCCGGCGCTTCGTTTGCCCTGGGCCAAAGCGAGCCTTCACAATAGCTGAACGCTAACACTGCATACTCGTTCCACTTCCAGAACAGGGCTACCGCGAGGCAGTTCTCCGGGAGAAAACGGCCCTTCGCGAAGTGCAGATCTGCCGAGCTCACTGCGGGAAAGCGAAAGCAAAGGACGCTTTTCTCCCTCTAACCGCTTTCGTCAGAGGAACGGGGGAAGTGACAGTGTTCTTTCTCTCACTGAGATACACACAATCTGACGTTGCCTCTGAGCTCCGTTGCTGGCAAAGAACTGAAACTGACATACATTCCTGTGGGGAAACACAGGGCTTTGCTAGGATTTCTCCAGGCAGTCTGTTTTCCCTGGGCCTCGCTGTAGCAACACTATCTCGCCAGGGCAACACTGCATGGGATTTCCTCTGCCAGGAGAGAGCTGCTGCTTTGTAGTTTGTGCTGGGAAACCTTGCTTTGGCAAGTGCCAATTGACCGCATTCAGGCAGAAAGAAAAGAGAATCGCAGGAGGCCTTTTCTCCCCGGCTGCTCTGCCAAGCCCTTCCAGCTAAAACTATGCCGTTGCTCCTCTGGAAGGATCCCTGCACCGCGACGTAGTTTTTCAGAAGAAGCTTTGCGTTTGCAAGAGCAAAGGAGGAATTCGTTGCAGGAAAGAGGAAGGAAAGAAAGTTTCTCTCCCTCTGCCTGCCTTGCTCAGAGAACTGGATGAAGTCAGGGAGTTCTCCCTTTCACTGAGAAACGTGCGGGCTGCTGTTGCCTGTGCGCTCTCTTCTTTGCAAAAGAGTCTGCTGTTCCACGCTTTGAACCGTGGAAAGGCGCCGGGCTCTGCTAAGATTTCCCCCGGCGCTTCGTTTGCCCTGGGCCAAAGCGAGCCTTCACAATAGCTGAACGCTAACACTGCATACTCGTTCCACTTCCAGAACAGGGCTACCGCGAGGCAGTTCTCCGGGAGAAAACGGCCCTTCGCGAAGGGCAGATCTGCCGAGCTCACTGCGGGAAAGCGAAAGCAAAGGACGCTTTTCTCCCTCTAACCGCTTTCGTCAGAGGAACGGGGGAAGTCACAGTGTTCTTTCTCTCACTGAGATACACACAATCTGACGTTGCCTGTGAGCTCCGTTGCTGGCAAAGAACTGAAACTGACATACATTCCTGTGGGGAAACACAGGGCTTTGCTAGGATTTCTCTAGGCAGTCTGTTTTCCCTGGGCCTCGCTGTAGCAACACTATCTCGCCAGGGCAACACTGCATGGGATTTCCTCTGCCAGGAGAGAGCAGCTGCTTTGTAGTTTGTGCTGGGAAACCTTGCTTTGGCAAGTGCCAATTGACCGCATTCAGGCAGAAAGAAAAGAGAATCGCAGGAGGCCTTTTCTCCCCGGCTGCTCTGCCAAGCCCTTCCAGCTAAAACTATGCCGTTGCTCCTCTGGAAGGATCCCTGCACCGCGACGTAGTTTTTCAGAAGAAGCCTTGCGTTTGCAAGAGCAAAGGAGGAATTCGTTGCAGGAAAGAGGAAGGAAAGAAAGTTTCTCTCCCTCTGCCTGCTTTGCTCAGAGAACTGGATGAAGTCAGGGAGTTCTCCCTTTCACTGAGAAACGTGCGGGCTGCTGTTGCCTGTGCGCTCTCTTCTTTGCAAAAGAGTCTGCTGTTCCACGCTTTGAACCGTGGAAAGGCGCCGGGCTCTGCTAAGATTCCCCCGGCGCTTCGTTTGCCCTGGGCCAAAGCGAGCCTTCACAATAGCTGAACGCTAACACTGCATACTCGTTCCACTTCCAGAACAGGGCTACCGCGAGGCAGTTCTCCGGGAGAAAACGGCCCTTCGCGAAGTGCAGATCTGCCGAGCTCACTGCGGGAAAGCGAAAGCAAAGGACGCTTTTCTCCCTCTAACCGCTTTCGTCAGAGGAACGGGGGAAGTGACAGTGTTCTTTCTCTCACTGAGATACACACAATCTGACGTTGCCTGTGAGCTCCGTTGCTGGCAAAGAACTGAAACTGACATACATTCCTGTGGGGAAACACAGGGCTTTGCTAGGATTTCTCTAGGCAGTGTGTTTTCCCTGAGCCTCGCTGTAGCAACACTATCTCGCCAGGGCAACACTGCATGGGATTTCCTCTGCCAGGAGAGAGCTGCTGCTTTGTAGTTTGTGCTGGGAAACCTTGCTTTGGCAAGTGCCAATTGACCGCATTCAGGCGGAAAGAAAAGAGAATCGCAGGAGGCCTTTTCTCCCCGGCTGCTCTGCCAAGCCCTTCCAGCTAAAACTATGCCGTTGCTCCTCTGGAAGGATCCCTGCACCGCGACGTAGTTTTTCAGAAGAAGCCTTGCGTTTGCAAGAGCAAAGGAGGAATTCGTTGCAGGAAAGAGGAAGGAAAGAAAGTTTCTCTCCCTCTGCCTGCTTTGCTCAGAGGACTGGATGAAGTCAGGGAGTTCTCCCTTTCACTGAGAAGCGTGCGGGCTGCTGTTGCCTGTGTGCTCTCTTCTTTGCAAAAGAGTCTGCTGTTCCACGCTTTGAACCGTGGAAAGGCGCCGGGCTCTGCTAAGATTTCCCCCGGCGCTTCGTTTGCCCTGGGCCAAAGCGAGCCTTCACAATAGCTGAACGCTAACACTGCATACTCGTTCCACTTCCAGAACAGGGCTACCGCGAGGCAGTTCTCCGGGGGAAAACGGCCCTTCGCGAAGGGCAGATCTGCCGAGCTCACTGCGGGAAAGCGAAAGCAAAGGACGCTTTTCTCCCTCTAACCGCTTTCGTCAGAGGAACGGGGGAACTGACAGTGTTCTTTCTCTCACTGAGATACACACAATCTGACGTTGCCTGTGAGCTCCGTTGCTGGCAAAGAACTGAAACTGACATACATTCCTGTGGGGAAACACAGGGCTTTGCTAGGATTTCTCTAGGCAGTCTGTTTTCCCTGGGCCTCGCTGTAGCAACACTATCTCGCCAGGGCAACACTGCATGGGATTTCCTCTGCCAGGAGAGAGCTGCTGCTTTGTAGTTTGTGCTGGGAAACCTTGCTTTGGCAAGTGCCAATTGACCGCATTCAGGCGGAAAGAAAAGAGAATCGCAGGAGGCCTTTTCTCCCCGGCTGCTCTGCCAAGCCCTTCCAGCTAAAACTATGCCGTTGCTCCTCTGGAAGGATCCCTGCACCGCGACGTAGTTTTTCAGAAGAAGCCTTGCGTTTGCAAGAGCAAAGGAGGAATTCGTTGCAGGAAAGAGGAAGGAAAGAAAGTTTCTCTCCCTCTGCCTGCTTTGCTCAGAGGACTGGATGAAGTCAGGGAGTTCTCCCTTTCACTGAGAAACGTGCGGGCTGCTGTTGCCTGTGCGCTCTCTTCTTTGCAAAAGAGTCTGCTGTTCCACGCTTTGAACCGTGGAAAGGCGCCGGGCTCTGCTAAGATTTCCCCCGGCGCTTCGTTTGCCCTGGGCCAAAGCGAGCCTTCACAATAGCTGAACGCTAACACTGCATACTCGTTCCACTTCCAGAACAGGGCTACCGCGAGGCAGTTCTCCGGGGGAAAACGGCCCTTCGCGAAGGGCAGATCTGCCGAGCTCACTGCGGGAAAGCGAAAGCAAAGGACGCTTTTCTCCCTCTAACCGCTTTCGTCAGAGGAACGGGGGAAGTCACAGTGTTCTTTCTCTCACTGAGATACACACAATCTGACGTTGCTTCTGAGCTCCGTTGCTGGCAAAGAACTGAAACTGACATACATTCCTGTGGGGAAACACAGGGCTTTGCTAGGATTTCTCCAGGCAGTCTGTTTTCCCTGGGCCTCGCTGTAGCAACACTATCTCGCCAGGGCAACACTGCATGGGATTTCCTCTGCCAGGAGAGAGCTGCTGCTTTGTAGTTTGTGCTGGGAAACCTTGCTTTGGCAAGTGCCAATTGACCGCATTCAGGCAGAAAGAAAAGAGAATCGCAGGAGGCCTTTTCTCCCCGGCTGCTGTGCCAAGCCCTTCCAGCTAAAACTATGCCGTTGCTCCTCTGGAAGGATCCCTGCACCGCGACGTAGTTTTTCAGAAGAAGCCTTGCGTTTGCAAGAGCAAAGGAGGAATTCGTTGCAGGAAAGAGGAAGGAAAGAAAGTTTCTCTCCCTCTGCCTGCCTTGCTCAGAGGACTGGATGAAGTCAGGGAGTTCTCCCTTTCACTGAGAAACGTGCGGGCTGCTGTTGCCTGTGCGCTCTCTTCTTTGCAAAAGAGTCTGCTGTTCCACGCTTTGAACCGTGGAAAGGCGCCGGGCTCTGCTAAGATTCCCCCGGCGCTTCGTTTGCCCTGGGCCAAAGCGAGCCTTCACAATAGCTGAACGCTAACACTGCATACTCGTTCCACTTCCAGAACAGGGCTACCGCGAGGCAGTTCTCCGGGGGAAAACGGCCCTTCGCGAAGGGCAGATCTGCCGAGCTCACTGCGGGAAAGCGAAAGCAAAGGACGCTTTTCTCCCTCTAACCGCTTTCGTCAGAGGAACGGGGGAACTGACAGTGTTCTTTCTCTCACTGAGATACACACAATCTGACGTTGCCTGTGAGCTCCGTTGCTGGCAAAGAACTGAAACTGACATACATTCCTGTGGGGAAACACAGGGCTTTGCTAGGATTTCTCTAGGCAGTCTGTTTTCCCTGGGCCTCGCTGTAGCAACACTATCTCGCCAGGGCAACACTGCATGGGATTTCCTCTGCCAGGAGAGAGCAGCTGCTTTGTAGTTTGTGCTGGGAAACCTTGCTTTGGCAAGTGCCAATTGACCGCATTCAGGCAGAAAGAAAAGAGAATCGCAAGAGGTCTTTTCTCCCCGGCTGCTCTGCCAAGCCCTTCCAGCTAAAACTATGCCGTTGCTCCTCTGGAAGGATCCCTGCACCGCGACGTAGTTTTTCAGAAGAAGCCTTGCGTTTGCAAGAGCAAAGGAGGAATTCGTTGCAGGAAAGAGGAAGGAAAGAAAGTTTCTCTCCCTCTGCCTGCCTTGCTCAGAGAACTGGATGAAGTCAGGGAGTTCTCCCTTTCACTGAGAAACGTGCGGGCTGCTGTTGCCTGGGCGCTCTCTTCTTTGCAAAAGAGTCTGCTGTTCCACGCTTTGAACCGTGGAAAGGCGCCGGGCTCTGCTAAGATTTCCCCCGGCGCTTCGTTTGCCCTGGGCCAAAGCGAGCCTTCACAATAGCTGAACGCTAACACTGCATACTCGTTCCACTTCCAGAACAGGGCTACCGCGAGGCAGTTCTCCGGGAGAAAACGGCCCTTCGCGAAGGGCAGATCTGCCGAGCTCACTGCGGGAAAGCGAAAGCAAAGGACGCTTTTCTCCCTCTAACCGCTTTCGTCAGAGGAACGGGGGAGTCACAGTGTTCTTTCTCTCACTGAGATACACACAATCTGACGTTGCCTCTGAGCTCCGTTGCTGGCAAAGAACTGAAACTGACATACATTCCTGTGGGGAAACACAGGGCTTTGCTAGGATTTCTCCAGGCAGTCTGTTTTCCCTGGGCCTCGCTGTAGCAACACTATCTCGCCAGGGCAACACTGCATGGGATTTCCTCTGCCAGGAGAGAGCAGCTGCTTTGTAGTTTGTGCTGGGAAACCTTGCTTTGGCAAGTGCCAATTGACCGCATTCAGGCAGAAAGAAAAGAGAATCGCAGGAGGCCTTTTCTCCCCGGCTGCTCGGCCAAGCCCTTCCAGCTAAAACTATGCCGTTGCTCCTCTGGAAGGATCCGTGCACCGCGACGTAGTTTTTCAGAAGAAGCCTTGCGTTTGCAAGAGCAAAGGAGGAATTCGTTGCAGGAAAGAGGAAGGAAAGAAAGTTTCTCTCCCTCTGCCTGCTTTGCTCAGAGAACTGGATGAAGTCAGGGAGTTCTCCCTTTCACTGAGAAACGTGCGGGCTGCTGTTGCCTGTGCGCTCTCTTCTTTGCAAAAGAGTCTGCTGTTCCACGCTTTGAACCGTGGAAAGGCGCCGGGCTCTGCTAAGATTCCCCCGGCGCTTCGTTTGCCCTGGGCCAAAGCGAGCCTTCACAATAGCTGAACGCTAACACTGCATACTCGTTCCACTTCCAGAACAGGGCTACCGCGAGGCAGTTCTCCGGGGGAAAACGGCCCTTCGCGAAGGGCAGATCTGCCGAGCTCACTGCGGGAAAGCGAAAGCAAAGGACGCTTTTCTCCCTCTAACCGCTTTCGTCAGAGGAACGGGGGAACTGACAGTGTTCTTTCTCTCACTGAGATACACACAATCTGACGTTGCCTGTGAGCTCCGTTGCTGGCAAAGAACTGAAACTGACATACATTCCTGTGGGGAAACACAGGGCTTTGCTAGGATTTCTCTAGGCAGTCTGTTTTCCCTGAGCCTCGCTGTAGCAACACTATCTCGCCAGGGCAACACTGCATGGGATTTCCTCTGCCAGGAGAGAGCTGCTGCTTTGTAGTTTGTGCTGGGAAACCTTGCTTTGGCAAGTGCCAATTGACCGCATTCAGGCAGAAAGAAAAGAGAATCGCAAGAGGTCTTTTCTCCCCGGCTGCTCGGCCAAGCCCTTCCAGCTAAAACTATGCCGTTGCTCCTCTGGAAGGATCCCTGCACCGCGACGTAGTTTTTCAGAAGAAGCCTTGCGTTTGCAAGAGCAAAGGAGGAATTCGTTGCAGGAAAGAGGAAGGAAAGAAAGTTTCTCTCCCTCTGCCTGCCTTGCTCAGAGAACTGGATGAAGTCAGGGAGTTCTCCCTTTCACTGAGAAACGTGCGGGCTGCTGTTGCCTGTGCGCTCTCTTCTTTGCAAAAGAGTCTGCTGTTCCACGCTTTGAACCGTGGAAAGGCGCCGGGCTCTGCTAAGATTCCCCCGGCGCTTCGTTTGCCCTGGGCCAAAGCGAGCCTTCACAATAGCTGAACGCTAACACTGCATACTCGTTCCACTTCCAGAACAGGGCTACCGCGAGGCAGTTCTCCGGGGGAAAACGGCCCTTCGCGAAGGGCAGATCTGCCGAGCTCACTGCGGGAAAGCGAAAGCAAAGGACGCTTTTCTCCCTCTAACCGCTTTCGTCAGAGGAACGGGGGAAGTCACAGTGTTCTTTCTCTCACTGAGATACACACAATCTGACGTTGCCTGTGAGCTCCGTTGCTGGCAAAGAACTGAAACTGACATACATTCCTGTGGGGAAACACAGGGCTTTGCTAGGATTTCTCTAGGCAGTCTGTTTTCCCTGGGCCTCGCTGTAGCAACACTATCTCGCCAGGGCAACACTGCATGGGATTTCCTCTGCCAGGAGAGAGCAGCTGCTTTGTAGTTTGTGCTGGGAAACCTTGCTTTGGCAAGTGCCAATTGACCGCATTCAGGCAGAAAGAAAAGAGAATCGCAAGAGGTCTTTTCTCCCCGGCTGCTCTGCCAAGCCCTTCCAGCTAAAACTATGCCGTTGCTCCTCTGGAAGGATCCCTGCACCGCGACGTAGTTTTTCAGAAGAAGCCTTGCGTTTGCAAGAGCAAAGGAGGAATTCGTTGCAGGAAAGAGGAAGGAAAGAAAGTTTCTCTCCCTCTGCCTGCCTTGCTCAGAGAACTGGATGAAGTCAGGGAGTTCTCCCTTTCACTGAGAAACGTGCGGGCTGCTGTTGCCTGGGCGCTCTCTTCTTTGCAAAAGAGTCTGCTGTTCCACGCTTTGAACCGTGGAAAGGCGCCGGGCTCTGCTAAGATTTCCCCCGGCGCTTCGTTTGCCCTGGGCCAAAGCGAGCCTTCACAATAGCTGAACGCTAACACTGCATACTCGTTCCACTTCCAGAACAGGGCTACCGCGAGGCAGTTCTCCGGGAGAAAACGGCCCTTCGCGAAGGGCAGATCTGCCGAGCTCACTGCGGGAAAGCGAAAGCAAAGGACGCTTTTCTCCCTCTAACCGCTTTCGTCAGAGGAACGGGGGAGTCACAGTGTTCTTTCTCTCACTGAGATACACACAACCTGACGTTGCCTGTGAGCTCCGTTGCTGGCAAAGAACTGAAACTGACATACATTCCTGTGGGGAAACACAGGGCTTTGCTAGGATTTCTCCAGGCAGTCTGTTTTCCCTGGGCCTCGCTGTAGCAACACTATCTCGCCAGGGCAACACTGCATGGGATTTCCTCTGCCAGGAGAGAGCTGCTGCTTTGTAGTTTGTGCTGGGAAACCTTGCTTTGGCAAGTGCCAATTGACCGCATTCAGGCAGAAAGAAAAGAGAATCGCAGGAGGCCTTTTCTCCCCGGCTGCTCTGCCAAGCCCTTCCAGCTAAAACTATGCCGTTGCTCCTCTGGAAGGATCCCTGCACCGCGACGTAGTTTTTCAGAAGAAGCCTTGCGTTTGCAAGAGCAAAGGAGGAATTCGTTGCAGGAAAGAGGAAGGAAAGAAAGTTTCTCTCCCTCTGCCTGCCTTGCTCAGAGAACTGGATGAAGTCAGGGAGTTCTCCCTTTCACTGAGAAACGTGCGGGCTGCTGTTGCCTGTGCGCTCTCTTCTTTGCAAAAGAGTCTGCTGTTCCACGCTTTGAACCGTGGAAAGGCGCCGGGCTCTGCTAAGATTTCCCCCGGCGCTTCGTTTGCCCTGGGCCAAAGCGAGCCTTCACAATAGCTGAACGCTAACACTGCATACTCGTTCCACTTCCAGAACAGGGCTACCGCGAGGCAGTTCTCCGGGAGAAAACGGCCCTTCGCGAAGGGCAGATCTGCCGAGCTCACTGCGGGAAAGCGAAAGCAAAGGACGCTTTTCTCCCTCTAACCGCTTTCGTCAGAGGAACGGGGGAAGTCACAGTGTTCTTTCTCTCACTGAGATACACACAATCTGACGTTGCCTGTGAGCTCCGTTGCTGGCAAAGAACTGAAACTGACATACATTCCTGTGGGGAAACACAGGGCTTTGCTAGGATTTCTCTAGGCAGTCTGTTTTCCCTGGGCCTCGCTGTAGCAACACTATCTCGCCAGGGCAACACTGCATGGGATTTCCTCTGCCAGGAGAGAGCAGCTGCTTTGTAGTTTGTGCTGGGAAACCTTGCTTTGGCAAGTGCCAATTGACCGCATTCAGGCAGAAAGAAAAGAGAATCGCAGGAGGCCTTTTCTCCCCGGCTGCTCTGCCAAGCCCTTCCAGCTAAAACTATGCCGTTGCTCCTCTGGAAGGATCCCTGCACCGCGACGTAGTTTTTCAGAAGAAGCCTTGCGTTTGCAAGAGCAAAGGAGGAATTCGTTGCAGGAAAGAGGAAGGAAAGAAAGTTTCTCTCCCTCTGCCTGCTTTGCTCAGAGAACTGGATGAAGTCAGGGAGTTCTCCCTTTCACTGAGAAACGTGCGGGCTGCTGTTGCCTGTGCGCTCTCTTCTTTGCAAAAGAGTCTGCTGTTCCACGCTTTGAACCGTGGAAAGGCGCCGGGCTCTGCTAAGATTCCCCCGGCGCTTCGTTTGCCCTGGGCCAAAGCGAGCCTTCACAATAGCTGAACGCTAACACTGCATACTCGTTCCACTTCCAGAACAGGGCTACCGCGAGGCAGTTCTCCGGGGGAAAACGGCCCTTCGCGAAGGGCAGATCTGCCGAGCTCACTGCGGGAAAGCGAAAGCAAAGGACGCTTTTCTCCCTCTAACCGCTTTCGTCAGAGGAACGGGGGAACTGACAGTGTTCTTTCTCTCACTGAGATACACACAATCTGACGTTGCCTGTGAGCTCCGTTGCTGGCAAAGAACTGAAACTGACATACATTCCTGTGGGGAAACACAGGGCTTTGCTAGGATTTCTCTAGGCAGTCTGTTTTCCCTGAGCCTCGCTGTAGCAACACTATCTCGCCAGGGCAACACTGCATGGGATTTCCTCTGCCAGGAGAGAGGTGCTGCTTTGTAGTTTGTGCTGGGAAACCTTGCTTTGGCAAGTGCCAATTGACCGCATTCAGGCAGAAAGAAAAGAGAATCGCAAGAGGCCTTTTCTCCCCGGCTGCTCGGCCAAGCCCTTCCAGCTAAAACTATGCCGTTGCTCCTCTGGAAGGATCCCTGCACCGCGACGTAGTTTTTCAGAAGAAGCCTTGCGTTTGCAAGAGCAAAGGAGGAATTCGTTGCAGGAAAGAGGAAGGAAAGAAAGTTTCTCTCCCTCTGCCTGCCTTGCTCAGAGAACTGGATGAAGTCAGGGAGTTCTCCCTTTCACTGAGAAACGTGCGGGCTGCTGTTGCCTGTGCGCTCTCTTCTTTGCAAAAGAGTCTGCTGTTCCACGCTTTGAACCGTGGAAAGGCGCCGGGCTCTGCTAAGATTTCCCCCGGCGCTTCGTTTGCCCTGGGCCAAAGCGAGCCTTCACAATAGCTGAACGCTAACACTGCATACTCGTTCCACTTCCAGAACAGGGCTACCGCGAGGCAGTTCTCCGGGGGAAAACGGCCCTTCGCGAAGGGCAGATCTGCCGAGCTCACTGCGGGAAAGCGAAAGCAAAGGACGCTTTTCTCCCTCTAACCGCTTTCGTCAGAGGAACGGGGGAACTGACAGTGTTCTTTCTCTCACTGAGATACACACAATCTGACGTTGCCTGTGAGCTCCGTTGCTGGCAAAGAACTGAAACTGACATACATTCCTGTGGGGAAACACAGGGCTTTGCTAGGATTTCTCTAGGCAGTCTGTTTTCCCTGGGCCTCGCTGTAGCAACACTATCTCGCCAGGGCAACACTGCATGGGATTTCCTCTGCCAGGAGAGAGCTGCTGCTTTGTAGTTTGTGCTGGGAAACCTTGCTTTGGCAAGTGCCAATTGACCGCATTCAGGCAGAAAGAAAAGAGAATCGCAGGAGGCCTTTTCTCCCCGGCTGCTCTGCCAAGCCCTTCCAGCTAAAACTATGCCGTTGCTCCTCTGGAAGGATCCCTGCACCGCGACGTAGTTTTTCAGAAGAAGCCTTGCGTTTGCAAGAGCAAAGGAGGAATTCGTTGCAGGAAAGAGGAAGGAAAGAAGGTTTCTCTCCCTCTGCCTGCTTTGCTCAGAGAACTGGATGAAGTCAGGGAGTTCTCCCTTTCACTGAGAAACGTGCGGGCTGCTGTTGCCTGTGCGCTCTCTTCTTTGCAAAAGAGTCTGCTGTTCCACGCTTTGAACCGTGGAAAGGCGCCGGGCTCTGCTAAGATTTCCCCCGGCGCTTCGTTTGCCCTGGGCCAAAGCGAGCCTTCACAATAGCTGAACGCTAACACTGCATACTCGTTCCACTTCCAGAACAGGGCTACCGCGAGGCAGTTCTCCGGGGGAAAACGGCCCTTCGCGAAGGGCAGATCTGCCGAGCTCACTGCGGGAAAGCGAAAGCAAAGGACGCTTTTCTCCCTCTAACCGCTTTCGTCAGAGGAACGGGGGAAGTCACAGTGTTCTTTCTCTCACTGAGATACACACAATCTGACGTTGCCTGTGAGCTCCGTTGCTGGCAAAGAACTGAAACTGACATACATTCCTGTGGGGAAACACAGGGCTTTGCTAGGATTTCTCTAGGCAGTCTGTTTTCCCTGGGCCTCGCTGTAGCAACACTATCTCGCCAGGGCAACACTGCATGGGATTTCCTCTGCCAGGAGAGAGCAGCTGCTTTGTAGTTTGTGCTGGGAAACCTTGCTTTGGCAAGTGCCAATTGACCGCATTCAGGCAGAAAGAAAAGAGAATCGCAAGAGGTCTTTTCTCCCCGGCTGCTCTGCCAAGCCCTTCCAGCTAAAACTATGCCGTTGCTCCTCTGGAAGGATCCCTGCACCGCGACGTAGTTTTTCAGAAGAAGCCTTGCGTTTGCAAGAGCAAAGGAGGAATTCGTTGCAGGAAAGAGGAAGGAAAGAAAGTTTCTCTCCCTCTGCCTGCCTTGCTCAGAGAACTGGATGAAGTCAGGGAGTTCTCCCTTTCACTGAGAAACGTGCGGGCTGCTGTTGCCTGGGCGCTCTCTTCTTTGCAAAAGAGTCTGCTGTTCCACGCTTTGAACCGTGGAAAGGCGCCGGGCTCTGCTAAGATTTCCCCCGGCGCTTCGTTTGCCCTGGGCCAAAGCGAGCCTTCACAATAGCTGAACGCTAACACTGCATACTCGTTCCACTTCCAGAACAGGGCTACCGCGAGGCAGTTCTCCGGGAGAAAACGGCCCTTCGCGAAGGGCAGATCTGCCGAGCTCACTGCGGGAAAGCGAAAGCAAAGGACGCTTTTCTCCCTCTAACCGCTTTCGTCAGAGGAACGGGGGAGTCACAGTGTTCTTTCTCTCACTGAGATACACACAACCTGACGTTGCCTGTGAGCTCCGTTGCTGGCAAAGAACTGAAACTGACATACATTCCTGTGGGGAAACACAGGGCTTTGCTAGGATTTCTCCAGGCAGTCTGTTTTCCCTGGGCCTCGCTGTAGCAACACTATCTCGCCAGGGCAACACTGCATGGGATTTCCTCTGCCAGGAGAGAGCTGCTGCTTTGTAGTTTGTGCTGGGAAACCTTGCTTTGGCAAGTGCCAATTGACCGCATTCAGGCAGAAAGAAAAGAGAATCGCAGGAGGCCTTTTCTCCCCGGCTGCTCTGCCAAGCCCTTCCAGCTAAAACTATGCCGTTGCTCCTCTGGAAGGATCCCTGCACCGCGACGTAGTTTTTCAGAAGAAGCCTTGCGTTTGCAAGAGCAAAGGAGGAATTCGTTGCAGGAAAGAGGAAGGAAAGAAAGTTTCTCTCCCTCTGCCTGCCTTGCTCAGAGAACTGGATGAAGTCAGGGAGTTCTCCCTTTCACTGAGAAACGTGCGGGCTGCTGTTGCCTGTGCGCTCTCTTCTTTGCAAAAGAGTCTGCTGTTCCACGCTTTGAACCGTGGAAAGGCGCCGGGCTCTGCTAAGATTTCCCCCGGCGCTTCGTTTGCCCTGGGCCAAAGCGAGCCTTCACAATAGCTGAACGCTAACACTGCATACTCGTTCCACTTCCAGAACAGGGCTACCGCGAGGCAGTTCTCCGGGAGAAAACGGCCCTTCGCGAAGGGCAGATCTGCCGAGCTCACTGCGGGAAAGCGAAAGCAAAGGACGCTTTTCTCCCTCTAACCGCTTTCGTCAGAGGAACGGGGGAAGTCACAGTGTTCTTTCTCTCACTGAGATACACACAATCTGACGTTGCCTGTGAGCTCCGTTGCTGGCAAAGAACTGAAACTGACATACATTCCTGTGGGGAAACACAGGGCTTTGCTAGGATTTCTCTAGGCAGTCTGTTTTCCCTGGGCCTCGCTGTAGCAACACTATCTCGCCAGGGCAACACTGCATGGGATTTCCTCTGCCAGGAGAGAGCAGCTGCTTTGTAGTTTGTGCTGGGAAACCTTGCTTTGGCAAGTGCCAATTGACCGCATTCAGGCAGAAAGAAAAGAGAATCGCAGGAGGCCTTTTCTCCCCGGCTGCTCTGCCAAGCCCTTCCAGCTAAAACTATGCCGTTGCTCCTCTGGAAGGATCCCTGCACCGCGACGTAGTTTTTCAGAAGAAGCCTTGCGTTTGCAAGAGCAAAGGAGGAATTCGTTGCAGGAAAGAGGAAGGAAAGAAAGTTTCTCTCCCTCTGCCTGCTTTGCTCAGAGAACTGGATGAAGTCAGGGAGTTCTCCCTTTCACTGAGAAACGTGCGGGCTGCTGTTGCCTGTGCGCTCTCTTCTTTGCAAAAGAGTCTGCTGTTCCACGCTTTGAACCGTGGAAAGGCGCCGGGCTCTGCTAAGATTCCCCCGGCGCTTCGTTTGCCCTGGGCCAAAGCGAGCCTTCACAATAGCTGAACGCTAACACTGCATACTCGTTCCACTTCCAGAACAGGGCTACCGCGAGGCAGTTCTCCGGGGGAAAACGGCCCTTCGCGAAGGGCAGATCTGCCGAGCTCACTGCGGGAAAGCGAAAGCAAAGGACGCTTTTCTCCCTCTAACCGCTTTCGTCAGAGGAACGGGGGAACTGACAGTGTTCTTTCTCTCACTGAGATACACACAATCTGACGTTGCCTGTGAGCTCCGTTGCTGGCAAAGAACTGAAACTGACATACATTCCTGTGGGGAAACACAGGGCTTTGCTAGGATTTCTCTAGGCAGTCTGTTTTCCCTGAGCCTCGCTGTAGCAACACTATCTCGCCAGGGCAACACTGCATGGGATTTCCTCTGCCAGGAGAGAGGTGCTGCTTTGTAGTTTGTGCTGGGAAACCTTGCTTTGGCAAGTGCCAATTGACCGCATTCAGGCAGAAAGAAAAGAGAATCGCAAGAGGCCTTTTCTCCCCGGCTGCTCTGCCAAGCCCTTCCAGCTAAAACTATGCCGTTGCTCCTCTGGAAGGATCCCTGCACCGCGACGTAGTTTTTCAGAAGAAGCCTTGCGTTTGCAAGAGCAAAGGAGGAATTCGTTGCAGGAAAGAGGAAGGAAAGAAAGTTTCTCTCCCTCTGCCTGCCTTGCTCAGAGAACTGGATGAAGTCAGGGAGTTCTCCCTTTCACTGAGAAACGTGCGGGCTGCTGTTGCCTGTGCGCTCTCTTCTTTGCAAAAGAGTCTGCTGTTCCACGCTTTGAACCGTGGAAAGGCGCCGGGCTCTGCTAAGATTTCCCCCGGCGCTTCGTTTGCCCTGGGCCAAAGCGAGCCTTCACAATAGCTGAACGCTAACACTGCATACTCGTTCCACTTCCAGAACAGGGCTACCGCGAGGCAGTTCTCCGGGAGAAAACGGCCCTTCGCGAAGGGCAGATCTGCCGAGCTCACTGCGGGAAAGCGAAAGCAAAGGACGCTTTTCTCCCTCTAACCGCTTTCGTCAGAGGAACGGGGGAAGTCACAGTGTTCTTTCTCTCACTGAGATACACACAATCTGACGTTGCCTGTGAGCTCCGTTGCTGGCAAAGAACTGAAACTGACATACATTCCTGTGGGGAAACACAGGGCTTTGCTAGGATTTCTCTAGGCAGTCTGTTTTCCCTGGGCCTCGCTGTAGCAACACTATCTCGCCAGGGCAACACTGCATGGGATTTCCTCTGCCAGGAGAGAGCTGCTGCTTTGTAGTTTGTGCTGGGAAACCTTGCTTTGGCAAGTGCCAATTGACCGCATTCAGGCGGAAAGAAAAGAGAATCGCAGGAGGCCTTTTCTCCCCGGCTGCTCTGCCAAGCCCTTCCAGCTAAAACTATGCCGTTGCTCCTCTGGAAGGATCCCTGCACCGCGACGTAGTTTTTCAGAAGAAGCCTTGCGTTTGCAAGAGCAAAGGAGGAATTCGTTGCAGGAAAGAGGAAGGAAAGAAAGTTTCTCTCCCTCTGCCTGCTTTGCTCAGAGGACTGGATGAAGTCAGGGAGTTCTCCCTTTCACTGAGAAACGTGCGGGCTGCTGTTGCCTGTGTGCTCTCTTCTTTGCAAAAGAGTCTGCTGTTCCACGCTTTGAACCGTGGAAAGGCGCCGGGCTCTGCTAAGATTTCCCCCGGCGCTTCGTTTGCCCTGGGCCAAAGCGAGCCTTCACAATAGCTGAACGCTAACACTGCATACTCGTTCCACTTCCAGAACAGGGCTACCGCGAGGCAGTTCTCCGGGGGAAAACGGCCCTTCGCGAAGGGCAGATCTGCCGAGCTCACTGCGGGAAAGCGAAAGCAAAGGACGCTTTTCTCCCTCTAACCGCTTTCGTCAGAGGAACGGGGGAACTGACAGTGTTCTTTCTCTCACTGAGATACACACAATCTGACGTTGCCTGTGAGCTCCGTTGCTGGCAAAGAACTGAAACTGACATACATTCCTGTGGGGAAACACAGGGCTTTGCTAGGATTTCTCTAGGCAGTCTGTTTTCCCTGGGCCTCGCTGTAGCAACACTATCTCGCCAGGGCAACACTGCATGGGATTTCCTCTGCCAGGAGAGAGCTGCTGCTTTGTAGTTTGTGCTGGGAAACCTTGCTTTGGCAAGTGCCAATTGACCGCATTCAGGCAGAAAGAAAAGAGAATCGCAAGAGGCCTTTTCTCCCCGGCTGCTCTGCCAAGCCCTTCCAGCTAAAACTATGCCGTTGCTCCTCTGGAAGGATCCCTGCACCGCGACGTAGTTTTTCAGAAGAAGCCTTGCGTTTGCAAGAGCAAAGGAGGAATTCGTTGCAGGAAAGAGGAAGGAAAGAAAGTTTCTCTCCCTCTGCCTGCCTTGCTCAGAGAACTGGATGAAGTCAGGGAGTTCTCCCTTTCACTGAGAAACGTGCGGGCTGCTGTTGCCTGTGCGCTCTCTTCTTTGCAAAAGAGTCTGCTGTTCCACGCTTTGAACCGTGGAAAGGCGCCGGGCTCTGCTAAGATTTCCCCCGGCGCTTCGTTTGCCCTGGGCCAAAGCGAGCCTTCACAATAGCTGAACGCTAACACTGCATACTCGTTCCACTTCCAGAACAGGGCTACCGCGAGGCAGTTCTCCGGGAGAAAACGGCCCTTCGCGAAGGGCAGATCTGCCGAGCTCACTGCGGGAAAGCGAAAGCAAAGGACGCTTTTCTCCCTCTAACCGCTTTCGTCAGAGGAACGGGGGAAGTCACAGTGTTCTTTCTCTCACTGAGATACACACAATCTGACGTTGCCTGTGAGCTCCGTTGCTGGCAAAGAACTGAAACTGACATACATTCCTGTGGGGAAACACAGGGCTTTGCTAGGATTTCTCTAGGCAGTCTGTTTTCCCTGGGCCTCGCTGTAGCAACACTATCTCGCCAGGGCAACACTGCATGGGATTTCCTCTGCCAGGAGAGAGCTGCTGCTTTGTAGTTTGTGCTGGGAAACCTTGCTTTGGCAAGTGCCAATTGACCGCATTCAGGCGGAAAGAAAAGAGAATCGCAGGAGGCCTTTTCTCCCCGGCTGCTCTGCCAAGCCCTTCCAGCTAAAACTATGCCGTTGCTCCTCTGGAAGGATCCCTGCACCGCGACGTAGTTTTTCAGAAGAAGCCTTGCGTTTGCAAGAGCAAAGGAGGAATTCGTTGCAGGAAAGAGGAAGGAAAGAAAGTTTCTCTCCCTCTGCCTGCTTTGCTCAGAGGACTGGATGAAGTCAGGGAGTTCTCCCTTTCACTGAGAAACGTGCGGGCTGCTGTTGCCTGTGTGCTCTCTTCTTTGCAAAAGAGTCTGCTGTTCCACGCTTTGAACCGTGGAAAGGCGCCGGGCTCTGCTAAGATTTCCCCCGGCGCTTCGTTTGCCCTGGGCCAAAGCGAGCCTTCACAATAGCTGAACGCTAACACTGCATACTCGTTCCACTTCCAGAACAGGGCTACCGCGAGGCAGTTCTCCGGGGGAAAACGGCCCTTCGCGAAGGGCAGATCTGCCGAGCTCACTGCGGGAAAGCGAAAGCAAAGGACGCTTTTCTCCCTCTAACCGCTTTCGTCAGAGGAACGGGGGAAGTCACAGTGTTCTTTCTCTCACTGAGATACACACAATCTGACGTTGCCTGTGAGCTCCGTTGCTGGCAAAGAACTGAAACTGACATACATTCCTGTGGGGAAACACAGGGCTTTGCTAGGATTTCTCCAGGCAGTCTGTTTTCCCTGGGCCTCGCTGTAGCAACACTATCTCGCCAGGGCAACACTGCATGGGATTTCCTCTGCCAGGAGAGAGCTGCTGCTTTGTAGTTTGTGCTGGGAAACCTTGCTTTGGCAAGTGCCAATTGACCGCATTCAGGCAGAAAGAAAAGAGAATCGCAGGAGGCCTTTTCTCCCCGGCTGCTCTGCCAAGCCCTTCCAGCTAAAACTATGCCGTTGCTCCTCTGGAAGGATCCCTGCACCGCGACGTAGTTTTTCAGAAGAAGCCTTGCGTTTGCAAGAGCAAAGGAGGAATTCGTTGCAGGAAAGAGGAAGGAAAGAAAGTTTCTCTCCCTCTGCCTGCCTTGCTCAGAGAACTGGATGAAGTCAGGGAGTTCTCCCTTTCACTGAGAAACGTGCGGGCTGCTGTTGCCTGTGCGCTCTCTTCTTTGCAAAAGAGTCTGCTGTTCCACGCTTTGAACCGTGGAAAGGCGCCGGGCTCTGCTAAGATTTCCCCCGGCGCTTCGTTTGCCCTGGGCCAAAGCGAGCCTTCACAATAGCTGAACGCTAACACTGCATACTCGTTCCACTTCCAGAACAGGGCTACCGCGAGGCAGTTCTCCGGGAGAAAACGGCCCTTCGCGAAGGGCAGATCTGCCGAGCTCACTGCGGGAAAGCGAAAGCAAAGGACGCTTTTCTCCCTCTAACCGCTTTCGTCAGAGGAACGGGGGAAGTCACAGTGTTCTTTCTCTCACTGAGATACACACAATCTGACGTTGCCTGTGAGCTCCGTTGCTGGCAAAGAACTGAAACTGACATACATTCCTGTGGGGAAACACAGGGCTTTGCTAGGATTTCTCTAGGCAGTCTGTTTTCCCTGGGCCTCGCTGTAGCAACACTATCTCGCCAGGGCAACACTGCATGGGATTTCCTCTGCCAGGAGAGAGCAGCTGCTTTGTAGTTTGTGCTGGGAAACCTTGCTTTGGCAAGTGCCAATTGACCGCATTCAGGCAGAAAGAAAAGAGAATCGCAGGAGGCCTTTTCTCCCCGGCTGCTCTGCCAAGCCCTTCCAGCTAAAACTATGCCGTTGCTCCTCTGGAAGGATCCCTGCACCGCGACGTAGTTTTTCAGAAGAAGCCTTGCGTTTGCAAGAGCAAAGGAGGAATTCGTTGCAGGAAAGAGGAAGGAAAGAAAGTTTCTCTCCCTCTGCCTGCTTTGCTCAGAGAACTGGATGAAGTCAGGGAGTTCTCCCTTTCACTGAGAAACGTGCGGGCTGCTGTTGCCTGTGCGCTCTCTTCTTTGCAAAAGAGTCTGCTGTTCCACGCTTTGAACCGTGGAAAGGCGCCGGGCTCTGCTAAGATTCCCCCGGCGCTTCGTTTGCCCTGGGCCAAAGCGAGCCTTCACAATAGCTGAACGCTAACACTGCATACTCGTTCCACTTCCAGAACAGGGCTACCGCGAGGCAGTTCTCCGGGGGAAAACGGCCCTTCGCGAAGGGCAGATCTGCCGAGCTCACTGCGGGAAAGCGAAAGCAAAGGACGCTTTTCTCCCTCTAACCGCTTTCGTCAGAGGAACGGGGGAAGTCACAGTGTTCTTTCTCTCACTGAGATACACACAATCTGACGTTGCCTGTGAGCTCCGTTGCTGGCAAAGAACTGAAACTGACATACATTCCTGTGGGGAAACACAGGGCTTTGCTAGGATTTCTCTAGGCAGTCTGTTTTCCCTGGGCCTCGCTGTAGCAACACTATCTCGCCAGGGCAACACTGCATGGGATTTCCTCTGCCAGGAGAGAGCAGCTGCTTTGTAGTTTGTGCTGGGAAACCTTGCTTTGGCAAGTGCCAATTGACCGCATTCAGGCAGAAAGAAAAGAGAATCGCAAGAGGTCTTTTCTCCCCGGCTGCTCGGCCAAGCCCTTCCAGCTAAAACTATGCCGTTGCTCCTCTGGAAGGATCCCTGCACCGCGACGTAGTTTTTCAGAAGAAGCCTTGCGTTTGCAAGAGCAAAGGAGGAATTCGTTGCAGGAAAGAGGAAGGAAAGAAAGTTTCTCTCCCTCTGCCTGCCTTGCTCAGAGAACTGGATGAAGTCAGGGAGTTCTCCCTTTCACTGAGAAACGTGCGGGCTGCTGTTGCCTGTGCGCTCTCTTCTTTGCAAAAGAGTCTGCTGTTCCACGCTTTGAACCGTGGAAAGGCGCCGGGCTCTGCTAAGATTTCCCCCGGCGCTTCGTTTGCCCTGGGCCAAAGCGAGCCTTCACAATAGCTGAACGCTAACACTGCATACTCGTTCCACTTCCAGAACAGGGCTACCGCGAGGCAGTTCTCCGGGAGAAAACGGCCCTTCGCGAAGTGCAGATCTGCCGAGCTCACTGCGGGAAAGCGAAAGCAAAGGACGCTTTTCTCCCTCTAACCGCTTTCGTCAGAGGAACGGGGGAAGTGACAGTGTTCTTTCTCTCACTGAGATACACACAATCTGACGTTGCCTCTGAGCTCCGTTGCTGGCAAAGAACTGAAACTGACATACATTCCTGTGGGGAAACACAGGGCTTTGCTAGGATTTCTCCAGGCAGTCTGTTTTCCCTGGGCCTCGCTGTAGCAACACTATCTCGCCAGGGCAACACTGCATGGGATTTCCTCTGCCAGGAGAGAGCTGCTGCTTTGTAGTTTGTGCTGGGAAACCTTGCTTTGGCAAGTGCCAATTGACCGCATTCAGGCAGAAAGAAAAGAGCATCGCAGGAGGCCTTTTCTCCCCGGCTGCTCTGCCAAGCCCTTCCAGCTAAAACTATGCCGTTGCTCCTCTGGAAGGATCCCTGCACCGCGACGTAGTTTTTCAGAAGAAGCCTTGCGTTTGCAAGAGCAAAGGAGGAATTCGTTGCAGGAAAGAGGAAGGAAAGAAAGTTTCTCTCCTCTGCCTGCCTTGCTCAGAGAACTGGATGAAGTCAGGGAGTTCTCCCTTTCACTGAGAAACGTGCGGGCTGCTGTTGCCTGTGCGCTCTCTTCTTTGCAAAAGAGTCTGCTGTTCCACGCTTTGAACCGTGGAAAGGCGCCGGGCTCTGCTAAGATTCCCCCGGCGCTTCGTTTGCCCTGGGCCAAAGCGAGCCTTCACAATAGCTGAACGCTAACACTGCATACTCGTTCCACTTCCAGAACAGGGCTACCGCGAGGCAGTTCTCCGGGAGAAAACGGCCCTTCGCGAAGGGCAGATCTGCCGAGCTCACTGCGGGAAAGCGAAAGCAAAGGACGCTTTTCTCCCTCTAACCGCTTTCGTCAGAGGAACGGGGAAGTCACAGTGTTCTTTCTCTCACTGAGATACACACAATCTGACGTTGCCTGTGAGCTCCGTTGCCGGCAAAGAACTGAAAGTGACATACATTCCTGTGGGGAAACACAGGGCTTTGCTAGGATTTCTCTAGGCAGTCTGTTTTCCCTGGGCCTCGCTGTAGCAACACTATCTCGCCAGGGCAACACTGCATGGGATTTCCTCTGCCAGGAGAGAGCTGCTGCTTTGTAGTTTGTGCTGGGAAACCTTGCTTTGGCAAGTGCCAATTGACCGCATTCAGGCAGAAAGAAAAGAGAATCGCAGGAGGCCTTTTCTCCCCGGCTGCTCTGCCAAGCCCTTCCAGCTAAAACTATGCCGTTGCTCCTCTGGAAGGATCCCTGCACCGCGACGTAGTTTTTCAGAAGAAGCTTTGCGTTTGCAAGAGCAAAGGAGGAATTCGTTGCAGGAAAGAGGAAGGAAAGAAAGTTTCTCTCCCTCTGCCTGCCTTGCTCAGAGAACTGGATGAAGTCAGGGAGTTCTCCCTTTCACTGAGAAACGTGCGGGCTGCTGTTGCCTGTGCGCTCTCTTCTTTGCAAAAGAGTCTGCTGTTCCACGCTTTGAACCGTGGAAAGGCGCCGGGCTCTGCTAAGAAATACTATCTCTCTATGTTTGCCCTGGGCCAAAGCGAGCCTTCACAATAGCTGAACGCTAACACTGCATACTCGTTCCACTTCCAGAACAGGGCTACCGCGAGGCAGTTCTCCGGGAGAAAACGGCCCTTCGCGAAGGGCAGATCTGCCGAGCTCACTGCGGGAAAGCGAAAGCAAAGGACGCTTTTCTCCCTCTAACCGCTTTCGTCAGAGGAACGGGGGAAGTCACAGTGTTCTTTCTCTCACTGAGATACACACAATCTGACGTTGCCTGTGAGCTCCGTTGCTGGCAAAGAACTGAAACTGACATACATTCCTGTGGGGAAACACAGGGCTTTGCTAGGATTTCTCTAGGCAGTCTGTTTTCCCTGGGCCTCGCTGTAGCAACACTATCTCGCCAGGGCAACACTGCATGGGATTTCCTCTGCCAGGAGAGAGCTGCTGCTTTGTAGTTTGTGCTGGGAAACCTTGCTTTGGCAAGTGCCAATTGACCGCATTCAGGCAGAAAGAAAAGAGAATCGCAGGAGGCCTTTTCTCCCCGGCTGCTCTGCCAAGCCCTTCCAGCTAAAACTATGCCGTTGCTCCTCTGGAAGGATCCCTGCACCGCGACGTAGTTTTTCAGAAGAAGCCTTGCGTTTGCAAGAGCAAAGGAGGAATTCGTTGCAGGAAAGAGGAAGGAAAGAAAGTTTCTCTCCCTCTGCCTGCTTTGCTCAGAGAACTGGATGAAGTCAGGGAGTTCTCCCTTTCACTGAGAAACGTGCGGGCTGCTGTTGCCTGTGCGCTCTCTTCTTTGCAAAAGAGTCTGCTGTTCCACGCTTTGAACCGTGGAAAGGCGCCGGGCTCTGCTAAGATTCCCCCGGCGCTTCGTTTGCCCTGGGCCAAAGCGAGCCTTCACAATAGCTGAACGCTAACACTGCATACTCGTTCCACTTCCAGAACAGGGCTACCGCGAGGCAGTTCTCCGGGAGAAAACGGCCCTTCGCGAAGTGCAGATCTGCCGAGCTCACTGCGGGAAAGCGAAAGCAAAGGACGCTTTTCTCCCTCTAACCGCTTTCGTCAGAGGAACGGGGGAAGTGACAGTGTTCTTTCTCTCACTGAGATACACACAATCTGACGTTGCCTGTGAGCTCCGTTGCTGGCAAAGAACTGAAACTGACATACATTCCTGTGGGGAAACACAGGGCTTTGCTAGGATTTCTCTAGGCAGTGTGTTTTCCCTGAGCCTCGCTGTAGCAACACTATCTCGCCAGGGCAACACTGCATGGGATTTCCTCTGCCAGGAGAGAGCTGCTGCTTTGTAGTTTGTGCTGGGAAACCTTGCTTTGGCAAGTGCCAATTGACCGCATTCAGGCAGAAAGAAAAGAGAATCGCAAGAGGCCTTTTCTCCCCGGCTGCTCTGCCAAGCCCTTCCAGCTAAAACTATGCCGTTGCTCCTCTGGAAGGATCCCTGCACCGCGACGTAGTTTTTCAGAAGAAGCCTTGCGTTTGCAAGAGCAAAGGAGGAATTCGTTGCAGGAAAGAGGAAGGAAAGAAAGTTTCTCTCCCTCTGCCTGCCTTGCTCAGAGAACTGGATGAAGTCAGGGAGTTCTCCCTTTCACTGAGAAACGTGCGGGCTGCTGTTGCCTGTGCGCTCTCTTCTTTGCAAAAGAGTCTGCTGTTCCACGCTTTGAACCGTGGAAAGGCGCCGGGCTCTGCTAAGATTTCCCCCGGCGCTTCGTTTGCCCTGGGCCAAAGCGAGCCTTCACAATAGCTGAATGCTAACACTGCATACTCGTTCCACTTCCAGAACAGGGCTACCGCGAGGCAGTTCTCCGGGAGAAAACGGCCCTTCGCGAAGGGCAGATCTGCCGAGCTCACTGCGGGAAAGCGAAAGCAAAGGACGCTTTTCTCCCTCTAACCGCTTTCGTCAGAGGAACGGGGGAAGTCACAGTGTTCTTTCTCTCACTGAGATACACACAATCTGACGTTGCCTGTGAGCTCCGTTGCTGGCAAAGAACTGAAACTGACATACATTCCTGTGGGGAAACACAGGGCTTTGCTAGGATTTCTCTAGGCAGTCTGTTTTCCCTGGGCCTCGCTGTAGCAACACTATCTCGCCAGGGCAACACTGCATGGGATTTCCTCTGCCAGGAGAGAGCTGCTGCTTTGTAGTTTGTGCTGGGAAACCTTGCTTTGGCAAGTGCCAATTGACCGCATTCAGGCGGAAAGAAAAGAGAATCGCAGGAGGCCTTTTCTCCCCGGCTGCTCTGCCAAGCCCTTCCAGCTAAAACTATGCCGTTGCTCCTCTGGAAGGATCCCTGCACCGCGACGTAGTTTTTCAGAAGAAGCCTTGCGTTTGCAAGAGCAAAGGAGGAATTCGTTGCAGGAAAGAGGAAGGAAAGAAAGTTTCTCTCCCTCTGCCTGCTTTGCTCAGAGAACTGGATGAAGTCAGGGAGTTCTCCCTTTCACTGAGAAGCGTGCGGGCTGCTGTTGCCTGTGTGCTCTCTTCTTTGCAAAAGAGTCTGCTGTTCCACGCTTTGAACCGTGGAAAGGCGCCGGGCTCTGCTAAGATTTCCCCCGGCGCTTCGTTTGCCCTGGGCCAAAGCGAGCCTTCACAATAGCTGAACGCTAACACTGCATACTCGTTCCACTTCCAGAACAGGGCTACCGCGAGGCAGTTCTCCGGGGGAAAACGGCCCTTCGCGAAGGGCAGATCTGCCGAGCTCACTGCGGGAAAGCGAAAGCAAAGGACGCTTTTCTCCCTCTAACCGCTTTCGTCAGAGGAACGGGGGAACTGACAGTGTTCTTTCTCTCACTGAGATACACACAATCTGACGTTGCCTGTGAGCTCCGTTGCTGGCAAAGAACTGAAACTGACATACATTCCTGTGGGGAAACACAGGGCTTTGCTAGGATTTCTCTAGGCAGTCTGTTTTCCCTGGGCCTCGCTGTAGCAACACTATCTCGCCAGGGCAACACTGCATGGGATTTCCTCTGCCAGGAGAGAGCTGCTGCTTTGTAGTTTGTGCTGGGAAACCTTGCTTTGGCAAGTGCCAATTGACCGCATTCAGGCAGAAAGAAAAGAGAATCGCAAGAGGCCTTTTCTCCCCGGCTGCTCTGCCAAGCCCTTCCAGCTAAAACTATGCCGTTGCTCCTCTGGAAGGATCCCTGCACCGCGACGTAGTTTTTCAGAAGAAGCCTTGCGTTTGCAAGAGCAAAGGAGGAATTCGTTGCAGGAAAGAGGAAGGAAAGAAAGTTTCTCTCCCTCTGCCTGCTTTGCTCAGAGAACTGGATGAAGTCAGGGAGTTCTCCCTTTCACTGAGAAACGTGCGGGGTGCTGTTGCCTGTGCGCTCTCTTCTTTGCAAAAGAGTCTGCTGTTCCACGCTTTGAACCGTGGAAAGGCGCCGGGCTCTGCTAAGATTTCCCCCGGCGCTTCGTTTGCCCTGGGCCAAAGCGAGCCTTCACAATAGCTGAACGCTAACACTGCATACTCGTTCCACTTCCAGAACAGGGCTACCGCGAGGCAGTTCTCCGGGAGAAAACGGCCCTTCGCGAAGGGCAGATCTGCCGAGCTCACTGCGGGAAAGCGAAAGCAAAGGACGCTTTTCTCCCTCTAACCGCTTTCGTCAGAGGAACGGGGGAAGTCACAGTGTTCTTTCTCTCACTGAGATACACACAATCTGACGTTGCCTGTGAGCTCCGTTGCTGGCAAAGAACTGAAACTGACATACATTCCTGTGGGGAAACACAGGGCTTTGCTAGGATTTCTCTAGGCAGTCTGTTTTCCCTGGGCCTCGCTGTAGCAACACTATCTCGCCAGGGCAACACTGCATGGGATTTCCTCTGCCAGGAGAGAGCTGCTGCTTTGTAGTTTGTGCTGGGAAACCTTGCTTTGGCAAGTGCCAATTGACCGCATTCAGGCGGAAAGAAAAGAGAATCGCAGGAGGCCTTTTCTCCCCGGCTGCTCTGCCAAGCCCTTCCAGCTAAAACTATGCCGTTGCTCCTCTGGAAGGATCCCTGCACCGCGACGTAGTTTTTCAGAAGAAGCCTTGCGTTTGCAAGAGCAAAGGAGGAATTCGTTGCAGGAAAGAGGAAGGAAAGAAAGTTTCTCTCCCTCTGCCTGCTTTGCTCAGAGGACTGGATGAAGTCAGGGAGTTCTCCCTTTCACTGAGAAACGTGCGGGCTGCTGTTGCCTGTGCGCTCTCTTCTTTGCAAAAGAGTCTGCTGTTCCACGCTTTGAACCGTGGAAAGGCGCCGGGCTCTGCTAAGATTTCCCCCGGCGCTTCGTTTGCCCTGGGCCAAAGCGAGCCTTCACAATAGCTGAACGCTAACACTGCATACTCGTTCCACTTCCAGAACAGGGCTACCGCGAGGCAGTTCTCCGGGGGAAAACGGCCCTTCGCGAAGGGCAGATCTGCCGAGCTCACTGCGGGAAAGCGAAAGCAAAGGACGCTTTTCTCCCTCTAACCGCTTTCGTCAGAGGAACGGGGGAAGTCACAGTGTTCTTTCTCTCACTGAGATACACACAATCTGACGTTGCTTCTGAGCTCCGTTGCTGGCAAAGAACTGAAACTGACATACATTCCTGTGGGGAAACACAGGGCTTTGCTAGGATTTCTCCAGGCAGTCTGTTTTCCCTGGGCCTCGCTGTAGCAACACTATCTCGCCAGGGCAACACTGCATGGGATTTCCTCTGCCAGGAGAGAGCTGCTGCTTTGTAGTTTGTGCTGGGAAACCTTGCTTTGGCAAGTGCCAATTGACCGCATTCAGGCAGAAAGAAAAGAGAATCGCAGGAGGCCTTTTCTCCCCGGCTGCTGTGCCAAGCCCTTCCAGCTAAAACTATGCCGTTGCTCCTCTGGAAGGATCCCTGCACCGCGACGTAGTTTTTCAGAAGAAGCCTTGCGTTTGCAAGAGCAAAGGAGGAATTCGTTGCAGGAAAGAGGAAGGAAAGAAAGTTTCTCTCCCTCTGCCTGCTTTGCTCAGAGGACTGGATGAAGTCAGGGAGTTCTCCCTTTCACTGAGAAACGTGCAGGCTGCTGTTGCCTGTGCGCTCTCTTCTTTGCAAAAGAGTCTGCTGTTCCACGCTTTGAACCGTGGAAAGGCGCCGGGCTCTGCTAAGATTCCCCCGGCGCTTCGTTTGCCCTGGGCCAAAGCGAGCCTTCACAATAGCTGAACGCTAACACTGCATACTCGTTCCACTTCCAGAACAGGGCTACCGCGAGGCAGTTCTCCGGGGGAAAACGGCCCTTCGCGAAGGGCAGATCTGCCGAGCTCACTGCGGGAAAGCGAAAGCAAAGGACGCTTTTCTCCCTCTAACCGCTTTCGTCAGAGGAACGGGGGAACTGACAGTGTTCTTTCTCTCACTGAGATACACACAATCTGACGTTGCCTGTGAGCTCCGTTGCTGGCAAAGAACTGAAACTGACATACATTCCTGTGGGGAAACACAGGGCTTTGCTAGGATTTCTCTAGGCAGTCTGTTTTCCCTGAGCCTCGCTGTAGCAACACTATCTCGCCAGGGCAACACTGCATGGGATTTCCTCTGCCAGGAGAGAGCTGCTGCTTTGTAGTTTGTGCTGGGAAACCTTGCTTTGGCAAGTGCCAATTGACCGCATTCAGGCAGAAAGAAAAGAGAATCGCAAGAGGCCTTTTCTCCCCGGCTGCTCTGCCAAGCCCTTCCAGCTAAAACTATGCCGTTGCTCCTCTGGAAGGATCCCTGCACCGCGACGTAGTTTTTCAGAAGAAGCCTTGCGTTTGCAAGAGCAAAGGAGGAATTCGTTGCAGGAAAGAGGAAGGAAAGAAAGTTTCTCTCCCTCTGCCTGCCTTGCTCAGAGAACTGGATGAAGTCAGGGAGTTCTCCCTTTCACTGAGAAACGTGCGGGCTGCTGTTGCCTGTGCGCTCTCTTCTTTGCAAAAGAGTCTGCTGTTCCACGCTTTGAACCGTGGAAAGGCGCCGGGCTCTGCTAAGATTTCCCCCGGCGCTTCGTTTGCCCTGGGCCAAAGCGAGCCTTCACAATAGCTGAACGCTAACACTGCATACTCGTTCCACTTCCAGAACAGGGCTACCGCGAGGCAGTTCTCCGGGAGAAAACGGCCCTTCGCGAAGGGCAGATCTGCCGAGCTCACTGCGGGAAAGCGAAAGCAAAGGACGCTTTTCTCCCTCTAACCGCTTTCGTCAGAGGAACGGGGGAAGTCACAGTGTTCTTTCTCTCACTGAGATACACACAATCTGATGTTGCCTCTGAGCTCCGTTGCTGGCAAAGAACTGAAACTGACATACATTCCTGTGGGGAAACACAGGGCTTTGCTAGGATTTCTCTAGGCAGTCTGTTTTCCCTGAGCCTCGCTGTAGCAACACTATCTCGCCAGGGCAACACTGCATGGGATTTCCTCTGCCAGGAGAGAGCAGCTGCTTTGTAGTTTGTGCTGGGAAACCTTGCTTTGGCAAGTGCCAATTGACCGCATTCAGGCAGAAAGAAAAGAGAATCGCAGGAGGTCTTTTCTCCCCGGCTGCTCTGCCAAGCCCTTCCAGCTAAAACTATGCCGTTGCTCCTCTGGAAGGATCCCTGCACCGCGACGTAGTTTTTCAGAAGAAGCCTTGCGTTTGCAAGAGCAAAGGAGGAATTCGTTGCAGGAAAGAGGAAGGAAAGAAAGTTTCTCTCCCTCTGCCTGCTTTGCTCAGAGAACTGGATGAAGTCAGGGAGTTCTCCCTTTCACTGAGAAACGTGCGGGCTGCTGTTGCCTGTGCGCTCTCTTCTTTGCAAAAGAGTCTGCTGTTCCACGCTTTGAACCGTGGAAAGGCGCCGGGCTCTGCTAAGATTTCCCCGGCGCTTCGTTTGCCCTGGGCCAAAGCGAGCCTTCACAATAGCTGAACGCTAACACTGCATACTCGTTCCACTTCCAGAACAGGGCTACCGCGAGGCAGTTCTCCGGGAGAAAACGGCCCTTCGCGAAGGGCAGATCTGCCGAGCTCACTGCGGGAAAGCGAAAGCAAAGGACGCTTTTCTCCCTCTAACCGCTTTCGTCAGAGGAACGGGGAACTGACAGTGTTCTTTCTCTCACTGAGATACACACAATCTGACGTTGCCTGTGAGCTCCGTTGCTGGCAAAGAACTGAAACTGACATACATTCCTGTGGGGAAACACAGGGCTTTGCTAGGATTTCTCTAGGCAGTCTGTTTTCCTGGGCCTCGCTGTAGCAACACTATCTCGCCAGGGCAACACTGCATGGGATTTCCTCTGCCAGGAGAGAGCTGCTGCTTTGTAGTTTGTGCTGGGAAACCTTGCTTTGGCAAGTGCCAATTGACCGCATTCAGGCGGAAAGAAAAGAGAATCGCAGGAGGCCTTTTCTCCCCGGCTGCTCTGCCAAGCCCTTCCAGCTAAAACTATGCCGTTGCTCCTCTGGAAGGATCCCTGCACCGCGACGTAGTTTTTCAGAAGAAGCCTTGCGTTTGCAAGAGCAAAGGAGGAATTCGTTGCAGGAAAGAGGAAGGAAAGAAAGTTTCTCTCCCTCTGCCTGCTTTGCTCAGAGGACTGGATGAAGTCAGGGAGTTCTCCCTTTCACTGAGAAACGTGCGGGCTGCTGTTGCCTGTGTGCTCTCTTCTTTGCAAAAGAGTCTGCTGTTCCACGCTTTGAACCGTGGAAAGGCGCCGGGCTCTGCTAAGATTTCCCCCGGCGCTTCGTTTGCCCTGGGCCAAAGCGAGCCTTCACAATAGCTGAACGCTAACACTGCATACTCGTTCCACTTCCAGAACAGGGCTACCGCGAGGCAGTTCTCCGGGGGAAAACGGCCCTTCGCGAAGGGCAGATCTGCCGAGCTCACTGCGGGAAAGCGAAAGCAAAGGACGCTTTTCTCCCTCTAACCGCTTTCGTCAGAGGAACGGGGGAAGTCACAGTGTTCTTTCTCTCACTGAGATACACACAATCTGATGTTGCCTCTGAGCTCCGTTGCTGGCAAAGAACTGAAACTGACATACATTCCTGTGGGGAAACACAGGGCTTTGCTAGGATTTCTCTAGGCAGTCTGTTTTCCCTGGGCCTCGCTGTAGCAACACTATCTCGCCAGGGCAACACTGCATGGGATTTCCTCTGCCAGGAGAGAGCTGCTGCTTTGTAGTTTGTGCTGAGAAACCTTGCTTTGGCAAGTGCCAATTGACCGCATTCAGGCAGAAAGAAAAGAGAATCGCAAGAGGCCTTTTCTCGCCGGCTGCTCTGCCAAGCCCTTCCAGCTAAAACTGTGCCGTTGCTCCTCTGGAAGGATCCCTGCACCGCGACGTAGTTTTTCAGAAGAAGCCTTGCGTTTGCAAGAGCAAAGGAGGAATTCGTTGCAGGAAAGAGGAAGGAAAGAAAGTTTCTCTCCCTCTGCCTGCTTTGCTCAGGGGACTGGATGAAGTCAGGGAGTTCTCCCTTTCACTGAGAAACGTGCGGGCTGCTGTTGCCTGTGCGCTCTCTTCTTTGCAAAAGAGTCTGCTGTTCCACGCTTTGAACCGTGGAAAGGCGCCGGGCTCTGCTAAGATTTCCCCCGGCGCTTCGTTTGCCCTGGGCCAAAGCGAGCCTTCACAATAGCTGAACGCTAACACTGCATACTCGTTCCACTTCCAGAACAGGGCTACCGCGAGGCAGTTCTCTGGGAGAAAACGGCCCTTCGCGAAGGGCAGATCTGCCGAGCTCACTGCGGGAAAGCGAAAGCAAAGGACGCTTTTCTCCCTCTACCGCATTCGTCAGAGGAACGGGGGAAGTCACAGTGTTCTTTCTCTCACTGAGATACACACAATCTGACGTTGCCTCTGAGCTCCGTTGCTGGCAAAGAACTGAAACTGACATACATTCCTGTGGGGAAACACAGGGCTTTGCTAGGATTTCTCTAGGCAGTCTGTTTTCCCTGGGCCTCGCTGTAGCAACACTATCTCGCCAGGGCAACACTGCATGGGATTTCCTCTGCCAGGAGAGAGCTGCTGCTTTGTAGTTTGTGCTGGGAAACCTTGCTTTGGCAAGTGCCAATTGACCGCATTCAGGCAGAAAGAAAAGAGAATCGCAGGAGGCCTTTTCTCCCCGGCTGCTCTGCCAAGCCCTTCCAGCTAAAACTATGCCGTTGCTCCTCTGGAAGGATCCCTGCACCGCGACGTAGTTTTTCAGAAGAAGCCTTGCGTTTGCAAGAGCAAAGGAGGAATTCGTTGCAGAAAGAGGAAGGAAAGAAAGTTTCTCTCCCTCTGCCTGCCTTGCTCAGAGAACTGGATGAAGTCAGGGAGTTCTCCCTTTCACTGAGAAACGTGCGGGCTGCTGTTGCCTGTGCGCTCTCTTCTTTGCAAAAGAGTCTGCTGTTCCACGCTTTGAACCGTGGAAAGGCGCCGGGCTCTGCTAAGATTTCCCCCGGCGCTTCGTTTGCCTGGGCCAAAGCGAGCCTTCACAATAGCTGAACGCTAACACTGCATACTCGTTCCACTTCCAGAACAGGGCTACCGCGAGGCAGTTCTCCGGGAGAAAACGGCCCTTCGCGAAGGGCAGATCTGCTGAGCTCACTGCGGGAAAGCGAAAGCAAAGGACGCTTTTCTCCCTCTAACCGCTTTCGTCAGAGGAACGGGGGAAGTCACAGTGTTCTTTCTCTCACTGAGATACACACAATCTGACGTTGCCTGTGAGCTCCGTTGCTGGCAAAGAACTGAAACTGACATACATTCCTGTGGGGAAACACAGGGCTTTGCTAGGATTTCTCTAGGCAGTCTGTTTTCCCTGGGCCTCGCTGTAGCAACACTATCTCGCCAGGGCAACACTGCATGGGATTTCCTCTGCCAGGAGAGAGCAGCTGCTTTGTAGTTTGTGCTGGGAAACCTTGCTTTGGCAAGTGCCAATTGACCGCATTCAGGCAGAAAGAAAAGAGAATCGCAAGAGGTCTTTTCTCCCCGGCTGCTCTGCCAAGCCCTTCCAGCTAAAACTATGCCGTTGCTCCTCTGGAAGGATCCCTGCACCGCGACGTAGTTTTTCAGAAGAAGCCTTGCGTTTGCAAGAGCAAAGGAGGAATTCGTTGCAGGAAAGAGGAAGGAAAGAAAGTTTCTCTCCCTCTGCCTGCTTTGCTCAGAGAACTGGATGAAGTCAGGGAGTTCTCCCTTTCACTGAGAAACGTGCGGGCTGCTGTTGCCTGTGCGCTCTCTTCTTTGCAAAAGAGTCTGCTGTTCCACGCTTTGAACCGTGGAAAGGCGCCGGGCTCTGCTAAGATTTCCCCCGGCGCTTCGTTTGCCCTGGGCCAAAGCGAGCCTTCACAATAGCTGAACGCTAACACTGCATACTCGTTCCACTTCCAGAACAGGGCTACCGCGAGGCAGTTCTCCGGGGAAAACGGCCCTTCGCGAAGGGCAGATCTGCCGAGCTCACTGCGGGAAAGCGAAAGCAAAGGACGCTTTTCTCCCTCTAACCGCTTTCGTCAGAAATACTATCTCTCTATGTCACAGTGTTCTTTCTCTCACTGAGATACACACAATCTGACGTTGCCTGTGAGCTCCGTTGCTGGCAAAGAACTGAAACTGACATACATTCCTGTGGGGAAACACAGGGCTTTGCTAGGATTTCTCTAGGCAGTCTGTTTTCCCTGGGCGTCGCTGTAGCAACACTATCTCGCCAGGGCAACACTGCATGGGATTTCCTCTGCCAGGAGAGAGCAGCTGCTTTGTAGTTTGTGCTGGGAAACCTTGCTTTGGCAAGTGCCAATTGACCGCATTCAGGCAGAAAGAAAAGAGAATCGCAGGAGGTCTTTTCTCCCCGGCTGCTCTGCCAAGCCCTTCCAGCTAAAACTATGCCGTTGCTCCTCTGGAAGGATCCCTGCACCGCGACGTAGTTTTTCAGAAGAAGCCTTGCGTTTGCAAGAGCAAAGGAGGAATTCGTTGCAGGAAAGAGGAAGGAAAGAAAGTTTCTCTCCCTCTGCCTGCTTTGCTCAGAGAACTGGATGAAGTCAGGGAGTTCTCCCTTTCACTGAGAAACGTGCGGGCTGCTGTTGCCTGTGCGCTCTCTTCTTTGCAAAAGAGTCTGCTGTTCCACGCTTTGAACCGTGGAAAGGCGCCGGGCTCTGCTAAGATTTCCCCCGGCGCTTCGTTTGCCCTGGGCCAAAGCGAGCCTTCACAATAGCTGAACGCTAACACTGCATACTCGTTCCACTTCCAGAACAGGGCTACCGCGAGGCAGTTCTCCGGGAGAAAACGGCCCTTCGCGAAGGGCAGATCTGCCGAGCTGACTGCGGGAAAGCGAAAGCAAAGGACGCTTTTCTCCCTCTAACCGCTTTCGTCAGAGGAACGGGGGAAGTCACAGTGTTCTTTCTCTCACTGAGATACACACAATCTGACGTTGCCTGTGAGCTCCGTTGCTGGCAAAGAACTGAAACTGACATACATTCCTGGGGGAAACACAGGGCTTTGCTAGGATTTCTCTAGGCAGTCTGTTTTCCCTGGGCCTCGCTGTAGCAACACTATCTCGCCAGGGCAACACTGCATGGGATGTCCTCTGCCAGGAGAGAGCTGCTGCTTTGTAGTTTGTGCTGGGAAACCTTGCTTTGGCAAGTGCCAATTGACCGCATTCAGGCAGAAAGAAAAGAGAATCGCAAGAGGCCTTTTCTCGCCGGCTGCTCTGCCAAGCCCTTCCAGCTAAAAGTGTGCCGTTGCTCCTCTGGAAGGATCCCTGCACCGCGACGTAGTTTTTCAGAAGAAGCCTTGCGTTTGCAAGAGCAAAGGAGGAATTCGTTGCAGGAAAGAGGAAGGAAAGAAAGTTTCTCTCCCTCTGCCTGCTTTGCTCAGAGGACTGGATGAAGTCAGGGAGTTCTCCCTTTCACTGAGAAACGTGCGGGCTGCTGTTGCCTGTGCGCTCTCTTCTTTGCAAAAGAGTCTGCTGTTCCACGCTTTGAACCGTGGAAAGGCGCCGGGCTCTGCTAAGATTTCCCCCGGCGCTTCGTTTGCCCTGGGCCAAAGCGAGCCTTCACAATAGCTGAACGCTAACACTGCATACTCGTTCCACTTCCAGAACAGGGCTACCGCGAGGCAGTTCTCCGGGGGAAAACGGCCCTTCACGAAGGGCAGATCTGCCAAGCTCACTGCGGGAAAGCGAAAGCAAAGGACGCTTTTCTCCCTCTAACCGCTTTCGTCAGAGGAACGGGGGAAGTCACAGTGTTCTTTCTCTCACTGAGATACACACAATCTGATGTTGCCTGTGAGCTCCGTTGCTGGCAAAGAACTGAAACTGACATACATTCCTGTGGGGAAACACAGGGCTTTGCTAGGATTTCTCTAGGCAGTCTGTTTTCCCTGGGCCTCGCTGTAGCAACACTATCTCGCCAGGGCAACACTGCATGGGATTTCCTCTGCCAGGAGAGAGCTGCTGCTTTGTAGTTTGTGCTGGGAAACCTTGCTTTGGCAAGTGCCAATTGACCGCATTCAGGCAGAAAGAAAAGAGAATCGCAAGAGGCCTTTTCTCCCCGGCTGCTCTGCCAAGCCCTTCCAGCTAAAACTATGCCGTTGCTCCTCTGGAAGGATCCCTGCACCGCGACGTAGTTTTTCAGAAGAAGCCTTGCGTTTGCAAGAGCAAAGGAGGAATTCGTTGCAGGAAAGAGGAAGGAAAGAAAGTTTCTCTCCCTCTGCCTGCCTTGCTCAGAGAACTGGATGAAGTCAGGGAGTTCTCCCTTTCACTGAGAAACGTGCGGGCTGCTGTTGCCTGTGCGCTCTCTTCTTTGCAAAAGAGTCTGCTGTTCCACGCTTTGAACCGTGGAAAGGCGCCGGGCTCTGCTAAGATTCCCCCGGCGCTTCGTTTGCCCTGGGCCAAAGCGAGCCTTCACAATAGCTGAACGCTAACACTGCATACTCGTTCCACTTCCAGAACAGGGCTACCGCGAGGCAGTTCTCCGGGGGAAAACGGCCCTTCGCGAAGGGCAGATCTGCCGAGCTCACTGCGGGAAAGCGAAAGCAAAGGACGCTTTTCTCCCTCTAACCGCTTTCGTCAGAGGAACGGGGGAACTGACAGTGTTCTTTCTCTCACTGAGATACACACAATCTGATGTTGCCTCTGAGCTCCGTTGCTGGCAAAGAACTGAAACTGACATACATTCCTGTGGGGAAACACAGGGCTTTGCTAGGATTTCTCTAGGCAGTCTGTTTTCCCTGGGCCTCGCTGTAGCAACACTATCTCGCCAGGGCAACACTGCATGGGATTTCCTCTGCCAGGAGAGAGCAGCTGCTTTGTAGTTTGTGCTGGGAAACCTTGCTTTGGCAAGTGCCAATTGACCGCATTCAGGCAGAAAGAAAAGAGAATCGCAGGAGGCCTTTTCTCCCCGGCTGCTCTGCCAAGCCCTTCCAGCTAAAACTATGCCGTTGCTCCTCTGGAAGGATCCCTGCAACGCGACGTAGTTTTTCAGAAGAAGCCTTGCGTTTGCAAGAGCAAAGGAGGAATTCGTTGCAGGAAAGAGGAAGGAAAGAAAGTTTCTCTCCCTCTGCCTGCTTTGCTCAGAGGACTGGATGAAGTCAGGGAGTTCTCCCTTTCACTGAGAAACGTGCGGGCTGCTGTTGCCTGTGCGCTCTCTTCTTTGCAAAAGAGTCTGCTGTTCCACGCTTTGAACCGTGGAAAGGCGCCGGGCTCTGCTAAGATTTCCCCCGGCGCTTCGTTTGCCCTGGGCCAAAGCGAGCCTTCACAATAGCTGAACGCTAACACTGCATACTCGTTCCACTTCCAGAACAGGGCTACCGCGAGGCAGTTCTCCGGGAGAAAACGGCCCTTCGCGAAGGGCAGATCTGCCGAGCTCACTGCGGGAAAGCGAAAGCAAAGGACGCTTTTCTCCCTCTAACCGCTTTCGTCAGAGGAACGGGGGAAGTCACAGTGTTCTTTCTCTCACTGAGATACACACAATCTGACGTTGCCTGTGAGCTCCGTTGCTGGCAAAGAACTGAAACTGACATACATTCCTGTGGGGAAACACAGGGCTTTGCTAGGATTTCTCTAGGCAGTCTGTTTTCCCTGGGCCTCGCTGTAGCAACACTATCTCGCCAGGGCAACACTGCATGGGATTTCCTCTGCCAGGAGAGAGCAGCTGCTTTGTAGTTTGTGCTGGGAAACCTTGCTTTGGCAAGTGCCAATTGACCGCATTCAGGCAGAAAGAAAAGAGAATCGCAAGAGGCCTTTTCTCCCCGGCTGCTCTGCCAAGCCCTTCCAGCTAAAACTATGTCGTTGCTCCTCTGGAAGGATCCCTGCACCGCGACGTAGTTTTTCAGAAGAAGCCTTGCGTTTGCAAGAGCAAAGGAGGAATTCGTTGCAGGAAAGAGGAAGGAAAGAAAGTTTCTCTCCCTCTGCCTGCTTTGCTCAGAGGACTGGATGAAGTCAGGGAGTTCTCCCTTTCACTGAGAAACGTGCGGGCTGCTGTTGCCTGTGCGCTCTCTTCTTTGCAAAAGAGTCTGCTGTTCCACGCTTTGAACCGTGGAAAGGCGCCGGGCTCTGCTAAGATTTCCCCCGGCGCTTCGTTTGCCCTGGGCCAAAGCGAGCCTTCACAATAGCTGAACGCTAACACTGCATACTCGTTCCACTTCCAGAACAGGGCTACCGCGAGGCAGTTCTCCGGGAGAAAACGGCCCTTCGCGAAGGGCAGATCTGCCGAGCTCACTGCGGGAAAGCGAAAGCAAAGGACGCTTTTCTCCCTCTAACCGCTTTCGTCAGAGGAACGGGGGAAGTCCCAGTGTTCTTTCTCTCACTGAGATACACACAATCTGATGTTGCCTGTGAGCTCCGTTGCTGGCAAAGAACTGAAACTGACATACATTCCTGTGGGGCAACACAGGGCTTTGCTAGGATTTCTCTAGGCAGTCTGTTTTCCCTGGGCCTCGCTGTAGCAACACTATCTCGCCAGGGCAACACTGCATGGGATTTCCTCTGCCAGGAGAGAGCTGCTGCTTTGTAGTTTGTGCTGGGAAACCTTGCTTTGGCAAGTGCCAATTGACCGCATTCAGGCAGAAAGAAAAGAGAATCGCAAGAGGTCTTTTCTCCCCGGCTGCTCTGCCAAGCCCTTCCAGCTAAAACTATGCCGTTGCTCCTCTGGAAGGATCCCTGCACCGCGACGTAGTTTTTCAGAAGAAGCCTTGCGTTTGCAAGAGCAAAGGAGGAATTCGTTGCAGGAAAGAGGAAGGAAAGAAAGTTTCTCTCCCTCTGCCTGCTTTGCTCAGAGGACTGGATGAAGTCAGGGAGTTCTCCCTTTCACTGAGAAACGTGCGGGCTGCTGTTGCCTGTGCGCTCTCTTCTTTGCAAAAGAGTCTGCTGTTCCACGCTTTGAACCGTGGAAAGGCGCCGGGCTCTGCTAAGATTTCCCCCGGCGCTTCGTTTGCCCTGGGCCAAAGCGAGCCTTCACAATAGCTGAACGCTAACACTGCATACTCGTTCCACTTCCAGAACAGGGCTACCGCGAGGCAGTTCTCCGGGGGAAAACGGCCCTTCGCGAAGGGCAGATCTGCCGAGCTCACTACGGGAAAGCGAAAGCAAAGGACGCTTTTCTCCCTCTAACCGCTTTCGTCAGAGGAACGGGGGAACTGACAGTGTTCTTTCTCTCACTGAGATACACACAATCTGATGTTGCCTCTGAGCTCCGTTGCTGGCAAAGAACTGAAACTGACATACATTCCTGTGGGGAAACACAGGGCTTTGCTAGGATTTCTCTAGGCAGTCTGTTTTCCCTGGGCCTCGCTGTAGCAACACTATCTCGCCAGGGCAACACTGCATGGGATTTCCTCTGCCAGGAGAGAGCAGCTGCTTTGTAGTTTGTGCTGGGAAACCTTGCTTTGGCAAGTGCCAATTGACCGCATTCAGGCAGAAAGAAAAGAGAATCGCAGGAGGCCTTTTCTCCCCGGCTGCTCTGCCAAGCCCTTCCAGCTAAAACTATGCCGTTGCTCCTCTGGAAGGATCCCTGCAACGCGACGTAGTTTTTCAGAAGAAGCCTTGCGTTTGCAAGAGCAAAGGAGGAATTCGTTGCAGGAAAGAGGAAGGAAAGAAAGTTTCTCTCCCTCTGCCTGCTTTGCTCAGAGGACTGGATGAAGTCAGGGAGTTCTCCCTTTCACTGAGAAACGTGCGGGCTGCTGTTGCCTGTGCGCTCTCTTCTTTGCAAAAGAGTCTGCTGTTCCACGCTTTGAACCGTGGAAAGGCGCCGGGCTCTGCTAAGATTTCCCCCGGCGCTTCGTTTGCCCTGGGCCAAAGCGAGCCTTCACAATAGCTGAACGCTAACACTGCATACTCGTTCCACTTCCAGAACAGGGCTACCGCGAGGCAGTTCTCCGGGAGAAAACGGCCCTTCGCGAAGGGCAGATCTGCCGAGCTCACTGCGGGAAAGCGAAAGCAAAGGACGCTTTTCTCCCTCTAACCGCTTTCGTCAGAGGAACGGGGGAAGTCACAGTGTTCTTTCTCTCACTGAGATACACACAATCTGACGTTGCCTGTGAGCTCCGTTGCTGGCAAAGAACTGAAACTGACATACATTCCTGTGGGGAAACACAGGGCTTTGCTAGGATTTCTCTAGGCAGTCTGTTTTCCCTGGGCCTCGCTGTAGCAACACTATCTCGCCAGGGCAACACTGCATGGGATTTCCTCTGCCAGGAGAGAGCAGCTGCTTTGTAGTTTGTGCTGGGAAACCTTGCTTTGGCAAGTGCCAATTGACCGCATTCAGGCAGAAAGAAAAGAGAATCGCAAGAGGCCTTTTCTCCCCGGCTGCTCTGCCAAGCCCTTCCAGCTAAAACTATGTCGTTGCTCCTCTGGAAGGATCCCTGCACCGCGACGTAGTTTTTCAGAAGAAGCCTTGCGTTTGCAAGAGCAAAGGAGGAATTCGTTGCAGGAAAGAGGAAGGAAAGAAAGTTTCTCTCCCTCTGCCTGCTTTGCTCAGAGAACTGGATGAAGTCAGGGAGTTCTCCCTTTCACTGAGAAACGTGCGGGCTGCTGTTGCCTGTGCGCTCTCTTCTTTGCAAAAGAGTCTGCTGTTCCACGCTTTGAACCGTGGAAAGGCGCCGGGCTCTGCTAAGATTTCCCCCGGCGCTTCGTTTGCCCTGGGCCAAAGCGAGCCTTCACAATAGCTGAACGCTAACACTGCATACTCGTTCCACTTCCAGAACAGGGCTACCGCGAGGCAGTTCTCCGGGAGAAAACGGCCCTTCGCGAAGGGCAGATCTGCCGAGCTCACTGCGGGAAAGCGAAAGCAAAGGACGCTTTTCTCCCTCTAACCGCTTTCGTCAGAGGAACGGGGGAAGTCCCAGTGTTCTTTCTCTCACTGAGATACACACAATCTGATGTTGCCTGTGAGCTCCGTTGCTGGCAAAGAACTGAAACTGACATACATTCCTGTGGGGCAACACAGGGCTTTGCTAGGATTTCTCTAGGCAGTCTGTTTTCCCTGGGCCTCGCTGTAGCAACACTATCTCGCCAGGGCAACACTGCATGGGATTTCCTCTGCCAGGAGAGAGCTGCTGCTTTGTAGTTTGTGCTGGGAAACCTTGCTTTGGCAAGTGCCAATTGACCGCATTCAGGCAGAAAGAAAAGAGAATCGCAAGAGGTCTTTTCTCCCCGGCTGCTCTGCCAAGCCCTTCCAGCTAAAACTATGCCGTTGCTCCTCTGGAAGGATCCCTGCACCGCGACGTAGTTTTTCAGAAGAAGCCTTGCGTTTGCAAGAGCAAAGGAGGAATTCGTTGCAGGAAAGAGGAAGGAAAGAAAGTTTCTCTCCCTCTGCCTGCTTTGCTCAGAGGACTGGATGAAGTCAGGGAGTTCTCCCTTTCACTGAGAAACGTGCGGGCTGCTGTTGCCTGTGCGCTCTCTTCTTTGCAAAAGAGTCTGCTGTTCCACGCTTTGAACCGTGGAAAGGCGCCGGGCTCTGCTAAGATTTCCCCCGGCGCTTCGTTTGCCCTGGGCCAAAGCGAGCCTTCACAATAGCTGAACGCTAACACTGCATACTCGTTCCACTTCCAGAACAGGGCTACCGCGAGGCAGTTCTCCGGGGGAAAACGGCCCTTCGCGAAGGGCAGATCTGCCGAGCTCACTACGGGAAAGCGAAAGCAAAGGACGCTTTTCTCCCTCTAACCGCTTTCGTCAGAGGAACGGGGGAACTGACAGTGTTCTTTCTCTCACTGAGATACACACAATCTGACGTTGCCTGTGAGCTCCGTTGCTGGCAAAGAACTGAAACTGACATACATTCCTGTGGGGAAACACAGGGCTTTGCTAGGATTTCTCTAGGCAGTGTGTTTTCCCTGGGCCTCGCTGTAGCAACACTATCTCGCCAGGGCAACACTGCATGGGATTTCCTCTGCCAGGAGAGAGCTCCTGCTTTGTAGTTTGTGCTGGGAAACCTTGCTTTGGCAAGTGCCAATTGACCGCATTCAGGCAGAAAGAAAAGAGAATCGCAAGAGGCCTTTTCTCGCCGGCTGCTCTGCCAAGCCCTTCCAGCTAAAACTGTGCCGTTGCTCCTCTGGAAGGATCCCTGCACCGCGACGTAGTTTTTCAGAAGAAGCCTTGCGTTTGCAAGAGCAAAGGAGGAATTCGTTGCAGGAAAGAGGAAGGAAAGAAAGTTTCTCTCCCTCTGCCTGCTTTGCTCAGAGGACTGGATGAAGTCAGGGAGTTCTCCCTTTCACTGAGAAACGTGCGGGCTGCTGTTGCCTGTGCGCTCTCTTCTTTGCAAAAGAGTCTGCTGTTCCACGCTTTGAACCGTGGAAAGGCGCCGGGCTCTGCTAAGATTTCCCCCGGCGCTTCGTTTGCCCTGGGCCAAAGCGAGCCTTCACAATAGCTGAACGCTAACACTGCATACTCGTTCCACTTCCAGAACAGGGCTACCGCGAGGCAGTTCTCCGGGGGAAAACGGCCCTTCGCGAAGGGCAGATCTGCCGAGCTCACTGCGGGAAAGCGAAAGCAAAGGACGCTTTTCTCCCTCTAACCGCTTCCGTCAGAGGAACGGGGGAAGTCACAGTGTTCTTTCTCTCACTGAGATACACACAATCTGATGTTGCGTCTGAGCTCCGTTGCTGGCAAAGAACTGAAACTGACATACATTCCTGTGGGGAAACACAGGGCTTTGCTAGGATTTCTCCAGGCAGTCTGTTTTCCCTGGGCCTCGCTGTAGCAACACTATCTCGCCAGGGCAACACTGCATGGGATTTCCTCTGCCAGGAGAGAGCTGCTGCTTTGTAGTTTGTGCTGGGAAACCTTGCTTTGGCAAGTGCCAATTGACCGCATTCAGGCAGAAAGAAAAGAGAATCGCAAGAGGTCTTTTCTCCCCGGCTGCTCTGCCAAGCCCTTCCAGCTAAAACTGTGCCGTTGCTCCTCTGGAAGGATCCCTGCACCGCGACGTAGTTTTTCAGAAGAAGCCTTGCGTTTGCAAGAGCAAAGGAGGAATTCGTTGCAGGAAAGAGGAAGGAAAGAAAGTTTCTCTCCCTCTGCCTGCTTTGCTCAGAGGACTGGATGAAGTCAGGGAGTTCTCCCTTTCACTGAGAAACGTGCGGGCTGCTGTTGCCTGTGCGCTCTCTTCTTTGCAAAAGAGTCTGCTGTTCCACGCTTTGAACCGTGGAAAGGCGCCGGGCTCTGCTAAGATTTCCCCCGGCGCTTCGTTTGCCCTGGGCCAAAGCGAGCCTTCACAATAGCTGAACGCTAACACTGCATACTCGTTCCACTTCCAGAACAGGGCTACCGCGAGGCAGTTCTCCGGGGGAAAACGGCCCTTCGCGAAGGGCAGATCTGCCGAGCTCACTGCGGGAAAGCGAAAGCAAAGGACGCTTTTCTCCCTCTAACCGCTTTCGTCAGAGGAACGGGGGAAGTCACAGTGTTCTTTCTCTCACTGAGATACACACAATCTGATGTTGCCTGTGAGCTCCGTTGCTGGCAAAGAACTGAAACTGACATACATTCCTGTGGGGAAACACAGGGCTTTGCTAGGATTTCTCTAGGCAGTCTGTTTTCCCTGGGCCTCGCTGTAGCAACACTATCTCGCCAGGGCAACACTGCATGGGATTTCCTCTGCCAGGAGAGAGCTGCTGCTTTGTAGTTTGTGCTGGGAAACCCTGCTTTGGCAAGTGCCAATTGACCGCATTCAGGCAGAAAGAAAAGAGAATCGCAGGAGGCCTTTTCTCCCCGGCTGCTCAGCCAAGCCCTTCCAGCTAAAACTATGCCGTTGCTCCTCTGGAAGGATCCCTGCACCACGACGTAGTTTTTCAGAAGAAGCCTTGCGTTTGCAAGAGCAAAGGAGGAATTCGTTGCAGGAAAGAGGAAGGAAAGAAAGTTTCTCTCCCTCTGCCTGCTTTGCTCAGAGGACTGGATGAAGTCAGGGAGTTCTCCCTTTCACTGAGAAACGTGCGGGCTGCTGTTGCCTGTGCGCTCTCTTCTTTGCAAAAGAGTCTGCTGTTCCACGCTTTGAACCGTGGAAAGGCGCCGGGCTCTGCTAAGATTTCCCCCGGCGCTTCGTTTGCCCTGGGCCAAAGCGAGCCTTCACAATAGCTGAACGCTAACACTGCATACTCGTTCCACTTCCAGAACAGGGCTACCGCGAGGCAGTTCTCCGGGGGAAAACGGCCCTTCGCGAAGGGCAGATCTGCCGAGCTCACTGCGGGAAAGCGAAAGCAAAGGACGCTTTTCTCCCTCTAACCGCTTTCGTCAGAGGAACGGGGGAAGTCACAGTGTTCTTTCTCTCACTGAGATACACACAATCTGACGTTGCCTGTGAGCTCCGTTGCTGGCAAAGAACTGAAACTGACATACATTCCTGTGGGGAAACACAGGGCTTTGCTAGGATTTCTCTAGGCAGTGTGTTTTCCCTGGGCCTCGCTGTAGCAACACTATCTCGCCAGGGCAACACTGCATGGGATTTCCTCTGCCAGGAGAGAGCTGCTGCTTTGTAGTTTGTGCTGGGAAACCTTGCTTTGGCAAGTGCCAATTGACCGCATTCAGGCAGAAAGAAAAGAGAATCGCAAGAGGCCTTTTCTCGCCGGCTGCTCTGCCAAGCCCTTCCAGCTAAAACTGTGCCGTTGCTCCTCTGGAAGGATCCCTGCACCGCGACGTAGTTTTTCAGAAGAAGCCTTGCGTTTGCAAGAGCAAAGGAGGAATTCGTTGCAGGAAAGAGGAAGGAAAGAAAGTTTCTCTCCCTCTGCCTGCTTTGCTCAGAGGACTGGATGAAGTCAGGGAGTTCTCCCTTTCACTGAGAAACGTGCGGGCTGCTGTTGCCTGTGCGCTCTCTTCTTTGCAAAAGAGTCTGCTGTTCCACGCTTTGAACCGTGGAAAGGCGCCGGGCTCTGCTAAGATTTCCCCCGGCGCTTCGTTTGCCCTGGGCCAAAGCGAGCCTTCACAATAGCTGAACGCTAACACTGCATACTCGTTCCACTTCCAGAACAGGGCTACCGCGAGGCAGTTCTCCGGGGGAAAACGGCCCTTCGCGAAGGGCAGATCTGCCGAGCTCACTGCGGGAAAGCGAAAGCAAAGGACGCTTTTCTCCCTCTAACCGCTTTCGTCAGAGGAACGGGGGAAGTCACAGTGTTCTTTCTCTCACTGAGATACACACAATCTGATGTTGCCTCTGAGCTCCGTTGCTGGCAAAGAACTGAAACTGACATACATTCCTGTGGGGAAACACAGGGCTTTGCTAGGATTTCTCCAGGCAGTCTGTTTTCCCTGGGCCTCGCTGTAGCAACACTATCTCGCCAGGGCAACACTGCATGGGATTTCCTCTGCCAGGAGAGAGCTGCTGCTTTGTAGTTTGTGCTGGGAAACCTTGCTTTGGCAAGTGCCAATTGACCGCATTCAGGCAGAGAGAAAAGAGAATCGCAGGAGGCCATTTCTCCCCGGCTGCTCTGCCAAGCCCTTCCAGCTAAAACTATGCCGTTGCTCCTCTGGAAGGATCCCTGCACCGCGACGTAGTTTTTCAGAAGAAGCCTTGCGTTTGCAAGAGCAAAGGAGGAATTCGTTGCAGGAAAGAGGAAGGAAAGAAAGTTTCTCTCCCTCTGCCTGCTTTGCTCAGAGGACTGGATGAAGTCAGGGAGTTCTCCCTTTCACTGAGAAACGTGCGGGCTGCTGTTGCCTGTGCGCTCTCTTCTTTGCAAAAGAGTCTGCTGTTCCACGCTTTGAACCGTGGAAAGGCGCCGGGCTCTGCTAAGATTTCCCCCGGCGCTTCGTTTGCCCTGGGCCAAAGCGAGCCTTCACAATAGCTGAACGCTAACACTGCATACTCGTTCCACTTCCAGAACAGGGCTACCGCGAGGCAGTTCTCCGGGAGAAAACGGCCCTTCGCGAAGGGCAGATCTGCCGAGCTCACTGCGGGAAAGCGAAAGCAAAGGACGCTTTTCTCCCTCTAACCGCTTTCGTCAGAAGAACGGGGGAAGTCACAGTGTTCTTTCTCTCACTGAGATACACACAATCTGATGTTGCCTCTGAGCTCCGTTGCTGGCAAAGAACTGAAACTGACATACATTCCTGTGGGGAAACACAGGGCTTTGCTAGGATTTCTCCAGGCAGTCTGTTTTCCCTGGGCCTCGCTGTAGCAACACTATCTCGCCAGGGCAACACTGCATGGGATTTCCTCTGCCAGGAGAGAGCAGCTGCTTTGTAGTTTGTGCTGGGAAACCTTGCTTTGGCAAGTGCCAATTGACCGCATTCAGGCAGAAAGAAAAGAGAATCGCAGGAGGCCTTTTCTCCCCGGCTGCTCTGCCAAGCCCTTCCAGCTAAAACTATGCCGTTGCTCCTCTGGAAGGATCCCTGCACCGCGACGTAGTTTTTCAGAAGAAGCCTTGCGTTTGCAAGAGCAAAGGAGGAATTTGTTGCAGGAAAGAGGAAGGAAAGAAAGTTTCTCTCCCTCTGCCTGCTTTGCTCAGAGGACTGGATGAAGTCAGGGAGTTCTCCCTTTCACTGAGAAACGTGCGGGCTGCTGTTGCCTGTGCGCTCTCTTCTTTGCAAAAGAGTCTGCTGTTCCACGCTTTGAACCGTGGAAAGGCGCCGGGCTCTGCTAAGATTTCCCCCGGCGCTTCGTTTGCCCTGGGCCAAAGCGAGCCTTCACAATAGCTGAACGCTAACACTGCATACTCGTTCCACTTCCAGAACAGGGCTACCGCGAGGCAGTTCTCCGGGAGAAAACGGCCCTTCGCGAAGGGCAGATCTGCCGAGCTCACTGCGGGAAAGCGAAAGCAAAGGACGCTTTTCTCCCTCTAACCGCTTTCGTCAGAGGAACGGGGGAACTGACAGTGTTCTTTCTCTCACTGAGATACACACAATCTGATGTTGCCTCTGAGCTCCGTTGCTGGCAAAGAACTGAAACTGACATACATTCCTGTGGGGAAACACAGGGCTTTGCTAGGATTTCTCTAGGCAGTCTGTTGTAGCAACACTATCTCGCCAGGGCAACACTGCATGGGATTTCCTCTGCCAGGAGAGAGCAGCTGCTTTGTAGTTTGTGCTGGGAAACCTTGCTTTGGCAAGTGCCAATTGACCGCATTCAGGCAGAAAGAAAAGAGAATCGCAAGAGGTCTTTTCTCCCCGGCTGCTCTGCCAAGCCCTTCCAGCTAAAACTATGCCGTTGCTCCTCTGGAAGGATCCCTGCACCGCGACGTAGTTTTTCAGAAGAAGCCTTGCGTTTGCAAGAGCAAAGGAGGAATTCGTTGCAGGAAAGAGGAAGGAAAGAAAGTTTCTCTCCCTCTGCCTGCTTTGCTCAGAGGACTGGATGAAGTCAGGGAGTTCTCCCTTTCACTGAGAAACGTGCGGGCTGCTGTTGCCTGTGCGCTCTCTTCTTTGCAAAAGAGTCTGCTGTTCCACACTTTGAACCGTGGAAAGGCGCCGGGCTCTGCTAAGATTTCCCCCGGCGCTTCGTTTGCCCTGGGCCAAAGCGAGCCTTCACAATAGCTGAACGCTAACACTGCATACTCGTTCCACTTCCAGAACAGGGCTACCGCGAGGCAGTTCTCCGGGGGAAAACGGCCCTTCGCGAAGGGCAGATCTGCCGAGCTCACTGCGGGAAAGCGAAAGCAAAGGACGCTTTTCTCCCTCTAACCGCTTTCGTCAGAGGAACGGGGGAACTGACAGTGTTCTTTCTCTCACTGAGATACACACAATCTGATGTTGCCTCTGAGCTCCGTTGCTGGCAAAGAACTGAAACTGACATACATTCCTGTGGGGAAACACAGGGCTTTGCTAGGATTTCTCTAGGCAGTCTGTTTTCCCTGGGCCTCGCTGTAGCAACACTATCTCGCCAGGGCAACACTGCATGGGATTTCCTCTGCCAGGAGAGAGCAGCTGCTTTGTAGTTTGTGCTGGGAAACCTTGCTTTGGCAAGTGCCAATTGACCGCATTCAGGCAGAAAGAAAAGAGAATCGCAGGAGGCCTTTTCTCCCCGGCTGCTCTGCCAAGCCCTTCCAGCTAAAACTATGCCGTTGCTCCTCTGGAAGGATCCCTGCACCGCGACGTAGTTTTTCAGAAGAAGCCTTGCGTTTGCAAGAGCAAAGGAGGAATTCGTTGCAGGAAAGAGGAAGGAAAGAAAGTTTCTCTCCCTCTGCCTGCTTTGCTCAGAGGACTGGATGAAGTCAGGGAGTTCTCCCTTTCACTGAGAAACGTGCGGGCTGCTGTTGCCTGTGCGCTCTCTTCTTTGCAAAAGAGTCTGCTGTTCCACGCTTTGAACCGTGGAAAGGCGCCGGGCTCTGCTAAGATTTCCCCCGGCGCTTCGTTTGCCCTGGGCCAAAGCGAGCCTTCACAATAGCTGAACGCTAACACTGCATACTCGTTCCACTTCCAGAACAGGGCTACCGCGAGGCAGTTCTCCGGGGGAAAACGGCCCTTCGCGAAGGGCAGATCTGCCGAGCTCACTGCGGGAAAGCGAAAGCAAAGGACGCTTTTCTCCCTCTAACCGCTTTCGTCAGAGGAACGGGGGAAGTCACAGTGTTCTTTCTCTCACTGAGATACACACAATCTGATGTTGCCTCTGAGCTCCGTTGCTGGCAAAGAACTGAAACTGACATACATTCCTGTGGGGAAACACAGGGCTTTGCTAGGATTTCTCTAGGCAGTCTGTTTTCCCTGGGCCTCGCTGTAGCAACACTATCTCGCCAGGGCAACACTGCATGGGATTTCCTCTGCCAGGAGAGAGCTGTTGCTTTGTAGTTTGTGCTGGGAAACCTTGCTTTGGCAAGTGCCAATTGACCGCATTCAGGCAGAAAGAAAAGAGAATCGCAAGAGGCCTTTTCTCCCCGGCTGCTTTGCCAAGCCCTTCCAGCTAAAACTATGCCGTTGCTCCTCTGGAAGGATCCCTGCACCGCGACGTAGTTTTTCAGAAGAAGCCTTGCGTTTGCAAGAGCAAAGGAGGAATTCGTTGCAGGAAAGAGGAAGGAAAGAAAGTTTCTCTCCCTCTGCCTGCTTTGCTCAGAGGACTGGATGAAGTCAGGGAGTTCTCCCTTTCACTGAGAAACGTGCGGGCTGCTGTTGCCTGTGCGCTCTCTTCTTTGCAAAAGAGTCTGCTGTTCCACGCTTTGAACCGTGGAAAGGCGCCGGGCTCTGCTAAGATTTCCCCCGGCGCTTCGTTTGCCCTGGGCCAAAGCGAGCCTTCACAATAGCTGAACGCTAACACTGCATACTCGTTCCACTTCCAGAACAGGGCTACCGCGAGGCAGTTCTCCGGGGGAAAACGGCCCTTCGCGAAGGGCAGATCTGCCGAGCTCACTGCGGGAAAGCGAAAGCAAAGGACGCTTTTCTCCCTCTAACCGCTTTCGTCAGAGGAACGGGGGAACTGACAGTGTTCTTTCTCTCACTGAGATACACACAATCTGATGTTGCCTCTGAGCTCCGTTGCTGGCAAAGAACTGAAACTGACATACATTCCTGTGGGGAAACACAGGGCTTTGCTAGGATTTCTCTAGGCAGTCTGTTTTCCCTGGGCCTCGCTGTAGCAACACTATCTCGCCAGGGCAACACTGCATGGGATTTCCTCTGCCAGGAGAGAGCAGCTGCTTTGTAGTTTGTGCTGGGAAACCTTGCTTTGGCAAGGGCCAATTGACCGCATTCAGGCAGAAAGAAAAGAGCATCGCAGGAGGCCTTTTCTCCCCGGCTGCTCTGCCAAGCCCTTCCAGCTAAAACTATGCCGTTGCTCCTCTGGAAGGATCCCTGCACCGCGACGTAGTTTTTCAGAAGAAGCCTTGCGTTTGCAAGAGCAAAGGAGGAATTCGTTGCAGGAAAGAGGAAGGAAAGAAAGTTTCTCTCCCTCTGCCTGCTTTGCTCAGAGGACTGGATGAAGTCAGGGAGTTCTCCCTTTCACTGAGAAACGTGCGGGCTGCTGTTGCCTGTGCGCTCTCTTCTTTGCAAAAGAGTCTGCTGTTCCACGCTTTGAACCGTGGAAAGGCGCCGGGCTCTGCTAAGATTTCCCCCGGCGCTTCGTTTGCCCTGGGCCAAAGCGAGCCTTCACAATAGCTGAACGCTAACACTGCATACTCGTTCCACTTCCAGAACAGGGCTACCGCGAGGCAGTTCTCCGGGGGAAAACGGCCCTTCGCGAAGGGCAGATCTGCCGAGCTCACTGCGGGAAAGCGAAAGCAAAGGACGCTTTTCTCCCTCTAACCGCTTTCGTCAGAGGAACGGGGGAAGTCACAGTGTTCTTTCTCTCACTGAGATACACACAATCTGATGTTGCGTCTGAGCTCCGTTGCTGGCAAAGAACTGAAACTGACATACATTCCTGTGGGGAAACACAGGGCTTTGCTAGGATTTCTCCAGGCAGTCTGTTTTCCCTGGGCCTCGCTGTAGCAACACTATCTCGCCAGGGCAACACTGCATGGGATTTCCTCTGCCAGGAGAGAGCAGCTGCTTTGTAGTTTGTGCTGGGAAACCTTGCTTTGGCAAGTGCCAATTGACCGCATTCAGGCAGAAAGAAAAGAGAATCGCAGGAGGCCTTTTCTCCCCGGCTGCTCTGCCAAGCCCTTCCAGCTAAAACTATGCCGTTGCTCCTCTGGAAGGATCCCTGCACCGCGACGTAGTTTTTCAGAAGAAGCCTTGCGTTTGCAAGAGCAAAGGAGGAATTCGTTGCAGGAAAGAGGAAGGAAAGAAAGTTTCTCTCCCTCTGCCTGCTTTGCTCAGAGGACTGGATGAAGTCAGGGAGTTCTCCCTTTCACTGAGAAACGTGCGGGCTGCTGTTGCCTGTGCGCTCTCTTCTTTGCAAAAGAGTCTGCTGTTCCACGCTTTGAACCGTGGAAAGGCGCCGGGCTCTGCTAAGATTTCCCCCGGCGCTTCGTTTGCCCTGGGCCAAAGCGAGCCTTCACAATAGCTGAACGCTAACACTGCATACTCGTTCCACTTCCAGAACAGGGCTACCGCGAGGCAGTTCTCCGGGGGAAAACGGCCCTTCGCGAAGGGCAGATCTGCCGAGCTCACTGCGGGAAAGCGAAAGCAAAGGACGCTTTTCTCCCTCTAACCGCTTTCGTCAGAGGAACGGGGGAAGTCACAGTGTTCTTTCTCTCACTGAGATACACACAATCTGATGTTGCCTGTGAGCTCCGTTGCTGGCAAAGAACTGAAACTGACATACATTCCTGTGGGGAAACACAGGGCTTTGCTAGGATTTCTCTAGGCAGTCTGTTTTCCCTGGGCCTCGCTGTAGCAACACTATCTCGCCAGGGCAACACTGCATGGGATTTCCTCTGCCAGGAGAGAGCAGCTGCTTTGTAGTTTGTGCTGGGAAACCTTGCTTTGGCAAGTGCCAATTGACCGCATTCAGGCAGAAAGAAAAGAGAATCGCAGGAGGCCTTTTCTCCCCGGCTGCTCTGCCAAGCCCTTCCAGCTAAAACTATGCCGTTGCTCCTCTGGAAGGATCCCTGCACCGCGACGTAGTTTTTCAGAAGAAGCCTTGCGTTTGCAAGAGCAAAGGAGGAATTCGTTGCAGGAAAGAGGAAGGAAAGAAAGTTTCTCTCCCTCTGCCTGCTTTGCTCAGAGGACTGGATGAAGTCAGGGAGTTCTCCCTTTCACTGAGAAACGTGCGGGCTGCTGTTGCCTGTGCGCTCTCTTCTTTGCAAAAGAGTCTGCTGTTCCACGCTTTGAACCGTGGAAAGGCGCCGGGCTCTGCTAAGATTTCCCCCGGCGCTTCGTTTGCCCTGGGCCAAAGCGAGCCTTCACAATAGCTGAACGCTAACACTGCATACTCCTTCCACTTCCAGAACAGGGCTACCGCGAGGCAGTTCTCCGGGGGAAAACGGCCCTTCGCGAAGGGCAGATCTGCCGAGCTCACTGCGGGAAAGCGAAAGCAAAGGACGCTTTTCTCCCTCTAACCGCTTTCGTCAGAGGAACGGGGGAAGTCACAGTGTTCTTTCTCTCACTGAGATACACACAATCTGATGTTGCCTCTGAGCTCCGTTGCTGGCAAAGAACTGAAACTGACATACATTCCTGTGGGGAAACACAGGGCTTTGCTAGGATTTCTCTAGGCAGTCTGTTTTCCCTGGGCCTCGCTGTAGCAACACTATCTCGCCAGGGCAACACTGCATGGGATTTCCTCTGCCAGGAGAGAGCAGCTGCTTTGTAGTTTGTGCTGGGAAACCTTGCTTTGGCAAGGGCCAATTGACCGCATTCAGGCAGAAAGAAAAGAGCATCGCAGGAGGCCTTTTCTCCCCGGCTGCTCTGCCAAGCCCTTCCAGCTAAAACTATGCCGTTGCTCCTCTGGAAGGATCCCTGCACCGCGACGTAGTTTTTCAGAAGAAGCCTTGCGTTTGCAAGAGCAAAGGAGGAATTCGTTGCAGGAAAGAGGAAGGAAAGAAAGTTTCTCTCCCTCTGCCTGCTTTGCTCAGAGGACTGGATGAAGTCAGGGAGTTCTCCCTTTCACTGAGAAACGTGCGGGCTGCTGTTGCCTGTGCGCTCTCTTCTTTGCAAAAGAGTCTGCTGTTCCACGCTTTGAACCGTGGAAAGGCGCCGGGGTCTGCTAAGATTTCCCCCGGCGCTTCGTTTGCCCTGGGCCAAAGCGAGCCTTCACAATAGCTGAACGCTAACACTGCATACTCGTTCCACTTCCAGAACAGGGCTACCGCGAGGCAGTTCTCCGGGGGAAAACGGCCCTTCGCGAAGGGCAGATCTGCCGAGCTCACTGCGGGAAAGCGAAAGCAAAGGACGCTTTTCTCCCTCTAACCGCTTTCGTCAGAGGAACGGGGGAAGTCACAGTGTTCTTAGCAAAGGGACGCTTTTCTCCCTCTAACCGCTTTTCGTCAGAGGAACGGGGAAGTCACAGTGTTCTTTCCTCTCACTGAGATACACACAATCTGATGTTGCCCTGTGAGCTCCGTTGCTGGCAAAAGAACTGAAACTGACATACATTCCTGTGGGGAAAACACAGGGCTTTGCTAGGATTTCTCTAGGCAGTCTGTTTTCCCTGGGCCTCGCTGTAGCAACACTATCTCGCCAGGGCAACACTGCATGGGATTTCCTCTGCCAGGAGGGAAGGAGCAAGCTGCTTTTGTAGTTTGTGCTGGGAAACCTTGCTTTGGCAAGTGCCAATTGACCGCATTCAGGCAGAAAGAAAAGAGCATCGCAGGAGGCCTTTTCTCCCCGGCTGCTCTGCCAAGCCCTTCCAGCTAAAACTATGCCGTTGCTCCTCTGGAAGGGATCCCTGCACCGCGACGTAGTTTTTCAGAAGAAGCCTTGCGTTTGCAAGAGCAAAGGAGGAATTCGTTTGCAGGAAAGAGGAAGGAAAGAAAGTTTCTCTCCCTCTGCCTGCTTTGCTCAGAGGACTGGATGAAGTCAGGGAGTGCTCCCTTTCACTGAGAAACGTGCGGGCTGCTGTTGCCTGTGCGCTCTCTTCTTTGCAAAAGAGTCTGCTGTTCCACGCTTTGAACCGTGGAAAGGCGCCGGGCTCTGCTAAGATTTCCCCCAATACTATCTCTCTAGGCAGTTCTCCGGGAGAAAACGGCCCTTCGCGAAGGGCAGATCTGCCGAGCTCACTGCGGGAAAGCGAAAGCAAAGGACGCTTTTCTCCCTCTAACCGCTTTCGTCAGAGGAACGGGGGAAGTCACAGTGTTCTTTCTCTCACTGAGATACACACAATCTGATGTTGCGTCTGAGCTCCGTTGCTGGCAAAGAACTGAAACTGACATACATTCCTGTGGGGAAACACAGGGCTTTGCTAGGATTTCTCTAGGCAGTCTGTTTTCCCTGGGCCTCGCTGTAGCAACACTATCTCGCCAGGGCAACACTGCATGGGATTTCCTCTGCCAGGAGAGAGCAGCTGCTTTGTAGTTTGTGCTGGGAAACCTTGCTTTGGCAAGTGCCAATTGACCGCATTCAGGCAGAAAGAAAAGAGAATCGCAGGAGGCCTTTTCTCCCCGGCTGCTCGGCCAAGCCCTTCCAGCTAAAACTATGCCGTTGCTCCTCTGGAAGGATCCCTGCACCGCGACGTAGTTTTTCAGAAGAAGCCTTGCGTTTGCAAGAGCAAAGGAGGAATTCGTTGCAGGAAAGAGGAAGGAAAGAAAGTTTCTCTCCCTCTGCCTGCTTTGCTCAGAGGACTGGATGAAGTCAGGGAGTTCTCCCTTTCACTGAGAAACGTGCGGGCTGCTGTTGCCTGTGCGCTCTCTTCTTTGCAAAAGAGTCTGCTGTTCCACGCTTTGAACCGTGGAAAGGCGCCGGGCTCTGCTAAGATTTCCCCCGGCGCTTCGTTTGCCCTGGGCCAAAGCGAGCCTTCACAATAGCTGAACGCTAACACTGCATACTCGTTCCACTTCCAGAACAGGGCTACCGCGAGGCAGTTCTCCGGGGGAAAACGGCCCTTCGCGAAGGGCAGATCTGCCGAGCTCACTGCGGGAAAGCGAAAGCAAAGGACGCTTTTCTCCCTCTAACCGCTTTCGTCAGAGGAACGGGGGAAGTCACAGTGTTCTTTCTCTCACTGAGATACACACAATCTGATGTTGCCTGTGAGCTCCGTTGCTGGCAAAGAACTGAAACTGACATACATTCCTGTGGGGAAACACAGGGCTTTGCTAGGATTTCTCTAGGCAGTCTGTTTTCCCTGGGCCTCGCTGTAGCAACACTATCTCGCCAGGGCAACACTGCATGGGATTTCCTCTGCCAGGAGAGAGCAGCTGCTTTGTAGTTTGTGCTGGGAAACCTTGCTTTGGCAAGTGCCAATTGACCGCATTCAGGCAGAAAGAAAAGAGAATCGCAGGAGGCCTTTTCTCCCCGGCTGCTCTGCCAAGCCCTTCCAGCTAAAACTATGCCGTTGCTCCTCTGGAAGGATCCCTGCACCGCGACGTAGTTTTTCAGAAGAAGCCTTGCGTTTGCAAGAGCAAAGGAGGAATTCGTTGCAGGAAAGAGGAAGGAAAGAAAGTTTCTCTCCCTCTGCCTGCTTTGCTCAGAGGACTGGATGAAGTCAGGGAGTTCTCCCTTTCACTGAGAAACGTGCGGGCTGCTGTTGCCTGTGCGCTCTCTTCTTTGCAAAAGAGTCTGCTGTTCCACGCTTTGAACCGTGGAAAGGCGCCGGGCTCTGCTAAGATTTCCCCCGGCGCTTCGTTTGCCCTGGGCCAAAGCGAGCCTTCACAATAGCTGAACGCTAACACTGCATACTCGTTCCACTTCCAGAACAGGGCTACCGCGAGGCAGTTCTCCGGGGGAAAACGGCCCTTCGCGAAGGGCAGATCTGCCGAGCTCACTGCGGGAAAGCGAAAGCAAAGGACGCTTTTCTCCCTCTAACCGCTTTCGTCAGAGGAACGGGGGAACTGACAGTGTTCTTTCTCTCACTGAGATACACACAATCTGATGTTGCCTCTGAGCTCCGTTGCTGGCAAAGAACTGAAACTGACATACATTCCTGTGGGGAAACACAGGGCTTTGCTAGGATTTCTCTAGGCAGTCTGTTTTCCCTGGGCCTCGCTGTAGCAACACTATCTCGCCAGGGCAACACTGCATGGGATTTCCTCTGCCAGGAGAGAGCTGCTGCTTTGTAGTTTGTGCTGGGAAACCTTGCTTTGGCAAGTGCCAATTGACCGCATTCAGGCAGAAAGAAAAGAGCATCGCAGGAGGCCTTTTCTCCCCGGCTGCTCTGCCAAGCCCTTCCAGCTAAAACTATGCCGTTGCTCCTCTGGAAGGATCCCTGCACCGCGACGTAGTTTTTCAGAAGAAGCCTTGCGTTTGCAAGAGCAAAGGAGGAATTCGTTGCAGGAAAGAGGAAGGAAAGAAAGTTTCTCTCCCTCTGCCTGCTTTGCTCAGAGGACTGGATGAAGTCAGGGAGTTCTCCCTTTCACTGAGAAACGTGCGGGCTGCTGTTGCCTGTGCGCTCTCTTCTTTGCAAAAGAGTCTGCTGTTCCACGCTTTGAACCGTGGAAAGGCGCCGGGCTCTGCTAAGATTTCCCCCGGCGCTTCGTTTGCCCTGGGCCAAAGCGAGCCTTCACAATAGCTGAACGCTAACACTGCATACTCGTTCCACTTCCAGAACAGGGCTACCGCGAGGCAGTTCTCCGGGGGAAAACGGCCCTTCGCGAAGGGCAGATCTGCCGAGCTCACTGCGGGAAAGCGAAAGCAAAGGACGCTTTTCTCCCTCTAACCGCTTTCGTCAGAGGAACGGGGGAAGTCACAGTGTTCTTTCTCTCACTGAGATACACACAATCTGATGTTGCCTGTGAGCTCCGTTGCTGGCAAAGAACTGAAACTGACATACATTCCTGTGGGGAAACACAGGGCTTTGCTAGGATTTCTCTAGGCAGTCTGTTTTCCCTGGGCCTCGCTGTAGCAACACTATCTCGCCAGGGCAACACTGCATGGGATTTCCTCTGCCAGGAGAGAGCTGCTGCTTTGTAGTTTGTGCTGGGAAACCTTGCTTTGGCAAGTGCCAATTGACCGCATTCAGGCAGAAAGAAAAGAGAATCGCAGGAGGCCATTTCTCCCCGGCTGCTCTGCCAAGCCCTTCCAGCTAAAACTATGCCGTTGCTCCTCTGGAAGGATCCCTGCACCGCGACGTAGTTTTTCAGAAGAAGCCTTGCGTTTGCAAGAGCAAAGGAGGAATTCGTTGCAGGAAAGAGGAAGGAAAGAAAGTTTCTCTCCCTCTGCCTGCTTTGCTCAGAGGACTGGATGAAGTCAGGGAGTTCTCCCTTTCACTGAGAAACGTGCGGGCTGCTGTTGCCTGTGCGCTCTCTTCTTTGCAAAAGAGTCTGCTGTTCCACGCTTTGAACCGTGGAAAGGCGCCGGGCTCTGCTAAGATTTCCCCCGGCGCTTCGTTTGCCCTGGGCCAAAGCGAGCCTTCACAATAGCTGAACGCTAACACTGCATACTCGTTCCACTTCCAGAACAGGGCTACCGCGAGGCAGTTCTCCGGGGGAAAACGGCCCTTCGCGAAGGGCAGATCTGCCGAGCTCACTGCGGGAAAGCGAAAGCAAAGGACGCTTTTCTCCCTCTAACCGCTTTCGTCAGAGGAACGGGGGAACTGACAGTGTTCTTTCTCTCACTGAGATACACACAATCTGATGTTGCCTCTGAGCTCCGTTGCTGGCAAAGAACTGAAACTGACATACATTCCTGTGGGGAAACACAGGGCTTTGCTAGGATTTCTCCAGGCAGTCTGTTTTCCCTGGGCCTCGCTGTAGCAACACTATCTCGCCAGGGCAACACTGCATGGGATTTCCTCTGCCAGGAGAGAGCTGCTGCTTTGTAGTTTGTGCTGGGAAACCTTGCTTTGGCAAGTGCCAATTGACCGCATTCAGGCAGAAAGAAAAGAGAATCGCAGGAGGCCTTTTCTCCCCGGCTGCTCTGCCAAGCCCTTCCAGCTAAAACTATGCCGTTGCTCCTCTGGAAGGATCCCTGCACCGCGACGTAGTTTTTCAGAAGAAGCCTTGCGTTTGCAAGAGCAAAGGAGGAATTCGTTGCAGGAAAGAGGAAGGAAAGAAAGTTTCTCTCCCTCTGCCTGCTTTGCTCAGAGGACTGGATGAAGTCAGGGAGTTCTCCCTTTCACTGAGAAACGTGCGGGCTGCTGTTGCCTGTGCGCTCTCTTCTTTGCAAAAGAGTCTGCTGTTCCACGCTTTGAACCGTGGAAAGGCGCCGGGCTCTGCTAAGATTTCCCCCGGCGCTTCGTTTGCCCTGGGCCAAAGCGAGCCTTCACAATAGCTGAACGCTAACACTGCATACTCGTTCCACTTCCAGAACAGGGCTACCGCGAGGCAGTTCTCCGGGGGAAAACGGCCCTTCGCGAAGGGCAGATCTGCCGAGCTCACTGCGGGAAAGCGAAAGCAAAGGACGCTTTTCTCCCTCTAACCGCTTTCGTCAGAGGAACGGGGGAAGTCACAGTGTTCTTTCTCTCACTGAGATACACACAATCTGATGTTGCCTCTGAGCTCCGTTGCTGGCAAAGAACTGAAACTGACATACATTCCTGTGGGGAAACACAGGGCTTTGCTAGGATTTCTCTAGGCAGTCTGTTTTCCCTGGGCCTCGCTGTAGCAACACTATCTCGCCAGGGCAACACTGCATGGGATTTCCTCTGCCAGGAGAGAGCAGCTGCTTTGTAGTTTGTGCTGGGAAACCTTGCTTTGGCAAGTGCCAATTGACCGCATTCAGGCAGAAAGAAAAGAGAATCGCAGGAGGCCTTTTCTCCCCGGCTGCTCTGCCAAGCCCTTCCAGCTAAAACTATGCCGTTGCTCCTCTGGAAGGATCCCTGCACCGCGACGTAGTTTTTCAGAAGAAGCCTTGCGTTTGCAAGAGCAAAGGAGGAATTCGTTGCAGGAAAGAGGAAGGAAAGAAAGTTTCTCTCCCTCTGCCTGCTTTGCTCAGAGGACTGGATGAAGTCAGGGAGTTCTCCCTTTCACTGAGAAACGTGCGGGCTGCTGTTGCCTGTGCGCTCTCTTCTTTGCAAAAGAGTCTGCTGTTCCACGCTTTGAACCGTGGAAAGGCGCCGGGCTCTGCTAAGATTTCCCCCGGCGCTTCGTTTGCCCTGGGCCAAAGCGAGCCTTCACAATAGCTGAACGCTAACACTGCATACTCGTTCCACTTCCAGAACAGGGCTACCGCGAGGCAGTTCTCCGGGGGAAAACGGCCCTTCGCGAAGGGCAGATCTGCCGAGCTCACTGCGGGAAAGCGAAAGCAAAGGACGCTTTTCTCCCTCTAACCGCTTTCGTCAGAGGAACGGGGGAACTGACAGTGTTCTTTCTCTCACTGAGATACACACAATCTGATGTTGCCTCTGAGCTCCGTTGCTGGCAAAGAACTGAAACTGACATACATTCCTGTGGGGAAACACAGGGCTTTGCTAGGATTTCTCTAGGCAGTCTGTTTTCCCTGGGCCTCGCTGTAGCAACACTATCTCGCCAGGGCAACACTGCATGGGATTTCCTCTGCCAGGAGAGAGCTGCTGCTTTGTAGTTTGTGCTGGGAAACCTTGCTTTGGCAAGGGCCAATTGACCGCATTCAGGCAGAAAGAAAAGAGCATCGCAGGAGGCCTTTTCTCCCCGGCTGCTCTGCCAAGCCCTTCCAGCTAAAACTATGCCGTTGCTCCTCTGGAAGGATCCCTGCACCGCGACGTAGTTTTTCAGAAGAAGCCTTGCGTTTGCAAGAGCAAAGGAGGAATTCGTTGCAGGAAAGAGGAAGGAAAGAAAGTTTCTCTCCCTCTGCCTGCTTTGCTCAGAGGACTGGATGAAGTCAGGGAGTTCTCCCTTTCACTGAGAAACGTGCGGGCTGCTGTTGCCTGTGCGCTCTCTTCTTTGCAAAAGAGTCTGCTGTTCCACGCTTTGAACCGTGGAAAGGCGCCGGGCTCTGCTAAGATTTCCCCCGGCGCTTCGTTTGCCCTGGGCCAAAGCGAGCCTTCACAATAGCTGAACGCTAACACTGCATACTCGTTCCACTTCCAGAACAGGGCTACCGCGAGGCAGTTCTCCGGGGGAAAACGGCCCTTCGCGAAGGGCAGATCTGCCGAGCTCACTGCGGGAAAGCGAAAGCAAAGGACGCTTTTCTCCCTCTAACCGCTTTCGTCAGAGGAACGGGGGAACTGACAGTGTTCTTTCTCTCACTGAGATACACACAATCTGATGTTGCCTCTGAGCTCCGTTGCTGGCAAAGAACTGAAACTGACATACATTCCTGTGGGGAAACACAGGGCTTTGCTAGGATTTCTCCAGGCAGTCTGTTTTCCCTGGGCCTCGCTGTAGCAACACTATCTCGCCAGGGCAACACTGCATGGGATTTCCTCTGCCAGGAGAGAGCTGCTGCTTTGTAGTTTGTGCTGGGAAACCTTGCTTTGGCAAGTGCCAATTGACCGCATTCAGGCAGAAAGAAAAGAGAATCGCAGGAGGCCTTTTCTCCCCGGCTGCTCTGCCAAGCCCTTCCAGCTAAAACTATGCCGTTGCTCCTCTGGAAGGATCCCTGCACCGCGACGTAGTTTTTCAGAAGAAGCCTTGCGTTTGCAAGAGCAAAGGAGGAATTCGTTGCAGGAAAGAGGAAGGAAAGAAAGTTTCTCTCCCTCTGCCTGCTTTGCTCAGAGGACTGGATGAAGTCAGGGAGTTCTCCCTTTCACTGAGAAACGTGCGGGCTGCTGTTGCCTGTGCGCTCTCTTCTTTGCAAAAGAGTCTGCTGTTCCACGCTTTGAACCGTGGAAAGGCGCCGGGCTCTGCTAAGATTTCCCCCGGCGCTTCGTTTGCCCTGGGCCAAAGCGAGCCTTCACAATAGCTGAACGCTAACACTGCATACTCGTTCCACTTCCAGAACAGGGCTACCGCGAGGCAGTTCTCCGGGGGAAAACGGCCCTTCGCGAAGGGCAGATCTGCCGAGCTCACTGCGGGAAAGCGAAAGCAAAGGACGCTTTTCTCCCTCTAACCGCTTTCGTCAGAGGAACGGGGGAAGTCACAGTGTTCTTTCTCTCACTGAGATACACACAATCTGATGTTGCCTCTGAGCTCCGTTGCTGGCAAAGAACTGAAACTGACATACATTCCTGTGGGGAAACACAGGGCTTTGCTAGGATTTCTCTAGGCAGTCTGTTTTCCCTGGGCCTCGCTGTAGCAACACTATCTCGCCAGGGCAACACTGCATGGGATTTCCTCTGCCAGGAGAGAGCAGCTGCTTTGTAGTTTGTGCTGGGAAACCTTGCTTTGGCAAGTGCCAATTGACCGCATTCAGGCAGAAAGAAAAGAGAATCGCAGGAGGCCTTTTCTCCCCGGCTGCTCTGCCAAGCCCTTCCAGCTAAAACTATGCCGTTGCTCCTCTGGAAGGATCCCTGCACCGCGACGTAGTTTTTCAGAAGAAGCCTTGCGTTTGCAAGAGCAAAGGAGGAATTCGTTGCAGGAAAGAGGAAGGAAAGAAAGTTTCTCTCCCTCTGCCTGCTTTGCTCAGAGGACTGGATGAAGTCAGGGAGTTCTCCCTTTCACTGAGAAACGTGCGGGCTGCTGTTGCCTGTGCGCTCTCTTCTTTGCAAAAGAGTCTGCTGTTCCACGCTTTGAACCGTGGAAAGGCGCCGGGCTCTGCTAAGATTTCCCCCGGCGCTTCGTTTGCCCTGGGCCAAAGCGAGCCTTCACAATAGCTGAACGCTAACACTGCATACTCGTTCCACTTCCAGAACAGGGCTACCGCGAGGCAGTTCTCCGGGGGAAAACGGCCCTTCGCGAAGGGCAGATCTGCCGAGCTCACTGCGGGAAAGCGAAAGCAAAGGACGCTTTTCTCCCTCTAACCGCTTTCGTCAGAGGAACGGGGGAACTGACAGTGTTCTTTCTCTCACTGAGATACACACAATCTGATGTTGCCTCTGAGCTCCGTTGCTGGCAAAGAACTGAAACTGACATACATTCCTGTGGGGAAACACAGGGCTTTGCTAGGATTTCTCTAGGCAGTCTGTTTTCCCTGGGCCTCGCTGTAGCAACACTATCTCGCCAGGGCAACACTGCATGGGATTTCCTCTGCCAGGAGAGAGCTGCTGCTTTGTAGTTTGTGCTGGGAAACCTTGCTTTGGCAAGGGCCAATTGACCGCATTCAGGCAGAAAGAAAAGAGCATCGCAGGAGGCCTTTTCTCCCCGGCTGCTCTGCCAAGCCCTTCCAGCTAAAACTATGCCGTTGCTCCTCTGGAAGGATCCCTGCACCGCGACGTAGTTTTTCAGAAGAAGCCTTGCGTTTGCAAGAGCAAAGGAGGAATTCGTTGCAGGAAAGAGGAAGGAAAGAAAGTTTCTCTCCCTCTGCCTGCTTTGCTCAGAGGACTGGATGAAGTCAGGGAGTTCTCCCTTTCACTGAGAAACGTGCGGGCTGCTGTTGCCTGTGCGCTCTCTTCTTTGCAAAAGAGTCTGCTGTTCCACGCTTTGAACCGTGGAAAGGCGCCGGGCTCTGCTAAGATTTCCCCCGGCGCTTCGTTTGCCCTGGGCCAAAGCGAGCCTTCACAATAGCTGAACGCTAACACTGCATACTCGTTCCACTTCCAGAACAGGGCTACCGCGAGGCAGTTCTCCGGGGGAAAACGGCCCTTCGCGAAGGGCAGATCTGCCGAGCTCACTGCGGGAAAGCGAAAGCAAAGGACGCTTTTCTCCCTCTAACCGCTTTCGTCAGAGGAACGGGGGAAGTCACAGTGTTCTTTCTCTCACTGAGATACACACAATCTGATGTTGCCTGTGAGCTCCGTTGCTGGCAAAGAACTGAAACTGACATACATTCCTGTGGGGAAACACAGGGCTTTGCTAGGATTTCTCTAGGCAGTCTGTTTTCCCTGGGCCTCGCTGTAGCAACACTATCTCGCCAGGGCAACACTGCATGGGATTTCCTCTGCCAGGAGAGAGCTGCTGCTTTGTAGTTTGTGCTGGGAAACCTTGCTTTGGCAAGTGCCAATTGACCGCATTCAGGCAGAAAGAAAAGAGAATCGCAGGAGGCCATTTCTCCCCGGCTGCTCTGCCAAGCCCTTCCAGCTAAAACTATGCCGTTGCTCCTCTGGAAGGATCCCTGCACCGCGACGTAGTTTTTCAGAAGAAGCCTTGCGTTTGCAAGAGCAAAGGAGGAATTCGTTGCAGGAAAGAGGAAGGAAAGAAAGTTTCTCTCCCTCTGCCTGCTTTGCTCAGAGGACTGGATGAAGTCAGGGAGTTCTCCCTTTCACTGAGAAACGTGCGGGCTGCTGTTGCCTGTGCGCTCTCTTCTTTGCAAAAGAGTCTGCTGTTCCACGCTTTGAACCGTGGAAAGGCGCCGGGCTCTGCTAAGATTTCCCCCGGCGCTTCGTTTGCCCTGGGCCAAAGCGAGCCTTCACAATAGCTGAACGCTAACACTGCATACTCGTTCCACTTCCAGAACAGGGCTACCGCGAGGCAGTTCTCCGGGGGAAAACGGCCCTTCGCGAAGGGCAGATCTGCCGAGCTCACTGCGGGAAAGCGAAAGCAAAGGACGCTTTTCTCCCTCTAACCGCTTTCGTCAGAGGAACGGGGGAACTGACAGTGTTCTTTCTCTCACTGAGATACACACAATCTGATGTTGCCTCTGAGCTCCGTTGCTGGCAAAGAACTGAAACTGACATACATTCCTGTGGGGAAACACAGGGCTTTGCTAGGATTTCTCCAGGCAGTCTGTTTTCCCTGGGCCTCGCTGTAGCAACACTATCTCGCCAGGGCAACACTGCATGGGATTTCCTCTGCCAGGAGAGAGCTGCTGCTTTGTAGTTTGTGCTGGGAAACCTTGCTTTGGCAAGTGCCAATTGACCGCATTCAGGCAGAAAGAAAAGAGAATCGCAGGAGGCCTTTTCTCCCCGGCTGCTCTGCCAAGCCCTTCCAGCTAAAACTATGCCGTTGCTCCTCTGGAAGGATCCCTGCACCGCGACGTAGTTTTTCAGAAGAAGCCTTGCGTTTGCAAGAGCAAAGGAGGAATTCGTTGCAGGAAAGAGGAAGGAAAGAAAGTTTCTCTCCCTCTGCCTGCTTTGCTCAGAGGACTGGATGAAGTCAGGGAGTTCTCCCTTTCACTGAGAAACGTGCGGGCTGCTGTTGCCTGTGCGCTCTCTTCTTTGCAAAAGAGTCTGCTGTTCCACGCTTTGAACCGTGGAAAGGCGCCGGGCTCTGCTAAGATTTCCCCCGGCGCTTCGTTTGCCCTGGGCCAAAGCGAGCCTTCACAATAGCTGAACGCTAACACTGCATACTCGTTCCACTTCCAGAACAGGGCTACCGCGAGGCAGTTCTCCGGGGGAAAACGGCCCTTCGCGAAGGGCAGATCTGCCGAGCTCACTGCGGGAAAGCGAAAGCAAAGGACGCTTTTCTCCCTCTAACCGCTTTCGTCAGAGGAACGGGGGAACTGACAGTGTTCTTTCTCTCACTGAGATACACACAATCTGATGTTGCCTCTGAGCTCCGTTGCTGGCAAAGAACTGAAACTGACATACATTCCTGTGGGGAAACACAGGGCTTTGCTAGGATTTCTCTAGGCAGTCTGTTTTCCCTGGGCCTCGCTGTAGCAACACTATCTCGCCAGGGCAACACTGCATGGGATTTCCTCTGCCAGGAGAGAGCTGCTGCTTTGTAGTTTGTGCTGGGAAACCTTGCTTTGGCAAGTGCCAATTGACCGCATTCAGGCAGAAAGAAAAGAGAATCGCAGGAGGCCATTTCTCCCCGGCTGCTCTGCCAAGCCCTTCCAGCTAAAACTATGCCGTTGCTCCTCTGGAAGGATCCCTGCACCACGACGTAGTTTTTCAGAAGAAGCCTTGCGTTTGCAAGAGCAAAGGAGGAATTCGTTGCAGGAAAGAGGAAGGAAAGAAAGTTTCTCTCCCTCTGCCTGCTTTGCTCAGAGGACTGGATGAAGTCAGGGAGTTCTCCCTTTCACTGAGAAACGTGCGGGCTGCTGTTGCCTGTGCGCTCTCTTCTTTGCAAAAGAGTCTGCTGTTCCACGCTTTGAACCGTGGAAAGGCGCCGGGCTCTGCTAAGATTTCCCCCGGCGCTTCGTTTGCCCTGGGCCAAAGCGAGCCTTCACAATAGCTGAACGCTAACACTGCATACTCGTTCCACTTCCAGAACAGGGCTACCGCGAGGCAGTTCTCCGGGGGAAAACGGCCCTTCGCGAAGGGCAGATCTGCCGAGCTCACTGCGGGAAAGCGAAAGCAAAGGACGCTTTTCTCCCTCTAACCGCTTTCGTCAGAGGAACGGGGGAAGTCACAGTGTTCTTTCTCTCACTGAGATACACACAATCTGATGTTGCGTCTGAGCTCCGTTGCTGGCAAAGAACTGAAACTGACATACATTCCTGTGGGGAAACACAGGGCTTTGCTAGGATTTCTCTAGGCAGTCTGTTTTCCCTGGGCCTCGCTGTAGCAACACTATCTCGCCAGGGCAACACTGCATGGGATTTCCTCTGCCAGGAGAGAGCTGCTGCTTTGTAGTTTGTGCTGGGAAACCTTGCTTTGGCAAGTGCCAATTGACCGCATTCAGGCAGAAAGAAAAGAGAATCGCAGGAGGCCATTTCTCCCCGGCTGCTCTGCCAAGCCCTTCCAGCTAAAACTATGCCGTTGCTCCTCTGGAAGGATCCCTGCACCGCGACGTAGTTTTTCAGAAGAAGCCTTGCGTTTGCAAGAGCAAAGGAGGAATTCGTTGCAGGAAAGAGGAAGGAAAGAAAGTTTCTCTCCCTCTGCCTGCTTTGCTCAGAGGACTGGATGAAGTCAGGGAGTTCTCCCTTTCACTGAGAAACGTGCGGGCTGCTGTTGCCTGTGCGCTCTCTTCTTTGCAAAAGAGTCTGCTGTTCCACGCTTTGAACCGTGGAAAGGCGCCGGGCTCTGCTAAGATTTCCCCCGGCGCTTCGTTTGCCCTGGGCCAAAGCGAGCCTTCACAATAGCTGAACGCTAACACTGCATATTCGTTCCACTTCCAGAACAGGGCTACCGCGAGGCAGTTCTCCGGGGGAAAACGGCCCTTCGCGAAGGGCAGATCTGCCGAGCTCACTGCGGGAAAGCGAAAGCAAAGGACGCTTTTCTCCCTCTAACCGCTTTCGTCAGAGGAACGGGGGAAGTCACAGTGTTCTTTCTCTCACTGAGATACACACAATCTGATGTTGCGTCTGAGCTCCGTTGCTGGCAAAGAACTGAAACTGACATACATTCCTGTGGGGAAACACAGGGCTTTGCTAGGATTTCTCCAGGCAGTCTGTTTTCCCTGGGCCTCGCTGTAGCAACACTATCTCGCCAGGGCAACACTGCATGGGATTTCCTCTGCCAGGAGAGAGCTGCTGCTTTGTAGTTTGTGCTGGGAAACCTTGCTTTGGCAAGTGCCAATTGAACGCATTCAGGCAGAAAGAAAAGAGAATCGCAGGAGACCTTTTCTCCCCGGCTGCTCTGCCAAGCCCTTCCAGCTAAAACTATGCCGTTGCTCCTCTGGAAGGATCCCTGCACCGCGACGTAGTTTTTCAGAAGAAGCCTTGCGTTTGCAAGAGCAAAGGAGGAATTCGTTGCAGGAAAGAGGAAGGAAAGAAAGTTTCTCTCCCTCTGCCTGCTTTGCTCAGAGGACTGGATGAAGTCAGGGAGTTCTCCCTTTCACTGAGAAACGTGCGGGCTGCTGTTGCCTGTGCGCTCTCTTCTTTGCAAAAGAGTCTGCTGTTCCACGCTTTGAACCGTGGAAAGGCGCCGGGCTCTGCTAAGATTTCCCCCGGCGCTTCGTTTGCCCTGGGCCAAAGCGAGCCTTCACAATAGCTGAACGCTAACACTGCATACTCCTTCCACTTCCAGAACAGGGCTACCGCGAGGCAGTTCTCCGGGGGAAAACGGCCCTTCGCGAAGGGCAGATCTGCCGAGCTCACTGCGGGAAAGCGAAAGCAAAGGACGCTTTTCTCCCTCTAACCGCTTTCGTCAGAGGAACGGGGGAAGTCACAGTGTTCTTTCTCTCACTGAGATACACACAATCTGATGTTGCCTCTGAGCTCCGTTGCTGGCAAAGAACTGAAACTGACATACATTCCTGTGGGGAAACACAGGGCTTTGCTAGGATTTCTCTAGGCAGTCTGTTTTCCCTGGGCCTCGCTGTAGCAACACTATCTCGCCAGGGCAACACTGCATGGGATTTCCTCTGCCAGGAGAGAGCAGCTGCTTTGTAGTTTGTGCTGGGAAACCTTGCTTTGGCAAGTGCCAATTGACCGCATTCAGGCAGAAAGAAAAGAGCATCGCAGGAGGCCTTTTCTCCCCGGCTGCTCTGCCAAGCCCTTCCAGCTAAAACTATGCCGTTGCTCCTCTGGAAGGATCCCTGCACCGCGACGTAGTTTTTCAGAAGAAGCCTTGCGTTTGCAAGAGCAAAGGAGGAATTCGTTGCAGGAAAGAGGAAGGAAAGAAAGTTTCTCTCCCTCTGCCTGCTTTGCTCAGAGGACTGGATGAAGTCAGGGAGTTCTCCCTTTCACTGAGAAACGTGCGGGCTGCTGTTGCCTGTGCGCTCTCTTCTTTGCAAAAGAGTCTGCTGTTCCACGCTTTGAACCGTGGAAAGGCGCCGGGCTCTGCTAAGATTTCCCCCGGCGCTTCGTTTGCCCTGGGCCAAAGCGAGCCTTCACAATAGCTGAACGCTAACACTGCATACTCGTTCCACTTCCAGAACAGGGCTACCGCGAGGCAGTTCTCCGGGAGAAAACGGCCCTTCGCGAAGGGCAGATCTGCCGAGCTCACTGCGGGAAAGCGAAAGCAAAGGACGCTTTTCTCCCTCTAACCGCTTTCGTCAGAGGAACGGGGGAAGTCACAGTGTTCTTTCTCTCACTGAGATACACACAATCTGATGTTGCCTGTGAGCTCCGTTGCTGGCAAAGAACTGAAACTGACATACATTCCTGTGGGGAAACACAGGGCTTTGCTAGGATTTCTCTAGGCAGTCTGTTTTCCCTGAGCCTCGCTGTAGCAACACTATCTCGCCAGGGCAACACTGCATGGGATTTCCTCTGCCAGGAGAGAGCTGTTGCTTTGTAGTTTGTGCTGGGAAACCTTGCTTTGGCAAGTGCCAATTGACCGCATTCAGGCAGAAAGAAAAGAGAATCGCAAGAGGCCTTTTCTCCCCGGCTGCTCTGCCAAGCCCTTCCAGCTAAAACTATGCCGTTGCTCCTCTGGAAGGATCCCTGCACCGCGACGTAGTTTTTCAGAAGAAGCCTTGCGTTTGCAAGAGCAAAGGAGGAATTCGTTGCAGGAAAGAGGAAGGAAAGAAAGTTTCTCTCCCTCTGCCTGCTTTGCTCAGAGAACTGGATGAAGTCAGGGAGTTCTCCCTTTCACTGAGAAACGTGCGGGCTGCTGTTGCCTGTGCGCTCTCTTCTTTGCAAAAGAGTCTGCTGTTCCACGCTTTGAACCGTGGAAAGGCGCCGGGCTCTGCTAAGATTTCCCCCGGCGCTTCGTTTGCCCTGGGCCAAAGCGAGCCTTCACAATAGCTGAACGCTAACACTGCATACTCGTTCCACTTCCAGAACAGGGCTACCGCGAGGCAGTTCTCCGGGGGAAAACGGCCCTTCGCGAAGGGCAGATCTGCCGAGCTCACTGCGGGAAAGCGAAAGCAAAGGACGCTTTTCTCCCTCTAACCGCTTTCGTCAGAGGAACGGGGGAAGTCACAGTGTTCTTTCTCTCACTGAGATACACACAATCTGATGTTGCCTCTGAGCTCCGTTGCTGGCAAAGAACTGAAACTGACATACATTCCTGTGGGGAAACACAGGGCTTTGCTAGGATTTCTCTAGGCAGTCTGTTTTCCCTGGGCCTCGCTGTAGCAACACTATCTCGCCAGGGCAACACTGCATGGGATTTCCTCTGCCAGGAGAGAGCAGCTGCTTTGTAGTTTGTGCTGGGAAACCTTGCTTTGGCAAGTGCCAATTGACCGCATTCAGGCAGAAAGAAAAGAGAATCGCAGGAGGCCTTTTCTCCCCGGCTGCTCTGCCAAGCCCTTCCAGCTAAAACTGTGCCGTTGCTCCTCTGGAAGGATCCCTGCACCGCGACGTAGTTTTTCAGAAGAAGCCTTGCGTTTGCAAGAGCAAAGGAGGAATTCGTTGCAGGAAAGAGGAAGGAAAGAAAGTTTCTCTCCCTCTGCCTGCTTTGCTCAGAGGACTGGATGAAGTCAGGGAGTTCTCCCTTTCACTGAGAAACGTGCGGGCTGCTGTTGCCTGTGCGCTCTCTTCTTTGCAAAAGAGTCTGCTGTTCCACGCTTTGAACCGTGGAAAGGCGCCGGGCTCTGCTAAGATTTCCCCCGGCGCTTCGTTTGCCCTGGGCCAAAGCGAGCCTTCACAATAGCTGAACGTTAACACTGCATACTCGTTCCACTTCCAGAACAGGGCTACCGCGAGGCAGTTCTCCGGGGGAAAACGGCCCTTCGCGAAGGGCAGATCTGCCGAGCTCACTGCGGGAAAGCGAAAGCAAAGGACGCTTTTCTCCCTCTAACCGCTTTCGTCAGAGGAACGGGGGAAGTCACAGTGTTCTTTCTCTCACTGAGATACACACAATCTGATGTTGCGTCTGAGCTCCGTTGCTGGCAAAGAACTGAAACTGACATACATTCCTGTGGGGAAACACAGGGCTTTGCTAGGATTTCTCTAGGCAGTCTGTTTTCCCTGGGCCTCGCTGTAGCAACACTATCTCGCCAGGGCAACACTGCATGGGATTTCCTCTGCCAGGAGAGAGCTGCTGCTTTGTAGTTTGTGCTGGGAAACCTTGCTTTGGCAAGTGCCAATTGACCGCATTCAGGCAGAAAGAAAAGAGAATCGCAAGAGGCCTTTTCTCCCCGGCTGCTCTGCCAAGCCCTTCCAGCTAAAACTATGCCGTTGCTCCTCTGGAAGGATCCCTGCACCGCGACGTAGTTTTTCAGAAGAAGCCTTGCGTTTGCAAGAGCAAAGGAGGAATTCGTTGCAGGAAAGAGGAAGGAAAGAAAGTTTCTCTCCCTCTGCCTGCTTTGCTCAGAGGACTGGATGAAGTCAGGGAGTTCTCCCTTTCACTGAGAAACGTGCGGGCTGCTGTTGCCTGTGCGCTCTCTTCTTTGCAAAAGAGTCTGCTGTTCCACGCTTTGAACCGTGGAAAGGCGCCGGGCTCTGCTAAGATTTCCCCCGGCGCTTCGTTTGCCCTGGGCCAAAGCGAGCCTTCACAATAGCTGAACGCTAACACTGCATACTCGTTCCACTTCCAGAACAGGGCTACCGCGAGGTAGTTCTCCGGGGGAAAACGGCCCTTCGCGAAGGGCAGATCTGCCGAGATCACTGCGGGAAAGCGAAAGCAAAGGACGCTTTTCTCCCTCTAACCGCTTTCGTCAGAGGAACGGGGGAAGTCACAGTGTTCTTTCTCTCACTGAGATACACACAATCTGATGTTGCCTGTGAGCTCCGTTGCTGGCAAAGAACTGAAACTGACATACATTCCTGTGGGGAAACACAGGGCTTTGCTAGGATTTCTCTAGGCAGTCTGTTGTAGCAACACTATCTCGCCAGGGCAACACTGCATGGGATTTCCTCTGCCAGGAGAGAGCAGCTGCTTTGTAGTTTGTGCTGGGAAACCTTGCTTTGGCAAGTGCCAATTGACCGCATTCAGGCAGAAAGAAAGGAGAATCGCTAGAGGTCTTTTCTCCCCGGCTGCTCTGCCAAGCCCTTCCAGCTAAAACTATGCCGTTGCTCCTCTGGAAGGATCCCTGCACCGCGACGTAGTTTTTCAGAAGAAGCCTTGCGTTTGCAAGAGCAAAGGAGGAATTCGTTGCAGGAAAGAGGAAGGAAAGAAAGTTTCTCTCCCTCTGCCTGCTTTGCTCAGAGGACTGGATGAAGTCAGGGAGTTCTCCCTTTCACTGAGAAACGTGCGGGCTGCTGTTGCCTGTGCGCTCTCTTCTTTGCAAAAGAGTCTGCTGTTCCACACTTTGAACCGTGGAAAGGCGCCGGGCTCTGCTAAGATTTCCCCCGGCAATACTATCTCTCTATGCCAAAGCGAGCCTTCACAATAGCTGAACGCTAACACTGCATACTCGTTCCACTTCCAGAACAGGGCTACCGCGAGGCAGTTCTCCAGGGGAAAACGGCCCTTCGCGAAGGGCAGATCTGCCGAGCTCACTGCGGGAAAGCGAAAGCAAAGGACGCTTTTCTCCCTCTAACCGCTTTCGTCAGAGGAACGGGGGAACTGACAGTGTTCTTTCTCTCACTGAGATACACACAATCTGATGTTGCCTCTGAGCTCCGTTGCTGGCAAAGAACTGAAACTGACATACATTCCTGTGGGGAAACACAGGGCTTTGCTAGGATTTCTCTAGGCAGTCTGTTTTCCCTGGGCCTCGCTGTAGCAACACTATCTCGCCAGGGCAACACTGCATGGGATTTCCTCTGCCAGGAGAGAGCAGCTGCTTTGTAGTTTGTGCTGGGAAACCTTGCTTTGGCAAGTGCCAATTGACCGCATTCAGGCAGAAAGAAAAGAGAATCGCAGGAGGCCTTTTCTCCCCGGCTGCTCTGCCAAGCCCTTCCAGCTAAAACTATGCCGTTGCTCCTCTGGAAGGATCCCTGCACCGCGACGTAGTTTTTCAGAAGAAGCCTTGCGTTTGCAAGAGCAAAGGAGGAATTCGTTGCAGGAAAGAGGAAGGAAAGAAAGTTTCTCTCCCTCTGCCTGCTTTGCTCAGAGGACTGGATGAAGTCAGGGAGTTCTCCCTTTCACTGAGAAACGTGCGGGCTGCTGTTGCCTGTGCGCTCTCTTCTTTGCAAAAGAGTCTGCTGTTCCACGCTTTGAACCGTGGAAAGGCGCCGGGCTCTGCTAAGATTTCCCCCGGCGCTTCGTTTGCCCTGGGCCAAAGCGAGCCTTCACAATAGCTGAACGCTAACACTGCATACTCGTTCCACTTCCAGAACAGGGCTACCGCGAGGCAGTTCTCCGGGAGAAAACGGCCCTTCGCGAAGGGCAGATCTGCCGAGCTCACTGCGGGAAAGCGAAAGCAAAGGACGCTTTTCTCCCTCTAACCGCTTTCGTCAGAGGAACGGGGGAAGTCACAGTGTTCTTTCTCTCACTGAGATACACACAATCTGATGTTGCCTGTGAGCTCCGTTGCTGGCAAAGAACTGAAACTGACATACATTCCTGTGGGGAAACACAGGGCTTTGCTAGGATTTCTCTAGGCAGTCTGTTTTCCCTGGGCCTCGCTGTAGCAACACTATCTCGCCAGGGCAACACTGCATGGGATTTCCTCTGCCAGGAGAGAGCTGCTGCTTTGTAGTTTGTGCTGGGAAACCTTGCTTTGGCAAGTGCCAATTGACCGCATTCAGGCAGAAAGAAAAGAGCATCGCAGGAGGCCTTTTCTCCCCGGCTGCTCTGCCAAGCCCTTCCAGCTAAAACTATGCCGTTGCTCCTCTGGAAGGATCCCTGCACCGCGACGTAGTTTTTCAGAAGAAGCCTTGCGTTTGCAAGAGCAAAGGAGGAATTCGTTGCAGGAAAGAGGAAGGAAAGAAAGTTTCTCTCCCTCTGCCTGCTTTGCTCAGAGGACTGGATGAAGTCAGGGAGTTCTCCCTTTCACTGAGAAACGTGCGGGCTGCTGTTGCCTGTGCGCTCTCTTCTTTGCAAAAGAGTCTGCTGTTCCACGCTTTGAACCGTGGAAAGGCGCCGGGCTCTGCTAAGATTTCCCCCGGCGCTTCGTTTGCCCTGGGCCAAAGCGAGCCTTCACAATAGCTGAACGCTAACACTGCATACTCGTTCCACTTCCAGAACAGGGCTACCGCGAGGCAGTTCTCCGGGGGAAAACGGCCCTTCGCGAAGGGCAGATCTGCCGAGCTCACTGCGGGAAAGCGAAAGCAAAGGACGCTTTTCTCCCTCTAACCGCTTTCGTCAGAGGAACGGGGGAAGTCACAGTGTTCTTTCTCTCACTGAGATACACACAATCTGATGTTGCGTCTGAGCTCCGTTGCTGGCAAAGAACTGAAACTGACATACATTCCTGTGGGGAAACACAGGGCTTTGCTAGGATTTCTCCAGGCAGTCTGTTTTCCCTGGGCCTCGCTGTAGCAACACTATCTCGCCAGGGCAACACTGCATGGGATTTCCTCTGCCAGGAGAGAGCAGCTGCTTTGTAGTTTGTGCTGGGAAACCTTGCTTTGGCAAGTGCCAATTGACCGCATTCAGGCAGAAAGAAAAGAGAATCGCAGGAGGCCTTTTCTCCCCGGCTGCTCTGCCAAGCCCTTCCAGCTAAAACTATGCCGTTGCTCCTCTGGAAGGATCCCTGCACCGCGACGTAGTTTTTCAGAAGAAGCCTTGCGTTTGCAAGAGCAAAGGAGGAATTCGTTGCAGGAAAGAGGAAGGAAAGAAAGTTTCTCTCCCTCTGCCTGCTTTGCTCAGAGGACTGGATGAAGTCAGGGAGTTCTCCCTTTCACTGAGAAACGTGCGGGCTGCTGTTGCCTGTGCGCTCTCTTCTTTGCAAAAGAGTCTGCTGTTCCACGCTTTGAACCGTGGAAAGGCGCCGGGCTCTGCTAAGATTTCCCCCGGCGCTTCGTTTGCCCTGGGCCAAAGCGAGCCTTCACAATAGCTGAACGCTAACACTGCATACTCGTTCCACTTCCAGAACAGGGCTACCGCGAGGCAGTTCTCCGGGGGAAAACGGCCCTTCGCGAAGGGCAGATCTGCCGAGCTCACTGCGGGAAAGCGAAAGCAAAGGACGCTTTTCTCCCTCTAACCGCTTTCGTCAGAGGAACGGGGGAAGTCACAGTGTTCTTTCTCTCACTGAGATACACACAATCTGATGTTGCCTGTGAGCTCCGTTGCTGGCAAAGAACTGAAACTGACATACATTCCTGTGGGGAAACACAGGGCTTTGCTAGGATTTCTCTAGGCAGTCTGTTTTCCCTGGGCCTCGCTGTAGCAACACTATCTCGCCAGGGCAACACTGCATGGGATTTCCTCTGCCAGGAGAGAGCAGCTGCTTTGTAGTTTGTGCTGGGAAACCTTGCTTTGGCAAGGGCCAATTGACCGCATTCAGGCAGAAAGAAAAGAGAATCGCAGGAGGCCTTTTCTCCCCGGCTGCTCTGCCAAGCCCTTCCAGCTAAAACTATGCCGTTGCTCCTCTGGAAGGATCCCTGCACCGCGACGTAGTTTTTCAGAAGAAGCCTTGCGTTTGCAAGAGCAAAGGAGGAATTCGTTGCAGGAAAGAGGAAGGAAAGAAAGTTTCTCTCCCTCTGCCTGCTTTGCTCAGAGGACTGGATGAAGTCAGGGAGTTCTCCCTTTCACTGAGAAACGTGCGGGCTGCTGTTGCCTGTGCGCTCTCTTCTTTGCAAAAGAGTCTGCTGTTCCACGCTTTGAACCGTGGAAAGGCGCCGGGCTCTGCTAAGATTTCCCCCGGCGCTTCGTTTGCCCTGGGCCAAAGCGAGCCTTCACAATAGCTGAACGCTAACACTGCATACTCGTTCCACTTCCAGAACAGGGCTACCGCGAGGCAGTTCTCCGGGGGAAAACGGCCCTTCGCGAAGGGCAGATCTGCCGAGCTCACTGCGGGAAAGCGAAAGCAAAGGACGCTTTTCTCCCTCTAACCGCTTTCGTCAGAGGAACGGGGGAACTGACAGTGTTCTTTCTCTCACTGAGATACACACAATCTGATGTTGCCTCTGAGCTCCGTTGCTGGCAAAGAACTGAAACTGACATACATTCCTGTGGGGAAACACAGGGCTTTGCTAGGATTTCTCTAGGCAGTCTGTTTTCCCTGGGCCTCGCTGTAGCAACACTATCTCGCCAGGGCAACACTGCATGGGATTTCCTCTGCCAGGAGAGAGCTGCTGCTTTGTAGTTTGTGCTGGGAAACCTTGCTTTGGCAAGTGCCAATTGACCGCATTCAGGCAGAAAGAAAAGAGAATCGCAGGAGGCCATTTCTCCCCGGCTGCTCTGCCAAGCCCTTCCAGCTAAAACTATGCCGTTGCTCCTCTGGAAGGATCCCTGCACCGCGACGTAGTTTTTCAGAAGAAGCCTTGCGTTTGCAAGAGCAAAGGAGGAATTCGTTGCAGGAAAGAGGAAGGAAAGAAAGTTTCTCTCCCTCTGCCTGCTTTGCTCAGAGGACTGGATGAAGTCAGGGAGTTCTCCCTTTCACTGAGAAACGTGCGGGCTGCTGTTGCCTGTGCGCTCTCTTCTTTGCAAAAGAGTCTGCTGTTCCACGCTTTGAACCGTGGAAAGGCGCCGGGCTCTGCTAAGATTTCCCCCGGCGCTTCGTTTGCCCTGGGCCAAAGCGAGCCTTCACAATAGCTGAACGCTAACACTGCATACTCGTTCCACTTCCAGAACAGGGCTACCGCGAGGCAGTTCTCCGGGGGAAAACGGCCCTTCGCGAAGGGCAGATCTGCCGAGCTCACTGCGGGAAAGCGAAAGCAAAGGACGCTTTTCTCCCTCTAACCGCTTTCGTCAGAGGAACGGGGGAAGTCACAGTGTTCTTTCTCTCACTGAGATACACACAATCTGATGTTGCGTCTGAGCTCCGTTGCTGGCAAAGAACTGAAACTGACATACATTCCTGTGGGGAAACACAGGGCTTTGCTAGGATTTCTCCAGGCAGTCTGTTTTCCCTGGGCCTCGCTGTAGCAACACTATCTCGCCAGGGCAACACTGCATGGGATTTCCTCTGCCAGGAGAGAGCTGCTGCTTTGTAGTTTGTGCTGGGAAACCTTGCTTTGGCAAGTGCCAATTGACCGCATTCAGGCAGAAAGAAAAGAGAATCGCAGGAGGCCATTTCTCCCCGGCTGCTCTGCCAAGCCCTTCCAGCTAAAACTATGCCGTTGCTCCTCTGGAAGGATCCCTGCACCGCGACGTAGTTTTTCAGAAGAAGCCTTGCGTTTGCAAGAGCAAAGGAGGAATTCGTTGCAGGAAAGAGGAAGGAAAGAAAGTTTCTCTCCCTCTGCCTGCTTTGCTCAGAGGACTGGATGAAGTCAGGGAGTTCTCCCTTTCACTGAGAAACGTGCGGGCTGCTGTTGCCTGTGCGCTCTCTTCTTTGCAAAAGAGTCTGCTGTTCCACGCTTTGAACCGTGGAAAGGCGCCGGGCTCTGCTAAGATTTCCCCCGGCGCTTCGTTTGCCCTGGGCCAAAGCGAGCCTTCACAATAGCTGAACGCTAACACTGCATACTCGTTCCACTTCCAGAACAGGGCTACCGCGAGGCAGTTCTCCGGGGGAAAACGGCCCTTCGCGAAGGGCAGATCTGCCGAGCTCACTGCGGGAAAGCGAAAGCAAAGGACGCTTTTCTCCCTCTAACCGCTTTCGTCAGAGGAACGGGGGAACTGACAGTGTTCTTTCTCTCACTGAGATACACACAATCTGATGTTGCCTGTGAGCTCCGTTGCTGGCAAAGAACTGAAACTGACATACATTCCTGTGGGGAAACACAGGGCTTTGCTAGGATTTCTCTAGGCAGTCTGTTTTCCCTGGGCCTCGCTGTAGCAACACTATCTCGCCAGGGCAACACTGCATGGGATTTCCTCTGCCAGGAGAGAGCAGCTGCTTTGTAGTTTGTGCTGGGAAACCTTGCTTTGGCAAGGGCCAATTGACCGCATTCAGGCAGAAAGAAAAGAGCATCGCAGGAGGCCTTTTCTCCCCGGCTGCTCTGCCAAGCCCTTCCAGCTAAAACTATGCCGTTGCTCCTCTGGAAGGATCCCTGCACCGCGACGTAGTTTTTCAGAAGAAGCCTTGCGTTTGCAAGAGCAAAGGAGGAATTCGTTGCAGGAAAGAGGAAGGAAAGAAAGTTTCTCTCCCTCTGCCTGCTTTGCTCAGAGGACTGGATGAAGTCAGGGAGTTCTCCCTTTCACTGAGAAACGTGCGGGCTGCTGTTGCCTGTGCGCTCTCTTCTTTGCAAAAGAGTCTGCTGTTCCACGCTTTGAACCGTGGAAAGGCGCCGGGCTCTGCTAAGATTTCCCCCGGCGCTTCGTTTGCCCTGGGCCAAAGCGAGCCTTCACAATAGCTGAACGCTAACACTGCATACTCGTTCCACTTCCAGAACAGGGCTACCGCGAGGCAGTTCTCCGGGGGAAAACGGCCCTTCGCGAAGGGCAGATCTGCCGAGCTCACTGCGGGAAAGCGAAAGCAAAGGACGCTTTTCTCCCTCTAACCGCTTTCGTCAGAGGAACGGGGGAAGTCACAGTGTTCTTTCTCTCACTGAGATACACACAATCTGATGTTGCGTCTGAGCTCCGTTGCTGGCAAAGAACTGAAACTGACATACATTCCTGTGGGGAAACACAGGGCTTTGCTAGGATTTCTCTAGGCAGTCTGTTTTCCCTGGGCCTCGCTGTAGCAACACTATCTCGCCAGGGCAACACTGCATGGGATTTCCTCTGCCAGGAGAGAGCTGCTGCTTTGTAGTTTGTGCTGGGAAACCTTGCTTTGGCAAGTGCCAATTGACCGCATTCAGGCAGAAAGAAAAGAGAATCGCAGGAGGCCATTTCTCCCCGGCTGCTCTGCCAAGCCCTTCCAGCTAAAACTATGCCGTTGCTCCTCTGGAAGGATCCCTGCACCGCGACGTAGTTTTTCAGAAGAAGCCTTGCGTTTGCAAGAGCAAAGGAGGAATTCGTTGCAGGAAAGAGGAAGGAAAGAAAGTTTCTCTCCCTCTGCCTGCTTTGCTCAGAGGACTGGATGAAGTCAGGGAGTTCTCCCTTTCACTGAGAAACGTGCGGGCTGCTGTTGCCTGTGCGCTCTCTTCTTTGCAAAAGAGTCTGCTGTTCCACGCTTTGAACTGTGGAAAGGCGCCGGGCTCTGCTAAGATTTCCCCCGGCGCTTCGTTTGCCCTGGGCCAAAGCGAGCCTTCACAATAGCTGAACGCTAACACTGCATACTCGTTCCACTTCCAGAACAGGGCTACCGCGAGGCAGTTCTCCGGGGGAAAACGGCCCTTCGCGAAGGGCAGATCTGCCGAGCTCACTGCGGGAAAGCGAAAGCAAAGGACGCTTTTCTCCCTCTAACCGCTTTCGTCAGAGGAACGGGGGAACTGACAGTGTTCTTTCTCTCACTGAGATACACACAATCTGATGTTGCCTCTGAGCTCCGTTGCTGGCAAAGAACTGAAACTGACATACATTCCTGTGGGGAAACACAGGGCTTTGCTAGGATTTCTCTAGGCAGTCTGTTTTCCCTGGGCCTCGCTGTAGCAACACTATCTCGCCAGGGCAACACTGCATGGGATTTCCTCTGCCAGGAGAGAGCAGCTGCTTTGTAGTTTGTGCTGGGAAACCTTGCTTTGGCAAGTGCCAATTGACCGCATTCAGGCAGAAAGAAAAGAGCATCGCAGGAGGCCTTTTCTCCCCGGCTGCTCTGCCAAGCCCTTCCAGCTAAAACTATGCCGTTGCTCCTCTGGAAGGATCCCTGCACCGCGACGTAGTTTTTCAGAAGAAGCCTTGCGTTTGCAAGAGCAAAGGAGGAATTCGTTGCAGGAAAGAGGAAGGAAAGAAAGTTTCTCTCCCTCTGCCTGCTTTGCTCAGAGGACTGGATGAAGTCAGGGAGTTCTCCCTTTCACTGAGAAACGTGCGGGCTGCTGTTGCCTGTGCGCTCTCTTCTTTGCAAAAGAGTCTGCTGTTCCACGCTTTGAACCGTGGAAAGGCGCCGGGCTCTGCTAAGATTTCCCCCGGCGCTTCGTTTGCCCTGGGCCAAAGCGAGCCTTCACAATAGCTGAACGCTAACACTGCATACTCGTTCCACTTCCAGAACAGGGCTACCGCGAGGCAGTTCTCCGGGGGAAAACGGCCCTTCGCGAAGGGCAGATCTGCCGAGCTCACTGCGGGAAAGCGAAAGCAAAGGACGCTTTTCTCCCTCTAACCGCTTTCGTCAGAGGAACGGGGGAAGTCACAGTGTTCTTTCTCTCACTGAGATACACACAATCTGATGTTGCCTCTGAGCTCCGTTGCTGGCAAAGAACTGAAACTGACATACATTCCTGTGGGGAAACACAGGGCTTTGCTAGGATTTCTCTAGGCAGTCTGTTTTCCCTGGGCCTCGCTGTAGCAACACTATCTCGCCAGGGCAACACTGCATGGGATTTCCTCTGCCAGGAGAGAGCTGCTGCTTTGTAGTTTGTGCTGGGAAACCTTGCTTTGGCAAGTGCCAATTGACCGCATTCAGGCAGAAAGAAAAGAGAATCGCAGGAGGCCATTTCTCCCCGGCTGCTCTGCCAAGCCCTTCCAGCTAAAACTATGCCGTTGCTCCTCTGGAAGGATCCCTGCACCGCGACGTAGTTTTTCAGAAGAAGCCTTGCGTTTGCAAGAGCAAAGGAGGAATTCGTTGCAGGAAAGAGGAAGGAAAGAAAGTTTCTCTCCCTCTGCCTGCTTTGCTCAGAGGACTGGATGAAGTCAGGGAGTTCTCCCTTTCACTGAGAAACGTGCGGGCTGCTGTTGCCTGTGCGCTCTCTTCTTTGCAAAAGAGTCTGCTGTTCCACGCTTTGAACCGTGGAAAGGCGCCGGGCTCTGCTAAGATTTCCCCCGGCGCTTCGTTTGCCCTGGGCCAAAGCGAGCCTTCACAATAGCTGAACGCTAACACTGCATACTCGTTCCACTTCCAGAACAGGGCTACCGCGAGGCAGTTCTCCGGGGGAAAACGGCCCTTCGCGAAGGGCAGATCTGCCGAGCTCACTGCGGGAAAGCGAAAGCAAAGGACGCTTTTCTCCCTCTAACCGCTTTCGTCAGAGGAACGGGGGAAGTCACAGTGTTCTTTCTCTCACTGAGATACACACAATCTGATGTTGCGTCTGAGCTCCGTTGCTGGCAAAGAACTGAAACTGACATACATTCCTGTGGGGAAACACAGGGCTTTAATACTATCTCTCTATGCAGTCTGTTTTCCCTGGGCCTCGCTGTAGCAACACTATCTCGCCAGGGCAACACTGCATGGGATTTCCTCTGCCAGGAGAGAGCTGCTGCTTTGTAGTTTGTGCTGGGAAACCTTGCTTTGGCAAGTGCCAATTGACCGCATTCAGGCAGAAAGAAAAGAGAATCGCAGGAGACCTTTTCTCCCCGGCTGCTCTGCCAAGCCCTTCCAGCTAAAACTATGCCGTTGCTCCTCTGGAAGGATCCCTGCACCGCGACGTAGTTTTTCAGAAGAAGCCTTGCGTTTGCAAGAGCAAAGGAGGAATTCGTTGCAGGAAAGAGGAAGGAAAGAAAGTTTCTCTCCCTCTGCCTGCTTTGCTCAGAGGACTGGATGAAGTCAGGGAGTTCTCCCTTTCACTGAGAAACGTGCGGGCTGCTGTTGCCTGTGCGCTCTCTTCTTTGCAAAAGAGTCTGCTGTTCCACGCTTTGAACCGTGGAAAGGCGCCGGGCTCTGCTAAGATTTCCCCCGGCGCTTCGTTTGCCCTGGGCCAAAGCGAGCCTTCACAATAGCTGAACGCTAACACTGCATACTCGTTCCACTTCCAGAACAGGGCTACCGCGAGGCAGTTCTCCGGGGGAAAACGGCCCTTCGCGAAGGGCAGATCTGCCGAGCTCACTGCGGGAAAGCGAAAGCAAAGGACGCTTTTCTCCCTCTAACCGCTTTCGTCAGAGGAACGGGGGAACTGACAGTGTTCTTTCTCTCACTGAGATACACACAATCTGATGTTGCCTCTGAGCTCCGTTGCTGGCAAAGAACTGAAACTGACATACATTCCTGTGGGGAAACACAGGGCTTTGCTAGGATTTCTCTAGGCAGTCTGTTTTCCCTGGGCCTCGCTGTAGCAACACTATCTCGCCAGGGCAACACTGCATGGGATTTCCTCTGCCAGGAGAGAGCAGCTGCTTTGTAGTTTGTGCTGGGAAACCTTGCTTTGGCAAGTGCCAATTGACCGCATTCAGGCAGAAAGAAAAGAGCATCGCAGGAGGCCTTTTCTCCCCGGCTGCTCTGCCAAGCCCTTCCAGCTAAAACTATGCCGTTGCTCCTCTGGAAGGATCCCTGCACCGCGACGTAGTTTTTCAGAAGAAGCCTTGCGTTTGCAAGAGCAAAGGAGGAATTCGTTGCAGGAAAGAGGAAGGAAAGAAAGTTTCTCTCCCTCTGCCTGCTTTGCTCAGAGGACTGGATGAAGTCAGGGAGTTCTCCCTTTCACTGAGAAACGTGCGGGCTGCTGTTGCCTGTGCGCTCTCTTCTTTGCAAAAGAGTCTGCTGTTCCACGCTTTGAACCGTGGAAAGGCGCCGGGCTCTGCTAAGATTTCCCCCGGCGCTTCGTTTGCCCTGGGCCAAAGCGAGCCTTCACAATAGCTGAACGCTAACACTGCATACTCGTTCCACTTCCAGAACAGGGCTACCGCGAGGCAGTTCTCCGGGGGAAAACGGCCCTTCGCGAAGGGCAGATCTGCCGAGCTCACTGCGGGAAAGCGAAAGCAAAGGACGCTTTTCTCCCTCTAACCGCTTTCGTCAGAGGAACGGGGGAACTGACAGTGTTCTTTCTCTCACTGAGATACACACAATCTGATGTTGCCTCTGAGCTCCGTTGCTGGCAAAGAACTGAAACTGACATACATTCCTGTGGGGAAACACAGGGCTTTGCTAGGATTTCTCTAGGCAGTCTGTTTTCCCTGGGCCTCGCTGTAGCAACACTATCTCGCCAGGGCAACACTGCATGGGATTTCCTCTGCCAGGAGAGAGCAGCTGCTTTGTAGTTTGTGCTGGGAAACCTTGCTTTGGCAAGTGCCAATTGACCGCATTCAGGCAGAAAGAAAAGAGCATCGCAGGAGGCCTTTTCTCCCCGGCTGCTCTGCCAAGCCCTTCCAGCTAAAACTATGCCGTTGCTCCTCTGGAAGGATCCCTGCACCGCGACGTAGTTTTTCAGAAGAAGCCTTGCGTTTGCAAGAGCAAAGGAGGAATTCGTTGCAGGAAAGAGGAAGGAAAGAAAGTTTCTCTCCCTCTGCCTGCTTTGCTCAGAGGACTGGATGAAGTCAGGGAGTTCTCCCTTTCACTGAGAAACGTGCGGGCTGCTGTTGCCTGTGCGCTCTCTTCTTTGCAAAAGAGTCTGCTGTTCCACGCTTTGAACCGTGGAAAGGCGCCGGGCTCTGCTAAGATTTCCCCCGGCGCTTCGTTTGCCCTGGGCCAAAGCGAGCCTTCACAATAGCTGAACGCTAACACTGCATACTCGTTCCACTTCCAGAACAGGGCTACCGCGAGGCAGTTCTCCGGGAGAAAACGGCCCTTCGCGAAGGGCAGATCTGCCGAGCTCACTGCGGGAAAGCGAAAGCAAAGGACGCTTTTCTCCCTCTAACCGCTTTCGTCAGAGGAACGGGGGAAGTCACAGTGTTCTTTCTCTCACTGAGATACACACAATCTGATGTTGCCTGTGAGCTCCGTTGCTGGCAAAGAACTGAAACTGACATACATTCCTGTGGGGAAACACAGGGCTTTGCTAGGATTTCTCTAGGCAGTCTGTTTTCCCTGAGCCTCGCTGTAGCAACACTATCTCGCCAGGGCAACACTGCATGGGATTTCCTCTGCCAGGAGAGAGCTGTTGCTTTGTAGTTTGTGCTGGGAAACCTTGCTTTGGCAAGTGCCAATTGACCGCATTCAGGCAGAAAGAAAAGAGAATCGCAAGAGGCCTTTTCTCCCCGGCTGCTCTGCCAAGCCCTTCCAGCTAAAACTATGCCGTTGCTCCTCTGGAAGGATCCCTGCACCGCGACGTAGTTTTTCAGAAGAAGCCTTGCGTTTGCAAGAGCAAAGGAGGAATTCGTTGCAGGAAAGAGGAAGGAAAGAAAGTTTCTCTCCCTCTGCCTGCTTTGCTCAGAGAACTGGATGAAGTCAGGGAGTTCTCCCTTTCACTGAGAAACGTGCGGGCTGCTGTTGCCTGTGCGCTCTCTTCTTTGCAAAAGAGTCTGCTGTTCCACGCTTTGAACCGTGGAAAGGCGCCGGGCTCTGCTAAGATTTCCCCCGGCGCTTCGTTTGCCCTGGGCCAAAGCGAGCCTTCACAATAGCTGAACGCTAACACTGCATACTCGTTCCACTTCCAGAACAGGGCTACCGCGAGGCAGTTCTCCGGGGGAAAACGGCCCTTCGCGAAGGGCAGATCTGCCGAGCTCACTGCGGGAAAGCGAAAGCAAAGGACGCTTTTCTCCCTCTAACCGCTTTCGTCAGAGGAACGGGGGAAGTCACAGTGTTCTTTCTCTCACTGAGATACACACAATCTGATGTTGCCTCTGAGCTCCGTTGCTGGCAAAGAACTGAAACTGACATACATTCCTGTGGGGAAACACAGGGCTTTGCTAGGATTTCTCTAGGCAGTCTGTTTTCCCTGGGCCTCGCTGTAGCAACACTATCTCGCCAGGGCAACACTGCATGGGATTTCCTCTGCCAGGAGAGAGCTGCTGCTTTGTAGTTTGTGCTGGGAAACCTTGCTTTGGCAAGTGCCAATTGACCGCATTCAGGCAGAAAGAAAAGAGAATCGCAGGAGGCCTTTTCTCCCCGGCTGCTCTGCCAAGCCCTTCCAGCTAAAACTATGCCGTTGCTCCTCTGGAAGGATCCCTGCACCGCGACGTAGTTTTTCAGAAGAAGCCTTGCGTTTGCAAGAGCAAAGGAGGAATTCGTTGCAGGAAAGAGGAAGGAAAGAAAGTTTCTCTCCCTCTGCCTGCTTTGCTCAGAGGACTGGATGAAGTCAGGGAGTTCTCCCTTTCACTGAGAAACGTGCGGGCTGCTGTTGCCTGTGCGCTCTCTTCTTTGCAAAAGAGTCTGCTGTTCCACGCTTTGAACCGTGGAAAGGCGCCGGGCTCTGCTAAGATTTCCCCCGGCGCTTCGTTTGCCCTGGGCCAAAGCGAGCCTTCACAATAGCTGAACGCTAACACTGCATACTCGTTCCACTTCCAGAACAGGGCTACCGCGAGGCAGTTCTCCGGGGGAAAACGGCCCTTCGCGAAGGGCAGATCTGCCGAGCTCACTGCGGGAAAGCGAAAGCAAAGGACGCTTTTCTCCCTCTAACCGCTTTCGTCAGAGGAACGGGGGAAGTCACAGTGTTCTTTCTCTCACTGAGATACACACAATCTGACGTTGCCTGTGAGCTCCGTTGCTGGCAAAGAACTGAAACTGACATACATTCCTGTGGGGAAACACAGGGCTTTGCTAGGATTTCTCTAGGCAGTGTGTTTTCCCTGGGCCTCGCTGTAGCAACACTATCTCGCCAGGGCAACACTGCATGGGATTTCCTCTGCCAGGAGAGAGCTGCTGCTTTGTAGTTTGTGCTGGGAAACCTTGCTTTGGCAAGTGCCAATTGACTGCATTCAGGCAGAAAGAAAAGAGAATCGCAAGAGGCCTTTTCTCGCCGGCTGCTCTGCCAAGCCCTTCCAGCTAAAACTGTGCCGTTGCTCCTCTGGAAGGATCCCTGCACCGCGACGTAGTTTTTCAGAAGAAGCCTTGCGTTTGCAAGAGCAAAGGAGGAATTCGTTGCAGGAAAGAGGAAGGAAAGAAAGTTTCTCTCCCTCTGCCTGCTTTGCTCAGAGGACTGGATGAAGTCAGGGAGTTCTCCCTTTCACTGAGAAACGTGCGGGCTGCTGTTGCCTGTGCGCTCTCTTCTTTGCAAAAGAGTCTGCTGTTCCACGCTTTGAACCGTGGAAAGGCGCCGGGCTCTGCTAAGATTTCCCCCGGCGCTTCGTTTGCCCTGGGCCAAAGCGAGCCTTCACAATAGCTGAACGCTAACACTGCATACTCGTTCCACTTCCAGAACAGGGCTACCGCGAGGCAGTTCTCCGGGGGAAAACGGCCCTTCGCGAAGGGCAGATCTGCCGAGCTCACTGCGGGAAAGCGAAAGCAAAGGACGCTTTTCTCCCTCTAACCGCTTTCGTCAGAGGAACGGGGGAACTGACAGTGTTCTTTCTCTCACTGAGATACACACAATCTGACGTTGCCTGTGAGCTCCGTTGCTGGCAAAGAACTGAAACTGACATACATTCCTGTGGGGAAACACAGGGCTTTGCTAGGATTTCTCTAGGCAGTCTGTTTTCCCTGGGCCTCGCTGTAGCAACACTATCTCGCCAGGGCAACACTGCATGGGATTTCCTCTGCCAGGAGAGAGCTGCTGCTTTGTAGTTTGTGCTGGGAAATCTTGCTTTGGCAAGTGCCAATTGACCGCATTCAGGCAGAAAGAAAAGAGAATCGCAAGAGGCCTTTTCTCGCCGGCTGCTCTGCCAAGCCCTTCCAGCTAAAACTGTGCCGTTGCTCCTCTGGAAGGATCCCTGCACCGCGACGTAGTTTTTCAGAAGAAGCCTTGCGTTTGCAAGAGCAAAGGAGGAATTCGTTGCAGGAAAGAGGAAGGAAAGAAAGTTTCTCTCCCTCTGCCTGCTTTGCTCAGAGGACTGGATGAAGTCAGGGAGTTCTCCCTTTCACTGAGAAACGTGCGGGCTGCTGTTGCCTGTGCGCTCTCTTCTTTGCAAAAGAGTCTGCTGTTCCACGCTTTGAACCGTGGAAAGGCGCCGGGCTCTGCTAAGATTTCCCCCGGCGCTTCGTTTGCCCTGGGCCAAAGCGAGCCTTCACAATAGCTGAACGTTAACACTGCATACTCGTTCCACTTCCAGAACAGGGCTACCGCGAGGCAGTTCTCCGGGGGAAAACGGCCCTTCGCGAAGGGCAGATCTGCCGAGCTCACTGCGGGAAAGCGAAAGCAAAGGACGCTTTTCTCCCTCTAACCGCTTTCGTCAGAGGAACGGGGGAAGTCACAGTGTTCTTTCTCTCACTGAGATACACACAATCTGATGTTGCCTCTGAGCTCCGTTGCTGGCAAAGAACTGAAACTGACATACATTCCTGTGGGGAAACACAGGGCTTTGCTAGGATTTCTCTAGGCAGTCTGTTTTCCCTGGGCCTCGCTGTAGCAACACTATCTCGCCAGGGCAACACTGCATGGGATTTCCTCTGCCAGGAGAGAGCTGCTGCTTTGTAGTTTGTGCTGGGAAACCTTGCTTTGGCAAGTGCCAATTGACCGCATTCAGGCAGAAAGAAAAGAGAATCGCAGGAGGCCTTTTCTCCCCGGCTGCTCTGCCAAGCCCTTCCAGCTAAAACTATGCCGTTGCTCCTCTGGAAGGATCCCTGCACCGCGACGTAGTTTTTCAGAAGAAGCCTTGCGTTTGCAAGAGCAAAGGAGGAATTCGTTGCAGGAAAGAGGAAGGAAAGAAAGTTTCTCTCCCTCTGCCTGCTTTGCTCAGAGGACTGGATGAAGTCAGGGAGTTCTCCCTTTCACTGAGAAACGTGCGGGCTGCTGTTGCCTGTGCGCTCTCTTCTTTGCAAAAGAGTCTGCTGTTCCACGCTTTGAACCGTGGAAAGGCGCCGGGCTCTGCTAAGATTCCCCCGGCGCTTCGTTTCCCTGGGCCAAAGCGAGCCTTCACAATAGCTGAACGCTAACACTGCATACTCGTTCCACTTCCAGAACAGGGCTACCGCGAGGCAGTTCTCCGGGAGAAAACGGCCCTTCGCGAAGGGCAGATCTGCCGAGCTCACTGCGGGAAAGCGAAAGCAAAGGACGCTTTTCTCCCTCTAACCGCTTTCGTCAGAGGAACGGGGGAAGTCACAGTGTTCTTTCTCTCACTGAGATACACACAATCTGACGTTGCCTGTGAGCTCCGTTGCTGGCAAAGAACTGAAACTGACATACATTCCTGTGGGGAAACACAGGGCTTTGCTAGGATTTCTCTAGGCAGTCTGTTTTCCCTGGGCCTCGCTGTAGCAACACTATCTCGCCAGGGCAACACTGCATGGGATTTCCTCTGCCAGGAGAGAGCTGCTGCTTTGTAGTTTGTGCTGGGAAACCTTGCTTTGGCAAGTGCCAATTGACCGCATTCAGGCAGAAAGAAAAGAGAATCGCAAGAGGCCTTTTCTCCCCGGCTGCTCTGCCAAGCCCTTCCAGCTAAAACTATGCCGTTGCTCCTCTGGAAGGATCCCTGCACCGCGACGTAGTTTTTCAGAAGAAGCCTTGCGTTTGCAAGAGCAAAGGAGGAATTCGTTGCAGGAAAGAGGAAGGAAAGAAAGTTTCTCTCCCTTTGCCTGCTTTGCTCAGAGGACTGGATGAAGTCAGGGAGTTCTCCCTTTCACTGAGAAACGTGCGGGCTGCTGTTGCCTGTGCGCTCTCTTCTTTGCAAAAGAGTCTGCTGTTCCACGCTTTGAACCGTGGAAAGGCGCCGGGCTCTGCTAAGATTTCCCCCGGCGCTTCGTTTGCCCTGGGCCAAAGCGAGCCTTCACAATAGCTGAACGCTAACACTGCATACTCGTTCCACTTCCAGAACAGGGCTACCGCGAGGCAGTTCTCCGGGGGAAAACGGCCCTTCGCGAAGGGCAGATCTGCCGAGCTCACTGCGGGAAAGCGAAAGCAAAGGACGCTTTTCTCCCTCTAACCGCTTTCGTCAGAGGAACGGGGGAAGTCACAGTGTTCTTTCTCTCACTGAGATACACACAATCTGATGTTGCCTGTGAGCTCCGTTGCTGGCAAAGAACTGAAACTGACATACATTCCTGTGGGGAAACACAGGGCTTTGCTAGGATTTCTCTAGGCAGTCTGTTTTCCCTGGGCCTCGCTGTAGCAACACTATCTCGCCAGGGCAACACTGCATGGGATTTCCTCTGCCAGGAGAGAGCTGCTGCTTTGTAGTTTGTGCTGGGAAACCTTGCTTTGGCAAGTGCCAATTGACCGCATTCAGGCAGAAAGAAAAGAGAATCGCAAGAGGCCTTTTCTCCCCGGCTGCTCTGCCAAGCCCATCCAGCTAAAACTATGCCGTTGCTCCTCTGGAAGGATCCCTGCACCGCGACGTAGTTTTTCAGAAGAAGCCTTGCGTTTGCAAGAGCAAAGGAGGAATTCGTTGCAGGAAAGAGGAAGGAAAGAAAGTTTCTCTCCCTCTGCCTGCTTTGCTCAGAGAACTGGATGAAGTCAGGGAGTTCTCCCTTTCACTGAGAAACGTGCGGGCTGCTGTTGCCTGTGCGCTCTCTTCTTTGCAAAAGAGTCTGCTGTTCCACGCTTTGAACCGTGGAAAGGCGCCGGGCTCTGCTAAGATTTCCCCCGGCGCTTCGTTTGCCCTGGGCCAAAGCGAGCCTTCACAATAGCTGAACGCTAACACTGCATACTCGTTCCACTTCCAGAACAGGGCTACCGCGAGGCAGTTCTCCGGGAGAAAACGGCCCTTCGCGAAGGGCAGATCTGCCGAGCTCACTGCGGGAAAGCGAAAGCAAAGGACGCTTTTCTCCCTCTAACCGCTTTCGTCAGAGGAACGGGGGAAGTCACAGTGTTCTTTCTCTCACTGAGATACACACAATCTGATGTTGCGTCTGAGCTCCGTTGCTGGCAAAGAACTGAAACTGACATACATTCCTGTGGGGAAACACAGGGCTTTGCTAGGATTTCACCAGGCACTCTGTTTTCCCTGGGCCTCGCTGTAGCAACACTATCTCGCCAGGGCAACACTGCATGGGATTTCCTCTGCCAGGAGAGAGCTGCTGCTTTGTAGTTTGTGCTGGGAAACCTTGCTTTGGCAAGTGCCAATTGACCGCATTCAGGCAGAAAGAAAAGAGAATCTCAGGAGGCCTTTTCTCCCCGGCTGCTCTGCCAAGCCCTTCCAGCTAAAACTATGCCGTTGCTCCTCTGGAAGGATCCCTGCACCGCGACGTAGTTTTTCAGAAGAAGCCTTGCGTTTGCAAGAGCAAAGGAGGAATTCGTTGCAGGAAAGAGGAAGGAAAGAAAGTTTCTCTCCCTCTGCCTGCTTTGCTCAGAGAACTGGATGAAGTCAGGGAGTTCTCCCTTTCACTGAGAAACGTGCGGGCTGCTGTTGCCTGTGCGCTCTCTTCTTTGCAAAAGAGTCTGCTGTTCCACGCTTTGAACCGTGGAAAGGCGCCGGGCTCTGCTAAGATTCCCCCGGCGCTTCGTTTGCCCTGGGCCAAAGCGAGCCTTCACAATAGCTGAACGCTAACACTGCATACTCGTTCCACTTCCAGAACAGGGCTACCGCGAGGCAGTTCTCCGGGGGAAAACGGCCCTTCGCGAAGGGCAGATCTGCCGAGCTCACTGCGGGAAAGCGAAAGCAAAGGACGCTTTTCTCCCTCTAACCGCTTTCGTCAGAGGAACGGGGGAACTGACAGTGTTCTTTCTCTCACTGAGATACACACAATCTGACGTTGCCTGTGAGCTCCGTTGCTGGCAAAGAACTGAAACTGACATACATTCCTGTGGGGAAACACAGGGCTTTGCTAGGATTTCTCTAGGCAGTCTGTTTTCCCTGGGCCTCGCTGTAGCAACACTATCTCGCCAGGGCAACACTGCATGGGATTTCCTCTGCCAGGAGAGAGCTGCTGCTTTGTAGTTTGTGCTGGGAAATCTTGCTTTGGCAAGTGCCAATTGACCGCATTCAGGCAGAAAGAAAAGAGAATCGCAAGAGGCCTTTTCTCGCCGGCTGCTCTGCCAAGCCCTTCCAGCTAAAACTGTGCCGTTGCTCCTCTGGAAGGATCCCTGCACCGCGACGTAGTTTTTCAGAAGAAGCCTTGCGTTTGCAAGAGCAAAGGAGGAATTCGTTGCAGGAAAGAGGAAGGAAAGAAAGTTTCTCTCCCTCTGCCTGCTTTGCTCAGAGGACTGGATGAAGTCAGGGAGTTCTCCCTTTCACTGAGAAACGTGCGGGCTGCTGTTGCCTGTGCGCTCTCTTCTTTGCAAAAGAGTCTGCTGTTCCACGCTTTAAACCGTGGAAAGGCGCCGGGCTCTGCTAAGATTTCCCCCGGCGCTTCGTTTGCCCTGGGCCAAAGCGAGCCTTCACAATAGCTGAACGTTAACACTGCATACTCGTTCCACTTCCAGAACAGGGCTACCGCGAGGCAGTTCTCCGGGGGAAAACGGCCCTTCGCGAAGGGCAGATCTGCCGAGCTCACTGCGGGAAAGCGAAAGCAAAGGACGCTTTTCTCCCTCTAACCGCTTTCGTCAGAGGAACGGGGGAAGTCACAGTGTTCTTTCTCTCACTGAGATACACACAATCTGATGTTGCCTCTGAGCTCCGTTGCTGGCAAAGAACTGAAACTGACATACATTCCTGTGGGGAAACACAGGGCTTTGCTAGGATTTCTCTAGGCAGTCTGTTTTCCCTGGGCCTCGCTGTAGCAACACTATCTCGCCAGGGCAACACTGCATGGGATTTCCTCTGCCAGGAGAGAGCTGCTGCTTTGTAGTTTGTGCTGGGAAACCTTGCTTTGGCAAGTGCCAATTGACCGCATTCAGGCAGAAAGAAAAGAGAATCGCAAGAGGCCTTTTCTCCCCGGCTGCTCTGCCAAGCCCATCCAGCTAAAACTATGCCGTTGCTCCTCTGGAAGGATCCCTGCACCGCGACGTAGTTTTTCAGAAGAAGCCTTGCGTTTGCAAGAGCAAAGGAGGAATTCGTTGCAGGAAAGAGGAAGGAAAGAAAGTTTCTCTCCCTCTGCCTGCTTTGCTCAGAGAACTGGATGAAGTCAGGGAGTTCTCCCTTTCACTGAGAAACGTGCGGGCTGCTGTTGCCTGTGCGCTCTCTTCTTTGCAAAAGAGTCTGCTGTTCCACGCTTTGAACCGTGGAAAGGCGCCGGGCTCTGCTAAGATTCCCCCGGCGCTTCGTTTGCCCTGGGCCAAAGCGAGCCTTCACAATAGCTGAACGCTAACACTGCATACTCGTTCCACTTCCAGAACAGGGCTACCGCGAGGCAGTTCTCCGGGAGAAAACGGCCCTTCGCGAAGGGCAGATCTGCCGAGCTCACTGCGGGAAAGCGAAAGCAAAGGACGCTTTTCTCCCTCTAACCGCTTTCGTCAGAGGAACGGGGGAAGTCACAGTGTTCTTTCTCTCACTGAGATACACACAATCTGACGTTGCCTGTGAGCTCCGTTGCTGGCAAAGAACTGAAACTGACATACATTCCTGTGGGGAAACACAGGGCTTTGCTAGGATTTCTCTAGGCAGTCTGTTTTCCCTGGGCCTCGCTGTAGCAACACTATCTCGCCAGGGCAACACTGCATGGGATTTCCTCTGCCAGGAGAGAGCTGCTGCTTTGTAGTTTGTGCTGGGAAACCTTGCTTTGGCAAGTGCCAATTGACCGCATTCACGCAGAAAGAAAAGAGAATCGCAAGAGGCCTTTTCTCGCCGGCTGCTCTGCCAAGCCCTTCCAGCTAAAACTGTGCCGTTGCTCCTCTGGAAGGATCCCTGCACCGCGACGTAGTTTTTCAGAAGAAGCCTTGCGTTTGCAAGAGCAAAGGAGGAATTCGTTGCAGGAAAGAGGAAGGAAAGAAAGTTTCTCTCCCTCTGCCTGCTTTGCTCAGAGGACTGGATGAAGTCAGGGAGTTCTCCCTTTCACTGAGAAACGTGCGGGCTGCTGTTGCCTGTGCGCTCTCTTCTTTGCAAAAGAGTCTGCTGTTCCACGCTTTGAACCGTGGAAAGGCGCCGGGCTCTGCTAAGATTTCCACCGGCGCTTCGTTTGCCCTGGGCCAAAGCGAGCCTTCACAATAGCTGAACGCTAACACTGCATACTCGTTCCACTTCCAGAACAGGGCTACCGCGAGGCAGTTCTCCGGGGGAAAACGGCCCTTCGCGAAGGGCAGATCTGCCGAGCTCACTGCGGGAAAGCGAAAGCAAAGGACGCTTTTCTCCCTCTAACCGCTTTCGTCAGAGGAACGGGGGAAGTCACAGTGTTCTTTCTCTCACTGAGATACACACAATCTGATGTTGCCTCTGAGCTCCGTTGCTGGCAAAGAACTGAAACTGACATACATTCCTGTGGGGAAACACAGGGCTTTGCTAGGATTTCTCTAGGCAGTCTGTTTTCCCTGGGCCTCGCTGTAGCAACACTATCTCGCCAGGGCAACACTGCATGGGATTTCCTCTGCCAGGAGAGAGCTGCTGCTTTGTAGTTTGTGCTGGGAAACCTTGCTTTGGCAAGTGCCAATTGACCGCATTCAGGCAGAAAGAAAAGAGAATCGCAAGAGGCCTTTTCTCCCCGGCTGCTCTGCCAAGCCCTTCCAGCTAAAACTATGCCGTTGCTCCTCTGGAAGGATCCCTGCACCGCGACGTAGTTTTTCAGAAGAAGCCTTGCGTTTGCAAGAGCAAAGGAGGAATTCGTTGCAGGAAAGAGGAAGGAAAGAAAGTTTCTCTCCCTCTGCCTGCTTTGCTCAGAGAACTGGATGAAGTCAGGGAGTTCTCCCTTTCACTGAGAAACGTGCGGGCTGCTGTTGCCTGTGCGCTCTCTTCTTTGCAAAAGAGTCTGCTGTTCCACGCTTTGAACCGTGGAAAGGCGCCGGGCTCTGCTAAGATTCCCCCGGCGCTTCGTTTGCCCTGGGCCAAAGCGAGCCTTCACAATAGCTGAACGCTAACACTGCATACTCGTTCCACTTCCAGAACAGGGCTACCGCGAGGCAGTTCTCCGGGGGAAAACGGCCCTTCGCGAAGGGCAGATCTGCCGAGCTCACTGCGGGAAAGCGAAAGCAAAGGACGCTTTTCTCCCTCTAACCGCTTTCGTCAGAGGAACGGGGGAACTGACAGTGTTCTTTCTCTCACTGAGATACACACAATCTGACGTTGCCTGTGAGCTCCGTTGCTGGCAAAGAACTGAAACTGACATACATTCCTGTGGGGAAACACAGGGCGTTGCTAGGATTTCTCTAGGCAGTCTGTTTTCCCTGGGCCTCGCTGTAGCAACACTATCTCGCCAGGGCAACACTGCATGGGATTTCCTCTGCCAGGAGAGAGCTGCTGCTTTGTAGTTTGTGCTGGGAAATCTTGCTTTGGCAAGTGCCAATTGACCGCATTCAGGCAGAAAGAAAAGAGAATCGCAAGAGGCCTTTTCTCGCCGGCTGCTCTGCCAAGCCCTTCCAGCTAAAACTGTGCCGTTGCTCCTCTGGAAGGATCCCTGCACCGCGACGTAGTTTTTCAGAAGAAGCCTTGCGTTTGCAAGAGCAAAGGAGGAATTCGTTGCAGGAAAGAGGAAGGAAAGAAAGTTTCTCTCCCTCTGCCTGCTTTGCTCAGAGGACTGGATGAAGTCAGGGAGTTCTCCCTTTCACTGAGAAACGTGCGGGCTGCTGCTGCCTGTGCGCTCTCTTCTTTGCAAAAGAGTCTGCTGTTCCACGCTTTGAACCGTGGAAAGGCGCCGGGCTCTGCTAAGATTTCCCCCGGCGCTTCGTTTGCCCTGGGCCAAAGCGAGCCTTCACAATAGCTGAACGTTAACACTGCATACTCGTTCCACTTCCAGAACAGGGCTACCGCGAGGCAGTTCTCCGGGGGAAAACGGCCCTTCGCGAAGGGCAGATCTGCCGAGCTCACTGCGGGAAAGCGAAAGCAAAGGACGCTTTTCTCCCTCTAACCGCTTTCGTCAGAGGAACGGGGGAAGTCACAGTGTTCTTTCTCTCACTGAGATACACACAATGTGATGTTGCGTCTGAGCTCCGTTGCTGGCAAAGAACTGAAACTGACATACATTCCTGTGGGGAAACACAGGGCTTTGCTAGGATTTCTCTAGGCAGTCTGTTTTCCCTGGGCCTCGCTGTAGCAACACTATCTCGCCAGGGCAACACTGCATGGGATTTCCTCTGCCAGGAGAGAGCTGCTGCTTTGTAGTTTGTGCTGGGAAACCTTGCTTTGGCAAGTGCCAATTGACCGCATTCAGGCAGAAAGAAAAGAGAATCGCAGGAGGCCTTTTATCCCCGGCTGCTCTGCCAAGCCCTTCCAGCTAAAACTATGCCGTTGCTCCTCTGGAAGGATCCCTGCACCGCGACGTAGTTTTTCAGAAGAAGCCTTGCGTTTGCAAGAGCAAAGGAGGAATTCGTTGCAGGAAAGAGGAAGGAAAGAAAGTTTCTCTCCCTCTGCCTGCTTTGCTCAGAGGACTGGATGAAGTCAGGGAGTTCTCCCTTTCACTGAGAAACGTGCGGGCTGCTGTTGCCTGTGCGCTCTCTTCTTTGCAAAAGAGTCTGCTGTTCCACGCTTTGAACCGTGGAAAGGCGCCGGGCTCTGCTAAGATTCCCCCGGCGCTTCGTTTCCCTGGGCCAAAGCGAGCCTTCACAATAGCTGAACGCTAACACTGCATACTCGTTCCACTTCCAGAACAGGGCTACCGCGAGGCAGTTCTCCGGGAGAAAACGGCCCTTCGCGAAGGGCAGATCTGCCGAGCTCACTGCGGGAAAGCGAAAGCAAAGGACGCTTTTCTCCCTCTAACCGCTTTCGTCAGAGGAACGGGGGAAGTCACAGTGTTCTTTCTCTCACTGAGATACACACAATCTGACGTTGCCTGTGAGCTCCGTTGCTGGCCAAGAACTGAAACTGACATACATTCCTGTGGGGAAACACAGGGCTTTGCTAGGATTTCTCTAGGCAGTGTGTTTTCCCTGGGTCTCACTGTATCAACACTATCTCGCAAGGGCAGCACTGCATGGGATTTCCTCTGCCAGGAGAGAGCTGCTGCTTTGTAGTTTGTGCTGGGAAACCTTGCTTTGGCAAGTGCGAATTGACTGCATTCAGGCAGAAAGAAAAGAGAATAGCAAGAGGCCTTTTCTCCCCGGCTGCTTTCCCAAGCCCTTCCAGCTAAAACTATGTCGTTGCTCCTCTGGAAGGATCCCTGCACCGCGACGTAGGTTTTCAGAAGAAGCCCTGCGTTTGCAAGAGCAAATGAGGAATTCGTTGCAGGAAAGAGGAAGGAAAGAAAGTTTCTCTCCCGCTGCCTGCTTTGCTCAGAGGACTGGATGAAGTCAGGGAGTTCTCACTTTCACTGAGAAACGTGCAGGCTGCTGTTGCCTGTGCGCTCTCTTCTTTGCAAAAGAGTCTGCAGTTCCACGCTTTCAACCGTGGAAAGGCGCCGGGCTCTGCTAAGACTTCCCCGGGCGGTTCGTTTGCCCTGGGCCAAAGCGAGCCTTCACTTTAGCTGAACGCTAACACTGCATACTCGTTCCACTTCAAGAACAGGGCTACCGCGAGGCAGTTCTCCGGGGGAAAACGGCCCTTCGCGAAGGGCAGACCTGTGGAGCTCATTGCGGGAAAGCGACAGCAAAGGACGCTTTTCTCCCTCTAACCGCTTTCGTCAGAGGAACGGGGAAGTCACAGTGTTCTTTCTCTCACTGAGATACACACAATCTGACGTTGCCTCTGAGCTCCGTTGCTGGCAAAGAACTGAAACGGACATACATTCCTGTGGGGAAACACAGGGCTTTGCTAGGATTTCTCTAGGCAGTCTGTTTTCCCTGGGCCTCACTGTAGCAACACTATCTCGCCAGGGTAACACTGCGTGGGATTTCCTCTGCCAGGAGAGAGCTGCTGCTTTGTAGTTTGTGCTGGGAAACCTTGCTTCGGCAAGTGCCAATTGACCGCATTCAGGCAGAAAGAAAAGAGAATAGCAAGAGGCCTTTTCTCCCCGGCTGCTTTCCCAAGCCCTTCCAGCTAAAACTATGTCGTTTCTCCTCTGGAAGGATCCCTGCACCGCGACGTAGGTTTTCAGAAGAAGCCCTGCGTTTGCAAGAGCAAATGAGGAATTCGTTGCAGGAAAGAGGAAGGAAAGAAAGTTTCTCTCCCGCTGCCTGCTTTGCTCAGAGGACTGGATGAAGTCAGGGAGTTCTCACTTTCACTGAGAAACGTGCAGGCTGCTGTTGCCTGTGCGCTCTCTTCTTTGCAAAAGAGTCTGCAGTTCCACGCTTTGAACCGTGGAAAGGCGCCGGGTTCTGCTAAGACTTCCCCGGGAGCTTCGTTTGCCGTGGACCAAAGCTAGCCTTCACAATAGCTGAACGCCAACACTGCATACTCGTTCCACTTCCAGAACAGGGCTACCGCGAGGCAGTTCTCCGGGGGAAAACGGCCCTTCGCGAAGGGCAGATCTGTGGAGCTCATTGCGGGAAAGCGACAGCAAAGGACGCTTTTCTCCCTCTAACCGCTTTCGTCAGAGGAACGGGGGAAGTCACAGTGTTCTTTCTCTCACTGAGATACACACAATCTGACGTTGCCTCTGAGCTCCGTTGCTGGCAAAGAACTGAAACTGACATACATTCCCGGGGAGAAACACAGGGCTTTGCTAGGATTTCTCTAGGCAGTGTGTTTTAAACCCCTAACAACAAGCAACCCTAAACCGCTAATAAAAAACAAAACTAACCCCCGAACAACAAACAACACTAACCCCCTAACAACAAACAACACTAAGCCCTTAACAACAAACAACCCTAACCCCGAACAAGAAACCTCCCTAACCCCCTAACAACAAACAACATAACCAAACAGCAAACAATACTAACCCACTAACAACAAACACTAACCCCGTAACAACAAGCTACCCTAACCCCGTAACAACAAACAACCGTAACTTACTAACAACAAACAACACTAACCAGCTAACAACAAACAACACTAACCCCCTAACAACCAATAAACCTAAATCCCTAACAACAAACAACACTAACCCCTAACAACAAAAAACCCTAACACACTAACAACAAACAACCCTAACCCCCTAACAACCAACAACGCACACCCCCTAACCACAAACAACACTAACACCCTAACCACAAACAACACAAACCCCGTAAGAACAAACAACACTAACCCCCTAACAACAAACAACACTAACACCCTAACAACAAAAACTACTAAACCCCAACAAGAAACAACTCTAAACCCCTAACAACAAACACTAACCCCCTAACAACAAACAACACTAAACACCTAACAAGAAACTAACCTAACCCCGTAACAACAAACAACCCTAACCTCCTAACAACAAACAACCTTAAACCCCTAACAACAAACAACCGTAAACCCCTAACAACAAACAACACTAACACCCTAACAACAAGAACCACTAAACTCCAACAGGAAACAACTCTCAACCCCTAACAACAAACACTAATCCCCTAACAACAAACTACACTAAACCCCTAACAAGAAACTAACCTAACCCCCTAACAACAAACAACCCTAACCTCCTAACAACAAACAACCCTAACCCCCTAACAAACAACAACACTAACCCCCTAACCACAAACAACAACACTAACCCCCTAACCACAAACAACACTAACACCCTAACAACAAAAACTACTAAACCCCAACAAGAAACAACCCTAAACCCCTAACAACAAACACTAGCCCCCTAACAACAAATAACACTAAACCCCTAACAAGAAACTAACCTAACCCCGTAACAACAAACAACCCTAACCTCCTAACAACAACCAACCTTAAACCCCTAACAACAAACAACCCTAAACTCCTAACAACAAACAACACTAACACCCTAACAACAAAAACCACTGAACCCCAACAAGAAACAACACTAAACCCCTAACAACAAACACTAACCCCCTGACAACAAACAACACTAAACCCCTAACAAGTAACTAACCTAACCCTGTAACAACAAACAACCCTAACCTCCTAACAACAAACAACCTTAACCCCCTAACAACAAACAACCCTAAACCCCTAACAACAAACAACACTAACACCCTAACAACAAAAACCACTAAACCCCAACAAGAAACAACACTAAACCCCTAACAACAAACACTAACCCCCTAACAACAAACAACACTAAACCCCTAACAAGAAACTAACCTAACCCTGTACCAACAAACAACCCTAACCTCCTAACAACAAACAACCTTAAACCCCTAACAACAAACAACCCTAAACCCCTAACAACAAACAACACTAACACCCTAACAACAAAAAACACTAAACTCCAACAGGAAACAACACTGAACCCCTAACAACAAACACTAACCCCCTAACAACAAACAACACTAAACCCCTCACAAGAAACTAACCTAACCCTGTAACAACAAACAACCGTAACCTCCTAACAACAAACAACCTTAACCCCCTAACAACAAACAACCCTAAACCCCTAACAACAAACAATCCTAACCCCCTAACAACCAACAACGCACACCCCCTAACCACAAACAACACTAACACCCTAACCACAAACAACACTAACCCCGTAAGAACAAACAACACTAACCCCCTAACCACAAACAACACTAACACCCTAAAAACAAAAACTACTAAACCCCAACAAGAAACAACCCTAAACCCCTAACAACAAACACTTACCCCCTAACAACAAACAACACTAAACCCCTAACAAGAAACTAACCTAACCCTGTAACAACAAACAACCCTAACCTCCTAACAACAAACAAAACTAACCCCCTAACAAACAACAACACTAACCCCCTAACCACAAGCAACACTAACACCCTAACAACAAAAACTACTAAACCCCAACAAGAAACAACCCTAAACGCCTAACAACAAACACTAACCCCCTAACAACAAACAACACTAAACCCCTAACAAGAAACTAACCTAACCCCGTAACAACAAACAACCCTAACCTCCTAACAACAAACAACCTTAAACCCCTAACAACAAACAACCCTAAACCCCTAACAACAAACAACACTAACACCCTAACAACAAAAAACACTAAACCCCAACAAGAAACAACACTAAACCCCTAACAACGAACACTAACCCCCTAACAACAAACAACACTAAACCCCTAACAAGAAACTAACCTAACCCTGTAACAACAAACAACCCTAACCTCCTAACAACAAACAAACTTAAACCCCTAACAACAAACAACCCTAAAACCCTAACAACAAACAATCCTAACCCCCTAACAACCAACAACGCTCACCCCCTAACCACAAACAACACTAACACCCTAACCACAAACAACCCTAACCCCGTAAGAACAAACAACACTAACCCCCTAACAACAAACAACACTAACACCCTAACAACAAAAACTACTAAACCCCAAAAAGAAACAACTCTAAACCCCTAACAAAAAGCACTAACCCCCTAACTACAAACAACACTAAACCCCTAACAAGAAACTAACCTAACCCTGTAACAACAAACAACCCTAACCTCCTAACAACAAACAACCCTAACCCCCTAACAAACAACAACACTAACCCCCTAACCACAAACAACACTAACACCCTAACCACAAAAACACTAACCTCGTAAGAACAAACAACACTAACCCCCTAACAACAAACAACACTAACCCCGTAAGAACAAACAACACTAACCCCCTAACAACAAACAACACTAACACCCTAACAACAAAAACTACTAAACCCCAACAAGAAAGAACCCTAAACCCTTAAAAACAAACACTAACCCCCTAACAACAAAAAACACTAAACCCCTAACAAGAAACTAACCTAACCCTGTAACAACAAACAACCCTAACCTCCTAACAACAAACAACCCTAACCAGCTAACAAACAACAATCCTAAACCCCTAACAACAAACAACACTAACACCCTAACAACAAAAAACACTAAACCCCAACAAGAAACAACACTGAACCCCTAACAACAAACACTAACCCCCTAACAACAAACATCACTAAACCCCTAACAAGAAACTAACCTAACCCTGTAACAACAAACAACCCTAACCTCCTAACAACAAACAACCTTAACCCCCTAACAACAAACAACCCTAAACCCCTAACAACAAACAATCCTAACCCCCTAACAACCAACAACTCTCACCCCCTAACCACAAACAACACTAACCCCCTAACCACAAACAACACTAACACCCTAACAACAAAAACTACTAAACCCCAACAGGAAACAACCCTAATCCCCTAACAACAAACACTAACCCCCTAAAAACAAACAACACTAAACCCCTAACAAGAAACTAACCTAACCCCGTAACAACAAACAACACTAACCTCCTAACAACAAACAACCTTAAACCCCTAACAACAAACAACACTAACACCCTAACAACAAAAACCACTAAACCCCAACAAGAAACAACACTAAACCCGTAACAACAAACACTAACCCCCTGACAACAAACAACACTAAACCCCTCACAAGAAACTAACCTAACCCTGGAACAACAAACAACACTAACCTCCTAACAACAAACAACCTTAACCCCCTAACAACAAACAACACTAAACCCCTAACAACAAAAACTACTAAAAATAAACTACTCTAAACCCCTAACAACAATCCTAACAACCTAACAACAAACAACACTAACCCCCTAAAAATAAACTACTCTAAACCTGTAACAACAAACAACCCTAACCCCCTAACAACAAACAACCCTAACCCGCTAACAAACAAAAACACTAACCGCCTAACCACAAACAACACTAACACCCTAACAACAAAAACTACTAAACCCCAACAAGAAACAACCCTAAATCCCTAACAACAAACACTAACCCCCTAACAGCAAACAACACTAAACCCCTAACAAGAAACTAACCTAACCCTGTAACAACAAACAACCCTAACCTCCTAACAACAAACAACCTTACCCCCTAACAACAAACAACCCTAAACCCCTAACAGCAAACAATTCTAACCCACTAACAACCAACAACGCACACCCCCTAACCACAAACAACACTAACCCCCTAACCACAAACAACACTAACACCCTAACAACAAAAACTACTAAACCCCAACAAGAAACAACCCTAAACCCCTAACAACAAACACTAAACCCCTAACAACAAACAACACTAAACCCCTAACAAGTAACTAACCTAACCCCGTAACAACAAACAACCCTAACCTCCTAACAACAAACAGCCTTAAACCCCTAACAACAAACAACCCTAAACCCCTAACAACAAACAACACTAACACCCTAACAACAAAAACCACTAAATCCCAACAAGAAACAACACTAAACCACTAACAACAAACACTAACCCCCTAACAACAAACAACACTAAACCCCTAACAAGAAACTAACCTAACCCCGTAACAACAAACAACCCTAACCTCCTAACAACAAACAACCTTAAACCCCTAACACCAAACAACCCTAAACCCCTAACAACAAACAACACTTACACCCTAACAACAAAAACCACGAAAGCCCAACAAGAAACAACCCTAAACCCCGAAATACAAACAACACTAACCCCCAACCACAAACAACACTAACACCCTAACAACAAAAACCACTAAACCTCCAAAAGAAAGAACTGTAACCCCTAAATATAAACAACACAAACCACCTAACAACATCCCTAACCCCTAACAACAAACAACCCTAACCCCCAACAACAAACTACTCTAACCCACTAACAACAAACAACCCTAAGCCCCTAACAACAAAGAACCCTAACTCTCTAACAAGAAACAACACTAACCCCCTAACAACGAAAAACACTAACCCCCTAACAACAAACACCACTAACCCCCTAACAACAATCCTAACAACCTAACAACAAACAACACTAACCCCTTGAAAATAAACTACTCTAAACCCCTAACAACAAACAACCCTAACCCCCTAACAACAAACAACCCTAAGCCCCTAACAAACAACAACACTAACCGCCTAACCACAAACAACACTAACACCCTAAAAACAAAAACTACTAAACCCCAACAAGAAACAACCCTAAACCCCTAACAACAAACACTAACCCCCTAACAACAAACAACACTAAACCCCTAACAAGAAACTAACCTAACCCCGTAACAACAAACAACCCTAACCTCCTAACAACAAACAACCTTAAACTCCTAACAACAAACAACCCTAAACCCCTAACAACAAACAACACAAACAACCTAATAACAAAAACCACTAAACCCCAACAAGAAACAACACTAAACCCCTAACAACAAACACTAACCCCCTAACAACATACAACACTAACCCCCTAACAACAAACAACACTAAACCCCTAACAACAAACAATCCTAACCCCCTAACAACCAACAACGCTCACCCCCTAACCACAAACAACACGAACACCCTAACCACAAACAACACTAACCCCGTAAGAACAAACAACACTAACACCCTAACAACAAAAACCACTAAAGCCCAACAAGAAACAACCCTAAACCCCTAAATACAAACAACCCTAACCCCCTAACCACAAACAACACTAACACCCTAACAACAAAAACCACTAAACCTCAACAAGAAACAACCCGAAACCCCTAAATAGAAACAACACTAACCACCTAACAACAACCCTAACCCCAACAACAAACAACCCTAACCCCCAATAACAAACTACTCTAACCCACTAACAACAAACAACCCTAAGCCCCTAACAACAAAGAACCCTAACTCTCTAACAAGAAACAACACTAACCCCCTAACAACAAAAAACACTAACCCCCTAACAACAAACACCACTAACCCCCTTACAACAATCCTAACAACCTAACAACAAACAACACTAACCCCCTAAAAATAAACTACTCTAAACCCCTAACAACAAACAACCCTAACCCCCTAACAACAAACAACCCTAAACCCCTAACAACAAACAACCCTAACCTTCCAACAACAAACAACCCTAACCCCCTAACAAAAAACAACACTAACCCCCTAACCACAAACAACACTAACACCCTAACAACAAAAACTACTAAACCCCAACAAGAAACAACCCTAAACCCCTAACAACAAACACTAACCCCCTAACAACAAACAACACTAAACCCCTAACAAGAAACTAACCTAACCCCGTAACAACAAACAACCCTAACCTCCTAACAACAAACAACCTTAAACCCCTAACAACAAAGAACCCTAAACCCCTAACAACAAACAACACTAACACCCTAACAACAAAAACCACTAAATCCCAACAAGAAACAACACTAAACCCCTAAAAACAAACACTAACCCCCTAACAACAAACAACACTAAACCCCTAACAAGAAACTAACCTAACCCTGTAACAACAAACAACCCTAACCTCCTAACAACAAACAACCTTAACCCTCTAACAACAAACAACATTTAACCCCTAACAACAAACAAATCTAACCCCCTAACAACCAACAACGCTCACCCCCTAACCACAAATAGCACTAATACCCTAACCACAAACAACACTAACCCCGTAAGAACAAACAACACTAACACCCTAACCACAAACAACACTAACACCCTAACAACAAAAACTACTAAACCCCAACAAGAAACAACCCTAAACCCCTAACAACAAACACTAACACCCTAACAACAAACAACACTAAACCCCTAACAAGAAACTAACCTAACCACGTAACAACAAACAACCCTAACCTCCTAACAACAAACAACCTTAAACCCCTAACAACAAACAACCCTAAACCCCTAACAACAAACAACACTAACATCCTAACAACAAAAACCACTAAACCCCAACAAGAAACAACACTAAACCCCTAACAACAAACACTAACCCCCTAACAACAAACAACACTAAACCCCTAACAAGAAACTAAGCTAACCCTGTAACAACAAACAACCCTAACCTCCTAACAACAAACAACCTTAACCCCCTAACAACAATCAACCCTAAACCCCTAACAACAAACAATCCTAACCCCCTAACAACCAACAACGCTCACCCCCAATCACAAACAACACTAACACCCTAACCACAAACAACACTAACCCCGTAAGAACAAACAACACTAACCCCCTAACAACAAACACTAACACCCTAACAACAAAAACTACTAAACCCCAACAAGAAACAACCCTAAACCCCTAACAACAAACACTAACCCCCTAACAACAAACAACACTAAACCCCTAACAAGAAACTAACCTAACCCTGTAAAACAAACAACCCTAACCTCCTTACAAGAAACAACCCTAACCCCCTAACAAACAACAACACTAACCCCCTAACCACGAACAACATTAACACCCTAACAACAAAAACTACTAAACCCCAACAAGAAACAACCCTAAACCCCTAACAACAAACACTAACCCCCTAACAACAAACAACACTAAACCCCTAACAAGAAACTAACCTAACCCCGTAACAACAAACAACCCTAACCTCCTAACAACAAACAACCTTAAACCCCTAACAACAAACAACCCTAAACCCCTAACAACAAACAACACTAACACCCTAACAACAAAAACCACTAAACCCCAACAAGAAACAACACTAAACCCCAAACAACAAACACTAACACCCTAACAACAAACAACACTAAACCCCTAACAAGAAACTAACCTAACCCTGTAACAACAAACAACCCTAACCTCCTAACAACAAACAACCTTAACCCCCTAACAACAAACAACCCTAAACCCCTAACAACAAACAATCCTAACCCCCTAACAACCAACAACGCTCACCCCATAACCACAAACAACACTAACACCCTAACCACAAACAACACTAACCCCGTAAGAACAAACAACACTAACCCCCTAACAACAAACAACACTAACACCCTAACAACAAAAACCACTAAAGCCCAACAAGAAACAACCCTAAACCCCGAAATACAAACAACACTAACCCCCTAACCACAAACAACACTAACACCCTAACAACAAAAACCACTAAACCTCCAAAAGAAAGAACTGTAACCCCTAAATATAAACAACACAAACCACCTAACAACATCCCTAACCCCTAACAACAAACAACCCTAACCCCCAACAACAAACTACTCTAACCCACTAACAACAAACAACCCTAAGCCCCTAACAACAAAGAACCCTAACTCTCTAACAAGAAACAACACTAACCCCCTAACAACGAAAAACACTAACCCCCTAACAACAAACACCACTAACCCCCTAACAACAATCCTAACAACCTAACAACAAACAACACTAACCCCCTAAAAATAAACTACTCTAAACCCCTAACAACAATCCTAACAACCTAACAACAAACAACACTAACCCCCTAAAAATAAACTACTCTAAACCCCTAACAACAAACAACCCTAACCCCCTAACAACAAACAACCCTAACCCGCTAACAAACAAAAACACTAACCGCCTAACCACAAACAACACTAACACCCTAACAACAAAAACTACTAAAACCCAACAAGAAACAACCCTAAACCCCTAACAACAAACACTAAACCCCTAACAACAAACAACACTAAACCCCTAACAAGAAATTAACCTAACCCCGTAACAACAAACAATCCTAACCTCCTAACAACAAACAACCTTAAACCCCTAACAACAAACAACCCTAAACTCCTAACAACAAACAACACTAACAACCTAATAACAAAAACCACTAAACCCCAACAAGAAACAACACAAAACCCCTAACAACAAACACTAACCCCCTAACAACAAACAACACTAAACCCCTAACAAGAAACTAAGCTAACCCTGTAACAACAAACAACCCTAAAACCCAAACAACAAACAATCCTAACCCCCTAACAAACAACAACACTAACCCCCTAACCACAAACAACACTAACACCCTAACAACAAAAACTACTAAACCCCAAAAAGAAACAACCCTAAACCACTAACAACAAACACTAACCCCCTAACAACAAACAACACTAAACCCCTAACAAGAAACTAACCTAACCCCGTAACAACAAACAACCCTAACCTCCTAACAACAAACAACCTTAAACCCCTAACAACAAACAACCCTAAACCCCTAACAACAAACAACACTAACACCCTAACAACAAAAACCACTAAACCCCAACAAGAAACAACACTAAACCCCTAAAAACAAACACTAACCCCATAACAACAAACAACACTAAACCCCTAACAAGAAACTAACCTAACCCTGTAGCAACAAACATCCCTAACCTCCTAACAACAAACAACCTTAACCCCCTAACAACAAACAACCCTAAACCCCTAACAACAAACAATCCTAACCCCCTAACAACCAACAACGCTCACCCCCTAACCACAAACAACACTAACACCCTAACCACAAACAACACTAACCCCGTAAGAACAAACAACACTAACCCCCTAACAACAAACAACACTAACACCCTAACAACAAAAACCACTAAAGCCCAACAAGAAACAACCCTAAACCCCGAAATACAAACAACACTAACCCCCTAACCACAAACAACACTAACACCCTAACAACAAAAACCACTAAACCTCCAAAAGAAAGAACTGTAACCCCTAAATATAAACAAGACAAACCACCTAACAACATCCCTAACCCCTAACAACAAACAACCCTAACCCCCAACAACAAACTACTCTAACCCACTAACAACAAACAACCCTAAGCCCCTAACAACAAAGAACCCTAACTCTCTAACAAGAAACAACACTAACCCCCTAACAACGAAAAACACTAACCCCCTAACAACAAACACCACTAACCCCCTAACAACAATCCTAACAACCTAACAACAAACAACACTAACCCCCTAAAAATAAACTACTGTAAACCCCTAACAACAAACAACCCTAACCCCCTAACAAACAACAACACTAACCGCCTAACCACAAACAACACTAACACCCTAAAAACAAAAACTACTAAACCCCGACAAGAAACAACCCTAAACCCCTAACAACAAACACTAACCCCCTAACAACAAACAACACTAAACCCCTAACAAGAAACTAACCTAACCCCGTAACAACAAACAACCCTAACCTCCTAACAACAAACAACCTTAAACCCCTAACAACAAACAACCCTAAACCCCTAACAACAAACAACACTAACAACCTAATAACAAAAACCACTAAACCCCAACAAGAAACAACACTAAACCCCTAACAACAAACACTAACCCCCTAACAACAAACAACACTAAACCCCTAACAAGAAACTAAGCTAACCCTGTAAAAACAAACAACCCTAACCTCCTAACAAGAAACAACCTTAACCCCCTAAACAACCAACAACACTAACCCCCTAACCACCAACAGCACTAATCCAGTAAAAACAAAAAAAACTAACCCCCTAACAACAACCAACACTTATCCCCTAAAAACAAACAACACTAACCCCGGACAAGAAAGAACCCAAATCCTCTAAGAACAAACAACTCTAAGCCCCTAACAACAAAAAACTCGGAACCCGTAACAACAAGCAACACTAACCCACTAACAACAAACAACCCTAAACCCCTAACAACAAACAACCCTTACCCCCTCACAACCAACAGCACTAACCCCCTAAGGAAAAACACTAACACCCTAACAACAAAACCCACTAAACCCCAACAAGAAACAACCCTAAACACCTAACAACAAACAACACTAACCCCCTAACAACAAACAACACTAACACCCTAACAACAAAGATCCCTAACCCCCTAAAAACAAACAACACTAAGCCCCAAAAACAAACAACACTAACCCTCTAACAACAACCCTAATCCCCTAACTACAAACAACACTAACCCACTAACAACAAAACTAACCCCCTAAAAAACAACAGAAACCCCAAACAACAAACAACTCTCACACCCTAACAACAAACAACACTAACCCCCTAACAACAACAACACTAACCCCCCAAAACGAACAACACTAACACCCTAACAACAAACACTTCTAAACCCCAACTAGGAACAACCGTAACTGCCTAACAACAAACAACACTAACCCCCTAACAACAAACAACCATAAACCCCTAACATCAAAGAACACTAACACCCTAACAACAAACAACCCTAACGCCCTAACAACAAACAACACTAACCCCCGAACAGCAAACAACCCTAAACCCTAAAAACCAGAAACACTAACCCACTAACAACAAACAAACCTAACCCACTAAGAACAAACAACCCTAAACCCCTAACAACAAACAATCCTAACCCCCTAACAACCAACAACACTCACCCCCTAACCACAAACAACACTAACACCCTAACCACAAACAACACTAACCGCGTAAGAACAAACAACACTAACCCCCTAACAACAAACAACACTAACACCCTAACAACAAAAACCACTAAAGCCCAACAAGAAACAACCCTAAACCCCTAAATACAAACAACACTAACCCCCTAACAACAAACAACACCAACACCCTAACAACAAAAACTACTAAACCCCAACAAGAAACAACCCTAAACCCCTAACAACAAACACTAACCCCCTAACAACAAACAACACTAAACCCCTAACAAGAAACTAACCTAACCCCGTAACAACAAACAACCCTAACCTCCTAACAACAAACAACCTTAAACCCCTAACAACAAACAACCCTAAACCCCTAACAAGAAACAACACTAACCCCCTAACAACAAAAAACACTAACCCCCTAACAACAAACACCACTAACCCCCTAACAACAATCCTAACAACCTAACAACAAACAACACTAACTCCCTAAAAATAAACTACTCTAAACCCCTAACAACAAACAACCCTAACCCCCTAACAACAAACAACCCTAACCCCAAACAACAAAAAACCCTAACCTTCTAACAACAAACAACCCCAACCCCCTAACAAACAACAACACTAACCCCCTAACCAAAAACAACACTAACACCCTAACAACAAAAACTACTAAACCCCAACAAGAAACAACCCTAAAACCCTAACAACAAACACTAACCCCCTAACAACAAACAACACTAAAACCCTAACAAGAAACTAACCTAACCCTAAAACAACAAACAACACTAAACTCCTAACAACAAACAACCCTAACCCCCTAACAAACAACAACACTAACCCCCTAACCACAAACAACACTAACACCCTAACAACAAAAACTACTAAACCCCAACAAGAAACAACCCTAAACCCCTAACAACAAACACTAACCCCCTAACCACAAACAACACTAAACCCCTAACAAGAAACTAACCTAACCCCGTAACAACAAACAACCCTAACCTCCTAACAACAAACAACCTTAAACCCCTAACAACAAACAACCCTAAACCCCTAACAACAAACAATCCTAACCCCCTAACAACCAACAACGCACACCCCCAACCACAAACAACACTAACACCCTAACCACAAACAACACTAACCCCGTAAGAACAAACAACACTAACCCCCTAACCACAAACAACACTAACACCCTAACAACAAAAACTACTAAACCCCAACAAGAAACAACCCTAAACCCCTAACAACAAACACTAACCCCCTAACCACAAACAACACTAAACCCCTAACAAGAAACTAACCTAACCCCGTAACAACAAACAACCCTAACCTCCTAACAACAAACAACCTTAAACCCCTAACAACAAACAACCCTAAACCCCTAACAACAAACAACACTAACACCCTAACAACAAAAACCACTAAACCCCAACAAGAAACAACACTAAACCCCTAAGAACAAACACTAACCCCCTAACAACAAACAACACTAAACCCCTAACAACAAACAACACTAACACCCTAACAACAAAAAACACTAAACCCCAACAAGAAACAACACTAAACCCCTAACAACAAACACTAACCCCCTAACAACAAACAACACTAAACCCCTAACAAGAAACTAACCTAACCCCGTAACAACAAACAACCCTAACCTCCTAACAAACAACCTTAAACCCCTAACAACAAAGAACCCTAAACCCCTAACAATAAACAACACTAACACCCTAACAACAAAAAACACTAAACCCCAACAAGAAACAACACTAAACCCCTAACAACAAACACTAACCCCCTAACAACAAACAACACTAAACCCCTAACAAGAAACTAACCTAACCCTGTAACAACAAACAACCCTAAACCCCAAACAACAAACAATCCTAACCCCCTAATAACCAACAACGCTCACCCCCTAACCACAAACAACACTAACACCCTAACCACAAACAACACTAACCCCGTAAGAACAAACAACACTAACCCCCTAACAACAAACACCACTAACACCCTAACAACAAAAACTACTAAACCCCAACAAGAAACAACCCTAAACCCCTAACAGCAAACACTAACCCCCTAACAACAAACAACACTAAACTCCTAACAAGAAACTAACCTAACCCCGTAACAACAAACAAGCCTAACCTCCTAACAACAAACAATCTTAAACCCCTAACAAAAAACAACCCTAAACCCCTAACAACAATCAACACTAACACCCTAACAACAGAAACCACTAAACCCCAACAAGAAACAACACTAAACCCCTAACAGCAAACACTAACCCCCTAACAACAAACAACACTAAACCCCTAACAAGAAACTAACCTAACCCTGTAACAACAAACAAGCCTAACCTCCTAACAACAAACAACCTTAACCCCCTAACAACAGACAACCCTAAACCCCTAACAACAAACAATCCTAACCCCCTAACAACCAACAACGCTCACCCCCTAACCACAAACAACACTAACACCCTAACCACAAACAACACTAACCCCGTAAGAACAAACAACACTAACCCCCTAACCACAAACAACACTAACACCCTAACAGCAAAAACCACTAAACCTCAAAAAGAAACAACCTGAAACCCCTAAAAAGAAACAACACTAACCACAAAACAACAACCCTAACCCCCAACAACAAACAACCCTAACCCCCAACAACAAACTACTCTAACCCACTAACAACAAACAACCCTAAGCCCCTAACAACAAAGAACCCTAACTCTATAACAAGAAACAACACTAACCCCCTAACAACAAAAAACACTAACCCCCTAACAACAAATACCACTAACCGCCTAACAACAATCCTAACAACCTAACAACAAACAACACTAACCCCCTAAAAATAAACTACTCTAAACCCCTAACAACAAACAAACCTAACCCCCTAACAACAAACAACCCTAAACCCCTAACAACAAACAACCCTAACCTTCTAACAACAAACAACCCTAACCCCCTAACAAACAACAACACTAACCCCCTAACCACAAACAACATTAACACCCTAACAACAAAAACTACTAAACCCCAACAAGAAACAACCCTAAAACCCTAACAAGAAACACTAACCCCCTAACAACAAACACTAAACCCCTAACAAGAAACTAACCTAACCCCGTAACAACAAACAACCCTAACCTCCTAAAAACAAACAACCTTAAACCCCTAACAACAAACAACCCTAAACCCCTAACAACAAACAACACTAACACCCTAACAACAAAAACCACTAAACCCCAACAAGAAGCAACACTAAACCCCTAACAAGAAACTAAACTAACCCCGTAACAACAAACAACCCTAACCTCCTAACAACAAACAACCTTAAACCCCTAACAACAAACAACCCTAAACCCCTAACAACAAACCATTCTAACCCCCTAACAACCAACAACGCTCACCCCCTAACCACAAACTACACTAACACCCTAACCACAAAAACACTAACCCCGTAAGAACAAACAACACTAACCCCCAACAACAAACAACCTTAAACCCCTAACAACAAACAACCCTAACCCCCTCACGAAAACAACCCTAACCCCCTAATAAATAACCCTAAGCCCCTAACAAACACAACTCTAAACCCCGAGAAATACAATCGTAACCCCGTAACAAACACAACCCTAACCCCCTAACAAAGCCTAACAATAACTTAAACCTGACCATAAGCATAACCCCAAACCCTAGCACTAACTCTAACTCTAAACCTAACACTAACCTAGCCATGCCCTTTACCGTAAACCCAGCCTTAACCCTAACCTTACCCCTACCCGAACCCTAACTCTATACCTAACCCGAACACTAACCTTGACCCTACTCTAACTTTAACTCTAACGTGACTATTAACTGAAACCTCACCCTAACCCTAAGCCTAAATCTAACTCGAGCCCTAACCATAACAATTACCCTAAACCCTCGCCTTAACTGTAAACCTAACCCTAACCCTCACCCTAATCCTTAACCGTATCCCCAACCCTAAACCTAACGCTATCCCCAAACTTATCCCTAACCCTAACCCTAATACGAACAGTAACCCAAATCTAACCCTAACCCTAATATTAAACCGAAACTTAAATCTACCCTAACCATAAACCTAACCCTAACACCCTAAACCTAACGTCTAACACCGTCTATAATCCTAACCCTTATCATAACCCTCACCCTTAACCTAAACTTCACACTAACCCTAAACCTAACCTAACGCTGACCCTAGACATAACGCCTAACCCTCACCGAACCCTAAACCTATCCTTAACACTAACCTGAACACAAACCCAAACCCTAGCCCTCACCATAAAAATAACCCTCACCCTATCCTGAACTTCATCCAAACACTAACCATAACCTTAACCCTAAACCTAGACCTAACCCAAACCCTAACCTTAAACCTAACTCTAAGAATAACGCTAGTCCATCTGTAACCCTAAACTGAACACTTACAATAGCCCTGAACCTAACCCTAAAATAATCCTAATCCTAACCCTAGACCTAATCCTAACCCTACCCCTAACCTTTACCCTAAATAGAACACTAAGTCTAACCCTCAACATGGACCTAAACCTAATTCTTACCCTACACCTAACCCTAATCCTAAACCAAACCCTAACTCTGACTATAACCCTAATCATAACACTTACCCTAAACCCTCACCTTAACTGTAAAACTAACCGTAACCCTCACCCTAAATCCTAACCGTATCCCACAACCCTAACCCTAATGCTATCCCTAACCCTAACCCTAACATTAACCTGAAACCCCTGAGCCCTAATGATAAACCTAACCCTAACACAAACCCTAACCCTAACACCAAAGCCTAGCAAAAACCTTAACCCTAACTCTCACCCTAACTCTAACACTAACCTGAAACCTAATCATGAACCTAACCCTAAGCCTAAACCAAACCTAACCATGACCAGAACCGCAAGGCCTAACCGGAACCCTCACCCAAACCCTAACCCTAAACTACACCTCTAACCCCTAACGCCTTATCATAACGATAATCCTAACCCTAACCAACCCTAACCCTAAAACTCACCCTCACCCCAACCACAAAGCCTAACACAACCGTGACCCTAACCCTAAACGTAACACTAAACTGAACCCTAACCTTAAATCTAACCCTAACCCTAAAACTGAACACAACTCCTGAACGTAACCCTAACCCTGAACATAACCTTAACACTAACCTGAAAACAAGCCCAAACCTTAGCCATAACCCTAACCCTCACCCTATCTTAAACTTTACCCTATCCCTAACCTAAAACTCACCCTGACTTTAACCCTAACCCTACCCATAAACCTAACCCTCACCTTAACCTTGGCCCACCTGTAACCCGAAACCTAACCTTTACAATAACTCTGACCCTAATCCTCGCCCTAAACCTAATTCTAATTCTAACCCTGACCCTAACCCTAACCTAACCTTAACCCTATCTTTAAGCCTACCATAAACTTAAACTTAACCCTAACCCTTAACCTTAACTCTAACCCTAACCCTAGCCCTAACCCTAACCTTAACGGTAACACTTACCCAAAACCCTCACCTTAACTGTAAATGTAACTCTAACTCTTACCCTAACCCTAAACTTAACCCTAATTATAACCTTAACCTAAACCTAACTGAAACAGTAACCCTTAACCCTAACTCTAATCCTAATCCTTAGCCTAAAACTAACCTTAACCCTAAACCTAACCCTAACCACTGACCCTAACTCTAACCCTAACCCTAAGCCGAACCCTCACCCTTAACCAGAATTTCACCCTAAGCATAACGCTAAGCGTACCCTCACTTCATTCAAACCCGAACCCTAAGCAAAACTAACACTAACACTACACATAACCCTAACCCTAAACCTAACCCTAACCCTGACTCTGACCTGAACCCAAACCGCTAACCCCAACCCTCTCGCTTAACATAAACTTCTCTGTAACCCTAACCCTAAAACTAAACGTAACACTAAATCTCCCCTAACCCTGACCGTACCATAAACGTAACCCTAACTCTAAACTCAAAACTAACCCTGACCCTAACTCTAACTCTAACCCTAATCCTAACCCTAAAACTTACCCTACACACTCAGCTTAAATGGAAACCTAGCACTAACCCTCATCTTACCATCTAAACCTAACCTCAACCCTTAACCTAACCCTATCTATAACCTTCACCTAGCCCTAAACCTAAACATGACTTAACCCTAACACTAACCCTAACCCTAAATCTAAACCTAACCTTAACCCTAAACTTAATCCTAACCTAAGCTCTAACCCTAACCCCTAACGCTAACCCTAAGCTCAACCCTCACCCTTCAATTAAACTTTACCCCAGCTGTAGCCCTAACCCTAAGCCGAACCCTAAACCTGACCCTAACATTAACCCAAACACCTAACCCTAATCCTAAGCCTAATCCTAACCCTAACCTTAACCCAAATGCCTAACCCTAACCCTAACCCTCATCCTTAACCTAAACTTCACCCTAAACCTAAGGCTAACCCTAACCCTGAAAGTAAAGCTAACCCTTAACTATCCCCTAACTCTAGCCCTGACCCTAAACCTAATGCTAACCCTAGCCCTAACAGTAACACCCTAAAACATCAGCTTAATGTAAACTTAACACTAACCCTCCCATGAACCCCTAACCCTAACCCTACCCCGCATCCTACACCTAATCCAGACCTAAACCTAACCCTTTCTCTAACCCTAAATTAACCCTAACCTTAACTCTACCCTAACCCTAACAATAACTCTAAACCTGACCATAACCATAATCCTAAACCCTAGCACTAACTCTAACTCTAAATCTAACCCTAAGCTAGCCCTACCCTTTACCGTAAACCTAGCCTTAACCCTAACCTTACCCCTACCCATACCCTAACGCTATACCTAACCCGAACACTAACCTTAACCCTACTCTAACCTTAAGCCTAACCCTGACTAGTAACTGAAACTTCACCCTAACCCTAAGCCTAACTCTAACTCTAACCCTAACCATAACAATTACCCTAAACCCTCGCCTTAACTGTAAACCTAACCCTAACCCTCACCCTAATCCTTAACCGTATCCCCAACCCTAAACCTAACGCTATCCCCAAACTTATCCCTAACCCTAACCCTAATACGAACAGTAACCCAAATCTAACCCTAACCCTAATATTAAACCTAAACTTAAATCTACCCTAACCATAAACCTAACCCTAACACCCTAAACCTAACGTCTAACACCGTCTATAATCCTAACCCTTATCATAACCCTCACCCTTAACCTAAACTTCACACTAACCCTAAACCTAACCTAACGCTGACCCTAGACATAACGCCTAACCCTAACCGAACCCTAAACCTATCCTTAACACTAACCTGAACACAAACCCAAACCCTAGCCCTCACCATAAAAATAACCCTCACCCTATCCTGAACTTCATCCAAACACTAACCATAACCTTAACCCTAAACCTAAAGCTAACCCAAACCCTAACCTTAAACCTAACTCTAAGAATAACGCTAGTCCATCTGTAACCCTAAACCAAACACTTACAATAGCCCTGAACCTAACCCTAAACTTAATCCTAATCCTAAACCTAGACCTAATCCTAACCCTAACCCTAACTCTAACCTTGACCCTAAATAGAACACTAAGTCTAACCCTCAACTTGGACCTAAACCTAAATCTTACCCTACACCTAACCCTAACCCTAAACCTAACCCTCACTCTAACTCTAACCCTAATCATAACACTTACCCTAAACCCTCACCTTAACTGTAAAACTAACCGTAACCCTCACCCTAAATCCTAACCGTATCCCACAACGCTAACCCTAATGCTATCCCTAACCCTAACCCTAACACTAACCTGAAACCCCTGAGCCCTAATGATAACCCTAACCCTAACCCAAACCCTAACACCAAAGCGAAAGCCTAGCAAAAACCTTAACCCTAACTCTCACCCTAACTCTAACACTAACCCGGAACCTAATCATGAACCTAACCCTAACCCTAAACCAAACCTAACCATGACCAGAAACACAAGGTCTAACCGGAACCCTCACCCAAAACCTAATCCTAAACTACACCTCTAACTCTAACACTTTACCATAACCATAATCCAAACCCTACCCAACCCTAACCCTAAACCTAACCCTCACCCCAACCACAACGCCTAACACAACCATAACCCTTACCCTAACCGTAACACTAAACTTAACCCTAACCTTAAATCTAACCCTAACCCTAAAACTAAATACAACCCATGAACTTAACCCTAACCCTGAACATAACCTTAACACTAACCTGAAAACAAGCCCAAACCTTAGCCATAACCCTAACCCTCACCCTGTCTTAAACTTCACCCTATCCCTAACCTAAAACTCGCCCTGACTTTAACCCTAACCCTACCCATAAACCTAACCCTCACCTTAACCTTGGCCCACCTGTAACCCTAAACCTAACCCTTACAATAACTCTGACCCTAATCCTCACCCTAAACCTAATTCTAATCCTAACCCTGACCCTAACCCTAACCTAACCTTAACCCTATCTTTAAGCCTACCATAATCTTAAACCTAACCCTAACCCTTAACCCTAACTCTAACCCTAACCCTAGCCCTAACCCTAATCTTAACTGTAACACTTTCCCAAAATCCTGATCTTAACTGTAAATGTAACTCTAACTCTTACCCTAACCCTAAACTTAACCCTAATTATAACCCTAACCTAAACCTAACTGAAATGCTAACCCTTAACCGTAACTCTAACCCTAATCCTTAGCCTAAACCTAACCTTAACCCTAAACCTAACCCTAACCACTGACCCTAACTCTAACCCTAAGCCTAAGCCGAACCCGAACCCTTAACCAAAATTTCACCCTAAGCATAACACTAAGCCTACCCTAACTTCATTCAAACCCTAACCCTAAGCAAAACTAACACTAACACTAAACCTAACCCTAACCCTAAACCTAACCCTAACCCTGACTCTAACCTGAACCCAAACCCCTAACCCTAACCCTCTCGCAGAACATAAATTCACTGTAACCCTAAACACTAAATCTCCCCAACCCTGACCCTAACCATAAACATAATCCCAACACTAAACTTAAACCTAACCCTGACTCTAACTTTAACCCTAAAACTTACCCTACACACTCAGTTTGAATGGAAACCTAGCACTATCCCTCACCCTAACATCTAAACCTAACCCCAACCCTGAACCCAACCCTATCTCTAACTAAAAACTAGTCCTAAACCTAACTATGACTTAACCCTAACACTTACCCTAACTCTAAACCTGACCTTAACCCTAAACTTAATTCTAACCTTAACCCTAACCCTAACCCCAACACTAACCCTAAGCTCAACACTCACCCTTAACTTAAACTTCACCCTAACCCTAACCCTAAACCAAACACTAACCCTAACCCTAAACCTAACCTTAAACCTGACCCTAACATTAACCCAAACACTTAACGCAAAACCTAACACTAAGCCTAACCCTAAATGTAACCCTAACCTTAACCTAAACACCAAAGCCTAATCTCAACCCTCATCCTTAACCTAAACTTCACCCTAAACCTAAGCCTAACCCTAAGCCTAAAATTACACCTAACCCTAAACTATCCTCTAACTCTCGCCCTAACCCTAACCCTAACTCTAACCCTAACCCTGGCAGTAACACCCTAAAACATCAGCTTAACTGTAAATGTAACACTAACCGTCACACGAACCCCTAACCCTTTCCCTAACCCTATCACTCATCCTAACCCTAACCCTGACCTAAACTTAATCCTTACCCTAACCCTAAACTTAACCCTAACCTTAACTCTACCCTAACCCTAACCCTAAACCTAACAATAACTCTAAACCGGACCCTAACCCTAACCCTAAACCCTAGATCTAACTTGAACTCTAAACCTAGCCCTAACCCTAACCTGGCCCCACCCTTTACAGTAAAGCTAGCCTTAACCCTAACTTACCCCTACCCTAACCCTAAACCTAACCCTTACAATATCAATAACCCCTAGCAGGGTCCTGCCTAGTCTCTCCCACCTCATCACTCCTTACAAAGAGCCCTGCTTTGTCTCTCCCACATCCTCACTCCCTAAGCAGGGCTCTGCCTGTCCTCTCCCACCTCCTCACTCTCTATGCAGGACTCTGCCTTGTTCTCCCACCTCTTCACTCCCTACACAGGGCCCTGGCTAGTGTCTCCCATCTTCTCACTCCATACACAGGTTTCTGCCTATTCTTTCCCACTTCCTCACTTCCTACACGGGGCCCTGCCTGGTCTCTCCCACCTCCTCACTCCCTACACCAGTCCCTGCCTGATCTCTCCTACCTCCTCACTCCCTGCACAGGGCCCTGCCTGGTCTCTCCCACATCCTTACTCCATATAAAGGGACTTGCCTGATCTCTGGCCTCCTCACTCCCTGCACAGAGCCCTGCCTGGTCTCTCCCAACTCCTCACTCCCTATTCAGGTCTCTGAATGTTTCTCCCACCTCTTCACTCCCTACACAGGGCCCTGCCTGCTGTCTTCCATCTTCTCACTCCCTACACAAGTTTCTGCCTATTCTCTCTCACCCCCTCACTTGCTAAACACAGTCCTGCCTGTTCTTTCCCACCTCCTGACTCACTACACAGGTCTCTGCCTGGTCTCTTCCAACTCCTCACTCCCTAGACAGGGCCCTGCCTGATCTCTGCCACCTCCTCACTCCCTACACAGGTCTCTGACTGCTCCCTGCCACCTCCTCACTCCCTACACAGGGCCCTGCCTGGTATCTCCCACCTCCTCACTCCCTACACAGGGCTCTGTCTTTTCTCTCCCACCTCCTCAGTCCCTACACAGGTATCTGGGTGGTCTCTCCCACCTCCTCACTCCCTTTACAGGGCCCTGATGATCTCTCCCACCTCCTCACTCCCTAAACAGGACCCTGCCTGGTCTCTCCACCTCCTTACTCCCTACACAGGGCTCTGGCTAGTCTCTCCTACATCCTCACTCTTTATACAGCATCCTACCTGGTCTCTCTCACCTCCTCACTCCCTATGCAGGTCTCTGCCTGGTCTCTCCCACCTCCTCACTCCCTACACAGGGCCCTTCCTGGTCTCTCCTAACGCCTAACTCCCTACACAGGTCCCTGACTGGCCTCTCTCACCTCCTCACTCCCTTTACAGGGCCCTGATGATCTCTCCCACCTCCTCACTCCCTAAACAGGGCCCTGCCTGGCCTCTCCCCCATCCTCAATTCACACAGGGCCCTGCCTCCTCTCTCTCACATCCTGACTGCACACACAGGGCCCTAACTGGTCCCTCCCACCTTCTCCATCCCTACACAGGTCTCTGCATGGTTCTCCCACCTCCCCATTCCCTACAAGGGTCTCTGCCTGTTCTCTCCCACCTCTTCAATCCCTAGACAGGGCCCTGCCTCTTCTCTCCCACTTCCTCACTCCCTACTCAGGGCCCTGCCTGGTATTTCTAACCTCCTCAGGCCATACACAGGGCCCTGCCTGGTCTCTCCCAAATCCTCACTCCCTACACAGGACTCTGCCTGGTCTCTCCCAACACCTCACTCCCTACAAAGGGCCCTGCCTGGAATCTCCCACCTCCTCACACCCTACCCAGGGTCCTGCCTAGTCAATCCCACCTCCTCACTCCCTATGCAGGGCTCTGCCTGTCCTCTCTCGCCTTCTCACTCCCTATGCAGGACTCTGCCTGGTTCTCCACCTCTTCGCTCCCTACACAGGGCCTTGCCTGGTCTCTCCTACCTCCTCACTCCCTACACAGTTCTCTGCCTGTTCCCTCCCATTCCTCAATCCCTACACAGGTCTCTGGGTGGTCTTTCCCACCTCCTTACTACATACACAGGTGTTAGCCTGTTTTCTCCCTCCTCCTCACTCCCTACACAGGGCCCTGATGTTCTCTCGCACCTGCTCACTCCCTAAACAAGCCACTGCCTGGTCTCTCCACCTCCTTACTCCCTCCACAGGGCCCTGCCTGGTCTCTCCCACCTCCTCACTCCCTACACAGGGCCATGCCTGGCCTCTCCCACCTCCTCACTCCCTACACAGGGCTCTGCCTGGTCCCTATCACCCCCTCACTCCCTACACAGGGTCCTGCCTTACCTCTCCCACCTCCTCAGTCCCTGCACTGTGTTTCTGGCTGTTATCTCCCTTCTTCTCACTCCCTACACAGGGCTGTGCTTGTTCTCTCCCATCTCCTCACTCCCTATACAGGGCCCTGCCTGGTGTATCCCATCTGCTCACTTCCTGCACAGGGCCCTGATGATCTCTCCTACATCCTCACTCCCTACACAGGGCCCTGCCTGGCATCTCCACCTCCTTACTCCCTGCACACAGACCTGCCTGGTCTCTCCCACATCCTCACTCTGTACACAGGGTCCTACCTGGTCTCTCCCACCTCCTCACTCCCTACACAGGGCCCTGCCTGGTCTCTCCTAACACCTCACTTCCTACACAGGGCTCTGCCTGATCTCTCCCACATCCCGACTCCCTACTCAGGTATCTGGGTGGTCTCTCCCAACTCCTCACTGTGTATGCAGGGCCTTACCTGTTCTCTATCACCTCCTCACTCCCTACACAGGGCCCTGATGGTCTCTCCCACCTCCTCACTCCCTACACAGGGTCCTGCCTGGTCTCTCCCACTTCCTCAATCCCTACACAGGTCCCTGACTGGTATCTCCACCACCTTACTTCCTACACACAGCCTTGCCTGTTCTCTTCCACATCCTCACTCTGTACACAGGGTCCTACCTGCTCTCTCTCACCTCATCACTCCCTACACAGGGCCCTGCCTGGTCTCTCCTAACACCTCACTCCCTACACAGGGCTCTGCCTGGCCTCTCCCACCTCCTCACTCCCTACACAGGGCCCGGCCTGGTCTCTCCTTCTTCTCAATCCCTACACAGGACGCTGCCTGGCCTCTCCCACCTCCTCAGGACCTACACAGGTCCCTGCCTGGTCTCTTCCAGCTCCTCACTCCCTACACAGGTGTCTGCCTGGATTCTCCCACCTCCTCACTCCTTACACAGGACCCTGCCTGGTATGTCCCTCCTCCTCACTCCCTACAGAGGGCCCTGCCTGGTGTCTCCCTTCTGCTTACTCCCTACATATGTCTCTGTCTGTTCTCTCCCACCTCCTCACTCTCTACACAGGGCCCTGCCTGATCTCTGGCACATTCTCACTCCCTACACAGGACCTGTGTGGTCTCTCCCAACACCTCACTCCCTCCACAGGGCCCTGCCTGGATGCTCCCTCCCCCTCACACCCTGCACAGGGTCCTGCTTGGTCTCTCCCACCTCATCACTCCTTACACAGGGCCTGCCTGGCCTCTCCCATATCCTCACTCCCTATACTTGGCTCTGCCTGGTCTCTCCCATCTCCTCACTCCCTAAGCAGGACTCTGCCTGGGTCTCCCTCTTCTTCACTCCCTACACAGGGCCCTGTCTGGTGTCTCCCATCTTCTCTATGCACAGAGCCCTGCCTGGTCTGTCCCACCTCCTCACTCCCTACACTCTTCTCTGCCTGTTCTCTCCCACCTCCTAACTCCCTGCACAGGGCCCTGCCTGGTCTCTCCCATATCCTTACTCCATACAGGGACATGCCTGATCTCTGGCCAACTCACTCCCTACGGAGGGCCCTTCCTGGTCTCTCCCATCTCCTCACTCCCTATGCAGGTCTCTGAATGGTTCTCCCACCTCTTCACTCCCTACACAGGGCCCTGCCTGCTCTCTACCATCTTCTCAATCCCTACACAGGTTTCTGCCTATTCTCTCCCACCTCCTCACTCCCTACACAGGTCTCTGCCTGGCCTCTCCCACTTCCTCACTCCCTACACAGGTCCCTGCTTCGTCTCTCCCACCTCATCACTCCTTACACAGGGCCCTGCCTGGTCTCTCCTACATCCTCACTCTTTACACAGCATCCTACCTGGTCTCTCTCACCTCCTCACTCCCTATGCAGGTCTCTGCCTGGTCTCTCCTAAGGCCTAACTCCCTACTCAGGTCCCTGCCTGACCTCTCCCACCTCCTCACTCCCTAGACATGGCCGTGCCTGGTTGCTCCCAGCTCCTCACTCCCTACTCAGGGCCCCGCCTTTTCTCTCCCACCTCCTCCATCCCTGTAAAGGTCTCTGCCTGGTCTGTCCCACCTCCTTACTCCCTACAGAGTTCTCTGCCTGTTCTCTTCCACATCCTCACTCCTTACACAGGGCCCTTCCTGGTCCCTCCCACCTCCTCACTTCCTACACCTGTCCCTGCCTGGTCTCTTCCATCTCCTCTCTCCCTACTCAGGGCCCTGCCTGGTCTCACCCACCTCCTCACTCCCTACAAAGGTCTCTGTCTGGTCTCTCAGCTCTTCACTCCCTACACAGGTTTCTGTCTCTTTTGTCCCACCATCTTACTCCCTATACAGTGCCCTGCCTGGTCTCTCACTCTCTATACAGGGCCCTGCATGGTCTCTCCCACCTCCTGACTCCCTTCACAGCGCCCAGCCTAGTCCCTCCCACCTCCTCACTCCCTACACAGGTTAGGGTTTAGGGTTTAGTTTAGTGTTAGGGTTATGGTTCGGGATGGGGTTTAGGGGTTAAGGTTAGGTTTTAGGGTTTAGTGTTCGAGTTTAGGGTCAGGGTCAGTTTTTAGTGTCAGGGTCAGGGTTTATGGTCAGGGTTTAGGGTCAGGGTCAGGGTCAGGGTTAGGGGTTAGGGTCAGGGTTAGGTTTAGGGTTTGTTTTTATGGTTAGGGTTTAGGGTTTAGGATTAGGGTTGGGGTAAGGTTAGGGCTATGTGTTAGGGCTAGGGGTTAGGGTTTAGTGTTTAGTGATAGAGTTTAGGGTCAGGGTCAGAGTCAGTGTTTAGTGTCAGGGTCAGAGTTTAGGGTCAGGGTTAGGGTCACGGTCAGGGTTAGGGTCATGGTCAGGGTTTAGGGTCATTGTCACGGTTTAGGGTCAGGGTCTGGGTCAGGGTTAGGGGTTAGAGTCAGGGTTAGGTTTAGGGTTTGGGTTTAGGGTTAGGATTTAGGGTTTAGGGTTAGGGCTAGGGTTAGTTTTAGAGGTTAGAGGTTAGGGTTAGGGTTAGGGCTAGGGCTAGGGCTTGGTGTTAGGGCTAGGTCTAGGGCTAGGGTTTTAGGGCTAGAGTTTAGGGTTAGGGTTAGGGTTTTGGGTTAGGCTGATGGTTAGAGTTTAGGGTTAGGGTTCATGGTTAGTGTTAGGGTTAGTGTTAGGGTTTAGGGTTAGGGTTAGGGTTTAGGGTTAGCAGTTAGTGTTAGGGTTAGTGTTCAGGGTTAGGGTTTGGGTTTAGGGTTAGCGGTTAGTGTTAGGGTTAGTGTTCAGGGTTAGGGTTAATGTTTAGGGTTAGGTTTTAGGGTTCGAGTTAGTGTTAGGGTTAGGGCTAGGGCTAGGGCTAGGACTTGGGCTAGGGCCTAGGGGTAGGGCTAGTGATATGGTTTGTGTTTAGGGTTCGGGTTTGGGTTCACGTTAGGCTTCGGTTTAGGCTTCGGGTTAGGATTTGGGTTATGGTTTTGGGTAAGGGTTATTGTTAGGTTCAGGGCTATTGTAAGGGTTAGGTTTAGGGTTACAGGTGGACTAGCGTTATGATTAAAGTTTAAGTTTAGGGTTTGGGTTAGGTTTAGATTTAGGGTTAGGGTTTGGATGAAGTTTACGATATGGTGAGTGTTATTTTTAAGGTTAGGGCTAGAGTTTGGGTTCGTGTTCAGGTTAGTGTTAAGGTTAGGTTTAGCGTTTGGATTAGGGTTAGGGGTTATGTTTGGGGGTAGGGTTATGTTTAGATTTCGGATTAGTGTGAAGTTTAGGTTAAGGGTGAGGGTTACAGTTAGGGTTAGGGTAAGGGTGAGGGTTAGGGTCAGAGTTATTGTAAGGGTTAGGTTTAGGGTACTACAGGTGGGCCAAGGTTAAGTTTAGGGTTTGATTTAGGGGTAGGGTTAGGGTTAAAGTTAGGGTGAGCTTTAGCTTAGGGATAGGGTGAAGTTTAAGATAGGCTGAGGGTTAGTTTTAGGGTTATGGTTAAGGTTTGAGTTTGGTTTCAGGTTAGTGTTAAGGTTATGTTTAGGGTTAGGGTTAAGTTTACGGGTTCTTTTTAGTTTTAGGGTTAGGGTTAAATTTTAGGTTAGGGTTAAGTTTAGTGTTATGGTTAGGATTAGGGTCACGGTTTGTGTTAGTCTTTGTCGTTTGGGTGAGGGTTAGGTTTAGGGTTCGGGTTGGGTAGGGTTAGGATTATGGTTATGGTAAGGTGTTAAGGGTTAGAGTTTTAGTTTAGGGTTAGGGTTTGGGTGAGGGTTCCGGTTAGTCATTGTGGTTCTGGTCATGGTTAGGTTTGGTTTAGGGTTAGGGTTAGGTTTATTATTAGGTTTCAGGTTAATGTTAGAGTTAGAGTTAGGGTGAGACTTAGGGTTAAGGTTTGGGTTAGGCTTTGGTGTTAGGGGTTAGGGTTTCGGTTAGGGGTTAGGGTTATCGTTAGGGCTTAGGGGTTCAGGTTAGTGTTAGGGTTAGGAATAGCATTAGGGTTAGGGTTGGGGGATACGGTTAGGGGTTAGGGTGAGGGTTGCGGTTAGTTTTACAGTTAAGGTGAGGGTTTAGGGTAAGTGTTATTCTTAGGGTTAGAGTTAGGGTTAGGTTCAGGGTTAGGGTTAGGTGTAGGGTAAGATTTCGGTTTAGGTTCAGGTTTAGAATTAGAGTTAGTGTTCTATTTAGGATCAAGCTTAGAGTTAGGGTTAGGGTTAGGATTAGGGTTAGGTCTAGGGTTAGGTTCAGGGCTAATGTAAGGCTTAGTTTTAGGGTTACAGGTGGAGTAGTGTTATGGTTAGAGTTTGGTTTAAGGTTAGGGTTTGGGTTAGGTTTAGGTTTAGGGTGAAGGTTAGGGTTAGTGTTGGATGAACCTTAGGACGGGGTGAGGGTTATTCTTATGATTAGGGCTGAAGTTTGATTTTGTGTTCAGGTTAGTGTTAAGGTTAGTTTTAGGGTTCGGGTTAGTGTTAGGAGTTACGTTTAGGGTTAGTGTTAGGTTTAGGTTCAGGGTTAGAGTGATGTTTAGGTTCATAGTGAGGGTCAAGGTAAGGGTTAGGATTACGGTGAGGATTATACTTAGTGTTAGAGTTTACGTTTAGGGTGTTAGGGTTAGGTTTATGGTTAGGGTAGGGTTAAGTTTAGGGTTAATGTAAGGGTTAGTATTAGATTAGTGTTACTGTTCGTGTTTGGGTTAGGGTTAGGGATAAGTTTAGGGATAGCGGCAGGTTTAGGGTTGGGGATTCGGTTAGGGGTTCGGGTGAGGTTTAGTGTTAGGTTTACAGTTAAGGTGAGGGTTTAGGGTAAGTGTTATGGTTAGGGTTAGAGTTAGAGTTAGGGTTAGGGTTAGGGTGAATTTTCAGTTAATAGTGAGGGTTAGGTAAGGGTTAGGGTTAAGGTTAGAGTTAGGATTAAGATTAGTGTTAGGGTTAGGTTTAGGGTTAGGGATAGGATAGGGGTAAGGTTAGGGTTAAGGCTAGGTTTACGGTCAAGGGTACGTCTAGGTTAGGGTTAGGATTAGGTGTAGAGTTAGAGTTAGTGCTAGGGTTTAGGGGTAGGGTTCGGGTCAGGTTTAGAGTTTTTGTTAGTGTTAGGGTTAGGGTAGAGTTAAGGTTAGGGTTAAGTTTAGGGTTAGGGTAAGGGTTATGTTTAGGTCAGGGTTAGGGTTAGGGTTAGGGATAGGGTTAGGTTTAGGGAAAGGGTTAGGGTTCGTGTGAGGGTTAGTGTTAGATTTACAGTTAAGCTGATGTTTTACAGTGTTACGGTTAGGGTCAGGGTTAGAGTTAGAGTTAGGGTTAGGGCTAGACTGAGGGGATAGTTTAGGGTTAGGTTTAATTTTAGGGTTCTGCTTATGTATAGGGTGAAAGTTAAGTTAAGATTAGCGTTAGGGTAAATATTAGAGTTAGGTGTTTGGGTTAAGGTTAGGATCAGGTTAGGGTTAAGTTTAGGGTTAGTGTTAGTGTCAGGGTTAGGTTTTGGTGTTTGGGTTAATGTTAGGGTTAGCTTTAGGGTTAGGGTTTAGTTTAAGGTTAGGGTCAGGGTGCAGTTTAAGTTAAGGGTGAGGGTTGAGCTTAGGGTTAGTGTTAGGGGTTAGGGTTAGGGTTAGGGTTAAGGTTAGGATTAGGATTAGGGTTAAGATTAGTTTTAGGGTTAGGGTAAGTGTTACGGTTAAGTCATGGTTAGGTTTAGGGCTAGGTAAAGGTTAGAGATAAGATTAGGTTAAGGGTAGGGTTTAGGTTTAGATGTTAGTGTGAGGGTTAGTGCTAGGTTTCCATTTAAGCTGAGTGTGTAGGGTAAGTTTTAGGGTTAGGATTAGGGTTAGAGATAGATTTAGGGTCAGGGTTAGGATTATGTTTAAGGTTAGGGTTAGGTATATGGTTAGGATTAGGGTTAGGGTCAGGGTTGGGGAGATTTAGTATTATGTTTAGTTTTAGGGCTAGGGTTAGGGTGAAGTTTATGTTAAGCGTGAGGGTTAGGGTTAGGGTTAGGGGTAAGGGTTCAGGTTAGGGTCAGGGTTAGGGTTTGCGTTAGGTTTAGGGTTAGCTTTAGTTTTGGTTAGGGTTAGGATTTGAATGAAGTTAGGGTAGGTTTAGGGTTATGGGTAGGGTGAAATTTTGGTTAGAGTTATTGTTCGGGGTTAGGGTTAGGTTTGAGTTTATCGTAGGGTTAAAGTTAGGGTTAAGGTTAGGTTAGGGTTATGGTCAGGGTTAGGATTAGGATTAAGTTTAGGGTGAGGGTTAGGGTCCGAGTTATTGTAAGGGTTAGTTTTAGGGTTCCAGGTGGGCCAAGGTTAAGGTTAGGGTTAGGTTTAGGGGTAGGGATAGGTTTAGGATTAGGTTAACATAAACTTCACCCTAACCCTAGCCCTAAAACTAAACATAATTAGAATTAGGGTGAGCTTTAGGTTAGGGATAGGGTGAAGTTTAAGTTAGGGTGAGGGTTAGGGTTAGGGTTATGGCTAAGGTTTGGGTTAGTTTTCAGGTTCGTGTTAAGGTTGTGTTTCGTGTTAGGGTTAAGTTTACGGGTTCTGTTTAGTTTTAGGGTTAGGGTTATGTTTAAGGTTAGGGTTAAGTTTAGTGTTACAGTTAGGGTTAGGGTTACGTTTTGTGTTAGGCGTTGTGGTTGGGGTGAGGTTTAGGTTTAGGGTTAGGGTTGGGTAGGGTTAGGATTATGGTTACGGTAAGGTGTTAGGTGTTAGAGGTGTAGTTTAGGGTTAGGGTTTGGGTGAGGGTTCCGGTTAGGCATTGTGGTTCTGGTCATGGTTAGGATTGGTTTAGGGTTAGGGTTAGGTTTATGATTAGGTTTCGGGTTAGTGTTAGAGTTAGAGTTAGGGTGAGAGCTACCTTTAAGGTTAGGGTTAGGTTTTGGTGTTATGGGTTAGGTTTGGGGTTAGGGTTAGGGTTATCATTAGGGCTTAGGTGTTCAGGTTAGTGTTAGGGTTAGGGATAGCATTAGGGTAAGGGTTGTGGGATACCGTTAGGGGTTAGAGTGAGTGTTACGGTTAGTTTTACATTTAAGGCGAGGGTTTAGGATAAGTGTCCCGATTATCGTTAGACATAGAGTTAGGGGTAGGTTTACGTTTAGGGTTAGGTGTAGGGTAAGATTTAGCTTTAGTTTCAGGTTTAGGGGTAGAGTTAGTGTTCTATTTAGGGTCAAGGTTAGAGTTCGGGTTAGGGTTAGGATTAGGTCTAGGGTTAGGATTAGGTTTAGGGTTAGGTTGAGGGGTATTTTAAGGGTTAGGTTTAGGGTTACAGGTGGACTAGCATTATGGTTAGAGTTAGATTTAATGTTAGGGGTTGGGTTAGGTTTAGGTTTAGATTTAGGACTAAGGTTAGCGTTAGGGTTTGGATGAAGTTTAGGATAGGGTGAGGGTTATTTTTAGGGTTAGGGCTAGACTTTGGGTTTGTGTTCATGTTAGTGCTAAGGTTAGGTTTAGGGTTCAGGTTAGGGTTAGTGGTTATGTTCAGATTAGGTTTAGGTTTAGGTTTAGGGTTAGTGTGAAGTTTAGGTTAAGGGTGAGGGTTAGGATAAGGGTTTGCATTAGGGTTTGGATTCTAGTTAGTGTTAGAGTTTAGGTTTAGGGTGTTAGAGTTAGGTTTATGGTTAGGGAAGGGTTAAGTTTAGGGTTAATGTTAGGGTTAGCGTTAGATTAGGGTTACTGTTCGTCTTCGGGTTAGGGTTAGGGATAATGTGAGGGATAGATAGCATTAGGTTTAGGGTTGGGGATACGGTTAAGGGTTAGGTTTAGGTTTACATTGAAGGTGAAGGTTTAGGGTAATTGTTATGGTTAGGGTTAGAGTTAGAGTTAGGCTTATGGTTAGGGTGAAGTTTCAGTTAATAGTCAGGGTTAGGGTTAAGGTTAGAGTTATGCTTAAGGTTAGTGTCAGGGTTAGGTTGAAGGTAGGGGTAAGGTTAGGGTTTAGGCTAGGTTTACGGTAAAGGGTAGGGCTAGGTTAGGGTTAGGGTTAGGTTTAGAGTTAGAGTTAGTGCTAGGGTTTAGGCTTAGGGTTAGGGTCAGGTTTAGAGTTATTGTGAGGGTTAGGGTTAAGTTCGAGTTAAGGTTAGTGTTAAGTTTAGGGTTAGGGTAAGGGTTAGGATTAGGTCAAGGTTAAGGTTAGGATTAGGGATAGGGGTAGGATTAGGGAAAGGGTTAGCGATTCATGTGATGGTTAGTGTTAGGTTTACAGTTTAGCTGATGTTTTAGAGTGTTATGGTTAGGGGTATGGTTAGAGTTAGGGTTAGGGTTAGGTTTAGGGTTAGGGCTAGACTGAGGGGATAGTTTAGGGTTAGGTTTAGTTTCAGGTTAGGCTTAGGCTTACGTTTAGGGTGAAGCATACTTTAAGGATGAGGGTTAGGACTAGTGTTAGCGTTACGTGTTTGCGTTAAGGTTAGGGTTAGATTTAGGGTTAGTATTAGGGTCAGGTTTACGTGTTTGGGTTAATGCTAGGGTCAGGTTTAGGCTTAGGTTTAGGGTTAGGGTTAGGGTTCAGTTTAGGGTTAGTGTTAGGGTGCATTTAAAGTTAAGGGCGAGTGTTGAGCTTAGGTTAGCGTTAGGTGTTAGGGTTAGGGTTAAGGTTAGGATTAGGTTTAGGGTTAAGTTTAGGTTTATGCTTAGGTTTAGAGTACATGTTAGGGTTAAGTCATTGTTAGGTTTAGGGCTAGGTTAAGGTTAGAGATAGGGTTAGGTTAAGGGTTGGGGTTAGGTTTAGATGTTAGGGTGAGGGTTAGTTCTAGGTTTCCATTTAAGCTGAGTGTGTAGGGTAAGTTTTAGGGTTAGGATTAGGGTTAGGGTTAGAGTTAGGTTCAGGTTTGGGTTAGGTTTATGGTTAGGATTAGGGTTAGGGTCAGGGTTAGGCGGAGATTTAGTGTTATATTTAGTTTTAGGGTTAGAGTTAGGGTGAAGTTTATGTTAAGCGTGAGGGTTAGGGTTAGGGGTTAGGGTTCAGGTTATGGTCCGGGTTAGGGTTAGGTTTACATTTAGGGTTAGGTTTAAGTTTAGTTTTATTTTTGGTTAAGGTTAGGGTTTGGATGAAGTTAGGGGAGGTTTAGGGTCATGGTTAGGGTGAATTTTGGTTAAGAGTGAGGGTTCAGTTTAGGGTTAGGTTTACGGTTTGTGTTAGGCATTGTGGTTGGTGTGAGGATTAGGTTTAGGATTAGGGTTGGGTAGGGTTAGGATTATGGTTATGGTAAGGTGTTAGGGATTAGAGGAGTAGTTTTGGGTTAGGGCTTGGGTGAGGGTTCCGGTTAGGCATTGTGGTTCTGGTCATGGTTAGGTTTGGTTTAGGGTTAGGGTTAGTTTTATGATTAGGTTTCGGGTTAGTGTTAGAGTTAGGGTTAGGCTTTGGTGCTAGGGGTTAGGTTTTGGGTTAGGGTTAGGGTTATCGTTAGGGCTTAGGTTTTCAGGTGAGTGTTAGGGTTAGGGTTAGGGATAGCATTAGGGTTAGCTTTTGGGGGTACGGTTAGGGGTTAGGTGAGGGTTACAGTTAGTGTTGCAGTTAAGGTTAGGTTTTAGGACAAGTGTTAGGATTAGGGTTAGAGTTAGAGTTAGGGTTAGGTTTAGGGTTAGGTGCAGGGTAAGTTTTAGGTTTAAGTCCTGGTTTAGGGTTAGAGTTAGTGTTCTATTTAGGGTCAAGTTTAGAGTTCGGGTTAGGTTTAGGATTAGGTCTATTGTTGGGCTTAGGATTAGGGTTAGGTTCAGAGCTATTGTAAGGCTTAGGTTTAGGGTTACAGATGGACTAGCTTTACGGTTAGAGTTAGGTTTAAGGTTAGGGTTTGGGCTAGGTTTACGTTTACGGTTATGGTTAGGGTTAGGATTTGTTTGAAGTTTAGCATAGGGTGAGGGTTACTTTTAGGGTTAGGGCTAGAGTTTGGGTTTGTGTTCAGGTTAGTGTTATGGTTAGATTTAGGGTCCAGTTTAGGGTTAGGGGTTATGTTTAGTGTTAGGGTTAGTTTTAGGTTTAGGGTTAGTGTGAAGTTTAGGTTAAGGGTGAGAGTTAGGGTTAGGGTTAGGATTAGGGTTAGTGTTAGACGTTAGGTTTAGGCTGCTAGTTTTAGGTTTATGGTTAGGGTAGGTTTAAGTTTAGGGTTAATGTTAGGGTTAGTGTTAGATTAGGGTTACTGTTCGTGTTAGGGTTACAGTTAGGGTTAGGGAAAGCATTAGGTTTAGGGTTAGGAATATAGTTAGGGGTTAGGGTGAGGGTTGGGGATATGGTGAGGGTTAGGTTTAGGTTTACAGTTAAGGTGAGGGTTTAGGGTAATTGTTATGGTTAGGGTTAGAGTTAGGGTCATGGTGAAGTTTCAGTTAATAGTGGGGTTCAGGGTTAATGTTAGATTTAGGGTTAAGGTTAGTGTTAGGGTTAGGTTTAGGTTAGGGTTAAGGTAGCGGTCAGGTTAGGGTTAAGACTAGGTTTACGGTAAAGTGTAAGGCTAGGTTAGTGTTAGGTTTAGAGTTAGTGCTAGGGTTTAGGGTTAGGGTTAAGGTCAGGTTTAGAGTTATTGTTAGGTTTACGGTTAAGGTTAGGGTAGAGTTAAGGTTAAGGTTAAGTTTAAGGTTAGGGTAAGAGTTAGGTTTATGTCAGGTTTAGGGTTAGGATGAGGGATAGGGTTAGGGTTAGGGAAAGGGTTAGGGTTTCATGTGAGGATTAGTGTTATGTTTACATTAAGCTGATGTTTTTGGGTGTTACAGTAAGGTTTAGGGTTAGAGTTAGGTTAGGTTTAGAGTTAGGGCTAGAGTATGGTGATAGTGCTTTAGGTTTAGGTTTAGGGTGGAATTTAGGTTAAGGATGAGGGTTAGGGTTGGGGTAGGTGTTTGGATTAATGTTAGGGTCAGGTTTAGGGTTTTGGTTTAGAGTTCAGGTTAGATTCAGGGTTAGGGTTAGATTTAGGTTTAGGGTTAGGGTTAGGTTTAGTGTTAGTTTAGCTTAGGGTTAGGGTTTGAATGAAGTTAGGGTAGGTTTAGGGTTATGGTTAGGTTGAAATTTTGGTTAAGTGTGAGGGTTTGGTTTCGGGTTAGGATTAGAGTTAGGGTTAGTGGTTAAGGTTAGGTTTAGGGTTAAGGTTAGGTTTAGGCTAAGCATTAGGGTTAGAGTTAGGGTTAGTGGTTAGTGTTTCAGTTAGGTTTAGGATAGGGTTATAATTAGGGTTAAGTTTAGGGTTACGGTAAGAGTTAGATTTACGTTTACAGTTAAGGTGAGGGTTTTGCGTAACTGTTACGGTTAGGGTTAGGGCTAGGTTTAGGGTTAGAGTTGGGTTAGGGGTTAGGTTTAGGTTAAGTTTATGGTAGGCTTAAAGTTAGGGTTAAGGTTAGGTTAGGGTTAGGGTCAGGGTTAGGATTAGAATTAGGTTTCGGGCAAGGGTTAGTGTCAGAGTTATTACAAGGGTTAGGTTTAGGGTTACAGATGGGCCAAGGTTAAGGTTAGGGTTAGGTTTAGGGGTTGGATTAGGGTTAAAGTTAGGGTTAGCTTTAGGTTAGGGATAGGGTGAAGTAAAGTAGGGTGAGGGTTAGGGATATGGCTAAGGTTTGGGTTCGTTTTCAGGTTAGTGTTAAGTTTATGTTTAGGGTTAGCGTTAAGTTTATGGGTTCTGTTTAGTTTTACGGTTAGGGTTAGATTTTAGGTTAGGGTTAAGTTAAGTGTAACAGTTAGGGTTACGATTTGTGTTAGGCATTGTGGTTGGGGTGAGTGTTAGGTTTATGGTTAGTGTTGGGTAGAGTTAGGATTATGGTTATGGTAAGGTGTTAGGGTTTAGAGGTGTAGTTTAGGGTTAGGGTCTGGGTGAGGGTTTCGGTTAGGCATTGTGGTTCTGGTCATGGTTAAGTTTGGTTCAGAGTTAGGGTTAGGTTTATGATTAGGTTTCGGGTTAGTGTTAGAGTTAGGGTGAGGGATAGTGTAAAGGTTTAGGTTAGGTTTTGGTGTTATGGGTTAGGGTTTGCATTAGGGTTTGCGTTAGAAAGAAAAGAGAATAGCAAGAGGCCTTTTCTCCCCGGCTGCTTTCCCAAGCCCTTCCAGCTAAAACTATGTCGTTGCTCCTCTGGAAGGATCCCTGCACCGCGAAGTAGGTTTTCAGAAGAAGCCCTGCGTTTGCAAGAGTAAAGGAGCTATTCGTTACAGGAAAGAGGAAGGAAAGAAAGTTTCTCTCCCTCTGCCTGCTTTGCTCAGAGGACTGGATGAAGTCAGGGAGTTCTCCCTTTCACTGAGAAACGTGCAGGCTGCTGTTGCCTGTGCGCTCTCTTCTTTGCACAAGAGTCTGCAGATCCACGCTTTGAACCGTGGAAAGGCGCCGGGCTCTGCTAAGACTTCCCCCGGCGCTTCGTTTGCCCTGGGCCAAAGCGAGCCTTCACAATAGCTGAACACTAACACTGCATACTCGTTCCACTTCCAGAACAGGGCTACCGCGAAGCAGTTCTCCGGGGGAAAACGGCCCTTCGCGAAGGGCAGATCTGCCGAGCTCATTGCGGGAAAGCGAAAGCAAAGGACGCTTTTCTTCCTCTAACCGCTTTCGCAAGAGGAACGGGGGAAGTCACAGTGTTCTTTCTCTCACTGAGATACACACAATCTGACGTTGCCTGTGAGCTCCGTTGCTGGCAAAGAACTGAAACGGACATACATTCCTGTGGTGAAACACAGGGCTTTGCTAGGATTCCTGTAGGCAGTGTGTTTTCCCTGGGCCTCACTGTACCAACACTATCTCGCCAGGGCAACACTGCATGGGATTTCCTCTGCCAGGAGAGAGCTGCTGCTTTCTAGTTTGTGCTGGGAAACCTTGCTTTGGCAAGTGCCAATTGACCGCATTTGGGCAGAAAGAAAAGAGAACAGCAAGCGGCCTTTTCTCCCCGGCTGCTCTGCCAAGCCCTTCCAGCTAAAACTATGTCGTTGCTCCTCTGGAAGGATCCCTGCACCGCGACGTAGGTTTTCAGAAGAACCCCTGCGTTTGCAAGAGCAAATGAGGAATTCGTTGCAGGAAAAAGGAAGGAAAGAAAGTTTCTCTCCTTCTGCCTGCTTTGCTCAGAGGACTGGATGAAGTCAGGGAGTTCTCCCTTTCACTGAGAAACGTGCGGGCTGCTGTAGCCTGTGCGCTCTCTTCTTTGCACAAGAGTCTGCAGTTCCAAGCTTTGAACCGTGGAAAGGCGCCGTCCCCCGGCGCTTCGTTGCCCTGGGCCAAAGCGAGCCTTCACAATACCTGAACGCTAACACTGCATACTCGTTCCACTTCCAGAACAGGGCTACCGCGAGGCAGTTCTCCGGGGGAAAACGGCCCTTCGCGAAGGGCAGATCTGTGGAGCTCATTGCGGGAAAGCGAAAGCAAAGGACGCTTTTCTCCCTCTAACTGCTTTCGTGAGAGGAACGGGGGAAGTCACAGTGTTCTTTCTCTCACTGAGATACACACAATCTGACGTTGCCTCTGAGCTCCGTTGCTGGCAAAGAACTGAAACGGACATACATTCCTGTGGGGAAACACAGGGCTTTGCTAGGATTTCTCTAGGCAGTGTGTTTTCCCTGGGCCTCACTGTAGCAACACTATCTCGCCAGGGCAACACTGAATGGGATTTCCTCTGCCAGGAGAGAGCTGCTGCTTTGTAGTTTGTGCTGGGAAACCTTGCTTTGGCAAGTGCCAATTGACCGCATTCAGGCAGGAAGAAAAGAGAATAGCAAGAGGCCTTTTCTCCCCGGCTGCTTTCCCAAGCCCTTCCAGCTAAAACTATGTCGTTGCTCCTCTGGAAGGATCCCTGCACCGCGACGTAGTTTCTCAGAAGAAGCCCTGCGTTTGCAAGAGCAAATGAGGAATTCGTTGCAGGAAAGAGGAAGGAAAGAAAGTTTCTCTCCCTCTGCCTTCCTTGCTCAGAGAACTGGATGAAGTCAGGGAGTTCTCTCTTTCACTGTGAAAAGTGGGAACTGCTGTTGCCTGGGCGCTCTCTTCTTTGCCAAAGAGTCTGCAGTTCCACGCTTTGAACCGTGGAAAGGCGCCGGGCTCTGCTAAGACTTCCCCCGGCGCTTCGTTTGCCCTGGGCCAAAGCGAGCCTTCACAATTGCTGAACGCTAACACTGCATACTCGTGCCACTTCCAGAACAGGGCTATCGCCAGGCAGTTCTACGGGGGAAACGGCCCTTCGCGAAGGGCAGATCTGCCGAGCTCATTGCAGGAAAGCGACAGCAAAGGACGCTTTTCTCCCTCTAACCGCTTTCGTCAGAGGAACGGGGGAAGTCACAGTGTTCTTTCTCTCACTGAGATACACACAATCTGACGTTGCCTCTGAGCTCCGTTGCTGGCAAAGAACGGAAACTGACATGCATTCCTGTGGGGAAACACAGGGCTTTGCTAGGATTTCTCTAGGCAGTGTGTTTTCCCTGGGCCTCACTGTACCAACACTATCTCGCCAGGGCAACACTGCGTGGGATTTCTTCTGCAAGGAGAGAGCTGCTGCTTTGTAGTTTGTGCTGGGAAACCTTGCTTTGGCAAGTGCCAATTGACCGCATTCACGCAGAAAGACAAGAGAATAGCAAGAGGCCTTTTCTCCCCGGCTGCTCTGCCAAGCCCTTCCAGCTAAAACTATGTCGTTGCTCCTCTGGAAGGATCCCTGCACCGCGACGTAGGTTTTCAGAAGAACCCCTGCGTTTGCAAGAGCAAATGAGGAATTCGTTGCAGGAAAAAGGAAGGAAAGAAAGTTTCTCTCCTTCTGCCTGCTTTGCTCAGAGGACTGGATGAAGTCAGGGAGTTCTCCCTTTCACTGAGAAACGTGCGGGCTGCTGTAGCCTGTGCGCTCTCTTCTTTGCACAAGAGTCTGCAGTTCCAAGCTTTGAACCGTGGAAAGGCGCCGTCCCCCGGCGCTTCGTTGCCCTGGGCCAAAGCGAGCCTTCACAATACCTGAACGCTAACACTGCATACTCGTTCCACTTCCAGAACAGGGCTACCGCGAGGCAGTTCTCCGGGGGAAAACGGCCCTTCGCGAAGGGCAGATCTGTGGAGCTCATTGCGGGAAAGCGAAAGCAAAGGACGCTTTTCTCCCTCTAACTGCTTTCGTCAGAGGAACGGGGAAAGTCACAGTGTTCTTTCTCTCACTGAGATACACACAATCTGACGTTGCCTCTGAGCTCCGTTGCTGGCAAAGAACTGAAACGGACATACATTCCTGTGGGGAAACACAGGGCTTTGCTAGGATTCCTCTAGGCAGTGTGTTTTCCCTGGGCCTCACTGTAGCAACACTATCTCGCCAGGGCAACACTGAATGGGATTTCCTCTGCCAGGAGAGAGCTGCTGCTTTGTAGTTTGTGCTGGGAAACCTTGCTTTGGCAAGTGCCAATTGACCGCATTCAGGCAGAAAGAAAAGAGAATAGCAAGAGGCCTTTTCTCCCCGGCTGCTCTGCCAAGCCCTTCCAGCTAAAACTATTTCGTTGCTCCTCTGGAAGGACGTCTGCACCGTGTCGTAGTTTTTTAGAAGCCTTGCGATTGCAAGAGCAAATGAGGAATTCGTTGCAGGAAAGAGGAAGGAAAGAAAGTTTCTCTCCTTCTGCCTGCTTTGCTCAGAGGACTGGATGAAATCAGGGAGTTCTCCCTTTCACTGAGAAACGTGCAGGCTGCTGTTGCCTGTGCGCTCTCTTCTTTGCAAAAGAGTCTGCAGTTCCACGGTTTGAACCCTGGAAAGGCGCCGTCCCCCGGCGCTTCGTTTCCCTGGGCCAAAGCGAGCCTTCACAATACCTGAACGCTAACACTGCATACTCGTTCCACTTCCAGAACAGGGCTACCGCGAGGCAGTTCTCCGGGGGAAAACGGCCCTTCGCGAAGGGCAGATCTGTGTAGCTCATTGCGGGAAAGCGAAAGCAAAGGACGCTTTTCTCCCTCTAACTGCTTTCGTCAGAGGAACGGGGGAAGTCACAGTGTTCTTTCTCTCACTGAGATACACACAATCTGACGTTGCCTCTGAGCTCCGTTGCTGGCAAAGAACTGAAACGGACATACATTCCTGTGGGGAAACACAGGGCTTTGCTAGGATTTCTCTAGGCAGTGTGTTTTCCCTGGGTCTCACTGTAGCAACACTATCTCGCCATGGCAACACTGAATGGGATTTCCTCTGCCAGGAGAGAGCTGCTGCTTTGTAGTTTGTGCTGGGAAACCTTGCTTTGGCAAGTGCCAATCTACCGCATTCGGGCAGAAAGAAAAGAGAATAGCAAGAGGCCTTTTCTCCCCGGCTGCTTTCCCAAGCCCTTCCAGCTAAAACTATGTCGTTGCTCCTCTGGAAGGATCCCTGCACCGTGACGTAGTTTTTCAGAAGAAGCCTTGCGTTTACAAGAGCAAATGAGGAATTCGTTGCAGGAAAGAGGAAGGAAAGAAAGTTTCTCTCCCTCTGCCTGCTTTGCTCAGAGGACTGGATGAAGTCAGGGAGTTCTCCCTTTCACTGAGAAACGTGCGGGCTGCTGTTGCCTGTGCGCTCTCTTCTTTGCAAAAGAGTCTGCAGTTCCACGCTTTGAACCATGGAAAGGCGCCGGGTTCTGCTAAGACTTCCCCGGGCGCTTCGTTTGCCCTGTGCCAAAGCGAGCCTTCACAATAGCTGAACGCCAACACTGCATACTTGTTCCACTTCCAGAACAGGGCTAACGTGAGGCAGTTTTCCGGGGGATAACGACCCTTCGCGAAGGGCAGATCTTCCGAGCTCATTGCGGGAAAGCGAAAGCAAAGGATGCTTTTCACCCTCTAACCGCTTTTGTCAGAGGAATGGGGGAAGTCACAGTGTTCTTTCTCTCACTGAGATACACACAATCTGACGTTGCCTCTGAGCTCCGTTGCTGGCAAAGAACTGAAACTGACATACATTCCCGGGGAGAAACACAGGGCTTTGCTAGGATTTCTCTAGGTAGTGTGTTTTCCCTGGGCCTCACTGTAGGAACACTATCTCGCCAGGGCAACACTGCGTGGGATTTCCTCTGCCAGGAGAGAGCTGCTGCTTTGTAGTTTGTGCTGGGAAACTTTGCTTTGGCAAGTGCGAATTGACCGCATTCAGGCACAAAGAAAAGAGAATAGCAAGAGGCCTTTTCTCCCCTAGGCAGTGTGTTTTAAACCCCTAACAACAAACAACACTAACCCTGTAACAACAACCAACATTAACCCCCTAAGAAAAAAACAACACTAACCCCCTAACAACAACCAACACTAATCCCCTAACAGCAAACAACACGAAAACCCTAACAACAAACACCAGTAAACCCCAAGAAGAAACAACTCTAAACCCCTAAAAACAAACAACCCTAAACCCCTAACAACAAACACTAACCCGCTAACAACAAACAACGCTAAATACCTAACAAGAAACTAACCTAACCCCGTAACAACAAACAACCCTAACCTCCTAACAACAAACCTTAAACCCCTAACAACAAACAACCCTAAACCCCTAACAACAAACAATCCTAACCCCCAAACAACCAACAACACTCACCGCCTAACCACAAACAACACTAACACCCTAACCACAAACAACACTAACCTCGTAAGAACAAACAACACTAACCCCCTAACAACAAACAACACTAACACCCTGACAACAAAAAGCACTAAAGCCCAACAAGAAACAACCCTAAACCCCTAAATACAAACAACACTAACCCCCTATCCACAAACAACACTAACACTCTAACAACAAACAACCCTAACCCCCTAAACAACCAACAACACTAACCCCCTAACCACCAACACCACTAACCCAGTAAAAACATAAAACACTAACTCCCTAAGAACAACCAGTACTTATCCCCTGAAAACAAACAACACTAACCCCCTAAGAAGAAAGAACCCAAATCCTCTAACAACAAACAACTCTAACCCCCTAACAACAAACAACTCCGAACCCCTAACAACAAACACCACTAACCCACTAACAACAATCAACACTCACCCCCTAAAAAGAAACTACCCTAACCCAGTAACAACAAACAACCCTAACCCTTAACAACAAAGAACCCTAACCCCCTCACACAAAAAAAACCCTAACCCCCTAAAAGCCAACAACCGTAAACCCCTAACAACAAACAACACTAACCCACTAACAACAAACAACTCTAACCCCTAAACAACCAACAACACTAACCCCCTAACCACCAACAGCACTAACCCAGTAAAAACAAAAAAAACTAACCCCCTAACAACAAGCAACACTTATCCCCTAAAAACAAACAACACTAACCCTCAACAAGAAAGAACCCAAATCCTCTAACAACAAACAACTCTAACCCCCTAACAACAAAATACTCTGAACCCCTAACAACAAACAACACTAACCCACTAACAACAAACAACCCTAAACCCCTAACAACAAACAATCCTAACCCCTAACAACCAACAACGCTCACCCCCTGACCACAAACAACACTAACACCCTAACCACAAACAACACTAACCCCCTAACAACAAACAACACTAACACCCTAACAATAAAAACCACTAAACCCCAACAAGAAACAACCCTAAACCCCTAACAACAAACAACACTAACCCCCTAACAACACACAACCCTAACCAATCAACAAACAACCCTAACCCACTAGCAACAAACAACACTAACCCCGTAACAAGAACCTACCCTAACCCCGTAACAACAAACAACCCTAACCCCTAACAACAAACAACCCTAACCCCCAAACAACAAACAACCCTAAACCCCTAACATCAAAGAACACTAACACCCTAACAACAAACAACCCTAACCCCCTAACAACAAACAACACTAACCCCCAAACAACAAACAACCCTAAACCCTAAAAACCAAAAACACTAACCCACTAACAACAAACAACCCTAACCCACTAACAACAAACAACCCTAACACCCTAACAACAAAAACCACTAAACCCCAACAAGAAACAACACTACACCCCTAACAACAAACAATAACCCCGTAACAACAAACAACACTAAACCCCTAACAAGAAACTAATCTATCCCGGTAACAACAAACAACACTAACCTCCTATCAACAAACAACCTTAACCCCCAACAACAAACAACCCTAAACCCCTAACAACAAACAATCCTAACCCCCTAACAACCAACAACACTAACCCCTAACCACAAACAACACTAACACCCTAACCACAAACAACACTAACCCCGTAAGAACAAACAACACTAACCCCCTAACAACAAACAACACTAACACCCTAACAACAAAAACCACTAAACCCCAACAAGAAACAACCCTAAACCCCTAAATACAAACAACACTAACGCCCTAACCACAAACAACACTAACACCCTAACAACTAAAACCACTAAACCCCAACCAGAAACAACCAGAAACCCCTAAATGCAAACAACACTAACCCCCTAACAACAACCCTAACCCCTTAACAACAAACAACCCTAACCCCCAACAACAAACAGCTCTACCCCACTAACAACAAACAACCCTAACCCCCTAACAACAAAGAACCCTAACTCTCTAACAAGAAACAACAGTAACCCCCTAACAACAAAAAACACTAACCCCCTAAGAACAAACACCACTTACCCCCTAAAAACAATCCTAACAACCTAACAACAAACAACGCTAACCCCCTAAAATTAAACTACCCTAAACCTCTAACAGCAAACAACCCTAACCCCCTAACAACAAACCACCCTAAACCCCTAACAACCAACAACACTAACCCCCTAACCACAAACAACACTAACACTCTATCAACAATTACCACTAAACCCCAACAAGAACCAACACTAAACCCCTAAAAACAAACAACAATAACCCCCTAACAACAAACAACACTAAACCCCTAACAAGAAACTACCCTAACCCCGTAACAACACACAACACTAACCCCGTAACAACAAACAACCCTAACCCCCAAACAACAAACAACCCTAACCCCCTAACAACAAACAATCCTAACCCTCTAACAACCAACAACACTAACCCCCTAACCACAAACAACACTAACACCCCAACAACAAAAAACACTAAACCTCAACAAGAAACAACCCTAAACCCCTAACAAAAACAACACTAACCCCCTAAAAACACACAACCATAACCAAACAACAAACAACCCTAACCAACCAACAACAAACAACACTAACCCCTTAACAAGAACCTACCCTAACTCCGTAACAACAAACAACAATAACCCCTAACAACAAACAACACTAACCCCCTAACAACAAACAACCCTAAACCCCTAACATCAAAGAACACTAACACCCTAACAACAAACAACCCTAACTCCCTAACAACAAACAACCCTAACCCTTAACATCAAACGACACTAACCCCGTAACAACAAATAACCCTAACTCCCAAACAACAAACAACCCTAACCCCCTAACAACAAACAATCCTATCCCCCTAACAACCAACAACACTAACCCCCTAACCACAAACAACACTAACACCCTAACCACAAACAACACTAACCCCGTAAGAACAAACAACACTAACCCCCTAACAACAAACAACACTAACACCCTAACAACAAAAACCACTAAAGCCCAACAAGAAACAACCCTAAACCCCTAACAACAAACAACACTAACCCCCTAAATATAAACTACCCTAAACCCCTAACAACAAACAACCCTAACCCCCTAACAACAAACAACGCTAAACCCCTAACAACAAACAACCCTAAACTTCTAACAACAAACAACCCTAAACCCCTAACAACCAACAACACTAACCCCCTAACCACAAACAACACTAACACCCTAACAACAAAAACATCTAAACCCCAACAAGAAACAACCCTAAACCCCTAAATACAAACAACACTAACGCCCTAACAACAAAAACCACTAAACCCCTAACAAGGAACTACCCTAACCCTGTAACAACAAACAACACTAATCCCGTAACAACAAACAACCCTAACCCCCAAACAACAAACAACCCTAACCCCCTAACAACAAACAATCCTAACCCCCTAACAACCAACAACACTAACCCCCCAACCAGAAACAACACTAACACCCTAACAACAAAAAACACTAAACCACAACAAGAAACAACCCTAAACCCCTAACAAGAAAAAACTCTAACCCCCTAACAACACACAACCGTAACCAAACAACAGACAACCCTAACCCACCAACAACAAAAAACACTATCCCCCTAACAAGAACCTACCCTAACCCCGTAACAACAAACAACCCTAACCCCTAACAACAAACAACCCTAACCCCCTAACAACAAACATCCCTAAACCCCTAATATCAAAGAACACTAACACCCTAACAACAAATAACGCTAAACGCCTAACAACAAACAACACTAACCCCCTAACAACAAACAACCCTAAGACTCTAACAACAAACAACCCTCCCTCCCAAAAACCAACAACCCAAAACCCCTAACAACCAACAGTAACCCCCTAACAACAAACAACCCTAACCCCATAACAACAACCCTAGACCTCTAACAACCAACAACACTAACCCCCTAACCACAAACAACACTAGCCCCCTAACAAAAAACAACCCTAACTGCCTAACAACAAACAACCCTAACCCACTAACAACAAACAACCCTAACACCCTAACAACAAACAACCCTGAACCCCTAACAACAAACAACACTTTCCCCCGAACAACAAACAACCCTAACCCCCTAACAACAAACCTAACCCCCAAACAACAAACAACCCTAACCCCCTCACGAAAACAACCCTAACCCCCTAATAAATAACCCTAAGCCCCTAACAAACACAACTCTAAACCCCGAAAAATACAATCGTAACCCCGTAACAAACACAACCCTAACCCCCTAACAAAGCCTAACAATAACTTAAACCTGACCATAAGCATAACCCCAAACCCTAGCACTAACTCTAACTCTAAACCTAACACCAACCTAGCCATGCCCTTTGCCGTAAACCCAGCCTTAACCCTAACCTTACCCCTACCCGAACCCTAACTCTATACCTAACCCGAACACTAACCTTGACCCTACTCTAACTTTAACTCTAACGTGACTATTAACTGAAACCTCACCCTAACCCTAAGCCTAAATCTAACTCTAACCCTAACCATAACAATTACCCTAAACCCTCGCCTTAACTGTAAACCTAACCCTAAGCCTCACCCTAATCCTTAACCGTATCCCCAACCCTAAACCTAACGCTATCCCCAAACTTATCCCTAACCCTAACCCTAATACGAACAGTAACCCAAATCTAACCCTAACCCTAATATTAAACCTAAACTTAAATCTACCCTAACCATAAACCTAACCCTAACACCCTAAACCTAACGTCTAACACCGTCTATAATCCTAACCCTTATCATAACCCTCACCCTTAACCTAAACTTCACACTAACGCTAAACCTAACCTAACGCTGACCCTAGACATAACGCCTAACCCTAACCGAACCCTAAACCTATCCTTAACACTAACCTGAACACAAACCCAAACCCTAGCCCTCACCATAAAAATAACCCTCACCCTATCCTGAACTTCATCCAAACACTAACCATAACCTTAACCCTAAACCTAGACCTAACCCAAACCCTAACCTTAAACCTAACTCTAAGAATAACGCTAGTCCATCTGTAACCCTAAACTGAACACTTACAATAGCCCTGAACCTAACCCTAAAATAATCCTAATCTTAACCCTAGACCTAATCCTAACCCTACCCCTAACCTTTACCCTAAATAGAACACTAAGTCTAACCCTCAACATGGACCTAAACCTAATTCTTACCCTACACCTAACCCTAATCCTAAACCAAACCCTAACTCTGACTATAACCCTAATCATAACACTTACCCTAAACCCTCACCTTAACTGTAAAACTAACCGTAACCCTCACCCTAAATCCTAACCGTATCCCACAACCCTAACCCTAATGCTATCCCTAACCCTAACCCTAACATTAACCTGAAACCCCTGAGCCCTAATGATAAACCTAACCCTAACCCAAACCCTAACCCTAACACCAAAGCCTAGCAAAAACCTTAACCCTAACTCTCACCCTAACTCTAACACTAACCTGAAACCGAATCATGAACCTAACCCTAAGCCTAAACCAAACCTAACCATGACCAGAACCGCAAGGCCTAACCGGAACCCTCACCCAAACCCTAACCCTAAACTACACCTCTAACCCCTAACGCCTTATCATAACGATAATCCTAACCCTAACCAACCCTAACCCTAAAACTCACCCTCACCCCAACCACAAAGCCTAACACAACCGTGACCCTAACCCTAAACGTAACACTAAACTTAACCCTAACCTTAAATCTAACCCTAACCCTAAAACTGAACACAACTCCTGAACGTAACCCTAACCCTGAACATAACCTTAACACTAACCTGAAAACAAGCCCAAACCTTAGCCATAACCCTAACCCTCACCCTATCTTAAACTTTACCCTATCCCTAACCTAAAACTCACCCTGACTTTAACCCTAACCCTACCCATAAACCTAACCCTCACCTTAACCTTGGCCCACCTGTAACCCGAAACCTAACCCTTACAATAACTCTGACCCTAATCCTCGCCCTAAACCTAATTCTAATTCTAACCCTGACCCTAACCCTAACCTAACCTAACCTTAACCCTATCTTTAAGCCTACCATAAACTTAAACCTAACCCTAACCCTTAACCTTAACTCTAACCCTAACCCTAGCCCTAACCCTAACCTTAACGGTAACACTTACCCAAAACCCTCACCTTAACTGTAAATGTAACTCTAACTCTTACCCTAACCCTAAACTTAACCCTAATTATAACCTTAACCTAAACCTAACTGAAACAGTAACCCTTAACCCTAACTCTAATCCTAATCCTTAGCCTAAAACTAACCTTAACCCTAAACCTAACCCTAACCACTGACCCTAACTCTAACCCTAACCCTAAGCCGAACCCTCACCCTTAACCAGAATTTCACCCTAAGCATAACGCTAAGCGTACCCTAACTTCATTCAAACCCGAACCCTAAGCAAAACTAACACTAACACTACACGTAACCCTAACCCTAAACCTAACCCTAACCCTGACTCTGACCTGAACCCAAACCCCTAACCCCAACCCTCTCGCTTAACATAAACTTCTCTGTAACCCTAACCCTAAAACTAAACGTAACACTAAATCTCCCCTAACCCTGACCGTACCATAAACGTAACCCTAACTCTAAACTCAAAACTAACCCTGACCCTAACTCTAACTCTAACCCTAATCCTAACCCTAAAACTTACCCTACACACTCAGCTTAAATGGAAACCTAGCACTAACCCTCATCTTACCATCTAAACCTAACCTCAACCCTTAACCTAACCCTATCTATAACCTTCACCTAGCCCTAAACCTAAACATGACTTAACCCTAACACTAACCCTAACCCTAAATCTAAACCTAACCTTAACCCTAAACTTAATCCTAACCTAAGCTCTAACCCTAACCCCTAACGCTAACCCTAAGCTCAACCCTCACCCTTCAATTAAACTTTACCCCAGCTGTAGCCCTAACCCTAAGCCGAACCCTAAACCTGACCCTAACATTAACCCAAACACCTAACCCTAATCCTAAGCCTAATCCTAAACCTAACCCTAACCTTAACCCAAATGCCTAACCCTAACCCTAACCCTCATCCTTAACCTAAACTTCACCCTAAACCTAAGGCTAACCCTAACCCTGAAAGTAAAGCTAACCCTTAACTATCCCCTAAATCTAGCCCTGACCCTAAACCTAATGCTAACCCTAGCCCTAACAGTAACACCCTAAAACATCAGCTTAATGTAAACTTAACACTAACCCTCCCATGAACCCCTAACCCTAACCCTACCCCGCATCCTACACCTAATCCAGACCTAAACCTAACCCTTTCTCTAACCCTAAATTAACCCTAACCTTAACTCTACCCTAACCCTAACAATAACTCTAAACCTGACCATAACCATAATCCTAAACCCTAGCACTAACTCGAACTCTAAATCTAACCCTAAGCTAGCCCTACCCTTTACCGTAAACCTAGCCTTAACCCTAACCTTACCCCTACCCATACCCTAACGCTATACCTAACCCGAACACTAACCTTAACCCTACTCTAACCTTAAGCCTAACCCTGACTAGTAACTGAAACTTCACCCTAACCCTAAGCCTAACTCTAACTCTAACCCTAACCATAACAATTACCCTAAACCCTCGCCTTAACTGTAAACCTAACCCTAACCCTCACCCTAATCCTTAACCGTATCCCCAACCCTAAACCTAACGCTATCCCCAAACTTATCCCTAACCCTAACCCTAACCCTAATACGAACAGTAACCCAAATCTAACCCTAACCCTAATATTAAACCTAAACTTATCTACCCTAACCATAAACCTAACCCTAACACCCTAAACCTAACGTCTAACACCGTCTATAATCCTAACCCTTACCATAACCCTCACCCTTAACCTAAACTTCACACTAACCCTAAACCTAACCTAACGCTGACCCTAGACATAACGCCTAACCCTAACCGAACCCTAAACCTATCCTTAACACTAACCTGAACACAAACCCAAACCCTAGCCCTCACCATAAAAATAACCCTCACCCTATCCTGAACTTTATCCAAACACTAACCATAACCTTAACCCTAAACCTAGACCTAACCCAAACCCTAACCTTAAACCTAACTCTAAGAATAACGCTAGTCCATCTCTAACCCTAAACCAAACACTTACAATAGCCCTGAACCTAACCCTAAACTTAATCCTAAACCTAGACCTAATCCTAACCCTAACCCTAACCCTAACCCTAACCCTAACTCTAACCTTGACCCTAAATAGAACACTAAGTCTAACCCTCAACTTGGACCTAAACCTAAATCTTACCCTACACCTAACCCTAACCCTAAACCTAACCCTAACTCTAACTCTAACCCTAATCATAACACTTACCCTAAACCCTCACCTTAACTGTAAAACTAACCGTAACCCTCACCCTTACCCCTAACCGTATCCCACAACGCTAACCCTAATGCTATCCCTAACCCTAACCCTAACACTAACCTGAAACCCCTGAGCCCTAATGATAACCCTAACCCTAACCCAAACCCTAACACCAAAGCGAAAGCCTAGCAAAAACCTTAACCCTAACTCTCACCCTAACTCTAACACTAACCCGAAACCTAATCATGAACCTAACCCTAACCCTAAACCAAACCTAACCATGACCAGAAACACAAGGTCTAACCGGAACCCTCACCCAAAACCTAATCCTAAACTACACCTCTAACTCTAACACCTTACCATAACCATAATCCAAACCCTACCCAACCCTAACCCTAAACCTAACCCTCACCCCAACCACAACGCCTAACACAACCATAACCCTTACCCTAACCGTAACACTAAACTTAACCCTAACCTTAAATCTAACCCTAACCCTAAAACTAAATACAATCCATGAACTTAACCCTAACCCTGAACATAACCTTAACACTAACCTGAAAACAAGCCCAAACCTTAGCCATAACCCTAACCCTCACCCTGTCTTAAACTTCACCCTATTCCTAACCTAAAACTCGCCCTAACTTTAACCCTAACCCTACCCCTAAACCTAACCCTCACCTTAACCTTGGCCCACCTGTAACCCTAAACCTAACCCTTACAATAACTCTGACCCTAATCCTCACCCTAAACCTAATTCTAATCCTAACCCTGACCCTAACCCTAACCTAACCTTAACCCTATCTTTAAGCCTACCATAATCTTAAACCTAACTCTAACCCTAACCCTAGCCCTAACCCTAATCTTAACTGTAACACTTACCCAAAACCCTCATCTTAACTGTAAATGTAACTCTCACTCTTACCCTAACCCTAAACTTAACCCTAATTATAACCCTAACCTAAACCTAACTGAAATGCTAACCCTTAACCGTAACTCTAACCCTAATCCTTAGCCTAAACCTAACCTTAACCCTAAACCTAACCCTAACCACTGACCCTAACTCTAACCCTAAGCCTAAGCCGAACCCTCACCCTTAACCAAAATTTCACCCTAAGCATAACACTAAGCCTACCCTAACTTCATTCAAACCCTAACCCTAAGCAAAACTAACACTAACACTAAACCTAACCCTAACCCTAAACCTAACCCTAACCCTGACTCTAACCTGAACCCAAACCCCTAACCCTAACCCTCTCGCAGAACATAAATTCACTGTAACCCTAAACACTAAATCTCCCCAACCCTGACCCTAACCATAAACATAATCCCAACACTAAACTTAAACCTAACCCTGACTCTAACTTTAACCCTAAAACTTACCCTACACACTCAGTTTGAATGGAAACCTAGCACTATCCCTCACCCTAACATCTAAACCTAACCCCAACCCTGAACCCAACCCTATCTCTAACTAAAAACTAGTCCTAAACCTAACTATGACTTAACCCTAACACTTACCCTAACTCTAAACCTGACCTTAACCCTAAACTTAATTCTAACCTTAACCCTAACCCTAACCCCAACACTAACCCTAAGCTCAACACTCACCCTTAACTTAAACTTCACCCTAACCCTAACCCTAAACCAAACACTAACCCTAACCCTAAACCTAACCTTAAACCTGACCCTAACATTAACCCAAACACTTAATGCAAAACCTAACACTAAGCCTAACCCTAAATGTAACTCTAACCTTAACCTAAACACCAAAGCCTAATCTTAACCCTCATCCTTAACCTAAACGTCACCCTAAACCTAAGCCTAACCCTAAGCCTAAAATTACACCTAACCCTAAACTATCCTCTAACTCTCGCCCTAACCCTAACCCTAACTCTAACCCTAACCCTGGCAGTAACACCCTAAAACATCAGCTTAACTGTAAATGTAACACTAACCGTCACACGAACCCCTAACCCTTTCCCTAACCCTATCACTCATCCTAACCCTAACACTGACCTAAAATTAATCCTTACCCTAACCCTAACCTAAACTTAATCCTTACCCTAACCCTAAACTTAACCCTAACCTTAACTCTACCCTAACCCTAACCCTAAACCTAACAATAACTCTAAACCGGACCCGAACCCTAACCCTAAACCCTAGATCTAACTCGAACTCTAAACCTAACCCTAACCCTAACCTGGCCCCACCCTTTACAGTAAAGCTAGCCTTAACCCTAACCTTACCCCTACCCTAACCCTAAACCTAACCCTTACAATATCAATAACCCCTAGCAGGGTCCTGCCTAGTCTCTCCCACCTCATCACTCTTTACAAAGAGCCCTGCTATGTCTCTCCCACATCCTCACTCCCTAAGCAGGGCTCTGCCTGTCCTCTCCCACCTCCTCACTCCTGTTCTTTCCCACTTCCTCACTTCCTACACGGGGCCCTGCCTGGTCTCTCCCACCTCCTCACTCCCTACACCAGTCCCTGCCTGATCTCTCCTACCTCCTCACTCCCTGCACAGGGCCCTGCCTGGTCTCTCCCACATCCTTACTCCATACAAAGGGACTTGCCTGATCTCTGGCCTCCTCACTCCCTGCACAGAGCCCTGCCTGGTCTCTCCCAACTCCTCACTCCCTATTCAGGTCTCTGAATGTTTCTCCCACCTCTTCACTCCCTACACAGGGCCCTGCCTGCTGTCTTCCATCTTCTCACTCCCTACACAAGTTTCTGCCTATTCTCTCTCACCCCCTCACTTGCTAAACACAGTCCTGCCTGTTCTTTCCCACCTCCTGACTCACTACACAGGTCTCTGCCTGGTCTCTTCCAACTCCTCACTCCCTAGACAGGGCCCTGCCTGGTCTCTGCCACCTCCTCACTCCCTACACAGGTCTCTGACTGCTCCCTGCCACCTCCTCACTCCCTACACAGGGCCCTGCCTGGTATCTCCCACCTCCTCACTCCCTACACAGGGCTCTGTCTTTTCTCTCCCACCTCCTCAGTCCCTACACGGGTATCTGGGTGGTCTCTCCCACCTCCTCACTCCCTTTACAGGGCCCTGATGATCTCTCCCACCTCCTCACTCCCTAAACAGGACCCTGCCTGGTCTCTCCACCTCCTTACTCCCTACACAGGGCTCTGGCTAGTCTCTCCTACATCCTCACTCTTTATACAGCATCCTACCTGGTCTCTCTCACCTCCTCACTCCCTATGCAGGTCTCTGCCTGGTCTCTCCCACCTCCTCACTCCCTACACAGGGCCCTGCCTGGTCTCTCCTAACGCCTAACTCCCTACACAGGTCCCTGACTGGCCTCTCTCACCTCCTCACTCCCTTTACAGGGCCCTGATGATCTCTCCCACCTCCTCACTCCCTAAACAGGGCCCTGCCTGGCCTCTCCCCCATCCTCAATTCACACAGGGCCCTGCCTCCTCTCTCTCACATCCTGACTGCACACACAGGGCCCTAACTGGTCCCTCCCACCTTCTCCATCCCTACACAGGTCTCTGCATGGTTCTCCCACCTCCCCATTCCCTACAAGGGTCTCTGCCTGTTCTCTCCCACCTCTTCAATCCCTAGACAGGGCCCTGCCTCTTCTCTCCCACTTCCTCACTCCCTACTCAGGGCCCTGCCTGGTATTTCTAACCTCCTCAGGCCATACACAGGGCCCTGCCTGGTCTCTCCCAAATCCTCACTCCCTACACAGGACTCTGCCTGGTCTCTCCCAACACCTCACTCCCTACAAAGGGCCCTGCCTGGAATCTCCCACCTCCTCACACCCTACCCAGGGTCCTGCCTAGTCAATCCCACCTCCTCACTCCCTATGCAGGGCTCTGCCTGTCCTCTCTCGCCTTCTCACTCCCTATGCAGGACTCTGCCTGGTTCTCCACCTCTTCGCTCCCTACACAGGGCCTTGCCTGGTCTCTCCTACCTCCTCACTCCCTACACAGTTCTCTGCCTGTTCCCTCCCATTCCTCAATCCCTACACAGGTCTCTGGGTGGTCTTTCCCACCTCCTTACTACATACACAGGTGTTAGCCTGTTTTCTCCCTCCTCCTCACTCCCTACACAGGGCCCTGATGTTCTCTCGCACCTGCTCACTCCCTAAACAAGCCACTGCCTGGTCTCTCCACCTCCTTACTCCCTCCACAGGGCCCTGCCTGGTCTCTCCCACCTCCTCACTCCCTACACAGGGCCATGCCTGGCCTCTCCCACCTCCTCACTCCCTACACAGGGCTCTGCCTGGTCCCTATCACCCCCTCACTCCCTACACAGGGTCCTGCCTTACCTCTCCCACCTCCTCAGTCCCTGCACTGTGTTTCTGGCTGTTATCTCCCTTCTTCTCACTCCCTACACAGGGCTGTGCTTGTTCTCTCCCATCTCCTCACTCCCTATACAGGGCCCTGCCTGGTGTATCCCATCTGCTCACTTCCTGCACAGGGCCCTGATGATCTCTCCTACATCCTCACTCCCTACACAGGGCCCTGCCTGGCATCTCCACCTCCTTACTCCCTGCACACAGACCTGCCTGGTCTCTCCCACATCCTCACTCTGTACACAGGGTCCTACCTGGTCTCTCCCACCTCCTCACTCCCTACACAGGGCCCTGCCTGGTCTCTCCTAACACCTCACTTCCTACACAGGGCTCTGCCTGATCTCTCCCACATCCCGACTCCCTACTCAGGTATCTGGGTGGTCTCTCCCAACTCCTCACTGTGTATGCAGGGCCTTACCTGTTCTCTATCACCTCCTCACTCCCTACACAGGGCCCTGATGGTCTCTCCCACCTCCTCACTCCCTACACAGGGTCCTGCCTGGTCTCTCCCACTTCCTCAATCCCTACACAGGTCCCTGACTGGTATCTCCACCACCTTACTTCCTACACACAGCCTTGCCTGTTCTCTTCCACATCCTCACTCTGTACACAGGGTCCTACCTGGTCTCTCTCACCTCATCACTCCCTACACAGGGCCCTGCCTGGTCTCTCCTAACACCTCACTCCCTACACAGGGCTCTGCCTGGCCTCTCCCACCTCCTCACTCCCTACACAGGGCCCGGCCTGGTCTCTCCTTCTTCTCAATCCCTACACAGGTCTCTGCCTCTTCTCTCCAAGATACTCACTCCCTACACTGGGCCCTGCCAGGTCTCTCCCACCTCCTCAGTCCCTTCACAGGTCTTTGCCTGGTCTCTCCCACATCTCTGCCTCTTCTCTCCTGCATCCTCACTCCCAACATAGGGCCCTGCCTGGTCTCTCCCACCTTCTCACTCCCTACACAGGACGCTGCCTGGCCTCTCCCACCTCCTCAGGACCTACACAGGTCCCTGCCTGGTCTCTTCCAGCTCCTCACTCCCTACACAGGTGTCTGCCTGGATTCTCCCACCTCCTCACTCCTTACACAGGACCCTGCCTGGTATGTCCCTCCTCCTCACTCCCTACAGAGGGCCCTGCCTGGTGTCTCCCTTCTGCTTACTCCCTACATATGTCTCTGTCTGTTCTCTCCCACCTCCTCACTCCCTACACAGGGCCCTGCCTGCTGTCTACCATCTTCTCAATCCCTACACGGGTTTCTGCCTATTCTCTCCCACCTCCTCACTCCCTACACAGGTCTCTGCCTGGCCTCTCCCACTTCCTCACTCCCTACACAGGTCCTTGCTTCGTCTCTCCCACCTCATCACTCCTTACACAGGGCCCTGCCTGGTCTCTCCTACATCCTCACTCTTTACACAGCATCCTACCTGGTCTCTCTCACCTCCTCACTCCCTATGCAGGTCTCTGCCTGGTCTCTCCTAAGGCCTAACTCCCTACTCAGGTCCCTGCCTGACCTTTCCCACCTCCTCACTCCCTAGACATGGCCGTGCCTGGTTGCTCCCAGCTCCTCACTCCCTACTCAGGGCCCCGCCTTTTCTCTCCCACCTCCTCCATCCCTGTAAAGGTCTCTGCCTGGTCTGTCCCACCTCCTTACTCCCTACAGAGTTCTCTGCCTGTTCTCTTCCACATCCTCACTCCTTACACAGGGCCCTTCCTGGTCCCTCCCACCTCCTCACTTCCTACACCTGTCCCTGCCTGGTCTCTTCCATCTCCTCTCTCCCTACTCAGGGCCCTGCCTGGTCTCACCCACCTCCTCACTCCCTACAAAGGTCTCTGTCTGGTCTCTCAGCTCTTCACTCCCTACACAGGTTTCTGTCTCTTTTGTCCCACCATCTTACTCCCTATACAGTGTCCTGCCTGGTCTCTCACTCTCTATACAGGGCCCTGCATGGTCTCTCCCACCTCCTGACTCCCTTCACAGCGCCCAGCCTAGTCCCTCCCACCTCCTCACTCCCTACACAGGTTAGGGTTTAGGGTTTAGTTTAGTGTTAGGGTTATGGTTCGGGATGGGGTTTAGGGGTTAAGGTTAGGTTTTAGGGTTTAGTGTTCGAGTTTAGGGTCAGGGTCAGTTTTTAGTGTCAGGGTCAGGGTTTATGGTCAGGGTTTAGGGTCAGGGTCAGGGTCAGGGTTAGGGGTTAGGGTCAGGGTTAGGTTTAGGGTTTGTTTTTATGGTTAGGGTTTAGGGTTTAGGATTAGGGTTGGGGTAAGGTTAGGGCTATGTGTTAGGGCTAGGGGTTAGGGTTTAGTGTTTAGTGATAGAGTTTAGGGTCAGGGTCAGAGTCAGTGTTTAGTGTCAGGGTCAGAGTTTAGGGTCAGGGTTAGGGTCACGGTCAGGGTTAGGGTCATGGTCAGGGTTTAGGGTCATTGTCACGGTTTAGGGTCAGGGTCTGGGTCAGGGTTAGGGGTTAGAGTCAGGGTTAGGTTTAGGGTTTGGGTTTAGGGTTAGGATTTAGGGATTAGGGTTAGGGCTAGGGTTAGTTTTAGAGGTTAGAGGTTAGGGTTAGGGTTAGGGTTAGGGCTAGGGCTAGGGCTTGGTGTTAGGGCTAGGTCTAGGGCTAGGGTTTTAGGGCTAGAGTTTAGGGTTAGGGTTAGGGTTTTGGGTTAGGCTGATGGTTAGAGTTTAGGGTTAGGGTTCATGGTTATTGTTAGAGTTAGTGTTAGGGTTTAGGGTTAGGGTTAGGGTTTAGGGTTAGCAGTTAGTGTTAGGGTTAGTGTTCAGGGTTACGGTTAGTTTTTAGGGTTTGGGTTTAGGGTTAGCGGTTAGTGTTAGGGTTAGTGTTCAGGGTTAGGGTTAATGTTTAGGGTTAGGTTTTAGGGTTCGAGTTAGTGTTAGGGTTAGGGCTAGGGCTAGGGCTAGGACTTGGGCTAGGGCCTAGGGCTAGGGCTAGTGATATGGTTTGTGTTTAGGGTTCGGGTTTGGGTTCACGTTAGGCTTCGGTTTAGGCTTCGGGTTAGGATTTGGGTTAGGGTTTTGGGTAAGGGTTATTGTTAGGTTCAGGGCCATTGTAAGGGTTAGGTTTAGGGTTACAGGTGGACTAGCGTTATGATTAAAGTTTAAGTTTAGGGTTTGGGTTAGGTTTAGATTTAGGGTTAGGGTTTGGATGAAGTTTACGATATGGTGAGTGTTATTTTTAAGGTTAGGGCTAGAGTTTGGGTTCGTGTTCAGGTTAGTGTTAAGGTTAGGTTTAGCGTTTGGATTAGGGTTAGGGGTTATGTTTGGGGATAGGGTTATGTTTAGATTTCGGGTTAGTGTGAAGTTTAGGTTAAGGGTGAGGGTTACAGTTAGGGTTAGGGTAAGGGTGAGGGTTAGGGTCAGAGTTATTGTAAGGGTTAGGTTTAGGGTACTACAGGTGGGCCAAGGTTAAGTTTAGGGTTTGATTTAGGGGTAGGGTTAGGGTTAAAGTTAGGGTGAGCTTTAGCTTAGGGATAGGGTGAAGTTTAAGATAGGCTGAGGGTTAGTTTTAGGGTTATGGTTAAGGTTTGAGTTTGGTTTCAGGTTAGTGTTAAGGTTATGTTTAGGGTTAGGGTTAAGTTTACGGGTTCTTTTTAGTTTTAGGGTTAGGGTTAAATTTTAGGTTAGGGTTAAGTTTAGTGTTATGGTTAGGATTAGGGTCACGGTTTGTGTTAGTCTTTGTCGTTTGGGTGAGGGTTAGGTTTAGGGTTCGGGTTGGGTAGGGTTAGGATTCTGGTTATGGTAAGGTGTTAAGGGTTAGAGTTTTAGTTTAGGGTTAGGGTTTGGGTGAGGGTTCCGGTTAGTCATTGTGGTTCTGGTCATGGTTAGGTTTGGTTTAGGGTTAGGGTTAGGTTTATTATTAGGTTTCAGGTTAATGTTAGAGTTAGAGTTAGGGTGAGACTTAGGGTTAAGGTTTGGGTTAGGCTTTGGTGTTAGGGGTTAGGGTTTCGGTTAGGGGTTAGGGTTATCGTTAGGGCTTAGGGGTTCAGGTTAGTGTTAGGGTTAGGAATAGCATTAGGGTTAGGGTTGGGGGATACGGTTAGGGGTTAGGGTGAGGGTTGCGGTTAGTTTTACAGTTAAGGTGAGGGTTTAGGGTAAGTGTTATTCTTAGGGTTAGAGTTAGGGTTAGGTTCAGGGTTAGGGTTAGGTGTAGGGTAAGATTTCGGTTTAGGTTCAGGTTTAGAATTAGAGTTAGTGTTCTATTTAGGATCAAGCTTAGAGTTAGGGTTAGGGTTAGGATTAGGGTTAGGTCTAGGGTTAGGTTCAGGGCTAATGTAAGGCTTAGTTTTAGGGTTACAGGTGGAGTAGTGTTATGGTTAGAGTTTGGTTTAAGGTTAGGGTTTGGGTTAGGTTTAGGTTTAGGGTGAAGGTTAGGGTTAGTGTTGGATGAACCTTAGGACGGGGTGAGGGTTATTCTTATGATTAGGGCTGAAGTTTGATTTTGTGTTCAGGTTAGTGTTAAGGTTAGTTTTAGGGTTCGGGTTAGTGTTAGGAGTTACGTTTAGGGTTAGTGTTAGGTTTAGGTTCAGGGTTAGAGTGATGTTTAGGTTCATAGTGAGGGTCAAGGTAAGGGTTAGGATTACGGTGAGGATTATACTTAGTGTTAGAGTTTACGTTTAGGGTGTTAGGGTTAGGTTTATGGTTAGGGTAGGGTTAAGTTTAGGGTTAATGTAAGGGTTAGTATTAGATTAGTGTTACTGTTCGTGTTTGGGTTAGGGTTAGGGATAAGTTTAGGGATAGCGGCAGGTTTAGGGTTGGGGATTCGGTTAGGGGTTCGGGTGAGGTTTAGTGTTAGGTTTACAGTTAAGGTGAGGGTTTAGGGTAAGTGTTATGGTTAGGGTTAGAGTTAGAGTTAGGGTTAGGGTTAGGGTGAATTTTCAGTTAATAGTGAGGGTTAGGTAAGGGTTAGGGTTAAGGTTAGAGTTAGGATTAAGATTAGTGTTAGGGTTAGGTTTAGGGTTAGGGATAGGATAGGGGTAAGGTTAGGGTTAAGGCTAGGTTTACGGTCAAGGGTACGTCTAGGTTAGGGTTAGGATTAGGTGTAGAGTTAGAGTTAGTGCTAGGGTTTAGGGGTAGGGTTCGGGTCAGGTTTAGAGTTTTTGTTAGTGTTAGGGTTAGGGTAGAGTTAAGGTTAGGGTTAAGTTTAGGGTTAGGGTAAGGGTTATGTTTAGGTCAGGGTTAGGGTTAGGGTTAGGGATAGGGTTAGGTTTAGGGAAAGGGTTAGGGTTCGTGTGAGGGTTAGTGTTAGATTTACAGTTAAGCTGATGTTTTACAGTGTTACGGTTAGGGTCAGGGTTAGAGTTAGAGTTAGGGTTAGGGCTAGACTGAGGGGATAGTTTAGGGTTAGGTTTAATTTTAGGGTTCTGCTTATGTATAGGGTGAAAGTTAAGTTAAGATTAGCGTTAGGGTAAATATTAGAGTTAGGTGTTTGGGTTAAGGTTAGGATCAGGTTAGGGTTAAGTTTAGGGTTAGTGTTAGTGTCAGGGTTAGGTTTTGGTGTTTGGGTTAATGTTAGGGTTAGCTTTAGGGTTAGGGTTTAGTTTAAGGTTAGGGTCAGGGTGCAGTTTAAGTTAAGGGTGAGGGTTGAGCTTAGGGTTAGTGTTAGGGGTTAGGGTTAGGGTTAGGGTTAAGGTTAGGATTAGGATTAGGGTTAAGATTAGTTTTAGGTTTAGGGTAAGTGTTACGGTTAAGTCATGGTTAGGTTTAGGGCTAGGTAAAGGTTAGAGATAAGATTAGGTTAAGGGTAGGGTTTAGGTTTAGATGTTAGTGTGAGGGTTAGTGCTAGGTTTCCATTTAAGCTGAGTGTGTAGGGTAAGTTTTAGGGTTAGGATTAGGGTTAGAGATAGATTTAGGGTCAGGGTTAGGATTATGTTTAAGATTAGGGTTAGGTATATGGTTAGGATTAGGGTTAGGGTCAGGGTTGGGGAGATTTAGTATTATGTTTAGTTTTAGGGCTAGGGTTAGGGTGAAGTTTATGTTAAGCGTGAGGGTTAGGGTTAGGGTTAGGGGTAAGGGTTCACGTTAGGGTCAGGGTTAGGGTTTGCGTTAGGTTTAGGGTTAGCTTTAGTTTTGGTTAGGGTTAGGATTTGAATGAAGTTAGGGTAGGTTTAGGGTTATGGGTAGGGTGAAATTTTGGTTAGAGTTATTGTTCGGGGTTAGGGTTAGGTTTGAGTTTATCGTAGGGTTAAAGTTAGGGTTAAGGTTAGGTTAGGGTTATGGTCAGGGTTAGGATTAGGATTAAGTTTAGGGTGAGGGTTAGGGTCCGAGTTATTGTAAGGGTTAGTTTTAGGGTTACAGGTGGGCCAAGGTTAAGGTGAGGGTTAGGTTTAGGGGTAGGGATAGGTTTAGAATTAGGTTAACATAAACTTCACCCTAACCCTAGCCCTAAAACTAAACATAATTAGAATTAGGGTGAGCTTTAGGTTTTTAGGTTAGGGATAGGGTGAAGTTTAAGTTAGGGTGAGGGTTAGGGTTAGGGTTATGGCTAAGGTTTGGGTTAGTTTTCAGGTTAGTGTTAAGGTTGTGTTTCGTGTTAGGGTTAAGTTTACGGGTTCTGTTTAGTTTTAGGGTTAGGGTTATGTTTAAGGTTAGGGTTAAGTTTAGTGTTACAGTTAGGGTTAGGGTTACGTTTTGTGTTAGGCGTTGTGGTTGGGGTGAGGTTTAGGTTTAGGGTTAGGGTTGGGTAGGGTTAGGATTATGGTTACGGTAAGGTGTTAGGTGTTAGAGGTGTAGTTTAGGGTTAGGGTTTGGGTGAGGGTTCCGGTTAGGCATTGTGGTTCTGGTCATGGTTAGGTTTGGTTTAGGGTTAGGGTTAGGTTTATGATTAGGTTTCGGGTTAGTGTTAGAGTTAGAGTTAGGGTGAGAGCTACCTTTAAGGTTAGGGTTAGGTTTTGTTGTTATGGGTTAGGTTTGGGGTTAGGGTTAGGGTTATCATTAGGGCTTAGGTGTTCAGGTTAGTGTTAGGGTTAGGCATAGCATTAGGGTAAGGGTTGTGGGATACCGTTAGGGGTTAGAGTGAGTGTTACGGTTAGTTTTACATTTAAGGCGAGGGTTTAGGATAAGTGTCCCGATTATCATTAGACATAGAGTTAGGGGTCGGTTTACGTTTAGGGTTAGGTGTAGGGTAAGATTTAGCTTTAGTTTCAGGTTTAGGGTTAGAGTTAGTGTTCTATTTAGGGTCAAGGTTAGAGTTCGGGTTAGGGTTAGGATTAGGTCTAGGGTTAGGTTAGGTTGAGGGTTAGGTTGAGGGGTATTTTAAGGGTTAGGTTTAGGGTTACAGGTGGACTAGCATTATGGTTAGAGTTAGATTTAATGTTAGGGGTTGGGTTAGGTTTAGGTTTAGGTTTAGGACTAAGGTTAGCGTTAGGGTTTGGATGAAGTTTAGGATAGGGTGAGGGTTATTTTTAGGGTTAGGGCTAGACTTTGGGTTTGTGTTCATGTTAGTGCTAAGGTTAGGTTTAGGGTTCAGGTTAGGGTTAGTGGTTATGTTCAGATTAGGTTTAGGTTTAGGGTTAGTGTGAAGTTTAGGTTAAGGGTGAGGGTTAGGATAAGGGTTTGCATTAGGGTTTGGATTCTAGTTAGTGTTAGAGTTTAGGTTTAGGGTGTTAGGGTTAGGTTTATGGTTAGGGAAGGGTTAAGTTTAGGGTTAATGTTAGGGTTAGCGTTAGATTAGGGTTACTGTTCGTCTTCGGGTTAGGGTTAGGGATAATGTGAGGGATAGATAGCATTAGGTTTAGGGTTGGGGATACGGTTAAGGGTTAGGTTTAGGTTTACATTGAAGGTGAAGGTTTAGGGTAATTGTTATGGTTAGGGTTAGAGTTAGAGTTAGGCTTATGGTTAGGGTGAAGTTTCAGTTAATAGTCAGGGTTAGGGTTAAGGTTAGAGTTATGCTTAAGGTTAGTGTCAGGGTTAGGTTGAAGGTAGGGGTAAGGTTAGGGTTTAGGCTAGGTTTACGGTAAAGGGTAGGGCTAGGTTAGGGTTAGGGTTAGGTTTAGAGTTAGAGTTAGTGCTAGGGTTTAGGCTTAGGGTTAGGGTCAGGTTTAGAGTTATTGTGAGGGTTAGGGTTAAGTTCGAGTTAAGGTTAGTGTTAAGTTTAGGGTTAGGGTAAGGGTTAGGATTAGGTCAAGGTTAAGGTTAGGATTAGGGATAGGGGTAGGATTAGGGAAAGGGTTAGCGATTCATGTGATGGTTAGTGTTAGGTTTACAGTTTAGCTGATGTTTTAGAGTGTTATGGTTAGGGGTATGGTTAGAGTTAGGGTTAGGGTTAGGTTTAGGGTTAGGGCTAGACTGAGGGGATAGTTTAGGGTTAGGTTTAGTTTCAGGTTAGGCTTAGGCTTACGTTTAGGGTGAAGCATACTTTAAGGATGAGGGTTAGGACTAGTGTTAGCGTTACGTGTTTGCGTTAAGGTTAGGGTTAGATTTAGGGTTAGTATTAGGGTCAGGTTTACGTGTTTGGGTTAATGCTAGGGTCAGGTTTAGGCTTAGGTTTAGGGTTAGGGTTAGGGTTCAGTTTAGGGTTAGTGTTAGGGTGCATTTAAAGTTAAGGGCGAGTGTTGAGCTCAGGTTAGCGTTAGGTGTTAGGGTTAGGGTTAAGGTTAGGATTAGGTTTAGGGTTAAGTTTAGGTTTATGCTTAGGTTTAGAGTACATGTTAGGGTTAAGTCATTGTTAGGTTTAGGGCTAGGTTAAGGTTAGAGATAGGGTTAGGTTAAGGGTTGGGGTTAGGTTTAGATGTTAGGGTGAGGGTTAGTTCTAGGTTTCCATTTAAGCTGAGTGTGTAGGGTAAGTTTTAGGGTTAGGATTAGGGTTAGGGTTAGAGTTAGGTTCAGGTTTGGGTTAGGTTTATGGTTAGGATTAGGGTTAGGGTCAGGGTTAGGCGGAGATTTAGTGTTATATTTAGTTTTAGGGTTAGAGTTAGGGTGAAGTTTATGTTAAGCGTGAGGGTTAGGGTTAGGGGTTAGGGTTCAGGTTATGGTCCGGGTTAGGGTTAGGTTTACATTTAGGGTTAGGTTTAAGTTTAGTTTTATTTTTGGTTAAGGTTAGGGTTTGGATGAAGTTAGGGGAGGTTTAGGGTCATGGTTAGGGTGAATTTTGGTTAAGAGTGAGGGTTCGGTTTAGGGTTAGGGTTAGGGTTAGGTTTACGTTTAAGGGTAGGCTTAGGCTAAGGATTAGGGTTAGAGTTAGGGTTAGGGGTTAGTGTTTCAGTTTGGTTTACGGTAGAGTTATATTTAGGGTTAAGATTAGGGTTAGGGTAAGAGTTAGAGTTACGTTTACAGTTAAGATGAGGGTTTTGGGTAAGTGTTAGGGTTAGGCTTAGTGCTAGGGTTAGGGTTAGAGTTAGGGTTAGGAGTTAGGGTTTGGTTTAAGATTATGGTAGGGTTAAGGTTAGGTTAGGGTAAGGTTAGGTTAGGGTTAGGATTAGCATTAGGTTTAGGGCGAAGGATAGGGTCAGAGTTATTGTAAGGGTTTGGATGAGGGTTACAGGTTGGCCAAGGTTAAGGTTAGGGTTAGGTTTAGGGTTAAAGTTAGGGTTAGCTTTAGGATAGAGATAGGGTGAAGTTTAAGATAGGGTGCGGGTTAGGTTTAGGGTTATGGCTAAGGTTTGCGTTAGTTTTCAGGTTATTGTTAAGGTTATGTTTAGGGTTAGGGTTAAGTTTACGGGTTCTGTTTAGTTTTAGGGTCAGGTTTAGATTTTAGGTTAGGGTTATTTACAGTGTTACTGTTAGGGTTAGGGTTATGGTTTGTGTCAGGCGTTGTGGTTGGGATGAGGGTTAGGTTTAGGGTTAGGTTTGGTTAGGGTTAGGATTATGGTTATGGTAATGTGTTAGGAGTTAGAGGTGTAGTTTAGGGTTAGGGTTTGGGTGAGGGTTTTGGTTAGGCATTGTGGTTCTGGTCATGGTTAGGTTTGGTTTAGGGTTAGGGTTAGATTTATGATTCGGTTTCGGGTTAGTGTTAGAGTTAGGGTGAGAGTTAGGGTTAAGGTTTGGGTTATGCTTTGGTGTTATGCGTTAGGGTTTGATTTCAGGTTCGGGTTATCCTTAGGGCTTAAAGGTTCAGGTGAGTGTTAGGGTTAGGCTTAGGGATAGCTTTAGGGTTAGGGTTCGGGATACAGTTAGGGGTTAGGTTGAGGGTTATGGTTAGTTTTACAGTTAAGGTGAGTGTTCAGGGTAAGTGTTATGGTTATGGTTAGAGTTAGGGTTAGAGTTCGGGTGAAGTTTCAGTTAATAGTGAGGGTTACGCTAAAAGTTAGGGTTAATGTTAGAGTTAGGGTTAAGGTTAGCGTTAGTGTTAGGTTTAGGGTAGGTAAGGTTAGGGTTAAGACTAGGTTTACGGTAAAGGGTTGGGCTGGGTTAGGGTTAGGGTTAGGTTTAGAATTATACTTAGTGCTGAGTTTAGGGTTAGGGTTAGGGTCAGGATTCGAGTTATTGTTTGGTTTAGGTATAGGTAGAGTTAAGGTTAGGTTTAAGTTTAGGTTTGGGGAAGGGTTAGGTTTACGTCAGCGTTAGGTTTAGGATTAGGGATCGGGTTAGGGTTTGTGAAAGGGTTAGGGGTTCGTCTGAGGGTAAGTGTTAGGTTTACAGTTAAGCTGATGTTTTAGGGTGTTATGGTTAGGGTCATTGTTAGGTTTAGCGTTCGGGCTAGAGTTAGGTGATAGTTTAGGGTTAGGTTTAGTTTTAGGGTTAGGCTTAGGCTTAGGTTTAGGGTGAAGTTTAGGTTAAGGATGAGAGTTATGTTTAGGGTTAGTGTTAGGGTTAGGTGTTTGGGTTAAGGTTAGGGTCAGTTTAGGGTTCGGTTTAGAGTTCGGGTTAGCGTTAGGGTTCGGGTTAGGTGTTTGGGTTAACGTTAGGGTCAGGTTTATGTTTGCGTTTAGGGTTAGTGTTGGGTTCGTTTTAGGGTTAGTGTTTGGGTGAAATTTAAGTTAAGAGTGAGGGTTGAGCTTAGGGTTAGGGGTTAGGGTTAGGGTTAAGGTTAGTTTTAGGTTTAGGTTTAAGATTAGGTTTAGGGTTAGGTTTAGGGTAAGTGTTAGGGTTAAATCATGGTTAGGCTAGGGCATGGTTAAGGTTAGAGATAGGGTCAGGTTAAGGGTTGGGGTTAGGTTTAGATGTTAGGGTGAGGGTTAGTGCTAGGTTTCCATTTAAGTTGAGTTTGTAGGGTAAGTTTTAGGGTTGGATTAGGGTTAGAGTTAGGGTCAGGGTTAGGGTTAAGGTTCGGGTTAGGGTTAGGTTTATGGTTAGGATTTGGGTTACGGTCAGGGTTAGGGGGAGATTTAGTGTTATGTTTAGTTTCAGGGTCAGGGTTAGGGTGAAGTTTAGGTTAAGGATGAGGGTTAGGGTTAGGTTTAGTGTTAGGGTTAGGTGTTTGGGTTAAGGTTAGGGTCAGGTTAGGGTTAGGGTTAGGGTTAGGCTTACTGTTAGGGTTAGGTGTTTGGGTTAATGTTCGAGTCAGGTTTAGGGTTAGGTTTAGAGTTAGGATTAGGTTTTGGTTTAAAGTTGGAGTTCGGGATAGGGTGAAGTTTAATTTAAGGGTGAGGGTTGAGCTTAGGGTTTGGGTTAGGGGTTAGGGTTCAGGTTAGGATTAGGTTGAAGGTTAAGGTTAGGTTTAGGGTCAGGTTTAGGGTAAGTGTTAGGATTAAGTCATGTTTAGGTGTAGGGCTAGGATAAGGTTAGAGATAGGGTTAGGTTAAGGGTTGGGTTTAGGTTTAGATGTTAGGGTGTGGGTTAGTGGTAGGTTTCCATTTAAGCTGAGTGTGTAGGGTAATTTTTATGGTTAGGATTAAGGTCAGAGTCAGGGTCAGGGTCAGGGTTAGGGTTAAGTTTAGGGTTAGTTTTATGCTTAGGATTGGGTTAGGTTCATGGTTGGGGGAGATTTAGTGTTATGTTTAGTTTTAGGATAGGGTTAGGGTGAAGTTGATGTTAAGCGTGCGGGTTAGGGTTAGGGCTAGGGGTTATTGTTCAGATTAGTGTCAGGGGTAGGGTTAGGGATAGGTTTAGGGTTTGTTTTAGTTTTGTTTAAGGTTAGGGTTTGAATAAAGTTAGGGTAGGTTTAGGGTTATGGTTAGGTCTGGGCTAAGGATTAGGGTTAGAGTTAGGGTTAGGGGTGTTTTGGTTAGGTTTAGGGTAGGGTTTTATTTAGGGTTAGGGTAAGAATTAGAGTTACGTTTACAGTTAAGGTGAAGGTTTTGGGTATGTGTTACGGTTAGGGTTAGGGTTAGAGGTAGGATTAGGGTTTAGGGTTAGGTTTAATTTTATGGTAGGGTTAAAGTTAAGGTTAAGGTTAGGTTAGAGTTAGGGTAGGGTTAGGATTAGGATTAGGTTTAGGGTGAGGTTTAGGGTCAGAGTTATCGTAAGGGCTAGGTGTAGGGTGACTGGTGGGCCAAGGTTAAGGTTAGTGTTAGGTTTAGGGGTCGTGTTAGGGTTAAAGTTAGGGTTAGCTTTAGGTTAGGGATAGGGTGAAGTTTAAGATAGGGTGTGGGTTAGGGTGAGGGTTATGGCTAAAGGTTTGGGTAAGTTTTCAGGTTATTGTTAAGGTTACGTTTAGGGTTAAGGTTAAGTTTATGGGTTATGTTTAGTTCTGGGTTAGGGTTAGATTTTAGGTTAGGGTTAAGTTTAGTGTTACGGTTAGGGTTAGGGTTACGGTTTGTTTTAGGCGTTGTGGTTGGGTTGAAGGTTAGTTTTAGCGTCAGGGTTGAGCAGGCTTAGGATTATGGTTATGATAAGGTGTTAGGGGTTAGAGGTGTAGTTTATGGTTAGGGTTTCGGTGAGGGTTCTGGTTAGGCATTTTGGTTCTGGTCATGGTTAGGTTTGGTTTAGGGTTAGGGTTAGGTTTATGATTAGGTTTCGGGTTAGTGTTAGATTTAGGGTGAGTGTTTGGTTTAAGGTTTGGGTTAGGCTTTGGTGTTAGGGGTTTGGTTTGGGTTAGGGTTATCGTTAGGGCTTAGGGTTTCAGGTTAGTGTTAGGGCTAGCATTAGGGTTAGTGTTGAGGGATACGTTTAGGGGTTCTGGTGAGGGTTACGGTTAGTTTTACAGTTAAGGTGAGGGTTTAGGGCAAGTCTTATGATTAGGGTTAGAGTTAGAGTTACGGTTAGGTTTAGGGTTAGGTTTAGATGTAGGGTAAGATTTAGGTTTACTTTCAGGTTCAGGGTGAGAGGTAGTGTTCTATTTAGGGTCAAGGTTAGAGTTAGGTTTAGGATTCGGTCTAGGGTTAGGATTAGGATTAGTTTTAGGGTTAAGTTCAGGGCTATTGAAATGCTTAGGTTTAGGGTTACAGGTGGACTAGCATTATACTTAGAGTTAGGTTTAAGGTTAGGGTTTGGGTTAGGTTTAGGTTTACACTTAAGATTAGGATTAGGGTTTGGATGAAGTTTAGGATAGGGTGAGGGTTATTTTTATGGTTTGGGCAAAGTTTGGTTTTGTGTTCAGCTTAGTGTTAAGGTTAGGTTTAGGGTTCGGTTTTGGGTTAGGGGTTATGTTTAGGGTTTGGGTTACACTTTGGTTTAGGGTTAGTGTGAAGTTTAGGTTAAGGGTGAGGGTTAGGATAAAGGTTAGGATTAGGTTTATGGTAAGGTGTTAGTGGTTAGAGGTGTAGTTTAGGGTTAGGGTTTGGGTGAGGGTTCCGGTTAGGAATTGTGGTTCTGGTCATGGTTGGGTTTGGTTTAGGTTTATGATTAGGTTTCGGGTTAGTGTTAGAGTTAGGGTGAGAGTTAGGGTTAAGGTTTGGATTAGGCTTTGGTGTTAGGGGTTAGGGTTTGTGTTAGAGTTAGGGTTATCGTTAGGGCTCAGGGGTTTCAGGTTAGTTTTAGGGTTAAGGTTAGGGATTGCATTAGGGTTAGGTTTGGGGGATACGGTTAGGGGTTCGGGTGAGGGTTACGGTTAGTTTTACAGTTAAAGTGTGGGTTTAGGATAAGTGTTATGATTAGGGTTAGAGTTGGAGTTATTTTTAGGTTTAGGGTTAGGTGTAGGGGAAGATTTAGGTTTAGGTCCAGGTTTAGGGTTAGAGTTAGTGTTGTCTTTAGGGTCAAGGGTGCAGTTAGGGTTAGGTTAGGATTAGGTCTAGGGCTAGGATTAGGTTTAGGGTTAATTTCAGGGCTATTGTAAGGGTTAGGTTTAGGGTTACAGATGGACTAGCGCTATGGTTAGAGGTAGGTTTAAGGTTAGGGCTTGGGTTAGGTTTAGGTTTAAGGTAGTGTTAGAGTTTGGATGAAGTTTAGGATAGGGTGAGGGTTATTTTTATGGTTAGGGCAGAGTTTGGGTTTGTGTTCAGGTTAGCTTTAAGGCTAGGGTTCAGGTTAGGGTTAGGGGTTATGTTTAGGGTTAGGGTTATGTTTTGGTTTAGGGTTAGTGTGAAGTTTAGGTTAAGGGTGAGGGTTAGGATAAGCGTTAGAATTAGGGTTAGGATTATAGTTAGTGTTAGAGGTTAGATTTAGGATGCTAACGTTAGGTTTATGGTTAGGGTTGGGTTAATGTTAGAGTTAGGGTTAGATTAGGTTTAATGTTCGTGTTTGGGTTAGGGATAGGGTTAGGGATAGCATTAGGTTTAGGGTTGGGGATACGGTTAGGGGTTAGGGTGAGGGTTGTGGTTAGGGTGTGGGTTAGGGTTAGGTTTACAGTTAAGGTGAGGGTTTAGGGTAAGTGTTATAGTTAGGGTTCGAGTTCGAGTTTGGGTTAGGTTTAGGGTGAAGTTTCAGTTAATAGTCAGGGTCAGGGTAAGGGTTAGGGTTAAGATTACAGTTAGGGTTAAGTTTAGTGTTAGGGTTAGGGTTAGGGTAGGGGTAAGGTTAGGGTTAAGGCGAGGTTTACGGTAAAGGGTAGGGCTAGGTTAGGGTTAGGTTTAGAGTTAGAGCTAGTACTAGGGTTTAGGGTAAGAGGTAGGGTCAGGTTTAGAGTTTTTGTTAGTTTTAGGGTGGAGTTAAGGTTAAGCTTAGCCTTAGGGTAAGTGTTAGGTTTAGGTCAGGGTTAAGGTTAGGATTAGGGATAGGGTTAGGGTTAGGGAAAGGGTTAGGTGTTCGTGGGAGGGTTAGTGTTAGGTTTACACTTAAGCTGATGGTTTACAGTGTTACGGTTAGGTCAGGGTTGTAGTTAGGGTTAGGATGAGGTTTAAGTTTAGGGCTATATTTAGGGGATAGTTTAGGGTTAGGTTTAGATTTAGGGTTAAGGTTAGGCTTAGGTTTATCTTGAAATTTATGTTAAGGATGAGGGTTAGGGTTAGCGTTAGGGTTAGGTGTTTGGGTTAAGGTTAGGGTTAGGTTTAGGGTTTGGGTTAGGGTTAGGTGTTTCGGTTAATGTTAGGGTCAGGTTTAGGGTAAGGGTTAGGGTTCGGTTTAGGATCAGGCTTAGGGTTAGGATTAGAATTAGGGTTAGTGGTTAGGGTTAGGCTTAGGGTTAAGGTTAGGTTTAGGCTAAAGATCAGGATTTGATTTCGAGTTAGGTGTTAGTGTTTTGGTTAGGTTTAGGGTAGGGTTATATTTAGGGTTAGGTTAAGAGTTAGATTTATGTTTACAGTTAAGGTGAGGGTTTTGGGTAAGTGTTACATTTAGGGTTAGGGTTAGGTTTAGGGCTAGGGCTAGGGTTAGGTTTAGATTTCGAGTTACCGGTTAGGGTTAGGTTCAAGTTTATGGCAGGGTAAAGTTAGGGTTAAGGTTTGGTTAGAGTTAGGGTCAGGGTTAGGATTAGGATTAGGTTTAGGGTGAGGGTTAGGGTCAGAGTTATTGTAAGGGTTAGGTTTGGGGTTACAGGTGGGCCAAGGTTAAGGTTAGGGTCAGGGTTAAAGTTAGGGTGTGCTTTAGATTAGGGATAGGGTGAAGTTTAAGATAGGGTGAGGGTTAGGGTTATGGCTAAGGTTTGCTTGAGTTTTCAGGTTAGTGTTAAGGTTATGTTTAGGGTTAGGAATAAGTTTATGGGTTCTGTTTACTTTTAGGGTTGGGGTAGATTTTAGGTTAGGGTTAAGTTCAGTGTTACGGTTAGGGTTAGGTTTACGGTTTGTGTTAGGCATTGTGGTTGGTGTGAGGATTAGGTTTAGGATTAGGGTTGGGTAGGGTTAGGATTATGGTTATGGTAAGGTGTTAGGGATTAGAGGAGTAGTTTTGGGTTAGGGCTTGGGTGAGGGTTCCGGTTAGGCATTGTGGTTCTGGTCGTGGTTAGGTTTGGTTTAGGGTTAGGGTTAGTTTTATGATTAGGTTTCGGGTTAGTGTTAGAGTTAGGGTTAGGCTTTGGTGCTAGGGGTTAGGTTTTGGGTTAGGGTTAGGGTTATCGTTAGGGCTTAGGTTTTCAGGTGAGTGTTAGGGTTAGGGTTAGGGATAGCATTAGGGTTAGCTTTTGGGGGTACGGTTAGGGGTTAGGTGAGGGTTACAGTTAGTATTGCAGTTAAGGTTAGGTTTTAGGGCAAGTGTTAGGATTAGGGTTAGAGTTAGGGTTAGGTTTAGGGTTAGGTGCAGGGTAAGTTTTAGGTTTAAGTCCAGGTTTAGGGTTAGAGTTAGTGTTCTATTTAGGGTCAAGTTTAGAGTTCGGGTTAGGTTTAGGATTAGGTCTATTGTTGGGCTTAGGATTAGGGTTAGGTTCAGAGCTATTGTAAGGCTTAGGTTTAGGGTTACAGATGGACTAGCTTTATGGTTAGAGTTAGGTTTAAGGTTAGAGTTTGGGCTAGGTTTACGTTTACGGTTATGGTTAGGGTTAGGATTTGGTTGAAGTTTAGCATAGGGTGAGGGTTACTTTTAGGGTTAGGGCTAGAGTTTGTGTTTGTGTTCAGGTTAGTGTTATGGTTAGATTTAGGGTCCAGTTTAGGGTTAGGGGTTATGTTTAGTGTTAGGGTTAGTTTTAGGTTTAGGGTTAGTGTGAAGTTTAGGTTAAGGGTGAGAGTTAGGGTTAGGGTTAGGATTAGGGTTAGTGTTGGACGTTAGGTTTAGGGTGCTAGTTTTAGGTTTATGGTTAGGGTAGGTTTAAGTTTAGGGTTAATGTTAGGGTTAGTGTTAGATTAGGGTTACTGTTCGTGTTAGGGTTACAGTTAGGGTTAGGGATAGCATTAGGTTTAGGGTTAGGAATATAGTTAGGGGTTAGGGTGAGGGTTGGGGATATGGTGAGGGTTAGGTTTAGGTTTACAGTTAAGGTGAGGGTTTAGGGTAATTGTTATGGTTAGGGTTAGAGTTAGGGTCATGGTGAAGTTTCAGTTAATAGTGGGGTTCAGGGTTAATGTTAGATTTAGGGTTAAGGTTAGTGTTAGGGTTAGGTTTAGGTTAGGGTTAAGGTAGCGGTCAGGTTAGGGTTAAGACTAGGTTTACGGTAAAGTGTAAGGCTAGGTTAGGGTTAGGTTTAGAGTTAGCGCTAGGGTTTAGGGTTAGGGTTAAGGTCAGGTTTAGAGTTATTGTTAGGTTTACGGTTAAGGTTAGGGTAGAGTTAAGGTTAAGGTTAAGTTTAAGGTTAGGGTAAGAGTTAGGTTTACGTCAGGTTTAGGGTTAGGATGAGGGATAGGGTTAGGGTTAGGGAAAGGGTTAAGGTTTCGTGTGAGGATTAGTGTTATGTTTACATTAAGCTGATGTTTTTGGGTGTTACAGTAAGGTTTAGGGTTAGAGTTAGGTTAGGTTTAGAGTTAGGGCTAGAGTATGGTGATAGTGCTTTAGGTTTAGGTTTAGGGTGGAATTTAGGTTAAGGATGAGGGTTAGGGTTGGGGTAGGTGTTTGGATTAATGTTAGGGTCAGGTTTAGGGTTTTGGTTTAGAGTTCAGGTTAGATTCAGGGTTAGGGTTAGATTTAGGTTTAGGGTTAGGGTTAGGTTTAGTGTCAGTTTAGCTTAGGGTTAGGGTTTCAATGAAGTTAGGGTAGGTTTAGGGTTATGGTTAGGTTGAAATTTTGGTTAAGTGTGAGGGTTTGGTTTCGGGTTAGGGTTAGAGTTAGGGTTAGTGGTTAAGGTTAGGTTTAGGGTTAAGGTTAGGTTTAGGCTAAGCATTAGGGTTAGAGTTAGGGTTAGTGGTTAGTGTTTCAGTCAGGTTTAGGATAGGGTTATAATTAGGGTTAAGTTTAGGGTTACGGTAAGAGTTAGATTTACGTTTACAGTTAAGGTGAGGGTTTTGCGTAACTGTTACGGTTAGGGTTAGGGCTAGGTTTAGGGTTAGAGTTGGGTTAGGGGTTAGGTTTAGGTTAAGTTTATGGTAGGCTTAAAGTTAGGGTTAAGGTTAGGTTAGGGTTAGGGTCAGGGTTAGGATTAGAATTAGGTTTTGGGCGAGGTTTAGTGTCAGAGTTATTATAAGGGTTAGGTTTAGGGTTACAGATGGGCCAAGGTTAAGGTTAGGGTTAGGTTTAGGGGTAGGATTAAGGTTAAAGTTAGGGTTAGCTTTAGGTTAGGGATAGGGTGAAGTAAAGTAGGGTGAGGGTTAGGGATATGGCTAAGGTTTGGGTTCGTTTTCAGGTTAGTGTTAAGTTTATGTTTAGGGTTAGCGTTAAGTTTAGGGGTTCTGTTTAGTTTTAGGGCTGCGTTAGATTTCAGGTTAGGGTTAAGTTAAGTGTAACAGTTAGGGTTACGATTTGTGTTAGGCATTGTGGTTGGGGTGAGTGTTAGGTTTATGGTTAGGGTTGGGTAGAGTTAGGACTATGGTTATGGTAAGGTGTTAGGGTTTAGAAGTGTAGTTTAGGGTTAGGGTTTGGGTGAGGGTTTCGGTTAGGCATTGTGGTTCTGGTCATGGTTAAGTTTGGTTCAGTGTCAGGGTTAGGTTTATGATTAGGTTTCGGGTTAGTGTTAGAGTTAGGGTGAGGGATAGTGTTAAGGTTTAGGTTAGGTTTTGGTGTTATGTTTTAGGGTTTGCGTTAGGGTTTGCGTTAGAAAGAAAAGAGAATAGCAAGAGGCCTTTTCTTTCCGGCTGCTTTCCCAAGCCCTTCCAGCTAAAACTATGTCGTTGCTCCTCTGGAAGGATCCCTGCACCGCGACGTAGTTTCTCAGAAGAATCCCTGCGTTTGCAAGAGCAAATGAGGAATTCGTTGCAGGAAAGAGGAAGGAAAGAAAGTTTCTCTCCCTCTGCCTGCTTTGCTCAGAGGACTGGATGAAGTCAGGGAGTTCTCCCTTTCACTGAGAAACGTGCGGGCTGCTGTTGCCTGTGCGCTCTCTTCTTTGCAAAAGAGTCTGCAGTTCCACGCTTTGAACCGTGGAAAGGCGCCGGGCTCTACTAAGACTTCCCCCGGCGCTTTGTTTGCCCTGGGCCAAAGCGAGCCTTCACAATAGCTGAACGCTAACACTGCATACTCGTTCCACTTCCAGAACAGAGCTACCGCGAGGCAGTTCTCCGGGGGAAAACGGCCCTTTGCGCAGGGCAGATCTGTGGAGCTCATTGCGGGAAAGCGAAAGCTAAGGACGCTTTTCTCCCTCTAACCGCTTTCGTCGGAGGAACGGGGGAAGTCACAGTGTTCTTTCTCTCACTGAGATACACACAATCTGATGTTGCCTCTGAGCTCCGTTGCTGGCAAAGAACTGAAACTGACATACATTCCTGTGGGGAAACACAGGGCTTTTCTAGGATTTCTCTAGGCAGTGTGTTTTTCCTGGGCCTCACTGTAGGAACACTACCTCGCCAGGGCAACGCTGCGTGGGATTTCCTCTGCCAGGAGAGAGCGGCTGCTTTGTAGTTTGTGCTGGGAAACCTTGCTTTGGCAAGTGCGAATTGACTGCATTCAGGCAGAAAGAAAAGAGAATCGCAAGAGGCCTTTTCTCCCCGGCTGCTTTCCCATTTCCTTCCAGCTAAAACTATGTCGTTGCTCCTCTGGAAGGATCCCTGTACCGCGACGTAGTTTTTCAGAAGAAGCACTGCGTTTGCAAGAGCAAATGAGGAATTCGTTGCAGGAAAGAGGAAGGAAAGAAAGTTTCTCTCCTTCTGCCTGCTTTGCTCAGAGGACTGGATGAAGTCAGGGAGTTCTCCCTTTCACTGAGAAACGTGCGGGCTGCTCTTGCCTGTGCGCTCTCTTCTTTGCAAAAGAGTCTGCATTTCCACGCTTTGAACCGTGGAAAGGCGCCGGGCTCTGCTAAGACTTCCCCCGGCGTTTCGTTTGCCCTGGGCCAAAGCGAGCCTTCACAATAGCTGAACGCTAACACTGCATACTCGTTCCACTTCCAGAACAGGGCTACCGCGAGGCAGTTCTCCGGGGGAAAACGGCCCTTCGCGAAGGGCAGATCTGTGGAGCTCATTGCGGGAAAGCGAAAGCAAAGGACGCTTTTCTCCCTCTAACTGCTTTTGTCAGAGGAACGGGGGAAGTCACAGTGTTCTTTCTCTCACTGAGATACACACAATCTGACGTTGCCTCTGAGCTCCGTTGCTGGCAAAGAACTGAAACTGACATACATTCCTGTGCGGAAACACAGGGCTTTGCTAGGATTTCTCTAGGCAGTGTGTTTTCCCTGGGCCTCACTGTAGCAACACTATCTCGCCAGGGCAACGCTGCGTGGGATTTCCTCTGCCAGGAGAGAGCTGCTGCTTTGTAGTTTGTGCTGGGAAACCTTGATTTGGCAAGTGCGAATTGACTGCATTCAGGCAGAAAGAAAAGAGAATAGCAAGAGGCCTTTTCTTCCCGGCTGCTTTCCCAAGCCCTTCCAGCTAAAACTATGTAGTTGTCCTCTGGAAGGATACATGCACTGCGATGTAGTTTTTCAGAAGAAGCCTTGCATTTCCAAGAGCAAATGAGGAATTCATTGCAGAAAAGAGGAAGGAAAGAAAGTTTCTCTTCTTCTGCCTGCTTTGCTCAGAGGACTGGATGAAGTCAGGGAGTTCTCCCTTCCACTGAGAAACAGGCAGGCTGCTGTTGCCTGTGCACTCTCTTATTTGGAAAAGAGTCTGCAGTTACACACTTTGAACTGTGGAAAGACACCAGGGTTTTATAGGATTTCCCCAGGCGCTTTGTTTTCCCTTGGCCAAAACGAGCCTTCACAACAGCTTAACGCCAACACTGCATATTCGTTCCTCATCCAGAAAACGACTACCATGAGTCATTTCTCTCTAAGCCTAACCCTAAACCGAATCCTAAGCATAACACTAAACCTAACCATTAACCTGACCCTAACATTAACCCAAACACCTATCCCTAATACTAACCCTAACCCTCATCCTTAACCTAATCTTCACCCAATACCTAAACCTAAACCTAACCCTAAAGCAAAATTAACCCTAAACTGTGCCCTAACCCTAAATCTAACCCTAACCCTAAGCCTAACCCTAGCCCTAACACCCTAAAACACCAGCTTAGGTATAAACCTAACACTAACAACCACACGAACCTCTAACTCTTTCCCTAACCCTAACCTATCCCTAATCCTAACCTAAACCTGACCTAAACCTAACCTGTACCGTATGCCTAAACTTAACCCTAACCCTAAATCTACCATAACACTAACCCTAAACGTAGCAATAACTCTAAACTTGACCCTAACCCTAACCCTAAACCCTAGCACTAACTCTAACCCTAACCCTAACCCTGACCCTAACCTAGCGCAACCCTTTACCGTAAACCGAGCCTTAACCCTACCTTACCCCTACCCTAAACCTAACCCTAACGCGAACCTTAAACCTAACTCTAACCTTAACCCTAACTCTCACTATTTTCTGGAACTTCACCCTAACCCTAACTCTAACCCTAACCTTAACAAATTAACCTAAACCAAACACTTAAATGTAAACCTAACCCTAACCATCACCCTAGCCTTAACCATTTCTGCAACCCTAAACCTAACGCTCTCCCTAACCTTATTCCTAACCCTAACCCTAATACGAACAGTAACTCTAATCTAACCCTAACACTAACCTTAAATTTAAGCCTACCCTAACAAAAAACCTAACCCTAACACCCTAAACCTAACATCTGACACTAACTAAAACCCTAACCCTTATCCTAACCCTCGTCTGAACCCTCACCCTTAACCTAAACTTCATACTAACGCTAAACCTAAAAAAAAAATACCTAAACCTAACCCTAAACATAACACCAACCCTAAACCGAACCCTAAACCTAACCTTAATACTAACCTGAACACAAACCCAAACTCTAGCCCTAACAATAAAAATAACCCTCACCCTATCCTAAACATCCAAACCCTAAACCTAAACCTAACCCATACCCTATCCTTAAACATAACTCTAACCATAACGCTAGTCCAAATGTAACCCTAAACCTAACCCTTACAATAGCCCTGAACTTAACCCTAAACTTAATCCTAACCCTAGACCTAAACCTAACCGTAACCCTAAATCTAACCTTGACCCTAAATTGAACACTAACTCTAACCATAAACCCGCACCTAAACCTAAATATTGCCCTACACCTAACCATAACCCTAAACCTAACCCTAACTCTAACCCTAATGATGACACTTGACCTAAACCCTCACCTAAACTGTAAAACTAACCGTAACCCTCACCCTAACCCCTAACCGTATCCCCCAACCCTAACCCTAATGCTATCCGTAACCCTACCCCTAACACTAACCTGAACCCCTGAGCCCTAACGATAACCCTAACCCTAACCCAAACCCTAACCCCTAACACCAAAGCCTAACCCAAACCTTAACTCTAACTCTCACCCTAACTCGAACACTAACCTGAAACCTAATCATAAACCTAACCGTAACCCTAAACCAAACCTAACCATGGTCAGAACCACAATGCTTTACCAGAACCCTCACCCACCCCTAACCCTAAACTACACTTCTAACCCCTAACAGCTTACCATAACCATAATCCTAAGCATACACAACCCTAACCATAAACCTAAACCTCACCCCAACCACAAGGCCTAACACAAACTGCAACCTTAAATGTTACACTAAACTCAACCCTAACCTAAAATCTCACCCTAACCCTAAAACTAAACACAACCCATACACGTAACCCTAACCCTAAACATAACCTTAACACTAACCCGAAAACTAACCCAAACCTTAGCCATAACCCTAACCCTCACCCTATCTTAAACTTCACCCTATCCCTAACCTAAAGCTAACCCTAACCCTACCCCTAAACCTAACCCTAACCTTAACCTTGGCCCACTTGTAACCCTAAACTTAACCCTTACAATATCTCTGACCCTAACTCTCACCCTAAACCTAATCCTAACCCTGACCCTAACCCTAACCTAACCTTAACCTAACATTAAGGCTACCATAAACTTACACCTAACCCTAACCTCTAACCCTAACTGTAACCCTAGCCCTAACCCTAACAGTAACACCCAAAACACTCAACAGTAAATGTAATTCTAACTCTTACCCTAACCCTATACTTAACCCTAAAAATAACCCTACCCTAAACCTAACTGAAACAATAACCCCTAACCCTAACTCTAAACCTAATCATTATCCTAAATCTAAACTTAACCTTAAACCTAAACCTAAACACTCACCCTAACTCTAACCCTAACCCTAAACCCAAAACAAATCCTCACCCTTAACCAAAATTTCACCCTAACCATAACGCTAAACCTACCATAACATCATTCAAACACTAACCCTAACCAAAACTAAAACTAACCCTAACACTAACACTAACCCCAACCCTAAACCTAAACATAACCCTTACCCTGACCCTAACATGAACCCTAACCCCTAACCCTAAACCTCATAATTAAAATAAACTTCACGCTAACCCTAACCCTAAAACTAAAAAAATACCTAAACATGACACTAAATCTCCACCTAACCCTGACCCTAACAATAATCCTAAGCATAAACCTAACCCTAACACTAACTCTAACCCTAACCCTAACTGTAACACCCTAAAACATTAGCTTAACTGTAAACCTAACACTAACCGTCACACGAATCCCTAACCCTTCCCCCAATCCTAACCCTATCCCTAATCCTAGCCCAAACTCTGAACTAAACCTAACCCTTCCCCTAACCCTAAAATTAACCCTAACATTAACTCTAGCCTAACCCTAAACTGAAGCCTAACAATAACTCTAAACTTGACCCTAACCCTAACCCTAAACGCTAGCACTAACTCTAACTATAAACGTAACCCTAACCCTAACCCAGCACTACCCTTTACTGTAAACCTAGCCTTCACAGTAACCTTACCCCTACCGTAACCCTAACCCTAAACCTAACCCTGACACTAACCTTAACCCTAACTCTAACCTTAACCCTAATACTCACTATTAACTGAAACTTCACCCTAACCCTAACCCTAACTCTAACTCTAACCCTAACCATAACAATTAACCTAAACCCTCTCCTTAACTGTAAACCGAACACTAACACACACCCTAACCCTTAACCATGTCCCCAATCCTAAACCTAATGTTATCCCTAAACTTATCCCTAACCCTAACTCTAACACGAAGAGTAACCCTAACCTAATCCTAACCCTAACATTAACCTTAAACTTAAGACTAGCCTAACCATAAACCTAAACCTAACACCCTAAACCTAATGTCTAACATTATAATTCTAACCCTAATCCTAACTCTTATCTTAACCTGAACTTCACACTAATACTAACCCTATATGTAAATCTAACCCTAAACATAGCCCCTAACCCTAATCCAAACCCTAAACCTAACCTTAAAACTAACGTGAACACAAACCCAAACTCTAGCCCTAACCATAAAAATAACCCTCACCCTAGCCTAAACATCATCCAAACCCTAACCCTAACCTTAACCCTAACCTAAACCTAACCAAAACCCTTACCTTAAACCTAACTCTAACCATAACACTAGTCCATCTGAAACCCTAAACCTAACCCTTACGATAGCCCTGAACCTAACCCTAACCCTAAACATAATCGTAATCCTACCCCTAAATCTAACCCTAACCCTAACCTTAACTTTGGCCCATCTGTAACCCTAAACCTAACCCTTATGATAACTCTGACCCTAATGTTGGCCTGAAACCTAATTCTAATCCTAACCCTGACCCTAACCCTAACCTAACCTTAACCCTAACTTAAAGCTTACCATAAACTTAAACCTAACCCTAACCCTAACCCAAACTCTAACCCTAAACCTAGCCCTAACCCTAACCGTAACAGTTACCCAAAACCTTCACCTTAACTGTAAACGTAAATCTAACTCTTACCGTAACCCTAAACTTAACCTTAATTATAACCCTATCCTAAACCTAACTGAAACACTAACCCCTAACCTTAACTCTAACCCTAATCCTTAGCCTAAACCTAACCTTAACCCTAAACCTAACCCTAACCACTAACCCTAACTCTAACCCTAACCCGAAACCGAAACCTCACCTTAACCAAAATTTCACCTGAACCATAACCTTAAACCTACCCTAACTTCATTCAAACCCTAACCCTAAGCAAAACTAACGCTAAACTTAACCCTAACCCTGACTCTAACCTGAACCCTAAATACCAACCCTAAACCTGACCCTAACAATAATCCAAACACCTAACCCTAACCCTAACTCTTATCCTTAAACTAAAATTCACCCTAAACCTAAGCCTAAACCACTATCTCCTAACTCTAGCCCTAACCCTAAACCTAACCTAACTCTAACCCTAACTCTAAACATAACACCCTAAAACATCAGCTTAATGTAAACATAACACTAACCCTCACACGAACCCCTAACCCTTTCCCTAACCCTAACCCTATCCCTCATTCTAACCCTAACCCTAACCCTGACCTAAACCTAAACCTTACCCTAACCCTATACTTAACCCTAACCTTAACTCTACCCTAACCTTAACCCTAAACCTAACAATAACTCTAAACCTGACCTTAACCCTAACTCTAAACCCAAGCACTAACTCTAAACCTAACCCTAACCTAGCCCTACCCTTTACTGTAAACCTAGCCTTAACCCTAACCTGACCACTATCCTAACCCTAACCCTAAACCTAACCCTAACACTAACCTTAACCCTAACCCGCACTAATAAATGAAACTTCACCGTGACCCTAACTCTAACCCTAACCATAACAATTACCCTAAACCTTCACCTTAACTGTAAACCTAAACCTAACCCTCACCATATACCCAACCCTCACCCTCACCCCTAACTATATTCCCAACCCTAAACCTAATGCTATCCCTAACCCTAACCGTAACCCTAACATGAACAGTAACCCTAATCTAACACTAACCCTAACATTAACCCTAAACTTAACCCTACCCTAACCATAAAACTAAACCTAGCACCCTAAACCTAACCTCCAACACTAAATATAATCCTAACCCTAATCCTAACCCTTATCCTAACCCTCAACCTTAACCTAAACTTCACACTAAGCCTAAACCTAAAACTAACCCTAACATGAAAAATAACCCCTAACCCTAAATTGGACCCTAAACCTAACCTTAACACTAACCTGACCACAAACCCAAACTCCAGCCCTAACCCTAAAACTAACCCTCACCCTATGCTAAACTTCATCCAAACACTGAGCCTAACCTTAACCAAAACGTAAACCTAGCCCAAACCCTAACCTTAAACCTGACTCTAACCATAAAGCTAGTCCATCTGTAAACCTAAACCTAAGCCTCACAATAGCTCTGAACCTAACCCTAAACCTAATACTAATCCTAACCCTAGACTTAATCCTAACCCTAACCCTAACTCTAACCTTGACCCTAAATAGAACACTAACTCTAACCCTAAACCTGGACTTAAAACTAAAATTTAACCTACACCTAACCCTAACCCTAAATCTAACTCTAATCATAACACTTACCCTAAAACCTCACCTTAACTGTAAAACTAACCGTAATCCTCAGTCTAACCCCTAACCATATCCCCAAAATCTAACCCTAATGCTATCCCTAACCCTAACCCTAACACTAACCTGAACCCCTAAGCCCTAAAAATAACACTCACCCTAACCCAAAACCTAACCCCTAACACCAAAGCCTAACCATAACTCTCACCCTAACTCTAACACTAAGCCGAAACCTAATCATAAAACTAACCCTAACCCTAAACCAAACCTAACCATGACCAGAACCACAATGCCTAACCGGAACCCTCACCCAAACCCTAACCCTAAACTACACCTCTAACCCCTAACACCTTACCATAACCATAATCTTAACCCTACCCAACCCTAACCCTAAACCTAATCCTCACCCCAACCACAATGCCTAACACAAACCGTAAACCTAACCCTAACCGTAACACTGAACTTAACCCTAACCTAAAATCTACCCCTAACCCTAAAAGTAAACAGAACCCATAAACTTAATCCTAACCCTAAACATAACCTTAACACTAACCTGAAAAACTCAAGCAAACCTTAGCCATAACCCTAACCCTCACACTATCTTAAACTTCACCCTATCCCTAATCTAAAGCACACGTTAACTTTAACCCTAACCCTACCCCTAAACCTAACCCTAACCTTAACCTTGGCCCACCTGTAACCCTAAACCTAACCCTTACAATAACACTGACCCTAACCCTCACCCTCACCCTAATCCTAATCCTAACCCTGACCCTGACCCTAACCAAACCTTAACCCTAACTTTACTCTACCATAAACTTAAACCTAACCCTAACCCGTAACCCTAAATTTAAACCCAAGCCTAGGCCTAGCCCTAACACTAACCCTAACCCTAACCGTAACACTTACCCAAAACCCTCACCTTAACTGTAAACATAACTCTAACTCTTAACCTAACCCTAAATATAACCCTACCCTAAACCTAACCGAAACACTAACACCTAACTCTAAATCAAATCCTGATCTTTAGCCTAAACCTAACCGTAACTCTAAGCCTAACCCTAACCACTAACCCTAATTCTAACCCTAACCCTAAGCCTGATCCTAAACCGAACCCTAACCCTAACCCTAAACCTGACCCTAACATTAACCGAAACACTTAACCCTAACCCTAACCTTAACCCAAACACCTAACCCTAACGCTAACCCTAACCCTCATCCTTAACCTAAACTTCACCATAAACCTAAGCCTAACCTTAACCCTAAAACTAAACCTAGCCCCCCCAAAAAAAAAAACCTAGCCCTAAACTATGCCCTAAATCTAGCCCTAAACCTAAACCTTATCCTAACCCTAACTACAACCCTGACCTAACCGTAACACCGTAAAACATCAGCTTAAGTGTACACCTAACACTAACCCTCACACGAACACCTAACCCTTTCCCTAGCTCTAACCCTATCCCTAATCCTAACCTTAACCCTGACCTAAACCTAACACTTACCCTAATGCTAAACTTAACCTTAACCTTAACTCTACCCTAAAACTAACAAAAACTCTAAACCTGACCCTACCTCTTACCCTAAACCCTAGCACTAGCTCTAACTCTAAACCTAACCCTAACCCTAACCTAGCCCTACCCTTTACCGTAAACCTAGGCTTAACCCTAACCTTACCCCTATCCTAACCCTAAACCTAACCCTACCACTAAACTTAACCCTAACTGTAATCTTAACCCTAACCCTTACCCTGACCCTGACTATTAACTGAAAATTCACCCTAAACCTAACCCAAACTCTAACCCGAACCCTAACTATAACACTTACCCTAAACCCTCACCTTAACTGTAAACCTAACCCTAACCCTCACCCTAACCACAACCCTCACCCTAACCCCTAACCGTATCCCCAACCATAAACCTAATGCTATCCCTAACCCTATCCCTAACCCTATCCCTAACCCTATCCCTAACCCAAACACGAACATTCACCCTAATCTAACCGTAACGCTAACATTAACCCAACCCTAACCATAAACCTAACCTTAACATCCTAAATCTAACCTCTAACACTAACTATAATCCTAACCCTAATTCTAACTCTTATCCTAACCCTCACCCTTAACCTAAACTTCACACTAACCCTAAAGCAAAATGTAACCCTAACCCTAACCCTAAATATAACCCCTAACCCTAACCCGAACCCTAAACCTAACCTTAACGCTAACCTGAACACAAACCCAAACTCGAGCCCTAACCATAAAAAAACCCTCACCCTATCCTAAACTTCACCCAAACCCTAACACTAACCTTAACCCTAAACCTAAAGCTAACCCAAACCTTAACCATAAACCTACCTCTAACCATAACGCAAGTTCATTTGTAACCCTAAACCTAACCCTTACAATAGCCCTGAACTTAACCCTAAACCTAATCCTAGCCCTAGACCTAACCTGACCTAACTCTAACTGTAACCTTGACCCTAAAGAGAGCACTAACTCTAACCCTAAACCTGGACCTAAACCTAAATCTTCCCCTACACCTAACCCTAAACCTAAAAATAACTCTAACTCTAACCCTAATCATAACACTTATCCTAAACCCTCACCTTAACTGTAAAACTAACCGTAACCCTCACCCTAACCCCTAACTGTATCCCCCAAACCTAACCCTAATGCAATCCCTAAACTTAACCCTAAAACCAACATGAAACCCCTGAGCCCTTACGATAACCCTAACTCTAACACAAACCCTAACCCCTAACACCAAAGCCTAATCCAAACCTTAACCCTAACTCTCACCCTAACTTTAACACTAACCCGAAACCTAATCATAAACTTAACCCTCAAGCGAAACCAAACCCAACCGAACCAGAACCACAATTCCTAACTGGAACCTTCACCCAAACCCTAACCCTAAACTACACTTCTAACCACTAACACCTTACCATAATCCTAATCCTAGCGCTTATCCTAACCCTCACCCTTAACCTAAACTTCACACTAACCCTAAACCAAAGCGTAACCCGAACCCTACACATAACCCCTTACCCTAACCCGAACCCTAAACCTAACCTTAACACTAACCTGAACACAAAACCAAACTTTAGCCCTAACCACAAAAATAACCCTCAACCTATCCTAAACTTCATCCAAACCCTAACCCTAACCTTAACTGTAAACCTCAACCTAACCCAAACCCTAACCTTAAACCTAACTCTAACTATAACGCTAGTCCACCTGTAACCCTAAACCTAAGCCTTACAATAGCCCTGAACTTAACCCTAAAACTAATCCTAATCCTAACCCTAGACCTAATCCTAACCCTAACTCTAACCTTGACCCTAAATAGAACACTAACTCTCACCCTCAACCTGAAACTAAACCTAAATCTTACCCTACACCTAACCCTAACCCTAAACCTAACCCTAACTCTAACTCTAACCCTAATCATAACACTTACCCTAAAACCTCACCTTAACTGTAAAACTAACCGTAAAACTCACCATAACCCCTAAACGTATCACCCAACCCTAACCCTAATGCTAGCCCTAACACTAACCTGGACCCCTAAGCCCTAACGATAACACTAAACCTAACCCAAAACCTAACCGCTAACACCAAAGCCTAACCCAAACCTTAAACCTAACTCTCACCCTAACTCTAACACTAACCCGAAACCTAATCATAAACCTAACCCTAACCCTAAACCAAACCTAACCATGACCAGAACCACAATGCCTAACTGGAACCCTCACCCAAACCCTAACCATAAACTACACCTCTAACCCCTAACACCTTACCATAACCATAATCCTAAGCCTAATCAACCGTGACACTAAAACTAACCCTCACCCCAACCACAACGCCTAACACAAACCCTAACCCTAACCCTAACCGTAACACTAAACTTAACCCTAACCAAAAATCTAACCCTAACCCAGAACTAAACATAACCCGTAAACTTAACCCTATCCCTAAACATAACCTTAACACTAACCTGAAAACTAACCCGAACCTTAGCCATAACCCTCACCCTAACCCTCACCCTACCTTAAACTTCACCCACCCCTAACCTAAAGCTAACCCTAACTTTAACCCTAACCCTACCCCTAAACCTAACCCTAACCTTAACCTTGGCCCACCGGTCACCCTAAACCTAACCCTTACAATAACTCTGACCCGAAACCTCACCCTAAACCTAATCCTAATGCTAACCCTACCCTAACCTTAATCTTAACTTTAACCCTACCATAAAACTACACCTAACCCTAACCCCTAACCCTAACTCTAACCCTAACCCTAACCATAACACCTACCCAAAACCTTCATCTTAACTGTAAACGTAACTCTAATTCTTACCCTAACCCTAAACTTAAACCTAAATATAACCCTACCCTAAACCTAACCAAAACACTTACCCCTAACCCTAACTCTAACCCTAATCCTTAGCCTAAACCTAATCTTAACCCTAAACCTAACCCTAACCATTAACCCTAACTCTAACCCTAACCCTAACCCTAAACCGAACCCTCACCGTTAACCAAAATTTCACCCTAACCATAACCCTAAACCAACCCTAACTTTATTCAAGCCCTAACCTTAACCAAAACTAAAACAAACCCTAAACCTAACCCTAAATCTACCCCTGACCCTAACCTGAACCCTAACTCCTAATCCTTACCCTAACCCTCACGCTTAACATAAACTTAACCCTAACCCTATCCTAAAACTAAACATAACACTAAATCTTCCCCAACCCTGAACCTAACCAAATCCTAACCATAAACCTAAACCCTAAACTTAACCCTAACACTGACCCTAACTCTAACCATAATCCTAACCATAAAAATTACCCTACACACTCAGCTTAAATGGAAACCTACCACTAACCCACACCCTAACATCTAAACCTAAACTCAACCCTTAACCTAATCCTATCTCTAACCTTATCCTAGCCCAACACCTAAACATGACTTAATCCTAACACTTACCCTAAACCTAACCCTAAACCTAACCTTAACCTTAAACCTAATCCTAACCTTAACCCTAATCCTAACCCCTAACCCTAACCCTAAGCTTAACTCTCATCCTTAAATTAAACTTCACCCTAACCCTAATCCTAAACCAAACCCTAAACCTAACCCTATATCTTAAGCTAACATTAACACAAACACCTAACCCTAATGTGAAACCTAAACCTAACCTTAACCCAAACACTAACCCTTACCCTAACCCTCATCCTTAACCTAAACTTCACCCTAAACCTAAGCCTAACCCTAACCCTAAAACTAAACCTAACTCTAAACTATCCCCTGACTCTATCCCTAAACCCAAACCTAACCCTAACTCTAACTCTAACCCTAACCCTAACTGTAACACACTAAAACATCAGCTTGACTGTAAACCTAACACTAACCCTCATACGAACCCCTAACCCTTTCCGCACCCCTAAACCTATCCCTCATCCTAGCCCTAACCCTTACCTAAACCTAACACTTACTCTAACCCTAAACATAACCCTAAACTTAACTCTACCTTAACCCTAACCCTAAACCTAAAAATAACTCTAAACATGACCCTAACCCTGACCCTAATCCCTAGCACTAACTCTAACTCTAAAAAGCTAGCCCTACCCTTTACTGTAAACCTAGCCTTAACCCTAACCTTACCCAAACCCTAACCCTAAACCTATACCTATCCCTAACACTAACCTTAACCCTACTCTAACCTTAACCCTAACCCTGACTATTAACTGAAACTTCACCTAACCCTAAGCCTAGCTGTAACTCTAACCCTAACCATAACAATTACCATAACCCTCACCTTAAGTGTAAACCTAACCCTAACCCTAACCCTCAACCTAACCCTTACCCGTATCCACAACCCTAAACCTAACGCTGTCCCCAACTTTATCCCTAACTCTAATCCTAATATGAACAGGAACCCTAATCTAACCCTAATATTAACCCTAAATTCATCCCTACCCTAACCATAAATCTAACCCTAACACCCTAAAACTAACGTCTAACACTATCTTTACTCCTGACCCTATTTCTAGCCCTCACCCTTAACCTAAACTTCACACTAACCCTAAACCTAAACCTAACGCTAACCCTAAACATAACCCTTAACCCTAACCGAACCCTAAAACTTACCTTAACACTAACCTGAACATAAACCCAAACTCTAGCCCTAACCATAAAAATAACCCTCACCCTATCCTAAACTTCATCCAAACCCTAACCCTAACCTTAACCCTAAACCTGAACCTAACCCAAACCCTAACCTTAAACCTAACTGTAACCGTAACGCTAGTCGATCTGTAACCCTAAACCTAAGACTTATAATAGCCCTGAACCTAACCCTAAACCTAATCCTAATCCATACCCTAGACCTAATCCTAACCCTAACCCTAACTCTAACCTTGACCCTAAATAGAACACTAACCCTAACTCTAAACCTGGACGTAAAACTAAATCTTACCCTACACCTAAACCTAACCCTAACTCTAACTCTAACCCTAATCATAACACTTACCCGAAACCCTCACCTTAACTGTAAAACTAACCGTAACCCTCACCTTAACCTCTAACCGTATCCCCCAACCCTAACCAAAATGTTATCCCTAACCCTAACACTAATCTGAAACCCCTGAGCCCTAATGATAACCTTAACCCTAACCCAAACCCTAACCCCTAACACCAAAGCCTAACACAAACCTAAAGCCTCTCACCCTAACTCTAACACTAACCCGAAGCCTAATCATAAACCTAACCCTAACCCAAACCTAACCATGACCAGAACCACAACACCTAACCGAAGCCCTCACCCAAACCTAACCCTAAACTACACCTCTAACCCCTAATACCTTACCATAACCATAATCCTAACCCTACCCAACCCTAACCCTAAACCTAACCCTCACCCCAACCACAACGCCTAACACAACCATAAATCTAAGCCTAACCACATTAAACTTAACCCTAACCTAAAATCTGACCCTAACCCTAAAACTAAACAGAACCCTTAAACTTAACCCTCACCCTAAACGTAACCTTAACACTAACCTGAAAAACTCAAGCAAACCTTAGCCATAACCATAACCCTCACGCTATCTAAAACTTCACCCTAACAACCTTAGGAGCCCTAATACAAGGCATAAACAGAATACAAAACATCAGCAAAAATGACGAAGAGAAACCAGATAACTGGGAGCTCCTAAAAATCAAACACCCATGCTCATCTAAAGATTTCACTAAAAGAGTAAAAAGATCACCTACAGACTGGGAAAGAATTTTCAGCTATGACATCTCCGACCAGCGCCTGATCTCTAAAATCTATATGATTCTGTCAAAGCTCAACCACAAAAAGACAAACAACCCTATCAAGAAGTGGGCAAAGGATATAAACACACACTTCACTAAAGACGATATTCAGGCAGCTCACCGATACATGAGAAAACGCTCTCGATCATTAGCCATTAGAGAAATGCAAATTAAAACTATGATGAGATTCCATCTCACTCCAACAAGGCTGGCATTAATCCAAAAAACACAAAAGAATAAATGTTGGAGAGGCTGCGGAGAGATTGGAACTCTTATACACTGCTGGTGGGAATGTCAAATGATACAACCACTTTGGAAATCTATCTGGCGTTATCTTAAACAGTTAGAAATAGAAGTACCATACAACCCAGAAATCCCACTCCTCGGAATATACCCTAGAGAATTAAGAGCCTTCACACAAACAGATACATGCACACCCACGTTTACTGCAGCTCTGTTTACAATAGCAAAAAGCTGGAAGCAACCGAGGTGTCCATCAACAGATGAATGGTTAAATAAACTGTGGTATATTCACACAATGGAATACTACGCATCAATAAAGAACAGTGACAAATCTGTGAAACATTTCACAACTTGGAGGAACCTGGAAGGTATTATGCTGAGCGAAATCAGTCAGAGGCAGAAGGACAAATATTGTATAAGACCACTATGATAAGATCTTGAGAAATATTATAAACTGAGAAGAACACATACTTTTGTGGTTACGAGGGGGGGAGGGAGGGAGGGTGGGAGAGGGTTTTTTACTGATTAATTAGATAAGAGCTGCTTTAGGTGAAGGGATGGACAATACTCAATACATGGAAGGTCAGCTCAACTGGACTGGACCAAAAGCAAAGAAGTTTCTGGGATAAACTGAAGGCTTCAAAGGTCAGCGGAGCAATGGTGGGGGTTTGGGGACCATGGTTTAAGGGGACTTCTAAGTCAATTGGCAAAATAATTCTATTATGAAAACATTCTGCATCCCACTGCGAAATGTGGCATCTGGGGTCTTAAATGCTAACAAGTGGCCATCTAAGATGCATCAATTGGTCTCAACCCACCTGGATCAAAGGAGAATGAAGAACACCAAGGTCACACGATAACTAAGAGCCCAAGAGACAGAAAGGGCCACACGAACCAGAGACCTACATCATCCTGAGACCAGAAGAACTAGTTGGTGCCCGGCCACAATCGATGACTGCCCTGACAGGGAGCACAACAGAGAACCCCTGAGGGAGCAGGAGATCAGTGGGATGGAGACCCCAAATTCTTATAAAAAGACCATACTTAATGGTCTGACTGAGACTAGAGGAGTCCTGGCGGTCATGGTCCCCAAACCTTCTGTTGGCACAGGACAGGACTCCCGAAGACAACTCATCAGACATGAAAGGGACTGGACAGTGGGTAGGAGAGAGATGCTGATGAAGAGTGAGCAAATTATATCAGGTGGACACTTGAGATTGAGATGGCATCTCCTGTCTGGAGGGGGGATGGGAGGATAGAGTGAGTTGGAAGCTGGCAAAATTGTCATGAAAGGAGAGACTGGAAGGGCTGACTCATTAGGGGGAGAGCAAGTGGGAGTACGGAGTAAGGTGTATAGAAACTTATATGTGATAGTCTGACTTGATTTGTAAATGTTCACTTGAAGCTCAATAAAAGTTAATGAAAAAAAGAGAAAAAACTTCACTGTATCCTTAACCTAAAGCTAACTTTAAGCTAACGCTACCTCTAAACCTAACCCTAACCTTAACCTTGGCCCATCTGTAACCCTAAACCTAACCCTTACAATAACTCTGACACTAACCCTCGCCCAAAACCTAATTCTAATCCTAACCCTGACCCTAACCCTAACCTAACCTTAACCCTAACTTTAAGCCTACCATAAACTTAACCTAAACCTAACCCCTAACCCAACTCTAACCCTAAACCTAGCCCTAACCCTAACCGTAACAGTTACCCAAAACCCTCACTTTAACTGTAAACGTAAATCTAACTCTTACCGTAACCCTAAACTTAACCCTAATTATAACCCTATCCTAAACCTAACTGAAACACTAACCCCTAACCCTAACTCTAAACCTAATGCTTAGCCTAAACCTAACCTTAACCCTAAACCTAACCTTAACCACTAACCCTAAATCTAACCCTAACCCGAAACCGAACCCTCACACTTAACCAAAATTTCACCCTAACCATAAAACTAAACCTACTCTAACTTCATTCAAACCCTAACCCTAAGCCAAACTAACACTAAACCTAACCCTAACCCTAAACCTAAATCTAACCCTAACCCTGAATCTAACCTGAACCCTAAACCAAAACCCTGAACCTGACCCTAACATTAATCCAAACACCTACCCCAACCCTAACCCTCATCCCTAACCTAAATTTAACCCTAAACCTAAGCCTAAACCACTATCACCATACTCTAGCCCTAACCCTAAACCTAACCTAACTCTAACCCTAAAACTTACTGTAACACCCAAAAACATCAGCTTAATGTAAACGTAACACTAATCCTCACACGAAACCCTAACCCTTTCCGTAACCCTAACCCTATCCCTCATCCTAACCCTAAACCTGACGTAAACCTAATCCTTACCCTAACCTTAACCTTAACCTTAACTCTACCCTAACCTTAACCGTCAACCTAACAATAACTCTAAACCTGACCTTAACCCTAACCCTAAACCCTAGCACTAACTCTAAACCTAACCCTAACCTAGCCTTACACTTTACCGTAAACCTAGTCTTAACCCTAACCTGACCGCTACCCTAACCCTAACCTAAACCTAACCCTAACACTAACCTTAACCCTAAATCTAACCTTAACCCTAAACCCCACTATTAACTGAAACTTCACCATGACCCTAACTCCAACCCTAACCATGACAATTACCCTAAACCCTCACCTTAACTGTAAACCTAAACCTAACCCTCACCATACCCCCAACCCTCACCCTAACCCCTAACTATATTCCTAACCCTAAACCTAATGCTATCCCTAACCCTAACCGAAACCCTAACATGAACAAAACCCTAATCTAACACTAACCCTAACATTAACCCTAAACTTAGCCCTACCCTAACCATAAACCTAAAACTAGCACCCTAAACCTAACCTCTAACATGAACTATAATCCTAACCCTAATCCTAACCCTAACCCTAACTCTCACCCTTAACCTAAACTTCACACTAACCCTAAACCTAAAACTAACCCTAACACTAAACATAACCCCTAACCCTAAACTGGACCCTAAATCTAACCATAACACTAACCTGAACACAAACCCAAACTCTAGCCCTAACCCTAAAAGTAACCCTCACCCTATGCTAAACTTCAACCAAATCCTAACCCTAACCATAACCGTAAACCTAAACCTAGCCCAAACCCTAACCTTAAACCTGACTCTAACCGTAAAGCTAGTCCATCTGTAACCCTAAACCTAAGCCTTACAATAGCTCTGAACCTAACCCTAATCCTAAGCCCAACAATAGACCTAATCCTAAACCTAACCCTAACTCTAAACTTGACCCTAAATACAACACTAACTCTAACCCTAAACCTGGACTTAAACCTAAAACTTACCCTGCACCTAACCCTAACCCTAACTCTAACTCTAACCCTAATCATGACACTTACCCTAAAACCTCACCTTAACTGCAATACTAACTGTAACCCTCACTCTAACCCCTAACCGTATCCCCAAAAGCTAACCCTAATGCTATCCCTAACCCTAACCCTAACCCTAACCCTAACCCTAACCCTAACCCTAACCCTAACCCTAACCCTAACCCTAACCCTAACACTCACCTGAAAACCTAAGCCCTAACGATAACCCTAACCCTAACCCAAAACCTAACCCCTAACACCAAAGCCTAACCCTAACTCTAACACTAACCCTAAACCTAATCATAAAACTAACCCTAACCCTAAACCAAACCTAATCATGACCAGAACCACAATGCCTAAGCGGAACCCTCAAACAAACCCTAAACCAAAACTACGAGTCTAACCCCTAACACCTTACCATAACCATAATCCTAACCCTACCCAACCCTAATCCTAAACCTAACCCTCACCCCAACCACAATGCCTAACACAAACCATAAACCTGACCCTAACCATAACACTGAACTTAACCCTAATCTAAAATCTACCCCAACCCTAAAAGTAAACAGAACCCATAAACTTATTCCTAACCCTAAACATAACCTTATCACTAACCTGAAAACTCAAGAAAACCTTAGCCATAACCCTAACCCTCACCCTATCTTAAACTTCACCCTATCCCTAATCTAAAGCTCACCTTAACTTTAACCCTAACCCTACCCCTAAACCTAACCCTAACCTTAACCTTGGCCCACCTGTAACCCTAAACCTAACCCTTACAATAACACTGACCCTAACCCTCACCCTAAACCTAATCCTAATCCTAACCCTGACCCTAACCCTAACCAAACCTTAACCCTAACTTTACCCTACCATAAACTTAAACCTAACCCTAACCCGTAACCCGAAATCTAAACCTAACCCTAGCCCTAGCCCTAAACCTAACCCTAACCCTAACCGTAACACTTACCCAAAACCCTCACCTTAACTGTACACATAACTCTAACGCTTAACCTAACCCTAAATATAACCCTACCCTAAACCTAACCGAAACACTAACACCTAACTCTAAATCAAATCCTGATCTTTAGCCTAAACCTAACCGTAACTCTAAGCCTAACCCTAACCACTAACCCTAATTCTAACCCTAACCCTAAGCCTGATCCTAAACCGAACCCTAACCCTTACCCTAAACCTGACCCTAACATTAACTGAAACACCTAACCCTGACCCAAACCCTAAACCTAACCCTAACCTTAACCCAAACACCTAACCCTAACACTAACCCTAACCCTCATCCTTAACATAAATTTCAAGATAAACCTAAGCCTAACCTTAACCCTAAAACTAAACCTAGCCCTAAACTATCCCCTAAATCTAGCCCTAAACCTAAAACTCATCCTAACCCTAACTACAACCCTGACCTAACCGTAACACCGTAAAACATCAGCTTAAGTGTAAACCTAACACTAACCCTCCCACGAACACCTAACCCTTTCCCTAACCCTAACCCTATCCCTAATCCTAACCTTAACCCTGACCTAAACTTAACACTTACCCGAACGCTAAACTTAACCTTAACTCTACCCTAAAACTAAAAAAAACTCTAAACCTGACCCTACCTCTTACCCTAAACCCTAGTACCAGCTCTAACTCTAAACCTAACCCTAACCTAGCCCTTCCCTTTACCGTAAACCTAGCCTTAACCCTAACCTTACCCCTACCCTAACCCTAACACTAAACTTAACCCTAACCGTAATCTTAACCCTAACCCTTACCCTGACTATTAACTGAAACTTCACCCTACACCTAAACCAAACTCTAACTCGAACCCTAACTATAACACTTACCCTAAACCCTCACCTTAACTGTAAACCTAACCCTAACCCTCACCCTAACCACAACCCTCACCCTAACCCCTAACCGTATCCCCAACCATAAACCTAATGCTATCCCTAACCCTATCCCTAACCCTATCCCTAACCCAAACACGAACATTCACCCTAATCTAACCGTAACGCTAACATTAACCCAACCCTAACCATAAACCTAATGTTAACATCCAAAATCTAACCTCTAAAACAAACTATAATCCTAACCCTAATCCTAACCCTTATCCTAAACCTCACCCTTAACCTAAACTTCACACTAACCCTAAACCAAAACATAACCCTAACCCTAAACATAACCCCAAACCCTAACCCGAACTCTAGCCTTGAAGCTAACCTGAACACAAACCCAAAGTCTAGCCCTAACCATAAAAATAACCCTCACCCTATCCTAAACTTCACCCAAACCCTAACACTACCTTAAACCTAAACCTAAACCTAACCCAAACCCTAACCTTAAACCTACCTCTAACCATAACGCTAGTCCATCTGTAACCCTAAACCGAACACTTACAATAGCCCTAAACCTAACCCTAAACCTAATCCTAGCCCTAGACCTAATCCTAACCTAACCCTAACTGCACCCTTGACCCTAAAGAGAGCACTAACTCTAACCCTAAACCTGGACCTAAACCTAAATCTTCCCCTACACCTAACCCTAAACCTAAAAATAACTCTAACTCTAACCCTAATCATAACACTTATCCTAAACCCTCACCTTAACTGTAAAACTAACCGTAACCCTCACCCTAACCGCTAACTGTATCCCCCGAACCTAACCCTAATGCAATCCCTAACCTTAACCCTAAAACTAACCTGAAACCCCTGAGCCCTAATGATAACCCTAACTCTAACACAAACCCTAACCCCTAGCACCAAAGCCTAATCCAAACCTTAACCCTAACTCTTACCCTAAATTTAACACTAACCCGAAACCTAATCATAAACCTAAACCAAACCCAACCATGACCAGAACCACAATTCCTAACCGGAACCCTCACCCAAACCCTAACCCTAAACTACACCTCTAACCACTAACACCTTACCATAAACCTAATCCTAACCTTTATCCTAACCCTCACCCTTAATCTAAACTTCACACTAACCCAAAACCGAAGCGTAACCCAAATCCTAAACATAACCCCTAACCCAAAACCGAACCCTAAACCTAACCTTAACACTAAGCTGAACACAAAACCAAACTTTAGCCCTAACCATAAAAATAACCCTCACCCTATCCTAAACTTCATCCAAACCCTAACCCTAACCTTAACTGTAAACCTAAACCTAACCCAAACCCTAACCTTAAACCTGACTCTAACTATAATGCTAGCCCACCTGTAACCCTAAACCTAAGCCTTTCAATAGCCCTGAACTTAACCCTAAAACTAATCCTAAACCTAACCCTAGACCGAATCCTAAACCTAACTCTAACCGTGACCCTAAATAGAACACTACCTCTCACCCTGAACCTGAAAGCAAACCTAAATCTTACTCAACACCTAAACCTAACCCGAAACCTAACTGTAACTCTAACTCTAACCCTAATCATAACACTTACCCTAAACCCTCACCTAAACTGTAAAACTAACCGTAACCCTCACCAGAACCCCTAAACGTATCCCCAACCCTAACCCTAATGCTAGCCCTAACACTAACCTGAACCCCTAAGCCCTAACGATAACCCTAACCCAAAACCAAACCCCTAACACAAAAGCCTAACCCAAACCTTAAACCTAACACTCACCCGAAATCTAACACTAACCCGAAACCTAATCATAAACCTAACCCTAACCCTAAACCAAACCTAACCATGACCAGAACTAAAATGCCTAACCAGAACCCTCACCCAAACCCTAACCCTAAACTACACCTCTAACCCCTAACACCTTATCATAACCATAATCCTAAGCCTACTCAACCCTGACGCTAAAACTAACCCTCACCCCAACCACAACGCCTAAAACAAACCGTAACCCTAACCCTAACCCTAACCGTAACACTAAACTTAACCCTAACCTAAAAGCTAACCCTAACCCTAAAACTAAACATAACCCATAAACTTAACCCTAACCCTAAACGTAACCTTAACAATAACCTGAAAACAGACCCAAACCTTAGCCATAACCCTCACCCTAACCCACACCCTATCTTAAACTTCACCCTATCCCTAATCTAAAGCTAACCCTAACTTTAACCCTAACCCTACCCCTAAACCTAAACCTAACCTTAACCTTGGCCCACCAGTCACCCTAAACCTAACCCTTACAATAACTCTGACCCTAAACCTCACCCTAAACCTAATCCTAATCCTAACCCTACCCTAACCTAACCTTAACCTTAACTTTAACCCTACCATAAAATTAAACCTAACCCTAAACCCTAATCCTAACTCTAACCCTAACCGTAACACATACCCAAAACCTTCACCTTAACTGTAAACGTAACTCTAATTCTTACCCTAACCCTAAATAAAACCCTACCCTAAACCTAACCAAAACACCCCTAACCCTAACTCTAACCCTAATCCTTAGCCTAAAACTAACCTTAACTCTAAACCCAACCCTAACCACTAACCCTAACTCTAACCCTATCCCTAAACCGAACCCTCACCCTTAACAAAAATTTCACCCTAACCATAACCCTAAACCTACCCTAACTTTATTCAAACCCTAACCTTGAACAAAACTAAAACAAACCCTAAACCTAACCCTAACCCTACCCCTGACACTAACCTGAACAATAACCCCTAGCCCTAACCCTAACCCGCACGCTTAACATCAACTTCACCCTAACCCTATCCTAAAACTAAACATAACACTAAGTCTCCCCCAACCATGAACCTAACCCAATCCTAACCATAAAACTAACCCTAAACTTAACCCTAACCCTGACCCTGACCCTAACTCTAACCCTAATCCTAATCATAAAAATTACCCTACACACTCAGCTTAAATGGAAACCTACCACTAACCCACACCCTAACATCTAAACCTAAACCCAACCCTTAACTTAACCCTATCTCTAACCTTATCCTAGCCCTACACCTAAACATGACTTAATCCTAACACTTACCCTAAACCTGACCCTAAACCTAACCTTAACCTTAAACCTAATCCTAACCTGAACCCTAACCCCTAACCCAAACCCTAAGCTCAACCCTCACCCTTAAATTAAACTTCAACCTATCCCGAACTCTAACCTTAAACCGAATCCTAATCCTAACCCTAAACCTGACTCTAACCCTAACCCAAACACCTAACCCTAACCGTAACAGTAAGCCTAACCCTAACCCTAACCCTAACCTGACCCTAACCTTAACCCAAACACCTAACCCTAACACTAAACCTAACCCTAACCCTCATCCTTAACCTAAACTGCACTCTAACCCTGACCCTGAAACTAAACATAACACTAAATCTCCCCCTAACCCTGACCGTAACCCAAATCCTAACCATAAACCTAACCCTAACCCGAACCTTAACCCTAACCCTGACCCTAACTCTAACTCTAACCCTAATCCAACCCTAAAACTTACCCTACAAACTCAACTTAAATGGAAACCTAGCACTAACCCTCACCCTAACATCTAAACCTAACCCCAACCCTTAACCTGACCCTATCTCTAACCTTAACCACGCCCTAGCCTAACCATGATTTAACCCTAACACTTACCCTAAACCTAACCCTAAACCTAATCTTAAACCTAAACCTAAAACTAACCTTAACCTTAACCCTAACCCCTAACCCTAAGCTAAACCCTCACTCTTAAATTTCACCCAAACACTAACCCTAAAACGAACCCAACACTAACCCTAAACGCAAACATAAACCTGACCCTAACGTTAACCCAAACACCTAACCCGAACCCTAACGCTAAGCCAAACTCTAAACCGAACCCTAAACTGACCCTAACCTTAACCCAAACACCTAACCCTAACACTAACCCTAAACATAACCCTCATCCTTAAACTAAACTTCACCCTAAACCTAAGCCTAAGCCTAACCCTAAAACTAAACCTAACCCTAAACTATCACCTAACTCTAGCCCGAACCCTAAACCTAACAATGACCCTAACCATAACACCCTAAAACATCAGCTTAACTGTAAACCTAACACTAACCCTCACACGAACCCCTAACCCTTTCCCTAACCCTTTCCCTAACCCTTTCCCTAACCCTAACCCGATCCCTAACCCTAAACCTAACGCTGATGTAAACCTAACCCTTACCCTAACCCTAAACTTAAACCTAACCTTAACCTATACCTAAACCAAACAATAACTCGAATCCTAACCCTAACCCTAAAACTCAGCACTAAGTATAATTGTAAACCTAACCCTAACCCTAACCCAGCCCAACCCTTTACCGTAAACCTAGTCTTAACCCTAGCCTTACCTACCCTAAACCTAACACTAACGCTAACGCTAACCTTAACCCTAACTCTAACATTAACCCTAACTTTTAGCGTAACCCTCACTATTAACTGAAACTTCACCTTAACCCTAACCATAACTCTAACCATAACCATAAAACTTACCCTTAACCCTCACCTTAACTGTAAAACTAACCATAACCCTCACCCTAACCCCTAACTGTATCCCCCAACCCTAGCCCTAAGCTATCTCTAAGCCTAACACTAACACTCACCTGAACCTTTAAGCCCTAAGGATAACCCTAACCTGAAATCAAACCCTAACGCATAACACCAAAGCATAACCCAAACCTTAACCCTAACTCTCACCCTAACTCTAACACTAACCCGAAACCAAATCATAAATCTAACCCTAACCCTAAACCAAACCTAACCATGACCAGGACCACAATGCCTAACCAAAACCCTCACCCAAACCCTAACCCTAAACTACACCTCTAACTCCTAACACATTACCATAACCATAATCCTAACCCTAACCAAACCTAACCCTAATCCTCACCCTCACCCCAACCACAATGCCTGACACAAACCCTAACCCTAACCCTAACAGTAACACTGTAAATAACCCTAACCTAAAATCTAAACCTAACCCTAAAACTAAACAGAACCCGTAAACTTAACCCTAACCCTAAACATAACCTAAACAATAACCTGAAAACTAACGCAAACCTTAGCCATAAACCTAACCCTAAACCTAAACCGCACCCTATCTTAAACTTCACCATATCCCTATCCTAAAGCTAACCCTAACTTTAACCCTAAACCTAACCCTAAACCTAACCCTAACCTTAAACTTGGCCAACCTGTAACCCTCATCCAAACCCTTACAATAACTCTGACCCTATCCTTCGCCCTAAACCTAATGCTAATCCTAACCCTAACCTAACCTTAACCCTATCATAAACTTAAACCAAACCTTAATTCCTAACCCTAACTCTAACCCTAACCCTAGCACTAAGCCTAACCCTAACACTAACACTAACACTTACCCAAAACCCTCTCCTTAACTGTAAACGTAACTCTAACTCTTACCCTAACCCTAAACTTAACCCTAAATATAACCCTACTGTAAACCAAACTGAAACACTAACCCCTAACCCTAACTCTAACCCTAATCCTTAGCCTAAGCCTACCCTTAAACGTAAACCTAACCCTAACCCTAACCCTAAACCGAACCCTCACTCTTAACCAATATTTCACCCTAACCATAACCCGAAACCTCCCCTAACTTCATTCAAACCCTAACCCTAGCCAAAAATAAAACTAAACTTAAACCTAACCCTAAATGTAAACCTAACCCTAACTCAGACCATAACCTGAACCCTAACCCCTAACCCTAACCCTCACGCTTAACATAAACTTCACCCTAACTCTAACCCTAAAACTAAATATAACACTAAATCTCCGCCTAACCCTGACCCTAACCCTAATCCTAACCATAAACCTAACCCAAACCTGACCCTAACTCTAACCCTAACCCTAATCCTAACCCTAAAACTTACCCTACACACTCAGCTTAAATGGAAACCTAGAACTAACCCTCACCCTAACATCTAAACCTAACCCCAACCCTTAACCTAACCCTATCTCTAACCTTAACCTAGCCCTAAACCTAACAATGACTTAACCCTAACATGTACTCTAAACCTAAGCATAAACATAAACTTAACCCTAAACCTAATCCTAACCTTAACCCTAACCCTAACCCCTAAAGCTAACCTAAGCTCAACCCTCGCCCTTAACTTGAAATGCACCCTAACACTAACCCTAAACTGAACCCTAACCCTAAACCTAAGCCTAAACCTGACCCTAACATTAACCCAAACACGTAAACCTGACCCTAATACTAACCCTAAACCTAAATCTAACCCTAACCTGACCCTCACATTAACGCAAACACGTAACGCTAACACTAGTCCTAACCCTCATCCTTAACCTATGCTTCACCCTAAACGTAAGCCTAAGCCTAACCCTGAAACTAAACCTAACCCTAAACTATCCCTTCACTCTAGCCCTAACCCTAAACCTAACCCTAACCCTAACTCTAACCGTACCCCTAACCATAACACTCTAAAACATCAGCTAAACTGTAAACCTAACACTAACCATCACATGAATCGCTAACCCTTTCCCTAACCCTAACCCTATCCCTAATCCTAACCTTAACCCTGACCTAATCCTAACCCTTACCCTAACCCTAAACTTAACACTAACCTTAACTCGAACTTAACCCTAACCCTAACAATAACTCTAAACCTGACCCTAACCCTAAGCCTAAACCCTAGCACTAACTCTAACTCTAAACCTAACCCTAACCCTAACCTAGCCCTACCCTTTACCGTAAACCTAGCCTAAACCCTAACCTTACCCCTACCCTAAAACTAACCCTGACACTAACCTTAAGCATAACTCTAACCTTAACCCTAACCCTGACTATTAACTGAAACTTCACCCTAACCATAAGCCTAACTCTAACCCTAACCATAACAATTACCCTAAACCCTCACCTTAAATGTAAACCTAAACCTAACCCTCACCCTAACCCTTAACCGTATCCCCAACCCTAAACCTAATGCTATCTATCCCTCACATTATCCCTAACCCTAACTCGAGATGAACAGTAACCCTAATCTAACGCTAACCCTAACATTAACCCTAAACTTAACCCTTCCCTAACCATAAACCTAACCCTAACACCCTAAACCTAAACTCTAACACTAACTAGAATCCAAACCCTAATGCAAACCCTTATCCTAACCCTCACCCTTAACCTAAACTTCACACTAACCCTAAACCTAAACCTAATCTGAACATAACCACTAACCCTAACCTGAACCCTAAACCTAACCTTAGCACTAACATGAACGCAAACCCAAAGTCTAGCCCTAACCCTAAAAATAACCCTCACCCGACCCTAAACTTCATCCAAACCCTAACGTTAACCTTAGTCCTAAACCTAAACCTAACCCAACCCCTAACATTAAATCTAACTCTAACCATAATGCTAGTCCACCTGTAACCCTAAACCTAACACTTAAGATACCCCTCAACCTAACCCTAAACCTAATCCTAACCCTAGACCTAATCCTAACCCTAACCCGAACTCTAACCTTGACCCTAAATAGAACACTAACTCTAACCCTAAACCTGAAACTAAACCTAAATCTTACCCTACACCTAACCCTAAACGTAAACCTACCCCTAACTCTATGTCTAACGATAATCGGGACACTTATCCTAAACCCTCACCTTAAATGCAAAACTAACCGTAACACTCACTCTAACCTCTAACGGTATCCCACAACCCTTACCCTAATGCTATCCCTAACCCTAACATTAACCTGAACCCCTAAGCCCTAATGATAACCCTAACCCTAACCCCAAACCTAACCCGTAACACCAAAACCTAACCCTAAACTTAAACGTAGCTCTCAACCTAACTCTAACTCTAACACTAACCCGAAACCTAATCATAAACCTAACCCTAACCCTAAACCAAACCTAACCATGACCAGAACCACAATGCCTAACCGGAACCCTCACCCAAACCCTAACCCTAAACTACACCTCTAACACCTAACACCTTACCGTAACCATAATCCTAACCCTACCCAACCCTAACCCTAAACCTAAACCTCACCCCAACCACAACGCCTAACACAAAACGTAACCCTAACCCTAACTGTAACACTAAACTTAACCCTAACCTTAAATCTAACCCTAACCGTAAAACTAAACAGAACCCGTAAACTTAACCCTAACACGAAACACAACCTTAACACTAACCTGAAAACTAACCCAAACCTTAGCCATAACCCTAACCCTAACCCTCACCCTAACTTAAACTTCACCCTATCCCTAACCTAAAAAAAAAAAAAACTCACCCTAACTCTAAACCTATCCCTACCCCTAAACCTGACCCTAACCTTAACCTTGGCCCACCTGGAACCCTAAAACTAACCCTTACAATAACTCGGACCCTAACCCTCACCCTAAACCTAATCCTAATCCTAACCCTGACTATAACCCTAACCTAAACTTAACCCTAATTTTAACCCTACGATAAACTCAAACCTAACCCTAACCCCGAACAATAACTCTAACCAAAATTTCACCCTACCCATAACCCTAAACCTACCCTAACTTCATTCAAATCCTAACCCTAACCAAAACTAAAGCTAACCCTAAACCTAACCCTGACCCTAACCTGAACCCTTACCCCTAACCCTAACCCTAACCCTCACGCTTAACATAAACTTCACCCTAACCCTAGCCCTAAAACTAAACATAATACTAAATCTCCCCAACCCTGACCCTAACCCTAATCCTGACTATATACCTAACACTAGCCCTAAACATAATCCTAACCCTGACCCTAAATCTATCTCTAACCCTAATCCTAACCCTAAAACTTACTGTACACACTCAGCTTAAATGGAAACCTAGCACTAACCCTTACACTAACATCTAAACCTAAACCCTACCCTTAATCTAATCTTATCTCTAACCTTTACCTAGCCCTAAACCTAACCATGACTTAACCGTAACACTTAACCTAACCCTAAAACTAATCCTAACCCTAATCCTAATCCTAACCTTAACCCTAACCCTAACCCCTAACACTAACCCTAAGCTCAACCCTCACCCTTAACTTAAACTTCACCCTGACCTTAACCTTAAACTAAACCCTAACCCTAAAGCTAACCCTAACATTAACCCAAACACCAAAACCTAACCCTAACACTAACACTAACCCTAAACCTAACCCTAACCTGATCCTAACCTTAACCCAAACACCTAACTCTAATATTTACCCTAACGCTAATCTTAACTTTCACCCTATACCTAAGCCTAACCCTAAAACTAAACCTAACCCTAAACTATCCCCTCAGTCTAGCCCTAACCCTACACCTAACCCTAACTCTAACTCTAACCCTGACCCTAACCGTAACACTGTAAAACATCAGCTTAACTGTAAATCTAACACTAACCCTCACACGAACCCTAACCCTTTCCCTAAACCTAACCCTATCCCTAACCTAACCGTAACCCTGACCTAAACGTAACCCTTACCCTAACCCTAAACAACCCTAACCTTAACTCTACCCTAACCCTAACACTAACAGTAACTCTAAACCTGACCCGAACCCTACCCCTAAACCCTAGCACTAACTCTAACTCCAAACCTAACCCTAACCCTAACCTAGACCTACCCTTTACCGTAAACCTAGCCTTAACCCTAACCTTACCCCTACCCTAACCCTAATCTTAATCCTAACTCTAACCTTAACCCTAACCCTTACCCTAACCCTCACTAAAAAAAAAAACCCTCACTATTAACTGAAAATTCACCCTAACCCTAACCCTAACTCTAACTCTAACCCTAACCATAACACTTACCCTAAACCCTCACCTTAACTGTAAACCTAACACTAAACCTCACCCGAACCCGTAACCGTATCCCCAACCCTAAACCTGCCGCTATCCCTAAACTTATCCCTAACCCTAACCCAAACACGAACAGTAACACTAATCTAATACTAACCCTTACATTAACCCTAAACTTAACCCTACCCTAACCATAAACCTAACCCTAACACCCTAAACATAAACTCTAAGTATAATCCTCACCGTAATCCTAACCCTTACCTTGACCCTCACCCTGAACCTAAACATCACTCTAACCCTGAACCTAAACATAACACTAACCCTAAATGTAACTCCTAACACTAACCCGACCCCTAAACCTAACCTTAACACTAACCTGAACACAAAATCAAACTTCAGCCCTAATCAAAGAATAACCCTCACCCCGTCCTAAGGTTCATCCAACACTAACCCTAACCTTCACCCTAAACCTAAACCTAACCCAAACCCTAACCTTAAACCAAACTCTAACTATAACACTACTCCACCTGTAACCCTAAAACTAAGCCTTACATTAGCCCTGAACCTAACCCTAGACCTAACCCTAATCCTAACCCTAACTCTAACTCTAAGCTTGATCCTAAATAGAACACTAACTCTAATTCTAAACCTGAACCTAAACCGAAATCTTACCCTACACCTAACCCTAACCCTAAACCTAACCCTAACTCTAACCCTAAAAATAACACTTAAACTAAACCCTCACCTTAACTGTAAAACTAACCGTAACCCTCACCCTAACACCTAACCGTATTCCCCAACCCAACCCTAATGCTATCCCTAACCCTAACACTAACCTGAACCCCTAAGCCCTAACGATAACCCTAACCCCTAACCCAAACCCTAACCCCTAACACCAAAGCCTAACCCAAACCTTAACCCTAACTCTCACCCTAACTCTAACACTAACTCGAAACCTAATCATAAACCTAACCCTAACCCTAAACCAAACCTAACCATGACCAGAACCACAATTACTAACCAGAACCCTCACCCAAACCCTAACCCTAAACTAAAACTCTAACCCTTAACACCTTACCATAACCATAATCCTAACCCTAACCAACCTGAACCCCAAACCTAACCCTCACCCAAACGACAACGCCTAACACAAACCGTGACCCTAATTCTAACCGTAACACTAAACTTAACCCTAACCTAAAATCTAACCCTAACCCTAAAACTAAAAAGAACCCTTAAACTTAACCCTAACCCTAAACATAACCTTAACACTAACCTGAAACCAAACCCAAACCTTAGCCATAACCCTAACCCTAACCCTCAGCCTATCTTAAACTTCACCCTATCCCTAAGCTAAAGCTCACCCTAACTTTAACCCTAACCCTACCCCTAAATCTAACCCTAAACTTAACCTTGGCCCACCTGTAGTACCCTACACCTAACCTTACAATAATTCTGACCCTAACCCTCACCCTTACCCTAACCCTAACCGTAACCCTCACCCTTAACCTAAACTTCACACTAACCCTAAATCTAAACATAACCCTAACCCCAAACATAACCCCTAACCCTAATCCAAACCCTAAAACTAACCTTAACACTAACCTGAACATGAAACCAAACTCTAGCCCTAACCCTAAAAATAACCCTCACCATATCCTAAACTTCATCCAAACCCTAACCCTAACCCTAAATCTAAACCTAACCCAAACCCTAAACTTAAACCTAACTCTAATCATAATGCTAGTCCAATTGTAACCCTAAACCTAACCCTTACAATAGCCCTGAACCTAACCATAACCCTTACCCAAAACCCTAACCCAAATCCTAACCCGAAGCCTAACCCGAAGCCTAATGTGAACCCTAACCCGAACCCTAAACCCAAACCATATCACTAGCCCTAGTCCTAGGCCCTAGCCCTAACCCTAACACTAACTCAAACCCTCAAACCTAACCCTAAACATTAAACCTAACCCTGAACACTAACCCGAACACTAACCGCTAACCCTAAACCCAAACCCTAAACCCTAACACTAACCCTAACACTAACCATAAATCCTAACCCTAAACTCTAACCCTAAGCCTAACCCAAAACCCTAACCCTAACCCTAAACTCTAGCCCTAAAACCGTAGACCTAGACCTAGCCCTAACACCAAGCCCTAGCCCTAGCCCTAACCCTAACCTCTAACCTCTAAAACTAACCCTAGCCCTAACCCTAAACCCTAAATCCTAACCCTAAACCTAACCCTGACCCTAACCCCTAACCCTGACCCAGACCCTGACCCTAAACCATGACAATGACCCTAAACCCTGACCATGACCCTAACCCTGACCATGACCCTAACCCTGACCCTAAACTCTGACCCTGACACTAAACACTGACTCTGACCCTGACCCTAAACTCTATCACTAAACACTAAACCCTAACCCCTAGCCCTAACACATAGCCCTAACCTTACCCCAACCCTAACCCTAAACCCTAAACCCTAACCATAAAAACAAACCCTAAACCTAACCCTGACCCTAACCCCTAACCCTGACCCTGACCCTAAACCCTGACCCTGACACTAAAAACTGACCCTGACCCTAAACTCGAACACTAAACCCTAAAACCTAACCTTAACCCCTAAACCCGATCCCGAACCATAACCCTAACACTAAACTAAACCCTAAACCCTAACCCAAACCCTAACCTGTTTAGGGAGTGAGGAGGTGGGAGGGACTAGGCTGGGCACTGTGAAGGGAGTCAGGAGGTGGGAGAGACCATGCAGGGCCCTGTATAGAGAGTGAGAGACCAGGCAGGGCACTGTATAGGGAGTAAGATGGTGGGACAAAAGAGACAAAAACCTGTGGAGGAAGTGAAGAGATGAGAGACCAGACAGAGACCTTTGTAGGGATTGAGGAGGTGGGTGAGACCAGGTAGGGCCCTGTGTAGGGAGTGAGGAGGTGGGTGAGACCAGGCAGGGCCCTGAGTAGGGAGAGAGGAGATGGAAGAGACCAGGCAGGGACAGGTGTAGGAAGTGAGGAGGTGGGAGGGACCAGGAAGGGCCCTGTGTAAGGAGTGAGGATGTGGAAGAGAACAGGCAGAGAACTGTGTAGGGAGTAAGGAGGTGGGACAGACCAGGCAGAGACCTTTACAGGGATGGAGGAGGTGGGAGAGAAAAGGCGGGACCCTGAGAAGGGAGTGAGGAGCTGGGACCAACCAGGCACGGCCATGTCTAGGGAGTGAAGAGGTGGGAGAGGCCAGGCAGGGACCTGTGTAGGGAGTTAGGCCTTAGGAGAGACCAGGCAGAGACCTGCATAGGGAGTGAGGAGGTGAGAGAGACCAGGTAGGATGCTGTGTAAAGAGTGAGGATGTAGGAGAGACCAGGCAGGGCCCTGTGTAAGGAGTGATGAGGTGGGAGAGACGAAGCAGGGACCTGTGTAGGGAGTGAGGAAGTGGGAAAGGCCAGGCAGAGACCTGTGTAGGGAGTGAGGAGGTGGGAGAGAATAGGCAGAAACCTGTGTAGGGAGTGAGAAGATGGTAGACAGCAGGCAGGGCCCTGTGTAGGGAGTGAAGAGGTGGGAGAACCATTCAGAGACCTGCATAGGGAGTGAGGAGATGGGAGAGACCAGGAAGGGCCCTCTGTAGGGAGTGAGTTGGCCAGAGATCAGGCATGTCCCTGTATGGAGTAAGGATATGGGAGAGACCAGGCAGGGCCCTGTGCAGGGAGTTAGGAGGTGGGAGAGAATAGGCAGAGAAGAGTGTAGAGAGTGAGGAGGTGGGACAGAATAGGCAGGGCTCTGTGCATAGAGAAGATGGGAGACATCAGACAGGGCCCTGTGTAGCGAGAGAAGAAGAGGGAGACCCAGGCAGAGTCCTGCTTAGGGAGTGAGGAGATGGGAGAGACCAGGCAGAGCCATGTATAGGGAGTGAGGATATGGGAGAGACCAGGCAGGCCCTGTGTAAGCAGTGATGAGGTGGGAGAGACCAAGCAGGACCCTGTGCAGGGTGTGAGGGGGAGGGAGCATCCAGGCAGGGCCCTGTGTAGGGAGTGAGGTGTTGGGAGAGACCACACATATCCTGTGTAGGGAGTGAGAATGTGCAAGAGATCAGGCAGGGCCCTATGTAGGGAGTGAGGAGGTGGAAGAGAACAGACAGAGACATATGTAGGGAGTAAGCAGAAGGGAGACACCAGGCAGAGCCCTCTGTAGGGAGTGAGAAGGAGGGACAGACCAGGCAGGGCCCTGTGTAGGGAGCAAGGAGGTGGGAGAGAAGAGGCTGGGCCCTGTGTAAGGAGTGAGGAGGTGGGAGAATCCAGGCAGACACCTGTGTAGGGAGTGAGGAGCTGGGAGAGACCTGTGTATGGAGTGAGGAGGTTGGAGAGAACAGGCAGGGCCCTGTGTAGGCAGTAAGGAGGTGAGAGAGGCCAGTCAGGGCCCTGTATAAGGATTGAAGAGGTGGCAGATGAGACAGGGCCCTGTTTAGGGAGTGAGGAGGTGGGAGAGGAGGCAGGGCCCTGTATAGGGATTGAGGATATGGGAGATAAAAGACAGAGCCCTGTGTAGGGAGTGAGGAGATGGGAGAGACCAGGCAGGGACCTGTGTAGGTCCTGAGGAGGTGGGAGAGATCAGGCAGTGTCCTGGGTAGGGAGTGAGAAGGTGGGAGAGACCAGGCAGGGCCCTATGTTGGGAGTGAGGATGCAGGAGAGAAGAGGCAGAGATGTGGGAGAGACCAGGCAAAGACCTGTGAAGGGACTAAGGAGGTGGGAGAGACCTGGCAGGGCCCTGTGTAGGGAGTGAGTATCTTGGAGAGAAGAGGCAGAGACCTGTGTAGGGATTGAGAAGAAGGAGAGACCAGGCCGGGCCCTGTGTAGGGAGAGAGGAGGTGGGAGAGGCCAGGCAGAGCCCTGTGTAGGGAGTGAGGTTTTAGGAGAGACCAGGCAGGGCCCTGTGTAGGGAGTGATGAGGTGAGAGAGACCAGGTAGGACCCTGTGTACAGAGTGAGGATGTGGAAGAGAACAGGCAAGGCTGTGTGTAGGAATTAAGGCGGTGGAGATACCAGTCAGGGACCTGTGTAGGGATTGAGGAAGTGGGAGAGACCAGGCAGGACCCTGTTTAGGGAGTGAGGAGGTGGGAGAGACCATCAGGGCCCTGTGTAGGGAGTGAGGAGGTGATAGAGAACAGGTAAGGCCCTGTATACATAGTGAGGAGTTGGGAGAGACCACCCCGATACCTGAGTAGAGAGACCAGGCAGGGCCCTGTGGAGGGAGTGAGGAGGTGGAAGAGACCAGGCAGTGGCTTGTTTAGGGAGTGAGCAGGTGCGAGAGAACATCACGGCCCTGTGTAGGGAGTGAGGAGGAGGGAGAAAACAGGCTAACACCTGTGTATGTAGTAAGGCGGTGGGAAAGACCACCCAGAGACCTGTGTAGGGATTGAGGAATGGGAGAGAACAGGCAGAGAACTGTGCAGGGAGTGAGGAGGTAGGAGAGACCAGGCAGAGTCCTGCATAGGGAGTGAGAAGGTGGGAGAGGACAGGCAGAGTCCTGCATAGGGAGTGAGAAGGTGGGAGAGGACAGGCAGAGCCCTGCGTAGGGAGTGAGGAGGTGGGATTGACTAGGCAGGACCCTGGGTAGGGTGTGAGGAGGTGGGAGATTCCAGGCAGGGCCCTTTGTAGGGAGTGAGGTGTTGGGAGAGACCAGGCAGAGTCCTGTGTAGGGAGTGAGGATGTGGGAGAGACCAGGCAGGGCCCTGAGTAGGGAGTGAGGAAGTGGGAGAGAATAGGCAGGGCCCTGTTTAGGGATTGGAGAGGTGGGAGAGAACAGGCAGAGACCCTTGTAGGGAATGAGGAGGTGGGAGAAACCATGCAGAGACCTGTGTAGGGATGGAGAAGGTGGGAGGGACCAGTTAGGGCCCTGTGTGTGTAGTCAGAATGTGAGAGAGAGGAGGCAGGGCCCTGTGTAAATTGCGGATGTGGGAGAGGCCAGGCAGGGCCCTGTATAGGGAGTGAGGAGGCGAGAGAGGCCAGTCAGGGACCTGTGTAGGGAGTGAGGAGGTGGGAGAGACCAGGCAGAGACCTGCATAGGGAGTGAGGAGGTGAGAGAGACCAGGTAGGATGCTGTATAAAGAGTGAGGATGTAGGAGAGACTAGCCAGAGCCCTTTGTAGGGAGTAAGGAGGTGGAGAGACCAGGCAGGGTCCTGTTTAGGGAGTGAGAAGGTGGGAGAGATCATCAGGGCCCTGTAAAGGCAGTGAGGAGGTGGGAGAGACCACCCAGATACCTGTGTAGGAACTGAGGAGGTGGGAGAGAAAAGACAGAGCCCTGTGTAAGGAGTGAGGAGGTGGGAGATACCAGGCAGGGCCCTGTGTAGGGAGTAAGGAGGTGGCAGGGAGCAGTCAGAGACCTGTGTAGGGAGTGAGGAGGTGGCAGAGACCAGGCAGGGCCCTGTCTAGGGAGTGAGGAGTTGGAAGAGACCAGGCAGAGACCTGTGTACGGAGTCAGGAGGTGGGAAAGAACAGGCAGGACTGTGTTTAGCAAGTGAGGGGTGAGAGAGAATAGGCAGAAACTTGTGTAGGGAGTGAGAAGATGGAAGACAGCAGGCAGGGCCCTGTGTAGGGAGTGAAGAGGTGGGAGAAACATTCAGAGACCTGAATAGGGAGTGAGGAGTTGGGAGAGACCAGGCAGGGCTCTGTGCAGGGAGTGAGGAGGCCAGAGATCAGGCAAGTCCCTTTGTATGGAGTAAGGATGTGGGAGAGACCAGGCAGGGCCCTGTTTAGGGAGTGAGGAGGTAGGAGAGATCAGGCAGGGACTGGTGTAGGGAGTGAGGAGGTGGGAGAGACCAGGCAGGGCCCTGTGTAGGAAGTGAGGAAGTGGGAAAGAACAGGCAGAAACATGTGTATGGAGTGAGAAGATGGGAGACACTAGCCAGGGCCCTGTGTAGGAAGTGAAGAGGTGGGAGAACAAGGCAGAGTCCTGCATAGAGGGTGAGGAGGTGGGAGAGGACAGGCAGAGCCCTGCTTAGGGAGTGAGGATGTAGGAGAGACAAAGCAGGGCTCTTTGTAAGGAGTGATGAGGTGGGAGAGACTAGGCAGGACCCTGCTAGGGGTTATTGATATTGTAAGGGTTAGGTTTAGGGTTAGGGTAGGGGTAAGGTCAGGGTTAAGGCTAGCTTTACTGTAAAGGGTGGGGCCAGGTTAGGGTTAGGGTTAGGTTTAGAGTTAGAGTTAGATCTAGGGTTTAGGGTTAGGGTTAGGGTCAGGTTTAGAGTTATTGTTAGGTTTAGGGTTAGGGTTAGGGTAGAGTTATGGTTAGGGTTAAGTTTAGGGTTAGGGTAAGGATTAAGTTTAGGTCAGGGTTAGGGTTAGGATGAGTGATAGGGTTAGGGTTAGGGAAAGGGTTAGGGGTTCGTGTGAGGGTTAGTGTTACATTTACAGTTAAGCTGATGTTTTAGGGTGTTACTGCCAGGGTTAGGGTTAGAGTTAGGGTTAGGGTTAGGTTTAGGGTTAGGGCGAGAGTTAGGGGATTTTTTTTTAGGGTTAGGTGTAATTTTAGGGTTAGGGTTAGGCTGAGGTTTAGGGTGAAGTTTAGGTTAAGGATGAGGGTTAGGATTAGGCTTTGGTGTTTAGGTTAAGGTTAGGGTTACGTTTAGGGTTAGGCTTAGTGTTAGGTTTAGCGTCAAGTGTTTGGGTTAATGTTAGGGTCAGGTTTAAGGTTAGGTTTAGGGTTAGGGTTAGTGTTTGGTTTAGGGTTAGGGTTAGGGTGAAGTTTAAGTTAAGGGTGAGTGTTGAGCTTAGGGTTAGTGTTAGGGGTTAGGGTTAGGGTTAAGGTTAGGATTAAGTTTAGGGTTAAGGTTAGGTTTAGAGTTAGGGTAAGTGTTAGGGTTAAGTCATAGTTAGGTTTAGGACTAGTTTTTAGTTAGAGATAGGGTTGGGTTCAGGGTTGGGCTTAGGTTTAGATGTTAGGGTGAGAGATAGTGCTAGGTTTCCATTCAAACTGAGGTGTGTAGGGTAAGTTTTAGGGTTAGAGTTAGAGTTAGGGTCAGAGTTAGGTTTAAGTTTAGTGTTAGGATTACGTTTACGGTTAGGGTCAGGTTTAGGGGAGATTTAGTGTTTAGGGTTACGGTAAATTTATGTCATGCGAGAGGGTTAGGGTTAGGGGTTTGGGTTCAGGTTAGAGTCAGGGTTAGGGTTAGGTTTAGGGTTAGGGTTAGTTTTGCTTAGTGTTAGGGTTTGAATGAAGTTAGGGTAGGGTTAGCATTATGCTTAGGGTGAAATTTTGTTTAAGGGTGAGGGTTCGGCTTAGGTTTAGGGTTAGAGTTAGGGTCAGTGGTTAGGGTTAGGTTTAGGGTTAAGGTTAGGTTTAGGCTAAGGATTAGGGTTAGAGTTACGGTTAAGGGTGTTTCAGTTATGTTTAGGTTAGGGTTATAATTAGGGTTAAGTTTAGGGTTAGGGTAAGAGTTAGAGTTACATTTACAGTTAAGATGAGGGTTTTGGGTAAGTGTTACAGTTAAGATTAGGGTTAGGGCTAGGGTTAGGGTTAGAGTTAGGGTTAGGGGTTAGGGTTAGGTTTAAGATTATGGTAGGCTTAAAGATACGGTTAAGGTTAAGTTAGGGTTAGGGTCAGGGATAGGATTAGAATTAGGTTTAGGGCGAGGATTAGGGTCAGAGTTATTGTAAGGGTTAGGTTTAGGGTTACAGGTGTGTCAAGGTTAAGGTGAGGGTTAGGTTTAGGGGTAGGGTTAGGGTTAAAGTTAGGGCGAGTTTTAGGTTAGGGATAGGGTGAAGTTTAAGTTACGGTGAGGGTTAGGGTTATGGCTAAGGTTTGGGCTTGTTTTCAGGTTAGTGTTAAGGTTATGTTCAGGGTTAGGGTTAAGTTCAGGGGTTGTGTTTAGTTTTAGGGTTAGGGTTCGATTTAAGGTTAGGGTTAAGTTTAGTGTTACGGTTAGGGTTGGGGTTATGGTTGTGTTAGGTGTTGTGGTTGGAGTGAGGGTTAGGTTTAGGGTTAGAGTTGGGTAGGGTTTGGATTATGGTTATGGTAAGGTGTTAGGGGTTAGAGGTGTAGTTTAGGGTTAGGTTTTGGGTGAGGGTTCCGGTTAGGCCTTGTGGTTCTGGTCATGGTTAGGTTTGGTTTAGGGTTAGGGTTAGGTTCATGATTAGGTTTCGGGTTAGTGTTAGGGTGAGAGGGTTAAGGTTTTTGCTAGGCTTTGGTGTTAGGGTTAGGGTTTGTGTTAGGGTTAGATTTATCATTAGGGCTCAGGGGTTTCAGGTTAATGTTAGGGTTAGGGTTAGGGATAGCATTAGGGTTAGGGTTGTGGGATAGGGTTAGGATTTAGGGTGAAGGTTATGCTTAGTTTTACAGTTAAGGTGAGGGTTTAGGGTAATTGTTATGATTAGGGTTACAGTCAGAGTTAGGGTTTGGTTTAGGATTAGGGTTAGGTGTAGGGTAAGAATTAGGTTTAGGTCCATGTTGAGGGTTAGACTTAGTGTTCTATTTAGGGTAAAGGATAGGGGTAGGGTTAGGATTAGGTCTGGGGTTAGGATTAGGATTATTTTAGGGTTAGATTCAGGGCTATTGTAAGTGTTCAGTTTAGGGTTACAGATGGACTAGCGTTATTCTTAGAGTTAGGTTTAAGGTTAGGGTTTGGGTTAGGTCTAGGTTTAGGGTTAAGGTTATGGTTAGTGTTTGGATGAAGTTCAGGATAGTGTGAGGGTTATTTTTATGGTGAGGGCTAGGGTTTGGGTTTGTGTTCAGGTTAGTGTTAAGGATAGGTTTAGGGTTCGGTGAGGGTTAGGCGTTATGTTTAGGGTCAGCGTTAGGTTAGGTTTAGGGTTAGTGTGAAGTTTAGGTTAAGGGTGAGGGTTATGATAAGGGTTAGGATTATAGATGGTGTTAGACGTTAGGTTTAGGGTGTTAGGGTTAGGTTTATGGTTAGGGTAGGGTTAAGTTTAGGGTTAATATTAGGGTTAGGGTTAGATTTGGGTTACTGTTCGTATTAGGGTTAGGGTTAGGGATAAGGTTGGGGATAGCGTTAGGTTTAGGGTTGGGGATACGGTTCAGGTTTAGGGTGAGGGTTAGGGTTAGGTTTACAGTTAAGGTGAGGGTTTGGGGCAATTGTTATGGTTAGGGCTCGAGTTAGAGTTAGGCTTAGGGTTAGGGTGATGTTTCAGTTAATAGTCACGTTAGATTTAGAGTAGGGTCAGGTTAGTGTTAGGGTTAGGTATACAGTTAGGGCTCAGGTAGGGGTAATGTTAGGGTTAAGGCTAGGTTTACGGTAAAGGGCAGGGCTAGGTTAGTATTAGGTTTAGAGTTAGAGTTAGTGCTAGGGTTTAGGGTTATGGTTATGGTCAGGTTTAAAGTTATTGTTAGGGTTTGTTAGGGGATTAGGGTTGTGTTTGTTACGGGGTTACGGTTGTATTTTTAGGGGGTTAGAGTTGTGTTTGTTAGGGGGTTAGGGTTGTTTATTAGGGGGTTAGGGTTGTTTGTTGTTAGGGGGTTAGGGTTCTTTTTTAGGGGGTTAGGGTTGTTTGTTAAGGGGTTACGCATGTTATTGTTAGGGGGTTAGGGTTTTTTGTTAGGGGGTTAGGGTTGTTAGTTGTTAGGGGGTTAGGGTTGTTTGTTAGGTGGTTAGTTTTGTTTTTGTTAGTTTGTTAGGGTTGTGTTTGTTACGTGGTTAGGGTTGTTTGTTGTTAGGGGTTTAGGGTTGTTTGTTGTTGGGGGTTAGGGTTGTTTGTTAGGTGGTTAGGGTTGTTTCTTAGGGAATTAGGGTTGTTTCTTATTTGGTTACGGTTGTTATTGTTAGGGGGTTAGGGGTCTTTGTTAGGGGGTTAGGGTTGTTTGTTAAGGGGTTACGGTCGTTATTCTTTGGGGGTTAGGGTTGTTTGATAGGGAGTTAGGGTTGTTTGTTGTTAGGGGGTTAGGGTTGTTTGTTGTTTGAGGGTTAGGGTTGTTTGTTAGGGGGTTAGGGTTGTTTCTTAGGAGGTTACGGTTGTTATTGTTAGGGGGTTATGGTTGTTTGTTAGGGGGTTTGGGTTGTTTGTTGTCGGGGGTTAGGGATTTTTGTTGTTAGGGGGTTAGTGTTGTTTGTTTTTAGGGGGTTAGTGTTCTTTGTTGTTAGGGGGTTAGGCTTGTTTGTTTTTAGGGGGTTAGAGTTGTTTGTTGTTAGGGGATTAGGGTTGTTTGTTGTTAGGGGATTAGTGTTGTTTCTTGTTAGGGGGTTAGGATTGTTTGTTGTTAGGGGTTAGGGTTGTTTGTTGTTAGGGGGTTAGTGTTGTTTTTTGTTAGGGGGTTAGGGTTGTTTGTTAGGGGGTTAGGGTTGTTTGTTGTTAGGGGGATAGGGTTGTTTGTTGTTAGGGGGTTAGGGTTGTTTGTTGTTAAGAGGTTAGTGTTGTTTGTTGTTAGGGGGTTAGGGTTGTTTGTTAGGGGGTTAGGGTTGTTTGTTGTTGGGGGTTAGGGTTGTTTGCTGTTAGGGGGTTAGGGTTGTTTGTTGTTAAGAGGTTAGTGTTGTTTTTTGTTAGGGGGTTAGGGTTGTTTGTTAGGGGGTTAGGGTTGTTTGTTAGGGGGTTAGGGTTGTTTGTTAGGGTGTTAGGGTTGTTTGTTGTTATGGGGTTAGGGTTGTTTGTTAGGGGGTTAGTTTTGTTTTTGTTAGGGTGTTAGGGTTGTGTTTGTTACGGGGTTAGGGTTGTTTGTTTTTAGGGGGTTAGTGTTGTTTGTTGTTAGGGGGTTAGTGTTGTTTGTGGTTAGGGTATTAGGGTTGTTTGTTGTTAGGGGGTTAGTGTTTTTTGTTAGGTGGTTCGGGTTGTTTGTTGTTAGGGGGTTAGGGTTGTTTGTTGTTAGGGGTTAGGGTTGTTTGTTGTTGGGGGTTAGTGTTGTTTGTTGTTAGGGGTTTAGTGTTCCTTGTTGTTAGGGGGTTAGGTTTGTTTGTTGTTAGGGGGTTAGGGTTGTTTGTTGTTAGGGGGTTTGGGTTGTTGTTAGGGGATTAGGGTTGTTTGTTATGGTGTTAGGGTTGTTTCTTAGGGGGTTGCGGTTGTTATTGTTAGAGGGTTAGGGGTGTTTGTTAGGGGGTTAGGGTTGTTTGTTCTTAGGGGGTTAGGGTTGTTTGTTAGGGGGTTAGTTTTGTTTTTGTTAGGGTGTTAGGGTTGTGTTTGTTACGGGGTTAGTGTTGTTTGTTAGGGGTTTAGGGTTGTTTGTTAGGGGTTAGGGTTGTTTGTTATGGGGTTACGGTTGTTATTTTTAGGGGTTAGAGTTGTTTGTTAGGGGGTTAGGGTTGTTTGTTGTTAGGGGGTTAGGGTTGTTTGTTGTTAGGGGTTTAGGGTTCTTTGTTAGGGGGTTAGGGTTGTTTGTTAAGGGGTTACACATGTTATTGTTAGGGGGTTAGGGTTTTTTGGTAGGGGGTTAGGGTTGTTTGTTGTTAGGGGGTTAAGGTTGTTTTTGTTAGGGGGTTAGGGTTGTTTGTTGTTAGGGGGTTAGGGTCGTTTGTTGTTAGGGGGTTAGGGTTGTTTGTTGTTAGGGGGTTAAGGTTGTTTTTGTTAGGGGGTTAGGGTTGTTTGTTGTTAGGGGGTTAGGGTTCTTTGTTGTTAGGGGGTTAGGGTTGTTTGTTGTTAGGGGGTTAAGGTTGTTTTTGTTAGGGGGTTAGGGTTGTTTGTTGTTAAGAGGTTAGTGTTGTTTGTTAGGGAGATAGGGTTGTTTGTTAGGGTGTTATGGTTGTTTGTTGTTATGGGGTTAGGGTTGTTTGTTAGGGGGTTAGTTTTGTTTTTGTTAGGGTGTTAGGGTTGTGTTTGTTACGGGGTTAGGGTTGTTTGTTTTTAGGGGGTTAGTGTTGTTTGTTGTTAGAGGGTTAGTGTTCTTTGTTGTTAGGGGGTTAGTGTTGTTTGTTGTTAGGGGGTTAGTGTTGTTTTTTGTTAGGTGGTTCGGGTTGTTTGTTGTTAGGGGGTTAGGATTGTTTGTTGTTAGGGGGTTAGGGTTGTTTGTTGTTGGGGTTAGTGTTGTTTTTTGTTAGGGGTTTAGTGTTCCTTGTTGTTAGGGGGTTAGGGTTGTTTGTTGTTAGGGGGTTAGGGTTGTTTGTTGTTAGGGGATTAAGGTTGTTTGTTAGGGGGTTAGGGTTGTTTCTTAGGGGGTTGCGGTTGTTATTGTTAGAGGGTTAGGGGTGTTTGTTAGGGGGTTAGGGGTGTTTGTTCTTAGGGGGTTAGGGTTGTTTGTTAGGGGGTTAGTTTTGTTTTTGTTAGGGTGTTAGGGTTGTTTGTTAGGGGATTAGTTTTGTTTTTGTTAGGGTGTTAGGGTTGTTTGTTGTTACGGGGTTAGGGTTGTTTGTTCTTAAGGGGTTAGGTTTGTTTGTTGTTAGGGGGTTAGGATTGTTTGTTGTTAGGAGTTTAGGGTTCTTTGTTAGGGGGTTAGGGTTGTTTGTTAAGGGGTTATGCATGTTATTGTTAGGAGGTTAGGGTTTTTGTTAGGGGGTTAGGGTTGTTTGTTGTTAGGGAGTTAAGGTTGTTTTTGTTAGGGGGTTAGGGTTGTTTGTTAGGGGGTTAGGTTTTTTCGTTAGGGGGTTAGGGTTGTTTGTTAGGGGTTTAGTTTTGTTTGTTAGGGGGTTAGAGTTGTTTGTTAGGGGTTAGGTTTGTTTGTTAGTGGGTTAGGGTTGTTTGTTAGGGGCTAGGTTTATTTGTTAAGGTGTTAGGGTTGTTGGTTAGGGGGTTAGGGTTGTTGGTTAGGGGTTTAGGGTTGTTTGGGTGTTAGGGTTGTTAGGGGGTTAGGTTTGTTAGTTAGAGGGTTAGGGTAGTTTGTTAGGGATTTAGGGTTGTTTTTGTATGGGGGTTAGTGTTGTTTGTTAGGGGGTTAGGGTTGTTTGTTGTTAGGGAGTTAGGGTTGTTTGTTGTTAGGGAATTAGGGTTGTTTGTTGGGGGTTAGGGTTGTTTTTGCTAGGGCGTTAGTGTTTTTGTTGTTAGGGCATTAGGGTTGTATTTGTTTGGGGTTTAGTGTTGTTTTTTTAGGGGGTTATGGTTGTTTTTGTTTGGGGTTTAGCGTTGTTTTTGTTAGGGTGTTAGGGTTCTTTTTGTTAGGGGGTTAGGGTGGTTTGTTAGGGGGTTAGAGTTGTTTTTGTTAGGGGGTTAGGGGTCTTTGTTAGGGGGTGAGGGTTGTTTGTTAAGGGGTTACGGTCGTTATTCTTTGGGGGTTAGGGTTGTTTGATAGGGAGTTAGGGTTGTTTGTTGTTAGGGGGTTAGGGTTGTTTGTTGTTTGAGGGTTAGGGTTGTTTGTTAGGGGGTTAGGGTTGTTTCTTAGTAGGTTACGGTTGTTATTGTTAGGGGGTTATGGTTGTTTGTTAGGGGGTTTGGGTTGTTTGTTGTCGGGGGTTAGGGATTTTTGTTGTTAGGGGGTTAGTGTTGTTTGTTTTTAGGGGGTTAGTGTTCTTTGTTGTTAGGGGGTTAGGCTTGTTTGTTGTTAGGGGGTTAGAGTTGTTTGTTGTTAGGGGATTAGGGTTGTTTGTTGTTAGGGGATTAGTGTTGTTTCTTGTTAGGGGGTTAGGATTGTTTGATGTTAGGGGTTAGGGTTGTTTGTTGTTGGGGGTTAGTGTTGTTTTTTGTTAGGGGGTTAGGGTTGTTTGTTAGGGGGTTAGGGTTGTTTGTTGTTAGGGGGTTAGGGTTGTTTGTTGTTAAGAGGTTAGTGTTGTTTGTTGTTAGGGGGTTAGGGTTGTTTGTTAGGGGGTTAGGGTTGTTTGTTAGGGTGTTAGGGTTGTTTGTTGTTATGGGGTTAGGGTTGTTTGTTAGGGGGTTAGTTTTGTTTTTGTTAGGGTGTTAGGGTTGTGTTTGTTACGGGGTTAGGGTTGTTTGTTTTTAGGGGGTTAGTGTTGTTTGTTGTTAGGGTATTAGGGTTGTTTGTTGTTAGGGGGTTAGTGTTTTTTGTTAGGTGGTTCGGGTTGTTTGTTGTTAGGGAGTTAGGGTTGTTTGTTGTTAGGGGGTTAGGGTTGTTTGTTGTTGGGGGTTAGTGTTGTTTGTTGTTAGGGGGTTAGTGTTCCTTGTTGTTAGGGGGTTAGGGTTGTTTGTTGTTAGGGGGTTAGGTTTGTTTGTTGTTAGGGGGTTAGGTTTGTTTGTTGTTAGGGGGTTAGGGTTGTTTGTTGTTAGGGGGTTTGGGTTGTTGTTAGGGGATCAGGGTTGTTTGTTATGGTGTTAGGGTTGTTTCTTAGGGGGTTGCGGTTGTTATTGTTAGAGGGTTAGGGGTGTTTGTTAGGGGGTTAGGGTTGTTTGTTCTTAGGGGGTTAGGGTTTTAGGGGGTTAGTTTTGTTTTTGTTAGGGTGTTAGGGTTGTGTTTGTTACGGGGTTAGTGTTTTTTGTTACGGTTTTAGGGTTGTTTGTTAGGGGTTAGGGTTGTTTGTTATGGGGTTACGGTTGTTATTTTTAGGGGTTAGGGTTGTTTGTTAGGGGGTTAGGGTTGTTTGTTGTTAGGGGGTTAGGGTTGTTTGTTCTTAAGGGGTTAGGTTTGTTTGTTGTTAGGGGGTTAGGATTGTTTGTTGTTAGGGGTTTAGGGTTCTTTGTTAGGGGGTTTGGGTTGTTTGTTAAGGGGTTACGCATGTTATTGTTAGGGGGTTAGGGTTTTTTGTTAGGGGGTTAGGGTTGTTTGTTGTTAGGGGGTTAAGGTTGTTTTTGTTAGGGGGTTAGTGTTGTTTTTTGTTAGGTGGTTCGGGTTGTTTGTTGTTAGGGGGTTAGGATTGTTTGTTGTTAGGGGGTTAGGGTTGTTTGTTGTTGGGGTTAGTGTTGTTTTTTGTTAGGGGTTTAGTGTTCCTTGTTGTTAGGGGGTTAGAGTTGTTTGTTGTTAGGGGGTTAGTGTTGTTTGTTGTTAGGGTATTAGGGTTGTTTGTTGTTAGGGGGTTAGTGTTTTTTGTTAGGTGGTTCGGGTTGTTTGTTGTTAGGGAGTTAGGGTTGTTTGTTGTTAGGGGGTTAGGGTTGTTTGTTGTTGGGGGTTAGTGTTGTTTGTTGTTAGGGGGTTAGTGTTCCTTGTTGTTAGGGGGTTAGGGTGTTTGTTGTTAGGGGGTTAGGTTTGTTTGTTGTTAGGGGGTTAGGTTTGTTTGTTGTTAGGGGGTTAGGGTTGTTTGTTGTTAGGGGGTTTGGGTTGTTGTTAGGGGATTAGGGTTGTTTGTTATGGTGTTAGGGTTGTTTCTTAGGGGGTTGCGGTTGTTATTGTTAGAGGGTTAGGGGTGTTTGTTAGGGGGTTAGGGTTGTTTGTTCTTAGGGGTTTAGGGTTTTAGGGGGTTAGTTTTGTTTTTGTTAGGGTGTTAGGGTTGTGTTTGTTACGGGGTTAGTGTTGTTTGTTAGGGGTTTAGGGTTGTTTGTTAGGGGTTAGGGTTGTTTGTTAGGGGGTTAGGGTTGTTTGTTGTTAGGGGGTTAGGGTTGTTTGTTCTTAAGGGGTTAGGTTTGTTTGTTGTTAGGGGGTTAGGATTGTTTGTTGTTAGGGGTTTAGGGTTCTTTGTTAGGGGGTTTGGGTTGTTTGTTAAGGGGTTACGCATGTTATTGTTAGGGGGTTAGGGTTTTTTGTTAGGGGGTTAGGGTTGTTTGTTGTTAGGGGGTTAAGGTTGTTTTTGTTAGGGGGTTAGTGTTGTTTTTTGTTAGGTGGTTCGGGTTGTTTGTTGTTAGGGGGTTAGGATTGTTTGTTGTTAGGGAGTTAGGGTTGTTTGTTGTTGGGGTTAGTGTCGTTTTTTGTTAGGGGTTTAGTGTTCCTTGTTGTTAGGGGGTTAGGGTTGTTTGTTGTTAGGGGGTTAGGGTTGTTTGTTGTTAGGGGATTAGGGTTGTTTGTTAGGGGGTTAGGGTTGTTTCTTAGGGGGGTGCGGTTGTTATTGTTAGAGGGTTAGGGGTGTTTGTTAGGGGGTTAGGGTTGTTTGTTCTTAGGGGGTTAGGGTTGTTTGTTAGGGGGTTAGTTTTGTTTTTGTTAGGGTGTTAGGGTTGTTTGTTGTTACGGGGTTAGGGTTGTTTGTTCTTAAGGGGTTAGGTTTGTTTGTTGTTAGGGGGTTAGGATTGTTTGTTGTTAGGGGTTTAGGGTTCTTTGTTAGGGGGTTAGGGTTGTTTGTTAAGGGGTTATGCATGTTATTGTTAGGAGGTTAGGGTTTTTGTTAGGGGGTTAGGGTTGTTTGTTGTTAGGGAGTTAAGGTTGTTTTTGTTAGGGGGTTAGGGTTGTTTGTTAGGGGGTTAGTTTTGTTTGTTAGGGGGTTAGAGTTGTTTGTTAGGGGTTAGGTTTGTTTGTTAGTGGGTTAGGGTTGTTTGTTAGGGGCTAGGTTTATTTGTTAAGGTGTTAGGGTTGTTGGTTAGGGGGTTAGGGTTGTTGGTTAGGGGTTTAGGGTTGTTTGGGTGTTAGGGTTGTTAGGGGGTTAGGTTTGTTAGTTAGAGGGTTAGGGTAGTTTGTTAGGGATTTAGGGTTGTTTTTGTACGGGGGTTAGTGTTGTTTGTTAGGGGGTTAGGGTTGTTTGTTGTTAGGGAGTTAGGGTTGTTTGTTGTTAGGGAATTAGGGTTGTTTGTTAGGGGGTTAGGGTTGTTTTTGCTAGGGCGTTAGTGTTGTTTTTGTTGTTAGGGCATTAGGGTTGTATTTGTTTGGGGTTTAGTGTTGTTTTTTAGGGGGTTATGGTTGTTTTTGTTTGGGGTTTAGCGTTGTTTTTGTTAGGGTGTTAGGGTTCTTTTTGTTAGGGGGTTAGGGTGGTTTGTTAGGGGGTTAGAGTTGTTTTTGTTAGGGGGTTAGGGTGTTTTTGTTAGGGGCTTAGGGTTGTGTTTGGGGGTTAGGGTTAGGTTTAGGGTTAGGCTTAGTGTTAGGTTTAGGGCTAAGTGTTTGCGTTAATGTTAGTGTCAGGTTTAAGGTTATGTTTAGGGTTAAGGTTAAGGTGAAGTTTAAGTTAAGGGTGAGGGTTGAGCTTAGGGTTAGTGTTAGGGGTTAGGGCTAAGGTTAGGATTAAGTTTAGGATTAAGGTTAGGATTAGAGTTAGGATTAGGGTAAGTGTTAGGCTTATGTCATGGTTAGGTTTAGGACTAGGTTATGGTTAGAGATAGGGTTGGGTTAAGTGTTGGGGTTAGGTTTAGACGTTAGTGTGAGCGTTAGTGCTAGGTTTCCATTTAAGCTGAGTGTGTAGGGTAAGTTTTAGGGTTAAGATTAGGGTTAGAGTTAGAGTTAGGGTCAGGGTGAGTGTTAAGTTTAGGCTTAGGGTTAGGTTTATGGTTAGGTCTAGGGTTAAGGTCAGGGTTAGGGGAGATTTAGTGTTACTTTTAGTTTTAGGGTTAGAGTTAGGGTGAAGTTTATGTTAAGCATGAGGTTTAGGGTTAGGGGTTAGGGTACAAGTTAGGGTCAGGGTTAGGGTTAAGTTTAGGTTTAGCGTTAGGGTTAGGGTTAGTGTTAGGGTTAGTTTTAGTTTTGGTTAGGATTAGGCTTTGAATGGAGTTAGGGTAGGTTTAGAGTTACGGTTAGGGTGAAATTTTGGTTAAGGATGAAGGTTCGGTTTGGGTAAGGTTTAGGTTTAGAGTTAGGATTAGGTTTAGGGTTGAGGTTAAGTTTAGGCTAAGGATTAGGTTTAGAGTTAGGGTTAAGTGTGTTTCAGTTAGGTTTAGGGTAGGGTTATAATTAGAGTTAAGTTTAGGGTTAGGGTAAGAGTTAGAGTTACATTTACAGTTAAGTTGAGGGTTTTCGGTAAGTGTTACGGTTAAGGTTAGGGGTAGGGCTAGGGTTAGGGTTAGAGTTAGGGTTAAGGGTTAGGATTAGAATTAGGTTTAGGGTGAGGATTAGGGTCAGAGTTATTGTAAGTGTTAGGTTTCGGCTTACAGGTGGGCCAAGGTTAAGGTGAGGGTTAGGTTTAGGGGTAGGGTTAGGGTTAAAATCAGGGTGAGTTTTAGGTTAGGGATAGAGTGAAGTTTAAGATAGGGTGAGGGTTAGGGTTATGGCTAAGGTTTGGGCTTGTTTTCAGGTTAGTGTTAAGGTTATGTTTAGGGTTAGGGTTAAGTTCAGGGGTTGTGTTTAGTTTTAGGGTTAGGGTAGTTTTAAGTTTAGTGTTACGGTTAGGGTTAGGGTTAGGGTTGTGTTAGGCTTTGTGGTTGGGGTGAGGGTTAGGTTTAGGGTTAGAGTTGGGTAGGGTTAGGATTATGGTTATGGTAAGGTGTTAGGGGTTAGAGGTGTAGTTTAGGGTTAGGGTTTGGGTGAGGGTTCCGGTTAGGCCTTGTGGTTCTGGTCATGGTTAGGTTTGGTTTAGGGGTAGGGTTAGGTTCATGATTAGGTTTCGGGTTAGTGTTAGAGTTAGGGTGAGAGTTAGGGTTAAGGTTTTTGCTAGTCTTTGGCGTTGGTGTTAGGGTTTGGGTTAGGGTTATCGTTAGGGCTCAGGGATTTCAGGTTAGTATTAGAGTTAGGGTTAGGGATAGCATTAGGGTTAGGTTTGTGGGATACGGTTAGGGGTTAGGGTGAGGGTTACGGTTAATTTTACTGTTAAGGTGAGGGTTTAGGTTAAGTGCTATGATTAGGGTTAGAGTTAGAGTTAGGGTTTGGTTTAGGGTTAGGGTTAGGTGTAGGGTAAGATTTAGGATTAGGTCCAAGTTGAGGGTTAGACTTAGTGTTCTATTTAGGGTCAAGGTTAGAGTTAGGGTTAGGATTAGGTCTAGGGTTAGGATTAGGATTAAGTTTAGGGTTAGGTTCAGGTCTATTGTAAGTGTTCGGTTTAGGGTTACAGATGGACTAGCGTTATTGTTAGAGTTAGGTTTAAGGTTAGGGTTTGGGTTAGGTTTAGGTTTTGCGTTAAGGTTATGGTTAGTGTTTAGATGAAGTTTAGGATAGGGTGAGGGCTATTTTTATGGTTAGGGCTAGGGTTTGGGTTTGTGTTCAGTTTAGAGTTAAGGTTAGGTTCAGGGTTCGGGTTATGCTCAGGCATTATATTTAGGGTTAGCGTTAGGTTAGGTTTAGGGTTAGTGTGAAGTTTAGGTTAAGGGTGAGGGTTATGATAAAGGTTAGGATTATAGATGGTGTTAGATGTTAGTTTTAGGGTGTTAGGGTTAGGTTTATGGTTAGGGTAGGGTTAAGTTTAGGGTTAGGGTTAGGTTTGGGTTAGTGTTCGTATTAGGGTTAGGGTTAGGGATAAGGTTGGGGATAGCGTTAGGTTTAGGGTTGGGGATATGGTTAAGGATTAGGGTGAGGGTTAGGGTTAGGTTTACAGTTAAGGTGAGGGTTTAGGGTAATTGTTATGGTTAGGGTTAGAGTTAGAGTTAGGCTTAGGGTTAGGGTGAAGTTTCAGTTAATAGTCAGGGTTAGGGTTAAGGTTAGAGGAGGGTTAAGGTTAGTGTTAGGGTTAGGTATAGAGTTAGGGTTCGGGTAGGGGTAAGGTTAGGGTTAAGGCTAGGTTTACGGTAAAGGGTAGGGCTAGCTTAGGGTTAGGTTTAGAGTTAGAGTTAGTGCTAGGGTTTAGGATTATGGTTATGGTCAGGTTTAGAGTTATTGTTAGGGTTAGGGTAGAGTTAAGGTTAGGGTTAAGTTTAGGGTTAGAGAAAGAGTTAGGTTTAGGTCTGGGTTAGGGTTAGGATGCGGGATAGGGTTAGGGTTAGGGGTTCATGTGAGGGTTAGTGTTAGGTTTACTTTAAGCTGGTGTTTTAGGGTGTTACTGTTAGGGCTAGGGTTAGCATTAGGTTTAGGGTTACTGTTAGTGTTAGGGGATAGTTAAGGGTTAGCTTTAGTTTTAGGGTTAGGGTTCGCCTTAGGTTTAGGGTGAAGTTTAGGTTAAGGATGAGGGTGAGGGTTAGGGTTAGGCATTTGGGTTAAGGTTAGGGTTAGGTTTAGGGTTGGGCTTAGTGTTAGGGTTAGGGTTAGGTGTTTGGGTTATTGTGTTAGGGTCAGGTTTAGGGTTAGGGTTAGGTGTTTGGGTTAATGTTAGGGTCAGGTTTAGGGTTAGGGCTACGGCTAGGGGAAAGTTTAATTTAAGGGTGAGAGTTGAGCTTGGGGTTAGAGTTAGGGGGTAGGGTTAAGGTTAGGATTAAGGTTAGGTTTAGAGTTAGGATTAGGGTTAGGGTTAGGGTTAGTGTTAGAGTTAGTTATGTTTTGGGATAGGCTTTGGTGTTAGGGGTTAGGTTTTGTTTTAGGGTTAGGGTTATCATTAGGGCTTAGGGGTTCAGGTTAGGGTTAGGGTTAGAGATAGCAATAGGGTTAGTATTGGGGGATACAGTTAGGGGTTAGGGTGAGGGTTAGGTTTAGGTTTAGCGTTAAAGTGAGGGTTTAGGGCAACTGTTATTGTTAGGGTTAGAGTTCGAGTTAGGGTTAGGGTTAGTGTTAGGCTTACGGTAGGATTTAGGGTTAGGGCTAGAGATAGAGTTAGGGTTAGGGTAGTGGTATGGTTAGGCTTAAGGCTAGGTTTACAGTACAGGGTAGGGCTAAGCTAGGTTTAGGGTCAGGTTTAGAGTTAGTGTTAATGCTAGGGTTTAGGATTAGTTTTAGGGTGAGGGTTAGAGTCATAGTTAGAGTTAGCGTTAGGGTTTGGGTTCGGGCTAGGGTTAGGGTTAGAGTTAGGGTTAGGGTTTAAGGTTTTGTTTAAGTTCATGGTAGGGTTAAGGTTAGGTAATGGTTAGGGTCAGGGTTAGGATTAGTATTAGCTTTAGGTTGAGGGTAGGGCCAGAATTATTGTAAGGGTTAGATTTAGGGTTACAGATGTTAAGCTTAGAGTTAGGTTTAGAGGTAGGGTTAGGTTTAAAGTTCGGGTTACCTTTAGGTTAGTGATAGGGTGAATTTTAAGATAGGTTGAGGGTTGCGGTTACACTTAGGTTTAAATTTAGAGTTAGTGCTAGGGTTTAGGGTTAGGGTTAGTGTTAGTTTTAGAGTTATTGTTAGGCTTAGGATAGGGTTAGGGTAGAGTAAAAGTTAGGCTTATGGTTAGAGTTAGGGTAAGGGTTAGGTTTAGGTGAGTGTTAGAGCCAGAATTAGTTATAGGGTTAAGGTTAGGGAAAGGGTTAGGGGTTCGTGTGAGTGTTAGTGTTAGGTTTCCAGTTAAGCTGATGTTTTCGGGTGTTACGGTTAGGGTCAGGGTTAGAGTTAGGGATAGGGTTAGGTTTAGGTTTAGGGTTAGAGTGAGGGGATAGTTTAGGGTTAGGTTTAGTTTTAGGGTTTGGATTAGGCTTAGGTTTAGGGTGAAGTTTAGGTTAAGGATGAGGGTTAGGGTTGGGGTAGTGTTTGCTTAGGTGTTTGGGTTAAGGTTAGGGTCAAGTTAGGGTTAGGTTTAGTTTTAGTGTTAAGGTTAGGGTTAGGGTTAGGATTAGCAATTTTTCAGTAGAAGCCATACGTTTGCAAGAGCAAATGAAAAATTCATTGCAGGAAAGAGGAAGGAAAGAAAGTTTCTCTACTTCTGCCTGCTTTGCTCAGAGGACCTGATGAAGTCAGGGAGTTCTCCCTTCCACTGAGGAACATACAGGATGCTGTTCCCTCTGTGCTCTCTTATTTGGAAAAGAGTCTGCAGTTCCACACTTTGAACTGTGGAAAGGCACTGGGGTTTGTTAGGGTTTCCCCAGGCACTTTGTTTTCCCTGGGCCAAAAAGAGCCTTCACAATAGCTTAAAGCATACTCGTTCCACTTCCAGAATACAGCTACCACAAGGCAGTTCTCCAGAGGAAAACTTCCCTTTGCGAAGGGGAGATTTGCTGAGCTCACTACGGGAAAGCGAAACCGAAAGACTGTTTTCTCATTCTAACTGTTTTCGTCAGAGGAATGGATGAAGTCACAGTGTTCTTTTTTTCACTGAGATGCACAAAATCTGATGTTGCCTCTGAGCTCTGTTCTTGGCAAATAACTGAAACTGACATACATTCATGTGGGGAAACACACGGCTTTGCTAGGATTTCCCTAGGCAATGTGTTTTCCCTGGGCCCTGGGCCTCACTGTACAAACAGTATCTCGTCAGGGCAACACTGCATAGGATTTACTCTGCCAGGAGAGAGTTACTGCTTTGTAGTTCGTGCTAGGAAACCTTGCTTTGGCAAGTGAGAATTGACCGAATTCAGGCAGAAAAGAGAATACGAAAAGGCCTTTTTTCCCTGGGTGCTTTCCCAGTCTCTTAAAGCTAAAACCATGTAGTTGCTCCTCTGGAAGGATACATGCACCGTGATGTAGTTTTCCAGAAGAAGCTTTGAGTTTGCAAGAGCAAATGAGGAATTCATTGCAGGAAAGAGGAAGGAAAGAAAGTTTCTCTTCTTCTGCCTGCTTTCCTCAGAGGACTGGATGAAGACAGGGAGTTTTCCCTTTCACTGAGAAACATGCAGGCTGCTGTTGCCTGTGCGCTCTCTTATTTGGAAAAGAGTCTTCAGTTCTACACTTTGAACCGTGGAAAGGCACTGGGGTCTGTTAAGATTTCCCCAGGCGCTTTGTTTTCCCTGGGCCAAAACGAGCCTTCATAATAGCTTAACGCTAACACTGCATACCCGTTCCACTTCCAGAATATGGCTACCGCAAGGCAGTTCTCCAGAGGAAAACTTCCCTTCGCCAAGAGCAGATTTGCCGAGCTCATTCCGGGAAAGCGAAACCAAATGATGGTTTTCTCCTTCTAACTGCATTTGTCTAGAGGCATGGATGAAGTCAGAGTGTTCTTTTTTTCACTGAGATACCAAAATCTGATGTGGCCTCTGAGCTCTGTTTTTGCAAATAACTGAATGTGACATACATTTATGTGGGGAAACATATGGCTTTGCCAGGATTTCTCTGCGCACTGTGTTTTCCGTGGGCCTCACTGTACCAACAGTATCTCATCAGGGCAACACTGCACAGGATTTACTCTGCCAGGAGAGAGTTACTGCTTTGTATTTTGTGCGAGGAAACTTTTCTTTGGCAAGTGTGAATTGACCGAATTCAGGCAGAAAAGAGAATACGAAAAGGCCTTTTCTCCTGGGTGCTCTCACAATCTCTTAAAACTAAAACTATGTAGTAGCTCCTCTGGAAGGATAAAAGAATACAGATTATAGAATATAGAAATAATGGAATATAGAATATAGAATGTAAAATACAGAATCTACAATATAGAAGAATATAGAATTCAGTATATAGAATAATATAGAATACAGAAGGAAGAATGTAGAATATGGAATGTAAAATACAGAAAATTATAGTACATAGAAAAATATAGAATATGGAAGAACATAAAGAATTTAGAATGTAGAATACAGAACATAGAATATGGAAGAATTTAAAATATACAATGTAGAATATAGAATATGGAATATAGAAGAATATTGTATGTAGAAAAATGTAGAATATAGAATACAGAGTATGGGATATTGAATATACAAAAATATAGAATATAGAAGAACATAGATTATAGAATATAGAGAATTTAAAATACAGAATATGGAACACTGAAAATAGAATACAGAATACAAAAGAACTTGGAAAATAGAAGAATATAGTGTATTCTATATTTTACATTCTACATTCCATAATTTTCTATATTCTGTAATCTGTATTCTGTAGTCTTTATTCTATATTTTATATTCTATTTTCTGTATTCTACATTCTACTTTCTATATTCTAAATTCTGTATTACATGTTCTTGTATAATCTATACTCTGTATTGTATAGTTTTCTACTGTGTATATTCTTCTATAATGTATATTCTATATTCTTCTGTATTCTATATTCTAATTCTTCTATATTCTCTATTCTTCCATATTGTGTATTCTACATTCTACTATATTCTTTTTCTTGTATTTTCTATAGCCTTCTATATTCTATATTCTTCTATATTCTAAATTTATATTCAATATTCTTCTATATTCTGTATTCTATATTCTTCTGTAATGTATATTCTATAATCCATATTCTTGTTTATATTCTTCTGTATTCCATATTCTTGTATATTCTATTTTCTATATTCTTTTACATTCTATATTACATCTTCTGTGTTCTGTGTTCTATGTTCAGTTTTCTTCTATGTACTATTTCCTTCTATATTCCATATTCTATATTCTAAATTCTTCTATATTCTATATTCCACATTCTAAATTCTATGTTTTTGTATATTCTATATTTTCCTATATCCTATATACCATACTCTCTATTCTATATTCGATGTTCTATATTCTATATTTTTCTCTATACTATATTCTTCTGTATTCTATATTCCATATTGTATAGTCTACATTTTAAAATCTTCTATATTCTACATTCTATACTAAACATTTGCAATTTTTCTATATTCTATATTTTTCTATATTCAATCTTCTATTTTCTATATATTTACATATACTATATTTTTGTGTATTCTATATTCCATATTCTTTATACTGTAGTCAACATTCTATATTCTTTTCTGCAGGACTCTCCGTTCAGGTCTATTCTTGCCTGCGGGACTCTCCATTCGGGCCTATTCTTGCCTACAGGGCTCCTCTATTCTGGCCTGCTCTTGCCTGTGGGACTCTCTGTTCCGGCCTGTTCTCGTCTGCAGGCCTCTCCGTTAGGGCCTCTTCTTACCTGCGGGGCTCCTCTATTCGGGCCTAACCTGGCCTGCGGGACTCTCCGTCCGGGCCTATTCTCGCCTGCGGAACCTTCCGTTAGGGCCCATTCGTGCCTGTGGGACACTCTGTTCGGTCCTATTCTTGCCTGTGGGATCATTCGTTTGGGCCTATTCTTGCCTGCGGGACTCTCCGTTCGGGCATATTCTTGCCTGGGGAACCTCTGTTCGAGCCTAATCTCGCCTGCGGGAGCATCCTTTCGTTCCTCCTCTTGCCTGCGGGGCTCTTCTATTTGGGCCTGCTCATGCCTACGGAGCTCCGTTATTCAGGCCTGTTTGAGCCTGCGGGCCTCCGTTATTCGGGCCTGTTCGTGGGTGCGGGGCTCTGCTATTCCGGCATGTTCTTGCCTGCGGGACTCCTCTGTGCGGTCCTATTCTTGCCTTCGGGACTCTGTTCAGGCCTATTCTTGGCTACAGGAATCTTCGTTCTGGCCTATTCTTGCCTGCAGCACTCTCCATTTGGCCTATTCTTTCCTGCGGGACTCTCCCTTCAGGTCTATTTTTGCCTGCGGGACCCTGTTCAGGCCTATTCTTGCCTACAGGGCTCCTCTGTTCTGGCCTGTGGGAATCTCCCTTCGGGCTTATTCTCGTCTGCGGGACTCTAGGTATGGGCCTGTTGTCGCCTTCGGGACTCTCCGTTCGGGCCCTTTCTCGCCTGCAGGACTCTCCTTTTGGGCCTATTCTCAACTCCAGGCTTCTCTGTTAGGGTCTATTCTTTCCTGGGGGACTCTGTTCGGGCCTATTCTTACCTGCGGGGCTCCTCTATTCGGGCCTATTCTTGCCCACGGGACTGTGTAAGGGCCTTTTCTTGCCAGCCAGGCCCCAATTCGGGCCTATTCTTGCCTGTGTGACTCTGTTCGGGCCTATTCTTGCCTGCGGGACTCTCTGTTCGGGCCTATTCATGCCTGCAGGGCTCTCCTTTCGAGACTCTTCTTGCCTGCGGGACTCTCCTTTCAGGCTTCGCCTAACCTGCGGGGCTTCGCTATTCGGGCCTGCTCGTGCGTGCGGGCTACCCTATAGGACTATACGATACAGAATACAGATTATAGAAGAACATAGAATACAGAATTTGGAATATAGAAAATAGAATGTAGAATAAAAGAAAAGAATGTAGAATACAGAATATAAAATATAAAATGAAGAGTATTGATTACGGATTATAGAATATAGAAAATTATGAAATGTAGAATGTAAAATATAGAAGAATATAGAATGCATACTATAGAAGAATATAGAATGTAGAATATAGGATGTAGAATATAGGATATAAAATATAGAATATGGAACATAAGATATACCATACAGAAAAACAGTATATAGAAAGATAAAGAATATAGAACGTAGAACTTTAAATATACAATATAAAATAAAGAGAATGGAATATAGAACCTAGATTATGGAAGAATATAGAAATAGAATATAAAAGAATATAGAATTTAGAATGTACAGTATAGAATATAAAATACAGAATTTAGAACGTAGAATATAGAATATGGACTATAGAATATAGAGGAATATAGTATATAGAAGAACATAGAAGATACAATACAGAATATAAAAGAAAAAAGAATACAGAAGAATATAGAGTATAGAAGAATAAGGAATATGGAAAATAGGAGAAAGTAGAATATAATTATAGAAGAATGTAGAATATTGAAAAATACAGAATACAGAATATAGGAAAACATAGAGCATAAATTTAGAAGATATAGGATATAGAATGCAGAATATAGAAGAATAAAAGATATAGATGACAGACTACAGAATATAGAAGATAGAATGTAGAAGAAAATAGAATGTTGACAAACAGGGAATATAGGGTATAGGATATACAGTATTGAAGAATAGAGAATAAAGTAGAAAAATACAGATGACAAAATATAGAAGAATATAGAATGTAGAATAGAGAATATAAGAGAATAGATTACGGAAGAATATAGAACATAGAGATTAGAAGGTAGAATATACATAAAAAATATAGAATATAGAATTCAGAAAAAATTTAGAATATAAAATGCAGAATATAGAATATAGAAGAAAATGGAATGTAGAATGGAGAACATAGAATATGGGATAGGGAATAGAGAAGAATAAAGCATATTGAAAAATTTAGAATATAGAATGTAGACTAGAATATTGAATATAGAATTTAGAATGTACAATATGGAATATAGCAGGTAGAAGAATATAGATTACAACAGAAGAATATAGAATGTAGAAGAGTATAGAATACAGAACATAGAAGAATAAAATGCAGAATGTAGAATATAACATATGGAATATAGAATGTAGAATACAGAAGAATATAGGATATAAAAAATATAGAATATAGAACATCGAATATAGAATATAGAATACAGAGTATGGAATAGAGAATATAGAAAAATATTGAATAGACTTAAATAAAGAATGTAGAATAGAGTATGTACAAAGTAGAATAAAGAACATAGAATACAGAAGAATATAGATTATAGAATATTCTGGAATATAGAATATAGAATTAAATATAGAATATAGAAGATGGAATATAAGAAATACAGAATGTAGAATATAGTTTACAGAATATGCAATATGGAATATAGAATACAGAAAATTATAAAAATATAGAATATAGAAAACAACATTGAGTATAGAATACAGACAATGGAATATAGAAAAATAAAGAATTTAGAATGCAGGATATAGAATATAAAATATAGAACAAAAATACATAATATAGAGAATATACATTATACAATATAGAAGATTATGGAATGTAGAATGTAAAATACAGAATTTACAATATAGAAAAATATACAGACTATAGAAGAATATAGAGTAAAGAATGAAGAATATAGAATACAGAAAATTGTATAGAAAAATATAGATTATAGAAAAAGAACATTGAATATAGAACACAGAGTATGGAATATGTAATATAGAAAAATATAGAATGTAGAATACAAAATATAGAATATAAAATAAAGGGTAAAGAACACAGATTATAGAAGAATATAGATTATAGAATATAGAAGATAACGGAATATAGAATATAGAATTTAAAATACAGAAGAATACAGAATATAGTAGAATATAGAATATAGAGGGAAGAATATAGAATATGGAATAGAGAATACAGAAAAATATATAGAAAAATATAGACTAGAGGTATATGGAAGAATATAGAATTTAGAATGTAGAATATAGAATACAGAGCATAGAATATGGAAGAATTTAAAATATACAATATGGAATGTAGAATATAGAATATGAAATATAGAATATAGAAGAATGGTGTATGTGGAAAAACGTAGGATATAGAACATCAAATATAGAATACAGAGTATGGAATATAGAATATACAAAAATATAGAATATAGAAGAACATAGATTATAGAATATAGAGAATTTAAAATATAGAATATGGAACATAGAACACGGAAGATACAATACAGAATATAAAAGAACGTTGTAAACAGAACAATATAGTGTATAGAGGATTTGGAATAAAGAAGAATATAGAATATACATTATAGAAGAATATAGCATACAGAATACAGGATATAGAAGAAAATAGAATATAAATTTAGAATATAGAATGCAGAAGAATATAAAATGTACAATGTAGAATACAGATTATACAATGCAAAGTATACAGTGAAGAATACACAAAAGTATATAATATAAAAAAATAAATCATACAATATAGAAAATAATGGAATATAGAATGTACAATGTAAAATATAGAATATAGGAGAACATAGAATACGAAATACAGAAGAATATAGAATGTACAAGGGTATGGAAAATACAAGAAAAAGAATATAGTGGAACGTAGAATACAGAATATTGAAGAATACAGAATATGGAATAGAGAATATAGAAGAATTAGGATATAGAATACAGAATATACATTATAGAAGAATGTACACAGTAGAAGACTATACAAGGAAGAATATAGATTACTGAAGAACATAGAATACAGAATTTAGAATATAGAATGTAGACTACAGAATATAAAATATAGAATAAAGACTATAGAATACAGAATACAGATTGCAGAATACAGAGAATTATGGAATGTAGAATGTAAAATATAAGAGAATACAGAATTTAAAAGAATACTGAATGTAGAATATAGAATATGGAACATAGAATATACCACACAGAAAAATATAGTATATATAAAAATAAAGAATATAGAACATAGAACTTTGAATATACAATATAGAATACAGAGTATGGAATATAGAACCTAGAATAAGTAAAAATATAGAAAGAGAATATAAAAGAATATAGAACATAGGAGAATATAGAATTTAGAATGTAGAATATAAAATACAGAATATAGAATATAGAAGAATTTAGAACGTAGAACATAGAATATAGAGGACTATAGTATATAGAAGAACATAGGACATAGAAAATACAATGCAGAATATAAAAGAAAAAAGAATATAGAGTATAGAAGAATATGGAATATGGACAATAGCAGAATGTAGAGTATAGTTATAGAAGAATATAGAAAACTGAAATACAGAATATAGGAAAATATAGAGCAAAAATTTAGAATATAGAAGATATAGGATATAGAATGCAGAATATAGAAGAATACAGAATATAGATGAAAGACTACAGAAAATAGAAGATAGAACATAGAAGAAAATAGACTATGGACAAATATGGAATATAAGGTATTGGATATATACTATTGAAGAATATAGAATAAAGTAGAAGAATAGAGATTACAGACTATAGAAGAATATAGAATGTAGAATAGAGAATATGGAATAGAGAATATAAGAGAATATTAGATTACAGAAGAATATAGAATATAGAGATTAGAAGGTAGAATAAACACTAAAAAATATAGAATATAGAAGAATATAGAATTCAGAAAAATTTAGAATAGAAAATGTCGAATATAGAAGAAAATGAAATGTAGAATAGAGAACATAGAATGTGGAATAGAGTATAGAGAAGAATAAAGAATATTACAAAATTTAGAATGTAGACTGTAGAATATTTAATATACAATTCAGAATGTACAATACAGAATATAGCAGATAGAAGAATATAGATTATAAGAGAAGAATATAGAATGTAGAATAAGAATGTAGAAGAGTATAGAATACAGAACATAGAAGACTATAGAACATAGAATGCGGAATGTAGAATATGGAATATATAATATAGAATACAGAAGAATATAGTATATAAAAATATTGAATATAGAACATAGAATATAGAACACAGAATATAGAATATATGATATAGAATACAGGGTATGGAATAGAGAATATAGAAAAATATAAAATAGAGATAAATATAGAATAGAGTATGTACAAAGTAGAATATAAAATATAGAATAAAGAACATAGAATATAGAAGAATATAGATTACAGAATATTGAAGATTCTGGAATATAGAATGCAGAATTAAATATAGAAGCTAGAATATAAGAGAATATTGAATGTGGAATAGAGTATACAGAATATGCAACATGGAATATAGAATACAGAAAATTATTTAAAAATATAGACTATAGAAAAAAATGAATATAGAATACAATCAATGGAATATAGAAAATATAGAATTTAGAAAATAGAATGTAGAGTACAGAATATAAAATATAGAATAAAAATACATAATATAGAGAATATACATTATACAATATAGAAGATTATGGAATATAGAATGTAGAATGCAAAACACACAATATACAATATAGAACAATATATGATACAGACTATAGAAGAATATAGAATGTAGAATATAGAATACAGAAAATTATAGAATATAGAAAAAGAACATTGAATATAGAACACAGAGGATTGAATATAGAATATAGAAAATATAGAATATAGAAGAATATAGTATGTAGAATACAAAATATAGAATATAAATAAAGCATAAAAAACAGAATATAGAAGAATATAGATTATAGAATATAGAAGATAATGGAATAAGAATATAGAATGTAAAACAAAATATACACTATGAAGAATATAGAATACAGAATATAGAAAAATATAGAATATAGAAGGAAGAATATAGACTATGGAATATAGAATACAGAAAAATATAGTATATAGAATATAGAAGAATATGGAAGAACATAGAATAAAGAATTTAGAATGTAGAATACAGAATATACAGCATAGAATATGGAAGAATTTAAAATATACAATGTAGAATATGGAATATGAAATATAGAATATAGAAGAATATTGTATGTAGAAAAATATAGAATGTAGAACATCGAATATAGAATGCAAAGTATGAAATATAGAATATACAAAAATATAGAATAGAGAAGAACATAGATTATAGAAAATAGAGATTTTGAAATATAGAATATGGAGCATAGAACACTGAAGATAGAATACAGAATATAAAAGAACTTTGAAAATAGAATATAGTGTATTCTATATTTTACATTCTACAGTCCATAATTTTCTATATTTTATAATCTGTATTCTACAGTCTTTATTCTACATTCTATGTTCTAAATTCTGTATTATGTGCTCTTGTATAATCTATATTCTGTATTGTATAGTCTACTGTGTATATTCTTCTATAATGTATATTGTATATTCTTCTGTATTCTATATTCTAATTCTAAACATCCCCACATAACCCTGCTCACCCGGAACCATTGATGAGAGTTTCCAGACAACTCATCTGGGGACCAACAACCCAGATACCCCAAACCCAACCACCCTGCAATCAGCAGAGCACAGACACAGCACCCAACCCCAAAACTAGGAAGATCACCCACTGCACCCACAGCCAGGGTCCAGCTGGACAGACAAACACACCACCTCAACAGAAACACCACCTATATCCTCAACAGCCCCACGAGAGACCCACACTCACACATGCAGTCATTCCTCCACCAACCCTGAGAAAGGTAGTGAGAGCATCCAAATGGCAAAATTAGAGACCAGAGCAAAACACAGGCCCAGCCTACTTGGATATATCAAAAGAAAAGAAAATTTCAGGGTTCAACAAACACACAGTAAATAAATAGATATAATAATTTCTTGATGCTTCGGAAACAACAGACAATATCAAATCACAAAAAGAAGCAGGACAGGATGGAGTCAGCAAGTGACTGAAATAAAGAACAAAAAACCTGCCGGGGGTAAGAAACAGCCTGTGAAAACACAGGCAAAACCAAGAAAAATATAGACAAAATCAAGGAAGGCACTGACAAAATGAAAGAAAGCAACAAACAAACAAAAAACCCATTGTTGTCAAGTTGTTTACAACTCATAAAAGCGATAAAGAATTCAGGAAAACAATATAAAAACGAAACAACTAGAAACCATACAAAAACATCAACTAGAAAGCCAAAAGATTAAGAATAAAATTTCAGAAACAGACAACTCAAAAGAAGAATATAGGACCAGAATTGAAGCAATGGAAGACAGATTAGTGAAATTAAAGAAAAATCCCTTGATATCAATTTGTTTGAGGAAAAATCAGAAAAAAGAATGAAGAAATCCTAATAATTATGTGGGACACTATCAAGAGGAAAAACTTGCATATGATAAGAGATCCAATGGATGGGGCTGGGTGCAATGCAAAACACAGAGACAATTGTCAAAGTAATCCTGGCAGAAAACTTCGCTATCTATCATCATGAAAGACAAGAAGATACTCATCCAAGAAGCGCAATGAACCCCATACAGGATAGAGCCCAAAGAAAGTCACCAAGACTTATAAACAAACTTGCAAAAAAAAAAGGACCAAAGACAAACAAAGAATCCTGAGATCAGCTAAGGAAAAATAAAGTCACCTATCTACAAAGGGGAACCAATAAAACTAATCTCCAACTATGTAGCTAAAACTACGTAGGCAAGAAGACAGTGGGAAGATCTATATAAAAGGTCAAAAGTAAAAAAACAAAAACAAAATAACCCAGTCAGCAATTCTATATTCGGTAAAACTGTCTCTCAAATACAATGGCAACATTAGAATATTTCCAGATAAGCAGAAATTAAGGGAATTTGTAAAAACCAGACCAAACTTACAAGAAATCTTAAAGAGAGTCCTTTGAATAGAGAACCAAAAACATTAAACCATAATCTGATATTTGGACGCAGGACAGTCCACCCAGATACCAACCCAAATAAAGAATTTAAAAAACAAAACAAAGCTAAAAGGCTAAAAACAGGGAACCAAAGACATCAATATGTAAATGATGACATCAAAACAAAAAAGAGGGAAGAAATGGTGTAGTTATAGAACTTCCATATGGAGAGGAAGCCAAAGCGATATCAATAAATAAAAGACTGTTTTAAACTTAGGAAGATAACGGTAAATTTCAAGGTAACGACATAGAGGAGGCCTGGTGGTACATTGGTTAAGTGCTCGGCTGCTAACCAAAATGTCATTGCACTGAAAGTCTTAACTAAAGAAATATGGAAAGAGAAAGAAATAAAGGACATCCAAAGTGGAAGGAAGAAGCAAAATTTTCCCTATACACAGATGAGATGAACCTATACGTAGAAAACTCCAAGGATTCCACAAAAAAACTACTGGAACTAATAGAAGGATTCAGCAAAGTAGCAGGGTACAATATCAACATATAAAAAATCAGTTGGATTCCTCTACATTAACAAAGAGAACTTCAAAAAGTAAATCACAAAAAGAATGCCATTTATAATAGCCCCCCAAATGATAAAATACTTGGGAATAAATCTAACCAGGGATATAAAAGACCTATACAAAGAAAACTACAAAATGCTACTGCAAGAAACCAAGAGACCTATATAACTGGAAGAAAAAAAAAAATGCTCATGGATAGGAAGACTCAACACCATAAAAATGTCAATACTACCTGAAGTGATCTACAAATATAATGCAATACCGATCCAAATTGCAACAGCATTCTTTAATGAGATGGAAACACTAATCACCAAGCCAATGCGAAAAGGAAAGAGGCCTTGGATAAGTTAAGTGCTACTAAAGAAGAACAAGGCAGAAAGAAGGCCTCGCACTACTGAATCTTAGAACCTACTACACAGGCATGGCAATCAAAACAGACTGGTATTTGTACGATGACAAACACATACACCAATGGAACAGAATTTAGAACACGGATGTAAATCTGTCCAGCTATGGGCAGCTGATTTTTGATGAAGGGCCAAATTTTGTTAAATTGGGAAAAGACAGTCTCTAACAAATGGCACTGGCAAAACTGAATGTCCATCTGTAGAAAAAATGAATCAGGACCCATACTTCACATCATAAACAAAAACTAACTCAAAATGGATCAAAGACCTAAACATAAAACCTAAAACAATAAGGATTTCATTTTACTTGTTTCAGCAATCAACATCCATGGAAGCAGCAGTGGGCAAATCTGCTACAAAAGACCTCCTTAAAGTGTTAAAAAGCAAGGACGTCACCTTGAAGACTAAGGTGCCCCTGACCCAAGCAATGAAAGCTGGATGATGAGTAAGGAAGACTGAAGAAAAATTGGCATCTCTTGGTGAAGAATATTGAATATATCATGTTATGCCAAAATAAGGAACAAATCTGCCTTGGAAGAAGTACAGCCAGAATGCTCCTTAGAAGCAAGGATGGTGAGACTTCATCTCATATACTTTGGGCATGTTGTCAGGAAGGATCAGTCTCTGGAGAAGGACATCATCCTTGGGAAAGAATAGGGTCAATGAAAAAGAGGAAGGCCCTCAACAAGATGGACTGACATGGTGGCTGCAACAATGGGCTCACGTATAGCAATGATCGTGAGGATGGCACAGGATCGGGCAGGGTTTCCTTTTGTTGTGCATAGGGTGGCTATGAGTCAGAAATGACTCGAGCGCACCTAGCAAAAACAACAACAATAAGGAGATAGAAATTATAACAAAGTACTGAATACAAATTAACATTAATCTTTCTCAAACTCTTGCAAAAGAAAATAGTAGGGAACACTTTGTAATTGATTCTATGATAACATAATCACCCTGATACCGAAGCCAAAAAACCCCACAATATCCCTTATGAATATGAATGCAAATCTCCAACAGAGTACTAACAAACCAAATCCAGCAGCAAAATACTAGCAAACCAAACATAGCAGCATATTGAAAAGACTATAAACCACGTCCCAGTGGAACTTATCCCACAAATGCAAGAGTTGTTAAGCATAAATATCAATTAATTAAGAAAATGAAGGAAAAATGATTTTTTTTTTAATTTTTATTAAGCTTCAAGTGAACATTTACCATTCCAATCAGTCTGTCACATGTAGGTTCACATACATCTTACTCCCTTCTCCCACTTGCTCTCCCCCTATTGAGTCAGCCCTTACAGTCTCTCGTTTCGTGCCAATTTTGCCATCTTCCCTCTCTCTCTATCTTCCCATCCCCCCTCCAGTCAAGAGTTGCCAACACATTCTCCCGTGTCCACCTGATTTAATTAGCTCACTCTTCATCAGCATCTCTCTCCCCCCCACTGACCAGTCCTTCTCATGCCTGATGAGTTGTCTTCGGGGATGGTTCCTGTCCTGTGCCATCAGAAGTTCTGGGGAGCATTGTCTCTGGGATTCCTCTAGTTGCAGTCATACCATTAGGTGTGGTCTTTTCATGAGAATTTGGGGTCTGTATCCCATTGGTCTCCTGCTCCCTCAGGAGTTGTCTGTTGTGCTCCCTGACAGGGCAGACATTGATTGTGGCCGGGCACCAACTAGTTCTTCTGGTCTCAGGATAATGTAGGTCTCTGGTTCACGTGGCCCTTTCTGTCTCTTGGGTTCTTAGTTGTCGTGTGACCTTGGTGTTCTTCCTTTGCCTTTGCTCCAGGTGGGTTGAGACCAATTGATGTATCTTAGATGGCCGCTTGTTGGCATTTAGGACCCCAGGCGCCACAATTCAAAGTGGGATGCAGAGTGTTTTCATAATAGAGTTGTTTTGCCCATTGACTTAGAAGTCCCCTCAAATCAAGTTCCCCAGACCCCAGCCCCTGCTCCGCTGACCTTTGAAGCTTTCATTTTATCCCGGAAACCTCTTTACTTTTAATCCAGTCCAATTAGGCTGACCTTTCTTGTATTGAGTGTTGTCTTTCCCTTCACCCAGGAAAAATGATTTGATTAATGAATGCAGAAACATCATTTGACAAAATCCAAGACCCTTTCATAATAAAATCATTCAACAAACTAGAAATGTAAGGAAACTACATGTATCTGATTAAGGACACTTATGAAACACCCACAGCTAACATCACACGCATTGGTGAAAGACTACAAGTTTTCCCCTAACATCAGGAACAAGACAAGGATGCCTGATTTCATAACTCTTATTCTACATTTTTCTGGAAATACTAGACAGAAAAGTTAGGCTAAGAATTTTTTTAAAGGCATTTGAATTTGGAAAGAAGTAAAATTTTTCCTATTCAAGATGACAAGATCTTATACGTAGAATATCCTAAGGAATTCTCTCTCTTTCTCTCTCTCTCTCACATACACACACCCACAAATATACAATACAAATAAAAAACAAAAAGAAACTATGAGATTTAATATACAAATTCAACAGAATGGCAGGATATCAGATCAACACACAAAAATACAGTTCTGGAAAGCCAAACTTGTTATTATTTATCTATTTATCCATCTATTTATTTATTTGTTGATATAGCTATCTCTTTATCTACTTATTCATCTATTCATTTATTCATATGTCTGTCTTTCTGTATGCCTGTCCATCCATCCGTCTGTCCATCCGTCCGTCCGTCCATCCATCCATCCATGTGTTCATTCATCCATCCATCCATGTGTTCATTCATTTATTTATCTCTCTCTATTTGTTTACTTATTACCCTTTTGAGCTTCACATTTCTTCAACACCAAACTTCAAATTGACCTGGATTTTAAGGGAAAAAAAGATGTCAATGACTTCTTAATTATGCCTATGGGAAAAATTGATTCACTTGATTAGTTTTCTTCATGACACGTTTGCTTTAAATCTACTTTAAATTACTTCTCATTAAGCTTGATTCAAAAAAATTTGATGGTCTTTTTTTTCCTTATTTGTATGAATTTAAAGAGCTTAAATTTGGAGGAAAAGAGACTTAATGATTCTCTCTTGGTTCACTATTTTGGGCCCAAGCACCCATGTGTATAGACTCAGTGCTTCTCAGGTGGTGGCAAAAACATTCATTTGCCCTGTGTTGGCTATTAGGTAGGAAGGCTGCCCCTGGCTGGAAGGAGGTCAGCCCTCAACAGTGATCATGTCGTTGGGAGAGTCTTTGAACCTGAGCAGAGAGAGTGACTGTATTTATAAAGTTTATTTAAGTAATTCTCAGTGCAGAGAGTTTGTTCTATTTTTGTTTGTTGAGTTTTTAGTAGAACCATGTAACACGGGGGTGTAGAAAGCTGTTAAAAGGATTTGTGTCTGTGTTTGAGCAAAGCAATGCAGGTGATGCTTCCATCCCTGAATCTTAAAAAAGAATCTTAGTTTATGTAAAATAATAATCAAAAAAGCAGTAAAAACAGCAGCATCAATAATAATCATCATTAAAGCTGTTTGTTGAGTGTTTGCAGCATGCTGGACAATGTTGTAAGTTGTTTGCATGTGTTAACTAATTTACTTTTTAATAAACAATATTAGTGGTAAATGCTATTACCAGTAACACTTGAAAGTTAATAATTAATACCTGAATCAAGAGAGCAAATACCTTCTTACCTGTCCAGGCCCCTTCCAAGATTATATTGATTTTATATTTGCATTTTTATTTTCTGGTTCTAAAATCAAGTGCCAAAAACCGCACAAGTTTCACATTATTCAAAATTTACAAATGTCACCTTGATATTCTAGGTATATTTCCACCAGGGAACAAAAGTGAGGCAAGTGTTGACCATTCACAGGACTCAATTCTTCAGTTAAACTCTGAGATTTGGTTTCCAGAATGCTTATGTTTTATCCTATGACTGACTCCATGATTGTTTGACGACCGGAGTTTCTTTGTAAGGTGTTTTAGAGAATAATGAGATAAAATATTTCAAATTAAGAAGTAATTATGTTATAAATTATAATTGAGGAAAAATGAAGATAAGAACTTACTGATGTGACTTATATCTCTGTGTGTGATAGAGTTAACCTATGTATTTTCCCTCTAAACTCTGACCTACATCACCTTTCTTCTTAAGTTATTGCACATTTCTTTTTCCTACTTGAGCACAGCAGCTGTTTTATGTCATCCCATGGAATTAGGTAAGAGAATTGGCTGGTTAAAATCCCACTTCGCTTTAATTTTTCCAGATTAAATGTATCTCATTCAAATAGAACAAATTTAAGTGGGCATCATGCCAAAATCTAAATTCCTGTTTATGAACTTGGAGACATTTAAACCTTAGGGGCTGAAACATTTATATTGGATCTGTGGACTTCCAGAAAGCTGAGTCTCTTACTTCTATGGTCAAGCCAACTTGTTTATTTTGAGAATAAAATTATAGCAGTATTTAACATAATATCTCCTACATTATATAATTCTCAGTATTACATGCATATTTTGTACAGAAAAAAATCAAAGTAAATATTAGTTGATTACTAATTACGTGGAGTCTAAATCTACACGCATATTTTAAAGGTAAAATAGAGTTAACTGGTTTTTCTTTTTTTAACATTCAGTTAAGATTCGTTATTTGATTTGTTTTTCACTTGAACAAATATATTTTGAGCCTTGACCCCTTGTTCTTTTTTTTTTCTCCCCGGAGTGTAGATACTAGGCCTCATAAACTATCACCTACAATTTCTACAATGTGCTTAATTGTGGGCTAGAGACCTAGTTTCCCCAGAAGGCCTCTGAGAAACAAAACATGAATTCCACCATGATTAGGCAGTCAGCCCATTTCTATCAAGAGGTTGAAAGCCTCATATAAGGATGAGAAAATGAGTTTGAACATTTCTTTTTTTATTAAAATTTTTCATGGTAAATGATTGAAGGCTTATTGTCTGAGGCAAAAAAAAAAAAAACAAAGGCCATCTTGCACACTCGTAGTGTGGTAACAGTTCCTGAAATGTGTTTCAGATTAGAGGTTTCTACAGTTTTGGGTTCCTTTTCAAATCTATTTCTCCGCCACCCCGTAGAGGTGCCAAATAAAGTAGCTTGATTATTCATAATATATGCAGTTTGTCTCTGTGACTCTTTGATATATATAACCAACAAACAATATAATTTAACTTAAAACTTTGTGAAAGACGGACTTGCTGTGAGTATGTAACACTATCCCCAAGTGGGGTGACAGGGAAATCTGTTTAATTTTGCAGACCCCTTCCCCAGCGTCTTACCTAATGTTTTATTTCAAATAAAATTTCCTGGGAAAATGAAACATATCTCTATATGAGACACTATATATCTCAACTGAAATAAGTTTTAAAATTAATTACTTTATATCTGGGAAAGAATGTGGATGTCTACACATCTAATGAAGAAGAATGTGCTTTTCAATGCAGTAGCTTATTCTTCAGTTTTAAAAACATGACCCGCTGGATGTGAGCAGTCTCCTTCATAACAACAACCATTCAGATCTCAAATAGCTGTTTTAGGCCACTAATTACTCTGAATTTAACCTAAAATATTACAATACCTTGGAGACTTTACTACAATTCATATCAAAAAGATCAATATACAACTAATCTCAGGGACACTATTTAAAGGAATGTGTTTTATTTGATAAATTTTGTAGAGTGGATTGTATTGTTTTTTTTGCACACTCATTTCCTTGATTCGCATGATATCTGGGCTGCCCAAATTATCCCGATTACATTTGAACGATTTCTGCAAAAATGAGTATCAAGGTAAGTTATGTGAGATTGATTTGACCATATATTGAATTGAAATTTTCTTGGGGCGGCAATCACAAAGCAGCAAGGGGAGAGACATTTCTTGGGAAGGTGAGATAAGGGTTAGGGTTTGAAGGTCCAGTGCAACCCCTACTGGGCAGCAAGGCCCTGCAGCTATCACTAGTAGTCTTGACTGGGGTAGAAAAAACATTTCTTTCTTACTTTTGCCTTACCACTTTACATTATGCTTAGGACATAGCCATGTTCAGGAATATTATTAGAAAGGTGAAAGGTTGTAAACTATGTAAAGTATTTCAAGCAATACAAACACCTGTTAAGAAACTTATGCAGTGGTATTAAAATATTTTGTAAACTGTTTTATTTTCAGTGAAATATATATGCTTATATGCATATGTATGTATGTGTGTATATAATGTGTAACTGTCTAGTTTTCATAACCGATTTTGAATATACGCACATTATCTCAACAAGTTGATGTTTTTAGTTCCTTTCTCCATTTTTATCACGTACCCTTCATTTCAAATTTCTCCTGTATGTTTAGTGTATTTCTATAAATTACACAAGAAAAATTCCTAATATGAAACTGTTAGTTAAAAAAAAAAGCGGTTTCCATCAAGTCTATTCTGACTCAAAGCCACCCTGTAGGACAGAGCAGAACTGCCCAGTATGGTTTCCAAGGAGCCGCTGGTGGGATCGAGCTGCAAACCTTTTGGTAAGCAGCCCTAACTCAACGACTGCGACAGGTATGAAAATGATCAAAGGTCGTGAGAAATGATTAGCAAGTTTTGAAAAGATCTACCGTGTTTTACCAAAACTATGCTACTGCATATCTGATAACGTTGCTCACAACATTTTTGGCCTAATAATTTAATAAAGTTGTTTTGTTTAACTAGGTTTTAATATTTTGGGATTATTTCTTTATTTTAAGCCTTCTATTTCATTTTTGATGTATCACTTATTTGTATATATTTTTTCTGCTTAGTCAGCTCTTTTCATTTTTATTAATTTTTGGTAAATTGGATTTTATTTGTGATATTAAAATTTTTTATTTATTTTAAGAATTTAATTTGGGTTCTTGTTTAGATTTATAATTCTTTACATGAAATTTTTTGGGGTAAAAACTACAAAATCAAAATAACGACCCCCCACCTGATGAAATGGGCATTCCAATAGTTTGGAAATTGTTGCCAGTGTTCCGATTTTCTTTTTTTTAAATAAATTTTTCCTTCCATATATATGTTTATATTACTTTGTCATTCAAAAATTTATACATGATTTTTTTCATGGCATTGGCAGCAATCCCTATTGTGTCAGCACTCTCCCCCTTTCCACGCCACATTCCCACATTCCATTTGTCCAGTTTTCCTGTCCCTTCCTGCCTTCTCCTCCCTGTTTTTTGGCAGGTGTAGCCCATTTGATGTCATATACAGTTCGTTTTATAGGCCTGTCTTTCCTTTGGCTGAAAGGTAAACTTCAGGGGTGGCTTCAGTTCTGAGTTAGAAGGATCTCCAGGGGCCATAGTCTCCAGGGTTCTGCTCTGACTGGGATTACAACAGAAAGTCCTGGACAGAGTGGGAGAAAATGTAGAACAGATGATCAAATTCACAAAAAGAACAGACTTCCCTACATATTTTATTGAAGGAGCCCTGGCTGTACAGTTGTTAAGCACTGGGCTTTAACCCAAAGGTCAGGGGTTGGAACCTACCAGGAACTTCAAGGAAGAAAGATGTGGCAGCCTGTTTCTATAAAGATTAACCCACTGCCATCCAGTAGATTCCAACTCATAGTGACCATATAGGACAAAGTAGGTTTCAAAGGCAGTAAATCTTTACAGGAGCAGACTGCCACATCTTTCTCCCTCAAAGCACCTAGTAGGATCAACCCACCAACTCTTCTGTTATCAGCCAAACACATAACCACAGCACAAACAGGGCTCCTTCTGTACTGATGGTAGCTTTAGAAATCCTATGGGGCAGTTCTGCTCTGCCCGGGGGTCACTATGAATTGGAATTGACTCCAAGGCAATGGGCAGAGTATATAATTTATTGACGATATATAGTCGCAGAGTATATAATTTATTGACGATATATAGTCATATAATAATTACATAACTTCTATAAACCCATTGCCATGGAGTCAATTGCAACTCATAGTGACCTTATGGAACAGAGTAGAACTGCCCCACAGGGTTTCCAAGGCTGTAAATCTTTACAGGAGCAGACTGGCACATCTTTCTCCTCCTGTTCAGCAGCTGGTGGGTTCCAACTACCGCCTGCCTTTCAGTTACCAGCTCAGTGCTAAAATCACTACACCAGAATCAAGACTCCTGATAACTTCTACAGCTATTGTATTCTTACTTTCCTGTTTTTCTATCATGCCCAATTATCACGCTATTTCATCACATTTACATCCATAAAATTTTATGTGTTGTATTTCCTCCTCTTAATTCTCTGATCAACATTTTTTTTTAATTTTTATTTCTAACTCAATCATTTTCTTTCAGATTTTTATTAAAAAATTGCTTCATGGTCTGAAATATATAACCTATCTTAAAATTTAGATTCTATTTACATAAATTGGTTTACAGTGAACTAGCTTGCAATGACATTTATTTTGTCCTTTCAGTTACATGTGTTTGCATTTGATATTTTTAAAACATAAGCCAGTTTTTTGGATAACCATATTTAAATAATATTTTATTATCATTGAGTATTGTTATTACTAAGGTGAAAAATTTTAAGAATATTAAAAATATAATGTATTAGAATGTCGCTAACTATAAATTATAATTTATACAATTTATCGAACACTTTTAGCAAGTTAAATGTTTTTCATTTATTAGGTTTTCAAAAACAGTAAAGCTTTTAAATAGAATTTTTTTTTTTTCTTTTTTGTGTTGTTGTTTTTATTTGTCATACTCTATTTCATGGGTTAGAACATTCAAAAAAATCATAATGTTGTTAGAATAAGTCTTTGTTTTTTTCTGAATTATACAAACATCCATCATTATTTTATATCATTGTGTTTGCAGTTTTAGAGAAAAGCACTGTTCTTTGAGAAAGGCCTATAATGAAGAAAGACGGTTCAATAGGATCAAAGCTTTTTAGAATATATGAAATGTGTGTAGTATCTTTCCTATATAACTTAATGATATGATTACTTATAGTCAAATGTGCCTTAGTTTATACCAACTTGGCTGACTATAGATAATGTTAAAAACAAAATTTCTACAAGATTAGATTTGTATATGAACCCATAAGTTTAACTTGCAATTTATGAATGGGAAGTTTCAGACAAGAGCTTTCTAATTCATGAATAGCAACTACAGGTTATGAGTTCTTATACAAATTTAATTTTGTAAAAATTTTGTTTTTAACAGTTCTGGTGATGGGGATGGGATTAATGGAACGTTTTGGACTTGGTTAAGCTCAGCAGGCAAGTCTTAATTGGTTAACTCACATTTTGGCTTCTGGGAAGGTCAGGCATTTGTAGGAACTAGACTTAGGTTTGGTTTGCTGATGTGGGGCTTAGCATAAGTGACTGCACCTTGAACCAAGTATAGTCAGGTCAACAATAAATAAAACTTTATGATAGATCATTGAGTTCTATATGCTAGAATTGTATTTATATTTGCATGTATGTATAATCAACCGTTGGTATTGTCAATTAATTTTCATATTTGTCACACTTTATATTAAAGCTGACTAGTTTTTACTGAAAATAATTTTAATTTCTCAACTTCGTTGAGCAATATTTGTAATAACAATTACCTAAAACTTTCAAATTTTAATGGGGCATCAATACCTTTTGACTCCATATCTCAACTGAGGAGCAAGTAATAACGTTTTACTAACTGACATTTCATCCAAGTGCAGTTTAAATGTAAATTTCCCCTATTAATATAAAAGGACCAAGTCAAATTCAAAATGCCATTCTTGACATGTTCCTTGAGTTAAGCTTAGATTAATAATTGCTAACGTAACATTTTAATGTTTCTTTCTCCAGCCCTTCTTAAAGGTCTTGCATATTTGTTTTTTGCCTGGGCAACAAATTTCCACATACAATTACAGATATTATAGAAATAATCACCAATTCATTTACAAGGGTTGTAGTATTCCTGACATACAAATGGTAATATAACATTTATTACAACCTATAGCCAATATAATTTCAAAATTGAGAAATGGAGAAAGAAATTCTTTTTGTAAGAATATTATACCATATTTGAACATCACTGTCATGTTTAATTATTTAAATGAATGGAGTGAAAGATTTTTTTTTTCATACCAAGTAAGCACATCTCCAATCTCTCATCTTGAAGATATTTAAAAGAGGAGAAAAGACTCATGTTGGCAAATCATCTAAATTTTTATTTCCAGATAATATATTTTTTTTCAAATTGGCCATTGCTCAACAGACACAGATTCAGTGCATACATAGAAACAAGGGGAGAAATAGTCACCTAAAGTGATTCAAGGAAATTCTACTGCATTTAATAATCATTTTGTTTTCTTTTGAAGGACATTCAATGTTGTTTACACTGAATTTTCAGATATTGTCTGCTTTATTTTTATTTAAGCCATGAAGACAGAAAATCAAACTTTTGGAACAGAATTTATACTTCTTGGCTTTTTCCAATATGGCCAAATGAACACTGTCCTCTTTGTTACCATTGTGGGCCTCTTCTCAGTGACTTTGATGGGGAATATCATACTGATCCACCTCATCTGATTGGACACTCCACTCCACACTCCCATGTACTTCCTCCTCAGTCAGCTCTCCTTCATTGACATGATGTACATCTCCACCACGGTACCCAAGATGGCAGCAAACTTCCTGTCAAATAGTAAGACCATTACTTTTTTAGGTTGTAAGATTCAAACCTTTGTGGTTTTGACCCTTGGTGGAACTGAAGCTCTTCTTCTTGGTTTCATGTCTTATGATAGGTGTGTAGCGATCTGTCACCCTTTACATTATCCTGTGCTCATGAGCAAGACGATCTGTTTGTCCATGGTCACATGTGCATGGGCCAGTAGTTCTATCAATGCTTTAATACATACACTGTATGTATTTCAACTTCCATTCTGTACATCTCGGATCATTAACCACTTTTTCTGTGAAGTTCCATCTCTAATGCCTTTGGTGTGTCAGGACACCTCCTAGTATAAGTATACCGTCGTCTTTAGTGTCCTTATCATTCTGCTACTACCATTCATGGCCATTCTGGCTTCCTATGCCTGGGTGCTTATTGTGGTATACCAGATGAGCTCAGGTAAAGGGCAGACAAAAGCCATCTCCATGTGTTCCTCTCATCTGATTGTGGCAAGCCTATTCTATGGGACTGCTCTCTCCACCTATACAAGACCACACACCTTGCATTACCCTGAGGAAGATAAAGTGGTGGTGGTGTTTGACAGTATCATTACACCTCTTCTGAACCCATTTTTCTACAGTCTGAGGAATAAGGAGGCCATGGGGGCTATGAAAAGAGTTTTGGGAAAATAGACATTTGTACAGAAAATATGACTTTAAGAACCCTTTATAGTTTGAGACTGAACAACATGATTTGATTAGCCTACTGTCTAGAGAGATGTAAGCTCAAAGAAATGTTTACAAAATAAATAATTAGACAAATGCCTTCATTTCTCCTCTCTTCAGAAATAACTAAATCATTACTATTGGAACTGGATTGATTTACAATGTATAAGCAAGAGAATGGTTGCCATTATCTACGTTGTTTATCTTCTAAAGCAGTAGATTTAGTACCTATAAACACAATACTCCTATGTCATAGCAAATATTTTTTCTTCTTTAATTTGCTGAAATAAAATGCATAGAAAATTATAATTTATTGCAAAATGCATAATACCTAGATAATATTTATGATGAGCAAACTGTAGTATAGAGCAGATTTCATATATCCACTCATTCTTTCATTCATTGAACAAAAGTTTTAATGCTTTAACTTTGTATGTGACGCAATTATAGGCACTGGTGATATGGGATTGAGCAATATAAAACTGAGATAAATGTCTGCTCTCTTAAAGTTTACATTTCATTGTGAGGAGAAAGACAATATATAAAATTAATGCATAAATTGTACAGTATATCAAAAAGTATTAATTGCCATGAAGAAAAACTAAGTGGAAAATTGGAATAGGGAAACTAAAAGATGTTTGCAATTATAAGTAAAATAGAGAAGGGAGGAACAAGAATGTGACAATTTGTCAGACTAAAAGGAGTTAAGGAAGAGAATCAAGTGGACATCTGAGGAAAAGTGTTCTGGGAAAAGCAAAGAGCAAGTGAGAACTTCCGTGATGGGAACATGCCCTGCATAGTCACAAAAGATCAAGGAGTAAATTGATGAGACTTAGGCAATAGGTAGATGTAATGGGGCCAGAACATGTAGTATAAATTAGATCAGTATGAGGATTCTGGATTTTAACCCAAAATGCTGGGCAACCATTGCTGAGTTGTGAGTATAGAATTGATGTGAACACAAGGAGGCCATTACAGTAGCCCAGCTGTGACAAAATATGGCCTTGGATCGAAGTGATATTAGTGGAGGAGCAAAAACTGGCCAGATTCAAGAGACTGGGAGAAAGCAGATATTTGAGTTTTGTGGACACATTGGGATATGAAACGCTACGAAATAAGAGGCATTCAGAATTGGGCTAAGACTTGGACTAAATAATTGGAAGTATGGAGTTGTCATCATTATAGTTTGGGGGAAGCCACAGGTGGAACGTTTTCATCATTCAGCATCTCTTGTGCTACTTTCACGTTGACTTCTTGGCCCCACAAACGCAGTCATTATTCTGACTTCTATCACCATTAAATAGAGAAGCTCTTATTTCTCATCACCATTGGGTAGAAACTTTGGAATCAGAAAAAAAAAAAGTTCACTTTGATATCTGTCTTCTTTCAGTCAACATATTTAAAAGATCTAACCATATTTTTGTGTGTCTCTGTAACTCCATCATTTATATTACAAAGCTGCATTCCATTGTATGGTTCCTGAGCAATTGTTTCCGTTCTGATGCAGGAAATGTTTGGCTATCATGAATAAAACTGCCATAAAACTTCCTGCACAAATGCTTTTTGAGAACATATTAACTGAATTATCTTGTATATACATCAAAGATTGAAATTGCTTGGTCATATTTTAAGTACATGTACAGCTATGAATGTGTTATTGCAATGTGGGTTTAATCATTTGTATTCCATTCAGCAATACAAGAGAAATTCTTAGAGTCTAATTGTTGATAATAAATAATGCAGTGACTTGCTAAACTACCTGGCACTAAATATAAAATTGGATATAAGCCATGACAATAAAATCCAACCAGTGCTCAAACAGTGCATGAATAATGGTATTGGAAGAAAGTATACATTTTCTGTGAAGTATTTAAGATAATCACTGACAAGATTGTTTTTAATCCATTGTCAATAATTTTAATAATTATGGTTTGTAATTCACAATGTTCAGTTTTCCACAACAGCAACAACAAAATATTAGGCATGCAAATAAACAGGAGCACATGGCTCATTCACAGGAAAAAATAAATAAATTTGAAACAATCCCTGAGTCAACTCAGATATTGGAATTACTAGAGAAATAATATAAATAAACTGTATTAAATATGTTCAAGGTGCTAATGGATACCATGTACAAAGGACTAAAGTTGACCAGTAAAATAATGTCTTAACAAATAGAGACTGCCAGTAAGGAGATAGAAATTATAAAAGGACACCAGATAGAAATTAACAATAATCTTTATCAAACTCTTCCAAAAAATAGAAGGCAACTCATTCTAGAATGACATTATCACCCTGATACCAAAGCAAAAAAAAATAAAATAAATCACAATGTACCTTATGAATATGGATGCAAATCGTCTATAAAATACTAACAAACCAAATTCAGCAGCAAATTGCAACAAAATACTAGCAAACCAAATATGGCAGCATATTGGAAGGACTATACACCACGACCCAGTGAAACTTATCCCATAAATGCAGGAGTGGTTAAACATAAATATCAATTAATTAAAAGAATGAACAAAAATGATTATGTTAATTGATGCAGAAAAATCATTTGACACACTCCAATACCCTTTCATAATAAAATCACCCAACAAACTAGAAATGTAAGGAAACTGCTTGTATCTGATTAAGGACAGTTATGAAATGCCCACGGCTGACATCACACACATTGGTGAAAAAGTAAAAGTTTCCGTAACATCAGGAACAAATCAAGGATGCTTGACTTCACAACTCTTATTCCATATTATTATGTAAATACTAGCCAGAAAAGTTAGGAAAAAAAAAATAGGAAATGGCATTCAAATTTGAAAAGAAGTAAATTTGTTCCTATTCAAATGACATGATCTTATATACAGAATATCCTAAGAAATACTCTGGGCTCAAGCATAACAATGATTGTGAGGATGGCACAGGACAGAGCAGTGTTTCCTTCTGTTGCACACAGGAGTCGCTGTGAGTCAGAACAAACTCGACATCACCTAACAACAACAACAAAGAATACACACACACAACAAACCAACAAAAACAAAAATGAACTATTAGATTTAATATACAAATCCAACAAAATTGCAGGATGTCAGATGAACACACAAAAATCAGGTTTTGACTAGAGCTCTGGAGAACCAAACTTGATAAAAACTTGATATCTCTGCTTATTTGTTTATTCATTCATTCATTTATCTCTCTCTATTTATTTACTGATTACTCTCTTATACTTTAGATTTCTTCAATACCAAACTTTAGCTCTTTGAACCTTATCAGAGAGAGTGACTGTATGTACAAGGCTTATTTTAAGTAATTCTCCCTGTAGATAGTTTGTTCTAGTTTTGTTTATTTTTCTCTTGAAACTTTAGTAGAACCATGTCACACTGGGATGGGGAAAGCTTTTAGAAGGATTTGTGTCCACATTTGAGCAAAGCAGTGGACGAGATGCTTCCATCCTTGAATCTATCTTAGTTTATGTAAAATAATAATACAAAAAGGCAGTAAAAACAGCATCATCATTAATAATCATCATTAAAGCTAATATTTATTGAGGGCTTACAGCATGCTGGACAACATTGTAAGTTGTTTGGCCCCTGAGAGATGTCTCTCTTTTTATGCCACAGGAAGAGTTCTAGGTTTTCATGTTCTCATACCCATCCAAAGTAGCTGACAACTATCTGTGTATAACACACTTAAATATTTTTCTCACACAATATCAAGTGATAATAATAATAAAACAATAACAACAAGCACCACTTAAAGGTATCAAACCTAACTTCAGAGGTAGATTTTCATTGAAACTTAAGAAACTTGAACTGCAGATCTTCTCACCTGTGCAGGCCTCTTCCACAGTCATATCAATTTTATATTTGTATTTTTGCTCTCTTGTTCTTAAAGAAAATGCCAGAAACAGTACAAGTTTCACAGTATTCAAAACTTACAAATGTCACTTCGACATTCTAGAAATCCTTCCACAAGTGACTGAATGTGAGGCAAATGTTGACTATTCATAGGACTCAATCGTTCAGTAAAAATCTGAGATTAGGGTTCCTAAACACCTGTGTTTCATCCTAAAACTGATTCAGTGATTGTTGGCCCCTGGAGTTTTCTCTGGAAGGTGATTTAGAGAATAATGAGACAAAATATTTCAAAGTAAGGAATAATTATTATAAATTATAATTTATGAATTATAAAATAACATATATATCATAATTGGAGAAAAATGAAGATAAGATCTTACGATGTGACTTACATCCCTGTCTGTACATGAGAGAATAAACCTGTGTATTTTTTTCCCAAAATCTAACCCACATCGAGTTTCTTCTTAAGTCATTGCAATTTTTCTTTTCCCATTCTTGAGCACAGCAGCTATTTCATGTCATCCCACAGAATCAGGTAAGGGAATTGACTGGTTAAAATTTCAACTCACTTCAATTTTTACAGATTAAGTACATCTCGTCGAAATAGAACAACGTTATTGAGCACCATGCCAAAATCTAAATTCTACTCTACACGTGGGCACTTTAACCCTTAGGGATCACAGCATCTGTATTTGATCTGTGGACTTTCAGAAATCGGAGTCCCTTACTTCCATGGCCAAGCCAACCTTCCTATTTTGGGAATAAAATTATTGCAAAATTTAGCACATTAATAATATCCTCAGTATTTCATGCATATTTTGTATAGAAAAAAAATCAAACTATACATTAGCTGATTACTATGTGGAGTCAAAATCTACGTACATATTTTAAAGGTAAAATAGTTAACTTTTAAAAAAATTTTTTAAAGCAATCAGCTAATATCAATTATTTGATTTTTTTTTTTCACTTGAACAAATACATTTTGAGGCTTGACCCTTTGTTCATTCCCCTCCCTCCCCCCAGGAATGCAGACACCAGTACTAATGAAATATCACTTGTAATTTGTACTATGTGCTTAACCATGGACTAGAGGTCTAGTTTTCCCAGAAGGTCTCTGAGAAACAAAGTATGAATTCCACCCTGATCAGGCAGCCAGCCTGTGTCCACCGAGAGGTTTAAAGTCTATATAAGGACAAGAACATGAGTTTGAACATTTGATTCTTTTTTCTACTAAATTTTTTCTTGGTAAATGATTGAAGACTTATTTGCTGAGGCAAAAAAAAAAAAAAAGCAATCCTGCAAGCTCATAGAATGGTAACACTTCCTAAAATGTGTTTCAAATTAGAGATTTCACAGCTTTGGATTTCTTTGTGAATTTATTTTTCTGTCATCCTGTAGAAGTGTCAAGTAGCTTGATTTTCCTAATATATGCAGTTTTGTCTGTGACGTTTTTAATATATATGACAAATAAATAATATAATTTAACTTAAAAATTTTTGAAAGACAGACTTGCTGTGCCTCTCTAATACTGTGCCCAAGTGGGGTGACAGGAAAATCGTCTGTGTAATTTTGCAGATCCATTTCCCAACTCCCTGTTTAATGATTTATTTTTTTAAAAAAAAAAGTCTTCTAGGAGAATGAAACAGATCTCTATATGAAAGATGATATATCTCAATTAAAATAAAATTTTAAACTATTTTTTATATATGTAAAATAATCTATATGTCTAACTGGAAACCCTGGTGGCATAGTGGTTAAGTGCTACAGCTGCTAACCAAGAGGTCAGCAATTCAAATCTGCCAGGCGCTCCTTGGAAACTCTATGGGGCAGTTCTGCTCTGTCCGATAGGGTCGCTATGAGTCGGAATCAACTCGATGGCAGTGGGTTTCTAATGAAAAAGAATATGGTTTTCAACACGGTGGCTGATTTTTCAGTTTTAAAAACATGGCCTGCTAGAGTTAAAGCAGTCTTGTTCATAATAACAACCATTCAGATTCCAAATAACTCTTTTGGGCCATTTATTACTCTGAATTTAACCTAAAATATTATAATACCTTGAATACTTCGCTACAATTCGTGCCAAAAAGATCAATATACAACTAATCTCAGGGACACTATTTAAAGGAATGTGTTTTATTTGAAAAATTATGTAGAGTGAATAGTATTTTTCTTGCATGCCCATTTCCTTTGATTTGGGCAATTTCTGGGCTGGCTAGATTATCCACATTACATTTGGATGATCTCTGCAAAAATTGAATATCCAGGTATGTTATCTGAGATTAATTTGGCCATATATTGATTTTAAATTTTCTTAGGACAGCAATCACAAAAGAGCAAGGTAAGAGACGTGTCTTTGTAAAGCGAGAAAAGGGTAGGGTTTGAAGGTCCAGTGCAACCCCTACTGGGCAGCATGGCCCTGGAGGCATCACTAGTAGTCTTGATTGGGGTAGAAAAAAATGTTTCTTTCTTATTTTTGCCTTGCCACTTTGTATTATGCTCAAGGCATAGTCATATTCAACAATATTATTGGAATGGTGAAAGGTTGTAAACTATTTCAAGCAATACAAATTCGTGGTGAGAATCTCTGCAGTTGAATTAAAATACTTTGTAAATTGTTTTATTTCAAGTGAAATATATATGCATACATGCATGTGCATATATATTTCTATATATAATGTGTAGCTGTCTAGTTTTCATAACTGATTTTGAATACATGCACATTATCTCACCAAGCTGATGTTTTTTAGTTCCCTTATCTGTTTTTATCATGTACTCATCATTCCAAATTGCTTCTGTAAAATATATTAAGTTTACTATACTTCTACAAATTTTTTATACAATGAAAATTCCTAACATGATATTGTTAGTTCAAAAAAAAAAAAAGTATGCCTTAGTTTATACAAACTTGGCTGACTATAGATAATGTAAAAAATAAAATTTCTACTAGATTAAATTTGCATATGAACTTATAAGCTTTATTTGCAATTCATGAATAAGAAGTTTCAGACAATAGCTTCCCAATTCATGAATAGCAGATATAGTTTATGAGCTCATATACAAATTAATCTTGTAGAAGTTTCATTTTCAACAGATTTCTGGTGATGGAGAAGGGATTAATGGGACATTCTGAACTAGGTTAAGCCCAGCAGGCAAGTCCTAACTGGTTAGTTTACATTTCGGCTTCTGAGAAGGACAGGCATTTACTGAACGAAGACTTACATTTTGGTTTGCTCATGTGACTGCAACTTGGACCAAGTATAGTCAAGTTAATGGTAAATATAACTGATGATGAGTCATTGAATTTTATATGCCAGAATTGTATTAGTACTTGCATGTGTATAATCAACAATTGTTATTGTCAGTTAATTTTGTGCTTTGCTGCTAACCAAAGGGTTGGCAGTTCGAGTCTACCAGCCACTCCTTGGAAACCCTATGGGGCAATTCTACTCTGTCCTATAGGGTCTCTGTGAATCGGAATCAACTCAGCAACAAGGGGTTTTATATTAAAGTTGGCTAGTTTTTAATTGAAAATATTTTCTATTTCTTAACGTTGTTCTGCAATAAGAATTATCCAAAACTTCTGAATTTTAAAAAAGCCATCAGTAGTCTTTTGATTTCATATCCTGATTGAGCAGCAAGTGATAAACTTTTACTAATTGCCACTTCTTCCAAGTGCAGTTTAAATGTAAATTTCCCCAATTAATATAACAGGACTAAGTAAAGTTAAAAATGCCATTCTTGACATGCTTCTTGAGTTAAATTTAGTTGAATAACTGTTAACTTCTATTTTAATGATTCATTCTCCAACCATCCCTTAGGTCTGGCATATAGATAGATAGATAGATAGATGATAGATAGATAGATAGATAGATAGATAGATAGATAGATAGATAGATAGATAGATAGATAGATGATAGGTAGGTAGATAGGTAGGTAGGTAGGTAGATAGGTAGGTAGGTAGGTAGATAGGTAGGTAGGTAGGTAGATAGGTAGGTAGGTAGATAGATCGATCGATCTTTTTTTTTTGGAGGGCTTTGTCAATGAATTCCCATTTACACTTACAGATGTTATCTATATAACCACCAATTCATTTAGAAGAGCTAAAATATTCCTGACCCACATATGTTAATATAATTAAAAAAAAAATTTTTTTCTTACAATGTATAAAGTGTAGCCAATACAAATTCAAAATTGAAAAATGGAGTCAAAAATTTTTTTTTAAAGAATATTATACCATGTTTAACCAACAGTGCAATTCTAAACTATATATATGAAGGAATTGAGTGAAAGATTTTTTCACAACACATGAACGTCTCTAGTCTATCATCATGAAGATATTTACAAGGGGAGTAATAACTCATGATGGCAAATCATCTAAATGTTTTATCCCCATATTATATTTTTATTCTGTGATCAATTTTAAAGAAACGTTATTTTTATTTTATTTTTTCAAAATGCCCATTGCTCAATAGACACAGATTCAGTGCATCAAAACCCAAAACCAAACCCATTGCTGTTGAATTGATTCTGACCTATAGTACCCTATAGCACAGAGAAAAACTGCCCCATAGAGTTTCCAAGGAGTGCCTGGTGGATTCAAACTGCTGACCTTTTGGTTAGCAGTCGTTGCACTTAACTACTACACTACCAGGGTTTCCTGTATAAAAACAGGGAGAGACAGTCACCTAAGCTGATTAAAGGGAATTCTACTGCATTTAATAATCATTTTGTTTTCTCTCAAAGGTCAGTGTTGTTAATGGAATTTTCAGATATGGTCTGCTTTGTTTTGATTTAAGCCATGAAGACAGAAAATCAAACTTTTGGAGCAGAGTTTATATTTCTTGGCCTTTTCCAATATGGCCAAATGAACAAGATACTCTTCGTTGCCATTACTGTCATCTTCTCAGTGGCTTTGATGGGAAATATCATACTGATCCACCTCATCCGATTGGACACTCTGCTCCACACTCGCATGTACTTCCTCTTCAGTCAGCTCTCCTTCATTGACATGATGTACATCTCCACCACGGTACCCAAGATGGCGACAAACTTCCTGTCAAATAGTAAGACCATTACTTTTTTAGGTTGTGAGATTCAAAGCTTTCTGTTTTTGACTCTCGGTGGAACTGAAGCTCTTCTTCTTGGTTTCTTGTCTTATGATAGATACATAGCAATCTGTCACCCTTTACATTATCCTGTGCTCATGAGCAAGACGATCTGTTTGTCCATGGTCACATGTGCATGGGCCAGTAGTTCTATCAATGCTTTAATACATACACTGTATGTATTTCAACTTCCATTCTGCAGATCTCGGATCGTTAATCACTTTTTCTGTGAAGTTCCATCTCTATTGCCTTTGGTGTGTCAGGACACCTCCCAGTATGAGTATACCGACCTCTTTAGTGGCCTTATCATTCACTACTACCATTCATAGCCATTTTGGCTTCTTATGCCCGGGTGCTTATTGTGGTTTACCAGATGAGCTCAGGTAAAGGGCAGACAAAAGCCATCTCCACGTGTTCCTCTCATCTGATTGTGGCAAGCCTATTCTATGGGACTACTCTCTCCACCTATACAAGCCACATTCCTTGCATTACCCTGAGGAAGATAAAGTGGTGGCGGTGTTTTACAGTATCGTTACACCTCTTCTGAACCCATTTATCTACAGTCTGAGGAATAAGGAGGTCATGGGGGCCATGAGAAGAGTGCTGGGAAAATGGATATTTGTACAGAAAATATGACTTTAAGAACCCTTTATAGTTTGAGACTGAACAACATGATTTGATTAGCCTACTGTCTAGAGAGATGTAAGCTCAAAGAAATGTTTACAAAATAAATAAATGTAACAATGCCTTGGTTTCTCCACTTTTCAGAAATAAGTAAAGCATTGTTATTGGAACTGGGTGGATTTGCTGTGTAAAAGCAAGAGAATGGTTGCCATTATCAACTTTATCTTCTAAAGCAATAGATTTAATCCCTGTCAACACAATGCTCCCATGTCATAACAAATTTTTAGTACCTTTTTTAATATTCTGAAATAAAATGCACATGAAATATAATTTACCATATAATACATAATATCAGGAAAATACATATGATGACCAAACTATAATATAGAGCAAAACGTATACAACCATTTGTTTATTCATTCATTGAGCAAGGGCATTAATGCTTTAACGCTGTATGTTTTTTACCAAAAAGTATTAATCACCATGAAGAAGAACTAAGTGGAAAATTGGAATCGGGAAAACAAAGGATATTTGCAATGTTAAGTCAAACAGAGAAGGGAGAACCAAGAATGCAACATTTGTCAAAAACTAAAAGGAGTCGAGGACAAGAGACAAGTGGATATCTGTGGATGAATGTTCTGGGAAGAGCAAAGAACAAGTGAGAATTCCCTGAGGTGGGGACATGCCCAGCATAGTCACAAAAGATCAAGGAGTAAATTGGTGAGACACAGAAAATAGGTATATGTTTTGGGGCCGGGTCTTACAGTGTAAATTAGATTGATGTGAGGATTGTGGCTTTGAACCTAAAACAATGGGCTACCTTTGCAGAGTTGTGGTAGAGAACTGATGTGGGCAGAAGAAAGCCATTGCAGTAGTCCAGCTGTGACAAGATATTACCTTGGACCAAGGTGATATTAGTGGAGAGGCAAAGACTGGGCAGATTCAGGAGACTGGGAGAAAGCAGACATTTGAGTTTTGTGGACACATGGGATGTGAAATACTATGAAATAAGAAGCTTTCAGAATTGGGCTAAAACTTGAAATTAACAACTGGAAGTGTGAAACTGTCATCATTACAGCTTGAGGGAAACCACAGGTGGAGCATTTCATCATTCATCATCTCTTATGCTCCTTTCATGTTAATGCCTTGGGCCCACCATTACAATCATTATTCTGGCTTCTATCGCCATTAAATAGAAGCTCTTATTTCTCATCACCATTGAGTCGAAACTTTTAAATCAGAAAATAAGTTCTCTTTGATGTCTGGCTTTTTTTCCTAAACATGTTTAAAAGGTTTAACCATATTTTTGAGTGTCTCCATCATTTTTATTACAAAGCTGAATTCCATCATATGGCTTAGAATAATTATTTCCATTCTGTCAGAAATGTTTGACTATAATGAATAAAACTACCATAAAGCTTCCTGTACAAGTGTTTTTTGAGAACACGTGAACTCTATTCTCTTGTACATATACCTAAATTGAAATTGCTTGGTCATAAATTAGGCACGTTTAGCTCTAATAAAAAAAAAAAAATTTTTTTTTTTTTAGCATTATCCAAATTGGATTTAATCATTTATTTTCCAATCAGTAATATATGAAAACTTCTTAGAGTCTGAGTGTTGATAACGAATAATGCAGTGGGTTGCTAAACTACTTGGTGCTAAATATAAAGTGGGATATAAGCCATGAGAGCAAAATACAACCAGTGTGCCATCAGTGCATGAACAATGGTATTGGAAGAAAGCGTACATTTCTGTGAAGTATTTTAGAGATTCACTGACAAGATTTTTTTGGATCCATTGTCAATAATTTTAATAATTATATGTAATGGCCTTTAGGAACACTCATTTTTGGTTCAAGACAAAATGTGTTTATTGGTCTATGAATGCCTTACTTCGGTCAGTTTGTTTATAATATAATGTATACCTGTAAGTTCACCACCCAACCCAACAACTAAAATAGTAAATTTATCTTTAGTGGTCCTCCAACTCATGGCGAGCCCATGTGTGTCAGACTAGAACTGTTCTTGGTAGGGTTTTCAACGGCTTATTTTTCTAATGTAGATCACCAATCCATTCTTCTGAGGTGCCTCTGGGTAGACTCGAACCACCAAGCTTTCAATTAGCAGTGACTATGTTAACTGTTCACACCATCCAGGGACTCCTCATATCCTCCTGTACCTCCACCATCATTCTGAATTTTTGGATTTTTAATTCTCTTGCTATAATTATAATATAGAATTCATAGGGTATTAGAAAATATTTTTAGATGCTGTAGAACTTAATAAAGGGGTCTTAAGTTGTAGATAATCTTTTTGAAAATTGTTTTTTCAGTTGACATTACTAATGCTCCAGGTTGAATGAAATGACAGCCCATTCTATTTTACAGTTGAATGACATTCTATTTTAAGACTATACTACACGTTTATCCATTTTTTGTTGTTGGTGTTGTTGCTGATAGATGCTGGTTTTATTTCTAGTTGTCTACTATTATATACAATGCACTTATAAACATTGTTGCATTTGTCTCCTGTTTCCCATAAACAAGAGTTTGTATTTTGTATATATCTATGAATGGAATTGGTGGTGAAATTACTTACGTATGTAAACCATTTGTGTTTTACATAAAGTTTGAAATTCTAATTTATACTTACTATCAAACACGAAAATAACAAATCCATATTTTAATAAATGTACATTCAAATTTAATGAATTTTAACATATTTAAATATTTTTCACACAGACAGATTGCATGAAAGTTCACATCTGCTGACCACATCAGTCGCTGAAGTATATGGTTGCATGTCCAGTTGCTAGCTTCAAGTTTCAGGTAATCTCCATCCCAGCTTCTTCATCTTGGCTTTAGAGTTTTATACATCCTTGATCTTTTATTATTGTAATTAATTTTTGTAGTATTTTTGACCATTTTCATGCTTTTGAGTTCCAGTAGAGCCTAAACCTGACTAAACACGATGCCTAAACTTCAATAGCTATAGCTAACAAACTTTTTTTAAGTAAATAGCAATTTGAAGGATGATTTGTGTAAGTTATATAGAATAAAGAAATCCATATACAGTACATTCACAACTAATCACATAGATTATCACAAATTGAACAAACCTATATGGAAGTAGTAACATATTATTAGCACTTGAGAAGATTCCTCATGCCTCCCCCTAGCTGCTACCCATACTTACTTGTAATGAAACAATTATATTTAAGTGCATTATCCATGAATTATACTGAACAGTGAAAAAATAAATCATTTCAACTATTACATAAATTCAATATAATCCCCATTAGAATCCCATCAGTGTGTGCATGTGTGTGTGTTTAATTTACAAGTTGGCTGTAGAATTTATACAAAATGATGCAAAAAACAGTAATAGCTCAAAGGGAATTTTAAAAATAATAAAATGAGATGCATCATTCTACATGATATCAAAAATTTGTATTGATATAATTATAGACCAATGGAAGAGAATACATAATTCAGATGCACACATATGTGTACAATTATGAGTCACATATGTCAGGTGCTTGTATGGGGAGTGATAAAAGGATACACATTTCAGTGAAAGTTGTTGGATCAATCGTATATCCGCGTATATTTTTAAAAAATGAGATGTGGATAATGTCAGTGAAAATGACCAAGTTGATAGCCTCAGATACCTTCTGTGGAGGGCCTGTTCCTGCACAGAAACAACAACAAAGCAAAAAGTGTTAGAATGAACTTTTTTAGAAATTTAGAAAGTTTTAAAATATTTACAGCAACCAAGCAAATACTGAAATAAGAGAAAACCAGAAAACCAAACCCACTCCCGTCAAGTCGATTGCGACTCATAGCGACCCTATAGGACAGAGTAGAGCTGCACCATAGAGTTTCCAAGGAGCGTCTGGTGGATTCGAACTGCTGACCTCTTGGTTAGCAGCCATAGCACTTAACCACTACACCACCAGTGTTTCTGAAATAAGAGAAAGGCCACTTAAAAACATCAGGAGAGGGGATGTTACAGAAAACAGTGTGTTAAGAAGGTATAGGATTCATTCCCTCCACTGAAGCAATGAAAAACAAAAATCAAACCCAATGCCGTCGAGTCGACTTCCACTCATAGCGACCCTATAGAACAGAGTAGAACTGCCCCATAGAGTTTCCAAGGAGCGCCCGGAGGCTTCGAACTGCCGACCCTTTGGTTAGCAGCCGTAGCACTTAACCACTAGGCCGCCAGGGTTTCCCTGAAGCAATGAATAAGTGGAAAAAAAAAAAAAACTGACAGAATAAACATTAAGTGCTTCGTGAGAAAAGATGCTGTTGAATTTTGATGAAAAATTGTGGCATTTTTGTTTATTCACCTACTATCCCCCATTCTCCACTTGGCAGCTGCCATGAAGACAGCAGCCCACACTCCTGGTGTGGCTTGCTCGTGCCAGGGTGTGGACAAGACAGACCTTTTTTCTAAAAATGTTGTTGTTGTTTATTTTGACCAATCTCGTAGTTCCAGAGATACCTGCTCTGAGATAGGCCTTGGCTTTACTCCTCTCAGACATGAGTGGCTACCAGGTGGTATCTGTCTGTCAAAAGCCTTAAAGACATGTAATGCCATAACCAGCTTAGGTAAGGAATGGAGAACAGGGAAAGAAGCAGACAAACCTGATAGCCTGGAAAAGAAGAGGCTGATGAGGCAGATGCATGGGAGAATAAACTGTAGAGATACTGAATGTGCTGAAGGATCAGAGATCCAATGCACATACCCAGGTTGAATGCATGCTCAGACAAGACCTGAGAGGACCCTAGGTTTGAGCCTCTGGCAGATCTTTGGGCTCTGCACAAACGGAGGTATAGACTAAGGCCCAATTGTAGGTGGCCTGGCTAAGCATTGAAAGAGTACCTAATTCAGAGTCAATCTTCAATGACCAGGAAAGGGTTTTTAGTTTTTTTTTTCTACTCCAAAAAAGGTCTCTATCAGGTCACTGGTTGACCACTAAAATAACTGAAGATAGACTTCAGTGACCACACATGGCAAAGAAAACAGTCTATGCAAAATAATAAATACATATAAACAAATAAATAGTTTGGAAATGTCACTAAACAGATGACCGCAGCCCTCAACAATAACAGCAAGCACTAGGTAGGCTGGAGAATCTGTTTTTCAGAGTTAACACATAAAATTCACAAAGCCCAGTATTTGGTAAAAATACTAGGCATGCCAAGAAACAGGAAGTACAACCAATTCACAGGAAAAAAAAAAAAAATCGGTAAAAGCAGTCCCTGAAGAACCAATGACATGGAATTGCTAGGCAAATCATTTAAATCTACTGTGTTAAACGTGGTCAAAGACCTAAAGGAAATCAGGAGAATAATGTCTCAACAAATAGAGAATATCAATAATGACAAAGAAATTATAAAGAAGGCATCAAATAGAAATTAACATCAATCTTTCTCAAACTTTTCCAAAAACTAAAAGGAAGGAATAATTTGTAACTCAATCCATGATGCTATCAGCATCCTGATATTTAGCCAGACAAAGCCATCAGAAAAAAATATTGCATAGAAATATCTATGGAAATCCTCAACAAAATAGTAAAACTCCAATCCAGCAGCATATTAAAAGAACCATATACCATAACTCTGTGTGCTTTATCCCACAAGTGCAGCATATATAAAAGTCAATCAGTGTAATGCAACACATTAATAGAATGTAGGGAGAGGGGGATGATCTACCAACTGATGCAGAAAAAAGCGTTTAACAAAAAACACTCAAAAATCAGGGATAAAAGGGAACTTTTTTCCTATTGTGTGAGAGTCAAAAATGGCCTCTGTGTATTAGCCCCAAGTTGTTTACTTCTTCAAGTAAGCTGAGGTGTATTATATGAGAGAAAAAAAAAACTGGCATGAAACTCAAACTTGTACATGTCCAACTGATTTAAAAATAGCCCAAATTTTTAGCCACTTAAAAGCTGCCTGTTTTACATACCCTGCAAAACTGGACTCAACTTCTGCTAGTCCTAAAAAAAAAAAAAAAAAAAGATAAATTCCTGTAGTTATAAAGACCCTAAGATGCTGCTGCTTTTAGAGCTCTCTGACCCAGAGACTTATCACCTGGCTGCAGAAGGATATCGCTTCTCACCCCTGAGAGCTTTCTTGCTCTCTTCTTCTTCTGATGCTACCTATGACTCTAGCCTCTGGAAGACCTTCTGCTACAGGGACCACCCCCTTGCATGTGACTTTCAATGTGTTGGCCCCATTAAATAGCTTGTTGTGCAATACTGTCATATAGCTCTGAATTTCCTTCACCTTAGTACACTTCCTTAAAATGATAAAGGACAGTTGTGAAAAGCCAACAATTAACATTACACTCAATGGTGAAAGACTGAAAGATTTTGCCATAAAATCAGGAACACGGCAAGGATATCTCCTTTCCCTACTTCTATTCAACACTGTGGTCTTTTTGTTCACCTCTGTGAATGTGAAAACTGGACAATGAAAAAAGAAGGCAGAAGAAGTACTGATGCATGCAAGTGTGGTGTTGGTGGAGAATATTGAATGTACCATGGATTAACAAAAGAACAAAAAAAATCAGTCTTACAATAAAACAATGAAATGTTCCTTAGGAATGAGGATGGCAAGACTTCATCTTACTTACTTTGGACACATTATCTGGAAAGACCGATCCCTAGGAAAAGAAGTTCTGTTAGGTGAAGTAGAAGATCACAAAAATAAAGGAAACCTTCAAAAAGATGGATTGACGCAATAACCACAACAATGGACTCAAACATACCAACAATCATTAGGATGGCACGGGACCAGGGAAAATTTCTTTCTCTTATATATTGGGTTACTTTGAGTAGAAGCCAACTAAATAGCAACTGCTCTCAACAACAACATTCGGCACAAGACATCAACAACAACATAGCTACAGCTTATCTTCATATAAAACAACCAAAAACAAAAAAAAAACAGTTGCAGTAGAATCAAACTCAACTCACAGTGACCCCTTGGGTGTCGGAGTAGAACTGGGCTCCGTCAGTAGGCTGCACTGTGTGTCTGTACCATAATTTGTTTCCCATTCGTCTGTTGATGAGCATTTAGGTTGTTTACATCTTTGTGCTGTTGTGAATAGTGCTCTCATGAACATGGTATGCATATGTCTATTTCTGCGACTGCTCTTACTTCTCTTGGGTATATTCCTATGAGTGGGATTGCTGGATCTTATGGTATTTCTACTTCTAGCTTTTTAAGGAAGCACCAGATTGTTTTCCAAAGTGATTGTATCATTTTACATTCTCACCAGCAGTGCATGAGAGTCCAATCTCTCCACAACCTCTCCAACATTTTTATTTTGTGTTTTACAGATTAACCAAACCCATCGTCATCGAGTTGTTTCTGACTCATAGAGACCCTATAGGACAGAGTAGAACTGCCTTGTGGAGTTTCCAAGGAGCGCCTGGTGGATTCAAACTGCCAACCTTTTGGTTTACAGCATTTAACCACTACACCACCAGGATTTCCATTTTTTGGATTAGTGTCAGTGTTATTGGGGTGATAAGGCATCTCTTTGTAGTTTTAATTTGTATTTCTCTGGCGGCTAATGATCACGAGCATTTCCTCATGTGTACATTAGCCACCCGAATATCTTTTTTGGTGCAGTGTCTGTTCATATGCTTTGCCCATTTTTAATTTTTTTATTTGTCTTTTTGTTGTTGAGGTGTTGCTGTATATTGTGGATTTTAATGATTAGACCCTTACCAGATATGTCATAGCTAAAAATTTCTTCCCGATCTGTAGGTTCTGTTTTTACTCTTTTGGTGAAGCCTTTCGATGAGCATAACTGATTTTTAGCAGATCCCAGTTATCTAGTTTCTCTTCTGATGTTTCTTCATTGCTAGTTATGGTTCCGTTTATGTCATGTATTAGGCCTCCTAGCATTGTCCCTATTTTTTCTTCTGTGATCTTTATCATTTTAGGTTTTATATTTAGGTCTTTGATCATTTTGAGTTAGTTTTTGTGCATGATGTGAGGTATGGGTCCTGTTTCTTTTTTTTGCAGACAGGTATCCAGTTATGCCAGCACCACGTGTTAAAGAGGCTGTCTTTTCCCCCATTTAATGGACTTTGGGCCTTTGTCAACTATCAGCTGCTCATAAACCAAACCCACTGCTGTCGAGTCGATTCCGACTCATAGCGACCCTATAGGACAGAGTAGAACTGCCCTGTAGAGTTTCCAAGGAGCACCTGGTAGATTCAAACTGCCAACCTTTTGGTTAGCAGCCGTAGCAATTAACCACTACACCACCAGGGTTTCAGCTGCTCATAGGTGGATAGATTTACGTCTGGGTTCTCAATTTTGTTATATTGGTCTATGTGTCTGTTGTACCAGTACCAGGCTGTTTTGACTATCATGGTGGTATAATAGGTTCTAACATCAGGTAGTGTGAGGCCTCCCACTTTGTTCTTCTTCTTCAGTAATTCTTTACTTATTTGGGGCTTCTTCCTTTTCCATATGAAGTTTGTGATTTGTTTCTCCAACATGCTAAAAGTTGTCATTGGAATTTGGATTGAGATTGCATTATATCTGTAGATCACTTTGGGAAGAATTGACATTTTCATAGTGTTGAGTCTTCCTGTCTATCAGCATGGTATGTTTTTCCACTTATGTAGGTCTCTTTTGATTTCTTGCAATAGTGTCTTGCAGTTTTCTTTATGTAGGTTTTTTACATCTCTGTTTAAATTTATTCCTAAATACTTTATCTTCTTGGGGGCTATTATAATGGTATTGATTTGGTGATTTCCTCTTGGAAGTTCTCTCTTTTGGTGCAGAGGAATCTGACTGACTTATGTATGTTTATCTTATATCCTGGTATTTTGCAAAATCTTCTATTAGTTGTAGTAGTTTTCTTGTGGATTTTTGGGGGTTTTCCATGTATAAGACCATATCATCTGCAAATAGGGATACTTTTACTTCTTCCTTACCAATTTGGATGCACTTTATTTCTTTTTCTTGCCTTATTGATCTGGCTAGGGCCTCCAGTACAATGTTGAATATGAGTGGTGATAAAGGGCATCCATGTCTGGTTCCCCTTCTGAAGGGGAATGCTTTAAGACTCTTCATTTAGGATGATGTTGGTTGTTGGCTTTGCATAAATGGCCTTTATCATGTCCAGGAATTTTCATTCTATTCCTATTTCGCTGAGAGTTTTTATCAAGAATGGGTTTTGGACTTTTTAAAATACCTTTTCTGCATCAATTGATAAGATCATGTGGTTCTTGTCTTTCGTTTTATTTATGTGATGGATTACATTGATTGTTTTTCTAATGTTGAACCATCCCTGCGTACCTGGTATGAATCCCATGTGGTCAGGGTGAATTATTTTTTGATATGTTGTTGAATTCTATTGGCTAGAATTTTGTTGAGGATTTTTAGGTCTATATTGGTGAGGGATATTGGTCTGTAATTTTCTTTTTTTGTGGATCTTTACCTGACTTTTCTATCATGGTTATGCTGGCTTCATAGAATGAGTTTGCGAGTATTCCATCCTTTTCTATGCCTGAAATGCCTTTGGTAGTAATGGTGTTAACTCTTCCCTGAAAGTTTGGTAGAATTCTCCAGTGAAGCTGTCTGGGCCAGGGCTTTTTTGTTGTTGGTGGTTTTTATTTTTTTAATTATCTCTTCAATCTCTTCTTTTGTTGTGGGTTTATTTAATTTTTCTACCTCAATTTGTGTTAGTTTAGGTAAGTAGTGTGTTCCTAGAAATTTGACCATTTCTGCTAGATTTTCAAATTTGTTAGAGTACAATTTTTCATAGTATTCTGTTATGATCCTTTTCATTTCCATTGGGTCTGTTGTGATATCACCCATTTCATGTCTTATTTAGGTTATTTGCTTCCTCTCCTGTTTTTTCTTTTGTCAATTTGACCAATGGTTTATTGATTCTGTTGATCTTTTCAAAGAACCATCTTTTAGTATTGTCTACTCTTTCAATTGTTTTCCTATTCTCTATCTCATTCATTTCTGCTCTAACCTTTATTATTTCCTTTCTTCTAGTGCCTGAGGGCTTCTTTTGTTTCTCTCTATTTGTTCAAGTTGTAGGGGTAATGTTTTGATTTTGGCACTTTGTTCTTTTTGAATGTGTGCATTTATTGTTATAAACTGACCTCTAAGCACTGCTTTTGCTGTTTCCCAAAGGTTCCGGTGAGACATGTTTTCATTATCATTTAATTCTATGAATTTATTTTTTCCATCCTTGATTTCTTCTATAATCCAGTAGTTTTTAAGCAAGGTGGTGTTCTGTTTCCATGCATTTGATTTTTTTTCCTTGCTGTTTCTGTTATTGATTTCTAATTTTATGTCATTATAATCAGAAAAGATGCTGTGTAAAATTTCAGTGTTTTGAATTCTGTTAAGGTTTGCTTTGCAGACCCATATGCAGTTTATTCTGAAGGATGTTCACTTGGCTGCTGCTGGATAGATTTCTGTATATGTCTATGGTCCTCTGTATCTTTATTTTCTTTCTACATGTTCTGTTCTTCATTGAAAGTGGTGTGTTGAAGTCTACTATTATGATGGATTATCTATTTCTCTTTCTATTAGGGTTTGTTTTGTGTGGCTTGGAGCCATCTCATTAGGTGCTTATGTATTTATTATAGTTATGTCCTCCTGGTGTATTGACCCTTTAAAGGTTAAGCTGTGTCCTTTCTTATCCTTTGTGGTGAATTTTGCTTTAAATATGTTTTGTCAGAGATTAATATTGTCTCTCCTGCTCTTTTTTTGTGGTTGTTTACTTGATATTTTTTTCCCATTGTTTTAGTTTTAGTTTGTTTGTGTCTTTGAGTCTAAGTCGTGTCTGTTATAGGCAGCATATAGGCAGATTGCGTTTTTTTAATCAGTTTTGCCACTGTTCATCTCTTTATTAGCGTACTTAGTCCATTTACTTTCAGTGTAATTATTGATTGGTACGAGTTTAGTGCTGTCATTTTGTTGTTGTTGTTGCTTGTTTTTTTGGTGGTGCTGGCAGTTTCTTTGTTCCACTTAATTTTCTGTGCTGTTGAGTGGTTTTTCTTATGTATTCTCTTTTCATATTTTTTCATTATTGTTTATTTTGTTTTTGCTAAGTCCTCATGTTTTTCTTATTTTGATGGGTAGGTTTGTTAGCGTCCTTTGTGGTTACCTTAAAATTTACCTTTATTTTTCTAAATTTAAACCAACATTTTATTTCTTAATATTGCCTTTAACTTCCTCTCCATATGTTCTGGTGTGGCACAGGTGTCCAAGTTTTCAGTCACCAAATGTGTGGTGCAGACTCTCACCTACAGTCCCAGACTGTCAGGGCTGCAGATTGGTGTTTGAAGCAGGAGCAGGTATCCGGCTGCTGTAGGGGGTATGTGTGGAACAAGGCAGGGGGCTGATGGCTGCCCCTGGATGCCTTGGTGAGGGTGTGTTCCTTTTTCCCGAGAGCATGTAGTGAGGGGTATTGCAGCTGGTCCTTGGGCACACAGTCCTTTTGACTGTAGGGAATGGGAGACACCGTTTATTCTCAGACCCCTATTACACGAGTGGCTAGACGGAGTGAGGAAACCCTGGTGGTGTAATGGTTAAGTGCTACAGCTGCTAACCAAAGTGTCGGCATTTTGAATCCACTAGGCGCTCCTCGGAAACTTTATGGGGCAGTTCTACTCTGTCCTATAGGGTCACTATGAGTCGGAATCAACTCGACGGCACTGAGTTTTGTTTTTTTTTTTTTGTTTAGATGAAGTAAATGTTACCACCAGCCCTCAGGCCTCTGGGGTAGGTGGCTGAGGTTCTGTGCTTAAGAGGCAGGGCCATGTCAAATGTCATGAGTCTGCAGCTCCCCCTTGGCTGCTGAAGTTGAAAATGGGCTTCAGGTGTGTGCCCTGCTGTTATGATAATGATGGCATGTGGTGTTGAATCAGCCCACACAGGTCTAAACCCACTGACCCGGTGCACACAGGTCTAGGCAGGAGTAAAGGATTCTGCAAGTCTGCGGACCCCTTATGCCAGTGGCTCAGTGAAGGGGCAGGGCCTCCTGACTCACCCCGAGTTCCTGGCTTAGGGAGAGTGACAGTTGTTGAATACTGCCAGACTGGTTTCAGAGCAGAGCAGGGTGGGGGTGGGTGAGGGGAAGTAACCAGTTCTCCACTGTGAAACTCTGGGAGTAGAATTTATTTTGCCTCCCAGTGCTAGGTTAGATGTTTGCACTTAACGTTTGCAGGTCCACCGCCACTTCCACCTAGCTCCAGAGGTGTGTGCAGACTCGCTGCTGCCCAGCTTCACCCAACATGGTGAGGTGCATCCCAAACACTACTGCTCACGTCAGCCGGCAGGCATAGGATGAACTAGTCAGCAGGGCACTGGCAACCTTACAACTGGCACTTCTTTGCTGTTTTTGAATTATCCCTCCTTCTTCCTGCCACTCAGTCCAACTCTTCAGCTTTGTCTTTTACGATCAGGGCTTCTAGATTGTTATATATAATCAATTCACTTGTTTTTTCAGGTCTTTGTTGTAAGAGGGACAACAGGAAGAGTCTGACTATCCCACCATCTTGGCCACACCTCTTAGTTTCCTATTTCTGCTGTATCAAATTACCACTCATTTAACAAAATTTATTATCTTAGAGTTCTGAAAGTAAGAATTCTGAGATTGTTCTCACTGGGCTAAAATCTAGGTGTTCATAAGGTTCTCTTTCCTCTGGAGGCTCTGTAAGAGAGCTGTTTCCACGCCTTTCCACCTTTTAGAGGCTAACCACATTCCTTCACTCATGATCCATGTCTTGGTCTTCCAGTCTGCTATAACAGAAATACCACAAGTGGATGGCTTCAACAAAGAGAAGCTTATTCTCTCACAGTCCAGTAGGCTAGAAGTCCAAATTAAGGGTGCCAGCTCCAGGGGAAGGTTTTTGCTCTCTGTTAGTTCTGAAGGAAGGTCCTTGTGATGCATCAGTCTTCCCTTGGTCTGGGAGCATCTCAGTACAGGAACCTCAGGTGCAAAGGACACCCTCTGCTCCCAGCACTGCTTTCTTGGTGGTATAAGGCCCCCCCTTTTTTTTTTTTATCTCTCTGCTCATTTCTCTCTTTTATATCTCAAAGAGACTGGCTTAAGACACTATCCAAACTTGTATATCTCATCAGTATATCTGCCACTAATTCATCTCATTTCATCATAGTGACAGGATTTACAACACAGGGAAATCACATAAAATGATGGACAATCACACAATACTGGGACTCATGGCCCAGCTAAGCTGACAGACATTTTTGGGGAACACAATTCAATCCATGACAATCCACTTCCTCTTTTTTCAAAGCCAACAATTTTGAGCTGAGTCCTTCTCACACTGCTATCTCTGATTCTCTCTTCCTCTTCCCTCTCCCACTTTTAAGGCCCTTGGGATTACAATGAACCCACCTGGATAATTTAGGATACTCTTTCTTAAGGTCAGCTGATTAACAATTTTAATTCCATGTACAATCTTAATTCTCCTATGCCATGTAACTTAACATATTCACAGATTCCAGGGATTGAGACAAGGACAACTTTGGAGAATCTTTTTCCTGTCTTCCGTATTGATATTTTGTAAAACCATGTCTGTTCAACAGGCAGACATCAAGGCCAGCTCCTGGCAATACAAAAACCTAATTGATAGTGCCAGGTCAGCTCCCAGATGTCAAAAAATATTCTCTTTCTTCTTCTAGGATATTTGTACTCAGGTCTCTTCCCTTTGAGTTAATTCATCTCACTGTACTATGACTTTTTGTTTAACTGTATCTATTTACAAACTTCAATAAAATTAAAATATCTCTACTGCAGTAAAAAAAAGTATTAAAATAATTAATTAAACAAGTACAATTTTGCAATGACTATAGTGGCTATTGCACCAGTCTGCCTCAACAAAGGTCTCCCTTACCCTCTCTGGCCCGGTATTTCCCCAAGCATGAGGTCCTGCATTAGATTGATCCCTCCTAATGGTTTGTCCAAAGGAAGTGAGTCAGACAATGTTCTGTTGTGATCCATAAGTTTTACATTGGCTAATTATTGGAAGTAGACCACCAGACCATTTTCCTAGTCTAATCTTATTAAGGTTTTAACCTTGGGCAGTAACTTAACTTTACTAAGATCCAGTTTCATCAAAAGTCAGTGGGAGCTAAAAATAACATCTTCATGAATCTGCTTCGATGAAATCATGCAAATAGACTGTTAGGAACGATGTAGCTCACTCAGTAATTTCTCAATAAATATTTTTTAAATAATTTTTATTGTGCTCTAAGTGAAAGTTTACAAATCAAATAGGTCTCTCACAAAAAAACTTATATACACCTTGCTGCATACTCCCAATTGCTATCCCCCTAATGAGACAGTCCGCTCTCTCCCTCCACTCTCTCTTTTCATGTCCATTTCACCAGCTTCTAACCCCCTCCACCCTTTCATCTCCCCTCCAGGCAGGAGATGCCAACATAGTCTCAAGTGTCCATCAGATCCAAGAATCACGCTCCTCACCAGCGTCCCTATCCAACCTATTTTCCAGTCCAATCCATGTCTGAAGAGTTGGTTTCAGGAAAGGTTCCTGTCCTGGGCCAACAGAAGGTCTGGGGGCCATGACCACCAGGGTCCTTCTAATCTCAGTCAGACCATTAAGTCTGGTCTTTCTATGAGAATTTGGGGTCTGCATCCCACTGCTCTCCTGCTCCCTCAGGGGTTCTCTGTTGTGTTCCCTGTCAGGGCAGTCATGGGTTGTAGCCGAGCACCATCTAGTTCTTCTGGTCTCAGGATGATGTAGTCACTGGTTCATGTAGCCCTCTCTGTCTCTTGGGCTCGTAATCACCTTGTGTCCTTGGTCTTCTTCATTCTCCTTAGATCCAGGTGGGTCGAGACCAATTGATGCATCTTACATGGCTGCTTGCTAGCGTTTAAGACCCCAGATGCCACTCTTCGAAGTGGGATGCAGAATGTTTTCCTAATAGATTTTATTGTGCCAACTGACTTAGATGTCCCCTGAAACCATGGTCCCCAGACCCCTGCCCCTGCTACGCTGGCCTTTGAAGCATTCAGTTTATTCAGGAAGCTTCTTTGCTTTTGGTTTAGTCCAACTGTGCTGACCTCCCCTGTATTGTGTGCTGTCTTTCCCTTCACCTAAAATAGTTCTTATCTACTATCTAAACCCCTCTCCCGCCCTCCCTCCCTCCCTCCCGTAATGACAAAAGAATGTTTTCTTCTCAGTTAACTATTTCTCAAGTTCTTATAATAGTGGTCTTATACAATATTTGTCCTTTTGCAACTGCTTAATTTCACTCAGCATAATGCCTTCCAGGTTCCTCCATGTTATGAAATGTTTCACAGATTCCTCGCTGTTCTTTAACGATGCATAGTATTCCATTGTGTGAATATACCATAATTTATTTATCCATTCATCTGTTGATGGGCATCTCAGTTGCTTCCAGCTTTTTGCTATTGTAAACAGTGCTGCATAAACATGGGTGTGCATATATCTGTTTGTGTAAAGGCTCTTATTTCTCTAGGATATATTCCAAGGAGTGGGATTGCTGGATCCTATGGTAGTTCTATTTCTAGATTTTTAAGGAAGACCCAAATTGATTTCCAAAGTGGTTGTACCATTTTACATTCCCACCAGCAGTGTATAAGTGTTGCAATCTCTCCACAGCCTCTCCAACATTTACTTTTTTGTGTTTTTTGGATTAACGCCAGCCTTGGTGGAATGAGATGAAATCTCATTGTAGTTTTGATCTGCATTTCTTTAATGGCTAATAATCACGAACATTTCTTCATGTATCTGTTAGCTACCTGAATGTCTTCTTTAGTGAAGTGTCTATTCATATCTTTTGCCCATTTTTTAATTGGGTTATTTGTCTTTTTGCAGTTGAGTTTTTGCAGTATCATGTAGACTTTGGAGATCAGGCACTGATCGGAAATGTCATAGTTGAAAACTTTTTCCCAGTCTGTAAGCCTTTTTACTCTTTTGGTGAAGTCTTTGGATGAGCATAGGTTTTTGATTTTTAGGAGCTCCCAGTTATCTAGTTTTTGTTTTGCATTTTTAATAATGTTTTCTATACTATTTATGCCATGTATTAGGGCTCCGAACAGTGTCCCTATTTTTTCTTCCATGATCTTTACCTTTTTAGATTTTATATTTAGGTGTTTGATACATTTTGAGCTCACTTTTTTTGCATGGAGTGAGGTATGGGTCTTGTTTCATTTTTTGCAGATGGATATCCAGTTATGCCAGCACCATTTGTTAAAAAGACTGTCTTCTCCGCCATTTAACTGTTTTGGGGCCTTTGTCAAAAATCAACTGCTCATATGTGGATGGATTTATATCTGGATTCTCAATTCTGTTCCATTGGTCCATGTATCTGTTGTTGTACCAGTGCCAGGCTGTTTTGACTACCGTGGTGGTATAATAGGTTGTAAAATCAGGGAAAGTAAGGCCTCCCACTTTGTTCTTCTTTTTCAGTAATACCTTATTTATCCGGGGCTTCTTTCCCTTCCATATGAAGTTGGTCATTTGTTTCTCCATCTCATCAAAGAATGCCGTTGGGATTTGGATTGGAATTGCATTAAATGTATAGATCCCTTTTGGCAGAATAGACATTTTTATAATGTTAAGTCTTCCTATCGATGAGCAAGGTATGTTTTTCCACTTATGTAAGTCTCTTTTGGTTTCTTGCAGAAGTGTTTTGCAGTTTTCTTTGTATAAGTCTTTTACATCTCTGGTAAGATTTATTCCTAATTATTTTATCTTCTTGGGGGCTACGGTAAATGGCATTGATTTGGTGATTTCCTCTTCAATGTTCTTTTTGTTGGTGTAGAGGAATCCAACTGATTTTTGTATGCTTATCTCGTATCCTGATACTCTGCTGAACTCTTCTATTAGTTTCAGTAGTTTTCTGGAGGATTCCTTAGGGTTTTCTGTGTATAAGATCATGTCACCTGCAAATGGAGATACTTTTACTTCTTCCTTGACAATCTGGATGCCCTTTATTTCCTTATCTAGCCTAATTTCTCTGGCTAGGACCTCCAACACAATGTTGAGTAAGAGCGGTGATAAAGGGCATCCTTGTCTGGTTCCCAGTCTCAGTGGGAATGCTTTCAGGCTCTCTCCATTTAGGGTGAGGTTTGCTGTTGGCTTTATATAAATGCCCTTTATTATGTTGAGAAATTTTCCTTCTATTCCTGTTTTGCTCAAGTTTTTATCATGAATAAGTGTTGCACTTTGTCAAATGCCTTTTCTGCATCAATTGATAAAATCATAGGATTCTTGTCTTTTGTTTTATTTATATCATGGATTACATTAATTGTTTTTCTAATGTTGAACTATCCCTGCATACCTGGTATGAATCCCATTTGGTCATGGTGAATTATTTTTTGATATGTTGTTGAATTCTGTTGGCGAGAATTTTGTTGAGGATTTTTGCATCTAAGTTCATGAGGGATATAGGTCTGTAATTTTCTTTTCTTGTGGTGTCTTTACGTGGTTTTGGTATGAGGGATATGGTGGCTTCATAGAATGAGTTTGGTAGTATTCTGTCCTTTTCTGTGCTCTAAAATACCTTTAGTAGTAGTGGTGTTAACTCTTCTCTGAATGTTTGGTAGAACTCTGCAGTGAAGCTGTCCGGACCAGGGCTTTTTTGGGGTGGGGGGGTTTGATTGCCTTTTCCATCTCTTCTTTTGTTATGGGTCTATTTAGCTGTTCTACCTCTTTTTGTGTTGGTTTAGGTAGGCAGTGTGTTTCTAGGAATTCACCCATTTCTTCTAGGTTTTCAAATTTGTCAGAGTACAATTTTTCACAGAAATCTGATATGATTCTTTTAATTTCAGTTGGGTCTGTCGTAATATTGCCCATCTCATTTCTTATTCAGGTTATTTGGTTTCTCTCCTGTTTTTCTTTTGTCAGTTTGGCTAGTGGTTTATCAATTTTGTTAATCTTTTCAAAAAAACCAGCTTTTGGTCTTGTTAATTCTTTTCATTTTTTTTTTTCTATTTCTTTTAGTTCAGCTCTAATTTTTAGTATTTGTTCTTTTTTCTGGCGCCTGTGAGTTTCTTTTGTTGCTCTCTTTCTATTTGTTCAAGTTGTGGGGATAATTCTTTGATTTTGGCCCTTTCTTCTTTTTGTATGTGTGCATTTATTGATATAAATTGACCTCTGAGCGTTGCTTTCACTGTATCCCAGCGTTTTTACAGGAAGTGTTTTCATTCTCATTGGACTTTCTTTATTCCACCCTTAATGCCTTCTAGAATCCAGTCTTTTGTTCAGTTTCCAAGTGTCTGATTTCTTTTCCCTGCTTTTCCTGTTATTGATTTCCACCTTTATGGCCCTATGGTCAGAGAAGATGCTTTGTAATATTTGAATGTTTTGGATTCTGCTAAGGCTTGCTTTATGCCCTAATATGTGGTCTTCTAGAGAATGTTCCATGTGCACTAGAAAAGAAAGTATACTTGGCTGCTGTCGGGCGGAGTGTTCTGTATATGTCTATGAGGTCAAGTTGGTTGATTGTGGCATTTAGGTCTTCCGTGTCTTTATTGAGCTTCTCTCTGGATGTCCTGTCCTTCACCAAAAGTGGTGTGTTGAAGTCTCCTACTATTATTGTTTTGTCAGAAATTAATAACTCAATAAATATTAACTGTTCTGATTTTTGTTATTGATTTTAATATTATTATTTTCTCTTTTAATTAATTTATTCAGGGTTACCAGAATTTGACTTATATTTCTACTTCCGTTTTCTTTTTTCTCATATTATTGACTATATCCATAGGTATATGCCTGTTTGAAAATAAAATTCAAATATCCCTTCATAGATTGGTTTGACAATCCTAGTATAATTATATAATATAATTGTGTGGTTTGTCTATCTAACCACATTGCACATGCAAACAGGATGTGCCTCAAACTAGCAGACAACTAGGAATGAGGCATGTACAACCACTGGCATCAACCATTCCATGAGTGCTACGGCCATCTGTGATCAAGGCATTTACACAATATTGGCAAAGTGAAAGCCACTATTATTATTTCTAGAAAGCAAACAGTAAACAGTAAAACAAATTCTCAAAGCAGATCTGCTTATTCTTTTCCAAACTACTCATATTCTTTCTAATATCACTGTACTGACACATTGTGTTCCTGGTCAAATGTTGTCTTCATGTCACCACTGCCTCTGGCTACCACCATGCTACCTGGGACACCTGCATGGCTTCCAAGGCTTCTGTTCTACCCCTGGGCCTCACTGGGCCTTGCTTCACTAATGGAAAGACCCCTGCACAGGATCTCGTGAGCCTCTGCCACTGGGCCCTTCTTGACCTATGCTGCTGCCTCCTACCATGCTACCCAGGCCAGAGTTGTTCTCTGTCTTGCTGCCATGATACCAAGGCCTACCCTGCATGAGGGAATGTATTGTTCCCACCACGATGCCCGAAGGGGGAAGGAAGCAAATTACACCAGCCACACTCAGGTCTCTGTCCCGCAGGTACAAGTGTTGCAGTACTTTAGTAGGAGGCACACCCCTGCACAAAGACACTCAGTTCTCTCTCTATGGACCAGCAAGGCTACCATCCCTGTCTTCACTATTACAACTCTCTCTTCTTGATATAGGGAGTTCTAAGTGCAGGGACCCTGGGTCCAAAGGATGCACTCCACTCTACACTCTTTTTGATGGTAGGGAGGGGCCCCAGAACCTCTGTGGATTTGGCCCTTATATAAGCCTAACAGAATAGGAACAGCGACCAATCTCCTTGTTGGACCACAAAGGGCACAATCCCATTAAGTGAATTTTCAATCCACTATTTTTGTAGTAAATCTACTAATACCTTGCAAAATTTTGGCCCAGACAATCATTTTGTGAAGTTACAAGACCAGGGCAAGAAAGCCATATAAAAGTGATTCATTGCACTGCAATAATTCAGCCCATTTTCTTAACCCTTAACCAGTTCATAAGCAGAGCTGTAACAAATCAATCAGTTAATGCTTATTATATTTTGATTATGTAGCACGGCATCGTATAACCTCCCATATTGGAGCTCCTGAGTGGTGCAAACACTTATACTGTATAATCTCCTGGAGCGGAGCCCCTGGGTGGTACAGTTAACATGTTCAGATGCTAACTGAGAAGATGGAGGTTCAAGTCCACCCAAAGGCACCTTGGAAGAAAGACCTGGTGATCTACTTCTGAAAAATCACCCATTAAAAACTCTACAGAGCACAGCTCCACTCTGACACACACAGGGTTGCCATGAGTCAGAGGTAACTCAATGGTAACTGATTTTTACTGTTTTCTGTTGCAAGATAAAGACATTAAAAAAAAAAAAAAACTCTCATTACTGTACGTCAGTTCATAAGTCAACATATCCTGCTAAAGCAGAGAAGAAAGGAGATACTGAAATTATACTTGTTTGATAGATCTGGTGCTTTATATTTATTCCATACCCGAAACCAAAACTAAACCCATTGTCATCAAGTCTATTCCAACTCATAGCGACCCAATAGGACAGAGTAGAACCGCCCCATGGAGTTTTCAAGGAGCTTCTGGTGAATTTGAGCTGTTGGCGTTTTGGTCAGCAGCTGAGCTCTTAACGACTGCACTACCAGGGCTCCTTATTCTATACAGTAGCTCCTAAAAATAATCCTATGGAAGAGGCATTATGATGCCCCTTTTACAGATGATTAAACTCAGGCTCAGAGAGGTTATATAACAGGCCCAAAATATATAGCTAGAAAGTTTCAAGACTGGAAAAGTTCAATTTGGTCACGGCCTTTTGTTGGGTAAGACGTGTCTAGAAGTCCACTCTATTCCCACATCATTACCAGCTCTTTCTTGACACATTAGTTATTGTGAAAGTTTAGGTTAACAGGATTATGGACTAAGTGTATTTTCCAGGCATGAGTTAAGTGCTTTATGCATCGCAACTCATTTAATACTAATAATATTATAAGGCAAGCATCAAATTCAAAATAATCCCATCCTGACTTTAGCAGGTTGATAAAACAGGCCATTTTCTTCAGAGATCAAATATCCTGAGATTTTAAAATAATCCTGTATGGAGGTGATAAATGAGGAGAGCATGTGGTCATCTGTATTCTTCCGAATGCTTTCCCACGAGCATTTCTGCAGCCTGAAGCTCAGGAATCCCTAAGACTTTAGCCAGGTGCCTTGTATTTTATACCGGCAACAGAGGTATTGGTGGGGATCCGAACGGTGATCTGGGAACCAGAGGCTTAGAGTATTCCACACCTCCTGCATGGTGGCTCCTCTGATGCAGGTTAGTGCTACGACTCCTAGACTGAGTGCTTACAACCGGGGATGGTATGCGCTAATGCTTTCATTGTGGCCCACTTAATTTCTGTAATTTAAAAAACTATATCACAATCATACTATTTGGAAACCACGGAAATTAAAGCACCTGGATTGCACTTGATAACATCATAACTATTCCTTTTATATTCTTCCATAGACATTTTTTATAATTTTTTTATACAATTAGCATGATATCTAAGAGTGTTCCAGCTGTTATATTGTGCTCCATGGGAAATTTATTAGTTCTGTAATAGTTCAGGATGCACGTTGTGGAAAACCTTGCAAAATAAGCCCTTTGTGTTTACAGGGTCTCCTCCCATCCCTTCTTTTTTAGTCATATTTTAGAATGATATCCGCAACGTATAGCAATGCTTCAAGGGACAAGACTAGCTCTCTGGCTCTCACTCCGAATTGCCAAATTGGCTAATAAAGGATTTTTCACTTTTACCCTGAGATTAATTTTCAGTGCATTCCTACCAGTAATGCGTATCATAAAGAAACATTGAGTGTATAATGTTTGAATGCATAGAAATTATAAAAATTTGGTTTAAACTATGTATTAATTTCCAGTGAGAAAGAACATCCTTTCATACTTATATTGCACTAACGTATCTTTATCAAATTATAATTATGAAAATAATATTACAGGTATTTCCCAGTGTAAGACAGGGTTCCATTCTGAAGACTCTGTCATGTCAGTTCTGATATAAGTAGAATATCTATTTTTAAAAAAATATTCATTATTTTTGCCTCCTATTATCAATATCTTTATAAATCCAATCTTTATTTATCTTTGGGATTGGCATGAGAATGATAACATCAACAAATTACGTGCTACAACGTTATATGTAGTACATATTACTAACAATAAGATGTACAAAGATAAAAAAGGACAGTCATAGGGCAGTTCGTTGTAACTCAAATATGTCTTGAGTCGGGGACGATCTGTACTAAGCTTTTTAGGAAAGTAGAGTCTTAGTTAACACTCTGACTCTAAGGTAAATGGATGCATATATCTGATTCTATTAAATTCTCTATTCATGAATTTCTCTTTGGGGAAAAGTTTGTGTAGAGATAAAATTTATGTTGGCTATCTTTTATTGATAACATACTAAATATAAATAATTTAATTAAACATTCTACATGCACTATCTTTTTTCATTTTTAAAAAGTAAGACAGTTACCCATTTTAAATACACTAACCTGAGACGCACAGTTTATAAGAGAGCTGCCTAACTTCACAGAACTCACAGTTGCTCCAGTGAGCTCCAGCAGATTTCCCAGACTGAGATGTACTAGGAAGAAAAGGCGAGCGATCTACTTCTGAAAAGTCAGCCAAAGTGAACCCGATGGATGGCAATAGTCCAATCAACAACCGATTATGGGAATGGCGCAGGACTGGGCAGCATTTTGCCCGGTGTAGCCGTGTGTTAGGTGACTTAATGGCATCTAACAACAACGATGTGTTTGAGAGCCCATTCTTTATGTTGTTTGCTTTATTCAAAAAGTTTTGTCACTATTAAGATAATAATTGGAACAAAAAACTGGCTGGCAAGCCCAAAATAACTGTGGGGAGTTTACTTTCATGACTAGGATTTTGGACCCATGCTTCCTACTTTTGAGACCAGGGAAAAATAAATTAATCTAACCCTCCATTCCTTCATCTGCAAATCTGAAACAGTGACAGTTTACCTCATTTAATTGTTGTGACATTCCATGAGGCAATGCACATCCAAGGTTAACATAGTACTTAGGACATTGTTTGCTACAGCTGTAAAAATCCTTGTTATGTCTGAGTTACTCCATCTATATCATGCAGATGTGAAGTAAGAGTCATTTTGGCTTGGAATTGTTTTGGATTGAATTGAAGAAATGAACATACTAGTGCCAGGCCAGAATATTGGACAGGTGGGTATGTAACACAGAGTGTACCTTTGAGAAAGGGGAAGCTTTGCTAATTCTGGGAACACCACATTGAAGGTAGACAGAAAAACGTGACAATGGATCTAAAAGTACTCTGAGCTCTCTGCAATTACCCACTTTATACAACTAGAAAATAAATGGGAACAATTTTTTATCCTATTTTAAATTGTACAGAGATATTATAGACAACTAGAAGTTTATCTGACCTGCATATCCCTCTTCTACTTTGGCAGTGTGGAATTACAAAGAATTTAATTCACTTGGGAACAACTGCCTTTTTGATGTGAAATACAGATAATATTTTCTCTTTTTACCTGCTATTTTAAAATTTTTTGATTGAATTTTGAGACATTATTGAATTTGTGACAAGTTTCATGATATCTGTTACAATTCTTATAACACATTGAATATTAAAGGCATGAGAACACATTGCAAAATTAATAACCAAATAACCTAATAGCCTTGGAATAATTAAATTTACCATGGTCATGAGTGTTTCCTCTATGTTCAAAATAAATTCATAGACGGTAGACAGAGGACAGACAGAAAAGTCTAAAGGAACAGAGAAAACATGTCACTTATGCTGAAAAATGAAGACTGATACGTAATGATATTTTTGTTCTTTGATATGAAATAAGTAACATTACATTACATGTGAGTTATGGGAAAATACTAATTTTACTTTCAAAATATTTTGGTAGGAAACATCTATAGATGACCAATAATAATATAATAATATAATAATGATAATAATCAATAACTTTATAGAGCTATCTTCTTGTGCATGCATTCTCCAGTGTACTTATATGCATTTTATTTTGTAATTATCAAATAATCCTATAGTAGATACTATTATGTCACCTCATTTTGTACATAATGAAACTGAGGTTTAAGCATATTGCTCAAATTTATCCAACTACTAAACAGTGGCATAGGTATTCAAACTCAAGAAACCTGGCCATTAAATATGTACTTTTATATTCAGACAATCTTCAGATGAATGCAGCTACCAGTTTAAATGTTTACTATTAGATCAGTCATGTAACTTTTCTGAACTTCGTAATTCATGCCGACTAAATGTGAAATATACATTTATTTCACATTATATGAACTGTCCAGCAAATAAAATGCCTGATATGATAATATTTCAAATACTCTTGGTTTAAAATAATTTCATCTTAAATTTAAATCTACAGAAGACGTTCAAAATCATATTCATTGAATCTTGGCATCTGAGAAACATTGGAAAGCTGCCCTTAAGCTCAGGGCCTTAGCAGGTGGTTATCAAATGGCCGAAGCAGAGAATGAGCCCCGCTGGAAACAAATGAAACCAGTGCTCCAGTACAGCTGTCTACCACAGTCTGCGAATTTTCCAGTCTAGAAACAAGTAGAGTGGCTCATAGCAAAGTAAGTGACCTTCCCCAAATCTCACACGTATTTGTGAACAAAATATGGACAGGTCTTTAGAGTTCTGACTCCTAGTCTTCGTGTTATTTAAGCAACTCGTAACTCGTATGTCTATACCCAGTGTGCCCTGACCCAGGGCCGGCTTAAGTGAATGAACTTTGCATGTCATGACCTCCAGTTCAGCGGCAGCCAGAGACACAGACCTGTCCATCCACCCAATGCAGTAAGAAACGCTAACAAAGAAAATAGATTAGGAAAGGAAAATGTTTCCTTAAAAATAGAAAGTCATACGAATTTAAAAAGTAATAGGAAAACACAGCTTACCTGAAACTAATAGGAAAGTGAATACATTATTTAAAAAAAAAAAATCTACAGACACAGACTACTTTACACCTATGTTTTAGTGGCCTTTAAGGCCTTTATTTTGTTTTAAAAAAAAATCAGAGACTACACATTAAAAGATGAACTATAGCAATACATTTTGTGAGTTTAATATGTTTAGTATTCATGCATGCAAAGACAGTACAATGTAATATTAAATCAACAATGAACATAGATTCAAACAACTTATATACCAATAACAAGTTGATCCAAATAACACTGAAATTGTTTAAAATGGTAGCCTATTAATGAAACGCAGAACATTAATATTAAATTATTAATATCATATAAGTATCCCAAATATATGTAATGTAAAATACAAAACTACAGTCCAAAATAACAAAAATGTCAAATATATAAAATCAACTGGAGAAGATATTCACAATGCATATAAATAACAAGTTATAAAGATATATAAATTATATATATAATTAAATACATAAATTACAAAATACATGGGAAATTCTTTAAATTATTAAGAAAAAGCCAAACAATCTAGAAACCATGAATAAGAGATATTCACAGAGAATTTGCAGAAGAAATCCAAGAGGTTGATGAATAGATTAAAAGAGTTTCTGCCATGTAACTTAAATGACATGCAATTTAAATTTATTTTCACACTTATTTGATTGCTGTTAATTATCGCATCTAACGGTAAAATATGTGGAGGAATTATCACACAAATTGACAGTTGACTGGAGTGTAAAAGGTGGAGATGCAATTATCTTAAACCCAAAATATTCTAGTAAAATATTTACTTGAGAAAATATCGCCACATGCACAAGGATATGGGTTATACTAACAAAAGACTGGAAAGAAGCTAAGTATTCTTAAATAAACATTGCATATATATACATGTATATTTATATATATAAATTGCATATATATGATGTAATAAAATTTGGCAGTAGTTAACAATATATTAAACTGAATATATATATGTTTCACTCAAAATATATATATTTGAGGGAACAAAGCATAAAAGAATATGTTCACTATTATAGCATATTTATATCAATTTTGAAAAATGGAACGTCTACATATTTTAATGATATGAAAGTCATTGTTGGTATATACTAAGAATCAAAAAATTTTAATATGTATTAAAGGTGTGAAGATCATAGACCATTCACAAAATTTGCAAAGTTTTCCAAATAAGTTACAGAAAAACTAAAAAAGGATTTACACCACAGATTATGAATGAAGTCCAAACATAATACTGTTGGTAATCCTGATTTCACAGCTCTCTTTGACAATTTGAATTTGTGAGCAAAAGACACCACTTACCTAAGTATAATAGGTGAATCCATTTACATGTGCATCCATTCCTACCACCAAAAATACTTAGACGTAAAAGAAATGGAATTATAGATTCTAGTGAAAAGAGAAGCTATTCTGAAAGTGAATGAGTACCTGTGTATTTTACCTGTGGGAGATGTTGGACCTCAGGTTCATTATATGAGAATATCATTTGGATAAGTCATAATTAATGGATTAGTTTTTGTCTTCTACTTTTAAAAGCATAAGATTATTGATGTCCAAATTTACATGAAAATTGCATGCAATATGAATTATGTTCATTTATGAAATTATTAACTTTTTTTGAATGGATAAAACCAAAACACCTGTGCTGTCAAGTCAATTCTGACCCTATAGGACAGAGTAGACCTGCCCCATTGAGTTTCCAAGGAGTGGGTGGTGAGTTTGAACTGCCAACCTTTTGGTTAGCTGCGGAAAGCTTAACCACTGTGCCACCAGGGCTCCCTTAGAATGGATATATAAATTAAAACCAGCAGCATTGTTTAAGAACATAATACATAAAAGTTTAAATGTTGAGGGGGTTCTAAACTTAACGAGATGTAGGCACCATGATCCGGAATGCAAGTCATGATAATATAAATGATGTGGTGATGGGTACAGTAGTATCTGTGGTGGCTGAAAGCCTAGTGTGTTTAGAGCACAGGCTGCATGTAAGTGTGGAATAGAGAATTTTTGCTTTTGTTTTTTCCCCATCAAACTTAGTTTTATTGGTTGTAATTTTTTTGAAACTTTTGAAATTTTAATTTGTCTTGATATTGAAGAAAATCATGTGAGAATACATTAAGCAAATATCTAAAACACATGCAAAAGTAATAACTATAGGCATATCTCCTCAATACCTACTAAAGTGCATAAACCTGAATTTCCTTCAATATAGAAATACCAAAAGTGTAAAGAACTCGGATTGCATAAGTAACATTTCGTAACGCCATGAGTAAATTATGTGTGGCATACTGACAAATTATTAAAAAACAATAGAGGTATAATTTGTACCACTGTATATGTATGTTATCTAATTTTGTGTGAATAAAAAATAATGTATAGTAACAGCAGAGATGGATAGTAGTATGCTATGGCAAAAATCTTGTTTGTAAGTGGAAGATTAAAGTAGTAATTAGTCCTCCAAGTCTGAGATTTCCCAAGTCATTTGATCAAGTTTTCATAAAGATATGTACAAGCTTCCTTTTAAACAAATCTCATTTCTGCATCATTCTTACATCTTTCAGGCACCAGTAGAGCCATGGTCAATGCCAAGGGCACCACAGGAATAAACTTCATTCTTCTGGGGCTCTTTAACCACACACAGATCCACCTATTCCTGTTTGCCATGGTGCTTATGATCTTCATCACCTCACTGATGGGCAACACCCTTATGATCATTCTCATTCATGTGGACCCTCAACTCCATATGCCCATGTACTTCCTGCTTAGCCAGCTTTCTTTCATGGACATGCCGCTGGTCTCCACCATCGTTCCCAAAATGGCAGCCAACTACCTGATAGACACTAGGTCTATCTCTCCCACTGGCTATGGAGTCCAGATCTTCCTTCTTCTCACTCTGGGAGGGAGTGAATTCTTCCTCTTAACGGCCATGTCCTATGACCACTATGTGGCCATATGTCACCCACTGCGCTACCCCATTCTCATGAGTCAGAAGCTCTGTTTACTCATGACATCAGGTTCCTGGCTCCTGGGAGGGATCGATGGGCTGATGCAGGCTGGTGCCACCTTGAGCTTCCCTTACTGTCACTCACGGGAAATCAATCACTTTTTTTGTGAAGCACCATCACTGGTAGCCTTGCCTGTGCTGACACCACAATTTTTGAGTTTTTCATGTATGTCTGCTGCATTCTGATGCTCTTGATCCCTTTGTCTCTAATTTTGGCCTCATACAGCCTTATCCTGGCTGCAGTGCTCCGCATGCAGTCAGCTGGAGCGCAGAAAAAAGCCTTTAAGACCTGCTCCTCTCACCTGGTGGTTGTGGGACTCTTCTACGGCACCATCATGTTCATCTACATGAGGCCCAAATCTAACGGTTCAGAGGACCATGATAAGGTGGTCTCAGCTTTTTATACCATCTTCACACCTGTCTTGAACCCCCTTATATACAGTGTGAGAAACAAAGAAGTCAAGGGGGCCTTGAGGAGGCGGCTGGAAAAACATTTTATGTGATATCAATACTGAGCATAATTTGCCAAAATGGCAGCAACCAAACTGGATACAGGTTACGTTTCTAAAATATTGTTTTGTTATTTTGTTCATCCCATTTAAATTCTTCTTTTGTGTTGTGTCAAGTTATTTTGCTCTTACTTTGCCAATCTGGCTGCATTGTTCCTATATGATTATTTTTTATATATGGTAAATTAATTAAAAATTATATTTGTCCTCCTGTCATAACTTGCAGTGGTGTTTTTACTCTGAAATTAGGGCTCTGACAATAAGTATGAGTGATTGAGTTTATAAATAGCATATGATACGTGTATAATTTGTATTTTTTGATAAATAATGGAAATCATTAATTTTGATGGGGATAATACCTTTTGAAAACAAAACGTAGATCCTAAATCACATAATAAAGATAAAATAAATTCACATGAAATAAGGACCCAATGTGACCATCAAACATAAAATACGTAAGAAGATATCAAGAAATATTTGCAAAATGTTGCTGTGGGAAGATTTGTTAAAGAAACTTCCAGACAGAATATAAAAATGCTAATGGGCTTTCATGACCTGTGTTAAAACGTAAGAGCAGACAGATGAGCTGAAGAAAAAAATATATTGTGTACAAAGGAGTCAGTACACAGTGGATTCAAAAATAAAACTTTCAGCGAAGAAGTCTCAAATTAAGAAAGGGCCTCAGGCCAAAGATCCAACACAAGTTGTGACTCTAAAATCATTTATTAAGGCTTCAGGACGATTTAAGACACAGTGCCTTAAATAAACATCCAAAGAGACAAAAGACCTTCTATAAATCTTGAGAGTCTTGTAGATTCTCTTTAGTTAAAAATATATAGGACTACTGAAATGTTTTAGGGCACTGTAGTGCAGCAGAGTCACAGGAAGCCCAAGGTAGGTAGTTGTGGGTTTTGTCTAATGGAGTAAATTCCAGTAAGATTCATGGAAAACTCACAATGTTTGTAAGCATGTTTTTCTGACAGAAATATCACTAGTTTGGTCTAAGGAGTAAGCTGACTGAGGTGACTACTCAGTTTTCTCATGGTAGAGCAAGGGTGACTCAGAAAGCAGAGGCAAAAATCATGTAGAATAATTCCCAGAGAATCACACTGAATCTTAATTAAGGAGCTGGCAACAATTTCTACCAGAATTGCAGAATTGCAAGTGACTGTATGCTGCCCCATTCCCTATTTTAAGAAGTGTCTTAAGAGTAATTGTGTTGGTGCAATTACAGAATCCCCATGCTGTGACAAAGAGAGAAACCAAGACTTCTAGTGCACATCCCCAGCTGAGAGCCCAGCCAAATTCAAAGCCATTTTTTTCAGTCCTTGGTGGCACATCATGCAAGTGTATCTTTCAGCTCCCAGTTGAACCACTTCCACTGATGTTGCATGGAGTAGAGATGAGCTGTCCCTGATGAAACCTGCTGAAATTGCAAATTCATTTGCAAAATAAATAATTGTTATTTTAAACTGCTGTGCTTTGTGGATACACACACACACACACACACACACACACACACACTGGAATAGTGCTTAGGTGAATATATGTGTTACCTAAAACCCATAATAAAGATATCAACTACATTTGAATAAAAGGGGTTATAATTCCCTTTCCCTACTTCATATAATCTGGAACCATTGTTCTGAAAATAATATTATTATCTGTTTAGAATTCTTTTATATTACAGAGAAGTCTTACCACTTTGGCTTTGATTAAAGTTTTAAGATGTTCTAGAAGTGAAAAATCAAAAACAATGTGGTTGAGGAAAAACCACTTAGATTTTTCTGTGAGAAGGCCGGGATTGCCGTCTGGGATCAGTCAACTAAGAACAGGTACCTTGGGTAAGTTAGCTTCTCTGATATACAGCTATTCTGTCTGTAAAAACAGCATTCCTAAAATTAAAAATATATATATAATCAAGATTAAATTTAAGTTAGTAATGTGAAAATAACATGACAGAGACTTCAGTGCCTGGAAACATGGCAGATGAGGTATCATAACCAACACACAGAGCTAGTTGAACAGATAGACAGACAGACTTGGAAACAGATTACAGGCATGTGGATCTAAGTTTTTCTTTCATGCATTAAAGAACTGCACATATATACCACAGACACACACATACACAAATAAAGACAGTAATTAGAAAAATAAGGCAGAAGGAAGTAGCTTCTTTACCAGAATATTAGTCAAAGGAAATAAAAAAACAATGCTGTATCAACTTTCATGGCTCTGTGTTTCATGGACAACAGGAGATAAACTACAAGGCCCCTAAAGGTGAGGATTCAGAAGAACTCTGAATAAACCAGGGAATGTAAGGGACAACACAATTCTGTCTGAGTCAGCTAGAAATTAACCTCCCAGCTCCTCAAGTAGGTCCAGGAAATCTGCAGAAAATTCTTTCTCAGTGAATGGCACCAAGTAGAGTGGCTGAGAACTCAGTCAAGAACTTGTAGGTCACATAAAAAGCCCATAATTGTCTGCTGGAGAGAGAGGTCCCATGGAGCAGCATTGCAGCACTAGACATGGGAGTGAAGAAGTATTCTTGGACATCCAGCCCAATAGGTTTTCAGATGACTCCAGCCAGTATCTGATTGCAACTTCAAAATGGACATTCCAGCAAAGAACCAAACCACTCAACCTAGAATCCTGGGGAGATAATAACTTATTGTTTTAAACTGCCAAGTTTCGTGGTGGTTTCTTAGACAGCAATAGCTGTGAAGATACGAGTTAAAATATATAATACCTTTTATTGTTTGAGTAGATGAAGTTGTAATAAAATTAGTTTTTGATTAATTAAGTGTATGGTACATTATCCTAGATTATCACTAAACATAAAAAAGTAAAGTGCATATTGCCTTAAATGATACAAAGAAATTGCGAAATGCAAAAAATAATCAATCCAAAGAAGACAAGAATGAGATGAAGGGGGGACACGGAGAAGATAAAAAATCACTACATTGAATAATATAAAGATTTTTTTAATTTAAAATAAAAACACTAATAAGCTGAAAAACACAAGTTTTTCAGCAAATGTAAATAGAAATGTTCCAAGCAAAGAATCTAGACTGGAGAAAACCTTTTAGTATTTTAAATTGTTGTTCTTAGGTTCCTTCATGTCGGTTCCTACTCAGAGCGACCCTATGTGCATCGTAATGAAACACTGCCCCATTTCGCCCAACCTAACTATCATTTCTATGTTTGAGTCCATTATTGCGGCCACTGTGTTAATCCATCATTTTTTGCTGACCCTCTACTTCACCAAGCATGATGTCCTTCTCCAGGGACTGGTTCCTCCTTATAATATGTCCGAATTACATGGGACAAAATCTCGCCATCCTCGCTTCTAAGGAGCATTCTTGCTGTACTTCTTCCAAGACAAATTTGATCATTCTTTTGACAGTCCATTTTATATTCAATATTTTCCACCAGCACCGTGATTCTAAGGCATCGATTCTTCTTTGGTCTTCCTTACTCATTGTCCATCTTTCACATGCATAAGAGGCAACTGAAAATACAATAGCTTGGGTCAGGTGCACCTTAGTCCTCAAAGCGACATTTTTGCTTTTTAACACTTTAAAGAGGGCTTTTGCAGCCAATTTGCCAAATGCAATACATCCTTTGATTTTTTGACTGCTGCTTCCATTGGAGTTAATTGTAGATCAAAGTAAAATTAAATCCTTGACAACGTCAGTATTTTCTCCGTTTATCATGAGGTTGGTTACTGGTCCAGTTGTGAGGATTTTTGTTTTCTTTATCTTGAGGTGTAATTCATACTGAAGGCTGTAGTCTTTGATCTTCATCAGCAAGTGCTTCAAGTCCTCTTCACTTTCAACAGGCAAGGCTGTGTGTTCTGCATATTGCAGGTTGTTAATGAGTTTTTCTCTAATGCTGATGCTGCCTTCTTCATATAGTCCATCTCAGATCATTTGCTCAGCATACAGATTGAATAAGTGTGGTGAAAGGATACAGTCCTGACGCACATCTTTTCTGATTTCAAACTAAGCAGTGTCCCATTGTTGTGTTCCAATTACTGCCTCTTGGTCTATGTAGAGAATCCGCATGAGCAAAATTAACTGTCCTGGAATTCCCACTCTTTGCAATGTTATCCAAAATTTCTTATGATCTACTCAGTCAAATGCCTTTGACTAGTCAATAATTAACACATAAAAATCTTTCTGTTCCACAGTCAGCCCCTGGCCTTGTTCTGACTGATGATATTGAGCTTTTCCTTTGTCTCTTTCCGTAGATGTAGTCGTTTTGGTTACTGTGTATTCCATCTGGCGAGGTCCATGTGCATAGTCGCCGTTTATGTTGGTGAAAAAAGGTATTTTTAATGAAGAAGTCATTGGTCTCACAAAACTCTATCATTCAATCTCCGGCATTGTTTCTATTAGAAGGCCATATTTTCCAACTACCAATTGTTCTTCTTTGTTTCCAACTTTCACATTCCAATCACCAGTAATTACCAATGCATCCTGATTGTACGTTCACTCAATTTCAGACTACAGAAGCTGAAAAAAATCTTCAATTTCTTCAACTTTGTTCTTAGTGGTTACTGCCTAAATTTGAATGATAGTCGTATTAACTGGTCTTCCTTATAGGCCTATGGATATTATCCTATCACTGACAGCACTGTACTTCAGGATAGACCTTGAAATGTTCTTTTTGACGATAAATGTAACACCATTCCTCTTCAAGTTGTCATTTCTGGCATAGTAGGCTATGTGTTATCCAATTAAAAATGGCCAATATCAGTCCATTTCAGCTCACTAATGCCTAGGATATCGATGCTTATGTGTTCCATTTCGTTTTTGAAGATTTCCGTTTTTCCTAGATTCATACTTCATATATTTCAGGTTCCAAGCATTAGTGGTATTTTCAATTGCCTCATATGCATGTGAAAGATGGACAATGAATAAGGAAGACTGAAGAAGAATTGATGTCTTTGAATTGTGGTGTTGGCAAGGAATATTTAATATACCAAAAGAACAAACAAATCTGTCTTGGAAGTAGTACAGCCAGAATGCTCCTTAGAAGCCAGGATGGTGATACTGCATCTTACATACTTTGGCCGTGTTGTCAGAAGAGATCAGTCCCTGGAGAAGGACATCATGCCTGGCAAAGTACAGGGTCAGCTTAAAAGAGGAAGACCCTCAATGAGATGGATTGACACAGTGTCTGCAACAATGGGCTCAAGCATAACAACGAGTGTAAGTATGGCATGGGGCCGGACAGTGTTTCTTTCTGAGGTGCGTAGGATTGCTATGAGTTCGAAGCGACTCCACTGCACCTAATAACAACAACAATAAACATCTTTCTGGTATTCTCAGCTTTTCGCCAAGATCCACTGGACATCAGCAATTATATCCCTCCTTCCATGTCATTTTCTTTATTTTTTTTCTTTTAAATCAGGATTTTTTTATTTTAATATTTATTTAACCACAACTTATTTAAAAAAGAAAAGAAAGGGAACATATATCTGTGTACCCAAAGCCTAGTACACACAGCACATATTTCTTGTAGATCAGAGTCATTATACATGGTTGTCTGCCCAATGGATCAGAATCAAGTCATACAGAAATGCAGCTATATATGGCTTCAGTATGTCATATCTTCTTTGACAAGACAAGTGATGGAACTTACCATTGTGCCAGTTGGGTAGTGCTCACACAGTTCATCTGAAGAGTTGGTGTTTCTTACTCTTTGGTCTGCCATCCTAATGATCCAGATCTTTCTTCATTATAATACCCTGATTTCATTGTCCTTTGAAATCCTTCCATGGCTATATACTTACATATTCATATTTATCTCTCTGGGTTTATAGTTTCAGTCTTCCTCAATACATTTAATCAATTAATATACAAAAACAGAACCACCGTGGCCAGAAGTAGAACTGAAGTTAATGTAACAGTGGTTAAGAATTTCAACCTAGGTTTACATTCCTACCCATTACTATCCACAGGACTCTGGATGTGATAATAGCACCTACTTCATGGGGTTAATACGGGCATGGAATGAACAATGTATGAAAAGTTCTTGGTACTGTTCCTGACAGTGCACAATAAACGTTGTAATTATAATTAACAATGCACAGGTCTTTGTTATTATGTGATAGCAATGATGGAAATAATAGTAATTCCCAAATGCTATCAGGTGGATATTTTTATTTTTCTCTCTTTTTTTTAAATTATGCTTTAGATGAAGATTTACAGAGCAAATTAATATCTCATTAAGCAATAAATACACATATTGTTTTGTGACATTGGTTGCCAACCCTACAGCATGTCAACATTCTACCCTTGTCAACCTTGGGTTCCCCATTTTCAGCTTTCCTGTTCCCTCCAGCCTTCTCATCCTTGCCCCTGGGTTGGTGTGCCCATTTAGTCTTGATTTGTTTTATGGGTCTGTCTAACCTTTGGCTGAAGGGTGAACCTCAGGACTGACTTCAGTACTGATTTAAAAGGACGCTTAGGGGCCATACTCTTGAGGTTTCTCCAGTCTCTGTCAGACCAGTAAGTATGGTCTTTTTTTGTAAGTTATAGTTTTGTTCTGCATTTTTCTCCAGTTCTGTCCTGGACCCTCTATTGTGATCCTTGTCAGAACAGTCGATGTTGGTAGCTGGGCACCATCTAGTTGTGCTGGACTCAGTCTGGCGGAGGCTGTGGTAGCTGCACAGCCCATTAGTTTCCACATCCTTTTCTGAATCAGTTTGAATTTCTGGCAGTTTCCTGCTGATGTACTGCTGCGGCCATTTTTTAATTATCTTCAGCAAAATTTTACTTGAGTGAAATTTTAAGGAGGCATATTTAAATATAAAGACAAAGAATATATGAAATTTAAAAGGTCAAAAAGATACATAAGACAAATATTAATTAAAAGGAAAGATGGTTTAGCTATAAAATATTAAACAAAGCAGATTTTAAAGAAAAAAAAATCTCTAGATATGAAGATGCTCACACACACCATATAAGACAGGCTCTATTTTTTGGATTATTACCTTGGAGTCCTGGTGGTGCAGTGGTTAAAAGCTGACACTTACCAAAAGGTTGGCAGTTCAAATCCACCAGCTGCTCCTTGAAAACCCTACAAGGCAGTTCTACTTTGCCCTATAGGGTTGCTATGAGTTGTAATTGACTCAACATGATTGGTTTTTATTTTTTCATACTAGCCAGCATGTTTTGTAATGCTCCTTGGTTTTCAGATACTTTCACTGACTTTATTTGACTCTATACCAAGGAGAACTACATTTCCCAAGATCCTTTGCCAGCATATTTCTTGTAGGAAATCACAATGTAAGACTGTCAGAAGATTAGAAAGGCTATAGGACAGAAGTCAGCAAATTTCTCCTTCTCTCTTTCCCCACTTCAACTATAGTTTCTGGAAGTAACCATGGCTCGCCATGATTTCACTTCCAATGAGATAGCCACACTCTCCATGGTTTCAAATATTGTCTGCTGGTCCTCACCTTGGTTCTGGGTTCTGCATGAGGGCCCCACCCATGGGGTCCTGGAAGCCATCTTGTCCTGCTGTTTGGCGGTTTCCTGGGTGTTGGGAACAACATACTGATGGGAGTCTCTAGGTTGATTCAGCTTCCCTTGTTTGGTTCCTTGATTCCTTCATCTCCTATTGAAGTACTTATCTGAATTTCGTTCTCTCTTTTGAAATAGCTAGTGATCTTTCTCCTGATAACTGGTTTTTAGATGAGGAAATTGGGCTTAGAAAACTTAAATAAGTTTTTGAAAGAGACAACCTACTGGAGACATTTTCTTCTCATGATGATGAATAGAGAAAAGTGAAAATATAATATCACTGAAACTCTAGGCCTGGAAGTGGTATACAGACACTTTGAGCCACATGCTATTGAGCAAACTTTATCACATAACTAGGTTAATGCGTGATGGAGTGAAGAAGTGTGCTCCTCATGTGATCAGCAGAAGGCAGTAAATATTTGTCAAATGGTAGTCTCTTTATCACAGACTCCAATCACCATGGGCAGAAAGTTAGTTGAAAAAACTCTTTAGCAACCATAAGAGCATATTCCACAATTATCATGGTAGATAGGAAACCCTGGTGGTGTGGTGGTTAAGTGCTACAGCTGCTAACCAAAAGCTTGGCAGTTCGAGTCTACCAGGCGCTGCTTGGAAACTTTATGGGGCAGTTCTACTCTGTCCTATAGGGTGACTATGAGTCAGAATCGACTCAATGGCAGTGGGTTTTTTGTTGGGTTTTTCGTCACGGCAGATAAGGTAATACGAATCTTTTAAAAAGCATATCTCAGAGAGAAGACCCGGGGCAATGCTATAAAAAATAAATGAGAAAACTACTCCAAGGAGGCAGAAAAGTGGCCTTGTCAGTGACTATTCCTCATCTGAAATATAGTAGGCCTTTAAATGTCTGCCTAATGGAATTTCAGAATTTCTGAGGGCCCATGATTCCTGTGGGTATCTCATTCTTTCCTAATACCAGTGTTTATTTCTGATATCCTGTCCCTGTCCAACCAAGACATGCTGGATATTTGGATAACTGGGAAATTTAGATAATTCACAGGTCATCAGATAAAAGATGGACCTTATTGGTGACTGCTTATCACCAAGAGATCCTGGGCTTTGAGCTTATTCCATGACTGAATGGGACATTTAGTTGTCTCCTTTGGAGAGGAGTTGGGACCCAGAAGGGTGAACTACTTGATTAGGAATGTGGGTTAGTCATCTGATCTTCATCCTTCCTGGCTCAAGTTTAGATTGCACTTCCCTTTTCTCTGAAGTTAAGTGTGGACTGTGCAACATCAGTGCAAGTGACATGTGTAACCCATGGCAAGAATTAAGAGCCAGTGAGTGAAATTCCATGTTCTTTACGTCTTGGAAACTCTATGGGGCAGTTCTACTCTGTCCTATAGGGTCGCTATGAGTCGGAATCGACTCGACGGCACTGGGTTTTGGGTTTTACATCTTCCATAAATTGCTGTTGCTTCACAATGAGGGAAGCACCATCAGCCTGTGTCCCTGAGGGAGGACAAATCCCAAGATAACATACAGCGTGATCCAGAAATCCACTATTGTGGTTTTATGACAGAGATTTTTTTAAATCACTGGTGTTATACTACAGCATAAACTAGAATATTATAACTAATTGCCCACATTCTAGACAAAAATTCATGTTTGTGATTCTACTCATCTAAAATTAACAAAATCTTGTCATTCCGGTGAGAAATTTGGGAATGTAGCTAAGTACACAGAGGGTAAAATTTCAATGTTGAAGGGGAATTAGATTTGTGTAAGTGGTAAAGACCAATGTTAAAACAATTTGGTAGTTTTTAAAATTTTTTCTAACAAAATAAGACATAAACTCTGAAGTAACCCAATCTTCAAAAATACTGATATAGGATAGATGGAAATTACACAGGAGAATACAAAATAAATTCTTTTGTTCTTCTCATGTTTTATAGAATTAATTAGGAGTCCCAAAGAGAAGGATATAATCCCAGAAATTATACTTTTCATTAAGATTTCTGCCATTTTATTTTCATATCAAAAATATTTGAAAGGTAAAAATAAATATATCCTTCCAGCTTTCAAAAATAGTCACTGAGTGTATCACAATAAACTGTTCTCTTAATTCGTTTTGTTTCTGTCAGTATGCAATAAAATTGCCAAGAAAAACAATAAGGCATCAGCCAATATACTGGATTATGCAATGCTGAGTGTATTCCTCAGCCTCCCTCAGAGGATGCACATGACCCCTTTCCTCACGAAAGTTGCTCTCACTTGTAAATTACTTTCACAGAAAAACAAATATTTCTAATGCTAAGAAAACGTGGCTATAGGCATCAGATGATAGTGGGTAGAGCATCAAAAATCAGAAAAAAAATATTTACTTTTTATTAGATGAAATAAATTTCTAAATGTTCACCATCACTACTCATTTTTATTTTGGTATCTGGACACCATAAACATCACTATTCGTGGCACCATGACCTGCACAGTGACTAGTAAATGATAAGTGTTTGATAACCTAACTGTTGATCTAAATAATATGTAAATTGGTGGCTATATTTTCTTTTTTTATGTAGCATAAAGTAAGTTCCCTAAAACCCGTTTCCATCGAATGGGTTCTGACTCCTACCAACCCTACACGACAGAGTAGAGCTGCTCCATAGGGTTTCCAAGGAGTACCTGGTGGATTTGAACTGCTAACCTTTTGGTTTGTAGCTGTAGCTCTTAACCGCTATGTTACCAGGGTTTCCAAAGTGAATCCAGGGTCTTATATCAAAACTTGCTACTACATTCTGTAAATTGTATTTACAGGCTTGGAGTGGATAAGAAAAGAAATTATAAACAAGAAATTGAAACATGGACTCATTGAGAAAAAATGTATATATATATAGTCCAATCAAATGAATTATTTGCAAGGGAAAAAGAATTAATATTTTGTTATAAAAGCTATGATTGGCAATAAATTTACTTTAAGTGAAATAATAATAGCAAGATACAAAATTGTTCTAATTTGAAATTTTTAAATTTAGTTTAAAAATCATAAACAGAGTGAGGGTAATGGGGAAGTTATGGTATATGGAAGTTTTTCAGAAGTAAATATTTAGGAAATGTGTATGGATAACAATTCTTTTTTTTAATATTAAGTATTCTTTTTATTGTGCTTTAAGTGAAAGTTTACAGTTTGAGTAAGTTTCTCATACAAAAAACTTACACAGACATGGTTAATGTGATCCTGGTTGCTCTCCCTACAATGTGACAGCACTCTCCTTCTTTCTCCCCTGTGTATTTCCTGTGTCCATTCATCCAGTTCCTGTCCCCCTCTGCCTTCTCATCTCGCCTCCAGACAGGCTCTACCCACACAGTCACAATGTGTCTACTTGAGCTAAGAAGCACAATCCTCACCAGTTCCATTTTATGTCTTATAGTCCAGTCTAATCTTTGTCTGCAGAAGTGGCTTCGGAATGGTTTTAGTTTTGGGCTGACAGAGAGTCCAAGGGCCATGACCTCTGGAGCCCCTCCAGTATTCAGTCAGACCGTTTAGCCCGGTCTTTTTACTAGAATTTGAGGTCTGCATTCCACTCTTCTCCTGCTCCATCAGAGATTCTCTGTCATGTTCCCTTTCAGTGCAGTCATTGGTGGGAACCGGGCACCATCTAGTTCTTCAGTCTCAGGCTGTTAGAGTCTCTGGTTTAAGTGGCACTTTCTGTCTCTTGGGCTCATGTTTCCTTGAGTCTTTGGTGTTCTTCATTCTCCTTTGCTCCAGGCGGATTGAGATCAATTGATGCATCTTATATGGCCGCTTGCTAACTTTTAAGACCCCAGACACCACTCATCAAAGTGGGATGTGGAATACTTTCTTAATACAATTTGTTATGTCAGTTGACCTAGATGTCCCCTGAACCATGGTCGCCAGACCCCCACCCTTGCTACTCTGTCCCTCGAAGTGTTTCGTTGTATTCAGGAAACTGCTTAGCTTTTGGATTAGTCCAGTTGTGCTGACTTCCCCTGTATTGTGTGTTGTCCTTCCCTTCACCTAAAATAATTCTTGTCTACTCTGTAATTAGTGAATATCCCTCTTCCTCCTTCCCCATTCTCGTAAGCATCAAAGAACGTTTTCTTCTGTGTTTAAACCTTTTCCTGAGTTCTTATAATAGTGGTCTCATGGAATATTTGTCCTGCGACTGACTAATTTCAATCAACATAATGCCTTCCAGATTCCTACATGTTATGAGATGTTTCATGGATTCATTGTTTTTCTTTATTGTTGCATCATATTCCATTGTGTGAACATACCATAATTTGTATTGATGGGCACCTTGATTGTTTCCATCCCTTTGCTATTGTAACAGTGCTGCAGTGAACATGGGTGTGCATATATCTATTCTTGTAGGGCTCTTATTTCTCTACACTATATTCCAAGGAGTGGGATTGCTGGATCGTATGGTACTCCTATCTTTTTAAGGAAACGCCAAATCGATTTCCTAAGTGGTTGTACCATTTTACATTCCCACCAGCCGTGTATAAGTGTTCCAGTCTCTCCACAACCTCTCCAACATTTGTTATTTTGTGTTATTTAGATTAGAGCCAGCTTCGTTGTGGTAAGATGGTATCTCATTGTAGTTTTGATTTGCATTTCTCTAAAGGCTATTGATCATGAGCGTTTCCTAAAGTAGCTGTTAGCTGCCTGAACGTCTTATTTGGTGAAGTTTCTGTTCATACCCTTTGCCCATTTTTTAATTGGTTTATTTGTCTTTTTGTTGTTGAAGTTTGGCAGTATCTTGTAGATTTTAAAGATTTAGACACTGATCGGATTTGTTGTAGCCAAAATTTTTTTTCCCAGTCTACAGGTAGTCTTTTTACTCTTTTAGTGAGGCCTTCGGATGAGGATAAGTTTTCGTTTTTAGAAGCTCCCAGTTATCGACTTTACCTTCCAGTGTTTGTGCATTGTTGGCAATGTTTTGTATACTGTTTATGCTATGTTTGAGGGCTACTAGAGTTCTTCCTATTTTTTCTTCCATGATCTTTATCACTTTAGATTTTATATTTAGGTCTTTGATCCATTTTGAGTTAGTTTTTCTGCATGGTGTGAGAGGTATGGGTCTTGTTTCATTTTTTTTCAAATGGATATCCAGTTATTCCAGCACCATTTGTTAAAGAGACTGTCTTTTCCCCCATTTAATGGACTCTGGGCCTTTGTTAAATACAAGCTGCTCATACGTGGATGAATTTATGTCTGAATTCTCAATTCTGTTCCGTTGGTCTATGTACCTGCTGTTGTGCCAGTACCAGGCTGTTTTGACGACCCTGGTGTTATGATATGTACTAAAATCAGGTAGTGTGAGGCCTCCCACTTTGTTCTAATTTTTCAGTACTGTTTTACTTATCTAGGGCCTATTCCCTTTCCATATGAACTTAGTGATTTGTTTCTCCATCTCATTAAAAAATGCCATTGGAGTTTGGATCAGGCTTGCATTTATCTATAGATAGCTTGGAGTAGAATAAACATTTTCACAATCTTGAGTCTTCCCATTGAAGAACAAGGTATGTTTTTTCACTTATGTAGGTCTCTTTTGGTTTCTTGCAGTAGTGTCTCATAGTTTTCTTTGTATAGGTCTTTTATGTCTCTGGTTAGATTTGTTCCAAGTATTTAATCTTCTTGGGGCTATTGTAGATGGTATTCATTTCATGATTTCCTCTTCGGCTTTCTCTTTGCTCATATAGAGGAATCCAACTGGTTTTTGCATGTTTATCTTGTATCCTGATACTTTGCTGAAATCTTCTATTAGTTCCAATAGTTTTCTTGTGGATTCTTTAGGGTTTTCTGTGTATAAAATCATATCATCTGCAAATAGAGATAGTTTATTTCTTCCTTACCAATTTGGATGCTTTTTTTTTTTTTCCTAGACTAATGGCTCTGGCTAGGACCTCCAGAACATCAGGACCTCCAGAACAATGTTGAATAAAAGTGATGATAAAGGGCATCCATGTCTGGTTCCCGTTCTCAAGGGGAATGATTTCAGACTCGCTCCATTTAGGGGGATGTTGGCTGTTGGCTTTATATAAATGCCCTTTATTATGTGGAGGAATTTTCCTTCTATTCCTATTTTGCTCAGAGTCTTTATCATGAATGGGTGTTGGACTTTGTCAAATGCCTTTTCTGCATCAATCCATAAGATCATGTGGTTCTTGCCTTTTATTTATATGATGGATTACATTGATTGTTTTTCAAATGTTAGACCATCCCAGCATACCTAGTATGAATCCTACTTGGTCATGGTGAATTACTTTTTCAATATGTTGTTGGCTAGAATTTTGCTGAGGGTTTTTATGTCTAAGATCATGAGGAATATTGGTTTGTAATTTTCTTTTTTTGTGGTGTCTTCACCTGGTTTTGTTATGACAGTTATGCTGGCTTCATAGAATGAGATTGGGAGTGTATGTTCTGAAATACCGTTAGTAGTAGTGGTGTTAAATCTCTGAAAGTTTGGTAGAATTCTCCAGTGAAGTCATCAGGGCCAGGGCTTTTATTTATTGGGAATTTTTAATTATCTTTCCAATTTCTTCTTTTGTTATAGGTTTATTTAGTTGTTCTACATCTGTTTGTGTTAGATTAAGTAGGTAGTGTTTCTAGAAATTTATCCAATTTTTCTAGGTTTTCAAATTTGTTGGAGTACAATTTTTCATAATATTCTGTTATGATTCTTTTAATTTCAGGTGGGTCTGTTGTAATATTGCCGATCTCATTTCTTATTCGGGTTATTTGCTTTCTCTCCTATTTTTCTTTTGTTCATTTGGCCAATTGTTTATTGATTTTGTTGATCTTTTCATAGAACCAGCCGTTCGTCTTGTTAACTCTTTCAATTGTTTTTCTTTTCTCTATTTTATTTAATTCTGCTCTAATTTTTATTATTTTGTTTCTACTGGTACCCTAGGACTTCTTTTGCTGCTTTCTTTCTATTTCCTTGAGTTGTAGGGATAATTCTTTGATTTGGGCCTTTTCTTCTTTTGGATGTGTGCATTTATTGCTATAAATTGACCTCTGAGCTCTGCTTTTGCTGTGTCCCACAGGTCCTGGTAGGAAGTGTTTTCATTCTCATTTGATTCTACAAATTTCTTTATTCCATCCTTAATTTCTGCTATAACCCAGTAGTATTTCAGCAAGGTGTTGTTCAGTTTCTGTGTGTTTGATTTTTTTTTCACTTGCTTTATGTTATTGGCTTCTACTTTTATGGATCTATGGTCAGAAAAGATGCTTTGAAATATTTTGATGTTTTGGATTCTGTTAAGACTTGCTTTATGACCTAATATGTGGTCTATTCTGGAGAACGTTCCATGTGCATTGGAAAAGAAAATATGATTGTCTGCCGTTGGGTGGGGTGTTCTGTATGTGCCTGTGAGATCAAGTTGGTTGATTGCGGCATTTAGATTTTCACTGTCTTTATTTAGCTTCTTTCTGGGTGTTCTGTCCTTCACCAAAAGTGGTGTGTTGGAGCCTCCTACTATTATTGTAGAGCTGCACATCTCTGTTTTCAGTGCTTTTGGAGTTCATTTTATGTATTTTGGATCCCTGTCATTGGGTGCACAAAAGGGTCCTTCCTTATCCTTTGTGGTAGATTTTACTTTAAAGTCTATTTTGTTAGAAATTAATATTGCCACTCCTCTTTTTTGGTTGTTGTTTGTTTGGTATCTCTTTTCCATCCTTTGAGTTTTAGTTTGTTTGTATCTTTATGTCTAAGGTGTGTCTCTTGTAGGCAACATATAGGCAGATCATGTTTTTTTAATCCATTCTGCCACTCTCTGTCTCTTTATTGGTGCATTTAGTACATTTACATTCAGCGTAATTATGTCTAGGTATGAGTTTAGTGCTGTCATTTTGATGCCTTTTTTTTTTGGTTGTTGACAGTTTCTTTGTTCCACTGAATTTTCTGTGCTGAGTAATTTTTCTTTATGTATTGTCTTTTCCTCTTTTCCATTGTTGTTGCTTTTGTTTTTGCTGTCTTCATGTTTTTCTTTTTTATTATTATTTTGATGTGTAGGATTGTTATTTTCCTTTGTGATTACCTTAATATTTACCCCTATTTTCATAAGTTTAAAGCAAGCTTTTATTTCTTTATGTCATCTTGACTTACTCTCCATATGAAAGATCTATGACTACATCTTTTAGTCCCTCTTTTTTGAGTTAATGTTGTCATCTTTTACTTGAAGATGTCTGTTTCCATGTTCTGAGCATTATAGCTTTGATTTAGTTTTATGATTTCTCCATCTTGGGTGATATCTGGTTTCCCTGTCCTCTGTTCTTGTCTTGGATTGCTATCTGATGTTATTAAGTTTCTAACTGGAGGATTTCCTTAGAATTTCTTGTAATTTTGGTTTGTTTTGGCAATGTCCCTCAACTTTTGTTTATCTGGAAATGCCATAATTTCACCTTCATATTTGAGACAGTTTTCCTGGATATATAATTCTTGGCTGGCAATTATTTTCCCTTGAAGTCTTTATATATGTCCTCCCATTGCCTTCTTGCCTGCATGGTTTCTGCTGAGTAATCCGAGATTAGTCTTACTGACTGTCTTTCGTAGGTGACTTTTTGTTTATCCCTAGCTGCTCTTTAAATTCTCTTTATATTTGGTTTTGGCAAGGTTGACTATAATATGTCTTGATATCTTTCTTTTGAGATCTACCTTCTGTGGGGTTAGATGAGCATCTTGGATGGATATCTCGTCTTTCATGATATCAGGGAGGTTTTCTGCCAACAAATTTTCAACAATTTTCTCTGTATTTTCTGTTTTTCCTCCCTGTTCTGGTACTCTGATTACTCGTAGGCTATTTCTCTTGATAGCGTCCCACATGATTCTTAGGGTTTCTTCATTTCTTAAAATTCTTATATCTGATTTTTCTTTGAATATATTGGTGCCAAGTATTTTGTTTTCAGTCTCACTAATTCTGACTTCACTTTCCTGAATTCTGCTCCTTTGACTTTCTACTGAGTTGTCTAATTCTGAAATTTTATTGTTGATCTTCTGAGTTTCTGACTGCTGTCTCTCTAAGGATACTTGAAGCCTATTAAATTTTTCGTTATTCTCTTGAATAATCTTCTTAATTCCCTCAACTGCTTTATCTGTGTGTTCCTTGGCTTGTTCTGCCTTTTGCCTGATCTCTTTTTTATTTTTTTTCTTTCCTGATATCTTGAAGAGTTCTGTATATTAATATTTTGCATTCTATCCCTGGTAATTCTAGGAATATATCTTCATCTGGAAGATTCCTCAATTCTTTGCTTTGGAAGCTTGCTGACGTGATCATTGTCTGCTTCTTTATGTGATTTGATATTGACTGTTGTCTCTGTAGGTTTGCATACTGTGTCCTAGCTTCTTGCTTTGTTTTGTTTTGAAATACTTAATAGGCTGCTCAAATTAGTTGGCTTGATTAATGGATCCTTTGAAGCTCTAATGTCCTGTCACCAGATGGCTAGAGCTGTTATCAGATATATGAGCCTAGAAGTCCATTCAGTTTTCTTGTAAGTATTCAGCTCAGATTTCCAGGTAGTTGGTCACCAAGTGTGTGGTGTAGGCTCTCACCTACTGTCTTTGAGGAGCAGTGGTGATTGGTGTATGCACAGGTCTCTTGTTGCATCAGGTGGTCACACTCTGAGCAAGGTAGGGGGCTGACAACCTTTCCCTGAGTGTGTGTGAGGAAGACACGTCCCTGTTCTCTAGAGTGCACAAGTGGGTGGGCTCTGCAGCCATACCATTGACACCTGATACTTTTAACTTTAAGGACTGGGAGACACCACTTATCCTTGTACCCCTGACATGGGTGACTAGGTGGTATAGGTGGAGCCACCAGTCCTCAGGCCCCTGATGTGGGTAGGTGAGGACCCTGCTTAATAGAGCAGTGTCAAGCATCAGGAACCCACCTCGCCACTGCACAGCTGAAACAGTTAAAGTCACACCTTAGGCCACACGCTCTTGCACTGTAACAAGAAGTCAGCTCCTGAAATGGGCCACACAGTTCTATGCAGGGGTGAAAGCCACTCAAAGTCTATGGTCCACTTGTGCCTGGACAGGAGCTGCTTCTGCCCTGAGTTTCCAGCTTAGGGGAGCCATCAGATTATTTTTTCCCTGTTTGTTAATTTGTTCCTTCTCCAATGGCTCTGGTTGCATGGCAGGACCTATCTCAGGCCCAGGGAAATCGAATGTCACTGAAGCCAGCTTGGGGCCTGGGACAGAGGGGTGAGGGATCAGATAAATGGGGGAGAGTTCTTTTGAAAGGGGAGGTATTTGATCTGTGCAGTGAATTAAATGCTAACACTTATGCAGAGAGCACTGTTCTTCTCTGATTCTGGAGGTGTGAGTAGACTCTGTGCCACTGGCTCTCTGTGGCTGGGGAAACTGTGTACAGAAAGCTACTGCCAGCCCCTCTGCAGTCACACCAGCAGATCAGGGATGAGGGGCGCTGGTTCCCACTGAGTTAGGTCTGGCAACTTCCTGCTGCTTCTGAACCATATTTTCCTCCCCCTGTTGCTAAGTCCAATTTCTTAACTTTGCCTTTGATGTTCAGGGCTCCCAGCTTGTCATATATATAATCAATTTACTTGTTTTTTCAGGTCTCTGTTATAAGAGGGACTATCAGAAGCATCTGACTACTCCGCTATCTTGGCCCTGCCTGCATCTGATGCATTCTTGTCTAGCTATATTTGATAGATATTTTTCTAGGTTAGAATATAAGTTTTCCTTATGCTTTCAAAGTAGACATTATGCTCTCATGCCTGACTGATGGAAATTCACAGTCGTGGGAATTCTTTCCTTTTTTTTTTTTTTTGCTTCAAAAAATCCTCTTATAAAATGTAATGAAGAAAAGTATGTAAAATTGTTTATTTGCATTTTATGAATTCCTAACTTGGATTATTTCTAGCATAAATATAAATATTGAAAACAACTGCAAATATATCATCACAAAGTTTCACAATCCATATTTCCAACGATGGTTGAGGGCACCTGCTTTCCCTTGGACCATTACTATTACTATTTTTAAATCTTCCAATATCTGCTAAACCATTTGGAAAAATGATGAATTCCAACTGCCATTTTAATTTAAATTTATTTTTTAGTGAAATTAGATAACTTGCCATGAATATATTAGTGCCTTCTTATCTTCTACTGGACTCTCCTGACATATATTTTGCTCATTTTTATACTTTTATGTTGATTTGAGGAGTTTTTTATAGGAAACCCTGGTGGCATAGTGGTTAAGAGCTATGACTGCCTGTCAAAAGGTCAGCAGTTTGAATCCACCAGGTGCTCCTTGGAAACCCTATGGGGCAGTTCTACTCTGTCAAAATTGACTCAATGACAATAGGTCTTGGTTTATATGTATCATAAAGATGGGAAAGAAAGAAGAGACCAAAATGGATGTCAATAGAGACTTCGAAACTTGCTCTAAAATATCTGGTAGCTAAAGGGAATAAAAGAAATTAAAAAGTAGAAGAGCTGAACAGAAGATTCAAAGGGCAGCTTGAGAAGACAAAATAAAATATTATAATGAACTGTGCAAAGATCTGGAGCTAGAAAATCAAAAGGGAAGAAAACTTCCAGTATTTCTCAAGCCAAAAGAACTGAAGAAAAATTCAAGCTACAAGTTGCAGTATTGGAGGTTTCTAGGGGCAAAATATTGAACAACTCAGGAAACATCAAGAGAAAGATGGAAGGAATACACAGAGTCATTATACCAAAACTAATTGGCCAATGTTCAACATTTCAGGATGTAGCATATGATCAAGATCCAATGGTACTGCAGGAAGACGTCCATGCTATGCCGAAAGGAATGGCAAAAAACAAGTGTCCAGGAACTGACAGAGTACCAATTGAGATGTTTCAACAAACAAATGCAGCACTGGAAGTGCTCACTTGTCTATGCCAAGAAATTTGGAAGACAGCTACCTGGCCAACCAACTGGAAGAGAGCCAATATATATGCCTATTCCCAAGAAAGGAGGTCCAATCAAATGCAGAAATTCTTGAACAATATCATTAATATCACATACAAGCAAAATTTTCCTGATGATCATTCACAAGTGGCTGTAGCAGTGTATTGACAGGGAACTGCCAGAAGTTCAAGATGAATTCAGAAGAGGATATGGAATGAGGGATATCATTGCTGATGTCAGATGGATCCTGGCTGAAAGCAGAGAATACCAGAAAGATGTTTACCTGTGTTTTATTGACTATGCAAAGACATTCAACTGTGTGGATCATAACCAATTATGGATAACATAGCAAAAAATGGGAATTTAGAGCACTTGATTTTGCTCATGAGAAACTTAGACATAGATCAAGAGGCAATCATTCCAACAGAACAAGGGGATACTTCATGGTTTAAAGTTAAGAAAGATGTGCATCAGGTTTGTATCTTTTCACCATACTTATTCAATCTGTACGCTGACCAAGTAACCTGAGAAGCCAGACTGTATAGAAGAATTTGGCATCAGGATTAGAGGAAGACTCATTAACAACCTGTGATATGCAGATGACAAGACCATGCTTACTGAAAGTGAAGAGGACTTGAAGTACTTAGTGATAAAGATCAAAAACCACAGCCTTCATTATAGATTACACCTCAACATAAAGAAAACAGAAATCCTCACAACCAGATCAGTAAGAAACGTCATGATAAAAGGAGAAAATATTGAACTTGTCAAGGATTTCATTTTACTTGGAGTGACAATCAAAGCAGCATTCAAGAAATCAAATGACGTGTGACTTTAGGCAAATCTGCTGCAAAAGACTTCCTTAAAGTGTTAAAAAGCGAAGGTGTCACTTTAAGGACCACGGAGTGCCTGATCCAAGCCATGGTGTTTTCAACTGCCTTATATGTGTGTGAAAGCTGGACAAGGAGTAAGAAAGACCAAAGAAGAGTTGATGCCTTTGAATAATGGTTTTATGAAGAATATTTAATGTACCGTGGACTGCCAAAAGGAGAAAAAAATCTACCTTGGAAGAAGTACAGCAAGAATATCCTACTAAGCAGTTACATCTCTGTAACTGTAAGTTGCTGTAAGTTGGAATCAACTCAATAACAATGGGTTTCATTTGGTTTAAGTGGAGTTCAAGGAAAAAACGTTTTATATAAATATTACAAAATACATTTCCTAAACATAAATTGATAATTTATGTTTAGGAAATGTATAAATTTTGTTGCATTTTTTATTTATGAGAAAATAAAATTTATAACTCTTCAGGGTTATATATTAATGGGGTGCCAATTATACTTTCTGAGCATTCTTTTTAGTTCATATGATTTTTCAGTTGAGTCTAATGGTGTTTCAGGTTGATTATATCATATGTAAATACTATTCGTTTTTGCTAGCTTTTCAAAGGTGAGATATTTTTGGTTCCAGTGTTGTTTGCCATGATATCTAGGTCTACGATTTCCAAGAAAAATGTTGAGTATTTGATCCTTAACGTTTGATTGTAACATTCATGGAAAACATTAACAGTGTTTTATTTTCCATTTAAACTATGTATGCATTGTATCATATTACAGATTTTTTTCTGCCTCTTCTAGACTATTAAAAAAAAATTAGTATGTTTGTATTTAGTGTTCTATGGGAATTTGTATTATTTTTTTACCAAAAATGTTTATCCCTCACTGATGTGATGTCAGGGTTTTTCTCTAATTTGGACTCATCATTGACTTCTCTCTTTCTCTAACATCTTATATACAACACTTTCTCTTGGTTGTATCTTCAGAATAGATTCCATATCTGCCCACTTCTAAATTACTCCCTTGCCAACACCCTGGGCCTGGCTGCCATTACAGCTTGCTCAGTCACTGCAAGGGCCTCCTAACTGCTCTCCCAACCTTCAGTTTTTCCCTCTAGAGTCTAATTAGACAACAAACAGGGGGAAGTTCTTAAAACATTACTCAGGTGACATGTCTCTCTGATCAAATCTTTTCAAAGATTTTAAATAAATCCAAGTCCTTTAGGCTGCCATGATAATCTTTTGGACATATCTCTCACATCACTACAGAGCACTCCTCTCTCCCTTGATTTCTGCTGCGCATCCTCCTTGTTTTGTTTCATTGCCTCCAGGCCTTTGGACTGGGGTTGGTTCTCTCTCCTAGTATTATTATTATTTTTTTTTTTGCATATTTTCCTGCTGGTTGTCTCTCCCCTTTCATTCAGATCTCTGCTCAGATATCACTCTTAAGAAAGGACTTTGCTGACCAACTAATTTAACCTATAAATTAACATTCTACTTCAATGCCTTGCTCATTTTGTTAGCATTACTTTGAATTTTACTGTATCTCTATTTGTATATGCATTTTTTGTGTATTTCTACATTGGAATGTAAGTTTCTGATGGGCAGAGATTTGTCTCATGGTTTACTTCTGTTTCTGTGGGACCTGAAACAGCAGTTGACAAACAATATGCACTTACTTAATTTTTTTAATGAATGGATTATTGTACTGGTCCTATTGTAGGGCCATCTTAGGAATTTTGTAATTACAAATATATGTTTAAAATACAGTATCTTTTTATCTACTGACAGCATTCATTTTCTGGGATTTTATTTATGGTATTAAATAATATGCATAAGTGAGGCTTGTCCAACTTTATATTTGTGTTCTTTTTCTTATCAAATGTTTCAGTGATAATGCCATAAATATTCATGATATATTGATAACAAATTCTGATAAGTATTAAGTAGCAACTACAATATACTAAGCAGTGTTCTACACATTTTGTTTATAATAGTCACTTAACTTTCACAGGGAGTCCTCAGTTGCACTAAAAAAAAAAAAACAAACAAAAAAATTTTTTTTTGCTGTTAACCAAAATATTTGTGGTTTCAATCTGCCCAGAGGCACCTCAGAAGAAAGACCTAGTGATCTACCTCCAAAAGGTCACAGCAATTGAAAGCCCTACAGAGTATGGGTTTGCCATGAGATGAAATCAGTTGGATGGCAACTAGTTAATCCGCACAACATCAAAACCTATTACTTCTATTGAATCTGTTACTGTTATTACTGCCATTGTACAGATGACAAAGTTCAGGCTCAGAGATGTTGAGTAACTTGTTCTTGGTCATGCAACTAGAATTTGTATGATTATTATTAATCACATGGTTTTGTTCTATTTTATATTCTCCATTGTCTAAACAGAAGCATAGGAAAAGGGGGGCAGAGGAGGACACATGCACCAGGGTCCAAGTCCAAGGGTGCAGCAGACAAGGTACAGAATGATACTTTTAGGCGCCACAAATATGAAAGCCAGACAAGAGGGGGAAGACATTTCTGCTGACTCACCAACATCTATTCATCTTGAAATTTGGGATAGGGAAAGGCTGAACTTAGAGATTGCCCCTGGAAACTCCTTACTCTCACTATGCCCTGTGTCTGAAATATATTACAAAGTATAAGAATTGCAAGTTTCTTGATATTTTGATAAAAGAAACATAAAAATTATATGACAGTGATTTCCCTTGGATTTTAATCGTTCAGTACCTTTCTAGTTTAGGTATTTTCTATTCAGTGTTTTTTTGGTATTTTATTGATTATATTTTGTTAATGTACATCTGTGAACAGACTTACACGCATGTATATGAACGCACACATGCATGCGCACACTCCTACACTCGTGAACACACATATCCACTCAAGGATATCATGGATAAAATTATAATATTGACATGAAGGTAGATCTCAATAATTCTTGAGATATAGAAAGTTAATGGTTAAAAAAAAATGGTTAAGAAGACTAAATCCCACCAATACTGTTTATATATTCTATGCAAATCTAATAAAAATCACAACAAAATTTGTAAAGAAAATGACAAACTAATTCTGAAACTTATGTAGGTATGTAAAGGCCCAATAGTAGCCAGAGTAGTACTAAAAAATAAGTAAAAGCCCCTACCAGATACCTGACATTTTGTAATAAATGAACAGTGCTGTGTCCTTACTTAAATAAACAGACTTCTCATTTGACTAAATCTAGTTTATGTCATTGTTTAATTTCTATCTCTATGTTGACAACTACCAAATTTATATCTCCAAATAGAATCTCTTCCCTGAAATCCATGGTTGAATATCAACCTCCAAATTAATACCTCCATGAGGATATATGTTAAGTATTCAAAGTTGACATATTTGAAGTTTAAAGGTTGATTACGCTCTCCAAGATATTTTCCTGCTCAGTCTTCATCCTATTAATAAATGATGCCTTTATTCAACCAAAGCTTTAGTAGCATCCCTGACTCCACTGTTCTCTCAAAGAATGCATTATTCAGCACTTCCTCATTGTCTTCAGGACTTTGCTACTTTTGCTATTTTCTGTACTTGATGGTTCAAGTCATCATACTTACTCACCGGTATTTTGTAATATCTATCTAAATGGTCTTACTGTGCCCATCTTTGTACCATAAAGCACATGGAATAATCCATTTAAAATATGTTAGATTTTATTAAGGTTCTATTCAATTTTACAAAAACCTGAGTTGAATGGAAAGCTTTTAAAATTAAACTCAAGGCCCAACTCCACCTGGCCTCCATTATGGTGTGCTCCTCAATTCCTATTACATCACTGGGCTCTTTCATTGTATTACAGCTGTATTTTGCTGAGGTTTCTTCTTTGGATACTAACTCATCTCTTATTTTAGGGCTTTAGCCAGTTCATTTGCTTTGAGCAGCCTGCTTCTAGAAATGATAGAGAGAGATCATCCCTGAACCAGTTACTATCTTGTCCTTTTACCCTGCTTTTTAATTTTTTCTTCAGATAGCAAGGCACCATCTAACTATATGTATGTAATTATGTGTATTTCTGTCTATCTACTACTAGAAAAAGAATTGATGCATGCAAACTCCAGTGTTGATGAAGAATATTGACTATACCATAGACTCCCAATAGAATGAATGTTTACTCATTCAGTCGTAGAAGAAATACAACCAAAATGTACCTTAGAAATTAGGATGGTGTCTTAGTCATCTAATGCTGCTATATCAGAAATACCACAGGAGGATGGCTTTAACAAAGAAAAATTTATTCTCTCACTGTCTAGTAGGCTACAAGTCCAAATTCAAGTCGTCAGCCCCAGGGGAAGGCTTTCTCTCTCTGTCTGCTCTGGAGGAATGTCCTTGTCATCAATCTTCCCTTGGTCTGGGAGCATCTCAGTGCAGGAATTTCAGACCCAAAGGACATGCTCTGCTCCAGCACTCCTTTCTTGGTGGTATGAGGCCCCCATGTCTCTCTTCTCACTTCTCTCTTTTGTATCTCAAAAGAGATTCACTTAAGACACTACCTGATCTTATAGATTTCATCAACATAACTTCTGCTAATCCATCTTATTACATCATAGTGATAGGGTGTACAACACTTAGTGAAACCACATCAGATCATAAAATGATAGGCAATCGTAGAATCGTACAAGGGAATCATGACCTAGGCAAGTTGACAGATATTTGGGGGTGGGGGGGGACACAATTCAATCCATGACAGATGGTGAGACTTCAAATTGCTTGCTTTGGACATGTCATCAGGAAAAACCAATTGCTAGAAAAAGGTACCATGTTTGGTAAAGTAGAGAGCCAACCAAAATGGGGGGAACCCTCAGTGAGACGGATTAACCCAACAGCTGCAACAATGGACTCAAAATACCAAAGATCATGAAGATGTTACAGGACATGGCAATCTTTCATTTTATTATGCATAAAGTCACCATAACTCGGAACCAACTTGATGGCAGCTAACAACAACTAGAATGCATATACTTTGACATCCTGCTTTGGTATCTGAAAAAAATATTTGTGTCCAGAAAGTATTTCTTGGATGAGTGAATGCAACTTGTGTAGATTAGATTATTAGTCACCAAATATTGACGTTATTCCCCTGCTTGCCCCCACACACATAGACCTACAGTGTCTCCATGGGAGGAGTATATTTCCTGACCCACTGACACTAGTCTTGGCCATGGTACTTGGTTAATGGAATGTGGATATGAGTGTGAGTGTGGTGTTTCCCAGCCTAGTCTGTAAGAGACTTCTCCTCTGAAAGCTTGAAGTTCTACCATGAGATGAACATGCCTCAAGTGTCTGCTGCCCCTTCAACTTGTCCAAGCAAATTAAGAGGTTCATGGAAACAACCTGAACTCAAAACCTAGCTGATCTGTAGAGTTGCATGAAATACTTTTTATTACTTGTCACTAAGATTTTGTGGTTGTCTTTTATGCATCATTATTGTAGTAAAATTCTGACTAATATCCCAACCCAGTGCCTTCGAGTCGATTCCATGACTAATATAGGAACATGATATGGAAGCCAAATACAGACCTAATGGTATATGAAATATATGATTAATTCACTATACCTAGAAACAAGGGAAAGGGTTATCCTTGGTGCATCCTGAGTAGCGGGGTATTTCTCTTCTCTTTCACGTCAGGATTTGCCATATGACTTGCTGGGCAAATGGAATATGAGTGAAGTGAAAGACTCCACATTCAAACAGAAGAATTAAGTGCCATTTACCTGGTTCCATCCATATTCCTATGCATTTGCCATGATAGTGGCTAACATAACAGCTGCTAACCAGAAATGAAATTAGAAAAGATACAGAGCAGATTTGCACTTGACTCACACCCAAGAGGTATTATAAATGAGAAATATCCCCACATTTTAAGTCAATGAAGCTTGTGGATTGTCAATCAACTAGGATAGAGTTCAAGCCCAGTTCTAAGGATATAACCTAACCATTTCACCAATAACAGTAATCCCATTTGTCGTGATTATGTCTGGAGCATGAATTAAACCAGATGTTGTCTAATTAGGTCAATTGTTTATTTATTCTAGAAGGGGTTAATGCACCTGTAATTATTATACAAGTTTGAACTCAGGTTTTTTTTTTTTTTTAACCCAGTTAACACAAATTTTAACTGATTTAGTGATAATGCAAAAAAAGTGCTTTCGCTGATGATAATGGTGATGATATACACCCGTCCCAACCCATATGTATTTTATATAATTAATACTGACAGAAGCTTGGGTGAAACTTTGACTTGCTCTACAAGCATGACTAGAAACCAGTGAGTTATCACAGGTGTCTCCTATGAACAATAGGCATATTGGTTTTGACAGACCCTAAACCAAAGATGTCTCTATAATGGTATTTTTAATACCATTAGGTGACCATTTATATATTTTTATAACTGGTCCTTGTTAATGTTAAGATAAACGGGACAATAATAGATTTGAATATCAGTATAACAACAGGAAACTGCAAGAAATTCAAGCCAGATTCAGAAGAGGGAGTGGAACCAGGGATATCATTGCTGATGTCAGATGGATCCTGGCTGAAAGCAGAGAATACCAGAAGGATGTTTACTTGTGTTTTACTGGCTATGCAAAGGCATTTGACTGTGTGGATCATAACAAATTATGGATAACATTGTGAAGAATGGGAATTCCAGAACACATAATTGTGTTATCAGGAACCTGTACATGGATCAAGAAGCAATTGTTCAGACAGAACATGGGGGAGACTGAGTGGTTTACAGTCAAGAAAGGTGAGTGTCAGGGTTGTGTCCTTTCACCATACCTATTCAATCTCTATGCTGAGCAAATAATCTGAGGAACTGGACTATATGAAGAAGAATGAGGTATCAGAATTGGAGGAAGACTCATTACAGCCTGCAGTATGCAGATGACACAACCTTACTTGCTGAAAGTGAAGAGGATTTGAAGCATTTACTGAGGAAAATCAAAGACTACAGCCTTCATTATGGATTACACTTCAACATAATAAAACAAAAATCCTCACAACTGGACCAATAAGCCAAACCATGATAAACAGAGAAAAGATTGAAGTTGTCAAGGATTTCATTTTACTTGGATCCACAATCAATACCCATAGCAGCAGCAATCAAGAAATTAAAAGATGCTATTTCCAGAGGCAGAGCCAAGGTGGCAGAATAGACAGGTGCTTCCAGTGAGCCCTCTTTACAACAAACACCCCCAAAAAACAAGTGAAACAAGTATATTTATGACAAGCTAGGAGCCCTGAGTATCAAAGGCAAGCTTAGAAAAAGAACTGAGGGGCAAGGGGAGGAAGAGATGGTTCAGAAGTGGAGAGGAGTTACCAGACCTGAATCATGGGGAGCCCTCAGGCACCATTCCCAGAAGCCGCAGTGGCAGGTTGGTACTAGTGTTTGGCCACAGTTCCCTCAGGGAGAAGCAGCCAGCCATACAGCCTACTCAAACCTCCGGAACCAGAGAAGAATGGTTCTCTCAGCAAAAGCTAATTACCTGCATATATTTCACCGCACCTCCCACTCTGCCCCCCTACCCCCCTACTCCCAAGATGGCTTCAGTGGCTGACTTCCCTGGGCCTGAGATAGGTCCTGTTGAGAGCCTAGACCCATCCTCACGGGCTTTGAGAAGGAGTAAATTTGCAATTGGGGAAAAACATAATTTACCAGCTCCATTAACTGGGGAAGCTCAGGACAGAAGCAGCTCCTGATCAGACATAAACAGTCCGTGGACTTTGACAACCTTTCCCCTCTGAATGGACCTGTCTAGGTTTATGGGTAGGAGAATAGGCCCCTGTTGGCAGACACCAACTATTTCAGCTGTGCGGTGGAGAGGTGGGTGTTTGATGTTTGACATTGCTTTGCCTATTAAACAGGGTCCTCACCTACCCATATCAGGGGCCTAAGGACAGATGGCTCCACTCGGGCCACCCAGCCACCAGCAAAAGAGGTCCGAGGATAACTGGTATTTCTCAGTCCTTACAACGAAAAATATTGGGCACCCATGGTCCATCTGAAGAACCCATCCACCTGTACACTCTAGGGAATAGGGGTACACTTTCCTCAGAGATACTTGGGGGATGATTCTCAGCCCCCTGCCGTGTTCAGAGTATGACCACCTGCTACAACCAGATACAGGTACCTGCACCAATCACCCCTGCCCCTCTAAGGGTGTGGGACACAGCCTGCACCACACACTTGATGATCAGCTACCTAGACACCTGAGCTGAATTCATACAAGAAAACTGAATGCACTCCTAGACTGATCTACCTGAGAACAGCTCTAACCATCTGGTGAGAGGACATCAGAGCTCCAAAAGTGAAAATAATCAAGTTAGCTTTACTCAAGCAACCCATCTGGGCATATCAAAACAAAACAAAGCAAGAAGCTATGACACAGTAAGCAAACATAAAATAAACTAATACAATAACTTATAGATGGCTCAGAGAAAACAGTCAATTTCAAGTCACATAAAGAAACAGACCATAATCACCTCAACAAACTCTCAAAACAAAAAATCAAGGCATCTTCTAGATGAAAGTGCATTCCTGGAATTACCAGAGGCAAAAAACAAAACATTAATATGCAGAACTTTTTAAGACATCAAGAAGGAAATAAGGCGATGTGTGGAACAAGCCAAGGAACATACAGATAAAGCAATTGAAGAAATTAAAAAGATTATTCAGGAACATAATGAAAAATTTCATAAGCTGGAAAAATCCATAGACAGACAGCAATCAGAAATTCAGAAAATTAACAATAAAATTAAAGAAATGGACAACTCCAATAGAAAGCCAGAGAAGCAGATTTGAGCAAATGGAAGGCAGAATTTCTGAACTTGAAGATAAAGCACTTGGCACTCATATGTTTGAAGAAAAATCAGATAAAAGAATTTTTAAAAAATGAAGAAAGCTCAAGAATCATGGCAGACTGTATCAAGGGAAATAACCTACGAGTAATTGGAGTATCAGAACAGGGAGGGACAACACAAAATATAGAAAAAATTGTTGAAGATTTTTTAGCAGAAAACTTCCCTGATATCATGAAAGATGAAAAGATATCTATCCAAGATACTCATCTAACTGAACATGAGGCAGATGTCCAAAGAAAGTCTCCAAGACAGATTATACTTGAACTTGCCAAAACCAAAGATAAAGAAAGAATTTTAAGAGCAGCTAGGGATAAAGGAAAAGTCACCTAGAAAGGACAGCCAATAAGAATAAGCTTGGACTACTAGGCAGAAACCACACAGGCAAGAAGGCAATGGGATGACATATAAAAAGTTGAAGGAAAAAATTGCCAGCCAAGAATCATGTATCCAGCAAAAATGTCTCTCAAATATAAAGGTGAAATTAAGACATTTCCAGATAAACAGAAGTTAGCGAATTCATAAAAACCAAAGCAAAACTACAAGAAATACTAAAGGGAGTTCTTTGGCTAGAAAATAGATAATATCAGGTATCAACCAAAGACTAGAACACTGGGCAGAGCAACCAGAAGTCAACCCAGATGGGGAAATCCAAAAAAACAAAGCAAGATTATTTAAAAAAAAAAAAACCTCAAAATAAGGTAACAGCAATGTTATCATAGAAAAGAAGACAACATTAGAATAATAAAGAGGGAGTAAGAAACGTATCATACACATTCCATATGGAGAGGAAAATACGGCGATACAAAGAAATAGAAGTTACGTTTAAATTTAGAAAAATAGGGGTAAATAATTAGGTAACCGCAAAGGAGACAAACTATTCTACTCATCAAAATAAAAAAAATTAAAAAATAGAGACTCAGCAGAAACAAAATCAACAACAACAAATATGAGGAAAGGACAATATATAAAGAAAATCTACTCAGCGCACAAAATCAAGTGGGAAAAAGAAACTGTCAACACACAAAAAAAGACATCAAAATGATAGCACTAAATTCACACCTATCCATAATTACTCTGAACGTAAATGGACTAAATGCACCAATAAAGAGACAGACAGTGGCAGAATGGATTAAAAAACAAGATCCATCTATACGCTGCCTATAAGAAACATACATTAGAATTAGAAACACAAACTAAAACTCAAAGGATGGAAAAAAATATATCAAGCAAACAACAATCAAAAAAGAGCAGGAGTAGCAATATTAATTTCTGACAAAATAGACTTTAAAATTAAATCCATCATAAAGGATAAGGAAGGACACTATATAATGATTAAAGGGACAATACACCAAGAAGATATAACCATATTAAATATTTACACACCCAATGACAGAGCTGCAAGATACATAAAACAAACTCTATCAGCATTGAAAAGTGAGATAGATAGCTCCACAATAATACTAGGAGACTTCAACACACCACTTTCGCTGAAGGACAGGAAATCCAGAAAGAAGCTCAATAAAGACACGGAAGATCTAAATGCCACAATCAACTAACATGACCTCGTAGACATATACAGAACACTCCACCCAACAGCAACCAACTATACTTTCTTTTCTAGTGCACATGGAACATTCTCTAGAATAGACCACATATTAGGTCATAAAGCAAGCCTTAGCAGAATCCAAAACATTGAAATATTACAAAGCATTTTCTCTGACCAGAAGGCCATAAAAGTGGAAATCAATAACAGGAAAAGCAGGAAAAAGAAATCAAACACTTGGAAACTGAACAATACCCTGCTCAAAAAAGATTGGATTATAGAAGACATTAAAAAAAAAAAAAAAAAAAGGATGGAATAAAGAAATTCATAGATTCCAATAAGAATGAAAACACTTCCTATTAGAACCTTTGGGACACAGCAAAAGCAGTGCTCAGAGACCAATTTACATCAATAAATGCACACATACAAAAAGAAAAAATGGCCAGAATGAAAGAATTATCTCTACAACTTGAAGAAATAGAAAGACAGCAACAAAAGAAACTCACAGGCACTAGAAGAAAACAAATAATAAAAATTAGAGCAGAACTAAAAGAAATAGCAAACAGAAAAACAATTGAAAGAATTAACAAGACCAAAAGCTAGTTTTTTTTAAAAAAAAATCAATCAAATTGATAAACCACTGGCCAAACTGACAAAAGAAAAACAGGAGAGGAACCAAATAACCCAAATAAGAAATGAGATGGGCGTTATTACAACACACCCAACTGATATTAAAAGAATCATATCAGATTACTCTGAAAAATTGTACTCTAACAATTTGAAAACCTAGAAGAAATGGATGAATTCCTAGAAACACAGTGCCTACCTGAAGTAACACAAACAGAGGTAGAACAACTAAATAGACCCATAACAAAAGACGAGGTGAAAAAGGTAATCAAAAAACTGCCCCCCCCCCAAAAAAAAAAAGCTCTGCCCCGGACAGTTTCACTGAAGAGTTCTACCAAACTTTCAGAGAAGGGTTAACACCAACTAAAGGTATTTCAGAGAACAGAAAAGGACAAAATACTCCCAAACTCTATGAAGCCACCATATCCCTGATACCAAAACCATGTAAAGACATCACACACACACAAAAAATTACAGATCCATATCCCTTATGAACTTAGATGCCAAAATCCTCAACAAAACTCCGGCCAATAGAGTTCAACAACGTATCAAAAAAATAATTCATCATGACCAAGTGGGATTCATACCACGTATGCAGGAATGATTCAACATTAGAAAAACCATTAATGTAATCCATCATATAAATAAAACAAAAGACAAGAATCACATGATTTCATCAATTGATGCAGAAAAGGCATTTGACAAAGTTCAACCCCCATTCATGATAAAAACTCTCAGCAAAATAGGAATAGAAGGAAAATTCCTCAACATAATAGGGGGCATTGATACAAAACCGATAGCCAACATCATCCTAAATGGAGAGAGCCTGAAAGTATTCCCCTTGAGATAGGGAAACAGACAAAGATGCCCTTTATCACCAGTCTTATGGAACACTGTGCTGGAGGTCCTACCCATAGCAATTAGGCTAGATAAAGACATAAAGGGCATCCAGATTGGCAAGGAAAAAGTAAAAGTATCTCTATGTGCAGATGACATGATCTTATACACAGAAAACCCTAAGGAATCCTCCAGAAAACTACTGAAAGTAATAGAAGAGTTCAGCAGAGTATCAGGATACAAGATAAACATACAAAAATCAGTTGGATTCCTCTACGCCAACAAAAAGAACATCGAAGAGGAAATCACCAAATCAATACCATTTACAATAGCCCTGAAGAAGATAAAAGACTTAGGAATACATCTTACCAGAGATGTAAAATACCTAAACATAGAAAACTAGAAGACGCTACTGCAAGAAACCAAAAGAGACCTACCTATGTGGAAGAACATACGTTGCTCATGGATAGGAAGACTTAACATTATAAAAATGTCTACTCTACCAAAAGCGATCTATAGATTTAATGCAATTCCGAGCCAAATTCCAACTTTTTAAAAATAATTTGTATTGTGCTTTACGTGAAAGTTTACAAATTTATATACACCTTACTACACAATGAGACAGCCTGCTCCCTCCTTCCAGTCTCTCTTTTCGTGACCATTTTATAAGCTTCTAACCCTCCCATCTTCCCTCCAAATAGGAGATGCCAACATAGTCTCAAGTGTCCACCTGATACAAGTAGCTCACTCCTCATCATCTTTCTCTCCAATCCATCGTCCAGTCCAATCCATGTCTAATGAGTCCAATGACATTTTTTAATGAGATGGAGAAAAAATCACCATCTTCACATGGAAGGGAAAGAGGCCCCAGAGAAGTAAAGCATTACTGGAAAAGAAGAATAAAGTGGGAGGCCTCACTCTACCTTATTTTAGAACATATTATACTGCCACAGTAGTCATAACAGCCTGGTACTGCGACAACAGATACATAGGCCAAGAGAACAGATTTGAGAATCCAGACATAAATCCATCCACATATGAGCAGTTGATATTTGACTAAGGCCCCAAAACAGTTAAATGGGGAAAAGACAGTTTTTTTAACAAATGATGCTGGCATAACTGGATATCCATCTGCAAAAAAATGAAACAAGACCCATACCTCACTCCATGTACAAAAACAAACTCAAAATGGATCAGAGACCTAAAAGTAAAATCTAAAATGATAGAGATCATGGAAGAAAAAATAGGGACAACATTAGGAGCCCTAATACATGGCATAAACAGTACACAAAACATTATTAACAATGCAGAAGAAAAACTAGATAACTGGGAGCTCCTAAAAATCAAACACCTATGCTCATCCAAAGACTTCACCAAAAGAGTTAAAAGATTACCTAGACTGAGGAAAAGTTTTTAGGTATGACATTTCCAATCAGTGCCTGATCCCTAAAATCTACATGATACTGCAAAAATTCAACTACAAAAAGACAAATAACCCAATTAAAAAATTGGCAAAAGATATGAACAGACACTTCACTAAAGAAGACATTCAGGTAGCTAACAGATACAGGAGGAAATGTTCGCGGTCATTAGCCATTAGAGAAATGCAGATCAAAACTACAATGAGATTCCATCTCACTCCAACAAGGCTGGAATTAATCCAAAAAACACAAAACAAGAAATGCTGGGGAAGTTGTGGAGAGATTGGAACACTTATACACGGTTGGTGGGAATGTAAAATGGTACAACCACTTTTGAAATCAATTTGGCGCTTCCTTAAAAAGCTACAAATAGAACTACCATATGATCCAGCAATCCCACTCCTTGGAATATATCCTAGAGAAATAAGAACTTTTACAGGAACAGATATATGCACCCTTATGTTCATTGCAGCACTGTTTAAAATAGCAAAAAATGGAAGCAACCAAGGTGCCTATCAGTGGATGAATGAATAAACAAACTATGGTATATTCACACGACAGAATACTACACATTGATAAAGAACAGTGATGAATCTGTGAAACATTTCATAACATGGAGGAACCTGGAAGGCATTATGCTGAGTGAAATTAGTTACAAAAGAATAAGTATTGTATAAGACCACTACTGTAAGAACTGAGAAATAGTTTAAACAGAGAAGAAAATATTCTTTGATGGTTAAGAGAGATGGGAGGCAGGGAGGGAGGGAGAGGAATGTTCACTAATTAGATAGTAGATAAGAACTACTTTGGGTGATGGGAAAGACAACACACAATACAGGGAAGGTCAGCACAACTGGACTAAACCAAAAGCAAAGAAGTTTCTGAATAAACTGAACGCTTCAAAAGCCAGAGTAGCAGGGGCAGGAGTTTGGGGACCATGGTTTCAAGGGACATCTAAGTCAATTGGCATAATAAAATCTATTAAGAAAACATTCTGCATCCCACTTTGGAGATTGGCATCTGGGGTCTTTGGCCCTAGCAAGCGGCCATCAAAGATGCATCAATTGGTCTCAGTCCACCTGGATCAAAGGAGAATGTAGAACACCAAGGACACAAGGCCATTATGAGCCCAAGAGACAGAAAGGGCCACATAAACCAGAGACTACCTCAGCCTGAGACCAGAAGAACTAGATGGGGCCCAGCTACAACTGATGACTACCCTGACAGGGAACACAGAGAACCCCTGAGGGAGCAGGAGAGCAGTGGGATGCAGACTCCAAATACTCGTAAAAAGACCAGACTTAATGGCCTGACTGAGACTAGAAGGACCCTGGTGGTCATGGCCCTCAGACCTTCTGTTGGCCCAGGACAGGAACCAACTCTTCAGACTGGGACTGGACTGAACAATAGGTTGGAGAGGGATGCTGGTGAGGAGTGAGCTTCTTGGATCAGGTGGACACTTGAGACTATGCTGGCATCTCCTGTCTGGAGGGAAGAGGAGAGGGTAGAGAGGGTTAGAAGTTGGAGGAATGGACATGAAAAGAGAGAGTGGAGGGAGGGAGTAGGCTGTCTCATTAGGGGAAGAGCAATTAGGAGTATGTAACAAGGTGTATATACGTTTTTGTGTGAGAGACTGACTTGATTTGTAAACTTTCACTTAAAGCACAACAAAAATTAAAAAAAAAAAAAAAGAAAGAAGTCAAAAGACGATTGCATTGGGCAAATCTGCCTCAAAGGACTTCTTTAAAGTGTTGAAAAGCAAATATGTCACCTTGAAGACTAAGGTGTGCCTGACCCAAGCCATTGTGTTTTCAATCGCCTAATATGCATGTGAAAGCTGGACAATGAATAAGGAAGACCAAAGAAGAATTGACGCCTTTGAATTGTGGCGTTGGCAAAGAATATTGAATGCACTGCCAAAAGAAGGAACAAATCTGTCTTGGAAGAAGTACAACCAGAATGCTCCTTGGAAGCAAGGATGGCGAGACTGTGTCTTACATACTTTGGACATGTTGTCAGGAAAGATCAGTTCCTGGAGAAGGATATCATGCTTGGTAAAGTACAGGATCAGCGGAAAAAAAGGAAGACCCTCAAAGAGATAGATTGACACAGTGGGTGCTACAATGGGCTCAAACATAGTAACGATTGTAAGAATGGCACAGGAGCAGGCAGTGTTTTGTTCTGTGATACATAGGTTGGCTATGAGTCAGAACAGACTTGATGGCACCTAATCGATTTGAAAATGATATCTTCAGTTTTTACTGCAATTTACTGAATGCTCTATAATTCTGGTTGACTCATAGTGCCACAGTATTTTAAATTTATTTTCCTAACTTTTTTCAGATTCTTTGAAATGATCCTACTGAGTGATTTGGATAACTTTTATATACAACTCCCATCAACCTAGTCGCATGGTACATTGGAATATTAGTCAACCCATTTATTTAAGTCTGATTAGAGCCACTTCATTTCTCACAAAATGATTTAATAAATATCTAATTATTTTACAAATAGTTGTGTTGACATTTGTAAACATATTCCATTTTCTCACGCTTTACTTGAGTCATATTAAGCCCTGATATCCTCCTTCCTTTTGGGAATGTGAGAGTGGAGAGGCAATTAAGAATAATCCACAGCTGGCTCCAGTCAGGCATTTCCTTTCCATGGACCCTTCCTTTATGATAAAAATCTCACATGAGGTGATTCTAGATGATGTAATTATCAAGGAAGAGTAAAATTCCCATGTTTCCATATGAGGTTTCATTTCACTGAGAATTAAATTACCTTGATTAGTGTTTATTTTCCTGGTACCACACACGAGCAGTTGCACATAGAAGATATTGCTTGTTTAAGATATTTCTGTTCATTTGTTTAACTTTAAGAGTCTTCTCTGGGACCCAGTCAAGACAGCCAAATCGCATTTGGTTCTTTTTCTGGTCTTTAGGAGCCAATGATGTAACCACCAGGAAGGTAAGTAGCTATAAAAATGAATGTTTCTGCACAGATGACTTCAAATGCATGACTGCAGGACATCAGGAATGTTCTGGATGAAATATGATGAATATGTTGCTGCTTCTAAGATTTGGTGGAAACCCTGGTGGCATAGTGGTTAAGTGCTATGGCTTCTAACCAAAGGGTCGGCAGTTTGAATCTGCCAGGCACTCCTTGGAAACTCTATGGGGCAGTTCTACTCTGTCCTATAGGGTCGCCATGAGTAGGAGTGGAGTCGACTCGACGGCACTGGGTTTGGTTTGGTTTTTCGGTTCTAAGATTTTGCAGGTAAGGATAAATTTTCTTAATCTTTTTATTCCCATAAATGATTGTCTAATCAAATATACATTATTCTATTTTAAACACCATTGTAGAAGCAACCTTCTGTATGTTCCTGCTATGAACATATTTTACATTTTGTTTGATTATTACTGTTCTAGTCCTACCCTTCTGAGAACCAATCCTTTTGAAATCCTCACCTGCTCTTCATATTAGGTTTCTAACTTACTCTTCTTACATTAAAAACAAAATATTAACATCTATATTTATAAATTTATCACTTCAACATGACAGTTAAATTATCTAGCCTGATGTATGGATTCAATAGATAATAAGTAACATATTTATATTTTCTTACTATTTTAAATAACTTTCGCATGCCATGTGAGGCAGGCAGTGCAGGAATTATCTATATTTCAGTTTCAGGAAGGTAAATTTGCTTACTTAGATGCATACCCCCAATAGCATATAAACACTGAAATTCAACCTAGCGTTTGTGAATTCACAATGAAACTGAAAGGGAAACAAAAAGAGGTAGCATAGAAAGAAAGAAGAAAGGAAGGAAAGAAAAGTATCTGAGCAAACTGTCTAGAAGCTTGGAGTGAGTAAAGAAGGCAGGTAGAAGAAATAGCAATATTTGTTAGTATTGGCTTTGTTTCATCCATTGTCAGAAGTAAGTTTCATACGTCTGTATATATGTATATATATATATATGTATGTATGTATATGTATATATGTATATTCTTTCCAAATGAGGGTCATCATCCCATTTTGTGGGTGAGTAAATCAAGGCTATGGAAAGTAAAGAAGCATAGAAGCATACTTAAAGTCATCAGCCAATAAGGGACAGAGTGGGATTACAAATACAAATCTGCCTAATTAAAAAGCCAGCATTGTATCAATGATATTTCCCTTAACGTTATAATGGCTCCCACTTTATACTTACAATGTAAGCATTGCTGGACAGCATAAAATATCTATTTGATTCCTGAGTTTCCTATACAAAAAAGTAATGATGAAAGTGGTGAGAAATTTAAAGTATTGAACACTACAAACACTCTGGGCTGTACCATACATAATACGACATGAACAATTGACTTCGTTCTCCAAAAGTAAAAGATAAGAAATATTAGACAGTAAAGATAATTTAAAGCTATTAGCCAGCAAAACATGTGAAAATAGTAGCCCATCCACTCCTGACCGTCTACTCTGTTAGCATCATAATCGCTATTCAGAGACTGATGCTGAGTTTGTGCCATTGAGAATGGGTGAAAACAGGAGCACCAACTGGTCTCAAAGGCATTTAAACCCCTACTGAGATCTGGAGCTAATCATTTGATCTTACTTATTTGGAATTTATTATAATTTTTGATCAATTTACATTTTAAAATTTTAAACATTACATAATTCTCTTTGACACATTTCATGCACTAAATACATAGCTGGAATATAAGCTTATCAATTTATCTGACTTATTACAAGAAAGGGGTCCTGGTGATGTAGCGGATTCCAACCTGGCTGCTAACCAAAAGGCCGACAGTTCAAATCCAGCAGCCACTCCTTGGAAATCCTTATGGAGCAGCTCTCCTCTGTCCTATAGAGTCGGTATGAGTTGGAATCAACTTGATGACAACAGGTTTGGTTTAGTTTTTTTATCACAAGAAAAATCTAAATGTTAACATTATTTTTGGTGAATTTATATTTTGAAATTTAAAAAAATGTATATATCTAAAAAAAGCATAGATAGATTATAACCTGTTTTACAAACGTTGAAATTAAGTTTTATAGTCAGTAAGTATTGCCGATATACAGCTAGTCAATGAAGGAAGTAAAACCCAGGTAATTGAAACTTGATTCTAAATCCCATTCTGTCTCCACAAAAATGTAATTACCCATATGTTTAATCATGCCTGAACTCTGAGTGGACAAGAAGAAATATAATAAAAGAAAACAACAACAGCAAATAAAATGAAACACTGTTTTAACTGTTAAGGTAGAGAAATAAGAAAGACATTTAAAAGTAAATAACAGGGCTTCAACAACAGGTAAAGAGTGCAATAAGGCAGTAAACATGTTGAGTCGACAATAGTGACCATAGTGCTATAGGATGTAAAAAAAAAAAAAAAGACTTCACAGGGACACAGAGTGATCAGTGTCACATAAAATGGTGGTGGGACTAGAACTTGGGTTTACAGCTTTGCGAAGATTTTCAAAGCTATTTATTTTTATTTATTTTTTTTTTTTAAAGGGAAAAATAATGGGTTCAGAATGGGAAGAGTTGTGAGCAAAGCTATGTTTATGTAATGATTTAAGCATTTTTTCTATAGCATGAGACTTGTAAAATGATTTATTGCATAAAAATAATACTTGAATGACATGGACAACTAGTTTAATTCCAATAAATCAGAAATTGCAATACCTGCTAAAGGGAAAAGCTGCTGGATGCACATTTTGAAGCATCTAGCTATTTTATTTCAGTGTCAAGATGCTCCGCTCTTTTACACAATGCTGGTAACCTCTGCTGCACTTATTTTTTATTCTTTGTTTTCTGTTTCTATCTGTCATGATAATAGACATCTATTGACTTATTCTGCTGTTTAATGTGTTTTTATTTGTTTTTGTCTTTTTTAACCATCCGAATTATTACATTAAACATTTACCTACAAGTACACCTACAGTTATGGAACATATTTGTTGTTGAAACTTTCATGTCAAAATATTTTTTGATTCAATATTCTCTAGCCACAATAGTCCCTCCAACTCTTTAAACCATTGGAACATCACTATAATTTGAAATGTAATGATATACACATTATTACACACCTGATTGCTGCCTTAAGCCACATAAAAAAAAAAAATAGTGGTGAAAAATTTATATAGAGACAATGATTTGACAAAATAGTGGTTTGCCTAATAATAAAATTTAACATTTTTATAAGATTTTTCACTGTACTTTTCAAGGAGAGATTTGGAGCCAATTCTTGAACAATGCTCTTGGCAGGCTGAAGAATTTTAACCTTAGTAGAAGGTGAAGAGCCCTTGCAAATATTGAGACAAAGCTGTCTTTCTTCCAGTGCTGAGATGAAGGTCCATGTTGCTGTGTGGAACTGCATCAGGTAGAGAATTTCTAAAGGGAGCCAAGACCCACTATGCAATTTCTTCATCCTTAGAGTTAAATAACCATAAGAATATTTCCTATACTTCAATTTATTCTTGAACATTGAGTAAATGGTCAAAAAAATGAATGACATTGGGTAATATTTGTGAGAAAAATATGTGTAGAATGTTCATTATATGTACACAGAACTCTGGGTATATGGAGCAAGAAAAATATCTACAAAAAATATGAATTAATTAAGAGAATTAGATTCCGGCAACCAACACAGAACCAATATGCACTTATGTCTTTAGTGATGTTCAATATCCAATGCCTTTATTTTTAACTGACTTGCTTACAGAGCTGTGTTTTGTTCTAGAGATCAGTGTTATGAAGGCAAGTGGGACTTGCTGAGGCACCGCAAATGAAGTCAGTGTGATTATACATATTCAACTGGGGATCCATCACCAACACTGTTGGTAAACTATTGGTAAGTAAGTACTTTTATTCAACCTATTTCTGACTAAAAGAGCCAGTCCCCAAAATATACTAAAAGGTGGATGTCATGGATTGTATTACGTCCCCCTCAAAATGTGTGTACCAAGTTGGTTAGGCCATGATTCCCAGTGTTCTGTAGTTGTCCTCCATTTTGTGATTGTAATTTTATGATAAGGAGGATTAGGGTGGAATTGTAACAAAAACATTACTAACAATGTACAAGTACCCAAACAGAAATTAGATAACTCCTAAAAATCAAACACTTATGCTCATCCAAAGTCTTCACCAGAAGAGTAAACTGATTGCCTACAGACTGGGAAACAGTTTTTAGCTATAACATTTCCGATCAGCCTCTGATCTCTAAAATCTACATGATATTGCAAAAACTCAATAACAAAAAGACAAATAATCCATTTTAAAAATGGGCAAAGGATAGGAACAGGTGCTTCAACGAAGAAGACATTCAGGCAGGTAACAGATACATGAGGAAATGCTCACAATCATTAGCCATTAGAGAAATGTAAATCAAAACTACAATGAGATACCATCTCACTCCAACAGGGCTGCCATTAATCCCAAATCACAAAATAATAAATGTTCGAAAGGTTGTAGAGAGACTGGAACACTTATTCACTGCTGGTTGGAATTTAAAATGGTGCAGCCACTTTGGAAATCAATCTGGCACTTCCTTAAAAAGCTAGCAATAGAACTACCAGAGCATATGGCAATCCCACTCCTTGCAATATATCTTAGAGAAATAAGAGCCTTTATATGAACAGATATATGCACAACCATGTTCACTGGAGCACTGTTTACAATAGCAGAAAGATGGAAGTAACCAAGGTGCCCATCAACAGATGAATGGATAAATAAATTTTGGTACATTCACACGATGGAATACTTCACACAGATCAAGAACAATGATGAATCCGTGAAATATTTCATAGCTTGGAGAAATCTGGAGGGCATTATGCTGAGTGAAATTAGTCAGTTGCAAAAGGACGAATATTGTATGAGACCACTATTATAAGAACTCAAGAAATAGTTTAAACAGAGAAGAAAATATTCTTTGATGGTTATGAGGGTGGGGAGAAAGGGAGGGAGAAGGATATTCGCAAATTAGATAGTAGACAAGAACTATTTTAGGTGAAGGGAAAGACATCATACAATAAAGGAGAGGTCAGCATAACTGCACTAAACCAAAAGCAGTTTCCTGAATAAACCAAATGCTCCAAAGGCCAGAGTAGCAGGGGCAGCAGTTGGGGGACCATGTTTTCAGGGGACATCTAGGTCAACTGACATAATAAAATCTATTAAGAAAACATTCTGCATCCCACTTTGGTGAGTGGCATCTGCAGTCTTAAAAACACTATCAAGTGGCCATCTAAGATGCATCAATTGGTCTCAACCCACCCGGAGCAAAGGAGAATGAAGAACACCAAAGATACAAGGTAATTATGAGTCCAAAAGACAGAAATGGCCACGTAAATCCAAGACTACATCAGCCTGAGACCAGAAGAACTAGATGGTGCCCGTCTACAACCGAAGACTGCCCCGACAGGGAATGAAACAGAGTATCCCTGATGGAGCATGAGAGCAGTGAGATGCAGACCTCAAAGTCCCATAAAAAAATCAGACTTAATGATCTGACTGAGACTAGAGGAACCCTGGAGGTCACGGTCCCCAGACCTTCTGTTGGCCCAAGACTGGAACCATTCCCAAAGCCAACTCTTCAGACAGGGATTGGACTGGATCATAGGATAGAAAATGACAGTGGTGAGGAGTGACCTTCTTGTCTCAAGTGGACACATGAGACTATGTGGGCAGCTCCCATTTGGAGGGGAGATGAGAAGGCAGAGAGGGACAGAAAGTGGCTGAATGGACACGGGGAATTCAGGGCTGAGAGAAGGAGTGTGCTGTCTCATTGGTGGGAGAGGAACTAGGAGTACATAGCAAGCTGTATACTAATTTTTGTATGAGAGACTGACTTGATTTGTAAAGTTTCACTTAAAGCACACACACGCAAAAGATGGGAAGAATACACAGAGTCACAGTACCAAAAGAAATGGTCAACTTTCAGTCGTTTCATGAGGTGGCACATGATGAAGAACTGGTAGTAGTGAAGCAAGAAGTCCAAGCTACACTGAAGACACTGGTGAAAAACAAGGCTCCAGGAGCTGAGAGAATACCCACTGAGTTGTTTCAACAAACAGATGCAGCACTGTTCATGCCCACTCCACCATGCAAAGAAATTTGGAAGCTAGCTACCTGGCCAACAGACTGCAAGAGATGCATGTTTGTGTCCATTCCAAAGAAAAGCAATCCAACAGAATGTGGAAGTTATCAAATGTAAATCATAGTATTAGTAAATATGGTAAACAAACAAACAAAGAAACTCTATTCTACAGTGAATGTGACATTCTATTCCCAGGAGATCCAGTGAGTTTATGATGTTGTTGTTAGGTGCTGTTGGGTCAGTTCCAACTCATAGCGGCCCTGTGTACAACAGAACGGAACAGTGCCCAGCCCTGGGCCTTTCTCATTGCTATGTCTGAGCCCACTGTTGCAGCCACCGTCTCAATTTGTCTCATTGAGGATCTTTGTCTTTTTCACTGACCCTCTACTTTACCAAGCACGATGTCTTTTTCCAGGGACTGATTCCTCCTGATAATATGTCCAGAGTACGTAAGACCAAGTCTTGCCACCCACCTTTCTAGGGAGCATTCTGGCTGTACTTCTTCCAAGACAGGTGTGTTCATTCTTCTAGCAGTCCATGGTATATTCATTATTCTTCACCAACAACATAATTCAAGTTTCAGTTCTTTTGTCTTCCTTATTCATTGTCCAGCTTTATCTGCACATGAGGCGACTGAAAATATCATGGCTTGGTTCAGGCACACCTTAGTCCTCAAAGTGACATCTTCGATTTTTAACACTTTAAAGACGTCTTTTGTAGCAGATTTGTCCAATGAAATATGTCGTTTGATTTCTTGACGGCTGCTTCCACGGGTGTTGATTGTGGATCCAAGTAAAATGAAATCCTTGACGACTTCAGTATTTTGTCTGTTTACTGTGATTTTTTTATTGTTCCAGTTGTGAGGATTTTTGTTTTCTTTATGTTGAAGTGTAATCCATACTGAAGGCTGAAGTCTTTGATCCTCATCAGCAAGTGCTTCAAGTCGTCTTCACTTTCAGTAAGCAAGGTTGTGTCATCTGCATGTCTAGGCTGTTAATGAGTCTTCCTCTAATCCTGATGCCCCTTCTTCTTCATATAATACAGCTTCTTGGACTGTTTGGATTATACGTTTTTTTAAAGACACTGAGTTTTTGGTAATTTACTATGGCAGCCCTAGAAAATGAATACAGAGCCCTTCACCAAGAACAAGTCAAGTTAGCACCAAAAATGCTCCTGTAAGGGTAGCCAAGTAACATGAGACATGGCAGTTTTAAAAAGTATGAAGTAAAACTCTCAGCTTTGACAGACAAAGGGCTCCTCTAAGACTAAGTTCATTGCTGTTGAGTCGATTCTATCTCATAGTGACCCTAAAGGACAGAGTAGAATTGACCCATAGGGTTTCCAAGGAGTGGCTGGTAGATTCAAACTGCTTGAATAAGTATTGTGAAAAAATACAACCCTGACACACAACTTTTCTGAGCTTAGTATTAAAACAAAACAAAAAAAAAGTCACTATCGAGTGGATTCTGACTCATAGGGACCCTATAGGACAGAGTAGAGCTTCCCCACAGGGTTTCCAAGGAGCGACTGGTAGATTCAAACTGCAGACCTTTTGGTAGCACCCAAATGCATAATCATCACACCACCAGTGGCTTTCAAATCAGCTATAGGCTGATGATCTCCAAATTCTTAGAACCCAGAAAACTACTCTACCTCTGAGTGGTATCCACAGCTGGGAACTGTTCTCCACACTTGGATGACCTCAGACATCCAAATCTAACATGTCCAGAAAAAATCTTTTGGTCATTTTCTCAAGTTTGTTCCTCCATGGTTTTCCACATGGTAGTGAATGGCTCTGGTGACCATGCTCTCATGGTAGCCTGAATTCTAGAAGTCACCTTTGATTCTCCGTTCCCCTCATCCCATACGTCTGATCCACCAGCAATTCTTGGCAGCTCAAGCTCCAAAGTGCACCTCAAGCCTGCCCACTGTTCCCACCTGCACTACCACCATCACTCCTCACCCTGACCACTGCAGAAGCATCCTGACCAGTCCTCTGTATTTGCTGTCTTCAAGTTCTCCTGGGCTACAGTTAATTCCTGGGACACATTCTTTCTCAAGACCATTGAACAATAGAAGGAGAAGGGCATTTAGTTGTATGCTACCTCCTCCGCTTGAGCTGCATGCCCCTCAGAAATCACTTTTCACTGTCCACTCTATAATGTCTCTATTCCAATTTCGTGTCTTTGGCTGCACTGCTTTGATAGCGTGCCGTGCATGCGTGCTTCAGGGGTCATGTAGACAGATGCTTGGAGGAATTTTTCTTAGGACAATCATGGTTGTGTGCCATCAAGAGATTCTGACTCATATCAACCCTGTACAACAACTTAGAACTGCCTCACAAGGTTTCCTAGGTTGCAGTCCTTATGGCGCAGCCCTGGTGGCCCCGTGGTTAAGAGCTCGGCTGCTAACCAAAGGGTGGACAGTTCGAATCCACCAGTTGCTTCTTGGCAGAAAGACATGGCAGTCTGCTTCTGTAAAGACTTATAGTCTTAGAAACCCTGTGGGGCAGTTCTGCTCTGCCCTATAGGGTCACTATGAGTCGCAATTGATTCAACAGCAACTGGTTTGGATTTTGTTTGGTTAGAATCTTTATGGGAGCCCATCTCCAGATCTTTTCAACCCTTGAGCTGGTGGGTTCCAACGGCCCACCTTTCAGTTAGCCAAGCACTTAACCGTTGCACCTCCAATACTTAACTCTGCGCCGGAGAGGGCCCTCTCCTGACGTCTCCCGTCTCCTCGCCCCGCACACCTTGGTGTTCTCCTTGCTTCTAGACCCCACCGTCCCCTCTGGAGGCCCAACCCCCCCACGCCCGCCCCACACCCGGGCCGCTGGGCGGGGCCGGCAGCCATGTTCCACGCCTTCCAGCCAGTTACTCCCAGAAGTGCTGGGACGGGTGGTGAGGGGCCCGGGCCGGATGGCGCGCCTTAGAGAGGATGGTGTTCGTGCTGCTTTCCCTGCCGTGTTTTCTGAAAGGTATGAAACTCCGGCAGCTGGCTGGAGGGACCCGCTCCCAGACTGAACAAGCCCGGCCCCTTGAAGGTGTGGAGGGAAGGCGCCAGGAGGGCGGGTCCCAGTGCCAGCATCCCGTGGGCTCCAGAGGTTGGAGAGTCCGGACATTGGGTTAACAGCTTGCGTCGCCCCCTCCGTCGTACCCCGTCCCGAGTGATCCCCAGGGGCGGACGCAGCGTGGGGGAGGGCGGAAGCGGCCACTCTAGGGGCTGCGAGAGGGAGCCTCTGGCCCGGGAGACGCAGCTGGTCTGCGAATTTGCATCCCCATGGATTTGCAGCGGCGGGGGGGGGGGTCCAGCCGCGGGATCCAGCTGCGGAGTGCCCTCGGGCCTGGGGGCTTGAAGGGCTTGGGGAGAAAGGCCGTGTCCAGGGCTGCGCCCAGGTCCCTACTCTGCCCGGGGCGGGTTTGCGGGCCAAACTGGGGGATGAGCGCCTGGCCCCCACCCCCCACCTGCTCCCTGTGCCAGGGGGGAAACCAAGGCCCAGCGTTCGCCCGGGGGGGTGAGATTCCAGACTGAGGGTGGGGCACTCACCCCCATTCGTCGTCCCACCCCCACCAGACTCCGTAGGGTGCCAGGGACAGGGGAGAGAGGGATCCCCCGCCCAAGGCCATGCTGCCCCTTACTGTTTTGGGCGCTGTGCCTGGGAGGCTGAGGCACTCTGCGCCCGCGCCTGCGCCCGGCTGGTCTACTCTCGGGGCTGGGGCGTCAGCGCGGCCCCACCGGGAAAGGAAGGGGTCCTGGGAATCTGTGGAGCAGCGCGGGGATCCTACTCCTTGTGGAAGCAGGGATTCAGTGTCTGTTAACAGTGTGGATGCCGGGTCCCGCTCCCCCTCTGGGTGGCGGGGGTGGGGGTAGAAGGAAGGGGGCCTGAGCAACCAGGTTGTTTGTTAACTTAAACGTTTGTGCGGCGCTGTGTACCAGTCGCTGTGGACGCGGTCTCTGGTGCTGAGGGAATTTGAGGGTTCCTCACACTGGCGGGATTTGGAGCCTCTACCCTGGTGGCAGTAGGTTTAGTGGGTTACCCTGGTGGCGTAGTGGTTAAGTGCTAAGGCTGCTAGCCAAAAGGTTGGCAGTTTGAATCCACCAGGCGCTCCTTGGAAACTGTGGGGCAGTTCTACTCTGTCCTGTAGGGTCGCTATGAGTCAGAATTGACTCGATGGCAACGGGTGTGTTTTGTTTTTTTTTTAGGTTGGAGATTAGGTGTCTCTCGGGCTGACATTTGAAGGTCTGGAGCTGACGGTTTGTGAGGGTTTCTAAGGGTTTTAAGCGCTCCGGCCATGTGCACCAACCCGATCTTCCAGCCCCTGCGGACGGACCGCCCCCCCCCGGGGGGATTGGCTGCTCTGGGACCCCGAGCCCAGAGGGCGGTGAGAAGCTGACAAACGTGAGTGATGCCCTGCAGGCTCCAGTCGTCGGGGCAGCCCTGCTCACATGGTCTCAATACGGGCAGTCGGCTTCGTGCCTGGGGGTGGTTTCCGGATGTTCCCTCGTGTCCCCCCTCCCTGGGCGGGGCGACAACTATCCCCTGGGCGGGGACCTAGCAGAGGCCTGCAGGGCATCAGGGTATGGAGGGGCAGAGCTTGGGCGGGGAGGGCGCGGCCCTGCAGGTTCCTGTACGTGACCAGGGCAGGGGGGTGCGGGTCGTGAAGGCTGGGCCTGGTCGAGGACCCACTAGGTCTCGCAGAAGGAGTGGGTTAGGATAATAACAGCATTAATGGGAGTATTGAGAGAGCGCCCTGGGGCGTTGGATCCCTCGGGAAGAAAAGCTTCTGCTATCGCCACTGGAGCGGTACCCAGGTCGGTCCCGGCTTAGGTCCAGGAGGTTCCCATGCTCAGAGGGCCTGGTGGGCAGAACAGAACCGGTGGTGCGCGCGCCCTCTCGCGGCCTTGCGCCGAATCGCTGAAGTTCAGTGTCAGGCGATCCTAAGCCATGGTTTTGGAACTGAATAGTGAAGCAGAGCAAATGATGCAGTGCCTTGATGGGACCGGTGGAGACAACAAGAAGCAAAGCACAGCTCAAAGTTCAAAATTCCACTGAGTGTTAGTAGGATTTGGAGGGAGAAAATAGACGGAGAGTCGAGAGGCCCAGAGATGCAGAAGGGTTAGAGGATTAGGGTTAGGGGTTAGGGTTTGGTGTTATGGGTCCAGGTTTGGGGGTTAGAGGTTTGGGAGTTAGGTTTAGGGGTATAGGTTTTAGGTGGTTGCGGGTTGGGGTTAGGGCTGGGGTTACTAGGCTCGGGCACAAGTGGTTTAGGGTTAGGGTTAGAGTGAGGCTGAGGTTGATTCCCCAGTCTTGTGTACCGTCTCTTCCTTCGCCAGAGTTACCACATATCTGTCGTTTGGTTGGAAACCCTGATGGCGTAGTGGTTAAGAGCCATCAGTGCTAACCAAAGGCCTGCAGTTCAAATCCACCAGGCACTCCTTGGAAACTCTATGGGGCAGTTCTAATCTGTCCTATAGGGTCGCTATGAGTTGGAATCGACTCGACGGCAGTGGGTTTGGTTTTTTTGGTTATTGTTTAGTTGGCTTTTCTCTACCCACTCTTCGTCTCCCTGGTGAACATCAAGGATTGTTTCTGTGCGTAAATGTTTTCATGAGTTTTTATGATAGTGGTCTTTTACTGTATATGTCGTTTTGTGATTGACTTAGTCAGTGTGCTGCGCCCCAGATTCATCCATGGTGTGAGATGTTTCGGAGATTCATCATTGGTCTTTATTGTCATGTAGTGTTCCACTGTGTGTATGTACCGTAGTTTGTTTATCCATTCCTCTGTGGATGAGCACTTAGGTTGTTTCCATCTTTTTACTACTGTGAATAATGTTGCAGTGAACACGGGTGTGCATATGTCTATTCCTGTGACTGCTCATGGAAACCCTGGTGGCTAGTGGTTAAGTGCTACGGCTGCTAACAAAAAGGGTTAGGGTTTGGGCTTAGGGATGTTAGGGTTAGGGTTGTTAGAGTTAGGGTTGTTAGTGTTTGGAGTTAGAGTTTAGGGTTAGGGTTTTTTGGTTGGGGTTAGGTTTAGGGTTTGAAGTTAGAGTTTGGAGTTACAGGTTAGGTGTTAGGGGTTGCAGTTTGGGGTTTAGGGTTTTGGGGTTTAGTCATTAGGGTTTGTGTTAGGTTTTAGGGGTTAGGGTTTAGGTTTAGGGTTGGGGTTGGTGTTGGGTTTGTTTGGGATATGTGGTTTGGGGTTAGAGGGTGGGTGTTAGAGGGTTGGGGTCTAGAGGGTTGGGGGTTAGAGATTGAGGGAGTTAGAGGGTGAGGGGTTAGAGGGTGAGGGGGTTAGAGGTTGAGAAGATTATAGAGGGAGTGAGAAGGTGAGGGTGTGAGGGGGTGAAGGTTAGGGTTTAGGGTTAGAGGGTTTAGGCTTAGGGTTCAGAGGCTTGGGGTTAGGGGGTTAGGGTTTCAGGGTTCAGAGGTTGGGGTTGGTGTTGTGGTTTGGGTTAGAGAGTTAGGGTTAGAGGTTTAGGGTTAGAGGATTGGGGTATAGTTTAGAGGTTTAGGGTTAGGAGTTAGGGCTAGGGCTTAGGGGTTCAGGTTTAGGGGTTTGGGATGGGTTTGGGGTAAGGTTTTAGGGTTTAGGATTAGAGGGTTAGGCTTAGGGCTTAGAGCCTAGGGTTTAGGGCTTAAGGTTTAAGGCTTAGAGTGAGCGTTAAGGCTGGGGGCTGGGGTTAGGGTTTAGGTTATTAGGGTTAGAGGGTTAGATGGTTTAGCGTTTAAGTTTAGGGTTTAGGGGTTGGGGTTAAGGGTGTTAGTGTTTAGGGTTTTGGCGTTTAGGGTGTTAGGGTTAAATGTGTTAGGGCTAAGGGTGTTGGGGTTTTGCGTGTTAGGGTTTTAAGTGTTATGGTTTAGGATTTAGAGTTAAGTGATAGGGTTAGGCTTAGGCTCATTCTTAGGTTTAGGGCTAGGGATTTGAGGTTTAGGATTTGGGGTTGGGTTTGGAGGTTGGGGTTAGGATTAGGGCTAGGGTTAGAGGTTTAGGGTTTCAGATTAGGGTTTCATGTTAGCGTTAGAGGGTTAGGGTTCGAGGGTTAGGGTTAGGGTCGTTAGGATTAGGGTGGTTAGGGGTTAGGGTTAGGTGTTAGGGTTTAGGGTTTACAGTTAGGTTTAGGGTTCGGGCTTTGGGATTTGAGGTGTGCGTTTAGGATTTGAGGCTTAGAGTATAGGGTTTAGTGTGTAGGGTTTTGATGTGTAGTGTTTTGGGGTGTAGGTGTTTAGGTTGTAGGGTTTAGGGTATAGGGGTTAGGGTTTGGGTTAGGGTTAGAGTGAGTTTAGGGCCTTGGGGGTTAGGACCTAAGGGCTTAGGGTCTTAGGGGCTTTGGGGCTCAGGGCTTAGGGGCTAGAGTTAGAGGGCTAAGGCCAGAGGGCCAGAAGGCCAGAGGGCCTCGGTTATGGTTTCATTCCTGACTGGCAATTTTTTTCCTTCAATATTTTGTATAAGTCATCCCATTGCCTTCTTGCCTCCATGATTTCTGCTGAGTAGTCCAAGTTTATTATTATTTACTCTCCTTTGTTGGTGACTTCTTTTATCCCTAGCCTCTCTTAAAATTCTCTTTATCTTTGATTTTGGCAAGTTTGATTATTATGTGTCTCGGTCACTTTCTTTTGAGATCTACCTTATGTGGAATTCAATGAGCATCTTTCATGATATCATGGAAGTTTTCTGCCAACAAATCTTCAACAGTTCCCTTTGTATTTTCTGTTAGCCCTCCCTGTTCTGGTACTGAAATCACTCATAGTTATTTCTCTTGATAAAGTCCCACATGATACTTTGGATTTCCTCATTTAAAATTCTTTTATCTGCTTTCTCTTCAAATATATTAGTCCCAAGAGTTTGATCTTCAATCTCAGTAATTCTGCCTTCCAGTTCTTCGATTGTGCTCTTCTTACTTTCTATTGAGTTTTCTAAATCTGTAATTTTATTGTTAATCTTCTGAATTTCTGATTGCAGTCTCTCTATGGTTTCTTGCAGCTTATTAAATTTTTAATTATGTTCTTGAGTAACATTTTAATTTCTTCAGCTGCTTTATATTTGTGTTCCTTGGCTTGATCTGCATTTTGCCTCATTGGAGAAATCCTTGGGCCCTTCACTGGCTCTCCATTCAGCTCCACGACGTCCACTCCTGGCCCTGGCATTTGGCCGGTGCCCCACTGAACGTGTGCTCCGGAGCCATGTTTCTCCATCCATCACTATCATTCTGCCACCAGGGGATATGTGAGTGTGGGAGTCACCATCTGTCACTGGCAGCAGTGTCACAAGTCACTAGACTTCCAGGTACTCGCAGACCTAGGCTGCCTTCTGCCTCAGGCAAGGTCCCGAATCCTTTATACCAGATGCTGACACCTGGGCACTGGGGAACATTCATTTTGATCAACACAGAGGTCTGAGTGAGGGTCAGCAGGCCAGCTAGGTGAAGTGAAGGCCAGGTTGGCGTAACTAAGGTTTCTTTGCCATCACCATGGAGAGAGTCCCCCCCCAGGAAGAGTGGGCGGACCTTATGATGGGCCTGGTGACAAGACTCAGCAAATGGCAGAGATCCAGTCTGCCAGGCAGATGACACAGGGCCCTCCATTGTGACCTAGGACACCTAGTGGCCACAGGATTTGAGCACACCCTGGGAAAGGCTACGCAGGCACAAGGGAGCCCCTGGTGCAGACTGGTTCAGGGCATTGGCAGAGCAGGCCAGGGTCCAATTTTCCCACCTTCCTCAGGATATCAGTACACAAGACATCCCCACTCAGCATCTCTTGCCTCTCTCTCTGTATATGTTCATACTCTGAAATCTCTTCCTTCTCTCCCTGAGTCACTTCACAGCTTGGAGTGTCTGAGAGAGTGCCTAGAGACAAAAGAGCAAAGGGGGAAGGCCTCTGGCTCTCCTGGTTGCCCACGGGCAGAGAAGATCTGCTAGTCTATGTGGAAGGTCTAGAGAGTAGTGACTGATCGGGGAGCTACATCACGGGTAGACCCTGGCCGGGTGAAGCTTGTTGACATGTGGCAGCCTCTCCGGAGACTACTAATTCCGCTGGTAACATTGTATGCAAATACCCGGCTGAGTGCCATGGGCAGAAAATATTGACACATACCTGCCAGAGGCCTATCCTGGGTCTGAAGAGTCCCCTCTGGTCTCCAGGGTCTCATCATCTCAGCACACACTTTGCCTGCACACATGGAATCCGCCTCTCTCCACAAATGCCTTCTCCTGCTAGGAAACACAGGATGGCACTCAGCCAAGGGAGAGAACAAGCAAAGTCTACTGAAGCCCCCATTGTCAAGATTTTGCTTCTGCTGGGCCACAGCCCCCGGTGGCACACTGCATGCACGTCACTTCTCCAAACACAAGGATGAAATCCGGGCGTCCAGGGCCCCAGCAGTCCAGAGTCTGCGGATGGCGGCATACTCTGCGGAGGGTGCCACCTCTTTGCCACGTACAGGAGGGAGGCCTGGGCCCTCGACTGGCTCTGCTAGAGCTCCACGACCTCAGCTATTTTCCCTGATCTTTGGCCCGTGCCCTCATGAGTGTGTGATCTCTAGTTACACTTCTCCTCTGACCACTCTGAATCCGTCAACTGCAGATACCTGAGCGTGGACATCAACATCTATCGCTGGCTGCAGTGTCACAGGTCACTAGGTGTCTAGGTTCAGGCTGACCTTGGCTGTCTTCTGCCCAGGCAAGGAGCCTAATCCTTCAAAGGCAATGAGGATGCTTGGTCAGTGGCCGACATCCTTTCGTTCATGCACAGAGTGGTCTAGATGAGGGGAAAGAGGCCAGGTAGGCCAGATGAATGCTGAGTGCGGGGCCTAAGGCTTCTTTCCCAATCCCCATGGAGACAGCCACCGGAAGGCTGGCCGGAACTTCTGACGGGGACGGGTCACAAACACTGAGCCAATAGGAGAAGTCCATCCTAACCGGCCAGTTCCGCAGAGCCCTCCATTGTACGCATGGACACACAACGGCCCCTTGTGTCTTTGGCCACAAAATCGAGGGCACCCAGGGAATTACTTCACAGTAGGCAACCCCTGATGTGGACACGTTCGACACACTGGGACAGCAGGCAGGTACCTCTTTTCCACTTACGCTAGTGTATCAGTAGGCAAGGCGCCCTTCCTCAGCATCTATGGCCCCTATCTGGATGTGTTCATTCAGAGAAATCCCTTCGTTCTACCCCTGAGACACATCACAAGTATGGGAGGCCTGAGAAGAGAGCCTGGAGATGAAACGGGGGAGGCTTCTGGCTGGACTGCTTCCCCGTGGGTAGACAATAGCAGGTAGTCTCTCTGGAAGGTCTCAGCTTCTGTTGATTGACATGGGCAATACAGTAGGGGCGGACCCTGGCCAGGTGGAGCTTGTGGGCAGATGCAACCTCTCCGGCGACGAATAATTCCACTGCTGCTTTGTTTGGTGAAAACCTCCCCCGCCAACTCGGATGAGCAGAGAACACTGACCCACACCTGCCAGGGGCCTTTCCTGGGACTAAAGATCCCAATCTGGTCACAACGTCGTCACCCTCTCAGCACACACCTTTCCTGCACACATACTCCTGCCTTTCTCCGTTAGTGCCTTATCCTTCTAGGAAACAAAGCATGCCGCTCAAAAAGGCCGATGCCAGGGAAATTGAAGAGACGATGCCATTTTCCAAATTTTTGCTGTCTACATGTCCCCGCCTCCGGGGCACGGCTGCGTATCTGGCCGGGCTCCGAAGGCAAGGCCGAAATCCTGGCAGCCTGGCCCTGCAGTCCAATGGTTTATGGACGTGGGGACACGGATGACCTGTTTGCCACATATAGGAGAAATCCTTGGGCCCTTCACTGGCTCGCCATTCAGCTCCACGACGTCCACTCCTGGGCCTGGTCTTTGGCCGGTGCCCCATTGAACGTGTGCTCCGGAGCCATGTTTCTCCACCCATCACTATCCTTCTGCCACCAGGGGATATGTGAGTGTGGGAGTCACCATATGTCACTGGCAGCAGTGTCACAAGTCACTAGACTTCCAGGTACTCGCAGACCTAGGCTGCCTTCTGCCTCAGGCAAGGTCCCGAATCCTATATCCCAGATGTTGACACCTGGCCACTGGCGGACATTCATTTTGATCAACACAGAGGTCTGAGTGAGGGTCAGCAGGCCAGCTAGGTGAAGTGAAGGCCAGGTGGGCGGAACTCAGGCTTCTTTGCTATCACCATGGAGACAGTCCCCCCACAGGAAGAGTGGGCGGGGCTTATGATGGGCCTGGTGACAAGACTCAGCCAATGGCAGAGATCCAGCCCACCAGGCAGATGACACAGGGCCCTCCATTGTGACCTAGGACACCTAGTGGCCACAGGATTTGAGCACACCCTGGGAAAGGCTACGCAGGCACAAGGGAGCCCCTGGTGCGGACTGCTTCAGGGCATTGGCAGAGCAGGCCAGGGTCCAATTTTCCCACCTTCCTCAGGATATCAGTACGCAAGGCATCCCCACTCAGCATCTCTTGCCTCTCTCTATGTGTCTCTCTCTGTATGTGTTCATTCTCTGAAATCTCTTCCTTCTCCCCCCCAGGCACTTCACAGCTTGGAGTGCCTGACAGAGTACCTAGAGACGAAAGAGCAAAGGGAGAAGGCCTCTGGCTCTACTGGTTGCCCATGGGCAGAGAAGATCTGCTAGTCTATCTGGAAGGTCTAGAGAGTAGTGATTGATTGGGGAGCTACATCATGGGCGGACCCTGACGGGTGAAGCTTGCTGACATGTGGCAGCCTCTCCGGAGACTACTAATGCCGCTCATAACATTCTATGCAAATACCCGGGTGAGTGCCATGGGCAGAAAATATTGACACATACCTGCCAGAGGCCTATCCTGGGTCTGAAGAGTCCACCCTGGTCTCCAGCGACTCATCATCTCAGCACACACTTTGCCTGCACACATGGAATCCGCCTCTCTCCACGAAGCCTTCTCCTGCTAGGAAACACAGGATGGCACTCAGCCAAAGGAGAGCACAGGCAAAGTCAAATCAAGCCCCCATTTTCAAGATTTTGCTTCTGCTGGGCCACAGCCCCCGATGGCACACTGCATGTGCATCACTTCTCCAAGGACAAGGCCAAAATCCGGGCAACCAGGGCCCCAGCAGTCCAGAGTCTGCGGATGGCGGCATATGGATCGCCTCTTTGCCACGTACAGGAGGGAGGCCTGTGCCCTAGACTGGCTCCGCTAGAGCTCCACGACCTCAGCTATTTTCCCTGACCTTTGGCCCATGCCCTCATGAGTGTGTGATCTCTAGTTACACTTCTCCTCCGACCACTCTCAATCCGCCACCTGCGGATACCTGAGCATGGAAATTAACATCTATCACTGGCTGCAGTGTCACAGGTCACTAGGTGTCTAGGCTCAGACTGACCTTGGCTGTCTTCTGCCCAGGCAACTAGCCTAAGCCTTCAAAGGAAATGAGGACACGTGGTCACTGGCCGACATCCTTTAACCAACACTGAGTCCCTGGTCAGCATCCTGAAGTCCTGGCAAGAAGAGCCAGGCACCTCCAGGAGCATCTGGAGGAGGAGACAGGGGCTGAAGAAGCTACCACACCTACTGGTGCTGCTACACATGTGGGAGACCTGGCTGCAGAGGTTGCAGGCATGGCCTCAAGGTCAAAGGAGAAAGCATCTGAAGACGTGCTAGGACTCTTAGACTGAGAGAAGCAGGATGTCTGGACTGCAAAATATGCACCCTTCAGGGAAGAAATTCATTCAGGCTTCTTAAACCCACCTCACCTGGAAGATCCATCCTCTTTTAGCCTTGTGCCCCTTCCACGCCCCCTCTAGTACAAGGAGAGATGCAGCCCTACAGCACCAGGGTGGAAGAAGCCCCAGGATAGCTGTCCGAAGACATGAGGTCCACTCAAAAGCTTCCCCCGCCAAGGAGAGAAGAGGACAAGACTCATCTGCAGATGAGGTCTCAGGGCCCTGAGAATGAGCATAATGTTTGTAAGGAAAGAGAAATAGGATTTCAGTGGGACATGGAAGTCTGAGAAAGAGCCTCTGCAAAGATAGCTCTAAGGGAGGTGTGATTGTGAAGGTGGGCTGGGCACTGAGTTCTCTGTAGTACAAGGTACCAGACAGAAGCCAGACTCTGGAGGGAACCTGCCTGCTGGTGAGCAGTGGGCATAAAACCCTAAACCAATGAGAATCGAATCCCTTCCCAGCAGCTTCTGCACAGATCAGTGATGTTTGCTTGGTCTTTCTCTTTTGTGTGGTCTAACCTGATCTGTTCTGAGATCAGAGAGTTGGAATAGAAAAGCCTGACTGAAATGAAACGAGCAAAGACAGGCCTCCTAAATCTGGTGAAGACAGAACACAGATAACCAAAGGTGAGGATGGGAAGAAAGAGATTGAGTTCCAAGTCCCATCCACAGTATCCCAGGGCCTGGGAATCCCTGGAAGTGCCAGAGGTGTGTTCTCCCTGGGAGATGCGACCCCAAGTGTCAGAGGAAGCCCTATGGAGCAAGGAAGGGAGGGCAGGGCCTCTAGGATGGGCACTTCCATACAGGCTGCCCATGTGAATTTCTCAGAGTGACCGTGACAGACCCTGAGAGGGACAGTTTGAGGCAAAGGAAAGTAAGTTTTCTGAAGAGGGGTGAATTCCACAGTCTCCTGATAATGAAACAGAAATCCCGTCCTGCTCAGAGGTACTGAGTAGGAGGGATTGTGAATTCCCATCCTGCACAGAGGTTGGCTGCGAAGTTCGACTGTCTAAAGACAATGTGGCCAAAGTCTTCTTTATCTTTCAAAGATATATCTTTAACTTCCTGCAAATTCAATCCTGGAAAAAAGCCTAGAATATACAAGTGTGGGTTTTTCAGGAGAGCAACAAGGGGAGAAGGTGATAGTGGCATATCAGAGAAGGAGAACAATAGTCTAATGGTCCCTGTGTTACTTAATGAATCACACACGGTGTCCAGCATTCTTCCTTACCTGTAGACATGTAAATGCAGTAGATGTTTTAGCAATAACTGAATTAATCCTCACAGAATTCCTTTTGGCCATTTCCAGGCATAGAGACCAGAAGAAGTCATTAGTTCCAAGAGCAAGCAATAATTCGCTGGTCTGAATTTTGTTCAATTTCTGTGTTTGCCCTTCACAGATGGATAAAAGTCTCTGAATCTGGCATTGAAGACAGTGTTTTCTCTATTGTTATGGATTGAATAGTGTCCCCCAAAATGTGTGCCAACCTGGCCAGACCATGATTCCCAGTATTGTGTGGTTGTCCTGCATTTTGTGATCTGATGTGATTACTTCTGTGTTGTAAATTCTAACCTCTGTGACGTTAATGAGGTAGGATTAGAGGCACTTATGTTAATGAGGGAGGACACAATCTACAGGATAAGGGTGAGTCTTGAGTCAGTCTCTTTTGAGATACAAAGAGAAAAGTGAGCAGAAATGAGAGGGACCTCATACCACCAAGGAAGAAGTGCCTGGAGTGGAGCAGGTCCTTTTGACCCAGCGTCCACGCGCTGAGAATTTCCTAGGCCAGGGGAAGATGGATGACAAGGACTTTCCCCCAGAGCCACAAAGAGAGAAAGCTTTCTCCTAGAGCTGGTGCCCTGACTTCAAACTTCTTGCTTCTTAAACTGTGAGAGAATAAGTTTCTGTTTGTTAAAGCTATCCACTTGTGGAATCTCTGCTATAGCCACACTAGATAACTAAAAAACACATATATCAAATAGTCAAAAAAAAAAAAAAAAGTTTCAAATACACACACATACACGTATGATGTTATTAAACTTTAAAAGGTTTTACATTCTTATAACACGTTTAACAACAGAGATTTGTATACAGAAGTTATAATAAGAGCCATCCCCACATAAGTATATTGTACCTTCTCCCCCAAAGTGTCCAGTGTCCAAAGATACATATGTACCCTTTTACACACTTCTTTTTGCCGGGACACATGTAAGTACATTCATTTCTTTGTTTTTATGGAAATTAGGTCACACTCTACCCATGTTTTTCTCTGAATCACTCTTCACTTGACAGTTTTTCATGGTTCCTCTAAATCAGCAGACATGGAAGAAGCACTCTTTTTGGTTCTTCTTATTTTTAACTCTCACCATTCTTCTGTCAGTTTGTTGTACTGTGGTGGCTTGCATGTTGCTGTGATGTTGGAAGCTATGCCACCGGTATTTCAAATACCACCAGGTTCCCACATGGTAGACAGGTTTGAGTGGAGCTCTGGATTTAGACAGACTAGGAAAAAGGACCTAGTGATCTATTTCTAAAAACAACTGGCCAGTGAAATCTTACAAATAGTACTGGAACACTGTCTGATTCAATGACAGAGGATAACCCCTTAGGTTGGAAGGCACTCAAAATACGAGTGGGGAATAGCTACCTCCTCAAAGTAGATCCCACTTTAATGATGTTTCCTGATGGGGCACAACTCAAAATGAGAAGAAACTGATGCAAATATCCTTTAATAATCAGAATGTGGAATGAAGGAAGTATGAATCTAGGGAAATTGGAAGTCATCAAAAATGAAATGGAATGCATAAAGGTCAATAATCCAAGGCATTAGTGAGCTGAAATAGCTTGGTTTTGGAAATTTTAAACTAGACAATGATATGTTCTACTATGCCAGGATTCAGATACTGAAGAGAACGGCATCATATTCATCGATAAAAAGAACATTTCAAGATCTGTTCTGAAGTACAACACTACGAGCAATAGCATAATATCCACAGGCCTACAAGGAAAACCAGAAAGAGCAGTTAATAAGACTATTATTCAAATTTACACACAAATCATGAATGTGAAAGATGAAGAAGTTGAAGGTTTTTACCAAGTTCCGCAGTTTGAAACTGATCAAACGTGATGCATTCATCAATCAAGATGTACTGATAATTACATAATTAGAATGCGAAGTTGAAAACAAAGCAGACAAATCAGCAGTTGGAAAATAAGGTATTGATGATAGAAATGACAATAAAGCTTACATGATAGAATTTGGCAAGACCAATGACTTATTCATTGCACATACCTTTCGTCAGGAACATAAATGGTGACTATACTCGTGAACTATTCCAGGCAGAATAGACAGGAATCAAATTTGTGGAAGGTGACGATGGAGAAGGTCAATATCATGAGTCAGAATCAGGCCAGGGGCTGACTGCAGAACAGATGATCAGTTGCTCATATTCACGTTCAAGTTGAAGCTGAAGAAAATTAAAACAAGTCCATGAGTCAAAGTATGCCCTTGAGTATATCAAACCTGGATTTAGAGACCATCTCAAGAATAGATTTGATGCACTGCACACTAATGATCGAAGACCAGATTAGTTGTGGGATGATAGCAAGGACATCATATATGAAAAAAACAAAAAGTCATTAGAAAGACAGGAAAGAAAGCAAAGACCAAAGAGGATGTCACAAGAGACTCTGAATCTTGCTCTTGAATGTACAGTAGCTAAAGAGAATGGAAGGAAAAATAAAGTAAAAGAGCTCAATAGAATACCTGAAAGGGAAGCTGGAGAAGACAAAGTATGATAATAATAATGTGAACAGATCTGGAGTTAGAAAACCAAAAGGGAAGAAAACACCTGGCATTTCTCAAGCTGAAACAACTGAAGGAAATATTCAAGCCTCTAGGTGCAATACTGAAGGATTCTATGGGCAAAATATCGAACAACACAGGAAACATCAAAAGAAGACGGAAGGAATACACAGACTCAGTACACGAAAAAGAATTGGTCGACGTTCAACCATATCAGGAGGTAGCATAGGATCAAGAGCTGATGGTACTGAAGGAAGAACTCCAAGCTGCACTGAAGGCATTGGAAAAAACACGGCTCCAGGAACTGATGGAATACCAAATGAGATGTTTCAACACACGGACGCAGTGCTGGAGGCGCTCACTTGACTATTCCAATATATTTGGAAGACAGCTACCTGACCAAATGACTGAAAGAGATCTATATGTGTACACATTCCAAAGAGAGGTGGTCCAACGCAATGCGGAAATTATTGAGCAATGTCATTAACATCACACGCAAGAAAAAATTTGCTGAATATAATTTAAAAACAGTTGCAGCAGTACACAGACAGGGAACTACCAAAAATTCAAGCTGGATTCAGAGGAAGACATGAAACATGGGATATCATTTCTCATGTCTGATGGATCTTGGCTGAAAGTAGAGAATATCAGTAAGATGTTTACCTATTTTTGTTTCCTATACAAGCACACTCAACTGTGTGGCTCATGACAAATTATGGATAGCTTAGCAAAGAATGGGAATTCCAGAACACTTAACTGTATTCATGCGGAATATTTACGTAGACCAAGAGGCAGTCATTTGAGTAGGGCAAGGAGATACTGTGTGGTTTAAAATCAGAAAGTTATGTGTCATGGTGGTATCCTTTCACCATACTTACTCAATCTGTATGCTGAGCAAACATTCTGAGAAGCTGGTCTCGAAGAAGAAGAACATGGCATTAGTTTTGGAGAAAGATTCACTAACAACCTATGATATGCAGCTGATACGACCCTGCTTGCTGAAAGTAAAGCAATGAATGTATTGCATTGGGCAAATCTGTTGCAAAAGACCTCCTTGAAGTGTTGTGAAGGAAAGATGTCACTTTGAAGACTAAGGTGTGCGTGAGCAAAGCCATGATATTTTCTATCACCTCACATGCTTGAGCAAGTTAGACAATGAATACGGAAAACCGAAGAACTGATTCATTTAAAATATGGTGTTGGCAAAGAATACTGAATATACCATGGACTGCCAGAAGAATAAACAAATCCATCTTGGAAGAAGTACACCAAGAATGTACCTTAGAAGCAAGGATGGCGAGACTTCGTCTCACGTGCCTTGGACATATTTTCAGGAAGGACCTGTCCCAGGAGAGGCTCATCATGCTTGGAAAAGCTGAGGGTCAGAAAAAAAGAGGAAGGTGCTCAACAACATGAACTGACACAATGGCTGCAAGAATGGGCTCAAACATAGCAATGATTGTGAGGATGGTTCAGGATCAGGCGGTGTTTCATTTTGTTTTACACAGGATCAATGGCATCTAACAGCCACAACTAACATATGTATGCATATATATATGTATGTGTGTGTGCATGTGTGTGTGTATATATATATATATATATATACCCATTGCCATCGAGTCGGTTCCAACTCATAGTGACCATACAGGACAAAGTAGAACTGCCCCACAGAGTTCCCAAGGAGCGCCTGGTGGATTCGAACTGCTAACCTTTTGGTTAGCAGCTATAGCTATTAACCATTATGCGACTAGGGTTTCCATATATATATATACATATATATATATATATATATATGTATATATATATTCTCTTCACTAGTTTTGCACCTCTAGAGATCCCAGGCTAAGACATTTGGTACCTACTGTGGTTCTAGAGGAACCAAATCTTAAGGACGAGTTTTCTGAATTGATTCTCAAGTCTGGCTAGTCTTAAAGGCACTGATGACTGTCTCCAATAGTAAACAGGCTATTGCTAATCCATGGTGGGAGGTGACAATAGAAATACGCAAAATACTACTACCACTGGATCAAATATTTGTGAGAGACAAGGCTCTGCCTGATTATATATTTGATACTTTTCTATAATTTTGTCAGAATAAGAATAATAAGGAAGCTGCTTGGTTGGTCCCGCTTTTGCTAGCCACACTGGTGAATGAAAGAAATGGACTCAAAGCTCAAGCACCACATACAAGATCTGAAAGCTGCCACTTGTGCCCAGAAGGAAAACCATATTTCTTATAGTAACAAGGCTAATGCTGCCAAAAATAAACTCAGCTTCTTATCGTAAGAGTGACTGAATTAAAGCGCCAGTTGAATATCCAACCTCAAATGGTGTCTGAAGTTAGAGTGAGGGCACTGATTGGGAAGAAATGGGATCCTGAAACTCGGGATGAGGACATATGCGCAGACAGTCAGGAAGCGGGGGACAATGAACCTCCAATTTCTGTTGAATCGCTCTTCCTAACAGAACCAGACCTCTTACTCCCATCTGAAGAGATTCTCTAACTGCCTGCTAAGGCACCCTTCCCAGTAAAACAATTATCCCTTCCACCTCCATCTGATGAGATTACCCCAGCTGTGCCTGAAGTGTCTTGTTTGAGTTATCTCCTGGGGTGGTATCTGGGGCATTGCCTGGGGCATCACCTTAGGTAGATGCCTTATAAGACACAGCTGAACATCCCACTGCCACTGCCCATTTTTGCTTCTAGACCTATACCTAGGCTTCAGTCCCAACAAGCCCCAAAAGGTGAACTATAAAGTGTGACCCAGGAGAAGGTATGCTAAACTCCAAAAGAACTGCTTGATTTTTCTAATATATACATACAGAAACCTGGTGAATATGTGTGGGAATGGCTATTATGGGTGTGGGATAACGGTGCAAGCAACATAAAGGTGGATTAGTCTGAGTTTATTGATATAGACCCAGGAAGCATAGATTCTTCATTCAGTGTTTCAGCTTCAGAGGTTAGAAAAGGATCTCATAGTTTATTTGGCTGGTTTACTGAAGCATGGATTAAGTGGTGGCCTATAATAAATCAAGTGGAAATGGCAGATCTGCCATGGTATACCGTAGGAGAAGGTAACCAAAGGATTAGGGAAATTGGCAGGTTAGAATGGATTTATTAGGCTGGACCCACAGACCCACACACGGAGTGCCCAGAGGGCTCTCTTTTTACCATAGCGGTGAGGTACAAATTTGTGCAGCAAGCCCCAGCATTATTGAAGACTTCTGTGGTTGCTATTTTATGTAAGTAAGAGTCCACAGTGAGAACTGCCCTAACTGAATTAAGACACCTGACTACAATGCAGTTGACTGGACCCCATGGTGGTAGCAGCCAAGTGGTGGCACTCAATCAACAAAGACAAGGTGGTTGTGGTTACCATAACAGACAGTAGAGTCAAAGCAGTAATCAGAATAGTCTGCTCGCATGGATTTATGGCAATGGCTACTTAGTCACAGTGGCCCTGGGAGTGAAAGAGCTGGGAAATGTACATCTCCTGGTACCTAGTGTCTTAGATATCTAGTGCTCCTGTAACAGAAATACCACAAACGGATGACTTTATCAAAGAAAATTATTCCCTCACAGTCCAGGAGGCTCTGTAAGTCCAAATTCAGGGTGCCAACTCCAGGGGAAGACTTTTTCTCTCTGTCACTCCTAGGGGAAGGTCTTTGTCACCAATCTTCCCCTGGACAAGAAGGTTCTCAGCACAGGGATCCTAGGTCCAAAGGATGCACTGCTCCTGACACTTCTTTCTTGGTGCTACTGAGGTCCCCCTGTCTCTCTGCTCTTTTCTCTTTTATATCTCAAAAGAGATTGACTTAAAACACAACTTAATCTTGTAGATTGAGCCCTGCCTCCTTAACATAACTGCTTCAAATCTTCGCTCATTAACATCATAGAGGTAGGATTTACAATACATTGGAAAATCACACCAGGTGACAAAATGGTGGATAATCGCACAATACTGGGAAGCATGGCCTAGTCAAGCTGATATATACATTTTGGGAAGACAGAGTTTAATCCATAACACCTAGTATGCAGCTATCGACCTGTTAATGCCTTTTTCTCCATACCTGTTTGGAAGTATCACCAGAAACAGTGTGCCTTCTCTCTGACCTAAGTATATAAGGACCAAATAATATAGAGGAATCTCTGTTACATTTTCTCCATCTTACTGTTATTTGGCCTCATAGGCAGACCCAGTCACTTAATTGCACGGCAGAATGAAGAGATTAAAGCCCCAACATTCTTGCCAGTGGACCAGGAAGGTAGCTGCTCAGACATCAGAGAGCCTCAGAGAGACAGAGACCAGGCGGCTCAAGAGAGGGATACCATAAAGTTGTTTTTCATACCCCCTCCACTCCCATAGTTGCATATGCTTTGCTCTGACCCCAAGAAGTAGATCAATCCTTTGAGAACTGCATTATGGGTTAGAACACCAACAAGGTCCCAGACTGAGTGACACTCCCATAGATTACATCCAAATATCACTGCAAAGTCTTCAAAATCTGAACTGACATCTGAGCCACAGCATCCAGAAGTTGAGAAAGAACCTGCAGCCTGAACATAACTGGGTCAAGTGATTCCTAAAACAAACAACATCAACATTTTCTGTAAGATTGAAGTAAGACACAGTCTTGGAATCATAGACAAAAATTTTAAAAAGCTACTTTAACCACGCTCAAAGAAGTAACAGGCACACCTTAGAAAAATAGAAAAATACATAGAAACCATTCACAAATGAAAATTTTAGACAGGAAAAATAGAGATAAAAAATTCACTTGATCAGCGGAATGCTGTTGACAGACAAAAGGATCAACGAGATGAAAATAGTTCAATTGAAAATATCCAATCTGAAAACAGAACAAATATTGAAAAAAAAAATGAACAGAGCCTCAAAAAAATCCAAAAATATCTAACATTTATTTATTGGAATTCCATAAGGTGTAGAGAAAATATGTAGTGTAGAAAAAAGTATCTGAAGAAATACTGGCTCAACACTTTCCCAATTTGTTGAAAGACATAAACTTACAGATTCAAGAAGCTATGCAAACTCCAACAAGTTAAACTCACATAATTTTACGCCCAAATGCCTCACTGTCAATTGTGGAATAACAAGGACCAAGAAAATATCTTCAAAGAAGCTAGAGAGAAAACAACTCATTTCACACAGGAGAAACAATTGGAATGACTCTGTATTCATCATCAGAAGCCATGGAGGCCAAAAGGCTGTGAAAACAACATTTTTTCAACACTGAAAGAAAAGAAACATTAACCCAGTGTTCTATAGGCTGTTATTTCCTTCATGAGTAAAGGAAAAATATTGACATTCTCAGGTGAAGGACGCTTAAGAGAATTCATCGCCACCAGACTTGTTCTAAATGAAACACTAAAGGAAGTTCTTCAGGTGGTAGACCTGGAATTTCAGGAATTATGGAATGCAACAAAGTCGAAAGTACCTTCTGAAGTTCGCCGTTCAGCCAAAGATTAGACAGGTCTATAAAACAAACAATAACACACGTGAAGAAAGTGTTTCTTAGTTCAATCGTGTGTATGAGACCAAAAATGCAAAACCTGCCCAAAAGCACAGAAAAGAGGGCAGGATGGAACAGGAATCATGGCAGATGGAAACGGGGAACTGGAGCACAGAAGAGAATACTGACACATCATGAATATTGCCACCAATGTCACAAAACAATTGTGTATAAATGGCTGAACAAGAAAGTAATTTGCTCTGTAAAGTTTCAAATAAAGCACAATAAAAAATTTTTAAAAAGTGGTAGGTATCTGGGTAAACATATTATGCCAACCCTGCTGTCACTGCACAACATGGCGCAGGACTCCCCTCTTTGGAAAGACTTTCTAGCCTATTGGAAACACTTTGGAATATACTCTTGGTGGCAAATTAGTATTAGAGAATGGGATTAATTTTGAAAATATGAGATGTCTGTACTCATGTCTGGTGAATAAACTGGATAATAACATTTTCAGAGCGAAATGAGATGTTCTAACAGAAAGATAGGCCTGAATTCCCACGTGGGCCATGAGCCTAATCTGAAGGCCTTTCCCACAGAGGCATTTCAGGCACTTCTAGAGCAGCAGGAGCACTGGGGAATGCATGTATCAACCTCCCCCAGGGCCTTCTCTGAGGGGTAAGTACCTGCTTTAGAACTAAGTTTAGTGGTTCATAAATAGTCATTCTGCATAAGGTCTTCAGGTTCAAGTCTGTAATCCAGCTGGGATTCTGTGTGTGTTGCATCTCTGCATCAAAAGAACATGCTTCTAGAAGCAGAATGCCAGGAGAGAGGCGGTTGGGCAGTTGGGGGTGGGGGGTGCTGCGCAGACAGGGGCGCCCAAGGGAGGCACAATATAGTCATTCTGCAGCAGGTCTAGTCATTCTGCATAAGAATTAGAATGCTTCTGTCAATGCATAATAGTTTACATGCAGGACATAAACAAAGTGACTGAAGGACAAAGTCGAATAGTAAACCAAGCCACTCCCTGTCAATCCTTACCTGAGAGGGTCTTCATGAAGACTTCCGGGGATGGAGAAGGACACAGTAAACGCTGATTTATTTTACCTCTTCCTTCCTCAAGAAACAGGAACTGGTGTTAAGATGTCAGGTGTCAAGCCCCAAACTCCTCTTCTGGTCTGTATTTAAGCTGTATAATAAAACTGGGAATCAGGCAATCAGCCGTGAGCAGACAGACCCAGAGTATTCCCAGTGCCCCACATCTTTGAGCTCCACTGAGATCCTGTTCTTAGTCACTAGATTAGCAGAGGAGCTGAAAGACTGAAATTCCGTGTTTTAAGGCAACCTGGACTTCAAACAGTCACTTATTGCTAAAGTCGTATTTCTCTGTGTTAATTTATGATCCTTAACTCAAATCCGGAGTTTGGAGCTCATTTTGATAACTCCTCATTAGTCTGCATAGACTAGAGTCTGCTCACAGTCAGTGATGACAATGGAGGAAACAAAGTCCCTAGCCCAGAGAAGGGACTGCTCCCCATATTTGGGGAAATGCCCCTGGGAAGCATCAGCGAGGTGCACTTTGGCCTCTGTGCTTTGCCTTCTGCTCCTGGAATTGCACCCTGGGGGCCTCCATATGCAGACCCAGAGTCCGTGGGTGACCACAACTCCCCCCTTCTGGGTCATCGTCCGGACACACATTGCGATATGCTTCCTGCCCTCCTTTCCAGCATAAGTGCTGAGATCACAAGTGGCAGAACCAGTTTTCAGGTCCAGACCCTAGACCTTGCCCTCCTTGGCCTTAGGCTTCCCCTAGTCCTGGTGGAACCTGCAAGCCTGGCATATGTGAAGTTAGCACCCGGCTAGGCGGGCTTGGGCCTGTCTCAAAAGGCTCATGGCGCACGCAGTTTCCTCCTCCTTGGAGCCTGCGGCCTTGCGGTGGGCAGCCCGGCATCTCGTGCCTCCCTCGGGTGCCGTCTCTGAGCAGCAGCTCCCCTCCCCCTACCCCACCAACCACCCAACAGTCGCACTGCCTGCTTTCTGCTTCTAGAAGCGTGTTCTTTTGATGCACACATGCAGCACACACAGAAGCTCAGCTGGATTACAGACTTGAACCTGAAACTCACAACTTTAAAACTACTAGACTGGGGAGGTGGGTATTGGCAGTGAAAAAAGGAAAAAAAAATAAGAAAAAGAACAATTACAAAAAAAGTATTAGAAGACTGTATCCTCACATTAGGGACTCAAGAAGGCTGCGGATAAACAACTGCGTAGATAGCATACTGTTGTCTCTTTGCAAATAAGTCTTAAATGAGGGAATTTGGTACCGGGAAGAGTTGCAGAGCCTGACTTTGGGGAAATCTGGGATTGATGAATTGCCTTGCATGAGGCTACAAGCCCTGATAATCAATATTTGAAGATGAGATTCGAGCAACCTAGAACATGCATCAGAATTTTTTCTAAGTAAATTAGCACCAGAAGATGCCTTTAACCACTAAATAAAATGGGTCAGTACTTCAAGATCTCCCTACAAAGAAAATGGCAGACCTAGATCGTTTCCAGTCAGGTTCCAGCAAACATGCAAGAAACAGTAATTTTAATCTTGTACATAGTCAACAGAGATTAGAAAACCGTGAGATACTCCCCTAACTTGATCCTTAAGGCTAGTTTAAAAATGATAACAAATTAGAGAAGGATGGTAGAAGAAGAGTTAGAGGACAAGCACACTCAGTAACTGAGATGCAAAACCCTACGTAAGATGCCAGCAAAGGAAATCCAGCAAAGTATAAACCACGTAACATGCCATGATCAAGGCGGTTTATTGTAGGCATATAAATTTGAGTGAACGTTAAAGATTTAGTAATTTCATTCACCACATGCATAGGTGAAAGAAGAGAAGACATATGCTCACCTCAAGAGATGGGGGCAAAGCAGGTTGATAAAATCCAATCACACGGAGAGATAAGGACTAGGAGCAAATATGGAACAGAAAAGGAGTTCCCAAACGTGGAAAACTACAACTAGCATGATAGTTCATGGTGACGTGTGGGACATTCTCTTTAAAATTAATAAACAATAAAATAAGGGTGCTTCTATCATTACTTTTATTAAACATTGAACACTGGAAGTGTAAGCTAGTACAAAAAGAGAAAAAGTATAACTGCTATTCATAGATTATAGGACTGTCTCCATTGAAAACTGTAGAAAATACTGGAATTAATAGTAATCATAAATAAAAAATAAATTGAAATTTCAATGCATCACCATCGAGCTGACTCTGTCATAGCTCTTAGGTGAAAGCAAAGGACACTGATAGGGAAAGAGCAGGTTCGGGTGGGTTAGACCAAGGAGGGAAGAAAATTATTCTGCACTGGGCTGAACTTATAAGAACGGGTATGTGTGTTAGTTACCTAGTCCCTCCATAACAAAAAATAACACAACTGGATGGCTTTAAAGAACAGAAATTTATTTTCTCACAGTTTAGCAGGTAGTCGTTCGAATTCAGGGCATGGCTGTAGTGGGAGGTCCTTCCTTGTCTACCTCAGCTTCTAGTAGATGCCAGCAATCATTTGTGTTCCTGGCCTTCTAGAAGCATCTGTCTTCTTTGTCTGTCTTCCTTTTCACCTGTTTGTGCCTGTGTGTATTCTGCTCCTTTTATAATTAAGAAGAGTTAGGCTTAGGACCCACCCTACATTGGTATGACCTCATTCACATAATAAAAGCAGGCCCCCCCTTTCCTAACAAGGTCAGATTTACAGGTACAGGGGTTAGGATTTCCACATACATTTTGGAGGGACACAATTCAATCCCTAACAGTCGATTTACCAGATATTCTGGATTGAGAGTACTCGCATGAACAGCTGAGAGTGGTTCCAATTCTTTGCTACATTCGTTGGCTGAAACTTGTCTCAATGGTCACCCATAGGAATGCTGGAGCAATTTATTGTGTAGGACATAGCCAACCATTCCTAATCACGTCCATTGTGTGGAAAAACACACACTCCCATCACCGAAGCCTTGAGAAATTCATCGATAAGGACAGAATGGTGGTTGGAACCAAGAATTGTTTCATAGCCTAGATAACATGGTGTAGCTGTTAGATATTCACACGGAAATGTCAGGTAATAAAACTTCACCCCACATGGGGATGTCAAGGATAATACCAACAGCTAATGGTCATTGAGTACCTACACTGGTGCCAGGCACTCCTGTGCTTTTTCTTTAACGTTTGCTTTTCATGATGGCCATATGAGGAATGTATCATTATAATGCATAAAGAGGTCAATACAGAGAGTTACGCTGACATTTGAATATAAGAGTCTGGACCCAGGAGGAGTTTGAATGGATGGAGGTATAAACCTCACGTCCTTAGCTACAAATAGACAGCAGTGAACTCACTGAGGCATCCTAGAGGGAGGGTGTCAGTAGAGAGAGGAGCAGGCACCAAGCCCAAGGGTACTCTGGTATCTAGAAGCCTGCCAGGTGAACAGCAGCCAACAAGCCTCTCTGAAGTCCAGTGTGGTTCCTGGAGGGTTGTCTGTCCTTGCTCTCAGCTGCATTTCCCCAGTGCTCCTCCCACCTGCACTGGGTTGTCCCCTTCATGAGGACAGGGACAGCGTGTACCTTTCACCACTGTATCTGCATAACATAGACTATTTCTGGCCCATGGAATATACTGACTGAATGAAAAATAAACAAACGATAAGGACGTAAAATGCTTCGTAGTTGATACCTTGGAATACATTAAGGGGCTTCATGAGTAAGAGGGAGAAAAACTGATCAGGGCTGCTTCTGAGACCATCTCTTAGGCGTAAAGAGTGTTAAACAATAATTAAACAAAGAGATTTAATGGCAGAGATGTATGTTAAAAAGATATAAGTATAGGTTGAAGATTACTAGAATCATGCACATTTATTATTGCAACTATAGTCAGATCGTTAAAAAACATATACTACATGCACACAGAATATTATAAAGTAATTTAATGCCCTCATTAAAAAAAAACAAAAAAAATTTATCATGAGAAAAGACTAATGATGAATGAAAATATCAGGATATAATATCCGTGTTAATATACATAAATGTGTGTGCTAATACCCACATAAAACCAGTTGCTACTGAGTCAGTTCTGATTCATGATGACACCAGTGTGCCAGAGTAGAACTGTACTCCATAGGGGTTTCAGTGGCTGAGTTTTCGGAAGTAGACTGCCAGACCTCTCTTTCATAGCAATTCTGGGTGGACCTGAACTCCAACTTTCTGTCAGCAGCTCAAGATATTAACCATTTGCATCAACCAGAGACTCTAATACATATACATGCAAATGTAAGTAAGATAACAGACATATCGGAACGTTAATAATTTATTCTATGCATTACGTATGTTTTCTTGTTATTTATTGCATACTTTCCCATTGCTTCCAAGTTTTTGAGGAATAGAATGTACTTCTGGAAAAATTCATGAGAGATTTTTAAGTAATGAAATAATTAACAGAGACAGAATGAGTAAATCTGTGGCAAGGCAGCCCATGAACCCAAGATTACAGTAACACTGGTATGAAAAGCAGAATTGTGGAGTCTTGAAGCTCAGTGGTCCCATGCATGCATCAGGAAAGAGGGAAGAGCAAATAAACAAGGAGAAAATACAGTGAGCCAGAGGAGTAGGAGCCCTCTGTTGTGGGCACAGTTTTCTCATGAAACTTTAGATGGACACAATGGATGGGATTATCCACTTCCATCACACAAACATTTTTATTACCCTTGATTTTAACGGAACCATGTTATAAAAACAAATGATAAAATAAAGTATAATAAAAGAATAAATCTCATCAGTGGACTACTATCATTTTCCCCAGCCACTGAGGAGGGCAGGAGACACACACGGGAAAGAAGATGGAGCAGTGTGAAGAATCATGCTTAGTGAGGAGGGGAGTGTTTCTGAGACAGGCCTTAGCTGCTACCAACTAGGGAAGTAGGCAGCTGTGCACAACCAACTGGAAGAAATGGCACATTATTTCTGAGACCTACTCCAGCTCATAACAAATTATGGATAACATGGGGAAGAATGAGATTTCCAGGACACTTAATTGTTCTCATGAGAAACCTGTACATAGAAAAAGAGGCAGTCATCTAAACAGAACAAGGAATACTGCATGGTTTAAAGTCAAGAAAGGTGTGCATCACCGTTATATCCTTTCACCATACCTATTCAACCTGTATGCTGAGCAAATAATCCGAGAAGCTGGACTGTCTGAAGAAGAATAAGGCGTCAGGATTGGAGGAAGACTGATTAATAACCTGAGATATGCAGATGATACAATCTTGCTTGCTGAAAGTGAAGAGGCCTTAAAGCATTTACTGCTGAAGATCAAAGACTGCAGACTGACAGCCTAACAACTGGACCAATAAGCAACATCATGACAACGGAGAAAATGTTGACATCATTAAGGGCTTCATTTTACTTGGATCCACAATAAACACCCACGGAAGCAGCAGTCAAGAAATCAAACGACACATTGCATTGGACAAATCTGCTGCCAGAGACCTCTTTAAAGTGTTCAAATGCACAGATGTCACCTTGAAAACTAATGTGTGCCTGACTCAAGCCATGGTGTTTTCAGTCACCTCATACGCACACGAAAGGTGGACAATGAATAAGGAAGACCAAAGAAAAATTGAAGGCACTGAATTACGGTGTTTGCAAAGAATATTGAATATACCACGGACTGCCAAAAGAATGAACAAATCTGTCTTGAAAGAAGTACAGCCAGAATATTCCTTAGAAGCAAGAATGGCGAGGCTTCATCTCACATATTTTGGACATGTTGTCAGGAGAGATCAGTCCCTGGAGAAGAAAGTCATACTTGGTAACAAATGGCCACAACAATCGGCTCAAACATAACAACGACTGTGAAGGCGACAATAGGTAGTTTAACATACATTTTGACCCATATGAATTAAAATTTAAACAATTATTTCATGCCTTTTTGTAGCGGTTTCAGAATATACAATTAAAATAAATGTAAACAATTAATAGAAAAAATCTCTGAAAATAAAATTTAATTTTTTTAAGTCACTGCTCCATAGCCCAAATCTAAATGGCTTGATATAAAGCACTGGTCTTTGTGATTCACAAAAAGCAGGTGCCAATTCCTGAACAAGAACTGAAGTGACAGGAGAAACTCCCCATGCTGTTATAGCCCTGAGTATGGGCCCTAATCCAATAATCTGTCCTCATTAATTCCTTTTCATTTCATCTCTGTGAAAGGGGAGGGAGAAGGTGAGAGAGGGTTACATGCGCCTATTCTGTTCTTTAGCATCTAGTTCACTGCCAGGAACAAGTATTCATAAGAGTCTACAAAACATTAAAGTATAAATAAGGAGGAAAACCTCCTAGTATATATATGTATTAGGTGGCACAAAGAGTTAAGTGCTCAGCTACTTACTGAAAGGTTGGCAGTTTAAATCCACTCAGTTGCCTTGGAAGAAAGGCCTGGCAATAAACCTCCAAATGGTCACAGCTATTGAAAACCGCATGGAGGGCAGTCCTACTCTGAAAACTCACGGGGTCGTCAGGAGTGAAAATCTCCTCGACGGCAACTGGATTGGTAATCTATACATGGCATAAATGTTCGGAAAATTAGTTTCTGAACATATACACGGCATACAGAATACACTGCACATTAGTATTATGTGCCAAAACCCACTGTCATCAAGTCGATTCTAACTCATAGTGACCCCAAAGGACAGAGTAAAACTGCCCCATAGGGTTTCCAAGGCTGTAAGTCTTCACTGAAGCAGACTGCCACATCTGTCTCCTACAGACAGGCTGGGGGGTTCGAACCACTGACCTTTCAGTTAGCAGCCAAGTTCTTTAACCACAGAGCCACTAGGGCTCACTGCTGTCATGTACAGTGATTACATAAGCAAATTCTGAAACAAACTGCCTGGGTTTAAATCCTAACTCAATTTATCAGCTGGTTGATCTGGGCACGTTACTTTACCTCTCACTGCCTCAGTTTCCCATTTCTAAAATGGGTCTTATTCAAAAGGTTGTTACGCAGGTTAAATAAAACACACAAGGCACTTAGAAAAAGGCCTTACACACAGAATGAACACAATAAACGTTAGCTTTCATAATTATTAAGGGAATACAAACAGCTTAGTTGAAGAAACTTCCACTGAGAAATAGTTGCGTTCCAAAATTCATGTGTAAAGTCATTTACATCAACTGTTAAAGTTGTATGTTTAGATTCAAGTGATTACTGAGGTATGTTATGATCTTGAACAGAGTTCTGGGGACTATACAGGCAGACTCTGCATGCCCTTCTCCTGCACATCCATTCCATCTCCCTTGGAGCCCAGACATCATGTTATCAATTAAACCCCTCCCACACTGGTGGTGTACTGTTTAAGAGCTACAGCTGCTAACCAAAAGGTCATCAGTTCAAATCCACCAGGTGCTCCTTGGAAAGTCTATGGCACAGTTCTGCTCTGCCCTATTGGGCCGCTATGAGTTGGAATAGACTCAGTGGAAATGGGTTTTTAATGGGTATAAGTTAACTGTTCAGTGCTTAAAGACATACCAAAAGCAACCATGAACACAAAAGTATAGTAAAAAGTTCTTATTTCAGAATAGCAAAACCTTTTTCTAATACAGTGGTGAATTAGGGTGGACTGTGTATCAAGAGGAGGCCTGGTGCCATAGTGGTTAAGAGCTCAGCTGCTAACCAAAAGGTCAGCAGTTCGAATCCACCAACTAGCCCTTGGAAACTCTATGAGGTAGTTCCACTCTATGCTATAGGGTCTCTACGAGTTAATATCAACTAGGGTCTCTACGGGTTGGAATCAACTTGATGGTGACAAGTTTGGTTTGGTTTGGATTAAATTATGACCCTAAAAAACGTGTGTTTCAACTTGGTTAGGCCATGATTCCCACTATTGGGTAGTTGTCCTTCATTTTGTGATTGTAATTTTACTGTAAGAGGATTAGGGTGGGATTGTAACACCACCCTCACTCAGGTCACCTTTCCCTGAGGTGTGGCCTGCACCACCTTTTATCTCGCAAGAGGTAAAAGGAAAGGGAAGCAAGCGGAGAGTTGGGGGCCTCAGACTATCAAGAAAGCAGCACCAGGAGCAGAGCATGTCCTCTGGACGCAGGGTCCCTGCACCTGAGAAGCTCCTTGACCATGGGAAGGCTAAGGACAAGGACCTTCTTCCAGAGCCGAAAGAGAGAGAAAGCTTTCCCTTAGAGCTGATGCCTTGAATTTGGACTATTAGCCTACTTTAATGTGAGGTATTAAATTTCTCTTGGTTAAAGCCATCCACTCATGGTATTTCTGTTACGGCAGCACTAGATGATGAAGACAGTGGATAAAGGTGGAAGGGGTGGATGAAGGACAAAAAAAGAAAAATGGACAACAAGAGAAATATAAGAATTCAGAGAACTGTGAAAATTTAATTCCTGAATATACTTTCTTTCTCCTCCCTGTAACTGTAAGGACTTTTCTCATATACAGCATATATACGTAAATCCTTGCAATATTTAAAACACTTAGATTTTTGTAAAACTCATTCTCTGAAAACTCATGGTGGCCCCATTAATTTGTGGCTTAAAAACAACTCAGAACTAAAAAGAAGCATAAATAAATAAATAAATAAAGGCACTGCTGTCATTTGCGGGTGATGTTCTTTTCCTGCTATCCACAACCCACACACTTGGGAGTTAATTTTCCAGGGTCAGTGTTCATAGACCATCCTCTTTCTCTTACCACCACCCCACCACCCTTAATTATTTAGAAAAGGCAGTGCCAGTCAGTGCTCCAAACATGAAGTTTTCTCTCCAAAATGCCAACTCGCACTTGGGAAGCAGGCTACATTCTCAGCTATCAGCAATTCCACTAGCCCCTGCAGATAAGGAACATGTCTCCACTGAACTGTTCGTTGTAATTAAAAAAAACAAAAAAAGTAAAAAACTGTTTCTTAAAACCAGAAAAAAAAAAACAAAACAGGCATTTCCCTATTACCCACCCACCCCACTCTCCCACACCGAGTGCTCCCCTCACCACACACACGCTCAAATATTTCCTACCAAGGGTGTGTCCCAAGCACGGGGTCTGGCTCCGCTCTTCTTTTACACCCCTTGGAGGCCTCTGGAGAAACCATACCTTTGGTTGGCAATTCCCTGAACCCTGCCTATTCAAGCTGGCACTTATTCAAAAAGGCAGGTGAGTCTTCAAGTCAGGTTTTTAAAAGGAGTTTAAGAGGAGCCAGGTGATATGCCTACTCACCCTCAAGTTTCTCAAAGGTAATAATTTCTTGAGATGTTTACAATGTCTCAACTATGGGTTAATTAAATCCCTTAGGATGGTGGGCATGGGAAAATCCTCCATCTCAATGCCCCCCATTTTGAAAAAAAAGAGGGGGAATCTCCAAAATTACGAATCTGAATTTCTACATACTTGATTGAACTAAGGAGTAAGTTCCTCACGGTGTTATTCTTGGTCTGAGCCCTGGTGGTGCAGTGGTTAAGAGCTCAGCTGCTAACCAAAAGGTCTGCTGTTTGAATCCAACAGCTGCTCCTTAGAAACCCTATGGGGTAGCTCTACTCCGTCCTATAGGGTTGCTAAGAGACAGAATTCACTGGATGGCAATTGGTTTGTTTGTTTTTCAATCTTTGGCTGAAAGGTAGACTTTGTTATCAATTTATTAAATCAACTGGTAATTTGCTGGATATTTCTCATACAGGAACTTATGATGTCTTCAAATCCAGCCAATCAGGTTTAGGAAGAGAGAAACTTCTCTACCTTAGCCTCCCTGCCACTCCCACACCTTTTTCATTGATTTCCATGCCCTGTTTAAGTAACATCACTCATCACTTCTCACTGTCTAGGTTATCTGAGCCAATTCATGGCAGTCAATTCCACCTGAGCCCTAGGATACCCTCATTTACATACTCTGCCCTGTTGTTCCTTCACCAATGGCTGTCTTCACATCTCCCCTTGAATGTCTACTAGGCATCTCAAACTTAATGTGGTTCAAATAAAATTCTTTGTTCAAGTGTCTTATCTACCTCCCAATCTTCCTTATCTCAGCAAATGTTCTCACTATCCTCTGGGTTGTTCAGGACAAAAACCTAGAAATCATCCTTGATTTCTCTCCCTTATTCAAATCTTGCATCCAATCCATTGACACATATTCTGGACTCTTGGCGGTACCTTAAAATAAATCCTGACTCTATCCACTTCTCACTACCTCCACCTTACAGCCACCATCATCTCTTGGTTAAAACTGGACTCCGTGCCACTGATCTTCCCTCTTACAGTCTATATAACAGCATCACCTCAGTGACTTCTCATGGCAATTAGGAAAAATTCCCAAATCCTTCCCATGGTCTTTCATGATGCGGGGCTTGCCCACTATACTAACCTCATTTCCTAACAGTCTTCCCTCGGTTCACTCCACACTAGCCATGACTTATTTCCTGAGCTTCCTCAAAACATGCCAGAACACTTAGTTATTTAAGGGCCTCAGGAACAACTCTTTCCTTTATTGGCAATATCCTCCCTCCAGAACTTCATACAGTTATTCTCTCCTTTGATATAGGTCAGTTAGCTCCTCAAATATCCTGATCCCATAAGTCTTTACTAACTATTAATCTAAAACAGCTCACCCCACTCATTCCCTCACATGCAACTCTGTCTTATTTTCAAAATATTTAGCTCTCCTTGACATTTTTTGTTAATTATTACCTGTAAATGTATTTTTTGTGGTTGAGAATATATGCAGCAAAACATACACCAACTCAACAGTTTCTACCTGCACAATTTAATGACATCGGTTACATTCAAGTTGTGCAACCATTCTTACCCTCCTTTTCTGAGTAGTTCCTCTGTCATTAGCATAAACCCACTGCTCCTTAAGGTTCCTATCTAATCTTTTCAGTAGCTGTTGTCAATCTGATGCCATATAGACAGTTCTTAAAAGAGCATATGCTCAAGGTAGACCATTTTTATTAGTTAAGTAGCTAATGTTCTGGAGCCCTCGTGGCACAGTGGTTAAGTGATACGGTAGCCAAGCAAAAGAAGAGCAGTTTGAATCCACCACCTGCACCTTGGAAACTCTATGGGGCAGTGCTATTCTGTCCTACAGGGTCTCTGAGTCGGAATCAACTCAACAGCAACAGTATGGTGTTTTCTTTTTTATACTTCAGTTTTAAGATGGTTCAAGGGAATGCTTTTGGTGTAATGTTTAAAGATTATCTCATGGCAATAGTTTCAGGAGTTCATTCACCCTCAATGGCTCCAAAAAGTCTAGGGTTCATGAGAATTTGAAATTCTGTTCTGCATTTTCCCCCTTTTGATCAGTGCTTTGCTGTGGACTCTTTGATCAAAATGTTCAGCGACAGTAGCCGGGAACCTTCTGGTTCTTCTGGTCTCATGGCATGCTAGATGTTCTTTTAAAAAACATGAGTGGACGCTGGAGGTTATCAAATACTTATTTTATTACACCTATTAATATAACCACATTTATTTTTCCTGTACATATGGCAAATTATACTGATTCATTTTTGAATGTTAAACTAACCTTGAATTCTTGGGATAGACCCAACTTGGTCATAATATATTCTTCTTTATAGTATTGCTGGATTTGTTTTGCCTATTTATTTTTATATTTTGCATCTATGTTCATCAGTGACATTGGCCTGTAATTTTCCCATCTTGTGCTGCTCTTGTCAGGTTTTGGTATCAATATTCATTCTACAAGCTTTATAAAATGAGTTTGGGTATATATTTCATTTTATATTGAAGAATTTGTGAAGTATTTCTTGAATATTTGGCAGAATTTGCAGGAAAAGCCATCTGACATGAAGTTTTCTTTTTGAGAATAGTTTGAGCTCCAATTCAATTCTATTAACAGTTGTGGAATTTCTTTTGCTTCCTGTTTCTTCTTGAATCGTTGTTATTAACTTACATGGTATGATACGTTTGCCTACTTTACCCAAATTTGCAAATTTATTAGCTAATATAATATGGTTCATAACATTCTCACATTACCTTTATGTTCTGCAAGATCTGTAGTCATTTTCTTTCTAATTCCTGATATTTGTTATTTATACCTTCATTCTTTTTCACTTGATCAATCTTGCCTAAAGTTTGAAAATTTTACCAGCATTTTCTAAGAATCAACTTTAGTCTTCGTTGATCGTCTGTTGCATGTATCCAATCATTAATAGAAACAAAAATTCCTATGAATGTTTGTTTCTGGTTTTTTCCCAACATTTTGAATGGATGTTTAACTCACTTATTTTTCAAAATTTGTTCTTTCCAATTATATTTTTAAGGCTATAAGTTTCCTATATTATATTGTCTGTACTGCACCAATTTTTATATGCACTATGTTCATAATTGTTCACTTCAAAATATATTCTAATTTTCATTATGATGTCTTTTTTAACGCATAGTATTTTAAAATATCCAAGCACATGGAGATTTTGTATTTTCTTTTTCTAAGATGGTTTTTTTTTTAATTATGGTGTACTTACACAGTATCCTCTATATTATTGCAGACTCTTGAAATTTGTTGAGACTTGCTTTATAACACAGTATACAGTCAATTTTTATAAACACTATGTATGTGCATGAGATGAATGTATATTCTTTAGTGGTTAGATAATGCACACACATACACATATATCAATTTGGTATTTTTATACATGTTAAATCTTCTGTATCCTTGACAATTTATGGACCTCTATGTTTCTAAGGGGTGTGTTAAAAATCTATTATGATGCATGATGTCAAAAGGAGCCCCAGCAGTGCAGTGGTTAAGCACTCAGCTGTTAAACCTTTTGATTTGATCCACCAACTACTCCACAGGAGAAAGATATGACAGTTTCCTTCCATAAAGATTACAGCCTTAGAAACCCTTTGGAGAAGTTCTACTCCATCCTGTAGTCACTATGAGTCAGAATTGACTCAACAGCACATAAGAAAAAATGTATGATGTGATGGAAACTGAGCAGTACGAAGGTATAAGAATTGGTCCTACCTCCAGGGTCAAAGGATGAAGGACAGGGAAAACAGCAGAGACATCCAAAAGCTTGGAAAAAAGGGGGCTGAGAGGACAATGGTTGGTGGTTTAAGGGCTTTGAAGGGCTACCACATACACTGAGGAATCTGGAGTGCAATATTCTTGCCTAAGGATGAAGACATGCTCATAAAGATCCTGACAAAGCTGTAGGCTTGCACCTCTGGCTGATCTTTGGGCTCCATGGAGGCAGGAAGTGAAGGCTAAGGCAGAGTTTTAGGCGCTCTTGCTTAACATTGAAAGAACACCCCAGTTCAGAGCCAATCTGCAAAGACTGGGATAATGTTACTTTTTCTTTTTGGCTACAAGCATTTAGAGAAATCACTGTCAGGTCATGAACTGACTGCTGAGATAGCAGAACAGAACTTCAGTGTCCACACATGAGAAGACATACAATCTTTGCAGAAATAGTTTGGAAACATCACTAAGCAAATGGATGACTGGCCCTCAACAATTAAAAAAAAAAAAGCAAACTCTAATGACTGGAGGGAATCTGATTTCCAGAGTTACATTATAATATTTAAGATATCCAGTTTGCAACACACTATTTTAAGTCATAAAAAGAAAAAGAAAAGGATGGTTCATTTGTTAAGAAGAAAGAAAGAAGAGAAATGAACAGAAAGCATCCCTAAGGAAACACAAATATTGGGATTACTAGACAAAGATTTTAAACCAATTGTCTTAAATTTCCTCAAAGAGCTAAAGAAACTATAGACACACACACACAAAAAGGAAACCAAGAGAAGAATGTATGAACAAGTCGAAAATATTAATAAAGAAATATTATACAAAAGAACCAAATAGAAATTATAGAGCTGAAAAATAGAATAGCTGAAATAAAATTTTCATTAGAGGAGCTCAACAGCAGATTTGAGCAAGAAAGCAGGAAAATGTAAACTTGAAAAAGCACAACTGAAATTGTTCTAACTGAGGAGCATAAAGGAAAAAGAATGAAGAAAATGAACAGAGCCTAAGGGACCTGCGGGACAACATCAAGCATACCAATATACTCATTAAGGGAGTCCCAGAAAGGAAAGAAAGATGAAAGGACAGAAAGAATATTTGAAAACGTAATGACTGGAAGTTTCCCAAATGTCATCTAGATATCCAAGAAGCTCAATAAACTCAAAGGACAATAAATACATAGATATCCACAGACAGACACAATCAAAATGTCAAAAGATGAAGACAGAAACTTGAAAGCAGCAAGAGATAAGTGACCCCTAATGTACAAGAGAGTGTCAACAAGTTTAACTGTTGAGTTTTCATCAGACACCATTGAGATGAGAAAATAGTGGGATGATGTATTTAAGATACTGGAAAAAAAAATACAGAAACAAAACTATGAACCAAGATGTCAATATCTAGCAAAACTATCATTCAAAAATGAAGGCAAAATTAAGACATGCCCAGATACACAAAACCTGAGGGAGTGTGTTAGTAGCAGAACTGCCTTATGAGAAATGCTACAGGGAATCACTCTGGCTGGCATGGAAGGACACTAGACAGTAACTGGAAGCCATAAAAAGAAACAAAGACTCCGTAAAGGTAACTACTTAGATAAAACAAAGTCAGTAATATTTTTATATCACGCCTCTCTTTTTTTCATATATGATTTAAAGCACGAATGCATAAAAATACTTACACATCTCTCTTAATGGACACACAATGTATAAAGATGCAATTTTTGTAACAGCAACGTAAGTAGGGGAGGTAACTGAGCTGAATAAAAGCAGAATTTTGTATACTGTTGAAGCTAAATTTGTATTAATTAAAAGAAGATTGTTATAAATATAAAATATTAATTGTAATCCTCATGGTCACCACTAAGAAGCTAAAAAATATCAGGAAAGGAAAAAAGGAGAGGATCAAAATTGTACACTTGAAAAAAATCAGTCAAACACAAAAGTGGACAGTAGTGAAGAAAATGAGAAACAAAATACATATATGACCTACTACAAAAGTAGAAGATATAAGTCCTTCCTTATCATTAATCGCTTTAAATATAAATAGATTAAATTCACAATTGGGATCATTAAAGTTGTGTGTCAACTTTGTTGGACCATGATTCTCAGTGCTTTGGCAGTTATGATGTAGTTTAGCAGTCGTATAACGATGCAATCATTTCCATGATGAGATGTGACATAATGTGATTACCTCCATGATGGGATCTGCTGTGAGTAGCCAATCAGATGTGAGGGAGTTTCCTCGGGGGTGTGGACTGCATCCAATATAGGTGGACTTTCTGGCAAGGCTCTTGAGCTTTTGCTCACTCTGAATCCTGCAGCTGGCTCCTCTTCATCTGATCTCAAGTTTTTTGGGACTTGAACTCTCAGCTTACCTTCCAATTTTGGGATTCATCAGCCTCTGCAGTCTGTGAGCCGCCGCCTGCCAGCTTACCTGCCGATCTTGAGATTTGTCACCCTTTGCAGCCTGTGAGCCACAGACCTGTTGTATGACCTGCAGATCTTGAGTTCTGCAGTCCCTGCATCTATGAGTCAGGAGAAGCCACCAGCCTGACCCATGGACTTGAGACTTACCAGCCTCTACAGCCTCGTGAGCCATTTCCTTGATATAAATCTATTTATATATAAATACATATATACATATATATACACCTCACTGGTTTTGCTTCTCTAGAAAACCTAGCCTAAGATACCAATTAAAAGACAAACATTGGCAGAATGAATAAAAAAATCATTCGATTGCTATCAAGCTGATCTGACTCATGGTGACCCCTCGCCCCATGTGTGTCAGAGTAGTAGTGACACACAAGTGTGTCAGTTCAATGGCTAATTTTTCAAAAGTAGATCACCAAGCCTTTCTTCCGAAGTGCCTCTGGGTGGACTCAAACCTCCAACATTTTGGTTAGCAGCTGAATGCACTAACCGTTTGTACCTCCCAAGGACTACAACATATATCTATGTTTATTTCTGTATTACTTGTCTTTATATTATATACATACATACACACACACACACACACACACATAGATATCCATGAGTGGTTCATACAGATGCTTTGGACTTCAACTACCAGGGCTCTATTAATTATTGATAGAAAAGTACTGATATCAGTTATAAATGCATATTTGTCCATTTCCCCTTTCAGATTTATTAGTTTTTGTATTTTGCAGCCCTGTTGTTAAACACGTACACATTTAGGATTGTTGAATCTTTTTGGAGAATTGAACCTTTATTATGTTATGTCCCTACTTATTCCCAATAATACTCCTTTTTCTGAAGTATAATTTGTCTGATATTAATATAGCTACTGCAGTAGAACCGGATAATTTTCAACCATTTCAAGAGGTAGCATAAGATCAAGAACTGGTGGTATAAAAGGAAGAAATCGAAGTTGCATTGAAGGCATTGGTGAAAAAACTATCCTCTCTCCACCATCTTCACTAACTCAGACACCAACTGTCCCTCACACAGCACTCCCTACTTCTCTGCTGAGTTCAATAACTCATTACAATGGCCACACAGAACTCATAGTCCATATTCACGATTATGGGGTTTATTAGGGAAGTAACAGTTATAACTCAGGCTCAAAGACACTCAGAATACAGTTCTTCTATCAGGAGAGCCTCTTCCCTCCTGTGCTTATAGGTGTGACTCTGCCTGGCCTTGGGCCTCTCTCCGAAGGCACTCAGCTTTCCTTCTCCATGGGCCATCATCTCCTATAGCCGGGTCCCTGTTGCTTGGTCTCTCCTGCCATGGCATCTTACTGTCTTCAGGGTTACAGCTTCCTCTCTCTATCTCAGTCTCCTGCTTCTAGGAGCTTCTCAGTGCAGGGATCTCAGGTCCATAATATACGCTCAGCTCCTGGCTGTTCTTTCTTGATGGGAGTTGAATCCTCCTCTTTGCTCTGGAACTGGTTCTCTTTGAAGGGAAAACTAAACAATCCCCTTGGTGAACCACAATTACCCTATCACACAGTCCTGCCCAAGCACCAGGGTGGATGTTATAAGACCATGGCTAGAAAGGCCTCACAAAATAAACAATCACATCACAGTACCTTGAACTCATTTTTCAAGTGAAGTACCAAAAATCCCATAGGAACAGATTAGTAAAGAATATAATCAATAGCAAGAACATTTTCATAATTATGTTTTCTGTATTTGGAAGAAATCTATAGCGCTATTCTTATTTTGCCAATTCACAGGGATCACAGAGGTTAGTGGTAGATATTGCAGTACCAGAAAACTCTCTGGTGAAACAGTCTGTGAGCGGTCTTACAAACATGGATATTCCACCAGAGTCAAAAGAATGACGTTACATTAATCATCAAAGAGAACATTTCAAGATCTAGCCTGAAGTACAATGTTGTCACTGATAGCTAATATCCATACACTTACAAGGAAGACCAGTTTATATGACTCTTCAAATTTATGCACCAACCACTAATGCCAAAGATAAAGAAATTGAAGATTTTAAACAACTTCTGCAGCCTGAAATTGATCAAACATGCAATCAAGATGCATTGATAATTACCGATCATTAGAATGTTAAAGTTGGAAACAAAGAAGGAAAAGTAGTTGGAAAATACAGCATTGCTGATAGAAATGATGCCAGAAATCTCATGAAAGAATTTTGCAAGACCAGTGACTCATCCACTGCAAATATTTTTTTCCACCAACATAAACGGCAGCTATACACGTGGACTTTACCAGATGGAATACACGGGAATCAAACTGACTACATCTGTGGAAAGAGAAGATGGGAAAACTCATATCATCAGTCAGAACAAGGCCAGGGATCGATTGTGAAACAGACTGTCAATTGCTCACATGGGAGTTCAAGTTGAAACTGAAGAAAATTAGAATAAGTCAAAAAGGGCCAAAGTACGACCTTGAGTATATCTCACCTGTATTTAGAGACCACCTCAAGAATACATTTTACGTGTTCAACACTAACTACTGAAGACCAGACGAGTTGTGGAATGACATCAAGGACATCACACATGAAGAAAGCAAGAGGTCCTTTAAAAGACAGGAAAGAAAGAAAAGACCAAAACGGATGTCAGAAGAGACTCTGAACCTTGCTCTTGAATGTCAGGTAGCTGAAGTGAACGGAAGAAATGATGAAGTAATAGAGCTGAACAGAAGATTTCAAAGGGTGGCTTGAGAAGAAAAAGTATTATAATGACGTGTGTAAAGATCTGGAGATGGATAACCAAAAGGGAAGAACACACTCAGCATTTCTCAAGCTGAGAGAACTGACGAAAAAATTTAACTCCTGAGTTGCAATACTGAAGGATTCTACAGGTATAATATTAAATGACGCAGGAAGCATCAAAAGAAGATGAAAGTAATACCCACAGTCACTATACCAAAAAGAATTTGTCGACCTTCAACCATTTCAGGAAGTAGCATATGATCAGCAACCGATGGTACTGAAGGAAGAAGTCCATGTTGCACTGAAGGAATTGGTGAGAAAAAAAAGCCTCCAAGAATTGATGGAATACCAACTGAGATGTTTCACCAAACGGATGCAGCACTGGAATCGCTCACTTGTCTAATCCCAAGAAATTTGGAATACAGCTACCTGGCCTACGAACTGGAAAGGATCTATATTTACGCCTATTCCTAAGACAGGTGATCCAACCAAATCTGGAAATTATCAAACAATATCATTAATATCACATGCAAGTAATATTCTGCTAAAAATCATTCAAAAGCAGCTGCAGCAGTACATTGACAGGGAACTGCCAGAAATTTAAGCAGGATTCAGAAGAGGACATGGAAGGAGGGATATCACAGCTGATGTCATATCGATTCTGGCTGAAAGCAGAGAATACCAGAAAGATGTTTACCTGTGTATTATTGACTATGCAAAGGCATTTGACTGCTTGGGTCATAACAAATTATGGATAACATTGCGAAGAGTGGGAATTCCAGAACACTTCATTGTGCTGATGAGGAACCTGATCAAGAGGTAGATGTTCAAACAGAAAAAAGTGATACTGCGTGGTTTAAAGTCAGGAAAGCTGTGTGTCAGGGTTGTATCCTTTCACAATACTTATTTAATCTGCAAATAATCTGAGAAGCTGGACTACACGGAGAACACGACATCAGGATTGGAGAAAGACTCATTAACAACCTCCACTTTGCAGATGACACAACCCTGCTTGCTAAAAGATAAGAGGACTTGAAGCACTGACTGATGAAGATCAAAGACAGCGGCCTTCAGTATAGATTGCACCTCAACATAAATAAAACAAAAATCATCACAACTGGGCCAATGAGCAACATCATGATAAATGGAGAAAAGATTGAGATTGTCAAGGATTTCATTTTATTTGGATCCACAATCAACACCCATGGAAACAGCAGTTAAGAAATCAAAAGATGCATTGCATTGGGCAAATCGGCTGCAAAAGACCTCTAAAGTATTGAAAAGCAAAGACATCACCTTGAAAACTAAGATGCAACTGATCCAAGCCACAGTGTTTTCAGTGGCCTCGTATGTGTGGGAAAGCTAGCTGATGAATAAGGAAGACCGAAGAAGAAGATGGCATGTGCGGTGAGGCAAGCAGTGATGCTCGGGACATGTTTTTCACATCAGAAGAGACCGAGTGGTGGAAAGTCTACACAAGCCTCCAGAACCAGTGAAAAGCAGTGCTAAGTTGGCAAAAGATAAGTACATGCATTTAAAATGCCACACAAATCAAAAATCATCCCCTTTGGGAAGAACATCTCTCCCATTTACCTGCTTCCTCCCTCTCTGTTTTTAGTCTTGGACCAGCTTCGGCTATTTCTGGGTCCCCTGGGCTAGAAGTAGGAACTATCACATGCCCTGGAGCAGGAACAAACAACAAAAAATAATCTGCCAGCTTCCCTAAGCCAGGAACTCAGGGAAGGCACAGACATAAGGGGTCCAAGGACTCTGAATGCCTTTCACCCTTGCATAGACCTGTGTGGGCCCATTTCAACAGCGTAGGCCCTCATTAGCACACTACGACAGGGTATATACCTGAAGCCTATTTTCAACTCTATCAGCTATGAAGTGGAGTGGCAGATTCGTGATATTTGACAACGTTCTGCCAATGAAGCAGAGTCCTCACCTACCCACATCAGTGACTTGAGGGTTGGTGGCTCCACCCACGTCACCTAGCCACCCAATTCAGGAGTCCAAGAATAAGTGGTGAATCCCAGTCCTTACAACCAACAGCATTGGGTGACCATGGTCTGGCTGCAAAACCCACCCACCTATGTGCTCTAGGGAACAGGGACATGCTTTCCTCCCAGACACTCAGGGGCAGTCATTCCCCCCACAGTAGCCAGACGCCTGTACCTACACCAATCAACCCTGTCTATGCAGGACTGTAGGTGAGAGCCTACACCACACACTTGGTGACCGACTACCTGGACACCTGAGCTGAATCCATACAAGAAAAGTAAAAGGGCTCCTAGGCTCACATACCTAGTAACAGCTCTGATCACCTGGTGACAGGATGTAAGAGCTTCAAAGGTGCCAATAATCAAACTAGCTCACCCAAGCAGCCTGTTTGGACATATCAAAATAAAACAAGAAGCTAGGACACAGTACACCAAAAAAAAAAAAACCCAGTGCCATCAAGTAGATTCCGACTCAGTAAGCAAACATAAAATAAATGGATATAATAACTTATTGATGGCTCAGAGACAAGTGTAAATATCAAATAACATAAAGAAGCAGACCATGATGGATTCAGGAAGCTCCCAAAACAACAAATCAAGAAATCTTCCAAATGAAGAGAAATTCCAGGAATTACCAGAGGTAGAATTTAAAAGATTAAGAGATCGAGCTCTTCAAAAGATCCAGGAGGAGATCAGGCAAAATGAAGAACAAGCCAAGGAACACAGAGATAAAACAACAGAGGAACTTAAGAAGGTTATACAAGAGTATAATGACAAATGTAACAGGCTGCAAGAATCCATAGAAAGATAGCAAGCAAATCCAAAAGAGTAACAATAAAATTTCAGAATTAGACAACTCAATAGAAAATGAGAGAAGCAGAATCGAGGCACTGGAAGTCAGAATTAGTGAAACTGAAGATAAAGCACTTGACGCCAACTTATTTGAGGAAAAATCAGATAAAGTAATTTTTTAAAATTGAAGAAACTCTAAGAATTATGTGGGATTCTATCAAGGGTGATTGGAACACCAGAATCGGGGTGGGGGGTGGAGGGATAACAGAAAACACAGTAAGAATTGTTGAAGACTTGGCTAAAAACTTCACTGATCTTGTGAAAGATAAGAAGATATCTATCCAAGATGCTTACTGAACCCCACGCAAGGTAGATGCCAAGATAAAGTCACCAGGACATATTATAATCTTGCTTGCCAAAACCAAATATAAAGAGAGAATTTTAAGAGTAGCTAGGGATAAACAAAAAGTCACCTATAAAGAAGGGTCAGTAAGACCAAGCTCGGACTACTCAGCAGAAACCATGCAGGCAAGAAGGACATATACAAAGCCCTGAAGGAAAAAAAAAAAATTGCCTGCCAAGAATTATATATCCAGCAAAACTGTCTCTCAAATATGACAGTGAAATTAGGACATTTCCAGATAAGCAGAAGTTTAGGGAATTTTTAAAAACCTAACCAATATGACAAGAAATAATAAAGGGAGTTCTCCAGTTAGAAAATCAATAACATCAGCTAACAACCCAACACTAGAACACGGGACAGAACTACCAGATATCAACGCACATAGGGACATCACAAATAAATCAAAGCTAAAACACTGAAAATATTGAAACAGAGACATTGATTTGTAAAAGATGACAACATTAAGAGAAAAAAGAGGGACTAAATAATGTAGTCATAGATCTTTCATATGGAGAGGAAATCAAGACGATATAAAGAAATAAAAGATAGGTTTAAATTTAGAAAAACAGAGGTAAATGTTAAGGTAACCCAAAGGAAACTAACAATCCTACACATTAAAATAAAAAAAAAACAAGGAAAACATAAATTTTCGGCAAATACAAAAGCAACAAGGAAAAAGATGAAAGACTAAAAAGAAAAACGATTCAGCACGGAAAAAAATTAATTAGCAGTAAATACAAAGGCAACAAAAATGAAGAGGATGGAAAGAAAATGCACAAAGAACAACGACTCAACAGAGAAAATTAAGGGGAATAAGGAAAATGTCAACAACACATACACAAAAAAGACGAAAATGACAGCACTAAACTCATAACTATGAATAATTACGATAATGTAAATGGTTTAATTGCACCAATAAGGAGAGAGAAAGTAGCAGAATGGATTAAAAAACATGATCCGTCTGTATGCAGACTGCAAGAGACACACCATAGACTCAAAGACATTAACTAAATCTCAAAGAACGGAAGAATTTTATATATATATATATATATCAAGCAGACAACAATAAAAAATAAGAGCGGCAATATTAATCTCTGATAAAACAGGCTTTAAAGTAAAATACACCACAAAGGAAAAGGAAATACGCTATATAATGATTCAAGGGTCAATATACCGGGAGGACAAAATCATAATAAATACTTATATACCCAATGACAGGGCTCCAAAATACATAAAACAAACTCAAACAGCATTGAAAAGAGAAATAGCTCCACAATAATAGTAGAAGACTTCAACATACCACTTGTGATGACAGACAGGATATCCATAAAGAAGCTCAGTAAAGACACGGAAGATCTAAATACCACAATCAGCCAACTTGATCTCACAGACTTAAACACAACACTTCACCCAACGGTAGTCAAGTAAACTTTCTTTTCTAACGCTCATGGAGCATTCTTGAGAATAGACCACGTATTAGGCCACAAAGCAAGCATTAACAGAATCCAAAACATCAAAATATTACACAACATGTTTCCTGACTATAAAGCCATAAAAGTCAAAAGGCTGTTGTTATCATACATTTTAATTTCTTACATATTTTAAACCCAATAAAGTCTATTCTTATTATGTCATGCAGTCAGTAATCCTCTATTTTTACCCGTTTCATTAACTTTCATTCCTTCTTGCATCTTAAGCCTTTCACCTTAATTTTCTTTCTGCTTGAAGAATATCTTTGGGATTTTCTTTAATGTGGGCATGCTGATGTTAACTTATCTAGGTTTTGTTTGTCTGAAAACAAAAGGTCTTTGCTCACGCATGATATTTTTCCTCAGCATAGAGTTTTGGGTTGCCATATATTTTCTCTCTGTAATTTAAATATATCATCTTATTGTCTTAGGGTTTTCACTATTTCTGTAGAGAAGTCATCAGTTTTTTTGTCCGTCCTTTAAAGATAATCTCTTCCATTCTTTAAGTAGTGTTAAATTATTTGTTTTTTGTGGGGTTTTTTGTCTTTACCTTCAGCAGTCCTACTATGATGTACCTAGATACGAATTTCTTCGTATTTACCCTACATGGGTCTTATAAGGAAACTTTGGTGGCGTAGCAGTTAAGTGTTATGGCTGCTACACAAAAGGTTAGCAGTTCGAATCCACCAGGTGCTCCTTGGAAACTCTATGGAGCAGTTCTACTCTGTCCTATAGGGTAGCTTTGAGTCAGAATCGACTCGACGGCAATGGCTTTTTTTTTTTTTTTTTTTGGTTTGGGTTTTGTAAGTCTTCTAGGATCTGTGACTTGATCTCTTTAATCATTTGAAGAAAATTCTCAGCCATAATCTCAGTTTTTCTGCCTCATTCTTTTTCTTCCTTCTTAAAGTACCTTATGCTAGATATTCTCATTGTATTCTCTGTATCTTATTCCTTTTTATATTATATATATTTTTTCTTTTGTCTATGCCTCTTTTCTTCCAACATATCTTCCAGTTCACTAAATCTCTCTTCAGCATTTGTAATCTGCTGTTATATACATACCTTAAGATTTTAACTTCAGCTATAGTTTTCAGTTGACTTTCTAAGTTGATCTTTTTCTTAGTTTCTAGTTTTTTGCCAAATTTCTAAGTCTTGCCTTTATTTCTTTCAACATAATAGAGTTATTTCAGTGTATTTGTCTGATAGCTCCAATATCTAGTTTTTCTGTGGATCTCATTCTGTTATTTGTTGTTTCTCCAGGTTTCACTCTTTTCTTTCTTTTTTTAAAAAAATGTTGATTATATTAGAGAGGCAAGGCCAAGATGGCAGAGTAGTGAGACGCTGCCAGTGATCCCTCTTACAAAAAAGACCCGAAAAAACAAGTGAAGTGATTATATTTATGACAAGCTAGGAGCCCTGAACATCAAAGGCAAAGTTAGAAAATAGACTCAGCAGCAGAGGGAGGGAGAGACTTTTCAGAAGTGGAGAGGAGTTACTGGACCTGAATAGCCAGGAATCCTCAGGCACCATTCCCTGGAGTGACTGCAGTGGGGCTGGCAGTAGCATTCCAGAGGCGTTTAGCTCAGGGAAAGACAGCAAGTTGCACAGACTCCTCACACCTCCAGAACAAGAGAAGAATGGCACTCTCAGCAAAAGCTAATTACTTGTGTTTATTTTACCACCCCCCTAGCCCCCAAGCCGGCTTCAGTGGCTGTCAACTTCCCTGGGCCTGAGATAGGCCCTGGTACCACTTTGAGCCATTTTTCCATCCTTGAAGAAGGTATAAGTTCACAACTGGGGGAAAGATAATCTGCTAGCTCAATTAAGCTGGGGAGCTCAGGAGAGAAGTAGCTCTTGTTCAGGCACAAACGGTCCATGGGCTTTGAATACCTTTCACCCCAGCATGGACCTCTGTGGGCCCATTTCAGAAGAATAGGCCCTTGCTGCCAGACTGCAACTGTTTCAGCTGAATGCCGGAAAGATGGGTGTTTGATGTTTGACACTTCTTTGCCTATTAAACAGGGTCTTCACCTACCCACATCAGGGGCCTAAGGACTGGTGGCTCCACCCACAATACCTGGCCACCTGTGACAGGGCTCCAAGGATAAGTAGTACTGCCCAGAACTTACAACCAAAAGCATTGGGTACCCATCGCCCTTCTGCAGAACCCACCCGTGTGCTCTACAGAACAGGGATGCACTTTCCTCACAGACACTCAGAGGACAGCTGTCAGACCCCTGCCTTGATCAGAGTCTGACCCCCTACTGCAGCCAGATACTTCTGCCTACACCAATAACCCCTGCCCCTCTAAGACTGTAGGACAGAGCCTGTACCTTACACTTTATGACCAACTACCTGGGCACCTGAGTTGAATGCATACAAGAAAAGTAAATGAACTCCTAGGCTCATATACCTGGTAACAGTGCTAGCCATCTGGTGATAGTACATTAGAGCTTCAAAGGTGAAAATAATCAACCTAGCGCACTCAAGCAGCTTATTTGGGTATACCAAAACTAAACAAAGCAAGAAGCTAGGATATAAAAAGCAAGCATAAAATAAACTAGTACAATAACTTATAGATTGCTCAGAGACAACAGTCAACATCAAATCACATAAAGAGGCAGACACGGGGCCAGGACCAAGATGGCTCACTAGGTAGAAGCTTCCACTTATCCCTCTTGAAACAAAGACTTGAAAAAACAAGTGAATCAATTACATAAAGGACAATCTACAAACCCTGACCATCAAACACACAACTAAGGAGTTGACCTGAGTGACAGGGGAGCAAAAAGCCACACTGCAGCAGGGACTACTTCCGGAGCCAGTGTCCCACGCCACAGCCCTGAGCCCTCGCGGTTCCCTGGTGCCAGAGTGGTGGGGCTGATTGTGGCTTACTGAGACAGGGAAGCACAGATGTAGGCCTAACCCTCAGGACCAACTTTGGAGGGGACCCAGACAGCACACGCAGGCTCCACACAGACGCGGCTGACAGGGAAACAAAAAACCACAGGGAAGCAGCGACCAGTTTTACAGCCTGGAGTGCAGCGTCCCAGAAAGGAAACCTTGGTGCTGGGCTTTGGACTAAGTGTGGGGGAGCCGATTGTGGCTTCCTGAGACGGTGTGAGCATGGACGCAGCCCTAACCCTCTGCGACAGTCTCACCAGGGATCCAGCCAGCACACACGAGCGACACAATGCTCTGGAATCTCAGAAAAAACAGTCTTCACCAAACAACATAAGTAACTTTCTATATTTTGCCAGGCTACTCTCTTCTATATATCTGATTCCACCCCTCATTGCCCCAGCCAGCTCATTAACATTGGAATTCTCTGTGCCAGAGAGTGAAGTGCACTGCTGGATTTTTTTCTTCTTTCTTTTCTAACCCATTCTCCTGGCCTGAGAAAAGCAGCATTTAACAATCAAAGAAAAAATCCTTCCCTGACTCCCTAAACTGGAATAACAATACAGAATCAGCTCCATCCAGGCATTAACAGACCCATAGTCTTTGGCTTTCACCCTACAGGTAACTAGGTGGCTATTAAAATGCAAAGGCAATTCTGGTAGAGATCTGACCATAATTGTTTTAGCTCGGCAGTGGAAAGGCAAGTTTTGGAGGTCAGATACCTCTCTACCTATTAAACAGAGCCCTCGCTGATCCACACCAGTGAACTGAGGGCTGAGACTCCACCCACACCACCTAGCCTAGAGGGGTCTGAGAATAGTGACGTCTACCCAAGCATTGGGTGCCTAAGATACAGCTGCAGAGCCTACCCACCAGAGCGCTCTAGAGAATAGAGTCACACCTACCTCACTGACACTTGAAGGAAGGCTGTCAGCATCCTGCCCTCCTCGAAATGTGACCCCCTGCCACTAATAGAAACTGGCGCATACAACCATCACCACTACTCCTCTAAGATAATAGGTGAGAGCCTACACCACACACTAGGTGACCAGCTATCAGGACACCTGAGCTGATTCTATTCAAGAATAGTGAATGGACTCATACACTTATATACCTGGTAACAGCTCAGGCAAGCTGGTAGTAGGACGTAAGTGATTCAAAACCTACAGCAATCACAATACCACAATCTAGTAGCCCATCTGGGTGTACTGTAACAAAACAAAACAAGAGATAAGACTTAGTGAGCAAATATAAAAGAAAATATTACAGTATCTTATAGATGGCTCAGAGACAGCAGTCGACATCAAATCACATGAAGAAGCAGACCATGATTGTTTCTACAAACCCCCAAATCAAAGAATCAAAATCATTCCCAGATGTAGATACATTCCTAGAATTGCCAAATGTAGAATATAAAAAAATTGTATACAAAATGCTTCAAGACATCAGGAATGACCTCACAAATGAAATAAGGCAATCTACAGAAAAAGCCAAGGAATACACGGATAAAGCAGTTGAAGAAATCCAAAAGATTATTCAAGAACATAGTGAAAACATTAATAAGCTGTAAGAATTCATAGAGAGACAGCATTCAGAAATCCAAAAGATTAACAATAAAGTCACAGAATCAGACAACTCAATAGGAAGTCAGAGGAGCAGACTCAAGGAACTGGAATGCAGAGTGGGGGAGCTGGAGGATAAGGCAATTGACACAAATATAGTTGAAGAAAAATCAAATAGAATTTAAAACTATGAAGAAACCCTAAGAATCATGGGAGACTCTATCAAGAATAATTTGCATGTGATTGGAGTTACAGAACGGGGAGGGATAACAGAAAATACAGAGAGAATAGTGGAAGATCTGATGGCAGAAAAATTCCCTGGCATCGTGAAAGATGAAAAGATATCTACCCAAGATGCTCATCGAACCTCATACAAGATAGATCCCAAAAGAAAATCACCAAGACATATCATCAAACCAGCCAAAACCAAAGATAAAGAGAAAATTTTAAAAGCACCCAAGCATAAACGAAAAGTTACCTACAAAGGAGAATCAATAAGTTTGCACTACTCGGCAGAAACCATGCAGCCAAGAAGGCAATGGGATAACATATACAGAGCACTCAAAGAGGAAAAACTGTCAGCCAAGTTTCATATATCCAGCAAAACTCTAAAACATGAAGGTGAAATTAAGATATTTACAGATAAACACAAGCTTAGAGAATTTGCAAAAACCAAACCAAAACTGCAAGAATTACTAAAGGAAATTCTTCGGTCAGAAAATCAATATCAGATACCAACACAACACAAGGTCACAGAACAAAACATCCTGATATCAACTCAGATAGGGAAATCACAAAAACAAAATAAGATTAATTAAAAACATTGCTCAAAACAGGGAATCATTGATGTCATTACGTAGAAGATTACAATAGTCAAAAAAGAGGGACTAAATACAGGAGACACAGATCTTACATATGGAGAGGAAACCAAGGCGATACAGGGCGAAACAACTTAGGTTTTCACTTAGTCAAACCGGGGTAAATATTAAGGTAACCACAACGAGGTCTAACAATTCCATACTTCAAAATAAAAACGAAGATAAACATAACAACTCACCAAAATAAATTCAACTACTTAAAAAGGAGGAACACACATTCTACAAAGAAAACCTCAGCACAAAAAAGTAAATGGAAAAATGAAATTGTCAAAAACAGGCATCAAAATGACAGCACTAAACTCAAACTTATCTAGTTACACTTAATGTAAATGGACTAAATTCACCAATAAAGAGACAGGAAGTTGCAGACTGGATAAAAAAACACGATCAGTCTGTATGCTGCCTAAAAGAGACATGCCTTAGACTTAGAGACACAAATAAACTAAAACTGAAAGAGTGGATAAAAATATATCAAGCAAACAACAATCAAGAAAGAGCAGGAGAGGCAATATTAATTTCCAACAAAATAGGATTTAAAGTTAAATCCACCACAAAGGATAAAGAAGGACACTACATATGATTAAAGGGACAATTTACCAGGAAGATATAACCGTATGAAATATTTATGCACCCAATGATAGGGCCGCAACATTCATAAAACAAATGTTAACAGAATTAAAAAGGGAGATAGACACCTCCACAATTATAGTAGGACACTTCAACACAACACTCTCGGTGAAAGATAGGAAATGCAGTAAGAAGCTCAAGAGACACGGAAGATCTAATTGCTACAATTAAACAACTTCACTTCATAGACTTATACAGAACACTCCACCCAACAGCTGCAAACTATAATTTCTTTTCTAGTGCACATGAAACGTTCTCTAGAACAGATCACATATTAGGTCATAAAACAAGCCTTTGCAGGACCCAAAACATTGAAATATTACAAAACATCTTCTCTGAACAAAAGACCATAAAAGTAAAAATCAATAACAGCAAAACCAGGGAAAAGAAATCAAATGCTTGGAAACTGCACAACACCCTGCTCAAAAAAGACTGGGTTATGGAAGACCTTAAGGAGGGAATAAAGAAATTCACAGAATTCAACGAGACTGAAAACACTTCCTATGAAAACCTTTGGGACATGGTGAAAGCAGTGCTCAGAGGTCAATTTATATCAACAAAAGCACACATATTAAAGAAGAGCCAAAATGAAAGAACTGTCCCTACAACTTGAACAAACAGAAAGAGAGCAACAAAAGAAACTGTCAGGCACCAGAATAAAGCAAAAAATAAAAACTACAGCAAAATTAAATGAATTAGAGAATAGAAAAACAATTGAAAGAGTTAACAAGGCCAAACACTGCTTCTTTGAAAAAATTAACAAAATTGATAAACCATTGGCCAGACTGATTAAAGAAATACAGGAAAAGAAACCAATAATCCGAATAAGAAATGGGATGGGCCATATCACAACAGATCCAACTGAAATTAAAACAATCATAAGAGATGACTACAAAAAATTGTACTCTAACAAATTTGAAAACCTAGAAAAAATGGATGAATTCCTAGAAAAACACTACCTACCTAAACTAACATAAACTGAAGTAGAACAACTAAATAGACCCATAACAAAAAAAGAGATTGAAAAGGCAATCAAAACACTCCCAACAAAAAAAAGCCCTGGCCCTGACGGCTTCACTGCAAAGTTCTACCAAACTTTCAGGGAAGACTTACCACTACTACTGAAGGTATTTCAAAGCATAGAAAAGGACGGAATACTACTAACTCCTTCTATGAAGCCAGCATAACCCAGATACCAAAACCACCTAAAGACAACACACAAAAAAAGAAAATTACAGACCTATATCCCTCATGAACATAGATGCAAAAATCCTCAAGAAAATTCTAGCCAATAGAACTCAACAACATATCAAAAAAATAATCCACCATCACCAAGTAGGATTTATACCAGGTATGCAAGGTTGGTTCAATATTAGAAAACCAGTTAATGTAATCCACCACATAAAAAAAAAGACAAGAATCACATAATTTTATCAATTGATGCAGAAAAGGCATTTGACAAAGTCCAACACCCACTCATGATAAAAACTCTCAGCAAAATAGGAATAGAAGGAAAATTCCTCAACATAATAAAGGGTATTGATACAAAGCCAATACCCAGCATCATCCTAAATGGAGAGAGCCTGAAAGCATTTCCCTTGAGAACGGGAAACACACAAGGATCCCCTTTATCACTGCTCTTATTCAACATTGTGCTAGAGGTCCTAGCCAGAGCAACTGGGATACACAAAGAAATAAAGAGCATCCAGATTGGTAAGGAAGAAATTCAATTACCTCTATTTTCCAACGACATTATCTTATACACAGAAAACCCTGAGGAATCCTCAAGAAAACTATTAAAACTAATAGAAGGGTTCAGCAAAGTTTCAGATTACAATATAAACATACAAAATCAGTTGGATTCCTCTATATCAACAAAAAGAACATTGAAGAGGAAATCACCAAATGAATACCATTCACAGCAGCCCCCAAGAAGATAAAATACTTAGGAATAAACCTTACCAAAATGTAAAGGAGCTATACCAAGAAAACTACAAGGCACTACTGCAAAAAACCAAAAGGGACCTACGTAATTGGAAAAACATACCTTGCTCATGGATAGGAAGACAACATTGTAAAATTGTCCATTCTACTAAAAGCCATCTATAGATACAATGCACTTCTGATCCAAATTCCAATGACATTTTTTAAAAAGATGGAGAAACAAATCACCCACTTCATATGGAAGGGAAAGAAGTAGTGGATAAGTAAAGCATTACTAAAAAAGAAGAAAGTGGGAGGACTCACTTTGCCTGATATTAGAACCAATTATACTGCCACAGTAGTCAAAACAACCTGGTACTGGTACAACAACAGACACAGAGACCAATGGAACAGAACTGAGAACCCAGATATAAATCCATCCACATATGAGCAGCTGATATTTGACAAAGGCCCAATGTCAGTTAATTGGGGAGAAGACAGTCTTTTTAACAAAAGGTGCTGGCGTAACTGTATATCCATTTGCAAAAAATGAAACAGGACCCATACCACACACCATGCACAAAAACTAACTCCAAATGGATCAAAGACCTAAACATAAAATCTAAAAAGATAAAGATCATGGAAGAAAAAATAGGGACAAAATTAGGAGACCTAATACATGGCATAAACAGAATACAAAACATTACTAAAAATGATGAAGAGAAACCAGATAACTGGGAGCTCCTAAAAATCAAACACCTATGCTCATCTAAAGACTTCACCAAAAGAGTGAAAAGACCACCTACAGACTGGGAAAAAGTTTTCAGCTATGACATCTCCACCCGGTGCCTGATCTCTAAAACCTACACGACTCTGCTAAAACTCAACCACAAAAAGACAAACAACCCAATTAAAAAATGGGCAAAGGATATGAACAGGCACTTCACTAAAGAAGACATTCAGGCGGCTAACAGATACATGAGGAAAGGCTCTCGATCATTAGCCATTAGAGAAATGCAAATCAAAACTACAATGAGATTCCATCTCACTCCAACAAGGCTGGCATTAATCCAAAACACACAAAATAATAAATGTTGGAGAGGCTGTGGAGAGATTGGAACACTTATACACTGCTGGTGGGAATGTAAAATGGTATACAACCACTTTGGAAATCAATTTGGCGCTTCCTTAAAAAGCTAGAAATAGAACTACCATACAACCCAGCAATCCCACTCCTCGGAATATATCCTAGAGAAATAAGAGCCGTTACACAAACAAATATATGCACATCTATGTTTACTGGAGCACTGTTTACAAGAGCAAAAAGATGGAAGCAACCAAGGTGCCCATCAATGGATGAATGGATAAATAAATTATGGTATATTCACACAATGGAATACTACACATCAATAAAGAACAGTGATGAATCTGTGAAACATTTCATAACATGGAGAAACCTGGAAGGCATTATGCTGAGTGAAATTAGTTGCAAAAGGTCAAATATTGTATAAGACCACTATTATAAGATCTTGAGAAATAGTTTAAACTGAGAAGAACATATTCCTTTGTTGTTATGAGAGGGGAGAGGGAGGGAGGGTAGGAGAGGGGTATTTACTAAAGAGATAGACAAGAACTACTTTGGGTGAATGGAAGGACAACACTCAACACAGTGGAGGTCAGCACAACTGGACTAAACCAAAGCAAAGAAGTTTCCTGAATAAACTGAATGCTTCAAAGGTCAGCAAAGCAGGGGCAGGGGTTTGGGGACCACGATTTCAGGGGACATCTAAGTCAACTGGCATAATAAAATCTATTAAGAAAACATTCTGCATCCCACTTTGAAGAGTGGCATCTGGGGTCTTAAATGCAGCCATCTCATTTCAGATGCATCAATGATTCTCAACCCACCTGGATCAAGGGAGAATGGAGAACACCAAGAACATAAGATAATAATGAGCCCAACAGACAGAAAGGACTACATGAACTAGAGACTACATCATCCTGAGACCAGAAGAACTAGATAGTGTCGGGCCACAACCAATGACTGCCCTGACAGGGAACATAACAGAGATCCCTTGAGGGAGCAGGAGAACAGTGGGACGCAGACCCCAAATTCTCATAAAAAGACCAGACTTAATGGTCTGACTGAGACTGGAAGGACCCCAGTGATCATGGCCCCCACAACTTCCGTTTACCCACTACGGGAACCATCCCCAAAGCCAGTTCATCAGACATGGATTGGACTAGACAATGGGTTGGAGAGGGATGCTGGTGAGGCATGAGCTACTTGGCTTGGGTGGACACTTGAGACAATGTTGGCATCTCCTGCCTGGAAGGGAGATGGGTGGGTAGAGGGGCTTAGAAACTGGCAAAATGGTCACGAAAAGAAAGAGTGGAAGGAGGGAGTGGGCTGTCCCATTGGGGGGAAAGTAATTGGGAATATGTAACAAGTTGTGTATAAGTTTTTATGTGAGAGACTGGCTTGATTTGTAAACTTTCACTTAAAACACAATAAAAATTATTAAAATAAAAAAAAAAAGAAGCTCACCCATGATTGCTTCAACAAGCTCTCAGAACAAAGACTCAAGGAATCTTATGGATGAAGGTGCATTCCTGGAATTACCAGATGCAGAATACAAAGATTAATATACAGAACACTTAAAGACATCAGGAAGAAAATGAGGCAAAATGCAGAACAAGCCATGGAACACACAGATAAAGCAGCTGAAGAAATTAAAAAGGTTACTCAAGAACATAATTAAAAATTTAATAAGCTGCAAGAAACCATAGAGAGACTGCAATCAGAAATTCAGAAGATTAACAATAAAATTACAGAGTTAGAAAACTCAATAGAAAGTAAGAAGAGCACAATTGAAGAACTGGAAGGCAGAATTACTGAGATTGAAGATCAAATTCTTGGGACTAATATATTTGAAGAGAAAGCGGATAAAAGAATTTTAAATGAAGAAATCCAAAGAATCATGTGGGACTTTATCAAGAGAAATAACTATGAGTGATTGCAGTACCAGAAGATTTGTTGGCAGAAAACTTCCATGATATCATGAAAGATGCTCATCGAATTCCACATAAGGTAGATCTCAAAAGAAAGTGACCGAGACATATAATAATCAAACTTGCCAAAATCAAATATAAAGAGAACTTAAAGAGAGGCTAGGGATAAAGGAAGTCACCAACAAAGGAGAGTAAATAATAATAAACTTGAACTACTCAGCAAAAATCATGGAGGCAAGAAGGCAATGGGATGACTTATACAAAATATTGAAGGAAAAAAATTGCCAGCCAGGAATCAAACCATAACCCTGGCCCTCTGGCCTTGTGGCCCTCTGGCCTTCTGGCCCTCTGGCCTTAGCCCTCTAACTCTAGCCCCTAAGCCCTGCGCCCCAAAGCCCCTAAGACCCTAAGCCCTTAGGTCCTAACCCCCAAGGCCCTAAACTCTAACCCTAACCCAAACCCGAACCCCTATACCCTAAAACCTACAACCTAAACACCTACACCCCAAAACACTACACATCAAAACCCTACACTTTAAACCCTATACTCTAAGCCCCAAACCCTAAACCCAAACCTCAAACCCCAAAGCCCAAACCCTAAACCTAACCATAAACCCTAAACCCTAACACCTAACCCTAACCCCTAACCTCTCGAACCCTAACACTCGAACCCTAACCCTCTAATGCTAACCTGAAACCCTAACCCAGAACCCTAACCCTCTAAACCTAATCCTCTAACCCTAACCCTAAACCTAACCCCAACCCCCAAACCCAGCCCCAAACTCTAAACCTCAAATCCCTAGCCCTAAACCTAACAATGAGCCTAAGCCTAACCCTATCACTTAACCCTAAACCCTAAACCATGACACTTAAAACCCTAACACCCTTAGCCCTAACACATTTAAACCTAACACCCTAAACGCCAAAACCCTAAACACTAACACCCTTAACCCCAACCCCTAACCCCTAAACTTAAACGCTTAACCATCTAACCCTCTAACCCTAATACCCTAACCCTAAACTCTAACCCCAGCCCCCAGCCCTCACTCTAAGCCTTGAACTCTAAACCTTAAGCCCTAAATCCTAGGCTCTAAGCCCTAAGCCCTAAAAGCTAAGTCCTAAAACCCTAAACTCTAAGCCCTAAGCCCTAAACCTAACCCTCTAACCCTAACCCTAAAACCTTACCCCAAACCCATCCCAAACCCCTAAACCTGAATCCCTAAACCCTAGCCCTAACCCCTAACCCTAAACCTCTAAAGCATACCCCTAATCCTCTAACCCTAAACCTCTAACCCTAACCACAACACCAACCCCAACCTCTGAACCCTGAAACCCTAACCCCCAACCCTAAGCCTCTGAACCCTAAGCCTAAACCCTCTAACCCTAAACCCTAACATTCACCTCCTCACACCCTCACCTTCTCACTCCCTCACTCTATAATCTTCTCAACCTCTAACCCCCTCACCCTCTAACCCCTCACCCTCTAACTCCCTCAATCTCTAACCCCAACCCTCTAAACCCCAACCCTCTAACACCCACCCTCTAACCTCAAACCACATATCCTAAACAAACCCAACACCAAACCCAACCCTAAACCTAAACTCTAACCCCTAAAACCTAACCCAAACCCTAATGACTAAACCCAAAACTCTAAACCCCAAACTGCAACCCCTAACACCTAACCTGTAACTTCAAACTCTAACCTCAAACCCTAAACCTAACCCTAACGCATAACCCCAACCCAAAAACCCTAACCGAAAAACCCTAACCCTAAACTCTAACCCCAAACCCTAAGGACCCTAACTCTAACAACCCTAACCCTAACATCCCTAACCCCAAACCCTAACCCTTTTTGTTAGCAGCCGTAGCACTTAACCACTAGCCACCAGGGTTTCCATGAGCAGTCACAGGAATAGACATATGCACACCCGTGTTCACTGCAACATTATTCACAGTGGCAAAAAGATGGAAACAACCTAAGTGCTCGTCCACAGAGGAATGGATAAACAAACTACGGTACATACACACAGTGGAACACTACACGACAATAAAGACCAATGATGAATCTCCGAAACATCTCACGCCATGGATGAATCTGGAGCGCATCATACTAAGGTCAATCACAAAACGACATATACAGTAAGAGACCACTATCATAAAAACTCATGAAAAATTTACGCACAGAAACAATCCTTGATGTTCACTAGGGAGACGAAGAGTGGGTAGAGAAAAGCTAACTAAACAATAACCAAAAAAACCAAATCCACCACTGCTGAGTCGATTCCAACTCATAGCGACCCTATAAGACAGATGAGAACTGCCCCACAGAGTTTCCAAGGAGCGCCTGGTGGATTCGAACTGCAGACCTTTGGTTAGCACTGGTGGGTCTTAACCACTACGCCATCAGGGTTTCCAACCAAACAACAGATATGTGGTAACTCTGGCGAAGGAAGAGACGGTACACAAGACTGGAGAATCAACCTCAGCCTCACTCTAACCCTAACCATAACCCTAAACCACTTGTGCCCTAGCCTAGTAACCCCAGCCCTAACCCCAACCACCTAAAACCTATACCCCTAAACCTAACTCCCAAACCTCTAACCCCCAAACCTGAACCCCTAACACCAAACCCTAACCCCTAACCCTAATCCTCTAACCCTTCTGCATCTCTGGGCCTCTCGACTCTCCGTCTATTTTCTCCCTCCAAATCCTACTAACACTCAGTGGAATTTTGAAGTTTGAGCTGTGCTTTGCTTCTTGGTGTCTCCACCGGTCCCATCAAGGCACTGCATCACTTCTTTGCTCTGCTTCACTATTGAGTTCCAAAACCATGGCTTAGAATCGCCTGACACTGAACTTCAGCGATTCGGCGCAAGGCCGCGAGAGGGCGCGCGCACCGCCGGTTCTGTTCTGCCCACCAGGCCCTCCTGGACCTAAGCCGGGACGGACCTGGGTACCACTCCGGTGGCGACAGCAGAAGCTTTTCTTCCCGAGGGACCCAACGCCCCAGGGCGCTCTCTCAACACTCCCATTAATGCTATGATTATCCTAACCCACTCCTTCTGCGAGACCTAGTGGGTCCTCGACCAGGCTCAGCCTTCACGACCCGCACCCCCCTGCCGTGGTCACGTAGAGGAACCTGCAGGGCCGCGCTCTCCCCGCCCAAGCTCTGCCCCTCCACACCCTGATGCCCTGCAGGCCTCTACTAGGTCCCCGCCCAGGGGAGAGTTGTTGCCCCGCACGGGGTGGGGGGACACGAGGGAACATTCGGAAACCACCCCCCAGGCACGAAGCCGACTGCCCGTATTGAGACCACGTGAGCAGGGCTGCCCCGACGGCTGGAGCCTGCAGGGCATCACTCACGTTTGTCAGCTTCTCACCGCCCTCTGGGCTCGGGGTCCCAAGGCAGCCAATCCCCACAGGGGGGCGGGGGGCGGTCCATCCGCAGGGGCTGGAAGATCGGGTTGCCACCCATGGCCGGAGCGCTTAAAACCCTTATAAACCCTCATAAACGGCCAGCTCCAGACCTTCAAATGTCAGCCCGAGAGACACCTAATCTCCAACCTAAAATAAAAACCACACCTGTTGCCATCGAGTCAATTCTGACTCATAGCGACCCTATAGGACAGAGTAGAACTGCCCCAGAGTTTCCAAGGACCGCCTGGTGGATTCAAACTGCCAACCTTTTGGCTAGCAGCCTTAGCACTTAACCACTACGCCACGAGGGTAACCCACCAAACCCACTGCCACCAGGGTAGAGGTTCCAAATCCCGCCAGTGTGAGGAACCCTCAAATCCCCTCAGCACCAGAGACTGCGTCCACAGCGACCGGTACACAGCGCTGCACAAACGTTTAAGTTAACAAACAACACGGTTGCTCAGGACCCCTTCCTGCTACCCCCACGCCCGCCACCCAGAGGGGGAGCGGGACCCGGCATGCACACTGTTAACAGACACTGAATCGCTGCTTCCACAAGGAGTAGGGTCCCCGCGCTGCTCCACAGATTCCCAGGACCCCTTCCTTTCCCGGTGGGGCCCGGGTCGCGCCGACGCCCCAGCCCCGAGAGTAGACCAGCCGGGCGCGGGCGCGGGCGCAGGGGGCCTCAGCCTCCCAGGCACAGCGCCCAAAACAGTAAGGGGCAGCATGGCCTTGGGCGGGGGATCCCTCTCTCCCCTGTCCCTGGCACCCTAGGGAGTCTGGTGGGGGTGGGACGACGAATGGGGGCGAGTGCCCCGCCCTCAGTGTGGAGTCTCACCGCCCCGGGCGAACTCTGGGCCTTGGTTTCCTCCCGGCACAGGGAGCAGGTGGGGGGTGGGGGCAGGTGCCCATCCCCCAGCTTGGCCCGCAAACCTACCCCGGGCAGAGTAGGGACCTGGGCACAGCCCTGGACACGGCCTTTCTCCCCAAGCCCTTCAAGCCCCCAGGCCCGAGGGCACTCCGCAGCTGGATCCGGCGGCTGGACCTCCCCCCCCAGCAAATCCATGAGGACGCAAATTTCGTGGACCAGCTGCGTCTCCCGGGCCAGAGGCTCCCTGTCGCAGCCCCTAGAGTGGCTGCGTCCGCCCGGCCCCGCGCCGCGTCCGACCCTGGGGATCACTCGGGACGGGGTACGCCGGAGGGGGCGATGCAAGCTGCTAACCCAACGTTCGGACTCTCCAACCTCTGGAGCCCACGGGATGCTGGCACGGGACCCGCCCTCCTGGCACCTTCCCTCCACACCTTCGAGGGGCCGGGCTTGTTCAGTCTGGGAGCGGGTCCCTCCACCCAGCTGCCGGAGTTTCATACCTTTCAGAAAACACAGCAGGGAAAGCAGCACGAACACCACCCTCTCTAAGGCGCGCCATCCGGCCCGGGCCCCTCACCGCCCCTCTCAGCGCTTCCGGGAGTAACTGGCTGGACGGGGAGGAACATGGCTGCCGGCCCCGCCCAGCGGCCCGGGTGTGGGGCGGGCGTGGGGGGGTTGGGCCTCCAGAGGGGACGGTGGGGTCTAGAAGCAAGGAGAACACCAAGGTGTGCGGGGCGAGGAGACGGGAGACGTCAGGAGAGGGCCCTCTCCGGCGCAGAGTTAAGTATAGGAGGTGCAACGGTTAAGTGCTTGGCTAACTGAAAGGCGGGCCATTGGAACCCACCAGCTCAAGGGTTGAAAAGATCTGGAGATGGGCTCCCATAAAGATTCTAACCAAACAAAATCCAAACCAGTTGCTGTTGAATCAATTCCGACTCATAGTGACCCTATAGGGTTTCTAAGACTGTAAGTCTTTACAGAAGCAGACTGCCATGTCTTTCTGCCAAGAATCAACTGTTGGATTCGAACTGCCCACCCTTTGGTTAGCAGCCGAGCTCTTAACCACAGTGCCACCAGGGCTGCGCCATAAAGACTGCAACCTAGGAAACCTTGTGAGGCAGTTCTAAGTTGTACAGGGTTGATATGAGTCAGAATCTCTTGATGGCACACCACCATGATTGTCCTAAGAAAAATTCCTCCAAGCATCTGTCTACATGACCCCTGAAGCACACATGCATGCATGTTATCAAAGCAGTGCGGCCAAAGACAGGAAATTGGAATAGAGACATTATAGAGTGGACAGTGAAAAGTGATTTCTGAGGGGCATGCAGCTCAAGCGGAGGAGGTAGCATACAACTAAATGCCCTTCTCCTTCTATTGTTCAATGGTCTTGAGAAAGAATGTGTCCCAGGAATTAACTGTAGCCCAGGAGAACTTGAAGACAGCAAATACAGAGGACTGGTCAGGATGCTTCTGCAGTGGTCAGGGTGAGGAGTGATGGTGGTAGTGCAGGTGGGAACAGTGGGCAGGCTTGAGGTGAACTTTGGAGCTTGAGCTGCCAAGAATTGCTGGTCGATCAGAAGTATGGGATGAGGGGAACGGAGAATCAAACGTGACTTCTAGAATTCAGGCTACCATGAGAGCATGGTCACCAGAGCCATTCTCTACCATGTGGAAAACCATGGAGGAACAAACTTGAGAAAATGACCAAAAGATTTTTTTCTGGACATGTTAGATTTGGATGTCTGAGTTCGTCCAAGTGTGGAGAACAGTTCCCAGCTGTGGATACCACTCTCAGGTAGAGTAGTTTTCCGGGTTCTAAGAATTTGGAGATCATCAGCCTATAGCTGATTTGAAAGCCACTGGTGGTGCAGTGGTTATGCATTTGGCTGCTACCAAAAGGTCTGCAGTTTGAATCTACCAGTCGCTCCTTGGAAACCCTGTGGGGAAGCTCTACTCTGTCCTGTAGGGTCCCTATGAGTGAGAATCCACTCGATAGCGACTTTTGTTTTGTTTTGTTTTAATACTAAGCTCAGAAAAGTTGTGTGTCAGGGTTGTATTTTTTCACAGTACTTATTCAAGCAGTTCGAATCTACCAGCCACTCCTTGGAAACCCTATGGGTCAATTCTACTCTGTCCTTTAGGGTCGCTATGAGATAGAATTGACCCAACAGCAATGGACTTAGAACTTGGACTTAGAGGAGCCCTTTCTTTGTCAAAGCTGAAAGTTTTACTTCATACTTTTTAAAAACTGCCGTGTCTCATGCTATGCGGCTACCCTTACAGGAGCATTTTTGGTGCTAACTTGACTTGTTCTTGGTGAAGGGCTCTGTATTCATTTTCTAGGGCTGCCGTAGTAAATTACCAAAAACTCAGTGTCTTTAAAAAAACATATAATCCATACAGTACAAGAAGCTGGACTCTATGAAGAAGAAGGGGCACCAGGATTGGAGGAAGACTCATTAACAGCCTAGACATGCAGATGACACAACCTTGCTTACCGAAAGTGAAGAGGACTTGAAGCACTTACTGATGAGGATCAAAGACTTCAGCCTTCAGTATGGATTACACTTCAACATAAAGAAAACAAACATCCTCACAACTGGAACAATAAAAAAAAATCACAACAGAGAAAATACTGAAGTCGTCAAGGATTTCATTTTACTTGGATCCACAATCAACGCCTACGGAAGCAGACTTCGAGAAATCAAATGACATATTTTATTGGGCAAATCTGCTACAAAAGGCCTCTTTAAAGTGTTAAAATTCGAAGATGTCACTTTGAGGACTAAGGCGTGCCTGAACCAAGGCATGGTATTTTCAATCGCCTCATATGCAGCTAAAGCTGGACAATGAATAAGGAAGACAAAAAAACTGAAACTTGAATTATGTTGTTGGTGAAGAATAATGAATATACCATGGACTGCTAGAAGAATGAACACACCTGTCTTGGAAGAAGTACAGCCAGAATGCTCCTTAGAAAGGTGGGTGGCAAGACTTGGTCTCACGTACTCTGGACATATTATCAGGAGGGATCAGTCCCCGGAAAAAGACATCGTGCTTGGTAAAGTAGAGGGTCGGTGAAAAAGACAAAGATCCTCAACGAGACAGATTGAGACGGTGGCTGCAACAGTGGGCTCAAGCATAGCAATGAGAAAGGCCCAGGGCTGGGCACTGTTTCGTTGTTGTACATAGGGTCGCTATGAGTTGGAACTGACCCAACAGCACCTAACAACAACATCATAAACTCACTGGATCTCCTGGGGATAGAATGTCATATTCACTGTAGAGTAGATTGTTTGTTTGTTTGTTTACCATATTTACTAATACTATGATTTACATTTCATAACTTCCACAATCTGTTGGATCGCTTTGCTTTGGAATGGACACAAACATGCATCTCTTGCAGTCTGTTGGCCAGGTAGCTAGCTTCCAAATTTCTTTACATGATGGAGTGGGCATATACAGTGCTGCATCTGTTTGTTGAACCAACTCAGTGGGTATTCTGTCAGCTCCTGGAGCCTTGTTTTTCGCCAGTGCCTTCAGTGTAGCTTGGACGTCTTGCTTCACTACTACCAGTTCTTGATCATATGCCACCTCATGAAACGACTGAAAGTCGACTATTTCTTTTGGTACTGTGACTCTGTGTATTCTTCCCATCTTTTGTGTGTGTGTGCTTTAAGTGAAACTTTACAAATCAAGTCAGTCTCTCATACAAAAATTTGTATACAGCTTGCTATGTACTCCTAGTTCCTCTCCCACTAATGAGACAGCACACTCCTTCTCTCAACCCTGTATTCCCCGTGTCCATTCAGCCACTTTCTGTCCCCCTCTGCCTTCTCATCTCCCCTCCAAACGGGAGCTGCCCACATAGTCTCATGTGTCCACTTGAGACCAGAAGGTCACTCCTCACCTCTATCATTTTCTATCCTATAATTGAGTCCAATCCCTGTCTGAAGAGTTGGCTTTGGGAATGGTTCCAGTCTTGGGCCAATAGAAGGTCTGGGGACCATGACCTCCAGGGTTCCTCTAGTCTCAGTCAGATCATTAAGTCTGATTTTTTTATGAGACTTTGAGGTCTGCATCTCACTGCTCTCGTGCTCCATCAAGGATGCTCTGTTTTGTTCCCTGTCGGGGCAGTCTTCGGTTGTAGACGGGCACCATCTAGTTCTTCTGGTCTCAGGCTGATGTAGTCTTGGATTTATGTGGCCATTTCTGTCTTTTGGACTCATAATTACCTTGTATCTTTGGTGTTCTTCATTCTCCTTTGCTCCAGGTGGGTTGAGACCAATTGATGCATCTTAGATGGCCGCTTGATAGTGTTTTTAAGACTGCAGACGCCACTCACCAAAGTGGGATGCAGAATGTCTTCTTAATAGATTTTATTATGTCAATTGACCTAGATGTCCCCTGAAAACATGGTCCCCCAACTGCTGCCCCTGCTACTCTGGCCTTTGGAGCATTTGGTTTATTCAGGAAACTGCTTTTGATTTAGTCCAGTTATGCTGACCTCTCCTTTGTTGTATGTTGTCTTTCCCTTCACCTAAAATAGTTCTTGTCTACTATTTAATTTGGGAATATCCTTCTCCCTCCCTTCCTCCCCACCCTCATAACCATCAAAGAATATTTTCTTCTCTGTTTAAACTATTTCTTGAGTGCTTATAACAGTGGTCTCATACAATATTTGTCCTTTTGCAACTGACTAATTTCACTCAGCATAATGCCCTCCAGATTCCTCCAAGCTATGAAATATTTCACGGATTCATCATTGTTCTTGATCTGTGTGAAGTATTCCATCGTGTGAATGTACCAAAATTTATTTATCCATTCATCTGTTGATGGGCACCTTGGTTACTTCCATCTTTCTGCTATTGTAAACAGTGCTGCAATGAACATGGTTGTGCATATATCTGTTCATATAAAGGCTCTTATTTCTCTAAGATATATTCCAAGGAGTGGGATTGCCATATGCTATGGTAGGTGTATTGCTAGCTTTTTAAGGAAGTGCCAGATTGATTTCCAAAGTTGCTGCACCATTTTAAATTCCCACCAGCAGTGAATAAGTGTTCCAGTCTCTCTACAACCTCTCCAACATTTATTATTTTGTGATTTGGGATTAATGGCAGCCTTGCTGGAGTGAGATGGTATCTCATTGTAGTTTTGATTTACATTTCTCTAATGGCTAATGATTGTGAGCATTTCCTCATGTATCTGTTACCTGCCTGAATGTCTTCTTCGTTGAAGCACCTGTTCCTATCCTTTGCCCATTTTTTAAACGGATTATTTGTCTTTTTGTTATTGAGTTTTTGCAATATCATGTAGATTTTAGAGTTCAGATGCTGATCGGAAATGTTATAGCTAAAAACTGTTTCCCAGTCTGTAGGTAATCAGTTTACTCTTCTGGTGAAGACTTTGGATGAGCATAAGTGTTTGATTTTTAGGAGTTATCTAATTTCTCTTTGGGTACTTGTACCTTGTTAGTAATGTTTTTGTTACAATCCCACCCTAATCCTCTTTAACATAAAATTACAATCACAAAATGGAGGACAACTACAGAACACTGGGAATCATGGCCTAACCAACTTGATAGACACATTTTGGGGGGGGGGACGTAATACAATCCATGACATCCACCTTTTAGTATATTTTGGGGACTGGCTCTTTTAGTCAGAAATAGGTTGAATAAAAGTGCTTCCTTACCAGCAGTTTCCCAGCAGTGTTGGTGACGGATCCCCAGTTGGATACACACAATCACACTGACTGCATTTGCGGTGCCTCAGCAAGTCCCACTTGCCTTCATAACACTGATCTCTAGAACAAAACACAGCTCTGTAAGCAAGTCAATTACAAATAAAGGCATTGGATATTGAATATCACTAAATTTTTTTTTTTTAAAGACATAAGTGCATATTGGTTCTGTGTTGGTTGCCGGAATCTAATTCTCTTAATTAATTCATATTTTTTGTAGATATTTTTCTTGCTCCATATACCCAGAGTTCTGTGTACATATAATGAATATTCTACACGTAGTTTTCTCACAAATATTACCCAATGTCATTCGTTTTTTTGACCATTCACTCAGTGTTCAAGAATAAATTGAAGTATAGGAAATATTCTTACGGTTATTTAACTCTAAGGATGAAGAAATTGCATAGTGGGTCTTGGCTCACTTTAGAAATTCTCTACCTGATGCAGTTCCACACAGCAACATGGACCTTCATCTCAGCACAGGAAGAAAGACAGCTTTGTCTCAATATTTGCAAGGGCTCTTCACCTTCTACTAAGGTAAAAACTCTTCAGCCTGCCAAGAGCATTGTTCAAGAATTGGCTCCAAATCTCTCCTTGAAAAGTACAGTGAAAAATCTTATAAAAATGTTAAGTTTTATTATTAGGCAAACCACTATTTCATCAAATCATCGTCTCTATATAAATTTTTCACCACTATGTGGCTTAAGGCAACAATCAGGTGTGTAATAATGTGTATATCATTACATTTCAAATTATAAAGTGATGTTCCAATGGTTTAAAGAGTTGGAGGGACTATTGTGGCTAGAGAATACTGAATCAAAAAATATTTTAACATGAAAGTTTCAACAACAAATATGTTCCATAACTATAGGTGTACTTGTAGGGAAATGTTTAATGTAATAATTCGGATGGTTAAAAAAGACAAAAACAAATAAAAACACATTAAACAGCAGAATAAGTCAATAGATGTCTATTATCATGACAGATAGAAACAGAAAACAAAGAATAAAAAATAAGTGCAGCAGAGGTTACCAGCATTATGTAAAAGAGCTGAGCATCTTGACACTGAAATAAAATAGCTGGATGTTTCAAAATGTGCATCCAGCAGCTTTTCCCTTTAGCAGGTATTGCAATTTCTGATTTATCAGAATTAAACTAGTTGTCCATGTCATTCACGTATTATTTTAATGCAATAAATCATTTTACAAGTCTCATGCTGTAGAAAAAATGCTTAAATTATTACATAAACATAGCTTTGCTCACAACTCTTCCCATTCTGAATCCATTATTTTTCCCTTTACCACTTCCTAAATAGCTTTGAAAATCTTCACAGTGCTGTAAACCCAAGTTCTAGTCCCACCACCATTTTATGTGACACTGATCACTCTGTGTCCCTGTGAAGTCTTTTTTTTTTTTTTTTACATCCTATAGCACTATGGTCACTATTGTCGACTCAAGATGTTTACTGCCTTATTGAGCTCTTTACCTGTTGTTGAAGCCTTGTTATTTACTTTTAAATGTCTTTCTTATTTCTCTACCGTAACACTTACAACAGTGTTTCATTTTATTTGTTGTTGTTGTTTTCTTTTATTATATTTCTTCTTGTCCACTCAGAGTTCAGGCATGATTAAACATATGGGTAATTACATTTTTGTGGAGACAGAATGGGATTTAGAATCAAGTTTCAATTACCTGGGTTTTACTTCCTTCATTGACTAGCTGTATATTGGCAATACTTACTCACTATAAAACTTAATTTCAACATTTGTAAAACAGGTTACAATCTATGCTTTTTTTAGATATGTACATTTTTTAAAATTTCAAAATATGAATTCACCAAAAATGATGTTAACATTTAGATTTTTCTTGTGATAAAAAAACTAAACCAAACCTGTTGTCATCAAGTTGATTCCAACTCATACTGACTCTATAGGACAAAGGAGAGCTGCCCCATAAGGGCTTCCAAGGAGTGGCTGGTGGATTTGAACTGTAGGCCTTTTGGTTAGCAGCCAGGTTGGAATCCACTACATCACCAGGACTCCTTTCTTGTAATAAGTCAGATAAATTGATAAGCTTATATTCCAGCTATGTATTTAGTGCATGAAATGTGTCAAAGAGAATTATGTAATGTTTAAAATTTTAAAATGTAAATTGATCAAAAATTATAATAAATTCCAAATAAGTAAGATCAAATGATTAGCTCCAGATCTCAGTAGGGGTTTAAATGCCTTTGAGACCAGTTGGTGCTCCTGTTTTCACCCATTCTCAATGGCACAAACTCAGCATCAGTCTCTGAATAGCGATTATGATGCTAACAGAGTAGACGGTCAGGAGTGGATGGGCTACTATTTTCACGTTTTGCTGGCTAATAGATTTAAATTATCTTTACTGTCTAATATTTCTTATCTTTTACTTTTGGAGAACGAAGTCAATTGTTCATGTCGTATTACATATGGTACAGCCCAGAGTGTTTGTAGTGTTCAATACTTTAAATTTCTCACCACTTTCATCATTACTTTTTTGTATAGGAAACTCAGGAATCAAATAGATATTTTATACTGTCCAGCAATGCTTACATTGTAAGTATAAAGTGGGAGCCATTATAACATTAAGGGAAATATCATTGATACAATGCTGGCTTTTTAATTAGGCAGATTTGTATTTGTGATCCCACTCTGCCCTTAATTGGCTGATGACTTTAAGTATGCTTCTTTACTTTCCGTAGCCTTGATTTACTCACCCACAAAATGGGATGATGACCCTCATCTGGAAAGAATATACATATATACATATATATACACATACGTATGAAACTTACTTCTGACAATGGATGAAACAAAGCCAATACTAACAAATATTGCTATTTCTTCTACCTGCCTTTACTCACTCCAAGCTTCTAGACAGTTTGTCAGATACATTTCCTTCCTTCCTTTCTTCTTTCTTTCTATGCTACCTCTTTTTGTTTCCCTTTCATTTTCATTGTGAATTCACAAACGCTAGGTTGAATTTCAGTGTTTATATGCTATTGGGGGTATGCATCTAAGTAAGCAAATTTACCTTCTTGAAATATAGATAATTCCTGCACTGCCTGCCTCACATGGCATGCGAAAGTTATTTAAAATAGTAAGAAAATATAAATATGTTACTTATTATCTATTGAATCCATACATCAGGCTAGATAATTTAACTGTCATGTTGAAGTGATAAATTTATAAATATAGATGTTAATATTTTGTTATTAATGTAAGAAGAGTAAGTTAGAAACCTAATATGAAGAGCAGGTGAGGATTTCAAAAGGACTGGTTCTCAGAAGGGTAGGACTAGAACAGTAATAATCAAACAAAATGTAAAATATGTTCATAGCAGGAACATACAGAAGGTTGCTTCTACAACGGTGTTTAATATAGAATAATGTATATTTGATTAGACAATCATTTATGGGAATAAAAAGATTAAGAAAATTTATCCTTACCTGCAAAATCTTAGAACCGATAAACCAAACCAAACCCAGTGCCGTCGAGTCAATTCCTACTCATTGCGACCCTATAGGACAGAGTGGAACTGCCCCATAGAGTTTCCAAGGAGTGCCTGGCAGATTCAAACTGCCGACCCTTTGGTTAGCAGCCATAGCACTTAACCACTATGCCACCAGGGTTTCCACGGAATCTTAAAAGCAGCAACATATTCATCGTATTTCATCCAGAACTTTCCTGATGTCCTGCAGTCATGCATTTGAACTCATTTTTGCAGAAACATTCACTTTTATAGCTACTTACCTTCCTGGTGGTTACATCATTGGCTCCTAAAGACCAGAAAAAGAACCAAATGCAATTTGGCTGTCTTGACTGGGTCCCAAAAAAGACTCTTAAAGTTAAACAAATGAATAGAAATATCTTAAATAAGCAATATCTTCTATGCGCAGCTGCTCGTGTGTGGTACCAGGAAAATAAACACTAATCAAGGTAATTTAATTCACAGTGAAATTAAACCTCATATGGAAACATGGGAATTTTACTCTCCCTTTTTTTTTTTTTTTTTATAATTACATCATCTAGAATCATCTCATGTGAGATTTTTATCATAAAGGAAGGGTCCATGGAAAGGAAATGCCTGACTGGAGCCAGCTGTGGATTATTCTTAATTGCCTCTCCACTCTCACATTCCCAAAAGGAAGGAGGATATCAGGGCTTAATATGACTCAAGTAAAGCATGAAAAAATGGAATATGTTTACAAATGTCAACACAACTATTTGTAAAATAATTAGATATTTATTAAATCATTTTGTGAGAAATGAAGTGGCTCTGATCAGACTTAAATAAATGGGTTGACTAATTTGTTGTTGTTGTTGTTAATATTTGAATATACCATGCAACTAGGTTGATGGAAGTTGTGTATAAAAGTTATCCAAATCACTCAGTAGGATCATTTCAAAGAATCTGAAAAAAGTTAGGACAATAAATTTGAAATACTGTGGCACTATGAGTCAACCAGAACATTCAGTAAATTGAAGTAAAAAAGAACAGAAGGTATCATTTTCAAATCGATTGTGGTTGTTAGGTGCCATCAAGTCTGTTCTGACTCATAGCCAACCTATGTACCACAGAACAAAACACTGCCTGCTCCTGTGCCATTCTTACAATCGTTACTATGCTTGAGCCCATTGTCGCACCCACTGTGTCAATCTATCTCTTTGAGGGTCTTCCTTTTTTTCCGCTGATCCTGTACTTTACCAAGCATGATGCCTTCTCCAGGAACTGATCTTTCCTGACAACATGTCCAAAGTATGTAAGACACAGTCTCGCCATCCTTGCTTCTAAGGAGCATTCTGGTTGTACTTCTTCCAAGACAGATTTGTTCCTTCTTTTGGCAGTGCATTCAATATTCTTTGCCAACGCCACAATTCAAAGGCGTCAGTTCTTCTTTGGTCTTCCTTATTCATTGTCCAGCTTTCACATGCATATTAGGCGATTGAAAACACAATGGCTTGGGTCAGGCACACCTTAGTCTTCAAGGTGACATATTTGCTTTTCAACACTTTAAAGAAGTTCTTTGCGGCAGATTTGCCCAATGCAATGTGTCTTTTGATTTCTTTCTTTTTTTTTTTTAATTTTTATTGTGCTTTAAGTGAAAGTTTACAAATCAAGTCAGTCTCTCACACAAAAACTTATATACACCTTGCTAAAAAAATTTTTTTTTTTAACAAGGTGTTACATACTCCCAATTGCTGTTCCCCTAATGAAACAGCCTACTCCCTCCCTCCACTCTCTCTTTTCATGTCCATTCCTCCAACTTCTAACCCTCTCTACCCTCTCCTCTTCCCTCCAGACAGGAGATGCCAACATAGTCTCAAGTATACACCTGATCCAAGAAGCTCACTCCTCACCAGCATCCCTCTCCAACCTACTGTCCAGTCCAATCCCTGTCTGAAGAGTTGGGTTTGGGAATGGTTCCTGTCCTGGGCCAACAGAAGGTCTGGAGGCCATGACCACCAGGGTCCTTCTAGCCTCAGTCAGACCATTAAGGCTGGTCTTTTTACGAGAATTTGGAGTCTGTATCCCACTGCTCTCCTGCTCCCTCAGGGGTTCTCTGTGTTCCCTGTCAGGGTAGTCATCAGTTGTAGCTGGGCACCATCTAGTTCTTCTGGTCTCAGGCTGGGGTAGTCTCTGGTTTATGTGGCCCTTTCTGTCTCTTGGGCTCATAATGGCCTTGTGTCCTTGGTGCTCTACATTCTCCTTTGATCCAGGTGGACTGAGACCAATTGATGCATCTTTGATGGCCGCTTGCTAGGGCCGAAGACCCCAGATGCCAATCTCCAAAGTGGGATGCAGAATGTTTTCTTAATAGATTTCATTATGCCAGTTGACTTAGATGTCCCTTGAAACCATGGTCCCCAAACCCCTGCCCCTGCTACTCTGGCTTTCGAAGCATTCAGTTTATTCAGGAAACTTCTTTGCTTTTGGTTTAGTCCAGTTGTGCTGACCTTCCCTGTATTGTGTGTTGTCTTTCCCATCACCTAAAGTAGTTCTTATCTACTATCTAATTAGTGAATACCCCTCTCCTTCCGTCCCTCCCTCCCCTCTCTCTTAACCATCAAAGAATATTTTCTTCTCTGTTTAAACTATTTCTCAGTTCTTATAGTAGTGGTCTTATACAATACTTATTCTTTTGTAACTAATTTCACTCAGCATAATGCCTTCCAGGTTGCTCCATGTTATGAAATGTTTCACAGATTCATCACTGTTCTTTATCGATGCGTAGTATTCTGTCGTGTGAATATACCATAGTTTATTTATTCATTCATCCGTTGATGGGCACCTTGGTTGCTTCCATCTTTTTGCTATTGTAAACAGTGCTGCAATGAACATAAGGGTGCATATATCTGTTCCTGTAAAAGTTCTTATTTCTCTAGGATATATTCCAAGGAGTGGGATTGCTGGATCATATGGTAGTTCTATTTGTAGTTTTTTAAGGAAGCGCCAAATTGATTTCCAAAGTGGTTGTACCATTTTACATTCCCACCAACCGTGTATAAGTGTTCCAATCTCTCCACAACTTCCCCAGCATTTCTTGTTTTGTGTTTTTTGGATTAATGCCAGCCTTGTTGGAGTGAGATGGGATCTCATCGTAGTTTTGATCTGCATTTCTCTAATGGCTAATGACCATGAACATTTCATCATGTATCTGTTAGCTACCTGAATGTCTTCTTTAGTGAAGTGTCCGTTCATATCTTTTACCAATTTTTTAATTGGGTTATTTGTCTTTTCGTAGTTGAATTTTTGCAGTATCATGTAGATTTTAGGGATCAGGCACTGATTGGAAATGTCATACCTAAAAACTTTTCCTCAGTCTAGGTAATCTTTTAACTCTTTTGGTGAAGTCTTTGGATGAGCATAGGTGTTTGATTTTTAGGAGCTCCCAGTTATCTAGTTTTTCTTCTGCATTGTTAATAATGTTTTGTGTACTGTTTATGCCATGTATTAGGGCTCCTAATGTTGTCCCTATTTTTTCTTCCATGATCTCTATCATTTTAGATTTTACTTTTAGGTCTCTGATCCATTTTGAGTTTGTTTTTGTGCATGGAGTGAGGTATGGGTCTTGTTTCATTTTTTTGCAGATGGATATCCAGTTATGCCACCATCATTTGTTAAAAAAACTGTCTTTGCCCCAGTTAACTGTTTTGGGGCCTTAGTCAAATATCAACTGCTCATATGTGGATGGGTTTATGTCTGGATTCTCAAATCTGTTCCATTGGTCTATGTATCTGTTGTTGTAGCAGTACCAGGCTGTTTTGACTACTGTGGCAGTATAATATGTTCTAAAATAAGGTAGAGTGAGGCCTCCCACTTTATTCTTCTTTTCCAGTAATGCTTTACTTATCTGGGGCCTCTTTCCCTTCCCTACGAAGATGGTGATTTTTTTCTCCATCTCATTAAAAAATGTCATTGGACTCATTAGACATGGATTGGACTGGACAATGGATTGGAGAGAGAGATGATAAGGAGTGAGCTACTTGTATCAGGTGGACACTTGAGACTATGTTGGCATCTCCTGTTTGGAGGGAAGATGGGAGGGTAGAGAGGGTTAGAAGCTTACAAAACGGTCAAGAAAAGAGAGACTGGAAGGAGGGAGCGGGCTGTCTCATTGTGTAGTAAGGTGTATATAAGTTTATATGTGAGAGACTGACTTGATTTGTAAACTTTCACTTAAAGCACAATACAAATTATTTTTTAAAAGTTGGAATTTGGCTCGGAGTTGCATTAAATCTATAGATCGCTTTTGATAGAATAGACATTTTTATAATGTTAAGTCTTCCAATCCATGAGCAACGTATGTTTTTCCACCTAGGTGGGTCTCTTTTGGTTTCTTGCAGTAGCGTCTTCTAGTTTTCTATGTTTAGGTATTTTACGTCTCTGGTAAGACGTATTCCTAAGTATTTTATCTTCTTCGGGGCTATTGTAAATGGTATTGATTTGGGGATTTCCTCTTCGATGTTCTTTTTGTTGGTGTAGAGGAATCCAACTGATTTTTGTATGTTTATCTTGTATCCCGATACTCTGCTGAACTCTTCTATTAGTTTCAGTAGTTTTCTGGAGGATTCCTTAGGGTTTTCTGTGTATAAGATCATGTCATCTGCAAATAGAGATACTTTTACTTTTTCCTTGCCAATCTGGATGCCCTTTATGTCTTTATCTAGCCTAATTGCTATGGGTAGGACCTCCAGCACAGTGTTCTGTAAGAGTGGTGATAAAGGGCATCCTTGTCTGGTTCCCTATTTCAAGGGGAATACTTTCAGGCTCTCTCTATTTAGGATGATGTTGGCTATCGGTTTTGTATCAATGCCCTTTATTATGCTGAGGAATTTTCCATCTATTCCTATTTTGCTGAGAGTTTTTATCATGAATGGTGTCAAACTTTGTCAAATGCCTTTTCTGCATCAATTGATGAAATCATGTGATTCTTGTCTTTTGTTTTATTTATATGATGGATTAGATTAAAGGTTTTTCTAATGTTGAACCATTCCTGCATACCTGGTATGAATCCCACTTGATCATGGTGAATTATTTTTTCGATATGTTGTTGAACTCTATCGGCTAGAGTTTTGTTGAGGATTTTGACATCTAAGTTCATGAGGGATATAGGTCTGTAATTTTTGTGTGTGTGTGTGATGTCTTTACATGGTTTTGGTATCAGGGATATGGTGGCTTCATAGAATGAGTTTGGGAGTATCCTGTCCTTTTCTGTTCTCTGAAATAACTTTAGTAGTAGTGGTGTTAATCCTTCTCTGAAAGTTTGGTAGAACTCTTCAGTGAAACTGTCCGGGGCAGAGTTTTTTTTTTTGGGGGGGGAGTTTTTTGATTATCTTTTTCACCTCATCTTTTGTTATGGGTCTATTTAATTGTTCTACTTCTGTTTGTGTTAGTTTAAGTAGGTAATGTGTTTCTAGGAATTCATCCATTTCTTCTAGGTTTTCAAATTGTTAGAGTACAATTTTTCAGAGTAATCTGATATGATTCTTTTAATTTCAGTTGGGTGTGTTGTAATATTGCCCTTCTCATTTCTGATTTGGGTTATATGGTTCCTCTCCTGTTTTTCTTTTGTCATTTTGGCTAGTGGTTTATCAATTTTGTTGATTTTTTTCAAAAAAACTAGCTTTTGGTCTTGTTAATTCTTTCCATTGTTTTTCTGTTTTCTATTTCATTTAGTTCTGCTCTAATTTTTATTATTTGCTTTCTCCTAGTACCTGTGAGTTTCTTTTGTTGCTGTCTTTCTATTTCTTCAAGTTGTAGAGATAATTCTTTCATTTTGGCCATTTTTTCTTTTTGTATGTGTGCATTTATTGATATAAATTGGCCTCTGAGCACCGCTTTTGCTGTGTCCCAAAGGTTCTGATAGGAAGTGTTTTCATTCTCATTGGATTCTATGAATTTCTTTATTCCATCCTTAATGACTTCTATAATCCAATCTTTTTTGAGCAGGGTATTGTTCAGTGTCCAAGTGTTTGATTTCTTTTTCCTGCTTTTCCTGTTATTGATTTCCACTTTTATGGCCTTCTGGTCAGAGAAGATGCTTTGTAATATTTGAATGTTTTGGATTCTGCTAAGGCTTGCTTTATGACCTAATATGTGGTCTATTCTAGAGAATGTTCCATGTGCACTAGAAAAGAAAGTATAATTGGTTGCTGTTGGTTTGAGTGTTCTGTATATGTCTATGAGGTCATGTTAGTTGATTGTGGCATTTAGATCTTCCGTGTCTTTATTGAGCTTCTTTCTGGATATCCTGTCCTTCACTGAAAGTGATGTGTTGAAGTCTCCTAGTATTATTGTGGAGCTATCTATCTCACTTTTCAATGCTGATAGAGTTTGTTTTATGTATGTTGCAGCCCTGTCATTGGGTGTGTAAATATTTAATATGGTTATATCTTCTTGGTGTATTGTCCCTTTAATCATTATATAGTGTCCTTCCTTATCCTTTATGATGGATTTAACTTTAAAGTCTATTTTGTCAGAAATTAATTTGCTACTCCTGCTCTTTTTTGACTGTTGTTTGCTTGATATATTTTTTCCATCCTTTGAGTTTTAGTTTGTGTTTCTAATTCTAATGTATGTTTCTTATAGGCAGCGTATAGATGGATCTTGTTTTTTAATCCATTCTGCCACTGTCTGTCTCTTTATTGGTGCATTTAGTCCATTTACATTCACAGTAATTATGGATAGGTGTGAATTTAGTGCTATCATTTTGATGTCTTTTTTTGTATGTTGACAGTTTCTTTTTCCCACTTGATTTTATGTGACGAGTAGATTTTCTTTATATATTGTCCTTTCCTCATATTTGTTGTTGTTGATTTTGTTTCTGCTGAGTCTCTATTTTTTTTTTTTTTTTATTTTGATGAGTAGGATAGTTTATGTCCTTTGTGGTTACCTTGTTATTTACCCCTATTTTTCTAAATTTAAACGTAACTTTTATTTCTTTGTATCGCCGTATTTTTCTCTCCATATGGAAGGCGTATGATAACATTTCTTACTCCCTCTTTATTATTCTAATGTTGTCTTCTTTTATATGATAACATTGCTGTTACCCTGTTTTGAGGTTTTTTTTTTCTTAATCTTGCTTTGTTTTTTTGGATTTCCCCATCTGGGTTGACTTCTGGTTGCTCTGCCCAGTGTTCTAGTCTTTGGTTGATACCTGATATTATCGATTTTCTAGCCCAAAGAACTCCCTTTAGTATTTCTTGTAGTTTTGCTTTGGTTTTTATGAATTCTCTAAACTTCTGTTTATCTGGAAATGTCTTAATTTCACCTTTACATTTGAGAGACATTTTTGCTGGATATATGATTCTTGGCTGGCAATTTTTTCCTTCAACTTTTTATATGTCATCCCATTGCCTTCTTGCCTGTGTGGTTTCTGCCTAGTAGTCCAAGCTTATTCTTATTGGCTCTCCTTTCTAGGTGACTTTTCCTTTATTCCTAGCTGCTCTTAAAATTCTTTCTTTATCTTTGGCTTTGGCAAGTTCAAGTATAATCTGTCTTGGAGACTTTCTTTTGACATCGGCCTCATGTTCAGTTAGATGAGTATCTTGGATAGATATCTTCTCATCTTTCATGATATCAGGGAAGTTTTCTGCTAAAAAATCTTCAACAATTTTCTCTGTATTTTGTATTATCCCTCCCTGTTCTGATAACTCCAATCACTCGTAGGTTATTTCCCTTCATACAGTCTGCCATGATTCTTAAGCTTGCTTCATTTTTTAAAAATTCTTTTATCTGATTTTTCTTCAAACTTATGACTGCCAAGTGCTTTATCTTCAAGTTCAGAAATTATGCCTTCCATTTGCTCAAATCTGCTTCTCTGGCTTTCTATTGGAGTTGTCTATTTCTTTAATTTTATTGTTAATTTTCTAAATTTCTGATTGCTGTCTGTCTATGGATTTTTCCAGCTTATGAAATTTTTCATTATGTTCCTGAATAATCTTTTTAATTTCTTCAATTGCTTTATCTGTATGTTCCTTGGCTTGTTCTGTGCATTGCCTTATTTCCTTCTTGATGTCTTGAAAGTTTCTGCATATTAATGTTTTGTTTTCTGCCTCTGGTAATTCCAGGAATGCACTTTCATCTAGAAGATCCCTTGATTCTTTGTTTTGAGATTTTGTTGAGGTGATTATGGTCTGTTTCTTTTTGTGACCTGAAATCGACTGTTTTCTTTGAGCCATCTATAAGTTATTGTATTAGTTTATTTTATGTTTGCTTACTGTGTCATAGCTTCTTGCTTTGTTTTGTTTTGATATGCCCAGATGGGTTGCTTGAGTGAGCTAACTTGATTATTTTCACTTTTGGAGCTCTGATGTCCTCTCACCAGATGGTTAGAGCTGTTCTCAGGTAGATCAGTCTAGGAGTGCATTCAGTTTTCTTGTATGAATTCAGCTCAGGTGTCTAGGTAGCTGATCATCAAGTGTGTGGTGCAGGCTGTGTCCCACACCCTTAGAGGGGCAGGGGTGATTAGTGCAGGTACCTGTATCTGGTTGTAGCAGGTGGCCATACTCTGAACAAGGCAGGGGGCTGAGAATCATCCCCCAAGTATCTCTGAGGAAAGTGTGCCCCTATTCCCTAGAGTGTACAGGTGGGTGGGTTCTTCAGATGGACCATGGGCACACAATATTTTTGGTTGTAAGGACTGAGAAGTGCCAGTTATCCTCGGACCCCTTTTGCAGGAGGCTGGGTGACCTGAGTGGAGCCATCAGTCCTTAGGTCCCTGATATGGGTAGGTGAGGACCCTGTTTAATAGGCAAAGCAATGTCAAACATCAAACACCCACCTTTCCACCGCACAGCTGAAATAGTTGGTGTTTGCCAACAGGGGCCTATTCTCCTGAAATAGGCCTAGATGGGTCCATGCAGAGGCGAAAGGTTGTAAAAGTCTATGGACCGTTTATGTCTGATCAGGAGCTGCTTCTGTCCTGAACTTCCCCAGTTAATGGAGCTGGTAAATTATGTTTTTTCCCCAATTGCAAATTTATTCCTTCTCAAAGCCCGTGAGGATGGGTCTAGGCTCTCAACAGGACCTATCTCAGGCCCAGGGAAGTCAGCCACTGAAGCCATCTTGGGAGTAGGGGGGTGGGGGGGCAGAGTAGGGGGTGCGGTGAAATATATGCAGGTAATTAGCTTTTGCTGAGAGCGCCGTTCTTCTCTGGTTCTGGAGGTCTGAGTAGGCTGTATGGCTGAATGCTTCTCCCTGAGGAAGCTGTGGCCGAACACTAGTACCAACCCCGCCACTGCAGCTCCTGGGAATGGTGCCTGAGAGCTCCCCATGATTCAGGTCTGGTAACTCCTCTCCACTTCTGAACCATCTCTTCCTCCCCCTGCCCCTCAGTTCTTTTTCTAAGCTTGCCTTTGATACTCAGGGCTCCTAGCTTGTTATAAATATACTTGTTTCACTTGTTATTTTCTGGTGTTTGTTGTAAAGAGGGCTCGCTGGAAGCACCTGTCTATTCTGCCACCTTGGCTCTGCCTCTGGAAATAGCATCTTTTGATTTCTTGATTGCTGCTGCTATGGGTATTGATTATGGATCCAAGTAAAATGAAATCCTTGACAACTTCAATCTTTTCTCTGTTTATCATGGTTTGGCTTATTGGTCCAGTGGTGAGGATTTTTTTTTTTTTATGTTGAAGTGTAATCCATAACGAAAGCTGTAGTCTTTGATTTTCGTCAGTAAATGCTTCAAATCCTTTTCACTTTCAGCAAGCAAGGTTGTGTCATCTGCATAATGCAGGCTGTAATGAGTCTTCCACCAATTCTGATACCTCATTCTTCTTCATATAGTCCAGTTCCTCAGATTATTTGCTCAGCACAGAGATTGAATAGGTATGATGAAAGGACACAACCCTGACACTCACCTTTCTTTACTGTAAACCACTCAGTCTCCCCATGTTCTGTCTGAACAATTGCCTCTTGATCCATGTACAGGTTCCTGATAACACAATTATGTGTTCTGGAATTCCCATTCTTTACAATGTTATCCATAATTTGTTATGATCCACACAGTCAAATGTCTTTGCATAGCCAGTAAAACACAAGTAAACATCCTTCTGGTATTCTCTGCTTTCAGCCAGGATCCATCTGACATCAGCAATGATATCCCTGGTTCCACTCCCTCTTCTGAATCTCGGTTGAATTTCTTGCAGTTCCCTGTTGTTATACTGATATTCAAATCTATTAATGTCCCGTTTATCTTACCATTAATAAGGACCAGTTATAAAAATATATAAATGGTCACCTAATGGTATTAAAAATATGATATTCAAGTCAGCTATTATAGAGACATCTTTGGTTTAGGGTCTGTCAAAACCAATATGCCTATTGTTCATAGGAGACACCTGTGATATCTCACTGGTTTTAGTCATGCTTGTAGAGCAAATCAAAATTTCACCCAAGCTTCTGTCAGTATTAATTATATAAAATACATATGGGATAGGACGGGTGTATATCATCACCATTATCATCAGCAACAGCACTTTTTTTGCATTATCACTAAATCAGTTAAAATTTGTGTTAACTGGGTTAAAAAAAAAAAACCTGAGTTCGAACTTGTATAATAATTACAGGTGCATGAACCCCTTCTAGAATAAATAAACAATTGACCTAATTAGACAACATCTGGTTTAATTCATGCTCCAGAAATAATCACGACAAATGGGATTACTGTTATTGGTGAAATAGTTAGGTTATATCCTTAGAACTGGGCTTAAACTCTATCCCAGTTGATTGACAATCCACAAGCTTCATTGACTTAAAATGTGGGGATATTTCTCATTTATAATACCTCTTGGGTGTGAGTCAAGTGCAAATCTGCTCTGTATTATCATCTTTTGTACTTCATTTCTGGTTAGCAGCTCTTATGTTAGCCACTATCATGGCAAATGCATAGGAATATGGATGGAACCAGGTAAATGGCATTTAATTCTTCTGTTTGAATGTGGAATCTTTCACTTCACTCATATTCCATTTGCCCAGCAAGTCATATGGCAAATCCTGACGTGAAAGAGAAGAGAAATACCCCGCTAACTCAGGACGCACCAAGGATAACCCTCTCCCTTGTTTCTAGGTATAGTGAATTAATCATATATTTCATATACCATTAGGTCCGTATTTGGCTTCCATATCATGTTCCTATATTAGTCATGGAATCGACTCAAAGGCACTGGGTTGGGATATTAGTCAGAATTTTACTACAATAATGATGCATAAAAGACAACCACAAAATCTTAGTGACAAGTAATAAAAAGTATTTCATGCAACTCTACAGATCAGCTAGGTTTTGAGTTCAGGTTGTTTCCATGCATCTCTTAATTTCCTTGGACAAGTTGAAGGGGCAGCAGACACTTGAGGCATGTTCATCTCATGGTAGAACTTCAAGCTTTCAGAGGAGAAGTCTCTTACAGACTAGGCTGGGAAACACCACACTCACACTCATATCCACATTCCATTAACCAAGTACCATGGCCAAGACTAGTGTCAGTGGGTCAGGAAATATACTCCTCCCATGGAGACAGTGTAGGTCTATGTGTGTGGGGGCAAGCAGGGGAATAATGTCAATATTTGGTGACTAATAATCTAATCTACACAAGTTGCATTCACTCATCCAAGAAATACTTTCTGGACACAAATATTTTTTTCGGATACCAAAGCAGGATGTCAAAGTATATGCATTCTAGTTGTTGTTAGCTGCCATCAAGTTGGTTCCGAGTTATGGTGACTTTATGCATCATAAAATGAAAGATTGCCACGGCCTGTAACATCCTCATGATCTTTGGTATTTTGAGTCCATTGTTGCAGCTATTGGGTTAATCCGTCTCACTGAGGGTTTCCCCATTTTGGTTGGCTCTCTAATTTACCAAACATGGTACCTTTTTCTAGCAATTGGTTTTTCCTGATGACATGTCCAAAGTAAGCAATTTGAAGTCTCACCATCTGTCATGGATTGAACTGTGTCCCCCCCAAAATATCTGTCAACTTGCCTAGGTCATGATTCCCTTGTACGATTCTACGATTGCCTATCATTTTATGATCTGATGTGGTTTCACTAAGTGTTGTACACCCTATCACTATGATGTAATAAGATGGATTAGCAGAAGTTATGTTGATGAAATCTATAAGATCAGGTAGTGTCTTAAGTGAATCTCTTTTGAGATACAAAAGAGAGAAGTGAGAAGAGAGACATAGGGGCCTCATACCACCAAGAAAGGAGTGCTGGAGCAGAGCATGTCCTTTGGGTCTGCACTGAGATGCTCCTAGACCAAGGGAAGATTGATGACAAGGACATTCCTCCAGAGAAGACAGAGAGAGAAAGCCTTCCCCTGGAGCTCACGACCTGAATTTGGACTTGTAGCCTACTAGACAGTGAGAGAATAAATTTTTCTTTGTTAAAGCCATCCTCCTGTGGTATTTCTGATATAGCAGCATTAGATGACTAAGACAGCATCCTAATTTCTAAGGTACATTTTGGTTGTATTTCTTCTAAGACTGAATGAGTAAACATTCATTCTATTGGGAGTCTATGGTATATTGAATATTCTTCATCAATACTGGAGTTTGCATGCATCGATTCTTTTTCTAGTAGTAGATAGACAGAAATAGATACACATAATTACATATATATAGTTAGATGGTGCCTTGCTATCTGAAGAAAAATTTAAAAAGTAGGGTAAAAGGACAAGATAGTAACTGGTTCAGAGATGAAGTCTCTCTATCATTTATAGAAGCAGACTGCTCAAAGCAAATGAACTGGCTAAAGCCCTAAAATAAGAAATGAGTTAGTATCCAAAGAAGAGACCTCAGTAAAATATAGCTGTAATACAATGAAAGAGCCCAGTGAGGTAATAGGAATTGAGGAGCATACAATAAAGGAGGCCAGGTGGAGTTGGGCCTTGAGTTTAATTTTAAAAGCTTTCCATTCAACTTAGGTTTTTGTAAAATTGAATAGAACCTTAATAAAATCTAACATATTTTAAATGGATTATTCCATGTGCTTTATGGTACAAAGATGGGCACAGTAAGACCATTTAGATAGATATTACAAAAGTACAGGTGAGTAAGTATGATGACTTGAACCATCAAGTATGGAAAATAGCAAAAGTAGCAAAGTCCTGAAGACAATGAGGAAATGCTGAATAATGCATTCTTTGAGAGAACAGTGGAGTCAGAGATGTTACTAAAGCTTTGGTTGAATAAAGGCGTCATTTATCGATAGGATGAAGATTGAGCAGGAAAATATCCTGGAAAGCGTAATCAACCTTTAAACTTCAAATATGTCGATTTTGAATACTTAATATATATCCTCATGGAGATATTAACTTGGAAGTTGATATTCAACCATGGATTTCAGGGAAGAGATTCTGTTTGGAGATATAAATTTGGTAGTTGTAAACATAGAGATAGAAATTAAACAATGACATAAACTAGATTTAGTCAAATGAGAAGTCTGTTTATTTAAGTAAGGACACAGCACTGTTCATTTATTACAAAATGTCAGGTATCTGGTAGGGGATGTTACTTATTTTTTAGTACTACTCTAGCTACTATTGGGCCTTTACATACCTACATAAGTTTTAGAATTAATTTGTCATTTTCTTTACAAATTTCGTTGTGATTTTTATTAGATTTGCATAGAATATATAAACAGTATTGGTGGAATTTAGTCTTCTTAACCATTAACTTTCTATATCTCAAGAATTATTGAGATCTACCTTCATGTCAATATTATAATTTTATCCATGAAATCCTTGAGTGGATATGTGTGTTCATGAGTGTAGGAGTGTGTGCATGCATGTATGTGTTCATATACACACGTGTAAGTCTGTTCACAGATATACATTAACAAAATATAATCAATAAAATACCAAAAAGACACTGAATAGAAAATACCTAAACTAGAAAGCTACTGAACCATTAAAATCCAAAGGAAATCGCTGTCATATAATTTTTATGTTTCTTTTATCAAAATATCAAGAAACTTGCAATTCTTATAATTTGTAATGTATTTCAGACACAGGGCATAGTGAGGGTAAGGCATTTCCAGGGGCAATCTCTAAGTTCAGCCTTTCCCTATCCCAAATTTCAAGATGAATAGATGTTGATGAGTGAGCAGAAATGTCTTCCCCCTCTTGTCTGGCTTTCTTATTTGTGACTCCTAAAAGCATTCTGTACCTTGTCTGCTGCACCCTTGGACTTGGACCCTGGGGCATGTGCCCTCCTCTGCCCCCCTTTTGCTATGCTTCTGTTTAGACAATGGAGAATATAAAATAGAACAAAACCATGTGATTAATAATAATCATACAAATTCTAGTTGCATGAGCAAGAACAAGTTACTTAACCTCTCTGAGCCTCAGCTTTGTCATCTGTACAATGGCAGTAGTCACAGTAACAGATTCAATAGAAGTAATCGGTTTTGACGTTGTGAGGATTAAGTAGTTGCCATCCAACTGATTTCATCTCATGGCAAACCCATGTGTGTCAGAGCAGAACTGGACTCTGTAGGGCTTTCAATGGCTGTGACCTTTTGGAGGTAGGTCACTAGGTCTTTCTTCTGAGGTGCCTCTGGGCAGATTGAAACCACAAATATTTTGGTTAACAGCAAAAAGCTTAATAATTTGTGCAACTAGGGACTCCCTGTGAAAGTTAAGTGACTTATTATAAACAAAATATGTAGAACACTGCTTGGTATATTGTAGTTGCTACTTAATTGTTATCAGAAATTGTTATCAATATATCATGAATATTTATGGCATTATCAGTGAAACATTTGATAACAAAAAGAACACAAATATAAAGTTGGACAAGTCTCACTTATGCATATTATTTAATACCATAAATAAAATCCCAGAAAATGAATGCTATCAGTAGATAAAAAGATACTGTATTTTAAACATATATTTGTAATTGCAGAATTTCTAAGATGGCCCTACAATAGGACCAGTACAATAATCCATTCATTAAAAAGTATTAAGTAAGTGCATGTTGTTTGTCAACTGCTGTTTCAGGTCCCATAGAAACAGAAATAAACCATCAGACAAATTCTCTGCCCATCAGAAACTTACATTCCAATGTGCAAATACACAAAAAAATGCATATACAAATAGAGATACAGTAAAATTCAAAGTAATGCTAATGACTACAAAATGAGCAAGGCATTGAAGTAGAATGTTAATTTATAGGTTAAATTAGTTGGTCAGCAAAGTCCTTTCTTAAGAGTGATATCTCAGCAGAGATCTGAATGAAAGGGGAGAGACAACCAACAGGAAAATATGCAAAAAAAAAAAAACAAAAAAAAAACTAGGAGAGAGAACCAACCCCAGTCCAAAGGCCTGGAGGCAATGAAACAAAACAAGGAGGATGCACAGCAGAAATCAAGGGAGAGAGGGGTGCTCTGTAGTGAGATGAGAGATATGTCCAAAAGATTATCATGGCAGCATAAAGGACTTGGATTTATTTAAAATCTTTGAAAAGATTTGATCAGAGAGACATGTCACCTGAGTAATGTTTTGAGAACTTCCCCTGGTTGTTGTCTGATTAAACTCTAGAGGGACAAATTGAAGGTTGGGAGAGCAGTTAGGAGGCCCTTACAGTGTCTGAGCAAGCTGTAATGGCAGCCAGGCCCAGGGTGTTACCAAGGGAGTAACTTAGAAGTGGGCAGATATGGAATCTATTCTGAAGATACAACCAACAGAAAGTGTTGTATATATAAGATCTTAGAGAAAGAGAGAAGTCAATGATGACTCCAAATTAGAGAAAAACCCTGACATCACGTCAGTGGGAGATAAACATTTTTGGTAAAAAATAATACAAATTCCCATAGAACACTAAATAAATACAAACATACTAATTTTTTTTTAATAGTCTAGAAGAGGCAGAAAAAAATCTGTAATATGATAAAATGTATACATAGTTTAAATGGAAAATAAAACACTGTTAATGTTTTCCATCAATGTTACAATCAAACATTAAGGATCAAATACTCAACATTTTTCTTGGAAATCGTAGACCTGGATATCATGGCAAACAACACTGGAACCAAAAATATCTCACCTTTGAAAAGCTAGCAAAAACGAATGGTATTTACGTATGATATAATCAACCTGAAACACTATTAGACTCAACTGAAAAATCATATGAACTAAAAAGAATGCTCAGAAAGTATAATTGGCACCCCATTAATATAGATAAAGTATAACCCTGAAGAGTTATAAATTTTATTTTCTCATAAATAAAAAATGCAACAAAATTTATACATTTCCTAAATCTAAATTATCAATTTAGATTTAGGAAATGTATTTTGTGATATTTATATAAAACATTTTTTCTTTGAACTCCACTTAAACCAAATGAAACCCATTGTTATTGAGTTGATTCCAACTTACAACAACCCTGTAAGAGAGATGTAACTGCTCAGTAGGATATTCTTGCTGTACTTCTTCCAAGACAGATTTTTTCTTCTTTTGGCAGTCCACGGTACATTAAATATTCTTCACTAAAACCATTATTCAAAGGCACCAACTCTTCTCTGGTCTTCCTTACTCCTTGTCCAGCTTTCACACACATATAAGGCAGTTGAAAACACCATGGGCTTGGATCAGGCACTCCGTGGTCCTTAAAGTGACATCTTTGCTTTTTAACACTTTAAGGAAGTCCTTTGCAGCAGATTTGCCTAAAGTAACACGTCATTTGATTTCTTGAATGCTGCTTCGATTGTCATTCCAAGTAAAATTAAATCCTTGACAAGTTCAATATTTTCTCCTTTTATCATGACGTTTCTTACTGGTCTGGTTGTGAGCATTTCTGTTTTCTTTATGTTGAGGTGTAATCTATAATGAAGGCTGTGGTTTTTGATCTTTATCACTAAGTGCTTCAAGTCCTCTTCACTTTCAGTAAGCATGGTCTTGTCATCTGCATATCACAGGTTGTTAATGAGTCTTCCTCTAATCCTGATGCCAAATTCTTCTATACAGTCTGGCTTCTCAGGTTACTTGGTCAGCGTACATATTGATTAAGTATGGTGAAAAGATACAAACCTGATGCACATCTTTCTTAACTTTAAACCATGAAGTATCCCCTTGTTCTGTTGGAATGATTGCCTCTTGATCTATGTCTAAGTTTCTCACGAGCAAAATTAAGTGCTCTAAATTCCCATTCTTTGCTATATTATCCATAATTGGTTATGATCCACACAGTTGAATGTCTTTGCATAGTCAATAAAACACAGGTAAACATCTTTCTGGTATTCTCTGCTTTCAGCCAGGATCCATCTGACATCAGCAATGATATCCCTCATTCCATATCCTTTTCTGAATTCATCTTGAACTTCTGGCAGTTCCCTGTCAATACACTGCTACAGCCACTTGTGAATGATCATCAGCAAAATTTTGCTTGTATGTGATATTAATGATATTGTTCAAGAATTTCTGCATTTGCTTGGACCTCCTTTCTTGGGAATAGGCATATATATTGGCTCTCTTCCAGTTGGTTGGCCAGGTAGCTGTCTTCCAAATTTCTTGGCATAGACAAGTGAGCACCTCCAGTGCTGCATTTGTTTGTTGAAACATCTCAATTGGTACTCTGTCAGTTCCTGGACTGTTGTTTTTTGCCATTCCTTTCAGCATAGCATGGACTTCTTCCTGCAGTACCATTGGATCTTGATCATATGCTACATCCTGAAATGTTGAACATTGACCGATTAGTTTTGGTATAATGACTCTGGGTATTCCTTCCATCTTTCTCTTGATGTTTCCTGAGCTGTTCAATATTTTGCCCATAGAATCCTTCAATATTGCAACTTGCAACTTGAATTTTTCTTCACCTCTTTTGGCTTGAGAAATACTGAGAGTTTTCTTCCCTTTTGATTTTCTAGCTCCAGATCTTTGCACAGTTCATTATAATATTTTATTTTGTCTTCTCAAGCTGCCCTTTGAATCTTCTGTTCAGCTCTTCTACTTCTTAATTTCTTCTATTCCCTTTAGCTACTGGATATTTTAGAGCAAGTTTCGAAGTCTCTTTTGACATCCATTTTGGTTTCTTCTTTCTTTCCTGTCTTTATGATACATATAAACCAAAACCTATTGTCATTGAGTCAATTTTAACAGAGTAGAACTGCCCCATAGGGTTTCCAAGGAGCACCTGGTGGATTCAAACTGCCGACCTTTTGACTGGGAGTCATAGCTCTTAACCACTATGCCACCAGGGTTTCCTATAGCACTCCTCAAATCAACATGAAAGTATAAAAATTAGCAAAATATATGTCAGGAGAGTCCAGTAGAAGATAAGAAGGCACTAATATATTCATGGAAAGTTATCTAATTTCACTAAAAAATAAATTTAAATTAAAATGGCAGTTGGAATTCATCATTTTTCCAAATGGTTTAGCAGATATTGGAAGATTTAAAAATAGTAATAGTAATGGTCCAAGGGAAAGCAGGTGCCCTCAACCATCGTTGCAAATATGGATTGTGAAACTTTGTGATGATATATTTGCAGTTGTTTTCAATATTTATATTTATGCTAGAAATAATCCAAGTTAGGAATTCATAAAATGCAAATAAACAATTTTACATACTTTTCTTCATTACATTTTATAAGAGGATTTTTTGAATCAAAAAAAAAAAAGGAAAGAATTCCCATGACTGTGAATTTCCATCAGTCAGGCATGAGAACATAATGTCTACTTTGAAAGCATGAGGAAAACTTATATTCTAACCTAGAAAAATATCTATCAAATATAGCTAGACAAGAATGCATCAGATGCAGGCAGGGCCAAGATAAGAGAGTAGTCAGATGCTTCCAATAGTCCCTCTTACAACGAACACCTGAAAATACAAGTAAACTGATTATATATATGACAAGCTAGGAGCCCTGAACATCAAAGGCAAAGTTAAGAAATTGGACTTAGCAACAGAGGGAGGGAGATATGGTTCAGAAGCACCAAGAAGTTGCCAGACCTAACTCAGTGGGAACCAGCGCCCCTCATCCCTGATCTGCTGGTGTGACTGCAGAGGGGCTGGCAGTAGCTTTCTGTACACGGTTTCCCCAGCCACAGAGAGCCAGTGGCACAGAGTCTACTCACACCTCCAGAATCAGAGAAGAACAGCGCTCTCTGCATAAGTGCTAGCATTTAATTCACTGCACAGATCAAATACCTCCCCTTTCAAAAGAACTCTCCCGCATTTATCTGATCCCTCACCCCTCTGTCCCAGGCCCCCGAGCTGGCTTCAGTGACATTCGATTTTCCTGGGCCTGAGATAGGTCCTGGCACGCAACCAGAGCCATTGGAGAAGGAACAAATTAACAAACAGGGAAAAAATAATCTGATGGCTCCTCTAAGCTGGAAACTCAGGGCAGAAGCAGCTCCTGTCCAGGCACAAGTGGACCATAGACTTTGAGTGGCTTTCACCCCTGCATAGAACTGTGTGGCCCATTTCAGGAGCTGGGTTCTTGTTACTGTGCAAGGGCATGTGGCCTAAGGTCTGACTTTAACTGTTTCAGCTGTGCAGTGGCGAGGTGGGTTCTTGATGCTTGACACTGCTCTATTAAGCAGGGTCCTCACCTACCCACATCAGGGGCCTGAGGACTGGTGGCTCCACCTATACCACCTAGCCACCCATGTCGGGGGTACAAGGATAAGGGGTGTCTCCCAGTCCTTATAGTTAAAAGTATCGGGTGTCAATGGTATGGCTGCAGAGCCCACCCGCTTGTGCACTCTAGAGAACAGGGATGTGTCTTCCTCACACACACTCAGGGAAAGGTTGTCAGCCCCCTACCTTGCTCAGAGTGTGACCACCTGATGCAACAAGAGACCTATGCATACACCAATCACCACTGCTCCTCAAAGACAGTAGGTGAGAGCCTACACCACACACTTGGTGACCAACTACCTGGAAATCTGAGCCGAATCCTTACAAGAAAACTGAATGGACTTTTAGGCTCGTATATCTGATAACAGCTCTAGCCATCTGGTGACAGGACATTAGAGCTTCAGAGGCTCCATTAATCAAGCCAACTAATTTGAGCAGCTATTTTTTTTTTATTAAGTATTTCAAAACAAAACAAAGCGAGAAGCTAGGACACGGTATGCAAACATACAGAGACAACAGTCAATATCAAATCACATAAAGAAGCAGACAATGATCATGTCAGCAAGCTTCCAAAGCAAAGAATTGAGGAATCTTCCAGACGAAGATATATTCCTAGAATTACGAGAGATAGAATACAAAATATTAATATACAGAACTCTTCAAGATATTAGGAAAGAAAAAAAAATAAAAAAGAGATCAGGCAAAATGCAGAACAAGCCAAGGAACACACAGATAAAGCAGTTGAGGGAATTAAGAAGGTTATTCAAGAGAATAAGGAAAACTTTAATAGGCTTCAAGTATCCTTAGAGAGACAGCAGTCAGAAACTCAGAAGATCAACAATAAAATTTCAGAATTAGACAACTCAGTAGAAAGTCAAAGGAGCAGAATTCAGGAAAGTGAAGTCAGAATTAGTGAGACTGAAAACAAAATACTTGGCACCAATATATTCAAAGAAAAATCAGATAAAAGAATTTTAAGAAATGAAGAAACCCTAAGAATCATGTGGGACTCTATCAAGAGAAATAGCCTATGAGTAATCAGAGTACCAGAACAGGGAGGAAAAACAGAAAATACAGAGAAAATTGTTGAAAATTTGTTGGCAGAAAACCTCCCTGATATCATGAAAGACGAGATATCCATCCAAGATGCTCATCTAACCCCACAGAAGGTAGATCCAAAAGAAAGATATCAAGACATATTATAGTCAATCTTGCCAAAACCAAAGATAAAGAGAATTTTAGGAGCAGCTAGGGATAAACAAAAAGTCACCTGCGAAGGACAGTCAGTAAGACTAATCTCGGACTACTCAGCAGAAACCATGCAGGCAAGAAGGCAATGGGAGGACATATATGAAGACTTAAAGGGAAAATAATTGCCAGCCAAGAATTATATATCCAGCAAAACTGTCTCAGATATGAAGGTGAATTATGGCATTTCCAGATAAACAGAAGTTGAGGGACATTGCCAAAACCAAACCAAAATTACAAGAAATTCTAGAAGAAATCCTCTAGTTAGAAACTCAATAACATCAGATAACAATCCAAGACAAGAACAGAGGACAGGGAAACCAGATATCATCCAAGACAGAGAAATCACAAAACTAAATCAAAGCTAAAATGCTCAGAACAGCGAAACAGACATCATGAAGTAAAAGATGACAACATTAACTCAAAAAAGAAGGACTAAAAGATGTAGTCATAGATCTTTCATATGCAGTATGAAAATAGGGGTAAATATCAAGGTAATCACAAAGGAAAATAACAATCCTGCACATCAAAATAATAATAAAAAAAGAAAAACATGAAGACAGCAAAAACAAAAGCAACGACAATGGAAAAGACGAAAAGACAATACATAAAGAAAAATTACTCAGCACAGAAAATTCAGTGGAAAAAAGAAACTGTCAACAACCAAAAAAAAAGGCATCAAAATGACAGCACTAAACTCATACCTAGACATAATTACGCTGAATGTAAAAGTACTAAATGCACCAATAAAGAGACAGAAAGTGGCAGAATGGATTTAAAAAACATGATCTGCCTATATGTTGCCTACAAGAGACACACCTTAGACATAAAGATACAAACAAACTAAAACTCAAAGGATGGAAAAGAGATACCAAACAAACAACAACCAAAAAAGAGGAGTGGCAATATTAATTTCTAACAAAATAGACTTTAAAGTAAAATCTACCACAAAGGATAAGGAAGGACCCTTTTGTGCACCCAATGACAGGGATCCAAAATACATAAAATGAACTCCAAAAGCACTGAAAACAGAGATGTGCAGCTCTACAATAATAGTAGGAGGCTCCAACACACCACTTTTGGTGAAGGACAGAACACCCAGAAAGAAGCTAAATAAAGACAGTGAAAATCTAAATGCCGCAATCAACCAACTTGATCTCACAGGCACATACAGAACACCCCACCCAACGGCAGACAATCATATTTTCTTTTCCAATGCACATGGAACGTTCTCCAGAATAGACCACATATTAGGTCATAAAGCAAGTCTTAACAGAATCCAAAACATCAAAATATTTCAAAGCATCTTTTCTGACCATAGATCCATAAAAGTAGAAGCCAATAACATAAAGCAAGTGAAAAAAAAATCAAACACACAGAAACTGAACAACACCTTGCTGAAATACTACTGGGTTATAGCAGAAATTAAGGATGGAATAAAGAAATTTGTAGAATCAAATGAGAATGAAAACACTTCCTACCAGGACCTGTGGGACACAGCAAAAGCAGAGCTCAGAGGTCAATTTATAGCAATAAATGCACACATCCAAAAGAAGAAAAGGCCCAAATCAAAGAATTATCCCTACAACTCAAGGAAATAGAAAGAAAGCAGCAAAAGAAGTCCTAGGGTACCAGTAGAAACAAAATAATAAAAATTAGAGCAGAATTAAATAAAATAGAGAAAAGAAAAACAATTGAAAGAGTTAACAAGACGAACGGCTGGTTCTATGAAAAGATCAACAAAATCAATAAACAATTGGCCAAATGAACAAAAGAAAAATAGGAGAGAAAGCAAATAACCCGAATAAGAAATGAGATCGGCAATATTACAACAGACCCACCTGAAATTAAAAGAATCATAACAGAATATTATGAAAAATTGTACTCCAACAAATTTGAAAACCTAGAAAAATTGGATAAATTTCTAGAAACACTACCTACTTAATCTAACACAAACAGATGTAGAACAACTAAATAAACCTATAACAAAAGAAGAAATTGGAAAGATAATTAAAAATTCCCAATAAATAAAAGCCCTGGCCCTGATGACTTCACTGGAGAATTCTACCAAACTTTCAGAGATTTAACACCACTACTACTAAAGGTATTTCAGAACATACACTCCCAATCTCATTCTATGAAGCCAGCATAACTGTCATAACAAAACCAGGTGAAGACACCACAAAAAAAGAAAATTACAAACCAATATTCCTCATGATCTTAGACATAAAAACCCTCAGCAAAATTCTAGCCAACAACATATTGAAAAAGTAATTCACCATGACCAAGTAGGATTCATACTAGGTATGCTGGGATGGTCTAACATTTGAAAAACAATCAATGTAATCCATCATATAAATAAAAGGCAAGAACCACATGATCTTATGGATTGATGCAGAAAAGGCATTTGACAAAGTCCAACACCCATTCATGATAAAGACTCTGAGCAAAATAGGAATAGAAGGAAAATTCCTCCACATAATAAAGGGCATTTATATAAAGCCAACAGCCAACATCCCCCTAAATGGAGCGAGTCTGAAATCATTCCCCTTGAGAACGGGAACCAGACATGGATGCCCTTTATCATCACTTTTATTCAACATTGTTCTGGAGGTCCTGATGTTCTGGAGGTCCTAGCCAGAGCCATTAGTCTAGGAAAAAAAAAAAAAGCATCCAAATTGGTAAGGAAGAAATAAACTATCTCTATTTGCAGATGATATGATTTTATACACAGAAAACCCTAAAGAATCCACAAGAAAACTATTGGAACTAATAGAAGATTTCAGCAAAGTATCAGGACACAAGATAAACATGCAAAAACCAGTTGGATTCCTCTATATGAGCAAAGAGAAAGCCGAAGAGGAAATCATGAAATGAATACCATCTACAATAGCCCCAAGAAGATTAAATACTTGGAACAAATCTAACCAGAGACATAAAAGACCTATACAAAGAAAACTATGAGACACTACTGCAAGAAACCAAAAGAGACCTACATAAGTGAAAAAACATACCTTGTTCTTCAATGGGAAGACTCAAGATTGTGAAAATGTTTATTCTACTCCAAGCTATCTATAGATAAATGCAAGCCTGATCCAAACTCCAATGGCATTTTTTAATGAGATGGAGAAACAAATCACTAAGTTCATATGGAAAGGGAATAGGCCCTAGATAAGTAAAACAGTACTGAAAAATTAGAACAAAGTGGGAGGCCTCACACTACCTGATTTTAGTACATATCATAACACCAGGGTCGTCAAAACAGCCTGGTACTGGCACAACAGCAGGTACATAGACCAACGGAACAGAATTGAGAATTCAGACATAAATTCATCCACGTATGAGCAGCTTGTATTTAACAAAGGCCCAGAGTCCATTAAATGGGGGAAAAGACAGTCTCTTTAACAAATGGTGCTGGAATAACTGGATATCCATTTGAAAAAAAATGAAACAAGACCCATACCTCTCACACCATGCAGAAAAACTAACTCAAAATGGATCAAAGACCTAAATATAAAATCTAAAGTGATAAAGATCATGGAAGAAAAAATAGGAAGAACTCTAGTAGCCCTCAAACATAGCATAAACAGTATACAAAACATTGCCAACAATGCACAAACACTGGAAGGTAAAGTCGATAACTGGGAGCTTCTAAAAACGAAAACTTATCCTCATCCGAAGGCCTCACTAAAAGAGTAAAAAGACTACCTGTAGACTGGGAAAAAAAATTTTGGCTACAACAAATCCGATCAGTGTCTAAATCTTTAAAATCTACAAGATACTGCCAAACTTCAACAACAAAAAGACAAATAAACCAATTAAAAAATGGGCAAAGGGTATGAACAGAAACTTCACCAAATAAGACGTTCAGGCAGCTAACAGCTACTTTAGGAAACGCTCATGATCAATAGCCTTTAGAGAAATGCAAATCAAAACTACAATGAGATACCATCTTACCACAACGAAGCTGGCTCTAATCTAAATAACACAAAATAACAAATGTTGGAGAGGTTGTGGAGAGACTGGAACACTTATACACGGCTGGTGGGAATGTAAAATGGTACAACCACTTAGGAAATCGATTTGGCGTTTCCTTAAAAAGATAGGAGTACCATACGATCCAGCAATCCCACTCCTTGGAATATAGTGTAGAGAAATAAGAGCCCTACAAGAATAGATATATGCACACCCATGTTCACTGCAGCACTGTTACAATAGCAAAGGGATGGAAACAATCAAGGTGCCCATCAATACAAATTATGGTATGTTCACACAATGGAATATGATGCAACAATAGAGAAAAACAATGAATCCATGAAACATCTCATAACATGTAGGAATCTGGAAGGCATTATGTTGATTGAAATTAGTCAGTCGCAGGACAAATATTCCATGAGACCACTATTATAAGAACTCAGGAAAAGGTTTAAACACAGAAGAAAACGTTCTTTGATGCTTACGAGAATGGGGAAGGAGGAAGAGGGATATTCACTAATTACAGAGTAGACAAGAATTATTTTAGGTGAAGGGAAGGACAACACACAATACAGGGGAAGTCAGCACAACTGGACTAATCCAAAAGCTAAGCAGTTTCCTGAATACAACGAAACACTTCGAGGGACAGAGTAGCAAGGGTGGGGGTCTGGCGACCATGGTTCAGGGGACATCTAGGTCAACTGACATAACAAATTGTATTAAGAAAGTATTCCACATCCCACTTTGATGAGTGGTGTCTGGGGTCTTAAAAGTTAGCAAGCGGCCATATAAGATGCATCAATTGATCTCAATCCGCCTGGAGCAAAGGAGAATGAAGAACACCAAAGACTCAAGGAAACATGAGCCCAAGAGACAGAAAGTGCCACTTAAACCAGAGACTCTAACAGCCTGAGACTGAAGAACTAGATGGTGCCCGGTTCCCACCAATGACTGCACTGAAAGGGAACATGACAGAGAATCTCTGATGGAGCAGGAGAAGAGTGGAATGCAGACCTCAAATTCTAGTAAAAAGACCGGGCTAAACGGTCTGACTGAATACTGGAGGGGCTCCAGAGGTCATGGCCCTTGGACTCTCTGTCAGCCCAAAACTAAAACCATTCCGAAGCCACTTCTGCAGACAAAGATTAGACTGGACTATAAGACATAAAATGGAACTGGTGAGGATTGTGCTTCTTAGCTCAAGTAGACACATTGTGACTGTGTGGGTAGAGCCTGTCTGGAGGCGAGATGAGAAGGCAGAGGGGGACAGGAACTGGATGAATGGACACAGGAAATACACAGGGGAGAAAGAAGGAGAGTGCTGTCACATTGTAGGGAGAGCAACCAGGATCACATTAACCATGTCTGTGTAAGTTTTTTGTATGAGAAACTTACTCAAACTGTAAACTTTCACTTAAAGCACAATAAAAAGAATACTTAATATTAAAAAAAAGAATTGTTATCCATACACATTTCCTAAATATTTACTTCTGAAAAACTTCCATATACCATAACTTCCCCATTACCCTCACTCTGTTTATGATTTTTAAACTAAATTTAAAAATTTCAAATTAGAACAATTTTGTATCTTGCTATTATTATTTCACTTAAAGTAAATTTATTGCCAATCATAGCTTTTATAACAAAATATTAATTCTTTTTCCCTTGCAAATAATTCATTTGATTGGACTATATATATATACATTTTTTCTCAATGAGTCCATGTTTCAATTTCTTGTTTATAATTTCTTTTCTTATCCACTCCAAGCCTGTAAATACAATTTACAGAATGTAGTAGCAAGTTTTGATATAAGACCCTGGATTCACTTTGGAAACCCTGGTAACATAGCGGTTAAGAGCTACAGCTACAAACCAAAAGGTTAGCAGTTCAAATCCACCAGGTACTCCTTGGAAACCCTATGGAGCAGCTCTACTCTGTCGTGTAGGGTTGGTAGGAGTCAGAACCCATTCGATGGAAACGGGTTTTAGGGAACTTACTTTATGCTACATAAAAAAAGAAAATATAGCCACCAATTTACATATTATTTAGATCAACAGTTAGGTTATCAAACACTTATCATTTACTAGTCACTGTGCAGGTCATGGTGCCACGAATAGTGATGTTTATGGTGTCCAGATACCAAAATAAAAATGAGTAGTGATGGTGAACATTTAGAAATTTATTTCATCTAATAAAAAGTAAATATTTTTTTTCTGATTTTTGATGCTCTACCCACTATCATCTGATGCCTATAGCCACGTTTTCTTAGCATTAGAAATATTTGTTTTTCTGTGAAAGTAATTTACAAGTGAGAGCAACTTTCGTGAGGAAAGGGGTCATGTGCATCCTCTGAGGGAGGCTGAGGAATACACTCAGCATTGCATAATCCAGTATATTGGCTGATGCCTTATTGTTTTTCTTGGCAATTTTATTGCATACTGACAGAAACAAAACGAATTAAGAGAACAGTTTATTGTGATACACTCAGTGACTATTTTTGAAAGCTGGAAGGATATATTTATTTTTACCTTTCAAATATTTTTGATATGAAAATAAAATGGCAGAAATCTTAATGAAAAGTATAATTTCTGGGATTATATCCTTCTCTTTGGGACTCCTAATTAATTCTATAAAACATGAGAAGAACAAAAGAATTTATTTTGTATTCTCCTGTGTAATTTCCATCTATCCTATATCAGTATTTTTGAAGATTGGGTTACTTCAGAGTTTATGTCTTATTTTGTTAGAAAAAATTTTAAAAACTACCAAATTGTTTTAACATTGGTCTTTACCACTTACACAAATCTAATTCCCCTTCAACATTGAAATTTTACCCTCTGTGTACTTAGCTACATTCCCAAATTTCTCACCGGAATGACAAGATTTTGTTAATTTTAGATGAGTAGAATCACAAACATGAATTTTTGTCTAGAATGTGGGCAATTAGTTATAATATTCTAGTTTATGCTGTAGTATAACACCAGTGATTTAAAAAAATCTCTGTCATAAAACCACAATAGTGGATTTCTGGATCACGCTGTATGTTATCTTGGGATTTGTCCTCCCTCAGGGACACAGGCTGATGGTGCTTCCCTCATTGTGAAGCAACAGCAATTTATGGAAGATGTAAAACCCAAAACCCAGTGCCGTCGAGTCGATTCCGACTCATAGCGACCCTATAGGACAGAGTAGAACTGCCCCATAGAGTTTCCAAGACGTAAAGAACATGGAATTTCACTCACTGGCTCTTAATTCTTGCCATGGGTTACACATGTCACTTGCACTGATGTTGCACAGTCCACACTTAACTTCAAAGAAAAGGGAAGTGCAATCTAAACTTGAGCCAGGAAGGATGAAGATCAGATGACTAACCCACATTCCTAATCAAGTAGTTCACCCTTCTGGGTCCCAACTCCTCTCCAAAGGAGACAACTAAATGTCCCATTCAGTCATGGAATAAGCTCAAAGCCCAGGATCTCTTGGTGATAAGCAGTCACCAATAAGGTCCATCTTTTATCTGATGACCTGTGAATTATCTAAATTTCCCAGTTATCCAAATATCCAGCATGTCTTGGTTGGACAGGGACAGGATATCAGAAATAAACACTGGTATTAGGAAAGAATGAGATACCCACAGGAATCATGGGCCCTCAGAAATTCTGAAATTCCATTAGGCAGACATTTAAAGGCCTACTATATTTCAGATGAGGAATAGTCACTGACAAGGCCACTTTTCTGCCTCCTTGGAGTAGTTTTCTCATTTATTTTTTATAGCATTGCCCCGGGTCTTCTCTCTGAGATATGCTTTTTAAAAGATTCGTATTACCTTATCTGCCGTGACGAAAAACCCAACAAAAAACCCACTGCCATTGAGTCGATTCTGACTCATAGTCACCCTATAGGACAGAGTAGAACTGCCCCATAAAGTTTCCAAGCAGCGCCTGGTAGACTCGAACTGCCAAGCTTTTGGTTAGCAGCTGTAGCACTTAACCACCACACCACCAGGGTTTCCTATCTACCATGATAATTGTGGAATATGCTCTTATGGTTGCTAAAGAGTTTTTTCAACTAACTTTCTGCCCATGGTGATTGGAGTCTGTGATAAAGAGACTACCATTTGACAAATATTTACTGCCTTCTGCTGATCACATGAGGAGCACACTTCTTCACTCCATCACGCATTAACCTAGTTATGTGATAAAGTTTGCTCAATAGCATGTGGCTCAAAGTGTCTGTATACCACTTCCAGGCCTAGAGTTTCAGTGATATTATATTTTCACTTTTCTCTATTCATCATCATGAGAAGAAAATGTCTCCAGTAGGTTGTCTCTTTCAAAAACTTATTTAAGTTTTCTAAGCCCAATTTCCTCATCTAAAAACCAGTTATCAGGAGAAAGATCACTAGCTATTTCAAAAGAGAGAACGAAATTCAGATAAGTACTTCAATAGGAGATGAAGGAATCAAGGAACCAAACAAGGGAAGCTGAATCAACCTAGAGACTCCCATCAGTATGTTGTTCCCAACACCCAGGAAACCGCCAAACAGCAGGACAAGATGGCTTCCAGGACCCCATGGGTGGGGCCCTCATGCAGAACCCAGAACCAAGGTGAGGACCAGCAGACAATATTTGAAACCATGGAGAGTGTGGCTATCTCATTGGAAGTGAAATCATGGCGAGCCATGGTTACTTCCAGAAACTATAGTTGAAGTGGGGAAAGAGAGAAGGAGAAATTTGCTGACTTCTGTCCTATAGCCTTTCTAATCTTCTGACAGTCTTACATTGTGATTTCCTACAAGAAATATGCTGGCAAAGGATCTTGGGAAATGTAGTTCTCCTTGGTATAGAGTCAAATAAAGTCAGTGAAAGTATCTGAAAACCAAGGAGCATTACAAAACATGCTGGCTAGTATGAAAAAATAAAAACCAATCATGTTGAGTCAATTACAACTCATAGCAACCCTATAGGGCAAAGTAGAACTGCCTTGTAGGGTTTTCAAGGAGCAGCTGGTGGATTTGAACTGCCAACCTTTTGGTAAGTGTCAGCTTTTAACCACTGCACCACCAGGACTCCAAGGTAATAATCCAAAAAATAGAGCCTGTCTTATATGGTGTGTGTGAGCATCTTCATATCTAGAGATTTTTTTTTCTTTAAAATCTGCTTTGTTTAATATTTTATAGCTAAACCATCTTTCCTTTTAATTAATATTTGTCTTATGTATCTTTTTGACCTTTTAAATTTCATATATTCTTTGTCTTTATATTTAAATATGCCTCCTTAAAATTTCACTCAAGTAAAATTTTGCTGAAGATAATTAAAAAATGGCCGCAGCAGTACATCAGCAGGAAACTGCCAGAAATTCAAACTGATTCAGAAAAGGATGTGGAAACTAATGGGCTGTGCAGCTACCACAGCCTCCGCCAGACTGAGTCCAGCACAACTAGATGGTGCCCAGCTACCAACATCGACTGTTCTGACAAGGATCACAATAGAGGGTCCAGGACAGAACTGGAGAAAAATGCAGAACAAAACTATAACTTACAAAAAAAGACCATACTTACTGGTCTGACAGAGACTGGAGAAACCTCAAGAGTATGGCCCCTAAGCGTCCTTTTAAATCAGTACTGAAGTCAGTCCTGAGGTTCACCCTTCAGCCAAAGGTTAGACAGACCCATAAAACAAATCAAGACTAAATGGGCACACCAACCCAGGGGCAAGGATGAGAAGGCTGGAGGGAACAGGAAAGCTGAAAATGGGGAACCCAAGGTTGACAAGGGTAGAATGTTGACATGCTGTAGGGTTGGCAACCAATGTCACAAAACAATATGTGTATTTATTGCTTAATGAGATATTAATTTGCTCTGTAAATCTTCATCTAAAGCATAATTTAAAAAAAAGAGAGAAAAATAAAAATATCCACCTGATAGCATTTGGGAATTACTATTATTTCCATCATTGCTATCACATAATAACAAAGACCTGTGCATTGTTAATTATAATTACAACGTTTATTGTGCACTGTCAGGAACAGTACCAAGAACTTTTCATACATTGTTCATTCCATGCCCGTATTAACCCCATGAAGTAGGTGCTATTATCACATCCAGAGTCCTGTGGATAGTAATGGGTAGGAATGTAAACCTAGGTTGAAATTCTTAACCACTGTTACATTAACTTCAGTTCTACTTCTGGCCACGGTGGTTCTGTTTTTGTATATTAATTGATTAAATGTATTGAGGAAGACTGAAACTATAAACCCAGAGAGATAAATATGAATATGTAAGTATATAGCCATGGAAGGATTTCAAAGGACAATGAAATCAGGGTATTATAATGAAGAAAGATCTGGATCATTAGGATGGCAGACCAAAGAGTAAGAAACACCAACTCTTCAGATGAACTGTGTGAGCACTACCCAACTGGCACAATGGTAAGTTCCATCACTTGTCTTGTCAAAGAAGATATGACATACTGAAGCCATATATAGCTGCATTTCTGTATGACTTGATTCTGATCCATTGGGCAGACAACCATGTATAATGACTCTGATCTACAAGAAATATGTGCTGTGTGTACTAGGCTTTGGGTACACAGATATATGTTCCCTTTCTTTTCTTTTTTAAATAAGTTGTGGTTAAATAAATATTAAAATAAAAAAATCCTGATTTAAAAGAAAAAAAATAAAGAAAATGACATGGAAGGAGGGATATAATTGCTGATGTCCAGTGGATCTTGGCGAAAAGCTGAGAATACCAGAAAGATGTTTATTGTTGTTGTTATTAGGTGCAGTGGAGTCGCTTCGAACTCATAGCAATCCTACGCACCTCAGAAAGAAACACTGTCCGGCCCCATGCCATACTTACACTCGTTGTTATGCTTGAGCCCATTGTTGCAGACACTGTGTCAATCCATCTCATTGAGGGTCTTCCTCTTTTAAGCTGACCCTGTACTTTGCCAGGCATGATGTCCTTCTCCAGGGACTGATCTCTTCTGACAACACGGCCAAAGTATGTAAGATGCAGTATCACCATCCTGGCTTCTAAGGAGCATTCTGGCTGTACTACTTCCAAGACAGATTTGTTTGTTCTTTTGGTATATTAAATATTCCTTGCCAACACCACAATTCAAAGACATCAATTCTTCTTCAGTCTTCCTTATTCATTGTCCATCTTTCACATGCATATGAGGCAATTGAAAATACCACTAATGCTTGGAACCTGAAATATATGAAGTATGAATCTAGGAAAAACGGAAATCTTCAAAAACGAAATGGAACACATAAGCATCGATATCCTAGGCATTAGTGAGCTGAAATGGACTGATATTGGCCATTTTTAATTGGATAACACATAGCCTACTATGCCAGAAATGACAACTTGAAGAGGAATGGTGTTACATTTATCGTCAAAAAGAACATTTCAAGGTCTATCCTGAAGTACAGTGCTGTCAGTGATAGGATAATATCCATAGGCCTATAAGGAAGACCAGTTAATACGACTATCATTCAAATTTAGGCAGTAACCACTAAGAACAAAGTTGAAGAAATTGAAGATTTTTTTCAGCTTCTGTAGTCTGAAATTGAGTGAACGTACAATCAGGATGCATTGGTAATTACTGGTGATTGGAATGTGAAAGTTGGAAACAAAGAAGAACAATTGGTAGTTGGAAAATATGGCCTTCTAATTTAATAGAAACAATGCCGGAGATTGAATGATAGAGTTTTGTGAGACCAATGACTTCTTCATTAAAAATACCTTTTTTCACCAACATAAACGGCGACTATGCACATGGACCTCGCCAGATGGAATACACAGTAACCAAAACGACTACATCTACGGAAAGAGACAAAGGAAAAGCTCAATATCATCAGTCAGAACAAGGCCAGGGGCTGACTGTGGAACAGAAAGATTTTTATGTGTTAATTATTGACTAGTCAAAGGCATTTGACTGAGTAGATCATAAGAAATTTTGGATAACATTGCAAAGAGTGGGAATTCCAGGACAGTTAATTTTGCTCATGCGGATTCTCTACATAGACCAAGAGGCAGTAATTGGAACACAACAATGGGACACTGCTTAGTTTGAAATCAGAAAAGATGTGCGTCAGGACTGTATCCTTTCACCACACTTATTCAATCTGTATGCTGAGCAAATGATCTGAGATGGACTATATGAAGAAGGCAGCATCAGCATTAGAGAAAAACTCATTAACAACCTGCAATATGCAGAACACACAGCCTTGCCTGTTGAAAGTAAAGAGGACTTGAAGCACTAAAGACTACAGCCTTCAGTATGAATTACACCTCAAAATAAAGAGAACAAAAATCCTCACAACTGGACCGGTAACCAACATCGTGATAAACGGAGAAAATACTGACGTTGTCAAGGATTTAATTTTACTTTGATCTACAATTAACTCCAATGGAAGCAGCAGTCAAAAAATCAAAGGATGTATTGCATTTGGCAAATTGGCTGCAAAAGCCCTCTTTAAAGTGTTAAAAAGCAAAAATGTCACTTTGAGGACTAAGGTGAACCTGACCCAAGCCATTGTATTTTCAGTTGCCTCTTATGCATGTGAAAGATGGACAATGAGTAAGGAAGACCAAAGAAGAATCGATGCCTTAGAATCACGGTGTTGGTGGAAAATATTGAATATAAAATGGACTGTCAAAAGAATGATCAAATTTGTCTTAGAAGAAGTACAGCAAGAATGCTCCTTAGAAGCGAGGATGGCAATATTTCGTCCCATGTAATTTGGACATATTATAAGGAGGAACCAGTCCCTGGAGAAGGACATCATGCTTGGTGAAGTAGAGGGTCAGCAAAAATGATGGATTAACACAGTGACCCCAATAATGGGCTCAAACAGAGAAATGATAGGTTGGGGCGAAATGGGGCAGTGTTTCATCATGATGCACATAGGGTCGCTCTGAGTAGGAACCGACATGAAGGAACCTAACAACAACAATTTAAAATACTAAAAGATTTTCTCCAGTCTAGATTCTTTGCTTGGAACATTTAGTCTATTTATGTTTGCTGAAAAACTTATGTTTTTCAGCTAATTAGTGTTTTTATTTTAAATTAAAAAAAAACTTTATAATATTCAATGTAGTGATTTTTAGTTACTTATCTTCTCCGTGTCCCCCCTTCATCTCATTCTTGTCTTCTTTGGATTGATTATTTTTTGCATTTCACAATTTCTTTGTATCATTTAAGACAATATGCACTTCACTTCTTTATGTTTAGTGATAATCTAGGACAATGTACCATACACTTAATTAATCAAAAACTAATTTTATTACAACTTCATCTACTCAAACAATAAAAGGTATTATATATTTTAACTCATATCTTCACAGCTATTGCTGTCTAACAAACCACTACGAAACTTGGCGGTTTAAAACAATAAGTTATTATCTCCCCAGGATTCTGGGTTGAGTGGGTTGGTTCTCTGCTGGAATGTCTATTTTGAAGTTGCAAGCAGATACTGGCTGGAGTCATCTGAAAGCCTATTGGGCTGGATGTCCAAGAATACTTCTTCACTCCCATGTCTAGTGCCACAATGCTGCTCCATGGGACCTCTCTCTCCAGCAGACAATTATGGGCTTTTTACGTGACCTACAAGTTCTTGACTGAGTTCTCAGCCACTCTACTTGGTGCCATTCACTGAGAAAGAATTTTCTGCAGATTTCCTGGACCTACTTGAGGAGCTGGGAGGTTAATTTCTAGCTAACTCAGACAGAATTGTGCTGTCCCTTACATTCCCTGGTTTATTCAGAGTTCTTCTGAATCCTCACCTTTAGGGGCCTTGTAGTTTATCTCCTGTTGTCCATGAAACACAGAGCCATGAAAGTTGATACAGCATTGTTTTTTTATTTCCTTTGACTAATATTCTGGTAAAGAAGCTACTTCCTTCTGCCTTATTTTTCTAATTACTGTTTTTATTTGTGTATGTGTGTGTCTGTGGTATATATATGCAGTTCTTTAATGCATGAAAGAAAAACTTAGATCCACATACCTATAATCTCTTTCCAAGTCTGTCTATCTATTCAACTAGCTCTGTGTGTTGGTTATGATACCTCATCTGCCATGTTTCCAGGCACTGAAGTCTCTGTCATGTTATTTTCACATTACTAACTTAAATTTAATCTTGATTATATATATATATTTTTAATTTTAGGAATGCTGTTTTTATAGACAGAATAGCTGTATATCAGAGAAGCTAACTTACCCAAGGTACTTGTTCTTAGTTGACTGATCCCAGACGGCAACGCCTGGCCTTCTCACAGAAAAATCTAAGTGGTTTTTCCTCAACCACATTGTTTTTGATTTTTCACTTCTAGAACATCTTAAAACTTTAATCAAAGCCAAAGTGGTAAGACTTCTCTGTAATATAAAATAATTCTAAACAGATAATAATATTATTTTCAGAACAATGGTTCCAGATTATACGAAGTAGGGAAAGAGAATTATAACCCCTTTTATTCAAATGTAGTTGATATCTTTATTATGGGTTTTAGGTAACACATATATTCACCTAAGCACTACTCCAGTGTGTGTGTGTGTGTGTGTGTGTGTGTGTGTATCCACAAAGCACAGCAGTTTAAAACAACAATTGTTTATTTTGCAAATGAATTTGCAATTTCAGCAGGTTTCATCAGGGACAGCTCATCTCTACTGCGTGCAACATCAGTGGAAGTGGCTCACCTGGGAGCTGAAAGATACACTTGCATGATGCGCCACCAATGACTGAAAAAAATGGCTTTGAATTTGGCTGGGCTCTCAGCTGGGGATGTGCACTAGAAGTCTTGGTTTCTCTCTTTGTCACAGCATGGGGATTCTGTAATTGCACCAACACAATTACTCTTCAGACACTTCTTAAAATAGGGAATGGGGCAGCATATAGTCACTTGCAATTCTGCAATTCTGGTAGAAATTGTTGCCAGCTCCTTAATTAAGATTCAGTGTGATTCTCTGGGAATTATTCTACATGATTTTTGCCTCTGCTTTCTGAGTCACCCTTGCTCTACCATGAGAAAACTGAGTAGTCACCTCAATCAGCTTACTCCTTAGACCAAACTAGTGATATTTCTGTCAGAAAAACATGCTTACAAACATTGTGAGTTTTCCATGAATCTTACTGGAGTTTACTCCATTAGACAAAACCCACAACTACCAACCTTGAGCTTCCTACGACTCTGCTGCACTACAGTGCCCTAAAACATTTTAGTAGTCCTATTTATTTTTAATTAAAGAGAATCTACAAGACTCTCAAGATTTATAGAAGGTCTTTTGTCTGTTTGGATGTTTATTTAAGGTACTGTGTCTTAACTCGTCCTGAAGCCTTAATAAATGATTTTAGAGTCACAACTTGTGTTGGACCTTTGGCCTGAGGCCCTTTCTTAATTAGAGACTTCTTTGCTGAAAGTTTTATTTTTGAATCCACTGTGTACTGACTCCTTTGTACACAATATATTTTTTTCTTCAGCTCATCTCTCTACTCTTACATTTTAACAAAGGTCATGAAAAGCCAATTAGCATTTTTATATTCTGTCTGGAAGTTTCTTTAACAAATCTTCCCACAGCAACATTTTGCAAATATTTCTTGATATCTTCTTACGTATTTTATGTTTGATGGTCACATTGGGTCCTTATTTCATTTGAATTTATTTTATCTACATTATGTGATTTAGGATATATGTTTTGTTTTCAAAAGGTATTATCCCCATCAAAATTAATGATTTCCATTATTTATCAAAAAATACAAATTATACACATATCATATGCTGTTTAGAAACTCAATCATTCATACTTATTGCCAGAGCCCTAATTTCAGAGCAAAAACACCACTGCAAGTTATGACAGGAGGACAAATATAATTTTTAATTAATTTACCATATATAAAAATAATCATATAGGAACAATGCAGCCAGATTGGCAAAGCAAGAGCAAAATAACTTGATACAACACAAAAGAAGAATTTAAATGGGATGAACAAAATAACAAAACAATATTTTAGAAACGTTACCCGTATCAAGTTTGGTTGCTGCCATTTTGGCAAATTATGCTCAGGATTAATATCACATAAAATGTTTTTCCAGCCACCTCCTCAAGGCCCCCTTAACTTCTTTATTACACTGAATATAAGGGGGTTCAAGACAGGTGTGAAGATGGTATAAAAAGCTGAGACCACCTTATCATGGTCCTCTGAACCGTTAGATTTGGGCCTCATGTAGATGAACATGATGGTGCCGTAGAAGAGTCCCACAACCGCCAGGTGAGAGGAGCAGGTCTTAAAGGCTTTTTTTCCGGGCTCCAGCTGACCGCATGCAGAGCACTGCAGCCAGGATAAGGCTGTATGAGGCCAAAATTAGAGACAAAGGGATCAAGAGCATCAGAATGCAGCAGACATACATGAAAAACTCAAAAATTGTAGTGTCAGCACAGGCGAGGCGTACCAGTGATAGTGCTTCACAAAAAAAGTGATTGATTTCCCGTGAGTGACAGTAAGGGAAGCTCAAAGTGGCACCAGCCTGCATCAGCCCATCGATCCCTCCCAGGAGCCAGGAACCTGATGTCATGAGTAAACAGAGCTTCTGACTCATGAGAATGGGGTAGCGCAGTGGGTGACATATGGCCACATAGCGGTCATAGGACATGGCCGTTAAGAGGAAGCATTCACTCCCTCCCAGAGTGAGAAGCAGGAAGATCTGGACTCCATAGCCAGTGGGAGAGATAGACCTAGTGTCCATCAGGTAGTTAGCTGCCATTTTGGGAACGATGGTGGAGACCAGCATCGTGTCCATGAAAGAAAGCTGGCTAAGCAGGAAGTACATGGACATGTGGAGTTGAGGGTCCACATGAATGAGAATGATCATAAGGGTGTTGCCCATCAGTGAGGTGATGAAGATCATAAGCACCATGGCAAACAGGAATAGGTGGATCTGTGTGTGGTTAAAGTGCCCTAGAAGAATGAAGTTGATTCTTGTGGTGCCGTTTGCATTGACCATGGCTCTACTGGTGCCTGAAAGATGTAAGAATGATGCAGAAGTGAGATTTGTTTAAAAGGAAGCTTGTACATATCTTTATGAAAACGTGATCAAATGACTTGGGAAATCTCAGACTTGGAGGGCTAATTACCACTTTAATCTTTTACTTACAAACAAGATTTTTGCCATAGCATACTACTATCCATCTCTGCTGTTACTATACGTTATTTTTTATTCACACAAAATTAGATAACACATACATCTTTTTGCCTTTTGTCTTGCCTTTTTGCCTTCACTTTTCCCCATTTTACCTTGCCTTTTTGCCTTTATGATTTGCCTTTTTGCCTGTGTACCGGTTTGACTTCTCTTTTTGCCTTTTACCGTATTGCCTTGCCTTTTTTTCCTTTTTGTCTTGCATTTTTCCCTTTTTGTTACATTTTACCCTTTTACCTTGTCTTTTGACTTTTTGCCACTTTACCTTTTTTCTGTTTCCCTTAGCTTTTTGCCTTTTTGTCCTTTTGCCTTGCCTTTTTCCCCTCCCTTTTTCCCTTTTTTACCTTCCACATACATATACAGTAGTACAAATTACACCTCTGTTGTTTTTTAATAATTTGTCAGTATGCCACACGTAATTTACTCATGGTGTTAAGAAATATTACTTATGCAATCCGAGTTCTTTACCCTTTTGGTATTTCTATATTGAAGGAAATTCAGATTTATGCACTTTAGTAGGTATTGAGGTGATATGCCTATAGTTATTACTTTTGCATGTGTTTTAGATATTTGCTTAATGTATTCTCACATGATTTTCTTCAATATCAAGACAAATTAAAATTTCAAAAGTTTCAAAAAAAATTACAACCAATAAAACTAAGTTTGATGGGGAAAAAACAAAAGCAAAAATTCTCTATTCCACACTTACATGCAGCCTGTGCTGTAAACATACTAGGCTTTCAGCCACCACAGATACTACTGTACCCATCACCACATCATTTATATTATCATGACTTGCATTCCGGATCATGGTGCCTACATCTCGCTAAGTTTAGAACCCCCTCAATGTTTAAACTTTTATGTATTATGTTCTTAAACAATGCTGCTGGTTTTAATTTATATATCCATTCTAAGGGAGCCCTGGTGGCACAGTGGTTAAGCTTTCCGCAGCTAACCAAAAGGTTGGCAGTTCAAACTCACCACCCACTCCTTGGAAACTCAATGGGGCAGGTCTACTCTGTCCTATAGGGTCAGAATTGACTTGACAGCACAGGTGTTTTGGTTTTATCCATTCAAAAAAAAGTTAATAATTTCAGAAATGAACATAATTCGTATTGCATGCAATTTTCATATAAATTTGGACATCAATAATCTTATACTTTTAAAAGTAGAAGACAAAAACTAATCCATTAATTATGACTTATCCAAATGATAGTCTCATATAATGAACCTGAGGTCCAACATCTCCCACAGGTAAAATGTACAGGTACTCATTCACTTTCAGAATAGCTCCTCTTTTCACTAGAATCTATAACTTCCATTTCTTTTACGTCTAAGTATTTTTGGTGGTAGAAATGGATGCACATGTAAATGGATTCACCTATTATACTTAGGTAGGTGGTGTCTTTTGCTCACAAATTCAAATTGTCAAAGAGAGCTGTGAAATCAGGATTACCAACAGTATTATGTTTGGACTTCATTCATAATCTGTGGTGTAGTAAATCCTTTTTTAGTTTTTCTGTAACTTATTTGGAAAACATTGCAAATTTTGTGAATGGTCTATGATCTTCACACCTTTAATACATATTAAAATTTTTTGATTCTTAGTATATACCAACAATGACTTTCATATTATTAAAATATGTAGATGTTCCATTTTTCAAAATTGATATAAATATGCTATAATAGTGAGCATATCATTCTTCTATGCTTTGTTCCCTCAAATATATATATTTTGAGTGAAATATATATATATTCAGTTTAATATATTAACTACTGCCAATTTTTATTACATCATATATATGCAATTTATGTATATAAATATACATGTATATGCATATAATGTTTATTTAAGAATACTTAGCTTCTTTCCAATCTTTTGTTAATATAAGTAAATGTTTTACCAGAATATTTTGGATTTAAGATAATTGCATCTCCACCTTTTACACTCCAGTCAACTGTCAATTTGTGTGATAATTCCTCCACATATTTTACTGTTAGATGCGATAATTAACAGCAATCATGTAAGTGTGAAAATAAATTTAAATTGCATGTCACTTAAGTTACATGGCAGAAACTCTTTTAATCTATTCATCGACCTCTTGGATTTCTTCTGCAAACTGTGAATATCTCTTATTCATGGTTTCTAGTTTGGCTTTTTCTTAATAATTTAAAGAATTTCCCTTGTATTTTGTAATTTATATATATAATTGTATATATAATTTATATATCTTTATAACTTGTTATTTATATGCATTGTGAATATCTTCTCCAGTTGATTTTATATATTTGACATTTTTGTTATTTTGGACAGAAGTTTTGCATTTTATATTACATATATTTGGGATACTTATATGATATTAATAATTTAATATTAATGTTCTGCATTTCATTAATAGGCTACCATTTTAAACAATTTCAATGTTATTTGGATCAAACAACTTGTTTTTGGTATATAAGTTGTTTGAATCTATGATCATTGTTGATTTAATATTACATTGTACTGTCTTTGCATGCATGAATATTAAACATATTAAACTCACAAAATGTATTGCTATAGTTCATCTTTTAAATTGTAGTCTCTGATTTTTTTTTTTTAAACAAAATGGGGATAATCAGTGCCCTTAAAGGCCATTAAACATAGGTGTAAAGTAGTCTGTGTCTGTAGATTTTTTTTTTTTTAAATAATGTATTCACTTTCCTATTAGTTTCAGGTAAGTTGTGTTTTCCTATTACTTTTTAAATTCACATGACTTTCTGTTTTTAAGGAAACATTTTCCTTTCCTAATCTATTTTCTTTGTTAGCGTTTCTCACTGCATTGGGTGGATGGACAGGTCTGTGTCTCTGGCTGCCACTGAACTGGAGGTCATGACATGCAAAGTTCATTCACTTAAGCCTGCCCTGGGTCAGGGCATACTGGGTATAGACATACGAGTTACGAGTTGCTTAAATACATGAAGACTAGGAGTCAGAACTCTAAAGACCTGTCCATATTTTGTTCACAAATATGTGTGATATTTGGGGAAGGTCACTTACTTTTCTATGAGCCACTCTCCTTGTTTCTAGACTGGGAAAATTCGCAGACTTTGGTAGACAGCTGTACTGGAGCACTGGTTTCATTTGTTTCCATTGGGGCTCATTCTCTGCTTTGGCGATTTGATAACCACCTGCTAAGGCCCTGAGCTTAAGGGCAGCTTTCCAATGTTTCTCAGATGCCAAGATTCAATTAATATGATTTGAAAGTCTTCTGTAGATTTAAATTTAAGATGCAATTATTTTAAACTAACAGTATTTGAAAATGTTATCATATCAGGCATTCTATTCACTGGACAAACAGTTCATATAATGTGAAATAAATGTATATTTCACATTTAGTCGGCATGAATTACGAAGTTCAGAAAAGTTACATGACTGATCTAATAATAAACATTTAAACTGGTAGCTGCATTCATCTGAAGGTTGTCTAAACATAAAAGTACATATTTAATGGCCAGGTTTCTAGAGTTTGAATACCTATGCCACTGTTTAGTGGTTGGATAAATCTGAGCAATATGCTTAAACCTCAGTTTCATTATGTGCAAAATTTTACTATGGGATTATTTGATAACTACAAAATAAAATGTATGTAAGTACATTGGAGAATGCATGCACAAGAAGATAGCTCTATAAAGTTATTGATTATTATCATTATTATATTGTTATTGGTCATCCATAGATGTTTCCTACCAAAATATTTTGAAAGTTTAAAACTAGTATTTTCCCATAACTCACATGTAATGTAATGTTACTTATTTCACATCAAAGAACAAAAATATCATTACGTATCAGTCTTCATTTTTCAGCATAAGTGACATGTTTTCTGTGTTCCTTTAGATTTTTCTGTCTGTCCTCTGTCTGTCTACCTTCTATGAATTTATTTTAAACATAGAGGAAACACTCATGACCATGGTAAATTTAATTATTCCAAGGCTATTAGGTTATTTGATTATTAATTTTGCAATGTGTTCTCATGCCTTTAATATTCAATGTGTTTAAGAATTGTAATAGATATCAAGAAACTTGTCACAAATTCAATAATGTCTCAAAATTCAATCAAAATTTTTAAAAATAGCAGGTAAAAAGAAAAAATATTATCTGTATTTCACATCAAAAAGGCAGTTGTTCCCAAGTGAGTTCAATTCTATGTAATTCCACACTACCAAAGTAGAAGAGGGATATGCAGGTCAGATAAATTTCTAGTTGTCTATAATATTTCTGTACAATTTAAAACAGGATAAAAACGTGTTCCCATTTATTTTCTAGTTGTATAAAGTGGGTAATTGCAGAAAGCTCAGAGTACTTTTAGGTCCATTGTCACATTTTTCTCTCTACCTCAATGTGGTGTTCCCAGAATTCGCAAAGCTTCCCCTTTCTCAAAGGTACACTCTATGTTACATACCCATCTTTCCAATATTCTGGCCTGGCACTAGTATGTTCATTTCTTCAGTTCAGTCCAAAACAATTCCAAGCCAAAATGACTCTTATTTCACATCTGCATGTTATAGATGGAGTAACTCAGACATAACAAGGATTTTTATAACTGTAGCAAACAATGTCCCAAGTACTATGTTAACCCTTGATGTGCACTGCCTCATGCAATGTCACAACAATTAAATGAGGTAAACTGTTACTGTTTCAGATTTGCAAATGAAGGACTGGAGGGTTAGATTAATTAATTTTTCCCTGGTCTCAAAAGTACGAAGCATGGGTCCAAAATCCTGGTCATGAAAGTAAACTCCCCACAGTTACTTTGGGCTTGCCAGCCAGTTTTTTGTTCCAATTATTATCTTAATAATGACAAAACTTTTTGAATAAAACAAACAACATAAATAATGAAAAAAAAAACTTTTTGAATAAAACAAACAGCATAAATGAAGAATGGACCCTCAAACACATCGCTGTTGTTAGGTGCCATTAAGTCACCTAACACACGGCTACACCGGGCAAAATGCTGCCCAGTCCTGCGCCATTCCCATAATCGGGTGTTGATCGGACTATTGCCATCCATCGGGTTCACTTTGGCTGACTTTTCAGAAGTAGATCGCTCGCCTTTTCTTCCTAGTGCATCTCAGTCTGGAAAATCTGCTGGAGCTCACTGGAGCAACTGTGAGTTCTGTGAAGTTAGGCACCTCCCTTATAAACTGTGTGTCTCAGGTTAGTGTATTTAAAATGCGTAACTGTCTTACTTTTTAAAAATGAAAAAAGATAGTGCATGTAGAATGTTTAATTAAATTATTTATATTTAGTATGTTATCAAACATAAATTTTATCTCTACACAAACTTTTTCCCAAAGAGAAATTCATGAATAGAGAATTTAATAGAATCAGATATATGCATCCATTTACCTTAGAGTCAGAGTGTTAACTAAGACTCAACTTTCCTGAGAAGCTTAGTACAGATCGTCCCCGACTTAAGACATGTTTGAGTTACAACGAACTGCCCTATGACTATCCTTTTTTTTATCTTTGTACATCTTATTATTAGTAATATGTACTACATATAACGTTGTAGCGCGTAATTTGTTGATGTTATCATTCTCTTACCAATCCCAAAGACAAATAAAGATTGGATTTATAAAGATATTGTTAATAGGAGACAAAAATAATGAATTTTTTTAAAAAAAATTAGATCTTCTACTTATATCAGAGCTGACTTATGACAGAGTCTTCAGAATGGAACCCTGTCTTACACTGGGAAATACCTGTAATATTATTTTCATAGTTACAATTTGATAAAAATATATTAGTGCAATATAAGTATGAAAGGATGTTCTTTCTCACTGGAAATTAATACATAGTTTAAACCAAATTTTTATAATTTCTATGCATTCAAATGTTATACACTCAATGTTTCTTTATGATATGCATTACCGGTAGGAATGCAATGAAGATTAATCTCAGGGTAAAAGTGAAAATCCTTTATTAGCCAATTTGGCAATATGGAGTGAGAGCCAGAGAGCTAGTCTTGTCCCTTGAAGCATTGCCACATGTTGTGGATATCATTCTAAAATATGACTAAAAGAGAAGGGATGGGAGGAGACCCTGTAAACACAAAGGGCTTATTTTGCAAGGTTTTTCACAATGTGCATCCTGAACTATTATAGAACTAATAAATTTCCCATGGAACACAATATAACAGCTGGAACAATCTTAGATATCATGCTAATCGTATAAACAATATTTTTCAAATTGTAAAAAATGTGTATGGAAGAATATAAAAGGAATAGTTATGATGTTATCGAGTGCAATGCAGGTGCTTTAATTTCTGTGCTTTCCAAATAGTATGATTGTGATATAGTTTTTTAAATTACAGAAATTAAGTGGGCCACAATGAAAGCATTAGCACACACCATCCCCGGTTGTAAGCACTCAGTCTAGGAGTCGTAGCACTAACCTGCATCAGAGGAGCCACCGTGCAGGAGGTGTGGAATACTCTAAGCCTCTGGTTCCCAGATCACCGTTCGGATCCCCACCACTGCCTCTGTTGCCGGTATAAAATACAAGGCACCTGGCTAAAGCCTTAGGGATTCCTGAGCTTCAGGCTGCAGACATGCTCTTAGGAAAGCATTCGGAAGAATACAGATGACCACATACTCTCCTCATTTATCACCTCCATACAGGATTATTTTAAAATCTCAGGATATTTGATCCCTGAAGAAAATGGCCTGTTTTATCAACATGCTAAAGTCAGGATGCAATTATTTTGAATATGATGCTTGCCTTATAATATTATTAGTACTAAATGAGTTACGATGCATAAAGCACTTAACTCATGCCTGGAAAATACACCTAGTCCACAATCCTGTTAATCTAAACTTTCACAATAACTAATGTGTCAAGAAAGAGCTGGTAATGATGTGGGGAATAGAGTGTACTTTTAGACATGTCTTACCCAACAAAAGGCCATGACTGAATCGAACTTTTCCAGTCTTGAAACTTTCTAGCTATATATTTTGGGCCTGTTATATAACCTCTCTGAGCCTCAGTTTAATCATCTGTAAAAGGGGCATCATAATGCCTCTTCCATAGGATTATTTTTAGGGGCTACTGTATAGAATAAGGATCCCTGGTAGTGCAGTCATTAAGAGCTCAGCTGCTGACCAAAACGCCAACAGTTCAAATTCACCAGAAGCTCCTTGGAAACTCCATGGGGCAGTTCTACTCTGTCCTACTGGGTCGCTATGAGTTGAAACAGACTTGATGACAATGGGTTTGGTTTTGGTTTTGGGTATGGAATAAATATAAAGCACCAGATCTATCAAATAAGTGTAATTTCATTATCTCCTTTCTTCTCTGCTTTAGCAGGATATGTTGACTTATGGACTGATGTATAGTAATGAGAGAATTTTTTTTTTTAATGTCTCTATCTTGCAACAGTAAAACTCAGTTACCATTGAGTTACCTCTGACTCATGGCAACCCTGTGTGTGTCAGAGTGGAACTGTGCTCTATAGAGTTTTTAATGGGTGATTTTTCAGAAGTAGATCACCAGGCCTTTCTTCCAAGGTGCCTTTGGGTGGACTTGAACCTCCATCTTCTCAGTTAGCATCTGAACATGTTAACTGTACCACCCAGGGACTCCACTCCAGGAGATTATACAGTATAACTGTTAACACCACTCAGGAGCTCCAATATGGGAGGTTATATGATGTTGTGCTATATGATCAAACTATAAGCATTAACTGATTGATTTGTTACAGCTCTGCTTATGAACTGGTTAAGGGTTAAGAAAATGGGCTGAATTATTGCAGTGCAATGAATCACTTTTATATGGCTTTTCTAGCCCTGGTCTTGTAATTTCACAAAATGATTGTCTGGGCCAAAATTTTGCAAGGTATTAGTATATTTACTACAAAACTAGTGGATTGAAAATTCACTTAATGGGATTGTGCCCTTTGTGGTCCAACTAGGAGATTGGTCGCTGTTTCTATTCTGTTAGGCTTATATAAGGGCCAAATCCACAGAGGTTCTGGGGCCCCTCACTACTATCAAAAAGAGTGTAGAGTGGAGTGCATCCTTTGGTCCCAGGGTCCCTGCACTGAGAACTCCCTATATCAAGAAGAGAGAGTTGTAACTGTGAAGACAGGGATGGTGGGCTTGCTGGTCCATAGAGAGAGAACTGAGTGTCTTTGTGCAGGGGTGTGCCTCCTACTAAAGTACTGCAACACTTGTACATGCAGGACAGAGACCTGAGTGTGCCTGGTGTAATTTGCTTCCTTCCCCCTTTGGGCATCGTGGTGGGAACAATACATTCCCTCATGCAGGGTAGGCTTTGGTATCATGGCAGCAAGACAGAGAACCACTCTGGCCTGGGTAGCATGGTAGGAGGCAGCAGCGTAGGTCAAGAAGGGCCCAGTGGCAGAGGCTCACGAGATCCTGTGCAGGGGTTTTTCCATTAGTGAAGCAAGGCCCAGCGAGGCCCAGGGGCAGAGCAGAAGCCTCGGAAGCCATGCAGGTGTCCCGGGTAGCATAGTGGTAGCCAGAGGCAGTGGTGACATGAAGACAACATTTGACCAGAAACACAATGTGCCAGTACAGTGATATTACAAAGAATGTGAGTAGTTTGGAGAAGAATAAGCAGATCTGCTTTGAGAATTTGTTTTACTGTTTACTGTTTGCTTTCCAGAAATAATAATAATGGCTTTCACTTTGCCAATATTGTGTAAATGTCTTGACTACAGATGGCCATAGCACTTATGGAATGGTTGATGCCAGTGGTTGTACATGCCTCATTCCTAGTTGTCTGGTAGTTTAAGGCACATCCTGTTTGCATGTGCAATGTGGTTAGATAGACAAACCACACAATTATATAATTATACTAGGATTGTCAAACCAATCTATGAAGGGATATTTGAATTTTATTTTCAAACAGGCATATACCTATGGATATAGTCAATAATATGAGAAAAGAGAAGATGTAAGTAGAAATATATGTCAAATTCTGTTAACCCTGAATAAATTAATTAAAAGAGAAAATAATAACATTAATATCAACAACAAAAATCAGAACAGTTAATATTTATTGAGTTATTAATTTCTGACAAAACAATAATAGTACGGGACTTCAACATACCGCTTTTGGTGAAGGACAGGACATCCAGAAAGAAGCTCAATAAAGACACGGAAGACCTAAATGCCACAATCAACCAACTTGACCTCATAGACATATAGAGAACACTCCGCCTGACAGCAGCCAAGTATACTTTCTTTTCTAGTACACATGGAACATTCTCTAGAATAGACCACATATTAGGTCATAAAGCAAGCCTTAGCAGAATCCAAAACATTCAAATATTACAAAGCATCTTCTCTGACCATAAGGGCATAAAGGTGGAAATCAGTAACAGGAAAAGCAGGGAAAAGAAATCAGACAGTTGGAAACTCAACAAAACAAAAGACTGGATTCTAGAAGGCATTAAGGATGGAATAAAGAAATTCCAATAAGAATGAAAACACTTCCTGTAAAAACGCTGAGACACAGTGAAAGCAATGCTCAGAGGTCAATTTATATCAATAAATGCACACATACAAAAAGAAGAAAGGGCCAAAATCAAAGAATTATCCCCACAACTTGAACAAATAGAAAGAGAGCAACGAAAGAAACTCACAAGCACCAGAAAAAAAAACAAATACTAAAAATTAGAGCTGAACTAAAAGAAATAGAGAACAAAAAAACAATCAAAAGAATTAACAAGACCAAAAGCTGGTTTTTTTTTGAAAAAATTAACAAAATTGATAAACCACTAGCCAAACTGACAAAAGAAAAACAGGAGAGGAACCAAATAACCGGAATAAGAAATGAGATGGGAGATATTACAACAGACCCAACAGAAATTAAAAGAATCATATCAGATTTCTGGGAAAAATTGTACTCTAACAAATTTGAAAACCTAGAAGAAATGGGTGAATTCCTAGAAACACAGTGCCTACCTAAAGTAACACAAAAAGAGGTAGAACAACTAAATAGAACCATAACAAAAGAAGAGTTGGAAAAGGCAATCAACTTCCCCCCCCCCCGCCCCGCCCCCAAAAAGCCCTGGTCCGGACAGCTTCACTGCAGAGTTCTACCAAACTTTCAGAGAAGAGTTAACACCACTACTACTAAAGGTACTTCAAAGCATAGAAAAGGACAGAATACTACCAAACTCATTCTATGAAGCTACCATATCCCTCATACCAAAACCAGGTAAAGACACCACAAGAAAAGAAATTACAGACCTATATCCCTCATGAACTTATATGCAAAAATCCTCAACAAAATTCTCGCCAACAGAATTCAACAACATATAAAAAAAAAAAAAAAAATTCACAATGACCAAGTGGGATTCATACCAGGTGTGCAGGGATAGTTCAACATTAGAAAAACAATTAATGTAATCCATGACATAAATAAAACAAAAGACAAGAATCCAATGATTTTATCAATTGATGCAGAAAAGGCATTTGACAAAGTCCAACACTTATTCATGATAAAAACTCAAGCAAAACAGGAATAGAAGGAAAATTTCTCAACATAATAAAGGGCATTTATATAAAGCCAACAGCAAACATCACCCTAAATGGAGAGAGTCTGAAAGCATTCCCACTGAGAATGGGAACCAGACAAGGCTGCCCTTTATCACCGCTCTTACTCAACATTGTGTTGGGGGTCCTAGCCAGAGAAATTAGGCTAGATAAAGGAATAAAGGGCATCCAGATTGGCAAGGAAGAAGTAAAAGTATCTCCATTTGCAGGTGACATGATCTTATACACAGAAAACCCTAAGGAATCCTTCAGAAAACTACTGAAGCTAACAGAAAAGTTCAGCAGAGTATCAGGATACAAGATAAGCATACAAAAATCAGTTGGATTCCTCTACACCAACAAAAAGAACATTGAAGAGGAAATCACCAAATCAATGCCATTTACAGTAGCCCCCAAGAAGATAAAATAATTAGGAATAAATCTTACCAAAGATGTAAAAGACTTATACAAAGAAAACTGCAAAACACTTCTGCAAGAAACCAAAAGGGACCTACGTAATTGGAAAAACATACCTTGCTCATGGATAGGAAGACTTAACATTATAAAAATGTCTATTCTACCAAAAGGGGTCTATACATTTAATGCAATTCCGATCCAAATCCCAACCGCATTCTTTGATGAGATGGAGAAACAAATGACCAACTTCATATGGAAGGGAAAGAAGCCCCGGATAAATAAGGTATTACTGAAAAAGAAAAACAAAGTGGGAGGCCTTACTTTCCCTGATTTTAGAACCTATTATACCACCACAGTAGTCAAAACAGCCTGGTACTGGTACAACAACAGATTCATAGACCAGTGGAACAGAATTGAGAATCCAGATATAAATCCATCCACATATGAGCAGTTAAGTTTTGACAAAGGCCCCAAAACAGTTAAATGGGGAGAAGACAGTCTTTTTAACAAATGGTGCTGGCATAACTGGATATCCATCTGTAAAAAGCGAAACAAGATTCATACCTGACTCCATGCAAAAAAATGAGCTCAAAATGTATCAAACACCTAAATATAAAATCTAAAAAGGTAAAGATCATGGAAGAAAAAATAGGGACACTGTTCGGAGCCCTAATACATGGCATAAATAGTATACAAAACATTATTAAAAATGCAAAACAAAAACTAGATAACTGGGAGCACCTAAAAATCAAACACCTATGCTCATCCAAAGACTTCACCAAAAGACTAAAAAGACTACCTACAGACTGGGAAAAAGTTTTCAACTGTGACACTTCCGATCAGCGCCTGATCTCTAAAATCTACATGGTACTGCAAAAACTCAACTGCAAAAAGACAAATAACCCAGTTTAAAAATGGGCAAAAGATATAAATAGACACTTCACTAAAGAAGACATTCAGGTAGCTAACAGATACATGAGGAAATGTTCACGATTATCAGCCATTAAAGAAATGCAGATCAAAACTACAATGAGACTTCATCTCATTCCAACAAGGCTGGCGTTAATCCAAAAAACACAAAATAGTAAATGTTGGAGAGGCTGTGGAGAGATTGCAACACTTATACACTGCTGGTGGGAATGTAAAATGGTACAAGCACTTTGGAAATCAATTTGGGTCTTCCTTAAAAATCTAGAAATAGAACTACCATAGGATCCAGCAATCCAACTCCTTGGAATATATCCCAGAGAAATAAGAACCTTTACAGAAACAGATATATGCACACCCATGTTTATTGCAGCTCTGTTTACAATAGCAAAAACATGGAAGCAACCAAGGTGTCGTCAACGGATGAATGCATAAATAAATTATGGTATATTCACACAATAGAATACTATGCATCGTTAAAGAACAGCGAGGAATCTGTGAAACATTTCATAACATGGAGGAACCTGGAAGGCATTATGCTGAGTGAAATTAGTCAGTTGCAAAAGGACAAATATTGTATAAGACCGCTATTACAAGAACTTGAGAAATAGTTTAAACTGAGAAGAAAACATTCTTTTGTCATTATGAGAGGGGGAGGGAGGGAGGGCGGGAAAGGGGTTTAGATAGTAGATAAGAACTATTTTAGGTGAAGGGAAAGACAGCACACAATACAGGGGAGGTCAGCACGATTGGACTAAACCAAAGGCTGTTTCCTGAATAAACTGAATGCTTCAAAGGCCAGCGTAGCAGTGGCAGGGGTTTGCAGACCATGGTTTCAGGGGACATCTAAGTCAATTGGCATAATAAAATCTATTAAGAAATCATTCTGCATCCCACTTTGAAGAGTGGCGTCTGGGGTCTTGAACGCTAGCAAGCAGCCATCTAAGATGCATCAATTGGTCTCGACCCACCTGGATCTAAGGAGAATGAAGAACACCAAGGACACAAGGTGATTACGAGCCCAAGAGACAGAAAGGGCCACATGAACCAGTAACTACATCATCCGGAGACCAGAAGAACTAGATGTTGCTCGGCTACAACCAATGACTGCCCTGACAGGGAACACAACAGAGAACCCCTAAGGGAGCAGGAGAGCAGTGGGATGCAGACCCCAAATTCTCATAGAAAGACCAGACTTAATGGTCTGACTGAGATTAAAAGGACCCTGGTGGTCATGGCCCCCAGACCTTCTGTTGGCCCAGGACAGGAACCTTTCCTGAAACCAACTCTTCAGACATGGATTGGACTGGAGAATAGATTGGAGAGGGACGCTAGTGAGGAGTGAGCTTCTTGGACACTTGAGACTATGTTGGCATCTCCTGCCTGGATGGGAGATGAGAGGGTGGAGGGGGTTAGAAGCTGGCAAAATGGACACGAAAAGACAGAGTGGAGGGAGAAAGCAGGCTGTCTCATTAGGGGGATAGCAATTGGGAGTATGTAGCAAGGTGTATATAAGTTTTTGTGTGAGAGACTGATTTGATTTGTAAACTTTCACTTAAAGCACAATAAAAATTATAAAAAAAAAATTTATTGAGAAATTACTGAGTGAGCTATATCGTTCCTAACAGTCTATCTGCATGATTTCATCAAAGCAGATTCATGAAGATAATATTATTTTTAGCTCCCACTGACTTTTGATGAAAATGGATCTTAGTAAAGTTAAGTTACTGCCCAAGGTAAAAACCTTAAAAAGATTAGACTAGGAAATGATCCAGGTGGATTCATTGTAATCCCAAGGGCCTTAAAAGTGGAAGAGGGAAGAGAAAGAGAGAATCAGAAAGATAGCAGTGTGAGAAGGACTCAGCTCAAAATTGTTGGTTTTGAAAAAAGAGGAAGTGGATTGTCATGGATTGAATTTTGTTCCCCAAAAATGTCTGTCAGCTTAGCTGGGCCATGAGTCCCAGTGTTGTGTGATTGTCTATCATTTTATGTGATTCCCTGTGATGTAAATCCTATCACTATGATGAAATGAGATGGATTAGTGGCAGTTATACTGATGAGATATACAAGTTTGGATAGTGTCTTAAGCCAATCTCTTTGAGATATGAAAGAGAGAGGTGAGCAGAGAGATAGGGGAGCCTTATACCACCAAGAAAGCAGTGCTGGGAGCAAAGGGTGTCCTTTGGACCTGAGGTTCCTGTGCTGAGATGCTCCCAGACCAAGGGAAGACCAATGAATCACAAGGGCCTTCCTTCAGAACTAATAGAGAGAGAAAACCTTCCCCTGGAGCCGGCATCCTTAATTTGGACTTCTAGCCTACTGGACTGTGAGAAAATAAGCTTCTCTTTGTTGAAGCCATCCACTTGTGGTATTTCTGTTATAGCAGACTAGATGACCAAGACGTGGATCATGAGTGAAGGAATGTGGTTAGCCTCTAAAAGGTGGAAAGGCATGGAAACAGCTCTTTTACAGAGCCTCCAGAGGAAACAGAACCTTATGAACACCTAGATTTTAGCCCAGTGAGAACAATCTCAGAATTCTTACTTTCAGAACTCTAAGATAATAAATTTTGTTTTGTTTAAGCCATTAAATGAGTGGTAATTTGATACAGCAGAAATAGGAAACTAAGAGGTGTGGCCAAGATGGTGGGATAGTCAGACTCTTCCTGTTGTCCCTCTTACAGCAAAGACCTGAAAAAACAAGTGAATTGATTATATATGACAATCTAGAAGCCCTGATCATAAAAGACAAAGCTGAAGAGTTGGACTGAGTGGCAGGAAGAAGGAGGGATAATTCAAAAACAGCAAAGAAGTGCCAGTTGTAAGGTTGCCAGTGCCCTGCTGACTAGGTCATCCTATGCCTGCAGGCTGAGGTGAGCAGTAGTGTTTGAGATGTACCTCACCATGTTGGGTGAGGCTGCGCAGCAGCGAGTCTGCACTCACCTCTGTAGCTAGGTGGAAGCAGTGCTGGACGTGCAAAAGTTAAGTGCAAACATCTAACCTAGCACTGGGAGGCAAAATAAATTCTACTCCCAGAGTTTCACAGTGGAGAACTGGTTACTTTCCCTCACCTACCCCCACCCTGCTCTGCTCTGAAACCAGTCTGGCAGTATTCAACAACTGTCACTCTCCCTAAGCCAGGAACTCGGGGTGAGTCAGGAGGCCCTGCCCCTTCATTGAGCCACTGGCATGAGGGGTCCGCAGACTTGCAGAATCCTTTACTCCTGCCTAGACCTGTGTGCACTGGGTCAGTGGGTTTAGACCTGTGTGGGCTGATTCAACATCACATGCCATCGTTATCATAACAGCAGGGCATACACTTGAAGCCCATTTTCAACTTCAGCAGCCAAGGGGGAGCTGCAGACTCATGACATTTGACGTGGCCCTGCCTCTTAAGCACAGAACCTCAGCCACCTACCCCAGAGGCCTGAGGGCTGGTGGTACCATTCACTCCATCTAAATAAATAAAAAAAAAACCAAACCCAGTGCTGTTGAGTTGATTCCAACTCATAGTGACCCTTTGGACAGAGTAGAACTGTCCCATAAAGTTTCCAAGGAGCGCCTGGTGGATTCGAACTGCCGACCCTTTGGTTAGCAGCCGTAGCACTTAACCATTACACCACCAGGGTTTTCTCACTCCATCTAGCCACTCATATAACAGGGGTCTGAGAGTAAGCGGTGCCTCCCATTCCCTACAGTCAAAAGGACTGTGTGCCCAAGGACCGGCTGCAATACCCCTCACCACATGCTCTAGGGAAAAAGGGACACACCCTCACCAAGGCATCCAGGGGCAGCCATCAGCCCCCTGCCTTGTTCCACACATACCCCCTATAGCAGCCGGATACCTGTTCCTGCTTCAAACACCAATATGCAGCCCTGATAGTCTGGGACTGTAGGTGAGAGTCTGCACCACACATTTGGTGACTGAAAACCTGGACACCTGTGCCACACCAGAACATATGGAGAGGAAGTTAAAGGCAGTATTAAGAAATAAAATGTTGGTTTAAATTTAGAAAAATAAAGGTAAATTTTAAGGTAACCACAAAGGAAGCTAACAAACCTACCCATCAAAATAAAAAGAAAAACATGAGGACTTAGCAAAAACAAAATAAATAATAATGAAAAAATATGAAAAGAGAATACATAAGAAAAACCACTCAACAGCACAGAAAATTAAGTGGAGCAAAGAAACCGCCAGCACCACCAAAAAAAAAAAAAACAAGCAACAACAACAAAATGACAGCACTGAACTCGTACCAATCAATAATTACACTGAATGTAAATGGACTAAATGTGCTAATAAAGAGATGAGTAGTGGCAAAATTGATTAAAAAAACGCAATTGGTCTCTATGCTGCCTCTAACAGAGACAACTTAGACTCAAAGACACAAACAAACTAAAACTAAAATGATGGAAAAAAAATATCAAGTGAACAACCACAAAAAAAGAGCAGAAGAGACAATATTAATCTCTGACAAAACAGATTTAAAGCAAAATTCACCACAAAGGATAAGAAAGGACACAGCTTAATGTTTAAAGGGTCAATACACCAGGAGGACATAACTATAATAAATACATAAGCACCTAATGAGACGGCTCCAAGCCACACAAAACAAACCCTAATAGTATTGGAAAGAGAAATAGATAATTCATCATAATAGTAGACTTCAACACACCACGTTCAATGAAGGACAGAACATGTAGAAAGAAAATAAAGATACAGAAGATCATGGACATATACAGAAATCTATTCAGCAGCAGCCAAGTATACATTCTTTTCCAACTCACATGGAACATCCTTCAGAATAAACTGCATATGGGGCTGCAAAGCAAACCTTAACAGAATTCAAAACACTGAAATTTTACACGGCATCTTTTCTGATTATAATGATGTAAAATTAGAAATCAATAACAGAAACAGCAAGGAAAAAAAATCAAATGCATGGAAACGGAACACCACCTTGCTTAAAAACTACTGGATTATAGAAGAAATCAAGGATGGAAAAAATAAATTCATAGAATTAAATGAGAATGAAAACATGTCTCACCAGAACCTTTGGGAAACAGCAAAAGCAGTGCTTAGAGGTCAATTTATAACAATAAATGCACACATTCAAAAAGAACAAAGTGCCAAAATCAAAACATTACCCCTACAACTTGAACAAATAGAGAGAAACAAAAGTAGCCCTCAGGCACCAGAAGAAAGGAAATAATAAAGGTTAGAGGAGAAATGAATGAGATAGAGAACAGGAAAACAATTGAAAGAGTAGACAATACTAAAAGATGGTTCTTTGAAAAGATCAACAGAATGAATAAACCATTGGTCAAATTGACAAAAGAAAAAACAGGAGAGGAAGCAAATAACCTACATAAGAAATGAAATGGGTGATATCACAACAGACCCAATGGAAATAAAAGGGATCATAACAGAATACTATGAAAAATTGTACTCTAACAAATTTGAAAATCTAGAAGAAATGGACAAATTTCTAGGAACACAATACTTACCTAAACTAACAAAAATTGAGGTAGAAAAATTAAATAAACCCACAACAAAAGAAGAGATTGAAGAGATAATTAAAAAAATAAAAACCAACAACAGCAAAAAAGCCCTGGCCCAGATGGCTTCACTGGAGAATTCTACCAAACTTTCAGGGAAGAGTTAACACCATTACTACCAAAGGCATTTCAGGCATAGAAAAGGATGGAATACTCGCAAACTCATTCTATGAAGCCAGCATAACCATGATAGAAAAGTCAGGTAAAGATCCACAAAAAAAGAAAATTACAGACCTATATCCCTCATGAACTTAGGTGCAAAAATCCCCAACAAAATTCTCGCCAACAGAATTCAACAACATATCAAAAAATAATTCACCATGACCACGTGGGATTCATACCAGGTATGCAGGGATGGTTCAACATTAGAAAAACAATCAATGTAATCCATCACATAAATAAAACAAAAGACAAGAACCACATGATCTTATCAACTGATGCAGAAAAGGTATTTTAAAAAGTCCAAAACCCATTCTTGATAAAAACTCTCAGCGAAATGGGAATAGAATGAAAATTCCTGGACATAATAAAGGCCATTTATACAAAGCCAACAACCAACATCATCCTAAATGAAGAGTCTTAAAGCATTCCCCTTGAGAAGGGGAACCAGACATGGATGCCCTTTGTCACCACTCATATTCAACATTGTACTGGAGGCCCTAGCCAGATCAATAAGGCAAGAAAAAGAAATAAAGTGCATCCAAATTGGTAAGGAAGAAGTAAAAGTATCCTTGCGGATGATATGGTCTTATACATGGAAAACCCCAAAGAATCCACAAGAAAACTACTACAGCTAATAGCAGATTTTGGCAAAGTATCAGGATATAAGATAAACACACGTAAGTCAGTCAGATTCCTCTACACCAACAGAGAGAACTTCCAAAAGGAAATCACCAAATCAATACCATTATAAAAGCCCCCAAGAAGATAAAGTATTTAGGAATAAATTTAAACAGAGATGTAAAAAACCTACATAAAGAAAACTGCAAGAGACTATTGCAAGAAATCAAAAGAGACCCACATAAGTGGAAAAACATACCATGCTGATAGACAGGAAGACTCAACATTATGAAAATGTCAATTCTTCCCAAAGTGATCTACAGATATAATGCAATCTCAATCCAAATTTCAATGACAACTTTTAGCATGTTGGAGAAACAAATCACAAACTTCATATGGAAAAGGAAGAAGCCCCAAATAAGTAAAGAATTACTGAAGAAGAAGAACAAAGTGGGAGGCCTCACACTACCTGATGTTAGAACCTATTACACCACCACGATAGTCAAAACAGCCTGGTACTGGTACAACAGACACATAGACCAATATAACAAAATTGAGAACCCAGACGTAAATCTATCCACCTATGAGCAGCTGAAACCCTGGTGGTGTAGTGGTTAATTGCTACGGCTGCTAACCAAAAGGTTGGCAGTTTGAATCCACCAGGTGCTCCTTGGAAACTCTACAGGGCAGTTCTACTCTGTCCTATAGGGTCGCTATGAGTCAGAAACGACTCGATGACGATGGGTTTGGTTAATCCATAAAACACAAAATAAAAATGTTGGAGAGGTTGTGGAGAGATTGGACTCTCATGCACTGCTGGTGAGAATGTAAAATGATACAATCACTTTGGAAAACAATCTGGTGCTTCCTTAAAAAGCTAGAAGTAGAAATACCATAAGATCCAGCAATTGCACTCATAGGAATATACCCAAGAGAAGTAAGAGCAGTCGCAGGAATAGACATATGCATACCATGTTCATGGGAGCACTATTCACAACAGCACAAAGATGTAAACAACCTAAATGCTCATCAACAGACGAATGGGAAACAAATTATGGTACAGACACACAGTGCAGCCTACTGACGGAGCCCAGTTCTACTCCGACACCCAAGGGGTCACTGTGAGTTCAGTTTGATTCTACTGCAACTGGTGGTGTTTTTTGTTTTATATGAAGATAAGCTGTAAAAAAAAAAAAAAAAAATTTTTTCTTTTTTATGTTGTTGTTGATGTCTTCCGCTGAATGTTGTTGTTGAGAGCAGTTGGTATTTAGTTGGCTTCTACTCAAAGTAACCTAATATATAAGAGAAAGAAATTTTCCCTGGTCCCATGCCATCCTAATGATTGTTGGTATGTTTGAGTCCGTTGTTGTGGTTATTGCATCAATCCATCTTTTTGAGGGTTTCCATTATTTTTGTGAGCTTCTACTTCACCTAACAGGACTTCTTTTCCTAGGGATCGGTCTTTGCAGATAATGTGTCCAAAGTAAGTAAGATGAAGTCTTGCCATCCTCATTCCTAAGGAACATTTCATTGTTTTATTGTAAGACTGATTTTTTTTGTTCTTTTGTTAATCCATGGTACATTCAATATTCTCCACCAACACCACACTTCCACGCATCAGTACTTCTTCTGCCTTCTTTTTTCATTGTTCAGTTTTCACATTCACAGAGGTGAACAAAAAGACCACAGTGTTGAATAGAAGTAGGGAAAAGAGATATCCTTGCCGTGTTCCTGATTTTATGGCAAAATCTTTCAGTCTTTCACCATCGAGTATAATGTCAATTGTTGGCTTTTCACAACTGTCCTTTATCATTTTAAGGAAGTGTACTGAGGTGAAGGAAATTCAGAGCTATATGACACTATTGCACAACAAGCTATTTAATGGGGCCAACACATTGAAAGTCACATGCAAGGGGGTGGTCCCTGTAGCAGAAGGTCTTCCAGAGGCTAGAGTCACAGGTAGCATCAGAAGGGGAAGAGAGCAAGAAAGCTCCCAGGGGAGAGAAGAGATATCCTCCTGCAGCCAGGTGATAAGTCTCTGGGTCAGAGAGCCCTAAAAGCAGCAGCATCTTAGGGTCTTTATAACTACACGAATTTATCTTTTTTTTTTTTTAGGACTAGCAGAAGTTGAGTCCAGTTTTGCAGGGTATGTAAAACAGGCAGGTCCTAAGTGGCTAAAAATCTGCTTATCTGGGCTATTTTTAAATCAGTTGGACATGTACAAGTTTGAGTTTTATGCCAGTTTTTTTTTTTTTTCCCATATAATACGCCTCAGCTTACTTGAAGAAGTAAATAACTTGGGGCTAATACACAGAGGCCATTTTTGACTCTCACACAATAGGAAGTTCCCTTTTATTCCTGATTTTTGAGTGTTTTTTTGTTAAACGCTTTTTCCTGCATCAGTTGATAGATCATCCCCCTGTCCCTACATTCTATTAATGTGTTGCATTACACTGATTGACTTTTATATATGCTGCACTTGTGGGACAAAGCACACAGGGTTATGGCATATTGTCCTTTTAATATGCTGCTGGATTGGAGTTTTACTATTTTGTTGAGGATTTCCATAGATATTTCTATGCAATATTTTTTTCTGATGGCTTTGTCTGGCTAAATATCAGGATGCTGATAGCATCATGGATTGAGTTACAAATTATTCCTTCCTTTTAGTTTTTGGAAAAGTTTGAGAAAGATTGATGTTAATTTCTATTTGATGCCTTCTTTATAATTTCTTTGTCATTATTGATATTCTCTATTCTTTGAGACATTCTCCTGTTTTCCTTTAGGTCTTTGACCACGTTTAACACAGTAGATTTAAACGATTTGCCTAGCAATTCTATGTCATTGGTTCTTCAGGGACTGCTTTCGCCGATTTTTTTTTTTTTTTTTTTTCCTGTGAATTGGTTGTACTTCCTGTTTCTTGGCATGCCTAGTATTTTTACCAAACACTGGGCTTTGTGAATTTTATGTGTTAACTCTGAAAAGCAGATTCTCCAGCCTACCTAGTGCTTGCTGTTATTGTTGAGGGCTGCGGTCATCTGTTTAGTGACATTTCCAAACTATTTATTTGTTTGTATGTATTTATTATTTTGCATAGACTGTATTCTTTGCCATGTGTGGTCACTGAAGTCTATCTTCAGTTATTTTAGTGGTCAACCAGTGACCTGATAAAGACCTTTTTTGGAGTCAAAAAGAGAAGAAAAAGAAAACTAAAAACCCTTTCCTGGTCATTGAAGATTGACTCTGAATTAGGTACTCTTTCAGTGCTTAGCCAGGCCACCTACAATTGGGCCTTAGTCTACACCTCCGTTTGTGCAGAGCCCAAAGATCTGCCAGAGGCTCAAACCTAGGGTCCTCTCAGGTCTTGTTTGAGCATGCATTCAACCTGGGTATGTACATTGGATCTCTGATCCTTCAGTACACTCAGTATCTCTACAAACAGTTTATTCTCCCATGCATTAGCCTCGTCAGCCTCTTCTTTTCCAGGCTATCAGGTTTGTCTGCTTCTTTCCCTGTTCTCCATTCCTTACCTAAGCTGGTTATGGCATTATATGTCTTTAAGGCTTTTGACAGACAGATACCACCTGGTAGCCACTCATGTCTGAGAGGAGTAAAGCCAAGGCCTATCTCAGAGCAGGTATCTCTGAAACTACCAGATTGGTCAAAATAAACAACAACATTTTTAGAAAAAAGATCTGTCTTCTCCACACCCTGGCACCAGCAAGCCACACCAGGAATGTGGGCTGCTGTCTTCATGGCAGCTGTCAAGTGAAGAATGGGGGATAGTAGGTGAATAAACAAAAATGCCACCATTTTTCATCAAAATTCAACAGCATCTTTTCTCATGAAGCACTTAATGTTTATTCTGTCAGTTTTTTTTTTCCACTTATTCATTGCTTCTTTTTTTTTTTTTTCAGGGAAACCCTGGTGGCCTAGTGGTTACGTGCTACGGCTGCTAACCAAAGGGTCGGCAGTTCGAAGCCTCCAGGTGCTCCTTGGAAACTCTATGGGGCAGTTCTACTCTGTTCTATAGGGTCACTATGAGTGGGAGTCGGCTCGATGGCATTGGGTTTGGTTTTTGGTTTTTTTCATTGCCTCAGTGGAGGGAATGAATCCTATACCTTCTTAACACACTGTTTTCTGTAACATCCCCTCTCCTGATGTTTTTAAGTGACCTTTCTCTTATTTTAGAAACCCTGGTGGCGTAGTGGTTAAGTGCTATGGCTGCTAACCAAGAGGTCAGCAGTTCGAATCCACCAGACGCTCCTCGGAAACTCTATAGTGCAGCTCTGCTCTGTCCTATAGGGTCGCTATGAGTCGCAATTGACTTGACGCGAGTGGGTTTGGTTTTCTGGTTTTGTCTTATTTCAGTATTTGCTTGGTTGCTGTAAATATTTTAAAACTTTCTAAATTTCTAAAAAAGTTGATTCTAACACTTTTTGCTTTGTCGTTGTTTCTGTGCAGGAACAGGCCCTCCACAGAAGCTATCTGAGGCTATCAACTTGGTCATTTTCACTGACATTATCCACATCTCATTTTTTAAAAATATACACGGATATACAATTGATCCAACAACTTTCACTGAAATGTGTATCCTTTTATCACTCCCCATACAAGCACCTGACATATGTGACTCATCATTGTACACGTATGTGTGCATCTGGATTATGTATTCTCTTCCATTGGTCTATAACTATATCGATATAAATTTTTGATATCACGTAGAGTGATTCATCTCATTTAATTATTTTTAAAACTCCTTTTGAGCTATTACTGTTTTTTGCATCATTTTGTATAAATTCTATAGCCAACTTGTAAATTAAACACACACACATGCACACACTGATGGAATTCTAATGGGGATTATATTGAATTTATGTAATAATTGAAATGATTTATTTTTTCATTGTTCAGTATAATTCCTGGATAATGCACTTAAATATAATGGTTTCATTACAAGTAAGTATGGGCAGCAGCTAGGGGGAGGCATGAGGAATCTTCTCAAGTGCTAATAATATGTTACTACTTTCATATAGGTTTGTTCAATTTGCGATAATCCAGCTGATTAGTTGTGAAGGTACTGTATATGGATTTTTTTAGTCTATATAACTTACACAAATCATCCTTCAAATTGCTATTTACTTAAAAAAAGTTTGTTAGCTATAGCTATTGAAGTTTAGGCATCGTGTTTAGTCAGGTTTAGGCTCTATTGGAACTCAAAAGCATGAAAATCGTCAAAAATACTACAAAAATTAATTACAATAATAAAAGATCAAGGATGTATAAAACTCTAAGGCCAAGATCAAGAAGCTGGGGGTGGAGATTACCTGAAACTTGAAGCTAGCAACTGGACATGCAACCATATACTTCAGCGACTGATGTGGTCAGCAGATGTGAACTTTCATGCAGTCTGTGTGAAAAATATTTCAATATGTTAAAATTCATTAAATTTGAATGTACATTTATTAAAATATGGATTTGTTATTTTCACGTTTGATAGTAAGTGTAAATTAGAATTTCAAACTTTATGTAAAACACAAACGGTTTACACACTTAAGTAATTTCACCACCAATTCCATTCATAGATATATACAAAATACAAACTCTTGTTATGGGAAACAGGAGACAAATGCAACAATGTTTATAAGTGCATTGTATATAATAGTAGACAACTAGAAATAAAACAAGCATCTATCAGCAACAACACCAACAACAAAAAATGGATAAATGTGTAGTATAGTCTTAAAATAGAATGCCATTCAATAATAAAATAGAATGGGCTGTCATTTCATTCAACCTGGAGAGTTAGTAATGTCAACTGAAAAAACAATCAATTTTCAAAAAGATTATCTACAACTTAAAAAAAAAAAAAAAAATTAAGACCCCTTTATTAAGTTCTACAGCATCTAAAAATATTTTCTAATACCCTATGAATTCTATATTATAATTATAGCAAGAGAATTAAAAAACTAAAAATTCAGAATGATGGTGGAGGTATAGGAGGATATGAGGAGTCCCTGCATGGTGCGAACAGTTAACATAGTCACTGCTAACTGAAAGCTTGGTGGTTCGAGTCTACCCAGAGGCACCTCAGAAGAATGGATTGGTGATCTACATTAGAAAAATAAGCCGTTGAAAACTCTACCAAGAACAGTTCTACTTTGACACACATGGGGTCGCCATGAGTTGGAGGAGCACTAAAGATAAACAAATTTACTATTTTAGTTGTTGGGTTGGGTGATGAACTTACAGGTATACATTATAAACAAACTGACCGAAGTAAGGCATTCATAGACCAATAAACACATTTTGTCTCGAACCAAAAATGAGTGTTCCTAAAGGCCATTACATATAATTATTATTAAAATTATTGACAATGGATCCAAAAAAACTTGTCAGTGAATCTCTAAAATACTTCACAGAAATATACACTTTCTTCCAAAACCATTGTTCATGCACTGATGGCACACTGGTTGTATTTTGCTCTCATGGTTTATATCCCACTTTATATTTAGCACCAAGTAGTTTAGCAACCCACTGCATTATTTATTATCAACACTCAGACTCTAAGAAGTTTTCATATATTACTGATTGGAAAATAAATGATTAAATCCAATTTGGATAACGCTGTTAGAGCTAAACATGTGCCTAATCTATGACCAAGCAATTTCAATTTAGGTATATATACAAGAGAATTGAGTTCACGTGTTCTCAAAAAACACTTGTACAGGAAGCTTTATGGTAGTTTTATTCATTATAGCCAAACATTTCTGACATCAGAATGGAAATAATTATTCTAAGCCATATGATGGAATTCAGCTTTGTAATAAAAATGATGGAAACACTCAAAAATATGGTTAAACCTTTTAAATATGTTTAGGAAAAGAAACCAGACATCAAAGAGAACTTATTTTCTGATTTAAAAGTTTCTACTCAATGGTGATGAGAAGTAAGAGCTTCTATTTAATGGCGATAGAAGCCAGAATAATGATTGTAATTGTGGGCCCAAGGCATTAACATGAAAGGAGCATAAGAGATGACGAATGATGAAATGCTCCACCTGTGGTTTCCCTCAAGCTGTAACGATGACAGTTCCATACTTCCAGTTGTTTATTTCAAGTTTTAGCCCAATTCTGAAAGCTTCTTATTTCATAGAATTTCACATTCCATGTGTCCACAAAACTCAAATGTCTGCTTTCTCCCAGTCTCCTGAATCTGGCTAGTTTTTGCCTCTCCACTAATATCACCTTGGTCCAAGGTAATATCTTGTCACAGCTGGACTATTGCAATGGCTTTCTCCTGCCCACATCAGTTCTCTACCACAACTCTGCAATGGTAGCCCATCGTTTTAGGTTCAAAGCCACAATCCTCACGTTGATCTAATTTACACTGTAAGACCCGGCCCCAAAACATATACCTATTTTCTGTGTCTCACCGATTTACTCCTTGATCTTTTGTGACTACGCTGGGCATGTCCCCACCTCAGGGAGTTCTCACTTGTTCTTTGCTCTTCCCAGAACATTTATCCACAAATATCCACTTGTCTCTCTTCCTCGACTCCTTTTAGTTTTTGACAAAAGTCATATTCTTGATTCTCCCTTCTCTGACTATTTGACTTAATATTGCAAATATCCTCTGTTTTCCTGATTCCAATTTTCCACTTAGTTCTTCTTCATGGTGATTAATACTTTTTGGTATACTCTGAAATTTACCCAAACCCAGTGCTGTCGAGTTGATTCCGACTCATATAAGGTCGCTTTACCAGTTAATTTTATATACTGTCTTTCTCCCCACGATAAAATGTAAACTTCATGAGAGCAGAGACTTATGTCAGTTTTTTCTTGTTTAATCCCATTTCACCAGTGCCTATAACAGAGTTAAAGCATTAAAGCCCTTGTTCAATGAATGAATAAATAAATAAATAAATAAGTGGATGTATGCATTTTGCTCTATATTATAGTTTGGTCATCATATGTATTTTCCTGATATTATGTATTATATGGTAAATTATATTTCATGTGCATTTTATTTCAGAATATTAAAAAGGTACTAAAAATTTGTTATGACATGGGAGCATTGTGTTGACAGGGATTAAATCTATTGCTTTAGAAGATAAAGTTGAAAATGGCAACCATTCTCTTGCTTTTACACGGCAAGTCCACCCAGTTCCAATAACAAAGCTTTAGTTATTTCTGAGAAGTGTAGAAACCAAGGTATTGTTACATTTATTTATTTTGTAAACATTTCTTTGAGCTTACATCTCTCTAGACAGTAGGCTAATCAAATCATGTTGTTCAGTCTCAAACTATAAAGGGTTCCTAAAGTCATATTTTCTGTACAAATGTCTATTTTCCCAGCACTCTTCTCATGGCCCCCATGACCTTCTTATTCCTCAGACTGCAGATAAATGGGTTCAGAAGAGGTGTAATGATACTGTAAAACACCGCCACCACTTTATCTTCCTCGGGGTAATGCAAGGAATGTGGCCTTGTATAGGTGGAGAGAGTAGCCCCATAGAATAGGCTTGCCACAATCAGATGAGAGGAACACGTGGAGATGGCTTTTGTCTGCCCTTTACCTGAGCTCATCTGGTACACCACAGTAAGCACCCGGGCATAAGAAGCCAAAATGGTTATGAATGGTAGTAGCAGAATGACAAGGCCACTAAAGAGGACAGTATACTCATACTGGGAGGTGTCCTGACACACCAAAGGCAATAGAGATGGAACTTCACAGAAAAAGTGATTAACGATCCGAGATCTGCAGAATGGAAGTTGAAATACATACAGTGTATGTATTAAAGCATTGATAGAACTACTGGCCCATGCACATGTGACCATGGACAAACAGATCGTCTTGCTCATGAGCACAGGATAATGTAAAGGGTGACAGATTGCTATGTATCTATCATAAGACATGAAACCAAGAAGAAGAGCTTCAGTTCCACCAAGAGTCAAAAACAGAAAGCTTTGAATCTCACAACCTAAAAAAGTAATGGTCTTACTATTTGACAGGAAGTTTGTCGCCATCTTGGGTACCGTGGTGGAGATGTACATCATGTCAATGAAGGAGAGCTGACTGAAGAGGAAGTACATGGGAGTGTGGAGCAGAGTGTCCAATCGGATGAGGTGGATCAGTATGATATTTCCCATCAAAGCTAATGAGAAGATGACAGGAATGGTAACAAAGAGTATCTTGTTCATTTGGCCACATTGGAAAAGGCCAAGAAGTATAAACTCTGCTCCAAAAGTTTGATTTTCTGTCTTCATGGCTTAAATCAAAACAAAGCAGACCATATCTGAAAATTCCATGTAACAACATTGACTGACCTTTGAGAGAAAACAAAATGATTATTAAATGCAGTAGAATTCCCTTTAATCAGCTTAGGTGACTATGTCTCTCCCTGTTTTTATACAGGAAACCCTGGCAGTGTAGTAGTTAAGTGTTACACCTGCTAACCAAAAGGTCAGCAGTTTGAATCCACCAGGCACTTCTTGGAAACTCTATGGGGCAGTTCTTCCCTGTCCTATAGGGTACTATGAGTCAGAATCAATTCAACAGTAAGGGGTTTGGTTTTGGGTTTTTATGCACTGAATCTGTGTCTATTGAGCAATAGGCATTTTGAAAAATAAAATAAAAATAATGTTTCTTTAAAATTGATCACAGAATAAAAATATAATATGGGGATAAAACATTTACATGATTTGCCAACATGAGTTAGTAGTCCCCTTGTAAATACCTTCATGATGATAGACTAGAAACATGTTCACGTGTTGTGAAAAAATCTTTCACTCAATTCCTTCATATATATAGTTCAGAATTGCGCTGTTGGTTAAACATGGTATAATATTCTTTAAAAAAAGGTTTCTTGACTCCATTTTTCAATTTTGAATTTGTATTGGCTATAGATTGTAATAAAAATTATATTAACATTTGTGGGTCAGGAATATTTTAGCTCTTCTAAATGAATTGGTGGTTATATAGATAACATCTGTGAGTGTAAATGGGAATTCATTGACGAAGCCCTCCAAAAAAAAAATCTATCATCTACCTATCTATCTATCACCTATCTATCTATCTATCTATCTATCTATCTATCTATCTATCTATCTATCTATCTATCTATCTATCATCTATCTATCTACCTATCTTCATCACCATCTATCATCTATCTATCTATCTATCTGTCTGTCTATCTATCTATATGCCAGACCTAAGGGATGGTTGGAGAATGAATCATTAAAATAGAAGTTAACAATTATTCATCTAAATTTAACTCAAGAAGCATGTCAAGAATGGCATTTTTAATTTTACTTAGTCCTGTTATATTAATTGGGGAAATTTACATTTAAACTGCACTTGGAAGAAGTGGCAATTAGTAAAAGTTTATCACTTGCTCCTCAATTGGGATATGAAATCAAAAGACTACTGATGGCTTTTTTAAAATTCAAAAGTTTTGGATAATGCTTATTGCAGAACAACGTTAAGAAATAGAAAATATTTTCCATTAAAAACTAGCCAACTTTAATATAAAACGCCTTGTTGTTGAGTTGATTCCGATTCACAGAGACCCTATAGGACAGCGTAGAATTGCCCCATAGGGTTTCCAAGGAGTGGCTGGTAGACTCAAGCTGCCAACCCTTTGGTTAGCAGCAAAGCACAAAATTAACTGACAATAACAACTGTTGATTATACATACACATGCAAATACTAATATAATTCTGGCATATAAAATTCAGTGACTCATCATCAGTTATATTTACCGTTAACTTGTTTTTTTTTTTTTTTTTTGACTATTCTTGGTCCAAGATGCAGTCACATGAGCAAACCAAAATGTAAGTCTTCGTTCAGTAAATGCCTGACCTCAGAAGCCAAAATGTAAATTAACCAGTTAAGACTTGCCTGCTGGGCTTAACCTAGTTCAAAATGTCCCATTAATCCCTTCCCCATCACCAAATCTGTTGAAAATGAAATTTCTACAAGATTAATCTAATTTGTATATGAGCTCATAAACTATATCTGCTATTCATGAATTGGGAAGTTATTGTCTGAAACTTCCTATTTGTGAATTGCAAATAAAGCTTATAAATTCATATGCAAATTTAATCCAGTAGAAATTTTATTTTTTACATTATCTATAGTCAGCCAAGTTTGTATAAACTAAGGCATACTTTTTTTTTTTGAACTAACAATATCATATTAGGAATTTTCATTGTGTAAATAATTTGTAGAAGTATAATAAATGTAATATACTTTACAGAAGCAATTTAGAATGATGAGTACAGAAGCAATTTAGAATGATGAGTACATGATAAAAACAGATAAGGGAACTAAAAAATATCAGCTTGGTGAGATAATGTACATGTATTCAAAATCAGTTATGAAAACTAGACAGTTACACATTATATATAGAAATATATATGCATATGCATGTATGCATATATATTTCACTTGAAATAAAACAATTTACAAAATATTTTAATTCAACTGCAAAGATTCTCACCACGAATTTGTATTGCTTGAAATAGTTTACAGCCTTTCACCATTCCAATAATATTGTTGAATATGGCAATGCCTTGAGCATAATACAAAGTGGCAAGGCAAAAATAAGAAAGAAACATTTTTTTCTACCCGAGTCAAGACTACAAGTGATGCCTCCAGGGCCATGCTGCCCAGTAGGGTTGCACTGGACCTTCAAACCCTACACTTTTCTCGCTTTACAAAGACACGTCTCTCACCTTGCTCTTTTGTGATTGCTGTCCTGAGAAAATTTAAAATCAATATATGGCCAAATCAATCTCAGATAACATACCTGGATATTCAATTTTTGCAGAGATCATCGAAATGTAATGTGGATAATCTAGCCAGCGCAGAAATCGCCCAAATCAAAGGAAATGGGCATCCAAGAAAAATACTATTCACTCTACATAATTTATCAAATAAAACACATTCCTTTAAATAATGTCCCTGAGATTAGTTGTTTATTGATCTTTTTGACACGAATTGTAGCAAAGTATTCAAGGTATTATAATATTTTAGGTTAAATTCAGAGTAATTAATGGCCCAAAAGAGCTATTTTAAATCTGAATGGTTGTTATTATGAACAAGACTGCTTTACCTCCAGCAGTTTTTAAAACTGAAAAATAAGCCACTGTGCTGAAAAGCATATTCTTTTTCATTAGATATTTAGACATATAGATTATTTTACGTATATAAAAACAGTTGAAAAATTTACTTTAATTGAGATATATTGTCTTTTGTATAGAGACAATGTTTCAATCTCCTAGAAGACTTTTTTTGAAATAAATCATTAAACAGGGAGTTGGGAAACAGATCTGCAAAATTACACAGACGATTTTCCTGTCACCCCACTTGGGCACAGTATTAGAGAGGCACAGCAAGTCTGTCTTTCAAAAATTTTTAAGTTAAATTATGTTATTTGTTTGTCACATATATTAAAAAGTCACAGACAAAACTGCATATATTAGGAAAATCAAGCTACTTGACACTTCTACAGGATGACAGAAAAATAAATTCACAAAGAAATCCAAAGCTGTGAAATCTCTAATTTGAAACACATTTTAGGAAGTGTTACCATTCTATGAACTCGCAGGATTGCTTTTTTTTTTTTTGCCTCAGCAAATAAGTCTTCAATCATTTACCATGAAAAAATTTAGTGGAAAAAAGAATCAAATGTTCAAACTCATTTTCTCGTCCTTATATAGACTTTAAACCTCTCGGTGGACACAGGCTGGCTGCCTGATCAGGGTGGAATTCATACTTTGTTTCTCAGAGACCTTCTGGGAAAACTAGACCTCTAGTCCATGGTTAAGCACATTGTACAAATTACAAGTGATATTTTATTAGTCCTGGTGTCTGCATTCCTGGGGGGAGGGAGGGGAATGAACAAAGGGTCAAGCCTCAAAATATATTTGTTCAAGTGAAAAAAAAAATCAAATAATTGATATTAGCTGATTGCTTTAAAAAAATTTTTTTTTAAAGTTAACTATTTTACCTTTAAAATACGTGTGTAGATTTTGACTCCATATAGTTAGTAATCAGCTAATATATAGTTTGGTTTTTTTTCTATACAAAATATGCATGAAATACTGAGGAGTATTATTATTTTTTATTATATAATAATAATATAGGTGATATTATTAATGTGCTAAATTTTGCAATAATTTTATTCCCAAAATAGGAAAGTTGGCTTGGCCGTGGAAGTAAGGGACTCTGATTTCTGAAAGTCCACAGATCAAATACAAATGCTGTAATCCCTAAGGGTTAAAGTGCCCACGTGTAGAGTAGAATTTAGATTTTGGCATGGTGCTCAATAATGTTGTTCTATTTCGATGAGATGTATTTAATCTGGAAAAATTGAAGTGAGCTGAAATTTTGCCCAGTCAATTCCCTTACCTGATTCTATGGGATGACATGAAATAGCTGCTGTGCTCAAGAATGGGAAAAAAAAAAGTGCAATAACTTAAGAAGGAAGTCGACATGGGTTAGATTTTGGGAAGAAAATACACAGGTTTATTCTCTCAGGTACAGACGGGATGTAAGTCACATTGTAAGATCTTATCTTCATTTTTCTCCAATTATAATATATATGTTATTTTATAATTCATTAATCATAATTTATAATAATTATTCCTTAATTTGAAATATTTTGTCTCATTATTCTCTGAATCACTTTCCAAAGAAAACTCCAGGGGCCAAACAATCACCGAATCAGTTTTAGGAGGAAACACAGGTGTTTAGGAACCCTAATCTCAGATTTTTACTGAACGATTGAGTCCTATGAATAGTCAACATTTCCTCACATTCAGTCACTTGTGGAAGGATTTCTAGAATGTCGAAGTGACATTTGTAAGTTTTGAATACTGTGAAACTTGTACAGTTTCTGGCATTTTCTTTAAGAACAAGAGAGCAAAAATACAAATATAAAATTGATATGACTTTGGAAGAGGCCTGCACAGGTGAGAGGATCTGCAGTTCAAGTTTCTTATGTTTCAGTGAAAATCTACCTCTGAAGTTAGGTTTGATACCTTTAAGTGGTGCTTGTTGTTATTGTTTAATTGTTATTATCACTTGATATTGCGTGAGAAAAATATTTGTGTATTATACTCACACAGTTGTCAGCTACTTTGGATGGTATGAGAACATGAAAACCTAGAACTCTTCCTGTGGCATAAAAAGAGAAATATCTCTTAGGGGCCCATACATTAAATCAGGGAGTAAAAGTGGAGCGTGATGGTGGAAGGTAGGATGGGGGTGACACACTGTGTCTGAATTGCAGAAGCAGGAATGTATTACTTGCTCTCTTGATTCGTAGATTATCTACTCTAATAATAGCATCTACAGCTAATATTGTTTATTAAAAATTAAACTAGTTAACACATGCAAACAACTTACAATATTGTCCAGCATGCTGCAAGCCCTTAATAAATATTAGCTTTAATGATGATTATTAATGATGATGCTGTTTTTACTGCCTTTTTGGATTATTATTTCACGTAAGCTAAGATAAAAATTTTTTTTTAAGATAGATTCAAGGATGGAAGCATTTCCTCCACTGCTTTGCTCAAGTGTGGACACAAATCCTTCTAAAAGCTTCCCCATCCCAGTGTGACATGGTTCTACTAAAGTTTCAAGAAAAAAATAAACAAAACTAGAGCAAACTATCTACAGGGAGAATTACTTAAAATAAGCCCTGTCCATACAGTCACTCTCTCTGATAAGGTTCAAAGACCTAAAGTTTGGTATTGAAGAAATCTGAAGTATAAGAGAGTAATCAATAAATAAATAGAGAGAGATAAATGAATGAATGAATAAACAAATAAGCAGAGATATCAAGTTTGGTTCTCCAGAGCTCTAGTCAAAACCTGATTTTCTTGTTGTCATCTGACATCCTACAATTTTGTTGGATTTTTATATTAAATCTAATAGTTTATTTTTGTTTTTGTTGGTTTGTTGTGTGTGTGTGTATTCTTTGTTGTTGTTGTTAGGTGATGTCAAGTTTGTTCTGACTCACAGCGACTCCTATGTACAACAGAAGGAAACACTGCTCTGTCCTGTGCCATCCTCACAATTATTGTTATGCTTGAGCCCAGAGTATTTCTTAGGATATTCTGTATATAAGATCATGTCATTTGAATAGGAACAAATTTACTTCTTTTCAAATTTGAATGCCATTTCCTATTTTTTTTTTCCTAACTTTTCTGGCTAGTATTTATGTAATAATATGGAATAAGAGTTGTGAAGTCAAGCATCCTTGTTTTGTTCCTGATGTTAACAAAAAACTTTTAGTTTTTCACCAATGTGTGTGATGTCAGCCGTGGGCATTTCATAACTGTCCTTAATCAGATACAAGCAGTTTCCTTACATTTCTAGTTTGTTGGGTGATTTTATTATGAAAGGGTATTGGAGTGTGTCAAATGATTTTTCTGCATCAATTAATATAATCATTTTTGTTCATTTTCTTAATTAATTGATATTTATGTTTAACCACTCCTGCATTTGTGGGATAAGTTTCACTGGGTCGTGGTATATATGCTGCCCTATTTGGTTTGCTAGTATTTTGTTGCAATTTGCTGCTGAATTTGGTTTGTCAGTATTTTATAGAAGATTTGCTTCCATATTCATAAGGTATGTTGTGTTTTTTTGTTTTTTTTTTTTTTGCTTTGGTATCAGGGTGATAATGTCATTCTAGAATGAGTTGCCTTCTATTTTTTGGAAGAGTTTGAGAAAGATTATTGTTAATTTCTATCTGGTATCTTTTTATAATTTCTATCTCCTTACTGGCAGTCTCTATTTGTTAAGACATTATTTCACTGGTTACCTTTAGTCCTTTGTGCATGGTATCCATTAGCACCTTGAACATATTTAATTTTTTTTTTTATATTATTTCTCTAGTAATTCCAGTATCTGATTTGACTCAGGGATTGTTTCAAATTTATTTATTTTTTCCTGTGAATGAGCCATGTGCTCCTGTTTATTTGCATGCCTAATATTTTGTTGTTGCTGTTGTGGAAAACTGAACATTGTGAATTACAAACCATAATTATTAAAATTATTGACAATGGATTAAAAATAATCTTGTCAGTGATTATCCTAAATACGTCACAGAAAATGTATGCTTTCTTCCAATACCATTATTCATGCACTGTTTGAGCACTGGTTGAATTTTATCCTCATGGCTTATACCCAATTTTATATTTAGTGCCAGGTAGTTTAGCAAGTCACTGCATTATTTATTATCAACAATTAGACTCTAAGAATTTCTCTTGTATTGCTGAATGGAATACAAATCATTAAACCCACATTGCAATAACACATTCATACCTGTACATGTATGAAAAATATGACCAAGCAATTTCAATCTTTGATATATATACAAGATAATTCAGTTAACATGTTCTCAAAAAGCATTTGTGCAGGAAGTTTTATGGCAGTTTTATTCATGATAGCCAAACATTTCCTGCATCAGAACAGAAACAATTGCTCAGGAGCCATACAATGGAATGCAGCTTTGTAATATAAATGATGGAGTTACAGAGACACACAAAAATATGGTTAAATCTTTTAAATATGTTGACTAAAAGAAGCCAGATATTAAAGAGAACTTTTTTTTTTTTCTGATTCCAAAGTTTCTACCCAATGGTGATGAGAAATAAGAGCTTCTATTTAATGGTGATAGAAGTCAGAATAATGACTGCATTTGTGGGGCCAAGAGGTCAACGTGAAAGTAGCACAAGAGATGCTGAATGATGAAAACGCTCCACCTGTGGCTTCCCCCAAACTGTAATCATGACAACTCCATACTTCCAATTATTTAGTCCAAGTCTTAGCCCAGTTCTGAAGCGTTTCATATCCCAATGTGTCCACAAAACTCAAATATCTGCTTTCTCCCAGTCTCCTGAATCTGGCCAGCTTTTGCTCCTCCACTAATATCACTTCAATCCAAGGCCATATTTTGTCACACCTGGGCTACTGCAATGGCCTCCTTGTGTTCACATCAATTCTATACTCACAACTCAGCAGTGGTTGCCCAACATTTTGGGTTAAAATCCAGAATCCTCATACTGATCTAATTTATACTACATGTTCTGGCCCCATTACATCTACCTATTGCCTAAGTCTCACCAATTTACTCCTTGATCTTTTGTGACTATGCAGGGCATGTTCCCATCACGGAAGTTCTCACTTGCTCTTTGCTTTTCCCAGAACACTTTTCCTCAGATGTCCACTTGATTCTCTTCCTTAACTCCTTTTAGTCTGACAAATTGTCACATTCTTGTTCCTCCCTTCTCTATTTTACTTATAATTGCAAACATCTTTTAGTTTCCCTATTCCAATTTTCCACTTAGTTTCTCTTCATGGCAATTAATACTTTTTGATATACTGTACAATTTATGCATTAATTTTATATATTGTCTTTCTCCTCACAATGAAATGTAAACTTTAAGAGAGCAGACATTTATCTCAGTTTTATATTGCTCAATCCCATATCACCAGTGCCTATAATTGCGTCACATACAAAGTTAAAGCATCAAAACTTTTGTTCAATGAATGAAAGAATGAGTGGATATATGAAATCTGCTCTATTCTACAGTTTGGTCACCATATATATTATCTAGATCTTATGCATTTTGAAATAAATTATATTTTCTATGCATTTTATTTCAGCAAATTAAAGAAGAAAAAATATTTGCTGTGACATAGGAGTATTGTGTTTATGGGTCCTAAATCTACTGCTTTAGAAGATAAACAACGTAGATAATGGCAACCATTCTCTTGCTTATACATTGTAAATCAATCCAGTTCCAATAGTAATGATTTAGTTATTTCTGAAAAGAGGAGAAATGAAGGCATTTGTCTAATTATTTATTTTGTAAACATTTCTTTGAGCTTACATCTCTCTAGACAGTAGGCTAATCATGTTGTTCAGTCTCAAACTATAAAGGGTTCCTAAAGTCATATTTTCTGTACAAATATCTATTTTCCCAAAACTCTTTTCCTAGCCCCCATGACCTCCTTATTCCTCAGACTGTAGATAAATGGGTTCAGAAGAGGTGTAATGATACTGTAAAACACTGCCACCACTTTATCTTCCTCAGGGTAATGCAAGGAATGTGGCCTTGTATAGGTGGAGAGAGTAGCCCCATAGAATAGGCTTGCCACAATCAGATGAGAGGAACACGTGGAGATGGCTTTTGTCTGCCCTTTACCTGAGCTCATCTGGTACACCACAATAAGCACTCAGGCATAGGAAGCCAGAATGGCCATGAATGGTAGTAGCAGAACGATAAGGCCACTAAAGAGGACAGTATACTCATACTGGGAGGTGTCCTCACACACCAAAGGCATTAGAGATGGAACTTCACAGAAAAAGTGGTTAATGATCCGAGATGTACAGAATGGAAGTTGAAATACATGCAATGTATGTATTAAAGCATTGATAGAACTACTGGCCCATGCACATGTGACCATGGACAAACAGATCGTCTTGCTCATGAGCACAGGATAATGTAAAGGGTGACAGATCGCTACATATCTATCATAAGACATGAAACCAAGAAGAAGAGCTTCAGTTCCACCAAGGGTCAAAACCACAAAGGTATGAATCTTACAGTCTAAAGAAGTAATAGTCTTATCATTTGACAGAAAGTTTGCTGCCATCTTGGGTACCGTGGTGGAGATGTACATCATGTCAATGAAGGAGAGCTGACTGAGGAGGAAGTACATGGGAGTGTGGAGTGGAGTGTCCAATCGGATGAGGTGGATCAGTATGATATTCCCCATCAAGGTCACTGAGAAGAGGCCCGCAATGGTAACAAAGAGGACGGTGTTCATTTGGCCATATTGGAAAAAGCCAAGAAGTATAAATGCTGCTCCAAAAGTTTGATTTTCTGTCTTCATGGCTTAGATAAAAATAAAGCAGACAATATCTGAAAATTCAATGTAAACAACATTGAATGTCCTTCAGAAGAAAACAAAATGATTATTAAATGCAGTAGAATTTCCTTGAATCACTTTAGGTGACTATTTCTCCCCGTTTCTATACACTGAATCTGTGTCTGTTGAGCAATGGCCAATTCAAAAAAAAAAAAAATTATCTTTTTTTTTTTTTATTTCTTACAGAATAAAAATGTTATCTGGAAATAAACATTTAGATGATTTGCCAACATGAGTCTTTTCTCCCCTTTTAAATATCTTCAAGATGAGAGATTGGAGATGTGCTTACTTGGTATGAGAAAAAAAATCTTTCACTCCATTCATTTAAATAATTAAACAGGACAGTGATGTTCAAACATGGTATAATATTCTTACAAAAAGAATTTCTTTCTCCATTTCTCAGTTTTGAAATTATATTGGCTATAAAAAATTGTAATAAATGTTATATTACCATTTGTATGTCAGGAATACTACAACTCTTATAAAAGAATTGGTGGTTATTTCTATAATATCTGTAATTGCATGTGGAAATTTGTTGCCCAGGCAAAAAACAAATATGCAAGACCTTTAAGAAGGGCTGGAGAAAGAAACACTAAAATGTTACGTTAGCAATTATTAATCTAAGTTTAACTCAAGGAACATGTCAAGAATGGCATTTTGAATTTGACTTGGTCCTTTTATATTAATAGGGGAAATTTACATTTAAACTGCACTTGGACGAAATGTCAGTTAGTAAAATGTTATTACTTGCTCCTCAGTTGAGATATGGAGTCAAAAGGTATTGATGCCCCATTAAAATTTGAAAGTTTTAGATAATTGTTATTACAAAGATTGCTCAACAAAGTTGAGAAATTAAAATTATTTTCAGTAAAAACTAGTGAGCTTTAATATAAAGTGTGACAAATAAGAAAATTAATTGACAATGCCAACTGTTGATTACACATACATGCAAATATAAATACAATTCTAGCATATAGAATTCAATGATCTGTCATAAAGTTATATTTATTGTTGACCTGACTATACTTGGTCCAAGGTGCAGTCACTTATGCTAAGCCCCACATCAGCAAACCAAACCTAAGTCTAGTTCCTACAAATGCCTGACCTTCCCAGAAGCCAAAATGTGAGTTAACCAATTAAGACTTGCCTGCTGAGCTTAACCAAGTTCAAAACGTTCCATTAATCCCATCCCCATCACCAGAACTGTTAAAAACAAAATTTTTACAAAATTAAATTTGTATAAGAACTCATAACCTGTAGTTGCTATTCATGAATTAGAAAGCTCTTGTCTGAAACTTCCCATTCATAAATTGCAAGTTAAACTTATGGTTTCATATACAAATCTAATCTTGTAGAAATTTTGTTTTTAACATTATCTATAGTCAGCCAAGTTGGTATAAACTGAGGCACATTTGACTATAAATAATCATATCACTAAGTTATATAGGAAAGATACTACACACATTTCATATATTCTAAAAAGCTTTGATCCTATTGAACCGTCATTCTTCACTATAGGCCTTTCTCAAAGAACAGTGCTTTCCTCTAAAATAGCAAACACAGTGATATAAAATAATGATGGATGTTTGTACAATTCAGAACAAAACAGACTTATTCTAACAACGTTATGATTTTTTTGAATGTTCTAACCCATGAAATAGAATATGACAAAAATAACAACACAAAAAAGAAAAAAAAATTTTTCTATTTAAAAGCTTTACTGTTTTTGAAAACCTAATAAATGAAAAACACTTAACTTGCTAAAAGTGTTCGATAAATTGTATAAATTATAATTTATAGTTAACAACATTCTAATACATTATATTTTTAATATTCTTAAAATTTTTCACCTTAGTAATAACAATACTCAATGACAATAAAATATTATTTAAATATGGTTATCGAAAAAACTGGTTTATGTTTTAAAAATATCAAATGCAAACACACGTAACTGAAAGGACAAAATAAATGTCATTGCAAGCTAGTTCACTGTAAACCAATTGATGTAAATACAATCTAAATTTCAAGATAGGTTATATATTTCAGACCATGAAGCAATTTTTTAATAAAAATCTGAAAGAAAATGATCAAATTAAAAATAAAAATTAAAAAAAATGTCGATAAGAGAATAAAGAGGAGGAAATACAACATGTAAAATTTTATGGATATAAACGTGATAAAATAGCATGATAACTGGGCGTGATAGAAAAACAGGAAAGTAAGAATACAATAGCTGTAGAAGTTATCAGGAGTCTTGATCCTGGTGTAGTGATTGAGCTGGTAACTGAAAGGCAGGCGGTAGTTGGAACCCACCAGCTGCTGAACAGGAGGAGAAAGATGTGCCAGTCTGCTCCTGTAAAGATTTACAGCCTTGGAAACCCTGTGGGGCAGTTCTACTCTGTTCCATAAGGTCACTATGAGTTGCAATTGACTCCATGGCAGTGGGTTTATAGAAGTTATGTAATTATTATATGACTATATATCGTCAATAAATTATATACTCTGCCCATTGCCTTGGAGTCAATTCCAATTCATAGTGACCCCCAGGCAGAACGGAACTGCACCATAGGACTTCTAAAGTTACAATCAGTACAGAAGGAGCCCTGTTTGTGCTGTGGTTATGTGTTTGGCTGATAACAGAAGAGTTGGTGGTGTGATCCTACTAGGTGCTTTGAGGGAGAAAAATGTGGCAGTCTGCTCCTGTAAAGATTTACTGCCTTTGAAACCTACTTTGTCCTATATGGTCACTATGAGTTGGAATCTACTGGATGGCAGTGGGTTAATCTTTATGGAAACAGACTGCCACATCTTTCTCCCTTAAAGTTCCTAGTAGGTTCCAACCCCTGACCTTTGGGTTAAAACCCAGTGCTTAACAACTGTACAGCCAGGGCTCCTTCAATAAAATATGTAGGGAAGTCTGTTCTTTTTGTGAATTTGATCATCTGTTCTACATTTTCTCCCACTCTGTCCAGGACTTTCTGTTGTAATCCCAGTCAGAGCAGAACCCTGGAGACTATGGCCCCTGGAGATCCTTCTAACTCAGAACTGAAGCCACCCCTGAAGTTTACCTTTCAGCCAAAGGTAAGACAGGCCTGTAAAACAAACAGTATATGACATCAAATGGGCTACACCTGCCAAAAAACAGAGAACAGAAGGCAGGAAGGGACAGGAAAATTGGACAAATGGAATGTGGGAATGTGGGGTGGAAAGGGGGAGAGTGCTGACACAACAGGGATTGCAGCCAATGCCATGAAAAAAATTGTGTATAAATTTTTGAATGACAAAGTAATATAAACATATATATGGAAGGAAAAATTTATTAAAAAAAAAGAAAATGGGAAAACTGGCAACAATTTCCAATCTATTGGAATGCTCATTTCACCAGGTGGGGGCCGTTATTTTGATTTTGTAGTTTTTACCCCCAAAAATTCCATGTAAAGAATTATAAATCTAAACAAGAACCCAAATTAAATTCTTAAAATAAATAAAAAATTTTAATATCACAAATAAAATCCAATTTACCAAAAATTAATAATAAAAATGAAAAGAGCTGACTAAGCAGAAAAAAATATACAAATAAGTGATACATCGAAAATGAAATAGAGGCTTAAAATAAAGAAATAGTCCAAAAATATTAAAACCTAGTTAAACAAAACAACTTTATTAAATTATTAGGCCAAAAATGTTGTGAGCAACGTTATCAGATATGCAGTAGCATAGTTTTGGTAAAACACGGTAGATCTTTTCAAAACTTGCTAATCATTTCTCATGACCTTTGATCATATTCATACCTGTAGCAGTCGTTGAGTTAGGGCTGCTTACCAAAAGGTTTGCAGCTCGATTCCACCAGCGGCTCCTTGGAAACCATACTGGGCAGTTCTACTCTGTCCTACAGGGTGGCTTTGAGTCAGAATAGACTTGATGGAAACCGCTTTTTTTTTTTAACTAACAGTTTCATATTAGGAATTTTTCTCGTGTAATTTATAGAAATACACTAAACATACAGGAGAAATTTGAAATGAAGGGCACATGATGAAAATGGAGAAAGGAACTAAAAACATCAACTTGTTGAGATAATGTGCATGTACTCAAAATCGGTTATGAAAACTAGACAGTTATACATTATATACACACATATATACATATGCATATAAGCATATATATTTCACTAAAAATAAAACAATTTACAAAATATTTTAATACCACTGCATAAGTTTCTCAACAGGTGTTTGTATTGCTTGAAATACTTTACATAGTTTACAACCTTTCACCTTTCTAATAATATTCCTGAACATGGCTATGTCCTAAGCATAATGTAAAGTGGTAAGGCAAAAATAAGAAAGAAATGTTTTTTCTACCCCAATCAAGACTATGAGTGATAGCTGCAGGGCCTTGCTGCCCAGTAGGGGTTGCACTGGACCTTCAAACCCTAACCCTTATCTCACTTTCCCAAGAAATGTCTCTCCCCTTGCTGCTTTGTGATTGCCGCCCCAAGAAAATTTCAATTCAATGTATGGTCAAATCAATCTCACATAGCTTACCTTGATACTCATTTTTGCAGAAATCATTCAAATGTAATCTGAATAATTTGGGCAGCCCAGAAATCATGCAAATCCAGGAAATGAGTGTGCAAAAAAAAAAAACCAATACAATCCACTCTACATAATTTATCAAATAAAACACATTCCTTTAAATAGTGTCTCTGAGATTAGTTGTATATTGATCTTTTTGATATGAATTGTAGTAAAGTCTCCAAGGTATTGTAATATTTTAGGTTAAATTCAGAGTAATTAGTGGCCTAAAACAGCTGTTTGAGATTTGAATGGTTGTTGTTATGAAGGAGACTGCTCACATCCAGCGGGTCATGTTTTTAAAACTGAAGAATAAGCTACTGCATTGAAAAGCACATTCTTCTTCATTAGATGTGTAGACATCCACATTCTTTTCCAGATATAAAGTAATTAATTTTAAAACTTATTTCAGTTGAGATATATAGTGTCTCATATAGAGATATGTTTCATTTTCCCAGGAAATTTTATTTGAAATAAAACATTAGGTAAGACGCTGGGGAAGGGGTCTGCAAAATTAAATAGATTTCCCTGTCACCCCACTTGGGGATAGTGTTACATACTCACAGCAAGTCCGTCTTTCACAAAGTTTTAAGTTAAATTATATTGTTTGTTGGTTATATATATCAAAGAGTCACAGAGACAAACTGCATATATTATGAATAATCAAGCTACTTTATTTGGCACCTCTACAGGGTGGCAGAGAAATAGATTTGAAAAGGAACCCAAAACTGTAGAAACCTCTAATCTGAAACACATTTCAGGAACTGTTACCACACTACGAGTATGCAAGATTGCCTTTGTTTGTTTGTTTGTTTGTTTGCTTCAGACAATAAGCCTTCAATCATTTACCATGAAAAATTTTATTAAAAAAAGAAATGTTCAAACTCATTTTCTCATCCTTATATGAGGCTTTCAACCTCTTGGTAGAAATGCGCTGACTGCCTAATCATGGTGGAATTCATGTTTTGTTTCTCAGAGGCCTTCTGGGGAAACTAGGTCTCTAGCCCACAATTAAGCACATTGTAGAAATTGTATTGTAGGTGATATTTTATGAGGCCTGGTGTCTACACTCCTGGGAGAAAAAAAAAAAGAACAAGGGGTCAAGGCTCAAAATATATTTGTTCAAGTGAAAAACAAATCAAATAACTGATCTTAACTGAATGTTAAAAAAAGAAAAACCAGTTAACTCTATTTTACCTTTAAAATATGCGTGTAGATTTAGACTCCACGTAATTAGTAATCAACTAATATTTACTTTGATTTTTTTCTGTACAAAATATGCATGCAATACTGAGAATTATATAATGTAGGAGATATTATGTTAAATACTGCTATAATTTTATTCTCAAAATAAACAAGTTGGCTTGACCATAGAAGTAAGAGACTCAGCTTTCTGGAAGTCCACAGATCCAATATAAATGTTTCAGCCCCTAAGGTTTAAATGTCTCCAAGTTCATAGACAGGAATTTAGATTTTGGCATGATGCCCACTTAAATTTGTTCTATTTGAATGAGATACATTTAATCTGGAAAAATTAAAGTGAAGTGGGATTTTAACCAGCCAATTCTCTTACCTAATTCCATGGGATGACATAAGACAGCTGCTGTGCTCAAGTCGGAAAAAGAAATGTGCAATAACTTAAGAAGAAAGGTGATGTAGGTCAGAGTTTAGAGAGAAAATACATAGGTTAACTCTATCACACACAGACAGAGATTGTCACATCAGTAAGCTCTTATCTTCATTTTTCCTCAATTATGTTATTTTATAATTTATAAATTATAATTTATAATAATTATAACATAATTATTCCTTAATTTGAAATATTTTATCTTATTCTCTAAAACACCTTACAAAGAAACTCCAGTTGTCAATCATTGAGTCAGTCATAGGATAAAACATAAGCATTCTGGAAACCAATCTCAGAGTTTAACTGAAGAATTGAGTCCTATGAATGGTCGACACTTGCCTCACTTTTGTTTACTGCTGGAAATATACCTACAATATCAAGGTGACATTTATAAATTTTGAATAATGTGAAACTTGTACAGTTTTTGGCACTTGATTTTAGAACCAGAAAACAAAAATGCAAATATGAAATCAATATGATCTTGGAAGGGTCCTGGACAGGTAAGAAGGTATTTGCTCTCTTGATTCAGGTATTAATTATTAACTTTCAAGTGTTACTGGTAATAGCATCTACCACTAGTATTGTTTATTAAAAAGTAAATTAGTTAACACATGCAAACAACTTACAACATTGTCCAGCATGCTGCACTCAACAAACAGCTTTAATGATGATTATTATTGATGCTGCTGTTTTTACTGCTTTTTTGATTATTATTTTACATAAACTAAGATTCAGGGATGGAAGCATTGCCTGCACTGCTTTTCTCAAACACAGGCACAAATCCTTTTAACAGCTTTCTACACCCCTGTGTTACATGGTTCTACTAAAAACTCAACAAACAAAAATAGAACAAACTCTCTGCACTGAGAATTACTTAAATAAACTCTCTATATATAGTTGCTCTCTCTGCTCAGGTTCAAAGACTCTCCCAACAACATGATCACTGTTGAGGGCTGACCTTCCAGCCAGGGGCAGCCTTCCTACCTAATAGCCAACACAGGGCAAATGAATGTTTTTGCCACCACCTGAGAAGTACTGAGTCTATACACATGGGTGCTTGGGCCCAAATAGTGAACCAAGAGAGAATCATTAAGTCTCTTTTCCTCCAAATTTAAGCTCTTTAAATTCATACAAATAAGGAAATAAAAGAAAGAAAAGATCATCCAATTTTTTTGGATCAAGCTTAATGAGAAGTAATTTAAAGCAGATTTAAAGCAAACGTGTCATGAAGAAAACTAATCAAGTGAATCAATTTTTCCCATAGGCATAATTAAGAAGTCATTGACATCTTTTTTCCCTTAAAATCCAGGTCAATTTGAAGTTTGGTGTTGAAGAAATGTGAAGCTCAAAGGGTAATAAGTAAACAGAGAGAGAGAGATAAATAAATGAATGAACACATGCATGGATGGATGGATGGGTGGATGGGTGGATGGGTGGGTGGATGGGTGGGTGGGTGGATGGGTGGATGGGTGGCTGGGTGGCTGGGTGGCTGGGTGGATGGATGGATGGGTGGATGGATGGATGGATGGATGGGTGGGTGGGTGGGTGGGTGGATGGATGGATGGATGGATGGATGGATGGATGGATGGATGGATGGATGGATGGATGGATGGATGGATGGATGGATGGATGGATGGATGGATGGATGGATGGACAGGCATACAGAAAGACTGACATATGAATGAATGAATAGATGAATAAGTAGTTAAAGAGATAGCTATATCAACAAATCACTAAATAGATGGATAAATAGATAAACAGATAAATAATAACAATTTGGCTTTCCAGAACTGTATTTTTGTGTGTTGATCTGATATCCTACCATTCTGTTGAATTTGTATATTAAATCTAATAGCTTCTTTTTATTTTTTATTTGTATTGTATATTTGTGGGTGTGTGTATGTGAGAGAGAGAGAGAAAGAGAGAGAATTCCTTAGGATATTCTACGTATAAGATCTTGTCATCTTGAATAGGAAAAATTTTACTTCTTTCCAAATTCAAATGCCTTTAAAAAAAAATTTTAGCCTAACTTTTCTGTCTAGTATTTCCAGAAAAATGTAGAATAAGAGTTATGAAATCAGGCATCCTTGTCTTGTTCCTGATGTTAGGGGAAAACTTGTAGTCTTTCACCAATGCGTGTTATGTTAGCTGTGGGTATTTCATAAGTGTCCTTAATCAGATACATGTAGTTTCCTTACATTTCTAGTTTGTTGAATGATTTTATTATGAAAGGGTCTTGGATTTTGTCAAATGATGTTTCTGCATTCATTAATCAAATCATTTTTCCTTCATTTTCTTAATTAATTGATATTTATGCTTAACAACTCTTGCATTTGTGGGATAAGTTCCACTGGGACGTGGTTTATAGTCTTTTCAATATGCTGCTATGTTTGGTTTGCTAGTATTTTGCTGCTGGATTTGGGTTGTTAGTACTCTGTTGGAGATTTGCATTCATATTCATAAGGGATATTGTGGGGTTTTTTGGCTTTGGTATCAGGGTGATTATGTCATCATAGAATCAATTACAAAGTGTTCCCTACTATTTTCTTTTGCAAGAGTTTGGGAAAGATTAATGTTAATTTGTATTCGGTACTTCGTTATAATTTCTATCTCCTTATTGTTATTGTTGTTTTTGCTAGGTGCGCTCGAGTCATTTCTGACTCATAGCCACCCTATGCACAACAAAAGGAAACACTGCCCGATCCTGTGCCATCCTCACGATCATTGCTATACGTGAGCCCATTGTTGCAGCCACCATGTCAGTCCATCTTGTTGAGGGCCTTCCTCTTTTTCACTGACCCTATTCTTTCCCAAGGATGATGTCCTTCTCCAGAGACTGATCCTTCCTGATAACATGCCCAAAGTATATGAGATGAAGTCTCACCATCCTTGCTTCTAAGGAGCATTCTGGCTGTACTTCTTCCAAGGCAGATTTGTTCCTTATTTTGGCATATCATGATATATTCAATATTCTTCACCAACAGATGCCAATTTTTCTTCAGTCTTCCTTACTCATCATCCAGCTTTCATTGCTTGGGTCAGGGGCACCTTAGTCTTCAAGGTGACATCCTTGCTTTTTAACACTTTAAGGAGGTCTTTTGTAGCAGATTTGCCCACTGCTGCTTCCATGGATGTTGATTGCTGAAACAAGTAAAATGAAATCCTTATTGTTTTAGGTTTTATATTTAGGTCTTTGATCCATTTTGAGTTAGTTTTTGTTTATGATGTGAAGTATGGGTCCTGATTCATTTTTTCTACAGATGGACATTCAGTTTTGCCAGTGCCATTTGTTAGAGACTGTCTTTTCCCAATTTAACAAAATTCGGCCCTTTGTCAAAAATCAGCAGCCCATAGCTGGATGGATTTACATCTGTGTTCTAAATTCTCTTCCATCGGTCTGTGTGTTTGTCATTGTACAAATACCAGTCTGTTTTGATTGCCATGCCTGTATAGTAGGTTCTAAGATTCAGTAGTGCGAGGCCTTCTTTCTGCCTTGTTCTTCTTTAGTAGCACTTAACTTATCCAAGGCCTCTTTCCTTTTCGCATTGGATTGGTGATTAGTGTTTCCATCTCATTAAAGAATGCTGTTGCAATTTGGATCGGTAGTGCGTTATATTTGTAGATCACTTCAGGTAGTATTGACTTTTTTATGGTGTTGAGTCTTCCTATCCATGAGCATTTTTTTTTCTGCCAATTATATAGGTCTCTTGGTTTCTTGCGGTAGCATTTTGTAATTTTCTTTGTATAGGTCTTTTATATCCTTGGTTAGATTTATTCCCAAGTATTTTATCATTTGGGGGGCTATTATAAATGGCATTCTTTTTGTGATTTACTTTTTGAAGTTCTCTTTGTTGATGTAGAGGAATCCAACCGATTTTTTATATGTTGATATTGTACCCTGCTACTTTGCTGAATCCTTCTATTAGTTCCAGTAGTTTTTTTGTGGAATCCTTGGAGTTTTCTACGTATAGGTTCATTTCATCTGTGTATAGGGAAAATTTTGCTTCTTCCTTCCAATCTGGAGGTCCTTTGTTTCTTTCTTTTTCCATATTTCTTTAGGTAAGACTTTCAGTGCAATGACATTTTGGTTAGCAGCTGAGCACTTAACCAATGCACCACCAGTCCTCCTCTATGTCGTTACCTTGAAATTTACTGTTATCTTCCTAAGTTTAAAACAGTCTTTTATTTATTGATATCACTTTGGCTTCCTCTCCATATGAAAGTTCTATAACTACACCATTCATTCCGTCTTTTTTGTTTTGATGTCATCGTTTACATATGGATGTCTTTGGTTCCCTGTTTTTAGCCTTTTAGCTTTGTTTTATTTTTAAAATTCTTTATTTGGGTTGGTATCTGGGTGGTCTGTCCTGCGTCCAAATATCAGATTATTGTTTAATGTTTTTGGTTCTCTATTCGAAGGACTCTCTTTAATATTTCTTGTAAGTTTGGTCTGGTTTTTACAAGTTCCCTTAATTTCTGCTTATCTGGAAATATTCTAATGTTGCCATTGTATTTGAGAGACATTTTTACTTAATATAGAATTGCTGAGTTTTTTTTGTTTTTTGTTTTTTTTTTACTTTCGACCTTTTATATAGGTCTTCCCACTGTCTTCTTGCCTACGTGGTTTTAGCTACATAGTTGGAGATTAGTTTTATTGGTTCCCCTTTGTAGCTACTCTGTCCTTTGGGTCGCTATGAGTCGGAATCAACTCAACGGCACTGGGTTATAGGTTTTTTTTTTTTATGAGTCATAACAAACTTGACAGCACACAACCACAGGCACTACTGTCAACTATCAAACAACCATCTAGTACAGTTCTTCTGCAATTGCTCTGGGAGTTAAGCAGGTCATGCTTTTTATACTTGCCAATCTGTTAACACATTAGCTTTACTACAATCCAGGTTGCCACTTATTCATTAGACTGGATTTCCAATAAAGTGCATATAACTTTCTGGGACAAAGGATAATTTTCCAAATTTTATACTCAACTAGCTATTTCACCTAAGTTGAACACTAAAGTCTTGAGATTTTATAATAAAAACAGTGGTGACTTTATTTTTCCTTAGCTGATCTCAGGATTCTTTGGTCCTTTTTTTTTTGCACATTTGTTTATAAGTCTTGGTGACTTTCTTTGGGCTGTATCCTGTATAGGGTTCATTGCACTTCTTGGATGAGTATCTTCTTGTCTTTCATGATGATAGATAGTGAAGTTTTCTGCCAGGATTACTTTGACAATTGTCTCTGTGTTTTGCATTGCACCCAGCCCCATCCATTGGATCTCTTATCATATGCAAGTTTTTCCTCTTGATAGTGTCCCACATAATTATTAGGATTTCTTCATTCTTTTTTCTGATTTTTCCTCAAACAAATTGGTATCAAGGGACTTTTCTTTAATTTCACTAATCTGTCTTCCATTGCTTCAATTCTGGTCCTATATCTTTCTTTTGAGTTGTCTGTTTCTGAAATTTTATTCTTAATCTTTTGGCTTTCTAGTTGATGTTTTTGTATGGTTTCTAGTTGTTTCGTTTTTATATTGTTTTCCTGAATTCTTTATCGCTTTTTTTATGAGTTGTAAACAACTTGACAACAATGGGTTTTTTGTTTGTTTGTTGCTTTCTTTCATTTTGTCAGTGCCTTCCTTGATTTTGTCTATATTTTTCTTGGTTTTGCCTGTGTTTTCACAGGCTGTTTCTTACCCCCGGCAGGTTTTTTGTTCTTTATTTCAGTCACTTGCTGACTCCATCCTGTCCTGCTTCTTTTTGTGATTTGATATTGTCTGTTGTTTCCGAAGCATCAAGAAATTATTATATCTATTTATTTACTGTGTGTTTGTTGAACCCTGAAATTTTCTTTTGTTTTGATATATCCAAGTAGGCTGGGCCTGTGTTTTGCTCTGGTCTCTAATTTTGCCATTTAGATGCTCTCACTACCTTTCTCAGGGTTGGTGGAGGAATGACTGCATGTGTGAGTGTGGGTCTCTCGTGGGGCTGTTGAGGATATAGGTGGTGTTTCTGTTGAGGTGGTGTGTTTGTCTGTCCAGCTGGACCCTGGCTGTGGGAGCAGTGGGTGATCTTCCTAGTTTTGGGGTTGGGTGCTCTGTGTGTGCTCTGCTGATAGCAGGGTGGTTGGGTTTGGGGTATCTGGGTTGTTGGTCCCCAGATGAGTTGTCTGGAAACTCTCATCAATGGTTCCAGGTGAGCAGGGTTATGTGGGGATGTTTAAAATTAGAATATAGAATACAGAAGAATATACAATATACATTGTAGAAGAATATACACAGTAGACTATACAATACAGAATATAGATTATACAAGAGCATATAATACAGAATTTAGAATATAGAAAGTAGAATGTAGAATACACAATATAAATGTAGAATAAAGACTATAGAATACAGATTATAAAATATAGAAAATTATGGACTGCAGAATGTAAAATATAGAAGAATACACTATATTCTATTTTCAAAGTTCTTTTATATTCTGTATTCTATCTTCAGTGTTCTATGTTCCATATTCTGTGTTTCAAATTCTCTATTTTCTATAATCTATGTTCTTCTATATTCTATATTTTTGTATATTCTATATTCCATACTCTGCATTCTATATTTGATGTTCTACATTCTGTATTTTTCTACATACAATGTTCTTCTATGTTCCATATTTCATATTCCATATTCTACATTATATATTTTAAATTCTTCCATATTCTATGCTCTATATTCTGTATTCTACATTCTAAATTCTTTCTTCTATGTTCTTCCATATTCTTCTATATTCTATATACTGTATTTTTCTGTATTCTATATTTCATAGTCTACATTCTTCCTTCTATATTCTACATTCTTCTATATTCTGTATTCTATATCTTCTACAGTGTATATTTTGTTTTACATTCTATATTCTTATTCCATTATCTTCTATTATCTATATTCTTCTATATTCTATGTTCTTTATGCTTTATTTATATTCTATATTTTGTATTCTACATTTTATATTCTTCTATATTCTATATTTTCTATATTCTATATTCCATCCTGTGTTCTGTATTCAATGTTCTTTTTCTATATTCTATAATTTTCTGTATTCTATATTCTACATTCTATATTCTTCTATAGTCTGTATCATATATTGTTCTATATTGTATATTCTGTATTTTGCATTCTACATTCTATATTCCATAATCTTCTATATTCTAGAATGTATATTCTCTATATTATGTATTTTTATTCTATATTTTATATTCTGTATTCTACATTCTATTTTCTAAATTCTGTATTTTCTATATTCCATTGATTGTATTCTATATTCATTTTTCTCTATAGTCTATATTTTTAATAATTTTCTGTATTCTATATTCTATATTGCATATTATGTATACTCTATTCTACATTCTATATTCTCTTATATTCTATCTTCTATATTTAATTCTACAAAAAAAATATTTTTTATTTTTTTATATTCCAGAATCTTCAATATTCTATAATCTATATTCTTCTATATTCTATGTTCTTTATTCTATATTTTATATTCTATATTTTGTATTCTACTTTGTACATACTCTATTCTATATTTATCTCCATTTTATATTTTTCTATATTCTCTATTCCATACCCTGTATTCTATATCACATATTCTATATTCTGTGTTCTATATTCTATGTTCTATATTCAATATTTTTTATATACTATATTCTTCTGTATTCTATATTCTATATTCCATATGCTATATTCTACATTCTGCATTCTATATTCTATAGTCTTCTATGTTCTGTATTCTACACTCTTCTACATTCTTATTCTACATTCTATATTCTTCTCTTATAATCTATATTCTTCTGCTATATTCTATATTGTGCATTCTAAATCGTATATTAAATATTCTACAGTCTACATTCTATATTCTAAATTTTGTAATATTCTTTATTCTTCTCTATACTCTATTCCACATTCTATGTTCTCTATACTACATTCTATATTCCATTTTCTTCTATATTCTACATGTTCTATTCTAAATTTTTCTGAATTCTATATTCTTCTATATTCTATATTTTTTGGTGTTTATTCTACCTTCTAATCTCTATATTCTATATTCTTCTGTAATCTAATATTCTCTTGTATTCTCTATTCCATATTCTCTATTCTACATTCTATATTCTTCTATAGTCTGTGATCTATATTCTTCTACTTTCTTTATTCTATATTCTTCAATAGTGTATATCCGATACCTTATATTCCATATTTGTCCATATTCTATTTTCTTCTATGTTCTATCTTCTATTTTCTGTAGTCTGTCATCTATATTCTGTATTCTTCTATATTCTGCATTCTATATCCTATATCTTCTATATTCTAAATTTTTGCTCTATATTTTCCTATATTCCATATTCTGTTTTTCAGTTTTCTATATTCTTCTATAACTATACTCTACATTCTTCTATTGTCCATATTCCATATTCTTCTATACTCTATATTCTTTTCTATTCTGCATTGTATTTTCTATGTCCTATGTTCTTCTATATACTATATTCCTCTATATTCTATGTTCTACGTTCTAAATTCTTCTACATTCTATATTCTGTATTTTATATTCTGTATTCTCCTATGTTCTATATTCTTTTATATTCTCTTTCTATATTTTTACATATTCTAGGTTCTATATTCCATACTCTGTATTCTCTATTGTATATTCAAAGTTCTATGTTCTATATTCTTTATTTTTATATATACTATATTTTTCTGTGTGGTATATTCTATGTTCCATATTCTACATTCTATATTCTTTTAAATTCTGTATTCTTTTATATTTTACATTCTACATTCCATAATTCTCTGTATTCTACAATCTGTATTCTATATTCTATAGTCTTTATTCTATATTTTATATTCTGTAGTCTGCATTCTATATTCTGTATTCTATGTTCTTCAGTAATCTATATTCTCTCTTGTATAGTCTTCTACTGTGTACATTCTTCTATAATGTATATTCTGTATTCTATATCCTAATTCTTCTATATTCTCTATTCCATATTCTGTATTCTTCAATATTCTGTATTCTACATTCTACTATATTCTTTTTCTTGTATTTTCCATACCCTTGTATATTCTATATTCTTCTATATTCTGTATTCTATGTTCTCCTATATTCTATATTTTACATTGTACATTCTATATTCCATTATTTTCTATATTGTATGATTTATAATCTTCTATATTCTATACTTTCCTGTATTCTTCATTGTATACTTTGCATTGTATAATCTGTATTCTACATTGTACATTTTATATTCTTCTGCATTCTATATTCTAAATTTATATTCTATTTTCTTTTATATCCTGTATTCTTTATGCTATATTCTTCTATAATGTATATTCTATATTCTTCTTTATTCCAAATCCTCTATACACTATATTGTTCTGTTTACAAAGTTCTTTTATATTCTGTATTCTATCTTCAGTGTTCTATGTTCCATATTCTATATTTTAAATTCTCTATATTCTGCAATCTATGTTCTTCTATATTCTATATTTTTGTATATTCTATATTCCATACTCTGTATTCTATATTTGATGTTCTATATTCTGTTTTGCCACATACACTATTCTTCTATATTCTATATTTCATATTCCATATTCTACATTCCACATTGTATATTTTAAATTCTTCCATATTCTATGCTCTGTGTTCTATATTCTACATTCTAAATTCTATATTCTTCCATATACTTCTAGTCTATATTTTTCTGTATTCTCTATTCCATATTCTATATTCTTCCTTCTATATTCTATATTCTACTATGTTCTGTATTCTATATTCTTCTATATTGTATATTCTGTATTTTAAATTCTATATTCTATATTCCATTATCTTCTATATTCTATAATCTGTATTCTTCTATAGTCTGTGTTCTTTACCCTTTGTTTTATATTCTGTATTCTACATTCTATATTTTTCTATACTCTATATTTTCTATATTACATATTCCATACTCTGTGTTCTATATTCAATGTTCTTTTTCTATATTTTTCTATACAATTTTCTGTATTCTATGTTCTTCATTCTTTACTCTATATTCTTCTATAGTCTGTATCATATATTTTTCTATATTGTAAATTCTGTATTTTACATTCTACATTCTATATTCCATAATCTTCTATATTGTATAATGTATATTCTCTATATTATGTATTTTTTTCTATATTTTATATTTTGTATTCTACATTCCGTATTCTAAATTCTATATTTTTCTATATTCCATTGTCTATATTCTATATTCAATGTTGTTTTCTATATTCTATATTTTTTATAATTTTCTGTATTCTATATTCCATATTGCATATTCTGTAAACTATATTCTACATTCTATATTTTCTTATATTCCATCTTCTATATTCTATATTTAATTCTATATTCGAGAATATTCTATATTCTATATTCTTCTGTTTTCTATGTTCTTTAATTCTACTTTGTATGTACTCTATTCTACATTCTATATTTGTCTATTCTATATTCTATATTCCATACTCTGTATTCTATATTCCATATTCGATGTTCTATATTCTATATTTTTTATATCCTATATTCTTCTGAATTCTACATTCTATATTCCATATGCTATATTCTACATTCTGCATTTTATATTCTTCTGTATTCTATACTCTTCTACATTCTTATTCTACATTCTATATTCTTCTGTTGTAATCTATATTCTACCTGCTATATTCCATATTGTACATTCTAAATTCTATATTCAATATTCTAGTCTACACTCTATATTCTAAATTTTTCAACATGCTTTATTCTTCTCTATTCCCTATCCCATATTCTATGTTCTCCATTCTACATTCCATTTTCTTCTATATTCTATATTCTACATTTTATATTCTAATTTTTTTCTGAATTCTATATTTTTATGTATATTCTACCTTCTAATCTCTATATTTTATATTCTTCTGTAATCTATTCTCTTGTATTCTCTATTCTACATTCTATATTCTTCTATATTTTGTCATCTATATTTTTCTACTTTATTCTCTATTCTTCAATACTGTATATCCTATACCCTATATTCAGTTTGTCAATATTCTATTTTCTTCTACATTCTATCTTCTATATTCTGTAGTCTGTCATCTATATTCTTTATTCTTCTATATTCTGCATTCTGTATATCTTCTAAATTTATGCTCTATGTTTTCCTATATTCTGTATTCTATATTTTTCAATATTCTACATTCTTCTATAATTATATTCTACATTCTCCTATTTTCCATATTCCTTATTCTTCTATACTCTATATTTTTCTATATTTTTTCTTTTATGTTCTGTATTGTATCTTCTGTGTTCTTCTATATACTATATTCCTCTATATTCTATAATCCATATTCTATATTCTATGTTCTAAATTCTTCTATATTCTATATTTTATACTCTACATTCTAAATTCTTTTATATTCTATTTCTATAATATTCTTCCATAATTTAGGTTCTATATTCCATTCTCTGTATTTTATATTGTATATTTAAAGTTCTACGTTCTATATTGTTTATCTTTCTATATATTGTTTTTCTGTATGGTATATCCTATGTTCCATATTCTATATTCTACATTCTGTATTCTTCTATAGTATGCATTCTATATTCTTCTATATTTTACATTCTACATTTCATAATTTTCTATATTCTATAATTCATAACCAATACTCTTCATTTTATATTCTGTATTCTACATTCTATTTTCTATATTCCAAATTCTGTATTCTATGTTCTTCTATAATCTATATTCTGTATCGTATAGTCCTGTAGGGTAGCCCGCATGCACCAACAGGCCCGAATAGCGGAGCCCCGCAGGTATGGCGAAGGCCCGCAGGTAATGCGGGGAAGAATAGGCCGGAAAGGAGAGTTCTGCAGGCAAGTATACGCCCAAATGGAGAGTCCCGCAGGCAAGAATAGGCCCTAATGGAGAGTCCCGCAGGCAAGAATATCCCCTAATAGAGAAGCCCCACAGGCAAGAACAGGCCCAAATAGCGGAGCCCCGCACGCAGGAAAAGGCCTGAATAACGGAGCTCCACAGGCACTAAGAGGCCTGAATAGAGGAGCCCTGCAGACAAGGGGAAGCCTGAAAGGAGAGTCCCGCAGACAAGAATAGTCCCGAACTGGGACTCACGCAAGCAAGAATAGGCCCGAATTGGAGCCCGGCAGGCAAGAAAAGGCCTTTACACAGTCCCGCGGGCAAGAATAGGCCTGAAGAGAGGAGCCCCGCAGGCAAGAATAGGCCCGGACAGAGTTCCACAGGCAAGAATAGGCCCGAATAGGGAAGCCTGGAGTCGAGAACAGGCCTGAACGGAGAGTCCCGCAGGCGAGAACAGGCCCGAAAGGAGAGTCCCGCAGCAGAGAAAAGGCCCGAACAGAGATTCCCACAGGCCAGAATAGAGGAGCCCTGTAGGCAAGAATAGGCCTGAACAGGGCAAAAATAGACCTGAACGGAGAGTCCCGCAGGAAAGAATAGGCCCAAACGGAGAGTGCCGCAGGCAAGAACAGGCCAGAACGGAGATTCCTGTAGCCAAGAATAGGCCCCAACAGAATCCGGAAGGCAAGAACATGCCCTAATAGAGGAGTCCCGCACGTACGAACACCCGAATAGCGGAACCGCCACACAGGATCACGCACAAATACCGGAGCCCCGCAGGCACGTACACGCCCGAATAACGGAGGCCCGCAGGCTCAAACAGGCCCGAATAACGGAGCTCCGTAGGCACGAACAGGCCCAAATAGAAGAGCCCCACAGGCAAGAGGAGGAATGAAAGGATGCTCCCGCAGGCAAGATTAGGCCCGAAGAGAGAGTTCTGCAGGTAAGAATAGGCCCGAACTGGAGATTCCCACAGGCCAGGTTAGAGGAGCCCTGTAGGTAAGAATAGGCCCGAACTGGAGATTCCCACAGGCCAGGTTAGAGGAGCCCTGTAGGCAAGAATAGGCCTGAACAGGGTCCCGCAGGCAAAAATAGACCTGAACGGAGAGTGCTGCAGGAAAGAATAGCCCAGAACGGAGATTTCTGTAGCCAAGAATAGGCCCGAACAGAGTCAGGAAGGCAAGAATAGGCCCGAATAGAGGAGTCCCGCAGGCAAGAATAGGCCCTAAGGCAGAGTCCCGCAGGGGAGAACAGGCCCGAACGGAGAATCCCACAGGCAAGAAGAGGCCAGAATAGAGGAGCCCTGTAGGCAAGAATAGGCCTGAACAGGGTCCCGCAGGCAAGAATATAGAATGTTGAATACAGTATAAAGAATATGGAATATAGAATACACAAAAATATAGTATATGTAAATATATAGAAAATAGAAGATTGAATATAAAAAATACAGAATATAGAAAAATGTCAAATGTTTAATATAGAATGTAGAATATAGAAGATTTTAAAATGTAGACTATACAATATGGAATATAGAATACAGAAGAATATAGTATGGAGAAATATAGAACATTGAATAGAGAATAGAGAGTATGGTATATAGGATATAGGAAAATATAGAATATAGAAGAACATAGAATTTAGAATGTGGAATATAGAATATAGAAGAATTTAGAATATAGAATATGGAATATAGAAGGAAATAGTACATAGAAGAAAACTGAACATAGAACACAGAACACAGAAGATAGAATACAGAATGTAAAAGAATATAGAAAATAGTAGAATATAGAATATACAAGAATATGGAATACAGAAGAATATAAACAAGAATATAGATGATAGAATATACATTACGGAAGAATATAGAATACAGAATATAGAAGAATATTGAATATAAATTTAGAATATAGAAGAATATAGAATAGAGAAGGCTATAGAAAATACAAGAAAAAGAATATAGTAGAATGTAGAATACACAATATGGAAGAATAGAGAATATAGAATTAGAATATAGAATACAGAAGAATATAGAATATACATTATAGAAGAATATACACAGTAGAAGACTATACAATACAGAATATAGATTATACAAGAACATGTAATACAGAATTTAGAATATAGAAAGTAGAATACAGAAAACAGAATATAAAATATAGAATAAAGACTATAGAATACAGATTATAAAATATAGAAAATTATGGAATGTAGAATGTAAAATATAGAATACACTATATTCTTCTATTTTCAAAGTTCTTTTGTATTCTGTATTCTATCTTCAGTGTTCTGTGTTCCATATTCTATATTTTAAATTCTCTATATTCTATAATCTATGTTCTTCTATATACTATATTTTTGTATATTCTATATCCCATACTCTGTATTCTATATTCTATATTTTTCTACATACAATATTCTTCTATATTCTGTATTCTACATTGTATATTTTAAATTCTTCAATATTCTATGTTCTGTATTCTACATTCTAAATTCTTTTCCTTCCATATTCTATATTTTTCTATATACTATAATTTTCTGTATTCTACATTCCATATTCTACATTCTTCCTTCTATATTCTATATTATTCTATATTCTGAATTCTATATTCTTCTATATTGTAGATTCTGTATTTTACATTCTATATTCCATTATTTCTATATTCTCTATATTCTTCTATATTCTGTGTTCTTTATGCTTTATTTCATATTCTATATTTTGTATTCTACATTGTATATTCTTCTATATTCTATGTTCCATACTCTGTGTTCTGTATTCAATGTTCTTTTTCTATATTCTATATTTTTCTGTATAATTTTCTGTATTCTATATTCTACATTCTATATTCTTCTATAGTCTGTACCATATGTTGTTCTATATTGTATGTTCTGTATTTTACATTCTATATTCCATAATCTTCTATATTCTAATGTATATTCTCTATATTATGTATTTTTTATTCTATATTTTATATTCTGTATTCTACATTCTAAATTCTATATTTTTCTATATTCCATTGTCTGTACTCTATATTCAATGTTTTTTCCTATAGTCTATATTTTTTTATAATTTTCAGTATTCTATATTCCATATTGTATATTCTGTAAACTATATTCTACATTCTATATTCTCTTATATTCCATCTTCTATTAAAAAAATTTTTTATTCTATATTCCAGAATCTTCTATATTCTGTAATGTATATTCTTCTATATTCTATGTTCTTTATTCTATATTTTATATTCTGTATTGTACTTTGTACATACTCTATTCTATATTCTATATTTATCTCTATTCTATACTTTTCTATATTCTCTATTAATACCCTGTATTGTATATTCCATATTCTATATTCCAAATTCTTCTATATTCCATATTCCACATTCTAAATTCTATGTTCTTCTATATTCTATATTTTCCTATATCCTATATTCCATACTCTCTATTCTATATTCGATGTTCTATGTTGTATATTCTGTATTTTTCTCTATACTATATTCTTCTGTATTCTATATCCCATATTGTATATTCTACATTCTAAAATCTTCTATATTCTACATTCTGTATTCTATATTCTTCTATATTCTATGTTCTATATTCAATCTTCCATTTTCTATATTTTTACATTTACTATGTTTTTGTGTATTCTGTATTCCATATTCTTGATACTATAGTCAACATTCTATGTTCTTCTATATTCCATATTCTCCTACATTCTATATTTTACACTGTACATTCTATATTCCATAATCTTCTGTATTGTATAATTTACAATCTTTTATATTCTATAATCTATATTCTCCTATATTCTTCATTCTATACTTTGCATTCTGTAATCTGTATTCCACATTGTACATTTTATATTCTTCTGTATTCTATATTCTAAACATATATTCTGTGTTCTTCTATATTCTGTTATCTATGCTATATTCTTCTATAATGTATATTCTATATCCTTATTTATTCCAAATCCTCTATACACTATATTCTTCTATTTTCAAAGTTCTTTTGTATTCTGTATTCTATCTTCAGTGTTCTATGTTCCATATTTTATATTTGAAATTCTTTACATTCTATAATCTGTTCTTCTGTATTCTATATTTTTCTATATTCTGTATTCCATACTCTATTTGATGTTCTATATTCTATATTTTTCTACATACACTATTCCTCTATGTTCTATATTGCACATTTCATATTCCATATTCTACTTTCTGCATTGTATATTTTAAATTCTTCCATATTCTATGTTCTATATTCTTCCATATTCTTCTATGTTCTATATTTTTCTACATACTATATTTTTCTGTATTCTATATTCCATATTCTTCATTCTTCCTTCTATATTCGTCTATATTCTGTACTCTATATTCTTCTATATTGTATATTCTGCATTTTATATTCTATATTCCATTATCTTCTATATTCTCTAATCTATATTCTTCTATATTCTGTGTTCTTTATGCTTTATTTCATATTCTATATTTTGTATTCTACATTCTATATTCTTCTATATTCTATATTCCATACTCCGTGTTGCATATTCAGTGTTCTTTTTCTGTATTCTATACTTTTCTATATAATTTTCTGTATTCTATATTCTTCCATAGTCTGTATCATATATTCTTCTATATTGTGTATTCTGTATTTTACATTCTACGTTCTACATTCCGTAATCTTCTATATTCTGTAATGTTTATTCTGTACATTATGTATATTTTTATTCTGTTTTATATTCTATATTTTTCTATATTCCATTGTCTGTATTCTATATTCAATTTTTTTCTATAGTCTATATATTTTATAATTTTCTGTATTCTATATTCCATATTGCATATTCTGTACACTATATTCTGCATTCTATATTCTCTTATATTCCATCTCGCATATTCTATATTTAATTCTACATTCTATATTCCAGAATCTTCTATATTCTATAATCTATATTCCTTTATATTCTATGTTCTATATTTTATATTCTGAATTCTACTTTGTACATACTCTATTCTATTATCTCTATTCTATGTTTTTTCTATTTCTCTATTTCATGCTCTGTATTTTATATTCCATATTCAATGTTCTATATTCTATATTTTTATATACTATATTCTTCTGTATTCTACATTCTATATTCCTTATTCTATATTCTACATTCTGCATTCTATATTCTTCTATGTTCTGCATTCTATACTCTTCTATATTCTTCACTTATAATCTATATTCTTCTATCTGCTATATTCTATATTGTACATTCTAAATTCTATATTCAATATTCTACAGTCTGCATTCTGTATTTTAAATTTTTCAATATTCTTTATTCTTCCCTATACTCTATTCCATATTCCATGTTCTCCATTCTAAATTTTATATTCTATTTTCTTGTATATCCTACATTTTATGTTCTAAATTTTTCTGAATTCTTCTATCTTTTATATTTTTATTGTACATTATGCCTTCTAATCTCTATATTCTTCTATAATCTAATATTCTCTTGTATAGTCTATTCCATATTCTCTATTCTACATTCTTCTGTGTTCTATATTCTTTTATATTTTATTTCTATATTTTTCTATAGTCTAGGTTGTATATTCTGTATTCTGTATTCTATACTGTATATTCTATGTTCTATATTCTAAAATCTTCCATATTCTACATTCTGTATTCTAAATTCTACATTCTATGTTCTTCTAGATTCTGTATTCTAGATTTTTCTATATTCTATGTTCTATATTCAATCTTCTATTTTCTATATTTTACATATACTATATTTTTGTGTATTCTATATTCCATATTCTTGATACTATATTCAATATTCCATATTCTTGTATATACTGTATTCCATTTTCTCCTATATTCTACATTTTACATTCTACATTGTATTTTCCATAATCATGTATATTGTATAATTTATAGTCTATATTCTGTAATTTATATTCTCCTATATTCTTCATTCTATAGTTTGCATTCTATAATTGCTATTCTACATTGTACATTTTATATTCTTCTGTATTCTATATTCTGAATTTATATTCTGTTTTCTTCTATATTCTGTATTCTTTATGCTATGTTCTTCTGTAACGTATATTCTTACTCTTCTTTATTCCAAATCCTCTATACACTATATCCTTCTATTTTCAAAGTTCTTTTATATTCTGTATTGTAAACTCAGTGTTCTATGTATCATACTCTATATTTTAAAGTCTCTGTATTCTATGATCTGTGTTCTTGGATGTTTTTCTACATTCTGTATTTTTGTACATTCTATATTCCATACTCTGTATTCTATATTCGATGTTCTATATTCTATATTTTTCTTCATACAATATTGTTCTATATTCTATATTGCATATTTTGTATTACATATTATATATTCTACATTCTATATTTTAAATTCATTTATATTCTCTATTGTATAGTCTATGTTCTTCCATATTCTATCTTTTTATATACTATATATTTCTGTATTCCATATTCTACATTTGTCCTATATTCTATATTCTTCTATATTCTGTTTTCCTCTATATTGTGAATTCTGTACTTTACAATCTATATTCTATTGTCTTCTATATTCTATAAAATATATTTTATGTTCTGCGTCATTTATACTTTATTTCCTAATCTATGTTTTTTATTCTACATTATATATTCTATGTTCAATATTCTATATTCTTCTATATTGTATATTTCCTGTATTCTCTATTCCATACTATGTGTTCTATATTGAATGTTCATTTTCTATATGTGGCAAACAGGTCATCCATGTCCCCACGTCCATAAACCACTGGACTGCTGGGGCCCAGGCAGCCAGGATTTCGGCCTTGCCTTCGGAGCCCGGCCGCATACGCAGCTTTTGACCGGAGGCGGGGATGGGTAGAAAGCAAAAATTTGGAAAATGGCAGTGTCTCCTCGATTTTCCTGGCATTGTCTTTTTGAGCGGAATGCTTTTTTTCCTAGTAGGATGAGGCACTGACGGAAAAGGCAGGATTATGTGTGCAGGAAAGGTGTGTGCTGAGAGGGTGACGACGTAGAGACCAGGTTGGGATCTTTAGTCCCAGGAAAGTCCCCTGGCAGGTGTGGGTCAGTGTTCTCTGCCCTTCCCGTTGGGCGGAGGGGCTGGTTTCACCATACAAAGCAGCAGAGGAATTATTCCTCGCCTGAGAACTTGCATCTGCCCACAAGCTACAACTGGCCAGGGTCCACCCTACTTTATTCCTCATGTCAATCAACAACAGCTAAGACATTGCAGAGAGACTACCTGCTATTGTCTGCCCATGGGAAAGTGGTACAGCCAGAAGCCTCCTCCGTTTCATCTCCAGGCTCTCTCTCAGGCCCCTCGTACTTGTGATGTGTCTCAGAGGTAGAATGAAGAGATTTCTCTGAGTGATCACATACAGAGAGGGGCCATAGATGCTGAGGAAGGGCGCCATGAATACTGATATTCTAGCATAAGAGGAACAGAGATACTTCCCTGCTATCCCAGTGTGTCGAACCTGTCTACATCAACGGTTACCTACTGTGAAGATATTCCCTGGGTGCCCTTGATTTTGTGGTCGAAGACAGAAGGGGCTGTTGTGTATCCATGGGTAAAATGGAGGGCTCTGCAGAACCGGCGGGTTAGGCTGGACCTCTCTTATGGGCTCAGTGTTTGTAACCCGTCCCGTCAGAAGTTCCGGCCAGCCTTCCGGTGGCTGTCTCCAAGCTGATTAGGAGAAAAACCTTACGCCCCGCACTCAGCCTTCACCTGGCCTACCTGGCCTCTTTACCCTCATCGAGACCACTGTGTGGATGAAAGAATGGATGCCGGCCAGTGACCCAGTGTCCTCACTGCCTTTGAAGTATTAGGCTCCTGGTGGAGCAGAAGACAGCCAAGGTCAGCCTGAGCCTAGACACCTAGTGACCTGTGACACTGCAACCAGTGATAGATGTTGATTTCCAAGCTCACGTATCCTCAGGTGGCGGATTCACAGTGGTCAGAGGAGAACTATAAGTAGAGATCACACACTCACGAGGGCATGGGTCAAAGGTCGGGGAAAATACCTGAGGTCGTGGAGCTCTAGCAGAGCCAGCCTAGGGCCACGGCCTACATCTTGTACGTGGCAAAGTCGTGAACCATAGGCCGCCATCGACAGAATCTGGACTGCTGGGGCCCTGGACGCCTGAATTTCGGTGTTCTTTTCAGAGAAGTGACGCACAGGCAGTGTGCCACCGGAGGCTGTGGACAAGCAGAGGGCAAAATCTTGAAAATGGGGGCATCAGTTGACTTTGCCTGTGCTCTCCTTTGGCTGAGTGACATCCTGTGTTTCCTAGCAGGAGAAGGCATTCGTGGAGAGAGGCGGATTCCATGTGTGCAGGCAAAGTGTGTGCTGAGATGATGAGTCGCTGGAGACCAGTGTGGACTCCTCAGACCCAGGGTAGGCCTCTGGCAGGTATGTGTCAAAGTTTTCTGCCCATCGCTCTCACCTAGGTACTTCCATACAACGTTATCAGCGGAATTAGTAGTCTCTGGGGAGGCTGTGACATGTGAACAAGCTTCACCTGGCCAGGGTCTGCCCGTGATTTAGCTCCCCAATCAATCTCTACTCTCTAGACCTTCCAGATAGACTGCCAGATCTTTTCTGCCCGTGGGCAACCAGTACAGCTAGAGGCCCTCCTTCTTGGCTCTTTCGTCTCTAGGCACTCTGTCAGGCACTCCAAGGTGTGAAGTGACTCAGGGGGAGAAGGAAGAGATTTCAGAGAATGAACACATACAGAGAGAGACAGAGAGAGGCAAGAGATGCCGAGTGGGGATGCCTTGCCTACTGATATCCTCAGGAAAGTGGGAAGGAGGTACCTGGCCTGCTCTGCCAGTACCATGAACCAGTCGGCACCAGGGGCTCCCTTGTGGCTGCGTAGCCTTTCCCAGGGTGTGCTCAAATCCTGTGGCCACTAGGTGTCATAGGTCACAATGGAGGGCCCTGTGTGATTTGGCTGGCCAGCTGGATCTCTGCCATTGGCTCAGTCTTGTCACCAGGCCCATCATAAGCTCCGCCCCCTCTTCCGGTGGTGGGACTGTCTCCATAGTGATGGCAAAGCAGCCTTAGCCCCGCTCACCTGGCCTTCACTTCACCTACCTGGCCTGCGGACCCTCACTCAGACCTCTGTGTTGATAAAAATTAATGTCGACCAGTGGCCAGGCGTCAGCATCTGGGATAAAGTGTTTGAGACCTTGCCCGGGGCAGAAGGCAGCATAAGTCAGCTGGTACATGGAAGTCTAGTGACTTGTGACGCTGCTACCACTGACTAATGGTGACTCCCACACTCACATATGCCCTGGTGGCAGAATGATAGTGATGGGTGGAGAAAAATCGCTGAGGAGCACACGTTCAGTGTGGCACCGGCCAAAGGCCAGGGCCAGGGGTGGACGTCATGGAGCTGAATGACGAACCCGTGATGGGCCCAAGGATCCCTCCTGTATGTGGCAAACAGGTCATCCGTGTCCCCACGTCCATGAACCATTGGACTGCTAGGGCCCTGGCTGCCAGGATTTGGCCCTTGCTTTCGGAGCCCGGCCACACACGCAGCCTTCCAGCGGAGGCGGGGAGATATAGACAGCAAAATTTTGGAAAATGGCAGAGTCTCCTCGATTTCCCTGGCATCGGCCTTTTTGAGCGTAATGCTTTTTCCCTAGTAGGATGAGGCAATGACGGAGAAAGACAGGATTACGTGTGCAGGAACGCTGTGTGCTGAGAGGGTGACGACGTTCAGACCAGGTTGTGATCTTTAGTCCCAGGAAAGGCCCCGGGCAGGTGTGGGTCAATGTTCTGGGCCCATCCCACTTGGTGGGGGGAAGACTTCCCCATACAAAGGAGCAGCGGAATTATTTGTCGCCAGAGAGGTTGCATCTGCCCACAAGCTCCACCTGGCAAGGGTCCGCCCCTACCGTATTGCCCATGTCAGTAAACAGAAGCTAAGACCTTCCAGAGAGAGTAACTGCTATTCTCTACCCTCGGGGACGCGGTAGAGTCGGAAGCCTCCCCTGTTTCATCTCCAGGCTCTCTCTCAGGCCCCTCGTAGTTGTGAGGTGTCTCAGGGGTAGACCGGAGGGATTTCTCTGAATGAACACATACAAGGAGGGGCCATAGATGCTGAGGGAGGGCGCCTTGCCTACTGTATCCTAGCGTAAGTGGAAAAAAGGTACCTGCCTGCTGTCCCAGTATGTCGAACCTGTCCACATCAGGGGTTGCCTACTGTGAAGTTATTCCCTGGGTGCCCTCGATTTTGTGGCCAAGGACAGAAGGGGCCGTTGTGTGTCCATGGGTAAAATGGAGGCCTGTGCGGAACTGGCCTGTTAGGCTGGACCTCTCCTATTGGCTCAGAGTTTGTGACCTGTCCTCGTCAGAAGTTCCGCCCAGCCTTCCGGTGGCTGTCTCCATGGTGATTGAGAAAGAAGCCTTAGGCCCCGCACTCAGCCTTCACCTGGCCTACCTGACCTCTTTCCCCTCGTCTGGACCGCTGTGTAGATGAAAGAAAGGATGTCGGCCAGTGACCACGTGTCCTCATTTCCTCTGAAGGATTAGGCTCCTTGCCTGGGCAGAAGACAGCCAAGGTCAGCCTGAGCCTAGACTCCTAGTGACCTGTGACACTGCAGACAGTGATAGATGTTGATGTCCACGCTCAGGTATCCGCAGGTGGCCGACTCAGAGTGGTGGGAGGTGAAGTGTAACTAGAGATCACACACTCACGAGGGCACGGGCCAAAGGTCAGGGAAAATAGCTGAGGTCGTGGAGCCCTAGCGGAGCCAGTCTAGGGCCCAGGCCTCCCTCCTGTACGTGGCAAAGAGGTGATCCACGTGCCGCCGTCCGCAGACTCTGGACTGCTGGGGCCCTGGATGCCCGGATCTCGGCCTTGTCCTCGGAGAAGTGACGCACATGCAGTGTGCCTCCGGAGGCTGTGGACCAGCAGAGGGCGAAATCTTGAAAACGCGGGCTTCAGTTGACTTTGCCTGTGCTCTCCTTTGGCTGAGTGACATCCTGTGTTTCCTAGCAGGAGAAGGCATTCGTGGAGAGAGGCGGATTCCATGTGTGCAGGCAAAGTGTGTGCTGAGATGATGAGTCGCTGGAGACCAGGGTGGACTCTTCAGACCCAGAATAGGCCTCTGGCAGGTATGTGTCAATGTTTTCTGCCCTTCGCACTCAGCCGGGTATTTGCATACAATGTTAGCAGCGGAATTAGTAGTCTCCGGAGAGGCTGCCACATGTCAGCAAGCTTCACCTGGCCAGGGTCCGCCCGTGAGGTAGCTCCCCAATCAATCACTACTCTCTAGACCTTCCAGATAGACTAGCAGATCTTGTCTGCCCGTGGGCAACCAGTAGAGCCAGAGGCCTTCCCCCTTTGCTCTTTCGTCTCTGGGCACTCTGTCAGGCACTCCAAGGTGCGAAGTGACTCAGGGGGAGAGGGAAGAGATTTCCGAGAACGAAGACGTCCAGAGAGAGACAGAGAGAGGCAAGAGATGCTGAGTGGGGATGCCTTGCGTACTGATATCCTCAGGAAAGTGGGAAAGAGGTACCTGGCCTGCTCTGCCAATGCCCTGAAGCAGTCCGCACCAGGGGCTCCCCTGTGCCTGCGTAGGCTTTCCCAGGGTGTGCTCAAATCCTGTGGCCACTAGGTGTCATAGGTCATAATGGAGGGCCCTGTGTCATCTGCCTGGCGGGTCTTGTCATCAGGCCCATCGTGAGCTCCGCCCACTCTTCCGGTGGTGGGACTGTCTCCATGGTGATGGCAAAGGAGCCTTGGTCCCGCCCACCTGGCCTTCACTTCACCTAGCTGGCCTGCTGACCCTCACTCAGACCTCTGTGTTGATCAAGATGAATGTCCGCCAGTGCCCAGGTGTCAGCATCTGGGATAAAGGATTCGGGACCTTGCCTGGGGCAGAAGGCAGCCTAGGTCAGCTGGTACCTGGAAGTCTAGTGACTTGTGACACTGCTGCCAGTGACAAATGGTGACTCCCACACTCACATATCCCCTGGTGGCAGAATGATAGTGATGGGTGCAGAAACATCGCTCCGGAGCACACGTGCAATGGGGCACCGGCCAAAGGCCAGGGCCAGTAGTGGACGTCGTGGAGCTGAATGGCGAGCCAGTGAAGGGCCCAAGGATTCCTCCTGTATGTGGGAAACATGTCATCGGGGTCCCCACGTCCATAAACCTTTGAATTGCTGGGGCCCAGGATGCCAGGATTTCGGCCTTGCCTTCGCAGCCCGGCCACATACGCAGCCTTCCACCGGAGGCGGGGATATGTAGACAGCAAAAGTTTGGAGAACGGCAGTGTCTCCTCGATTTCCCTGCCATCGGCCTCTTTGAGCGGCATGCTTTTTTCCTAGTAGGATCAGGCAGTGACGGAGAAAGGCAGGATTATGTGTGCAGGAAAGTATGTGCTGAGAAGGTGACAAGGTTGAGAGCAGGTTGGGATCTTCAGTCCCAGGAAAGGCCCCTGGCAGGTGCGGGTCAATGTTCTCTGCCCATCCCACCTGGCGTGGGGAGGTTTCCAGCATACAAAGCAGCAGCGGAATTATTCTTCCCCCAGAGGTTGCATCTGCCCACAAGCTCCACCTGGCCAGGGTCCGCCCCTACTGTATTGCCCATGTCAGCCAACAGAAGCTAAGACCTTCCAGAGAGACTAACCGCTATTCTCTACCCACGGGGACGCGGTAGAGTCGGAAGCCTCCCCTGTTTCATCTCCAGGCTCTCTCTCAGGCCCCTCGTAGTTGTGAGGTGTCCCGGGTAGACCGGAGGGATTTCTCTGAATGAACACATACAAGGAGGGGCCATAGATGCTGAGGGAGGGCGCCTTGCCTACTGATATCCTAGTGTAAGTGGAAAAGAGGTACCTGCCTGCTGTCCCAGTATGTCGAACCTGTCCACATCAGGGGTTGCCTACTGTGAAGTTATTCCCTGGGTGCCCTCGATTTTGTGGCCAAGGACAGAAGGGGCCGTTGTGTGTCCATGGGTAAAATGGAGGCCTGTGCGGAACTGGCCTGTTAGGCTGGACCTCTCCTATTGGCTCAGAGTTTGTGACCCGTCCTCGTCAGAAGTTCCGCCCAGCCTTCCGGTGGCTGTCTCCATGGTGATTGAGAAAGAAGCCTTAGGCCCCGCACTCAGCCTTCACCTGGCCTACCTGGCCTCTTTCCCCTCGTCTGGACCGCTGTGTAGATGAAAGAAAGGATGTCGGCCAGTGACCACGTGTCCTCATTTCCTCTGAAGGATTAGGCTCCTTGCCTGGGCAGAAGACAGCCAAGGTCAGCCTGAGCCTAGACTCCTAGTGACCTGTGACACTGCAGACAGTGATAGATGTTGATGTCCACGCTCAGGTATCCGCAGGTGGCCGACTCAGAGTGGTGGGAGGTGAAGTGTAACTAGAGATCACACACTCACGAGGGCACGGGCCAAAGGTCAGGGAAAATAGCTGAGGTCGTGGAGCTCTAGCGGAGCCAGTCTAGGGCCCAGGCCTCCCTCCTGTACGTGGCAAAGAGGTGATCCACGTGCCGCCGTCCGCAGACTCTGGACTGTTGGGGCCCTGGATGCCCGGATCTCGGCCTTGTCTTCGGAGAAGTGACGCACATGCAGTGTGCCTCCGGAGGCTGTGGACCAGCAGAGGGGGAAATCTTGAAAACGCGGGCTTCAGTTGACTTTGCCTGTGCTCTCCTTTGGCTGAGTGACATCCTGTGTTTCCTAGCAGGAGAAGGCATTCGTGGAGAGAGGCGGATTCCATGTGTGCAGGCAAAGTGTGTGCTGAGATGATGAGTCGCTGGAGACCAGGGTGGACTCTTCAGACCCAGAATAGGCCTCTGGCAGGTATGTGTCAATGTTTTCTGCCCTTCGCACTCAGCCGGGTATTTGCATTCAATGTTAGCAGCGGAATTAGTAGTCTCCGGAGAGGCTGCCACATGTCAGCAAGCTTCACCTGGCCAGGGTCCGCCCGTGAGGTAGCTCCCCAATCAATCACTACTCTCTAGACCTTCCAGATAGACTAGCAGATCTTGTCTGCCCGTGGGCAACCAGTAGAGCCAGAGGCCTTCCCCCTTTGCTCTTTCGTCTCTGGGCACTCTGTCAGGCACTCCAAGGTGCGAAGTGACTCAGGGGGAGAGGGAAGAGATTTCCGAGAACGAAGACGTCCAGAGAGAGACAGAGAGAGGCAAGAGATGCTGAGTGGGGATGCCTTGCGTACTGATATCCTCAGGAAAGTGGGAAAGAGGTACCTGGCCTGCTCTGCCAATGCCCTGAAGCAGTCCGCACCAGGGGCTCCCCTGTGCCTGCGTAGGCTTTCCCAGGGTGTGCTCAAATCCTGTGGCCACTAGGTGTCATAGGTCATAATGGAGGGCCCTGTGTCATCTGCCTGGCGGGTCTTGTCATCAGGCCCATCGTGAGCTCCGCCCACTCTTCCGGTGGTGGGACTGTCTCCATGGTGATGGCAAAGGAGCCTTGGTCCCGCCCACCTGGCCTTCACTTCACCTAGCTGGCCTGCTGACCCTCACTCAGACCTCTGTGTTGATCAAGATGAATGTCCGCCAGTGCCCAGGTGTCAGCATCTGGGATAAAGGATTCGGGACCTTGCCTGGGGCAGAAGGCAGCCTAGGTCAGCTGGTACCTGGAAGTCTAGTGACTTGTGACACTGCTGCCAGTGACAAATGGTGACTCCCACACTCACATATCCCCTGGTGGCAGAATGATAGTGATGGGTGCAGAAACATCGCTCCGGAGCACACGTGCAATGGGGCACCGGCCAAAGGCCAGGGCCAGTAGCGGACGTCGTGGAGCTGAATGGCGAGCCAGTGAAGGGCCCAAGGATTCCTCCTGTATGTGGGAAACATGTCATCGGGGTCCCCACGTCCATAAACCTTTGAATTGCTGGGGCCCAGGATGCCAGGATTTCGGCCTTGCCTTCGCAGCCCGGCCACATACGCAGCCTTCCACCGGAGGCGGGGATATGTAGACAGCAAAAGTTTGGAGAACGGCAGTGTCTCCTCGATTTCCCTGCCATCGGCCTCTTTGAGCGGCATGCTTTTTTCCTAGTAGGATCAGGCAGTGACGGAGAAAGGCAGGATTATGTGTGCAGGAAAGTATGTGCTGAGAAGGTGACAAGGTTGAGAGCAGGTTGGGATCTTCAGTCCCAGGAAAGGCCCCTGGCAGGTGCGGGTCAATGTTCTCTGCCCATCCCAACTGGCGTGGGGAGGTTTCCAGCATACAAAGCAGCAGCGGAATTATTCTTCCCCCAGAGGTTGCATCTGCCCACAAGCTCCACCTGGCCAGGGTCCGCCTCTACTGTATTGCCCATGTCAGCCAACAGAAGCTAAGACCTTCCAGAGAGACTAACCGCTATTCTCTACCCACGGGGACGCGGTAGAGTCGGAAGCCTCCCCTGTTTCATCTCCAGGCTCTCTCTCAGGCCCCTCGTAGTTGTGAGGTGTCCCGGGTAGACCGGAGGGATTTCTCTGAATGAACACATACAAGGAGGGGCCATAGATGCTGAGGGAGGGCGCCTTGCCTACTGATATCCTAGCGTAAGTGGAAAAGAGGTACCTGCCTGCTGTCCCAGTATGTCGAACCTGTCCACATCAGGGGTTGCCTACTGTGAAGTTATTCCCTGGGTGCCCTCGATTTTGTGGCCAAGGACAGAAGGGGCCGTTGTGTGTCCATGGGTAAAATGGAGGCCTGTGCGGAACTGGCCTGTTAGGCTGGACCTCTCCTATTGGCTCAGAGTTTGTGACCCGTCCTCGTCAGAAGTTCCGCCCAGCCTTCCGGTGGCTGTCTCCATGGTGATTGAGAAAGAAGCCTTAGGCCCCGCACTCAGCCTTCACCTGGCCTACCTGGCCTCTTTCCCCTCGTCTGGACCGCTGTGTAGATGAAAGAAAGGATGTCGGCCAGTGACCACGTGCCCTCATTTCCTCTGAAGGATTAGGCTCCTTGCCTGGGCAGAAGACAGCCAAGGTCAGCCTGAGCCTAGACTCCTAGTGACCTGTGACACTGCAGACAGTGATAGATGTTGATGTCCACGCTCAGGTATCCGCAGGTGGCCGACTCAGAGTGGTGGGAGGTGAAGTGTAACTAGAGATCACACACTCACGAGGGCACGGGCCAAAGGTCAGGGAAAATAGCTGAGGTCGTGGAGCTCTAGCGGAGCCAGTCTAGGGCCCAGGCCTCCCTCCTGTACGTGGCAAAGAGGTGATCCACGTGCCGCCGTCCGCAGACTCTGGACTGCTGGGGCCCTGGATGCCCGGATCTCGGCCTTGTCTTCGGAGAAGTGACGCACATGCAGTGTGCCTCCGGAGGCTGTGGACCAGCAGAGGGCGAAATCTTGAAAACGCGGGCTTCAGTTGACTTTGCCTGTGCTCTCCTTTGGCTGAGTGACATCCTGTGTTTCCTAGCAGGAGAAGGCATTCGTGGAGAGAGGCGGATTCCATGTGTGCAGGCAAAGTGTGTGCTGAGATGATGAGTCGCTGGAGACCAGGGTGGACTCTTCAGACCCAGAATAGGCCTCTGGCAGGTATGTGTCAATGTTTTCTGCCCTTCGCACTCAGCCGGGTATTTGCATACAATGTTAGCAGCGGAATTAGTAGTCTCCGGAGAGGCTGCCACATGTCAGCAAGCTTCACCTGGCCAGGGTCCGCCCGTGAGGTAGCTCCCCAATCAATCACTACTCTCTAGACCTTCCAGATAGACTAGCAGATCTTGTCTGCCCGTGGGCAACCAGTAGAGCCAGAGGCCTTCCCCCTTTGCTCTTTCGTCTCTGGGCACTCTGTCAGGCACTCCAAGGTGCGAAGTGACTCAGGGGGAGAGAGAAGAGATTTCAGAGAACGAACACGTCCAGAGAGAGACAGAGAGAGGCAAGAGATGCTGAGTGGGGATGCCTTGCGTACTGGTATCCTCAGGAAAGTGGGAAAGAGGTACCTGGCCTGCTCTGCCAATGCCCTGAAGCAGTCCGCACCAGGGGCTCCCCTGTGCCTGCGTAGGCTTTCCCAGGGTGTGCTCAAATCCTGTGGCCACTAGGTGTCATAGGTCATAATGGAGGGCCCTGTGTCATCTGCCTGGCGGGTCTTGTCATCAGGCCCATCATGAGCTCCGCCCACTCTTCCGGTGGTGGGACTGTCTCCATGGTGATGGCAAAGGAGCCTTGGTCCCGCCCACCTGGCCTTCACTTCACCTAGCTGGCCTGCTGACCCTCACTCAGACCTCTGTGTTGATCAAGATGAATGTCCGCCAGTGCCCAGGTGTCAGCATCTGGGATAAAGGATTCGGGACCTTGCCTGGGGCAGAAGGCAGCCTAGGTCAGCTGGTACCTGGAAGTCTAGTGACTTGTGACACTGCTGCCAGTGACAAATGGTGACTCCCACACTCACATATCCCCTGGTGGCAGAATGATAGTGATGGGTGCAGAAACATCGCTCCGGAGCACACGTGCAATGGGGCACCGGCCAAAGGCCAGGGCCAGTAGTGGACGTCGTGGAGCTGAATGGCGAGCCAGTGAAGGGCCCAAGGATTCCTCCTGTATGTGGGAAACATGTCATCGGGGTCCCCACGTCCATAAACCTTTGAATTGCTGGGGCCCAGGATGCCAGGATTTCGGCCTTGCCTTCGCAGCCCGGCCACATACGCAGCCTTCCACCGGAGGCGGGGATATGTAGACAGCAAAAGTTTGGAGAACGGCAGTGTCTCCTAGATTTCCCTGCCATCGGCCTCTTTGAGCGGCATGCTTTTTTCCTAGTAGGATCAGGCAGTGACGGAGAAAGGCAGGATTATGTGTGCAGGAAAGTATGTGCTGAGAAGGTGACAAGGTTGAGAGCAGGTTGGGATCTTCAGTCCCAGGAAAGGCCCCTGGCAGGTGCGGGTCAATGTTCTCTGCCCATCCCACCTGGCGTGGGGAGGTTTCCAGCATACAAAGCAGCATCGGAATTATTCTTCCCCCAGAGGTTGCATCTGCCCACAAGCTCCACCTGGCCAGGGTCCGCCCCTACTGTATTGCCCATGTCAGCCAACAGAAGATAAGACCTTCCAGAGAGACTAACCGCTATTTTCTACCCACGGGGACGCGGTAGAGTCGGAAGCCTCCCCTGTTTCATCTCCAGGCTCTCTCTCAGGCCCCTCGTAGTTGTGAGGTGTCTCGGGTAGACCGGAGGGATTTCTCTGAATGAACACATACAAGGAGGGGCCATAGATGCTGAGGGAGGGCGCCTTGCCTACTGATATCCTAGCGTAAGTGGAAAAGAGGTACCTGCCTGCTGTCCCAGTATGTCGAACCTGTCCACATCAGGGGTTGCCTACTGTGAAGTTATTCCCTGGGTGCCCTCGATTTTGTGGCCAAGGACAGAAGGGGCCGTTGTGTGTCCATGGGTAAAATGGAGGCCTGTGCGGAACTGGCCTGTTAGGCTGGACCTCTCCTATTGGCTCAGAGTTTGTGACCCGTCCTCGTCAGAAGTTCCGCCCAGCCTTCCTGTGGCTGTCTCCATGGTGATTGAGAAAGAAGCCTTAGGCCCCGCACTCAGCCTTCACCTGGCCTACCTGGCCTCTTTCCCCTCGTCTGGACCGCTGTGTAGATGAAAGAAAGGATGTCGGCCAGTGACCACGTGTCCTCATTTCCTCTGAAGGATTAGGCTCCTTGCCTGGGCAGAAGACAGCCAAGGTCAGCCTGAGCCTAGACTCCTAGTGACCTGTGACACTGCAGACAGTGATAGATGTTGATGTCCATGCTCAGGTATCCGCAGGTGGCCGACTCAGAGTGGTGGGAGGTGAAGTGTAACTAGAGATCACACACTCACGAGGGCACGGGCCAAAGGTCAGGGAAAATAGCTGAGGTCGTGGAGCTCTAGCGGAGCCAGTCTAGGGCCCAGGCCTCCCTCCTGTACGTGGCAAAGAGGTGATCCACGTGCCGCCGTCCGCAGACTCTGGACTGCTGGGGCCATGGATGCCCGGATTTCGGCCTTGTCTTCGGAGAAGTGACGCACATGCAGTGTGCCACCGGAGGCTGTGGACCAACAGAGGGCGAAATCTTGAAAACGTGGGCCTCAGTTGACTTTGCCTGTGCTCTCCTTTGGCTGAGTGACATCCTGTGTTTCCTAGCAGGAGAAGGCATTCGTGGAGAGAGGCGGATTCCATGTGTGCAGGCAAAGTGTGTGCTGAGATGATGAGTCGCTGGAGACCAGGGTGGACTCTTCAGACCCAGAATAGGCCTCTGGCAGGTATGTGTCAATGTTTTCTGCCCTTCGCACTCAGCCGGGTATTTGCATACAATGTTAGCAGCGGAATTAGTAGTCTCCGGAGAGGCTGCCACATGTCAGCAAGCTTCACCTGGCCAGGGTCCGCCCGTGAGGTAGCTCCCCAATCAATCACTACTCTCTAGACCTTCCAGATAGACTAGCAGATCTTGTCTGCCCGTGGGCAACCAGTAGAGCCAGAGGCCTTCCCCCTTTGCTCTTTCGTCTCTGGGCACTCTGTCAGGCACTCCAAGGTGCGAAGTGACTCAGGGGGAGAGGGAAGAGATTTCCGAGAACGAAGACGTCCAGAGAGAGACAGAGAGAGGCAAGAGATGCTGAGTGGGGATGCCTTGCGTACTGATATCCTCAGGAAAGTGGGAAAGAGGTACCTGGCCTGCTCTGCCAATGCCCTGAAGCAGTCCGCACCAGGGGCTCCCCTGTGCCTGCGTAGGCTTTCCCAGGGTGTGCTCAAATCCTGTGGCCACTAGGTGTCATAGGTCATAATGGAGGGCCCTGTGTCATCTGCCTGGCGGGTCTTGTCATCAGGCCCATCATGAGCTCCGCCCACTCCTCCGGTGGTGGGACTGTCTCCATGGTGATGGCAAAGGAGCCTTGGTCCCGCCCACCTGGCCTTCACCTCACCTAGCTGGCCTGCTGACCCTCACTCAGACCTCTGTGTTGATCAAAATGAATGTCCGCCAGTGCCCAGGTGTCAGCATCTGGGATAAAGGATTCGGGACCTTGCCTGGGGCAGAAGGCAGCCTAGGTCAGCTGGTACCTGGAAGTCTAGTGACTTGTGACACTGCTGCCAGTGACAAATGGTGACTCCCACACTCACATATCCCCTGGTGGCAGAATGATAGTGATGGGTGCAGAAACATCGCTCCGGAGCACACGTGCAATGGGGCACCGGCCAAAGGCCAGGGCCAGTAGCGGACGTCGTGGAGCTGAATGGCGAGCCAGTGAAGGGCCCAAGGATTCCTCCTGCATGTGGGAAACATGTCATCCGGGTCCCCACGTCCATAAACCATTGGATTGCTGGGGCCCAGGATGCCAGGATTTCGGCCTTGCCTTCGCAGCCCGGCCACATACGCAGCCTTCCACCGGAGGCGGGGATATGTAGACAGCAAAAGTTTGGAGAACGGCAGTGTCTCCTCGATTTCCCTGCCATCGGCCTCTTTGAGCGGCATGCTTTTTTCCTAATTGGATCAGGCAGTGACGGAGAAAGGCAGGATTATGTGTGCAGGAAAGTATGTGCTGAGAAGGTGACAAGGTTGAGAGCAGGTTGGGATCTTCAGTCCCAGGAAAGGCCCCTGGCAGGTGTGGGTCAATGTTCTCTGCCCATCCCAACTGGCGTGGGGAGGTTTCCAGCATACAAAGCAGCAGCGGAATTATTCTTCCCCCAGAGGTTGCATCTGCCCACAAGCTCCACCTGGCCAGGGTCGGCCCCTACCGTATTGCCCATGTCAGTCAACAGAAGCTAAGACCTTCCAGAGAGAGTAACTGCTATTCTCTACCCTCGGGTACGCGGTAGAGTCGGAAGCCTCCCCTGTTTCATCTCCAGGCTCTCTCTCAGGCCCCTCGTAGTTGTGAGGTGTCTCAGGGGTAGACCGGAGGGATTTCTCTGAATGAACACATACAAGGAGGGGCCATAGATGCTGAGGGAGGGCGCCTTGCCTACTGATATCCTAGCGTAAGTGGAAAAGAGGTACCTGCCTGCTGACCCAGTATGTCGAACCTGTCCACATCAGGGGTTGCCTACTGTGAAGTTATTCCCTGGGTGCCCTCGATTTTTTGGCCAAGGACAGAAGGGGCCGTTGTGTGTCCATGGGTAAAATGGAGGCCTGTGCGGAACTGGCCTGTTAGGCTGGACCTCTCCTGTTGGTTCAGAGTTTGTGACCCGTCCTCGTCAGAAGTTCCGCCCAGCCTTCCGGTGGCTGTCTCCATGGTGATTGAGAACGAAGCCTTAGGCCCCGCACTCAGCCTTCATCTGGCCTACCTGGCCTCTTTCCCCTCGTCTGGACCGCTGTGTAGATGAAAGAAAGGATGTCGGCCAGTGACCACGTGTCCTCATTTCCTCTGAAGGATTAGGCTCCTTGCCTGGGCAGAAGACAGCCAAGGTCAGCCTGAGCCTAGACTCCTAGTGACCTGTGACACTGCAGACAGTGATAGATGTTGATGTCCACGCTCAGGTATCCGCAGGTGGCCGACTCAGAGTGGTGGGAGGTGAAGTGTAACTAGAGATCACACACTCACGAGGGCACGGGCCAGAGGTCAGGGAAAATAGCTGAGGTCGTGGAGCTCTAGCAGAGCGAGTCTAGGGCCCAGGCCTCCGTCCTGTACGTGGCAAAGAGGTGATCCACGTGCCGCCGTCCGCAGACTCTGGACTGCTGGGGCCCTGGATGCCCGGATATCGGCCTTGTCTTCGGAGAAGTGACGCACATGCAGTGTGCCACCGGAGGCTGTGGAGCAGCAGAGGGCAAAATCTTGAAAACGCGGGCTTCAGTTGACTTTGCCTGTGCTCTCCTTTGGCTGAGTGACATCCTGTGTTTCCTAGCAGGAGAAGGCATTCGTGGAGAGAGGCGGATTCCATGTGTGCAGGCAAAGTGTGTGCTGAGATGATGAGTCGCTGGAGACCAGGGTGGACTCTTCAGACCCAGAATAGGCCTCTGGCAGGTATGTGTCAATGTTTTCTGCCCTTCGCACTCAGCCGGGTATTTGCATACAATGTTAGCAGCGGAATTAGTAGTCTCCGGAGAGGCTGCCACATGTCAGCAAGCTTCACCTGGCCAGGGTCCGCCCGTGAGGTAGCTCCCCAATCAATCACTACTCTCTAGACCTTCCAGATAGACTAGCAGATCTTGTCTGCCCGTGGGCAACCAGTAGAGCCAGAGGCCTTCCCCCTTTGCTCTTTCGTCTCTGGGCACTCTGTCAGGCACTCCAAGGTGCGAAGTGACTCAGGGGGAGAGGGAAGAGATTTCCGAGAACGAAGACGTCCAGAGAGAGACAGAGAGAGGCAAGAGATGCTGAGTGGGGATGCCTTGCGTACTGATATCCTCAGGAAAGTGGGAAAGAGGTACCTGGCCTGCTCTGCCAATGCCCTGAAGCAGTCCGCACCAGGGGCTCCCCTGTGCCTGCGTAGGCTTTCCCAGGGTGTGCTCAAATCCTGTGGCCACTAGGTGTCATAGGTCATAATGGAGGGCCCTGTGTCATCTGCCTGGCGGGTCTTGTCATCAGGCCCATCGTGAGCTCCGCCCACTCTTCCGGTGGTGGGACTGTCTCCATGGTGATGGCAAAGGAGCCTTGGTCCCGCCCACCTGGCCTTCACTTCACCTAGCTGGCCTGCTGACCCTCACTCAGACCTCTGTGTTGATCAAGATGAATGTCCGCCAGTGCCCAGGTGTCAGCATCTGGGATAAAGGATTCGGGACCTTGCCTGGGGCAGAAGGCAGCCTAGGTCAGCTGGTACCTGGAAGTCTAGTGACTTGTGACACTGCTGCCAGTGACAAATGGTGACTCCCACACTCACATATCCCCTGGTGGCAGAATGATAGTGATGGGTGCAGAAACATCGCTCCGGAGCACACGTGCAATGGGGCACCGGCCAAAGGCCAGGGCCAGTAGTGGACGTCGTGGAGCTGAATGGCGAGCCAGTGAAGGGCCCAAGGATTCCTCCTGTATGTGGGAAACATGTCATCGGGGTCCCCACGTCCATAAACCTTTGAATTGCTGGGGCCCAGGATGCCAGGATTTCGGCCTTGCCTTCGCAGCCCGGCCACATACGCAGCCTTCCACCGGAGGCGGGGATATGTAGACAGCAAAAGTTTGGAGAACGGCAGTGTCTCCTCGATTTCCCTGCCATCGGCCTCTTTGAGCGGCATGCTTTTTACCTAGTAGGATCAGGCAGTGACGGAGAAAGGCAGGATTATGTGTGCAGGAAAGTATGTGCTGAGAAGGTGACAAGGTTGAGAGCAGGTTGGGATCTTCAGTCCCAGGAAAGGCCCCTGGCAGGTGCGGGTCAATGTTCTCTGCCCATCCCACCTGGCGTGGGGAGGTTTCCAGCATACAAAGCAGCAGCGGAATTATTCTTCCCCCAGAGGTTGCATCTGCCCACAAGCTCCACCTGGCCAGGGTCCGCCCCTACTGTATTGCCCATGTCAGCCAACAGAAGCTAAGACCTTCCAGAGAGACTAACCGCTATTCTCTACCCACGGGGACGCGGTAGAGTCGGAAGCCTCCCCTGTTTCATCTCCAGGCTCTCTCTCAGGCCCCTCGTAGTTGTGAGGTGTCCCGGGTAGACCGGAGGGATTTCTCTGAATGAACACATACAAGGAGGGGCCATAGATGCTGAGGGAGGGCGCCTTGCCTACTGATATCCTAGCGTAAGTGGAAAAGAGGTACCTGCCTGCTGTCCCAGTATGTCGAACCTGTCCACATCAGGGGTTGCCTACTGTGAAGTTATTCCCTGGGTGCCCTCGATTTTGTGGCCAAGGACAGAAGGGGCCGTTGTGTGTCCATGGGTAAAATGGAGGCCTGTGCGGAACTGGCCTGTTAGGCTGGACCTCTCCTATTGGCTCAGAGTTTGTGACCCGTCCTCGTCAGAAGTTCCGCCCAGCCTTCCGGTGGCTGTCTCCATGGTGATTGAGAAAGAAGCCTTAGGCCCCGCACTCAGCCTTCACCTGGCCTACCTGGCCTCTTTCCCCTCGTCTGGACCGCTGTGTAGATGAAAGAAAGGATGTCGGCCAGTGACCACGTGTCCTCATTTCCTCTGAAGGATTAGGCTCCTTGCCTGGGCAGAAGACAGCCAAGGTCAGCCTGAGCCTAGACTCCTAGTGACCTGTGACACTGCAGACAGTGATAGATGTTGATGTCCACGCTCAGGTATCCGCAGGTGGCCGACTCAGAGTGGTGGGAGGTGAAGTGTAACTAGAGATCACACACTCACGAGGGCACGGGCCAAAGGTCAGGGAAAATAGCTGAGGTCGTGGAGCTCTAGCGGAGCCAGTCTAGGGCCCAGGCCTCCCTCCTGTACGTGGCAAAGAGGTGATCCACGTGCCGCCGTCCGCAGACTCTGGACTGCTGGGGCCCTGGATGCCCGGATCTCGGCCTTGTCCTCGGAGAAGTGACGCACATGCAGTGTGCCTCCGGAGGCTGTGGACCAGCAGAGGGCGAAATCTTGAAAACGCGGGCTTCAGTTGACTTTGCCTGTGCTCTCCTTTGGCTGAGTGACATCCTGTGTTTCCTAGCAGGAGAAGGCATTGGTGGAGAGAGGCGGATTCCATGTGTGCAGGCAAAGTGTGTGCTGAGATGATGAGTCGCTGGAGACCAGGGTGGACTCTTCAGACCCAGAATAGGCCTCTGGCAGGTATGTGTCAATGTTTTCTGCCCTTCGCACTCAGCCGGGTATTTGCATACAATGTTAGCAGCGGAATTAGTAGTCTCCGGAGAGGCTGCCACATGTCAGCAAGCTTCACCTGGCCAGGGTCCGCCCGTGAGGTAGCTCCCCAATCAATCACTACTCTCTAGACCTTCCAGATAGACTAGCAGATCTTGTCTGCCCGTGGGCAACCAGTAGAGCCAGAGGCCTTCCCCCTTTGCTCTTTCGTCTCTGGGCACTCTGTCAGGCACTCCAAGGTGCGAAGTGACTCAGGGGGAGAGGGAAGAGATTTCCGAGAACGAAGACGTCCAGAGAGAGACAGAGAGAGGCAAGAGATGCTGAGTGGGGATGCCTTGCGTACTGATATCCTCAGGAAAGTGGGAAAGAGGTACCTGGCCTGCTCTGCCAATGCCCTGAAGCAGTCCGCACCAGGGGCTCCCCTGTGCCTGCGTAGGCTTTCCCAGGGTGTGCTCAAATCCTGTGGCCACTAGGTGTCATAGGTCATAATGGAGGGCCCTGTGTCATCTGCCTGGCGGGTCTTGTCATCAGGCCCATCGTGAGCTCCGCCCACTCTTCCGGTGGTGGGACTGTCTCCATGGTGATGGCAAAGGAGCCTTGGTCCCGCCCACCTGGCCTTCACTTCACCTAGCTGGCCTGCTGACCCTCACTCAGACCTCTGTGTTGATCAAGATGAATGTCCGCCAGTGCCCAGGTGTCAGCATCTGGGATAAAGGATTCGGGACCTTGCCTGGGGCAGAAGGCAGCCTAGGTCAGCTGGTACCTGGAAGTCTAGTGACTTGTGACACTGCTGCCAGTGACAAATGGTGACTCCCACACTCACATATCCCCTGGTGGCAGAATGATAGTGATGGGTGCAGAAACATCGCTCCGGAGCACACGTGCAATGGGGCACCGGCCAAAGGCCAGGGCCAGTAGCGGACGTCGTGGAGCTGAATGGCGAGCCAGTGAAGGGCCCAAGGATTCCTCCTGTATGTGGGAAACATGTCATCGGGGTCCCCACGTCCATAAACCTTTGAATTGCTGGGGCCCAGGATGCCAGGATTTCGGCCTTGCCTTCGCAGCCCGGCCACATACGCAGCCTTCCACCGGAGGCGGGGATATGTAGACAGCAAAAGTTTGGAGAACGGCAGTGTCTCCTCGATTTCCCTGCCATCGGCCTCTTTGAGCGGCATGCTTTTTTCCTAGTAGGATCAGGCAGTGACGGAGAAAGGCAGGATTATGTGTGCAGGAAAGTATGTGCTGAGAAGGTGACAAGGTTGAGAGCAGGTTGGGATCTTCAGTCCCAGGAAAGGCCCCTGGCAGGTGCGGGTCAATGTTCTCTGCCCATCCCAACTGGCGTGGGGAGGTTTCCAGCATACAAAGCAGCAGCGGAATTATTCTTCCCCCAGAGGTTGCATCTGCCCACAAGCTCCACCTGGCCAGGGTCCGCCCCTACTGTATTGCCCATGTCAGCCAACAGAAGCTAAGACCTTCCAGAGAGACTAACCGCTATTCTCTACCCACGGGGACGCGGTAGAGTCGGAAGCCTCCCCTGTTTCATCTCCAGGCTCTCTCTCAGGCCCCTCGTAGTTGTGAGGTGTCCCGGGTAGACCGGAGGGATTTCTCTGAATGAACACATACAAGGAGGGGCCATAGATGCTGAGGGAGGGCGCCTTGCCTACTGATATCCTAGCGTAAGTGGAAAAGAGGTACCTGCCTGCTGTCCCAGTATGTCGAACCTGTCCACATCAGGGGTTGCCTACTGTGAAGTTATTCCCTGGGTGCCCTCGATTTTGTGGCCAAGGACAGAAGGGGCCGTTGTGTGTCCATGGGTAAAATGGAGGCCTGTGCGGAACTGGCCTGTTAGGCTGGACCTCTCCTATTGGCTCAGAGTTTGTGACCCATCCTCGTCAGAAGTTCCGCCCAGCCTTCCGGTGGCTGTCTCCATGGTGATTGAGAAAGAAGCCTTAGGCCCCGCACTCAGCCTTCACCTGGCCTACCTGGCCTCTTTCCCCTCGTCTGGACCGCTGTGTAGATGAAAGAAAGGATGTCGGCCAGTGACCACGTGTCCTCATTTCCTCTGAAGGATTAGGCTCCTTGCCTGGGCAGAAGACAGCCAAGGTCAGCCTGAGCCTAGACTCCTAGTGACCTGTGACACTGCAGACAGTGATAGATGTTGATGTCCACGCTCAGGTATCCGCAGGTGGCCGACTCAGAGTGGTGGGAGGTGAAGTGTAACTAGAGATCACACACTCACGAGGGCACGGGCCAAAGGTCAGGGAAAATAGCTGAGGTCGTGGAGCTCTAGCGGAGCCAGTCTAGGGCCCAGGCCTCCCTCCTGTACGTGGCAAAGAGGTGATCCACGTGCCGCCGTCCGCAGACTCTGGACTGCTGGGGCCCTGGATGCCCGGATCTCGGCCTTGTCTTCGGAGAAGTGACGCACATGCAGTGTGCCTCCGGAGGCTGTGGACCAGCAGAGGGCGAAATCTTGAAAACGCGGGCCTCAGTTGACTTTGCCTGTGCTCTCCTTTGGCTGAGTGACATCCTGTGTTTCCTAGCAGGAGAAGGCATTCGTGGAGAGAGGCGGATTCCATGTGTGCAGGCAAAGTGTGTGCTGAGATGATGAGTCGCTGGAGACCAGGGTGGACTCTTCAGACCCAGAATAGGCCTCTGGCAGGTATGTGTCAATGTTTTCTGCCCTTCGCACTCAGCCGGGTATTTGCATACAATGTTAGCAGCGGAATTAGTAGTCTCCGGAGAGGCTGCCACATGTCAGCAAGCTTCACCTGGCCAGGGTCCGCCCGTGAGGTAGCTCCCCAATCAATCACTACTCTCTAGACCTTCCAGATAGACTAGCAGATCTTGTCTGCCCGTGGGCAACCAGTAGAGCCAGAGGCCTTCCCCCTTTGCTCTTTCGTCTCTGGGCACTCTGTCAGGCACTCCAAGGTGCGAAGTGACTCAGGGGAGAGAGAAGAGATTTCAGAGAACGAACACGTCCAGAGAGAGACAGAGAGAGGCAAGAGATGCTGAGTGGGGATGCCTTGCGTACTGGTATCCTCAGGAAAGTGGGAAAGAGGTACCTGGCCTGCTCTGCCAATGCCCTGAAGCAGTCCGCACCAGGGGCTCCCCTGTGCCTGCGTAGGCTTTCCCAGGGTGTGCTCAAATCCTGTGGCCACTAGGTGTCATAGGTCATAATGGAGGGCCCTGTGTCATCTGCCTGGCGGGTCTTGTCATCAGGCCCATCATGAGCTCCGCCCACTCTTCCGGTGGTGGGACTGTCTCCATGGTGATGGCAAAGGAGCCTTGGTCCCGCCCACCTGGCCTTCACTTCACCTAGCTGGCCTGCTGACCCTCACTCAGACCTCTGTGTTGATCAAGATGAATGTCCGCCAGTGCCCAGGTGTCAGCATCTGGGATAAAGGATTCGGGACCTTGCCTGGGGCAGAAGGCAGCCTAGGTCAGCTGGTACCTGGAAGTCTAGTGACTTGTGACACTGCTGCCAGTGACAAATGGTGACTCCCACACTCACATATCCCCTGGTGGCAGAATGATAGTGATGGGTGCAGAAACATCGCTCCGGAGCACACGTGCAATGGGGCACCGGCCAAAGGCCAGGGCCAGTAGCGGACGTCGTGGAGCTGAATGGCGAGCCAGTGAAGGGCCCAAGGATTCCTCCTGCATGTGGGAAACATGTCATCCGGGTCCCCACGTCCATAAACCATTGGATTGCTGGGGCCCAGGATGCCAGGATTTCGGCCTTGCCTTCGCAGCCCGGCCACATACGCAGCCTTCCACCGGAGGCGGGGATATGTAGACAGCAAAAGTTTGGAGAACGGCAGTGTCTCCTCGATTTCCCTGCCATCGGCCTCTTTGAGCGGCATGCTTTTTTCCTAATTGGATCAGGCAGTGACGGAGAAAGGCAGGATTATGTGTGCAGGAAAGTATGTGCTGAGAAGGTGACAAGGTTGAGAGCAGGTTGGGATCTTCAGTCCCAGGAAAGGCCCCTGGCAGGTGTGGGTCAATGTTCTCTGCCCATCCCAACTGGCGTGGGGAGGTTTCCAGCATACAAAGCAGCAGCGGAATTATTCTTCCCCCAGAGGTTGCATCTGCCCACAAGCTCCACCTGGCCAGGGTCGGCCCCTACCGTATTGCCCATGTCAGTCAACAGAAGCTAAGACCTTCCAGAGAGAGTAACTGCTATTCTCTACCCTCGGGTACGCGGTAGAGTCGGAAGCCTCCCCTGTTTCATCTCCAGGCTCTCTCTCAGGCCCCTCGTAGTTGTGAGGTGTCTCAGGGGTAGACCGGAGGGATTTCTCTGAATGAACACATACAAGGAGGGGCCATAGATGCTGAGGGAGGGCGCCTTGCCTACTGATATCCTAGCGTAAGTGGAAAAGAGGTACCTGCCTGCTGACCCAGTATGTCGAACCTGTCCACATCAGGGGTTGCCTACTGTGAAGTTATTCCCTGGGTGCCCTCGATTTTTTGGCCAAGGACAGAAGGGGCCGTTGTGTGTCCATGGGTAAAATGGAGGCCTGTGCGGAACTGGCCTGTTAGGCTGGACCTCTCCTGTTGGTTCAGAGTTTGTGACCCGTCCTCGTCAGAAGTTCCGCCCAGCCTTCCGGTGGCTGTCTCCATGGTGATTGAGAACGAAGCCTTAGGCCCCGCACTCAGCCTTCATCTGGCCTACCTGGCCTCTTTCCCCTCGTCTGGACCGCTGTGTAGATGAAAGAAAGGATGTCGGCCAGTGACCACGTGTCCTCATTTCCTCTGAAGGATTAGGCTCCTTGCCTGGGCAGAAGACAGCCAAGGTCAGCCTGAGCCTAGACTCCTAGTGACCTGTGACACTGCAGACAGTGATAGATGTTGATGTCCACGCTCAGGTATCCGCAGGTGGCCGACTCAGAGTGGTGGGAGGTGAAGTGTAACTAGAGATCACACACTCACGAGGGCACGGGCCAGAGGTCAGGGAAAATAGCTGAGGTCGTGGAGCTCTAGCAGAGCGAGTCTAGGGCCCAGGCCTCCGTCCTGTACGTGGCAAAGAGGTGATCCACGTGCCGCCGTCCGCAGACTCTGGACTGCTGGGGCCCTGGATGCCCGGATATCGGCCTTGTCTTCGGAGAAGTGACGCACATGCAGTGTGCCACCGGAGGCTGTGGAGCAGCAGAGGGCAAAATCTTGAAAACGCGGGCTTCAGTTGACTTTGCCTGTGCTCTCCTTTGGCTGAGTGACATCCTGTGTTTCCTAGCAGGAGAAGGCATTCGTGGAGAGAGGCGGATTCCATGTGTGCAGGCAAAGTGTGTGCTGAGATGATGAGTCGCTGGAGACCAGGGTGGACTCTTCAGACCCAGAATAGGCCTCTGGCAGGTATGTGTCAATGTTTTCTGCCCTTCGCACTCAGCCGGGTATTTGCATACAATGTTAGCAGCGGAATTAGTAGTCTCCGGAGAGGCTGCCACATGTCAGCAAGCTTCACCTGGCCAGGGTCCGCCCGTGAGGTAGCTCCCCAATCAATCACTACTCTCTAGACCTTCCAGATAGACTAGCAGATCTTGTCTGCCCGTGGGCAACCAGTAGAGCCAGAGGCCTTCCCCCTTTGCTCTTTCGTCTCTGGGCACTCTGTCAGGCACTCCAAGGTGCGAAGTGACTCAGGGGGAGAGGGAAGAGATTTCCGAGAACGAAGACGTCCAGAGAGAGACAGAGAGAGGCAAGAGATGCTGAGTGGGGATGCCTTGCGTACTGATATCCTCAGGAAAGTGGGAAAGAGGTACCTGGCCTGCTCTGCCAATGCCCTGAAGCAGTCCGCACCAGGGGCTCCCCTGTGCCTGCGTAGGCTTTCCCAGGGTGTGCTCAAATCCTGTGGCCACTAGGTGTCATAGGTCATAATGGAGGGCCCTGTGTCATCTGCCTGGCGGGTCTTGTCATCAGGCCCATCGTGAGCTCCGCCCACTCTTCCGGTGGTGGGACTGTCTCCATGGTGATGGCAAAGGAGCCTTGGTCCCGCCCACCTGGCCTTCACTTCACCTAGCTGGCCTGCTGACCCTCACTCAGACCTCTGTGTTGATCAAGATGAATGTCCGCCAGTGCCCAGGTGTCAGCATCTGGGATAAAGGATTCGGGACCTTGCCTGGGGCAGAAGGCAGCCTAGGTCAGCTGGTACCTGGAAGTCTAGTGACTTGTGACACTGCTGCCAGTGACAAATGGTGACTCCCACACTCACATATCCCCTGGTGGCAGAATGATAGTGATGGGTGCAGAAACATCGCTCCGGAGCACACGTGCAATGGGGCACCGGCCAAAGGCCAGGGCCAGTAGTGGACGTCGTGGAGCTGAATGGCGAGCCAGTGAAGGGCCCAAGGATTCCTCCTGTATGTGGGAAACATGTCATCGGGGTCCCCACGTCCATAAACCTTTGAATTGCTGGGGCCCAGGATGCCAGGATTTCGGCCTTGCCTTCGCAGCCCGGCCACATACGCAGCCTTCCACCGGAGGCGGGGATATGTAGACAGCAAAAGTTTGGAGAACGGCAGTGTCTCCTCGATTTCCCTGCCATCGGCCTCTTTGAGCGGCATGCTTTTTACCTAGTAGGATCAGGCAGTGACGGAGAAAGGCAGGATTATGTGTGCAGGAAAGTATGTGCTGAGAAGGTGACAAGGTTGAGAGCAGGTTGGGATCTTCAGTCCCAGGAAAGGCCCCTGGCAGGTGCGGGTCAATGTTCTCTGCCCATCCCACCTGGCGTGGGGAGGTTTCCAGCATACAAAGCAGCAGCGGAATTATTCTTCCCCCAGAGGTTGCATCTGCCCACAAGCTCCACCTGGCCAGGGTCCGCCCCTACTGTATTGCCCATGTCAGCCAACAGAAGCTAAGACCTTCCAGAGAGACTAACCGCTATTCTCTACCCACGGGGACGCGGTAGAGTCGGAAGCCTCCCCTGTTTCATCTCCAGGCTCTCTCTCAGGCCCCTCGTAGTTGTGAGGTGTCCCGGGTAGACCGGAGGGATTTCTCTGAATGAACACATACAAGGAGGGGCCATAGATGCTGAGGGAGGGCGCCTTGCCTACTGATATCCTAGCGTAAGTGGAAAAGAGGTACCTGCCTGCTGTCCCAGTATGTCGAACCTGTCCACATCAGGGGTTGCCTACTGTGAAGTTATTCCCTGGGTGCCCTCGATTTTGTGGCCAAGGACAGAAGGGGCCGTTGTGTGTCCATGGGTAAAATGGAGGCCTGTGCGGAACTGGCCTGTTAGGCTGGACCTCTCCTATTGGCTCAGAGTTTGTGACCCGTCCTCGTCAGAAGTTCCGCCCAGCCTTCCGGTGGCTGTCTCCATGGTGATTGAGAAAGAAGCCTTAGGCCCCGCACTCAGCCTTCACCTGGCCTACCTGGCCTCTTTCCCCTCGTCTGGACCGCTGTGTAGATGAAAGAAAGGATGTCGGCCAGTGACCACGTGTCCTCATTTCCTCTGAAGGATTAGGCTCCTTGCCTGGGCAGAAGACAGCCAAGGTCAGCCTGAGCCTAGACTCCTAGTGACCTGTGACACTGCAGACAGTGATAGATGTTGATGTCCACGCTCAGGTATCCGCAGGTGGCCGACTCAGAGTGGTGGGAGGTGAAGTGTAACTAGAGATCACACACTCACGAGGGCACGGGCCAAAGGTCAGGGAAAATAGCTGAGGTCGTGGAGCTCTAGCGGAGCCAGTCTAGGGCCCAGGCCTCCCTCCTGTACGTGGCAAAGAGGTGATCCACGTGCCGCCGTCCGCAGACTCTGGACTGTTGGGGCCCTGGATGCCCGGATCTCGGCCTTGTCTTCGGAGAAGTGACGCACATGCAGTGTGCCTCCGGAGGCTGTGGACCAGCAGAGGGGGAAATCTTGAAAACGCGGGCTTCAGTTGACTTTGCCTGTGCTCTCCTTTGGCTGAGTGACATCCTGTGTTTCCTAGCAGGAGAAGGCATTCGTGGAGAGAGGCGGATTCCATGTGTGCAGGCAAAGTGTGTGCTGAGATGATGAGTCGCTGGAGACCAGGGTGGACTCTTCAGACCCAGAATAGGCCTCTGGCAGGTATGTGTCAATGTTTTCTGCCCTTCGCACTCAGCCGGGTATTTGCATACAATGTTAGCAGCGGAATTAGTAGTCTCCGGAGAGGCTGCCACATGTCAGCAAGCTTCACCTGGCCAGGGTCCGCCCGTGAGGTAGCTCCCCAATCAATCACTACTCTCTAGACCTTCCAGATAGACTAGCAGATCTTGTCTGCCCGTGGGCAACCAGTAGAGCCAGAGGCCTTCCCCCTTTGCTCTTTCGTCTCTGGGCACTCTGTCAGGCACTCCAAGGTGCGAAGTGACTCAGGGGGAGAGGGAAGAGATTTCCGAGAACGAAGACGTCCAGAGAGAGACAGAGAGAGGCAAGAGATGCTGAGTGGGGATGCCTTGCGTACTGATATCCTCAGGAAAGTGGGAAAGAGGTACCTGGCCTGCTCTGCCAATGCCCTGAAGCAGTCCGCACCAGGGGCTCCCCTGTGCCTGCGTAGGCTTTCCCAGGGTGTGCTCAAATCCTGTGGCCACTAGGTGTCATAGGTCATAATGGAGGGCCCTGTGTCATCTGCCTGGCGGGTCTTGTCATCAGGCCCATCGTGAGCTCCGCCCACTCTTCCGGTGGTGGGACTGTCTCCATGGTGATGGCAAAGGAGCCTTGGTCCCGCCCACCTGGCCTTCACTTCACCTAGCTGGCCTGCTGACCCTCACTCAGACCTCTGTGTTGATCAAGATGAATGTCCGCCAGTGCCCAGGTGTCAGCATCTGGGATAAAGGATTCGGGACCTTGCCTGGGGCAGAAGGCAGCCTAGGTCAGCTGGTACCTGGAAGTCTAGTGACTTGTGACACTGCTGCCAGTGACAAATGGTGACTCCCACACTCACATATCCCCTGGTGGCAGAATGATAGTGATGGGTGCAGAAACATCGCTCCGGAGCACACGTGCAATGGGGCACCGGCCAAAGGCCAGGGCCAGTAGCGGACGTCGTGGAGCTGAATGGCGAGCCAGTGAAGGGCCCAAGGATTCCTCCTGTATGTGGGAAACATGTCATCGGGGTCCCCACGTCCATAAACCTTTGAATTGCTGGGGCCCAGGATGCCAGGATTTCGGCCTTGCCTTCGCAGCCCGGCCACATACGCAGCCTTCCACCGGAGGCGGGGATATGTAGACAGCAAAAATTTGGAAAACGGCAGTGTCTCCTAGATTTCCCTGCCATCGGCCTCTTTGAGCGGCATGCTTTTTTCCTAGTAGGATCAGGCAGTGACGGAGAAAGGCAGGATTATGTGTGCAGGAAATTATGTGCTGAGAAGGTGACAAGGTTGAGAGCAGGTTGGGATCTTCAGTCCCAGGAAAGGCCCCTGGCAGGTGCGGGTCAATGTTCTCTGCCCATCCCAACTGGCGTGGGGAGGTTTCCAGCATACAAAGCAGCAGCGGAATTATTCTTCCCCCAGAGGTTACATCTGCCCACAAGCTCCACCTGGCCAGGGTCCGCCCCTACTGTATTGCCCATGTCAGCCAACAGAAGCTAAGACCTTCCAGAGAGACTAACCGCTATTCTCTACCCACGGGGACGCGGTAGAGTCGGAAGCCTCCCCTGTTTCATCTCCAGGCTCTCTCTCAGGCCCCTCGTAGTTGTGAGGTGTCTCGGGTAGACCGGAGGGATTTCTCTGAATGAACACATACAAGGAGGGGCCATAGATGCTGAGGGAGGGCGCCTTGCCTACTGATATCCTAGCGTAAGTGGAAAAGAGGTACCTGCCTGCTGTCCCAGTATGTCGAACCTGTCCACATCAGGGGTTGCCTACTGTGAAGTTATTCCCTGGGTGCCCTCGATTTTGTGGCCAAGGACAGAAGGGGCCGTTGTGTGTCCATGGGTAAAATGGAGGCCTGTGCGGAACTGGCCTGTTAGGCTGGACCTCTCCTATTGGCTCAGAGTTTGTGACCCGTCCTCGTCAGAAGTTCCGCCCAGCCTTCCGGTGGCTGTCTCCATGGTGATTGAGAAAGAAGCCTTAGGCCCCGCACTCAGCCTTCACCTGGCCTACCTGGCCTCTTTCCCCTCGTCTGGACCGCTGTGTAGATGAAAGAAAGGATGTCGGCCAGTGACCACGTGTCCTCATTTCCTCTGAAGGATTAGGCTCCTTGCCTGGGCAGAAGACAGCCAAGGTCAGCCTGAGCCTAGACTCCTAGTGACCTGTGACACTGCAGACAGTGATAGATGTTGATGTCCACGCTCAGGTATCCGCAGGTGGCCGACTCAGAGTGGTGGGAGGTGAAGTGTAACTAGAGATCACACACTCACGAGGGCACGGGCCAAAGGTCAGGGAAAATAGCTGAGGTCGTGGAGCTCTAGCGGAGCCAGTCTAGGGCCCAGGCCTCCCTCCTGTACGTGGCAAAGAGGTGATCCACGTGCCGCCGTCCGCAGACTCTGGACTGTTGGGGCCCTGGATGCCCGGATCTCGGCCTTGTCTTCGGAGAAGTGACGCACATGCAGTGTGCCTCCGGAGGCTGTGGACCAGCAGAGGGGGAAATCTTGAAAACGCGGGCTTCAGTTGACTTTGCCTGTGCTCTCCTTTGGCTGAGTGACATCCTGTGTTTCCTAGCAGGAGAAGGCATTCGTGGAGAGAGGCGGATTCCATGTGTGCAGGCAAAGTGTGTGCTGAGATGATGAGTCGCTGGAGACCAGGGTGGACTCTTCAGACCCAGAATAGGCCTCTGGCAGGTATGTGTCAATGTTTTCTGCCCTTCGCACTCAGCCGGGTATTTGCATACAATGTTAGCAGCGGAATTAGTAGTCTCCGGAGAGGCTGCCACATGTCAGCAAGCTTCACCTGGCCAGGGTCCGCCCGTGAGGTAGCTCCCCAATCAATCACTACTCTCTAGACCTTCCAGATAGACTAGCAGATCTTGTCTGCCCGTGGGCAACCAGTAGAGCCAGAGGCCTTCCCCCTTTGCTCTTTCGTCTCTGGGCACTCTGTCAGGCACTCCAAGGTGCGAAGTGACTCAGGGGGAGAGGGAAGAGATTTCCGAGAACGAAGACGTCCAGAGAGAGACAGAGAGAGGCAAGAGATGCTGAGTGGGGATGCCTTGCGTACTGGTATCCTCAGGAAAGTGGGAAAGAGGTACCTGGCCTGCTCTGCCAATGCCCTGAAGCAGTCCGCACCAGGGGCTCCCCTGTGCCTGCGTAGGCTTTCCCAGGGTGTGCTCAAATCCTGTGGCCACTAGGTGTCATAGGTCATAATGGAGGGCCCTGTGTCATCTGCCTGGCGGGTCTTGTCATCAGGCCCATCATGAGCTCCGCCCACTCTTCCGGTGGTGGGACTGTCTCCATGGTGATGGCAAAGGAGCCTTGGTCCCGCCCACCTGGCCTTCACTTCACCTAGCTGGCCTGCTGACCCTCACTCAGACCTCTGTGTTGATCAAGATGAATGTCCGCCAGTGCCCAGGTGTCAGCATCTGGGATAAAGGATTCGGGACCTTGCCTGGGGCAGAAGGCAGCCTAGGTCAGCTGGTACCTGGAAGTCTAGTGACTTGTGACACTGCTGCCAGTGACAAATGGTGACTCCCACACTCACATATCCCCTGGTGGCAGAATGATAGTGATGGGTGCAGAAACATCGCTCCGGAGCACACGTGCAATGGGGCACCGGCCAAAGGCCAGGGCCAGTAGTGGACGTCGTGGAGCTGAATGGCGAGCCAGTGAAGGGCCCAAGGATTCCTCCTGTATGTGGGAAACATGTCATCGGGGTCCCCACGTCCATAAACCTTTGAATTGCTGGGGCCCAGGATGCCAGGATTTCGGCCTTGCCTTCGCAGCCCGGCCACATACGCAGCCTTCCACCGGAGGCGGGGATATGTAGACAGCAAAAGTTTGGAGAACGGCAGTGTCTCCTCGATTTCCCTGCCATCGGCCTCTTTGAGCGGCATGCTTTTTTCCTAGTAGGATCAGGCAGTGACGGAGAAAGGCAGGATTATGTGTGCAGGAAAGTATGTGCTGAGAAGGTGACAAGGTTGAGAGCAGGTTGGGATCTTCAGTCCCAGGAAAGGCCCCTGGCAGGTGTGGGTCAATGTTCTCTGCCCATCCCACCTGGCGTGGGGAGGTTTCCAGCATACAAAGCAGCAGCGGAATTATTCTTCCCCCAGAGGTTGCATCTGCCCACAAGCTCCACCTGGCCAGGGTCCGCCCCTACTGTATTGCCCATGTCAGCCAACAGAAGCTAAGACCTTCCAGAGAGACTAACCGCTATTCTCTACCCACGGGGACGCGGTAGAGTCGGAAGCCTCCCCTGTTTCATCTCCAGGCTCTCTCTCAGGCCCCTCGTAGTTGTGAGGTGTCTCGGGTAGACCGGAGGGATTTCTCTGAATGAACACATACAAGGAGGGGCCATAGATGCTGAGGGAGGGCGCCTTGCCTACTGATATCCTAGCGTAAGTGGAAAAGAGGTACCTGCCTGCTGTCCCAGTATGTCGAACCTGTCCACATCAGGGGTTGCCTACTGTGAAGTTATTCCCTGGGTGCCCTCGATTTTGTGGCCAAGGACAGAAGGGGCCGTTGTGTGTCCATGGGTAAAATGGAGGCCTGTGCGGAACTGGCCTGTTAGGCTGGACCTCTCCTATTGGCTCAGAGTTTGTGACCCGTCCTCGTCAGAAGTTCCGCCCAGCCTTCCGGTGGCTGTCTCCATGGTGATTGAGAAAGAAGCCTTAGGCCCGCACTCAGCCTTCACCTGGCCTACCTGGCCTCTTTCCCCTCGTCTGGACCGCTGTGTAGATGAAAGAAAGGATGTCGGCCAGTGACCACGTGTCCTCATTTCCTCTGAAGGATTAGGCTCCTTGCCTGGGCAGAAGACAGCCAAGGTCAGCCTGAGCCTAGACTCCTAGTGACCTGTGACACTGCAGACAGTGATAGATGTTGATGTCCACGCTCAGGTATCCGCAGGTGGCCGACTCAGAGTGGTGGGAGGTGAAGTGTAACTAGAGATCACACACTCACGAGGGCACGGGCCAAAGGTCAGGGAAAATAGCTGAGGTCGTGGAGCTCTAGCGGAGCCAGTCTAGGGCCCAGGCCTCCCTCCTGTACGTGGCAAAGAGGTGATCCACGTGCCGCCGTCCGCAGACTCTGGACTGTTGGGGCCCTGGATGCCCGGATCTCGGCCTTGTCTTCGGAGAAGTGACGCACATGCAGTGTGCCTCCGGAGGCTGTGGACCAGCAGAGGGGGAAATCTTGAAAACGCGGGCTTCAGTTGACTTTGCCTGTGCTCTCCTTTGGCTGAGTGACATCCTGTGTTTCCTAGCAGGAGAAGGCATTCGTGGAGAGAGGCGGATTCCATGTGTGCAGGCAAAGTGTGTGCTGAGATGATGAGTCGCTGGAGACCAGGGTGGACTCTTCAGACCCAGAATAGGCCTCTGGCAGGTATGTGTCAATGTTTTCTGCCCTTCGCACTCAGCCGGGTATTTGCATACAATGTTAGCAGCGGAATTAGTAGTCTCCGGAGAGGCTGCCACATGTCAGCAAGCTTCACCTGGCCAGGGTCCGCCCGTGAGGTAGCTCCCCAATCAATCACTACTCTCTAGACCTTCCAGATAGACTAGCAGATCTTGTCTGCCCGTGGGCAACCAGTAGAGCCAGAGGCCTTCCCCCTTTGCTCTTTCGTCTCTGGGCACTCTGTCAGGCACTCCAAGGTGCGAAGTGACTCAGGGGGAGAGGGAAGAGATTTCCGAGAACGAAGACGTCCAGAGAGAGACAGAGAGAGGCAAGAGATGCTGAGTGGGGATGCCTTGCGTACTGATATCCTCAGGAAAGTGGGAAAGAGGTACCTGGCCTGCTCTGCCAATGCCCTGAAGCAGTCCGCACCAGGGGCTCCCCTGTGCCTGCGTAGGCTTTCCCAGGGTGTGCTCAAATCCTGTGGCCACTAGGTGTCATAGGTCATAATGGAGGGCCCTGTGTCATCTGCCTGGCGGGTCTTGTCATCAGGCCCATCGTGAGCTCCGCCCACTCTTCCGGTGGTGGGACTGTCTCCATGGTGATGGCAAAGGAGCCTTGGTCCCGCCCACCTGGCCTTCACTTCACCTAGCTGGCCTGCTGACCCTCACTCAGACCTCTGTGTTGATCAAGATGAATGTCCGCCAGTGCCCAGGTGTCAGCATCTGGGATAAAGGATTCGGGACCTTGCCTGGGGCAGAAGGCAGCCTAGGTCAGCTGGTACCTGGAAGTCTAGTGACTTGTGACACTGCTGCCAGTGACAAATGGTGACTCCCACACTCACATATCCCCTGGTGGCAGAATGATAGTGATGGGTGCAGAAACATCGCTCCGGAGCACACGTGCAATGGGGCACCGGCCAAAGGCCAGGGCCAGTAGTGGACGTCGTGGAGCTGAATGGCGAGCCAGTGAAGGGCCCAAGGATTCCTCCTGTATGTGGGAAACATGTCATCGGGGTCCCCACGTCCATAAACCTTTGAATTGCTGGGGCCCAGGATGCCAGGATTTCGGCCTTGCCTTCGCAGCCCGGCCACATACGCAGCCTTCCACCGGAGGCGGGGATATGTAGACAGCAAAAGTTTGGAGAACGGCAGTGTCTCCTCGATTTCCCTGCCATCGGCCTCTTTGAGCGGCATGCTTTTTTCCTAGTAGGATCAGGCAGTGACGGAGAAAGGCAGGATTATGTGTGCAGGAAAGTATGTGCTGAGAAGGTGACAAGGTTGAGAGCAGGTTGGGATCTTCAGTCCCAGGAAAGGCCCCTGGCAGGTGCGGGTCAATGTTCTCTGCCCATCCCAACTGGCGTGGGGAGGTTTCCAGCATACAAAGCAGCAGCGGAATTATTCTTCCCCCAGAGGTTGCATCTGCCCACAAGCTCCACCTGGCCAGGGTCCGCCCCTACTGTATTGCCCATGTCAGCCAACAGAAGCTAAGACCTTCCAGAGAGACTAACCGCTATTCTCTACCCACGGGGACGCGGTAGAGTCGGAAGCCTCCCCTGTTTCATCTCCAGGCTCTCTCTCAGGCCCCTCGTAGTTGTGAGGTGTCTCGGGTAGACCGGAGGGATTTCTCTGAATGAACACATACAAGGAGGGGCCATAGATGCTGAGGGAGGGCGCCTTGCCTACTGATATCCTAGCGTAAGTGGAAAAGAGGTACCTGCCTGCTGTCCCAGTATGTCGAACCTGTCCACATCAGGGGTTGCCTACTGTGAAGTTATTCCCTGGGTGCCCTCGATTTTGTGGCCAAGGACAGAAGGGGCCGTTGTGTGTCCATGGGTAAAATGGAGGCCTGTGCGGAACTGGCCTGTTAGGCTGGACCTCTCCTATTGGCTCAGAGTTTGTGACCCGTCCTCGTCAGAAGTTCCGCCCAGCCTTCCGGTGGCTGTCTCCATGGTGATTGAGAAAGAAGCCTTAGGCCCGCACTCAGCCTTCACCTGGCCTACCTGGCCTCTTTCCCCTCGTCTGGACCGCTGTGTAGATGAAAGAAAGGATGTCGGCCAGTGACCACGTGTCCTCATTTCCTCTGAAGGATTAGGCTCCTTGCCTGGGCAGAAGACAGCCAAGGTCAGCCTGAGCCTAGACTCCTAGTGACCTGTGACACTGCAGACAGTGATAGATGTTGATGTCCACGCTCAGGTATCCGCAGGTGGCCGACTCAGAGTGGTGGGAGGTGAAGTGTAACTAGAGATCACACACTCACGAGGGCACGGGCCAAAGGTCAGGGAAAATAGCTGAGGTCGTGGAGCTCTAGCGGAGCCAGTCTAGGGCCCAGGCCTCCCTCCTGTACGTGGCAAAGAGGTGATCCACGTGCCGCCGTCCGCAGACTCTGGACTGTTGGGGCCCTGGATGCCCGGATCTCGGCCTTGTCTTCGGAGAAGTGACGCACATGCAGTGTGCCTCCGGAGGCTGTGGACCAGCAGAGGGGGAAATCTTGAAAACGCGGGCTTCAGTTGACTTTGCCTGTGCTCTCCTTTGGCTGAGTGACATCCTGTGTTTCCTAGCAGGAGAAGGCATTCGTGGAGAGAGGCGGATTCCATGTGTGCAGGCAAAGTGTGTGCTGAGATGATGAGTCGCTGGAGACCAGGGTGGACTCTTCAGACCCAGAATAGGCCTCTGGCAGGTATGTGTCAATGTTTTCTGCCCTTCGCACTCAGCCGGGTATTTGCATACAATGTTAGCAGCGGAATTAGTAGTCTCCGGAGAGGCTGCCACATGTCAGCAAGCTTCACCTGGCCAGGGTCCGCCCGTGAGGTAGCTCCCCAATCAATCACTACTCTCTAGACCTTCCAGATAGACTAGCAGATCTTGTCTGCCCGTGGGCAACCAGTAGAGCCAGAGGCCTTCCCCCTTTGCTCTTTCGTCTCTGGGCACTCTGTCAGGCACTCCAAGGTGCGAAGTGACTCAGGGGGAGAGAGAAGAGATTTCAGAGAACGAACACGTCCAGAGAGAGACAGAGAGAGGCAAGAGATGCTGAGTGGGGATGCCTTGCGTACTGGTATCCTCAGGAAAGTGGGAAAGAGGTACCTGGCCTGCTCTGCCAATGCCCTGAAGCAGTCCGCACCAGGGGCTCCCCTGTGCCTGCGTAGGCTTTCCCAGGGTGTGCTCAAATCCTGTGGCCACTAGGTGTCATAGGTCATAATGGAGGGCCCTGTGTCATCTGCCTGGCGGGTCTTGTCATCAGGCCCATCATGAGCTCCGCCCACTCTTCCGGTGGTGGGACTGTCTCCATGGTGATGGCAAAGGAGCCTTGGTCCCGCCCACCTGGCCTTCACTTCACCTAGCTGGCCTGCTGACCCTCACTCAGACCTCTGTGTTGATCAAGATGAATGTCCGCCAGTGCCCAGGTGTCAGCATCTGGGATAAAGGATTCGGGACCTTGCCTGGGGCAGAAGGCAGCCTAGGTCAGCTGGTACCTGGAAGTCTAGTGACTTGTGACACTGCTGCCAGTGACAAATGGTGACTCCCACACTCACATATCCCCTGGTGGCAGAATGATAGTGATGGGTGCAGAAACATCGCTCCGGAGCACACGTGCAATGGGGCACCGGCCAAAGGCCAGGGCCAGTAGTGGACGTCGTGGAGCTGAATGGCGAGCCAGTGAAGGGCCCAAGGATTCCTCCTGTATGTGGGAAACATGTCATCGGGGTCCCCACGTCCATAAACCTTTGAATTGCTGGGGCCCAGGATGCCAGGATTTCGGCCTTGCCTTCGCAGCCCGGCCACATACGCAGCCTTCCACCGGAGGCGGGGATATGTAGACAGCAAAAGTTTGGAGAACGGCAGTGTCTCCTCGATTTCCCTGCCATCGGCCTCTTTGAGCGGCATGCTTTTTTCCTAGTAGGATCAGGCAGTGACGGAGAAAGGCAGGATTATGTGTGCAGGAAAGTATGTGCTGAGAAGGTGACAAGGTTGAGAGCAGGTTGGGATCTTCAGTCCCAGGAAAGGCCCCTGGCAGGTGTGGGTCAATGTTCTCTGCCCATCCCACCTGGCGTGGGGAGGTTTCCAGCATACAAAGCAGCAGCGGAATTATTCTTCCCCCAGAGGTTGCATCTGCCCACAAGCTCCACCTGGCCAGGGTCCGCCCCTACTGTATTGCCCATGTCAGCCAACAGAAGCTAAGACCTTCCAGAGAGACTAACCGCTATTCTCTACCCACGGGGACGCGGTAGAGTCGGAAGCGTCCCCTGTTTCATCTCCAGGCTCTCTCTCAGGCCCCTCGTAGTTGTGAGGTGTCTCGGGTAGACCGGAGGGATTTCTCTGAATGAACACATACAAGGAGGGGCCATAGATGCTGAGGGAGGGCGCCTTGCCTACTGATATCCTAGCGTAAGTGGAAAAGAGGTACCTGCCTGCTGTCCCAGTATGTCGAACCTGTCCACATCAGGGGTTGCCTACTGTGAAGTTATTCCCTGGGTGCCCTCGATTTTGTGGCCAAGGACAGAAGGGGCCGTTGTGTGTCCATGGGTAAAATGGAGGCCTGTGCGGAACTGGCCTGTTAGGCTGGACCTCTCCTATTGGCTCAGAGTTTGTGACCCGTCCTCGTCAGAAGTTCCGCCCAGCCTTCCGGTGGCTGTCTCCATGGTGATTGAGAAAGAAGCCTTAGGCCCCGCACTCAGCCTTCACCTGGCCTACCTGGCCTCTTTCCCCTCGTCTGGACCGCTGTGTAGATGAAAGAAAGGATGTCGGCCAGTGACCACGTGTCCTCATTTCCTCTGAAGGATTAGGCTCCTTGCCTGGGCAGAAGACAGCCAAGGTCAGCCTGAGCCTAGACTCCTAGTGACCTGTGACACTGCAGACAGTGATAGATGTTGATGTCCACGCTCAGGTATCCGCAGGTGGCCGACTCAGAGTGGTGGGAGGTGAAGTGTAACTAGAGATCACACACTCACGAGGGCACGGGCCAAAGGTCAGGGAAAATAGCTGAGGTCGTGGAGCTCTAGCGGAGCCAGTCTAGGGCCCAGGCCTCCCTCCTGTACGTGGCAAAGAGGTGATCCACGTGCCGCCGTCCGCAGACTCTGGACTGTTGGGGCCCTGGATGCCCGGATCTCGGCCTTGTCTTCGGAGAAGTGACGCACATGCAGTGTGCCTCCGGAGGCTGTGGACCAGCAGAGGGGGAAATCTTGAAAACGCGGGCTTCAGTTGACTTTGCCTGTGCTCTCCTTTGGCTGAGTGACATCCTGTGTTTCCTAGCAGGAGAAGGCATTCGTGGAGAGAGGCGGATTCCATGTGTGCAGGCAAAGTGTGTGCTGAGATGATGAGTCGCTGGAGACCAGGGTGGACTCTTCAGACCCAGAATAGGCCTCTGGCAGGTATGTGTCAATGTTTTCTGCCCTTCGCACTCAGCCGGGTATTTGCATACAATGTTAGCAGCGGAATTAGTAGTCTCCGGAGAGGCTGCCACATGTCAGCAAGCTTCACCTGGCCAGGGTCCGCCCGTGAGGTAGCTCCCCAATCAATCACTACTCTCTAGACCTTCCAGATAGACTAGCAGATCTTGTCTGCCCGTGGGCAACCAGTAGAGCCAGAGGCCTTCCCCCTTTGCTCTTTCGTCTCTGGGCACTCTGTCAGGCACTCCAAGGTGCGAAGTGACTCAGGGGGAGAGAGAAGAGATTTCAGAGAACGAACACGTCCAGAGAGAGACAGAGAGAGGCAAGAGATGCTGAGTGGGGATGCCTTGCGTACTGGTATCCTCAGGAAAGTGGGAAAGAGGTACCTGGCCTGCTCTGCCAATGCCCTGAAGCAGTCCGCACCAGGGGCTCCCCTGTGCCTGCGTAGGCTTTCCCAGGGTGTGCTCAAATCCTGTGGCCACTAGGTGTCATAGGTCATAATGGAGGGCCCTGTGTCATCTGCCTGGCGGGTCTTGTCATCAGGCCCATCATGAGCTCCGCCCACTCTTCCGGTGGTGGGACTGTCTCCATGGTGATGGCAAAGGAGCCTTGGTCCCGCCCACCTGGCCTTCACTTCACCTAGCTGGCCTGCTGACCCTCACTCAGACCTCTGTGTTGATCAAGATGAATGTCCGCCAGTGCCCAGGTGTCAGCATCTGGGATAAAGGATTCGGGACCTTGCCTGGGGCAGAAGGCAGCCTAGGTCAGCTGGTACCTGGAAGTCTAGTGACTTGTGACACTGCTGCCAGTGACAAATGGTGACTCCCACACTCACATATCCCCTGGTGGCAGAATGATAGTGATGGGTGCAGAAACATCGCTCCGGAGCACACGTGCAATGGGGCACCGGCCAAAGGCCAGGGCCAGTAGTGGACGTCGTGGAGCTGAATGGCGAGCCAGTGAAGGGCCCAAGGATTCCTCCTGTATGTGGGAAACATGTCATCGGGGTCCCCACGTCCATAAACCTTTGAATTGCTGGGGCCCAGGATGCCAGGATTTCGGCCTTGCCTTCGCAGCCCGGCCACATACGCAGCCTTCCACCGGAGGCGGGGATATGTAGACAGCAAAAGTTTGGAGAACGGCAGTGTCTCCTCGATTTCCCTGCCATCGGCCTCTTTGAGCGGCATGCTTTTTTCCTAGTAGGATCAGGCAGTGACGGAGAAAGGCAGGATTATGTGTGCAGGAAAGTATGTGCTGAGAAGGTGACAAGGTTGAGAGCAGGTTGGGATCTTCAGTCCCAGGAAAGGCCCCTGGCAGGTGCGGGTCAATGTTCTCTGCCCATCCCACCTGGCGTGGGGAGGTTTCCAGCATACAAAGCAGCAGCGGAATTATTCTTCCCCCAGAGGTTGCATCTGCCCACAAGCTCCACCTGGCCAGGGTCCGCCCCTACTGTATTGCCCATGTCAGCCAACAGAAGCTAAGACCTTCCAGAGAGACTAACCGCTATTCTCTACCCACGGGGACGCGGTAGAGTCGGAAGCCTCCCCTGTTTCATCTCCAGGCTCTCTCTCAGGCCCCTCGTAGTTGTGAGGTGTCTCGGGTAGACCGGAGGGATTTCTCTGAATGAACACATACAAGGAGGGGCCATAGATGCTGAGGGAGGGTGCCTTGCCTACTGATATCCTAGCGTAAGTGGAAAAGAGGTACCTGCCTGCTGTCCCAGTATGTCGAACCTGTCCACATCAGGGGTTGCCTACTGTGAAGTTATTCCCTGGGTGCCCTCGATTTTGTGGCCAAGGACAGAAGGGGCCGTTGTGTGTCCATGGGTAAAATGGAGGCCTGTGCGGAACTGGCCTGTTAGGCTGGACCTCTCCTATTGGCTCAGAGTTTGTGACCCGTCCTCGTCAGAAGTTCCGCCCAGCCTTCCTGTGGCTGTCTCCATGGTGATTGAGAAAGAAGCCTTAGGCCCCGCACTCAGCCTTCACCTGGCCTACCTGGCCTCTTTCCCCTCGTCTGGACCGCTGTGTAGATGAAAGAAAGGATGTCGGCCAGTGACCACGTGTCCTCATTTCCTCTGAAGGATTAGGCTCCTTGCCTGGGCAGAAGACAGCCAAGGTCAGCCTGAGCCTAGACTCCTAGTGACCTGTGACACTGCAGACAGTGATAGATGTTGATGTCCATGCTCAGGTATCCGCAGGTGGCCGACTCAGAGTGGTGGGAGGTGAAGTGTAACTAGAGATCACACACTCACGAGGGCACGGGCCAAAGGTCAGGGAAAATAGCTGAGGTCGTGGAGCTCTAGCGGAGCCAGTCTAGGGCCCAGGCCTCCCTCCTGTACGTGGCAAAGAGGTGATCCACGCGCCGCCGTCCGCAGACTCTGGACTGCTGGGGCCATGGATGCCCGGATTTCGGCCTTGTCTTCGGAGAAGTGACGCACATGCAGTGTGCCACCGGAGGCTGTGGACCAACAGAGGGCGAAATCTTGAAAACGTGGGCCTCAGTTGACTTTGCCTGTGCTCTCCTTTGGCTGAGTGACATCCTGTGTTTCCTAGCAGGAGAAGGCATTCGTGGAGAGAGGCGGATTCCATGTGTGCAGGCAAAGTGTGTGCTGAGATGATGAGTCGCTGGAGACCAGGGTGGACTCTTCAGACCCAGAATAGGCCTCTGGCAGGTATGTGTCAATGTTTTCTGCCCTTCGCACTCAGCCGGGTATTTGCATACAATGTTAGCAGCGGAATTAGTAGTCTCCGGAGAGGCTGCCACATGTCAGCAAGCTTCACCTGGCCAGGGTCCGCCCGTGAGGTAGCTCCCCAATCAATCACTACTCTCTAGACCTTCCAGATAGACTAGCAGATCTTGTCTGCCCGTGGGCAACCAGTAGAGCCAGAGGCCTTCCCCCTTTGCTCTTTCGTCTCTGGGCACTCTGTCAGGCACTCCAAGGTGCGAAGTGACTCAGGGGGAGAGGGAAGAGATTTCCGAGAACGAAGACGTCCAGAGAGAGACAGAGAGAGGCAAGAGATGCTGAGTGGGGATGCCTTGCGTACTGATATCCTCAGGAAAGTGGGAAAGAGGTACCTGGCCTGCTCTGCCAATGCCCTGAAGCAGTCCGCACCAGGGGCTCCCCTGTGCCTGCGTAGGCTTTCCCAGGGTGTGCTCAAATCCTGTGGCCACTAGGTGTCATAGGTCATAATGGAGGGCCCTGTGTCATCTGCCTGGCGGGTCTTGTCATCAGGCCCATCATGAGCTCCGCCCACTCCTCCGGTGGTGGGACTGTCTCCATGGTGATGGCAAAGGAGCCTTGGTCCCACCCACCTGGCCTTCACCTCACCTAGCTGGCCTGCTGACCCTCACTCAGACCTCTGTGTTGATCAAAATGAATGTCCGCCAGTGCCCAGGTGTCAGCATCTGGGATAAAGGATTCGGGACCTTGCCTGGGGCAGAAGGCAGCCTAGGTCAGCTGGTACCTGGAAGTCTAGTGACTTGTGACACTGCTGCCAGTGACAAATGGTGACTCCCACACTCACATATCCCCTGGTGGCAGAATGATAGTGATGGGTGCAGAAACATCGCTCCGGAGCACACGTGCAATGGGGCACCGGCCAAAGGCCAGGGCCAGTAGCGGACGTCGTGGAGCTGAATGGCGAGCCAGTGAAGGGCCCAAGGATTCCTCCTGCATGTGGGAAACATGTCATCCGGGTCCCCACGTCCATAAACCATTGGATTGCTGGGGCCCAGGATGCCAGGATTTCGGCCTTGCCTTCGCAGCCCGGCCACATACGCAGCCTTCCACCGGAGGCGGGGATATGTAGACAGCAAAAGTTTGGAGAACGGCAGTGTCTCCTCGATTTCCCTGCCATCGGCCTCTTTGAGCGGCATGCTTTTTTCCTAATTGGATCAGGCAGTGACGGAGAAAGGCAGGATTATGTGTGCAGGAAAGTATGTGCTGAGAAGGTGACAAGGTTGAGAGCAGGTTGGGATCTTCAGTCCCAGGAAAGGCCCCTGGCAGGTGTGGGTCAATGTTCTCTGCCCATCCCAACTGGCGTGGGGAGGTTTCCAGCATACAAAGCAGCAGCGGAATTATTCTTCCCCCAGAGGTTGCATCTGCCCACAAGCTCCACCTGGCCAGGGTCGGCCCCTACCGTATTGCCCATGTCAGTCAACAGAAGCTAAGACCTTCCAGAGAGAGTAACTGCTATTCTCTACCCTCGGGTACGCGGTAGAGTCGGAAGCCTCCCCTGTTTCATCTCCAGGCTCTCTCTCAGGCCCCTCGTAGTTGTGAGGTGTCTCAGGGGTAGACCGGAGGGATTTCTCTGAATGAACACATACAAGGAGGGGCCATAGATGCTGAGGGAGGGCGCCTTGCCTACTGATATCCTAGCGTAAGTGGAAAAGAGGTACCTGCCTGCTGACCCAGTATGTCGAACCTGTCCACATCAGGGGTTGCCTACTGTGAAGTTATTCCCTGGGTGCCCTCGATTTTTTGGCCAAGGACAGAAGGGGCCGTTGTGTGTCCATGGGTAAAATGGAGGCCTGTGCGGAACTGGCCTGTTAGGCTGGACCTCTCCTGTTGGTTCAGAGTTTGTGACCCGTCCTCGTCAGAAGTTCCGCCCAGCCTTCCGGTGGCTGTCTCCATGGTGATTGAGAACGAAGCCTTAGGCCCCGCACTCAGCCTTCACCTGGCCTACCTGGCCTCTTTCCCCTCGTCTGGACCGCTGTGTAGATGAAAGAAAGGATGTCGGCCAGTGACCACGTGTCCTCATTTCCTCTGAAGGATTAGGCTCCTTGCCTGGGCAGAAGACAGCCAAGGTCAGCCTGAGCCTAGACTCCTAGTGACCTGTGACACTGCAGACAGTGATAGATGTTGATGTCCACGCTCAGGTATCCGCAGGTGGCCGACTCAGAGTGGTGGGAGGTGAAGTGTAACTAGAGATCACACACTCACGAGGGCACGGGCCAGAGGTCAGGGAAAATAGCTGAGGTCGTGGAGCTCTAGCAGAGCGAGTCTAGGGCCCAGGCCTCCGTCCTGTACGTGGCAAAGAGGTGATCCACGTGCTGCCATCTGCAGACTCTGGACTGCTGGGGCCCTGGATGCCCGGATCTCGGCCTTGTCTTCGGAGAAGTGACGCACATGCAGTGTGCCACCGGAGGCTGTGGAGCAGCAGAGGGCAAAATCTTGAAAAGGCGGGCTTCAGTTGACTTTGCCTGTGCTCTCCTTTGGCTGAGTGACATCCTGTGTTTCCTAGCAGGAGAAGGCATTCGTGGAGAGAGGCGGATTCCATGTGTGCAGGCAAAGTGTGTGCTGAGATGATGAGTCGCTGGAGACCAGGGTGGACTCTTCAGACCCAGAATAGGCCTCTGGCAGGTATGTGTCAATGTTTTCTGCCCTTCGCACTCAGCCGGGTATTTGCATACAATGTTAGCAGCGGAATTAGTAGTCTCCGGAGAGGCTGCCACATGTCAGCAAGCTTCACCTGGCCAGGGTCCGCCCGTGAGGTAGCTCCCCAATCAATCACTACTCTCTAGACCTTCCAGATAGACTAGCAGATCTTGTCTGCCCGTGGGCAACCAGTAGAGCCAGAGGCCTTCCCCCTTTGCTCTTTTGTCTCTGGGCACTCTGTCAGGCACTCCAAGGTGCGAAGTGACTCAGGGGGAGAGGGAAGAGATTTCCGAGAACGAAGACGTCCAGAGAGAGACAGAGAGAGGCAAGAGATGCTGAGTGGGGATGCCTTGCGTACTGATATCCTCAGGAAAGTGGGAAAGAGGTACCTGGCCTGCTCTGCCAATGCCCTGAAGCAGTCCGCACCAGGGGCTCCCCTGTGCCTGCGTAGGCTTTCCCAGGGTGTGCTCAAATCCTGTGGCCACTAGGTGTCATAGGTCATAAAGGAGGGCCCTGTGTCATCTGCCTGGCGGGTCTTGTCATCAGGCCCATCATGAGCTCCGCCCACTCCTCCGGTGGTGGGACTGTCTCCATGGTGATGGCAAAGGAGCCTTGGTCCCGCCCACCTGGCCTTCACCTCACCTAGCTGGCCTGCTGACCCTCACTCAGACCTCTGTGTTGATCAAAATGAATGTCCGCCAGTGCCCAGGTGTCAGCATCTGGGATAAAGGATTCGGGACCTTGCCTGGGGCAGAAGGCAGCCTAGGTCAGCTGGTACCTGGAAGTCTAGTGACTTGTGACACTGCTGCCAGTGACAAATGGTGACTCCCACACTCACATGTCCCCTGGTGGCAGAATGATAGTGATGGGTGCAGAAACATCGCTCCGGAGCACACGTGCAATGGGGCACCGGCCAAAGGCCAGGGCCAGTAGCGGACGTCGTGGAGCTGAATGGCGAGCCAGTGAAGGGCCCAAGGATTCCTCCTGCATGTGGGAAACATGTCATCCGGGTCCCCACGTCCATAAACCATTGGATTGCTGGGGCCCAGGATGCCAGGATTTCGGCCTTGCCTTCGCAGCCCGGCCACATACGCAGCCTTCCACCGGAGGCGGGGATATGTAGACAGCAAAAGTTTGGAGAACGGCAGTGTCTCCTCGATTTCCCTGCCATCGGCCTCTTTGAGCGGCATGCTTTTTACCTAGTAGGATCAGGCAGTGACGGAGAAAGGCAGGATTATGTGTGCAGGAAAGTATGTGCTGAGAAGGTGACAAGGTTGAGAGCAGGTTGGGATCTTCAGTCCCAGGAAAGGCCCCTGGCAGGTGCGGGTCAATGTTCTCTGCCCATCCCAACTGGCGTGGGGAGGTTTCCAGCATACAAAGCAGCAGCGGAATTATTCTTCCCCCAGAGGTTGCATCTGCCCACAAGCTCCACCTGGCCAGGGTCGGCCCCTACCGTATTGCCCATGTCAGTCAACGGAAGCTAAGACCTTCCAGAGAGACTAACTGCTATTCTCTACCCTCGGGGACGCGGTAGAGTCGGAAGCCTCCCCTGTTTCATCTCCAGGCTCTCTCTCAGGCCCCTCGTAGTTGTGAGGTGTCTCAGGGGTAGACCGGAGGGATTTCTCTGAATGAACACATACAAGGAGGGGCCATAGATGCTGAGGGAGGGCGCCTTGCCTACTGATATCCTAGCGTAAGTGGAAAAGAGGTACCTGCCTGCTGACCCAGTATGTCGAACCTGTCCACATCAGGGGTTGCCTACTGTGAAGTTATTCCCTGGGTGCCCTCGATTTTGTGGCCAAGGACAGAAGGGGCCGTTGTGTGTCCATGGGTAAAATGGAGGCCTCTGCGTAACTGGCCTGTTAGGCTGGACCTCTCCTATTGGTTCAGAGTTTGTGACCCGTCCTCGTCAGAAGTTCCGCCCAGTCTTCCGGTGGCTGTCTCCATGGTGATTGAGAACGAAGCCTTAGGCCCCGCACTCAGCCTTCACCTGGCCTACCTGGCCTCTTTCCCCTCGTCTAGACCGCTGTGTAGATGAAAGAAAGGATGTCGGCCAGTGACCACGTGTCCTCATTTCCTCTGAAGGATTAGGCTCCTTGCCTGGGCAGAAGACAGCCAAGGTCAGCCTGAGCCTAGACTCCTAGTGACCTGTGACACTGCAGACAGTGATAGATGTTGATGTCCACGCTCAGGTATTAGCAGGTGGCCGACTCAGAGTGGTGGGAGGTGAAGTGTAACTAGAGATCACACACTCACGAGGGCACGGGCCAGAGGTCAGGGAAAATAGCTGAGGTCGTGGAGCTCTAGCGGAGCGAGTCTAGGGCCCAGGCCTCCCTCGTGTACGTGGCAAAGAGGTGATCCACGTGCTGCCATCTGCAGACTCTGGACTGCTGGGGCCCTGGATGCCCGGATCTCGGCCTTGTCTTCGGAGAAGTGACGCACATGCAGTGTGCCACCGGAGGCTGTGGAGCAGCAGAGGGCGAAATCTTGAAAACGCGGGCTTCAGTTGACTTTGCCTGTGCTCTCCTTTGGCTGAGTGACATCCTGTGTTTCCTAGCAGGAGAAGGCATTCGTGGAGAGAGGCGGATTCCATGTGTGCAGGCAAAGTGTGTGCTGAGATGATGAGTCGCTGGAGACCAGGGTGGACTCTTCAGACCCAGAATAGGCCTCTGGCAGGTATGTGTCAATGTTTTCTGCCCTTCGCACTCAGCCGGGTATTTGCATACAATGTTAGCAGCGGAATTAGTAGTCTCCGGAGAGGCTGCCACATGTCAGCAAGCTTCACCTGGCCAGGGTCCGCCCGTGAGGTAGCTCCCCAATCAATCACTACTCTCTAGACCTTCCAGATAGACTAGCAGATCTTGTCTGCCCGTGGGCAACCAGTAGAGCCAGAGGCCTTCCCCCTTTGCTCTTTCGTCTCTGGGCACTCTGTCAGGCACTCCAAGGTGCGAAGTGACTCAGGGGGAGAGGGAAGAGATTTCAGAGAACGAAGACGTCCAGAGAGAGACAGAGAGAGGCAAGAGATGCTGAGTGGGGATGCCTTGCGTACTGATATCCTCAGGAAAGTGGGAAAGAGGTACCTGGCCTGCTCTGCCAATGCCCTGAAGCAGTCCGCACCAGGGGCTCCCCTGTGCCTGCGTAGGATTTCCCAGGGTGTGCTCAAATCCTGTGGCCACTAGGTGTCATAGGTCATAATGGAGGGCCCTGTGTCATCTGCCTGGCGGGTCTTGTCATCAGGCCCATCATGAGCTCCGCCCACTCTTCCGGTGGTGGGACTGTCTCCATGGTGATGGCAAAGGAGCCTTGGTCCCGCCCACCTGGCCTTCACTTCACCTAGCTGGCCTGCTGACCCTCACTCAGACCTCTGTGTTGATCAAAATGAATGTCCGCCAGTGCCCAGGTGTCAGCATCTGGGATAAAGGATTCGGGACCTTGCCTGGGGCAGAAGGCAGCCTAGGTCAGCTGGTACCTGGAAGTCTAGTGACTTGTGACACTGCTGCCAGTGACAAATGGTGACTCCCACACTCACATATCCCCTGGTGGCAGAATGATAGTGATGGGTGCAGAAACATCGCTCCGGAGCACACGTGCAATGGGGCACCGGCCAAAGGCCAGGGCCAGTAGTGGACGTCGTGGAGCTGAATGGCGAGCCAGTGAAGGGCCCAAGGATTCCTCCTGTATGTGGGAAACATGTCATCGGGGTCCCCACGTCCATAAACCTTTGAATTGCTGGGGCCCAGGATGCCAGGATTTCGGCCTTGCCTTCGCAGCCCGGCCACATACGCAGCCTTCCACCGGAGGCGGGGATATGTAGACAGCAAAAATTTGGAAAACGGCAGTGTCTCCTCGATTTCCCTGCCATCGGCCTCTTTGAGCGGCATGCTTTTTTCCTAGTAGGATCAGGCAGTGACGGAGAAAGGCAGGATTATGTGTGCAGGAAAGTATGTGCTGAGAAGGTGACAAGGTTGAGAGCAGGTTGGGATCTTCAGTCCCAGGAAAGGCCCCTGGCAGGTGCGGGTCAATGTTCTCTGCCCATCCCACCTGGCGTGGGGAGGTTTCCAGCATACAAAGCAGCAGCGGAATTATTCTTCCCCCAGAGGTTGCATCTGCCCACAAGCTCCACCTGGCCAGGGTCCGCCCCTACTGTATTGCCCATGTAAGCCAACAGAAGCTAAGACCTTCCAGAGAGACTAACCGCTATTCTCTACCCACTGGGACGCGGTAGAGTCAGAAGCCTCCCCTGTTTCATCTCCAGGCTCTCTCTCAGGCCCCTCGTAGTTGTGAGGTGTCTCCGGTAGACCGGAGGGATTTCTCTGAATGAACACATACAAGGAGGGGCCATAGATGCTGAGGGAGGGCGCCTTGCCTACTGATATCCTAGCGTAAGTGGAAAAGAGGTACCTGCCTGCTGTCCCAGTATGTCGAACCTGTCCACATCAGGGGTTGCCTACTGTGAAGTTATTCCCTGGGTGCCCTCGATTTTGTGGCCAAGGACAGAAGGGGCCGTTGTGTGTCCATGGGTAAAATGGAGGCCTGTGCGGAACTGGCCTGTTAGGCTGGACCTCTCCTATTGGCTCAGAGTTTGTGACCCGTCCTCGTCAGAAGTTCCGCCCAGCCTTCCGGTGGCTGTCTCCATGGTGATTGAGAAAGAAGCCTTAGGCCCCGCACTCAGCCTTCACCTGGCCTACCTGGCCTCTTTCCCCTCGTCTGGACCGCTGTGTAGATGAAAGAAAGGATGTCGGCCAGTGACCACGTGTCCTCATTTCCTCTGAAGGATTAGGCTCCTTGCCTGGGCAGAAGACAGCCAAGGTCAGCCTGAGCCTAGACTCCTAGTGACCTGTGACACTGCAGACAGTGATAGATGTTGATGTCCACGCTCAGGTATCCGCAGGTGGCCGACTCAGAGTGGTGGGAGGTGAAGTGTAACTAGAGATCACACACTCACGAGGGCACGGGCCAAAGGTCAGGGAAAATAGCTGAGGTCGTGGAGCTCTAGCGGAGCCAGTCTAGGGCCCAGGCCTCCCTCGTGTACGTGGCAAAGAGGTGATCCACGTGCCGCCGTCCGCAGACTCTGGACTGCTGGGGCCATGGATGCCCGGATTTCGGCCTTGTCTTCGGAGAAGTGACGCACATGCAGTGTGCCACCGGAGGCTGTGGACCAACAGAGGGCGAAATCTTGAAAACGTGGGCCTCAGTTGACTTTGCCTGTGCTCTCCTTTGGCTGAGTGACATCCTGTGTTTCCTAGCAGGAGAAGGCATTCGTGGAGAGAGGCGGATTCCATGTGTGCAGGCAAAGTGTGTGCTGAGATGATGAGTCGCTGGAGACCAGGGTGGACTCTTCAGACCCAGAATAGGCCTCTGGCAGGTATGTGTCAATGTTTTCTGCCCTTCGCACTCAGCCGGGTATTTGCATACAATGTTAGCAGCGGAATTAGTAGTCTCCGGAGAGGCTGCCACATGTCAGCAAGCTTCACCTGGCCAGGGTCCGCCCGTGAGGTAGCTCCCCAATCAATCACTACTCTCTAGACCTTCCAGATAGACTAGCAGATCTTGTCTGCCCGTGGGCAACCAGTAGAGCCAGAGGCCTTCCCCCTTTGCTCTTTCGTCTCTGGGCACTCTGTCAGGCACTCCAAGGTGCGAAGTGACTCAGGGGGAGAGGGAAGAGATTTCAGAGAACAAACATGTCCAGAGAGAGACAGAGAGAGGCAAGAGATGCTGAGTGGGGATGCCTTGCGTACTGGTATCCTCAGGAAAGTGGGAAAGAGGTACCTGGCCTGCTCTGGCAATGCCCTGAAGCAGTCCGCACCAGGGGCTCCCCTGTGCCTGCGTAGGCTTTCCCAGGGTGTGCTCAAATCCTGTGGCCACTAGGTGTCATAGGTCATAATGGAGGGCCCTGTGTCATCTGCCTGGCGGGTCTTGTCATCAGGCCCGTCATGAGCTCCGCCCACTCTTCCGGTGGTGGGACTGTCTCCATGGTGATGGCAAAGGAGCCTTGGTCCCGCCCACCTGGCCCTCACCTCACCTAGGTGGCCTGCTGACCCTCACTCAGACCTCTGTGTTGATCAAGATGAATGTCCGCCAGTGCCCAGGTGTCAGCATCTGGGATAAAGGATTCGGGACCTTGCCTGGGGCAGAAGGCAGCCTAGGTCAGCTGGTACCTGGAAGTCTAGTGACTTGTGACACTGCTGCCAGTGACAAGTGGTGACTCCCACACTCACATATCCCCTGGTGGCAGAATGATAGTGATGGGTGCAGAAACATCGCTCCGGAGCACACGTGCAATGGGGCACCGGCCAAAGGCCAGGGCCAGTAGTGGACGTCGTGGAGCTGAATGGCGAGCCAGTGAAGGGCCCAAGGATTCCTCCTGTATGTGGGAAACATGTCATCGGGGTCCCCACGTCCATAAACCTTTGAATTGCTGGGGCCCAGGATGCCAGGATTTCGGCCTTGCCTTCGCAGCCCGGCCACATACGCAGCCTTCCACCGGAGGCGGGGATATGTAGACAGCAAAAGTTTGGAGAACGGCAGTGTCTCCTAGATTTCCCTGCCATCGGCCTCTTTGAGCGGCATGCTTTTTTCCTAGTAGGATCAGGCAGTGACGGAGAAAGGCAGGATTATGTGTGCAGGAAAGTATGTGCTGAGAAGGTGACAAGGTTGAGAGCAGGTTGGGATCTTCAGTCCCAGGAAAGGCCCCTGGCAGGTGCGGGTCAATGTTCTCTGCCCATCCCAACTGGCGTGGGGAGGTTTCCAGCATACAAAGCAGCAGCGGAATTATTCTTCCCCCAGAGGTTGCATCTGCCCACAAGCTCCACCTGGCCAGGGTCCGCCCCTACTGTATTGCCCATGTCAGCCAACAGAAGCTAAGACCTTCCAGAGAGAGTAACTGCTATTCTCTACCCACGGGGACGTGGTAGAGTCGGAAGCCTCCCCTGTTTCATCTCCAGGCTCTCTCTCAGGCCCCTCGTAGTTGTGAGGTGTCTCGGGTAGACCGGAGGGATTTCTCTGAATGAACACATACAAGGAGGGGCCATAGATGCTGAGGGAGGGCGCCTTGCCTACTGATATCCTAGCGTAAGTGGAAAAGAGGTACCTGCCTGCTGTCCCAGTATGTCGAACCTGTCCACATCAGGGGTTGCCTACTGTGAAGTTATTCCCTGGGTGCCCTCGATTTTGTGGCCAAGGACAGAAGGGGCCGTTGTGTGTCCATGGGTAAAATGGAGGCCTGTGCGGAACTGGCCTGTTAGGCTGGACCTCTCCTATTGGCTCAGAGTTTGTGACCCGTCCTCGTCAGAAGTTCCGCCCAGCCTTCCGGTGGCTGTCTCCATGGTGATTGAGAAAGAAGCCTTAGGCCCCGCACTCAGCCTTCACCTGGCCTACCTGGCCTCTTTCCCCTCGTCTGGACCGCTGTGTAGATGAAAGAAAGGATGTCGGCCAGTGACCACGTGTCCTCATTTCCTCTGAAGGATTAGGCTCCTTGCCTGGGCAGAAGACAGCCAAGGTCAGCCTGAGCCTAGACTCCTAGTGACCTGTGACACTGCAGACAGTGATAGATGTTGATGTCCATGATCAGGTATCCGCAGGTGGCCGACTCAGAGTGGTGGGAGGTGAAGTGTAACTAGAGATCACACACTCACGAGGGCACGGGCCAAAGGTCAGGGAAAATAGCTGAGGTCGTGGAGCTCTAGCGGAGCCAGTCTAGGGCCCAGGCCTCCCTCGTGTACGTGGCAAAGAGGTGATCCACGTGCCGCCGTCCGCAGACTCTGGACTGCTGGGGCCCTGGATGCCCGGATCTCGGCCTTGTCTTCGGAGAAGTGACGCACATGCAGTGTGCCTCCGGAGGCTGTGGACCAGCAGAGGGGGAAATCTTGAAAACGCGGGCTTCAGTTGACTTTGCCTGTGCTCTCCTTTGGCTGAGTGACATCCTGTGTTTCCTAGCAGGAGAAGGCATTCGTGGAGAGAGGCGGATTCCATGTGTGCAGGCAAAGTGTGTGCTGAGATGATGAGTCGCTGGAGACCAGGGTGGACTCTTCAGACCCAGAATAGGCCTCTGGCAGGTATGTGTCAATGTTTTCTGCCCTTCGCACTCAGCCGGGTATTTGCATACAATGTTAGCAGCGGAATTAGTAGTCTCCGGAGAGGCTGCCACATGTCAGCAAGCTTCACCTGGCCAGGGTCCGCCCGTGAGGTAGCTCCCCAATCAATCACTACTCTCTAGACCTTCCAGATAGACTAGCAGATCTTGTCTGCCCGTGGGCAACCAGTAGAGCCAGAGGCCTTCCCCCTTTGCTCTTTCGTCTCTGGGCACTCTGTCAGGCACTCCAAGGTGCGAAGTGACTCAGGGGGAGAGGGAAGAGATTTCCGAGAACGAAGACGTCCAGAGAGAGACAGAGAGAGGCAAGAGATGCTGAGTGGGGATGCCTTGCGTACTGATATCCTCAGGAAAGTGGGAAAGAGGTACCTGGCCTGCTCTGCCAATGCCCTGAAGCAGTCCGCACCAGGGGCTCCCCTGTGCCTGCGTAGGCTTTCCCAGGGTGTGCTCAAATCCTGTGGCCACTAGGTGTCATAGGTCATAATGGAGGGCCCTGTGTCATCTGCCTGGCGGGTCTTGTCATCAGGCCCATCGTGAGCTCCGCCCACTCTTCCGGTGGTGGGACTGTCTCCATGGTGATGGCAAAGGAGCCTTGGTCCCGCCCACCTGGCCTTCACTTCACCTAGCTGGCCTGCTGACCCTCACTCAGACCTCTGTGTTGATCAAGATGAATGTCCGCCAGTGCCCAGGTGTCAGCATCTGGGATAAAGGATTCGGGACCTTGCCTGGGGCAGAAGGCAGCCTAGGTCAGCTGGTACCTGGAAGTCTAGTGACTTGTGACACTGCTGCCAGTGACAAATGGTGACTCCCACACTCACATATCCCCTGGTGGCAGAATGATAGTGATGGGTGCAGAAACATCGCTCCGGAGCACACGTGCAATGGGGCACCGGCCAAAGGCCAGGGCCAGTAGTGGACGTCGTGGAGCTGAATGGCGAGCCAGTGAAGGGCCCAAGGATTCCTCCTGTATGTGGGAAACATGTCATCGGGGTCCCCACGTCCATAAACCTTTGAATTGCTGGGGCCCAGGATGCCAGGATTTCGGCCTTGCCTTCGCAGCCCGGCCACATACGCAGCCTTCCACCGGAGGCGGGGATATGTAGACAGCAAAAGTTTGGAGAACGGCAGTGTCTCCTCGATTTCCCTGCCATCGGCCTCTTTGAGCGGCATGCTTTTTTCCTAGTAGGATCAGGCAGTGACGGAGAAAGGCAGGATTATGTGTGCAGGAAAGTATGTGCTGAGAAGGTGACAAGGTTGAGAGCAGGTTGGGATCTTCAGTCCCAGGAAAGGCCCCTGGCAGGTGCGGGTCAATGTTCTCTGCCCATCCCAACTGGCGTGGGGAGGTTTCCAGCATACAAAGCAGCAGCGGAATTATTCTTCCCCCAGAGGTTGCATCTGCCCACAAGCTCCACCTGGCCAGGGTCCGCCCCTACTGTATTGCCCATGTCAGCCAACAAAGACCTTCCAGAGAGACTAACCGCTATTCTCTACCCACGGGGACGCGGTAGAGTCGGAAGCCTCCCCTGTTTCATCTCCAGGCTCTCTCTCAGGCCCCTCGTAGTTGTGAGGTGTCTCAGGGGTAGACCGGAGGGATTTCTCTGAATGAACACATACAAGGAGGGGCCATAGATGCTGAGGGAGGGCGCCTTGCCTACTGATATCCTAGCGTAAGTGGAAAAGAGGTACCTGCCTGCGGACCCAGTATGTCGAACCTGTCCACATCAGGGGTTGCCTACTGTGAAGTTATTCCCTGGGTGCCCTCGATTTTTTGGCCAAGGACAGAAGGGGCCGTTGTGTGTCCATGGGTAAAATGGAGGCCTGTGCGGAACTGGCCTGTTAGGCTGGACCTCTCCTTTTGGTTCAGAGTTTGTGACCCGTCCTCGTCAGAAGTTCCGCCCAGCCTTCCGGTGGCTGTCTCCATGGTGATTGAGAACGAAGCCTTAGGCCCCGCACTCAGCCTTCACCTGGCCTACCTGGCCTCTTTCCCCTCGTCTAGACCGCTGTGTAGATGAAAGAAAGGATGTCGGCCAGTGACCACGTGTCCTCATTTCCTCTGAAGGATTAGGCTCCTTGCCTGGGCAGAAGACAGCCAAGGTCAGCCTGAGCCTAGACTCCTAGTGACCTGTGACACTGCAGACAGTGATAGATGTTGATGTCCACGCTCAGGTATCCGCAGGTGGCCGACTCAGAGTGGTGGGAGGTGAAGTGTAACTAGAGATCACACACTCACGAGGGCACGGGCCAGAGGTCAGGGAAAATAGCTGAGGTCGTGGAGCTCTAGCGGAGCGAGTCTAGGGCCCAGGCCTCCGTCCTGTACGTGGCAAAGAGGTGATCCACGTGCCGCCATCTGCAGACTCTGGACTGCTGGGGCCCTGGATGCCCGGATTTCGGCCTTGTCTTCGGAGAAGTGACGCACATGCAGTGTGCCCCCGGAGGCTGTGGAGCAGCAGAGGGCAAAATCTTGAAAAGGCGGGCTTCAGTTGACTTTGCCTGTGCTCTCCTTTGGCTGAGTGACATCCTGTGTTTCCTAGCAGGAGAAGGCATTCGTGGAGAGAGGCGGATTCCATGTGTGCAGGCAAAGTGTGTGCTGAGATGATGAGTCGCTGGAGACCAGGGTGGACTCTTCAGACCCAGAATAGGCCTCTGGCAGGTATGTGTCAATGTTTTCTGCCCTTCGCACTCAGCCGGGTATTTGCATACAATGTTAGCAGCGGAATTAGTAGTCTCCGGAGAGGCTGCCACATGTCAGCAAGCTTCACCTGGCCAGGGTCCGCCCGTGAGGTAGCTCCCCAATCAATCACTACTCTCTAGACCTTCCAGATAGACTAGCAGATCTTGTCTGCCCGTGGGCAACCAGTAGAGCCAGAGGCCTTCCCCCTTTGCTCTTTCGTCTCTGGGCACTCTGTCAGGCACTCCAAGGTGCGAAGTGACTCAGGGGGAGAGGGAAGAGATTTCCGAGAACGAAGACGTCCAGAGAGAGACAGAGAGAGGCAAGAGATGCTGAGTGGGGATGCCTTGCGTACTGATATCCTCAGGAAAGTGGGAAAGAGGTACCTGGCCTGCTCTGCCAATGCCCTGAAGCAGTCCGCACCAGGGGCTCCCCTGTGCCTGCGTAGGCTTTCCCAGGGTGTGCTCAAATCCTGTGGCCACTAGGTGTCATAGGTCATAATGGAGGGCCCTGTGTCATCTGCCTGGCGGGTCTTGTCATCAGGCCCATCATGAGCTCCGCCCACTCTTCCGGTGGTGGGACTGTCTCCATGGTGATGGCAAAGGAGCCTTGGTCCCGCCCACCTGGCCTTCACTTCACCTAGCTGGCCTGCTGACCCTCACTCAGACCTCTGTGTTGATCAAGATGAATGTCCGCCAGTGCCCAGGTGTCAGCATCTGGGATAAAGGATTCGGGACCTTGCCTGGGGCAGAAGGCAGCCTAGGTCAGCTGGTACCTGGAAGTCTAGTGACTTGTGACACTGCTGCCAGTGACAAATGGTGACTCCCACACTCACATATCCCCTGGTGGCAGAATGATAGTGATGGGTGCAGAAACATCGCTCCGGAGCACACGTGCAATGGGGCACCGGCCAAAGGCCAGGGCCAGTAGTGGACGTCGTGGAGCTGAATGGCGAGCCAGTGAAGGGCCCAAGGATTCCTCCTGTATGTGGGAAACATGTCATCGGGGTCCCCACGTCCATAAACCTTTGAATTGCTGGGGCCCAGGATGCCAGGATTTCGGCCTTGCCTTCGCAGCCCGGCCACATACGCAGCCTTCCACCGGAGGCGGGGATATGTAGACAGCAAAAGTTTGGAGAACGGCAGTGTCTCCTCGATTTCCCTGCCATCGGCCTCTTTGAGCGGCATGCTTTTTTCCTAGTAGGATCAGGCAGTGACGGAGAAAGGCAGGATTATGTGTGCAGGAAAGTATGTGCTGAGAAGGTGACAAGGTTGAGAGCAGGTTGGGATCTTCAGTCCCAGGAAAGGCCCCTGGCAGGTGCGGGTCAATGTTCTCTGCCCATCCCAACTGGCGTGGGGAGGTTTCCAGCATACAAAGCAGCAGCGGAATTATTCTTCCCCCAGAGGTTGCATCTGCCCACAAGCTCCACCTGGCCAGGGTCCGCCCCTACTGTATTGCCCATGTCAGCCAACAAAGACCTTCCAGAGAGACTAACCGCTATTCTCTACCCACGGGGACACGGTAGAGTCGGAAGCCTCCCCTGTTTCATCTCCAGGCTCTCTCTCAGGCCCCTCGTAGTTGTGAGGTGTCTCAGGGGTAGACCGGAGGGATTTCTCTGAATGAACACATACAAGGAGGGGCCATAGATGCTGAGGGAGGGCGCCTTGCCTACTGATATCCTAGCGTAAGTGGAAAAGAGGTACCTGCCTGCGGACCCAGTATGTCGAACCTGTCCACATCAGGGGTTGCCTACTGTGAAGTTATTCCCTGGGTGCCCTCGATTTTTTGGCCAAGGACAGAAGGGGCCGTTGTGTGTCCATGGGTAAAATGGAGGCCTGTGCGGAACTGGCCTGTTAGGCTGGACCTCTCCTATTGGTTCAGAGTTTGTGACCCGTCCTCGTCAGAAGTTCCGCCCAGCCTTCCGGTGGCTGTCTCCATGGTGATTGAGAACGAAGCCTTAGGCCCCGCACTCAGCCTTCACCTGGCCTACCTGGCCTCTTTCCCCTCGTCTAGACCGCTGTGTAGATGAAAGAAAGGATGTCGGCCAGTGACCACGTGTCCTCATTTCCTCTGAAGGATTAGGCTCCTTGCCTGGGCAGAAGACAGCCAAGGTCAGCCTGAGCCTAGACTCCTAGTGACCTGTGACACTGCAGACAGTGATAGATGTTGATGTCCACGCTCAGGTATCCGCAGGTGGCCGACTCAGAGTGGTGGGAGGTGAAGTGTAACTAGAGATCACACACTCACGAGGGCACGGGCCAGAGGTCAGGGAAAATAGCTGAGGTCGTGGAGCTCTAGCGGAGCGAGTCTAGGGCCCAGGCCTCCGTCCTGTACGTGGCAAAGAGGTGATCCACGTGCCGCCATCTGCAGACTCTGGACTGCTGGGGCCCTGGATGCCCGGATTTCGGCCTTGTCTTCGGAGAAGTGACGCACATGCAGTGTGCCCCCGGAGGCTGTGGAGCAGCAGAGGGCAAAATCTTGAAAAGGCGGGCTTCAGTTGACTTTGCCTGTGCTCTCCTTTGGCTGAGTGACATCCTGTGTTTCCTAGCAGGAGAAGGCATTCGTGGAGAGAGGCGGATTCCATGTGTGCAGGCAAAGTGTGTGCTGAGATGATGAGTCGCTGGAGACCAGGGTGGACTCTTCAGACCCAGAATAGGCCTCTGGCAGGTATGTGTCAATGTTTTCTGCCCTTCGCACTCAGCCGGGTATTTGCATACAATGTTAGCAGCGGAATTAGTAGTCTCCGGAGAGGCTGCCACATGTCAGCAAGCTTCACCTGGCCAGGGTCCGCCCGTGAGGTAGCTCCCCAATCAATCACTACTCTCTAGACCTTCCAGATAGACTAGCAGATCTTGTCTGCCCGTGGGCAACCAGTAGAGCCAGAGGCCTTCCCCCTTTGCTCTTTCGTCTCTGGGCACTCTGTCAGGCACTCCAAGGTGCGAAGTGACTCAGGGGGAGAGGGAAGAGATTTCCGAGAACGAAGACGTCCAGAGAGAGACAGAGAGAGGCAAGAGATGCTGAGTGGGGATGCCTTGCGTACTGATATCCTCAGGAAAGTGGGAAAGAGGTACCTGGCCTGCTCTGCCAATGCCCTGAAGCAGTCCGCACCAGGGGCTCCCCTGTGCCTGCGTAGGCTTTCCCAGGGTGTGCTCAAATCCTGTGGCCACTAGGTGTCATAGGTCATAATGGAGGGCCCTGTGTCATCTGCCTGGCGGGTCTTGTCATCAGGCCCATCGTGAGCTCCGCCCACTCTTCCGGTGGTGGGACTATCTCCATGGTGATGGCAAAGGAGCCTTGGTCCCGCCCACCTGGCCTTCACTTCACCTAGCTGGCCTGCTGACCCTCACTCAGACCTCTGTGTTGATCAAGATGAATGTCCGCCAGTGCCCAGGTGTCAGCATCTGGGATAAAGGATTCGGGACCTTGCCTGGGGCAGAAGGCAGCCTAGGTCAGCTGGTACCTGGAAGTCTAGTGACTTGTGACACTGCTGCCAGTGACAAATGGTGACTCCCACACTCACATATCCCCTGGTGGCAGAATGATAGTGATGGGTGCAGAAACATCGCTCCGGAGCACACGTGCAATGGGGCACCGGCCAAAGGCCAGGGCCAGTAGTGGACGTCGTGGAGCTGAATGGCGAGCCAGTGAAGGGCCCAAGGATTCCTCCTGTATGTGGGAAACATGTCATCGGGGTCCCCACGTCCATAAACCTTTGAATTGCTGGGGCCCAGGATGCCAGGATTTCGGCCTTGCCTTCGCAGCCCGGCCACATACGCAGCCTTCCACCGGAGGCGGGGATATGTAGACAGCAAAAGTTTGGAGAACGGCAGTGTCTCCTCGATTTCCCTGCCATCGGCCTCTTTGAGCGGCATGCTTTTTTCCTAGTAGGATCAGGCAGTGACGGAGAAAGGCAGGATTATGTGTGCAGGAAAGTATGTGCTGAGAAGGTGACAAGGTTGAGAGCAGGTTGGGATCTTCAGTCCCAGGAAAGGCCCCTGGCAGGTGCGGGTCAATGTTCTCTGCCCATCCCAACTGGCGTGGGGAGGTTTCCAGCATACAAAGCAGCAGCGGAATTATTCTTCCCCCAGAGGTTGCATCTGCCCACAAGCTCCACCTGGCCAGGGTCCGCCCCTACTGTATTGCCCATGTCAGCCAACAAAGACCTTCCAGAGAGACTAACCGCTATTCTCTACCCACGGGGACACGGTAGAGTCGGAAGCCTCCCCTGTTTCATCTCCAGGCTCTCTCTCAGGCCCCTCGTAGTTGTGAGGTGTCTCAGGGGTAGACCGGAGGGATTTCTCTGAATGAACACATACAAGGAGGGGCCATAGATGCTGAGGGAGGGCGCCTTGCCTACTGATATCCTAGCGTAAGTGGAAAAGAGGTACCTGCCTGCGGACCCAGTATGTCGAACCTGTCCACATCAGGGGTTGCCTACTGTGAAGTTATTCCCTGGGTGCCCTCGATTTTTTGGCCAAGGACAGAAGGGGCCGTTGTGTGTCCATGGGTAAAATGGAGGCCTGTGCGGAACTGGCCTGTTAGGCTGGACCTCTCCTATTGGTTCAGAGTTTGTGACCCGTCCTCGTCAGAAGTTCCGCCCAGCCTTCCGGTGGCTGTCTCCATGGTGATTGAGAACGAAGCCTTAGGCCCCGCACTCAGCCTTCACCTGGCCTACCTGGCCTCTTTCCCCTCGTCTAGACCGCTGTGTAGATGAAAGAAAGGATGTCGGCCAGTGACCACGTGTCCTCATTTCCTCTGAAGGATTAGGCTCCTTGCCTGGGCAGAAGACAGCCAAGGTCAGCCTGAGCCTAGACTCCTAGTGACCTGTGACACTGCAGACAGTGATAGATGTTGATGTCCACGCTCAGGTATCCGCAGGTGGCCGACTCAGAGTGGTGGGAGGTGAAGTGTAACTAGAGATCACACACTCACGAGGGCACGGGCCAGAGGTCAGGGAAAATAGCTGAGGTCGTGGAGCTCTAGCGGAGCGAGTCTAGGGCCCAGGCCTCCGTCCTGTACGTGGCAAAGAGGTGATCCACGTGCCGCCATCTGCAGACTCTGGACTGCTGGGGCCCTGGATGCCCGGATTTCGGCCTTGTCTTCGGAGAAGTGACGCACATGCAGTGTGCCCCCGGAGGCTGTGGAGCAGCAGAGGGCAAAATCTTGAAAAGGCGGGCTTCAGTTGACTTTGCCTGTGCTCTCCTTTGGCTGAGTGACATCCTGTGTTTCCTAGCAGGAGAAGGCATTCGTGGAGAGAGGCGGATTCCATGTGTGCAGGCAAAGTGTGTGCTGAGATGATGAGTCGCTGGAGACCAGGGTGGACTCTTCAGACCCAGAATAGGCCTCTGGCAGGTATGTGTCAATGTTTTCTGCCCTTCGCACTCAGCCGGGTATTTGCATACAATGTTAGCAGCGGAATTAGTAGTCTCCGGAGAGGCTGCCACATGTCAGCAAGCTTCACCTGGCCAGGGTCCGCCCGTGAGGTAGCTCCCCAATCAATCACTACTCTCTAGACCTTCCAGATAGACTAGCAGATCTTGTCTGCCCGTGGGCAACCAGTAGAGCCAGAGGCCTTCCCCCTTTGCTCTTTCGTCTCTGGGCACTCTGTCAGGCACTCCAAGGTGCGAAGTGACTCAGGGGGAGAGGGAAGAGATTTCCGAGAACGAAGACGTCCAGAGAGAGACAGAGAGAGGCAAGAGATGCTGAGTGGGGATGCCTTGCGTACTGATATCCTCAGGAAAGTGGGAAAGAGGTACCTGGCCTGCTCTGCCAATGCCCTGAAGCAGTCCGCACCAGGGGCTCCCCTGTGCCTGCGTAGGCTTTCCCAGGGTGTGCTCAAATCCTGTGGCCACTAGGTGTCATAGGTCATAATGGAGGGCCCTGTGTCATCTGCCTGGCGGGTCTTGTCATCAGGCCCATCATGAGCTCCGCCCACTCTTCCGGTGGTGGGACTGTCTCCATGGTGATGGCAAAGGAGCCTTGGTCCCGCCCACCTGGCCTTCACTTCACCTAGCTGGCCTGCTGACCCTCACTCAGACCTCTGTGTTGATCAAGATGAATGTCCGCCAGTGCCCAGGTGTCAGCATCTGGGATAAAGGATTCGGGACCTTGCCTGGGGCAGAAGGCAGCCTAGGTCAGCTGGTACCTGGAAGTCTAGTGACTTGTGACACTGCTGCCAGTGACAAATGGTGACTCCCACACTCACATATCCCCTGGTGGCAGAATGATAGTGATGGGTGCAGAAACATCGCTCCGGAGCACACGTGCAATGGGGCACCGGCCAAAGGCCAGGGCCAGTAGTGGACGTCGTGGAGCTGAATGGCGAGCCAGTGAAGGGCCCAAGGATTCCTCCTGTATGTGGGAAACATGTCATCGGGGTCCCCACGTCCATAAACCTTTGAATTGCTGGGGCCCAGGATGCCAGGATTTCGGCCTTGCCTTCGCAGCCCGGCCACATACGCAGCCTTCCACCGGAGGCGGGGATATGTAGACAGCAAAAGTTTGGAGAACGGCAGTGTCTCCTCGATTTCCCTGCCATCGGCCTCTTTGAGCGGCATGCTTTTTTCCTAGTAGGATCAGGCAGTGACGGAGAAAGGCAGGATTATGTGTGCAGGAAAGTATGTGCTGAGAAGGTGACAAGGTTGAGAGCAGGTTGGGATCTTCAGTCCCAGGAAAGGCCCCTGGCAGGTGCGGGTCAATGTTCTCTGCCCATCCCAACTGGCGTGGGGAGGTTTCCAGCATACAAAGCAGCAGCGGAATTATTCTTCCCCCAGAGGTTGCATCTGCCCACAAGCTCCACCTGGCCAGGGTCCGCCCCTACTGTATTGCCCATGTCAGCCAACAAAGACCTTCCAGAGAGACTAACCGCTATTCTCTACCCACGGGGACACGGTAGAGTCGGAAGCCTCCCCTGTTTCATCTCCAGGCTCTCTCTCAGGCCCCTCGTAGTTGTGAGGTGTCTCAGGGGTAGACCGGAGGGATTTCTCTGAATGAACACATACAAGGAGGGGCCATAGATGCTGAGGGAGGGCGCCTTGCCTACTGATATCCTAGCGTAAGTGGAAAAGAGGTACCTGCCTGCGGACCCAGTATGTCGAACCTGTCCACATCAGGGGTTGCCTACTGTGAAGTTATTCCCTGGGTGCCCTCGATTTTTTGGCCAAGGACAGAAGGGGCCGTTGTGTGTCCATGGGTAAAATGGAGGCCTGTGCGGAACTGGCCTGTTAGGCTGGACCTCTCCTATTGGTTCAGAGTTTGTGACCCGTCCTCGTCAGAAGTTCCGCCCAGCCTTCCGGTGGCTGTCTCCATGGTGATTGAGAACGAAGCCTTAGGCCCCGCACTCAGCCTTCACCTGGCCTACCTGGCCTCTTTCCCCTCGTCTAGACCGCTGTGTAGATGAAAGAAAGGATGTCGGCCAGTGACCACGTGTCCTCATTTCCTCTGAAGGATTAGGCTCCTTGCCTGGGCAGAAGACAGCCAAGGTCAGCCTGAGCCTAGACTCCTAGTGACCTGTGACACTGCAGACAGTGATAGATGTTGATGTCCACGCTCAGGTATCCGCAGGTGGCCGACTCAGAGTGGTGGGAGGTGAAGTGTAACTAGAGATCACACACTCACGAGGGCACGGGCCAGAGGTCAGGGAAAATAGCTGAGGTCGTGGAGCTCTAGCGGAGCGAGTCTAGGGCCCAGGCCTCCGTCCTGTACGTGGCAAAGAGGTGATCCACGTGCCGCCATCTGCAGACTCTGGACTGCTGGGGCCCTGGATGCCCGGATTTCGGCCTTGTCTTCGGAGAAGTGACGCACATGCAGTGTGCCCCCGGAGGCTGTGGAGCAGCAGAGGGCAAAATCTTGAAAAGGCGGGCTTCAGTTGACTTTGCCTGTGCTCTCCTTTGGCTGAGTGACATCCTGTGTTTCCTAGCAGGAGAAGGCATTGGTGGAGAGAGGCGGATTCCATGTGTGCAGGCAAAGTGTGTGCTGAGATGATGAGTCGCTGGAGACCAGGGTGGACTCTTCAGACCCAGAATAGGCCTCTGGCAGGTATGTGTCAATGTTTTCTGCCCTTCGCACTCAGCCGGGTATTTGCATACAATGTTAGCAGCGGAATTAGTAGTCTCCGGAGAGGCTGCCACATGTCAGCAAGCTTCACCTGGCCAGGGTCCGCCCGTGAGGTAGCTCCCCAATCAATCACTACTCTCTAGACCTTCCAGATAGACTAGCAGATCTTGTCTGCCCGTGGGCAACCAGTAGAGCCAGAGGCCTTCCCCCTTTGCTCTTTCGTCTCTGGGCACTCTGTCAGGCACTCCAAGGTGCGAAGTGACTCAGGGGGAGAGGGAAGAGATTTCCGAGAACGAAGACGTCCAGAGAGAGACAGAGAGAGGCAAGAGATGCTGAGTGGGGATGCCTTGCGTACTGATATCCTCAGGAAAGTGGGAAAGAGGTACCTGGCCTGCTCTGCCAATGCCCTGAAGCAGTCCGCACCAGGGGCTCCCCTGTGCCTGCGTAGGCTTTCCCAGGGTGTGCTCAAATCCTGTGGCCACTAGGTGTCATAGGTCATAATGGAGGGCCCTGTGTCATCTGCCTGGCGGGTCTTGTCATCAGGCCCATCGTGAGCTCCGCCCACTCTTCCGGTGGTGGGACTGTCTCCATGGTGATGGCAAAGGAGCCTTGGTCCCGCCCACCTGGCCTTCACTTCACCTAGCTGGCCTGCTGACCCTCACTCAGACCTCTGTGTTGATCAAGATGAATGTCCGCCAGTGCCCAGGTGTCAGCATCTGGGATAAAGGATTCGGGACCTTGCCTGGGGCAGAAGGCAGCCTAGGTCAGCTGGTACCTGGAAGTCTAGTGACTTGTGACACTGCTGCCAGTGACAAATGGTGACTCCCACACTCACATATCCCCTGGTGGCAGAATGATAGTGATGGGTGCAGAAACATCGCTCCGGAGCACACGTGCAATGGGGCACCGGCCAAAGGCCAGGGCCAGTAGTGGACGTCGTGGAGCTGAATGGCGAGCCAGTGAAGGGCCCAAGGATTCCTCCTGTATGTGGGAAACATGTCATCGGGGTCCCCACGTCCATAAACCTTTGAATTGCTGGGGCCCAGGATGCCAGGATTTCGGCCTTGCCTTCGCAGCCCGGCCACATACGCAGCCTTCCACCGGAGGCGGGGATATGTAGACAGCAAAAGTTTGGAGAACGGCAGTGTCTCCTCGATTTCCCTGCCATCGGCCTCTTTGAGCGGCATGCTTTTTTCCTAGTAGGATCAGGCAGTGACGGAGAAAGGCAGGATTATGTGTGCAGGAAAGTATGTGCTGAGAAGGTGACAAGGTTGAGAGCAGGTTGGGATCTTCAGTCCCAGGAAAGGCCCCTGGCAGGTGCGGGTCAATGTTCTCTGCCCATCCCAACTGGCGTGGGGAGGTTTCCAGCATACAAAGCAGCAGCGGAATTATTCTTCCCCCAGAGGTTGCATCTGCCCACAAGCTCCACCTGGCCAGGGTCCGCCCCTACTGTATTGCCCATGTCAGCCAACAAAGACCTTCCAGAGAGACTAACCGCTATTCTCTACCCACGGGGACACGGTAGAGTCGGAAGCCTCCCCTGTTTCATCTCCAGGCTCTCTCTCAGGCCCCTCGTAGTTGTGAGGTGTCTCAGGGGTAGACCGGAGGGATTTCTCTGAATGAACACATACAAGGAGGGGCCATAGATGCTGAGGGAGGGCGCCTTGCCTACTGATATCCTAGCGTAAGTGGAAAAGAGGTACCTGCCTGCGGACCCAGTATGTCGAACCTGTCCACATCAGGGGTTGCCTACTGTGAAGTTATTCCCTGGGTGCCCTCGATTTTTTGGCCAAGGACAGAAGGGGCCGTTGTGTGTCCATGGGTAAAATGGAGGCCTGTGCGGAACTGGCCTGTTAGGCTGGACCTCTCCTTTTGGTTCAGAGTTTGTGACCCGTCCTCGTCAGAAGTTCCGCCCAGCCTTCCGGTGGCTGTCTCCATGGTGATTGAGAACGAAGCCTTAGGCCCCGCACTCAGCCTTCACCTGGCCTACCTGGCCTCTTTCCCCTCGTCTAGACCGCTGTGTAGATGAAAGAAAGGATGTCGGCCAGTGACCACGTGTCCTCATTTCCTCTGAAGGATTAGGCTCCTTGCCTGGGCAGAAGACAGCCAAGGTCAGCCTGAGCCTAGACTCCTAGTGACCTGTGACACTGCAGACAGTGATAGATGTTGATGTCCACGCTCAGGTATCCGCAGGTGGCCGACTCAGAGTGGTGGGAGGTGAAGTGTAACTAGAGATCACACACTCACGAGGGCACGGGCCAGAGGTCAGGGAAAATAGCTGAGGTCGTGGAGCTCTAGCGGAGCGAGTCTAGGGCCCAGGCCTCCGTCCTGTACGTGGCAAAGAGGTGATCCACGTGCCGCCATCTGCAGACTCTGGACTGCTGGGGCCCTGGATGCCCGGATTTCGGCCTTGTCTTCGGAGAAGTGACGCACATGCAGTGTGCCCCCGGAGGCTGTGGAGCAGCAGAGGGCAAAATCTTGAAAAGGCGGGCTTCAGTTGACTTTGCCTGTGCTCTCCTTTGGCTGAGTGACATCCTGTGTTTCCTAGCAGGAGAAGGCATTCGTGGAGAGAGGCGGATTCCATGTGTGCAGGCAAAGTGTGTGCTGAGATGATGAGTCGCTGGAGACCAGGGTGGACTCTTCAGACCCAGAATAGGCCTCTGGCAGGTATGTGTCAATGTTTTCTGCCCTTCGCACTCAGCCGGGTATTTGCATACAATGTTAGCAGCGGAATTAGTAGTCTCCGGAGAGGCTGCCACATGTCAGCAAGCTTCACCTGGCCAGGGTCCGCCCGTGAGGTAGCTCCCCAATCAATCACTACTCTCTAGACCTTCCAGATAGACTAGCAGATCTTGTCTGCCCGTGGGCAACCAGTAGAGCCAGAGGCCTTCCCCCTTTGCTCTTTCGTCTCTGGGCACTCTGTCAGGCACTCCAAGGTGCGAAGTGACTCAGGGGGAGAGGGAAGAGATTTCCGAGAACGAAGACGTCCAGAGAGAGACAGAGAGAGGCAAGAGATGCTGAGTGGGGATGCCTTGCGTACTGATATCCTCAGGAAAGTGGGAAAGAGGTACCTGGCCTGCTCTGCCAATGCCCTGAAGCAGTCCGCACCAGGGGCTCCCCTGTGCCTGCGTAGGCTTTCCCAGGGTGTGCTCAAATCCTGTGGCCACTAGGTGTCATAGGTCATAATGGAGGGCCCTGTGTCATCTGCCTGGCGGGTCTTGTCATCAGGCCCATCGTGAGCTCCGCCCACTCTTCCGGTGGTGGGACTGTCTCCATGGTGATGGCAAAGGAGCCTTGGTCCCGCCCACCTGGCCTTCACTTCACCTAGCTGGCCTGCTGACCCTCACTCAGACCTCTGTGTTGATCAAGATGAATGTCCGCCAGTGCCCAGGTGTCAGCATCTGGGATAAAGGATTCGGGACCTTGCCTGGGGCAGAAGGCAGCCTAGGTCAGCTGGTACCTGGAAGTCTAGTGACTTGTGACACTGCTGCCAGTGACAAATGGTGACTCCCACACTCACATATCCCCTGGTGGCAGAATGATAGTGATGGGTGCAGAAACATCGCTCCGGAGCACACGTGCAATGGGGCACCGGCCAAAGGCCAGGGCCAGTAGTGGACGTCGTGGAGCTGAATGGCGAGCCAGTGAAGGGCCCAAGGATTCCTCCTGTATGTGGGAAACATGTCATCGGGGTCCCCACGTCCATAAACCTTTGAATTGCTGGGGCCCAGGATGCCAGGATTTCGGCCTTGCCTTCGCAGCCCGGCCACATACGCAGCCTTCCACCGGAGGCGGGGATATGTAGACAGCAAAAGTTTGGAGAACGGCAGTGTCTCCTCGATTTCCCTGCCATCGGCCTCTTTGAGCGGCATGCTTTTTTCCTAGTAGGATCAGGCAGTGACGGAGAAAGGCAGGATTATGTGTGCAGGAAAGTATGTGCTGAGAAGGTGACAAGGTTGAGAGCAGGTTGGGATCTTCAGTCCCAGGAAAGGCCCCTGGCAGGTGCGGGTCAATGTTCTCTGCCCATCCCAACTGGCGTGGGGAGGTTTCCAGCATACAAAGCAGCAGCGGAATTATTCTTCCCCCAGAGGTTGCATCTGCCCACAAGCTCCACCTGGCCAGGGTCCGCCCCTACTGTATTGCCCATGTCAGCCAACAAAGACCTTCCAGAGAGACTAACCGCTATTCTCTACCCACGGGGACACGGTAGAGTCGGAAGCCTCCCCTGTTTCATCTCCAGGCTCTCTCTCAGGCCCCTCGTAGTTGTGAGGTGTCTCAGGGGTAGACCGGAGGGATTTCTCTGAATGAACACATACAAGGAGGGGCCATAGATGCTGAGGGAGGGCGCCTTGCCTACTGATATCCTAGCGTAAGTGGAAAAGAGGTACCTGCCTGCGGACCCAGTATGTCGAACCTGTCCACATCAGGGGTTGCCTACTGTGAAGTTATTCCCTGGGTGCCCTCGATTTTTTGGCCAAGGACAGAAGGGGCCGTTGTGTGTCCATGGGTAAAATGGAGGCCTGTGCGGAACTGGCCTGTTAGGCTGGACCTCTCCTATTGGTTCAGAGTTTGTGACCCGTCCTCGTCAGAAGTTCCGCCCAGCCTTCCGGTGGCTGTCTCCATGGTGATTGAGAACGAAGCCTTAGGCCCCGCACTCAGCCTTCACCTGGCCTACCTGGCCTCTTTCCCCTCGTCTAGACCGCTGTGTAGATGAAAGAAAGGATGTCGGCCAGTGACCACGTGTCCTCATTTCCTCTGAAGGATTAGGCTCCTTGCCTGGGCAGAAGACAGCCAAGGTCAGCCTGAGCCTAGACTCCTAGTGACCTGTGACACTGCAGACAGTGATAGATGTTGATGTCCACGCTCAGGTATCCGCAGGTGGCCGACTCAGAGTGGTGGGAGGTGAAGTGTAACTAGAGATCACACACTCACGAGGGCACGGGCCAGAGGTCAGGGAAAATAGCTGAGGTCGTGGAGCTCTAGCGGAGCGAGTCTAGGGCCCAGGCCTCCGTCCTGTACGTGGCAAAGAGGTGATCCACGTGCCGCCATCTGCAGACTCTGGACTGCTGGGGCCCTGGATGCCCGGATTTCGGCCTTGTCTTCGGAGAAGTGACGCACATGCAGTGTGCCCCCGGAGGCTGTGGAGCAGCAGAGGGCAAAATCTTGAAAAGGCGGGCTTCAGTTGACTTTGCCTGTGCTCTCCTTTGGCTGAGTGACATCCTGTGTTTCCTAGCAGGAGAAGGCATTGGTGGAGAGAGGCGGATTCCATGTGTGCAGGCAAAGTGTGTGCTGAGATGATGAGTCGCTGGAGACCAGGGTGGACTCTTCAGACCCAGAATAGGCCTCTGGCAGGTATGTGTCAATGTTTTCTGCCCTTCGCACTCAGCCGGGTATTTGCATACAATGTTAGCAGCGGAATTAGTAGTCTCCGGAGAGGCTGCCACATGTCAGCAAGCTTCACCTGGCCAGGGTCCGCCCGTGAGGTAGCTCCCCAATCAATCACTACTCTCTAGACCTTCCAGATAGACTAGCAGATCTTGTCTGCCCGTGGGCAACCAGTAGAGCCAGAGGCCTTCCCCCTTTGCTCTTTCGTCTCTGGGCACTCTGTCAGGCACTCCAAGGTGCGAAGTGACTCAGGGGGAGAGGGAAGAGATTTCCGAGAACGAAGACGTCCAGAGAGAGACAGAGAGAGGCAAGAGATGCTGAGTGGGGATGCCTTGCGTACTGATATCCTCAGGAAAGTGGGAAAGAGGTACCTGGCCTGCTCTGCCAATGCCCTGAAGCAGTCCGCACCAGGGGCTCCCCTGTGCCTGCGTAGGCTTTCCCAGGGTGTGCTCAAATCCTGTGGCCACTAGGTGTCATAGGTCATAATGGAGGGCCCTGTGTCATCTGCCTGGCGGGTCTTGTCATCAGGCCCATCGTGAGCTCCGCCCACTCTTCCGGTGGTGGGACTGTCTCCATGGTGATGGCAAAGGAGCCTTGGTCCCGCCCACCTGGCCTTCACTTCACCTAGCTGGCCTGCTGACCCTCACTCAGACCTCTGTGTTGATCAAGATGAATGTCCGCCAGTGCCCAGGTGTCAGCATCTGGGATAAAGGATTCGGGACCTTGCCTGGGGCAGAAGGCAGCCTAGGTCAGCTGGTACCTGGAAGTCTAGTGACTTGTGACACTGCTGCCAGTGACAAATGGTGACTCCCACACTCACATATCCCCTGGTGGCAGAATGATAGTGATGGGTGCAGAAACATCGCTCCGGAGCACACGTGCAATGGGGCACCGGCCAAAGGCCAGGGCCAGTAGTGGACGTCGTGGAGCTGAATGGCGAGCCAGTGAAGGGCCCAAGGATTCCTCCTGTATGTGGGAAACATGTCATCGGGGTCCCCACGTCCATAAACCTTTGAATTGCTGGGGCCCAGGATGCCAGGATTTCGGCCTTGCCTTCGCAGCCCGGCCACATACGCAGCCTTCCACCGGAGGCGGGGATATGTAGACAGCAAAAGTTTGGAGAACGGCAGTGTCTCCTCGATTTCCCTGCCATCGGCCTCTTTGAGCGGCATGCTTTTTTCCTAGTAGGATCAGGCAGTGACGGAGAAAGGCAGGATTATGTGTGCAGGAAAGTATGTGCTGAGAAGATGACAAGGTTGAGAGCAGGTTGGGATCTTCAGTCCCAGGAAAGGCCCCTGGCAGGTGCGGGTCAATGTTCTCTGCCCATCCCAACTGGCGTGGGGAGGTTTCCAGCATACAAAGCAGCAGCGGAATTATTCTTCCCCCAGAGGTTGCATCTGCCCACAAGCTCCACCTGGCCAGGGTCCGCCCCTACTGTATTGCCCATGTCAGCCAACAAAGACCTTCCAGAGAGACTAACCGCTATTCTCTACCCACGGGGACACGGTAGAGTCGGAAGCCTCCCCTGTTTCATCTCCAGGCTCTCTCTCAGGCCCCTCGTAGTTGTGAGGTGTCTCAGGGGTAGACCGGAGGGATTTCTCTGAATGAACACATACAAGGAGGGGCCATAGATGCTGAGGGAGGGCGCCTTGCCTACTGATATCCTAGCGTAAGTGGAAAAGAGGTACCTGCCTGCGGACCCAGTATGTCGAACCTGTCCACATCAGGGGTTGCCTACTGTGAAGTTATTCCCTGGGTGCCCTCGATTTTTTGGCCAAGGACAGAAGGGGCCGTTGTGTGTCCATGGGTAAAATGGAGGCCTGTGCGGAACTGGCCTGTTAGGCTGGACCTCTCCTATTGGTTCAGAGTTTGTGACCCGTCCTCGTCAGAAGTTCCGCCCAGCCTTCCGGTGGCTGTCTCCATGGTGATTGAGAACGAAGCCTTAGGCCCCGCACTCAGCCTTCACCTGGCCTACCTGGCCTCTTTCCCCTCGTCTAGACCGCTGTGTAGATGAAAGAAAGGATGTCGGCCAGTGACCACGTGTCCTCATTTCCTCTGAAGGATTAGGCTCCTTGCCTGGGCAGAAGACAGCCAAGGTCAGCCTGAGCCTAGACTCCTAGTGACCTGTGACACTGCAGACAGTGATAGATGTTGATGTCCACGCTCAGGTATCCGCAGGTGGCCGACTCAGAGTGGTGGGAGGTGAAGTGTAACTAGAGATCACACACTCACGAGGGCACGGGCCAGAGGTCAGGGAAAATAGCTGAGGTCGTGGAGCTCTAGCGGAGCGAGTCTAGGGCCCAGGCCTCCGTCCTGTACGTGGCAAAGAGGTGATCCACGTGCCGCCATCTGCAGACTCTGGACTGCTGGGGCCCTGGATGCCCGGATTTCGGCCTTGTCTTCGGAGAAGTGACGCACATGCAGTGTGCCCCCGGAGGCTGTGGAGCAGCAGAGGGCAAAATCTTGAAAAGGCGGGCTTCAGTTGACTTTGCCTGTGCTCTCCTTTGGCTGAGTGACATCCTGTGTTTCCTAGCAGGAGAAGGCATTCGTGGAGAGAGGCGGATTCCATGTGTGCAGGCAAAGTGTGTGCTGAGATGATGAGTCGCTGGAGACCAGGGTGGACTCTTCAGACCCAGAATAGGCCTCTGGCAGGTATGTGTCAATGTTTTCTGCCCTTCGCACTCAGCCGGGTATTTGCATACAATGTTAGCAGCGGAATTAGTAGTCTCCGGAGAGGCTGCCACATGTCAGCAAGCTTCACCTGGCCAGGGTCCGCCCGTGAGGTAGCTCCCCAATCAATCACTACTCTCTAGACCTTCCAGATAGACTAGCAGATCTTGTCTGCCCGTGGGCAACCAGTAGAGCCAGAGGCCTTCCCCCTTTGCTCTTTCGTCTCTGGGCACTCTGTCAGGCACTCCAAGGTGCGAAGTGACTCAGGGGGAGAGGGAAGAGATTTCCGAGAACGAAGACGTCCAGAGAGAGACAGAGAGAGGCAAGAGATGCTGAGTGGGGATGCCTTGCGTACTGATATCCTCAGGAAAGTGGGAAAGAGGTACCTGGCCTGCTCTGCCAATGCCCTGAAGCAGTCCGCACCAGGGGCTCCCCTGTGCCTGCGTAGGCTTTCCCAGGGTGTGCTCAAATCCTGAGGCCACTAGGTGTCATAGGTCATAATGGAGGGCCCTGTGTCATCTGCCTGGCGGGTCTTGTCATCAGGCCCATCATGAGCTCCGCCCACTCTTCCGGTGGTGGGACTGTCTCCATGGTGATGGCAAAGGAGCCTTGGTCCCCCCCACCTGGCCTTCACCTCACGTAGCTGGCCTGCTGACCCTCACTCAGACCTCTGTGTTGATCAAAATGAATGTCCGCCAGTGCCCAGGTGTCAGCATCTGGGATAAAGGATACGGGACCTTGCCTGGGGCAGAAGGCAGCCTAGGTCAGCTGGTACCTGGAAGTCTAGTGACTTGTGACACTGCTGCCAGTGACAAATGGTGACTCCCACACTCACATATCCCCTGGTGGCAGAATGATAGTGATGGGTGCAGAAACATCGCTCCGGAGCACACGTGCAATGGGGCACCGGCCAAAGGCCAGGGCCAGTAGTGGACGTCGTGGAGCTGAATGGCGAGCCAGTGAAGGGCCCAAGGATTCCTCCTGTATGTGGGAAACATGTCATCGGGGTCCCCACGTCCATAAACCTTTGAATTGCTGGGGCCCAGGATGCCAGGATTTCGGCCTTGCCTTCGCAGCCCGGCCACATACGCAGCCTTCCACCGGAGGCGGGGATATGTAGACAGCAAAAATTTGGAAAACGGCAGTGTCTCCTCGATTTCCCTGCCATCGGCCTCTTTGAGCGGCATGCTTTTTTCCTAGTAGGATCAGGCAGTGACGGAGAAAGGCAGGATTATGTGTGCAGGAAAGTATGTGCTGAGAAGGTGACAAGGTTGAGAGCAGGTTGGGATCTTCAGTCCCAGGAAAGGCCCCTGGAAGGTGCGGGTCAATGTTCTCTGCCCATCCCAACTGGCGTGGGGAGGTTTCCAGCATACAAAGCAGCAGCGGAATTATTCTTCCCCCAGAGGTTGCATCTGCCCACAAGCTCCACCTGGCCAGGGTCCGCCCCTACTGTATTGCCCATGTCAGCCAACAGAAGCTAAGACCTTCCAGAGAGAGTAACTGCTATTCTCTACCCACGGGGACGTGGTAGAGTCGGAAGCCTCCCCTGTTTCATCTCCAGGCTCTCTCTCAGGCCCCTCGTAGTTGTGAGGTGTCTCGGGTAGACCGGAGGGATTTCTCTGAATGAACACATACAAGGAGGGGCCATAGATGCTGAGGGAGGGCGCCTTGCCTACTGATATCCTAGCGTAAGTGGAAAAGAGGTACCTGCCTGCTGTCCCAGTATGTCGAACCTGTCCACATCAGGGGTTGCCTACTGTGAAGTTATTCCCTGGGTGCCCTCGATTTTGTGGCCAAGGACAGAAGGGGCCGTTGTGTGTCCATGGGTAAAATGGAGGCCTGTGCGGAACTGGCCTGTTAGGCTGGACCTCTCCTATTGGCTCAGAGTTTGTGACCCGTCCTCGTCAGAAGTTCCGCCCAGCCTTCCGGTGGCTGTCTCCATGGTGATTGAGAAAGAAGCCTTAGGCCCCGCACTCAGCCTTCACCTGGCCTACCTGGCCTCTTTCCCCTCGTCTGGACCGCTGTGTAGATGAAAGAAAGGATGTCGGCCAGTGACCACGTGTCCTCATTTCCTCTGAAGGATTAGGCTCCTTGCCTGGGCAGAAGACAGCCAAGGTCAGCCTGAGCCTAGACTCCTAGTGACCTGTGACACTGCAGACAGTGATAGATGTTGATGTCCACGCTCAGGTATCCGCAGGTGGCCGACTCAGAGTGGTGGGAGGTGAAGTGTAACTAGAGATCACACACTCACGAGGGCACGGGCCAGAGGTCAGGGAAAATAGCTGAGTTCGTGGAGCTCTAGCGGAGCCAGTCTAGGGCCCAGGCCTCCCTCCTGTACGTGGCAAAGAGGTGATCCACGTGCCGCCGTCCGCAGACTCTGGACTGCTGGGGCCCTGGATGCCCGGATCTCGGCCTTGTCTTCGGAGAAGTGACGCACATGCAGTGTGCCTCCGGAGGCTGTGGACCAGCAGAGGGGGAAATCTTGAAAACGCGGGCTTCAGTTGACTTTGCCTGTGCTCTCCTTTGGCTGAGTGACATCCTGTGTTTCCTAGCAGGAGAAGGCATTCGTGGAGAGAGGCGGATTCCATGTGTGCAGGCAAAGTGTGTGCTGAGATGATGAGTCGCTGGAGACCAGGGTGGACTCTTCAGACCCAGAATAGGCCTCTGGCAGGTATGTGTCAATGTTTTCTGCCCTTCGCACTCAGCCGGGTATTTGCATACAATGTTAGCAGCGGAATTAGTAGTCTCCGGAGAGGCTGCCACATGTCAGCAAGCTTCACCTGGCCAGGGTCCGCCCGTGAGGTAGCTCCCCAATCAATCACTACTCTCTAGACCTTCCAGATAGACTAGCAGATCTTGTCTGCCCGTGGGCAACCAGTAGAGCCAGAGGCCTTCCCCCTTTGCTCTTTCGTCTCTGGGCACTCTGTCAGGCACTCCAAGGTGCGAAGTGACTCAGGGGGAGAGGGAAGAGATTTCCGAGAACGAAGACGTCCAGAGAGAGACAGAGAGAGGCAAGAGATGCTGAGTGGGGATGCCTTGCGTACTGATATCCTCAGGAAAGTGGGAAAGAGGTACCTGGCCTGCTCTGCCAATGCCCTGAAGCAGTCCGCACCAGGGGCTCCCCTGTGCCTGCGTAGGCTTTCCCAGGGTGTGCTCAAATCCTGAGGCCACTAGGTGTCATAGGTCATAATGGAGGGCCCTGTGTCATCTGCCTGGCGGGTCTTGTCATCAGGCCCATCGTGAGCTCCGCCCACTCTTCCGGTGGTGGGACTGTCTCCATGGTGATGGCAAAGGAGCCTTGGTCCCGCCCACCTGGCCTTCACTTCACCTAGCTGGCCTGCTGACCCTCACTCAGACCTCTGTGTTGATCAAGATGAATGTCCGCCAGTGCCCAGGTGTCAGCATCTGGGATAAAGGATTCGGGACCTTGCCTGGGGCAGAAGGCAGCCTAGGTCAGCTGGTACCTGGAAGTCTAGTGACTTGTGACACTGCTGCCAGTGACAAATGGTGACTCCCACACTCACATATCCCCTGGTGGCAGAATGATAGTGATGGGTGCAGAAACATCGCTCCGGAGCACACGTGCAATGGGGCACCGGCCAAAGGCCAGGGCCAGTAGTGGACGTCGTGGAGCTGAATGGCGAGCCAGTGAAGGGCCCAAGGATTCCTCCTGTATGTGGGAAACATGTCATCGGGGTCCCCACGTCCATAAACCTTTGAATTGCTGGGGCCCAGGATGCCAGGATTTCGGCCTTGCCTTCGCAGCCCGGCCACATACGCAGCCTTCCACCGGAGGCGGGGATATGTAGACAGCAAAAGTTTGGAGAACGGCAGTGTCTCCTCGATTTCCCTGCCATCGGCCTCTTTGAGCGGCATGCTTTTTTCCTAGTAGGATCAGGCAGTGACGGAGAAAGGCAGGATTATGTGTGCAGGAAAGTATGTGCTGAGAAGGTGACAAGGTTGAGAGCAGGTTGGGATCTTCAGTCCCAGGAAAGGCCCCTGGCAGGTGCGGGTCAATGTTCTCTGCCCATCCCAACTGGCGTGGGGAGGTTTCCAGCATACAAAGCAGCAGCGGAATTATTCTTCCCCCAGAGGTTGCATCTGCCCACAAGCTCCACCTGGCCAGGGTCCGCCCCTACTGTATTGCCCATGTCAGCCAACAAAGACCTTCCAGAGAGACTAACCGCTATTCTCTACCCACGGGGACACGGTAGAGTCGGAAGCCTCCCCTGTTTCATCTCCAGGCTCTCTCTCAGGCCCCTCGTAGTTGTGAGGTGTCTCAGGGGTAGACCGGAGGGATTTCTCTGAATGAACACATACAAGGAGGGGCCATAGATGCTGAGGGAGGGCGCCTTGCCTACTGATATCCTAGCGTAAGTGGAAAAGAGGTACCTGCCTGCTGACCCAGTATGTCGAACCTGTCCACATCAGGGGTTGCCTACTGTGAAGTTATTCCCTGGGTGCCCTCGATTTTTTGGCCAAGGACAGAAGGGGCCGTTGTGTGTCCATGGGTAAAATGGAGGCCTGTGCGGAGCTGGCCTGTTAGGCTGGACCTCTCCTATTGGTTCAGAGTTTGTGACCCGTCCTCGTCAGAAGTTCCGCCCAGCCTTCCGGTGGCTGTCTCCATGGTGATTGAGAACGAAGCCTTAGGCCCCGCACTCAGCCTTCACCTGGCCTACCTGGCCTCTTTCCCCTCGTCTAGACCGCTGTGTAGATGAAAGAAAGGATGTCGGCCAGTGACCACGTGTCCTCATTTCCTCTGAAGGATTAGGCTCCTTGCCTGGGCAGAAGACAGCCAAGGTCAGCCTGAGCCTAGACTCCTAGTGACCTGTGACACTGCAGACAGTGATAGATGTTGATGTCCACGCTCAGGTATCCGCAGGTGGCCGACTCAGAGTGGTGGGAGGTGAAGTGTAACTAGAGATCACACACTCACGAGGGCACGGGCCAGAGGTCAGGGAAAATAGCTGAGGTCGTGGAGCTCTAGCGGAGCGAGTCTAGGGCCCAGGCCTCCGTCCTGTACGTGGCAAAGAGGTGATCCACGTGCCGCCATCTGCAGACTCTGGACTGCTGGGGCCCTGGATGCCCGGATTTCGGCCTTGTCTTCGGAGAAGTGACGCACATGCAGTGTGCCCCCGGAGGCTGTGGAGCAGCAGAGGGCAAAATCTTGAAAAGGCGGGCTTCAGTTGACTTTGCCTGTGCTCTCCTTTGGCTGAGTGACATCCTGTGTTTCCTAGCAGGAGAAGGCATTCGTGGAGAGAGGCGGATTCCATGTGTGCAGGCAAAGTGTGTGCTGAGATGATGAGTCGCTGGAGACCAGGGTGGACTCTTCAGACCCAGAATAGGCCTCTGGCAGGTATGTGTCAATGTTTTCTGCCCTTCGCACTCAGCCGGGTATTTGCATACAATGTTAGCAGCGGAATTAGTAGTCTCCGGAGAGGCTGCCACATGTCAGCAAGCTTCACCTGGCCAGGGTCCGCCCGTGAGGTAGCTCCCCAATCAATCACTACTCTCTAGACCTTCCAGATAGACTAGCAGATCTTGTCTGCCCGTGGGCAACCAGTAGAGCCAGAGGCCTTCCCCCTTTGCTCTTTCGTCTCTGGGCACTCTGTCAGGCACTCCAAGGTGCGAAGTGACTCAGGGGGAGAGGGAAGAGATTTCCGAGAACGAAGACGTCCAGAGAGAGACAGAGAGAGGCAAGAGATGCTGAGTGGGGATGCCTTGCGTACTGATATCCTCAGGAAAGTGGGAAAGAGGTACCTGGCCTGCTCTGCCAATGCCCTGAAGCAGTCCGCACCAGGGGCTCCCCTGTGCCTGCGTAGGCTTTCCCAGGGTGTGCTCAAATCCTGAGGCCACTAGGTGTCATAGGTCATAATGGAGGGCCCTGTGTCATCTGCCTGGCGGGTCTTGTCATCAGGCCCATCATGAGCTCCGCCCACTCTTCCGGTGGTGGGACTGTCTCCATGGTGATGGCAAAGGAGCCTTGGTCCCGCCCACCTGGCCTTCACCTCACGTAGCTGGCCTGCTGACCCTCACTCAGACCTCTGTGTTGATCAAAATGAATGTCCGCCAGTGCCCAGGTGTCAGCATCTGGGATAAAGGATACGGGACCTTGCCTGGGGCAGAAGGCAGCCTAGGTCAGCTGGTACCTGGAAGTCTAGTGACTTGTGACACTGCTGCCAGTGACAAATGGTGACTCCCACACTCACATATCCCCTGGTGGCAGAATGATAGTGATGGGTGCAGAAACATCGCTCCGGAGCACACGTGCAATGGGGCACCGGCCAAAGGCCAGGGCCAGTAGTGGACGTCGTGGAGCTGAATGGCGAGCCAGTGAAGGGCCCAAGGATTCCTCCTGTATGTGGGAAACATGTCATCGGGGTCCCCACGTCCATAAACCTTTGAATTGCTGGGGCCCAGGATGCCAGGATTTCGGCCTTGCCTTCGCAGCCCGGCCACATACGCAGCCTTCCACCGGAGGCGGGGATATGTAGACAGCAAAAATTTGGAAAACGGCAGTGTCTCCTCGATTTCCCTGCCATCGGCCTCTTTGAGCGGCATGCTTTTTTCCTAGTAGGATCAGGCAGTGACGGAGAAAGGCAGGATTATGTGTGCAGGAAAGTATGTGCTGAGAAGGTGACAAGGTTGAGAGCAGGTTGGGATCTTCAGTCCCAGGAAAGGCCCCTGGAAGGTGCGGGTCAATGTTCTCTGCCCATCCCAACTGGCGTGGGGAGGTTTCCAGCATACAAAGCAGCAGCGGAATTATTCTTCCCCCAGAGGTTGCATCTGCCCACAAGCTCCACCTGGCCAGGGTCCGCCCCTACTGTATTGCCCATGTCAGCCAACAGAAGCTAAGACCTTCCAGAGAGAGTAACTGCTATTCTCTACCCACGGGGACGTGGTAGAGTCGGAAGCCTCCCCTGTTTCATCTCCAGGCTCTCTCTCAGGCCCCTCGTAGTTGTGAGGTGTCTCGGGTAGACCGGAGGGATTTCTCTGAATGAACACATACAAGGAGGGGCCATAGATGCTGAGGGAGGGCGCCTTGCCTACTGATATCCTAGCGTAAGTGGAAAAGAGGTACCTGCCTGCTGTCCCAGTATGTCGAACCTGTCCACATCAGGGGTTGCCTACTGTGAAGTTATTCCCTGGGTGCCCTCGATTTTGTGGCCAAGGACAGAAGGGGCCGTTGTGTGTCCATGGGTAAAATGGAGGCCTGTGCGGAACTGGCCTGTTAGGCTGGACCTCTCCTATTGGCTCAGAGTTTGTGACCCGTCCTCGTCAGAAGTTCCGCCCAGCCTTCCGGTGGCTGTCTCCATGGTGATTGAGAAAGAAGCCTTAGGCCCCGCACTCAGCCTTCACCTGGCCTACCTGGCCTCTTTCCCCTCGTCTGGACCGCTGTGTAGATGAAAGAAAGGATGTCGGCCAGTGACCACGTGTCCTCATTTCCTCTGAAGGATTAGGCTCCTTGCCTGGGCAGAAGACAGCCAAGGTCAGCCTGAGCCTAGACTCCTAGTGACCTGTGACACTGCAGACAGTGATAGATGTTGATGTCCACGCTCAGGTATCCGCAGGTGGCCGACTCAGAGTGGTGGGAGGTGAAGTGTAACTAGAGATCACACACTCACGAGGGTACGGGCCAGAGGTCAGGGAAAATAGCTGAGTTCGTGGAGCTCTAGCGGAGCCAGTCTAGGGCCCAGGCCTCCCTCCTGTACGTGGCAAAGAGGTGATCCACGTGCCGCCGTCCGCAGACTCTGGACTGCTGGGGCCCTGGATGCCCGGATCTCGGCCTTGTCTTCGGAGAAGTGACGCACATGCAGTGTGCCTCCGGAGGCTGTGGACCAGCAGAGGGGGAAATCTTGAAAACGCGGGCTTCAGTTGACTTTGCCTGTGCTCTCCTTTGGCTGAGTGACATCCTGTGTTTCCTAGCAGGAGAAGGCATTCGTGGAGAGAGGCGGATTCCATGTGTGCAGGCAAAGTGTGTGCTGAGATGATGAGTCGCTGGAGACCAGGGTGGACTCTTCAGACCCAGAATAGGCCTCTGGCAGGTATGTGTGAATGTTTTCTGCCCTTCGCACTCAGCCGGGTATTTGCATACAATGTTAGCAGCGGAATTAGTAGTCTCCGGAGAGGCTGCCACATGTCAGCAAGCTTCACCTGGCCAGGGTCCGCCCGTGAGGTAGCTCCCCAATCAATCACTACTCTCTAGACCTTCCAGATAGACTAGCAGATCTTGTCTGCCCGTGGGCAACCAGTAGAGCCAGAGGCCTTCCCCCTTTGCTCTTTCGTCTCTGGGCACTCTGTCAGGCACTCCAAGGTGCGAAGTGACTCAGGGGGAGAGGGAAGAGATTTCCGAGAACGAAGACGTCCAGAGAGAGACAGAGAGAGGCAAGAGATGCTGAGTGGGGATGCCTTGCGTACTGATATCCTCAGGAAAGTGGGAAAGAGGTACCTGGCCTGCTCTGCCAATGCCCTGAAGCAGTCCGCACCAGGGGCTCCCCTGTGCCTGCGTAGGCTTTCCCAGGGTGTGCTCAAATCCTGAGGCCACTAGGTGTCATAGGTCATAATGGAGGGCCCTGTGTCATCTGCCTGGCGGGTCTTGTCATCAGGCCCATCGTGAGCTCCGCCCACTCTTCCGGTGGTGGGACTGTCTCCATGGTGATGGCAAAGGAGCCTTGGTCCCGCCCACCTGGCCTTCACTTCACCTAGCTGGCCTGCTGACCCTCACTCAGACCTCTGTGTTGATCAAGATGAATGTCCGCCAGTGCCCAGGTGTCAGCATCTGGGATAAAGGATTCGGGACCTTGCCTGGGGCAGAAGGCAGCCTAGGTCAGCTGGTACCTGGAAGTCTAGTGACTTGTGACACTGCTGCCAGTGACAAATGGTGACTCCCACACTCACATATCCCCTGGTGGCAGAATGATAGTGATGGGTGCAGAAACATCGCTCCGGAGCACACGTGCAATGGGGCACCGGCCAAAGGCCAGGGCCAGTAGTGGACGTCGTGGAGCTGAATGGCGAGCCAGTGAAGGGCCCAAGGATTCCTCCTGTATGTGGGAAACATGTCATCGGGGTCCCCACGTCCATAAACCTTTGAATTGCTGGGGCCCAGGATGCCAGGATTTCGGCCTTGCCTTCGCAGCCCGGCCACATACGCAGCCTTCCACCGGAGGCGGGGATATGTAGACAGCAAAAGTTTGGAGAACGGCAGTGTCTCCTCGATTTCCCTGCCATCGGCCTCTTTGAGCGGCATGCTTTTTTCCTAGTAGGATCAGGCAGTGACGGAGAAAGGCAGGATTATGTGTGCAGGAAAGTATGTGCTGAGAAGGTGACAAGGTTGAGAGCAGGTTGGGATCTTCAGTCCCAGGAAAGGCCCCTGGCAGGTGCGGGTCAATGTTCTCTGCCCATCCCAACTGGCGTGGGGAGGTTTCCAGCATACAAAGCAGCAGCGGAATTATTCTTCCCCCAGAGGTTGCATCTGCCCACAAGCTCCACCTGGCCAGGGTCCGCCCCTACTGTATTGCCCATGTCAGCCAACAAAGACCTTCCAGAGAGACTAACCGCTATTCTCTACCCACGGGGACACGGTAGAGTCGGAAGCCTCCCCTGTTTCATCTCCAGGCTCTCTCTCAGGCCCCTCGTAGTTGTGAGGTGTCTCAGGGGTAGACCGGAGGGATTTCTCTGAATGAACACATACAAGGAGGGGCCATAGATGCTGAGGGAGGGCGCCTTGCCTACTGATATCCTAGCGTAAGTGGAAAAGAGGTACCTGCCTGCTGACCCAGTATGTCGAACCTGTCCACATCAGGGGTTGCCTACTGTGAAGTTATTCCCTGGGTGCCCTCGATTTTTTGGCCAAGGACAGAAGGGGCCGTTGTGTGTCCATGGGTAAAATGGAGGCCTGTGCGGAGCTGGCCTGTTAGGCTGGACCTCTCCTATTGGTTCAGAGTTTGTGACCCGTCCTCGTCAGAAGTTCCGCCCAGCCTTCCGGTGGCTGTCTCCATGGTGATTGAGAACGAAGCCTTAGGCCCCGCACTCAGCCTTCACCTGGCCTACCTGGCCTCTTTCCCCTCGTCTAGACCGCTGTGTAGATGAAAGAAAGGATGTCGGCCAGTGACCACGTGTCCTCATTTCCTCTGAAGGATTAGGCTCCTTGCCTGGGCAGAAGACAGCCAAGGTCAGCCTGAGCCTAGACTCCTAGTGACCTGTGACACTGCAGACAGTGATAGATGTTGATGTCCACGCTCAGGTATCCGCAGGTGGCCGACTCAGAGTGGTGGGAGGTGAAGTGTAACTAGAGATCACACACTCACGAGGGCACGGGCCAGAGGTCAGGGAAAATAGCTGAGGTCGTGGAGCTCTAGCGGAGCGAGTCTAGGGCCCAGGCCTCCGTCCTGTACGTGGCAAAGAGGTGATCCACGTGCCGCCATCTGCAGACTCTGGACTGCTGGGGCCCTGGATGCCCGGATTTCGGCCTTGTCTTCGGAGAAGTGACGCACATGCAGTGTGCCCCCGGAGGCTGTGGAGCAGCAGAGGGCAAAATCTTGAAAAGGCGGGCTTCAGTTGACTTTGCCTGTGCTCTCCTTTGGCTGAGTGACATCCTGTGTTTCCTAGCAGGAGAAGGCATTCGTGGAGAGAGGCGGATTCCATGTGTGCAGGCAAAGTGTGTGCTGAGATGATGAGTCGCTGGAGACCAGGGTGGACTCTTCAGACCCAGAATAGGCCTCTGGCAGGTATGTGTCAATGTTTTCTGCCCTTCGCACTCAGCCGGGTATTTGCATACAATGTTAGCAGCGGAATTAGTAGTCTCCGGAGAGGCTGCCACATGTCAGCAAGCTTCACCTGGCCAGGGTCCGCCCGTGAGGTAGCTCCCCAATCAATCACTACTCTCTAGACCTTCCAGATAGACTAGCAGATCTTGTCTGCCCGTGGGCAACCAGTAGAGCCAGAGGCCTTCCCCCTTTGCTCTTTCGTCTCTGGGCACTCTGTCAGGCACTCCAAGGTGCGAAGTGACTCAGGGGGAGAGGGAAGAGATTTCCGAGAACGAAGACGTCCAGAGAGAGACAGAGAGAGGCAAGAGATGCTGAGTGGGGATGCCTTGCGTACTGATATCCTCAGGAAAGTGGGAAAGAGGTACCTGGCCTGCTCTGCCAATGCCCTGAAGCAGTCCGCACCAGGGGCTCCCCTGTGCCTGCGTAGGCTTTCCCAGGGTGTGCTCAAATCCTGAGGCCACTAGGTGTCATAGGTCATAATGGAGGGCCCTGTGTCATCTGCCTGGCGGGTCTTGTCATCAGGCCCATCATGAGCTCCGCCCACTCTTCCGGTGGTGGGACTGTCTCCATGGTGATGGCAAAGGAGCCTTGGTCCCGCCCACCTGGCCTTCACCTCACGTAGCTGGCCTGCTGACCCTCACTCAGACCTCTGTGTTGATCAAAATGAATGTCCGCCAGTGCCCAGGTGTCAGCATCTGGGATAAAGGATACGGGACCTTGCCTGGGGCAGAAGGCAGCCTAGGTCAGCTGGTACCTGGAAGTCTAGTGACTTGTGACACTGCTGCCAGTGACAAATGGTGACTCCCACACTCACATATCCCCTGGTGGCAGAATGATAGTGATGGGTGCAGAAACATCGCTCCGGAGCACACGTGCAATGGGGCACCGGCCAAAGGCCAGGGCCAGTAGCGGACGTCGTGGAGCTGAATGGCGAGCCAGTGAAGGGCCCAAGGATTCCTCCTGCATGTGGGAAACATGTCATCCGTGTCCCCACGTCCATAAACCATTGGATTGCTGGGGCCCAGGATGCCAGGATTTCGGCCTTGCCTTCGCAGCCCGGCCACATACGCAGCCTTCCACCGGAGGCGGGGATATGTAGACAGCAAAAGTTTGGAGAACGGCAGTGTCTCCTCGATTTCCCTGCCATCGGCCTCTTTGAGCGGCATGCTTTTTTCCTAGTAGGATCAGGCAGTGACGGAGAAAGGCAGGATTATGTGTGCAGGAAAGTATGTGCTGAGAAGGTGACAAGGTTGAGAGCAGGTTGGGATCTTCAGTCCCAGGAAAGACCCCTGGCAGTTGCGGGTCAATGTTCTCTGCCCATCCCAACTGGCGTGGGGAGGTTTCCAGCATACAAAGCAGCAGCGGAATTATTCTTCCCCCAGAGGTTGCATCTGCCCACAAGCTCCACCTGGCCAGGGTCGGCCCCTACCGTATTGCCCATGTCAGTCAACAGAAGCTAAGACCTTCCAGAGAGAGTAACTGCTATTCTCTACCCTCGGGTACGCGGTAGAGTCGGAAGCCTCCCCTGTTTCATCTCCAGGCTCTCTCTCAGGCCCCTCGTAGTTGTGAGGTGTCTCAGGGGTAGACCGGAGGGATTTCTCTGAATGAACACATACAAGGAGGGGCCATAGATGCTGAGGGAGGGCGCCTTGCCTACTGATATCCTAGCGTAAGTGGAAAAGAGGTACCTGCCTGCTGACCCAGTATGTCGAACCTGTCCACATCAGGGGTTGCCTACTGTGAAGTTATTCCCTGGGTGCCCTCGATTTTTTGGCCAAGGACAGAAGGGGCCGTTGTGTGTCCATGGGTAAAATGGAGGCCTGTGCGGAACTGGCCTGTTAGGCTGGACCTCTCCTATTGGTTCAGAGTTTGTGACCCGTCCTCGTCAGAAGTTCCGCCCAGCCTTCCGGTGGCTGTCTCCATGGTGATTGAGAAAGAAGCCTTAGGCCCCGCACTCAGCCTTCACCTGGCCTACCTGGCCTCTTTCCCCTCGTCTAGACCGCTGTGTAGATGAAAGAAAGGATGTCGGCCAGTGACCACGTGTCCTCATTTCCTCTGAAGGATTAGGCTCCTTGCCTGGGCAGAAGACAGCCAAGGTCAGCCTGAGCCTAGACTCCTAGTGACCTGTGACACTGCAGACAGTGATAGATGTTGATGTCCACGCTCAGGTATCCGCAGGTGGCCGACTCAGAGTGGTGGGAGGTGAAGTGTAACTAGAGATCACACACTCACGAGGGCACGGGCCAGAGGTCAGGGAAAATAGCTGAGGTCGTGGAGCTCTAGCGGAGCGAGTCTAGGGCCCAGGCCTCCGTCCTGTACGTGGCAAAGAGGTGATCCACGTGCCGCCATCTGCAGACTCTGGACTGCTGGGGCCCTGGATGCCCGGATTTCGGCCTTGTCTTCGGAGAAGTGACGCACATGCAGTGTGCCCCCGGAGGCTGTGGAGCAGCAGAGGGCAAAATCTTGAAAAGGCGGGCTTCAGTTGACTTTGCCTGTGCTCTCCTTTGGCTGAGTGACATCCTGTGTTTCCTAGCAGGAGAAGGCATTCGTGGAGAGAGGCGGATTCCATGTGTGCAGGCAAAGTGTGTGCTGAGATGATGAGTCGCTGGAGACCAGGGTGGACTCTTCAGACCCAGAATAGGCCTCTGGCAGGTATGTGTCAATGTTTTCTGCCCTTCGCACTCAGCCGGGTATTTGCATACAATGTTAGCAGCGGAATTAGTAGTCTCCGGAGAGGCTGCCACATGTCAGCAAGCTTCACCTGGCCAGGGTCCGCCCGTGAGGTAGCTCCCCAATCAATCACTACTCTCTAGACCTTCCAGATAGACTAGCAGATCTTGTCTGCCCGTGGGCAACCAGTAGAGCCAGAGGCCTTCCCCCTTTGCTCTTTCGTCTCTGGGCACTCTGTCAGGCACTCCAAGGTGCGAAGTGACTCAGGGGGAGAGGGAAGAGATTTCCGAGAACGAAGACGTCCAGAGAGAGACAGAGAGAGGCAAGAGATGCTGAGTGGGGATGCCTTGCGTACTGATATCCTCAGGAAAGTGGGAAAGAGGTACCTGGCCTGCTCTGCCAATGCCCTGAAGCAGTCCGCACCAGGGGCTCCCCTGTGCCTGCGTAGGCTTTCCCAGGGTGTGCTCAAATCCTGAGGCCACTAGGTGTCATAGGTCATAATGGAGGGCCCTGTGTCATCTGCCTGGCGGGTCTTGTCATCAGGCCCATCATGAGCTCCGCCCACTCTTCCGGTGGTGGGACTGTCTCCATGGTGATGGCAAAGGAGCCTTGGTCCCGCCCACCTGGCCTTCACCTCACGTAGCTGGCCTGCTGACCCTCACTCAGACCTCTGTGTTGATCAAAATGAATGTCCGCCAGTGCCCAGGTGTCAGCATCTGGGATAAAGGATACGGGACCTTGCCTGGGGCAGAAGGCAGCCTAGGTCAGCTGGTACCTGGAAGTCTAGTGACTTGTGACACTGCTGCCAGTGACAAATGGTGACTCCCACACTCACATATCCCCTGGTGGCAGAATGATAGTGATGGGTGCAGAAACATCGCTCCGGAGCACACGTGCAATGGGGCACCGGCCAAAGGCCAGGGCCAGTAGCGGACGTCGTGGAGCTGAATGGCGAGCCAGTGAAGGGCCCAAGGATTCCTCCTGCATGTGGGAAACATGTCATCCGTGTCCCCACGTCCATAAACCATTGGATTGCTGGGGCCCAGGATGCCAGGATTTCGGCCTTGCCTTCGCAGCCCGGCCACATACGCAGCCTTCCACCGGAGGCGGGGATATGTAGACAGCAAAAGTTTGGAGAACGGCAGTGTCTCCTCGATTTCCCTGCCATCGGCCTCTTTGAGCGGCATGCTTTTTTCCTAGTAGGATCAGGCAGTGACGGAGAAAGGCAGGATTATGTGTGCAGGAAAGTATGTGCTGAGAAGGTGACAAGGTTGAGAGCAGGTTGGGATCTTCAGTCCCAGGAAAGACCCCTGGCAGTTGCGGGTCAATGTTCTCTGCCCATCCCAACTGGCGTGGGGAGGTTTCCAGCATACAAAGCAGCAGCGGAATTATTCTTCCCCCAGAGGTTGCATCTGCCCACAAGCTCCACCTGGCCAGGGTCGGCCCCTACCGTATTGCCCATGTCAGTCAACAGAAGCTAAGACCTTCCAGAGAGAGTAACTGCTATTCTCTACCCTCGGGTACGCGGTAGAGTCGGAAGCCTCCCCTGTTTCATCTCCAGGCTCTCTCTCAGGCCCCTCGTAGTTGTGAGGTGTCTCAGGGGTAGACCGGAGGGATTTCTCTGAATGAACACATACAAGGAGGGGCCATAGATGCTGAGGGAGGGCGCCTTGCCTACTGATATCCTAGCGTAAGTGGAAAAGAGGTACCTGCCTGCTGACCCAGTATGTCGAACCTGTCCACATCAGGGGTTGCCTACTGTGAAGTTATTCCCTGGGTGCCCTCGATTTTTTGGCCAAGGACAGAAGGGGCCGTTGTGTGTCCATGGGTAAAATGGAGGCCTGTGCGGAACTGGCCTGTTAGGCTGGACCTCTCCTATTGGTTCAGAGTTTGTGACCCGTCCTCGTCAGAAGTTCCGCCCAGCCTTCCGGTGGCTGTCTCCATGGTGATTGAGAAAGAAGCCTTAGGCCCCGCACTCAGCCTTCACCTGGCCTACCTGGCCTCTTTCCCCTCGTCTAGACCGCTGTGTAGATGAAAGAAAGGATGTCGGCCAGTGACCACGTGTCCTCATTTCCTCTGAAGGATTAGGCTCCTTGCCTGGGCAGAAGACAGCCAAGGTCAGCCTGAGCCTAGACTCCTAGTGACCTGTGACACTGCAGACAGTGATAGATGTTGATGTCCACGCTCAGGTATCCGCAGGTGGCCGACTCAGAGTGGTGGGAGGTGAAGTGTAACTAGAGATCACACACTCACGAGGGCACGGGCCAGAGGTCAGGGAAAATAGCTGAGGTCGTGGAGCTCTAGCAGAGCCAGTCTAGGGCCCAGGCCTCCGTCCTGTACGTGGCAAAGAGGTGATCCACGTGCCGCCATCTGCAGACTCTGGACTGCTGGGGCCCTGGATGCCCGGATATCGGCCTTGTCTTCGGAGAAGTGACGCACATGCAGTGTGCCCCCGGAGGCTGTGGAGCAGCAGAGGGCAAAATCTTGAAAAGGCGGGCTTCAGTTGACTTTGCCTGTGCTCTCCTTTGGCTGAGTGACATCCTGTGTTTCCTAGCAGGAGAAGGCATTCGTGGAGAGAGGCGGATTCCATGTGTGCAGGCAAAGTGTGTGCTGAGATGATGAGTCGCTGGAGACCAGGGTGGACTCTTCAGACCCAGAATAGGCCTCTGGCAGGTATGTGTGAATGTTTTCTGCCCTTCGCACTCAGCCGGGTATTTGCATACAATGTTAGCAGCGGAATTAGTAGTCTCCGGAGAGGCTGCCACATGTCAGCAAGCTTCACCTGGCCAGGGTCCGCCCGTGAGGTAGCTCCCCAATCAATCACTACTCTCTAGACCTTCCAGATAGACTAGCAGATCTTGTCTGCCCGTGGGCAACCAGTAGAGCCAGAGGCCTTCCCCCTTTGCTCTTTCGTCTCTGGGCACTCTGTCAGGCACTCCAAGGTGCGAAGTGACTCAGGGGGAGAGGGAAGAGATTTCCGAGAACGAAGACGTCCAGAGAGAGACAGAGAGAGGCAAGAGATGCTGAGTGGGGATGCCTTGCGTACTGATATCCTCAGGAAAGTGGGAAAGAGGTACCTGGCCTGCTCTGCCAATGCCCTGAAGCAGTCCGCACCAGGGGCTCCCCTGTGCCTGCGTAGGCTTTCCCAGGGTGTGCTCAAATCCTGTGGCCACTAGGTGTCATAGGTCATAATGGAGGGCCCTGTGTCATCTGCCTGGCGGGTCTTGTCATCAGGCCCATCATGAGCTCCGCCCACTCCTCCGGTGGTGGGACTGTCTCCATGGTGATGGCAAAGGAGCCTTGGTCCCGCCCACCTGGCCTTCACTTCACCTAGCTGGCCTGCTGACCCTCACTCAGACCTCTGTGTTGATCAAGATGAATGTCCGCCAGTGCCCAGGTGTCAGCATCTGGGATAAAGGATTCGGGACCTTGCCTGGGGCAGAAGGCAGCCTAGGTCAGCTGGTACCTGGAAGTCTAGTGACTTGTGACACTGCTGCCAGTGACAAATGGTGACTCCCACACTCACATATCCCCTGCTGGCAGAATGATAGTGATGGGTGGAGAAACATGGCTCCGGAGCACACGTTCAGTGGGGCACCAGCCAAGGAAAGGCCAGGGCCAGTAGTGGACGTCGTGGAGCTGAATGGCGAGGCAGTGAAGGCCCCAAAGATCCCTCCTGTATGCGGCAATCAGGTCATCTGTGTCCCCACGTCCATAATCCATTGGACTGCTGGGGCCCTGACTGCCAAGATATCGGCCTTGCCTTCGGAGCCTGGCCGCATACGCGGCCTTGCCCCGGAGGCGGGGACATGTAGACAGCAAACATTTGGAAAATGGCGGTGTTTCCTCGATTTCCCTGGCATCGGCGTTTTTGAGCGGCTTGCTTTTTTTCCTGGTAGGATAAGGCCCTGACGGAGAAAGGCAGCATTATGTGTGCAGGAAAGGTGTGTGCTGAGAGGGTGACGACGTTGAGACCATGTTGGGATCTTCAGTCCCAGGAAAGGCCCCTGGCAGGTGTGGGTCAATGTTCTCTACCCATCCCACCCGGCGGGGGGAGGTCTTGAGCATAGAAAGCAGCAGCGGAATTATTCGTCGCCGGAGAGGTTGCATCTGCCCACAAGCTCCACCTGGCCAGGGTCCGCCCCTACTGTATTGGCCATATCAAGCAACAGAAGCTAAGACCTTCCAGAGAGACTACCTGCTATTCTCTCCCCACGGGGAAGCAGTACAGCCAGAAGCCTCCCCCGTTTCATGTCTAGGCTCTCTCTCAGGCCCCTCATACTTGTGATGTGTCTCAGGGGTAGGAGGAAGAGATTTCTCTGAATGAACACATCCAGAGAGGGGCCATAGATGCTGAGGAAGGGCGCCTTGCCTACTGATATGGTAGCGTAAGTGGAAAAGAGGTAGCTGCCTGCTGGCCGAGTGTGTCGAACGTGTCCACATGAGGGGCTGCCTAGTGTGAAGTGATTCCCTGGGTGCCCTCGAATTTGTGGCCCAAAACAGAAGGGGCCGTTGTGTGTCCGTGGGTGAAATGGAGGGCTCTGCGGAACTGGCCGGTTAGGCTGGACCTCTCCTATTGGCTCAGTGTTTGTGACCCGTCCCCGTGAGAAGTTCCGGCCAGCCTTCCGGTGGCTGTCTCCACGGTGATTGGGAAAGAAGCCTTAGGCCCCGCACTCAGCCTTCCCCTGGCCTACCTGGCCTCTTTCCCCTCGTCTAGACCGCTGTGTGGATGAAAGAAAGAATGTCGGCCAATGACCATATGTCCTCATTGCCTTGGAAGGATTAGGCTCCTTGCCTGGGCAGAAGACAGCCATCGTCAGCCTGAGCCTAGACACCTAGTGACCTGTGACACTGCAGGCAGTGACAGATGTTCATCCTGATGCTCAAGTATCCGCAGCTGGCGGATTCAGAGTGGTCGGAGAAGAAGTGTCACTAGGGATCACACAGTCACGAGGGCACGGGCCAAAGGTCAGGGAAAATAGCTGAGGTCGTGGAGCTCTAGCAGAGCCAGTCTAGGGCCCAGGCCTCCCTCGTGTACGTGGCAAAGAGGTGATCCATATGCCGCCATGCGCAGACCCTGGACTGCTGGGGCCCTGGATGCCCGGATTTCGGCCTTGTCCTCGGAGAAGTGACACACATGCACTGTGCCAGCGGAGGCTGTGGCCCAGCAGAGGGCAAACTCTTGAAGATGGGGGCTTCGGTTGACTTTGCCTGTGCTCTCCTTTGGCTGAGTGACATCCTGTGTTTCCTAGCAGGAGAAGGCATTGGTGGAGAGAGGCGGATTCCATGTGTGCAGGCAAAGTGTGTGCTGAGATGATGAGTCCCTGGAGACCAGGGTGGACTCTTCAGACCTAGGATAGGCCTCTGGCAGGTATGTGTCAATGTTTTCTGCCCGTGGCACTCTGCCGGGTATTTGCATAGAATGTTATGAGCGGCATTAGTAGTCTCCGGAGAGGCTGCCACATGTCAGCAAGCTTCACCTAGCCAGGATCAGCCCGTGATGCAGGTCCCCAGTCAATGGCTACTCTCTAGACCTTGCAGATAGACTAGCAGATCTTCTCTACCCATGGGCAACCAGGAGAGCCAGAGGCCTTCCCCCTTTGCTCTTTCATCTCTAGGCCCTCTGTCAGGCACTCCAAGGTGTCAAGTGACAAGGGGGAGAAGGAAGAGATTTCAGAGAAGGAACACATCCAGAGAGAGGCAAGAGATGCTGAGTGGGGATGCCTTGCGTACTGCTATCCTCAGGAAAGTGGGAAAGAGGTACCTGGCCTGCTCTGCCAATGGCCTGAAGCAGTCTGCCCCGGGGGCTCCCTTGTGCCTGCGTAGCCTTTCCTAGGGTGTGCTCAATTCCTGTGGCCACTAGGTGTCATGGGTCAAAATGGAGGGCCCTGTGTCATCTGCCTGGCGGGCCAGATCTCTGCCATTGGCTGAGTCTTGTCACCAGGCCCATCATAAGGTCCGCCCACTCTTCCGGTGTGGTGACTGTCTCCATGGTGATGGTCAAGAAGCCTGAGCCCTGCCCACCTGGCCTTGACTTCAGCTACCTGGCCCGCTGACCCTCACTCAGACCTCTGTGTTGATCAAAATGAATGTTCCCCAGTGCCCAGGTGTCAATCAGCATCTGGGATATAGGATTCGGGACCTTGCCTGGGGTAGAAGGCAGCCTAGGTCAGCTGGTACCTGGAAGTCTGGTGATTTGTGACACTGCTGCCAGTGACAAATGGTGACTCCCACACTCACATATCCCCTGGTGGCAGAATGATAGTGATGGGTGGAGAAAGATGACTCCGGCGCGCACGTTCAGTGGGGCACCAGCCAAAGCAAAGGCCAGGGCCAGTAGTGGACGTCGTCGAGCTGAATAGCGAGGCAGTGAAGGGCCCAAGGATCCCTCCTGTATGCGGCAAACTGGTCATCCGTGTCCCCACGTCTATAAACCATTGGACTGTTGGGGCCCTGACTGCCAAGATATCGGCCTTGACTTCAGAGCCTGGCCGCATATGCGGCCTTGCCCCGGAGACGGGGACATGTAGACAGCAAACATTTGGAAAATGGCTGTGTTTCCTCGATTTCCCTGGCATCGGCCTTTTTGAGCGGCTTGCTTTTTTTCCTGGTAGGATAAGGCCCTGACGGAGAAAGGCAGCATTATGTGTGCAGGAAAGGTGTGTGCTGAGAGGGTGACGACGTTGAGACCATGTTGGGATCTTCAGTCCCAGGAAAGGCCCCTGGCAGGTGTGGGTCAATGTTCTCTACCCATCCCACCCGGCGGGGGGAGGTCTTGAGCATAGAAAGCAGCAGCGGAATTATTCGTCGCCGGAGAGGTTGCATCTGCCCACAAGCTCCACCTGGCCAGGGTCCGCCCCTAGTGTATCGCCCATGTCAAGCAACAGAAGCTAAGACCTTCCAGAGAGACTACCTGCTATTCTCTCCCCACGGGGAAGCAGTACAGCCAGAAGCCTCCCCCGTTTCATGTCTAGGCTCTCTCTCAGGCCCCTCATACTTGTGATGTGTCTCAGGGGTAGAAGGAAGAGATTTCTCTGAATGAACACATCCAGAGAGGGGCCATAGATGCTGAGGAAGGGCGCCTTGCCTACTGATATGGTAGCGTAAGTGGAAAAGAGGTAGCTGCCTGCTGGCCGAGTGTGTCGAACCTGTCCACATGAGGGGCTGCCTAGTGTGAAGTGATTCCCTGGGTGCCCTCGAATTTGTGGCCCAAAACAGAAGGGGCCGTTGTGTGTCCGTGGGGGAAATGGAGGGCTCTGCGGAACTGGCCGGTTAGGCTGGACCTCTCCTATTGGCTCAGTGTTTGTGACCCGTCCCCGTGAGAAGTTCCGGCCAGCCTTCCGGTGGCTGTCTCCACGGTGATTGGGAAAGAAGCCTTAGGCCCCCCACTCAGCCTTCACCTGGCCTACCTGGCCTCTTTCCCCTCGTCTAGACCGCTGTGCGGATGAAAGAAAGAATGTCGGCCAATGACCACATGTCCTCATTGCCTTGGAAGGATTAGGCTCCTTGCCTGGGCAGAAGACAGCCATCGTCAGCCTGAGCCTAGACACCTAGTGACCTGTGACACTGCAGGCAGTGACAGATGTTCATCCTGATGCTCAAGTATCCTCAGCTGGCGGATTCAGAGTGGTCGGAGAAGAAGTGTCACTAGGGATCACACAGTCACGAGGGCACGGGCCAAAGGTGAGGGAAAACAGCTGAGGTCGTGGAGCTCTAGCAGAGCCAGTCTAGGGCCCAGGCCTCCCTTGTGTACGTGGCAAAGAGGTGATCCATATGCCGCCATGCGCAGACCCTGGACTGCTGGGGCCCTGGATGCCCGGATTTCGGCCTTGTGCTCGGAGAAGTGGCACACATGCACTGTGCCAGCGGAGGCTGTGGCCCAGCAGAGGGCAAACTCTTGAAGATGGGGGCTTCGGTTGACTTTGCCTGCGCTCTCCTTTGGCTGAGTGACATCGTGTGTTTCCTAGCAGGAGAAGGCATTCGTGGAAAGAGGCGGATTCCATGTGTGCAGGCCAAGCGTGTGCTGAGATGATGAGTCGCTGGAGACCAGGGTGGACTCTTCAGACCCAGGATAGGCCTCTGGCAGGTAGGTGTCAAAGTTTTCTGCCCCTGGCACTCAGCCGGGTATTTGCATAGAATGTTATGAGCGGCATTAGTAGTCTCCGGAGAGGCTGCCACATGTCAGCGAGCTTCACCTGGCCGGGATCAGCCCGTGATGCAGGTCCCCAGTCAATGGCTACTCTCTAGACCTTGCAGATAGACTAGCAGATCTTCTCTACCCATGGGCAACCAGGAGAGCCAGAGGCCTTCCCCCTTTGCTCTTTCATCTCTAGGCCCTCTGTCAGGCACTGCAAGGTGTCAAGTGACAAGGGGGAGAGAAGGAAGAGATTTCAGAGAAGGAACACATCCAGAGAGAGGCAAGAGATGCTGAGTGGGGATGCCTTGCGTACCACTATCCTCAGGAAAGTGGGCAAGAGGTACCTGGCCTGCTCTGCCAATGGCCTGAAGCAGTCCGCACCAGGGGCTCCCTTGTGCCTGCGTAGCCTTTCCCAGGGTGTGCTCAAATCCTCTGGCCACTAGGTGTCATGGGTCACAATGGAGGGCCCTGTGTCATCTGCCTTGCGGGCCAGATCTCTGCCATTGGCTGAGTCTTGTCACCAGGCCCATCATAAGGTCCGCCCACTCTTCCGGTGGGGGGACTGTCTCCATGGTGATGGCCAAGAAGCCTGAGCCCCGCCCACCTGGCCTTGACTTCAGCTACCTGGCCCGCGGACCCTCACTCAGACCTCTGTGTTGATCAAAATGAATGTTCCCCAGTGCCCAGGTGTCAGTCAGCATCTGGGATATAGGATTCGGGACCTTGCCTGGGGCAGAAGGCAGCCTAGGTCAGCTGTGGTACCTGGAAGTCTGGTGATTTGTGACACTGCTGCCAGTGACAAATGGTGACTCCCAGACTCACATATCCCCTGGTGGCAGAATGATAGTGATGGGTGGAGAAAGATGGCTCCGGAGCACACGTTGAATGGGGCACCAGCCAAAGCAAAGGCCAGGGCCAGTAGTGGACGTCGTGGAGCTGAATGGCGAGGCGGTGAAGGGCCCAAGGATCCCTCCTGTATGCGGCAAACAGGTCATCCGTGTCCCCACGTCCATAAAAAATTGGACTGCTGGGGCCCTGACTGCCAAGATATCGGCCTTGCTTCGGAGCCGGGCTGCAAACGCGGCCTTGCCCCGGAGACGGGGACATGTAGACAGCAAACATTTGGAAAATGGCGGTGTTTCCTCGATTTCCCTGGCATCGGCCTTTTTGAGCGGCTTGCTTTTTTTCCTGGTAGGATAAGGCCCTGACGGAGAAAGGCAGCATTATGTGTGCAGGAAAGGTGTGTGCTGAGAGGGTGACGACGTTGAGACCATGTTGGGATCTTCAGTCCCAGGAAAGGCCCCTGGCAGGTGTGGGTCAATGTTCTCTACCCATCCCATCCGGCGGGGGGAGGTCTTCAGCATAGAAAGCAGCAGTGGAATTATTCGTCGCCAGAGAGGTTGCATCTGCCCACAAGCTCCACCTGGCCAGGGTCCGCCCCTACTGTATCGCCCATGTCAAGCAACAGAAGCTAAGACCTTCCAGAGAGACTACCTGCTATTCTCTCCCCACGGGGAAGCAGTACAGCCGGAAGCCTCCCCCGTTTCATGTCTAGGCTCTCTCTCAGGCCCCTCATACTTGTGATGTGTCTCAGGGGTAGAAGGAAGAGATTTCTCTGAATGAACACATCCAGAGAGGGGCCATAGATGGTGAGGAAGGGCGCCTTGCCTACTGATATGGTAGCGTAAGTGGAAAAGAGGTAGCTGCCTGCTGGCCGAGTGTGTCGAACGTGTCCACATGAGGGGCTGCCTAGTGTGAAGTGATTCCCTGGGTGCCCTCGAATTTGTGGCCCAAAACAGAAGGGGCCGTTGTGTGTCCGTGGGTGAAATGGAGGGCTCTGCGGAACTGGCCGGTTAGGCTGGACCTCTCCTATTGGCTCAGTGTTTGTGACCCGTCCCCGTGAGAAGTTCCGGCCAGCCTTCCGGTGGCTGTCTCCACGGTGATTGGGAAAGAAGCCTTAGGCCCCCCACTCAGCCTTCACCTGGCCTACCTGGCCTCTTTCCCCTCATCTAGACCGCTGTGTGGATGAAAGAAAGAATGTCGGCCAATGACCACATGTCCTCATTGCCTTGGAAGGATTAGGCTCCTTGCCTGGGCAGAAGACAGCCATCGTCAGCCTGAGCCTAGACACCTAGTGACCTGTGACACTGCAGGCAGTGACAGATGTTCATCCTGATGCTCAAGTATCCTCAGCTGGCGGATTCAGAGTGGTCGGAGAAGAAGTGTCACTAGGGATCACACAGTCACGAGGGCACGGGCCAAAGGTGAGGGAAAACAGCTGAGGTCGTGGAGCTCTAGCAGAGCCAGTCTAGGGCCCAGGCCTCCCTCGTGTACGTGGCAAAGAGGTGATCCATATGCCGCCATGCGCAGACCCTGGACTGCTGGGGCCCTGGATGCCCGGATTTCGGCCTTGTCCTCGGAGAAGTGGCACACATGCACTGTGCCAGCGGAGGCTGTGGCCCAGCAGAGGGCAAACTCTTGAAGATGGGGGCTTCGGTTGACTTTGCCTGCGCTCTCCTTTGGCTGAGTGACATCGTGTGTTTCCTAGCAGGAGAAGGCATTCGTGGAAAGAGGCGGATTCCATGTGTGCAGGCAAAGCGTGTGCTGAGATGATGAGTCGCTGGAGACCAGGGTGGACTCTTCAGACCCAGGATAGGCCTCTGGCAGGTAGGTGTCAAAGTTTTCTGCCCCTGGCACTCAGCCGGGTATTTGCATACAATGTTATGAGCGGCATTAGTAGTCTCCGGAGAGGCTGCCACATGTCAGCGAGCTTCACCTGGCCGGGATCAGCCCGTGATGCAGGTCCCCAGTCAATGGCTACTCTCTAGACCTTGCAGATAGACTAGCAGATCTTCTCTACCCATGGGCAACCAGGAGAGCCAGAGGCCTTCCCCCTTTGCTCTTTCATCTCTAGGCCCTCTGTCAGGCACTGCAAGGTGTCAAGTGACAAGGGGGAGAAGGAAGAGATTTCAGAGAAGGAACACATCCAGAGAGAGGCAAGAGATGCTGAGTGGGGATGCCTTGCGTACTGCTATCCTCAGGAAAGTGGGCAAGAGGTACCTGGCCTGCTCTGCCAATGGCCTGAAGCAGTCCGCACCAGGGGCTCCCTTGTGCCTGCGTAGCCTTTCCCAGGGTGTGCTCAAATCCTCTGGCCACTAGGTGTCATGGGTCACAATGGAGGGCCCTGTGTCATCTGCCTTGCGGGCCAGATCTCTGCCATTGGCTGAGTCTTGTCACCAGGCCCATCATAAGGTCCGCCCACTCTTCCGGTGGGGGGACTGTCTCCATGGTGATGTCCAAGAAGCCTGAGCCCCGCCCACCTGGCCTTGACTTCAGCTACCTGGCCCGCGGACCCTCACTCAGACCTCTGTGTTGATCAAAATGAATGTTCCCCAGTGCCCAGGTGTCAGTCAGCATCTGGGATATAGGATTCGGGACCTTGCCTGGGGCAGAAGGCAGCCTAGGTCAGCTGTGGTACCTGGAAGTCTGGTGATTTGTGACACTGCTGCCAGTGACAAATGGTGACTCCCACACTCACATATCCCCTGGTGGCAGAATGATAGTGATGGGTGGAGAAAGATGGCTCCGGAGCACACGTTGAATGGGGCACCAGCCAAAGCAAAGGCCAGGGCCAGTAGTGGACGTCGTGGAGCTGGATGGCGAGGCGGTGAAGGGCCCAAGGATCCCTCCTGTATGCGGCAAACAGGTCATCCGTGTCCCCACGTCCATAAAAAATTGGACTGCTGGGGCCCTGACTGCCAAGATATCGGCCTTGCCTTCGGAGCCTGGCCGCATACGCGGCCTTGCCCCGGAGACGGGGACATGTAGACAGCAAACATTTGGAAAATGGCGGTGTTTCCTCGATTTCCCTGGCATCGGCCTTTTTGAGCGGCTTGCTTTTTTTCCTGGTAGGATAAGGCCCTGACGGAGAAAGGCAGCATTATGTGTGCAGGAAAGGTGTGTGCTGAGAGGGTGACGACGTTGAGACCATGTTGGGATCTTCAGTCCCAGGAAAGGCCCCTGGCAGGTGTGGGTCAATGTTCTCTACCCATCCCACCCGGCGGGGGGAGGTCTTGAGCATAGAAAGCAGCAGCGGAATTATTCGTCGCCGGAGAGGTTGCATCTGCCCACAAGCTCCACCTGGCCAGGGTCCGCCCCTACTGTATCGCCCATGTCAAGCAACAGAAGCTAAGACCTTCCAGAGAGACTACCTGCTATTCTCTCCCCACGGGGAAGCAGTACAGCCAGAAGCCTCCCCCGTTTCATGTCTAGGCTCTCTCTCAGGCCCCTCATACTTGTGATGTGTCTCAGGGGTAGAAGGAAGAGATTTCTCTGAATGAACACATCCAGAGAGGGGCCATAGATGGTGAGGAAGGGCGCCTTGCCTACTGATATGGTAGCGTAAGTGGAAAAGAGGTAGCTGCCTGCTGGCCGAGTGTGTCGAACGTGTCCACATGAGGGGCTGCCTAGTGTGAAGTGATTCCCTGGGTGCCCTCGAATTTGTGGCCCAAAACAGAAGGGGCCGTTGTGTGTCCGTGGGTGAAATGGAGGGCTGTGCGGAACTGGCCGGTTAGGCTGGACCTCTCCTATTGGCTCAGTGTTTGTGACCCGTCCCCGTGAGAAGTTCCGGCCAGCCTTCCGGTGGCTGTCTCCACGGTGATTGGGAAAGAAGCCTTAGGCCCCCCACTCAGCCTTCACCTGGCCTACCTGGCCTCTTTCCCCTCGTCTAGACCGCTGTGTGGATGAAAGAAAGAATGTCGGCCAATGACCACATGTCCTCATTGCCTTGGAAGGATTAGGCTCCTTGCCTGGGCAGAAGACAGCCGTCGTCAGCCTGAGCCTAGACACCTAGTGACCTGTGACACTGCAGGCAGTGACAGATGTTCATCCTGATGCTCAAGTATCCTCAGCTGGCGGATTCAGAGTGGTCGGAGAAGAAGTGTCACTAGGGATCACACAGTCACGAGGGCAGGGGCCAAAGGTGAGGGAAAACAGCTGAGGTCGTGGAGCTCTAGCAGAGCCAGTCTAGGGCCCAGGCCTCCCTCGTGTACGTGGCAAAGAGGTGATCCATAAACCGCCATGCGCAGGCCCTGGACTGCTGGGGCCCTGGATGCCCGGATTTCGGCCTTGTCCTCGGAGAAGTGGCACACATGCACTGTGCCAGCGGAGGCTGTGGCCCAGCAGAGGGCAAACTCTTGAAGATGGGGGCTTCGGTTGACTTTGCCTGCGCTCTCCTTTGGCTGAGTGACATCGTGTGTTTCCTAGCAGGAGAAGGCATTCGTGGAAAGAGGCGGATTCCATGTGTGCAGGCAAAGCGTGTGCTGAGATGATGAGTCTCTGGAGACCAGGGTGGACTCTTCAGACCCAGGATAGGCCTCTGGCAGGTAGGTGTCAAAGTTTTCTGCCCCTGGCACTCAGCCGGGTATTTGCATAGAATGTTATGAGCGGCATTAGTAGTCTCCGGAGAGGCTGCCACATGTCAGCGAGCTTCACCTGGCCGGGATCAGCCCGTGATGCAGGTCCCCAGTCAATGGCTACTCTCTAGACCTTGCAGATAGACTAGCAGATCTTCTCTACCCATGGGCAACCAGGAGAGCCAGAGGCCTTCCCCCTTTGCTCTTTCATCTCTAGGCCCTCTGTCAGGCACTGCAAGGTGTCAAGTGACAAGGGGGAGAAGGAAGAGATTTCAGAGAAGGAACACATCCAGAGAGAGGCAAGAGATGCTGAGTGGGGATGCCTTGCGTACTGCTATCCTCAGGAAAGTGGGCAAGAGGTACCTGGCCTGCTCTGCCAATGGCCTGAAGCAGTCCGCACCAGGGGCTCCCTTGTGCCTGCGTAGCCTTTCCCAGGGTGTGCTCAAATCCTCTGGCCACTAGGTGTCATGGGTCACAATGGAGGGCCCTGTGTCATCTGCCTTGCGGGCCAGATCTCTGCCATTGGCTGAGTCTTGTCACCAGGCCCATCATAAGGTCCGCCCACTCTTCCGGTGGGGGGACTGTCTCCATGGTGATGGCCAAGAAGCCTGAGCCCCGCCCACCTGGCCTTGACTTCAGCTACCTGGCCCGCGGACCCTCACTCAGACCTCTGTGTTGATCAAAATGAATGTTCCCCAGTGCCCAGGTGTCAGTCAGCATCTGGGATATAGGATTCGGGACCTTGCCTGGGGCAGAAGGCAGCCTAGGTCAGCTGGTACCTGGAAGTCTGGTGATTTGTGACTCTGCTGCCAGTGACAAATGGTGACTCCCACACTCACATATCCCCTGGTGGCAGAATGATAGTGATGGGTGGAGAAAGATGGCTCCGGAGCACACGTTGAATGGGGCACCAGCCAAAGCAAAGGCCAGGGCCAGTAGTGGACGTCGTGGAGCTGAATGGCGAGGCGGTGAAGGGCCCAAGGATCCCTCCTGTATGCGGCAAACAGGTCATCCGTGTCCCCACGTCCATAAAAAATTGGACTGCTGGGGCCCTGACTGCCAAGATATCGGCCTTGCCTTCGGAGCCTGGCCGCATACGCGGCCTTGCCCCGGAGACGGGGACATGTAGACAGCAAACATTTGGAAAATGGCGGTGTTTCCTCGATTTCCCTGGCATCGGCCTTTTTGAGCGGCTTGCTTTTTTTCCTGGTAGGATAAGGCCCTGACGGAGAAAGGCAGCATTATGTGTGCAGGAAAGGTGTGTGCTGAGAGGGTGACGACGTTGAGACCATGTTGGGATCTTCAGTCCCAGGAAAGGCCCCTGGCAGGTGTGGGTCAATGTTCTCTACCCATCCCACCCGGCGGGGGGAGGTCTTGAGCATAGAAAGCAGCAGCGGAATTATTCGTCGCCGGAGAGGTTGCATCTGCCCACAAGCTCCACCTGGCCAGGGTCCGCCCCTAGTGTATCGCCCATGTCAAGCAACAGAAGCTAAGACCTTCCAGAGAGACTACCTGCTATTCTCTCCCCACGGGGAAGCAGTACAGCCAGAAGCCTCCCCCGTTTCATGTCTAGGCTCTCTCTCAGGCCCCTCATACTTGTGATGTGTCTCAGGGGTAGAAGGAAGAGATTTCTCTGAATGAACACATCCAGAGAGGGGCCATAGATGGTGAGGAAGGGCGCCTTGCCTACTGATATGGTAGCGTAAGTGGAAAAGAGGTAGCTGCCTGCTGGCCGAGTGTGTCGAACGTGTCCACATGAGGGGCTGCCTAGTGTGAAGTGATTCCCTGGGTGCCCTCGAATTTGTGGCCCAAAACAGAAGGGGCCGTTGTGTGTCCGTGGGTGAAATGGAGGGCTCTGCGGAACTGGCCGGTTAGGCTGGACCTCTCCTATTGGCTCAGTGTTTGTGACCCGTCCCCGTGAGAAGTTCCGGCCAGCCTTCCGGTGGCTGTCTCCACGGTGATTGGGAAAGAAGCCTTAGGCCCCCCACTCAGCCTTCACCTGGCCTACCTGGCCTCTTTCCCCTCGTCTAGACCGCTGTGTGGATGAAAGAAAGAATGTCGGCCAATGACCACATGTCCTCATTGCCTTGGAAGGATTAGGCTCCTTGCCTGGGCAGAAGACAGCCGTCGTCAGCCTGAGCCTAGACACCTAGTGACCTGTGACACTGCAGGCAGTGACAGATGTTCATCCTGATGCTCAAGTATCCTCAGCTGGCGGATTCAGAGTGGTCGGAGAAGAAGTGTCACTAGGGATCACACAGTCACGAGGGCAGGGGCCAAAGGTGAGGGAAAACAGCTGAGGTCGTGGAGCTCTAGCAGAGCCAGTCTAGGGCCCAGGCCTCCCTCGTGTACGTGGCAAAGAGGTGATCCATAAACCGCCATGCGCAGGCCCTGGACTGCTGGGGCCCTGGATGCCCGGATTTCGGCCTTGTCCTCGGAGAAGTGGCACACATGCACTGTGCCAGCGGAGGCTGTGGCCCAGCAGAGGGCAAACTCTTGAAGATGGGGGCTTCGGTTGACTTTGCCTGCGCTCTCCTTTGGCTGAGTGACATCGTGTGTTTCCTAGCAGGAGAAGGCATTCGTGGAAAGAGGCGGATTCCATGTGTGCAGGCCAAGCGTGTGCTGAGATGATGAGTCGCTGGAGACCAGGGTGGACTCTTCAGACCCAGGATAGGCCTCTGGCAGGTAGGTGTCAAAGTTTTCTGCCCCTGGCACTCAGCCGGGTATTTGCATAGAATGTTATGAGCGGCATTAGTAGTCTCCGGAGAGGCTGCCACATGTCAGCGAGCTTCACCTGGCCGGGATCAGCCCGTGATGCAGGTCCCCAGTCAATGGCTACTCTCTAGACCTTGCAGATAGACTAGCAGATCTTCTCTACCCATGGGCAACCAGGAGAGCCAGAGGCCTTCCCCCTTTGCTCTTTCATCTCTAGGCCCTCTGTCAGGCACTCCAAGGTGTCAAGTGACAAGGGGGAGAAGGAAGAGATTTCAGAGAAGGAACACATCCAGAGAGAGGCAAGAGATGCTGAGTGGGGATGCCTTGCGTACTGCTATCCTCAGGAAAGTGGGCAAGAGGTACCTGGCCTGCTCTGCCAATGGCCTGAAGCAGTCCGCACCAGGGGCTCCCTTGTGCCTGCGTAGCCTTTCCCAGGGTGTGCTCAAATCCTCTGGCCACTAGGTGTCATGGGTCACAATGGAGGGCCCTGTGTCATCTGCCTTGCGGGCCAGATCTCTGCCATTGGCTGAGTCTTGTCACCAGGCCCATCATAAGGTCCGCCCACTCTTCCGGTGGGGGGACTGTCTCCATGGTGATGGCCAAGAAGCCTGAGCCCCGCCCACCTGGCCTTGACTTCAGCTACCTGGCCCGCGGACCCTCACTCAGACCTCTGTGTTGATCAAAATGAATGTTCCCCAGTGCCCAGGTGTCAGTCAGCATCTGGGATATAGGATTCGGGACCTTGCCTGGGGCAGAAGGCAGCCTAGGTCAGCTGGTACCTGGAAGTCTGGTGATTTGTGACACTGCTGCCAGTGACAAATGGTGACTCCCACACTCACATATCCCCTGGTGGCAGAATGATAGTGATGGGTGGAGAAAGATGGCTCCGGAGCACACGTTGAATGGGGCACCAGCCAAAGCAAAGGCCAGGGCCAGTAGTGGACGTCGTGGAGCTGGATGGCGAGGCGGTGAAGGGCCCAAGGATCCCTCCTGTATGCGGCAAACAGGTCATCCGTGTCCCCACGTCCATAAAAAATTGGACTGCTGGGGCCCTGACTGCCAAGATTTCGGCCTTGCCTTCGGAGCCTGGCCGCATACGCGGCCTTGCCCCGGAGACGGGGACATGTAGACAGCAAACATTTGGAAAATGGCGGTGTTTCCTCGATTTCCCTGGCATCGGCCTTTTTGAGCGGCTTGCTTTTTTTCCTGGTAGGATAAGGCCCTGACGGAGAAAGGCAGCATTATGTGTGCAGGAAAGGTGTGTGCTGAGAGGGTGACGACGTTGAGACCATGTTGGGATCTTCAGTCCCAGGAAAGGCCCCTGGCAGGTGTGGGTCAATGTTCTCTACCCATCCCACCCGGCGGGGGGAGGTCTTGAGCATAGAAAGCAGCAGCGGAATTATTCGTCGCCGGAGAGGTTGCATCTGCCCACAAGCTCCACCTGGCCAGGGTCCGCCCCTACTGTATCGCCCATGTCAAGCAACAGAAGCTAAGACCTTCCAGAGAGACTACCTGCTATTCTCTCCCCACGGGGAAGCAGTACAGCCAGAAGCCTCCCCCGTTTCATGTCTAGGCTCTCTCTCAGGCCCCTCATACTTGTGATGTGTCTCAGGGGTAGAAGGAAGAGATTTCTCTGAATGAACACATCCAGAGAGGGGCCATAGATGGTGAGGAAGGGCGCCTTGCCTACTGATATGGTAGCGTAAGTGGAAAAGAGGTAGCTGCCTGCTGGCCGAGTGTGTCGAACGTGTCCACATGAGGGGCTGCCTAGTGTGAAGTGATTCCCTGGGTGCCCTCGAATTTGTGGCCCAAAACAGAAGGGGCCGTTGTGTGTCCGTGGGTGAAATGGAGGGCTCTGCGGAACTGGCCGGTTAGGCTGGACCTCTCCTATTGGCTCAGTGTTTGTGACCCGTCCCCGTGAGAAGTTCCGGCCAGCCTTCCGGTGGCTGTCTCCACGGTGATTGGGAAAGAAGCCTTAGGCCCCCCACTCAGCCTTCACCTGGCCTACCTGGCCTCTTTCCCCTCATCTAGACCGCTGTGTGGATGAAAGAAAGAATGTCGGCCAATGACCACATGTCCTCATTGCCTTGGAAGGATTAGGCTCCTTGCCTGGGCAGAAGACAGCCATCGTCAGCCTGAGCCTAGACACCTAGTGACCTGTGACACTGCAGGCAGTGACAGATGTTCATCCTGATGCTCAAGTATCCTCAGCTGGCGGATTCAGAGTGGTCGGAGAAGAAGTGTCACTAGGGATCACACAGTCACGAGGGCAGGGGCCAAAGGTGAGGGAAAACAGCTGAGGTCGTGGAGCTCTAGCAGAGCCAGTCTAGGGCCCAGGCCTCCCTCGTGTACGTGGCAAAGAGGTGATCCATATGCCGCCATGCGCAGACCCTGGACTGCTGGGGCCCTGGATGCCCGGATTTCGGCCTTGTCCTCGGAGAAGTGGCACACATGCACTGTGCCAGCGGAGGCTGTGGCCCAGCAGAGGGCAAACTCTTGAAGATGGGGGCTTCGGTTGACTTTGCCTGCGCTCTCCTTTGGCTGAGTGACATCGTGTGTTTCCTAGCAGGAGAAGGCATTCGTGGAAAGAGGCGGATTCCATGTGTGCAGGCAAAGCGTGTGCTGAGATGATGAGTCGCTGGAGACCAGGGTGGACTCTTCAGACCCAGGATAGGCCTCTGGCAGGTAGGTGTCAAAGTTTTCTGCCCCTGGCACTCAGCCGGGTATTTGCATAGAATGTTATGAGCGGCATTAGTAGTCTCCGGAGAGGCTGCCACATGTCAGCGAGCTTCACCTGGCCGGGATCAGCCCGTGATGCAGGTCCCCAGTCAATGGCTACTCTCTAGACCTTGCAGATAGACTAGCAGATCTTCTCTACCCATGGGCAACCAGGAGAGCCAGAGGCCTTCCCCCTTTGCTCTTTCATCTCTAGGCCCTCTGTCAGGCACTCCAAGGTGTCAAGTGACAAGGGGGAGAAGGAAGAGATTTCAGAGAAGGAACACATCCAGAGAGAGGCAAGAGATGCTGAGTGGGGATGCCTTGCGTACTGCTATCCTCAGGAAAGTGGGCAAGAGGTACCTGGCCTGCTCTGCCAATGGCCTGAAGCAGTCCGCACCAGGGGCTCCCTTGTGCCTGCGTAGCCTTTCCCAGGGTGTGCTCAAATCCTCTGGCCACTAGGTGTCATGGGTCACAATGGAGGGCCCTGTGTCATCTGCCTTGCGGGCCAGATCTCTGCCATTGGCTGAGTCTTGTCACCAGGCCCATCATAAGGTCCGCCCACTCTTCCGGTGGGGGGACTGTCTCCATGGTGATGGCCAAGAAGCCTGAGCCCCGCCCACCTGGCCTTGACTTCAGCTACCTGGCCCGCGGACCCTCACTCAGACCTCTGTGTTGATCAAAATGAATGTTCCCCAGTGCCCAGGTGTCAGTCAGCATCTGGGATATAGGATTCGGGACCTTGCCTGGGGCAGAAGGCAGCCTAGGTCAGCTGGTACCTGGAAGTCTGGTGATTTGTGACACTGCTGCCAGTGACAAATGGTGACTCCCACACTCACATATCCCCTGGTGGCAGAATGATAGTGATGGGTGGAGAAAGATGGCTCCGGAGCACACGTTGAATGGGGCACCAGCCAAAGCAAAGGCCAGGGCCAGTAGTGGACGTCGTGGAGCTGGATGGCGAGGCGGTGAAGGGCCCAAGGATCCCTCCTGTATGCGGCAAACAGGTGATCCGTGTCCCCACGTCCATAAAAAATTGGACTGCTGGGGCCCTGACTGCCAAGATATCGGCCTTGCCTTCGCAGCTTGGCCGCATACGCGGCCTTGCCCCGGAGACGGGGACATGTAGACAGCAAACATTTGGAAAATGGCGGTGTTTCCTCGATTTCCCTGGCATCGGCCTTTTTGAGCGGCTTGCTTTTTTTCCTGGTAGGATAAGGCCCTGACGGAGAAAGGCAGCATTATGTGTGCAGGAAAGGTGTGTGCTGAGAGGGTGACGACGTTGAGACCATGTTGGGATCTTCAGTCCCAGGAAAGGCCCCTGGCAGGTGTGGGTCAATGTTCTCTACCCATCCCACCCGGCGGGGGGAGGTCTTGAGCATAGAAAGCAGCAGCGGAATTATTCGTCGCCGGAGAGGTTGCATCTGCCCACAAGCTCCACCTGGCCAGGGTCCGCCCCTACTGTATCGCCCATGTCAAGCAACAGAAGCTAAGACCTTCCAGAGAGACTACCTGCTATTCTCTCCCCACGGGGAAGCAGTACAGCCAGAAGCCTCCCCCGTTTCATGTCTAGGCTCTCTCTCAGGCCCCTCATACTTGTGATGTGTCTCAGGGGTAGAAGGAAGAGATTTCTCTGAATGAACACATCCAGAGAGGGGCCATAGATGCTGAGGAAGGGCGCCTTGCCTACTGATATGGTAGCGTAAGTGGAAAAGAGGTAGCTGCCTGCTGGCCGAGTGTGTCGAACGTGTCCACATGAGGGGCTGCCTAGTGTGAAGTGATTCCCTGGGTGCCCTCGAATTTGTGGCCCAAAACAGAAGGGGCCGTTGTGTGTCCGTGGGTGAAATGGAGGGCTCTGCGGAACTGGCCGGTTAGGCTGGACCTCTCCTATTGGCTCAGTGTTTGTGACCCGTCCCCGTGAGAAGTTCCGGCCAGCCTTCCGGTGTCTGTCTCCACGGTGATTGGGAAAGAAGCCTTAGGACCCCACTCAGCCTTCACCTGGCCTACCTGGCCTCTTTCCCCTCATCTAGACCGCTGTGTGGATGAAAGAAAGAATGTCGGCCAATGACCACATGTCCTCATTGCCTTGGAAGGATTAGGCTCCTTGCCTGGGCAGAAGACAGCCATCGTCAGCCTGAGCCTAGACACCTAGTGACCTGTGACACTGCAGGCAGTGACAGATGTTCATCCTGATGCTCAAGTATCCTCAGCTGGCGGATTCAGAGTGGTCGGAGAAGAAGTGTCACTAGGGATCACACAGTCACGAGGGCACGGGCCAAAGGTCAGGGAAAATAGCTGAGGTCGTGGAGCTCTAGCAGAGCCAGTCTAGGGCCCAAGCCTCCCTCGTGTACCTGGCAAAGAGGTGATCCATATGCCGCCATGCGCAGACCCTGGACTGCTGGGGCCCTGGATGCCCGGATTTCGGCCTTGTCCTCGGAGAAGTGGCACACATGCACTGTGCCAGCGGAGGCTGTGGCCCAGCAGAGGGCAAACTCTTGAAGATGGGGGCTTCGGTTGACTTTGCCTGCGCTCTCCTTTGGCTGAGTGACATCGTGTGTTTCCTAGCAGGAGAAGGCATTCGTGGAAAGAGGCGGATTCCATGTGTGCAGGCAAAGCGTGTGCTGAGATGATGAGTCGCTGGAGACCAGGGTGGACTCTTCAGACCCAGGATAGGCCTCTGGCAGGTAGGTGTCAAAGTTTTCTGCCCCTGGCACTCAGCCGGGTATTTGCATAGAATGTTATGAGCGGCATTAGTAGTCTCCGGAGAGGCTGCCACATGTCAGCGAGCTTCACCTGGCCGGGATCAGCCCGTGATGCAGGTCCCCAGTCAATGGCTACTCTCTAGACCTTGCAGATAGACTAGCAGATCTTCTCTACCCATGGGCAACCAGGAGAGCCAGAGGCCTTCCCCCTTTGCTCTTTCATCTCTAGGCCCTCTGTCAGGCACTCCAAGGTGTCAAGTGACAAGGGGGAGAAGGAAGAGATTTCAGAGAAGGAACACATCCAGAGAGAGGCAAGAGATGCTGAGTGGGGATGCCTTGCGTACTGCTATCCTCAGGAAAGTGGGCAAGAGGTACCTGGCCTGCTCTGCCAATGGCCTGAAGCAGTCCGCACCAGGGGCTCCCTTGTGCCTGCGTAGCCTTTCCCAGGGTGTGCTCAAATCCTCTGGCCACTAGGTGTCATGGGTCACAATGGAGGGCCCTGTGTCATCTGCCTTGCGGGCCAGATCTCTGCCATTGGCTGAGTCTTGTCACCAGGCCCATCATAAGGTCCGCCCACTCTTCCGGTGGGGGGACTGTCTCCATGGTGATGGCCAAGAAGCCTGAGCCCCACCCACCTGGCCTTGACTTCAGCTACCTGGCCCGCGGACCCTCACTCAGACCTCTGTGTTGATCAAAATGAATGTTCCCCAGTGCCCAGGTGTCAGTCAGCATCTGGGATATAGGATTCGGGACCTTGCCTGGGGCAGAAGGCAGCCTAGGTCAGCTGGTACCTGGAAGTCTGGTGATTTGTGACTCTGCTGCCAGTGACAAATGGTGACTCCCACACTCACATATCCCCTGGTGGCAGAATGATAGTGATGGGTGGAGAAAGATGGCTCCGGAGCACACGTTGAATGGGGCACCAGCCAAAGCAAAGGCCAGGGCCAGTAGTGCACGTCGTGGAGCTGAATGGCGAGGCGGTGAAGGGCCCAAGGATCCCTCCTGTATGCGGCAAACAGGTGATCCGTGTCCCCACGTCCATAAAAAATTGGACTGCTGGGGCCCTGACTGCCAAGATATCGGCCTTGCCTTCGGAGCCTGGCCGCATACGCGGCCTTGCCCCGGAGACGGGGACATGTAGACAGCAAACATTTGGAAAATGGCGGTGTTTCCTCGATTTCCCTGGCATCGGCCTTTTTGAGCGGCTTGCTTTTTTTCCTGGTAGGATAAGGCCCTGACGGAGAAAGGCAGCATTATGTGTGCAGGAAAGGTGTGTGCTGAGAGGGTGACGACGTTGAGACCATGTTGGGATCTTCAGTCCCAGGAAAGGCCCCTGGCAGGTGTGGGTCAATGTTCTCTACCCATCCCACCCGGCGGGGGGAGGTCTTGAGCATAGAAAGCAGCAGCGGAATTATTCGTCGCCGGAGAGGTTGCATCTGCCCACAAGCTCCACCTGGCCAGGGTCCGCCCCTAGTGTATCGCCCATGTCAAGCAACAGAAGCTAAGACCTTCCAGAGAGACTACCTGCTATTCTCTCCCCACGGGGAAGCAGTACAGCCAGAAGCCTCCCCCGTTTCATGTCTAGGCTCTCTCTCAGGCCCCTCATACTTGTGATGTGTCTCAGGGGTAGAAGGAAGAGATTTCTCTGAATGAACACATCCAGAGAGGGGCCATAGATGGTGAGGAAGGGCGCCTTGCCTACTGATATGGTAGCGTAAGTGGAAAAGAGGTAGCTGCCTGCTGGCCGAGTGTGTCGAACGTGTCCACATGAGGGGCTGCCTAGTGTGAAGTGATTCCCTGGGTGCCCTCGAATTTGTGGCCCAAAACAGAAGGGGCCGTTGTGTGTCCGTGGGGGAAATGGAGGGCTCTGCGGAACTGGCCGGTTAGGCTGGACCTCTGCTATTGGCTCAGTGTTTGTGACCCGTCCCCGTGAGAAGTTCCGGCCAGCCTTCCGGTGTCTGTCTCCACGGTGATTGGGAAAGAAGCCTTAGGCCCCCCACTCAGCCTTCACCTGGCCTACCTGGCCTCTTTCCCCTCATCTAGACCGCTGTGTGGATGAAAGAAAGAATGTCGGCCAATGACCACATGTCCTCATTGCCTTGGAAGGATTAGGCTCCTTGCCTGGGCAGAAGACAGCCATCGTCAGCCTGAGCCTAGACACCTAGTGACCTGTGACACTGCAGGCAGTGACAGATGTTCATCCTGATGCTCAAGTATCCTCAGCTGGCGGATTCAGAGTGGTCGGAGAAGAAGTGTCACTAGGGATCACACAGTCACGAGGGCACGGGCCAAAGGTGAGGGAAAACAGCTGAGGTCGTGGAGCTCTAGCAGAGCCAGTCTAGGGCCCAGGCCTCCCTCGTGTACGTGGCAAAGAGGTGATCCATATGCCGCCATGCGCAGACCCTGGACTGCTGGGGCCCTGGATGCCCGGATTTCGGCCTTGTCCTCGGAGAAGTGGCACACATGCACTGTGCCAGCGGAGGCTGTGGCCCAGCAGAGGGCAAACTCTTGAAGATGGGGGCTTCGGTTGACTTTGCCTGCGCTCTCCTTTGGCTGAGTGACATCGTGTGTTTCCTAGCAGGAGAAGGCATTCGTGGAAAGAGGCGGATTCCATGTGTGCAGGCAAAGCGTGTGCTGAGATGATGAGTCGCTGGAGACCAGGGTGGACTCTTCAGACCCAGGATAGGCCTCTGGCAGGTACGTGTCAAAGTTTTCTGCCCCTGGCACTCAGCTGGGTATTTGCATAGAATGTTATGAGCGGCATAAGTAGTCTCCGGAGAGGCTGCCACATGTCAGCGAGCTTCACCTGGCCGGGATCAGCCCGTGATGCAGGTCCCCAGTCAATGGCTACTCTCTAGACCTTGCAGATAGACTAGCAGATCTTCTCTACCCATGGGCAACCAGGAGAGCCAGAGGCCTTCCCCCTTTGCTCTTTCATCTCTAGGCCCTCTGTCAGGCACTGCAAGGTGTCAAGTGACAAGGGGGAGAAGGAAGAGATTTCAGAGAAGGAACACATCCAGAGAGAGGCAAGAGATGCTGAGTGGGGATGCCTTGCGTACTGCTATCCTCAGGAAAGTGGGCAAGAGGTACCTGGCCTGCTCTGCCAATGGCCTGAAGCAGTCCGCACCAGGGGCTCCCTTGTGCCTGCGTAGCCTTTCCCAGGGTGTGCTCAAATCCTCTGGCCACTAGGTGTCATGGGTCACAATGGAGGGCCCTGTGTCATCTGCCTTGCGGGCCAGATCTCTGCCACTGGCTGAGTCTTGTCACCAGGCCCATCATAAGGTCCGCCCACTCTTCCGGTGGGGGGACTGTCTCCATGGTGATGGCCAAGAAGCCTGAGCCCCGCCCACCTGGCCTTGACTTCAGCTACCTGGCCCGCGGACCCTCACTCAGACCTCTGTGTTGATCAAAATGAATGTTCCCCAGTGCCCAGGTGTCAGTCAGCATCTGGGATATAGGATTCGGGACCTTGCCTGGTGCAGAAGGCAGCCTAGGTCAGCTGGTGCCTGGAAGTCTGGTGATTTGTGACACTGCTGCCAGTGACAAATGGTGACTCCCAGACTCACATATCCCCTGCTGGCAGAATGATAGTGATGGGTGGAGAAAGATGGCTCCGGAGCACACGTTGAATGGGGCACCAGCCAAAGCAAAGGCCAGGGCCAGTAGTGGACGTCGTGGAGCTGAATGGCGAGGCGGTGAAGGGCCCAAGGATCCCTCCTGTATGCGGCAAACAGGTGATCCGTGTCCCCACGTCCATAAAAAATTGGACTGCTGGGGCCCTGACTGCCAAGATATCGGCCTTGCCTTCGCAGCTTGGCCGCATACGCGGCCTTGCCCCGGAGACGGGGACATGTAGACAGCAAACATTTGGAAAATGGCGGTGTTTCCTCGATTTCCCTGGCATCGGCCTTTTTGAGCGGCTTGCTTTTTTTCCTGGTAGGATAAGGCCCTGACGGAGAAAGGCAGCATTATGTGTGCAGGAAAGGTGTGTGCTGAGAGGGTGACGACGTTGAGACCATGTTGGGATCTTCAGTCCCAGGAAAGGCCCCTGGCAGGTGTGGGTCAATGTTCTCTACCCATCCCACCCGGCGGGGGGAGGTCTTGAGCATAGAAAGCAGCAGCGGAATTATTCGTCGCCGGAGAGGTTGCATCTGCCCACAAGCTCCACCTGGCCAGGGTCCGCCCCTAGTGTATCGCCCATGTCAAGCAACAGAAGCTAAGACCTTCCAGAGAGACTACCTGCTATTCTCTCCCCACGGGGAAGCAGTACAGCCAGAAGCCTCCCCCTTTTCATGTCTAGGCTCTCTCTCAGGCCCCTCATACTTGTGATGTGTCTCAGGGGTAGAAGGAAGAGATTTCTCTGAATGAACACATCCAGAGAGGGGCCATAGATGGTGAGGAAGGGCGCCTTGCCTACTGATATGGTAGCGTAAGTGGAAAAGAGGTAGCTGCCTGCTGGCCGAGTGTGTCGAACGTGTCCACATGAGGGGCTGCCTAGTGTGAAGTGATTCCCTGGGTGCCCTCGAATTTGTGGCCCAAAACAGAAGGGGCCGTTGTGTGTCCGTGGGGGAAATGGAGGGCTGTGCGGAACTGGCCGGTTAGGCTGGACCTCTGCTATTGGCTCAGTGTTTGTGACCCGTCCCCGTGAGAAGTTCCGGCCAGCCTTCCGGTGGCTGTCTCCACGGTGATTGGGAAAGAAGCCTTAGGCCCCCCACTCAGCCTTCACCTGGCCTACCTGGCCTCTTTCCCCTCATCTAGACCGCTGTGTGGATGAAAGAAAGAATGTCGGCCAATGACCACATGTCCTCATTGCCTTGGAAGAATTAGGCTCCTTGCCTGGGCAGAAGACAGCCATCGTCAGCCTGAGCCTAGACACCTAGTGACCTGTGACACTGCAGGCAGTGACAGATGTTCATCCTGATGCTCAAGTATCCTCAGCTGGCGGATTCAGAGTGGTCGGAGAAGAAGTGTCACTAGGGATCACACAGTCACGAGGGCACGGGCCAAAGGTGAGGGAAAACAGCTGAGGTCGTGGAGCTCTAGCAGAGCCAGTCTAGGGCCCAGGCCTCCCTCGTGTACGTGGCAAAGAGGTGATCCATATGCCGCCATGCGCAGACCCTGGACTGCTGGGGCCCTGGATGCCCGGATTTCGGCCTTGTCCTCGGAGAAGTGGCACACATGCACTGTGCCAGCGGAGGCTGTGGCCCAGCAGAGGGCAAACTCTTGAAGATGGGGGCTTCGGTTGACTTTGCCTGCGCTCTCCTTTGGCTGAGTGACATCGTGTGTTTCCTAGCAGGAGAAGGCATTCGTGGAAAGAGGCGGATTCCATGTGTGCAGGCAAAGCGTGTGCTGAGATGATGAGTCGCTGGAGACCAGGGTGGACTCTTCAGACCCAGGATAGGCCTCTGGCAGGTACGTGTCAAAGTTTTCTGCCCCTGGCACTCAGCCGGGTATTTGCATACAATGTTATGAGCGGCATTAGTAGTCTCCGGAGAGGCTGCCACATGTCAGCGAGCTTCACCTGGCCGGGATCAGCCCGTGATGCAGGTCCCCAGTCAATGGCTACTCTCTAGACCTTGCAGATAGACTAGCAGATCTTCTCTACCCATGGGCAACCAGGAGAGCCAGAGGCCTTCCCCCTTTGCTCTTTCATCTCTAGGCCCTCTGTCAGGCACTGCAAGGTGTCAAGTGACAAGGGGGAGAAGGAAGAGATTTCAGAGAAGGAACACATCCAGAGAGAGGCAAGAGATGCTGAGTGGGGATGCCTTGTGTACTGCTATCCTCAGGAAAGTGGGCAAGAGGTACCTGGCCTGCTCTGCCAATGGCCTGAAGCAGTCCGCACCAGGGGCTCCCTTGTGCCTGCGTAGCCTTTCCCAGGGTGTGCTCAAATCCTCTGGCCACTAGGTGTCATGGGTCACAATGGAGGGCCCTGTGTCATCTGCCTTGCGGGCCAGATCTCTGCCATTGGCTGAGTCTTGTCACCAGGCCCATCATAAGGTCCGCCCACTCTTCCGGTGGGGGGACTGTCTCCATGGTGATGGCCAAGAAGCCTGAGCCCCGCCCACCTGGCCTTGACTTCAGCTACCTGGCCCGCTGACCCTCACTCAGACCTCTGTGTTGATCAAAATGAATGTTCCCCAGTGCCCAGGTGTCAGTCAGCATCTGGTATATAGGATTCGGGACCTTGCCTGGGGCAGAAGGCAGCCTAGGTCAGCTGGTACCTGGAAGTCTGGTGATTTGTGACACTGCTGCCAGTGACAAATGGTGACTCCCACACTCACATATCCCCTGGTGGCAGAATGATAGTGATGGGTGGAGAAAGGTGGCTCCGGAGCACACGCTGAATGGGGCACCAGCCAAAGCAAAGGCTAGGGCCAGTAGTGGACGTCGTGGAGCTGAATGGCGAGGCGGTGAAGGGCCCAAGGATCCCTCCTGTATGCGGCAAACAGGTCATCCGTGTCCCCACATCCATAAAAAATTGGACTGCTGGGGCCCTGACTGCCAAGATATCGGCCTTGCCTTCGGAGCCTGGCCGCATACGCGGCCTTGCCCCGGAGACGGGGACATGTAGACAGCAAACATTTGGAAAATGGCGGTGTTTCCTCGATTTCCCTGGCATCGGCCTTTTTGAGCGGCTTGCTTTTTTTCCTGGTAGGATAAGGCCCTGACGGAGAAAGGCAGCATTATGTGTGCAGGAAAGGTGTGTGCTGAGAGGGTGACGACGTTGAGACCATGTTGGGATTTTCAGTCCCAGGAAAGGCCCCTGGCAGGTGTGGGTCAATGTTCTCTACCCATCCCATCCGGCGGGGGGAGGTCTTGAGCATAGAAAGCAGCAGCGGAATTATTCGTCGCCGGAGAGGTTGCATCTGCCCACAAGCTCCACCTGGCCAGGGTCCGCCCCTAGTGTATCGCCCATGTCAAACAACAGAAGCTAAGACCTTCCAGAGAGACTACCTGCTATTCTCTCCCCACGGGGAAGCAGTACAGCCAGAAGCCTCCCCCGTTTCATGTCTAGGCTCTCTCTCAGGCCCCTCATACTTGTGATGTGTCTCAGGGGTAGAAGGAAGAGATTTCTCTGAAGGAACACATCCAGAGAGGGGCCGTAGATGGTGAGGAAGGGCGCCTTGCCTACTGATATGGTAGCGTAAGTGGAAAAGAGGTAGCTGCCTGCTGGCCGAGTGTGTCGAACGTGTCCACATGAGGGGCTGCCTAGTGTGAAGTGATTCCCTGGGTGCCCTCGAATTTGTGGCCCAAAACAGAAGGGGCCGTTGTGTGTCCGTGGGTGAAATGGAGGGCTGTGCGGAACTGGCCGGTTAGGCTGGACCTCTGCTATTGGCTCAGTGTTTGTGACCCGTCCCCGTGAGAAGTTCCGGCCAGCCTTCCGGTGGCTGTCTCCACGGTGATTGGGAAAGAAGCCTTAGGCCCCCCACTCAGCCTTCACCTGGCCTACCTGGCCTCTTTCCCCTCATCTAGACCGCTGTGTGGATGAAAGAAAGAATGTCGGCCAATGACCACATGTCCTCATTGCCTTGGAAGGAGTAGGCTCCTTGCCTGGGCAGAAGACAGCCATCGTCAGCCTGAGCCTAGACACCTAGTGACCTGTGACACTGCAGGCAGTGACAGATGTTCATCCTGATGCTCAAGTATCCTCAGCTGGCGGATTCAGAGTGGTCGGAGAAGAAGTGTCACTAGGGATCACACAGTCACGAGGGCACGGGCCAAAGGTGAGGGAAAACAGCTGAGGTCGTGGAGCTCTAGCAGAGCCAGTCTAGGGCCCAGGCCTCCCTCGTGTACGTGGCAAAGAGGTGATCCATATGCCGCCATGCGCAGACCCTGGACTGCTGGGGCCCTGGATGCCCGGATTTCGGCCTTGTCCTCGGAGAAGTGGCACACATGCACTGTGCCAGCGGAGGCTGTGGCCCAGCAGAGGGCAAACTCTTGAAGATGGGGGCTTCGGTTGACTTTGCCTGCGCTCTCCTTTGGCTGAGTGACATCGTGTGTTTCCTAGCAGGAGAAGGCATTCGTGGAAAGAGGCGGATTCCATGTGTGCAGGCAAAGCGTGTGCTGAGATGATGAGTCGCTGGAGACCAGGGTGGACTCTTCAGACCCAGGATAGGCCTCTGGCAGGTAGGTGTCAAAGTTTTCTGCCCCTGGCACTCAGCCGGGTATTTGCATAGAATGTTATGAGCGGCATTAGTAGTCTCCGGAGAGGCTGCCACATGTCAGCGAGCTTCACCTGGCCGGGATCAGCCCGTGATGCAGGTCCCCAGTCAATGGCTACTCTCTAGACCTTGCAGATAGACTAGCAGATCTTCTCTACCCATGGGCAACCAGGAGAGCCAGAGGCCTTCCCCCTTTGCTCTTTCATCTCTAGGCCCTCTGTCAGGCACTGCAAGGTGTCAAGTGACAAGGGGGAGAAGGAAGAGATTTCAGAAAAGGAACACATCCAGAGAGAGGCAAGAGATGCTGAGTGGGGATGCCTTGCGTACTGCTATCCTCAGGAAAGTGGGCAAGAGGTACCTGGCCTGCTCATGGCCTGAAGCAGTCCGCACCAGGGGCTCCCTTGTGCCTGCGTAGCCTTTCCCAGGGTGTGCTCAAATCCTCTGGCCACTAGGTGTCATGGGTCACAATGGAGGGCCCTGTGTCATCTGCCTTGCGGGCCAGATCTCTGCCATTGGCTGAGTCTTGTCACCAGGCCCATCATAAGGTCCGCCCACTCTTCCGGTGGGGGGACTGTCTCCATGGTGATGGCCAAGAAGCCTGAGCCCCGCCCACCTGGCCTTGACTTCAGCTACCTGGCCCGCGGACCCTCACTCAGACCTCTGTGTTGATCAAAATGAATGTTCCCCAGTGCCCAGGTGTCAGTCAGCATCTGGGATATAGGATTCGGGACCTTGCCTGGGGCAGAAGGCAGCCTAGGTCAGCTGGTACCTGGAAGTCTGGTGATTTGTGACACTGCTGCCAGTGACAAATGGTGACTCCCAGACTCACATATCCCCTGGTGGCAGAATGATAGTGATGGGTGGAGAAAGATGGCTCCGGAGCACACGTTGAATGGGGCACCAGCCAAAGCAAAGGCCAGGGCCAGTAGTGGACGTCGTGGAGCTGAATGGCGAGGCGGTGAAGGGCCCAAGGATCCCTCCTGTATGCGGCAAACAGGTGATCCGTGTCCCCACGTCCATAAAAAATTGGACTGCTGGGGCCCTGACTGCCAAGATATCGGCCTTGCCTTCGGAGCCTGGCCACATACGCGGCCTTGCCCCGGAGACGGGGACATGTAGACAGCAAACATTTGGAAAATGGCGGTGTTTCCTCGATTTCCCTGGCATCGGCCTTTTTGAGCGGCTTGCTTTTTTTCCTGGTAGGATAAGGCCCTGACGGAGAAAGGCAGCATTATGTGTGCAGGAAAGGTGTGTGCTGAGAGGGTGACGACGTTGAGACCATGTTGGGATCTTCAGTCCCAGGAAAGGCCCCTGGCAGGTGTGGGTCAATGTTCTCTACCCATCCCACCCGGTGGGGGGAGGTCTTGAGCATAGAAAGCAGCAGCAGAATTAATCGTTGCCGGAGAGGTTGCATCTGCCCACAAGCTCCACCTGGCCAGGGTCCGCCCCTACTGTATCGCCCATGTCAAGCAACAGAAGCTAAGACCTTCCAGAGAGACTACCTGCTATTCTCTCCCCACGGGGAAGCAGTACAGCCAGAAGCCTCCCCCGTTTCATGTCTAGGCTCTCTCTCAGGCCCCTCATACTTGTGATGTGTCTCAGGGGTAGAAGGAAGAGATTTCTCTGAATGAACACATCCAGAGAGGGGCCATAGATGCTGAGGAAGGGCGCCTTGCCTACTGATATGGTAGCGTAAGTGGAAAAGAGGTAGCTGCCTGCTGGCCGAGTGTGTCGAACGTGTCCACATGAGGGGCTGCCTAGTGTGAAGTGATTCCCTGGGTGCCCTCGAATTTGTGGCCCAAAACAGAAGGGGCCGTTGTGTGTCCGTGGGTGAAATGGAGGGCTGTGCGGAACTGGCCGGTTAGGCTGGACCTCTGCTATTGGCTCAGTGTTTGTGACCCGTCCCCGTGAGAAGTTCCGGCCAGCCTTCCGGTGGCTGTCTCCACGGTGATTGGGAAAGAAGCCTTAGGCCCCCCACTCAGCCTTCACCTGGCCTACCTGGCCTCTTTCCCCTCATCTAGACCGCTGTGTGGATGAAAGAAAGAATGTCGGCCAATGACCACATGTCCTCATTGCCTTGGAAGGATTAGGCTCCTTGCCTGGGCAGAAGACAGCCATCGTCAGCCTGAGCCTAGACACCTAGTGACCTGTGACACTGCAGGCAGTGACAGATGTTCATCCTGATGCTCAAGTATCCTCAGCTGGCGGATTCAGAGTGGTCGGAGAAGAAGTGTCACTAGGGATCACACAGTCACGAGGGCACGGGCCAAAGGTGAGGGAAAACAGCTGAGGTCGTGGAGCTCTAGCAGAGCCAGTCTAGGGCCCAGGCCTCCCTCGTGTACGTGGCAAAGAGGTGATCCATATGCCGCCATGCGCAGACCCTGGACTGCTGGGGCCCTGGATGCCCGGATTTCGGCCTTGTCCTCGGAGAAGTGGCACACATGCACTGTGCCAGCGGAGGCTGTGGCCCAGCAGAGGGCAAACTCTTGAAGATGGGGGCTTCGGTTGACTTTGCCTGCGCTCTCCTTTGGCTGAGTGACATCGTGTGTTTCCTAGCAGGAGAAGGCATTCGTGGAAAGAGGCGGATTCCATGTGTGCAGGCAAAGCGTGTGCTGAGATGATGAGTCGCTGGAGACCAGGGTGGACTCTTCAGACCCAGGATAGGCCTCTGGCAGGTACGTGTCAAAGTTTTCTGCCCCTGGCACTCAGCCGGGTATTTGCATAGAATGTTATGAGCGGCATTAGTAGTCTCCGGAGAGGCTGCCACATGTCAGCGAGCTTCACCTGGCCGGGATCAGCCCGTGATGCAGGTCCCCAGTCAATGGCTACTCTCTAGACCTTGCAGATAGACTAGCAGATCTTCTCTACCCATGGGCAACCAGGAGAGCCAGAGGCCTTCCCCCTTTGCTCTTTCATCTCTAGGCCCTCTGTCAGGCACTGCAAGGTGTCAAGTGACAAGGGGGAGAAGGAAGAGATTTCAGAAAAGGAACACATCCAGAGAGAGGCAAGAGATGCTGAGTGGGGATGCCTTGCGTACTGCTATCCTCAGGAAAGTGGGCAAGAGGTACCTGGCCTGCTCATGGCCTGAAGCAGTCCGCACCAGGGGCTCCCTTGTGCCTGCGTAGCCTTTCCCAGGGTGTGCTCAAATCCTCTGGCCACTAGGTGTCATGGGTCACAATGGAGGGCCCTGTGTCATCTGCCTTGCGGGCCAGATCTCTGCCATTGGCTGAGTCTTGTCACCAGGCCCATCATAAGGTCCGCCCACTCTTCCGGTGGGGGGACTGTCTCCATGGTGATGGCCAAGAAGCCTGAGCCCCGCCCACCTGGCCTTGACTTCAGCTACCTGGCCCGCGGACCCTCACTCAGACCTCTGTGTTGATCAAAATGAATGTTCCCCAGTGCCCAGGTGTCAGTCAGCATCTGGGATATAGGATTCGGGACCTTGCCTGGGGCAGAAGGCAGCCTAGGTCAGCTGGTACCTGGAAGTCTGGTGATTTGTGACACTGCTGCCAGTGACAAATGGTGACTCCCAGACTCACATATCCCCTGGTGGCAGAATGATAGTGATGGGTGGAGAAAGATGGCTCCGGAGCACACGTTGAATGGGGCACCAGCCAAAGCAAAGGCCAGGGCCAGTAGTGGACGTCGTGGAGCTGAATGGCGAGGCGGTGAAGGGCCCAAGGATCCCTCCTGTATGCGGCAAACAGGTGATCCGTGTCCCCACGTCCATAAAAAATTGGACTGCTGGGGCCCTGACTGCCAAGATATCGGCCTTGCCTTCGGAGCCTGGCCACATACGCGGCCTTGCCCCGGAGACGGGGACATGTAGACAGCAAACATTTGGAAAATGGCGGTGTTTCCTCGATTTCCCTGGCATCGGCCTTTTTGAGCGGCTTGCTTTTTTTCCTGGTAGGATAAGGCCCTGACGGAGAAAGGCAGCATTATGTGTGCAGGAAAGGTGTGTGCTGAGAGGGTGACGACGTTGAGACCATGTTGGGATCTTCAGTCCCAGGAAAGGCCCCTGGCAGGTGTGGGTCAATGTTCTCTACCCATCCCACCCGGTGGGGGGAGGTCTTGAGCATAGAAAGCAGCAGCAGAATTATTCGTTGCCGGAGAGGTTGCATCTGCCCACAAGCTCCACCTGGCCAGGGTCCGCCCCTACTGTATCGCCCATGTCAAGCAACAGAAGCTAAGACCTTCCAGAGAGACTACCTGCTATTCTCTCCCCACGGGGAAGCAGTACAGCCAGAAGCCTCCCCCGTTTCATGTCTAGGCTCTCTCTCAGGCCCCTCATACTTGTGATGTGTCTCAGGGGTAGAAGGAAGAGATTTCTCTGAATGAACACATCCAGAGAGGGGCCATAGATGCTGAGGAAGGGCGCCTTGCCTACTGATATGGTAGCGTAAGTGGAAAAGAGGTAGCTGCCTGCTGGCCGAGTGTGTCGAACGTGTCCACATGAGGGGCTGCCTAGTGTGAAGTGATTCCCTGGGTGCCCTCGAATTTGTGGCCCAAAACAGAAGGGGCCGTTGTGTGTCCGTGGGTGAAATGGAGGGCTCTGCGGAACTGGCCGGTTAGGCTGGACCTCTCCTATTGGCTCAGTGTTTGTGACCCGTCCCCGTGAGAAGTTCCGGCCAGCCTTCCGGTGTCTGTCTCCACGGTGATTGGGAAAGAAGCCTTAGGCCCCCCACTCAGCCTTCACCTGGCCTACCTGGCCTCTTTCCCCTCGTCTAGACCGCTGTGTGGATGAAAGAAAGAATGTCGGCCAATGACCACATGTCCTCATTGCCTTGGAAGGATTAGGCTCCTTGCCTGGGCAGAAGACAGCCATCGTCAGCCTGAGCCTAGACACGTAGTGACCTGTGACACTGCAGGCAGTGACAGATGTTCATCCTGATGCTCACGTATCCTCAGCTGGCGGATTCAGAGTGGTCGGAGAAGAAGTGTCACTAGGGATCACACAGTCACGAGGGCACGGGCCAAAGGTGAGGGAAAACAGCTGAGGTCGTGGAGCTCTAGCAGAGCCAGTCTAGGGCCCAGGCCTCCCTCGTGTACGTGGCAAAGAGGTGATCCATATGCCGCCATGCGCAGACCCTGGACTGCTGGGGCCCTGGATGCCCGGATTTCGGCCTTGTCCTCGGAGAAGTGGCACACATGCACTGTGCCAGCGGAGGCTGTGGCCCAGCAGAGGGCAAACTCTTGAAGATGGGGGCTTCGGTTGACTTTGCCTGCGCTCTCCTTTGGCTGAGTGACATCGTGTGTTTCCTAGCAGGAGAAGGCATTCGTGGAAAGAGGCGGATTCCATGTGTGCAGGCAAAGCGTGTGCTGAGATGATGAGTCGCTGGAGACCAGGGTGGACTCTTCAGACCCAGGATAGGCCTCTGGCAGGTACGTGTCAAAGTTTTCTGCCCCTGGCACTCAGCCGGGTATTTGCATAGAATGTTATGAGCGGCATTAGTAGTCTCCGGAGAGGCTGCCACATGTCAGCGAGCTTCACCTGGCCGGGATCAGCCCGTGATGCAGGTCCCCAGTCAATGGCTACTCTCTAGACCTTGCAGATAGACTAGCAGATCTTCTCTACCCATGGGCAACCAGGAGAGCCAGAGGCCTTCCCCCTTTGCTCTTTCATCTCTAGGCCCTCTGTCAGGCACTGCAAGGTGTCAAGTGACAAGGGGGAGAAGGAAGAGATTTCAGAGAAGGAACACATCCAGAGAGAGGCAAGAGATGCTGAGTGGGGATGCCTTGCGTACTGCTATCCTCAGGAAAGTGGGCAAGAGGTACCTGGCCTGCTCATGGCCTGAAGCAGTCCGCACCAGGGGCTCCCTTGTGCCTGCGTAGCCTTTCCCAGGGTGTGCTCAAATCCTCTGGCCACTAGGTGTCATGGGTCACAATGGAGGGCCCTGTGTCATCTGCCTTGCGGGCCAGATCTCTGCCATTGGCTGAGTCTTGTCACCAGGCCCATCATAAGGTCCGCCCACTCTTCCGGTGGGGGGACTGTCTCCATGGTGATGGCCAAGAAGCCTGAGCCCCGCCCACCTGGCCTTGACTTCAGCTACCTGGCCCGCTGACCCTCACTCAGACCTCTGTGTTGATCAAAATGAATGTTCCCCAGTGCCCAGGTGTCAGTCAGCATCTGGGATATAGGATTCGGGACCTTGCCTGGGGCAGAAGGCAGCCTAGGTCAGCTGGTACCTGGAAGTCTGGTGATTTGTGACACTGCTGCCAGTGACAAATGGTGACTCCCAGACTCACATATCCCCTGCTGGCAGAATGATAGTGATGGGTGGAGAAAGATGGCTCCGGAGCACACGTTGAATGGGGCACCAGCCAAAGCAAAGGCCAGGGCCAGTAGTGGACGTCGTGGAGCTGAATGGCGAGGCGGTGAAGGGCCCAAGGATCCCTCCTGTATGCGGCAAACAGGTCATCCGTGTCCCTACGTCCATAAAAAATTGGACTGCTGGGGCCCTGACTGCCAAGATATCGGCCTTGCCTTCGGAGCCTGGCCGCATACGCGGCCTTGCCCCGGAGACGGGGACATGTAGACAGCAAACATTTGGAAAATGGCGGTGTTTCCTCGATTTCCCTGGCATCGGCCTTTTTGAGCGGCTTGCTTTTTTTCCTGGTAGGATAAGGCCCTGACGGAGAAAGGCAGCATTATGTGTGCAGGAAAGGTGTGTGCTGAGAGGGTGACGACGTTGAGACCATGTTGGGATCTTCAGTCCCAGGAAAGGCCCCTGGCAGGTGTGGGTCAATGTTCTCTACCCATCCCACCCGGCGGGGGGAGGTCTTGAGCATAGAAAGCAGCAGCGGAATTATTCGTCGCCGGAGAGGTTGCATCTGCCAACAGGCTCCACCTGGCCAGGGTCCGCCCCTACTGTATCGCCCATGTCAAGCAACAGAAGCTAAGACCTTCCAGAGAGACTACCTGCTATTCTCTCTCCACGGGGAAGCAGTACAGCCAGAAGCCTCCCCCGTTTCATGTCTAGGCTCTCTCTCAGGCCCCTCATACTTGTGATGTGTCTCAGGGGTAGAAGGAAGAGATTTCTCTGAATGAACACATCCAGAGAGGGGCCATAGATGCTGAGGAAGGGCGCCTTGCCTACTGATATGGTGGCGTAAGTGGAAAAGAGGTAGCTGCCTGCTGGCCGAGTGTGTCGAACGTGTCCACATGAGGGGCTGCCTAGTGTGAAGTGATTCCCTGGGTGCCCTCGAATTTGTGGCCCAAAACAGAAGGGGCCGTTGTGTGTCCGTGGGGGAAATGGAGGGCTCTGCGGAACTGGCCGGTTAGGCTGGACCTCTCCTATTGGCTCAGTGTTTGTGACCCGTCCCCGTGAGAAGTTCCGGCCAGCCTTCAGGTGGCTGTCTCCACGGTGATTGGGAAAGAAGCCTTAGGCCCCGCACTCAGCCTTCACCTGGGCTACCTGGCCTCTTTCCCCTCGTCTAGACCGCTGTGTGGATGAAAGAAAGAATGTTGGCCAATGACCACATGTCCTCATTGCCTTGGAAGGATTAGGCTCCTTGCCTGGGCAGAAGACAGCCATCGTCAGCCTGAGCCTAGACACGTAGTGACCTGTGACACTGCAGGCAGTGACAGATGTTCATCCTGATGCTCACGTATCCTCAGCTGGTGGATTCAGAGTGGTCGGAGAAGAAGTGTCACTAGGGATCACACAGTCACGAGGGCACGGGCCAAAGGTGAGGGAAAACAGGTGAGGTCGTGGAGCTCTAGCAGAGCCAGTCTAGGGCCCAGGCCTCCCTCGTGTACGTGGCAAAGAGGTGATCCATATGCCGCCATGCGCAGACCCTGGACTGCTGGGGCCCTGGATGCCCGGATTTCGGCCTTGTGCTCGGAGAAGTGGCACACATGCACTGTGCCAGCGGAGGCTGTGGCCCAGCAGAGGGCAAACTCTTGAAGATGGGGGCTTCGGTTGACTTTGCCTGCGCTCTCCTTTGGCTGAGTGACATCGTGTGTTTCCTAGCAGGAGAAGGCATTCGTGGAAAGAGGCGGATTCCATGTGTGCAGGCAAAGCGTGTGCTGAGATGATGAGTCGCTGGAGACCAGGGTGGACTCTTCAGACCCAGGATAGGCCTCTGGCAGGTACGTGTCAAAGTTTTCTGCCCCTGGCACTCAGCCGGGTATTTGCATAGAATGTTATGAGCGGCATTAGTAGTCTCCGGAGAGGCTGCCACATGTCAGCGAGCTTCACCTGGCCGGGATCAGCCCGTGATGCAGGTCCCCAGTCAATGGCTACTCTCTAGACCTTGCAGATAGACTAGCAGATCTTCTCTACCCATGGGCAACCAGGAGAGCCAGAGGCCTTCCCCCTTTGCTCTTTCATCTCTAGGCCCTCTGTCAGGCACTGCAAGGTGTCAAGTGACAAGGGGGAGAAGGAAGAGATTTCAGAGAAGGAACACATCCAGAGAGAGGCAAGAGATGCTGAGTGGGGATGCCTTGCGTACTGCTATCCTCAGGAAAGTGGGCAAGAGGTACCTGGCCTGCTCATGGCCTGAAGCAGTCTGCACCAGGGGCTCCCTTGTGCCTGCGTAGCCTTTCCCAGGGTGTGCTCAAATCCTCTGGCCACTAGGTGTCATGGGTCACAATGGAGGGCCCTGTGTCATCTGCCTTGCGGGCCAGATCTCTGCCATTGGCTGAGTCTTGTCACCAGGCCCATCATAAGGTCCGCCCACTCTTCCGGTGGGGGGACTGTCTCCATGGTGATGGCCAAGAAGCCTGAGCCCCGCCCACCTGGCCTTGACTTCAGCTACCTGGCCCGCTGACCCTCACTCAGACCTCTGTGTTGATCAAAATGAATGTTCCCCAGTGCCCAGGTGTCAGTCAGCATCTGGGATATAGGATTCGGGACCTTGCCTGGGGCAGAAGGCAGCCTAGGTCAGCTGGTACCTGGAAGTCTGGTGATTTGTGACACTGCTGCCAGTGACAAATGGTGACTCCCAGACTCACATATCCCCTGCTGGCAGAATGATAGTGATGGGTGGAGAAAGATGGCTCCGGAGCACACGTTGAATGGGGCACCAGCCAAAGCAAAGGCCAGGGCCAGTAGTGGACGTCGTGGAGCTGAATGGCGAGGCGGTGAAGGGCCCAAGGATCCCTCCTGTATGCGGCAAACAGGTCATCCGTGTCCCTACGTCCATAAAAAATTGGACTGCTGGGGCCCTGACTGCCAAGATATCGGCCTTGCCTTCGGAGCCTGGCCGCATACGCGGCCTTGCCCCGGAGACGGGGACATGTAGACAGCAAACATTTGGAAAATGGCGGTGTTTCCTCGATTTCCCTGGCATCGGCCTTTTTGAGCGGCTTGCTTTTTTTCCTGGTAGGATAAGGCCCTGACGGAGAAAGGCAGCATTATGTGTGCAGGAAAGGTGTGTGCTGAGAGGGCGACGACGTTGAGACCATGTTGGGATCTTCAGTCCCAGGAAAGGCCCCTGGCAGGTGTGGGTCAATGTTCTCTACCCATCCCACCCGGCGGGGGGAGGTCTTGAGCATAGAAAGCAGCAGCGGAATTATTCGTCGCCGGAGAGGTTGCATCTGCCAACAGGCTCCACCTGGCCAGGGTCCGCCCCTACTGTATCGCCCATGTCAAGCAACAGAAGCTAAGACCTTCCAGAGAGACTACCTGCTATTCTCTCTCCACGGGGAAGCAGTACAGCCAGAAGCCTCCCCCGTTTCATGTCTAGGCTCTCTCTCAGGCCCCTCATACTTGTGATGTGTCTCAGGGGTAGAAGGAAGAGATTTCTCTGAATGAACACATCCAGAGAGGGGCCATAGATGCTGAGGAAGGGCGCCTTGCCTACTGATATGGTGGCGTAAGTGGAAAAGAGGTAGCTGCCTGCTGGCCGAGTGTGTCGAACGTGTCCACATGAGGGGCTGCCTAGTGTGAAGTGATTCCCTGGGTGCCCTCGAATTTGTGGCCCAAAACAGAAGGGGCCGTTGTGTGTCCGTGGGTGAAATGGAGGGCTGTGCGGAACTGGCCGGTTAGGCTGGACCTCTCCTATTGGCTCAGTGTTTGTGACCCGTCCCCGTGAGAAGTTCCGGCCAGCCTTCAGGTGGCTGTCTCCACGGTGATTGGGAAAGAAGCCTTAGGCCCCGCACTCAGCCTTCACCTGGGCTACCTGGCCTCTTTCCCCTCGTCTAGACCGCTGTGTGGATGAAAGAAAGAATGTCGGCCAATGACCACATGTCCTCATTGCCTTGGAAGGATTAGGCTCCTTGCCTGGGCAGAAGACAGCCATCGTCAGCCTGAGCCTAGACACGTAGTGACCTGTGACACTGCAGGCAGTGACAGATGTTCATCCTGATGCTCACGTATCCTCAGCTGGTGGATTCAGAGTGGTCGGAGAAGAAGTGTCACTAGGGATCACACAGTCACGAGGGCACGGGCCAAAGGTGAGGGAAAACAGGTGAGGTCGTGGAGCTCTAGCAGAGCCAGTCTAGGGCCCAGGCCTCCCTCGTGTACGTGGCAAAGAGGTGATCCATATGCCGCCATGCGCAGACCCTGGACTGCTGGGGCCCTGGATGCCCGGATTTCGGCCTTGTCCTCGGAGAAGTGGCACACATGCACTGTGCCAGCGGAGGCTGTGGCCCAGCAGAGGGCAAACTCTTGAAGATGGGGGCTTCGGTTGACTTTGCCTGCGCTCTCCTTTGGCTGAGTGACATCGTGTGTTTCCTAGCAGGAGAAGGCATTCGTGGAAAGAGGCGGATTCCATGTGTGCAGGCAAAGCGTGTGCTGAGATGATGAGTCGCTGGAGACCAGGGTGGACTCTTCAGACCCAGGATAGGCCTCTGGCAGGTACGTGTCAAAGTTTTCTGCCCCTGGCACTCAGCCGGGTATTTGCATACAATGTTATGAGCGGCATTAGTAGTCTCCGGAGAGGCTGCCACATGTCAGCGAGCTTCACCTGGCCGGGATCAGCCCGTGATGCAGGTCCCCAGTCAATGGCTACTCTCTAGACCTTGCAGATAGACTAGCAGATCTTCTCTACCCATGGGCAACCAGGAGAGCCAGAGGCCTTCCCCCTTTGCTCTTTCATCTCTAGGCCCTCTGTCAGGCACTGCAAGGTGTCAAGTGACAAGGGGGAGAAGGAAGAGATTTCAGAGAAGGAACACATCCAGAGAGAGGCAAGAGATGCTGAGTGGGGATGCCTTGCGTACTGCTATCCTCAGGAAAGTGGGCAAGAGTTACCTGGCCTGCTCATGGCCTGAAGCAGTCCGCACCAGGGGCTCCCTTGTGCCTGCGTAGCCTTTTCCAGGGTGTGCTCAAGTCCTCTGGCCACTAGGTGTCATGGGTCACAATGGAGGGCCCTGTGTCATCTGCCTTGCGGGCCAGATCTCTGCCATTGGCTGAGTCTTGTCACCAGGCCCATCATAAGGTCCGCCCACTCTTCCGGTGGGGGGACTGTCTCCATGGTGATGGCCAAGAAGCCTGAGCCCCGCCCACCTGGCCTTGACTTCAGCTACCTGGCCCGCTGACCCTCACTCAGACCTCTGTGTTGATCAAAATGAATGTTCCCCAGTGCCCAGGTGTCAGTCAGCATCTGGGATATAGGATTCGGGACCTTGCCTGGGGCAGAAGGCAGCCTAGGTCAGCTGGTACCTGGAAGTCTGGTGATTTGTGACACTGCTGCCAGTGACAAATGGTGACTCCCACACTCACATATCCCCTGGTGGCAGAATGATAGTGATGGGTGGAGAAAGATGGCTCCGGAGCACACGTTGAATGGGGCACCAGCCAAAGCAAAGGCCAGGGCCAGTAGTGGACGTCGTGGAGCTGAATGGCGAGGCGGTGAAGGGCCCAAGGATCCCTCCTGTATGCGGCAAACAGGTCATCCGTGTCCCTACGTCCATAAAAAATTGGACTGCTAGGGCCCTGACTGCCAAGATATCGGCCTTGCCTTCGGAGCCTGGCCGCATACCCGGCCTTGCCCCGGAGACGGGGACATGTAGACAGCAAACATTTGGAAAATGGCGGTGTTTCCTCGATTTCCCTGGCATCAGCCTTTTTGAGCGGCTTGCTTTTTTTCCTGGTAGGATAAGGCCCTGACGGAGAAAGGCAGCATTATGTGTGCAGGAAAGGTGTGTGCTGAGAGGGTGACGACGTTGAGACAATGTTGGGATCTTCAGTCCCAGGAAAGGCCCCTGGCAGGTGTGGGTCAATGTTCTCTACCCATCCCACCCGGCGGGGGGAGGTCTTGAGCATAGAAAGCAGCAGCGGAATTATTCGTCGCCGGAGAGGTTGCATCTGCCAACAGGCTCCACCTGGCCAGGGTCCGCCCCTACTGTATCGCCCATGTCAAGCAACAGAAGCTAAGACCTTCCAGAGAGACTACCTGCTATTCTCTCTCCACGGGGAAGCAGTACAGCCAGAAGCCTCCCCCGTTTCATGTCTAGGCTCTCTCTCAGGCCCCTCATACTTGTGATGTGTCTCAGGGGTAGAAGGAAGAGATTTCTCTGAATGAACACATCCAGAGAGGGGCCATAGATGCTGAGGAAGGGCGCCTTGCCTACTGATATGGTGGCGTAAGTGGAAAAGAGGTAGCTGCCTGCTGGCCGAGTGTGTCGAACGTGTCCACATGAGGGGCTGCCTAGTGTGAAGTGATTCCCTGGGTGCCCTCGAATTTGTGGCCCAAAACAGAAGGGGCCGTTGTGTGTCCGTGGGTGAAATGGAGGGCTGTGCGGAACTGGCCGGTTAGGCTGGACCTCTCCTATTGGCTCAGTGTTTGTGACCCGTCCCCGTGAGAAGTTCCGGCCAGCCTTCAGGTGGCTGTCTCCACGGTGATTGGGAAAGAAGCCTTAGGCCCCGCACTCAGCCTTCACCTGGGCTACCTGGCCTCTTTCCCCTCGTCTAGACCGCTGTGTGGATGAAAGAAAGAATGTCGGCCAATGACCACATGTCCTCATTGCCTTGGAAGGATTAGGCTCCTTGCCTGGGCAGAAGACAGCCATCGTCAGCCTGAGCCTAGACACGTAGTGACCTGTGACACTGCAGGCAGTGACAGATGTTCATCCTGATGCTCACGTATCCTCAGCTGGTGGATTCAGAGTGGTCGGAGAAGAAGTGTCACTAGGGATCACACAGTCACGAGGGCACGGGCCAAAGGTGAGGGAAAACAGGTGAGGTCGTGGAGCTCTAGCAGAGCCAGTCTAGGGCCCAGGCCTCCCTCGTGTACGTGGCAAAGAGGTGATCCATATGCCGCCATGCGCAGACCCTGGACTGCTGGGGCCCTGGATGCCCGGATTTCGGCCTTGTGCTCGGAGAAGTGGCACACATGCACTGTGCCAGCGGAGGCTGTGGCCCAGCAGAGGGCAAACTCTTGAAGATGGGGGCTTCGGTTGACTTTGCCTGCGCTCTCCTTTGGCTGAGTGACATCGTGTGTTTCCTAGCAGGAGAAGGCATTCGTGGAAAGAGGCGGATTCCATGTGTGCAGGCAAAGCGTGTGCTGAGATGATGAGTCGCTGGAGACCAGGGTGGACTCTTCAGACCCAGGATAGGCCTCTGGCAGGTAGGTGTCAAAGTTTTCTGCCCCTGGCACTCAGCCGGGTATTTGCATAGAATGTTATGAGCGGCATTAGTAGTCTCCGGAGAGGCTGCCACATGTCAGCGAGCTTCACCTGGCCGGGATCAGCCCGTGATGCAGGTCCCCAGTCAATGGCTACTCTCTAGACCTTGCAGATAGACTAGCAGATCTTCTCTACCCATGGGCAACCAGGAGAGCCAGAGGCCTTCCCCCTTTGCTCTTTCATCTCTAGGCCCTCTGTCAGGCACTGCAAGGTGTCAAGTGACAAGGGGGAGAAGGAAGAGATTTCAGAAAAGGAACACATCCAGAGAGAGGCAAGAGATGCTGAGTGGGGATGCCTTGCGTACTGCTATCCTCAGGAAAGTGGGCAAGAGGTACCTGGCCTGCTCATGGCCTGAAGCAGTCCGCACCAGGGGCTCCCTTGTGCCTGCGTAGCCTTTCCCAGGGTGTGCTCAAATCCTCTGGCCACTAGGTGTCATGGGTCACAATGGAGGGCCCTGTGTCATCTGCCTTGCGGGCCAGATCTCTGCCATTGGCTGAGTCTTGTCACCAGGCCCATCATAAGGTCCGCCCACTCTTCCGGTGGGGGGACTGTCTCCATGGTGATGGCCAAGAAGCCTGAGCCCCGCCCACCTGGCCTTGACTTCAGCTACCTGGCCCGCTGACCCTCACTCAGACCTCTGTGTTGATCAAAATGAATGTTCCCCAGTGCCCAGGTGTCAGTCAGCATCTGGGATATAGGATTCGGGACCTTGCCTGGGGCAGAAGGCAGCCTAGGTCAGCTGGTACCTGGAAGTCTGGTGATTTGTGACACTGCTGCCAGTGACAAATGGTGACTCCCAGACTCACATATCCCCTGCTGGCAGAATGATAGTGATGGGTGGAGAAAGATGGCTCCGGAGCACACGTTGAATGGGGCACCAGCCAAAGCAAAGGCCAGGGCCAGTAGTGGACGTCGTGGAGCTGAATGGCGAGGCGGTGAAGGGCCCAAGGATCCCTCCTGTATGCGGCAAACAGGTCATCCGTGTCCCTACGTCCATAAAAAATTGGACTGCTGGGGCCCTGACTGCCAAGATATCGGCCTTGCCTTCGGAGCCTGGCCGCATACGCGGCCTTGCCCCGGAGACGGGGACATGTAGACAGCAAACATTTGGAAAATGGCGGTGTTTCCTCGATTTCCCTGGCATCGGCCTTTTTGAGCGGCTTGCTTTTTTTCCTGGTAGGATAAGGCCCTGACGGAGAAAGGCAGCATTATGTGTGCAGGAAAGGTGTGTGCTGAGAGGGTGACGACGTTGAGACAATGTTGGGATCTTCAGTCCCAGGAAAGGCCCCTGGCAGGTGTGGGTCAATGTTCTCTACCCATCCCACCCGGCGGGGGGAGGTCTTGAGCATAGAAAGCAGCAGCGGAATTATTCGTCGCCGGAGAGGTTGCATCTGCCAACAGGCTCCACCTGGCCAGGGTCCGCCCCTACTGTATCGCCCATGTCAAGCAACAGAAGCTAAGACCTTCCAGAGAGACTACCTGCTATTCTCTCTCCACGGGGAAGCAGTACAGCCAGAAGCCTCCCCCGTTTCATGTCTAGGCTCTCTCTCAGGCCCCTCATACTTGTGATGTGTCTCAGGGGTAGAAGGAAGAGATTTCTCTGAATGAACACATCCAGAGAGGGGCCATAGATGCTGAGGAAGGGCGCCTTGCCTACTGATATGGTGGCGTAAGTGGAAAAGAGGTAGCTGCCTGCTGGCCGAGTGTGTCGAACGTGTCCACATGAGGGGCTGCCTAGTGTGAAGTGATTCCCTGGGTGCCCTCGAATTTGTGGCCCAAAACAGAAGGGGCCGTTGTGTGTCCGTGGGTGAAATGGAGGGCTGTGCGGAACTGGCCGGTTAGGCTGGACCTCTCCTATTGGCTCAGTGTTTGTGACCCGTCCCCGTGAGAAGTTCCGGCCAGCCTTCAGGTGGCTGTCTCCACGGTGATTGGGAAAGAAGCCTTAGGCCCCGCACTCAGCCTTCACCTGGGCTACCTGGCCTCTTTCCCCTCGTCTAGACCGCTGTGTGGATGAAAGAAAGAATGTCGGCCAATGACCACATGTCCTCATTGCCTTGGAAGGATTAGGCTCCTTGCCTGGGCAGAAGACAGCCATCGTCAGCCTGAGCCTAGACACGTAGTGACCTGTGACACTGCAGGCAGTGACAGATGTTCATCCTGATGCTCACGTATCCTCAGCTGGTGGATTCAGAGTGGTCGGAGAAGAAGTGTCACTAGGGATCACACAGTCACGAGGGCACGGGCCAAAGGTGAGGGAAAACAGGTGAGGTCGTGGAGCTCTAGCAGAGCCAGTCTAGGGCCCAGGCCTCCCTCGTGTACGTGGCAAAGAGGTGATCCATATGCCGCCATGCGCAGACCCTGGACTGCTGGGGCCCTGGATGCCCGGATTTCGGCCTTGTGCTCGGAGAAGTGGCACACATGCACTGTGCCAGCGGAGGCTGTGGCCCAGCAGAGGGCAAACTCTTGAAGATGGGGGCTTCGGTTGACTTTGCCTGCGCTCTCCTTTGGCTGAGTGACATCGTGTGTTTCCTAGCAGGAGAAGGCATTCGTGGAAAGAGGCGGATTCCATGTGTGCAGGCAAAGCGTGTGCTGAGATGATGAGTCGCTGGAGACCAGGGTGGACTCTTCAGACCCAGGATAGGCCTCTGGCAGGTAGGTGTCAAAGTTTTCTGCCCCTGGCACTCAGCCGGGTATTTGCATAGAATGTTATGAGCGGCATTAGTAGTCTCCGGAGAGGCTGCCACATGTCAGCGAGCTTCACCTGGCCGGGATCAGCCCGTGATGCAGGTCCCCAGTCAATGGCTACTCTCTAGACCTTGCAGATAGACTAGCAGATCTTCTCTACCCATGGGCAACCAGGAGAGCCAGAGGCCTTCCCCCTTTGCTCTTTCATCTCTAGGCCCTCTGTCAGGCACTCCAAGGTGTCAAGTGACAAGGGGGAGAAGGAAGAGATTTCAGAGAAGGAACACATCCAGAGAGAGGCAAGAGATGCTGAGTGGGGATGCCTTGCGTACTGCTATCCTCAGGAAAGTGGGCAAGAGGTACCTGGCCTGCTCTGCCAATGGCCTGAAGCAGTCCGCCCCGGGGGCTCCCTTGTGCCTGCGTAGCCTTTCCCAGGGTGTGCTCAAATCCTCTGGCCACTAGGTGTCATGGGTCACAATGGAGGGCCCTGTGTCATCTGCCTTGCGGGCCAGATCTCTGCCATTGGCTGAGTCTTGTCACCAGGCCCATCATAAGGTCCGCCCACTCTTCTGGTGGGGGGACTGTCTCCATGGTGATGGCCAAGAAGCCTGAGCCCCGCCCACCTGGCCTTGACTTCAGCTACCTGGCCCGCTGACCCTCACTCAGACCTCTGTGTTGATCAAAATGAATGTTCCCCAGTGCCCAGGTGTCAGTCAGCATCTGGGATATAGGATTCGGGACCTTGCCTGGGGCAGAAGACAGCCTAGGTCAGCTGGTACCTGGAAGTCTGGTGATTTGTGACACTGCTGCCAGTGACAAATGGTGACTCCCACACTCACATATCCCCTGGTGGCAGAATGATAGTGATGGGTGGAGAAAGATGGCTCCGGAGCACACGTTGAATGGGGCACCAGCCAAAGCAAAGGCCAGGGCCAGTAGTGGACGTCGTGGAGCTGAATGGCGAGGCGGTGAAGGGCCCAAGGATCCCTCCTGTATGCGGCAAACAGGTGATCCGTGTCCCCACGTCCATAAACCATTGGACTGCTGGGGCCCTGACTGCCAAGATATCGGCCTTGCCTTCGGAGCCTGGCCGCATATGCGGCCTTGCCCCGGAGACGGGGACATGTAGACAGCAAACATTTGGAAAATGGCGGTGTTTCCTCGATTTCCCTGGCATCGGCCTTTTTGAGCGGCTTGCTTTTTTTCCTGGTAGGATAAGGCCCTGACAGAGAAAGGCAGCATTATGTGTGCAGGAAAGGTGTGTGCTGAGAGGGTGACGACGTTGAGACCATGTTGGGATCTTCAGTCCCAGGAAAGGCCCCTGGCAGGTGTGGGTCAATGTTCTCTACCCATCCCACCCGGCGGGGGGAGGTCTTGAGCATAGAAAGCAGGAGCGGAATTATTCGTCGCCGGAGAGGTTGCATCTGCCCACAAGCTCCACCTGGCCAGGGTCCGCCCCTACTGTATCGCCCATGTCAAGCAACAGAAGCTAAGACCTTCCAGAGAGACTACCTGCTATTCTGTCCCCACGGGGAAGCAGTACAGCCAGAAGCCTCCCCCGTTTCATGTCTAGGCTCTCTCTCAGGCCCCTCATACTTGTGATGTGTCTCAGGGGTAGAAGGAAGAGATTTCTCTGAATGAACACATCCAGAGAGGGGCCATAGATGCTGAGGAAGGGCGCCTTGCCTACTGATATGGTAGCGTAAGTGGAAAAGAGGTAGCTGCCTGCTGGCCGAGTGTGTCGAACGTGTCCACATGAGGGGCTGCCTAGTGTGAAGTGATTCCCTGGGTGCCCTCGAATTTGTGGCCCAAAACAGAAGGGGCCGTTGTGTGTCCGTGGGGGAAATGGAGGGCTCTGCGGAACTGGCCGGTTAGGCTGGACCTCTCCTATTGGCTCAGTGTTTGTGACCCATCCCCGTGAGAAGTTCCGGCCAGCCTTCCGGTGTCTGTCTCCATGGTGATTGGGAAAGAAGCCTTAGGCCACGCACTCAGCCTTCACCTGGCTTACCTGGCCTCTTTCCCCTCGTCTAGACCGCTGTGTGGATGAAAGAAAGAATGTCAGCCAATGACCACATGTCCTCATTGCCTTGGAAGGATTAGGCTCCTTGCCTGGGCAGAAGACAGCCATCGTCAGCCTGAGCCTAGACACCTAGTGACCTGTGACACTGCAGGCAGTGACAGATGTTCATCCTGATGCTCAAGTATCCGCAGGTGGCGGATTCAGAGTGGTCGGAGAAGAAGTGTGACTAGGGATCACACAGTCACGAGGGCACGGGCCAAAGGTGAGGGAAAATAGCTGAGGTCGTGGAGCTGTAGCAGAGCCAGTCCAGGGCCCAAGCCTCCCTCGTGTACGTGGCAAAGAGGTGATCCATATGCCGCCATGCGCAGACCCTGGACTGCTGGGGCCCTGGATGCCCGGATTTCGGCCTTGTCCTCGGAGAAGTGGCACACATGCACTGTGCCAGCGGAGGCTGTGGCCCAGCAGAGGGCAAACTCTTGAAGATGGGGGCTTCGGTTGACTTTGCCTGCGCTCTCCTTTGGCTGAGTGACATCGTGTGTTTCCTAGCAGGAGAAGGCATTCGTGGAAAGAGGCGGATTCCATGTGTGCAGGCAAAGCGTGTGCTGAGATGATGAGTCGCTGGAGACCAGGGTGGACTCTTCAGACCCAGGATAGGCCTCTGGCAGGTACGTGTCAATGTTTTCTGCCCCTGGCACTCAGCCGGGTATTTGCATACAATGTTATGAGCGGCATTAGTAGTCTCCGGAGAGGCTGCCACATGTCAGCGAGCTTCACCTGGCCAGGATCAGCCCCTGATGCAGGTCCCCAGTCAATGGCTACTCTCTAGACCTTGCAGATAGACTAGCAGATCTTCTCTACCCATGGGCAACCAGGAGAGCCAGAGGCCTTCCCCCTTTGCTCTTTCATCTCTAGGCCCTCTGTCAGGCACTGCAAGGTGTCAAGTGACAAGGGGGAGAAGGAAGAGATTTCAGAGAAGGAACACATCCAGAGAGAGGCAAGAGATGCTGAGTGGGGATGCCTTGCGTACTGCTATCCTCAGGAAAGTGGGCAAGAGGTACCTGGCCTGCTCTGCCAATGGCCTGAAGCAGTCCGCACCAGGGGCTCCCTTGTGCCTGCGTAGCCTTTCCCAGGGTGTGCTCAAATCCTCTGGCCACTAGGTGTCATGGGTCACAATGGAGGGCCCTGTGTCATCTGCCTTGCGGGCCAGATCTCTGCCATTGGCTGAGTCTTGTCACCAGGCCCATCATAAGGTCCGCCCACTCTTCCGGTGGGGGGACTGTCTCCATGGTGATGGCCAAGAAGCCTGAGCCCCGCCCACCTGGCCTTGACTTCAGCTACCTGGCCCGCGGACCCTCACTCAGACCTCTGTGTTGATCAAAATGAATGTTCCCCAGTGCCCAGGTGTCAGTCAGCATCTGGGATATAGGATTCGGGACCTTGCCTGGGGCAGAAGGCAGCCTAGGTCAGCTGGTACCTGGAAGTCTGGTGATTTGTGACACTGCTGCCAGTGACAAATGGTGACTCCCACACTCACATATCTCCTGGTGGCAGAATGATAGTGATGGGTGGAGAAAGATGGCTCCGGAGCACACGTTGAATGGGGCACCAGCCAAAGAAAAGGCCAGGGCCAGTAGTGGACGTCGTGGAGCTGAATGGCGAGGCGGTAAAGGGCCCAAGGATCCCTCCTGTATGCGGCAAACAGGTCATCCGTGTCCCCACGTCCATAAAAAATTGGACTGCTGGGGCCCTGACTGCCAAGATATCGGCCTTGCCTTCGGAGCCTGGCCGCATACGCGGCCTTGCCCCGGAGACGGGGACATGTAGACAGCAAACATTTGGAAAATGGCGGTGTTTCCTCGATTTCCCTGGCATCGGCCTTTTTGAGCGGCTTGCTTTTTTTCCTGGTAGGATAAGGCCCTGACGGAGAAAGGCAGCATTATGTGTGCAGGAAAGGTGTGTGCTGAGAGGGTGACGACGTTGAGACCATGTTGGGATCTTCAGTCCCAGGAAAGGCCCCTGGCAGGTGTGGGTCAATGTTCTCTACCCATCCCACCCGGCGGGGGGAGGTCTTGAGCATAGAAAGCAGGAGCGGAATTATTCGTCGCCGGAGAGGTTGCATCTGCCCACAAGCTCCACCTGGCCAGGGTCCGCCCCTACTGTATCGCCCATGTCAAGCAACAGAAGCTAAGACCTTCCGGAGAGACTACCTGCTATTCTCTCTCCACGGGGAAGCAGTACAGCCAGAAGCCTCCCTCGTTTCATGTCTAGGCTCTCTCTCAGGCCCCTCATACTTGTGATGTGTCTCAGGGGTAGATGGAAGAGATTTCTCTGAATGAACACATCCAGAGAGGGGCCATAGATGCTGAGGAAGGGCGCCTTGCCTACTGATATGGTAGCGTAAGTGGAAAAGAGGTAGCTGCCTGCTGGCCGAGTGTGTCGAACGTGTCCACATGAGGGGCTGCCTAGTGTGAAGTGATTCCCTGGGTGCCCTCGAATTTGTGGCCCAAAACAGAAGGGGCCGTTGTGTGTCCGTGGGGGAAATGGAGGGCTCTGCGGAACTGGCCGGTTAGGCTGGACCTCTCCTATTGGCTCAGTGTTTGTGACCCGTCCCCGTGAGAAGTTCCGGCCAGCCTTCCAGTGGCTGTCTCCACGGTGATTGGGAAAGAAGCCTTAGGCCCCCCACTCAGCCTTCACCTGGCTTACCTGGCCTCTTTCCCCTCATCTAGACCGCTGTGTGGATGAAAGAAAGAATGTCGGCCAATGACCACATGTCCTCATTGCCTTGGAAGGATTAGGCTCCTTGCCTGGGCAGAAGACAGCCATCGTCAGCCTGAGCCTAGACACCTAGTGACCTGTGACACTGCAGGCAGTGACAGATGTTCATCCTGATGCTCAAGTATCCTCAGCTGGCGGATTCAGAGTTGTCGGAGAAGAAGTGTGACTAGGGATCACACAGTCACGAGGGCACGGGCCAAAGGTGAGGGAAAATAGCTGAGGTCGTGGAGCTGTAGCAGAGCCAGTCCAGGGCCCAAGCCTCCCTCGTGTACGTGGCAAAGAGGTGATCCATATGCCGCCATGCGCAGACCCTGGACTGCTGGGGCCCTGGATGCCCGGATTTCGGCCTTGTCCTCGGAGAAGTGGCACACATGCACTGTGCCAGCGGAGGCTGTGGCCGAGCAGAGGGCAAACTCTTGAAGATGGGGGTTCGGTTGACTTTGCCTGTGCTCTCCTTTGGCTGAGTGACATCGTGTGTTTCCTAGCAGGAGAAGGCATTCGTGGAGAGAGGCGGATTCCATGTGTGCAGGCAAAGTGTGTGCTGAGATGATGATTCGCTGGAGACCAGGGTGGACTCATAGGCCTCTGGCACGTATGTGTCAATGTTTTCTGCCCTTGGCACTCAGCCGGGTATTTGCATAGAATGTTATGAGCAGCATTAGTAGTCTCCGGAGAGGCTGCCACATGTCAGCAAGCTTCACCTGGCCAGGATCAGCCCGTGATGCAGGTCCCCAGTTAATGGCTACTCTCTAGACCTTGCAGATAGACTAGCAGATCTTCTCTACCCATGGGCAACCAGGAGAGCCAGAGGCCTTCCCCCTTTGCTCTTTCATCTCTAGGCCCTCTGTCAGGCACTGCAAGGTGTCAAGTGACAAGGGGGAGAAGGAAGAGATTTCAGAGAAGGAACACATCCAGAGAGAGGCAAGAGATGCTGAGTGGGGATGCCTTGCGTACTGCTATCCTCAGGAAAGTGGGCAAGAGGTACCTGGCCTGCTCTGCCAATGGCCTGAAGCAGTCCGCACCGGGGGCTCCCTTGTGCCTGCGTAGCCTTTCCCAGGGTGTGCTCAAGTCCTCTGGCCACTAGGTGTCATGGGTCACAATGGAGGGCCCTGTGTCATCTGCCTTGCGGGCCAGATCTCTGCCATTGGCTGAGTCTTGTCACCAGGCCCATCATAAGGTCCGCCCACTCTTCCGGTGGGGGGACTGTCTCCGTGGTAATGGCCGAGAAGCCTGAGCCCCGCCCACCTGGCCTTGACTTCAGCTACCCGGCCCGCTGACCCTCACTCAGACCTCTGTGTTGATCAAAATGAATGTTCCCCAGTGCCCAGGTGTCAGTCAGCATCTGGGGTATAGGATTCGGGACCTTGCCTGGGGCAGAAGGCAGCCTAGGTCAGCTGGTACCTGGATGTCTGGTGATTTGTGACACTGCTGCCTGTGACAAATGGTGACTCCCACACTCACATATCCCCTGGTGGCAGAATGATAGTGATGGGTGGAGAAAGATGGCTCCGGAGCACACGTTGAATGGGGCACCAGCCAAAGGAAAGGCCAGGGCCAGTAGTGGACGTCGTGGAGCTGAATGGCGAGGTGGTGAAGGGCCGAAGCATCCCTCCTGTATGCTTCAAACAGGTGATCCGTGTCCCCACGTCCATAAACCATTGGACTGCTGGGGCCCTGACTGCCAAGATATCGGCCTTGCCTTCGGAGCCTGGCCGCAGACGCGGCCTTGCCCCGGAGGCGGGGACATGTAGACAGCAAACATTTGGAAAATGGCGGTGTTTCCTCGATTTCCCTGGCATCGGCCTTTTTGAGCGGCTTGCTTTTTTTCCTGGTAGGATAAGGCCCTGACGGAGAAAGGCAGCATTATGTGTGCAGGAAAGGTGTGTGCTGAGAGGGTGACGACGTTGAGACCATGTTGGGATCTTCAGTCCCAGGAAAGGCCCCTGGCAGGTGTGGGTCAATGTTCTCTACCCATCCCACCCGGCGGGGGGAGGTCTTGAGCATAGAAAGCAGGAGCGGAATTATTCGTCGCCGGAGAGGTTGCATCTGCCCACAAGCTCCACCTGGCCAGGGTCCGCCCCTACTGTATCGCCCATGTCAAGCAACAGAAGCTAAGACCTTCCAGAGAGACTACCTGCTATTCTGTCCCCACGGGGAAGCAGTACAGCCAGAAGCCTCCCCCGTTTCATGTCTAGGCTCTCTCTCAGGCCCCTCATACTTGTGATGTGTCTCAGGGGTAGAAGGAAGAGATTTCTCTGAATGAACACATCCAGAGAGGGGCCATAGATGCTGAGGAAGGGCGCCTTGCCTACTGATATGGTAGCGTAAGTGGAAAAGAGGTAGCTGCCTGCTGGCCGAGTGTGTCGAACGTGTCCACATGAGGGGCTGCCTAGTGTGAAGTGATTCCCTGGGTGCCCTCGAATTTGTGTCCCAAAACAGAAGGGGCCGTTGTGTGTCCGTGGGGGAAATGGAGGGCTCTGCGGAACTGGCTGGTTAGGCTAGACCTCTCCTATTGGCTCAGTGTTTGTGACCCGTCCTCGTTAGAAGTTGGGGCAGCCTTCCGGTGTCTGTCTCCATGGTGATTGGGAAAGAAGCCTTAGGCCCCGCACTCAGCCTTCCCCTGGCCTACCTGGCCTCTTTCCCCTCGTCTAGACCGCTGTGTGGATGAAAGAAAGAATGTCGGCCGATGACCATATGTCCTCATTGCCTTGGAAGGATTAGGCTCCTTGCCTGGGCAGAAGACAGCCATCGTCAGCCTGAGCCTAGACACCTAGTGACCTGTGACACTGCAGGCAGTGACAGATGTTCATCCTGATGCTCAAGTATCCGCAGCTGGCGGATTCAGAGTGGTCGGAGAAGAAGTGTCACTAGGGATCACACAGTCACGAGGGCACGGGCCAAAGGTCAGGGAAAATAGCTGAGGTCGTGGAGCTGTAGCAGAGCCAGTCTAGGGCCCAGGCCTCCCTCGTGTACGTGGCAAAGAGGTGATCCATATGCCGCCATGCGCAGACCCTGGACTGCTGGGGCCCTGGATGCCCGGATTTCGGCCTTGTCCTCGGAGAAGTGACACACATGCACTGTGCCAGCGGAGGCTGTGGCCCAGCAGACGGCAAGCTCTTGAAGATGGGGGCTTCGGTTGACTTTGTCTGTGCTCTCCTTTGGCTGAGTGACATCGTGTGTTTCCTAGCAGGAGAAGGCATTCGTGGGGAGAGGCGGATTCCATGTTTGTAGGCAAAGTGTGTGCTGAGATGATGAGTCCCTGAAGACCAGGGTGGACTCTTCAGACCCAGGATAGGCCTCTGGCAGGTATGTGTCAATGTTTTCTGCCCATGGCACTCAGCCGGGTATTTGCATACAGTGTTATGAGCAGAATTAGTAGTCTCCGGAGAGGCTGCCACATGTCAGCAAGCTTCACCTGGCCAGGATCAGCCCGTGATGCAGGTCCGCAGTCAATGGCTACTCTCTAGACCTTGCAGATAGACTAGCAGATCTTCTCTACCCATGGGCAACCAGGAGAGCCAGAGGCTTTCCCCCTTTGCTCTTTCATCTCTAGGCCCTCTGTCAGGCACTCCAAGGTGTCAAGTGACAAGGGGGAGAAGGAAGAGATTTCAGAGAAGGAACACATCCAGAGAGAGGCAAGAGATGCTGAGTGGGGATGCCTTGCGTACTGCTATCCTCAGGAAAGTGGGAAAGAGGTACCTGGCCTGCTCTGCCAATGGCCTGAAGCAGTCCACACCAGGGGCTCCCTTGTGCCTGCGTAGCCTTTCCCAGGGTGTGCTCAAATCCTGTGGCCACTAGGTGTCATAGGTCACAATGGAGGGCTCTGTGTCATCTGCCTTGCGGGCCAGATCTCTGCCATTGGCTGAGTCTTGTCACCAGGCCCATCATAAGGTCCGCCCACTCTTCCGGTGGGTGGACTGTCTCCATGGTGATGGCCAAGAAGCCTGAGCCCCGCCCACCTGGCCTTGACTTCAGCTACCTGGCCCGCTGACCCTCACTCAGACCTCTGTGTTGATCAAAATGAATGTTCTAGGTTTAAGGTAAAGTTTATGGTTAGGGTTAGGTGTTAGGGTTAGTGTTAGGGTCAGGTTTAGAGTTATTGCTAGGTTTAGGTTTAGGATTAGGGTAGAGTTACGGTTAGAGTTAAGTTTAGGATTAGGGTAACGGTTAGGTTTAGGTCAGGGTTAGCGTTAGGATTAGGGATACGGTTACGGTTTTGGAAAGGGTTAGGGATTCCTGTGAGGGTTAATGTTAGGTTCACAGTTAAGCTGATGTTTTAGAGTATTACGATTAGGGTTAGGGTTCGATTTAGGGTTAGTTCTATGTTTTGGTTTAGGGCTAGAGTCGGGGATAAAAAAAAAAAAGAGTCAGGGTATAGTTTATGGTTAATTTTAGGATTAGGGTTAGGTTTAGGTTTAGGGTGAAGTTTAGGTTAAGGATGAGGGTTAAGGTTAGTGTTAGGGTTAGGTGTTTGGGTTAATGTTAGGGTCAGGATTACGGTTAAGTTTAGGGTTAGGCTTAGGGTTCAGTTCAGGGTTAGGGTTAGGGTGAAGTTTAAGTCGAGGGTGAGGGTTGAATTTAGGGTTAGTGTTAGGGGTTAGGGTTAGGGTTAAAGTTAGGATTAGGTTTAGGATTAAGGTTAGGTTTCGGGTTAGGGTTAGGGTAAGTGTTAGGGTTAAGTCATGGTTAGGTTTAGGGCTATGTTAAGGTGAGAGATAAGGTTAGGCTAAGGGTTGGGGTTAGGTTTAGATGTCAGGGTGAAGGTTAGTAGTAGGTTTCCATTTAAGCTGAGTGTGTAGGGTTAGGTTTAGGGTTGGAAATACTTTTAAGGGTTAGGGTGAGGGTTAGGCTTAGGTTTACAGTTAAGGTGAGGGTTTAGGTAATTGTTATGGTTAGGGTTAGAGTTAGAGTTAGGCTTAGTGTTAGGGTGAAGCTTCAGTTAATAGTCAGGGATAGGGTAAATATTAGAGTAGGGTTAAGGTTAGTGTTAGGGTTAGGTATAGGGTTAGGGTTCGGGTAGGGGTAAGGCTAGGTTTAAGGCTAGGTTTACGGTAAAGGGTAGGGCTAGGTTAGGGTTAGGTTTAGAGTTAGAGTTAGTGCTAGGGTTTAGGTTTAGGGTTAGGGTTAGGGTCAGGTTTAGAGTTACTGTTAGGGTTAGGATTATGGTAGAGTTATGGTTAGGGTTAAGTTTAGGGTTAGAGTAAAGGTTAGGTTTAGGTCAGGGTTAGGGCCAGGATGAGGGATAGGCTTAGGGTTAGGGGTTTGTGTGAGGGTTAGTGTTAGGTTTACAGTTAAGCTGATGTTTTAGGGTGTTACGGTGAGGTTTAGGGTTAGAGTTAGAGTTAGTTTTAGGCTTAGGCTAGAGTTAGGGTGCAGTTTAGGTTTAGTTTTAGGGTTAGGGTCAGGCTTAGGTTTAGGGTGAAGTTTAGGTTAAAGATGAGGGTTAGGGTTAGGGTTAAGTGTTTGGGTTAAGGTTAGTGTTAGGATTAGGGTTAGGCTTAGTGTTAGGGTTAGGTGTTTGGGTGAATGGTAGGGTCAGGTTTAGGGTTAGGGTTAGTGTTCGGTTTAGTGTTAGGGTTAGGTTGAAGTTTAAGGGTGAGGGTTGAGCTTAGGGTTAGCGTTAGGGGTTAGGGTTAGTGGTAAGTTTAGGATTAAGTTTAGGTTTAAGGTTAGGTTTAGAGTTAGGGTTAGGGTAAGTGTTCGGGTTAAGTCATGTTTAGGTTTAGGGGTAGGTTCAGGTTAAAGAGAGGGTTAGGTTAAGGGTTGGTGTTAGGTTTAGATGTTAGGGTGAGGGTTAGTGCTAGGTTTCCATTTAAGCTGAGTGTGTAGGGTCAGTTTTAGGGTTAGAGTTGGAGTTAGGGTCAGGGTTAGGGTTAGGGTTAGGTTTATGGTTAGGAATAGGGTTACGGTCAGGGTTGGGGGAGATTTAGTGTTATGTTTAGTTTTAGGGTTAGGGTGAAGTTTATGTTAAGCGTGACGGTTAGGTTAGTGGTTAGGGTTCAGGTTAGGGTCAGGATTAGGGTTAGGTTTAGGGTTAGGGTTAGAGTTAGTGTTAGTGTTAGTTTTGCTTAGGTTTAGGCTTTGAATGAAGTAGGGTAGGTTTAGTGTTACGGTTAGGTTTAGGGTTCAGGTTAGTGTTAGGGGTTAGTTAAAGGTTAGGGTTAGGCTTAAGTTTAGTGTTACTGTGATGTTTAGGTTAAGGGTGAAGGTTCGGATAAAGTTTACGATTAGGGTTAGGATTATAGTTAGTGTTAGAGGCTAGGTTTAGGGTGTTAGAGTTAGGTTTATGGTACGGTAGGGTTAAGTTTAGGGTTAGGGTTAGGGTCAGGGATAGCTTTAGGTTTAGAGTTGGGGATACGGTTCGGGGTTAGGGTGAGGGTTGGGGTTAGGGTGAGGGTTAGGTTTACAGTTAAGGTGAGGGTTTAGGGTAATTGTTATGCTTAGTGTTAGAGTTTTTTTTTTAGTGTTAGAGTTAGGGTTAGGGTTAGGGGAAGTTTCAGTTAATAATGAGGGTTACTGCTAAGTTTAGAGTTAGGATAAGGTTAGTGTTACGGTTAGGGTTAGGAGCGGGGTCAGGTTAGGGTTAAGGCTAGGATTACGGTAAAGGGTAGGGCTAGGTTGGGGTTAGGGTTAGGTTTAGAGTTAGAGTTAGTGCTAGGGTTTACTGTTAGGGTTAGGGTCAGGTTTAGAGTTATTGTAGGGTTAGTGTTAGGGTTAGGGTAGAGTTAATTTTAAAGTTAAGTTTAGGGTTAGGGTAAGGGTTAGGTTTAGGTCAGGGTTAGGGTTAGGATGAAGGATAGGGTTAAAGTTAGGGAAAGGTTTAGGGGTTCATGTGAGGGTTAGTGTTAGGTTTACATTAAGCTGATGTTTTAGGGTGTTACTGTTAGTGTTAGTTTTAGAGTTAGGGTTGCTATTACGGTTAGGTTTAGGGTTAGGGCTAGAGTTAGGGGATAGTTCAGCGTGAGGTTTAGTTTTCGGGTTACGGTTATGGTTATGGTTAGGCTTAGGTTTAGGGTGAAGTTTAGGTTAAGGATGAGGGTTAGGGTTAGGGTTAGGTGTTTGTTTTAAGGTTAGGGTTAGGTTTAGGGTTAGACTTAGTGTTAGGTTTAGGGTTAGTTGTTTGTGTCAATGTTAGGGTCAGGTTTAGGGTTAGGGTTCGGTTTGGGGTTAGGGCTAGGGCTAGGGTGAAGTTTAAGTTAAGAGTGAGGGTTGCGCTTAGCGTTAGTGTTAGCGGTTAGGGTTAGGGTTAAGGTTAGGATTAAGCTGAGGGTTAAGGTTAGGTTTAGAGTTAGGATTAGGGTTAGTGTTAGGGTTAAGTCATGGTTAGGTTTAGGGCTAGGTTAAGGTTAGAGATAGGGTTAGGTTAAGGGTTGGGGTTAGGTTTAGATGTTAGTGTGAGGGTTAGTGCTAGGTTTCCATTTAAGCTGAGTGTGTAGGGTAAGTTTTAGGGTTAGGAGTAGGGTTAGAGTTAGAGTTAGGTTCAGGGTTAGGGTTAAGTTTAGGGTTAGGGTTAGGTTTATGGTTGGGGTCAGTGTTAGGGGAAGATTTAGTGTTATGTTTAGTTTTAGGGTTAGGGTTAGGGTGAAGTTTATTTAAGCGAGACGGTTAGGGTTAGGGGTTAGGTTTCAGGTTAGGGTCAGGGTTAAGTTTAGGGTTAGCTTTTTTTTTAGGTTTAGGTTTAGTGTTAGTTTTGCTTAGGGTTAGGTTTTGAATGAAGTTAGGGTGGGTTTAGGGTTATGGTTAGGGTGAAATTTTGATTAAGGGTGAGGGTTCGGCTTAGGGTTAGGGTTAGGGATTAGTGTTTCAGTTAGGTTTAGGGTAGAGTGATAATTAGGGTTAGTTTTAGGGTTAGGGTAAGAGTTAAAGTTACGTTTACAGTTAAGGTGAGGGTTTTGGATAAGTGTTACGGTTAGGGTTAGGGTTAGTGTTAGGGTTAGGTTTAATTTTATTGTAGGCTTAAAGTTAGGTTTAAGGTTAGGTTAGGTTTAGGGTCAGCGTTAGGGGGACATTTAGTGTTATCTTTAGTTTAAAAAAATTTTTTTTTTTTAGTTTAAGGTTAGGGTTAGGGTGAAGTTTATGTTAAGCGTGACAGTTAGGGGTAAGGGTTAGGGTTAGGTTTAGGGCTAGGGTTATGTTTAGGATTAGTGTTAGGTTTCGTTAGGATTGGGCTTTGAATGAAGTTAAGGTAGGTTTAGGGTTATGGTTAGGGTGAAATTTTGGTTTAGGGTGAGGGTTTGGATTAGGGTTAGGGTTAGCGTTAGATTTAGGGTTAGTGGTTAGGTTTAGGTTTAGGATTAAGGTTAGTTTTAGGCTAAGGTTTAAGGTTAGAGTTAGGGTTAGGGGTTAGTGTTTCTGTTAGGTTTAGGGTAGGGTTATAATTAGGGTTAAGTTCAGAGTTGGTGAAGGTGCAGGTACTCCGAGGAGCTGCCTCATTACTTTCTGACACAGCCCGACCCCAAACAGGCGCTTCTCCTAGTGCTGGAACTGATGTTGGGAGCTGGTTTTATTCTATTAGACTAGGAGAATTGCATTCTGCTACTGCGAGACTTGGCCCCGGAGGCTCAAAATCAACAGAGGCCTCTGTTACTGCCACGGAGGAACCTAATTCATGAGCAGGAAGGTAGTCCCTGGTCTGGTGCCACTCCAGGGCATGTCTGCACTAACATTGGTTACTCATTCGTACACTACTTCTTGGCCATTAACACGACACAGTGTTGCCATTTTCTTTTTTTTCTGGGGTCTTTCTGCTCCTGCTTACCCTTCTTGCTCCCACAACCTACTGATGGTCTGTGTACAGACCAAAGTCCAAGAAAAGAATAGACCACGATAGGTTCTGTAGTAGCTATCATCCCTTTTGGCCTAAGCTCTTATACCAGGCAATGTGATGGATGCTGGTACCTTTTCCTGGTCTGTCTTAGTCATCTAGTGCTGCTATAACAGAAATACCGCAAGTGGATGGCTTTAACAAAGAGAAATTTATTTTCTCACAATCTAGTAGGTTAGAAGTCCAAATTCAGGGTGCCACCTCCAGGGGAAGGCTTTCTCTCTTTGTTGGCTCTGGAGGAAGGCCCTTGTCCTCAATCTTCCTCTGGTCAAGGAGTTTCTCAGGTGCAGGGACCCCAGGTCCAGAGGACGTGCCCTGTTCCTAGTGCTTCTTTCTTGGTGGTATGAGGTTCCCCTCTCTGTTAGCTTCCCTTTCCTTTTATCTCTTGTAAGATAAATGTGGTGCAGGCCACACCCCAGGGAATCTCCCTTTACATTGAATCAGTGATGTGACCTTAGTAAGGGTGTTACAATCCCACCTAATCCTCTTTAACATAAAATTAAAATCATAAAATAGAGGAAACCACAGTATTGGAAATCATGGCCCAGCCAAATTGATACACACATTTTTTTTTTGGGGGGGGGATTGACATTATTCAATCCATGACATGGTCCAAGCATTTGTGGCCTAGGGCTACTTGATTCAGTAAGGACTGTGGTCCTGGCAGTTTCCCTAGAAGAGAGCAGTGATAGGATAGACTGATAGAACATGAGACCCCTTTCCAGTATAAACCAAAAAAACCAGTTTTCCTTGCATCATTTCTTACTTGTGGCAACCCCATGTGTACAGAGGAGAACTTTTACATAGGGTTTTCAATTCTGTGATCTTTTGGAAACATATCAGCAGGCCTTTCTCCCAAGGAAACTCAGGGTGGATTCTAACTACCAACCTTTTGGTTAGTAGTCAAGTGCTTAACCGTTTGCACCGCCCAGGGACTCCCTGTCTAGTATGCTGCTGCTGTTGTTCGCCGGCAAGTTGATTCCGACTCATTAGCAAGAGCGTGTGTGCAGAGTAGAGCTGCTCCGTAGGGTGTTCAAGGCTGTGACCTTTTAGAAGTAGATCACCAGGCCTGTCTTCCAAGGCGCCTCTGGATGGGTTCAAACTTCAACCTTTCAGCTAGTAATCGAGCATATCACCGTTTGCACCACTCAGGGACTTCTCTCTCTGGCATAGGGACCCTGAATTGTTAACTTCTGGAATCAATATAAATAGCATTAATGGGTTATGTGTAGCATAGAGAATTGGAAGTTTATTCACAAAACTTACATGTTCTCATGTTCATTAGCAGTTGGGGAAAAGCATTAACCCCTTCTTTTAATTGACACGATTGGCTGCCTCTCAGTATGGAATAGTAGGGAAATTGCTAGACTAGATGACTGGGAAATGGGGAGTTGTATTTTCCATATGGATAGCCTGTTTTTTGCATCTGTCAAGTATGATTCTCTCAGCCACTCATGTATCCCACGAGAATAATGGCTAGGTGACTGTCTAAATGTTGAAAGATGATTTGACACCTCTGACAAGTGCTGTTCAACAGCTGGGTTTGCAAGATTCCAGTTCTGACAAAGAAAATAACTTGGCTTATTAGTCTAAAAATAAATTCCATATTAATGTGGTCATTTCAGGGATTGCTGTCTTAGAAAGTATACTTAATATTTTTTTATAGTGGGTTTTGTTCATGTGAATGAACGAGTGTGACTTTACAAGGGAATGCATTATAATATCACAGAAGGCTCTGTCCTTATTCCTGATTCTGTGTCAGGTAAGAACGAAGGTCCAGGTTCCATTGGGACCAGCACAGCTGTGAGCGGGGTGATCTATGGGAGCACAAATAGCTCATCATGTCGATGAAGTCATTTAAGGCTCTAATACTGAATTCTTCTCACTGAGTAGCTGGATCCCAGTGGTACTGCATACAGAGAATCAGTCAGCGTTTCCTTAGAGGGACGGAGCTTTGTTGATTGGGAGTCAGAAGAGAAGCGATGCAGCAGAGCTCCTCCAGCTGGTGGGTGAGGAGAAAGTGTAGTTTGTTACCCAGGGGTGGCCGGGGTCAGCTTTCTCACCCAGCTGCTCACTACCGAAGTGAAAAGAACAGAGAGGAATCATTTGCTCCAGTTGCTCTTCTTCTTGAAGATTCCTACACCCTCTATGGGATTTAAAAAAAAAAAAATGAGAAAAGAAAAAAGTACAGAATTATATATAGTTAATTTTAATTTCATTTCTTTTGAATAGGAAGATTTATATATAGATAACCACTGGGTTAACCACATGTTTCCAGAAGATTAAAACTTGCAATTTTAATTTTAACTGAGGATTAATCTTGCAGGCTAAACTAGATAAAGATAAAGCAACTCAAATCTGTGTATATACAGTTTTTTTTTTTACAAAAATAAAACAAAATTATTGTTCCCATAGAATCAGGAATTAATTTGCAACAACCGTGAGTGAAGATTCTGTAGCAATGGTAAAGACATCTGCTCCCTCCAGAATGTAAAGAGATCCTGAGAGATTCTGAAAGATGGCTGAGAGCCTAAAATCCTGGATCCTTGAATCCTGTCCTGTCGCAGGCCACTCCCTGTGAGACCCCTGAGGGATCAATGTGCACCAGGAGAAGGGCTGTGGCTGCAGATGCTTGACTGAGGACCTGTGACTGAGAGACCCCCAACTGGTGAGCCACGCTGCCATTCCTATGAGGCTTAGGAAGGGGCGATGCTTCTTGGTGCTGTCTATCCTGAGCCCATCTTTGGCTCTTGCCTTGGACTTCCAAACAAGTAAAGCTGTGACTGACTTAATGTTTTTAAATGTGACCCATTCCTAGCACCCACCTCCTTAGAGGGAGCATCAGAAACAAGGAAGAAAGCAGGCAAGGGGGACCATGATTCTCCTAGCTATCAATAGCTTTCCCTATTCCATGAGAAAGAACATTTACTGATCACTTTTATTTTTCTCTTCTCATTTTTTTTTTTAAATTGTGCTTTAGGTGAAATTTTTCAGTTCAAGGTAATTTCTCATATAAAAATTACACACACATTGTTGCTATCCGTATAATGTGATCATACATTCTTCTTTTCCACCCCAGATTTCCTCTGTCCATTCAACCAGTTCTGTCCCTTTCTGCCTTCTCATACCGCCTGCAGACAGGAATTTCCCATTTAGTCTCGTGTATCTACTTGAACTGAGAGGCACAGTCTTCACGAGCATCATTTTATGTCTTATACTCCAGCCTGTTCTTTGTCTGAAAAGTTGGCTTTGGGAATGGCTTTAGTTCTAGGTTAACAGAGAATCTGAGGGCCATGTCTTCTGGGGTTTCTTCAGTCTTGGTCAGACCATTAAGTCTGGGCTTTCTGTGAAAATTTCAGTTCTACAGCCCACTTTTCTCCTCCTTCAGGGACTCTCCATTTTGGTCCCTGTCGGATCCATCATTGGTGGCTGCAGTGCACCATTATTGATCACTTTTGAACTTTTAATTTTTGCCGGTAATAAAATATTTGCCAAATATTAAAGGTCAGGACGTTATTGAAAACCTGTTGCTGAGTCAGTTCCAACTCATGGTGACCCTATAGGACAGAGTAGAACTGCCCTATAGGGTTTCCAAGGAGCACCTGGTAGATTCAAACTGCTGAACTTTTGGTCAGTATCCGTAGCCTTAAACACTACACCACCAGAGTTTCCAGGAAATATTTAGAGACCCCAATTTAGAAAAGAGACCAAAATCCCATTTTTACAGTCCTGGATTTTACCCTTTTCTCCCTTCTAGGGTATCTCCAAATACCCCTTTAACTTTTCTCTTCTTCCATGAATGCTGTTACCTTGTTTAGGTCCTTTAATCTTTTGCATTTTCTCTTATGTCAGTCCATTATTTCCAGAGTTTTGTGGTTCGCAGTGGGCTGTAAGACAAAGTGCTTCTTAAGTGGGTATAAAGGCTGTCCCCAGGCTGACGGCAGCCTCCCTTCCTTTCTGCTCTTTGTACGCACAACATGTCCATTTATCCAAACTGGTCTGTGCCCCCTTTCTGTCCTTTCTGCATAGATGTCCCCCTCCTTTTTTGTGTGAATATTTGATGGCCTTGATAAACCTTGGACTTAGTTCCTGGATCAATCTGTATTTCCATCCTGTCTCTATCAGTTTTTAGAAATGTGATTTTGAGTAAAGTATTTAATTTCACTCAGCCTTAGTTTTCTTTTTTATAAAATTTATTCTGTTGTAGTTGTCAAGAATATACACAGCAAAACACACACCAATTTAACCATTACTACATGTACAATTCAGTGGCACAGATTACATTCTTTGAGTTGTGCACCCATTTTCACCCTCTTTTTCTGAGTTGTTCCTCCCCCATTGACATAAACTCACTGCCCTCTAAGGTTCCTATCTATTCTTTTGAGTTGCTCTTGTCCATTTGATTCTGTATAGATAGATCTTCAAAGAGCATGATGCTTAGGCAGACCTTTTTTACTAGTTAAGTTAAGCTACTCTTTGGTTTTAACAAGACTTCAGGGGATATCTTTGGTTTAAGGTTTAAAGATTATCTCAGGGCAATAGTTTGAGGGGTTCATCTGGCTTCGATGGCTCCAGAAAGTCTGGATTCCATGAAAATTTGAAAATCTATTTTTGATTTCCCCCCGTTTTGGTCAGGATTCTGTTTTAAAATCTTTAATCAAAATATTCAGCAATGGTAGCTGGGCACCATCCGGTTCTGGTCTCATGGCAAAGGAGGCAGCTGTTCATGGAGCCAATTAGCTGCACATTCCATATCCTTATTCCTGACTCTCCTTCTTCCTCTGTTGCTCCAGGCGAATAGAGACCATTTGTTATGCTTTGGATGGCCACTTAAAAGACCCCAGGCACTACTCAACAAACCAGGTGGCAGAAGAGAGACACTGTTATTGACCAATTAATTGGGATATCCATGACCCTAAACCTCCAAAGCAGAGAAGCAAATCCCATGAGGTTTTTGGCTATACATGAGCAGCCTCAGCAGCTACTCTTTTTTGTTGTTGTAAATATTATTTTCTTATTTGCAGGATGAGAATCATAATACCTACTTGATAGGTTGCTTGTGAATATAAAGTGAGGTGAAGCACTTAACATGGCCTTGCGGGTACTCTCCCTCCCATGTCCTCTTTCTGTCTGTCTAGCACAGAGCTCTGAATATAAAACTTACCACACATGCTTGCTGATTAACTTATTGGTGATCGGAATTTCAGGGCTGGTCGACATCACAATTCTTGATTAGTTGTCTTCTACCTGCCACTTTCACGTCTTCTCAAACCACATCTTTCTGTGATAGGATCCTAGCACTCCTACCCTATCAGTATGCACCTAAAGGTCCATAGCCCACCCCCACCCCCAGTGATTATGGGAATTATGTTCGTGCACACACATGGTGTCCTGCATGGCATATCTACCTGTATCAGCAACTGTCAACAATTTCACAGCCACTCTGCATCCTCGAGCACGGATTCGTTTGCTCAGCATTTGTTTCCTCTCAGATGTAGTGAGATTTATCGTCAGTGTCGAATGCTAAGGTTATAGCTGTCATGACAAGGAATACTTCTTTAAAACAAAAGGTTTCTAAGGCCCAACCAATAAGCTTTTTATTCCAAACATCACTTAACAAAATGCAACATGACATTAACGGAATAGCTTGGACAAGCCCTGGAAGTTCATTTGAGCAGACTGCCCCATATTGATTCTCAGTGATAACACGCCTTGCCTGAATAAGCCTGCCAGTGTTACCAAACAGTGATGCTCTCCTGGCAGCTCTGTCCTCCTCAGGCTGGCGCGGAGAGCACATCAGTGTTTCTTTTCATCCTTCTATTTAAAACATCATTTTCTACCTCTTGCTCAAATAATTGAAGCTATATGTTAAAAAAAAAATTACACCTGTAAATTTTGGTTTCTCAAAGCCTACCTTATTCTGCCCATTTTCCTTCTTTCTTACTCCTCCTTTTTCTCTTTTCCTTGTTTCTGTGCCAAAATAAAACTTTTAAATTCTTTTCCATTCAAGTAACCATAACCTCGGAGTTTTGCTTGTATTGCTTCTCTAGCCTGATCTTTTGGCTTTTAGTTATTAGCTTGGTCTGTTTAGCTTATACATATGCGTGTTCTCATTGAATTAACTTCATCTTTCTGTTTTCCTCCTGAGTTTATTGCTGAGAGACACTGAACACAGCTTCTTGGATTCTTCTCCCTTCCTTGGTCATTCATGTATATTACTCATTAGATCCTTACCAGTTGTCAAAATACTGTAATTTCCTCTGTTTTTACCTCAGGCTCTGAGGGAAATATATAAAAGACCATAGGGATAACAATCGTGTAAAAGGATCCAGCAGAATACATTACTCTTCCCAGATCCCTCTTTTGGAGAAGAGTTAAGATAGATTATTTTTTAGACTCACACTGACAAATATTATCTAGTGTAACTTTTTAGAATGGAGAGGTCTTCTGGGGTGGCAACAGGAACCCTGATCTTTTCACTGTATAAGCACTGACAGAGGGGAGATTGCCTGTGTTTGAGTGAGTTTAGGGTTAAAGAAAAGGAAGAGTTGTAACAATAAACTAGGGGCCTGAGTTGCCCTAAATTACTTGTTATTCCTTCTGAAGAGAAGGCATCAGGGCCTGACCCCTGTATCCTCCCACACTAGAAATATTCATAGTTGGAGGGAGCAATAAACCCAGCCTTTGAGCAAGATGAATTTTTTTAAACTATTGATTTTGAATTTTTTAAAAGTTATTAATATAGTGACCGACTGCGGTCCCAGTGGAGGATCCCAGACAGATCAGGAGAAAAATATAGAACAAAAAATAAAATTTACAAAAAAAGACCAGAACTGTTCTGACAGGAACTGGAAGAACCTCTGAGATTGTGGCCCTAAGACCCCCTTCTGGCCTGGAGATGAAGCCATTCCCAGAGACCACCTTCGTCCAAACAATAGACAAGCCCATAAAATAAACAATAACACCTGAAAGGAACGTGCTCCTTAGAACAATTATGAGAGATCAAAAGGGCAGTATTTGCCCAAAAGCAAAGATGAGAAGGCGGGGAGGGGTAGAAAACCGGAATAAAAGAAAACGGGGAACCCAGGGTGGATATGGGGAGAGTGCTGACACACAAGGCCATGAAACACTTTATGTACAAACTGTTGAATCGGCATCTAATTTGCTCTGTGAACTTTTCACCTAATGTACAATTAAAAAAAAAGCTATAAAGTATGAGAAACACCACTGCCGTCGAGTCGATTCTGACTCATAGCGACCCCATAGGACAGAGTAGAGGTGCCCCATGGAGTTTCCAAGCAGTGCCTGGCAGATTTGAACTGCCGACCTTTTGGTTAGCAGCCATAGCACTTAACCACTACGCCAGCAGGGTTTCCAAAGTATAAGAAAGAATGAGAGAAGTGAAAAAAAAAAAAAGAATAAATGGAAAGAGAGATGTACAGGAGCTCAACTGTTACTGCTTCGCTGACTTGTGTTAGGGGTTAGGTAGCCTAATCCGCCTTCATTTTTTAATAAACCTCTATTTCCTGCTGTGTGGGCTACTCAGAATCCCTCTCTTGCTCCTGGGAGCACTCTCCTGTTCTCTCCTAATTTAGGAAGCAGATCTGGCGGGACAGAGCAGGACTGGCTGGTTTTCTGAGGATTTGCTCCTGAGGGAAGATGAGAACTGGCGTGCAGCTCTCCTTTAATCTAGGGCTGGAGCTCACCCCCAGCTCAACCACAGGAATCACTGCTGCCTGGCACTCTCCCTGCCACACTTTCCTGCCTGGAGTTCCCTTCCTGGCTTCTGTTGTTTGACTGGGAGGGCAGGCCACTTTGGCACCTACAAGTCCTCTTCCCTGGGGCAGGAGGAGTGGGTGAGGAGCGCTCCAGAGGGAGGAGAGGCTGAAGGAGGAGACCAAGAGGTGCCAAGGACGAAGCCCTGATTGACAGTTCTGTTCCAGGCCTCTCTGTTTACCTCCTTTTGCTTTTTTGGGGCCACATCTTGGTTGGGAGCAGGGGCCTTTGTTACTTAATAGGGTGTTTTTTTCTCCACTACAGAGTTTGTCTCCACAGTAAGACAAGGAGGTCTCTACAAGGCAGGGGCCATGCCATGTGCTTCTCTGGCATTCTTTGTGTCCCCTGCCCTGTGTGATGCACATAGCAGGAGCTCAGAATATGGGAGCTTCATTATATTAACAGTTTCTGTTTGTAGTCTATCTTGGTCCCTTCCCCCTAACTTACCTACAGTTTTTATATTTTTTCTTCAGCTTGCCTGGCTCTTCCCAGAGTGACATTTATTTTTCTGGAAGGTTTCAAATTTTCATGCCTCTAAGGCAGCCTGGGAAACCCTGGTGGTGTAGTGGTTAAGTGCTAAGGCTGTTAACCAAAAGGTGGGGAGTTCAAATCCACCAGACACACTTTCAAAACTCGATGCGGTAGTTCTACTCTGTCCTCTAGGGTCGATATGAGTCGGAATCCACTCAATGGAAATTGGTTTTGTTTTTTTTTTCAGGAAGGCATTCTGCGTTAGTATCAGTTTGGCCATATCTGACTTTATCTGTTGAGGTGAATCTTAATTTTCCTTGTCTTGTGTCCTCATGAAAAGCTTGTAATCTCAGGAGCCCCAATTTTGACTTAAGGGGCTGCTTTTCCCCTTCACTGTGAGGAGATGGGAGGAGTCTAGGTTTTTCCCACCAAGTCTCATTTAAATTGGCCGTGTGGTCACCTCTCTGTGTAGTGCACTCTCACCCACATAATTAGGAGAGTCTTCCAAACTCCTTATACTCAGATCAGTTACTCTGTTCCTTGGGTTTTCAATCATACCATGAAGTCACTGTTTTCATTAAAGTTGTACTGTTCCTTCATCCTAGTTGTTCAATGCAATTCTTCCCTTTCTAGCCAGATCCATTTCTTTGATGGACAGGGATGAGACATAATTCTCATGTATCCTTACTCACCCTTTTTCTCCCTGTAGACCAAGTACAAGACTCTGTTCAGAATAGGTGATCCATAAATATTTTAACCTAATTAGACCCAGGCATTCATAGAGTTTAAAAAGAAAAAAAAAATGGCCTTGATACATTAACATCTTAACACACTCTGGAGATCATCTGGTATATGACCTCATTTTTTGGTTCATCAGTTTATTGATTCAATTATCCCGTCACCCATTTGGTCTTTCATTCATTCACCTTTTTGTGCTATGTACTGTGCAAGGAGCAGAAGATATAAGGTGAACATTTACATGGAGCATACCATGGCATGCAGAGGATAGACACTGAAGAAATAATTAAATGTCTGATGAGAAATTTAAGCATGTAGAGCTACAGAAAGGAGCCCTGTTGGTGCAATGGTTAAGTGCTTGGCTGCTAACTGAAAAGTTAGCGATTCGAACCCACCACCCACTTTGCAGGAGAGAAGACCTGATGATCTGTTCCCGTAAAGATTACAGCTTAGGAAACCCTTGGGGCAGTTCTGCTGTGTCATATAGGGTCGCTATGAGTCGGAATTGACTCAGTGGCACACTACAACGGCATAGCTTCAGAAGTCCACATGGGAAGCTGGTTTAAGGTCCAGGAGGACTTGTGTAAGAGCGTGATGTTTCAGTTGAGGGTGAGCAATGTAGGCGAGGACAGTGACTTGCCCACGACCAGTCAGTAGCTTTTGTGTAGCAAACCTTGGGCTGTGACCCAGATTTTGGGGTCATTCCTTTGAATTTCAAGGAGATGCTGTAAAAACACTCATCATTAAAGTACTGCAATTTTCTTGACTCTTATTGGGTCATACAACTTAGCTTTTCCATGAAACCCTTACCCCTTACATCTGACATAGTCTTCCTTCCTTGCTACTTATGAAGCAGTATACAGTGTCCCTTACCTTCTTCCGGAGTAGTCATTAGTTTCACTTTTATTATCTTCTCTCAACAACGCAGTAGTTTATGTCCTTCATAAGTTTTAAGGTTTTCCAATTCCTGGTAACCCTTTAGGGTTTTATTTTAAAACTTGTCATGTAGTGTGGTAAACATTAAAAACCCAGGATTTATAGAAACTGAGAGTGGCCAAAAGATAAGTGATGAGCAAGTAAGAACTTTAATAAAAAACTTAAAAATTACAAAATAAACTTGAGAGCTCTCTGAGATGAGCCCAGAGGATAGAAAATAGAGAGGGATACTTCTTCCATTCTTTCCTAATTCTTCCAAACCTCTTTATATGTGTGGGCTGGACCAGAGATGCTAACTGGCAGAAATAAAAGGGAACTCCTCTTTACAAGATACTCACAAATTATTCGTGTATAATGCATGGGCAGAGGAGCAAGGCAGTGGGGATGGAGTACACACGAGAGAAGATGCTAGAAGGCAACCAGCTTAACCTGTGGCTAGAGTGGTTATGTCTGTGACATGTGTACACATAGTCCTATGATAAATATTTTATTCTACATTAGTTGGCAGAGAAACATACAAATAGAAAACATGTGATTTGCCCAAGATCACATAGCCGGTTAATGAACGGTTGAGCTCTCTGATATTGTCTGCAAATTTTTTATATTTTGGGGCATTTTTCTGGATAGTTCTAGTTTCATCAGATTCTGAAAGGAGTGTCTGGTTTCAGAAAGGTCAAGAAAAATGGTATTAGCAGAAAATATTGATGGTTAAAAAGTTTTAGAGTGATGGAACCTTTCTACCTAAATGCCATGAAAATTAGAAAATGTTAAAGGAAAATTCCTAAGTTTATTACATACTAATTAAAAGCTTGTATATGATAAAAATCACTATACACAAGATTGAGAAGATATGTCCAACTGAAATATTTATGTTAACAGCCCTAAAATGCAATTCTATAGGCAGTGATGATAAAGTTTGATAGTAGTACTGGCAAGAGAGGGGAGCTCTTGAGCAGTGTGGTTAGTTGTGTGTATGTTGTTATAACTTTTCTGAAGGGCTCTTTGATAGCATATGTACAGATGTAAACTCTGCCTACCTTTTGGCCCAGCAATTCACCTTCTAGAATTTATCCTGAGAAGATACAGCTGTGAAGAGATACATGCACAAAAATACTCATCATAGCTTTGTTGGTAAGAAAAAACTAGAAATAACCTAAATATCCATAAGCAGGAGATTTGTTATTAAATATGATGCATATGTACCACAGAATACTATATAACCGTTTAAAATGATATGTTCTTTGTTTTTATGGGAAGATATCTATGGTATGTTAGCAAGTTAAAACAACAATTCATATCACAGGACAGCATGAAGAGTATAAATTCATTTCTGCAAAAATCGTGTACATATGTATGTATGTGGATACAGAAGGAATATTCAATAAAATCTTAGTATTTTTTCCCAGATGATTTTTATTTTTGCTTTGGCATTTTGCCATGTAGCCTGAATGTTAGTACAGAGAGCGTGCCTCATTCTCAAAAGTCCTAACAGTATTTAAAATGTGCTTGGCCCTTCGGATGGAGTGTTTGCAACATCATCTGTTGAGTTCAGCTACATACACACTGTGGCACTAGATGTCATACAGAGGAGCATCCTTGTTCTCTAGAAGCTTAAAGTATAGGATAATTTCAAGGCAATATATTAGCAAGTAGGTATACAGTTGTGTGGTGTGGAATACATTAAGTACCTGCCTAGGGGAGATTTTATTGACACATGTATTCAAATGTAATACTTACCTTGAGTGTTTACCCAAATAGGAAAAGAAAAATGGCAAATGTTTTCCACTGAAGGAGAGATTTGGCATAATTTTATGGACCGCCAACATCATTTAACTGAGTGTTGCTACCAGTTTTGGCACTTTATTTTAAAAAGGAGCTGGTATTTTCATTTATCAGCAATGCATTACATATTCTAAAAACTTGCAGTTGAAATCTGATAACATGGCCAGTGAGTCTAAAATGTAAAATAGTATTCTTGTATGGCAGTGCTGGAGAAAAAGTAAGAGAATATATTTTATAGGAGAAAAGGTCACTTTTTTGGTTTGCAAATAAAGTTAGGGTTTAGTCATCCCTTAATCCAGGTTTTGCTTTTCTGCTGTGAGTGTTTTCGTCTAGCAGCATCAGACTAATTATTTTTCACATTGGAAAATCATAGCCTGTTAACCTGGTGCACAAACAATAGCCAGCAAGGGTTTTTGGAGTTTTTGATAATGTTATTAATTTTCCATTAACATCCCATTATTTAGAATTGTTTTTGTTTTCTCCAGGTTCAGAGAATAAAAACATTTGTCTGTAGCTAATGGGCATTCTTCTGGGTTAGTAGGGTATGAGCCCATGGTCTAAAGAATCAGAGTAGGTTTAAAGGAAGTTCGTTGGTGAACTTAAATCTTTAGTGCACTCTGCCACCCGTTCTCTTCTAGTTTCATCCTAAGAACCCGTGCTAAGGGGAATCTTTGGGTGCATATTCTAACTTGGGACATACATACCTCCTTAGAAACTTACAGTCAATCTCATATAAAATTTTCTTTCACAGAACTGAATTTGCTTTAGCCTAAAATCTGGTGGCATTATTCAGTGTCTGTTCATTTCATGAAGTTCCTGTGGATTCAAGAGAAAAGGGAGGAGAAAAGTTGGAGACGACACTTTTGAGGATTTGCCGATTGTGCAGCAGTGGTAAGGGCATCCATGTTAGGTTCCGGGTCGTGAATTTAGAATGAGGTCATTCATTGGGATTGGGGTTTTTTCTCTCTGTGGGCCGAGATACAAGTAAGTGGAGTGTTGAAATTAATCATGTTGGTTTTGCCAAGGAGCAGGTCCACAAGACAGTGAGGAAAAGAGTTTAGGATATATGAGAGAATGTGGTTATGATAATTGATCTTGGAATTTAAACTCGTTAAGAAATTGAGGTGGATATTAGGAGGACGAGAGACAGTGTTAAGTGGTAGGATCAGTGGGTTGCATGTCTCAGTGGGGTCAGAGGTTTGCAGGAATTGGGGTACCAAAGGGTGGGAACTTGAAAGAGAGGAGATGGTGGTGTTGGAGAGTAACATGGAAGGAATTTCAGTTAAGAATTGGTGTATGTCCTTGACATTAGGGTGGAGGACAAGACCGAGAGCCAGAGTATTGGAGGGATCATCTGTGTGGGTATTGATACTCCCGAGCATCATGGTTACAACAGTGATGGGGAATGTCCAGGAGCCAGGAACCCAGATCTTCCCAGAATGAGGGGGCCTGGTGCTACATCTGATTTTGTGCGATTCAAAGGTGAGGGTTTTTATGGAAGAGGAATGGAGGGAGGGTAGTCTGGAGGTAGTAAAGAGAAGCAATATGGACATCCATCCTTTCTCGAACCCGTGTGGTTCAAGGAATATGGCGATAAAATCGCCAGCAGTTAAGAGAGCTAGGGAAGAACCAGATGTCAGGAAGATGAGGGGAGCATTCAGAGACGAGGCCAAGGATATGGAGCATCTTGCTGATGACTGCTGTGAGTTCCAGAGAGCACAGGGGAAGGGTTTCAGGCACTGGGGAAGGATGGGAGACAGGGTCAGGAAAGGGATGAAGAGGGCATATGACAATAAAAGTTGCAGGGGTGAGCAATAACCTGGAAGTCCTGGGCTTCTTATGGTGACTGTTGTTAACGTAAACGTGATATCCCAAGGCTATGAGTATAGGGAATGGGATGTGGGGAGAGCAGTGTGGATACTGGAGGACCTGGTTAAGTTCTCCCACCAGAGTCTTCTTGAGGGGTGGTTTCACACAGAGCACAAAAGGGTCCATTTTAATCCCAGCCAGAGGAGGGCCTCTCCTAATTCCAAGCACTCAGAGGTCATCCTTGTCCCTGCCTCAGGAGGGCTAAAGAACAGCAGAGGGTGATGGAGGGCTCTCCTGCTTTATTCAGTTTTGTGGATCATTTTACATATTTCACAGCATAGTGTCTCCTTTGCATCATATTTCTGCTGGTTACTTTGTGCCTGATAAAGAGTCCTCCTTCATACCTTGCCTCTTTCCTTCCCATTTCCCCATCTGAGCAGATGAAAGCCACGGTGCGTGCCAGTCCAAGGGCAGAGTGTCTGCCATGTGCGCTAGAGGGCTCTACTCAGTGAAGATGCAGCCTGAAGGAAGGTGTTTGGTCTAAAGCCAGGGATCACCTCTACTGACTCAAGAAGCATTCAATTCTATCTTCCAGTCAATCCAAAGGTGTTTCTATAGTACAAGCCAAAAAAAAGTATGACGTGCCTGTTAAGTGATCTATTTTGGGACATCTCATTTATTTTGAACTCTGTGAGTACTTGACTTTCAATTCAAAATGATTCCTTGATAAGAATGATGCCTTGATAAGAATAATTCCTTGACAAAGCCTTACTCTCTCCCTGTGGGCTGATGCTAGATATATTTGACAAAAGGACTTGATTTTAATTTTTAGGAAATCCTAAAATCATTGTGCTCAGGAAGGGAGAATATGGCATCTTGTCTTTTGTGACTTAAGCCTAATAATCTCTGTACCTCTGGCCTAGTATTGGCATTTCTAGTTAGTATGGAAGAAACCCAATTTCTTTCATGTTCTAGAAACAGGTTTTATTCTTTTCTGAAAGAACCTCAATGTAGAGTATATATTTCTTAAATAAGAAGTCTTATGATGCGTCTGATTGATAGCTCCTTACACCAAGTGAGCGGTGGACGAACAGCACGAGGCAGCAGTAGATGACTGGCCTGACCAGGATGCCATCACCCCTGCTCAGGGCGCTGCCTGTAAGGGTGACGGTTGCACAGCATGGTTACTGCGATTGCGACCACTCACTTGTACACCTGAAATATGGTGCATTGGCAAGTGTTGTTTTCAAAAATAAATGAATAGCGGTGCAGCCTGCTCAGTTGCAGGGCCGTGGATCACCTGCTCCTACTGCTCCCTCTGTCCCCTCAGCTTGTGGTTAATGAGCTGTAGAAGTGGAGGAAATCTAAACGTGAACTCTCCACTGAAAAAGCTGACTACTCTGTGCCACCTATGAGGAAGTGCTGTACATGCAGATACAAAGGAAAAGCAGTTGATAAACCCTGAAGAAGTTTTATTATGAAGAAGAAGACAGTTTATTATGAAGAGAGTATGATTTCAGTCTCATTATAGCATTTCATTACAAGGATTCATTCTTGATAAAGCAAGGTCACTGTCCTGGTAAGTGACCTAAAGAAAAAGCATTTTGTTGATCAGTGTGCAATAAATTCTATGCAATGAATACTCTCTCTGCTTCTTGTTCACTTAACAGCCATTTGTCATTAGAAAGGAATTGTCTTCTGAACTGGAGATGCGCACAGGGATGCCAGGCTACTGTAGCAACTCTGAATGTTCTGATCCCCACCCCTCCTCCAACTCCCTCTTCTTTAAAAATTCAACATTTCCCGCCCTTAGGGAACTCACACTGAAGAGGTGGACCACTAGACAGCTGACTAATGCAGGCTGAGCTCCTTGAAGGCAGAGCTCAGGAATTCTTGTTCGTCCTCTCCCTGCATTACCAGCACCTCGCACAGTGCCTGGTGTGCAAAAGCTGTTCAGTAGACATTCTTTTTTTCTTTTTTAATTTGGAAATAATTTCAAACTTTCCAAAAAGTTGCTGTGTAATACAGAGTGGACCCATATACCCTTTAGCCAGATTCATTTATTGTTAACATTTTCCTTCTTTTTGTGGCCGCCCTGCTCTCTCTCTCTCTTTGTGTGTGTGTGTGTGTGTGTGTGTAGATACTTTGTTTTTTTTCTCGGACCATTTGGAAATAATTTGCATACCTTATGTTTCTTCTAAACACTTAAGTGTGTATTTCCTATGAATAAGGATATTCTCTGATGTAGCCATGGCACTATTACCAACCTAGTTGAATTTAACTTTGCTGCGGTACTTTTATCTATTTTACGTACTGCCTTTTTTTTTCCATAGGTCAGTTTTGTCACTTAACCCAACAATGCCCTTTCTAGCATTTTTCTTTTCCTCCAGTACGGGATCCAGTCTAAAGGATCACTTATTCCATGAATTGTCATGTCTTTAGTTTCTTTTACTCTGGAGCAGTTCCATGGCCTCTTTGTATTTTAGGGCACTGAATTTTTTCACACATAGCTTTATTGATGTATAATTTACAGATGATAAAATTCACTGGCTTGAGCATGCAGCTGGATGATTTTTGGTAAATTTAGAGAATTGTGCAAACATGACCAGAGCCCAGTTTTAGAACATTTCAGTTACCCTAGAAAAATCCATCCTGCCCTTTGCAGTCAATCCTCCACCCTCAAGCAACCACTACTCTGCTTTTTCTCGTTAGAGATTTGCCTTTTCTGGATGTTTCTATAAATGGAATCATACGACATGTAGTCTTTGGCATCGGGCTTCTTTGACAAAGTATAATGTTTCCAAGGTTTGTCCGTGTTCCCGCGTGCATCAGTATTTCATTCCTTTTAATTGCTGAATAGTAGTCCATTGTGTAGATACACCGTATTGTGTTCATCTGTTCACCAGTTGATGCACGTTTGGATTGGTTCTACTTTTTGACCCTTGTGAATAATGCTGCTACGTACGTTATCAAAACAAGTCCTTATGTGTATATACTTTTAATTTCTCTTGGATAGATACTTAAGAGTAGACTTGCAGAGTTGCATGATAATTTATATTTTAATTAAAAAAATTTATTTTGCTTTAGGTGAAAGTTTGCAGCGCAAATTAGTTCCTCATTCAAAAATTTATACACAAATTATTTTGTGACAGTGATTGTAATCCCCAAAATGTGTCAGCACCCTCCCCTTCTCCACCCCAGATTCCCTGCATCCATTTGTCCGTTTTTCCTGTCCCCTCCTGCCTTCTCGTCTTTGCTGTTTAGTCAAGTGTTGCCCATTGGTGTCACATACTTGATTGAACTAAGAAGCATATTCCTCACGTGTGTTGTTATGTGTTTTATACACCTGTCTAAACTTTGGCTGAGAGGTAGACTTTGGGAGTGGCTTCAATTCTGAGTTAGCAGGATGTCTGGGGGCCATAGCCTCAGGGGTTCCTTCAGTCTCTCTCAGACCAGTAAATCTAGTCTTTTTGTGTGAATTTGCATTCTGTTTTACATTTTTTTCCCACACTGTCCAGTACCCTCTACTGTGATCCCTGTCAGAGTGGTCAGTGGTGGTAGCCAGGCACTATCTAGTTCTTCAGGGCTTAGGCTGGTGGAGGCTGTGGTTCATGTGGTCTTTTAGCCCTTTGGACCAATATTTTCCTTTTGTCTTTTTTTTTTTTTTTCTTTGCTCCGAACAGGATGGGACCAATAGATACGTCCTAGGTCGCCATTCATAAGCTTTTAAGATCCCAGATGCTACTCACAAAAGTAGCACGGAGAACATTTTCTTTATGAGCTGTGTTATGCCAATTGACCATGATGTTCCCTGAGACCATGGTACCCAGCTCTCAGCCCCAGTAACATGGTCCCTCAAGTGTTTGGATGTGTCTAGGAAACTTTTATGACTCTGCCTTTGTCAAGGTGTTCTGAGGTCCCTATATTGTGTGTCATCTTTCCCTTAACCAAAGTTAACACTTGTCTACTATCTAGTTAGTGATATCCCTTCCCCACCCCTCCCCTTCTTGTAAGATTGTTTTTTCTGTGAGTAAACCTTTTCTCGAATTTTTGTAATAGTGGTCTTGTACATTATTTGTCCTTTTGTGATTGACTTATTTCACTCAGTATAATGCTCTCCAGATTCATCCATGTTATTAGGTGTTTTGTGGATTCCTCATTGTTCTTTATTATTGCATAGTGTTCCATTGTGTGTATGTCACATAACTTGTTTATCCATTTTTCTGTTGTGGCACTTAGATTGTTACCATCTTTTTGCTATTGTGAATAATGCTTCAGTGAACATGGGTGTGCCTATGTCTATTCATGTGATGGCTCTTATTCTCTAGGATATATTCCCAAGAGTGGGATTGCTGAACCATATGGTATTTGTATTCCTAGCTTTTTAAGGAGGTATCATATCATTTTCTATAGTTGTACCGTTTTACATTCCTATACCAGTAGTGCATAAGAGTTCCAACCTCCTTGCAATCTCTCCAACATTTGTTATTTTCTGTTTTTTTGATTGGTGCCAGTAATCCTGGGGTGAGATGGTATTTCATTATAGTTTTGATTTGCATTTCTCTAATAGCCAATAACTGCCAGCATTTCCTCATGTGTCTGTTAGCTGCCTGAATGTTTTCTTTGGTGAAGTATCTGTTCATATCCTTTGCTGATTTTTTAATTGGGTTATTTGTCTTTTTGTTGTTGAGGTGTTGAAGTATTTTATAGATTAGACCCTTGTGGGATATGTCATAGGCTAAAATTTTTTCCCAATCTGTAGGTTCTTGGTTTACACTTTTGGTGAAGTCTGTTGATGAGCATAAGTGTTTAATTTTTAGGAGCTCCCAGTCATCTAATTTATCTTCTGGTGTTTGTGCATGTTTATAGTTTGTATTCTGTTTATACCATATATTAAGGCCCATAGTATCTCCATTTTTCCTTCCCAGCTGCTATGGGGCAGTTCTGCTCTGTCCTATAGGGTCACTGTGAGCCGGAACCCATTCCACGGCACACAACAACAAGAACATACACATAAAACAATTAAGAAACACTCCCAAACCACACAGTGTTTTCATGAGCATCACAAGGTAGTGCTTACATTCATTATTATGAACTGTTGTACTTAACTCAATTTTTTATCATAATAGGCTTTATGGCAGTCCGTTCTGAATTGTGAGTTGTCCATTAATTGGATGTTCATATCCTGGGGACTGTCTGTACTTAATCTGACTAGGTGGTATTGAATTGCCCTCCAGAAGGTCTGCCCTCCACCATTAGTTCTTGGACGGCCCCTGTTTCCCTAAATCCTTACTCACAATTGGCGTTCTCCAGTTCTCTAATTTTTGCTAGGTTAAGATGCATGATGTGAAATCTCATTGTTATTTTTTGGCATGTCTTTGATCACCAGTGAGTTTTTGCAATTTTGCTGTGATTACCAGCAAATTGATGGAGTTTTACTGAATAGTAATCCTAATCCTCATGGAGTCTTTCTGATGTCATCCCTCCCATCATCATCACTTCTCAGATCTAGCACAGCCCAAGGGTTTTCCTTTCTCCTTGGTTATAATTTTCCCTCCCTTGCACCTCATTTTTGTGAGGTGATAGGAAAGAGGGGAGACCATTTAGTTTGCCCTATGTTTTGTTGCTGTGGGAAATAAGATTTCTACTGCTTTGTACCAGCAGTGAGTTCCAGAGGAAGTAATAGATGGCTTGAAAGGTGAGAACAAAGGCATGAAGTCCCATGCAAGTGATGTCCCTTTGAAAACCAGCATTCAAGGGAAAGCAAGTGAAGAAGGCTGAAAATGTGAGATGTGAGATGGGTTGCTAGGAATGGGGTCAGGGGATATCTGGAGACCTCAAGGTCCAAGGAAGGAGATGATCCGGAAAGGAATAGAGCTCTGGGTGATGTGGGGTCTAGAGAAAGAGGAAGACTCATTGAGATTTGGAGAGGGAGGAAGGCAAGAGGAGAATTTAAGGGTCTAAATTTTTTAATGTATGTATTTTTAATAAAATAAAATACATGTAATAAATTACTTTTTATTGTTTTATTGTGCTTAAGGTGAAAGTTTATAAAGCAAATTAGTTTTTCATTCAAAAATGTCTACATAAATTGTTTTGTGACACTGGTTGCAATCCCTGCAATGTGTCAGCTCTCTCCCCCTTTCCACCCTGGGTTTCCCATTCCCTTTTCATCCAGTTTTTCTGTCCCTTCCTGTCTTCTCGTCTTTGCTTTTGGGCAGGTGTTGCCCATTTGGTCTCATATACTTGATTGATGTAAGGAGCACATTTTTCACCTGTGTTACTGTTTGTTTTATAGGCTTGTCTAATCTGGCTGAAAGGTGACCTTCAGGAGTAGCTTCAGTTCTGAGTGTTCTGGGACCCTTGTCTCAGGGGTTTTTCTAGTCTCTGTCAGACCAGTAAGTCTGTTTTTTTGTGTGTGAATTTGAATTTTGTTTTCCATTTTTCTCCCACTGTGTCCTGGACCCTCTACTGTGATCTCACTTGGTGAAAAATACACGTGTTCTATAAAATGTATTCTACAAAATTAAGCTGAAAGTCATAGTGTCGATTCCCAGAGGATTTACAGTCTATTAGCAGGGCTTTTTAGACATGTTGTCAGGAGGGATGAGTCCCTGGAGAAGGACATCATGCTTGGCAGAGTACAGAGTCAGTGGAAAAGAGGAAGATCCTCACTTAACGACGTGGATTGACACTGTGGCTGCAACAATGAGCGGCGATTGTGAGGATGGCTCAGGACTGGGCAGTGTTTCATTCTATTGTGCGTTGGGTCGCTATGAGTCAGAACCGACTCGATGGCACCTAACAATAACAACAACAAAGCAGGGCTCTTACTTTCTTTAGAAGATTTGAGTTGGAAGAGGCTAATGACAACACTTTTAAAACATGTGCTAGAGTTGCGTGACTAATTCCTTAGCTTTCAACTTTTATTCTACCTGCTTCTCCAGAAGAATGGACGAATAGGTAAAAGATGATTAATAAGAAAGCAATTGAAGAGAGAAACAGCTCAGAGCAGTGGTTCTCCACTTGCCATTTCAGACATTGACATTGTCATATCAGTGCCTATCCCTCACTTATTTTGCCCTCACTACAATAAGCACATTGTAAAGAGACCTGGTCCATTTTATCTTGCAGGCAGGGCCCTCTGCAAACAGTTGCTTACTGAACTGCTCCCACATGGTCTTTGAGCTCAGCCACGGCAGACCTGAGCCAAGGGGAAATGCTGTTGAGGAACAGAGTGTAAGGCCCTTAAAGCCTGCAGCTCTGGTCTTGGCTAGCATCCCTGAGTTTCCCTTACTGTGCACCTTTCCTCCCTGGGGTTCCCGGTCCTTGAGTCTAGAAAACTCAGGTAGTCATTTAACAGCTAAACTAAGAGGCCAGAGTGAAAGGTTAAGATGGAGAACAGATAATAAATCAGTGAAGGGATGAAAATAATTCCTGTGGCTAGGTGGCAGAAGACTGCTCAATCGAGCGAGGCATTCATAGAGCCATAAAGGTTAAAAGGAAATAGAACTTTCCTGTAAAGGCAGGTGAAGGTGCTAATGGTAATAATAATCCCTTACGTAAATGCGTCTGTTTTTTTACAGTTCTGAGTTCTTTTCACATTTGAGCAATCAGGGTTGTGACCACCATCCTTCTGACACATAGAGGAGGCTGAGGTACATATGGGCAGAGGGACTTCCTCAAGGTCTCTTGGAAGCTGACACTGGAGTAGCTTGTTGATGTTTCTGTGGCAAAATGGTGCAGATTGAGGTGGCAGTGCCTGGGCAGAAGCAGCTGACATTAAATAGGAGGATAGGAAGGAAAAGGATGTTAAAGGAGCAGAAAAACTGCAGAAGCAGAATGTGTAATGAAAAAAATGAGCTGTCTTTGTAGCATTCAGTCTCTACTAAGGCCCAGTAACAAGCCAATAGCTGTTTCTCAAAAGGAGAGTAGTTATCTTCAGAGGATGCCAGGGCTTTGCTCCAAAATCCTAAGGGTCTGTGGGGTGGTTCACCAATAGGGGCCTGCCAAAGACTCCGTACAGAATCTCTATCTGCCACTGAGACTTCAAGGACCATTGAATCAGCTGGATCATACTGTCCAAGTGGCAGAGCAGCTTGCACAGCAGCCTGAACCTGTTGCAGAGCCTTCTCTTTTTCTGGGCCCCATTCAAAACTACCAGCTTTTCCAGTCACTTGGTAAATAGGCTGGAGTATGAGAAATATGTTGCCTCCAAAATCCAAAGAGGCCCTTAGCCATTGTGCCTCCTTTTTAGTTGTGAAAACAGCCAGATGCAATAACTTATCCTTCACTTTAGAAGGAATATCTCCACATGCCCCATACCACTGGATCCCTAAAATTTTCACTGAGGTGGTAGAAGCCTGAATTTTTGTGGGATTAATTTACCACGCTCTAGCAGGCAAATGTTTTACCAGTAAGTCCAGAGTCACTGATACTTCTTCCTTACTATGTTCAACCAGAGTAATGTTATCAAGGTAATGGACCAGTGTGACATCTTATTGAAGGGAAAGGCATTCAAGGGCCCCTGCTGACTAAATTGTGACATAGGGCTGGAGAGCTCATGGAGCCCTAAGGCAGGCAAATGAAGGGGTATTGCTGGCCTTGCCAGCTGAAGGCAAACTTCTGATGGTCTTTCCAAACAGGCATGGAGAAAAAGGCATTAGCCCGCTCAGTAGCGGCACACGAGTTACCAGGACATGTATTAATTTGCTCAAGGAATGAAACTACATCTGGAACAGCATCTGCAATTGGAGTCACGACCTGGTTAGGTTTTTGATAATCTACTGTCATCCTCCAAGATCCAACTGTTTTTTGCACGGGCCAAATAGGCAAGTTGAACGGGGGATGTGGTGAGAATCACCACCCCTCCATCCTTCAAGTCCTCGATGGTGGCAGCAATGTCTGCAGTTCCTCAAGGAATGCAGTATTGCTTTTGGTTTACTGTTTTCCTGGGTAGGGGGAGATGTAATGGCTTCTGCTTGGCTTTTCTTACCAAAATAGCCCTTTCTCCATTTGTTGGGGATTCAGTGTGGGGCTTCTGCAGGTTGTTGAGTATGTCTATTCCAATAATGCATTCTGGAACTGGGCAAATCACTACGGGGGATTCCGGGACCCACTGGACCTACTGTGAAACAAACATGAACCAAGACTCTATTAATAACTCAACCTATATATGTCCCCACCCTGACTGGTGGGCTACAGTTCCATTTTGGGTCTCCTGGAATTAGTGTCGTTTCAGAGCTGGTATCCAGTAATCCCCAAAAAGTCTGATTATTTTCTTTTCTCCAGTGAAAAGTCACTCTCATAAAAGGTCATACATCCCTTTGAGGAAGGCTAGGAGAGAGAATAACAATATAAATTTTTGGCAGTGTATTTGAGCCCTTCCTCATGGGGACCTGGCCTTCCCTTCATTCAAGGGGTTGTGGGTCTTTAAATTCTCTCAGTTATGGGGGAGTTGACTGGGGGAGTTGACTGAGGGCGATTCGAGTTGGACTGCTGTTCACCTGACCTAGAATTCATCTGCTTGTACAGATCGATTAAATAGTAGATTTCCTATCTATTTCAATCCTAGGAACACCATGACTAAGGAGTCATAAGTCCATATGAGTCAGACTATTCTGATTACTGCTGTGACTCTGCTGTCCATTACTGTTACCATGCGCACCTTGTCCTTCTTGATTGAGTGCCCCCACTTGGCCCCTGCTATCACAGGGTCCGATCAGCCCCATTGAATTTAGCTGTCTTAATTCAGTTAGGGCAGTTCCCACTGTCAGATCTGATTTACATAAAATAGGAATCACAGCAGTCTTCAAAAAAAAAAAAAAAAGGATGCTGGATTTCCCTTCACAAATTTGTTCCTCACAGTTGTGGTAAAAGTGTGTTCTCTGGGCATTCCATGTGTGGGTCTGTGGGTTTAACCTGATAAATCCACCTTAGCATGCCAGTTTTCCTAAGTCTTTGAATACCTTCTTCTATAGTTTACCAAGGCAGGTCTGGGACTTCAACTTGATATAGTGCAGGCCACTGCATAATGCATGCTTCAGCAACCCAACCAAAGGAACTATTAGATCTTTCCCTAACTTCTCAAGCTAAAACACTGAATGAAGAATGTGTGCTTGGTGGACCCAGATCAATAAACTCAGACTGATCCATCTTTATGTTCCTTGCAGCATTATCCTCCACCCTTAATAACCATTCCCACACCTATTCCCCAGGTTCCTGTTTGTACATATTACAAAAGTCAAGCGGTTCTCTTGGAGTGTAGCATACCTCCTCCTGGGTCACACTTTGTACTTCACCTTTTGGGGCTCACTGGGACTTAAGTCTAGTTATAGGTCTAGAAGCCAGAATCAGTAGTGTGGAATTGTTTTGAGAACATTCAGCATTGCGTTGTAAAGCATCTGCCTCAGATGATGCCCCAGGCAACGAATCAGGCAAGGGCTCTTTAGAGGCAGCCGGGCTAGGGCTAATCTCATTAGATGGAAGTGGAGGGGCTAATGCTCTTACTGGGCAGGGTGGTGTGGCAGACAGACATGATGTCATCTCTTTGAAATGGTGCCTGCATATCATGCAGAGAAACATCTGCAAACCAGACTCCAGTTTTCTCTTCCTCAGTCAACTGATCATAAGGCCATAGATGAAGACTAGGAAAGGGCAGGTAATGTAACAGGAGTGGAGACCATGGGCATTTGGGCCATTTCCTCATGCAACTGACTTGGGCCTTCAGATCCTGCTCAGGCCCGATATCCTGTATACCACTTCCGTTTAATGATGGAGTGCTGCTGAGCACGTCCGGCTTTATGGCTCTGTAATAAGACAACACCCAGTTCATGATGGGCAGCTCAGGCACATGGTGACTTGGTGTCCCATGGTTAAATGTTCAGTCTCTACTAAAGGCCCCGTAACAAGCCAAAAGCTGTTTGTCTAAGAGTAGTTAAATGCAGAGGATGGCAGGGCTTTGCTCTAAAATCCTAACGATCTGCCCTGTGATTCACCAATAGAAGCCTGCCAAAGACTACAAACAGCATCTCTATCTGCCACTGACACTTCCAGAACCATTGGCTCTGCCAGATCATATGGCCCAATTGGCAGAGCAGCTTGGACACCAGCCTGAACCTCTTGCAAAGCTTTCTCTTGTTGTGGGCCCTGCTCATAACTAGCAGCTTTTCAAGTCATTTGATAAATAGGCTGGAATAGCACACCCAAAGGAGGGATATGATACCTCCAAAATCCAAAGGGGCCCAATAAGTGTTGTGGCTCCTTTTTAGTTGTAGGAAGGGCCAGATACATCAACTTATCCTTAACTTTAGAAGGAATATCTCAACATGCCCCACACCACTGAAGCTCTAGAAATTTCACTGAGATGTAAGCACCTAGATTTTTGTCAGAATAATTTTCCACCCTCTAGCATGCAAAAATCTTACCAACGAGTCTAGGTTATTGATACTTCTTTCTTAACTAGGTTCAGTCAGCATAATGCCATTAATGTAATGGACCAGTGTGACGTCTTTTGGAAGGGAAAAGCGATCAAGTTCCCTGTGGAACTTGAGAGTTGATGTATCCCTGAGATAAAATAGTGAAGGAGTATTGCTGGCCTTACCAGCTGAAGGAAGACTGCTTCTGGCGGTCTTTTAAAACATGGATAGAGAAAAAAGCATTGGCTAGATTAATGGTTGCGTACCCCTGAAGATATATTAATTTTCAGGCCACATCCCCAAGGAAAGTTCTCTTCCAACTGATTGGCTGCTCACATCAGATCACAAAATGGAGGAGGATTACATAATTTTTGCCAAATCCCTGAGAATCATGGCCTCCCCAAGTTGACACATAACACTAACCATCACAGTAGTGATGAAAGTGTTCTAGAGTAGATACTGGTGATGGTTGAATAGGATTGTGAAAGTAGGTAAAGCCACTCTATTACACACTTTCAAGCTATTTAAACAAAACTTTATTTAATGAGAAATCTACCAGTTAGTATAGTATAAACTCTAAACTATAAATTGAGCTGGAAAAATATTACAACAAAAACAAAAAAATACCTACTGAGGTGAGAAGAATAAAATGTCTGGTTCTGAGGCTAATGTTTCCTGGCCATGAATTAGGAGCTCCTGTTGAGGAGGTATGGCAACTGGCTCGGCCTCTGGTGCCTGAGGCAGAGCTAGAGGTGGAGAACCTAATAGCCTATGGGGCTCCAGTGTTGGAGTAGGATCGGGATTGATACCAGCTGTTTGTCCGTTAGCCAGTTGTAGGTGGCCCAGGATGGAAATCCACCCCTCCAGCTGACTCTTTGTCCACTGCCACTACTGGACCTGGTGATGAAAGAGCTGGTGCTCTAAGGACTTCCAGTGTTGGTGCCGGAGCAGTTGGCTGAGGAACCATTTCTGTAGGTGGCCCAGGATGGGAATCGGGCCCTCCAGCAGGCTCTTCTCCTGGTGCCCGGCCAGAGATCGAGATGGAGGGCTGTGGGCTACAGTGAGCTCTGGTGTTGCTGCAGGTACAGGAGCAGGATTGACATCAGCCAGTGGTCCAGGAGCCAGAATAAGAGTCTGATCTTCCAGCTGGCTCTCCGTTTGGTACCAGTTTTGGAGCTGGTGATGGCGATCTTTGGAGCTCCAGTGTTAGTCCAGGCTTGTGATGGACCTCAGCAGGTGGTCCAGGAGCTCATTATGGTCTTGGCCCAGGGAGATAATCCAATCTTTCAGCAGGCTGTCTGTCAGGTGGCAGTGCTCAGCTTAGTGATATTGGACCTGTTGTTGTACCCAGCTCCAATGTTGCTGCAAGAGCAGGATCTGACTCAGGAAGTGGTCCTTGAGTCTATTCTGGAAGTTGCCCAGGGTAAAAACGCAGCTCTCTTGAGGGCTCTCCATCTGTTGATGGGATGGGCGGTGCTCTATTGAGCTTTGGTGTCAGTACAGGATCAGGATGGACATCACCAGGTGGTCCAGGATCCGGCTAAGGCGGTGGCCCCGCTTAAGAATGTGAATCTCCAGCGGGTTACCCATCTGCTGCCAGAGCTGAAGCTCGTGACGGAATAGCTGGTGCTCTGTTAACCTGTCTTGGAGCAGGAGCAGGAGCAGGATCGATGTCAGCTGGCGGTCCAGGATCCCATTCTGGAGGTGGCTCCGGATGGGAATCCACCTCTCCATCTGACTCTCCATCTGATGCTGGTGGTGGAGCTGGGGAAAGACCTGGGCTCCATCAAACTCCAGTGTTGGAACAGGAGCAGGAGCTGGATTGACATCAGCCAGTGGTTTGGGAGCCAGTTCTGGAGATGGCCCAGGAGAGGGATCCACCCGTTCAGCCAGCTTTCTATCTGGTGCCAGTGCTGTAGCTGATGACATAATAGGTGGTGTGCTATGGAGCTCTGGTGCTGCTACAGGAGCAGAATGTACCCCAGGAGATTGTCCAGGAGTCTGTTTTTGGGGCAAAGTTAGCTCTTGAGCTCCTTTTGCAGTTGGCGCTGGCCCCGGCTCTAGAGCTGCAAGAGGAGAAAGGTTCACCAACATGACTGCCTTTCCTCATGCTTTCCCAGTGATGGGAAACAACCCACTGCCATGAACAGAAGCCCGTTCCCAAGATTTCCACCCCAGGAAATCTTCCCAGACTGTAGTCCACCAGAGGAGGTTCTGAAGTTACTCTGAACTCTGGCTGAACCCCAGCCTCTGGGGGTCTTCCCCTGTGCCCCTCAGAAGCTCACATGCAGTCATGCCCAGTCTTCCTCACCCTCTGGCTCTGCCTCAGTGACCTCCATTTGATCCAGCTGTGCCAAGAGAAGTTGGGCATCATGCTGCAGATGTGAGCCTGGCATGTTCACGTGCACATACTCCACCACGAGCTTTAGGCAGGGGAAGTCCGGGGGCTGATTGAAATCCTCCAAGTATTCCTTCATCCATGTGCCCAGGATAAAAGAGATGGCGCTAGGGATGGGTGGTGAAGAGCAGGGTCAGAGGTCTGGCTTTTCCCACCATACTGCCCTCCCAGGACACCTCTGCAAGGGTCCAGTCCCTCTGTCTGCCCCTGACTTTCCAAAGGTCAGCAGCACCCTGCATCATGCCTTCTGGCTGCCCAGACAGTGGCAGGTCTGGTCACTGACAGGAGGCTAGCACAGAGCCTTGTCCCAGGGAGCTCCCCATCAGTGTTCTGACTGACTCTGACTCCTCGGGGAGCCTGAATTACATCCCTTTCTGTCCCCTGGCCCTCTCCCCACTGGACAGTAACCCTCTAAGGGCACGGAGATGCGTGTCTGCATGTTCACCTCACAGCCTGGCACACAGTAGTGGTCCAGGGTTATCTAATGTTGGGCAACACATGGAGTCTGTCCCCTGACCCAGATGTGCAGGCCCTCAGGCCCTCCTCTGAGCTTGTGCACCAGCATGCTGCCTGGTTCTCTGCATGTGTGTGAGGGTCTCTCCTCCCACAGACACTGTTCTCCCCTGGAACAGGGGCCCCGCATGCAGCTGAGCACCCGCAACTGGTGATTGGGATTTGGGAGCAATTTTCTCCACCCCCTGTCCCCCTGGACCTCCTGTTTTGGGCCCCGAACAGAGAAGGGGGCAACCAGTGACGTGAGGGAATCGTGGAAGGATGAATTCTCTCAGGGGCCTCTCTGTGCCTTGAGCCTCCCCTCTGCTCCCCAGGATGCCCAGGTTCCACTCCCAGTTCTCTATGACTGTTTACATCCTTTAGGGGGAGCCCCTAAACTCATCCCTGTACTAGAATCCAGATGCTGGGGCCCCGGGTCTACCAACCCTAATCCAGACACCAAAATCCAAAACCAAACCCAGTGCCATCGAGTCGATTCCAACTCATAGCAACCCTATAGGACAGAGTAGAACTGCCCCATAGAGCTTCCAGGGAGCGCCTGGTGAATTCGAACTGCGGAGTCTTTGTTTAGCATCCATAGCACTAAACCACTACGCCACCAGGGTTTCCCCCAATCCAGACACAGGCCCCCTAAAACCTCCACCCTTCTGTAGTGATAGGAGTCCCTCCTTCACCCAAAGTCCACTCACCCTTTCGACTGCTCCTGGGGCTCACCGTACTCAGCAGAATAGGAGTTGTTACATCCATACCTAGAGGTGGTGTGAGGGTGTCACATCTAATGCACTGTGGACACTACTTGCTTAAGATGTCTTGTGTTCCTGTTTGACTCCTGGACTGGAGGCCCAGGAGGGCAGGGCTTCCTATCTGCTTTGTTCACTGAGCAGTGCTAAATACCGAGAACAGCATCTGCAACAGTAGGGGCTTCACGGATGACTGGTGAATGAGTGAACCGAACCAGCACCTTCCCAGGTATCTGAGAGTCCTGGGACCCCTCTACAAGCATCCAGAGATCCCTGTTCTGGTTGTATCAAGCACCCACTAAATGCAATCTCCACCTCCCCTTTACAAACGGGAAGTATGTTTGCTAAAGGGCATGTAGTCAATAAGGGGTGAGGCAGACAGCTTCTTCATGGGAGAAAGGAAAATAATAAACATGAACATCTCAGCCCTTCCAGCACCCTTTACCATAGAGCTGGGCTCCGGGTACACACTTTCCATGGCTTATCCCATGTGGTCCTGACAGTAATTCTAGTTGATTGGACATTTACCACCCAACTTCTCAGGGGAGAAAACTGAGGCTCTGAGTGGTGAAGTGACATTCTCCAGACTCACAATTGGTAGGAAGTAGAGTCCCCATTGGGTTGTGGAAGGCGGGGTGCTCATCTTTGGAGCAGCTGGTCTAGGACCTGCTGGGTGGTGGCATAGGTTCTGTAGGCTCCCAGAAAGATTTTGATGTGGGAGATGTCACCCTTTAGGTAGGCGGGCACCAGGTGCTCCACCAGCTTCTCCAGTGAACCTGCCTTGAAGGTTTTCATCACCCAGGCCTCATCCAGGTCCTCATCTGAACTACAGACACACTGGGGTGGGACAGAGGGGGGACATATTGTCAGAGGCAGCCCACGAACCACCAGGAGGGTTGGGGGCCTGGAGCTTGGACCAGGAATTCCCTGTCCCTCAGTGACCTGTCGCAGGAGGTGGGACTCGGCTTTCCAGGCAGAACTGGAGGTGGGAGATGATTAAAAACATTAGGAATCTGAAATGATTTTATTAACTAAGTAACCATGGTATCTCCCTGTAGAAAGAACAGTATCCCAGTGTGTCCTCACAAAACACCCCATTCCAGAGATGTGAAAACAGAGGCTTGGTGATATCCAGTTTCTGCTCGAAGTCACCTGGTCAGAACCTGGAACTGTGTGACACTAGGTTTTCCTGATGTTTCTTCTGTGCTAACTGAGGGTTGCTCTGCTCCTGACTCAGAGGGGAACGTCTGGTGGAAGCTCACTCCCTCCCAGATGCAGACAGTACACAGAGCGGACACACCCATGAGATAAGCAAGACAGGGATTTTTCTTTCTGTGCATTAAAGGGTCTTTTGAGAACCCGAAGCTATGGAACACCCAGATCAAGCCAACGGTGAGAGCCTGGAGATCCTGGAGAACTTAGGATCCGACCAGATGGCTCAGGGAGGACAAATGTGAATGGTTGGTAAAGGATTGAGAGGTGGCTCAGCTTCTCAGGGACAACAAATGCCTCAAAGCCACCCTGCAGTTCTATTGGCCACCCTGACAGCAGACTGGCAAAATGGAAAAGAACTGTAACACCTGAAACAGGCTCGATGCAGAGACGCAGCCAGCATCACAAGTTGCTCGGCCCCGGGACCACGAGCACTGTTTTGGGAGTCTGGCTCTAGTGATCCTTACTTGAAATGTGCACATCCTTCCCCCAGCATGCCACTCTTGGGGGTCTGTCCTGGGTGGGTCACTGTATGAGGACACTCGTAAGCGTTTCTGCAGCCCTACTGAAAAAGCAGCAGAAGGAATCAGTGCAGGGCCAGTAGCAGTGAGAGGCTCAGTCCCTGTGGGGATAGGCCTCCCTTCTGGAATATTCTGCAGCAAGTCAGGATACAGCCCCTGATCTGAAGGGTCATGTGATGTGTTCCCAGAGACTGCAGGTTGTAGAAAACGGTGTTTCATAGTCTGAACCCCACACTTTAGGGTAAAAGAAGCCTGCTAACTGTGATGATGTGTGAAGCTGGGAGAAGGTGTGGAAGGACAGTCCAGCCTACTGTTGCCTGGGCCCTGGGGTTGGAAGTTACACACTAAAACAGCAGCAACATGCAAAAGATGCATGGACTTAAGTGAGGACAGTAAAAAAACTGGTTCCTGATCTTCCTACAAATATGGGAAGAGTGACTTTGTAGCTGGCCAGGGCAGGGGGAGCAGCGGGGAGGGGGGGAAGATTGATTCCTTTGGGAGGGGACTGGGGGCCCTCAAGACGGAAAGTCCTGGGAAGGACCTGAGATCTACAGGGCGGTTTCTGGGGCCCGGGCCCCCTCTGGTCGTCTCAGGTCCCGGGGTGGGGATGCCACGCCCCTCCCCCCGCACTCACCCAGAACCTGTGCCAGCCCTTCCTGGCCCCTTTCCTGGGGTAGACCAAGTAGATGACGCCATTCTCCTTCTCCTTGGGGATCTCCTGCGGGCAGTTCTGCAGAAACAGTGCCAGCAGTGGCCAGGGAGACATCAAGACCCCCTCTGAGCTGCCTGCTTCCCTCTCTGCCCCTCAAACCCTGTGCCTCCGAGGAGCTCCCAGTTCCCACATGCTGGATGGGTCGGCCTGTGGGCTGCACCATCCAGGCCTGACCAAGTCCACAGATAGAAAAATCAACCTCTGACTATTGCAGCAGGATCTGGCAAAAGCTGGGCTGGCACAGGGTCAGCAGTGGCCCTGGCAATGCCTGCAGCTAGGGCTGCACGTTGACTGCCACACTCAGGGTTAGCTGGATCTCTGAGAACGCCCAGGTGAGAGTGCTGACTCAGCCTGTGACCCGGAGAGTCCCTCCCTAAGGCCTAGTCTGAACTGGAACCCCCAGGTAGACTTATATCCCAGTGTTCTGTGTTATCGGGGTGGTCAGGGCAGGAAAGTGAAAGAGGCCTCCACATTTGCCAGCCCAGCCCCCAGCCTCCCCAAGGCACTGAACCTGATGGACTAGTCCCAGCCACGGTCAGACTCAGCCCCATGAACCCAGTATGGTGAGAGACCGTGGGGGTGGACCTAGGGGTTGCCCTCCAGGTGTGCTAGTCCTGAAGCAGGAGTCCCATTTTCATCATCCTCATTATCACTTCTCCTCTCCCACATCTCCCCAGATCACTTGGCGCCTCCTTCCCTGACCCCCGCATCTCTCTCCAAAATGGACCCTGCCTCAGCCAACAACTTTCTGCCTCATCAGTTCTGTCCACATTTCCTCCCAGCCCCCATTACCAGGGACCCCATGAGGACAAGGGCTGGCATGGCCTGGGGGATGGTATGACCTTGGGGATGGGTGTGGATCTGCCCAGGTGGGATCACAGTGGTGGCCTCGCCTGGATTGGCAGCCCTGGGCCACCCTGTGTTACCTTTGGATTCTTTTTGGTGAATGGCCTGAGCTTCCGTGGTTGGGGGACGAGACCATGTCTCAGCCTTGGTGAAAGTGTCGAACTCCTGGGTCTCTCAAGCTTTGATACAAGGGAAGATGGGAGACAACAAGAAAACATGTTCCTAGTTTGAGTGTCCCCACTCAAGTGAGCTGGGTAGGGGGCTGATCACCAGGGTTCCAAGTTCTATGTATTCTGTCGTCAAGGAAGTGAGGTCACGTCCTGGCCTCCTGACTTGGGCCTGATGTCAGTTAAGACCTCCGCAAAGTCCTCTCTGTGCTGCTGAATGCTCGCCTGTCCCCATGCCATCTCCATAACTGTACGCAGTGACACCAACACAGCCCTTGCCTGCCCCCAGAAGCTGGGGAAGGCCTGGGTGTATCCAGGGCCCCAGCTTTGAGCAGACAGAGCTGGGTTCAGACAAAGCTCATCCCTCTCAACCAGTTTGTGACCCTGGACAAGTCTTTGTAGTTTTCAGAGCCTCCCCAGTGCCCCTACCCACACAATAGGGATCATTCTAGCGTCTTCTTGCTAGGAACATCAGCAGGGATATGTGAGGTAACACCTACTGATCCCAAGGGCTGTCGTTACCTGTAGCTAATCAGGGGTGGATTATCTAATAAGCAAGGTAAGCACACGGCTTACCTGCTTACCAGATCATCTGTAATGAACATTTTCACCTTTTCATATTTTTTCATTGCATCTAGTACTCTGCTTCTAGGTATGGCTGGCACCTGCCTCTCCCAACCCCACAGCACCTTCCTATAGAATCAAAGCCTCTTTTCAAATATACAATCCCTGATGGGGGGCAGATGACCCTGTAAGCAAGGTGAGCACAGGTCTACTTGTGCTTACTTTCTAATCTTTAGTGAACAATTTCACATGGGTTTTGCCACATCAAAGATGTGGTGTTCACCACCATGCTTACCTTGCCTATTGGATAATCTGCACCTGTACCTAATGCACAAACTTAGAGATGGAAGAATTTCAAGCAGGCACGGGAAGCAGCATGGAGTACATCTCCAAACAGGGCTGGGGTCTGGTGCTGTGAGCTTGGGAAAGTCCCTTCCCATCTTGGCCTTAATTCCTAGCCTGCACTAGGATGGGGTTGGAATTAAATGAACGTCAGATATTGTCACCCTGTGCATAAAACCCTTCAGTAACTCCCATTATATAGAATCTGACCCAGTGTCTCATCTCAGAGTAGGGGGTGAACAGCCTGCACATTCACTCCCAACAATCCTACCTCCTGGTCTCCACATCCTCCCCGACTTTGGATTGGACTCAGGGACTCGCTTCTCAAGATTGTTGTTGTTAGGTGCCACTGAGTCGATTTCAGCTCATAATGGCCCCATTTGGGGCAATGTTTCTTGGCTCTCTTTTATTCTCTCTCCTTCTTTCTCATTTTTCTCTCTCTGTCTGTCATTTATTTCTCTCTCTTTGCCCAGGAAGGAGCTGTGATGTATGACCTGCCCATGGAGAGACTTCTGTGACAAAGACCTGAGGGAGGGTCCTGATCAACAGACAGAGAGGGAGTCAGGCCCCCAGACCAACGGCTCACAGAGTCCTGCTCATAACATGGAAGTGAGTAGGGAGCAGATCCTCCCCAGTCAAGACTCAGTTGAGACCACAACCACAGGGTCCTGGGAACTTGGGGCAGGCACCAGGTAAGCCGTGCCTGGATTCCTGGCACACAGAGACTGTGTGCTGTGTTGTGTTATGAGTCATTAATTTTGGGGGTGTTGTTATCACAGAGCAGGAGATAACTCCTCCAGCACACCAGGTCATGGGTCCTGGACCTGTCCTCCTCCTTCCTGCCTCCTCTCCTCCTCAGTTCCCTCTAGCCATACTGGCTGCATTTCAACCCCCACTCTGGACAAAGTCACATCTGCCTCCCAGTCTCTGCAACAGCTGTGTCTTCTCCCTGGTACGCTGTCCCCAGACTCATGCAGGGCTGGTCCCTCTTGTCATTCTGGTCACACATAAATTTCACTGTAATGAGGTCTTTTGGACCACACACCAGGCTTATCTCACAGCACCTTATTTTCTCTATAAAATACGCTTTTCTCTTTGCATGTATTTGTTTCCATTCTTTTATCCATCTTCGTGTCTCCCCTACAGATTGTGACCTCCTGGGGACAGGGACCTCATGGATCCTTTTCAGAACCAGCTTCCAGACCACCTGCTGATATTGATCCTGCCCCTGCACTAACACTGGAGCTCCATAGTGCACCAACTATTCCGTCACCAACATCAGATGGACAGACAGCTGGATGGGTAGGTTTGAATCCTGGACCACCTCCAGAAATGGCTCCCAGGCCACTTCCTGACGCCGATCCTGCTCCTGCTCAATATCAGAGCTCTATAGAGCAACAGGTCCTCCATCTCCAGCTGTGCCTCGGTCACCAGAGGTTGAGTCATTTGCTGCACCTCCTCCACAGCCACTCTTCATTCACAGCTAGGGAACTTCACCTCCAGAGCCACACCTTTTTTTCAACTCACCTGAGTGGGAATTTTTTTGGTTTTGTTGTTGTATTTTTCCAGATCACTTTATACTTTATATTTTATACCATTTTAACAGGTATGTTTCTCATAGAATAAAATGTTTTAGTAGTTTTAAAATATGTAGCCTAGTAGCTTTATGTACTTTTACAATCTTATTCAACCATCATCAGTATCTACTTCAGAACATTTTCATCACCACTGTGATGGTTAATGTTATGTGTCAGTTTGGTTAGGGCATGATTCTCAGGGGTTTGGCAGAAGTTATGTAATTGGTCTCCATTTTGTGATCTGATGTGAGCAGCCAATCCGTTGGAAGAGGAGTTTCCTTGCAAGAGTGAACTGCAAATTAACACACCTCCTGGTACCTGGTATGCAGCCATTAATCTGGCCAATGCCTTTTTCTTCATCCTTGTTTAGAAGGACGGGCCCCTCTTGGTGAATCACTGCGCAGATCTGTAGGATTTTGGAGTAAATCCCTGCCATCCTCTGCAGATAACTACTCTCCATTTGAGAAACAGCTTTTGGCTTCTAACTGGGCCTTAGTAGAGACTTAACCGTGGTCCACCGAGTCACCACATGGCCTGAGCTTCCCATTATGAACTGGATGTTGTTTGACCCACAGAATCATAAAGTTGAACTTGCCCAGCAGCACTCCATCATTAATTGAAGCAGTATATACAAGATCGGGCCTGAGCAGGACCTGAAGGCACAAAAAAGTTGCATGAGGAAATGGCCCAAATCCCATGGTCTCCACTCCTCTCACATTACATTTCATCTCCCAGTCTGCACCTGTGGCCTCATGGGGTGTTCCTTATGATCAGGTGACTGAAGATGTGAAAACTCGTACCTTATTTACAGATGGCTCTGTGCAATATGCAGGCACTAGTTGAAAATGGAGAGAGGCAGCACTACAGCCCCTTGCTGGGACCTCCCTAAAGGACAGTGGTGAAGGGAAATCCTCCCAATGGGCAGAACTTTGAGCAGTGCACCTGGGTGTTCACTTTGCTTGGAAGGAGAAATGGCCATATGAGCGATTGTATGTATACTGATTCATGGGCTGTGGCCAGTGGTTTAGCTGGATTGTCAAGTTCCTGGAAGGAACATGATTGGAATACTGGAAACAAGGATTTACGGGGAAGAGGCATGTGAATAGACCTCTTTGAATGGGCCAAAGAAGTGAAGATATTTGTGTCTTATGTGAATGCTCACTAAAGAGTGACCTCAGCAGATGAAGACTTTAACAATCAAGTGGATAGGATGACGTGTTTTGTGGAAACCACTCATCCTCCTTTCCCAGGTACTTCCACCATTGCTCATGAACAAAGTGGCCATGATGGCAGGGATGGAGGTTATGCATGGGCCCAGCAACATAAACTTCTACTCATCAATGCAGACTTGGCGAAAACCACTGCCAAGTGCCCAATCTGCCAGCAGCAGAGACCAACACTGAGTCCCCGATTCGGCCCCATCCCTCAAAGTGATTATCTAGAAACCTGGTGGCAAACTGATTACATTGGCCCACTTCCATCATGGAAAGTGCAGCATTTTGTGCTCAGGGGAATAGACACTTACTCTGCATATGGATTTGCTTCCTCTGCATGCAATGCTTCTGTCAAAACTATCACCCATGTGTTTAGAGAACGCCTTATCCACCATCATAGTATCCCACATGCATTTCCTTGAATCAAGGGACTTACTTCACAGCAAATGAAATGCAGCAGTGGGCCCGTGCTCGTGGAATTCACTGGTCTTACCATGTTCCCCATCATCCTGAAGCAGCTGGTTTGATAGAATGATGGAATGGACTCCTAAAGACACAATTACAGTGCCAGCTAGGTGGCAATACCTTGCAGGGTTGGGGCAGTGTTCACCTAGGGGCTGTATATGCTCTAAATCAGCGTCCAGTATACAGTGTTGTGTCTCCCATAGCCAGGATTCATGGGTCCAAGAATTAAGGGGAGAAATGGGAGTAGCACCACTCACTATTACCCCTAGTGACCCACTCACAAGATTTTTTGCTTCCCGTATTCTAGCTTCTTGGTTTGTTTTGTTTTGATATGCCCAAATGGGTTGCTTGAGTGAGCTAGCTGGATTATTTTCGCCTTTGAAGCTCTGATGTCCTGTCACCAGATGGCTAAAGCTGTTATCAGATATATCAGTCTAGGAGTCCATTCACTTTTCTTGTATGGATTCAGCTCAGGTGTCCAGGTAGCTCATCATGTAGTGTGTGGTACAAGCTCTGTCCTACAATCTTAGAGGGTCAGAGGTGATTGTTGTAGGTAGTGGTATCTGGTTCCAGTAGGGAGTCATGCTCTGAACAAGGCAGGGGGCTGAGAAAGTTTCCCCAAGTGTCTGTGAGGAAAGCGGGTCCCTGTTGCCTAGAGCGTACATGTGGGTGGGTTCTGCAAATGGACCATGGGCACCGGATGCTTTTGGTTGTAAGGACTGGGAGGTAGCAGTTATTCTTGGACCCCTGTCACAGGTCGCTGGGTGACCTGAGTGGAGCCACCAGTCCTTTTGCCCCTGATGTGGGTTGGTGAGGACCCTGTTTAATAGCCAAAGTGGTGTCAAATATTAAACACTCATCTCTCCACCGCAGGGCTGAAATGGTTGCAGTTGGCCTTCAAGTGCCTATTCTCCTAGAATAAACCCTCACAGGTCCATGCAGGGGGAAAAGATACTCAAAGTCCATGGACTGTTTATGCCTGGACAGGAGCCACTTCTGTCCTGAGCTCTGCTGGCTAGTGGAGCTGGCTAATTACCTTTTCCCCCAACTGTGAATTTATTCCAATCTCATGTGATCCCACACAAGAAGTAGTGCTTTTGCCATCAGGAGTAATCTGTTCACCAGACTGCTATTGTAAATCCAGGGCCTAGCACAGAAGCTCTGGGACAACCCCATGGATATATTGGCCAGAGTTTCTTGGGGCATCTGGTGAACCCTACCCATGAGGCAGAAAATTAAAGAGTGCTCCAAAGGACAGAACAGGCAACAAGGTCAGTGTAGATCCCAGTCTGAGCTCTGGGCATCCCACGCCAATGGTACTGCCACACCTACAAGAGGGGGACAGAAAATTTCAAGGAAACCCTCCAAAGCATGGGTCCCCTGAGGCATAGATCCTGAAAGAGGAATCCTTGGCCTATACGTAAGTGTAGAGATTTTCTGTAGTATGTTTTACAAGTCCTGTCGAATCCAGAAGGACTGGAACCTCCTGATAATATGTTCAATGTACGTGAGACAAGTCCTGATGCTCCTTGATTCTGAGGAGCATCCTAGCTATGGGGTGTGTTTTTAAGATAAATCTGGGATCTTTAAAACTCTTCTCTTTCTCTCTCTCAACTCTAATCACCATAAACTTCAAAGAAAAAGAAAACAGCATCCCTCAGGAGTAGAATACATGTCCAAGATGTGTTCCTTTCTTTCTAGAGGCTGGGGAGAAGTGGGTAGTCCTTCATTCTGAGTTCTTAGGGGAGAGGTATGAAAAAGGAAGGTTGATATTAGCTGTTTTCTTTGCTAGTCCAAAGTCAACGATAGAGTTAGACATTAGTTGTAAGAGTACTTCAGCAAAGCCCTTAATCTCATGAATAATTGGCACTGTTTTCTCAGCATCTCTGTCTGTGAGGTTTTTTCCTTAAACCGTTCAGCTGTTTCAAAGGGTAGAGACTAGAGACCACCGTACTCCCTCTCCAATCTCTGTCTTTGGAGAGGCAGGTTAAGAAGTTTCTCTATGATCAAGTCCTGTGGAAAAGACCTTCTCACTACTTCTCTCCCTTAAGTGTCTTGTTCATTCACAGTGTTTGACAGTGAAAACCTCCAATTACAATCTTTGCTTCTCATTTGGGCTTCTGTCCTGTTAGAGTGTTTGCTACATAGTAGCAAGCATGGAAAAGTCTCATTATCTAATACTGCAAGATAGCAGAATACCCTTCATTTCATGCTCCCTTCAGTACTCAATGCAATGGTGTGGCCTAACATTTGACGCATTGCGTGCTCCTATCAAGTTTTCTGAATCCATATGCTAAGAAAGGACAGACTTATACCATGGCAAATTTCCAGCAAAGTCTCCGTCCATGTCTGTTGGATTGACCAAGGGTCCCTGGCACACCACCATTAACTATACCCGAGAGTAGATTATGTCAAATATAGCATAGGCATCTTGAATGAAGGGACTCTTTCTTATTTGACTTTTCTCTCTGGACCTTGTTTAGTGCCTTTAATACAGTCAGGAGCCATAAATGTTTGTCAAATGACTAAATGAAAGGAAAGATGAATGAATGAATGAATATAAATAAATGAAAACAATATAAGGCCACAATTTCAGTGGATTCAGAGACCCACTTGAAGCTTATTTACATGCCCAGGGGGGTCTGTGTTCCAGTAAATAATAAAAAATGTAAGCTTTTGCAAAGAATGCTTTAGCTTTAGCTGTCTTTATGACTTTGCAAACATACTGGACAGTAGTTCTCAGGCTAGACATTTATGGGAAAGCTCCAGGGGAGTAGGTGAAGTCAGTAGTTAGAGAAGTGGGCAGAGTAGGATTATCGAGCTCTGTGATGGTGTGGACACTATTCCTCCTGGTCAGGGTTGCCAGATGAAACACAGGGTAACCAGTTAAATTTTAGTTTCAGATAAACAACAAATAAATATTTAGCATCAGTCTGTCCCATACAATATTTGGGATATACTTATACTAAAATTATTTGTTAGTTATGTGAAATTAAAATTTAACTGGGTGTCCTCTATTTTTATTTGCCAAACTTGGCAAACTTTCTCCCAGTCCATTCTACTCTGGCTGGATTCCCTACCTTGGATTTGCTATACCTCTATCCTCTATGTACCCATTTTGCCAATGGTTCCTCTTTTATCTCTATATGCCCTTTAGTTTGATCCCACAATGACAAGGGTACAATGATGATTTTAGACTGCATGAAATGAGGGTACTTTGTTACTATCACTCTATTCTCAAAAACACGGGAAGAGTAAAACCAGGTGTTCCTGTGCCTGTGTGAGAGAGAAAAAGTGCAAAAGAGAGAAATGATGAATCAGTAAGAAAGAAGTTTAAGGTTTACTCTTTTGAGATAATCATGACTACTAGAAAAAGAATCCTTACCTGCAGTGGCCACAGAAAGAAGTAGTGCAACTAATGTGTGATTAAGATAGAGAAGTGGCTTCTGGGAAGAAATTAGGGAAAAACATCCTTGAGGTTTATAGAGAATTGCCAACTTCTTGTCAAAGAGAGTGAATTATTTTTGAAAATCAGTTGGTGTGAGAGGACTGCTAGTTCCTAATTCCAATCTCCATTCTTCTCTTTTTCTTGAAAATCAAAACTCTGAATTCTGACTTTCATCGAGGCAGCAATATGTCTGCCTAAAACATACATTTCCCGTCAGCTCTTGCATCTAGAAATAGCCATGTGACAAGTTGTGGCCAGTGAAATGTGAACAGAAGATTGGTGGACATCTTTGGGAGATCATTCCTTTCTTAATATAGGTGCTACCTCCTCTTCCTTTTTACATCCTTCTTATTTCTGCCTCGAGTGCAGAAATAAGGCAAGGGGTGGAATAGTCATCTTGAGAGCATGAAGCAACAGTGAGCGTGAAAGCCAGATGCTAAGAGTGGCAGGTCAGAAAGGTAGAAGGAGCCTAGGACATGACGACTGTGGTGGGCACTGACCTTCTCTACTGAGATCCCCTTCAGGACTGGAGTCTGTTACCCCCCACTGCTGGGATTGTGGCCAGCTGATAGCCTTCAGCTGTGAGCCTTCTCTGGGAATTACCCTCAGCTGAAGATGGCACCCCTCCGAAGGTCATGCCTCCTTCCTGGTGGGCAACCCATGTCTAGTGACTGGCTTTTGAGGGAGTATAGAGGCCTGTTCCCTCACCCCAACTCAGAAAAATTCTAAAAAACCATCACAGCTTCAGATCTCATGTGATTGGCTGAGGTCCTCTTGTGATGGCACCACAGCCCAACTTGTTCTCTGTCCAATCCTGCTTCCTTCCATTATCCCATATGGATTAATCCCAAGAGCACTCATTAGTAAACTCCCTGTGTGCATTCTCCATCCCAGAGTTGCTTTCTGGGCAAGCAAACTTTCAGCAATGACTTTGCACAGCTGCTGCACCAGCCTACCTCTGGACTTGTGAAGATTTTTTAAAATCTTGGATAAGCCATTGCAACAGGATTTTCCACATGTATATTTCAAAGCAAGCCCTGTCTAATACAGAAGGGTATTTTATATTTTGAACTGTGGCTTTCAAAATCTAAATTAAGATTTGACTAACGAGACTTAGCATGGGTTGCTGAAGGCTAATGTAATAGAAGTGAAACTGCTAGATTGACAGGGAAACAGTAATTCTCATTTGATTCCTTCTTTGGAATAGGAGGATGAGGACAAGATATTCCCTAAAACTACAGGAAAGGGCAGGGTCTTGATATTTCTCACTGGAAGAGTAAAGAAGGATGAACTCCAAAGAGACTTGGTTTGATTGAAACACAAATATTGACTCTACAAAAGCTGGCAGCCCACATTGATTCAGATAGATGAAGGAACACGAAGAGCTGGCCAGCAAGGCCCAGAGTAAACAACTCCAGTAACAGGGATTTAATGTTCGTATGTGGATTTGTGTTGCTATTGACAGGCTCCTCAGGCATCATTAAGCCCAAAACCAAAACAAACCCATTGCCATCGCGTCCATTCTGACTCATAGTGACCCTAAAGGACAGAGTAGAACTTCCCCTTAGGAGTTTCAAGGATCGTTTGGTGGCTGCAACCTGCGGACATTTTGGTTAGCAGCTGAGCTCTTAACCTCTGCACCACCAGGGCTCCCAGGCATCATTAGCTCTAGAAAATCCTGATGACTGAAAAAATGTTAAAGATTTCATCATTGGTGGGGGTGTGTGGGGAAGAGCTCCACAAAAATGCTGAGAAATGAGTAAAAAGTAAAAATGGAAGCAAATGATTTTTCTTTCTTCCCAGTAAATGGAAAATAAGGTTAAGTACAAACGATCTTCAAAAAAAATTGAAGAGAGTAAATTCTAGGTAGAAATCAAGAGCAAATCCAGGTCTCTAAAGACTACAGAAAAAGCAACCTAAGTGCCCAACATTGGCCGAATGGATAATCGAACTATGATACATACACACAATGGAATACTAGGCAACGTTAAAGAATAACAGTGACTCTGCAAAATATCTCACAACATGTATAAACCTAGAGGACATTATGCTGAGTGAAATAAGTCAATTACAAAAAGACAAATATTATGTGAGAACAGTATTATAAAAAGTCAAGAAAAGGTTTACACACAGAACGAAATATTCTTTGATGTTTACCAGGGATGGGAACAGGAGGGAGGGAAAATCACTTACTAAATAGTAGACACATATTAATTTGGGTAAAGGGAAAGGCATTACACAATAAGGGGAGGTCAGCAACATGTGACCAAAGCAAAGGAAGGCACTGGCAGGTAAATACACAATTCCGCAATAACGTAACAACACACAATAATTGACCAGTGGATATATAGGTAGATATGTAAGCTGAACAAGTGTGGGAGTACACCCACGAGCATATACATACATGTATGTGCTGCCAACATATCAATGTCTACAGTAGAGCACACAGGAGGCAAAGTTATGGAAACTTTTTAGCCATAACCATACTCCTTGAGGGACTGAGTCATGGGGCTTGAGGGCTTAGCACCATAGTTTCAGGGGACATCTAGGTCAATTGGTATAACATAGTCCATAAAGGCAAGGTCCTACGTCCTACTTTGGTGAGTAGCAACTGGGGTCTTAAAAGCTTGTGAGTAGCCATCTAAGATACAACTATTGCTCTCTTTCTGTCTGGAGCAAAGAAGAGTAAAGAAAATCAAAGATTCAAGGAAACAGTCCGAAGGACTAATGGACCACATGAACCAAAGCTTTCACTAGCCTGAGACCAGGAGAACTAGATGGTGTCTGGCTACCACTACCAACCACTCTGATTAGGACCGTAATAGAAGGTCCTGGACAGAGTGGGAGACAACTCTAGAACAAAATTCAAATTCAGATTTACTGGTCTGATAGAGGCTGGTGGAACCCCTGAAACTATGGCCCTTAGATACTCTTCAAACCTGGAACTGCACCCACTCCTGGAGATCACCTTTCGGCCAAACAATATACCGGTCCCTTAAGTGAATAACACCCTTGAGGAACCTGCTTCTCAGAACAATCAACCACACAAGACCAAAAGGGCAGCATTTTCCCCAGAACAAAATTCAGAAGGCAGGAAGGGGCAGGAAAGACGGGCTAATGGGAACCCAGGAAGGAACTGGGGATTGAGGGGATTGCAGCTTATGTCAGGAAACAAAGCGTGCATAAATTGTTGAATGAGAAAGTAATACGCTCTGTAAAATTTTACTCAAACCACAAGAAAATGTTCAAAAAAAAAAAAAAAGACTACAGAAAACCTGAAACTGATACTCTGCTGAGTGTCTTAACTAGATGTAGTGCTCCTATGTTGCTTAAGGTAAAGCCCAGAGAATCTAAAGTCAGAAAAATAATATGGCAGTCCAGAGGGCTTGATCAACCCACACCCATTGATGTTGCATCATTACTAGTCAATTATTGCCTTCTCCTTCACGTTTTAAAGTTGGTACATCTAACTCTTGGGTAAGACGGTCACTGACGTGAAAATGAGAAATGTGTACTTGGTTCATACAGCTTTTGACTTCAGAGACATTTTCCTAAGTACTTTAAATCTAATGACTTCTCAGACATTCGTCTTGAGACTGGGACAGTGACAGGAGAAGTACATCTGTCATGTCATGAAAGCCCCAGGAAAAGCAGGGATTCAGGTTTTAATTTCTTGCACCTGGTATTTCTAGCATATATTTCCTTTTTCATTTGTCTGCTTTGCCCAGACACACACTATATTGATAATGGCCCCATTTAGCACAGTGATTGCAGTCCTTTAATTGAATGCAGTTGTGTAATAAAACAGTAACCCAGTACCCAGTGCCCTCGAGTCGATTCCGACTCATAGCGACCCTATATGACAGAGTAGGACTACCCTATACGACGGAGTAGAACTGCCCCATAGAGTTTCCAAGGAGCGCCTGGTGGAATAAAACAGTACAAGTCACATTATACTCAGGCTAGTTGCTTGATTTAGGGACCTCCAGGGAACACTGAAGAGCAGGGAGAAAGGAGGTTGCTGAGAAGGTAGATGTTTGTGGAATTCTCTTAGACCTAGTATTTCAAAGCATGTGGCATATGCCCTCCTTTGGATGTGTGGTCTCCTTCTTCCTTAGTAGCTGAATCCAGGTTTTACTACAACAATTGAACCCAGGTTTTACTACAATGATGTACTCAGCTTAAAACAAACAAACAAACAAAAACCACCTTAATTTCCCAGCCTCCCCTGCATCTAGCAGTGGTCATATGACACAGTTCTGGGAAGGGGTTTGAGAGATTTTAGGCTGGGGAATTGACCCTTTTAGCTAAGGGTTGTAGCTGTGGCTCATATCTGATTTGCAGAGATTTCTTTTTAAAAAATGGGTAAGTTCTCATAAAAATCCAGATTTCTAGATCTCTGAAAATATGAGATATGGTAGATTTTGCATTCTCATGTCGCAAAAATGGGCTGTAATTTAGTAATACCACAGTCCCCAACTCTTCTGTCTTATCGCTGCCTGTTTCACTCCTTTGCTTCACCTGTTTCACCCTATAGGCGACTGACTTGTAACATCTTCCCTAAACCATAGTCTGTGTCTCTCTCAGTCTTTTTTCCCTTTCTCTGTTTTATGCCATGTTTAATCTGTCTGTGCCTCAGCTATGGGTGACTGCTGCATCCCAAACCTTATACACTTATCAGGACTAAACTACCATACCCAAGGAGCGCTTCCTCAAAGCTGGGGTCTGTGTGAGTGAATGAATAGGATTACTATTCATTAACTTTAATATTTTTAAGTAAGCTAAAAAACAGTTGTCCCCGAGTTGACTCCAACTATGGCGACCCATGTGTGTTAGAGTAGAGCTGTCCTCCACAGGGTTTCCAAGGCTGTGAACTTTCAGATACAGATCACTAAGCCTGTCTTCTTAGACACCTCTGGGTGGATTCAAACTGCCAACCTCTGCAGCTAGTAGTCCAGTGCTTAAGTGTTTGTACCACCGAGGAACTCCCATAAATAGCTGTAAGAATATGTAAAGACTATGTTTTTTGCACTCTTATTAGCAGAAACTTTTTGCCAGAGGGCTGTTGCTGATATAGCTGGAGATAGCTGATGCAATTCCAGAAGGGAGCCCAGTAGAAAAGAAAAGAAAGTTGGGGTTGGGAGGGGAGAGTGGACAGCCTGGAATCTATTGATTGATTTTCTGAAGTTTTATTTATTTACTTAAATCAATTTAAATGCAGTTAACATTTATTGAATGCTTACTGTGTGCTGGGCTTTTAGTTCGTTTTAAACCTGTAACTTTAACTGGTTAATAAATTCATAAGGAATAGTAAGGTCATAAGAGATAAGCAAAAATACAATATTGTGATATGTAATTCTTATCACGCCTAGTCAAACAGTAAGACAATGTATATGATAAGGGCATTTGAAGTATGTCAAATTTTGAAAGTAACCTACTTAGCAAACACTTAAGTATTTCTTTACTACAGGAGTTAAGAAGTAGGTGTATGTTTAATGGTAGCCCTGAGGATTCCTACTCTTTGGACTTCATTCAGAGGAGGGCACGTTGCTGTCTATTGATGGTGCAATATTCTGTGGTCTGTACCCGGTAGCCATCATGTAGAGCCTAATTAAAGTCAATTGGAAAGAAATATACTAGCCCAGAAGATACTCATCAGTTCTCATTTGTTTAGTGACCAGCGCAACTCTCCTGAAACCAACAAATTAAGCATACTTTTACTTTTAAAAATCACATTGTTTTTCCTCCCAAAGATGATTTTCGTTTAAATACTCAATGATTTTTTTAATCCCTGTTTTAGGCTCTGAGAAACCCTGGTGGCGTAGTGATTAAGTGCTACAGCTGCTAATCAAGAGGTCGGCAGTTCGAATCCAACAGGCGTTCTTTGGAAACTCTATGGGGAAGTTCTGGTCTGTCGTATAGGGTCGCTATGAGTCGAAATCGACTTGATGGCAGTGGATTTTTTTTTTTTTTTTTTTACTATATACCATTTCCTGGCATGGAGGATAAGCAGGGAACAAAATCAAGGTCCATATGCTTACATTCTAGGACAATAAAGAGATAATTCATGAAATGTTGATAAGATCTCAGAAGAAAAATCAAGTAGGATGACCATTTACAGCAGGCCTTTTCTATGAGTTCCACGGGAGAATTAAACACTAATGCCCTAAAGCACCTGTTATATACAATGAATTAACTTCTTCTATGCAACTAGAAGGATGTTAGCTATGTACCATCCTTGGGAGGCATGAAAAAAGTCACTGACGTGATTCTCTCTAGGGAAATTCTCTCACGGAACCCTGGTTGAGAAAGGCTTGATTAGAGAGGAAATGCTTCTTTGGATCATTTGACCAGGGAAGGCCTCTCTGACAAGGACTCCTTTAAGCAAAGACCTGTCCAATGAGGGAGAGAGGGCCCTGTGCATACATGGGGGCAGAAGATTCCATCCAGAGAGAGTAGAGTGTTCCTGCGACAAGAGTGGGCTTGGAGTATTGGAGGAAAAGTTAAGAAGATAGTTGTGGCTGGAGCTAAGTTATCAAGGGGCAGAGAGGTGGGGCCGAGTTACATATGTGAGGCAAGCAGACTGAGAAACAGAAAATGAATAAGGGCCTAGATGTCCTTTATAGACGTTCATATTCTCAACTAAGCATCTCTTTGTTTCCTGTTGCCCTTGTTTATAATGATGACACCCATAAAGAGAAAAACAATTTTTTTTCTAGTTTAAAATTCACAGTATTCATGCTAGTTAAATATCAGTGAAATCTGTCCTTATTTTACCCAATAGATAGAGCTACAAGTTTACAAGGCAAAAAACATTCCTCCCCATTTGGATGTCGTGAAATATATTTTTAGAAGCATCAGAGCAGGACAGAAGCTAGTTTGAAGGCTCACATGTTGGGCTTCCATATTTTTGGTGTCACAAATAAAGTCACTTTAGAAAAAGACGGCTGTTGTTAGGAGAGTGTTCTGAGGGGACCTCACTAATTGAGTTAAAAACTGAGTCAAGCTCCACTGCGTTACACACCATTCCATAGAAAAACTCTGTGCAACAACAACATCCTGATGCCTTATTAAAAAAAAATAATAATAATGACAGAACTTCATAAAATCCCAGTAAAGAGAACTGAGAATCCCTTGGAGTTTTTTGAAAATGGAATGGCCTTCCTATATTTAGCCAGCATGGCAAACTAAACTAATAGCATAGTTATTTTAATTGAGGGCTTGCCTATATGTAGATGCTTTCTATCAGGAGGTCCAGTTTGGACTCCCATTTGACCAATACTGACTTCAGGATTGTTACATGAGAGAGGTAACAGGAGGCTCTGGGGTGGGTCCTGGGGATCTGCATTTTAACAGGTACCCCTGGTGACTCTGTTACACACTTTGGGAAAAGCCTCAGAAAATAACCATTAATGATATTCAACCAGGAATTTGCTTTTGGTAAGTGGGGCATAGAATAAGTGAAGATATCACTAGAGAGCTGGTCCGCTTGGCATGGCTAACAAAGACAATAGGTTCTTTTTGAAATATTTAGCTTATCAACTAGAATGAAACTGAGTTGTGGGCCTGGCTTTTCAATTTATACCGCTGAATTATCCTTGGTGTATTTATTTCCTATGAATTGTTTTTGGCCTTTCTTATCTATTCGCACATATTGTGTGGAAAATGCCCTCTGTTTTCACAGTCTTCGTGTCATTAGTGATCTGTGTTGCAGAGGTGACTTTTCCTTGTGAGAGAATGACTCCATTGATCTAGCAACTTATGCAAGTGTTCTCACACATGCTGGATAGCAAATCACCTGTGGAATTTTTTAAACCTATAGCTACCCAGGTTCCACGTCTCACATCAATCAGAACCTCTGGGCACAGGGGCCCAAAATCTACACCCTTAAAAATCTTTACTGTACAGCCATGCGTAAGAACCACTGGTTTAATGATAAACTCGAAATCAAACCCATGGCCGTGGAGTCGATTCCTAGACAGAGTAGAACTGCCCCATAGGATTTCCAAGGTTGTAATCTTCACAGAAGCAGGTCACAATATCTTTCTCCCGTGAAATGGCTGGTGGGTTTAAACCACTGACTTTTGGTTAACAGTCAAGCACTTTACCACTGAGCCACCAGGACTCCTCCAGTTTAATGCTAAAACCCACCCAAACCAAACCCATCGCCATCGAGTTGATTCTGACTCATAGCGACCTTAGAAGACAGCAAAGGAAAATTTTTCTTTGAGACTTCAAATGTATTTTTCTTGGTCGGACATCTGTTTATTCCTGCTGTAACCAGAACCAGTGCTATACTTGATTTAATGTGTTCCCAGAAGCTCTGAATTTTGTGCTATGCCTGCTCCGATACTGAGCAATGTGATGAACAATGTCCAAGGTTACTAACTGAGCTTCACTTCCAGTCCTGATTAAACACACTGACAAGGATGAAGTTCTATGTGGCAGTTTAGTCCCCTTGATGAATAGTGAGAGATAACTGCTTGAAGCAATGTGGTGGAATATCACAACACCTGGTCTAAAAGTTTTAGAGAATTTAGCACTTAGACTCTTGAACCACATCAGGACAATGCTGGGTAATAAGAGCTTGGCTATGCTGAACTACAAAGCTTCTGGTTGGCCAGTCTGTACACTAAGTTCAGGTCAAGTTTGAGAGATGGCGAAGGCAATGGGCTTCTTGACATCCTGACTCTGGGATTACAGAAGAGCATCTGGAAAATTTTTAAGACTTCTAAGGCAGGTTTCCCCCACGTGTCTGTCAGTTTGTCATAGTGTAGGGGCTTGTGTGTTGCTGTGATGCTGGAAGCTATGCCACCGATATTCAGATACCAGCATGGTCACCCATGGAGGACAGGTTTCAGCTGAGCTTCCAGACTAAGACAGACTAGGAAGAAGGACCTGGCAGTCTACTTATGAAAAGCATTAGCCAGGGAAAACCTTATGAATAGCAGCGGAACATTGTCTGATATCCATTAATAATCAGAACCTGAATGTATGAAGTATGAATCTAGGAAAATTGGAAATCATCAAAAATGAAATGGAACTCATAAACATCGATATCCTAGGCATTAGTGAGCTGAAATGGACTGGTATTGGCCATTTTGAATTGGACAATCATATAGTCTACTATGCTGAGAATGACAACTCGAAGAGGAAAGGTGTTGCATTCATCGTCAAAAAGAACGTTTCAATAGCTATCCTGAAGCACAACGCTGTCAGTGATAGGATAATATCCATACGCCTACAAGGAAGACCAGTTAATATGACTATTATTCAAATTTACACACCAACCACTAGGGCCAAAGATGAAGAAATAGAAGATTTTTATCAGCTGCTGCAGTCTGAAATTGATCAAACATGCAATCAAGATGCAATGATAATTACTGGTGATTGGAACGTGAAAGTTGGAAACAAAGAAGAAAGACCAGTAGTTGGAAAATATGGCCTTGGTGACAGAAACAAAGACGGTGATCGAATGATAGAATTTTGTAAGACCAACGACTTCTTCATTGCAAATACCTTCTTTCACCAACATAAACGGCGACTATACACATGGACCTGGCCAGATGGAACACAGAGAAATCAAACTGACTACATCTGTGGAAAGAGATGATGGAAAAGCTCAATATCATCAGTCAGAACAAGGCCAGGGGCCGATTGTGGAACAGACCATCAATTGCTCATATGCAAGTTCAAGCTGAAACTGAAGAAAATCAGAGCAAGTCCACGAGAGCCAAAATATGACCTTGAGTATATCCCACCTGAATTTAGAGACCATCTCAAGAATAGATTTGATGCATTGAACACTAGTGACCAAAGACCAGACGAGTTGTGGAATGACATCAAGGACATCATCCATGAAGAAAGCAAGAGGTCACTGAAAAGAAAGGAAAGAAAGAAAAGACCAAGGTGGATGTCAGAGGAGACTCTGAAACTTGCTCTTGAGCGTTGAGCAGGTAAAGCAAAAGGAAGAATTGATGAAGTAAAAGAACTGAACAGAAGATTTCACAGGGCCTCGGGAGAAGACAAAGTAAGGTATTACAATGACATGTGCAAAGAGCTGGAGATGGAAAACCAAAAGGGAAGAACACGCTCGGCATCTCTCAAGCTGAAAGAACTGAAGAAAAAATTCAAGCCTCGAGTTGTAATAGCGAAGGATTCCATGAGGGAAATATTAAATGATGCAGGAAGCATCAAAAGAAGATGGAAGAACTACACAGAGTCATTATACCAAAAAGAATTAGTGATATTCAACCATTTCAAGAGGTGGCATATGATCAGGCACCGTTGGTACTGAAGGAAGAACTGCAAGCTGCTCTGAAGGCATTGGTGAAAAACAAGGCTCCAGGCATTGATGGAGTATCAATTGAGATGTTTCAACAAACAGGTGCAGCGCTGGAGGTGCTCACTCGTCTATGCCAAGAAATAAGGAATACAGCTTCCTGGCCAACTGATTGGAAGAGATCCATATTTATGCCTATTCCCAAGAAAGGTGATCCAACTGAATGTGCAAATTATAGAACAATATCATTAATATCACAAGGAAAATTCTGCTGAAGGTCATTCAAAAAACAGCTGCAGCAGTGTATCGACAGGGAACTGCCAGAAATTCAGGCTGGTTTCAGAAGAGGACATGGAACCAGGGATATCACTGCTGATATCAGTTGGATCCTGGCTGAAAGCAGAGAATACCAGAAGGATGTTTACCTGTGTTTTATTGACTATGCAAAGGCATTCGACTGTGTGGATCATAACAAACTATGGATAACACTGCAAAGAATGGGAATTCCAGAACACTTAATTGTGCTCATGAGGAACCTTTACATACATCAAGAGGCAGTTGTTTGGACAGAACAAGGGGGTACTGATTGGTTTAAAGTCAGGAAAGGTGTGTGTCAGGGTTGTATTCTTTCACCATACCTATTTACTCTTTATGCTGAACAAATAATATGAGAAGCTGGACTCTGTGAAGAAGAATGGGGCATCAAGATTGGAGGAAGACTCATTAACAACCCTCGTTATGCCGATGACACAACCTTGGTTGCTGAAAGTGAAGAGGACTTGAAGCACTTACACAGCCTTCAGTATGGATTACACCTCAACATAAAGAAAACAAAAATCCTCACACCTGGACCAATGAGCAACATCATGATAAAAGGAGAAAAGATTGAAGTCAAGGATTTCATTTTACTTGGATCCACAATGAACAGCCATGGAAGCAGCAGTAAAGAAATCAAAAGATGCATTGCACTGGGCAAATGTGCTGCAAAGGACGTCTTCAAAGTGTTGAAGAGCAAAGATGTGACCGTGAATACTAAGGTGCGCCTGACCCAAGCCGTGGTGTTTTCAATCACATCATATGCGTGTGAAAGCTGGATAATGAATAAGGAAGACCGAAGAAGAGTTGACACCTTTGAATTGTGGTGTTGCAAAGAATATTGAATATACCATGGACTGCCAAAAGAACGAAGAAATCTGTCTTGGAAGAAGTGCTGCCAGAATGCTCCTTAGAGGGAAGGATGGCGAGACTGCGTCTTACGTGCTTTGGACATGTTGTCAGGAGGGATGAGTCCCTGGAGAAGGACATCATGCTTGGCAGAGTACAGGGTCAGTGGAAAAGAGGAAGACCTTCAATGAGGTGGATTGACACAGTGGCTGCAACAATGAGCTCAAGCATAAGAAGGATTGTAAGGATGGCGCAGGACCACGCAGTGTTTCGTTCTATTGTGCATAGGATCCTTATGAGTTGAAACCGACTGGACGGCACCTAACACCAACAACAAAAAGGCAGGTTTACAACCACTCTAGCTTATGCTGCAACCATTAGGTCCCTACATGTTTTTCCTATACTCCAGGCTCCGTTCCTGAACTTGTCCTTGGAGTTCGACAGACTGTAAATTCCATAAAGTAGGGGAGACCGTATTCCAGAGTCTGGTAGAGCTACCACTCAGAAACACATGCCTACTATTTTAGAAGAAACAGTCCTGTCGTTTCCAAGGATCATAATTCTCCATTTCTACTTTCCACACTCCAACCCCAAGTTGGCATAGGTTGTTGTCCCTTAGTCCAAGGTGGGTGGTGTGGAAATTAAACACAGCAGTGAAAGGTCAGAGGTTCCAATCCACCAGCTGCTCCTGTGACAAAGCAATCTGCTTCCCTAAAGATTTACAGCCTTGGAAACCCTATGGGGCAGTTCTACCCTGTCCTGTAGGGTCATATGAGTCCAAATCGACACCGCAGCAGTGGATTTGGTTAGCGGGTTTTTCCCCTCAGCTGGTGCCCAAACTATGAGCGGCTGCAGGACACCCCGTGCTTAGTCACTGGAATGCTCTGTATCACTGGAGGAAGAGGTCTCAAAACTTGAAAATAACATGGGGAGGTGCAAAACCGACGCTTTCTGACAGATTTCCTTAAAATCTTGCTTCTCATGGGTGGTCCTCGGACCGGGAGCATCATCACCAGCACCTAGGAGCTAGTTAGAAAGGTGGAGTCTCAGGTCCATACCCCAAACTTACTGGATCAGAATCCGCAGTTTAACAAGATACCCAGGTGATGACTATTCATATTAGGATTTTAGAAACTAACAGATGTAGCAAATGATCAATCGAGCGCTTCTCAGTCCCCAAACATGCAGGCTCAGTCTTTTGTGTAGGCCTTGCACCCACCCCGGGCTGTAGCGACAGACTCCCCTGGGAGTTTGGAAACTGCGCAGCCGAGGGCCATTTAGTGATTGGCTGCTGTGGCCACGTGACTGGTGCGGGGCCTCCCGTGCGAGCTGATTGGCTGTCGGGGACGCTGACGGACAAGGCTGGGGCGGGCCAGAGCCTCGTGGGAGGGGCGCGCGCCTGGACTACAGGGGCAAAGGTGCGAGAGCGCTAGTGCGCGTGCACCAGCGGCGGGGCTTTCTCTCTCGCGGTCGGAGGGAGCCCGCGGGCTTGTCCTGAGGTGAGCGTCTCTGTGGGGCTGCCTGTCCTATCGCACCTTCGCAGGGTCCTGGTGAGCAGGATGGCAGGGCGGGGCGTGGCGGGAGTAGTCTGGAGTTAACCACCCCCAGGGAGCCCCGCTTCTGAGGTGGACACAGACCCTCTGCCCTGGTGCGGACGGGGTGTTTCTTTAGGAAACAGTGTGATTTTTACAAAAGACATACTCCAGAGATGGATTATCTAATCAGCGAGGTACACACGGGTTTACTTGGGCGGCATGATCGGGGGACCGGGCCCAAGCGCCGCCTGGAGAAGCTTCTCTGCCTACTGGACCTGCAGACGAGCCCTCGGCCCAGGTTCACCGCAGTTGGGCGCTCTGAGTGGGCTGAAGGGACCCAGAGATTCGTTAAAGGGCAAAAAATGTTCTAAGCATTTGGGCACTGGCGGAGCAGGTCTAAATGAGACGCTTAACTGATGACTGGTAAATTGTGAGGAAGGAAATGCCTGCAGTGAACTGCAGACCAGATCAGCACACTGAGATTCTTGTTCAAGAAGACAGATTTTTGGGGGCGGTGGGTGCGGGCTGAGGATCGCTGTAAATTGAGGTTTTTCTGGGGCTGTTCCAGGTGTTATTTTCTGCATGTAAATAAGCTGTAGGGAGAGGAAAAACCAAACGAAAAAGAAACCCACTGCCCTCGAGTCATTTGTACTCATAGCGACCCTATAGGGAGGGGAAGGCAGGGTCTAAATTAAGCCTCTTTAGACTTTCTCAGTTCTTTGAAAAGTGTGTGTTTGAAGAAGACCATTTGGCTGGTAAAAGAAGGATGTGTGGGGACGGAATATCTCTTGTAAACCATGTTTTGAAAAGGGGAGGTGTGTACCGGAGTTTAAGAGTAGATTAAAACTGCAAGTCATCCCCTACCTCTCTCCTCCATTTCCCCAGACCTGCAACAGCAAGGGCGTACTGTACATTCTAATGGAAAACCAAGACCAAACCCAGTGCTGCCGAGTCGATTCCCACTCATAGCAACGCTGTAGGACTGGGTAGAACTGCCCTCATAGAGTTTCCAAGGAGTGCCTGGTGGATTCGCACTGCTGACCCTTTTGGTAGCAGCTGTAGCACTTAACCACTATGCCAGCAGGGTTTCCCATCCTTGTAGTGAAACATAAAAAATCCCTTCAGTTTTCCAGTGGTTAACTACTGTGCAAATTTTACTGTATTCTGGAGTTTCAATGTAATCCACTTAGAACTTATTCTGGCATGAGATTGACAAAGATCTATCTACCTGATTCCTTGGAGACATCCTGATACCTTTTCAAAGCCCCTTTTATTACTCTTCTCCCTACAAATTTGTTTCTTTAGGAAACAGTGTTATTTTCACATTTTTTAAAGACATACTCCAGAGATGGATTATCCAATAAGCAAGGTACACATGGGTTTACTTGTGTCTACTTACTAATCTGTAGTCACAATTTACCTGCTTTTCACCACATCTTTGATGTGTTGAAATGCCTGTGAAATTGTGCCCTACTGATTAGTAAGTAAACACAATTAAGCCTGTTGCACACCTTGCTTAGTGTAACTCCGTGAGTACTTTGCTTACTGGTTAATCTGCCTCTGCATACTTGCAAAATGTCTACACTTGATAGGAAATCAATCAGCTTGGCAAGTTAAAAAAATGGAATAGGGAGCACTTAATGGTTGTTGTTAGGGAGATGAGAACTCTGAGGTGAATGAAAGTAAAAGGAGAAGTTGCTGTGAAGCTCAAGCTCTCTGGGAATGTAACAGCTGTCTCTAGTACAGTGAAATATAGGTTGACAGGTAATAGTTTGGAACACAAAGCAAATTACTGGGAATAACTTAAAATATTGTCTAAAGTTTTTAAGTTGGTGTTGGTGATGGTGGGGGAAGGAATTCTGAAGGTTGAGGGAGGTAGTATAACTTGAAAAAGAATATGCTTTTAGGACTAAAGAAAAAATGTCATTTTTGTCATGCAGGCAGTCCCTGGATTACGAACGAGTTCTACTCCTAAATCTGTCTTTAAGTTGAATTTGTACATAAGTCTGAACAGTTAGGTATGGTATTTATCTAATGTCAGTTAATCATGTTTGTCTTAGCATGTAGTGTTCCTTTTCTATACATAAACAGTAACGAATCATTTCCAGATACACTAAGATATCTTTAACATGATAATACAGTAATAATAACAGTGTTTTAATGCGCTTCCCAAAGTAGTGCCAATTTATTTTTAGGAACCATTGTACATACCTCAAATTTTTAATCTAAATAGGCTCTATGGGGGTTGGTTTGTAACTACAGGTTGCACGTTATTTGGACGTAACTGGGGACTGCCTGTGACAACTACACAAAGGGCACGCAGTTCTTACATTCAGCCTGTGGAAGGGGCTGTGAAAAGGTTGAAAAACACTGTTCAGGTTAAGGAAGGGAAACCAGAAAGATCGGCAGGCTGAGTGCATCTTGAGGAACGTGACATGTATCAGTGACCTATAGCACAAGGGTTTACTCTCTGAATCAATGAAAGCTCACTAGTGTTACTTTCAAAGCAAAAAGAAAATCATTTCCTTTCTGTTGTTTCTGCTCCTTGGGTTAGGTGCTGGGAGGATGGAGAGCGAATGAAAGAGATTAGAGTCTGACCTGCATGCCTAAGGAGTAGTGTCCTTTGAGAAGGATCCATGTCACATTGTGTAAATGTAAGAGCCTTCACATTGAGAGAGGTCTGAGCACCTTCCTTAGGATGTGAGATAGAGCTAGATAGCATAGCCACAGGTAGGGGCTGGGAGTGCTTTTATCTGATACTGAAGCAGTGGGGGAAAGGGAGAGCCAAGAAATGTTGAATTCAGTGAGGCTCTTGCATTTGGAACATTGAGGAGGCATTTCCAGGCAGAAGTGCCTCATTGTTGGCTAGCCTGGCTTTGCTTTACATGGCTTCTGGACATCCTGCCAGTCACAGTGGAGGCTCCTGTGGAGGTTACATATCTCAGGTGTAGCTTATGCTTATAATGTGCTCTAGAAAAGAAAGGCTCACAAAGACAGAAATCTGGGCTGCCATTCCTGTCACCCATAGGCTTCCAGAAAGCAGATTGTGCCCTCCCTGCTAGCAGGTGGCACTGCTGTCTCTGGGAATTCCTGGAGGAGGTGAAATAATGGAGCTGGCAAACGAGTAGCATGTAGCCTCGAGTCTAGAAGATCTTGAGAGGCTCTGTGAGATCTCAGTTAAAGAGAAGCTCAAAGAAAATAGTTGTGAAAGCCAAACTGTTCCTATAAAGTTGGAATAATGGGTGTTGTAGAGACTAAGGGATGGTTGTGGTTACTTTGCTGGTTCTGTATGTGTGTTTGTGTGTAGTGGACAAGAAGGCGGAATGTAACGTAACAATTAAGCATCATAATACAGGGTTTGAAATCACTTTACATAAATTGGTTAATTGAATGTGAAGTTGAAATCGTGATTCAATTAAAATTCCCAATAAGTTCATACTTCTGATTCTTTGCTTGTAAAGCTAGTCTACACACATGGGTGGGATTTTGGAAGTATACATGTGACTTTTAAACCTGATGAATATCCAATAATTACATACCTTGAAAGTAGGGGTGAGAGTTTTAGTAAAAATAATGTTGGTTAATTATTCAGTATACTTTAGGGTTGGCACAAAAGTCAGGTCAAAGTTATTCTCAAATCAGTCTCTTCTAAAACTTGAATCTTCTTAATAAGTATGGGTTTTCTTAAATCTGTCCTTTTGAGATTGTATTCACAATCCAAAACGTGAACACTGGTTTTATTGCCCTTACGAGCCAGGGTTCATTCATCCATTCTCTCTTTTGAAATAACTAGGTGTCTGTTCTTAGAAATGAACTTTGTAAACATGATGTTTGAGGGAGATGGGTGTTGTTGCCAGTGATGGGAAGGTTACAGTGTATACTGAGGACATCAGCTTTGACCCTGACCCGAGTATAGTACGGGTACCTCCCAGGCCTTACAACCAAAAATATTGGGTGCCCATGGTCCATCTGCAGAACCCACCCACCTGTACACTGTAGGGAACAGGGACATGCTTTCCTCAGAAATTTGGGGGACGATTCTCAGCCCCCTGCCATGTTCACAGCATGACACCCTGCTGCAAGCGGATACTTTCCCCTCTAAGACTGTAGTAGGGAGCCTGCACCACACACTTGATGATCAGCTTCCTGGACACCTGACTTGAATTCATACAAGAAAAGTGAATGGACCCCTAAACCGATATACCTGATAACAGCTCTGACCATCTGGAGACAGGATGCCAGAGCTCCAAATGTGAAAATAATCAAGCTTGCTTACTTAGGCCACCCATTTGGGCATATCAAAACAAAACAAAGCAAGAAGCTACGACACAGTAAACAAATGTAAAAAAAACTAATACAATAACTTATAGATGGCTCAGAGACAGCAGTCCATATCATGTCACATAAACAAACAGACCACGATTGCCTGAACAAGCTCTCAAAACAAAGAATCAAGGGATCTTCTAGATGAACATGTCTTCTTGCAATTACCAGAGGCAGAATACAAAAGATTAATAAACAACCCTTTAAGACATTAAGAAGGAAATGAGGCAATGTGCAGAACAAGCCAAGGAAGACACAGATAAAGCAGTTGAAGAATTGAAAAGATTATTCAGGAACATAATGAAAAATTTAATAAGCTGGAAAAATCCATAGACAGATAGCAATCAGAAATTCAGAAGATTAACAATAAAATTACAGAATTAGACAACTCAGTAGAAAGTCAGAGGAGCAGAATTGAGCAAGTGGAAGGCAGAATTTCTGAAATTGAAGAAATTGGCACCAATATAGTTGAAGAAAACCCAGATAAAAGAATTTAAAAAAATGAAGAAAACTTAAGAATCATGTGGGTCTCTATCAAGAGAAATAACCTAAGAGTGATTGGAGTACCAGAATAGGGAGGGGTAACAGAAAATACAGAGAGAATTACGGAGAATTTGCTGGCAGAAAACTTTCCTGGTATCGTGAAAGATAAGAAGATATCTGTCCAAGATGCTCATCGAACTCCGCATAACGTAGATTTTAAAAGAAAGTCATGAACACATAATCAAACTTGCCAAAACCAAAGATAAAGGGAGAATTTTAAGAGCAACTAGGGATAAACGAAGTCACCTACAAAGGAGAGTCAGTAAGAATAAGTTCGGACTACTCGTCTGAAACTATGCAGGTAAGAAGGCAGTGGGATGACTTATCTAAGAAATTGAAGGGAAAAAATTGCTGGCCAAGAATCACATATCCAGCAAAACTGTCTCTCAAATATAAAGGTGAAATTAGGGTATTTCCAGATAAACAGAAGTTCAGGGAATTCGTAAAAACCAAACAAAACTACAAGAAATACTAACGGGAGTCCTTTGTTAGAAAATCAGTAATATCAGGTATCAACCCAAGACTAGAATACTGGGTATAGCAATCAGAAGTCGACCCAGATAGGGAAATCACAAAAATAAATCAAGATAAAAAAAACACTTAAAACAGGGAGACAGCGATGTTACTGTGTAATAGGAAAAAAAAAAAAAGACAACATTAAAACAATAAAGAGGGACTGGGAAGTGCAGTCATGGATCTTTCATATAGAGAAAAGACAAGGTGATACGAAGAAATAAAAGTCAGGTTTAAGTTTATAAATATAGGGGTAAATAATAAGGTAACCACAAAGGAGACAAACTATCCTACACATCAAAATAAAATACAGGAAAAAATAGAGACTCCTCGGAAACAAAATCAACAACAACAAATAGGAGAAAAGGACAATATGTAAAGATACTCAGGACATAAAATTAAGTGGGAAAAAGAAACTGACAACAACACTGAAAAAAAGACATCAAAATGATAGCACTAAATTCATAAAAAGAAAATTCATACCTCTCCATAATTATGCTGAATGTAAATGGCCTAAATGCACGTATAAAGAGACAGAGAGTGGCAGAATGGATTAGAAAACACGATCTGTGTATCTGCTGCCTGTAAGACTCATACCTTAGACTTAGAGACACAAACAAAAACTCAAAGAATGGAAAAAAAAGTATATCATGCGAACAACACTTAAAAAACAGCAGGAGTGTCAGTATTAATTTCTGACAAAATAGACTTTAAAGTTAAATCCATCATAAAGGATAAGGAAGGATACTATATAACGATAAATGGGACAATATACCAAGAGGATATAACCATACTATTTGTGCACCCAATGATTGGGCTGCAAGATACATAAAACAAATGGTACCAGCATTGAAAAGTGAGATGCACAGCTCCACAATAATAGTAGGAGAGCTCAACACACCACTTTCAGTGAAGGACAGGACATTCAGAAAAAAGCTCAGTAAAGACACGGAAGATCTAAATGCCACAATAAACAAACTTGACCTCATAGACGTATACAGAACATCCAACAGCAGCCAAGTGTACTTTCTTTTCTAGTGCACATGGAATATTCTCTAGGATAGACCACATATTAGGTCATACAGCAAGCCTTAGCAGAATCCAAAACATTGAAATATTTCAAAGCACGTTCTCTGACCATAAAGCCATAAAAGTAGAAATCAATAACAGAAAAAGCAGGGAAAGGAAATCAAACACTTGGAAATTGAACAAGACCCTTCTCAAAAAAGACTGGATTATAGAAAACATTAAGGATGGAATAAAGAAATTCATAGAATCCAATGAGAATGAAAACACTTCCTATCAGAAACTTTGGGACACAGCGAAAGCAGTGCTCAGAGGGCAAGTTATATCAGTAAATGCACACAAAGAAAAAGAAGAAAGGGTCAAAATCAAAGAATTATCCCTAAAACTTGAACAAATAGAGGAGAACAAAGAAACCAAGAAAAAAACCTCAGGCAGCAGAAGAAAACAAATAATAAAAATTAGAGCAGAATCGAAATAGAAAATAGAAAAACAATTGAAAGAATTAACAAGACCAAAAGCTGGTTCTTTGAAAAAATCAACAAAATTGAAAAACCATTGGCGAAACTCACAACAGAAAAATAGAAGAGGAAGCAATTAACCTGAATAAGAAATGAGATGGGCCACATCACAACAGATCCAACTGAAATTAAAAGAATCATATCAGATTACTGTGAAAAATTGTACTCTAAGAAATTTGAAAACCTAGAAGAAATGGATGAATTCTAGAAACAATTTACCTACCTAAAGTAACACAGAGGTTGAACAACTAAATAGACTCATAATGAAAGAAGAGATTGAGTTCTACCAAACTTTCGGAGAAGAGTTAACACCACTACTACTAAAGGTATTTCAGAGCATAGAAAACCACGTAATACTCCCAAACTCATTCTATAAAGCCAGCGTATTCCGGATACCAAAACCAGGAAAAGACACCACACAAAAAGAAAACTACAGACCTATATCCCTAATGAACTTAGATGCAAACATCCTCAACAAAATTCAAGCCAATAGAATTCAACAACATATCAGAAAAATAATTCACCATGACCAAGTTGAATCCATACCAGGTATCCAGGGATGGTTCAACATTAGAAAAACAATTAGTGGAATCCATGATATAAATAAAAGACAAGAATCACATGATTTTATCAATTGATGCAGAAAAGGCATTTGACAAAGTTCAACACTCATTCATGATAAAAACTCTCAGCAAAATAGGAATAGAAGGAAAATTCCTCAACATAATAAAGAGTATTTATACAAAGCCAACAGCCAACATCACCCTAAATGGAGAGAGCCTGAAAGCATTCCCATTGAGATTGGGAACCAGACAAGGATGCCCTTTATGACCACTGTTATTCAACATTGTGCTGGATGTCCTTACTAGAGCAATTAGGTTAGATAAAGAAATAAAGAGCATTCAGATTGGCAAAGAAGAAGTCAGAGTATCTCTATTTGCAGATGACATGATCCTTATACACAGAAAAGGCTAAGGAATCCTCCATAAAACTACTGAAACTAATAGAAGAGTTCAGCAGAGTATCAGGATAGAAGATAAACATACCAAAATCAGTTGGATTCCTTTACATCAACAAAAAGAACCTCGAGGAGGAAATCACCAAAGCAATACCATTTATGCTAGCCCCCAAGAAGATAAAATACTTAGGAATAAATCTTAGCAGAGATGTAAAAGACTTGTACAAAGAAAACTACAAAACACTTCTGCAAGAAACCAAAAGAGACCTACGTAAGTGGAAACACATACCTTACTCGTGGATAGAAAGACTTAACATTGTAAAAATGTCTTTTCTACCAAAAGTGATCTGTAGATTTAATGCAATTCCGATCCAAACTCCAAAGACATTTTCTAATGAGATGGAGAAACAAATCACCAAGTTCATATGGAAGGGAAAGAGACCTCGGATATGTAAAGCATCACTGAAAAAGAAGAACATAGTGGGAGGCCTCACTCTACCTGATTTTAGAACCTGTTATACCACCACAGTAGTCAAAACAGCCTGGTACTGGTACAACAACAGATACATAGACCAATGGAACAGAATTGAGAAGCCAGACATAATTCCATCCACAGATGAGCAGTAGATATTTGACTAAGACCCAAAGTCAGTTAATTGGGGCAAAGACACTCTTTTTAACAAATGGTGCTGGTATAACTGGATATCCGTCTCCAAAAAAAGGAAAGAAGACCCATACCTTACACCATGCACAAAAATGAACTCAAAATAGATCAAAGACCTAAATATAAAATTTAAAATGATAAAGATCATGGAAGAAAAAACAGGGACAACGCTAGTAGCCCTAATATATGGCATAAATTGTGTAGAAAATATTACTAACAATGAAAAGAAAAACCAGATCACTGGGAGTTCCTGAAAATCAAACGCCTGTACTCATCCAAAGACTTCACCAAAAGGGTGAAGAGATTACCTACAGACAGGGAAAATGTTTTTAGCTATGACATTTCTGATTATTGTCTGATCTCTAAAATCTACATGATACTACAAAAATTCTACAAAAAGACAAGTAACCCAATTAAAAAATGGGCAAAAGATATGAACAGACACTTCACGAAAGAAGACATTCAGGAAGCTAACAGATACATGAGGAAATGCTCAGGATCATTAGTCATTAGAGAAATGCAACTCAAAAATACAATGAGATTCCATTTCACTGCAACAAGGGTGGCATTAATCCAAAAAACACAAGGTAATATATGCTGGAGAAGTTGTGGAGAGACTGAAACACTTCTACACTGCTGGTGGGATTGTAAAATGGTACAACCATTTTAGAAGTCTATTTGGCAGTTCCTTTTAGAAATAGAGCTACCATTGGATCCAGCAATCCCACTCCTTGGAATATATCCTAGAGAAATAAGATTCTTTACACGAACAGATATATGCACACACATGTATACTGCAGTGCTGTTTACCATAGCAAAAAGATGGAAGCAACTAAGTTGCCCATCAACGGATGAATGGATAAATAAATTATGGTATATTCACACAATGGGAACATTTCATAACATGGAGGCATTATGCTGGAAGGCGTTATGCTGAGTGAAATTAGTCAGCTGGAAAGGACAAATATTGTATCAGACCACTATTATAAGAACTCGAGAAATAGTTTAAACAGAAAAGAAAATATTCTTCGATGGTTGTGAGAGTGGGGAGGCAGGAGGGGTGGGAGAGAGGTATTCACTAATTAGATAGTAGATAAGAACTACTTTAAAGTGAAGGGAAAGACAACACAATACAGGAGAGGTCAGCACAAATGGAGTAAACCAAAAGCAAACAAGTTTCCTGAATAAACTGAATGATTCGAAGGCCAGTGTAGCAGGGGCAGGGGTCTGGGGACCATGGTTTCAGGGGACGTCTAAGTCAATTGGCATAAAATCTATTAAGAAATCATTCTGCATCCCACTTTGGATAGTGGCGTCTGGGGTCTTAAATGCTAGCAAGCGGCCGTCTAAGATGCATCAATTGTCCTCAAGCCACCTGGACCAAAGAGAATGAAGAACACCAAGGGCACAAGGTAATTATGAGCCGAAGAGGCAGAAAGGGCCACAGAAACCAGAGACTACGTGAGCCTGAGACCAGATGAACTAGATGGTGCCCAGCTACAACCAATGACTGCCCTGACAGGGAATACAACAGGAAACCACTGAGGGAGCAGGAGAGCAGTGGGATGCAGACCTCAAATTCTCATAAAAAGACCAGACTTAATGGTCTGACTGAGGCTAGAAGGACCCTGGTGGTCATGGCCCCAGACCTTCTGTTGGCCCAGGACAGGAATCATTCCCAAAGCAAACTCTTCAGATATGGTTTGGACTGGACAATGGGATGGAGAGGGATGCTGGTGAGGAGGGAGCTTCTTGGATCAGGTGGACACTTGAGACTATGTTGGCATCTCCTGCCTGGAGGGGAGATAAGAGGGTAGAGGGGGTTAGAAGATGGCGGAATGGACGTGAAAAGAGAGAATGGAGGGAGGGAAAGGACTGTCTCAGTGGGGGCAGAGTAACTGGGGGTATGTAGCAAGGTGTATAGAAGTTTTTGTGAGTGACTGGATTTGTAAACTTTCACTTAAAGCACAATGAAAAATGCAAATACACTTAACAACTAAAAAAAATTAATAATGGATATGCAAGTATTGATTTCCATTTACCGTACCGTGTTCAATAGGTAAAATACTCCTTCCTAATATCACAAAGACACTTTTAGATTCACTTTTCTTTGTTGGAGATGACATGCGTGCTAAGTGACTCCCTTCTTTTCCACTCTGATTTGGTTTCCAGATATTCTGTGCCTTTCTGATTTATGACTTGGGAGTTTTTGACTCCCGTCTTTCACATCAGTCATCCTACATCTCATGTTCTTCTATAAGTGCCTAGGACCCACCAACATCTCAAAGGTGCAAAATAATTTACACGCCAGGAATTGAAAAAAAAAAAAAAACATTAGATTCTTTTGCCTTCGGGTTCCGCCACAGAAACCAGTGTTTCTCTTCAGCGAATTCATTTTTTCCCTTTACTATTTGCTACCCCATGTTCTCTCTTTTTCTGATTGCCCCCAGATAGGAATGACTCAGAATTTGTATACACTGGAAACAAAACCTCATTTTTGCCAGAAAAGAAGGAAATTTGTGTTTAAGTAACATTTTGGATACATAGGACGTAACTTTCTTAGGGCTCACTGTGTTTTGAAGATCATTCCCCTGAAAAATCCCTTGATGTGTACCCTGTGACAGCTTGCCTCTATTTAGTACCCTGGTGGCCTTTCTTGGTGAATTTCACCTTCCGGGACATTTTTGGGTATGGGCCAGAATCATATTTGTTCTAGCTTTAGTGAAGAATAACAGTACCTTTTCTTTAGGAGGTTATTATTGAGCTTATGTAATGACAGAAAAAACGCAAGTGATTGCATTCTAACCCAACCACACTACTAAGTTACTGACTGAGAGATTTTGGAGGCATCAGTGACTTCTCTGAATTTGTTTCCTTGTCTTAAATATGAGGGAGGGGGGAGTAACTCCTTAAATTCTTGCCATTCTCCAAACCCTGTGACTGTCAAATTCTATCTGATGCTCATACTAAACACATCCTAGAACTGCTGGCTAGTTGGGAATTCATTTATAATCAATTAAAGTCAGGGCCAGGAAAATTATTCTTTATTTCTACAAATCACTTTGTGGTTTACAAAAATATTCTCTAACTCTTTATGCCTTTTTACTCCTTTTTCTCTTTCTCTGAGGCCAGCAGCATTGACATCACCTGAGAACTTCCCAGAAAAGCACAATCTCAGACCTCACTGTGTCCTCCTGAGTTAGAATCTACATTTTACCAAGATGCTCAGGTGATGTGCACTCACAGGGAGTCTGAGAACTGCTGCTTTGTCTCATTCTGAGTCTCCTAATACAGCCGCGATGAGTCGGAACCAGTTCACCAGCACCTAACAACAGTAACAACAGTGACCCTCAGAGGAAGGCAGGGTATTTTACAGATGAGGAAATCAAGACTCAGAGTTGTTAAGTAACTAAGTCAAGGTTGCTGTGCTTGTGTCTTCTCCAAAAGTTCTTGCTCTAAACCTAATGCAGCCAGAATGCTCATTAGAAGTGAGGATAGCAAAACTTCATCTCACGTACTTTGGACTCGTGATCAGGTCCATCCTCTGAAGAACATCATGCTTGGAAAAGTAGAGGGTCACCGAAAAAGAGGAAAACCCTCAATGAGATGGATTGACACAGTGACTGAAACAGAGTTCTAACATAGCAACTATTGTGAGGATAGCACAGGACTGGGCAGTGTTTCATTCTGTTGTACATAGGGTCTCTGAGAGTCAGAATTGACAGCACCTAACAACAACAACAACAAACCTAATGCTGTCTTCTTGGTTGGGCTGGAGTCAGCCTTATACAACACAGACTCCTGGCTGCCCAGCAGTCCGTGTGGATAGTTCTAGCCAACTAGTGGCTGAGTTCTAGCCAGCATAATGTGAGTGGAAGTGGGAGGTACTGAGATCCATTTCTAGGGAAAAGAGACAAACTCAAAAAGATAACTCCCATGCAAGCTCTTCCATTGTGTTTTCCACTCGTAGCTGGCTTGAAAGGAGAGGACTCCCCAGAGCATCCCTGGTCTTCAAGTTACAGGGAAGATTGGTGTACCCCCAGCTATCTGGTGGCAGGAGGGGGTCACACTCTGAACAAGGCAGGGGGCTGCCAACTGTTCCCTGAGTGGCCGTGAGGAAAGCTCATCCCTGTTCCCTAGAACACACAGGTGGGCGGGTTCTGCTGCTGGACCATGGGCACCCAGTGCTTTTGGTTGAAAGGACTGGTAGGCATCACTTATCGTTGGACCCCTGTCATGGGTGGCTAGGTGACGTGGGTGGAGCCACCAGTCCTCAGGCCCCTGATGTGGGTAGGTGAGGACCCTGTTTAATAGGCAAAGCAGTGTCAAACATCAAAAACCTACCTGCCCACCACACAGCTGAAACAGCTGAAGTCAGCTCTCAAGTAGATACACTTTTGCAGTCTACCAACAAGGGCCTGATCTGAAAAGGGCCCACACAGGTCCATGCAGGGGTTAAAGGTATTCAAAGTCCACGGTCCATTTGTGCCTCGGTAGGAGTTTCTATCCTGAGCTCCCCAGCCTAGTGGAGCTGGCAGATTATCTTTTTCCCCAAGGCCGGGAGAATGGCTCAGGACGCACAGCAGGTCCTATCTCAGGCCCAGGGAAATCGACAGCCACAGAAGCCGGCTTGGGGGCTCAGGCTGTGGTAAAATAAACGCAAGTACTTAGCTTTTGCCGAGAGCGCTGTTCTTCTCTGGTTTGGGAGGCGTGAGTAGACTGTGCGGCTGGCTGTCTCTCCTTGAGGAAACCGCATCCTGAACACTGCCTCCAGCCCTGCTGTGGTGGTTCTGGGGAATTGTGCCTGAGGGCCGCTGGTTCCTGCCCAATGAGGTCTGGCAACTCCTTGCAGCTTCTGAACCATCTCTCCTTCTCCCTTCCGCTCAGTCCAATTTCCGAACGTGGCCTTTGATTTTCAGGGCTCCTACCTTGTCATACATATAACCGTTTCACTTGGTTTTTTGGGTCTTTGTTGTAAGAGGGATCACTGGAAGCATCTGACTACTCTGCCATCTTGGCCCTGCCTCACCCCAGAGCAACCTTAGAAATTGTTTTAGAGGTGGCAACATTGTTGTCAGCCTGCATCACTGGAACACTGCCTTGAGAAGGCCCACCACAGTGACGGACCTTTCACCTATCCAGTATATGCACAGGAGCTCTGGCTTTTATTGAGCTTGAGCCATCATATGTGTTTGGGTCTATTTCTTAAGTGCTTACATGTTTGGGTTTTTTTTTTTTTTTTTTTTTTTTTACCCAACTCTAACAAACACACTCGAGCAGTGGCTCAGTACTTGAAGTCGTGGGTCTTCTGGCCTAATACTTTTATTCATTTTTTTTTTGTTTCTGGCAGTTGGTGATCCATCGATCATGGTCCAGCATGCAGAAGTGAGTGAGACTGGTGAAAAGCAGCAAAGCTGATGGGTTGTGGAGACATGTGTTTGAAGGCTGCCACACTCTCTACTCCAGGGTAAGGCAGAGGCAGAGACTGCAATTGTTACTCTGACTTTGCCAAGTCACAGGGACTCTTGTCTCTCCAGCCTCTCGGAGTTAGTGCAATGGCATGCCCTGCCTGTGAAAGGTTCCCAAAGCCTCTGTTGATCAACTCATAGATACCATACCAATCAATAATTGTGAAGAGAAAACCATTAGGTTTTGGGTGATAGGATGGAATTAATTATGTGCATGGAAATATCTCAGGCATTTTTAGGAATTTATGGACATGAGACATGATTTTCCAAGAATCAGGGAAGGGTTCTTGGGCCTTCCTGAGGTGAGTTGTCTAGAGTAGAACCAGGTCTGATTGCCCTTTTCCTGTACCATATCAGGTAGTGCGCTCTGCCAGCTCACATTCCCTCAACCACCATCCTCCTTCTCCATGGATCACTTTCCGTAACTGTCGTTTTGTTAATTACTTTTTCTAGAAAGGAAACAGCTTGCCAGAGAGTTGAAGATTCCAGCTTTGGTGGATAATAGCATGAGCAAAGCACATGGTTCTGCCAGTTCCACTTTATCCTTCATCACTGGCGGTCACATGTCCATTTACTCATCTCTTTACAGTTCCTAGTGAATCAGGTAAGGAGCCCTGGTTACACGATGGTTAAGCACACGGCTGCTAACCATAAGGTTGGCAGTTTGAACCCACCCAGTGGCTCCACGGGAGAAAGACCTGGGAATCTGATGGCACCTGACAACAGTGAATCAGGCATTGGCATTGGGAGCATTGACCAAGGCTGCCTTTGAGCTTTCATTCATGCTGAAGAGTTTTGAGGCCAGAAGGAGAAAGTCTCTGTTTGGTGTCCCCTTCTCAGAGTCCAGGTGGAAGTCTGGGAAGAAGGGGTAGAAAAGATACCACATCTCTTTCTGAGCTCTCCAGCTTCTACAGCTTGAAGTAAAATCAGACTCCTTGAGGAGAAAATGACAACGAATAGAAATCTAGGCAGAGCCAAGGATGGTTAGGAAAGAGGGACAGTAAGTGAAAAATTAAAAAGAAAAATTCTGTTCAGCTTAAAAACTGGTTGGAGTGTTGTTTTAAGCTTCCTTTAGTACTTTGGAGCCCTTACTGGATAATGTCCCATTGCCCAGCCTCAGACATAGGGCAGCCAGAAAGGCTGATGTCCTTAGGTGCCTCACATGGCTCGGTAATGAGTGCAATTTAGTTAGTAAAACAGACAACTAGGGTCTGTAGATCTCTGGAGATTCCATCAACATACATCATTACTGCTCTCGAGTGACGTGTGTGAGTGGAGATGAGCAAAGCAGAGAAAAGGCAGCTGCAAAAGCGTGTCAGCAACTGAAGACTCCAGGTGAGCAGCCAGGCACAGGCAGACCACAGTTCAGGGGATGGAGGTTGCTAAGGAAAGGAGCTGGTCTTTGCCAGGTTTTCTCAATAAAGGAAAAGAGTTGGGCTTTGTGAGCTCTGCTCATTTTCCTCTATGGCTCTCTATATCCTCTGTTTGAACAATAAATAAAAAGTATAGCATGTCAGAAATAGCAGTAGACCAGCATGTGTAAATGCTGTACAATGATAAAATTGTAGAGTAAGCCATTCTTTAACTATCAGTTAGGGACCTAAGTAAGTAATCCTAGAGATATCAGTAGACCACAGTTTCTCAACCTCAATGCAGTAGACATTTTGGTCCAGAAAGTTCTTGTTGTGGGGGGCGGGGCTGTTGGTTGTTGTAGGATGTTTAGCAGCATCTCTGGCGTCTGCTCAATGGGTGTCAGTAGCATTGCCCCCCTCCCCAATAGTGACAACCAAAAATGTCTCCAGACATGCCAGATGTCTGCGTGAGGGTGGAGGGGCACCAAAATAGCCCCAGTTGAGAGTGACTGCAGTGGGAGATCCAGTAATTTAATCTTCTTTGAGTTTCGCTGGGACTGTATTTTAATGATTTAACCTCACCGTGCCGCAGTTTCCCTACCTGTAGACACAGTCTAAGGAAGTAATATGCATAGTACTGCCTGGTACCTAGGGGGTTCTGTAAGTGCTCGAAACAATACCTGTTTCCGCACATTTCCAGGACCCAAAGATCACTCTTAATCTTTGTGATGGCAGTAACTGAGGGGTAGTGGGAATTTGGAGAAGGGTAAAGGCTTAGTGGTGTGGGAAATGGTGAACAGTACTAGCATCTGAGTTTATTTGAAGGCATCCTGTCCTAGTTTGTTGTTACAGTGTATTTTGGATGTAGGCTTTCTTTTGGAGAGGAAAGAAAGGTGAGGGTGGAGGAGGCAGGAAGGAGGCTAATCAGAAGAGCGGTCAGGAAAGTGCTCTTCGTGGAGGGATCTTGTAATGTGAAAGTCACATGTACATAAGTAGACCAGAGGACATAGAGAAGTAACCCCCCAAATCAAAATATCTTTTCAAATGACTGCTGATCCAGAAGAGTTGTTGCAGGTGATTAATGAAGACCAGAGACTGTTTGCAGAAGTCTCTTTGTTCTAGAGCCTTTACTTTTCTGTCTCCTCTCTTTTGGAATATGGAAAAAAGTTATCTTCAACATATGCCTTTTATAAATGCTTTACTATGATACGTGTGTTCTTCTGTTACTTTTCAGAACTGTGTGTCGGAAAGGTGAAAAAGGCTGTAATCCTGATCTAGACCCGAGTGATGTACGTTAGTTTAATAGAAAGCACCGACTTGACTCTAAGGCAGGGTCAGTGCAGGAATTAGATGAAAACCATCCTGGCAGACTTGTGTCCACCCTTGCGGTGTTTTCTGGCCTCTGTAGTGTTAGATACACTTGCAAAGCTTATGACACATGTGGACAGATCTTGGATCTAATAGGTGGAGAAGCTGTCTTAGACAGGTAGCCTTGTTTATTTATGTCCCCTCTACCGTGCGTTTATAGTACTAGGTGTTAAGTTTTTACTAGAAGGAAAGGGGCACTTCTGTGTAGCAGAAAGGGGACAGTGAGAGAAGCTGTTTTGGTAGATAGATTGGTGTCTTAGTCATCTAGTGCCGCTGTAACAGAAATGCCACAAGTGGATGGCTTTAACAAAGAGAAATTTGTTCTCTCACAGTTTAGGCGTCTAGAAGTCCAAATTCATGATGCTAGCTCCAGGGAAAGGCTTTTTCTCTGTGTGAGCTCCGAGGGAAGGTCCTTGTCATCAATCTTCCCATCCTAGGAGCATCTCAGTGCAGGGGCCTTGTGTCCAAAGGAAGCACTCCCCTCCTGGTTCTGCATTCTTGGTGGTAGGAGGTCCCCATGTCTCTGTACTCACTTCTCCCTTTTATATCTTGAAAGAGATTGATTTAAAATACAAACTAATTTTGTAGATTGAGTTTTGCCTCATTAACATGACTGCCCCTAATCCCACCTCATTACCATCATAGAGGTAGGATTTACAATGCATAGGAAATTACATCATATGATTGATTAGTGGACAGTCATACAATACTGGGAATCACGGTCTAGCCAAGTTGACAAACATTTTAGGGGGGACACAATTCAATCCATGAGAGCTGGTGTTTGAATAGTTGAAGTTTTCATTCTAGTGCTACTCAAAGTGTGGTCCTAGCAGCATCAGCATTACCTGGGAAATTGTTAAAGATGTAAATGATTGGAGCTCAACCCAGACCTCCCGAATCAGAAACTTGGGGTTGGAGCTCAATAATCTGTGTTTTAAGAAGCCCTCCATGATTCTCATGTATGTTAAAATTTGGGAGTACTGCTCTAGTGATGCGTGATATGGTGAAATCTTATGCATAGTGTCTGTATGGAGGGCAAGGGTTAAGAAAGTGTTTTATCAGGTAGTCAGAGGCTGAGTAAGACTGTCTCGTGATTATTTTCCCAGTCCATGTTGTAAGCCTTTAACTATGCTGTCCGGTACAATAGCCACAAGCCACATGTGGCTATTTATTTTTAAATTAATATAATTAAATACAATTTAAAAACTTATTCAGTTGAAGTAGCCACCTTTCAAGTGCTTAGAAGCCACATGTGCTTAGTGCTGCCTTATTAGAGAGCACAGATGTAGAGCGTGTTCATCATCACAGAAAGTTCTATTGGACAGCACTGTTTCAGCCTGTAATGACCCGTTTGACTCATACAGGCTGGAAACCCCCACTTGTAGTGATGGTGTGTTCTAGTTAAGTCAAGACCTCAACTCCTTTAAAGCAGAATTGAGTTTTGGACTTCTGTACCCTGGGGAGACTTTCAGTCTGTAGTTGTATCCTGGTGCACTTTTTACCTTGTGGTGGCATCTTCCTGGTATTGAAAGTGCCATGGATCCGTCTCCCACATAATTGAGTGCACTGCCTCTAAAATATTTGCTCTTTAATCTAAGGCTGCTGAGCTGTCTCTTTCCATTTGGTCTGCCCATGCCCTGACCATCAGTGGTAAAGCTTGTTTGTGCAGAATGTTTCTTTGAATACTGCCTAGAGCTTTACAAAGAGTCTGGAAGAGGTGGCAAGAGAATTTCACCTCTTGTCTTTCCCAGCGTGGCTCAAAAAAGTGTTTTGTAAGAAGATATTAATTCACACACTTAATCTGTGAAGAGTTATCCTCTGAAGAATTAATTGCTAAAGTGAAATTACAACAGACGTATTATACCACAGATTTAGTAATTAAGCCCTTTAGCAACATGGAAAAATTTTCAGTTGATACTCTATTGCTATTATCAAGGAGCTCTGGTGATGCAGTGGTTAAGTGCTCAGCTGCTAACTGAAAGGCCACGGTTGGAACCCACCAGTTGCTCAGAGGAAGAAAGATGTGACAGTCTGCTTCCCTAAAGATTACAACCTTGGTAAGCCTGTGTGGCAGCGTACTCTGTCCTGTCAGGTTGCTCTGAGTTGGAATCTACTCGATCGCAGTGAGTTTGGTTATGTCATTGCTGTTATCAACAATAGGAATAATTATTTAGTTGCTAAGAAATTCTCCTAATTAGAACAAATAAAAAGATGTGGCAGTGCACAGTGTTTAAAAGATGAAATTGAAAGCTAACTGGGCCCATGGGAGAGGGTATGAGACTTTGTGTGCCTTTAGCATTATTGCTGGAGGTGAGGGAAGGAGGTACATAGGGGATCCCGTTGACCTTTGAACACCCTTAACTTGACTGGTTCACTTCTGAGGGAGGATGTTGCTTATTCCCTTACTGCCGTCCTGTGTGTAATTTGCCTTTCTTACCCTCTTTTGTCTGCCCAGAATGTTGGAGGGGGCCCAGTGTTTCTCAAGGAGGGTGTATTGGCGTGATTTATCATTGTATGGAACTGTCCTGCCCATTTAGGACATTTATCATCCCTGGTCCCTTGATGCCCATGTTGCTCCAACCTAACCAAGTCATTGTGCCAACCAAAGATATCCACCCTACTCGCAATACACATTTCCAAATGCCTGTGATTGAGAATCACTGGCTGCTAAAGAGATGAGCTTGGTGTCTTTTTTGGGAGGGAGAAGTGATTAGAGTTGCTGAAGGTGCTGGTGCTCCGAGGGGCTGGGTAATTAATTTCTGACACAACCTGGCGCCAACTGATGCTGGGAGCTGATTTTGTTCTATTAGACTAGAAGAACTGCATTCTGCTACTGCAAGACCCTGGTGGCGTAGTGGCTAAGTGCTACGGCTGCTAAGCAAGGGGTCAGCAGTTCGAATCCGCCAGGCGCTCCTTGGAAACTCTGTGGGGCAGTTCTACTCTGTCCTACAGGGTCGCTATGAGTCGAGATCCACTTGACAGCAGTGGGTTTTACTGCAACACTTGGGCTCAGAGGCTCAAAATCAACAGAGGCCTCTGTTGCTGCCAGGAAGGGACCTAACTCATGAGCAGGAAGATAGTTCCTGGTCTGGTGCCACTCCAGGGTGTGTCTGCACTAACATTGGTTGCTCATTCGTACTCTACTTCTTAGCCATTTACATGACAGGGCGTTTCCATTTAGGCTTCTCTTCTGGTGTCTTTCTACTCGTGCTCACCCTTCTTGCTCCTACAACCTACTGATGGTCTGTGTATGGACCAAAGTCTAAGAAAAGAATAGACTATGATAGGTTCTATAGTAGCTATTATCCCTTTTGGCCTAAGCTCTTAAACCAGGCATGTTATGGATGCTGATACCTTCTCCTGGACTATCTTAGTGATCTAGTGCTGCTACAACAGAAGTACCACAAGTGGATGCCTTTAACAAAGAGAAATTTATTTTCTTACAATCCAGTAGGCTAGAAGTCCAAATTCAGGGCGTCAGCTCCAAGGGAAGGCTTTCTCTCTTTGTGGGCTCTATAGGGAAGGCCTTTGCCCTCCATCTTCCCCTGGTGGAGGAGCTTCTCAGGCGCATGGACCCCGGGTCCAAAGGACACTCTTCGCTCCTAGCGTTTCTTTCTTGGTGGTATGAAGTCCGCCTCTCTGCTAGCTTCCCTATCCTTTTATCTCTTGTAAGATGAATGTGGTGCAGGCCATACCCCAGGGAATCTCCCTTTACATTGAATCAGTGATGTGACCTTAGTAAGGGTGTTACAATCCCACCTAAACCTCTTTAACATAAAATTAGAATCATACAATGGAGGAAATGACACAATATTGGAAATCATGGCCCAGCCAAACTGATACACACATTTTGGGTTTGGGGGACATAATTCAATCCATGACATAGTCCAAACATTTGTGGCCTAGGGCTACTTCCTTCAGTAAGCGCTGTGGTCCTGGCAGTTTCCCTAGAAGGGAACAGTGGTAGGATAGACTGATGGAGCATGAGAACCCTCTCCAGTGTAAACCAAAAAACCAGTTGCCCTTGCATCATTTCTGACTCATGGTGACACCATGTGTGTGGAGTAGACCTGTTCCATAGGGTTTTCAATGCCGTGAGCTTTCAGAAACAGATCAGCAGGCCTTTCTTCCAAGGAGCCTCAGGGTGGCTTCGAACTACCACCCTTTTGGTTACTAGTCAAGTGCTTAACCGTTTGCACCACCCAGGGACTCCATCTCCAGTATGTTGCTGTTGTTGGCTGCCGTCAAGTCGATTCTGACTCACAGCGAGAGCATGCATGCAGGGTAGAACTATTGCATAGGGTTTTCAAGGCTGTGACCTTTTAGAAGTAGATCACCAGGCCTGTCTTCCAAGGCGCCTCTGGATGGGTTCAAACTTCCAACCTATCAGCTAGTAATCAAGTGAGTCAGCATTTGCACCACTCAAGGACATCTCTCTCTGGCATAGGGACCCTGAATTGTTAACTTCTGGAATCAATATAAATAGCATTTGTGGGTTATGTGCAGTGTAGAGAATTGGAAGATGATTCATAAAACTTACCTGCTCTCATGTTCATTAGCAGTTGGGGAAAATCATGAACCCTTTCTTTTAATTGAGACGATGGTCTGCATCTCAGCATAGAATAGTAGGGAAATTGCTAGACTAGATGATTGGGAAATGGGAAGTTGTATTTTCCATATGGATAGCCTGTTTTTTGCATCTGTCAAGTATGATTCTCTCATCCACTCATGTATCCCACGAGAATAATGGCTAGTTGACTGTCTAAATGTTGAAAGACGTTTTGACACCTGTGATAAGTTTTGTTCAACAGCTGAGTTTGTGAGATTCCAGTTCTGACAAAGAAAATAACTTGGCTTATTAGTCTAAAAATAAATTCCATATAAATGTTGTCGTTTTTGGGATTATTGTCTTAGAAAGTGTAGTAAATTTTTTTTAATAATTTTTATTGAGCTTTAAGTGAACGTTTACAAATCAAGTCAGTCTGTCACATATAAGCTTATATACACCTTACTCCATACTCCCACTTACTCTCCCCCTAATGAGTCAACCCTTCCAGTCTCTGCTTTCGTGACAATTTTGCCAGTTTCTAACCCTCTCTACCCTCCTATCTCCCCTCCAGACAAGAGATGCCAACACAGTCTCAAGTGTCCACCTGATAGAAGTAGCTCACTCTTCATCAGCATCTCTCTCTAACCCATTGTCCATTCCCTTCCATGTCTGATGAGTTGTCTTCAGGAATGGTTCCTGTCCTGGGCCAACAGAAGGTTTGGGGACCATGACCGTCAGGATTCCTCTAGTCTCAGTCAGACCATTAAGTCTGGTCTTTTTATGAGAATTTGGGGTCTGCATCCCACTATTCTCCTGCTCCCTCAAGGGTTCTCTGTTGTGCTCCCTGTCAGGGTAGTCATCAGTTGTGGCCGGCACCATCTAGTTCTTCTGGTCTCAGAATGATGTAAGTCTCTGGTTCATGTGGCCCTTTCTGTCTCTTAGGCTCATAGTTATCGTGTGACCTTGGTGTTCTTCATTCTCCTTTGACCCTGGTGGGTTGAGACCAATTGATGCATCTTAGATGGCCGCTTGTTAACATTTAAGACCCCAGACGCCACATTTCGCAGTGGGATGCAGAATGTTTTCATAATAGAATTATTTTGCCAATTGACTTAGAAGTCCCCTTAAACCATGGTTCCCAAACCCCCGCTCTTGCTCCGCTGACCTTTGAAGCATTCATTTTATCCAGGAAACTTCTTTGCTTTTGGTCCAGTCCAATTGAGCTGACCTTCCGTGTATTGAGTGTTGTCTTTCCCTTCACCTAAAGCAGTTCTTATCTACTGATTAATCAATAAAAAACCCTCTCCCACCCTCCCTCCCTCCCCCCCCTCGTAACCACAAAAGTATGTGTTCTTCTCCGTTTTTTCTATTTCTCAAGATCTTATAATAGTGGTCTTATACAATATTTGTCCTTTTGCCTCTGACTAATTTTGCTCAGCATAATGCCTTCGAGGTTCCTCCATGTTATGAAATGTTTCACAGATTCATCACTGTTCTTTATTGATGCGTAGTATTCCATTGTGTGAATATACCACAATTTATTTAACCATTCATCCATTGATGGACACCTTGGTTGCTTCCAGCTTTTTGCTATTGTAAACAGAGCTGCAATAAACGTCGGAGTACATATATCTGTTTGTGTGAAGGCTCTTATTTCTCTAGGGTATATTCCGAGGAGTGGGATTTCTGGGTTGTATGGTAGTTCTATTTCTAACTTTTCAAGAAAATGCCAGATAGATTTCCAAAGTGGTTGTACCATTTTACATTCCCACCAGCAGTGTATAAGAGATCCAATCTCTCCGCAGCCTCTCCAACATTTATTATTTTGTGTTTTTTTGGATTAATGCCAGCCTTGTTGGAGTGAAATGGAATCTCATCGTAGTATGAATTTGCATTTCTCTAATGGCTAATGATGGAGAGCATTTTCTCATGTATCTGTTAGCTGCCTGAATATCTTCTTTAGTGAAGTGCGTGTTCGTATCCTTTGCCCACTTCTTGATTGGGTTGTTTGTCTTTTTGTAGTTGAGTTTTGACAGAATCATATAGATTTTAGAGATCAGGCGCTGGTCGGAGATGTCATAGCTGAAAATTCTTTCCCAATCTGTAGGTGGTCTTTTTACTCTTTTGGTGAAGTCTTTAGATGAGCATAGATGCTTGATTTTTAGGAGCTCCCAGTTATTTGGTTTCTCTTCGTCATTTTTGGTAATATTTCGTAATCTGTTTATGCCTTGTATTAGGGCTTCTAACATTGTCCCTATTTTTTCTTCCATGATCTTTATCGTTTTAGTCTTTATGTTTAGGTCTTTGATCCACTTGGAGTTAGTTTTTGTGCATGGTGTGAGGTATGGGTCCTGTTTCATTTTTTTGCAAATGGATATCCGGTTATGCCAGCACCGTTTATTAAAAAGACTATCTTTTCCCCAATTAACTGACACTGGGCCTTTGTCAAATATCAGCTGCTCATACGTGGATGGATTTACATCTGGGTTCTCAATTCTGTTCCATTGGTCTGTGTGCCTATTGTTGTACCAGTACCAGGCTGTTTTGACTACTGTGGCTGTATAATATGTTCTAAAATCAGGTAGAGTGAGACCTCCCACTTTCTTCTTCTTTTTCAGTAATGCTTTACTTATCTGGGGCTCCTTTCCCTTCTGTATGAAGTTGGTGATTTGTTTCTCCATCACGTTAAAAAATGTGATTGGAATTTGGATTGGAAGTGCATTGTATGTATAGTTGGCTTTTGGTAGAATAGACATTTTTACTATGTTAAGTCTTCCTATCCATGATCAAGGTATGTTTTTCCACTTATGTAGGTCCTTTTTAGTTTCTTGTAGTAGTACTTTGTAGTTTTCTTTGTATAGGTCTTTTACATCTTTGGTAAGATTTATTCTTAAATATTTTATCTTCTTGGGGGCTACTGTGAATGGTATTGACTTGGTGATTTCCTCTTCGATGTTGTTTTTGTTGATGTAGAGGAATCCAAGTGATTTTTGTATGTTTATCTTATAACCTGAGACTCTGCCAAACTCTTCTATTAGTTTCAGTAGTTTTCTTGAGGATTCCTTAGGGATTTCTGTGTATAAGATCATGTCATCTGCAAATAGAGATACTTTTACTTCCTCCTTGCCAATTTGCTCTTTATTTCTTTGTCTAGCCTAACTGCTCTGCCTAGGACCTCTAGCACAATGTTGAATAAGAGCGGTGATAAGGGGCATCCTTGTCTAGTTCCCGTTCTGAAGGGAAATGCTTTCAGGCTCTCTCCATTTAGAATGATGTTGGCTGTTGGCTTCGCATAGATGGCTTTTATTATGTTGAGGAATTTTCCTTCAATTCCTATTTTGCTGAGAGTTTTTATCATAAATGGGTGTTGGACTTTGTCAAATGCCTTTTCTGCATCAATTGATAAGATCATGTGGTTTTTGTCTTTTGTTTAATTTACATGGTGGATTGATTAATGGTTTTTCTAATATTAAACCAGCCTTGCATAGCTGGTATAAATCCCACTTGGTCGTGGTGGATTATTTTTTTGATATGTTGTTGAATTGTATTGGCTAGAATTTTGTTGAGGATTTTTGCATCTATGTTCATGAGGGATATAGGTTTGTAATTTTCTTTTTTCTGATGTCTTTACCTGGTTTTGGTATCAGGGATATGGTGGCTTCATAGAATGAGTTGGGTAGTATTCCGTCATCTTCTATGCTTTGAAATACCTTTAGTAGTAGTGGTGTTAACTCTTCTCTGAAAGTTTGATAGAACTCTGCAGTAAAGCCGTCCGGGCCAGGGCTTTTTTTTTTTTGTTGGGAGTTTTTTGATTACTGTTTCAATCTCTTTTTTTGTTATGGGTCTATTTAGTTGTTCTACTTCTGATTGTGTTAGTTTAGGTAGGTAGTGTTTTCCTAGGAATTCATCCATTTCTTCTTGGTTTGCAAATTTGTTATAGTACAATTTTTCGTAATAATCTGATATGTTTCTTTTAATTTCCGTTGGGTCTGTTGAGATGTGGCCCATCTCGTTTCTTATTCGGGTTATTTGTTTCCTTTCCTGTATTTCTTTAGTCAGTCTGGCCAATGGTTTATCAATTTTGTTAATTTTTTCAAAGAACCAGCTTTTGGCTTTGCTAATTCTTTCAATTGTTTTTCTGTTCTCTAATTCATTTAGTTCAGCTCTAATTTTTATTATTTGTTTTCTTCTGATGCCTGATGGATCCTTTTATTGCTCACTTTCTATTTGTTCAAGTTATAAGGACAGTTCTCTGATTTTGGCTCTTTCTTCTCTTTGTATGTGTGCATTTATCGATATAAATTGACCTCTGAGCACTGCTTTTGCTGTGTCCCAGAGGTTTTGATAGGAAGTGTTTTCATTCTCGTTGCATTCTATGAATTTCTTTATTCCGTCCTTAATGTCTTCTATAACCCAGTCTTTTTTCAGCAGGGTATTGTTCAGTTTCCAAGTATTTGATTTCTTTTCCCTAATTTTTCTGTTATTGATTTTTAGTTTTATTGCCTTGTGGTCTGAGAAGATCCTTTGTAATATTTCGATGTTTTGGATTCTGCAAAGGTTTGTTTTATGACCTAATACGTGGTCTATCCTAGAGAATATTCTATGTATGCTAGAAAAAAAAGTATACTTTGCAGCTGTTGGGTAGAGTGTTCTGTATAAGTCAATGAGGTCAAGTTGGTTGATTGCAGCAATTAGTTTTTCCGTGTCTCTATTGAGCTTCTTATTGGATGTCCTTTCCTTCTCCGAAAGTGGTGTGTTGAAGTCTCCTACTATAATTGTGGAGGTGTCTAGCTCACTGTTCAGTTCTGTTAAAATTTGATTTGTGTATCTTGCAGCCCTGTCATTGGGTGCATAAATATTTAATATGGTTGTATCTTTCTGGTCAATTGTCCGTTTAATCATTATGTAGTGTCCTTCTTTATCCTTTGTTGTGGATTTAACTTTAAAGTCTACATTGTCGGAAATTAATGTTGCTACTCCTGCTCTTTTTTGCTTATTGTTTGCTTGATATATTTTTTTCCATCCTTTGAGTTTTAGTTTGTTTGTGTCTCTAAGTCTAAGGTGTGTCTCTTGTAGGCAGCATATGGACGGATTGTGGTTCTTTATCCAGTCTGAGACTCTCTGTCTCTTTATTGGTGCATTTAGTCCATTTACATTCAGCGTAAGTGTAGATAAGTATGTGTTCAGTGCTGTCATTTTGATGCCTTTTTATGTGTCTTGTTGACAATTTCATTTTTCCGCTTTCTTTTTTGTGCTGAGACTTTTTCTTTGTAAATTGTGTGTTCCTCATTTTCATAGTATTTGACTTTATGTTTGCTGAGTAGTCATGTTTTTCTTGGTTTTTATTTTGAGTTATGAAGTTGTTAAACCTCTTTGTGTTTAGCTTAATATTTACCCCTATTTTTCTAAGTAAAAACCTAACTTGTATTGTCCTATATCACCTTGTATCCCTCTCTATATGGCAGTTCTGTGCCACCCGTATTTAGTCCCTCTTTTTGATTACTGTGATCTTTTAAATATTGACTTCAATGATTCCCTGTTTTGAACGTTTTTGTCTTTTTAAAATTAATCTTAATTTGTTTTTGTGATTTCCCTATTTGAGTTGATATCAGGATGTTCTGCTCTGTGACCTCGTGTTGTGTTGTTATCTGACATTATTGATTTTCTGACCAAGGAATTTCCTTTAGTAATTCTTGTAGCTTTGGTTTGGTTTTTGCAAATTCTTTAAGCTTGTGTTTATCTGTAAATGTTTTAATTTCGCCTTCATATTTGAGAGATAGTTTTGCTGGATATATGATCCTTGGCTGGCAGTTTTTCTCCTTCAGTGCTGTGTATGTGTCATCCCATTGCCTTCTTGACTGCATGGTTTCTACTGAGTAGTCTGAACTTATTGATTCTCCTTTGTAGGAGACCTTTCTTTTATCCCTGGCTGCTTTTAAAATTTTCTCTTTATCTTTGGTTATGGTAAGTTTGATGATAATATGTCTTGGTGATTTTCTTTTTGGATCAGTCTTAAATGGGGTTCGATGAGCATCTTGGATAGATATCCTTTTGTCTTTCATGATGTCAGGGAAGTTTTCTGCCAACAGATCTTCAACTATTCTCTCTGCATTTCCTGTTATCCCTCCCTGTTCTGGGACTCCAATCACACGCAAGTTATTCTTCTGGATAGAGTCCCACATGATTCCTAGGGTTTCTTCATTTTTTTTAATTCTTTTATCTGATTTTTTTTCAGCTATATTGGTGTCAATTCCCTTGTCCTCCAGACCCCGCACCCTGCATTCCAATTGTTCGAGTCTGCTCCTCTGACTTCCTATTGAGTTGTCTAATTCTGTAATGTTACTGTTAATCTTTTGGATTTCTGAATGCTGTCTTTCTGTGGATTCTTGGAACTTATTAATTTTTCCACTATGTTCTTGAATAATCTTTTTGAGTTCTTCAACTGCTTTATCAGTATGTTCCTTGGCTTTTTCTGTAGATTGCCTTATTTCTTTTCTGAGGTCATCCCTGATGTCTTGAAGCATTCTGTAAATTAGTTTTTTATATTCTGCATCTGGCAATTCCAGGATTGTATCTTTATTTGGGAAAGATTTTGATTCTTTAGTTTGGGGAGTTGTAGAAGTAATCATGGTCTGCTTCTTTATGTGGTTTCATATCGACTGCTGTGTCCGAGCCATCTCTAAGATATTGTAGTGATTTATTTTATATTCGCTCACCGAGTCTTATCTTGTTTTGTTTTCTTTCAATATACGTAGATGGGCTAGTAGATTGAGCTGTCTTGATTGCTGTAGCCCTTGAATCACTTATGTCCTATTACCAGCTGGTTTAGGCTGTTACCAGATATATAAGCCTAAGAGTCCATTCACTATTCTTGAGTAGAATCTGATTTTGGGTCATCAAGTGTGTGGTGTAGACTGTGACCTATTAACTTAGAGGAGTAGTCGTGATAGTTGTGTGTACCAGATTCTAGTAGCAGCAGGGGTTCACACTGGAGGGGGGTGGGAGGATGCTGAAAGGCTTCCCTCAAGTGCCAGTGAGGTAGGTGTGTCTCTATTCCTAAAGCACTTTGGTGGGTGAGCTCTGAAGCTGTACCTTAGGCCCCCAATGCAAGTACCTCTATAGATTGGTAGGTGTCACTATCCTCAGACCCCTAAGGCAGGAGGCTAGGTGGTCTCGGGGGAGCTTTAGCCCTCAGTTCCCTGTTGTGGGTCAGTGAGGTCTCTGTTGAATACGCAGAGATATCAGACCTGGGAAACTTGTCTTTCCAGTAATCCGCTAAAACAATTACAGTCAGATCCCTATCAGAATTGCCCTTGCATTATAATAGCCACTTTGTTCCCTGTAGGGATGAAAGCCCAAGACTGTGGATCACATATGCTTGGCTGGAGCTGATTCTGTGTTTTTAGTCCAATTAAAAAAAAAATTAGGGAAGGATTTTTGGTCCCTGGGTTTTTTGTAGCTGCTTCTCTCAGGCCAGGGGAATGGGTTAGGAAAAGACCAAAAAAGAAAAGAAAGAAAAACCGCAGTGCAGTTCACTCTCTGGCTCAGGAAATTCCCATGTTAATGAAGCTGCCTGGGAAGGGGAGGGGAGGGTTCAGATAAATAGGAGAGAGTAGCACCCCATAATATGGAGAAAGTTACTTATCTTGCTTGGTATGACTGTTTTATCTGAGATTCCCGAGGGGTGCTTTGACTGTGTGCACTGGCTGCGTAGAGATTGCCCCCGAGGGTCAGGCCTGTGTCCCGTGCTTGCGCTGTCTCAGAAGCCGTGGTTAGTTCCTCCGCTCCCAGTCCAAAGCCCAAGGCCAAGTTTCCCCGGCTGGGACGCCACACTCCCAGCTCCAAAACCAGTCGCTGCCTCCCGGTGTCTTCTCCTCCTGTCAGCCGCCTCGCTGCGCTGTGTGCACTGGCTGGGCTTCTCTCGAGGTCACTTCTGGGGGGTAGGGCCGTGTCCCGTGTTTGCACCATCTCAGGATGCCGTGCTTAGCTCCCCTACGCCCAGTCCAAAGCCCGGCGCCAAGGTTTCCTGACTGGGACGCCGGCTCCACTCTCCAAAATCAGTCGCTGCTTCCCCGTGGTTGTTCATTCTCAGTCTCTGTCACTGAGGTCAACTCTTTAGATCTGTGTTTGATGATCAGGGTTCGTAGATTGTCATGTATGTGATCGATTCACTTGTTTTTCTGAGTCTTTGTTGCAATAGGGATCCGAGGTAGCTTCTACCTAGTCAGCCATCTTGGCCCCGCCTGAACCTTTAATTTTTGACATTAATAAAATGGTTGGCAAATATTAAAGGTCAAGACATTATTTAAAACCTGCTTTTGTGTCTGCCACCCAGTCAGCTCCAACTCATGGTGACCCTATAGGACAGAGTAGAACTGCCCTAAAAGGTTTCCAAGGAACACCTGGTAGATTTTAACTGCTAACCTTTTGGTTAGTATCCATAGCCTTAACCACTGTACCACCAAGGTTTCCAGGAAATATTTATAGACCCCAATTTAGAAAATAATGTTTTTGCCTTGAGAGACCAAAATCCATATTTACAGCCCTGGGTTTTAACTTTTTGTCCCTTGTAGCATTTCTCCAAATGCTCCCCTCTCCCTTTTCTCTTCTTCCATGAATGCTGTTACCTTGTTTAGGTCCTTTCATCTTTTGCATTTTTTTCTTATGTCAGTCCATTATTTCCTGAGTTTTGTGGTTTCCAGTGGGCTGTAGGACAAAGTGCTTCTTAACTAGGCATAAAGGCTGTCCCTAGTCTGACTCCAGCTTCCCTTTCTTTCTACTCTTTGTTCGCACAACATGTCCTTTATCCAAACTGGTCTGTGGCCCCTTTCTCTCCTTCCTGCGTAGATGTCCCCCTCCTTTTTTGTGTGAATGTTTGGTGACCTTGATAGACCTTGGGCCTAGTAGCTGGATCCATCTGTATTCCCATCCTGTGTCTATCAGTTTTTAGAAACGTGATTTTGAGCAAAGCATTTAATTTCACTCAGTCTCAATTATCTTTTTTTTTTTAATGTATTTTGTTGTAGTTGTCAAGAATATACACAGCAAAACACACACCGATTTAACCATTACTACATGTACAGTTCAGTGGCACTGATTACATTCTTTAAGTTGTGCATCCATTCTCACCCTCGTTTTCTGAGTTGTTCCTTCCTCATTGACATAAACTCACTGCCCTCTAAGGTTCCTATCTGTTCTTTTGAGTTGCTCTTGTCAATTTGCTTCTGTATAGATAGATCTTAAAAGAGTGTAATGCTTAGGCAGAACTTTTTTTCTAGTTAAGCTTAACTTTGGTTTTAACAAAACTTCAGGGGATATTTTTGGTTTAAGGTTTAAAGATTATCTCAGGGCAGTAGTTTGAGGGGTTCATCCAGCTTCTATGGCTCCAGAAAGTCTGGATTCCATGAAAACTTGAAAATCTATTTTTCATTTCTCCCCTTTTGTTCTAGATTCTGCTATAAAATCTTTAATCAAAATGTTTAGCAGGACAGCTGGGCACCATCCAGTTCTTCTGGTCTCATGGCAAAGGAGGCAGTTGTTCATGGAGGCAGTTAGCCACACATTACATATCCTCCTCCTCTTCCTGCCTGTCCTTCCTCTGTTGCTCCAGGCAAATAGAGACCATTTGTTGTGCTTTGGGTGGCCACTTGAAAGACCCCAGGCACTGCTCATCAAACCAGATGGTAGGACAGAAACACTGTTACTGGCCAATTAATTGGGATATCCATGACCCAAAACCTCCAAACCAAAGAACCAAATCCTATAAGAGTTTTCGTTATACGTAAGCAGCCTCAGCAGCTACTCTTTTTTGTCATTGTAAATATCATTTTCATATTTGCAGGGTGAGTATTATAATACATACTTTATACGTTGCTTGTAAACATAAAGTGAGGTGAAGCACTTAGCACGGCCTTGGGGGTACTCCTCCTCCCATGTCCTCTTTCTGTCTGTCTAGCACAGAGCTCTGAATGTAAACTCATCACAGGTGCTTGCTGGTTATCTTACTGATGATTGGAATTTCAGGGCTGGTCTACATCACAATTATTATTTTTTTAATTGTGCTTTAAGTGAAAGTTTACAAATCAAGTCAGTCCCTCATAGAAAAATTTATGTACACCTCGCTATATGCTACTAATTGCTTTATTCCTATTTTATATCTGCACATATGTATATATAGATACATAACTATTGTAAATGGTATTTTTAAGACTCTATTTTCCAAATGTTTGTTGCCAGAATATAGAAATACAGTTGATTTTGTGTATTGACCTGGTATCCTGTGACTTTGCTGAATACACTTTTTGGTTCTATTAGTTGTTTCATAGATTCTGTACAATTTTCATGTACGTAATCTTGTTGACCGTAAATAAAGACAACTTTACTTCTTTCCAAACGTTATGCTTTTTTTTTTTTTCTTGCTTTAATGCATGGCTGAGACCCCAAGGGCAATGTTTGGAAGTGGTGAGAACAAACAGACTTGTCTTACTCTGGATTGTAGGGTGAAAGTGTTCAACATTTCCCCCTGAAGGAAAACAATAGATTCAGATTTTTTGATGTTGCTTTTTATCGGATTTGGGAAGCTTTTTCTGATTCTGGTTTCAAAATTTTTATCTTGCATGTGCATCGAATTTTGTCAAATGGCTCAAATGTGTTTGTAATCCTGATTTACTGCTTTATTCTCATTACAGTGACTTACATGGACTAATTTTCAAATATTAAATCTATGTTGCATTTCAGAAAGAAATTTCACTTGGTTGTATTATATTATCCTCTTTATATGTCATGAGATTTGACTTGATAATATTTTGTTAAAGATTTTTGTGTCTGTCTACCTGAGGGATATTAGTGTACTATTATCTTTTCTTTGAATGACCTTGTGAGGTTTTGATATCAGGATTCTGCTGGCCGTTCAACAGTTAGGCAGTGTTGGGAAGTGTGCTTTCCTTCTCTGTTTTCTGAAAGTGTTTGTGTCAGATTGGTATTACTTCTTTTTTGTACAGCCTAGTCCTCAACCAACAACCCAAGGACACCTACCGAAACTTTTTTCCCTCCTCCTCCATCCCCAATTTTCTCCGCTGTGATACCCTGCCCTGCAAATTTTAGTTACATCTCACCTCTGTCTCCTTAGCATACAATACATTGCTCTCAACTTTTATTTCATCTTCCTGCAGCATGGTCAAGAAAATGCTACTAGGCAGAGAGTCAAGGTGAATATGGGACAAAGATCATGTGTTTCTTTTCCGCCAAGGATTATAGTCTTGCGTTACCTGTTGAAAATGACTGAAAACTGTTACCTCATATGTTTTTTCCAGTTTAATACCTATTTCCTGTGGGAGGATAATAAGTCCAGTACCAGTTACTGCAAAATGGCTTAGGGCAGACTCTGGAATAAATCTATCTAGAGATAGAAATACAACATATCACTTAAAATACTTTTGAATAGCACAATATCACAAACAATACATTTAATCATGCCATGTAACAGCAGGCCCTCAATGATATTATCAAGGACCTATATACTTTTGTGGAAACTCTGGTGTCATAGTGGTTAAGTGCTACATCTGTTAACCAAAAGGTTGGCAATTTGAATCCACCAGGTGGTCCTTGGAAACCCTATGGGGCAGTTCTACTCTGTCCTATAGGGTCACTATGGCTTGGAATCCACTCCACAGCAACAGGTTTGTTTGTTTGTTTGTTTGTTTAAATATACTTTTACTGTCTTTTGCCTTTGCTATCTCTTATGTATTATTTTTTTCAACATTAGTTTTTTTGTCTCTTGGTTGCAAGATGGCTGCTGCTGCCGCAGACATTACATCCTCACGTAACTGTGTTCAGGGCAGTAAGAAGGAATAGGCCTCTTTGCCATCTGTGTTTTAATCAGGGATCAAAATACTTAAAATACCCAAAGTCCTCCTAGTAGACTTCCCTTTCAGCTTCTCTGTTCAGATCTGGAGCACATCTGAACCAATCCCTAGCAAAAGGCAATGGATTTTCAATTTGGCTTAGGGAAATCATGATTCAATCCCTGAGGCAAGCTGGAAGGCCTGCCTTCTCTGTGCATTTTGCTGCCTGGACAAAATCAAGATTTTATAAACTGATAAAGAAGAACAAATGGTTGTTGGGATTAGCAACCAATAGTGTCTGCCACAATAAGCCCTCTCAACTCGTTTTAGACTTTTGAGAATCTTACATTACAAATAAGTTAATAAAAGAACTTGCTGTGTTCCACATCTTGCTTCACCTACCCAATCATAGAAGACAAACTTATCCTCCTACAATGCAGATCTGACTATGCTACAACTTGGTTCAAAAATTTTGCTGGCTACCTGTCGTTAGGAAACAGACTCCATAACATGGCATTCCATGCCTTTCTGAATTTGGCTTCAAGCTGCCTTTGTAGTATTACCTTTCAATGCATCTCCTTCCGCCTTTGTTAGAAAAAACTTTGCCCTTCCTCTGACATGCTGTGTATTCATGTGTCTGTTATTGCTGCAGTGCCTTTGCCCTTCTTATTTGCCCTTCAATCCACTCATCTTTCAAGGTCCAGCTCAAATACCAGCTCTTCCATGATGCCACCAACAATAGCTCCTGGAGGCAATTAATGTCTGTGATTTCTGTGCTCCTGCTCTACTTCCCATTCTTCCTCTGGGCGTTATACCCCCATATTGTCTAGCATAGGGATGACAGATACACAGCACCTGTCTTAGTTTCCTAGTGCTGCTGTACCATAGATACAACAAGTATGTGGCTTTAAAGAACAGAAATTTATTTTCTCACAATTCTGGAGGCTTAAATTCCACATCAGGGTCTTGGCCGTATTGATTCCTTCCTTATTTGTGGCCCTGGGCATTCCTTGGTTCCTTGGTGTTTCTTGGCTTGTGGATAATCCTCACATGACCTCTGTCTTTCCCTGTGTGTGTATGCCTCTGTGTCTGTTCTGGTGTTTTTATAACTCAGAAATGATTAGGTTTAGGACCCACCTACTCAATGCTCTATCTAGTATGACTCAATAACGTAACAAAAGAAAAGCCTGATTTCCAAACAGGATCACGTCCATATGTGCAGAGTCAGGAATTTAGCACATATTTTGGGAAACACAACTCAATCCATAACAGTACTGAAAGCACGGATCCCCACTTGTGAGCCCACAGCAGACATTATTAAAGACTTAAAACCCATTGCTGTCAAATTGGTTCTGACTCATAATGAACCTCTAGGACAGAGTAGAACTGTCCCATAGTGTTTCTTAGCCCGTAATCTTTATGGGATGAGACTGCTCTATTTTTCTGCTGCAGAGCAGCTGGTGGGTTCGAACCACAGATCTTTCGGTGAGCAGCTGAGTGCTTAACCACTGCACCACCAGGATTCCTTATTAAACAGTTACAGCATGATTTTCCACTGAGCCTAAATGCACTTTCAAATACTATCTCAGGACGGTGGTGTTCCTGACAGTTATACCCAGTCAATTAAATGAAATCTGCATTCCATCTCTGGCTGAACTTATGAGTTTATTCATAACAATACGTTAATGCTGTGGTTGGTTGAAGTGAATTTCACTGCATAGATTCCAAGGGTGGTTTCCACCAAGGTCTAAATTTATGTGGTGAGGTAGAAAGTTAGACAATGGCATTGTTACATGTGAAGTCTCTGACCACACCAAAGAAATCTGTTAGTAAGAGCAGTAATACCTTGCCAGAGGGAGGCCAGGTTCTCAGGCCAATTTGATTTTCTTCTCAACTAACCAATCAGGAGACCTTGTTATTTTCTTAGTTTAGAATCCAAGAATCAGGTAAAGGTCTACATCCACTGAGTGTGAGGCCATGCCCTGGGAATCCCATAAGCCGAGGAGAGGAGTGAGAGAACTTCCGAGTGTCACATTCCATTTTATTATTGTGGGGCAAAATTTCAGTAGACGTTGCTGTAAGTTTTTCCCCCAGGAACAGCAGGTGTCCTTAACAAATACGACTCATTCAACCATACAGACATAATTCTGGCTAATGTTCAGGAGTCAGTTTGGGAAATGACAGTCAGCAGGAGTTTCTTTTTTTAAATTTTTATTGAGCTTCAGATGACGGTTACAAAGCAAATGGTTTACTGTTCAAGGATCTGTACACAGAATGTTCGAAGACATTGGTCTCAGTCCCCGCAGTGTGTCAGTACTCTCCCCATTTCTGCCCTGGGTTCCCTCTTACCTTTCAACCAATTTTCCTACCCCTTCCCACCTTATCATCTTTGCTTTTGGGCACATTTTACCCTTTTGGTCTCCTATAATTAACTGTTCAAAGAAGCTTGTTCCTCTGAGGTGTTATTATTTATTTTGTAGGCCTGTCTATCGCTGAAAAGTGGTCTCTGGGAATGGCTTCAGTTCCATCTTAGCAGGGTGTCTTAGGGCCACAGTCTCAGCAGTTCCTCCAGTCTGTGTAAAACCAGTAAGTCTGGTCTTTTTCCTGGATTTGGTTTTTGTTCTACATTTTTCTCCCTCTCTGCCCGGGAACCTGTATTGTGATCCCAGTCACAGCAGTTGGTAGCGGTAGCTGGGCACCATCTAGTTCTTCTGGTCTCAGGGTCATTTTGGCTGTGGTTCGTGTAGTAGAAGGAGTTTGTTTGAATATCAGGTTAGTTTTGAATGTTTATTTCTTGGGAACCATTGTAAGGCAATCCTGTCAATTAGAATGGCCGTTAGGTACATGTAGTTACATAAATCCAAATTAATGAAAAAAAAATAAAAAATTTCGTTCCTCAGTCACAGTAGCCACATTTCAAGTGCTCAGTTAGCCGCATATGACTAGTGGCCATTTTGTGGGACAGAGCAGATAGAGAACATTTCCATCATTACAGAAACTTCTAGCGGACAACATTGCTTTAAGGCCTCTTGTAAAAGACTTGACCTCTTTGCCCTATAGTTTAGGGTTTTATAGGAGCATGCACCAATGATACTATTTGGTATTATCATTATTGATATCATGTAGCTATTATATTCACATTTTCTTCTCCCAAGTATATAATTTTCCCCTCTATGGCCTGTTTAATGTCTCATTTGAAAAAACATCAAGGAAATATTTATTCCCCATAGTTAGAAGCATGTGTGGTAAGCAATATCCTGTTATTTATCTTCTGTTGTTTCTTTATGGTGGTGAGTATCTTCCCTGATCCACATAAGTTCCCTTTTGCAACTCTCTGCATGCTAAGTTGGTTATGTCCTATACAGTTATTAGAGTTTAAATGGCTCATAATTTTGCATCATTAGGGAATAAGAAGAGAATTCAATCATTAAAGGAAGGCACTACTGGGAAATTAATGTGCCTTAAGGCCCCTAACTATTCTATGACATTTTTATTCTTGCTTCTTCTCTCATATTAAATAAAAACTATTGTATATAGAGAGGTGCATTAAAAATAGGTCACACAATTCAATATGGCTAAAGCTTCCACAGCAGCTTTAAATGAGGCTCATTTGAAATGACTCAGTCTTGGTTATGGTGGCTATTCAATGTAACCTTCTTTCTTTGTTACAGCTCAAAGCCATATGTTTATTTCATTTATTCCTATGAAGACAGGATTAAATGTTTTTCAGAATTTAAAGAAAGGTGACATATGAACAAACAAAAACAAAATGTATTGTAGGATTGCATGTGAGACAAAACTTAATCTTTATTTCTATCCATATAATTCCAGAGATTATCTTTCCTTGGAATTTCCTACTAAGATACCTCTTCGAATAACATCTGGACTTGGCTATTTAGTATTCACATATTCTCTTTATCCACACGATACTGAGGCTAAAAACGTGGTATATATTTGGAATAAATGAACTAAAAATTTTCCTTTCTAGTTCCAGCTTGTAAAGGGAATCCCTCTACTGAACTTGAATCCTAGCTCCTCCACTCCTGGCTGTGTGGACCATGTAAGTTCCTGAACACTGCCTACTTCAGCTTCTCCATCGTAAGATGAGTTCCATTTGCACATCTCCTTCGTTGGATTGTTGTGAGGATTTGTTAAAAACATCCACCATTCCCTTAAAACAGCTCTATTTTTAAAAATTTTATTGTGGTAAAATATATATGACACAAAACTTAGTACTCTATTTTTTACGAGTCCAGGTCAGTGACATTAATTACATTAACCATGCTGTGCCATCTCCATCACCATCCACTTTTAGAACTTTTTCATCACCTGAAACAGAAACTCAGTATTCATTAAGCAATAGCTCCCCATTCCTCCCTCCCCCAGCCCCTAGTGACCACCAGTATACTTTTGTTTCTATGTGTTTGCCCGTTCTAAATACTTCATAGAAGTGAGATCATACAACATTTTTGTGTCAAACTTCATTCAACTTAGCACAGTGTTTTCAAGTTTCGTTTATGTCACAATATGTATCAGAACTTCATTTCTTTTTATAGCTGAATATTATCCCCTTGCCTAGAGATGTGGATTAATATAGCTCTGTGTTTGGGGAGGAGCCCTTGTGGTGCAGTAGTTAAGACCTATGGCTGCTAACCAAAAGATTGGCGGTTCACATCCACCAGCCGCTCCTTGGAGACCTTATGGGGCAGTTGTAGTCTGTCCTGTAGGGTCACTGTGAGTCAGAGTGAATCAACTCCATGGCAGTGGGTTTTTTAGCAGTGGGTATGTTTGCAGAGGAACCCTGTTGGCACAGTGGTTAAGAGCTTGGTTGCTAACCAGAAGGTTGGCAGTTCAAATCTATCAGCTGCTCCTTGGAAACCCTATGGGGGAGTACTACTCTGTACTATCGGATTGCTGTGAATCGGAATCGACTCAGTGACAATGGGTTATGTTTGAGGAAGGAGTCCTGATGATGCAGTGGCTAAAGCACTTGGCTGCTGACCAATAGGTTGAGCGATTCAAAGTTACCAGCCACTCTGCGGGAGAAAAGTTACAGCAGTCTGCTTCTGTAAAGCGGCCTTGAAAACCCTCCGGTGAGTTCTGCTCTGTCTTATAGGGTCGCTATGAGTCGGAATTGACTGGACAGCAGTTTGTTTTTTTGGCATGCTCAGTAATTACTTATAAGGGGAAGGACTTCTGCCATTTTGCTGTTTGTTTTCTGTGTGTCTCATACCTGTTTTGTCCTCATTTCTTTCTACATGGCCATATTTTGTGTTATTTTTTACACTAAATCATTTTGATTCCCTTCTCATTTCCTTTTATGTAAATTTTTAACATATTTTCATTGGGATTACACTTAATATCCTAAATGTATAACAATCTAGTTTTAATTGATACCAACTTAACTTCAGTAGCATACAAAAGTTCTATTCCTATACAGCTCCACCCCCCATTTATTTTGTTGACACAAGTTATATTTTTATAAATTATATGTCTAAAAACATAAATTTATAGTTATTTTAATGCATCTGTCTTCTATGTCATGTGGGACATAACAAGTGTATTAGCCAAAAATACAATATAACTGGCCTTTTTTTTTTTTTATAATTACCCACGGAATAATTTCTTCTTGGAGCCTTTGATTTCCTTCATTCTCTTTTGCTCCGTATGAGTAGAGACCAACAGTTGTATCTTAGATAGCTGTTTGCAAGCTTTTAAGACCCCAGGTACTACTCACCAAACTAGGATGAAGAACATTATCTTTGTGAATGCCAATTGACTGAGTTGTCCCTGGAAGCTATGATTCCAAGCCTTCTAATCCAGTAAACCAATTCTGTGAGTTGTTCGGATATGTCTAGGAAGCCTCTGTAATAGTGCCTCCCGTATGGTTTGTTATACGTGTGGATATACATAACAACACACAAAGGTGTATACAGATGCCCACAGATACACCTATACAAGTGCACGCACTTACTCGCATCTGCCTTCCTATACACGTATGTGCACCTGTATCTATGTACTTAACCACACACATATCCTTTGGTTATATTACTGTTGTTGCAAAATTGTATATGTTATAGTTTTTACCAAAATTGGCCCTTTTTCTCTAAGTGCACTTCTTAGTGTCTTTATTTACCTTGGTCAAGTTGTGCTGACTACACCCGTATCTGGGATTGTCTTTCCCATCACCAAAAGTAACAACTGTCTACTATGGAGACAGTGATTCCCCTTCTCTCTCCCTCCAGTCCCTGGTGAGCAGCATCAAGTTTGCTTTCTGTGTTTATATCTATTCTTGACTTTTTAAAATAGTGGGAGCATACAATATTTGTCTTTTTGTGATTGACTTATTTCACTCAGCATAATGTCCTCCAGATTCACCCACATTATAAAATGCTATGCAGACTCCTTATGATTCTTTATAAACCAAAAAAAAAAAAAAAAAACCAAACCCAGTGCCATCGAGTCGATTCTGACTCATAGTGACCCTATAGGACAGAGTAGAACTGCTCCATAGAGTTTCCAAGGAGCACCTGGCAGATTCGATGATTCTTCATAGTTGTGCAGTATTCATTGTATGTATGTACTGCAATACATTTACCAATTTCTCTGCTGATGGGCACTTAGTTGTTTCCACCTTTTTGTATTGTGAATAATGGTGCAGCGAACATGGATGTGCATATATGTATTTGTGTCACTTCTCTTGTACCTCTGGGATATATACCTAGGAGTCAGATTGCTAGATTATAAAGTATTTCTATTTCTAGCTTTTTGAGGAAGCACCGTACTGTTTTCCATAGTGCTTTTACCATTTTAAAATCCCACTAGCAGTGTATAAGAGTTCCAATCCCCCACAACATAATCAGCATTTGTTGTTTCTGTTTTTTGATCACTGCCATTTTTGCAGGGATTTGATGATATCTCACTGTAGTTTTGATTGACATCCCATTAATGACTAACGATCATGAACATCTTTTCATGTATTTGTCGGCTGCCTAATATGCTCTTTGGAAGTATCTGTTCATGTCCTTTGCCCATTTTCTGAATGGATTGTTTGTCTTTTTGTTGTTGGGTTGTTGAAGTTTTCTATATATTTTAGAGATTAGACCGTTATCAGATATGTTGTTGCCAAAGATTTTTTTCTCAGTCAATAAGCTTTCTCTTTACTCTCTTAGTAAAGTCTTTTGATGGGTATAAATATTTAATATTTATATGGTCCCTGTTATCTAATTTATCTTCTGTCATTGGTGCATTTGTAGTTTTGTTTGATGGGCTATTTATGCCAAAAATTAGGTCCCCTAGTGTCTTAGGCTGGGTTTTCTGGAGAAGCAAAACCAGTAAAGCAGATAAGTATATACATATATATATAGAGAGAGAGATTTATATCAAGGGAATGGCTCACAGCATTATAGAGGCTGGAACATCCCACATCCGTGGATCAGGATAGAGGCTACTCCTGATTTGTGTAGCTGCAGGGGCCGGGCCGGCAAACTAAAGATCGACAGGTTGGAGGGCAGGGCTCTTGTTCATGGGATGTGAAGATTGATGAAGCCCAAGATCAGCAGGTAAGGTGCTAGCTCAAGTTCCAAGAAAGGGAGGTCAGATGAACAGGAGGCAGCTGCAGGATCCAGAGCAGGCAATTGCCAGAATGAACACTTATGCTCAGATGCAGGCGACAAGCCCAAGGAAACCCCGTTTCAACTGACTGACTACTCACAGCAGATCCCATAATGGGGGGGTGATCACATATAAACACTAAGAACCATGGCCCAGCCACGTCGACATACAATCTTAACCATCACGCCTAGTTTTGACCCCGTGTTATCTTCCAGGAACTTTACAGTTTTAGCTTTAACATTTAGATCTTTTATCCATTTTGAGTGACTTTTTGTGCATGGTGTGAGGTATGGATCCTGATTCATTTTTCTGCATATAGATATCCAGTTTTGCCAGCACGATTTGTTAAAGAGATTGTTTCTTCCCCATTGAATGGACTTTGACCCTTTGCAGGAGATCAGCTGCCCACAGGTAGATGAGTTTATTTCTGAGTTCTCAATTGTATTCCATCGGTCTATGTGTCTGTCATTGAACCAGTACTAAGGTGTTCTGATTACGGTGGCTGTGTAGTAAGTTTTAAGAGCTGGAAGTGTGAGGACTCCCACTTTATTCTTCTTGGTATTGCTTTAGCTATTCGGGGCCTCCTTCCTTTCCATATAAAGTTGGAGATTAGTGTTTCCATTTCATTAAGGAATGTTTTGGGGATATGGATCAGAGTTGCATTATTTTGGTAGTACTGACATTTTCACAATGTTAAGTCTTCCAATCCATGACCATGGAATGTTTTTTCCGTTTATATAGATCTCTTTTAGTTTCTTGCAGCGCTGTTTTATAGTTTTTCTTGTATAAGTCTTTTACATCCCTGGTTAGGTTTATTCCTAGGTATTTCCTCCTTTTGGGGACTATTGCAAATGGTACTGTTTTCTTGATTTCCTTTTCAGAGTCCTTCTTGTTAGTGCAGAGGAACCCAAGTGATTTTTGTGTGTTGCTTTTGTATCCTGCCAATTTTATGAATCCTTCTATTAGATCCAGTGATTTTCTTGTGGAATCTCTGGTATTTTCTATGTATAGGATCGTGTCGGAAACCCTGGTGGCATAGTGGTTAAGAGCTACAGCTGCTAACCAAAAGGTCAGCAGTTCAAATCCACCAGGGGCTCCTTGGAAACTCTATGGGGCAGTTCTACCCTGTCCTAAGGGGTCACTATGTGTCGGATCGACTCAACAGCAGTGGGTTTTTTTGTTTAGGATTATGTCATCTGTGAATAAGCATAGTTTTACTTCTTCCTTTCTAGTTTGGATAATCTTTATTTCCCTTTTTTGCCTTATTGCTCTAGCTAGGACTTCAGTATAATATTGAATAAGAGTTGTGATAAAGGGAATCCTTGTCACTTTCCCGTTCTCGAAGGGAATGTTCTCAATCTTTCTCGGTTGAGAATAATGTTGGCTGTTGGGTTTTCATATGTGCCCTTAATTATGTGGAGGAATTTTCCTTCTATTCCTATTTTGTTGAGAGCTTTTATCCGGAAAGGGTGTTGGATTTTATCAAAAGCCTTTTCTGCGACAATTGAGATGGTCATACGATTCTTTTCCTTTATTTATGTGATGAATTACAGTGATTGATTTTCTAATGTTGAACCATTCTTGCATCCCTGGCATGATTCCCACTTGATCATGATGTGTTATGTTTTATGTGTTGATGAATTCAGTTGGCTAGAATTTATTTTTCTTTTTTATTGTACTTTAGGTGAAGGTTTACAGAACAAACTAGTTTCTCATCAGTTAGTACACACATTGTTCTTAGGTAAAGGTTTACAGAACAAACTAGTTTCTCATCAAACGGTTAGTACACATATTGTCCTATGACATTGGTTAACAGCTCCACAACATGTCAACACTCTCCCTTCTGAACCCTGGGTTCCCTATTACCAGCTTTCCTGTTCCCTCCTGCCTTCCAGTCCCTGCCCCAGGGTTAGTGTACCCTTTTAGTCTTTTTTTGTTCCATAGGCCTGTTTAATCTTTGGCTGAAGGGTTAACCTCAGGAGTGACCTCATTACTGAGCTGACAGGGTGTCCGGGCACCATACTCTCAGGGTTTCTCCAATCTCTGTCAGGCCTGCAAATCTGGTCGTTCTTCTTGAGTTAGAATTTTGTTCTACATTTTTCTTGAGCTCTGTCTGGGACCCTCTATCGTGATCCCTGTCATAGCAGTCAGTGGTGGTAGCCAGGCACTATCTTGTTGTACTGGACTCACTCTGGTGGAGGCCACGGCAGATGTGGTCCATTATCCCTTCTGACTAAGCTTTCCCTTTCCTTCTTCCTTGCTCCCGAAGGGGTAAAACCAGTGGAGTATCCTAAATGGCTGCTCACAGGCTTTTAAGACCCCAGATGTTACTCATCAAAGTAGAATGTAGAATATTTTCTTTATAAACTACGTTATTTATGCCAGTTGAGCTAGATATTCCCCGAGGTCATGGTCCCCACAGCTCTCAGCCCAGTAGTTAGGTCCCTCAGGGAGTCTGGATGTGTCTATGGAGCTAACATGACCTTACCTTATACAGGTTGTGCTGGTTTCCCTAGTATTGTGTACTGTATTACCCTTCACCAAAGTTTCCACTTACCTATTGTCTATTAAGTGTTTTTCCATCCGCACCCCTCCCCTACCTCATAACCAACAAAGATTGTTTCTTTTTGTATGTAAACCTTTTTATGAGCATTTAGAGTTTTGGTCTCATACGATATTTGTCCGTTTGTGATTGACTTATTTTACTCAGTGTAGTGCCCTTCATATCCATCCATGTTATGAGACACTTCGCAGATTCATCGTTGTTCTTTATCATTGTGTACTGCTCCATTGTGTGTACGTACCATTGTTTATCCATTCACCTGTTGATGGGCATCTAGGTTGTTTCCATCTTTTTTTGCTATTGTGAACAATGCTGCAGTGAACATGGTTGTGCATATGTCTATTCATATGATAACTCTTCTTTCTCTAGGATATATTCCTGGGAGGGGGATTACTGGATCATATGCTATTTCCATTTCTAGCTTTCTAAGGAAGCGCCATATTGTTTTCCAAAATGGTTGTATCATTTTGCATTCCCACCAGCAGTGCACAAGAGCTCTGATCTCCCCGCAGCTCCTCCAACATTAGTTATTTCCCGTTTCATTAATTTGTGCCGGGAATGACGGGGTGAGATGTTATCTCATTCTGGTTTTGATTTGCTTATCTCTAATGGCTAGAGATCATGAGCATTACCTCATGCATCTGTTGGCCCTTTGAATATCGTCTTTGGTGAAGTGTCTGCTCATTTCCTTTGCCCGTTTTTTTAATTGGTTTATTTGTCTTTTTGTTGTAGAGGTGTTGGATTTTCTTGTAGATTTTCGAGATTAGACCTTTGTCTAATTTGTAATAGCCAAAAATCATTTCCCAGTCTGTAGGTTCTTTTTACTCTTTTGGTGAAGTCTTTTGATGAGCATAAGTGTTTAATTTTTAGAAGATCCCAGTTATCTAACTCATCCTCTGGAGCTTGTCTGTTGTTGGTTGTGGTTTGTATCCTGTTAATGACATGTATTAGGGCCTCTGTGAACTTCATGGTTTTTGACTTTATATTTAGGTCTTTGATCCATTTTGAGTTAGTTTTTGTATATGGTGTGAGGTGTGGGTACTGTTTGTTGTTTTTTTTTTTTTCTTTTGCAAGTGGACATCCAGTTTTGTGAGCACCATTTTTAAAAAGTCTGTCTTTTCCCATTTGATGGACTTTGGACCCTTGTCGAACATCAGGTGACCGTAGGTGGATGGATTTACATCTGGGTTCTTAATTCTGTTCCATTGGTCAATGTTCTGTCATTGTACCAGTACCAGGCTGTTCTGAGTACTGTAGTTGTGTAGTAGGTTCTGAGGTCAGGTAGTGCGAGTCCTCCTACTTTATTCTTCTTTTTTAATAGTGATTTACTTAGCCAGGGCTTCTTCCCTTTCAATATAAAGTTCATGATAGGTTTTTCCATCTCTTTAAAGAATGTTGTTGTTATTTGGATTGGTATTGCGATATATATGTAAATCGCTTTGCGAAGAATTGTCATTTTCGCCATGTTGAGTCTACCTATCCATGAGCATGGTATGTTTTTCCATTTATGTAGATTTCTTGTTTTCCTGCAGTAATGTTTTATAGTTTTCTTTGTATAGGTCTTTTACATCCTTGGTTAGATTTTTTTCCCAAATATTTTATTTTTTTAGGGGCTATTACAAATGGTGTTGTTTTCCTGATTTCCTTTCCATTGTTCTCTTTATTGATGTATAGAAATCCAACTGATTTTTGTATGTTTATCTTGTATCCTGCTGCTCTGCTGAATCTTTGTATTAGTTCCAGTAGTTTTCTCATGGAGTTTTTTTGGTTTTCTATGTATAGTATCATATCATCCACAAATAGAGAGAGTTTAATTTCTTCATTACCATTTTGGATGCTCTTTATTTTTGTTTCTTGCCTTATTGCTCTAGCTAGGATTTCCAATAGAATTTTAAATGGGGGTGGTGATACAGGGCATCCTTACCTTGTCCTGTTCTGAAGGGGAATGTTTTCAGCCTCTCTCCATTAAGAATGATGTTGGCCGGGAGCGGGGCCAAGATGGCGAACTAGGTGGACGTTACCGCGGATCCCTCTTGCAACAAAGACTCGGAAAAACAAGTGAATCGATCACATACATAACAATCTACGAACTCTGAACAACAAACACAGACTTAGAGACAGAGAACGAACAAATACAGGCAGACAGCAATCGTTTTCAGAACCAGGAGCCAGCGTACCAGGCAGGTGACCTTCAGATCCCGATCTGGGGCAGAGCCCAGGGGGGCAGACGGCACAGACAAGGGGCCCAACCCTACCCCCCGAACTCATCCCGGGAGAGAGCCTAGCCGGTTGGCGTGGGCGGCGTAGCGGCGCAGCCGGTGGGAGAAGCACCCGGGAGGCAGTGACTGATCTTGGAGCGGGGAGAGCAGCGTCCCAGCCAGGGAGCCATCCCGCCGGGAGTTTGGCGGGAAGTGGGCGTGGCGCGAGCGTGGGAATCAACTACATTTCCCTAAAGCGATCCCGGGGATGGGCCCAGCTGTTTGTGCAGGTGACGCCCACCCAGTTCACGGGAGCGGTGTGGCGCACCGGAGGGAGAAGTCCCCGGGAGGAAGTGACTGGTCTTGGAGCAGGGAGAGCAGCGTCCCAGCCGGGGAGCCGTCCCGCTGGGATTTTGGCGAGCGCACAGGCGGGGCGTGAGCATGTTCCCCTGAATATACCCCGGGGGCGGGCCCAGCTGTTCGTGGGGGCGACGCCCACCCAGTTCGCGCGAGCGGTGTAGCGCACCGGAGGGAGAAGTCCCTGGGAGGAAGTGATTGGTCTCGGAGCGGGGAGAGCAGCGTCCCAACTGGGGAGCCGTCCCGCTGGGATTTTGGCGGGAGCGGGCGGGGCGTGAGTGCGATCCCCTGAATAGACCCCGGGGGCGGGCCCAGCTGTTCATGAGGGCAACACCCACCCAGTTCGCTCGAGCAGTGCGGCGCACCGGAGGGAGAAGTCCCCGGGAGGAAGTGACTGGTCTCGGAGCGGGGAGAGCAGCGTCCCAGCCGGGGAGCTGTCCCGCTAGGAAGTTGGAGAGCGCGGGTGGGGCGTGAGCGCGTTCCCCTGAATAGACCCCGGGGGCGGGCCCAGCTGTTCGTGAGGGCGACGCCAACCCAGTTCGCGCGAACGGAGTGGCGCGCCGGAGGGAGAAGTCCCTGAGAGGAAGTGACTGGTCTTGGAGCGGGGAGAGCAGCATCCCAGCCGGGGAGCCATCCCAGCCGGGGAGCCCTCCCGCCGGGATTTTGGCGGACGCGGGCAGAGCGTGAGAATGGGAATCAGCTCTATATTCTGAGATGCTACACTCCCAGCTCTCTGATCCCTCCCCCACCCTTCCCAGGCGGCTCCATTAACATCCGAATACCCTGAGCCAGAGGGAGAATTCAGATAGGGATCTGACTGCATTTTTTTTAGCTGATTACCTGGAAAAACTAGTTTCCCAGTGATGGCTCGGAGACAGAAGTCCATATCAAACCACATAAAGAAACAGACCATGACAGCTTCTCCAACCCCCCCCAAAAAAATCAAAATCTTTCCCAAATGAAGATACAATCCTGGAATTATCAGATACAGAATATAAAAAACTAATTTACAGAATGCTTAAAGATATCACAAATGAAATTAGGCTAACTGCAGAAAAAGCCAAGGAACACACTGATAAAACTGTTGAAGAACTCAAAAAGATTATTCAAGAACATAGTGGAAAAATTCATAAGTTGCAGGAATCCATAGAAAGACAGCATGTAGAAATCCAAAAGATTAACAATAAAATTACAGAATTAGACAACGCAACAGGAAGTCAGAGGAGCAGACTCGAGCAATTAGAATGTAGACTGGGACTTCTGGAGGACCAGGGAATCAACACCAACATAGCTGAAAAAAAATCAGATAAAAGATTTAAAAAGTATGAAGAAACCCTAAAAATCATGTGGGACTCTATCAAGAAGGATAACTTGCGAGTTATTGCAGTCCCAGAACAGGGAGGGGGGACAGAAAACACAGAGAAAATAGTTGAAGAACTCCTGACACGAAACTTCCCTGACATCATGAAAGATGAAAGGATATCTATCCAAGATGCTCATCGAACCCCATTTAAGATTGATCCAAAAAGAAAAACACCAAGACATATTATCATCAAACTTGCCAAAAACAAAGACAAACAAAATTTTAAAAGCAGCCAGGGAGAAAATAAAGGTTTCCTTCAAGGGAGAATCAATAAGAATAAGTTCAGACTACTCAGCAGAAACCATGCAAGCAAGAAGGGAATAGGACGACATATACAGAGCACTGAAGGAGAAAAACTGCCAACCAAGGATCATATATCCAGCAAAACTCTCTCTGAAATATGAAGGAGAAATTAAGATATTTACAGATAAACACAAGTTTAGAGAATTTGCAAAAACTAAACCAAGACTGCAAGAAATGCTAAAGGAGATTGTTCGGCCTGATGACCAATAATATCAGGTACCAGCACAATACAAGGTCACAAAACAGAACGTCCTGATATCAACGCAACTCAAATAGGGAAAGCACAAAAACAAACAAATTAAGATTAATTCTAAAAAATAAATAAATAAAATAATACACATAACAGGGAATCATGGAAACCAATAGATAAACGACCACAATGATCAAAAAGAGGGACTAAATATAGGAGGCATTGAATTACCAGATGGAGAGTGATACAAGGCGATATAGAATGATACAAGTTAGGTTTTTACTTAGAAAAATAGGGGTAAATAATAAGGTAACCACAAAAAGGAATATCAATTCCATAGCTCAAGAAAAAAGCCAAGAAAAACATAACGACTCAACTAACATAAAGTTAAACATTATGAAAATGAGAATCTCACAATCTACTAAGAAAAAGTCTCAGCACAAAAAGTATGTGGAAAAATGAAATGGCCAACAACTCACATGAAAAGGCATCAAAATGACAGCACTAAAAACTTATTTATCTATAATTACGCTGAATGTAAATGGACTAAATGCACCAATAAAGAGACAGAGAGTCACGCACTGGATAAAGAAACACGATCCATCTATATGCTGCCTACAAGAGACACACCTTAGACTTAGAGACACAAACAAACTAAAACTCAAAGGATGGAAAAAAGTATATCAAGGAAACAATAAGCAAAAAAGAAGAGGAGTACCAATATTAATTTCTGACAAAATAGGCTTTAGACTTAAATCCACCACAAAGGATAAAGAAGGACACTATATAATGATAAAAGGGACAATTAATCAGGAAGACATAACCATATTAAATATTTATGCACCCAATGACAGGGCTGCAAGATACATAAATCAAATTTTAACAGAATTGAAAAGTGAGATAGACACCTCCACATTTATAGTAGGAGATTTCAACACACCACTTTCGGAGAAGGACAGGACATCTACTTACAACAATCAACCAACTTGACCTCATTGACTTATACAGAACTCTCCACCCAACTGCTGCAAAATATACTTTTTTTCCTAGTGCACATGGAACATTCTCTAGAATAGACCACATATTAGGTCATAAAACAAATCTTTGCAGAATCCAAAACATCGAAATATTACAAAGCATCTTCTCAGACCACAAGGCAATGAAGCTAGAAATCAATAACAGAAAAACTAGGGAAAAGAAATCAAATACTTGGAAAATGAACAATACCCTCCTGAAAAAAGAGTGGGTTATAGAAGACATCAAGGAGGGAATAAGGAAATTCTTAGAAAGCAACGAGAATGAAAATACTTCCTATCAAAACCTCTGGGACACAGCAAAAGCAGTGCTCAGAGGCCAATTTATATCGATAAATGCACACATACAAAAAGAAGAAAGAGCCAAAATCAGAGAACTGTCCCGACAACTTGAACAAATAGAAAGTGAGCAACAAAAGAACCCATCAGGCACCCGAAGAAAACAAATAATAAAAATTAGAGCTGAACTAAATGAATTAGAGAACAGAAAAACAATTGAAAGAATTAACAAAGCCAAAAGCTGGTTCTTTGAAAAAATTAACAAAATTGATAAACCATTGGCTAGACTGACTAAAGAAAAACAGGAAAGGAAACAAATAACCCGAATAAGAAACGAGAAGGACCACATCACAACAGAACCAAATGAAATTAAAAGAATCATTTCGGATTAGTACGAAAAATTGTACTCTAACAAATTTGAAAACCTAGAAGAAATGGATAAATTCTTGGAAAAATACTACCTACCTAAACTAACACATTCAGAAGTAGAACAACTAAATAGACCCACAACAAAAAAAGAGATTGAAACGGTAATCAAAAAACTTCCAACAAAAAAAAGTCCTGGCCCAGACGGCTTCACTGCAGAGTTCTACCAAACCTTCAGAGAAGACTTAACACCACTACTACTGAAGGTATTTCAAAGCATAGAAAATGACGGAATACTACCCAACTCATTCTATGAAGCCACCATCTCCCTGATACCAAAACCAGGTAAAGACATTACAAAAAAAGAAAATTATAGACCTATATCCCTCATGAACATAGATGCAAAAATCCTCAACAAAATTCTAGCCAATAGAATCCAACAACACAACAAAAAAATAATTCACCCTGATCAATTGGGATTTATACCAGGTATGCAAGGCTGGTTTAATATCAGAAAAACCATTAATGTAATCCATCACATAAATAAAACAAAAGATAAAAACCACATGATCTTATCAATAGATGCAGAAAAGGCATTTGACAAAGTTCAACACCCATTTATGATAAAAACTCTTACCAAAATAGGAATTGAAGGAAAATTCCTCAACATAATAAAGGGCATCTATGCAAAGCCAACAGCCAATATCACTCTAAATGGAGAGAACCTGAAAGCATTTCCCTTGAGAACGGGAACCAGACAAGGATGTCCTTTATCACCGCTCTTATTCAACATCATACTTGAAGTCCTAGCCAGGGCAATTAGGCTGGACAAAGAAATAAAGGGTATCCAGATTGGCAAGGAGGAAGTAAAGCTATCACTATTTGCAGATGACATGATTGTATACATGGAAAACCCTAAGGAATCCTCCAGAAAACTACTGAAACTAATAGAAGAGTTTGGAAGAGTCTCAGGATATAAAATAAACATACAAAAATCACTTGGATTCCTCTACTTCAACAAAAAGAACACCGAAGAGGAAATAACCAAATCAATACCATTCACAGTAGCCCCCAAGAAGATAAAATACTTAGGAATAAATCTTACCAAGGATGTAAAAGACCTGTACAAAGAAAACTATAAAACTCTGCTACAAGAAATTCAAAAGGACATACTTAAGCGGAAAAACATACCCTGCTCGTGGATAGGAAGACTTAACATAGTAAAAATGCCTATTCTACCAAAAGCCATCTATACATATAACGCACTTCCAATCCAAATACCAATGTCATATTTTAAGGGGATAGAGAAACAAATCACTAATTTCATATGGAAGGGAAAGAACCCCCGGATAAGTAAAGCATTACTGAAAAAGAAGAAGAAAGTGGAAGGCCTCTCTCTACCTGATTTCAGAACCTATTATACAGCTACAGAGGTCAAAGCAGCCTGGTACTGGTACAACAACAGGCACACAGACCAATGGAACAGAATTGAGAACCCAGATATAAATCCAGCCATGTATGAGCAGCTGATATTTGACAAAGGACCAGTGTCAGTCAATTGGGGAAATGATAGTCTTTTTAACAAATGGTGCTGGCATAACTGGATATCCATTCGCAAAAGAATGAAACAGGACCCATACCTCACACCATGCACAAAAACTAACTCCGAGTGGATCAAAGACCTAAACATAAAGACTAAAACGATAAAGATCATGGAAGAAAAAATAGGATCAACCCTAGGAGCCCTAATACAGGGCATAAACAGAATACAAAACATTACTAAAAATGACGAAGAGAAACCAGATAACTGGGAGCTCCTAAAAATCAAACACTTATGCTCATCTAAAGACTTCACCAAAAGAGTAAAAAGACCACCTACAGACTGGGAAAGAATATTCAGCTATGACATCTCAGACCAGCGCCTGATCTCTAAAATCTACATGATTCTGTCAAAACTCAACCACAAAAAGACAAACAACCCAATCAAGAAGTGGGCAAAGGATATGAACACACATTTCACTAAAGAAGATATTCAGGCAGCCAACAGACACATGAGAAAATGCTCCCAATCATTAGACATTAGAGAAATGCAAATTAAAACTATGATGAGATTCCATCTCACACTAACTAGACTGGCATTAATCCAAAAAACACAAAATAATAAATGTTGGAGAGGCTGCGGAGAGATTGGAACTCTCATACACTGCTGGTGGGATTGTAAAATGGTACAACCACTTTGGAAATCCATCTGGCATTATCTTAAACAGTTAGAAATAGAACTACCATACAACCCAGAAATCCCACTCCTCGGGATATACCCTAGAGATACAAGAGCCTTCACACAAACAGATATATGCACACCCATGTTTATTGCAGCTCTGTTTACAAAAAGCTGGACGCAACCAAGGTGTCCGTCAATGGATGAATGGGTAAATAAATTGTGGTATATTCACACAATGGAATACTACGCATCGATAAAGAACAGTGACGAATCTCTGAAACATTTCATAACATGGAGGAATCTGGAAGCATTATGCTGAGCGAAATGAGTCAGAGGCAAAAGGACAAATATTGTATAAGACCTCTATTATAAGATCTTGAGAAATAGAAAAAACGGAGAAGAACACATACTATTGTGGTTACAAAGGGGGGAGGGAGGGAGGGAGGGAGAGGGTTTTTTATTGATCAATCAGTAGATAAGAACTGCTTTGGGTGAAGGGAAGGACAACACTCAATACAAGGAAGGTCAGTCTAATTGGACTTGACTAAAAGCAAAGAGGTTTCCGGGATAAAATGAAAGCTTCAAAGGTCAGCGGAGCAGGGGCTGAGGTCGGGGAACATGGTTTGAGGGGACTTCTAAGTCAATGGGCAAAACAATTCTATTATGAAAACATTCTGCATCCCACTTTGAAATGTGGCGTCTGGGGTCCTAAATGCCAACAAGCGGCCATCTAAGATACATCAATTGGTCTCAACCCACCTGGAGCAAAGGCAAAGGAAGAACACCAAGGTCACACGACAACTAAGAACCCAAGAGACAGAAAGGGCCACACGAACCAGAGACCTACATTATCCTGAGACCAGAAGAACTAGTTGGTGCCCGGCCACAATCGATGTCTGCCCTGTCAGGGAACACAACAGACAACTCCTGAGGGAGCAGGAGACCAATGGGATACAGACTCCAAATTCTCATAAAAAGACCATACTTAATGGTATGACTGCAACTAGAGGAATCCCGGAGACAATGCTCACCAGACCTTCTGATGGCACAGGACAGGAACCATCCCCGAAGACAAATCATCAGGCATGAAAAGGACTGGTCAGCGGGGGGGAGAGAGATGCCAATGAAGAGTGAGCTAATTAAATCAGGTGGACACTGGAGAGTGTGTTGGCAACTCTTGACTGGAGGGGGGATGGGAAGATAGAGAAAGAGGGAAGACGGCAAAATTGGCACGAAACGAGAGACTGAAAGGGTTGACTCAATAGGGGGAGAGCAAGTGGGAGAAGGGAGTAAGATGTATGTAAACTTACATGTGACAGACTGATTGGAATGGTAAATGTTCACTTGAAGCTTAATAAAAATTAATTAAAAAAAAAAAGAATGATGTTGGCCATTGGCTTTGCATGTATGCCCTTAATTATGTTGAGAAATTTTCCTTCTATAGCTATTTTATTGAGAGTTTTTATCAGGAATGTGTGTTGGAGTTTGTTGAATGCCTTTTTTGCATTGATTGAGGTGATCATGTGATTCTTTTTGTTTATATGGTAGATTACATTGATTGATTTTCTAATGTTGAACCATCCTTGCACACCTGGTACGAATCCTAATTGGTTGTGGTGTCTTATTTTTTTGATGTGATGCTGATTTCTATGGGCTAGAATTTTGGTGAGAATTTTTGTTTCTATATTCATGAGAGATATTGGTCCGTAATTTTTTTTTTTTTTTGGGGGGGGTTTCTTTATATGGTTTTGGTATCAGGGTTATGCTGGCTTTGTAGAGAGAATTTGGAAGTATCAGTTCATCTTCTGTGTTCTGAAATAGTTTGAGTAGTACTGTTTGAGCTCTTCTTTGAATGTTTGGTAGAATTCCCCAGGAAAAGACATCTGGGCCAGGGCATTTTTTTGTTGGGAGTTTTTTTGTTTTTTTTAATTACCTTTTTAATCTCTTCTCTTGTTATGGGTCTGTTCACATTTTCAACATCATTTTGTGTTAGTTTGGGTAGGTAGTGTGTTTCTAGAAATATGTCCATTTTCTCTAGGTTTTCAAATTTGTTGGAGTATAGTTTTTCATAATACTCTTTTATGATCTTTTCTATTTCAATTGGGTCTGTTATAATATCCCCTGTTTTTCTTATTTGGATTATTTCCCTCCTCTCCTGTTTTTCTTTTGTCAATTTGGCCAGTGGTTTATCAATTTTGTTGACTTTTTCAAAGAACTAACTATTGGTTTTCTTAATTCTTTCTATTCTTTTCCTATTTCATTTATTTCTGCTCTGAGCTTAATTATTTCCTTTCCTCTGGTGTGTGTGGGCCTTTGTGTGTGTGTGTGTGTTTTCTATTTGTTGAAGTTGTGTAGCTAATTTTTGATTTGGCTCTTCTTTTTTGATGTGTGCATCTATTGCTGTAAATTGACCTCTGAGGACTACCTTTGTTGTGTCCCAAAGGTTTTGATATGATGTATTTTCATTCTCATTTGATTCTAGGAATTTTTTGATTCCATCTCTATTTCCTTCTATTGCCTAGTGGTTTTGAAGCATGGTGTTATTCACTTTCCATGTAATTGATTTTTTTTTTCCTTAGTCTTCCTGTTGTTAATTTTACTTTGATGGCATTGTGGTCAGAGAAGACAGTTTGCTTTAGATTTTGTTGAGGGTTGCTCTGTGGCCTAAGATGTGGTCTATTCTGGAGAATGTTCCATGTGCACTGGAAAAGAAAGTGTACTTTGCAGCTGTTGGGTGGAGTGTTCTGTATATGTCTGTGAGGTCAAATTGGCTGATTGTGCTCTTTAGCTCTTCTGTATCACTGTTGAGTTTGTTTCTAGATGTTTTGTCCATTACCGAGAGTGGTGTGTTGAAGTCTCCCACTATTATTGTGTAACTGTGAATTTCTCTTTTCATTGCTCTTAGTGTTTGCTTTATGTCTGTTGGAGCCCTGTCATCGGGTGCATAGATGTTTATTGTAGTTAAGTCTTCATGATGAATTGTCCCTTGAATCATTATATAGTGTTGGTTGGCTAGAATTTTGTTGAGAGTTTTTGTACCTATATTCATAAAGGCTATCGGTATGTAATTTTCTTTTTTAGTAATGTCTTTGCTTGGCTTTGGTATCAGGATATTGCTGGCTTTGTAGCATGAATTAGGGAGTATTCCTTCCTTTTCTATGTCCTGGAATAGTTTGAGTAGAATTGGTGTCAACTCTTCTCTGAATGTTGGGTAGAATTTTCCAGTGAAGCTGACGTAGCTGGTAATTTTTTTTTTTGTTGGTAATTTTTTTTTTTATGACATCTTCAATTTCTTCTTTTCCTATTGGCCTGTTCAATTTTCTACCTCTATTTGAGTTAGTTTAGGTAGGTGTTCTGTTTCTAGTCATTAGTCTTTTACTCCTGGGTTTTCAGATTAGTTGGAATACAGTTTTTCATAATATTTTCTTAATGATCCTTTTTATCTCAGTTGGTTGTGTTGTAATATCACCCATCTTATTTCTTATTTTGGTTATTTCCATCTTCTGATTTTTTTCCTTTTTCAGTTTTGGCCAGCGGTTTTCCAGTTTTATTGATCCTCTCAAAGAACCAACTTTTAGTCTTGTTGATTGTTTCTATTTTTTGTTTTGTTTTCTATTTCATTCTTTTCTGCTGTGATCGATATTATTTTCTTTCTTCTGGTGAGTGGGGACTGCTTTTGCTGCTCCTTTTCTATTTGAGTTGTAGGGTTAAACTATTGATTTTGGCCCTTTCTTTTTTATTGCTGTAAATTTTCCTCTGACCACTGCTTTTGCTGTATCCTAAAAGTTTTTGTCTGTTATGTTTTCATTCTCATTTTGGTTATTGTAATTTAAATGAAGGTTTATAGAGCAAATTAATTTCTCATTAAACAATAAATACACATACTATTTTGTGACATTGGTTACCACCCTCACAACATGTCAACACTCTCCCCTTCTCCATCTTGGGTTCCCCATTACCAGCTTCCCCATCTCGTTCTGCCTTCTCGTCCTTGCCCCTGGACTGGTGTGCCCATTTAGTCTCATTTTCTTTTATGGGCCTGTCTGATCTTTGGCTAAAGGGTGAACCTCAGGAATAAATTCAGTACTAAATTAAAAGGGTGTCTGGCGACCATAGTCTCATGGTTTCTTCAGTCTCTGTCAGATCAGTAAGCCTGGTCTTTTTTTGGAGTTAGAATTCTGTTCTACATTTTTGTCCAGATCTGTCCAGGACCCTCTATTGTGATCCCTGTGAGAGTAGTTGCTGGTGGTAGCTGGGCACCATCTAGTTGGGCTGGACTCAGTCTAGTGGAGGCTTTGGTAGTTGTGTTCCATTAGTCCTTTGGACTTATCTTTCCCTTGTGTCTTTGTTTTTCTTAATTCTCCCTTGCTCCAGATGGGGTGGGGCAAGTGGGATATCTTAGATGGATGCTCACAAACTTTGAAGACCCCGGATGCTACTCATCAAGTACAATGTAGAATATTTTCTCTATAAACTGTGTTGTGCTAATTGAGGTAGATGTCCCCTGAGACCATAGTCCCCAGCCCTCAGTCCAGTAGTTTGGTCTCTCAGGGAGTTTGGCTGTGTCTGTGAAGCTTCCATGACCTTGCCCTGATCAAGTAGAAGTGACACCCCCAGTATTGTGAACTGTCTTACCGTTCACTAAGGTTACCGCTTACCTATTGTCTAGTTAGTGTTTTTCCATACTGACTCCTCCCCTCCCTAGTAACCATCAGAGATCTTTTGTTCGTGTTTGTAAACCTTTTCATGAGTTTTTATAATAGTGGTCTCACGGAATATTTGTCCTCTTGTGACTGGCTTATTTCACTCAGCATAATAGCTTCCAGATTCATGCATGTTGTGAGATGTTTTGTAGATTCATCATTGTTCTTTATCATTGGGTGGTATTCCACTGTGCGTATGTACAATAGTTTGTTTATCCATTCGTCTGTTGATGAGCACTTAGATTGTTTTCATCTTTTAGCTATTAGGAATAATGCTGCAGTGAACATGGATGTATGGATGTGCACCTGTCTATTTGTGTGATGGCTTTTTTTCCTCTAGGATATATTCCTAGGAGTGAGAGTGCTGGATTGTATGGCATTTCTATTTCTAGCTTTTTAAGGAATCCCCATATTGTTTTCCAAAATGGTTGTACTATTTTATATTCCCACTAGCAATGCATAAAAGTTCCAAGCTTCCTGCATCCTCTCCAACGTTTGTTATTTTCTGCTTTTTTCATTCATGCCAGTAATGTCAGGGTGAGATGGTATCTCATTGTAGTTTTGATTTGCATTTCTCTAATGGCTAGTGAGTGCGAGCATTTCCTCATGTGTCTATTAGCTGCCTGAGTGTCTTCTTTGGTGAAGTGTGTGTTCATCCTTTGCCCAGTTTTCAATTGAATTATTTGTCTTTTTGTTGTAGAGGTGTTGGATTTTCCTATAGATTTTGGAGATGAGACCTTTGTAGGATTTGTCATAGCTAAAACCTTTTTCCCAGTCTGTAGGCTGTCTTTTTACTCTTTTGGTGAAATCTTTTTATTATTACCATTTTTTCTTATTGTGCTTTAGGTGAAAGTTTACAACTCAAGTCAATTTCTCATTCACAAATTCATACCCTTATTGTTTTTGACATTGGTTGCTGTCCTCACAATGTGACGGTACCCTCTGTCTTTCCAGCCTGGGTTCCCTGTGTCCATTTGTCTAGTTCCTGTCCCTTCTGGCCTTCTTGTCTTGCTTTTTGACAGGAGCTGCCTGTTTGATCTCGTATATCTGATTGGACTAAGAAGCATGTTCCTCATATGTATTATTTTTTGTTTTATAGCCCTGCCTATTCTTTGTCTGAAGAATAGGCTTTGGGAATGGTTTCAGTTCTGGGATAACAGAGCATCCGGGGGCCCTAGTTTCTGGGTTCCTGCAGTCTCTGTCAGACGATTAAGTCTGGTCTTTTTCGTGAATTTCAATTCTGTTCTACATTTTTCTCCTGCTCTGTCCAAAGACTCTCTGTCGTGTTTCCTGTCAGGGTGGTCATTGGTGGTAGCCAAGCACCATCTAGTTCTTCAGGTCTCAGGCTGGTGAAATCTTTGGTTCACTTGGTCCTTTAGTCCTTTGGCTGTGTCTTTGGCTTCCTTCCTTGTTTTTGGCATGAGTGGGATGGGAACAATAAATGGATCTTAGATGGCCGCTAAGAAGCTTTTAAGACACCAGATGCTACTCACCAAAGTGGGATGTTGAACATTTTCTTTATAAACTATGTTATGGCAACTGACCCAGATGTCCCCCAAAACAATGATCCCCAGGCCCCAGTCCCAGATACTCTGTCCCTCAAAATGTTTGGATGTGTCTAGGAAACTTCTTTGCTTTTCCTTTGGTCCAGTTGTGCTGACTTTCCCTATACTGTGTTTTGTCCTTCCCCTCACCAAAGCTGATCCTTGCTTACTATCTAGTTAGCAGGTTCCCCTACCCCCTCCTCCCCACCCTCGTAGCCATCAAAGAATCCTTTTTTCTGTTTAGATGTTTTCTTGAGCTCTTATAATAATGGTCTCATTTAATATTTGTCCTTTTGTGACTGACTTATTTCACTCAGCATAATGCCTTCCAGATTCATCCACGTTGTGAAGTGTTTCATGGATTCATCATTGTTATTTATCACTGCTAATATTTCATTGTGAGTTCGTGCCATAATTTATTTATTCATCTAATGATGGGCGTTTATGTTGTTTCTATCATTTTGCTATTGTGAATAATGCTGCAATGAACATGTTTGTGCATATTCCTATTCATGTGAGAACTTTTAGCGAACCGAAGATAGGCAGGTCAAAGAGCAAGGCTCTCGCTCACAGGTTGTGAAGGCTGATGAACCCCAAGACTGGCAGATAAGTTGCTAGTTCAAGTCCCATGAACCAAAGATCAGATGATCACGAGGTAGCTGTGGGGTCCAGAGCCAGCCAAAAACCTTGGTGAGGCAAGCAAGGAGGAAGTAGGCAACGGAGGGAGGAGTGATGAAGGCTGAGGAGACAATGAACTGCCACACTCCCTGCCCCACTGATACCACTCAGCAGATTTCATCACGGGGGTGATTACATATCAAATTTCAACAGGGAAGTGATCAGAACACTATGGAATTGCCAAAACACTGATAATCATGGCCCAGCCCAAGTTGACACTCAGTCTTAACCATCACAGTCCACCGCTTGTCAACTTGGCGCCTGTGCACATCTCCCCAAACCATACAAAATCTCTGAATAAAGACAATTACAAAGTCAGACCTGCACCTAACATGATACAACTAACACACGTCCAGCCGAAAACACACTAGCCCTGTTTGCATCTTATGTTTTATAAGTGAGGAAAACAGAAATATTTGATACACACATACGAAGCAGAAATACTCAACAAGTACAGTCCTTGTTTCTGCAGCTGGTCAAGTGGCCGTAACTGGTATTTAGAACTACCTTCTACCACCACCCATCCCATAGTCCCTTTGCCTTCAGCAAGCACCTCTGCAGGTCACGGTTTTTGCCTGGTGAGTTGACCCAAACCTTCATTGCTGAAGGTTCTGAGCCATTAGTAGTCATGTCGGAATTGGGTTGCTGTAGTTTTCTGTTGACTTTAATCACAGGGCATGGTAGTACTAAGAGGCACCCTAAGGGATCTCCTGCATTGCAGATATAGTCTTCTTTACTTCCATTATGTAATATGAATCCGATTTCTTCTTGGTAATCAGGGTCTATCACACCAACCAATATGGTAGCTCCCTTCTTTGCCTGTTGATCCAGAGGCATAAGGAGCCCAAAGTGGCCAGGTGGCATTCTTAGCTTCCAGTTCAATAGAATCAGTGATGTGTCTCCAGATGGGAGTATTCTTCCCTTAGGAACTAAGACCTCTAGACCTGCAAAGCATAACATTGCAGAGACAGGAAGCAAAAATCTTATGAGTGGATCACTAGGGGTAATAGAGAGTGGTGCCATTTCTATTTCCACTCCTTGATTCCTGGACCCATGAATCCTGCTTAAGGGAGAAACAGCACCATATATTGGATTCTGGTTTATAGCATATGGAGCCTCCTGAAGAACAGTGCCCCAAACCTGCAAGATATTGCCACCTACCTATCACTGTGATTGTGACTTTAGGAGGCCATTCCATTGTTCTGTCAAACCAGCTGCTTCAGAATAATGGGGAACATGGTAAGATTAGTGAATTCCATGAGCATGGGCATACTGCACTGCATTTGCTGTGAAGTGTCCACGATGGTAAATAAGACATTCTGTAAGTACACGGATAGTAGTTTTGGCAGTAGCATTGCATACTGGGAAGGCAAATCCTTCTCCAGAGTAAGTGTCTATTCCATTAAGAACAAAAAGGTGCCTTCTCCATGATGGAGGTAGTCCAATGTAATCAGCTTGCCACCAGGTTCTTGGCTGATCACATCAAGGGATGGTGCCATATCGGGGACTCAGTGTTGATCGGTGCTGCTGGCAGATTGTGTGATCAGCCGTGGCTGTAGCCAAGTCAGCCTTGGTGAGAAGTCCATGTTGTTGGTTCCATGCATAACCTCCATCCCTGCCACCAGGGCCACTTTGTTCATGAGCCCAATGAACAATGACGGGAGTAGCTGGGGACAGAGGATGACTGGTTTCCGTGGAACACATCATCCTATCCTTTTGATTTTTAAAATAATCCCCTGCTTAGGCCACCCTTTGGTGAGCACTCACATAAGACAGAAATATCTTCACTTCTTCGGCCCATTTAGAGAGGACTATCCACATACCTCTACCCTGTAAATCCTGGTCTCACAATTTTCCAGTCATGTGCCTTCCAAGTCCCTGACCATCCCCCCAAACCATTGGCCACAGCCCGTAAATCAGTATACAGTCTCATATCTGGCCATTTCTCCTTCCAAACAAAGTGAACAACCTGGTGCACTGCTCGAAGTTCTGCCCATTGGGAGGATTTCCCGTCAGCACTGTCCTTTAGGGAGGTCCCAGAAAGGTGGTGTAGTGCTGCGACTGTTCACTTCTGAGTGGTGTCTGCATATTGCACAGAATCACCTGTAAACCAGGCACAGGTTTCTCTTTTTCAGTCACCTAATCAGAAGGAACTCCCCATGAGGCCATAGGTGCAGACTGGGAGATGGAAGGTAATGTGATAGGAAGAGAGACCATGGGCATTTGGGCTATATCATCACGCAAGTTACTTATGCTTTCAAGTCCTGCTCGGGCCTGATCTTGTATATACTACTTCCATTTAATGATGGAGTGCTGCTATGCGCATCCAAATTTATGATTCTGTGGGTCATACACCACCCAGTTCATGATGGGCAACTCAGCCTGTATGATGACGTGGTGGCCTGTGGTTAAGTGTTCAGTTTCTACGAAGGCTAAGTAACAAGGCAAAAGATGTTTTTGAAAAGGAGTGTAATTATCTGCAGAGGATGGCAGGACTTTGCTCCAAATCCTAAGGGTCTGTGCGGTGGTTCACCAATAGGGGCCTGCCAAAGACTCCATACAGAATCTCCAGCTGCTACTGACACTTCAGGCACCACTGGATCAGCCAGTTCATACGGTCCAAGTGGCAAAGTGGCTTGCACAGCAGCCTGAACCTGTTGCAGAGCCTTCTCTTTTTCTGGGCCCCATTCAAACCAACAGCTTTTCCAGTCACTTGATAAATAGGCTGGACTAGCACGCCCAAATGAAAAATATGTTGCCTCCAAAATCCAAAGAGGCACACTAGGCATTGTGCCTCCTTTTTAATTGTGGGAGCAGCCAGATGCAATAACTTATCCTTCACTTTAGAAGAAATATCTTGACAGGCCCCATACCACTGGACCCCTAAAAATTTCACTGAGGTGGTAGATGCCTGAATTTTTGTGGGATTAGTTTACCACCCTCTAGCAGCCAAATGTTTCACTAATAAGTCCAAAGTCACTGATACTTCTTCTTACTAGGTGCAATCAGCATAATGTCATCCATGTAGTGGACCAGTGTGACATCTTACAGAAGGGAAAGGCAATCAAGATCCCTGCCGACTAACTTATGCCACAGGGCTAGAAAGCTCATGGAGCGCTGCGGTAGGCAAGTGAAGGTGCACTGCTGGCCTTGCCAGCAGAAGGCAAACTTCTGATGGTCTTTCCAAACAGGTATGGAGAAAAAGGCATTAGCCCGCTCAATAGCTGCATACCAGTTATGAGGACATGTATTAATTTGCTCAAGCAATGAAACTACATCAGGAACAGCGTCTGCAATTGGAGTCACAACCTGGTTAGGTTTTTGATAATCTACTGTCGTTCTCCAAGATGCATCTGTTTTTTGCACAGGCCAAATAGGTGAGTTGAATGGGGGATGTGGTGAAAATTACCACCCCTGCATCCTTCAAGTCCTTGATGGTGGCAGTAATGTCTGCAGTTCCTCCAGAAATGCAGTATTGCTTTTGGTTTCCTATTTTCCTAGGTAAGGGCAGTTCTAATGGCTTCCACTTGGCTTTTCCTGCCAAAATACACCTTTTTCCATTTGTTGGGGATTCAATGTGGGGCTTCTGCAGATTCTTGAGTATATCTATTCCAATAATGCCTTCTGGAACTGGGAAAGTAACTACCGGGGGATTTGGGGACCCAGTGGACCTACTGTAAAACAAACATGAGCCAACACTCCATTAGTCAACTGGCCTCTATATGTCCCCAGCCTGACTGGAGGGCTACAGTGCTGTTTTGGGTCTCCTGGAATTAGTGTCAGTTCAGAGCTAGTATCTAGTAATCCCCAAAATGCCTGATTATTTTCTTTTCTCCAATGAGAAGTCACTCTCGTAAAAGGTCGTAGATCCCTTTGGGGAAGGCTAGGAGAGAGATTAACAGTATGAATTTTTGGCAGTGTGTTTGGGTCATTCCTCATGGGAACCTGGCCTTCAATTCATTCAAGGGGTTGTTGATCTTCAAATTCACTCAAGTATGGGAGTTGACTGAGGGCAATTCGAGTTAGACTGTTGTTCACCTGACCTAGAATTCATCCATTCGTACAGATCAAGTACATATTTAGTAGATTTCATATCTATTTCACTCCTAGGGACACGATGACTAAGTAGTCGTAAGTGTATATGAGTCAGACTATTCTGATTACTGCTTTGACTTTGCTGTCCGTTACTGTAACCATGCCCACCTTGTCTTTGTCGATTGAGTGCCACCACTTGGCTCCCACTATTACGGGGTCCACTCATCCCCATTGTGTTTAGCTGTCTTAATTCAGTTAGGGCAGTTCCCACTGTCAACTCTGATTTACATAAAATAGCAATCACAGCAGTCTTCAAGGATGCTGGATTTCCCTTCACAAGTTTGTTCCTCACAGTTGTGGTAAAAGGTGTGTTCTCTGGGCATCCATGTGTGAGTGTGTGGGTTTAACCTGATAAATCCACCTTAGTATGCCAATTTCCCTAAGCCTCTGAATACCTACTTGTACAGTATACCAAGGCAGGTCTGGTACTTCAACTTGATGTAGTGCAGGCCACTGTGTAATGCATGCTTCAGCAACGCAACCAAAGGAACTATTAGATCTTTTCCTAACTTCTAGAGCTAAAATATTGAATGAAGAATGTGTGCTTAGTGGACCCGTATCAATAAACTCAGACTGATCCATCATTACGTTCCTTGCAGCATTATCCTCCACCCATAATAACCGTTCCCACACCTATTCCCCAGGTTCCTGTTTGTACATATTAGAAAAGTCAAGCAGTTCTCTTCGAGTGTGGCATGCCTCCTCCTGGGTCACACTTTGTTCTTCACCTTTTTGGGGTTCGCTAGGACTTAAATCTAATTATAGGTCTAGAAGCCAGAATCAATAGTGTGGAATTGTTTTGAGAAAGTTGAGCATTGTGTTGTAAAGCATCTCCCAGGAAATGACTCAGGGAAGGGCTCTTTAGAGGCAGCTGGGCTAGAACTAATCTCATTAGATGGAAGTAGAGGGGCTAATGGTTTTACTGGGCAGGGTGGTATAGCAGACACACATGAAGTAATCTCTTCAGGTGGAACTGGTTTCATAGGAAGGAGTGATTAAATGAAATATAGGGGCTCCTTGTCTCCAATTTTCTAATTATCTGCCCATATGTCCCCATCCCAAGTTTCAGGATCTCATTTCTTTACAATCAATGCCCCCTCACTTTAACTTCAGACTCCTCTGAGGTTGGCAATTGAAGTGGTGTTGTAATTTAGGCACTCTTACTATAAGACTCTGGTTTGGTTTTTGGCAACATCACCACTGTTGCTACAAGAAATAAGGCTTTCTTTCAAAGCACAAGTAGAAACTTGGTGGTTGTTTATGCTGCACTTGAATGTTGACACTGAAGCCCTGAGTGCATCTCTTTCTTTCACCAGTTTGTCAAGTGAAAGTAGGAGCAACCAACCAGCTTCCTTGTACTTCTCATTATGAGAAAATTGTTGAAAGGATTACATATATGTATGTAATCACTCAGGGCCTCACCTTTCACCAATACCTGATCTGTTGGTGGTGATAATTTGCATATTTGAATTGCCACGTCATGCCATGGATTAGCAGTGCCCTCTTTACTACTGAAAGCAGAGTCATCAACATCTCTGAGACTAACCAGACTTGAAAACTAATTTAGAAAACTCATCCTTACAATTTTGTTTCTCTAGAACCTCTCTCGGTACCAAATGTCTTAGGCTGGGTGCTCTAGAGAAGCAAAACTGGAATAGTGTATAAATATGTGTATACAGAGAGATTTACATCAAGGAAACAGCTCATGTGATTGTAGAGTTGCAAGTCTATGGATCAGGATAGAGGCTTCTCCTGATTGATGTAGCCACAGGGTCTGGCAAACCCAAGATTAGCAGGCTGGAGAGCAGGGCTCTTGCTCACAGGCTATGAAGGTTGATGAATCCCAAGATGAGCAGGTAAGCTGCTAGCTCCAGTCCCAAGAACTGGAGGTCAGAGGAACAAGAGACAGGTGCAGGATCCAGGACAAGCCAAGAGCCTTGGCAAGGTGAGCAGAAAGTAAGTAGGTGGTAGAGGGCAAAAAGATAAAGGCTGAGGGGGAAGTGAGCCACCACAGGCCCTACCTGCACTGATGTCACTCAGAGGATTCCATTATAGGGGTGATCACATACCAAATTTCAAGAGGGAAGTGATCACATCATACAACTGCCAAAACATTGAGAATCATGGCCTAGCCACTTGACACACAGTGTTAACCATCACACATGCCCTGCGATTAAAGTCAATGGAAAATTACATCAACTCCGTTCCGACCTGACTACTAATGCCCCAGACCCTTTAGGAATGCCAGTTTGGGTCACCCCACCAGGCAGAGAGCCACGACCAGCTGAGGTACTTGCTGAGGACAAAGGGAATATGGAATGGTTGGTGGAAGAACGTAGTTCTCAGTACTAGTTATGGCCACATGATCAATTGCAGAAACGAGGGCTGTAACAGTTATAAGTATTTCTGCTTTGTATATGTGCATCAACTATTTTTGTTGTCTCCATTTATAAAATATAAGATGTAAACAGAGCTAGTGCAGTTTTGGTTGTATGTGTGTTCGTTGTGTCATATTAGGCACAAGAATGACTTTGTAATTGTCTTTATTCAGAGATTATGTATGGGTGAATGAGATGTGTACAGGTGCCAAATTGACAAGGGGTGGACTGTGGTAGTTAAGATTGTGTGTCAACTTGGCTGTGCCATGATTCCAAGAGTTTTGGCAGTCATGTTGTGGTCACTTCCCTGTTGAGATTTGATATGTGACCACTCCAATGGTGCAATATGCTGTGAATAGCCAGTTGGTTGAATGGGAGTTTCCTTGGGCGTGTGGTCTGCATCCAGTGTGTGCAGACATTCTGGCAGGGCTCCGGGGGTTTTGCTTGCTCGGGTTCTGTAGCTGGCTCCTGTTCATCTGACCTCCAGTTTTTGAGACTTCAGCTGGCTGTTTACCTACAGTCTTGCCTGCCAATCTTGGGATTCGTTGATCTTCACAGCCTGTGAGCAACACCTGTGTTCTCCAGTCTGCTGATATTGGGTTCACCAGCACCTGAGGCTACATGAATCAGGAGAGGCCTCTATCCTGACGCACAGACTTGGGATGTTATGACCTCTAAAGCCATGTGAGCCATTTTCTTGATATAAATCTCTCTCTCTCTATATGTATCTTTATACATTTTACTGGTTTTGCTTCTTTAGAGAACTGAGGCTAAGTAAGAGCATTCACACAAGATACGAATATCTTCACTTCTTTGGTGTGTTCAGAGAGCTCTGTCCCATGCCACTTCTTCATACTTCCTTGGCTCCAAATTTCCAATCATGTTCCTTCCAAGTCCCTGGCCATCCAGTCAAAAAATTGGCCACAACCCATGAATCAGTGTACCATTGCATATCTGGCCATTTATCCTTGCAAGTAAAGTGAAAACTCATCTGCACTGATTGAAGTTCTGCCCACTGAGAGGCTATCCCCTCACCACTGTCCTTAAGGGAGGTCCCAGAAAGGGGCTGTAGTGCTTTGCTGCCACTTTCCACATTCAGATGGTGCCTGCATATCATGCAGAAAAACATCTGTAAACCAGACACCAGCTTTCACTTCCTCAGTCAACTGATCATGAGGCCATAGAAGAAGACCAGGAACGGGCAGGTAATGTAACAGAAGTGGAGGCCATGGGCATTTGGGACATTTCCTCATTTGACTTACTTGAGCCTTCAGGTCCTGCTCAGGTGTGATATGATATATACCACTTGCATTTAATGATGGAGTGCTGCTGAGCACATCCAGCTTTATGGCTCTCTATGTCAGACAACACCCAGTTCATGATGGGCAGCTCAGGACGCATGGTGACTTGGTGTCCCATGGTTAAGTGTTCAGTCTCTACTAATGCTCTGTAACAAGCTAAAACCTGTTTCTCTAAAGAAGAGTAATTAAATACGGAGGATGGCAGGGCTTTGCTCCAAAATCCTAAGGATCTGCACTGTCATTCACCAATAGGGGCCTGCCAGACACTCCAAAGAACATCTCTGTCTCCCATTGACTTCTAGAACCTTTGGTTCTGCCAGATCATGTGGCCCACGTGACAGAGCAGCTTGGACATCAGCCTGAACCTGTTCCAAAGCTTTCTCTTGTTGTGGGCCCTGCTCAAAACTAGTAGCTTTTCAAGTCATTTGATAAGTAGGATGGAATAGCACACCCAAATGAGGGATATGATGCCTCCAAAATCCAAAGAGGCCCAACAAGTGTTGTGCCTCTTTTTCAGTTGTTGGAAGGGCCAGATATATCAGCTTACCCTCCACTTCACAAGGAATATCTCAACATGCCCCACTCCGCTGGAGCCCTAGAAGTTTCACTGAGATGTAGGCACCTGAATTTTTGTCAGAATAATTTTCCACCCTCTAGCATGCAAAATGTCTTACCACTAAGTCTACAGTACTGATACTTCTTTCTTACTAGGTTCAGTCAGCATAATGCCATTAATGTAATGGACCAGTGTGATGTCTTTTGGAAGGAAAAACTGATAAGTTCCCTGTGGACTGAATTATCACATAGGGCTTGAGAGTTGATACTGCCCTGAGAAAAACTAGTGCAGGTGTATTGCTGGCCTTACCAGCTGAAGGCAAACTGCTTCTGGTGGCCCTTTAAAACAGGGATAGAGAAAAAGGCATTGGCCAGATTAATGACTGCATACCCCAGAAGATATATTAATTTTCATGGCACGTCCTCAAGGAAACTTCTCTTCTAACTGATTGGCTGCTCACATCAAATCACAAAATGGAGAATGATTACATAACTTCTGCCAAATCCCTGAGAATCATGGCCTACACAAGTTGACACATAACATGAATCATCACAGTGGTGAAGAAAGTATTCTGAAGTAGATACTGTTGATCGTTGAATAGGATTATGAAACTAGCTAAAGTCACTATATGACACACTTTAAAGCTATTAAAGCAAAATTTTATTTAATAAGAAATCTACTAGGTAATATAGTATAAGGTATAAAGTGTAAATTTAGCTGGAAAAATACTAGAACAAAAGCAAAAAAAATACCCACTGAGGTGAGAAGAAGAAAATGTCTGGCTCTGAGGCTGATGTTCCCTGGCTGTGAATGAGGAGCTGCTGCGGAGGAGGTAGGGCAACTGGCTCCGCCTCCGGTGCCCGAGGCAGAGTTAGAGGTGGAGGATTTATTAGCCTATGGGGCTCCATTGTTGGAGTAGGAGCAGTATCGATATCAGATGATTGTCAGGAGCCAGTTGGAGGTGGCTGAGAATGGAAATCCACCCTTCCAGCAGACTCTTTGTCTAGTGCCATCGCTGGACCTGGTGATGAAATACCTGGTGCTCTAAGGACTTCCGGTGTTGGTGCAGGAGCAGGTGGTTGAGGAACCATTTCTGTAGGTGGCCCAGGATGGGAATCGAGCCCTCCAGCAGGCTCTTCTCCTGGTGCCTGAGCCAGAGATCGAGATGGAGGGCTTTGGGCTACAGTGAGCTCTGGTGTTGGTAGAGGAACAGGAGTAGGATCGACATCAGCCAGTGTTCCAGGAGCCAGATCTGGATGTAGCCCAGAATAAGAATCTGATCTTCCAGCTGGCTCTGCACTTGCTGGTGATGGTGCTCTATGGAGCGCCAGTGTTAGCCCAGGTGCTTGATGGACCTCAGCAGGCGGTCCAGGACTTCGTTATGGTCTTGGCCCAGGGAGAGAATCCGTTCTTTTAGCAGGCTCTCTGTCAGGTGCCAGTGCTCAACTTCGTGATAGAGGACCTGTTGTTGTACCCAGCTCCAATGTTGCTGCAAGAGCAGGACCTGATTCAGGAAGTAGTCCTTGAGTGTGTTCTGAAAGTTGTCCAGGGTAAAAATCCAGCTCTGCTTCGTGCTCTCCATCTGGTGATGGGATAGGCGGTGCTCTATTGAGCTTCGGTATCGGTACAGGATCAGGATCGACATCACCAGGTGGTCCAGGACCTGGCTCATGCGGTGACCCTGGTTAAGAATCAGAATCTCCAGCGGGCTATCTATGTGCTGCCAGAGCTGAAGCTCGTGACAGAATAGCTGTTGCTCTGTCGACCTCCTGTGTTGGAGCAGGAGCTGGATCGACGTCAGCTTGTGGTCCAGAATCCGGTTCTGTAGTTGGCTCAGAATGGGTATCCACCTCTCCATCTTAGTCTCCACCTGATGCTGGTGATGGGACTGGGGAGAGACCTGGGCTACGTCAAGCTCCAGTGTTGGAACAGGAGCGGGAGCAGGATGGACTATAGCCGGTGGTCCGGGAACTGGTTCTGGAGGTGGCCCAGGATACGAATCTGAGCCTCCAACTGGCTGTTCGTCAGGTTCCACTGCAGGAGCTGGTGATGGAACCAGTGGTGCTCTGTGGAGCTCTGGTTTTGGTGCAGGAGCAGGATCAACCTCACCAGGTGGTACAGGGGCCGGTTCTGGGGGTGGCCCAGGAGAAGAATCCCACCCTTCAGCCTGCTCTGAGTTCGGTGGCAGCGATGGAGCTGGCGATGGAATAGCTGATGCTCTCTGAAGCTCCGGTGTTGGATCATCAGCAGGAGCAGGAATGACATCAGCCGGTGGTCCGGGAGCCAGTTCTGGACGTGGCCCAGGAGAGGGATCCACCCCTCCAGGCAGCTCTGCCTCTGGTGCCAGTGCTGGAGCTGATGACAAAATAGGTGGTGCACTATGGCACTCTGGTGCAGATACAGGAGCAGAATGTACCCCAGGAGATTGTCCAGGAGTCTGTTCTTGGGGCAAAGATAGCTCTTGAGCCCCTTTGACAATTGGTACTGGCCCTGGCTCTGGAGCTGCAAGAGGAGAAAGGTTCACCAACATGGCTGCCTTTCCTCATGCCTTGCCAATGATGGAAGACACCCACTGCCACGAAGAGAAGCCCATTCCCAAGATTTCCACCCCAGGAAGGCTTCCCAGACTGTGGTCTACCACAGGAGGGTCTGAAGTTACTCTGAGCTCTGGCTCAACCCCAGCCTCTGGGAGTCTTCCCTCGTGCCCCTCACAAGCTCACATGCAGTCATGCCCAGTCTTCCTCACCCTCTGGCTCTGCCTCAGTGACCTCCATTTGATCCAGCTGTGCCAAGAGAAGTTGGGTCCCGCGCTCCAGATGTGAGCCTGGCATGTTCACGTGCACATACTCCACCACGAGCTTTAGGCAGGGGAAGTCCGGGGGCTGATTGAAATCATCCGAGTATTCCTTCATCCATGTGCCCAGGATAAAAGAGATGGCTCTGGGGGCGGGTGGTGAAGAGCTGGTTAAGGGGCCTGGCTTTTCCTACCACACTGCCCTCCCAGGACTCCCCTGCAAGGGGCCGGTCCCTCTTTCTGCCCCTGACCTTCCAAAGGTAAGCATCGCCCTGCACACGCCCTCTGACTGCCCTGACATTGGCAGGCCAGGTCACTGACAGGAGGCTAGAACAGAGGCTTGTCCCAAGGAGCTCCCCATCAATGGTCTAACCAACTCTCCCTTGGAGTCTGAATTACATCCCTTTCTGTCCCCTGGCCCTCTCCCCACTGGACAGTAACCCTCTAAGGGCACAGAGATGCAGGTCTGCAGGTTCACCTCACAGCCTGGCTCACAGTAGTGCTCCAGGATTATCTGATGCTGGGTGACACACAGAGTCCATCTCCTGACCCAGATGCCGAGGCCATAGGGCCCCTCCTCTGAATCATGTTCACCAGCGTGCTGCCTGGTTCTCTGCATGTGTGTGAGCGTCTCTTCTCCCACGGACACTGTTCTCCCCTGGAACAGGGACCCCACATGCAGCTGAGCACCCAGAACCGAGGATCGGGATTTGGGAGCAGTTTCCTCCAATCGTGCCCCCCCACACCTCCTGTTTTAGGCACCAAATCGACAAGGGAGCAAGCAGTGATGTGAGGGAATTGTGGGAGGATGAATTCTCTCAGGGGTCTCTCTGAGCCCCCAGACTCCCCTCTGCTGCCCATAACACCCAGGATCCACTCCCATCTCTGCATGACTGCTTACATCCTGCGGGGGCACCCCTAAACTCATCCCTCTAGTGGAATCTAGATGTGTGGGGCTAGGGTCTGCCAACCCCAATCCAGACACAGGACCCCTAAAACCTCCACCATTCTGTAGAGATAGGAGGCCCTCCTTCTCCACAAAAAGTCCAGTCACCCTTTCAGCTGCTCCTGGGGTTCACCGTACTCAGCAGAATAGGGGTGGTTCCATCCATACCTAGAGGTGGTGTGAGGGTGTCACATCTAATGCACTGTGGACACTACTTGCTTTAGATGTCTAGTGTTCCTGTCTGACTCTCAGACTGGAACAGAATCCTAGGAGGGCAGGGCTTCCTATCTGCTTTGCTCACTGAACAATGCTAAATACCTAGAACAGTGTCTGCAACAGTAGGGGCCTCATGGATGATTGTTGAATGAGTGAACCCAACCAACACCTTCCCAGGTATCTAAGAGTCCTAGGGCCCCTCTACCAGCCTCCAGGGATCCCTGTCCTGGCTCTACCAAGGAGAAGGACCCATTAAATTGAATCTGCACCTCCTCTTTACAAATGTTAAGTACGTTTGCTCAAGGGTAGGTAGTCAGTGAGGGGTCACATAGACATCTTCTTCACAGGAGAGAGGAAAATAATGAATATGAACATCCCAGCCCCTCAAGCACCCTTCACCGTAGAGCTGGGCTCCGGGTACACACTTCCTGTGGCTTGTCTCATGTGGTCCTGACAGTAATTCTAGCTGATTGGACCTTTAGCACCCTACTCAGAGGAGAAAACTGAGGCTCTGAGTGGTGAAGTGACATTCTCCAGACTCACAGCTGGTAGAGGGTAGAGTCCCCATTGGGCTGTGGAGGGCTCACCTTTGGAGCAGATGTTCTAGGACCTGTTGGGTGGTGGCATAGGTTCTGTAGGCTCCCAGAAAGATTTCAATGTAGGAGAAGTCACCCTTTAGGTAGGCAGGCACCAGGAGCTCCATCAGCTTCTCCAGTGAGCCTGCCTTGAAGGTTTTCATCACCCAGACCTCATCCAGGTCCTCGTAAGAACCAGAGACACACTGGAATGGGACAGAGGAGGGACATATTGTCAGAGGGAGCCACATGAACCGCCACGAGGGTTGTGGGCTCAGAGCTCAGACCAGGTACTCCCTCTCCCTCAGTGACCTGTGTCAGGAGGTGGGACACCAGTGCCTTAAACAGCAAACAGGTCTCAGCTTTCGAAGCAGGATTGGAGGTGGGGGATGATTACAAACATTAGGAGCCTGAAGTGATTTTGTTAACGAAGTAACCATGGTATCTCCCTGGAGGAAGAGTTGTATCCCAGTGAGTCCTCACAAAACTCCCCGTTTCAGAGATGAGAAAACAGAGGCTTGGTGATATCCGTTGTCTGCTTGAAGTCACCTGGTCTGAGCCCAGAACTGTCTGACACTAGGGCTCCGTGATGTTCCCTCTGTGCTATGTGAGACCTGTTCCACTCCTGATTCTGGGGGGAAGGTATGGTTCAAGCTTACTTCCTCCCAGCTGAAGACAGTGCACAGAGCAGACTCACCCATGAGTTAAGGGAGACACAGATTTTTATTTCTGTACATTAAAGGTGGTTTTGAGAACCTGAATCCATGGAGCACCCAGATCCAGCCAAGTGTGAGAGCCTGGAGATCCTGGGGTGGGAGAAAGACCCCTAGAGAGCCGAGGACCTGACCAGATCGCTCAGGGAGGGCAAATGTGAATGGTTGGTAAAGGACTGAGAGGTGGCTCAGCTTCTCAGGGCCAACAGGTGCCTTAGAGCCACCCTGCAGTTCTGTTGGCCACCCTGACAGCAGACTGGCAAAACAGAAAGGAACCATAATACCTGGAACGGACTCAATGCAGAGATGCAGCCAGCATCACAAACTGCTGGGCCATGGGACCATGACAGCTGTTTTGGGAAGGAGTCTGGCTCTAGTGACCCTAACTTGAAATGTGCACATCCTTCTGACAAGCATGCCATTCCTGGAAGTCTGTCCTGGGTGGTTCAGGGTATGAGGACACATGTAAGCGTTTCTGCAGCCCTGCTGAAAGGGCAGCAGAAAGAAGGAATCAGTCCAGGGACAGCAGCAGTGAGAGGCTCAGTCACTGTGGGGATAGGCCTCCCTTCTGGAACATTCTGTATCAAGTCAGGGTACAGCCCCTGACCTGAATGAAGGGTCACGTGATGTATTCCCCGAGATTGCAGATTGTAGAAAAAGGTGTATCATAGCCTGAGCCCCACCCTTTAGGGTAAAAGAAGCCTGCTAAGTGTGATGATGTGTGAAGCTGGGAGAAGGTGTGGAAGGACAGTCCAGCCGACTGCCCCCTGGGGCTCTGGGATTGAAAGTTAAGCACTAAAATGGCAGCAACACGCAAAAGATGCATTGGCTTATATGAAGTGAAGACAGTATGAAAAGCTCGTCTCTCATGTTCCTACAAATACAGGAAGAGTGACTTTGTAGCTGGCCAGGGCGGGGGAGGCAGTGTTGTGGGGGCAAGGGTGATTCCTTTGGAAGGGAACTGGGGACCCTCCAGAGGGAAAGTCCTGAGAGGAGCTTGAGTTCTACGGGGTGGTATCTGGGCCCTGGGCCCCCTCTGGTCATCTCAGGTCCCTGGATGGGGATGCCACTCCCCTCCAGCCACACTCACCCAGAACCTTTGCCAGCCCTTCGTGGCCCCTTTCTTAGGGTAGACCAAGTAGACGACGCCATTCTCCTTTTCCTTGGGGATCTCCTGCTGGCAGTTCTGCAGAGACAGTGCTTTCAGCTACCAGGGATGCATCAAGAGCCCCTCCGAGCCACCTCCTTCCCTTTCTGCCCATCAAACCCTTGTGCCTCCCAGGAGCTCCCAGTTCCCGCATACTGGGTGGGTTGGACTGTGAGCCCCACCATTTAGCCCTGACCAAGTCCATGGACAGAAAAACGAAGCTCTGCCTATTGCAGCAGGATGTGGCAGAAGCTGGGCTGGCACAGGGTCAGCAGTGGCTGAGGCAATGCCAGCAGCTAGGGCTGCACTTTGAATCCCCACTCAGGGTCAGCTGGATCTCTGAGAAGGCCCAAGTGAGAGTGCTGACTCAGCTGGGACCCTGACAGTCCCTTCCTAAGATGTGGTCTGAACTGGAACCCCTGGGTAGACTTAAATCCCAGCGTTCTGTGTGATCAGCAGGATCAGGGCAGGGAAGTAAAAGAGGCGTCAACACTTGCCACCGCACCCCTGGTCTCCAAGGCACCCAATCTGGTGGACTAGACCCAGCCATGGTCAGACTCATCCCCATGAATCCAGAATGGTGAGAGACCATGGGGATGGACCTTGGGGTTGCCCTCAATGTGTGCTAGTCCTGAAGCAGCAGCCCCATTTTCATCATCCTCATTATCACTCCTCCCCTCCCAAATCTACCCAGATCACATGGCTCCTCCTTCCCTGACCCCACCACTTCTCTCCCAAATGGACCCTGCCTCAGCCAACAACTTTCTGCCTCCTCAGTTCTGTCCACATTTCCTCCCAGCTCCCATTACCAGGGATCCCATGAGGACAAGGGCTGGCATGGCCTGGGGGATGGTGTGACCTAGGGGAAGGATGTGGGACTGCCCAGGTGGGATCACAGTGGTGGCCTGGCCCATATTGGCATCCTTGGGCCACCCTGTGTTACCTTTGGATTCTTTTTGGTGAATGGCCTGAGCTTTCGTGGGTGGGGGACAAGACCATGTCTCAGCCTCGGTGAAAGTGTTGAACTCCTGGGTCTCTCAAGCTTTGATACAAGGGAAGATGAGAGACAACAAGAAAACATGTTTCTAGTTTGAGTGTCTCCACTCAAGTGAGCTGGGTAGGGGGCTGGTTACCAGGGTTCCAAGTTCTATGTACTCTGTCGTCAAGGAAGTGAGGTCACGTCCTGCTCTCCTGACTTGGGCCTAATGTCAGTTAGGATCTCCCCAAAGTCCCCGCTGTGCTGCTGAATGCTCACCTCTCCCCATGCCATCTCCGTAACTGTACACAGTGACACCAACACAGCCCTCCCCCCACCCCCAGAGCCTGTGGAAGGCCTCGGTGTAGCCAGGGTCCCAGCTTTGAGCAGATAGAGCTGGGTTCAGACAAAACTCATCCTCTTAACCAGTTTGTTACCCTGGACAAGTCTTTGTGCTTCTCAGTGCCTCCACAGTCCTCTACCCACACAGTAGGGAACATTCTACTATCTCCTTCCTAGGAACCTAGGCAGGTATATGTGAGGTAATACTTATAGAACCCATAGGCTGGAATTACCTGAAGCTAACCAGGGGTGGAGTATCTAGTAGGCAAGGTAAGCACAGGGCTTACCAGCTTACCAGATCATCTATAATAAACATTTTCACTTTTTCATAATTTTTTACCACATCTAATACTCTGCTTCTAGGTATGGCTGGCATCTGTCTCTCCCAACCCCACAGCACCTTCCTACAGAATCAAAGCCTCTTTTCAAATTTACAGTCCCTGATGGGGGCAGGTGAACCTGTAAGCAAGGTAAACACAGGTCTCCTTGTGCTTACTTACTAATCTGTAGTGAACAATTTCACATGGGTTTTGCCACATCAAAGATTTGGTGTTCACCATGTTTACTTGCCTGTTGGATAATCTGCTCCTGTAGCTAATGCACAAACTCAGAGATGGAAGAATTTCAAGCAAGGGTAGGAAGATGCATGGAGTACATCTCCAAACAGGGCTGGGTTCTGGTTGTGTGAGCTTAGGAAAGTCACTTCTGCTCTGGGCCTCAATTCCCAGCCTGCACCGGGAGGGGATTGAAACTAAATGAACATCAGATATTGTCACCCTGTGCATAAAACCCTCCAATAACTTCCATTATATAGAATCTGACCCAGTGCCTCATCTCAGACTAGGGGGTGGGCAGCCTGCACGATGGCTCCCAACAATCCTACCTCTTGGTCTCCACACCCTGGGTGACCCCCTCCCCTCCATGTGGATTGGACTCAGGGACTTGCTTCTCAAGAATGTTGTTGTTGTTGTTAGGTGCCACTGATTTGGTTTCAACTCGTAATGACCGCATTTGGGGCAATGTTTCTTGGCTCTCTTTTATTCTCTCTCTGTCTAAGTCATCTCTATCTCTGACTGTCTTTCATTTATTTCTATCTCTCCCCCCCCACCCCGAGAAGGAGCTGTGATGTATGACCTGCCCATGGAGAGACTCATGTGACAAACCTGAGGGAGAGTCTTCATCAACAGACAGACAGAAAGTGAGGCCCCCCAGTCCCACAGCTCAGAGTCCTGCTCATGACACGGCAGTGAGTAGGGAGCAGATCTTCCCCAGTCAAGATAAGTTGAGACCACAACCACAGGCTTCTGAGAACTTGAGGTAGTCACCATGTAAGCTCTGCCTGGATTCCTGGCCCACAGAGACTGTGTGCTGTGTGCTGTTGTGAGTCATTGCTTTTGGGGGTGTTGTTATCACAAAGCAGGAGATAACTCCTCCAGCCCACCAGGTCATGGGTCCTGGATCTGTCCTCCTCCTCCCTGCCTTCTGTCCTCCTCAGCTTTCTCTAGCCATACTGGCTGCATTTTAACCACCGCCCCCTCCCCCCCACCCTAGACAAACTCATGTCCGCCTCCCAGTCTCTGCACCAGCTGTGTCTTCTCCCTGGCACGCTGTCCCCAGACTCATGTAGGGCTTGTCCCTCCTGTCATTCCGGTTGCACATAAATGTCACGTTAGTGAGGCCTTTTGGACCACACCCCAGCCTTAGCTCACAGCACCCTACATTATTTTCTCTCTAAAACGTGCTCTTTTCTTTGCATGTATTTGTTTTCATTCTTTTATCCATCTTCATTATCCATTATGAACTGGATATTGTCTGACCCACAGAGTCATAAATTTGGACTTGCCTAGCAGCACTCCAGCATTGATGGAAGCAGTGTATTCAAGATCGGGCCTGAGCAGGACCTGAAGGCATAAGTAAGTTGCATGAGGAAATGGCCCAAATCCCATGGTCTCCACTCCTCTCACATTACATTTCATCTCCCAGTCTGCACCTGTGGCCTCATGGGATGTTCCTTATGATCAGGTGACTGAAGATGTGAAAACTCGTGCCTTGTTTACACATGGTTTTGTGCAATATGCAGGCACTAGTTGAAAGTGGAGAGCGGCAGCACTACAGCCCCTTGCTGGGACCTCCCTGAAGGACAGTGGTGAAGGGAAATCCTCCCAATGGGCAGAACTTGGAGCAGTGCACCTGATTGTTCACTTTGCTGGGAAGGAGAAATGGCCAGATGTGCGATTGTATGTGTACTGATCCATGGGCTGTGGCCAGTGGTTTAGCTGGATTGTCCAGGACTTGGAAGGGCATGATTGGGAAACTAGAGATAAGGATTTATGGGGAAGAGGTATGTGGATATACCCCTTTGAATGGGCCAAAGAAGTGAAGATATTTGTGTCTTATGTGAATGCTCACTAAAGAGTGACCTCAGCAGATGAAGACTTTAACGATCAAGTGGATAGGATGACGTGTTTTGTGGAAACCACTCATCCTCCTTTCCCAGGTACTTCTATCATTGCTCATGAACAAAGTGGCCATGATGGCAGGGATGGAGGCTATGCATGGGTCCAGCAACATAGACTTCTATTCCTCAAGGCAGATGTGGCGACAACCACTGCCAAGTGCCCAATCTACCAGCAGCAGAGACCAACACTGGGTCCCTGATACGGCCTCATCCCTCAAAGTGATCATCCAGCAACCTGGTGGGAAGCTGTTTACATTGGCCCACTTCCATCATGGAAAGCACAGCGTTTTGTGCTCACAGGAATAGACACTCTGCATATGGATTTGCTTCCTCTGCATTCAATGCTTCTGCCATAACTACCACCCATGCCCTTAGAGAATGCCTTATCCACCATCATGGTATCCCGCATGCATTTCCTTGAATCAAGGGACTCCCTTCACAGCAAATGAAATGCAGCAGTGGGCCCATGCTCGTGGAATTCACTGGTCTTACCATGTTCTCCATCATCCTGAAGTAGCTGGTTTGATAGAATGATGGAATGGACTCCTAAAGACACAATTACAGTGCCAGCTAAGTAGCAGTACCTTGCAGGGTTGGGGCAGTGTTCACCTAGGGGCTGTATATGCTCTAAAGCAGCATCCAGTATACAGTGTTGTATCTCCCATAGCCAGGATTCATGGGTCCAAGAATCAAGGGGAGAAATGGGAGTAGCACCACTCACTATTACCCCTAGTGACCCACTCACAAGATTTTTTGCTTCCCGTATTCTAGCTTCTTGGTTTGTTTTGTTTTGATATGCCCAAATGGGTTGCTTGAGTGAGCTAGCAGGATTATTTTCGCCTTTGAAGCTCTGATGTCCTGTCACCAGATGACTAGAGCTGTTATCAGATATATCAGTCTAGGAGTCCATTCACTTTTCTTGTATGGATTCAGCTCAGGTGTCCAGGTAGCTCATCATGTAGTGTGTGGTACAAGCTCTGTCCTACAATCTTAGAGGGTCAGAGGTGATTGTTGTAGGTAGTGGTATCTGGTTCCAGTAGGGAGTCATGCTCTGAACAAGGCAGGGGGCTGAGAAAGTTTCCCCAAGTGTCTGTGAGGAAAGCGGGTCCCTGTTGCCTAGAGCGTACATGTGGGTGGGTTCTGCAAATGGACCATGGGCACCGGATGCTTTTGGTTGTAAGGACTGGGAGGTAGCAGTTATTCTTGGACCCCTGTCACAGGTCGCTGGGTGACCTGAGTGGAGCCACCAGTCCTTTTGCCCCTGATGTGGGTTGGTGAGGACCCTGTTTAATAGCCAAAGTGGTGTCAAATATTAAACACTCATCTCTCCACCGCAGGGCTGAAATGGTTGCAGTTGGCCTTCAAGTGCCTATTCTCCTAGAATAAACCCTCACAGGTCCATGCAGGGGGAAAAGATACTCAAAGTCCATGGACTGTTTATGCCTGGACAGGAGCCACTTCTGTCCTGAGCTCTGCTGGCTAGTGGAGCTGGCTAATTACCTTTTCCCCCAACTGTGAATTTATTCCAATCTCATGTGATCCCACACAAGAAATACTGCTTATGCCATCAGGAGTAATCTGCTCACCAGACTGCCATTGTAGATCCAGGGCCTAGCCCAGAAGCTATGGACAACCCCATGGATATATTGGCCAGAGTTTCCTGGGGCATCTGGTGAACCCTACCCATGAGGCAGAGAATTAGAGAGTGCTCCAAAGGACAGAACAGGCAACAAGGTCCCTGTAGATCCCTGCCTGGGCTTTGGGCATCCTGCCCAAATGGTACTGCCTCACCTATAAGAGGAAGATAGAAAATTTCAAGGAAGCCCTCCAAAGCATAGGTTCCCTGAGGCATAGATCCTGAGAAGGGGAGCCCTTGGCCCATACCTAAGGATGAAGCTTTTCTGTAGTATGTTTTACAAGCCTGTCAAATCCACAAGGACTGGAACCTCCTGATAATATGTTCAAAGTACGTGAGACAGGTCTCACCATCCTTGCTTCCAAGGAGCATTCTGGCTATGGGCTGTGTTTTTAAGATAAATCTGGGATCTCTGAATCTGTCTTCTCTTTTTCTCTCTCAAATCTAATCACCAGAAACTTCAAAATAAAAGATAACAGCATCACTCAGGAGTAGAATACATGTTCAGGATCTGTTCCCTTCTTTTTAGAGGCTGGGGAAAAGTGGGTAGTTCTGCATTCTCAGTTCTTAGGGGAGAGGTCTGAAAAAGGAAGGTTGATATTAGCCCTTTTCTTTGCCAGTCCAAAGTCAACGATAGAGTTAGACATTAGTTGTGAGAGTATTTCAGCAAAGCCCTTAATCTCACGAATAACTGGCACTGTTTTCTCAGCATCTCTGTCTGTGAGGTTTTTTCCTTAAACTGTTCAGCTGTTCCAAAGGGTAGAGACTAGAGACCACTGTACTCCCTCTCCAATCCCTGTCTTTGGAGAGGCAGGTTAAGAAGTTTCTCTATGATCAAGGACTGTGGAAAAGACCTTCTCACTACTTCTCTCCCTTAAGGGTCCTGTTCATTCACAGTGCTTGACAGTGAAAATCTCCAATTACAATCTTTGCTTCTCATTTGGGCTTCTGTCCTGTTAGAGTGTTTGCTACATAGTAGCAAGCATGGAAAAGTCTCATGATCCAATAATGCAAGATAGCAGAATACCCTTCATTTCATGCTCCCTTCAGTGCTCAATGCAATGGTGTGGCCTAACCTTTGAAGCATTGCGTTCTCCTATCAAGTTTTCTGAGTCCATATGCTCAGAAAGAACAGACTTATACCATGGCAAATTGCCAGCAAAGTCTCCAGCCATGTCTGTAGGATTCACCAAGGGTCCCTGGCGCACCACCATTAACTACACCCGAGAATAGGTTATGTCAAATATAACATGGGCATCTTGAATGAAGGGACTCTGTGTTATTTGACTGTTATCTCTGGACCTTGTTTAGTGCCTTTAATACAGTAAGAAGCCATAAATATTTGTCAAATGACTAAATGAAAGGATGAATGAATGAATATAAATAAATGAAAACAATATAAGGCCACAATTTCAGTGGATTCAGAGACCCACTTGAAGCTCCTCTACATGCCCAAGAGGGTCTGTGTTCTAGGAAATAATAAAAAATGTAAGCTTTTGCAAAGAGTGCTTCAGCTTTAGCTGTCTTGATGAGTCTCCAAACATACTGGACAGTAGTTCTCAGGCTAGATGTTTATGGGAAAGCTCCAGGGGAGTAGGTGAAGTCAGTAGTTGGAGAAGTGGGCACAGTAGTAGTATCGAGCTCTGTGATGGTGTGGACACTATTCCTCCTGGTCAGGGTTGCCAGATAAAACACAGGGTAAACAGTTAAATTTTAGTTTCAGATGAACAACAAATAAATATTTAGTATCAGTGTGTCCCATACAATATTTGCAAAATACTTATACTAAAATTATTTGTTAGTTATGTGAAATTAAAATTTAACTGGGTATCCTGTATTTTTATTTGCTAAATCTGGCAACCTTTTTCCCGTCCATTCTACTTTGGCTGGATACCCTACCTTGGATTTGCTATGCCTCTATCCTCTGTGTACCTATTTTGCCAATGGTTCCTCTTTTATCTCTAGATGCACTTTAGTTTGATCCCACACTGACAAGGATACAATGATGATCTTAGACTGGACGAAATGAGGGCACTTTGTTACTATCACTCTATTCTCAAAAACATGGGAAGAGTAAAACCTCGTGTATCTGTGCCTGTGTGTGAGAGAGAGAAAAAGAGAGAAATGATGAATCAGTAAGAAAGAAGTTTAAGGTTCACTCTTTTGAGATAATCATGACAACTAGAAAAGGAATCCTAACCTGCAGTGGCCACAGAAGGAAGTAGTACAACTAGTGTGTGATTAAGATAGAGAAGTGGCTTCTGGGAAGAAATTAGGGAAAAACATCCTTGAGATTTATAGAGAATTGCCAACTTCTTGTCAAAGAGAGTGAACTATTTTTGAAAATCAGATGGTGTGGGAGGACTGCTAGTTCCTAATTCCAATCTCCATTCTCCTCTTTTTCTTGCAAATCAAAACTCTGAATTCTGACCTTCATCGAGGCAAGAATATGTCTGCCTAAAACATATATTTCCCATTAGCTCTTGCATCTAGAAATAGCCATGTGACAAGTTGTGGCCGGTGAGATGTAAACAGAAGATTGGTGGACATCTCTGGGAAATCATTCCTTTCTTAATATAGGTGCTACCTCCTCTTCCTTGTTGCATCCTTTTTATTTCTGCCTCGAGTGCAGAAATAAGGCAAGGGGTGGAATAGTCATCTTGAGAGCATGAAGCAACAGTGAGCGTGAAAGCCAAATGCTAAGAGTGGCAGCTCAGAAAGGTAGAAGGAGCCTAGGACATGAAGACTGTGCTCCGCACTCACCTTCTCTACTGAGATCCCCTTCAGGACTGGAGTCTGTTACCCCCCACTGCTGGGAGTGTGGTCAGCTGATAGCCTTCAGCTGTAAGCCTTCTCTGGGAATTACCCTCAGCTGAAGATGGCACCCCTCCGAAGGTCTTGCCTCCTTCCTGGTGGGCAACCCATGTCCAGTGACTGGCTTTTGAGGAAGTATAAAGGCCTGTTCCCTTGCCCCAACTCAGAAAAATTCTAAAAAACCATCACGGCTTCAGATCTCACGTGATTGGCTGAGGTCCTCTTGTGGCGGTACCACAGCCCAACTTGTTCTCTGTCCAATCCTGCTTCCTTCCATTATCCCATAGGGATTGATCCCAAGAGCGCTCATTAGTAAACTCCCTGTGTGCATTCTCCATCCCAGAGTTGCTTTCTGGGCAAGCAAACTTTTAGCAATGACTTTGCAGAGTGGAATCTTAACTCATTTTTTACTGTACTTCTCCTTTACTCTTCTTTCTGTTGTCTCTATCTTTCCGCAGATGGCCTTTCTCTGCTCTCCACCTTCCCCTAGAGGAGTCCATGATTTTGCTCCCACTTCCTGAAAGGTCTTTCCAAAGACCAGTACAGTCACAAATAGAAATCTCTTAGTGCAGTTCCAAAATGAGAGAAAGTATATCTGGGTCAATCATCTATAGCAAGGCTACATCATGTTATATAAACAAGATTCCTGGAACTGCACAGCTAGTATCAAATGGATGGCTGATTCCCTCAAAATGGCATGAGGAAGAAACCCCAATAGGCATCCTTTTTATGACCCTTAAAACAGACCATCCAAACAAATGCCCCATGAGACAACTTCTCAACAAAAGAAGGAAAATTTCTCTCAGTCATTTAACAAACATTTATTGAGCTTCTACTACGTGCCAGGCATTGTTTTTGGTGCTGAAATACAGCAATGAATAAGAGTAACAAAGTCTCTGTCCTTTTATCCATTGTCTATTTCTGCATCAAGGGACTAGAGACAATGCAAATACTTTAATGACAAGCACATTTTTAAAAGTTCCTGTAGGAGGCCCTCTGAGATTTCTTAGGAACATGTCTTTCCTTTATTTTTTTCACTAAAAAAATGCTGCCATTGAACATGCCAAGTTCATGTCAAGAGTATGGCTACTGTACTGGGTATGTACTCAGGCTGGTATAATCCTGGAATGGGAGCTTTACATATAAGGACTTATTCTAAACTTAATTTTTCAAGTACTCTCAGTCCCAGGAGTGTGCGAGTGGGGCGAAGAGTTCTAAGTATCAAAGTTAGGGTTAAAATTATAAGAATGGGAGCTGGTGTTAAGATTCAGGAATATAGTAGAGCTGCTAGCTTTAGAAATACACAATGCTAAGGTACTATAATATGAAAAATAGTCCAAAGACAGCAGTGGGTCTATGAGCATCTTTAGTTCAGTGTCATGATCTGGTACAAATTTTCAAGAAGGCAGTTCAGCAACATGTATCAAGGTCCTTTGCAGTGTTCGTATTTTTCAGCAGTAATTTCACTTTCTTGTTATCAAGAACAAGGAAATAATCCTAATGAGAAATGACATCATACCCACACACCATCTCTTCGGTTTCACTCCTCCTGACAGAGGTGTAAGTAAGGTATGGCAGGTAGGGTGCGTAGCAAGTGCTGTTTGAGGAGGGGCGCTAATGAGCAGTTTCTATTGGCCATCGAATTTTCCATCGCCAGCTGTGAGAGATCATTCAGCAATTTAAAACTAATTGCCATCGGCACTAATTTCTATAGCTAGGCCCCTACTCTTCGATGCTCAGATAGAGTTATTCTCAGCTAATTTGATAGCACTTACTACAAGTAAAGACAAAAGGTTAGAGGGCCTTAGGAAGTCACTTGAAAGAATATGCCTTTTTCATTTGAGTCTACCTTCTGTGTTTTTTTGGGAAAAAATTGTCACCTGCTGTGATGAAGTGTGCTTTCCATTAGGCAAACTGGGAGGAAGCTGGCTAAAGCTCTTTAGATGGATAGGTTCAACTGGATTGTAAACATCCTCTTTCTTCCTCAGGGTTATAAGACCCTTCCAACCTCCCTTTGGAACCTTTCACTCGGGCATAACAAGCGTCTATTATCATCTGACCAAATCTGAGGTACTAGATTTAAAAGACACAGAGACAGGGCTGGAAGGTGGAGTGTGGGTAAGTGTGAGAAACTGTTCACACAGGACACCTTAGTTCTCCAAACAGTATTGTCAATCATGCTACTTGATGGCTCCAGGGGCCTCAAATCATCCCCTGTGCAGCTTCCTCACAGCTTAACTAAAACTTTTATATGTCCAAATACATTTCTACTTTAATCTCTTAGCTCTCCCCCAACTTCCCAGGGAAGTGTGGAAGTTCTTACCTACAGGCCATAAAAAACACTAAAGCTTATCACAACCTTTAAGGAGGTTTAAAGTTTTAGGGTTTCTTCCTAAAACTTTGTCACTTAGTGTCCACACCTGTAGAACGGCACAACACTAGAGCTTAGGATTGACCGAGATGAGTGTTCAATTAAAGAGGAACAAGTAAGTAGAAACATTTAGGAGATTCAGGCACTGTTGCTGGAGCCTCTACGCCTTTAACTAAATAAGGCTCTTCCCTCCCACTGGTCAAGAATGAGCAGGTAAGGCACTGAGAGTTTTCCACACTTGCAAAGCTTTATTGAAGAGGCTTGCAAGCGGAGATGAGGAGGGCCTAGGCAAGGCTCACCCTCATCTCATAGAACAAAGGACTTGCACGGGCTTTTAAAAATTGTTGAGTGAGGGGCTGGGGGAAAGATTCACGTTTATTCAGAGGCACAGGTGGGGTTTTCTGGCAAGTACCCCGTTTCGGCCAGGATAGGTTAACTAAGCTGCACACACAGCTGCTTTCTAAGATGGCGCCTGTCCCGGAGGCCTCTCGATTTCATAGAAAGACTTATTATGGGGTGTCGCACCTTTGCAGTCCCTGACTCCCCGAGTTCAATTCCCCAGCTGCAGCTGGAGCCCTTCCCTGCCTCTGGTGGAAGGTCACAGAGCAGTCACTGGCAGATGTCCTGCTCATGTCCCTGGGGCTCGTTTCATCTGGTTGCTTCTGAAAGACAACTTTCATTGTTGTGGGCTAGTTTGTGATACCCTGCCCCATTGTTCTGGGAAATGTCTTTGTTTTGCACCGTGGCACATCTCCTGTTACTTTGTTTATGTGAATTGCAGACTTGGAGGCCCCTCTGTTCCCTAAGAACTTTGGATCCAGAGGTACAAGGAATAACAAAACACTCTTGGTGTCTCCAGTAAAGAACTAGGAACTCATATCAGGAAAAGCATCTTGTCTCCCACTAGTACCTACAGAAGGTGTGTGGAGGACACTGGACATTTGAGCTTTCAAAGCAGTCCTCTCACACTTCTTGGCAGCATTCTCTAGACTCACCAATGTGGTAATACGGCAGACATGAGGGCCACCACAAAGCTATGCTGGTCAGGATGATATAACCCCTTCTGGAAGATCTCAGGTTTCTGCTGAGAATCAGAAAATAACTTCTTTCCCCACCCCAGCCAACTTTCTCCATCTGCCTCTGAACCTACAACATTGAACATACACATCACCCTCCAGGATCTACCCCCGTAGGATGTTCTACCCCACAAATTTAACTCATGTATGTTCTTTGCAGGCTTGTCAGTGAGTCACAAAAACAGGGTTTGCAGAAAAGTATGTGGAGCTGCAATAGACTCTCAGAATTGGAAGCAACAAATCTGTGAAAGTGCCTGAATAGTGTCCAGCACATAATAGGTACTCAATAAATGCTGTTTTTTGTTTTTTTTTTTGGTCTCTTCTTCTAGTTCAAAATGTACCTGAGGAGTAAATCATTCTGGACAACTCTGCTAGAATCTTCTTTTCTTATAATGAACATAAATGCATTTCTCTGAGCCATGAGTCAAGAGCTGACTTGAAGGCAACTAGTTACTGGTTAGCTTCCTCTCATTATCTTATATTTACTCCTGGAGTTTTTACAGAATAAACTTTATGTCCTTTTGCACATAAAACATTCAAAGGCAGCCATTTCATTTCCTAAACATTCCCTTCAATATAACAATCCCCAGGTCTTCAATCAATCTGCTTATGACTTTTTTTTTTAGATAATTTTTGTTGTGCTTTAAGTGAAAGTTTACAAATCAAGTCAGTCTCTCACATATAAACTTATATAAACCTTACTACATACTCCCACTTACTCTCCCCCTCATGAGTCAGCCCACTCCCTCCTTCCAGACTCTCCTTTCCTGGCTGTTTTGCCAGTTTCTAACCCCCTCTACCCTCCCATCTCCCCTCTAGCCAGGAATTGCCAACATAGTCTCAAGTGTCCACCTGATACAAGTAGCTCACTGCTCATCAGCATCTCTCTCCAACCCACTGTCCAGTCCAATCCATGTCTGATGAGTTGTTTGCAGGAATGTTTCCTGTCCTGGGCCAACAGAAGGTTTGGAGACCATGACTGCTGGGATTCTTCTAGTCTCAGTCAGACCATTAAGTCTGGTCTTTTTATGAGAATTTGGGGTCTGTATCCCACCGTTCCCCTGCTCCCTTAGGGGTTCTCTGTTGTGCTCCCTGTCAGGGCAGTCATCAGTTGTGGCCAGGCACCATCTAGTTCTTCTGGTCTCAGGATGATGTAAGTCTCTAGTTCATGTGGCCCTTTCTGTCTCTTGGGCTCATAATTACCTTGTGACTCTGGTGTTCTTCATTCTCCTTTGATCCAGGTGGGTTGAGACCAATTGATGCATCTTAGATGGCCACTTGTTAGCATTTAAGACCCCAGATGCCACACTTCAAAGTGGGATGTAGAATTTTTTCTTAATACAATTTATTTTGCCAATTGACATACATGTCCCCTGAAGCCATAGTCCCCAAACCCCCAACCTTGCTCCGCTGACCTTCAAAGCATTCAGTTTATTCAGGACACTTCTTTGCTTTTGGTCCAGTCCAGTTGAGCTGACTTTCCCTATATTGAGTGTTGTCCTTCCCTTCACCTAAAGTAGTTCTTCTCTACTATCTAATCAGTAAATAGCCCCCTCCCGCCCTCCCGCCCCCATCTCCTAACCACAAAAGAATGTGTTCTTTTCAGTTTAAAATATTTCTCAAGATTTTATAATAGTGGTCTTATACAATATTTGTCCTTTTGCCTCTGACTAATTTCGCTCAGCATAATGCCTTCCAGGTTCCTCCATATTATGAAATGTTTCACAGATGCCTCACTGCTCTTTATTGATGCATAGTATTCCATTGTGTGAATATACCATAATTTATTTATCCATTCATCCGTTAATGGGCACCTTGATTGCTTCCATGTTTTTGCTATTGTAAACAGAGCTGCAATAAACATGGGTGTGCATATATCTGTTCATGTAAAGGCTCTTATTTCTCTAGGATATATTCAGAGGAATGGGATTTCTGGGTTGTATGGTAGTTCTATTTTTAACCTTTTAAGGAAACGCCAGATAGATTTCCAAAGTGGTTGTACTATTTTACATTCCCACCAGCAGTGTATAGGTTTTCCAATCTCTCCGCAGCCTCTCCAACATTTATTATTTTGTGTTTTTTGGATTAATGCCAGCCTTGTGAGATGGAATCTCATTGTGGTTTGAATTTGCATTTCTCTAATGGCTAATGATCAAGAGCATTTTCTCATATATCTGTTAGCCACCTGAATATCTTCTTTAGTGAAGCGCTTATATACCTGGTAACAGCTCAGACTAGCTGATAATAGGACATAAGTGATTCAAAAGGCACAGCAGTCAAGATAGGGCAATCTAGTAGCCCATCTCGGTGTATTGTAAGAAAACGAAACAAGAAGATAAGACTCAGTGAGCAAATATAAAAGAAAACATTACAATATCTCATAGATGGCTCGGAGACAGCAGTCAATATCAAATCACATAAAGAAGCACACCATGATTGATTCAACAAACCCTCAAATCAAAGAATCAAAATCATTCCCAGATGTAGATACATTCCTGGAATTGCCGTATGTAGAATATAAAAAGCTAATATACAGAATGGTTCAAGACATCAGGGATGACCTCAGACATGAAATAAGGCAATCTACAGAAAAAGCCTAGGAACACACTGAAAAAGCAGTTGAAGAAATCAAAAGGATTATGCAAGAACATAGTGGAAAAATGAATAAGCTGCAAGAATCCATAGACAGCATTCAGATCCAAAAGATCAACAATAAAATTACAGAATTAGATAACTCAATAGAAAGTTAGAGGAGCAGAATTGAGGAATTGGAATGCAGAGTGGGGGAGCTGGAGGATAAGGAATTGACACCAATATAGTTGAAGAAAAACCAGATAAAATTTTTTTTTTTTAAATGAAAAAACCCTAAGAATCATGTGGGACTCCATCAAGAAGAATAACTTGGGTGTGATTGGAGTTCCAGAACAGGGAGGGATAACAGGAAATAAAGAGAGAATAGTCGAACATCTGTTAGCAGAAAACTTCCCTGGCATCGTGAAAGACAAAAGGATATCTATCCAAGATGCTCATCGAACTCCATACAAGAGAGATCCCAAAAGAAAATCACCAAGACATACTATAATCAAAATTGCCAAAACCAAAGATAATGAAAAAATTTTAAAAGCAGCCAAGGATAAAGGAAAAATCACCTACAAAGGAGAATCACTAAGAGTACGTTCGGACTATTCAGCAGAAACCACGCAGGCAAGAAGGCAATGGGATGACATATATAGAGCACTGAAGAAGAAAAACTGCCAGCCAAGAATCATATATCCAGCAAAACTATCTCTCAAATATGAAGGTGAAATTAAGACATTTACAGATAAACACAAGCTTAGAGAATTTGCAAATACCGAACCAAAACTGCAAGAATTACTAAAGGAAATCCTTTGGTCAGAAAATCAATAATATCAGATACCAACACAACACAAGGTCACAGAACAAAACATCCTGATATCAACTCAGATAGGGAAATCACAAAAACAAAATAATATTAATTTTTAAAAAATTGCTCAAAACACGAATCACCGATGTCATTATGTAAAAGATTACAATAGTCAAAAAAGAGGGAATAAATAGAGAAGGCATAGATCTTACGTATGGAGAGGAAAGCAAGGAGACATAGGGCGATACAAGTTAGATTTTTACTTAGTCAAATAGGGGTAAATATTAAGGTAACCACAAAGAGATCTAACAATCCCATACTTCAAGGTAAAAACCAAGATAAACATAATGACTCAGCAAAAATAAATTCAACTACTATGAAAAGGAGGAACATACATTCTACAAAGAAAAAGCCTCAGCACAAAAAGTAAGCAGAAAAATGAAATTCTCCACAATAAACAAAAAAAGGCATCAAAATGACAGCATAAACTCATACTTCTCTATAATTACGCTGAATGTAAAGGGACTAAATGCACCAATAGAGAGACAGAGAGTTGCAGACTGGATAAAAAAACACGATCCATCTATACGCTGCCTACAAGAGACACACCTTAGACTTAGAGTCACAAATAAACTAAAACTCAAAGGATGGAAAAAAATATATCAAGCAAACAACAATCAAAAAAGAGCAGGAGTAGCAATATTAATTTCTGACAAAATAGACTTTAAAGTTAAATCCAGCACAAAGGATAAGAAGGACACTACATAATAATCAAAGGGACAATACACCAGGAATTTATAACTGTATTAAATATTTATGCACCCAGTGCTAGGGCTGCAAGATTCATAAAACAAACTTTAACGGAATTGAAAAGTGAGATAGACGCTTCTACAATTATAGTAGGAGACTTCAACACACCACTTTCGGTGAAGGAAGGACATCCAGTAAGAAGCTCAATAGAGACATGGAAGATCTAATTCCTATAGTCACCCAACTTGACCTCATAGACTTACACAGAACACTCCACCCAACAGCTACAAAGTATACTTTCTTTTCTAGCACACATGGAACATTCTCTAGAATAGGTCACATATTAAGTCATAAAACAATCCTTTGCAGAATCCAAAACATCGAAATATTACAAAGCATCTTCTCAGACCACAAGGCCATAAAAGTAGAAATCAATAACAGAAAAAGCAGGGAAAAGAAATCAAATACTTGGAAACTGAACAATACCCTGCTCAAAAAAGACTGGGTTATAGAAGACATTAAGGAGGGAATAAAGAAATTCATAGAATCCAATGAGAATGAAAACACTTCCTTTCAGAACCTTTGAACACAGCGAAAGCAGTGCTCAGAGGTCAATTTATATCAATAAACGCACACATAACAGAAAAGAAAGAGCCAAAATCAACTGTCCCTACAACTTGAACAAATAGAAAGAGAGCAACAAAAGAAACCGTCAGGCACCAGAAGAAAGAAAATAATAAAAATTAGAGCAGAATTAAATGAATTAGAGAACAGAAAAACAATTGAAAGAGTTAAGACGGCCAAAAGCTGGTTCTTTGAAAAAAATTAACAAAATTGAGAAACCGTTGGCCAGACTGACTAAAGAAATTCAGGAAAAGAAACAACCCGAATAAGAAATGAGGTGGGCCATATCACAACAGATCCAAGTGAAATTAAAAGAATCACATCAGATTACTATGAAAAATTGTACTCTAACAAATTTGAAAACCTAGAAGAGATGGATGAGTTCCTAGAAACACACTACATACCTGAACTAACACAAACAGAAGTGGAACAACTAAATAGAACCATAACAAAAAAAGAGATTGCAAAGGTAATCAAAAAACTCCCAGCAAAAAAAAAAAGCCCTGGTCCCTATGGCTTCACTGCAGACTTCTACCAAACTTTCAGAGAAGCGTTAGCACCACTACTACTAAAAGTATTTTCAAAGCATAGAAAAGGATGAAATACTACTTAACTCATTCTATGAAGCCAGCATAACCCTGATACTAAAACCAGCTAAAGACACCAGAAAAAAAGAAAATTACAGACCTAAGTATTTTATTATTTTGGGGATTATTATAAATGGAATTGATTTGGTGATTTCCTCCTCGATGTTCTTTTTGTTGTTGTAGAGGAATCCAACTGAATTTTGTGTATTTATCTTGTTTCCGAATACTCTGCTAAACTGTTCTATTAGCTTCAGTAGTTTTCTCGAGGATTCCTTAGGGTTTTCTGTGTGTAAGATCATGTCATCTGCAAATAGAGATACTTTTACTTCTTCCTTGCCAATCTGGATGCCTTTTATGTCTTTATCTACCCTAATTGCTCTAGCTAGGACCTCCAGCACAATGTTGAAAGAGTGGTGATAAAGGGCATCCTTGTCTGGTTCCAGATCTCAAGGGGAATGCTTTCAAGCTCTCTGCATTTAGGATGATTTTGGCTATTGGCCTTGTATAAATGCCCTTTATTACGTTGAACAATTTTCCTTCTATTCCTATTTTGCTGAGAGTTTTTATCATGAATGGGTGTTGAACTTTGTCAAATGCCTTTTCTGCATCAATTGATAAAATCATGTGATTCTTGTTTTATTTATGTGATGGACTACATTAATTGTTTTTCTAATGTTGAATCATCTCTGCATACCTGGTATGAATACCACTTGGTCATGGTGAATTATTTTTTTGATATGTTGTTGAATTCTATTGGCTAGAATTTTCTTTAGGATTTTTGCATCTGAGTTCATGGGGTATATACGTCCGTAATTTTCTTTTCTTGTGGTGTCTTTACCTGGTTTCGGAAACCCTGGTGGCATAGTGGTTAAGTGCTACAGCTGCTAACCAAAAGGTCAGCAGTTGGAATCCTCCAGGCACTCCTTGGAAACTCTATGGGACAGTTCTACTCTGCCCTGTAGGGTCGCTATGAGTCGGAATTGACTCGACGGTGGCAGGTTTGGTTTGGGTTTTGGTTACCTGGTTTTGGTATCAGGGATATGCTGGCTTCATAGAATGAGTCTGGCAATATTCCCTCATTCTCTGTGGTGTGAAATACCTTTAGTAGTAGTGGTGTTAACTCTTCCTTGAACATTTGGTAGAACTCTACAGTGAAGCTGTCTGGGCCAGGGCTTCTTTTGTTGGGAGTTTTTTGATTACCTTTTAAAGCTCTTCTTTCCTTATGAGTCTATTTATTTGTTCTACCTCTGTGTTAATTTAGGTAGGTAGTCTGTTTCTAGGAATTCATCTATTTCTTCTAGGTTTTCAAATTTGTGTTCATAGTAATCTGATATGATTCACATGATTCTTTTAATTTTAGTTGGGTCTGTTGTAATATCACCCATCTCATTTCTTATTCGGGTTATTTGCTTCCTCTCCTGTTTTTCATTTGTAACTTTGGCCAATGGTTTATCAATTTTGTTGGATTTTTTTCAAAAAAACAGCTTTTTGTCTTGTCAATTCTTTCAGTTGTTTTTCTGTTCTTTTTCATTTAGCTCTGCTCTAATTTTTATTATTTCTTTTCTTCTGGTGCCTCAGGGTTTCTTTTGTTGCACTTTTTATTTGTTCAAGTTGTAGGGATAATTCTTTGATTTTGGCCCTTTCTTCTTTTTGGATGTGTGCATTTATTGATATAAATAGACCTCTGAGCACTGCTTTCACTGTGTCCCAAAGGTTCTGATAGGAAGTGTTTTCACTTTCATTGGATTCTGTGAAGCTCTTTATTCCGTCCTTAATGTCTTCTATAATCCAGTCTTTTATGAGCCAGGGTATTGTTCAGTTTCCAAGTGTTTGATTTCTTTTCCCTGCTTTTTCTTTTATTGATTTTCACTTTTATGGCCTTATGGTCAGAGAAGATGCTTTGTAATATTTCAATGTTTTGGACTCTGCTAAGGCTTGCTTTATGACCTAATATGTGGTCTATTCTAGAGAATGTTCCATGTGGGTTGTAAAAGAAAGTATTCTTGGCTCCTGTTGGGTGGAGTGTTCTATATATGTCTATGAGGTCAAGTTGGTTGATTGTGGCATTTATATCTCCTGTGTCTTTATTGAGTTTCTTTCTGGATGTCCTGTCTTTCACCGAAAGTGGTGTATCGAAGATTCCTATTATTATTGTGGAGCTGTCTGTCTCACTTTTCAATGCTTATAGAGCTTCTTTTATGTATCTTGCAGCCCTGTCATTGTGTGCCTAAATATTTAATATGGTTATATATTCTTGGTACATTGTTCCTTTATTCATTATATAGTGTCCTTCCTTATCCTTCATGATGGGTTTAAGTTTAAAGTCTATTTTGTCAGAAATTAATATTGCCATTCCTGCTCTTTTTTGATTGTTGTTTTCTCGATATAATTTTTTCCATCCTTTGTGTTTTAGTTTGTTTGTGTCTCCAAGTCTAAGGTGTGTCTCTTGTAGGCAGCATAGAGATGGATCTTGTTTTTTAATCTATTCAGCCACTCTCTGTCTCTTCATTGGTGCATTTAGTCCATTTACATTCAGTGTAGTTATGGATAGGTATGAATTTAGTGCTATCATTTTGATGTCTTTTTTTGTGTGTTGTTGACTGTTTCTTTTTCCCACTTAATTTTATGTGCTGAGTAGATTATCTTTCATCATATTTGTTGTTGTTGATTTTGTTTCTGCTGAGTCTTTTTTTCTCGTATTTTATTTTGATGTATAGGATAGTTTTTCTCCTTAGTGGTTACCTGATTATTTCCCCTATTTTTCTAAACTTAAAAAAAAAAAAGACCTAACTTTTATTTCTTTGTATTGCCTTGTCTTCTTCTCCATATGAAAGATCTATGACTACATTTCCTAGTCCCTCTTTATTGTTTTGGTGTTGTCTTCTTTTACATAATACCATCGCCACTTCACTTTTTTGAGTGTTTTTTAATCTTGGTTTATTTTTTTGATTTCCCTGTCTGGGTTGACTTCTGATTCTCTGCCCAGTGTTCTAGTCTTGGGTTTATACCTGATGTTATTGATTTTCTAGCCAAAGAGCTCCCTTTGGTATTTCTTGTAGTTTTGGTTTGGTTTTGACGAATTCATTAAAGTTCTGTTGATCTGGAAATCTCCTAATTTCACCTTCATATTTGAGGGACAGTTTTGCTGGATATGTGATTCTTGGCTGGGAATTTTTTTCCTTCAGTTTTTTATATAAGTCATCCCATTGCCTTCTTACCTGCATGGCTTCTGCCAACTAGTCTGAGCTTATTCTTTTTGACTTTACTTTGTAGGTGACTTTTTGTTTATCCCTAGCTACTCTTAAAATTCTCTCTTTATCTTTGGTTTTGGCAAGTTTGATTATAATATATCTTGGTGTCTTTCTTTAAAATGTGCCTTATGTGGAGTTTGATGAGCATCTTGGATAGATATCTTCTCCTCTTTGACGATATCAGGGAAGTTTTCTGCCAATGAATCTTCAACAATTCTTTCTGTATTTCTGTTATCCCTCCCTGTTCTGGTACTCCAATCACTCGTAGGTTATTTCTCTTGATAGAGTCCCAGATGATTCTTAAGGTTTCTTTATTTTTTAAAATTCTTTTATCTGATTTTTCTTCAAATATACTAGTGTCAAATGCTTTATCTTCAAGTTCAGAAATTCTGCCTTCCACTTGCTGAGTTCTGCTCCTCTTTCTATTGAGGTGTCTACTTCTGTAATTTTATTGTTAATCTTCTGAATTTCTGATTGTTGTCTCTCTGAGAATTTTTCCAGGTTATTAAATTTTTCATTATGTTCCTAAATAATCGTTTTAATTTCTTCAGTTGCTTTATCTGTGTATTCCTTGGCTTGTTCTGCGTATTGCCTCCTTTCCTTCCTGATGTCTTGAAGGGTTCTGTATATTAATCTTTTGTATTCTGCCCCTGGTAATTCCAGGAATGCACTTTCATCTAGAAGATCCCTTGATTCTTAGTTTTGAGAGCTTGTTGAGGCGATCATGGTCTGTTTCTTTCTGTGACTGGATATTGACTGTTGTTCCTGAGTCATCTATAAGTTATTGTATTAATTTATGTTTGCTTACCGTGTCGTAGCTTCTTGCTTTGTTTTGTTTTGATATGCCCAAATGGATTGCTTGAGTGAGCTAGCTTGATTATCTTCGCTTTTGGAGCTCTGACGTCCTGTTCCTAGATGGCTAGAGCTGTTATCAGGCATATCAGTCTAGGAGTCCATTCAGTTTTCTTGTATGAATTCAGCTCAGATGTCCAGGTAGCTGATCATTAAGTGTGTGTACAGGCTCTGCCCTACAGTCTTAGAGGGGCAGAGGTAATTGGTATAGGTACCAGTATCTGGTTGCAGCAGGGGGGTTACACTCTGAACAAGGCAGGGGACTGAGAATTGTCCCCCACTTGTCTCTGAGGAAAGCAAGTCCCTGTTCCCTAAAGTGTACAGGTGGGTGGGTTCTGCAGATGGACCATGGGCACCCAATGTTTTCATTGTAAGGATTGGGAGGAACTAGTTATCTTTGGACCCCTGTCTTAGGTGGCTGGGTGACCTCAGTGGAGCCACCAATCCTTAGACCTCTTATATGGGTAGGTGAGGATCCTGTTTAATAGGCAAAGCAATGTCAAACATCAAACACCCACCTCTCCGCTACACGCCATGAATGGTTGGAGTCTGCTGACAAGGGCCTATGCTCCTGAAATAGGCCCACACAGGTCCATGCACAAGGGAAAGGTACTGAAAGTTCATGGACCATTTATGCCTGGACAGGAGCTGCTTCTGTCCTGAGCTCCCCCGGTTAGTAGCTCTGGCAAATTATCTTTTCCCCCAATTGCAAATTTATTCCTTCTTCAAGGCTGGGAGGATGGCTCTAGGCACTCAACAGGGCCTATCTCAGGCCCAGGGAAATCAGCTGCTGAAGCCAGCTTGGGTGTGGGGGAGGGGCATAGTAGGCTATCCACAAGGACTTAGCTTTTGCTGACAGCACCATATTTCTCAGGTTCTGGAGGTGTGCGTAGGCTGTGGGGCTGGCTGCATCTCCCTGTAGAAACTGTGGCCAAATGCTACTTCCAGCCCACTGCCACTGCTTCCAGAAATGGTGCCTGAGGGCGCCCCACGATTCAGGTCTAGTAACTCCTCTCCACTTCTGAGCTGTCTCTTCCTCCCCTGCCCCTCAGTTCATTTTGTAAGCTTGCCTAGGTTATTATAAATATACTCATTTCACTTGCTTTTTCAGGTCTTTGTTGTAAAAGGGCTCGCCGGAAGCGTCTGTCTATTCCGCCATCTTGGCTCCGTCTCCCTGTACATTAAATTTTGAAAAGCACTTCTCTGAAAGGCTCAAATGAGAGTCGATGAGTCCAGTATGTGACTAATCCAGGATGCTGCCAGGTTAGATTAACTTGTGAAAAAAATAAACTTGGAGACCTGCAATATCCCTTTCGTTGAATAAAGTAATCCTATTATTGCCCTGACTCCATTTATTCACTATTACTCAGCACCTTTTACTCTGTACCCAGCAGTGTGCTTGTTGCTAGGCACATGGCACCCAGAAGACAGAGCCTTTCCTTTAAAGAGTGGAGTAAAAGAAAAGGGAAAAGAAACAGGAAATGACAATACACTGGGATAAAATTATGGTGGAGGAAATGGATGGTATCCTGGGATCATAAAGTTAGGGGTGTCTATTCTAGATTTAGGGAGCAGTGGTGGTGCAGTGGTAGAATCCTCACCTTCCATGTGGGAGACCTGGGTTTGATTCCGGGCTGATGCACCTCATATACAACCTCCACTTATCTGTCATTGGAGGCTTGTGAGTTGCTATGATGCTGAACAGGTTTCAGTGGGCCTTCCAGACTAAGACAGATTAGGAAGAAATTCTTGACAATCTACGTCCAAAAGAATCATCTAATGAAAACCCTATGGCTCACAATGGTCCAATCCCTTTGTGCATGAGATTGCCATGAGTTGGGGGCCAACTGCATGGCAGCTAGCAACAACAAATTTAGACTTGTTAGGGGATGGGGGGGTTAGGAAAAATTTTAGAGAGGGGCAGTAGTTAGCCAAGGAAAAGTGGAGGTGATGTGGGGAACGTTGTGAGCAGGGGGCATATTCAAGGCAAAGTGAAATCCCCAGAGAGAGATCACAAAATGTATTTTTGATAACTTCAAATAATTCCATAGGGGAGAAGCTTGGAGAGGAAGGAGTGGAGTGGAATTGCTAAAAGAAGAGCTTGGAGAGGAATAAGCATGGACCAAGCTTTGTGTCTTTTTCTTGGACTTTTTCTTCAAGGCAGAGGAAAGCCATCAGAAACCTCTGGTGGACAGTGATTATTGAATGTCTGTTGCCACTAGACCTGATGCTTGGGGTGTAGATGCTGGATCAGATTGGTGTTTCAGAAAGATCACTCTAACTCTTGCTAATATGAAAATAAAAATCATTGAGAGTCCCTGGGTGGTGTAAACAGTGAACGCACTTGACTGCTAACTGAAAGTTTGAGTCTGCCTAGAGGTACCTCGGAAGAAAGGCCTGGCAACCTTCCAAAAAATCAGCCACTGAAAACCCTATGAAGCACAGTTCTACTCTGGCACACATGGGGTCTCCATGAGTCAGAATTGACTCAACAGCATTTAAGTAAATTACTGCACAGTGACTATATACTGCGTGATAAGGGCTTTACGTGTTGGAACTCTTTTACAATAACAATAAAAAAAAACAAACAATACTTAATATTTATTAAGTGCTTGCCCTGGGCTAGATGCTTTACTTGCACAATCTCATTTAAATTCACCATAACCCCATGAGGTAGGTACTAGCATTATTCCCACTTTATAGACTATGATGTTAGAGAGGGTAGGAACCTACACATCCTTACACAGCTAAGAACCAAGAACCAAAAGAGACTCACATGAGGCCAAGGGCTCCTAATGTTGTAAGGCAATGGCTCTTTAATAAAATACAGTTCCAAGCCAGCAGTGCCAGCATCACCTGGAAACTTACTAGAAAGGGAACTAGAATGCATATTCTCAGGCCCCATCCCATATGTACTGATTCAGAAAGTCTGGGTGTGGGGCCCAGCATCTGTATTTTAACAAGCCCTCCCGATGATTCTGATGCATGCTAAATTCGAGAACTACTGTTATAAGATTGTATATTAAACTATGTTTCTCAATTTTCATCCAATAAACCTTTATTTGGAGACCCTGGTGGCGTAGTGGTTAAGTGCTATGGCCATTAGCCAAGAGGTCAGCAGTTCGAATCGGCCAGGCGCTCCTTGGAAACTCTACGGGGCAGTTCTACTCTTTCCTATAGGGTCGCTAAGTCGGAATCGACTCGACAACAGTCGGGTTTTTTTGGTTTAGTTAAGTGCTGTGCATTGTTCTAGGCTTTGCTAACGATACTGGTGCGTCACTTTATTGTTATCGTTAGGTGCTGTCCAGTTGGCTCCGACTCATAGCGAACCTGTGTACCACAGAATGAAACACTGCCTGGTTCTGCGCCATGCTCACAGTCCTTGTAACACTTAAGTACATTGTTGGAGCTGCTGTGTCAGTCTCTTTGAGGGTTTTCCTCTTTCCGCTGACCCTGTACTTTACCAAGCATGATGTCCTTCTCCAGGGACTGATCCCTCCTGACAACATGTCTAAAGGATGTAAGACTGAGTCTTGTCATCCTTGCCTCTAAGGAGCATTCTGGTTGTAGGTCTTCCAAGACAGATTTCTTCGTTTTTTGACAGTCCATGGTATATTCGACATTCTTCGCCAACACCACAATTCAAAGGCGTCAAGTCGTCTTCCATCTCCCTTCTTCATAGTCCAGCTTTCTTATGCTTCTGATACGATTGAAAATACCATGGCTTGGGTAAAGCACACCTTAGTCATCAAGGTGACATCTTTGCTTTCCAACACTTTAAAGTGGTCTTTTGCAGCCGATTTGCCCAATGCAATACATCTTTTGATTTCTTGACTGCTGCTTCCAGGGGTGTTGACTGTATATCCAAGTAAAATGAAATCCTTGACAACTTCAGTCTTTTTTTCATTTATCATGATGTTCTTTATTGGTCCATTTGTGAGGATTTTTGTTTTCTTTATTTTAAAGTATAATCCATACTGAAGGCTGTGGTTTTTGATGTTCTTTAGTAAATGCCTCAAGTCCTCTTCACTTTGGGCAAGCAAGGTTGTATCATCTGCATATTGCAGGTTGTAATGAGTCTTCCTCCAATCCTAATGCCCCATTCTTCTTCCTGTAGTCCAGCGCCTCAGTTTATTTGCTAAGCATACAAATTGAATAAGTACGGTGCATGGATACAACCCTAATGCGCACCTTTCCTGACTTTAAACCACACAGTATTCCCTTGTTCTCTCTGAACAATTGCCTCTTGATCTCTGTACAGTTTCCTCATGAGCACAATCAATTGTTTTGGAATTCCCATGTTTCACAATTTTATCCATAATTTGTTATGACCCACAGAGTCGAATGAATGCCTTTGCATAGTCAACAAAACACAGGTAAACATCCTTCTGGTATTCTCTGCTTTCAGCCAGGGTCCATCTGACATCAGCAGTGATATCCCTGGTTCCACATCCTCTTCTGAATCTAGCTTGAATTTCTAGCAGTTCCCTGTTGATCTACTGCTACAGCTACTTTTGAATGCTCTTCAGCAAAATTTTGCTTGAGTGTGATGATATCATTCGATAATTTCTGCGTTCCGTTGGATCACCTTTCTTGGGAATAGGCACGAATATGCATCTCTTCCAGTCAGTTGGCCAGGTAGCTGTCTTCCCGTGCTGCCTCTTTTTGTTGAAACATCTCAGTTGATGTTCTGTCAATTCTTGGATTCTTGTTTTTTGCAAACACCTTCAGTGCAGCTTGAACTTCTTCCTTCAGTTCTGTTGGTTCCTGACCATGTGCTACCTCTTGAAGTGGTTAAAAGGTGACCAATTCTTTTTGGTATAACGATTCTGTGTAGTCCTTCCATCTTCTATTGGTGCTTTCTGTGACATTTAATATTTTCCCCATAGAACCCTTCACTGTTGCAACTTGAGGCTTGAATTCTTTCTTCAGTTCTTTCAGCTTGAAAAATGCCAAGCATGTTCTTCCCTTTTGGTTTTCTATCTCCAGCTCTTTACACATGTCATTACAATACTTTACTTAGTCTTCTTGAGCCATGCTTTGAAATCTTCCTTTCAATTCTTTACTTCATCAATTCTTCCTTTTGCTTTAGCTGCTCGATGTTCAAGAGCAAGATTCAGAGCCTCTTCTGACATCCATTTGGGTCTTTTCTTCCCTGTCTTCTTAATGCCTCTTGCTTTAAAATTTTTTTTTATTGTGCTTTAAGTGAAAGTTTATAAATCACACCAAAATTTACAAACACCTTGCTATATACTCCTAATTGCTCTCCCCCTAATGAGACAGCACACTTCTTCCCTTCACTCTGTCTTATGTCCATTCGGCCAGCTTCTGACCTACTCTGCCCTCTCCTCTCCCCTTCAGACAGGAGATGCCAAGATAGTCTCATGTGTCTACTTGAGACAATAAGCTCATTCTTCCCCAGTATCATTTTCTATACCATAGTCCAGTCCCTGTCTGAAGAGTTGGCTTTGGGAATGGTTCCTGTCTTGGGCTAACAGAAGGTCTGGGGACGATGACCTCCAGGGTCCGTCCAGTGTCCGTCAGACCATTAATTCTGGTCCTTTTATGTGAATTTGGGGTCTGCATCCTACTGCTCTCCTGCTCACTCAGGGGTTCTCTGTTGTGTTCCCTGTCAGGGCAGTCATCGGTTGTAGCGGGGCACCATCTAGTTCTACTGGTCTCAGGCTGATGTAGTCTGTGGTTTATGTGGCCCTTTCTGCTTCTTGGGCTCATAATTAATTACCTTGTGTCTTTGGTGTTCTTCATTGTCGCTTGCTCCAGGTGGGTGTAGACCAATTGATGCATCTTAGACGGCCACTTGCTGGCATCTAAGACCCCAGATGCCACTCTCCAGAGTGGAATGCAGAAAGTTTTCTTAATAGATTTTATTATGTCAGTTGACTTAGGTTCCCCTGAACCCATGATCCCCAAACCCCTGCCCTTGCTGTGCTTTCTTCTTCTATGATGTCTTCGATGTCATTCCACAACTCATCTGGTCTTCGGTTATTAGTGTTCAACACTTCAAATCTATTCTTGATAAAAAAAACAAAAATACGGTCTGTAAATTCAGGTGGGAGATACTCAAGGTCGTCCTTTGGCTCCCATTGACTTTTTGTTATTTTCTTCAGTTTCAGATTGAACTTGTATGTGAGCAATTGAGGGTCTATTCCACAGTCGGCCCCCAGCCTCGTTCTCACTGATGATATTGAGCTTCTCCATTGTCTCTTTCCACAGATGTAGTTGATTTGATTCCTTTGTATTCCATCTGGTGAGGTCCGTGTGTATAGTCGCTGTTTATGTTGGTGAAAAAAGGTATTTGCAATGAAGAAATTGCTGGTGTTGCAAAATTCTACCATTCGCTCTCTGGCATTGTTTCTATCAGCAAGGCCGTATTTTCCAACTTCCGATCTTCTTGTTTCCAATTTTTGCATTCCAGTCACCAGTAATTATTAGTGCATCCTGATTGCATGTTCAATCAATTTCAGACTGCAGAAGCCAGTAAAAATCTTCAATTTCTTCATTTTTGGCCTTAGTGGTTGGTGTGTAAATTTGAATAATAGTTGTATCAGCTGGTTTTCCTCGTAGGCGTATGGATATTATCATATTACTGCCAGTGTGGTACTTCAGGATAGATCTCGAAATGTTCTTTTTTGCTGATGAATGCAACACCATTTTTCTTCAAGGTGTCATTCCCGGCATAGTAGACTATATGATTGTCCAATTCAAAATGGCCAGTACCAGTCCACTTGAGCTCACTAATGCCTAGGATATCGTTGTTTATGCGTTCCATTTCATTTTCGACGATTTCCAATTTTCCTAGTTTCATACTTCGTACATACCACGTTCTGATTATTAATGGATGTTTGCAGCAGTTTATTCTCATTTTGAGTGGTGCCACATCAGCAGATGAAGGTCCTAAAAGCTTGGCTCCATTCACGTCATTAAGGTCAAGCCTACTTTGAGGAGGCAGCTCTTTCCCAGTCATCTTTTGAGCGCCTTGCAACCTGGGGAGTTCATCTTCCGGCACCATGTCAGTGTTCTGCTGCTATTCATAAGGTTTTCACTGGCTGATTCTTTTCAGAAGTAGACTGCTGGGTCCTTCTTCCTAGTCTGTCTTAGTCCAGAAGCTCAGCTGAAACCTGTCTGCCATGGGTGACCCTACTGGTATTTGAATACCAATGGCCTAGCTTCCAGCATCACAGCAACATGCAAGCCCCCACAGTACAACAAACTGACAGACATGTGGGGGTGTGTCACTTATAGTTATTTTAAAAAATGTTTACATACTATAAAGGTAATGTATATTAGATACGGCTTTAGCTTCTCACATCCAGCTTCATCAACGGATGAATATTCGAAGCCCTTTTATTACAATACCTTCTCCCCTTGTCATGAAATCATATTCTCCTTCTGTGCTCAAGAGATGGTTTATGTTTATTCTCATCTCCCAGGGTAGACCTGGATGCTTGACAGAGAAGTCCTTGACCAATTTACCCAGCTTGGCAGAGCAAGGCAGAAATAACCTAGTTGCCTTTGCAGGTGCTGCATTCCGGGTACGTAGCCAGAATAACGGTATGCCAGAGGCCAGTGGAATTTAGCAAGACACTGGGCTAAGGAGAATGACAGGTCTTCCTTGCCCTTGCCTAAACTCTCAAGGTTGTGTTCTGCACCTACTCTACTTCTTTTCACTTTTCAATCCCCCACTTCTCTCTTTTGAGATTCTTTGTAGCAGATTTATTTATGTTGGGTTCTCTCTGGCTACGTGTTGGGTAAATGATTCCTCGAGCTGTACCCTAGATTTGGTTAAGAGGTGAAGGGGAATTCTAGAAAGAGATGAAGCTGCTCTCATGATCTGCTTTGGTCTGAAGCTACTTAGGCCTCACTAGCTTAGGAAAAATGTGTACTTCATGTCATCCAGCCCAATTTATAAGCTTATCTGAGTTATAGTTGGGGCCAGGTAAAGAATGTGCCCGGCTAAAAGAAAGTGCAGCATTGCTTGACATTTGCCGGCACTGTGCCTAATCTTATTCAGGGACCTCATGGCAAAGGGTAATTGCCTGTTGATAGAATTTAGGTATCCCTGAGTACCTTGGCCATAATTCCATTGACATAGGCCCAGTGTCAGTTACTGCTTTACTGCAGAGTTCTATCAAACTTTCAGAGAAGAGTTAACTCCACTACTGCTAAAGGCATTTCAAAGCAAAGAAAATGACGGAATACTACCTAACTAATTCTATGAAGCCACCATATCCCTGATACCAAAACCAGGTAAAGACACCACAAAAAAAGAAAATTACAGACCTATACCCCTCATGAACATAGATGCAAAAATCCTCAACAAAATTCTAGCCGATAGAATTCAACAATATATCAAAAAAATAATCCACCACGACCAAGTGGGATTTATACCAGCTATGCAAGGCTGGTTTAATATTAGAAAAACCATTAATCAATCCACCATGTAAATTAAACAAAAGACAAAAACCACATGATCTTATCAATTGATGCAGAAAAGGCATTTGACAAAGTCCAACACCCATTTATGATAAAAACTCTCAGCAAAATAGGAATTGAAGGAAAATTCCTCAACATAATAAAAGCCATCTATGCGAAGCCAACAGCCAACATCATTCTAAATGGAGAGAGCCTGAAAGCATTTCCCTTCAGAACGGGAACTAGACAAGGATGCCCCTTATCACCGCTCTTATTCAACATTGTGCTAGAGGTCCTAGGCAGAGCAGTTAGGCTAGACGAAGAAATAAAGAGCATCCAAATTGGCAAGGAGGAAGTAAAATTATCTCTATTTGCAGATGACATGATCTTATACACAGAAATCCCTAAGGAATCCTCAAGAAAACTACTGAAACTAATAGAAGAGTTTGGCAGAGTCTCAGGTTATAAGATAAACATACAAAAATCACTTGGATTCCTCTACATCAACAAAAACAACATCGAAGAGGAAATCACCAAGTCAATACCGTTCACAGTAGCCCCCAAGAAGATAAAATATTTATGAATAAATCTTACCAAAGATGTAAAAGACCTATACAAAGAAAACTACAAAGTACTACCACAAGAAACTAAAAAGGACCTACATAAGTGGAAAAACATACTTTGATCATGGATAGGAAGACTTAACATAGTAAAAATGTCTATTCTACGAAAAGCCAACTATACATACAATGCACTTCCAATCCAAATTCCAATGACATTTTTTAACGTGATGGAGAAACAAATCACCAACTTCATACAGAAGGGAAAGGAGCCCCAGATAAGTAAAGCATTACTGAAAAAGAAGAAGAAAGTGGGAGGCCTCACTCTACCTGATTTTAGAACATATTATACAGCCACAGTAGTCAAAACAGCCTGGTACTGGTACAACAATAGGCACACAGACCAATGGAACAGAATTGAGAACCCAGATATAAATCCATCCACGTATGAGCAGCTGATATTTGACAAAGGCCCAGTGTCAGTTAATTGGGGAAAAGATACTCTTTTTAACAAATGGTGCTGGCATAACTGGATATCCATTTGCAAAAAAATGAAACAGGACCCATACCTCGCACCATGCACAAAAACTAACTTCAAGCGGATCAAAGACCTGAACATAAAGACTAAAACAATAAAGATCATGGAAGAAAAAAATAGGGACAATGTTAGAAGCCCTAATACAAGGCATGAACAGAACACAAAACATTACTAAAAATGACGAAGGGAAACCAGATAACTGGGAGCTCCTAAAAACCAAACACCTATGCTCATCTAAAGACTTCACCAAAAGAGTAAAGAGACTACCTACAGATTGAGAATGAATTTTCAGCTATGACATCTCCGACCAGCACCTGATCTCTCAAATCTATATGATTCTGTTAAAACTCAACCACAAAAAGACAAACAACCCAATCAAAAAAAAGTGGGCAAAGGATATGAACACGCACTTCACTAAAGAAATTCAGGCAGCTAACAGATACATGAGAAAATGCTCTCCATCATTAGCCATTACAGAAATGCAAATTCAAACTACGATGAGATTCCATCTCACTCCAACAAGGCTGGCATTAATCCAAAAAACACAAAATAATAAATATTGGAGAGGCTGCGGAGAGATTGGAACTCTTATACACTGCTGGTGGGAATGTAAAATGGTACAACCACTTTGGAAATCTATCTGGCATTTTCTTAAAAAGTTACAAATAGAACTACCATGCAACCCAGACATCCCACCCTCGGAATATACCCTAGAGAAATAAGAGCCTTTACATGAACAGATATATGCACACCCATGTTTATTGCAGCTCTGTTTACAATAGCAAAAAGCTGGAAGCAACCAAGGTGTCCATCAACGGGTGAATGGGTAAATAAATTGTGGTATAGTCACGCATTGGAATACTACACATCGATAAAGAACAGTGACAAATCTGTGAAACATTTCATAACATGGAGGAACCTCGAAGGCATTATGCTGAGTGAAGTAGTCAGAGGCAAAAGGACAAATACTGTATAAGACCACTATTACAGGATCTTGAGAAAGAGTATAAACTGAGAAGAACACATACTTTTGTGGTTATGGGGGGGGGAGGGAGGGAGGGTGGGAGAGGGTTATTTACTGATTAGTTAGTAGATAAGAACTACTTTAGGTGAAGGGAAGGACAATACTCAATACAGGGAAGGTCAGCGGAGCAAGGGTGGGGGTTTGGGGACTATGGCTTAAGGGGACTTCTAAGTCAATACGCAAAATAATTCTAGTATGAAAACATTCTGCATCCCACTTTGAAATGTGGCATCTGGGGTCTTAAATGCTAACAAGTGGCCATCTAAGATGCATCAATTGGTCTCAACCCACCTGGATCAAAGGAGAATGAAGAACACCAAGGTCACACGATAACTATGAGCCCAAGAGACAGAAAGGGCCACAGGAACCAGAGACTTACATCATCCTGAGACCTGAAGAACTAGTTGGTGCCCGGCCACAACCGATGACTGCCCTGACAAGGAGCACAAAGGAGAACCCCTGACGGAGCAGGAGATCAGTGGGATGGAGACCCCAAATTCTCATAAAAAGACCAGACTTAATGGTCTGACTGAGACTAGAGGAATCCTGGCGGTCATGGTCCCCAAACCTTCTGTTGGCCCAGGACAGGAACCATTCCTGAAGACAATTCATCAGACATGGAAGGGACTGGACAATGGGTTGGAGAGAGATGCTGATGAAGAGTGAGCTACTTGTATCAGGTGGACACTTGAGACTGTATTGGCATCTCCTGTCTGGAGGGGAGTTAGGAGGGTAGAGAGGGTGAGAAACTGGCAAAATTGTCACAAAAGGAGAGACTGGAAGGAGGGAGCGGGCTGACTCATTAGGGGGAGAGTAAGTGGGAGTATGGAGTAAGGTGTATATAAGTTTATATGTGAGAGACTGACTTGATTTGTAAACTTTCACTTAAAGCACAATAAAAATTATTTTTTAAAAAAGAACGAAACAATGGGAATTCAAAAAAAAAAGCAATGAACCTTATCCAGAATAAACGTTGTAGGATGCCATGAAAAAAAAAAAAAGACTGTTAGTAAATAAGTCCCATTGCTCCTTTGCTAAATTTTCTCAATTCTCCGTATTTTACCCTTCACAGTATTCATCACGGTTTAACATTTGTTTGTCTCCCCTACCCCTTCCTTGTTCATGGTTTGTTCATCACAGTATTCCCAGGACCAAAAAGTATTCAAAATCAAAAAGGTGCTTTATTACTATTTCTCTAATCAACAAATAAATGAGATTTAAAAAAAAGCTGGGAGATAATCTACCAAGAAGCCGCATTAAGATGGTCACTCAATTTTATGCTTCCTGATAGCCAAGGCAAAAAGAGCAATATTATCTGTCCTATTGTTAGGTCTGTTAGAAGAATGTGTGATATTGGTTTTGCATCTATGTTCATGAGGTTATTTGGTTCCTTTCCTGTATTTCTTTAGTCAGTCTGGCCAATGGTTTATCAATTTCATTATTTTTTTCAAAGAACCAGCTTTTGGCTTTGTTAATTCTTTCAATTGTTTTTCTGTTCTCTAATTCATTTAGTTCAGCTTTTATTTTTATTATTTGTTTTCTTCTGTTGCCTGATGGATTCTTTTGTTGCTCACTTTCTATTTGTTCAAGTTGTAGGGACAGTTCTCTGATTATGGCTCTTTCTTCTTTTTGTATGTGTGCATTTATTGATATAAGTTGACCTCTGAGCACTGCTTTTGCTGTGTCCCAGAGGATTTGATAGGAAGTGTTTTCATTCTCGTTGCATTCTATGAATTTCTTTATTCCCTCCTTAATGTCATGTATAACCCAGTCTTTTTTGAGCAGGGTATTGTTCAGTTTCCAAGTATTTTATTTCTTTTCCCTAATTTTTCTGTTATTGATTTCCACTTTTATGGCCTTATGGTCTGAGAGGATGCTTTGTAATATTTCGATGTTTTGGATTCTGCAAAGGTTTGTTTTATGACCTAATATGTGGTCTATTCTAGAGAATGTTCCATGTGCGCTAGAAAAAAAAGTATACTTTGCAGCAGTTGGGTGGAGTGTTCTGTATAAGTCAGTGAGGTCAAGTTGGTTGATTGTAGCAATTAGGTCTTCCATGTCTCTATTGAGCTTCTTACTGGAAGTCCTGTCCTTCTCCGAAAGTGGTGTGTTGAAATCTCCTACTATAATTGTGGAGGTGTCTATCTCACTTTTCAGTTGTGTTAAAGTTTGTTTTATGTTTCTTGCAGCCCTGACATTGGGTGCATAGATATTTAATATGGTTTTATCTTCCTGGTCAATTGTCCCTTTAATCAGTATGTAGTGTCCTTCTTTATCCTTTGTGGTGGATTTAACTTTAAAGTCTATTTCGTCAGAAATTAATATTGCTACTCTTGGTCTTTTTTGCTTGTTGTTTGCTTGATATTTTTTTTTCCATCCTTTGAGTTTTAGTTTGTTTATGTGTCTAAGTCTAAGGTGTGTCTCTTGTAGGCAGCATATAGATGGATCATGTTTCTTTATCCAGTCTGAGACTCTCTGTCTCTTTTTTGGTGCATTTAGTCCATTTACATTCAGTGTAATTATAGATAAGAATGTGTTTAGTGCTGTCATTTTGATGCCTTTTTGTGTGTGTTGTTGACAATTTCATTTTTCTACTTTTTTGTGCTGAGACTTTTCCTTTGTAAATTTTGTGTTCCTCTTTTTCATAGTATTTAACTTTATGTTTGTTGAGTCGTTATGTGTTTCTTGGTTTTTATTTTGAGTTATGGAGTTGTTATAGCTCTTTGTGGTTACCTTAATATTTACCCCTATTTTTCTAAGTAAAAACCTAACTTGTATTGTCCTATATCTCCTTGTTTCCCTCTCCATATGGCAGTTGTATGCCACCTGTATTTAGTCCCTCTTTTTGATTATTGTGATCTTTTACATATTGACTTCAATGATTCCCTGTTTTGAGCATTTTTTTCTTTTTAAAATTATTCTTAACTTGTTTTTGTGGTTTCCCTATTTGAGTTGATATCAGGATGTTCTGTTCTGTGACCTTGTGTTTTGCTGGTATCTGATATTATTGGTTTTCTGACCAAACAATTTACTTCTGTATTTCTTATGGCTTTGGTTTGGTTTTTGCAAATTCTCTAAGCTTCTGTTTATCTGTAAATGTTTTAATTTCGCCTTCATATTTTAGAGAGAGTTTTGCTGGATATATGATTCTTGGCTGGCAGTTTTTCTCCTTCAGTGCTCTATGTATGTCATCCCATTGCCTTCTTGACTGCATGGTTTCTGCTGAGTAGTTTGAACTTATTCTTATTGATTCTCCTTTGTAGGAGACCTTTCTTTTATCTCTGGCTGCTTTTACAATTTTCTCTTTATCTTTGGTTTTGGCAAGTTTGATGATAATATATCTTGGTGATTTTCTTTTTGGTTCAATCTTAAATGGGGTTCGATGAGCATCTTGGATAGATATCCTTTCATCTTTCATGATGCCAGGGAAGTTTTCTGCCAACAGATCTTCAACTATTCTCTCTGTGTTTTCTGTTATCCCTTCCTGTTCTGGAACTCCAATCACACGCAAGTTATTCTTCTTGATAGAGTCCCACATGATTCTTAGGGTTTCTTCATTTTTTTAAATTCTTTTATCTGATTTGTTTCAGCTGTATTGGTGTCAATTCCCTTGTCCTCCAGATCCCCCACTCTGCATTCCAATTGCTCAAGTCTGCTCCTCTGACTTCCTATTGAGTTGTCTAATTCTGTAATTTTACTGTTAATCTTTTGGATCTGAATGCTGTTTCTCTATGGATTCTTGCAACTTATTAATTTTTCCACTATGTTCTTGAATAATCTTTTTGAGTTCTTCAACTGCTTTATCAGTGTGTTCCTTGGCTTTTTCTGTAGATTGCCTTATTTCATTTCTGAGGTCATCCCTGATGTCTTGAAGCATTCTGTAAATTAGTTTTTTATATTCTGCATCTGGCAATTCCAGGATTGTATCTTCATTTGGGAAAGATTTTGATTCTTTAGTTTGGGGAGTTGTAGAAGCAATGATGGTTTGCTTCTTTATGTGGTTTGATATGGACTGCTGTCTCCGAGCCATCTCTAAGATATTGTAGTCATTTATTCTGTGTTTGCTCAGTGAGCCTTATCTTGTTTTGTTTTCTTTCAATATACGTAGACGGGCTACTAGATTGCGCTGTCTTGATTGCTGTAGCCCTTGAATCACTTATGTCGTATTACCAGCTGGTTTGGGCTGTTACCAGATATAGAGGCCTAAGAGTCCATTCACTATTCTTGAGTAGATTCTGATTTGGGGTCAGCAAGTGTGTGGTGCATACTGTCACCTATCCACCTGGAGAAGTAGTGGTGATAGTTGTGTTCACCAGATTGTAGTAGCAGCAGGGTTTCACACTCCAGGGGGGGCAGGATGCTGGCAGACTTCCCCCAAGTGCCAGTGAGGTAGGTGTGTCTCTATTCCTAAAGCACTTTGGTGGGTGGGCTCTGCAGCTGTACCTTACGCCCCCAATGCAAGTACCTCTACAGGTTGGTAGGTGTCACCCTCCTTAGACCCCTGAGTCAGGAGGCTAGGAGGTCTATGGGACGTTTCAGCCCTCAGTTCCCTGTTGTGGGTCAGTGAGGGCTCTGTTGAATAGGCAGAGATATCAGACCTGGGGAACTTGTCTTTCCAGTAATCCGCTAAAACAATTACAGTCAGATCCCTACCAGAATTGCCTTATAATAGCCACCTTGTTCCCTGTAGGGATGAGAGCCCAAGACTGTGGATCACATATGTTTGGCTGGAGCTGGTTCTGTGTTTTTAGTCCAATTAGGGAAGGATTTTTGGTCCCAGGTTTTTTTGTAGCTCCTTCTCTCAGACCAGAAGAATGGGTTAGGAAAACACCAAAAAAAAAAAAAAAGAAAAAGAAAAACCGCAGCTCACTTCACTCTCTGGCTCAGGAAATTCCAATGTTAATGAAGCCGTCTGGGAAGGGGAGGGGAGGGTTCAGATAAATAGGAGAGAGTAGCACCCCGGAATATAGACAAAGTTACTTATCTTGCTTGAGCTGACTGTTTTATCTGAGATTCCCGAGGTGCGTGTCGACTGTGTGCACTGGCTGGGTAGAGATTGCCCCTGAGGGTCAGGCCCGCATCCTGTGCTTGTGCTGTCTCAGAAGCGTGGTCAGTTCCTCCGCTCCCAGTCCAAAGCCCAGCGCCAAGGTTCCCCGGCTGGGACGCCGCACTCCAGGCTCCAAAACCAGTCTCTACCTCCCGGTATCTTCTCCTCCTGTCAGCCGCATCACTGCACTGCCTGCGTGCACTGGCTGGGCTTCCCCTGAGGTCACTTCTGGGGGCTAAGGCAGCGTCCCGTGTTTGCGCCGTCTCAGGATGCCGTGCTCAGCTAGCTTGCGCCCAGTCCAAAGCCCGGCGCCAAGGTTTCCTGACTGGGACACTGGCTCCAGGCTCCGAAAACAGTCACTGCTTCCCCGTGATTGTTTGTTCTCAGTCTCTGTCACTCAGGTCAACTCTTTAGATCTGTGTTCGATGGTCAGAGTTCGTAGATTGTCACGTATGTGATCGATTCACTCGTTTTTCCAAGTCTTTGTTGCAAGAGGGATCCGAGGTAGCTTCTACCTAGTCAGCCATCTTGGCCCCGCCCATGACTAATTGTCATTTTATGTATTTTTTTATTGAAGTAAAATTTCAATGCAGTAAAGTACATGGATTCTAAATGTACAATTCAATGAATTTTGACAAATGTACACAACTGTATAATTAGCACTCTGTCTTAGTTATCTAATGCTGCTTTAACATAAATACCACAAGTGGGTGGCTTTAGTGAACAGAAATTAATTTTCTCACAGTTGAGGAGGTTGGAAGTCCTTATTCAGAGTGCCGGCTCTAGGGGAAGGCTCTTTCTGTCTGCTGTGAAGGAAAATCCTCCTGTCAGCTTCTCTAGCATTCTTCTTGGCATTCCTTGGAGATCTCCACAGGCATCTTTCTCCGTTTCTGCGTGCTTGCTTCTGTGCTTAATCTCCTTTTATATCTCAAAAGTAATTGGCCCAAGACACACCCTACACTGATATAGCCTCATTAACATAACAAAGAAACCCTATTCCCAGATGAAATTACATACATATGTATAACCATTGCTATTGAGTTGGCTTTGACTCATAACGACCCTATAGCACAGTGCAGGACTGCCCTATAGCATTTCCAAGGCCACATCTCTCTCCCAGGGAGCCGCTGGTAGGTTTGAAGCACTGAACTTTTGGTTAGCAGCCAAACGCTTAACCACTGCACCACACCTGTATAGGGGTTAGGATTCCAACAGATATTTTGAGGGACACAATTCAATCCATAACTCACTCATATTAATATATAGAACATTTCTATCACTCCAGAAAATTTGCTTGTCCCCCTTCCAGTGAATCCCCATAGGTGAACACTGTTCTAGTTTTTTCGTGTGGTGGATTAACTTTGCCTGTTCAGAAACTTCATATAAATGAACTTGTACAGTTTATACTCTTTTTTATCTAGCTTCTTTTGCTTAACAAAGTTTTTGTTTCATACACGTTACTGCACGTATTAGTAGTTCATTCTTTTTTATTGTGCGTAGAATTCCATTCTATAAATATGCCACAGTTCTCATGTTCATGGGTGTATAGTTACTAGTTTTGGGCATTTATGAATAATGCTGCTATAAATATTTTTGCACAAATCTTGTGGGCATACGTTTTCATTTTTCACAAAGGCTAAGGTAATGAAGTTACTGTCTGTGGGAAAAGAGTTGCTAAGCCATTGGGTAGATATACGTTTAACCTTCTACGAGACTTCTAGTTGCTCCACATCCTTGCCAACATTAGATGTTATTGCTCTTAAAAATTTAGCTATCCTAGTGGCTGTGAAATCTTATCTTATTATGGTTTTATATTTTCCTGCTGGTCAGTGATATGCTCATGGACTATTCATTTAACTTATTTGATGAGTAGGGAGCCCCTGGTGATGCAATGATGAAGGGCTTGGCTGCTAACTGAAAGGTTGCCAGTTTAAACTCACCAGCAGCTCCCAGGAAGAACAAACTTGGTGATCTGACAGCACATAACCGCAACAATTTGGAGTACCTGTACCAGTCTTTTGCCTATTTAAAAAATTAGATTGTATCTTTATCACTCATTTGTAGCAGTTTTTAATATATTCTGAGTACAAATCCTATGTCATATATATGTGTTGCAAGTATTTTCTCCTAATCTGGGGTTTACCTGGTCATTTTTTAAGGTGCCTTTTTATGAGCAGATTTTAGATTTGATGAAATCTAATTTATGTATTTTTTTCTTTTATGTTTTTTTGCTTTTTATGTGGTATCTAAGAATTTTTGCCTGTCTCAGAATCACAAGATGGTCTCCTATGTTGTTTCTTGTAAGCTTTATAGTTTCAGCTTTTACATTAGATTTATGGTTCAGCTCTTATTAATTTTTCCATATATTTATCCAGTTGTACCAGCAACATTTATTAAAAAAGACTTTCCCTTCCCCTGTTGAATTATTTTAGCATCTTTGTCCAAAATCTATTGACCAGAAATGTGTGGTTCTATTTCTGCACTCTAATCTGTTCCATTAGTCTGCCTCTCCTTCACCAATACCACACTGTCTCAATCACTGAACTTTTATAGTAAGCCTATAAATCAGGTAGGATGAGTCTCAAACATTGTTCTTTTTTTCAATTCACTCAGATCTTCTTTAGTATCTCTGTATTAGTCTGAGTTCTTTAGAAGAGCAAAACCAGTGAAGCATGTATAAAAATGTAGAGAAAGATTTACTTCAAGGAAATGGCTCATGCCATTGTGGAGGCTGGCAAGTCTCAAATCTGTGAGCCAGGTGACAGGATGAAGACCTCTCTGCTGGCTCATGTGGTTGCAGGGGCTGATAAACCCCAAATCTGCAGATCAGGCTGCAGGCTGGTGGCCATTGCTGGGAGACCACTGCAGGCTCATGGGGCTGTGGGGGCTGATGAACCCAAAAGCTGCAGACCAGGCAGCAGGCTGAATACTTCTGCAGTCTTCCATCCCAAGAACCAGAGGTCAGGCAATGAGAGAGAGAGGGCTTTGCCAGAACGTCCATTGATATACTGGAGGCAGGCCTCACCCCCAAGGAAACTCCCTCCTTCAACTCATTGGCTGCTCACATCAGATCCCCAAATGGAAGGCGATCGCATAGTTTCTACCAAATCACTGAGAATCATGGCCTAGCCAAGTTGACACGTAACAGTAACCATCCGTATCTCTCAGCCACATCTTGCAGTTTTTTATATATAGGACTCTCATGACTTTTGTTAAATTTATTCCTATTTTATATCTGTGCATATGTATATATAGATACATAACTACTTTAAATGGTATTTTTAAGACTCTATTTTCCAAATGTGTGTTGCCAGAATATAGAAATACAGTTGATTTTGTGTACTGACCTGGTGGTATCCTGTGACTTTGCTAAATACACTTTTTGGCTCTAGTAGTTGTTTCATAGATTCTTTAGAGTTTTCATGTACATTATCTTGTTGACTGTAAATAAAGACAGCTTTACTTCTTGCCAAATCTTATGCTTGTTTGTTTGTTTGTTTGTTTTCTTGCTTTAATGCATGGCTGAGACCCCAAGGGCAATGTTTGGAAGTGGTGAGAACACACAGATTTGTCTTACTCTGAATTGTAGGGTGAAAGTGTTCAACATTTTTCCATGAAGGAAAACAGTAGTTTTAGGTTTTTTGATACTTCTTTTTATCAGATTTGGGAAGCTCTTTTCTGCTCCTGGTTTCAAAATTTTTATCTTGCATGTGTATCGAATTTTGTCAAATGGCTCAAATGTGTTTGTAATCCTGATTTACTGCTTTATTCTCAGTACAGTGACTTACATGGACTAATTTTCAAATATTAAATCTACCTTGCATTTCAGAAACAAATTTCACTTGGTTATATTATATTATCCTTTTTATACATTGTAAGATTTGACTTGATAATATTTTGTTAAAGATTTTTATGTCTATCCACCTGCGGGATATTAGTGTGCTATTTTCTTTTCTTTGAATGACCTTGTGAGGTTTTGGTATCTGGGTTCTGCTGGCCATACAAAAGTTGGCCAGTGTCGGGAAGTGCGCTTTCCTCCTCTGTTTTCTGAAAGTGTTTGTGTCAGATTGGTATTATTTCTCTCTTGTACAGCCTAGTCCTCAACCAACAACCTAAGGACACCCACCCAAACTCTTTTCCCTCCTCCTCCATCCCCAATTTTCTCCTCTCTGATACCCTGCCCTGCAAATTTTAGTTACATCTTCAGTCCTAAAATCTCACCTCTGTCTCTTTAGAATAACAATACATTGCTCTCAGCTTACATTTCATCTTCCTGCAACATGGTCAGGAAAATGCTGCTAGGCAGAGAGTCAAGGTGAATATGGGACAAAGCTCATGTGTTTTCTTTCCCCCAAGGATTACAGTCTTGTATTACCTGTTGAAAATGACTGAAAACTGTTGCCTCATATGTTTTGTCCAGTTTAATACGTATTTACTGTGGGAGGATAAGTCCAATACCAGGTACTGCAAGATGGCTTAGGGCAGACTCTGGAATAAATTTATCTAGATACAGAGATAGAAATATAACATATCACTTAAACTACTTTTGAATAGCACAGTATGTCAAACAATATATTTAATCCTGCCATGTAACAGCAGGCCATCAGTGATATTATCAAGGACCTATATACTTTTGTGGAAACTCTGGTGGCATAGTGGTTAAGTGCTATGGCTGCTAACCAAAAGGTTGGCAGTTTGAATCCACCAGGTGTTCCTTGGAAACCCTATGGGGCAGTTCTACTCTGTCCTATAGGGTCACTATGGCTTGGAATTGACTCCACGGCAACGGCTTTGTTTTTCTTTTAAATATACATTTACTATCTTTTGCCTTTGCTATTTTCCTATGTATTATTTTTTTCAACATTAGTTTTTTGTCTCATGGTTTGAATATGGCTGCTGCTGCCGTAGACATTACATCCTCACGTAGCTGGACAGTAAGAAGGAATAGGCCTCTTTGCCATCTATGTTTTAATCAGGGATCAAAATACTTACAATACCCAAAGTCCTCCTAGTAGACTTCACTTTCAGTTTCTCTGTTCAGAACTGGGGCACACCTTCACCAGTGCTAGCAAAAAGGCAATGGATTTAAAATTTGGCTTAGGGAAATCATGATTCAACCCCTGAGGCAAGCTGGAAGGCCCGCCTTGTCTGTGCATTTTGCGGCCTGGACAAAATTAAGATTTTATAAGAGAAAAACAAATAGTTGTTGGGGTTAGCAACCAATAGTATCTGCCACAATAAGCCCTCTCAACTCAGTTTTAGACTTCTGAGAAACTTACATTACAAATAAACTAATAAAATAATTTCCTGTGTTCCACACCTTGCTTCACCTACCCAATCATAGAAGACAAACTCATCCTCCTACAATGCAGATCTGACCATGCTACAACTTGGTTCAAAAATTTAGCTGGCTACCTGTCGTTAGAAAACAAACTCCATAGCACGGCATTCCATGCCTTTCTGAATTTGGCTTCAAGCTGCCTTTGTAGTATTACCTTTCAATGCATCTCCTTCCGCCTTTGTTAGAAAAAACTTTGCCCTTCCTCTGACATGCTGTGTATTCATGTGTCTGTTATTGCTGCAGTGCCTTTGCCCTTCTTATTTGCCCTTCAATCCACCTATCTTTCAAGGTCCAGCTCAAATACCAGCTCTTCCATGATGCCACCAACAATAGTTCCTGGTGGGAATTAATGTCTGTGATCTCTGCGCTCCTACTCTATTTCCCATTTTCCCTCTCGGCTTTGTCCACCTATGTTGTCTAGCACAGGGATGACAGATACACAGCTCCTGTCTTAGTTTCCTAGTGCTGCTGTAGCACAGATACCACAAGAGTGTTGCTTTAAAGAACAGAAATTAATTTTCTCACCGTTCTAGAGCCTAAAAGACCAAATCAGGGTCTTGGCCATATCGATTCCTTCCTTATTTGCAGCCCCGGGCATTCCTTGGTTCCTTGGTGTTTCGTGGCTTGTGGATAATCCTCACATGACCTCTGTCTTTCCCTGCGTGTATATGTCTCTGTGTCTGGTCTGGTCTTTTTATAACTCAGAAGTGATTAGATTTAGGACCCAGCTACTCAATGCTCTAGTATGACTCAATAACATAACAAAAGAAAAGCCTGATTTCCAAACAGGGTCACAATCCGTAGGTACAGAGCCAGGAATTTAGCACATATTTTGGAGAACACAATTCAATCCATAACAGCACTGAAGCCATGGATCCCCATTTGTGAGCCCATGGCAGACATTATTAAACACATAAAACCCATTGCTGTTGAATCAGTTCTGACTCATAATGAACCTCTAGGACAGAGTATAACTGTCCCATAGTGTTTCCTAGGCCATAATCTTTATGAAATAAGACTGCTCTATTTTTCTGCTGCAGAGCAGCTGGTGGGTTCGAACCACAGACCTTTCAGTGAGCAGCAGAGTGCTTAACCACTGCACCACCAGGGTTCCTTATTAAACAATTACAGCATGATTTTCCACTGAGCCTAAATGCACTTTCAAATACTGTCTCTGGACAGTGCTGCTCCTGACAGTTATACCCAGTCAATTAAATGAAATCTGCATTCCATCTCTAGCTGAATTTATGAGTTTGTTTGTAACAAAACATTAATGCTATGGTTGGTTGAAGTGAATCTCACTACATAGATTCCAAGGGTGGTTTCTACCAAGGTCTAAATTTATGTGGCGAGTAGAAAGTTAGACAATAGCATTGTAGCATGTGAAGTCTCTGACCACACGAAGAAATCTGTTAGTAAGATCAATAATACCTTTCCAGAGGGAGGCCAGGCTCTCAGGCCAATTTTATTTTCTTGTCAAGTAACAAATCAGAAGACCTTGTTATTTTCTTAGTTTAGAATCCAAGAATCAGATGAAGGGTCTACATCCACTGAGTGTGAGGCCATGCCCTGGGAATCCCATAAGCCAAGGACAGGAGTGAGAGAACTTTCGAATGTCACATTCCGTTTCATTATTGTGGGGCAAAATTTCATTAGACATTTCTGTAAGTTTTTCCCCCAGGAACAGCAGGTGTCTTCAACAAATACAAGTCTTTCAACCATACAGAAGTAATTCTGGCTAATGTTCAGGAGTCAGTTTGGGAAATGACAGTCAGCAGGAGTTTCTTTTTTAAAATATTTTATTGAGCTTTAGATGACGATTACAAAGCAAATGGTTTACCGTTCAAGGATTTGTACACAGAATGTTCCAGGACATTGGTCTCAGTCCCCGCAGTGTGTCAGCACTCTCCCCATTTCTGCCCTAGGTTCCCTGTTACTTATCAGCCGATTTTCCTACCCCTTCCCACCTTATCATCTTTGCTTTTGGGCACATCTTACCCTTTTGGTCTCCTATAATTAACTGTTCAAAGGAGCTGGTTCCTCTCAGGTGTTATTATTTATTTTGTAGGCCTGTCTATTGCTGAAAGGTGGTCTCTGGGAATGGCTTCAGTTCCATCTTAGCAGGGTGTCTTAGGGCCACAGTCTCGGCAGTTCCTCCCAGTCTCTATAAAACCAGTAAGTCTGGTCTTTTTTCTGGGTTTGGTTTTTGTTCTACATTTTTCTCCCTCTTTGCCCGGGAACCTCTATTGTGATCCCAGTCACAGCAGTCGGTAGTGGTAGCTGGGCACCATCTAGTTCTTCTGGTCTCAGGGTCATTTCGCCTATGGTTCGTGTAGTAGAAGGACTTTGAATATCAGGTTAGTTTTGAATGTTTATCTATTTCTTCAGAAGCATTGTAAGTCTATCCTGTCAATTACATTGGCCATTAGGTACATGTAGTTATTTAAATCCAAATTAATTAAAATGAAATAAAATAATAAATTTAGTTCCTCAGTCACAGTAGCCACATTTCAAGTGCTCAGTTAGCCACATATGACTAGTGGCTATTATGTGGGACAGAGCAGATAGAGAACATTTCCATCATTATGGCAAGTTCTAGTGGACGACATTGTTTTAAGGCCTCTTGTAAAAGACTTGACCCCTTTGCCCTATAGTTCAGGGTTTTATAGAAGCATGCACCAATTATACTATTTGGTATTATCATTATTGATATCATGTAGCTATTATATTTACATTTTCTTCTCCCAAGTATATAATTTTACCCTTTGTGGCGTTTCTGTTTAATGTCTCATTTGAAAAACATCAAGGAAATATTTATTCCCCATAGTTAGAAGCATGTGTGGTAAGCAATATCCTGTTATTTATCTTCTGTTGTTTCTTTATGGTGGCTAATATCTTCCCTGATACATATGAGTTCCTTTTTGCAACCCCCAGCATGCTAAGTTGGTTGTGTCCTGTACAGTTGTTTGAATTTAAATGGCTCATAGTTTTGCGTCATTAGGGAAAACATAGAGAATTTAATCATTAAAGGAAGGGACTACTGGGAAATTAATGTGCATTGAGGCCCCTAATTAATTTATGACATTTTTATTCTTGCTTCTTCTCCCATATTAAATAAAAACTATTGTATATAGAGAGGTGCATTAAAAACAGGTCACAATTCAATATGGCTAAAGCTTCCACAGTAGTTTTAAATAAGGCTCATTTGAAATGACTCTGTCTTGGCTATTGAATATAACCTTTTTTGCTACAGCTCGAAGCCATATGTTTATTTCATTTATTCCTATGAAGACAGGATTAAATGTTTTTCAGAATTTAAAGAAAGGTGACATATGAACAAACAAAAACAAAATGTATTGTAGAAATGCATGTGAGACAAAACTTAATCTTTATTTCTATCCATATAATTCCACAGATTATCTTTCCCTGTAATTTCCTACTGACATCTCTTTGAATATAACGTCTGGACCTGGCTATTTAGTATTCACATATTCTCTTTAACCACATGATGCTGAGGCTAAAAACGTGGTATGTATTTGGAATAAATGAACTAAAAATTTTCCTTTCTAGTTTCAGCTTGTAAAGTGAATCCCTCTTTCGTTTGCACATCTACTTCATTGGATTGTTGTGAGGATTCATTAAAAACATCCAGCATTCTCTTAAAACAGCTCTATTTTCAAAAATTTTATTGTGGTAAAATATATATGACATAAAACTTGCCACTCTAACCATTTTTTAAGAGTCCAGTTCAGTGACATTAATTACATTAACCATGCTGTGCCATCCCCATCACCATCCACTTTTAGAACTTTTTCATCACCTGAAACAGAAACTCAGTATTTATTAAGCAAAGGCTCCCCATTCCTCCCTCCCCCAGCCCCTAGCGACCACCAGTATACTTTTGTTTCTATGTGTTTGCCCGTTCTAAATACTTCATAGAAGTGAAATCATACAACATTTTTGTGTCAAACTTCATTCCACTTAGCACAATGTTTTCAAGGTTCGTTTATGTCACAACGTGTATCAGAACTTCATTTCTTTTTATAGCTGAATATTATTCCCTTGCCTAGAGATGTGGATTAATATAGCTCTGTGATTGGGGAGGAGCCCTTGTGGTGCAGTAGTTAAGACCTATGGCTGCTAACCAAAAGATTGGCGGTTCAAATGCACCAATCGCTCCTTGGAAACCTTATGGGGCAGTTGTACTCTGTCCAATAGGGTCACCATGAGTCAGAATTGAGTCAACTCCATGGCAGGGGGTTTTTTGGCAATGGGTATGTTTGCAGAGGAACCCTGTTGGCACAGTGGTTAAGAGCTCGGTTGCTAACCAGAAGGTTGGCAGTTCGAATCCACCAGCCGCTCATTAGAAACCCTATAGGGATGTTCTACTCTGACCTATAGGATTGCTATGAATCACAATCGACCCAGTGGCAATGGATTATGTTTGAGGAAGGAGCCCTGATGATGCAGTGGCTAAAGCACTTGGCTGGTGACCAAAATGTTGAGCGATTCAAAGCTACCAGCCACTCTGCGGGAGAAAAGTTACAGCAGTCTGCTTCTGTAAAGCTGCCTTGAAAACCCTACAGTGAGCTCTGTAGGGTCCTATAGGGTCACTATGAGTCGGAATTGACTGGACAATAGTGGGTTTGGTTTGTTTTTTTGGCATATGCAGTGATTACTGATAAGGGGAAGGACTTCTGCCATTTTGGTGTTTGTCTTCTGTGTGTCTTATACCTGTTCTGTCCTCATGTCTTTCTCAACGGCCATATTTTGTGTTGTTAGTTTTTACAGCAAACCATTTTGATTCCCTTCTCATTTCCTTTTGTGTGAATTTTTAAGATATTTTCATTGTGATTACACTTAATATTCTAAATTCATAACAATCTAGTTTTAAATGATACCAATTTAACTTCAATAACAGAAAAATGCTATTTGTATACAGCTTCATCCCCCCTTTATTTTGTTGCCACAAGTTATATTTTTATAAATTATATGTCCAAAAACATAAATTTATAGTTATTTTTAATGCATCTGTCTTGTATATCATGTGGGACATAACAAGTTTATTAGTCAAAAATACAGTATAACTGGCCTTTATAATTACCCATGGACTCATTTCTTCTTGGAATCTTTGATTTCCTTCATTCTCTTTTGCTCCATATGAGTAGAGACCAATAGTTGTATCTTAGATAGCTATTTGCAAGCTTTTAAGACTGCGGATACTACTCACCAAACTAGGATGTAGAACATTATCTTTGTGAATGCCAGTTGACTGAGTTGTCCCTGGAAGCTATGATTCCAAGCCTTCTAATCCAGTAAACCAATTCTGTGAGTTGTTTGGATATGTCTAGGAAGCCTCTGTAATAGTGCCTCCCATATGGTTTGTTATACGTGTGGATATACATAACAGCACACAAAGGTGTATATACAGATGCCCACAGATACACCCATACAAGCCCATGCGTTTACTCGCATCTGCCTTCCTGTACACTTATGTGCACGTGTATCTACCTACGTAACCACTCACATATCCTTTGGTCATTTTTACTGTTGTTGCAAAGTTGTATTTTTTATAGTTTTTACCAAAATTGGCCCTTTTTCTCTAAGTGGTCTTCTTAGTGTCTTTATTTACCTTGGTCAAGTTGTGCTGACTTCATCCGTATTTGGGATTCTTTCCCATCACCAAAAGTAACAAGTGTCTACTATGTAGAAAGTGATTCCCCTTCCATCTCCCTCCAGTCCCAGGTGAGCAGCATCAACTTTGCTTTCTGTGTTTATATGTATTCTTGACTTTTTATAATAGTGGGAGCATACAATATTTGTCTTTTTGTGATTGACTTATTTCACTCAGCATAATGTCCTCCAGATTCACCCACACTGTAAAATGTTACGCAGACTCCTCACGATTCTTCATGGTTGTACAGTATTCCATTGTATGTATGTAACACAATATGCTTATCCATTTCTCTGTTGATGGGCACTTAGTTGTTTCCATCTGTTTGCTATTGTGAATAACGCTGCAACGAACATGGATGTGCATATGTGTATTTATGTCAGTGCTCTTATATCCCTAGGATATATACCTAGGAGTCGGATTGTTAATTATAAGGTATTTCTATTTCTAGCTTTTTGAGGAAGCACTGTACTGTCTTCCACAGTGCTTTTACTGTTTTAAAATCCCACCAGCAGTGTATGAGAGTTCCGATCCCCCACAACCTCATCAGTATTTGTTGTTTTCTGTTTTTTTGATCTTTGCCATTTTTGTGGGGGTTTGATGGTATCTCGTTGTAGTTTTGATTGATATCGCTTTAATGGCTAATGATCATGAACATCTTTTCATGTATTTGTTGGCTGCCTAAATACGCTCTTCGGAAGTATCTGTTCATGTCCTTTGCCCATTTTTTGAATGGATTATTTGTCTTCTTGTTGTTGAGTTGTTGAAGTTTTGTATATATTTTAGAGGTTAGACCCTTATCAGATATGTTGTTGCCAAAGATTTTTTTCTCGGCCAAAAAGCTTTCTCTTTACTCTCTTAGTAAAGTCTTTTGATGGGTATAAATAGTTAATATTTATGCGGTCCCAGTTATCTAATTTATCTTCTGTCATTTGTGCATTTGTAGTTTTGTTTGATGGGCTATTTATGCCAAAAATTAGGTCCCCTAGTGTCTTAGGCTGGGTTCTCTGGAGAAGCAAAACCAGTAAAGCATAATAAATATATATAGAGAGACAGAGAGATTTATATCAAAGAAATGGCTCACAGCATTGTAGAGGGTGGAACGTCCCACGTCCCTAGATCAGGATAGAGGCTTCTCCTGATTCACGTAGCTGCAGGGGCCGGCAAACCCGAGATCGACAGGTTGGAGAGCAGGGCTCTTGTTCATGGGATGTGAAGACTGATGAAGCCCAAGATAAGCAGGTAAGCTGCTAGCTCAAGTCCCAAGAAACGGAGGTCAGATGAACAGGAGGCAGCTGCAGGATCCAGAGCAGGCAATAGCCAGAATGAACACTTACGTTCAGATGCAGGCGACAAGCCCGAGGAAACCGCCTTTTGACTGACTGACTACTCACAGCAGATCCCATAATGGGGGTGATCACATATGAACACTAAGAACCATGGCGCAGCCAAGTGGACCTTCAATTTTAAGCATCACACCCAGTTTTGACCCTGTGTTATCCTCCGGGAACTTTACAGTTTTAGCTTTAACATTTAGATCTTTTATCCATTTTGAGTTACTTTATGTGCACGGTGTGAGATATGGATCCTGATTCATTTTTCTACATATGGATATCTGGTTTTGCCAGCACGATTTGTTAAAGAGATTGTTTCTTCCCCCATTGAATGGATTTTGACCCTTTGCCGAAGATCAGCTGCCCACAGGTTAAAAAAAAAAAAAACAAAAAACAGTAAAGCCCACAGGTAGATGGATTTATTTTTGACTTCTCAATTGTATTTCATTGGTCTGTGTGTCTGTCATTGAACCAATACCAGGCTGTTCTGATTACCGTGGCTGTGTAGTAAGTTTTAAGAGGTGGAAGTGTGAGGACTCCTACTTTATTCTTCTTCTTAATACTGCTTTAGCTATTCGGGGCCTCCTTCCTTTCCACATAAAGTTGGAGATTAGTTTTTCCATTTCATTAAAGAATGTTTTTGGGATTTGGATCAGAGTTGCATTATTTTGGTAGTACTGACATGTTCACAATGTTAAGTCTTCCAATCCATGACCATGGAATGTTCTTCCATTTATGTAGATCTCTTAGTTTCTTCCAGTGCTGTTTTATAGTTTTTCTTGTATAAGTCTTTTACATCCCTGGTTAGGTTTATTCCTAGGTATTTTCTCCTTTTGGAGGCTATTGTAAATGGTACTGTTTTCTTGATTTCCTTTTTAGAGTCCTTCTTGTTAGTGTAGACGAAGCCAACTGATTTTTGTGTGTTTCTTTTGTACCCTGTCAATTTTATGAATCCTTGTATTAGATCCAGTGACTTTCTTGTGGAATGTCTGGGATTTTCTATGTATAGGATCATGTCTGAAACCCTGGTGGCATAGTGTTTAAGAGCTACGGCTGCTAACCGAAAGGCCAGCAGTTCAAATCTGCCAGGGGCTCCTTGGAAACTCTATGGGGCAGTTCTACTCTGTCCTATAGGGTCGCTATCAGTCGGAATTGACTCCACAGCAGTAGGTTTTTTTGTTTTAGGATCATGTCATCTGTGAATAAGCATAGTTTTACTTCTTTCTAATTTAAATAAGCTTTATATCCCTTTCTTGCCTTATTGCTCTAGCTAGGATTCCAGTACAATATTGAATAAGAGTTGTGATAAAGGGAATCCTTGTCACTTTCCCATTCTCAAAGGGAATGTTCTCAATTTTTCTTGGTTGAGAATAATGTTGGCTGTCAAGCTTTCATATGTGCCCTTAATTATGTGGAGGAATTTCCCTTCTATTCCTATTATGTTGAGAGCTTTTATCAGGAAAAGGTGTTGGATTTTATCAAAAGACTTTTCTGCATCAATTGAGATGATTACATGATTCTCTCATTTGTTTTATTTATGTGATGAATTACATTGATTGATTTTCTAATGTTGAACCATTCTTGCATCCGTGGCATAATTCCCAGTTGATCATGACGTATTATGTTTTTGATATACTGATGAATTCAGTTGGCTAGAATTTATTTTCTTTTTTATTGTACCTTAGGTGAAGGTTTACAGAACAAACTAGTTTCTCATCAAACAGTACACACATTGTTCTTAGGTGAACGTTTACAGTACTAACTAGTTTCTCATCAAATAGTTAGTACACACATTGTTCTATGGCATTGGTTAACAACCCCACAACATGTCAACACTCTTACTTCTGAACCCTGGGTTCGCTATTACCAGCTTTCCTGTTCCCTCCTGCCTTCCAGTCCCTGCCCCAGCGTTGGTGCACCCCTTTAGTCTTATTTTGTTCCATGGACCTGTTTAATCTTTGGCTGAAGGGTTAACCTCAGTAGTGACCTCATTACTGAGCCGACAGGGTGCCTGGGGGCCATACTCTCAGAGTTTCTCCAGTCTCTGTCAGGCCATCATGTCTGGTCTTTCTTCTTGAGTTAGAATTTTGTTTTACATTTTTCTTGAGCTCTGTCTGGGACCCTCTATTGTGATCCCTGTCATAGCAGTCAGTGGTGGTAGCCAGGGACCATCTCGTTGTACTGGACTCAGTGTGGTGGAGGCCACGGTAGATGGGGTCCGTTAGCCCTCCCGACTAAACTTTCCCTGTATCTTTAGTTTTCTTCATTCTCCCTTGCTCCTGAAGGGGTGAGACCAGTGGAGTATCCTAAATGGCTGCTCACAGGCTTTTAAGACCCCAGATGCTACTCATCAAACTAGAATATAGAACATTTTCTTTATAAACTACATTATGCCAGTTGGGCTAGATATTCCCGGAGGTCCTGGTCCCCACAGCTGTCATCCCAGCAATTAGGTCCCTTAGGGAGTCCGGATGTGTCTGTGGAGGTACCATGACCTTACCTTATATAGGTTGTGCTGGCTTCCCCAGTATTGTGTACTGTGTTACCCTTCATCAAAGTTTCCACTTATCTATTGTCTATTCAGTGTTTTTCCATCCCCACCCCTCCCCTCCCTCATAACCAACAAAGATTGTTTCTTTTTGTATGTAAACCTTTTTGTTTTGTGGTCTCATACAATCTTTGTCCTTTTGTGATTGACTTATTTCACCCAGCATAATGCCCTTCAGATCCATCCATGTTATGAGATACTTTGCAGATTCATCGTTGTTCTTTATCATTCTGTAATACTCCATTGTGTGTATGTACCACAGTTTGTTTAACCATTCTCCTGTTGATGTTCATCTAGGTTGTTTCCATCTTTTTGCTATTGTGAACAGCGCTGCAGTGAACATGGTCGTGCATATGTCTATTCATGCGATGACTCTTATTTCTCTAGGATATATTCCTAGGAGTGGGATTGCTGGATCATATGGTATTTCTATTTCTAGCTTCCTAAGGAAGTGCCATATTGTTTTCCAAAATTATTGTATCATTTTGCATTCCCACCAGCAGTGCACACGTCCTCCCATGTCCGCGCAGCCTCTCCAACATTTGTTATTTCCTGTTTCATTAATTTATGCCAGTAATGCCGGGGTGAGATGGTATCTCATTCTGGTTACATTTTTTTTTAATGGCTAGAGATCATGAGCATTTCCTCATGAGTCTGTTGGCCCCTTGAATATCTTCTTTGGTGAAGTTTCTGCTCATTTCTTTGCCCGTTGTTTAATTGGTTTATTTGTCTTTTTGTTGTAGAGGTGTTGGATTTTCTTTTTGATTTTCGAGATTAAACCTTTGTCTGATTTATAATAGCCAAAAATCATTTCCCAGTCTGTAGGTTCTTTTTACTCTTTTGGTGAAGTCTTTTGATGAGCATAAGTGTTTAATTTTTAGAAGATCCCAGTTATCTAGCCCATCCTCTGGAGCTTGTGTGTTGTTGGTTGTGGTTTGTATCCTGTTAATGATGTGTATTAGGGCCTCTATGAACTTCATGGTTTTTGACTTTATATTTAGGTCTTTGATCCATTTTGAGTTAGTTTTTGTATATGGTGTGAGGTATGGGTAGTGTTTCTTTTTGCAAGTGGACATCCAGCTTTGCCAGCACCATTTGTAAAAAAGTCTGTCTTTTCCCCATTTGAGGGACTTTGGACCCTTGTCGAACATCAGGTGACCGTAAGCGGATGGATTTACATCTGAGTTCTCAATTCTGTTCCATTGGTCAATGTTCTGTCATTGTACCAGTACCAGGCTGTTTTGACTACTGTAGCTGTTCTGAGGTCAGGTAGTGCAAGTCCTCCTACTTTATTCTTCTTTTTTAATAGTGACTTACTTACCTGGGGCTTCTTCCCTTTCCATATAAAGTTTATGATAAGGTTTTCCATCTCTTTAAAGAATGTTGTTGGTATTTGGATTGGTATTGCGATATATATGTAGATCACTTTGGGAAGAATTGTCATTTTCAGTGTTGAGTCTACCTACCCATGAGCATGGTATGTTTTTCCATTTATGTAGATTTCTTGTTTTCTTACAGTAGTGCTTTATAGTTTTCTTTGTATAGGTCTTTTACATCCTTGGTTAGATTTTTTTCCCAAATATTTTATATTTTTAGGGGCTATTACAAATGGTATTGTTTTCCTGATTTTTTTTCCGTTGTTCTCTTTATTGATGTATAGAAATCCAACTGATTTTTGTATGTTTATCTTGTATCCTGCTGCTCTGCTGAATCTTTGTATTAGTTCCAGTAGTTTTCTCATGGAGTCTTTTGGGTTTTCTATGTATAGTATTATATAATCTGCAAATAGGGAGAGTTTAATTTCTTCATTACCAATTTGGATGCCCTTTATTTTTGTTTCTTGTCTTATTCCTCTAGCTAGGACTTCCAATACAATGTTAAATAGGGGTGGTGATACAGGGCATGCTTGTCTTGTCCTGTTCCAAAGGGCAATGTTTTCAGCCTCTCTCCATTAAGAATGATGTAGGCCATTGATTTTGCATACACGCCCTTTATTATGTTGAAAATTTTCCTTCTATACCTATTTTCTTGAGAGTTTTTATCAGGAATGTGTGTTGGACTTTGTTGAATGCCTTTTCTGCGTTGATTGAGATCATCATGTGATTTTTTTTTTTTGTTTATATGGTGGATTACATTGATTTTCTACTGTTGAACCATCCTTGCACACCTGGTATGAATCCTAATTGGTTGTGGGGTATTATTTTTTCTATGTGATGCTGATTTTTATGAGCTAGAATTTTGCTGAGAATTTTTGTGTCTATATTCATGAGATATATTGGTGTGTAATTTCTTTTTTGTTTTTTTTTTTCTTTTTTTGGTGTCTTTGCCTGGTTTTGGTATCAGGGTTATGCTGGCTTTGTAGAATGAATTTGGGAGTATCACTTCATTTTCTGTATTCTGAAATAGTTTGAGTAGTACTGGTGTGAGCTCTTCTCTGAATGTTTGGTAGAATTCTCCAGTAAAGCCATCTGGGCCAGGGCATTTTGTTGTTAGGAGTTGTTTTTTGTTTTTTTTTTTTAATTACCTTTTCAATCTCTTGTTATGTGTCTTTTCAAATTTTCGACATCATTTTGTGTTAGTTTGGGTAGGTAGTGTGTTTCTAGAAATTTGTCCATTTCCTCTAGGTTTTCAAATTTGTTAGAGTATAGTTTTTCATAATACTTTGCTGTGATTCTTTCTATTTCAGTTGGGTCTGTTGTAATGTCCCCTATTTCATTTCTTATTTCGGTTATTTCCCTCCTCTCCTGTTTTTTTTTTTTTTTATCAATTTGGCCAGTGGTTTGTCGATTTTGTTGATCCTCTCAGAGAACCAACTTTTGGTTTTCTTAATTCTTTCTATTCTTTTCTTATTTTCTATTTCATTTATTTCTGCTCTGATCTTTATTATTCCCTTTCTTCTGGTGTCTGTCGGCTTTTTTTGTTGTTGTTGCTGTTTTCTATTTGTTCAAGTTGTGTAGCTAATTTTTGGTTTGGCTCTTCTTTTTTGATGTGTGCATCTATTGCTGTAAATTGACCTCTGAGGACTGTCTTTGGTGTGTCCCAAAGGTTTTGGTATGATGTGTTTTCATTCTCATTTGATTCGAGGAATTTTTTGACTTCATCTCTAATTTCTTCTATTGCCTAGTAGTTTTTAAGCATGGTGTTATTCACTTTCCATGTAATTGATTTTTTTTTCCCTAGTCTTCCTGTTGTTAATTTTACTTTGATGGCACTGTGGTCAGAGAAGACTGTTTTAGATTTTGTTGAGGGTTGCTCTGTGGCCTAAGATGTGGCTTATCCTGGAGAATATTCCATGTGCATTGGAAAAGAATGTGTACTTTGTAGCTGTTGGGTGGAGTGTTCAGTATATGTCTGAGAGGTCAAGTTGGCTGATCGTGCCTTTTATCTCTTCTGTATCTCTGCTGAGTTTCTTTCTAGATGTTCTCTCCGTTACCGCGACTGGTGTGTTGAAGTCTCCCACTATTATTGTGGAACTGTCAATTTCTCTTTTTATTGCTCTTAGTGTTTGTTTTATGTCTTTTGGAGCCCTGTTGTTGGATGCATAGGTTTTTATTGTAGTTAAGTCTTCATGATGAATTGTCCCTTTAATCATTATAGAGTGTCAGTTGGCTAGAATTTTGTTGAGAGTTTTTGCATCTATATTCATAAGGGCTCTTGGTCTATAATTTTCTTTTTTAATAATGTTTTTGCCTGGTTTGATATCAGGATATTACTGGCTTCATAGCATGAATTAGGGAGTATTCCTTCCTTTTCTATGTCCTGGAATAGTTTGAGTAGAATTGGTGTCAACTCTTCTCTGAATGTTTGATAGAATTTTCCAGTGAAGCTGACTTGGCTGGGACTTTTTTTTTGTTGTTGTTGTTTTAATGACATCTTCAGTTTCTTTTTTTGTCATTGGCCTGTTCAAATTTTCTACCTCTTTTGAGTTCGTTTAGCTGGGTGGTGTATTTCTAGAAATTAGTCCATTACTTCTGGGTTTTCAGATTTGTTGGAATACAGTTTTTCAAAATATTCTCTTATGATCCTTTTTACCTCAGTTGGTACTGTTGTTATATCATCCATCTTATTTCTTATTTTGGTTATTTCCATCTTCTGATTTTTTTTTCCTTTTTCAGTTTTGGCCAGTGGTTTTTCAGCTTTATTGATCCTGTCAAAGAACCAACTTCTAGTTTTGTTGATTCTTTCTATTTTTTGTTTTGTTTTCTGTTTCATTCTTTTCTGCTCTGATCTTTATTATTTTTTGTTATTCTGTTGAATGGGGACTCCTTTTGCTGCTTCTTTTCTATTTGTTTGAGTGGTAGGGTTAAACTATTGATTTTGGCCCTTTCTTTTTTATTGATGTATACGTTTATTGCTTTAAATTTTCCTCTGACCACTGCATTTGCTGTATCCTAAAAGTTTTTGTTGTGTTTTCATTCTCATTTTTGTTATTGTACTTTAGATGAAGGTTTACAGAGCAAACTAGTTTCTCATTATACAATAATACACATATTATTTTGTGACATTGGTTGCCACCCTCACAACATGTCAACACTCTCTTCTCCGCCTTCGGTTCCCCATTACCAGCTTCCCTGTCCCCTTCTGCCTTCTCGTCCTTTCCCCTGGACTGGTGTGCCCATTTAGTCTCATTTTCTTTTATGGGCCTGTCTGATGTTTGGCTAAAGGGTGAACCTCAGGAATAAATTCAGTACTAAATTAAAAGGGTGTCTGGCGACCATAGTCTCATGGTTTCTTCAGTCTCTGTCAGATCAGTAAGCCTGGTCTCTTTTTGGAGTTAGAATTCTGTTCTACATTTTTGTCCAGATCTGTCCAGGACCCTCTATTGTGATCCCTGTGAGAGTAGTTGCTGGTGGTAGCTGGGCACCATCTAGTTGGGCTGGACTCAGTCTAGTGGAGGCTTTGGTAGTTGTGTTCCATTAGTCCTTTGGACTTATCTTTCCCTTGTGTCTTTGTTTTTCTTAATTCTCCCTTGCTCCAGATGGGGTGGGGCAAGTGGGATATCTTAGATGGATGCACACAAGCTTTGAAGACCCCAGACACTACTCATCAAGTAGAATGTAGACTATTTTCTTTGTAAACTGTGTTGTGCTAATTGAGGTAGATGTCCCCTGAGACCATAGTCCCCAGGCCTCAGCCCAGTAATTTGGTCCCTCAGGGAGTTTGGCTGTGTCTATGAAGCTTCCATGACCTTGCCCCTGATCAAGTAGAGGTGACATCCCCAGTACTGTGTACTGTCTTACCATTCACTAAGGTTACCACTTATCTATTGTCTAGTTAGTGTTTTTCCATACCGACTCCTCCTCTCCCTAGTAACCATCAGAGGTTGTTTCTTCATGTTTGTAAACCTTTTCATGAGTTTTTATAATAGTGGTCTCACAGAATATTTGTCCTTTTGTGACTGACTTATTTCACTCAGCATAATACCCTCCAGATTCATGCATGTTGTGAGATGTTTTGCAGATTCATCATTGTTCTTTATCTTTGGGTAGTATTCCACTGTGTGTATGTACCATAGTTTGTTTATCCATTCATCTGTTGATGGGCACTTAGATTGTTTCCATCTTTTAGCTATTAGGAATAATGCTGCAATGAACATGGATGTGCATCTGTCTATTTGTGTGATGGCTCTTTTTTCTCTAGGATATATTCCTAGGAGTGAGAGTGCTGGATTGTATGGCATTTCTGTTTCTAGCTTTTTAAGGAATCCCCATATTTTCCAAAATGCTTATACAATTTTATGTTCCCAGTAGCGATGCATAAGAGTTCCAAGCTCCCTGCATCCTCCGCAACGTTTGTTATTTTCTGTTTTTTTTTTTTCATTCGCACCAGGAATGTCAGGGTGAGATGGTATCTCATTGTAGTTTTGATTTGCATTTCTCTAATGGCTAGTAAGTGCGAGCATTTCCTCATGTGTCTGTTAGCTGCCTGAGTGTCTTCTTTGGTGAAGTGTGTGTTCATATCCTTTGCCCATTTTTCAATTGAATTATTTGTCTTTTTGTTGTAGAGGTGTTGGATTTTCCTATAGATTTTAGAGATGAGACCTTTGTAGGATTTGTCATAGCCAAAACTTTTCTCCCAGTCTGTAGGCTGTCTTTTTACTCTTTTGGTGAAATCTTTTTATTATTACCATTTTTTATTGTGCCTTAGGTGAAAGTTTATAGCTCAAGTCAATTTCTCATTCAATAATTTATGCACATATTATTTTTGACATTGGTTGCTGTCCCCACAATGTACCAGCACCTTCCGTCTTTCCAGCCTGGGTTCCCTGTGTCCATTTGTCCAGTTCCTGTCCCTTCCGGCCTTCTTGTCTTGCTTTTTGACAGGAGCTGCCCATTAGGTCTCGTATATCTGATTGAACTAAGAAGCATGTTCCTCACATGTGTTGTTTTTTGTTTTATAACCCTGCCTATTCTTTGTCTGAAGAATAGGCTTTGGGAACGGTTTCAGTTCTGGGATAACAGAGTGTCCGGGATCCCTGATTTCTGGGTTCCTCCGGTCCCTGTCAGACGAAGTCTGGCCTTTTTATGTGAATTTGAATTCTGTTCTACATTTTTCTCCTACTCTGCCCAAAAGACCCTCTGTTGTGTTTCCTGTCAGGGTGGTCGTTGGTGGTAGTCAAGCACCATCTAGTTCTTCAGGTCTCAGGCTGGTGAAATCTTTGGTTCATTTGGTCCTTTAGCCCTTTGGGCTAACATTTTCCCTGTGTCTTCGATTTCCTCCATTCTTTTTTGCTATGAGTGGGATGAGATCAATCAGTGGATCTTAGATGGGCGCTCACAAGCTTTAAGAACCCAGATGCTACTCACCAAAATGGGATGTTGAACATTTTCTTTATAAAGTATGTTATGGCAATTGACCCAGATGTCCTCAGAGACTATGATCCCCAGACCCCAGTCCCACCTACTCTGTCCCTCAAAATGTTTGGATGTGTCTAGGAAACTTCTTTGCTTTTGCTTTGGTCCAGCTGTGCTGGCTTCCCCTGTATTGTGTGTTGTCCTTCTCCTCACTGAAGTTGATTCTTGTCTACTATCTAGTTAACAGCTTCCCCTACCCCTTCCTCCCCACCCTTGTAGCCGTCAAAGAATCCTTTTTTCTGTTTAAATGATTTCTTGAGTTCTTATAATAATGGCCTCATATAATATTTGTTCTTTTGTGACCGACTTATTTCACTCAACATAAAGCCTTCCAGATTCATCCATGTTGTGAGGTGTTTCACGGATTCATCGTTGTTATTTATCGCTGATAATATTCCATTGTGAGTATGTACCATAATTTCTTTATTTGTTCATTTAATGACAGGCGTTTGGGTTGTTTCTATCTTTTTACTGTTGTGAATAGTGCCACAGTGAACACGGGTGTGCATATGTCTATTCATATGACAGCTCTTATTTAGCGAACCGAAGATAGGCAGGTCAAAGAGCAGGGCTTTTGCTCACAGGTTGTAAAGGCTGATGAATCCCAAGATTGGCAAATAAGTTGCTAGCCCAATCTCAAGAACCAGAGGTCAGATGAATGCGAGTTAGCTGTAGGGTCCAGAACCAGCCAAAAACCTTGCGAGGCAAGCAGGGAGGAAGTAGGCAACGGAGGGAGGAGTGATGAAGGCTGTCAGGGCGGTGAACTGCCACACGCCCTGCCCCCACTGATACCACTCAGCGGATTCCATTATGGGGGTGATTACATATCAAGTTTCAACAGGGAAGTGATCACAACGCTATAGAATTGCCAAACCACTGATAATCATGGCCTACGCACAGTTGACACGCAGTCTTAACCATCACAGTCCACTGCTTGTCAACCTGGCACCTGTACACGTCTCCCCAAACCATACAAAATATCTGAATAAAGACAATTACAAAGTCACACCTGCACCTAACATGATACGACTAACACACATCCAGCCAAAAACGCACTAGCCCTAGCCCTGTTTACATTTTATATTTTATAAGTTAAGAAAACAAAAATATTTAATGCACGCATACAAAGCAGAAATACTCATAACAATTACAGTCCTCGTTTCTGCGACTGGTCACATGGCTGTAACTGACAGTAACTGGTATTTAGAACTATCTTCTACCACCACCCATTCCAAATTCCCTTTGCCTTCAGCAAGCCCAGGTCATGGTTTTTGCCTGGGGGGATGACCCAAACCTTCATTGCTGAAGGTTCTGGGCCATTAGTAGTCATGTTGGAATTGGGTTGCTGTAGTTTTCCATTGACTTTAATCACAGGGCATGGTGATACTAAGAGGTGCCCTAAGGGATCCCCTGCATTGCAGATATAGTCTTCTTTAATTCCATTATGTAATATCAATCCAATTTCTTCTTGGTAATTGGGATCCATCACACCAGCCAATATGGCAACTCCCTTCCTTGCCTGTTGATCCAGAGGCATAAGGAGCCCAAAGTGGCCAGGTGGCTTTCTTAGCTTCCAGTTCAATGGAATCAGTGATGTGTCTCCAGATGGGAGCGTTCCTCCCTTAGGAACTAAGACCTCTAGACCTGCAAAGCATAACATTGCAGAGACAGGAAGCAAAAATCTTATGAATGGATCACTAGGGGTAATAGAGAGTGGTGCCACTTCCATTTCCACCCCTTGATTCCTGGACCCATGAATCCTGCTTAAGGGAGAAACAGCACCATATATTGGATTCTGGTTTATAGCATATGGAGCCTCCTGAAGAACAGTGCCCCAAACCTGCAAGGTATTGCCATCCGCCTAGCACTGTAATTGTGACTTTAGAAGGCCATTCCATTGTTCTATCAAACCAGCTGCTTCAGAATGATGAGGAACATGGTAAGATTAGTGAATTCCACGAGCATGGGCCTACTGTGCTTCATTTCCTATAAAGTGAGTCCCTTGATCAGAGGCAATGCTGTATGTGATACCATAATGGTGAATAAGACATTCTGTAAGTTCACAGATAGTAGTTTTGGCAGAAGCATTGCATACTGGGAAGGCAAATCCTATCCAGAGTAAGCGTCTATTCCATTAAGAACAAAACGGTGCCTTCTCCATGGTGGAGGTAGTCCAATGTAATCAGCTTGCCACCAGGTTCTTGGCTGAACACATCAAGGGATGGTGCCATATCAGGGACTCAGTATTGGTCTGTGCTGCTGGCAGATTGTGTGCTCAGCAGTGGCTGTAGCCAAGTCAGCCTTGGTGAGTAGAAGTCCATGTTTTCGTTTCCATGCATAACCTCCATCCCTGCCACCAGGGCCACTTTGTTCATGAGCCCATTGAACAATGACGGGAGTAGCTGGGGAAAGAGGATGACTGGTTTCCACAGAACACATCATCCTATCCATTTAATTGTTAAAATAATCCCCTACTGAGGCCACCTTTTGGTGAGCATTCACATGAGACACAAATATCTTCACTTCTTCGTCCCATTCAGAGAGGACTATCCACATACCTCTTCCCTGTAAATCCTGGTCTCACAGTTTTCCAGTCATGTTCCTTCCAAATCCCTAATCATTGAGCCAAACCATTGGCCACAGCTCATGAATAAGTATACAGTCTCACATCTGGCCATTTCTCCTTCCAAACAAAGTGAACAACCTGGTGCACTGCTCGAAGTTCTGCCCATTGGGAGGATTTCCCGTCAGCACTGCCCTTTAGGGAGGTCTCAGAAAGGGGCTGTAGTGCTGCCAGTGCTCACTTCTGAGTGGTGTCTGCAAATTGCACAGACTCACCTGTAAACCAGGCACAAGTTTCTCTTTTTCATTCAACTGATCAGAAGGAACTCCCCATGAGGCCATAGGCGCAGACTGGGAGATGGAAGGTAATGTGATAGGAATAGAGACCGTGGGCAATTGGGCTATTTCATCATGCAACTAACTCATGCTTTCAAGTCCTGCTCGGGCCCGATCTTGTATATACTCCTTCCATTTAATGATGGAGTGCTGCTGTGTGCACCCAACTTTATGATTCTGTGGGTCATACACCACCCAGTTCATGATGGGCAGCTCAGCCTGTATGGTGACTTGGTGGCCCGTGGTTAAGTGTTCAGTTTCCACTAAGGCCCAGTAACAAGCCAAAAGCTGTTTTTCAAAAGGAGGGTAATTATCTGCAGAGGATGGCAGGGCTTTGCTCCAAATCTTAAGTGCCTCTGTGGTGGTTCACAAATAGGGGCCTGCTAAAGACTCCAAACAGAATCTCCATCTGCCACTGCCACTTCAAGCACCATTGGATCAGCTGGATCATATGGTCCAAGTGGCAGAGCAGCTTTCACAGCACCCTGAACCTGTTGCAGAACCTTCTGTTGCTCTGGGCCCCATTCAACACTAGCAGCTTTTCCAGTCACTTGATAAATAGGCTGGAATAGCATGCCCAAATGAAAAATATGTTGCCTCCAAATTCCAAAGAGACACACTAGGCATTGTGCCTCCTTTTTAGTTGTGGGAGCAGCCAGATGCAATAACTTATCCTTCACTTTAGAAGAAATATCTCGACAGGCCCCATACCGCTGGACCCCTAAAAATTTCACTGAGCTGGTAGGTGCCTGAGTTTTTGTGGGATTAGTTTACCACCCTCTAGCAGGCAAATGTTTTAGTAATAAGTCCAAAGTCATTGCTACTTCTTCTTATTAGGTGCAATCAGCATAATGTCATCCATGTAGTGGACCAGTGTGACATCTTACCAGAGGGAAAGGTTATCAAGGTCCCTGCGGACTAAATTACGCCACAGGGCTAGAAAGCTCATGGAACTCTGAGGTAGGCAAGAGAAGGTGCACTGCTGGCCTTGTCAGCTGAAAGCAAACTTCTGATGGTCCTTCCAAATGGGTATGTCATTAGCCAGGTCAATAGCTGCATACCAGCTACCAGGACATGTATTAATTTGCTCAAGCAATGAAAGGACGTCTGGAACAGCATCTGCAATTGGAGTCACAACCTGGTTAGGTTTTTGATGATCTACTGTCATTCTCCAAGATCCATCTTTTTTTTTGCACAGGCCAAATAGGCGAATTGAATGGGAGACGTGTTGAGAATCACCACCCCTGCATCTGTCAAGTCCTTGATGGTGGCAGTAATGTCTGCAATTCCTCCAGAAATCCAGTATTACTTTAGGTTTACTATTTTCCTGGATAAGAGCAGTTGTAATGGCTTCCACTTGGCTTTTCTTACCAAAATACCCCTTTCTCCATTTGTGGGGAATTCAATGTGGGGCTTCTGCAGGCTGTTAAGTGTATCTATTCCAATACTGCCTTTTGGGACTGAGAAAATCACTACGGGAAGATTTGGGGACCCAGTGAATCTACTGTGAAACAAACATGAACCAACACTCCATTAATAAACTGATCTCTATATGTCCCTACCCTGACCGGTGGGCTACAGTGCTGTTTTGGGTCTCCTGGAATTAGTGTCAGTTCAGAGCTTGTATCTAGTATACCCCCAAAAGGTCTGATTATTTTCTTTTCTCCAATGAAAAGTCACTCTCATAAAAGGATGTCGATTCCTTTGGGGAGGGTTAGGAGAGAGATTAACAGTATAAATTTTTGGCAGTGTAGATTTCCTATCTATTTCACTCCCAGGGACACCATGACTAAGTAGTCATAAGTCTATATGAGTCAGACTATTCTAATTACTGCTTTGACTCTGCTGTCTGTTACTGTAACCATGCCCACCTTGTCTTTGTCCATCTTGCCTTTTGTCGACTGAGTGCAACCACTTGGCTTCCACTATTACGGAGTCCAATCAGCCCCACTGTATTTAGCTGTCTTAATTCAGTTAGGGCACTTCCCACTGTCAAATCTGACTTACATAAAATAGCAATCACAGCAGTCTTCAAGGATGCTGGATTTCCCTTCACGAATTTGTTCCTCACAGTTGTGGTAAAAGGTGTGTTCTCTGGGCATCCATGTGTGAGTGTGTGGGTTTAACCTGATAAATCCACCTTAGTATGCCAATTTCCCTAAGCCTCTGAATACCTACTTGTACAGTATACCAAGGCAGGTCTGGAAATTCAGCTTGATTTAGTGTAGGGCACTGCATAATCCGTGCTTTAGCAACCCAACCAAAGGAACCATTAGATCTTTTCCTAACTTCTTGAGGTGAAACATTGAATGAAGAATCTGTGCTTAGTGGACCCATATCAATAAACTCAGACTGATCCATCTTTATGTTCCTTGCAACATTATCCTGCACCCTTAATAACCACTCCCACACCTATTCCCCAGGTTCCTGTTTGTACATAGTAGAAAAGTCAAGCAGTTCTGTTGGAGTGTAGTGTACCTCCTCCTGGGTCACACTTCGTACTTCACCTTTTTGGGGTTCGCTGGGACTTAAATCTAGTTATGGGTCTAGAAGTCAGAATCGGTAGTGTGGGATTGTTTTGAGAACATTCAGCATTGTGTTGTAAAGCATTTGCCTCACATGATGCCCCAGGCAATGACTCAGTCAAGGGCTCTTTAGTGGCAGCTGGGCTAGGGCTAATCTCATTAAATGGAAGAGGAGGGGCTAATGCCTTTATTGGGCAGAGTGGTGTAACAGACACACATGACGTCATCTCTTCAGATGGAAGTGGTTTTATAGGAAGGAGTGATTAAATGAAATTTAGGGGCTCAGTGTCTCCAGCTTTCTTATTATCTGCCCATATGTCCCCATCCCAAGTTTCAGGATCTCATTTCTTCCCAATCAATGCCCTTACTTTAACTTCAGACACCTCTGAGTTTGGCAATTGAAGTGGTGTTGTAATTCAGCCACTCTTACAGTAAGACTCTGGTTTGGTTTTTGGCAATATCAGCAGTGTTGCTACAAGAAAAAAGGCTTTCTTTCAAAGTACAAGTGGAAGCTTTGAGGTTGTTTATGCTGCACTCGAGCTTTGACACTGAAGCCCTAAGCACATCTTTCTTTCACCAGTTTGTGTAGTGAAAGTAGGACCAACCAACCAGCTTCCTTATACATCTCAGTATGAGAAAATTGTTGAAAGGTATCACGTATGCAATCACTGAGAGCCTCGTCTTTCTCCAATACCTGATCTATTGGTGGTGATAATTTGCATATTTGAATTGCCACCTCATGCCATGGTTTAGCAGTGCCCTCTTTACTACTGAAAGCAGAGTCATCAACATTTTTGACTCTAAGCAGACTTGAGAGCTAACTTAGAAAACTCATCCTTATAATTTTGTTTCTCTAGAACCACTCTCAGTACCAAATGTCTTAGGCTGGGTTCTTTAGAGAAGCAAAACTAGAATAGTGTATAAATGTGTAGATAGAGAGATTTACATCAAGGAAATAGCTCATGTGATTGTAGAGTTGCAAGTCCATGGATCAGGATAGAGACTTCTCCTGATTGATGTAGCCACAGGGTCTGGGAAACCCAAGATTAGCAGGCTGGAGAGCAGGGCTCTTGCTCACAGGCTGTGAAGGTTGATGAATCCCAAGATGAGCAGGTAAGCTGCTAGCTCCAGTTCCAAGAACTGGAGGTGAGATGAACAAGAGACAGGTGCAGGATCCAGAATAAGCCAAGAGCCTTGGCGAGATGAGCAAAAAGGAAGTAGGTAGTAGAGGGCAAAAAGATAAAGGCTGAGGGGGAAGTGAGCCACCACAGGCCCTACCTACACTGATACCACTCAGAGGATTCCATTATGGGGGTGATCACATATCAAATATCAACAGGGAAGTGATCACGACTTCGTACAGCTGCCAAAACATTGAGTATCATGGCCTAGCCAAGTTGACACACACAATCTTAACCATCACACGTGCCCTGTGATTGAAGTCAATGGAAAATTATAGCAACTCCGTTCCGATATGACTACTAATGGCCCAGACACTTTAGGAATGATGGTTTGGGTCACCCCACCAGGCAGAGAGCCACGACCAGCTGAGGTGCTTGCTGAGGACAGGGAATATGGAATGGGTGGTGGAAGTTCTAGATACTAGTTAGGGCCACGTGATCAGTTCCAGAAATGAGGGCTGTAACAGTTACGAGTACTTCTGCTTTGTATGTGTGCATCAAATATTTTTGTTTTCTCCATTTATAAAATATAAGATGTAAACAGATCTAGTACATTTTTGGTTGTAAGTGTGTTCGTTGTATCACATTAGGCACAAGAATGACTTTGTAATCATCTTTTTTCAGAGATTATGTATGGTTGAAGGAGATGTGTACAGGTGCCAAATTGATAAGGGGTGAACTGTGATAGTTAAGATTGTGTGTCAACTTGGCTGTGCCATGATTCTCAGAGTTTTGGTAGTCATATTATGTTGTGGTCACTTCCTGTTGAGATTTGATATGTGATCACCCCAATGGTGCAATATGGTGTGAATAGCCAGTTGATTGAAGGGGAGTTTCATTGGGTGTGTGGTCTGCATCCAATGTGTGTAGACATTCTGGCAGGGCTTGGGAGCTTTTGCTTGCTCGGGATTCTGTAGCTGGCCCTGCTTGTCTGACCTTCAGTTTTTGGGACTTGAGCTACCCTTTTCCCTGCGGTCTTGCCTGCCTATCTTGAGATTGGTTGATCTTCACAGCATGTGAGCAACAGCTGTGTTTTCCAGCCTGCCGATATTGGATTCACCAGCACCTGAGGCTGTATGAATCAGGAGAGGCCTCTATCCTGACCCACAGACTTGGGATGTTATGGCTTTTAGAACCGTGTGAGCCATTTTCTTGACATAAATCTATATCTATCTATCTATCTATCTATCTATCTATCTATCTATCTATCTATCTATCTATCTATCTATCTATCATCTATCTATCTATCTATCTATCTATCTATCTATCTATCTATCTATCTATCTATCTATCTATCTATCTATCTATCTATACATCTTTATACACTTTACTGGTTTTGCTTCTTTAGAGAACGCTGCGTAAGTCAGAGCATTCAACACAAGATACAAATATCTTCACTTCTTTGGCCTGTTCAGAGAGCTCTGTCACATGCCACTTCTTCATACTTCCTTGGCTCCAAATTTCCAGTCATGTTCCTTCCAAGTCCCTGGCTATCCAGTCAAAAAATTGGCCACAACCCATGAATCAGTGTACTATTGCATATCTGGCCATTTATCCTTGCAAATAAAGTGAAAACTCATGTACACTGATTGAAGTTCTGCCTATTGAGAGGCTATCCCCTCACCACTGTCCTTCAGGGAGTTCCCAGAAAGGGGCTGTAGTGCTTTGCTGCCACTGTCCATGTTCAAATGTTGCCCGCATATCATGCAGAGAAACATTTGTAAACCAGATACCATTTTTCTCTTCCTCAGTCAACTGATCATGAGGCCATAGATGAAGACTAGGAAAGGGCAGGTAATGTAACAGGAGTGGAGACCATGGGCATTTGGGACATTTCCTAATGCGACTTACTTGAGCCTTCAGGTTCTGCTCAGGCGTGATATGATATATACCACTTGCATTTAATGATGGAGTGCTGCTGAGCACATCCAGCTTTATGGCTCTGTTTGTCAGACAACACCCAGTTCATGATGAGCAGCTAAGGCACATGGTGACTTAGTGTCCCACCGTTAAGTGATCAGTCTCTACTAAGGCTGTGTAACAAACCAAAACCTGTTTCTCAAAAGGAGAGTAATTAAATACGGAGGTTGGTGGGGTTTTGCTCCAAAATCCTAAGGATCTGCACTGTGAATCACCAATAGGGGCCTGCCATAGACTCCAGAGAGCATCTCTGTCTCCCACTGACACTTCCAGAACCGTTGATTCTGCCAGATCATGTGGCCCACGTGGCAGAGCAGCTTGGACATCAGCCTGAACCTGTTGCAGAACCTCCTCTTGCTGTGGGCCCTGCTCAAAACTACTAGCTTTTCAAGTCATTTGATAAGTAGGCTGGAATAGCAGACCCAAATGAGGGGTATGATGCCTCCAAAATCCAAAGAGGTCCAACAAGTGTTGTGCCTCTTTTTTGGTTGTTTTAAGGGCCAGATATATCAGCTTACCCTCCACTTCACAAGAAATATCTCAACATGCCCTACTGCACTGGAGCCCTAGAAGTTTCGCTGAGATGTAGGCACCTGAATTTTTGTCAGAATAATTTTCCACCCTCTAGCATGCAAATGTCTTACCAAAAAGTCTACAGTATTGATACTTCTTTCTTACTAGGTTCAGTCAGCATAATGCCATTAATGTAATGGACCAGTATGAAGTCTTTTGGAAGGGAAAAGTGATCAAGTTCCCTGTAGGGCTTGAGAGTTGATGTGGCCCCAAGAAAAACTAGTGCAGGTGTATTGCTGGCCTTACCAGCTGAAGGCAAACTGCTTCTGGTGGCCCTTTAAAACAGGGATAGAGAAAAAGGCATTGGCCAGATTAATGACTGCATACCCCAGAAGATATATTAATTTTCAGGCTACATCCCCAAGGAAAATTCTCTTCCAACTGATTGGCTGCTCACATCAAATCACAAAATGGAGGATGATTACATAACTTCTGCCCAATCCCTGAGAGTAATGGCCTACGCAAGTTGACACATATCATGAACCATCACAGTGGTGATGAAAGTGTTCTGAAGTAGATACTGCTGATGGTTGAATAGGATTATGAAACTAGGTAAAGCCACTATATGGCACACTTGAAAGCTATTAAGACAAAACTTTATTTAATAAGAAATCTACCAGTTAATATAATATAAGCTATAAGTATAAATTGAGCTGGAAAAATACTAGAACAAAAGCAAAAAAAAGTACCCACTGAGGTGAGAAGAAAATGTCTGGTTCTGAGGCTGATGTTCCCTGGCTGTGAATGAGGAGCTGCTGCGGAGGAGGAGGTAGGGCAACTGGCTCCGCATCTGGTGCCTGAGGCAGAGCTCGAGGTGGAGGACTTAAGAGCCTGTAATGGGCTCCGGTGTTGGAGGAGGAGCAGGATCCATATCAGTTTTTTGTCGGGCGCTCTTTGTAGGTGGCCCAGGATGGAAATCCACCTCTCCAGCTGACTCTTTGTCTAGCGCCATTGCTGGACCTGGTGATGAAATAGCTGGCGCTCTAAGGACTTCCGGTATTGGTGCAGGAGCAGGTGGTTGAGGAACCATTTCTGTAGGTGGCCCAGGATGGGAATCGAGCCCTCCAGCAGGCTCTTCTCCTGGTGCCTGGGCCAGAGATCGAGATGGAGGGCTTTGGGCTACAGTGAGCTCTGGTGTTGGTAGAGGAACAGGAGTAGGATTGACATCAGCCAGTGGTCCAGGAGCCAGCTCTGGATGTAGCCCAGGATAAGAATCTGATCTTCCAGGTGGTTCTCCACTTGCTGGTGATGGTGCTCTATGGAGCTCCAGTGTTAGCCCAGGCGCTTGAAGGACCTCACCAGGCGGTCCAGGAGATCGTTATGGTCTTGGCCCAGGGAGAGAATCCGTTCTTTTAGCAGGCTCTCTGTCAGGTGCCAGTGCTCAACTTCGTGATAGAGGACCTGTTGTTGTACCCAGCTCCAATGTTGCTGCAAGAGCAGGACCTGATTCAGGAAGTAGTCCTTGAGTGTGCTCTGGAAGTTGTCCAGGGTAAAAATCCAGCTCTGCTTCGTGCTCTCCATCTGGTGATGGGATAGGCGGTGCTCTATTGAGCTTCGGTATCGGTACAGGATCAGGATCGACATCACCAGGTGGTCCAGGACCTGGCTCATGCGGTGACCCTGGTTAAGAATCAGAATCTCCAGCGGGCTATCTATGTGCTGCCAGAGCTGAAGCTTGTGACAGAATAGCTGTTGCTCTGTCGACCTCCTGTGTTGGAGCAGGAGCTGGATCGACGTCAGCTTGTGGTCCAGAATCCGGTTCTGTAGTTGACTCAGAATGGGTATCCACCTCTCCATCTTAGTCTCCACCTGATGCTGGTGATGGGACTGGGGAAAGACCTGGGCTACATCCAGCTCCAGTGTTAGAACAGGAGCGGGAGCGGGATGGACAACAGCCAGTGGTCCGGGAGCTGACTCTGGAGGTGGCCCAGGATACGAATCTGAGCCTCCAGCTGGCTGTTCGTCAGGTTCCACTGCAGGAGCTGGTGATGGAATCAGTGGTGCTCTGTGGAGCTCTGGTTTTGGTGCAGGAGCAGGATCAACCTCACCAGCTGGTACAGGGGCCGGTTCTGGAGGTGGCCCAGGATAAGAATCCCACCCTTTAGCCTGCTCTGGGTCTGGTGGCAGCAATGGAGCTGGCGATGGAATAGCTGGTTCTCTCTGTAGCTCCGGTGTTTGAATAGCAGCAGGAGCAGGATTGACATCAGCCGGTGGTCCGGGAGGCAGTTCTGGAGGTGGCCCAGGAGAGGGGTCCGCCCCTCCTGCCAGCTCTCCATCTGGTGCCAGTGCTGGAGCCGATGACATAATAGGTGGTGCACTAAGGCACTCTGGTGCTGATACAGGAGCAGAATGTACCCCAGGAGATTGTCCAGGAGCCTGTTCTTGGGCCAAAGATAGCTCTCGAGCCCCTTTTATAATTGGTGCTGGCCCCGGGTCTGGAGCTGCAAGAGGAGAAAGGTTCACCAACATGACTACCTTTCCTCATGCCTTGCCAATGATGGAAAACACCCACTGCCACGAAGAGAAGCCCATTCCCAAGATTTCCACCCCAGGAAGTCTTCCCAGACTGTGGTCTACCACAGGAGGGTCTGAAGTTACTCTGAGCTCTGGCTCAACCCCAACCTCTGGGGATCTTCCCTCGTGCCCCTCACAAGCTCACATGCAGTCATGCCCAGTCTCCCTCACCCTCTGGCTCTGCCTCAGTGACCTCCATTTGATCCAGCTGTGCCAAGAGAAGTTGGGTCCCGCGCTCCAGATGTGAGCCTGGCATGTTCACGTGCACATACTCCACCACGAGCTTTAGGCAGGGGAAGTCCGGGGACTGATTGAAATCATCCGACTATTCCTTCAGCCATGTGCCCAGGATAAAAGAGATGGCTCTGGGGGTGGGTGGTGAAGAGCAGGGTCAGCGGCCTGGCTTTTCCCACCACACTGCCCTCCCAGGACTCCCCTGCAAGGGGCCGGTCCCTCTTTCTGCCCCTGACCTTCCAAAGGTCAGCATCACCCTGCACACGCCCTCTGGCTGCCCTGACAGTGGCAGGCCTGGTTACTGACAGGAGGCTAGAACAGAGGCTTGTCCCAAGGAGCTCCCATCAATGGTCTAACCAACTCTCCCTTCTAGGGAGTCCGAATTACATCCCTTTCTGTCCCCTGGCCCTCTCCCCACTGGACAGTAACCCTCTAAGGGCACGGAGATGCATGTCTGCAGGTTCACCTCACAGCCTGGCTCACAGTAGTGCTCCAGGATTATCGAATGCTGGGCGACACACAGAGTCTATCCCCTGACCTAGATGCCGAGGCCATAGGGCCCCTCCTCTGGAGAGTGTGCACCAGCGTGCTGCCTGGTTCTCTGCATGTGTGTGAGCATCTCTTCTCCCATGGACACTGTTCTCCCCCGGGACTGGGGCCCCACATGCAGCTGAGCACCCACAACCGGGGATCGGGATTTGGGGGCAGTTTCCTCCAATCCAGCCCCCCCCCACACCTCCTGTTTTAGGTACCAAATAGAGAAGGGAGCAAGCAGTGATGTGAGGGAATTGTGGGAGGATGAATTCTCTCAGGGGCCTCTCTGAGCCCCCAGCCTCCCCTCTGCTGCCCATGACAACCAGAATCCACTCCCATCTCTGTATGACTGCTTACATCCTGCAGGGGCGCCCCTAAACTCATCCCTCTAGTGGAATCTAGATGTGTGGGGCTAGGGTCTGCCAACCCCAATCCAGACACAGGACCCCTAAAACCTCCACTGTTCTGTAGAGATAGGAGGCCCTCCTTCTCCACACAAAGTCCAGTCACCCTTTCAGCTGCTCCTGGGGTTCACCGTACTCAGCAGAATAGGGGTGGTTCCATCCATACCTAGTGGTGGTGTGAGGGTGTCACATCTAATGCACTGTGGACACCACATTCTTAAGATGTCTAGTGTTTCTGTGTGACTCTCAGACTGGAACAGAGGCCTAGGAGGGCAGGGCTTCCTATCTGCTTTGTTCACTGAACAGTGCTAAATACCTAGAACAGTGTCTGCAACATTAGGGGCTTCATGGATGATTGTTGAATGAGTGAACCCAACCAGCACCTTCCCAGGTATCTGAGAGTCCTGGGACCCCTCTACCAGCCTCCAGGGACCCCTGTTCTGGCTACACCAAGGATAAGAACCCACTAAAGGAAATCTGTACCTCCCCTTTACAAATGTTAAGTAGGTTTGCTCAAGGGTAGGTAGTCAGTGAGGGGTGAGGTAGACAGCTTCTTCATGGGAGAGAGGAAAATAATAAATGTGAACATCCCAGCCCCAAAGCACCCTTCACCTTAGAGCTGGGCTCCAGGTACACACTTCCTGTGGCTTATCTCATGTGGTCCTGACAGTAATTCTAGCTGATTGGGCCTTTACCATCCTACTCAGAGGAGAAAACTGAGGCTCTGAGTGGTGAAGTGGCATTCTCCAGACTCACAGCTGGTAGAGGGTAGAGTCCCCATTGGGCTGTGGAGGGCAGAGTGCTCACCTTTGGAGCAGATTGTCTAGGACCTGCTGGGTGGTGGCGTAGGTTCTGTAGGCTCCCAGAAAGATTTTGATGTAGGAGATGTCAGCCTTTAGGTAGGCGGGCACTAGGTACTCCATCAGCTTCTCCAGTGAGCCTGCCTTGAAGGTTTTCATCACCCAGGCCTCCTCCAGGTCCTCGTCAGAACAACAGTCACACTGGAGTGGGACGGAGGAGGGACATATTGTCAGAGGCAGTCACATGAACCACCACGAGGTTTGTGGGCCCAGAGCTCAGACCAGGTACTCCCTCTCCCTCAGTGACCTGTGTCAGGAGGTGGGACACGAGTGCCTTGAGCAGCAAACAGGACTTGGCTTTCCAAGCAGGGTTGGAGGTGGGGGATGGTTACAAACATTAGGAGCCTGAAGTGATTTTTTTAGCGAAGTAACCATGGTATCTCCCTGGAGGAAGAGTTGTATCCCAGTGAGTCCTCACAAAACTCCCCGTTCCAGAGATGAGAAAACAGAGGCTTGGTGATATCCATTGTCTGCTTGAAGTCACCTGGTCTGAGCCCAAAACTGTCTGACACTAGGGCTCCGTGATGTTCCCTCTGTGCTACGTGAGGCCTGTTCTGCTCCTGACTCTGAGGGGAAGGTATGGATCAAGCTCACTTCCTCCCAGCTGAAGACAGTGCACAGAGCAGACACACCCATGAGGTAAGCAAGACACAGATTTTTCTTTCTGTACATTAAAGGGGGTTTTGAGAACCTGAATCTATGGAGCACCCAGATCCAGCCAAGTGTGAGAGCCTGGAGATCCTGGGGTGGGAGAAAGACCCCTAGAGAGCCGAGGACCTGACCAGATCGCTCAGGGAGGGCAAATGTGAATGGTTGGTAAAGGACTGAGAGGTGGCTCAGCTTCTCAGGGCCAACAGGTGCCTTAGAGCCACCCTGCAGTTCTGTTGGCCACCCTGACAGCAAACTGGCAACATGGAAAGGAACCATAATACCTGGAATGGGCTCAATGCAGAGACGCAGCCAGCATCACAAACTGCTGGGCCATGGGACCATGACAGCTGTTTTGGGAAGGAGTCTGGCTCTAGTGACCCTAACTTGAAATGTGCACATCCTTCTGACAAGCATGCCATTCCTGGGAGTCTGTCCTGGGTGGGTCAGGGTATGAGGACACATGTAAGTGTTTCTGCAGCCCTGATGAAAGGGCAGCAGAAGGAATCAGTCCAGGGACAGCAGCAGTGAGAGGCTCAGTCATTGTGGGGATAGGCCTCCCTTCTGGAACATTCTGTATCAAGTCAGGGTACAGCCCGTGACCTGAAGGGTCACATGATGTATTCCCTGAGATTGCAGATTGTAGAAAAAGGTGTGTCATAGCCTGAGCCCCACCCTTTAAGGCAAAAGAAGCCTGCTAAGTGTGATGATGTGTGAAGCTGGGAGAAGGTGTGGAAGGACAGTCCAGCCGACTGCCGCCTGGGGCCCTGGGATTGAAAGTTAAGCACTAAAACGGCAGCAACATGCAAAAGATGCATTGGCTTATGTGAAGTGAAGACAGTATGAAAAGCTCGTCTCTCATGTTCCTACAAATACAGGAAGAGTGACTTTGTAGCTGGCCAGGGCGGGGGAGGCAGTGTTGTGGGAGCGAGGTTGATTCCTTTGGAAGGGAACTGGGGACCCTCCAGAGGGAAAGTCCTGAGAGGAACTTGAGGTCTACAGGGTGGTGTCTGGGCCCTGGGGCCCCTCTGGTCATCTTGGGTCCCTGGGTGGGGATGCCACTCCCCTCCAGCCGCACTCACCCAGAATCTTTGCCAGCCCTTCCTGGCCCGTTTTTTGGGGTAGACCGAGTAGACGATGCCATTCTCCTTTTCCTTGGGGATCTCCTGCTGGCAGTTCTGCAGAGACAGTGCTTTCAGCTGCCAGGGATGCATCAAGAGCCTCTCTGAGCCACCTCCTTCCCTTTCTGCCCACCAAACCCTTGTGCCTCCCAGGAGCTCCCCGTTCCCCCATACTGGGTGGGTTGGACTGTGAGCAGCACCGTCTAGCCCTGACCAAGTCCATGGATAGAAAAACGAAGCTCTGCCTATTGCAGCAGGATGTGGCAGAAGCTGGGCTGGCGCAGGGTCAACAGTGGCCGAGGCAATGCCAGCAGCTAGGGCTGCACTTGGAGTTCCCACTCAGGGTCAGCTGGATCTCTGAGAAGGCCCAAGTGAGAGTGCTGACTCAGCTGTGACCCCGAAAGTCCCTTCCTAAGATGTGGTCTGAATTGGAACCCCTGGGTAGACTTAAATCCCAGCCTTCTGTGTGATCAGCAGGATCAGGGCAGGGAAGTAAAAGAGGCCTCCACACTTGCCACCATACCCCTGGTCTCCAAGGCACCCAATCTGATGGACTAGACCCAGCCATGGTCAGACTCAGCCCCATGAATCCAGTATGATGAAAGACCGTGGGGATGGAGCTTGGTCTTGCCCTCAATGTGTGCTAGTCCTGAAGCAGCAGCCCCATTTTCATCATCCTCATTATCACTCCTCCCCTCCCAAATCTACCCAGATCACATGGCTCCTCCTTCCCTGACCCCACCACTTCTCTCCCAAATGGACCCTGCCTCAGCCAACAACTTTCTGCCTCCTCAGTTCTGTCCACATTTCCTCCCAGCCCCCATTACCAGGGACCCCATGAGGACAAGGGCTGGCATGGCCTGGGGGATGGTGTGACCTGGGGGAGGGGTGTGGGGCTGCCCAGGTGGGATCACAGTGGTGGCCTGGCCTAGATTGGCATCTCTGAGCCACCCTGTGTTACCTTTGGATTCTTTTTGGTGAATGGCCTGAGCTTTCGTGGGTGGGGGACAAGACCATGTCTTAGCCTTGGTGAAAGTGTCGAACTCCTACGTCTCTCAAGCTTTGATACAAGGGAAGATGGAAGAGAATAAGAAAACATGTTTCTAGTTTGAGTGTCTCCACTCAAGTGAGCTGGGTAGGGGGCTGGTTACCAGGGTTCCAAGTTCTATGTACTCTGTTGTCAAGGAAGTGAGGTCACGTCCTGCTCTCCTGACTTGGGCCTGTTGTCAGTTAACACCTCCCCAAAGTCCCTGCTGTGCTGCTGAATGCTCACCTCTCCCCATGCCATCTCCATAACTGTACACAGTGACACCAACACAGCCCTCCCCCCACCCCCAGAGCCTGTGGAAGTCCTGGGTGTAGCCAGGGCCCCAGCTTTGAGCAGATAGAGCTGGGTTCAGACAGAACTCATCCTCTTAACCAGTTTGTGACCCTGGACAAGTCTTTGTGCTTCTCAGAGCCTCCCCAGTCCCCCTATCCACACAGTAGGGAACACTCTAGCATCTTCTTCCTAGAAACCACAGCAGGTATATGGGAGGTAATACTTACAGAACCCATGGGCTGGCATTACCTGAAGCTAATCAGGGGTGGATTATCTATTAGGCAAGGTAAGCACAGGACTTACCTGCTTACCAGATCATGTATAATGAACATTTTCACCATTTCATAAATTTCACCACATTTAGTACTCTGCTTCTAGGTATGGCTGGCATCTGTCTCTCCCAACCCCACAGCACCTTCCTGTAGAATCAAAGCCTCTTTTCAAATTTACAGTCCCTGACAGGGCCGATGACCCTTTAAGCAAGGTAAACACAGGTCTCCTTGTGCTTACTTACTAATCTGTAGTGAACAATTTCACATGGGTTTTGCCACATCAAAGATTTGGTGTTCGCTGTGTTTACTTGCCCGTTGGATAATCTGCTCCTGTACCTAATGCACAAACTCAGAGATGGAGGAATTTCAAGCAAGGGTGGGAAGATGCATGGAGTACATCTCCAGACACGACTGGGTTCTGGTGGTGTGAGCTTGGGAAAGTCACTTCCTCTCTTGGCCTCAATTCCCAGCCTGCACCGGGAGGGGATTGAAATTAAATGAACATCAGATATTGTCACCCTGTGCATAAAACCCTCCAATAACTTCCATTATATAGAATCTGACCCAGTGCCTCATCTCAGACTAGGGGGTGGGCAGCCTGCACGATGGTTCCCAACAATTCTACCTCTTGGTCTCTACATCCTGGGTGACCCCCTCCCCTCCGTGTGAATTGGACTCAGGGACTTGCTTCTCAAGAATGTTGTTGTTGTTAGGTGCCACTGATTCGGTTTCAACTCATAATGACCCCATTTGGGGCAATGTTTCTTGGCTTTCTTTTATTCTATCTCTCTGTCTCTAAGTCATCTCTCTCTCTGACTGTCATTCATTTATTTCTATCTCTCCCCACCCCCACACCCGCCAGAAAGGAGCTGTGATGTATGATCTGCCCATGGAGAGACTCATGTGACAAACCTGAGGGAGAGTCTTCATCAACAGACAGACAGAAAGTGAGGCCCCCCAGTCCCACAGCTCAGAGTCCTGCTCATGACACGGCAGTGAGTAGGGAGCAGATCTTCCCCAGTCAAGATAAGTTGAGACCACAACCACAGGCTTCTGAGAACTTGAGGTAGTCACCATGTAAGCTCTGCCTGGATTCCTGGCCCACAGAGACTGTGTGCTGTGTGCTGTTGTGAGTCATTGCTTTTGGGGGTGTTGTTATCACAAAGCAAGAGATAACTCCTCCAGCCCACCAGGTCATGGGTCCTGGATCTGTCCTCCTCCTCCCTGCCTTCTGTCCTCCTCAGCTTCCTCTAGCCGTACTGGCTGTATTTTAACCACCACCCCCCCCCTCCACCCTAGACAAACTCATGTCCGCCTCCCAGTCTCTGCACCAGCTGTGTCTTCTCCCTGGCACGCTGTCCCCAGACTCATGTAGGGCTTGTCCCTCCTGTCATTCTGGTCACACATAAATGTCACGTTAGTGAGGCGTTTTGGACCACACCGCAGCCTTAGCTCACAGCACCCTACATTATTTTCTCTCTAAAACGTGCTCTTTTCTTTGCATGTATTTGTTTTCATTCTTTTATCCATCTTCATTATCCGTTATGAACTGGATGTTGTCTGATCCACAGAGTCATAAATTTGGACATGTCCAGCAGCACTCCAACATTAATGGAACCTGTGTACTCAAGATCGGGCCTGAGCAGGACCTGAAGGCATAAGTAATTTGCATGAGGAAATAGCCCAAATCCCATGGTCTCTACTCCTCTCACATTACCTTTCATCTCCCAGTCTGCACCTGTGGCCTCATGGGGTGTTCCTTATCATCAGGTGACTGAAGATGTGAAAACTCGTGCCTTGTTTACACATGGTTTTGTGCAATATGCAGGCACTAGTTGAAAGTGGAGAGCGGCAGCACTACAGCCCCTTGCTGGGACCTCCCTAAAGGACAGTGGTGAAGGGAAATCCTCCCAATGGGCAGAACTTTAAGCAGTGCACCTGGGTGTTCACTTTGGAAGGAGAAATGGCCAGATGTGCGATCGTATGTATACTGATTCATGGGCTGTGGCCAATGGTATATGGCTGGATTGTCAAGTTCTTGAAAGGAACATGATTGGAATACTGGAGACAAGGATTTATGGGGAAGAGGTATGTGAATAGACCTCTTTGAATGGGCCAAAGAAGTGAAGATATTTGTGTCTCACATGAATGCTCACTAAAGGGTGACCTCAGCAGATGAAGATTTTAACAATCAAGTGGATAGGATGATGTGTTCTGTGGAAACCACTCATCCTCCTTTCCCAGGTACTGCCATTATTGCTCGTGAACAAAGTGGCCATGGTAGCAGGGATGGAGGTTATGCATGGGCCCAGCGACATGGACTTCTACTCATCAAGGCCGACTTGGCGACAACCACTGCCAAGTGCCCAATCTGCCAGCGGCAGTGACAAAAACTAAGTCCCTGATATTGTCCCGTCCCTCAAAGTGATCATCTAGCAACCTGGTAGCAAGTTGATTACATTGGACCACTTCCATCATGGAAAGGGCAGTGTTTTGTGCTCACGGGAATAGACACTTACTCGGCATATGGATTTGCTTCCCCTGCATGCAACGCTTCTGCCAAAACTATCACCCATGCACTTAGAGAATGCCTTATACACTGTCATGGTATCCCACGTGTATTTCCTTGGATCAAGGGACTCACTTCACAGCAAATGAAATGCAGCAATGGGCCTATGCTCATGGAATTCACTGCTTTTACCATGTTCCCCATCATCCTGACTTAGCTGGTTTCATAGAATGATGGACTTGACCCCTAAAGACACAATTACAGTGCCAGCTGGGTGGCAATACCTTGCAGGGTTGGGGCAGTGTTCACCTAGAGGCTGTATATGCTGTAAACCAGTGTCCAATATATGATGTAGTATCTCCCATAGCCAGGATTCATGGGTCCAAGAATCAAGGGATGGAAATGGGAGTGGCACCACTCACTCTTACCCCAAATGACTGACTCACTATTTCCCCTAGTGACCCACTCACAAGATATTTTGTGTCCTTTCCCCGTGACCTTATGCTCTGCAGATCTAAAGATCTTAGTTCCAAAGGGAAGAATGCTGCCACCTGGATATGCATCACTGATTCCATTGAACTGGAAGCTAAGAATGCCACCTGGCCACGTTGGGCTCCTTATGCCACTGTATCAACAGGCAAAGAAGGGAGTTACCATAGTGGTTGGTGTGATTGATCCTGATTATCATGAGGAAATTGGGTTGATTTTACAAAATAGAGGTAAACAAGAGTATATTTGGAATTGAGGAGATCCCTTAGGGCATCTCTTAGTACCACCATGCCTTGTGATTAAAGTCAATGGAGCAGAGGCAGGGCCACGATGGCAGAGTAGTCAGATGCTTCCCATGGTCCCTCTTAAAACAAAGACCTTCAAAAACAAGTGAATTGATTATGTATGGAAATGTAGGAGCCCTGAACATCAAAGACAAAGGTGAGGAATTGGACTGAGTAGCAGGGGGTGGGAGAGACAGTTCAGAAGTAGTGAGGAGTTGCCAGTCCTGACCTGGCCAGGACTGGCACCCCACAGGCTAGATTCGCTGGCACGTATGGTGAGGCAAGTGGTGGTTCTTGGGCCCAGTTTTCCACACTGGGAGAGACCAAGTGGTGGGGAGTCTGCTCAAGCCTCCAGAACCAGTGGGAAATGCTGCTCCATCAGCTAAAGTTAAGTACAAACATCTAAACCACCACGTGGATCAAAACTAAAACAAAAACAGAACCCTTTTTATCTGCTTCCCTGCTCTGCTCTGGGTCCTGGTCAGGCTTCAGCAAGTGCTGTGCTCCCTGGGCAGGAAGTAGGACCCATCACGTGCTCTGAGCCATTCTCCTCACTTTGGAGAGGTAACAAATTAACAAATGGGAAAAAAATAATCTGCCAGCTCCTCTTCTCCAGGAATGCAGGGCAGGCACAGGCCCTTTGCCTAGGCACAGGCATAAGGGGACCATGGACTTTGTATGCCTTTCACCCCTGCATAGACCTGTGTGAGCCCATTTCAACAGTGTAGGCCATCATTAGCACAGTATAACAGCGTTTATACCTGAAGCCTATTTTCATGTGTATCTGCTATAAGGGGAAGTGGCAGATTTGTGACAGTTGACTCTGCCCTGCCCATTAAGCAGGGTCTTCACCTGCCCACATCAGAAGCCTGAGGACTGGTAGCTCCACCCACTCTACTGAGCTACCTGCAACAGTGGTCCAAGAATAAGTGGTGACTCCCAGCCTTTACACCCAACAGCACTTGGTGCCCATAACCTGGCTGTAAAATCCACCTACCTATGTGCTCTAGGGAACAGGGACATACCTTCCACATAGACACTCGGGCAGCAGTCAGCCCCTTGATCAGTGCATGACCCTCTACTGCAGCCAAATAACTGTGCCTACTCCAATCTAGGACTTCCCATCTAGGACTGTAGGTCAGAGCCTACACTGCACACTTGGTGACCAGTGACCTGGACACCTGAGCAGAATCCTCACAAGAAAAGCAAATGGACTCCTGGGCTCACATACGTAGTAACAGCTCTAGCCACCTGGAGACAGAATGTGAGAGTTTCAAAGGCACACAATAACCAAATTAGTTCATGCGACCAGCCTACTTGGGCATATAAAAACAAAACAAGAAGCTAGAATACAATAAGCGAACAATAAATAAATATAATAAATTATTGATGGCTAAGAGACAACACAACAGTCAATATCAAATCACATAAAGAGGCAGAGACCATGATGGCTTCATCAAGCCACCAAAACAAAGACTCAAAAAATCTTCCAGAGGAAGATAACATCTTGGACTTACCAGAGGTAGAATTCAAAAGACTAATATACAGAACTCTTCAAGAGACCAGGAATGAGATCAGGCAAAACAGAGACCACACCACGGAACACAGAGACAAAGCAATAGAGGAACTCAAGATGTTTCTGCTAGAGCATAATGACAAATTTAACAGGCTGCAAGAATCCATAGACAGCAAATAGAAATCGAAGAAATTAACAATAAAATTTCAGAGTTAGACAACTCAATAGATAGTCATAGGAACAGAATTGAGGCAATGGAAGTCAGAATTTGTGAGATTGAAGATGAAACACTTGACACTAACTTATCTGAGGAAAATCAGATAAAAGAATTAAAAAAAATTGAAACCCTAAGAATTATGTGGGACTCTACTAAGAGGAATAAGCTATGAGTGATTGGAGTACCAGAACAGTGGGTGGATAAGAAGAAATACAGAGAGAATTGTTGAAGATTTGTTGGCAGAAAACTTCCTTGAAATTGTGAAAGATGAGAAGCCGTCTATCCAAGATGCTCACTGAACCCCACACAAGGTAGATCCAGAAAGAGAGTCACCAAGACATATTATAATCAAACTTGCCAAAACCAAAGATAAAGAGAGAATATTAAAAGCGGCTATGCATAAATGAAAAGTCATTTACAAAAGAGAGTCAACTAAGCTCAGACTGCTCAGCAGAAACCATGCAGGTAAGAAGGCACTGGAATGACATATATAAAGCCTTGAAGGAAAAACATTGCCAGCCAAGAATTATATATACAGCAAAATTGTCTCTTAAATATGATGGTGAAATTAGGGCATTTCCAGATAAACAGAAGTTTAGGGAACTTGCAAAAACCAAACAAAAATTATGAGAAATGCTAAAGGGAGTCCTTCAGTTAGAAAATAACATCAGATAACAACCCAAGACTAGAACACGGAACAGATATCGACCCAGACAGGGAATTCACAAAAATAAATCAAAGCGAAAACACTGAAAATAGGGAAACAGAGATGTCAGTCAATATATAAAAGATGACAACATAAAACAGAGGAACTAAAAAATATAATCATAAATCTTCCATATGGAGAGGATGTCAAGGCGATATAAAGAAATAAAAAATTTGTTTAAACTTAGGAAAATAGGGATAAATATTAAGACAACCACAAAGGAAACTAACAATCCTGCACATCAAAAAAACAAAAAACAAAACCACAGACTCAGCAAATACAAAATCAACAACTGTGAAAAAGAAAATAAAGAAAAACAATACACCACAGAAAATTAAGTGTAACAAAGAAACTGTCAGCAATACACACACAAAAAATACATTAAATGACAGCACTAAAGTCATACCTGTCAATAATTATACTGAATGTAAATGGACTAAATGCACCAAAGAAGAGACAGAGAGTGGCAGAATGGATAAAAAAAAGATCCGTCTATTTGCTGCCTATGAGAGATACACCTTAGACTTAAAGACACAAAAACTCAAAGGATGGAAAAAAATATATCAAGCAAATAACAATCAAAAAAGAGCAGGAGTGGCAATATTAATCTATGACAAAATAGACTTTAAAGCTAGATCCAACACAAAGGATAAGGAAGTACACTATATGATGATTAAAGGGTCAATACATGAAGATGACATAATCATGATAAATATATATGCACCCAGTGATGGGGCTCCAAAATACATAAACTCTACCAGCATTGAAAACAGAAATAGCTCCACAATAATAGTAGGAGACTTCAACCCACCGCTTTCAGTGAAGGACAGAAGATCCAGAAAGAGGCTCTATAGAGACACAAGATCTAAATGTCACAATCAGCCAACTTGACCTCATAGACGTATACGGAACACTCCACCCAACAGCAACCAAGTATACTTCCTTTTCCGACGCACATGGAAAAGTCTCCAGAATACATCACATATTGGGCCACAAAGCAAGCCTTAACAATCCAAAACATGGAAATACTACAAAGCGTCTTTTCTGACCATAAAGCCATAAAAGTAGAAACCAGTAACAGGGCCGGCAGCTCTCTTTGGAGAGTTAAGATGGAAAGCTGAGACCTAGCCTGTCCAGCAGCCCAGGGTAGATCAGTCACCCCTTTTCATGGATTGAATTGTGTCCCCTCAAAATGTGTGTCAACTCGCCTAGTCCATGATTCTCAGTATTGTGTGACTGTCCACCATTTTGTCATCTGAAGTGATTGTGTTGTAAATCCTACCTCTGTGATGTTAATGAGGTGGGATTAGTGGAGTTATGTTAATGAGGCAGGGCTCAATCTAAAAGATTTGGTCCTGTCTTAAATCAGCCACTTTTGAGATATAAAAGAGAGAAGCAAGCAGAGAGACAGGGGGCCCTGATACCACCAAGAAACAAGAGCCAGGAGAATAGCGCATCCCTTGGACTTGGGGTCCCTGTGCTGAGAAGCTCCTAGAGCAGAGGAAGATTGATGACAAGGACCTTCCCCAGAGCCGACAGAGAGAGAAAGCCTTCCCCTGGAGCTGACATCCTGAATTCAGACTTCTAGCCTCCTAGGCTGTGAGAAGAGAATAAGCCATCCACTTGTAAAATTTCTATTATAGCAGCAGTAGATAACAAAGACATGCCTGTAGCAGTCAGGGTACAATCAGAAGAGAAAAAAGCACACCAGATTGTTTTTTCAAAGAAAGAATTTAATATAAATAATTTCTAATTAAACAAAACAAAAAAACCTGTTGCCTTCGAGTCAATTCTGACCCATAGTCGGGCCCTATAAGGTAGAGTAGAACTGCCCCATAGGGTTTCCAATGAGTGCCTAGTGGATTTGAACTGCCGACCTTTGGTTAGCAGCTGAACTGTTAACTGCTATGCCACCAGGGTTCCCAAATTAGGCAACTGAAAAGGCAAACTAGAATTTTATGTGGGAGTAGAAACTGCAGGAAGTAGCTACCACTCCCAGGCCTGGAGAACAACAGGAAGAGGCTGAAATTTATTAAAACTTAAAACCTCAGGGAAGGGTCCTAGGGGCTGGGACCCAGACCTCTGAGGAGAGGGTACTGCTCAGCAAATGCTGGTGTCTCTGAGGGGCACCATGAGGTGTGTTCAGTAGTGTTGCAGAAACTGCAAACTGGACCCAATGCTTCTTACAGGAACCGGGAGCAGACAGGAAGGAGCAAGTGCCCTGCTTCCCCTCCAGCTTGCGGTATTCCTCTATCACCCTCTAATGGCAGACCCGAGCGGGGAGCTGCTGCAAAGCAGAAATTTGGTTGCCCTGTCCCAGCCCTAGCATCACAAAGCTGAGTATGGAAGGGCATGTTTGGAGTTGACAGGCAACAACTTGGTAACTGGCACATCTTTCCAAAGGGTACATTTTGCAGGAGTCATAGAGACAAGCTGCCTGTGACTTGGCCAGCACAGGCCAACCCCAAGAATATAAGTCAAAGGGAGAAGAAGCAAGAAAATAATTTGGAGGCCCAGTAGGTCATTGGAAATTCAGTTTGTAAAAGGAATGAGCAGTTCAGGGTTACCATAGCAAGATGACCAGTCTTCAGTGACAGGCAGGGACATTGCTAGAGCTACTAAGAACTTGGGAATATCGATGCCGTAAAGTACCAGTTTCCATGCCTTTCTTTGTATCACTCCATCTTCCTTTCAAACCCCCTGTAGACCCCTCATTGGTTGCTGTGTCTGCATTGTAGAAAACAGGGATTAAACTTTCAACCACCTTTCTCAACGACACCACACAAGGAGAGTCCTGAATTAGTGACTGTATTTGTTACCTACTGCTGCATAACAAATTACCCCCAAATTTAGCAGCTTAAAACAACAATGTGTGATCTCACATTTCTGTGGGCCAGGATACCCTTGGTTCAGAGTCTCTCACGGGCTGCAACAAGGTGGAGCTGCAGCCTAAAGGCTTAACTAGAGGAGGGTCTGCTTCTAAGCTCACCCACGTGGCTGTTGGTAGGTCTCAGGTTTTCTCTCTGTTTGGTGGCCAGAAGCCTCCCTCAGTTCCTTGCCATGTAGGCCTCTCTATAGAGCTTTTCACAACATGGCAGCTGGCTTTACCCAGAAGAAGTAAGAAGCAAGAGAGAGTGAGAACAAAAAAAAAGCCTGTTGCCATCAAATCAATTCCAACTCATGGAGACCCCACATGTTACAGAGAAGAATCGCTCCATGGGATTTTCTTGGCTGTAACCTTTTGCAGTACCACTAACCCTGTTGCCCTAGAATGGATTTTGACTCATAGCCACCCTGCAGAACTGCCCCATAGGGTTTCCAAGGCCACGGATCTTTACAGAAACAGACTGCCATGTCTCTTTCCCACAGAGCTGCTGGTGGGTTTGAACCATCAACCTTTTGGTTAGCAGCTGAGTGCTTAACCACTTTGCTACCAGGGCTCCTTTTGTGGTACCACTGGGGGTGGGGGGTTCAAACCACCAACATTTAGGTTAGTAGACAAGTACAAGCCATTTGCACCACCCAGGGACCTAAAGAGCGTGAGTGGTAGAGAGAATGAAGTGATGGTCATTATTCATCTAAGCTTAGAAGGGATATCCTATCACTTCCGTTGAGTTCTATTTGTTAAAAGAGAGTCACTAGGTCCAGTTGACACAGAAGGGCAGGGGATCACACAACAGTGTGAACATCAGGAAGTGAGGCTCCCTGGGAGCCATTTTGGAGGCTGCCATAGTTGCTTTTCTCTCTGTGGCTTAGACCATAGTTGCACCTACTTTAAGATTAGTAGATATCCATTCTGTACCAGTAACAAAGTGAAGGTTCAATTCATGTAGAGCCTCCTGTTCTCACCAAATTATACTTTATAATGAAGTTAATTTAAGGCATATATACTGACATACATAAGTATTATGGCACCATATAGGGATTAGGCATCCATGCTTGGAGGCCCACCCAAATGACTATAATTAGTCTTACTTCGACGCAGCCAAACCAATTTAACTTTTCATTTGTTGAGGTTGCCTGTATCTATCATCAGCCTGCATGTTGACAGTTTTCTCTGATACCACTTAATTATCACCCCACATGCAGACCCTGACATGTAAATGCAACTGCAAAGAGCGTAGATATTACCATGCAATAGCTGGGTACTTTGTCTCTGCCTCCCGCTTCTCCTTGCTCCCCAAACACAAGTTCCTGAACAGCAGGAGACTTGAGGTAGCAACATTGGATGAGGAGACTCAGTTGAATTTCTCAAGGCAGGTGCTGACACAGTGTAGGACTTGGTGAGACCAATATAAAACTCTCCAGCATTTCAGAATGGTCTCCTTCAATTAATTAATGATATTGTTCTGTAATTTCCACATTCGGTTGGATCACCTTTCTTGGGAATAGACATAAATGTGAATCTCTTCCAGTCAGTTGGCCAGGAAGTTGTCTTCCATATTTCTTGGCATAGACGAGTGAGCACCTCCAGCGCTGCATCTGTTTGTTGAAACATCTCAATTGATATTCCATAATTCCTGGAGCCTTGTTTTTCACCAAGGACTTCAGAGCAGCTTGGACTTCTTCCTTCAATACCATCGGTTCCTGATCATATGCCACCTCTTAAAATGTTTGAACATTGACTATTTCTTTTTGGTATAATGACTCTGTGTATTCCTTTCATCTTCTTTTGATGCTTCCTGCATCCTTTAATATTTTCGCATAGAATCCTTCACTATTGCAACTTGAGGCTTGAATTTTTTCTTCAGTTCTTTCAGCTTGAGAAACACCGAGAGTGTTCTTCCCCTTTGGTTTTCCATCTCCAGGTTTTTGCACATGTCATTATAATACTTTACTTTGTTTTCTCGAGCCGCCCTTTGAAATCTTCTGTTCGGTTGTTTTATTTCATCAGTACATCCTTTGCTTTAGCTGCTCGATGTTTGAGAGCAAGTTTCAGAGTCCCCTCTGACATCCATCTTAGTCTTTTCTTTCTTTCCTGAAGTTTCAATGACCTCTTGCTTTTTTTCATGTATGATGTCCTTGATGTCATTCCAAACTCATCTGGTCCCTAGTGTTCAATGCATCAAACCTATTCTTCAGACGGTCTCTAAATTCAGGTGGGATATACCCAAGGTCATATTTTGGCTCTCGTGGACTTGCTCTGATTTCCTTCAGTTTCAGCTTGAACTTGCATATGAGCAATTGATGGTCTGTTCTACACTCGGCCCCTGACCTTGTTCTGACTGATGATATTGAGCTTTTCCATCGTCTCTTTCCACAGATGTAGTCAATTTGATTTCTGTGTATTCCATCTGGCTAGGTCCATGTGTATAGTCCCCATTTATGTTGGTGAAAGAAGGCATTTGCAATGAAGAAGTCATTGGTCTTGCAAAATTCTATCATTCGATCTCCGGCATTGTTTCTGTCACCAAGGCCATATTTTCCAACTACTCATCCTTCTTGTTTCCAACTTTTTCATTCCAATTGCCAGTCATTATCATTACATCTTGACTGCATGTTTGACCAATTTCAGACTGCAGCCAGCTGATAAAAATCTTCTATTTCTTCATCTTTGGCCCTAGTGGTTTGTGTGTAAATTTGAATAAACGTCATGTTAACTGATCTTCCTTGTAGGCGTATGGATATCATCTTATCACTGACAGCCTCGTACTTCAGGATAGATCTTGAAACGTTCTTTTTGATGATGAATGCAATGCCATTCCTCTTCAAGTTGTCATTCCCAGCAAATTTTGCTGAAGATATTCAAAAACGGCTACAGCAGTATATCGACAGGGAACAGCCAGAAATTCAGGCCGGTTTCAGAAGAGGACGTGGAACCAGGGATATCATTGGTGATGTCAGATGGATCCTGGCTGAAAGCAGGAAATACCAGAAGGATTTCCTGTGTTTTATTGACTATGCAAAGGCTTTCGACTGTGTGGATCATAACAAATTATGGATAACATTGAGAAGAATGGGAATTCCAGAACACTTAATTGTGCTCCTGAGGAAACTTTACATAGATCAAGAGGCGGTTGTTTGGACAGAACAAGGGTATACCAATTGTTTTAAAGTCAGGAAAGGTGTGCGTCAGGGTTGTATTCTTTCACCATACCTATTCAATCTGTATGCTGAGCAAATAATCCAAGAAGCTGGACTATATGAAGAAGAACAGGGCATCAGGATTGGAGGAAGACTCATTGACAACCTGCATTATGCAGATGGCACAACCTTGCTTGCTGAAAGCGAAGAGGACTTGAAGCACTTACTAACGAGGATCAAGGACCACAGTCTTCAGTATGGATTACAGCTCCACATAAAGAAAACAAAAATCCTCACAACTGGACCAATGAGCAACATCATGATAAACGGAGAAAAGATTGAAGTTGTCAAGGATTTCATTTTACTTGGATCCGAAATCCACAGCCATGGAAGCAGCAGTCAAGAAATCAAAAGACGTATTGCATTGGGTAAATCTGCTGCAAAGGACCTCTTTAAAGTGTTGAAGAGCAAAGATGTCACCTTAAAGACTAAGGTGCGCCTGACCCAAGACATAGTATTTTCAATTGCATCAAACGCTTGCGAAAGCTGGACAATGAATAAGGAAAACCGAAGATGAATTGACGCCTTTGAATTGTAGTGTTGGCGAAGTATATTGAATATACCATGGGTTTTAATTTAAAAAAAAAAAAAATTTTTTTTTTAAATAAAAACAAACAAACAAACAAACAAAAAAACCCAGCACTCTGGGCAAAACATTTCTTTCTGAGCAGCCCATGGTAAAGGGATTTAGTTTGCCCCTTGGTGAGCAGCATGGGAAGGCAGATGCAAATCTACCCCTGTAGGAGTGAGTACCTGGGTGGTGCAAATGGTTAACAAGCTCTGCTGCTAACCTGAAAAGTTGGAGGTTAGAGTCCATCCAGAGGCACCTTGGAAGAAAGGCCTGGAGATCTACATCTGAAAAATAAGTGATTGAAAACCCTGTGAAGAACTGTTCTACTTTAACACACATGGAGTCATCACGAGTTGGGGTAGATTCCATGGCAACCAGTACTAACACAGGTAGAGCTTCTCTGAAAACTAAGTTTTTGAGTATTATGGATCCTATTTTTTGATTAACAAAGCAGATGAAGTCACAAGAAATAGTTCACTTGTTCATTGTGGAGCAGGAAAACAAAACTTGGGTCTCCAAGGTTTCTCATAAACCAGAAAAAACAGGTTCCATTAAATTTTAATCTCTTCCTCTAATTTGCTCTCTATCCATCTCTCTAACCACAGTATGGGTGAAACTGTTGCCTGCTGCTGGGAGAAAACTACTGTCTTTGCTGGTTGTCCAAGTAGTGGAAATTTCCTGGATTCTTTGCTGAAGTTTCTCAGAGTGAGTGGACACACACTGACTTTTTAAAAGCTAGCTGCTACTAGGGGCCACGAGAAGTGTAAGAGAAAAATACTTATCTTCTGGGGCTCCAAGGCAGGCAAAAAATCCTTCTTAAGAAAATGAAGGACAATGGCCAAAATGTCCATGTTGCTCTTCATAAATCTGCATCCTGGTTCTGAAACTTCAGGTTCCTAGGGCCCGGGTGGGTTGATAAGACAGGGAGGATAGAAGGAACAAGACAGGATCTGGTCGTCAGAACTGGGACCCAGTGTTGGATCAAGTGGTTCCTGCTGCCCAGCTAACCTCATCCCCCAGCTCTTCTCCTTTCCTCTCTGCTCACTGTTCTCACTCAAGCTGTTTCATCCCTCCCCTCTGTGCCCATAGCCTTGCTGACCCTTCTGCCCAGCTATCCCCACTCCATTCTCCTGGCTACTTCCCATCATTTAACACTCAACAAGAGCAGTGTCTCTTCCAGGCAGCCCTCCACCCCAACCCTCCCAGGATGTGTTAGTTGCCTTTCCAGTGTGTTAGCACAGCAGTCTCTGCCTAGCTCCAACATTGCATGAATCACAACATATAATATTTGTTTTGGTCTCCGGCTCCTCTACAGTATCCGAACACCTTGAGGCCAGAGACCATGTTTTGTTCAACGCTGTACACCGGAGCGTAGCACAGTGCCTTGTCTGCATGAGGCAGGTATGTGTTCGATGGACGGCTGGTTCGGAAATGACTTTGATAGACTTGATAATGAACTCTAGCGTGGTGGCTGGAGAGCTGCATATCACTCATGTCCGCCTGGAGCCTGTGAGGATAACGAGGGCCCGTGTGCTATTTCCAAGATTTCTAAATGCCCCTTAAATATCACATATTTGTCCAGGGTAAGAAAACTCCCTGATGAAAATGTCCATTTGCATTGTTTCTGGCTGGAATCCTATAAGCCCTCTCAGATTACCCCAGTTTTTTCATGAGGAACAGAGAATGTAATTGGCTGTTAATATATGTATATCCTTTTAAAGAACTGTGCAAATTATCGCATAAGTCCAGTTTTTGGAGATAGAAAGGTACGTAAAATCACCAGTAAACTGTACAGGATAAAAAATAAAATGTTTTTCTTGGTAGTGAAAAGGTTGAGAGCCAAATTTATGTCATCATTTATTCAAATACTTATTGAGCACCACTTACATGCCAGGCACTGTTTTAGGAGCTTGAGATACAGTAGTGAACAAGACAGATGAGATCCTCTCCTCCTGGAGTTTACCTCCTATGGGGAGAAAGACATCGTAAACAAATAAACCAATAAACTTATAAGAAAATATCTGATAATAGGAAATGCTCCGCATAGAATGGAGTCTCTGGGTGGTGCAAATGGTTAAGGTGCTTAGCTGCTAACTGAAAGGCTGGTGGTTCGAGTTCAAGGTCTGGTGATCCTCTTCCGAAACATCAGCCATTGAAAGCCCCATGGAGCACAGTTCTACTCTGACAGACACGGGGTTGCTGTGAATCGGCATCGACCCAATGGCAACTGGTTGTACTCAGAGAATGAAAATTGAGGGATGTTCTGAAGGGTGACTGGGTGGCAGGGAAGGCCTTTATGAGAAGGTGACATTTAAGCTGGGTCATAAGTGACAAAAACTATTAGAAAAAAGAGCACTTGAAGAAGAGGGAATCATGCAAAGGGCCCCCAGGGGCAGGAACAAATGAGGCATTTTCATTGCGTGTGTTTGTTTACTTGTTTATCATCTGTCTCTTCCACTAGGCTGCAATCTCCAGGACAGGAGGGACCATGTCTATTTTATTTACCAACATATCTCAGTGCCCAACATTGCATCTGTTTGTGACATAGAAGGTGCTCAATATGTATTACTGAGCAATGAATGAACCACTCATTTTGCCCAAGTTAGGGCAGTCCCTGCCTTGTGGACCACAGCGTCACCTGGGAAGAAGGGAGGAAGCAGAAGCTGTATCCTCGCAGTCTGGCAGGCAGAGGGCCAAGGGATGCGGGGGTTGGGTGAGCAACCATCGCTCATCACTCGCCCCCTTTCAGGATTTTATGTTCAGACTAATTTTCTGTGCGTGTGGGAATCTGAGAAGAGTCTTGGCCAAATTCATTCTTATCACTCATACATATTAATTTCTTGGCAAAGGAAGCTTCTAATTAGGAGTTCAAATCCTATAGAAGCCACCAAAAACCCAAACCCATTGCTGTGGAGTCAATTCTCATTCATAGAGACCCTATGGGACAGAGTAGAGTTGCCCCATAGGGTTTCCAAGGAGCGCTGGTGGATTCAAACTGCTGACCTTTTGGATAGCAGCCATAGTTCCTAACAATGCAACACCAGGCCTCCCACTAAGCCACATATGTAGGAAAATCTCCAGCTGTCTTTCTGGCACATGGATGATAACAAGCAACTGGCATGCTGCTCTGGGACAGCCGGGGCCTTTAACGCAAACACAGCAACAACAAGACTGCTATTAAAAAACCCGCAGCGGCTGCCCATTTTGGGGACTGGGGTTATTCAAGGGCCCATCTCCTCCTAGCTGCTTGGCATCTTCCCTCTTGTTAGGTCCTGGGATATTTAAGGTCTTTGTTGACCTCGGACCTACTTCACACTCTATCAAATATCTTCGCTTCCACCCACGTCCCAAAGTAGGCACACAGAATTTTTTTTTTTAATGAACTTTTGATGAAGGTTTATAAAATAAACTAGTTTCTCATCAAACAGTCAGTACACACATTGTTGTAAGACATTGGTTAACAACCCCAGGACATGTCAACACTCTCCCTTCTGAACCCTGGGTTCCCTATTACCAGCCTTCCCGTTCCCTCCTGCCTTCCAATTCCTCCCCCAGGGCTGTTGTGCCCCTTCAGTCTTGTTTCGTTCCATCGGGCTGTTCAATCTTTGGCTGAAGAGTGAACCTCAAGAGTGACCTCATTACTGAGCTGAAAGGGTGTCCGGGGTCCATACTCTCAGGGTTTCTCCAGTCTCTGTCAGGCCAGCAAGTCTGGTCTTTCTTTTAGAGTTAGAATGTTGTTCTACATTTTTCTCCAGCTCTGTCTGGGACCCTCTATTGTGATCCCTGTCAGAGCAGTCAGTGGTGGTAGCTGGGCACCATCTCATTGTACTGGACTCAGTCTGGTGGAGGCCGTGGTGGATGTGGTCCATTAGTCCTTTGGACTTATCTTTCCCTTGTGTCTTTAGTTGTCTTCTTTCTTCCTTGCTCCCAAAGGGGTGAGAGCAGAGGAGTGTCATAGCCTTTTAAGACCCCAGATGCTACTCACCAGAGTAGAATGTAGAGCATTTTCTTTATGAACTCTGTTATGGCAATTGAGCTAGATGTTCCCTGAGACCATGGTCCCCACAGCCCTTAGCCCAGCAGTTCGGTCCCTCAGGGAGTTTGGATTTATCTATGGAGCTACCATGGCCCTGCCTTGTACAGCCTATGCTGGCTTCCCTAGTGTTGTACACTGTCTTACCCTTCACCAAAGTTACTGCTTATCTATTGTCTATTAATTTTTCCATCCCCACCCCTCCTCACCCTCGTAACCATCAAAGATTGTTTCTTTTTGTATGTAAACCTTTTCATAAGGTTTTACAGTAGAGGTCTCATACAGTATTTGTCCTTTTGTGATTGACTTCTTTCACTCAGCACAGTGTCTTCCAGATTCATCCATGTTATATGATGCTTCACAGATTCATCTTTGTTCTTTAGCATTGCGTCATACCCCATTGTGTGTATGTACCACAGTTTGTTTATCCATTCACCTGTTGATGGGTGACTAGGTTGTTTCCATCTTTTTGCTGTTGTGAACAATGCTTCAGTGAACATGGGTGTACATACATCTATTCATCTGACAAATCTTATTTCTCTGGGATATATTCCCGGGAGTGGGATTGCTGGATCATATGATATTTCTATTTCTGGCTCTCTAAGGAAGAGCCATATCATTTTCTAAAATGGCTGTATCATTTTGCATTCTGCCAGCAGTACATAAGAGTTCCAATCTCCCTGCAGCCTCTCCAACATTTGTTATTTTCTGTTTATTGATTTGTGCCGGTAATGCTGGGGTAAGATGGTATCTCATTGTGGTTTTGATTTGCAGTTCTCTCATGGCTAGAGATGGTGATTATTTCCTCAGGTGTCTGTTGACCTCTTGAATATCTTCTTTGGTGAAGTTTCTGTTCATATCATTTGTCTATTTTTTAATTAGATTATGTGTCTTTTTGTTGTAGAGATAGGCATACAGAATTTTCCTATTTGAAAGGGTTTTTTTGTTTTACTTAGCTAATGCTGTGTAACAAATCACCTCAAAACATAGTGGCTTAAAACCTGGGGTGAATAATCCAGTAAGCAAGGTAAGCATGGTGCTTACCAGATCATCTGTAGTGAACAAAGATGTGGTGAAATCCACGTGAAGCTGTTCACTACAGATTAGTAAGTAAGCACAAGTAAGCCCATGCTTACCCTGCTTACTGGGTCATCTGGCCCTGTCGGGGATTATAAATTTAAAAAGAGGCTTTGATTCTTTAGGAAGGCGCTATGGGGCTGGGTGAGAAACAGATTCCAGCCAGATGTAGAAGAAGAATCTTTGCTGTGGTGAAAAAAATGTGAAATTGTCACGACAGATGATCTGGTAAGCAAGGTAAGCACCTTGCGTATTGGATAATCTGCCCCTGCAAAGCCACAATTCTGTGGGTTGACCGTGTGCTTCTTCTGCTCCAAGTAGTGTTGGCTGGGACACGGGCTGGTTACAATCATCTGGAGGCTCAACCAGGCACTCAGCTGAGACTGGAATGTCTGAGATGCGTGGACATCTGAACGTTTAGAGGCAGATAGAGCTTGACTGAGAGCTCAGCTGGATCTGACAGCTGGGGTCTTGGTTCTTGTCCATGTGGCTCTGTCCACATGGCTACTTGGACTGCCTCACAGCATGGTGGCCTAATTCCAAGAAGAATTGTTCCAAGAGTAAACACTCCAAGAGGGAGGAAGCAGAGGCTGCCAGGTCAATTAAGGGCTCATCCTAGATTGGTACAGCATAACTCTCTGTATTTCATTAGTCCAAACAGTGACAGGCCCAGCCAACAACGTGGGAGGGAACTACTGGGCATAAATTCTGCGTGGTGTGTTCATTTGGGTCATCAGAACAACAGTCGACTACAAGTTCTAAAATAATTGTTATTACTTTGAGTTTTGTAAACGTGAAGTATTCATTTTTTGATGTCTATTTCTGCTTCCATAAAGATTACACCTTAGGAAACCCTATGGGGCAGTTCTACTGTGTCCTATAGGGTGACTATGAGTTGAATCGACTGGATGGCGCACAGTAGCAAAATAATATTTATAACTATGTAATTGTTAGCTGAGCTGTAATTAACTTTCTTTGCTATGCAAGGTGTGGTCCATGGACCAGCAGCATCAGCATCACTTGGGAGCTCCTTAGAAATGCAGACTCTCAGGCCCCACCCTAGACCTCCTGAATCAGTCTGTATTCAAAAACGAACCCCATTGGAGAGAGATGCTGATGAGGAGTGAACTACTTGCATCAGGTGGACACTTGAGACTATGTTGGCATCTCCTGTCTGGAGGGAAAAGGGGAGGGTAGAGGGGGTTAGAAGCTGGCAAAATGGTCATGAAAAGAGAGACTGGAAGGAGGGAGAGGGCTGTCTCATTAGGGGGAGAGTAATTGGGAGTATGTAGTAAGGTGTATATAAGTTTATATGTGAGAGACTGACTTGATTTGTAAACTTTCACTTAAACCACAATAAAAATTATATATAAAAAAGAACCCCAAGTGTTTTGTTGCTCACTAGTGTTTGAGAAACAGTGAGTTAGTTGACATAATGCTGTTTTGTAGAAATTTAATGAAACATTTATTGATTTTGGTTATGTAATTTTCCATTTTGAAGTCATTACACTTTTTTTTTTTTTTTTGCAGCCCTGGTGGTGCAGTAGTTAAGCGCTTGGCTGCTAACAGAAAGGTTGGCAGTTCGAATCCACCAGCCACTCCTTGGAAACCCTGTGGAGCAGTTCTACTCTTTCCTATAGGGTCACTATGAGTCGGAATCAACAGCAACAGTTTTTTGTTTTTAAATACTTTTTTTCACCCTTGTAAAATTTCACAGGCTTTTAGGAAGCTCCCAGGCCCTAGGCACTATGCCTAGAGTGCCAAGGGGATGGAATTTGTACAGTTTGCATGTAGTCACATCTCTTTGATTTTAATCCCTGACTCTCCCCTCACAGTTACAGCTCTTCCCGTCATCTGCCTTGTTTTTATGTGAGCTCTTCCCTGAGATGAAGCTGCTGAGACACTGCTGGACTTTCAGACCAACAGCCCATGGCTGAGTGACCTCAGCCCTCAAAGCTGACCCAGGTCTCTGGGATACCAGGTCCAGCTGGCCAGGGAGGCAAAATCAACCATGTTGGCTCCAACTACCCAATGATCAGGCCAGCCTTAAAACTTCCTCTTGGAGAAGGTAACCTCAACTTTAGCTCCATTAATGTTATTATTTATTGAAGTATAATATACATATGGAAACCCTGGTGGCATAGTGGTTAAGAGCTATGGCTGCGAACCCAAAGGTTGGCAGTTCAAATTCACTAGGTGCCCAGTTGGAAACCCTCTGTGGCAGTTCTACTCTGTCCTAGATGGTCGCTATGAGTCGGAATCGACTCCTCGGCAATGGATTTGGTTTTTGGTTAATATACACACAGAAATATGAACATATAAATTTATAACCCAATACATTTCATATACTAGACACTGTCTTGTAGACAATCGCCAGATGAAGGAATAGAGCATTAGTAGCACCCAGGAGAACTTCTAGTCACTACTTACCCCAAGGATAACCATTCAGAGTAACAGCATGGATTAGTTTTTACCAATTTTTATTCTTCATATAATAGAATGATCTAGAAGATGGCTGACTAGGTAGAAGTTACCTCAGATCCCTCTTGCAACAAAGACTCGGAAAAATAAGTGATTCGATCACATACATGACAATCTACGGACCCTGACCATCAAACACAGATCTAAAGAGTTGACCTGAGTGACATAGACTGAGAACGAATAACCATGGGGAAGCAACGACTGCTTTCAGAGCCTGGAGCCAGCGTCCCAGCTAGGAAACCTTGGCGCCGGGCTTTGGGCTGGGTGCAGGGGAGCTGAGCACGGCATCCTGAGATGGTGCAAATACGGGACACAGCCCTAACCCCCAGAAGTGACCTTGGGGGAAGCCCGGCCAGTGCACGCAGGCAGCGCAGCGACGTGGCTGACAAGAGAAGAAGTCACCGGGAGGCATAGACTGGTTTTGGAGCCTGGAGTGCAGTGTCCCAACCGGGGAACGTTGGCGCTGGGCTTTGGACTGGGAGCGGAGGAACTGACCACATCTTCTGAGAAAGCACAAGCACGGGACATGGGCTTGACACTTGGCGGTGAACTCGAACCAGCCAACGCACACAGTCAACACGCCCCTCGGGAGTCTCAGATAAAACAGTCATCCCAAGCAAGATAAGTAACTTTGTCTATATTCCGGGGTGCTACTCTCTCCTATCTATGTGATCCCTCCCCTCCCATTCCCAGGCGGCTTCATTAACATTGGAATTTCCTGAGCCAGAGAGAAGTGAGCTGCGGTTTTTCTTTTTCTTTTTTTGTCTTTTCCTAACCCATTCTCCTGGCCTGAGAGAAGCAGCTACAAAAAAAACCAGGGACCAAAAATCCTTCCCTAATTGGACTAAAAATACAGAACCAGCTCCAGCCAAGCATATGTGATCCACAGTCAGGCTTTCATCCCTACAGGGAACAAGGTGGCTATTACAGTGCAAAGGCAATTCTGATAGGGATCTGACTGTAATTGTTTTAGCAGATTACTGGAAAGACAAGTTTCCCAGGTCTGATATCTCTGAGTATTCAACAGAGCCCTCACTGACCCACAAAAGGGAACTGAGGGCTGAAGCTCCCACCAGACCACCTAGCCTTCTGCCTTAGGGGTCTAAGGAGGATGACACCAACCAATCTGTACAGGTACTTGCATTTGGTGCCTAAGGTACAGCTGCAGAGCCCACCCACCAAAGTGCTTTAGGAATAGAGACACACCTACCTCACTGGCACTTGGGGGAAGCCTGTCAGAATCCTGCCCCCACAGGATTGTGAACCCCTGTTGCTACTAGAATCTGGTGCACACAACTATCACCACTACTTCTCTAGGTGGATAGGTGACAGTCTGCACCACACACTTGATGACCCAAAATCAGATTCTACTCAAGAATAGTGAATGGACTCTTAGGCTTATATATCTGGTAACAGCCTAAACCAGCTGGTAATAGGACATAAGTGATTCAAGGGCTACAGCAATCAAGACAGCTCAATCTACTAGCCCATCTACGTATACTGAAAGAAAACAAAACAAGATAAGACTCGGTGAGCGAATATAAAATAAATCACTACAATATCTTAGAGATGGCTCGGACACAGCAGTCGATATGAAACCACATAAAGAAGCAGACCATGATTACTTCTACAACTCCCCAAACTAAAGAATCAAAATCTTTCCCAAATAAAGATACAATCCTGGAATTGCCAGATGCAGAATATAAAAAACTAATTTACAGAATGCTTCAAGATATCAGAAATGAAATAAGGCAATCTACAGAAAAAGCCAAGGAACAAACTGATAAAGCAGTTGAAGAACTCAAAAAGATTATTCAAGAACATAGTGGAAAAATTAATAAGCTGCAAGAATCCATAGAGAGAGCATTCAGAAATCCAAAAGATTAATGGTAAAATTACAGAATTAGACAACTCAATAGGAAGTCAGAGGAGAAGACTCGAGCAATTGGAATGCAGAGTGGGGGATCTGGAGGACAAGGGAATTGACACCAATATAGCTGAAAAAAAATTAGATAAAAGAATTAAAAAAAAAATGAAGAAACCCTAAGAATCATGTGGGACTCTATCAAGAAGAATAACTTGCGTGTGATGGGAGTCCCAGAACAGGGAGGGATAACAGAAAATACAGAGAGAATAGTTGAAGATCTGTTGGCAGAAAACTTCCCTGACATCATGAAAGACGAAAGGATATCTATCCAAGATCCTCATCGAACCCCGTATAAGATTGATCCAAAAAGAAAATCACCAAGACATATTATCATCAAACTTGCCAAAAACAAAGATAAAAAGAAAATTTTAAAAGCAGCCAAAGATAAAAGAAAGGTCTCCTACAAAGGAGAATCAATAAGAATAAGTTCACACTACTCAGTAGAAACCATGCAGTCAAGAAGGCAATGGGATGACATATATAGAGCACTGAAGGAGAAAAAGTGCCAGCCAAGAATCATATATCCAGCAAAACTCTCTCTCAAATATGAAGGTGAAATTAAAACATTTACAGAAAAACACAAGCTTAGAGAATTTGCAAAAACCAAATCAAAGCTACAAGAATTACTAAAGGGAATCCTTGGTCAGAAAATCAATAATGTCAGATAACAACACAAGGTCACAGAACAGAATATCCTGATATCAACTCAGATAGGGAAATCACAAAAACAAATTAAGATTAAAAAGAAAAAAACGCTCAAAACAGGGAATCATTGAAGTCATTATGTAAAAGATCACAATAATCAAATGAGGGACTAAATACAGGTGGCATAGAACTGCCATATGGAGAGGGAAACAAGGCAATATAGGAAAATACAAGTTAGGTTTTTACTTAGAAAAATAGGGGTAAGTATTAAGGTAACCACAAAGAGGCATAACAATTCCATAACTCTAAATAAAAACCAAGAAAAACAGAACGACTCAGCAAACATACAGACAACTACTATGAAAATGAGGAACATACAATTTACAAAGAAAAACGTCTCAGCACAAAAAAGTAAGTGGAAAAATGAAATTGTCAACCACACACACAAAAAGGCGTCAAAATGACAGCACTAAACACATACTTATCTATAATTACGCTGAATGTAAATGGACTAAATGCACCAACAAAGAGACAGAGAGAATCAGAGTGGATAAAGAAACACAATCCGTCTATATGCTGCCTATAAGAGACACACCTTAGATTAGAGACAAAAACAAACTAAAACTCAAAGAATGGAAAAAAATATATCAAGCAAAAAAGAGCAGGAGTAGCAATATTAATTTCTGACAAAATAGACTTTAAAGTTAAATCCACCACAAAGGATAAAGAAAGACACTACATAATGATTAAAGGGACAATAGACCAGGAAGATATAACCGTATTAAATATTTATGCACCCAATGACAGGGCTGCAATATACATAAAACAAACCTTAACACAACTGAAAAGTGAGATAGACACCTCCACAATTATAGTAGGAGACTTCCACACAACACTTTCGGAGAAGGACAGGACTTCCAGTAAGAAACTCAATAGAGACACGAAGACCTAATTGCTACAATCAACCAACTTGACCTCATAGACTTATACAGAACACTCCACCCAACAGCTACAAAGTATACTTTTTTTTCTAGTGCACATGGAACGTTCTCTAGAACAGACCACATATTAGGTCATAAAACAAACCTTTGCAAAATCTAAAACATTGAAATATTAAAAGCATCTTCTCAGACCACAAAGCCATAAAAGTGGAAATCAATAACACAAAATCAGGGAAAAGAAATCAAATACTTGGAAACTGAATGATACCCTGCTGAAAAAAGACTGGGTTATAGAAGACATTAAGGACGGAATAAAGAAATTCATAGAATGCAATGAGAATGAAAACGCTTTCTATCAAAACCTTTGGGACACAGCAAAAGCAGTGCTCAGAGGTCAATTTATATCGATAAATGCACACATACATAAAGAAGAAAGAGCCAAAATCAGAGAACTATCCCTACAACTTGAACAAATAGAAAGTGAGCAACAAAAGAATCCATCAGGCCCCAGATGAAAACAAATAATAAAAATTAGAGCTGAACTAGAATTAGAGAACAGAAAAACAATTGAAAGAATTAACAAAGCCAAAAGCTGGTTCTTTGAAAAAATTAACAAAATTGATAAACCATTGGCCAGACTGACTAAAGAAATACAGGAAAGGAAACAAATAACCCGAATAAGAAACAAGAAGGGCCATATCACAACAGACCCAACTGAAATTAAAAGAATCATATCAGATTATTATGAAAAATTGTACTCTAACAAATTTGCAAACCTAGAAGAAATGGATGAATTCCTAGAAAAACACTACCTACCTAAACTAACACAATCAGAAGTAGAACAACTAAATAGACCCATAACAAAAAAAGAGATTGAAAAGGTAATCAAAAAACTCCCAACAAAAAAAAGCCCTGGCCCTGACGGCTTCACTGGAGAATTCTACCAAACTTTCAGAGAAGAGTTAATACCACTACTGTTAAAGGTTTTTCAAAGCATAGAAAATGATGGAATACTACCTAACTCATGCTATGAAGCCACCATCTCCCTGATACCAAAACCAGGTAAAGACATCACAAAAAAAGAAAATTACAGACCTATATCCCTCATGAACATAGATGCAAAAATCCTCAACAAAATTCTAGCCAATAGAATTCAACAACATATCAAAAAAATAATCCACCACGACCAAGTGGGATTTATACGAGCTATGCAAGGCTGGTTTAATATTAGAAAAACCATTAGTGTAATCCACCATATAAATAAAACAAAAGACAAAAACCACATGATCTTATCAATTGATGCAGAAAAGGCATTTGACAAAGTCCAACACCCATTTATGATAAAAACTCTCACCAAAACAGGAATAGAAGGAAAATTCCTCAACATAATAAAGGGCATCTATACAAAGCCAACAGCCAACATCACCTAAATGGAGAGAGCCTCAAAGCTTTTCCCTTGAGAACAGGAACTAGACAACGATGCCCTTTATCACCGCCCTTATTCAACATTGTGCTAGAGTTCCTAGCCAGAGCAATTAGGCTAGACAAAGAAATGAAGGGCATCCGGATTGGCAAGGAGGAACTAAAATTATCTCTATGTGCAGATGACATGATCTTATACACAGAAAACCCTAAGGAATCCTCCAGAAAACTACTGAAACTAATAGAAGAGTTGGCAGAGTCTCAGGTTATAAGATAAACATACAAAAATCACTTGGATTCCTCTACATCAACAAAAACAACATCGAAGAGGAAATCACCAAATCAATACCATTCACAGCACCCCCAAGAAGATAAAATACTTAGGAATAAATCTTACTAAAGATGTAAAAGACCTATACAAAGAAAACTACAAGGTACTAGAGCAAGAAACTAAAAAGGACCTACATAAGTGGAAAAACATACCTTGCTCATGGATAGTAAGACTTAACATAGTAAAAATGTCTATTCTACCAAAAGCCATCTATACATATAATGCACTTCCGATCCAAATTCCAATGACATTTTTTAATGTGATGGAGAAACAAATCAACTTCATATGGAAGGGAAAGAAGCCCCGGATAAGTAAAGCATTACTGAAAAAGAAGAAGAAAGTGGGAGGCCTCACTCTACCTGAGTTAAAACATATTATACAGACACAGTAGTTGAAACAGCCTGGTACTGGTACAAAAACAAGCCCATAGACCAATGGAACAGAATAGAGAACCCACATATAAATCCATCCACATATGAGCAGCTGATATTTGACAAAGGCCCAGTGTCAGTTAATTGGGGAAAAGAGTCTTTTTAACAAATGGTGCTGGCATAACTGGATATCCATTTGCAAAAGAATGAAACAGGACCCATACCTCACACCATGCACAAAAACTAACTGCAAGTGGATCAAAGACCTAAACATAAAGACTAAAACGATAAAGATCATGGAAGAAAAAATAGGGACAACGTTAGGAGCCCTAATACAAGGCATAAACAGAATACAAAACATTACCAAAAATAACGAAGAGAAACGAGATAACTGGGAGCTCCTAAAAATCAAACACCTATGCTCATCTAAAGACTTCACCAAAAGAGGAAAAAGACCACCTACAGATTGGGAAAGAATTTTCAGCTGTGACATCTCTGACCAGTGCCTGATCTCCAAAATCTATATGATTCTGTTAAAACTCAACCAAAAAAGACAAACAACCCACTCAAAAAGTGGGCAAAGGATATGAACACACATTTCACTAAAGAAGATTTTCAGGCAGCTAACAGGTACATGAGAAAATGCTCTCAATCATTAGCCATTAGAGAAATGCAAATTAAAACTACGATGAGATTCCATCTCACTCCAACAAGGCTGGCATTAATCCAAAAAACACAAAATAATAAATGTTGGAGAGGCTGCGGAGAGATCGAAACTCTTATACACTGCTGGTGGGAATGTAAAATGGTACAACCACTTTGGAAGTCTATCTGGCGTTTTCTTAAAAAGTTAGAAATAGAACTACCATACAACCCAGAAATCCCACTCCTGGGAATATACCCTAGAGAAATAAGAGCCTTTACACAAACAGATATATGCACACCCATGTCTATTGCAGCACTGTTTACAATAGCAAAAAGCTGGAAGCAACCGTGTCCATCAACGGATGAATGGGTAAATAAATTGTGGTATATTCACACAATGGGATACTACGCAACAGTAAAGAACAGTGATGAATCTGTTAAACATTTCAGAACATGGAGGAACCTGGAAGGCATTATGGTGAGTGAAATTAGTCAGAGGCAAAAGGACAAATATTGTATAAGACCACTATTATAAGATCTTGAGAAATAGTATAAACTGAGAAGAACACATACTTTTGTGGTTATGAGGCGGGGAGGGAGGGAGGGTGGGAGAGGGTTATTTACTGATTAGTTAGTAGATAAGAACTACTTTAGGTGAAGGGAAGGAGAATACTCAATACAGGGAAGGTCAGCTCAAATGGACTGGAGCAAAAGCAAAGAAGTTTCCGGGATAAACTGAATGCTTTGAAGGTCAGCGGAGCAAGAGCGGGGGTTTGGGGACTATGGCTTAAGGGGAATTCTAAGTCAACTGGCAAAACAATTCTATTATGAAAACATTCTGCATCCCACTTTGAAATGTGACGTCCGGGGTTTTAAATGCTAACAAGCAGCCGTCTAAGATGCATCAATTGGTCTCAACCCACCTGGATCAAAGGAGAATGAAGAACACGAAGGTCACAGGATATCTATGAGCCCTAGACACTGAAAGGGCCACATGAACCAGAGACTTACATCATCCTGAGACCAGAAGAACTAGATGGTGCCCGGCCACAACCGATGACTGCCCTGACAGGGAGCACAAAAGAGAAAACCCCTGATGGAGCAGGAGATCAGTGGGATGCAGACCCCAAATTCTCAGAACAGACTTAATGGTCTGACTGAGACTAGAGGAATCCCAGCAGTCATGGTCCCGAAACCTTCTGTTGGCCCAGGACAGGAACCATTCCCGAAGACAACTCATCAGACATGGAAGGTATTGGACAATAGGTTGGAGAGAGATGCTCACGAACAGTGAGCTGCTTGTATCAGGTGAACACTTGAGACGGTGTTGGCATCTGTCTGGAGGGGAGATAGGAGGGTAGAGAGGGTTAGAAACTAGCAAAATCTTCAAGAGAGGAGAGACTGGAAGGAGGGAGCAGGCTGACTCATTAGGGGAGAGTAAGTGGGAGCATGGAGTGAGGTGTATATAAGCTTATATGTGACAGACTGACTTGATTTGTAAACTTTCACTTATAGCACAATAAAAATTATTAAAAAAATAGAATGATCTAGCATATTCTCTTTTATGTCTAGCCTCTTTCGCTCAACTTTACAGGTATGAGATTCACCCACATTGTTGCGTGTAATTGTGGTTTGTATTGTCATTGCTGTATAGTGTTCCATTTTCTGAATCCACCAAACTTTTTTATTCATTATATTGTTGATGGACATTCGGGCTGTTTCTAGTTTGGGGTTATTATAAGTAATGCAGCTAGAAACATCTCTGTAAATTTTGGGGAGATGCAGTTCACATGTCTGTGGGAATAATGTAGGAATGGAATTGCTGGGTCACATAGTGTGTGTCTGGGAGCCCATAGTGGTAAAGAACACAGGCTGCTAACCAAAACGGCAGTTCAAATCCGCCAGCTGCTCCTTAGAAACCCTACGGGGCAGTTCTACTCTGTCGTATAGATTCTCTATCAGGTGGAGTTGACTCGATGACACACAAGAGCAACAAAACTCCATCGTATCCTTTCTTTGAGTTGTGAGGAATCTCAAACATGACATTATTTCTCACGTCCAAGATTTACAAATCTCTACCAAAATATCGGTGTTAACATTTCAAAATAAATAAATGCTTCTAGGAAATCCTAGATTACTGAATGGTGAGAGGTACTAGAGGATAAGAGGCCATCTTGGATGTCCTAGTCCCAGTCAGGCTTCCAGCTAAATGTAGCCCATGAATGAACTTAGCTATACCATGTGGAACAAAACCACTCAGTTGATACTTGTCAGTCCACAAAATCATGAAAAATAAAAAATTGCTGTTGTTCTAAGTCACAAAGTTTTGCGGTATTTTTAAAAAACTTTTTTAGATAATTGAACTTTTCTACATAACTGAAATACCTCCCCTCTCTAAAATCTCCTTGACTATAAAACCCATCTGGAAATCCAGGGCCATGTAAACCAGAGACTACATCAGCCTGAAACTAGAAGAACTAGATGGTGCCCAGCTATAACCAATGACTGCCCTGACAGGGCACACAACAAAGACCCCTTGAGGGAGCAGGAGAACAGTGGGATGCAGACCCCAAATTCTCATAAAAAGACCAGACTTAATGGTCTGACTGAAACTAGAAGGACTCTGGAGGTCGTGGTCCTCAGACCTTCTGTTAGCCCAAGACAGGAACCATTCCCAAAGCCAACTCTTCCTACAAGGATTGGACTGGACTATGGGATAGAAAAAGATACTGGTGAATGAAGAGTGAGCTTCTAGGATCAAGTAGACACATGAGACTATGTGGGCAGCTCCTGTCTAGAGAGGAGATGAGAGGACAGAGGGGGTCGGAAGCTGGCTGAATGGACACTAAAATAGACAGGGGAGGGAAGGAATGTGCTGTCTCATTAGAGGGAGAACTAGGAGTATACAGCAAGGTTTATATAAATTTTCTATGAAAGACTGACTTGGTTTGTAAACTTTCACTTAACACACAATAAAAATTAAAAAAAAAAAAGTCGGTGTTTCAAATCCACCAGCTGCTCCTTGGAAACCCTACGGGGCAGTTCTCCTCTGTCACATACGGTCGCTATGAGTCGGATTGACTCGATGGCACACAGGAGCAACAGACCCCTCTCCTATCCCTTCCTTGAATTGTGAGGATTTTCAAACGTGACATTACTTCTCACATGCAAGATTTACAAATTTCTACCAAAACATCAGTGCTAACATTTCAGAATAAATAAATGCTTCCATGAAATCCTCAGCAGTGGCAGACTAGAAAAGCAAAGAATCTGAACGACAGCTAGAAAGCCCAGATGCCAAGATGTTTTTCTTTGTTGAGGAGAGGGCTGGAAGCCTTTTGCAAACTCTGCTGCTAATCAGGCTTGCTTATCATTGCAGGGCTCATTACACTTGGGCAAGCAAGGGGGTGGGGGGGCGGACCCTGCACAGTGACACGAATTGAGCCATCCCAGGGCTTATGACTAATTATAAACACAAAGAGCACTTAAAGGCTATGATTTAAAAAAAAAGAAAAAGAAAAAAACTCTTCAGGGTGCTTGTGATTGCACAGCTGGGATGCAGGGGTGCCAGGGAAAATCTGCTGCTACTGAGTAAATCACAGGTACCCCTGCTTCACACAGCCATCCTCCCAGTCCTGCACCTAGGAAAGGCTTCCTTTGTCTCCTGCAGAAGTTGGGGGGGATGGGGTCAATGCATTTCCATTGCCTGGGGCCCTCCTGTGATAAACCTGCTCTTTTCCTGCTCTCACAAAGCTTGGATGCACAGACTGGGGTAATCCAGGCTTCTGGAGGGAGGCTGTTGTATGTGCAAGCTTTGATCCCCATTAGCTACAAACTGCAGATAATCCATAAGGTCTGCAAATCAGGCTCCAATGAATAGCACTTATTAACATGTCCTGGAACCTGCCAGCAGAAGCTGCCAATGTTTGCCGGGGAGGAAAGCCATACTTGTGCACCTCACTGCAAAAGATTGTCTGGTCAGGTGAAAACTCCTGGGCTCGCTGGGATCCTGGTTCGCTGGGAGGGAGGGAAGAAACTGAAGCTGAAAGGCAGCTTTGGTGCCCCCAGGTCACCTGGAAAAATGCCTACACATTTCAGGTTTGAGGAGTGATTTGCTGTGAGGTGGAGAAGTGGGACAGAAACACATTTCCCTGCTTCTTCTGCCCTTGCAGCCCTGCCTGGCCTGGGCCTTAATGAGTTCTCAGCACACAACCACCAGCCTCTGAGAAGAGACAGGCAACCAAAGGCTGGAAAAAAAAACTCGCAGAGGCTGGGCTCGGATGGGAAGACTGATGATGAAAAGTTGATTGCATTAATAGCCTTGCTGACTCCCTAAAGCTATAACCCAACCCATTGCTGTTGAGTCAATTCCAACTCATAGCGACCCTATAGCACAGAGTAGAACTGCCTCATTGTGTTCCCAGGGAGTGACTGGTGGATTCGAACTGCTGACCTTTTAATTAGCAGCTGATCTCTTAACTACTTTGCCACCAGGGCTCCACTCCCTAGAGTGGGAGTTGGGGGGGAGTGGATGGTGGGCTGGGTAGGAGTGGGGGGACAGTTAATCTTACTTGATCCGTGGATCCCTTGGGCAGTCTAGTGGAGCCTGTGGACCCCTCTTCAGAATAAAAAATTTAAATACATAAAACATAATATTTAATTAATTAATATAATGTATTTAAAATACAGCTTTCAAAATATTTAAAGTATTTTAATATGGTAGTAAATGTGTTTGAAATATCAAGATCTAGTTTTTTTTTTAGTAACAGATTGATGATTGCAATAATTTTGAAATAATATGAATGTAAGCAATACTTCCAGGTATCTGCAATAACTATAACCTTGTATAAGAATATCTGTGATTTCTGTTGGCGACAGTTACAATTCCTGCTAACACACCTGTGGTGTGTTACCTACATTCATTACGGAAGGTAACGCTAAATTTCAACAAGGGGATACTGATTGGTTTAATGTCAGGAAAGGTGTATGTCAGGGTTGTATTCTTTCACCATACCTATTCAATCTGTATGCTGAGCAAATAATCCGAGAAGCTGGACTATATGAAGAAGAACGGGGCATCAGGATTGGAGGAAGACTCATTAACAACCTGCATGTTCTGCAGATGACACAACCTTGCTTGCTGAAAGTGAAGAGGACTTGAAGTGCTTACAGATGAAGATCAAAGACCACAGCCTTCAGTACGGATTACACCTCAACATAAAGAAAACAAAAATCCTCACAACTGGACCAATGAGCAACGTCATGATAAACAGAGAAATGATTGACGTTGTCAAGGATTTCATTTTACTTGATCCACAATCAACAGCCATGGAAGTGTCAGTCAAGAAATCAAAAGATGCGTTGCATTGGGCAAATCTGCTGCAAAAGACCTCTTTAAAGTGTCGAAGAGCAAAGATGTCACCTTGAAGAGTAAGGTGCACCTGACCCAAGCCATGGTATTTTCAATTGCATCGTATGCACGTGAAAGCTGGACAGTGAATAAGGAAGACCAAAAAAGATGCCTTTGAATTGCAGTGTTGGTAAAGAATATTGAGTTTACCATGGACTGCCAAAAGAACGAACAAAATCTGTCTTGCTCCTTAGAAGCAAGGATGGCGAGACTGCGTCTTAACATACTTCAGACATGTTGTCAGGAGGGATCAGTCCCTGGAGAAGGACATCATGCTTGGCAAAGTACAGGGTCAGTGGAAAAGAGGAAGACCCTCAATGAGGTGGATTGATAGAGTGGCTACAACAGTGAGCCCAAGCATAACAACGATTGTAAGGATGGCACAGGACCAGGCAGTGTTTCGTTCTGTTGTACATAGGGTCGCTGTTCTTTGGAACTGACTCGACGGCACCTAACAATGCTAAATTTCAGTTAGAGAGTAGTGAAAATGTGAGTTTTCTCTTCCAAGTTTATACACCTCTCGAATTCTATCCACAGATTCCCTAGATTAAGAAACTCCTAAGCAGGCCTGCTGCCATAACCATTAAACTTTTGGCTCCTGAGTGTGGTTCAGTTCGATCCACCAGTAGCTCTGTGGGAGAAAAGACCTGACAATCTGCTCTCTTAAAGATTGCAGCCTTGGAAACCCTATGGGGCAGTTCTGCTCTGTCCTGTAGGGTTGTTACGAGTCATAATCAACTCGACGGCATACAACAAGAAGAAGCCCTTGTTTAGTATCATTTACCGATGGCATAAACTGGATTTAAAAATATAAATCCAAGGTTATTAATAAACATTTCCCTAGCTTCAAAAGACTTGCAACAATTAAAAATGATTCTTACGAAAAATTATTCTTAAAGACGTTGACGTTAAAAATATTTTAATGGCTTTTTACAATAGTTGAGATGCGAAGAGGTATTCATCCTTCCAGTCATTCTTTTATCATTAAGAATTCTCTGAGCTGGAACCGACTCGACTGCAATGGGTTTTTTTTGTTGTTTTTTTTTAATGCAGCAATTAGGGGCAAAACCGGCCACAGTGATTATAACAAGTTTAGCTGGTGGCAGACAACTAGCTGTTCCCCCAAAATTTGTTCTCTCCTTCCGTAGAGTTGTCACTGGGAAGTTGCTGCCAAGCCAAGGACTGTATGTCCTACCCCTGCATTTAGGTGGAGGTGATAAGATGAGCTCTCGGAAGTGGCATGTGAGCATAAATGATGGATGCCTCTTCCAGGCCAAGGCTTTGAAGAAGCAGACATGCCTTCCTCACCGTCTTTTCTTCTGTCTGCCAGTTGAATATTGAAGAGGTCAGCCTGGGTCCCGGAATGACTCATGGAACAAAGTGCCCCCCAGTCCCCTTCCACAATATTCAAGACCCACTTTGGACATCCCAGGATTGAATGATAAACTTCTGTTGCGCTAAACTGTTGAGATTTTGGGGTTTGTCTGCTACAGCGGCCACTTTTCCTCAACTAATAGGAGAGGCATCAATTAGGGATTTTGCATGGGGGCCCCGATTTCCCTGCCCATCATGGTTGGTATGGCAGGTATAGCAAACTGGATCACTCAACTCCATTCCAACCCCTTTGTAGTGGGAAAGCTAAATGGAAGAACGTCAAAGATATTTCCTCATTTCCCAGACACCCATTTATAGTTCAGGCTTCACATGAGACACAGGTTGTTCCAAGTGGGCATACTTGTGTGTGATTTAGGAGGCAGAAATGAACATAATGAGTGCAGGTCATGCTCCTACTATTTCTACTGTTTCTTCTATCAACCATGTTTGTGAGGCTACAGATAATAGAAAAATCCACTTTCAAGGGCTTAAATAAATAGGAACTTATTTTTTCACCTAACAAGGAGTTTGGAGGTAGGCAGATACTGGAGTTGGTTCACGAATTCAACAGTGTCAGGGTCAGCATCTGTGCAGTTCTTTTGGATGTCCTCTCATGGTTGCAAGGCCATTGCTGCAGCTCCACCCATCACATCTGTATTTCAGGCAGGAAAAAAAAAAGAAGTAGAAAAGGGGAACAGCAATGCCAACTGCTTCTTTTTATCAGAAAGGCAAAAGCTTTCCCAGAATACTTCACAACGACTTACCTGTAGGTCTCACTGTCCAAAACTGGGCACATTGCCACCTGCACAAAATTAGGGTTCTGTTGGCATGCAAGAGGGAAGGATAGGTATAAAAAAAAAAAAATAGGGTACCCTAAAACATAGAAGTCATGGTCACTGTTCTCAAGGACCTGATAATGGCTTTATAGAAACAAAACATATGTATGTACATTTGAATGATAATACCAGAGTTAAGAAAAGCTATAAGACAATAATTTAAGTTACAGAGCAGACATTTTAGAGGAGATGGGAATTGTAGGGGTTTTTTAAAATCTATCTCACCTCATTTTCAGGAGGGCTGGTGTAAAGAACCATGCATCTCAGCTGAACTCTGTGGATAGCCTCTTGCCTGCCCATGGTGCCATGCTAGCATCACCTGCCAGAGTAAACCAGTGTTCTAAGCGAGTGTCCAGATGAAGTGACCTTGGCAGGATTGATGAACAGGAAGTGGTGAACTTGACCTGGTCCTGGGAGAATGAGAAGATACTACAGGGACCGAGGAAAGGGTCCTGAACACAACTACGGAAGTTAATTTTGTGAGTAGAGCGTTTCCCTGGATGCCAGAAACACTAAGGATGGCCACCTTCCTGTAATTAACCCGAATCTCCTTAGTCACCAAGAAAAAAATATACAGGCTCTAAATTTGCCTCCAGAGAGTAAGGGGCTCTCACCCTGAAATTACTGGCACTTGCCTTTTGACGTGAGATTTATTGACATGAATGATCCCAGTCCCCTATGGAGTTGCCTTGGCCACGGAGATAATAATTTACCTTCTATGGCAGCAGTGCTCCTGAGGAATGAGCATTAAGTATTTGCAATGAGTATTTTCTGGTTTTTATTTAAATTTGTTGGCTTTTGTGATATTTGTCCCTGGATCATTTGCATTCCAGCTCAACTTTAATTTTCTCACTAACATGCTTCAACAACCCATTGGGATGCTGCTTTGGGAAAGGATGAAAATCTACAGAAGCAACTGTCCCATATCCCTAGGGCCTTACCACTTCGTTGTGTCTCAGGCCTGCTTCCAACTGCCAGTCTGAAATCTCTCTGCCTGAGGGCTCTCTTGGAAACTGTGGAAAGTCTATCTCTGTCTGCCCACACTACAGGGCAGAGTGCCTGAGACTCATACCACCCTCCCTTCAGTGTAGCTATCAACCAGGGACTGATGGGATTTGATGAACATACATACCTCAGCTCCTCCATCCCTGTGGTAGGATAACCCTGCTGACGAGTGTGTTATCCCACGTGTGTGAGCATGTGAGGCAGAAGCCCATGGCTTCTTGCCTACCAGACCTTTGGCACTTTATCACTTGTAGAATCTCTCTGGGCAGCTCCCTGGGCTGGACTCCTCTTTCCACCATTAGTTAAACCTGGAGATAGCAGTGCTTATTCCCCTTGGTCTTCCTGGGGTTGCCAGGGCTTTTTCTTTTCCAGAGTTGATTGATAACATTACCATTCCTCACTTGATGTGCCAGCCTGCTTAGGGGAACCAGTGCAAGGCAAATAGGAGAGAAGAACTCCATGGGTTACCTCAGCTCCTGAATTTTCCCCAAACATCCTTGTTGGAAAAAAGAAACCAGTTCCTAAAATTTAGTACCACTCTTTGGCCAACTTTAACCTGAAGAGATTATAAATACACTTTTTTTTTTAAGAACTTTTCATTAACAGAGGTGAATTCCCCCTTTTTTTGCAGGTAGCCTTTTAGGAAACCCAGTGTGGGCAGAAGAAAGAAGCTGGCTGTCTAGGCTTGGGCAATATTGATGTTAGTTGCCTCAGAGAGTCAAAGAGACAGAACGTTCCTTGAACATTAAGGAGTCAAAAAGAGATCCTTAAGCACTCAAAAAAGTCATAGAAAAAGGAAGGTTTAAAAAAGAAAGAAGAGGAAACATGTATTAAACATCTACTCTGAGCTGGGCACTTAGTTTTTTTTTTTTTAATCAGTTTTGCCACCATCTGTCCTCTCCCTCATCTCCTAGGGAAGAGGTTGCATGCCTCTAGGGGGAGTGTCTTAGTTATCTAGTGCTGCTTTAGCCAAGAGGAATTTATTTTCTCAGTCTAGTAGCTAGAAGTCCAAATTCAGGGCATCAGCTCCAGGAGAAGGCTTTCTCTCTGTCAGCTCTGGAGAAAGGTCCTTGTCATCAATCTTCCTTTGGACTAGGAGCTTCTCGCCGCAGGAAGCTCAGATCCAAAGGACATGCTTTGCCCCCGGCACTACTTTCTTGGTGATGTGAGGCCCCCTTTCTCTCTGCTTGCTTCTCTTTTTTAAAACTCAAGAGAGATTGGTTCAAAACATAATCCAATCTTGTAGATTGAGTTTTGCCTCATTAACATAACTGTCTCCTATCCCACCTCATTAACATCATAGAGGTAGGATTTACAACACATAGGAAAAACACATCAGATGACAAAATGGTGGACAATCACACAATACTGGGAATCATGGCTTAGCCAAATTGATACTTGTATTTTGGGGGGACACAACTCAATCCATGACAGGGAGCCATTCTTGAGAAGCATGGAAAGTCCCATCTTGGGATTTCCCCCTTTCGCTGGAAATTTTGCAGACCATCTTCCATTCACCCATGATGATCCACTGCTCCTTGCTTCTGTATTCGTAGATGCTTAGGCCTCTGATTGTCTCTGAATTCCAGCTTCTGTAAAGGGGCTCTCACCCTCCCACCCCCCTTTAATGTCCATATTGAACAAAGCTATTTGGCTTGACCAGCCCCTTTTTCAGCTGCAAGCCTGGCCTCCGGCCCAATGATAAGCACCCACCCTTCTTGTTTCTATTTCAGATATTGAGCCGCTCACAGCTCTGTGGGTCTCCTGCAGATTAACTGGGCTAGGCATTCTGTCCCAGGCCCCAGGCCGCAGGTTGGGTTCAAGTCTGCTCCACATGTCTTGTTCTGGAGCCCAGGCCAAAGGGTCAGCAGCTACCTAGAGTATGTTCTTCTCCTGGTGGATCACCAGAGCACAAGGGAGCAACCCAGCCATGCAAGCACGTTTCAGGCCTCTGTTGACATCACACGTCTAGCCAGAAGTTGCGAGGTAGGTGTACTCCACTCTCCATGAAGCCGTTAGTGGACTGTGAATGATTTTATTACACGAGGATGACAAATATGGACCAGTAATTCAGTGTATCAGGTAACCTACGGTCATGTTGATGTGTGTCTCTTTAAATAGAACTTTGTTCTCATTTGGGCTTTTCCGAGTAGCCAAAATAAGTGTCTATGTCACTGGGAAGGGAGGAAGTGGGGAGAAGGAAGAAGCAGAGAGTTAGCGTGGCACGTTTGCACTCTCAGGACACTGAGTATCTACAACTCCATGTTGGTGTGTTCCTGTATGTGTTTATTCGTATGAGAAAGAAATGCAAAGAAGGACCTGAAAGTTGTAAAACTGCTTTAAAGTTCATTCATTAATTTCTAAAAAGAAAGCCCTTCAAATTCTGAAAGACAGACAGATGCTTAAAGGCATATTAAGGGAGTAAGTACCTGGTGCACAAAAAAAGTTTTTAACTTTGACTAAGCCCTGTTTTTAAGGGAAAAAATAGAAACCCTCAGCTACGATGTTGCAAAACTGTCAATTAGAAAACTCACAACTGATAAGTCACTTGACTAATTCACAGGGAAGGAGGGGAAGGGAAGAAGTTGGTGGTTGCACCAGTATTTGTTGGCAAATTCTGACTTACCCTTCGGTAGCCACCAGCTGACAAAATTGACACTATTCGAAAACTTATGACTAGTCCCATTATTGAAAAAAAGAAAAGAAAATTTTGAAACAATCAGACATCTGGAAAAAGATGTTCTTGGTTTTCCCATAGTAACTACGTGTGGCTGAGTGCGCTGGGACACTTCTCTCCTGGGACCATTCCCGCAGCAAGTCCTGGACTCTACTTCTGTTTGCCACATGCAGCTCACATGAGCAGCCGCACATTTTCTGGGCCCTCAGCTACACAGCCCTCATCTGTTGTCTCAGGCCAACATAAATTGCACACGCTTTAGAACAGGGTCTTACCCATAAATACTCAATGCTTTTCATCTTCAAAGCACTATGCAAGGAATACTTGGTCTTTGCTGAGTGTGCATGTCCAATCTTATTTTATGGCGTAGTTTTGCTTACTAATTATTGTTGTTGTAGTTGTTAGTTGCTATAGCATCAACTCTGACTCATGGCAACCCCATGTGCAACAGAAAAAATGTTGCCCGGTCCTGTGCCATCTGCACAATTGCTGGTGTGCTCAAGTCCATTGTTGTGGTCACTGTGTATTTTGAGTGCCTTCCAACCTCTTCCAGCACTATACTGGGCAATATGCTCTTGTGATCCATGAGGTTTTCATTGTCTAATGTTTTCATCAAATTTTGGAAGTTTTCAGTGGTTTTCTTTAAATATTCTTTCTGTCCCTTTTTCTCTCTCCTCTGTGACTCCCATGAAGTGTATGTTGGTTAGCTTGATGGTGTCCCAGAAGTCTCTGAGACCCTGGTCATTTTTCTTCATTCATTTTTTTTGTTTTTTGTATTCCTCAAATCAGATAATCGTAATAGTCTTGTCTTCATGTTTGCTGATTCTTTTTTTTTTTTTTTTCTGCCAATTCACGTCCGCTCTGGAGCTCCTCTAATGAATGTTTCTTTTTTAGTAATTGTACTTTAAAACTCTAGAATTTCTTCCTTTTTTAAAAGTATAACTGCTTTCTTGTTATCAATATTCTTTATTTGGTGAGGCATTAATCTCACATTTTCTTTGATTTCTTGGATGTGATTTCCTTTGTAATAGCTGATTTAATGTTTTTGTCTAGTAATCCAACATATGGGTGCCTCAGGAACAGTTTGAGGTATACTTTTTTTATTTTTTTGCATGTCTCATAATTTTTTGTTTAAGGCCAGATTTTTTTACTTAATATACTGTGGAAAACCAAAAATTGTATTCCCCACCTCTGTAGGATTTGTTGTTGTTGCTGTTTGTTTAGTGTCTTTCTTGGATTACTTCTGTAAAGCTTGTATTCTTAGTTGTGTGCAGCCACTGAAGTCTCTGCTTGGTTAGCTTATCCATAAACCCATTGCTGTCGAGTGGATTCTGACTCAGAGCAACCCTATAGGACAGAGTAGAACTGTTCTATAGGGTCTCCAAGGAGCGGCTCGTGGATTTGAACAGCCACCCTTTTGGTTGGCAGCCTGGCTCTTAACCACCATGCCATCAGGGTTTCTTAGTGTCAGCAAATGATGAGACAGAGATTTCCTTAAATGCCTTAAATCAACAAGTCTCCCAGCCTTTTCCAAGGGGCTCAGCGTGTGTTAGGCATGGCATCAATGCCTTGGCAGGCATTTTACAGCTTTACCTACCCTTTAGTTCCTTCTTGTGCAGAGCCTCAAGGCCAGCAGTTACGAGAAAATACGGTCTTCTCAGGTCTTCCCTGGACATAGCACAGCTCTGCATATGCATGAGACCTCCTAGAATCTCAGAAACATGTCTGGACTTTATAAAGCCCCCATGGACATCTCACTCTCAATCTTTTTCTTTTTTTAATTAATGTTTTTGGTCTGGCTCTTGTTAACCCCTACCAGTATTTCTACTTTAGGCAGCTGTGATGTTAAGCAGTTGCTACTCATTATTTCTGACAAATGCCCTGGGAACAGGGCTTGTCTCACAGAGTGAGTCTGAGTCAATGAAGAGAAACTCTGAGAATAAAGCTTTTTCAGTGAACTGCCAGACGGCTGAAATAGTGACAGTTCTCGGGGGATAGGACTTTTGAGGGGGCTTCAAAACTTTTCTGCTCCCTCTGGTGGCTACTAGGCTGCTGGTTTTCGTAGCTGCGGTGGTTATGAGGCTGTTGGTTTTCAAGGTAACTATATAGAGCTGGAGAGAGGGATATGGGAATAGGTCAAGTTAAAATGCCACAAAGCTTGTGGTTCTTACAATGATTCGGTATTTTTCTTGAATAAATGCCCCTAGGATTGTTGCAAGGTACTTCCAGTTCCAAATTATGTTGTCAGTGTTACATCTAATAAACAAGACATGTTGACGCAGGGTATGCATGATGTCAAAAATGCTTAGATATTCACACTTAGCGATTTAAAAAAGTCAAATTCATGCAAAGACTCATTTCTTGTGTAGCTCCTATGATGAGCCAAGTACTGCACCCTGGAGAATAACAAAGGTGAGTGAAACTGTATTATTTAAGATTCTCACTGTAGAAGCAGACAGAAACTCACCTTAATCTTGTGTAGGCGAAAGGGAGGCTTGTTGGGATGGTCCAACAGTGCCCTGCACGGATCAGAAGTAAAGATTGCGTGGAAATGAGAATGTCTCAACCAACACCAACATGGATAGCAGACAATACCCAGAGAAGAATTCTTCTGCACACTTATATCAACCCTGATGCCTTGGCACCTATGGAACCCAGAAAAAACTCTAGGGAGTGGTGAGATTAGAGCTCTAACACTTGAAAGTTATAAAAAAGTAAATTAAAGAAGTAGTTTCTTGCAGGATTAACTTGTAGTTTGAGATTTGTACCTACCTCCCTTAAATGTTTACAAAATTGGTGTTACACCACACATTCTGTTTTATTCATGAAAAAAAAAATAGGTTATGGGCATTTTTCAGTGTCCTTAATCTGGTTTTATGGTATATTTCTTCAACTAGATGTGTTATAATTTATTCTGTCTCTTTATGTGGGACATATAGTTTCCAATTTTTTATTATTAGAAACGATGCTGTGAGAAATAATTTTCACATTAAACCCTGTCTGTCAGGCTTTTGCAGCACTCTCATTTCTCCTACATTTACAGTATCTTTCTTGTTCTCATTTTATCTTTATCACAGTTGAACATTCAGTTAAATTTATTGTTTTGTATTGCATTGTATGCATTTTAATGAGGTGCTCCACAAATCCTTTCTGGAACAAGATAAGACACAAGTAAATAAATAAAAGCAGAATGCCCATATTTGTAAAACAAAAATCAGTATGCTTAGTGTGACAAATATGAGTTCACAGGGATGAAATTGCCCAGATAGACTAATGGATCTATGAGTTACATAAACTTAGTCATAGCTTAAACGCTCAGTGCTCCCTATCTGTAAAATAGGGATGATAATAATAACAATACCTCCTTTATAGAATTGTTACGAAGACTAAATGAAATAATTATGTATACCAATTAATACAGTGTTTGGCTCTTTGTAAGTGCTCCATAAGTGTTATTATTAGTAGTATCATTGATGGCCACTCAAAGGTAACCAGTAGCAAACAGGAAGTAATGTGACGGCCTACTTAAGTGACTAGATGACCGTGCTGGCCACCACAGCATTTTCTGGCAAAGCCAGCTCTTAATTTTAACCCTTCTTCAGTGCTTTCATAAATTATAACTATTTTGGTTTGAGGTAACAAAAACTCAGGTCAGACTACTACAAGCAAAAAAGGAGATTATAACATTGATACGGACATTTTTCCTGGAATCTAGTGGCAGCAATGATTTGGGCCTCAGGATCCCAGTGGAACCATGGATTTGAAAGACTTCATGACTTCTTGCCATGGCTTGCCTCTACTCCTCTCTGGGTCTTTCTTATCTTTTCTCTCTTGTAATGACTGGTTTCTTCTCCTACTTAGTCTACACAGAGGAACACGGCCACCATTGGACCAAGGTTTTACGTATAGCAGGTTCAGCAGCCTGGAGAGAAACCCAACCCTGGGACCAAAGTCAAAGCCTAAAGCCCAAATTCCTAGTGGATCAGGTTGATTACCACCGTCTATCACTTTGTGGTACTTGGTGACTTGTGTGTTGCTGTGATGGGGGAAGCTATGCCACCAGTGTTTCAAATGCCAGGAGGGTCACCTGTGGACACGTTTTAACAGAGCTTCCAGACTAAGACAGACTAGGAAGAAAGGCCTGATGATCTATTTCCAAAAAATTAGTGAAAACTTTATGGATCCAACTCACTTGTTTTGGATACCACTGTGCCACCTGGGCTCTCGACACATCATCAGAAGGGATCGATTGCTGGAGGAGGACATCATGTTTGGTAAAGTAGGGGTCCAGCAAGGGTGAGGGAGACCCTCAAGTGAGATGGATGGGCAAAATAGCTGCAATGACAGACTTGAACCTGCTGGTGATTGTGAGGCTGACACAGTACCAGGCTTTGTTTTGTTCTGTTGTGTGTAAGGTTGCCCTGAGTTGGAGTCAACTTGACAACAGTTATCTATCTACCTATGATCGATTAGCCTGCATTGGGATGGATGCCTATCCCAGAATCAATCACTTGTAGCTAAAGGAGCTACAATGTTGCATAGCCTGCTACCATGATATCCTTGTGGCTTAGTTCTCAGAAAATGGAAATGCAAAATCCAGAAAAGTAAGGACTAAAGTCAGATAAATAGGTAATAGATGCTTGTTATAGTCCCTCCTCCCTGCCATCTTCCTGTGGTCGTTGAGAAAGCAGTTTATGCAGGACCCCAAACACTCATCCGGGGAGTGGGAATTGATTACTAGGCTTGGTCATTCTTTCCCTTAGCTTGTAGGCATACCTTCCTCTGAGTTCCCTCTGTTTTTCTATACCTGTGCCCACTCTCCAGCCTGTAGGCAAAGGAAAGCTTGCCGAGTGTTCCAAGTGAAAGGTGCTGTCACATTTTTCAAAGCCCTTAGGACCATCACTTGGAACACTTTGGTCCTTTGTGTCCTGAGAGCAAGCACCTTGGTGCTCGGTGGAGGTGTCTTGAAGAGGTGTTAAGCACCAGCTCAATGGTGAGCTGGTGTGTTTTAGAGCCTAACCTGCTATCAGGGAACATACAGATTTTGTTATTTCCGTATTAGCAGCTTCCTCTCTGTGGGCCTTGTCACATGAATTTCGGAAGGATGGAGTGTTTTCCTGATTAACACCTTAGAATCGCTCTTTGTGGCACAGTCAGAAGTATTCCCAGGTCTTGCTGGCTGCTGCAAAGTCTGAGCTGCTGGAGACAATCTCTGAGTGTCACTTGACACAGTGTGCGAGGTCGGGCCTGGCTGAGCTGCTTGTCTGGACACAAAGCCAGAGCATTATGTGCCCTGCAGAAGGCCCATTGCCCTGGAGCCTGCCCAGGAAGGAGACTGACACATGTGGGTCATTCCACGGAGCCTTTTCCCCTTCACAGAGCAGAGCAGTCCTGACACTTCCAGAAGAAAAGGACAGGGAACGTGCTCAGACAGAGGGACGACGTTACCACTGCCTCCTGGACAGCCCTTTCTTTGTGGACTTGTACCGGTCATTCTTTTACCCACCTTATCTAATCCACTTCTATTTTGTGTTCTTTAATAAAGGAAAGAAGGGCAACAGTTATTTCATGAATTCCTTCTGTGTGCTGCAAGCAGCGGTGTGTGTACTGGAGATGGTTTGTACAGGCTCATGAGAGCCAGCCGTTTGCTTTCCAGGAATTTTGCAAGAAACTGTTAAACAGGGCCTTAATCAAAAATTAAAATATGTTAACATAATTAAAAATTAAATAAACTATATTAAAATGAAAGATAAATATTCAGAACTCATCACTTTTTAATTATTTGACTACATTTTACTGTTACTTATGCTGTAGCAGTTATTTATGTCTGTGGTATCTGTACATTGGGAATATTGTATAATAGCTTGCTACTGTGCAACTCTGTCGTATTGATGGCTTGGAATTGGCCATGGTGGTGGTATGTAAGTAGTGCAAACAGTTTGTGATCATCTACTAACCTAAAGGTTTGGTGGTTTCAACCCACAGAGCAGAGCTGTAGAAGAAAAGCCTGGCAATCTGCTTCCATAAAGATTACAGCCAAGAAAATCGTACGGAGCAGTTGTACTCTGTAACACATGGAGTCATCGTGAGCCAGAATTGACTTGATGGCAACAAGGTTTCTTTAGTCAGTATTTATACCACAGAAATCAAGAAACCCTACAAATCAGGTCTTGATTTATTGCTTTGTTGATTGCCTTAGAAAGTGATGGAAAAAGGTGAATAACATGATTAAACTTCAAAGTATGTCATGTCTATAGCCTTTACGTTATGAATACCACAAAAAATTATGGATATATTTTTCCAGTATTCAAAATTATTGCTGGATTCAGCAAAGAAGTTGCTCGTGTCATTGACTAAGGAGTGAAGTCTCACATACATTTTTGTTGTTTCACTTTTGTCTTACTCATTAACGTGAACAAAAATGTCACCAGCATATCCGTGTCTTATGTCGTTGTTGGTAGGTGTAATGGAGTCGATTTGTCCCATACTCCTACTCATCGCAACCCCATGTGACAGGGTAGAACTGCCCCATACGATTTTCTAGGCTGTAATCTTTATGGGAGCAAATTGCCAGGTCTTTCTCCCATGGAGCTTCTGGGTGGGTTCCAACTGCCACCCTTCAGTTAGCAGCTGAGCACTTAACTGTTGTGCCACCAAGGCTCCTATCCATGTCATAAAAAAAAAATAGCTACACTTATTTGTCAGTTGCAGCCCTAATTTGGCTACGGATACAATGGCAAAAATCAATGAAAGCATTTCATGAAGAATTAGTAATAAGTATCGTGTATTTTATTAGTAGTAAATTGTGTTCTACATATCCTTTTTATCAATAACATTTATAATAGTTATAATCTATAACATGTATACATGCACAATTTTTGGTGAGCCAGTTGTAATTTTTAGCTATTCTCAGCTGTTAGTTACTCTGCCATGAGCATATTTCCCTCCTTATCTCACTCTCCAAGACCCAGTTCATACGCAAATTTATTCCTTCTTTGGGGTCCTCTAGATTGGTCACAGCCCTTTCTGAAGTGCATTAGGGTCTATGCAGGTCCTGAGCAGAAAATAGAGATTTCTTAGCAAAAACACAGTTAAGGATGGGGACCTTGAATTTTTCAGCGCTGAAACTCTAGATCTGAACTAAGTGTTTGGTACATAAACCCATTGCCATTGAGTTGATTCTGACTCATAGCGACCTTATAGCACAGAGTAGAACTGCCCCACAGGGTTTCCAAGGAGCGGCTGGTAGAATCAAACTGCCTATCTTTTGGTTAGCAACCGAATGCTTAACCACTGAGCCACCAGGGCTCCATAAGAGGTACCCAAGAAGTGTTGGTTGAAAAACATAGCCAGTGCCTTGTGGTCTGAGATAGAGATAAAGAGAAAACAAGGAGATCACATAGAAAAGAAACAATCGAGAATACTATAGACCACCTTTCTTTTTAATTAATAGACTGTTTTTTAGAGTTTATAGAAAGATTGTGCAAAGTACAGAATTCCTGTACACTCCCTTTACCCCACCACAGTTTCTTCAATTATTAACATCTTGCATTAGTATGTTACACATGTTATCATTGATGAATGAATATTGATACATTGTTATTAAGTAAAGTCTTTAGCTCACATTAGGGTTCACCCTTAGTGATCTTCAGTCCTGTGAGTTTTGGCAAATGCTTAATGTCATGTATCCACCATTACAGTATCATACAGAATAGTTTAACTGCCCTAAAAATGCCCTGCGTTCCACGTATTCAGCACCTCCGCCCCATCCCATTAACCACTGATCTCTTCACTGTCTCTGTAGTTTTCCCTTTTCCAGAATGTCATATAGTCTTAATCATACGGTATGTGGAATTTTCAGACTGGTTTCTTGCACTGATTTCCTTTCCTTGTCTTTCTGTGTTAGGTAGGACTTCCCGTGTGATGTTGAATAGCAGTGGGGAGCAGGAACATCTTTGCCTTGTTTCTGATCTTAGGGGAACATCATCTAGGTTCTCACCATTAAGTGTGACATCAGCTGTAGGTTTTTGTAGGTGTTCTTTATTAGGTGGAGGACGAGCCTTCTCTATTCCTAGTTTGCTGGGAGTTTTTTTTTTTTAATCATAAATGGGTGATGAGTTTAGACCACTTTTAAAATATAAATTTCCTTAGGATTCCTAAAGGTGACAACCTGTATAAAATACAGCCAAGCTTTGGTTGACAAAAGCCCGATGAATGAAAACCCTTGATGAAATGGAATTATTTGGAGGTGATCATGTGTAGAGAAGAATGAGACAAGTCACAAGGTAACCAGGACAACTCAGCTAATTGCCAAATCCATCCCAATGGTTTCCTTTGTAACACTCACTGAACATTTTCTTGAACATGGCAGGCACTGGGTTTTCCATGCATCGTGTGTGTAAGGGAAGTGCCAATGGAACATTAAAAGCCCACGAGGACTTACCCTTATCCCAGCCTGCATGTCCTGCTGCATATCCTGGCTGCAAGCTCCTCTCCAACCCTCTTGGTGGGACCTGGATGCTAGCTCTCCTAGTCAAGAGGTATTTCCAGTCTTTAAAACCCAGCCATTGTTCACAGGCTAAGTTTCCTGTTCAAAGAATGTGCAGTGACCTATCTCCCCAAAATACGTATCCCACCAGGATTAGATTTTCCCGGGGCTGGCCAGCCACTCCTCTCAGATGGGCAGTTCCTAACAAACTTGGAAAGAAACACAAAAATCTCCCTCTGTCTTGCACTTCCTCCACCACGGTTAGTCATAACCCCAGGAGAGGTCAGCCGGAAGCTGTCCAGTCTCCAGCCTAGCCCGGTGCAGAGTAGGTGTGTCAAAGAGAACAGAACCATCATTTATATCCCCCCCACCATCCTTTCCACCGTGTATTACATGCCATTTTCTCCGTGGAGCCCCACAATAAAACCAAAAAACCAAACCCAGTGCCGTCGAGTCGATTCCGACTCCTAACAACCCTATAGGACAGACAAGAACTGCCCCATAAAGTTTCCAGGGAGCACCTGGCGGACTTGAACTGCAGACCCTTTCATTAGCAGCCATAGCACTTAACCACTATGGCACCAGGGAGCCCCAGAATAGGCCAATTAAAATGTCAGGGTGTGGGTCATCATTTCTGCCCTGGATTATTGCAGCAGACTCCCTGCTTCTGTCCTTGCCCCTTGCAAATCTGTTCTGAACTCGGAGACCAGAGGGGTCCTGTTAAATAACATGTTAGAACCTGCCACTCCTCTGCTCAGAACCATCCACTGACCCCCACTTCAATCAGAGGTAAAGCCAAAGCCTTACAATGGCTAAAGGCTCTACATGATCGATGCTCTACTACCCCAGTCCCTCATGTAGCTGATTTCTTTTGTGTTAATGTCAGGGATTTTGGTTGCGGTATATTTTGTAGACTGCAGTTACCCGGGATTGCTGATTACCTGTAGGCTTCATATAATGGTTGATATTTTTGTGTATATAACCTTTTTGAAAAATAATTTATTTTTTTTTGCTGTTGTTGAGAATATACATAGCAAAAACATAAACCAATTGAAGTTTCTACATGTACAATTCAGTGTCATTGATTACGTTCTTCAAGTTGTGCAGCCATTCTCACCCTCCTTTACAGAATTGTTCCTCCTCCATTAACATCAACTCGCTGGTTTCTAATATTCCTATCTAATCTTTTCAGTTGCTATTATCAGCTTGATCCCATGTAGATCCATCTTAAAAGAGCATAATGCTCTAGGCAGACATTCTTTAGTAGTTAAGCTAAATTACCGTTTGGTTTTAAGAAGATGTCAGGGGATATTTTTGGTTTAAAGTTTAAAGATTATCTTAGAGCAATAGATTTGGGGGTTCATCCAGCCTCCATGGATCCAGAAAGTCTGGATTCCATAAGAATTTGAAATTATGTTCTGCATTTTCTCCCTTGTGATCAGGATTCTTCTATAGTATCTTTGATCAAAATGTTCAGTAATGGTCACGTAGCTGATTTCTTACTAGTCTCTCCCTTACTTATTCCGTCCGAGGAACAGTGATCTTCTTGCTGTTCCTGAAACTCACCAGGCATACTCCCACCTCTGGACTTTGCCCTTATGGTTCCCTCTCTCTGGAATTCTCCCCTCGGATATCCTCATGGCTCACTCCCTCATCTCCTTCAAGTCTTTGTGCAAATGTCACCTTCTCAATAACATGTATGGTACTAGTTAAAACGGCAAACTGCTCTCTTCCCCTATATTATTATCCTTCCTCACCCTGTTCTATTTTTACCATAGAAATTTTTCATCATCCCATGGAAACCCTGGTGGTGTAGTGGTTAAGTGGTATGGCTGCTAACCAAAAGGGTCGGCAGTTCAAATCCCCCAGGCGCTTGGAAACTCTATGGGGCAGTTCTACTCTGTCCTATAGGGTTGCTTTGAGTCAATATCAACTCGACAGCACTGGGTTTGGGTTTTTTTAATCATCCCATATCATTTATGTATTTATTATGTTTATTGTTTATTTCTCTTTCAGTAGAATATAAGCTCCAAGAGGGCAGGATTTCTGTATTTTTTTGTCTATTTTGTTCACAGATGTATCTCAGATGTCTAGAACAGTGCAGGGCACAGAGTAAAAAAAAAAAAAAAACAAACCCATTGCCGTTGAGTCAATTCCAACTCATAGCAACCTTATAGGACAGGGTAGAACCACCCCAGAGGGTTTCCAAGGAAGCACCTGGTGGATTCGAACGGCCAAACCTTTTGGTTATCTTTGGTAGCTCTTAACCACTATGCCACCGTGGCATGGAGTAGGAACTGAATAAACATTTATTCAGTGAATTACATTTCATTTTAAAGATGAAGAATCTGAGATGCAGAGAGGCTAAATGGCCTGCTCAAAATCACAAATGTTAGTGAGGCAACCCGGAATAGAGATCGGTTTCCCCCACGTCAGAACCCAAACCGACCTTCTAATCCTGGCTTCTCTGTCATTGACAAGTGGAATTGTGGGAGAAAGTTCTAGGGAGTTTTCTCTAGAGAAAGCTGCTCTTGGGCTTTGCTAGCTTTACTTGTTCATCAAGATCAAGAAAGCCATTTAAAAACTCTAAAATATGAATTTTTTCAGTTTTTTTTGGAAATCGTCCTCTTATTTGGATGATTTTATGTACATATGTTGATACTTGCAAAATAAACTTACAACAAGGAATTTTTGTTGCTGGTAGTGGAGGAGGAGAGAGAGGTGTGGTTGAGGAGGAGGAATATAGAAACATTAGCTTAATCATGTGAACTGCTCTAATAATAAAGCTGGTAGCTCCTTTCTAACAGAGAGCCTTGGGAAACTGAATACGAGATAACTTTCCTTTTAAGAGACAGTTTTGCTGAGTCGTTGTCCATCTCTGAATTCCCTCTCTCTTCCTTCCCACTGGGACTGCTGATTTCATTTCTAATTTATCTAAGGTAGGTTATGAGTCATTGTTGACATTGCAATTTCTTGAAGGCCCTCTATTTCTAAACACTGTATTATTTCAGTTATTTATTGATGTATAACAAACTATCCTAAAACCTAGTGGGTTGAAACAACACCATTTATTTGCTCACCATTCTGTAGGTCAGGAATTCAGGCAGGATTCAGTGCGGTGGTCTTTTGTTCCAAGTGATGTCAGCTGGGATCATTCATTTGACTGCATTCAGTTGGTGGCTGGCTAAGCTGGAAACTTTGCTCTGTGCACACCTCTGACACCTCAGTGCTCTCAACATGGCCTCTCTCCAGGCACTTGAGCTCCCTCTCAGCATGGTGGTCTTAAGGTTTATCCTTGAAAGTTGCAAAACAGTGCTATTTCTACTATATTCTTTTGGTCAAAATAAGACACAGAGCCAGCCTATATTCAAAGGGAAGGAATATTTCTCATTGGGAGGAGTAGCAAAGAATTTAGTTATAACCCTATTTAATTCATTAAATAACCAAATATAGATGATTTGTTCCCACTTTCACCTGTGCTTCATCTCACTTCTCTGATAAATAAAAGAGGTATTCAAGGAGCCTTGATCCCATGAGCACCTAATATATGCATCTCCATTATTTATGAATGCTCCCATTTCAGTCAAGCACTCACTCTTGGAATTTCTCTGCTTCCAGACCTGTTCCTGCTTGGAAACACTCTGTCTTGCCATAGAAGTTACTCCCCAAATCCCAGATCCCCATCACCACGAATCCCTACCTCACAGCCAAACCATCCCCCATATCCATTGTGTCTGCTTTTTCTGGGACCTTGTGGCCCTAGGACATCCTTCTAAATGCTATAATTATTGCAGGATACAAGGAAGGAGAAAATCCAGTTCCCACTGGCTGAAGCTCTAATTTTGACATTGGAATTAATTTTCCCTTAGAAAATTGTTGGTTCTGCCAAGTGAGAAATTTGGGTGAGCCCAGCAGCAGTTAATTTTAAGATGAAAATGATTCATCTGTGACTGAGCCTAAGCAGGACCAGGGGGCAGAAGTTAACTGCATAAGCAGATATTTCAGTCCCCCATGTCACCCACGTGGTTGTACCAGCACCGCTCCCTAAGCTCATAGCTATGGCTATATGTGGGATTTCATAAGAGCAGCTGAAGAAAGAGGAAGAAGCCTTAGCTTGGTTTACATTTGAGTTGGCTCAGTGTGTGGGTTCAAGCCTAAAATGGACAGCTACTACATTACAACCAAACTCAGGGTTGGCCTTAAAAGAAAGTGGGGAGGGAAAATCTTCCCAATGGGCGGAGCTGCAGTAGTATACCTGGACTTTTACTTCGTGTGGAAAGAAAAGTGGTCCAATATGACAAAATATGTGTACTCCTGGGCAGTGACCAATAACTTGGCAGACTGGCTATGGGCCTAGAAGGAAAATGACTGGAAGATTGGAGACAAGGTGGTATGGGGTAGAGGCTGGCAGATGGACCTATGGAAGTAGGCATAAAGTGTGAAGATTTTTGTATCACATGTTAATGTCCACCAGAAAGCATCCATCAGAGAAGAGGCATTGAACAACCAAGTAGACCAACTTCCTGGCTAGTTGACATTAACCAGCCTCCAACATTAACCCTCCAGAGCTGGCATGATGTATTATTGAATGGATCCGTGAATGGAGTGGCCACGGTGACAGAGAGAGATATTACACATAGATCCAACTGCATGAACTTCCATTTAACAAAGCTGATATAACTATTGTCCCCTCTGAATGTCCATTCTGCCAGCAACAGAGACCAAAACTGAGCCCCTGATATGGCACTAATCTTTGAGGAGACCAATTGATCACTTGATGGCAAATTGTTTTCACAGCAATAGACAGCCTATTCTGGGTTTGAGTTTGTCTTTCATGCTGGCAGAGCCTCACGCAGTACCGTTATTCAGTGGCTTATGGAGAAGCTGTCCACAGGCATGAGATCCCACACAATAGAATATCTGATCAAGATAAACACTTCAGAGTGAAAGACCTGCTGGAGTGGGCCCATGATCAAATTTTAAGGGGCCATTGATCGTAACTCACACCCCCATTTCAGAGATATTAAAATGTGAAACAATTTAGCATCTTTTAGGGTTGACCTTACCATTCCACTGGGTTTCTTCTGGGCTTAAGAAGCTCAGATGATCTCATGGCCTCTGAGATGGGGCATCTTACCTATGGTTTGTGTGACTCAGCGCTGGCCTTTACTGTGCAGCTTTGTCCTACTTGGTCTTTGGTGATGGCCTCCTTCCTCAGTGGCCTAAGATTACAACTAGTGAAATCCATGGTCTGTCTCTTGGCCTGACCTGTGCCTAGGGGTCCCTGGGAGTCGTGGCCCTCATCCCAGCTCTGGCAGATCCCTTGGGGGTCTGTCTGTGACTTTGGCCCTATGATGCAGGCCCCTGCCTCCAGAACTGCCCAGGCGAGCTCTTTAGGCAGCCCTTTCAGCTGTCATCTGTAAACCCACCAGGCCCCTCTCTCTTCTAGACCCACCCTGCCACCATTTCTATCCCAGGTGGTGATTCCATGTTGACATGGAACGCTTGGAAATTTCCCTTCCTCTCAGAACTCCTGGTAAGAAGTAGGGCTTCCTTCAGACCCCAGAACCTGAGTCCCTACTTCCTCTTTTCAGGGTTTCAACATTGGGAAGGGACAGGGCCAGAACTGCCACTCAGAAACACTGGCCTGCATCTAACTTTCTTATCCCTCTCCAGCCTTTATCCTTCCTGCGTTTATTTCTTTGGGTATGAAAATTGCTTTTACATATCATATCAATAACCAATTTGAAAATATCATGGGGAAAAAAATTCTACTTACCATAGGGGGGAAAAAAAACCCCGTTGCCATCAAGTCAGTTGCAACTCCTAGCGACCTATAGGGCAGAGTAGAACTGCCCCATAGAGTTACCAAGGAGTGCCTGGCAGATTCAAACTGACGACCCTTAGGAGCTGCAGCACTTAGCTACTACGCCACTGGTGTTTCCGTGTTTGCCATGGCAACTAGAACTATGTATTACCAAGTAGCCAATTTAAAAAGGACAAGCATAAGGAAAATTTCAAACTGTATTGAGAGACAGAGAAGACTTGAATAAATGGAGAGACATATTTGTAGTTTAGAAGTCAATATTGAAAAGATGTCAATTATTCTGAAACCAATCTAGAAATGTAGTGTAAATCCCAAATTATTAACATTTTTGTAAGAACTTGCCAAATTAGTCTTTTAAGAGAATATTTAATTTCAAAAGCTCAGTATATAAAAAAAACCACAAATGTGTCATAAAATCTTTCCTTCAGAAGTACTCATTCCTTATAGGTTGGATTATACTCTTACACACACACACATCTTTTTTTTGTTTTTTTGTTAACCTAAATGGATCATTTTTCTCATTGTGTGCTGCAATTTTTCTCACTTATCGGTATGTCTTAGGCATCTTTCCAAGCTATTAATATGCAACTATCCATTCCTCTTAACCAGGGCAAATATTTGAAGGAGGGTTGCCCCATCATCCATTTATCCATCTCCCTGTTAATGGATATTTGGGTTGTTTCCAGTGCCTTTGCTAAAATAAACATTGTTATACATATATTTTTACACATTTACACACTAGCATTTCTGGAGGATCAATTCCTAAGAGTGCTATTGCTGGGTCATAGGGCATATACAGTTAACAATTTGATCGATGCCATCAAGTTAGTCTCCAAAAATCTTGCGCCTATTTACATTTCCTCAAGAAAGACCATTTTCTCATATTTTTTTCAACACTGGGTGCTATCAATCTTTTTAAAATTTTGCCCATCTCGTAAGCAAATACTGCTTCCTGTTGGTGTTTAGTTGCCCATTTTCTTGATCACTGGCAGAATGGAGCTGCTTTTCATAGTTTTTGTGGCCATTTTGTGTTTCTTCTTTCATGATTCAACTATTTATATCCTTTCATCATTTTAAAATTGTGTTTTGTTCTTTTTTATTAATTTGTAGGAACTCAATAATATATCTCACCCTTTGCCTAGTACATATATTGCAGCTGTTTTCACTTCATCTGTTTTTTTCTCTCTCTTTTTTTGGTTGTTGTTGTTATGACAAAGCTTTTAACTTTATGTAAGAGAATCTGTCAGATTCTCCTTCTAGTCCCTCTGATTTGCATCATACTGAGAAATTCCTCCTCAACCCACAACCTTAAATGCATCATCCTATATTTTCTTCTCGTGCATTTAATTCAGTTGTGTGAGGTTATTATGGTGTGAGGTTGAGAGCTAACTTACATTTTCTTCCAAATCTATAACTGACAGTTTTAAGATTGCTTATTGAAAAATCCATCCAGTTCCCACAGATTTGAAATGTTCCCCTCCCCATATTCCAAGTTCCCATATATAACTTGGGTCCAGTTCTAGACTTCCTATTCTATTCGGTTAGTCTGTTTGTATATTCCTATACCAGCCCCATATTACAGGGTCTGAATACCTTTACATATTTTCAAAAGCAGTTGACAAAGTGAATCTAAAGCTACTTTGGTGAGTAAACAAATGAGAATAGCAAAAAGAAATAAGGCAAATGTAGTGGGTGATGAATTGTGCCATAAAATGTCTCTAATTAGGAGGCTGTGATACTAGTGAAGGGATAAAAAGACAGATTAATAGAACAGAATAACAAGTCTATATCTTTACCTATTTACATGAACTTAGCATATCATAGGAAACCCTGGTGGCATAGTGGTTAGGAACTATAGTTGCGAACCAGTAGGTTGGCAGTTTGAATCCACCAGGTGCTCCTTAGAAACTCTATGGGGCAATTTTACTTGGTCTTATAGAGTTGCTATGAGTCGGAATTGACTTGAGGGCAACGGGTTTTTTTTTATTTTTGGTTTTATCATATTATAAAAGTCTCAAAGAAATAGGGAAAGTCTGAATTATTAAAATAAAAGGATAGTCAGGATAATTGTATTTTAGGAAAAAATAAAATTAAATCTCTACTTCACACATTGTTAAAAATAAATAGGTGGATTAAAGACAAATTAAAAGATTAAAGAGTAATAGAAGAAAACAGAATATTTTTATAATTTGAGACAAAAGCAGAAAAACCATAATAGAAAATATTCATATATTTAACTACATAAATGTAAATTTCTGTATAGCAAATGACAACAACAACAAAAAAAATTAAAATGCAAATACCAACTAGAGGGGGAGGGTTTGCTGTATATAATAGACAAAAACTTAATATTCTAGAAGTGTACAGGGCTCTTTCAAATCAATAAAGAGAGAAACAAGCCAATATAAGAGTATGAACAAGCACTTTTCAAAAAACAAGAAATACAAATCACCAACAAAGATCTGAAATGATTTTCAACCTCCCTCATAATGAAGGAATGCATATCTAACAATATTTTTCACTTGCCAAGTTTGGCAAAGGTTTTAAAAACAATGATAAGAAGAATAATATTATGGAGTGTTGCTGTAGATGTGAAAAAAGAGAGACTTTCATGTATTGTTGATGAGAAGGTAAACAGTGAAGCATTTTTGCAGGGCAAGTTGCCAACTAACTGACTAAATAAATGAATAAACCAGTAATGCTGCATGCAGAAACTTAAACTCTACGGTAATGCTAGCACAGCACACAAGGATGTAAGTCCCAGGTCTTTAATTCTAAAAACCACAAAGTGTGCAACACTAACACAGGCCATTTAGACTGGTTTGCACCAAGCTTAGTCTGATTCTTTCCCAATATCTTCAATTGTTCAGAAATTCTTGATGTCTCATATTTATTACACGGTCATACATATATGTACACTTAGACACACATGGAAGCCCTGGTGGCCCAGTGGTTAAGAGCAATGGTTGCTAACCAAAAGGTTGGCAGTTCGAATCCAGCAGGTACTCCTTGGAAACCCTATGGGGCAGTTCTGCTCTGTCCTATAGGCTTGCTGAGTCAGAATCGACTTGAGGGCAACAAGTTTGGTTTTTGTTTGGACACATACACACACTCATGCCTACAAACACATGAAAAAAGTCCAAAAGGATATATATCAAAAAATTTTGTGACAAGACTACTCTCTTCTATCACCACTGCCCTGGCTCAGCCAGGTAAGAGGAGAAACCAAGAGTCAGGAATAAGCTATTGTGTATGGTGCTTTTCTGTGTTAAGTGGATAGAAAAGAGCTTTAACTCAAGGTCCTCCCCAAGGCCTTGTTCCTCTAGCATGGTAAGATCAAAGTGCTGCTGGAGTTGGCCTGTACTGGCTCTCAAGAGCATATTGTTAACTTTTCAGGAATTTCATGAGTCTGTTGATAAACACCAGCTCCAGTTGCCAGGCAGGTTGACTCCAACTCATGGTGACCCATGTGTGTGAGAGTAGAACTGTGCTCCACAGGGTTTTCAGTTGCTGACATTTTGGGAGTAGATTGCCAGGCCTTTCTTGAGCGGCACCTCTGGGTAGACTGGTACTTCTAACCTTTTGGTTAGGAGTTGAGTTTGTTAACAGTTTGCACTACCCAGGGACTCCTTGATAAACAAACATATTAAAAAATCACATGCATAAACTTATAATTTAATAAATTATTTTAAAAAGCAAAGGTTAATCAGCCCTCAAAACGCATCACTTCCAGTTATGATTTAATGCATTTTACTATTATGTCTGCTCTTGAGATTACTTCCATCTATTGTATCTTGGTGATGGATATGGGCTGTATTGCTGTGCTGCTGTGCATCTCTTCCCAACTCTGTGATCATTACATCAGGTTGGTAGCTTGAAATACACCGTGGTGGGAGTATTTACACCATGAGAATTAGCAGGCACTGCAAATCAATACCTTTTTTTCTTTACAAAGAGCTGGTCGTTATACATTTAACAGCACACAACTGGGTCAGTGACTCTAATAGGAACAATATGTACATTTTCTGTATTATCTGTGGTGAACTGTGTATTATCAATGGGGGCTTTTTGTTTTACATGTATTTTAACAAAAGGAGAAATGCCAGTTAGACCTCCATACCTAGAAGTAGAATAAATGGGTGAGAAAGAAAACGTGTTCCACAACCACAGTACATGAGGTTAAAAGGGTTTCTCTGGGGCCGAGGGTGGCTGCATATGTTGAAGGACACAGGATGCGGAGTTCGTGGCTTCGACAAGATTGAAACTCACGGCGGCTTCAGAAACTGTTGTGCAATTTCAGTGCAGTGGTACTAAAAACATAGTTCAAGTCTTGTACTCGCACCAGTAAAATGAATTGTGTGCTGGTCATGTACTGGGCATTGCTTTGCTTCTCCTATACTTCAACTTAAGGCCTGAAAAAAACTCCAGCTGTGAAAGCAACGTATTCTAAACTGTCTGACCCTCAACTACTACGTTCTCACGCCTGGAGAAGCTCATGTCAACTCATCACGTGATTCTTCATCTGTACAATAAATGACCAACCTGGGGGAAAAAGGAGCTTCCCTGTGGCAATGTACTTAAAAGAGTTACCAGATTTAATGTGTTATTTTTCTTTTATAAATAAATAATGTTCCAAACTTGCTGACCTTTTCCATGCTGAAAACGATGTCAGTAATGCACCTAAAGGATATTTGAGAAAATAACCTCATTTGTTTTTTCAGGGGACAGGTTATGTTCTCACAAAACGAAAGAGAGAGAGAGAAACAGCTTTTCAAAATAAACTCACACCATCCATAGGCGAGCTGAGAAGGCAGAAAGGGACAGGAGCTGGTTGAATGGACACAGGAAATCTGGGGTGGAAAAGGGGGAGAGTGCTGTCATTATAGAGAGAGCAGCTGGGGTCCCATAACAATGTGTTCATAAGTTTTTGTATGAGAAACTAACTTAAGCTGTAAAGTTTCACTTAAAACCCAATAAAAAAAATTATACTCATACTTTGGAGAGAATATACTGACAAGGGATAGTGGAAATGTCTCTAGTGTTAGGTGATTTTGAGGCAGAATATTATGTAAGCGGGCCACCTATTAAAATCGTTTCTATGCTTTAAACACTTGGAAACAGGATATTCGAGCCTCATAAAAAGGTAAAATAAACTAATTTGTTAACAATATGAAAATTATTTTGCAAGAATAACTGATTGACTTTAGGAAAAATGGAAATCGTTAGCTGAATTTCAACAAAGAGCTTTGCATACCTGGTGGATAAGGCTGAAAAAGGAGTATCACAACTTGTCAGGCAAATTCCATAAAGTGCTTTTTCCATTTGGCATCTGTGCATGTTTCTGAAGTTCTTTTTCAAGTACTGGAATAATCTGAATTTAGGACTAAACCAACATTGTCAAAAAGTTGAGCATATTTACATTTTCTAAAACACACACACATATATCAAACCAAACCCGTTGCCAACAAGTAGATTCCAACTCACAGCAACCTTATAGGACAGAGTAGAACTGCCCCATAGGATTTTCAAAGAGCGCCTGGTGAATTTGAACTGCCGACCTTTTGGCTAGAAGCCAAACTCTTAACCACTACGCCATCAAGGTTTCCATATATATATATATATATATATATATATATATATATATAAACAACAACAAATAAAAAACAAACCTATTGCCGTCAAGTTGATTCCAACTCACAGTGACCCTAGAGGACAGAGTAGAACTGCCCCATAGGGTTTCCCAGGAGAGCCTAGTAGATTCAGACTTATGACCCTGACCTTTGGGTTAGCAGCTGAATTCTTAACGCCTTTATGCCATCAGGGTTTTATATGTATATATATACACACACACACATATTTTCTAGTGAGAACAAAAATGTGCTGTGTCCTAATAAGTAAAATAAAAATATTTTATTATTTATTTGTTTTTATTGTGCTTTAGATGAAGGTTTGCAGAGCAAATTAGCTTCTCGTTAAATAATTAATACACGTATTATATTGTGACATTGGTTGCCAGCCCTGAGACACGTCAATACTCTCCCCTTTTTGACCTTGGGTTTCCCATTCCCATGCGTTCAGCTTTCCTGTGCCCTCCTGCCTTCTCGTTCTTGCCCCTGGGTTGGTAGGCCCATTTAGTCTGGTATACACGGTTGAGCTAAGTGTATTATTGTTCGTTTTATGCACCTATCTAATCTTTGGCTGAAGGGTAAACCTCAGGAATGAATTCAGTACTGAGTTAAAAGAGGCCATACTCTTGTGGTTTCTCCAGTCTCTGTCAGACCAGTAAGTCTGGTGTTTATTTGTGAGTTAGAGTTTTGTTCTCCATTTTTCTGCAGCTCTGTCTGGGAGCCTCTCTTGTGATCCCTGTCAGAGTATTTGGTAGTGGTAGCCGGGCACCATCTAGTTGTGCTGGCAAAATAAAAAATATTTTGCAAAGGTAGTTTATTTGATATTTATATTTTCTTTTCAGAATGTGAAAGTGTAGTACTTGGACCAGCAGCATCAGCGCTACTTGGAAGCGTGTTATAAAAGAAGGTTCTCAGGCCCCACCCCAGGCTCCATGTCACTGCTTTGAGCTAAATGTGGGAATTACCTGCACCGATGAGTTTGGTATAAGTACAATCAGGAGAGGCCAAGGCTATTTATTGTCAGGTAGGTGAGGGGTTAGAGGTGGTCTGCTCTTCGAGTTACAAGTTTTGAGGATGAAAATAATTCTTAACATTTTGGAGTGAGTTTCTGTTAAGACAGATTTTCTGGGGCAGGTGGAGCCCCTACCCAAAAACCAAACCCAGTGCCGTCGAGTCGATTCTGACTCATAGCAACCCTATAGGACAGAGTAGAACTGCCCCGTAGAGTTTTCAAGGAGTGCCTGGTGGATTTGAGCTGCTGACCCTTTGGTTAGCAGCCGTAGCACTTAACCACTACACCACGAGGGTTTCCAGTGGAGCCCCTAGAAAAAAAAATAAATTCCACCCCCCGTTTATAATGGCACTCAGTATTGGATGTATACAATAATATTCAGAGTCCAGGTGGTGCAATGGCTGAGAGCTCCGCTGCCAACCTAAAGATTGGCAGTTGGAATCCACAACCCACTCTTTGGAAACCCTATGGGGCAGTCATACCCTGTCCTATAGGGCCGCTAGGCATTGGAGTTGACTTGACAGCAAGTTAACATAAAACTTATGGTTTACAGATGAGGAAGGTGAGGTACAGAGAATTTGTTTGCTCAGGGTCACGTCCCTAAAAAGTAGCAAAGCCAGGATTTGGAATATAGTCCATCTGACTCCAGAGCCCAAGCTCTTAACCATTACATTACACTGCCTAGGTATAAAATGTATAAATGAATAAATATTCATATATTGGAGGTGTATACACAAATATTTTTATTGATGAGTAACATAATCAAAATAATTTGGGGACCACTAACCTAGGGGATATAAGCTCAAACTCTAGTGTGACGTAAAAAGCCTTTTGTGATCTGGCCCCAACCAATCTCTCTGACCCCACTTGTTGCTCTCCTCCCTTGAAACCTGTGTTCTGACTTCTGCCATATTGAATGAGCATCCTGGCAACTCCCTGAATTCCCAATGACTTCTCTTATCTCCTACTCTTACTTGGATTTAGGAATTCTACCTGCCCTTCTCAATCTCCACCTTCTCCACTTCCCCTCATTTGCCCTAACCCGATGCCAAGGCCAGCCCAAGTTATCCTTCGTACACTCCCAGTATTCTCTTATGCTTCTCCATGACCCTTGTTTCACTAACTTGTAATTATCTATTCACTTGTTTGTCTACCACCCTTGACTGCAGTGTTCTATCTTGTTAGTTTCTTATGTCTAGCATCTAGTGTAAGGTCTCGCGTATAGTAGGTGATGTTCATAGGAATGAATGAAATACTGATGAAAGAGAGAGCAGCCGTTGCCCTAGGAGTTGCTTTTCGACCTGTTGTTTGTATAATGGCCACCAGAGGGGGGGGGGCAGACAAACAGGGTCAAATGAACACCACACATTTAGAAGAATTAGGAGCCAAAACTTTAAAGAATTATTCTAGATCTGAAAGGGAAGTTGAGTGGTCATGTAGGCCATTGCTGTGTTTTATACAAAACTTTTCAAATAAGCACAGTGATATTTAAAATTTTTTTTGTTTTGCCTTTGTTTTTATCTAGGCAGTTGTCCTACCACTTGTTTGCCAGCTTGTACTGTGGTGGCTTTCATGTTGCTGTGATGCTGGAAGCTATGCTACCACCAGTATTTCGAATACCAGCAGGGTCACCAATGGTGGACAGATTTCAGCAGAGCTTCCAGAGTAAGATAGACTATTAAGAAGGACAGGATGACTTCTAAAAAAAACTGGCTAATGAAAACCTTCTGCATAGCAGTGAAACATTGTCTGATACAGTGCTAGAAGACAAGCCCCTCATTTTGGAAGGCACTCAAAAGACGACTGGGACAGAGCTGCCTCCATAATGCAGAGTAGACCTTAATGACTCGGATGGAGTCCAGCTTTCAGGATCTTCGTACGCTGATGTGGCAAGACTCAAAATGAGAAGAAACAGCTGCAAACATCCATTAATAATCAGAATGTGGAAAGTACATAGTATAAATCTAGGAAAACTGGAGGTCTTCAACAATGAAGTAGAACACGTAAACACTGATATTCTAGGCATTAGTGAGCATGAAACGGACTTGTATTGATTATTTTGAATCAAACAATCATATGGTCTACTCTGCTAGAAACGACAGACTGAAGAGGAGTGGTGTCACGTTCATTGTCAAAAAGAACTGTTCAAGGCCTATCCTGAAGTACAGTGCTGTCAGTGATAGGATAATATCCATACTCTTACAAGGAAGACCAGTTCATATGACTGTGATACCAATTTATACACCAACCACTAATGTCCTGTATAGTTGCTATGAGTCAGAGTTGACTCGATGGCAGCTGGTTCGTTTTTTTTTTTCTTTTTAATCATTAATATCACATGCAAATATAATTTTGCTGGAGAAAATTCCAAACTGTCTGCAGCAGTATATGGACAGGGAACTGCCAGAAACTCAACAGAATGAACAACAGGATCTAATTCATAGAGTTTTTGTGAGGATTAAATGATTTAATACTATAAGGTGCTTAGCACAGCAATACCGACCTATCTATTTACATATTTCAACCTTTTGGGTAGTAGCCCAGCACATTAACCATTCGCCCCACCAGGGACTCTAGATGTGCATAAAAATTAACTTGTTGCCCTTGAGTCGATTTCAACTCATAGCGACCCTATAAGACAGAGTAGAGCTACCCCACAGAGTTTCCAAGGAGCATCTGGTAGGTTCGAACTACCAACCTTCTGGTAAGCAGCATGAAGCTCTTCTCCACTGTACCACCAGGGTTTCCAGTATGTGCATAGGGAAGGAAAAACAAGGTTAGCTTCTTGTCCTTCTCAGTACCATCACATCCAGAGAGCTCTTCCCCTCAGCAGCAGCAGCAGCAGCAGCAGCAGCAGCAGCAGCAGCAGCAGCAGCAGCACGTCTTCAGCCACACAAGAAAATGGAATTGTTTTCTTGAAATATTTTCTTGGAGGAGGGGAATCCCTTTTGGAGGGAAGAAGTAGAAAGGTCTTGGGTATTAAAGCATCCATTTCCAGACAATATCCTGGGGGCTGCTGGGACCAGCAAAGAAGGCATGAATGTGAGACCAAGAGAGGCTGGTCTGTTTGAGCAGCTACAGAGAGGACTGCACTCATATCACTACTGGAAAACGAGAGGAAGGAGGAAGGAGGTGCCCAGTGATGCCTTGGATGAATGTCTTATTGACTAAGGCTGACAGGATGGCTTGGTGCCCTGGTAGAATCACAGGGAGTTCAGAAATGCACAGCCTTGTTTTCCTGGGGTCTGGACGTGGACTTTTTTTTTTTTTTAATAATTTTTATTTTGCTTTAAGTGAAAGTTTAAAAATCCAGTCAGTCTCTCACACATAAACTTATATACACCTTACTACACACTCCCACTTACTCTCCCCCTAATGAGTCAGCCCGCTTCCTCCTTCCAGTCTCTCCTTTCATGATCGTTTTATCAGTTTCTAACCCCCTCTACCCTCCCATCTTCCCTCCAGACAGGAGATGCCAACATAGTCTCAAGTGTCCACCTGATGCAAGTGGCACACTTATCAGCATCTCTCTCCAACCCATTGTCCAGTCCAATCCATGTCTACTGAGATGGCTTCAGAAATGGTTCCTGTCCTGGTCCAACAGAAGGTTTGGGGACCATGACCACCGGGATTCTTCTGGTCTCAGTCAGACCATTAAGTCTGGTCTTTTTATGAGAATTTGGGGTCTGCATCCCACTGCTGTCCTGCTCCCTCAGGGGTTCTCTGTTGTGCTCCCTGTCAGGGCAGTCATCAGTTGTAGCCGGGCACCATCTAGTTCTTCTGGTCTCAGGATGATGTAAGTCTCTAGTTCATGTGGCCCTTTCTGTCTCTTGGGCTCATAATTACCTTGTGACCTTGTTGTTCTTCATTTTCCTTTGATCCAGGTGGGTTGAGACCAATTGATGCATCTTAGATGGCTGCTTGCTAGCGTTTAAGACCCCAGACGCCACAATTCAAAGTGGAAGACAGAATGTTTTCTTAGTAGAATTTATTTTGCCAATTGACTTATATGTCCCCCGAAGCCATAGTCCCCAAACCCCCAGCCCTGCTCCGCTGACCTTCACAGCATTCAGTTTATTCAGGAACCTTCTTTGCTTTTGGTCCAGTCCAGTTGTGCTGACCTCCCCTGTATTGAGTGCTGTCCTTCCCTTCACCTAAAGTAGTTCTTATCTACTAACTAATCAGTAAATAATCCTCTCCCACCCTCCTTCCTTCCCCCCTCTCGTAACCACAAAAGAATGTATTCTTTTCAGTTTATACTATTTCTTAAGATCTTATAGTAGTGGTCTTATACAATATTTGTCCTTTTGCAACTGACTGATTTCACTCAGCATAATGCCTTCCAGGTTCCTCCATGTTATGAAATGTTTCACAGATTCATCACTGTTCTTTATTGATGCGTGGTATTCCATTGTGTGAATATGCCATAGTTTATTTATCCATTCATCCGTTGATGGACACCTTAGTTGCTTCCAGCTGTTTGCTGTTGTAATAGTGCTGCAATAAACATGGGTGGGCATATATCTGTTCGTGTAAAGGCTCTTATTTCTCTAGGATATGTTCCGAGGAGTGGGACTTCTGGGTCGTATAGTAGTTGTATTTCTAGCTTTTTAAGGAAATGCCAGATAGATTTCCAAAATGGTTGTACCATATTGCATTCCCACCCGCAGTGTGTAAGTGTTCCAATCTCTCCACAGCCTCTCAGCCTTGTTGGAGTGAGATGGAATCTCATCGTAGTTTGAATTTGCATTTCTCTAATGGCTAATGTTCGAGAGCATTTCCTCATGTATCTGTTAGCCGCCTGAATATCTTAGTGAAGTGCGTGTTCATATCCTTTGCCCAATTTTTAATTGGGTTGTTTGTCTTTTTGTGGTTGAGTTTTAACAGAATCATATAGATTTTAGAGGTCAGGCGCTGGTCGGAGATGTCATAGCTGAAAATTTTTCCCAGTGTGTAGGTGGTCTTTTTACTCTTTTGGTGAAGTTTTTGGATGAGCATAGGTGTTTGATTTTTAGGAGCTCCCAGTTATCTGGTTTCTCTTTGTCATTTTTAGTAATGTTTTGTATTCTGTTTATGCCTTGTATTAGGGCTCCTCGCGGTGGCAGACTTCTTATGGTTCGTTCTCCTGAGATATTTGCCTTCTCTTGAGCAGACATATTCCTTTCCAGAGCCCTCAGATATTGGGGCATAGGACACAAAAGTTCACTAAATAAAAGGTGTCTTTAGTCCCTGCACATATTTACTCTCTGTTGTTACAAGGAATTGGTATTTGAGTTTCACTTCTCTCCCCTCTAGCCCCACCTAAAGGAGAGGCATTTCCCCGGGAATTCAAATCCTGCTTTGCACTAGCTGTTCTGCCATAATTATTAACAGCACTCCCTCGCCCTTTCACTCTCACAGGTGCCTTAGTTTGAACCATAAATTACATGATCATCTGTCTTAGTTTGGGTTCCCTCAGAACAGGAGTCTGAGACAAGGATTCAAGTACAAGCAATTTATTTGGGAAGCATAGGAAACACACTGGTAGGAGAGTGGGGAAATGAGACAAGAAAGGAAAGGCAGCTAATAAAGATTGTGCTATTCACCCAGTCCTAGAATACATATAAGGAGCCCCGGTGGCACAACAGTTAAGCAATTGGCTGCTAACCAAAAGGTAGGCAGTTCAAACCCACCCAGTGGCTCCGCAGAAGAGAAGACCTGGTGATCTGCTCTCATAGTGATTACAACCTAGAAAATTCTGTCGGGGCAGTTTTACTCTGTCACGTGGTATTGCTATGAGTGGAAATTGACTTGATGGCACTCAATAACAAGAGCATTAAGCCAGCTAGCACAGTGGGCTCCTGGAGCTTAATGCTGCAGGAAAACTCTGGGAAATGGTACAAAATGCAAGCCTGAGGATTGTGCCACCCCAAAGCAAGGGCAAGGCAAGGAAGCTGGGCTATTTATACACCAATTCCTGAGGGTCACAAGGCTATTCGTGGGGCTCCTCATTCCGCATCCCATCTGACCTGCCTCGTGGCAGAGTGGCCAGTAGTTTTGGGGCAATAAATAAATAAATACATCTCCTAGCAAAGAGATGCAGATTCCCAGTTAAAAGTCAGCCAGAACCCACAGGAAGTCCTAGGAATATGGGTGAGCATTGACAGCATCTGCTGCATCTCTGTATCTGTAATTTATCCTTCTCTCCGCCATCCAGTTACAGTCTCCCATCTCCAAGCTCACCAATAACTTCCTGCTCCCCAATCTCAATAGACTTTCTCTTCAAACTTCTCACTGGCTACCCTGCCTCCTTTCACCACTGCTTAACCTCTCCCTATTCAATCTCTTTGCTTCCCTGGTTGTGGTGACCCTGCATTCTCTTACTTCCTCAGTCCTGCTATTGTCTTTTACAATTGTGGGCACTTATCAAAGCCTCTCTTCTCTTCTGAATGGCTCCTCTGAATGGCTATCATACTTCTTGGATATGTGCTACTTATTTGTCATTTAACCTCACATGTCCTATGCTCTGGAAACCCTGGTGGCGTAGTGGTTAAGTGCTACGGCTGCTAACCAAAAGATCAGCAGTTCGAATCCACCAGGTGCTCCTTGGAAACTCTGTGGGGCATTTCTACTCTGTCCTACAGGGTCACTATGAGTCAGAATTGACTTGACGGCAATGGGTTTGGTTTTGGTTTTTGGGCTGTTGTTGGACTATAGGCCCATGTCCTAGTTTACTTTTTTATCCCATGAGAGACCCAAACATGAGACCTTGTCCAGACTGGACTCAAAAATTGTCTTATTTGGTTCCTACTGGGCTATCATCCATGTTGAACACATATCGACCTGGGAGGTCTGGTGGGGAAAAAGGCCTATGCTGAGAGTCAGGAGACCTGGCTGCTGATTCTCACATGAGCCATGAGAAGTGGCCAAATCACAACTCTCTTTATTTCATGGATTTTCTGTCTTGAAATAATGACAATAAAATGTGTCCTAACTCTCAGAATTGTTGTGAAAACGCATGGGAATGATAAAAAGAAAGTGCTATATAAATGTAAAAAGAAAAAAAAAATTTTTATGTTTATTCATATTGACAATTCAAAGAGAAAACCAGATGGTACCAGTAAGGTATCATTTTCAGGTACAGTTCTTGGTACCAAGTTTGCATTTACAAAATTGTTTTCTTCTCTAAATGACTCCATTTCATCTGGTGAATGCATGAACCAGTGGTTAAGCCAACCATTTAATTAACCTTGAAAAGCTTTGTGGAACTTTAAAGAAAATCTAATAGGAAACTTTGGTTTCCAAAACTTTCTATTGGGAAAATTCATTTCTCCAGTTCCACTTGGCATCAAAGTACCAAATGGCAAATCATAACTATACTGCCAAGCGGATTTTTTTTTTTTTTTTTTTTTTTGGTATTTCTGGCAAGTGTTTAAATAACTACTGTCAGTAATGAAGTTTTTTTTTTAAAAAAAAAAAATCAACCTTTCCTTTCTCCTTTTGTTAAAAAGCCCAGAATCTAATTCTCTTCTCTTAAGCTGCAAATTCAATTTTACTCACTGCCTTGTAGGTTGTCTTAGTTATCTAGTACTGCTATACCAGAAATACAAAGAGTGGATGGCTTTAACAAAGCGAAATTTATTCTCTCACAGTCTAGGAGGCTAGAAGTCCAAACTCAGGGTGCCAGCTCCAGGGGAAGGCTTCCTCTCTTGGTCAGCTTTGGAGGAAGGTCCTTATCATCAATCTTCCCCGGCTAAGCAGCTTCTCAGTGCAGGGACTCTCGTCCAAAGGATATGCTCTTCTCCTGGCTCTGGTTTCTTGGTGGTATTAGGTCCCTTTGTGTCCCTGCTGAAATCTTTTTTACATCTCAAAAGGGATTGACTTAAGATGGAGCCTAATCTTTTAGATTGAGTCCTGCCTCATTAACATAATAACTTCCGCTAATCCCACTTCATTAACATCATAGAGTTAGGATCTACAACACAGAGGAAAATCACATCAAATGACAAAACCCTGGACAATCACACAATACTGGGAAGCACCACCTAGCCAAGTTGACACACATTTTTTGGAGGGACACAATTCAATCCATAACACATGCACCAGACACAGTGTAAGGCACTGGGTGAATAGGGTCCAGTCTTTGCTTTCAAGGAGCATCCAGTCAAGTGGGAAAGACAGATGGTAAAAATTGTTTATAATTACCTACAATTACGCAGTTAACAATTTTCTAACAGTGTATGAGTCTGGGTAGGCTAGCAGCTATAACAAGCAACCCCCAATTTTCAGTGCGTTAACATAGTAACTCACACCAAGTGCAGTGTGCCTGTTCTAGGTTGAGTGGTTCCTTCCAAGTGGTGATGCAGGGATCCAGGGTCACTCTACTTTGTGATGTCATCGTCGTCAACTCGTGGCCTCCAGGTTCACCAGGAAAAGGGAAGTTAGTGTGGGCAATGTACACTGGGCACTTAGCCACCTCAGCATAGAAGTGATAGACGTGACCTCTGCTTGTATTTCATTAACCAGGTCTAGTCACACAGCAATTTTAGATGCGGGGCAGCTGCTTCCCAGCCACAACTACACTATATAGGAGGAATGCATATCTTTGGAAAACAGTCACCTCTGCCAGAGGCAGGTACTATGTTACAGATGACAAAATTGAGGAACCTACCCAAAGTCACACAGCCAGTATGTGGAGACACCAGATGTGAACCCAGCTTCGTTTGATCCAAAGCTCATGCTCTAGCCACTCTATTACACACTCTGCTGTGACCACTGCTCTAGACCACAGTGTGATTCTCATGCGCGTGACCTGCCTGTGGATCCCATTCTCTCTGGTTTGGACCCGTGTCTGCAAAACTGGTGTTGCTGCTGCCTTAGCTTTCTGGCCTAATTTTCCTTGGCTGTGACCTGAGGCCTTGCTAACCAAACCAACCCACTGCGACTGAGTCGATTTCGACTCATGGCAACCCTATAGGATGGACTAGAAGTCTCCCATAGGGTTTCCAAGGCTGTAAGTCTTTATGGAATTAGACTGCCACATCTTTCTCCCATGGAGTGGCTGGTGGGTTCAAACCACCGACATTTTGGTTAGCAGCCGAGTGCTTTAACCACTGAGCTGCCAGGGCTCCTTGAGGCCTTGCTAATTTCCTGTAATTCTCTCCTTCCTCAAATGAATTCATAGTACTAGAGAAAGTTTCCATCTTTGTGGCATGGAAAACAAAGGAACAGGATTCAGTCTTCCACAGTTGCTATCTGGATGGGATAGCAGTAATTTGGATATACAACTTCACACATCTTTGGTTATACAATGGTTACATTATTTTATAGTTCCACCTCCCACAGGCTAGTAAATGGGCAGTGTTAAATAATACACAGGGCTGTAGGAGCTTGGATATAGAAGACCACATTAGGTTTGAGTACAGGACCAATTAATTTTGTGAAAAGAAACCTCCATACTGGGTTACAAACATAAGCAACAGTACAAATATGTATAATAGGCTCTTAACCTTTGATTTTGGAATGAATGAAGGCAAACAGCCTGATGCAGATGTATGAGAGAAATGTCAACCCCATCTGAAACACCATGATTAGACTGAATTCCAATTAGTATGCCTGTGTAAAAAATTACCTAAAAGTTTGTAGCTAATACAACCATTTATTATGCTCATGGATCCTGTGGGTCAGGAATTTGACACACCAGGGGTGTCTTGTATTTGCTTCACAATTTCTGGGACCTCAGTTGGAAGACTCATTGACTGAGAGCTGAGATCCTCTGAAGGCTCGTTCACTCAGAAGTCTGATGGTTGATAATGGCTATTGGCTGGGGGCCTCTGTTCCTCTTCGTGTGGGCCTCTCCATGGAGTCTTTCTATGTAGGCTAGTATGGGCTTCCTCAGAGCATGGTGACTGAGTTCCAAGGGTAAGCATCTTGATAGAGAGAGAGAGGACTAGGCAAAAGCTGTATTGTCCTTTTTGATCTAGCCTCTGAAGTCATGTAACATTGCTTCTGCCACATTGTTTGTTTATTGAAGCAGTCACAAAGTCTTGTCCAGGTTCACAGGGAGGGGAAATAGACCCTGCCTCTTGACACGGAGCAGCAAAATTCTGGAAGAATGAGTGAGACTGGAAATAGTGCTGTGGCCAATTTTGGAAAATGTCATCTGCCACACTTTGCTTTTATTCTGATCCTTAAATCTGACTTAAATATTAGCTATCATCTACTTGGTACCCATGCGCCAGGCCCCATATATTCATTAAATGTCATCCTGACCCCAACTGTGCAAAGTAAATCCTGTTGCCCCTTTTATAGTTTAGGAAACTGAGGCCCAGAGAAGTTAAAGCAACTTACCCAAGGACACAGAGCTAGCAAATGGTAGAGTCAAGCTGCAAAGCTAAGCCTGGCCGACTCCAAATCCCATACTCTTTCCCACAGTTCCTATATGATTCCCAATGGGATGACTCATTCCTATAACCAAAGTCAAGTTTGTCAGGGGAAGGCTGAACTGGTGGTGACACAGTAAAGGGAAGTTCAGATGCTTTGAATTATGGTAACTTCTATGAAGGTTTCTAATCATTTCCACCTTCTAGAATCGACACATCCTTAAAGCCCATCAAGTCCAGGCAATGTAATTTAAACCCGCCCTGGTTTCCAAATAGCTGCAGTCCATTTCCTTTGATTCTCCTGCATGTATAAAGTATTCCTCAAAGTCCACAGGGGAAGTAAAATGCTTGTGGACAATGAAATCCGCCCTCTTTCAGGTGGGCTGACAAGAAACCCTGGGAGACTTCCCCAGAGTGATCATCAGGCTGTACTCTTAAGAGTTGTGTCCTTTACTGATGTGAGTTATACCTCAACCAAAAATCAATACGGCTGCAAAGAAATGAAAAGTTATGCCAGGACAACAGGCATAAATGAGTTCTGTCTTGGGCAAATAGGGCTGGATGGACGTTAAAATCTGTTGCTGTTGAGTCGGTTCCGATTCGCAGTGACCCTGTAGGACAGAGTAGAACTGCCCTGTAGTACTTCTGAGGCTGCAGTCTTTACAGAAGCAGATTGCCACATCTTTCTCCTGTGGAGCGGCTGGTGGGTTCAAACCACCAACCTTTCAGTTAGCAGCCGAGCACTTAACCACTGCACCACCAGGGCTCCTTAGAGCCATTACCAACTCCCAAGCTAACCTCGCTGGGGACAAGGAGGTGTTGGTGCTCAGAAATAATAGAGTTTTCAAAGTTGAGATCCCTAAAAGTTACATCTTTGGATGCATAGTAAATGCACACACATAACTTACACTCATACAGACATTCACACTCACACCCACTTACACACAGACTTGTACACTCACATTCACACCAAACCAAAACCAAACCCAGTGCTGTCAAGTCGATTCTGACTCGACAACTTATACTCACACAGAGCTACTCTCATACTTACGGGACTCAGACACACACATTCACGTACTTATATTCACATATTCACAAACTTGTACACACGTTCACTCTCACACAACTTACACTAACATTCAAATACACACGTTACACTCTTATATTCATAGTCACCCACACATTCACATTTTCACTCATGATTACAAACACAACTTACACTGGCACACTCACATTTACATTCTCTCTCTTTCTCTTTCTTAAAGCCCTGGTGATGCAGTGGTTAAGAGCTTGGAAGCTAACCAAAAAGTTGGCAGTTCAAATCCACCAGCCACTCCTTGGAAACCCTGTGGGGCAGTTCTACTCTGTCCTATAGGGTCGCTATGAGTCAGAATCGACTCAACGGCAACAGGTTTTTGGTCTCTCTTTCTAACCCACCCACACATATACTTTATCTCAGTCCTCTGAGAAGGACTCAGCTGGAACCAGAATGGGACAATTAGAACATTTTCCCCCTGAATTTTACCACATGGGCTGAGTAAGTGCTAAGGGGTATTGTCATTGCTGCATTATTTCTTCTGCCCTTATTTGTGTTTTTGCTTCAAAGAATCTCAGGCTTTTTGTCCCAAAATAATAATTTCCGTATTATTGCATATAAAATTTACATAAACACAACAGTGCTTCTTGCTAAACTTGAGAACATTAAAAAAATATATATATATATTACCCTCAGTCCCGATGTTCAGAATTTGATTCCCTTGCCATGTGTATACCTTGTATGTCTTAGACAGCACCTCTTTTGATATTAGCGACGGAAGTGTTTTAAAAATTAAAAACTCCTCAAGCTTCAGCTAACACCCCCAGGCAGCTGGGGGCCTTAGGGACACAAGTCTGTCTGGGGCCCTTTGTGTCACGAATTTGTGCTCATGGTGGCAGTTTCTCTGGCTCTATCTTGGTTCCAGGGTGAATTTGGGGCTCCAGCTGAGCTGGGCAGTGTGTGGGCTGGAGAACTGCCTAGGCAGCCTGCATAGAAGTGGGCATGAAATAGTTAAACAACAAAATATAAAAATAAATACCTCAGACAGCTTAGCTGGAGTGGGGGTGGGGGAATGGTTCACAGTGCAACATCCAATTTGTCCCAGAGCTGATGATGACTCAGGGGAGGCCTTTGTAGGCTGTTTACATCTCTTGCCACCCAATGAACAGCACAGGCTTTAAGACTCCCTCATACTCCGGCGACACAGATCAGAGGGTGCACAGCCCAGAGTGAGGCAGAACACTGAACAGTGCAGGCAGTACAAGGCCATTCCCAGTGAACTCGGCAGTAGCAACATTTCACCGCCCACTTGGAAAAGGAGGCATGATTCCCTTAATGTCCCAATAGCAAAAGGTAAAGTTAAAGCTATATGAAAACCCAAACAAAACCTGTTGCAGTTGAATCAATTCCTACTCATGGTGACTCCAGTTGTTACAGACTAGAATCAGGCTCCATAGGGTTTACTTGGCTGTAATCTTTATGGAAGATTGCCAGGCCTTTCTTCTGTGGCACTGCTGCATGGTTTCGAATCCCCAACCTTTTGGTTCGTAGTCGAATGCAAACTGTTTGCACCACTGTGGTGTGATGGATGACTTTCGTGTGGCCTTTCTAGCCATGCTCTTGCAACTCCCACCCAAGCCATCCTGCTAGGCTTGAAGGAGGCAGGAAGGAGAAGATCCCACCACCACCATGGAAGAATAGCCAGGAGCGGAGATCACATCCTTTGGACCTGGGATCCCTATGCCGAGAAGCTCCTGGAACCAGGAGACAGAGAGAGAGAACTGTAACACTAAAGGCAGTGAGAAGTGGCTGCAGGGAGACTGCGCATTGCGCTTTCCAGCTCACAGAGAGAGGGTGCTTTTGGGCAGAGGCCTAGGGCCAGGAAGAAGTATGCTTGCAAGCATGGCTGGGAACAGACTGACCTATGGAAGAACTGTATCCTTGAGTGTTCCTGGGGCTGAATTGTAACCTGTTACTTCCCTAATAAACTGCATAATAATGAGTATGGGCTGTGAGTTCTGTGTGGCCACTGCAATGAATCATCGAGCCCAGCAGAGAAGTAGAGAGTGCTGTGCGAGGGAAGGTTGTCGTCAGAATTGGTGAAGACGGTGGAGAAAGGAGGCGTGTTTGGCCTCCACCTCATGGGGCCAGGCTTGGGCCATTGATCTTGGTTCTCTTTCCCCCTTGTGAGGTTAGAGGAGGTCACTCACCATCCCCATGCTGTTTCCACTGCCACCAGGGACCTTAAAGCTATAGGAATACAGCCGATAAAGCCCTGTACCTTTAGGCTGGAAAAGAATGAGAATCCTCTGCAATCTCATTGTAAAAGCCAAAACAGATAAAGAACTTTTATTTAAGAAAGCACCTTTCCTAATGCCTGAGAGCTTGATGTGGAACAGCGTGGCACACAAAGGAGGACCAGTGAGGACTGCAGAACCAGGTGACAGAAGAAAAGATTGGGCCAGGACAGAGAAGTCCTTGCCACACCCAGATGAGGAGTCCCTTGATTCTTAGTAGGGATTGGAGATTAATGGCAGGACCACATAATATGGAAATTGTCTCTGACTTGTATTTCACTTCCTGACTCACTCTTGCTCTCTTTTTATTATTTGAGGTAGGATTAATATGTCTCAGTCAGGCCCTAAAGAGAAGCCCTAAAGCCTTGTCCACTTTCTGGGAATATCTGAAAGTCCAACATTTGTGTCTAATCACCTTCAAGGCTCACCCTCACCAGGGGCCATTTGCCCACTTGATTATCTCATCCCATTCTTTTCTTGGGTGATAGACTGTCCCATGACGATGAGATGGGGGTAGTTTTGGGAGTCTTTTTGCTTAATGATCTGGTTGAATTAAGAATAATGGACCCAACTTTCCTTTAAGAAAGGATAACACTCTGTTCCAAACCAGTTGTGTGTTATTTTTCCCACATATACATCAGGGTGCAAGTAGATCTCAAGATCCATAGCCTCAAAGAGAAAAAGAAAACTATCAATCCCCTTCCTCTCTCCCCTTTTAGGGCCAAAGAAATTCCATGTGATCTCTGTCTTAGAACTTTATATTAGGGTCTTCGGCCTGAATTATAGGGGAAGGAACAATGGTGAAAGTGAGGGTGGTAATGGTAGCGGTGACAGGTTTTGCAATGGAGATGGTGATACTGATGATGTTGATATTGAGAGTAATGGGGGTGGTTTTGGTGGCGGGGGGCTCACTGAGAATGGTGGTAATATTGATGCTAAGAGTGATGGTGATGGTGGTTCTGGTAATGATGGGGGTGATGAGTTGTGTAATGGAGGTGGTGATGGTGGTGGTGGGTAGCATGATGATGGTGGTGACAGTAGGTGGTGTGATGCTGCTGGTGGGTTGCATGATGGAAGTGGTGATGGTGATTATGGTGATGATTATGGTTGGCGGTGTGATGGTGGTGATACTGACATTAGAAGTGGTGGTGGTGGGTTGTATGGTGGAGATGGTGATGGTTATGGTGGTGGAGGTAGTGCTGGTGGTAGTAGTGGTGGTTGGTGCTGATGTTGGCCATGGTTGGTTGTGATAAGATACAATCAATTCCTTCTCTCCTAGGAGACCCCTGAGTTTCTTGCGTACCTTGTGCAAATCTTTCTTAGACTTCTGTACGCTACAAGAGGAGCAGCTTTCCTACTAAACTACAAATGTCTTACTCATGGCATAAAAGCCCTTGGCCTACATCTGCAGAGCAAAAGTTGATCTCAGGATCTGCTCAGATATGACTTGGCAGCTTCATTTCTTGAGGGAGTGGGAAAAATTACTGGTGGTCTACCCACTACACAATTTTGTTAAACAGAATAAACTGTATATAATTCCCATTTCATTGTATGGGTTCAGACATTTCCTTGTGAAACCTGTGTTTGTCCTTAAAAAGTCTCTAGTAAATGACCCTCTTCAGGAATTGAACACAGGGGGCCTGGGCAGGAAGGACCTAACTGACAGCTATATAGGAAGGAGTCTGATGCCCTGGGTGACAAGAAACCCCTCCATCAACTTTACCGTGCACTCCCAGATTGAACCTGCATACAGGCCACCTTTCCTGTATCTCTTGCTTTAACTCCCATTCATTAATTGCCTACTATGTGCCAGGCATCATTCTAGGTGCTTCACCAATATTTCAGTGTAATTCTCAACAATAGTGCTGTGAGGAAGACAATATTACTCCCATTATAAAGCTGAGGAAACTGAGGGTCAGAGAGGGGCAGTAATTTGCTGAAGATCTCACAGCTAATAAGTGCAAGGGCCCTATACATATTACTATGACTCTCCCAATTATTCCAGCTCAGCAGATCACAGGATGAAACACCCAAAAATGATAATTTCAACCCAGCAATGGTGCTTAGAGCAATAATGTTTTTTTCCTGCTCTAAAGGCCCAACGCAGAAACAGGGATCCCTGGCAAAAGACAAGGAGTCACCACACAATGTGAGTTTTGGCCCATTTGAAGAAGTCTATCACAAACCACTTTCCCGTACCTCCTTGGCTCCAATTCCTCAATCATGTTCCTTCCAAGTCACTGTCTATCCAGCCAAACCATTGACCACAGCCCATGAATTGCATATCTGGCCATTTATCCTTCCAAGCAGAGTGAACAACCAGGTGCACTGCGTGAAGTTCTGCCATTTGGAAGATATCCCTTCACCATTGTCCTTCAGGGAAGTCCCAGAAATGGGCTGCAGCGCTGCTGCTGTGCACATTCAAGTGGTTCCTACATATTATGCAGAACAGTCAATACGCCAGGCACGAGTTTTCTCTTCCTCAGGCAACTGATCATGAGGCACTTCCAGTGAGGCTATAGGTGCAAACTGGGAGAGGGCACGTAATGTGATGGGAGTGGGGACCATGATATTTGGGCCATTTCCTCATGCAAATTGCTTGAGTGTTCAGGTCATGCTCAGGCCCTGTATTGTATATACCTCTTCCATTTAAAGATGGAGTGCTGCTGTGCACATCCAATTTTATGGCTCTGTGGGTCAGACAACACCAAATTCGTGATGGGTGACTCAGGCCACATGGTGATTTGGTGGCCCATAGTTAAGAGTTCAGTCTCTACTAAGACCCAGTAACAAGACAAAAACTGTTTTGCAAAAGGAGAGTAGTTAACTGTGTAGGATGGCAGGGCTTTGCTCCAAAATCCTAAAGATCTGCACTGTGATTCGCCAATAGGAACCTGCCAAAGACCCCAAATAACATCTTTATTTGCAACTGACTCTGCAAACATCACTGGATCAGCTGGATCTTATGGTTCAAGTGACAGAACAGCTTGCATGTCAGTCTGAACCTTTTGAAAGGCCTTCTCTTGTTCTGGGCCGCACTCAAAACTAGCAGTTTTTCAAGTCACTTGATAAATAGGCTGGAGTAGCACACTCAAATGAGGGGTATGTTGCTTCCAAAATACAAAGACGTCCAGCAGGGGTTGTGCCTCCTTTTTGGCCTTGCCATCTGAAGGCAAACTGCTTCTGTTGGTCCTTTAAAACAGGGATGGAAAAAAATGATTGGCCAGATTAATGGCTGCATACCCCAGGAAATGTATTAATTTGCAGGCCACGTTCCCAAGGAAACGCCTCTTACAGCTGATTGGCTCCTCATATCAGACCTTAAAATGGAGTGTGATTACATAATGTCTGCCAAACCCCTGAGAATCATGGCCTACCCAAGTTGACAGATAACATTAACCATCAGAGTGGTGATAAAAATGTTTTGAGGTAGATACTGGTGATGGTGAAGAGCATTGTGAAAGTACGTAAAGCCACTATATTACACACTTGAAATCTATTAAAACAAAACTTTATTTAATGAGAAATCTACCAGTTAAAATACTATAAACTATACAAAATAAATTGAGCTGGAAAAATACTGCAACAAAACCGAAAAACTGCCCACTCAGGTGAGGAGAAGTAAGGGTCTGCTTCTGGAGCAGATGTTCCCTGGCTGTCAATAAGGAGCTGCTGTGGAGGAGGTGTGGCAACTAGCTCAGCCTCTGGTGCCCCAGATGGTGCTGGAGATGGAGGACTTAATGGTGTATGGGGCTTCAGTGTTGGAACAGGAGCTGGATCAAATCAGCTGTTCGTCTGGGAGCCAGTTGGAAGTGGCCCAGGATGAAAATCCACCCCTCCAGCTGGCCCTTCATCTGGTGTCGGTGATGAAGCTGGAGAAGGAAGACCTGTGGCTTCAACAAGTTCCAGTGTTGGTGCAGGATCAGAATGAACATCAGGATAGGAATCCGATGCTCCAGCTGACTCTTTGTCTAGTGTCACTGCTGGAGTTGATGATGGAATAACTGGTGCTCTAAGGAGCTCTGGTGTTGGTGCAGGAGCGGGATCAACATCAGCAGGTGATGGAGGAACCTTTTCAGGAGGCTGTGGAGGGTTGGTACCCAGCTCATCCAGCCAGCTGTTCTCCTGGTGCCCAGGCCAGAGCTGGAGATGGAGGGTGGTGGGCTACAGTGAGCTCTGGTGTTGGTATAGCAGCAGGAGTAGGGTTGACATCAGCTGGTGGTCCACAAGGCAGTTCTGGATGCAGCCCAGGATAAGAATCAGACCTTCCAGCCAGCTGTCCATCTGGTACCAGTGATGCAGCTGGTGATGGTGCTCCATGGAGGTCCAGTATTAGTCCAGGAGCATGATCAACTCCACCAGGTTGTCCAGGAGCCCATTATGGTGTTGGCCGAGAAAGAGAATCCGATCTTCCAGCAAGCTCCCTGTCTGCTCAACTTGGTGATGGAGGACCTGTTGTTGTACCCAGCTCCAACGTTGCTGCAAGGACAGAATATAACTCAGGAATTCGTCCTGAAGTCTGTTCTGGAAGTCGCCCGGTGTAAAAATCCAGCTCTCCATCTCTTGGCAGTGCTGGAGCTGGGGATGCTCTATTGAGCTTCAGAGTCGGTTCAGGACCAGGATCTCCATCACCAGGTTGTCCAGTGTCTCGCTCTGGAGGTGGTCCAGGTTAAGAATCCGAACCTCCCTCATTCTATCCCTCTGCTGCCACAGCTGAAGCTGGTCATGGAAGAGCTGGTGCTCTACGGAGCTCCTGTGTTGGAGTAGGAGCAGGATCGACATCAGCTGGTGGTCCAGGTTCTGGTCCTGGAAGAAGCCCAGGATGGGAATCCACCTCTCCATCCAGTTGTCCATTGGATGCTGGTGATGGAGCTGGAGGAGGGCCTGGGCTACACCGAGCTCTGGTATTGGAGCAGGAGCAGGACTGACAGTAGCCAGTGGTCCAGGAGCTGGCTCTGAAGGTGGCCCAGGATAAGACTCTGACCCTCCAGCTGGCTCTTCATCTGGTGCCAGTGCAGGCGCTGGTGATGAAATAGCTGGTGTGGTATGGAGCTCCGGTGTTACAGCAGGAGCAGGACTGACATCAGCCAGTGGCCCAGGAGCCAGTTCTGGAGGTAACCCTGGATGGAAATCCACCCCTCCAGCCGGCTCTCCATCTGGTGCCAGTGCTGGAGATGGCAATGAAATAGGTGGTGTGCTATGGAGCTCCAGTGCCAGTACAGGAGCAGAATATACCCCAGAACATGGTCCAGGAGCTGGTTCTTGGGACAAAGATAGATCTTGAGCTATTTTTACAACTGGTGCTGCCACCGGCTTTGGAGCTGCAAGAGGAGAAAGTTTCACCAATATGACTGCCTTTCCTCATGCCTTTCCAATGAAGGAAAACATCTCACTGCCATCAAGAGAAGCCCATTCCCAAGATTTCCACCCCAGGAAGTCTTCCCAGACTGTGGTCCACCAGAGTAGGGTCTGAGGTTACTTTGTGCTGTGGCTCAACCCCAGCCTCTGGGGGTCTTTCCATGTCCCCATCAAAAGCTCACAGGCAGGCATGCCCAGTCCTCCTCACCCTCTGGCTCTGTCTCAGTGACCTCCATTTGATCCAGCCAGGCCAAGAGAATTTGGGCATGGCGCTCCAGATGTGAGCCTGGCATAGTCACCTGCACATACTCCACCACGAGCTTTAGGCAGGGGAAATCCGGGGGCTGAATGAAATCCTCCGAGTATTCCTTCAGCCATGTGCCCAGGATAAAAGAGATGGCACTGGGGGTGGATGGTGATGAGCAGGGTCAGAGGCCTTGCTTTCCCACCACACTGCCCTCCCAGGGCACCCCTGCAAAGGGCCCTGTGTCTGCCCGTCCTTCCAAAGGTCAGCACCACCCTGCATCACACCCTCTGGCTATCCTGGCAGTGGCAGGCCTGGTCACTGAGCAGAGGGCTAGCACACAGCCTCCATCACAGCGAGCTCCCCACCAATGACCTGTACAACTCTCCCTGCTCGGGGAGCCTGAATTACATCTCTTTCTGTCCCCTGGCCCTCTTCCCACTGGACAATAACTCTCTAAGGGCACGGAGATGTGTGTCTGCATGTTCACCTCACAGCCTGACACACAGTCATGCTCCAGGGTTATCTGATGCTGGGTGACACACAGAGTCCATCCCCTGACCCAGATGCCCAGGCCATAGGGCCCCTCTTCTGGAGTGTGTGCACCAGCATGCTGCCTGGATCTCTGCAGGTATATGAGGGTCTCTTCTCCCGTGGACACTGTTCTCCCCCAGGATGGGGGCCCCACATGCAGCTGAGACCCATGACTGGGGATCGGGATTTGGGAGCAATTTTCTCCACACCCCGGCTCCCCACACCTCCTGTTTTAGGTCCCCAATAGGGGAGGGGGCAAGCGGAAATGTGAGGGGGGTGTGTAGGGATGGGTTCTCTCAGGGGCCTCTCTGAGCCCCAGCCTCCCCTCTGCTCCCCAGGACTCCCAGGTTCCACTCCCAGCTCCCTATGACTGCTTATGTCCTGCAGGGGTGCTCCTAAATTCATTCCTCTAGTGGAATGTAGACATGTGGGGCCCAGGGTCTGCCCAGCACCAATCCAGACACAGACCCCCTACAGCCTCCACCCTTCCATACAGACAGGAGCCCCTCCTTCTCTACCCAGAGTCTACTCACCCTTTCAGCTGGTCATGGAGTTCACCATCCTGGGCAGAATAAGGGTGGTTACATCCATACCTAGAGGTGCCATGAGGGTTTCACATCTAATGTACAGTGGATACTACCTGCTTAAGATGTCTGGTGTTCCTATCTGACTCCCTGGCTAGAATGGAGGCCCAGGAGGGCAGGGGTTCGTATCTGCTCCATCTAGTGAATGATGCTAACTGCCTAGAACAGTGTCTGCAACAGGAGGGGCTTCATGGATAATTGGTGAATGAGCGAACCCAACCAGCACCTTCCCAGGTATCTGAGAGTCCTGGGGCCCCTCTACCAGCCTCCAGAGATCCCTGTTCTGGCTATACCAAGGACAAGGACACAATAAATGGAATCTCAATTCCCTTTTACAAATAGAAAATAGGTTTGCTCAAGGGCATGTAGTTATTGAGGGGTGAGGCAGGCAGCTTCTTCACAGGGGAGAAGAAAATAATAAAAGTAAACGTCCCAGCCCCTCCAACACCCTTTACCAAAGAGCTGGGCTCTGGTACACACTTTCCATGGCTTGTCCCACGGGCTCCTGCCAGTACTTCTAGCCTATTTGTCCTTTACCACCCCACTTCTCAGTGGAGCAAACAGGCTCTGAGTGGTGAAGTGACATTCTCCAGACTCACAACTGGTAGGGGTCAGAGCCTGCACTGGGCTGTGGAGGACGAGGTACTCACCTTTGGAACAGCTGTTCTAGGACCTGCTGGGTGGTGGCATAGGTTCTGTAGGTTCCAAGGAAAATTTCGATGTAGGAGAAGTCACCCTTTAGGAAGGCGGGCACCAAGTTCGCCACCAGCTTCTCCAGCGAGCCTGCCTTGAAGGTTTTCATTACCCAGGCCTCATCCAGGTCCTCGTCAGAACCACAGACACACTGGGGTGGGAAAGAGGAGAGACATATTGTCAGAGGCAGCCTCATAAACGACCAGAAGGGTTGGGGACCCCTAGCTCAGACCAGGTACTCCTTCTCCCTCAGTGACCTGTGGCAGGAGGTGGGGCACGAGTGCCTTCATCAGAAAACAGGCCTCGGCTTTCCAAGCAGAATTGGAGGTGGGGGATGATTAAAAACATTAGGAACCTGAAGGGATTTTGTTAACTAAGTAACCATGGTATCACCCTGGAGGAAGAGCTGTATCCCACTGAGTCCTCACAAAACACCCCATTCCACAGATGAGAAAACAGAGGCTTGGTGACAACTAGTGTCTGCTCGAAGTCTCCTAGTCAGCGCCTAGAGCCGTGCGAAGCTAGGGCTCTGTGATGTTCCCTCTGTGCTGTGTGAGGCCTGCTCCGTTCCTGACTCAGAGGGGAAAGTCTGTGCAAGGTCACTCCTTCCCAGCTGGAGACAGTGCACAGAGCAGACACACCCATGAGATAAGCAAGGCACAGATTTTTCTTTCTGTACAGTAAAGGAGATTTTGAGAACCTGAAGCTAGGGAGCACCCAAATCCAGCCAACAGTGAGAGCCTGGAGATCCTGGGTGGGAGAAAGACCCCCACAGGACCCAGGATCTGAACAAATGACTCAGGAAGAGTGAATCCAAATGGCCAGTAATGGAGTGAGAGGGGGCTCGGCTTCTCAGGGCCAAGAAACACCTCAAAGCCATCCTGCAGTTCCATTGGCCACCCTGACAGCAGATTGGCAAAATGGAAAAGAACCCTAATAGCCGGAACGGGCTCGATGCAGGGACACAGCCATTGTCACAGACTACTGGGCCACAGGACTGCGACCGCTGTTTTGGGAAGGAGTCTGGCTCTAGTGATCCTAACTTAAAATGTGCACATCCTTTCCCCCAGCATGCCACTCCTGGGAGTCTGTCCTGTGTGGGCCAGAGTATGAGGACACATGTAAGTGTTTCTGCAGCCCTGCTGAAAGGGCAGCACAAGGAATCAGTCCAGGGCCAGCATCAGTGAGAGGCTCAGTCACTGTGGAAACTGGCCTCCCTTCTGGAACACTGTGCAGTGAGTCAGGATATAGCCCCTGACCTGAAGGGGTCACATGATGTATTCCCCAAGATTGCAGATTGTAGAAGAAGGTGTGTCATAGCCTCAGCCCCACACTTTAGGGTAAAAGAAGCCTGCTAAGTGTGATAATGCGTGAGGCTGAGAGAAGGTATGGAAGGACAGTCCAGCTGACTGCTGCTCAGGGCCCTGGCGCTGGAAGTTAAACACTAAAAGAACAGCAACACGCAGAAGACGCATGGGCTGATATGAAGTGACGACGGTATAAAAAACTAGTTTCTGATATTCCTACAAATATGGGAAGAGTGACTTTGTAGCTGGCCAGGGCCCGGAGGGCAGTAGGGGTTTGGGGGGAGAAAGATTGATCCCTTTGGGAGGGAACTGGCGACCCTCGAGAGGGAAGGTCTGTGAGGGACCTGAGGTCTATAGGGCCCTGGTCCCCATCTGGTCATCTCAGGTCCCTGGGTGGGGATGCCACTCCCTCCCTCCATACTCACCCAGAACTTGTGCCAGCCCTTCCTGGCCTGTTTCTTGGGATAAACCGAGTAGATGATGCTATTCTCCTTTTCCTTGGGGATCTCCTGCAGGCTGTTCTGCAGAAACAGTGCCGGCAGCAGCCAGGGAGGCATCAAGAGCCCCTCCGAGCTGCCTCCTTCCCTCTCTGCCCCTCGAGCCCTTCTGCCTGCTAGGATCTCCCAGTTCACCCATGCTGTGGGGGTCAGCCTGTGGGCTGCATGAGCCAGCCCTGACCAAGTCCAATGATAGAAAAATCAGCCTCCGATTATTGCAGCAGGATCTGGCAGAAGCTGGGCTGGCACAGGGTCAGCAGTCGCCCAGGCAATGCCAGCAGCTAGGGCTGCACGTTGACTGCCACACTCGGCGTTAGCTGGATCTCTGAGAAAGCCCAGGCGAGAGTGCTGACTCAGCCTGTGACCCCGATAGCCCCTCCTTAAGGCCTGGTCTGAACTGGAATCCCTCGGCAGACTTACATCCCAGTGTTCTGTGTGATCAGGGGGGTGGTCAGGGCAGGGAAGTGAAAGAGGACTCCACATTTGCCAGCCCAGCCCCCAGCCTCCCAAAGGCACACAACCTGATGGGCTCTGCCCAGCCAGGGTCAGACTCAGGTCTATGAACCCAGTATGGTGAGAGACCATGGGGGTGGACCATTTTCATCATCCTCATTATCACTCCTCCCCTCTCAGATCTCCTCAGATCACATGGCACCTCCTTCCCTGACCCCCACCATCTCTCTACCAAATGGACCCTGCCTCAGTCAACAACTTTCTGCCTCATCAGTTCTGTCCACATTTCCTCCCAGCCCCCGTTACCAGGGACCCCATGAGGACAAGGGCTGGCATGGCCTGGGGGAAGGTATGACCTGGGGGAGGGGTGTGGGGCTGCCTAGGTGGGATCACAGTGGTGGCCTGGCCTGGATTGGCAGCCCTGGGCCACCCTGTGTTACCTTCGGATTCTTTTTGGTAAATGGCTTGAGCTTTTGTGGGTGGGGGACGAGACCATGCCTCAGCCTTGGTGAAAGTGTCGAACTCCTGGGTCTCTCAAGTTTTGATACAAGGGAAGATGGGAGACAACAAGAAAACATGTTCCTAGTTTGAGTGTCTCCACTCAAGTGAGCTGGATAGGGGGCTGGTTACCGGGATTCCAAGTTCTATGTACTCTGTCGTCAAGGATGTGAGGTCACGACCTGGTCTCCTGACTTGGGCCTGATGTCAGTTAAGATCTCCCAAAGTCCCCTGTGGCCTGCTGAATGCTCACCTCTCCCCATGCCATCTCCATAACTACACAGTGACACCAACACAGCCCTCCCTCTGCCCCCAGAACCTGGGAAAGCCCTGGGTGTAGCCAGAGCTCCAGCTCTGAGCATACAGAGCTGGGTTCAGACAAAGCTCATCCCTCTCAACCAGTTTGTGACCCTGGACAAGTCTTTGTGCTTCTCAGAGCCTCCCCAGTGCCCCCACCCACACAATAGGGATCATTCTAGTGTCTTCTTCCTAGGGACCTCAGCAGGTATATGTGAGGTAACGTCTATAGAACCCATGGGCTGGCATTACCTGTAGCTAATCAGGGGTCAATTATCTAATAGGAAAAGTAAGCATAGGGCTTACCTGCTTACCAGATCATCTGTAATGAACATTTTCACCTTTTCATATTTTTCACCACATCTAGTACTCTGCTTCTAGGTATGGCCGGCTTCTTTCTATCCCAAACCCACAGTTCTTCCCTACAGAATCAAAGCCTCTTTTCAAATATACAGTCCCTGACGGGGGACAGATGACCCTGTAAGCAAGGTAAGCACAGGTCTACTTGTGCTTACTTACTAATCTGTAGTGAACAACTTCTCATGGGTTTTGCCACATCAAAGATGTGTTCACCGTGCTTACCTTGCCTATTGGGTAATCTGCCCACGTAGCGAATGCACAAACTCATAGATGGAAGATTTTCAAGCAGGGGTGGGAAGCAGCATGGAGTACATCTCCAAAGAGGGCTGGGCCCCGGTGGTGTGAACTTGGGAAAGTCACTTCCACTCTTGGTCTCATTTCCCAGTCTGCAGTAGGATGGGGTTGGAATTAAATGAACGTCAGACATTGTCACCCTCTGCATGAATCCCTCCAGCAACTCCGATTATGTAGAATCTGACCCAGTGCCTCATCTCAGGCTAGGTGGTGGACAACCGGGATGGTGGCTCCCAACAATCCTACCTCCTGGTCTCCACATCCTGTATGACCACCTTGCCTCACTTTGGATTGGACACACCCTCAGTGTGGTTTGGACTCAGGGACTCGCTTCTCAAGTGTGTTTTTGTTAGGTGCCACTGAGTCGATTTCAACTGATGATGACCCCATTTGGGGGCAATGTTTCTTGGCTCTCTTTTATTCCTTCTCTCTCTGTCTCTCAGTCATCACTCTCTCTGTCATTTATTTCTCTCTCTCCTCCCGGGAAGCAGCTGTGATGTATGACCTGCTCATGGAGAGACTCATGTGACAAAGACCTGAGGGAGGGTCCTGATCAACAGACAGAGAGGAAGTGAGGCCCCCCAGACCAACAACTCACAGAGTCCTGCTTATAACATGGAAATGAGTAGGGAGCAGATCCTCCCCAGTCAAGACTCAGTTGAGACCAAAACCAGAAGCTCCTGAGAACTTGGGGCAGTCACCAGGTAAGCCATGCCTGGATTCCTGGCCCACAGAGATTGTGTTTTGTGTAGTGTCATGAGTCTTTAGTTTTGGGGGTGTTGTTATCACAGAGCAGGAGATAACTCCTCTAGCCCACCAGGTCGTGGGTCCTGAACCTGTTCTCCTCCTTCCTGCCTGCTCTCCTCCTCCATTCCCTGTAGCCATGCTGCCTGCATTTCAACTCCCTCTCTGGAAAAACTCATATCTGCTGCCCAGTCTGTGTATCAGCTGTGTATTCTCCCTGGCACGCTGTCCCCAGACACATGCAGGGTTGGTCCCTCTTGTCATTCTGGTTGCACTTAAATGTCACCTTAGTGAGGCCTTTTGGACCACATACCAGCCTTATCTCACAGCACCCTACTTTATTTTCTCTATAAAATATGCTCTTTTCTTTGCATGTATTTGGTTTCATTATTTTATCCATCTTCGTGTCTATCCTAAAGCTTGTGGCTCCTGGGGACAGGGACCACGTGGTTCATTTTCATAACCAGGTCCCAGAACACCTGCTGATGTTGGTCCTCTCCTGCACTAATGCTGGAGCTCCATAGTGCACCAACTATTTCATCACCAACATCGGATGGACAGTGAGCTGGAAGGCTGGATTTCAATCCTGTGCCACCTCCAGTAATGGCTCCCAGACCACCTGCTGATGTCGATCCTGCGCCTGCTCAGCATCAAAACTCTATAGAGCACCAGGTCCTCCATCTCCAGCTCTGCCTCGGTCACCAGAGGTTGAGTCATTTGCTGCACGTCCTCCACGGCCACCCCTCATTCACAGCTAGGGAATGTCAGCTCCAGAAACATACCTTTTTTTCAACTCACCTGAGTGGGAATTTTTTTGGTTTTGTTGTAATTTTCCAGATCACTCTATACTTCATAGTTTATACTATTTTAACAGGTAGGTTTGTCATAAAATGTTTTAAGAGTTTTAAAATGTGTAGTATAGTGGCTTTGTGTACTTTTACAATCTTATTCAACCATCATCAGTATCTACTTCAGAACATTTTCATCACCACTGTGATGGTTAATGTTATGTGTCAATTTAGTTAGGCCATGATTCTCAGGGGTTTGGCAGAAGTTGTGTAATCAGTCTCCATTTTGTGATCTGATGTGAGCAGCCAATCAGTTGGAAGAGGAGTTTCCTTGCAGGAGTGAACTGCAAATTAACACATCTCCTGGTACCTGGCATGCAGCCATTAATCTAGCCGATGCCTTTTTCTTCATCCTTGTTTTGAAGGACAGGCCCCTCTTGGTGAATCACTGTGCAGATCTGTAGGATTTTGGAGTAAATCCCTGCCATCCTCTTCATTTAACTACTCTCCTTTTGAGAAATAGCTTTTGGCTTGTTACTGGGCCTTAGTAGAGACTGAATGCTTAACCATGGGCCACCAAGTCACCATGTGGCCTGAGCTGCCCATTATGAACTGAACGTTGTCTGACCCACAGAGTTGTAAAGTTGGATGTACCCAGCAGCACTCCATCATTAATTGAAGTGGTAATATACAAGATCGGGCCTCAACAGGACCTGAAGGCACAAGTAAGTTGCATGAGGAAATGCCCCAATGCCTATGGTCTCCACTCCTGTCACATACCTTTCATCTCCCAGTCTGCACCTATGGCCTCATGGGGAGCTCCTTATGATCAGGTGACTGAAGGTAAGAAAACTCGTGCCTTGTTTACAGATGGTTCTGCGCAATATGCAGGCACTAGTTGAAAATGGAGAGTGGCAGCACTACAGCCCTGTGCTGGGACCTCCCTGAAGGACAGTGGGGAAGGGAAATCCTACTAAGGGGCAGAACTTGGGGCAGTGCACCTGGATGTTCACTTTGCTTGGAAGGAGAAATGGCCAGATGTGCGATTGTATGTATACTGACCCATGGGCTGTGGCTAGTGGTTTAGCTGGATTGTCAAGGACATGGAAGGAACATGATTGGGAAACTGGAGACAAGGACTTAGGGGGAGGAGAGCTATGTGGATAGACCTCTTTGAATGGGCCAAAGAAGTGAAGACATTTGTGTCTCATGTGAATGCTCACTAAAGAGTGACCTCAGCAGACAAAGACATTAACAGTGAAGTGGATAGGATAATGTGTTCTGGGGAAACCACTCAAACTTTTTCCCAGGTACTCCCGTCATTGCTCATGAACAAAGTGGCCATGATGGCAGGGATGGAGGTTATGCATGGGCCCAGCAACGTGGACTTCTACTCATCAAGGTCGACTTGGCAATAGCCACCTCTAAGTGCCTGATCTGCCAGCAGCAGAGACCAACACTGATTTCCCGATATGGCCCCATCCGTCAAAGTGATCATCCAGCACCCTGGTGGCAAGCTGTTTACATTGGACCACTTCCATCATGGAAAGGGCAACATTTTGTTCTTATGGGAATAGACATTTACTCTGAATATGGATTTGCCTTCCCCTGCATGCAATGCGTCTGCCAAAACTATCACCCTTGCACTTAGAGAATGCCTTATCCACCATTATGGCATCCCACATGCATTTCCTTCAATCAAGGGACTCCCTTCACAGCAAGTGAAATGCAGCTGTGGGCCCATGCTCATGGAATTCACTGGTCTTACCATGTTCCCCATCATCCTGAAACAGCTGGTTTGATAGAATGATGGAATAGACTCCTAAAGACACAATTACAGTGCCAGCTGGGTGGCAATACCTTGCAGTATTGAGGCAGTGTTCACCTAGAGGTTGTACATGCTCTAAACCAGCATCCAGTATATGGTGTTTTATCTCCCATAGTCAGGGTTCATGAGTCCAGGAATGAAGGGATGGAAATGGGAGTGGCACCACTCACTATTGCCCCTAGTGACCCACTCACAAGATTTTTTGCTTCCTGTATCCTAGCTTCTCAGTTTGTTTTGTTTTAGTATGCCCAAATGGGTTGCTTGAGTGAGCTACCTTGATTATTCTTGCCTTTGAAGCTCTGCTGTCCTGTCACCAGATGGCTAGAGTTGTTATCAGATACATCAGTCTAGGAGTCCATTCACTTTTCTTGTGTGGATTCAGCTCAGGTGTCCAGGTAGCTGATCATCAAGTGTGTGGTACAGGCTCTGTCCTACAGTCTTAGAAGGGCAGGGGTGATTGCTGTAGGTACTGGTATCTGGAGGCTGAGAAACATCCCTCAAGTGTCTGTGAGGAAAGTGCGTCCCTCTTCCCTAGAGCGTACAGGTGGGTGGGTTCTGCAGATGGACCATGGGCACCCAAAGCTTTTTGTTGTAAGGACTAGGAGGTACCCATTATCCTTGGACCCCTGTCGTGGGTGGCTGGGTGACCTGAGCAGAGCCACCAGTCCTTTTACCCCTGCTGTGGGTAGGTGAGGACCCTGTTTAATAGGCAAAGTGGTGTCTAATATCAAACACCCACCTCTCTGCCACACAGCTGAAATGGTTGCAGTCTGCCATCAAGGGCCTATTCGCCTGGAATAGGCCCTCACAGGTCCATGCAGGGGGAAAGATATTCAAAGTCCATGGACCGTTTATGCCTGGACAGGAGCTGCTTCTGTCCTGAGCTCTGCCAGTTAGTGGAACTGGCAAATTATCTTTTCCTCCAACTGTGAGTTTATTCCTGCTCCAAGGTCTGGAGGTTGAATCCAGGCGCTCAGCAGGGCCTATCTAAGGCCCAGGGAAATCAACAGCCACGGAAGCTGGCTTGGGAGTGGGGGGCACGGTAAAATGTATGCAAGTAGTTAGCTTTTGCCAAAAGAGCTATTGTTCTCTTGTTCCTGTGAGTAGGCTGTTGTGGGTGGCTGCTTCTCCCTGAGGAAACTGCGGCAGAATGCTACTACCAGCCCACCGCCGCCGCTCCAGGAATATTGCCTGAGGGCTCCCTGCGATTCAGGTCCAGTAACTCCTTTCCGCCTCTGAACCGTCTCTTCCTCCCCCTGCCACTCAGTCCGTCTTCTAACTTTGCCTTTGATGTTCAGGGCTCCTAGCTTGTCATAAATATAATCGTTTCACTTATTTTTTGGGGTATTTGTTGTAAGAGGGATCACAGGAACTGTCTGGCTATTCCATCATCTTGGCCCTATCTCCTATTTCTAGCTTTTTGAGAAAGCGTCATATCGATTTCCAAAGTGGTTGTACCATTTTACATTCCTACCAGCAGTGTCTAAGTGTTCCAGCCTCTCCAGAACCTCTCCAACATTTATTATTCTGTGTTTTTTGGATTAATGCCAGCCTTGTTAGAGTGAGATGGAATCTCATTGTAGTTTTGATTTGCATTTCTCTAATGGCTAATGAATGTGAGCATTTCCTCACGTGTCTTTTAGCTACCTGAATGTCTTCTTCAGGGAAGTGTCTGTTCATATCCTTTGCCCATTTTTTAATTGGGTTATCTGTCTTTTTGTTGTTCAGTTTTTGCAGTAACATGTAGATTTTAGAGACCAGTTGCTGATCGGAGATGTCATCAAAGGTATAGATCTTTATGGAAGCAGACTACCACATCTTTCTCCTGTGGAGTGGCTGGTGGGTTCAAACCACGGACCTTTTGGTTAACAGCCAAATGCTTCACCATTGCACCACCAGGGCTCCTTTCTGCTGAAAAATGCTGAATAGTACTGTTTTTTGCTGTAACAGCTATTCCTTCTTTAGCCAATGTTGCTACTGAGCACAGGCATCACAGATCATATTGGTAATGCTGAGGCCTGGGTACTAGAACTTAACACCCCTCATTGTCCATAGAAGACAACAACCTTCACTGCCATCCTTCCCAGAAAATGAATGCCCCAGAAAAAGGCATACATCTCTTCACCTTACTCTCTCTCTTCCAAACCAAATTCACCTGCAAAGCATCTGATTGGTGGAGCCAAGGTCATGTGACTGTGCCCTAGCTGCAAAGAAGATTGGGAAAATGGGACAGGTCTCATATTGTGGTATGTAATGCCAGTGTCAGGGCAGCATATTCACAGGATGCAAGGACTAATGTCCACCGCGTTTGCAAAACAGATCCAGGATGAGGGTCCAGACTCAGACTCTAATAGGTCTAACACCACTGAGCTGCTTGGCATTTATGCTTATGCTTTGCGTTATAACCCTTACTTTGCTACCAGACAGTTACACTTACACTTTGTCTTAATTTTAAGATCTTTATCAGCTCTACCAGACCATGCAAACAGGGAAATAACATAAGCTAAAGGTTAGAATAGTTGCTGAATGCTCTTTAAACATGACAAAAAATATATTTGAAGTTAAAATTTAATGCATATTTGTTACATATATATTTACTGCAATAAAAAAAGAAGAAAATGGTTTAGACATAAAATGCTTCTATTTTATATTTATATGTGCATGGAGAATTAAAGCAAATGTGGCAAAATGTTAATACGTGGTAGGTTTGAAATTTTTTCAAAATGAAAGTTAAAAAAAATCAATGTATAGTAAGTAAATTCTGGAAACAGCCCAAATGTGCTTCAGCTGAGAAATAGATAAACAAATTATGGTACAACATACTGAAGAATACAGGAATGAGCTACTAATATATGCATCAACATAGATGAACCTCAAAAACATTAAGCTAAGTGAAATAAGCCAGACTCAACAAGGCTGCATCCTGTATGAGTCCATTTATTTGGTATTCTTAAAAAGGCAAACCTTTAGGGGCAAAATACAAATTGGTGGCATGGGGGAACATTTGGGATGATGGGCCTGTTCTGTATTTTGATTGTGGTGATGGTTACATGACTGTAAACATTTATCAAAACTCTCAGAACTATACACCTACAAGGGTACATTTTAGAATATGTAAATTTTACCTTAATTTTAAAATTTGAAAAAATTTCAATGATTAACACCTGCATTCATTTGTTCAAGAAATATTTAGTGAGCACCTCCAATGTGCCAGATACTCTTTAATGGCCATATACTTAAGAAAACTAATCCCAGTGTAGATAATGCGTTAGAAATACTCCAAGTTACTCTACCAATTCCATAAACTTGATTCAGAGCCAAACGTGATGCATGAAGAACTTTAGCAGTGGTGGGAAATGGTGGTAAGTAGTTTCTTTCATCCATAAATGACAAGCTACTGAAGTCTGGGGTGAAGACACGTTACAGCCAATGAATTTGACACCTCCGGAACACTGATTTAGAAACTCAATTTTAGGTGATAACTGGCTGTCTGAAACTCACATTTTGGTGTGAGTAGGCCTAGAATTTCCATTGGAAAGGACTGAAGGAAGGAGTGGTGAGGAAGGTTACATGCCTAAGTAGGAAGGTAGAGAAAAGAGACCCCTGACCTAGGAGGTCAGGAGATCTTCCTGCTCCTATCCCTGTCTTATGTATACACCGTTGGTCAAGGTAACTTTGCCTTCCCAGACACGTCTGCTGGCCCACAAAGTGAATGGGTTGGTAAAGTTATCAATCAACCTGGAGTTCTTTCCCTGATCATCTGTGTGATTTCGGACAAGTCACTTGACCTCTCTAGGTTTTAGTTTCTTATGTACAAACGAGAGATATAGATGAAATGGCTGTATCTTATATTTTGAGTAATGTAGTTTGATCTATCTGTTACTGGTGGGATAAAGTTCAAATTCTTTAACAAAGCCACACATAGGGTGTGCAGACCCTGTTTATATAAAGAATTTGAGTCATCTAAAATCTATGTGTGAACACCATTCTGATGTACCAATCTCATGTGATCCCTCACAAGAAGTACTGCTTTTGCCATCAGGAGTAATCTGCTCACCAGACTGCCATTGTAGATCCAGGGCCTAGCCCAGAAGCTCTGGGACAACCCCATGGATATATGGGCCAGAGTTTCTTGGGGTATCTGGTGATCCCTACCCATGAGGTAGAGAATTAGGGAGTGCTCCAAAGGAAAAAAACAGTCAACAAGGTCCATGTAGATCCCTGCCTGGGCTCTGGGCATCCTGCCCAAATGGTACTGCCCCACCTACAAGAGGAAGATAGAAAATTTCAAGGAAGCCCTCCAAAGCATAGGTTCCCTGAGGCATAGATCCTAAGAAGGGGAGCCCTTGGCCCATACCTAAGGGTGAAGCTTTTCTGTAGTATGCTTTACAAGCCTGTCAAATCCACCAGGACTGGAACCTCCTGATAATATGTTCCAAGCATGTGAGACAGGTCTCGCCATCCTTGCTTCCAAGGAGCATTCTGGCTATGGGCTGTGTTTTTAAGATAAATCTGGGATCTTTGAATCTGTCTTCTCTTTCTCTCTCTCAAATCTAATCACCAGAAACTTCAAAATAAAAGATAACAACATCCCTTAGGAGTAGAATACATGTTCAAGATCTGCTCCCTTCTTTCTATAGGCTGAGGAGAAGTGGGTAGTTCTGCATTCTCAGTTCTTAGGGGAGAGGTCTGAAAAAGGAAGGTTGATATTAGCCCTTTTCTTTGCCAGTCCAAAGTCAACGATAGAGTTAGACATTAGTTGTGAGAGTATTTCAGCAAAGCCCTTAATCTCAAGAATAACTATCACTGTTTTCCCGGCATCTCTGCCTGTGAGGTTTCTTTCCTTAAACTGTTCAGCTGTTTCATAGGGTAGAAATTAGAAACCAGTAGTCTCCCTCTCTAAACCGTGTCTTTGAAGGGGCACGTTAAGAAGTTTGTCTGTGATCAAGTCTTGTGGAAAATACCTTCACAATACTTCTCTCCCTTAAGTGTCTTGTTCATTCACAGTGCTTGACAATGAAAATCTCCAATTACAATTCTTTGTTTCCCATTTGGGCTTCTGTCCTGTTAGAGTAAATGCTACACAGTAGCCAGCATGGAAAGAGTCTCATGATCTAATAATGCAAGATAGCAGACTATCCCTCACTTCAAGCTCCTTTCAGTACTCAATGCAATGGCATGGCCTACCCTTTGAAGCATTGTGTGCTCCTAACAAGTTTTCAGAGTCCATGTGCTCACAAATGACAGACTTATACCATGGCAAGTTGCCAGGAAAGCCTCCAGCCACGTCTGCAGGATTCACCAGGGGTCCCTGGTGCACCACCATTAACTACACCTGAGAGTAGGTTATGTCAAATATAACGTGGGCATCTTCAATGAAGGGACTCTGTGTTATTTGACTGTTATCTCTGGACCTTTGTTTAATGCTTTGAATACAGTAAGGAGCCATAAATGTTTGTCAAATGACTAAATGAAAGGATGAATGAATGAATGCATATAAATAAATGAAAACAATATAAGGGCACAATTTCAGTGGATTCGGAGACCCACTTGAAGCTCATCTTCATGCCCGAGGGGGTCTGTGTTCTAGAAAATAATAAAAAAAGTAAGTTTTTGGAAAGAATACTTCAGCTTTAGCTGTCTTGATGAGTCTCCAAACATACTGGACAGTAGTTCTCAGCCTAGACGTTTATGGGAAAGCTCCAGGGGAGTAGGTGAAGTCAGTAGTTGGAGAAGTGGGCACAGTAGCAGTATTCAGCTCTGTGATGGTGTGGACACTATTCCTCCTGGTCAGGGTTACCAGATAAAACACAGGGCAACCAGCTAAATTTTAGTTTCAGATAAACAACAAATAAATATTTAGTATCAGTGTGTCCCATACAATATTTGGGATATATTTATACTAAATTTATTTGTCAGTTGTCTGAAATTAAAATTTAACTAGGTGTCCTGTATTTTTGGTTTGCCAAACCTGGCAACCTTTTTCCCAGTCCATTCTACCTTGGCTGGATGCCCTCCCTTGGATTTGCTATACCTCTATCCTCTGTGTACCCCTTATTGCCAATGGTTCCTCTTTTATCTCTAGATGCACTTTAGTTTGATCCCACAGTGACAAGGATACAATGATGATTTTAGACTGGATAAAATGAGGGCACTTTGTTACTATCACTCTATTCTCAAAAACATAGGGAGAGTAAAACCTCATGTATCTGTCCCTGTGTGTGAAAGAGAGAAAAAGAGAGAAATGATGAATCAGTAAGAAAGAAGTTTAAGGTTTACTCTTTTGAGATAACCATGACAACTAGAAAAGGAATCCTAACCTGCAGTGGCCACAGAATGAAGTAGTACAACTAGTGTGTGATCAAGATAGAGAAGTGGCTTCTGGGAAGAAATTATGGAAAAAGTCCTTGTGGTTTATAGAGAATTGCCAACTTCTTGTCAAAGAGAGTTAACTAGTTTTGAAAATCAGACGGTGTGGGAGTACTGGTAGTTGCTAATTCCAATCTCCATTCTCCTCTTTGTCTTGAAAATCAAAACTTTGAATTCTGAATTTCATTGAGGCTGCAATGTGTCTGGCTAAAACATACATTTCCCATCAGCTCTTGCATCTAGAAATAGCCATGTGACAAGTTGTGGCCAGTGAGATGTAAACAGAAGATTGGTGGACATCTCTGGGAAATCATTCCTTTTTTAATATAGGTACTACCTCTTCTTCCTTGTTGCATCCTTCTTATTTCTGCCTTAAGTGCAGAAATAAGGCAGGGGTGGAATAGTAATCTTGAGAGCATGAAGCAACTGTGAGCGTGAAAGCCAAATGCTAAGAGTGGCAGGTCAGAAAGGTAGAAGGAGCCTAGGATATGACGACTGTGGTGGGCACTGACCTTCTCTACTGAGATCCCCTTCAGGACTGGAGTCTGTTACCCCCCACTGCTGGGAGTGTGGTCAGCTGATAGCCTCAGCTGTAAGCCTTCTCTGGGAATTACCCTCAGCTGAAGATGGCACCCCTCCGAAGGTCATGCCTCCTTCCTGGTGGGCAACCCATGTCCAGTGACTGGCTTTTGAGGGAGTATAAAGGCCTGTTCCCTTGCCCCAACTCAGAAAAATTCTAAAAAACCATCACAGCTTCAGATCTCACGTGATTGGCTGAGGTCCTCTTGTGACGGCACCACAGCCTAGCATGTTCTCTGTCCAATCCTGCTTCCTTCCATTATCCCATAGGGATTGATCCCAAGAGCACTCCTCACTAAACTCCCTGCGTTCATTCTCCATCCCAGAGCTGCTTTCCTGGCAACCGATCCTGCAGCAATGACTTTGCACAGCTGCTGCACCAGCCTGCCTCTGGACTTTTTGAGAAGGTTTTAAAAATTTTGGATAAGCCACTGCTACTGGATTTCCCATATATATAGTCCAAAGCAATCCCCATCTAAGACAGAAGGGTATTTCATATTTTGAAATATAGTTTTAAAACCTAAATTAAGATTTGACTCACGAGACTTAGCGTGGGTTGCTGAAGGCTAATGTAATAGAAGTGAAACTGCTAGATTGACAGGGAAACAGTAATTCTCATTTGATTCCTGCTTTGGAATACGAGGATGAGGACAAGACATTCCCTAAAACTACAGGAAAGGGCAGGGCCTTGACATTTCTCAGTGGAAGAGTAAAGAAGGATGAACTCCAAAGAGACTTGGCTTGATTGAAACACAAATATTGAGTCTACAAAAGCTGGCAGCCCACATCGATGTAAATAGATGAAGGAACACGAAGAGCTGGCCAGCAAGGCCCAGAGTAAACAACTCCAGTAACAGGGATTTAATGTTTGTATGTGGATTTGTGTTGCTATTGACAGGCTCCTCAGGTATTATTAAACCCCCCCAAAAAACCAAACCCATTGCCATCGAGTCCATTCCGACTCATAGTGACCCTACAGGACAGAGTAGAACTTCCCTGTGGGGTTTTCAAGGAGCAGCTGGTGGCTGCAAACTGCCAACATATTGGTTAGCAGCTGAGCTCTTAACCACTGCACCACCAGGGCTCCCAGGCATCATTAGCTCTATAAAATCCTGATGACTAGAGATGTTAATTAAAGAAGATTTCATCATTGGTGGGGGAGTGTGGGGGAGAGCTCCACAAAAATGCTGAGAAATGAGTAAAAAGTAAAAATGGAAGCAAATGATTTTTCTTTCTTCCCAGTAAATGGAAAATGAGGTTAAGTACAATATGATCATCCTAAAATTTGAAGATAGTAAATTCTAGGTAGAAATCAAGAGCAAATCCAGGTCTCTTGAGACTACAGAAAAAACAACCTAAGTGCCCATCATTGGCTGAATGGGTAATCAAACCATGATACATACACACAATGGAATAGTACGCAACGTTAAAGGATAACAATGAATCGCAAAATATCTCACGACATGGATAAACCTAGAGGACATTATGCTGAGTGAAATAAGTCAATCACAAAAAGACAAATATTATGTGAGATCAGTACTATAAAAGTCAAGAAAAGGTTTACACACAGAAAGAAACATTCTTTGATGGTTACCAGGGATGGGAGTGGGAGGGAAGGAAAATCACAAAGTAAATAGTAGACACATATTAACTTGGATAAAGGGAAAGGCAATACACAATAAAGGGGAGGTCAGCAACACATGCCCAAGGCAAAGGAAGGCACTGGCAGGTAAATACTATTACATACACGATTCTGCAATAACTTAACCACAAACAATAATTTAAGAGTGGATACATAGATATGTAAGCTGAACAGGTGTGGGAGTACACCCATGAGCATATACATATATGTATGTGCTGCCAACATATCAATGTATATAGTAGAGCACACAGGGGGGCAAAGTTTTGAAAACTTTTTCACCATAACCAAACACCTTGAGGGACTGAGTCACTGGGCTTGAGGGCTTAGGACCATAGTTTCAGGGGACATCTAGGTCAATTGGTATAACATAGTCCATAAAAACAAGGTCCTACATCCTACTTTGGTGAGTAGCAACTGGGGTCTTAAAAGCTTCTGAATGGCCATCTAAGATACAACTATTGCTCTCTTCCTGTCTGGAGCAAAGAAGAGTGAAGAAAATCAAAGATTCAAGGAAATAATTAGTCCAAAGGAGTAATGGACCACACGAAACAAAGCTTCCACTAGCCTGAGACCAGGAGAACTAGATGGTGTCTGGCTACCTCTACCAATCACTCTGATTGGGATCATAATAGAAGGTCCTGGACAGAGTGGGAGAAAACTGTAGAACAAAATTCAAATTCATAAAAAAGACCAGATTTACTGGTCTGATAGAGACTGGTGGAACCCCTGAAACTATGGCCCTTAAATACTCTTCAAACCTGGAACTGAACCCACTCCTGGAGATCACCTTTCCACCAAACAATAGACCGGCCCCTAAAGTGAATAACACCCTTGAGGAATCTGCTCCTCAGAACAATCAACCACACAAGACCAAAACGGCAGTATTTTCCCCAGAACAAAATTCAGAAGGCAGGAAGGGGAGGGGAAGACGGGCTAATGGGAACCCAGGAAGGAACTGGGGATTGAAGGGATTGCAATTTCTGTCACGAAAATAATGTGTATAAATTGATGAATGGGAAACTAATTCGCTGTGTAAAATTTTACTCAAACCACAAGAAAATGTTCAAAAAAAAAAAAAAAAAAAAGACTACTATGTTGTTTAAGGCAAAGCCCAGAGAATCTAAAATGAGAAAATAATATGGCAGTCCAGAGGGCTTGATCAACCCACACCCATTGATGTTGCATCATTAAAAAAAAAAAACTAGTCGATTATTGCCTTTTCTTTCACATTTTAAAGTTGGTACATCTAACTCTTGGATAAGACGGTCACTTTCGTGAAAACGAGAAATGTGTACTTGGTTAATACAGCTTTTGACTTCAGAGATATTTTCCTAAGTAATTTAAATCTAATGACTCCTCAGACATTTGCTTGTCTTGAGACTGGGACAGTGACAGGAGAAGTACGTCTGTCACGTATTGAAAGCCCCAGGAAAAGCAGGGATTCAGGTTTTAAGTTCTTGCACCTGGTATTTCTAGCATATATTTCCTTTCTCATTTGTCTGCTTTCCCCAGACACACACTATATTGATAATGGCCACATTTAGCACAGTGATTGCAGTCCTTTAATTGAATGCAGTTGTATAATAAAACAGTAGAAGTCACATTATACTCAGGCTAGTTGCTTGATCTAGGGACCTCCAGGGAACATTCAAGAGCAGGGAGAAAGGAGGTTGCTGAGAAGGTAGATGTTTGTGGAATTCTCTTAGACCTAGTATTCAAAAAAAAAAAAAAAGCCTCAAAGCCTGGGGCATATTCCCTCCTTTGGGTCTGTGGTCTCCTTCTTGCTTAGTAGCTGAATCCAGGTTTTACTACAACAGTTTAACCCAGGTTTACTACAACGATGCACTCAGCTTAAAGCAAACAACCAAAAAAAACCAGCTTAATTTCCCAGCCCCCCCTGCACCTAGCAGTAGTCATATGACACAGTTCTGGGAAGGAGTTTGAGAGATTTTAGGCTGGGGAATTGACCCTTTTAGCTAAGGGTTGTAGCTGTGGCTCGTATCTGATTTGTAGATGTGTTTTGCTTGGCCCACAGAGATTTCTTTTTTAAAAATGGGTAAGTTCTCAAAGAAATCCGGATTTCTAGATCTCTAAAAAAATCACGATGGAAGGGCTGACTCATTAGGGGGAGAGCAAGTGGGAGTACGGAGTAAGGTGTATATAAACTTATATGTGACAGTCTGACTTGATTTGTAAACGTTCACTTGAAGCTCAATAAAAGTTAATAAAAAAAATCACGAGATACGGCAGATCTTGCATTCTCATGTTGCAAAAATGGGCTGCAATTTAGTAATACCACTATCGCCAACTTTTCTTACTGTCTTATCGCTGCCTGTTTCATTTGTTCGCTTCTCCTGTCTCACCCTATAGGCGTCTGTCTTGTAACATCTGCCTTAAACCATAGTCTGTGTCTCGCTCACTCTTTTTTCCCTTTCTCTGTTTTATGCCATGTTTGATCTGTCTGTGCCTCAGCTATGGGTGACTGCTGTCTCCCAAACCTTACACACTTATCAGGACTAAATTACCATACCCAAGGAGTGCTTCCTCAAAGCTGGGGCCTGTGTGAGTGAATGAATGGGATTACTATTCATTAACCTTAATATTTTTAGGTAAGCTAACAAACAGTTGTCCCCGAGTTGAGGCCAACTATGGTGACCCATGTGTGTTAGAGTAGAACTGTGCTCCACAGGGTTTCCAAGACTGTGAACTTTCAGATACAGATCACTAAGCCTGTCTTCTGAGACACCTCTGGGTGGGTTCAAACTGCCAACCTCTGCACCTAGTAGTCCAGCGCTTAACTGTTTGTGCCACCCAGGAACTCCCATAAATAGCTATAAGAATCTATAAAGACTATGGTTTTTGCCCCCTTATTAACAGGAACTTTTTGCCAGAGGGCTGTTGCTAATACAGCTGGAGATACCTGATGAAATTCCAGAAGGGAGCCCAGTACAAAATGAAAGAACATTGGGGTTGGGAGGGGAGAGTGGACAGCCTGGAATCTATTGATTGGTTTTCTGAAGTTTTATTTATTTATTAAATCAATTTAAACAGCTAACATTTATTGAATGCTTACTGTGTGCTGGGCTTTTAGTTCATTTTAAACCTGTAACTTTAACTGATTAATAAATGCACAAGTAATAGTAAGGTCATAAGAGATAAGCAAAAATACAATATGGTGATATGTAATTCTTATCCTACCTAGTCAAACAGCAAGACAGTGTATATGATGAGGGCATTTGAAGCATGTCAAATTTTGAAAGTAATCTACTTAGCAAACACTTAAGTATTTCTTTACTACAGGAGTTAAGAAGTAGGTGTATGTTTAATGTGATCCCTCAGGATTCCTACTCTTTGGACTTCATTCAGAGGAGGGCACGTTGCTGTCTACTGATTGTGCAGTATTCTGTGGTCTGTACCCCTGTTGCCATCATGGAGAGCCCAGTTAAAGTCAACTGGAAAGAAATATACTAGCCCAGAAGATACTCATCAGTTCTCATTTGTTTAGTGACCAGCACATGTCTCCTGAAACCAGCAAATCAAGCATGCTTTTACTTTTAAAATTCACATTGTCTTTCTTCCCAAAGATGATTTTTGTTTAAATATCCAACAATTTTTTAATCGCTGTTATAGGCTCTGTGACTTTGCCTGGTGTTAAAGTAAGACTCTTCTGACCATGATTCTTCAGGTCTCCTCTGAACTCCCTCTATGCATGGGGTTACAGCTACACATTTGTAGATATAAGCCACCCATCTGAGTCAGCAGATTCTCCATTTCTCTGTCCTGACATTTTGTCCACATTGATTTTGTCCAGCCTGGTAAAGTATCTTGAGTAGCACGCAGTCAAGTAATTCCAACTAGTCCATCTTTGGGGACATCATGGGAAAGGAAGTCACCATTAATTCTTTCCATTTGGATCAAACAATTCAGCCTGTAAGATGTCCCCTTTTCCATTCTTGAGCAAATCCTTTACGAGGATCAAAGATCCCACTTGTTCTTTGAGTGACTTCCTCCCATTTACATGTTGAAACAATCTCCTTTTATTGATTTCTAAGATACTTGCAAAGTGCTTTTCAAAGTCTTTCTGGTGTAGTAATTATTCTCCTCATTTATAGTTTATTGGGTGTCTTTATCCTGTTCACATAAGCTCTCTTGCCAGTTTGGGGAAAATGCCCTGTTTTTTCTCTGCTAATTCATATGGCTTTAACTTTACCAGTTCTCTTTTTAGCTTCTACCCCAAAATGCTTGCTATTTTTATTTCTTGGTACAAACTTTTCATGGACAGCAGGGGAAAAAGTATATAGGATTTTCTTGTGGGTTATTGACTTTTTAAAGTACTTCCTTTCAATTATCCTAAGTGGGGCCTACATTTATCATATTTTTCTTTTTAAAAATCTAGAGTGCATGAAACGGGTTTCTTGGTTTTCCTCTGCTTCATGAGGATGCAGAATTTAATTATGTTTTTAATTCCTACTGAGTGGCTCACCCACAGCAATCTCTAGAGTCCATTTCTGATCCTGTCTGGAATGAAAGCCCGCTCTATTTTCTGTTGTTAAGGGTTGTAGAAAACATCCTCAAGTTATTAACCCCTCCCCCGTCTCTCATCCTGATCGAGCAGTTGGTCATTTATGTTTGGATGACGAAAGCATTCTTTTATTAGTATCTGGACAAATATTTTTAGCTTTTCCAATTCTTTTAACATTTTCTATCTTATCATACCACTCAGGAACTCCATAATGTACATATTTGTGCATATAGAAGTCTTAACATGAATTGTTTTAAAAATGGAAAAGCTTTTAAAAAGTTATAACACAAATTGCTGCTGTGGAGTTTATTCAACAAATATTTTTTGAGTGTCTACTCTATACCAGGAAAACCCTGGGTGCATAGTGGTTAAGAGCTATGGTAGCTAAGCAAAAGGTCAGCAGTTGGAATCCACCAGGTGCTCCTTGGAAACTGTATGGGGCAGTTCTACTCTGTCCTATAAAAAAAAAAAATAGGGTCACTATAAGTTGAAATGGACTGGACTGCAGTGGATTTGTTTTTCTTACTATACACCAGTTCTAGGCATGGAGGATAAGCAGGGAACAAGGTCCATATGCTTACATTCTAGAGACAAAGAAATAATTCATGAAATGTTGATAAGAGCTCAGAAGAAAAATCCAGTGGGATAACCATTTACAGCAGCCCTTTTCTATCAGTTGCATGGGAGAATTAAACACTAATGCCCTAAAGCACCTGTTATGTATAATGAATTAACTTCTATGCAACTAGAAGGATGTTAGCTATGTACCATCCTTGGAAGGTATGAAAAAAGTCACTGACATGGTTTTCTCTAGGGAAATTCTCTCACGGAACCCTGGTTGAGAAAGGCTTGGTTAGAGAGCACCAGTTGCTGGAGGAAATGCTTCTTTGGATCATTTGACCAGGGAAGCCCTCTCTGAGAAGGACTCCTTTAAGCAAAGACCTGTTCAATGAGGGAGAGAGGGCCCTGTGCGTACATGGGGGCAGAAGATCCCATCCAGAGAGAGTAGTGTGTTCCTGCGACAAGAGTGGGCTTGGAGTATTGGAGGAAAAGTTAAGAAGATAGTTGTGGCTGGAGCTAAGTTATCAAGGGGCAGAGAGGTGGGGCCGAGTTACGTATGTAAGGCAAGTAGACTGAGAAACAGAAAATGAATAAGGACCTAGATGTCCTTTATACAAATTCATATCCTCAAGTAAGCATCTCTTTGTTTCCTGTTGCCTCTGTTTATAATGATGACACCCATAAAGGAAAAACAATTTTTTTTTCTAGTTTAAAATTCACAGTATTCATGCTAGTTAAATATCAGTGAAATCTGCCCTTATTTTACCCAATAGATAGAGCTACAAGTTTACAAGGCGAAAAACATTCCTCCCGTTTGGATGCTGTGAAATATATTTTCAGAAGCATCAGAGCAGGACAGAAGCTAGTTTGAAGGCTCACACATTGGGCTTCCATATTTTTGGTGTCACAAATAAAGTCACTTTAGAAAAAGACGGCTGTGGTTAGGAGAGCGTTCTGAGGGGACCTCACTAATTGAGTTAAAAACTGAGTCAAGCTCCACTGCATTACACATCATTCCATAGAAAAACTGTGTGCAACAACAGCATCCCGATGCCTTATTAATAATAATAATAATGACAGAGCTTCATAAAATCCCAGTAAACAGAACGGAGAATCTCTTGGAGTTTTTTTTTTTTTTTAATTAATTTTTATTAAGCTTCAAGTGAACATTTACCATTCCAATCAGTCTGTCACATGTAGGTTTACATACATCTTACTCCCTTCTCCCACTTGCTCTCCCCCTATTGAGTCAGCCCTTACAGTCTCTCGTTTCGTGCCAATTTTGCCATCTTCCCTCTCTCTCTATCTTCCCATTCCCCCTCCAGTCAAGAGTTGCCAACACACTCTCCAGTGTCCACCTGATTTAATTAGCTCACTCTTCATCGGCATCTCTCTCCCCCCCACTGACCAGTCCTTTTTATGCCTGATGATTTGTCTTCGGGGATGGTTCCTGTCCTGTGCCATCAGACGTTCTGGGGAGCATTGTCTCTGGGATTCCTCTAGTCTCAATCATACCATTAGGTATGTTCTTTTCATGAGAATTTGGGGTCTGTATCCCATTGGTCTCCTGCTCCCTCAGGAGTTGTCTGTTGTGTTCCCTGACAGGGCAGACATCGATTGTGGCTGGGCACCAACTAGTTCTTCTGGTCTCAGGATAATGTAGGTCTCTGGTTCATGTGGCCCTTTCTGTCTCTTGGGTTCTTAGTTGTTGTGTGACCTTGGTGTTCTTCCTTTGCCTTTGCTCCAGGTGGGTTGAGACCAATTGATGTATCTTAGATGGCCTCTTGTTGGCATTTAGGACCCCAGGCGCCACAATTCAAAGTGGGATGCAGAATGTTTTCATAATAGAATTATTTTGCCCATTGACTTATAAGTCCCCTCAAACTAAGTTCCCCAGACCCCAGCCCCTGCTTCGCTGACCTTTGAAGCTTTCATTTTATCCCGGAAACCTCTTTACTTTTAGTCCAGTCCAATTAGGCTGACCTTCCTTGTTTTGAGTGTTGTCTTTCCCTTCACCCAAAGCAGTTCTTATCTACAGATTGATCAATAAAAAGCCCTCTCCCTCCCTCCCCACTTTGTAACCACAAAAGTATGTGTTCTTTTCCGTTTTTTCTATTTCTCAAGATCTTATAATAGTGGTCTTATACAATATTTGTCCTTTGGCAACTGACTCATTTCGCTTAGCATAATGCCTTCCGGATTCCTCCATGTTATGAAATGTTTCAGAGATTCGTCACTGTTCTTTATCGATGCGTAGTATTCCATTGTGGGAATATACCACAATTTATTTACCCATTCATCCGTTGACGGACACCTTGGTTGCTTCCAGCTTTTTGCTATTGTAAACAGAGCTGCAATAAACATGGGTGTGCATATATCTGTTTGTGTGAAGGCTCTTGTATCTCTAGGGTATATTCCGAGGAGTGGGATTTCTGGGTTGTATGGTAGTTCTATTTCTAACTGTTTAAGATAACACCAGATGGATTTCCAAAGTGGTTGTACCATTTTACAATCCCACCAGCAGTGTATGAGAGTTCCAATCTCTCCGCAGCCTCTCGAACATTTATTATTTTGTGTTTTTTGGATGAATGCCAGTCTAGTTGGTGTGAGATGGAATCTCATCGTAGTTTTAATTTGCATTTCTCTAATGGCGAATGATCGAGAGCATTTTCTCATGTATCTGTTAGCCACCTGAATATCTTCTTTAGTGAAATGTGTGTTCATATCCTTTGCCCACTTCTTGATTGGGTTGTTTGTCTTTTTGTGGTTGAGTTTTGACAGAATCATGTAGATTTTAGAGATCAGGTGCTGGTCGGAGATGTCATAGCTGAAAATTCTTTCCCAGTCTGTAGGTGGTCTTTTTACTCTTTTGATGAAGTCTTTAGATGAGCATAGGTGTTTGATTTTTAGGAGCTCCCAGTTATCTGGTTTCTCTTCATCATTTTTGGTAATGTTTTGTGTTCTGTTTATGCCCTGTATTAGGGCTCCTAGGGTTGATCCTATTTTTTCTTCCATGATCTTTATCGTTTTAGTCTTTATGTTTAGGTCTTTGATCCACTTGGAGTTAGTTTTTGTGCATGGTGTGAGGTATGGGTCCTGTTTCATTCTTTTGCAAATGGATATCCAGGTATGTAAGCACCATTTGTTAAAAAGGCTATCATTTCCCCAATTGACTGACACTGGTCCTTTGTCAAATATCAGCTGCTCATACGTGGATGGATTTATATCTGGGTTCTCAATTCTGTTCCATTGGTCTGTGTGCCTGTTGTTGTACCAGTACCAGGCTGCTTTGACCTCTGTAGCTGTATAATAGGTTCTGAAATCAGGTAGAGTGAGGCCTCCCACTTTCTTCTTCTTTTTCAGTAATGTTTTGCTTATCCGGGGGTTCTTTCCCTTCCACATGAAATTAGTGATTTGTTTCTCTATTCCCTTAAAGTATGACATTGGTATTTGGATTGGAAGTGCATTATATGTATAGATGGCTTTTGGTAGAACTGACATTTTTACTATGTTAAGTCTTCCTATCCATGAGCAGGGTATGTTCTTCCACTTAAGTATGTCCTTTTGAATTTCTTGTAGCAGAGTTTTATAGTTTTCTTTGTATAGGTCTTTTACATCCTTGGTAAGATTTATTCCTAAGTATTTTATCTTCCTGGGGGCTACTGTGAATGGTATTGATTTGGTTATTTCCTCTTCGGTATTCTTTTTGTTGATGTAGAGGAATCCAAGTGATTTTTGTATGTTTATTTTATATCCTGCGACTCTTCCAAACTCTTCTATTAGTTTCAGTAGTTTTCTGGAGGATTCCTTAGGGTTTTCCATGTATACGATCATGTCATCTGCAAATAGTGATAGCTTTACTTCCTCCTTACCAATCTGGATACCCTTTATTTCTTTGTCTAGCCTAATTGCCCTGGCTAGGACTTCAAGTACGATGTTGAATAAGAGCGGTGATAAAGGGCTTGTCTGGTTCCCGTTCTCAAGGGAAATGCTTTCAGGTTCTCTCCATTTAGAGTGATATTGGCTGTTGGCTTTGCATAGATGCCCTTTATTATGTTGAGGAATTGTCCTTCAATTCCTATTTTGGTAAGAGTTTTTATCATAAATGGGTGTTGAACTTTGTCAAATGCCTTTTCTGCATCAATTGATAAGATCATGTGGTTTTTGTCTTTTGTTTTATTTATGTGATGGATTACATTAATGGTTTTTCTGATCTTAAACCTGCCTTGCATACCTGGTATAAATCCCACTTGATCAGCGTGAATTATTTTTTTGTTGTGTTGTTGGATTCTATTGGCTAGAATTTTGTTGAGGATTTTTGCATCTATGTTCATGAGGGATATAGGTCTAAAATTTTCTTTTTTTGTAATGTCTTTACCTGGTTTTGGTATCAGGGAGATGGTAGGTTCATAGAATGAGTTGGGTAGTATTCCGTCTTTTTCTATGCTTTGAAATACCTTCAATAGTAATGGTGTTAAGTCTTCTCTGAAGGTTTGGTAGAACTCTGCAGTGAAGCCGTCTGGGCGAGGACTTCTTTTTGTTGGAAGTTTTTTGATTACCGTTTCAATCTCTTTTTTTGTTATGGGTCTATTTAGTTGTTCTACTTCTGAATGTGTTAGTTTAGGTAGGTAGTATTGTTCCAAGAATTTATCCATTTCTTCTAGGTTTTCAAATTTGTTAGAGTACAATTTTACTTAGTAATCTGAAATGATTCTTTTAATTTCATTTAGTTCTGTTGTGATGTGGTCCTTCTCATTTCTTATTTGGGTTATTTATTTCCTTTCCTGTTTTTCTTTAGTCAGTCTAGCCAATGGTTTATCAATTTTGTTAATTTTTTCAAAGAACCAGCTTTTGGCTTTGTTAATTCTTTCAATTGTTTTTCTGTTCTCTAATTCATTTAGTTCAGCTCTAATTTTTATTATTTGTTTTCTTCTGGTGCCTGATGGGTTCTTTTGTTGCTCACTTTCTATTTGTTCAAGTTGTCGGGACAGTTCTCTGATTTTGGCTCTTTCTTCTTTTTGTATGTGTGCATTTATCGATATAAATTGGCCTCTGAGCACTGCTTTTGCTGTGTCTCAGAGGTTTTGATAGGAAGTATTTTCATTCTCGTTGCTTTCTAAGAATTTCCTTATTCCCTCCTTGATGTCTTCTATAACCCAGTCTTTTTTCAGGAGGGTATTGTTCATTTTCCAAGTATTTGATTTCTTTTCCCTAGTTTTTCTGTTATTGATTTCTAGCTTCATTGCCTTGTGGTCTGAGAAGATGCTTTGTAATATTTCGATGTTTTGGATTCTGCAAAGATTTGTTTTATGACCTAATATGTGGTCTATTCTAGAGAATGTTCCATGTGCACTAGGAAAAAAAGTATATTTTGCAGCAGTTGGGTGGAGAGTTCTGTATAAGTCAATGAGGTCAAGTTGGTTGATTGTTGTAAGGAGATGTCCTGTCCTTCTCCGAAAGTGGTGTGTTGAAATCTCCTACTATAAATGTGGAGGTGTCTATCTCACTTTTCAATTTTGTTAAAATTTGATTTATGTATCTTGCAGCCCTGTCATTGGGTGCGTAAATATTTAATATGGTTATGTCTTCCTGATCAATTGTCCCTTTTATCATTATATAGTGTCCTTCTTTATCTTTTGTGGTGGATTTAAATCTAAAGTCTATTTTGTCAGAAATTAATATTGCTACTCCTCTTCTTTTTTGCTTATTGTTTGCTTGATATATTTTTTTCCATCCTTTGAGTTTTAGTTTGTTTGTATCTCTAAGTCTAAGGTGTGTCTCTTGTAGGCAGCATATAGATGGATCGTGTTTCTTTATCCAGTCCGTGACTCTCTATCTCTTTATTGGTGCATTTAGTCCATTTACATTCAGCGTAATTATAGATAAATAAGTTTTTAGTGCTGTCATTTTGATGCCTTTTCATGTGTGTTGTTGGCCATTTCATTTTTCCACATGCTTTTTTGTACTGAGATGTTTTTCTTAGTAGCTTGTGAGATCCTCATTTTCATAATGTTTAACTGTGTGTTTGTTGATTCGTTATGTTTTTCTTGGATTTTTCTTGAGTTATGGAATTGATATTCCTTTTTGTGGTTACCTTATTATTTACCCCTATTTTTCTAAGTAAAAACCTAACTTGTATCCTTCTATATCGCCTTGTATCCCTCTCCATCTGGCAGTTCAATGCCTCCTATATTTAGTCCCTCTTTTTGATTATTGTGATTGTTTATCTATTGATTTCCATGATTTCCTGTTATGTGTATTATTTTGTTTATTTATTTATTTTTTAGAATTAGTCTTAATTTGTTTGTTTCTGTGCTTTCCCTATTTGAGTTGCGTTGATATCAGGACGTTCTGTTTTGTGACCTTGTATTGTGCTGGTACCTGATATTATTGGTCATCAGGCCAAACAATCTCCTTTAGCACTTCTTGCAGTCTTGGTTTAGTTTTTGCAAATTCTCGAAACTTGTTTTTATCTGTAAATATCTTAATTTCTCCTTCATATTTCAGAGAGAGTTTTGCTGGATATATGATCCTTGGTTGGCAGTTTTTCTCATTCAGTGCTCTGTATACGTCGTCCCATTCCCTTCTTGCGTGCATGGTTTCTGCTGAGTAGTCTGAACTTATTCTTATTGATTCTCCCTAGAAGGATACCTTTCTTTTCTCCCTGGCTGCTTTTAAAATTTTCTGTTTGTCTTTGTTTTTGGCAAGTTTGATGATAATATGTCTTGGTGTTTTTCTTTTTGGATCAATCTTAAATGCGGTTCGATGAGCATCTTAGATAGATATCCTTTCGTCTTTCATGATGTCAGGGAAGTTTTGTGTCAGGAGTTCTTCAACTATTTTCTCTGTGTTTTCTGTCCCCCCTCCCTGTTCTGGGACTCCAATCACCCGCAGGTTATCCTTCTTGATAGAGTCCCACATGATTCTTAGGGTTTCTTCATTTTTTTTAATTCATTTATCTGATTTTTTTTCAGCTATGTTGGTGTTGATTCCCTGGTCCTCCAGATGTCCCAGTCTACATTCTAATTGCTCAAGTCTGCTCCTCTGACTTTCTATTGTGTTGTCAAATTCTGTAATTTTATTGTTAATCTTTTGGATTTCTACATGTTGTCTCTCTGTGGATTCTTGCAACTTATTAATTTTTCCACTATGTTCTTGAATAATCTTTTTGAGTTCTTCAACAGTTTTATCAGTGTGTTCCTTGGCTTTTTCTGCAGTTAGCCTAATTCATTTGTGATATCTTTAAGCATTCTGTAAATTAGTTTTTTATATTCTGTATCTGATAATTCCAGGATTGTATCTTCATTTGGGAAAGATTTTGATTCTTTTGTTTGGGGGGTTGGAGAAGCTGTCATGGTCTGGTTCTTTATGTGGTTTGATATGGACTGCTGTCTCTGAGCCATCACTGGGAAACTAGATTTTCCAGGTAATCAGCTAGAAAAAAAATGCCGTCAGATCCCTATCTGAATTCTCCCTCTGGCTCCGGGTATTCGGATGTTAATGGAGCCGCCTGGGGAGGGTGGGGGAGGGATCAGAGAGCTGGGAGTGTAGCACCACAGAATATAGAGCTGAACACTGCGTTCACACTCCGCCCCGTCTGCCAAAATCCGGGCGGGACAGCTTCCCAGCTAGGACGCTGCTTTCCCTGCTTGGAGACCAGTCACTTCCTCCCGGGGACTTCTCCCTCCGGTGCGCGGCACCGCTCGCGCACACTGGGTGGGTGTCTCCCGCACGAACGGGTGGGCCCGCCCCCAGGGTCTATTCAGGAGAATATAATTGGACCCCGCGCTCGCGCCCCGCCCACACACGTGCCCAAATCCCAGCGGGATGGCTGGCCGGCTGGGACGCTGCTGCTTTCCCCGCTCCGAGAGCAGTCACTTCCGGGGATTTCTCCCTCCAGTGCGCCGCACCGCATGCGCGGACTGGGTGGGCGTCCTCCCTCACGAACGTGTGGGCCCCACCCTGGGGTCGCTTTAGGGAAATATAGCTGACCTCCCCCCCGCTCGCGCCCTGCCTGCTTCCTGCCAAACTCCCGGCGGGACAGGTCCCCAGCTGGGACGCTGTTCTCCCCGCTCCAATATCAGTCACTACCTCCCGGGTGCTTCTCCCTCCGGCTGCGCCACTACGCCGCCCACGCCAACCAGCTAGACTTCCTCCCGGGATGGGTTCGGGCGGGAAGGGCTGGGCCCCCCGTCTGTGCCGTCTGCCCCCCTGGGCTCTGCCCCAGATCGGGCTCCGAAAGTCCCCTGCCTGGTACGCTGGCTCCTAGTTCTGAAAACGGTCGCTGTCTGCCCGTATTTGTTCGTTTTCCGTCTCTAAGTCTGTGCTTGTTGTTCAGAGTTCGTAGATCGTTATGTATGTGATCGATTCCCTTGTTTTTCCGAGTCTTTGTTGCAAGAGGGATCCACGGCAGCATCCACCTAGTCCGCCATCTTGGCCCCGCCTCCCCGGAGTTTTTTAAAATGGAATGGCCCTCCTATATTTAGCCAGCATGGCAAACTAAACTAATAGCATAGCTCTTTTACTTGAGGACTTGCCTATGTGTAGATGCTCTCTATCAGGAGGTCCAGTCTCAACTCCCATTTAACCAATACTGACTTCAGGATCGTTACATGAGAGAGGTAACAGGAGACTCTGGGGTGAATCCTGGGGATCTGCATTTTAACAAGTACCCCTGGTGACTCGTTACATACTTTGGGAAAAGCCTCAGAGAATAACTGTTAATGATATTCAACCAGGAATTTGCTTTTGGTAAGAGGGGCATAGAATAAGTGAAGATATCACTAGAGAGCTGGTCAGCTTGGCATGGTTTACAAAAATAATAGGTTCTTTTTGAAATATTTAGCTAATCATCTACAATGAAACCTGGCTTTTCAATTTGTACCATTGAGTTATCCTTGGTGTATTTATTTCCTATGAATTATTTTTGGCCTTTCTTATGTATTCTCACATATTGTGTGGAAAATGCCCTCTGTTTTCACAGTCTTCATGTCATTAGTGATCTGTGTTGCAGACGTGACTTTTCCTTGTGAGCGAATGCCTCCATTGATCTAGCAACTTATGCAGGTGTTCTCACACATGCTGGATAGCAAATCACCTGTGGAACTTTTTAAACCTATAGCTACCCAGGTTCCACACCTGACACCAGTCAGAACCTCTGGGCACAGGGGCCCAAAATCTACACCCTTAAAAACCTTTACTGTACAGCCACGTTTAAGAACCACTGGTTTAATGATAAACCCGAAATCAAACCCATTGCCGTGGAGTCGATTCTGACTCATAGCAACCCTATATGACAGAGAAGACCTGCCCCATACGGCTTCCAAGGTTGTAATCTTCACAGAAGCAGGTCGCCACATCTTCCTCCCATGATAAGCCTGGTAGGTTTAAACCACTGAGTTTTGGTTAAGAGTCAAGCACTTTACCACTGAGCCACCAAGACTCCTCCAGTTGGTTTAATGCTAAAACCAACTCAAACCAAACCCATTGTCATCGGGTTGATTCCAACTCATAGCAACCGTAAAAGACAGCAAAGGAAATTTTCTTTGAGACTTCAAATGTATTTTTCTCCGTTGGACAGCTGTTTATTCCTGCTGTAACCAGAACTTAATTTAATGTGTTCCCAGAAACTCTGAATTTTATACTGTGTCTGCTCTGATACTGAGCAATGTGATGAACAATGTCCGAGGTTACTAATTGGGCTTCACTTCTAGTCCTGATAAGACACACCGACAAGGACAAAGTTTTCTCTAAGTGGCAGTTTAGTCCCCTTGATGAAGAGTGAGAGATAACTGCTTGAAGCAGTGTGGTGGAATATCACACCACCTGGTCTGAAAGTTGTGGAGAATTTAGCCCTTAGACTCTTGGAGCACATCAGTACAACACTGGATAATAAGAGCTTGGCTATGCTGAACAACAAAGCTTCTAGATGGCCAGTCTGTACACTAAGTTCAGGTCAAGTTTGAGAGATGGCAGAGGAAATGGGCTTCTTGAAGTCCTGACTCTGGAATTACAGAAGAGTATCTGGAAAATTTTTTAAGACTTCTCACTATGAGTCGGAATCGACTCGACAGCATTTTTTTTTTAAGGCAGGTTAGTTTACAACCACTCTAGCTTAGACTGCAAACATCAGATACCTGCATCTTTTTCCTGTACTCCAAGCTCCCTCCCTGAACTTGCCCTTGGAGTTCTATAACAGAGTATAAATTCCACAAAGTAGGGGGCACTTTAAGCCAGAGTCTGGCAGAGCTGCCACTCAGAAACGCATGAGCAATATTTTAGAACAAACATAGTCCTGTTATTTCCAAGGATCATACAGTCCCTATTTCTACTTTCCACACTCCAACCTCAAGTTGGCATAACACAGCACAGCTGTGAAAGGTCAGGGGTTCCAATCCACCAGGTGCTCCTGGGTCAAAGCAGTCTGCTTCTCTAAAGATTTACAGCCTTGGAAACCCTATGGGGCAGTTCTACCCTGTCCTGTAGGGTCCTATGAGTCCAAATCAACACCACAGCAGTGGGTTTACGTTAGCGGGCTTTTCCCCTCAGCCGGTGCCCAAACTATGAGCATCACCAGGACACCCGTGCTTAGTCAGTCACTGGAATGCTCTGCATCACTGGAGGAAGAGGTCTCAAAACTTGAAAATAACATGGGAAGGTGTAAAACCGACACTTTCTGACAGATTTCCTTAAAATCTTGCTCCTCAAGGGTGGTCCTCGGACCAGGAGCATCATCACCACCCCTGGGAGCTAGTTAGAAAGGTGGAATCTCAGGTCCGTACCCCAAACTTACTGGATCAGAATCCGCATTTTACCAAGATACCCAGATGATTACTATTCATATTAGGATTTTAGAAACTAACAGATGTAGCAAATGATCAATCCAAGGCTTCTCAGTCCCCCAACACGCAGGCTTAGTCCTTCCGTGCACGCCTCTCACTCCCTCCGCGCTGTAGCAACAGACTCCCCAGGGACCTCGGAGCCTGTGCTGCTGAGGGCAATTTGGTGATTGGCTGCTGTGGCCACGTGACCGGGGTCGGGCCTCCCGTGCGAGCGGATTGGCTGTCGCGGATGCTGACGGACAGGGCCGGGTGGGCCAGAGCCTGGTCGGAAGGTCTGGCGCGTGGACCAGAGGGGCGAAGGCGCGAGAGCGCTAGTGCGCATGCGCGAGTGGCGGGGCTTTCTCTCTCGCGGTCGGGGGGAGCTGGAGCGCTTGTCCTGAGGTGAGCGACGCCGAGGGGCTGCCGGTCCTATCGCACCTTCGGGGTCCTGGCCAGCGGGATGGCAGGGCGGGGCGTGGCAGGGGTAGTCTGGGGTTAAGCACCCCCAGGGAGCCCCGTTTCTGAGGTGGACGCAGACCCAGGCTCAGCCACCCCTCGGTGCCTCGGTTTCCCTTTCGTACCCTCTTACCCGTCTCTACAGCCTCCCCACCGCGGAGATGGGGCCGCCCGAGGGGAGTTGCCCACATGGCAGCATCGCCTCCGCCTTTGTTTCCCGCCCAGAGGGATGCTGGCAGGTAAAGGGCGCTGGTGGTGAGGTGGGGGTGTTCCAGGCGCGGACCCGGGCTGAGGCCCAGCAGGAAAAAAAAAAAAAATTTTTTTTTTTTTTCAGCAGAAGGTAGCATTAATGCAGCGGGAAAATGAGGAAGAAATGGAGTGTCACGTTAAAGTGGCCCAGGCCTTGGGACTCGAACCACTGAAGCCTCGGGACCCGCACTGATCCCGTGGCTGTGAGCGACGCCGAATTGCAGGCACAGCTGTGGAGAAGCGCTCTCTGCCCCGGTGTGGGCAGGGTGGGGGCGGTGTGACCGGGGGACTGAGCCGAGTGCTGCCCGGAGAAGCTTCTCTGGCCACTGGACCTGCAGGCGAGCCCTCGGCCCAGGATCCCCGCAGTTGGGCGCTCTGAGTGGGCTGAAGGGACCCAGAGATTCGTTACAGGGCTAAAAATGGTCTAAGCAGCTGGGTGCTGCGGAGCAGGTCTAAATGAGACCCTTAAGTGGTGACTGGTAAATTGTGAGGAAGGAAATGCCTGCAGTGAACTGCGGACCAGGTCAGCACACTGAGATTCTTCTTCAAGAAGACAGATTTTGTGCGCGTGTGTGTGGGGTGGGGGGTCGCTGTAAACTGAGATTTTTTGGGTCCTGTCCAAGGGGGTAATTACTTGTTTTCTGCTTATTAATGGACTGTAGGGAGAGGAAGGCAGGGTCTAAATTAAGCCTCTTCAGACCTCCTTAGTTCTTTGCAAAGTGTGTGTTTGAAGAAGACCATTTGGCTGGCAGAAGAGGGATGTGTGGGGAGGGAATCTCTCCTGTAAACCGTTCTTTGAAAAGGGGAGGTGTGTGCAGGAGTTTCAGAGCAGATTAAAACTGCAAGGTATTCCTTACCTCTCTCCTCCATTTTCCCAGACCTGCAATAGTAAGGGCATACTGTACATCCTTATAGTGAAACATAAAAAGTCCCTTCAGTTTTCCAGTGGGTAACTACTTTGTTAATTTTACTGTATTCTGGAGTTTCAATGTAATCCGCTTTGAATTTATTCTGGTATGAGAGTGACAAAGATCTTTATTTACCTGATTGCTTGGAGACATCCTGATACCTTTTCAAAGCCCTTTTATTCCTCTTCTCGCTACAGATTTGTTTCTTTAGGAAACAGTATGATTTTCAAACATATACTCCAGAGATGCATTATCCACTAAGCAAGGTACACATGGGGTTACTTGTGCCTACTTACCAGTCTGTAGTCAAAATTTTACCTGTTTTTCACCACATGAAAGATGTGATGAAAGCCCCATGAAACTGTGCACTACTGATTGGTAAGTAAACACAATTAAGCCTGTGGCACACCTTGCTTAGTGTAATCCCGTGAGTACCTTGCTTACTGCTTAATCCGCCCCTGCATCCTGACAAAATGTCTACACTTGATAGGAAATCAATTAGCTTGACAAGTCAAAAAAAAAAAAAATTGAAGAGGGAACACTTAGATTTGTTAGGGAGCAGAGAACTCTGAGGTGCATGAAAGTAAAAGAAGTTGCTGTGAAACTCAGGGTCACTGGGAACATAACAACTGTTCCTAGTAAAGTGAAATACAGGTTGTCGGCTAATAGTTTGGAACACAAAGCAAATTATTCGGGATAACTTAAAATTTTGCCTAAAATTTTTAAGTTGGTATTGGTGATGGTGGGGGAAGGAATTCTGAAGGTTGAGAGAGGTAGTATAACTTGAAAATGTATATGCTTTTAGGTCTAATGAAAAAATATCATTTTTGTCATGTAGGCAGTTCCTGGGTTATGAACGAGTTCCTCTCCTGAATCTGTCTTTAAGTTGAATTTGTACGTAAGTCAGAACAGTTAGGTATGGTTTGTATCTAACGTCAGTTAATCAAATGTCTTAGCACGTAGTGTTCCTTTTCTATACGTAAACATTAAAGAATCATTTCCAACTACACTAAAATATCTTTAACATGATAATATGGTAATAATAACAGTGTTCTAATGCGCTTCCCTAAGTAGTGCCAGTTTATTATTATGAACCATTGTATATACCTCACGTTTTTAATGTAAATAGGCTCTATGGGGATTGGTTTGTAACTACAAGTTGCACGTTAGCGGCACGTTTGTAACTGGGGACTGCCTGTGAAAACTACACAAAGGGCATGCAGTTCTTATGTTGAGCCTACGGAAGGGGCTATGAAAAGGTTGAAAAACACTGATCAGTTTAAGGAAGGGAAACCGGGAAGATTGGCAGGCTTAGTTCATCTTGAGGGACGCAGCATATATCCGTGACCTATAGAGCAAGGTTTTATTTTCTGAATCAATGAAAACTCATTACTGTTACTTTCAAAACAACAAAATCATTTCCTTTCTGTCGTTTCTGCCCCCTTGGTTTAGGCACCCGGAGGATGGAGAGCAAATGAAAGAGATTAGAGTCTGACCTCCATGCCTAAGCAGTAGTGTCCTTTGAGAAGGATCTGTGTCACATTGTGTACATGTAAGAGCCTTCACATTGAGAGGGGTCTGAGCACCTTCCTTAGGATGTGAGATGGAGCTAGATAGCATAGCCACAGGTCGGGGCTGGGAGTGCTATTATCTGATACTGAAGCAGTGGGGGAAAAGGAGAGCCAGGAAATGTTGAATTCAGTGAGGCTCTTGCATTTGGAACATTGAGGAGGCATTTCCAGGCAGAAGTGCCTCATTGTTGTCTAGCCTGGCTTTGCTTTATGTGGCTTCCAGACGACCTGCCAGTCACAATGGAGGCTCCTGTGGAGGTTACACATCTCAGGTTGTAGCTTATGCTTATAATGTGGCCTAGATAATAAGAAAGGCTCCCAAAGACAGAAATCTAGGCTGCCATTCCTGTCACCCATAGGCTTCCAGAAAGCAGATTGTGCCCTCCCTACCAGCAGGTGGCACTGCTGTCTCTGGGAATTCCTGGAGGAGACGAAATAATGGAGCTGGCAGACCAGGAGTGTGTAGCCTCTAGTCTAGAAGATCTTGAGAGGCTCTGTGAGATCTTAGTCAAAGAGAAGCTCAAAGAAAATAATTGTGAAAGCCAAACTGTTTCTATAAGGTTGGAATAATGGGTGTTGTGGTTACTTTGCTGGTCTTGTGTGTCTGTAGTGGGGGAGAAGGCGGAATGTAACCTACCAATTAAGCATCATAATACAGGGTTTGAAAGCACTTTGCATAAATTGGTTAATTGAATGTGAAGTTGAAATCATAATTCAATCAAATTTCCCCATAACTTCATAGTTTCTACTTCTTTGCTTGTAAAGCTAGTCTACACACATGGGTGGGATTCTGGAAATATACGTTATTGGATCAGTATCCAGTAATCACATACCTTGAAAGTAGGAGTGAGAGTATTAGTAAAAATACTGTTGGTTAATTAGTCTCTGTATTTCAGAGCTGACACAGAAGGCAGATCAAAGTTATTCGCAAATCAGTTTCTTCTAAAACTTGAAACTTCCTTGGAAGTATGGATTTTCTTAAATTCTGTCCTTTTGAGATTTTATTCACAACCCAAAACTTGGACATTGGTTTTATTGACCTTAGGAGCCAGGTTTCATTCATCCATTCTCTCTCTGGAAATAACTAGATGGCTGTCTGTTGAGTTGAATTTTGTAGACATGATGTTTGAGGGAGATGGGTGCTGTTGCCAGTGATGGGGAGGTTACCGTGTCTAATGAGGCCCTCAGCTTTGGCGCTGACCCAGGTAGAGTACACTGCCTTTGGCGCCAGTACCCCAGTCAGCTGCTTCCTCTTACAGTTCGTATTCTATGCCCAGCTTATTGGAGGTTGTTTTTTACTACCAGTAACGAATCCTAAAATTCTGCTGGTGCTGGCTCAACATTATTAGTCATTAGGGAGATGCAAATCAAAACCACAATGCCATACCACCTCACCCCCACTGGAATGGCTGTAATAAAAAAAAAGGAAAATAACAGGTGTTGGAGAGGATGTGGAGAAATTGGAACCCTTGTTCATTGCTGGTGGGAATGCAAGATGCCACAGTCGCTGTGGAAAACAGTTTTGTGGTTCCTCAAAAAAGTTAATCGTAGAACATATGACCCAGCAGTTCCAGTCCTAAGCATGTGGCCCAAAGAACTGAAAGCAGGGATGCAAAGAGCTACCTGTATACTAGTGTTCATTGCAGCCCAATTCACGATAGCCAAAACCTGAAAACAAGGGAAATGTCCATCAAGAGATGAATGGATAAACAAAATGTGGAATATACATAACAATGGGCTATTATTCAGCCATGCAATCCTGATACATGCTATAATGTGGATGGACCTGGAAAATGTTATGTTGAGCAAAATAAGTCAGTCACGGAAAGATACTCTTTGATCCTTCTTACATGAAATAGGCAGATCTATTTTTTTTTTTTTTATGGAGACCAGAGCTTATCAGTGATTGCCGGGGTGGGAGGAAAGAGTAAAGGGGAAGTCAGTCATTAGGGGCCCCTGAGTTTCTGTTAATGGTGGTGGGATAATTTGGAAAAGGATAGTGGTAATGGGTGTACAACATTTTCAGTGTAATCAATGTCATTGAATTGTACATATAAAAATTGTTGGGGGGAAAAATCCTGCTAGTACTAAATAGCAATAGTCACAACAGCTTGTTAACATTGCCTCTTTATGTGACCCCAACTCTCTTCACTTTTCTGAACCTCAGTTTTCTCACCTGTTCACTGGGATCGGTGAAGTGGCAGGTGTTGCTTAAGATTCCTTGGAAGTCTGAAATTGTCTGACTAGGTGATTTGTGTAGGTATTTCTGAAGCCTCTGGAAAATTCTCATTTAGAATTCATTTTCATACTGTGAGTGTAGGGAGTCTTAGTCATCTAGTGCTGCTATAACAAATACCACAAGTGGATGGCTTTAACAAAGAGAAGTTTATTCTCTCTCTGAGTCCAGTAGGCTAGAAGTCCAAATTCGGGGCGCTGGTTTTAGGGGAATGCTTTCTTTTTCTGTCGGTATGAGGTATGGTGGTATGAGGTCTCCAACTCTCTGCTTCCTTCCCTTTCCTTTTTATCTCTTGAGACATAAAAGGTGGTGCAGGCCACATCCCAGGGAAACTCCCTTTACATTGGTTCAGAGAGGTGACCTGGTAAGGGTGTTACAATCCCACCCTACCCCTCTTTAACATAAAATTACAATCACAAAATGGAGGACAGTCACATAACACTGGGAATCCTGGCCTAACGAAGTTGTTACACACATTTTTGGGGGACATAATACAATCTATGACATAGGGTGAGAAGAAATTTAAAGTCTCATAAATATTTATTTTGATAGGAAAGTTTTATTGTAAAATTAGAAACAGATATAAAAATGGGATATAAAAAGGGGCGAGGATAATGGGTACAGGTGAAGAACGCAAATGTGCCTTCCAGAGTGCAAAAGAAATTAGACTCTGAGCACCTGGGGGCAGTAAGACATGGTGGTGGGTACAGATCCCACGTAAAAGCTGGAATCTTCCAGGGAGTGGGGTGGGATGAGGTTTCCTTTTAGGTGCTGAGGTTTACCTACAGGCTAGACAGGACGTGGCTAGGCTAGCAGAAAAGGGACTTGGAAACTCCCTTCCCTTAACCAGCTGCCCAGTCAATCCATCAACGAACAGGGACAGGGGGACCAGCATTTCCCAGAGGCCAAGTCCCAGATACCATGTAATCTAAGAAGGTTTTAAGGCCAGGCAGCCTGGTGACTTCCAGCACTCTGGGATCTTTGAGTCATACACACATCATTTCATTAACCTCATGTCAAACCCCATGAGGTAGGTGGTGGATATCGACATTTTATAGACATGCACATTGCTGTCAGGAGGAGTGAAACACCTTGAGATAGTTTCCCTGGCTAGTCTGCTGGTGACCTAAGCTTCCAACCCAGGTATGGCCAGTTCTATGACTGGATATAAAATCTAATTCTTATGTACAGGAATGCTATCCTATCTCTCCCAAGCATTCTGTATAGTAAAATCCTTAAAATCTAAGCTAGAGTGTCCCAGCTGCCCTCATGCCCCCCAAATCACCAGTGTAGGCCAACATCTTTAGTGGAGGCCCAGACCAAGATAAGTGAAGAGTTTGAGTGTTTCGGAGGCAGACCTGTATGAAGCAGGGGTTCAAGCATGTGAATTTCAAAATGACAGGGAAGGAAGGCAGGGGCAGGGTGTGTAAATGGGGGACAGGAAGCAAAGGACATCAGTCTAAGTCAGGCTGCTCTCTCTTGAACATTAGTCTTCTGTGGCGGGAGGTAAATTGCCTTTTCTTAGACTTGGGAAGGCTGGATTGAGCCCTTTTCCCCTCTGGCTGCTTCCCAGCCTGGGCATCCTTAGCTCCAAGGCCTCATTCAGCTCTAGGAACATCTTGAAGCATTCATGCCCACGGATCTGAAGGGTGAAATATTTTTCATCCAGTGGCGGCTTCTTTGGCTTAGTAGTTGAGCTGGTGCTGGTGGGCAGTGCTCACTTAGTGATCCTCTCAGAGGATGGGTCAGGTCAAGGCTCCCATTTCCTGTGGAAATCGTCTTCCTCTGTACATCTGTCTTTCCCAGGACAGGTACAAATACGCACCTCGAAACTGTTGTGTGCCAGCAGATTACCATTGGAGTCTTCCAGTGTGATGATGGTGAGGATGGGTTCATGCCCCCAGTGCAGGAGCTGTTACACATGAAGTTGAAGTGGATAGTGGTAGTCAGAACCGACCTCTGGTGGCTCATAGGGCACCCCACACTATGTCATAGAGTGATGGTGTCCTCCAAATACTCAGCATGCGGGTTTCCCCCCACCTAGATGAGATGCTGAGGAGGGGCGAGGCAATCGCTATAGTCAGAGCGGCACTCAAGGTGGGGGCATTGCTTCACAACCTCCATCATATGCTGACGTCTGGTAGATGGCCATGGTGTGAACACAGGTGCTGGGCAGGGGTGGTGAGGTGACCCACGGCTGCACTGGACAGGTCTTTGCCTGCTGGCAAAACACCATGTTATGTTCAGGGGAGTACGTGTAGGTGACGGACTTGACTGTCCCAGAATGCAAGAAGCCCAGACAGAAACCATAGGTGCTGGGGTAGGTCTTCTGAGAAGGGACAGAGGATGACAGAGTCCAGGAGGTGGCTTGTGTGGGGGTGGCTGGTGCAGAGGCTGCTGATATTCTTTGAACCCCAACATGGCATTCTAGCCAGTGTGCAGCATCTTCTGGGAGTAGCAGATCGTCTACAACCTCTACTGCTGGGCGTAACGAGGGGGACAAAACCAGCTTCTCAGGAATGAGTTTCCCCAAGTATGAAAACGTCTCTTGACTCAGAGGGAGCTCAGTGCTGAGATCCGACTGGGGCTGCTCCGTTGCAGCTCCAGGGAAGGTAGTCTGTACACGGAGCCTCAGGGAAGTGTGTAACCTTCCAGGGAAGCACTCTCCAGGCCCAGAAACCAGGTGCCCCCAGATCCCAGTAGCTAGCTGTGCCCAGGATGGTGGCTTTGGGCTTTTGACTTGTTAACATTTCTTCCCAGATAGTTATGCATTATCTTGGAATCACAAAGTCATAGCTAGAAAGAATGCCAGAGATGGTTTAATTCAAACTTTTCATTTTATAGTCAGGAAGTTTCAATTTAGAAACTAGGTGACCTGACCAAGCTAACAGGGCTAGTTAGTGGCAGAAAACAAGGGGACTAAGACTCAAGCTTGGATCTTACCTGAATCTTCCATTTCCCAGTGCTGCCTCCCTTCACCTGCCCTCAGGACATAGAACATGTTGTGTCTACAGGGCCAAGCAAATTCTCTGGGGAATTCATTAATACAGGATTTTAAAGGCACGGCATGAATGGGGTTGAGTTTGGGGAGAAAGTCAAGGTTAGACTTCTCTTTGCAGCTCATTCTTTTCTTCCCTGACTGATCCCGAGCAGGATTTTTTTACTATGCATCTTAGGGGTTTTAAAACTTTTCTGTACACCGTCTGTTTCCTGTAAGAAAAAAACTTTCACCATCCTAGAAGAGTCCTTCCGCAATCACTTGTTCTTAAATTGAGGTTCATGAACTCCCAAAGGGCTAATATTTTCAAGGTTCATCCATGTGGCAGCATGTATCTGAAGTTCATTTTTCCTAATGGCCATCGTGTGTATATTGCATGTTCTGTTTATCATCTGTTGATGGACGCTTGGGTTGTTTCTACCTTTTGGGTAGTATGACAATGCTGCCTTGAAAATGTGTACAAGTATCTGTTTGAGTGCCTACTTTCAGATATTTTGGGTATATACCTAGGAGTGGAATTGCTGGGTCATAGGGTAATTCTGTGTTGAACGTTTTGAGAAACTGCCGAACTCTTTTTCACAATGACTGCCATTTTACAGTCCCACCAGCAATGCACCAGGATTCTAATTTCTCCACATGGCTTCCTTTTTGATCGTATGTGTTTTATCCTGCATTTAACATATTATTCTGAGGAGGGAGTCCTTGGCTTCAACAGACTGCCAGAGAAGCCCACAGTACAAAGAAGACTAATAACACTCCAGTCTGCAGTAGATTCTGGAAAACCCCCAGAATGGGAGAATTCTTGATTGAGGATTTGAGGAGTTAAACGTATTCTGGTGGAAGAGGGTTGTGAGGTGGAGTATGGAAGTTCCTAGTAGTAGTTTAATCTTTATTAAAAATACTTAAATTTGCTCACTAAATGAAGATACTCATATTTATTCATCTTAAACTAATAATGAATATGCAAGTATTGATTTCAATTTACCATGCCTTGCTCAATAAGTTGTTGTTGTTGTTAGGTGCCGTCGAGTTGGTTCCAACTCATAGCGACCCTATGCACAACAGAACGAAACACTGCCCGGTCCTGAGACATCCTTACAATCATTGTTATGCTTGAGCTCAGTGTTTCAGCCACTGTGTCACTCCACCTCCTTGAGGGTCTTCCTCTTTTCTGCTGACCCTGTATTCTGTGAAGCATGATGTCCTTCTCCACGGACTGATCTCTCCTGGCAGCACGTCCAAAGTATGTAAGATGCAGTTTTGCCATCCTTGCCTCTAAGGAGCATTCTGGCTGTTCTTCTTCTAAGACAGATTTGTTTGTTCTTTTGGCAGTCCATGGTATATTCAATATTCTTTGCCAACACCACAATTCAAAGGCGTCAACTCTTCTTCGGTCTTCCTTATTCATTGTCCAGCTTTCACATGTATATGATGTGATTGAAAATACCATGGCCTGGGTCAGGTGCATCTTAGTCTTCAAGGTGACATCTTTGCTCTTCAACACTTTAAAGAGGTCCTTTGCAGCAGATTTACCCAGTGCAGTGCGTCTTTTGGTTTCTTGACTGCTGCTTCCATGGCTGTTGATTGTGGATCCAAGTAAAATGAAATCCTTGACAACTTCCATCTTTTTTCCATTTATCATGATGTTGCTCGTTGGTCCAGTTGTATTCCTTCTTCATTTCAGCAAGACATGTTCAAATTCCCTTTGCTTTGTTGGAGATGACATGCGTGCTAAGTGGCTCCCCGCTTTTCCACTCTGATTTGGTTTCCAGATATTCTGTGCCTTTCTGATTTATGACTTGGGAGTTTTTGACTCCTGTCTTTCACGTCAGTGATCCTACATCTCATGTTCTTCTCTAAGCACCTAGGACCCACCATCATCTCAGAAGCAGAATAATTTACATGCCAGGAATACAAAAAAAAAAAAGCTTTAGATTCTTTTGTTTTCAGGGTTCGCCACAGAAACCATTGTTCCTCTTCAGCCAATTCTTCTGTTTGCTACCCCAAGTTCTCTCTTTTTCTGATTATCCCCAAATGGGGATGACTCAGAATTTGTATACATTGGAAACAAAATTTTCGTTTTTGCCAGAAAGTAAAAGAAGGTAATTTGTGTTTAAGTGACATTTTGGATACATGAGATGTAACCTTGTTTGGGCTCACTGCATTTTGGAGATCATTTGCCTGAAAAATCCCTTGATGTGTACCCTGTGACAGCTTGCCCCTATTTAGTACCCTGGTGGCCTTTCTTGGTGAATTTCACCCTCTGGTATCTTTTTGGATATGGACCAGAATAATATTCGCTCTAGCTTTAGTGAAGAATAAAAATACCTTTTCTTTAGAAGGTTATCATTGAGTTTATTTAATTATAGAAAAAAAGTTAAATGTTTGCATTCTAATCCTACCACACCACTAAGTTACTGAGAGATTTTGGAGGCCTCAGTGACTTCTCTGAATTTGTTTCCTTCTCTTAAAAATAAGGGGGGGGGGGGGGTAAAAAAAAACCATCGCCATTGAGTGGATTTCGACTCATAGCGACCCTATAGGACAGAGTAGAACTGCCCAATAGAGTTATCCAAGGAGCGCCTGGTGGATTGGAACTGCCGACCTCTTGGTTAGCAGCTGTTTCACTTAACCACTACGCCACCAGGGTTTCCGGGGCGGGGGGATAGTATCTCCTTAATTCTTTCTATTCTCCAAACCCTGTGACTGTCAAATTTTATCTGATGGTCATACTAAACACATCCTAGAACTGCTGGATAGTTGGGGATTCATTTATAATCAATTAAAGTCAGGACCAGGAAAATTATTCTTTATTTCCACAGATTTCTTTGTGGTTTACAAAAATATTCTCTGTTTATCTCTTTTTACTCAATTTTCTGTTCCTCTTAGGCCAGCAGCATTGACATCACCTGGGAACTTGCTAGAAAAGCACAATCTCAGAACTCACCATGTCCTCCTGAATTAGAGTCTACATTTACCAAGATACTCAGGTGATGTGCATGCACAGGAAATCTGAGAACTGCTGCTTTGTCTCATTTTGAGTCTCATAATATGGTCGCTATGAGTTGAAACCAATTCACCAGCACCTAACAACAGTAACAACAATCACCCTCGGTGGAAGGCAGGGTATTTTACAGATGAGGAAATCAAGACTCAGGTTTGTTAAGTAACTAAGTCAAGGTTGCTGTGCTTGTGTCTCATCCAGACTTTCTTGCTCTAAACCTAATGCAGCCAGGATGCTCATTAGAAGTGAGGATAGCAAAACTTCATCTCAAGTACTTTGGACACGTGATCAGGAGGGTCCAGCCCCTGAAGAAGAACATCATGCTTCGTAAAATACAGGGTCACCCAAAAAGAGGAAAACCCTCAATGAGATGCATTGACACAGCAACTGAAACAGTGGGCTCTAACATAGCAACGATTGTGAGGATGGCACAGGACCGGGCAGTGTTTCATTCTGTTGTACACAGGGTCTCTGTGAGTCAGAATTGACGGCACCTAACAACAACAACAAACCTAATGCTGTCTTCTTGGTTGGGCTGGAGTCAGCCTTGTACAACAGAGACTCCTGGCTGCCCACCAGTCCATGTCGATAGTTCTATCCAACTAGTGACTGAGTTCTAGCCAGCATAATGTGAGTGGAAGTGGGAAGTACTGTGATCCATTTCTAGGGAAAGAGACAAACTCAATAAGATAACTCCCATGCAAGCTCCTCCATTGTGTTTTCCACTCCTAGCTGACTTGAAAGGAGAGAAATCCCCAGAGCATCTTTGGTCTTTGAGGCACAGGGGAGATTGGTGTACCCACAGGTATCTGGTTGCAGCAGGGGGTCATGTTCTGAACAAGGCAGGGGCTGCCAACTGTCCCCTGAGTGTCTGTGAGGGAAGCGTGTCCCTGTTCCCTAGAACGCACAGGTGTGTAGGTTCTGCAGCTGGACCATGGGCGCCCAGTACTTTTGGGTGTAAGGACTGGTAGGCACCAATTATCGGTGGACCCCTGTCGTGGGTGGCTAGGTGACGTGGGTGGAGCCGCCAGTCCTCAGGCCCCTGATGTGGGTAGGTAAGGACCCTGTTTAATAAGCAAGGCAGTGTCAAACATCAGAAACCTACCTGTCCACTGCACAGCTGAAATAGTTGAAGTCAGATGTCAAGTAGATACACTGTTGCAGTCTACCAGTAAGGGCCTAATCTGAAATGGGCCCACACAGGTCCATGCAGGGGTTGAAGGTACTCAAAGTCCACGGACCATTTGTACCTGGACAGGAGCCGCTTCTGTCCTGAGCTCCCCAACTTAGTGGAGCTGGCAGATTATCTTTTCCCCCAAGGCTGGGAAAATGGCTCAGGGCACACAGCAGAACCTATCTCAGGCCCAGGGAAATTGACAGCCACTGAAGCCATCTTGGGGGCTGGGGGCGCAGTAAAATGGACGCAAGTACTTAGCTTTTGCTGAGAGTGCCGTTCTTCTCTGGTTGGGGAGATGTGAGTGGACTGTGCGGCCCGCTGTCTCTTCCTGAGGAACCCTCATCCCGAACACTACCGCCAGCCCTGCTTCGGTTGTTCTGGGGATTGTGCCTGAAGGGCACTGGTTCCTGCCGAGTCAGGTCTGGCAACTCCTTGCCGCTTCTGAACCATCTCTCCCTCTCCGTGCCGCTCAGCTCAGTCCAATTTCCGAACTTTGCCTTTGATGTTCAGGGCTCCTACCTTGTCATACGTATAACGACTTCACTTTTTTTTTTTGGTCTTTGTTGTAAGAGGGATCTCCGGAAGCACCTGACTACTCCACCATCTTGGCCCTGCCTCACTCCAGAGCAACCTTAGAAATTGTTTAGAGATGGCAAGACTGTTGTCAGCCTGGGTCCCTGGATCACTGCACTGAGAAAGCCCACCACAGTGATGGACCTTTCACCTGTCCAGTATGTGTACAGGAGCCAGAAGTAAACTTTTATTGGGTTTGAGCCATTATATGTGTTTGGGTCTATTCCTTCAGCGCTTAGCCAACTCTAACAAATACACTCGAGCATTGACTTAGTGCTTGAAGTTGTGGGTCTTTTGGCCTAAGGCATTCATTCATTTTTTTTGTCTCTGGCAGTTGGTGATTGATCAGTCATGGTCCAGCATGCAGAAGTGAGTCAGCGACTGGTGAAAAACAGCAGAGCTGATGGGTTGTGAAGACGTGTGTTGGAAGACTTCCGCACTGTCTACTCCAGGGTAAGGCAAAGGCAGTGACTGCCATTGTTACTCTGACTTTGCCAAGTCACAGGGACTCTTGTCTCTCCAGCCTCTCAGAGTTAGGGCAATGGGATGCCCTGCCTGTGAAAGGTTCCCAAAGCCTCTGTTGATTCACCTCATAGACACTATGCCAATCAATAATTGTGAAGAGAAAAACCATTAGGTTTTAGGTGATGGGATGGAATTCATTAGAAAATTACGTGCATGTAATTATGTCAGGCATTATTAGGGATTTCTTTACATGAGACGTGATTTTCCTAGCCTCAGGGAAGGGTTGTTGGGCCTTCCTGAGGTGTGTTATCGAGACTGGAACCAGGCCTGATTGCCTTTTTCCTGTACCATATCAGGCTGTTAGCTCTGCCAGCTCGCATAACCTCAACCACCATCCTCCTTCTCCATGGATCACTTTCCTTAACTGTTCTGTCGTTGATTACTTTTTCTAGAAAGGAAACAGCTTGCCAGAGAGTTGAAGATTCCAGGTTTGGTGGATAACAGCATTAGCAAAGCACATGGTTCTGCCCGTTCCACTTTATCCTTCATCACTGGCAGTTACGTGTTCATTTACTTATCTCTTTACAGTTCCTAGTGAATCAGGTAAGGAGTCCTGGTGGCACAATGGTTAAGCACTTGGCTGCTAACCGTAACATTGGAAGTTCGAACCCACTTAGCAGCTCCATGGTAGAAAGACCTGGGAATCTGATGGCACCTAACAATAGTGAATCGGGTATTGGAATTGGGAGCATCATGACCAAGGCTGGCTTTGAGCTTTCATTTTTGCTAAAGATTTTTGAGGCCAGAAGGAGAAAGTAACTGTTCATTGTCCCCTTCTCAGAGTCCAAGTGGAAGTCTGGGAAGAAGGGGTAGAAAAGATACCACATCTCTTTCTGAGCCTCCAGCTTCTACAGCTTGAACTAAAATCAGACTCCTTGAAGAGAAAATTACAACTAATAGAAATCTAGGCAAAGCCAAGGATGGTTAGGAAAGAGGGACAGGAAGTGAAAAATTAAAAAAAGAAAAATTGCATTCAGCTTAACAACTGCTTGGAGTGTTTTTTTAAGCTTCCTTTAGTACTTTGGAGCCCTTACTGGATAACGTCCCATTGCCCAGCCTCAGACAGAGGGCAGCCAGAAAGGCTGATGTCCTTAGGTGCCTCACATGGCTCAGTAATGAGTGCAATTTACTGAACAAAATAGACAATTAGGGGCTGTAGATCTCTGGAGATTCCGATCAATGTACATCATTACTGCTCTTGAGTGACACGTGTGTGGGGATGAGCAAAGCAGAGAAAAGGAAGCTGCAAAAGCATGTCAGCAACTGAAGACTCCAGATGAGCAGCCAGGTACAGGCTGACCACAGCTCAGGGGATGGAGGTTGCTAAGGAAAGGAGCTGGTCTTTGCCAGGTTTTCTCAATAAAGGAAAAGAGTTGGGCTTTGTGAGCTCTACTCATTTTCCTCTATGGCTCCCTGTATCCTCTGTTTGAACAATAACTAAAAAGTATGGCGTGTCAGAAATAGCACTTGACCAGCATGTGTAAATGCTGTCCAATGATAAAATTGTAGAGTAAGCCATTCTTTAACTATCAGTTAGCGACCAAAGAAAGTAATCCTAGCGATACCAGTAGACCGGAGTTTCTCAACCTCAATGCAGTTGACATTTTGACATTTTGGTCCAGACAGTTCTTGTTTTGGTGGTGGTGGTGGGGTGCTTTTTGTAGGATGTTTAGCAGCATCACTGGCATCTGCTTACTGGATGCCAGTAGCACTGCCCCGCTCTCCAATCATGACAATCATGGAGACATTTTTATGTCTCCAGACATGCCAGATGTCCGTGTGAGGGTGGAGGGACACCAAAAGAGCCCCAGTTGAGAGTGACTACAGTGGGAGATACAGTAATTTAATCTTGCTCTGAGTTTCTCTGTGACTGTATTTTAATGATTTAACCTCATTGTGACTCAGTTTCCCTACATATAAAGTAAACACAGACTAAGGAAGTAATGTGCATAGTACTGCGTGGCAACTAGGGGGTTCTATAAGCATTCGAAACAATACCTGTCTGCCCACATTTCCAGGACCCAAATATCACTCTTAATCTTTGTGATGGCAGTAAGTGAGGTGCAATGGGAATTTGGAGAGGAGTGAAGGCGTGGTGTGGGAAATGCTGAACATTTCTGAGTTTATTTGAAGGCATCCTGTCCTAGTTTGTTGTGACAGTGTATTCTGGATGAAGGCTTTCTTTTGGAGAGGAAAGAAAGGGGAGGGTGGAGGAGGCAGGAAGGAGCCTGCTCAGAAGAGCAGTGAAGAAAGTGCTCTTCGTGGAGCGATCTTGTAATGTGAAAGTGACTCATATACAATTAGGCCTGAGGACACAGAGAAGTAACCCCCAAAATCAAAATATCTTTGCACATGACTGCTGATCCAGAAGAGTTGTTGCACGTGATTAATGAAGACCAGAGAGTGGAGAAGTCTCTTTGTTCTAGACCCTTTACATTTCTGTCTTCACTCTTTTGGAATGTGGAAAAACGTTGTCAACATATGCCTTTGATAAATTCTTTACTATGATACGTGCGTTCTTTTGTTACACTTCAGAACTGTGTGTCGGAAAGGTGAAAAAGGCTGTAATCCTGATTTAGACCCAAGTGATGTACGTTATTTTAATAGAAAGCACCAACTTGACTCTAAGCAGGGTCAGTGCAGGTATCAGATGTAAACCATCCTGGCAGGCTTGCGTTCACCACTGCGCTGTTTTCTGGTCTGTGTAGTGTTAGATACACTTGCAAAGCTTATGACAAATGTGGACAGACCTTGGATCTAATAGGTGGAGAAGCCGTCTTAGACAGGCAGCCTTGTTGTTTATATTCTGTCTGCCCTGCATTTATAGTACTAGGTGTTAAGTTTTTACTAGGAGGAAAGGGGCACTTCTGTGTAGCAGAAAGGGGCCAGTGAGAGAAGCTGTTCTGGTAGATAGGTTGGTGTCTTAGTCACCTAGTGCTGCTGTAACAGAAATGCCACAAGTGGATGGCTTTAACAAAGAGAAATTTGTTCTCTCACAGTTTAGAAGGCTAGCAGTCCAAATTCATGATGCTAGCTCCAGGGGAAGGTTTTTTCTCTGTGTGAGCTCTGAGGGTAGGTCCTTGTCACAATCTTCCCATCCTAGGAACTTCTCAGTGCAGGGGCCTTGTGTCCAAAGGGAGCTCTTCCCTCTGGTTCTGCATTCTTGGTGGTAGGAGGTCCCCATGTCTCTGTACTCACTTCTCTTTTTTATATGTTGAAAGAGATTGATTTAAAATACAAACTAATTTTGTAGATTGAATCATGCCTCATTAACATAACTGCCTCTAATCCCACCTCATTAACATCCTAGAGGTAGGATTTACAACCCATAGGAAATTACATCAGATGACAGACTGTTGGACAGTCAGAGAACACTGGGATTCATGGCCTAGCCAAATTGACAAACATTTTAGGGGGGACATGATTCCATCTATGACAATTGGTGTTTGAATAGTCGAAGTTTTTATTTTAGTGCTACTCAGAGTGTGTTCCTAGCAGCATCAGCATTACCTGGGAACTTGTTAGAGATGTAAATGATAGGGGTTCAACCCAGACCTCCTGAATCAGAAACTTGGGGTTGGAGCTCAATAATCTGTGTTTTAACAAGCCCTCCGTGATTCTGATGTATGTTAAAATTTGAGAAGTCCTGCTCTTCTGATGTGTGATACGGTGAAATGTTATGCATAGTGTCTGTGTGTGTATGGAGGGGCAAGGGTTAAGGAAGTGTTTTATCAGGTAGTTAGAGGATGAGTAAGATTGTCTTGTGATACACTTTTGTGTAAGCCTTTAACTATGCTGTCCAGTACAATAGCCACAAACCACATGTGGCTATTTATATTTAAACTAATGCAACTAAATACAATTTAAAAAATTTAGCTCTTCAGTTGAACTAGCCACCTTTCAAGTGCTTAGTAGCCACATGTGTTTAGTGCTGCCTTATTAGAGAGCACAGATGTAGAATGTGTTCATCATCACAGAAAGTTCTATTGGACAACAATGTTTCAGCCTATAATGACCCCTGTTTGACTCATACAGGCTGGAAACCCCCACTTGTAGTGATGGTGTGTTCTGGTTAAGTCAAGACCTCAACTCATTGAAAACAGAATTGAGTTTTAGACTTCTCTACCCTGGGGAGACTTTCAGACTGTAGTTGTATCCTGGTGAACTTTTTCCCTTGTGGTAGCATCTGCCTGGTAGGAAAGTTCAATGGGTCTGTCTCCCACATAATTGAGAACACTGCCTCTAAAATATTTGCTCTTTAATCTGCTAAGCTGTCTCTTTCCATTTGGTCTCCCCATGCCCTGACCAGCGGTGGTAAAGCTTGTCTGTGCAGGATGTCTCTTTGAATACTGCCTAGAGCTTTATAAAGAGTCTGGAAGAGGTGGCAAGAGAGTTTCACTTCTTCTTTTTCCCCAGCATGGCTCAAAACACTGTTTCTTAAAAGGATATTAATTCACAAACTCAATCTGCAAAGAGTTACCCTCTGAAGAATTAATCTCTAAAGTGAAATTTCAACAGACGTATTATACCACCAATCCAAAAAACCAAATCCACTGTCATCGAGTTGATTCCGACTCATAGCGACCCTAAAGGACAGAGTAGAACTGCCCCATAGAGTTTCCAAGGAGCCCCTGGTGGATTTGAACTGCCAACCTCTTGGTTAGCAGCTGTAGCTCTTAACCACTGCACCACCAGGGTTTCTGTATTATATCACAGATTTTGTAATTAAGCCCTTTAGCAATGTGGAAAAAATTTCAGTTGATACTCTATTGCTGGAAACCCTGGTGGCATACAGCTGTTAACCAAGAGGTTGGCAGTTCAAATCCGCCAGGCGCTTCTTGGGAACTCTATAGGGCAGTTCTACTGAGTCAGAATGGAGCCCTGGTGATGCAGTTGTTAAGTACGCAACTACTAACCGAAAGGTCGCAGCTGGAACCCACCAGTTGCTCAGAGGGAGAAAGATGTGGCAGTCTGCTTCCCTAAAGATCACAACCTTGGAAAGCTTGTGCGGCAGTCTACTCTGTCCTGTCAGGTTGCTCTGAGTTGGAATCGACTCAATCGCAGTGAGTTTGGTTTTTGTCATTGCTATTATCAACAATAGCAATAATTATTGAGTTGCTAAGAAATTCTCCTAATTAGAACAAATAAAAAGATGTGGAAATGCACAGTGTTTAAAAGATGAAATGGAAAGCTAACTGGGCCCATGGAAGGGGGTACGAGAGTAAGAACTTTGTGTGCCTTAAGCATTATTGCTGGAGGTGAGGGAAGGAGCTACATATGGTACGTATGGGATCACGTTGACCTTTGGACAGCCTTAACTTGACTGGTTCACTTCTGAGGGAGGATGTTGCTTATTCTCTTACTGCCCTTTTCTCTTTAATTTGTCTTTCTTACCCTCTTCTGTCTGCACAGAATGTTGGAGAGGGCCCAGTGTTCTCAAGGAGGGTGTGTTGGCGTGATTTATCATTATATGAAACTGTCCTGCCCATTTTGGACATTTAGCATCCCTGGTCCCTTGATGCCCATGTTACTCCAACCTAACCAAGTCATCGTGTCAACCAAAGATATCCACCCCACCCGCAGTACATGTTTCCCAATGCCTGTGATTGAGAATTACTGGCTGCTTTTTTTTTTTTTTTTAAAGAGATGAGCTTGGTGTCTTGCTTGGTGTCTTTTTTGGGAGGGAGAAGTGATCAGAGTTGGTGAAGGTGCAGGTGCTCCGAGGGGCTGGGTCATTAATTTCTGACACAACCTGGCCGCAAACAGCCGCTTCTCGCAGTGCTAGAAGTGATGCTGGGAGCTGATTTTGTTCTATTAGACTAGAAGAATTGCATTCTGCTACTGCAAGACTTGGACCCAGAGGCTCAAAATCAACAGAGGCCTCTGTTACTGTCAGGGAAGGACCTAACTCATGAACAGGAAGATAGTTCCTGGTCTGGTGCCACTCCAGGGCGTGTCTGCACTAACATTGGTTGCTCATCGGCACACTACTTCTTGGCCATTAACATGACACAGCATTTCCATTTAGGCTTCTCTTCTGGAGTCTTTCTGCTCATGTTCTCCCTTCTTGTTCTTACAACCTACTGATGGTCTGTGTATGGACCAAAGTCTAAGAAAAGAATAGACTATGATAGGTTCTGTAGTAGCTATCATCCCTTTTGGCCTAAGCTCTTAAACCAGGCAATCTTATGGATGTTGATACCTTCTCCTGGACTGTCTTAGTGATCTAGTGCTGCTACAACAGAAGTACCACAAGTGGATGGCTTTAACAAAGAGAAATTTATTTTCTCACAATCTAGTAAGTTAGAAGTCCAAATTCAGGGCATCAGCTCCAGGGAAAGGCTTTCTCTCTTTGTGGGCTCTAGAGGAAGGCCCTCGCCCTCAATCCTCCCCTGGTGGAGGAGCTTCTCAGGCGTAGGGACCCCGGGTCCAAAGGACACGCTGTGCTTCTAGTGTTTCTTTCTTGGTGGTATGAGGTCCCCCTCTCTGCTAGTTTCCCTTTCCTTTTATCCGTTGCAGGATGAATGTGGTGCAGGCCACACCCCAGGGAATCTCCCTTTACATTGAATCAGTGATATGACCTTAGTAAGGGTGTTACAATCCCACCTAATCCTCTTTAACATAAAATTAGAATCATACAATGGAGGAAACCACACAATATTGGAAATCATGGCCCAGCCAAATTGATAAACACATTTTGGGGTTTGCGGACATAATTCAATCCATGACATGGTCCAGATATTTGTGGCCTAGGGCTACTTGCTTCAGTAAGGGCTGTGGTCCTGGCAGTTTCCCTAGAAGAGATCAGTGGTAGGATAGACTGATAGAACATGAGACCCCTCTCCAGTGTAAACCAAAAAACCAGTTGCCCTTGCATCGTTTCTGACTCATGGTGACACCATGTGTGCAGAGTAGACCTGTTCCGTAGGGTTTTCAATGCCATGAGCCTTCAGAAACAGATCAGCAGGCCTTTCTTCCAAGGAGCCTCTGGGTGGCTTCGAACTACCACCCTTTTGGTTAGTAGTCAAGTGCTTAACCTTTTTTGCCACCTAGGGACTCTCCCTCTTGTATGTTGCTGTTGTTGGTCGCCATCAAGTCGATTCTGACTCATTAGCAAGAGCGTGCTTGCAGAGTAGAGCTGCTCCGTAGGGTGTTCAAGGCTGTGACCTTTTAGAAGTAGATCACCAGGCCTGTCTTCCAATGCGCCTCTGGATGGGTTCATACTTCCAACCTTTCAGCTAGTAATCGAGCGTATCACCGTTTGCCCCACTCAGGGACTTCTCTCTCTGGCATAGGGACCCTGAATTGTTAACTTCTGGAATCAATATAAATAGCATTTGTGGGTTATGTGCAGCGTAGAGAATTGGAAGATGATTCACTAACTTACGTGCTTTCATGTTCAGTAGCAGTTGGGGAAAAGCATGAACCCGTTCTTTTAATTGAGACGATGGGCTGCATCTCAGTATAGAATAGTAGGGAAATTGCTAGACTAGATGATTGGGAAATGGGGAGTTGTATTTTCCATATGGATAGCCTGTTTTTTCCATCTGTCAAGTATGATTCTCTCAGCCACTCATGCATCCCACGAGAATAATGGCTAGGTGACTGTCTAGTGTTGGAAGACATTTTTAACACCTGTGACAAGTGTTGTTCAACAGCTGGGTTTGTAAGATTCGAGTTCTGACAAAGAAAATAACTTGGCTTATTAGTCTAAAAATAAATTCCATATAAATGTTGTCATTTCGGGGATTACTGTCTTAGAAAGTGTACTTAATATTTTGTTATAGTGGGTTTTGCTCATGTGAACAAACGATTGAGTGTGACTTTATAAGGGAACGCATTATAATGTCACACAGAGGGCTCTGTCCTTATTCCTGATTCTGTATCAGGTAAGAACGACGGTCCAGGTTCCATTGGGACCAGCACGACTGTGAGTGGGGTGATCTGTGGCAGCACAAAGAGCTCATGATGTCGATGAATTCATTAAAGGCTCTAATACTGAATTCTTCTCACCGAGTAGCTGGATCCCGGTGGCACTAACAGAGAATCAGTCAGTGTTTCCTTAGAGGGATGGAGCTTTGTTGATTGGGAGTCAGCAGAGGAGGGGTGCAGCAGAGCTTCTCCAGCTGGTGGGTGAGGAGAAAGTGTAGTTTGTTACCCAGGGGTGGCCGGGGTCAGCTTTCTCATCCAGCTGCTGACTACTGAAGTGAAAAGAACAGAGAGGAATCATTTGCTCCAGTTGCTCTTCTTCTTGAAGATTGCTACACCCTCTATGGGATTAAAAAAAAAAAAAGCAAAATGCGAAGAGAAAAAAGTACAGAATTATTTATAGTTAATTTTAATTTTATTTCTTTTGAATAGGAAGTTTTATATGTAGATAACCACATGTTGCCAGAAGATTAAAACCTTCAATTTTAATTTTAAATGAGCATTAATGTTGCAGGCTAAACTAAATGAAAATAAAGCAGCTCAAATCTGTGCATATATAATTTTTTTTTTTACAAAAATAAAACAAAATTATCATTGTTCCCGTAGGATCAGGAATTAACTTGCAGTAACCCTCGATGAAGATTCTGTAGCAATGGTAAAGACATCTGTTCCCTGCAGGATGTAAAGAGATCCTGAGAGATTCTGAAAGATGGCTGAGAGCCTAAAATCCTGGATCCTTGAATCCTGTCCTGCCGCAGGCCACTCTCTGTGAGACCCCTGAGGGATAAATGTGCGCCAGGGGGAGGACTGTGGGTGCAGATGCTTGATTGAGGACCTGTGACTGAGAGCCCTCGACCTGGTGAGCCACCTCACCCTTCCTGTAAGGCCCAGGAAGGGGCAGTGCCTCTCGGTGCTCTCTCTCCTGAGCCCATCATTGGCTGTTGCCTTGGACTTCCAAACAAGTAAAGCTGTGGGTGACTTAATGTTTTTAAATGTGACCCATTCCCAGCACCTGCCTCCTTAGAGGAGGCATCAGAAACAAGAAAGAAAGCAGGCAAGGAGGAGCATGATTCTCCTAGCTATCAGTAGCTTTCCCTGTTTCACTAGAAAGAACATTTATTGATCACTTTTTTTTTCTCTTCTCATTTTATTTTATTTTTTTATTGTGCTTTAGGTGAAAGTTTACAGCTCAAGTTAGTTTCTCATACAAAAATTTATAGACACATTGTTACGTGACCCTACTTGCTATCCCTATAATGTGACCATACATTCCTCTCTTCCATCCCGGATTTCCTGTGTCTATTCAACCAGTTCTGTCCCTTTCTGCCTTTTCATTCTGCCTCCAGATAGGAACTTCCCATTTAGTCTCGTGTATCTACTTAAACTAAGAGGCACAGTCTTCACGAGTATCATTTTATGTCTTATAGTCCAGTCTATTCTTTGTCTGAAGAGTTGGCTTTGGGAATGGCTTTTGTTCTGGGTTAACAGACAATCTGGGGTTTCTGCATTCTCAGTCAGACCATTAAGTCTGGTCTTTTTACTAGAATTTGAGTTCCGCAGCCCAATTTTCTCCTGTTCCATCAGGGACTCTGTATTTTGTTCCCTGTCAGGGCTGTCATTGGTGGTAGCAGGGCACCATTGTTGATCACTTTTGAACTTTTAATTTTTGACATTAATAAAATATTTGCCAAATGTTAAAGGTCAAGACATTATTTAAAACCCGTTGCCACCGAGTCAGCTCCAACTCATGGTGACCCTATAGGACAGAGTAGAACTGCCCTAAAAGGTTTCCAAGGAACACCTGGTAGGTTTAAACTGCTCACCTTTTGGTTAGTATCTGTAGCCTGTACCACTGTACCACCAGGGTTCCCAGGGAATATTTAGACGACCCCAATTTAGAAAATAATGTTTTTGCTTTGAGAGACCAAAATCCCATATTTACAGCCCTGGGTTTTAACTTTTTGTCCCTTGTAGCATTTCTCCAAATGCCTCTCTCTCTCTCTTTTCTCTTCTTCCATGAATGCTGTTACCTTGTTTAGGTCCTTTAGTCTTCTGCATTTTTTTCTTACGTCAGTCCATTATTTCGAGAGTTTTGTGGTTCCCAGTGGGCCTTAGGACAAAGTGCTTCTTAACTGGGCATAAAGGCTGTCCCCAGTCTGACTCCAGCTTCCCTTTCTTTGTACTTTGTTCGCAGAACATGTCCTTTATCCAAACTGGTCTGTGGCCCCTTTCTCTCCTTCCTGCGTAGATGTCCCCCTCCTTTTTTGTATGAATATTTGGTGACCTTGATAGACCTTGGGCCTAGTAGCTGGACAAATCTTTATTCCTGTCCTATGTGTATCAGTTTTTAGAAACGTGATTTTGAGCAAATTTCACTCAGCCTCAATTATCTCTTTTTTTTTTAATGTGTTTTGTTGTAGTTGTCAAGAATATACACAGCAAAACACACACCGATTTAACCATTACTGCATGTACAGTTCAGTGGCACTGATTACAATCTTTGAGTTGTGCAACCATTCTCACCCTCGTTTTCTGAGTTGTTCCTTCCTCTTTGACATAAACTCACTGCCCTCTAAGGTTTCTCTCTGTTATTTTGAGTTGCCCTTGTCAATTTGCTTCTGCATAGACAGATCTTAAAAGAGCATAATGCTTAGGCAGAGATTTTTTTCTAGTTAAGCTTAACTTTTGTTTGGTTTTAAGAAAACTTTAGGGGATATTTTTGGTTTAAGGTTTAAAGATTATCTCAGGGCAGTAGTTTGAGGGGTTCATCCAGCTTCTATTGCTCTGGAAAGTCTGGATTCCATGAAAACTTGAAAATCTATTTTTCATTTCCCCCCTTTTGTTCAGGATTCTGCTATAAAAACTTTAATCAAAATGTTCAGCAGTGGTAGCTGGGCACCATCCAGTTCTTCTGGTCTTATGGCAAAGAAGGCAATTGTTCACGGAGGCAGTTAGCCACACATTCCATATCCTCCTCCTATTCCTGACTGTCCTTCCTCTGTTGCTCCAGGCAAATAGAGACCATTTGTTGTGCTTTGGATGGCCGCTTGAAAGACCCCAGGCACTGCTCATCAAACCAGATGGTAGGACAGAAACACTGTTACTGGCCAATTAGTTGGGATATCCATGACCCTAAACCTCCAGACCAGGGAACCAAATCCCATGTGGTTTTTGGTTATACATAAGCTGCTTCAGCAGCTAGTCTTTTTTATTGTTGTAAATATTATTTTCTTATTTGCAGGATGAGTATTATAATACCTAATGTATAGGATACCTGTGAACCTAAAGTGAGGTGAAACACTTAGCATGCCCTTGGGGGTACTCTCCCTCCCAAGTCCTCTTTCTGTCTGCCTAGCCCAGAGCTCTGAATATAAACTCATCACAGGTGCTTGCTGGTTAACTTATTGATGATCAGAATTTCAGGGCTGGTCTACACAATTTTTTTTTTAATTGTGCTTTAAGTGAAAGTTTACGAATCAAGTCAGACTCTCATACAAAAATTTATGTAGACCTTGCTATATACTACTAATTGCTCTCCCCCCATGAGACAGCCCACTCCTTCCCTCCACTTTCTCCTTTCGTGTCCATTTGCCAGCTTCTAACCCCCTCTTCCCTCTCATCTCCCCTCCAAATAGGAGATGCCAACATAGTCTCAAGTGTCCACCTGATCCAAGAAGCTCACTCCTCACCAATGTCTTTTTCTGTCCCATTTTCCAGTCCAGTCCCTGTCTGGAGAATAAGTTTTGGGAATGGTTCCTGTCCTGGGCTAACAGAAGGTCTGGGGGCCGTGACCACGGGGGTCGTTCTAGTCTCAGTTAGACCATTAAGTCTGGTTTTATTTTGATATGCCCAAATGGATTGCTTGAGTGAGCTAGCTTGATTATTTTTGCTTTTGGAGCTCTGACGTCCTGTCCCTAGATGGGTAGAGCTGTTATCAGGCATATCAGTCTAGGAGTCCATTCAGTTTTCTTGTATGCATTCAGCTCAGGTGTCCAGATAGCTGATCATCAAGTGTGTGGTACAGGCTCTGTCCTACAGTCTTAGAGGGGCAGAGGTGATTGGTGTAGGTACCAGTATCTGGTTGCAGCAGGGGTTACACTCTGAACAAGGCAGGGGGCTAAGAATTGTCCCCCATGTGGCTCTGTGGAAAGCGTGTTCCTCTTCTCTGGAGTGTACAGGTGGGTGTGTTCTGCAGATGGACCATGGGCACCCAGTGTTTTTGGATGTAAGGATTGGGAGGAACGAGTTATCCTTGGACCCCTGTCACAGGTGGCTGGGTGACCTCAGTGGAGCCACCAGTCCTTAGGCCCCTACGTGGGTAGGTAAGGATCCTGTTTAATAGGCAAAGCAATGTCAAACATCAAACACCCACCTCTCTGCTGCATACCACGAATGGTTGGAGTCTGCTGACAAGGGCCTATGCTCCTGAAATAGGCCCACACAGTTGCATGCAGAGGGGAAAGGTACTCAAAGTTCATGGACTGTTTATACCTGGAGAGGAGCCACTTCTGTCCTGAGCTCCCCTGGTTAGTGGCTCTGGCAAATATCTTTTCCCCCAATTGCAAATTTATTCCTTCTCCAAGGCTGGGAGTATGGCTCTAGGTGCTCAACAGGGCCTATCTCAGGCCCAGGGAAATCAGCTCCTGAAGCCAGCTTGGGTGCGGGGGAGGGGCGTAGTAGACTATACGCAAGTACTTAGCTTTTGCTGAGAGCGCCGTTTTTCTCAGGGTCTAGAGGTGTAAGTAGGCTGTGTCGCTGGCCGCTTCTCCCCGTGGAAGATGCGGCCAAACGCTACTACCAGCCCACTGCCGCTGCTTCCGGAAATGGTGCCTGAGGGCTCCCCGCAATTCAGGTCCGGTAACTCATCTCCACTTCTGAACTGTCTCTTCCTCCCCCAGCCCCTCAGTTCATTTTCTAAGCTTGACTTTGATGTTCAGGGCTCCTAGGTTATTATAAATATACTCGTTTCACTTGCTTTTTCAGGTCTTTATTGTAAAAGGGCTTGCTAGAAGCATCTGTCTATTCTGCCGTCTTGGCTCTGTCTCCCTGTACCTTAAATTTTGAAAAGCACTTCTCTGAAAGGCACAAATGAGAGTCAATGAGTCCAGTATCTGACTAATCCAGGATGCTGCCAGATTAGATTAATTTGTGAGAAAAATTAACTTGGAGACCTGCAATATCCCTTTCGTTGACTAAAGTAATCCTATTATTGCCCTGACTCCATTTATTCACTATTACTCAGCATGTAGTCTGTACCCAGCACTGTGATTGTTGCTAGGGACATGGCACCCAGAAGACAGAGCCTTTCCTTTAAAGAGTGGAATAAAAGAAAAGGGAAAAGAAACAGGAAATGACAATACATTGGGATAAGGTTATGGTAGAGGAAATGGGTGGTATTGTGGGATCACCGAATTTTTTTATTCTAGATTTAGGGAGCAGTGGTGGTGCAGTGGTAGAATTCTCACCTTCCATATGGGAGACCTGGGTTTGATTACTGGCCGATGCACCTCATATACAACCTCCACCTATCTGTCATCGGAGGCTTGTGTGTTGCTACGAGGCTGAACAGGTTTCAGTGGACCTTCCAGACTAAGACAGATTAGGAAGAAATTCTTGACAATCTACATCCAAAAGAATCATCTAATAAAAACCCTATGGCTCACAATGGTCCAGTCTCTTTGTGCATGAGATTGCCATGAGTTGGGGGCCAACTGGATGGCAGCTAGCAACAACAAAGTTAGACTTGGTGGGGGATGGGGGGCTTAGGAAAAATTTTAGAGAGGGGCAGTAGTTAGCCAAGGAAAAGTGGAGGTGATATGGGGAACAAGTTGAGCAGGGGGCATATTCAAGGCAAAGTGAAATCCCCAGAGATAGATCACAAAATGTATCTTTGATAACTTCGAATAGTTCCATAGGGGAAAAGCTTGGAGAGGAAGGAGTGGAGTGGAATTGCTAAGAGAAGAGCTTGGAGAGAAATAAGCAGGGACCAAGCAGAAGGCCTTGTGTCTTTTTCTTGGACTTTTTCTTCAAGGGCAGAGGAAAACCATCAGAAACCTCTGGTGGACAGTGATTATTGAATGTCTGTTATTACTAGGCCTGGTGCTTGGGGTGTAGATGGTGGATCAGATTGGTGTTTCAGAAAGATCACCCTGACAATTGCTAATACGAAAATAACAATGATTGAGAGTCCCTGGGTAGTGCAAACAGTGAATTCACTTGGCTAACTGAAAGTTTGAGTCCACCCAGAGGTGCCTCGGAAGAAAGGCCTGGCAATCTACATCCCAGAAATCAGCCACTGAAAACCCTATGGAGCACAGTTCTACTCTGGCCCACGTGGGGTCTCCATGAGTCGGAATTGACTCAACAGCACCTAATTAAATTACTGAAAACTGACTATGTGCTGGGTGATAAGGGCTTTACGTGTTGGAACTCTTTTACAGTAACAGTACTTAATATTTATTAAGCGCTTGCCCTGGGCTAGATGCTTTACTTGCACCATCTCATTTAAATTCACCATAACCCCATGAGGTAGGTACTAGCATTATTCCCACTTTACAGACTACGATGTTAGAGAGGGTAGGAACCGGCACATCCTTACACAGCTAAGATAAGAACCAAAAGAGACTCACACGAGGCCAAGGGCTCCTAACGTTGTAAGGCAATGGCTCTTTAATAAAGTACAGTTCCAAGCCAGCAGTGCCAGCATCACCTGGGAACTTACTAGAAAGGGAGCTTACTCAAAATGCATATTCTCAGGCCCCATCCCAGATGTACTGATTCAGAAAGTCTGGGTGTGGGGCCCAGCATCTGTATTTTAACAAGCCCTCCCGATGATTCTGATGCATGCTAAATTCGAGAACTACTGTTGTAAGATTGTACATTTAACTGTTTCTCAATTTTCATCCAATAAACCTTTATTTGGAAACCCTGGTGACATAGTGGTTAAGTCCTATGGCCATTAACCAAGAGGTCAGCAGTTCGAATCTGCCAGGCGCTCCTTGGAAACTCTACGGGGCAGTTCTACCCTGCCCTATAGGGTCGCTGAGTCGGGATGGACTCAATGACAGTGGGGTTTTTTTGGCTTAGTTAAGTGCTATGCATTGTTCTAGGCTTTGCTAACGATACTGGTGCATAACTTTGTTGTTATTGTTAGGTGCTGTCCAGTTGGCTCCGACTCGTAGCGAACCTATGTACCACAGAATGAAACACTGCCTGGTTCTGTGCCGTGCTCACAGTCCTTGTTACAACTGAGCACATTGCTGGAGTTGCTGTGTCAGTCTCTTTGAGGGTTTTCCTCTTTCTGCTGACCCTGTACTTCACTGAGCATGATGTGCTTCTCCAGGGACTGATCCCTCCTGACAACATGGCCAAAGTATGTAAGACTCAGTCTTGTCATACTTGCTTCTAAGGAGCATTCTGGTTGTACTTCTTCCGACACAGATTTCTTCGTTCTTGACAGTCCATGGTATATTCGATATTCTTCGCCAACACCACAATTCAAAGGCATCAGTTCTTCTTCCATCTCCCTTCTTCATAGTTCAGCTTTCTTCTGCTTGGGTAACGCACACCTTAGTCATCAGGATGACATTTTTGCTTTCCAACACTTCAAAGTGGTCTTTTGCAGCCGATTTGCCCAACGCAATGCATCTTTTGATTTCTTGACTTCTGCTTCCAGGGGTGTTGATTGTGTATCCAAGTAATATGAAATCCTTGACAACTTTAGTCTTTTTTTCATTTATCATAATGTTGTTTATTGGTACAGTTGTGAGGACTTTTGTTTTCTTTATATTAATGTGTAATCCATACTGAAGGCTGTGGTCTTTGATGTTCATCAGTAAATGCCTCAAGCCCTCTTCACTTTGGGCAAGCAAGGTTGTGTCATCTGCATATTGCAGGTCGTAATGAGTCTTCCTCCAATCCTGATGCCCCATTCTTCTTCATATAGTCCAGCTTCTCGGATTATTTGCTAAGCATACAAAATGAATAAGCATGGTGCATGGATACAACCCTAATGTGCACCTTTCCTGACTTTAAACCACACAGTATTCCCTTGTTCTCTCCAAACAACTGCCTCTTGATCTAGGTACAGTTTCCTCATGAGCACAATTAATTGTTTTATAATTCCCATGCTTCACAATGTTATCCATAATTTGTTATGACCCACAAAGGCAAATGAATGCCTTTGCATAGTGAACAAAACACAGGTAAACATCCTTCTGTTATTCTCTGCTTTCAGCCAGGGTCTATCTGACATCAGGAATGATATCCCTGGTTCCACATCCCCTTCTGAATGTGGCTGGAATTTCTAGCAGTTCCCTGTCGATATACTGCTACAGCTACTTTTGAATGCTCTTCAGCAAAATTTTGCTTGAGTGTGATATTAATGATATCGTTCGATAATTTCTGTGTTTGGTTGGATCACCTTTCTTGGGAATAGGCATAAATATGCATCTCTTCCAGCCGGTTGGCCAGGTAGCTGTCTTCCAGTGCTGCCTCCGTTTGTTGAGACATCTCAGTTGGTATTCCATCAATTCTTGGAGTCTTGTTTTTTGCAAATACCTTCAGTGCAGCTTGAACTTATTCCTTTGGTACTGTCGGTTTCTGATCATATGTTACCTCTTGAAATGTTTGAAAGTTGACCAGTTCTTTTTGGTATAATGATTCTGTGTATTCCTTCCATCTTCTTTTGATGCTTTCTGCGTCGTTTAATATTTTCCCTGTAGAATCCTTCACTGTTGCAACTTGAGGCTTGAATTTTTTCTTCAGTTCTTTCAGTTTGAGAAATGCCGAGCATGTTCTTCCCTTTTGGTTATCTATCTCCAGCTCTTTACACATGTCATTCATCTTCTCAAGCCATCCTTTGAAATCTTCTGTTCAGTTCTTTACTTCATCAATTCTTCCTTTTGCTTTAGCTTCTCAACATTCAAGAACAAGATTGAGTCTCTTCTGACATCCATTTTGGTCTTTTCTTTCCTGTCTTTTTAATGCCTCTTGCTTTTTTTTTTTCATTTTTATTGTGCTTTAAGTGAAAGTTTACAAATTATACCCAAATTTACAACCACCTTGCTATATACTCCTAATTGCTCTCCCCCTAATAAGACAGCACACTTCTTCCCTTCACTCTGTCTTTTTGTGTCCATTCGGCCATCTTCTGACCCACTCTGCCCTCTCCTCTCCCCTCCAGACAGGAGATGCCAACATAGTCTCATGTGTTTACTTGAGCCAAGAAGCTCATTCTTCCCCAGTATCATTTTCTATCCCATAGTCCAGTCCAGTCCCTGTCTGAAGAGTTGGCTTTGGGAATGGTTCCTGTCTTGGGCTAACAGAAGGTCTGGGGACCATGACCTCCAGGGTCCCTCCAGTCTCCATCAGACCATTAATTCTGGCCCTTCTATGTGAAGTTGGGGTCTGCATCCTACTGCTCTCCTGCTCCCTCAGGGGTTCCCTGTTGTGTTCCCTGTCAGGGCAGTCATCAGTTGTAGTGGGGCACCATCTAGTTCTACTGGTCTCAGGCTGATGTAGTCTGTGGTTTATGTGGCCCTTCCTGCTTCTTGGGTTCATAATTACCTTGTGTCTTTGGTGGTGTTCATTATCACTTGCTCCAGGTGGGTGTAGACCAATTGATGCATCTTAAATGGCCACTTGCTGGCATTTGAGACCCCAGATGCCACTCTCCAAAGTGGGATGCAAAATGTTTTCTTAATAGATTTTATTATGGCAATTGACTTAGATGTCCCCTGAACCCATGGTCCACAAACCCTGCCCCTGCTATGCTTTCTTCTTCTATGCTGTCTTTGATGTCATTCCAGAACTCATCTGGTCTTCAGTCATTAGTGTTCAGTGTTTCAAATCTGTTCTTGATACGGTCTGTAAATTCAGGTGGGAGATACTCAAGGTCGTACTTTGCCTCCCATTGACTTGTTCTAATTTTCTTCAGTTTCAGATTGAACTTGTATATGAACAATTGTTGGTCTGTTCCATAGTCGGCCCCTGGCCTCGTTCTGACTGATGATATTGAGCTTTTCCGTCGTCTGTTTCCACAGATGTAGTTGATTTGGTTCCTGTGTATTACATCTGGAAAGGTCCATGTGTATAGTTGCTGTTTATGTTGGTGAAAAAAGGTATTTGCAATGAAGAAATTGCTGGTGTTGTAAAATTCTACCATTCCATTCGCTCTCTGGCATTGTTTCTATCAGCAAGGCCGTATTTTTCAAATTCCGATTGTCTTGTTTCCAACTTTTGCATTCCAGTCACCAGTAATTATTAGTGCATCCTGATTGCATGTTCAGTCAATTTCAGACTGCAGAAGCCAGTAAAAGTCTTCATCTTTGGCCTTAGTGGTTGGTGTGTAAATTTGAATAATAGTCATATTAACTGGTCTTCCTCGTAGGTGTATGGAATTATCCTATCACTGCCAGTGTTGTACTTCAGGATAGATCTTGAAATGTTCTTTTTTTGCTTATGAATGCAACACCATTTTTCATCAAGGTGTCATTCCTGGCATAGTAGACTATATGATTGTCCGATTCAAAATGGCCAATACCAGTCCAGTTGAGCTCACTAATGCCTAGGATATCATTGTTTATGCGTTCCATTTCATTTTTGACGATTTCCAATTTTCCTAGATTCATACTTCATACATTCCACGTTCTGATTATTAATGGATGTTTGCAGCAGTTTGTTCTCATTTTGAGTGGTGCCACATCAGCAGATGAAGGTCCTAAAAGCTTGGCTCCATTCACGTCATTAAGGTCAAGCCTACTTTGAGGAGGCAGCTCTTTCCCAGTCATCTTTTGAGCATCTTGCAACCTGGAGAATTCATCTTCCGGCACCATGTCAGTGTTCTGCTGCTATTCATAAGGTTTTCACTGGCTGATTCTTTTCAGAAGTAGACTGCTGGGTCCTTCTTCCTAGTCTGTCTTAGTCCAGAAGCTCAGCTGAATCCTGTCTGCCATGGGTGACCCTACTGGTATTTGAATACTGATGGCCTAGCTTCCAACATCACAGCAACATGCAAGCCTCCACAGTACAACAAACTGACAGACATATGGGGGTGTGTCACTTATAGTTATTTTAAAAATATGTTTACATATTATAGATGATGTATATTAGATATGGCTTTAGCTTCTCACATCCAGCTTCATCAACATATCAACATTTTAAGCCCTTATATTACAATACCTTGTCCCTTTCTCATGAAAGCATGTTCCCCTTCTGTGCTCAAGAGACGGTTTATGTTTATTCTCACCTCCCAGGGTAGACCTGGATGCTTGACAGAGAAGTCCTTGACCAATTTACCCAGCTTGGCAGAGCAAGGCAGAAATAACCGGTTGCCTTTGCAGGTGCTGCATTCTGGGTACATAGCCAGAATAACAGTATGCCAGAGGCCAGTGGAATTTAGCAAGACACTGGGCTAAGGAGAATGACAGCTCTTCCTTGCCCTTGCCTAACCTCTCAAGGTTGTATTCTGCGCCTACTCTACTTCTTTTCATTTCTCAATCCCCCAAGTCTCTCTTTTGAGATTCTTTGTAGCAGATTTATTTATGTTGGGTTCTTTCTGGCTACATGTTGGGTGAATGATTCCTCTAATGACATGGATAAGAGCTGTACCCTAGATTTGGGTAAGAGTTGAAGGGGAATTCTAGAAAGAGATGAAGCTGCTCTCATGATCTGCTTTGGTCTGAAGCTACTTAGGCCTCACTAGCTTAGGAAAAATGTGTACTTCATGTCATCCAGCCCAATTTATAAGCTTATCTGAGTTATAGTTGGGGCCAGGTAAAGAACGTGTCCGGCTAAAAAGAAAGTGCAGCATTGCTTGACATTTGCCGGCACTGTGCCTAATCTTATTCAGGGACCCCATGGCAAACGGTAATTGCCTGTTGATAGAATTTAGGTATCCCTGAGTACCTTAGCCATAATTCCATTGACATACCAATATCACACATCCTTCTAACAGACCTAACAATAGGACAGGTAATATTGCTCTTTTTGCCTTGGCTATCAGGAAGCATAAAATTGAGTGACCATCTTAATGCAGCTTCTTGGTAGATTATCTCCCAGCTTTTTTTAAAATCTCATTTATTTGTTGATTAGAGAAATAATAATTAAGTACCTTTTCGATTTTGAATACTTTTTGGTCCTGGGAATACTGTGATGAACAAGCCATGAACGGAAGGGGTAGGGGAGACAAACAAATGTTAAAGCGTGATGAATATTGTGAAGGGTAGAATACGGAGAATTGAGAAAATTTAGCAAAGGAGCAAAGGGACTTAATTACTAATTGTCATTTTATGTATTTTTTTATTGAAGTAAAATTTCAGTGCAGTAAAGTATTTTAAAGTATATGGATCCTAAATGTACAATTTAATGAATTTTGACAAATGTATACAACTGTATAATTAGCACTCTGTCTTAGTTATCTAATGCTGCTTTAACATAAATACCACAAGTGGGTGGCTTTAGTGAACAGAAATTAATTTTCTCACAGTTTAGGAGGTTGGAAGTCCTTGTTCAGGGTGCCAGCTCTAGGGGAAGGCGCTTTCTGTCTGCTGTAAGGGAAAATCCTCCTGTCAGCTTCTCTAGCGTTCTTCTTGGCGTTCCTTGGAGATCTCCACAGGCACCTTTCTTTCTTCTGTTTCTGCTTGCTTGCTTCTGTGCCTAACCTCCTTTTATATCTCAAAAGTAACTGGCCCAAGACACAGCCTACACTGATATAGCCTCATTAACATAACAGAGAAACCCTATTCCCAGATGAAATTACATACGCATGTATAACCATTGCTATTGAGTTGGTTCTGACTTATAACGACCCTACAGGACAGTGCAGAACTGCCCTATAGCATTTCCAAGGCCACATCTCTCTCCCAGGGAGCCGCTGGTAGGTTTGAAGCACTGAACTTTTGGTTAGCAGCCAAACGCTTAACCACTGCACCACACACGTATAGGGGTTAGGATTCCAACAGATGTTCTGAGGGACACAATTCAATCCATAACCCACTCGTATTAATCTATAGAACATTTCCATCACTCCAGAAAATTTGCTTGTCCCCCTTCCAGTGAATCCCCATAGGGGAACACTGTTCTAGTTTTTTCGTGTGGTAAATTAACTTTGCCCATTCAGAAACTTCATATAAATGAACTTGTACAGTATATACTCTTTTTTATCTAGCTTCTTTTGCTTAACAAAGTTTTTGTTTCATACATGTTACTGCACGTATTAGTAGTTCATTCTTTTTTATTGTGAGTAGAATTCCACTCTATAAATATGCCACAGTTCTCATATTCATGGGTGTTTGTATAGTTACTAGTTTTGGGCATTTATGAATAACGCTGCTATAAATATTTTTGCACAAGTCTTGTGGGAATACGTTTTCATTTTTTACAAACGCTAAGGTAATTAAGTTACTCTCTGTGGGAACAGAGTTGCTAAGCCATTGGGTAGATATACGTTTCACCTTCTATGAGACTTCTAGTTGCTCCACATCCTTGCCAACGTTAGATGTTATTGCTCTTAAAAATTTTAGCTATCCTAGTGGCTGTGAAATCCTATCTTATTATGGTTTTATATTTTCCTGCTGGTCAGTGATATGCTCATGGACTATTCATTTAACTTATTTGATGAGTAGGGAGCCCCTGGTGATGCAATGATGAAGGGCTTGGCTGCTAACTGAAAGGTTGCCAGTTTAAACTCACCAGTAGCTCCCTGGAAGAACAAACTTGGTGATCTGACAGCACATAACCACAACAATTTGGAGTACCTGTACCAGTCTTTTGCCTATTTAAAAAATTAGATTGTGTCTTTATCATTCATTTGTAGCAGTTTTTAATATATTCTGAGTACAAATCCTATGTCATATATATGTGTTGCAAGTATTTTCTTCTAATCTGGGGTTTACCTGGTCATTTTTTAAGGTGCCTTTTTATGAGCAGATTTTAGTTTTGATGAAATCTAATTTATGTATTTTTTTCTTTTTTTTGTTTTTTTGCTTTTTATGTGGTATCTAAGAATTTTTGCCTACCTCAGGAGCTTTATAGTTTCAGCTTTTACATTAGATTTATGGTTCAGCTCTTATTAATTTTTCCATATATTTATCCAGTTGTAACAGCAACATTTATTTAAAAAAGACTTTCCCTTCCCCTACTGAGTTATTTTAGCATCTTTGTCCAAAATCTGTTGACCAGAAATGTGTGGTTCTATTTCTGCACTCTAATCTGTTCCATTAGTCTGCCTCTCCTTCACCAATACCATGCTGTCTTGATCACTGTACCTTTATAGTAAGCCTTGAAATCAGGTAGGATGAGTCTCAAACATCGTTCTTTTTTTCAATTCACTCAGATCTTCTTTAGTATCTCTGTATTAGTCTGAGTTCTTTAGAGGAGCAAAACCAGTGAAGCATGTATAAAAATGTAGACAAAGATTTACTTCAAGGAAATGGCTCATGCAATTGTAGAGGCTGGCAGGTCTCAAATCTGTGAGCCTGGCGAAAGGCTGAAGACCTCTGCTGGCTCATGTGCTTGCAGGGGCTGACAAACCCCAAATTTGCAGATCAGGCTACAGGCTGGTGGCCTCTGCTGGGAGACCACTGCAGGCTCATGGGGCTGTGGGGGCTGATGAACCCAAAAGCTGCAGACCAGGCAGCAGGCTGAATACTTCTGCAGGCTTCCATCCCAAGAACCAGAGGTCAGGCAATGAGAGAGAGAGGGCTTTGCCAGAACGTCCATTGATATACTGGAGGCAGGCCACACCCACAAGGAAACTCCCTCCTTCAGCTCATTGGCTGCTCACATCAGATCCCAAAATGGAAGGCAATTGCATAGTTTCTACCAAACACTGAGAATCATGGCCTAGCCAAGTTGACCCAACATAGCAGTAACCATTGGTATCTCTCAGCCACATCTTGCAGTTTTTTATGTATAGGACTCACATGAATTTTGTTAAATTTATTCCTATTTTTTATCTGTACCTATGTATATCTAGATACATAACTACTTTAAATGGTATTTTTAAGACTCTATTTTCCAAATGTTTGTTGCCAGAATGTAGAAATACAGTTGATTTTGTGTATTGACCTGGTGGTATCCTGTGACTTTGCTAAATACACTTTTTGGTTCTAGTAGTTGTTTCATAGATTCTTTAGAGTTATCATGTACATCATCTTGTTGACTGTAAATAAAGACAGCTTTACTTCTTGCCAAATGTTATGCTTGTTTGTTTGTTTGTTTGTTTTTCTTGCTTTAATGCATGGCTGAGACCCCAAGGGCAATGTTTGGAAGTGGTGAGAACATACAGATTTGTCTTACTCTGGATTGTAGGGTGAAAGTGTTCAACATTTCCCCATGAAGAAAATCAATAGTTTCAGGTTTTTTGATACTGCTTTTTATCAGATTTGGGAAGCTCTTTTCTGCTCCTGGTTTCAAAATTTTTATCTTGCATGTGCATCGAATTTTGTCAAGTGCTTCAAATGTGTTTGTAATCCTGATTTTTCTGCTTTATTCTCAGTACAGTGACTTACATGGACTAATTTTCAAATATTAAATCTACCTTGCATTTCAGAAACAAATTTCACTTGGTTATATTATCCTTTTTATACGTTGTGAGATTTGACTTGATAATATTTTGTTAAAGATTTTTGTGTCTGTCTACCTGAGGGATATTAGTGTGCTATTTTCTTTGAATGACCTTGTGAGGTTTTGGTATTAGGGTTCTGCTGGCCATACAAAAGTTGCTCAGTGTTGGGAAGTGTGCTTTCCTCCTCTGTTTTCTGAAAGTGTTTGTGTCAGATTGGTATTACTTCTCTCTTGTACAGCCTAGTCCTCAACCAACAACCCAAGGACACCCACCCAATCTTTTTTCCCTCCTCTTCCATCCGCAGTTTTCTCCTCTCTGATACGCTGCCCTGCAAATTTTAGTTACATCTTCAGTCCTAAAATCTCACCTCTGTCTCTTTAGCATAACAATACATTGCTCTCAGCTTAAATTTCATCTTCCTGCAACATGGTCAGGAAAATGCTGCTAGACAGAGTGTCAAGGTGAATATGGGACAAAGCTCATATGTTTCCTTTCCCCCAAGGATTACAGTCTTGCATTACCTGTTGAAAATGACTGAAAACTGTTGCCTCATATATTTTGTCCAGTTTAATGCCTATTTACTGTGGGATGATAAATCCAATACCAGTTACTGCAAAATGGCTTAGGGCAGACTCTGGAATAAATCTGTCTATCTAGATATGGAGATAGAAATATAACATATCACTTAAAATACTTTTGAATAGCACAGTATCTCAGTACATTTAATCCTGCCATGTAACAGCAGGCCATCAATCAAGGACCTATATACTTTTGTGGAAACTCTGGTGGCATAGTGGTTAAGTGCTATGGCTGCTAACCAAAAGGTTGGCAGTTTGAATCCACCAGGTGTTCCTTGGAAACCCTATGGGGCAGTTCTACTCTGTCCTATAGGGTCACTATGGGTGGGAATCGACTCCACGGCAACGGCTTTGTTTTTTTTTAAATATACATTTCCTGTCTTTTGCCTTTGCTATTCTCCTATGTATTATTTTTTTCAACATTAGTTTTTTGTCTCATGGTTTGAAGATGGCTGCTGCTGCCGTAGACATTACATCCTCACGTAGCTGGACAGTAAGAAGGAATAGGCCTCTTTGCCATCTATGTTTTAATCAGGGATCAAAATACTTTCAATACCCAAAGTCCTCCTAGTAGACTTCGCTTTCAGTTTCTCTGTTCAGAACTGGGGCACACCTTCACCAGTCGCTAGCAAAAAGGCAATGGATTTTAAATTTGGCTTAGGGAAATCATGATTCAACCCCTGAGGCAAACCGGAAGGCCCACCTTGTCTCTGCATTTTGCAGCCTGGACAAAATTAAGATTTTATAAACATAAAGAAGAACAAGTGGTTGTTGGGATTAGCAACCAATAGTATCTGCCACAATAAGCCCTCTCAACTCAGTTTTAGACTTTTGAGAAACTTACATTACAAATAAACTAATAAAAGAACTAGCTGTGTTCCACATCTTGCTTCACCTACCCAATCATAGAAGACAAACTCATCCTCCTAAAATGCAGATCTGACCATGCTACAACTTGGTTCAAAAATTTTGCTGGCTACGTGTCGTTAGAAAACAAACTCCATAACACGGCATTCCATGCCTTTCTGAATTTGGCTTCAAGCTGCCTTTGTAGTATTACCTTTCAATGCATCTCCTTCCGCCTTTGTTAGAAAAAACTTTGCCCTTCCTCTGACATGCTGTGTATTCATGTGTCTGTTATTGCTGCAGTGCCTTTGCCCTTCTTATTTGCCCTCCAATCCACTCATCTTTCAAGGTACAGCTCAAATACCAGCTCTTCCATGATGCCACCAACAATAGCTCCTGGTGGGAATTAATGTCTGTGATCTCTGTGCTCCTACTCTACTTCCCATTTTCCCTCTCGGCTTTGTCCGCCTATCTTGTCTAGCACAGGGATGACAGATGCACAGCACCTGTCTGAGTTTCTTAGTGCTGCTGTAGCACAGATACCACAAGTGTGTGGCTTTAAAGAAGAGAAATTAATTTTCTCACCGTTCTAGAGTCTAAAAATCCATGTCAGGGTCTTGGCCATATCGATTCATTCCTTATTTGCAGCCCCGGCCATTCCTTGGTTCCTTGGTGTTTCATGGCTTGTGGATAATCCTCACATGAGCTCTGTCTTTCCCTGTGTGTGTATGTCTCTGTGTCTGGTCTGGTCTTTTTATAACTCAGAAGTGATTAGGTTTAGGACCCACCTACTCAATTTTCTAGTATGACTCAATAACGTAACAAAAGAAAAGCCTGATTTCCAAACAGGGTCACAATCCGTAGGTGCAGAGCCAGGAATTTAGCACATATTTTGGGGAACAGAATTCAATCCATAACAGCACTGAAGCCATGGATCCCCGTTTGTGAGCCCATGGCAGACATTATTAAACACATAAAACCCATTGCTGTTGAATCAGTTCTGACTCGTAATGAACCTCTAGGACAGAGTAAAACTGTCCTCTAGTGTTTCCTAGGCCGTAATCTTTATGGAAGAAGACTGCTGTATTTTTCTGCCGCAGAGCAGCTGGTGGGTTCGAACCACAGACCTTTCAGTAGCAGCTGAGTGCTTAACCACTGCACCACCAGAGTTCCTTATTAAACAATTACAGCATGATTTTCCACTGAGCCTAAATGCACTTTCAAATACTGTCTCTGGACAGTGCTGCTCCTGACAGTTATACCCAGTCAATTAAATGAAATCTGCATTCCATCTCTGGCTGAATTTATGAGTTTGTTTGTAACAAAACATCAATGCTATGGTTGGTGGAAGTGAATTTCACTACATAGATTCCAAGGGTGGTTTCCACCATAGTCTAAATTTATGTGGCAAGGTAGAAAGTTAGATGATAGCATTGTAGCATGTGAAGTCGCTGACCACACCAAAGAAATCTGTTAGTAAGAGCAATAATACCTTGCCAGAGGGAGGCCAGGCTCTCAGGCCAATTTTATTTTCTTCTCAAGTAACCAATCAGGAGACCTTGTTATTTTCTTAGTTTAGAATCCAAGAATCAGATGAAGGTCTACATCCACTGAGTGTGAGGCCATGCCCTGGGAATCCCATAAGCCAAGGACAGGAGTGAGAGAACTTTCAAATGTCACATTCCATTTCATTATTGTGGGGCAAAATTTCATTAGACATTTCTGTAAGTTTTTCCCCCAGGAACAGCAGGTGTCTTCAACAAATATAAGTCTTTCAACCATATGGACGTAATTCTGGCTAATGTTCAGGAGTCAGTTTGGGAAATGACAGTCAGCAGGAGTTTCTTTTTTAAAATATTTTATTGAGCTTTAGATGACGATTACAAAGCAATTGGTTTATTGTTCACGGATTTGTACACAGAATGTTCCAAGACATTGGTCTCAGTCCCCGCAGTGTGTCAGCACTCTCCCCACTTCTGCCCGGGTTTCCCTGTTACTTATCAGCCGATTTTCCTACCCCTTCCTGCCTTATCATCTTTGCTTTTGGGCACATCTTACCCTTTTGGTCTCCTATAATTAACTGTTCAAAGGAGCTAGTTCCTCTCAGGTGTTATTATTTATTTTGTAGGCCTGTCTATTGCTGAAAGGTGGTCTCTGGGAATGGCTTCAGTTCCATCTTAGCAGGGTGTCTTAGGGCCACAGTCTCGGCAGTTCCTCCCAGTCTCTATAAAACCAGTAAGTCTGGTCTTTTTTCTGAGTTTGGTTTTTGTTCTACATTTTTCTCCCTCTCTGCCCGGGAACCTCTATTGTGATCCCAGTCACAGCAGTCGGTAGTGGTAGCTGGGCACCATCTAGTTCTTCTGGTCTCAGGGTCATTTTGGCTGTGGTTCGTGTAGTAGAAGTATTTTGTTTGAATAGTAGGTTAGTTTTGAATGTTTATCTATTTCTTCAGAAGCATTGTAAGTCTATCCTGTCAATTACATTGGCCATTAGATACATGTAGTTATTTAAATCCAAATTAATTAAAATGAAATAAAATAATAAATTTAGTTCCTCAGTCACACTAGCCACATTTCAAGTGCTCAGTTAGCCACATATGACTAGTGGCTATTATGTGGGACAGAGCAGATAGAGAACATTTCCATCATTATGGGAAGTTCTAGTGGACAACATTGTTTTAAGGCCTCTTGTAAAAGACTTGACCCCTTTGCCCTATAGTTTAGGGTTTTATAGAAGCATGCACCAATTATACTATTTGGTATTATCATTATTGATATCATGTAGCTATTATATTTACATTTTCTTCTCCCAAGTATATAATTTTCCCCTCTGTGGCCTTTCTGTTTAATGTCTCATTTGAAAAAACATCAAGGAAGTATTTATTCCCCATACTTAGAAGCATGTGTGGTAAGCAATATCCTGTTATTTATCTTCTGTTGTTTCTTTATGGTGGCGAATATTTTCCCTGATCCATATGAGTTCCTTTTTGCAACCCCCGGCATGCTGTTGGTTGTGTCCTGTACAGTTGTTTGAATTTAAATGGCTCACAGTTTTGCATCATTAGGGAAGATGTAGAGAATTCAATCATTAAAGGAAGGGACTACTGGGAAATTAATGTGCCTTAAGGCCCCTAACTATTCTATGACATTTTTATTCTTGCTTCTTCTCCCATATTAAATAAAAACTATTGTATACAGAGAGGTGCATTAAAAATAGGTCACACAATTCAGTACGGCTAAAGCTTCCACAGTAGCTTTAAATGAGGCTCATTTGAAATGACTTCGTCTTGGGTATTCAGTATAACCTTTTTTGTTACAGCTCAAAGCCATACATTTATTTCATTTATTCCTATGAAGACAGGATTAAATGTTTTTCAGAATTTAAAGAAAGGTGACATATGAACAAACAAAAACAAAATGTATTGTAGGAATGCATGTGAGACAAAATATTTATTTCTATCCATATAATTCCACAGATTATCTTTCCTTGTAATTTCCTACTCATGCCTCTTTGAATATAACGTCTGGACCTGGCTATTTAGTATTCACATGTTCTCTTTATCCAAATGATGCTGAGGCTAAAAACGTGGTATAATTTGGAATAAATGAACTAAAAATTTTCCTTTCTAGTTTCAGCTTGTAAAGCGAACCCCTCTTCCATTTGCACATATCCTTCATTGGATTGTTGTGAGGATTCATTAAAATCATCTACCATTCCCTTAAAACAGCTCTATTTTTAAAAATTTTATTGTGGTAAAATACATATGATGCAAAGCTTGCCACTCTAACCATTTTTTAAGAGTCCAGTTCAGTGACATTAATTACATTAACCGTGCTGTGCCATCCCCATCACCATCCACTTTTAGAACTTTTTCATCACCTGAAACAGAAACTCAGTATTCATTAAGCAATAGCTCCCCATTCCTCCCTCCCCCAGCCCCTAGTGACCACCAGTATACTTTTGTTTCTATGTGTTTGCCCGTTCTAAATACTTCATAGAAGTGAGATCATACAACATTTTTGTGTCAGACTTCATTTCACTTAGCACAGCGTTTTTAAGGTTCGTTTATGTCACAACGTGTATCAGAACTTCATTTCTTTTTATAGCTGAATATTATCCCCTTGCCTAGAGATGTGGATTAATATAGCTCTGTGATTGGGGAGGAGCCCTTGTGGTGCAGTAGTTAAGACCTATGGCTGCTAACCAAAAGGTTGGCGGTTCACATCCACCAGCCGCTCCTTAGAAACCCTGTAGGGGTGTTCTACTCTGTCCTATAGGATTGCTATGAATCGCAGTCAACCCAGTGGCAATGGATTATGTTTGAGGAAGGAGCCCTGATGATGCAGTGGCTAAAGCACTTGGCTGGTGACCAAAATGTTGAGCGATTCAAAGCTACCAGCCACTCTGCGCGAGAAAAGTTACAGCAGTCTGCTTCTGTAAAGCGGCCTTGAAAACCCTACAGTGGGATTTGTAGGGTCCCACAGGATCCTGTAGGGTCGCTATAATTCGGAATTGACTGGACAACAGTAGGTTTGGTTTGTTTTTTTTTGGCATATGCAGTGATTACTGATAAGGGGAAGGACTTCTCCCATTTTGGTGTTTGTTTTCTGTGTGTCTTATACCTGTTTTGTTCTCATTTCTTTCTAAACGGCCATATTTTGTGTTGTTAGTTTTTACAGCAAACCATTTTGATTCCCTTCTCATTTCCTTTCGTGTGAATTTTTAAGATACTTTCATTGTGATTACACTTAATATCCTAAATTCATAACAATCTAGTTTTAATTGATACCAATTTAACTTCAATAACATAGAAAAATTCTATTCGTATACAGCTTCACCCCCCTTTATTTTGTTGCCACAAGTTATATTTTTATAAATTATGTGTCCAAAAACATAAATTTATAGTTATTTTTAATGCATCTGTCTTGTATATCATGTGGGACAGAACAAGTTTATTAGTCAAAAATACAATATAACTTGCCTTTATAATTTTTTAATTACCCATGGACTAATTTCTTCTTGGAATCTTTGATTTCCTTCATTCTCTTTTGCTCCATATGAGTAGAGACCAATAGTTGTATTTTAGATAGCTGTTTGCAAGCTTTTAAGACCACAGATACTACTCACCAAACTAGGATGTAGAACATTATCTTTGTGAATGCCAATTGACTACTTTGTCCCTGGAAACCATGATTCCAAGCCTTCTAATCCAGTAAACCAATTTTGTGAGTTGTTCGGATATGTCTAGGAAGCCTCTGTAATAGTGCCTTCCATATGGTTTGTTATACGTGTGGATATACAAAACAGCACACAAAGGTGTATATACAGATGCCCACAGATACACCTATACAAGTGCACGCATTTACTCGCGTCTGCCTTCCTGTACACGTATGTGCACGTGTATCTACCTACGTAACCACACGCATATCCTTTGGTCATTTTTACTGTTGTTGCAAAGTTGTATATGTTATAGTTTTTACCAAAATTAGCCCTTTTTCTCTAAGTGTACTTCTTAGTGTCTTTATTTACCTTGGTCAAGTTGTGCTGACTTCACCCGTATTTGGGATTGTCTTTCCCATCACCAGAAGTAACAGGTGTCTGCTATGTAGAAAGTGATTCCCCTTCTCTCTCCCTCCAGTCCAAGGTGAGCAGCATCAACTTTGCTTTCTGTGTTTATAAGTATTCTTGACTTTTTATAATAGTGGGAGCATACAATATTTGTCTTTTTGTGATTGACTTATTTCACTCAGCATAATGTCGTCCAGATTCATCCACATTATGAATGTTTTCCAGACGCCTCTTGATTCTTCATAGTGGTGCAGTATTCCATTGTATGTATGTACCACAATATTTTTATACATTTTTCTGTTGATGGGCGCTTAGATTGTTTCCATCTTTTTGCTACTGTGAATAATGCCGTGACAAACATGAATGTGCATATATGTATTCGTGTCACTGCTCTTATATCTCCAGGATATATACCCAGGAGTGGGATTGTTAATTATAAGGTATTTATTTCTAGCTTTTTGAGGAAGCACCGTACTGTTTTCCATAGTGCTTTTACCATTTTCAACTCCTACCAGCAGTGTATGAGTTCCAATCCCCCACAACCTCATCAGCATTTGTTGTTCTCTGTTTTTTGATCATTGCCATTTTTGCAAGGGTGAGATGGTATCTCATTGTAGTTTTGATTGACATCCCTTTAATGGCTAATGATCATGAACATCTTTTCATGTATCTGTTGGCTGCCTGAATATGCTCTTCGGAACTATCTGTTCATGTCCTTTGCCCATTTTCTGAATGGATTGTCTTCCTGTTGTTGAGTCATTGAAGTTTTCTGTATATTTTAGAGATTAGACCCTTATCAGATATGTTGTTGCCAAAGATTTTTTCTCCGCCAATAAGATTTCTCTTTACTCTCTTAGTAAAGTCTTTTGATGAACATAAATATTTAATATTTATATGGTCCCAGTTATGTAATTTATCTTCTGTCATTTGTGCATTTGTAGTTTTGTTTGATGGGCTATTTATGCCAAAAATTAGGTCCCCTAGTGTCTCAGGCTGGATTCTCTGGAGAAGCAAAACCAGTAAAGCATAATAAATATATATAGAGAGAGACAGATTTATATCAAAGAAATGGCTCACAGCATTGTAGAGGCTGGAACGTCCCACATCCGTGGATCAGGATAGAGGCTTCTGATTCACGTAGCTGCAGGGGCCGGCAAACCCAAGATCGACAGGTTGGAGAGCAGGGCTCTTGTTCATGGGATGTGAAGTCTGATGAAGCCCAAGATCAGCAGGTAAGCTGCTAGCTCAAGTCCCAAGAAACGGAGGTCAGATGAACAGGAGGCAGCTGCAGGATCCAGAGCAGGCAATAGCCAGAATGAACACTTATGTTCAGATGCAGGCGACAAGCCCGAGGAAACCACCTTTTGACTGACTGACTACTCACAGCAGATCCCATAATGGGGGTGATCACATATAAACACTAAGAACCATGGCCCAGCCAAGTGGACCTTCAATCTTAACCATCACACCCAGATTTGACCCTGTGTTATCCTCCGGGAACTTTACAGTTTTAGCTTTAACATTTAGATCTTTTATCCATTTTGAGTTACTTTATGTGCACGGTGTGAGATATGGATCCTGATTCATTTTTCTACATATGGATATCCAGTTTTGCCAGCACGATTTGTTAAAGAGATTGTTTCTTCCCTGTTGAATGGACTTTGACCCTTTGCCGAAGATCAGCTGCCCACAGGTAAAAAAAAAAAAAAAAAAAAACCAATAAAGACCACAGGTTAAAAAAAAAAAACCAATAAAGCCCACAGGTAGATGGATTTATTTCTGACTTCTCAATTGTATTCCATTGGTCTGTGTGTCTGTCATTGAACCAATACCAGGCTGTTCTGATTACCGTGGCTGTGTAGTAAGTTTTAAGAGGTGGAAGTGTGAGGACTCCTACTTTATTCTTCTTCTTAATATTGCTTTAACTATTCGGGGCCTCCTTCCTTTCCATATAAAGTTGGAGATTAGTTTTTCCATTTCATTAAAGAATGTTTTTGGGATTTGGATCAGAGTTGCATTATTTCGGTAGTACTGACATGTTCACAATGTTAAGTCTTCTAATCCATGACCATGGAATGTTCTTCCGTTTATGTAGATCTCTTTTAGTTTCTTGCAGTACTGTTTTTCTTGTATAAGTCCTTTACATCCCTGGTTAGGTTTATTCCTAGGTATTTTCTCCTTTTGGAGGCTATTGTAAATGGTACTGTTTTCTTGATTTCCTTTTCAGAGTCCTTCTTGTTAGTGTAGAGGAAGCCAACCGTGTGTTGCTTTTTTACCCTGTCAATTTTATGAATCCTTCTATTAGATCCAGTGACTTTCTTGTGGAATCTCTGGGATTTTCGATGTATAGGATCATGTCAGAAACCCTGGTGGCATAGTGGTTAAGAGCTACGACTGCTAACCAAAAGGTCAGCAGTTCAAATCCACCAGGCGCTCCTTGGAAACTCTATGGGGCAGTTCTACTCTGTCCTATAGGGTCACTATGAGTCGAAATTGACTCCACAGCAGTAGGTTTTTTTGGTTTAGGATCATGTCATCTGTGAATAAGCATAGTTTTACTTCTTTCTAATTTAGATAACCTTTATTTCCCTTTCTTGCCTTATTGCTTTAGCTAGGACTTCCAGTACAACAATATTGAATAAGAGTTGTGATAAAGGGAATCCTTGTCACTTTCCCATTCTCAAAGGGAATGTTCTCAGTTTTTCTCTGTTGAGAATAATGTTGGCTGTTGGGCTTTCATATGTGCCCTTAATTATGTGGAGGAATTTCCCTTCTATTCCTATTATGTTGAGAGCTTTTATCAGGAAAGGGTGTTGGATTTTATCAAAAGCCTTTTCTGCGTCAATTGAGATGATCATATGATTCTCTCATTTGTTTTATTTATGTGATGAATTACATTGATTGATTTTCTAAAGTTGAACCATTCTTGCATCCCTGGCATGATTCCCACTTGATCATGACATATTACGTTTTTGATATACTGATGAATTCAGTTGGCTAGAATTTATTTCTTTTTTATTGTACTTTAGGTGAGGGTTTACAGAACAAACTAGTTTCTCATCAAACAGTACACACATTGTTCTTAGGTGAACTGTTTACAGAACTAACTAGTTTCTCATCAAACAGTTAGTACACACATTGTTCTATGGTATTGGTTAATAACCCCACAACATGTCAACACTCTTCCTTCTGAACCCTGGGTTCGCTATTACCAGCTTTCCTGTTCCCTCCTGCCTTCCAGTCCCTGCCCCAGGGTTGGTGTACCCCTTTAGTCTTATTTTGTTTCATGGGGCTGTTTAATCTTTGGCTGAAGGGTTAACCTCAGGAGTGACCTCATTACTGAGCCGACAGGGTGCCTGGGGGCCATACTCTCAGGGTTTCTCCAGTGTCCGTCAGGCCATCATGTCTGGTCTTTCTTCTTGAGTTAGAATTTTGTTCTACATTTTCCTTGAGCTCTGTCTGGGACCCTCTATTGTGATCCCTGTCAGAGCAGTCAGTGGTGGTAGCCAGGGACCATCTCATTGTACTGGACCCACTGTGGTGGAGGCCACGGTAGATGTGATCCATTAGCCCTTTCGACTAAACTTTCCCTTGTATCTTTAGTTTTCTTCATTCTTCCTTGCTCCCGAAGTGGTGAGACCAGTGGAGTATCCTAAATGGCTGCTCACAGGCTTTTAAGACCCCAGATGCTACTCATCAAACTAGAATATAGAACATTTTCTTTATAAACTACGTTATACCAGTTGAGCTAAATATTCCCCGAGGTCATTGTCCCCACAGCTCTCAGCCAAGCAATTACGTCCCTCAGGGAGTCTGGATGTGTCTATGGAGCTACCATGACCTTACCTTATACAGGTTGTGCTGGCTTCCCCAGTATTGTGTACTGTATTTCCCCTCACCAAAGTTTCCACTTATCTATTGTCTATTCAGTGTTTTTCCATCCCCACCCCTCCCCTCCCTCATAACCAACAAAGATTATTTCTTTTTGTATGTAAACCTTTTTATTTTGTGGTCTCCTGCAATCTTTGTCCTTTTGTGATTGACATATTTCACTCAGCATAATGCCCTTCAGATCCATCCATGTTGAGATGCTTTGCAGATTCATCGTTGTTCTTTATCATTCTGTAATACTCCATTGTGTGTATGTACCACAGTTTATCGATTCACCTGTTGATGTTCATCTAGGTTGTTTCCATCTTTTTGCTATTGTGAACAGTGCTGCAGTGAACATGGTTGTGCATATGTCTATTCATGCGATGACTCTTATTTCTCTAGGATATAGTCCTAGGAGTGGGATTGCTGGATCATATGGTATTTCTATTTCTAGCTTCCTAAGGAAGTGCCATATTGTTTTCCAGAATGGTTGTATCATTTTGCATTCCCACCAGCAGTGCACAAGTCCTCCGATCTCCGCGCAGCCTCTCTAACATTTGTTATTTCCTGTTTCATTAATTTATGCCAGTAATGCCGGGGTGAGATGGTATATCATTCTGGTTTTGATTTGCATATGTCTAATCGCATGAGGAAATGCTCATGATCTCTAGCCATTTTTTTTAATGGCTAGAGATCATGAGCATTTCCTCATGCGTCTGTTGGCCCCTTGAATATCTTCTTTGGTGAAGTCTCTGCTCATTTCCTCTGCCCGTTGTTTAATTGGTTTATTTGTCTTTTTGTTGTAGAGGTGTTGGATTTTCTTGTTGATTTTTGAGATTAGACCTTTGTCTGATTTGTAATAGCCAAAAATCATTTCCCAGTCTGTAGGTTCTTTTTACTCTTTTGGTGAAGTCTTTTGATGAGCATAAGTGTTTAATTTCTAGAAGATCCCAGTTATCTAGCCCATCCTCTGGAGCTTGTGTGTTGTTGGTTGTGGTTTGTATCCTGTTAATGACGTGTATTAGGGCCTCTATGAACTTCATGGTTTTTGACTTTATGTTTAGGTCTTTGATCCATTTTGAGTTAGTTTTTGTATATGGTGTGAGGTATGGGTAGTGTTTCTTTTTGCAAGTGGACATCCAGCTTTGCCAGCACCATTTGTTAAAAAGTCTGTCTTTTCCCCATTTGAGGGACTTTGGACCCTTGTGGAACATCAGGTGACTGTAGGTGGATGGATTTACATCTGGGTTCGCAATTCTATTCCATTGGTCAATGTTCTGTCATTGTACCAGTACCAGGCTGTTTTGACTACTGTAGCTGTATAGTAGGTTCTGAGGTCAGGTAGTGCAAGTCCTCCTACTTTATTCTTCTTTTTTAATAGTGACTTACTTGGGGCTTCTTCCCTTTCCATATAAAGTTCATGATAAGGTTTTCCATCTCTTGAAAGAATGTTGTTGGTATTTGGATTGGTATTGCGATAAATATGTAGATCACTTTGGGAAGAATTGTCATTTTCACAGTGTTGTGTCTACCTATCCATGAGCATGGTATGTTTTTTCATTTATGTAGATTTCTTGTTTTCTTACAGTAGTGCTTTATAGTTTTCTTTGTATAGGTCTTTTACATCCTTAGTTAGATTTTTTCCCAAATATTTTATTTTTTTAGAGGCTATTACTTTTTTTTTTATTACAAATTGTATTGTTTTCCTGATTTCTTTTCCATCGTTCTCTTTATTGATGTATAGAAATCCAACTGATTTTTGTATGTTTATCTTGTATCCTGCTGCTCTGCTGAATCTTTGTATTAGTTCCAGTAGTTTTCTCATGGAGTCTTTTGGGTTTTCTATGTATGGTATTATATGATCTGCAAATAGGGAGAGTTTAATTTCTTCATTACCAATTTGGATGCTGTCTATTTTTGTTTCTTGCCTTATTCCTAGGACTTCCAATACAATGTTAAATAGGAGTGGTGATACAGGGCATCCTTGTCTTGTCCTGTTCTAAAGGGCAATGTTTTCAGCCTCTCTCCATTAAGGATGATGTAGGCCATTGATTTTGCATACACGCCCTTTATTATGTTGAAAATTTTCCTTCTATACCTATTTTCTTGAGAGTTTTTATCAGGAATGTGTGTTGGACTTTGTTGAATGCCTTTTCTGCATTGATTGAGATGATCATGTGTTTTTTTTTGTTTATATGGTGGATTACATTGATTGATTTTCTAATGTTGAACCATCCTTGCACACCTGGTATGAATCCTAATTGGTTGTGGTGTATTTTTTTTGTGTGTGTGATGCTGATTTTTATGAGCTAGAATTTTGCTGAGAATTTTTATGTCTATATTCATGAGATACATTGGTGTGGAATTTCTTTTTTTTTTTTGGTGTCTTTGCCTGGTTTTGGTATCAGGGTTATGCTGGCTTCGTAGAATGAATTTGAAAGTATCAGTTCAATTTCTGTATTCTGAAATAGTTTGAGTAGTACTGGTGTGAGCTCTTCTCTGAATGTTTGGTAGAATTCTCCAGTAAAGCCATCTGGGCCAGGGCATTTTGTTGTTAGGAGTTTTTGTTGTTTTTTTTTAATTACCTTTTCAATCTCTTGTTATGTGTCTTTTCAAATTTTCAACATCATTTTGTGTTAGTTTGGGTAGGTAGCATGTTTCTAGAAATGTGTCCGTTTTCTCTAGGTTTTCAAAGTTGTTATAGTTTTTCATAATACTGTGCTATGATCCTTTCCATTTCAGTTGGGTCTGTTGAAATGTCCCCTATTTCATTTCTTATTTGGGTTATTTCCCTCCTCTCCAGTTTTTCTTTTATCAATTTGGCCAGTGGTTTGTCGATTTTGTTGATCTTTCAGAGAACCAACTTTTGGTTTTCTTAATTCTTTCTATTCTTTTCTTATTTTCTATTTCATTTATTTCTGCTCTGATCTTTATTATTTCCTTTCTCTTCTGGTGTCTGTGGGCTTTTTTTTTTTTTTTTCTTTGCTGTTTTCTATTCAAGTTGTGTAGCTAATTTTTGATTTGGCTCTTCTTTTTTGATGTGTGCATCTATTGGTGTAAATTGACCTCTGAGGACTGTCTTTGGTGTGTCCCAAAGGTTTTGGTATGATGTGTTTTCATTCTCATTTGATTCTAGGAATTTTTTGATTCCATCTCTGATTTCTTCTATTGCCTAGTAGTTTTTAAGCATGGTGTTATTCACTTTCCATGTAATTGATTTTTTTTCCTTAGTCTTCCTGTTGTTTATTTTACTTTGATGGCATTGTGGTCAGAGAAGACGTTTTTAGATTTTGTTGAGGGTTGCTCTGTGGCCTAAGATGTGGCCTATCCTGGAGAATATTCCATGTGCGTTGGAAAAGAATGTGTACTTTGCAGCTGTTGGGTGGAGTGTTCAATATATGTCTGAGAGGTCAAGTTGGCTGATATTTTTTTTTTTTTAGTTCGTTTAGCTGGGCGGTGTGTTTCTAGAAATTAGTCCATTACTTCTGGGTTTTCAGATTTGTTGGAAGACAGTTTTTCAGAATATTCTCTTATGATCCTTTTTACCTCAGTTGGTACTGTTGTTATATCACCCATCTTATTTCTTATTTTGGTTATTTCCATCTTCTGATTTTTTTTCCTTTTTCAATTTTGGCCAGTGGTTTTTCAGCTTTATTGATCCTGTCAAAGAACCAAGTTCTAGTTTTGTTGATTCTTTCTATTTTTTATTTTGTCTTCTGTTTCATTCTTTTCTGCTCTGATCTTTATTATTATTATTATTATTTGTTCTGTTGAATGGGGACTCCTTTTGCTGCTTCTTTACTATTTGTTTGAGTAGTAGAGTTAAACTGTTGATTTTGGCCCTTCTTTTTTATTGATGTATATGTTTATTGCTTTAAATTTTCCTCTGACCACTGCTTTTGCTCTATCCTAAAAGTTTTTGTTGTGTTTTCGTTCTCATTTTTGTTAGTGTACTTTAGATGAAGGTTTACAGAGCAAACTAGTTTCTCATTATACAATAATACACATATTATTTTGTGACATTGGTTGCCACCCTCACAACATGTCAACACTCTCTTTTCCGCCTTCGGTTCCCCATTACCAGCTTCCCTGTCCCCTTCTGCCTTCTCGTCATTGCCCCTGGACTGGTGTGCCCATTTAGTCTCATTTTCTTTTTTGGGCCTGTCTAATCTTTGTCTGAAGCCTGAACCTCAGGAATAAATTCAGTTCTAAGTGTGTCTGGGGCCCATACTCTCATGGTTTCTCCAGTCTGTCAGATCAGTAAGCCTGGTCTTTTTTTGGAGTTAGAGTTCTATTCTACATTTTTGTCCAGATCTGTCCAGGACCCTCTATTGTGATGCCTGTCAGAGCAGTTGTTGGTGGTAGCTGGGCACCATCTAGTTGAACTGAACTCATTCTTGTGGAGGTTGTGGTAGTTGTGTTCCATTAGTCCTTTGGACTTATCTTTCCCTTATGTCTTTGGTTTCTTCATTCTCCCTTGCTTCAGATGGGGTGGAGCAAGTGGGATATCTTAGATGGATGCTCACAAGCTTTGAGGACCCCAGACACTACTCATCAAGTAGAATGTAGACTATTTTCTTTGTAAACTATATTGTGCTAATTGAGGTAGATGTACCCTGAGACCATAGTCCCCAGCGCTCAGCCTAGTAATTTGGTCCTTCAGGGAGTTTAGCTGTGTCTATGAAGCTTCTATGACTTTGCCCTGATCAAGCAGAGGTGACACCCCCAGTATTGTATACTGTCTTACCATTCACTAAGGTTACCACTTATCTATTGTCTAGTTAGTGTTTTTCCATACTGACTCCTCCCCTCCCTAGTAACCATCAGAGGTTGTTTCTTCATGTTTGTAAACCTTTTCATGAGTTTTTATAATAGTGGTCTCACAGAATATTTGTCCTTTTGTGACTGACTTATTTCACTCAGCATAATACCCTCCAGATTCATGCATGTTGTGAGATGTTTTGCAGATTCATCATTGTTCTTTATCGTTGGGTAGTATTCCACTGTGTGTATGTACCATAGTTTGTTTATCCATTCATCTGTTGATGGGCACTTAGATTGTTTCCGTCTTTTAGCTCTTGGGAATAATGCTGCAATGAACATGGATGTGCATCTGTCTATTTGTGTGATGGCTCTTTTTTCTCTAGGATATATTCCTAGGAGTGGGAGTGCTGGATTGTGTGGCATTTCCATTTCTAGCTTTTTAAAGAATCCCCATATTTTCCAAAATGCTTATACTATTTTATGTTCCCAGTAGCAATACATAAGAGTTCCAAGCTCCCTGCATCCTCTCCAACATTTTTTATTTTGTTTTTTTTCATTCGTACCAGTAATGTCAGAGTGAGATGGTATCTCATTGTAGTTTTGATTTGCATTTCTCTAAAGGCTAGTGAGTGCGAGCATTTCCTCATGTGTCTGTTACCTGCCTGAGTATCTTCTTTGGTGAAGTGTGTGTTCATATTCTTTGCCCATTTTTCAATTGAATTATTTGTCTTTTTGTTGTAGAGGTGTTGGATTTTCCTATAGATTTTAGAGATGAGACCTTTGTAGGATTTGTCATAGCCAAAACTTTTCTCCCAGTCTGTAGGCTGTCTTTTTACTCTTTTGGTGAAATCTTTTTATTATTACCATTTTTTATTGTGCCTTAGGTGAAAGTTTACAGCTCAAGTCAATTTCTGATTCAATAATTTATGCACATATTGTTTTTGACATTGGTTGCTGTCCCCACAATGTACCAGCACCTTCCGTCTTTCCAGCCTGGGTTCCCTGTGTCCATTTGTCCAGTTCCTGTCCCTTCCGGCCTTCCTGTCTTGCTTTTTGGCAGGAGCTGCCCATTTGGTCTCGTATATCTGATTGAACTAAGAAGCATGTGCCTCACATGTATTATATTTTGTTTTATAACTCTGCCTATTCTTTGTCTGAAGAATAGGCTTTGGGAATGGTTTCAGTTCTGGGATAACAGAGTGTCTGGGATCCCTGATTTCTGGGTTCCTCCGGTCCCTGCCAGACGGTGAAGTCTGGCCTTTTTATGTGAATTTGAATTTTGTTCTACATTTTTCTCCTGCTCTGCCCAACTTTTTTTTTTTTCTGCCCAAAGACCCTCTGTTGTGTTTCCTGTCAGGGTGGTCGTTGGTGGTAGTCAAGCACCATCAAGTTCTTCAGGTCTCAGGTTGGTGAAATCTTCGGTTCATTTGGTCCTTTAGTCCTTTGGGCTAATATTTTCCCTTTGTCTTTGGTTTCCTTCATTCTCTTTTGCCTTGAGTGGGATGGGACCAATCAGTGGATCTTAGACGGGCGCTCACAAGCATTAAGAACCCAGATGCTACTCACTAAAATGGGATGTTGAACATTTTCTTTATAAGGTATGTTATGGCAGTTGACCCAGATATCCTCAGAAACTATGATCCCCAGACCCCAGTCCCACCTACTCTGTCCCTCAAAATGTTTGGATGTGTCTAGGAAACTTCTTTGCTTTTGCTTTGGTCCAGCTGTGCTGGCTTCCCCTGTATTGTGTGTTGTCCTTCCCCTCACTAAAGTTGATTCTTGTCTACTATCTAGTTAACAGCTTCCCCTACCCCTTCCTCCCCACCCTTGTAGCAATCAAAGAATCCTTTTTTCTGTTTAAATGTTTTCTTGAGTTCTTATAATAATGGCCTCATATAATATTTGTTCTTTTGTGACTGACTTATTTCAAACTCAGCATAATGCCTCCCAGATTCATCCACGTTGTGAGGTGTTTCACGGATTCATCGTTGTTATTTATCGCTGATAATATTCCATTGTGAGTATGTACCATAATTTCTTTATTTGTTCATTTAATGACGGGCATTTAGGTTTTTTCTATCTTTTTGCTATTGTGAATAGTGCCGCAGTGAACATGGGTGTGCATATGTCTATTCATGTGACAGCTCTTATTTAGCGAACCGAAGATAGGCAGGTTAAAAAGCAGGGCTTTCCCTGGCAGGCTGTGAAGGCTGATGAATCCCAAGATTGGCAGATAAGTTGCTAGCCCAAGTCCCAAGAACCAGAGGTCAGATGAACGTGAGGTAGCTGTAGGGTCCAGAACCAGCCAAAAACCTTGGTGAGGCAAGCAGGGAGGAAGTAGGCAATGGAGGGAGGAGTGATGAAGGCTGACGGGGCAGTGAACTGCCACACGCCCTGCCCCCACTGATACCACTCAGCAGATTCCATCGTGGGGGTGATCACATATCAGATTTCAACAGGGAAGTGATCACAACGCTATAGAATTGCCAAAACACTGATAATCATGGCCCACCCACAGTTGACATGCAGTCTTCACCATCACAGTCCACTGCTTGTCAACTTGGCACCTGTACACATCTCCCCAAACCATACAAAATATCTGAATAAAGACAATTACAAAGTCACACCTGCACCTAACATGATACAACTAACACACATCCAGCCAAAAACGCACTAGCCCTAGCCCTGTTTACATCTTATATTGTATAAGTGAAGAAAACAAAAATATTTGATGCACACATACAAAGCAGAAATACTCATAACAATTACAGTCCTAGTTTTTGCAACTGGTGACATGGCCGTAACTGGCAGTAACTGGTATTTAGAACTACCTTCTACCACCACCCATTCCATATTCCCTTTGCCTTCAGCAAGCACAGGTCATGCTTTTTGCCTGGTGGGATGACCCAAACCTTCATTCCTGAAGGTTCTGGGCCATTAGTAGTCATGTCAGAATTGGGTTGCTGTAGTTTTCCGTTGACTTTAATCACAGGGCATGGTGATACTAAGAGGTGCCCTGAGGGATCTCCTGCATTGCAGATATAGTCTTCTTTACTTCCATTATGTAATATCAATCCAATTTCTTCTTGGTAATCGGGATCCATCACACCAGCCAATATGGCAACTCCCTTCCTTGTCTGTTGATCCAGAGGCATAAGAAGCCCAAAGTGGCCAGGTGGCATTCTTAGCTTCCAGTTCAAGGGAATCAGTGATGTGTCTCCAGATGGGAGCGTTCCTCCCTTAGGAATTAAGACCTCTAGACCTGCAAAGCATAAGGTTGCAGGGACAGGAAGCAAAAATCTTATGAGTGGATCACTAGGGGTAATAGAGAGTGGTGCCACTTCCATTTCCACCCCTCGATTCCTGGACCCATGAATCCTGCTTAAGGGAGAAACAGCACCATATATTGGATGCTGGTTTAGAGCATATGGAGCCTCCTGGAGAACACTACCCCAAACCTGCAAGGTACTGCCACCAGCCTAGCACTGTAATTGTGACTTTAGGAGGCCATTCCATTGTTCTATCAAACCAGCTGCTTCAGAATGATGGAGAACATGGTAAGATTAGTGAATTCCATGAGCATGGGCGTACTGCTCTTCATTTCCTATAAAGTGAGTCCCTTGATCAGAGGCAATGCTGTATGTGATACCATAATGGTGAATAAGACATTCTGTAAGTTCACAGATAGTAGTTTTGGCAGAAGCATTACATACTGGGAAGGCAAATCCTATCCAGAGTAAGTGTCTATTCCATTAAGAACAAAACGGTGCCTTCTCCATGGTGGAGGTAGTCCAATGTAATCAGCTTGCCACCAGGTTGTTGGCTGATCACATGAAGGGATGGTGCCATATCAGGGACTCAGTGTTGGTCTCTGCTGCTGGCAGATTGTGTGCTCAGCAGTGGCTGTAGCCAAGTCAGCCTTGGTGAGTAGAAGTGCATGTTGTTGCATAACCTCCATCGCTGCCACCAGGGCCACTTTGTTCAAGAGCCCGTTGAACAATGACGGGAGTAGCAGGGGAAAGAGGATGAGTGGTTTCCACAGAACACTTCATCATATCCATTTGATTGTGAAAATAATCCCCTGCTGAGGCCACCCTTTGGTGAGCATTCACATGAGACACAAATATCTTCACTTCTTCGTCCCATTCAGAGAGGACTATCCACATACCTCTTGCCCGGAAATCCTGGTCTCACAATTTTCCAGTCATGTTCCTTCCAAGTCCCTGACCATCCAGCCAAACCATTGGCTACAGCCCATGAATCAGTATACAGTCTCACATGTGGCCATTTCTACTTCCAAACAAAGTGAACAACCAGGTGCAATGCTCGAAGTTCTTCCCATTGGGAGGATTTCCCATCAGCACTGTCCTTTAGGGAGGCCCCAGAAAGGGGCTGTAGTGCTGCCAGTGCTCACTTCTGAGTGGTGTCTGCATATTGCACAGACTCACCTGTAAACCAGCTACAAGTTTCTCTTTTTCATTCAACTTATCAGAAGGAACTCCCCATGAGACCATAGGTGCAGACTGGGAGATGGGAGGTAATGTGATAGGAATAGAGACCGTGGGCATTTGGGCTATACTCATGCTTTCAAGTCCTGCTCGGGCCCGATCTTGTATATACTGCTTCCATTTAATGATGGAGTGCTGCTGTGTGCATCCAACTTGATGATTCTGTGGGTCATACACCACCCAGTTCATGATGGGCAGCTCAGCCTGTATGGTAACTTGGTGGCCCGTGGTTAAGTGTTCAGTGTCTGCTAAGGCCCAGTAACAAGCCAAAAGCTGTTTCTCAAAAGGAGAGTAATTATCTGCAGAGGATGACAGGGATTTGCTCCAAATCCTAAGGGTCTGTGCGGTGGTTCACCAATAGGGGCTTGCTAAAAACTCCAAACAGAATTTCCATCTGCTACTACCACTTCAAGCACCATTGGATAAGCTGGATCATATGGTCCAAGTGGCAGAGCAGCTTGCACAGCACCCTGAACCTGTTGCAGAGCCTTCTCTTGTTCTGGGCCCCATTCAACACTAGCAGTTTATCCAGTCACTTGATAAATAGGCTGGAGTAGCATGCCCAAATGAAAAATATGTTGCCTCTAAATTCCAAAGAGACACACTAGGCATTGTGTCTCCTTTTTAGTTATGGGATCAGCCAGATGCAATAACTTATCCTTTACTTTAGAAGAAATGTCTCGGCAGGCCCCATACCACTGGACCCCTAAAAATTTCACTGAGCTGGTAGGTGCCTGAGTTTTTGTGGGATTAGTTTACCACCCTCTAGCAGGGAAATGTTTTACTAATAAGTCCAAAGTCATTGATACTTCTTCTTACTAGGTGCAGTCAGCATAATGTCATCCATGTAGTGGACCAGTGTGACATCTTACCAGAGGGAAAGGCAATCAAGGTCTCTGCAGACTAAATTATGCCACAGGGCTAGAAAGCTCATGGAGCGCTGAGGTATGCAAGTGAAGATGCACTGCTGGCCTTGCCAGCTGAAAGCAAACTTCTGATGGTCCTTCCAAACAGGTATGGCATTAGCCAGGTCAGTAGCTGCATACCAGCTACCAGGACATGTATTAATTTGCTCAAGCAATGAAAGTACATCTGGAACACCATCTGCAATTGGAGTCACAACCTCATTAGTTTTTTGATGATCTACTGTCATTCTCCAGGATCCATCTGTTTTTTGCACAGGCCAAATAGGCGAACTGAATGGGAGATGTGTTGAGAATCACCACCCCTGCATCCGTCAAGTCCTTGATGGTGGCAGTAATGTCTGCAATTCCTCCAGGAATCCAGTATTGCTTTTGATTTACTATTTTCCTAGGTAAGGGCAGTTGTAATGGCTTCCACTTGGCTTTTCTTACCAAAATACCCCTTTCTCCATTTGCTGGGGATTCCATGTGGGGCTTTTGCAGACTGTTGAGTATACCTATTCCAATACTGCCTTCTGGAACTGGGAAAATCACTGCGGGAAGATTTGGGGACCCAGTGAATCTACTGTGAAACAAACATGAGCCAACACTCCATTAATAAACTGATCTCTATATGTCCCTTCCCTGACTGATGGGCTACAGTGCTGTTTTGGGTCTCCTGGAATTAGTGTCAGTTCAGAGCTTGTATCTAGTACACCCCCAAAAAGTCTGATTATTTTCTTTTCTCCAATGAAAAGTCACTCTCATAAAAGGTCGTAGATCCCTTTGGGGAAGGTTAGGAGAGAGATTAACAGTATAAATTTTTGGCAGTATAGATTTCCTATCTATTGCACTCCTAGGGACACCATGACTAAGTAGTCATAAGTCTATATGACTCAGACTATTCTAATGACTGCTTTGACTCTGCTGTCTGTTACTGTAACCATGCCCACCTTGTCTTTGTCCATCTTGCCTTTGTCGATTGAGTGCCACCACTTGGCTCCCACTATTACAGGGTCCAGTCATCCCCATTGTGTTTAGCTGTCTTAATTCAGTTAGGGCACTTCCCACTGTCAAATCTGACTTACATAAAATAGCAATCACAGCAGGCTTCAAGGATGCTGGATTTCCCTTCACAAATTTGTTCCTCACAGTTGTGGTAATAGTTGTGTTCTCTGGGCATCCATGTGCGAGTGTGTGGGTTTAACCTGATAAATCACCTTAGTATGCCAATTTCCCTAAGCCTCTGAATACCTTCTTGTACAGTATACCAAGGCAGGTCTGGTACTTCAGCTTGATTTAATGTAGGCCACTGTATAATCCATGCTTCAGCAACCCAACCAAAGGAACTATTAGATCTTTTCCTAACTTCTTGAGGTGAAACATTAAGTGAAGAATTTGTGCTTAGTGAACCCATATCAATAAACTCAGACTGATCCATCTTTATGTTCCCTGCAGCATTATCCTGCACCCTTAATAACCATTCCCACACCTATTCCCCAGGTTCCTGTTTGTACATATTAGAAAAGTCAAGCAGTTCTGTTGAAGTGTAGTGTACCTCCTCCTGGGTCACTCTTTGTACTTCACCTTTTTGGGGCTCGCTGGGACTTAAATCTAGTTATGGGTCTAGAAGTCAGAATCGGTAGTGTGGGATTGTTTTGAGAACATTCAGCATTGTGTTGTAAAGCATCTGCCTCAGATGCTCAGGCAAGGGCTCTTTAGAGGCAGCTGGGCTAGGGCTAATCTCATTAAATGGAAGTGGAGGGGCTAATGCCTTTACTGGTCAGGGTGGTGTAGCAGACACACATGAAGTAATCTCTTCAGATGGAAGTGGTTCTGTTGGCAGGAGTGATTAAATGAAACTTAGGGGCTCAGTGTCTCCAACTTTCTTATTATCTGCCCATATGTCCCCATCCCAAGTTTCAGGATCTCATTTCTTCCCAATCAATGCCCCCACTTTAACTTCAGACACCTCTGAGGTTGGCAGTTGAAGTGGTGTTGTAATTCAGCCACTCTTACAGTAAGACTCTGGTTTGGTTTTTGGCAATATCAGCAGTGTTGCTACAAGAAATAAGGCTTTCTTTCAAAATACAAGTGGAAGCTTTGAGGTTGTTTATGCTGCACTCGAGCTTTGACACTGAAGCCCTGAGTGCATCTTTCTTTCACCAGTTTGTGTAGTGAAAGTAGGACCAACCAACCAGCTTCCTTATACATCTCAGTATGAGAAAACTATTGAAAGGTATCTATATATGCAATCACTCAGAGCCTCACCTTTCTCCAATACCTGATCTATTGGTGGTGATAATTTGCATATTTGAATTGCCACCTCATGCCATGGATTAGCAGTGCCCTCTTTACTACTGAAAGCAGAGTCATCAGCATTTTTGACCCTAAGCAGACTTGAGAGCTAACTTAGAAAACTCATCCTTACAATTTTGTTTCTCTAGAACCACTCGCAGTACCAAATGTCTTAGGCTGCGTTCTCCAGAGAAGCAAAACTAGAACAGTGTATAAATGTGTAGATAGAGAGATTTACATCAAGGAAACAGCTCATGTGATTGTAGAGTTGCAAGTCCATGGATCAGGATGGAGGCTTCTCCTGATTCATGTGTCCACAGGGCTGGCAAACCCAAGATTAGCAGGCTGGAGAGCAGGGCTCTTGCTCACAGGCTGTGAAGGTTGATGAATCCCAAGATGATCAGGTAAGCTGCTAGCTCCAGTCTCAAGAACTGGAGGTGAGATGAACAAGAGACAGGTGCAGGATCCAGAATAAGCCAAGAGCTTTGGCAAGATGAGCAAAAAGAAAGTAGGTAGTAGAGGGCAAAAAGATAAAGGCTGAGGGGGAAGTGAGCCACCACAGGCCCTACCTACACTGATACCACTCAGAGGATTCCATTATGGGGGTGATCACATATCGAATTTCAACAGGGAAGTGATCACAACTTCGTACAGCTGCCAAAACATTGAGTATCGTGGCCTAGCGAAGTTGACACACACAATCTTAATCATCACACGTGGCCTGTGATTAAAGTCAATAGAAAATTATAGCAACTCCATTCCAATATGACTACTAATGGCCCAGACACTTTAGGAATGATGGTTTGGGTCACCCCACCAGGCAGAGAGCCACGACCAGCTGAGTTGCTTGCTGAGGACAGGGAATATGGAATGGGTGGTGGAAGAAGGTAGTTCTCAATACTAGTTATGGCCACATGATCAGTTCCAGAAACAAGGGCTGTAACAGTTATGAGTATTTCTGCTTTGTATGTGTGCATCAAATATTTTTGTTTTCTCCATTTATAAAATATAACATGTAAACAGATCCAGTATATTTTTGGTTGTATGTGTGTTTGTTGTATCACGTTAGGCACAAGAATGACTTTGTAATTATCTTTCTTCAGAGATTATGTATGGTTGAAGGAGATGTGTACAGGTGCCAAATTGATAAGGAGTGAACTGTGATAGTTAACATTGTGTGTCAACTAGACTGTGCCATGATTCTCAGAGTTTTGATAGTCATATTATGTTGTGGTCACGTCCCTGTTGAGATTAGATACGTGATCACCCCAATGGTGCAATATGGTGTGAACAGCCAGTTGGTTGAAGGGGAGTTTCCTTGGGTGTGTGGTCTGCATCCAGTGTGTGCAGACATTCTGGCAGGGCTCAGGAGCTTTTGCTTGCTCGGGATTCTGTAGCTGGCCCTGCTCGTCTGACCTCCAGTTTTGGGGACTTGAGCTACCCTTTTCCCTGCGGTCTTGCCTGCCTATCTTGAGATTGGTTGATCTTCACAGCCTGTGAGCAACAGCTGTGTTCTCCAGCCTGCTGATATTGGATTCACCAGCACCTGAGGCTACATGAATCAGGAGAGGACTCTCTCCTGACCCACAGACTTGGGATGGTATGGGTTTTAAAACCGTGTGAGCCATTTTCTTGATATAAATCTCTCTCTATATATACATCTTTATACACTTTACTGGTTTTGCTTCTTTAGAGAACGCTGCGTAAGTCAGAACATTCACACAAGATACAAATATCTTCACTTCTTTGGCCTGTTCAGAGAGCTCTGTCACATGCCACTTCTTCATATTTCCTTGGCTCCAAATTTCCAATCATGTTCCTTCCGAGTCCCCGGCTATCCAGTCAAACTATCGGCCACAACCCATGAATCAGTGTACTGTTGCATATCTGGCCATTTATCCTTGCAAATAAAGTGAAAACTCATGTGCACTGATTGAAGTTCTGCCTATTGAGAGGCTATCCCCTCACCACTGTCCCTCAGGGAGGTCCCAGAAAGGGGCTGTAGTGCTTTGCTGCCACTGTCCATATTCAAATGGTGCCTGCATATCATGCAGAGAAACATTTGTAAACCAGATACCATTTTTCTCTTCCTCAGTCAACTGATCATGAGGCCATAGATGAAGACTAGGAAAGGGCAGGTAATGTAACAGGAGTGGAGATCATGGGCATTTGGGACATTTCCTCATGCGACTTACTTGAACCTTCAGGTCTTGCTCAGGCGTGATATGATATATACCACTTGCATTTAATGATGGAGTGCTGCTGAGCACATCCAGCTTTATGGCTCTGTTTGTCAGGCAACACCCAGTTCATGATGAGCAGCTAAGGTGCATGGTGACTTGGTGTCCCACGGTTAAGTGATCAGTCTCTACTAAGGCTGTGTAACAAGCCAAAACCTGTTTCTCGAAAGGAGAGTAATTAAATATGGAGGATGGCGGGGTTTTCCTCCAAAATCCTGAGGATCTGTACTGTGATTCAGCAATAGGGGCCTGCCGTAGACTCCAGAGAGCATCTCTGTCTCCCACTGACACTTCCAGAACCGTTGGTTCTGCCAGATCATGTGGCCCACGTGGCAGAGCAGCTTGGACATCAGCCTGAACCAGTTCCAAAGCTTCCTCTTGCTGTGGGCCCTGCTCAAAACTAGCAGCTTTAAATTTGATAAGTAGGCTGGAATAGCAAACCCAAATGAGGGATATGATGCCTCCAAAATCCAAAGAGGCCCAACAAGTGTTGTGCCTCTTTTTTTGGTTGTATTAAGGGCTAGATATATCAGCTTACCCTCTACTTCACAGGAAATATCTCAACATGCCCCACTCCGCTGGAGCCCTAGAAGTTTCACTGAGCTGTAGGCACCTGAATTTTTGTCAGAATAATTTTCTACCCTCTAGCATGCAAATATCTTACCAAAAAGTCTAGAGTATTGATACTTGTTTCTTACTAGGTTCAGTCAGCATAATGCCATTAATGTAATGGACCAGTGTGACGTCTTTTGGAAGGGAAAAGTGATCAAGTTCCCTGTGGACTGAATCATCCCATAGGGCTTGAGAGTTGATGTGGCCCCAAGAAAAAATAGTGAAGGTGTATTGCTGCCCTTAGCAGCTGAATGCAAACTGCTTCTGGTGGCCCTTTAAAACAGGGATAGAGAAAAAGGCATTGGCCAGATTAATGACTGCATACCCCAGAAGATATATTAATTTTCAGGCCACATCCCCAAGTAAATTTCTCTTCCAAGTGATTGGCTATTCACATCGGATCACGAAATGGAGGATGATTACATAACTTCTGCCAAATCCCTGAGAATCATGGCCTACGGAAGTTGACGCATAACATAAACCATCACAGTGGTGATGAAAGTGTTCTGAAGTAGATACTGGTGGTGGTTGAATAGGATTATGAAATTAGGTAAAGCCACTATATGGCACACTTGAAAGCTATTAATACAAAACTTTATTTAATAAGAAATCTACCAGTTAATATAGTATAACCTATAAGTATAAATTGAGCTGGAAAAATACTAGAACAAAAGCAAAAAAAATACTCACTGAGCTGAGAAGGAGAAAATGTCTGGTTCTGAGGCTGATGTTCCCTGGCTGTGAATGAGGAGCTGCTGTGGAGGAGGTAGGGCCACTGGCTCGGCATCTGGTGCCTGAGGCAGAGCTCAAGGTGGAGGACTTAATAGCCTATGCTGGGCTCCGGTGTTGGAGGAGGAGCAGGATCGATATCAGCTGTTTGTCCGTGAGCCAGTTGGAGGTGGCCCAGGATGGAAATCCACCCCGCCAGCTGACTCTTTGTCTAGCGCCATTGCTGGACCTGGTGATGAAATAGCTGGTGCTCTAAGGACTTCCGGTGTTGGTGCAGGAGCAGGTGGTTGAGGAACCATTTCTGTAGGTGGCCCAGGATGGGAATCGAGCCCTCCAGCAGGCTCTTTTCCTGGTGCCCGGGCCAGAGATCGAGATGGAGCGCTTTGGGCTACAGTGAGCTCTGGTGTTGGTAGAGGAACGGGAGCAGGATTGACATCAGCCAGTGGTCCAGGAGCCAGCTCTGGATGTAGCCCAGAATCTGATCTTCCAGCTGGCTGTCCATTTGCTGCCAGTGTTGGAGCTGGTGATGGTGCTCTATGGAGCTCCAGTGTTAGCCCAGGCCCTTGATGGACCTCAGGAGGTGGTCCAGGAGTTCGTTATGGTCTTGACTCAGGGAGGGAATCTGATCTTTCAGCAGGCTCTCTGTCAGGTGCCAGTGCTGAACTTGGTGATAGAGGACCTGTTGTTGTACCCAGCTCCAATGTTGCTGCAAGAGCAGGACCTGATTCAGGAAGTAGTCCTTGAGTGTGTTCTGGAAGTTGCCCAGGGTAAAAATCCAGCTCTGCTTCGTGCTCTCTATCTGGTGATGGGATAGGCGGTGCTCTGTTGAGCTTTGGTATCGGTACAGGGTCAGGATCGACATCACCAGGTGGTCCAGGACCTGGCTCATGCAGTGGCCCTGGTTAAGAATCAGAATCTCCGTCGGGCTATCCATGTGCTGCCAGAGCTGAAGCTTGTGACAGAATAGCTGTTGCTCTGTCGACCTCCTGTGTTGGAGCAGGAGCTGGATCGCCGTCAGCTTGTGGTCCAGAATCCAGTTCTGGAGGTGGCTCAGAATGGGTATCCACCTCTCCATCTGACTCTCCACCTGTTGCTGGTGATGGAGCTTGGGGAAGACCCGGGCTACGTCAAGCTCCAGTGTTGGAACAGGAGTGGGAGCAGGATGGACGATAGCCAGTAGTCCGGGAGCTGGTTCTGGAAGTGGCCCAGGATACGAATCTGAGCCTCCAGCTGGCTGTTCATCAGGTTCCACTGCAGGAGCTGGCGATGGAATAGCTGATGCTCTCTGCAGATCCGGTGTTGGAGCAGCAGCAGGAGCAGGACTGACATCAGCCGGTGGTTCGGGAGACAGTTCTGGAGGTGGCACAGTAAAGAGATCCACCCCTCCAGCCAGCTCTGCCTCTGGTGCCAGTGCTGGAGCTGATGACAAAATAGGTGGTGCACTATGGCACTCTGGTGCTGATACAGGAGCAGAATGTACCCCAGGAGGTTGTCCAGGGTCCTGTTCTTGGGGCAAAGATAGCTCTCGAGCCCCTTTTACAATTGGCGCTGGCCGTGGCTCTGGAGCTGCAAGGGGAGAAAGGTTCACCAACATGACTACCTTTCCTCATGCCTTGCCAATGATGGAAAACACCCACTGCCACGAAGAGAAGCCCATTCCCAAGATTTTCCACCCCAGGAAGTCTTCCCAGACTGTAGTCCACCAGAGTACGTTCTGAAGTTACTCTGAGCTCTGGCTCAACCCCAACCTCTGGGGGTCTTCCCTCGTGCCCCTCACAAGCTCACGTGCAGTCATGCCCAGTCTTCCTCACCCTCTGGCTCTGCCTCAGTGACCTCCATTTGACCTAGCTGTGCCAAGAGAAGTTGGGTCCCGCGCTCCAGATGTGAGCCTGGCATGTTCACGTGCACATACTCCACCACGAGCTTTAGGCAGGGGAAGTCCGGGGGCTGATTGAAATCATCCGAGTATTCCTTCATCCATGTGCCCAGGATAAAAGAGATGGCTCTGGGGGTGGGTGGTGAAGAGCAGGGTCAGTGGCCTGGCTTTTCCCACCACACTGCCCTCCCAGGACTCCCCTGCAAGGGGCCGTCCCTCTTTCTGCCCCTGACCTTGCAAAGGTCAGCATCACCCTGCACACGCTCTCTGGCTGCCCTGACAGTGGCAGGCCTGGTTACTGACAGAAGCCTAGAACAGAGGCTTGTCCCAAGGATCTCCCCATCACTGGTCTAACCAACTCTCCCTTCTAGGGAGCCTGAATTACATCCCTTTCTGCCCCCTGGCCCACTCCCCACTGGACAGTAAGCCTCTAAGGGCATGGAGTTGCCTATTTGCATGTTCATCTCACAGCCTGTCACACAGTGGTGCTCCAGGATTATCTGATGCTGGGCGACACACAGAGTCCATCCCCTGACCCAGATGCCCAGGCCATAGGGCCCCTCCTCTGGAGAGTGTGCACCAGCATGCTGCCTGGTTCTCTGCACGTGTGTGAGCGTCTCTTCTCCCATGGACACCGTTCTCCCCTGGGACTGGGGCCCCACATGCAGCTGAGCACCCACAACCGGGGATCGGGATTTGGGAGCAGTTTCCTCCAATTCTGCCCACCCCCCACACACACCTCCTGTTTTAGGTACCAAATAGAGAAGGGAGCAAGCATAGATGTGAGGGAATTGTGGGAGGATGAATTCTCTCAGGGACCTCTCTGAGCCCCCAGCCTCCCCTCTGCTGCCCATGACACCCGGGATCCAGTCCCATCTCTCTATGACTGCTTAAATCCTGCAGGGGCGCCCCTAAACTCATCCCTCTAGTGGAATCTAGATGTGTGGGGCCAGGGTCTGCCAACCCCAATCCAGACACAGGACCCCTAAAACCTCCACCGTTCTGTAGAGATAGGAGGCCCTCCTTCTCCACACAAAGTCCAGTCACCCTTTCAGCTGCTCCTGGGGTTCACCGTACTCAGCAGAATAGGGGTGGTTCCATCCATACCTAGAGGTGGTGTGAGGGTGTCACATTTAATGCACTGTGGACACCACATTCTTAAGATGTCTAGTGTTCCTGTGTGACTCTCAGACTGGAACGGAGGCCTAGGAGGGCAGGGCTTCCTATCTGCTTTGTTCACTGAACAGTGCTAAATACCTAGAACAGCGTCTGCAACAGTAGGGGCTTCATGGATGATTGTTGAATGAGTGAACCCAACCAGCACCTTCCCAGGTATCTGAGAGTCCTGGGGCTCCTCTACCAGCCTTCAGGGATCCCCGTTCTGGCTACATCAAGGACAAGAACCCACTTTAGGGAATCTGCACCTCTCCTTTACAAATGTTAAGTAGGTTTGCTCAAGGGTAGGTAGTCAGTGAGGGGTGAGGTAGACAGCTTCTTCATGGGAGAGAGGAAAATAATAAACGTGAATATCCCAGCCCCTCAAGCACCCTTCACCTTAGAGCTGGGCTCCAGGTACACACTACCTGTGGCTTATTTCATGTGGTCCTGACAGCAATTCTAGCTGATTGGGCCTTTACCACACTACTCAGAGGAGAAAGCTGAGGCTCTGAGTGGTGAAGTGACAATCTCCAGACTCACAGCTGGTAGGGGGTAGAGTTCCCATTGGGCTGTGGAGGGCAGAGTGCTCACCTTTGAAGCAGATTGTCTAGAACCTGCTGGGTGGTGGCGTAGGTTCTGTAGGCTCCCAGAAAGATTTTGATGTAGGAGATGTCAGCCTTTAGGTAGGCGGGCACCAGGTACTCCACCAGCTTCTCCAGTGAGCCTGCCTTGAAGGTTTTCATCACCCAGGCCTCATCCAGGTCCTCGTCAGAACCACAGACACACTGGAGTGGGACGGAGGAGGGACATATTGTCAGAGGCAGTCACATGAACCACTAGGAGGGTTGTGGGCACAGAGCTCAGACAAAGTACTCCCTCCCCCTGAGTGACCTGTGTCAGGAGGTGGGACACGAGTGCCTTGAGCAGCAAACAGGACTTGGCTTTCCAAGCAGGATTGGAGGTGGGGGATGATTACAAACATTAGGAGCCTAAAGTGATTTTGTTAACGAAGTAACCATGGTATCTCCCTGGAGGAAGAGTTGTATCCCAGTGAGTCCTCACAAAACTCCCCATTCCAGAGATAAGAAAACAGAGGCTTGGTGATATCCATTGTCTGCTTGAAGTCACCTGGTCAGAGCCCAGAACTGTCTGACACTGGGGCTCCGTGATGTTCCCTCTGTGCTACATGAGGCCTGTTCTGCTCCTGACTCTGAGGGGAAGGTATGGTTCAAGCTCACTTCCTCCCAGCTGAAGATAGTGCACAGAGCAGACACACCCATGAGGTAAGGAAGACACAGATTTCTCTTCCTGTACATGAAAGGGGGTTTTGAGAACCTGAAGCTATGGAGCACCCAGATCCAGCCAAGTGTGAGAGCCTGGAGATCCTGGGGTGGGAGAAAGACCCCTAGAGAGCCGAGGACCTGACCAGATGGCTCAGGGAGGGCAAATGTGAATGGCTGGTAAAAGACTGAGAGGTGGCTCAGCTTCTCAGGGCCAACAGGTGCCTTAGAGCCACCCTGCAGTTCTGTTGGCCACCCTGACAGCAAACTGGCAACATGGAAAGGAACCATAATACCTGGAATGGGCTCAATGCAGAGACGCAGCCAGCATCACAAACTGCTGGGCCATGGGACCGCGAAAGCTGTTTTGGGAAGGAGTCTGGCTCTAGTGACCCTAACTTGAAATGTGCACATCCTTTTGACAAGCATGCCACTCCTGGGAGTCTGTCCTGGGTGGATCAGGGTATGAGGACACGTGTAAGCGTTTCTGCAGCCCTGCTGAAAGGGCAGCAAAAGGAATCAGTCCAGGGACAGCAGCAGTGAGAGGCTCAATCACTGTGGGGACAGGCCTCCCTTCTGGAACATTCTGTATCGAGTCAGGGTACAGCCCCTGACCTGAAGGGTCACATGATGGCCCCAAGATTGCAGTTTGTAGAAAAAGGTGTGTCATAGCCTGAGCCCCACACTTTAGGGTAAAAGAAGCCTGCTAAGTGTGATGATGTGTGAAGCTGGGAGAAGGTGTGGAAGGACAGTCCAGCCGACTGCCGCCTGGGGCCCTGGGATTGAAAGTTAAGCACTAAAACGGCCGCAGCACACAAAAGATGCATTGGCTTATGTGAAGTGAAGACAGTATAAAAAGCTCATCTCTCATGTTCCTACAAATACGGGAAGAGTGACTTTGTAGCTGGCCAGGGCAGAGGAGTCAGTGTTGTGGGGGCGAGGGTGATTCCTTTGGGAGGGGACTCGGGACCCTCGAGAGGGAAAGTCCTGAGAGGAATTTGAGGTCTACAAGGTGGTGTCTGGTCCCTGGGCCCCCTCTGGTCATCTCGGGTCCCTGGGTGGCGATGCCACTCCCCTCCACCCGCACTGACCCAGAACCTTTGCCAGCCCTTCCTGGCCCCTTTCTTGGGGAAGACCAAGTAGACGATGCCATTCTCCTTTTCCTTAGGGATCTCCTGCTGGCAGTTCTGCAGAGACAGTGCTTTCAGCTGCCAGGGATGCATCAAGAGCCCCTCTGAGCCACCTCCTTCCTTCTTTGCCCATCAAACCCTTGTGCCTCCAAGGAGCTCCCAGTTCCCGCATACTGGGTGGGTTGGACTGTGAGCAGCACCATCTAGCCCTGACCAAGTCCATGGATAGAAAAACAAAGCTCTGCCTATTGCAGCAGGATGTGGCAGAAGCTGGGCTGGCGCAGGGTCAACAGTGGCCGAGGCAATGCCAGCAGCTAGGGCTGCACTTTGAGTCCCCACTCAGGGACAGCTGGATCTCTGAGAAGGCCCAAGTGAGAGTGCTGACTCAGCTGTGACCTCAACAGTCCCTCCCTAAGATGTGGTTTGAACTGGAACCCCTGGGTAGACTTAAATCTCAGTGTTCTGTGTGATCAGAGGGATCAGGGCAGGGAAGTAAAAGAGGCCTCCACACTTGCCACCATACCCCTGGTCTCCAAGGCACCCAATCTGATGGACTAGACCCAGCCATGGTCAGACTCAGCCCCATGAATCCAGTACAGTGAGAGACCCTGGGGATGGAGCTTGGGGTTTCCCTCAATATGTGCTAGTCCTGAAACAGTAGCCCCAATTCATCATCCTCATTATCACTCCTCCCCTCCCAAATCTACCCAGATCACATGGCTCCTCCTTCCCTGACCCCACCACTTCTCTTCCAAATGGACCCTGCCTCAGCCAACAACTTTCTGCCTCCTCAGTTCTGTCCACATTTCCTCCCAGCCCCCATTACCAGGGACCCCATGAGGACAAGGGCTGGCATGGCCTGGGGGATGGTGTGACCTGGGGGAGGGGTGTGGGGCTGCCCAGGTGGGATCACAGTGGTGGCCTGGCCTAGATTGGCATCCCTGGGCCACCATGTGTTACCTTTGGATTCTTTTTGGTGAATGGCCTGAGCTTTCGTGGGTGGGGGACAAGACCATATCTCATCCTTGGTGAAAGTGTCAAACTCCTGCGTCTCTCGAGCTTCGATACAAGGGAAGATGGGAGACAAGAAGAAAACATGTTTCTAGTTTGAGTGTCTCTACTCAAGTGAGCTGGGTAGGGGGCTGGTTACCAGGGTTCCAAGTTCTATGTACTCTGTTGTCAAGAAAGTGAGGTCATGTCCTGTTCTCCTGACTTGGGCCTGATGTCAGTTAAGACCTCCCCAAAGTCCCCGCTGTGCTGCTGAATGTTCACCTCTCCCCATGCCATCTCCATAACTGTGCACAGTGACACCCACACAGCCCCCCCCCCCCACCTGCAGAGCCTGTGGAAAGCCTGGGTGTAGCCAGGGCCCCAATTTGAGCAGACAGAGCTGGGTTCAGACGAAACTCATCCTCTTAACCAGTTTGTGACCCTGGACAAGTCTTTGTGCTTCTCAGACCTCGCCAGTCCTCTACCCACACAGTAGGGAACATTCTAGCATCTTCTTCCTAGAAACCTCAGCAAGTATATGTGAGGTGATACTTATAGAACCCATGGGCTGGTGTTACCTGATGCTAATCAGGGGTGGATTATCTAATAGGCAAGGAAAACATAGGGCTTACCTGCTTACCAGATCATCTATAATGAACATTGTCACCATTTCATAATTTTTCACCACATCTAGTACTCTGCTTCTAGGTATGGCTGGCATCTGCTTCTCCCAACCCCAGAGCACCTTCCTACAGAATCAAAGCCTCTTTTCCAATTTACAGTCCCTGACAGGGGCTGTTTACCCTGTAAGCAAGGTAAACACAGGTCTCCTTGTGCTTACTAATCTGTAGTGAACAATTTCACATGGGTTTTGCCACATCAAAGATTTGGTGTTCGCCGTGTTTACTTGTCCGTTGGATAATCTGCTCCTGTACCTAATGCACAAACTCAGAGATGGAAGAATTTCAAGCAAGGGTAGGAAGATGCATGGAGTACATCTCCAAACAGGGCTGGGTTCTGGTGGTGTGAGCTTGGGAAAGTCACTTCTGCTCTTGGCCTCAATTCCCAGCCTGCACCGGGAGGGGATTGAAATTAAATGAACATCAGATATTGTCACCCTGTGCATAAAACCCTCCAATAACTTCCATTATATAGAATCTGACCCAGTGCCTCATCTCAGACTAGGGGCTGGGCAGCCTGCACGATGGCTCCCAACAATCCTACCTCTTGGTCTCTACATCCTGGGTGACCCCCTCCCCTCAGTGTGGATTGGACTCAGGGACTTGCTTCTCAAGAATGTTGTTGTTGTTAGGTGCCACTGATTTGGTTTCAACTCATAATGACCCCATTTGGGGCAATGTTTGTTGGCTCTCTTTTATTCTCTCTCTCTGTCTCTAAGTCATCTCTCTCTCTGACTGTCATTTATTTATTTCTAACTCCCCCCCTCGCCGGAAAGGAGCTATGATGTATGACCTGCCCATGTGTGACAAACCTGAGGGAGAGTCTTCATCAACAGAGAGAATGTGAGGCCCCCCAGTCCCACAGCTCAGAGTCCAGCTCATGACAGGGCAGTGAGTAGGGAGCAGATCTTCCCCAGTGAAGAGTAAGTTGAGACCACAACCACAGGCTCCTGAGAACTTGGGGCAGTCACCATGTAAGCCCTGCCTGGATTCCTGGCCCACAGAGACTGTGTGCTGTGTGCTGTTGTGAGTCATTGCTTTTGGGGCTGTTGTTATCAGAGAGTAAGAGATAACTCCTCCAGCCCACCAGGTCATGGGTCCTGGATCTGTCCTCCTCCTCCCTGCCTCCTCTCCTCCTCAGCTTCCTCTAGCCATACAGGCTGCATTTCAACACCTCCCCCCACCCCCCGCCCTAGACAAACTCATGCCCACCTCCCAGTCTCTGCACCAGCTGTGTATTCTCCCTGGCACGCTGTCCCCGGACTCATGTAGGGCTGGTCCCTCCTGTCATTCTGGTCACACATAAATGTCACCTTAGTGAGGCCTTTTGGATCATACCCCAGCCTTAGCTCACAGCACCCTACATTATTTTCTCTATAAAACATGCTCTTTTCTTTGCATGTATTTGTTTTCATTCTTTTATGAATCTTCATTATCCATTATGAACTGGATGTTGTCTGACCCACAGAGTCATAAATTTGGACTTGCCCAGCAGCACTCCATCATTAATTGAAGCAGTATATACAAGATCGGGCCTGAGCAGGACCTGAAGGCACAAGTAAGTGGCATGAGGAAATGGCCCAAATGCCATCGTCTCCACTCCTCTCACATTACCTTTCATCTCCCAGTCTGCACCTGTGGCCTCATGGGATGTTTCTTATGATCAGGTGACTGAAGATGTGAAAACTCGTGCCTTTGTTTACACATGGTTTTGTGCAATATGCAGACACTAGTTGAAAGTGGAGAGCAGCAGCACTACAGCCCCTTGCTGAGACCTCCCTAAAGGACAGTGGTGAAGGGAAATCCTCCCAATGGGCAGAACTTTAAGCAGTGCACCTGGGTGTTCACTTTGCTTGGAAGGAGAAATGGCCAGATATGCGATTGTATGTATACTGATTCATGGGCTATGGCCAATGGTTTAGCTAGATTTTCAAGTTCTTGGAAGGAACATGATTGGAATACTACAGACAAGGATTTATGGGGAAGAGGTATGTGAATAGACCTTTTTGAATGGGCCAAAGAAATGAAGATATTTGTGTCTTATGTGAATGCTCACTAAAGAGTGACCTCAGCAGATGAAGATTTTAACAATCAAGTGGATAGGATGATGTGTTCTGTGGAAACCACTCATCCTCCTTTCCCAGGTACTGCCGTCATTGCTCATGAACAAAGTGGCCATGGTGGCAGGGATGGAGGTTATGCATGGGCCCAGCAACATGGACTTCTACTCATCAAGGCCGACTTGGCGACAACCACTGCCAAGTGCCCAATCTGCCAGCGGCAGAGACCAAAACTAAGTCCCTGATATGGCCCCATCCCTCAAAGTGATCATCTAGCAACCTGGTAGCAAGTTGATTACATTGCACCACTTCCATCATGGAAAGGGCAGTGTTTTGTGCTCATGGGAATAGACATTTACTCTGCATAACCAAATTAGTTCCCACAACCAGCCTACTTGGGCATATAAAAACAAAACAAGAAGCTAGGATACAGTAAGCAAACAATAAATAAATGTAATAAATTATTGATGGCTCAGAGACAACAGTCAATATCAAATCACATAAAGAGGCAGAGACCATGATGGCTTCATCAAGCCACCAAAACAAAGACTCAAAAAATATTCCAGAGGAAGATAACGTCTTGGACTTTCCAGAGGTAGAATTCAAAAGACTAATATACAGAACTCTTCAAGAGACCAGGAACGAGATCAGGCAAAACAGAGACCACACCACGGAACACAGAGACAAAGCAATAGGGGAACTCAAGATGTTTCTGCTAGAGCATAATGACAAATTTAACAGGCTGCAAGAATCCATAGACAGCAAATAGAAATCGAAGAAATTAACAATAAAATTTCAGAGTTAGACAACTCAATAGATAGTCATAGGAACAGAATTGAGGCAATGGAAGTCAGAATTTGTGAGATTGAAGATGAAGCACTTGACACCAACTTATCTGAGGAAAATCAGATAAAAGAATTAAAAAAAAAATGAAGAAACCCTAAGAATTATGTGGGACTCTATTAAGAGGAATAAGCTATGAGTGACTGGAGTACCAGAACAGTGGGTGGATAAGAAGAAATACAGAGAGAATTGTTGAAGATTTGTTGGCAGAAAACTTCCTTGAAATTGTGAAAGATGAGAAGCCGTCTATCCAAGATGCTCATTGAACCCCACACAAGGTAGATCCGGAAAGAGAGTCACCAAGACATATTATAATCAAACTTGCCAAAACCAAAGATAAAGAGAGAATATTAAAAGCGGCTATGCATAAATGAAAAGTCATTTACAAAAGAGAGTCAACTAAGCTCAGACTGCTCAGCAGAAACCATGCAGGTAAGAAGGCACTGGAATGACATATATAAAGCTTTGAAGGAAAAACATTGCCAGCCAAGAATTACATATACAGCAAAATTGTCTCTCAAATATGATGGTGAAATTAGGGCATTTCCAGATAAACAGAAGTTTAGGGAACTTGCAAAAACCAAACCAAAATTATGAGAAATGCTAAAGGGAGTCCTTCAGTTAGAATATAACATCAGATAACAACCCAAGACTAGAACACAGAACAGATATCGACCCATATAGGGAATTCACAAAAATAAATCAAAGCGAAAACACTGAAAATAGGGAAACAGAGATGTCAGTCAATATATAAAAGATGACAACATAAAACAGAGGAACTAAAACATGTAGTCATAAATCTTCCATATGGAGAGAATGTCAAGGCGCTATAAAGAAAGAAAAAATTTGTTTAAACTTAGAAAAATAGGGATAAATATTAAGACAACCACAAAGGAAGCTAACAATCCTGCATATCAAAAAAAAAAAAAACAACCCACAGACTCAGCAAATACAAAATCAACAACAGTGAAAAAGAAAATACATAAAGAAAAACAATACACCACAGAAAATTAAGTGTAACAAAGAAACTGTCAGCAATACACACACAAAAATACATCAAAATGACAGCACTAAAGTCATACCTGTTAATAATTACACTGAATGTAAATGGACTAAATGCACCAATGAAGAGACAGAGAGTGGCAGAATGGATAAAAAAAGATCCATCTATTTGCTGCCTATTAAGAGACACACCTTAGACTTAAAGACACAAAAACTCAAAGGATGGAAAAAAATATATCAAGCAAATAACAATCAAAAAAGAGCAGGAGTGGCAATATTAATCTATGACAAAATAGACTTTAAAGCTAAATCCAACACAGAGGATAAGGAAGTACACTATATGATGATTAAAGGGTCAATACATGAAGATGACGTAATCATAATAAATATATATGCACCCAGTGACAGGGCTCCAAAATACATAAACTCTACCAGCATCGAAAACAGAAATAGCTCCACAATAACAGTAGGAGACTTCAACCCACTGCTTTCAGTGAAGGACAGAAGATCCAGAAAGAGGCTCTATAGAGACACAAGATCTAAATGCCATAATCAGTCAACTTGATCTCATAGACGTATACGGAACACTCCACCCAACAGCAACCAAGTATACTTCCTTTTCCGACGCACATGGAAAAGTCTCCAGAATACATCACATATTGGGCCACAAAGCAAGCCTTAACAATCTAAAACATGGAAATACTACAAAGCGTCTTTTCTGACCATAAAGCCATAAAAGTAGAAGCCAGTAACAGGGCCAGCAGCTCTCTTTGGAGGGTTAAGATGGAAAGCTGAGACCTAGCCTGTCCAGCAGCCCAGGGTAGATCAGTCACCCCTTTTCATGGATTGAATTGTGTCCCCCCAAAATGTGTGTCAACTTGGCTAGTCCATGATTCTCAGTATTGTGTGACTGTCCACCATTTTGTCATCTGAAGTGATTGTGTTGTAAATCCTACCTCTGTGATGTTAATGAGATGGGATTAGTGGAGTTATGTTAATGAGGCAGGGCTCAATCTAAAAGATTAAAAAAAATTTTTTTTTTTTAAATCAGCCACTTTTGAGATATAAAAGAGAGAAGCAAGCAGAGAGACAGGGGGCCCTGATACCACCAAGAAACAAGAGCTCGGAGAATAGCGCATCCCTTAGACTTGGGGTCCCTGTGCTGAGAAGCTCCTAGAGCAGAGGAAGATTGATGACAAGGACCTTCCCCAGAGCCAACAGAGAGAGAAAGCCTTCCCCTGGAGCTGGCATCCTGAATTCAGACTTCTAGCCTCCTAGACTGTGAGAGAATAAGCCATCCACTTGTAAAATTTCTGTTATAGCAGCAGTAGATAACAAAGACATGCCTGTAGCAGTCAGGGTACAATCAGAAGAGAAAAAAGCACACCAGGTTGTTTTTTCAAAGAAAGAATTTAATATAAATAATTTCTAATTAAACAAAACAAAAAAACCTGTTGCCTTCGAGTCAATTCTGACCCATAGTCGGGCCCTATAAGGTAGAGTAGAACTGCCCCATAGGGTTTCCAATGAGTGCCTAGTGGATTTGAACTGCCGACCTTTGGTTAGCAGCTGAACTGTTAACTGCTATGCCACCAGGGTTCCCAAATTAGGCAACTGAAAAGGCAAACTAGAATTTTATGTGGGAGTAGAAACTGCAGGAAGTAGCTACCACTCCCAGGCCTGGAGAACAACAGGAAGAGGCTGAAATTTATTAAAACTTAAAACCTCAGGGAAGGGTCCTAGGGGCTGGGACCCAGACCTCTGAGGAGAGGGTACTGCTCAGCAAATGCTGGTGTCTCTGAGGGGCACCATGAGGTGCATTCAGTAGTGTTGCAGAAACTGCAACCTGGACCCAATGCTTCTTACAGGAACAGGGAGCATACAGGAAGGAGCAAGTGCCCGGCTTCCTCTCCAGCCTGCGGTATTCCTCTATCGCCCTCTAATGGCAGACCCGAGCGGGGAGCTGCTGCAAAGCAGAAATTTGGTTGCCCTGTCCCAGCCCCAGCATCACAAAGCTGGATATGGAAAGGCGTGTTTGGAGTTGAGAGTCAACAACTTGGTAACTGGCACATCTTTCCAAAGGGTACATTTTGCAGGAGTCAGAGAGACAAGCTGCCTGTGACTTGGCCAGCACAGGCCAACCCCAAGAATATAAGTCAAAGGGAGAAGCAGCAAGAAAATAATTTGGAGGCCCAGTAGGTCATTGGAAATTCAGTTTGTAAAAGGAATGAGCAGTTCAGGGTTACCATAGCAAGATGACCTAGTCTTCAGTGACAGGCAGGGACATTGTTAGAGCTACTAGGAACTTGGGAATATCGATGCCGTAAACTACCAGTTTCCAGGCCTTTCTTTGTATCACTCCATCCCCCTTTCAAACCCTCTGTAGACCCCTCATTGGTTGCTGTGTCTGCATTGTAGAAAACAGGGATTAAACTTTCAACCACCTTTCTCAATGACACCACACAAGGAGAGTCCTGAATTAGTGACTGTATTTGTTACCTACTGCTGCATAACAAATTACCCCAAAATTTAGCAGCTTAAAACAACAATGTATGATCTCACATTTCTGTGGGCCAGGATACCCTTGGTTCAGAGTCTCTCACAGGCTGCATCAAGGTGGAGCTGCAGTCTAAAGGCTTAACTAGAGGAGGGTCTGCTTCTAAGCTCACCCACGTGGCTGTTGGTAGGTCTCAGGTTTTCTCTCTGTTTGGTGGCCAGAAGCCTCCCTCAGTTCCTTGCCATGTAGGCCTCTCTATAGACCTATTCACAATATGGCAGCTGGCTTTACCCAGAAGAAGTAAGAAGCAAGAGAGAGTGAGAACAAAAAAAAGTCTGTTGCCATCAAATCAATTCCAACTCATGGAGACCCCACATGTTACAGAGAAGAATCGCTCCATGGGATTTTCTTGGCTGTAACCTTTTGCAGTACCACTAACCCTGTTGCCCTAGAATGGATTTTGACTCATAGCCACCCTGTAGAACTGCCCCATAGGGTTTCCACGGCTGCGAATCTTTACAGAAACAGACTGCCACGTCTCTTTCCCACAGAGCTGCTGGTGGGTTTGAACCATCAACCTTTTGGTTAGCAGCTGAGTGCTTAACCACTTTGCTACCAGGGCTCCTTCTGTGGAACCACTCAGGGTGGGGGGTTCAAACCACCAACATTTAGGTTAGTAGACAAGTACAAGCCATTTGTACCACCCAGGGACCTAGAGAGCGTGAGAGAGAGAATGAAGTCATGGTCATTATTCATCTAAGTTTAGAAGGGATATCCTATCACTTCCGTTGTGTTCTATTTGTTAAAAGAGAGTCACTAGGTCCAGTCGACACAGAAGGGCAGGGGATCACACAACAGCGTGAACACCAGGAAGTGAGGCTCCCTGGGAGCTATTTTGGAGGCTGCCATAGTTGCTTTTCTCTCTGTGGCTTAGACCATAGTTCCACCAACTTTAAGATTAGTAGATATCCATTCTGTACCAGTAACAAAGTGAAGGTTCAATTCATGTAGAGCCTCCTGTTCTAACCAAATTATACTTTATAATGAAGTTAATTTAAGGCATATATACTGATATACATAAGTATTATGGCGCCATATAGGGATTAGGCATCCATGCTTGGAGGCCCACCCAAATGACTATAATTAGTCTTACTTCGACGCAGCCAAACCAATTTAACTTTTCATTTGTTGAGATTGCCAGTATCTATCATCAGCCTGCATGTTGACAGTTTTCCCTGATACCACTTACCACTTAATTATCACCCCACATGCAGACCCTGACATATAAATGCAACTCCAAAGAGCGTAGATATTACCATGCAATAGCTGGGTGCTTTGTCTCTGTCTCCCACTTCTCCTTTGCTCCCCAAACACAAGTTCCTGAACAGCAGGAGACTTGAGGTAGCAACCCATTGGATGAGGAGACTGAACTGAATTTCTCAAGGCAGGTGCTGACATAGTGTAGGGCTTGGTGAGACCAATATAAAACCCTCCAGCATTTTGGAGTGGTCTCCTTCAGTTAGTTAATGATATTGTTCTGTAATTTCCACATTCGGTTGGATCACTTTTCTTAGGAATAGACATAAATGTGAATCTCTTCCAGTCAGTTGGCCAGGAAGTTGTCTTCCATATTTCTTGGCATAGACGAGTGAGCACCTCCAGCGCTGCATCTGTTTGTTGAAACATCTCAATTCATACTCCATAATTCCTGGAGCCTTGTTTTTCACCAATGACTTCAGAGCAGCTTGGACTTCTTCCTTCAATACCATCGGTTCCCGATCATATGCCACCTCTTGAAATGGTTGAACATCGACTATTTCTTTTTGGTATAATGACTCTGTTTATTCCTTTCATCTTCTTTTGATGCTTCCTGCATCCTTTAATATTTTCCCATACAATCTTTCACTATTGCAACTCGAGGCTTGAATTTTTTCTCCAGTTCTTTCAGCTTGAGAAACACCGAGCGTGTTCTTCCCCTTTGGTTTTCCATCTCCAGCTTTTTGCACATGTCATTATAATACTTTCCTTTGTGTTCTCGAGCTGCCCTTTGAAATCTTCTGTTCAGTTGTTTTATTTCATCAGTACATCCTTTTGCTTTAGCTGCTCGACGTTTGAGAGCAAGTTTCAGAGTCTCCTCTGACATCCATCTTAGCCTTTTCTTTCTTTCCTGAAGTTTCAATGACCTCTTGCTTTTTTTCATGTATGATGTCCTTGATGTCATTCCACAACTTGTCTAGTCTTCGATTACTAGCGTTCACTGCATCAAATCTATTCTTCAGATGGTCTCTAAATTCAGGTGGGATATACCCAAGGTCATATTTTGGCTCTCGTGGACTTGCTCTGATTTCCTTCAGTTTCAGCTTGAACTTGCATATGAGCAATTGATGGTCTGTTCTACACTCGGCCCCTGACCTTGTTCTGACTGATGATATTGAGCTTTTCCATCGTCTCTTTCCACAGATGTAGTCAATTTGATTTCTGTGTGTTCCATCTGGCTAGGTCCATGTGTATAGTCCCCATTTATGTTGATGAAAGAAGGTATTTGCAATGAAGAAGTCATTGGTCTTGCAAAATTCTATCATTCGATCTCCGGCATTGTTTCTATCACCAAGGCCATATTTTCCAACTACTGATCCTTCTTGTTTCCAACTTTTTCATTCCAATCACCAGTAATTATTATTACATCTTGATTGCATGTTTGATCAATTTCAGACTGCAGCCAGCTGATAAAAATCTTCTATTTCTTCATCTTTGCCCCTAGTGGTTGGTGCATAAATCTGAATAATAGTCATGTTAACTGATCTTTCTTGTAGGCATATGGATATTATCTTATCACTGACAGCCTCGTACTTCAGAATAGATCTTGAAACGTTCTTTTTGATGATGAATGCAATGCCATTCCTCTTCAAGTTGTCATTCCCAGCAAATTTTGCTGAAGATCATTCAAAAATGGCTCGACAGGGAATGGCCATAAATTCAGACCGGTTTCAGAAGAGGACGTGGAACCAGGGATATCATTGGTGATGTCAGATGGATCCTGGCTGAAAGCAGGGAATACCAGAAGGATGTTTTCCTGTGTTTTATTGACTATGCAAAGGCGTTCGACTGTGTGGATCGTAACAAATTATGGATAACATTGCGAAGGATGGGAATTCCAGAACACTTAATTGTGCTCATGAGGAACCTTTACGTAGATCAAGAGGCAGTTGTTTGGACAGAACAAGGGGATACTGATTGTTTTAAAGTCAGGAAAGGTGTACGTCAGTGTTGTATTCTTTCACCATATCTATTCAATCTGTTTTCTGAGCAAGTAATCCAAGAAGCTGGACTGTATGAAGAATGGGGCATCAGGATTGGAGGAAGACTCATTAAAAACCTGCGTTATGCAGATGACACAACCTTGCTTGCTGAAAGCGAAGAGGACTTGAAGCACTTACTAACGAGGATCAAAGACCACAGCCTTCAGTATGGATTACAGCTCCACATAAAGAAAACAAAAATCCTCACAACTGGACCAATGAGCAACATCATGGTAAACGGAGAAAAGATTGAAGTTGTCAAGGATTTCATTTTACTTGGATCCGAAATCCACAGCCATGGAAGCAGCAGTCAAGAAATCAAAAGACGTATTGCATTGGGTAAATCTGCTGCAAAAGACCTCTTTAAAGTGTTGAAGAGCAAAGATGTCACCTTGAAGACTAAGGTGCGCCTGACCCAAGCCATAGTATTTTCAATTGTATAATACGCTTGTGGAAAGCTGGACAATGAATAAGGAAAACTGAAGATGAATTGATGCCTGTGAATTGTGGTATTGGCAAAGCATATTGAATATACCATGGGCTTAAATAAAAACAAACAAAAACAAAAAAACCCAGCACTCTGGGCAAAACATTTCTTCTTGAGCAGCCCACGTTAAAGGGATTTAGTTTGCCCCTTGGTGAGCAGCATGGGAAGGCAGATGCAAATCTACCCCCGTAGGAGTGAGTACCTGGGTGGTGCAAATGGTTAACAAGCTCTGCTGCTAAACTCAAAAGTTGGAGGTTAGAGTCCACCGAGCGGCACCTTGGAAGAAAGGCCTGGAGATCTACATCTGAAAAATAAGCGATTGAAAACCCTGTGAAGAACAATTCTACTTTAACACACATGGAATCATCACGAGTTGGGGTAGATTCCATGGCAACCAGTACTAATACAGGTAGCACTTCTCCCAAAATTAACTTTTTTAGTATTATGGATCCTATTTTTTGATTTACAAAGCAGATGAAGTCACAAGAAATAGTTCACTTGTTCATTGTGGAGCAGGAAAACAAAACTTGGGTCTCCAAGGTTTCTCATAAACCAGAAAAAACAGGTTCCATTAAATCTTAATCTCTTCCTCTAATTTGCTCTCTATCTTTCTGTCTAACCACAGTATGGATGAGACTGTTGCCTGCTGCTGGGAGAAAACTACTGTCTTTGCCAGTTGTCTAAGTAGCGGAAATTTCTTGGATTCTTTGCTGAAGTTTCTCAGAGTGAGTGGACACACACTGACTTTTTAAAAGCTAGCTGCTACTAGGGGCCAAAAGAAGTGTACGAGAAAAATACTTATCTTCTGGGGCTCCAAGGCAGGCAAAAAATTCTTCTTAAGAAAATGAAGGACAATGGCCAAAATGTCCATGTTGCTCTTCATAAATCTGCACCCTGGTTCTGAAACTGCAGTTTCCTAGGGCCCAGGTGGGTTGATAAGACAGGGAGGATAGAAGGAACAAGACAGGATCTGGTCATCAGAACTGGGACCCAGTGTTGGACCATGTGGTTGCCGCTGCCCAGCTAACCTCATCCCCCAGCTCTTCTCCTTTCCTCTCTGCTCACGGTTCTCACTCAAGCTGTTTCATCCCTCCCCTCTGTGCCCATAGCCTTGCTGACCCTTCTGCCCAGCTGTCCCCACTCCATTCTCCTGGCTACTGCTTCCCATCATTTAACACTCAACAAGAGCAGTGTCTCTTCCAGGCAGCCCTCCACCCCAACCCTCCCAGGTTGTGTTAGGTGCCTTTCCAGTGTGTTTGCCCCACAGTCTCTGCCTAGCTCCAACATTGCATGAGTCACAACGTATAATATTTGTTTGTTTTGGTCTGAGGCTCCTCTACAGTATCCGAACACCTTGAGGCCAGAGACCATGTCCTGTTCAACTCTGTACACCGGAGTCTAGCACAGTGCCTGGTCTGCATGAGGCAGGTTTGTGTTCAGTGGATGGCTGGGTGGGAAATGACTTTGATAGACTTGATAATGAACTCTAGCTTGGTGGCTGGAGAGCTGTATATCATTCATGTCCGCCTGGAGCCTGTGAGGATAGTAACGAGGGCCTGTGTGGTGTTTCTAAGATTTCTAAATGCCCCTTAAATATCACACATTTATCCGGGGTAAGAAAACTCCCTGATCAAAATGTCCATTTGCGTTGTTTCTGGCTGGAATTCTGTAAGCCCTCTCAGATTACCCCAGTTTTTTCATGAGGAACAGAGAATGTAATTGGCTGTTAGTATATGTATATCCTTTTTTTTTTTATTAACTTTTATTGAGCTTCAAGTGAACGTGTACAAATCAAGTCAGTCTGTCACATATAAGTTTACATACATCTTACTCCATACTCCCACTTGCTCTCCCCCTAATGAGTCAGCCCTTCCAGTCTCTCCTTTCGTGACAATTTTGCCAGCTTCCCACTCTCTCTATCCTCCCATCCCCCCTCTAGACAGGAGATGCCAACACAATCTCAAGTGTCCACCTGATATAATTAGCTCACTCTTCATCAGCATCTCTCTCCCACCCACTGTCCAGTTCCTTTCATGTCTGATGAGTTGTCTTCGGGGATGGTTCCTGTCCTGTGCCAACAGAAGGTCTGGGGACCATGACCACCGGTATTCCTCTAGTCTCAGTCAGACCATTAAGTATGGTCTTTTTATGAGAATTTGGGGTCTGCATCCCACTGATTTCCTGCTCCCTCAGGGGTTCTCTGTTGTGCTCCCTGTCAGGGCAGTCATCGATTGTGGCCGGGCACCAACTAGTTCTTCTGGTCTCAGGATGATGTAGGTCTCTGGTTCATGTGGCCCTTTCTGTCTCTTGGGCTCTTAGTTATTGTGTGACCTTGGTGTTCTTCATTCTCCTTTGCTCCAGGTGGGTTGAGACCAATTGATGCATCTTAGATGGCCTCTTGTTAGCATTTAAGACCCTAGACGCCACATTTCAAAGTGGGATGCAGAATGTTTTCATAATAGAATTGTTTTGCCAATTGACCTAGAAGTCCCCTTAAACCATGGTCCCAAAACCCCGGCCCTTGCTCCGCTGACCTTTGAAGCATTCATTATATCCCGGAAACTTCATTGCTTTTGGTCCAGTCCAGTTGAGCTGACCTTCCATGTATTGAGTGTTGTCTTTCCCTTCACCTAAAGCAGTTCTTATCTACTAATTAATCAATAAAAAACCCTGTCCCTCCCTCCCTCCCTCCCCGCCTCGTAACCACAAAAGTATGTGTTCTTCTCAGTTTTTACAATTTCTCAAGATCTTATAATAGTGGTCTTATACAATATTTGTCCTTTTGCCTCTAATTTCGCTCAGCATAATGCCTTCCAGGTTCCTCCATGTTATGAAATGTTTCCAGATTCGTCACTGTTCTTTATCGATGCATAGTATTCCATTGTGTGAATATACCACAATTTATTTAGCCATTCATCCGTTGATGGACACCTTGGTTGCTTCCAGCTTTTTGCTATTGTAAACAGAGCTGCAATAAACATGGGTGTGCATATATCTGTTTGTATGAAGGCTCTTGTATCTCTAGGGTATATTCCGAGGAGTGGAATTTCTGGGTTGTATGGTAGTTCTATTTCTAACTGTTTAAGATAACTCCAGATAGATTTCCAAAGTGGTTGTACCATTTTACATTCCCACCAGCAGTGTATAAGAGTTCCAGTCTCTCCACAGCCTCTCCAACATTTATTATTTTGTGTTTTTTGGATTAACACCAGCCTTGTTGGAGTGAGATGGAATCTCATCGTAGTTCTAATTTGCATTTCTCTAATGGCTAATGATCGAGAGCATTTTCTCATGTATCTGTTAGCTGCCTGAATATCTTCTTTAGTGAAGTGTGTGTTCATATCCTTTGCCCACTTCTTGATTGGGTTGTTTGTCTTTTTGTGGTTGAGTTTTGACAGAATCATGTAGATTTTTGAGATCAGGCGCTGGTCGGAGATGTCATAGGTGAAAATTCTTTCCCAGTCTGTAGGTGGTCTTTTTACTCTTTTGATGAAGTCTTTAGATGAGCATAGGTGTTTGATTTTTAGGAGCTCCCAGTTATCAGGTTTCTCTTCGTCATTTTTGGTAATGTTTTGTATTCTGTTTATGCCTTGTATTAGGGCTCCTAAGGTTGTCCCTATTTTTCTTCCATGATCTTTATCATTTTAGTCTTTACGTTTAGGTCTTTGATCCACTTGGAGTTAGTTTTTGTGCATGGTGTGAGGTATGGGTCCTGTTTCATCTTTTTGCAAATGGATATCCAGTTATGCCAGCACCATTTGTTAAAAAGACTATCTTTTCCCCAATTAACTGACACTGGTCCTTTGTCAAATATCAGCTGCTCACATGTGGATGGATTTATATCTGGGTTCTCAATTCTGTTCCATTGGTCTGTGTGCCTGTTGTTGTACGCAGTACCAGGCTGTTTTGACTACTGTGGCTGTATAATAGGTTCTGAAATCAGGTAGAGTGAGGCCTCCCACTTTCTTCTTTTTCAGTAATGCTTTGCTTATCCGGGGATTCTTTCCCTTCCATATGAAATTGGTGATTTGTTTCTCTATCACCTTAAAAAATGACATTGGAATTTGGATCGGAAGTGCATCGTATGTATAGATGGCTTTTGGTAGAATAGACATTTTTACTATGTTAAGTCTTCCTATCCATGAGCAAGGTATGTTTTTCCACTTAAGTATGTCCTTTTGAATTTCTTGTAGTAGAGCTTTGTAGTTTTCTTTGTATAGGTCTTTTACATCCTTGGTAAGATTTATTGCTAAGTATTTTATCTTCTTGGGGGCTACTGTGAATGGTATTGATTTGGTTATTTCCTCTTCGGTGTTCTTTTTGTTGATGTAGAGGAATCCAAGTGTTTTTTGTATGTTTATTTTATAACCTGAGACTCTGCCAAACTCTTCTATTAGTTTCAGTAGTTTTCTGGAGGATTCCTTAGGGTTTTCTGTGTATAAGATCATGTCATCTGCAAATAGAGATAATTTTACCTCCTCCTTGCCAATCCGGATACCTTTTATTTCTTTGTCTAGCCTAATTGCCCTGGCTAGGACTTCTAGCACCATGTTCAATAAGAATGGTGATAAAGGGCATCCTTGTCTGGTTCCCGTTCTCAAGGGAAATGGTTTCAGGTTCTCTCCATTTAGAGTGATATTGGCTGTTGGCTTTGCATAGATGCCCTTTATTATGTTGAGGAATTTTCCTTCAATTCCTATTTTGGTGGGAATTTTTATCATAAATGGGTGTTGGACTTTGTCAAATGCCTTTTCTGCATCAATTGATAAGATCATGTGGTTTTTGTCTTTTGTTTTATTTCTGTGATGGATTACATTAATGGTTTTTCTGATATTAAACCAGCCTTGCATACCTGGTATAAATCCCACTTGATCAGGGTGAATTATTTTTTTGATGTGTCGTTGGATTCTATTGGCTAGAATTTTGTTGAGGATTTTTGCATCTATGTTCATGAGGGATATAGGTCTGTAATTTTCTTTTTTTGTAATGTCTTTACCTGGTTTTGGTATCAGGGAGATGGTGGCTTCATAGAATGAGTTGGGTAGTATTCCGTCATTTTCTATACTTTGGAATACCTTCAGAAGTAGTGGTGTTAACTCTTCTCTGAAAGTTTGGTAGAATTCTTCAGTGAAGCCGTCCGGGCCAGGGCTTTTTTTTGTTGGGAGTTTTTTGGTTACCGTTTCAATCTCTTTTTTTGTTATGGGTCTATTTAGTTGTTCTATTTCTGAATGTGTTAGTTTAGGTAGGTAGTGTTTTTCCAGGAATTCATCCATTTCTTCCAGGTTTGCAAATTTGTTAGAGTACAGTTTTTCGTAATAATCTGATATGATTCTTTTGATTTCATTTGATTCTGTTGTGATGTGGTCCTTCTTGTTTCTTTTTCGGGTTATTTGTTTCCTTTCCTGTATTTCTTTAGTCAGTCTAGCCAATGGTTTATCAATTTTGTTAATTTTTTCAAAGAACCAGCTTTTGGCTTTGTTAATTCTTTCAATTGTTTTTCTGTTCTCTAATTCATTTAGTTCAGCTCTAATTTTTATTGTTTGTTTTCTTCTGGTGCCTGATGGATTCTTTTGTTGCTCACTTTCTATTTGTTCAAGTTGTCGGGACAGTTCTCTGCTTTTGGCTCTTTCTTCTTTTTGTATGTGTGCATTTATCGATATAAATTGGCCTCTGAGCACTGCTTTTGCTGTGTCCCAGAGGTTTTGATAGGAAGTATTTTCATTCTCGTTGCATTCTAAGAATTTCCTTATTCCCTCCTTGATGTCTTCTATAACCCAGTCTTTTTTCAGGAGGGTATTGTTCAATTTCCAAGTATTTGATTTCTTTTCCCTGGTTTTTCTGTTATTGATTTCTAGTGTTATTGCCTTGAGGTATGAGAAGATGCTTTGTAATATTTCGATGTTTTGGACTCTGCAAAGGTTTGTTTTATGCCCTAATATGTGGTCTATTCTAGAGAATGTTCCATGTGTGCTAGAAAAAAAGTATATTTTGCAGCAGTTGGGTGGAGAGTTCTGTATAAGTCAATGAGGTCAATTTGGTTGATTGTTGTAATTAGGTCTTCCGTGTCTCTATTGAGCTTCTTACTGGATGTCCTGTCCTTCTCCGAAAGTGGTGTATTGTACTCTCCTACTATAATTGTGGAGGTGTCTATCTCACTTTTCAGTTCTGTTAAAATTTGATTTATGTATCTTGCAGCCCTGTCATTGGGTGCATAAATATTTAATATGGTTATATCTTCCTGGTCAATTGTCCCTTTTATCATTATGTAGTGTCCTTCTTTATCCTTTGTGGTGGATTTAAGTCTAAAGTCTATTTTGTCAGAAATTAATATTGCTACTCCTCTTCTTTTTTGCTTATTGTTTGCTTGATATATTTTTTTCCATCCTTTGAGTTTTAGTTTGTTTGTGTCTCTAAGTCTAAGGTGTGTCTCTTGTAGGCAGCATATAGATGGATCGTGTTTCTTTATCCAGTCTGTGACTCTCTGTCTCTTTATTGGTGCATTTAGTCCATTTACATTCAGCGTAATTATAGATAAATAAGTGTTCAGTGTTGTCATTTTGATGCCTTTTTATGTGTGTTGTTGACAATTTCATTTTTCCACATACTTTTTTGTGCTTAGACGTTTTTCTTAGTAAATTGTGAGATCCTCATTTTCGTAGTGTTCGACTTTATGTTTGTTGAGTCGTTACGTTTTTGTTGGCTTTTATCTTGAATTATGGAGTTGTTATACCTCTTTGTGGTTACCTTATTATTTACCCCTATTTTTCTAAGTAAAAACCTAACTTGTATTGTTCTATATCGCCTTGTATCACTCTCCATATGGCAGTTCTGTGCCACCTGTATTTAGTCCCTCTTTTTGATTATTGTGATCTTTTACATATTGACTTCAGTGATTCCCTGTTATGAGCATTTTTGTTTTAATTAATCTTAATTTGTTTTTGTGATTTCCCTATTTTAGTTGATATCAGGATGTTCTGTTTTGTGACCTTGTATTGTGCTGGTACCTGATATTATTGGTTTTCTGACCAAACAATATCCTTTAGTATTTCTTGTAGCTTTGGTTTGGTTTTTGCAAATTCTCTAAACTTGTGTTTATCTGTAAATATCTTAATTTCGCCTTCATATTTCAGAGAGAGTTTTGCTGGATATATGATCCTTGGCTGGCAGTTTTTCTCCTTCAGTGCTCTGTATATGTCGTCCCATTCCCTTCTTGCCTGCATGGTTTCTGCTGACTAGTCTGAACTTATTCTTATTGATTCTCCCTAGAAGGAAACCTTTCTTTTCTCCCTGGCTGCTTTTAAAATTTTCTGTTTATCTTTGGTTTTGGTGAGTTTGATGATAATATGTCTTGGTGTTTTTCTTTTTGGATCAATCTTAAATGGGGTTCGATGAGCATCTTGGATCGATATCCTTTCGTCTTTCATGATGTCAGGGAAGTTTTGTGTCAGGAGTTCTTCAACTATTTTCTCTGTGTTTTCTGTCCTCCCTCCCTGTTCTGGGACTCCAATCACTCGCAAGTTATCCTTCTTGATAGAGTCCCACATGATTCTTAGGGTTTCTTCATTTTTTTAAATTCTTTTATCTGATTTTTTTCCAGCTATGTTGGTGTTAATTCCCTGGTCCTCCAGATGTCCCAGTCTACCTTCTAATTGCTCGAGTCTGCTCCTCTGACTTCCTATTGTGTTGTATAATTCTGTAATTTTATTGTTAATCTTTTGGATTTCTACATGCTGTCTCTCTGTGGATTCTTGCAACTTATTAATTTTTCCACTATGTTCTTGAATAATCTTTTTGAGTTCTTCAACAGTTTTATCAGTGTGTTCCTTGGCTTTTTCTGCAGTTTGCCTTATTTCGTTTGTGATGTCTTGAAGCATTCTGTAAATTAGTTTTTTATATTCTGTATCTGAGAATTCCAGGATTGTATCTTCATTTGGGAAAGATTTTGATTCTTTTGTTTGGGGGGTTGGAGAAGCTGTCATGGTCTGCTTCTTTATGTCTTCTTTATGTCTCCGAGCCATCACTGGGAAACTAGTTTTTCCAGAAAATCTGCTAAAAAAAATGCAGTCAGATCCCTATCATAATTGCCTTTGGATTATAACCGCCACCTTGTTCCCTGTAAGGATGAAAGTCTGAGATTTGGATTATATATGCTTGGCTGTAGCTGGTTCTGTGTTTTTAGTCCAATTAGGGGTGGATTTTTGGTCCCTGGGTTTTTTTTTTGTTGTTGTTCCTTCTCTCAGGCCAAAAGAGTGGGTTAGGAAAAGACCAAAAGAAAAAAAAAAGGGGGGGGGAAGCAAAGCCGCCACGGAGCCGGAGCCGTTCTCCCTCTGGCTCAGGCAATTCCAATGTTAATGAAGCCGCCTGGGGATGGTGGGGGAGGGATCAGAGAGATAGGAGAGTAGCACCTCAGAATATAGGCAGAGTTGCTTGTCTTGCTTGGAATGACTATTATATCTGAGATTCCCGCGGGGTGTGTCGCCTCTGTGTGCTGGCTGTGTGGAGATTGCCCCCGGGGGTCTGGCCCTCTGAAGCCACTCACTGCTAGTCCAAATCGTAGCATCAAGGTTCCCCTGCTCGGACCCTTTACTCCCGGCTCCAAAATCAATCGCTGCCTCCCGGGGACTTCTTGTCCCACCAGCCGCGTCGCCGCACCGCCTCTAAGAACCCGCTGGGCCCCCTCCCGGGGTTAGTTCAGGGGAGTGGAGCAGCTCTCTGTGCTTGTGCCATGACAGTGCCCAGTCAAAATCCCGGCGGGACGATTCCCCGGCTGGGACGCAACTCTCCCAGCTCCAAGACCAGTCACTGCCTCCCGGGGACTTCTCCCACCGGCTGCGTCGCCACACCACCTGCGCGAACCAGTTGGGCCCCCTCCCGGGGTGAGTTCGGGGGGTAGGGCTGGGCCCCTTGTTTGCGCCATCAGCTCCCCTGGGCTCTGCCCTAAATCGGGTGCCAAAGGTTACCTGACTGGGACGCTGGCTCCAGGCTCTGAAAATAATCACTGCTTCCCCGTATTTGTTCGTTTTCCGTCTCTAAATCTGTGTTTGTTGTTCAGGGTTCATAGATTGTTATGTACTTGATCGATTCACTTGTTTTTCCGAGTCTTTGTTGCAAGAGGGGTCCGAGGTAGCATCTACCTGATCCGCCATCTTGTCCCCGCCTCTGTATATCCTTTTAAAGAAATGTGCAAATTATCGCATAAGTGCAGTTTTTGGAGATAGAAAGGTACATAAAATCACCAGTAAACTGTACAGGATAAAAAATAAAATGTTTTCCTTAGTAGTGAAAAGGTTGAGAGCCAAATTTATGTCATCATTTATTCAAATATTTACTGAGCACCACTTACATGCCAGGCACTGTTTTAGGAGCTTGAGATACAGTAGTGAACAAGACAGATGAGATCCCTTCCTCCTGGAGTTTACCTTCTATGGGGCGAAAGACATCGTAAACAAATCAATAAACATATAAGGAACTATCTGATAATAGGAAATGCTCCCCATAGAATGGCGTCTCTGGGTGGTGCAAATGGATAAGGTCCTTAGCTGCTAACTGAAAGGTTGGTGGTTCGAGTTCAAGGCCTGGTGATCCACTTCTGAAACTTCAGCCATTGAAAACCCCATGGAGCACAGTTCTACTCTGACAGACACGGGGTTGCTGTGAATCGGCATCGACTCAATGGCAACTGGTTGTACTCAGAGAATGAAAATTGAGGGATGTTCTGAAGGGTGACTGGGTGGCAGGAAAGGCCTCTATGAGAAGGTGACATTTAAGCTGGGTCATAAGTGACAAAAAACTATTAGAAGAAAGAGCACTTGAAGAAGAGGGAATCATGCAAAGGGCCGCCGGGGCAGGACCAAATGAGGCATTTTCATTGCGTGTGTTTATTTACTTGTTTATCATCTCTCTCTTCCACTAGGCTGTAATCTCCAGGACAGGAGGGACCATGTCTGTTTTATTTACCAACATATCTCAGTGCCCAACATTGCATCTGTTTGTGACATAGAAGGTGCTCAATATGTATTATTGAGCAATGAATGAACCACTCATTTTGCCCAAGTTAGGGCAGTCCCTGCCTTGTGGACCACAGCGTCACCTGGGAAGGAGGGAGGAGGCAGAAGCTGTGTCCTAGCAGTCTGGCAGGCAGAGGGCCCAGGGATGCAGGGGTTGAGTGAGCAAGCATCACTCATCACTCGCCCCCTTTCAGGACTTCATGTTCAGACTACTTATTTTCTGTGCGTGTGGGAATCTGAGAAGAGTCTTGGCCAAATTCATTCTTATCACTCAGCTACATAATAATTTCTTGGCAAAGGAAGCTTCTAATTAGGAGTTAAATCCCATAGAAGCCACCAAAAACCCAAACCTGTTGCTGTGGAGTCAATTCTAACTCATAAAGACCCTATGGGACAGAGTAGAGTTACCCCATAGGGTTTCCATGGAGCAGCTGGTGGATTCAAACTGCTGACCTTTTGGATAGCAGCCATAACTCCTAACAACATACCCACGAAGCCGCATATGTAAGAAAATCTCCAGCTGTCTTTCTGGCACATGGATGATGACAAGCAACTGGCATGCTGCTCTGGGACAGCCGGGGCCTTTAACGCAAACACAGCAACAACAAAACTGCTATTAAAAAACCCGCTGCAGCTGCCCATTCTGGGGACTGGGGTTATTCGAGGGCCCATCTCCTCCCAGCTGCTTGGCATCTTCCCTCTTGTTAGGTCCTGGGATATTTAAGGTCTTTGTTGACCTCGGACCTACTTCACACTCTATCAAATATCTTCACTTCCACCCACATCCCAAAGTAGGCATACAGAATTTTTTTTAATTGAACTTTAGGTGAAGGTTTATAGAATAAACTAGTTTCTCCTCAAACAGTTAGTATACACATTGTTTTAAGACATTGGTTCACAACCCCACAACATGTCAACACTCTCCCTTCTCAGCCCTGGGTTCCCTATTACCAGCCTTCCTGTTCCCTCCTGCCTTCCAGTTCCTCCCTCAGGGCTGTTGTGCCCCTTTAGTCTTGTTTTGTTCCATGGGCCTGTTCAATCTTTGGCTGAAGGGTGAACCTCAGGTGTGACCTCATTACTGAGCTGAAAGGGTGTCCGGGATCCATACTCAGGGTTTCTCCAGTCTCTGTCAGGCCAGCAAGTCTGGTCTTTCTTTTAGAGTTAGAATGTTGTTCTACATTTTTCTCCAGCTCTGTCTGGGACCCTCTATTGTGATCCCTGTCAGAGCAGTCAGTGGTGGTAGCTGGGCACCATCTCATTGTACTGGACTCAGTCTGGTGGAGGCCGTGGTGGATGTGGTCCATTAGTCCTTTGGACTTATCTTTCCCTTGTGTCTTTAGTTGTCTTCATTCTTCCTTGCTCCCAAAGGGGTGAGAGCAGTGGAGTGTCATAGCCTTTTAAGACCGCAGATGCTACTCACCAAAGTAGAATGTAGAACATTTTCTTTATAAACTCTGTTGTGGCAATTGAGCTAGATGTTCCCAGAGACCATGGTCTCCACAGCCCTCAGCCCAGCAGTTTGGTCCCTCAGGGAGTATGGATGTGTCTATGGAGCTACCATGGCCCTGCCTTGTACAGCCTATGCTGGCTTCCCTAGTGTTGTACACTGTCTTACCCTTCACCAAAGTTACTGCTTATCTATTGTCTATTAAGTTTTTCCATCCCCACCCCTCCCTACCCTCATAACCATCAACGATTTTTTCTTTTTGTATGTAAACCTTTTCATAAGGTTTTACAGTAGTGGTCTCATACAATATTTCTCCTTTTGTGATTGACTTCTTTCACTCAGCATAGTATCCGCCAGATTCACCCATGTTATGAGATGCTTCACAGATTCATCGTTGTTCTTTAGCATTGCATCATACCCCATTGTGTGTATGTACCACAGTTTGTTTTTCCACTCATCTGTTGATGGGCAACTATGTTGTTTCCATCTTTTTGCTATTGTGAACAATGCTTCAGTGAACATGGGTGTACATATATCCATTCGTGTGACGACTCTTATTTCTCTAGGGTATATTCCCAGGAGTGGAATTGCTGGATCATATGGTATTTCTATTTCTGGCTTTCTAAGGAAGAGCCATATCATTTTCCAAAATGTTTGTTTTATTTTGCATCCCCATCAGCAGTGCATAAGAGTTCCGATCTCCCCACAGCCTCTCCAACATTTGTTATTTTCTGTTTATTGATTTGTGCTGATAATGCCAGAGTGAGATGGTATCTCATTGTGGTTTTGATTTGCAGTTCTCTGATGGCTAGAGATGGTGAGCATTTCCTCATGTGTCTGTTGGCTGCTTGAATATCTTCTTTGGTGAAGTGTCTGTTCATATCCTTTGTCTGTTTTTTGATTGGATTATGTGTCTTTTTGTTGTAGAGATAGGCATACAGAATTTTTCTTTTTGAAAGGGTTTTGTTTCATTTAGCGAATGCTGTGTAACAAATCAGCTCAAAACATAGTGGCTTAAAACCTGGGGTGAATAATCCAATAACCAGGTAAGCATGGTGCTTACCAGATCATCTGTAGTGAACAAAGATGTGGTGAAATCCACGTGAAACTGTTCACTACAGATTAGTAAGTAAGCAGAAGTAAGCTCGTGCTTACCTTGCTTACTGGGTCATCTGGCCCTGTCAGGGATTATAAATTTAAAAAGAGGCTTTGATTCTGTAGGAAGGTGCTGTGGGTTTGGGAGAGAGACAGATTCCAGTCAGACCCAGAAGAAGAATCTTTGATGTGAAAAAATGTGAAATTGTCACTACAGATGATCTGGTAAGCAAGGTAAGTGCCTTGCCTATTGGATAATCTACCCCTGCAAAGCGACAATTCTGTGGGTTGACCGTGTGCTTCTTCTGCTCCAAGTAGTGTTGGATGGGACAGGGGCTGGTTACAATCATCTGGAGGCTCGACCAGGTGCTCAGCTGAGACTGGAATGTCTGAGATGTGTGAACATCTGAACGTTTAGAGGCAGATAGAGCTTGAGTAAGAGCTCAGCTGGGTCTGTCAGCTGGGGGCCTTGGTTCTTGTCCACGTGGGTCTGTTCATGTGGCTGCTTGGGCTGCCTCACAGCATGGTGGCCGAATTCCAAGAAGAATTGTTCCAAGAGTAAACATTCCAAGAGGGAGGAAGCAGAGGCTGCCAGGTCAGTTAAGGCCTTGTCCTAGATTGGTACAGCATTACACTCTCTGTATTTTATTAGTTAAAACATTGACAGGCCCAGCCAACGAAGTGGGAGGGAACTACTGGGCACAAATGCTGGGAGGTGTGTTCATTTGGGTCATCAGAACAGCAGTCGATTACAAGTTCTAAAATAATTGTTCTTATTTTGAGTTTTGTAAACGTGAAGTATTCACTTTTCTGATGTCTATTTCTGCTTCCATAAAGATTACAGCTTAGGAAACCCTCTGGGGCAGTTCTACTGTGTCCTATAGGGTCACTATGAGTCAAATCAACTGGACGGCGCACAACAAAATTACATTTATAACTGTAATTGTTAACTGAACTGTAATTAACTTTCTTTGCTATTCAAGGTGTGGTCCATGGACCAGCAGCATCAGCATCACTTGGGAGCTCATTAGAAATGCAGACTCTTATGCCCCACCCTAGACCTCCTGAATCAGAGTCTGTATTCAGAAAAGAGCCCCATTGCAGAGAGATGCTGATGAGGAGTGAGCTACTTGCATCAGGTGGACACTTGAGACTATGTTGGCATCTCCTGTCTGAAAAGGGAGGGTAGGGGGGTTAGGAGCTGGCAAAATGGTCGGGAAAAGAGAGACTGGAAGGAGGGAGTGGGTTGTCTCATCAGGGGGAGAGTAATTGGGAGTATGTAGTAAGGTATATATAAGTTTATATGTGAGAGACTGACTTGATTTGTAAACTTTCACTTAAAGCACAATAAAAATTATATAAAAAAAAAAGAACCCCAGGTGTTTTGTTGCTCACTAGTGTTTGAGAAACAGTGAGTTAGTTGACATAATGCTGTTTTGTAGAAATGTAATGAAACATTTATTGATTTTAATTATGTAATTTTCCATTTTGAAGTCATTACACTTTTTTTTTTTTTGCAGCCCTGGTGGTGCAGTAGTTAAGCGCTTGGCTGCTAACAGAAAGGTTGGCGGTTCGAATCCACCAGCCACTCCTTGGAAACCCTGTGGAGCAGTTCTACTCTATTCTATAGGGTCACTATGAGTTGGAATCAACAGCAACAGTTTTTTGGTTTTTTTTGAATACTTTTTTTCACCCTTATAAAATTTCACAGGCTTTTGGGAAGCTCCCAGGCCCTAGGCACTATGCCTAGAGTGCCCAGGGAATGGAATTTGTAAAATTTGCATGTAGTCACATCCCTTTGGTTTTAATCCCTGACTCTCCCCTCACAGTTACAGCTCTCCCTGTCATCTGCCTGGTTTTTACGTGAGCTCTTCCCTGAGATGAAGCTGGCGGGATACTGCTGGGCTTTCAGCACAACAGCCCATGGCTGAGTGACCTCAGCCCTCAAAGCTGACCCAGGTCTCTGGGATACCAGGTCCAGCTGGCCAGGGAGGCAAAATCAACCATGTTGGCTCCAACTACCCAGTGATCAAGCCAGCCTTAAAACTTCCTCTTGGAGAAGGTAACCTCAACTTTAGCTCAATTATTGTTATTATTTATTGAAGTATAATGTACTTTTTTTTTTTTTAATGTACATACGGAAACCCTGGTGGCATAGTGGTTAAGAGCTGTGGCTGCTAACCAAAAGGGTGGCAGTTCAAATTCACTAGGTGCCCAGTTGGAAACCCTCTGTGGCAGTTCTACTCTGTCCTAGATGGTCGCTATGAGTCGGAATCGACTCCTCGGCAATGGATTTGGTTTTTGGTTAATATACACATAAAAATATGAACATATAAATTTATAACCCAATACATTTCATATACTAGACACTGTCTTGTAGACAATCGCCAGATGAAGGAATAGAGCATTAGTAGCACCCAGGAGATCCTTCTAGTCACTACTTACCCCAAGGATAACCATTCAGAGTAACAGCATGGATTAGTTTTTACCAATTTTTATTCTTCATATAATAGGATGATCTAGCATATTCTCTTTTATGTCTAGCATCTTTCACTCAACTTTACGTGTATGAGATTCATCCACTTTGTTGCATGTAATTGTAGTTTGTATTGTCATTGCTGTATAGTGTTCCATTTTCTGAATTCACCAAACTTTTTTATTCATTTTATTGTTGATGGGCATTCAGGCTGTTTCTAGTTTGGCGTTATTATAAGTAATGCAGCTAGAAACATTTCTGTACATTTTGGGGGGATGCAGTTCACACGTCTGTGGGAATAATGTAGGCATGGAATTGCTGGGTCACATAGTGCGTGTCTGGGAGCGTTGGTGGCACAGTGGTTAAGAGCTTGGCTGCTAACCAAAAGGTCAGCAGTTTGAATCCACCAGCTGCTCTTTGGAAACCTTATGGGGCAATTCTACTCTGTCCTTTAGGATCACCATGAGCCGGAATTGACTCCATGGCAATGGGTTTGGTTCGTTTAGTGTGTGTCTTTGTTTAGCTCTAGTAGATAACTGACAGTTTTCCAAAACAGAAGGCCCATTCTTAACCTAACAGTGAATGTCCCTACTCCCATTCTGGAGTCCTGGTGGCATAGTGGTAAAGAACACAGGCTGCTAACCAAAATGGCGGCGGTTCAAATCCGCCAGCTGCTCCTTGGAAACCCTATGGGGTAGTTCTACTCTGTCATATAGATTCACTATGAGTTGGAGTTGACTCGATGGCACACAAGAGCAACAAAACTCCATCCTATCCTTTCTTTGAGTTGTGAGGAATCTCAAACATGACATTAGATTTACAAATCTTTACCAAAATATCAGTGCTAACATTTCAAAATAAATAAATGCTTCTAAGAAATCCTCAGGAGTGGCTGACTGAAAAGCGAAGAATCTGAATGGCAGCTAGAAAGCCAAGATGCTAAGACATTTTTCTTTGTGGTGGAGAGGGCTGGGAACATTTTGCAAACACCTCTGCCAATCAGGCTTGCTGATCATCGCAGGGCTAATTAATAACCCTTGGGCAACCAAGGGGGGTGGACCCTGCACAGTGATTTGAATTGAGCCATCCCAGGGCTTTTGACTAATTATAAACACAAAGAACACTTAAAGGCTATGATTTAAAAGAAAAAGAAAAAAACTTCAGGGTGCTCGTGAGCTGGGAGGCAGGGATGCCAGCAAAAATCTCCTGCCACTGACTAAATCCCTAGGAGCCCCCCTTCATGTACCCATCCTCCCCTGCATGAACTGAGGAAGGGCTTCCTCTGTGTCCTGCAGAAGTTGGGAAGAGGGGGGTCAATCATTTCCATTGTGGGGACCCTCGTGTGATAAACCTGCTCTCACAAAGCATGGATGCGCAAACTGGGATAATCCAGGCTTCTGGAGGGAGGCTGTTGTATGTGCAAGCTTTGATCCCCATTAACTACAAACTGCAAATAATCCATAAAGTCTGCAAATCAGGCTCCAATTAATAGCGCTTTTATTAACATGACCTGGAACCTCCCAGGAGGAGCTGCGAATGTTTGCTAGGGAGGAAAGGCACACTTGTGCCCCTCACTGCAAAAGCCTGTCTGGTCAGGTGAGAAATCCTGGGCTCACTGGGAGGTAAGAAAGAAGCTGAAAACTGAAAGGCTGCTCTGGTGCCCCCAGGTCTCCTGGAAAAATGTCCACACGGTTCAGGTTTGAGGAGTGATTTGCTGTGAGGTGGAGAAATGGGACAAGAATGCATTTCCCTGCCTCCCCTGCCTTGGGGCCCTGCCTGGCCTGGGCTCTAATGAATTCTCAGTGCACAGCCTCTGGGAAGGGACAGGCAACCTAAGGCCGGAAAAAATTGGCAGAGGCTGGGCTCTGAGGGGAAGACTGATGGTGAAAAGTTGATTGCATTAATAGCCTTGCTTACTCCCTAGAGCTATAACCCAACCTAAGCTATAACCCCACCCATTGCTGTTGAGTCAATTCCAACAGATAGGACCCTATAGCACAGAGTAGAGCTGCCTTATAGTGTTGCCAAGGAGTGACTGGTGGATTTGAACTGCAGACCTTTTAATTAGCAGCTGATCTGTTAACTGCTTTGCCACCAGGGCTCCACTCCCTAGAGCAGGGGCAGGGGGAGGGCAGTTAATTTTACTTGATCCATGGATCCCTCTGGCATTCTAGTGGAGCCCGTGGATCCCTTTTCAAATTAAAAATTTTAAGTACATAAAACATACTGTATAATATTATATTAAAATACAGCTTTCAAAATATTTAAAGTATTATAATATGGTAGTAAATGTGGTTGAAATATAAAGATCTAGTAACAGACTGATGACTGCAGTAATTTTGAAATACTGATGATCATAAGCAGTACTTCCAGATATCTGCAATAACTGTAACCTTGTATGAGAATATCTGTGATTTCTGCTGGCAACAGTTACAATTCCTGCTAACACTCCTGTGATGTGTTACCTACATTCATTATGGAAGGTAATGCAAAATTTCAGTTAGGGGTTAGTGAGAATGTGATTTTTGTCTTCCAAGTTTATAAACCTTGGAAACCCTATGGGGCAGTTCTGCTCTGTCCTGTAGGGTTGTTATGAGTCAGAATCGACTCGATGGCACACAACAACAAGGAGCCCTTGTTTAGTATCATTTACCGATGGCATAAACTGGATTTAAAAATATGCATCCGAGGTTATTAATAAACATTTCCCTAGCTTCAAAAGACTTATACAACAATTAAAAATGATTCTTATGAAAAATTATTCTTAAGGGCATTGACATTAAAAATATTTTAATGGCTCTTTACAATAGTTGAGTTGAGATACCAAGAGATAAACATCCTTCCCGTCATTCTTCTATTTATATATTAAGAGCATTCTGAGTTGGAAACAGCTTGATGGCAGTGCATTTGGTTTGTTTGTTTGTTTTAATGCAGCAATTAGGGACAAAACCTTCCACAGTAATTATAACAAGTCTAGCTGGTGGCAGACAGCTAGCAGCTCCCCAAAGATTTGTTCTCTCCTTCCGTAGAGTAAAGTTGTCCCTGGGAAGTTGCTGCCAAGCCAAGGACTGTATGTCCTACCCCTGCATTTAGGTGGAGGTGACAAGATGAGCTCTCAGGAGTGGCATGTGAGCATAAATGATGGATGCCTCTTTCAGGCCAAGGCTTTGAAGAAGTGGACATGCCGTCCTCACCCTCTTTTCATCTGTCTGCCAGTTGAATATTGAAGAGGTCAGCCTGGGTCCCGGAATGACTCACGGAACAGAGTGCCCCCCAGTCCCCTTCTACAGTTTTTAAGACCCATTTTGGACATCACAGGATTGTGTGATAACCTTCTATTGTGCTAAACTCTTGAGATTTTGGGGCTTGTCTGTTACAGTGAGGTTTTTTCCTTAACTAATAAGAAAAAATTTTTTTTTTTTTTTTTTAATAAGACAGGCATCAGTTAGGGATTTTGCATGGGGGCCCTTCCTTCCCTACCCATCGTGGATGGTATGGCAGGTATTGCAAACTGACTCACTCAACTCCATTCCAACCCCTTTGTAGTGGGAAAGCTAAATGGGAGGAAGTCTAAGATATTTCCTCATTTCCCAGACACCCATTTATAGTTCAGGCTTCACGTGAGACATACATTGTTCCACGGGTGTACTTGTGTGTGATTTAGGAGGCAGAAATAAACATAATGAGGTAGAGGTCATGCTCTTACTATTTCTGTTTCTTCTATCAACCATGTTTGTGAGGCTACAGATAGTAGAAACATCCACTTTCAAGGGCTTAAAGAAATAGGAACTTATTTTTTCACTTAACAAGAAGTTTGGAGGTAGGCAGATACTGGTGTAGCTTCATGACTTCAACAGCATCAGGGTCAGCATCTGTGCAATTTTTTGGATGTTCCCTCATGGTTGCAAGGCCATTGCTGCAGCTCCAGCCATGACATCTGTATTTCAGGCAGGAAAAAAAAAAAAAACAAGTAAAAACGGGGAACAGCAATGCCAACTGCTTCTTTTTATCAGAAAGGCAAGAGCTTTCCCAGAAGCCTTCACAACAACTTACCCGTAGGTCTCACTGTCCAAAACTGGGTACATTGCCACCTGAACAAAATTAGGGTTCTATTGGTATGCAAGAGGGAAAGATACCTATAGGGTACCCTAAAACATAGTGGTCATGGTCACTGTTCTCAAGGACCTGGTAATGGCTTCGTAGAAACAAAATATATGCAAATAATAATACCAGAGTTAAGAAAAGCTATAAGATGATAATGTAAGTTACAGGGCAGACATTTTAGAGGAGATGGGAATTGTAGGGGCCTATTTTAATCTATCCCACCTCATTTTCAGGAGGGCTGGTGTGAAGAGCCATGCATCTCAGCTGAACTCTGTGGGTAGCCTCTTGCTTGCCCATGGTGCCATGCTAGCATCACCTGCCAGAGCAAACCAGTGTTCTGAGCAAGCGTCCAGAGGAAGTGCCCTTGGCAGGATTGATGAGCAGGAAGTGGTGAACTTGACCTGGCCCTGGGAGTATGAGAAGATACTACAGGGACTGAGGAAAGGGTCCTGAACACAACTCCAGAAGTTTTGTGAGTAGAGCGTTTCCCTGGATGCCAGAAACACTAAGGATGGCCACCTGCCTGTAATTAACCCAAATCTCCTTAGTCACCCAGAGAGTAGGGGGCTCTCACCCTGGAATTACTGGCAATTGCCTTTTTTTTTTTTTTTAATAATTTTTATTGTGCTTTAAGTGAAAGTTTACAAATCAAGTCACTCTCTCACACAAAAACCCATATACACCTTGCTACACACTCCCAATTATTCTCCCCCTAATGAGACAGTCTGCTCTCTCCCTCCACTCCGTCTTTTTGTGCCCTTTTTGCCAGCTTCTAACCCCCTCCACCCTCTCATCTCCCCTCTGGGCAGGAGATGCCAACCTAGTCTCAAGTGTCCACCTGATCCAAGAAGCTCACTCCTCAACAGCATCCCTCTCCAACCCATTGTTCAGTCCAATCCATGTCTGAAGATTTGGCTTTGGGAATGGTTCCTGTCCTGGGCCTACAGAAGGTCTGGGGGCCATGACTACCGGGGTCCTTCCAGTCTCAGTCAGACCATTAAGTCTGATCTTATGAGAATTTGGGGTCTGCATCCCACTGCTCTCTTGCTCCCTCAGGGGTTCTCTGTTGTGTTCCCTGTCAGGGCAGTCATTGGTTGTAGCCTGGCACCATCTAGTTCTTCTGGTCTCAGAATGATATAGTCGCTGGTTCCTGTGGCCCTTTCTGTCTCTTGGGCTCTTAATCACCTTGAGTCCTTGGTGTTCTTCATTCTCCTTTGATCCAGGTGAGTTGAGACAAACTGATGCATCTTAGATGGCTGCTTGCTAGCATTTAAGACCCCAGACGCCACTCTTCAAAGTTGGATGCAGAATGTTTTCTTAATAGATTTTATTATGCCAGTTGACTTAGATGTCCCCTGAAACCATGGTCCCCAGACCCCTACCCCCTGCTACGCTGGCCTTCGAAGCATTCAGTTTATCCAGGGAACTTCTTTGCTTTTGGTTTAGTCCAATTGTGCTGACCTCCCCTGTATTGTGTGCTGTCTTTCCCTTCACGTAAAGTAGTTCTTATCTACTATCTAATTAGTGAATACCCCTCTTCCACCCTCCCTTCCTCCCCCCTCTTGTAACCACAAAAGAATGTTTTCTTCTCAGTTTAAACTCTTTCTCAAGTTCTTATAATAGTGGTCTTATACAATATTTGTCCTTTTGCAACTCGCTAATTTCACTCAGCATAATGCCTTCCAGGTTCCTCCATGCTATGAAATGTTTCACAGATTCTTCACTGTTCTTTATTGATGCGTAGTATTCCACTGTGTGAATATGCCATAATTTATTTATCCATTCATCCATTGATGGTCACCTTGGTTGTTTCCATGTTTTTGCTATTGTAAGCCGTGCTGCAAGAAACATGGGTGTGCATATATCTGTTCGTGTAAAGCCTCTTATTTCTCTAGGATATATTCCGAGGAGTGGGATTGCTGGATCGTATGGTAGTTCTGTTTCTAACTTTTTAAGGAAGCGCCAAATCAATTTCCAAATTGGTTGTACCATTTGACATTCGCACCAGCAGTGTAGAAGTGTTCCAATCTCTCCACAGCCTCTCCAACATTTATTATTTTGTGTTTTTTGGACTGTCAGCCTTGTTGGAGTGAGATGAAATCTCATTGTAGTTTTGGTCTGCATTTCTCTAATGGCTAATGATCGTGAACATTTCCTCATGTATCTGTTAGCTACCTGAATGTCTTCTTTAGTGAAGTGTCTGTTCATCTCTTTTGCCTATTTTTTAACTGGGTTATTTGTCTTTTTGGAGTTGAGTTTTTGCAGTATCATGTAGATTTTAGAGATCAGGCTCTGATCAGAAATGTCATAGCTAAAAACTTTTTCCCAGTGTGTAGGTAGTCTTTTTACTCTTTTGGTGAAGTCTTTGGATGAGCATAAGTGTTTGATTTTTAGGAGCTCCCAGTTATCTAGTTTTTCTTCTGCGCTCTTTATAATGTTTTCTATAGTGTTTATGCCATGTATTAGGGCTCCTAACGTTGTCCCTATTTTTGCTTCCATGATCTTTATCATTTTAGATTTTATATTTACGTCTTTGATCCATTTTGAGTTAGTTTTGGTGCATGGAGTGAGGTATGGGTCTTGTTTCAGTTTTTTGCAAATGGATATGCAGCTATGCCAGCACCATTTCTTAAAAAGACTGTCTTTTCCCCATTTAACTGTTTTGGGGCCTTTGTGAAATATCAACTGCTCGTATGTGGGTGGATTTATGTCTGGATTCTCAATTCTGTTCCATTGGTCCATGTATCTGTTGTTGTACCAGTACCAGGCTGTTTTGACTACTGTGGCGGTATAATAGGTTCTAAAATCAGGTATAGTAAGGCCTCCCACTTTATTCTTTTTCAGTAATGCCTTATTTATCTGGGGCCTCTTTCCCATCCATATGAAATTGGTGATTTGTTTCTCCATTTCATTAAAGAGTGTCCTTGGAATTTGGATCGAATTGCATTAAATGTATAGATCGCTCTTAGTAGAATAGAGATTTTTATAATGTTAAGTCTTCCTATCCACGAGCAAGATATGTTCTTATTTAAGTCTCTTTTGGTTTCTTGTGGAAGTATACTGTAGTTTTCTTTGTATAAGCCTTTTACGTCTCTGGTAAGATTTATTCCTAAGTATTTTATCTTCTTGGGGGCTACTGTAAATGGCGTTGATTTGGTGATTTCCTCTTCGATGTTCATTTTGTTGGTGTAGAGGAATCCAACTGTTTCTCTTGTATCCCAATACACTGCTGAACTCTTGTATTAGTTTCAGTAGTTTTCTGGAGGATTCCTTAGGGTTTTCTGTGTATAAGATCATGTCATCTGCGAATAGAGATACTTTTACTTCTTTCTTGCCAATCTGGATGCCCTTTACTTCTTTATCTAGCCTAATTGCTCTGTCTAGGACTTCCAGCACAATGTTGAATAAGAGTGGTGATAAAGGGCATCCTTGTCTTGTTCCCGATCTCAATGGGAGTGTTTTCAAGCTCTCTCCATTTAGGCTGATGTTGGCTGTAGGCTTTGTATAAATGCCCTTTAATATGTTGAGAAATTTTCCTTCTATTCCTATTTTGCTGAGAGTTTTTATCATGAATGAGCGTTGAACTTTGTCAAATGCCTTTTCTGCATCAATTTATAAAATCATATGATTCTTGTCTTTTGTTTTATTTGTGTGGTGGTTTCCATTAATTGTTTTTCTAATGTTGAAGCATCCCTGCATACCTGGTATGAATCCCATTTCATCATGACGAATTATTTTTTTGATATGTTGTTGAATTCTATTGGCTAGAATTTTGTTGAGGATTTTTGCATCTGCATTCATGAGGGATATAGATCTATAATTTTCTTTTCTTGTGGTGTCTTTTCCTGGTTTTGGTATCAGGGATATGGTGGCTTCATAGAATGAGTTTGGTAGTATTCCATCCTTTTTCTATGCTCTGAAATAAGTTTAGTAGTAATGGTGTTAACTGTTCTCTGAAAGTTTGGTACAACTGTGCAGTGAAGGCATCCAGACCAGAGCTTCTTTCTGTTGGGAGTTTTTTGATTACCTTTTCAATCTCTTCTTTTGTTATGGATCTATTTAGTTGTTCTACCTCTGTTTGTGTTAGTTTAGGTAGGTAGTGTGTTTCTTGGAATTCATCCATTCTAGGTTTTCAAATTTGTTTCAGTATAGTTTTTCATAGTAATCTGATTCTTTTAATTTCAGTTGGGTCTGTTGTAATATCGCCCATCTCATTTCTTATTCGGATTATTTGCTTCCTCTCCTGTTTTTCCTTTGTCAGTTTGGCCAGTGGTTTACCAATTTTGTTGAGTTTTAAAAAAAAAAAACCAGCTTTTGGTCTTGTTAATTCTTTCAATTGTTTTTCTGTTTTCTGTTTCATTTAGTTCTGCTCTAATTTTTATTGTATGTTTTCTTCTGTGCCTGTGGGTTTCTTTTGTTGCTCTCTATTTGTTCAAGTTGTAGGGATAATTCTTTGATTTTGGCCCTTTGTTCTTTTTGGATGTGTGCATTTATTGATATAAATTGGCCTCTGAACACCGCTTTCGCTGTGTCCCAAAGGTTCTGATAGGAAATGTTTTCACTTTCGTTGGATTCTCTGAATTTCTTTATTCCATCCTTAATGTCTCCTATAATCCAGTCTTTTTGAGTGGGGTATTGTTCAGTTTCCAAGTATTTGATTTCTTTTCCCTGCTTTTCCTATTATTGATTTCCACTTTTATGGCCTTATGATCAGAGAAGATGCTTTGTAATATTTCAGTGTTTTGGATTCTGCTGAGGCTTGCTTTATGACCTAATATGTGGTCTATCCTAGAGAATGTTCCATGTGCACTAGAAAAGAAAGTATAGTTGGTTGCTGTTGGGTGGAGTGTTCTGTATATGTCTACAAGGTCAAGTTGGTTGATTGTGGCGTTTAGATCTTCCATGTCTTTATTGAACTACTTTCTGGATATCCTGTCCTTCACCGAAAGTGGTGTGTTGAAGTCTCCTACTATTATTGTGGAGCTGTCTGTCTCTCTTTTCAATGCTGATAGAGTTTGGTTTATGTATCTTGCAGCCCTGTCATTGGGTGCCTAAATATTTAATACGGTTCTATCTTCTTGGTGTATTGTCCCTTAATCATTATATAGTGTCCTTCCTTATCCTTTCTGATGGATTTAACTTTAAAGTCTATTTTGTCAGAAATTAGTATTGCCACTCCTGCTCTTTTTTGATTGTTGTTTGCTTGATATATTTTTTTCCATCGTTGGAGTTTTAGTTTGTTTGTGTTTCTAAGTCTAAGGTGTGTCTCTTGTAGGCCACATAGAGATGGATCTTGTTTTTTAATCCATTCTGACATTCTCTGTCTCTTTATTGGTGCATTTAGTCCATTGACATTCAGTGTAATTATGGATAGGTATGAATTCAGTGCCATCATTTTGATGTCTTTTTTTGTGTGTTGACAGTTTCTTTTTCCCACTTGATTTTATGTGCTGAGTAGATTTTCTTTATATATTGTCCTTTCCTCATAATTGTTGTTGTTGATTTTGTTTCTGCTGAGTCTATTTTTCCCTTGTATTTTATTTTGATGAGTAGGATAGTTTGTCTCCTTTGTGGTTACCTTATTATTTACCTCTCTTTTTCTAAATTTAAAACCAACTTTTATTTCTTTGTATCGGTGTATCTTCCTCTCCACATGGAAGGTGTATGATTACATTTCTTAGTCCCTCTTTATTATTTTAATGTTGTCTTCTTTTATATAATAACATCGCCGTTACCCTGTGTTGGGTTTTTTTTTTTTTTAATCTTACTTGGCTTTTTTGAATTTCCCTGTCTGGGTTGACTTCTGGTTGCTCTACCCAGTATTCTAGTCTTGGGTTGATACCTGATATTATTGATTTTCTAACCAAAGAACTCCCTTTAGTACTTCTTGTAGTTTTGGTTTGGTACAAATTTCCTCAACTTGTGTTTATCTGGAAATGTCTTAATTTCACCTTCATATTTAAGAGACAGTTTTGATGGATATATGATTCTTGGCAGGCAGTTTTTTTCCTTCAATTTTTTAAATATGTCATCCCATTGCCTTCTTCCCTGCATGGTTTCTGCCGAGTAGTCCAAGCTTATTCTTATTGGCTCTCCTTTGTAGGTGACTTTTCTTTTATCCCTCATTGTTCTTATAATTGTCTCTTTATCTTTGGTTTTGGCAACTTTGATTATAATATGTCTTGGTGACTTTCTTTTAAGATCTACCTTATGTGGAGTTCTATGAGCATCTTGGATAGATATCTTCTCATCTTTCACAATATCAGGGAAGTTTTCTGCCAAGAAATCCTCAACAATTTTCTCTGTATTTTGTCATATATCCCTCCCTGTTCTGGTACTCCAATAAGTCGTAGGTTATTTCTCTTGATAGAGTCCCACATGATTCTTAAGTTTTCTTCATTTTTTTTTAATTCTTTTTTCTGATTTTCCTTGAAATATATTAGTGCCAAGTGATTTATCTTCAAGTTCAGAGATTCTAGCTTCTACTTGCTCAATTCTGCTTCTCTGACTTTCTATTGAGTTATCTAATTCTGTAATTTTATTGTTAATCTTCTGAATTTCTGATTGCTGTCTGTCTGTGGATTTTTCCAGCTTATTAAACTTTTCATTATGTTCTGAATAACCTTTCTGATTTCTTCAGTTGCTTTAATCTGTGTGTTCCTTGGCTTGTTCTGCGTACTGCCTCATTTCCTTCCTGATGTTTTGAAGGGTTCTGCATATTAAATTTTTCATTCTGCATCTGGTAATTCCAGGAATGCACTTTCATCTAAAAGATCCCTGGATTCTTTGTTTTGAGAGCCTGTTGAGGTGATCATGGCCTGTTTCTTTATGTGACTTGATATTGACTGTTGTCTCCGAGCCATCTGTAAGTTATTGTATTAGTTTATGCTTCCTTACTGTGTCGTAGCTGCTTGCTTTGTTTTGTTTTGGTATACCCCTATTGGTTGCTTGAGTGAGCTAGCTTGATGATTTTTTCCTTTGGAGCTCTAATGTCCTGTCCCCAGCTGACTAGAGGTGTTATCAGGTATATCAGTCTAGGAGTCCATTCAGTTTTCTTGTATGAATTCAGCCAGGTTTCCAGGTAGCTGATATCAAGTATGTGGTACAGGCTCTGTCCTACAGTCTTAGAAGGGCAGGGGTGATTGGCGTATATACCAGTATCTGATTGCAGCAGGGGGTCACGCTCTGAACAAGGCAGGGGGTTGAGAACCAACCCCCAAGTGTCTCTGAGGAAAACGCATCTCTGTTCCCTAGAGTGTGCTGGTAGGTGGTCTGGAGAGGGACCACGGGCACCCAAAGTTTTTGTTGTAAGGACTGGGAGGTACCAGTTATGCCTGGACCCCTGTCGTGGGTGGCTGGGCGACCCGAGTGGAGCCACCAGTCCTTAGGTCCCTGTTTGTGGGTAGGTGAGGACGTTGTTTAATAGGCAAAGCAATGTCAAACGTCAAACGCCCACCTCTCCATCACACCGCTGAAATGGATGGAGTTTGCCAACAAGGGCCTATCCTCCCGGAATAGACCCACACAGGTCCATGCAGAAGAGAAAGGTGCTCAAGGTCCACAAACGGTTTATGCCTGGACAGGAGCCACTTCTGTCCTGAACTCCCCCAGTTAACAGAGCTAGCAAATTATCTTTTCCCCCCACTTGCAAATTTTTTCCTTCACCAAGGCCAGGATGATGGCTCTAGGTGCTCACCAGGGTCTATCTCAGGCCCAGGGATTCAGCCGCTGAAGCCAGCTTGGGGGTTGGGGGGCGGGGTGCGGTAAAATACATGCAAGTACTTAGATTTTGCCAAGAGCGCTGTTCTCCTCAGGTTCCAGAGGTGTGAGTAGGCTCTGTGGCTGGCTGCTTCTTCCTGAGGAAACTGCAGCTGAATGCTAGTACCAGCCCACCACCGCTGGGCCTGCTACAGGAATGGTGCCTGAGGGCTCCCCGCGATTCAGGTCCGGTAACTCCTCTCCACTTCTGAACGGCGTCTTCTTCCCCCTGCCCTTCAGTTCGTTGTCTAAGCTTGCCTTTGATGCTCAGGGCTCCCAGCTTTTCACAAATATACTTGTTTCACTTGTTTTTTCAGGTCTTTGTTGTAAAGAGGGCTCGACAGAAACGCCTGTCTATTCTGCCATCTTGGCTCCGCCTCTGTGAATTATTTTTTTTATATGTTGTTGAATTCTTTGGCTAGAATTTTGTTGAGGATTTCTGCATCTCAATTCATGAGGGATATAGGTCTGTAATTGTCTTTTTTTTTTCTTCGTGTTGTGTTTACCTCGTTTTGGTATCAGGGATATGCTGGCGTCATAGAATGAGTTTGGTAGTATTCCGTCCTTTTCTATGCTCTGAAATACCTTTAGTAGTAGTGGTGTTAACCCTTCTCTGAAAGTTTGGAAGAACTCTGCAGTGAAGCCGTCAGGGCCAGGGCTTTTTTTTGTTGTTTTGGGGAGGTTTTGATTACTTTTTCAATCTCTTCTTTTGTTATGGGTCGATTTAGTTGTTCTACTTCTGTTTGTGTTAGTTTCAGTAGGTAGTGTGTTTCTAGGAAGTCATCCATTTTCCTCTAGGTTTCCAAATTTATTAGAGTATAAATTTTCATAGTAATCTGATATGATTCTTTTAATTTCAGTTGCACCTGTTGTAATGTTACCCGTCTCATTTCTTATATGGGTTATTTGCTTCCTCTCCTGTTTTTCTTTTGTCAGTTTGGCCAATGCTTAATCAATTTTGTTATTTTTTTCAAAGAACCAGCTTTTGGTCTTCTTAACTCTTTCACTTTTTTTTTCTGTTTTCCATTTCATTTAGTTCTGCTGTTTTTTATTATTTCCTTTATCCTAGTGCCTGAGGATTTCTTTTGTTGCTCTCTTTCTATTTGTTCAAGTTGTAGGGACAGTTCTTTGATTTCGGCCCTTCTTTTTCTATGTTTGCATTTACTGAAATAAATTGACCTCTGACCACTGCCTTTGCTGTGTCCCAAAGGTTCTGATAGAAGTGTTTTCATTCTCATTGGATGCTATGAATTTCTTTATTCCATCCTTAATGTCTTCTAGAACCCAGTCTTTTTTGAGCAGGTTATTGGTCAGTTTCCAAGTATTTGATTTCTTTTCCCTGCTTTTCCTGTTATTGATTTCCACTTTTATGGCCTTATGGTCAGAGAAGATGCTTTGTAATATTTCAGTGTTTTGGATTCTGCTAAGGCTTGCTTTATGACCTAATATGTGGTCAATTCTAGAGAATGTTCCATGTGCACTAGAAAAGGAAGTATAGTTGGCTGCCGTTGGGTGGAGTGTTCTGTATATGTCTATGAGGTCAAGTTGGTTAATTGCAGGATTTTGATCTTCCGTGTCTTTATTGAGCTTCTTTCTGGCTATCCTGTCCTTCACCAAAAGTGGTATGTTCAAGTCTCCTACTATAATTGTGGAGCTGTGTTTCTCACTTTTCGATGCTGTTAGAGTTTGTTTTATGTCTCTTGTAGCCCTTTCATTGGATACATAAATATTGAATATGGTTATATCCTCCTGGTATATTGTCTCTTTAATCATTATATAGTGTCCTTCCATATCCTTTGTGGTGCATTTAACTTTAAAGTCTATTTTGTCAGAAATTAATATTGGCACTCCTGCTCTTTTTTGATTGTTGTTTGCTTGATATATTTTTTCCCATCCTTTGAGTTTTAGTTTGTGTTTCTAAGTCTAAGATGTGTCTCTTTAGGCAGCGTATAGACAGACCGTGTGTTTTAATCCATTCTGCCTCTCTCTGTCTTTGTATTGGTGCATTTAGTCCATCTACATTCAGCGTAATTATGGATAGGTATGAGTTTAGTACTGTCATTTTGATGTCTTTTTGTGTGTGTTGTTGACAGTTTCTTTTTTTTTTTCTGAGTAGTTTATACATTGTCTTTTCCTCATATTCGTTGTTGTTTTGTTCCTACTGAGCCTCTTTTTTTTTTTTTTTTTTTTTGTATTTTATTTTGATGAGTAGGATAGTTAGTCTCCTTTGTGTTTACCTTAATATTTACCCCTATTTTTCTAAGTTTAAATGTAACTTTTATTTCTTTGTATCTCCTTGTCTTCCTCTCCATGTGAAAGATCTATGACTACATCTCTTAATCCCTCCTTATTATTTTAATGTTGTCTTCTTTTACATAATGACATTGCTGTACCCCTGTTTTGAGTGATTTTTAATCTTGATATATCTTTGTGGTTTCCCTGTCTGGGTTACCATCTGAATGCTCTGCTCAGTGGTCTAGTCTTGGGTTGGTTCCCAATATTATTAATTTTCTAACCAAAGAACTCCATTTAGTATTTCTTGTAGTTTTGGTTTGGTTGTTACAAATTCCCTAAACTTCTGTTTATCTGGAAATATTCTAATTTCAACTTCATATTTGAGAGACAGTTTGCTGCATAGACGATTCTTGACTGGCAATTTTTTTCCTTCAGTGCTTTATAAAAGTCATCCCATTGCCTTCTTGCCTGTATGGTTTCTGACAAGTAGTCCAAGCTTATTCTTATTGACTCTCCTTTGTAAGTGACTTTTTGTTTATCCCTAGCTACTCTTAAAATTCTCTCTTTATCTTTGGTTTTGGGAAGTTTGATTATAATATGTCTTGGTAACTTTCTTTTAAAATCTACCTTACGTGGAGCTCGATGAGCTTCTTGGATAGCTATCTTCTCATCTTTCATGATATCAGGGAAGTTTTCTGCCAACAAGTCTTCAACAGTTCTCTCTGTATTTTCTGCTATCCCTCCCTGTTCTGGTATTCCAATCACTCGTAGGTTATTTCTCGTGATAGAATCACACATGATTCTTAAGGTTTCTTCATTTTTTAAAATTGTTTCATCTGATTTTTTATCAGATATATTCGTGCCAAGTGTTTTATCTTCAAGGTCACTAATTCTGCCTTCCGCTTGTTTGCTTCTGTTCTTCTGACTTTCTGTTGAGTTGTCTCATTCTGTAATTTTATTGTTAATCTTCTGAATTTCTGATTGCTGTCTATCTATGGATTCTTGCAGCTTATTAAATGTTTCCTTATGTTCTTGAATAACCTTTTTAATTTCTTCAACTGTTTTATCTGTGTGATCCTTGCCTTGTTCTGCATATTGCCTGATTTCCTTTCTAATGTCTTAAAGAGTTCTGCATATTAATCTTTTGTATTCTGAATCTGGCAATTCCAGGATGGCACCTTCATCCAGAAGATCCTTTGATTCTCTGTTTTAAGAGATTGTTGAAGCGATCATGGTCTGTTTCTTTATGTGGTTTGATATTGACTGTTTTCTCTGAGTCATCTGTAAGTTATTGTAATAATTTCTTTTATGTTTGCTCACTGTATCCTAGTTTCTTGCTTTGTTTTGTTTTAATTTGCCCAAATGGATTGCTTGAGTGACCTAGCTAATTTTTGCTTTGGAGCTCTGATGCCCTGTCACCAGATGGCTAGAGCTGTTATCAGGTATATGAGCTAATGAGTCCATTCACTTTTCTTGTGTGGATTCAGCTCTGGTGTCCAGGTAGCTGGTCATCAAGTGTGTGGTACAGTCTCTGTTGTGCAGTCTTAGAGGGGCAGAGGTGTTTAGTGTACTTACTGGTATCTGGTCATATCTGAACAAGGCAGGAGGCTGAGAACCATCGTCCGAGAGTCTCTGAGGAAAGCATGTCTCTGTTCCCTAGAGTGTACAGGTGGTTGGGCTCTACAGATGGACCAGGGGCACCCAGTGCTTTTGGTTGTAAGGGCTGGGAGGTACCAGTTATCCTTGGACCCCTGTTGCGGGTGGCGTGGTGACCTGAGTGGAGCCACCAGTCTTTAGGCCCCTGATGTGGGTAGGTGTGGACCCTGTTTAATAGGCAAAGTGGTGCCAAATATCAAACACCCACCTCTCTACCACACAGCTTAAACAGTTGCAGCCTGCCAGCAAGGACCTAGTCTCCTGAAATAGGCCCACACAGGTCCATGCACAGGGGAAAGGTATTCAAAGTCCAAAGTCCACAGGCCGTTTATGACTGAATAGGAGCTGCTTCCTGTTTAGTGGAGCTGGCAAATTATCTTTTCTCCCTAATGTAAATTTATTCCTTCTCCAAGGCCGAGAGCGTGGCTTAGGGCACTGAAATGGGCCTATCTGAGGCCCAGAGAAATCAACAGCCACTGAGGCCAGCTTCCAGGCTGGGGGTGTGGTAAAATATATGCAAGTGCTTAGCTTTTGCCAAGAGCCCTATCATTCTCTTCTTCCGGAGGTGTGAGTAGCCTGTGCAGCTGGCTGCTTGTCTGTGAGGAAACTGTGGCCGAATGCTACCACCAGCCTGCTACAGCTTCTCCCGGGAATGGCACCTGAGGGATCATGGCGATTCAGGTCCGGCATCTCCTCTCCGCTTCTGAACCGCCTCTCTCTCTCCCTGCTGCTCAGTCCATTTTCTAATTTTGCCTTTAATATTCAGGGCTCCTAGCTTGTTGTAAATATAATTGTTTCACTTGATTTTTTGGGTCTTTGTTGTAAGAGGGATTGCCAGAAGCATCTGGCTACTCTGCCATCTTGGCCCCACCTCAGTTTGGCAAAATTCTTGTGTTTCACCTGAGTAACAGCTGTGCACTGAGTCAAGGTTGGTGGTCACAGATGTTCCTGCCCACTATGTGGCAATTCCCAGGTTATCCTGAAAGCTGAAACACACGACTTAGGCTCAGTTAATAAGATGTACCAACTCAGAAATTTTAAGCTAAAACAAAAGGTGCAAAGAGTAAAGATAGCAGAGAATTGATTTGGGCACTGTCTGTAGGAGAAGGTTCTCTGTGCCGTTCTGGGAGAAGATCCTTGTCTCTGCCTCTGTAGCCCCAGTTTTCCTTGGTTCCCTGGCAATCTTCAGGTGGCATTTATCCTCCCTCCATTTGTGCTTGCTTCTGAGTCTAATCAGTTTTGTAAGAGTCTAATCTACTCTTTTCATAACTCAGAAGTGATTAGGTTAAGCCATGCCCTACACCGACATGGCTTCATTAACATGACAAGGAAGTCCTTTTCCCAAATGGAATTATACCCACAGGTATAGGGTTAGGATTCCAACACATGTTTTGGGGGACACAATTCAATCTCTAACCCGTGACCAAGCCCAAATCAGTGGAGTAAGTCGATACACTCCACCCAGAGAAGTCAGGGCAGGAGAAGGGAGGGAAGAAAGAATTAAAGACAGATAATGCAATCTATGGCAATGTAATTACAATAATCATTTCTAAAATTAAAATAGAACATAGTGAAGAGCTCACTGAAAGTCCTTTTCCCATTAGTAATAAGTCTATAATAATAACATCAACAACAATGAAACAACTAAAATATTTGAGCAATTGATACATGCCAGGCCTTGTTCTAAGCACCTTAGATATATAAATTTATTTAATCCTCAATGCAAACTAGTATCTGTGAGGTAGGAATTATTATCCCCACCTTAAAGGTGAGGGAACTGAGGCCCAGAGAGGTTAAGTCACTCTCTTAAACTCACACAGCATAGTGGTAGAGCTGGGATGTAGTCCCAGAGTGTTCTGTTTCCAGAGCCTAAACCCCTAACCACTAGGTTATACAATGTCTCCCACAATTACTACTGTATTTTATTTCCCTTTGAGGCTTTCCAAGAATTTGAATCATCTCTCCACATCTGGCAAGAAAATTTTATTCCTTATCACAGCCTACAATCTCACATGATCTAGCCCCTGCATAGCTCTTTGGCTTCATCTGAAACCCCTTTCTCTTTCATTCCAGCCACATATTCCTTCTTTCTGTTCCTGAACAACTAAGCTTGTCCCCACCTTAAGGCCTTTGTGCTTGCTGTTTTTTCTGTCCAGAATACTCTTTTCCCCAGATCTTGTTATTATTCAAGTCTCAGCTTAAATGTAATGTTCCCCAGAGAGGTCTTCTCCTACCACCCTACCAAAGCCGCTCACTCCCATCTTAGTCTTAGCAATTCTCTCATTTTTTTCACTTTTACTCATAGCTCTATAGATATCTACAATTATCTTTTTATCTCTTTACTTTTTCATTGTCTAACTCCTCCCTTCTAGAATATAAACCCCATGAGTGAGGAGATTTTTATCTGTCTTGCTCATGGCCTTATTCTCAGTACATAGGATAATTCACGGTGCATAACAGGTACTCAATAAACATCTGTTGGGTAAATGAATGAAATTCTCCCTTTGCACTGACATTAAGCAGACTTTCTAGAAGCACCTAATCTCCAGATCTCCCTCTTCTGTCTTCTGGTACAAAAAAATCTGCAGATCTCTAAACCATACAGAGGCAGAAAGATGCTACTGAAGCCAAATTTAGTTTCCAAGCAGACATAATCTTCGAGTCCTAGTCATTGTGGTTAGAGGCAAGTGAAGTCATCCATTCAATCCAGGAAGAGAGGTCAGAGGGAACTGTCACATAAGATGCTAATTAACAGATGTAGAGAGTTGAAATCCAGAACTTTGGCTTCACAATGATACTTATTGTATTGAATGAAGTTGGAAAAATCTGAGCCTGTCTAGATGAGATCCTACTTTGGTTGTCTGGGTTTGAATTGGAGTTGGGTAGATGAGCCATGTGGAGAGGATTAGGGCTCAGTGCCAAGGGTCCAATCTTTACTGAGCTGCGAGTATCTCATCGCTCCATAACCTCCACTTCATGGAATAGGTGTTTGTCCTTTTGAAGTTGTGTGGGAGGAACTGGACTGAGTTGGCTTCTGTTTTCTCGTGAAACCATCTAGGGGAGTGAAAAATAAAAAAAAATTTGAACTGGGGGATAAATCACCAAACTTCTGAGTACAATTTTAACCACAATCCACAGTGTCCGGGCTGACTATAAGACATCCCATGTTGTGTGTCCCAAGACTGTGTTGTCTGGTGATCTGGCCGCCAGCATTCTCCATCTTTTATCCCAGGTAAATGAGAAATGCTGCTTCCTTTCTGGGGAAGCAGAGGACTTGGTGCAGTAGTTGAGACTAAACATCTGCAACCTTAGACAATTTGATGAATATGTACTTAATTTCCTGCAGAGAACAGATTCATCTACTTTGGAAGATGGCCGGGATTGGGGAGAGGAAGGGGATATTTGTGGGCCAAAAATCTATCTCACTAGGAGAGCTTCCCTCCAGTGGAAGAGGCTTGGGAATCAATGGCTGGATACCCAGACTGAAGACACCCAGTCAAGATAGCTTACGTCCAGAAAAGGAATTTTAAACAACAGTACAGATATCTTATGGAATCTCGGGAAGGCTGCTGACATTAGCAGGCATTCATCTCTGTTTCTAGACTCATTTTTAAAATTTTAGCTTAAAATTTTTTCTTAAAATGTTTTATTGAAATATGAATACATACAGAAAGTGCACATCATAGGTGCACAACTCAAAAAATTTTCACAAACTGAACACACCAGTGTAACCAGCACCAGATCAAGAAACAGAGCATTGCCAGCACCTCAGAAGCCCCCCTCACTCATTTCTGCACTCATTATTCCCCAAGGCTAGCCACAATCCGGACATTTAACACCACACATTAATTTTGATTTTTTTTACACTGACTTTCTTTATTTAGCATTTTACGTGTGAGATTCATCCATGTCATTACATGTCACAATGATTCATTCATTCTTAATTCTTTTGTTCTATGAATATACCACATTTATTCAGGCTACTAATGTTGGACATTTGAGTTGTTTCCCATTTGGGACTATTTAAAATGGTGCTGCTGGGAACATTCCAGCATATGTATCTTGGAGGAAATATATATGTTGGGAATATACATGGAGTAGGGTTTCTGGGTTATATGGCAAGTGTGCATTTAACTTTGTAAGAAACTGCCAAACTGTTTTCCAAAGTGGTTGTACCATTTTACATTTCAACAAGCAGTGACTTCCAGTTGCTCTATCTTTTTGTCAACACTTGGTATTGTCTTTCCTTCTTATTTTAGCAATTCCAGTGGGTACACGGAAACCCTGGTGACATAGCGGTTAAGAGCTACGGCTGCTTACCAAAAGGTTGGCAGTTCAAATCCACCAAGGGCTCCTTGGAAACCATATGGGGCAGTTCTACTCTGTCCTACAGGGTCAACTATGAGTTCAAATCAACTGGACGGCAATGGGTTTTGGAAAACCTGGTGGCATAGTGGTTAAGTGCTACAGCTGCTAACCAAGAGGTCGACAGTTCAAATCCACCAGGCGCTCCTTGGAAACTGTATGGGGCAGTTCTACTCTGTCCTATAGGGTCGCTATGAGTCGGAATAGACTCTACAGCAGTGGGTTTGGATTTTTTATTTTAGTGGGTACACAGTGGATTCTTCCACCATCCACACAGTGGATTCTTAACTCATTTTTACTGTACTTCTCCTTTACTCTTCTTTCTGTTGTCTCTATCTTTCCGCAGATGGCCTTTCTCTGCTCTCCACCTTCACCTAGAGGAGACCATGATTTCGCTCCCACTTCCTGAAAGGTCTTTCCAAAGACCAGTACAGTCACAAATAGAAATCTCTTAGTGCAGTTCCAAAATGAGAGAAAGTATATCTGGGTCAATCATCTATAGCAAGGCTACATCATGTTATATAAACAAGATTCCTGGAACTGCACAGCTAGTATCAAATGGATGGCTGATTCCCTCAAAATGGAACGAGGAAGAAACCCCAATAGGCATCCTTTTTATGACTCTTAAAACAGACCATCCAAACAAATGCCCCATGAGACTTCTCAAAAAAAGAAGGAAAATTTCACTCACAATATTTATTGAGCTTCTACTACGTGCCAGGCATTGTTTTTGGTGCTGAAATACAGCAATGAATAAGAGTAACAAAGTCTGTCCTTTTTTCCATTGTCTATTTCTGCATCAAGGGACTAGAGACAATGCAAATACTTTAATGACGAGCACATTTTTAAAAGTTCCTGTAGGAAGCACACTGAGATTCCTTAGGAACATGTCTTTCCTTTATTTTCTTCACTAAAAAAATGCTGCCATTGAACATGCCAAGTTCATGTCAAGAGTATGGCTACTGTACTGGGTATGTACTCAGGCTGGTATAATCCTGGAATGGAAGCTTTACATATAAGGACTTATTCTAAACTTAATTTTTCAAGTACTCTCAGTCCCAGGAGTGTGTGAGTGGGGCGAAGAGTTCTAAGTATCAAAGTTAGGGTTAAATTATAAGAATGGGAGCTGGTGTTAAGATTCAGGAATATAGTAGAGCTGCTAGCTTTAGAAATACACAATGCTAAGGTACTATAATATGAAAAATAGTCCAAAGACAGCAGTGGGTCTGTGAGCATCTTTAGTTCAATGTCATGGTCTGGTACAAATTTTCAAGAAGGCAGTAAAGCAACATGTATCAAGGTCCTTTGCAATGTTCATATTTTTTAGCAGTAATTTCACTTTGTTGTTATCTAGAACAAGGAAATAATCCTAATGAGGAGAAATGACATCATACCCACACACCATCTCTTTGGTTTCACTCCTCTTGACAGAGGTATAAGTAAGGTATGGCAGGTAGGGTGCATAGCAAGTGCTGCTTGAAGGGGGTGCTAATGAGCAGTTTCTATTGGCCATCGAATTTTCCATCGCCAGCTGTGAGAGATCATTCAGCAATTTAAAACTAATTGCCATAGGCACTAATTTCTGTAGCTAGGCCCCTACTCTTCGATGCTCACATAGAGTTATTCTCAGCTAATTTGATAGCACTTACTACAAGTAAAGACAAAAGGTTAGAGGGCCTTAGGAAGTCACTTGAAAGAATATGCCTTTTTCATTTGAGTCTACCTTCTGTGTTTTTTTGGGAAAAAATTGTCACCTGCTGTGATGAAGTGTGCTTTCCATTAGGCAAACTGGGAGAAAGCTGGCTAAAGCTCTTTAGATGGATAGGTTGAACTGGATTGTAAACATCCTTTTTCTTCCTCAGGGTTATAAGACCCTTCCAACCTCCCTCTGGAACCTTTCACTCGGGCATAACAAGCGTCTATTATCATCTGACCAAATCTGAGGTACTAGATTTAAAAGACACAGAGACAGGGCTGGAAGGTGGAGTGTGGGTAAGTGTGAGAAACTGTTCATACAGGACACCTTTGTTCTCCAAACCGTATTGTCAGTCATGCTACTTGATGGCTCCAGGGGCCTCAAATCATCCCCTGTGCAGCTTCCTCACAGCTTAACTAAAACCTTTATATGTCCAAATACATTTCTACTTTAATCTCTTAGCTCTCCCCCAACTTCCCAGGGAAGTGTGGAAGTTCTTACCTACAGGCCATAAAAAACACTAAAGCTTATCAAAACCTTCAAGGAGGTTTAAAGTTTTAGGGTTTCTTCCTAAAACTTTGTCACTTAGTGTCCACACTGATAGAACGGCACAACACTAGAGCTTAGGATTGACCCAGGTGAGTGTTCAGTTAAAGAGGAACAAGTAAGTAGAAACATTTAGGAGATTCAGGAACTGTTACTGGAGCCTCTACACCTTTAACTAAATAAGATTCTTGTGTCTCACTGGTCAAGAATGAGCAGGTAAGGCACGGAGAGTTTTCCACACTTGCAAAGCTTTATTGAAGAGCATTGCAAGCGGAGATGTGGAGGGCCGAGGCAAAACTCACCCCCATCAAATAGAACAAAGGACTTGCACAGGCTTTTAAAAATTCTTGAGTCGGGGGCTGGGGGGAAAGATTCATGTTTATTCAGAGGCACAGGTGGGGTTTTCCGGCAAGTACCCAGTTTTGGCCAGGATAGGTTAACTAAGCTGCACACATAGCTGCTTTCTAAGATGGCTTTAAGATGGCTCCTGTCCCGGAGGCCTCTCGGTTTCGTAGCAAGACTTATTATGGGGTGTCGCACCTTTGCAGTCCCTGACTCCCCGAGTTCAATTCCCCAGCTGCAGCTGGAGCCCTTCACTGCCTCTGGTGGAAGGTCACAGAGCAATCACAGGCAGATGTCCTGCTCATGTCCCTGGGGCTAGTTTCATCTGGTTGCTTCTGAAAGACAACTTTCATATTTGTGGGCTAGTTTGTGATACCCTGCCCCATTGTTCTGGGAAATGTCTTTGTTTCTGCACCCTGGCACATTTCCTGTTACTTTGTTTATGTGAATTGCAGACTTGGGGGCCCCTCTATTCCCTAAGAACTTTGGATCCAGAGGTACAAGGAATAACAAAGCACTCTTGTTGACTCCAGTAAAGAACCAGGAACTCATATCAGGAAAAGCATCTTGTCTCCCACTAGTACCTACAGAAGGTGTGTGGAGGACACTGGACATTTGAGCTTTCAAAGCAGTCCTCTCACACTTCTTGGCAGCATTCTCTAGGCTCACCAATGTGGTAATACGGCAGACATGAGGGCCACCACAAAGCTATGCTGGTCAGGACGATATAACCCCTTCTGGAAGATCTCAGGTTTCCGCTGAGAATCAGAAAATAACTTCTTTCTGCACCCTGGCCAACTTTCTCCATCCGCCACAGAACCCACAACATTGAACATACACAACACCTTCCAGGGTTTCCTCCATAGGATGTTCTACCCCACAAATTTAACTCATGTATGTTCTTTGCAGGCTTGTCAGTGAGTCACAAAAAATAGGGTTTGGAGAAAAGTATGTGGAGCTGCAATAGACTCTCAGAGTTGGAAGCAACAAATCTGTGAAAGTGCCTGAATAGTGTCCAGCACATAATAGGTACTCAATAAATGCTGTTTATATATATATATATATATATTTTTTTTTTTTTTTTGGTCTTTTCTTCTAGTTCGAAATGTACCTGAGGAGTAAATCGTTCTGGACAACTCTGCTAGAATCTTCTTTTCTTATAATGAGCATAAATACATTTCTCTGAGCCATGAGTCAAGAGTTGACTTGAAGGCAACTAGTTACTGGTTAGCTTCCTCTCGTTATCTTATATTTACTCCTGGAGTCTTTACAGAATAAACTTTATGTCTTTTTGCACGTAAAACATTCAAAGGCAGCCATTTCATTTCCTAAACATTCTCTTCAATATAACAATCCCCAGGTCTTCAACCAATCTGCTTATGACTTTTTTTTTTTTAGATAATTTTTGTTGTGCTTTAAGTGAATGTTTACAAATCAAGTCACTCTCTCACATATAAACTTATATAAACCTTACTACATACTCCCACTTACTCTCCCCCTAATGAGTCAGCCCACTCCCTCCTTCCAGACTCTCCTTTCCTGGCCATTTTGCCAGTTTCTAACCCCCTCTACCCTCCCATCTCCCCTCTAGCCAGGAATTGCCAACATAGTCTCAAGTGTCCACCTGATACAAGAAGCTCACTGCTCATCAGCATCTCTCCCCAACCCATTGTCCAGTCCAATCCATGTCTGATGAGTTATCTTCAGGAATGGTTCTTGTCCTGGGCCAACAGAAGGTTTGGGGACCATGACCGCCGGGATTCTTCTAGTCTCAGTCAGACCATTAAGTCTGGTGTTTTTATGAGAATTTGGGGTCTGCATCCCACTGTTCTCCTGTTCCCTCAGGGGTTCTCTCTTGTGTTCTCTGTTAGGGCAGTCATCGGTTGTTGCTGGGCACCACCTAGTTGTTCTGGTCTCAGGATAATGTAAGTCTCTAGTTCATGTGGCCCTTTCTGTCTCTTGGGTTCATAATTACCTTGTGACCCTGGTGTTCTTCACTCTCCTTTGATCCAGGTGGGTTGAGACAAATTGATGCATCTTAGATGGCTGCTTGTTAGCATTTAAGACCTCATACGCCACACTTCAAAGTGGAATGCAGAATGTTTTCTTAATACAATTTATTTTGCCAAATGACTTACATGTCCCCTGAAGCCATAGTCCCCAAACCCCTGCCCCTTGCTCCACTGACCTTCAAAGCATTCAGTTTATTCAGGAAACTGCTTTTGGTCCAGTCCAGTTGAGCTGACTTTCCCTATATTGAGTGTTGTCCTTCCCTTCACCTAATGTAGTTCTTATCTACCATCTAATCAGTAAATAACCCCCTCCCACCTTCCCTCCATCCCCCTTCTCGTAACCACTAAAGAATGTGTTCTTTTAAGTTTAAAGTATTTCTCAAGATTTTATAGTAGTGGTCTTATAAATATTTGTTCTTTTGCATCTAATTTCAATCAGCATAATGCCTTCCAGGTTCCTTCATATTATGAAATGTTTCACAGATTCCTCACTATTCTTTATCGATGCATAATATTCCATTGTGTGAATATACCATAATTTATTTATCCATTCATCCGTTGATGGGTACCTTGGGTCCTTTCATGTTTTTGCTATTGTAAACAGTGCTGCAATAAACATGTGTGTGCATATATCTGTTCATGTAAAGGCTCTTTTTTCTCTAGGACATGTTCCGAGGAGTGGGATTTCTGGGTTGTATGGTAGTTCTATTTCTAACTTTTTAAGGAAACGCCAGATAGATTTCCAAAGTGGTTGTACCATTTTACATTCTCACCAGCAGTATATAAATGCCCTTTATTATGCTGAGAAATTTCCCTTCAATTCTTATTTTGCTGAGAGTTTTTATCATGAATGGGTGTTGGACTTTGTCAAATGCCTTTTCTGCATTAATTGATAAGATCATGTGGTTTTTGTCTTTTGCTTTATTTATATGGTGGATTACACTAATGGTTCTTCTAATTGAACCAACCTTGCATGCCTGGTATAAATCCCACTTGGTCATCGTGGATTATTTTTTTGATATGTTGTTTTTTTTTTTAGAATTTTGTTGAGGATTTTACCATCTATGTTCATGAGGGATACAGGTCTGTAATTTTCTTTTTTTGTAGTGTCTTTACCTGGTTTTAGTGTCAGGGATACGGTGGCTTCATAGAATGAGTTTAGTAGTGTTCCGTCCTTTTCTATGCTCTGAAATACCTTCAGTAGTAGTGGTGTTAACTCTTCTCTGAAAGCTTGGTAGAACTCTGCAGTGAAGCTGTCCGGGCCAGGGCTTTTTTTTTGTTGGGAGTTTTTCTTATTACATTTTCCATCTTTTTTTTTTATGGGTCTGTTTAGTTGTTCTACTTCTGATTGTGTTAGTTTAGGTATGTAGTGTATTTCTAGGAATTCATCCATTTCTTCTAGGTTTGCAAATTTGTTAGAGTACAATTTTTCGTAATAATATGATATGATCCTTTTAATTTCAGTTGGGTCTGTTGTGATATGGCCCATCTCATTTCTTATTCAGGTTATTTGTTTCCTGTATTTCTTTACTCAGTCTGGCCAATGGTTTATCAATTTTGTTAATTTTTTCAAAGAACCAGCTTTTGGCTTTGTTAATTCTTTCAATTGTTTTTCTGTTCTCTAATTCATTTAGTTTAGCTCTAGTTTTTATTATTTTTTTCTTCTGGTGCCCGATGGATTCTTTTGTTGCTCGCTATTTGTTCAAGTTGTAGGGACAGTTCTCTGATTTTGGCTCTTTCTTCTTTACGTATGTGTGCATTTGTCAATATAAATTGACCTCTGAGCACTGCTTTTGCTGTGTCCCAGAGGTTTTGTTAGGAAGTGTTTTCATCCTCATTGCATTCTACGAATTTGTTTATTCCCTCCTTAATGTCTTCTATAACGCAGTCTCTTCTGAGCAGGATATTGTTCGGTTTCCAAGTATTTGATTTCTTTTCCCTGGTTTTTCTGTTATTGACTTCTAGTTTTATGGCCTTGTGGTCTGAGAAGATGCTTTGTAATATTTCAGTGTTTTGGGTTCTGCAAAGGTTTGTTTTATGACCTAATATGTGATGTATTCTAGAGAATGTTCCATGTGCACTAGACAAAAAAGTATACTTTGCAGCAGTTGGGTGGAGTGTTCTGTATAAGTCTTTGAGGTTAAGTTGGTTGATTGTAGCAATTAGATCTTCCACGTCTCTATTGAGCTTCTTACTGGAAGTCCAATCCTTCTCCGAAAGTGGTTTGTTTAAGTCTCCTACTATAATTGTGGAGGTGTGTATCTCACTTTTCAATTGTGTTAAAGTTTATTTTATGTATATTGCAGCCCTGTCTTTAGGTGCATAAATATTTAATATCGTTATATCTTCCTGGTAAATTGTCCCTTTAATCATTATGTAGTGTCCTTCTTTATCCTTTGTGGTGGATTTAACTTTAAAGTCTATTTTGTCAGAAATTAATATTGCCACTCCTGCTCTTTTTTGCTTGTTGTTTGCTTGATATATTTTTTTCCATCCTTTGAGTTTTAGTTTGTATCTCTAAGTCTAAGGTTTGTCTGTTGTAGGCAGTATATAGGTGGATCGTGTTTCTTTATCCAGCTGAGACTCTGTCTCTTTATTGGGGCATTTAGTCCATTTACATTGAGTGTAATTATAGATAAGTATGAGTTTAGTGTTGTCATTTTGATGCCTTTTTTGTGTGTTGTTGACAATTTGATTTTTCCACTTACTTTTTTGTGCTGAGTTTTTCTTTGTAAATTGTGTGTTCCTCATTTTCATAGTAGTTGAATTTATGTTTGCTGAGTTGTTATGTTTTTCTTGGTTTTTATTTTGAATTATTTAATTCTTAGACCTCTTTGTGGTTACCTTAATATTTACCCGTGTTTTTCTAAGTAAAAACGTAACTTGTATCATCCTATATCGCCCTGTTTTCCTCTCCATATGGAAGATCTATGCCTTCTGTATTTAGTCCCTCTTTTTGATTATTTTAATCTTTTACATAATGACTTCAGTGGTTCATGTTTTGAGCATTTTTTTCTTTTTAAAATTAATCTTATTTTGTTTCTGTGATTTCCCTATTTGAGTTGATATCAGGATGTTCTGTTCTGTGACCTTGTATTGGTATCTGATATGATTGATTTTCTGACCAAAGAATTTCCTTTAGTAATTCTTGTAGCTGTGGTTTGGTTTTTGCAAATTCTCTAAGCTTGTGTTTATCTGTAAATGTTTTAATTTCACCTTCATACTTGAGAGAGAATTTTGCTGGATATATGATTCTTGGCTGACAGTTTTTCTCTTTCAGTGCTCTATATATGTCATCCCATTGCCTTCTTGACTGCATGGTTTCTGCTGAGTAGTCTGAACTTACTGATTCTCCTTTGTAGGTGACTTTTCTTTTATCCCTGGCTGCTTTTAAAATTTTCTCTTTATCTTTGGTTTTGGCAGGTTTGATGATAATATTCCTTGGTGATTTTCTTTTAGGATGAATCTTATATGGGGTTCGATGAGCATCTTGGATAGATATCCTTTCGTCTTTCATGATGCCAGGGAAGTTTTCTGCTGACAGATCTTCAGCTATTCTCTCTGTATTTTCTGTTATCCCTTCCTGTTCTGGAACTCCAATCACATGCAAGTTATCCTTCTTGATAGAGTTGCATGTGATTCTTAAGGTTTCTTCATTTTTTTTTAATTCTTTTATCTGATTTTTCTTCAACCATAGGCATCAATTACCTTATCCTCCATCTCCCCCACTCTGCATTCCAATTGCTTGATTCTGCTCCTCTGACTTCCTATTGAGTTGTCTAATTCTGTAATTTTACTGTTAATCTTTTGGATTTCTGAATGCTGTCTCTCTATGGATTCTTGCAGCTTATTAATTTTTTCACTATGTTCTTGAATAATCTTTTTGATTTCTTCAACTACTTTATCAGTGTGTTCCTTGGCTTCTTCTGTAGATTGCCTTATTTCATTTTTGAGGTCATCCCTGATATCTTGAAGCATTCTGTACATTAGTTTTTTATATTCTGCATCTGGCAATTCCAGGATCATATCTTCATTTGAGAAAGATTTTGATTATCTGGGGATTTGTAGATGCAATCATAGTCTGCTTCTTTATGTGATTTGATATCCACTGCTGTCTCTGAGCCATCTATAAGATATTGTTATGAATTAGTTTATACTTGCTCACTGAGTCTTGTTTTGTTTTCTTTCAATGTACGTAGATGGGCTACTAGATTGCGCTGTCTTGATTGTTGTAGCCTTTGAATCACTTATGTCGTATTACCAGCTGTTTTGGGCTGTTAACAGATATATAAGCCTAAGAGTCCATTCACTATTCTTGAATAGAATCAGCTTAGGTGTTCTGATTTTGGGTCACCAAATGTGTGGTGTAGACTGTCACCTATTAACTTAGAGGAGTAGTGGTGATAGTTATGTGTACTAGATTCTAGTAGCGGCAGGGGGTCACACTCCAAGGAGGGCAGGATGCTGACAGCCTTCCCCCAAGTGCCAGTGAGGTAAGTGTGTCTCTATTCCTAAAGCACTTTGGTGGGTGGGCTCTGGAGCTGTACCTTAGGCACCAATACTTGTACCTGTAAAGATTGGTAGCTTTCAGTATCCTCAGACCCCTTTGGCAGGTGGCTAGGTGGTTTGGGTGGAGCTTCAGCCCTCAGCTCCCTACTGTGGATCAGTGTGGGCTCTGTTTAATAGGTAGAGATATCAGACCTAGAAAACTTGTCTTTCCAGTGCTCTGCTAAAACAATTACGGTCAGATCTCTATCAGAATTGCCTTTGCATTATAATAGGCCCCTTGTTCCCTATAGGGATGAAAGCCAAAGACTATGGGTCTTATATGCTTGGCTGGAGCTGGTTCTGTGTTTTCATTTTAGTTTAGGGAAGTCAGGGAAGGATTTTTTGTCCCTGGGCTGTTAGTAGTTGCTTCTCTCAGGCCAGGAGAATGGGTTAGAGGAAAAAAAAAAAAAAAAACCCGGGAGAGCACTTCACTCTCTAGCCCAGGAAATTCCAATGTTAATGAAGCCGCCTGGGGCAGGGACGGGAGGGATCAGATAGATGGGAGAGAGTAGCACCCAGCAATATAGACAAAGTTACTTATCTTGCTTGGTGATGACTGTTTTATCTGAGATTCCAGAGGGGTGTATAGCCTGTGTGCACTGGCTTGGTCGAGATTGTCTCTGAGGGTCAGGCCTGCGTTCCATTCTGTGCTTGTGCCCTCTCAGAAGCCATGGTCAGCACCTCTGCTCCTAGTCCAAAGCCCAGCGCCAAGGTTTCCTGGCTGGGAAGCTGAACTCCAGGCTCCAAAACCAGTCACTGCTTCCCAGTGATTTCTCTTCCCGTCAGCCACGTCATTGTGCAGCCTGCATGCGCTGGCTGGGTTTCCCCCAAGGTTACTTCAGGGGGCTAGGGCTGCATTCCGTGCTTGCGCTGTCTCAGGAAGCCGTGCTCAGCTCCTCTGCACTTAGTGCAAAGCCCGCCGCCAAGGTTTTCTGACTGGGATGCTGGCTCCAGGCTCTGAAAACAGTCCCTGCTTCCCCGTGGTTGCTCGTCTTCTTTTCAGCCATGTCAGTGCGCAGCCTGCTTGCGCTGGCTGAATCTCTACCGAGGTTACCCCAGGGTGTTAGGGGTTAGGGCTGTGCCCCGTGCTTGCCCCGTCTTGGTAAGCAGCAATCAGCCCCACCGCTTGGCACCAGGGAACCACAAGGGCTCGAGGCTGTGGTACTGGACGCCAGTTCCAGAAGCAGCCGCTATTTCAAGGCATGGCTTTTTGCTCCCTTGTCACTCAGGTCAGCTCTTTAGATCTGTGTTTGATGGTCAGGGTTCCTAGATTGTCATGTATGTGATCAATTCACTTGTTTTTTCAAGTCTTTGTTGCAGGAGGGATCCGCGGTAACTCCTACCTAGTCAGCCATGTTGGTCCCGCCTCCGACCTTTCTTTTTTTTAGTTTTTATTTTGCTTTAAGTGAAAGTTTACAAATCAAGTTAGTCTCTCACACAAAAACGTGTATACACCTTGCTGCATACTCCCAATTATTCTCTCTTTTTAATGAGACAGCCCGCTCCCTCCCTCCACTCTCTCTTTTTGTGTCGATTTTGCCAGCTTCTAACCCCTCTACCCTCTCATCTCCCCTCCAGGCAGGAGATGCCAACATAGTCTCAAGTGTCCACCTGATCCAAGAAGTTCCCTCCTCACAAGCATCCTTCTCCAACCCATTGTCCAGTCCAATCCCTGTCTGAAGAGTTGGCTTTGGGAATGGTCCTGTCCAGGGCCAACAGAAGGTCTGGGCGCCATGGCCACCGGGGTCCTTCTAGTCTCAGTCAGACCATTAAGTCTGGTCTTTTTATGAGAATTTGGGGTCTGCATCCCACTGCTCTCCTACTCCCTCAGGGGTTCTCTGTTGCGTTTTCTGTTTATGACCTGATTTTGAGGCTTTCATCATCCTGTTTACTCCCTCTAAATATACTCACTTTTCTCTCTCCCTCCTGAAACGTAACCATGAATTGAACACTGTGCTGTGTGGGGAGGGGGTGGGGGGAAGAAGAGGGCATCTAAACAACACAGACAAAACAGGACTATCACTTTTCTCATTCTAGATTCTACATTGCCATTCATGCCGACCGACATCAAATTTGCCTCACTGCCTAGGTTGTTTTCAACTCACACTATCTTGCTATCCATGAAAATCCTCATGTGTTTTTAAACTAATTTTTTCAGACTGTAAGTGGAGACTGCTAAGTGTTCATTAAGATCTATTTTCTCCTTCTCCCATAGTAGTTAGGTGCATGGCTACTCAGCTAGAGATGACATTTCCCAGCCCCCCTTGCAGCTAGATACTGTCATGGAATATAAGAGGATAAGCAGAAACATATATTGGAGGCTAGTTTAAAGCATATACAGCCTCCTGGAGAACACTACCCCAAATCTGCAAGGTATTGTCACCTAGCTGGTGCATAGTGGTGTCTTTAGGAGTCCATTCCATCATTCTATCAAGCCAGCTGCTTCAGGATGATGAGGAACATGGTAAGACCAGTGAATTCCATGACCATGGGCCCACTGCCATACTTTATTTGCTGTGAAGTGAGTCTCTTGATCAGAGGCAATGCTGTGTGGGATAACAATGATGGTGAATAAGCATTCTGTAAGCCCACAGACGGTGGTTTTGGCAGCATTGCTCTCAGGGAAGGCAAATCCATATCAGAGTAAGTATCTATTCCAGTAAGAACAAATGCTGCCCTTTCCATGATGGAAGTGGTCCAATGTAGTCAACTTGCCACCAGGTTGCTTGCTAAACACCTTGAGGTATGGTGCCATATTAAGGACCCAGTATTGACCTCTTCTGCTGGCAGACTGGGCACTTAGCACTGGCTGTTGCCAAGTCTGCCTTGGTGAGTGGAAGTCCATGTGGCTGGACCCATGCATAACCTCCATCTCTGCCACCATGGCCACTTTGTTCATGAGCTCATTGAGCAATGATGTGACTGGCTGGGGAAAGAGAATGACTGGTTTTCACAGAACGCATCATCCTAGCCACTTGATTGCTAAAATCACCCTCTGCTGAGGTCATGCTCTGGTCCGCATTCACAAAGGGCACATATATATTTACTTCTTTGGCTCATTCAGAGAGGTCTGTCCCCATACCTCTTCCCCATAAATCCTGGGCTGCAATTTTCCAATCATATTCCTTCCAAGAACCTGACCATCCAGCCAAACCATTGACCACAACCCTTGAATCAGTATACAATTACACATCTGGACATTTCTCCTTCCAGACAAAGTGAACAACCAGGTGCACTGCTCGAATTTCTTCCTTTTGGGAGGATTGTCCTTCACCACTGTCCTTCAGGGAGGTCCCAAAAAGGGGTGTAGTGCTGCTGCTGTCCATTTTTGAGTGGTGCCTGCATATTGCACAGAACCATGTGTAAACCAGGCACAAGTTTTCTATTCTCCAGTCAACTGATCATAAGGAACCCCCCATAAGGCCATAGGAGATGGAAGATGACAGGAGTGGAGGCCAAGGGCATTTGGGACATTTCCTCATGCAACTTGTGCCTTCAGGTCCTGCTCAGGCCCGATCTTGTATATACCACTTCCATTTAATGATGGAGTGCTGTTGTGCATACTCTGTGGGTCAGACAACATCCAGTTCATAATGGGCAGCTCAGGCCACATGGTGACTTGGTGGCATGTGGTTAAGCATTCAGTCTCTACTAAGGCCGCATAACAAGCCAAAAGCTGTTTCTCAAAAGGAGAGTAGTTATCTGCAGAGGATAGCAAGGCTTTGCTCCAAAATCCTAAGGGTCTGTGTTGCAATTCACCAGTAGGGGTCTGCCAAGGACTTCTGACAGCATCGCTATCTGCCACTGACACTTCAAGCACCATTGAATCAGCAGAGTGGGAGAGTGGCTTCTCTTGTTCTAGGCCCCACTCAAAACTAGCAGCTTTTAGAGTCACTTGATAAATAGGCTAGAGTAGCAAACCTAAATGAAGAATATGTTGCCTCTAAAATCCAAAGAGGCCCACTGGGCATTGTGCCTCCTTTTTAGTTGTGGGAACAGCCAGGTGCAATAAATAACTTGTCCTTCACTTTAGAAGGAATATCTCGACATGACCCATACCACTGGACCCGTAAAAATATTACTGAGGTGGAAGGTGCCTGAATTTTTGTGGGATTAATTTCCCACTCTTTGGGAGCAGGCAAATGCTTTACCAATAAGTCCAGAGTCATTGATACTTCTTCCTTACTAGATCCAATCAGCATAATGTCATCAATGTAGTGGACCAGTGTGACATCATATAGAAGGGAAAGATGATCAAGGTCCCTGCTGACTAAATTATGACATAGGGCTGGAGAGCTCATGGAGCATTGAGGTAGGCAAGTGAAGGTGTATTGCTGGCCTTGCCAACTGAAGACAGACTTCTGATGGTCCTTCCAAACAGGCATGGGGAAAAAGGCATTAGCCAGTTCAGCAGCTGCACACGAGTTACCAGGACATGTATTAATTTGCTCAAGCAATGAAACTACATCTGGAACAGCATCTGCAATTGGAGTCACAACCTGGTTAGGTTTTTGATAATCTACTGTTGTTCTTCAAGGCCCATCTGATTTTTGCACAGGCCAAATAGACGAGATGAATGGGGATGTGGTGTGGTGCACCACCCCTATATCCTTCAAGTCCTTGCTGGTGGCAGTAATGTCTGCAATTTCTCCAGGAATTCAGTATTGCTTTTGGTTTACTGTTTTCCTATGTAGGGGTAGTTCTAATGGCTTCCACTTGGCTTTTCCTACCAAAATGACTCTTTTTCCATTTGTTAGGGATTCAGTGTGGGGTTTCTGCCGGTTATTGAGTATATCTATTCCAATAATGTATTCTGGAACTGGGAAAAGTCACTATGAGGGGATTTGGGGACCCATTGGACCTACTATGAGACAAACATGAGCCAAGACTCCATTAATAACCTGACCTCTGTATGTGTCCCACTCTGACTGGTGGGCTACAGTGCTGTTTTGGGTCTCCTGGCATTTGTGTCAGCTCAGAGCTAGGATCCAGTAACCCCCCAAAAGTCTGATTATTTTCTTTTCTCCAATGAAAAGTCACTCTCATAAAAGGTTGTAGACCCCTTTGGGGAAGGGTAGGAGAGAGATTAACTGTATACATTTTTGGCAGTGTATTTCTGTCCTTCCTCATGAGGACTTGGCCTTCCCTTCGTTCAAGGGGTTGTGGGTCTTTAAATTCACTCAAGTATGGGAGTTGACGGAGGGCCATTCGAGTTAGACTGCTGTTCACCTAACTGAGAAATCTCTTATTCTACAGATCAAGTAAATATTTAGTAGGTTTCCTATCTGTTTCACTCCTAGGGACACCGTGATTAAGTAGTCATAAGTCCATATGAATCAGACTATTCTGATTACTGCTTTGACTCTGCTGTCCATTACTGGGACAATGCCCACCTTGTCTTTTTCGATTGAGTGCCGCCACTTGGCCCCTACTATCACAGGGTCCTATCAACCCAATTGTATCGAGGTGTCTTAATTCAGTTAGGGCAGTTCCCACTCTCAAATCTGATTTACATAAAATAGCAATCACAGCAGTCTTTAAGGATGCTGGATTTCCCTTCACAAATTTGTTCCTCACCAAAAAAAAAAAACAGTTGTGGTAAAAGGTGTGTTTTTTGGGCATTCCAAGTGTGGGTCTGTGGGTTTAACCTAATAAATCCACCTCAGCATGCCTTTGAATACCTTCTTCTACAGTATACCAAGGCAGGTCTGGTACTTCAACTTGATTTAGTGTAGGCCACTGTGTAATCCGTGCTTTAGCAACCCAAACAAATGAACTATTAGATCTTTCCCTAATTTCTTGAGGTGAAACATTGAATGAAGAATCTGTGCTTAGTGGACCCATATCAATAAACTCAGACTGATCCATCTTTATGTTCCTTGCAGCATTATCCTGAACCCTGAATAACCATTCCCACACCTATTCCCCAAGTTCCTGTTTGTACATATTAGAAAAGTCAAGCAGTTCTGTTGAAGTGTAGCATACCTCCTCCTGGGTCACACTTTCTACTACATCTCTTTGGGGCTCGGTGGGACTTAATCTAGTTATAGGTCTAGAAGCCAGAATCAGTAGTGTGGAGTTGTTTTGAGAACATTCAGCATTGTGTTGTAAAGCATCTGCCTCAGATGATGCCCCAGGCAATGGCTCAGGCAAGGGCTCTTTAGAGACAGCTAGGCAAGGGCTAATTTCGTTAGATGGAAGTGGAGGGGCTAATGCCTTTACTGGGCAGGGTGGTGCAGCAGACACACATGATGTAATCTCTGCAGATGGAAGTGGTTCTATTGGCAGGAGTGATTAAATGGAATTTAGGGGCTCAGTGTCTCCAGCTTTCTAACTATCTGCCCATATGTCCCCATCCCAAGTTTCAGGATCTCATTTCTTCCCAATCAATGCCCTTACTTTAGCTTCAGACAGCTCTCGAAGTTGGCAATTGAAGAGGAATTGCAATTCAGCCACTCTTACAATAAGACTCGGGTTTGGTTTTTGGCAATATCAGCACTCGTACTACAGAAACAAGGCTTTCCTTCAAAGCACAAGTGGATACTTTGAGGTCGTTTATGCGGCACTTGAACTTTGACACTGAAGCCCCGAGTGCATCTCTTTCTTTCGCCAGTTTGTCAAGTGAAAGTAGGACCAACCAACCAGCTTCCTTATACTTCTCATTATGAGAAAATTATTGAAAGGTATCATATATGCAATCATCCAGAGCCTAGCCTTTCACCAATGCCCGATCTATTGGTGGTGATAATTTGCATACTTAAATTGCCTCATGCTATGGATTAGCAGTGCCCTCTTTACTACTGAAAGCAGAGTCATCAACATCTTTGAGACTAACCAGACTTGAAAACTAATTTAGAAAACTCATCCTTACAATTTTGTTTCCCTAGAACCACTCTCGGTACCAAATGTCTTAGGCTGGGTTCTCTAGAGAAGCAAAACTAGTCAAGTTTATAAATATGTATATAGAGAGATTTACATCAAGGAAACAGCTTACGTGATTGTAGAGTTGCAAGTCGGTGGATCAGCATAGAGGCTTCTCCTGATTCATGTAGCCACAGGGGCTGGCAAACCCAAGATTAGCAGGCTGGAGAGCAGGGCTCCTGCTCACAGGCTGTGAAGGTTGATGAATCCCAAGATAGCAGGTAAGCTGCTAGCTCCAGTCCCAAGAACTGGAGGTCAGATGAACAAGAGACAGGTGCAGGATCCAGAATAAGCCAAGAGCCTCGGCAAGATGGACAGAAGGAAGTAGGTGGCAGAGGGTGAAGAGATAAAGGCTGAGCGGGGAGTGAGCCACCACAGGCCCTACCTGCACTGATACCACTCAGAGGATTCCATTATACGGGTGATCACACACCAAATTTCAAGAGGGAAGTGACCACAACATCATACAACTGCCAAAACACAGAGAATCATGTCCCAGCCATGTTGAGACATGCAATCTTAACCATCACACATGCCCTTTGATTAAAATCAGTGGAAAATTACAGCAACTGAGTTCCAACATGACTACTAATGGCCCAGACCCTTTAGGAATGATAGTTTCGGTCACCCCACCAGGCAAAGAGCCAAGACCAGCTGAGGTGCTTACTTAGGCCAAAGGGAATATGGAATGGGTGGTGAAAGAAGGTAGTTCTAAATACCACTTACGCTCACGCGACCAGTTCCGGAAATGAGAACTGTAACTGTTATCAGTTTTTCTGCTTTTTATGTGTGCATCAAATATTTTTGTTTTCTCAAGTTATAAAATATAACATGCAAATAGAGCTAGTGCATTTTTGGTTGTATGTGTGTTCATTGTATCATGTTAGGCAAAAGAATGACTTTATAATTGTCTTTATTCAGAGATTATGTATGGTTTAAGGAGATGTGTACCGGTACCAAGTTGACAAAGGGTGAACTGTGATAGTTAAGAGTATGTGTTAACTTGGCTGTACCATGATTCTCAGAGTTTTGGCAGTCATGTTATGTTGTAGTCACTTGCCTGTTGAGATTTGATATGTGATTGCCCCCATGGTGCCATATGATGTGAGTAGGCAATTGGTTGAAGAGGAGTTTCCTTGGATGTGTGTCCTGCATCCAATGTGCGCAGACATTCTGGCAGGGCTCGGAGGGGTTTGCTCATTCTGGACTCTGCAGCTGGGTCCTGTTCGTCCGACCTCCAGTTTTGGGGACTTGAGCTAGCAGTTTACCTGTGGTCTTGTCTGCCAATCCTGGGATTCGTTGACCTTCACAGCCTGAGAGCAACAGTCCTGCTCTCCAGCCTGCTGATCTTGGGGTCACCAGCACCTGAGGCTACATGAATCAGGAGAGGTGTCTATCCTGACCCACAGTCTTGGAGTGTTACGGCCTCTAAAACCGTGTGAGCCACTTTCTCGATATAAATCTCTCTCTATATATACATCTTTATACACTTAACTGGTTTTGCTTCTTTAGAGAACGCTGCGTAAGTCAGAGCATTCACACGAGATACAGATATCTTCATTTCTTTGGCCTGTTCAGAGAGGTCTGTCACATGCCATTTCTTCACACTTCCTTGGCTTCAAATTTCCAATCATGTTCCTTCCACGTCCCTGGCTATCCAGTCAAACTATCGGTCACAACCCGTGAATCCATGCACAATTGCATATCTGGCCATTTTTCCATCCACGTAAAGTGAATACTCATGTGCACTGATTGAATTCCTGTCCATTGAGAGGCTATTCCCTCACCAGTGTCCTTCAGGGAGGTCCCAGAAAGGGGCTGTAGTACTTTGCTACCACTGTCCATGTTCAAATGGTGCCCGCATATCATGCAGAGAAACATCTGTAAACCAGACACCAGCTTTCTCTTCCTCAGTCAACAGATCATGAGGCCATAGATGAGTAGGAAAAGGCAGGTAATGTAACAGGAGTGGAGACCATGGGCATTTGGGCCATTTCCTCATGTGACTTACTTGAGCCTTCAGATCCTGCTCAGGCCCGATATCATAGATACGACTTCCACTTACTGTTGGAGTGCTGCTGAGCACATCCGATTTTATGGCTCTGTAAGTCAGACTACACCCAGTTCATGATGGGCAACTCAGGCCGCATGGTAACTTGGTGTCCCGTGCTTAAGTGTTCGGTCTCTACTAAGGTCCTGTAACAAGCCAAAAGCTGTTTCTCAAAAGGAGAGTTGTTAAATGCAGATGATGGCACGGCTTTGCTACAAAATCCTAAGGATCTGCACTGTCATTCAACAATAGGGGCCTACAATGACTCCAGACAGGACTCCAAACAGCATCTCTGTCTGCCACTGACTCTTCCAGAACCACTGGATCTCCCAGATCGTATGGCCCAAGTGGCAGAGCAGCTTCGACAACAGCCTGAATCTGTTGCGGAGCTTTCTCTTATCGTGGTTCCTAGTCAAAACTGGCAGCCTTTCAAGTCGTTTGATAAATAGGCTGGGGTAGCACACCCAAATGAGGGATATGATGCCTCCAAAATCCAAAGAGGCCCAATAAGTGTTGTGCCTCCTTTTTAGTTGTAGGAAAGGCCAGATACATCAACTTATCTTTCAGTTTACAAGGAATATCTCAACATCCCCCCACCACTGGAGCCCTAGATTTTTCACTGAGATGTAGGCACCTGGATTTTTGTCAGAATAATTTTCCACCCTCTAGCATGCAAATATCTTACCAATAAGTTTTTTTTTTTTTTTTTGTAGCATGCAAATATCTTACCACTAAGTCTAGAGTATTGATACTTCTTTCTTCCTAGGTTCAGTCACCATAATGCCATTTATGTAATGGACCAATGTGACATGTTGTGGAAGGGAACAGCGATCAAGTTCCCTGTGAACGAAATTATCAAATAGGGCTTGAGAGTTGATATACCCCTGAGATAAAATAGTGAAAGTGTATTGCTGGCCTGACCAGCTGAAGGCAAACTGCTTCTGGTAGCCCTGTAAAACAGGGATAGAGAAAAGCGCATTGGCCAGATTAATGGCTGCATACTGCAGAAAATGTATTAATTTTCAGGCCATATCCCCAAGGAAATTTCTCTTCCAGCAGATCGGCTGCTCACATCAGATCACAAAATGGAGGATGATTACATAATTTCTGCCAAATCCCTGAGAATCACGGCCCACCCAGGTTGACACATAACGTTAACCATCCCAGTGGTAATGAAAGTGTTCTAGAGTAGATACTCCTGATGGTTGAATAGGATTGTGATAGTAGGTAACCCACTGCTATTACATACTTTCAAGCTATTAAAACGAAACTTTATTTAATGAGAAAACTACCAGGTAATATAGTATAAACTCTAAAGTATAAATTCAGCTGGAAAAATACTACAACAAAGCAAAAAAAAAAAAAAAAACACCCACTGATGTGAGAAAAAGAAAATGTCTGGTTCTGAGGCTGATGTTCCCTGGCTGTGAATGAGGAGCTGCTGTGGAGGAGGCATGGCAAGTGGCTCCGCCTCTGGTGCCAAAGGCAGAGCTAGTGGTGGAGGACTTAATACCCTATGGGGCTCCAGTGTTGGAGAAGGAGCAGGATCGATATCAGCTGTTTGTCCATGAGCCAGTTAGAGGTGGCCCAGGATGGAAATCCGCCCCTCCAGCTGACTCTTTGTCTGGTGCCACTGCTGGACCTGGTGATGAAATAGCTGGTGCACTAAGGACTTCCGGTGTTGGTGCAGGAGCAGGTGGTTGAGCAAGGAATTCTGTAGGTGGCCCAGGATGGGAATCAACCCCTCCAGCAGGCTCTTCTCCTGGTGCCTGGCTAGAGATCGAGATGGAGGGCTGTGGGCTACATTGAGCTGCGGTGTTGGTAGAGGAACAGGAGCAGGACAGACATCAGCCAGTGGTCGAGGAGCCAGTTCTGGATGTAGCCCAGAATCCGATCTTCCAGGTGGCTCTCCATTTGCTGCCAGTGCTGGAGCTAGTGATGGTATTCTGTGGAGCTCCAATGTTAGTCCAGGCACATGATGGATCTCAGCAGGCTTTCCAGGAGCTCGTTATGGTCTTGGCCCAGGGAGAGAATCTGATCTTTCAGCAGGCTCTCTGTCGGGTGCCAGTGCTCGACTTGGTGATGGAGGACCTGTTTTGTACCCAGCTCCAATGTTGTTGCAAGAGCAGGATTTGACTCAGGAAGTGGTCCTTGAGTCTGTTCTGGAAGTTGCCCAGGGCAAAAATCCAGCTCTCCTGTGGGCTCTCCATCTGGAGATGGGATAGGTGGTGCTCTGTTGAGCTTCGGTCTTGGTACAGGATCGGGATCAGCAATACAAGGTGGTCCAGGATCTGGCTCAGGTGGTGGTCCAGCTTAAGAATCTGAACGTCCAGTGGCCTATCCATCTGCTGCCAGAGCCAAAGCTTGTGACGGAATAGCTGGAGCTCTGTTGACCTCCTGTGGTGGAGCAGGAGCAGGATCCACATCAGCTGGTGGTCCAGTATCCGGCTCTGGAGGTGGCTAAGGATGGTAATCCACCTCTCCATCTGACTCTCCATCTGATGCTGGTGATGCAGCTGGGGGAAGACCTGGGTTACATCAAGCTCCAGGGTTGGAGCAGCAGCAGGAGCAGGAGCCGGTGGTCCGGGAACCATTTCTGGAGGTGGCCCAGGATAGGGATCCACCTCTCCTGCCAGCTCTCCATCTCATGCCAGTGCTGGAGATGATGACATAATAGGTGGTGCACTGTGGAGCTCTGGGGCTGATACAGGAGCAGAATTTTCCCCAGGAGATTGTCCAGGAGCCGGTTCTTGGGGCAAAGATAGCTCTTGACTTCTTTTACAATTGACGCTGGCCCCGGCTCTGGAGCTGCAAGAGAAGAAAGGTTCACCAACATGACTGCCTTTCCTCATGCCTTGCCAATGATGGAAAACACCCACTTCCACGAAGAGAAGCCCATTCCCAAGATTTCCACCCCAGGACGTCTTCCCAGACTGTGGTCTACCACAGGAGGGTCTGAAGTTACTCAGAGCCCTGGCTCAACCCCAACCTCTGGGTACCTTCCCATGTCCCCTTCACAAGCTCACCTGCAGTCATGCCAAGTCTTCCTCACCCTCTGGCTCTGCCTTGGTGACCTCCATTTGATCCAGCTGTGCCAAGAGAAGTTGGGCATCGTGCTCCAGATGTGAGCCTGGCATGTTCATGTCCACATACTCCACCACGAGCTTTAGGCAGGTGAAGTCCGGGGGCTGATCAAAATCCTCTGAGTATTCCTTCAGCCATGTGCCCAGGATAAAAGAGATGGCGCTGGGGGTGGGTGGTGAAGAGCAGGGTCAGTGGCCTGGCTTTTCCCACCACACTGCCCTCCCAGGGCACCCCTGCAAGGGGCCAGTCCCCCTGTCTACACCTGTACCCCTGACCTCCCAAAGGTCAGCACCACCCTGTATCATGCCCTCTGGCCACCCTGACGGTGGCAGGCCTGGTCACTGACGGGGCTAGCACAGAGCCTTGTCCCTGGGAGCTCCCCATGAATGGACTGTCCAACTCTCCCTCCTCGGGGAGCCTGAATTACATCCCTTTCTGTCCCCTGGCCCTCTCCGCACTGGATAGTAACACTCTAAGGGCACGGAGATGTGTGTCTGCATGTTCACCTCAGTAGTGCTCCAGGATTATCTGATGCTGGGCGCCACATGGAGACCATAACCTGATCCAGATGCCCAGGCCATAGGACCCCTCCTCTGGAGCGTGTGCACCAATGTGCTGCCTGGCTCTCTGCATGCGTGAGAGGGCCTCTTCTCCCGTGGAGACTGTTCCCCCCTGGGACAGAGGCCCCTCATGCAGCTGAGCACCCATGACTGGCGATCAGGATTTGGGAGCAATTTTTTCCACCCCCTCGCCCCGCACCTCCTGTTTTGGGCCCCAAATAGGGGAGGGGGCAACAGGTGATGTGAGGGGATTGTGGGAAGATAAATTCTCTCAGGGGCATCTCGGAGCCCCCAGCCTCCCCTCTACTATCCAGGATGCCCAGGTTCCACTCCTAGCTCTCTATGACTGCTTACACCCTGCAGGGGGTGTCCCTAAACTCATCCCTCTAGTGGAATCTAGATGTGTGGGGCCCAGGGTCTGTCAGCCCCAATCCAGACACAGGCCCCCTAAAACCTCCGCCCCTCCTTCTCCACGCAAAGTCCACTCACCGTTTCAGCTGCTCCTGGGGCTCACCGTACTCAGCAGAATAGGGGTGGTTACATCCATACCTAGAGGTGGTGTGAGGGTGTCACATCTAATGCACTGTGGACACTACTTGCTTAAGATGTCTAGTGTTCCTGTCTGACTCTTGGACTGGAGACCCAGGAGGGCAGGGCTTCCTATCTGCTTTGTTCACTGAACAGTGCTAAATACCGAGAACAGTGTCTGCAACAGTAGGGGCTTCATGGATGACTGATGAATGAGTGAACCCAACCAGCACCCTCCCAGGTATCTCAGAGTCCTGGTGCCCCTCTATCAGCCTCTGGGGATCCCTGTTCTGTTTTAAGGACCCACTAAATGGAATGTCAAACTCCCCTTTACGAATGGGAAGTAGGTTTGCTCAAGGGCACATATTCAGTGAGGGGTGAGGCAGACACCTTCTTCATGGGGAAGAGGAAAATAATAAATGTGAACATCCCAGGCCCTCCAGCACCCTTCATCTTAGAGCTGGACTCCAGGTACACACTTCTGTGGCTTATCCCATGTGGTCCTGACAGTAATTCTAGCTGATTGGAGTCCCCATTGGACTATGGAGAGTGGGGCGCTCACCTTTGGAGAAGCTGGTCTAGGACCTGCTGGGTGGTGGCGTAGGTTCTGTAGGCTCCCAGAAAGATTTTGATGTAGGAGATGTCACCCTTTAGGTAGGCGGGCACCAGGAGCTCCACCAGCTTCTGCAGTGAGCCTGCCTTGAAGGTTTTCATCACCCAGGCCTCCTCCAGGTCCTCGTCAGAACCACAGACACGCTGGGGTGGGACAGAGCGGGGACATACTGTCAGAGGCAGCCCCATGAACCACCAGGAGGGTTGGGGGCCCGGAGCTCAGACCAGGTACTCCCTCTCCCTCAGTGATCTGTGGCAGGAGGTGGGACACGAGTGCCTTGAGCAGCAAACAGGACTTGGCTTTCCAAGCAGAACTGGAGGTGGGGGAATGATTAAAAACATGAGGAACTTGAAGAGATTTTGTTAACTAAGTAACCATGGTACCTCCCTGAAGGAAGAGCAGTATCCCAGTGAGTCCTCACAAAACACCCCATTCTAGAGGTGTGAAAACAGAAGCTTGGTGATATCCATTGTCAACTCAAAGTCACCTGGTCAGAGCCCAGAACTGTCTGAAACTAGGGCTCCGTGATGTTTCCTCTGTGCTAGGTGAGGCCTGCTCTGTTCCTGACTTAGAGGGGAAGGTCTGGTTCAAGCTCACTTCCTCCCAGCTAAAGACAGTGCACAGAGCAGACACCCATGAGGTAAGCAAGACACGGACTTTTCTTTCTGTACTTTAAAGGGGGTTTTGAGCACCCAGATCCAGCCAATGGTTTGAGCCTAGAGATCCTGAAGTGGCAGAAAGACCCCCACAGAACTAAGGATCTGAACAGATGGCTCAGGGAGGGCAAATGTGAATGGTTGGTAAAGGACTGAGAGGTGGCTCAGCTTCTCAGGGCCAACAAGTGCCTCAAAGCCACCCTGCACTTCTCTTGGCCACCCTGACAGCAAAGAGGCAAAATGGAAAAGAACCGTAACACCTGGAACAGGCTCAATGCAGAGACGCAGCCAGCATCACAATCTCCTGGGCCACGGGACTGTGATAGCTGTTTCGGGAAGGAGTCTGGCTCTAGTGATCCTAACTTGAAAAGTGCACATCCTTCCCCCAGCATGCCAGTCCTGGGAGTTTGTCCTGGGTGGGTCAGTATATGAGGACACACATAAGCGTTTCTGCAGCCCTGCTGAAAGGGCAGCAGAAGGAATCAGTCTAGGGCCAGCAGCAGTGAGAGACTCACTCACTGTGGGAACGGGCCTCTCTTCTGGAACATTCTGTAGCAAGTCAGGATACAGCCTCTGACCTGAAAGGGTCATGTGTTGTGTTCCCCCAGATTGCACGTTGTAGAAAAAGGTGTGTCATAGCCTGAGCCTTGAACTTTAGGGTAAAAGAGGCCTGCTAAGTGTGATGATATGTGAAGCTGGGAGAAGGTGTGGAGGGACAGTCCAGCGGACTGCTGCCTGGGGCCCTGGGCTTGAAAGTTAAACACTAAAACAGCAGCAACGTGCAAAATATGCATGGGCTTACGTGAACAGTAACTTTGTAGCTGGACAGGGCAGGGAGGGCGGTGGGGGGTGTAGGGTGTAGAGGGGAAGGCTAATTCCTTTGTGAGGGGTCTGGGGACCCTCAAGAGGGAAAGTCCTGGGAGGGACCTGAGGTCTACAGGGAGGTGTCTGGGCCATAGGGCCCCCGAGTCATCTTGGGTCTCTGCGGGGGGATGCCACTCCCCTCCCCCCACATTTACCCAGAACCTGTGCCAGCCCTTCCTGGTCCCTTTCTTGGGGTAGACCGAGTAGGTGATGCCATTCTCCTTTTCCTTGGGGATCTCCTGCGGGGAGTTCTGCACAGCCAGTGCCGGCAGCGGCCAGGGAGGCATCAAGAGCCCGTCCGTGGCACCTCCTTCTCTCTCTGCCCCTCAAGCCCTTGTGCCTCCGAGGAGCTCCCAGTTTCCCCATGCTGGGAGGGCTGGATTGTGGGCAGCACCATCCAGCCCAGACCAAGTCCACGGGTAGAAAAATCAACCTCTGAGTATTGCAGCAGGATCTGGCAGAAGCTGGGCTGGCACAGAGTCAGCAGTAGCCCAGGCAGGCCAACAGCTAGATGACCCTGTAAGCAAGGCAAGCACAGGTCTACTTGTGCTTACTTACTAATCTGTAGTGAAAATTTTCACATGGGCTTTGCCACATCAAAGATGTGGTGACCACCATGCTTACCTTACCTATTGCATAATCTGCCCCTGTAGGTAATGCACAAACTCAGAGATGAAAGAATTTCAAGCAGGGCTGGGAAGCAGCATGAAGTAGATCCCCAAACAGGGCTGAGTTCTGGTGGTGTGAGCTTGGGAAAGTCACTTCCCCTCTTGGCCTCAATTCCCAGTCTGCACTAGGAGGAGAGTGGAATGAAATGAACGTCAGATATTGTCACCCTCTGCATAAAACCTTCCAATAACTTGCGTTACATTTAGAATCTAACCCAGTGCCTCATCTCAGACTTGGAGGTAGGCAGCCTGCACGATGGCTTCCAAGAATCCTACCTCCTGGTCTCCGCATCTGTGCGCCCCCTTCCCCTCAGTGTGGATTGGACTCAAGGACTCACTTCTCAAGAATGTTGTTCTTGGTGTTAGGTGCCACTGAGTCGATTTCAACTCATAATGACCCCATTTGGGGCAATGTTTCTTGGCTCTGTTTTATTCTCTCTCTCTCTCTCACTGTCTGTCTGTCTCTCAGTCATCTCTCTCTCTGTCTGTCATTTATTTCTCACTCTCCCCCCAGGAAGCAGCTGTGATGTATGACCTGCACATGGAGAGACTCATGTGACAAAGAGGTGAGGGAGGGTCCTAATCAACAGACAAAGAGGAAATGAGGCTCCCAAGTCCAGCAGCTCTCAGAGTCCTGCTGATAACATGGAAGTGAATAGGGAGCAGATCTCCCGAGTCAGGACTCAGTTGAGACAACCACCACAGGCTCCTGAGAACTTGGGGCAGTTCCCAGGTAAGCCATGCCTGGATTCCTGGCGCACAGAGACTGTGTGCTGTGTGCTGTTGTGAGTCATTACTTTTGGGGGTGTTGTTATCACAGAGCAGGAGATAACTCCTCCAGCCCACCAGGTCATAGGTCCTGGCTCTGTCCTCTTCCTCCCTGCCTCCTCTCCTCCTCAGCTCCCTCTAGCCATACTGGCTGCATTTCAACCCTCCCTCTAGACAAACTCATGTCTGCCTTCCAGCCTCTGCATCAGCTGCGTCTTCTCCCTGGCACACTGTACCTGGACTCATGCAGGGCTGGTCCCTCCTGTCATTCGGTCACACATAAATGTCACCTTAGTAAGGCCTTTTGGACCACACCCTAGCCTTATCTCACTGCTTTATTTTCTTTATAAAATGTGCTCTTTTCTTTGCATGTATTTGTTTTCATTCTTTTACCCATCTTCATGTTTCCCCTACAGATTGTGACCTCCTGGGGACAGGGACCACGTGGGTCATTTTCAGAACCAGCTCCTGGTCCACCTGCTGATGTTGATCCTGCTCCTGCACCAACACTGGAGCTCCACAGTGCGCCAACTATTCTGTCACCAACTCCATCACCAGCATCAGATGGACAGGCAGCTGGAGGAGTACATTTCAATCCTGGGCCACCTCCTGAATGGCTCCCAGACCACCTGCTGATGTCGATCCTGCTCCTGCTCAACATAAGAGCTCTATAGAGCACCAGGTCCTCCATCTCCAGCTCTGCCTCGGTCACCAGAGGATGAGCCGTTTGCTGCACGTCCTCCACAGCCACCCCTCATTCACAGCTAGGGAACATCAGCTCCAGAACCAGAAGCTTTCTTCAACTCACCTGAGTGGGAATTTTTTTGGTTTTGTCATAGTATTTTTCCAGGTCATTTTATACTTTATAGTTTATACTATTTTAACAGGTAGATTTCTCATAGAATAAAATGTTGTAATAGTTTTAAAGTGTGTAGTATAGTGGCTTTATGTACTTTTACAATCTTATTCAACCATCATCAGTATCTACTTCAGAACATTTTCATCACCACTGTGATGGTTAATGTTATGTGTCAATTTGGTTAGGCCATGATTCTCAGGGGTTTGGCAGAAATTATGTAATCAGCCTCCATTTTGTGATCTGATGTGAGCAGCCAATCAGTTGGAAGAGGTGTTTCCTTGGAGGAGTGAACTGCAAATTAATGCATTTCCTGGTACCTGGTATCCAGCCATTCATCTGGCCAATGCCTTTCTCTTCATCTTCATTTTGAAGAACAGACTCCTCTCAGTGAATCACAGTGCTGATCGGTAGGATTTTGGAGCAAAGCCCTGCCATCCTCTGCAGATAACTACTCTCCTTTTGAGAAACAGCTTTTGGTTTGTTACTGGGCCTTAGTAGAGACTGAACGCTTATCCATGCGCCACCGAGTCACCATGTGGCCTGGGCTTCCCATTATGAACTGGATGTTGTTTGACCCACAGAGTCATAAAGTTGGACTTGCCCAGCAGCACTCCATCATTAATTGAAGTGATATATACAAGATCGGGCCTGAGCCGGATGTGAGGGTCCAAGTAAGTTGCATGAGGAAATGGCCCAAATGCCCATGGTCTCCATTCCTGTCACATACCCTTAATCTCCCAGTCTGCACTTATGGCCTCATGGGGAGCTCCTTTTGATCAGGTGACTGAAGGTGAGAAAACTCGTGTCTTGTTTACAGATGGTTCTGCGCAATATGCAAGCAATAGTTGGAAATGGAGAGCGGCAGCACTACAGCCCCTTGCTGGGATCTCCCTGAAGGACAGTGGTGAAGGGAAATCCTCCCAATGGGCAGAACTTCAAGTAGTGCACCTGGTTGTTGACTTTGCTAGGAAAGAGAAATGGCCAGATGTGCAATTGTATGTGTACTGATGAATGGGCTGTGGCCAATGGCTTAGCTGGATTGTCTAGGACTTGGAAGGACATGATTGGGAAACTGGAGACAAGGATTTATGGGGAAGAGAGGTACATGGATTGACCTCTTTGAATGGGCCAAAGAAGTGAAGATATTTGTGTCCCATATGAACCCTCACTAATGACTGAACTTAGCAGACGAAGACTTTAACAATCAAGTGGATAGGATGACGTGTTCTGTGGAAACCACTCGTCCTCCTTTCTCAGGTACTCCCATCATTGCTCATGAACAAAGTGGCCACGATGGCAGGGATGGAGGTTATGCATGGGCCCAGCAACATGGACTTCTACTAATCAAGGCCACCTTGGTGACAGCCACTGCTAAGTGCCCAATCTGCCAGCAGCAGAGACCAACACTGCATCCCCAGTATGGCCCCATCCCTCAAAGTGATCATTCAGCAACCTGGTGGCAAGCTGATTACGTTGTACCACTTCCATCATGGAAAGGGCAGCGTTTTGTTCTTAAGGGAATAGACATTTACTCTGAATATGGATTTGCCTTCCCTGCATTCAATGCTTCTGCCAAAACTACCACCCATACACTTACAGAATGCCTTACCCACCATCATGGTATCCCACATGCATTTCCTTGAGTCCAGGGACTCACTTCACAGCAAATAAATTGCAGCAGTGGGCCCATGCTCCTGGAATTCACTGGTCTTACCATGTTTCCCACCATCCTGAAGCAGCTGGTTTGATAAAATAATGGAATGGACTCCTAAAGACATAATTACAGTGCCAGCTAGGTAGCAATACCTTGCAGGGTTGGGGCAGTGTTCACCTAGGGGCTGTACATGCTCGAAACCAGCACCCAATATATGGTGTTGCATCTCCCATAGCCAGGATTCTTGGGTCCAGGAATCAAGGGGTGGAAATGGGAGTAGCACCACTCACTATTACCCCTAGTGACCCACTCACAAGATTTTTTGCTTTCTGTATCCTAGCTTCTTGGTTTTTTTTTTTTTTTTTTTAAATTTTTATTAAGCTTCAAGTGAACATTTACCATTCCAATCAGTCTGTCACATGTAGGTTTACATACATCTTACTCCCTTCTCCCACTTGCTCTCCCCCTATTGAGTCAGCCCTTACAGTCTCTCGTTTCGTGCCAATTTTACCTTCTTCCCTCTCTCTCTATCTTCCCATCCCCCCTCCAGTCAAGAGTTGCCAACACACTCTCCCGTGTCCACCTGATTTAATTAGCTCACTCTTCATCAGTATCTCTCTCCCCCCCACTGACCAGTCCTTTTCATGCCTGATGATTTGTCTTCGGGGTTGGTTCCTGTCCTGTGCCATCAGAAGTTCTGGGGAGCATTGTCTCTGGGATTCCTCTAGTCGCAATCATACCATTAGGTGTGGTCTTTTAATGAGAATTTGGGGTCTGTATCCCATTGGTCTCCTGCTCCCTCAGGAGTTGTCTCTTGTGCTCCCTGACAGGGCAGACATCGATTGTGGCCGGGCACCAACTTGTTCTTCTGGTCTCAGGATATTGTAGGTCTCTGGTTCAAGTGGCCCTTTCTGTCTCTTGGGTTCTTAGTTGTCGTGTGACCTTGGTGTTCTTCCTTTGCCTTTGCTCCCGGTGGGTTGAGACCAATTAATGTATTTTAGATGGCTGCTTGTTGGCATTTAGGACCCCAGGTGCCACAATTCAAAGTGGGATGCAGAGTGTTTTCATAATAGAATTGTTTTGCCCATTGATTTAGAAGTCCTCTCAAACCAAGTTCCCCAGACCCCAGCCCCTGCTTCGCTATCCTTTGAAGCTTTCATTTTATCTCGGAAACCTCTTTACTTTTAATCCTGTCCAATTAGGCTGACCTTCCTTGTTTTGAGTGTTGTCTTTCACTTCACCCAAAGCAGTTCCCATCTACAGATTGATCAATAAAAAGCCCTCTCCCTCCCTCCCTCCCTCCCTCCCCCCTTTGTAACCACAAAAGTATGTGTTCTTTTCCGTTTTTTCTATTTCTCAAGATCTTATAATAGTGGTCTTATACAATATTTGTCCTTTTGCAACTGACTCATTTCGCTCAGCATAATGCCTTCCAGATTCCTCCATGTTATGAAATGTTTCAGAGATTCGTCACTGTTCTTTATCGATGCGTAGTATTCCATTGTGTGAATATACCACAATTTATTTACCCATTCGTCCGTTGATGGACATCTTGGTTGCTTCCAGCTTTTTGCTATTGTAAACAGAGCTGCAATAAACATGGGTGTGCATATATCTGTTTGTGTGAAGGGTCTTGTATTTTTAGGGTATATTCCGAGGAGTGGGATTTCTGGGTTGTATGGTAGTTCTATTTCTAACTGTTTAAGATAACGCCAGATGGATTTCCACAGTGGTTGTACCATTTTACAATCCCACCAGCAGTGTATGAGAGTTCCAGTCTCTCCGCAGCCTCTCCAACATTTATTATTTTGTGATTTTTGAATTAATGCCAGTCTAGTTGGTGTCAGATGGAATCTCATCGTAGTTTTAATTTGCATTTCTCTAATGACTAATGATCGAGAGCATTTTCTCATGTATCTGTTGGCTGCCTGAATATCTTCTTTAGTGAAATGTGTGTTCATATCCTTTGCCCACTTCTTGATTGGGTTGTTTGTCTTTTTGTGGTTGAGTTTTGACAGAATCATGTAGATTTTAGAGATCAGGCGCTGGTCTGAGATGTCATAGCTGAATATTCTTTCCCAGTCTGTAGGTGGTCTTTTTCCTCTTTTGGTGAAGCCTTTAGATGAGCATAGGTGTTTGATTTTTAGGAGCTCCCAGTTATCGGGTTTCTCTTCATCATTTTTGGTAATGTTTTGTATTCTGTTTATGCCCTGTATTAGCGCTCCTAGGGTAGATCCTATTTTTTCTTCCAAGATTTTTATCGTTTTAGTCTTTATGTTTAGGTCTTTGATCCACTTGGAGTTAGTTTTTGTGCATGGTGTGAGGTATGGGTCCTGTTTCATTCTTTTGCAAATGGATATCCAGGTATGCCAGCACCATTTGTTAAAAAGACTATTATTTCCCCAATTGACTGACACTGGTCCTTTGTCAAATATCAGCTGCTCATACGTGGATGGATTTATATCTGGATTCTCAATTCTGTTCCATTGGTCTATGTGCCTGTTGTTGTACCAGTACCAGGCTGTTTTGACTACTGTAGCTATATAATAGGTTCTGAAATCAGGTAGGGTGAGGCCTCCCACTTTCTTCTTCTTTTTCAGTAATGTTTTGCTTATCCGGGGATTCTTTCCTTTCCATATGAAATTAGTGATTTGTTTCTCTATTCCCTTAAAGTATGACATTGGTATTTGGATTGGAAGTGCGTTGTATGTATAAATGGCTTTTGGTAGAATAGACATTTTTACTATGTTGAGTCTTCCTATCCATGAGCAGGGTATGTTTTTCCATTTAAGCGTGTCCTTTTGAATTTCTTGTAGCAGAGTTTTATAGTTTTCTTTGTATAGGTCTTTTACATCCTTGGTAAGATTTATTCCTAAGTATTTTATCTTCTTGGGGGCTACTGTGAATGGTATTGATTTGGTTATTTCCTCTTCGGTGTTCTTTTTGTTGATGTAGAGGAATCCAAGTGATTTTTGTATGTTTATTTTATATCCTGAGACTCTTCCAAACTCTTCTATTAGTTTCAGTAGTTTTCTGGAGGATTTCTTAGGGTTTTCCATGTATACGATCATGTCATCTGCAAATAGTGATAGCTTTACTTCCTCCTTACCAATCTGAATACCCTTTATTTCTTTGTCTAGCCTAATTGCCCTGGCTAGGACTTCAAGTACGATGTTGAATAAGAGCGGTGATAAAGGGCATCCTTGTCTGGTTCCCGTTCTCAAGGGAAATGCTTTCAGGTTCTCTCCATTTAGAGTGATATTGGCCGTTGGCTTTGCATATATGCCCTTTATTATGTTGAGGAATTTTCCTTCAATTCCTATTTTGGTGAGAGTTTTTATCATAAATGGGTGTTGGACTTTGTCAAATGCCTTTTCTGCATCAATTGATAAGATCATGTGGTTTTTGTCTTTTGTTTTATTTCTGTGATGGATTACATTAATGGTTTTTCTGATATTAAACCAGCCTTGCATACCTGGTATAAATCCCACTTGATCAGGGTGAATTATTTTTTTGATGTGTTGTTGGATTCTATTGGCTAGAATTTTATTAAGGATTTTTGCATCTATGTTCATGAGGGATATAGGTCTAAAATTTTCTTTTTTTGTAATGTCTTTACCTGGTTTTGGTATCAGGGAGATGGTAGGTTCATAGAATGAGTTGGGTAGTATTCCGTCTTTTTCTATACTTTGAAATACCTTCAATAGTAATGGTGTTAAGTCTTCTCTGAAGGTTTGGTAGAACTCTGCAGTGAAGCCATCTGGGCCAGGACTTTTTTTTGTTGGGAGTTTTTTGATTACCATTTCAATCTCCTTTTTTGTTATGGGTCTATTTAGTTGTTCTACTTCTGTATGTGTTAGTTTAAGTAAGTAGTGTTGTTCCAAGAATTTATCCATTTCTTCTAGGTTGTCAAATTTGTTAGAGTACAATTTTATGTAGTAATCTGATATGATTCTTTTGATTTCATTTGGTTCTGTTGTGATGTGGTCCTTCTCGTTTCTTATTCGGGTTATTTGTTTCCTTTCCTGTTTTTCTTTAGTCAGTCTAGCCAATGGTTTATCAATTTTGTTAATTTTTTCAAAGAACCAGCTTTTGGCTTTGTTAATTCTTTCAATTGTTTTTCTGTTCTCTAATTCATTTAGTTCAGCTCTAATTTTTATTATTTGTTTTCTTCGGGTGCCTGATGGATTCTTTTGTTGCTCACTTTCTGTTTGCTCAAGTTGTAGGGACAGTTCTCTGATTTTGGCTCTTTCTTCTTTTTGTATGTGTGCATTTATCGATATAAATTGGCCTCTGAGCACTGCTTTTGCTGTGTCCCAGAGGTTTTGATAGGAAGTATTTTCATTCTCGTTGCTTTCTAAGAATTTCCTTATTCCCTCCTTGATGTCTTCTATAACCCAGTCTTTTTTCAGGAGGGTATTGTTCATTTTCCAAGTATTTGATTTCTTTTCCCTAGTTTTTCTGTTATTGATTTCTAGCTTCATTGCCTTGTGGTCTGAGAAGATGCTTTGTAATATTTCGATGTTTTGGATTCTGCAAAGATTTGTTTTATGCCCTAATATGTGGTCTATTCTAGAGAATGTTCCATGTGCGCTAGAAAAAAAAGTATATTTTGCAGCAGTTGGGTGGAGAGTTCTGTATAAGTCAATGAGGTCAAGTTGGTTGATTGTTGTAAGTAGGTCTTCCGTGTCTCTATTGAGCTTCTTACTGGATGTCCTGTCCTTCTCCAAAAGTGGTGTGTTGAAGTCTCCTACTATATATGTGGAGGTGTCTATCTCACTTTTCAATTCTGTTAAAATTTGATTTATGTATCTTGCAGCCCTGTCATTAGGTGCGTAAATATTTAATATGGTTATGTCTTCCTGATCAATTGTCCCTTTTATCATTATATAGTGTCCTTCTTTATCCTTTGTGGCGGATTTAAGTCTAAAGTCTATTTTGTCAGAAATTAATATTGCTACTCCTCTTCTTTTTTGCTTATTGTTTGCTTGATATATTTTTTTCCATCCTTTGAGTTTTAGTTTGTTTGTGTCTCTAAGTCTAAGGTGTGTCTCTTGTAGGCAGCATATAGATGGATCGTGTTTTTTTATCCAGTCCGTGACTCTCTGTCTCTTTATTGGTGCATTTAGTCCATTTACATTCAGCGTAATTATAGATAAGTTTTTAGTGCTGTCATTTTGATGCCTTTATGTGTGTTGTTGGCCATTTCATTTTTCCACATGCTTTTTTGTGCTGAGACGTTTTTCTTAGTAGCTTGTGAGATCCTCATTTTCATAATGTTTAATTTTGTGTTTATTGAGTCGTTACGTTTTTCTTGGCTTTTTTCTTGAGTTATGGAATTGATATTCCTTTTTGTGGTTACCTTTTTATTTACCCCTATTTTTCTAAGTAAAAACCTAACTTGTATCCTTCTATTTCGCCTTGTATCACTCTCCATCTGGCAGTTCAATGCCTCCTATATTTAGTCCCTCTTTTTGATTATTTTGATCGTTTAGCTATTGATTTCCATGATTTCCTGTTGTGTGTATTATTTTGTTTATTTATTTATTTTTTAGAATTAGTCTTAATTTGTTTGTTTTTGTGCTTTCCCTGTTTGAGTTGCGTTGATATCAGGACGTTCTGTTTTGTGACCTTGTATTGTGCTGGTACCTGATATTATTGGTCATCAGGCCAAACAATCTCCTTTAGCATTTCTTGCAGTCTTGGTTTAGTTTTTGCAAATTCTCTAAACTTGTGTTTATCTGTAAATATCTTAATTTCTCCTTCATATTTCAGAGAGAGTTTTGCTGGATATATGATCCTTGGTTGGCAGTTTTTCTCGTTTAGTGCTCTGTATATGTCGTCCCATTCCCTTCTTGCCTGCATGGTTTCTGCTGAGTAGTCTGAACTTATTCTTATTGATTCTCCCTTGAAGGAAACCTTTCTTTTCTCCCTGGCTGCTTTTAAAATTTTCTGTTTGTCTTTGTTTTTGGCAAGTTTGATGATGATATGTCTTGGTGTTTTTCTTTTTGGATCAATCTTAAATGGGGTTCGATGAGCATCTTGGATAGATATCCTTTCTTCTTTCATGATGTCAGGGAAGTTTTGTGTCAGGAGTTCTTCAACTATTTTCTCTGTGTTTTCTGTCCCCCCTCCCTGTTCTGGGACTCCAATCACTCGCAAGTTATCCTTCTTGATAGAGTCCCACATGATTCTTAGGGTTTCTTCATTTTTTTTAATTCTTTTATCTGATTTTTTTTCCAGCTATGTTGGTGTTGTTTCCCTGGTCCTCCAGAAGTCCCAGTCTACATTCTAATTGCTCGAGTCTGCTCCTCTGACTTTCTATTGCGTTGTCAAATTCTGTAATTTTATTGTTAATCTTTTGGATTTCTACATGCTGTCTCTCTATGGATTCTTGCAACTTGTTAATTTTTCCACTATGTTCTTGAATAATCTTTTTGAGTTCTTCAACAGTTTTATCAGTGTGTTCCTTGGCTTTTTCTGCATTTATCCTAATTTCATTTGTGATATCTTTAAGCATTCTGTAAATTAGTTTTTTATATTCTGTATCTGATAATTCCAGGATTGTATCTTCATTTGGGAAAGATTTTGATTCTTTTGTTTGGGGGGTTGGAGAAGCTGTCATGTTCTGTTTCTTTATGTGGTTTGATATGGACTGCTGTCTCCGAGCCATCACTGGGAAACTAGATTTTCCAAGTAGTCAGCTAAAAAAAAATGCAGTCAGATCCCTATCTGAATTCTCTCTCTGGCTCCGGGTATTCGGATGTTAATGGGGTCGCCTGGGGAGGGTGGGGGAGGGATCTGAGAGCTAGGAGTGTAGCACCACAGAATATAGAGCTGAACACCACGTTCACGCTCCGCCCCCGTTCGCCAAAATCCGGGCTGGACGGGTCCCTGGCTAGGACACTGCTTTCCTTGCTCGGAAACCAGTCCCTTCCTCCTGGGGACTTCCTCCGGTGCGCGGCACCGCTCGTGGGCACTGGGTGGGCGTTTCCCGCACGAACGGGTGGGCCCGCCCCCAGGGTCTATTCAGGCGATTATAATTAGATCCCGCGGTCACGCCCCGCCTGTGCGCGCGCCCAAATCCCAGCGGGATGACTTCCGGATTGAGACGCTGCTTTCCCTGTTCGGGAACCAGTCACTTCCTCCCCGGGACTTCTCCTTCCGGAGCGCCACACCTCTCGCACGAACTGGGTTGGCGTCACCTGCACGGCCAGGTGGGCCCGCCCCCTGGGTCAATTCAGGGCAATAAAAATGGACTCCGTGCTCATGCCCCGCTCGTGCGCGCGCCCAAGCCCCGGCAGGACGGAACCCCGTCTGGGACGCTACTTTCTGCGCTTCGGGACCAATCAGTTCCTCCGCACGGCCAGGTGGGCCCGCCCCCTGGGTCAATTCAGGGCGATAAAAATGGACTCCGCGCTCACGCCCCGCCCGCGCGCGCCCAAGCCCCAGCAGGGCGGCACTCTGTCTGGGACGCTACTTTCTGCGCTTTGGGACCAATCAGTTCCTCCGCACGGCCAGGTGGGCCCGCCCCCTGGGTCAATTCAGGGCAATAAAAATGGACTCCGCGCTCACGGCCCGCTCGTGCGCGCGCCCAAGCCCCAGCAGGGCGGCACTCTGGGACGCTACTTTCTGCGCTTTGGGACCAATCAGTTCCTCCCGGGGACTTCTCCTTCCAGTGTGCCACACCTCTCGCGCAAACTGGGAGGGCGTCACTCGCACGACCAGGTGGTCCCGCCCTCTGGGTCAATTCAGGGTAATAAAAATGGACCCCGCGCTCATGCCCCGCCCGCGCGCGCACGCGCGCGCGCGTGCCCAGATCGCAGCGGAATGGCTCCCCGTCTGGGATGCTGCTTTCCCTGTTTTGAGACCAGACACCTCCGGGGATTTCTCCCTCTGGTGTGTCGTGCCACACGCGCGGACTGGGTGCGCGTCCTCCCGCACGAACGCGTGGGCCCCGCCCTGGGGTCACTCCAGGGAAACACAGCTGACCCCCCCCCCGCGCGCGCCCCGTCGGCTTCTCGCCTAACTCCCGGCGGACGGCACGGCACCCCAGCTGGGACGCTGTTCTCCCCCCTCTCAGATCAGTCACTGCCTCCCGGGTGTTTCTCCCTCCGGCTGCGCCCCTACGCCGCCCGCGCCAACCTGCTAGGCTTCCTCCCGGGATGGGTTCGGGGGGGAAGGGGTGGGCCCCCTTTCTGTGCCGTCTGCCCCCCTGGGCTCTGCCCCAGATCGAGCTCCGAAGGTCACCTGCCTGGTGCGCTGGCTCCTAGTTCTGAAAACAGTCGCTGTCTGCCCGTATTTGTTCGTCCTCCGTCTCTAAGTCTGTGCTTGTTGTTCAGAGTTCATAGATTGTTATGTATGTGATCGATTCCCTTGTTTTTCCGAGTCTTTGTTGCAAGAGGGATCCGCGGGAGCGTCCACCTAGTCCGCCATCTTGGCCCCCCGCCTTGGTTTGTTTTTTGATGTGCCCAAATGGATTGCTTGAGTGAGCTAGCTGGATTATTTTCACCTTTGAAGCTCTGATGTCCTGTCACCAGACAGACGGCTAGAGCTGTTAGCAGATAGTCTAGGAGTCCATTCACTTTTCTTGTATGGATTCAGCTCAGGTGTCCAGGCAGGCGATCATCTAGTGTGTGGTACAGGCTCTGTCCTACAGTCTTAGAGGGCCAGGGGTGATTGGTGTAGATACTAGTATCTGGCTGCAGCAGGGGGTCACGATCTGAACAAGGTGGGGGGCTGAGAAACGTCCCCCATGTATCTGTGAGGAATGTGTGTCCATTTTCCCTAGAGCGTTCAGGTGGGTGGGTTCTGCAGATGGACCATGGGCACCAAAGGCTTTTGATCATAAGGACCGGGAGGTACCAGTTATCCTTGGACCCATGTCACAAGTGGCTGGGTGACCTGAGTGGAGCTACCAGTCCTTTTTCCCGTGATATGGGTAGGTGAGGATCTTGTTTAATAGGCAAAGTAGTGTCAAATACCAAACACCCACCTCTCCACCACACAGCTGAAATGGTTGCAGTCTGCCATCAAGGGCTTATTCTCCTGGAATAGGCCCTCACAGGTCCATGCAGGGGGAAAAGACATTCAAAGTCCATGGACCGTTTACGCCTGGACAGGAGCCGCTTCTTTCCTGAGCTCTGCTGGTTAGTGGAGCTAGAAATTACCTTTTCCCCCAGCTGTGAATTTATTCCTACTCCAAAGCCTGGGGGTTGGCTCTGGGCATTCATCAGGGCCTATCTCAGGCCCAGGGACTTCAACAACCACTGAAGCTGACTTGGGGGTGGGGGCACAGTAAAATATACAGAAGTACTTAGCTTTTGCCAAGAGAGCCATTCTTCTCATGTTCTTGCGAGTAGGCTGTGCGGCTGGCTGCTTCTCCCTGAAGAAATTGTGGCAGAACGCTACTAACAGCCCATTGCAGCTGCTTCCAGGAATGGTGCCTGAGGGATCTCAGTGATTCAGGTCCAGTAACTCCTCTCCACTTCTGAACCATCTCTTCCTCCCTCTGCTGCTCAGTCCATCTTCTAACTTTGCCTTTAATATTCAGGGCTCCTAGCTTGTCATAAATATAATCCTTTCAGTTGTTTTTTCAGGTCTTTGTTGTCAAAGGGATCGCAGGAACTGTCTGGCTATTCCGCCATCTTGGTACCACCTCCTGTTTCTAGCTTTTTGAGGAAGCGTCATATCAATTTCCAAAGTGGTTGTACCATTTTATGTTCCTACCAGCAGTATCTAAGTGTTCCAGTCTCTCCACAACCTCTCCAACATTTATTATTATGTGTTTTTTGGATTAATGCCAGGCTTGTTGGAGTGAGATGGAATCTCATTGTCGTTTTGATTTGCATTTCTCTAATGGCTAATGAATGTGAGCATTTCCTCATGTATCTGTTAGCTAAGTGAATGGCTCCTTTAGTAAAGTGCCTGTTCATATCCTTTGCCCATTTTTCAATTGGGTTTTTTGTCTTTTTGTTGTTGAGTTTTTGCAGTATCATGTAGATTTTAGAGATCAGCCACTGATCAGAGATATCATCAAAGGTATAGATCTTTATGGAAACAGAGTACCACATCTTTCTCCCGTGGAGTGGCTGGTGGGTTCAAATCACCGACTTTTTGGTTAGCAGTGAAATACTTAACCGTTGCACCACCAGGGTTTCTTTCTGCTGAATAGTACTGTTTTTTGCTGTAACAGCTGTTCCTTCTTTAGCCAATGTTGTTACTGAGCACAGGCATCCCAGATCATATTGGTAATGCTGAGGTCTAGGTGCTAGAAATAACACCTCTCATTGTCCAGAGAAGACAACAAGCTTCACTGCCATCCTCCCCAGAAAATGGATACCCTAGAAAAAGGCAAGCATCTCTTCACCTTACTCTTTCTCTTCCAAACCAAAGTCGCCTGCAAGGCATCTGATTGGTGGAGCCAAGGTCATGTGACTGTACCCTAGCTGCAAGGGAGATTGGGAAAATGGGACAGGACTCAAATTGTGGTATGTAATGCTGTTGTCAGGGCAGCATATTCACAAGATGCAAGTTGGCAAGAAAAAGGCTAATGTCCACGACGTTCCCAAAACAGATCTAGGATGAAAGTCCAGACTCAGACTCTAATAGGTCTAACACCACTGAGGTGGTAGGCGTTTAAGTTTATGCTTGGTATTATACCCCTTGCTTTGCTACCAGAAAGTTACACTTATGCTTTGTCTTAATTTTAAGATCTTCATGAGCTCTATCAGACCACGCAAACAGGGAAATAACATAAGCTAAACGTTTGAACATAGCCCCAGATGCTGACAGATTTTTAAACATGACAAAAAATGTATTCGAGATTAAAATTCAACACGGATTTGTTACATATATATTTACTGCAATAAAAAAAGAAGAAAATGGTTTAGAAATAAAATGCTTCTATTTTATATTTATACATGCATGGAGAAATAAAGCAAATGTGGCAAAATATTAATACCTGGTAGGTTTGAAATTTTTTCAAAATGAAAGTTAAACAAATCAATGTATGGTAAATTTTGCAAACAGCCGAAATGTGCTTCAGCTGAGGGATAGATAAACAAATTATGGTACAACATACCGAAGAATACAGGAATGAGCTACTAATACATGCATCAACGTAGATGAACCTCAAAAACATTAGGCTAAGTGAAATAAGCCAGGCTCACAAGGCTGTATCGTGTATGATTCCATTTATATGGTGTTCTTAAAAAGGCAAAGCTTTATGGGCAAAATACAGATTGGCGGCATGGGGGAATGTTTGGGATGATGGAACTGTTCTGTATTTTGATTGTGGTGGTGGTTACATGATTGTAAACATTTGTTGAAACTCTCAGAACTATACACCTACAAGGGTGAATTTTCAAATACGTAAATTATACCTTAATTTTAAAATTTGAAAAAATTTCAACGAATAACACCTGCATTCATTTATTCAACAATATTTATTGAGCCCCTCCAATGTGCCACATACTCTTTAATGACCATATACTTAAGAAAACTAATCCCAATGTAGAGAATGCATTAGAAATATTCTAAGATACTCTACCAATTCCTTAGACTTGATTCACGCCAAACGTAATGCATGAAGAACTTTAGCAGTGGTGGGAAATAGTGGCAAGTAGTTTCTTTAATCCATAAATGACAAACTACTGAAGTCTGGGGTGAAGACACGTTGCAGCCAATGAATTTGACACCCCTGGAACACCAATTTAGAAAGTCAATTTTAGGTGATAATTGGCTGTATGAAACTCACATTTTGGTGTCAGTAGTCCACTATTACCTACTAGGCCTAGAAGAATTTCTGGTGGAAGGGACTGGGGTAAAGAGTGGTGAGGGAGGTTAGATTCCTAAGTAGTAAGATAGGGAAAAGAGAGCATTGAACTAGGAGGTCAGGAAAACTTGCTGATCATATCCCCGTCTTACCTATACACCCTTGGTCAAGGTGACTTTGCCTTTCCGGACACGTCGGCTGGCCCATAAAGTGAATGGGTTGGAAAAGTGATCAGTCAAACTAGAGTTTTTTCCCTGATCACCTGTGTGATCTTGGACAAGTCACTTGACCTCTCTAGGCTTTAATTTCTTAGGTATCAAATGAGAGATTTAGATGAAATCAGTATATTTTATATTTTGAGTAATGTAGTTTGATCTATCTCTTACTGGTGCGATAAAGTTCAAATTCTTTAACAAAGCTACACATAGAGTGTACAGACCCTGTGTTTTTAAACATTTGAGTCATCCAAAATCTATGTCTGAACACCATCCTGGCGTACCAATCTCATGTGATCCCACACGAGAAGTACTGTTTTTGCCATCAGGAATAATCTGCTCAACAGACTGCCATTCTAGATCCAGGGCCTAGCCCAGAAGCTCTGGGACAACCCCATGGATATATAGGCCAGAGTTTTTTGGGGCACCTGGTGAACCCTAAACATGAGATAGAGAATTGGGGAGTGCTCCAAAGGAGAAAACAGGCAACAAGTTCCATGTAGATCCCAGCCTGGGCTCTGGGCATCCTTCCCAAATAGTACTGCCACACCTACGAGAGGAGGACAGAAAATTCCAAGGAAGATCTCTAAAGCATGGGTCACCTGAGGCATAGATCCTGATAAGGGGAGCCCTTGGCCCATACATAAGGGTGGAGCTTTTCTGTAGTATGTTTTACAAGCCTGTCAAATCCACAAGGACTGGAACCTCCTGATAATAAGTTCAAAGTATGTGAAACAGTCTTGCCATCCTTCCTGCTAAGGAGCATTCTGGCTATGGGCTGCGTTTTTAAGATAAATCTGGGATCTTTGGATCTGTCTTCTCTTTCTCTCTCTCAAATCTAATCACCAGAAACTTCAAAATAAAAGATAATAACATCCCTCAGGAGTAGAATACATGTTCAAGATCCTTTCCGTTCTTTCTAGAGGCTGGGGAGAAGTGGGTACCTCTGCATTCTGAGTTCTTAGGGAGGAGGTCTGAAAAAGGAAGGTTAACATTAATGCTTTTCTTTGCCAGTCCAAAGTCAATGATAGAGTTAGACATTAGTTGTGAGAGTATTTCAGCAAAGCCCTTAATCTCACAAATAACTGGCACTGTTTTCCGAGCATCTCTCTCTGTGAGGTTTCTTTCCTTAAACTGCTCAGCTGTTTCAAAGGGTAAAGATGAGAGACCACCAGACTCCCTCTCCAAACCCTGTCTTTGGAGGGGCAGGTTAAGAAGTTTCTCTATGATCAAGTCCTGTGGAAAAGACCTTCTCACTCTTTCTCTCCCTTAAGTGTCTTGTTCATTCACAGTGCTTGACAGTGAAAACCTCCAATTACAATTCTTTGCTTCCCATTTGGGCTTCTGTCCTCTTAGAGTGAATGCTACACAGTACCAAGCATGGAAAGAGTCTCATGATTAATAATGCAAGACAGCAGACTATCCCTCACTTCAAGCTCCCTTCAGTACTCAATGCAATGGCATGGCCTACCTTATGAAGCACTGTGTGCTCCTAACAAGTTTTCAGAGTCCATGTGCTCACAAATGACAGACTTGTACCCTGGCAAATTGCCAAGAAGGCCTCCAACCATGTCTGCAGGATCCACCAAGGGTCCCTGACACACCAGCATTACCTACACCCGAGAGTAGGTTATGTCAAATATAACATGGGCCTCTTGAATGAAGGGACTCTGTGTTATTTGACTGTTATCTCTGGACCGTGTTTAGTGCCTTGAATACAGTAAGGATCCATAAATGTTTGTTGAATGACCAAATGAAAGGATGAATGAATATAAATAAATGAACACCATATAAGGCCACAATTTCAGTGGATTCACAGAGACTACATGCCCAAGAGGGTATGTGTTCGAAGAAATGATAAAAGAAAGTAAGTTGTTACAAAGAATGCTTCAGCTTTAGCTGCCTTGATGAGTCTCCAAACATACGGGACAGTAGTTCTCAGGCTAGACGTTTATGGGAAAGCTCCAGGGGAGTAGGTGAAGTCAGTAGTTAGAGAAGTGGGCACAGTAGAAGTATTCAGCTCTGTGATGCTGTGGACACTATTCCTCCTGGCCAGGGTTGCCAGATAAAACACAGGGTAAACAGTTAAATTTTAGTTTCAGATAAACAACACATAAATATTTAGTATCAGTGTGTCCCATACAATATTTGGGATATACTTATACTAAAATTATTCATTATTTATCTGAAATTTAAATTTAACTGGGCGTCCTGTATTTTTTTTGCCCAACCTGGCAACCTTTTTCCCATCCATTCTACTCTGGCTGAATTCCATCCCTTGGATTTGCTATACCTCTATCCTCTGTGTACCCCTAATTGCCAATGGTTCCTCTTTTATCTCTAGATGCACTTTAGTTTGATCCCACACTGACAAGGATACAATGATGATTTAGACTGGATGAAATGAGGGCACTTTGTTACTATCACTCTATTCTCAAAAACATGGGAAGAGTAAAAACCAGGTGTATCTGTGCCTGTGTGTGAGAGAGAGAAAAAGGGCGAAAAAGTGAAACGATGGATCAGTAAGAAAGAAGTTTAAGGTTTACTCTTTTGAGATAATCATGACAACTAGAAAAGGAATCCTAACCTGCAGTGGCCACAGAAGGAAGTAGTACAACTCGTGTGTGATTAAGATGGAGAAGTGGCTTCTGGGAAGAAATTAGGGAAAAATCCATGTGGTTTATAGAGAATTGCCAACTTCTTGTCAAAGACGGTGAACTATTTTTGAAAATCAGATGGCGTGCGAGTACTGCTAGCTGCTAATTCCAATCCCCATTCTCCACTTTTTCTTTAAAATCAAAACTCTGAATTCTGACTTTCATCGAAGCAGCAATGTGTCTGGCTAAAACATACATTTCCCATTAGCTCTTGCATCTAGAAATAGCCATGTGACAAGTTGTGGGCAGCGAGATGTAAAAAGACTGCTGGACATCCCTGGGGAATCATTCCTTTCTTAATATAGGTGCTACCTCTTCCTTGTCGCATCCTTCTTATTTCTGCCTTGAGTGCAGAAATAAGGCAAGGGGTGGAATAGTCATCTTGAGAGCGTGAAGCAACAGTGAGCGTGAAAGCCAAATGCTAAGAGTGGCAGATCAGAAAGGCAGAAGGAGCCTAAGACAGTCCAGAGGCCTTAATCAACCCCACCCACTGATGTTGCATCATTCCTAGGAGATTATTGCCATCTCTTTCTACGCTGTAAAGTCGGTACATCTAACTCTTCAGTAAAACGGTCACTGATGTGAAATGAGAAATGTGTACTTGGTTCGTACAGCTTTTGACTTCAGAGACATTTTCCTAAGTAATTTAAATCTAATGACTTCTCAGACATTTGCTTGTCTTGAGGCTGGGACAGTGACAGGAGAAGTACATCTGTCACGTCATGAAAGCCCCAGGAAAAGCAGGGATTCAGGTTTTAAGTTCTTGCACCTGGTATTTCTAGCGTATATTTCCTTTCTTATTTGTCTGCTTTACCCAGACACACACTATATTGATAATGGCCACATTTAGCACAGTGTTTACAGTCCTTTAATTGAATGCAGTTGTGTAATAAAACAGCAGAAGTCACATTATACTCAGGCTAGTTGCTTGACCTAGGGACCTCCAAGGAACATTCAAGAGCAGGGACAAAGGAGGTTGCTGAGAAGGTAGAGGTTTGTGGAATTCTCTTAGACCTAGTATTTCAAAGCATGGGGCGTATTCCCTCCTTTGGATGTGTGGTCTCCTTGCTTAGTAGCTGAATCCAGGTTTTATTGCAACAATGTACTCAGCTTAAAAAAACAAAAAAAAAACCACTTTATTTCCCAGTCTCCCCTGGACCTAGCAGTGGTCATATGACACAGTTCAGGGAAGCAGTTTGAGAGATTTTAGGCTGGAGAATTGACCTTTTAGCTGGAGAATTGTACTGGTGGCTCGTATCCGATTTGCAGATGTGTTTTGCTTCGCCCACAGAGATTTCTTTTTTAAAAAAATGGGTAAGCTTTCAAAAAAATCCAGATTTCTAGGTCTCAAAAAAAAATCATGAGATATGGCAGGTCTTTCGTTCTCATGTTGCAATAACGGGCTGCAATTTAGCAATACCACAGTCCCCAACTCTTCTTACTGTCCTTGCCTGTTTCACTCCTTTGCTTTGCCTGTCTCACCCTATAGGCATTTACCTGCCTTTAACACCTGCCTTAAACAATAGTCTGTGTCTCTCTCACTCTTTTTTCCCTTTTTGTGTTTTATGCCATGTTTTATCTGTCTGTGCCTCAGCTGTGGGTGACTGCTGCCTCCCAAACCTTACACACTTATCAGGACTAAATTACCATACCCAAGGAGGGCTTCCTCAAAGCTGGGCATGTGTGAGTGAATGAATGGGATTACTGTTCATTAATTTTAATATTATTAGGTAAGCTAACAAACAGCTGCCTCCAAGTTGACTGCAACTCATGGCAACCCCATGTGTGTTAGAGTAGTACTGTGCTCCACAGGGCTTCCAAGGCTGTGAACTTTCAGATACAGAGCAGCAAGCCTCAAATGTTTATTGAGCTCCAGCTATGTGCCATGACCAGGGCCATAGCTAGATTCCAAAGATGAATCAAGCATGGTCTCTGCCTTCAAGCAGCTTATAATATAGGTTATGGCACATGACTTAGACGAAGTAAATACAGTGTGATAATGCTATACCATAATAATAAGCAAAAGAGTAGCTATAGGTTGAGTTCTGCTGGAAGCAGTCCTGAGCCAAGATTCAGTGGCAAATGATTTATAAAAGAATTGCTCCCAGGAGAAGTCAGTAAGGGAGTGGGCCAAACAAATGTGCTATTTCGAGCAAAAGAGTGAGCCTGATCCTGTGGGGAGCTCTGTAGTGTCAACTATCCCTCAGAGTTTGTCACACTTTGAGGTAGAGGAGCTGGGCTTTTGTACATGTACATTTGTCCTGTTGGTCATTGGTTATGGGCTGTCCAACAAGGCAGTGTACACTCTTCATACAGGCAAGGTGGCTCCAGCGTCAAAGGCAATCCTCTGAAGATTACAGTAAAAAGAACAGAGGCTGGGGGGTGGGCACACAGATCTGGTGAAAGGAATTCCAGTGGATCTGGGTGGGACACCAACAGTGTCTCAGTCATCTAGTGCTGCTATAACAGAAATACCACAAGTGGATGGCTTTAACAAAGGGAAATTTATTCTTTCATAGTCCAGTAGACAAGAACTCCAAATTCAGGGCACTGGCTCCAGGGGAAGGCTTTCTTTCTCTGTTGGCTCTGGAGAAAGGTCCTTTTCATCAGTCTTCCCTTGATCTGGGAGCATCTCAGCACAGGAACCTCGGGTCCACAGGACCCGCTCTGCTCCCAACACTGCTTCCTTGGTGGTATGAGTTCCCCCATACTCTGCTTACTTCACTTTCCTTTCATCTCTCGAGAGATAAAAGGTGGTGCTGGCCACACCTTAGGGAATCTCCCTTTATGCTGGATCAGGGACGTGATCTGGCAAGGGTCTTACAATCCCACCCTGATCCTCTTTAACATAAAATTACGATCACAGAATGGAGGAGAACAGAGAATACTGGGAATCATGGCCTAACCAAGTTAATACACACATTTTTGGGGGTACATAATTCAATCCATGACTAACAATGTCCGTCCCAGGGCTGACAGAGCTTCTCAGCCTGGAAGGTAAGGCTGGAAGTATGTGCAGGATATGAAGGATGGTAAATTTCCTAAGGAGTCCCTGGGTGGTGCAGTTAATGTACTTGGCTGTCAACTGAAAGGTTGGAGGTTTGAGTCCACCCAGAGGTGCCTCAGAAGAAAGGCCTGGTGATCTACTATTGAAAATCAGTCATTGAAAAACCTATGGGACACAGGTCTACTCTGACACAGGTGGAGTCCCCATGAGTCAAAATTTACTTGATGACAATTGGTTAACTGAAGTTTCCCAAATGTGGAAATAATGCCCGTTTGCTTGGCCCTGTGTCCTTAGCATCTAATCTGGTTTTTACCTACTGCAGAGAATCCCCGACAAGTACCTCAGGACAGTAACATTTAATTCTGAGTGGGAATGAATGCATGCATAAAAGCCATCCCAGGCCCAGGAATTAGTCTTGAGAATTCTTAGGAATTATTGGGTAGAGGCCACATGCTCCAATATTATGCCTTTGTAAAAGATACTGAGCTCTATTGCATGAAAGTGGCAAGCTGGTGGGGTGGGAAAAGGTATAGTCATAAAAATGACATGTAAACTTGATTATTTATAAGTGAGAAGTAACGCATTAGGGACAAAAAGCTGAAACCACTTAAGGATATGATGTGTTTTATTAAAAATTATATAGAAAAAATCAGTGAAAATAATCTCTGTGTTTTCAAGACAAGATTTAGGTGTGCCAATGGCTAATTTTTCATGAGTTGGTGTGAAATCATATACCAGGAGTGATATGCTATCACAGAGAACTTGCTTCAATGACAGTAAGAACTGGATGGGTGAGTGACACTAGGAGGGCGAGCTCTAAATCAGAGTTGTGCCAGGTACCAGGCACGATCAGAAGGTGATCTACTGGGTGCCAGTTCTGATTATTGAAGTGCGTTGCCAATAACACTGTATTGACAGGAGTCTGAGGTCACGTCCAGGTTCAGGAGTATAACATTAATAATTGTTGCTTGTTGTTAGTTGCTGTTGAGTCAATTCCGACTCCTACAGACCCCATGTGTGCACAATAGAACTCCTGCTCCATAGGGTTTTCAAAGTTGTAACCTTTCAGAAGAGGATTATCAGGCCTTCCTTCCAAGGCACCTCTGGGTGGGTTTGAACCACCAACCTTTCAGTTAAAAGTCCAGTGCCTAACCATTTGTACCACCCAAGGACTCCTGTATTAATAATAGCTAACAGTATTACTCTGGTGGCACAGTGGTTAAGAGCTTGGCTGCTAACCAAAAGGTCGGCAGCTCAAATCCACCAGCAGCTCCTTGGAAACCCTCTGGGGTAGTTCTACTCTCTCCTATGGGGTCACTATGAGTCAGAATCCACTCAACGGCAACAGGGAGTTAACATTTATTTAGCACTTTCTCAGCAGTTAGACTGCTGAGTCAAACTTTTTCAGCAGTTTGAATCCACCAGCCCCTCCTTGGAAACCCTGTGGGGTGGGTCTACTGTGCCTACTGGGTTGCTATAAGTTGGAATTGACTTGATGGCAACAGATTTGCTTTTTTGGGTCTATACAACAGAGGAATTGGTGGTTCGGTGGTAGTATTTTTACCTTCCATGCAGGAGACCCCAATTTGATTCTTGGCCTATGTACCTCAATCACTGCTACCACCTGTCTGTCAGTGGAGGCTTCATGTTGCTCTGATGCCGAACAGGTCTCAACAGAGTTTTCAGACTAAAATGAACTAGGAAGAAAGGCCTGGTGATCTACTTCCAAAAATTATCCAACGAAAACATCCAATGGGGATGGTGCAACGTGGGCAGTGTTTCATTGCATTGTGCGTACGGTTGCAGTGAGCCAGGGGCTGACTCAATGGTAGCTAACAACAACAACGTGCCAAAAAGTGTTCTAAGTATCTTATATTAATTAGCTCATGAACAACTGTATTAGACAAGTGCCTGTTGTTGTTGTTAGGTGCCATCCAGTCAGTTCCAACTCAGAGTGACCCTATGTGCAACAGAATAAAACACTGCCAGTCCTGTGCCATCCTCACGATCATTATTATGCTTGAGCCCATTGTTGCAGCCAATGTGTTGGTCCATCTCATTGACAGTTTTCCTCTTTTTTGCTGACTCTCTACCAAGCATGATGTCCTTCTCCAGGGACTGGTCCCTCCTGATAACATGTCCAATGTATATGAGACGAAGTTTCATCATCCTCCCTTCTAAGGAGCATTCTGGTCGTACTTCTTCAAAGACCCGCACCTCTATTATTTCCATTTCACAGATGAAAAAACTGTGCAAACTATTCATCCCATTATCTTCCAAGGGCCAAATAGTCCAGGGGTACACAGTTGGGAAGTAGCGGATCCAGGCTTTTAACCCAGGTTGTATTGTCCACCACTTGTCTGCCAGTTTGTGATATTGTGATAGCTTGCATGTTGTTGTAATGCTGGAAGTTATGCCACTGGTATTTCAAAAACCAGCAGGGTCGCTCATCGTGGACAAATTTCAGTGGAGCTTCCAGACTAAGAGAGACTGGGAAGAAGGACCTTACTTATTCCCTACTGGGAAGAAGGACTTACTTCTGAAGAAACTGACAAGTGAAAACCTTATGTATAGAGCAGAACACTGTCTGATATAGTGCTGGAAGATGAGCCCCTCAGGTTGGAAGTCACTCAAAATATGACTGGGGAAGAGTTGCCTCCTCAAAGTTGAGTTGACCTTAATGATGGGGATTGAGTCAAGCTTTTGGGACCCTCACTTGCTCATATGGCACAACTTAAAATAAGAAGAAACAGCTGCAAACATCCATTAGTAATGAGAACTTGGATGTAGAAGTATGAATCCAGGAAAATTAGAAGTCGTCAAAAATGAAATTCATAAAGATTGATACCCTAGGCACTAGTGAGCTGAAAGGGACTGGTATTGACTGTTTTGAATTGGATAATCGTGACAAATTGAAGAGGAATGGCATCACATTTGTTGTCAAAAAGAAAATTTCAGGATCTCTCCTGAAATACCATGCTATCGGTGATAGGATAATATCTATACACCTATAAGGAAGATGAGTTAATACGACTATTATTCAAATTTATACACCAACCACTTCTGCCAAAGATGAAGAAATTGAAGATTTTTACCAACTTCTTCAGCCTGAAATTGATCAAACACACAATCAAGATGCATTGCTATTTCCTGGTTGTTGGAATGAGAAAGTTAGAAACACAGATGAAGGATTAATAATGGAAAAATATGACAATGGTGATAGAGACTATGCAGGAGATTGGAAAATAGAATTTTGCAAGACCAATGAACTATTCATTGCAAATACCTTTTTCAACTACATAAATGGTGACTACACACGTGGACCTTGCCAGATGAATACAAGGCAATCATATCGACATATATGGAACCTACATACGTGGAAAGAGACAACTGAGACATTCAGTATCATCACTCAGAACAAGGCCAGGGGCTGACTGCAGAACATGCCAGCAATTGCTCATATGCAAGTTTAAGTTGAAGCCAAAGAAAATTTAAACAAGTCCACAAGAGCCAAAGTACAACCTTTAGTATATCCAACCTGAAGTTAGAGACCATCTCAAGAACAGATTTGATGCATCGAACACTAACGAATGAAGACGAGACCAGTTGTGGGATCATGCAGGAAGGACATCATACATGAAGAAAACAAAAGGTCATTAAAAAGACCAAAAAAAAAAAAAAAAAAAAACCCCACCAACATAGACGTCAGAAGATACTCTGAAACTTGCTCTTGAACATAAAGTAGCTAAGGCAAATGGAAGAAATGATGAAGTAAAAGTGCTGAACAGATTTCAAACGTGGTCTGAGAAGACAAAGTTCGTAATGAAATGTGCAAAGACCTGGGGTTAGAAAACCAAAAGGGAAGAACATGCTCAGCATTTCTCCAGCTGAAAGAACTGAAGAAAAAATTCAAGCCTCAAGTTGCAATATTGAAGCATTCTATGGGTAAAAAATTGAACAATACAGCAAGCATCAAAAGGTGATGGAAGAAATACACAGAGTCACTGTACCAAAAATAACTCGTCGACATTCAACCATTTCAGGAGGTAGCATATGATCACGAACCAATGGTTCTGAAGGAAGAAGTCCGAGCTGCACCTAGGGCATTGGTGAAAAACAAGGCTCCAGGAGTTCATGGGAAACCAATTGAAACATTTCAACAAATGTACAATGCTGGGAGCACCCACTCATCTATGCCAAGAAATTTGGAAACAGCTACCTGGCCAACCGACAGGAAGAGATCCATATTCGTGACCCTTTCAAAGAGAGGTGATCCAACAGAATGCAGAAATTATTGAACAATATCATTAATATTGTAATAAGTAAAATTTTGCTGAAGATAACTTAAAAATGGTTACAGCAGTACATTGACAGGGAGCTGACAGAAATTCAAGCTGGATTCAGAAGGGGATGTGGAATGATGTCAGATGGATCTTGGCTGAAAGCAGAAAATACTAGAACAATGTTTACCTGTATTTTATTGACTATGCAAAGGCATTAGACTGTGTGGATCATAACAGTTTATGGATAACATTGCCAAGAGTGGGCATTCCAAAACACTTAATCGTGCTCATGAGGAACCTGTACATAAGGCCAGAGGCAGTCATTAGAACAGAACAAGAGGATACTGCATGATTCGAAATCAAGGAAGGTGTGTCCAGGTTATATCCTGTTTTCCATATTTATTTAATCTGTATACTGAGCAAATAATCCGAGAAGGTAGACTATATGAAGAAGAACAGGGAAACAGAATTAGAGGAAGACTCATTAGAATATACAGATGACACAACCTTGCTTGCTGAAAGTAAGAGGACTTGAAGCACTTACTGATGAAGGTCAAAGACCACAGCCTTTAGTATGATTTATACCTCAACATGAAGGAAACAACAGTCCTCACAACTGGACCAATAAGCAACATCATGATAAAGGAGGAAAGATTGAAGTTGTCAAGGATTTCATTTTACTCGGATCCACAATCAACATCTATAGAAGCAGCAGTCGAGAAATCAAAAGAAGCATTGCATTGGGAAAATCTGCTGCAAGAGATCTCTTGAAAGTGTTAAAAAGCAAAGATGTCACTTTAAAGTCCTTAAGGGCCAGGGTGTGCCTGACCAAAGCCATGGTGTTTCCAATCGCTTCATATGTGAAAGCTGGACAATGAATAAGGAAGACCGAAGAACTGATGCCTTTGAATTATGGTGTTGGTGAAGAATACTGAATATACCATGGACTGCCAGAAGAAGGAACAAATCTGTCTTGGAAGAAATACAGCCAGAATGCTCCTTAGAAGCAAGGATGGTGAGACTCTGTCTCACTTATTTTGGAAATGTTATCAAGAGGGACCAGTCCCTGGAGAAGGATGTCATGCTTGGTAGAGTAGAAGGTCAGGGAAAAAGAGGAAGACCTTTAATGAGATGGATTGATAGTATGGCTGCCACAGTGGGCTCAAGCATAACAACGCTTGTGAGGGTGACACAGGGCTGGGCAGTGTTTCATTCTGTTGTACATAGGGTCTCTATGAGTCAGAACTGACTTTATGGCACCTAACCACAACACCACCACCTTTCAATCATCATTTCACTCTCTTCCCCCCTCACACCTAGTTAAACTATTTTCTCTTCCACAGTGTTCCATGCTTTCGTGCTTTTTATATGGCCTGTTCCCCAGGCCTAGAATACCCTTTACTGACAAACTCTTACTAGTTCTTTGGAATTCAGTTAAGGCATTACTTCTTGCAAAAATTCTTCCTGATTCCATCGATCAGAAGTAGTGCTCCTTTGATGTGCTTTCTTACCATGCCGTGTACCTCATTTGTAACAGAACACTTTTTTTAGCTCAGAAAGCAATTTATTTTTGCCCAAAGATATTTGACTTCTAATAATCTATTTTAGCCTATCCCAGGAGGAATTGTTAGGGAGTTTTCTAGAGTCATACAGCTAACAACTGCTATGATTGGTTTCACTCCATTCAATGATATATGTCAGCTGAAGCTGAGAAAAGACATCATGACATTCACAGAAGAACAATCCAAATAAAATGCATGGAAAAATCTCTGTTAAAATATGGCCATACTACCAAATGCAAATCCATTGCATACACTCTGAATGATTTTACGTGGCATACCAATCAAGTGACTTTTCTTTCCTCAGCATTACTACAAAAGGACTGATTTTGTGGACAGCAGGATAAATGTATCTTTTTTTAAAATAATTGTTATTGTGCTTTAAGTGAAAGTTTACAAATCAAGTCAATCTCTCACATATAAACTTATATACACCTTACTACATACTCCCACTTACTCTCCCCCTAATGAGTCAGTGCGCTCCCTCCTTCCAGTCTCTCCTTTCATGACCTTTTTGCCAGTTTCTATCCCCCTATACCCTCCCATCTCCCCTCTAGACAGGAGATGCCAACATAGTCTCAAGTGTCCACCTGATACAATTAGCTCACTCCTCATCAGCATCTCTCTCCAACCCATTGTCCAGTCCAATCCACGTCTGATGAGTTGTGTTCGGGAATGGTTCCTGTCCTGGTCCAACAGAAGGTTTGGGGACCATGACCACCGGGATTCTTCTAGTCTTAGATCATTAAGTCTGGTCTTTTTATGAGAATTTGGGGTCTGCAACCCACTGCTGTCCTGCTCCCTCAGGGGTTCTCTGTTGTGCTCCCTGTCAGGGCAGTCATCGGTTGTGGCCGGGTGCCATCTAGTTCTTCTGGTCTCAGGATGATGTAAGTCTCTAGTTCTCGTGGCCCTTTCTGTCTCTTGGGCTCATAATTACCTTGTGACCTTGTTTTTTTTCATTCTTCTTTGATCTAGGTGGGTTGAGACCAATTGATGCATCTTAGATGGCTACTTGTTAGCATTTAAGACTCCACTCTTCAACGTGGGATGCAGAATGTTTTCTTAATACAATTTATTTTGCCGATTGACTTAGATGTCCCCTGAAGCCATAGCCCCCGAACCCCCGCCCTTGCTCCGCTGACCTTCAAAGCATTCAGTTTATTCAGGAAACTTCTTAGCTTTTGGTCAAGTCCAGTTGAGCTGACTTTCCCTATATTGAGTGTTGTCCTTCCCTTCACCTAAAGTAGTTCTTATCTACTATCTAATCAGTAAATAACCCCCTACCACCCTCCCTCCCTCCCCTGTCTCGTAACCACAAAAGAATGTGTTCTTTTCAGTTTAAACTATTTCTCAAGATTTTATAATAGTGGTCTTATACAATATTCGTCCTTTTGCAACTAATTTCACTCAGCATAATGCCTTGCAGGTTGCTCCATATTATGAAATGTTTCACAGATTCCTCACTGTTCTTTATCGATGAGTAGTATTCCATTGTGTGAATATACCACAATTTATTGATCCATTCATCAGTCGACGGGCACCTTGGTTGCTTCCATGTTTTTGCTATTGTGAATAGTGCTGCAATAAACATAGGTGTGCATATATCTGTTCGTGTAAAGGCTCTTATTTCTCTAGGATATATTCCGAGGAGTGGGATTTCTGGGTTGTATGGTAGTTCTATTTCTAACTTTTTAAGGAAACGCCAGATAGATTTCCAAAGTGGTTGTACCATTTTACATTCCCACCAGCAGTGTATAGGTGTTCCAATCTCTCCACAGCCTCTCCAACATTTATTATTTTGTGTTTTTTAGATTAATGCCAGCCTTGTTGGAGTGAGATGAAATCTCATCGTAGTTTGAATTTGCATTTATCTAGTGGCTAATGATCGAGAGCATTTTCTCATGTACCTGTTAGCCGCCTGAATATCTTCTTTAGTGAAGTGCGTGTTCATATCCTTTGCCCAATTTTTAATTGCGTTGTTTGTCTTTTTGTGGTTGAGTTTTAACAGACTCGTATAGATTTTAGAGATCAGGCACTGGTCGGAGACATCATAGCTGAAAATTCTTTCCCAGTCTGTAGGTGGTCTTTTTACTCTTTTGGTGAAGTCTTTAGATGAGCATAGGTGTTTGAATTTTAGGAGCTCCCAGTTATCTGGTTTCTCTTCGTCATTTTTAGTAACGTTTTGTATTCTGTTTATGCCTTGTATTAGGGCTCCTAGGGTTGTCCCTATTTTTTCTTCTATGATCTTTATTGTTTTAGTCTTTATGTTTAGGTGTTTGATCCACTTGGAGTTAGTTTTTGTGCATGGCGTGAGGTGTGGGTCCTGTTTCATTTTTTTGCAAATGGATATCCAGTTATGCCAGCACCATTTGTTAAAAAGACTATCTTTTCCCCAGTTAACTGACACTGGGCCTTTGTCAAATATCAGCTGCTCATATGTGGATGGATTTATATTTGGGTTCTCAATTCTGTTCCATTGGTCTACGTGCCTGTTGTTGTACCAGTACCAGGCTGTTTTGACTACTGTGGCTGTATAATATGTCCTAAAATCAGGTAGAGTGAGGCCTCCCACTATGTTCTTCTCTTTCAGCAATGCCTTACTTATCCGGGGCTTCTTTCCCTTCCATATGAAGTTGGTGATTTGTTTTTCCATCACATTAAAAAATGTCATTGGAATTGGATCTGAAGTGCATTGTACATATAGATGGGTTTTGGTAGAATAGACATTTTTTCTATGTTAATTCTTCCTATCCATGAACAAGGTATTTTTTTCCACTTAGGTAGGTCCCTTTTAGTTTCTTGCACTAGTATTTTTTAGTTTTCTTTGTCTAGGTCTTTTACATGTTTGGTAAGGTTTATTCCTAAGTATTTTATCTTCTTGGGGGCTACTGTGAATGGTATTGATTTGGTGATTTCCTCTTTGATGTTCTTTTTGTTGATGTAGAGGAATCCAAGTGATTTTTGTATGTTTATCTCGTAACCTCAAACTCTCCCGAACTCTTCTATTAGTTTCAGTAGTTTTCTGGAGGATTCCTTAGGGTTTTCTGTGTATAAGATCATGTGATCTGCGAATAGAGATAATTTTACTTCTTCCTTGCCATTCCAGATGCCCTTTATTTCTTTGTCTAGCCTAATTGCTCTGGCTAGGACCTCCAGCAGAATGTTGAATAAGAGCGGTGATAAAGGGCATCCTTGTAACAGAACACTTTTGAATCTTGAATTGTGAGCTTACTTCTCTTCTAAAATGAGCTTAAAACAGGATTCATGGAGTGTGTTTATTGAATGAATGAGATCTGATCCCTCACCTTATGCCTGCTGCTAATTACCTGTGCTGCCTTCCAAAGGTTACCTGCTTTCCAGTTCCAAATCTGTAACTGTAAAACACAAGGGTTGGTTGGGCCACGTGGAATCTCTAGCTCTGTTATCATGCTCTATATGCTAGTTTGGAATTACCAAACATTTTGTTCAGTAAGATCTTTGTCCATTTATATTTATGTTGTTTATTACATGTATACAATATGATGTCTCCTTACATAAGCCATTCTCTTTCCTTTGTGGCTAAGCTTGCTAAGTGTGAACTCTGATCTAAATAATAAACTTCTTGGGAGTGGTACATGGAGTTTTGACTGTATTTATAATGTTTTCTTTCATGAGTTGAAGGGGAGGGCTATAGAAGGGTATATCATATTATTACCTACACATTTCTTAAGTCTGAAATATTTTTTTTTAAAGTAACAATCTATAGAGACTATAAAGAAAATCATCTTATCTAAGCTATGCCTTGTGTGTTAGGTTAAATCTAAATCCGTACAGGATTATACTGGATGAAGAAAAAAGCAACAGTTATTAAAACACAGGGAAAATCCTTTGTTGTCAAGTCAATTCTGACTCACAGAGACCCTATAGGACAAAGTAGAACTGTCCCATAGAGTTTCCAAGGAGCTCCTGGTGGATTCCAACTGCGGACCTTTTGGCTAGCAGCCGTAGCACTTAAGCACTACGCCACCAGGGTTTTCAAAACACAGATACATAGATATAAAATGTTACGGAGAGTAAATTTTGGGATAACCTGTAAGTTTTTGTGAATGAAACCAATTACATTTAGAGAAGATGTTTATTGCTAGAAAGATAAAAATGTATGTAATTAGCCATTATAAAGGATTCTATAGAGGTTCTGCTCATAACAGATCAGTGGGTGGATTTCTGTGGAACTGGCTTTTCAATTTGTTCCACTGAATTGTCTTTGGTGTATTTATTTCCTATGAATTATTTTTGGCCTTTCTTATCTATTCTTATGGATTACATGGAAAATGCCTTCTGTTTTCACAGTCTTCATGTCATTAGTGATCTATGTTGCAGAGCTGACTTTTCCTTGTGAAAGAATGACTCCATCGATCTAGCAACTTATGCAGGTGTTCTCACACATGCTGGATAGCAAATCACCTGTGCAGCTTTTTAAACCTAAAGCAACCCAGGTTCCATGCCTCACACCAAGCAGAACCTCTGGGCACAGGGGCCCAAAATCTACACCCTTAAAAACCTTTACTGTACAGCCAGGCTTGAGAACCACTGGTTTAATGATAAACCCCAAACCAAACCCATTGCCCTTGAGTTGATTCCGACTCATAGCAACCCTATACGACAGAGTAGACTTGCTCTGTAAGGTCTCCAAAGTTGTAATCTTCACAGAAGCAGGTCACCACATCTTTCTCACATGAAACAGCTGGTGGGTTTAAACCACTGCCCTTTTGGTTAATAGTCGAGCACTTTACCACTGAGCCATCAGGACTCCTCCAGTTTAATGCTAAAACCAACCCAAACCAAACCCATTGCTATCGAGTTGATTCTGACTCATACCGACCTTTGAAGACAGCAAAGGAAATTTTCTTTGAGACTTCAAATGTATTTTTCTCAGTTGGACAGCTGTTTATTCCTGCTGTAACCAAAACAGGTGCTATACTTGATTTAGTGAGTTCCCGGAAACTCTGAGTTTTGTGCCGTGTCTGCTCTGATACTGAGCAATGTGATGAAAAATGTCTGAGGTTACTAACTGGACTTCACTTCTAGTCCAGATAAGACACACTGACAATGATGAAGTTTTCTCATTAGAGAAAAGAGATTAGAGTTTAATCCCCTTTATGAATAGTGAGAGATAACTGCTTGAAGCAATGTGGTGGGATATCATACTATGTGGTCTGAAAGTTTTAGAGAATTTAGCCCTTAGACTCTTGAACCCCATCAGTACAACACTGGGTAATAAGAGCTTGGCTATGCTGAACAACAAAGCTTCTAGATGGCCAGTCTGTACTCTAAGTTTAGGTCAAGTTTGAGAGATGGCGGAGGCAATGGGCTTCTTGATGTCCTGACTCTGGAATTACAGAAGAGCATCTGGGAAAATTTTTAAGACTTCTAACGCAGGTTTTTTTTTTTTTAAGGCAGGTGAGTTTACAACCACTCTAGCTTATGCTGCCACCATTAGGTCCCTGCATCTTTTTCGCCCACTCCAAGCTCCCTTCCTGAACTTGCCCTTGGAGTTCTATAACAGACTGTAAACTCCATAAAGTAGGGGGCACTTTATGCCAGAGTCTGGCACAGCTGCCATTCAGAAACGCAGGCCCGATGTTTTAGAACAAACACAGTCCTGTTATTTCCAAGGATCATACAGTCTCCATTTCTACTTTCCACAGTCCAATCCCAGGTTGGCATAGGTTGTTGTCCCTAAGCCTAAGGGTGGGTGGTGTGGCAATTAAACACAGCACAGCGGTGTAAGGTCAGGGGTTCCAATCTACCAGCTGCTCCTGGGACAAAGCAGTCTGCTTCCCTAAAGATTTACAGCCTTGGAAACCCTATGGGGCAGTTCTACTCTGTCCTGTAGGGTCGTATGAGTCCAAATCAACACCACAGAGTGGGTTTGGTTAGCGGGTTTTTCCCCTTAGCCAGTGCCCAAACTATGAGCGTCACCAGGACACCCCATGCTTAGTCAGTCACTGGAATGCTCTGCATCACTAGAGGAAGAGGTCTCAAAACTTGAAAATAACATGGGAAGTTGTAAAACTGATGCTTTCTGACAGATTTCCATAAAATCTTGCTGCTCAAGGGTGGTCCTCGGACCAGGAGCATCATCACCACCAGCTGGGAGCTAGTTAGAAAGGTGGAATCTCAGGTCCGTACCCCAAACTTACTGGATCAGAATCTGCATTTTAACAAGATACCCAGCTGATTACTATTCATATTAGGATTTTAGAAACTAACAGATGTAGCAAATGATCAATCCAGGGCTTCTCAGTCCCCAAACACGCAGGCTTAGTCTTTCCGTGGACGCCTCTCACTCTCTCCGCGCTGTAGCAACAGACTCCCTAGGGACTTTGGAGCATGTGAAGCCGAGGGCGATTTGGTGATTGGCTGTTGTGGCCATGTGACCGTCGCTGGGCCTCCTGTGCGAGCGGATTGGCTGTCGTGGACGCTGACGCACAGGGCCGGGGTGGGCCAGAGCCCGGTCTGAGGGGCGCGCGCGTGGACCAGAGGGGCGAAGGCACAAGAGCGCTAGTGCGCGTGCGCTAACGGCTGGGCTTGCGCGCTGGCAGTGGGAGGGAGCCCCAGCGTTTCTCCTGAGGTGAGCGACGCCGCGGGGTTGCCAGCCCCACTCCTCCGCGGGGTCGGGGTGATTAGAATGGGCAGGGCAGGCGGGGCGGGGCGGGGCTAGTCTGGGGCTAACCCGTCCCGCCCCGGGAGCCCCGCTTCTGAGGTGGCCACAGACCCAGGCTCAGCCACCCCCTCGGTGCCTCGGTTTCCCTTTCGTACCCTCTTACGCGTCTCTACATCCTCCCCACCGTGGAGATGGGGCCGCCCGAGGGGAGTTGCCCACCTGGCAGCGTCGCCTCCGCCTTTCTTTCCGACCCAGAGGGATGCTGGCAGGTAAAGGGCGCTGGTGGTGAGGTGGGGGCGTTCCAAGCGCGGACCCGGGCTGGGGCCCAGCAGAAGGTGGCATTAATGCAGCGGGAAAATGAGGAAGAAATGGAGTGTCACGTTAAAGTGGCCCAGGCCTTGGGACTCGAACCACTGAAGCCTCGGGACCTGCACTGATCCTGTGGCTGTGAGCGACGCCGAATTGCAGGCACAGTTGTGGAGAAGCGCTCTCTGCCCTGGTGCGGGCAGGGTGGGGGCGGCGTGACCGGGGGACCGAGCCCAAGTGCTGCCCGGAGAAGCTTCTCTGGCCGCTGGACCTGCAGGCGAGCCCTCGGCCCAGGATCCCCGCAGTTGGGCGCTCTGAGTGGGCTGAAGGGACCCAGAGATTCGTTACAAAGGTAAAAATGTTCTAAGCAGCTGGGCGCTGGTGGAGCAGGTCTAAATGAGACGCTTAACTGGTGACTGGTAAATTGTGAGGAAGGAAATGCCTGCAGTGAACTGCGGACCGGATCAGCACACTGAGATTCTTCTTCAAGAAGACAGGATTTTGTGTGTGTGTGGGGGGGGGGGGGGGGTCGCTGTAAACTGAGATTTTTCAGGGGCTGTTCAAGAGGGAAATTAGTTATATTCTGCGTGTTACTGGGCTGTAGGGAGAGGAACGCAGGGTCTAAATTAAGCCTCTTCAAACTTCCTCAGTTCTTTGAAAAGTGTGTGTTTGAAGAAGACCATTTGGCTGGCAGAAGAGGGATGTGTGGGGAGGGAATATCTCTTGTAAACCACGCTTTGAAAAGGGGAGGTGTGTGCAGGAGTTTCAGAGCAGATTAAAACTGCAAGGTATCCCCTACCTCTCTCCTCCATTTCCCCAGACCTGCTATTGTAAGGGCATACTGCACATCCTTACAGTGAAACATAAAAGGTCCCTTCAGTTGTCCAGTGGTTAACTACTTTGCTAATTTTACTGTATTCTGGAGTTTCAATGTAATCCACTTAGAATTTATTCTGGCATGAGATTGACAAAGATCTGTATTTACCTGATTCCTTGGAGACATCCTAATACCTTTTCAAAGCCCTTTTATTCCTCTTCTCCCTACAGATTTGTTTCTTTAGGAAACAGTATGATTTTTCAAACATCTTTTTTTTTTTTTTAAGACATACTCCAGAGATGGATTATCCAATAAGCAGGGTACACATGGGGTTACTTGTGCCTACTTACTAGTCAAAATTTTACCTGTTTTTCACCACATGAAAGATGTGATGAAAGCCCCATGAAACTGTGCACTACTGATTGGTAAGTAAACACAATTAAGCCTGTGGCACACCTTGCTTAGTGTAATCCCGTGAGTACCTTGCTTACTGGTTAATCCGCCCCTGCATCCTGACAAAATGTCTACACTTGATAGGAAATCAATTAGCTTGACAAGTTAAATAAAAAATAATTGAAGAGGGAGCACTTAGCTTTGTTAGGGAGCTGAGAACTCTGAGGTGCATGAAAGTAAAAGGAGAAGTTGGTGCGAAGCTCAAACTCGTTGGGAACATAACAGCTGTCCCTAAACCAAACCAAACCCACTGCCATCGAGTCGATTCTGACTCATAGTGACCCTATAGGACAGAGTAGAACTGCCCCATAGAGTTTCCAAGGAGCGCCTGGCGGATTTGAACTGCTGACCTTTTTGGTTAGCAGCCATAGCAGTTCACCACTACGCCACCAGGGTTTCCCAGCTGTCCCTAAAACCCACCCCTAGTAAAGTGAAATATAGGTTGTCGGCTAGTAGTTTGGAACACAAAGCAAATTATTGGGAATAACTTAAAATTTTGCCTAAAAGTTTTAAGTTGGTATTGGTGATGGTAGGGGAAGGAATTCTGAAGGTTGAGAGAGGTGGTATAACTTGAAAAGTATATGCTTTTAGGTCTAAAGAAAAAAAAATGTCATTTTTGTCATGCAGGCGGTTCCTGGATTACAAATGAGTTCTGCTCCTAAATCTGTCTTTAAGTTGAATTTGTACGTAAGTCGGAACAGTTAGGTACGGTTTGTATCTAACATCAGTTAATCAAATGTTTGTCTTAGCATGTAGTGTACCTTTTCTATACATAAACATGAAAGAATCATTTCCAGCTACACTAAAATATGGTAATAATAACAGTGTTCTAATGCGCTTCCCAAAGTAGCTCCAGTTTATTACTATGAACCATTGTATACACCTCAAATTTTTAATGTAAGTAGGCTTTACAGGCATTGGTTTGTAACTACAGGTTGCATGTTAGTGGGTCTTTTGTAACTGGGGACTGCCTGTGAAAACTAAACAAAGGGTGTGCAGTTCTTATTTTAAGCCTATGGAAGGGGCTTTGAAAAGGTTGAAAAACACTGATGAGGTTAAGCAAGGGAAACCAGGAAGATTGGCAGGCTTAGTTCATCTTGAGGGACGCAACACATATCAGTGACGTATAGCACAAGGTTTTGTTTTCTGAGTCAGTAAAAGCTCACTAGTGTTACTTTCAAAACAACAACAAAATCGTTTCCTTTCTACCATTTCTGTCCCGTGGGTTAGGCACCTGGAGGATGGAGAGCAAATGAAAGAGATTAGAGTCCAAACTGCATGCCTAAGGAGTAGTGCCCTTTGAGAAGGATCTGTGTCACATTGTGTAAATACAAGAGCCTTCACATTGAGAGGGGTCTGAGCACCTTCGATGTGAGAGCTAGATAGCAGAACCTCAGGTGGGGACTGGGAGTGCTATTATCTGATACTGAAGCAGTGGGGGAAACAGAGCCAGGAAGTGTTGAATTCAGTGAGGCTCTTGCATTTGGAACATTGAGGAGGCATTTCCAGACAGAAGTGCCTCATTGTTGGCCAGCCTGGCTTTGCTTTACGTGGCTTCCAGACGACCTGCCAGTCACAATGGAGGCTTCTATGGAGGTTGTAGCTTATGCTTATGATGTGCTCTAGGAAAGAAAGTCTCCCAAAGACAGAAATCTAGGCTTCCAGAAAGCAGATTGTGCCCTCCCTACCAGCACGTGGCACTGCTGTCTCTGGGAATTCCTGGAGGAGATGAAATAATGGAGCTGGCAGACCAGCAGTGTGTAGCCTCTAGTCTAGAAGATCTCGAGAAGCTTTGTGAGATCTCAGTCAAAGAGAAGCTCAAAGAAAATAGTTGTGAAAGCGAAAGTGTTTCTGTAAGGTTGGAATAATGGGTGTTGTGGGGACTGAGGGATGGTTGTGATTACTTTGCTGGGTGTGTGTGTAGTGGGCGAGAAGGCTGAATGTAACCTAACAATTAAGCATCAAAATATAGGGTTTGAAAGCACTTTGCATAAATTGGTTACTTGAATGTGAAGTTAAAATCATAATTCAATCAAAATGCCCCATAACTTCATAGTTTCTAATTCTTTGCTTGTAAAGCTAGTCTGCACACATGGGTGGGATTCTGGAAATATGCATGTGACTTTTAAACCTGATCAGTATCCAGTAATCACATACCTTGAACGTAGGGGTGAGAGTATTAGTAAAAATACTGTTGGTTAATTAGCCACTATATTTTAGAGCTGACACAGAAGGCAGGTCAAAGTTATTCACGAATCAGTTTCTTCTGAAACTTGAAACTTCCTAAGAAGTATGGATTTTCTTAAATTCTGTCCTTTTGAAATTTTATTCACAACCGAAAACTTGGACATTGGTTTTATTGACCTTACGAGCCCGGGTTTATTCATCCATTCTCTTTTTGGAAATAATTAGATGGCTGTTCTTTGAAATGAGTTTTGTAGACATGAAGTTTGAGGGAGATGGGTGCTGTTGCCAGTGATGGGGAGGTTACCATGTATAATGAGGCCCTCAGCTTTGACCCTGACCCAGGTAGAGTACACTGCCTTTGGTGCCAGTACCCCAAGCCACCTGCTTCCTCTTGCAGTTCGTATTCTATGCTCAGCTTATTGGAGGTTTATTTCTGTCTCTCTTCAAATGAACTGATGAGCTTGCTTTACTGCCGATGACGAATCCTAAAATTCTGCTGGTGCTAGCTCAACATTATTAGTCATTACGGAGATGCAAATCAAAACCACAATGCCATACCACCTCACCCCCACTAGAATGGGTATAATAAAAAAAAATTTTAAAAAAAAGAGGAAAATAACAGGTGTTGGCAAGGATGTGGAGAAATTGGAACTCTCGTTCATTGCTGGTGGGAATGCAAAATGCCACAGTCACTGTGGAGAACAGTTTGGTGTTTCCTTAAAAAAGTTAAATGTAGAACATATGACCCAGCAGTTCCAGTACTAAGCATGTGGCCCAAAGAGCTGAAAGCAGGGATGCAAACAGCAACCTGTATACCAGTGTTCATTGCAGCACAATTCACAGTAGCCAAAAGGTGAAAACAAGGGAAGTGTCCATCAAGAGATGAATGCATAAACAAAATGTGGAATGTACATAACGATGGGCTATTACTCAGCCATGAAATCCTGATACATGCTATAAGGTGGATGAACCTGGAAAACATTTTGCTGCACAAAATAAGACAGTCACAGAAAGGTACTGTTTGATCTCTCTTACATGAAATAGGCAGATCTATAGAGACCAGAGCTTATTAGTGATTCCCGGGGTGGGACAGAGGAGTAAAGGGGAAGTCAGTGCTTAGGGGTCACTGAGTTCCTGTTAATGGTGGTGGAATAATTTGGAAAAGGATAGTCATTAGTTGTACGAAATGTTGAATGTAATCAATGTCACTGAATTGTACCTGTAAAAATTGTTGGGGAAAAAAATCCTGCTAATACTAGATAGTGATAGTCACAACAGCTTATTAACATTGCTTCTTTATGTGACCCCAACTCTCTTCGCTTTTCTGAACCTCAGTTTTCTGACCTGTTCACTGGGATTGGTAAAGTGGCAAGTGTTGCTTAAGATTCCTTCCAAGCCTGAAATTGTCTGACTATGTGATTTGTGTAGGTATTTCTGAAGCCTCTGGAAAATTCTCGTTTAGAAGGTATTTTCATACTGTGAGTGTAGGGAGTCTTAGTCATGCAGTGCTGCTATAACAAATACCACAAGTGGATGGCTTTAACAAAGAGAAGTTTATTCTCTCTCAGTCCAGTAGGCTAGAAGCCCAAAGTCAGGGCGGTGGTTTCAGGGGAGGGCTTGCTTTCTCTGTGGGCCCTGAAGGAAGGTTCTTGTGCTGTATCTGTCTTCCCTTGGTCTGGGAGCATCTCAGCGCAGGAACCTCAGATCCAAATGATGCGGTCTGCTCCTGGTGCTGCATCCCCAACTCTCTGCTTCCTTCCCTTTCCTTTTTATCTCTTGAGACATAAAAGGTGGTGCAGGCCAGATACCAGGGAAACTCCCTTTACATTGGCTCAGGGAGGTGACCTGGTAAGGGTGTTACAATCCCACCCTACCCGTCACAATCACAAAATGGAGGACAATCACAGAACACTGGGAATCATGGCCTAACCAAGTTGTTACACACATTTTTGGGGGACATAATACAATCCATGACATAGGGTGAGAAGAAATTTAAAGTCTCATTAATATTTATTTTGATAGCAAAGTTTTGTTGTAAAATAAGAAACAGATATAAAAATGGGATATAAAAAGGGGCAAGGAGAAGGGATACAGGCAGAGAATGCAAATGGGTCTTCCAGAGTGCAAAGAAATTAGACTCTGAGCACCTGGGGGCAGTAAGACATGGTGGCGGGTATAGATCCTACATAAAAGTTGGAATCCTCCAGGGAGTGAGATGGGGTGAGGTTTCCTTTTAGGTGCTGAGGTTTACCAAGAGTCTAGACAGGACTTGGCTAGGTCAGCAGAAAAGGAACTTGGAAACTCCCTCCACTTAACCAGCTGCCCAGTCAATCCATCAACCAACAGGGATAGGGGGGCCAAGACTCCCCAGAGGCCAAGTCCCAGATGCCGTGTAATCTAATCTAAGAAGATTTTAAGGCCAGCAGCCTGGTGACTTCGAGCACTGTGGGATCTTTGAGTCATACATAAATCATTAACCTCACGGCAACCCGCAGGAGGTAGATGGTAGGTATCTGTATTTTCTAGACGTGCACATTGCTGTCAGGGGCAATGAAATACCCTGAGATAGTTTCCCTGCCTAGTCTGCTGGTGATCTAGGCTTCCAACCCAGGCATGGTCAGTTCTGTGACTGGTTTTAAAACCTAATTCTTACGTGCAGGAATGCTATCCTATCTCTCCCAAGCATTCTTTATAGTAAAAACCTTAAAATCTAAGCTAGAGTGTCCCAGCTGCCCTCATGCCCCCCAAAACACCAGTGTAGGCCAACATCTTTAGTGGAGGCCCAGACCAAGGTAAGTGAAGAGCTCCTGAGTGTTTTGGAGGCACACCTGTATGAAGCAGGGGTTCAAGCATGTGAATTTCAAAATGGTAGGGAAGGAAGGCAGGGGCAGGGTGTGTAAATGGCGGAGAGGAAGTGAAGGACATTAATCTGAGTCAGGCTGCTCTCTCTTGAACATTAGTTTTTTTATGGTGGGAGATAGATTGCCTTTTCTTAGACTTGGGAAGGCTGGATTGAACCCTGCTCCCCTCTGGCTGCTTCCCAGCCTGGGCATCCTTCAGCTCCAAGGCCTCGTTCAGCTTTAGGAACATCTCGAAGCATTCATGCCCATGAATCTGATTCAACTCATAAAGCGCCATGCCAATCAGTAATTGTGCAGATAAAATCATTAGGTTTTGGGTGATGGGATGGAATTCATTATGTGCATGTAATTATCTCAGGCATTATTTGGGATTTCTTTACATGAGATGTGATTTTCCTAGAACCAGGGAAGGGTTGTTGGGCCTTTCTGAGGTGTGTTGTCCAAAATGGAACCAGGTCTGATTGCCTTTTTCCTGTACCATATCAGGTTGTTAGCTCTGCTAGTTCACGTTACCTCAGCCACCATCCTCCTTCTCCATGGATCACTTTCCTTAACTTTTCTGTCGTTACTGTTTCTACAAAGGGAACAGCTTGCCAGAGAGTTGAAGATTCCAGGTTTGGTGGATAATAGCATTAGCAAAGCACATGGTTCTGCAGTTCCACTTTATCCTTCCTCAGTGGCAGTCACGTGTCCATATACTCATCTGTTTACAGTTCCTAGTGAATCAGGTAAGGAGCCCTGGTGGCACAATGGTTGAGCACTCAGCTGCTTACCATAAGGTTGGCAGTTCGAACCCACCCAGCGGCTCCATGGGAGAAAGACCTGGGAATCTGCAGGCACCTAATAACAACAGTGAATCAGGCATTGGCATTGGGAGCATTATGACCAAGGCTGGCTTTGAGCTCTCATTTGTGCTGACGATTTTTGAGGCCAGAAGGAGAAAGTCACTGTTTGGTGTCCCCTTCTCAGAGTCCAGGTGGAAGTCTGGGAAGAAGGGGTAGAAAAGATACCACATCTCTTTCTGAGCTCTCCAGCTTCTACAGCTTGAACTCAAATCAGACTCCGTGAAGAGAAAACGACAACTAATAGAAATCTAGGCAAAGCCAAGGATGGTTAGGAAAGAGGGACAGGAAGTGAAAAATTAAAAAAAGAAAAATTGCATTCAGCTTAAAAACTGTTTGGAGTGTTGTTTTAAGCTTCCGTTAGTACTTTGGAGCCCTTACTGGATAATGCCCCATTGCCCAGCCTCAGACAGAGGGCAGCCAGAAAGTCTGATGTCCTTAGGTGCCTCACATGGCTTGGTAATGAGTGCAATTTACTGAACAAAATAGACAATTAGGGGCTGTAGGTCTCTGGAGATTGCCATCAATGTACATCATTACTGCTCTTGAGTGACGCATGTGTGTGGGGATGAGCAAAGCAGAGAAAAGGCAGCTGCAGAAGCGTGTCAGCAACTGAAGACTCCAGGTGAGCAGCCAGGCACAGGCTGACCACAGCTCAGGGGATGGAGGTTGTTAAGGAAAGGAGCTGGTCCTGCCAGGTTTTCTCAATAAAGGAAAAGAGTTGGGCTTTGCGAGCTCTGCTCATTTTCCTCTGTGGCTCCCTATAGTTACTGTTTGAACAGGTTTTAACAGTAACTAAAAAGTATAGCATGTCAGAAATAGCACTTGACTGGCATGTGTAAATGCTGTCCAATGATAAAATTGTAGAGTAAGCCATTCTTTAACTATCAGTTAGCGACCAAAGAACGTAATCCTAGAGATACCAGTAGACCGGAGTTTCTCAACCTCAATGCAGTCGACATTTTGACATTTTGGTCCAGAAAGTTCTTGTTTTGGTGGCGGTGGTGGGGTGCTTTTTGTAGGATGTTTAGCAGCATCACTGGCATCTGCTTACTGGATGCCAGTAGCACTGCCCTCCTCCCCAATCGTGACAATCAAAAATATCTCCAGACATGCCAGATGTCTGCGTGAGGGGGGAGGGACACCAAAGGAGCCCCAGCTGAGTGACTACAGTGGGAGATACAGGAATTTAATCTTGCTCTGAGTTTCTCTGTGACTGTATTTTAATGATTTAACCTCATCTTGCCTCAGCTTCCCTACCAGTAGACACAGTCTAAGGAAAGTAATGTGCATAATACTGTGTGGCAACTAGGGGGTTCTCTAAGTGCTCGGAAACAATACCTGTCTCCCCATATTTCCAGGACCCAAAGATCACTCTTAATCTTTGTGATGGCAGTAACTGAGGGGCAGTGGGAATTTGGAGAAGGGTAAAGACTTAAAAAAAAAAAAAAAGACTTAGTAGTGTGGGAAATGGTGAACCCTACTGGCATCTGAGTTTATTTGAAGGCATCCTGTCCTAGTTTATTGTGACAGTGTATTCTGGATGAAGGCTTTCTTTTGGAGAGGAAAGAAAGGGGAGAGTAGACGAGGCAAGAAGGAGGCTGCTCAGAAGGGCAGTCAGGAAAGTGCACTTGATGGGGCGATCTCCTAATGTGAAAGTGACTCATATACAATTAGACCAGAGGACACAGAGAAGTAACCCCCTCAATCAAAATATCTTTGCACATGCCTGCTGATCCAGAAGAGTTGTTGCAGGTGATTAATGAAGACGAGAGACTGTTTGCAGAAGTCTCTTTGTTCTAGAGCCTTTACGTTTCTGTCTCCTCTCTTTTGGAATATGGAAAAAAGTTGTCTTCAACATACCCTTTGATAAATGCTTAACTATGATACATGTGTTCTTTTCTTACTCTTCAGAACTGTGTGTGGGAAAGGTGAAAACGGCTGTAATCCTGATCTAGACCCGAGTGATGTACGTTATTTTAACAGAAAGCACCAACTTGACTCTAAGGCAGGGTCAGTGCAGGTATCAGATGAAAACCATCCTGGCAGGCTTGCGTTCACCTCTGCGGTGTTTTCTGATCTCTGTAGTGTTAGATACACTTGCAAAGCTAATGACAAATGTGGACAGACCTTGGATCTAATAGGTGGAGAAGCCGTCTTAGACAGGTAGCCTTGTTATTTATATTCTGTCTGCCCTGCATTTATAGTACTAGGTGCTTTTACTAGAAGGGGCACTTCTGTGTAGCAGAAAGGGGACAGTGAGAGAAGCTGTTTTGGTAGATAGGTTGGTGTCTTAGTCATCTAGTGCCGCTGTAACAGAAATGCCACAAGTGGATGGCTTTAACAAAGAGAAATTTGTTCTCTCACAGTTTAGAAGTCTAGAAGTCCAAATTCATGATGCTAGCTCCAGGGGAAGGCTTTTTGTCTGTGTGAGCTCTGAGGGAAGGTCCTTGTCATCAATCTTCCCATCCTAGGAGCTTCTCAGTGCAGGGGCCTTGTGTCCAAAAGAAGCGCCCCCCTTGTGGTTCTGCATTCTTGGTGGTAGGAGGTCCCCATGTCTCTGTACTCACTTCTCTCTTTTATATCTTGAAAGAGATTGATTTAAAATACAAACTAATTTTGTAGATTGAGTCCTGCCTCATTAACATAAATACCCCTAACCCCACCTCATTTAGATGATAGAGGTAGGATTTACAACACATAGGAAATTACATCAGATGACAAAGTGGTGGATCCTCATACAATACTGGGAATCATGGCCTAGGCAAGCTGACACACACTTTGGAATATGTTGAAGTTTTTAATCTAGTGCTACTCAAAGTGTGGTCCTAGTAGCATCAGCATTACCTAGGAACTTGTTAGAGATATAAATGATTGGAGCTCAGCCTGTTACCAGAGAATAGCCTAGGTTCTTGTCTTCGGTGTAGGAAAGAGTTCAAACATTGAGACAAAGAGTGTCAAGCAAGCAAGGGGTTTTATGGGTTAATAGCAAAAAGTGCACTTGACCAGAGAGCATCTAGCGGCTCCTCAGAGGGACAGTCTGAGAGCCCTGATAGTTGTTTTCTTAGGGTTTTATACCCTTTTTCTCTTCTCTCTCCATGTTAACATTTAACAGCCAAGCCAGGGACCTTATCAAGTTAGGGACTATCTTATTGAGGAATGTCACCACTCCCTGTCACTTCTTCTACCGGAGTGTGAGCTCTCCCCCTTCCCCTTAATCTTTCCCCGCTCAAGTGCCATTCTTCCAAATCTTTGGGGTTGTTGAAGGGGGGTGGTCTGTCTTCTGTAGCGACTTCTTGCTGTCACTGGGGGCATAGAGCTGGCCCTAGGAGTGGCACTTGTTCTCTAATGGGGGTGCTTAGCTCGACTTCGTGGAGCCAGGAGCCGAGGATGGAAGCTTTGGGCCGCTTGATCGAAAGGGTTTTCAAGACTTATATTATTTGATGATGTCTGAATTCCAGCCATTTGCAACTGAAACTGTTGTAACCTGGAGGATATAAAAAGAGTCAGTATTTTAAAGAGGCAGGGCCCAAATAGTAAAAAAAGAATCAAAGACATTAAAGGGCCACAGAATGGTGTTTTCATGGGGCCCGTGGTCGATAGCGGCCAGTTTATTGAAATTGGTAGGTTTTATTCTGTAGGCTTTCATCCTCTCAACCAGGCACACTAACATGTGGTCTCTTGTCCACCTGCCTCTTTGGGTATTATAATCCCTTCTCGGGTCTGCGTCTTGGACTGTGGCGGTGCCCACGGGGTCGGCCTGTTGGGTTTTTTTTTGTTTGTTTGTTTTTTTAATAATTTTTATTGTGCTTTAAGTGAAAGTTTACAAAGTCAGTCTCTCACACAAAAACCACATACACCTTGCTACACACTCCCAATTACTCTCTCCCTGATGAAACAGCCTGCTCTCTCCCTCCACTCTCTCTTGTCCATTTTGCCAGCTTCTAACCCCCTCCACCCTCTCATCTCCCCTCCAGGCAGGAGATGTGAACATAGTCTCAAGTGTCTACCTGATCCAAGAAGCTTACTCCTCACCAGCATCCCTCTCCAGCCCATTGTCCCGTCCAATCCATGTCTGAAGAGTTGGCTTCAGGAATGGTTCCTGTCCTGGGCCAACTGAAGGTCTGGGGGCCATGACCACTGGGGTCCTTCCAGTCTCAGTCAGACCATTAAGCCTGGTCTAATGAGAATTTGGGGTCTGCATCCCACTGCTCTCCTGCTCCCTCAGGGGTTCTCTGTTATGTTCCCTGTCAGGGCAGTCATCAGTTGTTGCCAGGTACCATCTAGTTCTTCTGGTCTCAGGATGATGTAGTCGCTGGTTCATGAGACCCTTTCTGTCTCTTGGGCTCGTAATTGCCGTGTGTCCTTGGTGTTCTTCATTCTCCTTTGATCCAGGTGGGTTGAGACCAATTGATGCATCTTAGATGGCTGCTTGCTAGCGTTTAAGACCCCCGATGCCACACTTCAAAGTTGAAGGCAGAATGTTTTCTTAATAGAATTTATTTTGCCAGTTGACTTAGATGTCCCCTGAAGCCATAGTCCCCAAACCCCTGCCCTTGCTCCGCTGACTTTCAAAGCATTCAGTTTATTCAGGAAACTTCTTTGCTTTTGGTGCAGTCCAGTTGTGCTGACCTCCCCTATATTGAGTGCTGTCCTTCCCTTTACCTAAAGTAGTTCTTATCTACAATCTAATTAGTGAATGCCCCCTCCCTGCCTCGTAACCACAAAAGAATGTTTTCTTCTCACTTTAAACTGTTTCTCAAGTTCTTTTAATAGTGGTCTTATACAATATTTGTCCTTTTGCAACTTACTGATTTCACTCAGCATAATGCCTTCCAGGTTCCTCCATGTTATGAAATGTTTCACAGATTCCTCACTGTTCTTTATCGATGCATAGTATTCCATTGTGTGAATATACCATAATTTATTTATCCATTCATCTGTTGATGGGCACCGTGGTTGCTTCCATGTTTTTGCTATTGTAAACAGTGCTGCAATAAACACGGGTGTGCATATATCTGTTCGTGGAAAGGCTCTTATTTCTCTAGGATATATTCCAAGGAGTGGGATTGCTGGATCATATGGTAGTTCTATTTCTAGCTTTTTAAGGAAGCTCCAAATAGATTTCCAAAGTGGTTGTATCATTTTATATTCTCACCAGCAGTGTATAAGTGTTCCAGTCTCTCCACAGCCTCTCCAACATTTCTTATTTTGTGTTTTTTGGGTTAATGCCAGCCTTGTTGGAGTGAGATGAAATCTCATTGTAGTTTTGATCTGCATTTCTCTAATGGCTAATGATCATGAATATTTCCTTATATATCTGGTAGCTACGTGAATGTCTTCTTTAGTGAAGTGTGTATTCATATCTTTTACCCATTTTTTAATTGGGTTGTTTTTTTGCAGTTGAGTTTTTGCAGTATCATGTAGATTTTAGAGATCAGGCGCTGATCTGAAATGTCACAGCTAAAAACTTTTTCCCAGTCTGTAGGTAGTCTTTTTACTCTTTTGGTGAAGTCTTTGGATAAGCATAGGTGTTTGATTTTTAGGAGCTCCCAGTTATGTAGTTTTTCTTCTACATTCTTTATAATGTTTTGTATACTGTTTATGCCATGTATTAGGGCTCCTAACCGTTGTCCCTATTTTTTCTTCCATGATCTTTATCGTTTTAGAGTTTATATTTATGTCTTTGATCCATTTTGAGTTAGTTTTTTGTGCATGGAGTGAGGTATGGGTCTTGTTTCCTTTTTTTGCAGATGGATATCCAGTTATGTCAGCACCATATGTTAAAAAGACTGTTTTTTTCCTCATTTAATTGTTTTGGGGGCCTTTGTCAAATATAAACTGTTCATATGTGGATGGGTTTATGTCTGGATTCTCAATTCTGTTCCATTGGTCCATGTATCTGTTGTTGTACCAGTACCAGGCTGTTTAGACTACTGTGGCGGTATAATAAAAAAAATAATAATAATAGGTTCTAAAATCAGGTAAAGTAAGGCCTCCCACTTTGTTCTTCTTTTTCAGTAATGCCTTATTTATCTGAGACCTCTTTCCCTTCCATATGAAATTGGTGATTTGTTTCTCCATCTCATTAAAGAATGTCGTTGGGATTTGGATCGGAATTGCATTTAATGTATAGATCGCTTTTGGTAGAAAATACATTTTTATAATGTTAAGTCTTCCTATCCACGAGCAAGGTATGTTCTTCCACTTATGTAAGTCTCTTTTGGTTTCTTGCAGAAGTGTACTGTAGTTTTCTTTGTATAAGTCTTTTACATCTCTGGTAAGATTTATTCCTAAGTATTTTATCTTCTTGGGGGCTACTATAAATGGCGGTGATTTCCTCTTCGATGTTTTTTTGTTGGTGTAGAGGAATCCAACTGATTTTTATACGTTTCTCTTATATCCCGATACTCTGCTGAACTCTTCTATTAGTTTCAGTACTTTTCTTGAGGATTCCTTAGGGTTTTCTGTGTATAAGATCACTTGTACAAAGTATCTACAAATAGAGATACTTTGACTTCTTCCTTGCCAATCTGGATGCCCTTTGTTTCTTTATCTAGCCAAATTGCTCTGGCTAGGACTTCCAGTACAATGTTGAATAAGAGTGGTGATAAAGGGCATCCTTGTCTGGTTCCCTATCTCAGTGGGAATGTTTTCAGGCTCTCTCCATTTAGGGTGATGTTGGCTGTTGGCTTTGTATAAATACACTTTATTATGTTGAGAAATTTTCTTCTATTCCTATTTTGCTGAGAGTTTTTATCATGAGTGGGTGTTGAACTTTGTCAAATGCCTTTTCTGCATCAATTGATAAAATCATGTGATTCTTGTCTTTTATTTATGTGGTGGATTTCATTACTTGTTTTTCTAATGTTGAACCATCCCTGCATACCTGGTATGCATCCCACTTGGTCATGGTGAATTATTTTTTTGATATGTTGTTGAATTCTATTGGCTAGAATTTTGTTGAAGATTTTTGCATCTGCGTTCATGAGGGATATAGGTCTATAATTTTCTTTTCTTGTGGTGTCTTTCCCTGGTTTTGGTATCAGGGATATGGTGGCTTCATAGAATGAGTTTGGTAGTATTCCATCCTTTTCTATGCTCTGAAGTACCTTTAGTAGTAGTGGTATTAACTCTTCTCTGAAAGTTTGATAGAACTCTGCAGTGAAGCCACTGGGACCAGGGTTTTTTTTTTTTTGTTGGGAGTTTTTTGATAACCTCTTCTTTTGTTATGAGTCTATTTAGTTGTTCTACCTCTCTTTGTGTTAGTTTAGGTAGGTAGTGTTTTTCCAGGAATTCATCCGTTTCTTCTAGGTTTTCAAATTTGTTTGAATATACTTTTTCATAGTAATCTGATATGATTCTTTTAATTTCAGTTGGGTCTGTTGTAATATCACCCCTCTCATTTCTTATTTGGGTTCTTTGCTTCCTCTCCTGTTTTTCTTTTGTCAGTTTGGCCAATGGTTTATCAATTTTGTTAGAGTTTTTGAAAAAACCAGCTTTTGGCCTTGTTAATTCTTTCAATTGTTTTTCTGTTTTCTATTTCATTTAGTTCAGCTTTCATTTTTATTATTTGTTTTCTTCTGGTGCCTGTGGGTTTCTTTTGTTGCTCTCTTTCTATTTATTCAAGTCGTAGGGATAATTCTTTGATTTTGGCCCTTTCTTCTTTTTGAATGTGTCCATTTATTGATATAAGCTGGCCTCTGAGCACCGCTTTTGCTGTGTCCCAAAAGTTCTGATAGGAAGTGTTTTCATTTTCATTGGATTCTCTAATTTCTTTATTCCAACCTTAACGTCTTCTATAATTCAGTCTTTTTTGAGCAGGGTATTGTTTAGTTTCCAAGTGTTTGATTTCTTTTCCCTGCTTTTCCTGTTATTGATTTCCACTTTTATGGCCTTATGGTCAGAGAAGATGCTTTGTAATATTTCAATGTTTTGGATTCTGCTAAGGCTTGCTTTATACATAATATGTGGTCTATTCTAGAGAATGTTCCATGTGCACTAAAAAAGAAAGTATAGTTGGTTGATGTTGGGTGGAGTGTTTTGTATATGTCTGCGAGGTCAGGTTGGTTGATTGTGGCATTTAGATCTTCCGTGTCTTTATTGAGCTTCTTTCTGGATGTCCTGTCCTTTACTGAAAGTGGTGTGTTGAAGTCTCCTACTATTATTGTGGAGCTGTCTGTCTCACTTTTCAATGCTGATAGAGTTTGTTTTATGTATATTGATCAGCCCTGTCATTGGGTGCATAAATATTTAATATGGTTATATCTTCCTGGTCTATTGTCCCTTTAATCATTATGTAGTGTCCTTCTTTATCCTTTGTGGTGGATTTAACTTTAAAGTCTATTTTGTCAGAAATTAATATTGCTACTCCTGCTCTTTTTTGTTTGTTGTTTGCTTGATATATTTTTTTCCATCCTTTGAGTTTTAGTTTGTTTGTGTCTCTAAGTCTTTGTTGGTTTTGTATATACAGCCCATCTGTAAATCGTCTAGCTGTGTTGGAGAGATTTAGTCTTTCTCCCTGGGTGAGCGTTTGGTTACAGATGATCACTATGTCTTTCTAACCTAAATAAAAAAAAAAAACCAAACCCATTGCCATGCTGAAGATCATTCAAAAACAGCTGCAGCAGTATATTGACAGGGAACTGCCAAAAATTCAGGCTGGTTTCAGAAGAGGACATGGAACCAGGGATATCGTTGCTGATGTCAGATGGATCCTGGCTGAAAACAGAGAATACCAGAAGGATGTTTACCTGTGTTTTATTGACTGTGTAAAGGCATTCGACTGTGTGGATCATAACAAACTATGGATAACACCGTGAAGAATAGGAATTCCAGAACACTTAATTGTGCTCAGGAGGAACCTTTACATAGATCAAGAGGCAGTCGTTTGGACAGAACAAGGGGATACTGATTGGTTTAAAGTCAGGAAAGGTGTGCATCAGGGGTGTATTCTTTCACCATACCAATTTAATTTGTATGCTGAACAAATAATCCAAGAAGCTGGACTATATGAAGAAGAATGGGGCATCAGGATTGGAGGAAGACTCGTTAACAACCTGCATTATGCAGATGACACAACCTTGCTTGCTGAAAGTGAAAAGGACTTGAAGCACTTACTGATGAAGATCAAAGACCACAGCCTTCAGTACGGATTACACCTCAACATAAAGAAAACAAAAATCTTCACAACTGGACCAATGAGCAATGTCATGATAAACAGAGAAATGATTGACGTTGTCAAGGATTTCATTTTACTTGATCCACAATCAACAGCCATGGAAGTGTCAGTTAAGAAATCAAAAGACGCATTGGGCAGATCTGCAAAAGACCTCTTTAAAGTGTCGAAGAGCAAAGATGTTACCTTGAAGACTAAGGTGCACCTGACCCAAGCCATGGTATTTTCAATCACATCATATGCACGTGAAAGCTGGACGGCGAATAAGGAAGACCAAAGAAGAATTGACGCCTTTGAATTGCAGTGTTGGCAAAGAATATTGAGTATACCATGGACTGCCAAAAGAAGGAACAAGGTCTGTCTTGCTCCTTAGAAGCAAGGATGGCGAGACTGCGTCTTAACATACTTCAGACATGTTGTCAGGAGGGATCAGTCCCTGGAGAAGGACATCATGCTTGGCAAAGTACAGGGTCAGTGGAAAAGAGGAAGACCCTCAATGAGGTGGATTGATAGAGTGGCTACAACAGTGAGCCCAAGCATAACAACGATTGTAAGGATGGCACAGGACCAGGAAGTGTTTCGTTCTGTTGTGCATAGGGTCACTATTCTTTGGAACTGACCCGACGGCACCTAACAACAATGCTAAATTTCAGTTAGAGAGTAGCGAAGATATGAGTTTTCTCTTCCAAGTTTATACACCTCTTGAATTCTATCCACAGATTCCCTAGATTAAGAAACTCCTAAGCAGGCCTGCTGCCGTAACCATTAAACTTTTGGCTGCTGAGTGCGGTTCAGTTCGATCCACCAGTAGCTCTGTGGGAGAAAAGACCTGACAATCTGCTCTCTTAAAGCTTGCAGCCTTGGAAACCCTATGGGGCACTTCTGCTCTGTCCTGTAGGGTTGTTACGAGTCATAATCAACTCGTCGGCATACAACAAGAAGAAGCCCTTGTTTAGTATCATTTACCGATGGCATAAACTGGATTTAAAAATATACATCCAAGGTTATTAATAAACATTTCCCTAGCTTCAAAAGACTTGCAACAATTAAAAATGATTCTTATGAAAATTATCCTTAAAGACATTGACATTAAAAATATTTCAATGGCTTTTTAAAATAGTTGAGATACGAAGAGGTATTCATCCTTCCAGTCATTCTTTTATTTATCTATTAAGAATTCTCTGAGCTGGAACCGACTCGACTGCAATGGGTGTTTTTTTTTTTTTTTTTTTAATGCAGCAATTAGGGGCAAAACCTGCCACAGTGATTATAACAAGTTTAGCTGGTGGCAGACAACTAGCTGTTCCCCCAAAATTTGTTCTCTCCTTCCGTAGAGTTGTCACTGGGAAGTTGCTGCCAAGCCAAGGACTGTATGTCCTACCCCTTCATTTAGGTGGCGGTGATATGATGAGCCCTCAGCAGTGGAATGTGAGCATAAATGATGGATGCTTCTTCCAGGCCAAGGCTTTGAAGAAGCAGACATGCCTTCCTTACTGTCTTTTCTTCTGTCTGCCAGTTGAATATTGAAGAAGTCAGCCTGGGTCCCGGAATGACTCATGGAACAAAGTGCCCCCCAGTCCCCTTCCACAATATTCAAGACCCACTTTGGACATCCCAGGATTGAATGATAAACTTCTGTTGTGCTAAACTGTTGAGATTTTGGGGTTTGTCTGCTACAGCGGCCACTTTTTCCTCAACTAATAGGAGAGGCATCAATTAGGGATTTTGCATGGGGCCCCGATTTCCCTGCGCATCATGGTTGGTATGGCAGGTATAGCAAACTGGATCACTCAACTCCATTCCAACCCCTTTGTAGTGGGAAAGCTAAATGGAAGAACGTCAAAGATATTTCCTCATTTCCCAGACACCCATTTATAGTTCAGGCTTCACATGAGACACAGGTTGTTCCAAGTGGGCATACTTGTGTGTGATTTAGGAGGCAGAAATGAACATAATGAGCGCAGGTCATGCTCCTACTATTTCTACTGTTTCTTCTATCAACCATGTTTGTGGAAAAAAAAAAAAGCTACAGATAATAGAAAAATCCACTTGCAAGGGCTTAAATAAATAGGAACTTATTTTTTTACCTAACAAGAAGTTTGGAGGTAGGCAGATACTGGAGTTGGTTCGTGAATTCAACAGTGTCAGGGTCAGCATCTGTGCAATTTTTTGGATGTCCCCTCATGGTTGCAAGGCCATTGCTGCAGCTCCACCCATCACATCTGTATTTCATGCAGGAAAAAAAAAAAAGAAGTAGAAAAGGGGAACAGCAATGCCAACTGCTTCTTTTTATCAGAAAGGCAAAAGCTTTCCCAGAATACTTCATGACAACTTACCTTTAGGTCTCACTGTCCAAAACTAGGCACATTGACACCTGAACAAAATTAGGATTCTGTTGGCATGCAAGAGGGAAGGATAGCTATAGCGTACCCTAAAACATAGAAGTCATGGTCACTGTTCTCAAGGACCTGATAATGGCTTTATAGAAACAAAACATATGCAGGTACATTTGAATAATAATACCAGAGTTAAGAAAAGCTAAAAGACAATAATTTAAGTTACAGAGCAGACATTTTAGAGGAGATGGGAGTTGTAGGGGTCTAATCTATCCCACCTCATTTTCAGGAGGGCTGGTGTGAAGAACCATGCATATCAGCTGAACTCTGTGAGTAGCCTCTTGCTTGCCCATGGTGCCATGCTAGCATCACCTGCCAGAGCAAACCAGTGTTCTGAGCGAGTGTCCAGATGAAGTGACCTTGGCAGGATTGATGAACAGGAAGTGGTGAACTTGACCTGGTCCTGGGAGAATGAGAAGATACTACAGGGACCGAGGAAAGGGTCCTGAACACAACTCCAGAAGTTAATTTTGTGAGTAGAGCGTTTCCCTGGATGCCAGAAACACTAAGGATGGCCACCTTCCTGTAATTAACCCGAATCTCCTTAGTCACCCAGACATAATGGAGGCTCTGAATTTGCCTCCAGAGAGGAAGGGGCCCTCACCCTGGAATCACTGGCACTTGCCTTTTGACGTGAGATTTATTGACATGAATGATCCCAGTCCCCTATGGAGTTGCCTTGGCCACGGAGATAATAATTTACCTTCTATGGCAGCAGTGCTCCTGAGGAATGAGCATTAAGTATTTGCAATGAGTATTTTCTGGTTTTTATTTAAATTTGTTGGCTTTTGTGATATTTGTCCCTGGATCATTTGTCATTCAAGCTCAACTTTAATTTTCTCACTAACATGGTTCAACAACCCATTGGGATGCTGCTTTGGGAAAGGATGAAAATCTACAGAAGCAACTGTCCCATATCCCTAGGGCCTTACCACTTCGTTGTGTCTCAGGCCTGCTTCCAGCTGCCAGTCTGAAATCTCTCTGCCTGAGGGCTCTCTTGGAAACTATGGAAAGTCTCTCTCTGTCTGCCCACACTACAGGGCGGAGTGCCTGAGACTCATACCACCCTCCCTTCAGTGTAGCTGTCAACCAAGGACTGATGGGATTTGATGAACATACATACCTCAGCTCCTCCACCCCTGTGGTAGGATAATCCTGCTGACGAGTGTGTTATCCCACATATGTGAGCATGTGAGGCAGGAGCCCATGGCTTGTTGCCTACCAGACCTTTGGCACTTTATCTCTTGTAGAATCTCTCTGGGCAGCTCCCTGGGCTGGACTCCTCTTTCCACCATTAGTTAAACCTGGAGATAGCAGTGCTTCTTCCCCTTGGTCTTCCTGGGGTTGCCAGGGCTTTTTCTTTTCCAGAGTTGATTGATAACATTACCATTCCTCACTTGATGTGCCAGCCTGCTTAGGGGAACCAGTGCCAGGCAGATAGGAGAGAAGAACTCAATGGGTTACCTCAGCTCCTGAATTTTCCCCAAACATCCTTGTTGGAAAATGAAATCAGTTCCTAAAATTTAGTACCACTCTTTGGCCAACTTTAACCTGGAGAGATTATAAATACACTTTTTTTTTTTTAAAGAACTTTTCATTAGCACAGGTGAAGTCCCCCTTTTTTTGCAGATAGCCTTTTAGGACACCCAGTGTGGGCAGAAGAAGGAAGCTGGCTGTCTAGGCTTGGGCAATATTGATGTTAGTTGCCTCAGAGAGTCAAAGAGACAGAACGTCCCTTGAACATTAAGGCGTCAAAAAGAGATCCCTAAGCACTCAAAAAAGTCATAGAAAAAGGGAGGTTTAAAAAAAGAAAGAAAAGGAAACATGTATTAAACATCTACTCTGAGCTGAGCACTTAGCTTTTTTTTTTAATCAGTTTTGCCACTGTCTGTCCTCTCCCTCATCTCCTAGGGAAGAGGTTGCATGGCTCTAGGGGGAGTGTCTTGGTTATCTAGTGCTGCTTTAACCAAGAGAAATTTATTTTCTCAGTCTAGTGGCTAGAAGTCCAAATTCAGGGCATCAGCTCCAGGAGAAGGCTTTCTCTCTGTCAGCTCTGGAGAAAGGTCCTTGTCATCAATCTTCCTTTGGACTAGGAGCTTCTCGCCACAGGAAGCTCAGATCCAAAGGACACGCTTTGCCCTCGGCGCTACTTTCTTGGTGATGTGAGGCCCCCTTTCTCTCTGCTTGCTTCTCTTTTTTAAAACTCAAGAGAGATTGGTTCAAAACATAATCCAATCATGTAGATTTGAGTTTTGCCTCATTAACATAACTGTCTCCTATCCCACCTCATTAACATCATAGAGGTAGGATTTACAACACATAGGAAAAACACATCAGATGACAAAATGGTGGACAGTCACACAATACTGGGAATCATGGCTTAGCCAAATTGATACTTGTATTTGGGGGGGACACAACTCAATCCATGACAGGGAGCCATTCTTGAGAAGCATGGAAAGTCCCATCTTGGGATTTCCCCCTTTCGCTGGAAATTTTGCAGACCATCTCCCATTCACCCATGATGATCCACTGCTCCTTGCTTCTGTATTTGTAGATGCTTAGGCCTCTGGTTGTCTCTGAATTCCAGCTTCTGTAAAGGGGTTCTCACCCTCCCACCCCCCTTTAATGTCCATATTGAACAAAGCTATTTGGCTTGACCAGCCCCTTCTTCAGCTGCAAGCCTGGCCTCCGGCCCAATGATAAGCACCCACCCTTCTTGTTTCTATTTCAGACATTGAGCCGCTCACAGCTCTGTGGGTCTCCTGCAGATTAACTGGGCTAGGCATTCTGTCCCAGGCCCCAGGCCGCAGGTTGGGTTCAGGTCTGCTCCACATGTCTTGTTCTGGAGCCCAGGCCAAAGGGTCAGCAGCTACCTAGAGTATGTTCTTCTCCTGGTGGATCACCAGAGCACAAGGGAGCAACCCAGCCATGCAAGCACGTTTCAGGCCTCTGTTGACATCACACGTCTAGCCAGAAGTTGCGAGGTAGGTGTACTCCACTCTCCATGAAGCCGTTAGTGGACTGTGAATGATTTTATTACACGAGGATGACAAATATGGACCAGTAATTCAGTGTATCAGGTAACCTACGGTCATGTTGATGTGTGTCTCTTTAAATAGAACTTTGTTCTCATTTGGGCTTTTCCGAGTAGCCAACTTTGTTCTCATTTGGGCTTTTCCGAGTAGCCAAAATAAGTGTCTATGTCACTGGGAAGGGAGGAAGTGGGGAGAAGGAAGAAGCAGAGAGTTAGCGTGGCACGTTTGCACTCTCAGGACACTGAGTATCTACAACTCCATGTTGGTATGTTCCTGTATGTGTTTATTCATGTGAGAAAGAAATGCAAAGAAGGATATGAAATTTGTAAAACTGCTTTGAAGTTCATCCATTAACTTCTAAAAAGAAAGCCCTTCAAATTCTGAAAGACAGACAGATGCTTAAAGGCATATTAAGGGAGTAAGTACCTGGTGCACAAAAAAAGTTTTTAACTTTGACTAAGCCCTGTTTTTAAGGGAAAAAATAGAAACCCTCAGCTACGATGTTGCAAAACTGTCAATTAGAAAACTCACAACTGATAAGTCACTTGACTAATTCACAGGGAAGGAGGGGAAGGGAAGAAGTTGGTGGTTGTATCAGTATTTGTTGGCAAATTCTGACTTACCCTTCGGTAGCCACCAGCTGACAAAATTGACACTGTTCAAAATCTTACGACTAGTCCCATTATTGAAAAAAAGAAAAGAACATTTTGAAACAATCAGACATCTGGAAAAAGATGTTCTTGGTTTTACCATAGTAACTACGTGTGGCTGAGTGCCCTGGGACACTTCTCTCCTGTGACCATTCCCGCAGCAAGTCCTGGACACTACTTCTGTTGGCCACATGCAGCTCACATGAGCAGCAGCACATTTTCTGGGCCCTCGGCTACACAGCCCTCCTCATCTGTTGTCTCAGGCCAACATAAATTGCACACGCTTTAGAACAGGGTCTTACCCATAAATACTCAATGCTTTTCATCTTCAAAGCACTATGCAAGGAATACTTGGTCTTTGCTGAGTGTGCATGTCCAATCTTATTTTATGGCGTAGTTTTGCTTACTAATTATTGTTGTTGTAGTTGTTAGTTGCTATAGCATCAACTCTGACTCATGGCAACCCCATGTGCAACAGAAAAAATGTTGCCCGGTCCTGTGCCATCTGCAGAATTGCTGGTGTGCTCAAGTCCATTGTTGTGGTCACTGTGTATTTTGAGTGCCTTCCAACCTCTTCCAGCACTGTACTGGGCAATATGCTCTTGTGATCCATGAGGTTTTCATTGTCTAATGTTTTCATCAAATTTTGGAAGTTTTCAGTGGTTTTCTTTAAATATTCTTTCTGTCCCTTTTTCTCTCTCCTCTGTGACTCCCATGATGTGTATGTTGGTTAGCTTGATGGTGTCCCAGAAGTCTCTGAGACCCTGGTCATTTTTCTTCATTCTTTTTTTTTTTCTATTCCTCAAATCAGATAATCTTAATAGTCTTGTCTTCAGGTTTGCTGATTCTTTTTTTTTCCTGCCAATTCACATCTGCTCTTGAGCTCCTCTAATGAATGTTTCTTTTTTAGTAATTGTACTTTAAAACTCTAGAATTTCTTCCTTTTTTAAAAGTATAACTGATTTCTCGTTATCAATATTCTTTATTTGGTGAGGCATTAATCTCACATTTTCTTTGATTTCTTGGATGTGATTTCCTTTGTAATAGCTGATTTAATGTTTTTGTCTAGTAAATCCAACATATGGGTGCGTCAGGAACAGTTTGAGGTATACTTTTTTTATTTTTTTGCATGTCTCATAATTTTTTGTTAAAAAACAGATTTTTTAATTAATGTGGAAAACCGAAAATTGTATTCCCCACCTCTGTAGGATTTGTTGTTGTTGCTGTTTGTTTAGTGTCTTTCTTGGATTACTTCTGTAAAGCTTGTATTCTTAGTTGTGTGCAGCCACTGAAGTCTCTGCTTGGTTAGCTTATCCATAAACCCATTGCTGTCGAGTGGATTCTGACTCAGAGCAACCCTACAGGACAGAGTAGAACTGCTCTATAGGGTCTCCAAAGAGCGGCTGGTGGATCTGAACAGCCAATCTTTTGGTTGGCAGCCTGAGCTCTTAACCACCATGCCATCAGGGTTTCTTAGTGTCAGCAAATGATGAGACAGAGATTTCCTTAAATGCTTTAAATCAACAAGTCTCCCAGCCTTTTCCAAGGGGCTCAGTGTGTGTTAGGCATGGCATCAATGCCCTGGCAGGCATTTTACAGCTTTACCTACCCTTTAGTTCCTTCTTGTGCAGAGCCTCAAGGCCAGCAGTTACGAGAAAATACGGTCTTCTCAGGTCTTCCCTGGACATAGCACAGCTCTGCATATGCATGAGACCTCCTAGAATCTCAGAAACATGTCTGGACTTTATAAAGCCCCCATGGACATCTCACTCTCAATCTTTTTCTTTTTTGGTCTTCCTCTTGTTAACCCCTACCAGTATTTCTGCTTTAGGCAGCTGTGATGTTAAGCAGTTGCTACTCATTATTTCTGACAAATGCCCTGGGAACAGGGCTGGTCTCACAAAGTGAGTCTGAGTCAATGAAGAGAAACTCTGAGAATAAAGCTTTTTCAGTGAACTGCCAGACGGCTGAAATAGTGACAGTTCTCGGGGGATAGGACTTTTGGGGGAGCTTCAAACCTTTTCTGCTCCCTCTGGTGGCTACTAGGCTGCTGGTTTTCGTAGCTGCTGTGGTTATGAGGCTGTTGGTTTTCAAGGTAACTATAGAGCTGGAGAGAGGGATATGGGAATAGGTCAAGTTAAAATGCCACAAAGCTTGTGGTTCCTACAATGATTTGGTATTTTTCTTGAATAAATGCCCCTAGGATTGTTGCAAGGTACTTCCAGTTCCAAATTATCATGTTGTCAGTGTTACATCTAATAAACAAGACGTGGACGCAGGGTGTGCATGATGTCAAAAATACTTAGATATTCACACTTAGTGATTTAAATAAGTCAAATTCAATCACAGAATCATTTCTTGTGTAGCTCCTATGATGAGCCAAGTACTGCACCCTGGAGAATAACAAAGGTGAGTGAAACTGTATTGTTTAAGATTCTCACTGTAGAAGCAGACAGAAACTCACCTTAATCTTGTGTAGGCGAAAGGGAGACTTGTTGGGATGGTCCAACAGTCCCCTGCACAGATCAGAAGTAAAGATTGCGTGGAAATGAGAATGTCTCAGCCAGCAGCAACATGGATAGAAGACAGTACCCAGAGAAGAATTCTTCTGCACACTTATATGAACCCTGAAGCCTTGGCACCTATGGAACCCAGAAAAAACTCTGGGGAGTGGTGAGATTAGAGCTCTACCACTTGAAAGTTATAAAAAAGTAAATTAAAGAAGTAGTTTCTTGCAGGATTGAACTTGTAGTTTGAGGTTTGTTCCTATCTCCCTTAAATGTTTACAAAATTGGTGTTACACCACACATTCTGTTTTATTCATGAAAAAAAAAATAGGTTATGGGCATTTTTCAGTGTCCTTAATCTGGTTTTATGGTATATTTCATCAACTAGATGTGTTATAATTTATTCTGTCTCTTTATGTGGGACATATAGTTTCCGATTTTTTATTATTAGAAACGATGCTGTGAGAAATAATTTCCACATTAAACCCTGTCTGTCAGGCTTTTGCAGCACTCTCATTTCTCCTACATTTACAGTATCTTTCTTGTCCTCATTTTATCTTTATCACAGTTGAACATTCAGTTAAATTTATTGTTTTGTATCGCATTGTATGCATTTTAATAAGGTGCTCCTCAAATCCTTTCTGGAACAAGATAAAACACAAGTAAATAAATAAAAGCAGAATGCCCATATTTGTAAAACAAAAATCAGTATGCTTAGTGTGACAAATATGAGTTCACAGGGATGAAATTGCCCAGATAGTCTAATGGATCTACGAGTTACAGAAACTTAGTCATAGAATGCTTAAACGCTCAGTGCTCCCTATCTGTAAAATAGGGATGATAATAATAACAATACCTTCTTTATAGAATTGTTACGAAGACTAAATGAAATAATTATGTATACCAATTAATACAGTGTTTGGCTCTTTGTAAGTGCTCCAAAAGTGTTATTATTAGTAGTATCATTGATGGCCACTCAAAGGTAACCAGTAGCAAACAGGAAGTAATGTGATGGCCTACTTAAGTGACTAGATGACCGTGCTGGCCACCACAGCATTTTCTGGCAAAGCCAGCTCTTAATTTTAACCCTTCTTCAGGGCTTTCATAAATTATAACTATTTTGGTTTGAGGTAACAAAAACTCAGGTCAGACTAAGACAAGCAAAAAAGGATATTATAACATTGATACGGACATTTTTCCTGGAATCTAGTGGCAGCAATGATTTGGGCCTCAGGATCCCAGTGGAACCATGGATTTGAAAGACTTCATGACTTCTCGCCGTGGCTTGCCTCTGCTCCTCTCTGGGTCTTCTTATCTTTTCTCTTGTAATGACTGGTTTCTTCTCCTACTTAGTCTACACAGAGGAACACGGCCACCATTGGCCCAAGGTTTTACGTATAGCAGGTTCAGCAGCCTGGAGGGAAACCCAACCCTGGGACCAAAGTCAAAGCCTAAAGCCCAAATTCCTAGTGGATCAGGTTGATTACCACCGTCTATTCACTTTGTGGTCCTTGGTGACTTGTGTGTTGCTGTGATGGGGGAAGCTATGCCACCAGTGTTTCAAATGCCAGGAGGGTCACCTGTGGACACGTTTTAACAGAGCTTCCAGACTAAGACAGACTAGGAAGAAAGGCCTGATGATCTGCTTCCAAAAAATTAGTGAAAACTTTATGGATCACAACAGAATATTTATCCAACTCACTTGTTTTGGACACCACTGTGCCACCCGGGATCCCGACACATTATCAGAAGGGTCCGATTGCTGGAGGAGGACATCATGTTTGGTAAAGTAGGGGTCCAGCAAGGGTGAGGGAGACCCTCAAGTGAGATGGATGGGCAAAATAGCTGCAATGACAGACTTGAACCTGCTGGTGATTGTGAGGCTGACACAGTACCAGGCTTTGTTTTGCTCTGTTGTATGTAAGGTTGCCCTGAGTTGGAGTCAACTTGACGACAGTTATCTATCTACCTATGATCGATTAGCCTACATTGGGATGGATGTCTATCCCAGAATCAATCACTTGTAGCTAAAGGAGCTACAATGTTGCATAGCCTGCTGCCATGATAACCATGTGGCTTGGTTTTCAGAAAATGGAAATGCAAAATCCAGAAAAGTAAGGACTAAAGTCAGATAAATAGGTAATAGATGCTTGTTATAGTCCCTCCTCCCTGCCATCTTCCTGTGGTCGTTGAGAAAGCAGTTTATGCAGGACCCCAAACACTCATCCAGGGGAGTGGGAATTGATTACGAGGCTTGGTCATTCTTTCCCTTAGCTTGTAGACATACCTTCCTCTGAGTTCCCTCTCTTTTTCTCTACCTGTGCCCACTCTCCAGCCTGTAGGCAAAGGAAGGCTTGCTGAGTGTTTCAAGTGAAAGGTGCGGTCACATTTTTCAAAGCCCTTAGGACCATCACTTGGAACACCTTGGTCCTTTATGTCCTGAGAGCAAGCACATTGGTGCTTGGTGGAGGTGTCTTGAAGAGGTGTTAAGCACCGGCTCACAGAGATGGTGAGGTGGTGTGTTTTAGAACCTGAGCTGCTATCAGGGAATGTGCAGATTTTGTTATTTCCGTGTTAGCAGCTTCTTCTCCATGGACTTTGTCACATGAATTTCGGAAGGATGGAGTGTTTTCCTGATTGACACATTAGAATCATTCTTTGTGGCACAGTCACAAATATTCCCAGAACTTGCTGGCTGCTGCGAAGTCTGAGCTGCTGGAGACAATCTCTGAGTGTCACTTGAGGAAGTGCGAGGTCTGGCCTGGCTGAACTGCTTGTCTGGACACAAAGCCAGAGCATTATGTGCCCTGCAGGAGGCCCATCACCCTGGAGCCTGCCCAGGAGGGAGACTGACACATGTGGGTCGTTCCGAGGAGCCTTTTCCCCTTCACAGAGCAGAGCAGTCCTGACACTTCCGGAAGAAAATGACAGGGAACGTGCTCAGACAAAGGAGGGACAACCTTACCACTGCTTTCTGGACAGCCCTTTGTGGACTCGTACCAGTCGTTCTTTTACCCACCTTATCTAATCCACTTCTATTTTGTGTTCTTTAATAAAGGAAAGAAAGGCAACTGTTATTTCATGAATTCCTTCTGTGTGCTACAAGCAGCAGTGTGTGTGCCGGAGATGGTTTGTATAGGCTCACGAGAGCCAATTGTTTGCTTTCCAGGAATTTTGCAAGAAACTGTTAAACAGGGTCTTAATCAGAAAATATGTTAACATACTTAAAAATTAAATAGACTATATTAAAATGAAAGAGAAATATTCAGAACTCGCTTTTTAATTATTTGACTACATTTTACTGTTACTTATGCTGTAGCAGTTATTTATGTCTGTGGTATCTGTTTGTTGGGAATGTCGTATAATAGCTTGCTACTGTGCAACTCTGTCATATTGCTGGCTTGGAATTGGCCATGGAGGCAGTATGTAAGTAGTGCAAACAGTTTGTGATCATCTACTAACCTAAAGGTTTGGTGGTTCGAACCCACAGAGCAAAGCTGTAGAAGAAAAGCCTGGCAATCTGCTTCCATAAAGATTACAGCCAAGAAAATCGTACGGAGCAGTTGTACTCTGTAACACACGGAGTTGTCCTGAGCCAGAATTGACTCGATGGCAACAAGGTTTCTTTAGTCAGTATTTATACCACAGAAATCAAGAAACCCTACAAATCAGGTCTTGATTTATTGCTTTGTTGATTGCCTTAGAAAGTGATGGAAAAAGGTAAATAACATGATTAAACTTAAAAGTGTGTCATGTCTATAGCCGTTACGTTATGAATACCACAAAAAATTATGGATGTATTTTTCCGGTATTCAAAATTATTGCTGGATTCAGCAAAGAAGTTGCTCATGTCATTGACTAAGGCGTGAAGTTTCACATACATTTTTATTGTGTCACTTTTGTCTTACTCATTAACGTGAACAAAAATGTCACCAGCATATCCGTGTCTTATGTTGTTGTTGGTTGGTGTCATGGAGTCGATTTGTCTCATACTCCTACTCATAGCAACCCCATGTGACAGGGTAGAACTGCCCCATAGGATTTTCTAGGCTGTTTTTTTTTTTTTTTTAATCTTTACGGGAGCAAATTGCCAGGTCTTTCTCCCATGGAGCTTCTGGGTGGGTTCAAACTGCTGCCCTTCAGTTAGCAGCTGAGCACTTAACCATTGTGCCACCAAGGCTCCTATCCATGTCATAGCTACACTTACTTGTCAGTTGCAGCCCTAGTTTGGCTATGGATACAATGGCAAAAATCAATGAAAGCATTTCATGAAGAATTACTAATGAGTATCGTGTATTTTATTAGCAGTAAATTGTGTTCTACATATCCTTTCTATCAATAACTTTTATAATAGTTATAATCTATAACACATATACATACACAATTTTTGGAGAGCCAATTGTAATTTTTAGCTATTCTTAGCTGTTAGTTACTCTGCCATGAGCATGTTTCCCTCCTTATCTCACTCTCCAAGACCCAGTTCAGAGGCAAATTTATTCCTTCTTTGGGGTCCTCTAGATTGGTCACAGCCCTTTCTGAAGTGCATTAGGGTCTATGCAGGTCCTGAGCAGAAAATAGAGATTTTTTAGCACAAACACAGTTGAAGGATGGGGACCTTGAATTTTTCAGCTCTGAAACTCTAGATCTGAGCTAAGTGTTTGGTACATAAACCCATTGCCGTTGAGTTGATTCTGACTCATAGTGACCCTATAGCATAGAGTAGAACTGCCCCACAGGGTTACCAAGGAGTGGCTGGTAGACTCAAACTGGCGATCTTTTGGTTAGCAACCGAACGCTTAACCACTGAACCACCAGGGCTCAGTGAAACGTACTCAAAAAGTGTTGGTTGAAAAACATAGCCAGTGCCTTGTGGTCTGAGATACAGATAAAGAGAAAAGGAGGAGATCACATATATAGAAAAGAGACAATCGAGAATACTATAGACCACCTTTCTTTTTAATTAATAGACTTTATTTTTGAGAGTTTATAGAAAGATTGTGCGAAGTACAGAGATCTTGTACACTCCCTTTACCCCACCACAGTTTCTTCAATTATTAACATCTTGCATTAGTATGTTACACGTGTTATCATTGATGAATGAATATTGATACATTGTTATTAAGTCAAGTCTTTAGCTCACATTAGGGTTCACCCGTAGTGTTGTTCAGTCCCGTGCATTTTGACAAATGCATAATGTCATGTATCCACCATTACAGTATCATACAGAATAGTTTAACTGCCCTAAAAATGCCCTGCGTTCCGTGTATTCAGCACCTCCGCCCCATCCCATCAACCACTGATCTCTTCACCGTCTCTGTAGTTTTGCCTTTTCCAGAATGTCATATAGTCGTAATCATACGGTATGTGGAATTTTCAGACTGGTTTCTTGCACTTATTTCCTTTCCTTGTCTTTCTGTGTTAGGTAGGACTTCCCACCTGATGTTGAATAGCAGTGGGAAGCCGGAACATCTTTGCCTTGTTTCTGATCTTAGGGGAACATCATCTAGCTTCTCACCATTAAGTGTGACGTCAGCTGTAGGTTTTTGTAGGTGTTCTTTATTAGGTGGAGGACGAGCCTTCTTTATTCCTAGTTTGCTGGGAGTTTTTTTTTATAATCATAAATGGGTGATGAGTTCAGACCACTTTTAAAATATAAATGTCCTTAGGATTCCTAAAGGCAACAACCTGTATAAAATACAGCCAAACTTTGGTTGACAAAAGCCCGATGAATGAAAACCCTTGAGGAAGTGGAATTATTTGGAGGTGATCATGTGTAGAGAAGAATGAGACAAGTCACAAGGTAACCAGGACAACTCAGCTAATTGCCAAATCCATCCCGATGGTTTCCTTTGTAACATTCATTGAACATTTTCTTGAACGTGGCAGGCACTGGGTTTTCCATGCATCGTGTGTGTAAGGGAAGTGCCAATGGAACATTAAAAGCCCACGAGGACTTACCTTTATCCCAGCCTGCATGTCCTGCTCCATATCCTGGCTGCAAGCTCCTCTCCAACCCTCCGTGGGACCTGGATGCTACCTCTCCTAGTCAAGAGGTATTTCCAGTCTTTAAAACCCAGCCATTGTTCACAGGCTAAGTTTCCTGTTCAAAGAGTGTGCAGTGACCTATTTCCCCAAAATACATATCCCACCAGGATCAGATTTTCCCGGGGCTGGCCAGCCACTCCTCTCAGATGGGCAGTTCCTAACAAACTTGGAAAGAAACACAAAGATCTCCCTCCATCTTGCACTTCCTCCACCACAGTTAGTCATAACCCCAGAAGAGGTCAGCTGGAAGCTGTCCAGTCTCCAGCCCAGCCCGGTGCAGAGTAGGTGTGTTAAAGAGAACAGAACCATCATTTACATCCCCCCCCCATCCTTTCTACCATGTATTACATGCCATTTTCTCCGTGGAGCCCCACAATAAAACCAAAAAACCAAACCCAGTGCCGTCGAGTCGATTCCGACTCCTAACAACCCTATAGGACAGAGTAGAACTGCCCCATAGTTTCCAAGGAGCACCTGGCGAACTTGAACTGCAGACTCTTTCATTAGCAGCCATAGCACTTAACCACTACAGCACCAGGGAGCCCCAGAATAGGCAAATTAAAATGTCAGGGTGTGGGTCATCATTTCTCCCCTGGATTATTGCAGCAGACTCCCTGCTTCTGTCCTTGCCCCTGGCAAATCTGTTCTGAACTCGGAGACCAGAGGGTTCTTGTTAAATGGCACGTTAGAACATGCCATTCCTCTGCTCAGAACCATCCACTGACCCCGACTTCAATCAGAGGTAAAGCCAAAGCCTTACAATGGCTAAAGGCTCTACATGATCGATGCTCTACTACCCCAGTCCCTCATGTAGCTGATTTCTTTTGTGTTAATGTCAGGGATTTTGGTTGCGGTATATTTTGTAGACTGCAGTTACCCGGGATTGCTGATTACCTGTAGGCTTCATATAATGGTTGATATTTTTGTGTATATAACCTTTTGAAAAATAATTTATTTTTTTTGCTGTTGTTGAGAATATACATAGCAAAAACATAAACCAATTGAAGTTTCTACATGTACAATTCAGTGTCATTGATTACGTTCTTCAAGTTGTGCAGCCATTCTCACCCTCCTTTACAGAGTTGTTCCTCCTCCATTAACATCAACTCACTGGTTTCTAATATTCCTATCTAATCTTTTGAGTTGCTGTTATCAGCTTGATGCTATGTAGATCCATCTTAAAAGAGCATAATGCTCTAGGCAAACATTCTTAAGTAGTTAAGCTAAATTACTGTTTGGTTTTCAGAAGTTGTCAGGGGATATTTTTGGTTTAAGGTTTAAAGATTATCTTAGAGCAATAGATTTGGGGGTTCATCCAGCCTCCATGGATCCAGAAACTCTGGATTCCATGAGAATTTGAAATTATGTTCTGCATTTTCTCTCTTTTGATCAGGATTCTTCTATAGAATCTTTGATCAAAATGTTCAGTAATGGTCACGTAGCTGATTTCTTACTAGTCTCTCCCTTACTTATTCCGTCCGAGCCACAGTGATCTTCTTGCTGTTCCTGAAACTCACCAGGCATACTCCTACTTCTGGACTTTGCCCTTATTGTTCCCTCTCTCTGGAACTCTCCCCTCAGATATCCTCACGGCTCACTCCTTCATCTCCTTCAAGTCTTTGTGCAAATGTCACCTTCTCGATAACATGTATGGTACTAGTTAAAACGGCAGACTGCTCTCTTCCCCTGTATTATTCTCCCTCCTCACCCTGTTCTATTTTTACCATAGAATTTATCACCTTCTATCATCCCATGGAAACCCTGGTGGTGTAGTGGTTAAGTGGTACGGCTGCTAACCAAAGGGTCGGCAGTTCAAATCCGCCAGGTGCTCCTTGGAAACTCTATGGGGCAGTTCTACTCTGTCCTACAGGGTCACTATGAGTCGATATCGACTCGACGGCACTGGGTTTGGGGTTTTTTTATCATCCCATATCATTTACATATTTATTATGTTTATTGTTTATCTCTCTTTCAGTAGAATATAAGCTCCAAGACGGCAGGATTTCTGTATTTTTTTGTCTATTTCGTTCACTGATGTATCTCAGATGTCTAGAACAGTGCAGGGCACAGAGTAAAAAAAAAAAACCAAACCAAACCCATTGCCGTTGAGTCGATTCCAACTCATAGCGACCCTATAGGACAGGGTAGAACTGCCCCATAGAGTTTCCAAGGAAGCACCTGGTGGATTCAAACGGCTAAACCTTTTGGTTATCATTGGTAGCTCTTAACCACTACGCCACCATGGCATAGGGTAGGAACTGAATAAACATTTGTTCAGTGAATTACATTTCATTTTAAAGATGAAGAATCTGAGATGCAGAGAGGCTAAATGGCCTGCTCAAAATCACAAATGTTAGTGAGGCAACCTGGAATAGAGATCGGTTTCCCCCACGTCAGAACCCAAACCGACCTTCTAATCCTGGCTTCTCTGTCATTGACAAGTGGAATTGTGGGAGAAAGTTCTAGGGAGTTTTCTCTAGAGAAAGCTGCTCTTTGGCTTTGCTAGCTTTACTTGTTCATCAAGATCAAGAAAGCCATTTAAAAACTCTAAAATGTGGATTTTTTCAGTTTTTTTTGGAAATCGTCCTCTTATTTGGATGATTTTATGTACATATGTTGATACTTGCAAAATAAACTTACAACAAGGAATTTTTGTTGCTGGTAGTGGAGGAGGAGAGAGGTGTGGTTGAGGAGGAGGAATATAGAAACATTAGCTTAATCATGTGAACTGCTCTAATAATAAAGCTGGTAGCTCCTTTCTGACAGAGAGCCTTGGGAAACTGAATACGAGATAACTTTCCTTTTAAGAGACAGTTTTGCTGAGTCATTGTCCATCTCTGAATTCCCTCTCTCTTGCTTCCCACTCGGACTGCTGATTTCATTTCTAATTTATCTAAGGGGGTTTATGAGTCATCGTTGACACTGCAATTTCTTTAAGGCCCTCTGTCTCTAAACACTGTATTATTTCAGTTATTTATTGATGTATAACAAACTACCCTAAAACCTAGTGGGTTGAAACAACAACCATTTATTTGCTCACCATTCTGTAGGTCAGGAATTCAGGCAGGATTCAGTGCGGTGGTCTTTTGTTCCAAGTGATGTCAGCTGGGATCATTCATTTGACTGCATTCAGTTGGTGGCTGGCTAAGCTGGAAACTTTGCTCTGTGCACACCTCTGACACCTCAGTGCTCTCAACATGGCCTCTCTCCAGGCACTTGAGCTCCCTCTCAGCATGGTGGTCTTAAGGTTTATCCTTGAAAGTTGCAAAACAGTGGTATTTATACTATATTCTTTTGGTCAAAATAAGACACAGAGCCAGCCTATATTCAAAGGGAAGGAATATTTCTCATTGGGAGGAGTAGCAAAGAATTTAGTTATAACCCTATTTAATTCATTAAATAACCAAATATAGATGATTTGTTCTCACTTTCACCTGTGCCTCATCTCACTTCTTTGATAAATAAAAGAGGTATTCAAGGAGCCTTGATCCCATGAGCACCTAACATATGCATCTCCATTATTTATGAATGCTCCCACTTCAGTCAAGCACTCACTTTAGGAATTTCTCTGCTTCCAGACCTGTTCCTCCTTGGAACCACTCTGTCTTGCCATAGAAGTTACTCCCCAAATCCCAGATCCCCATCACCACGAATCCCTACCTCACAGCCAAACCATCCCCCATATCCATTGTGTCTGCTTTTTCTGGGACCTTGTGGCCCTAGGACATCCTTCTAAATGCTATAATTATTGCAGGATACAAGGAAGGAGAAAATGTAGTTCCCACTGGCTGAAGTTCTAATTTTGACATTGGAATTAATTTTCCCATAGGAAATTGTTGGTTCTGCCAAGTGAGAAATTTGGGCGAGCCCGGCAGCAGTTAATTTTAAGATGGAAATAGTACATCTGGGACTGAGCCCAAGCAGGACCAGAGGGCACAAGTTAACTGCATAAGCAGATAGTTCAATCCCCCATGTCACCCACGTGGTTGTACCAGCTCCGCTCCCTAAGCTCACAACTATGGCCATATGTGGGATTTCATAAGAGCAGCTGAAGAAAGAGGAAGAAGCCTTAGCTTGGTTTACATTTGAGTTGGCTCAGTGTGTGGGTTCAAGCCTAAAATGGACAGCTACTACATTACAGCCGAACTCAGGTTTGGCCTTGAAAGAAAGTGGTGAGGGGAAATCTTCCCAATGGGTGGAGCTGCAAGTAGTATACCTGGTCTTTCACTTTGTGTGGAAAGAGAAGTGGTCCAATATGACAAAATATGTGTACTCATGGGCAGTGGCCAATAACTTGGCAGACTGGCTATGGGCCTAGAAGGAAAATGACTGGAAGATTGGAGACAAGGTGGTATGGGGTAGAGGCTGGCAGATGGACCTATGGAAGTAGGCATAAAGTGTGAAGATTTTTGTATCACATGTTAATGTCCACCAGAAAGCATCCATCAGAGAAGAGGCATTGAACAACCAAGTAGACCAAATTCCTGGTTAGTTGACATTAACCAGCCTCTAACGTTAACCCTCCAGAGCTGGCATGATGTATTATTGAATAGATCCGTGAATGGAGTGGCCATGGTGACAGAGATAGATGTTACACATAGATCCAACTGCATGAACTTCTGTTTAACAAAGCTGATATAATTATTGTCCCCTCTGAGTGTCCATTCTGCCAGCAACAGAGACCAATCTTTGAGGAGATCAATTGATCACTTGATGGCAAATTGTTTTCACAGCAATAGACAGCCTATTCTGGGTTTGAGTTTGTCTTTCATGCTGGCAGAGCCTCACGCAGTACCGTTATTCAGTGGCTTATGGAGAAGCTGTCCACAGGCATGAGATCCCACACAATAGAATATCTGATCAAGATAAACACTTCAGAGTGAAAGACCTGCTGGAGTGGGCCCATGATCAAACCTTAAGGGGCCATCGATCGTAACTCACACCCCGATTTCAGAGATACTAAAATGTGAAATAATTTAGCATCTTTCAGGGTTGACCTTACCATTCCCCTGGGTTTCTTCTGGGCTTAAGAAGCTCAGATGATCTCATGGCCTCTGAGATGGGGCATCTTACCTATGGTTTGTGTGACTCAGCACTGGCCTTTACTGTGCAGCTTTGGTGATGGCCTCCTTCCTCAGTGGCCTAAGATTACACGTAGTGAAATCCATGGCCTGTCTCTTGGCCTGACCTGTGCCTAGGGGTCCCTGGGAGTCGTGGCCCTCATCCCAGCTCTGGCAGGTCCCTTGGGGCTCTGTCTGTGACTTTGGCCCTATGATGCAGGCCCCTGCCTCCAGAACTGCCCAGGCGAGCTCTTTAGGCAGCCCTTTCAGCTGTCATCTGTAAACCCACCAGGCCCCTCTCTCTTCTAGACCCACCCTGCCACCATTTCTATCCCAGGTGGTGATTCCATGTTGACATGGAATGCTTGGAAATTTCCCTTCCTCTCAGAACTCCTGGTAAGAAGTAGGGCTTCCTTCAGACCCCAGAACCTGAGTCCCTACTTCCTCTTTTCAGGGTTTCAACATTCGGAGGGGACAGGGCCAGAACTGCCACTCAGAAACACTGGCCTGCATCTAACTTTCTTACCCCTCTCCAGCCTTTATCCTTCCTGCGTTTATTTCTTTGGGTATGAAAATTGCTTTTACATACCATATCACTATCATGGGGAAAAAAAATTCTACTTACCATGGGGGGGAAAAAAAAACGTTGCCATCAAGTCAGTTGCAACTGATAGTGACCTATAGGACAGAGTAGAACTGCCGCATAGAGTTTCCAAGGAGTGCCTGGCAGATTCAAACTGACGACCCTTTGCTTGGCAGCTGCAGCACTTAGCTACTACGCTACCGGTGTTTCCGTGTTTGCCATGGCAACTAGAACTATGTATTACCAAGTAGCCAATTTAAAAAGGACAAGCATAAGGAAAATTTCAAACTGTATTGAGAGACAAAGAAGACTTGAATAAATGGAGAGACATTTTATATTTGTAGTTTAGAAGTCAATATTGAAAAGATGTCAATTATTCTCAAACCAATCTAGAAATGTAGTGTAAATCCCAAATTATTAACATTTTTGTCAGAACTTGCCAAATCAGTCTTTTAAGAGAATATTTAATTTCAAAAGCTCAGTATATAAAAAAAATCACAAATGTGTCATAAAATATTTCCTTCAGAAGTAATCACTCCTCATAGATTGGATTATACTCTTACACACACACACATCTTTTTTTTGTTGTTGTTTTTGTTAACCTAAATGGATCATTTTTCCCATTCTGTGCTGCAATTTTTCTCACTTATCAGTATGTCTTAGACATCTTTCCAAGCTATTAATAAGCAACTATCCATTCCCCTTAACCAGGGCAAATATTTGAAGGAGGATTGCCCCATCATCCATTTATCCATCTCCCTGTTAATGGATATTTGGGTTGTTTCCAGTGCCTTTGCTAAAATAAACATTGTTATACATATATCTTTACACATTTACACTAGCATTTCTGGAGGATCAGTTCCTAAGAGTGCTATTGCTGCATCACAGGGTGTATACAGGTAACAATTTGATCGATGCCGTCAAGTTAGTCTGCAAAAATCTTGCACCTATTTACATTTCCTCAAGAAAGACCATTTTCTCATACTTTTTTCAACACTGGGTGCTACCAATCTTTTTAAAATTTTGCCCATCTCATAAGCAAATACTGCTTCCTGTTGGTGTTTAGTTGCCCATTTTCTTGATCACTAGCAGAATGGAGCTGCTTTTCATAGTTTTTGTGGCCATTTTGTGTTTCTTCCTTCATGATTCACCTATTTATATCCTTTGATCATTTTAAAATTGTGTTTTGTTCTTTTTTATTAATTTGTAGGAACTCTATAATATATCTCACCCTTTGCCTAGTACATATATTGCAGCTGTTTTCACTTCATCTGTTTCTCTCTCTTTTTTTGGTTGTTGTTGTTATGACAAAGCTTTTAACTTTATGTAAGAGAATCTGTCAGATTCTCCTTTTAGTACCTCTGATTTGCATCATACTGAGAAATTCCTCCTCAACCCACAACCTTAAATGCATCATCCTATATTTTCTTCTCATGCATTTAATTCACTTGTGTGAGGTTATTATGGTGTGAGGTTGAGAGCTAACTTACATTTTCTTCCAAATCTATAACTGACAGTTTTAAGATTGCTTATTGAAAAATCCATCCACTTCCCACAGATCTGAAATGTTCCCCTCCCCACATACCAAGTTCCCATATATAACTTGGGTCCAGTTCTGGACTTCCTATTCTATTCGGTTAGTCTGTTTGTATATTCCTATACCAGCCCCATATTACAGGGTCTGAGTACCTTTACATATTTTCAAAAGCAGTTGACAAAGTGAATCTAAAGCTACTTTGGTGAGTAAACAAATGAGAATAGCAAAAAGAAATAAGGCAAAGGTAGTGGGTGATGAATTGTGCCATAAAATGTCTCTAATTAGGCATTTTAGAGGGATGAAAAGACAGATTAATAGAACAGAATAACAAGTCTATATCTTTACTTATTTACATGAGCTTAGCATATTATAGGAAACCCTGGTGGCATAGTGGTTAGGAACTATAGTTGCAAACCAGTAGGTTGGTGGTTTGAATCCACCAGGTGCTCCTTAGAAACTCTATGGGGCAATTTTACTTGGTCTTATAGAGTTGCTATGAGTCGGAATTGACTTGAGGGCAACGGGTTTTTTTTTTTTTTCGGTTTTATCATATTATAAAAGTCTCAAAGAAATAGGGAAAGTCTGAATTATTAAAATAAAAGGATAGTCTTCGGATAATTAGTTGTATTTTAGGAAAAAATAAAATTAAATCTCTACTTCACACATTGTTAAAAATAAATAGGTGGATTAAAGACAAATTAAAAGATTGAAGAATAATGGAAGAAAACATAGAATATTTTTATAATTTGAGACAGAAGCAGAAAAACCGTAATAGAAATTATCCATATATTTAACTCCATAAATGTAAATTTCTGTATAGCAAATGACAACAACAACAAAACAAAATTAAAATGCAACTAGAGGGGGAGGGTTTGCTGTATATAATAGACAAAAACTTAATATTCTTGAAGTGTACAGGGCTCTTTCAAATCAATAAAGAGATAAATAAGCCAATATAAGAATATGAACAAGCACTTTTCAAAAAAAAAGAAATACAAATCACCAACAAAGATCTGAAATGATTTTCAACCTCCCTCATAATGAAAGAATGCATATCTAACAATATTTTTCACTTGCCAAGTTTGGCAAAGGTTTTAAAAACAATGATAAGAAGAATAATATCATGGAGTGTTGCTGTAGATGTGAAAAAAGAGGGACTTTCATGTATTGTTGATGAGAAGGTAAACAGTGAAGCATTTTTGCAGGGCAAGTTGCCAACTAACTGACTAAATGAATAAACCAGTAATGCTGCATGCAGAAACTTAAACTCTACGGTAATGCTAGCACAGCACACAAGGATGTAAGTCCCAGGTCTTTAATTGCAGTCTCACCTAAATTATCTATAAAGATAATCACGCAATACGCTAACTCTAGGGCATTTAAATCATTGAGCCCTAAAAACCACAAAGTGTGCAACACTAATACAGTCCATTTAGATTGGTTTGCACCAAGCTTAGTCTGATTCTTTCCTAGTATCTTCAATTGTTCAAAAATTCTTGATGTCTCATATTTATTACACAGTCATATATGTACACTTAGACATGTACGGAAGCCCTGGTGGCCCAGTGGTTAAGAGCAATGGTTGCTAACCAAAAGGTTGGCAGTTCGAATCCACCAGGTACTCCTTGGAAACCCTATGGGGCAGTTCTGCTCTGTCCTATAGGATTGCTGAGTCAGAATCAACTTGAGGGCAACGAGTTTGGTTTTTGTTTAGACACATACACACACTCATGCCTACAAACACATGAAAGAGTCCAAAAGGATATATATCAAAAAATTTTGTGAAAACACTACTCTCTTCCATCACCACTGCCCTGGCTCAGCCAGGTAAGAGGAGAAACCAAGAGTCAGGAATAAGCTATTGTGTATGGTGCTTTTCTGTGTTAAGTGGATGGAAAAGAGCTTTAACTCAAGGTCCTCCCCAAGGCCTTGTTCCTCTAGCATGGTAAGATCAAAGTGCTGCTGGAGTTGGCTTGTACTGGCTCTCAAGAGCATATTGTTAACTTTTCAGGAATTTCGTGAGTCTGTTGATAAACACCAGCTCCAGTTGCCAGGCAGGTTGACTCCAACTCATGGTAACCCATGTGTGTGAGAGTAGAACTGTGCTCCACAGGGTTTTCAGTTGCTGACATTTTGGGAGTAGATTGCCAGGCCTTTCTTGAGCGGCACCTCTGGGTAGACTGGTACTTCTAACCTTTTGGTTAGGAGTTGAGTTTGTTAACAGTTTGCACTACCCAGGGACTCCTTGATAAACAAACATTATTAAAAAATCACATACGTAAACTTATAATTTAATAAATTATTTTAAAAGCAAAGGTTAATCAGCCCTCAAAACGCATCACTTCCAGTTATGATTTAATGCATTTTACTATTATGTCTGCTCTTGAGATTATTTCCATCTATTGTATCTTGGTGATGGATATGGGCTGTATTGCTGTGCTGCTGTGCATCTCTTCCCAACTCTGTGATCATGACATCAGGTTGGTAGCTTGAAATTCACCGTGGTGGGAGTATTTACACCATGAGAATTAGCAGGCATCGCAAATCAATACCTTTTTTTCTTTACAAAGAGCTGGTCGTTAAACATTTAACAGCACAGCACTGGGTCAGTGACTCTAATAGGAACAATATGTACATTTTCTGTATTATCTGTGGTGAACTGTGTATTATCAATGGGGGCTTTTTGTTTTACGTGTATTTTAACAAAAGGAGAAATGCCAGTTAGACCTCCATACCTAGAAGTAGAATAAATGGGTGAGAAAGAAAACGTGTTCCACAACCACAGTACATGAGGTTAAAAGGGTTTCTCTGGGGCTGAGGGTGGCTGCATATGTTGAAGGACACAGGATGTGGAGTTCGTGGCTTCGACAAGATTGAAACTCACGGCGGCTCCAGAAACTGATGTGCAATTTCAGTTCACTGGCACTAAAAACATAGTTCAAGTCTTGTACTCTCACCAGTAAAATGAATTGTGTGCTGGTCACGTACTGGGCATTGCTTTGCTTCTCCTATACTTCAACTTAAGGTCTGAAAAAAACTCCAGCTGTGAAAGCAACATATTCTAAACTGTCTGACCCTCAACTAGTACGTTCTCACGCCTGGAGAAGCTCATGTCAACTCATCATGTGGTTCTCCATCTGTACAATAAATGACCAACTTGAGGGAAAAAGGAGCTTCCCTGTGGCAATGTACTTAAAAGAGTTACCAGATTTAAGGGTGTTATTTTTCTTTTATAAATAAATAATGTTCCAAACTTGCTGACCTTTTGCATGCTGAAAACGATGTCAGTAATGCACCTAAAGGATATTTGAGAAAATAACCACATTTGTCTTTTCAGGGGAAAGGTTATGTTCTAACAAAACGAAAGAGAGAGAGTAACAGCTTTTCAAAATAAACTCACACTGTCGGTAGGTAAGCTGAGAAGGCAGAAACGGACAGGAGCTGGTTGAATGGACGGGAAATTGGGGGTGGAAAAGAGAGAGTGTGCTGTCATTATAGAGAGAGCAGCTGGGGTTCCATAACAATGTGTTTATAAGTTTTTGTATGAGAAACTAACTTAAGCTGTAAACTTTCACTTAAAACCCAATAAAAAAAAATTATACTCATACTTTGGAGAGACTATACTGACCAAAAAAAAAAAAAAAAAATACTGACAAGGGATAGTGGAAATGTCTCTAGTGTTAGGTGATTTTGAGGCAGAATATTATGTAAGTGGGCCACCTATTAAAATCGTTTCTATGCTTTAAACACTTGGAAACAGGATATTCGAGCCTCATAAAAAGGTAAAATGAACTAATTTGTTAACAATATGAAAATTATTTTGCAAAAATAACTGATTGACTTTAGGAAAAATGGCAATCGTTAGCTGAATTTCAACAAAGAGCTTTGCATACCTGGTGGATAAGGCTGAAAAATGAGTATCACAACTTGTTAGGCAAAGTCCATAAGGCGCTTTTTCCATTTGGTATCCGTGCATGTTTCTGAAGTTCTTTTTCAAGTACTGGAATAATCTGAATTTAGTACTAAACCAACATTGTCAAAAAATTGAGCATATTTACCTTTTCTAAAACACAGACACACACACTCGTGTATGTATATATATATATATATATATATATATATATATCGAACCAAACCCGTTGCCAGCAAGTGGATTCCAACTCACAGCAACCTTATGGGACAGAGTAGAACTGCCCCATAGGGTTTTCAAAGAGCACCTGGTGAATTTGAACTGCCGACCTTTTGGCTAGAAGCCAAACTCTTAACCACTATGCCATCAAGGTTTCCGTACATATATACGTGAACAACAACAAATAAAACCCAAACCTATTGCCGTCAAGTTGATTCCAACTCATAGCGCCCCTAGAGGACAGAGTAGAACTGCCCCATAGAGTTTCTCAGGAGAGCCTAGTGGATTCAGACTTATGACCCTGACCTTTGGGTTAGCAGCTGAATTCTTAACCCCTCGGCCACCAGGGTTTTGTATGTACACACACACACACACACACACACTTTTTAGTGAGAACAAAAATGTGCTGTGTCCTAATAAGTAAAATGAAAATATTTATTTGTTTTTATAGTGCTTTAGATGAAGGTTTACAGAGCAAATTAGCTTCTCGTTAAATAATTAATACACATATTATTTTGTGACATTGGTTGCCAGCCCTGAGACACATCAACACTCTCCCCTTTTTGACCTTGGGTTTCCCATTCCCATGCGTCCAGCTTTCCTGTACCCTCCTGCCTTCTCGTTCTTGCCCCTGGGTTGGTAGGCCCATTTAGTCTGGTATACACGGTTGAGCTAAGTGTATTATTGTTCGTTTTATGCACCTATCTAATCTTTGGCTGAAGGGTAAACCTCAGGAATGAATTCAGTACTGAGTTAAAAGAGGCCATACTCTTGTGGTTTCTCCAGTCTCTGTCAGACCAGTAAGTCTGGTGTTTTTTTGTGAGTTAGAGTTTCGTTCTCCATTTTTCTCCAGCTCTGTCTGGGAGCCTCTATTGTGATCCCCGTCAGAGTATTTGGTAGTGGTAGCCGGGCACCATCTAGTTGTGCTGGCAAAATAAAAAATATTTTGCAAAGGTAGTTTATTTGATATTTATATTTTCTTTTCAGAATGTGAAAGTGTAGTACTTGGACCAGCAGCATCAGCGCTACTTGGAAGCGTGTTATAAAAGAAGGTTCTCAGGCCCCACCCCAGGCTCCATGTCACTGCTTTGAGCTAAATGTGGGAATTACCTGCACTGATGAGTTTGGTATAAGTACAATCAGGAGACGCCAAGGCTATTTATTGTCAGGTAGGTGAGGGGTTAGAAGTGGTCTGTTCTTCGAGTTACAAGTTTTGAAGATGAAAATAATTCTTAACATTTTGAAGTGAGTTTCTGTTAAGACAGATATTCTGGGGCAGGTGGAACCCCTACCCAAAAACCAAACCCAGTGCCGTCGAGTTGATTCTGACTCATAGCAACCCTATAGGACAGAGTAGAACTGCCCCGTAGAGTTTTCAAGGAGTGCCTGGTGGATTTGAGCTGCCAACCCTTTGGTTAGCACCTGTAGCACTTAACCGCCACACCACCAGGGTTTCCGGTGGAGCCCCTACAAAGTATAAATTCCACCCCACCTTTATAATGGCACTCAGTAGTGGATGTATACAATAATATTCAGAGTCTGGGTGGCACAATGGCTGAGAGCTCCGCTGCCAACCGAAAGATCAGCGGTTGGGATCCACAACCCACTCTTTGGAAACCCTATGGGGCAGTCATATCCTGTCCTATAGGGCCACTAGGCGTCGGAATCGACTTGACAGCAAGTTAACATAAAACTTATGGTTTACAGATGAGGAAGGTGAGGTACAGAGAATTTGTTTGCTCAGGGTCACATCCCTAAAAAGCAGCAAAGCCAGGCTTTGGAATATAGTCCATCTGACTCCAGAGCCCAAGCTCTTAACCATTACACTACACTGCCTAGATATAAAATGTATAAATGAATAAATATTCATATATTGGAGGTGTATACACAAATATTTTTTTCTTTTTAATAACTTCTATTGAGGTTCAAGTGAACGTTTACAAATCAAGTCAGTCTCTCACATATAAATTTACATACATCATACTCCGTACTCCCACTTGCTCTCCCCCTAATGAGTCAGCCCTTCCAGTCTCTCCTTTCGTGACAATTTTGCCAGCTTCACACTCTCTCTATCCTCCCATCCCCCCTCCAGACATGAGATGCCAACACAATCTCAAGTGTCCACCTGATATAATTAGCTCACTCTTCATCAGCATCTCTCTTCCCGCCACTGTCCAGTTCCTTTCATGTCTGATGAGTTGTCTTCGGGGATGGTTATGAGAATTTGGGGTCTGCATCCCACTGAACTCCTGCTCCCTCAGGGGTTCTCTCTTGTGCTCCCTGTCAGGGCAGTCATCGATTGTGGCCGGGCACCAACTAGTTCTTCTGGTCGCAGGATGATGTAGGTCTCTAGTTCATGTGGCCCTTTCTGTCTCTTGGGCTCTTAGTTGTCGTGTGACCTTGGTGTTCTTCATTCTCCTTTGCTCCAAGTGGGTTGAGACCAATTGATGCATCTTAGATGGCCACTTGTTAGCATTTAAGACCCCAGACGCCACATTTCAAAGTGGGATGCAGAATGTTTTCATAATAGATTATTTTGCCAATTGACTTAGAAGTCCCCTTAAACCATGGTCCCCAAACCCCCGCCCTTGCTCCGCTGACCTTTGAAGCATTCATTTTATCCTGGAAACTTCATTGCTTTTGCTCCAGTCCAATTGAGCTGACCTTCCATGTATTGAGTGTTGTCTTTCCCTTCACCTAAAGCAGTTCTTATCTACTAATTAATCAATAAAAAACCCTCTCCCTCCCTCCCTCCCTCCCCCCCTCGTAACCACAAAAGTTTGTGTTCTCAGTTTTTACTATTTCTCAAGATCTTATAATAGTGGTCTTATACAATATTTGTTCTTTTGCCTCTGACTAATTTCGCTCAGCATAATGCCTTCCAGGTTCCTCCATGTTATGAAATGTTTCACAGATTCGTCACTGTTCTTTATCGATGCATAGTATTCCATTGTGTGAATATACCACAATTTATTCACCCATTCATCTGTAGATGGACACCTTGGTTGCTTCCAACTTTTTGCTATTGTAAACAGAGCTGCAATAAACATGGGTGTGCATATATCTGTTTGTGTGAAGGCTCTTGTATCTCTAGGGTATATTCCGAGGAGTGGGATTTCTGGGTTGTATGGTGGTTCTATTTCTAACTGTTTAAGATAACGCCAGATAGATTTCCAAAGTGGTTGTACCATTTGACATTCCCATCCGCAGTGTATAAGAGTTCCAATCTCTCCCCAGCCTCTCCAACATTTATTGTTTTGTGTTTTTTGGATTAATGCCAGCCTTGTTGGAGTGAGATGGAATCTCATCCTAGTTCTAATTTGCATTTCTGTAATGGTTACTGATCTAGAGCATTTTCTCATGTATCTGTTAGCTGCCTGAATATCTTCTTTAGTGACGTGTGTGTTCACATCCTTTGCCCACTTCTTGATTGGGTTGTTTGTCTTTTTGTGGTTGAGTTTTGACAGAATGATGTAGATTTTAGAGATCAGGAGCTGGTCGTCATAGCTGAAAATTCTTTCCCAGTCTGTAGGTGGTCTTTTTACTCTTTTGGTGAAGTCTTTAGATGAGCATAGGTGTTTGATTTTTAGGAGCTCCCAGTTATCTGGTTTCTCTTCGTCATTTTTGGTAATGTTTTGTATTCTGTTTATGCCTTGTATTAGGGCTCCTAGGGTTGTCCCTATTTTTTCTTCCATGATCTTTATCGTTTTAGTCTTTATGTTTAGGTGTTTGATCCACTTGGAGTTAGTTTTTGTGCATGGTGTGAGGTGTGGGTCCTGTTTCATTTTTTTGCAAATGGATATCCAGTTACGCCAGCACCATTTGTTAAAAAGACTATCTTTTTCCCCAATTAACTGACACTGGTCCTTTGTCAAATATCAGCTGCTCATACATGGATGGATTTGTATCTGGGTTCTCAATTCTGTTCCATTGGTCTGTGTGCCTGTTGTTGTACCAGTACCAGGCTGTTTTGACTACTGTTGCTGTATAATAGCTTCTGAAGTCAGGTAGAGTGAGGCCTCCCACTTTCTTCTTCTTTTTCAGTAATGCTTTGCTTATCCGGGGCTTCTTTCCCTTCCATGTGAAATTGGTGATTTGTTTCTCTATCACCTTAAAAAATGACATTGGAATTTGGATCGGAAGTGTATCGTATGTATGGATGGCTTTTGGTAGAATAGACATTTTTACTATGTTAAGTCTTCCTATCCATGAGCAAGGTATGTTTTTCCACTTAAGTATGTCCTTTTTAATTTCTTGTAGTAGAGCTTTGTAGTTTTCTTTGTATAGGTCTTTTACATCCTTGGTAAGATTTATTCCTAAGTATTTTATCTTCTTGGGGGCTACTGTGAATGGTATTGATTTGGTTATTTCCTCTTCGGTGTTCTTTTTGTTGATGTAGAGGAATCCAAGTGATTTTTGTATGTTTATTTTATAACCTGAGACTCTGCCAAACTCTTCTATTAGTTTCAGGAGTTTTCTAGAGGATTCCTTGGGGTTTTCTGTGTATAAGATCATGTCATCTGCAAATAGAGATAATTTTAGTTCCTCCTTGCCAATCCGGATGCCTTTTATTTCTTTGTCTAGCCTAATTGCCCTGGCTAGGACTTCTAGCATGATGTTGAATAAGAGCAGTGATAAAGGGCATCCTTGTCTGGTTCCCATTCTCAAGGGAAATGCTCTCAGGTTCTCTCCATTTAGAGTGACATTGGCTGTTGGCTTTGCATAGATGCCCTTTATTATGTTGAGGAATTTTCCTTCAATTCCTATTTTGGTGGGAATTTTTATCATAAATGGGTGTTGGACTTTGTCAAATGCCTTTTCTGCATCAATTGATAAGATCATGTGGTTTTTGTCTTTTGTTTTATTTCTGTGATGGATTACATTAATGGTTTTTCTGATATTAAACCAGCCTTGCATACCTGGTATAAATCCCACTTGATCGTGGTGAATTATTTTTTTGATGTGTTGTTGTATTCTATTGGCTAGAATTTTGTTGAGGATTTTTGCATCTATGTTCATGAGGGATATAGGTCTATAATTTTCTTTTTTTGTAATGTCTTTACCTGGTTTTGGTATCAGGGAGATGGTGGCTTCATAGAATGAGTTGGGTAGTATTCCGTCATTTTCTATGCTTTGAAATACCTTCAGTAGTAGTGGTGTTAACTCTTCTCTGAAAGTTTGGTAGAACTCTGCAGTGAAGCCGTCCGGGCCAGGGCTTTTTTTTGTTGGGAGTTTTTTGATTACCGTTTCAATCTTTTTTGTTATGGGTCTATTTAGTTGTTCTACTTCTGAATATGTTAGTTTAGGTAGGTAGTGTTTTTCCAGGAATTCATCCATTTCTTCTAGGTTTGCAAATTTGTTAGAGTACAATTTTTCGTAATAATCTGATATGATTCTTTTAATTTCAGTTGGGTCTCTTGTGATGTGGTCCTTCTCGTTTCTTATTCGGGTTATTTGTTTCCTTTCCTGTTTTTCTTTAGTCAGTCTAGCCAATGGTTTATCAATTTTGTTAATTTTTTCAAAGAACCAGCTTTTGGCTTTGTTGATTCTTTCAATTGTTTTTCTGTTCTCTAATTCATTTAGTTCAGCTCTAATTTTTATTATTTGTTTTCTTCTGGTGCCTGATGGATTCTTTTTTTGCTCACTTTCTATTTGTTCAAGTTGTAGGGACAGTTCTCTGATTTTGGCTCTTCTTTTTGTATGTGTGCATTTATCGATATAAATTGGCCTCTGAGCACTGCTTTCGCTGTGTCCCAGAGGTTTTGATAGGAAGTATTTTCATTCTCATTGCATTCTATGAATTTCCTTATTCCCTCCTTAATGTCTTCTCTAACCCAGTGTTTTTTCAGGAGGGTATTGTTCAGTTTCCAAGTATTTGATTTCTTTTCCCTAGTTTTTCTGTTACTGATTTCTAGTTTTATTGCCTTGTGGTCTGAGAAGATGCCTTGTAATATTTCGATGTTTTGGACTCTGCAAAGGTTTGTTTTGTGACCTAATATGTGGTCTATTTTAGAGAATGTTTCATGTGCGCTAGAAAAAAAAGTATACTTTGCAGCAGTTGGGTGGAGAGTTCTGTATAAGTCAATGAGGTCAAGTTGGTTGATTGTTGTAATTAGGTCTTCCGTGTCTCTATTGAGCTTCTTACTGGATGTCCTGTCCTTCTCCGAAAGTGGTGTGTTGAAGTCTCCTACTATAATTGTGGAGGTGTCTATCTCACTTTTCAATTCTGTTAAAATTTGATTTATGTATCTTGCAGCCCTGTCATTGGGTGCATAAATATTTAATATGGTTATGTCTTCCTGATCAATTGTCCCTTTTATCATTATGTAGTGTCCTTCTTTATCCTTTGTGGTGGATTTAAGTCTAAAGTCTATTTTGTCAGAAATTAATATTGCTACTCCTCTTCTTTTTTGCTTATTGTTTGCTTGATATATTTTTTTCTATCCTTTGAGTTTTAGTTTGTTTGTGTCTCTAAGTCTAAGGTGTGTCTCTTGTAGGCAGCACATAGATGGATCGTGTTTCTTTATCCAGTCTGAGACTCTCTGTCTCTTTATTGGTGCATTTAGTCCATTTACATTCAGCGTAATTATAGATAAATAAGTGTTTAGTGTTGTCATTTTGATGCCTTTTTATGTGTGTTGTTGACAGTTTCATTTTTCCACATACTTTTTTGTGCTAAGACGTTTTTCTTAGTAAATTGTGAGATCTTCATTTTTGTAGTGTTTGACTTTATGTTTGTTGAGTCGTTATGTTTTTGTTGGCTTTTATCTTGAATTATGGAGTTGTTATACCTCTTTGTGGTTACCTTATTATTTACCCCTATTTTTCTAAGTAAAAACCTAACTTTGTTCTATATCGCCTTGTATCACTCTCCATATGGCAGTTCTATGCCTCCTGTATTTTGTCCCTCTTTTTGATTATTGTGATTTTTAACATATTGACTTCCGTGATTCTGTTACGAGTATTTTTTTTTTTTAATTAATCTTAATTTGTTTTTGTGATTTCCCTATTTGAGTTGATGTCAGGATGTTCTGTTTTGTGACCTTGTGTTGTGCTGGTATCTGATATTATTGGTTTTCTGACCAAACAATATCCTTTAGTATTTCTTGTAGCTTTGGTTTGGTTTTTGCAAATTCTCTAAACTTGTGTTTATCTGTAAATATCTTAATTTCGCCTTCATATTTCAGAGAGAGTTTTGCTGGATATGTGATCCTCGGCTGGCAGTTTTTCTCCTTCAGTGTTCTGTATATGTGGTCCCATTCCCTTCTTGCCTGCATGGTTTCTGCTGAGTGGTCTGAACTTATTCTTATTGATTCTCCCTTGAAGGAAACCTTTCTTTTCTCCCTGGCTGCTTTTAAAATTTTCTGTTTATCTTTGGTTTTGGCGAGTTTGATGATAATATGTCTTGGTGTTTTTCTTTTTGGATCAATCTTAAATGGGGTTCGATGAGCATCTTGGATAGATATCCTTTCGTCTTTCATGATGTCAGGGAAGTTTTGTGTCAGGAGTTTTTCAACTATTTTCTCTGTGTTTTTTGTCCTCCCTCCCTGTTCTGGGACTCCAATCACTCGCAAGTTATCCTTCTTGATAGAGTCCCACATGATTCTTAGGGTTTCTTCATTTTTTTTAATTCTTTTATCTGATTTTTTTTCAGCTATGTTGGTGTTAATTCCCTGGTCCTCCAGATTTCCCAGTCTACATTCTAATTGCTCGAGTCTGCTCCTCTGACTTCCTATTGTGTTGTCTAATTCTGTAATTTTATTGTTAATCTTTTGGATTTCTACATGCTGTCTCTCTATGGATTCTTGCAACTTATTAATTTTTCCACTATGTTCTTGAATAATCTTTTTGAGTTCTTCAACAATTTTATCAGTGTGTTCCTTGGCTTTTTCTGCAGTTTGCCTTGTTTCGTTTCTGATGTCTTGAAGCATTCTGTAAATTAGTTTTTTATATTCTGTATCTGTGTTTTTTGGATTAATGCCAGCCTTGTTGGAGTGAAATGGAATCTCATCGTAGTTTTAATTTGCATTTCTCTAGTGGCTAATGATCGAGAGCATTTTCTCATGTATCTGTTAGCCGCCTGAATATCTTTAGTGAAGTGCGTGTTCATATCCTTTGCCCAATTTTTAATTGGGTTGCTTGTCTTTTTGTGGTTGAGTTTTAACAGAATCATATAGATTTTAGAGATCAGGCACTGGTCAGAGATGTCATAGCTGAAAATTCTTTCCCAGTCTGTAGGTGGTCTTTTTACTCTTTTGGTGAAGTCTTTAGATGAGCATAGGTGTTTGATTTTTAGGAGCTCCCAGTTATCTGGTTTCTCTTAGTCATTTTTAGTAATGTTTTGTATTCTGTTTATGCCTTGTATTAGGGCTCCTAAAGTTGGTGGACTTACTTCTTATGGTTCGTTCTCCTCCTGAGATATTTGCCTTCTCTTGAGCAGACATACTCCTTTCCAGAGCCCTCAGATATTGGGGCATAGGACACAAAAGTTCACTAAATAAAAGGTGTCTTTAGTCCCTGCACATATTTACTCTCTGTTGTTACAAGGAATTGGTATTTGAGTTTCACTTCTCTCCCCTCTAGCCCCACCTAAAGGAGAGGCATTTCCCCGGGAATTCAAATCCTGCTTTGCACTAGCTGTTCTGCCATAATTATTAACAGCACGCCCTCTCACTCTCACAGGTGTCTTAGTTTGAACCATAAATTACATGATCATGTGTCTTAGTTTGGGTTCCCTCAGAACAGGAGTCTGAGACAAGGATTCAAGTATAAGCAATTTATTTGGGAAGCATAGGAAACACACTGGTAGGAGAGTGGGGAAATGAGACAAGAAAGGAAAGGCAGCTAATAAAGATTGTGCTATTCACCCAGTCCTAGAATACATATAAGGAGCCCTGGTGGCACAACAGTTAAGCAATTGGCTGCTAACCAAAAGGTAGGCAGTTCAAACCTACCCAGTGGCTCCGCAGAAGAGAAGACCTGGTGATCTGCTCTCATAGTGATTACAACCTAGAAAATTCTGTCAGGGCAGTTTTACTCTGTCACATGGTATCGCTATGAGTGGAAATTGACTCGATGGCACTCAACAACAAGAGCATTAAGCCAGCTAGCACAGTGGGCTCCTGGAGCTTAATGCTGCAGGAAAACTCTGGGAAATGGTACAAAATGCAAGCCTGAGGATTGTGCCACCCCAAAGCAAGGGCAAGGCAAGGGAACTGGGGTATTTATACACCAATTCCTGAGAGTCACAAGGCTACTCGTGGGGCTCCTCATTCCCCATCCCATCTGACCTGCCTTATGGCAGAGTGGCCAGTAGTTTTGGAAGCAATAAATAAATAAATACATCTCTTAAGCAAAGAGATGCAGATTCCCAGTTAAAAGTCAGTGAGAACCCACAGGAAGTGCAAGGAATGTGGGTGAGCATTGACAGCATCTGCTGCATCTCTGTACCTGTAACTTATCCTTCTCTCCGTCATCCAGTTACAGCCTCCCATCTCCAAGCTCACCAATAACTTCCTGCTCCCCAGTCTCAATAGACTTTCTCTTCAAACTCACTGGCTACCCTGCCTCCTTTCACCACTGCTTAACCTCTCCCTCTTCAATCTCTTTGCTTCCCTGGCTGTGGTGACCCTGCATTCTCTTACTTCCTCAATCCTGCTATTGTCTTTTACAATTGTGGGCACTTATCAAAGCCTCTCTTCTATTCTGAATGGCTCCTCTGAATGGCTATCATATTTCTTGGATATGTGCTACTTATTTGTCATTTAACCTCACATGTCCTATTCTCTGGAAGCCCTGGTGGTGTAGTGGTTAAGTGCTACGGCGGCTAACCAAAAGATCAGCAGTTCGAATCCACCAGGTGCTCCATGGAAACTCTGTGGGGCATTTCTACTCTGTCCTACAGGGTCACTATGAGTCGGAATTGACTCGACGGCAATGGGTTTGGTTTTGGTTTTTGGGCTGTTGTTGGACTATAGGCCCATGTCCTAGTTTACTTTTTTATCCCATGAGAGACCCAAACATGAGACCTTGTCCAGACTGGACTCAAAAATTGTCTTATTTGGTTCCTACTGGGCTATCATCCATGTTGAACACATATCGACCTGGGAGATTTGGTGGGGAAAAAGGCCTATGCTGAGAGTCAGGAGACCTGGCTGCTGATTCTCACATGAGCCATGAGAAGTGGCCAAATCACAACTCTCTTTATTTCATGGATTTTCCATCTTGAAATAATGACAATAAAATGTGTCCTAACTCTTAGAATTGTTGTGAAAACGCATGGGAATGATAAAAAGAAAGTGCTGTATAAATGCAAGTTATGTTTATTCACATTGATAATTGAAAGAGAAAACCCAGATGGTACCAGTAAGGTATCATTTTCAGGTACAATTCTTGGTACAAAGTTTGCATTTACAAAATTGTTTTCTTCTCTAAGTGACTCCATTTCATCTGGTGAAAGCATGAACCAGTGGTTAAGCCAACCATTTAATTAACCTTGAAAAGCTTTGTGGAACTTTAAAGAAAATCTAATAGGAAACCTTGGTTTCCAAAACTTTCTATTGGGAAAATTCATTTCTCCAGTCCCACTCATCATCAAAGTACCAAATGGCAAATCATAACTATACTGCCAAGTGGATTTTTTTTTTTTTTTTTTTTTGGTATTTCTGGCAAGTATTTAAATAACTACTTTCAGTAATGAAGTTTTTTTTTTTTTAAACATCAACCTTTCCTTTCTCTTTTTGTTAAAAAGCCCAGACTCTAATTCTCTTCTCTTAAGCTGCAAATTCAATTTTACTCACTGCCTTGTATGTTGTCTTAGTTATCCAGTACTGCCATACCAGAAATACAAAGAGTAGATGGCTTTAACAAAGCGAAATTTATTCTCTCACAGTCTAGGAGGCTAGAAGTCCAAACTCAGGCTGCCACCTCCAGGGGAAGGCTTCCTCTCTTGGTCAGCTTTGGAGGAAGTTCCTTATCATCAATTTCCCGGGCTGAGGAGCTTCTCAGTGCAGGGACTCTGGTCTAAAGGACACACTATTCTCCTGGCTGTGGTTTCTTGGTGGAATTAGGTCCCCATGTGTCCCTGCTGAATTCTTTTTTACATCTCAAAAGGGATTGACTTAAGATGGAGCCTAATCTTTTAGATTGAGTCCTGCCTCATTAACATAATAACTTCCGCTAATCCCACTTCATTAACATCATAGAGTTAGGATTTACAACACAGAGGAAAATCACATCAAATGACAAAACCCTGAACAATCACACAATACTGGGAAGCACCACCTAGCCAAGTTGACACATTTTTTGGAGGGACACAATTCAGTCCATAACACATGCACCAGACACAGTGTAAGGCACTGGGTGAATAGGGTCCAGTCCTTGCTTTCAAGGAGCATCCAGTCAAGTGGGAAAGACAGATGGTAAAAATTGTTTATAATTACCTACAATTACGCAGTTAACAATTTTCTAACAGTGTATGAGTCTGGGTAGGCTAGCAGCTATAACAAGCAACCCCCAATTTTCAGTGTGTTAACATAGTAACTCACACCAAGTGCAGTGTGCCTGTTCTAGGTTGAGTGGTTCCTTCCAAGTAGTGATGCAGGGATCCAGGGTCACTCTACCTTGTGATGTCATCGTCTTCAAATCGTGGCCTCCAGGTTCACCAGGAAACGGGAAGTTAGTGTGGGCAATGTGCACTGGGCACTTAGCCACCTCAGCATAGAAGTGATAGATGTGACCTCTGCTCGTATTTCATTAACCAGGTCTAGTCACACAGCAATTTTAGATGCGGGGCAGCTGCTTCCCAGCCACAACTACAATATACAGGAGGAATGCAGATCTTTGGAAAACAGTTAGTCACCTCTGCCAGAGGCAGGTACTATGTTACAGATGACAAAATTGAGGAACCTACCCAAAGTCACACAGCCAGTATGTGGAGACACCAGATGTGAACCCAGCTTCGTTTGATCCAAAGCTCATGCTCTAGCCACTCTATTACACACTCTGCTGTGACCACTGCTCTAGACCACAGCATGATTCTCATGCGCATGATCTGCCTGTGGATCCCATTCTCTCTGGTTTGGACCCATGTCTGCAAAACTGGTGCTACTGCTGCCTTAGCTTTCTGGCCTAATTTTTCTTGGCTGTGACCTGAGGCCTTGCTAACCAAACCAACCCACTGCGACTGAGTCGAGTTTGACTCGTGGCAACCCTATAGGATGGACTAGAAGTCTCCCATAGGGTTTCCAAGGCTGTAAATCTTTATGGAATTAGACTGCCACACCTTTCTCCCATGGAGTGGCTGGTGGGTTCAAACTACCGACATTTTGGTTAGCAGCCACTGAGCTGCCAGGGCTCCTTGGGGCCTTGCTAGTTTCCTGTAATTCTCTCCTTCCTCAAATGAACTCATATTACTGGAGGAAGTTTCCATCTTTGTGGCATGGAAAACAAAGGAACAGGATTCAGTCTTCCACGTTGCTGTCTGGATGGGACAGCAGCAATTTGGATATACAACTTCACACATCTTTGGTTATACAATGGTTACATTATTTTATAGTTCCCCCTCCCACAGGCTAGTAAATGGGCAGTGTTAAATAATACACAGGGCTGTAGGAGCTTGGATATAGATGACCACATTGGGTTTGAGTACAGGACCAATTAATTTTGTGAAAAGAAAGCTCCATACTGGGTTACAAACATAAGCAACAGTACAAATATGTATAATAGGCTCTTAACCTTTGATTTTGGAATGAATGAAAGCAAACAGCCTGATGCAGATGTATGAGAGAAATGTCAACCCCATCTGAAACACCATGATTACACTGAATTCCAATTACTATGCCTGTTAAAAAATTACCTCAAAACTTCATAGCTAATACAACGATTTATTATGCTCACGGATCCTGTGGGTCAGGAATTTGAGCAGCGCACAGCAGGGATGTCTTGTATGTGAGAGCTGAGATCCTCTGAAGGGTTATTCATTCATAAGTCTGATGGTTGATAATGGCTATTGGCTGGGGGCCTCAGTTCCTCTTCATGTGGACCTCTCCATGTAGTCTTTCTATGTAGGCTAGTGTGGGCTTCCTCAGAGCATGGTGACTGAGTTCCAAGGGTAAGCATCTTGATAGAGAGAGAGAGCACTAGGCAAAAGCTGTATTGTCCTTTTTGATCTAGCCTCTGAAGTCATGTAACATTGCTTCTGCCACATTGTTTGTTTATTGAAGCAGTCACAAAGTCTTGGCCAGGTTCAGAAAAAAAAAAAAAAAGGTTCAGAGGGAGGGGAAATAGACCCTGCCTCTTGACACAGAGCAGCAAAATTCTGGAAGAATGAGTGAGACTGGAAATAGTGCTGCAGCCAATTTTGGAAAATATAATCTGCCACACTTTGCTTTTATTCTGATCCTTAAATCTGACTTAAATATTAGCTATCATCTACTTGGTGCCCATGCGCCAGGCCCCATATATTCATTAAATGTCATCCTGACCCCAACTGTGCAAAGTAAATCCTGTTACCCCTTTTATAGTTTAGGAAACTGAGGCCCAGAGAAGTTAAAGCAACTTACCCAAGGACACAGAGCTAGCAAATGGTAGAGTCAAGCTGCAAAGCTAAGCCTGGCCACTCTAAATCCCATACTCTTTCCCACAGTTCCTATATGATTCCCAATGGGATGACTCATTCCTTTAACTAAAGTCAAGTTTGTCAGGGGAAGGCTGAACTGGTGGTGACACAGTAAAGGGAAGTTCAGACGCTTTGAATTATGGTAAATTCTATGAAGGTTTCTAATCATTTCCACCTTCTAGAATCAACACATCCTTAAAGCCCATCAAGTCAAGGCAATGTAATTTAAACCCGCCCTGGTTTCCAAATAGCTGCAGTCCATTTCCTTTGATTCTCCTGCATGTATAAAGTATTTCTCAAAGACCACAGGGGAAGTAGAATGCTTGTGGACAATGAAATCCACCCTCTTTCAGGTGGGCTGACGAGAAACCCTGGGAGACTTCCCCAGAGTGATCATTAGGCTGTACTCTTAAGAGTTGTGTCCTTTACTGATGTGAGTTATACCTCAACCAAAACTCAATATGGCGGCAAAGGAATGAAAGTTATGCCAGGACAACAGGCATAAATGAGTTCTGTCCTGGGCAAATAGGGCTGGATGGAGTGGTTGCTGTTAAGTGGATTCCAATTTGCAGTGACCCTGTAGGACAGAGTAGAACTGCCCCGTAGTATTTCCGAGGCTGCAGTCTTTACAGAAGCAGACTGCCACATCTTTCTCCTGTGGAGCGGCTGGTGGGTTCAAACCACCAACCTTTCAGTTAGCAGCCGAGCACTTAACCACTGCACCACCAGGGCTCCTTAGAGCCATTACCAACTCCCAAGCTAACCTCGCTGGGGACAAGGGGGTGTTGGTGCTCAGAAATAATAGAGTTTTCAAAGTTGAGATCCCTAAAAGTTACATCTTTGGATGCATAGTAAATGCACACACATAACTTACACTCATACAGACATTCACACTCACACCCACTTACACACAGACTTGTACACTCACATTCACACCAAACCAAAACCAAACCCAGTGCTGTCAAGTCGATTCTGACTCGACAACTTATACTCACACAGAGCTACTCTCATACTTACGGGACTCAGACACACACATTCACGTACTTATATTCACAAACTTGTACACACATGTTCACTCTCACACAACTTACACTCACATTCAAATACACACGTTACACTCTTATATTCATAGTCACCCACACATTCACATTTTCACTCATGATTACAAACACAACTTACACTGGCACACTCACATTTACATTCTCCCTCTTTCTCTTTCTTAAAGCCCTGGTGATGCAGTGGTTAAGAGCTTGGAAGCTAACCAAAAAGTTGGCAGTTCAAATCCACCAGCCACTCCTTGGAAACCCTGTGGGGCAGTTCTACTCTGTCCTATAGGGTCGCTATGAGTCAGAATCGACTCAACGGCAACAGGTTTTTGGTCTCTCTTTCTAACCCACCCACACATATACTTTATCTCAGTCCTCTGAGAAGGACTCAGCTGGAACCAGAATGGGACAATTAGAACATTTTCCCCCTGAATTTTACCACATGGGCTGAGTAAGTGCTAAGGGCTCTTGTCATTGCTGCATCATTTCTTCTGTCCTTATTTGTGTTTTTGCTTCAAAGAATCTCAGGCTTTTTGTCCCAAAATAATAATTTCCGTATTATTGCATATAAAATTTACATAAACACAACAGTGCTTCTTGCTAAACTTGAGAACATTAAAAAAAAAAAATAATACTACCCTCAGTCCTGATGTTCAGAATTTGATTCCCTTGCCATGTGTATACATTGTATGTTTTAGACAGCACCTCTTTTGATATTAGCGACTGAAGTGTTTTAAAAATTAAAAACTCCTCAAGCTTCAGCTAACACCCCCAGGCAGCTGGGGGCCTTAGGGACACAAGTCTGTCTGGGGACCTTTGTGTCACTAATTTGTGCTCATGGTGGCAGTTTCTCTGGCTCTATCTTGGCTCCAGGGTGAATTCAGGGCCTCACCTGAGCTGAACAGTGTGTGGGCTGGAGAACTGCCTAGGCAGCCTGCATAGAAGTGGGCATGAAATGGTTAAACAACAAACCATAGAAATAAAAACCTCAGACAGCTGTAGCTGGACTGGGGGGTGGGGGTGGCGGGCAACAAGGACGGGGGAATGTTTCCCAGTGCAACATCCAATTTGTCCCACAGCTTATGATGCACAGAGGAGGCCTTTGTAGTCTGTTTACATCTGTTGCCACCCCATTAACAGCACAGGCTTTAAAACCCCCTCATAGTCTGGCGAGGCAGATCAGAGCGTGCAGAAACCAGAGTGAGGCAGAACGCTGAGCAGCACAGGCAGTACAAGGCCATTCCCAGTGAACCTGGCAGCAGCAGTATTTCACAGCCCACTTGGAAAAGGAGGAGTGATTCCCTTAATGTCCCAATAGCAAAAGGTAAAGTTAAAGCTATATGAAAACCCAAACAAAACCTGTTGCCGTTGAATCAATTCCTACTCATGGCGACCCCAACTGTTACAGGGTAGAATCAGGCTCCATAGTGTTTACTTGGCTGTAATCTTTATGGAAGAAGATTGCCAGGCCTTTCTTCTGTGGCACTGCTGCGTGGTTTCGAATCCCCAACCTTTTTGTTCATAGTCGAATGCAAACTGTTTGCGCCACTGTGGTGTGATGGATGACTTTCTTGTGGCCTTTCTAGCCGTGGTCTTGCAACTCCCACCCTAGTGATTGGGCGGGATGTGCAGATATGGTAATTACAGCCTACCAAAGGGATTGGTCAGGTTTCCCATCCTGCTAGGCTTGAAGGAGGCAGGAAGGAGAAGATCCCACCACCACCATGGAAGAATAGCCAGGAGCGGAGATCATATCCTTTGGACCTGGGATCCCTATGCCGAGAAGCTCCTGGAACCAGGAGACAGAGAGAGAGAGAACTGTAACACTAAAGGCAGTGAGAAGTGGCAGCAGAGACACGGCAGCAGGGAGACTGCGCATTGCGCTTTCCAGCTCACAGAGAGAGGGTGCTTTTGGGCAGAGGCCTAGGACCAGGGAGAAGTATGCCTGTGAGCATGGCTGGGAAGAGACTGGCCTGTGGAAGAACTGTATCCTTGAGTGTTCCTGGGGCTGAATTGTAACCTGTTACTTCCCTAATAAACCCCATAATAATGAGTATGGGCTGTGAGTTCTGTGTGGCCACAGCAATGAATTATCGAGCCCAGCAGAGAAGTAGAGAGTGCTGTGCGAGGGAAGGTTGGTGTCAGAATTGGTGAAGACGGTGGAGAGAGGAGGCGTCGTGGGGCCAGGCTGGGGCTGTTGGTCTTGGTTCTCTTCCCCCTTGTGAGGTTAGAGTAGGTCACTCACCATCCCCGTGCTGTTTCCACAGCCACCCAGGGACCTTAAAGCTATAGGAATACAGTTGATGAAGCTCTGTACCTTTAGTCTGGAAAAGAATGAGAATCCTCTGCAATCTCATTGTAAAAGCCAAAACAGATAAAGAACTTTTATTTAAGAAAGCACCTTTCCTAATGCCTGAAAGCTTGATATGGAACAGCATGGCACACAAAGGAGGACCAGTGAGGACTGCAGAACCAGGTGACAGAAGAAAAGATTGGGCCAGGACAGAGAAGTCCTTGCCACACCCAGATGAGGAGTCCCTTGATTCTTCGTTAGTAGGGATTGGAGATTAATGCCAGGACCACATAGTACGGAAATTGTCTCTGACTTGTATTTCACTTCCTGACTCACTCTTGCTCTCTTTTTATTATTTGAGGTAGGATTAATATGTCTCAGTAAGGCCCTAAAGAGAAGCCCTAAAGCCTTGTCCACTTTCTGGGAATATCTGAAAGTCCAACATTTGTGTCTAATCACCTTCAAGGCTCACCCTCATCAGGGGCCATTTGCCCACTTGATTATCTCATCCCACTCTTTCCTTGGGTGATAGACTGTCCCATGACGATGAGATGGGGGTAGTTTTGGGAGTCTTTTTGCTTAATGATCTGGTTGAATTAAGAATAATGGACCCAACTTCCCTTTAAGAAAGGATAACACTCTGTTCCAAACCAGTTGTGTGTTATTTTTCCCACATATATATAAAAAAAATATATATCAGGGTGCAAATAGATCTCTTGATCCATAGCCTCAAAAAGAAAAAGAAAACTGTCACTCCCCTTTCTCTCTCCCCTTTTAGGGCCAAAGAAATTCCATGTGATCTCTCTCTTAGAACTTTATATTAGGATCTTCAGTCTGAATTATAGGGGAAGGAACAATGGTGAACGTGAGGGTGGTAATGGTAGTGGTGACAGGTTTTGTAATGGAGGTGGTGATGCTGATGATGTTGATATTGAGAGTAATGGGGGTGGTTTTGGTGGCGGGGGGCTCACTGATGGTGGTAAAATTGATGGTAAGAGTGATGGTGATGATGGGACTGGTAATGATGGTGGCAATGAGTTGTGTAAGGGAGGTGGTGATGGCAGTGGTGGGTAGCATGATGATGGTGGTGACGGTAGGTGGTGCGATGCTGCTGGTGGGTTATATGATGGAAGTGGTGATGGTGATTATGGTGATGATTATGGTTAGTTCTGTGATGTGGTGGTGGAAATGGTAGTATTGGTGTTCGTGATGGTGGTGACAGCGGTAGTAGAAGTGGTGGTGGTGAATTGTATGGTGGAGATGGTGATGGTTATGGTGGTGGAGGTAGTGGTGGTGGTAGTAGTGGTGGTTGGTGCTGATGTTGGCCATGGTTGGTTGTGATAAGATACAATCAATTCCTTCTCTCCTAGGAGACCCCCCAGTTTCTTGCGTACCTTGTGCAAATCTTCCTTAGACTTCTGCATGCTACAAGAGGAGCAGCTTTCCTAGTAAAATACAAATGTCTTACTCATGGCATAAAAGCCCTCGGCCTACATCTGCAGAGCAAAAGTTGATCTCAAGATCTGCTCAAATATGACTTGACAGCTTCATTTCTTGAGGAAGTGGGAAAAATTACTGGTGGTCTACCCACTACACAATTTTGTTAAACACAATAAACTGTATATAATTCCTATTTTATTGTATGGGTTCAGACATTTCCTTGTGAAACCTGTGTTTGTCCTTAAAAAGTCTCTAGTAAATGACCCTTTTCAGGAATTGAACACAGCGGGCCTGGGCAGGAAGGACCTAACTGACAACTATATAGAAAGAAGTCTGATGCCCTGGGTGACAAGAAACCCCTCCATCAACTTTACGGTGCACTCCCAGATTGAACCTGCATACAGGCCACCTTTCCTGTATCTCTTGCTTTAACTCCCATTCATTGATTGCCTACTACATGCCAGGTATCATTCTAGGTGCTTCACCAATATTTCAATGTAATTCTCAACAATAGTGCTGTGAGGAAAACAGTATTACTCCCATTGTAAAGCTGAGGAGGCCGAGGGTCAGAGAGGGGCAGTAATTTGCTGAAGATCTCACAGCTAATAAGTGCAAGGGCCCTATACATATTACTATGACTCTCCTAATTATTCCAGCTCAGCAGATCACAGGATGAAACACCCAAAAATGATCATTTCAACCCGGCAATGGTGCTTAGAGCAATAATGGTTTTTCCTGCTCTAAAGGCCCAATGCAGAAACAGGGATCCCTGGTAAAAGACAAGGAGTCACCACACAATGTGAGTTTTGGCCCATTTGAAGAAGTCTATCACAAACCACTTTCCCGTACCTCCTTGGCTCCAATTCCTCAATCATGTTCCTTCCAAGTCACTGTCTATCCAGCCAAACCATTGACCACAGCCCATGAATTGCATATCTGGCCATTTATCCTTCCAAGCAGAGTGAACAACCAGGTGCACTGCTTGAAGTTCTGCCACTTGGAAGATATCCCTTCACCATTGTCCTTCAGGGAAGTCCCAGAAATGGGCTGCAGCGCTGCTGCTGTGCACATTCAAGTGGTTCCTACATATTATGCAGAACAGTCAATACGCCAGGCGCGAGTTTTCTCTTCCTGAGGCAACTGATCATGAGGCACTCCCAGTGAGGCCATAGGTGCAAACTGGGAGAGGGCAGGTAATGTGATGGGAGTGGGGACCAAGAGCATTTGGGCCATTTCCTCATGCAAATTACTTGAGTGTTCAGGTCATGCTCAGGCCCTGTATTGTATATACCTCTTCCATTTAATGATGGAGTGCTGCTGTGCACATCCAATTTTATGGCTCTGTGGGTCAGACAACACCAAATTCGTGATGGGTGACTCAGGCCACATGGTGATTTGGTGGCCCATAGTTAAGAGTTCAGTCTCTACTAAGACCCAGTAACAAGACAAAAACTGTTTTGCAAAAGGAGAGTAGTTAACTGTGTAGGATGGCAGGGCTTTGCTCCAAAATCCTAAAGATCTGCACTGTGATTCGCCAATAGGAACCTGCCAAAGACCCCAAATAACATCTTTATTTGCAACTGACTCTGCAAACATCACTGGATCAGCTGGATCTTATGGCTCAAGTGACCAAACAGCTTGCATGTCAGTCTGAACCTTTTGAAAGGCCTTCTCTTGCTCTGGGCCGCACTCAAAACTAGCAGTTTTTCAAGTCACTTGATAAATAGGCTGGAGTAGCACACTCAGATGAGGGGTATGTTGCTTCCAAAATACAAAGATATCCAGCAGGGGTTGTGCCTCCTTTTTAGTTGTAGGAGGGGCCAGATACATCAACTCATCCTTCACTTTACAAGGAACATCTTGAAATGCCCACACCACTGGAGCCCTAGAAAGTTCACTGAGGTGGAAAACATCTGAATTTTTTGGGAATAATTCCCACCCTCTAGCACACAAATGTTGTACCAATAACTCTAGAGTCATTGATACTTCTTGCTTACTAAGTCCAATCAACAGAATGTCATCCATGTAATGGACCAGTGTGAAGTATTGTGGAAAGGAAGGGCGATTAAAGTCCCTGTTGATTAAATTATCACATAGGGCTAGAGAGTTGATATACCGCTGAGGTAAGACAGTGAAGGTGTATTGCTGCTCTTGCCATCTGAAGGCAAACTGCTTCTGTTGGTCCTTCAAAACAGGGATGGAAAAAAATGCATTGGCCAGATTAATGGCTGCATACCCCAGGAAATGTATTAATTTGCAGGCCACGTTCCCAAGGAAACGCCTCTTACAACTGATTGGCTCCTCATATCAGACCTTAAAATGGAGTGTGATTACATAATGTCTGCCAAACCCCTGAGAATCATGGCCTACCCAAGTTGACAGATAACATTAACCATCAGAGTGGTGATAAAAATGTTTTGAGGTAGATACTGGTGATGGTGAAGAGCATTGTGAAAGTACGTAAAGCCACTATATTACACACTTGAAAGCTATTAAAACAAAACTTTATTTAATGAGAAATCTACCAGTTAAAATACTATAAACTATACAAAATAAATTGAGCTGGAAAAATACTGCAACAAAACCCAAAAACTGCCCACTCAGGTGAGGAGAAGTAAGGGTCTGCTTCTGGAGCAGATGTTCCCTGGCTGTCAATAAGGAGCTGCTGTGGAGGAGGTGTGGCATCTAGCTCAGCCTCTGGTGCCCCAGATTGTGCTGGAGTTGGAGGACTTAATGGTGTATGGGGCTCCAGTGTTGGAACAGGAGCTGAATCAATATCAGCTGTTCACCTAGGAGCCAGTTGGAAGTGGCCCAAGATGAAAATCCACCCCTCCAGCTGGCCCTTCATCTGGTGTCGGTGATGAAGCTGGAGAAGGAAGACCTGTGGCTTCAACAAGTTCCAGTGTTGGTGCAGGATCAGAATGGACATCAGCCGGTGCTCTGGAAGCCAGTTCTGAAGGTGGCCCAGGATAGGAATCCGGTCCTACAGCTGGCTCTTTGTCTAGTGTCACTGCTGGAGCTGATGATAGAATAACTGGTGCTCTAAGGAGCTCTGGTGTTGGTGTTGGTGCAGGAGCGGGATCAACATCAGCAGGTGATAGAGGAATCATTTCTGGAGGCTGTGGAGGGTTGGTATCCAGCTCATCCAGTCGGCTGTTCTCCTGGTGCCCAGGCTAGAGCTGGAGATGGAGAGTGGTGGGCTACAGCGAGCTCTGGTGTTGGTGTAGCAGCAGGAATAGGATTGACATCAGCCGGTGGTCCAGGAGGCAGTTCTGGATGTAGCCCAGGATAAGAATCAGACCTTCCAGCCAGCTGTCCATCTGGTACCAGTGATGCAGCTGGTGATGGTGCTCTTTGGAGGTCCAGTGTTAGTCCAGGAGCATGATCAACTCCACCAGGTTGTCCAGGAGCCCATTATGGTGTTGGCTGAGGAAGAGTATCTGATCTTCCAGCAAGCTCCCTGTCTGCTCAACTTGCTCATGGAGAACCTGTTGTACCCGGCTCCAGCATTGCTGCAAGGACAGAATATAACGCAGGAATTGGTCCTGGAGTCTGTTCTGTTAGTCGCCCAGCGTGAAAATCCAGCTCTCCATCTCTTGGCAGTGCTGGAGCTGGTGATGCTCTATTGAGCTTTGGAGTCGGTTCACGACCAGGATCTCCATCACCAGGTTGTCCAGTGTCTCGCTCTGGAGGTAGTCCAGGTTAAAAATCCAAATCTCCCTCGTTCTATCCCTCTGCTGCCACAGCTGAAGCTGGTCATGGAAGAGCTGGTGCTCTATGGAGCTCCTATGTTGGAGCAGGAGCAGGAGCAGGATTGACATCAGCTGGTGGTCCAGGTTCCAGTTCTGGAAGAAGCCCAGGACAGGAATCTACCTCTCCATCCAGTTGTCCATCGGATGCTGGTGATGGAGCTGGAGGAGGGCCTGGGCTACACTGAGCTCTGGTATTGGAGCAGGAGCAGGACTGACAGTAGCCAGTGGTCCAGGAGCTGGCTCTGAAGGTAGCCCAGGATAAGATTCTGACCCTCCAGCTGGCTCTTCATCAGGTGCCAGTGCAGGCGCTGGTGATGAAATAGCTGGGGTAGTATGGAGCTCCGGTGTTGCAGCAGGAGCAGGACTGACAGCAGCCACTGGTCCGGGAGCCACTTCTGGAGGTGACCCTGGATGGGAATCCACCCCTCCAGCCAGCTCTCCATCTGGTGCCGGTGCTGGAGATGGCAATGAAATAGGTGGTGTGCTATGGAGCTCTGGTGCCAGTACAGGAGCAGAATATACCACAGGACATGGTGCAGGAGCCAGTTCTTGGGGCAAAGATAGATCCTGAGGTACTTTTACAACTGTTGCTGGCCGTGGTTCTGGAGCTGCAAGAGGAGAAATGTTCACCAATATGATTGCCTTTACTCATGCCTTTTCAATGATGGAAAACATCTCACTGCCATCAAGAGAAGCCCATTCCCAAGATTTCCACCCCAGGAAGTCTTCCCAGACTGTGGTCCACCAGAGGAGGGTCTGAGGCTACTCTGTGCTCTGGCTCAACCCCAGCCTCTGGGGGTCTTCCCATGTCCCCTCACAAGCTCACATGCAGGCATGCCCAGTCCTCCTCACCCTCTGGCTCTGTCTCAGTGACTTTCATTTGATCCAGCTGGGCCAAGAGAAGTTGGGCATGGTGCTCCAGATGTGAGCCTGGCATAGTCACCTGCACATACTCTACCAGGAGCTTTAGGCAGGGGAAGTATGGCGGCTGATTGAAATCCTCCGAGTATTCCTGCAGCCATGTGCCCAGGATAAAAGAGATGGCACAGGGGGTGGGTGGTGAAGAAGAGGGTCAGAGGCCTTGCTTTCCCACCACACTGCCCTCCCAGGGCACCCCTGCAAAGGGCCCTGTGTCTGCCCATCCTTCCAAAGGTCAGCACCACCCTGCATCACACCCTCTGGCTATCCTGGCAGTGGCAGGCCTGGTCACTGAGCAGAGGGCTAGCACACAGCCTTCATCACAGGGAGCTCCCCATCAATGATCTATACAACTCTCCCTGCTTGGGGAACCTGAATTACATCTCTTTCTGTCTCCTGGCCCTCTCCCCACTGGACAGTAACCCTCTAAGGGCACAGAGATGTGTGTCTGCATGTTCACCTCACAGCCTGGCACACGGTCGTGCTCCACGGTTATCTGATGCTGGGCAACACACAGAGTCCATCCCCTGACCCAGATGCCCAGGCCATAGGGCCCCTTCTCTGGAGCGTGTGCACCAGCATGGTGGCTGGTTCTCTGCATGTGTGTGAGGGCCTCTTCTCCCATGGACACTGTTCTCCCCCAAGACAGGGGCCCCACACGCAGCTGAGCAGCCATGACTGGGGATCAGGATTTGGGAGCAATTTTCTCCACCCCTCGGCCCTCCGCACCTCCTGTTTTGGACCCCCAGTAGGGGAGGGGGCAAGCGAAAATGTGGGAGTTTGTGGGGGGATAGGGTCTCTCAGGGGCCTTTCTGAGCCCCCAGCCTCCCCTCTGCTCCCCAGGACGCCCAGGTTCCACCCCCAGCTCTATGACTGCTTACGTCCTGCAAGGGGTGCTCCTAAACTTATTCCTCTAGTGGGGCCCAGGGTCTGCCCAGCCCCAATCCAGACACAGAACCCCTATAGCCTCCACCCATCTATATAGACAGGAGCATCTCTTTCTCCACCCAAAGTCCACTCACCCTTTCAGCTGGTCATGGAGTTCACCGTCCTGGGCAGAATAGGGGTGGTTACATCCATACCTGGAGGTGGTGTGCGTGTGTCACATCAAATGCACTGTGGACGTTAACTGCTTAAGATGTCTGGTGTTCCTGACTGACTCACTGACTAGAATGGAGGCCCAGGAGGGCAGGGCTGCCTATCTTCTTTGTCTACTGAACGATGCTAAGTGCCTAGAATAGTGTCTGCAACAAGAGGGGCTTCATGGATAATTGGTGAATGAGTGAACCCAACCAGCACCTTCCCAGGTATATGAGAGTCCTGGGGCCCCTCTTCCAGCCTCCAGGAAGAGGGGCCCTTGTTCTGCATATACCAAGGACAAGGACACATTAAATTGAATCTCAATCCTGCTTCACAAATAGGAAATAGGTTTGCTCATGGGCACGTAATCAGTGAGGCAGGCAGCTTCTTCATGGGGGAGAAGAAAATAATAAATGTGAACATCCCAGCCCTTCCAAAACCGTTTACCAAAGAGCTAGGCTCCAGTATATGGCTTGTCCCATGGGCTCCTGACAGTAATTCTAGCTGATTTGTCCTTTACCACCCCACTTCTCAATGGAGCAAACAGGCTCTGAGTGGTGAAGTGACATTCTCCAGACTCAGAACTGGTAGGGGTCAGAGTCTGCACTGGGCTGTGGAGGATGGGGCGCTTACCTTTGGAACAGCTGGTCTAGGACCTACTGGGTGGTGGCGTAGGTTCTGTAGGTCCCAAGGAAGATTTCGATGTAGGAGAAGTCACCTTTTAGGAAGGCGGGCACCAAGTGCTCGACCAGCTTCTCCAGTGAGCCTACCTTGACAGTTGTCATCACCCAGGCCTCATCCAGGTCCTCGTCAGAACCACAGACACACTGGGGTGGGACACAGGAGGGACATATTGTCAGAGGCAGCCTTATGAACCACCAGAAGGGTTGGGGGCTCAGAGCTCAGACCAGGTACTCCCTCTCCCTCAGTGACCTGTGGCAGGAGGTGGGGCACGAGTGCCTTTATCAGAAAACAGGCCTCGGCTTTCCAAGCAGGGTTGGAGGTGGGGATGATTAAAAACATTAGGAACCTGAAGGGATTTTGTTAACTAAATAACCGTGGTATCACCCTGGAGGAAGAGCTGTATCCCACTGAGTCCTCACAAAACACCCCATTCCACAGATGAGAAAACAGAGGCTTGGTGGCGTCTAGTGTCTGCTCGAAGTCACCTAGTCAGCGCCCAGAACTGTCTAATGCTAGGGCTCTGTGATGTTTCCTCTGTGCTACATGAGGCCTGTTCTGCTCCTTACTCAGAGCGGAACATCTGGTGCAAGCTCACTCCTTCCCAGCCGGAGACACTGCACAGAGCAGACACACCCATGAGATAAGCAAGGCACAGAATTTCTTTCTGTACATTAAAGGGGATTTTGAGAACCTGAGGCTAGGGAGCACCAAGATCCAGTCAAGGGTGAGAGCCTGGAGATCCTGGGTGGGAGAAAGACCTCCATAGGACCCAGGATCTGAACAAATGACTCAGGAAGAGTGAATCCAAATGGCCAGTAAAGGAGAGGGGGCTCTGCTTCTCAGGGCCAACAAGCACCTCAAAGCCACCCTGGAGTTCCATTGGCCACCCCGACAGCAGATTGGCAAAATGGAAAAGAACCCTAATAGGCAGAACTGGCTTGATGCAGGGACACACCCATTGTCACAGACTACTGGGCCACGGGACTGCGACCGCTGTTTTGGGGAAGGAGTCTGGCTCTAGTGATCCTAACTTGAAATGTGCACATCCTTCCCCCAGCATGCCACTCCTGGGAGTCTGTCCTGGGTGGGTCAGTGTATGAGGACACACATAAGTGTTCCTGCAACCCTGCTGAAAGGGCAGCAGAAGGAATCAGTCCAGGGCCAGCAGCAGCGAGAGGCTCAGACACTGTGGGAACCGGCCTCCCTTCTGGAACATTCTGCAGTGAGTCAGGATATAGCCCCTGACCTGAAGGGGTCACGTGATGTATTCCGCAAGATTGCAGGTTGTAGAAAAAGGTGTGTCATAGCCTGAGCCCTGCATTTTAGGGTACAAGAAGCCTGCTAAGTGTGATGACACGTGAGGCTGGGAGAAGGTGTGGAAGGACAGTCCAGCGGACTGCTGCCTGGGGCCCGGGCATTGGATGTTAAACACTAAAGTAGCAGCAACACGCAAAAGACACATGGACTGATGTGAAGTGACAACAGCATAAAAAACTCATTTCTGATATTCCTACAAATATGGGAAGAGTGACTTTGAGCTGGCCAAGGCAGGGAGGGCAGTGGGGAGTGGGGGAGAAAGGTTGATTCCTTTGGGAGGGGACTGGTGACCATCGAGAGGGAAAGTCCTCTGAGGGACCTGAGGTCTACAGGGTTGTGTTTGGGCCCTGGGCCCCCTCTGTTCATCTCCGGTCCCTAGATGGGGATGCCACTCCCCTCCCCCCATACTCACCCAGAACCTGTGCCAGCCCTTCCTGGCCCCTTTCTTGGGGTAGACTGAGTAGACGATGCCATTCTCCTTTTCCTTGGGGATCTCCTGTGGGCTGTTCTGCAGAGACAGTGCCAGCAGCGGCCAGGGAGGCATCAAGAGCCCCTCCGAGCCACCTCCTTCCCTCTCTGCCCCTCAAGCCGTTGTGCCTCCAAGGAGCTCCCAGTTCTCCCATGCTGGATGGGTTGACCTGTGGGCAGCACCATCCAGGCCTGACCAAGTCCACAGATAGAAAAATCAGGATCTGATTGCAGCAGGATCTGGCAGAAGCTGGGCTGGCACAGGGTCAGCAGTGGCCCAGGCAATGCCAGCAGCTCGGGCTGCACGTTGACTGCCACAATCAAGGTGAGCTGGATATCAGAGAAGACACAGGTGAGAGTGCTCACTCAGCCTGTGACCCGGAGAGTCCTTCCCTAAGGCCTGGTCTGAACTGGAACCCCCAGGTAGACTTATATCCCAGTGTTCTGTGTTATTGGGGTGGTCAGGGCAGAAAAGTGAAAGAGGCCTCCACATTTGCCAGCCCAGCCCCCAGCCTCCCCCAGACACCCAATCTGATGGACTAGTCCCAGCCACAGTCAGACTCAGCCCCATGAACCCAGTATGGTGAGAGGCCGTGGGGGTGGAGCTTGGGGTTGCACACAATCTGTGCTAGTCCTCAAGCAACAGCCCCATTTTCATCATCCTCATTATCACTCCTCCTCTCCTAGGTCTCCCCAGATCACATGGCACCTCCTTCCCTGACCCCCACCACCTCTCTACCAAATGGATCCTGCCTCATCAGTTCTGTCCACATTTCCTCCCAGCCCCGGTTACCAGGGACCCCATGAGGACAAGGGCTGGCATGGCATGTGGGATGGTATGACCTGGGGGACGGGAGTGGGGCTGCCCAGGTGGGATCACAGTGGTGGTCTGGCCTGGATTGGCAGCCCTGGGCCACCCTGTGTTACCTTCAGATTCTTTTTGGTGAATGGCCTGAGCTTCCGTGGTTGGGAGACGAGACCATGTCTCAGCCTTGGTGAAAGTGTCGAACTCCTGGGTCTCTCAAGCTTTGATACAAGGGAAGATGGGAGACAACAAGAAAACATGTTCCTAGTTTGAGTGTCTCCACTCAAGTGAGCTGGATAGGGGGCTGGTTACCAGGGTTCCAAGTTCTATGTACTCTGTCGTCAAGGAAGTGAGGTCACAGCTTGGTCTCCTGACTTGGGCCTGATATCAGTTAAGACCTCCCCAGAGTCCCCTGTGGGCTGCTGAATGCTCACCTGTCCCCATGCCATGTCCATAACTGTACACAGTTATATCAACACAGCCCTCCCCCTGCCCTCAGAACCTCGGGAAGGCCTGGGTGTAGCCAGGGTCCCAGCTTTGAGCAGACAGAGCTGAGTTCAAACAAAGCTCATCCCTCTCAACCAGTTTGTGGCCCTGGACAAGTCTTTGTTCTTCTCAGAGCCTCCCCAGTCCCCTTACCCACACAATAGGGATCATACTAGTGTCTTCTTCCTAGGGACATCAGCAGGTATATGTGAGATAATACCTATAGAACCCGTGCGTTGGCATTACCTGAAGCTAATCAGGGGTGCATATCTAATAGGCAAGGTAGGGACAGGCCTTACCTGCTTCCCAGATCATCTGTAATGAACATTTTTACCTTTTCATGTTTTTTTTCACCATATCCAGTACTCTGCTTCTAGGTATGGCTGGCATCTGTCTCTCCCAACCCCATAGCACCTTCCTACGGAATCAAAGCCTCTTTTCAAATATACAATCCCTGATGGGGGGGCAGATGACCCTGTAAGCAAGGTAAGCACATGTCTACTCATGCTTACTTACTAATCTGTAGTGAGCAATTTCACATGGGTTTTGCCACAGCAGAGATGTGGTGTTCACCGTGCTTACTTTGCCTATTGGGTAATCTGCCCATGTAGCTAATGCACAAACTCAGAGATGGAAGATTTTCAAGCAGGGGTGGGAAGCAGCATGGAGTACATCTCCAAAGAGGGCTGGGCCCTGGTGGTGTGAGCTTGGGAAAGTCACTTCCACTCTTGGCCTCATTTCCCAGTCTGCAGTAGGATGGGGTTGGAATTAAATGAACATCAGATATTGTCACCCTCTCCATGAAACCCTCCAGTAACTCCCATTATATAGAATCTGACCCAGTGTCTCATCTCAGACTAGGGGGTGGATAACCTGCACAGCGGCTCCCAACTATCCTAACTCTTGATCTCCATATCCTGTGTGACCCCGTCCCATTGGTGTGGATTGGACTCAGGGACTCGCTTCTCAAGAATGTTGTTGTTAGGTGCCACTGAGTCGATTTCAACTCAAAATGACCCCGCTTAGGGCAATGTTTCTTGCCTCTCTTTTATTCTCTCTCAGTCATCTCTCTCTCTCTCATTTATTTCTTTCCCTCCCCCCAGGAAGCAGCTGTGATGTATGACCTGCCCATGGAGAGACTCATGTGACAAGGACCTGAGGGAGGGTCCTGATCAACAGACAGAGAGGAAGTGAGGCCCCCCAGACCAACAGCTCACAGAGTCCTGCTCATAACATGGAAGTGAGTAGGAAGCAGATCCTCCCCAGTCAAGACACAGTTGAGATCACAGCCACAGTCTCCTGAACTTGGGGCAGTCACCAGGTAAGCCATGCCTGGAGCCTGTGTGCTGTATTGTGTTGTGAGTCATTAGTTTTGGGGGTGTTGTTATCGCAGAGTGAGAGGTAACTCCTCCAGCCTACCAGGTCATGGGTCCTGGACCTGTTCTCCTCCTCCCTGCCTCCTCTCCTCCTCCATTCCCTCTAGCCATACTGGCTGCATTTCAAGTCCCTCTCTGGAAAAACTCATATCTGCTGCCCAGTCTGTGTATCAGCTGTGTCTTCTCCCTGGCACTCTGTCCCCAGACAAGAGCAGGGCTGGTCCCTTCTGTCATTCTGGTCACATATAAATGTCACCTTAGTGAGGCCTTTTGGACCACGCACCAGCCTTATGTCACAGCACCTTACGTTATTTTCTCTATAAAATATGCTCTTTTCTTTGCATATATTTGTTTTCATTCTTTTATCCATCTTCGTGTCTCTCCTACAGATAGATTGTGAGCTCCTGGGGACAGAGACCACATGGGTCATTTTCAGAACGAGCTCCCAGATGACCTGCTGACGTCGACCCTGCTACTGCTCTACATCAAAGCTCCATAGAGCACTAGGTCCTCCATCTCCAGCTCTGCATCGGTCACCAGAGGTTGAGTCATTTGCTGCACGTCCTCCACAGCCACTCCTCATTCACAGCTAGGGAACATCAGCTCCAGAAGCACACCTTTTCTTCAACTCACCTGAGTGGGAATTTCTTTGGTTTTGTTGTAGTACTTTTCCAGGTCACTTTATACTTTATACTATTTTAACAGGTAGGTTTCTCATAAAATAAAATGTTTTAATAGTTTTAAAGTGTGTAGCATAGTGGCTTTATGTACTTTTGCAATCTTGTTCAACCATCGTCAGTATCTACTTCAGAACATTTTCATCACCACTGTGATGGTTAATGTTATGTGTCAGTTTGGTTAGGCCATGATTCTCAGGGGTTTGGCAGAAATTATGTAATCAGCCTCCATTTTATGATCTGATGTGAGCAGCCAATCAGTTGGAAGAGGAGTTTCCTCGGAGGAGTGAACTGCAAATTCACACACCTCCTGGTACCTGGTATGCAGCCATTAATCTGGCCAATGCCTTTTTCTTCATCCTTGTTTAGAAGGACAGGCCCCTCTTGGTGAATCACTGCGCTGATCTGTAGGATTTTGGAGCAAAGCCCTGCCATCCTCTGCAGATAACTACTCTCCTTTTGAGAAAAAGCTTTTGGTTTGTTACTGGGCCTTAGTAGAGGCTGAACGCTTAACCATGGGCCACGAAGTCAACCTGCGGCCTGAGCTTCCCATTATGAACTGGATGTTGTCTGACACAAAGAGTTGTAAAGTTGGACTTGCCCAGCAGCACTCCATCATTAATTGAAGCAGTATATACAAGATCGGGCCTGTGCAGGATGTGAGGGTCCAAGTAAGTTGCATGAAGAAATGGCCCAAATGCCCATGGTCTCCACTCCTGTCACATACCTTTCATCTCCCAGTCTGCACCTGTGACCTCATGGGGAGCTCCTTATGATCAGGTGACTGAAGGTGAGAAAACTCGTGCCTTGTTTACAGATGGTTCTGCGCAATATGCAAGCAGTAGTTGAAAATGGAGAGTGGCAGCACTACAGCCCCTTGCTGGGACCTCCCTGAAGGACAGTGGTGAAGGGAAATCCTCCCAAAGGGCAGAACTTCGAGCAGTGCACCTGGGTGTTCACTTTGCCTGGAAGGAGAAATGGCCAGATGTGCGATTGATTGTATGTGTACTGATCCATGGGCTGTGGCCAGTGGTTTAGCTAGATTGTCCAGGACATGGAAGGACATAATTGGGAAACTGGAGACAAGGATTTATGGGGAAGAGAGGTATGTGGATAGACCTCTTTGAATGGGCCAAATAAGTGAAGATATTTGTGTCTCATATGAACGCTCACTAAAGACTGAACTTAGCAGACGAAGACTTTAACAATCAAGTGGATAGGATGACGTGTTCTGTGGAAATCACTCGTCCTCCTTTCCCAGGTACTCCCATCATTGCTCATGAACAAAGTGGCCACGATGGCAGGGATGGAGGCTATGCATGGGCCCAGCAACATGGACTTCTACTCATCAAGGCCGACTTGGCGACAGCCACTGCTAAGTGCCCAATCTACCAGCAGCAGAGTCCAACACTGAGTCCCCGATATGGCCCCATCCCTCAAAGTGATCATCCAGCAACCTGGTGGCAAGCTGATTACATTGGCCCACTTCCATCATGGAAAGGGTAGCATTTTGTGCTCAGGGGAATAGACATTTACTCTGAATATGGATTTGCCTTCCCTGCATTCAATGCTTCTGTCATAACTACCACCCATGCACTTACAGAATGCCTTACCCACCATCATGGTATCCCACATGCATTTCCTTGAATCAAGGGGCTCCCTTCACAGCAAATGAAATGCAGCAGTGGGCCCATGTTCATGGAATTCACTGGTCTTACCATGTTCCCCATCATCCTGAAGCAGCTGGTTTGATAGAATGGTGGAATGGACTCCTAAAGACACAATTACAGTGCCAGCTGGGTGGCAGTACTTTGCAGGGTTGGGGCAGTGTTCACCTAGAGGCTGTATATGCTCTAAACCAGCGTCCAATATATGGTGTTGTATCTCCCATAGCCAGGATTCACGGGTCCAGCAATCAAGGGATGGAAAAGGAAGTGGCACCACTCACTATTACCCCTAGTGACCCACTCACAAGATCTTTTGATCCCTGTATCCTAGCTTCTTCGCATGTTTTGTTTTGATATGCTCAGATGGGTTGCTTGAATGAGCCAGCTGGATTATTTTCGCCTTTGAAGCTCTGCTGTCCTGTCACCAGATGGCTAGAGTTGTTATCAGATATATCAGTCTAGGAGTCCATTCACTTTTTTTGTATGGATTCAGCTCAGGTGTCCAGATAGCTGATCATCTAGTCTGTGGTACAGTCTCTGTCCTACAATCTTAGAGGGGCAGAGGTGATTGCTGTAGGTACTGGTATCTGGTTGCAGTAGGGAGTCATGCTGTGAACAAGGCAGGGGGCTGAGAAACATCCCCCAAGTGTCTGTGAGAAAAGTGCATCCCTGTTCCCTAGAGCGTACAGGTGGGTAGGATCTGCAGATGGACCATGGGCATCCAATGCTTTTGGTTGTAAGGACTGGGAGGTACCAGTTATCCTTGGACCCCTGTCACGGGTGGCTGGGTGACATGAGTGGAGCCACCAGTCCTTTTGCCCCTGATGTGATAGGTGAGGACTCTGTTTAATAGGCAAAGTGGTGTCATTTATCAAACACCCACCTTTCCACTGCACTGCTGAAATGGTTGCAGTCTGCCATCAAGGGCCTATTCTCCTGGAATAAGCTATCACAGGTCCACGCAGCGCAGGGGGAAAAGATATTCAAAGTCCATGGACCGTTTATCCCTGGACAGGAGCCGCTTCTGTCCTGAGCTCTACTGGTTAGTGGAGCTGCAAGTTATCTTTTCCCCAACTGTGAATTTATTCTAATCTCATGAGATCCCACACAAGAAGGACTGCTTTTGCCATCAGGAGCAATCTGCTCACCAGACTGCCATTCTAGATCCAGGGCCTAGCCCAGAAGATCTGGGACAACCCCACGGATGTATAGGCCTGATTTTTTGGGGGCATCTGGTGAACTCTACCCATGAGGTAGAGAATTAGAGAGTGCTCCAAAGGACAAAACAGGCAACAAGGTTCACGGAGATGCCAGTCTGGGCTCTGGGCACCCTGCGCAAATGGTACTGCCACACCTACAAGAGGGGGACAGAAAATTTCAAGGAAGCCCTCCAAAGCATGGGTCCCTTGAGGCATAGAAGGATCTATGGCCTCCCCTGAGAAGGGGGGCACTTGGGCCATACCTAAGGGTGGAGATACTGTATGTTTTACAAGCCCTGTTGAATCCAGAAAGACTGGAATCTCCTCTTAATATGTTCCAAGTACGTGAGACAAGTCTCGCCATCCTTGCTTCTAAGGAGCATTCTGGCTATGGGCTGTTTTTTTTTTAAGATAAATCTGGGAACTCTGAATCTATCTTCTCTTTCTCTCTCTCAAATCTAATCACCAGAAACTTCGAAATAAAAGATAACAGCATCTCTCAGGAGTAGAGTACATGTTCAAGATCTGCTCCCGTCTTTGTAGAGGCTGGGAAGAAGTGAGTAGTTCTGTATTCTGAGTTTGTAGGGAGGAGGTCTGAAAAAGGAAGGTTGATATTAGCCCTTTTCTTTGCCAGTCCAAAGTCAACGACAGAGTTAGACATTAGTTGTGAGAGTATTTCAGCAAAGCCCTTAATCTCACAAATAACTAGCACTGTTTTCCCAGCATCTCTGCCTATGAGGTTACTTTCCTTAAACTGTTCAGCTGTTTCAAAGGGTAGAGATTAGAGACCACCATACTCCCTCTCCAAACCCTGTCTTTGGAGGGGCAGGTTAAGAAGTTTCTCTATGATCAAGTCCTGTGGAAAAGACCTTCTCACTACTTGTCTGCCTTAAGTGTCCTGTTCATTCACAGTTCTTGACAGTGAAAACCTCCAATTACAATTCTTTGCTTCCCATTTGGGCTTCTGTCCTCTTAGAGTGAATGCTACACAGTAGCAAGCATGGAAAGAGTCTCATGATCTAATAATAATGCAAGATAGCAGAATACCACTCACTTCAAGCTCCCTTCAGTGCTCAATGCAATGGCGTTGCCTACCCTTTGAAGCATTGCGTGCTCCTAACAAGTTTTCAGAGTCCATGAGCTCACAAATGACGGACTTATACCATGGCAAGTTGCCAAGAAGGCCTCCAGCCATGTCTGCAGGATTCACCAAGGGTCCCTGGCGCACCACCATTAACTACACCAGAGGGTAGGTTATGTCAAATATAACAGGGGCGTCTTGAATGAAGGGACTCTGTGTTATTTGACTGTTATCTCTGGACCTTGTTTAGTGCCTTGAATACAGTAAGGAGCCATAAATGTTTGTTGAATGAATAATGAAAGGATGAATTCATGAATGAATGTAAATAAATGAAAACAATATAAGGCCACAATTTCAGTGGATTCAGAGACCCACTTGAAGCTCCTCTACATGCCCAAGAGGGTCTGTGTTCTAGGAAATAATAAAAAATGTAAGTTTTTGCAAAGAATGCTTCAGCTTTAGCTGTCTTAATGACTTTGCAAACATACTGGACAGTAGTTCTCAGGCTAGACGTTTATGGGAAAGCTCCAGGGGACTAGGTGAAGTCAGTAGTTAGAGAAGTGGGCTCAGTGGCAGTATTGGGCTCTGTGATGGTGTGGACACTATTCCTCCTGGTCAGGGTTGCCAGATAAAACACAGGGTAACCAGTTAAATTTTAGTTTCAGATAAACAACAAATAAATATTTAGTGTCAGTGTGTCCCATACAATATTTGGGATATACGTATACTAAAATTATTCGTTAGTTATGTGACATTAAAATTTAACTGGGTGTCCTGTATTTTTATTTGCCAAACCTGGCAACCTTTTTCCTGTCCATTCTACCTTGGCTGGATGCCCTCCCTTGGATTTGCTATACCTCTATCCTCTGTGTACCCATTTTGCCAATGGTTCCTCTTTTATCTCTAGATGCACTTTAGTTTGATTCCACACTGACAAGGATACAATGATGATTTAGACTGGATGAAATGAGGGCACTTTGTTACTATCACTCTGTTCTCAAAAACATGGGAAGAGTAAAACCTCGTGTATCTGTGCCTGTGTGTGAGAGAGAGAAAAAGAGAGAAATGATGAATCAGCAAGAAAGAAGTTTAAGGTTTACTCTTTTGAGATAATCATGACAACTAGAAAAGGAATCCTAACCTGCAGTGGCCACAGAAGGAAGTAGTACAACTCGTGTGTGATTAAGATGGAGAAGTGGCTTCTGGGAAGAAATTAGGGAAAAAATCCTTGAGGTTTACAGAGAATTGCCAACTTCTTGTCAAAGAGAGTGAACTATTTTTAAAAATCAGATGGTGTGGGAGTACTGCTAGTTGCTAATTCCAATCTCTATTCTCCTCTTTTTCTTGAAAATCAAAACTGTGAATTCTGACTTTCATAGAGGCAGCAATGTGTCTGGCTAAAACATACATTTCCCGTCAGCTCTTGTATCTAAAAATATGTATGTGACAAGTTGTGGCCAGTGAGATGTAAACAGAAGATTGGTGGACATCTCTGGGAAATCATTCCTTTCTTAATATAGGTGCTACCTCTTCTTCCTTGTTGCATCCTTCTTATTTCTGCCTCGAGCGCAGAAATAAGGCAAGGGGTGGAATAGTCATCTTGAGAGCATGACAACCGTAAGCGTGAAAGCCAAATGCTAAGAGTGGCAGCTCAGAAAGGTAGAAGGAGCTTAGGATCCCCTTCAGGACTGGAGTCTGTTACCCCGCACTGCTGGGAGTGTGGCCAGCTGATAGCCTTCAGCTGCGAGCCCTCTCTGGGAATTACCCTCAGCTGAAGATGGCACCCCTCCGAAGGTCATGCCTCCTTCCCGGTGGGCAACCCGTGTCCGGTGACTGGTTTCTGAGGGAGTATAAAGGCCTGTTCCCTTGCCCCAACTCAGGAAAATTCTAAAAAACCATCACAGCTTCAGATCTCACGTGATTGGCCGAGGTCCTCTTGTGAGGGCTCCACAGCCCAACTTGTTCTCTGTCCAATCCTGCTTCCTTCCATTATCCCATAGGGACTGATCCCAAGAGCGTTCCTCAGTAAACTCCCTGTGTGCATTCTCCATCCCAGAGTTGCTTTCTGGGCAACCGATCCTGCAGCAATGACTTTTCACAGCTGCTGCACCAGCCTACCTCTGGACTTGTTGAGATTTTTAAAAATGTTGGATAAGCCACTGCAACTGGGTTTCGCATATATATAGTCCAAAGCAATCCCCATCTAAGACAGAAGGGTATTTCATATTTTGAAATATAGTTTTAAAATCTAAATTAGGGTTTGACTCATGAGACTTAGCATGGGTTGCTGAAGGCTAATGTAATAGAAGTGAAACTGGTAGATTGACAGGGAAACAGTCATTCTCATTTGATTCCTTCTTTGGAATATGAGGATGAGAACAAGACTTCCCCTAAAACTACAGGAAAGGGCAGGGCCTTGACATTTCTCACTGGAAGAGTAAAGAAGGATAAACTCCAAAGACACTTGGCTAGATTGAAACACAAATATTGACTCTACAAAAGCTGGCAGCCCACATCGATGCAAATAGATGAAGGAACACAAAGAGCTGGTCAGCAAGGCCCAGAGTAAACAACTCCAGTACCAGGGATTTAATGTTCGTATGTGGATTTGTGTTGCTATTGACAGGCTCCTCGGGCACCATTAAGCCCAAAAAAAAACCAAACCCATTGCCATCGAGTCAGTTCCGACTCATAGTGACCCTAAAGGACAGAGTAGAACTTCCCCATAGGATTTTCAAGGAGTGGCTGGTGGCTGCAAACTGCAGACATTTTGGTTAGCAGCTGAGCTCTTAACCACTGCACCAGCAGGGCTCCCAGGCATCATCTAGAAAATCCTGATGACTAGACATGTTAATTAAAGAAGATTTCATCATTGGTGGGGGAGTGTAGGGGAGAGCTCCACAAAAATGCTGAGAAATGAGTAAAAAGTAAAAATGGAAGCAAGCGATTATTTCTTTCTTCCCAGTAAATGGAAAATGAGGTTAAGTACAAACTTGATCTTCAAAAAATTTGAAGAAAGTAAATTCTAGGTAAAAATCAAGAGCAATTCCAGGTCTCTTAAGACTACACATAAAACAACCTAAGTATCCGTCATTGGCTGAATGGATAATCAGACCATGATACATACACACAATGGAATAGTATGCAACGTTAAAGAATAACAATGAATCTGGAAAATATCTCACAACATGGATGAGCCTAGAGGACATTATGCTGAATCAAATAAGTCAATCATAAAAAGACAAATATTATGTGAGATCATTACTATAAAAAGTCAAGAAAAGGTTTACACACAGAAAGTAACATTCTTTGATGGTTACCAGGGATGGGAGTGGGAGGGAGGGAAAATCACAAAATAAATAGTAGACACATATTAACTTGGGTAAAGGGAAGGGCAATACACAATAAGGGGGAGGTCAGCACCACATGACCAAGGCAAAGGAAGGCACTGGCAGGTAAATGCACAATTCTGCAATAACGTAACAACAAACAATAAGAGTGGATACATAGGTAGGTATGTAAGGTGAACAGGTGTGAGAGTACACCCATGAGCATACACATATATGTATGTGCTGCCAACATATCAATGTATATAGTAGAGCACACAGGGGGCAAAGTTATGAAAACTTTTTAGCCATAACCAAACTCCTTGAGGGACTGAGCCACTGGGCTTAACGGTTAGGACCATAGTTTCAGGGGACATCTAGGTCAATTGGCATAACATAGTCCATAAAGGCAAGGTCCTACATCCTACTTTGGTGAGTAGCAACTGGGGTCTTAAAAGCTTCTGAACGGCCATCTAAGATACAACTATTGCTCTCTTTCTGTCTGGAGCAAAGAAGAGTGAAGAAAATCAAAGATTCAAGGAAACAATTAGTCCGAAGGACTAATGGACCACACGAACCAAAGCTTCCACTAGTCTGAGACCAGGAGAACTAGATGGTGTCTGGCTACCAGTACCAACCACTCTGATTGGGATCATAATAGAAGGTCCTGGACAGAGTGGGAGAAAACTAGAACAAAATTCAAATTCATAAAAAAGACCAGATTTACTGGTCTGATAGAGGCTGGTGGAACCCCTGAAACTATGGCCCTTAGATACCTTCAAACCTGGAACTGAACCCACTCCTGGAGATCACCTTTTGGCCAAACAATAGACTGGCCCCTAAAGGGAATAACACCCTTGAGGAACCTGCTCCTCAGAACAATCAACCACACAAGACCAAAAGGGCAGCATTTTCCCCAGAACAAAATTCAGAAGGCAGGAAGGGACAGGAAAGATGGGCTAATGGGAACCCAGGAAGGAACTGGGGATTGAGGGGATTGCAGCTTATGTCACGAAACAAAACGTGCATAAATTGTTGACTGAGAAAGTAATACGCTCTGTAAAATTTTACTCAAGCCACAAGAAAATGTTCAAAAAAAAAAAAAAGACTACAGAAAACCTGAAACTGATACTCTGCTTAGTGTCTCAACTAGATGTATTGCTCCTATGTTGTTTAAGGGAAAGCCCCCCCCCCAAAAAAAAAGCCCAGAGAGTATAAAATCAGAAAAATAATATGGCAGTCCAGAGGGCTTGATCAACACACACCCACTGATGTTGCATCACTCCAAAAACCACCAAACCCAGTGTCCTCGAGTCAACTAGCGCTCTCGCGCCTTCGCCCCTGTGGTCCACACACGTGCCCCTCCGACCAGGCTCTGGCCAGCCCGGTCCCTGTCCGTCAGCGTCCACGAGAGCCAATCAGCGCCGGTCACGTGGCCACAGCAGCCAATCACCAAATTGCCCTCAGCAGCGCAGGCTCCTAAGTCATTGGCGGCTCGGTTGCTACCTGTGGAGAGGGTGCAGGGCGTGCACAAAAGACTGAGTCTCCCTGTTCTGGAACTGAGAAGCACTCCATCGATCATTTGCTACATCTGATAGTTTCTAAAATCCTAATATGAATAGTCGTCACCTGGGTATCTTGTTAAAATGCAGATTCTGATCCAGTAAGTTTGGAGTACGGACCTGAGATTCCACCTTTCTAACTAGCCCCCAGGTGGTGGTGATGATGCACCTGGTCCAGGACCACCCTTGAGGAGCAAGATTTTAAGGAAATCTGTCAAAGTGTCGGTTTTGCACCTCCCCATGTTATTTTCAAGTTTTGAGACCTCTTCCTCCAGTAATGGAGAGCATTCCAGTGACTGACTAAGCACGGGGTGTCCTGGTGACGCTCATAGTTTGGGCACCGGCTAAGGGGAAAAACCCACTAACCAAACCCACTGCTGTGGTGTCGATTTGGACTCATAGGACCCTACAGGACAGGGTGGAACTGCCCCATAGGGTTTCCAAGGCTGTAAATCTTTAGGGAAGCAGACTGCTTTGACCCAGGAGCAGCTGGTGGATTGGAACCCCTGACCTTTCACCGCTGTGCTGTGTTTAATTCCCACACCACCCACCCTTAGGCTTAGGGACAACAACCTATGCTAACTTGGGGTTGGAGTGTTGAAAGTAGAAATGGAGACTGTATGATCCTTGGAAATGACAGGACTGTGTTTGTTCTAAAACATTGGGCCTGCGTTTCTGAATGGCAGCTGTGCCAGACTCTGGCATAAAGTGCCCCCTACTTTATGGAGTTTACAGTCTGTTATAGAACTCCAAGGGCAAGTTCGGGAAGGGAGCTTGGAGTATAGGAAAAAGATGCAAGGAGCTAATGGTGGCAGCATAAGCTAGAGTGGTTGTAAACTAACCTGCCTTAGAAGTCTTAAAAATTTTCCAGATGCTCTTCTGTAATTCCAGAGTCAGTAGACATCAAGAAGCCCATTGCCTCCGCCATCTCTCAAATTTGACCTAAAGTTCGTGTACAGACTGGCCAACTAGAAGCTTTGTTGTTCAGTATAGCCAAGCTCTTATTACCCAGTGTTGCGCTGATGTGGTTCAAGAGTCTAAGGGCTAAATTCTCTAAAACTTTCAGACCACATAGTATGATATCCCACCACATTGCTTCAAGCAGTTATCTCTCACTATTCATAAAGGGGATTAAACTCTAAGCTTAATCTCTTTTCTCTAATGAGAAAACTTCATCGTTGTCAGTGTGTCTTATCCGGACTAGAAATGAAGGCCAGTTAGTAACCTCAGACATTTTTCATCACATTGCTCAGTATCAGGGCAGGCATGGCACAAAACTCAAGAGTTTCCGGGAGCACGCTAAATCAAGTATAGCACCTGTTTTGGTTACAGCAGGAATAAACAGCTGTCCAACTGAGAAAAATACATTTGAAGTCTCAAAGAAAATTTCCTTTGCTGTCTTCAAAGGTCGGTATGAGTCAGAATCAACTTGATAGCAATGGGTTTGGTTTGGGTTGGTTTTAGCATTAAACTGGAGGAGTCCTGATGGCTCAGTGGTAAAGTGCTCGACTATTAACCAAAAGGGCAGTGGTTTAAACCCACCAGCTGTTTCATGTGAGAAAGATGTGGTGACCTGCTTCTGTGAAGATTACAACTTTGGAGACCTTACAGAGCAAGTCTACTCTGTCGTATAGGGTCGCTATGAGTCGGAATCAACTCAAGGGCAATGGGTTTGGTTTGGGGTTTATCATTAAACCAGTGGTTCTCAAGCCTGGCTGTACAGTAAAAGTTTTTAAGGGTGTAGGTTTTGGGCCCCTGTGCCCAGAGGTTCTGCTTGGTGTGAGGCATGGAACCTGGGTTGCTTTAGGTTTAAAAAGCTGCACAGGTGATTTGCTATCCAGCATGTGTGAGAACACCTGCATAAGTTGCTAGATCGATGGAGTCATTCTTTCACAAGGAAAAGTCAGCTCTGCAACATAGATCACTAATGACATGAAGACTGTGAAAACAGAAGGCATTTTCCATGTAATCCATAAGAATAGATAAGAAAGGCCAAAAATAATTCATAGGAAATAAATACACCAAAGACAATTCAGTGGAACAAATTGAAAAGCCAGTTCCACAGAAATCCACCCACTGATCTGTTATGAGCAGAACCTCTATAGAATCCTTTATAATGGCTAATTACATACATTTTTATCTCTCTAGAAATAAACATGTTCTCTAAATGTAATTGATTTCATTCACAAAGACCACAGGGTATCCAAAAATTTACTCTCCATAACATTTTATATCTATGTATCTGTGTTTTGAAAACCCTGGTGGCGTAGTGCTTAAGTGCTACGGCTGCTAGCCAAAAGGTCCGCAGTTGGAATCCACCAGGAGCTCCTTGGAAACTCTATGGGACAGTTCTACTTTGTCCTATAGGGTCTCTATGAGTCAGAATTGACTTGACAACAAAGGATTTTCCCTGTGTTTTAATAACTGTTGTTTTTTTCTTCATCCAGTATAATCCTGTACGGATTTAGATGTAACCTAACACACAAGGCATAGCTTAGATAAGATGATTTTCTTTATAGTCTCTATAGATTGTTACTTTTTAAAAAAATACTTCAGACTTAAGAAATGTGTAAGTAATAATATGATATACCCTTCTATAGCCCCCCCTTCAACTCATGAAAGAAAACATTATAAATACAGTCAAAACTGTATAAGAAGCTTATTATTTAGATCAGAGTTCACACTTAGCAAGCTTAGCCACAAAGAAAAGAGAATGGCTTATGTAAGGAGACATCATATTGTATACATGTAATAAACAACATAAATATAAATGGACAAAGATCTTACTGAACAAATTGGAAATTCTAAACTGGCATATAGAGCATGATAACAGAGCTAGAGATTCCACGTGGCCCAACCAACCCTTGTGTTTTACAGTTAGAGATTTGGAACTGAAAAGCAGGTAATATTTGGAAGGGAGCACAGGTAATTAGAAGCAGGCATAAGGTGAGGGATCAGATCTCATTCATTCAATAAACACACTCCATGAATCCTGTTTTAAGCTCATTTTAGAAGAGACGTAAGCTCATAATTCAAGATTCAAAAGTGTTCTGTTACAAGGATGCCCTTTAACACCGCTCTTATTCAACATTCTGCTGGAGGTCCTAGCCAGAACAATTAGGCTAGACAAAGAAATAAAGGGCATCTGGAATGGCAAGGAAGAAGTAAAATTATCTCTATTCGCAGATCACATGATCTTATACACAGAAAACCCTAAGGAATCCTCCAGAAAACTACTGAAACTAATAGAAGAGTTCAGCAGAGTTTGAGATTACGAGATAAACATACAAAAATCACTTGGATTCCTCTACCTCAACAAAAAGAACATCAAAGAGGAAATAACCAAATCAATACCATTCATAGTAGCCCCCAAGAAGATAAAATACTTAGGAATAAATCTTACCAAAGATGTAAAAGACCTATACAAAGAAAATGAGAAAGTACTAGTGCAAGAAACTAAAAGGGACCTACATAAGTGGAAAAAAAAACCTTGCTCATGGATAGGAAGAATTAACATAGTAAAAATGTCTATGCTACCAAAAGCCATCTATATATACAATGCACTTCCCATCCAAATTCCAATGACATTTTTTAATGTGATGGAGAAACAAATCACCAACTTCATATGGAAGGGAAAGAAGCCCCGGATAAGTAAGGCATTACTGAAAAAGAAGAACAAAGTGGGAGGCCTCACTCTACCTGATTTTAGAACAGATTATACAGCCACAGTAGTCAAAACAGCCTGATACTGATACAACAACAAGCACGTAGACCAATGGAACAGAATTGAGAACCCATCCACATATGAGCAGCTGATATTTGACAAAGGCCCAGTGTCAGTTAATTGGGGAAAAGATAGTCCTTTTAACAAATGGTGCTGGCATAACTGGATATCCATTTGCAAAAAAATGAAACAGGACCTACACCTCATGCCACGCACAAAAACTAACTCCTAGTGGATCCAAGACCTAAACATAAAGACTAAAATGATAAAGATCATGGAAGAAAAAATAGGGACAACATTAGGAGCCCTGATACAAGGCATAAACAGAATAGAAAACATTACTAAAAATGATGAAGAGAAATCAGATAACTGGGAGCTCCTCAAAATCAAACACCTATGCTCATCTAAAGACTTCACCAAAAGAGTAAAAAGACCACCTACAGACTGGGAAAGAATTCTCAGCTATGACATCTCCGACCAGGGCCTGATCTCTAAAATCTATACGATTCTGTTAAAACTCAACCACGAAAAGACAAACAACCCAATTAAAAAACGGGCAAAAGATATGAGCACACACTTCACTAAAGAAGATATTCAGGCGGCTAACAGATACATGAGAAAATGCTCTCGATCATTAGCCACTAGATAAATGCAAATTCAAACTATGATGAGATTCCATCTCACTCCAACAAGGCTGGCATTAATCCAAAAAACACAAAATAATGAATGTTGGAGAGGCTGTGGAGAGATCGGAACACCTATACACTGCTGGTGGGAATGTAAAATGGTACAACCACTTTGGAAATCTATCGGGCATTTCCTTAAAAAGTTAGAAATAGAACTACCTTAAAAAAAAAAAAAACAGTGCTATCGAGTCAATTCTGACTACCATACAACCCAGAAATACCACTCCTCGGAATATATCCTAGAGAAATAAGAGCCTTTACACGAACAGATATATGCACATTCATGTTTATTGCAGCACTGTTTACAATAGCAAAAACATGAAGCAACCAAGGTTCCCATCAATGGATGAATGGATAAATAAATTATGGTATATTCACACAATGGAATACTATGCATCGATAAAGAACAGTGAGGAATCTGTGAAACATTTCATAATATGGAGGAACCTGCAAGGCATTATGCTGAGTGAAATTAGTCAGATGCAAAAGGACAAATATTGTATAAGGCCACTATTATAAAATCTTGAGAAATAGTTTAAACTGAAAAGAACACATACTTTTGTGGTTATGAGAGGCGGGAGGGAGGTAAGGTGGGAGGGGGTTATTTAGTGATTAGATAGTAGATAAGAACTACTTTAGGTGAAGGGAAGCACAACACTCAACATAGGGAAAGTCAGCTCAACTGGACTGGACCAAAAGCAAAGAAGTGTCCTGAATAAACTGAATGCTTTGAAGGTCAGTGGAGCAAGGGCGGGGGTTTGGGGACTATGGCTTCAAGGGACATCTAAGTCAATTGGCAACATAAATTCTATTAAGAAAACATTCTGCATCCCACTTTCAAGAGTGGGGTCTTAAATGGTAGCAAGCGGGCATCTAAGATGCATCAATTGGTCTCAACCCACCTGGATCAAAGGAGAAGGAAGAACACCAGGGTCAGAAGGTTATTATGAGCCCAAGATACAGAAAGGGCCACATGAACTAGAGACTTACATCATCCTGAGACCAGAAGAACTAGATGGTGCCCAGCCACAACCGATGACTGCCCTGACAGGGAGCACAACAGAGAACCCCTGAGGGAGTAGGAGAGCAGTGGGCTAAAAAAAAACCCCAAATTCTCATAAAAAGACCAGACTTAATGATCTAAGACTAGAAGAATCCCGGTGGTCATGGTCCCCAAACCTTCTGTGGGCCCAGGACAGGAACCATTCCCGAAGACAACTCATCAGACATGGATTGGACTGGACAATGGGTTGGAGAGAGATGCTGATGAGGAGTGAGCTACTTGTATCAGGTGGACACTTGAGACTATGTTGGCATCTCCTGCCTAGAGGGAAGATGGGAGGGTAGAGGGGGATAGAAACTGGCAAAAAGGTCACGAAAGGAGAGACTGGAAAGAGGGAGTGGGCTGACACATTAGGGGGAGACTAAGTGGGAGTATGTAGTAAGGTGTATATAAAATTATATGTGAGAGTGACTTGATTTATAAACTTTCACTTAAAGCACAATAACAATTATTTAAAAAAAAAGATACATTTATCCTGCTGTCCACAAAATCAGTCCTTTTGTAGTAATGCTGAGGAAAGAAAAGTCACTTGATTGGTATGCCACGTAAAATCATTCAGAGTGTATGCAATGGATTTGCATTTGGTAGTATGGCCATATTTTAACAGAGATTTTTCCATGCATTTTATTTCGATTGTTCTTCTGTGAATGTCATAATGTCTTTTCTCAGCTTCAGCTGAACATATATCATTGAATGGAGTGAAACCAATCATAGCAGTTGTTAGCTGTATGACTCTAGAAAACTCCCTAACAATTCCTCCTGGGATAGGCTAAAGTAATACTAAAATAGATTATTAGAAGTCAAATGTCTTTGGGCAAAAATAAATTGCTTTCTGAGCTAAAAAAAGTGTTCTGTTACAAATGAGGCACACGGCATGGTAAGAAAGCACATCGAAGGAGCACTACTTCTGATCGATGGAATCAGGGAAGAATTCTTGCAAGAAGTAATGCCTTAACTGAATTCCAAAGAACTAGCAAGAGTTTGTCAGCAAAGGGGTTCTAGGCCTGGGGAACAGGCCATATAAAAAGCACGAAAGCATGGAACACTGCAGAAGAGAAAATAGTTTAATTAGGTGTGAGAGGGAAAAGAGTGAAATGGTGACTGAAAGGTGGTGGTGTTGTGGTTAGGTGCCATGAAGTCAGTTCTGACTCGTAGAGACCCTATGTACAACAGAATGAAACACTGCCCAGCCCTGTGTCACCCTCACAAGCGTTGTTATGCTTGAGCCCACTGTGGCAGCCATACTATCAATCCATCTCATTAAGGGTTTTCCTCTTTTCCCCTGACCTTCTACTTTACCAAGCATGACGTCCTTCTCCAGGGACTGATCCCTCTTGATAACATTTCCAAAATAAGTGAGACAGAGTCTCACCATCCTTGCTTCTAAGGAGCATTCTGGCTGTATTTCTTCCAAGACAGATTTGTTCCTTCTTCTGGCAGTCCACGGTATATTCGGTATTCTTCACCAACACCATAATTCAAAGGCATCAGTTCTTCGGTCTTCCTTATTCATTGTCCAGCTTTCACATATGAAGCGAATGGAAACACCATGGCTTCGGTCAGGCACACCCTGGTCCTTAAGGACTTTAAAGTGACATCTTTGCTTTTTAACACTTTCAAGAGATCTCTTGCAGCAGATTTTCCCAATGCAATGCATCTTTTGATTTCTCGACTGCTACTTCCATAGATGTTGATTGTGGATCCGAGTAAAATGAAATTCTTGACAACTTCAATCTTTCCTTCCTTTATCATGATGTTGCTTATTGGTCCAGTTGTGAGGACTGTTGTTTCCTTCATGTTGAGGTATAAATCATACTAAAGGCTGTGGTCTTTGACCTTCATCAGTAAGTGCTTCAAGTCCTCTTACTTTCAGCAAGCAAGGCTGTGTCATCTGTATATTCTAATGAGTCTTCCTCTAATCCTGCTTCCCCGTTCTTCTTCATATAGTCTACCTTCTCGGATTATTTGCTCAGTATACAGATTAAATAAATATGGAAACAGGATATAACCTGGACTCACACCTTCCTTGATTTCGAATCATGCAGTATCCCCTTGTTCTGTTCTAATGACTGCCTCTGGCCTTATGTACAGGTTCCTCATGAGCACGATTAAGTGTTTTGGAATGCCCACTCTTGGCAATGTTATCCATAAACTGTTATGATCCACACAGTCTAATGCCTTTGCATAGTCAATAAAATACAGGTAAACATTGTTCTAGTATTTTCTGCTTTCAGCCAAGATCCATCTGACATCATTCTACATCCCCTTCTGAATCCAGCTTGAATTTCTGTCAGCTCCCTGTCAATGTACTGCTGTAACCATTTTTGAGTTATCTTCAGCAAAATTTTACTTATTACAATATTAATGATATTGTTCAATAATTTCTGCCATTCTGTTGGATCACCTCTCTTTGAAAGGGTCACGAATATGGATCTCTTCCTGTCGGTTGGCCAGGTAGCTGTTTCCAAATTTCTTGGCATAGATGAGTGGGTGCTCCCAGCATTGTACATTTGTTGAAATGTTTCAATTGGTTTCCCATGAACTCCTGGAGCCTTGTTTTTCACCAATGCCCTAGGTGCAGCTCGGACTTCTTCCTTCAGAACCATTGGTTCGTGATCATATGCTACCTCCTGAAATGGTTGAATGTCGACGAGTTATTTTTGGTACAGTGACTCTGTGTATTTCTTCCATCACCTTTTGATGCTTGCTGTATTGTTCAATTTTTTACCCATAGAATGCTTCAATATTGCAACTTGAGGCTTGAATTTTTTCTTCAGTTCTTTCAGCTGGAGAAATGCTGAGCATGTTCTTCCCTTTTGGTTTTCTAACCCCAGGTCTTTGCACATTTCATTACGAACTTTGTCTTCTCAGACCACGTTTGAAATCTGTTCAGCACTTTTACTTCATCATTTCTTCCATTTGCCTTAGCTACTTTATGTTCAAGAGCAAGTTTCAGAGTATCTTCTGACGTCTATGTTGGTGGGGTTTTTTTTTTTTTTTTTTTTTTTGGTCTTTTTAATGACCTTTTGTTTTCTTCATGTATGATGTCCTTCCTGCATGATCCCACAACTGGTCTCGTCTTCATTCGTTAGTGTTCGATGCATCAAATCTGTTCTTGAGATGGTCTCTAACTTCAGGTTGGATATACTAAAGGTTGTACTTTGGCTCTTGTGGACTTGTTTAAATTTTCTTTGGCTTCAACTTAAACTTGCATATGAGCAATTGCTGGCATGTTCTGCAGTCAGCCCCTGGCCTTGTTCTGAGTGATGATACTGAATGTCTCAGTTGTCTCTTTCCACGTATGTAGGTTCCATATATGTCGATATGATTGCCTTGTATTCATCTGGCAAGGTCCACGTGTGTAGTCACCATTTATGTAGTTGAAAAAGGTATTTGCAATGAATAGTTCATTGGTCTTGCAAAATTCTATTTTCCAATCTCCTGCATAGTCTCTATCACCATTGTCATATTTTTCCATTATTAATCCTTCATCTGTGTTTCTAACTTTCTCATTCCAACAACCAGGAAATAGCAATGCATCTTGATTGTGTGTTTGATCAATTTCAGGCTGAAGAAGTTGGTAAAAATCTTCAATTTCTTCATCTTTGGCAGAAGTGGTTGGTGTATAAATTTGAATAATAGTCGTATTAACTCATCTTCCTTATAGGTGTATAGATATTATCCTATCACCGATAGCATGGTATTTCAGGAGAGATCCTGAAATTTTCTTTTTGACAACAAATGTGATGCCATTCCTCTTCAATTTGTCACGATTATCCAATTCAAAACAGTCAATACCAGTCCCTTTCAGCTCACTAGTGCCTAGGGTATCAATCTTTATGAATTTCATTTTTGACGACTTCTAATTTTCCTGGATTCATACTTCTACATCCAAGTTCTCATTACTAATGGATGTTTGCAGCTGTTTCTTCTTATTTTAAGTTGTGCCATATGAGCAAGTGAGGGTCCCAAAAGCTTGACTCAATCCCCATCATTAAGGTCAACTCAACTTTGAGGAGGCAACTCTTCCCCAGTCATATTTTGAGTGACTTCCAACCTGAGGGGCTCATCTTCCAGCACTATATCAGACAGTGTTCTGCTCTATACATAAGGTTTTCACTTGTCAGTTTCTTCAGAAGTAAGTCCTTCTTCCCAGTAGGGAATAAATAAGGTCCTTCTTCCCAGTCTCTCTTAGTCTGGAAGCTCCACTGAAATTTGTCCACGATGAGCGACCCTGCTGGTTTTTGAAATACCAGTGGCATAACTTCCAGCATTACAACAACATGCAAGCTATCACAATATCACAAACTGGCAGACAAGTGGTGGACAATACAACCTGGGTTAAAAGCCTGGATCCGCTACTTCCCAACTGTGTACCCCTGGACTATTTGGCCCTTGGAAGATAATGGGATGAATAGTTTGCACAGTTTTTTCATCTGTGAAATGGAAATAATAGAGGTGCGGGTCTTTGAAGAAGTACGACCAGAATGCTCCTTAGAAGGGAGGATGATGAGACTTCGTCTCATATACATTGGACATGTTATCAGGAGGGACCAGTCCCTGGAGAAGGACATCATGCTTGGTAGAGAGTCAGCAAAAAAGAGGAAAACTGTCAATGAGATGGACCAACACATTGGCTGCAACAATGGGCTCAAGCATAATAATGATCGTGAGGATGGCACAGGACTGGCAGTGTTTTATTCTGTTGCACATAGGGTCACTCTGAGTTGGAACTGACTGGATGGCACCTAACAACAACAACAGGCACTTGTCTAATACAGTTGTTCATGAGCTAATTAATATAAGATACTTAGAACACTTTTTGGCACGTTGTTGTTGTTAGCTACCATTGAGTCAGCCCCTGGCTCACTGCAACCGTACGCACAATGCAATGAAACACTGCCCACGTTGCACCATCCCCATTGGATGTTTTCGTTGGATAATTTTTGGAAGTAGATCACCAGGCCTTTCTTCCTAGTTCATTTTAGTCTGAAAACTCTGTTGAGACCTGTTCGGCATCAGAGCAACATGAAGCCTCCACTGACAGACAGGTGGTAGCAGTGATTGAGGTACATAGGCCAAGAATCAAATTGGGGTCTCCTGCATGGAAGGTAAAAATACTACCACCGAACCACCAATTCCTCTGTTGTATAGACCCAAAAAAGCAAATCTGTTGCCATCAAGTCAATTCCAACTTATAGCAACCCAGTAGGCACAGTAGACCCACCCCACAGGGTTTCCAAGGAGGGGCTGGTGGATTCAAACTGCTGAAAAAGTTTGACTCAGCAGTCTAACTGCTGAGAAAGTGCTAAATAAATGTTAACTCCCTGTTGCCGTTGAGTGGATTCTGACTCATAGTGACCCCATAGGAGAGAGTAGAACTACCCCAGAGGGTTTCCAAGGAGCTGCTGGTGGATTTGAGCTGCCGACCTTTTGGTTAGCAGCCAAGCTCTTAACCACTGTGCCACCAGAGTAATACTGTTAGCTATTATTAATACAGGAGTCCTTGGGTGGTACAAATGGTTAGGCACTGGACTTTTAACTGAAAGGTTGGTGGTTCAAACCCACCCAGAGGTGCCTTGGAAGGAAGGCCTGATGATCCTCTTCTGAAAGGTTACAACTTTGAAAACCCTATGGAGCAGGAGTTCTATTGTGCACACATGGGGTCTGTAGGAGTCGGAATTGACTCAACAGCAACTAACAACAAGCAACAATTATTAATGTTATACTCCTGAACCTGGACGTGACCTCAGACTCCTGTCAATACAGTGTTATTGGCAACGCACTTCAATAATCAGAACTGGCACCCAGTAGATCACCTTCTGATCGTGCCTGGTACCTGGCACAACTCTGATTTAGAGCTCGCCCTCCTAGTGTCACTCACCCATCCAGTTCTTACTGTCATTGAAGCAAGTTCTCTGTGATAGCATATCACTCCTGGTATATGATTTCACACCAACTCATGAAAAATTAGCCATTGGCACACCTAAATCTTGTCTTGAAAACACAGAGATTATTTTCACTGATTTTTTCTATATAATTTTTAATAAAACACATCATATCCTTAAGTGGTTTCAGCTTTTTGTCCCTAATGCGTTACTTCTCACTTATAAATAATCAAGTTTACATGTCATTTTTATGACTATACCTTTTCCCACCCCACCAGCTTGCCACTTCCATGCAATAGAGCTCAGTATCTTTTACAAAGGCATAATATTGGAGCATGTGGCCTCTACCCAATAATTCCTAAGAATTCTCAAGACTAATTCCTGGGCCTGGGATGGCTTTTATGCATGCATTCATTCCCACTCAGAATTAAATGTTACTGTCCTGAGGTACTTGTCGGGGATTCTCTGCAGTAGGTAAAAACCAGATTAGATGCTAAGGACACAGGGCCAAGCAAACGGGCATTATTTCCACATTTGGGAAACTTCAGTTAACCAATTGTCATCAAGTAAATTTTGACTCATGGGGACTCCACCTGTGTCAGAGTAGACCTGTGTCCCATAGGTTTTTCAATGACTGATTTTCAATAGTAGATCACCAGGCCTTTCTTCTGAGGCACCTCTGGGTGGACTCAAACCTCCAGCCTTTCAGTTGACAGCCAAGTACATTAACTGCACCACCCAGGGACTCCTTAGGAAATTTACCATCCTTCATATCCTGCACATACTTCCAGCCTTACCTTCCAGGCTGAGAAGCTCTGTCAGCCCTGGGACGGACATTGTTAGTCATGGATTGAATTATGTACCCCCAAAAATGTGTGTATTAACTTGGTTAGGCCATGATTCCCAGTATTCTCTGTTCTCCTCCATTCTGTGATCGTAATTTTATGTTAAAGAGGATCAGGGTGGGATTGTAAGACCCTTGCCAGATCACGTCCCTGATCCAGCATAAAGGGAGATTCCCTAAGGTGTGGCCAGCACCACCTTTTATCTCTCGAGAGATGAAAGGAAAGTGAAGTAAGCAGAGTATGGGGGAACTCATACCACCAAGGAAGCAGTGTTGGGAGCAGAGCGGGTCCTGTGGACCCGAGGTTCCTGTGCTGAGATGCTCCCAGATCAAGGGAAGACTGATGAAAAGGACCTTTCTCCAGAGCCAACAGAGAAAGAAAGCCTTCCCCTGGAGCCAGTGCCCTGAATTTGGAGTTCTTGTCTACTGGACTATGAAAGAATAAATTTCCCTTTGTTAAAGCCATCCACTTGTGGTATTTCTGTTATAGCAGCACTAGATGACTGAGACACTGTTGGTGTCCCACCCAGATCCACTGGAATTCCTTTCACCAGATCTGTGTGCCCACCCCCCAGCCTCTGTTCTTTTTACTGTAATCTTCAGAGGATTGCCTTTGACGCTGGAGCCACCTTGCCTGTATGAAGAGTGTACACTGCCTTGTTGGACAGCCCATAACCAATGACCAACAGGACAAATGTACATGTACAAAAGCCCAGCTCCTCTACCTCAAAGTGTGACAAACTCTGAGGGATAGTTGACACTACAGAGCTCCCCACAGGATCAGGCTCACTCTTTTGCTCGAAATAGCACATTTGTTTGGCCAACTCCCTTACTGACTTCTCCCGGGAGCAATTCTTTTATAAATCATTTGCCCCTGAATCTTTGGCTCAGGACTGCTTCCAGCAGAACTCAACCTATAGCTACTCTTTTGCTTATTATTATGGTACAGCATTAGCACACTGTATTTACTTACTAAGTCATGTGCCATAACCTATATTATAAGCTGCTTGAAGGCAGAGACCATGCTTGATTCATCTTTGGAATCTAGCTATGGCCCTGGTCATGGCACATAGCTGGAGCTCAATAAACATTTGTTGATTTGAGCTAAAATCATGTCTCTGCTATGTCTCATCACGCCATTCTTACCCCTCACCAGCCACTTTTCCACCTTATCCCACACCTCTCCGCCCCTTGATAACTTTGCTCCAGCCACAATGATTTTCTTAACATTTCCTCAAATACACCAAGCCCACTTTTGTCTCAGGAACACACTACTCTCTCTGGGTGGAATCTTCTGCCCCCAGGTACACACAGGGCACCTTTGCGTAAAACAGTCTTTGTCAGAGAGGCCTTCCCTGGTCAAATGATCCAAGGAAGCACTTCTTTCAGCAACTGGCTCTCTCTAACCCAGCCTTTCCCAACCAGGGTTCCGTGAGAGAATTTCCCTACAGAAAATCATGTCAGTGGCTGTTTTCTCATGCCTCCCAAGGATGGTGCAGAGCTAGCATCCTTCTAATTGCATAGAAGAAGTTAATTCATTGTATACAACAGGTGCTTTAGAGCATTAGTGTTTAATTCTCTGGTGGAACTGATAGAAAAGCGCTGTTGTAAATGATTATCCTTCCTGATAGTCATAGAGCCTATAACAGTGATTTAAAAAATCATTGAATATTTAAACAAAAACCATCTTTGGGAAGAAAGAGAATGTGAATTTTAAAAGTAAAAGCATGCTTGATTTGCTGGTTTCAGGAGAGATGTGCTGGTCACTAAACAAATGAGAACTGAAGAGTATCTTCTGGGCTAGTATATTTCTTTCCAGTTGACTTTAACTGGGCTCTCCATGATGGCAACAGGGGTACAGACCACAGAATATTGCACGATCAATAGACAGCAAAGTGCCCTCCTCTGAATGAAGTCCAAAGAGTAGGAATCCTGAGGGATCACGTTAAACATACACCTACTTCTTAACTTCTGTAGTAAAGAAATACTTAAGTATCTGCTAAGTAGGTAACTTTCAAAATTTTCAGTGCTTCAGATGCCCTCGTCATATACATTGTCTCACGAGTTGATGAAGAGAAAATGGCCACTTAACAAGGCATGATAAGAATTACATGTGACCATGTTCTTTCTATCATTGCTTATCTCTCATGACCTTAACTATTACTAGGGAATTTATTAAACAGTTGAAGTTACAGGTTTTAAAAAAATTGTAAACCCAGCACATACTAGGCATTCAGTAAATTTTAACTGCATTTAAATTGATTTAAGTAAATAAGTAAAAATTTAGAAAACCAATGAATAAATTCCAGGCTGTCCACTCTCCCCTCCCTACCCCCACTTTCTTTTCTTTTCTTTTGTACTGGGCCCCCTTCTGGAATTTCATCAGCTATCTCCAGCTGTGTCAGCAACAGCCCTCTGACAAAAAGTTCCTGCTACTAAGGGGGCAAAAAACATGGTCTTTATATATTCTCATAGCTATTTAAGGGACTTCCTGGGTGGCACAAACAGTTAAGTGCTGGACTACAAGCTGCAGAGCTTGGCAGTTTGAACCCACCCAGAGGTGTCTCAGAAGACAGGCTTGGTGATCTGTATTTGAAAGTTGGAAACCCTGTGGAGCACAGTTCTACTCTAACACACATGGGGTTGCCATGAGTTGCAGTCAACTTGGAGGCAGCTGTTTGTTAGCTTACCTAATAGTATTAAAATTAATGAACAGTAATCCCATTCATTCACTCACACATGCCCAGCTTTGAGGAAGCCCTCCTTGGGTATGGTAATTTAGTCTTGATAAGTGTGTAAGGTTTGGGAGGCAGCAGTCACCCACAGCTGAGGCACAGACAGATAAAACATGGCATAAAACACAAAAAGGGAAAAAAGAGTGAGAGAGACGCAGACTATGGTTTAAAAAAAAAAGGCAGGTGTTAAAGACAGGTAAATGCCTATAGGGTGAGACAGGCAAAGCAAAGGAGTGAAACAGGCAAGGACAGTAAGAAGAGTTGGGGACTGTGGTATTACTAAATTGCAGCCCATTATTGCAACATGAGAACGAAAGACCTGCCATATCTCATGATTTTTTTTTGAGACCTAGAAATCTGGATTTTTATGAGAGCTTACCCATTTTTTTAAAAAAGAAATCTATATGGGCCAAGCAAAACACATCTGCAAATCGGATATGAGACACAGGTACAATTCTCCACCTAAAAGGTCAATTCTCCAGCCTAAAATCTCTCAAACTGCTTCCCTGAACTGTGTCATATGACCACTGCTAGGTGCAGGGGAGACTGGGAAATAAAGTTTTTTTTTTTTTAAGCTGAGTACATTGTGGCAGTAAAACCTGAATTCAGCTACTAAGCAAGGAGACCACACACATCCAAAGGAGGGAATAAGCCCCATGCTTCGAATAACTAGGTCTGAGACAATTCCACAAACATGCCCCTTCTCAGCAACCTCCTTTCTCCCTACTCTTGAATGTTCCCTGGAGGTCCCTAGATCAAGCAACTAGCCTGAGTATAATGTGACTTCTACTGTTTTATTACACAACTGCATTCAATTAAAGGACTGTAAACACTGTGCTAAATGTGGCCATTATCAATATAGTGTGTGTCTGGGTAAAGCAGACAAATGAGAAAGGAAATATATGCTAGAAATACCAGCTGCAAGAAATTAAAACCTGAATCCCTGCTTTTCCTGGGGCTTTCAAGACATGACAGACGTACTTCTCCTGTCACTGTCCCAGCCTCAAGACAAGCAAATGTCTGAGGAGTCATTAGATTTAAATTACTTAGGAAAATGTCTCTGAAGTCAAAAGCTGTATGAACCAAGTACACATTTCTTGTTTTCATGTCAGTGACCGTTTTAATGAAGAGTTAGATGTACCGACTTTACAGCGTAGAAAGAGACGGCAATAATCTCCTAGGAATGATGCAACATCAGTGAGTGGGGTTGATTCAGGCCTCTGTACTGTCTTAGGCTCCTTCTGCCTTTCTGACCTGCCACTCTTAGCATTTGGCTTTCACGCTCACGGTTGCTTCATGCTCTCAAGATGACTATTCCACCCCTTGCCTTATTTCTGCACTCAAGGCAGAAATAAGAAGGATGCGACAAGGAAGAGGTAGCACCTATATTAAGAAAGGAATGATTCCCCAGGGATGTCCAGCAGTCTTCTGTTTACATCTCACTGGCCACAACTTGTCACATGGCTATTTCTAGATGCAAGAGCTGATGGGAAATGTATGTTTTAGCCAGACATATTGCTGCCTCGATGAAAGTCAGAATTCAGAGTTTTGATTTTAAAGAAAAAGTGGAGAATGGGGATTGGAATTAGCAACTAGCAGTACTCCCACACCACCTGATTTTCAAAAATAGTTCACTCTCTTTGACAAGAAGTTGGCAATTCTCTATAAACCTCATAGACTTTTCCCTAATTTCTTCCCAGAAGCCACTTCTCTATCTTAATCACACATGAGTTGTACTACTTCCTTCTGTGGCCACTGCAGGTTAGGATTCCTTTTCTAGTAGTCATGATTATCTCAGAAGAGTAAACCTTAAACTTCTTTCTTACTGATTCATCGTTTCACTTTTTTGCCCTTTTTCTCTCTCTCACATACAGGCACAGATACACCTGGTTTTACTCTTCCCATGTTTTTGAGAATAGAGTGATGGTAACAAAGTGCCCTCATTTCATCCAGTCTAAAATCATCATTGTATCCTTGTCAGTGTGAGATCAAACTAAAGTGCATCTAGACATAACAGAGGAACGATTGGCAATAATTGGTACACAGAGAACAGAGGTATGGCAAATCCAAGGGATGGAATCCAGCCAAAGTAGAATGGATGGGAAAAAGGTTGCCAGGTTTAGCAAATAAAAACACAGGATGCCCAGCTAGATTTAAATTTCAGATAATGAATAATTTTAGTATAAGTATATCCCAAATATTGTATGGGACACACTGATACTAAATATTTATGTGTTGTTTATCTGAAACTAAAATTTAACTGTTTACCCTGTGTTTTATCTGGCAACCCTGGCCAGGAGGAATAGTGTCCACAGCATCACAGAGCTGAATACTTCTACTGTGCCCACTTCTCTAACTACTGACTTCACCTACTCCCCTGGAGCTTTCCCATAAACGTCTAGCCTGAGAACTACTGTCCCGTATGTTTGGAGACTCATCAAGGCAGCTAAAGCTGAAGCATTCTTTGTAACAACTTACTTTCTTTCATTATTTCCTGGAACACAGACCCTCTTGGGCATGTAGAGGAGCTGCAAGTCTCTGCGAATCCACTGAAATTGTGGCCTTATATGGTGTTCGTTTATATTCATTCATCCTTTTTTTTTTTTTCATTTAGTCATTCAACAAACATTTATGGATCCTTACCGTATTCAAGGCACTAAACAAGGTCCAGAGATAGCAGTCAAATAACACAGAGTCCCTTCATTCAAGATGCCCCTGTTATATTTGACATAACCTACTCTCTGGTGTAGTTAATGGTGGTGTACCAGGGACTCTTGGTGGATCCTGCAGACATGGTTGGAGGCCTTCTTGGCAATTTGCCATGGTATAAGTCTGTCATTTGTGAGCACACGGACTCTGAAAACTTGTTAGGAGCACACAGTGCTTCAAAGGGTAGGCCATGCCATTGCATTGAGTACTGAAGGGAGCTTGAAGTGAGGGATAGTCTGCTGTCTTGCATTATTAATCATGAGACTCTTTCCACGCTGGCTACTGTGTAGCATTCACTCTAAGAGGACAGAAGCCCAAATGAGAAGCAAAGAATTGTAATTGGAGGTTTTCACTGTCAAGCACTGTGAATGAACAGGACACTTTAGGGAGAGAAAGAGTGAGAAGGTCTTTTCCACAGGACTTGATCATAGAGAAACTTCTTAACTTGCCCCTCCAAAGACAGGGTTTGGAGAGGGAGTCTGGTGGTCTCTAATCTCTACCCTTTGAAATAGCTGAACAGTTTAAGGAAAGAAACCTCACAGAGAGAGATGCTCAGAAAACAGTGCCAGTTATTTGTGAGATTAAGGGTTTTGCTGAAATAATCAACAACTAATGTCAATTCTATCATTGACTTTGGACTGGCAAAGAAAAGAGTTAATGTCAATCTTCCTTTTTCAGACCTCCTCCCTAAGAACTCAGAATGCAGAGGTACCCACTTTTCCCAGCCTCTAGAAAGAAGGGAAAACATCTTGAACATGTATTCTACCCCTGAGGGATGTTACTATCTTTTATTTTGAAGTTTCTGGTGATTAGATTTGAGAGAGAAAGAGAAGTCAGGTCCAAAGATCCCAGATTTATCTTAAAAACGCAGCCCATAGCCAGAATGCTCCTTAGCAGGAAGGATGGCAAGACTTGTTTCACGTACTTTGAACATATTATCAGGAGGTTCCAGTCCTTGTGGATTTGACAGGCTTGTAAAACATACTACAGAGAAGCTCCACCCTTATGTATGGGCCAAGGGCTCCCCTTATCAGGATCTATGCCTCAGGTGACCCATGCTTTAGAGGGCTTCCTTGGAATTTTCTGTCCTCCTCTTGTAGGTGTGGCAGTACCATTTGGGAAGGATGCCCAGAGCCCAGGCTGGGATCTACATGGAACTTGTTGCCTGTTTTCTCCTTTGGAGCACTCCCCAATTCTCTACCTCATGTGTAGGGTTCACCAGATGCCCCAAAAAACTCTGGCCTATATATCCGTGGGGTTGTCCCAGAGCTTCTGGGCTAGGCCCTGGATCTAGAATGGCAGTCTGTTGAGCAGATTATTCCTGATGGCAAAAGCAGTACTTTTTGTGTGGGATCACATGAGATTGGTACGCCAGGATGGTGTTCAGACATAGATTTTAGATGACTCAAATTGTTTAAATACACAGGGTCTGTACACTCTATGTGTAGCTTTGTTAAAGAATTTGAACTTTATCGCACCAGTAAGAGATAGATCAAACTACATTACTCAAAATATAAAATATACCCGTTTCATCTAAATCTCTCATTTGATACCTAAGAAATTAAAGCCTAGAGAGGTCAAGTGACTTGTCCAAGATCACACAGGTGATCAGGGAAAAAACTCTAGTTTGATTGATCATGTTTCCAACCCATTCACTTTATGGGCCAGCAGATGTGTCCGGAAAGGCAAAGTTACCTTGACCAAGGGTGTATAGGTAAGACGGGGATATGATCAGCAAGATTTCCTGACCTCCTAGGTCAATGCTCTCTTTTCCCTACCTTACTACTTAGGAATCTAACCTCCCTCACCACTCTTTACCCCAGTCCCTTCCACCAGGAATTCTAGGTCTACTGACGCCAAAATGTGAGTTTCATACAGCCAATTATCACCTAAAATTGACTTTCTAAATTGGTGTTCCAGGGGGTGTCAAATCCATTGGCTGCAACGTGTCTTCACCCCAGACTTCAGTAGTTTGTCATTTATGGATTAAAGAAACTACTTGCCACTATTTCCCACCACTGCTAAAGTTCTTCATGCATTACGTTTGGCGTGAATCAAGTCTAAGGAATTGGTAGAGTAACTTAGAATATTTCTAATGCATTCTCTACATTGGGATTAGTTTTCTTAAGTATATGGTCATTAAAGAGTATCTGGCACATTGGAGGGCCTCAATAAATATCGTTGAATAATGAATGCAGATGTTATTCATTGAAATTTTTTCAAATTTTAAAATTAAGGTATAATTTACATATTCTAAAATTCACCCTTGTAGGTGTATAGTTCTGAGATTTTCGACAAATGTTTACAATCATGTAACCACCACCACAATCAAAATACAGAACAGTTCCATCATCCCAAACATTCCCCCATGCCGCCAATCTGTATTTTGCCCATAAATCTTTGCCTTTTTAAGAACACCATATAAATGGAATCATACAGGATGCAGCCTTGTGAGTCTGGCTTAAATCACTTAGCTTAATGTTTTTGAGGTTCATCTATGTTGATGCATGTATTAGTAGCTCATTCCTGTATTCTTCGGTATGTTGTACCATAATTTGTTTATCTATCCCTCAGCTGAAGCACATTTCGGCTGTTTGCAGAGTTTACTATACATTGATTTGTTTAACTTTCATTTTGAAAAAATTTCAAACCTACCAGGTATTAATATTTTGCCACATTTGCTTTATTTCTCCATGCATGTATAAATATAAAATAGAAGCATTTTATTTCTAAACCATTTTCTTCTTTTTTTATTGCAGTAAATATATATGTAATATATCTGCGTTGAATTTTAATCTCAAATACATTTTTTGTCATGTTTAAAGACCCGTCAGCATCTGGGGCTATGTTCAAACCTTTAGCTTATGTTATTTCCCTGTTTGTATGGTCTGATAGAGCTCATAAAGATCCTAAAATTAAGACAAAGCATTAAGTGTAAATTTCTGGTAGCAAAGCAAGGGGTATAATGCCAAGCATAAACACAAATGCCTAGCACCTCAGTGGTGTTAGACCTATTAGAGTCTGAGTCTGGACTTTCATCCTAGATCTGTTTTGGGAACATGGTGGACATTAGTCTTTTTCTTGCCAACTTGCATCTTGTGAATATGCTGCCCTGACAACAGCATTACATACCACTATTTGAGACCTTGGCTCCACCAATCAGATGCCTTGCAGTCGACTTTGGTTTGGAAGAGAGAGAGTAAGGTGAAGAGATGCTTGCCTTTTTCTAGGGTATCCATTTTCTGGGGAGGATGGCAGTGAAGCTTGTTGTCTTCTCTGGACAATGAGAGGTGTTATTTCTAGCACCTAGACCTCAGCATTACCAATATGATCTGGGATGCCTGTGCTCAGTAGCAACATTGGCTAAAGAAGGAACAGCTGTTACAGCAAAAAACAGTACTATTCAGCAGAAAGGAGCCCTGGTGGTGCAACGGTTAAGCATTTCGCTGCTAACCAAAAAGTCGGTGGTTTGAACCCACCAGCCACTCCACGGGAGAAAGATGTGGTACTCTGTTTCCATAAAGATCTATACCTTTGATGATATCTCTGATCAGTGGCTGATCTCTAAAATCTACATGATACTGCAAAAACTCAACAACAAAAAGACAAAAAACCCAATTGAAAAATGGGCAAAGGATATGAACAGGCACTTTACTAAAGGAGCCATTCACTTAGCTAACAGATACATGAGGCTCACGTTCATTAGCCATTAGAGAAATGCAAATCAAAACGACAATGAGATTCCATCTCACTCCAACAAGCCTGGCATTAATCCAAAAAACACACAATAATAAATGTTGGAGAGGTTGTGGAGAGACTGGAACACTTAGATACTGCTGGTAGGAATGTAAAATGGTACAACCACTTTGGAAATTGGTATGACACTTCCTCAAAAAGCTAGGAAAAGGAGGTTGTACCAAGATGGCAGAATAGCCAGACAGTTCCTGCGATCCCTTTGACAACAAAGACCTGAGAAAACAACTGAAACGATTATATTTATGACAAGCTAGGAGCCCTGAATATTAAAGGCAAAGTTAGAAGATGGACTGAGCAGCAGAGGGAGGAAGAGATGGTTCAGAAGTGGAGAGGAGTTACTGGACCTGAATCACCGAGATCCCTCAAGCAGCATTCTTGGAAGCAGCTGTAATGGGCTGCTAGTAGCATTCTGCCACAATTTCCTCAGGGAGAAGCAGCCAGCCGCACAGCCTACTCTCAAGAACATGAGAAGAATGGCTCTCTTGGCAAAAGCTAAGTACTTCTGTATATTTTACTGCTTCCCCCACCCCCAAGTCAGCTTCAGTGGCTGTTGAAGTCCCTGGGCCTGAGATAGGCCCTGATGAATGCCCAGAGCCAACCTCCAGGCTTTGGAGTAGGAATAAATTCACAGCTGGGGGAAAAGATAATTTCCATCTCCACTAACCAGCAGAGCTCATGAAAGAAGCAGTTCCTGTCCAGGCATAAACGGTCCATGGACTTTGAATATCTTTTCCCCCTGCATGGACCTGTGAGGGCCTATTCCAGGAGAATAAGCCCTTGATGGCAGACTGCAACCATTTCAGCTGTGTGGTGGAGAGGTGGGTGTTTGGTATTTGACACTACTTTGCCTATCAAACAAGGTTCTCACCTACCCATACCACGGGAAAAAGGACTGGTAGCTCCACTCAGGTCACCCAGCCACTTGTGACATGGGTCTAAGGATAACTGGTACCTCCCGGTCCTTACGAGCAAAAGCCTTTGGTGCCCATGGTCCATCTGCAGAACCCACCCACCTGAACACTCTAAGGAAAAGGGACACACTTTCCTCACAGATACATGGGGGACGTTTCTCAGCCCCCCACCTTGTTCAGAGCGTGACCCCCTGCTGCAACCAGATACTAGTATCTACACCAATCACCCCTGGCCCTCTAAGACTGTAGGACAGAGCCTGTACCACACACTAGATGATCGCCTACCTGGACACCTGAGCTGAATCCATACAAGAAAAGTGAATGGACTCTTACACTGATATACCTGATAACACCTCTAGCCATCTGGTGACAGGACAGCAGAGCTTCAAAGGTGAAAATAATCAAGCTAGCTCACTCAAGCAACCCATTTGGGCACATCAAAAAACAAACCAAGAAGCTAGGATACAGGAAGCAAAAAATCTTGTGAGTGGGTCACTAGGGGTAATAGTGAGTGGTGCTACTCCCATTTCCACACCTTGATTCCTGGACCCAAGAATCCTGGCTATGGGAGATACAACACCATACATGGGACGCTGGTTTCGAGCATATACAGCCCCTAGGTGAACACTGCCCCAACCCCGCAAGGTATTGCTACCTAGCTGGCACTGTAATTATGTCTTTAGGAGTCCATTCCATCATTCTATCAAACCAGCTGCTTCAGGATGATGGGGGACATGGTAAGACCAGTGAATTCCATGAGCATGGGCCCACTGCTGCAATTTATTTGCTGTGAAGTGAGTCCCTGGATTCAAGGAAATGCATGTGGGATACTATGATGGTGGATAAGGCATTCTGTAAGTGTATGGGGTAGTTTTGGCAGAAGCATTGCATGCAGGGAAGGCAAATCCATATTCAGAGTAAGCGTCTTACTTAAGAACAGAATGCTGCCCTTTCCATGATGGAAGTGGTCCAACGTAATCAGCTTGCCACCAGGTTGCTGGATGATCACTCTGAGGGATGGGGCCATACTGGGGCTCAGTGTTGGTCTCTGCTGTTGGCAGACTGGGCACTTAGCAGTGGCTGTCAGCGAGGTGGCCTTGATTAGTAAAAGTCCATGTTGCTGGGCCCATGCACAACCTCCAACCCTGCCATCGTGGCCACTTTGTTCATGAGCAATGATGGGAGTACCTGGGAAAGGAGGACGAGTGGTTTCCACAGAACAAGTCATCCTATCCACTTGATTGTTAAAGTCTTCGTCTGCTAATTTCAGTCTTTAGTGAGCGTTCATATGAGACACAAATATCTTCACTTCTTTGGCCCATTCAAAGAGGTCTATCCACATACCTCTCTTCCCCATAAATCCTTGTCTCCAGTTTTCCAATCATGTCGTTCCAAGTCCTGGACAATCCAGCTAAGCCATTGGCCACAGCCCATTCATCAGTACACATACAATCAATTGCACATCTGGCCATTTCTCCTTCCCAGCAAAGTCATCAACCAGGTGCACTACTTGAAGTTCTGCCCACTGGGAGGATTTCCCTTCACCACGGTCCTTCAGGGAGATACCAGCAAGGGGCTATAGTGCTGCCGCTCTCCATTTTCATCTAGTGACTGCATATTGCGCAGAGCCATCTGTAAACAAGGTACGAGTTTTCTCGCCTTCAGTCACCTGATCATAAGGAGCTCCCCATGAGGCCACAGGTGCAGACTGGGAGATTAAGGGTATGTGACAGGAATGGAGACCATGGGCGTTTGGGCCATTTCCTCATGCAACTTACTTGGACCCTCACATCCTGCTCAGGCCCAATCTTGTATATACTGCTTCAATTAATGATGGAGTGCTGCCGGGCAAGTCCAACCTTACAACTCTGTGGGTCAGTCAACATCCAGTTCATAATGGGAAGCTCAGGCCACATGGTGACTTGGTGGCCCACGGTTAAGCATTCAGTCTCTGCTAAGGCCCAGTAACAAGCCAAAAGCTGTTTCTCAAAAGGAGAGTAGTTATCTGCAGAGGATGGCAGGGCTTTGCTCCAAAATCCTACCGATCAGCACTGTGATTCACTGAGAGGAGCCTGTTCTTCAAAACGAGGATGAAGAAAAAGGCATTGGCCAGATTAATGGCTGGATACCAGGTACCAGGAGGTGTGTGAATTTGCAGTTCACTCCTCCAAGGAAACTCCTCTTCCAACTGATTGGCTGCTCACATCAGATCACAAAATGGAGGCTGATTACATAATTTCTGCCAAACCCCTGAGAATCATCGCCTAACCAAATTGACACATAACATTAACCATCACAGTGGTGATGAAAATGTTCTGAAGTAGATACTGATGATGGTTGAATAAGACTGTAAAAGTACATAAAGCCACTATACTACACACTTTAAAACAATTAGAACATTTTATTCTATGAGAAATCTACCTGTTAAAATAGTATAAACTATAAAGTATAAAATGACCTGGAAAAATACTATGACAAAACCAAAAAAATTCCCACTCAGGTGCATTGAAGAAAGACTCTGGTTCTGGAGCTGATGTTCCCTAGCTGTGAATGAGGGGTGGCTATGGAGGAGGTGCGGCAAATAACTCAACCTCTGGTGACTGAGGCAGAGCTGGAGATGGAGGACCTAGTGCTCTATAGAGCTCTTATGTTGAGCAGCAGCAGGATCAACATCAGCAGGTCATCTGGGAGCCAGTTCTGGAGGTGGCCCAGGATTGAAATGTACTCCTTCAGCTGCCTGTCCACCTGATGCTGGTGATGGAGCTGGTGACGGAATAGTTGGTGGACTGTGGGGCTCCAGTGTTAGTGCAGGAGCAGGATCAACATCAGCAGGTGGTCCAGGAGCTGGTTCTGAAAATGACCCACGTGGTCCCTGTCCCCAGGAGGTCACAATCTGTAGGGAAACATAAAGATGGGTAAAAGAATGAAAACAAATACATGCAAAGAAAAGAGCACATTTTATAGAGAAAATAAAGCAGGGTGCTGTGAGATAAGGCTAGGGTGTGGTCCAAAAGGCCTTACTAAGGTGACATTTATGTGTGACAAAATGACAGGAGGCACCAGCCCTGCATGAGTCCAGGTACAGTGTGCCAAGGAGAAGACACAGCTGGTGCAGAGGCTGGAAGGCAGACATGAGTTTGTCTAGAGGGAGGGTTGAAATGCAGCCAGTATGGCTAGAGGGAGCTGAGGAGGAGAGGAGGCAGGGAGGAAGAGGACAGATCGAGGACCCATGACCTGGTGGGCTGGAGGAGTTATCTCCTGCTCTGTGATAACAACACCCCCAAAAGAAATGACTCACAACAGCACACAGCACGCAGTCTTTGTGCGCCAGGAATCCAGGCATGGCTTACCTGGGAACTGCCCCAAGTTCTCAGGAGCCTGTGGTTGTGGTCTCAACTGAGTCCTGACTCGATAGATTTGCTCCCTATTCACTTCCATGTTATCAGCAGGACTCTGAGAGCTGCTCGACTTAGGGGCCTCATTTCCTCTTTGTCTGTTGATTAGGACCCTCCCTCACCTCTTTGTCACATGAGTCTCTCCATGTGCAGGTCATACATCACAGCTGCTTCCTGGGGGAGAGTGAGAAATAAATGACAGACAGAGAGAGAGATGACTGAGAGACAGACAGACAGTGAGAGAGAGAGAGAGAATAAAACAGAGCCAAGAAACATTGCCCCAAATGGGGTCATTATGAGTTGAAATCGACTCAGTGGCACCTAACACCAAGAACAACATTCTTGAGAAGCGAGTCCTTGAGTCCAATCCACACTGAGGGGAAGGGGCCGCACAGGATGTGGAGACCAGGAGGTAGGATTGTTGGGAGCCGTTGTGCAGGCTGCCTACCCCCAAGTCTGAGATGAGGCACTGGGTTAGATTCTAAATGTAACAGAAGTTATTGGAAGGTTTTATGCAGAGGGTGACAATACCTGACGTTCATTTCATTCCAACCCCCTCCTAGTGCGGACTGGGAATTGAGGTCAAGAGGGGAAGTGACTTTCCCAAGCTCACACCACCAGAACCGAGCCCTGTTTGGGGATCTACTTCATGCTGCTTCCCACCCCTGCTTGAAATTCTTCCATCTCTGAGTTTGTGCATTAGGTACAGGGACAGATTATGCAATAGATAAGGTAAGCATGGTGATCACCACATCTTTGATGTGGCAAAGCCCATGTGAAAATTTTCACTACAGATTAGTAAGTAAGCACAAGTAGACCTGTGCTTGCCTTGCTTACAGGGTCATCTGCCCCCCTCAGGGATTGTAAATTTGAAAAGAGGCATTGATTCTGTACGAAGGTGCTGTGGGGTGGGGAGAGGCAGATACCAGCCATACCTAGAAGCAGAGTATTAGATGTGGTGGAAAAATATGAAAAGGTGAAAATGTTCACTACAGATGATCTGGTAAGCAGGTAAGCCCTATGCTTACCTTGCCTGTTAGCTACAGGTAATGCCGGCCCACGGGTTCTATAGATGTTATCTCACATATACCTGCTGATGTCCCTAGGAAGAAGACGCTAGCTAGAATGATCCCTATTGTGTGGGTATGGGGACTGGGGACACTCTGGGCAGCACAAAGACTTGTCCAGGGTCACAAACTGATTGAGAGGGATGAGCTTTGTCTGAACCCAGCTCTGCCTGCACAAAACTGGGGCCCTGGCTTCACCCAGGCCTTCCCCAGGTTTTAGGGGGGAGGGGAAGGGTTGTGTTGGTGTCACTGTGTACAGTTATGGAGATGGCATGGGGACAGGTGAGCATTCAGCAGCCCTGGGGGACTTTGGGGAGGTCTTAACTGACATCAGGCCCAAGTCAGAAGACCCAGGACATGACCTCACTTCCTTGACGACAGACTACATAGAACTTGGAACCCTGGTAACCTGTCCCCTACCCAGCTCACTTGAGTGGAGACACTCAAACTAGGAACATGTTTTCTTGTTGTCTCTCATCTTCCCTTGTATCAAAGCTTAAAAGACCCAGGAGTTCAACACTTTCACCAAGGCTGAAACATGGTCTCATCCCACAACCCCGGAAGCTCAGGCCATTCACCAAAAAGAATCCAAAGGTAACACAGGGTGGCCCAGGGCTGCCAATTCAGGCCAGGCCATCACTGTGATCCCACCTGGGCAGCCCCACACCCCCCCAGGGCATACCATCTCCCTGGCCATGCCAGCCCTTGTCCTCAAGGGGTCCCTGGTAATGGGGGCTGGGAAGAAATGTGGATAGAACTGATGAGGCAGAAAGTTGTTAGCTGTGGCAGGGTCCATTTGGGAGAGAGGTGGTGGGAGTCAGGGAAGGAGGCACCATGTGACCTGGGGAGATCTGGGAGTGATAATGAGGATGATGAAAATAGTGCTGCTGCTTCAGGACTAGCACACATTGAGGGTAACCCCAAGCTCTCCACCCCCACGGTCTCTCACCATACTGGGTTCATGGGCCTGAGTCTGACCGTGGCTGGGCCTAGTCCATCAGGTTGGGTGCCTTGGGGAGGCTGGGGGCTGGGGTGGCAAATGTGGAAACCTCTTTCACTTCCCTGTCTCGACCCCCCTGATCAGACAGAACAGTGGGATGTAAGTCTACCCAGGGGTTCCAGTTCAGACCAGGCCTTAGGAAGGGACTGTCAGGGTCACAGGCTGAGTCAGCACTCTCACCTGGGTCTTCTCTGAGATCCCGCTCACCCTGAGTGGGGCAGTCAACGTGCAACCCTAGCTGCTGGCCTGCCTGGGGCACTGCTGACCCTGTACCAGCCCAGCTTCTGCCAGATCCTGCTGCAATACTCAGAGGTTGATTTTTCTATTCGTGGACTTGGCCAGAGCTGGGTGGTGCTGCCCACAGTCGAGCCCGCCCAGCATGGGGAAACTGGGAGCTCCTCGGAGGCACAAGGGCTTGAGGGACAGAGAGAGAAGGAGGCAGCACGGACGGACTCTTGATGCCTCCCTGGCCGCTGCCGGCACTGTCTCTGCAGAACTCCCCGCAGGAGATCCCCAAGGAAAAGGAGAATGGCATCACCTACTCGGTCTACCCCAAGAAAGGGACCAGGAAGGGCTGGCACAGGTTCTGGGTGAGTGTGGGGGGAGGGGAGTGGCATCCCCCCGCAGAGACCCAAGATGACTGGGGGGCCCTATGGCCCAGACACCTCCCTGTAGACCTCAGGTCCCTCCCAGGACTTTCCCTCTTGAGGGTCCCCAGACCCCTCACAAAGGAATTAGCCTTCCCGCCTACACCCTACACCCCTCACTGCCTTCCCTGCCCTGTCCAGCTACAAAGTTACTGTTCACGTAAGCCCATGCATATTTTGCACGTTGCTGCTGTTTTAGTGTTTAACTTTCAACCCCAGGGCCCCAGGCAGCAGTCCGCTGGACTTTCCCTCCACACCTTCTCCCAGCTTCACACAGCATCACACTTAGCAGGCCTCTTTTACCCTAAAGCATAAGGCTCAGGCTATGACACACCTTTTTCTACAATCTGCAATCTGGGGGAACACAACACATGACCCTTTCAGGTCAGAGGCTGTATCTGCCTTGCTACAGAATGTTCCAGAAGAGACGCCTGCTCCCACAGTGACTGAATCTCTCACTGCTGCCGGCCCTGGACTGATTCCTTCTGCTGCCCTTTCACCAGGGCTGCAGAAACGCTTACACGTGTCCTCATATCCTGACCCTCCGAGGACAGACTCCCAGGACTGGCATGCTGGGGGAAGGATGTGCACATTTCAAGTTAGGATCACTAGAGCCAGACTCCTTCCCAAAACAGCTGTTGCAGTCCTGTGGCCCAGCAGATTGTGATGCTGGCTGCGTCTCTGCATTGAGCCTGTTCCAGGTGTTACGGTTCTTTTCCATTTTCCCTATCTGCTGTCAGGGTGGCCAGCAGAACTGCAGGGTGGCTTTGAGGCACTTGTTGGCCCTGAGAAGCTGAGCCACCTCTCAGTCCTTTACCAACCATTCACATTTGCCCTCCCTGAGCCATCTGTTCAGATCCTTAGTTCTGTGGGGGTCTTTCTGGCACTCCAGGATCTCTAGGCTAACACCCTTGGCTGGATCTGGGTGCTCAAAACCCCCTTTAATGTACAGAAAGAAAAGTCCGTGTCTTGCTTATCTCATGGGTGTCTGCTCTGTGCACTTTCTTCAGCTGAGAGGAAGTGAGCTTGCACCAGACCTTCCCCTCCGAGTCAGGAACAGAGCAGGCCTCACCTAGCACAGAGGAAACATCACAGAGCCCTAGTGTTAGCCAGTTCTGGGCTCTGACCAGGTGACTTTGAGTTGACAATGGATATCACCAAGCTTCTGTTTTCACACCTCTAGAATGGGGTGTTTTATGGGGACTCACTGGGATACTGCTCTTCCTTCAGGGATACCATGGCTACTTTGTTAACAAAATCACTTCAGGTTCCTAATGTTTGTAATCATCCCCCACCTCCAATCCTGCTTGGAAAGCTGAGTTCTCTTTGCTGCTAAAAGCACTCGTGTCCCACCTCCTGCCACAGATCACTGAGGGAGACGGAGTACTTGGTCTGAGCTCCAGCCCCCAACCCTCCTGGTGGTTCATGGGCTGCCTCTGACAGTATGTCCCCGTTCTGTCCCACCCCAGTGTGTCTGTGGTTCTGACGAAGACCTGGAGGAGGCCTGGGTGATGAAAACCTTCAAGGCAGGCTCACTGCAGAAGCTGGTGGAGCTCCTGGTGCCTGCCTACCTAAAGGGTGACATCTCCTACATCAAAATCTTTCTGGGAGCCTACAGAACCTACGCCACCACCCAGCAGGTCCTAGACCGGCTTCTCCAAAGGTGAGCACCCCACCCTCCATAGCCCAATGGGGACTCTACCCGCTACCAGCTGTGAGTCTGGAGAATGTCACTTCACCACTCAGAGCCTCAGTTTTCTTCCCTGAGAAGAGGGGTGGTAAAGGTCCAATCAGCTAGAATTACTGTCAGGACCACATGGGATAAGCCACAGAAGTGTGTACCTGGAGTCCAGCTCTAAGATGAAGGGTGCTGGAGGGCCTGGGATGTTCACATTTATTATTTTCCTCTCCCCCACGAAGAAGCTTTCTGCCTCACCCCTCACTGACTACGCACCCTTGAGCAAACCTACTTCCCATTCGTAAAGGGGAGTTTGAGATTCCATTTAGTGGGTCCTTGGTATAGCCAGAACAGGGATCCCCAGAGGCTGATAGAGGGGCACCAGGACTCTGAGATACCTGGGAGGGTGCTGGTTGGGTTCACTCATTCATCAGTCATCCATGAAGCCCCTACTGTTGCAGACACTGTTCTCGGTATTTAGCACTGTTCAGTGAACAAAGCAGATAAGAAGCCCTGCCCTCCTGGGCCTCCAGTCCAAGAATCAGAGAGGAACACCAGACATCTTAAGCAAGTAGTGTCCACCATGCATTAGATGTGACACCCTCATACCACCTCTAGGTATGGATGTAACCACCCCTATTCTGCTGAGTACGGTGAGCCCCAGGAGCAGCTGAAACGGTGAGTGGACTTTGCGTGGAGAAGGAGGGGCTGAGGTTTTAGGGGGCCTGTGTCTGGATTGGGGCTGGCAGACCCTGGGCCCCACACATCTAGATTCCGTTAGAGGGATGAGTTTAGGGATACCCCCTGCAGGGCGTAAGCAGTCATAGAGAGCTAGAAGTGGAACCTGGGCATCCTGGATAGTAGAGGGGAGGCTGGGGGCTCCGAGATGCCCCTGAGAGAATTTATCTTCCCACAATCCCCTCACATCACCTGTTGCCCCCTCCCCTATTTGGGGCCCAAAACAGGAGGTGTGGGGGCAGGAGGAGCAGGGGGTGGAGGAAATTGTTCCCAAATCCTGATCACCAGTCATGGGTGCTCAGCTGCACGAGGGGCTCCTGTCCCAGGGGAGGACAGTCTCCATGGGAGAAGAGGCCCTTACATGCATGCAGAGAGCCAGGCAGCACGTTGGTGCACACGCTCCAGAGGAGGGGTCCTATGGCCTGGGCATCTGGATCAGGGTACGGTCTCCATGTGTCGCCCAGCATCAGATAATCCTGGAGCACTACTGAGGTGAACATGCAGACACACATCTCCGTGCCCTTAGAGTGTTACTATCCAATGCAGAGAGGGCCAGGGGACAGAAAGGGATGTAATTCAGGCTCCCCGAGGAGGGAAAGTTGGACAGACCATTCATGGGGAGCTCCCAGGGACAAGGCTCTGTGCTAGCCTCATCAGTGACCAGGCCTGCCACTGTCAGGGTGGCCAGAGGGCATGATACAGGGTGGTGCTGACCTTTGGGAGGTCAACGGTACAGGGGTAGAGAGGGGGACTGGCCCCTTGCAGGGGTGCCCTGGGAGGGCAGTGTGGCGGGAAAAGTCAGGCCTCTCACCCTGCTCTTCACCACCCACCGCCAGCGCCATCTCTTTTATCCTGGGCACATGGCTAAAGGAATACTCAGAGGATTTTGATCAGGCCCTGGACTTCCCCTGTCTAAAGCTCGTGGTGGAGTATGTGGACATGAACATGCCAGGCTCACATCTGGAGCACGATGCCCAACTTCTCTTGGCACAGCTGGATCAAATGGAGGTCACTGAGGCAGAGCGAGAGGGTGAGGAAGACTTGGCATGACTGCAGGTGAGCTTGTGAAGGGGACATGGGAAGGCCCCCAGAGGTTGGGGTTGAGCCAGGGCTCTGAGTAACTTCAGACCCTCCTGTGGTAGACCACAGTCTGGGAAGACTTCCTGGGGTGGAAATCTTGGGAATGGGCTTCTCTTCGTGGCAGTGGGTGTTTTCCATCATTGGCAAGACATGAGGAAAGGCAGTCAAGTTGGTGAACCTTTCTTCTCTTGCAGCTCCAGAGCTGGGGCCAGCGCCAATTGTAAAAGAAACTCAAGAGCTAACTTTGCCCCAAGAACTGACTCCTGGACAATCTCCTGGGGAAAATTCTGCTCCTGTATCAGCACCAGAGCTCCACAGCGCACCACCTCTTATGTCATCAGCTCCAGCACTGATACCAGATGGAGAGCTGCCTGGAGGGGTGGATTCCTATCCTGGGCCACCTCCAGAAATGGCTCCCAGACCACCAGCTGATGTCAATCCTGCTCCTGCTGCTGGTCCAACACTGGAGCTTGACGTAACCCAGGTCGTCTGCCAGCTCCATAACCAGCATCAGATGGAGAATGAGATGGAGAGGTGGATTACCATCCTTAGCCAACTCCAGAACCAGATACTGGACCACCAGCTGACATGGATCCTGCTCCTGCTCCACCACAGGAGGTCAACAGAGCTCCAGCTATTCCGTCACAAGCTTTGGCTCTGGCAGCAGATGGATAGGCCCCTGGACGTTCAGATTCTTAAGCTGGGCCACCGCCTGAGGCAGATCCTGGACCACATTGTGTTGTCGATCCTGATCCTGTACCAACACCGAAGCTCAACAGAGCACCACCTATCCCATCTCCAGATGGAGAGCCTACAGGAGAGCTGGATTTTTACCCTAGGCAACTTCCAGAACAGACTGAAGGACTACTTCCTCAGTCAGATCCTGCTCTTGCAACAACACTGGAGCTGGGTGCAACAACAGGTCCTCCATCACCAAGTCAAGCATTGGCACCCGACAGAGAGCCTGCTGAAAGATCAGATTCTCTCCCTGGGCCAAGACCATAACGAGCTCCTGGAAAGCCTGCTGAGATCCATCATGCACCTGGACTAACTTTGGAGCTCCATAGAACACCATCACTAGCTCCAGGACTGGCAGCAAATGGAGAGCTAGCTGGAAGATCAGATTCTGGGCTGCATCCAGAACTGGCTCCTGGACCACTGGCTGATGTCTGTCCTGCTCCTGTTCTTCTACCAACACCACAGCTCAATGTAGCCCACAGCCCTCCATCTCAATCTTTAGCCCGGGCACCAGGAGAAGAGCCTGACGGAGGGCTCGATTCCCATTCTGGGACACCTACAGAATTCCTTGCTCAACCACCTGCTCCTGCACAAACACTGGAAGTCCTTAGAGCAACAGCTATTTCATCACCAGGTCCAGCAGTGGCACTGGACAAAGAGTCAGCTGGAGGAGGGGATTTCCATCCTGGGCCACCTCCAATTGGCTCACAGAAAAACAGCTGATATCAATCCTGCTCCTACTCCAACACTGGAGCCCCATAGGCTGTTAAGTCCTCCACTGCTAGCTCTGCCTTGGGCATGAGAGCTGAAGCCACTTGCCATGCCTCCTCCACAGCAGCTCCTCATTCACAGCCAGGGAACATCAGCCTCAGAACCAGACATTTTCTTTTTCTCACATCAGTGGGTATTTTTTTTTTTTTTTTTGCTTTGTTGTAATATTTTTCCAGCTCAATTTATACTTTAGAGTTTATACTATATTACCTGGTAGTTTTCTCATTAAATAAAGTTTCGTTTTAATAGCTTGAAAGTATGTAATAGCAGTGGGTTACCTACTATCACAATCCTATTCAACCATCAGGAGTATCTACTCTAGAACACTTTCATTACCACGGGGATGGTTAATGTTATGTGTCAACCTGGGCAGGCCATGATTCTCAGGGATTTGGCAGAAATTATGTAATCATCCTCCATTTTGTGATCTGATGTGAGCAGCCGATCTGCTGGAAGAGAAATTTCCTTGGGGATATGGCCTGAAAATTAATACATTTTCTGCAGTATGCAGCCATTAATCTGGCCAATGCCCTTTTCTCTATCCCTGTTTTACAGGGCCACCAGAAGCAGTTTGCCTTCAGCTGGTCAGGCCAGCAATACACTTTCACTATTTTATCTCAGGGGTATATCAACTCTCAAGCCCTATGTGATAATTTAGTTCACAGGGAACTTGATCACTTTTCCCTTCCACAAGACGTCACACTGGTCCATTCCATAAATGGCATTATGGTGACTGAACCTAGTAAGAAAGAAGTATCAATACTCTAGACTTATTGGTAAGATATTTGCATGCTAGAGGGTGGAAAATTATTCTGACAAAAACCCAGGTGCCTACATCTCACTGAAAAATCTAGGGCTCCAGTGTGTGGGTGATGTTGAGATATTCCTTGTAAACTGAACGATAAGTTGATGTATCTGGCCCTTCCTACAACTAAAAAGGAGGCACAACACTTGTTGGGCCTCTTTGGATTTTGGAGGCATCATATCCCTCATTTGGGTGTGCTACTCCAGCCTATTTATCAAATGACTTGAAAAGCAGCCAGTTTTGACTGGGGCCCACAATAAGAGAAAGCTCCGCAACAGATTCAGGCTGATGTCAAAGCTGCTCTGCCACTTGGGCCATACGATCTGGGAGATCCAGTGGTTCTGGAAGTGTCAGTGGCAGACAGAGATGCTGTTTGGAGTCCTGTCTGGAGTCTTTGCAGGCTCCTACTGGTGAATGACAGTGCAGACCCTTAGGATTTTGTAGCAAAGCCCTGCCATCATCTGCATTTAACTACTCTCCTTTTGAGAAACAGCTTTTGGCTTGTTACAGGGCCTTAGTAGAGACTGAACACTTAACCATGGGACACCAAGTTACCATGTGGCCTGAGCTGCCCATCATGAACTGGGTGTTGTCTGACTCACAGAGCCATAAAATCAGATGTGCTCAGCATCACTCCGTCAGTAAGTGGAAGTCATATCTATGATATCAGGCCTGAGCAGGATCTGAAGGCTCAAGTAAGTCGCATGAGGAAATGGCCCAAATGCTTATGGTCTCCACTCCTGTTACATTACCTGCCCTTTCCTAGTCTTCATCTATGGCCTCATGATCAGTTGACTGAGGAAGAGAAAGCTGGTGTCTGGTTTACAGATGTTTCTCTGCATGATATGCAAGCACCATCTGAACGTGGACAGTGGAAGCAAAGCACTACAGCCCCTTTCTGGGACCTCTCTGAAGGACACTGGTAAGGGAATAGCCTCTCAATGGGCAGGACTTCAATCAGTGCACATGAGTATTCAGTTTACATGGATGGAAAAATGGCCAGATATGCAATTGTGCATGGATTCACCGGTTGTGGCCAACAGTTTGACTGGATAGCCAGGGACGTGTAAGGAACATGATTGGAGATTTGAAGTCAAGGAAGTAGGAAGAAATGGCATGTGACAGACCTCTCTGAACAGGCCAAATAAACGAAGGCATTTGTATGCCGTGTGAATGCTCTGACTTAGGCAGCGTTCTCTAAAGAAGCAAAACCAGTTAAGTGTATAAATATGTATATATATAGATTTATATCTAGAAAAGGGCTCACACGGTTTTAGAGGCCATAACGCTACAAGTCTGTGGGTCAGGATAGAGGCCTCTCCTGATTCACGTAGCCTCAGGTGCTGGTGAACCCAAGTTCGGCAGGCTGGAGAGCAGGACTGTTGCTCACAGGCTGTGAAGGTCAACGAATCCCAAGGCTGGCAGACAAGACCAGAGGTAAACTGCTAGCTCAAGTCCCAAAAACTGGAGGTCAGGTGAACAGGACCCAGCTGCAGAATCCAGAATGAGCAAACCCCTCCGAGCCCTGCCAGAATGTCTGTGCACATTGGATGCAGGACACACATCCAAGGAAACTCCTCTTCGACCAATTGCCTACTCACATCGTATGGCACCATGGGGGCAATCACATATCAAATCTCAACAGGCAAGTGACCACAACATAACGTGACTGCCAAAACTCTGAGAATCATGGTACAGCCAAGTTAACACATACTCTTAACTATCACAGTTCACCCTTTGTCAACTTGGTACCAGTACACATCTCCTTAAACCATACATAATCTCTGAATAAAGACAATTATAAAGTCATTCTTTTGCCTAACATGGTACAATGAACACACATACAACCAAAAATGCACTAGCTCTATTTACATCTTATATTTTATAACTTGAGAAAACAAAAATATTTGATGCAGGGGGCGGGGCCAAGATGGCAGACTAGGTAGACGCTACCTCGGATCCCTCTTGCAACAAAGACTCGGAAAAACAAGTGAATTGATCACATACATAACAATCTACAAACCCTGAACAACAAACACAGATTTAGAGATGGAAAACGAACAAATACGGGGAAGCAGGGACTGTTTTCGGAGCCTGGAGCCAGCGTCCCAGTCAGCGGATTTTCTGGAAAGACAAATTTCCCAGTGATGCCTCAGAGACAGCAGTCCATATCAAACCACATAAAGAAACAGACCATGACAGCTTCTACAACCCCCCAAACAAAAGTATCAAAATCTTTCCCAAATGAAGATACAATCCTGGAATTATCAGATACAGAATATAAAAAACTAATTTACAGAATGCTTCAAGACATCACAAACGAAACAAGGCAAACTGCAGAAAAAGCCAAGGAACACACTGATAAAACTGTTGAAGAACTCAAAAAGATTATTCAAGAACATAGTGGAAAAATTAGTAAGTTGCAAGAATCCATAGAGAGACAGCATGTAGAAATCCAAAAGATTAACAATAAAATTACAGAATTAGACAACGCACTAGGAACTCAGAGGAGCAGACTCGAGCAATTAGAATGCAGACTGGGAAATCTGGAGGACCAGGGAATTAACACCAACATAGCTGAAAAAAAATCAGATAAAAGAATTAAAAAAAATGAAGAAACCCTAAGAATCATGGGAGACTCGATCAAGAAGGATAACTTGTGCGTGATTGGAGTCCCAGAACAGGGAGGGAGGACAGAAAACACAGAGAAAATAGTTGAAGAACTCCTGACAGAAAACTTCCCTGACATCATGAAAGACGAAAGGATATCTATCCAAGATGCTCATCAAACCCCATTTAAGATTGATCCAAAAAGAAAAACACCAAGACATATTATCATCAAACTTGCCAAAACCAAAGATAAAGAGAAAATTTTAAAAGCAGCCAGGGAGAAAAGGAAGGTCTCCTTCAAGGGAGAATCAATAAGAATAAGTTCAGACCACTCAGCAGAAACCATGCAGGCAAGAAGGGAATGGGACCACATATACAGAACACTGAAGGAGAAAAACTGCCAGCCGAGGATCACATATCCAGCAAAACTCTCTCTGAAATATGAAGGCGAAATTAAGATATTTACAGATAAACACAAGTTTAGAGAATTTGCAAAAACCAAACCAAAGCTACAAGAAATACTAAAGGATGTTGTTTAGTCAGAAAACCAATAATATCAGATATCAGCACAACACAAGGTCACAAAGCAGAACATCCTGATATCAACTCAAATAGGGAAATCACAAAAACAAATTAAGATTAATTAAAAAAAAATGCTTATAACAGGGAATCACTGAAGTCAATATGTAAAAGATCACAATAATCAAAAAGAGAGACAAAATACAGGTGGCATAGAACTCCCAAATGGAGAGTGATACAAGGCGATATAGAACAATACAAGCTGGGTTTTTAATTAGAAAAATAGGGGTAAATAATAAGGTAACCACAAAGAGGTATAACAACTCCATAATTCAAGATAAAAGCCAACAAAAACGTAACGACTCAACAAACATAAAGTCAAACACTACGAAAATGAGGATCGCACAATTTACTAAGAAAAACGTCTCAGCACAAAAAAGTATGTGGAAAAATGAAATTGTCAACAAGACACATAAAACGGCATCAAAATGACAACACTAAACACTTATTTATCTATAATTACGCTGAATGTAAATGGACTAAATGCACCAATAAAGAGACAGAGAGTCTCGGACTGGATAAAGAAACACCATCCGTCTATATGCTGCCTACAAGAGACATACCTTAGACTTAGAGACACAAACAAACTAAAACTCAAAGGATGGAAAAAAATATATCAAGCAAACAATAAGCAAAAAAGAAGAGGAGTAGCAATATTAATTTCTGACAAAATAGACTTTAAAGTTAAATCCATCACAAAGGATAAAGAAGGACACTACATAATGATAAAAGGGACAATTGATCAGGAAGACATAACCTTATTAAATATTTATGCACCCAATGACAGTGCTGCAAGATACATAAATCAAATTTTAACAGAATTGAAAAGCGAGATAGATACCTCCACAATTATAGTAGGAGACTTCAACACACCCCTTTCGGAGAAGGACAGGACATCCAGTAAGAAGCTCAATAGAGACACGGAAGACCTAATTACAACAATCAACCAACTTGACCTCATTGACTTATACAGAACTCTCCACCCAACTGCTGCAAAGTATACTTTTTTTTCTAGTGCACATGGAACATTCTCTAGAATAGACCACATATTAGGTCATAAAACAAACCTTTGCAGAATCCAAAACATCGAAATATTACAAAGCATCTTCTCAGAGCACAAGGCATTAAACTAGAGATCAATAACAGAAAAACTAGGGAAAAGAAATCAAATACTTGGAAACTGAACAATACCCTCCTGAAAAAAGACTGGGTTATAGAAGATATTAAGGAGGGAATAAGGAAATTCATAGAATGCAACGAGAATGAAAATACTTCCTATCAAAACCTCTGGGACACAGTAAAAGCAGCGCTCAGAGGCCAATTTATATCAATAAATGCACACATACAAAAAGAAGAGAGAGCCAAAATCAGAGAACTGTCCCTACAACTTGAACAAATAGAAAGTGAGCAACAAAAGAATCCATCAGGCACCAGAAGAAAACAAATAATAAAAATTAGGGCTGAACTCAATGAATTAGAGAACAGAAAAACAATTGAAAGAATTAACAAAGCCAAAAGCTGGTTCTTTGAGAAAATTAACAAAATTGATAAACCACTGGCTAGACTGACTAAAGAAATACAAAAAAGGAAACAAATAACCTGAATAAGAAACGAGAAGGGCCACATCACAACAGACCCAACTGAAATTAAAAGAATCATATCAGATTATTATGAAAAATTGTACTCTAACAAATTTGCAAACCTAGAAGAAATGAATGAATTCCTGGAAAAACACTACCTACCTAAACTAACACATTCAGAAGTAGAACAACTAAATAGACCCATAACAAAAAAGAGATTGAAACGGTAATCAAAAAACTCCCAATAAAAAAAAGCCCTGGCCCAGACGGCTTCACTGCAGAGTTCTACCAAACTTTCAGAGAAGAGTTAACACCACTACTACTAAAGGTATTTCAAAGCATAGAAAATGACGGAATACTACCCAACTCATTCTATGAAGCCACCATCTCCCTGATACCAAAACCAGGTAAAGACATTACAAAAAAAGAAAATTACAGACCTATATCCCTCATGAACATGGATGCAAAAATCCTCAACAAAATTCTAGCCAATAGAATGCAACAACATATCAAAAAAAGAATTCACCACGATCAAGTGGGATTTATACCAGGTATGCAAGGCTGGTTTAATATCAGAAAAACCATTAATGTAATCCATCACATAAATAAAACAAAAGACAAAAACCACATGATCTTATCAATTGATGCAGAAAAGGCATTTGACAAAGTCCAACACCCATTTATGATAAAAACTCTCACCAAAATAGGAATTGAAGGAAAATTCCTCAACATAATAAAGGGCATCTGTCAACAGCCAACATCACTCTAAATGGAGAGAATCTGAAAGCATTTCCCTTGAGAACGGGAACCAGACAAGGATGCCCTTTATCACCACTCTTATTCAACATCGTGCTAGAAGTCCTAGCCAGGGCAATTAGGCTAGACAAAGAAATAAAGGGCATCCGGATTGGCAAGGAGGAAGTCAAATTATCTCTATTTGCAGATGACATGATCTTATACACAGAAAATCCTAAGGAATCCTCCAGAAAACTACTGAAACTAATAGAAGAGTTTGGCAGAGTCTCAGGTTATAAGATAAACATACAAAAATCACTTGGATTCCTCTACATCAACAAAAAGCACATCGAAGAGGAAATCACCAATTCAATACCATTCACAGTAGCCCCCAAGAAGATAAAATACTTAGGAATAAATCTTACCAAGGATGTAAAAGACCTATGCAAAGAAAACTACAAAGCTCTACTACAAGAAATTAAAAAGGACATACTTAAGTGGAAAAACATACCTTGCTCATGGATAGGAAGATTTAACATAGTAAAAATGTCTATTCTACCAAAAGCCATCTATACATACAATGCACTTCCGATCCAAATTCCAACGTCATTTTTTAAGGTGATAGAGAAACAAATCACCAATTTCATATGGAAGGGAAAGCACTCCTGGATAAGCAAAGCATTACTGAAAAAGAAGAAGAAAGTGGGAGGCCTCACTCTACCTGATTTCAGAACCTATTATACAGCCACAATAGTCAAAACAGCCTGGTACTGGTACAACAACAGGCACATAGACCCATGGGACAGAATTGAGAACCCAGATATAAATCCATCCACATATGAGCAGCTGATATTTGACAAAGGCCCAGTGTCAGTTAATTGGGGAAAAAGATAGTCTTTTTAACAAATGGTGCCAGCATAATTGGATATCCATTTGCAAAAAAATGGAACAGGACCTGCACCTCACACCAAGCACAAAAACTAACTCCAAGTGGATCAAAGACCTAAACATAAAGACTAAAACGATAAAGATCGTGGAAGAAAAAATAGGGACAACCCTAGGAGCCCTAATACAAGGCATAAACAGAATACAAAACATTACCAAAAATGACGAAGAGAAACCAGATAACTGGGAGCTCCTAAAAATCAAACACCTATGCTCATCTAAAGACTTCACCAAAAGAGTAAAAAGACCACCTACAGTTTGGGAAAGAATATTCAGCTATGACATCTCCGACCAGCGCCTGATCTCTAAAATCTACATGATTATGTCAAAACTCAACCACAAAAAGACAAACAACCCAATCAAGAAGTGGGCAAAGGATATGAACACACACTTCACTAAAGAAGATATTCAGGCAGCTAACACACACATGAGAAAATGCTCTTGATCATTAGCCATTAGAGAAATGCAAATTCAAACTACAATGAGATTCCATCTCACTCCAACAAGGCTGGCATTAATCCAAAAAACACAAAATAATAAATGTTGGAGAGGCTGCGGAGAGATTGGAACTCTTATACACTGCTGGTGGGAATGTAAAATGGTACAACCACTTTGGAAATCTATCTGGCGTTATCTTAAACAGTTAGAAATAGAACTACCATACAACCCAGAAATCCCACTTCTTGGAATATACCCTAGAGAAACAAGAGCCTTCACACGAACAGATATATCCACACCCATGTTTATTGCAGCTCTGTTTACAATAGCAAAAAGCTGGAAGCAACCAAGGTGTCCATCAACGGATGAATGGCTAAATAAATTGTGGTATATTCACACAATGGAATACTACACATCGATAAAGAACAGTGACGAATCTGTGAAACATTTCATAACATGGAGGAACCTGGAAGGCATTATGCTGAGTGAAATCAGTCAGAGGCAAAAGGACAATATTGTATAAGACCACTATTATAAGATCTTGAGAAATAGTAAAAACTGAGAAGAACACATACTTTTGTGGTTATGAGCGGGGGAGGGAGGGAGGGAGAGGGTTTTTTACTGATTAATTAGGAGTTAAGAACTGCTTTAGGTGAAGGGAAGGACAATACTCAATACATGGAAGGTCAGCTCAACTGGACTGGACTGGACCAAAAGCAAAGAAGTTTCCGGGATAAACTGAATACTTCAAAGGTCAGCGGAGCAAGGGCGGGGGTTTGGGAACCATGGTTTAAGGGGACTTCTAAGTCAATTGGCAAAATAATTCTATTATGAAAACATTCTGCATCCCACTTTGAAATGTGGTGTCTGGGGTCTTAAATGCTAACAAGCGGCCATCTAAGATGCATCAATTGGTCTCAACCCACCTGGATCAAAGGAGAATGAAGAACACCAAGCTCACAGGATAACTATGAGCTCAAGAGACAGAAAGGGCCACATGAACTAGAGACCTACATTATCCTGAGACCAGAAGAACTAGTTGGTACCCGGCCACAATCGATGACTGCCCTGACAGGGAGCACAAAAGAGAACCCGTGTGGGAGCAGGAGATCGGTGGGATGCAGACCCCAAATTCTCATAAAAAGAGCATACTTAATGGTCTGGCTGTGACTAGAGGAATCCCGGCGGTCATGGTCCCCAAACCTTCTGTTGGCACAGGATGGGAACCATGTCCGAAGACAATTCATCAGACATGAAAGGGACTGGACAGTGGGTGGGAGAGAGATGCTGATGAAGAGTGAGCTAATTATAAGAGGTGGACACTTGAGACTGTGTTGGCATTTCCTGTCTGGAGGGGGGATGGGAGGATAGAGAGTTGGAGGCTGGCAAAGTTCTCACGAAAGGAGAGACTGGAAGGGCTGACTCATTAGGGGGAGAGCAAGTGGGAGTAAGGAGTAAGATGTATATTAACTTATATGTGACAGACTGACTCGATTTGTAAAAGTTCACTTGAAGCTCAATAAAGGTTAATAATAAAAAAAAATATTTGATGCACACACAAAAAGCAGAAAAACTCATAACAGTTACAGTTCTCGTTTCCGCAATTGGTCGCATGAGCATAAGTGGTATTTAGAACTACCTTCTTCCACCACCCATTCCATATTCCCTTTGGCCTAAGAAAGCATCTCAGCTGGTCGTGGCTCTTTGCCTGGTGGGGTGACCGAAACTATCATTCCTAAAGGGTCTGGGCCATTAGTAGTCATGTTGGAACTCAGTTGCTGTAATTTTCCACTGATTTTAATCAAAGGGCATGTGTGATGGTTAAGATTGCATGTCTCAACGTGGCTGGGCCATGATTCTCTGTGTTTTGGCAGTTGTATGATGTTGTGGTCACTTCCCTCTTGAAATCTGGTATGTGATCACCCTCATAATGGAATCTTCCAAGTGGTATCAGTGCAGGTAGGGCCTGTGGTGGCTCACTCCCCGCTCAGCCTTTATCTCTTCACCCTCTGCCACCTACTTCCTTCTGTCCATCTTGCCGAGGCTCTTGGCTTATTCTGGATCCTGCACCTGTCTCTTGTTCATCTGACCTCCAGTTCTTGGGACTGGAGCTAGCAGCTTACCTGCTATCTTGGGATTCATCAACCTTCACAGCCTGTGAGCAGGAGCCCTGCTCTCCAGCCTGCTAATCTTGGGTTTGCCAGCCCCTGTGGCTACATGAATCAGGAGAAGCCTCTATGCTGATCCACCGACTTGCAACTCTACAATCACGTAAGCTGTTTCCTTGATGTAAATCTCTCTATATACATATTTATAAACTTGACTAGTTTTGCTTCTCTAGAGAACCCAGCCTAAGACATTTGGTACCGAGAGTGGTTCTAGGGAAACAAAATTGTAAGGATGAGTTTTCTAAATTAGTTTTCAAGTCTGGTTAGTCTCAAAGATGTTGATGACTCTGCTTTCAGTAGTAAAGAGGGCACTGCTAATCCATGGCATGAGGCAATTTAAGTATGCAAATTATCACCACCAATAGATCGGGCATTGGTGAAAGGCTAGGCTCTGGATGATTGCATATATGATACCTTTCAATAATTTTCTCATAATGAGAAGTATAAGGAAGCTGGTTGGTTGGTCCTACTTTCACTTGACAAACTGGCGAAAGAAAGAGATGCACTCGGGGCTTCAGTGTCAAAGTTCAAGTGCCGCATAAACGACCTCAAAGTATCCACTTGTGCTTTGAAGGAAAGCCTTGTTTCTGTAGTACCAGTGCTGATATTGCCAAAAACCAAACCCGAGTCTTATTGTAAGAGTGGCTGAATTGCAATTCCTCTTCAATTGCCAACTTCGAGAGCTGTCTGAAGCTAAAGTAAGGGCATTGATTGGGAAGAAATGAGATCCTGAAACTTGGGATGGGGACATATGGGCAGATAGTTAGAAAGCTGGAGACACTGAGCCCCTAAATTCCATTTAATCACTCCTGCCAATAGAACCACTTCCATCTGCAGAGATTACTTCATGTGTGTCTGCTACCCCACCCTCCCCAGTAAAGGCATTAGCCCCTCCACTTCCGTCTGATGAAATTAGCCCTTGCCTAGCTGTCTCTAAAGAGCCCTTGCCTGAGCCATTGCCTGGGGCATCATCTGAGGCAGATGCTTTACAACACAATGCTGAATGTTCTCAAAACAACTCCACACTACTGATTCTGGCTTCTAGACCTATAACTAGATTAAGTCCCACCGAGCCCCAAAGAGATGTAGTAGAAAGTGTGACCCAGGAGGAGGTATGCTACACTTCAACAGAACTGCTTGACTTTTCTAATATGTACAAACAGGAACCTGGGGAATAGGTGTGGGAATGGTTATTCAGGGTTCAGGATAATGCTGCAAGGAACATAAAGATGGATCAGTCTGAGTTTATTGATATGGGTCCACTAAGCACAGATTCTTCAATGTTTCACCTCAAGAAATTAGGGAAAGATCTAATAGTTCATTTGTTTGGGTTGCTGAAGCATGGATTACACAGTGGCCTACACTAAATCAAGTTGAAGTAGCAGACCTGCCTTGGTATACTGTAGAAGAAGGTATTCAAAGGCATGCTGAGGTGGATTTATTAGGTTAAACCCACAGACCCACACATGGAATGCCCAAAGAACACACCTTTTACCACAACTGTTTTTTTTTTTTTTGGTGAGGAACAAATTTGTGAAGGGAAATCCAGCATCCTTGAAGGCTGCTGTGATTACTATTTTATGTAAATCAGATCTGAGAGTGGGAACTGCCCTAACTGAATTAAGACACCTCAATACAATTGGGTTGACTGGACCCTGTGATAGTAGGGGCCAAGTGGTGGCACTCAATCGAGAAAGACAAGGTGGGCATGGTCAGCATGGACAGCAGAGTCAAAGCAGTAATCAGAATAGTCTGATTCATATGGACTTATGACTACTTAATCACGGTGTCCCTAGGAGTGAAATAGATAGGAAACATACTAAATACTTACTTGATCTGTAGAAATAGGAGAATTCTTGGTTAGGTGAGCAGCAGTCTAACTTGAAGGGTCCTCAGTGAACTCCCATACTTGAGTGAATTTAAAGACCCACAACCCCTTGAATGAAGGGAAGGCCAAGTCCTCATGAGGAAGGACACAAGTACACTATTAAAAATTTATACAGTTAATCTCTCTCCTACCCTTCCCCAAAGGGGTCTACAACCTTTTATGAGAGTGACTTTTCATTGGGGAAAAGAAAATAATCAGACTTTTGGGGGGTTACTGGATCCTAGCTCTGAGCTGACACATATACCAGGAGAACCAAAACAGCACTGTAGCCCACCAGTCAGAGTGGGACACACACAGAGGTCAGGTTATTAATGGAGTCTTGGCTCATGTTTGTTTCATAGTAGGTTCAATGGGTCCCCAAATCCCCTCGTAGTGACTTTTTCCAGTTCCAGAATATATTATTGGAATAGATATACTCAATAACCGGCAGAAACCCCACACTGAATCCCTAACAAATGGAGAAAGAGTCATTTTGTTAGGAAAAGCCAAGTGGAAGCCATTAGAACTACCCCTACCTAGGAAAACAGTAAACCAAAAGCAATACTGAATTCCTGGAGAAATTGCAGACATTACTGCCACCAGCAAGGACTTGAAGGATATAGGGGTGGTGCATCCCACCACATCCCCCATTCATCTCGTCTATGTCACCTGTGAAAAAATCAGATGGACCTTGGAGAACAACAGTAGATTATCAAAAACCTAACCAGATTGTGACTCCAATTGCAGATGCTGTTCCAGATGTAGTTTCACTGCTTGAGCAAATTAATACATGTCCTGGTAACTCGTGTGCAGCTGCTGAAATGGCTAATGCCTTTTTCTCCATGCCTGTTTGGAAGGACCATCAGAAGTCCTCCTTGAGCTGGCAAGGCCAGCAATACACCTCCACTTGCCTACCGCAGCGCTCCATGAGCTCTCCAGCCCTATGTCATAATTTAGTCAGCAGGGACCTTGATCATCTTTCCCTTCTATATGATGTCACACTGGTCCACTACATTGATGACATTATGCTGATTGGATCTAGTAAGGAAGAAGTATCAATGACTCTGGACTTATTGGTAAAGCATTTGCCTGCTCCCAAAGAGTGGGAAATTAATCCCACAAAAATTCAGACATCTTCCACCTCAGTAATATTTTTACGGGTCCAGTGGTATGGGTCATGTCGAGATATTCCTTCTAAAGTGAAGGACAAGTTATTTATTGCACCTGGCTGTTCCCACAACTAAAAAGGAGGCACAATGCCCAGTGGGCCTCTTTGGATTTTGGAGGCAACATATTCTTCATTTAGGTTTGCTACTCTAGCCTATTTATCAAGTGACTCTAAAAGCTGCTAGTTTTGAGTGGGGCCTAGAACAAGAGAAGCCACTCTCCCACTCTGCTGATTCAATGGTGCTTGAAGTGTCAGTGGCAGATAGCGATGCTGTCAGAAGTCCTTGGCAGACCCCTACTGGTGAATTGCAACACAGACCCTTAGGATTTTGGAGCAAAGCCTTGCTATCCTCTGCAGATAACTACTCTCCTTTTGAGAAACAGCTTTTGGCTTGTTATGCGGCCTTAGTAGAGACTGAATGCTTAACCACAGGCCACCAAGTCACCATGTGGCCTGAGCTGCCCATTATGAACTGGATGTTGTCTGACCCACAGAGTATGCACAACAGCACTCCATCATTAAATGGAAGTGGTATATACAAGATCGGGCCTGAGCAGGACCTGAAGGCACAAGTTGCATGAGGAAATGTCCCAAATGCCCTTGGTCTCCACTCCTGTCACACTACCTTCCATCTCCCAGTATGCACCTATGGCCTCATGGGGAGTTCCTTACCATCGGTTGACTACAGAAGAGAAAACTTGTGCCTGGTTTACAGATGGCTCTGTGCAATATGCAGGCACCACTCAAAAATGGAAAGCGGCGGCACTACACCCCTTTTTGCTACCTCCCTGAAGGACAGTGTGAAGGAAAATCCTCCCAAAAGGAAGAAATTCGAGCAGTGCACCTGGTTGTTCACTTTGTCTGGAAGGAGAAATGTCCAGATGTGTAATTGTATACTGATTCAAGGGTTGTGGTCAATGGTTTGGCTGGATGGTCAGGTTCTTGGAAGGAATATGATTGGAAAATTGCAGCCCAGGATTTATGGGGACAGACCTCTCTGAATGAGCCAAAGAAGTAAATATATATGTGCCCTTTGTGAATGCGGACCAGAGCATGACCTCAGCAGAGGGTGATTTTAGCAATCAAGTGGCTAGGATGATGCGTTCTGTGAAAACCAGTCATTCTCTTTCCCCAGCCAGTCACATCATTGCTCAATGAGCTCATGAACAAAGTGGCCATGGTGGCAGAGATGGAGGTTATGCATGGATCCAGCCACATGGACTTCCACTCACCAAGGCAGACTTGGCAACAGCCACTGCTAAGTGCCCAATCTGCCAGCAGCAGAAGTCAACACTGGGTCCTTAATATGGCACCATACCTCAAGGTGCTTAGCAAGCAACCTGGTGGCAAGTTGACTACATTGGACCACTTCCATCATGGAAAGGGCAGCATTTGTTCTTACTGGAATAGATACTTAATCTGATATGGATTTGACTTCCCTGAGCGATGTTGCCAAAACCACCATCTGTGGGCTTACAGAATGCCTTATTCACCATCATTGTTATCCCACACAGCATTGCCTCTGATCAAGGGACTCACTTCACAGCAAATAAAGTATGGCAGTGGGCCCAAGTTCATAGAATTCACTGGTCTTACCATGTTCCTCATCATCCTGAAGCAGCTGGCTTGATAGGATGATGGAATGGACTCCTAAAGACACCACTATGCACCAGCTAGGTGACAATACCTTGCAGAATTGGGGTAATGTTCTCCAGGAGGCTGTATATGCTTTAAATTAGCATCCAATATATGTTGCTGTTTCATCCATAGCCAGGATTCATGGGTCCAAAAATCGAGAAGTGGAAATGGGAGTGGCTTCACTCACTATTACCCCTAGTGACCCACTCACAAGATTTTCACTTCCTGTCCCCATGATCTTATGCTCTTCAGTCTGGAGGTCTTAGTTCCAAAGGGAAGAACACGCCCACCTGGAGACACATCACTGACTCCATTGAACTGGAAGCTAAGAATGCCACCTAGCAACTGGATCAACAGGCAAAGAAGGGAGTTAGCATACTGGCTGCTGTGATTGATCCTGATTACCAAGAAGAAATCAGATTGATATTACATAATGGGGATAAAGAGGAGTATGCGTGGAACGCAGGAGATCCCTTAGGGCATCTCTTAGTACTAGCATGTCCTGTGATTAAAGTCAATGGAAAACTATAGTAACTCAATTCTGACAGGGCTACTAATGGCCCAGAACCTTCAGGAATGAAGATTTGGGTCATCCCACCAGGCAAAAAACCATGACCTGCTCAGGTTCTTGCTGAGGGCAAAGGGAATATGGAATGGGTGTTGGAAGAAGGTAGTTCTAAATACCACTTAAGTCCACGTGACCAGTTGCAGAAACGAGGACTGTAATTGTTATGAGTATTTCTGCTTTGTATGTGTGCATCAAATATTTTTGCTTTCTTCACTTACAAAATATAAGATGTAAATGGGGCTAGTGCGTTTTGAATTAATCGCGTGTTAGTTACATCATGTTAAGACTAAGTATGACTTTGTAATTGTCTTTATTTAGAGATTATGTATGGTTTGGGGAGATGGGTACAGGTGCTAAGTTGACAAGGAGTGGACTCTGATGGTTAATATTGTGTGTCAACACAATGGAGTATTACATAATGATAAAGAACAATGACGTATCTGTGAAGCATCTCATAACATGGATGAATCTGGAGGGCATTATGCTGAGTGAAATAAGTCAACCACAAAAGGACAAATATTGTATGAAACCACTACTGTAAAAACTCATAAAAAGGTTTGCACACAAAAAGAAACAATCTTTGATGTTTACAAGGGGTGGGGGAAGCGTGGAAACGGAAAAACACTAAATAGACAACAGATAAGTGGTAACTTTGGTGAAGTGTAAGACAGTACACAATACTGGGAAGCCAGAACAGCTTGTACAAGACAAGGTCATGGAAGCTCCATAGATACATCCAAACTACCTGAGGGACTGAATTGCTGGGCTGAGGGCTGTGGGGACCATGAACTCAGGGAACAGCTGATCTACCACAGCTGAGGTGGTCAGTGTGCTCCGTCCATATTTCCTGGGACCACAATATCATTTTTAAAATTTTATATTGTTGTTGAGAATATGTACAGCAAAACATACACCAATTCACCACAATTCAGTAACATTGATTACGTTCTTTGAGTTGTGTAACTATTCTCACTCTCCGTTTCTGAGTTGTTCCTTCCACATTAACATAAACTCACTGCCCCCTGAAGTTCCTATCTAATCTTTTGAGTTGCTGTTGTTACTTTGATCCCATATAGTCCTTCAAAGAGCACAATGCTCCAAGCAGACATTTTTACTACTTAAGCTAGGGTATTGTTTAGTTTTAGGAAGACTTCAGGAGATTTTTTTTTGGTTTAAGGTTTAAAGATTATTTCAGAGCATTAGTTTCAGGAATTCATTCAGCCTCCATGGTTCCAGAAAGTCTGGATTCCATGAGAATTTTAAACTCTTTTCTGCATTTACCCCGTTTTGATCAGGATTGTCTAGGCTCTTTGCTCAAAAGGTTCGGTCATAGTAGCTGGGCACCATCCAGTTCTTACAGTCTCATGGCAATCTGACTCATAGCAACCCTGTAGGACAGAGTAGAACTGCCTCATACGGTTTCCAAGGAGTGGCTGGTAGGTTTCAACTGCCAACCTTTTTGGTTAGCAGCTGAGCTCTTAACCACTGCCCCACCAGATATTCATGGAGGAAATTAGAAACACATTCCATATTCTCCTCCTGTTCCTTACTCTCCTTCTTCCACTGTTGCTCCAGGCCCATAGAGACCAATTGTTGTGCCTTGGATGGCCACTTGTAAGCTTTTAAGAACCCAGGCACTATGCAAGGAACCAGGAGGTAGAACAGAAGCACTAAACATATTAGGCCAATTAATTGGGATGTCGTGTGAAACCGTGACTCATGATGACCCAATGTGTGCAGAGTAAAACTGTTCTCCACAGGGTTTTCAAGGCTGTGACCTTTCTGAAGCAGATCACCAGGCCTATCATTTGAGGCATCTCTAAGTGGGTTCGAACTGCCAATCTTTCGGCTAGTAGTCAAGCACTTAACCGTTTGCATTACCCAGGGGCCCCTGAGACATCATACCTAGTACTGTTTTGAATGACCTCAGGAGATGGTGATTTTTACCTCTCTGGGTAATCTCTCTGGCATTAACCAGAATTTTTTTTTCTTTAGTCTTTAAGGGCATACAACCCATCATACATTGGGCCACCTCACAGGAAACTGATCAGTAGAACAGGAGACATTCAATGAGAGTTTTCTTTCCTGGTGCCTCAGGAGAACTAGAAAGAGTCACACCCTTTTCTTAATGTTGATGTATTTATTGAAGAGGAAAGAAATTATGTAACAGGGAAGTGTGGGGCACTGTTTGAGAACTTGGTCTTATCTGGCTAGTTAATGGAACATTCTTATGCCTCGTTGTTTACGGATTTCTTTTTTATTTTCAGGAAGACAGGAGGAAAGGAAGACATCTCAGGATCCCATTTTGAGGGTCCTTTGGCCACCACTGTCAGAAAATTTTCTCCAAGAGTCCTGGGCCAGACACCTGGATTTCCAGATGGGTTTTATAGTTAAGGAGATTTTAGAGAGGGGAGGTATTTCAGTTATGTAGAAAAGTTCAATTATCTAAAGAAGTTGTTTTTTTAAAACACCGCAAAGCTTTGTGACTTAAAACGACTGCAATTTTTTTATTTTTCATGATTTTGTGGACTGACTAGTATCAACTGAGTGGTTTTGTTCCACATGGTATAGCTAAGTTCACTCATGGGCTACATTTAGCTGGAAGCCTGACTGGGACTAGGACATCCAAGACGGCCTCTCATCCTCTAGTTCCTCTCACCATTCGGTAATCTAGCCCAAGTTTCTTCATATCATGGCGTTTACCTTCCAAGGACAAGCCCTGGTATGCAAGCACTTATCAAGCCTCTGCTGGCATCATTTTGCTAATGTCTCATTGGCCAAAGCAAGTCACACGATCAAGTCCAGAGTCAGTATGGGAGGGGGCTACACAAGGGTGCAAACACCAGGAGGTTTTGTTCACTGGAGGCCACCACTGTAACAATTTACCACAAGTGAGCAGGGCAATTTTCCACACTGGGTCTCCTCAGTTGTCAGTGCCTAGGTATGGATGCGTAACCTAAGATCTGGTCCTTGACTTTGCAGTTCCAGAAACTCTATGTGATTAGGAGTTCATGCTTAGTCCCATGCTTTTATCTGAAACTGCCTCTCATCATCACTCGAAGACGTGAATTTAGGCTGTCATAGTTTTATCTCAAGACTCTGTCGTCTCAGCCACAGATGACTGAACCAGAGTGGACACCTGACCTATGACTCTGTTGGCTGAGCTGGCCCAATTGGACTTTCTCTTAAGACTTTGAATGGGAATACTGAGAGACTAAGATCCAGACTGGTGAGGAGATTATAGAAAATTTCCTAGATAGTCTAAAATGAGTTCAGAAATATATCTAAACTCCTGAGATGACTAGAAAATGAGACTGCTAGACCATAGTTATTAAGAAATTGGCTGGTAAGCAAAAAGTTGGCAGATTGAATCCACCAGCTGCTCCTTGGAAACCCTGTAGACAGCTCTACTTTGTCCTATAGGGTCGGTGTGAGTTGGAATCAACTTGACAGCAACAGGTATTCAGTAACGGATATATGTTTCTGCTTATCCTCTTATACTCCATGACAATATCTACCTGCAAGGGAGGCTGGGAAATGTCATCTCTAGTTGAGTAGCCAAGCACCTAACTACTATAGAAGAAAGAGAAAATAGATCTTAATGAACAATTAGAAGACTCCACTTACACTTTGAAAAAAGTAGTTTAAAAACACATGAAGATTTTCATGGATAGCAAGACACTGCGAGTTGAAAACAACATAGGCAGTGAGGCAAATTTGATGTTGGTCTGCATGAATGGCAATGTAGAATCTAGAATGAGAAAAGTGACAGTCCTGTTTTGTCTGTGTTGTTCAGATGCCCTCTTCTTCCCCCTCATCCCCTCCCCACACAGCATAGTGTTCAATTCATGGTTATGTTTCAGGAGAGAGAGAGAAAAATGAGTATATTTAGAGGGAGTAAACAGGATGATGAAAGCCTCAAAATCAGGTCATAAACAGAGAACGCAACAAAGAACCCCTGAGGGAGTAGGAAAGCAGTGGGATCCAGACCCCATATTCTCATAAAAAGACCAGACTTAATGGTCTGACTGAGAGTAGAAGGACCCCAGTGGTCATGGTCCCCAGACCTTCTGTTGGCCCTGGACAGGACCATTCCCAAAGCCAACTCTTCAGACAGGGATTGGACTGGATAATGGGCTGGAGAAGGATGCTTGTGAGGAGTGAGCTTCTTGGATCAGGTGGACACTTGAGACTATATTGGCCTCTCCCGCCAGGAGGGGAGATGAGAGGGTAGAGGGAGTTCAAAGCTGGCAAAATTAACACGAATAGAGAGATTGGAGGGAGGGATCGGGCTGTCTCATTAGGGAGAGAGCAACTGGGAGTATGTAGCAAGGTGTATACACGTTTTTGTGTGAGAGACTAACTTGATTTGTAAACTTTCACTTAAAGCAAAATAAAAATTAAAAAAAAGAAAGGTCGGAGTCAGGACCAACATGGCTGACTAGGTAGGAGTTACCGCGGATCCCTCTTGCAAAAAAGACTTGGAAAAACAAGTGAATCGATCACATACATGACAATCTAGGAACCCTGACCATCAAACACAGATCTAAAGAGTTGACCTGAGTGACAGGGGAGTGAAAAACCACACCCTGAAGCAGCGACTGCTTCTGGAACCCGCGTCCCATGCCACAGCCTCAAGCCCTTGTGGTTCCCTGGTGCCGAGTGGTAGGGTTGATTGCAGCTTACTGAGACGGGGCAAGCATGGGACACAGCCCTAACCCCTAACCCCCTGGGGTAACCTCAGTAGAGACTCAGCTAGTGCAAGCAGGCTGCAAGCTGACACAGATGAAAAGAGAACAAGCAACCACGGGGAGGCAGCAACTGTTTTTGGATCCTGGAGCCAGCGTCCCAGTCAGAAACCCTTGGCGCCAGGCTTTGTATTAAGTGCAGAGGAGCTGAGCACAGCTTCCTGAGACAGTGCAAGCACGGGATGCAGCCCTAGCCCCCTGAAGTAACCTTGGGGGAAACCCAGCCAGCGCACGCAGGCTGCACAATGATGTGGCTTATAGGAGGATAAATCACTGGGAAGCAATGACTGGTTTTGGAGCCTGGAGTGCAGTGTCCCAGCCAGGAAACCTTGGCGCTGGGCTTTGGACTAGGAGCAGAGAAGCTGACCACGGCTTCTGAGGGGGCACAAGCACAGAATGGAACACAGGCCTGACCCTCGGGGGCAATCTTGACCCAGCCAGTGCACACAGGCTACACGCCTCTCAGATAAAACAGTCACCACCAAGAAAGATAAGTAACTTTGTCTATATTGCTGGATGCTACTCTCTCCTATCTATCTGATCCCTACCCTCCCTGCCCCAGGCGGCTTCATTAACATTGGTATTTCCCGGGCCAGGGAGTGAAATGCGCCTGCTCGTCCAGGATTTTTTTTTCCTCTAATCCATTCTTCTGGCCTGAGAGAAGCAGCTACTAACAATCCAGGGAGGAAAAATCCTTTCCGGACTTCCCTATACTGGAATGAAAATACAGAACCAGCTCCAGCCAAGCAAATAAGATCCACAGTCTTGGGCTTTCATCCCTATAGGGAACAAGGTGGCTATTATAATGCAAAGGCAATTCTGAAAGAGATCTGACTGTAATTGTTTTAGCAGAGCACTGGAAAGACAAGTTTTCCAGGTCTGATATCTTACCTGTCAAACAGAGCCCACACTGATCCACAGCAGGGAGCTGAGGGCTGAAGCTCCATCCAAACCACCTAGCCACCTGCCAAAGGGGTCTGAGGATATTGACGCCTACCAATCTTTAGAGATACAAGCACTGGATGCCTAAGGTACAGCTCCAGAGCCCACTCACCAAAGTGCTTTAGGAATAGAGACGCACCTACCTCACTGGCACTTGGGGGAAGGCTGTCAGCATCCTGCCCTCCTTGGAGTGTGACCCCCTGCTGCTACTAGAATCTGGTGCACACAACTATCACCACTACTCCTCTAAGTTAATAGGTGACAGTCTACACCACACATTTGGTGACCCAAAATCGGAACACCTAAGCTGATTCTATTCAAGAATGGTGAATGGACTCTTAGGCTTATATATCTGGTAACAGACCAAACCAGCTACTAATAGGACATAAGTGATTCAAAGGCTACAACAATCAGGACACCACAATCTAGTAGCCCACCTGGGTATGCTGAAACAAAGAAAAACAAGCTAAGGCTCAGTGAGCAAATATAAAATAAATCATTACAATACCTTACAGATGGCTCGGAGACAGAAGTCGATATCAAATCACATAAAGAAGCAGATCATGATTGCTTCTACAAATCCCCAAATTAAACAATCAAAATCTTTCCCAAACGAAGATACAATGCTGGAATTGCCAGATGCAGAATATAAAAAACTAATTCACAGAATGCTTCAAAATATCAGGGATGATCTCAGAAATGAAATAAGGCAATCTACAGAAAAAGCCAAGGAACACACTGATAAAGGTGTTGAATAAATCAAAAACATTATTCAAGAACATAGTGGAAAAATCAATAAGTTGCAAGAATCCATAGAGACACAGGATTCTGAAATCCAAAAGATTAACAATAAAATTACAGAATTAGACAAAAGAGGAGGAGAATCGAGAAATTGGAATGCAGAGTCAGGGAGTTGGAGGATAAGGCAATTTACACAAATATAGTTAAAGAAAAATTAGATAAAAGAATTAAAAAAAAATGAAGAAACCCTAAGAATCATGTGGGACTCTATCAAGAAGAATACCTTGCATGTGATTGAAGTTCCAGAACAGGGAGCGATAACAGAAGATACAGAGAGAATAGTTGAAGATCTGTCTGCTGAAAACTTACCTGGCATCATGAAAGACGAAAGGATATCTATCCAAGATGCTCATCAAACCCCCTATAAGATTGATCCAAAAAAAAAATCACCAGGGCATATTATCATCAAACTTGTGAAAACCAAAGATAAAGAGAAAATTTTAAAAGCAGCCAGGAATAAAAGAAAAGTCACCTACAAAGGAGAATCAATAAGAATAAGTTCAGACTACTCAGCAGAAACCATGCAGTCAAGAAGGCAATGGGATGACATATATAGAGCACTGAAGGAGAAAAACTGCCAGCCAAGGATCATATATCCAGCAAAACTCTCTCTGAAACATGAAGGCGAAATTAAAACATTTACCAACAGAACACAAGGTCACAGAACAGAACCTCCTGATATCAACTCAAATAGGGAAATCACAAAAACAAAATGATTAATCTTAAAAAGAAAAATATGCTCAAAACAGAAACTACTGAAGTCATTATGTAAAAGATTACAATAACCAAAAAGAGGGACTAAACACAGGAGGCATAGACCTTCCATATGGAGAGGAAAAAAAGATGACATAGGACGATACAAGTTAGGTTTTTACTTAGAAAAATACGGGTAAATATTAAGGTAACCAGAAAGAGTTCTAACAATTCCATAACCCAAAATAAAAACCAAGAAAAACATAACGACTCAGCAAACATAAACTCAACTGCTATGAAAATGAGGAACACAAAATTTACAAAGAAAAATGTCTCAGCACAAAAAAGTAAGTGGAAAAATGAAATTGTCAACAACATACACAGAAAGGCATCAAAATCACAGCACTAAACTCATACTTATCTATAATTACACTGAAAGTAAATGGACTAAACGCCCCAGTAAAGAGACAGAGAGTCTCAGACTGGATAAAGAAACATGATCCGTCTATATGCTGCCTACAAGAGACACGCCTTAGACTTAGAGACACAAACGAACTAAAACTCCAAGGATGGAAAAAAAGATATCAAGCAAAAAAGAGCAGGAATGGCACTATAAATTTCTGACAAAATAGACTTTAAAGTTAAATCCACCACAAAGGATAAAGAAGGACACTACATAATGATAAAAGGGACAATTGACCAGGAAGATATAACCATATTAAACCTGTATGCACCTAATGCCAGGGCTACAAGATACATAAAACAAACTTTAACAGAACTGAAAAGTGAGATAGACACCTCCACAATTATAGTAGGAGACTTCAACACACCACTTTCAGAGAAGGACAGGACCTCCAGTAAGAAGCTCAATAGAGACATGGAAGATCTAACTGCTACGATCAACCAGCTTGACCACATAGACTTATACAGAACACTCCACCCAATAGCTGCAAAGTATACTTCTTTTTCTAGTGCATATGGAACATTCTCTAGAATAGATCACATATTAGGTCATAAAACAAATCTTTGCAGAACCCAAAACATCGAAATATTACAAAGCATCTTCTCAGACCACAAGGCCATAAAAGTAGAAATCAACAGAAAAATCAGGGAAAAGAAATCAAATACTTGGAAACTGAACAATACCCTGCTCAGAAAAGACTGAGTTGCAGAAGACATTAAGGAGGGAATAAAGAAATTCATAGAATACAACGAGAATAAAAACACTTCCTATCAAAACCTCTGGGACACAGCAAAAGCAGTGCTCAGAGGTCAATTTATATCAATAAATGCACACATAAAGAAGAAAGAGCCAAAATCAGAGAACTGTCCCGACAACTTAAACAAACAGAAAGTGAGCAACAAAAAAATCCATCAGGCACCAGAAGAGAAAAAATAATAAAAGTAGAGCTGAACTAAATGAATTAGAGAACAGAAAAACAACTGAAAGAATTAACAAAGCCAAAAGCTGGTTCTCTGAAAAAATTAACAAAATTGATAAACCATTGGCCAGACTGAATAAAGAAATACAGGAAAGGAAACAAATAATCTGAATAAGAAATGAGATGGGCCATATCACAACAGACCCAACTGAAATTAAAAGGATTATATCAGATTATTGTGAAAAATTGTACTCTTAACAAATTTGCAAAGCTAGAAGAAATGAATCACTGCCTAGAAACACACTATGTACCTAAACTAACACAATCAGAAGTAGAACAACTAAATAGACCCATAACAAAAAGAGATTGAAAATGTTATCGAAAAACTCCCAACAACAACAACAAAAAAAGCCCTGGCCCGGACGGCTTCACTGCAGAGTTCTACCAAACATTCAGAGAAGAGTTAATACCACTACTACTAAAGGTATTTCGGAGCATAGAAAAGGATGGAATACTACCAAACTCATTCTATGAAGCCACCATATCCCTGATACCAAAAAAGGTAAAGACACCACAAAAAAAGATAATTACAGACCTATATCCCTAATGAACATAGACGCAAAAATCCTCAACAAAATTCTAGCCAATAGAATTCAACAACATATCAAAAAAATAATCCACCATGACCCAGTGGGATTTATACCGGGTATGCAAGGTTGGTTCAATATTAGGAAAACCGTTAATGTAATCCACCATATAAATAAAACAAAAGACAACAACCACATGATCTTATCAATTGATGCAGAGAAGGCATTTGACAAATTCCAACACCCATTCATGATAAAAAATCTCAGCAAAATAAGAATTGAAGGAAAATTCCTCAATATAATTAGGGCATTTATACAAAGCCAACAGCCAACATCACTCTAAATGGAGAGAGCCTGAAAGCATTTCCCTTGAGAACGGGAACCAGACAAGGATGCCCTTTATCACCGCTCTTATTCAACATTGTGCTGGAGGTCCTAGCCGGAGCAATTAGGCTAGACAAAGAAATAAAGGGCATCCGGATTGGCAAGGAAGAAATCAAATTATCTCTATTTGCAGATGACATGATCTTATACACTGAAAACCCTAAGGAATCCTCCAGAAAACTAATGAAACTAATAGAAGAGTTCGGCAGAATTTCAGGTTACAAGATAAACGTACAAAAATCACTTGGATTCCTCTACATCAACAAAAAGAACATCGAAGAGGAAATCACCAAATCAGTACCATTCACAGTAGCCCCCAAGAAGATAAAATACTTAGGAATAAATCTTACCAAAGATGTAAGAGACCTATACAAGGAAAACTAGAAAGTACTAGTGCAAGAAACTAAAAGGGACCTACATAAGTGGGAAAACATACCTTGTTCATGGATAGGAAGACTCAACATAGTAAAAATGTCTCTTCTACCAAAAGCGTTCTATAAATACAATGCACTTCTGATCCAAATTCCAATGACATTTCTTAATGTGATGGAGAAACAAAACACCAACTTCATATGGAAGGGAAAGAAGCCCTGGTTAAGTAAAGCATTACTGATAAAGAACAAGAAAGTGGGAGGCCTCACTCTACCTGATTTTAGAACGTATCATACAGCCACAGTAGTCAAAACAGCCTGGTACTGGTACAACAACAGGCACATAGACCCATGGGACAGAATTGAGAACCCAGATATAAATCCATCCACATATGAGCAGCTGATATTTGACAAAGGACCAGTGTCAGTTAATTGGGGAAAAGATAGTCTTTTTAACAAATGGTGCTGGCATAACTGGATGTCCATTTACAAAAAAATGAAACAGGACCCATAACTCACGCCATGCACAAAAACTAACTCCAAGTGGATCAAAGACCTAAACATAAAGACTAAAACGATAAAGATCATGGAAGAAAAAATAGGGACAACATTAGGAGCCCTAATACAAGGCATAAACAGAACACAAAACATTACTGAAAATGATAAAGAGAAACGAGATAACTGGGAACTCCTAAAAATCAAACACCTATGCTCATCTAAAGACTTCACGAAAAGAGTAAAAAGAACACCTACAGATTGGGAAAAAATTTTCAGCTATGATATATCCGACCAGTGCCTGATCTCTAAAATCTATACGATTCTGCTAAAACTCAACCACAAAAAGACAACCCAATTAAAAATTTGGGAAAGGATATGAGCACACACTTCTCTAAAGAAGATATTCATGCAGCTAACAGATACATGAGAAAATGCTCTCGATCATTAGCCACTAGAGAAATGCAAATTAAAACTACGATGAGATTCCATCTCACTCCAACAAAGCTGGCATTAATCCAAAAAACACAAAATAATAAATGTTGGAGAGGCTGTGGAGAGATTGGAACACCTATACACTGCTGGTGGGAATGTAAAATGGTACAACCACTTTGGAAATCTATCTGGCGTTGCCTTAAAAAGTTAGAAATAGAACTACCATACAACCCGGAAATCCCACTCCTCAGAATATATCCTAGAAAAATAAGAGCCTTTACACGAACACATATATGCACATCCACGTTTATTGCAGCACTGTTTACAATAGCAAAAACATGGAAGCAACCAAGGTGTCCATCAACAGATGAATGGATAAATAAATTGTGGTATATTCACACAATAGAATACTACGCATCGATAAAGAACAGTGAAGAATCTGTGAAACATTTCACAACGTGGAGGAACCTGTAAGGCATTCCCACCCCAGTAACCCCGGAAGGCATTATGCTGAGTGAAAGTAGTCAGTTGCAAAAGGACAAATATTGCATAAGACCACTATTAAAAGAACTTGAGAAATAGTTTAAACTGAGAAGAAAACATTCTTTTGTGGTTATGAGAGGGGATAGTAGATAAGAACTACTTTAGGTCAAGGGAAATACAACACACAATACAGGGGATTTCAGCACAATTGGACTAAACCAAAAGCAAAGAAGTTTCCTGAATAAACTGAATGCTTTGAAGGTCAGCGTAGCAGGGGCAGGTGTCTGGGGACCATGGCTTCAGGGGACATCTAAGTCAACTGGCATAATAAAATCTATTAAGAAAACATTCTGTATCCCAATTTGAAGCATGGCGTCTGGGGTCTAAAACACCAGCAAGAAGCTATCTAAGATGCATCCATTGGTCTCAACCCACCTGGATCAAAGGACAATGAAGAATACCAAGGACACAAGGTGATTACGAGCCCAAAAGATAGAAAGGGCCACATGAACCAGTGACTACATCATACTAAGACGAGAAGAACTAGATGGTACCTGGCTACAACCGATGACTGCCCTGACAGGGAACACAACAGAGAACCCCTAAGGGAGCAGGAGAGCAGTGGGATGCAGACCCCAAATTCTCATAAGACCAGACTTAATGGTCTGACTGAGACTGGAAGGATCCCGGTGGTCATGGCCCCCAGACCTTCTGCTGGCCCATGACAGGAACCATTCCCAAAGCCAACTGTTCAGACATGGATTGGACTGGACAATGGTTTGGAGAGGGATGCTGGTGAGGAGTGAGCTTCTTGGATCAGGTGGACACTTGAGACTATGTTGGCATCTCTTGCCTGGAGGGGAGATAAGAGAGTGGAGGGGGTTAGAAGCTGGCGAAAAAGACATGAAAAGAGGGAGTGGAGGGAGAGAGCAGGCTCTCTCATTAGAGGGAGAGTAATTGGGAGTGTGTATATGGGTTTTTGTGTGAGAGAGTGACTTGATTTGTAAACTTTCACTTAAAGCACAATAAAAATTATTAAAAAAAAAAAAAGGCAATTGCCAGTAATTCCAGGGTGAGAGCCCCTTACTCTCTGGGTGACTAAGGAGATTTGGGTTAATTACAGGCAGGTGGCCATCCTTAGTGTTGCTGGCATCCAGGGAAACGCTCTACTCACAAAACTTCTGGAGTTGTGTTCAGGACCCTTTCCTCGGTCCCTGTAGTATCTTCTCATCCTCCCAGGGCCAGGTCAAGTTCACCACTTCCTGCTCATCAATCCTGCCAAGGGCACTTCATCTGGACGCTCGCTCAGAACACTGGTTTGCTCTGGCAGGTGATGCTAGCATGGCACCATGGGCATGCAAGAGGCTACCCACAGAGTTCAGCTGAGATGTATGGTTCTTCACACCAGCCCTCCTGAAAATGAGGTGGGATAGATTAAAGAAAAAAACAATTCCCATCTCCTCTAAAAAGTCTGCCCTGTAACTTACATTATTGTCTTATAGCTTTTCTTAACTCTGGTATTATTATTCAAATGTACATGCATATATTTTGTTTCTACAAAGCCATTACCAGGTCCTTGAGAACAGTGACCATGACTTCTATGTTTAAGGTACCCTATAGGTATCCTTCCCTCTTGCATGCCAACAGAACCCTAATTTTGTTCAGGTGGCAATGTACCCAGTTTTGGACAGTGAGACCTACGGGTGAGTTGTTGTGAAGGCTTCTGGGAAAGCTTTTGCCTTTCTGATAAAAAGAAGCAGTTGGCATTGCTGTTCCCCTTTTCTACTTCTTTTTTTTTTTTCCCCCTGCCTGAAATACAGATGTGTTGGGTGGAGCTGCGGCAATGGCCTTGCAACCATGAGGGAACATCCAAAAGAATTGCACAGATGCTGACCCTGACACTGTTGAACTCATGAAGCAACACCAGTATCTGACTTCCTTCAAACTTATTGTTAGGTGAAGAAATAAGTTTCTATATCTGTAGCCTCACAAACATAGTTGATAGAAGAAACAGTAGAAATAGTAGGAGCATGACCTCTACCTCATTATGTTCATTTCTACCTCCTAAATCACACACAAGTACACCCGTGGAACAATGTATGTCTCATGTGAAGCCTGAACTATAAATGGGTGTCTGGGAAATGAGGAAATATCTTTGACTTCCTCCCATTTAGCTTTCCCACTACAAAGGGCTTGGAATGCAGTTGAGTGAGTCAGTTTGCAATACCTGCCATACCATCCATGATGGGTAGGGAAAGAAGGGCCCCCATGCAAAATCCCTAACTGATGCCTCTCCTATTAGTTAAGGAAAAAAACGCGCTGTAACAGACAAACCCCGAAATCTCAAGAGTTTAGCACAATAGAAGTTTATCACGCAATCCTGTGATGTCCAAAATGGGTCTTAAAAACTGTGGAAGGGGACTGGGGGGCACTTTGTTCCGTGAGTCATTCCGGCACCCAGGCTGACTTCTTCAATATTCATCTGGCAGACAGATGAAAAGAGGGTGAGGAAGGATGTCTGCTTCTTCAGAGCCTTGGCCTGAAAGAGGCATCCATCATTTATGCTCACATGCCACTCCTGAGAGCTCATCTTGTCACCTCCACCTAAATGCAGGAGTAGGACATACAGTCCTTGGCTTGGCAGCAACTTCCCAGGGACAACTTTACTCTACGGAAGGAGAGAACAAATCTTTGGGGAGCTGCTAGCTGTCTGCCACCAGCTAAACTTGTTATAATTACGGTGGATGGTTTCGTCCCTAATTGCTGCATTAAAAAAAAAAAAAAAAAACCAAACCCGCTGCCATCAAGCTGGTTCCAACTCAGAACGCTCTTAATAGATAAATAGAAGAATGACTAGAAGGATGAATATCTCTTCATATCTCAACTCAACTATTGTAAAGAGCCATTAAAATACTTTTTATGTCAATGCCCTTAAGAATAATTTTTCATAAGAATCATTTTTAATTGTTGTATAAGTCTTTTGAAGCTAGGGAAATGTTTATTAATAACTTTGGATGTATATTTTTAAATCCAGTTTATGCCATCGGTAAATGATACTAAACAAGGGCTTCTTGTTGTTGTGTGCCGTCGAGTCGATTCTGACTCATAACAGCCGTATAGGACAGAGTAGAACTGCCCCATAGGGTTTCCAAGGTTTATAAACTTGGAAGACAAAAATCGTATTCGCACTAACCCCTAACTGAAATTTTGCATTACCTTCCGTAATGAATGTAGGTAACACATCACAGGAGTGTTAGCAGGAATTGTAACTGTCGCCAACAGAAATCACAGATATTCTCATACAAGGTTACAGTTATTGCAGATATCTGGAAGTACTGCTTATGATCATCAGTATTTCAAAATTATTGCAGTCATCAATCTGTTACTAGATCTTCATATTTCAACCACATTTACTACCATATTATAATACTTTAAATATTTTGAAAGCTGTATTTTAATATAATATTATACAGTATGTTTTATGTACTTAAAATTTTTAATTTGAAAAGGGATCCACGGGCTCCACTAGAATGCCAGAGGGATCCATGGATCAAGTAAAATTAACTGCCCTCCCCCTGCCCCTGCTCTATGGAGTGGAGCCCTGGTGGCAAAGCAGTTAACAGATCAGCTGCTAATTAAAAGGTCTGCAGTTCAAATCCATCAGTCACTCCTTGGGAACACTATGAGGCAGGTCTACTCTGTGCTATAGGGTCCCTATTAGTTGGAATTGACTCAACAGCAATGGGTGGGGTTATAGCTTAGGTTGGGTTATAGCTCTAGGGAGTAAGCAAGGCTATTAATGCAATCAACTTTTCACCATCAGTCTTCCCCTCAGAGCCCAGCCTCTGCCAGTTTTTTTCGGCCTTAGGTTGCCTGTCTCTTCTCAGAGGCTGTGCACTGAGAACTCATTAGGGCCCAGGCCAGGCAGGGCCCCAAGGCAGGGGAGGCAGGGAAATGCATTCTTGTCCCATTTCTCCACCTCACAGCAAATCATCCCTCAAACCTGAACTGTGTGGACACTTCTCCAGATGACCTGGAGGCACCAAAGCAGCCTTTCAGTTTCAGCTTCTTTCTTACCTACCAGTGAGCCCAGGATTTTTCACCTGAGCAGACAAGCTTTTGCAGTGAGGGGCACAAGTGTGCCTTTCCTCCCTGGCAAACATTCGCAGCTTCTCCTGGTAGGTTCCAGGACAGGACAAGTTAATAAAAAAAAAATAATAAAAAAAAAATTAAGAAGTGCTATTAATTGGAGCCTGATTTGCAGACCTTATGGATTATTTGCAATTTGTAGCTAATGGGGATCAAATTTGCACACACAACAGCCTCCCTCCAGAAGCCTGGATCACCCCAGTCTGCTCATCCATGCTTTGTGAGAGCAGGAGAATAGGAGGTTTATCACACGAGGGCCCCCATAATGGAAATGACTGACCCCGTCCCCCGCAACTTCTGCAGGACACAGACGAAGCCCTTCCTCAGTTCATGCAGAGGAGGATGGGTACATGAAGGGGGGCTCCATGTGATTTAGTCAGTGGCAGGAGATTTTCGCTGGTACCCCTGCCTCCCAGCTGGGCACTCACAAGCACCCTGAAGTTTTTTTCTTTTTTTTTTTTTAAATCAGCCTTTCAATGCTCTTTGTGTTTATAATTAGTCAAAATCCCTGGGATGGCTCAACTCGAATCACTGTGCAGGGCCCGCCCCCCTTGGTTGCCCAAGGGTTGTTAATTAGCCCTGGGATGATCAGCAAGCCTGATTGGCAGGGGTGTTTGCAAAACGCCCCCAGCCCTCTCTGCCACAAAGAAAAATGTCTTAGCATCTTGGCTTTCTAGCTGCCATTCAGATTCTTCGCTTTTCAGTCAGCCACTCCTGAGGATTTCCTAGAAACATTTATTTATTTTGAAATCTTATCACTGATATTTTGGTAGAAATTTGTAAATCTTGCACGTGAGAAATAATGTCATGTTTGAGATTCCCCACAACTCAAAGAAAGGATACGATGGAGTTTTGTTGCTGCTGTGTGTCATCGAGTCAACTCCAACTCATAGTGAATCTATATGACAGAGTAGAACTGCCCCATAGGGTTTCCAAGGAGCAGCTGGCAGATTTGAACCGCCGCCATTTTGGTTAGCAGCCTGTGTTCTTTACCACTATGCCACCAGGACTCCAGAATGGGAGTAGGAACATTTACTGTTAGGTTAAGAATGGGCCTTCTGTTTTGGAAAATTGTCTGTCAGTATCTACTAGAGCTAAACAAAGACACACACTAAACTAACCAAACCCATTGCCATGGAGTCAATTCCGACTCATAGTGATCCTACAGGACAAAGTAGAACTGCCCCATGGGGATTCCAAGGAGCAGCTGGTGGATTCAAACTGCTGACCTTTTGGTTAGCAGCCAAACTCTTAACCATTGTGCCACCAGGGCTCCCAGACACACACTATGTGATCCAGCAATTCCATTCCTACATTATTCCCACAGATGTGTGAACTGCATCCCCCCAAAATGTACAGAAATGTTTCTAGCTGCATTACTTATAATAACCCCAAACTAGAAACAGCCCGAATGTCCATCAACAATATAATGAATAAAAAAGTTTGGTGAATTCAGAAAATGGAACACTATACAGCAATGACAATACAAACCACAATTACATGCAACAATGTGGGTGAATCTCATACATGTAAAATTGAGCGAAAGAGGCTAGACATAAAAGAGAATATGCTAGATCATTCTGTTTTTCTTAAATAATTTTTATTGTGCTTTAAGTGAAAGTTTACAAATCAAGTCAGTCTGTCACATATAAGCTTATATACACCTTACTCCATACTCCCACTTACTCTCACCCTAATGAGTCAGCCTGCTCCCTCCTTCCAGTCTCTCCTTTCTTGACAATTTTGCCAGTTTCTAACCCTCTCTACCCTCCTATCTCCCCTCCAGACAGATGTCAACACAGTCTCAAGTGTTCACCTGATACAAGTAGCTCACTGTTCATCAGCATCTCTCTCCAACCTATTGTCCAGTTCCTTCCATGTCTGATGAGTTGTCTTTGGGAATGGTTCCTGTCCTGGGCCAACAGAAGGTTTGGGGACCATGACCGCCAGGATTCCTCTAGTCTCAGTCAGACCATTAAGTCTGATCTTTTTATGAGAATTTTGGGTCTGCATCCCACTGATCTCCTGCTCCCTCAGGGGTTCTCTGTTGTGCTGTCAGGGCAGTCTTCGGTTGTGGCTGGGCACCATCTAGTTCTTCTGGTCTCAGGATGATGTAAGTCTCTGGCTCATGTGGCCCTTTCAGTCTCTTGGGCTCATAGTTATCCTGTGAGCTTGGTGTTCTTCATTCTCCTTTGATCCAGGTGGGTTGAGAAGAATTGATTTTTTTTTTTTAGATGGCCACTTGTTAGCATTTAAGACCCCAGACACCATATTTCAAAGTGGGATGCAGAATGTTTTCATAATAGAATTATTTTGCCAATTGACTTAGAAGTCCCCTTAAGCCGTAGTCCCCAAACCCCTGCCCTTGCTCCGCTGACCTTTGAAGCATTCAGTTTATCCTGGACACTTCTTTGCTTTTGGTCCAGTCCAGTTGAGCTGACCTTCCCTGTATTGAGTATTGTCCTTCCCTTCACTTAAAGTAGTTCTTATCTACTAACTAATCAGTAAAAAACCCTCTCTCACCCTCCCTCCCTCCCCCCTCCCCGTAACCACAAAAGTGTGTGTTCACAGTTTATACTATTTCTCAAGATCTTATAATAGTGGTCTTATACAATATTTGTCCTTTTGCCTCTAATTTCACTCAGCATAATGCCTTCCAGGTTCCTCTATGTTATGAAATGTTTAACAGATTCATCACTGTTCTTTATTGATGTGTAGTATTCCATTGTGTGAATATACCATAATTTATTTATCCATTCATCCGTTGATGGACACCTTGGTTGCTTCCAGCTTTTTCCTACTGTAAACTGCTGCAATAAACATGGGTGTGCATATATCTGTTCGTGTAAAGGCTCTTATTTTTCTAGGGCATATTCCGAGGAGTGGGATTTCTGGATTCTATGGTTTTTTTTTTTTATGGTAGTTCTATTTCTAACTTTTTAAGAAAACGCCAGATAGACTTTCAAAGTGGTTGTACCATTTTACATTCCCACCAGCAGTGTATAAGAGTTCCAATCTCTCCGCAGCCTCTCCAACATTTATTAGTTTGTGTTTTTTGGATTAATGCCAGCCTTGTTGGAGTGAGATGGACTCTCATCGTAGTTTGAATTTGCATTTCTCTAATGGCTAATGATCAAGACCATTTTCTCATGTATCTGTTAGCTGCCTGAATATCTTCTTCAGTGAAGTACGTGTTCATATCCTTTGCCCACTTCTTGACTGGGTTGTTTGTCTTTTTGTGGCTGAGTTTTGACAGAATCATATATAGATTTTAGAGATCAGGCGCTGGTCAGAGATGTCATAGCTGAAAATTCTTTCCCAGTCTGTAGGTGGTCTTTTTACTCTTTTGGTGAAGTCTTAGATGAGCATAGGTGTTTGATTTTTAGGAGCTCCCAGTCATCTGGTTTCTCTTCGTCATTTTTGGTAATGTTTTGTATTCTGTATTAGGGCTCCTAACGTTGTCCCTATTTTTCTTCCATGATCTTTATCGTTTTAGTCTTTATGTTTAGGTCTTTGATCCACTTGGAGTTAGTTTTTGTGCATGGCGTGAAGTATGGGTCCTGTTTCATTTTTTTGTAAATGGACATCCAGTTATGCCAGCACCATTTGTTAAAAAGACTATCTTTTCCCCAATTAACTGACACTGGGCCTTTGTCAAATATCAGCTGCTCATATGTGGATGGATTTATATCTGGGTTCTCAATTCTGTCCCATTGGTCTATGTGCCTGTTCTTGTACCGGTACCAGGCTGTTTCGACTACTGTGGCTGCATAAAATATAAAATTAGGTAGAGTGAGGCCTCCCACTTTCTTGTTCTTTTTCAGTAATGCTTTACTTATCCGGGGCTTCTTTCCCTTCCATATGAAGTTGGTGATTCTTTTCTCCATCACATTAAGAAATGTCATTGGAATTTGGAACGGAAGCGCATTATATGTATAGATGGCTTTTGGTAGAATAGACATTTTTACTATGTTGAGTCTTCCTATCCATGAGCAAGGTATGTTTTTCCACTTATGTAGGTCCTTTTTAGTTTCTTGCTCTAGTACTTTGTAGTTTTGTTTGTATAAGACTTTTACATCTTTGGTAAGATTTATTCCTAAGTATTTTATCTTCTTGGGGGCTACTGTGAATGGTACTGATTTGGTGATTTCCTCTTCGATGTGCTTTTTGTTGATGTAGAGGAATCCAAGTGATTTTTGTACGTTTATCTTATAACCTGAGACTCTGCCAAACTCTTCTATTAGTTTCATTAGTTTTCTGGAGGATTCCTTAGGGTTTTCTGTGTACAAGATCATGTCATCTGCGGATGCCCTTTATTTCCTTGTCTAGCCTAATTGCTCTGGCTAGGACCTCCAGCACAATGTTGAATAAGAGCGGTGATAAAGGGCATCCTTGTCTGGTTCCTGTTCTCAAGGGAAATGCTTTCAGGCTCTCTCTATTTAGGGTGATGTTGGCTGTTGGCTTTGTATAGATGCCCTTTATTATGTTGAGGAATCTTCCTTCTATTCCTATCTTGCTGAGAGTTTTTATCATAAATGGGTGTTGGACTTTGTCAAATGCCTTTTCTGCATAAATTGGTAAGACCATGTGGTTTTTGTCTTTTGTTTTATTTATGTGGTAGATTACATTAATGGTTTTTCTTGCATACCTGGTATACATCCCACTTGGTCGTGGTGGGTTATTTTTTTGATATGTTGTTGAATTGTATTGGCTAGAATTTTGTTGAGGATTTTTGCATCTATGTTCATGAGAGATAGAGGTCTGTAATTTTCTTTTTTTGTGATGTCTTTACCCGGTTTTGGTATCAGGGATATGGTGGCTTCATAGAATGAGTTAGGTAGTATTCCATCATTTTCTATGCTTTGAAATACCTTTAGCAGTAGTGGTGTTAACTCTTCCCTGAAAGTTTGGTAGAACTCTGCAGTGAAGCCGTCCGGGCCAGGGCTTTTTTTTGTTGGGAGTTTTTGGATTACCTTTTCAATCTCTTTTTTTGTTATGGGTCTATTTAGTTGTTCTACTTCTGATTGTGTTAGTTTAGGTACGTAGTGTGTTTCTAGGCAGTGATTCATTTCTTCTAGGTTTGCAAATTTGTTAGAGTACAATTTTTCACAATAATCCGATATGATTCTTTTAATTTCAGTTGGGTCTGTTGTGATGTGGCCCATCTCATTTCTTATTCAGGTTATTTGTCTCCTTTCCTGTACTTCTTTACTCAGTCTGGCCAATGGTTTATCAATTTTGTTATTTTTCTCAAAGAACCAGCTTTTGGCTTTGTTAATTCTCTCAGTTGTTTTTCTGTTCTCTAATTCATTTAGTTCAGCTCTAATTTTTATTATTTGTTTTCTTCTGGTGCCTGATGGATTCTTTTGATGCTCACTTTTTATTTGTTCAAGTTGTAGGGACAGTTCTCTGATTTTGGCTCTTTCTTCTTTATGTATGTGTGCATTTATCGATATAAATTGACCTCTGAGCACTGCTTTTGCTCTGTCCCAAAGGTTTTGATAGGAAGTGTTTTCATTCTCGTTGCATTCTATGAATTTCTTTATTCCCTCCTTAATGTCTTCTATAACCCAGTCTTTTTTGAGCAGTTTCCAAGTATTTGATTTCTTTTCCCTAATTTTTTGTTATTGATTTCCACTTTTACGGCCTTGTGGTCTGAGAAGATGCTTTGTAATATTTCGATGTTTTGGATTTTGCATATGTTTGTTTTATGACCTAATACGTGGTCTATTCTAGAGAATGTTCCATGTGCACTAGAAAAAAAAGTATACTTTGCAGCTATTGGGTGGAGTGTTCTGTATAAGTCTATGAGGTCAAGTTGGTTGACTGTACCAACTAGGTCTTCAGTGTCTCTATTGAGTTTCTTACTGGAAGTCCTGTCCTTCTCCGAAAGTGATGTGTTGAAGTCTCCTACTATAATTGTGGAGGTGTCTATCTCACTTTTCAGTTCTGTTAAAGTTTGTTTTATGTATCTTGCAGCTCTGTCATTAGGTGCATAAATATTTAATACGGTTATATCTTCCTGGTCTATTGTCCCTTTAATGATTATGTAGTGTCTTTCTTTATCCTTCGTTGTGGATTTAACTTTAAAGTCTATTTTGTCAGAAATTAATATTGCTACTCCTGCCCTTTTTTGCTTGATATATTTTTTTCCATTCTACGAGGTTTAGTTTGTTTGTGTCTCTAAGTCTAAGATGTGTCTCTTGTAGGCAGCATATAGACGGATCATGTTTCTTTATCCAGTCTGCGACTCCCTGTCTCTTTGTTAGTGCATTTTGTCCATTTACATTCAGCGTAATTATAGATAAGTATGTGTTTAGTGCTGTCATTTTGATGCCTTTTTGTGTGTGTTGTTGACAATTTCATTTTTCCACTTACTTTTTTGTGCTGAGATGTTTTTCTTTGTAAATTGTGTGTTCCTCATTTTCATAGTAGTTGAGTTTATGTTTGCTGAGTCGTTATGTTTTTCCTGGTTTTTATTTAGAGTTATGAAGTTGTTATACTGCTTTGTGGTTACCTTAATATTTACCCGTATTTTTCTAAGTAAAAACCTAACTTGTATTGTCCTATATCGCCTTGTATCCCTCTCCATGTGGCAGTTATATGCCACCTGTATTTAGTCTCTTTTTGATTATTGTGATCTTTTACATAATGACTTCAGTGATTCCCTGTTTTGAGCGTTTTTATTCTTTTTAAAATTAATCTTAATTTGTTTTGTGATTTCCCTATTTGTGTTGATATCAGGATGTTCTATTCTGTGACCTTGTGTTGTGTTGTTATCTGATGTTATTGATTTTCTGACCAAACAATTTCCTTTAGTATTTCTTGGAGCTTTGGTTTGGTTTTTGCAAATTCTCTAAGCTTGTGTTTTTCTGTAAATGTTTTAATTTCACCTTCATATTTGAGAGAGAGTTTTGTTGGATATATGATCCTTGGCTGGCAGTTTTTCTCCTTCAGTGCTCTATATATGTCATCCCATTGCCTTCTTGACTGCATGGTTTCTGCTGAGTAGTCTGAACTTATTCTTATTGATTCTCCTTTGTAGGAGACCTTTCTTTTATCCCTGACTGTTTTAAAATTTTCTCTTTATCTTTGGTTTTCGCAAGTTTGATGATAATATGTCTTGGTGATTTTCTTTTTGGATCAATCTTATATGGGGTTCAATGAGCATCTTGGATAGATATCCTTTCATCTTTCATGATGTCAGGGAATTTTTCTGCCAACAGATCTTCAACTATTCTCTCTGTATTTTCTGTCCTCCCTCCCTGTTCTGGAGCTCCAGTCACACGCAAGTTATTCGTCTTGATAGAGTCCCACATGATTCTTAGGGTTTCTTCATTTTGTAAAAATTCTTTTATCTAATTTTTTTCCAGCTATACTGGTGTCAATTCCCTTGTCCCCCAGATCCCCCACTCTGCATTCCAATTGCTCGAGTCTTCTCCTCTGACTTTCTATTGAATTGTCTAATTCTATAATTTTACTGTTAATCTTTTGGATTTCTGAATGCTGCCTCTCTATGGATTCTTGTAGCTTATTAATTTTTCCACTATGCTCTTGAATAATCTTTTTTATTTCTTCAACAGCTTTATCAGTGTGTTCCTTGGCTTTTTCTGTAGATTGCCTTATTTCATTTCTGAGATCATCCCTGATATCTTGAAAAAAGCATTCTGTAAATTAGTTTTTTATATTCCTCATCTGGCAATTCCAGGATTGTATCTTCATTTGGGAAAGATTTTGATTCTTTAGTTTGGGGCGTTTTAGAAGTAATCATGGTCTGCTTCTTTATGTGGTTTGATATCGAATGCTGTCTCCGAGCCATCTCTAAGATATTGTAGTGATTTATTTTATATTTGCTCACCGAGTCTTATCTTGTTTTGTTTTCTTTCAATATACGTAGATGGGCTAGTAGATTGCGCTGTCTTGATCGTTGTAGCCCTTGAATCACTTATGTCCTATTACCAGCTGGTTTAGGCTGTTACCAGATATATAAGCCTAAGAGTCCATTCACTATTCTTGAGTAGAATCTGATTTTAGGTCATCAAGTGTGTGGTGTAGACTGTCACCTATCCACCTAGAGAAGTAGTGGTGATAGTTGTGTGCACCAGATTCTAGTAGCAATAGGGGTTCACACTCCGGGGGGGTAGGATGCTGACAGGCTTCCCCCAAGTGCCAGTGAGGTAGGTGTGTCTCTATTCCTAAAGCACTTTGGTGGGTGGGCTCTGCAGCTGTCCCTTAGGCCCCCAATGCAAGTACCTCTACAGATTGGTTGGTGTCACCCTCCTTAGACCCCTAAGGCAGGAGGCTAGGTGGTCTGGGGGGAGCTTCAGCCCTCAGTTCCCTGTTGTGGGTCAATGAGGGCTCTGTTGAATACTCAGAGATATCAGACCTGGGAAATTTGTCTTTCCAGTAATCCGCTAAAACAATTACAGTCAGATCCCTATCAGAATTGCCTTTGCATTATAATAGCCACCTTCTTCCCTGTGGCAATGAAAGCCCAAGACTGTAGATCACATATGCTTGGCTGGAGCTGGTTTTGTATTTTTAGTCCAATTAGGGAAGTATTTTTGGTCCCTGGGTTTTTTGTAGCTGCTTCTCCCAGACCAGAAGAATGGGTTAGGAAAACACTAAAAAAAAAAAAAAAGAAAAGAAAGAAAGAAAAAGAAAAACCACAGCGCACTTCACTCTCTGGCTCAGGAAATTCCAATGTTAATGAAGCTGCCTGGGAAGGGGAGGGGAGTGATCACATAGATAGGAGAGAGTAGCACCCCGGAATATAGACAAAGTTACTTATCTTGCTTGGGATGACTGTTTTATCTGAGATTCCCGAGAGGCACGTCAACTGTGTGGTTGGCTGGGTCTAGATTGCCACCAAGGGTCAGGCCCGTGTCCCGTGCTTGTGCTGTCTCAGAAGCCGTGGTCAGTTCCTCCACTCCCAATCCAAAGCCCAGCGCCAAGGTTCCTCAGCTGGGACGCCGCACTTCAGGCTCCAAAACCAGCCGCTGCTCCCGATGACTTCTTCTCCTTTCAGCCACGTCGCTGCGCTGCCTGTGTGCACTGGCTGGGCTTCCGCCGAGGTCACTTCTGGGGGTTAGGGCTGCGTCCCATGTTTGCACCATCTCAGGATGCCATGCTCAGCTCGCCTGCACCCAGTCCAAAGCCCAGTGCCAAGGTTTCCTAACTGAGATGCTGGCTCCAGGCTCCGAAAGCAGTCGTTGCTTCCCCATGGTTATTCGTTCTCAAACTCTGTCACTCAGGTCAACTCTTTAGATCTGTGTTTGATGGTCCGGGTTCATAGATTGTCATGTATGTGATCGATTCACTTGTTTTTCCGAGTCTTTGTTGCAAGAGGTAGCTTCTACTTAGTCAGCCATCTTCTAGATCATTCTATTATATGAAGAATAAAAATTGGTAAAAACTAATCCATGCTGTTACTCTGAATGGTTATCCTTGGGGTAAGTAGTGACTAGAAGTTCTCCTGGGTGCTACTAATGCTCTATTCCTTCATCTGGCGATTGTCTACAAGACAGTGTCCAGTATATGAAATGTATTGAGTTGTAAATTTATATGTTCATATTTCTGTGTGTATATTAACCAAAAACCAAATCCACTGCCGGGCAGTCGATTCTGACTCATAGCAACCATCTAGGACGGAGTAGAACTGCCACAGAGGGTTTCCAAGTGGGCATCTAGTGAATTTGAACTGCCACCCTTTTGGTTAGCAGCCACAGCTCTTAACCACTATGCCACCAGGGTTTCCATGTGTATATTATACTTCAATAAATAATAACATTAATGGAGCTAAAGTTGAGGTTACCTTCTCCAAGAGGAAGCTTTAAGGCTGGCCTGATCATTGGGTAGTTGGAGCCAACATGGTTGATTTTGCCTCCCTGGCCAGCTGGACCTGGTATCCCAGAGACCTGGGTCAGCTTTGAGGGCTGAGGTCACTCAGCCATGGGCTGTTGGTCTGAAAGCCCAGCAGTGTCCCGGCAGCTTCAGCTCAGGGAAGAGCTCACGTAAAAACAAGGCAGATGACGGGGAGAGCTGTAACTGTGAGAGAGAGTCAGGAATTAAAACCAAAGGGATGTGACTACAGGCAAACTTTACAAATTCCAGCCCCTGGGCACTCTAGGCATAGTGCCTAGGGCCTGGGAGCTTCCTAAAAGCCTGTGAAATTTTATAAGGGTGAAAAAAGTATTTAAAAAAAAAACAAAAAATTGTTGCTCGTGATTCCAACTCATAGCGACCCTATAGGAAAGAGTAGAACTGCTCCACGGGGTTTCCAAGGAGTGGATGGTGGATTCGAACCACCAACCTTTCTGTTAGCAGCCAAGCACTTAACTACTGCACCACCAGGGCTGCAAAAAAAAAAAAAAAGTGTAATGACTTCAAAATGGAAAATTACATAATCAAAATCAATAAACATTTCATTAAATTTCTACAAAACAGCATTATGTCAACCAAATCACTGTTTCTCAAACACTAGTCAGCAACAAAACACCTGGGGTTCTTTTTTTTTCATATGTAATTTTTATTGTGGTTTAAGTGAAAGTTTACAAATCAAGTCAGTCTCTCACATACACCTTGCTACATACTCCCAATTACTCTCCCCCGATGAGACAACCCACTCCCTCCTTCCAGTCTCTCTTTTCATGACCATTTTGCCAGCTTCTAACCCCCTCTACCCTCCCCTTTTCCCTCCAGACAGGAGATGCCAACATAGTCTCAAGTGTCCACCTGATGCAAGTAGCTCACTCCTCATCAGCATCTCTCTCCAATGGGGTTCTTTTTTGAATACAGACTGATTCAGGAGGTCTAGGGTGGGGCATGAGAGTCTGCATTTCTAAGGAGCTCCCAAGTGATGCTGGTGCTTCTGGTCCATGGACCACACTTTGAATAGCAAAGAAAGTTAATTACAGCTCAGCTAACAATTACATAGTAATAAATATAATTTTGTTGCTGTGTGCCATCCAGTCGATTTGACTCATAGACACCCTATAGGACACAGTAGAACTGCCCCATAGGGTTTCCTAAGGTGTAATCTTTATGGGCGCAGAAATAGACATCAAAAAATGAATATTTCATGTTTACAAAACTCAAAGTAATAACAATTATTTTAGAACTTGTAGTCGACTGTTGCTCTGCTAACCCAAATGAACACACCTCGCAGAATTTATGCCCAGTAGTTCCCTTCCACATTGTTGGCTAGGCCTGTCACTGTTTGGACTAATAAAATACAGAGAGTGATGCTGTACCAATCTAGGATGAGCCCTTAATTGACCTGGCAGCCTCTGCTTCCTCCCTCTTGGAATGTTTACTCTGGGGGAACAATTCTCCTTGGAATTCGGCCACCATGCTGTGAGGCAGTCCAAGCAGCCACGTGGCCAGAGCCACATGGACAAGAACCAAGGCCCCCAGCTGACAGACCCAGCTGAGCTCTCTGTCAAGCTCTATCTGCCTCTAAACGTTCAGATGTCCATGCATCTCAGACATTCCAGTCTCAACTGAGTGCCTGGTTTTGCCTCCAGATGGTTGTAACCAGCCCGTCCCAGCCAACACTACTTGGAGCAGAAGAAGCACACGGTCAACCCACAGAATTGTGGCTTTGCAGGGGCAGATTATCCAATACGCAAGGTGCTTACCTTGCTTACCAGATCATCTGTAGTGACAATTTCACATTTTTTCACCACAGCAAAGATTCTTCTTCTAGGTCTGGCTGGAATCTGTCTCTCTCCCAACCCCATAGCACCTTCCTAAAGAATCAAAGCCTCTTTTTAAATTTATAATCCCTGATTTTTGATAGGGCCAGATGACCCAGTAAGCAAGGTAAGCACAGGCTTACTTGTGCTTACTTACTAATCTGTAGTGAACAGCGTCACGTGGATTTCACCACAGCTTTGTTCACTGCAAATGATCTGGTAAGCACCATGCTTACCTTGCTTACTGGATTATTGACCCCAGGTTTTAAGCCACTGTGTTTTGAGGTGATTTGTTACACAGCATTAGCTAAGTAAAACAAAAAAACCCTTTCAAATAGGAAAATTCTATATGCCTACCTCTACAACAAAAAGAGACATAATCCAATTAAAAAATAGACAAAGGATATGAACAGACACTTCACCAAAGAAGATATTCAAGTGGTCAACAGACACATGAGGAAATGATCACCATCTCTAGCCATCAGAGAACTGCAAATCAAAACCACAATGAGATACCTTCTCACCCCGGCATTACCGGCACAAATCAATAAACAGAAAATAACAAATGTTGGAGAGGCTGGGGGGAGATCAGAACTCTTATGTACTGCTGGTGGGGATGCAAAATGATACAGCCATTTTAGAAAATGATATGGCTCTTCCTTAGAAAGCCAGAAATAGAAATATCATATGATCCAGCAATCCCACTCCTGGGAATATATCCCAGAGAAATAAGAGTTGTCAGATGAATAGATGTATGTACACCCATGTTCACTGAAGCACAGTTCACCACAGCAACAAGATGGAAACAACCTAGTCACCCATCAACAGGTGAATGGATAAACAAACTGTGGTACATACACACAATCGGGTATGATGCAATGCTAAAGAACAACGATGAATCTGTGAAGCATCTCATAACGTGGATGAATCTGGAGGACACTATGCTGAGTGAAAGAAGTCAATCACAAAAGGAGAAATATTGTATGAGACCTCTACTGTAAAACCTTATGAAAAGGTTTACATACAAAAAGAAACAATCTTTGATCGTTACGAGGGGGAGGAGGGGTGGGGATGGAAAAAATTAATAGACAATAGATAAGCAGTAACTTTGGTGAAGGGTAAGACAGTGTACAACACTAGGGAAACCAGCATAGGCTGTACAAGGCAAGGCCATGGTAGCTCCATAGACACATCCAAACTCCCTGAGGGACCAAACTGCTGGGCTGAGGGCTGCGGGGACCATGGTCTCAGGGAACATTTAGCTCAATTTCCATAACAGAGTTTATAAAGAAAATGCTCTACATTCTACTTTGGTGAGTAGCGTCTGGGATCTTAAAAGGTTATGACACTCCACTGCTCTCACCCCTTTGGGAGCAAGGAAGACAACTAAAGACACAAGGGAAAGATAAGTCCAAAGGACTAATGGACCACATCTACCATGGCCTCCACCAGACTGAGTCCAGTACAATGAGATGGTGCCCAGCTACCACCACTGACTGCTCTGACAGGGATCACAATAGAGGGTCCCAGACAGAGCTGGAGAAAAATGTAGAACAACATTCTAACTCTAAAAGAAAGACCAGACTTGCTGGCCTGACAGAGACTGGAGAAACCCTGAGTATGGATCCCGGACACCCTTTCAGCTCAGTAATGAGGTCACTCTTGAGTTTCACCCTTCAGCCAAAGATTGAACAGCCCGATGGAACAAAACAAGACTGAAGGGGCACAACAGCCCTGGGGGAGGAATTGGAAGGCAGGAGGGAACAGGAAGGCTGGTAATAGGGAACCCAGGGCTGAGAAGGGAGAGTGTTGACATGTCCTGGGGTTGTTAACCAATGTCTTACAACAATGTGTATACTAACTGTTTGATGATAAACTAGTTTATTCTATACACCTTCATCAAAAGTTCATTAAAAAAAAAAATTCCGTATGCCTACTTCGGGACGTGGGTGGAAGTGAAGACATTTGATAGAGTATGAAGTGGGTCCGAGGTCAACAAAGACCTTAAATATCGCAGGACCTAACAAGAGGGAAGATGCCAAGCAGCTGTGAGGAGATGGGCCCTCGAATAACCCAGTCCCCAAAATGGGCAGCTGCAGCGGGTTTTTTAATAGCAGTTTTGTTGTTGCTGTGTTTGCGTTAAAGGCCCCGGCTGTCCCAGAGCAGCATGCCAGTTGCTTGTTATCATCCATGTGCCAGAAAGACAGCTGAAGATTTTCCTACATATGTGGCTTGGTGGGAGGCCTGGTGTTGCATTGTTAGGAGCTATGGCTGCTATCCAAAAGGTCAGCAGTTTGAATCCACCAGCGCTCCTTGGAAACCCTATGGGGCAACTCTACTCTGTTCCATAGGGTCTCTATGAGTGAGAATTGACTCCACAGCAATGGGTTTGGGTTTTTGGTGACTTCTATAGGATTTGAACTCCTAATTAGAAGCTTCCTTTGCCAAGAAATTATTATGTATGAGTGATAAGAATGAATTTGGCCAAGTCTGTTCTCAGATTCCCAGATGCACAGAAAATTAGTCTGAACATAAAGTCCTGAAAGGGGGCGAGTGATGAGCGATGGTTGCTCACTCAACCCCCGCATCCCTTGGCCCTCTGCCTGCCAGACTGCCAGGACACAGCTTCTGCCTCCTCCCTCCTTCCCAGGTGACGCTGTGGTCCACAGGCAGGGACTGCCCTAACTTGGGCAAAATGAGTGGTTCATTCATTGCTCAGTAATATATATTGAGCTCCTTCTATGTCACAAACAGATGCTATGTTGGGCACTGAGATATGTTGGTAAATAAAACAGACATGGTCCCTCCTGCCCTGGAGATTGCAGCCTAGTGGAAGAGGCAAATGATAAACAAGTCAATAAACACACGCAATGAAAATGCCTCATTTGGTCCTGCCCCGGGGGCACTTTGCATGATTCCCTCTTCTTCAAGTGCTCTTTCTTCTAATAGTTTTTGTCACTTATGACCCAGCTTAAATGTCACCTTCTCACAGACGCCTTTCCTGCCACCCAGTCACCCTTTAGAACATCTCTCAATTTTCATTCTCTGAGTACAACCAGTTGCCATTGGGTCGATGCCGAATCACAGCAACCCCGTGTCTGTCAGAGTAGAACTGTGCTCCATGGGGCTTTCAATGGCTGATGTTTCAGAAGAGGATCACCAGGCCTTGAACTCGAATCACCAACCTTTCAGTTAGCAGCTAAGCACCTTATCTATTTGCACCACCCAGAGAGTCCATTCTATGGGGAGCATTTCCTATTATCAGATAGTTCCTTATATGTTTATTGGTTTATTTGTTTACTATGTCTTTCTCCCCATGGAAGGTAAACTCCGGGAGGAGAGGATCTTGTCTGTCGTGTTCACTACTGTATCTCAAGCTCCTAAAACAGTGCCCGGCATGTAAGTGGTGCTCAGTCAATAAGTATTTGAATAAATGATGACATAAATTTGGCTCTCAACCTTTTCTCTACTAAGGAAAACATTTCATTTTTTATCCTGTACAGTTTACTGGTAATTTTACGTACCTTTCTGTCTCCAAAAACTGCACTTATGCAATAATTTGCACACTTCTTTAAAAGGATATACATATATTAACAGCCGATTACATTCTCTGTTCCTCATGAAAAAACTGGAATAATCTGAGAGGGCTTATAGAATTCCAGCCAGAAACAATGCAAATGGACATTTTCATCAGGGAGTTTTCTTACCCTGGATAAATGTGTGATATTTAAGGGGAATTTAGAAATCTTGGAAATAGCACACGGGCCCTCGTTACTATCCTCACAGGCTCCCAGCGGACATGAGTGATATGCAGCTCTCCAGCCACCACGCTAGAGTTCATTATCAAGTCTATCAAAGTCATTCCCCAACCAGCTGTCCACTGAACACACACCTGCCTCATGCAGACCAGGCACTGTGCTACGCTCTGGTGTACAGAGTTGAACAAGACATGGTCTCTGGCCTCAAGGTGTTCAGATACTGTAGAGGAGCCTGAGACCAAAACAGACAAATATTTTATGTTGTGATTCATGCAATGTTGGAGCTAGGCAGAGACTGTGGGGCAAACACACTGGAAAGGCACCTAACACAACCTGGGAGGGTTGGGGTGGAGGGCTGCCTGGAAGAGACACTGCTCTTGTTGAGTGTTAAATGATGGGAAGCAGTAGCCAGAAGAATGGAGTGGGGATAGCTGGGCAGAAGGGCCAGTAAGGCTATGGGCACGGAGGAGGGGTGGATGAAACAGCTTGAGTGAGAACAATGAGCAGAGAGGAAAGGAGAAGAGCTGGGGGATGAGGTTAGCTGGGCAGCAGGAACCACTTGGTCCAACACCGGGTCTCAGTTCTGACGACCGGATCCTGTCTTGTTCCTTCTATCCTCCCTGTCTTATCAACCCACCTGGGCCCTAGGAAACTGCAGTTTCAGAACCAGGGTGCAGACTTATGAAGAGCAACATGGACATTTTGGCCATTGTCCTTCATTTTCTTAAGAAGAATTTTTTGCCTGCCTTGGAGCCCCAGAAGATAAGTATTTTTCTCTTACGCTTCTTGTGGCCCCTAGTAGCAGCTAGCTTTTAAAAAGTCAGCGTGTGTCCACTCACTCTGAGAAACTTCAGCAAAGAATCCAGGAAATTTCTGCTACTTAGACAACTGGCAAAGACAGTAGTTTTCTCCCAGCAGCAGGCAACAGTTTCACCCATACTGTGGTTAGACAGAAGGATAAAGAGCAAATTAGAGGAAGAGATTAAGATGTAATGGAACCTGTTTTTTCTGGTTTATGAGAAACCTTGGAGACCCAAGTTTTGTTTTCCTGCTCCACAATGAACAAGTGAACTATTTCTTGTGACTTCACCTGCTTTGTTAATCAAAAAATAAGATCCATAATACTCAAAAAGTTAATTTTGGGAGAAGTTCTACCTGTATTAGTACTGGTTGCCATGGAATCTACCCCAACTCGTGATGACTCCATGTGTGTTAAAGTAGAAATGTTCTTCGCAGGGTTTTCAATCACTTATTTTTCAGATGTAGATCTCCAGGCCTTTCTTCCAAGGTGCCTCTGGGTGGACTCTAACCTCCAACTTTTGAGTTTAGCAGCAGAGCTTGTTAACCATTTGCACCACCCAGCACTCACTCCTACAGGGGTAGATTCGCATCTGCCTTCCCATGCTGCTCACTAAGGGGCAAACTAAATCCCTTTAACATAGACTGCTCAGGAAGAAATGTTTTGCCCAGAGTGCTGGATTTTCTTGTTTTTGTTTGTTTTTATTTAAGCCCATACCTACGGTCCCCCTTTAGTCTCAAAACCAGTCTATCACTCTAGTCTTAAACACACTCCCACACCACCGATGCTTAAAGACCTGGAGACACACACTCCAGGAGGCCAGTGTTGGGACAAAGTTCTACTGAGCACGTTGGGGAGAAAGAAGAGGAGTCCACAGGTGAGTGTGTGGCATCTTATCTGGCAAAACGCTGCCCATGTGGCTTCCTAGGGCTGGTGGCACAGAGGCTTTGGGCCTGGGGTGGAGGCAGAGAGCAGCAGGGAGGGCAGGGTTAATGGCAGGAGCATGACCATCAGGAAGGGCATGAAGCTCCTTGGTCTCACAGCATGGTGACCATCAGAGATGATAACAAGTTCCAGGGTGAATGGAATTGAGACAGAGCCCTCACAGTGCTGTGTTCTTTCCCTAGCTTCCTCCCCTACAGGGCTGTACTGAAAAATCTTTTCCTTTGCCGGGCTCTCCTTTGCCTTTGAATCTTGCTTTTGCTTGGAGGTTATACATAAACCTCATTGCACCTGCGTAGTATGATTAAGACTGATGCTGACTTAACTTGTATGAACTCCCTGCTTGTAAACCCCTTTAAAAGTAACTTGCCTGCCCACCCCTGGTGAGCAGTCTTGGTGGCAGCAGCTCTGGCTGACTCCATTTCCTTGCACAACAGAATAAAGGTGCCTTTCCTGTTCTCCCACCTTGGTCTCTCATTTATTGGCCAATATGAGTCATGACCAGTAAGAACCTGGGGTTTCCACCCAGTAACAGGAGTATGAGAGCTTGATCTTGTAGTAGGATTGCCATACTTAACAACTAAAAATACAGAAGTCTTACTTCAATTTGAATTTCAGATAAAGAACAAATAATTTTTTAGTACAGCCTAAATATTGCATGGAATATACTTATACTAAAAAATTATTTGTAGTTTATCTGAAATTCAAATATATCTGAAAGTCCTATATTTTATCTGGCAACTCTATCTTGTAGGTCTGTAGCTTACCAGCTTCCATACCTGTCCCATTCCACCTGTTTTGGGGTTTTTAGTTCCTGCTAAAATTGCCCCCAGACAATATGCAATGGGTGAGGGGAGATCTAAGGGCAAACCGCTTTATTAATTGAAGGAGTAGTAGTTGTTGTTGTTATGAGGTGCCGCCGAGTCGGTTCTGTCCCATAGCAACCCTATGCACAACAAAAGGAAACACTGCCCGACCCTGAGCTATCGTTACAATCGTTGATATGCTTGAGTTCACTGCTGCAGTCACTGTGTCAGTCCACCTCGTTGAAGGTCTTCCTCTTTTCCACTGACCCTGTACTTTACCTAGCATGATGTCCTTCTCAAGGGACTGATCCTTCCTGACAACATGTCCAAAGTATGTAAGATGCAGTCTCACCATCCTTGCCTCCAAGGAGCATTCTGGCTGTATTTCTTCTAAGACAGATTTGTTTGTTCTTTTGGCAGTCCATGGTATATTCAATATCCTTTGCCAACACCACAATTCAAAGGCATCAATTCTTCTTCAGTCTTCCTTATTCATTGTCCAGCTTTTGCATGCATATGATGCGATTGAAGATACCATGGCTTGGGACAGGCGCACCTTAGTCTTCAAGGTGACATCTTTGTTCTTCAAACGCTTTAAAGAGGTCCTTTGCAGCAGATTAACCCAGTACAATGCACCTTTTGATTTCTTGACTGCTGCTTCCATGGCTGGGGATTGTGGATCCAAGTAAAATGAAATCCTTGACAACTTCAATCTTTTCTCCGTTTATCATGATGTTGCTCATTGGTCCAGTTGTGAGCATTTTTGTTTTCTTTATGTCGAGGTGCAATCCATACTGAAGGCTGTGGTTTTTGATCTTCATTAATAAGTGCTTCAAGTCCTCTTCACTTTCAGCAAGCAAGGTTGTGTCACCTGCATAACGCAGGTTGTTAATGAGTCTTCCTCCAATCCTGATGCCCAGTTCTTCTTCATATAGTCCAGCTTCTCAGATTATTTGCTCAGAATACAGACTGAATAGGTATGGTGAAAGGATACAACACTGATGCACACCTTTCCTGACTTAAAACTACTCAGTATCCCCTTGTTCTGTCCGAACAACAGCCTCTTGATCTATGCAAAGGTTCCTCATGATAACAATTAAGTGTTCTGGAATTCCCATTCTTTGAAATGTTATCCACAATTTGTTATGATCCACACAGTCGAATGCTTTCCATAGTCAATAATACACAGATAAATATTCTTCTGGTATTCTCTGCTTTCAGCCACAATGCATCTGACATCAGCAATGATATCCCTGTTTCCTCTTCCTCTTCTGAACCCAGCCTGAATTTCTGGCAGTTCCCTGTTCATATACTGCTGCAGCCATTTTTGAATGATCTTCAGCAAAATTTGCTGAGAATGACAACTTGAAGAGGAATGGTGTTGCATTTATCGTGAAAAAGAATGTTTCGAGATCTGTCCTGAAGTACAACGCTGTCAGTGATAGGGTAATATCCATACGCCTACGAGGAAGATCAGTTACTATGACTATTATTCAAATTTACGCACCAACCACTAGGGCCAAAGATGAAGAAATAGATTTTTATCAGCTGCTGCAGTCTAAAATTGATCAAACACGCAATCAAGATGCATTGATAATTACTGGCGATTGGAATGTGAAAGTTGGAAACAAAGAAGAAGGCTCAGTAGTTGGAAAATATGGCCTTGGTGATAGAAACAATGCCAGAGATCAAATGTTAGAATTTTGCAAGACCAATGACTTCTTCACTGCAAATACCTTCTTTCACCAACATAAACGGCGACTATACACATGGACCTCACCAGATGGAACACACGGAAATGAAATTGACTACATTTGTGGAAAGAGAGAATGGAAAAGCTCAATATCATCAGTTAGAACAAGGCCAGGGGCTGACTGTGGAACAGACCATCAATTGCTCATATGCAAGTTCAAGCTGAAACTGGAGAAAATCAGAGCAAGTCCACGAGAATCAAAATATGACCTTGAGTATATCCCACCTGAATTTAGAGACCATCTCAAGAATAGATTTGACACACTGAACCCTATTGCCTGCTCTGGATCCTGCAGCTGCCTCTTGTTCTTCTGACCTCCGTTTCTTGGGACTTGAGCTAGCACCTTACCTGCTGATCTCGGGCTTCATCAATCTTCACATCCCATGAACAAGAGCCCTGCTCTACAACCTGTCAGTCTTGAGTTTGCCGGCCCCCGCAGCTACATGAATCAGGAGAAGCCTCTATCCTGATCCACGGGTGTGGGATGTTCCAGCCTTTATAATGCTGTGAGCCATTTCCTTGATATAAATCTCTCTCTCTCTCTAAATATACTTATCTGCTTTACTGGTTTTGCTTCTCCAGAGAACCCAGCCTAAGACACTAGGGGACCCAGATTTTGGCATAAATAGCCCATCGAACAAAACTACAAATGCACAAATGACAGAACATAAATTAGATAACTGGGACCATATAAATATTAAATATTTATACCCATCAAAAGACTTTACTAAGAGAGTAAAGAGAAAGCTTATTGACTGAGAAAAAAATCTTTGGCAACAACATATCTGATGAGGGTCTAATCTCCAAAATATATAGAAAACTTCAACAACTCAAGAACAAAAAGACAAATAATCCATTCAGAAAATAGGCAAAGGAGATGAACAGATACTTCCAAAGAGCATATCAGGCAGCCAACAAACACATGAAAAGATGTTCATGATCATTAGCCATTAAAGGAACATCAATCAAAACTACAATGAGATACCATCAAACCCCTGCAAAAATGGCAATGAACAAAAAAACAGAAACGACAAATGCTGATGAGGTTGTGGGGGACTGGAACTCTTATACACTGCTGGTGGGATTTTAAAATGGTAAAAGGACTATGGAAAACAGTATGGTGCTTCCTCAAAAAGCTAGAAATAGAAATACCTTATAATTCAGCAATCCCACTCCTAGGTATATATCCTAGAGATATAAGAGCAGTGACACAAATACATATATGCACATTCATGTTCGTTGCAGCATTATTCACAAAAGCAAAAACGTGGAAACACCTAACTGCCCATCAACAGAGAAATGGATAAACGTATTGCGGTACATACATGCAATGGAATACTGCACAACTATGAAGAATCATCGAATCTGCCAGGTACACCTTGGAAACTCTACGGAGCAGTTCTACTCTGTCCTATAGGGTCACTATGAGTCAGAATCAACTTGACGGCACTGGGTTTGGGTTTTTTTTTTTTTTGGTTTATAAAGAATCATAAGGAGTCTGCATAATATTTTATAATGTGGATGAATCCGGAGGACGTTATGCTGAGTGAAATAAGTCAATCACAAAAAGACAAATATTGTATGCTCCCAGTATTTAAAAAAATCAAGAATAGATATAAACACAGAAAGCAAAGTTGATGCTGCTCACCAGGGACTGGAGGGAGAGAGAAGGGGAATCACTTTCTACATAGTAGACACTTGTTACTTTCGGTGATGGGAAAGACAATCCCAAACACGGGTGCAGTCAGCACAACTTGCCCAAGGTAAATAAAGACACTAAGAAGTACACTTAGAGAAAAAGGGCCAATTTTGGTAAAAACTATAACACATACAATTTTGCAACAACAGTAAAAATAACCAAAGGATATGTGTGTGGTTAAGTAGGTAGATACAGGTGCACGTACCTGTATAGGAAGGCATATGCAAGTAAATGCATGCGCTTGTACAGGTGTATCTGTGGGCATCTGTATATACACCTTTGTGTGTTGTTATGTATATCCACATGTATAACAAACCATATGGGAGGCAATATTACAGAGGCTTCCTAGACATATCCGAACAACTCACAGAATTGGTTTACTGGATTAGAAGGCTTGGAATCATAGTTTCCAGGGACAACTCAGTCAATTGGCATTCACAAAGATAATGTTCTACATCCTAGTTTGGTGAGTAGTATCTGGGGTCTTAAAAGCTTGCAAAGCTATCTAAAATACAACTCTTGGTCTCTACTTGTATGGAGCAAAAGAGAATGAATAAATCAAAGGTTCCAAGAAGAAATTAGTCCATGGGTAATTATAAAGGCCAGTTATATTGTATTTTTGGCTAATAAACTTGTCATGTCCCACATGATATAGAAGACAGATGCATTAAAAATAACTATAGTGGAGGGGGCGAAGATGGCTGACTAGGCAGATGCTACCTCAGATCCCTTTTGCAACAAAGACTCAGAAAAACGAGTGAATCGATCACATACATGACAATCTACAAAGCCTGACCATCAAACACAGATCTAAAGAGTTGACCTGAGTGATAGGTGAGTGAAAAGTTGCACCCTGAACCAGCGACCGCTTCTGGAACCTGCGACCCACCCTACGGCCTTGAGCCCCTACAGTTCCCTGGTGCCGAGTGGCGGGGCTGATTGCGGCTTGCTGAGGCGGGGCAGGCATGGGACACAGCCCTAACCCCTAGTCCCCTGGGGTAACCTCCGTAGAGACTCAGCCAGCACAACCAGGCTGCACACTGACGGGGCTAACGAGAAAACGAAAAACCAAGGGGAAGCAGCGACTGTTTTCGGAGCCTGGAGCCAGTGTCCCAGTCAGAAAACCTTGGTGCCGGGCTTTGGACTGGGCGCAGGGGAGCTGAGCATGGCATCCTGAGATGGCACTAACACGGGGCGCAGCCCTAGCCCCCTGCACCGACCTCAGGGAAAGCCCAGCCAGTGTAGGCAGGCAGTGCAGTGACGCGGCTGACAGGAGGAGAAGTCACTGGGAGGCAGCGACTGGTTTTCGAGCCGGGAGTGCAGCGTCCCAGCCAGGGAACCTTGGCGCTGGGCTTTGGACTGGGAGCGGAGGAACTGACCATGGCTTCTGAGACAGCACAAGCACAGGACGTGGGCCTGACCCTCAGGGGCAATCTCAACCCAGCCAGCGCACACAGTCGACACGCCCCTCGGGAATCTCAGATAAAAGTCATGCCAAGCAAGATAAGTTACTTTGTCTATATTCCTGGGTGCTACTCTCTCCTATCTATCTGATCCCTCCCCTCCCCTTCCCAGGTGGCTTCATTAGCATTAGAATTTCCTGGGCCAGAGAGTGAAGTGCTCTGCATTTTTTTTTTCTTTGTTTGTTTTTTCTTTTCCTAACCCATTCTCCTGGCCTAAGAGAAGAGAAGCAGCTACAAAAAAACCAGGGACCAAGAATCCTTCCCTGACTTCCTGAAATTGGACTAAAAATACAGAACCAGCTCCAGCCAAGCATTTGTGATCCACAGTCTTGGGCTTTCATCCCTACAGGGAACAAGGTGGCCATCATACTGCAAAGGCAATTCTGATAGTGATCTGACTGTAATTGTTTTAGCGGATTACTGGAAAGACAAGTTTACCAGGACTGATATCTCTACCTATTAAACAGAGCCCTCACTGGCCCACAACAGGGAACTGAGGAACTGAGGGCTGAAGCTCCACCCAAACCACCTAACCTTCTGCCATAGGGGTCTGAGGATAGTGACATCTACCTACCTGTAGAGGTACATGCATTGGGTGCCTAAAGTACAGCTGCAGAACCCACCCACCAAAGTGCTTTAGGAATAGAGACACACCTACCTCACTGGCACTTGGGGGAAGCCTGTCAGCATCCTGCCCCCCGGAATGTGACCCCCTGCTGCTACTAGAACCTGGTGCACACAACTAACACCACTACTCCTCTAAGAGATTATGTGACAGTCTACCCCACACACCTGGTGACCCAAAATCAGATTCTACTCAAGAATAGTGAATGGACTCTTAGGCTTATATTTCTGGTAACAGCCCAAACCAGCTGGTAAGAGGATATAAGTGATTCAAAGCCTACAACAATCAAGACAGTGCAATCTAGTAGACCATCTACGTATATTGAAAGAAAACAAAACAAGATAAGACTCGGTGAGCAAATATAAAATAAATTATCACAATATCTTATAGATGCCTCAGAGACAACAGTCGATATCAAACCACATAAAGAAGCAGACCATGATTGCTTCTACAACTCCCCAAATTAATGAATTAAAATCTTTCCCAAAGGAAGATACAATCCTGGAGTTGCCAGATGCGAAATACAAAAAACTAATTTACAGAATGCTTCAAGACATCAGAGATGACCTCAAAAATGAAATAAGGCAATCTACAGAAAAAGCCAAAGAACACACTGATAAAGAAGTTGAAGAAATCAAAAAGATTATTCAAGAGCATAGTGGAAAAATTAATAAGTTACAAGAATCCATAGAGAGACAGCATTCAGAAATCCAAAAGATTAACAGTAAAATTACAGAATTAGACAACTCAATAGGACGTCAGTTGAGCAGAATCGAGCAACTGGAATGCAGAGTGGGGGAGCTGGAGGATAAAGCAATTGACCAATATAGCTGAAGAAAAATCAGATAAAAGAATTTTAAAAAATGAAGAAACCCTAAGAATCATGTGGGACTCTATCAAGAAGAATAACTTGCGTGTGATTGGAGCTCCAGAACAAGGAGGGATAACAGAAAATAAAGAGAGAATAGTTGAAGATCTGTTGGCATAAAGCTTCTGACATCATGAAAGACGAAAGGATATCTATCCAAGATGCTCATTGAACCCCATATAAGATTGATCCAAAAAGAAAATCACCAAGACATATTATCATCAAACTTGCGAAAACCAAAGATAAAGAGAAAATTTTAAAACAGCCAGGGATAAAAGAAAGGTCTCCTACAAAGGAGAATCAATAAGAATAAGTTCAGACTACTCAGCAGAAACCATGCAGGCAAGAAGGCAATGGGATGACATATATAGAGCACTGAAGGAGAAAAACTGCCAGCCAAGGATCATTTATCCAGCAAAACTCTCCCTCAAATATGAAGGTGAAATTAAAACATTTACAGAAAAACACAAGCTTAGAGAATTTGCAAAAACCAAACCAAAGCTCCAAGAAATACTAAAGGAAATTGTTTGGTCGGAAAATCAATAACATCAGATAACAACACAACACAAGGTCACGAAACAGAACATCCTGATATCAACTCAAATAAGGAAATCACAAAAACAAATTAAGATTAATTTTAAAAAGAAAAAAATGGTCAAAACAGGGTATCATTGAAGTCATTATGTAAAAGATCACAATAATCAAAAAGAGGGACTAAATACACAGGCACAGAACTGCCATATGGAGAGGAAAACAAGGCGATATAGGATGATACAAGTTAGGTTTTTACTTAGAAAAATAGGGGTAAATATTAATGTAATCACAAAGAGGTCTAACACTTCCATAACTCAAAATAAAAACCAAGAAAAACATAATGACTCAGCAAACATAAATTCGACTACTATGAAAATGAGGAACACACAATTTACAAAGAAAAACGTCTCAGCACAAAAAAGTAAGTGGAAAAATGAAATTGTCAACAACACACATAAAAACGCATCAAAATGACAGCACTAAACACATCCTTATCTATAATTACACTGAATGTAAATGGACTAAATGTACCAACAAAGAGACAGAGCATCTCAGACTGGATAAAGAAACACGATCCGTCTATATGCTGCCTACAAGAGACACACCTTAGACTTAGAGACACAAACAAAAACTCAAAGGATGGAAAAAAATATATCAAGCAAAAATCAGAAAAGAGCAGTAGTAGCAATGTTAATTTCTGACAAAACAGACTTCAAAGTTAAATCCACCTCAAAGGATAAAGAAGGACACTACATAATGATTAAAGGCACAATTGACCAGGAAGATATAAGCATATTAAATATTTATGCACCCAATGACAGGGCTACAAGATACATAAAACAAACTTTAACAGAACTGAAAAGTGAGATAGACACCTCCACATTTATAGTAGGAGACTTCAACACACCACTTTCGGAGAAGGACAGGACATCCAGTAAGAAGCTCAATAGAGACAAGGAAGACCTAATTGCTACAGTCAACCAACTTGACCTCATTGACCTATACAGAACACTCCACCCAACAGCTGCAAAGTATACTTTTTTTCTAGTGCACGTAGAACATTCTCTAGGATAGACCACATGTTAGGTCATAAAACAAACCTTTATAGAATCCAAAACATCGAAATATTACAAAGCATCTTCTCAGACCACAAGGCCATAAAAGTGGAAATCAATAACAGAAAAATTAGGGAAAAGAAATCAAATACTTGGAAACTGAACAATACCCTTCTGAAAAAAAGACTGGGTTATAGAAGACATTAAGGAGGGAATAAGGAAATTCATAGAATGCAACGAGAATGAAAATACTTCCTATCAAAACCTCTGGGACACAGTAAAAGCAGTGCTCAGAGGCCAATTTATATCGATAAATGCACACATACAAAAAGAAGAAAGAGCCAAAAGCAGAGAACTGTCCCGACAACTTGAACAAATAGAAAGTGAGCAACAAAAGAATCCATCAGGCACCAGAAGAAAACAAACAATAAAAATTAGAGCTGAACTCAATGAATTAGAGAACAGAAAAACAATTGAAAGAATCAACAAAGCCAAAAGCTGGTTCTTTGAAAAAATTAACAAAATTGATAAACCATTGGCCAGACTGACTAAAGAAATACAGGACAGGAAACAAATAACCTGAATAAGAAACGAGATGGGCCACATCACAACAGACCCAACTGAAATTAAAAGAATCATATCAGATTATTACAAAAAAATTGTACTCTAACAAATTTGCAAACCTAGAAGAAATGGATGAATTCCTGGAAAAACATTACCTACCTAAACTAACACAATGAGAAGTAGAACAACTAAATAGACCCATAAAAAAAAAAGAGATTGAAGCGGTAATCAAAAAACTCCCAACAAAAAAATGCCCTGGCCCGGATGGCTTTACTGCAGAATTCTACCAAACTTTCAGAGAAGAGTTAACACCACTACTACTAAAGGTATTTCAAAGCATAGGAAATGAGGGAATACTACCTAACTCATTCTATGAAGGCACCATTTCCCTGATACCAAAACCAGGTAAAGACATCACAAAAAAAGAAAATTACAGACCTATATCCCTAATGAACATAGATGCAAAAATCCTCAACAAAATTCTAGCCAATAGAATTCAACAACATATCAAAAAAATAATCCACCATGACCAAATGGGATTTATACCAGGTATGCAAAAAAAAATTTTTTTTTTAGTATGCAAGGCTGGTTTAATATTAGAAAAATCATTAATGTAATCTACCATATAAATAAAACAAAAGACAAAAACCACATGATCTTATCAATTGATGCAGAAAAGGCATTTGACAAAGTCCAACACCCATTTAAGATAAAAACTCTCACCAAAATAGGAAATGAAAGAAAATTCCTCAACATAATAAAGGGCATACAAAGCCAATAGCCAACATCACTCTAAATGGAGAGAGCCTGAAAGCATTTCCCTTGAGAATGGGAACCAGACAAGGATGCCCTTTATCACCACTCTTATTCAACATTGTGCTAGAGGTCCTAGCCAGAGCAATTAGGCTAGACAAAGAAATAAAGGGCATCCGGATTGGCAAGGAGGAAGTCAAATTATCTCTATTTGCAGATGACATGATCTTGTACACAGAAAGCCCTAAGGAATCCTCCAGAAAACTACTGAAACTAATAGAAGAGTTTGGCAGAGTCTCAGGTTATAAGATAAACATACAAAAATCACTTGGATTCCTCTACACCAACAAAAAGAACATCGAAGAGGAAATCACCAAATCAATACCATTCACAGTAGCCCCCAAGAAGATAAAATACTTAGGAATAAATCTTAACAAAGATGTAAAAGACCTATACAAAGAAAACTACAAAGCTCTACTACAAGAAATTAAAAAGGACATACTTAAGTGGAAAAACATGCCTTGCTCATGGGTAGGAAGACTTAACATAGTAAAAATATCTACTCTACCAAAAGCCATCTATACATACAATGCACTTCCGATCCAAATTCCAACGTCATTTTTTAATGTGATGGAGAAACAAATCACCAACTTCATATGGAAGGGAAAGAGGCCCCGGATAAGTAAAGCATTACTGAAAAAGAAGAAGAAAGTGGGAGGCCTCACTCTACCTGATTTCAGAACCTATTATACAGCCACAGTAGTCAAAACAGCCTGGTACTGGTACAAGAACAGGCACATAGACCAATGGGACAGAATTGAGAACCCAGATATAAATCCATCCACATATGAGCAGCTGATATTTGACAAAGGCCCAGTGTCAGTTAACTGGGGAAAAGATAGTCTTTTTAACAAATGGTGCTGGCATAACTGGATATCCATTTGCAAAAAAATAAAACAGGACCCATACCTCACACCATGCACAAAAACTAACTCCAAGTGGATCAAAGACCTAAACGTAAAGACTAAAACGATAAAGATCATGGAAGAAAAAATAGGGACAACGTTAGGAGCCCTAATACAAGGCATAAAGAGAATACAAAACATTACCAAAAATGATGAAGAGAAACCCGATAACTGGGAGCTCCTAAAAATCAAACACCTATGCTCATCTAAAGACTTCACCAAAAGAGTAAAAAGACCACCTACAGATTGGGAAAGAATTTTCAGCTATGACATCCTGACCAGCGCCTGATCTCTAAAATCTATATGATTCTGTGAAAACTCAATCACAAAAAGACAAACAACCCAATCAAGAAGTGGGCAAAGGATATGAACACACACTTCACTAAAGAAGATATTCACGCAGCTAACAGATACATGAGAAAATGTTCTCGATCATTAGCCATTAGAGAAATGCAAATTAAAACCACGATGAGATTCCATCTCACTCCAACAAGGCTGGCATTAATCCAAAAAACACAAAATAATAAATGTTGGAGAGGCTGCGGAGAGATTGGAACTCATACACTGCTGGTGGGAATGTCAAATGGTACAACCACTTTGGAAATCTATCTGGCGATATCTTAAACAGTTAGAAATAGAACTACCATACAACCCAGAAATCCCACTTCTTGGAATATACCCTAGAGAAATAAGAGCCTTCACACAAGCAGATATATACACTACCATGTTTATTGCAGCTCTGTTTACAATAGCAAAAAGCTGGAAGCAACCAAGGTATCCATCAACGGATGAATGGGTAAATCAATTGTGGTATATTCACACAATGGAATACTACGCATCGATAAAGAACAGTGATGAATCTATGAAACATTTCATAACATGGAGAAACGTCGCAGGCATTATGCTGAGCGAAATGAGTCAGAGGCAAAAGGACAAATATTGTATAAGACCACTATTATAAGATCTTGAGAAATAGTATAAACTGAGAAGAACACATACTTTTGTGGTTATGAGGTGGGGAGGAAGGGAGGGTGGGAGAGGGTTTTTTACTGATTAGTTAGTAGATAAGAACTGCTTTAGGTGAAGGGAAGGACAACACTCAATACATGGAAGGTCAGATCAACTGGACTGGACCAAAAGCAAAGAAGTTTCCGGGATAAAATGAATGCTTCAAAGGGCAGCGGAGCAAGGGCGGGGGTTTGGGAACCATGGTTTAAGGGGACTTCTAAGTCAATTGGCAAAATAATTCTATTATGAAAACATTCTGCATCCCACTTTGAAATGTGGCGTCTGGGGTCTTAAATGCTAACAAGCAGCCATCTAAGATGCATCAATTGGTTTCAACCCACCTGGATCAAAGGAGAATGAAGAACACCAAGGTCATGCAATAGCTATGAGCCCAAGAGACAGAAAGGGCCACAGGAACCAGAGAGTTACATCATCCTGAGACCAGAAGAACTAGTTGGTGCCCGGTCACAACCGATGACTGCCCTGACAGGGAGCACAAAAGAGAACCCGTGAGCGAGCAGGAGATCAGTGGGATGCAGACCCCAAATTCTCATAAAAAGACCAGACTTAATGGTCTGACTGAGACTAGAGGAATCCCGGCGGTCATGGTCCCCAAACCTTCTGTTGGCCCAGGACAGGAACCATTCCCGAAGACAACTCATCAGACAAGGAAGGGACTGGACAGTGGGTAGGAGAGAGATGCTGATGAAGAGTGAGCTATTTGTATCAGGTGGACACTTGAGACTGTGTTGGCATCTCCTGTCTGGAGCGGGGATGGGAGGATAGAGAGAGTTGTAAGCTGGCAAAATTGTCACGAAAGGAGAGACTAGAAGGGCTGACTCATTAGGGGGAGAGCAAGTGGGAGTATGGAGTAAGGTGTACATAAACTTATACATGACAGTCTGACTTGATTTGTAAACGTTCACTTGAAGCTCAATAAAAGTTAAAAAAAAAAAAAAAAAAGAATGAAGAACTAGGAGGGGAGTGCATCTTTTGGACCCAGGATCCCTGTGCTGAGAAGCTCCTAGACCAGGGGAAGATTGATGACAAGGACCATCTCCCAGAGCCTACAGAAAAAGCATTCCCCTGGAGCCGGAACACTGAAATTGGAGTTTTACCTCTTAGACAGGGAGAGAATAAATTTCTCTTTATTAAAGCTAAAAAATAAATAAATAAATAAATATTCTTTCTCGTGGAACAGGGAAAGCTATTGATAGCTAGGAGAATCATGCTCCCCCTTGGCTGCTTTCTTCCTTGTTTCTGATGCCCCCTCGAAGGAGGTGGGCTGCTAGGAACGGGTCACATTTAAAAACATTAAGTCAGCCACAGCTTTACTTGTTTGGAAGTCCAAGGCAACAGCCAATGATGGGCTCAGGAGAGAGAGCACCAAGAGGCACTGCCCCTTCCTGGGCCTCATAGGAAGGGCGGGGCAGCTCACCGGTGGGGGGTTCTCAGTCACAGGCCCTCAGCCAAGCATCTGCACCCACAGCCCTTCCCCTGGTGCACATTTATCCCTCAGGGGTCTCACAGGGAGAGGCCTGTGGCAGGACAGGATTCAAGGATCCAGGATTTTAGGCTCTCAGCCATCTTTCAGAATCTCTCAGGATCTCTTTACATCCTGCAGGGAACAGATGTCTTTACCATTGCTACAGAATCTTCATCGAGGGTTACTGCAAGTTAATTCCTGATCCTTTGGGAACAATTATATTTTTGGAAAAAAAAAGTTATGTATGCGCAGATTTCAGTTGCTTTATCTTTATCTAGTTTAGCCTGCAAGACTAATGCTCATTTAAAATTAAAATTGAAGGTTTTAATCTTCTGGCAATATCTGGTTATCTATGTATCAATCTTCTCATTCAAAAGAAATAAAAGTAAAATTAACTATATATAATTCTGTACTTTTTTCTCTTCTCATTTTTTTTTTTAATCCCATAGAGGGTGTAGGAATCTTCAAGAAGAGAAAGAAGAGCAACTGGAGCAAATGATTCCTCTCTGTTCTTTTCACTTCGGTAGTCACCAGCTGGAGAAGCTCTGCTGCACCCCTCCTCTGCTGACTCCCAATCAACAAAGCTCCATCCCTCTAAGGAAGCACTGACTGATTCTCTGTTAGTGCCACCGGGATCCAGCTACTCGGTGAGAAGAATTCAGTATTAGGGCCTTAAGTGAATTCATCGACATCATGAGCTCTTTGTGCTGCCACAGATCACCCCGCTCACAGCCATGCCGGTCCCAATGGAACCTGGACCGTCGTTCTTATCCTGACACAGAATCAGGAATAAGGACAGAGACTTCTGTGATATTATAATGCATTCCCTTGTAAATTCACACTCAATCGTTGGTTCACATGAACAAAACCCACTATAAAAAAATTTTCAGTACACTTTCTAAGACAGTAATCCCTGAAATGACAACATTAATATGGAACTTATTTATAGACTAATAAGCCAAGATATTTTCTTTCTCAGAACTAGAATCTTACAAGCACAGCTGTTGAACAACACTTGTCAGAGGTGTCAAATCGTCTTTCACCGTTTAGACAGTCACCTAGCCATTATTCTCGTGGGATACATGAGTGGATGAGAGAATCATACTTGACAGATGGAAAAAACAGGCTATCCATATGGTAAATACAACTCCCCATTTCCCAATCATCTAGTCTAGCAATTTCCCTACTATTCTATACTGAGATACAGCCCGTCGTGTCAGTTAAAAGAAAGGGTTCATGCTTTTCCCCAACTGCTACTGAACATGAGAACGCACAAGTTTTGTGAATAATCTTCCAGTTCTCTATGCTGCATATAACCCACAAATGCTATTTGTACTGATTCCGGAAGTTAACAATTCAGGGTCCCTATGCCTGGGTATGCCAGAGAGAGATGTCCCTGATTGGCGCAAAAGCTGACGTGCTCGATTACTAGCTGAAAGGTTGGAAGTTTGAACCCATCCAGACGCACCTTAGAAGACAGGCCTGGTGATCTACTTCTAAAAGCTCACGGCCTTGAAAACCCTACAGAGCAGCTCTACTCTATACGCATCCTCTTGCTATGAGTGAGAATCGACTTGACGGCGACCAACAACAGCAACATTCTAGAGACGGAGTCCCTGGGTGGTGCAAACGGTTAAGCACTTGACTACTAACCAAAGGGGTGGTAGTTCGAAGCCACCCTGAGGCTCCTTGGTAGAAAGGCCTGCTGAACTGTTTCTGAAAGCTCATGGCATTGAAAACCCTATGGAACAGGTCTACTCTGCACACATGGTGTCGCCATGAGTCAGAAATGATGCAAGGGCAACTGGTTTATTGGTTTACACTGGAGAGGGGTCTCATGCTCTATCAGTCTATCCTACCACTGCTCTCTTCTAGGGAAACTGCCAGGACCACAGTCCTTACTGAAGCAAGTAGCCCTGGCCACAAATATTTGGACCATGTCATGGATTGAATTATGTTCCCCCCCAAAAAATGTGTGTATCAATTTGGCTGCACCATGATTTCCAATATTGTGTGGTTTCCTCCATTGTATGATGGTAATTTTATGTTAAAGAGGATTAGGTGGGATTGTAACACCCTTACTAAGGTCACATCAGTGATTCAATGTAAAGGGAGTTTCCCTGGGGTATGGCCTGCACCACATTCATCTTTCACGAGATAAAAGGAAAGGGAAGCTAGCAGAAAGGGAAACCTCATACCAAGAAAGAACACTAGGAGCAGAGCGTGTCCTTTGGACCCAGGGTCCCTGCGCCTGGGAAGCTCCTCCACCAGGGGAAGACTGAGGGCAGGGCCTTCCTCTAAAGCCCACAAAGAGAGAAAGCCTTCCCTTGGAGCTGACGCCCTGAATTTGGACTTCTAGCCTACTAGATTGTGAAGAAATAAATTTCTCTTTGTTAAAGCCATCCACTCGTGGTACTTCTGTTATAGCAGCACTAGATCACTAAGACAGTCCAGGAGAAGTTATGAGCATCCATAAGATTGCTTGGTTTAAGAGCTTAGGCAAAAAGGGATGATAGCTACTACAGAACCTATCATAGTCTATTCTTTTCTTGGAGTTTGGTCCATACTCAGACCATCAGTTGGTTGTAGGAGCAAGAAGGGTGAGCACGAGCAGAAAGACACCAGAAGAGAAGCCTAAATGGAAACGCCGTGAAATGTTAATGGCAAAGAAGTAGAGTACGAATGAGCACCCAGTGTTAGTGCAGACACACCCTGGAGTGGCACCAGACCAGGAACTATCTTCCTGCTCATGAGTTAGGTCCCTCCCTGGCAGTAACAGAGGCCTCTGTTGATTTTGAGCCTCTGGGTCCAGGTCTTGCAGTTGCTGTTGTTAGGTGCCATCGAGTCGGTTCCGACTAATAGCGACCCTATGCACAACAGAACAAAACACTGCCTGGTCCTGCGCCATCCTTACAATCGTTGTTATGCTGGAGCTCATTGTTGCAGCTACTGTGTCAATCCACCTCGTTGAGGGTCTTCCTCTTTTCCGCTGACTCTGTATTCTGCCAAACATGATGTCCTTCTCCAGAGACTGATCCCTCCTGACATGTCCAAAGTATATAAGACACAGTCTCGCCATCCTTGCTTCTAAGAGGCAGTCTGGTTGTACTTCTTCCAAGACAGATTTATTCATTCTTTTGGCGGTCCATGGTATATTCAGTCTTCAAGTAGCAGAACGCAATTCTTCTAGTCTAATAGAACAAAATCAGCTCCCAGCATCACTTCTAGCACTGCGAGAAGCGGCTGTTTGCGGCCAGGTTGTGTCAGAAATTAATGACCCAGCCCCTCGGAGCACCTGCACCTTCACCAACTCTGATCACTTCTCCCTCCCAAAAAAGACACCAAGCTCATCTCTTTAGCAGCCAGTAATTCTCAATCACAGGCATTTGGAAATGTGTACTGCGGGTGGGGTGGATATCTCTTGTTGACACAATGACTTGGTTAGGTTGGAGCAACATGGGCATCAAGGGACCAGGGATGCTAAACGTCCAAAATGGGCAGGACAGTTCCATAAAATGATAAATCACGCCAGTATACCCTCCTTGAGAAACACTGGGCCCCCTCCAACATTCTGGGCAGACAAAAGAGGGTAAGAAAGGCAAATTAAAGAGAGGAGGGCAGTAAGAGAATAAGCAACATCCTCCCTCAGAAGTGAGCCAGTCAAGTTAAGGCTGTCCAAAGGTCAACGTGATCCCCTATGCACCTCCTTCCCTCACCTCCAGCAATAATGCTAAAGGCACACAAAGTTCTTACTTTCATACCCCCTCCCATGGGCCCAGTTAGCTTTCCATTTCATCTTTTAAACACTGTGCACCTCCACATCTTTTTATTTGTTCTAATTCAGAGAATTTCTTAGCAACTAAATAATTATTGCTATTGTTGATAATAGCAATGACAAAACCAAACTCACTGCGATCAAGTCGATTCCAACTCAGAGCAACCTGACAGGACAGAGTAGACTGCCCCACAGGCTTTCCAAGGTTGTAATCTTTAGGGAAGCAGACTGCCCCATCTTTCTCCCTGTGAGCGACTGGTGGGTTCCAACCGTGACCTTTCAGTTAGCAGCTGAGCACTTAACCACTGCATCACCAGAGCTCCTTGATAATACCAATAGAGTATCAATGGAAAAATTTTCCACGTTGATAAAGGGCTTAATTACTAAATCTGTGGTGTAATACGTCTGTTAAAATTTCACTTTAGCAATTAATTCTTCAGAGGATAACTCTTCACAGATTGTGTGAATTAATATCCTCTTATGAAACACTTTTTTGAGCATCTGGGGAAAGAGAAGTGAAACTCTCTTGCCACCTCTTCCAGACTCTTTATAAAGCTCTAGGCAGTATTCAAAAGACACCCTGCACAAACAAGCTTTAGCACCCATGGTCAGGGCATGGGCAGACCAAATGGAAAGATACAGATCAGCAGATTAAAGAGCAAATATTTTAGAGGCGGTGCACTCAATTATGTGGGAGACAGACCCACGGCACTTTCTATACCAGGCAGATACCGCCACAAGGTAAAAAGTTCACCAGGATACAACTACAGTCTGAAAGTCTCCCCAGGCTAGAGAAGTCCAAAACTCAATTCTGCTTTAAACAAGCTGAGGTCTTGACTTAACTAGAACACACCATCAGTACAGGTGGGGGTTTCCGGCCTGTATGAGTCAAATAGGGGTCATTACAGGCTGAAACAGTGCTGTCCAATAGAACTTTCTGTGATGATGAACATGCTCTACATCTGTGCTCCCTAATAAGGCAGCACTAAGCACATGTGGCTAATAAGCACTTCAAATGTGGCTAGTTCAACTGAATAGCTACATTTTTTTTTAATTGTATTGAGTTGTATTAGTTTAAATATAAATAGCCACCTGTGGCTTGTGGCTATTGTATTGGACAGCATAGTTAAAGGCTTACACCATGGACTAGGCGAATAATCCAAAAGTATATCACAAGACAACCTTACTCATCTTCTGACTACCTGATAAAACACTTCCTTAACCCTTCCCCTCCATGCACACATAGACACTACGCATAAGATTTCACCATATCACGCATCAGAAGAGCAATACTTCTCAAAATTTAGCACACATCAGAATCACGGAGGGCTTGTTGAAACACAGATTATTGAGCTCCAACCCCAAGGTTCTGATTCAGGAGGTCTGGGTTGAGCCCCAATCATTTACATCTCTAACAAGTTCCCAGGTAATGCTGTTGCTGCTAGGACCACACTCTGAGTAGCACTAGAATGAAAACTTCAGCTATTCAAACACCAATTATCATGGATTGAATTGTGTCCCCCCTAAAATGTTTGTCAGCTTGGCTAGGCCTTGATTCCCAGTATTGTATGACTGTCCACCAATCTGTCATCTGATGTAATTTCCTGTGCATTATAAATCCTACCTCTATGATGGTAATGAGGTGGGATTAGGGGCAGTCATGTTAGTGAGGCAAAACTCAATCTACAAAATTAGTTTGTATTTTAAATCAATCTCTTTCAAGATATAAAAGACAGAAGTGAGTACAGAGACATGGGGACATCCTACCACTAAGAATGCAGAACCAGGAGGAGAGTACTTCCTTTGGACCCAAGGCCCCTGCACTGAGAGCTCCTAGGATGGTAAGATTGATGACAAGGACCTTCCCCAAGAGCTGGCACAGATAAAAAGCCTTCCCCTGGAGTTAGCATCATGAATTTGGACTTTTAGACGCCTAAACCGTGAGAGAACAAATTTCTCTTTGTTAAAGCCATCCACTTGTGGCATTTCTGTTACAGCAGCACTAGATGACTAAGACACCAACCTATCTACCAGAACAGCTTCTCTCACTGTCCCCTTTCTGCTACACAGAAGTGCCCTTTCTTCTATTAAATACTTAACACCTAGTACTATAAATGCAGGGTAGAGAGAATATAAATAAACAAGGCTACCTAAGACGGCTTCTCCACATATTAAATCCAAGATCTGTCCACATTTGTCATAAACTTTGTAAGTGTGTAAAATGCTGCAGAGACCAGAAACACAGAAAGGATGAATGCAAGCCTGCCAGGATAGTTTATGCCTAATCCCTAGAGTCAAGCTGGTGCTTTCTATCAAAATAATGTAGATCACTTGGGTCTATATGAGGATTACAGCCTTTTTCACCTTTCTGACACAAAGTTCTAAAGAGTAATAAAAGAACACATGTATCATAGTAAAGCATTTATGAAAAGCGTATATGAAGACAGTTTTTTCCATATTCCAAAAGAGAGGAGACAGAAATATAAAGGCTCTAGAACAAAGAGACTACAAAGAGACTTCTCCAAACAGTCTCTGGTCTACATTAATTACCTGCAACAACTCTTCTGGATCAGCTGTCATTTAAAAAGATATTTTGATTGTGGGGTTTTTTTTTTTTCTCTCTGTCCTCTGGTCTAATTATATATGAGTCCCTTTCACATTAACGAGATCGCCCCATCAAGTGCACTTTCCTGACTGTTCTTCTGAGCAGCCTCCTTCCTGCCTCCTCCACTCTCCCCTTTCTTTCCTCTCTAAAAGAAAGCCTTCATCCAGAATTTACTGTCACAATAAGCTAGGACAGGATGCCCTCAAATAAACTCAGATTCCAGCAGGGTTCACCGTCTCCCACACCACTAAGCCTTTACCCTTCTCCAAATTCCCACTGCCCCTCACACACTGCCATCACAAAGATTAAGAGTGATCTTTGGGTCCTGGAAATGTGGGCAGACAGGTATTGTTTCCAAGCACTTAGAGAACCCCCTAGTTGCCACGCGGTACTATGCACATTACTTCCTTAGACTGTGCCTACTTTACAGGTAGGGAAACTGAGGCATGATGAGGTTAAATCACTAAAATACAGTCCCAGAGAAACTCAGCGCAAGACTAAATTTGGTGCCCCTCCCCCCTCCCACAGACATTTGGCATGTCTGGGGACATTTTTGATTGTCACAATTGGGGAGGAGGGCAGAGCTACTGGTATTCAGTGAGCAGAGGCCCGTAATCCTGCTAAACATCCTACAACAACCGCCCCACGCCCCCCACAACAAGAGCTATCTGGACAAAAATGTCAACTGCATTGAGATTGAGAAACTCTGGTCTACTGGTATCTCTAGGATTATTTACTTAGGCCCCTAACTGATAGTTAAAGAATGGCTTACTCTACAAATTTATCATTGTACAGCATTTACACATGCCAGTCAAGTGCTATTTCTGACATGCTATGCTTTTTAGTTACTGTTAAAACAGAGGATATAGGGAGCCATAAAGGAAAATGAGCAGAGCTCACAAAGCCCAACTCTTTTCCTTCATTGAGAAAACCTGGCAAAGACCAGCTCCTTTCCTTAGCAACCTCCATCCCCTGAGCTGTGCTCAGCCTGTGCCTGGCTGCTCACCTGGAGTCTTCAGTTGCTGACATGCTTCTGCAGCTGCCTTTTCTCTGCTATGCTCATCCCCTCGCCCATGTGTCACTCCAGAGCAGTAATGATGTATGTTGATGGGAATCTCCAGAGATCTACAGCCCCAAATTGTCTGATTTGTTCATTAAATTGCACTCATTACCGAGCCATGTCAGGCATCTAAGGGCATCAGCCTTTCTGGCTTCCCTGTCCAAGGCTGGGCAATGGGACATTATCTAATAATGGCTCCAAAGTACTACCAAAACGAAAACAAACCTAGTGACGTCGAGTCGATTCTGACTCATAGTGACCCTATAGGACAGAGTACTGCTGCCCTATAGCATTTCCAAGGAGCACCTGTCAGATTTGAACTGCTGACCCTTTGGTTAGCAGCCATAGGACTTAACCACTACTCCACCAGGGTTTCCAAAGCACTAAAGCAAGCTTAAAACAACACTCCAACCAGTTTATAAGCTGAATACAATTTTTCTTTTTTAATTTTTCACTTCCTGCCCCTCTTTCCTAGCCATCCTTGGCTCTGCCTAGATTTCTATTAGTTGTCATTTTCTTTTCAAGGAGTCTGATTTTACTTCAAGCTGTAGAAGCTGGAGAGTTCAGAAAGAGATGCGGTATCTTTTCTACCCCTTCTTCCCAGACTTCCACCTGGACTCTGAGAAGGGGACACCAAACAGTGACTTTCTCCTTCTGGCCTCAAAAATCGTCAGCACAAATGAGAGCTCAAAGCCAGCCTTGGTCATAATGCTCCCAATGCCAATACCCGATTCACTGTTGTTAGGTGCCTTCAGATTTCCAGGTCTTTCTCCCATGGAGCCGCTGGGTGGGTTCGAACTGCCAACCTTATGGCTGGCAGCCGAGTGCTTAACAATTGTGCCACCAGGGCTCCTTACCTGACATGTGACTGCCAGTGACGAAGGATAAAGTGGAACTGGCAGAACCATGTGCTTTGCTAATGCTATTATCTACCAAACCGGAATCTTCAACTCTCCGGCAAGCTGTTTCCTTTCTAGAAAAAGTAATTAACAAAACAACAGTTAAGGAAAGTGATCCATGGAGAAGGAGGACAGTGGTTGAGGCAATGTGAGCTGGCAGAGCTAACAACCTGATATGGTACAGGAAAAGGGCAATCAGACCTGGTCCCATTCTCGACAACACACCTCAGGAAGGCCCAATAACCCTTCCTTGATTCTAGGAAAATCACGTCTCATGTAAATAAATCCCTAATAATGCCTGAGGTATTTCCATGCACATAATGAATTAAACCTAATGGTTTCCTGTTCACAATTATTGATTGGCATAGTGCCTATCACTTGAATCAATAGAGACTTTGGGAACCTTTCACAGGCAGGGCATCCCATTGCACTGACTCTGAGAAGCTGGAGAGACAAGAGTCCCTGTGACTTGGCAAAGTCAGAGTAACAATGGCAGCCACCGCCTCTGCCTTACCTTGGAGTAGAGAGTGTGGCAGCCTTCAAACACATGTCTTCAAAACCCACCAGCTCTGCTGCTTTTCTCCACTCACTCACTTCTGCATGCTAGACCACGATCCATTGATCACCAGCTGCCAGAGACAAAAGAAATGAATGAATGCATTAGGCCAAAAGACCTATGACTTCAAGTACTAAGTCACTGCTGGAATGTATTTGTTAGAGTTGGCTTAGCACTTAAGAAATAGACCCAAACACATATTACGGCTCAAGCTCAATAAAAGTTTACTTCTGGCTCCTGTACAGATACTGGACAGGTGAAAGATCTGTCACCGCAGTGGGCCTCCTCAATGCAGTGATCCAGGGACCCACGCTGACAACAGTCTTGCCATCTCTAAAACATTTCTAAGGTTGCTCTGTGGTGAGGCGGGGCCAAGATGACAGAGTACTGAGATGCTTCCGGAGGTTCCACTTACACCAAAGACCCGAGAAAGCAAGTGAAATGGTTACATATATGCCAAAGTAGGATCCCTGAACACCAAGGACAAAGTTCGGAAACCGAACTGAGCGGCAGGGAAAGGGAGAGATGGTTCGGAAGCAGCAAGGAGCTGCTGGACATGATTCGACAGGAACCAGTTCCCCTCAGGCACAATCCCCTGGAGCAATCACAGCAGGGCTGGAGGTAGTGTTAGGGACCTGGTTTCCTCAGGGAGAGACAGCCAGCTGCACAGTCTACTCACGTCTCACAAACCAGAGAAGAACGGCGCTCTCGGCAAAAGCTAAGTACTTGCATTTATTTTACCACACCCCCAGCCCCCAAGATGGCTTCAGTGGCTGTCAATTTCCTGGGCCTGAGATAGGTTCTGCTGTGTGCCCTGAGCCATCCTCCTGGCCTTGGAATAAAAAATAATCTGCCAGATACACTAAGCTGGGGAGCTCAGGACAGAAGCGGCTCCTGTCCAAGCACAAATGGTCAGTGGACTTTGAATACCTTTAACCCCTGCACGGACCTGTGTGGACCCATTTCAGGACATTAGGCCCTTGTTGATAGACTGCGGTGGTATATCTGCTTGAGATCTGACTTCAACTGTCTCAGCTGTTCGGTGGAGAGGTGGGTTTTTGATGTTTGACACCAATTTGCCTGTTAAACAGGGTCCTAACCTACCCACATCAGGGGCCTGAGGACTGGTGGCTCCACCCACGTCACCTAGCCACCCACGACAGGGGTCCAAGGATAAGCGGTGCCTACCAGTCCTTACAACCAAAAGCATTGGGTGCCCATGATCCAGCTGTAGGACCCACCCACCTGTGCGTTCCAGGGAACAGGGATACGCTTTCCTTATAGACACTCAGGGGATGGTTGGCAGGCCCTTGTGCTATTCAGTCTATGACCCCCTGCAGCAAACAGACACCTGTGCCTACACCAGACTCCCCTGCCCCCTGAAAACGAAGGTTGCTCTGGGGAGTTCTCTCTTTTCAAGCCAGCCAGGAGTGGAAAACACAATGGAGGAGCTACATGGGAGTTATCTTTTTGAGTTTGTGTCTTTTCCCTAGAAAGGGATCACAGTACTTCCTACTTTCACTCACACATTATGCTGGCTAGAACTCAGTCACCAGTTGGCTAGAACTATCCACACAGACTGCTGCCAGGAGTCTCTGTTGTACAAGGCTGACTCCAGCCCAACCAAGAAGACAGCATTAGGTTTGTTGTTGTTAGGTGCCGTCGAGTAATTCTGACTCACAAAGACCCTGTGTACAACAGAATGAAACACTGCCTGATCCTGTGCCATCTTCACAATTGTTGCTATGTTTGAGCCCATTGTTTCAGTCACTGTGTCAATCCATCTCACTGAGGGCTTTCCTCTTTTTTGGTGACCCTCTGTTTTTCCAAACATGATGTTCTACTTCTGCAGCTAGACCCTCCTGATCACATGTCCAAAACATGTGAGATGAAGTTTTGCTATCCTCACTTCCAATGAGCATTCTGGCTGCATTAGGTTTAGAGCAAGCAATTTTGGAGAAGACACAAGCACAGTAACCTTGACTTAGTTACTTAACAACTCTGAGTCTTGATTTCCTCATCTGTAAAATCCCCTGCCTTCCTCTGAGGGTCACTGTTGTTACTGTTGTTAGGTGCTGGTGAATTGGTTCCGACTCATCGCGGCTGTATTAGGAGACTCAGAATAAGACAAAGCAGCAGTTCTCAGACTCCCTGTGCGTGCACATCACCTGAGCATCTTGGTAAAATGTAGATTCTAACTCAGGAGGACACGGTGAGGTCTGAGATTGTGCTTTTCTGGGAAGTTCCCAGGTGATGTCAATGCTGCTGGCCTCAGAGGAACAGAAAAGAGAGTAAAAAGAGATAGCTAGAGGATAGTTTTGTAAACCACAAAGTGATCTATAGAAATATATTATTTTCCTGGTCCTGACTTTAATTGATTATAAATGAATTCCCAACTAGCCAGAGGTTTTAGGATGTGTTTAGTATGAGTAAGACAGAATCTGACAGTCACAGAGTTTGGAGAATAGGAAGAATTTAAGGAGTTACCATACCACGCCCCTTATTTTGAAAACAAGGAAAGAAATTCTGAGAAATCACTGATGCCCCCGCAAAGCCTCTCAATAACTTAGTAGTGTGATAGGATTAGAAAGCAAACATTTGACTTTTTTTTTTCTGTCATTAAATAAACTCAATGATAGCCTTCTAAACAAAAGGAATCTTTACTCTTCACTAAAGCTAGAACAAATATGATTCTGGCCCATACCCAAAAAGGTCCCAGAAGGTGAAATTCACCAAGAAAGGCCACCAGGGTACTAAATACAGGCAAGCTGTCACAGGGTACACAACAGGGATTTTTCAGGCATATGATCTTCAAAATACAGTGAGCCCTAACAGTTATGTCCCACATATCCAAAATGTCATTTAAACACAAATTACCTTCCTTTTACTTTCTGGAAAAAACGAGAGTTTTGGTTCCAATGTGTACAAATTCTGAGTCATTCCTATTTGGGGAGAACTACAAAAAGAGAGAATTTGGGGTAGCAAATAGAAAAGGGAAATCAACAAATTTGCTGAAGAGGAACACAGGTTTTGGTGGCAAACCCTGAAGACAAAAGAATCTAAACTTTGTTCTTTTTTATCCTGGTATGTAAATTATTTTGCATCTCTGAGATGATGGTGGGTTCTAGGAGCTTATAGAAGAACATGAGATGTAGGATCACTGATGTGAAAGACAGGAGTCAAAAACTCCCAAGTGATAAATCAGAAAGGCACAGAATATCTGGAAACCAAATCGGAAAGGAAAAGAGGGGAGCCACTTAGCACGTATGTCATCTCCAACAAAGCAAAGGGAATTTGAAAGTGTCTTGGTGAAATTAGGAAGGAGTACTTATTGAGCAAGGAATGGTAAATGGAAATCAATACTTACATTAAAAAAAAAAATTTTTTTTACATACTCGTTATTAATTTAAGATGAGCCACTATCAGCATCTTCATTTAATGAGCAATTTTAAGTATTTTTAATAAAGATTAAACTAGTACTTGAAGCTTCCATATTCCATCTCACAGCCCTCTTCCACCTTAAGGCCTTTAACTCCTCAATCAAGAATTCTCCCATCCTGGGGATTTTCCAGAATCTTCTGTAGACTAGAGCGTTATTAGTATTCTTTGTAGCATGGGCTTCTTTGACAGCCTGTTGAAGCCAAGAACTCCATCCTCAGAATAATGTTAATATTATTATTAAAAAGGAAGCCATGTCGAGAAATTACAACCCTATGCATTGCTGGTGGGATTGTAAAACGGCAGTCACTGTGGAAAACTGTTTAGCAGTTTCTCAAAACGTTGAACACAGAAGTACCATATGACCCGGCAATTCCACTCCCAGGTATATACCTAAAATATCTGAAAGTAGGCACTCAAACAAATACTTCTACACAAATTTTCATGGCAGCATTATTCACAACAGCCAAAATGTAGAAACTACCCAAGTGTCCATCAACAGAAGATAAACAAAACATGGAATGTGCACGCAATGGCCTATTATTCAGCCACTAGGAAAAATGAAGTTCAAATACATGCTACCACATGGATGAACCCTGAAAACATTAGCCCTTAGGGAGTTCGTGAACCTCAGTTTAAGAACAAGTGATTGGGGAAGGACTCTTCTAGGATGGTGAAGGTGTTTTTCTTATAGGAAATGCTGTGCAGAAAAGTTTTTAAAAACCTGAAGATGCACAGTAAAAAAATCCTGCTCAGGATCAGCCAGAGAAGAAAAGAATGAGTTGCAAAGAGAAGCCTAACCTTGACTTTCTCTCCAAACTCAACACTATTCATGCCGTGCCTTCAAAATCCTATATTAAGGAATTCCCAAGAGATTTTCTTGGCCCCAGCCTCTTAGACACAACATGTTCTACATCCTGATGGCAGGTGAAGGGAGGCAGCACTGAGAAATGGAAGACCCAGATGAGATCCAAGCTTCAGTCTCAGACCCCTTGTGTTCTGCCACTAACTAGCTCTGTTAGCTTGGTCAGGTCACCTAGTTTCTGAATTGAAACTTCCTGTCTATAAAACGAAAAGTTTGAATTAAACCATCTCTGGGATTCTTTCTAGCTATGACTTTGTGATTCTAAGATAATGCATAACTATCTGGGAAGTAATGTTAATGTGTCAAAAGTGCAAAGCCACCACCCAGGGCACATGCTTTCTGGGCTTGGAGTGTCCTTCCCAGGACTGTTACACACTTCCCTGAGGTTCCATGGACAGACTGACTTCCCTGGAGCTGCAATGGAGGAGCCCGAGTCAGATCTCAGTACTGAGCTCCCTCTGAGTCAAGAGACTTTTTTGTACTTGGGGAAACTCCTTCCTGAGAAGCTGGTTCTGTCCCCCTCACTGTCCCCAGCAGCGGAGGCAGGAGACGATCTGCTACTCCCAGAAGATGCTGCAGACTGGCTAGAAAGCCAAGCTGGGGCTCAAGAAACATCAGCAGCCCCTGCACCAGCCACCCTTATACCAGCCTCCTCCTGGACACTCTCGTCCTCTGTCCCTTCCCAGAAGACCTACTGCAGCAACTGTGGTTTCCGTCTTGGCTTCCTGCATTCTGGGACAGCCAAGTCTGTCACCTGCATGTACTCCCCTGACCTTAACAAGCTGTTTTGCCAGCTGGCAAAGACCTGTCCAGTGCAGCCGTAGCTCAGCTCACCACCCCACCCCAGCACCTGTGTTCACACCATGGCCATCTACCAGACGTCAGCATATGACAGAGGTCATGCAGCACTGCCCCCACCTTGAGTGCTGCTCTGACTATAGCGACGGCCTGGCCGCTCCTCAGCATCTTATCCAGGTGGGAGAAATCCTGTGTGCTGATATTTGTAGGACACCATCACTCTTCGACATAGTGTGGGGTACCCTATGAGCTACCTCAGGTCGGCTCTGACTACCACCATCCACTTCAACTTCATGTGTAGCAGCTCCTGCAAGGGGGGGAGGAACCCATCCTCACCATCATCACACTGGAAGACTCCAGTGGTAATCTGCTAGGACACAACAGTTTCGAAGTGCATATTTGTACCTGTTCTGGGAGAGACAGACGTACAGAGGAAGAAAATTTCCACAACAAGTGGGAGCCACCCTCTGAGAGGATCACTAAGTAAGCACTGCCACCAGCACTAGCTCCCCTACCGAGCCAAAGAAGAAGCCAGTGGATGAAAAATATTTCACCCTTCAGATCCATGGGCATGAATGATTCAAGATATTCCTAGAGTTGAATGAGGCACTGGAGCTGAAGGATGCCCAGGCTGGGAAGCAGCCAGAGGGGAGCAGGGCTCAATGCAGCCTTCCAAACTCTAAGAAAGGGGAATCTACCACCCACTGTAAAAAACTAATGTTCAAGAGAGAGGGGCCTGACTCAGACTGACGTCCTTCACTTCCTGTCCCCCATTTACACACCCTACCCCTGCCCTCCTTTCCTACCATTTTGAAATTCACATGCTTGAACCCCTACTTGATACAGGTGTGTCTCGAAAACACTCAAGAACTCTTCACTTACCTTAGCATGGGCCTCCACTAAAGAAGCTGGCTTACACTGGTGTTCTGGGGGGCATGAGAGAGCTGGGACAATCCAGCTTAGATTGTAAGGTTTTTACTATAAGGAATACTTGGAAGAGATAGGATGGCGTTCCTGCACGTAAGAATTAGATTTTAAAAGCAGTCATAGAACTTACCATACCTGGGTTGGAAGTCTAGACCAGTAACAGACTAGCCAGGGAAACTATCTCAAGGTGTTTTATTTCTCCTGACAGCAATGTGCATGTCTACAAAATGCTGATACCTACCACCTACCTCGTGGGGTTTGCTGTGAGGTTAATGAAATGCTATATGTATGACTCAAAGATCCCGTAGGGCTGGAAGTCACCAGGCTGCCTGGCCTTAAAACCTTCTTAGATTACATGGCATCTGGGACTTGGCCTCTGGGGAGTGCTGGTCCCCTGTCCCTGTTGGTTGATGGATTGACTGGGCAGCTGGTTAAGGGGAAGGAATTTCCTTGTTCCTTTTATGCTGGCCTAGCCACGTCCTGTCTAGCCTCTGGGTAAACCTCAGCACCTAAAAGGAAACCTCACCCCATCCCACTCCTTGAAGGATTCCAGCTTTTACATGGAATCCGTATCTACCACCACGTCTAACTGCAACCAGACACTCAGAGCCTAATTTCTTTTGCACTTTGGAAAGCACATTTGCATTCTTTGCCTACATCCCTTGTCCCCTCCCCTTTTTATATCCCCTTTTTATATCTGTTTCTTATTTTACAATAAAACTTTGCTATTAAAAAATATTAATGAGACTTTAAATTTCTTCTCACACTATGTCATGGATTGAATTATGTCCCCCAGAAATGTGTGTAACGGGAAGCAGAGCCAAGATGGCAGAATATACAGACACTTTCGGAGAGTCCTCTTTAAAACAAAGACCCAAAAAAACAAGAGAAACAAGTATATTTATGACAAGCTAGGAGACCTGAGCATCAAACACAACCTTAGAAAATGAACTGAAGGGCAGGCGGAGGAAGAGATGGTTCAGAAGTGGAGAGGAGTTACCAGACCTGAATCTTGGGGAGCCCTCAGGCACCATTCCTGGAGTGGCGGCAGCGGGCTTGCACTAGCGTTCAGACGCAGTTTCCTCAGGGAGAAGCAGCCAGCCACACAGCCTACTCACACCTCCAAAACCAGAGAAGAACGGAGTTCTTGGCAAAAGCTAAGTACTTGCATATATTGTACCAAGCCCCCCCACCCTGCTCCCTGCCAGCCAGCTTCAGTGGCTGGATTCCCTGGGCCTGAGATTGGCACAGTTGAGCACCTATAGCCATCTTCCCAACCTTGGAGAAGGAAAAAAATTGCAATTGGGGGAAAAGATAATTTGCCAGCTCTAAAAAAAGAATTTTTTTTTTTTTTTACTAATGGGCAGAGCTCAGGACAAAAGTGGCTCCTGGCCAGGAATAAATGCTCTGTGGAACTTTCAGCACCTTTCCCTTCTGCATGGACCTGTGTAGGCCTATTTCAGGAGAATAGGCCCTTGTTGGCAGAATCCAACCGTTTGAACTGTGCGCTGGAGAGGTGGGTGTTCATTGTTTGACATTGCTTTGCCTATTAAACAGGGCCCTCACCTACCCATATCTGGGGCCTAAGGACTGGTAACCACACTCAGGTCACCCAGCCATCTGTGGTAGTTGTCCAAGGATAACTAGTACCTCCCAGTCCTTACAACTAAAAACACTGGGTGCCCATGGTCTGTCTGAAGAATCCAACTACCTGCATGCACTAGGGAACGGGGACGCGCTTTCCTCAGAGACACTCGTGGGTCGGTTCTCAGCCCTCTACCTTGTTCAGACCATGATCCTCTGCTGTAATCAGATACTGGTACATACACCAGTCACCGCTGGCCCTCTAACACTGTAGGACAGAGCCTGTACCACACACTTGATGATCAGCTAAGAGGACACCTTAGCTGAATTCATACAAGAAAAGTCAGGGGACTCCTAGACTGATTGCCTGATAATGGCTCTAGCCATCTGGGAAAGGACGTCAGAGCTCCAAAGCTGAAAATAACCCAGCCAGCTCACTCAAGCAACCCATTTGAGCATATCAAAACAAAACAAAGCAAGAAGCTACGACACAGTAAGCAAGTATAAACTAATACAATAACTTACAGATGGCTGAGATACAACAGTCAATATCAAATCACATAAAAAAACAGACTATGATCACCTCAGTAAGCTCTCAAAACAAAGAATCTAGGAATCTCCTAGATGAAAGTGCATTGCTGGAATTACCAGAGGCAGAATCCAAAAGATTAATATACAGAACCATTCAAGACATCCAGAAGGAAATGAGGCAATATGCAGAACAAGCCAAGGAACACACAAATAAAGCAATTGAAGAAATTAAAAAGATTATTCAGGAACATAATGAAAAATTTAAAAAGCTGGGAAACTCCATAGACAGACAGCAATCAGAAATTCAGAAGATTAACAATAAAATTACAGAAGTAGACAACTCAATAGAATGTCAGAGGAGCAGACTTGAACAAGTACAAGCCAGATTTCTGAACTTGAAGATAAATCACTTGGCACTAATATACTTGAAGAAAAATCAGATAAAAGAATTAAAACAAATGAAGAAACCTTAAGAATCATGTGGGACTCTATCAAGAGAAAAAACCTACGAGTGATTGGAGTACCAGAACAGGGAGGGATAACGGAAAATACAGAAGGAATTTTAAGATTTGTTGGCAGAAAATTTCCCTGATATCGTGAAAGATGAGAAGATATCTAACCATGATGTTCATCGAACTCCACATAAAGTAGATGTTAAAAGAAAGTCACCAAGACATATTATAATCAAACGTGCCAAAACCAAAGATAAAGACAAAATTTTTAGAGCAGTGAGGGATAAACAAAAAGTCACCTACAAAGGAGTGCCGATAAGAATAAGCTCAGACTTTTATTTTTTTTTACTAGGCAGAAACCATGCAGGCAAGAAGGTGATGAGATGACTTATTTAACAAACTGAAGGAAGAAATCCCCAGCCAAGAATCCTATATCCTGCAAAACTGTCTCTTAAATATGAAGGTGAAATTAGGGCATTTCCAGATAAACAGAAGTTTAGGGAATTCGTAAAAATCAAACCAAAACTACAAGAAATACTAAAGGGAGTTCTTTGGTTAGAAAAACAACAATATCAGGTATCAACCCAAGACTGGAACACTGGGCAGAGCAATCAGAAGTCAACCGAGACAGTGAAATTAAAAAAAACAAAGATTAAAAAAAAAAAAAGGCTCAAAATAGGGTAACAGCCACGTTATTATACAGAAGAAGACAACATTAAAATAATAAAGAGGGACTAAGAAACGTAATAACAGATCTTCCATTGGGAGAGGAAGATAAGGCAATACAAAGAAATAAAAGTTAGGTTTAAATTTAGAAAAATAGGAGTAAATAACAAGGTAACCACAAAGCAGAGAAACTATCCTGCTCATCAAAATAAATATAAGAAAAAAATAGAGACATAGCAAAAACAAAACTAACAAGAGCAAATATGAGGAAAGAACAATATATAATCTACTCAGCACATAAAATTAAGTGGGAAAAAGAAACTGTCAACGACACACAAAAAAAGACATCAAAATGATAACACTAAATTCATACCTATCCATAATTACCCTGAATGGAAATGGACTAAATGCACCAATAAAGAGATAAAGAGTGGCAGAACGGATTAAAAAACAAGATCTGTCTATGTGCTGCCTACAAGAGACACACCAGAGATTTGGACACAAAACTAAACCTCATGGGATGGAAAAAATGTATCAATCAAACAATAATCATAAAAAGAGCCGGAGTGGCAATATTAATTTCCCACAAAATTGACTTTAAAGTTACATCCATCATGAACGATAAGTAAGGACACTATATAATGATTAAAGGCACAATATGTCAAGAAGATATAACCATATTAAATTTTTATGCACCCAATGACAGGGCTGCAAGATACATAAAACAAACTATCAGCATTGAAAAGTGAGATAGACACCTCCACAATTACACTAGGAGACTTCAACACACCACTTTCGGTGCAGGACAAGACATCCAGAAAGAAGCTCAATAAAGACACCCAACCCACTGCCGTCGAGTCGACTCCAGAATAAAGACACAGAAGATCTAAATGCCACAATCAACCAATTTGACATTGTAGACATACACAGAATATTCCACCCAACAGCAGCCAAGTATACTTTCTTTTCTAGTGCACATGGAACATTCTCTAGAATAGGCCACATATTAGGTCATAAAGCAAGTCTTAGCAGAATCCAAAACATTGAAATATTACAAAGCATCTTCTCTGACCATAAGGCCATAAAAGTGGAAATCAATAAAAGAAAAAGCAGGGAAAAGAAATCAAACACTTGGAAACTGAACAATACCCTACTCAAAAAAGACTGGATTACAGAAGACATTAAGGATGGAATAAAGAAATTCATGGACTCCAGTGAGAATGAAACACTTCCTATCAGAACCTTTGGGACACAGCAAAAGCAGCACTCAGGGGTCAATTTATATCAATAAATGCACACAAAGAAAAAGAAGAAAGGGCCAAAATCAAAGAATTTTACCTACAACTTGAACAAATAGAAAGAGAGCAACAAAAGAAACCCACAGGCACCAGAAGAAAACAACTAATACAAATTAGAGCAGAATGAAATAGAAAACAGAAAAACAATTGAAAGAATTAACAAGACTAAAAGATGGATCTTTGAAAAAAGAAACAAAATTGATAAACCCTTGGCCAAACTGACAAAAGAAAAACAGGAGAGGAAGCAAATAACCTGAACAAGAATTGAGATGAGCGATATTACAACAGACCCAACTGATATTAAAAGAATCATATCAGATTACCAGAAAAAACTGTACTCTAACAAATTTGAAAACCTAAAAAAAATGGATGATTTCCTAGAAACACACTACCTACCTGAACTAACACAAACAGAGGTAGAATTATAACAAAAGAAGAGATTGAAAAGGTAATCAAAAAACTCCAAACAAAAAGCCCTGGCCAAGACACCTTCACCACAGAGTTCTACCAAACTTTTAGAGAAGAGTTAACACCACTACTACTAAAGGTATTTCAGAGCATAGAAAAGGAAGGAATACTCCAAAACTCATTCTATGAAGCCAGCATATCCCTGATACCAAAACCAGCTAACGACACCACAAAAAAAGAAAATTATATATCTCTAGCCCTCATGAACTTAGATGCAAATCCTAAAAAAATTCTAGCCAAGAGAATTCAACAACATATCAAAAAAATAATTCACCATGACCAAGTGGGATTCATACTAGGTATGCACGGATGGTTCAACATTAGAAAAACAATGTAATCTATCACATAAATAAAACAAAAGACAAGAATCACATGATTTTATCAATTGATGCAGAAAAGACACTTGACAAAGTTCAACACCCATTCATGATAAAAGCTCTCAGCAAAATAGGAATAGAAGGAAAATTTCTCAATATAAAAAAGAGCATTTATACAAAGCCAACAGCCAACATCATCCTAAATGGAGAGATCCTGAAAGCATTCCCCTTGCAATCGTGAAGCAGACAAGGATGACCTTCATCACCACCGCTCTTGTTTAACATTGTGCTGGAGGTCCTAGCCAGTGCAATTAGGCTAGACAAAGAAACAAAGGTCATCCAGATTGGCAAGGAAGAAGTAAAATTCTGTCTACTGGCAGATGACATGAACTTATACAGAGAAAACCCCAAGGAATCCTCAAGAAAACTACTGAAACTAATGGAAGAGTTCAGCAGAGGATCAGGATACAAGATAAACATACAAAAATCCATTCGATTCCTCCACACCAACAAAAAAAAAAAACACATCGAAGAGGAAATCACCGAATCAATACCATTTACAGTAGCCCGCAAGAAGACAAAATACTTAGGAATGAATCTTACCAGAGATGTAAAAGACTTATACAAAAAAAAAACAAAACTACACTACACTTCTTCAGGAAACAAAAACAGACCCACCTAAGTGGAAAAACATACCTTGCTCATGGATAGGAAGACTTAACATTATAAATATGTCTATTCTACCAAAAGCGATCTATACATTTAATGCAATTCCGATCCAAATCCCAACGACATTGTTTAATGAGATGGAGAAACAAATCACCACTTTCATATGGAAGGGAAAGAGGCCACAGATAAGTACAGCATTACTGAAAAAGAAGAACAAAGTGGGAGGCCTTACTATACCTGATTTTAGAACCTATTATACCGCCATATTAGTCAAAACAGCCTGGTACTGATACAACAACAGATACATAGACCAATGGAACAGAATTGAGAATCTAGACATAAATCCATCCACATATGACCAGTTGATATTTGACAAAGGTCCCAGGACAGTTAAATGGGGAAAAGACAGTCTTTTTAACAAATGGTGCTGGCACAACTGGAGATCCATCTGCAAAAAAATGAAACAAGACCCTTACCTCACACCACGCACAAAAACGAGCTCAAAATGGATCAAGGACCTAAATATAAAATGTAAAACGATAAAGATCACGGAAGAAAAAAGAGGGACAACTTTAGGAGCCCTAACACATGGCATAAACAGTACACAAAACATTACTAAAAAGGCAGAAGAAAAACTAGAAAACTGGGAGCTCCTAAAAATCAAACACCCTTGCTCATCCAAAGACTTCACCAAAAGAGTAAAAAGACTACCTACAGACTGGGAAAAAGTTTTTAGCAATGACATTTCCAATCAGCGTCTGATCTCTGAAATCTACATGATACTGCAAAAACTCAAGCACAAAAACACAAATAAACCAATTAAAAAATGGGTAAAATGTATGAATAGACACATCACTAAAGAAGACATTCAGGTAGCTAACAGATACATGAGGAGATGTTCTCGATCATTAGCCATTAGAGAAATGCAGATCAAAACTACAGTGAGATTTCATCTCACTCCAACAAGGCTGGCATTAATCCAAAAAACACAAAAAAATAAATGTTGGAGAGGATGTGGAGAGACTGGAACACTTATACACTGCTGGTGAGAATATAAGATGGTACGACCACTTTGGAAATCAATTTGGCACTTTTTCAAAAACTAGAAAAAGAAATACCATATGATCCAGCAATCCCATTCCTCGGAATGTATCCTACAGAAATAAGAGCTTTTACACAAACACATATATGCACACCCATGTTTACTACACCACTGTTTACAATAGCAAGAAGATGGAAGCAACCAAGGTGCCCATAAATGGATGAATGGATAAATAAATTACGGTATATTCTACACATGGATAAAGAACAGTGAGAAATCTGTGAAACATTTCATAACATGGAGGAACCTGGAAGGCATTATGCTGAGTGAAATTAGGCAGTTCCAAAAGGACAAATAGTATGTAAGACCACTATTATAAGAACTTGAGAAATAGTTTAAACTGAGAAGAAAACATTCTTTTGTGGTTACGGTGGGGGGGGGCGGGGCAGGTAGAAGAGGGGTATTCACTAATTATTTAGTAGATATGAACTACTTTAGGTGAAGGTAAAGACAACACACAATACAGCAGAGGTAAGCACACTTGGACTAAACCAAAAGCAAACAAGTTTCCTGAATAAACTGAATGCTTGGAAGGCCAGAGTAGCAGGGGCAGGGGTTTGGGGACCATGGTTTCAGGGGACATCTAAGTCAATTGGCATAATAAAATCTATTAAGAAAACATTCTGCATCCCACTTTGAAGAGTGGCATCTGGGGTCTTAAACGCTAGCAAGCAGCCATCTAAGATGCATCAATGAGTCTCATCCCACCTGGATCAAAGTGGAATGAAGAACAACAAGGACACCAGGTAATTATGAGCCCAAGAGACAGAAATGGCTACATGAACCAGAGACTACAACAGCCTGAGACCAGAAGAACTAGATGGTACTGGCTACAACCGATGACTGCCCTGACAGGGAACACAACAGAGAACCCCTGACGGAGTAGGAGACCAGTGGGATGCAGACCCCAAATTCTCATAAAAAGACCAGACTTAATGGTCTCACTGAGATTAGAAGGGTCCTGGTGGTCACGGCCCCCAGACCTTCTGTAGGCCCAGGACAGGAACCATTCCCAAAGCCAACTCTTCAGACATGGATTGGACTGGACAGTGGGTTGGAGACGGATGCTGGTGAGGAGTGAGCTTCTTGGCATCTCCTGCCTGCAGGGCAGATGAGAGGGTAGAGGGGGTTAGAAGCTGGTGAAATGGACATGAAAAGAGAGAGTGGAGGGAGGGAGCGGGCTGTCTCATTAGGCGCAGAGTAATTGGGAGTATGTAGCAAGGTGTATATAAGTTTTTGCGTGAGAGACTGACTTGATTTGTAAACTTTCACTTAAAGCACTGTAAAAATTATATATATATAAAAAAGAGGCAATGTTAACACGCTGTTATGACTACTGCTATGCGGTACTAGCAGGGTTTTTTTCCCCAACAGCTTTTACATGTACAATTCATTTACACTGATTACATTCAACATGTTGTACAACCATTACCACCATCCTTTTCCAAATTATTCCACCACCATTAACAGAAACTCAGTGGCCCCTAAGCTCTGACTTCCCCCTTTCTCCTCCCTCCCACCCCTGCCAACCACTAATAAGTTCTGGTCTCTATACAAATCTGCCTATTTTATGTAAGAGGGATCATACCGTATCTTTCTGTGACTGATTTATTTTGCGCAGCATAATGTTTTCCAGGTTCATCCACGTCAGAGCATGTACCAGGATTTCACTTTTTTGATGGCTGAGTAATAGCCCATTCTTATGTATATTCCACATTTTCTTTATCCATTCACCTCTTGATGGACATTTCCCTTGTTTTTACCTTCTAGTTATTGTGAATTGTGCTGCAGTGAACACTGGTATACAGGTTGCTGTTTGCATCCCTGCTGTCAATACTTTGGGCCATACACTTAGGATTGGAGCCTGCTGGCTCACATGATAGTTCTATGTTTAACTTTTTTGAGGAACCACCAAAATGTTTTCCACAGCGACTGTGGCATTTTGCATTCCCACCAGCAATGAGTGAGGGTTCCAATTTCTCCACATCCTTGCCAACACCTCTGATTTTCCTCTTTTTTTATTAGAGCCATTCTAGTGGGGGTGAGATGGGATGGCATTATGGTTTTCGTTTGCATCTCCCTAATGACTAATAATGTTGAGCTAGCACCAGCAGAATTTTAGGATTCGTCATCAGTAGTAAAAACAAGCTCATCAGTTCATTTGAAGAGAGACGGAAATAAACCTCCAATAAACTGAGCATGGAATACGAACTGCAAGAGGAAGCAGCTGACTGGGTTACTGGCGCCAAAGGCAGTGTACTCTACCTGGGTCAGCGCCCAAGCTGAGATCCTCATTAGACACGGTAACCTCCCCATCACTGGCGACAGCACCCATCTCCCTCAAACATCATGTCTACAAAATTCAACTCAACGGACAGCCATCTAGTTATTTCCAGAGAGAGAATGGATGAATGAAACCTGGCTCCTAAGGTCAATAAAACCAATGTCCAAGCTTTGGGTTGTGAACACAATCTCAACAGGACAGAATTTAGGAAAATCCATACTTATTAGGAACTTTCAAGTTTTAGAAGAAAGTGGTTTGAGAATAACTTTGATCTGCCTTCTGTGTCAGCCCTGAAGGATAGTGACTAACTAACCAACAGTATTTTTACTAATACTGTCACCCCTTCCTTCAGGGCATGTAATTACTGGATATTGTTCAGGTTTAAAAGTCACATGTGTATTTCCAGAATCCCAGCCACGTGTGTAGACTAGCTTTACATGCATAGAATTAGGAGTTATGAAGTTATTGGGCATTTTGACTGAATCATGATTTCAACTTCAGGTGTGATTAACCAATTTACACAAAGTGCTTTCAAAACTTGTATTATGACTCTTAATTGTTAGGTTACATTCTGCCTTCTCCTCCACTACATACACACACACATGCACACACACACACAAAACCAGCAAAGTGACCACAACCATCCCTCAGTCCCCACAATACCCATTATCCCAACCTTATAGAAACAACATCCATTATTCCAACCTTTCACAACTATTTTGTTTGAGCTTCTCTTTGACTGAGATCTCACAAAGCCTCTCGAGATCTTCTAGACTAGAGGCTACACACTGCTGGGTTGCCAGCTCCATTATTTCACCTCCTCCAGGAATTCCCAGAGACAGCAGTGCCACCTGCTGGTAGGGAGGGCACAATCTGCTTTCTGGAAGCCTATGGGTGACAGGAATGGCAGCCTAGATTTCTGTCTTTGGGAGCCTTTCTTTTCTAAAGCACATTATCAGCATAAGCTAACACCTGAGATGTGTAACCTCCACAGGAGCCTCCATTGTGACTGGCAGGTCGTCTGGAAGCCACGTAAAGCAAAGCCAGGCTGGCCAACAATGAGGCACTTCTACCTGGAAATGCCTCCTCAATGTTCCAAATGCAAGAGCCTCACTGAATTCAACACTTCCTGGCTCTGTTTCCCCCACTGCTTCAGTATCAGATAATAGCACTCCCAGGCCCTACCTGAGGCTCTGCTATCTAGCTCTGTCTCCCATCCTAAGGAAGGTGCTCAGACCCCTCTCAACGCGAAGGCTCTTACATGTACACAATGTGACACAGATCCTTCTCAAGGGACACTACTGCTTAGGCATGGAGGTCAGACTCTAATCTCTTTCATTCGCTCTCCATCCTCCCCACGCCTAACCCAAGGGACAGAAAGGACAGAAAGGAAATGATTTTGTTGTTGTTTTGAAAGTAACACAAGTGAGCTTTCATTGATTCAGAGAGTAAACCCTTGTGCTATAGGTCACTGATACATGTCGCGTCCCTCAAGATGCACTCAGCCTGCCGATCTTCTGGTTTCCCTTCCTTAACCTGATCAGTCTTTTTCAACCTTTCCACAGCCCCTTCCACAGGCTGAACGTAAGAACTGCACGCCCTCTGTGTAGTTTTCACAGGCAGTCCCCAGTTACAAACGTCCTACTAACGTGCAACCTATAGTTACAAACCAATCCCCATAAAGTCTATTTATTTTAAAAATTTGAGGTATATACAATGGTTCGTAATAATAAACTGGTGCTACTTCAGGAAGCATGTTAAAACACTGTTATTATTACCGTATCATCATGTTAAAGATATTTTAGTGTAGCTGGAAATGATTCTTTAGGTATAGAAAAGGAACACTACATGCTGAGAGAAACATTCGATTAACTGACATTAGGTACAACCCGTGCCTAACTGTTCCGACTTACGTACAAATTCTACTCAAAGACAGATTTAGGAACAGAAAACTCATTCGTAATCCAGGGATGCCCTGCTTGACAAAAATGACATTTTTTTTTTCTTTAGACCTAAAAGCATATACTTTTTGTAGTTATACCACCTCTTTCAACCTTCAGAATTCCTTCCCCCAGCATCACTAATACCAACTTAAAAATTTTAGGCAAAATTTTAAGTTATTCCCGATAATTAGCTTTGTGTTCCAAACTATTAGCCGACAACCTATATTTCACTTCACTAGGGACAGCTCTTATGTTCCCAGCAAGCTTGGGCTTCGCAGCAACTTCCTTTACTTTCATTCACCTCAGAATTCTCACCTCCCTAACAAATGTAGGTGCTCCCTCTTCAATTTTTTTTTTAAATTGCCAAGCTAATTGATTTCCCATCAAGTATAGACATTTTGCCACGATGCAGGGGCAGATTAATCAGTAAGCAAGGTACTCATGGGATTACAGTAAGCAAGGTGTGCAACAGGCTTAACTGTGTTTACTTACTAATCAGTAGTGTACAATTTCACGGGGTTTTTATCACATCTTTGATGTGGTGAAAACCAGGCAAAGTTTTGACTCCAGACTAGTACGTGGGCACAAGTAAACCCATGTGTACCTTGCTCATTGAATAATACATTACATGTCTGAAAATCGTACTATTTCCTAAAGAAACAAATCTGTAGGGAGAAGAGGAATAAAAGGACTTTGAAAAGGTATCAGGATGTCTCCAAGGAATCAGATAAATAAAGATCTTTGTCAATCTCATGCCAGAATAAGTTCTAAGTGGATTACAGTGAAACTCCAGAATACAGTAAAATTAACACTAGTTAACCACTGGACAACTGAAGGGACTTTTTATGTTTCACTGTAAGGATGTACACTATGCCCTTGCTATTGCAGGTCTGGGGAAATGGAGGAGAGAGGTAGGGGATACCTTGCAGTTTTAATCTGCTCTGAAACTCCCGCACACACCTCCCCTTTTCAAACCATGGTTTACAAGAGATATTCCCTCCCACACGTCCCTCTTCTGTCAGCCAAATGGTCTTCTTCAAACACACACTTTTCAAAGAACTGAAAAAGTCTGAAGAGGCTTAATTTAGACCCTGCCTTCTTCTCACTACAGCCCAGTAACATGCAGAAAATAACTAATTTCCCTCTTGAACAGCCCCAGAAAAGCCTCAGTTTACAGCAACTCCCCACCCACTACCCCCCGACAAAAAAAAAAAATCTGTCTTCTTGAACAAGAATCTCAGTGTGCTGATCTGGTCTGCAGTTCACGGCAGGCATTTCCTTCCTCACAATTTACCAGTCATCGGTTAAGCATCTCATTTAGACCTTCTCCGGCAGCGCCCAACTGCTTAGAACATTTTTTGCCCTTTAATGAATCTCTGGGTTCCTTCAGCTCACTCAAAGGCCCAACTGCAGTGAACCTGGGCCGAGGGTCGCCTGCAGGTCCAGCGGGCAGAGAAGCTTCTCCGGGCGGCACTCTGGCTCGGTCCCCCGGTCACGCTGCCCCCACCCCGCCCGCACCGGGGCAGAGAGCACTTCTGCACAGCTGCGCTTGCAATTCAGCTTCGCTCACAGCCACAGGATTAGTGCACGTCCCAAGGCTTCAGAGGTTCGAGTTCCAAGGCCTTGGCCACTTTAACACGACACTACATTTTTTTCCTTCATTTTCTCGCTGTATTAAAACTACTTGCTGCTGGGCCGCAGTCCGGGTCCAGCATCTAGAACGCCCCGACCTCGCCACTAGCACTCTTTACCTGCCAGCATCCCTCTGGGCAGGAAACAAAGACAGAGGCAAGGCTGCCAGATGGGCAACTCCCTCCAGTGGCCCCGTCTCCGCGGTGGGGAGGATGTAGAGTTGTGTAAGAAGTTACAAAAGAGAAACCGAGGCACCAAGAGGTGTGGCTGAGCCTGGATCTGCGACCACCTCAGAAGCAGGGCTCCCTTGGGGGGGTGAGCCCCAGACTACCCCCGTCCCGCCCCTCCCCGCCCATCCAGCTCACCCCAAACAGGTGAAGGTGGGATAGGAGGACCTGGTGCTCTATAGAGCTTTGACGTTGAGCAGGAGCAGGATCGGTATCAGCAAGTGGTCTGGGAGCCATTTCTGGAGGTGGCCGAGGATTGAAATCTACCCCTCCAGCTCCCTGTCCATCTGATGTTGGTGACGGAACACATGGTGCACTATGGAGCTCCAGTGTTAGTGCAGGGGCAGGATCGATATCAGCAGGTGGTCCAGGAGCTGGTTCTGAAAACGACCCATGTGGTCCCTGTCCCGGAGACACGAAGATGGATAAAAGAATGGAAACAAATACATGCAAAGAATAGAGTATATTTTATAAAGAAAATAATGTAGGGTGCTGTGAGATAAGACTGGGGCGTGGTCCAAAAGGCCTCATTACGGTGACATTTTTGTGTGACCAGAATGACAGGAGGGACCAGCCCTGCTCTTGTCTGGGGACAGAGTGCCAGGGAGAAGACACAGCTGTTACAGAGACTGGGAGGCAGACATGAGTTTTTCCAAAGAGGGAGTTGAAATGCAGCCACTATGGCTAGAGGGAACTGAGGAGGAGAGGAGGCAGGGAGGAGGAGAAGAGGTCCAGGACCCATGACCTGGTAGGCTGGAGGAGTTATCTCCTGCTCTGTGATAACCACACCCCCAAAACTAATAACTCACGACACAACACAGCACACAGTCTCTGTGGGCCAGAAATCCAGGCATGGCTTACCTGGTGACTGCCCCAAGTTCTCAGGAGCCTGTGGTTGTGGGCTCAACTGAATCTTGACTGGGGAGGATCTGCTCCCTACTTAATTCCATGTTATGAACAGGACTCTGTAAGCTGTTGGTCTGGGGGGCCTCACTTCCTCTCTGTCTGTTGATCAAGACCCTCCAATCAGGTCTTTGTCACATGAGTCTCTCCATGGGCAGGTCATACATCACAGCTCCTTCCTGGGGGGAGAGAGAGAAATAAATGACAAAGAGAGAGATGACTGAGAAACAGAGAATAAAAGAGAGCCAAGAAACATTGCCTCAAATGGGGTCATTATGACTTGAAATCGACTCAGTGGCACCTAACAACAACACTCTTGAGAAGCAAGTCCCTGAGTCCTACCCAAAGCGAGGGGAGGTGGTCACACAGGATGTGGAGACCAGGAGTTAGGATTGTTGGGAGCCGCTGTACAGGTTGCCCACCCCCTAGTCTGAAATGAAACACTGGGTCAGATTGTATATAATGGGAGTTACTGGAAGGTTTTTTGCAGAGGGTGACGATATCTGATGTTCATTTGATTCCAACCCCATCCTAGTGCAGACTGGGAAATGAGACCGAGAGTGGAAGTGACTTTCCCAAGTTCACAGCACCTGAGCCCAGCCCTGTTTGGAGATGTACTCCCTGGTGTTTCCCAGCCCTGCTTGAAATTCTTCCAACTCTGAGTTTGTTCATTAGCTACACGGACAGATTACCCAATAGGCAACATAAGCACGGTGAACACCACATCTCCGATGTAGCAAAACCCACGTGAAATTATTCACTACAGGTTAGTAAGTAAGCACAAGTAGACCTGTGTTTACCTTGCTTACACAGTCACCTGCCCCCTGTCAGAGAATGTATACTTGAAAAGAGGCTTTGATTCTGTAGGAAGGTGCTCTGGGGTTGGGAGAGATAGATGCCAGCTATACCTAGACGCAGAGTACTAGATGTGGCGAAAAAATATGAAAAGATGAAAACGTTCATTACAGATGATCTGGGAAGCAGGTAAGGCCTGTCCTTACCTTGCTTATTACATAATCCACCCCTGGTTACCTTCAGGTAATGGCACCCCACGGGTTCTATAGGTATTATCTCACATATACCTGATGAGGTACCCAGGAAGAAGACACTAGAATGTTCCTTACTGTCTGGGTAGGAGGACTGGGGAGGCTCTGAGAAGCACAAAGGCTTGTCCAGGGTCACAAACTGGTTGAGAGGGATGAGCTTTGTCTGAACCCAGCTCTCTCTGCTCAAAGTGGGGCCCTGCCTACATCCAGGCATTTCCCAGGCTCTGGGAGCAGAGGAAGGGCTGTGTTGGTGACACTGTGTACAGTTACGGAGATGGCATGGGGAGAGGTGAGCATTCAGCAGCATAGAGGGGATTTTGGGGAAGTCCTAATTGACATCATGCCCAAGTCAGGAGACCAGGACATGACCTCACTTCCTTGACGACAGAGTACATAGAACTTGGAACCCTGGTAACCAGCCCCCTATCCAGCTCACTTGAGTGGAGACACTCAAGCTAGGAACATGTTTTCTTGTTGTCTCCCATCTTCCCTTGTATCAAAGCTTGAGAGACACAGGAGTTCGACATCTTCACCAAGGCTCAGACGTGGTCTTGTCCCCCACCCACGGAAGTTCAGGCCATTCACCAAAAATAATCCAAAGGTAACACAGGGTGGCCCAGGGCTGCCAATCCAGGCCAGACCACCACTGTGATCCCACCTGGGCAGCCCCACACCCCTACCCAAGGTCATATCATCCCCCTGGCCATACCAGCCCTTGTCCTCATGGGGTCCCTGGTAACGGGGGCCGGGAGGAAATGTGGACAGAACTGATGACGCAGAAAATTCTTGGATGAGGCAGGGTCCATTTGGGACAGGGGTCGGTGGGAGTCAGGGAAGGAGGCGCCATGTGATCTGGGGAGGTTTGGGAGGGGAGGGATGATAGTGAGGAATGTGAAAATGGTGCTGCTGCTTCAGGACTAGCACACATTGAGGGCAACGTGAAGCTCCATCCCCACGGCCTCTCACTATACTGGGTTCATGGGGCTGAGTCTGACCATGGCTCGGTCTAGTCCATCAGGTTGGGTGCCTTGTAGACCAGGGGCTGGGATGGCAAATGTGGAGGCCTCTTTCACTTCCCTGCCCTGACTCCCCTGATCACACAGAACGCTGGGATTTAAGTTTACCCAGGGGTTCCAGCTGAGACCAGGTCTCAGGGAGGGATTGTCAGGGTCACAGGCTGAGTCAGCACTCTCACGTGGGCTTTCTCAGAGATTCTGCTAACCCTGAGTGGGGCAGCCAACTTACAGCCCTAGCTGCTGGCATTGCCTGGGCCACTCCTGACCCTGTGCCAGCCCAGCTTCTCCCAGATCCTGCTGCAATAGGCACAGCTTGATTTTTCTATCTGTGGACTTGGTAAGGTTTGGATGGTGTTGCCCACAGTCCAACCCGCCCAGCATGGGGGAACTGGGAGCTCCTCGGAGGCACAAGGGCTTGAGGGGCAGAGAGAGAAGGAGGCAGCACGGACGGACTCTTGATGCCTCCCTGGCCGCTGCCGGCACTGTCTCTGCAGAACTGCCCGCAGGAGATCCCCAACGAAAAGGAGAATGGCATCGTCTACTTGGTCTACCCCAAGAATGGAGCCAGGAAGGGCTGGAACAGGTGCTGGGTGAGTGCAGGGGGAGGGGACTGCCATCCCCACTCAGGAATCTGAGGTGACCAGAGGGGGCAAAGGGCCCAGACACCACTCTGTAGACCTCAAGTCCCTCTCAGGACTTTTCCTCTCAAGGGTCCCAGTCCCCTCCCTAAGGAATCAACCCCCCCCTCCACTGCCCTCCCTGCCCTGGCCAGCTAAAAAGTCACTCTTCCCATATTTGTAGGAATATGAGAAACGAGCTTTTTATACTGTCTTCACTTCACGTAAGCCCATACCTCTTTTGCGAGTTGCTGCTGTTTTAGTGTTTAACATTCAACCCCTGGGCCCCAACAGCAGCTGGCTGGACTGTCCTTCTACACCTTCTCCCAGCTTCACACATCATCACACTTAGCAGGCTTCTTTTACCCTAAAGTGTGGGGATCAGTGTATGACTCACCTTTTTCTATAACCTGCAATCTCGGGGAATACATCACGTGACCCCTTCAGGTCAGGGGCTGTATCCTGACTCCATACAGAACATTCCAGAAGGAAGGCCTGTCCCCACAGTGGCTGAGCCTCTCGCTGCTGCTGGCCCTGGACTGATTCCTTCTGCTGCCCTTTCAGGAGGGCTGCAGGAACGCTTACATGTGTCCTCACACTCTGACCCACCCAGGACAGATTCCCAGGAGTGGCATGCTGGGGGGAAGGATGTACACATTTCAAGTTAGGATCATTAGAGCCAGACTCCTGCCCAAAACAGCAGTCGCAGTCCTGGGGCCCAGCAGTTTGTGATGCTGGCTGCGTCTCTGCATTGAGCCTGTTCCAGATGTCATGGCTCTTTTCCGTTTTGTGAGTCTGCTGTCAGGGCGGCCAACAGAGCTGCTGGGTGGCTCTGAGGGACCTGTTGGCCCTGAGAAGCTGAGCCACCTCTCAGGCCTTTACCAGCCATTCACATTTGTCCTCCCTGAGCCATCTGGTCAGGTCCTTGGTTCTGTAGAGGTCTTTCTCCCACCCCAGGTTCTCCAGGCTCTCACACTTGGCTGGATCTAGGTGCTCCACAGCTTTGGGTTCTCAAAATCCCCTTTAATGTGTGGAAAGAAAAATCTGTGTCTTCCTTATCTCATGGGTGTGTCTGCTCTGTGCACTGTCTTCAGCTGGGAGGAAGTGAGCTTGCACCATTCCTTCCCCTCTGAGTCAGGAGGAGAACAGGCCTCACCTAGCACAGTGGGAACATCACGGAGCCCTAGTATCAGACAGTTCTGGGCTCTGATCAGGTGACTTCAAGCAGACAACGGATATTACCAAGCCTCTGTTTTCACACCTCTGGAATGGGGTGTTTTGCAAGGACTCCCTGGGATACTGCTCTTCCTTCAGGGAGATAGCATGGTTACTTCATTAACGAAATCACTTCAAGTCCCTAATGTTTGTAATCAGCCCCCACCTCCAATCCTGCTTGGAAAGCCAAGTCCTGTTTCCTACTCAAGGCACTCGTGTCCTGCCTCCTGCCACAGGTCACTGAGGGAGAGCGAGTACCTGGTCCGAGCTCTGGGCCCCCAAGCCTCCTGGTGGTTCACGTGGCTGACTCTGACAGTATGTCCCTCCTCTGTCCCACTCCAGTGTGTCTGTGGTTCTGAGGAGGACCTGGAGGAGGCCTGGGTGATGAAAACCTTCAAGGCAGGCTCACTGGATAAGCTGGTGGAGCTCCTGGTGCCTGCCTACCTAAAGGGTGACTTCTCCTACATCAAAATCTTTCTGGGAGCCTACAGAACCTACGCCACCACCCAGCAAGTCCTAGACAAGCTGCTCCAAAGGTGAGCCCTCCACAGCCTAATGGGGACTCTACCCCCTAACAGCTGAGTCTGGAGAATGTCGCATCACCACACAGAGCCTCAGTTTTCTCCTCTGAAAAGTAGGGTAGTAAAGGTCCAATCAGCTAGAATTAGTGTCAGGACTGAATGGGATAAGCCACAGGAAGCTCGCACCTGCAGCCCAGGTCTATGGCAAAGGGTGTTGGAGGGGCTAGAATGTTCACATTTATTATTTTTCTCTTGCCCATGAAGCAGCTGTCTGCTTCAACCCTCACTGACTACATGACCTTGAGCAAACCTACTTCCCATTTGTAAAGGGGAGCTGGAGATTCCATTTAGTGGGTCCTTGTCCTTGGTATACTCAGAACAAGGGTCCCTGGAGGCTGGAAGAGGGGCCCCAGGACTCTCAGATACCTGGGAAGGTGCTGGTTGGGTTCACTCATTCAACAATCATCCATGAAGCCCCTAATCTTGCAGACACTGTTCTAGGTATTTAGCACTGTTCAGTGAACAAAGCAGATAGGAAGCCCTGCCCTCCTAGGACTCCGTTCCATTCTGAGAGTCAGACAGGAACACTAGACATCTTAAGCAAGTGGTGTCCACAGTTCATTACATGTGACACCCTCATACCACCTCTAGGTATGGCTGTAACCACCCCTATTCTGCTGAGTACGGTGAACCCCAGGAGCAGCTGAAAGGGTGAGTGGACTTTGTGTGGAGAAGGGAGGCCTCCTATCTCTACAGAACGGTGGAGGTTTTAGGGGTCCTGTGTCTGGATTGGGGTTGGCAGACCCTGGGCCCCACACATCTACATTCCACTAGAGGGATGAGTTTAGGGGCGCCCCTGCAGGATGTAAGCAGTCATAGAGAGCTGGGAGTGGATCCTGGGTGTCATGGGCAGCAGAGGGGAGGCTGGGGGCTCAGAGAGGGCCCTGAGAGAATTCATCCTCCCACCATTCCCTCATATCACTGCTTGCTCCCTCCTCTATTTGGGGCCCAAAACAGGAGGTGACGGGGGCGGGGGTGCGGGAATGGAGAAAATTGCTCCCAAATCCCGATCGCTGGTTGTGGGTACTCAGCTGCATGTGGGACCCGTGTCCCAGGGGAGAACAGTGTCCATGGGAGAAGAGATGCTCACACACGTGCAGAGAACCAGACAGCAAGCTGGTTCACACGCTCCAGAGGAGGGGCCCTATGGCCTGGGCATCTGGGTCAGGGGATGGACTCTGTGTGTCACCCAGCATCAGATAATCCTAGAACACTACTGTGTGCCAGGCTGTGAGGTGAACATGCAGACACGCATCTCCGTGCCCTTAGAGGATTACTGTCCAGTGGAGAGAGAGCCAGGGACAGAAAGGGATGTAATTCAGGCTCCCTAGGAGGGAGAGTTCATCAGACCTTTGAAGGGAGCTCCTTGGGACAAGCCCCTGTGCTAGCCTCCTGTCAGTGACCAGGCCTGCCACTGTCAGGGCAGCCACAGGGCCTGTGCAGGGTGATGCTGACCTTTGGAAGGTCAGGGACAGAAACAGTGACTGGCCCCTTGCAGGGGTGTCCTGGGAGGGCAGTGTGGCGGGAGAAGCCAGGCCACTGACCCTGCTCATCACCACCCATCCTCAGAGCCATCTCTTTTATCCTGGGCACATGGCTGAAGGAATACTCCGAGGATTTCAATCAGCCCCCAGACTACCCCTGCCTAAAGCTCATGGTAGAGTATGTGCACGTGAACATACTAGGCTCACATCTGGAGCGCGGGGCCCAACTTCTCTTGGCACAGCTGGATCAAATGGAGGTCACTGAGGCAGAGCCAGATGGTGAGGAAGACTGGGCATGACTGCACGTGAGCTTGTGAGGGGCACGAGGGAAGACCCCCAGAGTTTGGGGTTGAGCCAGAGCTCAGAGTAACTTCAGGACCTCCTCTGGTGGACTACAGTCTGGGAAGACTTCCTGGGGTGGAAATCTTGGGAATGGGCTTCTCTTCGTGGCAGTGGGTGTTTTCCATCATTGGCAAGGCATGAGGAAAGGCAGTCATGTTGGTGAACCTTTCTCCTCTTGGAACTCCAGAGCCGGGGCCAGCGCCAATTGTCAAAGGGGCTCGAGAGCTAACTTTGCCCCAAGAACCAGCTTCTGGACAATCTTCTGCGGTACATTCTGCTTCCGTAGCATCACCAAAGAGCCGTAGTGCACCACCTATTATGTCATCGGCTCCAGCACTGGCACCACATGGAGAGCTGGCAGGAGGGGCAGACCCCTCTCCTGGGCCACCTCCAGAACTGGCTCCTGGACCAAAAGCCGATGTCAATCCTGCTCCTGCTGCTGCGCCAACACCGGAGCTGCAGAGAGCACCAGCTATTCCATCACCAGCTCCATCGCTGGTACCAGACCCAGAGCAGGCTGAAGGGTGGGATTCTTATCCTGGGCCACCTCCAGAACCGGCCCCTGTACCACCTGGTGAGGTTGATCCTGCTCCTGCACCAAAACCAGAGCTCCACAGAGCACCACTGATTCCATCACCAGCTCCTGCACTGGAATCTGGTGAAGAGCCAGCTGGAAGCTCAGATTCGTATCCTGGGTCACCTCCACAACCACTTCCGGGACCACTGGCTATCGTCCATCCTGCTCCCGCTCCTGTTCCAACACTGGAGCTTGATGGAGCCCAGGTCTTCCCCCAGTCCCATTACCAGCATCAGGTGGAGACTCAGATGGAGAGGTGCATACCCATTCTGAGCCACCTCCAGAACCGGATTCTGGACCACCAGCTGACGGCGATCCAGCTCCTGCTCCAACACAGGAGGTCAACAGAGCAACAGCTATTCTGTCATGAGCTTCAGCTCTGGCAGTGCATGGATAGGCCACTGGAGATTCTGATTCTTAACCGGGACCACCTCATGAGCCGGATCCTGGACCATGTGGTGATGTCGATCTTGATCCTATACCAACACTGAAGCTCAATAGAGCACCGCCTATCCCATCACCAGATGGAGAGCACGAAGCAGAGCTGGATTTTTACCCTGGGCAACTTCCAGAACACACTCAAGGACTACTTCTTGAGTCAGATCCCACTCTTGCAGGAACACTGGAGCTGGGTACGACAACAGGTCCTCTATCACCAAGTTCAGCACTGGCACCTGACGGAGAGCCTGCTGAAAGATCGGATTCTCTCCCTGGGTCAAGACCATAAGGAGCTCCTGGACCACCTGCTGAGGTCCATCATGCACCTGGGCTAATGCTGGAACTCCATAGAGCACCATCACCAGCTCCAGCACTGGCAGCAAATGGAGAGCCAGCTGGAAGATCAGATTCTTATCCTGGGCCACATCCAGAGCTGGCTCCTGGAACACTGGCTGATGTCAATCCTGCTCCTGTTCCTCTACCAACACCAGAGCTCACTGTACCCCAAAGGCCTCCATCTAGATCTCTGGCCCGGGCACCAGGAGAAGAGCCTGCTGGAGGGCTCGATTCCCATCCTGGGCCACCTACAGAAATGGTTCCTCAACCACCTGCTCCTGCACCAACACCGGAAGTCCTTAGGGCATCAGCTATTTCATAACCGGGTTCAGCAGTGGCGCTAGACAAAGAGTCAGCTGGAGTGGTGGATTTCCATCCTGGGCCACCTCCAACTGGCTCACGGAGAAACAGCTGATATCGATCCTGCTCCAACTCCAACACTGGAGCCCCACAGGCAAATAAATCCTCCACCTCTAGCTCTGCCTCGGGCACCAGAGGTGGAGCCAGTTGCCCTACCTCCTCCGCAGCAGCTCCTCATTCACAGCCAGGGAACATCAGCCTCAGAACCAGACATTTTCTTCTTCTCACCTCAGTGGGTACTTTTTTTGCTTTTGTTCTAGTATTTTTCCACCTCAATTTATACTTTATAGCTTATACTATATTAACGGGTAGAGTTCTTCTTAAATAAAGTTTTTTGTTTTAATATCTTTAAAATGTGCCCTATAGTGGCTTTACCTAGTTTCATAATCCTATTCAACCATCACCAGTATCTACTTCAGAACGCTTTCATCACCACTGTGATGGTTCATGTTATGTGTCAACTTGTGTAGGCCATGATTCTCAGGGATTTGGCAGAAGTTATGTAATCATCTTCCATTTTGTGATCTGATGTGAGCAGCCAATCAGTTGGAAGAGAATTTTCCTTGGGGATGTGGCCTGAAAATTAATATATCTTCTGGGGTATGCAGTCATTAATCTGGCCAATGCCTTTTCCTCCATCCCTGTTTTAAAGGGCCACCAGAAGCAGTTTTCCTTCAGCTGGTAAGGCCAGCAATACACCTTCACTATTTTTTCTTGGGGCAATATCAACTCTCAAACCCTACGCGATAATTTAGTTCACAGGGAACTTGATCACTTTTCCCTTCCAAAAGACGTCACACTGGTCCATTACATTAATGGCATTATGCTGACTGAACCTAGTAAGAAAGAAGTATCAACACTCTAAACTTATTGATAAGACCTTTGCATGCTAGAGGGTGGGAAATTATTGTGACAAAAATTCAGATGCCTACATCTTAGTGAAATTTCTAGGGCTCCAGTGGAGTGGGGCATGTTGAGATATTCCTTGTGAAGTGGAGGGTAAGCTGATATATCTCGCCCTTCCAACAGCCAAAAAAGAGGCACAACATTCGTTCGGCCTCTTTGGATTTTGGAGGCATCACATCCCTCATTTGGGAGCGCTATTCCAGCCTATTTATCACATGACTTGAAAAGCTTCTAGTTTTGAGCAGGGCCCACAGCAAGAGGAAGCTTTACAACAGGTTCAGGCTGATGTCCAAGCTGCTCTGCCACGTGGGCCACATGATCTTGCAGAACCAATGGTTCTAGAAGTGTCAGTGGCAGATAGAGATGCTCTTTGGAGTCTCTGGCAGGCCCCTATTGGTGCATCACAGTGTAGATTCTTAGGATTATGGAGCAAAGCCCTGCCATCCTCCGTATTTAATTACTCTCCTTTTGAGAAACAGGTTTTGGCTTGTTACAGAGCCTTAGTAGAGACTGAACACTTATCCATGGGACACCAAGTCACCATGCACCTTAGCTGCCCATCATGAACTGCATGCTGTCTGACAAACAGAGCCATAAAGCTGGATGTGCTCAGCAGCATTCCATCATTAAATGCAAGTGGTATATATCATATCACGCCTGAGCAGGACCTGAAGGCCCAAGTAAGCCGCATGAGGAAATGTCCCAAATGCCCATGGTCTCCACTCCTGTTACATTACCTGCCCTTTCCTAGTCTTCATCTATGGCCTCATGATCAGTTGACTGAGGAAGAGAAAACTGGTTTCTGGTTTACAGATGTTTTTCTGCATGATATGCAGGCACCATCTGAACGTGGAAAGTGGCAGCAAAGCACTACAGCCCCTTTCTGGGAACTCCCTGAAGGACAGTGGTGAGGGGATAGCCTCTCAATAGGCAGAACTTCAATCAGTGCACATGAGTTTTCACTTTACTTGCAAGGATAAATGGCCAGATATGCAATAGTACACTGATTCATGGGTTGTGGCCAATTTTTTGACTGGATAACCAGAGACTTGGAAGGAACATGATTGGAAGTTTGGAGCTAAGGAAGTATGAAGAAGTGGCATGTGACAGAGCTCTCTGAACAGGCCAAAGAAGTGAAGATATTTGTATCTTGTGTGAATGCTCTGACATAGGGAGCATTCTCTAAAGAAGCAAAACCAGTAAAATGTATAAAGATATATATATAGAGAGAGAGATTTATATCAAGAAAATGGCTCACATGGTTTTAGAGGCCATAACATCCCAAGTCTGTGGGTCAGAATAGAGGCCTCTCCTGATTCATGTAGCCTCAGGTGCTGGTGAACCCAATATCAGCAGGCTGGAGAACACAGGTGTTGCTCACAGGCTGTGAAGATCAACCAACCCCAAGATCAGCAGGCAAGACTGTAGGTAAACAGCCTGCTGAAGTCCCAAAAAGTGGAGGTCAGAGGAGCAGGATTCAGCTACAGAATTCCGAGCAAGCAAAAGCCCCGGAGCCCTGCCATAATGTCTGCACACATTGGATGCAGACTACACGCCTAAAGAAACTCCCCTTCAATCAACTGGCTATTCACAGCATATTGCACCACTGGGGTGATCACATATCAAATCTTAACAGGGAAGTGACCACAACATGACTGCCAAAACTCTGAGAATCATGACACAGCCCAGTTGACACACAATCTTAACTATCACAGTTCACCCCTTATCAATTTGGCACCTGTAAACATGTCCTTCAACCATACATAATCTCTGAATAAAGATAATAACAAAGTCATTCTTGTGTCTAACGTGATACAACGAACACACAACCAAAAATGCACTAGCTCTGTTTACATCTTATATTTTATAAATGGAGAAAACAAAAATATTTGATGCACACATACAAAGCAGAAATACTCATAACTGTTACAGCCCTCATTTCTGCAACTGATCACGTGGCCATAACTAGTCTTTGGAACTACCTCATTTCACCACCCATTCCATATTACCTGTCCTCAGCAAGCACCTCAGCTGGTCTTGGCTCCCTGCCTGGTGGGGTGACCCAAACCATCATTCCTAAAGGGTCTGGGCCATTAGTAGTCATTTCAGAATGGAGCTGCTGTAATTTTCCATTGACTTTAATCACAGGGCACGTGTGATGGTTAAGAATGTGTCTACTTGGCTAGGCTATGATTCTCAATGTTTTGGCAGTTGTCTGATGTTGTGATCACTTCCCTGTTGAAATTTCGTATGTGATCACCCCCATAATGGAATCTTCTGAGTAGTAACAGTGTAGGTAGAGCCCGTGGTGGCTCACTTCCCCCTCAGCCTTTATCTTTTTGCCCTCTACTACCTACTTCCTTTTTGCTCACCTTGCCAAGGTTCTTGGCTTTTTCTGGATCCTGTGCCTGTCTCTTGTTCCTCTGACCTCCAGTTCTTGGGTCTGGAGCTGGCAGCTTACCTACTGATCTTGAGATTCATCATTATTCACAGCCTGTGAGCAGGAGCCCTGCTCGCCAGCCTGCTAATCTTGGGTTTGCCAACCCCTGTGGCTACATGAATCAGGAGAAGCCTCTATCCTGATCCACAGACTTGCAGCTCTACAATCACGTAAGCTGTTTCCTGGATGTAAATCTCTCTCTATATACATATTTATACACTATTCTAGTTTTGCTTCTCTAGAGAACCCAGCCTAAGACATTTGGTACCGAGAGTGCTTCTAGAGAAACAAAATTGTAAGGATGAGTTTTCTAGATTAGCTCTCAAGTCTGCTTAGAGTCAAAGATGTTGATGACTCTGCTTTCATTAGTAAAGAGGGCACTGCTAATCCACAGCATGAGGTGGCAATTCAAATATGCAAATCATCACCACCAAGGATTAAAAAAAAAAAAAGATTAGGTATTGGAAAAAGGCGAGGCTTGGAGTGATTGCTTATATGATACCTTTCAACAATTTTCTCATAATGAGATGTATAAGGAAGCTGGTTGGCTGGTCCTACTTTCACTAGATGAACTGGTGAAAGAAAGACGTTCGCTCAGGACTTCAGTGTCAAAGCTCAAGTGCAGCATGAACAACCTCAAAGTTTCTACTTCCGTTTTGAAAGAAAGCCTTATTTCTTGTAGCAACAGCGCTGATATTGCCAAAAACCAAAAAAGAGTCTTATTGTAAGAGTGGCTGAATTACAACACCACTTCAATTGCCAACCTCAAGACGTATCTGAAGTTAAAGTGAGGGCATTCATTGGGAAGAAATGAGATCCTGAAACTTGGGATGGGGACATATGGGCAGATAATTAGAAAGTTGGAGACACTTAGCCCCTAAATTTCATTTAATCACACCTTCCTATAGAACCACTTCCATCTGAAGAGATGACGTCATGTGTGCCTGCTACACCACTCTGCCCAGTAAAACCATTATCCTCTCCACTTTCATCTAATGAGATTAGTCCTAGCCCAGCTGCCTCTAAAGAGCCCTTGCCTGAGTCATTGTCTGGGGCATCATCTGAGGCAGATGCTTTACAACACAATGCTGAATGTTCTCAAAACAACTCCACACTACTGATTCTGGCTTCTAGACCTATAACTAGATTTAAGTCCCAGCGAGCCCCAAAAAGGTTAAGTACAAACTGTGACCCAGGAGGAGGTATGCTACACTCCAACAGAACTGCTTGACTTTTCTAATACGTACAAACAGGAACCAGGGGAATAGGTGTGGGAATGGTTATTAAGGGTGCAGGATAATGCTGCAAGGAACGTAAAGATGGATCAGTCTGAGTTTATTGATATGGGTCCGCTAAGCACACATTCTTCATTCAGTGTTTTAGCTTGAGAAGACAGGAAAAGATCTAACAGTTCCTTTGGTTGGGTTGCTGAAGCATGGATTACGCAGTGGCCTGCACTACATCAAGTTGAAGTACCAGACCTGCCTTGGTATACTGTACAAGAAGGTATTCAAAGGCTTAGAGAAATTGGCATACTAAGGTGGATTTACCAGGTTAAACCCACACACCCACACATGGATGCCCAGAGAATACAACTATTACCACAATTGTGAGGAACAAATTTGTGAAGGGAAATCCAGCATCCTTGAAGACTGCTGTGATTGCTATTTTACGTAAGTCAGATTTGACAGTGGGAACGGCCCTAACTGAATTAAGACAGCTAAACACAATGGGGCTGACTGGACCCTGTAACAGTGGGAGCCAAATGGTTGCACTCAATTGACAAAGTGGACAAAGACAAGGTAGGCGTGGTTACAGTAACAGACAGCAGAGTCAAAGCAGTAATCAGAATAGTCTGACTCATATAGACTTATGACTACTAACTCATGGTGTCCCTAGGAGTGAAATAGATAGTCAATCTACTAGATACGTACTTGATCTGTACAAACGGATGAATTCTAGGTCAGGTGAACAGCAGCCTAACTCAAATCGCACTCAGTCAACTCCCATGCTTGAGCGAATTTGAAGATCCACAATCCCTTGAATGAAGGGAAGGCCAGGTCCCCGTGAGGAAGGACTCAAATACACTGCCAAAAATTTATACTGTAATCTCTCTCCTAGCCTTCCCCAAAGGAATCGACAACCTTTTACAAGAGTGACTTTTCACTGGAGAAAAGAAAATAATCAGACTTTTTGGGGAATACTAGATACTAGCTCTGAACTAACACTGATTCCAGGAGACCCAAAACAGCACTGTAGCCCATCAGTCAGGGTGGGAACATATACAGGTCAGTTTCTTAAGGGAGTGTTGGCTCATGTTTGTTTCACAGTAGGTCCACTGGGTCCCCAAATCTCCCCAAAGTGATTTTCCCATTCCAGAAGACAGTATTGGAATAGATATACTCAACAGCCTGCAGAAGCCCACAATTGAATCCCCAGCAAATGAAGAAAGGGGTATTTTGGTAAGAAAAGCCATTACGACTGCCCTTACCAAAAATAGTAAACCAAAAGCAATACTGCATTCCTGGAGGAAATGCAGACATTATTGCCACCATCAAAGACTTGAAGGATGCAGGGGTGGTGAGTCTCACCACATCCCCCATTCAACTCGCCTATTTGGCCTGTGCAAAAACAGATGGATCTTGGAGAATGACAGTAGATTATCAAAAACCTAACCAGGTTGTGACTCCAATTGCAGATGCTGTTCCAGATGTAGTTTCATTGCTTGAGCAAATTAATACATGTCCTGGTAACTTGTGTGCAGCTATTGACCTGGCTAATGCCTTTTTCTCCATGCCTGTTTGGAAGGACCATCAGAAGTCTGCCTTCAGCTGGCAAGGCCAGCAATACAACTTCACTTGCCTACCTCAGCGCTCCATGAGCTCTCCAGCGCTATGTCATAATTTAGTCAGTAGGGAACTTGATTGCCTTTCCCTTCTATATGATGTCACACTGGTCCACTAAATGGATGACATTAGGCTGATTGGACCTAGTAAGGAAGAAGTATCAATGACTTTGGACTTACTAGTAAAACATTTGGCTGCTAGAGGGTGGTAAACTAATCCCATAAAAATTCAGGCACCTACCACCTAAATGAAATTTTTAGGGGTCCAGCAGTATGGGGCCTGTCGAGATATTTCTTCTAAAGTGAAGGATAAGTTATTGAATCTGGCCACTCCCACAATTAAAAAGGACGCACAATGCCTAGTGTGTCTCTTTGGAATTTGGAGACAACATGTTTTTCATTTAGGCATGCTACTCCAGCCTATTTATCAAATGACTGGAAAAGCTGCTAGTTTTGAATAGGGCCCCAAACAAGAGAAGGATCTGCAACAGGTTCAGGCTGCAGTGCAAGCTGCTCTGCCACTTGGACCGTATGATCCAGCTGATCCAATGGTGCTTCAATTGTCAGTGGCAAACAGAGATTCTCTTTGGAGTCTTTAGCAGGCCCCTATTGGTGAACCACCGCACAGACCCTTAGGATTTGGAGCAAAGCCCTGCCATCCTCTGCAGATAATTACTCTCATTTTGAGAAACAGCTTTCAGCTTCTTACTAGGCCTTAGAAGAAACCGAACACTTAACCACGGGCCACCAAGTCACCATACAGGCTGAGCTGCCCATCATGAACTGGGTGGCGTATGACCCACATAATCATAAAGTTGGATACACACAGCAACACTCCATCATTAAATGGAAGCAGTATATACAAGATCGGGCCCGAGCAGGACTTGAAAGCATGAGCAAGTTGCATGATGAAATAGCCCAAATGCTCACGGTCTCTATTCCTATCACATTACCTTCCACCTCCCAGTCTGCACCTATGGCCTCATGGGGAGTTCCTTCTGATCAGTTGAAATGAAGAAAAGAAACTTGTGCCTGGTTTACAGGTGATTCTGTGCAATATGCAGACACCACTCAGAAGTGAACAGTGGCAGCACTACACCCCCTTTCTGGGACCTCCCTAAAGGGCAGTGCTGACGGGAAATCCTCCCAATGGGCAGAACTTCGAGCAGTGCACCTGGTTGTCCACTTTGTTTGGAAGGAGAAATGGCCAGATGTGAGACTGTATACTGATTTATGAGCTGTGGCCAATGGTTTGGCTGGATGGTCAGGGACTTGGAAGGAACATGACTGGAAAATTGTGAGACCAGGATTTACGGGGAAAAGGTATGTGGATAGTCCTCTCTGACTGGGACGAAGAAGTGAAGATATTTGTGTCTCATGTGAATGCTCACCAAAGGGTGGCCTCAGCAGGGGATTATTTTAACAATCAAATGGATAGGATGATGTGTTCCACGGAAACCAGTCATCCTCTTTCCCCAGCTACTCCTGTCATTGTTCAATGGGCTCATGAAGAAAGTGGCCCTGGTGGCAGGGATGGAGGTTATGCATGGAACCAACAACATGGACTTCTACTCACCAAGGCTGACTTGGCTGCAGCCACTGCTGAGCACCCAATCTGCCAGCAACACAGACCAACACTGAGTCCCCGATATGGCACCATCCCTTGATGTGATCAGCCAAGAATCTGGTGGCAAGTTGATTACATTGGACTACCTCCATCATGGAAAAGGCAGCGTTTTCTTCTTAATGGAATAGACACTTACTCTGGATAAGGATTTGCCTTCCAAGTATGCAATGCTTCTGCAAAAAATACTCTTGAACTTGCACAATGTCTTAGTCACCATTGTGGTATCACATACAGCATTCTCCCTGATCAAGGGACTGACTTTACAGCAAATGAAGCACAGCAGGCCCATGCTCATGGAATTCACTAATCTTACCATGTTCCCCATCGTTTCAAAGAAGCTAGTTTGATAGAACAATGGAATGGCCTCCTAAAGTCACAATTACAGTGCTAGGCGGATGGCAATACCTTGCAGGTTTGAGGCAGTGTTGTCCAGGAGGCTCCACATGCTCCAAACCAGAGTCCAATATATGGTGCTGTTTCTCCCGTAACCAGAATTCATGGGTCCAGGAATCAAGTGGTAGAAATGGAAGTGGCACCACTCACTATTACCCCTAGTGATCCACTCATAAGATTTTTGCTTCCTGTCCCTGCAACCTTATGCTTTGCAGGTCTAGAGGTCTTAGTTCCAAAGGGAGGGATGCTCCTACCTGGAGACACATCACTGATTCCATTGAACTGGAATCTAAGAATGCCACCTGGCCACTTTGGGCTCCTTATGCCTCTGGATCAACAGGCAAGGAAGAGAGTTACCATATTGGCTGATGTGACTGATCCCGATTACCAAGAAGAAATTGGATTGATATTACATAATGGAAGAAAAGAAGAGTACACCTGGAATTCAGGAGATCCCTCAGGGCATCTCTTAGTACTACCAAGCCCTGTGATTAAAGTCAACGGAAAACTACAGCAACCCAATCCCAACATGACTACTGACGGCCCAGAACCTTCAGGAATGAAGGCTTGGGTCATCCCACCAGGCAAAAACCATGACCTGCTGAGGTGCTTGCTGAAGGCAAAGGGAATACGGAACGGGTGGTGGTAGAAAAAAAAAAAAAGAAGGTAGTTCTAAATACCAATTACAGCCATGTGACCAGTTGCAGAAACAAGGACTGTAATTGTTATGAGTATTTCTGCTTTCTCTGTGTGTATCAAATATTTTTGTTTTCTTCACTTATAAAATACAAGACGTAAACAGGGCTAGTGCGTTTTCGGATGGACGTGTGTTAGTTGTTTCATATTAGGTGCAGGTGTGACTCTGTAATTGCCTTTATTCAGAGATTTTGTATGGTTTTGGAAGATGTGTACAGGTGCCAAGTTGACAAGCAGTGGACTGTGATGGTTGCATGTCAACTGTGGGTGGGCCATGATTATCAGTGTTTTGCCAATTCTATAGCGTTGTGATCACTTCCCTGTTGAAATCTGGTATGTAATCGCCCCCATGATGGAATCTGCTGAGTGGTATCAGTGGGTGCTGAGCGTGTGGCAGTTCACTGCCTCCTCAGCCTTCATCGCTCTTCCCTCCATTGCCTACTTTCTCCCTGCTTGCCTCACCAAGGTTTTTGGGTGGTTCCAGACCCTACCGCTACCTCGTGTTCATCTGACCTCTGGTTCTTGGGACTTAAGCTAGCAACTTATCAGCCAATCTTGGGATTCATCAGCCTTCACAGCCTGTGAGCGAAAGCCCTGCTCTTTGACCTGCCTATCTTCGGTTCTCTAGATAAGAGCTGTCACATGAATAGACATATGCACAACCATGTTCACTGCGGCACTACTCACAATAGCAAAAAGATAGAAACAACCTAAATGCCCGTCATTAAATGAATAAATAAATAAATTATGGTACATACAATGGAATATTATCAGCGATAAATAACAACAATGAATCCGTGAAACAGCTCACAACATGGATAAATCTGAAAGGCATTATGCTCAGTAAAATAAGTCAGTCACAAATATTATATGAGACCATTATTATAAGAACTCAAGAAAACATTTAAATAGAAAAAAGGATTCTTTGACAGCTACAAGGGTGGGGAGGAAGGGGTAGGGGAAACTGCTAACTGGATAGTAGAAAAGGATCAACTTCGGTAAGGGGAAGGACAACACGCAATAAAGAGGAAGTCAGCACAACTGGACCAAAACAAAAGTAAAGAAGTTTCCTAGACACATCCACTTTGAGGGACAGAGTAGCTTGGACTGGGGTCAGGGATCATAGTTTCGGGGGACATCTGGGTCAATTGCCATAACATACTTTATAAAAAAAAAATGTTCAACATCCCACTTTGGTGAGTAGCATCTGGAGTCTTAAAGCTTGTGAGCACCCATCTAAAATCCACTGATTGGTCCCATCCCACTCATAGCAAAAGAGAATGAAGGAAACCAAAGACACAGGGAAAATATTAGCCCAAAGGACTAAAGGACCAAATGAACCAAAGATTTCACCAGACTGAGACCTGTAGAACTAGATGGTGCTTGACTACCGCCAACGACCACCCTGACAGGAAACATAACAGAGGGTCGTTGGACAGAGCAGGAGAAAAATGTAAAACAGAATTTAAATTCACGTAAAAAGACCAGACTTAACCATCTGACAGAAACTGTAGGAACCCAGAAACTAGGGCTGCCGGATGCTCTGTTATTCCAGAACTGAAACCATCCCCAAATCCTATTCTTCAGCAAAGAAAAGGCAGGGGTATGAAACAAAAAACAATACATGTGAGGAACATGCTTCTTAGTTCAATCAGATATACGAGGCCAAATGGGCAGGTCCTGTCAAAAAGCAAGACAAGAAGGCCGGAAGGGACAGGAACTGGGCAAACGGACACAGGGAACCCAGGCTGGAAAGACGGAGGGTGCTGTCACATTGTGAGGACAGCAGCCAATGTCAAAAACAATAAGTGTATAAATTTTTGAATGAGAAATTGACTTGAGCTCTAAACTTTCACCAAAAGCACGATAAGAAAAAATGGTAATAATAAAAAGATTTGACCAAAAGAGTAAAAGGACAGCCTACAGACTGGGAAAAAGGTTTTGGCTATGACAAATCCTACAAAGATCTCATCTCTAAAATCTATAGGAAAATCCAACACCTCTACAACAAAAAGACAAATAATTCAATTTAAAAATGGGCAAAGGATATGAACACACACTTCACCAAAGAAGATACTCAGGCAGGTAACAGACACATGAGGAAATGCTCGCACTCACTAGCCATTAGAGAAATGCAAATCAAAACTACAATGAGATACCATCTCACCCTGACATTTCTGGCACTAATGAAAAAAAAAAAAACAGAAAATGACATACGTTGGAGAGGATGCAGGGAGCTTGGAACTCTTATGCATTAGCTTGTGGGAACATAAAATAGTACAACCATTTTGGAAAATATGGGGATTCCTTAAAAAGCTAGAAATAGAAATGCCATACAATTGAGCAATCTCACTCCTAGGAATATATCCTAGAGAAAAAAGAGCCATCACACAAATAGACAGATGCACATCCATGTTCACTGCAGCATTATTCCTAATAGCTAAAAGATGGAAACAATCTAAGTGCCCATCAAGAGATGAATGGATAAACAAACTATGGTACATACACACAGTGGAATACTACCCAACGATAAAGAACAATGACGAATCTGCAAAACATCTCACAACATGCATGAATCTGGAGGGTATTATGCTGAGTGAAATAAGTCAGTCACAAAAGGACAAATATTCTGTGAGACCACTATTATAAAAACTCATGAAAAGGTTTACAAACACGAACAAACAATCTCTGATGGTTACTAGGGAGGGGAGGAGTTGGTATTGAAAAACACTAACTAGACAATAAATAAGTGGTAACTTTAGTGAAGGGTAAGACAGTACACAATACTGGGGATGTCACCTCCACTTGATCAGGGCAAGGTCATGGAAGCTTCATAGACACAGCCAAACTCCCTGAGGGACCAAATTACTAGGCTGAGGGCTGGGGACTATGGTCTCAGGGGACATCTACCTCAATTAGCACAACAGAGTTTACAAAGAAAATAGTCTACATTCTACTTGATGAGTAGTGTCTGGGGTCTTCAAAGCTTGTGAGCATCCATCTAACATATCCCATTTGCCCCACCCCATCTGAAGCAAGGGATAATGAAGAAAACCAAAGACACAAGGGAAAGATAAGTCCAAAGGACTGACAGAAAACAACTACCACAACCTCCACTACACTGAGTCCAGTACAACTAGATGGTGCCCAGCTACCACCACCAACTGCTCTGACAGGGATCACATTACAGGGTCCTGAACAGATCTGGAAAAAAATGTAGACCAGAATTCTAACTCCAAAAAAAGACCAGGCTTACTGATCTGACAGAGACTGGAGAAACCATGAGGCTATGGTCCCCAGGCACATTTAGTACTGAATTTATTCCTGAGGTTCACACTTCAGCCAAAGATTAGACAGGCCCATAAAAGAAAATGAGACTAATCGGGCACACCAGTCCAGGGGTAAGGACTAGAAGGCAGAAGGGGACAGGGAAGCTGGTAATGGGGAACCCAAGGTGGAGAAGGGGAGAGTGTTGACATGTTGTGAGGGTGAGAAACCAATGTCACAAAATAATATGTGTATTTATTGTATAATGAGAAACTAGTTTGCTCTGTAAACCTTCATCTAAAGTACATAACAAAAATGATAACGAAAACACAACAAAAACTTTTAGGATACAGCAAAAGCAGTGGTCGGAGGAAAATTTATAACAATAAATGTATACATCAATAAAAAAGAAAGGGCCAAAATTAATAGTTTAACCCTACAACTCAAACAAATAGAAAAGAAGCAGCAAAAGGAGTCCCCATTCAACAGAACAAAAACAATAATAAAGATCAGAGCAGAAACAATGAAACAGAAAACAAAACAAAAAATAGAAAGAATCAACAAGACTAGAAGTTGGTTCTTTGAGAGGATCAATAAAACTGAAAAACCACTGGCCAAAACTGAAAAAGGAAAAAAATCAGAAGATGGAAACAACCAAAATAAGAAATAAGATGGGTGATATTACAACAGTGCCAACTGAGGTAAAAAGGACCATAAGAGAATATTATGAAAAATTGTATTCCAACAAATCTGAAAACCCAGAAGTAATGCACTAATTTCTAAAAACACACCACCCAGCTAAACTTAACTCAAAAGAGGTAGCAAATTTGAACAGGCCAATAACAAAAGAAGAAATTGAACATGTCATAAAAAACAACGACAACAAAAAGGCCCAGCCAAGTCAGCTTTACTGGAAAATTCTATCAAACATTCAGAGAAGACTTGACACCAATTCTACTCAAACTATTCCAGGACATAGAAAAAGAAGGAATACTCCCTAATTCATGCTATGAAGCCAGCAATATCCTGATAACAAAGCCAGGCAAAGTCATTACTAAAAAAGAAAATTAGAGACCAAGAGCCCTTATGAATATAGATGCAAAAACTCTCAACAAAATTCTAGCCATATAGTGCTATATGTATATAATGCTTAAAGGGACAATTCATCATGAAGGCTTAACTACAATAAACACCAATGCACCCAACGACAGGGCTCCAAAAGACATAAAACAAACACTAAGAGCAATAAAAAGAGAAATTGACAGTTCCACAATAATAGTGGGAGACTTCAACACATCACTCTCAGTAACGGACAGAACATCTAGAAAGAAACTCAACAGAGATACAGAAGAGCTAAAGAGCACAATCAGCCAACTTGCCCTCACAGACATATTTTGAACACTCCACCCAACAGCTGCAAAGTACACTTTCTTTTCCAATGCACATGGAACCTTCTCCAGAATAGGCCATATCGTAGGCCACGGAGCAACCCTCAACAAAATCTAAAGCAAACTGTCTTCTCTGACCACAATGCCATCAAAGTAAAATTAACAACAGGATGACTAAGGAAAAAAAATCAGTTACATGGAAAGTGAATAATACCATTCTTAAAAACTACTAGGCAATAGAAGAAATCAGAAATGGAATAAAAAAATTTCTAGAATTAAATGAGAATGAAAATATATCATACCAAAACCTTTGGGACACATCAAAGACAGTCCTCAGAGGTCAATTTACAGCAATAGATGCACACATCAAAAAAAAAAAAATATATATATATATATATATAATCAAAAATTAACTACACAACTTGAACAAACAGAAAAAAACAAAAAGCCCACAGACACCAGAAGAAAGGGAATAATAAAGATCAGAGCAGAAATAAATGAAAAAGAAAATAGGAAAAGAATAGAAAGAATTAAGAAAATCAAAAGTTGGTTCTCGGAAAGGATCAACAAAATTGACAAACCACTGGCCAAACAAACAAAAGAAAAACAGGAGAGGAGGGAAATAACCCAAATAAGAAATGAAATAGGGTACATTACAACAGACCCAACTGAAATAGAAAGTATCATAACACAGTATTATGAAAAACTATACTCCAACAAATTTGAAAACCTAGAGGAAACGGACAAATTTCTAGAAACACACTTCCTACTCAAACTAACACAAAATGATGTTGAAAATTTGAACACACACATAATAAGGGATTGAAAAGTTAAAAAAAAAAAAAAACCTGCTGACAAAATTGCCCTGGCCCAGATGGCTTTACTGGAGAATTCTACCAAACATTCAGAGAAGAGCTCACACCAGTACTACTCAAACTATTTCGAAATACAGAAAATGAAGTGATACTCCCAAATTCATTCTACAAAGCCAGCATAACCCTGATACCAAAACCAGGCATACCCACAAAGACACCAAAAAAAAAAAAAAAAAAAAGGTTACAGACCAATGTATCTCATGAATATAGACACAAAAATTCTCAGCAAAATTCTAGCCCATAGAAATCAGCATCACATCAAAAAAATAATACACCACAACCAATTAGGATTCATACCAGGTGTGCAATGATGGTTCAACAGTAGAAAATCAATGTAATCTACCACATAAACAGAAAGAATCACATGATCATCTCAAAAAATGCAGGAAAGGCATTCAACAAAGTCCAACACACATTCCTGATAAAAACTCTCAATAAAATACGTATGGAAGGAAAATTTTCAACATAATAAAGGGCATATACGCAAAACCAACGGCAAACATCATTCTTAATAGAGAGAGGCTGAAAACATTCCCCTTCAGAACAGGACAAGACAAGGATGCTCTGTATCACCACTTCTATTTAACATTGTATTAGAAGTCCTAGCTACAGCAATAAGGCAAAAAACAAAAATAAAGGGTATCCAAATTGGCAATGAAGAAATTAAACTCTCCCTATTTTTTATTTGCAGAACATATAATACTATACATAGAAAACCCAAAAGAGTCCATGAGAAAACTACTGGAACTAATACAAAGATTTAGCGGACCAGCAGGACACAAGATAAACATACAAAAATCAGTAGGATTTCTATACATCAATAAAGAGAACAATGGAAAGGAAATCAGGAAAACAGTATCATTTGTAATAGCCCCTAAAAAAATAAAATATTTGGATGTAAAAGACCTATACAAAGAAAACTATAAAGCACTACTGCAAGAAAACAAGAAATCTACATAAATGGAAAAACATACCATGCTCATGGATAGGTAGACTCAACATGGTGAAAAAGACAATTCTTCCTGAAGCGATTTACATATACTTTGCAATACCAATCCAAATACCAACAACATTCTTTAAAGAGATGGAAAAACTTATCATGAACTTTATATGGAAAGGAAAGAAGCCCCAGATAAATAAATCACTATTAAAAAAGAAGAAGAAAGTAGGAGGACTCACACTACCTGACCTCAGAACCTACTACACAGCTACAGTAGTCAAAACAGCCTGGTACTGGTACAATTGACCAATGGAACAGAATTGAGAACTCAGATGTAAATCCATCCACCTACAGTCACCTGATGTTCAACAAGGGTCCAAAGTCCATCAAATGGGAAAAAGACAGACTTTTTAACAAATGCTGCTTGCAAAACTGGATGTCCACTTGCAAAAAGAAACAGTATCCATACCTCACACCATATTCAAAAACTAACTCAAAATGGATCAGAGACCTAAATATAAAGCCCAAAATCATGAAGTTCATAGAAGCCCTAATACACGTCATTAACAGGATACAAACCACAACCAACAACACATAAGCTTCAGAGGATAAGCCAGATAACTGTGATCTTCTAAAAATTAAACACTTATGCTCATCAAAAGACTTCACCAAAAGAGTAAAAAGAACCTACAGACTGGGAAATGATTTTTGGCTCTCACAAATCAGACAAAGGTCTAATTTCAAATATCAACAAGAAAATCCAACACCTCTACAACAAAAAGACAAACCAATTAAAAAACAGGCAAAGGGAATGAACAGACACTTCACCAAAGAAGATATTCGAGGGGCCAACAGATGCATGAGGAAATGCTCATGATCTCTAGACATTATAGATACTCCAATCAAAACCAGAACGAGATACCATCTCACCCCGGCATTACTGGCATAAATTAATGAAACAGGTAATAACAAACGTTGGAGAGCCGCACGGAGATCAGAGCTCTTGTGCACTGCTGGTGGGAATGCGAAATGATACAACCATTTTGGAAAACAATATGGCACTTCTTTAGAAAGCTAGAAATAGAAATACCGTATGATCCAGGAATCCCACTCCTAGGAATATATCCTAGAGAAATAAGAGTCATCACATGAATACACATATGCACAACCATGTTCACTGCAGCACTGTTCACAATAGCAAAAAGATGGAAACAACCTAGATGCCCATCAACAGGTGAATGGATAAACAAAATGTGGTACATACACACAATGGAGTATTACACAATGATAAAGAACAACGATGAATCTGCGAAGTCTCTCATAACATGGATGGATCTGAAGGGCATTATGCTGGGTGAAATAAGTCAATCACAAAAGGACCAAGATTGTATGAGACCACAAAACAAAAAGGTTTACACACAAAAAGAAAGAATCTTTGTGGGTTATGAGGGAGGGGAGGGGTGGGGATGGAAAAACACTTAATAGACCATAGATAAGTGGAAACTTTGGTGAAGGGTAATACAGTACACAATACTGGGGAAGCCAGCACAACCCGTGTAAGGTAAGGTCATGGTAGGTCCATAGACACATCCAGACTCCCCGAGGGACCTAATTGCTGGGCTGAGAGCTGTGGGGACCATGACCTCGGGGAATATCTACTTCAATTGGCATAAATAACATAGTTTATAAAGAAAACGTTCTACATTCTATTTGATGAGTAGCATCTGGAGTCTTAAAAACCTGTGAGCAGCCATTTAGGATACTCTACTGGTCTCACCCCTTCAGGAGCAAGGAAGAAGGAAGAAAACTAAAGATACAAGGGAAAGTTTAGTTGGAAGGGTTAATGGACCACATCTACCGTGGCCTCCACCACACTGAGTCCAGTAAAACAAGATGGTGCCTGGCTACCACCACTGACTGCTCTGACAGGGATCACAATAGAGGGTCCCAGACAGAGCTCAAGGAAAATGTAGAACAAAATTCTTACTCAAGAAGAAAGACCAGACATGATGGCCTGACAGAGACTGGAGAAACATTGAGAGTATGGATCCCGGACACCCTTTCAGCTCAGTAATGAGGTCACTCCTGAGGTTAACCCTTCAGCCAAGGATTAAACAGCCCCATGGAACAAAATAAGACTAAAGGGGTGCACCAACCCTGAGGCAGGGACTGGAAGGCAGGAGGGAACAGGAAAGCTGGTAACAGCGAACCCAGGGTTCAGAACAAAGAGTGTTGACATGTTGTGGAGTTGTTAACCAATGTCATAGGACAATGTGTGTACTAACTGTTTGATGAGAAACTAGTTTGTTCTGTAAACCTTCACCTAAGAAAAATGTGTGTACTAACTCTTTGATCAGAAACTTGCTCATTCTGTCAACCTTCACCTAAAAAAAGTATAATAAAAAAGAAAAATAAATTCTAGCCAACTGAATTCATCAGCACATCAAAAACATAATATGTCATGATCAAGTGGGAATCATGCCAGGGATGCAAGAATGGTTCAACATTAGAAAATCAATCAATGTAATTCATCACACAAATAAAACAAATGAAAGAATCATATGATCATCTCAATTGATGCAGAAAAGGCTTTTGATAAAATCCAACACACTTTCCTGATAAAAGCTCTCAACAAAATAGGAGTAGAAGGGAAATTCCTCCACATAATTAAGGGCACTTATAAAAAACCAACAGCCAACATTATTCTCAACAGAGAAAGATGGAGAACATTCCCTTTGAGAATGGGAAAGTGACAAGGATTCCCTTTATCACAACTCTTATTCAATATTGTACTGGAATCCTAGCTAGAGCAATAAGGCAAGAAAGGGAAAATAAAGGTTATCTAAATTAGAAAGAAGTAAAACTATGCTTATTCACAGATGACATGATCCTAAACCAAAAAAACCCACTGCTGTCAAGTCGATTCTGACTCATAGTGATCCTACAGGACAGAGTAGAACTGCCCCATAGAGTTTCCAAGGAGCGCCTGGTGGATTTGAACTGCTGACCTTTTGGTTAGCAGCTGTAGCTCTTAACCACTACGCCACCAGGGTTTCCGACATGATCCTATACATAGAAAATCCCAGAGATTCCACAAGAAAGTCACTGGATCTAATAGAAGGATTCATAAAATTGACAGGGTACAAAAGCAACACACAAAAATCAGTTGGCTTCCTCTACACTAACAAGAAGGACTCTGAAAAGGAAATCAAGAAAACACTACCATTTACAATAGCCCCCAAAAGGAGAAAATACCTAGGAATAAACCTAACCAGGGATGTAAAAGACTTATACAAGAAAAACTATAAAACAGTACTGGAAGAAACTAAAAGAGATCTATATAAATGGAAAAACATTCCATGGTCATGGATTGGAAGACTTAACATTGTGAAAATGTCAATACTACCAAAATAAAGCAACTCTGATCCAAATCCCAAAAACATTCTTTAATGAAATGGAAAAACTAATCTCCAACTTTATATGGAAAGGAAGGAGGCCCCGAATAGCTAAAGCAGTATTAAGAAGAAGAATAAAGTAGGAGTCCTCACACTTCCACCTCTTAAAACTTACTACACAGCCACGATAATCAGAACAGCCTGGTATTGGTTCAATGACAGACACACAGACCAATGGAATACAATTGAGAACTCAGAAATAAATCCATCTACCTGTCGGCAGCTGATTTTTGGCAAAGGGTCAAAGTCCAATCAATGAAGAAGAAACAATCTCTTTAACAAATCGTGCTGGCAAAACTGGATATCCATATGTAGAAAAATGAATCAGGATCCATACCTCACACCATGCACAAAAAGTAACTCAAAATGGATAAAAGATCTAAATGTTAAAGCTAAAACTGTAAAGTTCCCGGAGGATAACACAGGGTCAAAACTAGGTGTGATGGTTAAGATTAAATGTCGACGTGGCTGGGCCATGGTTCTTAGTGTTTATATGTGATCACCCCCATTATGGGATCTGCTGTGAGTAGTCAGTTGAAACGGGGTTTCCTTGGGCTTGTCGCCTGCATCTGAACATAAGTGTTCATTCTGGCTATTGCCTGCTCTGGATCCTGCAGCTGCCTCCTGTTCATCTGACCTCCGTTTCTTGGGACTTGAGCTAGCAGCTTACCTGCTGATCTTGGGCTTCATCAGTCTTCACATCCCATGAACAAGAGCCCTGCTCTCCAACCTGTCGATCTCGGGTTTGCCGGCCCCTGCAGCTACGTGAATCAGGAGAAGCCTCTATCCTGATCCACGGATGTGGGACGTTTGAGCCTCTACAATGCGGTGAGCCATTTCCTTGATATAAATCTCTCTCTCTCTGTGTATATATATTTATTATGCTTTACTGGCTTTGCTTCTCCAGACAACCCAACCTAACATACTAGGGAACCTAATTTTTGGCATGAATAGCCCATCAAACAAAACTACAAATGCACAAATGACAGAAGATAAATTAGATAACTGGGACCATATAAATATTAAATATGTATGTTCATCAAAAGACTTTACTGAGAAAGTAAAGAGAAAGCTTACTGACTGAGAAAAAAATCTTTGGCAACAATATATCTGATAAGGGTCTAATCTCTAAAATATATAGAAAGCTTCAACAAATCAACAACAAAAAGACAAATAATCCATTCAGAAAATGGGCAAAGGACATGAACAGATACTTCCAAAGAGCATATTTAGGCAGCCAACAAATACATGAAAAGATGTTCATGATCATTAGCCATTAAAGCGATGTCAATCAAAACTACAATGAGATACCATCTCACCCTTGCAAAAATGGCAACGATCAAAAAAACAGAAAGCAACAAATACTGATGAGGTTGTGAAGGACTGGAACTCTTACACACTGCTGGTGGGATTTTAAAACGGTAAAAGCACTATGGAAAACAGTATGGTGCTTCCTCAAAAAGCTAGAAATAAATACCTTAAAATTAACAATCCCACTCCTAGGTATATATCCTGGAGATATAAGAGCAGTGACATGAATACATATATGCACATTCATGTTTGTCACGGCATTATTCAAAATAGCAACAAGATGGATAAGTGCCCATCAACAGAAAAATGTATAAACATATTGTGGTACGTACATACAATGGAATACTGCACCACTATGATGAATCAAGAGGCATATGGAAAACATTTTATAATGTGGATGAATCTCGAGGACATTACACTGAGTGAAATGTCAATCACAAAAAGACAAATATTGTATGCTCCCACTATTATAGAAAGTCAAGAATACATATAAACACAGAAAGCAAAGTTGATGCTGCTCACCTGGGACTGGAGGGAGAGAGAAGGGGAATCACTTTTTACATAGCAGACATCTGTTACTTTTGGCGATGGGAAAGACAATCCCAAATACAGGTGTAGTCAGCACAACTTGACCAAGGTAAATACAGACACTAAGAAGACCACTTAGAGAAAAAGGGCCAATTCTGGTAAAAACTATAACATATACAATTTTGCAGCAAGAATAAAAATAACCAAAGGATATGTGTGTAGTTACATAGGGAGATACAGGTGCACACACGTGTATAGGAAGGCAGATGAGAGTAAATGCATGCAGTTGTATAGGTGTATCTGTGGGCATCTGTATATACATCTTTGTGTGTTGTTATGTATATCCACACGTATAACAAACCATATGGGAGGTACTATTACAGAGGCTTCCTAGACATATCTAAACAACTCACAGAATTGGTTGACTGGATTAGAAGCCTTGGAATCATAGTTTCCAGGGACAACGCAGTCAACTGGCACTCACAAACTTTTCTTCCGCAGAGTGGCTGGTAGCTTTGAATCGCTCAACCTTTTGGTTAGCATCCAAGTGCTTTAGCCACTGCATCATCAGTTCTACATCCTAGTTTGGTGAGTAGTATCTGGGGTCTTAAAAGCTTGCAAACAGCAATCTAAGGTACAACTATTTGTCTCTACTTGTATGGAGCAAAAGAGAATGAAGGAAATCAAAGGTCCCAAGAAGAAATTAGTCCATGGGTAATTATAAAGGCCAGTTATATTGTATTTTTGGCTAATAAACTTGTTATGTCCCACATGACATAGAAGACAGATGCATTAAAAGTAAGTATAAAGTTATATTTTTGGACATACAATTTATAAAAATATAACTTGTGGCAACAAAATAAAGGGGGGTGAAGCTGTATAGGAATAGAATTTTTCTATGTTATTGAAGTTAAATTGGTATCAATTAAAACTAGATTGTTATACATTTAGGATATCAAGTGTAATCACAATGAAAATATGTTAAAAATTTACACAAAAGGAAATGAGAAGGGAATCAAAATGGTTTACTGTAAAAAATAACACAAATTATGGCCATGTAGAAAGAAATGAGGACAAAACAGGTATAAGACGCACAGAAAACAAACAGCAAAATGCTAGAAGTCCTTCCCCTTATCAGTAATTGCTGCACATGCCAAAAAAACAAACCAAACCCACTGCTGTCCAGTCAATTCCAACTCACAGCGACCCTATAGGACAGAGCAGAACTCACTGGAAGGTTTTCAAGGCCTCTTTACAGAAGCAGACTGCTGTAACTTTTCTTCCGCAGAGTGGCTGGTAACTTTGAATCGCTCAACCTATTGGTCAGCAGCCAAGTGCTTTAGCCACTGCATCATCAGGGCTCCTTCCTCAAACATAACCCATTGTCACTGAGTGGATTCCCATTCATAGCAATCCTATAGGACAGAGTAGAACTCCCCCATAGGGTTTCCAAGGAGCGGCTGGTGGATTCGAACTGCCAACCTTCCGGTTAGCAACCGAGCTCTTAACTACTGTGCCAACAGGGTTCCTCTGCAAATATACCTATTGCCAAAAAACCCATTGCCATGGACTTGATTCAATTCTGACTCATAGTGACCCTATAGGACAGAGTACAACTGCCCCATTAGGTTTCCAAGGAGCGGCTGGTGGATTTGAACCTCCAACCTTTGGATCAGGGAAGATATTAAACACCATAAAGAAACAACAGAAGATAAATAACAGGATATTGCTTACCACACATGCTTCTAAGTATGGGGAATAAATATTTCTTTGATTTTTTTCAAATGAGAGATTAAACAGAAAGGCCACAGAGGGGAAAATTATATACTTGGGAGAAGAAAATATAAATATAATAGCTACATGATATCAATAACGATAATACCAAATAGTATAATTGGTGCATGCTCCTATAAATCCCTAAACTATAGGGCAAAGAGGTCAAGTCTTTTACAAGAGGCCTTAAAACAATGTTGTCCACCAGAACTTTCTATAATGATGGAAATGTTCTCTATCTGCTCTGTCCCACATAATAGCCACGAGTCATATGTGGCTAACTGAGCACTTGAAATATGGCTAGTGTGACTGAGGAACTAAATTTTTTATTTTATTTCATTTTAATTAATTTGGATTTAAATAACTACATGTACCTAACGGCCAATGTAATTGACAGGATAGACTTACAATGCTTCCGAAGAAATAAACATTCAAAACTAACCTGATAGTCAAACAAACTCCTTCTATTACACGAACCAGAGCCAACATGACCCTGAGACCAGAAGAACTAGATGGTGCCCAGCTACCACTACCGACTGCTGTGACTGGAATCACAATAGAGGGTCCCCGGGAGAGCGGGAGAAATATGTAGAACAAAAATCAAACCCAGAAAAAAGACCAGACTTACTGGTTTTATAGAGACTGGAGGAACTGCCGAGACTGTGGCCCTAAGACACCTTCCTAACATGGAACTAAACCCATTCCCAAAGACCACTTTTCAGCAATAGACAGGCAAACAAAATGAATAACAACACCTGAGAGGAACAAGCTCCTTTGAACAGTTCATTATAGGAGACCAAAAGGGTAAAATGTGCCCAAAAGCAAAGATGATAAGGCGGGAAGGGGTAGGAAAATCGGATGAAAGGTAACAGGGACCCCAGGGCAGAAATGGAGAGAGTGCTGACGCACTACGAGGACTGAGACCAATGTCCTGGAACATTCTGTGTACAAATCCTTGAACGGTAAACCATCTGCTTTGTAATCGTCATCTGAAGTTCAATAAAAATTTAAAAAAAGAAACACCTGCTGACTGTCGTTACACAAAACTCACTCCTGAACATTAGCCAGAATTATGTCTGTATGGTTGAAAGAGTCCTATTTCTTGGAGACACCTGCTGTTCCTGGGGGAAAAACTTACAGCAATGTCTAATGAAATTTTGTCGCACAATAATAAAATGGAATGTGACACTCGGAAGTTCTCTCACTCCTCTCCTCGGCTTATGGGATTCCCAAGGCATGGCCTCACACTCAGTGGATGTAGACCTTCATCTTATTCTTGGATTCTAAACTAAGAAAATAACAAGGTCTCCTGATTGGTTACTTGAGAAGAAAATAAAATTGGCCTGAGAGCCTGGCCTCCTTCTGGCAAGATATTATTGCTCTTATTAACAGGTTTCTTTGGTATGGTCAGCGAATTCACATGCTACAATGCTATCATCTAACTTTCTACCTCACCACATAAATTTAGACCTTGGTGGAACCACCCTTGGAATCTATGCAGTGAAATTTACTTCAACCAACCACAGTATTAATGTTTTGTAAAAAACAAACTCATAAATTTAGCCAGAGATGGAATGCAGATTTCATTTAATTGACTGAGTATAACTGTCAGGAGCAGCACTATCCTGAGACGGTATTTGAAAGTGCATTTAGGCTCGGTGGAAAATCATGCTGTAATTGTTTAATAAGGAACCCTGGTGGTGCAGTGGTTAAGCACTCAGCTGCTAACCCAAAAGTCTGTGGTTCGAACCCACCAGCTGCTCTGCGGCAGAAAAATACAGCAGTCTTCTTCCATAAAGATTACGGCCTAGGAAACACTATGGGACAGTTCTACTCTGTCCTATAGGTTCATTATGAGTCAGAACCGATTCGACAGCGATGGGTTTTAAGTGTTTAATAATGTCTGCCATGGGCTTACAAATGGGGATTCGTGGCTTTAGTGCCGTTATGGATTGAATTCTGTTCCCCAAAATATGTGCTAAATTCCCGGCTCTGCACCTATGGATTGTGACCATGATTGAAAATCGGGCTTTTCTTTTGTTACGTTATTGAGTCATACAGAGCATAGAGTACGTGGGTCTTAAACCTAATCAATTCTGAGTTATAAAAAGAGAAGAACAGACACGGAAACATACACACACAGGGAAAGACAGAGGTCACGTGAGGATTATTCACAAGCCACAAAACACCAAGGAACCAAGGAATGCCCGGGGCTGCAAAAAAGGAAGGAATCGATATGGCCGAGACCCTGATTTGGACTTTTAGCCTCCAGAACAGCAAGAAAAGTAATTTCTGTTCTTTAAAGCCACACACTTGTGGTATCTGTGCTACAGCAGGACTAGGAAACTCAGGCAGGTGCTACACAGTACCTGTCATTCCTGTGCTAGACAACACAGGGGGACAATGGCGAAAGGGAGAATGGGAAGTAGAGCAGGAGCACAGAGATCACAGACATTATTGCCACCAGGAACTATTGTTGGTGGCATCATGGAAGAGCTGGTATTTGAGCTGGACCTTGAAAGATAGGTGGATTGAAGGGCAAATAAGAAGGGCAAAGGCACTGCAGCAATAACAGACACATGAATACACAGCATGTCAGAGGAAGGGCAAAGTTTTTTCTAACAAAGGCGGAAGGAGATGCATTGAAAGGTAATACTACAAAGGCAGCTTGAAGCCAAATTCAGAAAGGCATGGAATGCCATGTTATGGAGTCTGTTTCCTAACGACAGGTAGCCAGCAAAATTTTTGAACCAAGTTGTAGCATGGTCAGATCTGCATTGTAGGAGGATGAGTTTGTCTTCTATGATGGGGTAGGTGAAGCAAGATGTGGAACACAGCAAGTTCTTTTATTAATTTATTAGTAATGTAAGTTCTCAAAAGTCTAAAACTGAGTTGAGAGGGCTTATTGTGGCAGACACTATTGGTTGCTAATCCCAACAACCACTTGTTCTTCTTTATCAGTTTATAAAATCTTAATTTTGTCCAGGCAGCAAAACGCACAGAGAAAGTAGACCTTCCAGCTTGCCTCAGGGGTTGAATCATGATTTCTCTAAGCCAAACTGAAAATCCATTGCCTTTTGCTAGCGATTGGTTCAGGTGTGCTCCAGATCTGAACAGAGAAACTGAAAGTGAAGTCTACTAGGAGGACTTTGGGTGTTGTAAGTATTTTGATCCCTGATTAAAACATAGATTGCAAAGAGCCCTATTCCTTCTTACTGCCCTGAACACAGCTACGTGAGGATGTAATGTCTGTGGCAGCAGCAGCCATCTTCCAACCATGAGACAAAAAAGTAATGTTGAAAAAAATAATATATAAGAGGATAGCAAAGGCAAAAGGCAGTAAAAGTATATTTAAAAAAAAAAACCGTTGCTGTGGAGTCAATTCAAACCCATAGTGACCCTATAGGACAGAGTAGAACTGCCCCATAGGGTTTCAAGGACCACCTGGTGGATTCAAACTGCCAAGCTTTGGGTTAGCAGCCATAGCACTTAACCACTATGCCACCAGAGTTTCCACAAAAGTATATAGGTCCTTGATAATATCATTGAGGGCCTGCTGTTACATGGCAGGATTAAATGTATTGTTTGTAATACTGTGCTATTCAAAAGTATTTTAAGTGATATGTTGTATTTCTATCTCTGTATCTAGATAGATTTATTCCAGAGTCTGCCCTAAGCCATCTTGCAGTAACTGGTATTGGACTTAACCTCCCATAGTAAGTAGGTACTAAACTGGACAAAACATATGAGGCAACAGTTTTCAGTCATTTTCAACAAGTAATGCAAGACTGTAATCCTTGGGGGAAAGGGAACATGAGCTTTGTCCCATATTCATCTTGACTCTGCCTAGCACCATCTTCCTGGCCATGTTGCAGGAAGATGAAATACAAGCTGAGAGCAATGTATTATTACGCTAAATAGACAGAGGTGAGATTTTAGGGCTAAAGATGTAACTAAAATTTGCAGGTCACGGTATCAGAGAGGAAAAAATTGGGGATGGAGGAGGAGGGAAAAAAGTTTGGGTGGGTGTCCTTGGGTTGATTGGTTGAGGACTAGGCTGTACAAGAGAGAAATAATACGAATTTGACACAAACACTTCCAGAAAACAGAGGAGGAAAGCACACTTCCCAACACTGAGCAACTTTTGTATGGCCAGCAGAACCCTAATACCAAAACCTCACAAGGTCATTCAAAGAAAAGAAAATAGCACACTAATATCCCTCAGGTAGATAGACATAAAAATCTTTAACAAAATATTATCAGGTCAAATCTCACAACATATAAAAAGGATAATATAACCAAGTGAAGTTTGTTTCTGAAATGGAAGGTAGAGTTAATATTTGAAAATTAGTCCATGTAAGTCACTATATTGAGAAAAAAGCAGAAAAATCAGGATTACAAATACATTTGAGGCATTTGACAAAATTCGACGCACTAATAATTACTGGTGATTGGAACGCAAAAGTTGGAAACAAGATGATCGGCGGTTGGAAAATACAGCCTTGGTGATAGAAGTGATGCCAGAGAGCGAATGGTAGAATTTTGCAACACCAGCAATTTCTTCATTGCAAATACCTTTTTTCAACAACATAAATAGCGACTATACACGTGGACCTCGCCAGATGGAATACACAGGAATCAAATAAACTACATCTGTGGAAATAGACAACGGAAAAGCCCAAAATCATCAGTCAGAACAAAGCTGGGGGCTGACTGTGGAACAGACCATCAATTGCTCGTATACAAGTTCAATCTGAAACTGAAGAAAATTAGAACAAGTCTTTGGGGGCCAAAGTACGACCTTGAGTATCTCCCACCTGAATTTACACACCGTATCAAGAATAGATTTGAAGCATTGAACACTAATGACCTAAGACCAGATGAGTTGTGGAATGACATCAAAGACACCATAGAAGAAGAAAGCATAGCAGGGGCAGAGGCTTGGGGACCATGGGTTCAGGTGACTTCTAAGTCAATTGGCATAATAAAATCTATTAAGAAAACATTCTGCATCCCACTTTGGAAGGTGGCATTGGGGTCTTAAACGCCAGCAAGTGGCCACCTAAGATGCATCAATTGGTCTCAACCTACTTGGAGCAAGTGACAATGAAAAACACCAACCACACAAGGTAATTATGAGACAAAGAGACAGAAAGGGCCACATAAACCAGAGACTACATCAGCCTGATACCAGTAGAACTAGACGGTGCCCTGCTACAACTGATGCCTGCCCTGACAGGGAACACAAGAGAGAAACCCTGAGAGAGTAGGAGAGCAGTAGGATGTAGACCCCAAATTCATGTAAAAGGACCAGAATTAATGGCCTGATGGAGACTGGAGGGACCCTGGAGGTCATGGTCCCCAGACCTTCTGTTAGCCCAAGACAGGAACCATTCCCAAAGCCAACTCTTCAGACAGGGACTGGACTGGACTATGAGATGGAAAATGATACTGGGGAAGAATGAGCTTCTTGGCTCAAGTAGACACATGAGACTATCTTGGCATCTCCGGTCTGGAGGGGAGAGGAGAGTGCAGAGTGGGTCAGAAGCTGGCCGAATGGACACAAAAAGACAGAGTGAAGGGAAAAATTGTGCTGTCTCATTAGGGGGAGAGCAATTAGGAGTATATAGCAAGGCGGTTGTAAATTTTGGTATGATTTTGTAAACTTTCACTTAAAGCACAATAAAAACTAAAAAAAAAAAAAAACAAAGAAGCATTACAAAGACAGGAAAGAAAAGACCAAAATGGATGTCAGAAGAGACTCTGAATCTTGCTCTTGAACGTCGAGCAGCTAAAGTAAAAGGAAGAATTGATGAAGTAAGAGAACTGGAAGATTTCAAAGGATGGCTTGAGAAGGCTATTTGAATGCCATGTGTAAAGAGCTGGAGATAGAAAACCAAAAGGGAAGAATATGCTCGGCATTTCTCAAGCTGAAAGAACTGAAGAAAAAATTCAAGCCTCAAGTTGCAACAGTGAAGGAGTCTATGGAGAAAATATTAAACGACGCAGAAAGCATCAAAAGAAGATGAAAGGAATTCACAGAATCATTATACCAAAAGGAACTGGTCAAAGTTCAACCATTTCAAGAGGAAGCATATGATCAGGAACCGACAGCACCGAAGGAGTAAGTTCAAGCTGCACTGAAGGTATTTGCAAAAAACAAGACTCCGAGAATTGACGGAATACCGGCTGAGATGTTTCAACAAACGGAGGCAGCACTGGAAGACAGCTACCCGGCCAACTGAGTGGAAGAGATGCATATTTATGCCTATTCCCAAGAAAGGTGATCCAACCGAATGCAGAAATTATCGAACGATATCATTAATATCACACTCAAGCAAAATTTTGCTGAAGAGCATTCAAAAGTAGCTGTAGCAGTATATCGACAGGGAACTGCTAGATACTCAAGCCAGATTCAGAAGACGATGTGGAACCAGGGATATCATTGCTGATATCAGATGGACCCTGGCTGAAAGCAGAGAGTACCAGAAGGATGTTTACCTATGTTTTGTTGACTATGCAAAGGCATTCATTCGACTCTGTGGATCATAACAAATTACACATAACTTTGTGAACCATGGGAATTCCAAAACAATTAATTGTGCTCATGAGGAAACTGTACATAGATCAAGAGGCAGTTGTTCGGACAGAATAAGGGAATACTGTGTGGTTTAAAGTCAGGAAAGGTGCGCGTTAGGGTTGTATCCATGCACCATACTTATTCAATTTGTATGCTTAGCAAATAATCCGAGATGCTGGACTATACGAAGAAGAATGGGGCATCAGGATTGGAGGAAGACTCATTACAACCTGCAATATGCAGATGACACAACCTTGCTTGCCCAAAGTGAAGAGGACTTGAGGCATTTACTGATGAACATCAAAGACCACAGCCTTCAGTATGGATTACACCTTAAAACAAAGAAAACAAAAATCCTCAAAACTGGACCATAAACATCATGATAAATGAAAAAAAGACTGAAGTTGTCAAGGATTTCATATTCCTTGGATACACAATCAGTACCCCTGGAAGCAGCAGTCAAGAAATCAAAAGATGCATTGCATTGGGCAAATCGGCTGCAAAAGACCACTTTAAGGTGTTGGAAAGTAAAGATGTCACCTTGATGACTAAGGTGTGCTTTACCCAAGCCATGGTATTTTCAATCGTATCATAAGCATAAGGAAGTTGAACTGTGAAGAAGGGAGATAGAAGAATTGATGTCTTTGAATTGTGGTATTGGCAAAGAATATTGAATATACCATGGACTGTCAAAAGAATGAAGAAATCTGTCTTGGAAGACCTACAACCGGAATGCTCCTTAGAAGCAAGGATGACAAGACTGAGTCTTACATACTTTGGACATGTTGTCAGAAGGGATCAGTCCCTGGAGAAGGACATCATGCTTGATGAAGTACAGGGTCAGTGGAAAGAGGAAAACCCTCAAAGAGAGACTGACACAGCAGCTCCAACAATGTGCTCAAGTGTAACAAGGACTGTGAGCATGGCACAGAATCAGGCAGTGTTTCATTCTGTGGTACCCAGGTTCGCTATGAGTCAGAGCCAACTGGACAGCACCTAATGATAACAACAAAGTGATGCACCAGTATCATTAGCAAAGCCTAGAACAATGCACAGCACTTAACTAAACCAAAAAAAAAAAAAAAAACCCCACTGTCATCGAGTCAATTCCGACTCAGCGACCCTACAGGACAGGGTAGAACTGCCCCGTAGAGTTTCCAAGGAGCGCCTGGCAGATCCGAACTGCTGACCTCTTCGTTAATGGCCGTAGCACCTAACCACTATGCCACCAGGATTTCCAAATAAAGGTTTATTGGATGAAAATTGAGAAACACAGTTTAACGTACAATCTTACAACAGTAGTTCTCGAATTTAGCATGCATCTGAATCATCTGGAGGGTTTGCTAAAATACAGATGCTGGGCCCCACACCCAGACTTTCTGAATCAGTACATCTGGGATGGTGCCTGAGAATATGCATTTCGAGTAAGCTCCCTTTCTAGTAAGTTCCCAGGTGATGCTGGCACTGCTGGCTTGGAACTGTACTTTATTAAAGAGCCATTGCCTTGCAACGTTAGGAGCCCTTGGCCTCGTGTGAGTCTCTTTTGGTTCTTATCTTAGCTGTGTAAGGATGTGCCGGTTCCTACCCTCTCTAACATCGTAGTCTGTAAAGTGGGAATAATGCTAGTACCTACCTCATGGGGTTATGGTGAATTTAAAAGAGATGGTGCAAGTAAAGCATCTAGCCCAGGGCAAGCGCTTATAGTTTTTTTTACTGTTATTGTAAAAGAGTTCCAACACGTAAAGCCCTTATCACCCAGCACATAGTCAGTTTTCAGTAATTTAATTAGGTGCTGTTGAGTCAACTCCGACTCATGGAGACCCCATGTGTGCCAGAGTAGAACTGTGCTCCGTAGGGTTTTTAGTGGCTGGTTTTTGGGAAGTAGATTGCCAGGCCTTTCTTCTGAGGCATCTCTGGGCAGACTCAAACTTTCAGTTAGCAGCCAAGTGCATTCACTGTTTGCACCACCCAGGGATTCTCAATCATTGTTATTTTCATATTAGCAAGAGTCAGAGTGATCTTTCTGAAACACCAATCTGATCCACCATCTACACCCCAAGCACCAGGCCTAGTAATAACAGACATTCAATAATCACTGTCCACCACAGGTTTCTGATGGTTTTCCTCTGCCCTTGAAGAAAAAGTCCAAGAAAAAGACACAAGGCCTTCTGCTTGGTCCCTGCTTATTTCTCTCCAAGCTCTTCTCTTAGCAATTCCACTCCACTCCTTCCTCTCCAAGCTTTTCCCCTATGGAACTATTCGAAGTTATCAAAGATACATTTTGTGATCTATCTCTGGGGATTTCACTTTGCCTTGAATATGCCCCCTGCTCACCCTGTTCCCCATATCACCTCCACTTTTCCTTGGCTAACTACTGCCCCTCTCTAAAATTTTTCCTAACCCCCCCATTCCCCACCAAGTCTAAATTTGTTCTTGCTAGCTACCATCCAGTTGGCTCCCAACTCATGGCAATCTCATGCACAAAGAGACTGGACCATTGTGAGCCATAGGGTTTTCATTAGATGATTCTTTTGGATGTAGATTGTCAAGAATTTCTTCCTAATCTGTCTTAGTCTGGAAGGCCCACTGAAACCTGTTCAGCCTCATAGCAACGCACAAGCCTCCGATGACAGATAGGTGGAGGTTGTATATGAGGTGCATCAGCCAGGAATCAAACCCAGGTCTCCCACATGGAAGGTGAGAATTCTACCACTGCACCACCACTGCTCCCTAAATCTAGAATAAAATCTAGAATAAAAATCTAGAATAGGCACCCCTAATTTGGTGATCCCACAATACCACCCATTTCCTCTACCATAATCTTATCCCAATGTATTGTCATTTCCTGTTTCTTTTCCCTTTTCTTTTATTCCACTCTTTAAAGGAAAGGCTCTGTCTTCTGGGTGCCACGTCCCTAGCAACAATCACAGTGCTGGGTACAGACTACGTGCTGAATAATAGTGAATAAATGGAGTCAGGGCAATAATAGGATTACTTTAGTCAACGAAAGGGATATTGCAGGTCTCCAAGTTAATTTTTCTCACAAGTTTATCTAATCTGGCAGCATCCTGGATTAGTCAGATTCTGGACTCATCGATTCTCATTTGTGCCTTTCAGAGAAGTGCTTTTCAAAATTTAAGGCACAGGGAGATGGAGCCAAGATGGCGGAATAGACAGACGCTTCTAGCGAGCCCTTTTACAACAAAGACCTGAAAAAGCAAGCGAAACGAGTATATGTATAATAACCTAGGAGCCCTGAACATCAAAGTCAAGCTTAGAAAAGGAACTGAGGGGCAGGGGGAGGAAGAGACAGTTCAGAAGCGGAGAGGAGTTACGGGACCTGAATCGTGGGGAGCCCTCAGGCACCATTCCCGGAAGCAACGGCAGTGGGCTGGTAGTAGCGTTTGGCCGCAGCTTCCACAGGGAGAAGCAGCCAGCCACACAGCCTACTCACACCTCTAGAACCTGAGAAAAACGGTGATCTCAGCAAAAGCTAAGTACTTGCATATAGTCTACTACGCCCCTCCCCCACACCCAAGCTGGCTTCAGCAGCTGATTTCCCTGGGCCTGAGATAGGCCCTGTTGAGCACCTAGAGCCATACTCCCAGCCTTGGAGAAGGAATAAATTTGCAATTGGGGGAAAAGATATTTTGCCAGAGCCACTAACCAGGGGAGCACAGGACAGAAGTGGCTCCTCTCCAGGTATAAACAGTCCATGAACTTTGAGTACCTTTCCCCTTTGCATGGAACTGTGTGGGCCTATATCAGGAGCATAGCCCTTGTCAGCAGACTCCAACCATTCGTGGTGTGCGGTGGAGAGGTGGGTGTTTGATGCTTGATATTGCTTTGTGTATTAAACAGGATCCTCACCTACCCACATAAGGGGCCTAAGGGCTCCAATGAGGTCACCCAGCCACCTGTGACAGGGGTCCAAGGATAACTTGTTCCTCCCAATCCTTACAACCAAAAACACTGGGTGCCCATGGTCCATCTGCAGAACACACCCACCTGTACACTCCAGAGAAGAGGGACACGCTTTCCACAGAGACACGTGGGGGACAATTCTCAGCCCCCTGCCTTGTTCAGAATGTAACCCCCTGCTGCAACCAGATACTGGTACCTACACCAATCACCTCTGCCCCTCTAAGACTGTAGGACAGAGCCTGTACTACACTCTTGATGATCAGCTACCTGGACACCTTAGCTGAATTTATACAAGAAAACTGAATGGACTCCTAGACTGATATGCCTGATAACAGCTCTACCCATCTAGGGACAGGACGTCAGAGCTCCAAAAGCAAAAATAATCAAGCTAGCTCACTCAAGCAATCCATTTGGGCATATCAAAATAAAACCAGACTTAATGGTCTAACTGAGACTAGAACGACCCCAGTGGTCACGGCCCCCAGACCTTCTGTTAGCCCAGGACAGGAACCATTCCCAAAGCTTATTCTCCAGACAGGGACTGGACTGGACAATGGGACAGAAAAAGACATTGGTGAGGAGTGAGCTTCTTGGATCAGGTGGACACTTGAGACTATGTTGGCATCTCCTCTTTGGAGGGGAGATGAGAGGGAAGAGGGGGTTACAAGCTGGCGAATGGACAGGAGAAGAGAAAGTGGAGGGAAGGAGTGGGCTGTCTCATGGGGGGAGAGCAATTAGTAGTATATAGCAAGGTCTACATAAATTTTTGTATGAGAGTCTGACTTGATTCGTAAACTTTCACTTAAAGCACAACTAAAAAAAAAATTGTGTAGACCAGCCCTGAAATTCTGATCATCAATAAGTTAACCAGCAAGCACCTGTGATGAGTTTATATTCAGAGCTCTGGGCTAGGCAGACAGAAAGAGGACTTGGGAGGGAGAGTACCCCCAAAGGCATGCTAAGTGTTTCACCTCACTTTAGGTTCACAAGTATCCTATACATTAGGTATTATAATACTCATCCTGCAAATAAGAAAATAATATTTACAACAATAAAAAAGACTAGCTGCTGCAGCTTATGTATAACCAAAAACCACATGGGATTTGGTTCCCTGGTCTGGAGGTTTAGGGTCATGGATATCCCAACTAATTGGCCAGTAACAGTGTTTCTGTCCTACCATCTGGTTTGATGAGCAGTGCCTGGGGTCTTTCAAGTGGCCATCCAAAGCACAACAAATGGTCTCTATTTGCCTGGAGCAACAGAGGAAGGACAGTCAGGAATAGGAGGAGGATATGGAATGTGTGGCTAACTGCCTCCATGAACAATTGCCTTCTTTGCCATAAGACCAGAAGAACTGGATGGTGCCCAGCTACCACTGCTGAACATTTTGATTAAAGTTTTTATAGCAGAATCCTGAACAAAAGGGGGGAAATGAAAAATAGATTTTCAAGTTTTCATGGAATCCAGACTTTCCAGAGCAATAGAAGCTGGATGAACCCCTCAAACTACTGCCCTGAGATAATCTTTAAACCTTAAACCAAAAATATCCCCTAAAGTTTTCTTAAAACCAAACAAAAGTTAAGCTTAACTAGAAAAAAATCTCTGCCTAAGCATTATGCTCTTTTAAGATCTGTCTATGCAGAAGCAAATTGACAAGGGCAACTCAAAATAACAGAGAGAAACCTTAGAGGGCAGTGAGTTTATGTCAAAGAGGAAGGAACAACTCAGAAAACGAGGGTGAGAATGGTTGCACAACTCAAAGATTGTAATCAGTGCCACTGAACTGTACATGCAGTAATGGTTAAATCGGTGTGTGTTTTGCTGTGTATATTCTTGACAACTACAACAAAATACATTAAAAAAAAAGAGATAATTGAGGCTGAGTGAAATTTGCTCAAAATCACATTTCTAAAAACTGATACACATAGGACAGGAATAAAGATTTGTCCAGCTACTAGGCCCAAGGTCTATCAAGGTCACCAAATATTCATACAAAAAAGGAGGGGGACATCTACGCAGGAAGGAGAGAAAGGGGCCACAGACCAGTTTGGATAAAGGACATGTTCTGCGAACAAAGTACAAAGAAAGGGAAGCTGGAGTCAGACTGGGGACAGCCTTTATGCCCAGTTAAGAAGCGCTTTGTCCTAAGGCCCACTGGGAACCACAAAACTCTCGAAATAATGGACTGACGTAAGAAAAAAATGCAGAAGACTAAAGGACCTAAACAAGGTAACAGCATTCATGGAAGAAGAGAAAAGAGAGAGAGAGAGAGGCATTTGGAGAAATGCTACAAGGGACAAAAAGTTAAAACCCAGGGCTGTAAATATGGGATTTTGGTCTCTCAAAGCAAAAACATTATTTTCTAAACTGGGGTCATCTAAATATTCCCTGGGAACCCTGGTGGTACAGTGGTACAGGCTACAGATACTAACCAAAAGGTGAGCAGTTTAAACCTACCAGGTGTTCCTTGGAAACCTTTTAGGGCAGTTCTACTCTGTCCTATAGGGTCACCATGAGTTGGAGCTGACTCGGTGGCAACGGGTTTTAAATAATGTCTTGACCTTTAACATTTGGCAAATATTTTATTAATGTCAAAAATTAAAAGTTCAAAAGTGATCAACAATGGTGCCCTGCTACCACCAATGACAGCCCTGACAGGGAACAAAATACAGAGTCCCTGATGGAACAGGAGAAAAGTGGGCTGCGGAACTCAAATTCTAGTAAAAAGACCAGACTTAATGGTCTGACTGAGACTGCAGAAACCCCAGATTGTCTGTTAACCCAGAACAAAAGCCATTCCCAAAGCCAACTCTTCAGACAAAGAACAGACTGGACTATAAGACATAAAATGATACTCGTGAAGACTGTGTCTCTTAGTTTAAGTAGATACAGGAGACTAAATGGGAAGTTCCTATCTGGAGGCAGAATGAAAAGGCAGAAAGGGACAGAACTGGTTGAATAGACACAGGAAATCCAGGATGGAAGAGAGGAATGTGTGGTCACATTATAGGGATAGCAAGTAGGGTCACGTAACAATGTGTCTATAAATTTTTGTATGAGAAACTAACTTGAGCTGTAAACTTTCACCTAAAGCACAATAAAAAAATAAAATAAAATGAGAAGAGAAAAAAAAAGTGATCAATAAATGTTCTTTCTAGTGAAACAGGGAAAGCTACTGATAGCTAGGAGAATCATGCTCCTCCTTGCCTGCTTTCTTTCTTGTTTCTGATGCCCCCTCTAAGGAGGTAGGTGCTAGGAATGGGTCACATTTAAAAACATTAAGTCACCCACAGCTTTACTTGTTTGGAAGTCCAAGGCAACAGCCAATGATGGGCTCAGGAGAGAGCACCGAGAGGCACTGCCCCTTCCTGGGCCTTACAGGAAGGGTGAGGTGGCTCACCAGGTCGAGGGCTCTCAGTCACAGGTCCTCAATCAAGCATCTGCACCCACAGTCCTTCCCCTGGTGCACATTTATCCCTCAGGGGTCTCACAGAGAGTGGCCTGCGGCAGGACAGGATTCAAGGATCCAGGATTTTAGGCTCTCAGCCATCTTTCAGAATCTCTCAGGATCTCTTTACATCCTGCAGGGAACAGATGTCTTTACCATTGCTACAGAATCTTCATCGAGGGTTACTGCAAGTTAATTCCTGATCCTACGGGAACAATGATAATTTTGTTTTATTTTTGTAAAAAAAAAATTATATATGCACAGATTTGAGCTGCTTTATTTTCATTTAGTTTAGCCTGCAACATTAATGCTCATTTAAAATTAAAATTGAAGGTTTTAATCTTCTGGCAACATGTGGTTATCTACATATAAAACTTCCTATTCAAAAGAAATAAAATTAAAATTAACTATAAATAATTCTGTACTTTTTTCTCTTCGCATTTTGCTTTTTTTTTTTTTTAATCCCATAGAGGGTGTAGCAATCTTCAAGAAGAAGAGCAACTGGAGCAAATGATTCCTCTCTGTTCTTTTCACTTCAGTAGTCAGCAGCTGGATGAGAAAGCTGACCCCGGCCACCCCTGGGTAACAAACTACACTTTCTCCTCACCCACCAGCTGGAGAAGCTCTGCTGCACCCCTCCTCTGCTGACTCCCAATCAACAAAGCTCCATCCCTCTAAGGAAACACTGACTGATTCTCTGTTAGTGCCACCGGGATCCAGCTACTCGGTGAGAAGAATTCAGTATTAGAGCCTTAAATGAATTCATCGACATCATGAGCTCTTTGTGCTGCCACAGATCACCCCGCTCACAGTCGTGCTGGTCCCAATGGAACCTGGACCGTCGTTCTTACCTGATACAGAATCAGGAACAAGGACAGAGCCCTCTGTGACATTATAATGCGTTCCCTTATAAAGTCACACTCAATCGTTTGTTCACATGAGCAAAACCCACTATAACAAAATATTAAGTACACTTTCTAAGACAGTAATCCCCGAAATGACAACATTTATATGGAATTTATTTTTAGACTAATAAGCCAAGTTATTTTCTTTGTCAGAACTCGAATCTTACAAACCCGACTGTTGAACAACATTTGTCACAGGTGTCAAAAATGTCTTCCAACACTAGACAGTCACCTAGCCATTATTCTCGTGGGATACATGAGTGGCTGAGAGAATCATACTTGACAGATGGAAAAAACAGGCTATCCATATGGAAAATACAACTCCCCATTTCCCAATCATCTAGTCTAGCAATTTCCCTACTATTCTATACTGAGATGCAGCCCATCGTCTCAATTAAAAGAACGGGTTCATGCTTTTCCCCAACTGCTACTGAACATGAAAGCACGTAAGTTAGTGAATCATCTTCCAATTCTCTACGCTGCACATAACCCACAAATGCTATTTATATTGATTCCAGAAGTTAACAATTCAGGGTCCCTATGCCAGAGAGAGAAGTCCCTGAGTGGGGCAAACGGTGATACGCTCGATTACTAGCTGAAAGGTTGGAAGTATGAACCCATCCAGAGGCGCCTTGGAAGACAGGCCTGGTGATCTACTTCTAAAAGGTCACAGCCTTGAACACTCTACGGAGCAGCTCTACTCTGCAAGCACGCTCTTGCTAATGAGTCAGAATCGACTTGACGGCGACCAACAACAGCAACATACAAGAGGGAGAGTCCCTAGGTGGCAAAAAAGGTTAAGCACTTGAGTACTAACCAAAAGGGTGGTAGTTCGAAGCCACCCAGAGGCTCCTTGGAAGAAAGGCCTGCTGATCTGTTTCTGAAGGCTCACGGCATTGAAAACCTTACGGAACAGGTCTACTCTGCACACATGGTGTCACCATGAGTCAGAAACGATGCAAGGGCAACTGGTTTTTTGGTTTACACTGGAGAGGGGTCTCATGTTCTATCAGTCTATCCTACCACTGATCTCTTCTAGGGAAACTGCCAGGACCACAGCCCTTACTGAAGCAAGTAGCCCTAGGCCACAAATATCTGGACCATGTCATGGATTGAATTATGTCCACAAACCCCAAAATGTGTTTATCAATTTGGCTGGGCCATGATTTCCAATATTGTGTGGTTTCCTCCATTGTATGATTCTAATTTTATGTTAAAGAGGATTAGGTGGGATTGTAACACCCTTACTAAGGTCATATCACTGATTCAATGTAAAGGGAGATTCCCTGGGGTGTGGCCTGCACCACATTCATCCTGCAACGGATAAAAGGAAAGGGAAGCTAGCAGAGAGGGGGACCTCATACCACCAAGAAAGAAACACTAGAAGCAGAGCGTGTCCTTTGGACCCGGGGTCCCTACGCCTGAGAAGCTCCTCCACCAGGGGAGGATTGAGGGCGAGGGCCTTCCTCTAGAGCCCACAAAGAGAGAAAGCCTTTCCCTGGAGCTGATGCCCTGAATTTGGACTTCTAACTTACTAGATTGTGAGAAAATAAATTTCTCTTTGTTAAAGCCATCCACTTGTGGTACTTCTGTTATAGCAGCACTAGATCACTAAGACAGTCCAGGAGAAGGTATCAGCATCCATAAGATTGCCTGGTTTAAGAGCTTAGGCCAAAAGGGATGATAGCTACTACAGAACCTATCATAGTCTATTCTTTTCTTAGACTTTGGTCCATACACAGACCATCAGTAGGTTGTAAGAACAAGAAGGGAGAACATGAGCAGAAAGACCCCAGAAGAGAAGCCTAGATGGAAATGCTGTGTCATGTTAATGGCCAAGAAGTAGTGTGCCGATGAGCAACCAATGTTAGTGCAGACACGCCCTGGAGTGGCACCAGACCAGGAACTATCTTCCTGTTCATGAGTTAGGTCCTTCCCTGACAGTAACAGAGGCCTCTGTTGATTTTGAGCCTCTGGGTCCAAGTCTTGCAGTAGCAGAATGCAATTCTTCTAGTCTAATAGAACAAAATCAGCTCCCAGCATCACTTCTAGCACTGCGAGAAGCGGCTGTTTGCGGCCAGGTTGTGTCAGAAATTAATGACCCAGCCCCTCGGAGCACCTGCACCTTCACCAACTCTGATCACTTCTCCCTCCCAAAAAAGACACCAAGCAAGACACCAAGCTCATCTCTTTAAAAAAAAAAAAAAAGCAGCCAGTAATTCTCAATCACAGGCATTGGGAAACATGTACTGCGGGTGGGGTGGATATCTTTGGTTGACACGATGACTTGGTTAGGTTGGAGTAACATGGGCATCAAGGGACCAGGGATGCTAAATGTCCAAAATGGGCAGGACAGTTTCATATAATGATAAATCACGCCAACACACCCTCCTTGAGAACACTGGGCCCTCTCCAACATTCTGTGCAGACAGAAGAGGGTAAGAAAGACAAATTAAAGAGAAAAGGGCAGTAAGAGAATAAGCAACATCCTCCCTCAGAAGTGAACCAGTCAAGTTAAGGCTGTCCAAAGGTCAACGTGATCCCATACGTACCATATGTAGCTCCTTCCCTCACCTCCAGCAATAATGCTTAAGGCACACAAAGTTCTTACTCTCGTACCCCCTTCCATGGGCCCAGTTAGCTTTCCATTTCATCTTTTAAACACTGTGCATTTCCACATCTTTTTATTTGTTCTAATTAGGAGAATTTCTTAGCAACTCAATAATTATTGCTATTGTTGATAATAGCAATGACAAAACCAAACTCACTGCGATTGAGTCGATTCCAACTCAGAGCAACCTGACAGGACAGAGTAGACTGCCGCACAAGCTTTCCAAGGTTGTGATCTTTAGGGAAGCAGACTGCCACATCTTTCTCCCTCTGAGCAACTGGTGGGTTCCAGCTGCGACCTTTCGGTTAGTAGTTGCGTACTTAACAACTGCATCACCAGGGCTCCATTCTGACTCAGTAGAACTGCCCTATAGAGTTCCCAAGAAGCGCCTGGCGGATTTGAACTGCCAACCTCTTGGTTAACAGCTGTATGCCACCAGGGTTTCCAGCAATAGAGTATCAACTGAAATTTTTTCCACATTGCTAAAGGGCTTAATTACAAAATCTGTGATATAATACGGAAACCCTGGTGGTGCAGTGGTTAAGAGCTACAGCTGCTAACCAAGAGGTTGGCAGTTCAAATCCACCAGGGGCTCCTTGGAAACTCTATGGGGCAGTTCTACTCTGTCCTTTAGGGTCGCTATGAGTCGGAATCAACTCGATGACAGTGGATTTGGTTTTTTGGATTGGTGGTATAATACGTCTGTTGAAATTTCACTTTAGAGATTAATTCTTCAGAGGGTAACTCTTTGCAGATTGAGTTTGTGAATTAATATGCTTTTAAGAAACAGTGTTTTGAGCCATGCTGGGGAAAAAGAAGAAGTGAAACTCTCTTGCCACCTCTTCCAGACTCTTTATAAAGCTCTAGGCAGTATTCAAAGAGACATCCTGCACAGACAAGCTTTACCACCGCTGGTCAGGGCATGGGGAGACCAAATGGAAAGAGACAGCTTAGCAGATTAAAGAGCAAATATTTTAGAGGCAGTGTTCTCAATTATGTGGGAGACAGACCCATGGAACTTTCCTACCAGGCAGATGCTACCACAAGGGAAAAAGTTCACCAGGATACAACTACAGTCTGAAAGTCTCCCCAGGGTAGAGAAGTCTAAAACTCAATTCTGTTTTCAATGAGTTGAGGTCTTGACTTAACCAGAACACACCATCACTACAAGTGGGGGTTTCCAGCCTGTATGAGTCAAACAGGGGTCATTATAGGCTGAAACATTGTTGTCCAATAGAACTTTCTGTGATGATGAACACATTCTACATCTGTGCTCTCTAATAAGGCAGCACTAAACACATGTGGCTACTAAGCACTTGAAAGGTGGCTAGTTCAACTGAAGAGCTAAATTTTTTAAATTGTATTTAGTTGCATTAGTTTAAATATAAATAGCCACATGTGGTTTGTGGCTATTGTACTGGACAGCATAGTTAAAGGCTTACACCATGGTTGGGGAAAATGATCCAAAAGTGTATAACAAGACAATCTTACTCATCCTCTAACTACCTGATAAAACACTTCCTTAACCCTTGCCCCTCCATACACACACAGACACTATGCATAACATTTCACCGTATCACGCATCAGAAGAGCAGGACTTCTCAAATTTTAACATACATCAGAATCACGGAGGGCTTGTTAAAACACAGATTATTGAGCTCCAACCCCAAGTTTCTGATTCAGGAGGTCTGGGTTGAACTCCTATCATTTATATCTCTAACAAGTTCCCAGGTAATGCTGATGCTGCTAGGAACACACTCTGAGTAGCACTAAAATAAAAACTTCAACTATTCAAACACCAATTGTCATAGATTGAATCATGTCCCCCCTAAAATGTCTGTCAATTTGGCTAGGCCATGAATCCCATTATTCTATGACTGTCCAGCACTCTGTCATCTGATGTGATTTCCTATGGGTTGTAAATCCTACCTCCAGGATGTTAATGAGGTGGGATTAGGGGCAGTTATGTTAATGAGGCATGACTCAATCTACAAAATTCGTTTGTATTTTAAATCAATCTCTTTCAACATATAAAAGAGAGAAGTGAGTACAGAGACATGAGGACCTCCTACCACCAAGAATGCAAAACCAGGAGGGGAGCACTCCCTTTGGACACAAGGCCCCTGCACTGAGAAGCTCCTAGGATGGGAAGATTGATGACAAGGACCTTCCCTCAGAGCTCACACAGACAAAAAGCCTTCCCCTGGAGCTAGCATCATGAATTTGGACTGCTAGACTTCTAAACTGTGAGAGAACAAATTTCTCTTTGTTAAAGCCATCCACTTGTGGCATTTCTGTTACAGCAGCACTAGGTGACTAAGACACCAACCTATCTACCAAAACAGCTTCTCTCACTGTCCCCTTTCTGCTACACAGAAGTGCCCCTTTCCTCCTAGTAAAAACTTAACACCTAGTACTATAAATGCAGGGCAGACAGAATATAAATAACAAGGCTACCTGTCTAAGACGGCTTCTCCACCTATTAGATCCAAGATCTGTCCACATTTGTCATAAGCTTTGCAAGTGTATCTAACACTACACAGACCAGAAAACAGCGCAGTGGTGAACGCAAGCCTGCCAGGATGGTTTTCATCTGATACCTGCACTGACCCTGCCTTAGAGTCAAGTTGGTGCTTTCTGTTAAAATAACGTACATCACTCGGGTCTAGATCAGGATTACAGCCGTTTTCACCTTTCCGACACACAGTTCTGAAGTGTAACAAAAGAACGCACGTATCATAGTAAAGCATTTATCAAAGGGTATGTTGACAACGTTTTTCCATATTCCAAAAGAGTGAAGACAGAAATGTAAAGGGTCTAGAAAAAAGAGACTTCTCTACTCTCTCGTCTTCATTAACTACCTGCAACAACTCTTCTGGATCAGCAGTCATGTGCAAAGATATTTTGATTTTGGGGGTTACTTCTCTGTGTCCTCTGGTCTAATTGTATATGAGTCACTTTCACATTACAAGATCGCTCCACGAAGAGCACTTTCTTCACTGCTCTTCTGAGCAGGCTCCTTCCTGCCTCCTCCACCCTCCCCTTTCTTTCCTCTCCAAAAGAAAGCCTTCATCCAGAATACACTGTCACAATAAACTAGGACAGGATGCCTTCAAATAAACTCCCTACTGTTCAGCACTTCCCACACCACTAAGCCTTCACCCCTCTCTGAATTCCCATTGCACCTCACTTACTGCCATCACAAAGATTAAGAGTGATCTTTGTGTCCTGGAAATGTGGGCAGACAGGTATTGCTTTGAGCGCTTATAGAACCCCCTAGTTGCCACGCGGTACTATGCACTTTACTTCCTTAGTCTGTGTTTACTTTATATGTAGGGAAACTGAGTCACGATGAGGTTAAATCATTAAAATACAGTCCCAGAGAAACTTAGAGTAAGATTAAATTACTGTATCTCCCACTGTAGTCACTCTCAACTGGGGCTTTTTTGGTGTCCCTCCCCCCTCACGCAGACATCCGGCATGTCTGGAGATATTTTTGATTGTCATGATTGGAGAGCGGGGCAGTGCTACTGGCATCCAGTAAGCAGATGCCAGTGATGCTGCTAAACATCCTACAAAAAGCACCCCACCACCACCACCAAAACAAGAACTGTCTGGACCAAAATGTCAAAATGTCAACTGCATTGAGGTTGAGAAACTCCGGTCCACTGGTATCGCTAGGATTACGTTCTTTGGTCGCTAACTGATAGTTAAAGAATGGCTTACTCTACAATTTTATCATTGGACAGCATTTACACATGCTGGTCAAGTGCTATTTCTGACACGCCATACTTTTTAGTTACTGTTAAAACAGAGGATATAGGGAGCCATAGAGGAAAATGAGTAGAGTTCACAAAGCCCAACTCTCTTCCTTTACTGAGAAAACCTGGCAAAGACCAGCTCCTTTCCTTAGCAACCTCCATCCCCTGAGCTGTGGTCTGCCTGTGCCTGGCTGGTCACCTGGAGTCTTCAGTTGCTGACACGCTTTTGCAGCTGCCTTTTCTCATCCCCACACACATGTGTCACTCAAGAGCAGTAATGATGTACATTGATGGGAATCTCCAGAGATCTACAGCCCCTAATTGTCTATTTTGTTCAGTAAATTGCACTCATTACTGAGCCCTACACAGGGCTCTGCCTGGCCTCTCCCACCTCCTCACTCCCTACACAGGGCGCTGACTGGTCTCTCCACCTTCTCAATCCCTACACAGGTCTCTGCGTCTTCTCTCCAAGATACTCACTCCCTACACAGGGCCCTGCCAGGTCTTTCCCACCTCCTCAATCCCTTCACAGATCTTTGCCTGGTCTTTCCTGCATCCTCACTCCCTACACAGGACCCTTCCTGGTCTCTCCCACCTCCTCACTCCCTACACAGGTCTCTGCCTTTTATCTCCCATATCCTCAATCACTGTACAGGGCCCTGCCTCCTCTCCCACCTCCTCACTCCCTAAACAGGGCCCTGCCTCATCTGCCACCTCTTCAATCGTTATACAGGGCCCTGACTGGCCTCTCTCACCACCTTACTGCCTACACAGGGCCCTGCCTGTGTCTCCAACCTCCTCACTCCATACACGGGTCTCTCCCAGCTCCTCACTCCCTACACAGGTGTCTGCCTGGTTTCTCCCACCTCCTCACTCCTTACACATTGCCCTGCCTGTTCTCTCCCACCTCCTCGCTCCCTACACAGGCCCTGCCTTGTCTGTCCCTCCTCCTCACTCCCTACAGATGGCTCTGCCTGGTGTCTCCCTTCTGCTTACTCCCTATATATGTCTCTGTCTGTTCTCTCCCACCTCTTCACTCCCTACACAGGGCCCTGCCTGGTATCTTCCAGCTCCTCACCCCCTACACACTGCCCTGCCTGGTCTCTCCCACCTCTTCAATCCCTATAAAGGTCTCTGCCTGATCTGTCCCACCTCCTTACTCCCTACACAGGTTTCTGCCTTTTATCTCCCACATCCTCAGTCCCTACACAGGGACCTTCCTGGTCTCTCCCACCTCCTCCATCCCTGCACATGTCTCTGCATGTTTTCTCCCACCTCCTCATTCCCTACAAGGGTCTCTGCATTTTCTCTCCCACCTCCTCACTCCCTACACAGGGTCTTGCCTGGTATTTCCAACCTCCTCCCTCCCTACACAGGGCCCTGCCTGGTCTCTCTCACCTCCTCACTCCCTACACAGGGCCCTGCCTGGTCTCTGGCACATTCTTACTCTCTGCACAGGACCTGTGTGGTCTCTCCCAACACCTCACTCTCTACACAAGGCCCTGCCTGGATGCTCCCTCCTCCTCACACCCTGCACAGGGTCCTGCTTGGTCTCTCCCACCTCATCACTCCTTACACAGGGCCCTGCCTGGTCTCTCCCACATCCTCGCTTCCTATACAGGGCTCTGCCTGGTCTCTACCATCTCCTCACTCCCTAAGCAGGACTCTGCCTGGTTCTCCCTCTTCTTCACTCCCTACACAGGGCCCTGTCTGGTGTCTCCCATCTTCTCTATACACAGTGCCCTATCTGGTCTTTCCCACCTCCTCACTCCCTACACAGGTCTCTGCCTGGCCTCCCCTACAACCTCACTCTTTACGCATGTCCCTGCTTGGTCTCTCCCACCTCCTCACTCTTTACACAGCATCCTACCTGGTCTCTCTCACCTCCTCACTCCCTATGCAGGTCTCTCCCACCTCCTCACTCCCTACACAAGGCCTTGCCTGGTCTCTCCTAAAGCCTAACTCCCTACACAGGTCCATGCCTGGCCTCTCCCACCTCCTCACTCCCTAGACAGGGCCCTGCCTGGTTGCTCCCACCTTCTCACTCCCTGCTCAGGGCCCTGCCTGTTCTCTCCCACCTCCTCCATCCCTGTAAAGGTCTCTGCCTGGTCTGTCCCACCTCCTTACTCCCTGCACAGTTCTCTGCCTGTTCTCTTCCACATCCTCACTCCCTACACAGGGCCCTTCCTGGTCCCTCCCACCTCCTCCCTTCCTACACCTGTTCCTGCCTGGTCTCTTCCATCTCCTCACTCCCTACTCAGGACCCTGCCTGGTATCTCCCATCTCCTCACTCCCTACACAGGGCCCTGCCTGGTCTCACCCACCTCCTCAATCCCTACAAAGGTCTCTGTCTGGTCTCTCCGCTCTTCACTCCTTACACAGGTTTCTGTCTCTTTTGTCCCACCATCTTACTCCCTATACAGTGCCCTGCCTGGTCTCTCACTCCCTATGCAGGGCCCTGCCTGGTCTCTCCCACCTCCTGACTCCCTTCACAGGGCCCAGCCTAGTCCCTCCCACCTCCTCACTCCCTACACAGGTTAGGGTTTGGGTTAGGGTTTAGGGTTTAGTTTAGTGTTAGGGTTATGGTTAGTGATTGGGTTTTGGGGGTTAAGGTTAGGTTTTAGGGTTTAGCGTTAGAGTTTAGGGTCAGGGTCAGTGTTTAGTGTCAGGGTCAGGGTTTAGGGTCAGGGTTAGGGTCATGGTCAGGGTTAGGGTCATGTTCATGGTTTAGGGTCATGGTCAGGGTTTAGGGTCAGGGTCAGGGTTAGGGGTTAGGGTCAGGGTTAGGTTTAGAGTTTGTTTTTAGGGTTAGGGTTTAGGGTTAGGGTTAGGGGTAAGGTTAGGGCTAGGGGTTAGGGTTTAGTATTTAGTGATAGAGTTTAGGGTCAGGATCAGTGTTTAGTATCAGCGTCAGGGTTTAGGGTCAGGGTTAGGGTCATGGTCAGGGTTAGGGTCATGGTCAGGGTTTAGGGTCATTTTCAGGGTTTGGGGTCAGGGTCCAGGTCTGGGTCAGGGTTAGGGGTTAGGGTTTAGTATTTAGTGATAGAGTTTAGGGTCAGGATCAGTGTTTAGTATCAGTGTCAGGGTTTAGGGTCAGGGTTAGGGTCATGGTCAGGGTTTAGGGTCATTTTCAGGGTTTAGGGTCAGGGTCCAGGTCTGGGTCAGGGTTAGGGGTTAGGGTTTAGTATTTAGTGATAGAGTTTAGGGTCAGGATCAGTGTTTAGTATCAGTGTCAGGGTTTAGGGTCAGGGTTAGGGTCATGGTCAGGGTTAGGGTCATGGTCAGGGTTTAGGGTCATTTTCAGGGTTTAGGGTCAGGGTCCAGGTCTGGGTCAGGGTTAGGGGTTAGGGTCAGGGTTAGGTTTAGGGTTAGGATTTACAGTTTAGGGTTAGGGTTAGTTTTAGGGGTTAGGGGTTAGGGTTAGGGCTAGGGCTAGAGCTTGGTGTTAGGGCTAGGTCTAGGGCTAGGGTTTTAGGGCTAGAGTTTAGGGTTGGGGTTAGGGTTTTGGGTTAGGCTTAGGGTTAGGGTTTATGGTTAGTATTAGGGTTAGTGTTAGGGGTTAGGGTTAGGGTTAGGGTTTAGGGTTTGGGGTTAATGTTAGCGGTTAGAGTTAGGGTTAGTGTTCAGGGTTAGGGTTAGTGTTCAGGGTTAGGCTTAGGGTTAATGTTTAGTGTTAGGTTTTAGGGTTCGGGTTAGTGTTAGGTTTAGGGCTAGGGCTAGGGATAGGGCTAGGGCTAAGCCTTGGGCTAGGGCCTAGGACTAGGGCTAGTGATTAGGTTTGGGTTTAGGGTTCAGGTTAGGCTTCGGGTTAGGGTTTCAGTTAGGGTTTTGGGTAAGGGTTTTGGTTACTTTCAGGGCTATTGTAAGGGTCAGGTTTAGGGTTACAGGTGGACTAGCGTTATGGTTAGAGTTAAGTTTACGGTTAGGGTTTGGGTTAGGTTTAGATTTAGGGTTATGGTTAGGGTTAGGTTTTGGATGAAGTTTAGGAAGGGTGAGGGTTATTTTTAGGGTTAGGGCTAGAGTTTCGGTTTGTGTTCAGGTTAGTGTTAAGGTTATGTTTAGGATTCGGATTAGGGTTAGGGGTTATGTTTGGGTTAGGGTTTCGTTTAGGTTTAGGGTTAGTGTGAAGTTTAGGTTCAGAGTGAGGGTTATAGTTAGGGTTAGGGTAAGGTTGAGGGTTAGGGTCAGAGTTATTGTAAGGGTTAGGTTTAGGGTATTACAGGTGGGCCAAGGTTAAGGTTAGGGTTAGATTTAGGGGTAGGGGTAGGTTTAAAGTTAGGGTGAGCTTTAGGTTAGGGATAGGGTGAAGTTTAAGATATGGTGAGGGTTAGGGTTAGGGTTATGGCTAAGGTTTGGGTTAGTTTTCAGGTTAGTGTTAAGGTTATGTTTAGGGTTAGGGTTAAGTTTAGGGGTTGTGTTTAGTTTTAGGGTTAGGGTTAGATTTTAGGTTAGGGTTAAGTTTAGTGTTACGGTTAGGGTTAGGGTCACGGTTTGTGTTAGGCGTTGTGGTTAGGGTGAGGGTTAGGTTTAGGGTTAACGTTGGGTAGGGTTAGGATTATGGTTATGGTAAGATGTTAGGGATTAGACTTTTAGTTTAGGGTTAGGGTTTGGGTGAGTGTTCCGGTTAGTCATTGTGGTTCTGGTCATGCTTAGGTTTGGTTTAGGGTTAGGGTTAGGTTTATGATTAGGTTTAGGGTTTGTGTTAGAGTTAGGGTGAGAGCTAGGGTTAAGGTTTGGGTTAGGCTTTGGTGTTACGGGTTAGGGTTTGTGTTAGGGTTAGGGTTATCGTTAGGGCTTAGGGGTTCATGTTAGTGTTAGGTTTAGAGTTAGGGATAGCATTAGGGTTAGAGTTGGGGGATACGGTTAGGGGTTAGGGTGAGGGTTGTGGTTATGGTTAGTTTTACAGTTGAGGCGAGGGTTTAGGGTAAGTTTTATGATTAGGGTTAGAGTTAGGGTTAGGTTTAGGGTTAGGTGTAGGGTAAGATTTTGGTTTAGGTTCAGATTTAGAATTAGAGTTAGTGATCTCTTTAGGATCAGGGTTAGGGTTAGGGTTAGGATTAGGTCTACGGTTAGTTTTAGGGTTAGGTCTAGGGTTAGGTTCAGGGCTAATGTAAGGCTTAGTTTTAGGGTTAAAGGTGCAGTAGCGTTATGGTTAGAGTTTGGTTTAAGGTTAGGGTTTGGTTTAGGTTTAGGGTTAGGGTTAGGGTTTGGATGAAGTTTAGGATGGGGTGAGGGTTATTCTTATGGTTAGGGCTAGAGTTTGAGTTTGTGTTCAGGTTAGTGTTAAGGTTAGGTTTAGGGTTCGGGTTAGGGTTAGGAGTTATGTTTAGGGTTAGTGTTAGGTTTAGGTTTAGGGTTAGAGTGACGTTTAGGTTCAGGGTGAGGCTTAAAATAAGGGTTAGGATTATGGTGAGGATTATACTTAGTGTTAGAGGTTAGGTTTAGAGTGTTATGGTTAGGTTTATGGTTAGAGTAGGGTTAAGTTTAGAGTTAATGTTAGGGTTAGTGTTAGATTAGGGTTACTCTTCGTGTTTGGGTTAGGGATAAGTTTAGGGATAGCGTTAGGTTTAGGGTTGGTGATACGGTTAGGGGTTAGGGTTAGGTTTACAGTTAAGGTGAGGGTTTAGGGTAAGTGTTATGGTTAGGGTTAGAGTCAGAGTTAGGGTTAGGGTTAGGTTGAATTTTCAGTTAATAGTGAGGGTTAGGATTAAGGTTAGAGTTAGGATTAAGATTAGTGTTAGGGTTAGGTTTAGGGTTACGGTAGGGGTAAGGTTAGGGTTAAGGCTAGGTTTACCATAAATTGTAGGGCTAGGTTAGGGTTAGGGTTAGGGTTAGAGTTAGAATTAGTGCTAGGGTTTAGGGTTAGGGTTAGGGTCAGGTTTAGAGTTATTGTTAGGGTTAGGGTTAGGTTTAGAGTTATTGTTAGGGTTAGGGTTAGGGTAGAGTTAAGGTTAGGGTTAAGTTTAGGGTTAGGGTAAGGGTTACGTTTAGGTCAGGGTTAGGGTTAGGATTAGGGATAGGTTTAGGTTTAGGGAAAGTGTTAGGGTTTGTGTGAGGGTTAGTGTTAGGTTTACAGTTAAGCTGATGTTTTACGGTGTTACGGTTAGGGTCAGGGTTAGAGTTAGTGTTAGGGTTAGGTTTAGGGTTAGGGCTACAGTGAGGTGATAGTTTAGGGTTAGGTTTAGTTTTAGGGTTAGGCTTAGGTTTAGGGTGAAGGTTAAGTTAATATTAGGGTTAGGGTAAATATTAGAGTTAGGTGTTTGGGTTAAGGTTATGATCAGGTTAGGGTTAGTGTTAGGGTTAGGTTTTGGTGTTTGGGTTAATGTTAGGGTCAGGTTTAGGGTTAGCTTTAGGGTTAGGGTGAAGTTTAAGTTAAGGGTGAGGATTGAGCTTAGCCTTAGCGTTAGGGGTTAGGGTTAGGGTTAAGGTTAGGATTAGGTTTAGGGTTAAGATTACTTTTAGGGTTAGTGTAAGTGTTAGGGTTAAGTCACGGTTAGGTTTAGGGCTAGGTTAAGGTTAGAGATAAGGTTAGGTGAAGGGTAGGGTTTAGGTTTAGATGTGTGAAGGTTAGTGCTAGGTTTCCATTTAAGATGAGTGTGTAGGGTAAGTTTTAGGGTTAGGATTAGGGTTAGAGATAGAGTTAGGGTCAGTGTTAGGGTTAAGTTTAGGGTTAGGGTTAAGTTTAGGGTTAGGGTTAGTTTTATGGTTAGGATTAGGGTTAGTGTCAGGGTTGGGGGAGATTAAGTATTATGTTTAGTTCTAGAGTTAGGTTTAGGGTGACGTTTATGATAAGCGTGAGGGTTAGGGTTAGGGTTAGTGGTTAGGGTTTAGGTTACGGTCAGGGTTAGGGTTTGCATTAGGTTAAGGTTTAGGATTAGGGTTAGAGTTAGGTTTAGGGTTAGCTTTAGTTTTGGTTAGGGTTAGGATTCGAATGAAGTTAGGGTAGGTTTAGGGTTATGGGTAGGGTGAAATTTTGGTTAAGGGTGAAGTTTCGGTTTAGGGTTAGGGTTAGAGTTATTGTTGGGGTTAGGGTTATTTTTGAGTTTACTGTAGGGTTAAAGTTTGGGTTAAAATTAGGTTAGGGTTATGTCAGGGTTAGGATTAGGATTACGATTAGGTTTAGGGTGAGGGTTGGGTCAGAGTTATTGTAAGGGTTAGTTTTAGGGTTACAGGTGGGCCAAGGTTAAGGTTAGGGTTATGTTAAGGGGTAGGGATAGGTTTAGAGTTAGGGTGAGCTTTTTTAGTTTAGGGATAGGGTGGAGTTTAAGTTAGGGTGAGGGTTAGGGTTAGGGTTATGGCTAAGGTTTGGGTTAGTTTCAGGTTAGTGTTAAGGTTGTGTTTCGTGTTAGGGTTAAGTTTACGGATTCTGTTTAGTTTTAGGGTTAGATTTTAGGTTAGGGTTAAGTTTAGTGTTACGGTTAGGGTCAGCATTACGTTTTGTGTTAGGCATTGTGGTTGGGGTGAAATTTAGGGTTAGGGTTGGTTAGGGTTAGGATTATGGTTACAGTAAGGTGTTAGGGGTTAGAGGTGTAGTTTAGGGTTAGGGCTTGGGTGAGGGCTCCGGCTAGGCATTGTGGTTCTGGTTGTGGTTCCATTTGGTTTAGGGTTAAGGTTAGGTTTATGATTAGGTTTAGGGTTAGTGTTAGAGTTAGGGTGAGAGTTACGTTTAAGGTTAGGGTTAGGCTTTGGCGTTACGGGTTAGGTTTTGGGTTAAGGTTAGGGTTATCATTAGGGCTTAGGGGTTCAGGTTAGTGTTAGTGTTAGGGTTAGGGATAAAAAAAATAGCATTAGGGTTAATGTTCGGGGATACGGTTAGGGGTTAGGGTGAGGGTTTACAGTTAGTTTTACAGTTAAGGTGAGGGTTTAGGGTAAGTGTTCCGATTAGCATTAGACATAGAGTTAGGGTTAGGTTTACGGTTAGGGTTCGGTGTAGGGTAAGATTTAGGTTTAGGTTCAGGTTTAGGGTTAGAGTTAGTGTTCTATTTAGGGTCAAGGTTAGAGTTCAGGTTAGGTTTAGGATTAGGTCTAGGGTTAGGATTAGGTTTAGGGTTAGGTTCAGGGCTATTTTAAGTGTTAGGTTTAGGTTTACAGTTGGACTAGCATTATGGTTAGAGTTAGATTTAATGTTAGGGTTTGGGTTAGGTTTAGGATTAGGACTAAGGTTAGCGTTAGGGTTTGGATGAAGTTTAGGATAGGGTGAGGGTTATTTTTAGGATTAGCGCTAGACTTTGGGTTTGTGTTCAGGTTAGTGTTAAGGTTAGGTTTAGGGTTCAGGTTAGGGTTAGTGGTTATGTTTAGATTAGGTTTAGGTTTAGGGTTAGTGTGAAGTTTAGGTTAAGGGTGAGGGTTAAGGTAAGGTTTTTGATTAGGATTAGAATTAGAGTTAGTGTTAGATGTTAGTTTTTGGGTGTTAGGGTTAGGTTTATGGTTAGGGAAGGGTTAAGTTTAGGGTTAATGTTAGGGTTAGTGTTAGATTAGGGTTACTGTTCGTGTTAGGGTTAGGGTTAGGGATAATGTGAGGGATAGATAGCGTTAGGTTTAGGGTTGGGGATACGTTTAAGGGTTAGGGTGAGGGTTAGGTTTAGGTTTACATTTCAGGTGAGGGTTTAGGGTAATTGTTATGGTTAGGGTTAGAGTTAGAGTCAGGCTTATGGTTTTGGTGAAGTTTCAGTTTATAGTCAGGGTTAGGGTTAAGGTTAGAGTTATGGTTAAGGTTAGTGTTAGGGTTAGGTTTAGGGTAAGGGTAAGGGTAAGGTTAGGGTTAAGGCTAGGTTTACCGTAAAGTGTAGGGCTAGGTTAGGGTTAGGGTTAGGTTTAGAGTTAGAGTTAGTGCTAGGGTTTAGGGTTAGGGTTAGAGTCAGGTTTAGAGTTATCGTTAGGGTTAGGGTTATGGTAGAGTTATGGTTAGTGTTAAGTTTAGGGTTAGGGTAAGGGTTAGGATTAGGTCTGGGTTAAGGTTAGGATTAGGGATAGGGTTAAGGTTAGGGAAAGGGTTAGGGGTTCGTGTGATGGTTAGTGTTAGGTTTACAGTTAAGCTGATGTTTTAGGGCATTACGTTTAGGGTAGGGTTAGAGTTAGGGTTAGGGTTAGGTTTAGGGTTAGGGCTAGAGTGACGGGATAGTTTAGGTTTAGGTTTAGTTTTAAGGTTAGGCTTAGGCTTACGTTTAGAGTGAAGTGTAGGTTAAGGATGAGGGTTAGGGTTAGTGTTAGGGTTATGTGTTTGCTTTAAGGTTAGGGTCAGGTTAGGGTTAGATTTCGGTTTAGGGTTAGTGTTTAGTTTAGGGTTAGGGTGCAGTTAAAGTTAAGGGTGAGGGTTGAGCTTAGGGTTAGCGTTTGGGTTTAGTGTTAGGGTTAAGGTTAGGATTAGGTTTAGCGTTAAGTTTATGTTTATGGTTAGTTTTAGAGTACGTGTTAGGGTTAAGTCATTGTTAGGTTTAGGGCTAGGTTAAGGTTAGAGATAGGGTTAGGTTAAGGGTTGGTGTTAGGTTTAGATGTTAGTGTGAGGGTTAGTTCTAGGTTTCCATTTAAGCTGAGTGTGTAGGGTAAGTTTTAGGGTTAGGATTAGGGTTCGAGTTAGAGTTAGAGTTAGGGTCAGGTTTGGGTTAAGTTTAGAGTTTGGGTTAGGTTTATGGTTTGGATTAGGGTTAGGGTCAGGATTAGGGGGAGATTTAGTTTTATGTTTAGTTTTAGGGTTAGAGTTAGGGTGAAGTTTATGTTAAGTGTGAGGGTTAGGGTTAGGGTTAGGGGTTAGTGTTCAGGTTAGGGTCTGGGTTAGGGTTAGGTTTACGTTTAGGGTTAGGGTTAGGTTTAAGTTTAGTTTTAGTTAGGGTTAGTGTTTGAATGAAGTTAGGTTTAGGGTTATTGTTAGGGTGAAATTTTGGTTAAGAGTGAGGGTTCGGTTTAGGGTTAGGGTTAGTGGTTAGGGTTTGGTTTAGGTTTAAGGTTAGGTTTAGGCTAAGGATTAGGGTTAGAGTTAGGGTTAGGGATTAGTCTTTCAGTTAGGTTTACAGTAAGGTTATATTTCGGGTTAAGTTTAGGGGTAGGGTAAGAGTTAGAGTTACGTTTACAGTTAAGTTGATGGTTTTGGGTAAGTGTTAGGGTTAGGGTTAGGGTTAGGGCTACGGTTAGTGTTAGAGTTAGGGTTAGGGGTTAGGGTTTGGTTTAAGTTTACGGTAGGGTTAAGGTTAGGTTAGGGTTAGGGTCAGGGTTAGGATTAGGATTAGGTTTAGGGCGAGGGATAGGGTCAGAGTTATTGTAAGGGTTTGGATGAGGGTTACAGATTGACCAAGGTTAAGGTTAGGGTTAGGTTTAGGGTTAAAGTTAGGGTTAGCTTAAGGTTAGGGATAGGGTGAAGTTTAAGATAGGGCGAGGGTTAGGGTTAGGGTTATGGCTAAGGTTTGGGTTAGTTTTCTGGTTAGTGTTAAGGTTATGTTTAGGGTCAGGTTTAAGTTTACTGGTTCTGTTTAGTTTTAGGGTTAGGCTTAGGGTTATATTTTAGGTTAGGGTTAATTATAGTGTTACTGTTAGGGTTAGGGTTATGGTTTGTGTCAGGCGTTGTGGTTGGGGTGAGGGTTAGATTTAGGGTTAGGGTTGGGTAGGGTTAGGATTATGGTTATGGTAAGGTGTTAGGAGTTAGAGGTGTAGTTTAGGGTTAGGGTTTGGGTGAGGGTTACGGTTAGGCATTGTGGTTCTGGTCATTGTTAGGTTTGGTTTAGGGTTAGGGTTAGTTTTATGATTAGGTTTCTAGTTAGTGTTAGAGTTAGGTTGAGAGTTAGGCTTAAGGTTTGGGTTAGGCTTTTGTGTTAGGTGTTAGGGTTTGAGTTCAGGTTAGGGTTATCCTTAGGGCTTAAGGGTTCAGGTGATTGTTATGGTTAGGGTTAGGGATAGCTTTAGGGTTAGGGTTGGGGATACAGTTAGGGGTTAGGGTGAGGGTTACGGTTAGTTTTACAGTTAAGGTGAGGGTTCAGGGTAAGTGTTATGGTTATGGTTAGAGTTAGTGTTAGGGTTTGGGTGGGTTTCAGTTAATAGTGAGGGTTAGGGTAAAAGTTAGGGTTAATGTTATAGTTAGGGTTAAGGTAGGTGTTAGCGTTAGTGTTAGGTTTAGGGTAGGGTAAGGTTAGTGTTAAGGCTAGGTTTACAGCAAAGGGTTGGGCTAGGTTCGGGTTAGGGTTAAGTTTAGAGTTATATTTAGTGCTGAGTTTAGGGTTAGGGTTAGGGTTAGTGTCAGGATTCGAGTTATTGTTAGGTTTAGGTTTAGGGTAGAGTTAAGGTTAGGTTTAAGTTTAGGGTTAGGGTAAGGGTTATGTTTAGGTCAGCATTAGGGTTAGGGATAGGGTTGGGGTTAGGGAAAGGGTTAGGGGTTCATGTGAGGGTTAGTGTTAGGTTTACAGTTAAGCTGATGTTTTAGGGTGTTATGGTTAGGGTCATTGTTAGGTTTAGGGTTCGGGATAGAGTCAGGGGAGAGTTTAGATTTAGGTTTAGTTTTTTTTTTTTTTAATTAATTTTTATTAAGCTTCAAGTGAACATTTACCATTCCAATCAGTCTGTCACATGTAAGTTTACATACATCTTACTCCCTTCTCCCACTTGCTCTCCCCCTATTGAGTCAGCCCTTTCAGTCTCTCGTTTCGTGCCAATTTTGCCATCTTCCCTCTCTCTCTATCTTCCCATTCCCCCTCCAGTCAAGAGTTGCCAACACACTCTCCAGTGTCCACCTAATTTAATTGGCTCACTCTTCATCAGCATCTCTCTCCGCCCCGCTGACCAGTCCTTTTCATGCCTGATGAGTTGTCTTCGGGGATGGTTCCTGTCCTGTGCCATCAGAAGTTCTGGGGAGCATTATCTCTGGGATTCCTCTAGTCGCGTTCATATCATTAGGTATGGTCTTTTTATGAGAATTTGGGTTCTGTATCCCATTGGCCTCCTGCTCCCTCAGGAGTTGTCTGTTGTGCTCCCTAGCAGGGCAGACATTGATTGTGGCCGGGCACCAACTAGTTCTTCTGGTCTCAGGATAATGTAGGTCTCTGGTTCATGTGGCCCTTTCTGTCTCTTGGGTTCTTAGTTGTCGTGTGGCCTTGGTGTTCTTCCTTTGCCTTTGCTCCAGGTGGGTTGAGACCAATTGATGTATCTTAGGTGGCCGCTAGTTGGCATTTAGGACCCCAGGCGCCACAATTCAAAGTGGGATGCAGAATGTTTTCATAATAGAATTATTTTGCCCGTTGACTTAGAAGTCTTCTCAAACCATGTTCCCCAGACCCCAGCCCCTGCTCCACTGACCTTTGAAGCTTTCATTTTATCCCGGAAACCTCTTTGCTTTTAGTCCAGTCCAATTAGGCTGACCTTCCTTGTATTGTGTGTTGTCTTTCCCTTCACCCAAAGCAGTTCTTATCTACTGATTGATCAATAAAAAACCCTCTCCTTCCCTCCCTCCCTCCCCTCTTTGTAACCACAAAAGTATGTGTTCTTCTCCGTTTTTTCTATTTCTCAAGATCTTATAATAGTGGTCTTATACAATATTTGTCCTTTTGCCTCTGACTCATTTCGCTCAGCATAATGCCTTCCAGATTCCTCCATGTTATGAAATGTTTCAGAGATTCGTCACTGTTCTTTATCGATGCGTAGTATTCCATTGTGTGAATATACCACAATTTATTTACCCATTCATCCGTTGACGGACATCTTGGTTGCTTCCAGCTTTTTGCTATTGTAAACAGAGCTGCAATAAACATGGGTGAGCATATGTCTGTTTGTGTGAAGGCTCTTGTATCTCTAGGGTATATTCCGAGGAATGGGATTTCTGGGTTGTATGGTAGTCCTATTTCTAACTGTTTAAGATAACGCCAGATGAATTTCCAAAGTGGTTGTACCATTTTACATTCCCACCAGCAGTGTATGAGAGTTCCAATCTCTCCGCAGCCTCTCCATCATTTATTATTTTGTGTTTTTTGGATTAATGCCAGCCTTGCTGGTGTGAGATGGAATCTCATCGTAGTTTTAATTTGCATTTCTCTAATGGCTAATGATCGGGAGCATCTTCTCATGTATCTGTTGGCTGCCTGAATATCTTCTTTAGTGAAATGTGTGTTCATATCCTTTGCCCACTTCTTGATTGGGTTGCTTGTCTTTTTGTGGTTGAGTTTTGACAGAATCATGTAGATTTTAGAGATCAGGCGCTGGTCGGAGATGTCATAGCTGAATATTCTTTCCCAGTCTGTAGGTGGTCTTTTTACTCTTTTGGTGAAGTCTTTAGATGAGCATAGGTGTTTGATTTTTAGGAGCTCCCAGTTATCTGGTTTCTCTTCGTCATTTTTGGTAATGTTTTGTATTCTGTTTATGCCCTGTATTAGGGCTCCTAGGGTTGTCCCAATTTTTTCTTCCATGATCTTTATCGTTTTAGTCTTTATGTTTAGGTCTTTGATCCACTTGGAGTTAGTTTTTGTGCATGGTGTGAGGTATGGGTCCTGTATCATTCTTTTGCAAATGGATATCAAGTTATGCCAGCACCATTTGTTAAAAAGACTGTCATTTCCCCAATTGACTGACACTGGTCCTTTGTCAAATATCAGCTGCTCATACATGGATGGATTTATATCTGGGTTCTCAATTCTGTTCCATTGGTCTATGTGCCTGTTGTTGTACCAGTACCAGGCTGTTTTGACTACGATAGCTGTATAGTAGGTTCTGAAATCAGGTAGAGTGAGGCCTCCCACTTTCTTCTTCTTTTTCAGTAATGCTTTGCTTATCCGGGGGTTCTTTCCCTTCCATATGAAATTAGTGATTTGTTTCTCTATCCCCTTAAAATATGACATTGGTATTTGGATTGGAAGTGCGTTATATGTATAGATGGCTTTTGGTAGAATAGACATTTTTACTATGTTAAGTCTTCCTATCCATGAGCAGGGTATGTTCTTCCACTTAAGTATGTCCTTTTGAATTTCTTGTAGCAGAGTCTTATAGTTTTCTTTGTATAGGTCTTTTACATCCTTGGTAAGATTTATTCCTAAGTATTTTATCTTCTTGGGGGCTACTGTGAATGGTATTGATTTGGTTATTTCCTCTTCGGTGTTCTTTTTGTTGATGTAGAGGAATCCAAGTGATTTTTGTATGTTTATTTTATAACCTGAGACTCTGCCAAACTCTTCTATTAGTTTCAGTAGTTTTCTGGAGGATTCTTTAGGGTTTTCTGTGTATAAGATCATGTCATCTGCAAATAGTGATAGCTACTTCCTCCTTGCCAATCTGAATACCCTTTATTTCTTTGTCTAGCCTAATTGCCCTGGCTAGGACTTCAAGTACGATGTTGAATAAGAGTGGTGATAAAGGGCATCCTTGTCTGGTTCCCATTCTTAAGGGAAATGCTTTCAGGTTCCCTCCATTTAGAGTGTCATTGGCTGTTGGCTTTGCATAGATGCCCTTTATTATGTTGAGGAATTTTCCTTCAATTCCTATTTTGGTAAGAGTTTTTATCATGAATGGGTGTTGAACTTTGTCAAATGCCTTTTCTGCATCTATTGATAAGATCATGTGGTTTTTATCTTTTGTTTTATTTATGTGATGGATTACATTAATGGTTTTTCTGATATTAAACCAGCCGTGCATACCTGGTATAAATCCCACTTGATCAGGGTGAATTATTTTTTTGATGTGTTGTTGGATTCTATTGGCTAGAATTTTGTTGAGGATTTTTGCATCTATGTTCATGAGGGATATAGGTCTAAAATTTTCTTTTTTTGTAATGTCTTTACCTGGTTTTGGCATCAGGGAGATGGTAGCTTCATAGAATGAGTTGGGTAGTATTCCGTCTTTTTCTATGCTTTGAAATACCTTCAGTTAGTGGTGTTAAGTCTTCTCTGAAGGTTTCGTAGAACTCTGCAGTGAAGCCGTACGGGCCAGGACTTTTTTTTGTTGGAAATTTTTTGATTACCGTTTCAATCTCTTTTTTTGTTATGTGTCTATTTAGTTGTTCTACTTCTGAATGTGTTAGTTTAGGTAGGTAGTATTTTTCCAAGAATTTATCCATTTCTTCTAGGTTTTCAAATTTGTTAGAGTACAATTTTACGTAGTAATTTTAATCTGAAATGATTCTTTTAATTTCATTTGGTTCTGTTGTGATGTGGTCCTTCTCGTTTCTTATTCGGGTTATTTGTTTCCTTTCCTGTTTTTCTTTAGTCAGTCTAGCCAATGGTTTATCAATTTTGTTAATTTTTTCAAAGAACCAGCTTTTGGCTTTGTTACTTTTTTCAATTGTTTTTCTGTTCTCTAATTCATTTAGTTCAGCTCTAATTTTTATTATTTGTTTTCTTCTGGTGCCTGATGGATTCTTTTGTTGCTCACTTTCTATTTGTTCAAGTTGTAGGGACAGTTCTCTGCTTTTGGCTCTTTCTTCTTTTTGTATGTGTGCATTTATTGATATAAATTGGCCTCTGAGCACTGCTTTTGCTGTATCCCAGAGGTTTTGATAGGAAGTATTTTCATTCTCGTTGCTTTCTATGAATTTCCTTATTCCCTCCTTGATGTCTTCTATCACCCAGTCTTTTTTCAGGAGGGTATTGTTCATTTTCCAAGTATTTGATTTCTTTTCCCTAGTTTTTATGTTATTGATCTCTAGTTTTATTGCCTTGTGGTCTGAGAAGATGCTTTGTACTATTTCGATGTTTTGGACTCTGCAAAGGTTTGTTTTATGACCTAATATGTGGTCTATTCTAGAGAATGTTCCATGTGCACTAGAAAAAAAAGTATACTTTGCAGCAATTGGGTGGAGAGTTCTGTATAAGTCAATGAGGTCAAGTTGGTTGATTGTTGTAATTAGATCTTCCGTGTCTCTATTGAGCTTCTTACTGGATGTCCTGTCCTTCTTCGAAAGTGGTGTGTTGAAGTCTCCTACTATAATTGTGGAGGTATCTATCTCGCTTTTCAATTCTGTTTAAATTTGATTTATGTATCTTGCAGCCCTGTCTTTGGGTGCATAAATATTTAATATGGTTATGTCTTCCTGATAAATTGTCCCTTTTATCATTATATAGTGTCCTTCTTTATCCTTTGTGGTGGATTTAAGTCTAAAGTCTATTTTGTCAGAAATTAATATTGCTACTCCTCTTCTTTTTTGCTTATTGTTTGCTTGATATACTTTTTTCCATCCTTTGAGTTTTAGTTTGTTTGTGTCTCTAAGTCTAAGGTGTGTCTCTTGTAGGCAGCATATAGATGGATCATGTTTCTTTATCCAGTCTGTGACTCTCTGTCTCTTTATTGGTGCATTTAGTCCATTTACATTCAGTGTAATTATAGATAAATAAGTTTTTAGTGCTGTCATTTTGATGCCTTTTTATGTGTGTTGTTGACAATTTCATTTTTCCACATACTTTTTTGTGTTGAGACGTTTTTCTTAGTAAATTGTGAGATCCTCATTTTCATAGTGCTTGACTTTATGTTAGTTGAGTCGTTACGTTTTTCTTGGTGTTTATCCTGAGTTATAGAGTTGTTATACCTTTTTGTGGTTACCTTATTATTTACCCCTATTTTTCTAAGTAAAAACCTAACTTGTATTGTTCTATATCGCCTTGTATCACTCTCCATATGGCAGTTCAATGCCTCCCGTATTTAGTCCCTCTTTTTGATTATTGTGATCTTTTACCTATTGACTTCCATGATTCCCTGTTATGTGTATATATGGTTTTTTTTAATTAATCTTAATTTGTTTTTTTTTGTGATTTCCCTATTTGAGTTGATATCAGGACGTTCTGTTTTGTGACCTTGTGTTGTGTTCATATCTGATATTATTGGTTCTCTGACCAAACAATATCCTTTAGTATTTCTTGTAGCTTTGGTTTGGTTTTTGCAAATTCTCTAAACTTGTGTTTGTCTGTAAATATCTTAATTTCGCCTTCATATTTCAGAGAGAGTTTTGCTGGATATATGATCCTTGGCTGGCAGTTTTTCTCCTTCAGTGTTCTGTATATGTCATCCCATTCCCTTCTTGCCTGCATGGTTTCTGCTGAGTAGTCAGAACATATTCTTATTGATTCTCCCTTGAAGGAAACCTTTCTTTTCTCCCTGGCTGCTTTTAAAATTTCCTGTTTATCTTTGGTTTTGGTGAGTTTGATGATAATATGTCTTGGTGTTTTTCTTTTTGGATCAATCTTAAATGGGGTTCGATGAGCATCTTGGATAGATATCCTTTCGTCTTTCATGATGTCAGGGAAGTTTCGTGTCAGGAGTTCTTCAACTATTTTCTCTGTGTTTTCTGTCCCCCCTCCCTGTTCTGGGACTGCAATCACTCGCAAGTTATCCTTCTTGATAGAGTCCCACATAATTCTTAGGGTTTCTTCATTTTTTTTCATTCTTTTATCTGATTTTTTTTCAGGTATGTTGGTGTCGATTCCCTGGTCCTCCAGATGTCCCAGTCTGCATTCTAATTGCTCGAGTCTGCTCCTCTGACTTCCTAGTGCGTTGTCTAATTCTGTTATTTTATTGTTAATCTTTTGGATTTCTACATGTTGTCTCTCTATGGATTCTTGCAACTTACTAATTTTTCCAGTATGTTCTTGAATAATCTTTTTGAGTTCTTCAACAGTTTTATCAGTGTGTTCCTTGGCTTTTTCTGAAGTTTTCCTAATTTCATTTGTGATATCATTAAGCATTCTGTAAATTAGTTTTTTATATTCTGTATCTGATAATTCCAAGATTGTATCTTCATTTGGGAAAGATTTTGATTCTTTTGTTTGGTGGGTTGGAGATGCTGTCATGGTCTGCTTCTTTAAGTGGTTTGATATGGATTGTTGTCTCCGAGCCATCACTGGGAAACTAGTTTTTTCAGAAAATCGGCTAAAAAAAAATGCAGTCAGATCCCTATCAGAGTTCTCCCTCTGGCTCAGGTTATTCAGATGTTAATGAAGCCGCCTGGGGAGGGTGGGGGAGGGAACAGAGAGATAGGAGAGTAGCACCTCAGAATATAGCCAGAGTTGCTTGTCTTGCTTAGAATGACTATTATATCTGAGATTCCCGCGGGGTGCGTTGCCTATGTGTGCTGGCTGTGTGGAGATTGCCCCTAGGGGGTCTGGCCCGCTGGAGTCACGGTCAGATCCTCCGCTTCCAGCCCTACGCCCAGCGTCAAGGCTCCCCTACTGGGACAGTGCACTCTCGACTCCAAAATCAGTCACTGCCTCCCGGGGACTTCTCTTCCCTCCAGCCGCGTGGCCGTGCCACCCCCGAGAACCAGTTGGGCCTCCTCCCGGGGTTAGTTCAGATGGGTGGAGCAGGTCCCCGTGCTTGTGCCGTGACCGAGTGTCCTGGCTGGGACGCTGTTCCCCTGCTCCAATACCAGTCGCTGCCTCCCATGGACTTCTCCTACCGGCTGCGTCCCATGCCGCCAACATGACCCGGTTGGTCCCCTTCCCGGGGTTAGTTCAGGGGGGTGGAGCAATTCTCCGTGTTTATGCCGTACCTGCATCCAGTCCAAATCCCTGCGAGACGGTTCCCCGGCTCGGACGCTGCTCTTTCTGCTCCAAGACCAGTCACTGCCTCCCGGGGACTTCTCCTACCGTCTGCGTCCCACGCCACCCGTGGAACCGGCTGGTCCCCCTTCCGGGGTTAGTTCAGGGGGGTGGAGCAGCTCTCTGTGCTTGTGCCGTACCTGACTGGTACGCTGGCTCCAGGCTCTGGAAACAATCGCTGCTTCCCCGTATTAGTTCGTTCTCCGTCTCTAAATCTGTGCTTGTTGTTCAGGGTTCGTAGATTGTTATGTATGTGATGGATTCACTTGTTTTTCCGTGTCTTTGTTGTAAGAGGGATCCGAGGTAGCATCTGCCTAGTCTGCCATCTTGGCTCCGCCCCCCTCCACATACTTTTTTGTGCTGAGACGTTTTTCTTAGTAGATTGTGAGATCCTCATTTTCATAATGTTTACCTTTATGTTTGTTGAGTCGTTACGTTTTTCTTGAGTTATGGAATTGATATTCCTTTTTGTGGTTACCTTATTATTTACCCCTATTTTTCTAAGTAAAAACCTAACTTGTATCGTTCTATATCACCTTGTATCACTCTCCATCTGGCAGTTCAATGCCTCCTATATTTAGTCCCTCTTTTTGATTATTGTGATCGTTTATCTATTGATTTCCATGATTTCCTGTTATGTGTTTTATTTTGTTTATTTATTTATTTTTTAGGATTAATCTTAATTTGTTTGTTTTTGTTCTTTCCCTATTTGAGTTGAGTTGATATCAGGACGTTCTGTTTTGTGACCTTGTATTGTGCTGGTACCTGATATTATTGGTCATCTGGCCAAACAATCTCCTTTAGCATTTCTTGCAGTCTTGGTTTAGTTTTTGCAAATTCTCTAAACTTGTGTTTATCTGTAAATATCTTAATTTCTCCTTCATATTTCAGAGAGAGTTTTGCTGGATATATGATCCTTGGTTGGCAGTTTTTCTCTTTCAGTGCTCTGTATACGTCGTCCCATTCCCTTCTTGCCTGCATGGTTTCTGCTGAGTAGTCTGAACTTATTCTTATTGATTCTCCCTTGAAGGAAACCTTTCTTTTCTCCCTGGCTGCTTTTAAAATTTTCTATTTATCTTTGGTTTTGGCAAGTTTGATGATAATATGTCTTGGTGTTTTTCTTTTTGGATCAATCTTAAATGGGGTTCGATGAGCATCTTGGATAGATATCCTTTCGTCTTTCATGATGTCAGGGAAGTTTTGTGTCAGGAGTTCTTCAACTATTTTCTCTGTGTTTTCTGTCCCCCCTCCCTGTTCTGGGACTCCAATCACTCGCAAGTTATCCTTCTTGATAGAGTCCCACATGATTCTTAGGGTTTCTTCATTTTTTTTAATTCTTTTATCTGATTTTTTTTTCAGCTATGTTGGAGTTGATTCCTTGGTCCTCCAGAAGTCCCAGTCTACATTCTAATTGCTCGAGTCTGCTCCTCTGACTTTCTATTGCATTGTCTAATTCTGTAATTTTATTGTTAATCTTTTGGATTTCTACATGCTGTCTCTCTATGGATTCTTGCAACTTATTAATTTTTCCAGTATGTTCTTGAATAATCTTTTTGAGTTCAACAGTTTTATCCGTGTGTTCCTTGGCTTTTTCTGCAGTTATCCTAATTTCATTTGTGATATCTTTAAGCATTCTGTAAATTAGTTTTTTATATTCTGTATCTGATAATTCCAGGATTGTATCTTCATTTGGGAAAGATTTTGATTCTTTTGTTTGGGGGGTTGGAGAAGCTGTCATGGTCTGTTTCTTTATGTGGTTTGATATGGACTGCTGTCTCCGAGCCATCACTGGGAAACTAGATTTTCCAGGTAATCAGCTAAAAAAAAAATGCAGTCAGATCCCTATCTGAAATCTCCTTCTGGCTCAGGGTATTCGGATGTTAATGGAGCCGCCTGGGGAGGGTGGGGAAGGGATCAGAGAGCTAGACGTGTAGCACCACAGAATATAGAGCTGACCCCCGCATTCACGCTCTGCCCCTGTCCGCCAGAATCCCGGCAGGATGGCTCCCCTGGTGGGACGCTACTCTCCCCACTCCAAGATCAGTCACTTCCTCCCGGGGATTTCTCCCTCCAGTGCGCCGCACCGCTCGCGCGAACTGAGTGGGCGTGGCCCTCACAAACAACTGGGCCCGCCCCCGGGGTCTATTCAGGGGAATGCGCTCACACCCCGCCCGCTCTCGCCAAGATCCCAGCGGGACGGCTCCCTGGCTGGGACGCTGCTGTCCCCGCTCCAAGACCAGTCACTTCTTCCCGGGGATTTCTCCCTCCGGTTCGCCGCACTGCTCGAGCGAACTGGGTGGGCGTGGCCCTCACGAACGTCTGGGCGCCCCCCCCGGGGTCGCTTTAGGGAAATATAGCTGATCCCCACGCTCACGCCTCGCCCACTTCCTGCCAAACTCCCGGCTCCCCGGCTGGGACGCTGCTCTCCCTGCTCCAAGATCTGTCACTGCCTCCCAGGTGCTTCTCCCGCCGGCTGCACCGCTACGCCGCCCGTGCCAACCAGCTAGACTCCCTCCCGGGATGGGTTTGGGGGGGTAGGGCTGGGCCCCTTGTCTGTGCCGTCTGCCCCCCTGGGCTCTGCCCCAGCCCGGGCTCCGAAGGTCCCCTGCCTGGTACGCTGGCTCTTAGTTCTGAAAACGATCGCTGTCTGCCCGTATTTGTTCGTTCTCCGTCTCTAAGTCTGTGTTTGTTGTTCAGAGTTCGTAGATTGTTATGTATGTGATCGATTCACTTGTTTTTCCGAGTCTTTGTTGCAAGAGGGATCCGCGGTAGCGTCCACCTAGTCCGCCATCTTGGCCCCGGCTCCTAGGTTTAGTTTTAGGGTTAGGGTTAGGCTTAGGTTTAGGGTGAAGTTTAGGTTAAGGATGAGGGTTAGGGTTAATGTTAGGGTTAGGTGTTTGGGTTAAGGTTAGGGTCAGCTTAGGGTTAGGTTTAGAGTTCGGGTTAGTGTTAGGGTTAGGGTTAGGTGTTTGGGCTAACGTTAGGGTCAGGTTTATGGTTAGGTTTAGGGTTAGGGTTGGGTTCACTTTAGGGTTAGGGTTTGGGTGAAATTTAAGAGTGAGGGTTGAGTTTAGGGTTAGGGTTAGGGGCTTGGGGTAGCATTAAGGTTAGGTTTAGGGTTAAGATTAGGTTTAGGTTTAGGGTTAGGGTAAGTGTTAGGGTTAAGTCATGGTTGGGCTAGGTCTAGGTTAAGGTTAGAGATAGGGTTAGGTTAAGGGTTGGGGTTAGGTTTAGATGTTAGGGTGAGGGTTAGTGCTAGGTTTCCATTTAAGTTGAATTTGTAGGGTAAGTTTTAGGGTTAGGATTAGGGTTAGAGTTAGAGTTAGGGTCAGGGTTAGTTTTGAGTTTAGAGTTAGGGTTACGTTTATGGTACGGTCAGGGTTAGGGGAGATTTAGTGTTATGTTTAGTTTCAGGGTTAAGGTTAGGGTGAAGTTTATGTTAAGCGTGAGGGTTAGGGTTAGAGGTTAGGGTTCAGGTTAGGGTCAGGGTTAGGGTTAGGTTTAGGGTTAAGTTTAGGTGTACACTAAGGTTTAGGGTTAGAGTTAGGGTTAGGGCTTAGTGTTTTGGTTAGATTTAGGGTAGGGTTATATTTCGGGTTAAGTTTAGGGTTAGGGTAAGAGTTAGAGTTACACTTACAGTTAAGGTGAGGGTTTTGGGAAAGTGTTACGGTTAGCGTTAGGGTTCGGGTTAGGGCTATGGTCAGGGTTAGAGTTAGGGTTAGGGTTTAGGGTTAGGTTTAAGTTTATGGTAGGGTTGAATTTAGGGTTAAGGTTAGGTTAGGGTTAGGTTCAGGCTTAGGATTAGGATTAGGTTTAGGGTGAGGTTTAGGGTCAGAGTTATTGTAAAGTTTAGGTTTAGGATTACAGGTGAGCCAAGGTTAAGGGTAGGGTTAGGTTTAAAGTTTGGGTTAGCTTTAGGTTAGGGATAGGGTGAAGTTTAAGATAGGGTGACGGTTAGGGTTTGGGTTATGGCTAAGTTTTGGGTTAGTTTTCAGGTTAATGTTATGACTATGTTTATGGTTAGGGTTAAGTTTATGGGTTCTGTTTAGTTTTAGGGTTAAGGTTAGATTTTAGGTTAGGGTTAAGTTTAGTGTCACAGGGTTAGGGTTATGGTTTGTGTTAGGCGTTGTGGTTGGAGTTAGTGTTAGGTTTAGTGTTAGGGTTGGGTAGGCTTAGGATTATGGTTATTGTAAGGTGTTAGGGGTTAGTGGTGTAGTTTAGGGTTAGGGTTTGGGTGAGGATTCCGGTTAGGCATTGTGGTTCCGGTCATGCTTAGGTTTGGTTTAGAGTTAGGGTTAGGTTTATGATTAGGTTTTAGGTTAGTGTTAGAGTCAGGGTTAAGGTTTGGGTTAGCCTTTGGTGTTAGGGGTTAGGGTTTGGGTTAGGGTTATCTTTAGGGCTTAGGGGTTCAGGTTAGTGTTAGGGTTAGGGATAGCATTAGGGTTAGGGTTGGGGGATACGGTTACGGGTTAGGGTGAGGGTTATGGTTAGTTTTATAGTTAAGGTGAGGGTCTAAGGTAAGTGTTATGTTTAGTGTTAGAGTTAGGGTTAGGTTTAAGGTTAGGGTTTGGTGTAGGGTAAGATTTCGGTTTAGGTTCAGGTTTAGAATTAGAGTTAGTGTTCTATTTAGGATCAAGGTTAGAGTTTGGGTTAGTGTTAGGATTAGGTCCACGGTTAGGATTAGGTCTAGGGTTAGGTTCAGGGCTAATGTAAGGCTTAGTTTTAGGGTTACCGGTGGAGTAGCATTATGGTTAGAGTTTGGTTTAAGGTTAGAGTTTGGGTTAGGTTTAGGTTTAGGGTTAAGGTTAGGGTTAGGGTTTGGATGAAGTTTAGGATGGGGTGAGGGTTATTCTTATGGTTAGGGCTAGAGTTTGAGTTTGTGTTCAGGTTAGTGTTAAGGTTAGATTTAGGGTTCGGGTTAGGGTTAGGAGTTACTTTTAGGGTTAATGTTAGGTTTAGGTTTAGGTTTAGGTTTAGGGTTAGAGTGACGTTTAGGTTCAGGGTGAGGGTTAAGATAAGGGTTAGGATTATGGTGAGGATTATACTTAGTGTTAGAGGTTAGGTTTAGGGTGTTAGGGTTAGGTTTATGGTTAGGGTAGGGTTAAGTTTAGGGTTAATGTTAGGGTTAGTGTTAGATTAGGGTTACTCTTCGTGTTTGGGTTAGGGTTATGGATAAGTTTAGGGATAGTGTTAGGTTTAGGGTTGGGGATACGGTTGGGGTTAGGGTGAGGGTGAGGGTTAGGGTTAGGGTTAGGGTTAGGGTTAAGTCATGGTTAGGTTTAAGGCTAGGTTAAGGTTAGAGATAGGGTCAGGTTATGGGTGCGGTTAGGTTTAGATGTTAGGGTGAGGATTAGTGCTAGGTTTCCATTTAAGTTGAGTTTGTAGGGTAAGTTTTAGGGTTAGGATTAGCGTTAGAGTTAGGGTCAGGGTTAGGGCTAAGGTTAGGGTCAGGGTTAGGCTTAGGTTTAGGGTTAGTGTTAGGTGTACGCTAAGGATTAGGGTTAGATTTAGGGTTAGGGGTTAGTGTTTCGGTTAGGTTTAGGGTAGGGTTAAATTTAGGGTTAGGGTAAGAGTTAGAGTTACATTTACTGTTAAGGTGAGGGTTTTGGGAAAGTGTTATGGATAAGGTTAAGGTTCGGGTTAAGGGTATGGTTAGGGTTAAATTTATGGTTAGGGTTTAGGGTTAGGTTTAAGTTTATGGTAGGGTTAAAGTTAGGGTTAAGGTTAGGTTAGGGTTAGGTTCAGGGTTTGGATTAGGATTAGGTTTAGGGTGAGGTTTAGGGTCAGAGTTATTGTAAAGTTTAGGTTTAGGGTTACAGGTGGGCCAAGGTTAAGGGCAGGGTTAGGTTTAGGGTTAAAGTTAGGGTTAGCTTTACGTTAGGGCTAGGGTGAAGTTTAAGATAAGGTGAGGGTTAGGGTTAGGGTTATGGCTAATGTTTGGGTTCATTTTCAGGTTAGTGTTAAGGTTATGTTTAGGGTTAGGGTTAAGTTTACAGGTTCTGTTTAGTTTTAGGGATAAGGTTAGATTTTAGGTTAGGGTTAAGTTTAATGTTACTGTTAGGGTTAGGGTTACGGTTTGTGTTAGGCGTCGTGGTTGGAGTTAGGGTTAGGTTTAGTGTTAGGGTTGGGTAGACTTAGGATTATGGTTATGGTAAGGTGTTAGGGGTTAGAGGTTTAGTTTAGGTTTAGGGTTTAGGTGAGAGTTCCGGTTAGGCATTGTGGTTCTGGTCATGCTTAGGTTTGGTTTAGAGTTAGGGTTAGGTTTATGATTAGGTTTTAGGTTAGTGTTAGAGTTAGGGTTAAGGTTTGGGTTAGGCTTTGGTGTTAGGGGTTAGGGTTTGGGTTAGGGTTAGGGTTATTGTTAGGGCTTAGGGGTTCAGGTTAGTGTTAGGGTTAGGGATAGCTTTAGGGTTAGGGTTGGGGGATTCGGTTAGGGGTCAGAGTGAGGGTTACGGTTAGTTCAACACTTAAGGTGAGGGTTTAGGGTACGTGGTATGATTAGGGTTACAGTTAGAGTTAGGGTTAAGTTTAGCGTTAGGATTAGTTGTAAGGTAAGATTTAGGTTTAGTTTCAGGTTCAGGGCGAGAATTAGTGTTCTATTTAGTTTCAAGGTTAGAGGTAGGGTTATGGTTAGGAGTAGGACTAGCGTTAGGTTTAGAATTAGGTTTAGCATTAGGTTCAGGACTATTGTAAGGCTTAGGTTTAGGGCTACATATGGAGTAGCGTTCTGGTTAGAGTTAGGTTTAAGGTTAGGGTTTGGGTTAGGTCTAGGTTTAGGGTTAAGGTTAAGGTCAGGGTTAGGGTTTGGATGAAGTTTAGGATAGGGTGAGGGTTATTTTTATGGTTAGGGCTAGAGTTTGGTTTTGTGTTCAGGTCAGTGTTAAGGTTAGGTTTAGGGTCCAGGTTAGGGTTAGGGGTTATGTTTAGGGTTAGAGTTAGGTTTAGGTTTAGGATCAGTGTGAAGTTTAGGTTAATGGTGAGGGTTAGGATAAGGGTTAGGATTAGGGTTAGGATTATAGTTAGTGTTAGAGGTTAGGTTTAGGGTGTTAGGGTTAGGTTTATGGTTAGGGTAGGGTTAAGTTTAGGGTTAATGTTAGAGTTAGTGTACAGTTAAGGTTAGGGTTAAGTTTAGGGTTAGGGTAAGGGTTAGGTTTAGGTCAGGTTTAGGGTTAAAATTAGGGATAGGGTTAGGGTTAGGGAAAGGGTTAGGGGTTCCTGTGAGGGTTAGTTTTAGGTTTACACTTAAGATGATGTTTTAGGGTGTTACGGTTAGGGTCGGAGTTAGGGTTAGGTTTAGGTTTAGGGCTAGAGTTAGGGAATAGTTTAGGGTTAGGTTTAGTTTTAGGGTTAGGGTTAGGCTTAGGTTTAGGGTGAAGTTTAGGTTAAGGACGAGGTTTAGGGTTAGGTTTAGTGGTAGGGTTAGGTGTTTGGGTTAAGGTTAGGGTTAGGCTTAGGTTTAGACTTACTGTTAGGGTTAGGGTGAGGTGTTTGTGTTAATGTTAGGGTCAGGTTTAGGGTTAAGTTTAGGGTTAGGATTACAATTCGGTTTAGGGTTAGGGTTAGGGTTAGGGTGAAGTTTAACTTAACAGTGAGGGTTGAGCTTAGGGTTGGCATTTGGGGTTAGTGTTAGGGTTAAGGTTAAGGGTTAATGTTAGGTTTAGGGTTAGGGTTAGGGTAAGTGTTAGGATTAAGTCATGGTTAGGTGTAGGGCTACTATAAGGTTAGAGATAGGGTTAGGTTAAGGGTCGGGTTTAGGTTTAGATGTTGGGGTGAGGGTTAGTGCTAGGTTTCCATTTAAGCTGAGTGTGTAGGGTAAGTTTTAGGGTTAGGATTAGGGTTAGAGTTAGGGTCAGGGTTAGGGTTAAGTCTAGGGTTAGGGTTAGGATTATGGTTAGGATTAGAGTTAGGGTCAGGGTTAGGGGGAGATTTAGTGTTATGTTTAGTTTTAGTGTTAGGGTTAGGGTGAAGTTTATGTTAAGCATGATGGTTAGGATTAGGGTTAGGGGTTAGGGTTCATGTTAGTGGCAGGGGAAGGGTTAGTGTTAGGTTTAGGGTTTGTTTTAGTTTTGGTTAAGTTTAGGGCTTGAATAAAGTTCGGGTAAGTTTAGGGATATGGTTAGGGTGAAATTTTGGTTAAGGGTGAGGGTTCGGGTTAAGGTTAGGGTTAGGGTTGGAGTTAGGGTTAGTGGTTAGGGTTAGGATTAGGGTTAAGATTAGGTTTATGCTAAGGATTAGGGTTAGAGTTAGGGTTAGGTGTAAGTGTTTTGGTTAGGTTTAGGGTAGGGTTATGTTTAGGGTTAGGGTAAGAGTTAGAGTTACGTTTACAGTTAAGGTAAGGGTTTTGTGTGTGTGTTAAGGTTAGCGTTAGGGTTAGAGTTATAGTTAGGGTTTAGGGTTAGGTTTAATATTAAGGTAGGGTAACGTTAGGGTTAAGGTTAGGTTAGGGTTAGGGCAGGGTTAGGATTAGGATTAGGTTTAGGGTGAGGTTTAGGGTCAGAGTTATTGTAAGGGTTAGGTTTAAGGTTACAGGTGGGCCAAGGTTAAGGTTAGGGTTAGGTTTAAGGGTAGGTTTAGGGTTAAAGTTAGGGTTAGCTTTAGGTTAGGGATAGGGTGAAATTTAAGATAGGGTGAGGGTTAGGGTTATGGCTAAGGTTTGGGTTAGTTTTCAGGTTAGCGTTAAGGTTATGTTTAGGTTTAGGGTTAGGTTTACGGGTTATATTTAGTTCTGGGTTAGGGTTAGATTTTAGATTAGGTTTAAGTTTAGTGTTACAGTTAGGGTTAGGGTTACGGTTTGTGTTAGGTGTTGTGGTTGGGGTGAGGGTTATGTTTAGGTTTAGCTTTGGGTAGGGTTAGGATTATGGTTATGGTAAGGTGTTAGGGGTTAGAGGTGTAGTTTAGGGTTAGGGTTTGGGTGAGGGTTCCAGTTAAGCATTGTTGTTCTGGTCATGGTTAGGTTTGGTTTAGTGTTAGGGTTAGGTTTATGATTAGGTTTCTGGTTAGTGTTAGAGTTCGAGTGAGAGTTAGGGTTAATGTTTGGGTTAGGCTTTGGTGTTTAAGGTTAGTGTTTGGATGAAGTTTAGGATAGGGTGAGGGTTATTTCTAGAGTTTTGGCTAGAGTTTGGTTTTGTGTTCAGGTTAGTGTTAAGGTTAGGTTTAGGGTTCGGGTTAGGGTTAGGGGTTATGTTTAGGGTTAGGGTTACATTTAGGTTTAGGGTTAGTGTGAAGTTTAGGTTAAGGGTGAGGGTTAGGATAAGGGTTAAGATTAGGGTTAGTATTATAGTTAGTGTTAGAGGTTAGGTTTAGGGTGTTAGGGTTAGGTTTATGGTTAGGGTTAGGGTAGGGTTAAGGTTAGGGTTAAGTTTAGGTTTAGGGTAAGGGTTAGGTTTAGGTTAGGTTTAGGGTTAAAATTAGGGATAGGGTTAGGGTTAGGGAAAGGCTTAGGGGTTCGTGTGAGGGTTAGTTTTAGGTTTACACTTACGGTGATGTTTTAGGGTGTTACGGTTAGGTTTAGGGTCAGAGTTAGAGTTAGGGTTAGTTTTAATGTTAGGGCTAGAGTTAGGGGATAGTTTAGGGTCAGGTTTAGTTTTAGGGTGAATGTTAGGTTAAGGATGAGGGTTAGGTTTAGTGTTAGGGTTATGTGTTTGGGTTAATGTTAGGGTCAGGTTAGGGTTAGGGTTAGGCTTAGGGTTAGGCTTACTGTCAGGGTTATGGTTAGGTGTTTGGATTAATGTTAGGGTCAGGTTTAGGGTTAGGTTTAGGGTTAGGATTAGGTTTAGGCTAAGGATTAGTGTTAGAGTTAAGGTTAGGGGTATGTGTTTTGTTTAGGTTTAGGGTAGGGTTATATTTTCAGTGAAGTTTAGGGTTAGTGTAAGAGTTAGAGTTACGTTTACAGTTCAGGTGAGGGTTTTGGGTATGTGTTACGGTTAGGGTTAGGGTTAGAGTTAGGGTTAGGGTTTAGGGTTAGGTTTAATTTTATGGTAGGGTTAACGTCACGGTTAAGGTTAGGTTAGGGTTAGGGTAGGGTTAGGATTAGTGTTATGTTTAGGGTGAGGTTTAGGGTCAGAGTTATTGTAAGGGTTATGTTTAGGGTTACTGGTGGGCCAAGGTTAAGGTTAGGGTTAGGTTTAGTGGTAGGGTTAGGGTTAAAGTTAGGGTTAGCTTTAGGTAAGGGATAGGGTGAAGTTTAAGGTAGGGTGAGGGTTAGGGTTAGGTTTACGGCTAAGGTTTGGGTTAGTTTTCCAGTTAGTGGTAAGGTTATGTTTAGGTTTAGGGTTAAGTTTACGGGTTATGTTTAGTTCTGGGTAAGGGTTAGATTTTAGATTAGGTTTAAGTTTAGTGGTACGGTTAGGGTTAGGGTTACAGTTTGTGCTAGGTGTTGTGGTTGGGGTGAGGGTTATGTTTAGGGTTAGGGTAGGGTTGGGTAGGGTTAGGATTATGGTTATGGTAAGGTGTTAGGGGTTAGAGGTGTAGTTTAGGGTTAGGGTTTGGGTGAGGGTTCCGGTTAAGCATTGTTGTTTTGGTCATGGTTAGGTTTGGTTTAGTGTTAGGGTTAGGTTTATGATTAGTTTTCTGGTTAGTGTTAGAGTTCGAGTGAGAGTTAGGGTTAATGTTTGGGTTAGGCTTTGGTGTCAGTGGTTTGGTTTTGGGTTAGGGTTAGCGTTATCGTTAGGGCTTAGGGGTTCAGGTTAGTGTTAGGTCTAGGGTTAGGGATAGCATTAGGGTTAGGTTTGGGGGATATGGTTAGGGGTTAGGGTGAGGGTTACAGTTAATTTTACACTTAAGGTGAGGGTTTAGGGTAAGTGTTATGATTAGGGTTACAGTTAGAGTTAGGGTTAGGTTTATGGTTAGGGTTAGGGTTAGGTTCAGGGTGATATTTAGGTCTAGGTTCAGGTTCAGGGTGAGAGTTAGTGTTCTATTTAGCGTCAATGTTAGAGTTAGGTTTAGGGTTAGGATTAGGTCTAGGGTTAGGATTTGGATTAGTTTTAGGGTTAGGTTCAGGGCTATTTTAAGGCTTAGGTTTAGGGTTACAGGTGGACTAGCGTTATTGTTAGAGTCAGATTTAAGGTTAGGGTTTGGGTTAGGTTTAGGTTTATGGTTAAGGTTAGGGTTAGTGTTTGGATGAAGTTTAGGATAGGGTGAGGGTTATTTTTAGAGTTAGGGCTAGAGTTTGGTTTTGTGTTCAGGTTAGTGTTAAGGTTAGATTTAGGGTTCGGGGTTATGTTTAGGGTTAGGGTTACGTTTAGGTTTAGGGTTAGTGTGAAGTTTAGGTTAAGGGTGAGGGTTAGGATTAGGTTTAGTATTATAGTTAGTGTTAGAGGTTAGGTTTAGGGTATTAGGGTTAAGTTTATGGTTTGGGTAGGGTTAAGTTTAGGGTTAATGTTAGAGTTTGTGTAAAGTTTAGGGTTAACTTTAGGGTTAGGGTAAGGGTTAAGTTTAGGGTTAAAATTAGGGATAGGGTTAGGGTTAGGGAAAGGGTTAGGTGTTCGTGTGAGGGTTAGTTTTAGGTTTACAGTTACGGTGATGTTTTAGGGTGTTACGGTTATGGTTAGGGTCAGAGTTAAGGTATGGGTTAGGTTTAGGGTTAGGGTAGACTTAGGGGATAGTTTAGGGTTAGGTTTAGTTTTAGGGTTAGGGTTAGGCTTAGGTTTAGGGTGAAGTTTAGGTTAAGGATGAGGGTTAGGGTTAGGTTTAGTGTTAGGGTTATGTGTTTGGGTTAAGGTTAGGGTTAGGTTAGGGTTAGGGTTAGGCTTAGGGTTAGGCTCATTATTAGGGCTAGGGTTAGGTGTTTGGTTTAATGTTAGGGTCAGGTTTACGATTAGGTTTAGGGTTAAGATTAGGATTCGGGTTAGGGTTAGTATTACGGATAGGGTGAAATTGAACTTAATGGTGAGGTTTGAGCTTAGGGTTAGGGTTCGGGGTTAAGTTTAGGGTTAAGGTTAGGATTAGGTTTAGGGTTAAGTTTAGGTTTTTAGTTAGGGATAGGGTAAGTGTTAGGATTAAGTCATGGTTAGCTGTAGGGCTAGGATAATGTTAGAGATAGGGTTAAGTTAAGGGTTGGGTTTAGGTTTAGATGTTAGGGTGAGGGTTAGTGCTAGGTTTCCATGTAAGCTGAGTGTGTAGGGTAAGTTTTATGGTTAGGGTTAGGGTCAGGGTTAGGGCTAAGTTTAGGGTTAGGGTTAGGTTTATGGTTAGGATTAGGGTTAGGGTCAGGGTTGGGGGAGATTTAGTGTTATGTTTATTTTTAGGGTTAGGGTTAGGTTGAAGTTCATGTTAAGTGTGAGGGTTAGGGTTAGGGTATAGGGTTCAGATTAGTGTCGGGGGTAGGGTTACGGTTAGGTTTAGGTTTTGTTTTAGTTTTGGTTAAGGTTAGGGTTTGAGTAAAGTTAGGGTAGGTTTAGGGTTATGGTTAGGGTGAAAATTTGGTTAAGGGTGAGGGTTCGGTTTAAGGTTATGGTTAGGGTTAGTGGTTAGGGTTAGGTTTAGGGTTAAGATTAGGTTTAGGCTAAGGATTAGGGTTAGAATTAGGGTTAGGGGTAAGTGTTTTGGTTAGGTTTAGGGTAGGGTTATATTTAGGGTGAAGTTTAGGTTTAGTATAAGAGTTAGAGTTACGTTTACAGTTAAGGTGAGGGTTTTGGGTATGTGTTACGGTTAGGGTTAGGGTTAGGGTTAGGGTTAGGGTTAGGGTTAGGGTTAGGGTTAGGGTTAGGGTTAGGGTTAGAGTTAGGGTTAGGGTTAGGGTTAGGGTTAAGGGTTAGGTTTAATTTATGGTAGGGTTAACGTTAAGGTTAAGGTTAGGTTAGGGTTAGGGTAGGGTTAGGATTAGGATTATGTTTAGGGTGAGGTTTAGGGTCAGAGTTATTGTAAGGGTTAGGTTTAGGGTTACTGGTGGGCCAAGGTTAAGGCTAGGGTTAGGTTTAGTGGTAGGGTTAGGGTTAAAGTTAGGGTTAGCTTTAGGTTAGGGATAGGGTGAAGTTTAAGATAGGGTGAGGGTTAGGGTTAGGGTTATGGCTAAGGTTTGGGTTAGTTTTCATGTTAGCGTTAAGGTTATGTTTAGGTTTAGGGTTAAGTTTACGGATTATGTTTAGTTCTGGGTTAGGGTTAGATTTTAGGTTAGGGTTAAGTTTAGTGTTACGGTTAGGCTTAGGGTTACGATTTGTGTTAGGCGTTGTGATTGGGGTGAGGTTTATGTTTAGGGTTAGGGTTGGGTAGGGTTAGGATTATGGTTATGGTAAGGTGTTAGGGGTTAGAGGTGTAGCATAGGGTTAGGGTTTGGGTGAGGGTTCCGGTTAAGCATTGTGGTTCTGATCATGATTAGATTTGGTTTAGGGTTAGGGTTAGGTTTATGATTAGGTTTCTGGTTAGTGTTAGAGTTCGAATGAGAGTCAGGCTTAAGGTTTGGTTAGGCTTTGGTTTTAGGGATTTGGTTTTTGGTTAGGGTTCGGGCTACCGTTAGGGCTTAGGGGTTCAGGGTTAGGGTTGGGGATACAGTTAAGGGTTATGTTGAGGGTTACGGTTAGTTTTACAGTTCAGGTGAGGGTTTAGGTAAGTTTTGTGATTAGGGTTAGAGTTAGACTTAGGGTTAGGTTTAGCGTTAGGGTTAGGTGTAGGGTAAGATTGAGTTTCAGGTTCAGGGTGAGTGTTAGTGTTCTATTTATGGTCTATGTTAGAGTTACAGTTAGGGCTAGGATTAGGTCTCAAGTTAGGATTAGGATTAGTTTTAGGGTTAGGTTCAGGGCTATTGTAAGGCTTAGGTTTAGGGTTACAGGCAGACTAGTGCTATTGTTAGAGTTAGGTTTAAGTTTAGGGTTTGAGTTAGGTTTAGGTTTATGGTTAAGTTTAGGGTTAGTGTTTGAGTGAAGTTTAGGATAGGGCAAGGGTTATTTTTAGAGTTAGAGCTAGAGTTTGGGTTTGTGTTCAAGTTAGTGTTAAGGTTAGGTTTAGGGTTCAGGTTAGGGTTAGGGGTTATGTTTAGGGTTAGTGTGAAGTTTAGGCTAAGGGTGAGGGTTAGGATAAGGGTTAGGATTAGGATTAATATTATCGTTAGTGTTAGAGGGTAGTTTTAGGGTGTTAGGGTTGGGTTTATGGTTAGGGTAGGGTTAAATTTAGGGTGAATGTTAGAGTTAGTGTAGAGTTAAGTTTAGGGTTAATTTTAGGGTTAGGGTAAGGGTTAGGTATAGGTTAGGTTTAGGGTTAAAATTAGGGATAGTGTTAGGGCTAGGGAAAGGGTTAGGGGTTCGTTTGAGCGTTAGTTTTAGGTTTACACTTACGGTGATATTTTAGGGTGTTACAGTTAGGGTTAGTGTCAGAGTTAGGGTTAGGGTTATGTTTAGGGTTAGGGCTAGAGTTAGGGGAGAGTTTAGGGTTAGGTTTAGTTTTAGGGTTATTGTTAGGCTTGGTTTAAGGTGAAGTTTAGGTTAAGGATGACGGTTAGGGTTAGGTTTAGTGTTAGGTTTAGGCGTTTGGGTTAATGTTAGGGTCAGGTTAGGGTTAGGGTTAGGCTTACTGTTAGGGTTAGGGTTAGGTGTTTGGATTAATGTTAGGGTCAGGTTTAGGGTTAGGTTTAGGGTTAGGATTAGGATTCGCTTTAGGGATAGGGTGAAGTTTAAGTTAGGGGTGAGGGTTGAGCTTAGGGTTCAGGTTAGGGTTAGGGGTTATGTTTAGGGCTAGGTTTAGGGTTAGTGTGAAGTTATATTAAGGGTGAGGGTTAGGATAAGTGTTAGGATTATAGATTGTGTTAGATGTTAGGTTTAGGGTGTGGGGGTTAGGTTTATGGTTAGAGTAGGCTTAAGTTTAGGGTTAATGTTAGCGTTACGGTTGGATTAGGGTTACTGTTCATTTAGGGTTAGGGTTAGGGATAAGGTTTGGGATAGCATTAGTTTTAGTGTTGGGGTATATATGGTAAAGGGCTAGGGTGACGGTTAGGGTTAGGTTACCAGTTAAGTTGAGGGTTTAGGTTAATTGTTATGGTTAGAGTTAAAGTTAGGGTTAGGGTGAAGTTTCAGTTAATAATGAGGGTTAGGGTTAAGGTTAGAGTTAGATTTAAGGTTAGGGTTAGGTTTAGGTTTAGGGTTGGGGTAGGGGTAAGCTTAGGTTTAAGGCTAGGTTTACTGCAAAGGGTAGGGCTAGATTAGAGTTAGGGTTAGGTTTAGAGTTAGAGTTAGTGCTAGGGTTTAGGGTTAGGGTTAGGGTCAGGTTTAGAGTTATTGTTAGGTTTAGGGTTAGGGTTAGGGTAGAGTTAAGGTTAGGGTTAAGTTTTGCATTACAGAAAGTGTTAGGTTTAGGTCAGGATTAGGGTTAGGACTAGGGATAGGTTTACGGTTGGGGAAAGGGTTAGGGGTTAGTGTGAGGGTTAGTGTTAGGTTGACTGTTAAGCTGATGTTTTAGGGTGTTTCGGTTAGGGTTAAGCTTAGAGTTAGGGTTAGAGTGAGGTTTAGCGCTAGGGCTAGAGTTAGGGGAAAGTTTAGGGTTAATTTTGATTTAGGGTTAGGGTTAGATTTAGGTTTAGGATGAAGTTTAGGTTAAGGATGAGGATTAGGTATTAGTGCTAGATGTTTGGGTTAATGTTAGGGTCAGGTTTAGGGTTAGGTTTAGGGTTAGGCTTAGGGTTTGGTTTAGGGTTAGGGTTAGAGAGAACTGCCTTGCGGTAGTCGTGTTCTGGAAGGAGAACGAGTATGCAGTGTTAGCTTTAAGCTGTTGTAAAGGCTCGTTTTGGCCCAGGGAAAACAAAGGACCTAGGGAAATCCTAACAAACCCCCATGCCTTTCCACAGTTCAAAGTGTGTAACTCCTGACTCTTTTCCAAATAAGAGAGCGCACAGGCAACAGGAGCCTGCATGTTTCTCAGTAAAAGGGAGAACTCCCTGACTTCATCCAGTTCTCTGAGCAAAGCAGGCATAAGGAAACTTTGTCCTTCCTCTTTCCTGCAATGAATTCCTCATTTGCTCTTGCAAACGCAAGGCTTCTTCTGAAAATCTACATCGCCGTGCATTTATCCTTCCAGAGGGGCAACTACGTAGTCTTAGATTTAAGAGATTGTGAAAGAACCTAACCCTAAACCAAACCTAACCATGACCAGAACCACAATGACTAACCGGAACCTTTACCCAAACTCTAATCCTAAACTACACCGCTAACCCCTAACACCTTACCATAACCTTAATCCTAAGCCTACCCAACCCTAACCCTAAACCTAACCGTCATCCCAAGCACAATGCCTAACACAAACAGTAACCCTAACCCTAAACGTAACACTAAACTAAAAGCTAACCTAAAATCTAAAAATAACCCTAAAACTAAACGAAACCCATAAACTTCACCCTAACCCTAAACATAACCTTAACACTAACCTGAAAACTAACCCAAACCCTAACCCTAACCCTAACCCTAACCCTAACCCTAACCCTAACCCTAACCCTAACCCTAACCCTAACCCTAACCCTAACCTTGGCCCAACTGCAACCCTAAACCTAACCCTCACAATAACTCTGACCCTAACCCTCACCGTAAACCTTATCCTAATCCTAACCCTGACCCTACCCGTAACCTAACCTTAACACTAACTTTAACCCTACCTTAAACTGAAACCTAACCCTAACCCCTAATCCTAACTCTAATCCTAACCCTAGTTTTAACCCTAACCCTAACTCTAACCGTAACTCTTACCCAAAACCCTCACCTTTACTGTAAACGTAACTCTAAATTTTACCCTAACCCTAAACTTAACCCTAAATATAACACTACACTAAACCTAACCGAAACACTATTCCCTAACCGTAACTCTAACCCTAATCCTTAGCCTAAACCGAAACTTAACCATAAACCTAACCCTAACCAATAACCCTAACTCTAACCCTAACCCTAACCATAAACCGAACCCTCACACTTAACCAAAATTTCACCCTAACCATAACCCTAAACCTACCCTAACTTCATTCAAACCCTAACCCTAACCAAAACTAAAATTAATCCTAAACCTAACCCTAACCCTAAACCTAAACTTAACCCTAACCCTGACCTTAACCTGGACCCTAAACCCTATCCCTAACCCTTACGCTTAACATAAACTTCACCCTAACCCTGAAAATAAACATAACACTAAATCTCCCCCTAACCCTGACCCTAACCCTAATCCTAACCATAAACCTAACCCTAACCCTAAACTTAACAATAACCCTGACACCAACTCTAACTCTAATCCTAACCCTAAAACTTACCCTACACACTCAGCTTGAATGGAAACATAGCACTAACCCTCACCCTAATATCTAAACCTAACCCCAACCCTTAACCTAACCCTATCTCTATCCTTAACCTAGCCTTAACCCTAACCATGACTAAACCCTAACACTTACCCTAATCGTATCCCTAAACCTAACTTTGACCCTAAACCTAATCCTAACCTTAACCCTAACCCTAACCCCTAACCCTCACCCTTAACTTAAACTTCACCCTAACCCTAACCCTCACCCTAACCCCCAACTGTATCCCCACCCCTAAACCTAACGCTATCCCTTTACTTATCCCTAACCCTAACCATAATACGAACAGTAACCCAAATCTAACCCTAACCCTAACATTAACCCTAAACTTAACCCTAACATAACAATAAATCTAAAACTAACACCCTAAACCTAACCTCAAACACTAACTATAATACTAACCCTAATCCTAACCCTATTCCTAACCCTCACCCTTAACCTAAACTTCACACTAACCCTAACCCTAACTCTAAACATAACCCCTAACCCTAAACTGAACCCTAAACCTAACCTTAACACTAACCTGAACACAAACTCAAACTCTAGCCCCCACACTAAAAATAACCCACACTCTATCCTAAACTTCATCCAAACCCTACCCCTAAGCTTAACCCTAAACCTACACCTAACCCAAACCCTAACCTTAAACCTAACTCTAACCATAATGCTAGTCCACCTGTAACCCTAAACCTAACACTTACAATAGCCCTGAACCTAACCCTAAAACTAATTCTAATCCTACACGTAGACCTAATCCTAACCCTAGACCTAACTGTAACCTTGACCCTAAATAGACCACTTACTCTAACCCTAAACATGAAACTAAACCTAAATCTTACCCTACACCTAACCCTAACCCAAACTCGAACTCTAACCCTTAATCATGACACTTACCATAAACCCTCACCTTAACTGTAAAACTAACCATAACCCTCACCCTAAGACCTAACTGTATCCCCCAACCCTAACCCTAATGCTATCCCTAACCCTAACGCTAACACTAACCTGAACCCCTAAGCCCTAATGATAACCCTAACCCTAACCCAAACCCTAACCCCTAACACCAAAGCCTAACCAAAAGCTTAAACCTAACTCTCACCCTAACCTTAAACCTAATCATAACCCTAACCCTAAACCAAACCTAACCATGACCAGAACCACAATGCCTAACTGTAACACTCACCCAAACCCTAACCCTAAACTACACCTCTAACCCCTAACACTTTACCATAACCATAATCCTAAACCTACCCAAGCCTAAACCTAAAAATAGCCCTCACTCCAACCACAACGCCTAACACAAACCAAACCCTAACCCTAACCCTAAACTTTACCCTAAATATAGCCCTACCCTAAACCTAACTGAAACACTAAACCCTAATCCTAACTCTAACCCCTAATACTCAGCCTAAAGATAACCTTAACCTTAAACCTAAACCTAACCGGGAACCCTAACTCTAACCCTAACCCTAAACCGAACCCTCAGCCTTAACCAAAATTTCACTCTAACCATAACCCTAAACCTAACCCTAACACTAGCCTTGACCCTAACTCTAACCTTAACCCTAACCCTCACTATTAACGGAAACTTCACCCTAATGCTAACCTTAACTCGAACTCTAACCCTAACCATAACAATTGCCCTAAACCCTCACTTTAACTGTAAACCTAAACCTAACCCTCACCTTAAGCCCAGCCCTCACCCTAACCCCTAACCATATCCCCCAACCCTAACCCTAAGTCTATCCCTAACCCTAACACTAACCTGAACCCCTAAGCCCTAACGATAACCCTACCTAACCCAAACCCTAACCCCTAACACCAAAGCCTATCCCAAAACATAACCCTAACTCTCACCTTAACTCTAACAGTAACCCTAAACCTAATCATAAAACTAACACTAGCCCTAAACCAAACCAAACCATGAACAGAACCACAATGCCTAACTGGAATTCTCACCCAAACCCTTACCCTAAACTAGACCTCTAACCCCTAACACCTTACCATAACGATAATCTTAACCCTACCCAACCCTAACCCTAAACCTAACCCTCACCCCAACCACAACGCCTAACACAACCATAACCCTAACCCTAACCATAACACTAAACTTAACCCTAACTTAAAATCTAACACTAACCCTAAAACTAAACACAACCCGTAAACTTAACCCTAACCCTAAACATAATCTTAACACTAACCTGAAAACTAACCCAAACATTAGCCATAACCCTAACCCTAACCCTCACCCTCACCATATCTGAAACTTCACCCTATCCCTAACCTAGAGCTAACCCTAACTTTAACCCTAACACTACCCCGAAACCTAACCCTAACCTTAACCTTGGCCCACCTGAAACCCTAAACCTAACCCTTACAATATCTCTGACCCGAAATCTAGCCGTAAACCTAACCCTAAACCTAACCGTAACACTTACCCAAAAAACTCACCTTAACTGTAAACGTAACTCTAACTCTTACCCTAACCCTGAACTTAACCCTAATTATAACCCTACCCTAAATCTATCCGAAACACTAACCCGTAACCCTAACTCTAACCCTAATCCTTAGCCTAAACCTAACCTTAACCCTAACCACGAACCCTAAGTCTAATGCTAACCCTAACCCTAAACCGAACCCTTACCCTTAACCAAAATTTCACCCTAACCATAATCCTAAACCAACCCTAAATCCATTCAAAGCCTAATCCTAACCAAAACTAACACTAACCCTAAACATAACCCTAGCCCTAAACGTAACCCGAACCCTAACTCCTAACCCTAACACATAACCCTCATGCTTAACATAAACTTCACCCTAACCTTAACCCTAAAACTAAACATAACACAAAATCTCCCCTAACCCTGACACTAACACTAATCCTAACCATAACCCTAATCCTAAACTTAACCCCAATCCTGACCCTAACTCTAACTCTAACCCTAAAACTTACCCTACACACTCAGCTTAAATGGAAACCTAGCACTAACCCTCACCCTAACATCTAAACCTAACCCCAACCCTTAGCCTAACCCTATCTCTGACCTTAACATAGCCCTAAACCTAACCATGACTTAACCCTAACACTTACCCTAACCCTAACCTTAAACCTAACCTTAACCCTAAACCTAATCCTAACCTTAAACCTAACCCTAACCCCTAATGCTAACCCTAAGCTCAACCCTCACCCTTAACTTAAACTTCACCCTAACCCTAACCATAAACCGAACCCTAAACCTAACCCTAAACCTAATCCTAAACCTGACCCTAACATTAACCCAAACACCTAACCCTAATACTAACCCTAACCCTCATCCTTAACCTAAACTTCACCCTAAAACTAAACCTAATTCTAACCCTAAAACTAAATTAACCCTAAACTATCCCCTAACTGTAGCCTTAAACGTAAACCTAACCCTAAACCTAACTCTAACCCTAACCCTAACTGAAACACTCTAAAACATCAGCTTAACTGTGAACATAACACTAACCCTCAAATGAACCCCTAACCCTTTCCCCAGCCGTAACCCTATCCCTAATGGTAACCCTAACCCTAACCCTAACCTAAACCTAACCCTTATCTTAATCCTAAAATTAACCCTAACGTTAACTCAACCCTAACCCTAACCCTGAACTTAACAATAACTCTAAACCTGACCCTAAACCTAACCCTAATTCCTAGCACTAACTCTAACTCTAAACCTAAACCTAACCCTAACCTTTACCTTAAACCTAGCCTTAACCCTAACCTTACCCCTACCCTAAACCTAACCCTAACACTAACCTTAACCCTAACTCTAACCTTAACCCTAACCCTCACTATTAACTGAAACTTCATCCTAACCCTAACCCTAACTCTAATTCTAACTCTAACCATAACAATTAACCTAAACCCTCACCTTAACTGTAAACCTAACCCTAACGGTCACCCTAGCCCTTAACGATATCCCCAACCCTAAACCTAACGCTATCTGTAACCTTATCCCTAACCCTAACCCTAAAGTGAACAGTAACACTAATCCAACCCTAACGCTAACATTAACGCTAAACTTAAGCCTACCGTAACCATAAAACTAACCCTCACACCCTAAACCTAACATCTGACACTATCTATAATCCTAACCCTAATCCTAACCCTTACAATAACCCTCACCCTTAATCTAAACTACACACTAACCCTTACCCTAACACTAAACCAAACCCTAAATATAAACCCTAAACCTAACCTGAACCCTAAACCTAACCTTAACACTAACCTGAACACAAACCCAAACTCTAGCCCTAACGATAAAACTAACACTCACCCTATCCTGAACTTCATCCAAACCCTAACCCTAACCTTAACCCTAAACCTAAACCTAGCCCAAACCCTAACCTGAAACCTAAATCTAACCATAATGCTAGTCCATCTGTAACCCTAAACCTAACCCTTACAATACCCCTGAACCTAACCATAAACCTAAACCTAATCCTAACCCTAGAACTAATCCAAACCCTAACCCAAACTCTAACATTGACCCTAAATAGAACACTAACTCTAACCCTAAACCTGAACCTAAACCTAAATCTTACCCTAGACCTAATGCTAACCCTAAACCTAACCCTAACTCTAACCCTAATCATAACATCCAAAACCCTAACTTAACTGTAAAACTAACAGTAACCCTCACTCTAACCCGTAACCGTAGCCCCCAACCCTAACCCTAATGCTAACCCTAGACCTAACCTGAACCCCTAAGCCCTAACGATACCCCTAACCCTACCCAAACCCTAACCCCAACACCAAAGCTTAACCCAAACCTTAACCCTAACTCTAACACTAACCGGAAACCTAATCATAAACCTAACACTAACCTTAACCCAAACCTAACCGTGGCAATGCTTAACTGGAAGCCAAACCCAAGCCCTAACAATAAATGGCACTTCCAACCACTAACACCTTACCATAACCATAATCCTAACCCTATCCAACAATAACTCTAAACCTAACCCTCACCCCAACCACAACGCCTAACACAAACCGTGACCCTAACCCTAACCGTAACACTAAACTTAACCCTAACCTAAAATCTAACCCTAACCCTAAAACTAAACAGAACCCGTAAACTTAACCCTAACCCTAAACATAACCTTAACACTAACCTGAAAACTAAACCAAACCTTAGCCATAACCCTAACCCTAACCCTCACCCTATCTTAAACTTCACCCTATCCCTAACCTAAAGCTAACACTAACTTCGAACCCTAACCCTACCTCAAACCTAACACTAACCTTAACCTTGGCCCACCTGTAACCCTAAACCTAACCCTTACAATGACTCTGACCCTAACCCTCACCCGAAACCTAATCCTAACCCTGACCCTAACTCTAACCTAACCGTCACCCTAAATTTAACCCTACCATAAACTTAAACCTAACCCTAACCCCTAACCCTAACTCTAACCCTAAACTTAACCCTAAATATAACCCTACCCTAAACCTAACCGAAACACTAACTCCTAACCCTAACTCTAACCCTAATCCTTAGCCTAAACCTAACCTTAACCCTAAACCTAACCCTAACCACTAACACTAACCCTACACCTAAACAGAACCCTCACACTAAACCAAAATTTCACCCTAACCATAACCCTAAACCTACCCTAACTTCATTCAAACCGTAAACCTAACCAAAACTAAAACTAACCCTAACCCGAACACTAACCCTAAACTTAGGCTAACCCTAACCCTAACCCTAACCCTAACCCTAACCTGAACCCTAACCCCTAACCCTAAACCTCATGCTTAACATAAATTTACCCTACCCCTAACCCTAAAAGTAAAAAAAAAAAAAAACTAAACATAACACTAAATGTCCCCCAACCCTAATTCTAAGCATAAACCTAACCTTAACCCTAACTCTAACCCTAACCCTAACCATAACACGCTAAAACATCAGCTCAAGTGTAATCCTAACACTAACCCTCACAGGAACCCCTAATACTTTCCTCAACCCTAACCCTATCCCTAATCCTAGCCCGAACCCTGACCTAAACCTAACCCTTACTCTAAACAGAAAATTAACGCTAACCTTAACTCTACCATAACCCTAACAATAACTCTAAAATTGACCCTAACCCTAACTCTAAACCCTAGCACTAACTCTAACTCTAACTCTAAACCTAACCCTAACCCTAACTTAGCACTACCCTTTATCGTAAATCTAGCCTTAACAGTAACCTTACCCCTAACCTAACCCTAACCCTAAACCTAATCCTAACACTAACCTTAACCTTACTCTAACCTTAACCCTAACCCTCACTATTAACTGAAACTTCACCCTAACCCTAACCCTAAATCTAACCCTCACCATAACAATTAACCTAAACCCTCACCTTATCTGTAAACCTAACCCTAACAGTCACCCTAACTCTTAACTGTATCCCCAATTCTAAACCTAACGCTATCCCTAACCTTATCCATAACCCTAATTCTAACATGAATAGTAACTGTAATCTAACACTAAACCTAACATTAACCCTAAACTTAACACTACCCTAACCATAAACCTAACCCTAACAGCCTAAACCTAACATCTAACACTATCTATAATCCTAACCCTAATCCTAACCCTAATCCTAACCCTTATCCTAACCCTCACACTTAACCTGAACTTCACACTAACCCTAACCCTAAACCTAAACCTAAAACTAACCTTAAACATAACCCCTACCCCTAATCCAAACCCTAAAACTAACCTTAACACTAACCTGAACACAAACCCAAACTCTAGCCCTAACCATAAAAATAACCCACATCCTAGCCTAAACTTCATCCAAACCCTAACCCTAACCTTAACTTTAAACCTAAACCTAACCCAGACACTTACCTTAAACATAACTCTAACCATAAAGCTAGTCCATCTGTAACAATAAACCTAACCCTTACAATAGCCCTGAACCTAACCATAAACTTAATGCTAATCCTAACCCTAGACCTAATCCTAACCATACCCTAACTCTAACCTTGACCCTAAATAGAACACTAACTCTCACCCTAAACTTGGACCTAAACCTAAATTTTACCCTACACCTAACCCTAACCCTAAAACTAACCCTAACTCTAACTCTAACCCTAATCATAACACTTACCCTAAACCCTCACCTTAACTGTAAAACTAACCGTAACCCTCACCCTAAACCCTAAACGTATAACACAAACTTAAATCTAATGCTATCCCTAACACTAACCCTAACACTAACACTAACCTAAACCCCCTGAGCCCTAACAATAACCCTAACCCTAACCCAAAACCTAACCCCAACACCAAAGCCTAACTCAAACCTTAACTCTAACTCCAACACTAACCCGAAACCTAATCATAAACCTAACCCTAACCCTAAACCAAACCTAACCATGACCAGAACCACAATGCCTAACCGGAACCCTCACCCAAACCCTAACCCAAAACTACACCTCTACGGCTAACACCTTTAAAAAAAAAAAAAAAAAAACCTTACCATAACCATAATCCTAACCCTACCCAATCCTAACCCTAAATCTAACCCACACCCCAACCACAGCGCCTAACACAACCGTAACCCTAACCCTAACCGTAACACTAAACTTAACCCTAACCTAAAATCTAACACTAACCCCAAAACAAAACTCAACCCCTAAACTTAACCCTAACCCTAAATATAACCTTAACACTAACCTGAAAACAAACCCAAACCTTAGCCATAATCCTAACCCTCACCCTATCTTAAACTTCACCCATCCCTAACCTAAAGCTAACCCTAACTTTAACCCTAACCCTACCCCTAAACATAACCCTAACCTTAACCTTCGCCCACCTTTAACCCTAAACCTAACCCTTACAACAATTTTGACCCTAACCCTCGCCCTAAACCTAATTCCAATCCTAACCCTGACCCTAACCCTAATCTAACCTTAACCCTAACTTTAAGCCTACCATAAACTTAAACCTAACCCTAACCCCTAACCCTAACACTAACCCTAACTGTAACCCTAACCCTAACCCTAACCCTAACCCTAACCCTACATTAACCCTAACCCTAACCGTAACACTTACCCAAAACCCTCACCTTAACTGTAAACGTAACTCTAACTCTTACCCTAACCCTAAACTTAACCCTAAATATAACCCTACCCTAAACCTAACTGAAAAACTAACCCCTAACCCTAAATCTAACCCTAATCCTTAACCTAAACCTAACTTAACACTAAATATAACCCTAACCACTGACCCTAACTCTAAACCTAACCCTACGCCGAACACTCACCCTTAACCAAAATTTCACCGTAACCATAAACCTAAAACTACCCTAACTTCATTCAAACCCTAAACCTAAGCAAAACTAACACTAACACTAAACCTAACCCTAACCCTAAACCTAACCCCAAACTTAACTCTGACCCTAACCTGAACCCTAACCCCTAACCCTAACCCTCTCACTTAACATAAACTTCACCGTAACCCTAACCCTAAAACTAAACATAACACAAAATCTCCCCCTAACCCTGACCCTAACACTAATCCTAACCATAAACCTTTCCCTAACCGCAACGTTAACCCTAACCCTGACCCTAACTCTAACTCTAACCCTAAAACTTACCCTACACACTCAGCTTAAATGGAAACCTAGCACTAACCCTCAAACTAACATCTAAACCTAACCCCAACCCTTAACCTAACCCTATCTCTAACCTTAACCTAGCCCTAAACCTAACCATGACTTAACCCTAACACTTAGCCTACCCTAACTCTAAACATAAACTTAACCCTAACTTAATCCTAAACTTAACCCTAACCCCTAACGCTAACCCTAAGCTCAACCCTCAAACTTAACTTACACGTCATCCTAATCCTAACCCTAAACAGAACCCTAACCTTAACCCTAAACCTAAACCTGACCCTAACATTAACACAAACACCTAACCCTAACCCTAACACCAAGCCTAACCCTAAACCTAACCCTAAACTTAACCTAAACACCAAACCCTAACCCTAACCCACATCCTTAACCTAAATTTCACCCTAAACCTAAGCCTAACCCTAAACCTAAAACTAACCCTAACTCTAACCCTAACGCTATCCGTAACACCCTAAAACATCACTTTAACTGTAAACCTAACACTAACCCTCACACGAACCCCTAACCCTTTCCTAACCCTATCCCTATCCCTCATCCTAGCCCTAACCCTGACCTATACCTAACCCTTACTCTAACCCTAAACTTAACCCTAACCTTAACTCCACTCTAACCCTAACCCTAACAATAACTCTAAACCTGACCCTAACCCTAACCCTAACCCTAGCACTAACTCTAAATCTAAACCTAACCCTAACCCTAACCTAGCCCTACCCTTTACCGTAAACCTAGCCTTAACCCTAACCTTACCCCTACTCTAACACTAACCCTATACCTAACCCTAACACTAACCTTAACCCTACTCTCACCTTAACCCTAACCCTGACTATTAACTGAAACTTCGCCCTAACCCTATGCCTAACTCTAACTATAACCCTAAGCATAACAATTACCCTAAACCCTCACCTTAACTGTAAACCTAAGCCTAACCCTCACCCTTAACCATATCCCCAACCGTAAACTTAACGCTATCCCCAACCTTATCCCTAACCTGAACCCTAACACGAACAGTAAACCTAATCTAACCCTAACGCTAATATTAACCCTAAACTTAACCCTACCCTAACCATAAACCTTACCCTAACACCCTAAACCTAACGTCTAACACCATCACCCTTAAACTTCACACTAACCCTAAACCTAACCTAACGCTAACCCTAAACATAACCCCTAACCCTAAACTAAACCCTAAACCTTAGCTTAACACTAACCTGAACACAAACCCAAACTCTACCCCAACCATAAAAATAACCCTCACCCTTTCCTAAACTTCATCCAAACCCTAACCCTAACCTAAACCATAAACCTAAACCTAAGCCAAACGCTAACCTTAAAACTAACTCTAACAATAACGCTAGTCCATCTGTAACCCTAAACCGAACACTTACAATAGCCCTGAACCTAACCCTAAACTTAATCCTAATCCTACCCCAAACCTAATCCTAACCATACCCTAACTCTAACCTTGACCCTAAATAGAACACTAACTCTAACCCTCCACTTAGAACTAAACCTAAATCTTACCCTACACCTAACCCTAACCCTAAAAATAACCCTAACTCTAACTGTAACCCTAATCATAGCACTTACCCTAAACCCTCACCTTAACTGTAAAACTAACTGTAACCCTAACTCTAAACCCTAACCGTATCCCCAAACCCTAAACCTAATGCTATCCCTAACCCTAGCCATAACACTAACCTGAAAACCCTGAGCCCTAACGATAACACTAACCCAAACCCTAACCCCTAACACCAAAGCCTAACCCAAACCTTAACCCTAAATCTCACCCTAACTCTAACACTAACCCGAAATGTAATCATAAACCTAACCCTAACCCTAAACCAAACCTAACCATGACCAGAACCACAGTTCCTAACTGGAACCCTTACGTAAACCCTAACCCTAAACTACACCTCTAACCCCTAACACCTTACCATAACCATAATCCTAAGCCTACACAACCCTAACGCTAAACCTAACCCTCACCCCAAACACAACACCCGACACAAACCGTAACCCTAACCGTAACACTAAACTTAACCCTAACCTAAAATCTAACCCTAACCCTAAAACTAAACAAAACCCGTAAACTTAACCCTAACCCTAAACATAACCTTAACACTAACATGAAAACTAACCCAATCCTTAGCCATAACCCTAACCCTCACCCTATCTTAAACTTCACCCTATCCCTAACCTAAAACTAACCCTAACTTTAACCCTAAACCTACCCCTAAAGCTAAACCTAACCCTAACCTTAACCTTGGCCCACCTGTAACCCTAAACCTAACCCTTACAATAACTCTGACCATAACCCTCGCCCTAAACCTAATCCTAATCCTAACCCTGACCCTAACCCTAACCTAAACTTAACCCTAACTTTAAGCCTACCATAAACTTAAACCTAACCTTAACCCCTAACCCTAACTCTAACGATAAACCTAGCCCTAACCGTAAACCTAACCCTAACTGTAACACTTACCCAAAACCCTCACCTGAACTGTAAATGTAACTCTAACTCTTCCCTTAACCCTAAACTTAACCCTAATTATAACCCTACCCTAAGCCTAACCAAAACACTAACCCCTAACCCTAACTCTAACCCTAATCCTTAGCCTAAATCTAACCTTAACCCTAAGCCTAAACCTAGCCACTAACCCTAACTCTAACCCTAACCCTAAACAGAACTCTCACCCTTAACCAAAATTTCGCCCTAACCATAACCCTAAACCTACCCTTACTTCATTCAAACCCTAACCCTAGGCAAAACTAACACTACCACTAAACCTAACCCTAACCCTAAACCTAACCCTAACCCTGACCCTAACCTGAACCCTAACCCCTAACCCTAACTGTCACGTTTAACAAAAACTTCTCCCTAAACTAAACATAACACTAAATCTCTTCCTAACCCTGAAACTAACCCCATTCCTAACCATAAACCTAACCCTAACCCTAAACTTTACCCTAACGCTGACCCTAACTCTAACTCTAACCCTAATCCTAAGCCTAAAACTGAACCCACACACTCAGCTTAAATGGGAACCTAGCACTAACCCTCACCCTAACATCTAAACCTAACACCAACCCATAACCTAACCCTATCTTTAACCTTAACCTACCCCTAAACCTAACCATGACTTAACCCTAACACTTACCCTAACCCTAACTCTAAACTTAACCTTAACCCTAAACTTAATCCTAACCTTAACCCTAACCCTAACCCCTAATGCTAACCCTAAGCTCAACCCTCAGCCTTAACTTAAACTTACCCTAACCCTAACCCTAAACTGAACCCTAACCCTAACCTTAAACCTGACCCCAACATTCACCCAAACACCTAACCCTAACCGTAACACTAAGCCTAAACCTAAACCTACCCATAACTCTAACTCTAACCCTAACCCTAACCGTAACACCCTAAAACATCACCTTAACTGTAAAACTAACACTAACACTCACAGGAACCCCCAACCCTTTCCCTAACCCTAATCCTATCCCTCATCCGACCCTAACCCTGACCTATACCTAACCCTTACTCTAACTGTAAATTTAACCCTAAACTTAACTCTACCCTAACCCTAAACCTAACAATAATCTAAACCTGAACCTAACCCTAACCCTAGCACTAACTCTAAATCTAAACCTAATCATAACCCTAACCTAGCCCTACCCTTTACCGTAAACCTAGCCTTAACCCTAACCCTACCCCTACTCTAACACTAACCCTATACCTAACCCTAACACTAACCTTAACCCTACCCTAACCTTAACCCTAATCCTGACTATTAACTGAAACTTCACCCAAAACTTCTGCCTAACTCTAACCCTAAACATAACAATTACCCTAAACCCTCACCTTAACTGTAAAACTAACCGTAATCCTCACCCTAACCCCTAATCGTATCCCCCAACCCTAACCCTAATGCTATCCCTAACCCTAACACTAACTGGAAATCCCTGAGCCCTAACGATAACACTAACCCAAACCCTAACCCGTAACACCAAAGCCTAAAACAAACCTTAACCTGAACTCTCACCCTAACTCTAACACTAACTCGAAACTTAATCATAAACCTAACACTAACCCTAAACCAAACCAAACCATGACCAGAACCACAATTCCTAACCAGAACCGTCACATAAACCCTAACCCTAAACTACACCTCTAACCCCTAACACCTTACCATAACCATAATCCTAACACTACCCAACCCTAAGCCTAAACCTAACCCTCACACCAATTACAAAGCCTGACACAAATTGTAACCCTAACCGTAACACTAAACTTAACCCTAACCTAAAATCTAACCCTAACCCTAAAACTAAACAAAACCCGTAAACTTAACCCTAACCCTAAACATAACCTTAACACTAACATGAAAACTAACCCAATCCTTAGCCATAACCCTAACCCTCACCCTATCTTAAACTTCACCCTATCCCTAACCTAAAACTAACCCTAACTTTAACCCTAACCCTACCCCTAAAGCTAAACCTAACCCTAACCTTAACCTTGGCCCACCTGTAACCCTAAACCTAACCCTTACAATAACTCTGACCATAACCCTCGCCCTAAAACTAATCCTAATCCTAACCCTGACCCTAACCCTAACCTAAACTTAACCCTAACTTTAAGCCTACCATAAACTTAAACCTAACCCTAACCCCTAACCCTAACTCTAACCCTAACCCTAGCCCTAACCCTAAACCTAACCCTAACTGTAACACCTACCCGAAACCCTCACCTTAACTGTAAACGTAACTCTAACTCTTACCCTAACCCTATCCCTCATCCGACCCTAACCCTGACGTATACCTAACCCGTACTCTAACCATAAATTTAACCCTAAACTTAACTCTACCCTAACCCTAACCCTAAACTTAACCCTAACCCTAACCCCTAACGCTAACCTTAAGCTCAACCCTCAACCTTAACTTAAACTTAACCCTAACTCTAACCCTAAACTGAACTCTAAGCCTAACCCTAAACCTGACCCTAACATTCACACAAACACCTAACCCTAACACTAAGCCTAAATCTAACCCTAACCTTAACCCAAACACCTAACCCTAACCCTCATCCTTAACCTAAACTTCACCCAAAACCTAAGCTTAACCCTAACCCTAAAACTAAACCTAACCCTAAACTATCCCCTAACTCTAGCCTAACCCTAAACCTAAACCTAAACCTAACTCTAACTCTAACCCTAACCCTAACCGTAACACCCTAAAACATCAGCTTAACTGTAAACCTAACACTAACCCTCACACGAACTCCTAACCCTTTCCCTAACCCTAACCCTATCCCTCATCTTAGCCCTAACCCAGACCTAAACCTAACCCACACTAACCCTAAACTTAACCGTAACCTTAACTCCAACCTAACCCTAACCCTAACAATAACTCTAAACCTAACCCTAACTGTAACCCTAAACCCTAGCACTAACTCTAACTCTAAACCTAACCCTAACATAGCCCTGCTCTTTACCGTAAACCTAGCCTTAACCGTAACCTTACCCCTACCCTAACACTAACCCTATACCTAACCATAACACTAAACTTAACCCTACTCTAACCTTAACCTTAACCCTGACTATTAACTGAAACTTCACCCTAACCCTAAGCTAACTCTAACTCTAACCCTACCCATAATAATTACCCCAACCCTCACCTTAACTGTAAACCTAACCCTAACACAAACCCTAACCCTTAACCGTATCCCCAACCCTAAACCTAACGCTATCCCCAAACTTATCCCTAACCCTAACCCTAATATGAACAGTAACAGTAATCTAAAACTAACCCTAATATTAACCCTAAACTTAACCCTACCCTAACCATGAACCTAACCCTAACACCCTAAATCTAACCTCTAACACTAAATATAATCCTAACCATAATCCTAACCCTTATCCTAACCCACACCCTTAACCTAAACTTCACACTAACCCTAAACCTAAAGCTAACCCTAACCCTAAATATAATCCCTAATCCTAAACCGGACCCTAAAACTAACCTTAAAACTAACCTGAACACAAACCCAAACTCTCCCCGTAACCCTAAAAATAACCCTCACCCTATACTAAACTTCATTCAAACCGTAACCCTAACCTTAACCCTAAACCTAACCCAAACCCTAACCTTAAACCTACCTCTAACCATAACGCTAAATCACCTGTAAACCTAAACCTAAGCCTTAAAATAGTCCTGACCTAACCCTAAACCTAATCCTAATCCTAGACCTAATCCTAACTCTAACTCTAACCTTGACCCTAAAGAGAACACTAACTCTAACCCTAAACCTGAACCTAAACCTAAATGTTACCCTACACCTAACCTTATCCCGAACACTAACCCTAACCCCAACCTTAACCCTAATGCTACCCGTAACCCTAAACCTAACACTAACCTGAACCCCTAAGCCCTAACGATAACCCTAACCCTAACCCAAACCCTAACTCCTAAAACCAAAGCCTAAACCAAACCTTAACCCTAACTCTAACACTAACCCGAAACATAATCATAAACCTAACCCTAAACCAAACCTAACCTTGACCAGAACCACAATGCCTAACCGGAACCCTCACCTAAAACCTAACCCTAAACTACACCTCTAACCCCTAACACTTACCCATAACCATAATCCTAACCCTACCCAACCCTAACCCTAAACCTAACCTTCACCTCAACCACAATGCCTAACACAAACCGTAAATCTAACCCTAAACGTAACACTAAACTTAACCCTAACATAAAAACTAACCCTAACCCTAACACTAAACACAACCTTACAATAACATGAAAACTAACCCAAACCTTAGCCATAACCCTAACCTTAATCCTCACCCTATCTTAAACTTCACACTATCCCTAACCTAAAGCTTACCCTAACTCTAACCCTAACCAACGCCTAAACCTAACTCTAACCTTAACCTTGGCCCACCTGTAACCCTAAACCTAACTCTTACAATAACTCTGACCCTAACCCTCACCCTAAACCTAATCCTAATCCTGACCCTAAACCTAACCTAACCTTAACCCTAACTTTAACTGTACCATAAACTTAAGCCTAACCCTAACCCTAACACTAACTCTAACCCTAAGCCTAAACCGAACCCTCACCCTTAACCAAAATTTCACCCTACCCATAACCCTAAACCTACCCTAACTTCATTCAAATCCTAACCCTAACCAAAACTAAAACTAACCCTGAACCTAACCCTAACCCTAACCCAACCCTAAACCTAACCCTAACCCTGACACTAACCTGAATCCTAACCCCTGACCCTAACCCTCACGCTTAACAGAAACTTCACCCTAACCCTAACCCGACCCCTAAAACTAAACATAACACTAAATCTCCCCCTAACCTTGACCCTAACCATAAAACTAAACCTAATCCTAAACTCAACCCTAACCCTAGCCCTAACTCTATCTCTAACCCTAATCCTAACCCTAAACCTTACCCTACACACTCAGCTTAAATGGAAACCTAGCTCTAACCCTCACCCTAACATATAAACCTAAACCCTGCCCTTAACCTAACCCTATCTCCAACCTTAACCTAGTCCTAAACCTAATCATGACTTAATCCTAACACTTACCCTAACCCTAACCCTAACCTTAACACTAAACCTAATCCTAAACTTAACCCTAACCCAAACCCCTAAACCTAACCTTAAGCTAAACCCTTACCCTTAACTAAAACTTCACCCTAACCCTAACCCTAAAGCTAACCCTAAACCTGACCCTAATATTAACCCAAAAACCTAAACCTAACCCTAAAAATAAACCTAACCGTAAATTATCCCCTAATTGTAGCCCTAACTCTAACCCTAACCCTAACTGTAACACCCTAAAACATCAGCTTAACTGTAAACCTAACACCAACCCTCACACGGACCTTTAACCCTTTCCCTAACCCTAAACCTATCCAACATACTAACCCTAACCCTGATCTAAACCTAACCCTTACCCTACCCTAAGCTTAACCCTAACCTTAACTCTACCCTAACCCTAACCCTAAATCTAACAATAAATCTAACCTGACGCAAACCCTAACCCTAAACCCTAGCACTAACTCTAACTCTAAACCTAAACCCTACCCTAACCCTAACCTAGCCCTACCCTTTACCGTAAACCTAGCCTTAACACTAACCTTACCCCTACCCTGACCTAACCCTAAACCTAACCCTAACACTAACCTTAACCCTAAATCTAACATTAACCCTAACCCTCACTATTAACTGAAACTTCACCTTAACCATAACCCTAGCTCTAACTCTAACCCTACTAATAACAATTACCCTAAAACCTCACATTAACTGTAAACGTAACCCTAACCCTCACCCTAATCCTTAACCGTATCCCAAACCCTAAACCTAATGCTACCCCTAACCCTAACCCTAACCCTAACACGAACAGTAACACTAATCTAACCCTAATCCTAACATTAACCCTAAACTGAACCCTACGCTAACCATAAACCTAACCCTAACACCCTAAATCTAAACTCTAACACTAACTATAATCCTAACCCTAATCCTGACACTCATCCGAACCCTTATTCTAACCCTCACCCTTAACCTAAACATCACATTAACCCTAAACCTAAAGCTAACCCTAACCCTAAATATAACACCTAATCCTAAACCGGACCCTAAAACTAACCTTAAAACTAACCTGAACACAAACCCAAACTCTACCCATAACCCTAAAAATAACCCTCACCGTTTCCAAAACTTCATCCAAACCCTAACCCTAACCTTAACCCTAAACCTAAACCTAACCCAAACCCCAACCTTTAACCGAACTCTAACCATAACGCTAGTCCACCTGTAAACCTAAACCTAAGTCTTACAATAGCCCTGACCTAAACCTAAACCTAATCCTAATCCTAGACCTAATCCTAACCCAAACCCTAACTCTAACCTTGACCCTAAATAGAACACTAACTCTAACCCTAAACCTGAACCTAAACCTAAATGTTACCCTACACCTAACCCTATCCCGAACCCTAACCCTAACCCTAACCCTAACCCCAACCTTAACCCCAATGCTACCCGTAACCCTAACCCTAACACTAACCTGAACCCCTAAGCCCTAACGATAACCCTAACCCTAACCCAAGCCCTAACCCCTAAAACCAAAGCCTAACCAAAACCTTAGCCCTAACTCTCACCCAAACTCTAACACTAACCCTAAACCTAATCATGAATCTAACCCTAAACCAAACCTAACCATGACCAGAACCACAATGCCTAACCAGAACCCTCACCCAAAACCTAACCCTAAACTACACCTCTAACCCCTAACACCTTACCATAACCATAATCGTAACCCTACCCAACCCTAAACCTAAATCTAAACCTCACCCCAACCACAACGCCTAACACAAATCGTAACCCTGTTACACTTAACCCTAACCTAAAATCTAACCCTAACCCTAAAACTAAACAGAACCCGTAACCTTAACCCTAACCCTAAACATAACCTTAACACTAACCTGAAAACGAACCCAAACCTTAGCCATAACCCTAACCCTCACCCTATCTTCCCTAAATTTAACCCTAACCCTACCCTTAAACCTAACCCTAACCTTAACCTTGGCACACCTATAACCATAAACATAACCCTTAAAATAACTCTGACCCTAATCCTCACCATAAACCTAATCCTAATCCTGACCCTGGCCCTAACCCTAATCAAACCTTAACCCTAACTTTAGGTCTACCATAAACTTAAACCTAACCCTAACCCCTAACACTAACTCTAACCCTAAGCCTAAACCGAACCCTCACCCTTAACCAAAATTTCACCCTACCCATAACCCTAAACCTACCCTAACTTCATTCAAATCCTAATCCTAACCAAAACTAAAACTAACCCTAAACCTAACCCTTACCCTAACCCTAACCCTAACCCTGACCCTAACCTGAACCCTAACCCCTAACCCTAACCCTCACGCTTAACATAAACTTCACCCTAACCCTAACCTTAAAACTAAACATAACACTAAATCTCCCCCTAAACTTGACCCTAAACCTAATCCTAACCATAAACGTAACCCGAATAATAAACTTAACCCCAACCCTGTCCCTAATTCTGTCTCTAACCCTAAACCTAACCCTAAAACATACCCTACAAACTCAGCTTAAATGGAAACCTAGCTCTAACCCTCACCCTAACATCTAAACTTAAACCCTACCCTTAACCTAACCCTATCTCCAATCTTAACCTAGCCCTAAACCTAACCATGACTTAACCCTAACCCTTACCCTAACCCTAACCCCTAAAACAAACCCTAAGCTCAACCCTCACTCTTAACTTCAACTTCACACTAACCCTAACCCTAAACCGAACCCTAACCCTACCCTAAAGCTAACCCTAAACCTGACCCTAACATTAACCCAAACACCTAAACCTAACCTTAACACTAACCCTAACCCTAAAGCTAACCCTAACCTGACCCTAACCTTAACCCAAACACCTAACTCTAATACTTACCCTAACCCTCATCTTAACCTAACCTTCACTCTAAACCTAAGCCTAACCCTGAAACTAAACCTAACCCTAAACTATCCCCTCACTCTAGCCCTAAACCTAAACCTAACCCTAACCCTAACTCTAACCCTGACCCTAACTCTAACACCCTAAAACATCAGCTTAACTGAAAACCTAACACTAACCCTCACACGAACCCCTAACCCTTTCCCTAAACCTAACCCTATCCCTGAATCCTAACCCTAACCCTGATCTAAACCTAACCGTTACCCTAACACTAAACTTAACCCTAACCTTAACTCTACCCTAACCCTAACCCTAACAATAACTCTAAACCTGACCCTAACCCTAACCCTAAACCCTAGCACTAACTCTAACTCTAAACCTAAACCTAACCTAGCCCTATCCTTTACCATAAACCTAGCCTTAACCCTAAGCTTACCCCTACCCTAACTCTAACCCTAAACCTAACCCTAACACTAATCTTAACCCTAACTCTAACCTTAACCCTAACTCTTACCCGAAACCTCCCTATTAACTGAAACTTCACCCTAACCCTAACCCAAACCCTAACTCTAACCCTAACCATAACACTTACCCTAAACCCTCACCTTAAATGTAAACCTAACCCTAACCCTCACCCTAACCCCTAACCATATCCCAATCCTAAACCTAATGCTATCCCTAAACTTATCCCTAACCCTAACCCTAACAAGAACAGTAACCCTAATCTAACCCTAACCCTAACATTAACCCTAAACTTAACCCTACCCTAACACATAAAGCTCAACTCTAACACTAAGTTTAATCCTCATCGTAACCCTAACCCTTATCCTAACCCTCACCCTTAACATAAACTTCACTCTAACCCTAAACCTAAACCTAATGCTAACCCTAAACATAACCCCTAACCCTAACCCTAACCCGAACCCTAAATCTAACCTTAACACTAACCTAAATACAAACTCAAACTCTAGCCCTAACCCTGAAAATAACCCTCACCCCATCCTAAACTTCATCCAAACCCTAACCCTAAACTTAACCCTAAACCTAAACCTAACAAAAAACCCTAACCTTAAACCAAAGTCTAATCATAACGCTACTCAAATTGTAACTCTAAACCTAAGCCTTACAATAGCCCTGAACCTAACCCTAAACCTAATCCTAATCCTAACCCTAGACCTAATCCTAACCCTAACCCTAACTCTAACCTTGCTCCTAAATAGAACACTACCTCTACTTCTAAACCTGAACCTAAATCTAAATCTTACCCTACACCTAAAAAAAAACTGTAAATCTAACCCTAATCATAACATTTACCCTCACCCTAACCCCTAACCGTATCCCCCAACCCTAACCCTTATGATATCCCTAACCCTAGCCCTAACACTAACCTGAACCCCTAAGCCCTAATGATAACCCTAACCCTAACCCAAACCCTAACCCTAACCCCTAACACCAAAGCCTAACCTAAACCTTAACCCTAATTCTAACTCTAACTCGAAATGTAATCATAAACCTAACCCTAACCCTAAACCAAACCTAACCATGACCAGAACCACAATGCCTAACCGGAGCCCTCATCCAAACCCTAACCCTAAACTAAACTTCTAACCCCTAACACCTTACCATAACCGTAATCCTAACCCTACCCAACTCTAACTCTAAACCTAACCCTTACCCAAACCACAATGCCTAAAACAAACCTAACCTTAACCCTAACCATAACACTAAACTTAAGCCTAACCTAAAATCTAACCCTAACCCTAAAACTAAACAGAACCCGTAAACTTAACCCTTACTCTAAATATAACCTTAACACTAACCTGAAAATGAACCCAAACCTTGGCCATAACCCTAACCCTAACCCTCACCCTATCTTAAACTTCACCCTATCCCTAACCTAAAGCTCACCCTAACTTTAACCTTAACCCTACAACTATCCTTAAACCTAACCTTAACTTTGGCCCACCTGTAATACCCTAAACCTAATCCTTACAATGACTCTGACCCTAACCCTCACCCTTACCCTAATCCTAACCCTAAACCTCACCCTTAACCTAAACTTCACTCTAACCCTAAACCTAAAGCTAACCCTAACCCCAAACATAAAACCTCACCCTAAACCAAACCCTAAACCTAACCTTAACACTAACCTGAACAAAAACCAAAATCTAGCCCTAACCCTAAAAATAACCCTCACCCTATCCTAAACTTCATCCAAGCCCTAACCCTAACCTTAACCCTAAACCTAAACCTACCCCAAAACCTAACCTTAAACCTAACTCTAACGATAACGCTAGTCCACCTGTAACCCTAAAACTAACCCTTACAATAGCCCTAAACCTAACCATAACCCTTACCAAAACCCTAACGCAAACCCTACCCCGAACTCTAACCTGAACCCTAAACCGAACCATACACCCAAACCCTAAACCCGAACCCTATCCCTAGCCCTACCCAAAGCCCTAGCCAGAGTTCTAGCCATAGCCCTAGCCCTAGCCTTAGCCCTAGCCCTAACTCTAACCCTAACCCTAAACTTAAACTTGAACCCTAAACCTAACCATAAACCTAACCCTAACCCTAACCCCAAACCCTAAACCCTAATCCTAACCCTAAACCCTAACACTAACCCTAACACCAACCCTAAGCCCTACACTAAACCCTAACCCTAACCCTAAGCCTAACCCTAAACACTAAACCCTAACCCTAACCCTAAGCCTAACCCTAAACACTAAACCCTAACCCTAACCCTAAGCCTAACCCTAAACACTAAACCCTAACCCTTACCCTAAACCCTAACCCTAAACTTAACCCTAAATCCTAGCCCTAAAACCCTAGCCCTAGCCCTAGCCCTAACACCAAGGCATAGCCCTAGCCCTAGCCATAACCCTAACCCTAGCCCTAACCCTAACCCTAAACCTTAAAACCTAACCCTAAACCCAAACCCTAAACCTAACCCTGAGCCTTACCCCTAACCCTGACCCTGAACCTGAACGCTGACGATGACCCTAAACCCTGACAATGACCCTAACCCTGACCACGACCCTAACCCTGACCCTAAACCCTGACCCTGACGCTAAACACTGACCCTGACCCTAAACTCTAACACTAAATACTAAACCCTAACCCCAGCCCTAACCCGTAGCCCTAACCTTACCCCTAACCCTAAACCCTAACCCTGAAAGAAACCCTAAACCTAACCCTGACCCTAACCCCTAACTCTGACCCTGACCCTGACCCTAAACCCTGACCATGACCCTAAACCCTGACAATGACCCTAACCCTGACCATGACCCTAACCGTGACCCTAAACCCTGACCCTGACACTAAACACTGACCCTTCCCCCGACCCTAAACTCTAACACTAAACACTAAACCCTAACCCGTAGCCCTAACCTTAACCCTAACCCTAATCCCTAACCCTAAACCCTAGAACCTAATCCTAACCCTAACCCTAAACCCTAAAACCTAACCTTAACCCCTAAACCCGAACCCTAACCATAACTCTAACACTAAACTAAACCCTAAACCCTAACCCAAACATTAACCTGAATAGGGAGTGAGAAGGTGGGAGAGACCATGCAGGGCCCTGTATAGGGAGTGAGAGACCAAGCAGGTCCCTGTAAAGGGAGTAAGATGGTGGGACAAAACAGACAGAAACCTGTGTAGGGAGTGAAGAGCGGAGAGACCAGACAGAGACCTTTGTAGGGATTGAGGAGGTGGGTGAGACCAGGCAGGGCCCTGTGTAGGGAGTGAGGAGATGGGAGATACCAGGCAGGGTCCTGAGTAGGGAGTGAGGAGATGGAAGAGACCAGGCAGGGACAGGTGTAGGAAGTGAGGAGGTGGGAGGGACCAGGAAGGGCCCTATGTAGGGAGTGAGGATGTGGAAGAGAACAGGCAGAGAACTGTGTAGGGAGTAAGGAGGTGGGACAGACCAGGCAGAGACCTTTACAGGGATGGAGGAGGTAGGAGAGAACAAGCAGGGCCCTGAGTAGGGAGTGAGGAGGTGGGAGCAACCAGGCAGGGCCCTGTCTAGGGAGTGAGGAGGTGGGAGAGGCCAGGCAGGGCCCTGAGTAGGGAGTGAGGAGGTGGGAGCAACCAGGCAGGGCCCTGTCTAGGGAGTGAGGAGGTGGGAGAGGCCAGGCAGGGCCCTGTGTAGGGAGTGAGGCATTAGGAGAGACCAGGCAGGGCACTGTGTAGGGAGTAAGGAGGTGGAGAGACCAGGCAGGGTCCTGTTTAGGGAGTGAGGAGGTGGGAGAGATCATCAGACCAGGCAGAGACCTTTACAGGGATGGAGGAGGTGGGAGAGACCACCCAGATACCTGTGTAGGGACTGAGGAGGTGGGAGAGAACAGGCAGAGCCCTGTGTAGGGAGTGAGGAAGTGGGAGAGGCCAGGCAGAGACCTGTGTAGGGAGTGAGAAGATGGTAGACAGCAGGCAGGGCCTTGTGTAGGGAGTGAAGAGGTGGGAGAACCATTCAGAGACCTGCATAGGGAGTGAGGAGATGGGAGAGACCAGGCAGGGCCCTCTGCAAGGAGTTAGGAGGTGGGAGAGAACAGTGTAGGGATTGAGGAGATGGGACAGACCAGGCAGGGCCCTGTGTAGGGAGTGAGGAGGTGGGAAAGACCAGGCAGGGCCCTGTGTATAGAGAAGATGGGAGACACCAGACAGGGCTCTGTGTAGGGAGTGAAGAAGAGGGAGAACTAGGCAGAGTCCTGCTTAGGGAGTTAGAAGATGGGAGAGACCAGGCAGAGCCCTGTATAGGGAGTGAGGATGTGGGAGAGACCAGGCAGGGCCCCGTGTAAGGAGTGATGAGATGGGAGAGACCAAGCAGGACCCGGTGCAGGGTGTGAGGGGGAGGGAGCATCCAGGTAGGGCCCTGTGTAGGGAGTGAGGAGGTGAGAGAGACCAGGCAGGGCCCTGTGTAGGGAGGGAGGAGGTTGGAAATACCAGGCAAGACCCTGTGTAGGGAGTGAGGAGGTGGGAGAGAACATGCAGAGTCGCTTGTAGGGAATGAGGAGGTGGGAGAAACCATGCAGAGACCTGTGTAGGGACAGAGGAGGCGGGAGAGACCAGGCAGGGCCCTGTGTAGGTAGTCAGGTTGTGAGAGAGACCAGGCAGGGCCCTGTGTAGGGAGTGAGGAGGATGGAGAGACCAGGAAGGTCCCTGTGTAGGGACTGAGGATGTGGGAGATAAAAGGCAGAGACCTGTGTAGGGAGTAAGGAGGTGGGACAGAACAGGCGGAGACCTTTATAGGGATTGAAGAGGTGGGAGAGACCAGGCAGGGCAGTGTGTAGGAGGTGAGGAGCTGGAAGATACCAGGCAGGGCCCTGTGTAGGGAGTGAGGAGGTGGGAGAGAACAGACAGAGACATATGTAGGGAGTAAGCAGAAGGGAGACACCAGGCAGAGCCATCTGCAGGGAGTGAGGAGGAGGGACAGACCAGGCAGGGCCCGGTGTAGGGAGCGAGGAGGTGGGAGAGAACAGGCAGGGCCCTGTGTAAGGAGTGAGGAGGTGGGAGAAACCAGGCAGACACCTGTGTAAGGAGTGAGGAGCTGGGAGAGACCTGTGTATGGAGTGAGGAGGTTGGAGAGAACAGGCAGGGCCCTGTGTAGGCAGAAAGGAGGTGAGAGAGGGCGGTCAGGGCCCTGTATAAGGATTGAAGAGGTGGCAGATGAGGCAGGGAGTGAGGAGGTGGAAGAGGAGGCAGGGCCCTGTATAGGGATTGAGGATATGGGAGTTAAAAGGCAGAGACCTGTATAGGGAGTGAAAAGGTGGGAGAGACCAGGCAGGGCCCTATGTAGGGAGTGAGGATGCAGGAGAGAACAGGCAGAGACCTGTGTAGGGACTGAGGAGGTGGGAGAGACCAGGCAAAGACCTGTGAAGGGATTGAGGAGGTGGGAGAGACCTGGCAGGTCCCTGTGTAGGGAGTGAGTATCTTGGAGAGAAGAGGCACAGACCTGTGTAGGGATTGAGAAGGTGGAGAGACCAGGCAGGGCCCTGTGTAGGGAGTGAGGTGTTAGGAGAGACCAGGCAGGAAACTGTGTAGGGAGTGAGAAGGTGGGAGAGACCAGGTAGGACCCTGTGTACAGACTGAGGATGTGGGAGAGACCAGGCAGGGCTGTGTGTAGGGAGTAAGGAGGTGGAGATACCAGGCAGGGCCCTGTGTAGGGAGTAAGGAGGTGGAGATACCAGGCAGGGCCCTGTGCAGGGAGTGAGGAGGTGGGAGAGACCAGGCAGGACCCTGTTTAGGGAGTGAGGAGGTGGGAGAGACCATCAAGGCCCTGTGTAGGGAGTGAGGAGGTGAGAGAGAACAGGCAAGGCCGTGTATACAGAGTGAGGAGTTGGGAGAGACCACCCAGATACCTGAGTAGGGAGTCAGGAGGTGGGAGAGATTAGGCAGAGCCCTGTGTAGGAAGTGAGGATTGGGAGACACCACACAGGGAGATGTATAGGGAGGGAGCAGATGGGAGAGACAAGGCAGGGCCCTGTGTAGGGAGTGAGGAGGCGATAGAGACCAGGCAGGGCCCTGTGTAGGGAGTGAGGAGGTCGGAGAGACCACCCAGATACCTGTGTAGGGAGTGAGGAGGTGGAAGAGAACATGCAGGGCCCTGTGTAGGGAGTGAGGAGGTGGAAGAGGCCAGGCAGGGCCCAGGGTAGGGAGTGGTGTGTTGGGAGAGACCAGGCAGGGCCCTGTGTAGGGAGTGAGGATGTGGGAGAAACCAGGCAGGGCCCTGTTCAGGGACTAAGGAGTTGGAGAGACCAGGCAGAGCCCTGTTTAGGGAGTGATGATGTGGTAGAGACCATCAGGGCCCTGTGTAGGGAGTGAGGAGGTGGGATAGAACAGGCAGGGCCCTGTATAGGGAATGAGGAGGTGGGAGAGACCACAGAGATACCTGTGTATGGACTGAGGAGGTGGGAGACAACAGGCAGAGCCCTGTGTAGGGAGTGCAGAGGTGGGAGAAACCAGGGAGGGCCCTGTGTAGGGAGTGAGAATGTGGGAGAAATCAGGGAGGGCCCTGAGTAGGGAGTGAGGAGGTGGGAGAGACCAGGCAGCGCCCTGTGTAAGGAGTGAGGGGGTAGGAGAGACCAGGCAGGGCCCTGTGTAAGGAGTGATGAGGTGGGAGAGACCAAGCAGGGTCCTGTGTGGGGAATGAGGATGTGGGAGAGAGACCAGGCAGGGCCCTGTGTAGGCAGTGAGGATGTGGGAGAAACCAGGCAGGGCCCTGTGTAGGGAGTGAGGAGGTGGGAGAGAGCAGGCACTGCCCTGTGTAGGGAGTGAGCAGGTTGGAAACACCAGGCAGGGCCCTGTGTAGGTAGTCAGGATGTGGGAGAGACAAGGCAGAGCCTGGTCAAGGGAGTGAAGAGGTGGGAGAGACCAGGCAGAGACCTGTATAGGTAGTGAGGAGGTGGGAGAGACCATGCAGTGCCCTGTGTAGGAAGTAAGGAGGTGGAGGGACCAGTCAGTGCCCTGTTTAGGGAGTGAGCAGGATTCAAGAGACCATCAGGGCCCTGTGTAGGAAGTGAGGAGGTGGGAGAGAACAGGCAGACACCTGTGTAGGGAGTGAGGACGTGGGAGAGAACAGGCAGAGCCTGGTGTACGGAGTGAGGAGTTGGTAGAGACTAGGCAGGGCCCTGTGTAGGGAGGGAGGAGGTGAGGGAGAGCAGGCAGAGTCCTGTATAGGGTGTGAGGAGTTGGGAAAGACCAGGCAGGGACCTGTGTAGGGATCGAGGAGATGGGACAGACCATACAGGGCCCTGTAAAGTGAGTGAGGTGGTGGGAGAGACAAGGCAGGGCCCTGTCAAGGGAGTGAGGAGCTGGGAGAGACCAGGCAGAGACCTGTGTAGGTAGTGAGGAGGTGGGAGAGACCAGGAAGGGCCCTGTGTAGGGAGTGAGCAGTGGGATAGACCAGGCAGTGCCCTGTGTAGGGAGTGAGGAGCTGGGAGAGACCCCGCAGAGACCTGTGTAGGGTGTCAGGAGGTGGGAGAGAACAGGCAGAAACCTGTGTAGGGAGTGAGAAGATGGGAGACAGCAGGCGGGGCCCTGTGTAGGGAGTGAAGAGGTGGGAGAACCATTTTGAGACCTGCATAGGGAGTGAGGAAGTGAGAGAGACCAGGCAGGGCCCTGTACAGGGAGTGAGGAGGTGGGAGAGAAAAGGCAGAGAACAGTGTAGGGAGTGAGGAGGTGGGACAGACTAGGCAGGGCCCTGTGTAGGGAGTGAGGAGGTGGGAAAGAGGAGGCAGGGCCCTGTGTAGGGAGTGAGGAGGTGGGAAAGAGGAGGCAGGGACCTGTGTAGGGAGTGAGTAGGTGGGAGAGAGGAGACAGGGCCTTGTGTAGGGAGTGAGGAGGTGGGAGAACCAAGCAGAGTCCTGCATAGGGAGTGAGGAAGTGGGAGAGGACAGGCAGAGCCCTGTGTAGGGAGTGAGGATGTGGGAGAGACAAGGCAGGGCTCTGCGTAAGGAGTGATGAGGTGGGAGAGAGTAGGCAGGACCCTGTGTAGGGTGTGAGGAGGCGGGAGCTTCCAGGCAGAGCCCTGTATAGGGAGTGAGGTGTTGGGAGAGACCAGGCAGGGCCCTGAGTAGGGAGTGAGGAGGTTAGAAATACCAGGCAGAGCCCTGAGTAGTGAGTGAGGAGGTGGGAGAGAACAGGCAGAGACACTTGTAGGGAATGAGGAGGTTGGAGAAACCATGCAGAGACCTGTGTAGGGATGGAGGAGGTGGGAGCGACCAGGCAGGGCCCTGTGTATATAGTCAGGATGTGAGAGAGACAGGGCAGGGCCCTGTGTTGGGAGTGAGGAGGTGGGAGAGGCCAGGGAGGGCCCTGTGTAGGGAGTAAATAGGTGGAAAAATCAGGCAGTGGCTAGTTTAGGGAGTGAGCAGGAGCGAGAGACCATTAGTGTCCTGTGTAGTGAGTGAGGAGGTGGGAGGAAACAGGCTGACACCTGTGTAGGTAGTAAGTAGGTGGGAGAGACCACCCAGAGACCTGTGTAGGGATTGAGGAGTTGGGAGAGAAGGGGCAGAGCCTTGCGTAGAGTGAGGAGTTTGCAGAGTGAGGAGTTTCCCTGTGTAGGGAGCGAGGAGGTGGGAGAGAACAGGCAGGGCTCTGTGTAAGGAGTGATGAGGTGGGAGAACCATTCAGAGACCTGAATAGGGAGTGAGGAGGTGGGAGAGACCAGGCAGGGAGCTGTGTAGGTAGTGAGGAGGCCAGAGATCAGGCAAGTCCCTTTGTATGGAGTAAGGATGTGGGAGAGACCAGGCAGGGCCCTGTGCAGGGAGTGACGAGGTAGCAGAGAACAGGCAGAGAACAGTGTAGGGAGTGAAGAGATGGGAGAGACCAGGCAAGGCCCTGTGTAAGGAGTGAGGAGGTGGGACGGAGCAGTCAGAGACCTGTGTAGGGAGTGAAGAGATGGGAGAGACCAAGCAGGGCTCTGTCTAGGGAGTGAGAAGTTGGGAAACACCAGGCAGAGAGCTGTGTAAGGAGTCAGGAGGTGGGAGAGAACAGGGGGAAACCTGTGTAGGGAGTGAGAAGATGGGAGACAGCAGGCAGGGCCCTGTGTAGGGAGTGAGGATGTGGGAGAGACCAAAAGGGCCCTGTGTAGGGAGTAAAGAGGTGGAGAAACCAGGCAGTGGCTTGTTTGGGGAGTGAGCAGGAGCGAGAGACCATCAGGGTCCTGTGTAGTGAGTAAGGAGGTGGGAGAAAACAAGCTGACACATGTGTCAGTAGTAAGGAGGTGGGAGAGACCACCCAGAGACCTGTGTAGGGATTGAGGAGGTGGGAGAGAACAGGCAGAGCCCTGTGTAGGGAGTGAGGAGTTTGGAGAGACCAGGCAGGGCCCTGTGTAGGAATTGAGGAGGTGGGAGAGACCAGCAGGGTCCTGTGTAGGGAGTGAGTAGGTTGGAGAGACCAGGCAGGGCTTTGTGTAAGGAGTGATGAGGTTGGAGAGACCAGGCAGGGCCCTGTGTAGGGAGTGAGGTGTTGCGAGTGACCTGGCAGGGCCCTGTGTAGGGAGTGAGGATGTGGGCAAGACCAGGCAAGGCCCTGTGTAAGGAGTGAGGAGGTGGGAGTTAGCAGTCAGAGACCTGTGTAGGGAGTGAAGAGATGGGAGAAACGAGGCAGGGCCCAGTCTAGGGAGTGAGGAGATGGGAGAGACACTGCAGAGACCTGTGTAGGGAGCCAGGAGGTGGGGGAGAACAGGCAGAAACCTGTGTAGGGAGTGAGAAGACGGGAGACAGCAGGCAGGGCCCTGTGTAGGGAGTGAAGAGGTGGAAGAACCATTTAGAGAGCTGCATAGGGAGTGAGGAGGTGGGAGAGACCAGGCAGGGCCCTGTACAGGGAGTGAGGAGGTGGGAGAGAAAAGGCAGAGAACAGTGTAGGGAGTGAGGAGGTGGGACAGACTAGGCAGGGCCCTGTGTAGGGTGTGAGGAGGCTGGAGCTTTCAGGCAGGGCCCTGTATAGGGAGTAAGGTGTTGGGAGAGACCAGGCAGGGCCCTGAGTAGGGAGTGAGGAGGTGGGAGAGAATAGGTAGAGACACTTGTAGAGAATGAGGAGGTGGGAGAAACCATGCAGAGACCTGTGTAGGGATGGAGGAGGTGGGAGGGACCTGGCAGGGCCCTGTGAATGTAGTGAGGATGTGAGAGAGTGGAGGCAGGGCCCTGTGTAGGCATTGAGGATGTGGGAGAGACCAGGCGGGGCCCTGTGTAGGGAGTGAGGTTGTGGGAGAGACCAGGCAGGGCCCTGTGGAGGGTGTAAGGAGGTGGAGAGACCAGGCAGTGGCTTGTTTAGGGAGTGAGCAGGTGCGAGAGACCATCAGGGCCCTGTGTAGTGAGTGAGGAGGAGGAAGAAAACAGGCTAACACCTGTGTAGATAGCAAGGAGGTGGGAGAGACCACCCAGAGACCTGTGTAGGGATTGAGGAATGGGAGAGAACAGGCAGAGCCCTGTGTAGGGAGTGAGGAGTCTGGAGAGACCAGGCAGCTCACTCTGTAGGGAGTGAGGAGGTGGGAGCCACCAGGCAGGGCCTTGTGTAGGGAGTGAGGAGGTGGGAGAGACCAGGCAGGGCTCTGTGCAGGAATTGAGGAGGTGCGAGAGACAAGGCAGGGCCCTGTGTAGGAATTCAGGAGGTGTGAGAGACCAGGCAGGGCCCTGAGCAGGGAGTGAGTAGGTGGGAGAGACCAGGCAAGGCCCTGTGTAGGGAGTGAGGTATTGAGAGAGACCAAGCCGGGCCTTGTGTAGGGAAGGAGGAGGTGGGAGACACCAGGCAGAGAGCTGTGTAAGGAGTGAGCAGCTGGAAGAGACCAGGTGGGGCTCTGTATAGGGAGTGAGGAGGTGGGAGAGAACAGGCAGAGAACCTTGTAGGGAATGAGGAGGTGGGAGAAACCATGCAGAGACTTGTGCAGGGAAGGAGGAGGTGGGAGAGAACAGGCAGGGCCCTGTGTAGGTAGTCAGGATGTGAGAGAGACCAGGCCTGGCCCTGTGTAGGGAGTGTGATGAGGTCGTAGAGACCAGGCAGGGCCCTGTGTAGGGAGTGAGGATGTGGGAGATACCAGGTAGGGCCCTGTCTAGGGAATAAGGAGTTGGAAGAGACAAGGCAGAGACCTTTGTATGGAGTCAGGAGTTGGGAAAGAAAAGGCAGGACTGTGTTTAGCAAGTGAGGAGGTGAGAGAGAATAGGCAGAAACTTGTGTAGGGAGTGAGAAGATGGAAGACAGCAGGCAGGGCCCTGTGTAGGGAATGAAGAGGTGGGAGAACCATTCAGAGACCTGAATAGGGAGTGAGGAGTTGGGAGAGACCAGGCAGGGCTCTGTGTAGGGAATGAGGAGGCTAGAGATCAGGCAAGTCCCTTTGTATGGAGTAAGGATGTGGGAGAGACTAGGCAGGGCCCTGTGCAGGGACTGACGAGGTGGGAGAGAACAGGCAGGGCCTTGTGTAGGGAGTGAGAAGATGGGAGACAGCAGGCAGGCCCTGTGTAGGGAGTGAAGAGTTGGGAGAAGCATTCAGAGACCTTCATAGGGAGTGAGGATGTGGGAGAGACCAGGCAGGGACCTGTGTAGGGAGTGAGGAGGCCAGAGATCAGGCAGGTCCCTGTGTATGGAGTAAGGATGTGGGAGAGACCTGGCAGGGCCTTCTGCAGGGAGTGAGGAGGTTGGAGAGAACTGGCAGGGCCTTGTGTAGGGAGTGAGGAAGTGGGAGAGAACAGGCAGAGACCTGTGTAAGGAGTGAGGAGGTAGGAGAGACCAGGCAACGCCCTGTGTAGGGAGTGAGGAGGTGGGAGAGACCAGGTAGAGACCTGTGTAGGGTGTGAGGAGGTGTGACTGATCAGGAGAAGGCTCAGGTGTGTAGACTTAAGGAGTAAGTGGCTCTGTTGGAATAGGCTTGATGGCACCTAACAACAGCTAAAAAACAATGAAATAAAATACAATGAATGGTACAAAAGGTGAATAGAAATTTAAAAACATGAACCTATCTGTATCTCAAAGGAATCTCATAATCACACTGGAGAATGAACAAACAAAAAAGAATCAGTCCATGTAAATTGAAACACAATACCTTGGTTATATATATATATATATATATCAGGCGATAGATTAAAACCAACCCTTCACCGTCAAGTTGATTCCAACTCCTAGTGATCACATAGGACAGAGTAGAACTCTTTCCAAGGAGTACCTGGTGGATTTGAACTGCCAAACTTTTGGTTAGCAGCTGAAATCCTAACCACTACGCTACCGGGATTTCCATAGATTAAAACAGCTAGCTGCAAAGAATGTTTAAATCTATTTAGGTATGAGTGTAGCAATTCTGAAAGTGTTTTTGTGTGTATTATAGAACTAAGAAACACTGGTGGCACAGCAGTTAAGCGCTCGGTTGCTAACTGAAAGGTCAGGGATTAGAACCCATCATCCAGTCCACAGGAGAAAGATGTAGCAGCCTGCTTCCATAAAAAATATAGCCTTGGAAATCCTATGGGGCGGTTCTACTCTGTCCTACACGGTTGCTAGGAGTCAAGGTCCACTCGAAGGCAACAGGTTTCATTTTTTTGTTTTTTGGTTATTATATCACTATTGAAATTATTGATACCTAGAGTTTTCCCTCCTGGAGAAAGGAGATACAGATCCTTAAGGGGGAAGGACAGTTGCCAGGGTGTTAGATTAGAATTACAGTTATTAGCATCTCTTCTGGATTGAATCGTGTCCCCTCCAAATTTGTGTCAACCTGGCTAGTCCATGATTCCCAGTATTGTGTGCTTGTCCACCATCTTGTCATTTGATGTGATTGTCCTATGGATTGCAAGTCCTACTTGTATGATGTTAATGGGGCAAGACTCAATCTACAACATGAGGTTGGGTTTTAAGTCAATTTCTTTTGAGATATAAAAGAGAGAAGCAAGCAGAGAGACGGGGGGACCTCATACACCAAGAAAGTAGTGCCAGGAGCAGAGTGTGTCCTCTGGACCTGGGGTCTCTGTGCTGAGAAGCTCCTAGTCCAGGGCCAGATTGATGACAAGGACCATCCTCCACAGCCAACAGAGAGAGAAAGCCTTCCCCTGGGGCTGATGCCCTGAATCTGGACTTTTAGCCTACTAGACTATGAGAGAATACTCTGTTTGTTGAAGCCATCCACTAGTGGTATTTCTGTTATAGCAGCACTAGGTAACTAAGACAGCATCTATTCATAATGTGCACATACAGAAAACAAAAATCTTCAAAACCGGGCCCATAAACAGCATCATGATAAATGGTGAAGAAACTGAAGTTTTCATACTAGCATAGTGGTGAAACTTTTGCAATATATTAAAATAATAATTAGTTTAAATAAGCAGGTACAGTGTAGTGAATTACTAATACATGGTCCTTCTAGCCATGGTCTCCTAGCTCTCATAAAAGGATTCGGTAAGACTATGCAAATAAGGTGCTTGTAGCCCACCGAGATTGGAAAGCTTGCTAATAATGCAAAAAAGGTGCACGGAACCCTTGCAGGGGTGGGGGGGTGGGACCTTGCAAAGGAAGATTTATGGAACCATAATGAGGGGATTGGTCAGTTTTGCCATCCAGCTATGCTTTAAGGGAGCTAATATAATACCACGTCAGAAGGGAGGCTTCACTGCCATCAAGAAGAGCCAGGAATGGAGCTTGTCCTTTGGAACTTAAGAAGTTCCCCAGCAAACACCTAAGCATTATCTCTTTTCTGTCAGCTAAATAAGCAGAACTTATTTAGACTTTGCTAACTAATGATCAGTTCTGTATTCAAAGCTTCCAATTCGGTTGGACCAGCTGGGGCAGGGCCAAGATGGCTGACTAGGTAGAAGCTACCTCAGAACCCTCTTGCAACAAAGACTCGGAAAAACAAGTGAATCAATCACATACATGACAATCTACAAACCCTGACCATCAAACACAGATCTAGGGAGTTGACCTGAGTGACAGAGACTGAGAACAAGCAACCATGGGGAAGCAGTGACTGTTTTTGGAGCCCGGAAGCAGCGACTGTTTTTGGAGCCTGGAGGCAGCGTCCCAGTCAGAAAACCTTGGTGCTGGGCTTTGGACTGGGCGCAGGGGAGATGAGCATGGCACCCTGAGACAGCGCAAACATGGGACGCAGCCCTGGCCCCCAGAAGTGACCTTGGGGGAAGCCCAGCCAGTGCACGCAGGCAGCGCAGCGAAGTGGCTAACAGGAGAAGTCACCGGGAGGCAGCGACTGGTTTTGGAGCCTGAAGTGTTTGGAGCCTGGAGTGCAGTGTCCCAGCCAGGGAACCTTGGCGCTGGGCTTTGGACTGGGAGCGGAGGAACTGACCATGGCTTCTGAGACAGCACAAGCACAGGACACAGGCCTGACCCTCGGGGGCAATCTCGACCCAGACAACACACACAGGCTACACACCCCTCGGGAATCTCAGATAAAACAGTCTTCACCAAGCAAGATAAGTAACTTTGTCTATATTCCTGGGTGCTACTCTCTCCTTTTTTTTAATCTCTCCTATCTATCTGATCCCTCCCCTCCCATTCCCAGGCAGCTGCATTAACACTGGAATTTCCTGGGCCAGAGAGTGAAGTGCTCTGTGGTTTTTCATTTGTTTGTTTTTTTTCTTTTGTCTTTTCCTAGCCCATTCTCCTGGCCTGAGAGAAGCAGCTACAAAAAATCCAGGGACCAAAAATCCTTCCCTGACTTCCCAAAATTGGACTAAAAATACAGAGCCAGCTCCAGCCAAGCATATGAGATCCACAGTCTTGGGCTTTCATCCCTACAGGGAACAAGGTGGCTATTATAATGCAAAGGAAATTCTGATAGTGATCTGACTGCAATTGTTTTAGGGGATTACTGGAAAGACAAGTTTCCCAGGTCTGATATCTCTACCTATTAAACAGAGCCCTCACTGACCCACAACAGGGAACTGAGGGCTGAAGCTCCACCCAAACCACCTAGCCTCCTGCCATAGAGGTCTGAGGATAGCGACACCTACCAATCTGTAGAGGTCCATGCATTGGGTGCCTAAGGTACAGCTGCAGAGACCACGCACCAAAGTGCTTTAGAATAGAGACACACCTACCTCACTGGCACTTGGGGGAAGCCTGTCAGCATCCTGCCCCCCCGGAGTGTGACTCCCTGCTGCTACTAGAATATGGTGCACACAACTATCACCACTACTCCTCTAAGTGAATAGGTGACAGTCTACACCACACACTTGGTGACTCAAAATTAGATTCTACTCAAGAATAGTGAATGGACTCTTAGGCTTATATATCTGGTAACAGCCCAAACCGCCTGGTAATAGGACATAAGTGATTCAAAGGCTACAACAATCAAGACAGCGCAATCTAGTAGCCCATCTACGTATATTGAAAGAAAACAAAACAAGATAAGACTCAGTGAGCAAATATAAAATAAATCATTACAATATCTTATAGATGGCTCAGAGACCGCAGTCGATATCAAACCACAAAAAGAAGCAGACCATGACTGCTTTTACAACTCCCCAAATTAAAGAATCAAAATCTTTCCCAAATGAAGATACAATCCTGGAGTTGCCAGATGCAGAATATAAAAAACTAATTTACAGAATGCTTCAAGACGTCAGGGATGACCTCATAATGGAAATAAGGCAATCTACAGAAAAAGCCAAGGAATGCACTGATAAAGCAGTTGAAGAAATCAAAAAGATTATTCAAGAACATAGTGGAAAAAAGTTGGACCAGCTGCAAACACATCACTAAATTTTCATGTCAAAATTGTTTACACTTTTTATTTTAGAAATACTGCCTTAGTTAGATTGTATCAAGTATGAGAGATTTATGTGAGACTAGAAACTGACATAAAGAAAGTTTCACAGTTAATTGCCCACCTTGCAAATCTCATCTCCTTTCCTGCCGTTGCTTTCATGCGAAGCCATCTCTATATTTTGTTAAATATGTCTTTGTTTTGCCTGAAAGGTCTGCAAGCCAGCTGAATTCATGCTCTCCCACAGCTCTTTCCTTCAATAAGTTTAATTTGTTTAAATACCAGAGTGTTGGTCCAGCAACTTCACTAGGACAAACCCCCACCCAAGTGTTTGGGTGGTACTATGCAAATAGGGTAATTGTAGCCCACCAAGAGGACTGGTCAGCTTTGCCATCCTGCTAGACTTGAAATAAGCCACCTTGGAGATGGGAAAGGGAGGATTGTACAATCACTAAGGAAGAATAGCCAGGAGTCCAGCGTGTGGCCTTTGGACCTAGGATACCTGCACTGAGAAGCTCCTGGAACCAGGAGACAGACAGAGAGCGAGCTGTAACCCTGAAGCCAGTGAAAAGAGTCGCAGGACAGACTGACAGGAGACCCTGCAGTGGGCTTCCAAGCCCATGGAAAAAGAAAGCTCAGTGCCTGGGGTGCCTCTGGGGATTGACTGGCAGGGGCTAAAGGAGCTTTGTAACACTTGCCTGAGAGAGGCAGAGGCCTAGGGCCAAAGAGAAGTATGCCGGTGAGCACAGCTGAAAAGAGGCTGTCCTGATGGAAGAACTGTCTGCTGAGTGTTCCTGAGCCTGGGCTGTAACCTGTTACTTACCTAATAAACCCCATAATTGTCAGTACATGTGGCCATTGCAATGAATTCTTGAACCCAGCAGAGAAGTAGAGAGTGCCGCCGGAGGGACGGTTGGTGTCAGAATTGGTAAAGATGGCAGAAAGAGGAGGCGTGTCTGACCTCCATCTCATATGAATCAGCCTGGGGCTGATGTTGATCTTGATTCTCTCTCCTCCCCTTTATGAAGTTAGTGGAGGACTGACACCACCAGGCCATTTAGGCAGCAGGGTTTTGTGCAACCTATTTATGCCCACTGTGCAGCAACATGCACTTTGGGAACATCTATATCAACTTAGGATAACTGTTTGATATATACTTGATTTGATAATATTTTACTCAAAGTCATTTTTGACACATGTTGATTTGGTATCCCACGAAGCCTCTCACCCCAGGCAGCTGCCTTAATAGCCCACTCCTTAATTCGGCACTGTCAACAACTGGTTTCTTTTTCAGTCCTCAAGGGAGAAGCCCCCCAAACACAGGAAGGTGAGAACACTGCCAACACATACTCACAAAGAGAACTGAGTGGAGTTTTACCTTGTACCTTCGCCCTGACCCTACAACTCTGACCCTTATCCCAATGGTAAAACCCTAACCCTGGCATTGACTCTCACCCTGACGTGGCCTTGACCCTAACCCTGATTCTAGCCTTAACCTTAACACTCCAGACATCATCCATCTTCCTGTTCTCAGAGGATATATGCTATGCTGTGTTCTGCTTCAGACACTGCACCTTCCCTTTCTGGCCCCTGCTTCCTTGCTGGCTTCACTCAGTGGAAACTGGTAAAGTTAGGTCTGAAACAAGGTGAGTTCCTTCCAGCCTTGACACACTTTTTGCTATGCATACAAGTGACAGCACACTTCCCACTAAAGGGCTTCAAGGAGAGGCTGTGTTCTGAACTCATTGGCCATGTTCATTCTTGCTAATGGCTTTCCCACGAAAGTACAGAGATTACTGGTGTCAGGGCAGATATCCCCTCCAATGGGCTCAAAAAATAAATAAATAAAAAAAACCCAAACCCGTTGACATCCAGCCAATTTCAACTCATAGCGACCCTATAAGACAGAGTAGGATTGCCCCATAAAGTTTCCAAGGAGCGCTTTGTGGATTCCAACTGCCAATCTTCTGGTTAGCAGCCATAGCACTAAAACACTACACCACCAGGGTTTCCCCAGTGGGCTCGCTTTCGTCTAAATCAGTCACCGTGGAGTCTACTCCATCTGATGGCCACTCCATGTGTGTCAAAGCAGAACTGTGCTCCATAGGGTTTTCCATGACTGATTTTTCAGAAGTACATCACCAGATTTTTCTTCCAAGACACCTCTGGATGGATTCGACTGCCAACTTCTCATTTAGCAGCTGAGCGCGTCACCATTTGCACCACCCGGGAACTCCCTGCTTCTCTCTGGGCGGTGGGGGTGGTCGACACAAAGCTCCATGCAGACCATGCCTATTTCTGTCCCTCCTGTTGAAACTGAATGTGTAAATCTTCCCCACTGGCTTTATTGATGGAGGCCAAAATCACAAGAAACAATTAGTGCAGTGGTAGATGAGACACTCTCAAGAGGGGCAGAGGGGAGACACATTAATATTAATATTCATACCTTAAATGGTAAAATGTCTCCCTTTGCATTCCCACCTACCACCTCTTGTTGAAGTCAACATCTCCAGCACAGGTAGTTATACTAGAGTCCCAGACTGAAATCTGACATCAGAAGAAAAAGAAAGCATGAAAGTTCTAGGTACCTGTTAGAGCCAAGATACCAACTTGCTCTTTAATATCTTGGTGGCAAAACTGTCTGGAAAAGGTCACATGCTGGACACAAACTCAGGGGGTGCAGGCTGAGCCAGCTGTGGGGTTTCAGGGAAGCTTGTTCATGCGAACGCTTAGCAGAGGGCAAACAACACGACACAGCAGGTGCAGGAGCTGCGAGACACAGAACCAGGGTGCAACCGAGGGGCCGGCAGAAGTGGAGCTGCAGCAGACCCCCAGGGGCCCGGGGGGTGGCTAGTGAGCTTAGGCTACCACACAAAGACATCAATGGATGGGGTGGGCCAGTACGGACATCTCGGTCTCCATGTTCCAAGCCCCTCGAGCCACAGGTGCCTACTCCCCAGGGGCCGTCTGCTCACCTGGATGGGCGGCCGCCCAGCCTCCTCAGGACCCTGCCCGTTTCTCGGGCCGCCTGTGGGTGGCATCCACCTGGGGTAGCGGTACCCACCTGGGAGGGCGGTGGCCCGATGGGTGCCCGCACGTGGCCTCCTAGGCTGGGAACTGCACCGAGAGCTGATTACGCTGGGCAGCACCCCCTGGCCTGGGAGCCACGTTGCAGACAGATTGCTCCCACGGCGGTTCCGGCTCTGCATTGTCACCCAGGTTTTCACGGAGCAGAAGCGAGAGGGGCTACCCCTGAGCCTGGGGTCCATTGTGGCACTTTACCGCCCACGTGCGGCCTCACGGAACAGCCACCCGCAGCCCCTTGCCAGAGTAGGGCCGACATTCCCCTTCCAGCCACGCAGGGAGTGAGTTCCAAGGCCCCTAGGCGCCCGGTGCGCAAAGTCAGAGGTCGAGCATAGGCGCCGGATGGGCGGGGTCTGAAGGCTTGTGAGTAGGCCCAGGGTGAGTGGGTTCGGAGGTTGTGAGTAGGCGCGGAGTTCCAGGGCATCATTCAAAACAGCCAGAACTGGAAGCAAAAATACATCAACCTACCTGGTGAGTGATAAACAACGTTGTTATTAGTTGGCACCAAGTAGGGTCCACTCATACCCACCCCATGTACAACAGAAGGGAACACTACAGGCACCACCCTCACAAATCCTTGTTGTGCTTAAGCCCATTGTTACAGCCACTGTGTCAATACATCTCATGGAGGGTTTTCCTCTTTTTTGCTTCTGACCCTTTACCAAGCATCATGTCCTTCTCCAGGGATGGATTGTTACTGCAAATTGCAGGTTTGAGCCGCCTGCCGCAAGGCCAATACTGAGATAGGAGGAGGTAAGAAGGCTTTATTGAATACCAGTATTCAAGAGACAGAGGGGGTTGAATTATCCCAAATTCTGTCTGCCCCAAAGGGTTGATGGGAGGGTTTTATACGGGAAAGATCAGAGTTACCTAATGTTTTGAGCATGTAGTCCACAGATGGTCTTATACATCACAAAACAACTACAAAAACTCTATATTCAACTAAAGATAAACATATCAGGCACCTTGGACTCTAATCAGTATATTTATAACAGGCTGGAAACCTCTCATAAGAATGTCTCGGCTAGTGGGACCTGTTTTGCCAAGTCCACTGTGGCTGAGATAGGGAGCAAGAAAGCAAACCTTCTTGTCGGTTTGCAGGCTGAAGGCCATTTCTCAAGAGAACAAAGAAAGGAGACATCAAGGCGACAGGAGCTGACATAGCTCCGCACCCCTTTGGAGGAGACCGGTGCAGCTGGTGCAATTAAAAAATGTTTAGAGATTACTTAGAGCATCATTATGGCGTTAGGCATGTCAAGCTCTCAATCGCCTATTTCGAATAAGAGAAAATACGTTGTAAGGTATTAGGGTGTTTGTTATGTTTAAGAGCGGAACAGGCTGCTCAGCTATATTTTGAACAGAGCCTGCACCATTTTCCAAGGACTAGAGATTAATCACAGCTTATTTTTTGTATACAGCTATATTAAAACCAATGAGAAAATATATTCTCCCTAACATGAAAACACTCAAGAAAAAACATTTTCACTACTTCAGGATCCCTCCTGACAACATGTCCAAAGTATATGAGACTAGTCTCGCCATCCTCGTTTCTAAGGAGCATTCTGGTTGTACTTCTTCCAAGACAAATTTGTTTGTTCTTTTGGCAGTCTGTGATGTATTCAACATTCTTCTCCAACACCACAATTCAAAGGCGTCAATTCTTCAGTCTTCTTTAGTCATCGTCCAGCTTTCACGTGCATAGGAGGCAATTGAAAACACCATGGCTTGGGTCAGGTGCACCTTAGTCTTCAACATTTCCTTTGCTTTTCAACACTTTAAAGAGGACTTTTGCAGCAAATTTGCCCAATGCAATGCCTCGTTTGATTTCTTGACTTCTGCTTTCATGGTGTTGATTGTGGGTCTGAGTAAAATGAAACCCTTGACAACTTCAATATTTTCCCCGCGTATCATGATAAAAAATTTTTTTTCTATCGTGATGTGTATTGGTCCAGTTGTGAGGACTTATTTTTCTTTTTGTTGAGATGTAAGCTATACTTAAGGCTGTGGTCTTTGTTCTTCCTCAATAAATGCTTCAAGTACTCTCCACTTTCAGCAAGCAAACTTCTCAGCCACCAAAGGAAGATACTACTGACATGTGCTCCACATAATCAAAGAGATTCAAGTAGTATGATTCCATTTATATAAACGGTGTTAGGTGCAGTAGAGTTGGTTTCAACTCATAGCGACCCTATGTACAACAAAACCACTGCTGGGTCATGTGCCATCCTCATAATCCTTATGTTGGAACCCACTGTTGCAGCCACCAGTTGAGGGGGGACTTCCTGTTTTGAGCTGACCCTCTACTTTACCAAGCATGATGTTCTTCTCTGGGGACTAGTACTTCCTGATAGCATGTCCACCATACTGGAAACGAGTCTCACCATCCTTGCTTCTAAGTAGCATTCTGGCTGTACTTCTTCCAAGACAGTTTTTTTTGTACAAAAAGTCCAACAAACTCCATTCCATAACTGGACCTCAGCAACAAAATGCCACAAAAGCATACGGGAGCCATTCTGTCTGGAACGGGTGGACTGAGCTTACTGACTCCCTTTAAACTTTACCTGGCCTGGTGGGGAGGCAGCTCAGACTCCAAACCAGAAGAGGCCTAGCCTTCTCCAACTATGTGGTGGTCGCCGAACCTCTGCCTAAGATCACACGCTGGGCACAGAGGCAGGAGTGAGAGGGTCCGTGGGTGGGATGGGGTGAGGACAGAACAGGGAGGAGCTGCGCACGGAAGAGGGCGCTGGCAGAGATAGGGTGCGGATGGAGATGGGAGGAGGCGGAAGGGGTAAGGGAAGGTGGTGCAGGCTGAGCCAGTTGTGGGGTTTCGGGGAAGTTTGTTCATGCATATGCTGAGTGGGGGGCAAACAAGATGAGAGAGCAGGGGCAGGAGGTGCAAGACACAGAACCAAGGTGCAAAGTGAGGGGTCGGGTGGAGTTGCAGCGGTGGTCTACGTTTTGGGGAAGTCGGGGGAACCTGGGTGTAGCGACTGAGCTCAGGCTGACCCTCAAAGGCACCAGTTGACTGGGTAGACCAGAGGAGGGCTGGACAGGAGGCATTGGCCGGATATCTCTAAAATTTTGATATTTTGTCCTCATAGATTGTTTTTTAAAGTACATTTTATTAAAGTGCCATTAATCCTGACCACCGAGTTTCTTGGCACCCCTTAAATATTTTCTCATTTACTCTAATCAGGCGCGGTTGGCGGGGGGGGGGGGGGGGGAGGGGGTGGAACTCACAGGTCAAAGTCCAGGCCAAAGAATGCCCAACCTCTCTGGGCCCCTCCGCTGTCTGCCTGTTTCCTCCCTCCCGATTGTTCTAACTCTCAGTGGGCTTTTGAATATTTAGCTCCTGCCTTCTTGTCTCCACTGTTCCCATCAAGGCACTAGATGGTGACCCCACTTCAGTTTCAACTTCCATGGCTTAGAATCACCTGACGCTGAATTTCAGTGATGTGGTGGCTGGCCGCGAGAGGGCGCTTGCAAACCTACCCGGCACACCCAGGGTGGGAACAGCCCGATGCTTGGCCGAACTGACCTGGGTGCCCTTCCATGGTGAGAGCAGGATCTTTCCTTCCCCCAGGACCTTCCGCCCCAGGGAGGGGTCCACCGCCGCTTCGGGACCAAACCGGCTCTGAGTGGGCAGTGAGGAAGACACTTTTCACTGACCAGACTGCAGAAGAAGGAGCTGGGCTGCAGCTCCTATCAGACACTTTCCTCCAACAGCGAGCACAGAACTGTGCATTTTCTAGGGTTTCCATGTGTTTTGTTCTTTGCTTCTCATATATTAGCAAGACCTATGTAAGCGATTTGCACTTGATGACTAGCCTAAAGTTTGATGGTTCGAACCCCACCTGGCCCAGATCCCAGGAAAGGAAGGCCTGGAGATCTGCTTCCATAAAGATTCACCCTTTGCCAAGAAAACGCCATGGAGCAGAGTTCTACTCTATAACACATGGGGTCACCATGAGTCGGAATCCACTGGGCAGCAACTGGTTTGAGTTTTTTGTTTTTTAGGTATCCAAACATTCCTTGATGGTTTTGGTAGGTTGAAATCATAGCATGCTCTAGTCTTTTTTTTTTTTTTTTTTTAAATGGATTCAGTATTGTTGCCTGGGACAAACTCCACAGATCCAGAGAGAGGGGAAGCACATAAAAGAAGTGTACAAAATCTTGGGACATTCCAGTTGAGTCAGCTGAGTACACAACCTGTGAGACTTTTTATCCAGAAACTCAAGGAGAAATTGAATATGAATGTCATTATGTACCTGCTTTTGTTAAAAATTTAATGGCTGTTCTTTCCTACAATATTACAGCAGTTTATCAAAATTTGAAAAATTCAAAGTACATGCATTAAAGGTCACATTATATTAAATTATAAATCAAAAAACTGAAATTATGTTAATGATATAAATAAAAAGTTCTTGCTTAACTACCATTTCTTATCATTTTACTTAACTGCTTTGTGGTTACTGTTAATCGCTGTTGAGCAACCCTTGTGTTTGCAAGAGGGAAAGTTGCCAAATTCGTTGCATGAAAGAGAAACCAAAATACAGTTTCTCTCATTCTACTTAAGTCAGAGGATTTGATTAAGTCAGAGGGTTTTTTTCTCTCATAGAAAACTATGCAAGCTAATGTTGCCTCTGCAGTCTCTTAGTTGGACAAGAAAATAAAGATACTCGCATTCAAATATGTGCAAGGACTTGGGTTTTATATGTTTTCAATATACACTTTTTGTTTTTCTCGGATGTGAACGTGCATTAAAAACCTCTTGAGGAGGGGGCGGAGCCAAGATAGCGGACTAGGCAGACGCTACCTCGGATCCCTCTTACAACAAAGACAGGGAAAAACAAGTGAATCGATCACATACATAACAATCTACGAACCCGGAACAACAAACACAGATTTAGAGACGGAGAACGAACTAATACCGGGAAGCAGCGATTGTTTCCAGAGCCTGGAGCCAGTGTACCAGTCAGGTACGGCACAAGCACGGAAAGCGGCTCCACCCCCCTGAACTAACCCCAGGAGGGGGACCAGCCGGTTCCACAGGCGGCGTGGGACGCAGCTGGTAGGAGAAGTCCCCGGGAGGCAGGGCCTGGTCTTGGAGCAGAAAGAGCAGCGTCCAAGCCGGGGAACCGTCCCGCAGGGATTTGGACTGGACGCAGGTACGGCATAAACACGGAGAGTTGCTCCACCCCCCTGAACTAACCCCGGGAAGGGGACCAGCCGGGTCGCGTGGGCGGCGTGGGACGCAGCTGGTAGGAGAAGTCCCTGGGAGGCAGCGACTGGTATTGGAGCGGGGAGAACAGCGTCCCAGCTGGGACACTCGGTCACGGCACAAGCACGGACACCTGCTCCACCCATCTGAACTAACCCTGGGAGGAGGCGCAACTGGTTCTCGGAGGCGGCACGGCCACGCGGCTGGAGGGACGAGAAGTCCCCGGGAGGCAGTGACTGATTTTGGAGTCGAGAGTGCACCGTCCCAGTAGGGGAGCCTTGACGCTGGGCGTGGGGCTGGAAGCGGAGGATCTGACCGTGACTCCAGCGGGCCAGACCCCCCGGGGGCAATCTCCACACAGCCAGCACACATAGGCGACGCGCCCCACGGGAGTCTCAGATATAATAGTCATTCTAAGCAAGACAAGCAACTCTGGCTATATTCTGAGGTGCTACTCTCCTATCTCTCTGTTCCCTCCCCCACCCTCCCCAGGCGGCTTCATTAACATCTGAATAGCCTGAGCCAGAGGGAGAACTCTGATAGGGATCTGACTGCATTTTTTTTTTAGCCGATTTTCTGGAAAAACTAGTTTCCCAGTGATGGCTCGGAGACAACAATCCATATCAAACCACTTAAAGAAGCAGACCGTGACAGCTTCTCCAACCCCCCAAACAAAAGAATCAAAATCTTTCCCAAATGAAGATACAATCTTGGAATTATCAGATACAGAATATAAAAAACTAATTTACAGAATGCTTAATGATATCACACATGAAATTAGGATAACTGCAGAAAAAGCCAAGGAACACACTGATAAAACTGTTGAAGAACTCAAAAAGATTATTCAAGAACATACTGGAAAAATTAATAAGTTGCAAGAATCCACAGAGAGACAACATGTAGAAATCCAAAAGATTAACATTAAAATAACAGAATTAGACAACGCACTAGGAAGTCAGAGGAGCAGACTCGAGCAATTAGAATGCAGACTGGGACATCTGGAGGACCAGGGAATCAACACCAACATAGCTGAAAAAAAATCAGATAAAAGAATTAAAAAAAATGAAGAAACCCTAAGAATTATGTGGGACTCTATCAAGAAGGATAACCTGCGGGTGATTGGAGTCCCAGAACAGGGAGGGGGGACAGAAAACACAGAGAAAATAGTTGAAGAACTCCTGACACAAAACTTCCCTGACATCGTGAAAGACAAAAGGATATCTATCCAATATGCTCATCAAACCCCATTTAAGATTGATCCAAAAAGAAAAACACCAAGACATATTATCATCAAACTCACCAAAACCAAAGATAAACAGGAAATTTTAAAAGCAGCCAGGGAGAAAAGAAAGGTTTCCTTCAAGGGAGAATCAATAAGAATATGTTCTGATTACTCAGCAGAAACCATGCAGGCAAGAAGGGAATGGGACGACATATACAGAACACTGAAGGAGAAAAACTGCCAGCCAAGGATCATATATCCAGCAAAACTCTCTCTGAAATATGAAGGCGAAATTAAGATATTTACAGACAAACACAAGTTTAGACAATTTGCAAAAACCAAACCAAAGCTACAGGAAAAAATGAAGGATATTGTTTGGTCAAAGAACCAATAATATCAGATATCAGCACAACACAAGGTCACAAAACAGAACGTCCTGATATCAACTCAAATAGGGAAATCACAAAAACAAACAAATTAAGATTAATTAAAAAAAAAATACACATAACAGGGAATCATGGAAGTCAATAGGTAAAAGATCACAATAATCAATAAGAGGGACTAAATACAGGAGGCATTGAACTGCCATATGGAGAGTGATATAAGGCGATATAGAACAATACAAGTTAGGTTTTTACTTAGAAAAATAGGGGTAAATAATAAGGTAACCACAAAAAGGTATAACAACTCTATAACTCAAGATAAAACCAAGAAAAACGTAACGACTCAACTAACATAAAGTCAAGCACTATGAAAATGAGGATCTCACAATTTACTAAGAAAAACGCCTCAGCACAAAAAAGTATGTGGAAGAATGAAATTGTCAACAACACACATAAAAAGGCATCAAAATGACAGCACTAAAAACTTATTTATCTATAATTACCCTGAATGTAAATGGACTAAATGCACCAATAAAGAGACAGAGAGTCACAGACTGGATAAAGAAACATGATCCATCTATATGCTGCCTACAAGAGACACACCTTAGACTTAGAGACACAAACAAACTAAAACTCAAAGGATGGAAAAAAGTATATCAAGCAAACAATAAGCAAAAAAGAAGAGGAGTAGCAATATTAATTTCTGACAAAATAGACTTTAGACTTAAATCCACCACAAAGGATAAAGAAGGACACTATATAATGATAAAAGGGACAATTGATCAGGAAGACATAACCATATTAAATATTTACGCACCCAATGACAGGGCTGCAAGATACATAAATCAAATTTTAACAGAATTGAAAAGCGAGATAGATACCTCCACAATTATAGTAGGAGACTTCAACACACCCCTTTCGGAGAAGGACAGGACATCCAGTAAGAAGCTCAACAGAGACATGGAAGATCTAATTACAACAATCAACCAACTTGACCTCATTGACTTACACAGAACTCTCCACCCAACTGCTACAAAATATACTTTTTTTCTAGCGCACATGGAACATTCTCTAGAATAGACCACATATTAGGTCATAAAACATACCTTTGCAGAGTCCAAAACATCGAAATATTACAAAGCATCTTCTCAGACCACAAGGCAATAAAACTAGAGATCAATAACAGAAAAACTAGGGAAAAGAAATCAAATACTTGGAAAATGAACAACACCCTCCTGAAAAAAGACTGGGTTATAGAAGACATCAAGGAGGGAATAAGGAAATTCATAGAAAGCAACGAGAATGAAAATACTTCCTAACAAAACCTCTGGGACACAGCAAAAGCAGTGCTCAGAGGCCAATTTATATCAATAAATGCACACATACAAAAAGAAGGAAAGGCCAAAATCAGAGAACTGTCCCTACAACTTGAACAAATAGAAAGTGAGCAACAAAGGAATCCATCAGGCACCAGAAGAAAACAAATAATAAAAATTAGAGCTGAACTCAATGAATTAGAGAACAGAAAAACAATCGAAAGAATTAACAAAGCCAAAAGCTGGTTCTTTGAAAAAATTAACAAAATTGATAAACCATTGGCTAGACTGACTAAAGAAATACAGGAAAGGAAACAAATAACCCGAATAAGAAATGAGAAGGACCACATCACAACAGAACCAAATGAAATTAAAAGAATCATTTCAGATTATTATGAAAAATTGTACTCTAACAAATTTGCAAACCTAGAAGAAATGGATGAATTCCTGGAAAAACACTACCTACCTAAACTAACACATTCAGAAGTAGAACAACTAAATAGACCCATAACAAAAAAAGAGATTGAAACGGTAATCAAAAAACTCCCAACAAAAAAAAGCCCTGGCCCGGACGGCTTTACTGCACAGTTCTACCAAACTTTCAGAGAAGAGTTAACACCACTACTACTAAAGGTATTCCAAAGCATAGAAAATGACGGAATACTACCCAACTCATTCTATGAAGCCACCATCTCCCTGATACCAAAACCAGGTAAAGACATTACAAAAAAAGAAAATTATAGACCTATATCCCTCAGGAACATTGATGCAAAAATCCTCAACAAAATTCTAGCCAATAGAATCCAACAACACATCAAAAAAATAATTCACCCTGATCAAGTGGGATTTATACCAGGTATGCAAGGCTGGTTTAATATCAGAAAAACCATTAATGTAATCCATCACATAAATAAAACAAAAGACAAAAACCACATGATCTTATCAATTGATGCAGAAAAGGCATTTGACAAAGTCCAACACCCATTTATGATAAAAACTCTTACCAAAATAGGAATTGAAGGAAAATTCCTCAACATAATAAAGGGCATCTATGCAAAGCCAACAGCCAATATCACTCTAAATGGAGAGAACCTGAAAGCATTTCTCTTGAGAACGGGAACCAGACAAGGATGCCCTTTATCACCGCTCTTATTCAACATCGTGTTGGAAGTCTTAGCCAGGGCAATTAGGCTAGACAAAGAAATAAAAGTTATCCGGATTGGCAAGGAAGAAGTAAAGTTATCACTATTTGCAGATGACATGATTATATACACAGAAAACCGTAAGGAATCCTCCAGAAAACTACTGAAACTAATAGAAGAGTTTGGCAGAGTCTCAGGTTATAAAATAAACATGCAAAAATCACTTGGATTCCTCTACATCAACAAAAAGAACACCGAAGAGGAAATCACCAAATCAATACCATTCACGGTAGCCCCCAAGGAGATAAGATACTTAGGAATAAATCTTACCAAGGATGTAAAAGACCTACACAAAGAAAACTACAAAGCTCTACTACAAGAAATTCAAAAGGACATACTTAAGTGGAAAAACATACCCTGCTCATGGATAGGAAGACTTAACATAGTAAAAATGTCTATTCTACCAAAAGCCATCTATACATTTAACGCACTTCCGATCCAAATTCCAATGTCATATTTTAAGGGGATAGAGAAACAAATCACCAATTTCATATGGAAGGGAAAGGAGCCCCGGATAAGCAAAGCACTACTGAAAAAGAAGAAGAAAGTGGGAGGCCTCACCTTACCTGACTTCAGAACCTATTATACAGCCACAGTAGTCAAAACAGCCTGGTATTGGTACAACAACAGGCACATAGACCAATGGAACAGAATTGAGAACCCAGACATAGATCCATCCACGTATGAGCAACTGATACTTGACAAAGGACCAGTGTCAATTAACTGGGGAAAAGATAGCCTTTTTAACAAATGGTGCTGGCATAACTGGATATCCATTTGCAAAAAAATGAAACAGGACCCATACCTCACACCATGCACAAAAACTAACTCCAAGTGGATCAAAGACCTAAACATAAAGACTAAAACGATAAAGATCATGGAAGAAAAAATTGGGACAACCCTAGGAGCCCTGATACAAGGTATAAACAGAATACAAAACATTACCAAAAATGATGAAGAGAAACCCGATAACTGGGAGCTCCTAAAAATCAAACACCTATGCTCATCTAAAGACTTCACCAAAAGAGTAAAAAGACCACCTACAGATTGGGAAAGAATTTTCAGCTATGACATCTCTGACCAGCGCCTGATCTCTAAAATCTACATGATTCTGTCAAAACTGAACCACAAAAAGACAAACAACCCAATCAAGAAGTGGGCAAAGGATATGAACACACATTTCACTAAAGAAGATATTCAGGCAGCCAACAGATACATGAGAAAATGTTCTCGATCATTAGCCATTAGAGAAATGCAAATTAAAACTACGATGAGATTCCATCTCACACCAGCAAGGCTGGCATTAATCCAAAAAACACAAAATAATAAATGTTGGAGAGGCTGCGGAGAGATTGGAACTCTCATACACTGCTGGTGGGAATGTAAAATGGTACAACCACTTTGGAAATCTATCTGGCGTTATCTTAAACAGAAATAGAACTACCATACAACCCAGAAATCCCACTCCTAGGAATATACCCTAGAGATACAAGAGCCTTCACACAAACAGATATATGCACACCCATGTTTATTGCAGCTCTGTTTACAATAGCAAAAAGCTGGAAGCAACCAAGGTGTCCATCAACGGATGAATGGGTAAATAAATTGTGGTATATTCACACAATGGAATACTACGCATCGATAAAGAACAGTGACGAATCTCTGAAACATTTCATAACATGGAGGAACCTGGAAGGCATTATGCTGAGCGAAATGAGTCAGAGGCAAAAGGACAAATATTGTATAAGACCACTATTATAAGATCTTGAGAAATAGCAAACCTGAGAAGAACACATACTTTTGTGGTTACGAGGGGGGGAGGGAGGGAGGGTGGGAGAGGGGTTTTTTATTGATTAATCAGTAGATAAGAACTGCTTTAGGTGAAGGGAAAGACAACACTCAATACATGGAAGGTCAGCTCAGTTGGACTGGACCAAAAGCAAAGAAGTTTCCTGGATAAAATGAATGCTTCAAAGGTCAGCGGAGCAAGTGCGGGGGTCTGGGGAACATGGTTTGCGGGGACTTCTAAGTCAATTGGCAAAATAATTCTATTATGAAATCATTCTGCATCCCACTTTGAAATGTGGCGTCTGGGGTCTTAAATGCTAACAAGCAGCCATCTAAGATGCAGCAATTGGTCTCAACCCACCTGGAGCAAAGGAAAATGAAGAACACCAAGGCCACACGACAACTAAGAGCCCAAGAGACAGAAAGGGCCACATGAACCAGAGACCTACATCATCCTGAGACCAGAAGAACTAGTTGGTGCCGGCCACAATCGATGACTGCCCTGACAGGGAGCACAGCAGAGGACCCCTGAGGCAGCAGGAGATCAGTGGGATGCAGACCCCAAATTCTCATAAAAAGACCAAACTTAATGGTCTGACTGAGACTGGTGGAATCCCGGCGGCCATGCTCCCCAGACCTTCTGTTGACACAGGACAGGAACCATCCCCGAAGACAACTCATCAGAAATGAAAGGGACTGGTCAGCGGGTGGGGGAGAGACGCTGATGAAGAGTGAGCTAATTATATCAGGTGGACACTTGAGATTGTGTTGGCAACTCTTGTCTGGAGGGGGGATGGGAGGATAGAGAGAGGGAAGCAGGCAAAATTGTCAAGAAAGGAGAGACTGAAAGGGCTGACTCAAGAAGGGGAGAGTAAGTGGGAGTAGGGAGTGAGATGTATGTAAACTTATATGTGACAGACTGATTGGATTTGTAAACGTTCACTTGAAGCTTAATAAAAGTTATTAAAAAGAAATATTTAACTCGTGGGAGAGAAATTTATGTCTTTTTCTCAGATACTCAGTACTCGCACTCTGCCAAGTGATTTGAAACTAATACAGTATTTTGGTTAGAGTCTTCTTCAGTTTTACTAGCCACCAAAATTTCATCAACATATTATAAAATCAGACCTCGATTCAGTTTTTATAACCTGAAATCCCTTGTCAAATTTTTCTAAAAATAGTGGGAGAATTTTTAAGTGCCTGGATGAGAACCTGTCATGTAAGATGTTGTTTCACCCCAGTAGCTGTTTCAGTCCATTCAAAAGCAAATAGTTGTTGAGACTCAGGATGTAAGAGGATGTGAAAGAATGCATCTTTCAGATCTAGCACTGAAAACCATTTATATTGGCTGGGTATGGTGACAGGGAGGTTGTAGAGATCTGGGACTACTGGATGTACATTTTCTACTATTTGGTTAATTTTCCTCAGATCTTGTTCCACACTGTTCTTTTCTTCACATTCTCTGTCTCTCTTCTCACACCCTTACTTTTTAGAATTCTCTCCAGTTTTACGTGTCTCTCTCTCTCACTCATTCTCTTCTCCTCTAGCCCCCCGTATCACTTTCTCATCCAATCTTGTTGTTTTAGTTGGCTGGTCTTTATTATTGAAGACCTTAAAGGCAACTAGCATCTGTCTTTGTGGTCGCCCCTCAGTGTTTACTCTGGCTGGAACTTTTCTCAAGGGATATTGCCCTGCCTGGTTTTTGGGGGCTCCCTCACCGAAAACTGTACCCTGTCGGGTACAGAAGGGGAAACCATACCTGAAGCCGCGTCTCCACTGCCCGTCTCTTCCGTGTCTCTCCCTTTTGTTCCCCACGATGGACCCATACTGGAGTCCAGTCCCAACTCTGGTGGGAAGTGTGTATTCTCCTCCTCTGCCCTGTCCTCTCCCAGCAGTGGCACCACCGCCACAATAAGGAGGAGGAGGAGCCGTAGCCGAAACCTGAGTCCATCCCTCCAGCAAGGGGTCCTTTCTGGAAGAATCAGGAAGCACTTTTGGCTCCTCTTCACCTTGAAAAAGAACTTGGTTAGAGGGGTTTATATTGATATAGTGATATAAAAGCTTGAACATAGGGGACTTCAGCTCATTTTTTTTGTCTTTTACAAAATAAATTAAGCTGAAAAGCCATACCAAAAATCAAGGAACCATACCGTGGCCAATGTCCCTGATTTTTTAGCTTGTATTTATGCCAAACATTATTGTATAAAAACTTTATTATTATTAATCATGAGTTCATAGTTCTGCCGTTTCTAGTTTGTTAGGATGCAACCCCTCCCCCCGCCCCCGATGTTGGGTTCTCTTTTCAAATGTTTAGTAGTTATTGATGGGCCGATTCTTCTCTTTTGAACCTGATCATGGTGAATTGCATGGTCTACCTGGAAGTCCACTTTTTTCTAATTAAGCTTAATTCAGCCAGAAGCCCCCTTATCTCTTAGACGCTGGTCTAAGGCACCTTGGGCATAGTAGACTTCCGATGACCTATGGGACCAATTGTCACAATTAAAGAACTGGAACTAAAAACATTCACGAATTTGACAACAGGTTTTGTATAAATAGGGGTTACCATAATGACAAAGATGACACGAGATCTCTTCAGTTTCACGTGGACAATTCTACTGGTACGCACACAGATCACAGATGTACACACTCAGCTACTTGGCCAGACTCATGCTCACCCTTGGCAGCCTCAACCTCTCAGACAATCCCGAGGATGACAGAGGTAATCCTGACAGCCTCAGCAGCCTCAACCTCTCAGACAATCCCTAGGATGACAGAGGCAATCTTGACTGCCTCATTCACACACCAAAAACCAAAACCAAGACTCTAGAACCGTCAGGAGTCCTTTATGTGAGCCTACTCAGAGGATCAGTCATCTGAAGCAACACTTGCTTCAGAAACCAAGAGTCTAAGCCCCCGCTGGGGTTGCTCTATCTGCCCTGGCCCTGAGCGCAACAGGAATAGGAATCGTGGACTCGCCCCGGGGTTTTTCCCTTAGCCTGTCTTGTTCCCTGCTTACCTGGTTTCTCTGCGGTTAGGGACCAGCAGTGCTGTGGCAAGAATAGGCATCAGGCAATGTTTCCCTTTGGAGGAAAAAAAAACCTCCAGCGGCCGCTTAAGGGTTAATTCGCCAGTCCGAACCCCGTCTGGGGCAGCCACATCTCAAGCAGCAAAAACAGCCCCATGTTGGGCACCAGAATTTGTTATTGCAAATTGCGGGTTCAAGCCACCTGCCGCAAAGCCAATACTGAGGCAGTAAAAGGTAAACGGTAAGAAGGCTTTATTGAATACTGGTATTCAAGACAGAAGTGGTTAAATTTCTCCCAAACTCTGTCTGTCCTAAAGGGTTTATGGGAGGGTATAATACAGGCTTACCTAATGTTTTGAGCACATAGTCCACAGATGGTCTTATACATCACAAAAGAATTATACAAAATCTTTATTAAACTAAAGATAAACATGTCAAGCACCTTGGACTCTAATCAGCATATTTGTAACAGGCTGAAAAAGCTCTCATAAGCACCTCTCGGCTAGTGGGGCTGTTTTGCCAAGTCCACCGTGGCTGAGATAGGGAGCTAGAAAGAAAGCCTTTTTGTTGGTTTCCAGGCAGAAGGCCATTTCTCAAGAGAGCAAAGGGGAAGAGAGATCAAGGCCACAGAAGCTGAGATAGTTCTACACCCTTTTGGAGGAGACCTGTGCAGCTGGTGCAATTAAAAAAATGTTTAGAGATTACTTAGACCATCATAAAGGCGTTAGCCATGTCAAGCTCTCAATCGCCTATTTGAAATAAGGGAAAATATGTTGTAAGGTATTAGGGTGTTTATGTTTAAGAGCGGAACAGGCTGCTCAGCTATATTTTGAATAGAGCCTGCACCATTTTCAAAGGACTGGAGATTAATTACAGCTTATACAGCTGTATTAAAACAAATAAGAAAATATATTCTCCCTAATATTAAAACAGTAAAGAAAATGCATTTTCACTACTTCAAATCTGGCCCTTGCAAACACAAGGTTTCCTCAAGAAAACTACACTGTGGTAGCCCCGTTCTTGAAGAGGAACGAGTATGTAGTGTTATGGTTAAGAGATTGTGAAAGCAGGTTGATGTCCAGGAAAAACGAAGTGCATGGTGAAATCCTAACAAGCCCAAGTGCCTTTCCACAGTTCAAAGTGTATAACTATACATTCTTTTCCAAGTAAGTGAGCACAGAGGCAACCTCAGCCTTCATGTTCCTCAGTGAAACGAAGAACTAACTCACTGACTTCATCCAGTCCCCTGAGCAAAGCAGGTATCATGAGAGTCTATTTTTTTCTCTTTCCTGCAATAAGCTCAGAAAATGTGACCCTTACAAATGCAAGCTTGCCTCTGGAAAAGTCCATTGCGGTATCCCTGTTGTTGAAGTGGAAAAAGTGTGTAGTGTTAGCGTTAATAGATCGTGAAAGCACGTTGTTGCCCAGGGAAAAGAAAGTGCATGGTGAAATCCTAACAAACCCTACTGCCTTTCCACAGTTCAAAGTGTGTAACTACACACTCTTTTCCAAGTAAGAAAGCGTAGAGGCAATGTCACCTTGCATGTTTCTCAGTGAAAGAAAGAACTCCCTGACTTCATCCAGTCTGTGACGAAAGTAGTTAGAAAGAGAAAACCCTCATTTGGTTTCGCTTTCCTGCAATGAGCTCGGCAAATCTGCCCTTCGCGAAGCGAAGTTTTCCTCCGGAGAACTGCCTTGCGGTATCTGTGTTCTGGAAGTGGAATGAGTATGCAGTGTTAACGTTAAGCTATTGTGAAGGCTCGTTTTTGCCCAGGGAAAACAACAACAACAAAAAAAAGCACCTGGTGAAATCCTAACAAACCCCGGTGCCTTTCCACAGTACAAAGTGTGTAACTACAGACTCTTTTCCAAATAAGAGAGCGCACAGGCAACAACAGCCTGCATGTTTCTCAGTGAAAGGGAGAACTCCCTGACTTCATCCAGTCCTCTGAGCAAAGCAGGCATAATGAGAGAAACTTTTTTTTCCCTTCCTCTTTCCTGCAATTAATTCAGAATTTGCTCTTCCAAACACAAGGCTTCTCCTGAAAAACTACATCGCAGTGGATTTATCCTTCCAGAGGAGCAACTACATAGTTTTAGCTTTAAGAGATTGTGGAAGCACCCAGGGAGAAAAAGGCCTTTTGTATTCTCTTTCCTGCCTGAACTCTGTCAATTCGCACTTCCGAAGGCAAGGTTTCCTAGCACAAACTGCAAAGCAGTAACCTCTCCTGGCAGAGTAAATCCTATGTAGTGTTGCCCTGAAGAGATAGTGTGAGCACAGTGAGGCTCAGGGAAAACACAGTGCATAGTGAAGTCCTAGCAAAGCCATGTCTTTCCCCACTTGAATGCATGTCAATTTCAGTTCTTTGCCAAGAACAGACCTCACAGGCAACATCAGATTTTGTGTATCTCAGTGAAAGAAAGAACACTCTGACTTCATCCATTCCTCTGACGAAAGCAGTTAGAATGAGAAAACCGTCATTTGGTTTCGCTTTCCTGCAATGAGCTCGGCAGATCTGCCCTTCGCGAACGGAAGGTTTCCTCTGGAGAACTCCCTTGTTTTAGCCCTGTTCTGGAAGTGGAACGAGTATGCAGTGTTAACGTTAAGCTATTGTGAAGGCTCCTTTTGGCCCAGGGAAAACAAAACACCTGGGGAAATCCTAACAAACCCCAGTGCCTTTCCACAGTTCAAAGTGTGTAACTACAGACTCTTTTCCAAATAAGAGAGCGCACAGGCAACAGCAGCCTGCATGTTTCTCAGTGAAAGGGAGAACTCCCTGACTTCATCCAGTCCTGTGTGCAAAGCAGGCATAAGGAGAGAAAGTTTTTGTCCTTCCTCTTTCCTGCAATGAATTCCTCATTTGCTCTTGCAAACGCAAGGCTTCTTCTGAAAAACTACATCGCAGTGGATTTATCCTTCCAGAGGAGCAACTACATAGTCTTAGCTTTAAGAGATTATGAAAGCACCCAGGGAGAAAAAGGCCTTTTGTATTCTATTTTCTGCCTGAATTCGGTCAATTCGCACTTGCCAAAGCAAGGTTTCCCGGCACAAGCTACAAAAGAGTAACTCTCTCCTGGCAGAGTAAATCCTATGCAGTGTTGCCCTGCTGAGAAACGGTTGGTACAGTGAGGCCCAGGGAAATCACATTGCCTAGAGAAATCCTAGCAAAGCCATGTGTTTCCCCACGTGAATCTATGTCAGTTTCAGCTGTTTGCCAAGAACGGAGCTCAGAGGCAACATCAGATTGTGTGTATCTCAGTGAGAGAAAGAACACTGTGCCTTCACCCATGCCTCTGACGAAAGCAGTTAGAAGGAGAAAACCGTCATTTGGTTTCGCTTTCCCGCAATGAGCTCGGCCAATCCACCCTTCGCGAAGGGCACTTTTCCTCCGGAGAACTGCCTTGCGGTAGCCGTATTCTGGGAGTGGAACGAGTATGCTGTGTGAGCGTTAAGCTATTGTGAAGGCTCGCTTTGGCCCAGGGAAAACAAAGCGCTGGGGGAAATCTTAAGAGACCCCGGTGCCTTTCCACGGTTCAAAGTGTGTAACTGCAGACTGTTCTCCAAATAGAGAGCGCACAGGCAACAGCAGCCTGCATGTTTCTCAGTGACAGGGAGAACTCCCTGACTTCATCCAGTTCTCTGAGCAAGGCAGGCAGAGGGAGAGAAACTTTCTTTCCTTCCCCTTTCCTGCAACGAATTCCTCATTTGCTCTTGCAAACGCATGGCTTCTTCTGAAAAACTACATCGGGGTGCACGTGTCCTTCCAGAGGAGCAACCACATAGTTTTAGGTTTAGCATACTGGGAAAGCACTCAGGGAGAAAAGGCCTTTTCGTGTTCTCTTTTCTGCCTGAATTCGGTCAATTCGCACTTGCCAAAGCAAGGTTTCCCGGCACAAGCTACAAAAGAGTAACTCTCTCCTGGCAGAGTAAATCCTATGTAGTGTTGCCCTGAAGAGATAGTGTGAGCACAGTGAGGCTCAGGGAAAACACAGTGCATAGTGAAGTCCTAGCAGAGCCATGTCTTTCCCCACTTGAATGCATGTCAATTTCAGTTCTTTGCCAAGAACAGAGCTCAGAGGCAACATCAGATTTTGTGTATCTCAGTGAAAGAAAGAACACTCTGGCTTCATCCATTCCTCCGACAAAAGCAGTTAGAATGAGAAAACCATCATTTGGTTTCGCTTTCCTGCAATGAGCTCTGCAGATCTGCCCTTCACGAAGGGAAGTTTTCCTCCGGAGAACTGCCTTAGGATAGCTGTGTTCTGGAAGCAGAACGAGTATGCAGTGTTAGCCTTAAGTTATTGTGAACGCTGTTTTGCCCAGGGAAAGTTAAGTGCCTTGTGAAATCCTAACAAACCCTGGTGCCTTTCCACAGTTCAAAGTGTGTAACTGCACACTCTTTTCCAAATAAGAGAGCGCAGAGGAAACATCCGCTTGCATGTTTCTCAGTGAAAGTGAGAACTCTCTGACTTCATCCAGTCCTCTGAGCAAAGGAGGCATAATGAGAGATACCTTTTTTTCCTTTCTCTTTCCTGGAATGAATTCCTAATTTGTTCTTGCAAACGCAAGGCTTCTTCTGAAAAACTACATCGCAGTGGATTTATCCTTCCAGAGGAGCAACTACATAGTCTTTAAGAGAATGTGGAAGCACCCAGGGAGGAAAAGGCCTTTTGTATTCTCTTTCCTGCCTGAACTTGGTCAATTTGCCCTTGTGAAGGCAAGGTTTCCTAGCACAAACTGCAAGGCAGTAACCTCTCTCCTCGCAGAGTGTATCCTATGTAGTGTTGCCCTGAAGAGATACTGTGAGCACAGTGTGGCCCAGGAAAACACAGTGCACAGTGAAATCCTAGCAAACCCATGTCTTTCCCCCACTTGAATGCATGTCTATTTCAGTTTTTTGCAAAGAACAGAATTGTGTCTTATGTCTACATTCCCCCAATCGTAATGGAGGGCAATGAATACAGAGCAGCCTTTCTTGCTGAAATGAAGTGAAAATAATCACAATATGCTCAAATTTCCAATTTCGTGTTTAATTAAATAAGTGCAATTTTTTATGTGATTACAGTGGTATAATGGTTAAGTGTTCTACGGCTAACTGAAAGGCTAGCAGTTTGAACTCACTCAGCCATTCTGTGGGAGAGAAGACCTGGAGATTGCTCCTGTAAAAATTATAGCCTAGAAAATGCCATGGGGCAGTTCTACTATGTTCTACAGGGTCATTCTGTGTTGGAATTGATTTCATGGCAAACAACAGTTAATAAACATTTTTCTCCATTAACCAGGTACCTAAAAGTTTCTGTTTCCTTTTGCCTCCCTTTCTGATTTTTGCATTTTTATTTACCTGTATTTAAAGCCAGAAAACAAGGAATGCGTAGACACACAATTCAGTCTTATTTCTGTAAGTTTTATTCTTTATAATATTAAATTAAGAATGATGCTTAATTGCAATATGCTCGATAGTCACCCTATTAATAATTTAATACTATTTGAGCTAGCAGTTGTGGCTCCTCCCAACATATCAGGCAGCATATGAACTTGTAGGACTAGGCTTGTCAGTATATACATCAGCACCTTGAGAGGATATAAGACAATTAAAGGCCTTTATGGAAATGGACACTGCCACATTCATGTGCAAAGGACCTCTTTAAAGTGTTGGAAAAGGAAATATGTCACCTTGAAGACTAAGATAGGCCTGACCCAAACCATGGTGTTTTTAATCACATCGTATGCATGCAAAAGCTGTACAATGAATAATGAAGGCCAAAGAAAAATTGACACCTTTGAATTGAATATACCAGGGACTGCTGAAAGAACGAACAAATCTGTCTTGGAAGAAGTACAACCAGAATGCTCCTTAGAAGAAAGGATGGCAAGACTGTGTCTTACATCTTTGGACATGTTGTCAGGAGGGATGAGTCCCTGGAGAAGGACATCATGCTTGGTAAAGTACAGGGTCAGTGGAAAAGAGGAAGACCCTCAACAAGACGGATTCACACAGTGGCTTCAACAGTGGGCTCAAGCATAACAACGACTGTGAGCATGGTGCCAGACCAGGCCGTGTTTCGTTCTGTGGTGCATAGGGTTGCTATGAGTCAGAACCAACTCCAGGGCACCCAACAATGACAACAACAACCTTCATGTGAGGGTAGATTCTAAGTCACCCTTTGCTACATAACAAGTAGCAAATATTGGTGTGGTGGGAGATTTATTCCACCGTTGGCCAAAGCTTTTTATTAGGAGGCTTTTTCCATTGTAAACTGAAACTTCTTTATATTCCTCACTTGTGGGTATACAAATGTACTCTGAGTTCTCTACAGATTCATGACATTTTAAAAAATCAAGTCTATATTTTCCTGTTTTTCCGTTAAAAAAAAAATTTTTTTTTTCTAGTAACAGTGAATTTGTTCCAAGTATTTTTGAAATCCAGAACATGTGAAGTGTAGGATGCCTTTGATCAACTGACTACAAACCCTATTAAAAGGAAGAGTTCATAATAACTTGTCAAACACTTTTCTACTTAAACTTTAATTTTCCTTCCACAACTTCCTATCTCTTTCTGACTTGTAATTATTAGCCTTTTATCATCCTTTGTCTAAAGAAAAATGGACATTTAAAAGCTGTACTTTTAAGTTTTATTAATCTAATTTTACTTATTATGAGCAGTAATTTTTTTTTTTATGCATTAAGAGCCCTATCGTAGCCAACGAACTTGACAGGTTGATTAAGCACAGTTTAATTTTTAAGAATATTTACACCTTTAAGAGTATATTTGTTTATGTTGTCGGTGATGTTATTTTAGTTAAAAATTGTGAAAGTCCCTTCTCTACCATAGTCTTATTTTGTAATATACACAAACACACCAAAAGAAGTAAAGAGGCTGAGGCATTAGGATACTGCAATGAGACTGCTATGTAAGACATCCAGTACTTTTGCCAAGGGGGCAGGATGTTAATCAAAATAAAAGGAAGGGTTCTAGGCAAACAAAACAAAATAGAGTTGAATTGTTATAGCAGTGTTTGAGTCCTTCTTTGAGACTGATGATCATGCTTTATAGAGACACCAATCTCCATGGTTTTGCTTTTCTCCACAATAGTTACCTGCTTAAGTACAGTCATGAAGAAGACAGACGTATAAATTCATGCAGCATTGAGAATTTGTTAGACTGGACTATCAAAAGGAGAGAGGGAGAAGATGGTGGAGTTTTGAGGATGGCTGAAAAAGAGTTACTGAAAAAACCAGACATTTAATTTAAGGGGAGACATAAAGAAGGAAAGTGAGTACTGGAGGCTAGTAAAGGGTACCGGAGGCAGTAGGGTCATTAGGTTTGAAGCATCAGTGAGGTTAAAACAGAGATTCCACGAGGGTATGAGTCAGCTAGCTAGTCAGAGGAATTTAATATGGTAATCTTTGAATATAATACATTAATTTGTGATTTTATAAATTGAGGAATTTCTGATGATGGTAAGTACCATGCTATGGCAATGGCAGTGTAAGGTAAAGTGGAGAAAAAAGACAACAGAGGTGAAGAGATAAAGGAACTAAGAGGCCAGTTTGTTGACTGGTAGATTTTAATGCCAACAAAAGAGATGAAGCATTTGGAGTAAAAAAATTCTGAGCCAGGAGGTGCTAGTCTCTGATGACTGGGCAGGGAATAAAGTTCAGAAAGTTCGGAGATGGCAGCAAAAATTTCGGCAGGTGATAAAGCTGAAAGGAACGAGCCATCAAGGAGAAGGGGATTTTAAAAAGGAGAGAAATGGAGGAATGATCTGAAAGTAAATTTGGGGGTCAGCAAGGATAAAGATTCCGTGTCCTAAGCAAGAGTTACTGGATGCACGCTAGTCATCCCTTAGAGGGCTGTAGAGAGAAGTGACCTTAAGGGGGAGAGCCAGGTTTGCCTTGTGTGAAGGAGTTGGCCATCTCTTAAGATGAGAATGGAAATATAAGGAAGCATATCGATCAATGGCCACAAGCTCCAGTGGTTATGAGAGAGAAGGAAAATGAATAAAGCATTATGGAATGAGAGTTTGGGAGTGCATAATCCAGTTAAACTTGAATTTCCTTCAGAGACTGCAATCAACAAGGAAGTATTACAGGAATGATATTGGCTTACTAATGTCAAGTATTAGTGTGGAAAAGGAGCCCTGGTGGCACAGTGGTTGAAGTGCTCTGCTGCTAATGGAAAAGTTGGTTGTTTGAACCCACCAGCTGTTTCGAAGGAGAAAGATGTGGCAGTCTGCTTCTGTAAAGATTTAGGACCACTATGAGTTAGAATAGACTCATTGGCAGTGCATATTGTTGTGGAGAGGTGGGGCCAGCAATATGGTCTTCAAGGATCAGGCATGGCTCACTGGTGGCAGAGGGTTAAGTGATTGGATATGCTGTTCTTGCTAACTTTTCACTAATGGCTGTGGCAGGGGGTCTCAGCAGCTGCTCTGTCGGGCTTCAGATTTAAGGCAAGGGCCTAGTAGAGTAAGGGTGTATCCAGGAGGCACAGCGGTTAACAGCTATGGCTGCTAACCAAAAAGTCAGCAGTTTGAATCCACCAGGTGCTCCTTGGAAACCCTATGGGGAAATTCTACTCTGTCCTGTAGGATCTCTATGAGTCAGAATCGACCTGACAGCATCGACTTTTTCTTTTGTATAATCTACTCAACTAGAAAACGTAGGGTTTGAAGGGAAAGAGTGAGGGCTGATTGGAGTAGGGCGGGGGTTGGCTAGATTGGTGTGGAGGGTTCCATTAGTCTGGTGGGGTGGGATGAGGATGGAATAGTAAAGTTTGTTTACAAAGAAAAAAGAGATTAAACAATGTGTTAATACTAATTGCACTTAGTTAACATGTAAATACCATATTTTTATGCAAAACACCCGTGCATCAACATTTGTTTGCTAAACACTACCTCACCTAGAAGGTATTTTCTAAGTGATGTTATGCCAATTGTTTTTTACATGTTACTGTGACAAAAAAATTAGCATAGCAGGCTTAAGGAAAATACCTCCTGAGGGGAGGGAGCAGTTGGCAAACAAACACAGAAAAAAAAAAAAAACAGAAGGCACGTGTTATTTCCATAAAAATACGGTAGTAATTAACACATTTTTGAGACTTGATTCTGTTATCATGTAGTACTATTTTTCCTGCTATATGTCTAACAGATAATGGATCTACCAATATTGTTGTTTTAGGGCCTCATGCAAAATGTCTATACTATAAACTTATAAGTCAGCATGCTTCCTTTGATGTATTTACAATCTAGTTGGAATGTAAATCTATGTGAAGATTATCAGCATAAGACAATAAATGTTGATCTTTGTTGCCATAAAGATCCAACAGTGAATAAATTTAACCTGAACCAAATAATTTTTTACTTTCCTAGTGAGAAAAGGGCCTTAGTAAATATCAAAGATTTGATTTTATAACTATGCTTTCAGTGCTAGAACTTCTAACTTAATAGTTATCATCTGAAAGTCCTTTTTTGTACTCAAGTACACTGTGGTGATTTTATTCTGAGTTTTTGAGGAAATAAGTCTACCAGATATCATAAAGCCTAAAATTTACATTTAGAGTGATCACATAGTCTATTATTCTTAGATTGTTTTAAAGTCTAGTCGAATTCTAGTGTAACCAAGTCTTAGAAGAAACAGTAATCAAATAAATAGTACAAAGGACTTGTGAGCATCTTCACTGCTTTCCAGTTCTAGTCTCAAATCACCAGGGCACACCTTTGGGGAAATCAGCATGGCAGAAACAATTTTTATTTATTTATTTATTTTCTGAGAGAAAAAATTAGAATAATTCTTTGGCCTGACCTCATGATCCCAAACTTCTATGTTGTATGTAGTTTTAAGAAGACTTGATGACAAAGCAATGCATATAACTCTAGTTTTCAGACTGTGGATAGCCCTCAGGGCTGCTTCAGGAAGGAGGGGACAGGCGTTACCTTCTCTCCTTGTTTCTTTCCCTACCTTCACCTGCCCCCTCAATCACATCACCCACCTTTTTATTTATTTTACATATTGGTTTCTCCTTGGTTTAAAGGAAAGTTTTAAGGGTTAAAAAAGGTTGACCGAATGACATAGATAACAATTCAGAGGAAAAAAATTTTTTCTAATTGATTAAGCTTAAGAATATTGCCCCATATTAAAAGTCTCTATTATTTAATATGCATCATCTTGTTCTTCTAGTCTAAAATATCTTGTGTTCTCTTCCTGTATTGATCAGTCATGTAAAATTTTAAAAATACAAAATCAAATGATATACATGGTAGATAGAATATTACCTCTGTCTAATTAAAAAAAAAATTTTTTTTTTAATACTAGTTTATCTCAATTTTATACTTTTATCTCATTTAGTTTTTAAATTTTTCCCTCTTTTTTAAAAGTGTTTCTTAGGGACTAAATAATGATAAAAATAATCACTGCCATTGGAAAACACCAACCATCGAAACTGATAGATTTGAACAATATCCTGTGATGTGGGATTACTGTTCACTTTGCAAATAAGTGTGCTTTCAGTAGTTGTACTTGATCATCTTTTTGGTATTCCATTTATTGTTTTACTTTAAAACTTTTTGGTTATATATTAAGACAACAAAAGTAAAAAAGTAAATACTAATAAATGGGGACAAAATGAAATTTGAGCCCAAAATAATCATTTAAGTCTCTGGTCACCATTATCAGATAAACAGCCACTGTTTTCTGTCTGGCAGGCAACTAGATGGGTTTTTTTTTTTTTTTTTTTTTTTCCTGCTTGAGAGGAGGTGGAATATTAATTCTGGGTTTGTAGTGAGATTTGGATTTAGTTACCCTGCCAGTGTAACATATGACAACAAGGATTACTCAGCCTGTTTCTGGGAATTTATGAAGGGTCCCAAGAGAGAATAACATGTCAAAGTCAATAAGCACAGGGAGTTTGAGAGAATAATAGAAGGTAAAGCTGGGAAGGTAACTTGAAGTCACACAGGAAGGGTCTTCTGTGTCAAAAAACAGAATTTGTGCTTAAATCAGTGGGTAACTGACAAATTGATTAGACCCTCATTTTATTCTTGTTTTCCAATTTCTGTCCAAATTCTTAGTTTTCTGAATTCTCATAGCTGACGGGTAAGTCTTGCTTTGACAGAATGCAAGATGCATATCCTCTTTACCAAATGAATATGTATTAGTCTTAACACTTATAGGATGGTAAAGATTGGTTTTCAATATACATTTCATTTAATAATGATGCAGTATGCAATACAATAGTCAGATATTTGAACTTGTTCAAAGTGAAGCTTTCACCCTCCTCCAGCATAGATTTCCTATGAAGTGGAAGGATGTAGTGGGAAAGAGGGACATGGATGGCCATTTCTCTGATATCCCTGGTAGCTCACCTCACTCACTACCTGCCCCTCAAATTAAAACTATGTCACTTGATCCCTCAGGAATTTGGGGAAGAAGAAAAGGCAAGGTGATACATTTGTGGTTAGTTGAAACAACTGTTTGGCACCTGGTTCTTTGCATTGAGTGTCTTACTGGTGCTCAATTTTCTTATTAGAATATGCTAAAAAGCAGGCCTTTTGGGCAAAATCCTTTTAAGTTGAATTCAAGCCCATGTTTCTCTCTCTCTCTGTCTTTTTTTTTTATGTGACTGACTCTTTGTCTTCCTTTCTCTTTTTAATTTCTCATCATGAGATATACCCATAAACCTATTGCTTATCCATTCTGACAGACAGTGACCCTATAGGATAGGGTAGAACTGCCTCATAGGGTTTCTAAGGCTATAATCTTTACGGAAGCAGACTCCCACATCTTTCTGCCACAGAGCCTGCTAGTGGGTCAGCGTGCCCACCTTTCATTCATAGGTCCACAAACATATATCAAGGCTTCCATGCAGTCTCTTCAAAGTCCTTTAATTGGGCTAAATGCACCAATAAAAAGACAGAGTGGTAGAATGGATCAAAAAACACAATCTGTCTATATGTTTCCCACAAGAGACATACCTTAGACTTAGAGAAACAAATTAAAACTCAAAGGACAGAAAAAATATATATCAGGAAAAAACAAAAAGAAAGGGCAGGAGTGGCAATATTAATTTCTGACAAAATAGACTTTGAAGTAAAATCCACCACAAAGGATAAGGAAGGACACTATATAATGATTAAAGGGACAACATACCAAGAGGATATAACCATATTAAATATTTATGCACCCATTGACAGGGCTGCAAGATACATAAGACAAGCTCTAGCAGCATTGAAAAGTGAGATAGACAGTGCCACAATTATAGTAGGAGACTTCAACACACCACTTTCAGTGAAGGACAGAACATCCAGAAAGAAGCTTGATAAAGACATGGAAGATCTAAATGCCACAATCAACAAACTTGACCTCATAGACATATACAGAACAATCCACCCAGCAGCAGCCAAGTATACTTTCTTTTCCAGTACACATGGAACATTCTCTAGAATAGACCACATATTAAGTCATAAAGCAAGTCTTAGCAGAATCCAAAACATCTAAATATTACAAAGCATCTTCTCTGACCATAAGGCCATAAAAGCAGAAATCAATAACAAAAGAAGCAGGGAAAAGAAATCAAACACTTGGAAACTGAACAATACCCTGTCAAAAAAGACCGGGTTATAGAAGACATTTAAGGATGGAATAAAGAAATTCATAGAATCTAATGAGAATGAAAACTCTTCCTATCCGAACTTTTGAGACACAGCTAAAGCAGTGCTCAGAGGTCAATTTGTGTCAATAAATGCACACATCCAAAAAGAAGAAAGGGCCAAAATCAAATAATTATCCCTACAACTTGAACAAATAGGAAGAGAGCAACAAAAGAAAATCTCAGGCACCAGAAGAAAGCAAATAATAAAAATTACAGCAGAATTAAATGCAATAGAAAACAGAAAAACAATTGGAAAAGTTAACAGGACCAAAAGCTGATTCTTTGGAAAAAAATAACAAAATTGATAAACCATTGGCCAAACTGACAAAATAAAAACAGGAGAGGAAGCAAATAACATGAATAAGAAATGAGATGGGTGATATCACAACAGACCCAACTGAAATTAAAAGAATCATATCAGACTACTAAGAAACACTGCACTCTAACAAATTTGAAAACCTAGGAAAATGGATCAATTTCTAGAAACCCACTACCTACCTAAACTAACCCAAACAGAGGTAGAACAATTAAATAAACCCATAAAAAAAAGAAGAGGTTGAAAAGGTAATTTAAAAATCCCACCCCCCAAAAAAAGCCCTGGCCCTGACAGCTTCACTGGAGAATTCTAACAAACTTTCAGAGACATTTAACACCACTACTACCAAAGGTATTTCAGAGCATAGAAAAGGATGGAATAATCCCAAACTCATTCTACGAAGCCAGCATATCCCTGATACCAAAACCAGGTAAAAACACCACAAAAAAAGAAAATTACAGACCTATATCCCTCATGAACTTAGATGCAAAAATCCTCAACAAAATTCTAGCCAATAGAATTCAACAACACATCAAAAAAATAATTCACTATGACTGTCAGATTCATACCAGGTATGCAGGGACGGTTCAACATTAGAAAAACAATGTAATCAGCCATCATATAAATAAAACAAATGACAAGAACCACATGATCTTATCAATTGATTCAGAAAAGGCATTTGACAAAGTTCAACAGCCATTCATGATAAAAACTCTCAGCAAAATAGGAATAGAAGGAAAATTCCTCAACATAAAAGGGGCATTTATACAAAGTCAACAGCCAACATCATCTTAAATGGAAAGAGTCTGAAAGTATTCCTCTTGAGATCAGAAACCAGACAAGGATGTGCTTTATCACTACTCTTATTCAACACTATGCTGCAGGTCCTAACCAGAGCAATTAGGCTAGATAAAGAAATAAAGGGTATTCAGATTGGTAAGAAAGACGTAAAAGTATCTCTATTTGCAGATGACATGATCTTATGCACAAAAAACCCTAAAGAATCATCAAGAAAATTACTGAAACTAGTAGAAGAGTTCAGCAGAGTATCAGGACACAAGATAAACATACAAAAATCAGTGGGATTCTTCTACACCAACAAAAAGAACAACAAAGAGGAAATCACCAAACCAATACCATTTACACTAGCCCCCAAGAAGACGAAATACTTATGAATAAATCTTACCAGAGACGTAAAAGACCTATACAAAGAAAACTGTAAGACACTACTGCAAGAAACCAAAATAGACCTGCATAAGTGGAAAAACATATCTTGCTCATGTATAGGAAGACTTAATATTATAAAAGTATCTATAGATACAATGCTATTCCAATCCATATTCCAATGACCTTTTTCTTATGAGACGGAGAAACAAATCACCAACTTCAGTTGGAAGGGAAAGAGGCCCTGGATAAATAAAGGATTATTGAAAAAGGAGAACAAAGTGAGAGGTCTCACACTACCTGATTTTAGAGCCTATTATACCGTCTAAAATCGACTCTATGGCAGTGGGTTTATTATACCATCGCAGTAGTCAAAACAACCTGGTACTGGTCCAACAACAGATACATAGACCAATGGAATAGAATTGAGAATTCAGACATAAATCCATCCACATATGAGCAGCTGATATTTGACAAAGGCCCAAAGTCAGTTAAATGGGGAAAAGAAAGTCTCTTTAACAAATGGTGCTGGCATAACTGGATATCCATTTGCAAAAAAATGAAACAAGACCCATACCTCACACCACACACAAAAACTAACTCAAAATGGATCAAAGACCTAAAGATAAAATCTAAAATGATAAAGATCATGGAAGAAAAAATAGGGACATGGAAGAAAAACAGGGAGCCCTAATACATGGCATAAACAGAATACAAAACATTGCTAAGAATGTGCAAGCACCAGAAGAGAAACTAGATAACTGTGAGCTCCTAAAAATCAAACACCTATGCTCATCCAAAGACTTCACAAAAAGAGTAAAAAGACTACCTACAGACTGGGAAAAAGTTTTTAGCTATGACATTTCCGATCAGCGTCTGATCTCTGAAATCTACATGACACTGCAGAAACGCAACAACAAAAAGACAAATAACCCAATTAAAAAATGGGCAAAGTATATGAACAGGCACTTCACTAAAGATGACATTCAGGTAGCTAGCAGATACATGAGGAAATGCTCACAATCATTAGCCATTAGAGAAATGCAAATCAAAACTACAATGAGATTCTATCTCACTCCAACAAGGCTGGCATTAATCCAAAAAACACGAAATAGTAAATGTTGGAGAGGTGTGTAGAGACTGGAACACTTATACACTGCTGGTGGGAATGTAAAATGGTACCACAACTTTGGAAATCGATTTGACACTTCCTTAAAACACTAGAAATAAAACTATCATACAATTCAGCAATCCCACACTTTGAAATATATCCTAGAGAAATAAGAGCCTTTACAGAACAGATATATGTACAATCATGTTCACTGCAATACTGTTTACGATAGCAAAAAGATGGAAACAACAAAGGTGCTCATCAGTGGATGAACGGATAAATTATGGTATATTCACATAATGGGATACTACTCATCGATAAAGAACAGTGATGAATCCATGAAACATTTCATAACGTGGAGTGATCTAGAAGGCATTATGCTGAGTGAAATTAGTCAGTTATAAAAGGCCAAATATTGTGTGAGATCACTATTATTAGAGCTCAAGAAATAGTTTAAATGGAGAAGCAAATATTCTTTGATGGTTACGAGAGCTGGGAGGGAGGGAGAGAGAGGGCTGTTCACTAATTAGATAGTAGACAAGAACTATTTTAGGTGAGGAGAAGGACAACACACAATACAGGAGAGGTCAGCATATTGGACTAAACCAAAAGCAAAGAAGTTTCCTGAATAAACCGAACGCTTTGAAGGCCAGGGTAGCAGGGGCAGGGATTTGGGGCCATGGTTTCACGGGACACCTAAGTCAACTGGCATAATAAAATCTATTAAGAAAACATTCTGCATCCCACTTTGAAGAGTGGCATCTGGGGTCTTAAACACTAGCAAATGACCATGAAAGATGCATCAATTTGTCTCAACCCACCTGGAGCAAATGAGAATGAAGAACACCAAGGACACAAGGTGAATACGAGCCCAAGGGACAGAAAGAGTGACATAAACCAGAGACTACATCAGCCTGAGACCAGAAGAACTAGATGGTGCCGGGTTACAACTGATGACTGCCCCTGCAGGGAACACAACAGAGGACATTGGAGGGAGGAGGAGAGCAGTGGGATGCAGACCCCAAATTCTTGTAAAAAGGTCAGGCTTAATGGTCAGACTGAGACTGGAAGGACCCCAGTGGTCATGCCCCCCAGACCTTCTGTTGACCCAGGACAGGAACTATTTCCAAAGCCAACTCTTCAGACAGGGATTGGACTGGACAATTGGATGGAGAGGGATGCTGGTGAGGAGTGAGCTTCTTGGATCAGGTGGACACTTGAGACTATGTTGGCATCTCCTGTCTGGAGGGGATATGAGAGGGTAGACAGGGTTAGAATCTGGAGGAAAGGACAGAAAAAGAGAGAGTGGAGGGATGGAGGGGGTTGTTTCATTAGGGGGAAAGCAATTGGGAGTACATAGCAAGGAGTATATATATTTTTGTGTGAGAGACTGCCTTGATTTGTAAACTTTCATTTAAAGCACACTAAAAATTAAAAACAAACAAACAAACAACTATCTTTTCCCCACTTAACTGACTTTGGGCCTTTGTCAAATATCAGCTGCTCATATGTAGATGGATTTAAATCTGGTTTCTCAATTCTGTTCCACTGTTCTTTGTATCTGTTGTACCAATACCAGGCTGTTTTGACTACCATGACAGTACAATAGGTTCTAAAATCAGATAGTGTGAGGCCTTCCACTTTGTTTTTCTTATTCAGTAATGCTTTACTTATCTGGAGCCTCTTCCCTTTCCATATGAAGTTGGTGATTTGTTTCTCCATCTCATTAAAAATGCCATTGGAATTTGGATTGGGATTGCATTGTATCTGTAGATCGCTTTGGGTAGAATAGACATTTTCACAATGTTGAGTCTTCCTATCCATGAGCAAGGTATATTTTTCCACTTATGTAGGTCCCATTTGGTTTCTTTTTTTTTTTGATTTACATGAAAATTTACAAGTCAAGTCAGTCTCTCATACAAAAATTTGTATACACCTTGCTATGTACTCCTAATTGCTCTCCTCCTAATGAGACAGCACACTCATCCTCTCCATCGTGTATTCCCTGTGTCCATTCAGTCAGCTCCTGGCCCCCTTTGCCGTTTCATCTCATCTCCAGACAGGAGGTGCCCACATAGTCTCACATGTCTACTTGAGCCAAGAAGCTCACTCCTTACCAGTGTAATTTTCTGTCTTATATTCCAGTCCAATTCCTGTCTGAAGAGTTGGCTTTGGGAATGGTTCCAGTCTTGGACTAACAGAAGGTCCCAAGACCATGACCTCCAGGGTCCTTCTAGTCTCAGTCAGACCATTAAGTCTGGTCTTTTTACGAGAATTCAAGGTCTGCATCTCATTGTTCTCCTGCTCCATCAGGGATTCTCTGCTGTGTTCCCTGTCAGGGCGGTCATTGGTTACAGCTGGGCACCATCTAGTTCTTCTGGCCTCAGACTGATGCAATCTCTGATTTATGTGGCCCTTTCTGTCTCTCAGGGTCATAATTACCTTGTGTCTTTGGTGTTCTTCATTCTCCTTTGCTCCAGGTGGGCTGAGACCAATTGATGAATCTTAGATGGCCTCTTCTAGCATTTAAGACCCTGGACGCCACTTACCAAAGTGGGATGTAGAATGTTTTCTTAATACATTTTGTTATGCCAGTTGACCTAGAAGTCACCTGAAACCATGGTCCTCAGATCCCCACCCCTGCTACCCAGGCCTTTGAAGCTTTTGGTTGTATTTACAAAACATCTTTGCTTTTGGTTTAGTCTAGTTGTGCTGACCTCTCCTGTACTGTGTGTTTTCTTTCCCTTCACCTAAAATAGTTTTTGTCTACTATCTAATTAGTGAATATCCCTCTCCCTCCCTCCCCACCCTCATAACGATCAAAGAATATTTTCTTCTGTGTTTAAACTATTTCTTGAGTTCTTATAATAGTAGTCTCATACAATATTTGTCCTTTTGCAACTGACTAATTTCACTCAGCATAATGCTTTCCAGATTCCTCCATGTTGAGGTGTTTCACAGATTCATCGCTGTCCTTTATCATTGAGTAGTATTCCATTGTGTGAATATACCGTAATTTATTTACCCATTCATCCGTTGACGGGTCTTTTGGTTTCTTGCAATAGTGTCTTGTAGTTTCCTCTGTATAGGTTTTTTATGTCTCTGTCTAGATTTATTCCTAAGTATTTTATCTTCTTCGTTGTTATTGTAAATGGTATTGATTTGTTGATTTCCTCTTCAGCGTTCTCTTCACTCATGTAGAGAAATCCAACTGATTTTTGTATGTTTATCTTGTATCCTGATACTTTGTTGAACTCTTCTACTAGGTCCAGTAGTTTTCTTGTGGATTCTTTAGGGTTTTCTGTGTATAAGATTATATCATCTCCAAATAGGGATACTTTTACTTCTTCCTTACCAATTTGGATGCCTATTATTTCTTTTTCTAGCCTAATTGCTTTGGCTAGAACCTCCAGCACAATGTTGAATAAGAGCAATGATAAAGGGGATCATTTTCTGCTTCTTGTTCTCAAGGGGAATGTTTTCAGAGTCTCCACTTAGGATGATGTTAGCTGTTGGCTTTGTATAAATGCCATTTATTATGTTGAGGAATTTCCCTTCTATTCCTATTTTGCTGAGAGTTTTTATCATGAATGGGTGTTGGACTTTGTCAAATGTCTTGGCTTACTTTAAACAAGAGATATATGTGTAACGATTTTTTTCCTTGGAGTATATTTCCTTTACATTCTGACTTTTTAGCAGAGATAGAAAGCTTCCTCAGTTGTTAACAATTAGGGGAAGGCAGGCAATTTTCAAGAAGTCCGAACCATTTCTACTGAAAAACAGCTAGGCAATTAAAGTGTTTCAGGCAGGCATGTATAGGATCAGTTTAATTTAGTAAAGACTGAATTTTAAAACTTCATGAGCTTTGCTTTTGGGTGTATTTTTTTTTTCCTTCTTTTTTCTGACTTGAACACAGAGAAAAGGTAAACTGTATTTTCTCTTGATTCCCGGGGTAGCTAACTCAGGGAGCTCAATGACACATAGCCACGAAAATTCTGAGCTAATCCCATTGATACAGCTGTCATGGACTGAATTATGTCCCCCCAAAAATGTCTGTTTCAATTGGGCTGGGCCATGATTCCTATATGTTGTAAATCCTACCTTTATGATGTTAATGAGGGAGGATGGGCATCAGTTGTGTTAGTGAGCTAGAACTCAACCTACAGGATTGGTTTGTGTCTTGAGGAAATCTCTTGAGATATAATAGATAGAAGCAAACAGAGAGATGGGAGGGACCTCATACCACCAAGTAAGCAGCAAGAAAGCAGTGCTGGGAGCAGAGCATGCCCTTTAGACCTGGGGTCCCCAAGCAAATAGCTCCTAGTCTGGGGGAACATTGAAGAGAAGGCTGACAGAGAGAGAAAGCCTTCTCCTGGAGCTGAGGCCCTGAATTTGGACTTTTGGCCTACTTTACTGTGAGAAAATAAACTTCTCTTTGTTAAAGCCATCCACTTGTGGTATTTTTGTTATAGCAGCACTAGATGACTAAGACGACAGCTAAGTAAATAATGGGCCTAAAGACAGGCCTCTGCAAAGAAAATCTTTAAACTGATTCTATTGTAAAAAGGAACAGAGTCAAAGGATTTTAGCTTTTAGAAATTTTCTCTGGTCAAAACTTTTACTCAAAATTCCTCCTATTTATCTTGGATTTCATTGAACATCCTCTAATCAACTCCAAGATGGGTTTCTTCTGCATGGGTTTGTTTTTAACTTGTCATGAGCTGTGCTGCTTTCTGGTGGCTGTTGGATTCAAGAGATTTTTAAAATTTCAAAGACATATGAAGAAGGTGGCTAGGCACCACTTGAGAAGATTTTTAAATTTTTCTTGGCATAGTGGAGTTCTCCTCTTCAGGGTGAGCTGTTCTCATGTCACCCACAAAGGAATAACTCATCTCTGCAAGGTGCTTCTGGACATTCAGCGGCTTTTGTTTTCTTCACCATACTGTGCTGATCATCTTTAAAAATAAGTGCAAGAGGGCTTATCTCTGGAAACCTACTGACCATTTCAAATGAAAAACTAAATCTGTGTTCTTTTATTTTGAAAATTCTGAGGCAGTTATTGTTTCCACATACATTAGCTCACACATGGGCATCAGGTTGTTTCTCTGGATTAAGGCATTAGTGGTTACTTTTATACAACACTTAACAGTGCCAGGTACAATGACTGTTAACACTAGAACTGTGATACCACAGAACAGAATTCACCTAATCGAAGCACTCACCCTTTTGGATAGCCAGCTAAACATATCAGAAAAGGGAAAACTGAATCCAGTTTGTTCAGGTATGTGTAACCAGTGGCCCCTTCATGTATTTTTTCAATATCATTTCTACTTATCCTGAAGTGTTAATCCTAGTGCAGCATGAGGTGTTTGCAACTGCAGAGACACTGCCTTTTTGGGCAAGAAAGTGATCTAAAACTATGCAATGGTCAATCACCACCTTTGATAGTGAGTTTAGTGATTTTTCCTAGTCAGTCAAGGCACTAGCAACATCATCAGCTATTTGTACCATAGAGTCAGAGAGGTTTCAAATGGTGTGTTCTAAATAAGCAATGCCCCACCAGAATATAAAGGACTGCACAAATTAGAATCCCTCCTCTGGATTAACATCAATGAGGTTAAACCCATATCTTAAACCTCTCTTAGTCTTTTTCCTCTCTAATAAATTTAATCCTAACCTATTGGTCAATGAGTGCTTTCATTGTGTGTATGGATGTCTAAATCCAGTGTGACCCAGAGTGCATTGCCCCACCATGCTCCATCTATATGAGGCAGAGCCCAAACATAAGAGTCAGAACTAGGATAAGGATTTCTTTTCACAGGATCTCTTTGTCTTCTGCACAGGAAAACTCATTGCTGCCAAGTTGATTCCAACTAATAGCAACCGTTTAGGACAAAGTAGAATTATCCCATAGGGATTCCAAGGAGCAGCTGGTAGATTTGAACTACTGACCTTTTGATTAAAAATATTCACAAAAGGAGCACAGAACATTTTCTTTCCAGTGTAATCATGAGGAAATGGGGTGGATACTTTGGCTTTCTAAAGCCAGGATTTAGTTAAAGAATTGTTACAAATGGATAATTGTCCCAATTTAATGCATTCAAAAGTTTGTTATAGTGGAGGAATGGTTCATTTACATCAGTTCTGGTTGAGCAAGTTTTTATTTTCTGCACCAGAAGTAAATAGGTCGTGAAGCTTCCAAACCTGTGGGGCCAGGCTTGGGAATCATTGAAGGCATGGTTCATACATAAGATGTCTCTTATTCAGGTGCAATTTTCTACAGCTTTCTCCTCGATCTAGGTTAAATTGAAACAGGTTAGCCACGACTCCTGTGATAAGTCAGGAGGGTGCCACAGCCTTATCCAAATTGCCTTTTGGAAAGTAATGGTTTTGTTAATTACTGCAGGAGGCACATGGGTATAATTAATTACGGGGATGGCCACTGGTCGTAATTCTGATGGACATCTGGCATATTCAGCAATTGGTGAGATTAATGGCACCTACAACTTCCTGAGCTAATCTAACAAATGAATTTTCATGCTAGGAGTTAACGATGAGCAGCAACTTAGGCAGAAAGTGTAAGAAGTGCTTCATAGTGGAAAAACACAGCCCAAAAGAAATAAACAAGGCACACATAATAGTGATAACAAAATAAACTATAACAGTGAAAGACATAAAGGAGGATAAAAAGGTCACTAGCCAATAAAAGACAAATAGAATGTTAGTGATAAAATGATACAATGTTGTTTCAAAATCCATGTGTCCTACTGAATTAACTTGTGGCTGGCATTAATAGCAGGGAGTTAATAGAATATAAGTGGTGGAAACAGTTACAAACTTAAGACAAGAAAAGAACTAGTAATATTAAAATCTATACAAGTTATAAACTCAAATTAAGCAAAAACAGCTATAATGGTAAGAAGGTGGCACTACAAATTAAATCATCAAAACCATTAAAATACCCACAACTAAAGATTATGATCCCAGTAACTAAAAGAAATTCAAAAAGAGTCAAATCTTCATTTAATCAACTTGATTTAAAGATAACAATTGACATAATATAATTACCAAAACCACCAAGATATAATTCCACAGTTATGCACAACAGCTAGCAATACTAAAATACAAAAATGACAAAGAGAAAACTAAACAGTTCAAATTTTACTGCAAACTGCTTAGGCAGCTTTAGATCAGGTTCAGAAATCTTGGGAGAAGTTTACCCAGGTATCTTCCGCTTTCCTTCCTGGTGATGTCTGATTTTAATTTCAGTACTTCATTAGGCTTAACAGTCCACTCAGAAATCAGGGTTTCCTTCAGTTGAGCTGTCACGAGTGGCCTGAGATGCAGCCTTTTTCCAGCCATATCAACTAAAGTCTTTCTTCTGTTTGAGAAATGTTTTTAGTTTGACAGGCTTGAATTTTAACTACTGCGATCTCAGAAAGGAGCAGGAGTGCTTCCAGTTCAACCTCCAGGGGGTGCAATGCAATGGATCACTTTTGTGTGGCTTTTTTAGCCATGCTCTCATAACTCTTACCCAAATGATTGGTCAAGACTGTGTGATAGGATAATTGGGGCCCACCAAAGAATTGATCAGCTTTGCCATCCCACTAGGCTTGAAATGAGCCACCACAGAGCTGGGAAAGATACCACTACCATCAAGGAAGAATAGCCAGGAGTGAAAGTTGCATCCCTTGGACCCAGAATCCCTGTGCTGAGAAGCTTCTGGGCCCAGGAGAAAGAGAGTCAGCTATAATCCTGAAGACTGTGAGAAAGAGTGGTAGGAGAGATCTGGCAGAAGAGACCTGGCAGTAGAAACCCAGAAGCAGGAGATAGTGTGGGGGGCTTCCTGGCCCACAGTGATATAAAGCTGGGTGCCTTTGGGCAGAAGCCTAGGGCCAGGGAGAGGTCCACCTGCGAGCGCAGCTGGGGAGAGGCTGTCCTGATGGAAGAACTGTATCTTGAGTGTTCCTGATCCTGAATATTAACTCCTACTTCTCTAATAAACCCTGTTATCACAAGTATTATCTGTGCGGCCATTGCAATGGATTATCAAACCCAGCAAAAAAGTAGAGAGTGCCGTGGGATGGATGGTTGTTGTCAGAATTGGTAAAGATGGCAGAGAGAGGATGCATATCTGACCTCCGCCTCAGAGAAATCAGCCTTGGGCCATTGATCTTGATTCTACTCCCCCCTTGTGAAGTTAGAGGAGCTCAGACACCACCTCCACACCATTTTTACAGGGAGCCATTTTTAATTTGGGTTCTGAATGATGTTAGAAACCTCCTTTGTTCCCACAATATTCCAAAATCATGAACGATCCAAAATAATACCTTGAATCCATGTGGAAGGTTACCAACTTTCTGGAAGCCAGCTTGCAAGCCCTGATCAATACAATCATTTCAGCTTGCTGGGCTGAAGTAACATCAGGTAGTGGGTTGCTTTCCAAAACCTCAGTAGACTGGTGGCAGTATACTCACCTTGATAATGAGAACTAGAGGAATCTGGTTTTAAATCTGATCCATCAAAAAAAAAAAAAAAAAATTCAAATCAGGATTGAAAAGGAGAGTTTCCTGCAGGTCTTGTCTAGGAGTGAGTAGTTGGTCTGTTAAATCAATACAATCATGAACAACAGTTTCTAAATTATCAGACAAAGACAATAGAGTAGCTGGGTTTCAAGAACTAATAGTGTGTAATCTAATATTGGATGCACCTAGAAGAAGAACCTCATATGAAGTCAATCAACTAGATGACAAATGTGTTGGAGAAGAATTAAGATAGCAGCCACAGCATGGGGAACATACACGACCAAAAATTTTCCAAGCACAATATCAGCAGTGGTTTCCACCAGCTGGGCTGTTGCAGCAACTGCCCTAAGACATGAAGGATATTCTTTGGCTAGTGGATATAATTGTGAGCTATAATAGCCCACGGGCTGCTGTTGCCCCTCGTGTAGTTGGGTGAGGGCCCCTAAAATGTTTTGAGCTGTTTCTACCACATGCAAAGAAAAATTCAGTTTATAACTGGGAATTCCTAAAGCTGTGGCAGTAAGAAGTGACTATTTCAATTTAGAAACAGCTTGGATGCCCTCTTCAGACAATTGAAATGGGTCAAGGGGCTGAGCCATTAAGGAGAAATTAGAAATCCAGATACAACAATAGCCACGAAGTCCCAAGATCCCCTCAATTTCTTCTTAATGGTAGGGATAGGGAAACTAAAATTGGGTGTTTTCTTTCGGGGTCTATGAAAACTCTTTGGGCTGGAATTATACACCCTAAATATTTCACTGATAGTAAAGCCAGTTGCAATTTTTCTGTAGATGCCTTATGCCCTCTAACAGCCAAATGCTGTAATAGCAAGAGACTATCTTGTAAACAGGCATCCAATGATAGGGAACAGCCTAACAGACTGTCCACATACTGGAGTATGGTGAAGCCATGGGCAAATTGCAAAGGCTGAAAATTGGCATGCAAGAACTGTGAAAATAACTGGGACTTTTTATATATCCTTAAGGTAAAACTGTCCAGGTAAACTGTTGATCATTGCACATGAAAGCAAACAGGTATTGACTCTCTGAATGTATTAGAATACAGAAAAAGGCACTATAAAAATCCACTACAGTAAAATGAGTAGTTTCAGAGAGATATTGGAAGAAATTAAGTGGAGATTAGGCACCATGGGAAACCATGTGATAACAATGAGATTGATGGCACCTGAATTTAGAGACCATCTCAAGAATAGATTTGATGTGTTGAACACTAATGACTGAAGACCAGACAAGCTGTGGAATGACATCAAGGACATCATACTGAAGAAAGCAAGAGGTCATTAAAAAGACAGGAAGGAAAGACAAGACCAAAATGGATATCAAAAGAGACTGTAAAACTTTCTCTTCAAAATCAAGCAGCTAAAGCAAAAGGAAGAAATAATGAAGCAAAAGAACTGAACAAAAGATTTCAAAGGGTGGCTTGGGAAGACAAAGTAAAGTATTACAATGCCATGTACAGAGATTTGGAGATAGAAAACCAAAAGGGAAGAACATGCTTGGCATTTGTCAAACTGAAAGAGCTGAAGAAAAAGTTCAAGCCTCGAGTTGCAGTAGTGAAGGATTCTATGGGGAAAATATTAAATGATGCAGGAAGCATCAAAAGAAGATGGAAGGAATACACAGAGTCATTATACAAAAAAGTAGTGGTTGATATCCATCCATTTCAAGAGGTAGCATATGATCAGGAAGCTATGGTGCAGAAGGAAGAAGTCCAAGCTGCACTAAATGCATGGGTGAAAACAAGGCTCCAGGAATTGATGGAATATCAATTGGGATGTTTCAACAAACACATGCAGCACTGGAAGTGCTCACTCGTCTATGCCAAGAAATCTGGAAGACAGCTACCTGGCCAACTGACTGAAAGAGATCCATATTTATGCCTATTCCCAAGAAAGGTGATTCAACCGAATGCAGAAATCATTGAACAATATCGTTAATATCACATGCAAGTAAAATTTTGAAGATCATTCAAAAGTGGTTGCAGCAGTATATTGATAGGGAACTGCCAGAAATTCAGGCTGGGTTCAGAAGAGGAGGTGGAGCCAGGGATATCATTGCTAATGTCAGATGGATACTGGCTGAAATCAGAGAACACCAGAAAGATGTTTATCTGTTTGGCTATGCAAAGGCATTCTACTGTGTGAATCATAACACATTATTGATAAAATTCTGAAGAATGGAAATTCCAGAACACTTAATGGTGCTCGTGGGGAACCTGTGCATAGATCAAGAGGCAGTTGTTCGGACAGAACAAGGAGATACTGTGTGGCTTAAAGTCAGAAAAGGTGTGCATCAGGGTTGTATCCCTTCACCACATCTATTGCATTTGTATGCTGAGAAAATAATCCGAGAAACTGGACTGTATGAAGAAGAATGGGGCATCAGGATTGGAGGAAGACTTGTAAACAACCTGCATTACGCAGATGACACTACCTTTCTTGCTGAAAGTGAAGAGGAAGCACTTACTGATGAAGATCGAAGGCCGTAGCCTTCAGTATGGATTACACCTCAACACAAAGAAAATAAAAATACAACTGGACCAATAAGCAACATCATGATAAACAGGGAAAAGACAGACCTTGTCAAGAATTTCATTTTACTTGGATCCACAATCAATACCCATGGAAGCAGCAGTCAAGAAATCAAAAGATGGATTGCACTGGGCAAATCTGCTGCAGAAGACCTCTTTTAAATGTTGAAAATTGAAGTTGTCATCTGACGACTAAGGTACACCTGACCCAAGCCATGGTATTTTCAATCATATCATATGCATGCAAAAACTGGATAATGAATAAGAAAGAAAGACCAAATAATTGGTGCCTTTGAATTGTGTTGTTGATGAGGAATATTGAATATACCATGGAGTGCCAAAAGAAGGAACAAATCTGTCTTGGAAGAAGTACAACCAGAATGCTTCTTAGAAACAAGGCTGGTGTCATGGATTGAATCGTGTCCCCCCCAAAATATGTGTCAAATTGGTTAGGCCATGGTTCCCAGTGTTGTGTAGTTGTCCTCCATTTTGTGATTGTAATTTTATATTGAGAGGATTAGGCTGGGATTGTAACACCACCCTTCCTCAGGTCACCTCCCTGATCCAAGGTAAAGGGAGATTTCCTGGGGTGTGGCCTGCACCACCTTTTATCTCTCAAGAGTTAAAAGGAAAGAGAAGCAAGCACAGAGAGTTGGGGACCTCGCACCACCAAGAAAGAAGCACCAGGATCAGAGCATGCCCGTTAGACCCACACACACACACACACACACATTCAGATGCAGAGAGATATCATTTCACATAAATGTAAACTGGCAACTCCAGTGAGAGAGCTTCTATAGTCTAAGGAACAAAGAAATTATAATACAATTGTTTGATTGGTTAGTCTTTGGCTGAGGTCACAAGAAGGGTAGACTAGTAGGTGGGGAATGAGGTTCTATTGGATAACTGGGTACAGGAGGAAGGCTTACAGTGTTACAGTTTCAGGAATTAATTACAGAGGTCTTCAATCATAGTCACAAATGCTTACATTGCCTATCCTTCAGGAGTCATAAAAATATCACAGTATGAAACAAAACAGTCCTAACCAGATGTCTCAGAAATTAATGAGAACCACTTGGTACCAGGATCTTGTTTCACAGAGATAGTTTGTTAAAACAAAATCTTCTTAAGTTGCCTGGGAAAATTTTAGATAGGATTAATTCCATGGGCCTTTTAAAACAACTTTTATTACATCCCTGTCATAAATCTCTCTTGTCCCACTTTAAACAAGACACCTGCGTAAAGATTCCTTTCTTAGAGTATATTTCCTTTACTTTCTCACTCTTCAGCACAGACAGAAATCTTCCTCAGTTACTTACTAATGATTGGGGGAGGGGTGATGGCAGGCATTTGTCAAGAGATCTGAACTGTTTCTACTGAAAAGCAGCTAGGCAATTAAAATGTTCCAGGCAGGGATGAAGAGGATCGGTTTAATCTAGCAAAACTGAATTTTAAAACTTCATGAGCTTTACTTTTGAGTGTTTTTTTTTTTTCCTGACATATCACAGGGAAAAGTTAAACAACATTTTCCCTTGATTCCCATGGTAGCTAACTCAGGGAGCTCAATGACACATAGTTGTGAAAACTCTGAGCTAATGCCATTGATACAGCTAAGTAAATAATGGGCCTAAAAACATGTCTCCGAAAAGAAAGGGTTTAAACTGATTCTATTGTAAAAAGCAGCAAAGACAAAGGATTTTAGCTTTTAGACATTTTACTCTGGTCAAAAGGTTTACTGGAAATTTCTCTGCTACAAAATTAATAAAAGATCCCATTCTATACATCAACAAATACCAAACTATGAAGGAAACTTATACAGATATTATTTTAATGAGGAATTTATAAAACCATATGGAAACTTTTAAAGACCTGAATGAATAAAAAAAAAATTTTTTTTTATTCATTCAGGTCTTTAGACTGGAGAATTATATTCAAGGAAGAAAGAATATCAGTAAAATTGTAATTCTAACCAATTTATAAATTTAATACAATTCCAATCAAAACTGAACTAGAATTATCATCAAGGAACTTTTTACTAATATAATAAATAAATGAATTGAAGTATTTAAAAAATTTTTCTTTTTATTTTAAAGAATAGCCAAGGCAATTTTAATAAGTAATACTGATTATTATTATGTTATAATCATAACAATTTTGTCCTATTAGTAGAAGAATAGACCTACAGGTTAAGGGAACGGAACAGATAATCAATGATTACATGTATTTATAAATAGGATTTTAGTTAATGTCATGTGGGAATACTGGTGGATAATACAACAGACAACTCTTTAAATAGTGTTGATATAGTTAGTTTTCCATACGGAAAAAAATGCACTGTGGTACACACATAAAAATCTCAGGTAGATTGAAGAAATAAATATTAGTAACAAAATCATAATGCTTACAGAAAAGGGAGAAAATATCTTTATGAACTTAGAAAAGAAAGGAATTTCTAAGCAAGATGCACACGCACACAACAAAAAAATGATTTATAAATGTGTCTACAACAAAATCTTCTGAATGAAAAAGACATCAAAGAAGCATTAAAATAGAGCAAAACATAATTTAAAATATTTACAATATAAATAAGAGAAGATTCAATTTTACTGGAGTTTTGAGGTGCGGGGTGGATAGTGGAAAATAAACCAGAAAGACTTCAGAAAGAAATGAACTTTGAATTTTGTCTTGAACGTGAATAGAAGTTTTGCGTGTGATTAAAATGGAGAGGGACATTCCAGTAAGAGCACAGCACCAGGAAAGGCACTGAGGTATAAGAGAACATGGCGTACTCAGGAGCTAAGGAAAAATATTTCTGCACAGTTTCTTCTCATGTTGAATATAGGTAGTGGTGATAGATACCGGGAAAATGTAGTCCAGGATTATCCTAAATCAGAGGTCCCAAACTTCCTTGGTTCACAGTGTCCTTCATGTCTCAGTAATTTTTCAAAATGTTCCTTTGCCAAAGAAAATTCTTAACAGTCCAGTTATTAAGTAATTAGGAGCAAAAAACTCAATAAATTTATTATATCCTAACAAGTTAGTCTACTACCTGTCTGTCAGTTTGTCAAACTGTGGTGGCTTGCTTGCATGTTGCTGGGCTGTTATGAGCTATGTCACTGGTATTTCAAATTCCAGCAGTGTCACCCATGGTGCACAGGTTTCAGTGGAGCTTCCAGACTAAGACAGACTAGGAAGAATGGCCTCGTGATATACTTCCAAAAATTAGCCAGCAAAAACCCTATGGATCACAGCAAAATATTGTCTGATATATTGCTGGAAGATGGGCCTCCTAGGCAGGAAGGCACTCAAAATACACGGTAGCCACAAAAATGAACTCAAACACTCCAACAATCATGAAGATGGCACAAGGATGGGTAACATTTCCATTATACATGAAGCTGCTGCCATGAGTCAGAGTCGACTTCATAGTGACTAACAACAACAACAACAACAAGAAGTCAGTGATCTGCCATTTAAAATGCTACTTACTGATGGCTCAAGCACGATAAGGACTGAGAGTTCACCTTTCATGGGGAACTACATGATAGTCATAGTGACCATGGAAAGAACATTTCAGAAGGAAAATCCTAAGAGAGGATTTAAGAGAGAGTGTATTCTACTGCCTGTTTACTGTACTTTTTTCTTTGTTTGCAACCTATTTGTTGGTGTGGGCTATGGGTCACCAACTACTGAAAGATAAAGATGTCCTGCTCTTACAAATGCACATTTCTAAGAGAAACTGAGCCTCCACTTCTATCTAGCTCTTGGTGAGTTGCTTTACTTATCACAGAACAAATCCAGAAGCTACCTATAAACTGAGACACGTTAAATAACTTAGTAAAATTCACACCTCACACACTGAAGTGATGGACGCTGGTTTCAAATCAGCTACCAATCTGTATGTGGGACACTGAAGGCCACAGGCTCTCCCGAAGCAGTGTCAGATGAGAGCCAGGGCCCTCAGCCATGCAATGCCAGTTTCTGAACACTCCTTGGCAGCCATCCTGCACTGAAGTCATTTTCTTACAAACGAACAACGGAGAGATAACACCACCTACCGCACCAGGTGGTTGAGAGTAATTATTTTAAAATAACTCACAATGCAGACACATAGTAAGCACTCAGTCAATAAGAGCTATTATTAGAGGTACCCCTTGCCCTCTTCTAGTCTAGTGCTATTTTCTTAACTTGCAGTGGATCATCTTTCTTCCCTTCAAAATATATAGTTTTCTTTGAGATCCCTGTAAGTCTGTAAAATGCAGAAGGAAAGAATACAATGAGATGAATTATTTTCTCTGTTGATCACTTCCCCCGCCCCTCGCACGTTCTCAAGGAATTTTTTAATACTTGAAATTACAAAAGAAGACTAGACAATATAAATAAAAAGGGTACCAAACAAATAAGAAGTCCCTGCCCTGGGGAATTTACAACTAGGCTATGTTAATTTTCTAAAATGCCCCTAATGCCTTAGCAACTAGTTAATATCTTGGGTTAGTTTTCTCAAAATCCAGTCCATCGTTTCTGCTGTCAGCACTCTCTGAAGCCTTAGCCCACAATGCGCTACTGTCTGCATCTTCTGCGGATAAAACTGCTTAGACCACCAAGGGTCGGGGCACCTGAAATGGAGACAGGTTAAGTAACTTAGTCAAATTCACACAGCTAAAGTGGAGGAGGCTGGTTGAAACACAAGCTGCAGATGCTACCAATCCGCTACCAAACCCTGATGCATATTTGAAATCCTCCTGTGCTAGAGTGCTTGCAAATGAAAAACTGAAAATGATCATCTGACTCTGAACGTGCATGTAAAATAGATTTTTAAGGAAAAATATGGTCACGCTGCTACCAAACCAATATTAGAAAAAAAACATAAATACTCAAGTATATTAATCATCAGTTACTAAAATTAAAATATGTCAATATGCAGAACATGTCTAGATAATAGAAGCAAGTTCATGTATTTATTTTTCATTTTGTTTTTATAAAAGGCTTTTCACAAAAGAAGGACTGCATCTGTCAGCTTTGCTGACTCCTTTTGTCCCCACCCCAAGATTGTCCGCCAAGACTCTGTCATCCTTCTAGGGTGGTTGTTGTTGTTGTGTGCTGTCTGATGGATTGAAACTCATATCAACTCTGTGTATCTCCTGCATTCGCTGAAAGGTTCATCCAGACAGTGGTGAGGGCATTTACTCACTGAGGCATTTAGGTGTCAGTGATCATCCTTCCTCAGTTCAGGTTATGTGAGTCTAAAAAGATTTTTAAGGAGACAGAAAACTATATTCACATAAGTAGTAGAAGACTCTCCCCACACAGGGGTTTTCATCGTATAGAATTCTATGCTTTATTTTTGGAAAATCATGAAGTCCCACTGTGGAAAATAAAATAAAACTGAAGAATTAAATAATATTCCACATGAGTGGACCATTAAGTTGTATTTTAATCATTTCCTTGATGATTTTTTTTCTTTCATTTAGCTTAAATATCTTTAGATCAAATGCCGTCCCATTTACTAATTAGTCACAAAGAATGAGCTCTAATTAAGAGTACAAGAGTTTTTGAGGTGTCCATTGCCAAGGAATATAAAATTTACATTTTGGAGTCATGTTAAATATGAACTTTTTTGAAGTATCTTCAAGAATACAGTCCTACACAACAATTTAAGGACAAAGGAAGAAAGTAAGAGTAGCAGACCTCACTGATCTACCTAGTGTAGAGGTAGTGAGATGATAGGATTGTGCTCAGCTCTCAATTAATTCACTTCCTTTTTCTATTCTTTTGATTGATATTCACGAATATTTCTGTCGGAAATCTCTGTCCTGTCTGTTTTTTTTGCCAGTATAGTAAAGACGTTGGGTAGGTAATTTTGTGTTTTTTAATATCATCATTTTGAATTTTTTTCTGGTTACAAATGAATATATTTTCAGTGGAAAGAATCTAGAGAATACAAAGAATCATCTAAAACAATCCAATGAAGATAAATTACAGCTTAATTATTTTATTTTTTTAAATTTCATTGTAGTAAAATATACAAAACATTGTCACTCTCCATTTTTAAGCATACAATTTAGTAACACTGATTACATTAACAATGCTGTGCAGCTACCATCACCATCCAGCTCCAAAACTTTTTCGTTACCTGTAATGGAAGCTCAGTACCCATTAAGCAATAACTCTTCATTCCTTCTTCCTTTTACCTCCTAGTAACCATCCATCAACATTTGCCTCTATACATTTTTCTATTCTAGATACTTTCACCATCAACTTTCATAGAAGCAGCACTCAATAAATGAAAAGACATATTGCACTGGGCAAATCTGCTGTGAAAGACCTCTTTAAAGTATTAAAAAGTAAAGATATCACTTTAAGGACTAAAGTGCACCTGGCCCAAGCCATAGTGTTTTCAATCGCCTCATATACATGAGAAAGCTGGGCAATAAATAAGGAAAACCAAAGAAGAACTGATGCATTCGAATTATGGTGTTGGTGAAGAATATTGCATATACTACCACTGACTGCCAGAAGAACAAAAAAACCTATCTTGGAAGAAGTACAGCCTGAATGCTCCTTAGAAATGAGGATGGGAAGCCTTCATCTCATATGAGTTGGACATGTTATGAGGAGGGACCAGTCCCTGGAGAGGAACATCATGCTTGTCAAGGTGCACGGTCAGCAAAAAAGAGGAAGACCCTCAATGAGATGGATTGACACAGTAGCTGCAACAATGGGCTCAAGCATAGCAATGATTATGAGGATGCTGCAGGACAAGGCAGTGTTTTGTTCTGTTGTACATTGGGTCTCCATGAGTCAGAACTGACTCAATGACGCCTAACAACAACAACAGGTACTTCACCTAAGTGAAACCATACAATCTTTGTGCCCTTTGCACCTTCATGCCTGATTTACTTCACTCCACACAATGATCTCATAGCCAAATTCTATAATTCTCTTTATATATATATTTTTTCTATTATATATAAACATGGAAACCCTGATGGCATAGCGGTTAAGCGCTATGGCTGCTAACCAAAAAAAGGTCAGCAGATAGAATCCACCAGGCACTCCTTGGAAACTATACGGGGCAGTTCTACTTTGCCCTATAGGGTCCTATGAGTCTGAATCGACTTGACGGCAGCAGGTTTTTGGGTTTATATATAAACATAAGCATATATATATATATCCATAAACAAATTGTGATACATACATGCAATGGAGCACTACACAATGGTAAAGAGCAGTGATGAATCTGTGAAATATCTCACTACATGGATGAATCTGGAGGGCATTATCCTGAGTGAAATAAGCCAATCACAAAAGGACAAATATGGCATGAGACCACTATTATAAGAACTCAAGAAAAGGTTTACCTGCAGTAAAAAGTATTCTTTGATGGCTACGAGCATGGGGAAAGATGAAAAGGGGAAATCACCAACTAGATAACAGACAAATTTCAACTTTGGTGAAGGGATAGACAACACACAATACAGGGGAAATTACACAATTTCAAGGCAAAGTCATAGAAGTCTTCCAGACACATGTAAACACCTCGAGGGATCATGTTGCTGGGACTGATGGTTGGGGATCATAGTCTTGGGGGACATCTAGGTCAATTAGCATAACATAGTCCATAAAGAAAATGTTCTACATCCCACTTTGGTGAGCAGCATCTGGGTCTTAAACGCATGCTAGTGGCCATCTGAGATACATCTATTCATCCCATCCTGTCCGGAGCAAAAGATAATAAAGAAAACCAAAGACAAGAGAAAAATATTAGCCCAAAGGACTAAAGGACCACATAAACCAAAGCTCTACCATCCTGAGCCCAGAAGAACTAAATGGTGCCCAGATATCACTACTGACTGCTCTGACAGGGATCACAACAGAGAGTCCTCTACAGAATGGGAGAAAAACATGGAACAAAACTCAAATTAAAAAAAAAAAAAAAAATGACAAGACTTACTGATTTGACAGAGACTGGAGGAACCCCTGAGACTATGGCCACTGGACACTCAGCTAACTCAGAACCAAAATAACTTCCAAAACCCGCTTTTCAGACAAAAGCTATACAGGCTTATAAAACAAACAATAACACACGTGAGGAATGTGCTTCTTAGTTCAATCAAATACATGAGACCAAATGGGCAACTCATACCCAAAAGACAGATGAGAAGGCAAGAAGCGACAGGAACTGGATGAATGACACAGGGAACTTGGGGTGGGATTGCATTGTGGGGATTGCAACAAATGTCATGAAACAATATGTGTATACATTTCTGAATGACAAAGAAAAAGATATCCCTTTATTGAATGATAAGTAGATTGAAATAAAAAAATCCCTGATTTTAATGATTTTTAAATTAGCAAATCTATCAAAATAACATCTTCCAAATACTTTGAAGTTTTCCAATTCTTCCCGGGATTTTTTTTTTTTTTTTTTTTTCTGGTGAGTGGCATTGAAGAGTTTGTGTAGAATTCCATTGGTACCTTGCCTTGTCACTTTCATTTTATGCCTGTTTTTCATCATTAAATTTTTCTCCAAATTCTGTATTTCATAGCTGTCTTAGGCTGGGCTCTTTAGAGAAGCAAAGCCAGTAAAGCATATAAATATATATATAAACCAAAACCAAACCAACTGCCGCCAAGTTGATTCCGACTCATAACAAACCTATAAGACAGAGTAGAACTGCCCGATAGAGTTTCCAAGGAGCACCTGGTGGATTCAAACTGCTGACCTCTTGGTTAGCAGCCATAGCACTTAATCACTACTCCACCAGGGTTTATATTTATATCAAGGAAATGGCTCACACGGTTGTAGAGGCTGTAACGTCTCAAGTCCATGGGTCAGGATAGAGGCTTCTTCTGGTTCACATAGCCACAGGGGTTGGTGAACCCAAGATAGGCAGGTCAGAGAGCAGGACTCTTGCTCACAGGCTGTAAAGATCAATGAATCCTAACGTCGGCAGGCAAGACCTCAGATAAGCTGCTAGCTCAAGTCCCAAGAACTGGAGGTCAGATGAACAGGAGCCAGTTGCAGGATCCAGAGCAAGTAAAAGCCCATAAGCTTTGCCACAATGTCTATTCATATTCGATGCAGGCCGCATGTCCAAGGAAACTCCCTTTCAACTGATTGGCTACTTACAGCAGATCCTATCATGGAGGTGATCATATTATATCAAATCTTATCATGGAAGTGATCAAAACATCATATGACTGCCAAACCACTGAGAATCATGACCCAACCAAGGTGACACACAACAACCATCACAATGGCCATTTACGCTTTGGAACTTAGAGAACAAAGCAAATCCATTTTATCCTGTTTTCTCTTTAATTTGCACATTAGAGATATGAAATATTCATTCAAAATGTTCTCACTTATTTATTCATTTAAAAATGAATTACACACACACATACAAAAAAATCACCACACATATTTGAAAGAGAAAGTAAATATTCAGATCTGTTTTCAACTTGTCCCTCAACAATAGAAACCCAGAAGGTTAGAATGACACTGATTAAGAGCAACATTCTAGATCATCTCAATCATATATAACTAAAAATATTTCAGCAATGGTGGTGTTTATTTGAATCATGATTTCATTAACAACAGAGCCCTGGTGGCACAGTGGTTAAGAGCATGGCTCCTAACCAAAAGGCCAGGAGTTCGAACCCATCAGTCACTCCTTAGATACCCTATGGGGCACTCCTACTCTGTCCTATAGGGTCACTATGAGTCAGAATCAATATGACAGCAACAGGTTTTGGTTTGGTTCATTAGCAGCAATGGGGGTGAGTTTAAATTTCAGTATACTACTGTGAAGCTAGTTTAGTCCTTTATTAAATATCAAAGTTCACAGAGTGTTGTGTGAAATAACTAGATATTGTCTCATAGCTGTTTTCACATTAGTACTCTGAATTCATCATTTGACAGTTTTTGAACAAAGTTATACCTGTCCACTTTTTTGTTGTCGTAGTCACTGAGTCTCTGAGTCTGAAAGCATTCAGAAATGTACCATTCAGGAGGAGAGATGAAGTTCTTCTTGCCTTCTTCTTAGCCAGCAGTTCAGCTATTTTAGAAGGCAAGCAAGTGTAGTTCCTCAGTCCTCATTTTAATCCAACACCATCAATCTTATAGCTATTATACATTTCTTTTAAAACTGGCACTAAGAATTAAGTTCTCTCAAGAGTTTTCATATTTTTTATGTATATTTTAAAAGTCTATTGAAGACTATTTTTTCCAAGTAATACTTCCTGAAATTTTTGAACAAATTACATTTCAAAGTCATTTTGTTCAAGTAGAAGTTCCAGAACTGTTATGTAAGGAACTTGGTATATACTTTCCTCAGAAGGTAGAAAAATCTGGACAAAATTATAAAAAATAACCATGTATAGTCTCCAGGAATTGACCTAAGAGCATACTGCTGAGAACTTGTTATTAAAGAAAATCTCCAGAAAGTTCAGTAAAAGAGTACTGTTCTCATTCATCTCTCTCTCTCTCCCTGCCCAATTCTGTGGCTTGAAAGCTCTCCACTGGGTGGTAGCAAGCCATGAGGACTGGAAGCTCTGCTGCCCTGCTGCCAGAAGGGAATAATTTTATAGTACCCAAACCCAACCCACTGCCGTCGAGTCGATTCTGACTCTAGTAGAGCTTGGAAAAACCCATGCTGAAGGTTAAATACGATAGAGATTACATTGCCATCAGGGAAAGTTAATGGTACTTGTTGGAACAAATGACAAAACAGAAGATCAACCAGAAATTGGACAGGGAGATCTGGAGAAAGAGACATCCAAAAAGGGCCCTACTAAGAGGACCCTTACCATGGTGGTCCAGAAGGCTATGCACACGCACACGGCTGTGTCCACTTAGAGAAGCCAGAGAGGGTGATTGTGAGTTACTAGTCTCTGACTAAATGCTGCAGGACAGGCTTGTAAGCTCCTTGAAATCTGGAAGCATTTCCCAGACCATACACAGATTTAATGGCAAAAGTTGGGATACTTACTGAGTCAATGGATTTAAGCACAACTTCTGAACAATTATTGGTGAACTGCTAAGCTATGCTGACTCAGGGGTGATCACTAGAAAGGCAGAGTAAAAAATAAAAACAATAAAATCTGAGCAGTGATATCAGAGGCTATGCACTTGCAGGGAAACAAACTCCACAGAATTAACATAAGCAAGCTATGAACCAATAAATAAAATTTAACAACAATAGCAAGCTCTTTGATGGGTAGAATTCAGAATCCAGGGTTAGTACAATATTTTATCTAAAATGTCAAGTTCTCAAAAACAACAACAAATGTGTACATACACATCACATATACAAAAAATGCAGAGGCAGGAAAATGGACCCCATACATTGTGGTAGGGGGAAGGAGGGGGAGGAGGAAGACAACAGAGATTTTCTTAGAGGAGGCCCAGATATTAGAATTAGCAAATGAAGATATCAAAGTAGATACTATAAATAAAACAAACAGAACTGAAGAACACAATGTTTAAATAACTAAAGAAGGTATTATGGGAATGACTCATTGAACAGAGAATGTCAATAAAGAGATAGAAACTATCAAACAAATCAAATAGAAACTCTAGAGTTTAAAACTACAGTAATAGAAATGAAAAAATTCACTGGAGGAACTCAAAAACATATTTGAGCTGGCAGAAATAAAAATAAGAGAACTTGAAGGTAGATCTACCAAAATTATCCAATAAGAAAATAATTTTGCTCAATATTTTTAATAACTATTGTACATTGAAAATAATCAAGGAATTTTTAAGTCTTAAATTCATTATTTAGAAGTTATTTTTTTTTTTTACAATTCTCATCTCTTATTGCCTTCTTTCTTATCATCATTATACTAAAACAACACATTTTTAGTTGAATGTAATAGATGTTAAAAGTAGAAAAATGAGAAAATAAAGACAACTATAAAGGTGTTAAAATCGGCTATTATTCCTTTTCAATCTAAACTCAAATATAGTCATTATAGTCATTATATTCTATACTCTGCCAATATTTTCCTACAAATATTTATATAAAATTAGGAACATCCTATTCACTTAAGAATATAATGTGATTATTTTTACTTGTTAATATCTAAAGTTATATTTGTATTTTTCTTCTAATAGCCAACATAAATCTTTCTATAGGATTTGTTTGAACTTCTAAGAGTAGTATACAACTTTTAGAAGTTCATATGTTTCATCATTGTTGGCATATTTACCTATTAATAAGTGGGCTAAAATTGTTGTTGTTAGGTGCTGTCTAGCTGGTTTTGACTCATAGTGACCCAACCACAACAGAACAAAACACCACCTGGTCCAACGCCATCCTCACAGTCTTTGCTATGCTTGATCCCATTGTTGCAACCATTGTGTCAATGCATTTTGTTGAGGGTCTTCCTCTTTTTCACTGATCATGGTTTAATGGCTTAATGTCAACCAATTCTTTTCGGTACAGTGACTGTGTGTTCCTACCATCTTCTTTTGATGCTTCTCGCGTCCTTCAATATTTTGTGCATAGAATCCTTCAATATTGCAACTAGAGGCTTGAATTTTTCCTTCAGTTACCCCAGCTTGAAAAATGCTGAGCGTGTTCTTCCATTTCGGTTTTCTAACTCCAGGTCTTTGCACATTTCTTTATAATAGTTTACTTTGTCTTCTCGAGCCACCTTCTGAAATTTTCTGTTGATTTCTTCCTTTCACTTTAGCTACTCTACATTCAATAGCAAGTTTCAGAGTCTCTTCTGACATCCGTTTTGGTTTTTTCTTTCTTTGCTGTCTTTTTAATGACCTTTTGCTTTCTTTGTGTATGGTGTCCTCGATGTCATTTCATGACTCGTCTGGTCTTCAGTCATTAGTATTCAATGCACTAAATTTATTCTTTAGATGGTTTCCAGATTCAGGTGGGATATACCCAAGGTCATGCTTTGTTTCTCATGGACTTGTTTTAATTTTCTTCAGTTTTAATTTGCACTTGCATAGGAGCAATTGATAGTCTGTTCCTAAGACGGCTCCTGGCCTTGTTCTGGTTAATGATACTGAGCTTCTCCATTGTCTCTTTCCATAGATACAGTTGATTTGACTCCTGTGTATTCCATCTGGCAAGGTCCACATGTATAGTCGCTGTTTATATTGTTGAAAAAGATATCTGCGATGAAGAAGTTACTGTTCTTGCAAATTCTATCATGCGATCTCTGGCGTTCTTTCTACCACCAAGGCCATGTTTTCCAGCTACAAATCCTTTTTCTTTCTAACTTTTGCATTCCAATCACCAACAATTATCAATGCATCCTGGTTGCTCGTTTGATCGATTTCAGACTGCAGAAAAAAGTTGGTAAAAATCTTCAATTTCCTCATCTTTGGCATAAGTTTGAATAATAGTTGTATTAACTCGTCTTCCTTGTAGGCGTGTGGATATTATTCGATTACTGACAGCATTGTACTTCAGGATAGATCTCGAAATGTTCCTTTTGACGATGAATGTGACACCATTACTCTTCAATTTGTCGTGTCATTCCTGGCATAATAGACCATATGATAGTCTGATTCAAAATGGCCAACACCAATCCATTTCACTTGACTAATACCTAGGATATCAATGTTTATGCATTCCATTTCATTTTTAACTACTTTTCAATTTTCCTAGATTCATACTTTGTGCATTCCATGTTGTGATTATTAATAGATATTTGCAGCTGTTTCTTGTTATTTTGAGTCATGTCACCTCAGCAAATAAAGGTTCCAAAATCTTGACTCCATTCTTGTCATTAAAGTTGACTCTACTTTGAGGAGGCAGCTCTTCCCCAGTTGTATTTTGAGTGTCTTCCAACCTGAGGGGCTCATCTTCCAGCACTCTATCAGACAATGTTCTGCTGCTATTCGTAAGGTCTTCACTGGCCAATTTTTAAAAAATAATAATTTTTATTGTGCTTTAAGTGAAAGTTTACAAATCAAGTCAGTCTCTCACATATAAACTTATATACACCTTACTACATACTCCCATTTACTCTCCCCCTAATGAGGCAGCCTGCTCCCTCCTTCTAGTCTCTCCTTTCGTGACCATTTTGACAGTTTCTAACCCTCTCTACCCTCCCATCTCCTCTCCAGACAGGAGATGCCAACATAGTCTCAAGCATCCACATGGTGCAAGTAGCTCACTCCTCATCAGCATCTCTCTCCAACCCATTGTTCAGTCCAATCCATGTCTGCTGAGTTGGCTTCGGGAATGGTTCCTGTCCGGAGCCAACAGAAGGTTTGGGGACCCTGACCACTGGGGTCCTTCTAGTCTCAGTCAGACCATTAAACCTGGTCTTTTGATAAGAATTTGTGGCCTGAATCCCATTGTTTTCCTGCTCCCTCAGGGGTTCTCTGTTGTGTTCCCCGTCAGGGCAGTCATCGGTTGTGGCCGGGCACCATCTAGCTTTTCTGGTCTCAGGATGATGTAGTTTCTTGTTCATGTAGCCCTTTCTGTCTCTTGGGCGCATAATTACCTTGTAAGCTTGGTGTTCTTCATTCTCCTTTGATCCAGGTGGGTTGAGACTCATTGATGCATCTTAGATGGCTGCTTGCTGGCTTTTAAGACCCCAGATATCACACTTCAAAGTGGGATGAAGAATGTTTTCTTAATAGATTTTATAATGCCAATTGACTTAGATGTCTTCTGAAGCCATAGTCCCCAAATCCTTGCCCCTGCTTTGCTGACCTTTGAAGCATTCAGTTTATTCAGGAAACTTCTTTGCTTTTCGTTTAGTCCAGTTGTGTTGACCTCCTCTGTATTGAGTGTTGTCCTTCCCTTCACCTAAACTAGGTTTTATCTACTATCTAATCAGTAAATAACCCTCTCCCACCCTCCCTCCCTCCCCCGCTCTCATATCCACAAGAGAATGTGTTCTTCTCAGTTTAAACTGTTTCTCAAGATCTTGTAATAGTGGTCTTATACAATATTTGTCCTTTTGCAACCGACTAATTTCACTCAGCGTAATGCCTTCCAGGTTCCTCCATGTTATGAAATGTTTCACAGATTCCTCACTGTTCTTTATCAATGCATAGTATTCCATTGTGTGAATATACCATAATTTATTTATTCATTCATTGGGCACCTTGGTTGCTTTCATGTTTTTGCTATTGTAAACAGTGCTACAATAAACATAGGTGTGCATATATCTGTTAGTGTAAAGGCTCTTATTTCTCTAGGGTATATTCCGAGGAGTGGGATTGCTGGGTTGTATGGTAGTTCTATTTCTAGCTTTTTAAGGAAACACCAAATCGATTTCCAAAGTGGTTGTACCATATTACATTCCCACCAGCAGTATACAAGTGTTCCAATCTCTCCACATCTTCTCCAACATTTATTATTTTGTGTTTTTTGGATTAATGCCAGCCTTGCTGGAGTGAAATGGAATCTCATCGTAGTTTTATTTTGCATTTCCCTAGTGGCTAATGTTTGAGAGCATTTCCTCATGCATCTGTTAGCCACCTGAATGTCTTCTTTAGTGAACCGCCTGTTCATATCCCTTGCCCAATTTTTTTTAAAGTGGTCTTTTTACTCTTTTGGTGAAGTCTTTAGATGAGCATAGGTGTTTGATTTTTAGGAGCTCCCTGCTATCATGTTTCTCTTCATCATTTTTAGTAATGTTTTGTATTCTGTTTATGCCTTGTATTAGGGCTCCTAATGCTGTCCCTATTTTTTCTTCCATGATCTTTATCGTTTAGACTTTATGTTTAGATCTTTGATCCATTTGGAGTTTTTGTGCATGGTGTGATATAAGGGACCTGTTTCATTTTTTTGCAGATGGATATCCAGTTATGACTGACCAATATTTTGGAGAAATATACCACCGGGTCCTTTTTCCTAGTCTGTCTTAGTCTGGCAGCTCTGCTAAAACCTGTCTACTGTGGGTGACCCTGCTGTTATTTGAAATACTGGTCGCATAGCTTCCAGCATCATAGCTATACACAGGCAACCACAGTAAAAGGGATCAATATTTTGGTTTGAGCATAAGAAATTATTTAGTAGTAGGTTTTTACATATTTGTGAAAGAATATTAATTTGAAGTTCCAGCTTATCAGATTTCCTGCATTTCTTTTACAATAGGGAACCACAGAAAGCCTATGCAGTTATCTCAGAAAGTTTTGAGAGAGTTATGAGCATGACAGATGGAAGCAGACACGTAAATGAGGGTATGTAATTTCTTGCCATACATATTTTATGGATAGTATACATATAGCATGATGCTTTGCCCAGTTTTAATATGGTGTTTCAAATAAGGAGAGCATTCACTTTATATTTTATATTAATTATGGATCATTGATTAAAATGAGTTCAACTGCATTTATAGGAACAAATAAAATAGAGATACGATTGTATTAGTGATGTAAATGTTAAGGTTAAATGTACATATTTGAAATATACACATTCAGGGTGTACATGTTTATTCTAGTCACATATTTTGTATTCCAGTTTCTCTTCCCAATATGTTGCTTGAAATAATTGTCTTGATGTCTATGCATTATATCCCTAATGTCACACAAATTCAGCAGTATCACTTTTTTGCATAAAGCTTTTTTCAGCGTTCCATCTTATTTGTATGTTTTTTTATTCAAATTTTCTCTAGCTATTACTCATGCATCTAAAAGAATAAAATAAACATATCATATAGATTTTGTATTTAGGTCTTTGATCCATTTTGACCTCGTTTTTGTGCAGGCAGTGAGGTATAGATCTTGTTTCATTTTTTTGCAGATGGATATCCAGTTATGCCAGCACCATTTGTTAAAAAGATTTTATTTTCCCCATTTAACAGCTTTGGGGCCTTTGTCAAAATCAGCTGCTCATATGTGGATAGATTTATGTCTGCATCCTCAACTCTGTTCCATTAGTCTATGTATCTATTGTCGTACCAGTGCTAGGCTGTTTTGACTACTGTGGTGGTAGAGAAAGGCCTCCCACTTTGTTCTTCTTTTTCAGTAATGCATTACTTATTCAGGGCCTCTTTTCCTTCCAAATGAGGTAGGTGATTTGTTTCTCTATCTCATTAAACAATGTCGTTGGAATTTGGATCGGAGTTGCATTAAATGTATCACTGTTGGTAGGATAGACATTTTTATAATGTTAAGTCTTCCCATCCATGAGAAAGGTATGTTTTTCCACTTATGTAGGTCTCTTTTGCTTTCTTGCAGTAGTACCTTGCAGTTTTCTTTGTATAAGTCTTTTACATCTCTGGTAAGATTTATTCCTAAGTATTTTATCTTCTTCAGGGCTACTGTAAATGGTATTGATTTGGTGATTTCCTCTTTAATGTTCTTTTTGTTGGTGTAGAAGAATCCAATTGATTTTTGTGTTTATCTTGTATTCCGATACTCTGCTGAACTCTTCTATTAGTTTCAGTAGTTTTCTGGAGGATTCCTTGGGGTTTTCCGTGTATAAGATCATGTCGTCTGCAAATTAAGATAATTTTACTTCTTCCTTGCCAATCTAGATGCCCTTTATTTCTAGCCTAATTGCTCTGGCTAGGACCTCCAGCACAATGTTGAATAAAAGTGATGGTAAAGGGCATCCTTGACTGGTTCCGGATCTTAAGGGGAATGCTTTCGGGCTCTCTTCATTTAGGATGTTGTCTGTTGACTTTGTATAAATGCCCTTTATTATGTTGAGGAATTTTCCTTCTATTACTATTTTGCTCAGAGTTTTTATCATTAATGAGTGTCGAACTTTGTTAAATGCCTTTCGTGCATCATTTGATAAAATCATGTGATTCTTGTCTTTTGTTGTATTTATGTGGTAGATTACATTAATTGTTTTTCTTTAATGTTGAACCATCCCTGCATACCTGGTATGAATCCCACTTGGTCATGGTGAATTACTTTTTTGATATGTCGCTGAATTCTATCGGCTAAAATTTTGTTGAGATTTTTGCATCTAAATTCATGAGTGATATAGGTCTGTAATTTTCTTTTTTTGTGGTGCCTTTACCTGGTTTTGGTATCAGGGATATGCTGGCTTCATAGAATGAGTTTGGGAGTATTCCATCGTTTTCTATGCTCTGAAATACCTTTAATAGTAGTGGTGTTAACTCCTCTCTGAAAGTTTGGTAGAACTCTGCAGCGAAGCCATCCAGGTCAGGGCTTTTTTTTTGTTGGGAGTTTTTTTTTTATTACCTTTTCAATCTCTTCTTTTGTTATGGGTCTATTTAGTTGTTTACCTCCATTTGTTTTAGTTTAGGTAGGCAGTGTGATTCTAGGAAATCATCCATTTTTTCTAGGTTTTCAGATTTGTTAGAGTGCAATTTTTCATAGTAATCTGATATGATTCTTTTAATTTCAGTTGGGTCTGTTGTAATATCGCCCATCTCATTTCTTATTCAGGTTATTTGCTTCCTCTGCTGTTTTTCTTTTGTCAGTTTGGCCAATGGTTTATCAATTTGGTTGATTTTTCCAAAGAACCAGCTTTTGGTCTTGTTAATTCTTTCAATTGTTTTTCTGTTTTCTATTTCTTTTCGTTCTGCTCTACTTTTTATTATTTGTTTTCTTCTGGTGCCTGAGGGTTTCTTTTGTTGCTCTCTTTGTATTTGTTCAAGCTGTAGGGATAATTATTTGATTTTGGCCCTTTCTTCTTTTTGGATGAGTACATTTATTGATATAAACTGACCTCTGAGCACTGCTTTTGCTGTGTCCCAAAGGTTCTGATAGGAAGTGTTTTCATTCCCATTGTATTCTATGAATTTCTTTATTCCATCCTTAATGTGTTCTATAATCCAGTCTTTTTTGAGCAGGGTATTGTTCAGTTTCAAAGTGTTTGATTTCTTTTCCCTGATTTTTCTGTTACTGATTTCCATTTTTATGGCCTTATGGTGAGAGAAGATGCTTTGTAATATTTCAGTGTTTTGGGTTCTGCTAAGGCTTGCTTTATGACCTAGTATGTGGTCTCTTCTAGAGAATGTTCCATGTGCACTAGAGAAGAAAGTATATTGGGTGAAGTGTTCTGTACATGTCTAGGAGGTCAATTTGGTTCATTGTGGCATTTAGATCTTCCGTGTCTTCATTGAACTTCTTTCTGAATGTCCTGCCCTTCACCGAAAGTGGTGTGTTGAAGTCTCCTACTATTATTGTGGAGCTTTCTATCTCAATTTTCAATGCTGTTAGAGCTTGTCTTATGTATCTTGCAGCCTTGTCACTGGGTGCATAAATATTTAATATGGTTATATCTTCTTGGTGTATTGTCCCTTTAATCATTATATACTGTCCTTCTTTATCTTTTCTGATGGATTTAGCTTTAAATTCTATTTTGTCAGAAATTAATGTTGCCACTCCTGCTCTTTTTTGATTGTTCTTTGCTTGATATATTTTTTCCATCCTTTGAGTTTTAGTTTGTTTGTGTCTCTAAGTCTAAGGTGTGTCTCTTGTAGGCACCATATAGACGGATCTTGTTTTTTAATCCATTCTGCCACTCTCTGTCTCTTTATAGGTACATTTAGTCCATTTACATTCAGAGTAATTATGGATAAGTATGAATTTACTGCTGTCATTTTGATGTCTTTTTTTTCGTGTGTGGTTGACAGTTTCTTTTTCCCACTTAATTTTTTTGTGCTGAGTAGATTATCTTTATATATTGTCCTTTCCTCATATTCACTTTTGTTCATTTTGTTTCTGCTTTTTTTTTCCTACTTTTTTTGTGTATTTTAATTTGATGTGTAGGATAGTTTACCTTTGTGGTTACCTTACTATTAACCTCTATTTTTCTAAATTTAAACCTTTTATTTCTTTGTATCATGGTATCTTCCTCTAAGTATGGATGATCTATGATTACATTTCTTAGTCCCATTTCATTGTTTTAATGTTGTCTTGTTTTATATAATAACATTGCTGTTACCCCGTTTCGATCTTTTTTTTTTTTTTTAATCTTCCTTTGTTTTTTTGATTTACTTGTATGGGTTGGCTTCTGGTTGCTCTGCCCAGTGTTCCACTCTTGGGTTGACACCTGATGTTGTTGATTTTCTAACCAAAAAACTCCCTTTAGTATTTCTTGTGGTTTTTGTTTGGTTTTTATGAATTCCCTAAACTTCTGCTTATCTGGAAATGTCCTAATTTCACCTTCGTATTTAAGGGACAGTGTTGCTGGTTATATGATTCTTGGCTGGTAATGTTTTTCCTTCAGTTTTTTAAATAGGTCATCCCATTGCCTTCTTGCCTGCATAGTTTCTGCCGAGTAGTCTGAGCTTATTCTTATTGGCTCTCCTTTGTAGGTGACTTTTCATTTATCCCTAGCTGCTCTTAAAATTCTCTATCTTTGGTTTTGACAAGTTTGATTATAATATGTCTTGGTGACTTTCTTTTAACGTCTACCTTATGCAGAGTTCGATGAGCATCTTGGATAGATATCTTCTCATCTTTGACAATATCAGGGAAGTTTTCTGCCAACAAGTCTTCAACAATTCTCCCTGTATTTTCTGTTATCCCTCCCTGTTCTGGTACTCCAATCACTTGTAGGTTATTTCTCTTGATAGAGTCCCAATGATTCTTGTTTCTTCATTTTTTTATATCCTTTTATCTGATTTTTTCTCAATTAGTGCTAAGTGATTTATCTTCAGGTTCATGAATTCTGACTTCTACTTGCTCAGTTCTGCTCCTCTGACTTTCTATTGAGTTGTGAACTTCTGTAATTTTAGTGTTAATCTTTTGAATTTCTGATTGGTGTCTATGGATTTTTCCAGCTTATTAAATTTTTCATTATGTTCCTGAATAATCTTTCTAATTTCCTCAATTGCTTTATCTGTGTGTTCCTTGGCTTGTTCTGCATATTGCCTCATTTCCTTCTTGATGTCTTGAATGGTTCTGTATATTAAACTTTTGTATTCTGCCTCTGGTAATTCCAGGAATGCATTTTCATCTCGAAGGTCTGGATTCTTTGTCTTAAGAGCTTGTTGAGGTGATCATGGTTTGTTTCTTTATGTGACTTGATATTGACTGTTGTCTCTGAGCCATCTGTAAGTTATCGTATTAGCTTATGTTTGGTTACTGTGTTGTAACTTCTTGCTCTGTTTTGTTTTTCTATGCCCAAATGGGTTTCTTGAGTGAGCTAGCTTGATTATTTTCACCTTTGGAGCTCTGACATCCTGTCCCCAGCTGGCTGGAGCTGTTATCAGGTATATCAGTCTAGGAGTCCATTCACTTTTCTTGTATAAATTCAATGCAGGTGTCCAGGTAGCTGATCATCAAGTATGTGGTACAGGCTCTGTCCTACAGTCTTAGAGGGGCAGGGGTGATTGCTGTAGGTACCAGTATTTGGTTGCAGCAGAGGGTTATATTCTGAACAAAGCAGGAGGTTGAGAACCGACCCCCGAGTGTCTCTGAGGAAAGCACATCCCTGTTCCCTAGAGTGTGCAGGTGGGTGGGTTCTGTAGCTGGACCATGGGCACCCAATGCATTTGGTTGTAAGAACTGGGAGGTACCAGTAATCCTTGAACCCCTGTCGTGGGTGTCTGGGTGACCTAGGTGGAGCTATCCGTCTTTAGGTCCCTGATGTGGGTAGGCGATGACCTTGTTTAACAGGGAAAGCAATGTCAAACATCAAACACCCACCTGTCCACCACACAGCTGAAATGGATGGAGTCTGCAAACAAGGGCTTATTCTCCTGAAATAGGCCTACACAGTTCTATGCAGAGGGGAAAGTTTCTCAGAGTCCACAGGCTGTTTATGCATGGAAAGGAGCTGCTTCTGTCCTGACCTCCCCTGGTTAGTGGAGCTGGCAAATTATCTTTTCCCCCAAATGCAAATTTTTTCCTTCTCCAAGGCTGGGAGGATGGCTCTAGGCTCTCGACAGTGCCTATCTCCGGCCCAGGGAATTCAGCCACTGAAGCCAGCTTGGGGTTATGGGAGGGCACCTTAAAATATATGCAAGTATTTAGCTTTTGCTGAGAGTGCCGTTCTTCTCTGTTTCCAGAGGAGTGCAAACGCTGTTTGGCTGGCTGCTTCTCCCTGAGGAAACTGTGGCCAAATGCTAGTACCAGCCCACCACCGCTGCTCCAGGAGTGGTGCCTGAGGGCTCCCCGCAATTCAGGTCTGGTAACTCCTCTCCGCTTCTGTACCATCTCTTCCTCCCCCTACCCCTCTGTTCATTTTCTAAGCTTGCCTTTGATGCTCAGGCCTCCTAAAAAAAAAAAAAAAGCTTGTCATAAATATACTTGTTTCACTTGTTTTTTTGGGTCTTTGTTGTAAAGAGGGCTCGCCAGAAGCATTTGTTTATTCCTCCATCTTGGCTCTGCCTCTCATCTCCTCTATATATATTTTTGAACATTGATGATGTTATTGCATTTCCTATAGTATTCTTCTGCCCCCTGCCCACCTCCAAAGAGAAGATAGAGGTAAGTATTAGCCTTTTTCCTCTGTTTTAAATTTTTAAAAACATTTTTTTCATATGTTTTCAGTTTTCTCTTTATATTTAGATTTCTGCCTTTTGCCTAATTTAGCTTTACTTTGTATTTAGCCTGCTTGGCTCTCTGGATTTCTTGAATCTGTAAATCAGTGTTTTTCTTCAAAATTGGGACTTTTCAGGTAATATTTCTTCAGTATTTCTTGTGACTCAATCTTTATCTCTTCCTCTGGGAATGCTAGTTACTTAAATACAAGACTGATGTTTTTCAATAGATCTTTAAGCAACTGTTAACTTTAAAAAAAATCTTTTTACTTTTTTTCTATTCTAGAGATAGGCTAATTTTTTATTGACTTTTTAAAAGTTCCTTGACTCTTTTTTTTTCTGTTGGCTCCAATATGCTATTAAGTAGTTGTTGTTAGTTGCTGTCGAGTTGATTCTGATTCATGGTGACCACATATGTGCAGGCAGAGAAGAACCGCTTCAAAAGGTTTCAAGGCTGTGACCTTTCAGAAGCAGATTGCCAGGCCTGACTCTGACTCACCTATGTGAATCAAACTGTCAACCTTGAAGCTAGGAGTGGAACACTTAATCATTTGTAACACCCAAGATTCCTATGATATTAAGACCTTCCTATAATTTTTTTTTATCTCACACTTTCAAATATTAGAATTCCCACTTAGATATTGTCATCATTCCCATTTATCCATAATAATTCTTGATCATTTTACTCACTAAGACCATCTTTTCCTTTAAATCTTTGTACTTATTTTAATTGAGTTTAATATAATGAAATGTGATTCAAATAATTTTGTGGTTATAATTCTGTGAAACTTGATAAACACAAGCAGTTGCGTAACCACAAACTTAATCAAGGTGTAGAACACTGATGAGTTCAAAGATTTGGGGAATGATCAAGGAAAAGGACCATGAGACGGCAGTGTTTTAAAACAAGTTATTTATTCGGCAGCATTTGAACAGTGTTGAATGAGAGTTGCAGGAGACCTTCCAGAGAGGAGCAGAAGAGGTGTGGCCCAGAAGGAAAAGAAGACAAAGGAACAATCCAGAGACAGAGAAATCAAAGAGGGAGCTTATGAATCTAGGTAATGTAAATAACCAGAAAGGTGAAGGACCTCAGGGTCAGGGAGCTAAGACAGAAAGCAGCAGTTTCATTCTTTTATAGCTGCAGAGTTTATCCTATTTATGGCTAGTAATTCTTGGGTTTTCTTTCACAGGGTATGCAAAGCAAGCAGGCTGTAAGTAGCTAAATATATGTTTATTGTTGCTACTTTTAAAGAAACCAAATGTGTACAAATTTGAGGTTGCCTTGACAAGGATTAGGCTGATAGTCTTGGCCTTCCAATAAATAATCAAGGAACCAATACATTTATATGACATCACACCCAAGACCAGGGAATTGTGGGACAATTTCAAATGGAAACATATATGTAATTATATATCTGAATAAGATAGAGAAACATGGAAAAATATTAACTAATTTAGTGGGCATAAAATCTGAAAACTTTAATTTACAGAAATGAGAATCTCAATGTACTCCAAGGAAAATAAACAAAAACAAAGCCACTCATAGATGCACCATAACTAAACTGCTAAAAGCAAAGATGTTGGATTTTGCACACATTTGAAAAAATATTGACACACTACATAAGGGGGATCTCAATAAGATTAAAGGTTGATTTGGAGTAAAGAATGAAATTCAGAAGGCATTTGAAGAACAATTTTTGGATTCAAAAATAATACATCTACTGATGGGGCATTTCAAAAACAAAGTCAAAATAAAAGGATTTTCAGATAAAACAAGAACTCTACTGGCATTAGAAGACATGCTAAAGGAAATTACTTGATAGGAAATGAAATGACATGGCAAACCTGATTAAAAGGAACAAATGAAGATACAGTAAATTGTAACTGGGTAAATATAGAAGACTGAACATTTACATATATGTTTTATACACATATTTTCTTCTTGTTATTTATTTATCAGGCAAAAACAAACAAACAATAAAATCCTGTTGCTGTTGAATCTATTCTGACTTATAGTGACCCTGCAGGACGGATTATAACTGCTCCATAATTTCCAAGGAGCAGCTGGTGAATTTGAACTGTCAAATTTTTGGTGGCAGCCGAACTTCATTTTATCAGGAAGAAGGTTGTTTAAAGTAAAAATAAAACACTGTATTTCTGGATTTTTTAGAGTACATAGCTATGATTTAGATGTCAAACATAGCAATAAGATGATTGTAAAAGGAAAATACACTGTTGCATGTTCCCTAAATTTTAATCCCAATCGCATCAAATAAAAATGAAAAAGAAGGGCGGAGCCAAGATGGCGGACTAGGCAGACGCTACCTCGGATCCCTCTTACAACAAAGACAGGGAAAAACAAGTGAATTGATCACATACATAACAATCTACGAACCCTAAACAACAAACACAGATTTAGACACGGAGAACGAACTAATACGGGGAAGCAGCGATTGTTTCCAGAGCCTGGAGCCAGCGTACCAGTCAGGTACGGCACAAGCACAGAGAGCGGCTCCACCCCCCTGAACTAACCCCGGGAGGGGGACCAGCCAGTTCCACGGGTGGCGTGGGACGCAGCCGGTAGGAGAAGTCCCTGGGAGGCAGCGACTGGTATTGGAGCGGGGAGAACAGCATCCCAGCCGGAACACTCGGTCACGGCACAAGCACGGGGACCTGCTCCACCCATCTGAACTAACCCGGGGAGGAGGCCCAACTGGTTCTCGGGGGTGGCACGGCCACGCGGCTGGAGGGACGAGAAGTCCCCAGGAGGCAGCGACTGATTTTGGAGTCGAGAGTGCACCGTCCCAGTAGGGGAGCCTTGGCGCTGGGCGTGGGGCTGGAAGCGGAGGATCCGATCGTGACTCCAGCGGGCCAGACCCCCCAGGGAAAATCTCCACACAGCCAGCACACATAGGCGACGCGCCCCGCGGGAGTCTCAGATATAATAGTCATTCCAAGCAAGACAAGCAACTCTGGCTATATTCTGAGGTGCTACTCTCCTATCTCCCTGTTCCCTCCCCCACCCTCCCCAGGCGGCTTCATTAACATCTGAATAGCCTGAGCCAGAAGGAGAACTCTGATAGGGATCTGACTGCATTTTTTTTTAGCGGATTTTCTGGAAAAACTAGTTTCCCAGTGATGGCTCGGAGACAACAATCCATATCAAACCACTTAAAGAAGCAGACCATGACAGCTTCTCCAACCCCCCAAACGAAAGAATCAAAATCTTTCCCAAATGAAGATACAATCTTGGAATTATCAGATACAGAATATAAAAAACTACTTTACAGAATGCTTAATGATATCACAAATGAAATTAGGATAACTGCAGAAAAAGCCAAGGAACACACTGATAAAACTGTTGAAGAACTCAAAAAGATTATTCAAGAACATACTGGAAAAATTAATAAGTTGCAAGAATCCATAGAGAGACAACATGTAGAAATCCAAAAGATTAACATTAAAATAACAGAATTAGACAACGCACTAGGAAGTCAGAGGAGCAGACTCGAGCAATTAGAATGCAGACTGGGACATCTGGAGGACCAGGGAATCGACACCATCATAGCTGAAAAAAATCAGATAAAAGAATTTAAAAAAATGAAGAAACCCTAAGAATTATGTGGGACTCTATCAAGAAGGATAACCTGCGGGTGATTGGAGTCCCAGAACAGGGAGGGGGGGACAGAAAACACAGAGAAAATAGTTGAAGAACTCCGGACAGAAAACTTCCCTGACATTATGAAAGACAAAAGGATATCTATCCAAGATGCTCATCAAACCCCATTTAAGATTGATCCAAAAAGAAAAACACCAAGACATATTATCATCAAACTCACCAAAACCAAAGATAAACAGAAAATTTTAAAAGCAGCCAGGGAGAAAAGAAAGGTTTCCTTCAAGGGAGAATCAGTAAGAATATGTTCTGATTACTCAGCAGAAACCATACAGGCAAGAAGGGAATGGGACCACATATACAGAACACTGAAGGAGAAAAACTGCCAGCCAAGGATCATATATCCAGCAAAACTCTCTCTGAAATATGAAGGCGAAATTAAGATATTTACAGACAAACACAAGTTTAGAGAATTTGCAAAAACCAAACCAAAGCTACAAGAAATACTAAAGGATATTGTTTGGTCAGAGAACCAATAATATCAGATATCAGCACAACACAAGGTCACAAAACAGAACGTCCTGATATCAACTCAAATAGGGAAATCACAAAAACAAATTAAGATTAATTAAAAAAAAAAAACATAACAGGGAATCATGGAAGTCAATAGGTAAAAGATCACAATAATCAAAAAAAGGGACTAAATACAGGAGGCATTGAACTGCCATATGGAGAGTGATACAAGGCGATACAGAACAATACAAGTTAGGTTTTTACTTAGAAAAATAGGGGTAAATAATAAGGTAATCACAAAAAGGTATAACAACTCTATAACTCAAGATAAAAACCAAGAAAAACGTAACGACTCAACTAACATAAAGTCAAGCACTATGAAAATGAGGATCTCACAATTTACTAAGAAAAACACCTCAGCACAAAAAAGTATGTGGAAGAATGAAATTGTCAACAACACACATAAAAAGGCATCAAAATGACAGCACTAAAAACTTATTTATCTATAATTACGCTGAATGTAAATGGACTAAATGCACCAATAAAGAGACAGAGAGTCACAGACTGGATAAAGAAACACGATCCATCTATATGCTGCCTACAAGAGACACACCTTAGACTTAGAGACACAAACAAACTAAAACTCAAAGGATGGAAAAAAGTATATCAAGCAAACACTAAGCAAAAAAGAAGAGGAGTAGCAATATTAATTTCTGACAAAATAGACTTTAGACTTAAATCCACCACAAAGGATAAAGAAGGACACTATATAATGATAAAAGGGACAATTGATCAGGAAGACATAACCATATTAAATATTTATGCACCTAATGACAGGGCTGCAAGATACATAAATCAAATTTTAACAGAATTGAAAAGCGAGATAGATACCTCCACAATTATAGTAGGAGACTTCAACACACCCCTTTCGGAGAAGGACAGGACATCCAGTAAGAAGCTCAACAGAGACATGGAAGATCTAATTACAACAATCAACCAACTTGACCTCATTGACTTATACAGAACTCTCCACCCAACTGCTGCAAAGTATACTTTTTTCTAGCGCACATGGAACATTCTCTAGAATAGACCACATATTAGGTCATAAAACAAACCTTTGCAGAGTCCAAAACATCGAAATATGACAAAGCATCTTCTCAGACCACAAGGCAATAAAACTAGAGATCAATAACAGAAAAACTAGGGAAAAGAAATCAAATACTTGGAAAATGAACAACACCCTTCTGAAAAAAGACTGGGTTATAGAAGACATTAAGGAGGGAATAAGGAAATTCATAGAAAGCAACGAGAATGAAAATACTTCCTATCAAAACCTCTGGGACACAGCAAAAGCAGTGCTCAGAGGCCAATTTATATCCATAAATGCACACATACAAAAAGAAGAAAGAGCCAAAAGCAGAGAACTGTCCCTACAACTTGAACAAATAGAAAGTGAGCAACAAAAGAATCCATCAGGCACCCGAAGAAAACAAATAATAAAAATTAGAGCTGAACTAAATGAATTAGAGAACAGAAAAACAATTGAAAGAATTAACAAAGCCAAAAGCTGGTTCTTTGAAAAAATTAACAAAATTGATAAACCATTGGCTAGACTGACTAAAGAAATACAGGAAAGGAAACAAATAACCCGAATAAGAAATGAGAAGGACCACATCACAACAGAACCAAATGAAATTAAAAGAATCATTTCAGATTATTATGAAAAATTGTACTCTAACAAATTTGCAAACCTAGAAGAAATGGATGAATTCCTGGAAAAACACTACCTACCTAAACTAACACATTCAGAAGTAGAACAACTAAATAGACCCATAACAAAAAAAGAGATTGAAACGGTAATCAAAAAACTCCCAACAAAAAAAAGCCCTAGCCCGGACGGCTTCACTGCAGAGTTCTACCAAACTTTCAGAGAAGAGTTAACACCACTACTACTAAAGGTATTCCAAAGCATAGAAAATGACGGAATACTACCCAACTCATTCTATGAAGCCACCATCTCCCTGATACCAAAACCAGGTAAAGACATTACAAAAAAAGAAAATTATAGACCTATATCCCTCAGGAACATTGATGCAAAAATCCTCAACAAAATTCTAGCCAATAGAATCCAACAACACATCAAAAAAATAATTCACCCTGATCAAGTGGGATTTATACCAGGTATGCAAGGCTGGTTTAATATCAGAAAAACCATTAATGTAATCCATCACATAAATAAAACAAAAGACAAAAACCACATGATCTTATCAATTGATGCAGAAAAGGCATTTGACAAAGTCCAACACCCATTCATGATAAAAACTCTTACCAAAATAGGAATTGAAGGAAAATTCCTCAACATAATAAAGGGCATCTATGCAAAGCCAACAGCCAATATCACTCTAAATGGAGAGAACCTGAAAGCATTTCCCTTAAGAATGGGAACCAGACAAGGATGCCCTTTATCACCGCTCTTATTCAACATCGTGTTGGAAGTCTTAGCCAGGGCAATTAGGCTAGACAAAGAAATAAAAGGTATCTGGATTGGCAAGGAAGAAGTAAAGTTATCACTATTTGCAGATGACATGATTATATACACAGAAAACCGTAAGGAATCCTCCAGAAAACTACTGAAACTAATAGAAGAGTTTGGCAGAGTCTCAGGTTATAAAATAAACATACAAAAATCACTTGGATTCCTCTACATCAACAAAAAGAACACCGAAGAGGAAATAACAAAATCAATACCATTCACACTAGCCCCGAAGAAGATAAGATACTTAGGAATAAATCTTACCAAGGATGTAAAAGACCTATATAAAGAAAACTACAAAGCTCTACTACAAGAAATTCAAAAGGACATACTTAAGTGGAAAAACATACCCTGCTCATGGATTGGAAGACTTAACATAGTAAAAATGTCTATTCTACCAAAAGCCATCTATACATTTAATGCACTTCCTATCCAAATTCCAATGTCATATTTTAAGGGGATAGAGAAACAAATCACCAATTTCATATGGAAGGGAAAGAAGCCCCGGATAAGCAAAGCACTACTGAAAAAGAAGAAGAAAGTGGGAGGCCTCACCTTACCTGACTTCAGAACCTATTATACAGCCACAGTAGTCAAAACAGCCTGGTATTGGTACAACAACAGGCACATAGACCAATGGAACAGAATTGAGAACCCAGACATAGATCCATCCACGTATGAGCAGCTGATATTTGACAAAGGACCAGTGTCAATTAATTGGGGAAAAGATAGCCTTTTTAACAAATGGTGCTGGCATAACTGGATATCCCTTTGCAAAAAAATGAAACAGGACCCATACCTCACACCATGTACAAAAACTAACTCCAAGTGGATCAAAGACCTAAACATAAAGACTAAAACGATAAAGATCATGGAAGAAAAAATTGGGACAACCCTAGGAGCCCTAATACAAGGTATAAACAGAATACAAAACATTACCAAAAATGATGAAGAGAAACCCGATAACTGGGAGCTCCTAAAAATCAAACACCTATGCTCATCTAAAGACTTCTCCAAAAGAGTAAAAAGACCACCTACAGACTGGGAAAGAATTTTCAGCTATGACATCTCAGACCAGCGCCTGATCTCTAAAATCTACATGATTCTGTCAAAACTCAACCACAAAAAGACAAACAACCCAATCAAGAAGTGGGCAAAGGATATGAACACACATTTCACTAAAGAAGATATTCAGGCAGCCAACAGATACATGAGAAAATGCTCTCGATCATTAGCCATTAGAGAAATGCAAATTAAAACTACGATGAGATTCCATCTCACACCAGCAAGGCTGGCATTAATCCAAAAAACACAAAATAATAAATGTTGGAGAGGCTGCGGAGAGATTGCAACTCTCATACACTGCTGGTGGGAATGTAAAATGGTACAACCGCTTTGGAAATCTATCTGGCGTTATCTTAAACAGTTAGAAATAGAACTACCATACAACCCAGAAATCCCACTCCTAGGAATATACCCTAGAGATACAAGATCCTTCATACAAACAGATATATGCACACCCATGTTTATTGCAGCTCTGTTTACAATAGCAAAAAGCTGGAAGCAGCCAAGGTGTCCATCAACGGATGAATGGGTAAATTGTGGTATATTCACACAATGGAATACTACGCATCGATAAAGAACAGTGACGAATCTCTGAAACATTTCATAACATGGAGGAACCTGGAAGGCATTATGCTGAGCGAAATGAGTCAGAGGCAAAAGGACAAATATTGTATAAGACCACTATTATAAGATCTTGAGAAATAGTAAACCTGAGAAGAACACATACTTTTGTGGTTACGAGGAGGGGAGGGAGGGAGGGAGGGAGAGGGTTTTTTATTGATTAATCAGTAGATAAGAACTGCTTTAGGTGAAGGGAAAGACAACACTCAATACATGGAAGGTCAGCTCAGTTGGACTGGACCAAAAGCAAAGAAGTTTCCTGGATAAAATGAATGCTTCAAAGGTCAGCGGAGCAAGTGCGGGGGTCTGGGGAACATGGTTTGCGGGGACTTCTAAGTCAATTGGCAAAATAATTCTATTATGAAATCATTCTGCATCCCACTTTGAAATGTGACATCTGGGGTCTTGAATGCTAACAAGCGGCCATCTAAGATGCATCAATTGGTCTCAACCCACCTGGAGCAAAGGAAAATGAAGAACACCAAGGCCACACGACAACTAAGAGCCCAAGAGACAGAAAGGGCCACATGAACCAGAGACCTACATCATCCTGAGACCAGAAGAACTAGTTGGTGCCCGGCCACAATCAATGACTGCCCTGACAGGGAGCACAGCAGAGGACTTCTGAGGCAGCAGGAGATCAGTGGGATGCAGACCCCAAATTCTCATAAAAAGACCAAACTTAATGGTCTGACTGAGACTGGAGGAATCCCGGCGGCCATGCTCCCCAGACTTTCAGTTGACACAGGACAGGAACCATCCCCGAAGACAACTCATCAGACATGAAAGGGACTGGTCAGCGGGTGGGAGAGAGACGCTGATGAAGAGTGAGCTAATTATATCAGGTGGACACTTGAGACTGTGTTGGCAACTCTTGTCTGGAGGGGGGATGGGAGGATAGAGAGAGAGGGAAGCCGGCAAAATTGTCACGAAAGGAGAGACTGAAAGGGCTGACTCAAGAAGGGGAGAGTAAGTGGGAGTAGGGAGTGAGATGTATGTAAACTTATATGTGACAGACTGATTGGATTTGTAAACGTTCACTTGAAGCTTAATAAAAGTTATTTAAAAAAAAAAATGAAAAAGAAAGACACATATCTAGAAAGCCAATAGCAGAACAAACATGGAACACAAAAGTAAATGACTCTCACTAAAGAAGGCAAATGGTGGAACATAGGTACAAAAAGAAATGATACAATTAAAAGCAATTAATATCAAAAACATTTAGCAAATAACCTAAATACACCATGCCTATATAGTACACAAATTATATGAGTGGATGAAACACTACAATGAAAAGGCAGTCTCTCAGAATGGATAAAATATCAACCAATTTTAGGCTATCTATAACAGATGTGATTTAAATTTCAAAACATGAATACTATGAAAATAAAATGCTAGAAATATAAATAGGAAGACATTAAACAGAAGACACTTAAAGTTAACATAATAAAATAGGAAATCATAAGATTTAAGACAAGTTGTAGAACTAGAGGCAAAAAAAAAATGATTAAAGGGTCAACATTTCAGGATGATGTAATAATGTATGTGACTCAACAGTAATGTGTCAAAATGTGTGAAGCAAAAACTGGCAGAACTAAGAGGAGAAATAGTTGGAGTTTTAAATATGCATAACTCAGTAATTGGTAGAACTATTAAACAAACAAAAATAAATAGTAAAGCTATACATCTAATGACACTATCAATCCTCCCCAGCCTATCTTTTATTTATAGAACACCACACACAAGAACTGTCAAATACGCATTCTTTTATATTGCATGAGAAACATTCACCAACGTAAACTATCTTCTGGGACTAAAAATGCACTCAGTAATTTCCAAAATACTAAAATCTACATGAGTATGAGTATACCTTTATTTTATTGCCACTATACTTCCTGATTTCACTGGCTTTACTGTGATAATGAGTCGGAATCAACTCAGCGGCACTGGGTTTGGCTTGGTTTTGGTTTTACTATGATAAATTGGTTAGAACAGATTTGGCTTTGATGCAGATCTTAAGTGTAATAATACGCTACACCGATACTCTTTATGAGATCAGAAACAAAGCAGTAAAGCAAACAGATTTACATATGGTAGTGATGCATATGACTAACAGAAGTTGGTTGATAAATGCACAGAAGCTTTAAGGTCCTGTCAAAACGATAACGTTTTAAGGAATAACTCACTCAGGGCCCGCCTGAAATATTCCACAGCCAACGAAGATTTAACTAGTGTTGTTACCTGCACCAAGGTTTAAACAAAAAGTGCAATGCTTGGTAGAGTTGTTTGGATTTTGTAGAACATGTTTCACATTTAGAAATATTGGTAGCTCCTATCCATAAAATTGTTGGAAAGTAAAATCACAGTGAAAAGTGGACCTGAGCAGCATCAGGCCATATCTTTCATACTAAAATATTTGATAAAACTATCCTCTGTGATACTTTGGAAAACAAACAACGCTGTTAACGTATTCTTTCAGGGAAATTATTGAAAAAAAAACCATAATGGTGGTATGGTTTGAATGCTTCTTGCTTCATTGCAGAAAGACATACAAAAGAGAGACTAGAGCTGGCCAGTTTTTAAGGAGAGTTGGGAGGGCATGCAGCTTTAGAGGGTGAATTGATCACTGTATCTGGTCTTTAGTCTAAAGCAAATGAGATTCTGATAATTTATAGATCCACACAGTTGATAAAGCTAATTGCTACTGTATTCCACACTGTAGACTAACCCTACAAACCTATTTGCTTCCTGAATTTGGATTGTTAAAAATACTTTGGTAGTGGCTATTGTTTCATGAATGTATTTATTTCCTGAATTTCAGATAGCGCTTTTAGCTAGAGTTCAGGTAACGCAGAATTTATTTACCTCGTGCTGTGGAGGAAACCCTGGTGGCATAATAGTTAAGAGCTACAGCTGCTAACCAAAAGGTCGGCCGTTAAAACCCACCAGGCACTCCCTGGAAACTCTATGGGGCAGTTCTGCTCTGTCCCATAGGGTTGCTGAGTCAAAATTGACTTGACGACAACAGGTTTGGTTTTTGTACTGTGGATGCAGATGACTTATACCCTAGATTTTGGGAAGAAATTTGCTCTGAGAAGGAGGTTCTCAGTCATACATGATTTAAAATATGAGGTTTTTTTTTTTTTTTAATTTAGTGTGAATGCTGGAAAGATTAAGACTTTTGGGAATACTGGGATAGGGTAAATGTATTTTGCACATGGGAAGGACTTGAATGGGGGTGGCAGAGGATAAACTATTATGGAATGAATTGTGTTCTCCAAAAAGATGTTTTAAATTCTTAAAAACAGAAAAGATGAGAGAATTCCTGTAGAAGAGCGAACGCTGGTGGCACAGAGGTCAAGCACTTGGCTGGTAACCAAAAGGTCCGCAGTTTGAACCAAGTAGCCACTCTGTGGGAGAAAGATGGGGCAGTCTGCTTTCCTAAAGATTTACAGCCTTGAAGACCTAATGGGGCATTTCTGCTCTATTCTATAGGGTTGCTATGAGTCAGAATTCACCCTACTGCAATGTGTTTGGGTTTTGTTTTATACCTGTGGATGTGACCTTGTGTGGAATATGGTTTTTCTTTTTGAAGCTGTTATTTGTTAAGTATGGATCATACTAGAGTAGGGTGAGACCTAATGCCTTTTGAGTGGTATCTTATCAAAGGAGAAAAAGAGGCACAGAGACAGAGTCTCATGGGAGAAGACAGTTACCAAGTGAAGATGCGTCTAAAAGCCAGGGAACAGCAGTTCATGATTGAGGCTACCAGAAGCTGCAAAAGACAAACTCCACTAGAGTTTGCAGTGAGAGCGTAATACTGCCAAGACCCCGAATCTGGACTTCTAGTCTCCAGAACTGTGAGACAATAAGTTTCTGTTCTCTAAAGCCACCCCCTTTGTGGTGTTTTGTTATGGAGGCCCTAGGACACCTAGACACTCTCCGGTTTTCACTGGACAATGACCTTGTGTTCACCGTCTTCTAACACTGTTTCCCTGGAAACCTGGTGAATAGGAAAAGTCACCTGCGTTAGTTGCAAATGCAGGCTTTGGATTAATATTTGGGGAAAGGTGCAGCTTTAAAAGGAAGCTTCTATAAAGGAAGCTTATATTACATACTGATCTGTACTTTACTGTTTTTGTTTTATAAAATATTTCAACTGTTCCAATATTTTATTATAACAGATAAGGAATGATATTGTGATTATACTTGTGCGTATGTTACTTTTTATTTGTGTGTGCATATCATCAGAAGATACAACTTGAAGTGAGATTAATGGATCAAGAGGCCAATATTTTGTTAAATTTATTAGATATTTCAAATTCTTCTCCAGAGGGGTGTGATATTTTAGCCTTCCACCATGTGCTAAGAGCCTACTTTTCCTTGACCTTGCCGACTGAGGTCATCGTCAAACTTCTACATTGTTTCCCATGTGCAAGATATATGGTTCATCTGTTTAATTTGCATTTTCCTTATTATGAATAAGGTTGAAAAATATCTAATTGCATTTGTTTTTCCGTCTCTTAATTTTCTGATTATGGGCTTCTTAGGGGTCAATATCTCCCTAAAGCGAACTTTGGAAGAATTTCAGGTTCCACCAAGGAGAACATTCACATAAAAACCAGGCAGTGGTTAACAGCTTTGCTGCTAACCAAAAACTCGGCAATTTGAATGTACCAGCCATTACTTGGAAACACTTTGGGGCATTCTACTCTGTCCTATAGGGTTGCTATGAGTCAGAATCAACTTGACACAATATTGGTTTGGTTCTCTATAAAAAAAAAAGGAAAGAACACTGAATAAATTTATCAGGAACTAGTGAATGATTTTTAAATGAGAGAAAAGGTAGAAGGAGGTATGATAGAAATAAGACTACTCACCATGAGCCCTTTCATACAATTTTTTCTTTTTAATTGTAGGTGTTTTTTGTAGTTAAAAAATGAGGTTAGATAAAAAAGAGAAGAAACAAAAATCTAAAATTTAAAGCAAGCTAGAAGAAATGAATGTATAACTTCATCAATACGGTAACAGAGTCATGCAGAGATCAGAATTATTACAAGTTGTTATTCATACATAACTTAGAGGCAAACATTCTGGGATAAGAGAAATTTTAACCTTCATTCAGTAGTTGAACTGTTAATAGTAATATTTGCATTGCTCTATGGATGTTATTTTTATAAATTTCATAGAATGGAAAGAAAATAGTAAAGAGAAAATATGTTAAAAATTTATTTAAAACTGATTATTAAAATTCAATTGTAAAATCTAATAGAAATGACTGAATTTTAAATGTCATTTATGTTTCTAAGATCTGACCAGTAAAAGGCTGGAGAAGTACACAGTGTGCTGAGAACCTCTTGTTGTGCTACAAGAGGAGAAATGTGCAAAGGCTAATGGGAATAAGTCAACTGCAATCAGAAGCCAGCTTCAGGGGGCACCCACTAACCAAATTTGGAATAGTTTGAGCTTCAAAAGGAAAATGATTATAACTGATTGTGACAAATTGAACAAATAAAAATTCCTGAATTCTTGGTAATACACACAACAAAAAAGACAGGGAGAGTTCCTCACTGAACTCCCTTAGTGCTGTAGTTTCTACAGATCCCCTGTAAGTTCTGTCAGACTGAGTTTCAACTTTAAAGGTTTTGTGTTTTTGTGGAAATTAAATATGTTTCTAGCCAAGAGTGATTTTAACTAATGCTATTCAAAATGTTTGAACATAAAAATTACATTTCAAAATCTTATTGTTGAATGTTTCACCAAAATGCTTCCCCCCACAAAGAAAAACCCATTGCCATCGAGTCAGTTTCGACTCAGTGACTCTATAGAACAGAATAGAACTGCCTCATAGAATTTTCAAGGAGTGCCTGGTGGATTTAAGCTGCTGACCTTTTGGTTAGCAACCGCAGCTCTTAACCACTATGCCACCAGGGCTTCCAAAACTCTTCCACACAGACAAAATCATGAAAATGTTATTAGACCCTAAGATAATTACAAACAGATTCTTTAGAGTCATCAAATGTATTACTTTTTAAGCCATCTTTATTTTTAAAATAACATTCTTGTGATTCAAATATGATATATGTTAAATATTTGAAAAAACATGAATAACTACTCCTGTTATCTCTAAACCCAAATATGATGTTGTTGATAGGTGCCATCAAGTTGATTTCAACTCATAATGACTTCATGTGACAAAATAGAACTTCCCCATAGGGTTTTCTTGGCTGTAATCTTTGCAGAAGCAGATTGCCAGGCCTTTCTCCCACGGAACCGATGAGTGGATTCGAATCATCAGCCTTTCAGTTAGCAGTCGAGACTTAACCATTTGTGGCATCAGGACTCCTTAACCTGAACATAATCATTGGAATACGTTATTGACTTTTCTGCTATCTTTGTTTTACAGACATTAATTCTGAGCTTACAGAATCGTGTGCATGTATTTGCATGTGTGTCTATATGTGTTATTAGGTTTTTATCACTTTTTATGTCAGTGTTATGATTGTTATATACCCAACTCAATTTTAATTTTTCCTCATAATTTGTTTGAATTATAAAGTGTGCTAGACATCTTGTAGAAGATGATAATTTGATCTTTTTGGCATATTTGTTTATAAATAGGTAAGTAGGCTAATATTAAAAAAAAGAAAAACACTTGCCATCAAGTTGACCTGACTCATAGAGACCCTATAGGAAAGAGTAGAACCGCCACATAGGGTTTCCAAGGAGCAGCTGGTGAATTTGAACTGCTGACCATTGGGTTAGCAGCTCTTAACCACTGGGCAACCAGGGCTCCAGGCTGATATTAAAAAAAAAAAAAAAAGAACAAACCCATTGCTGTCCAGTCGATTCCAACACATAGCTACCCTATAGGACAGAGTAGAACTGCCCCGTAGTGTTTTCAAGAAACACGTGGTGGGTTTGAACAGCTGACCTTTTTGTTAGCAGCCATAGCTTTTAACCGCTATACCACCAGGGTTTCCAGGCTAATATTAAAAAACAAGGCTGATAAATAATTGCTTATATTTTGTTACTAGCATAGGTCTGATTTAGTTTGATTTCTACATGTTTGTCATGTAATGTTACTCTGAAGATGAAGACCACCAGATCTTTTCCAGTTCCTCTGAAACAGAACGTCTTAGAAAGCCTCAGAGGTTATGCTGAAAACTTTGAGAGAGTTAGGAAAGTGATGGACCTAAGCAGGCACTGAAGTGAGTGCCTCTAATTTCTTGTCAAGGACTTTTTAGGAACAGAACACGTTGCTTTATGGTTTGCCAAGTTTTAATATGGTGCTAACTTTTTAGCGTCAGATGTTGGTCTCTCAGATTATAATTACATCATGTACTTAATATTTAATGCAAATTCTAATTTACGAATTAAAAGGACTTAACAAAAATAAAATTGAGAAAACTAGATTAATAATACAAAATTCAGGATATGTATATATTTTGATTATATACACACACTTTAACCAAAGTATGATTTTTCACAACTGGGATACTTCAGCTTCCCTTCCTGACATGTTGCTTGAAAAGTCTCTCTTGGTGTCTTTTCTGTATATCCCTGTTTACAGGTAAATTCAACAGTATCCCCTGTTTTGGAATAAATTTTTTTGTCATATTTCCATTTTAACTTTATATTATGTTTTTCCATCATTTCTTCTGATATTACACATGCATCTGAAAGTAGAAAAAAATAAAAATTATTAATACACAAAAAATTATTTTCATAGACTTTCAGGGTTTCAAGTAGATTATTAGATAATGGTTTAGGAATTCTTTCTCTAAATCTTTACAAACTGCCTCTGTGAAAAATCATCATGTATATATAAATATGGTGGAAATGGTAAACCTAACTAACCTAGCCTATTGCAGTCGAATCAATGATGACTTGTCGAGTCGATTCCAACGCCGTGTATTATAGCATAGAATTGCCTCATAGGTTTCCTTGGCTGTAATCTTTACAGAAGCAAATCGCCAGGCCTTTCTTTCACAACACTGCTTGGTGAGCTCAAACCACCAAACTTTAGGCTAGTAGATGAGTGCAAGCCATTTGCTTCACCCAGCAAACTTGAAATTAGTGAATTTTGCAAAAATGACATATTTTGCTTGCTGAGTGATAACTAGATGTTATTATCAGAGAATCATAACATGAATTATTATATTAAGAGTTTTGCATTAAAGAAATGTTCATATCTATTGTTTCAATAAGAATTTACAAAACTTCATATCTTCACATATTCACATATGGAGAAGTTCTACTCTGTAACACATGGAGTTGCATTGAGTAAAAATTGACTTGATAGCAATAGATTTTGCTTTATTAATATTTGGTAGTCAAGTATTCAACACAATGGTTCTTCACTAATCTATAAACATATTATAAATACCAAACATCATCTTCATTACTCTGATTTTCCCAGGATCCAGGAGAATACTGAAGTACTTACCTAAGCATTTTGGTGGTTCTGACCACTGTCCTTTTGTACATGTTATATGTTTGTTACCCTGAAGTTCGTAGAGGTTCTGGCATTGGTACTCAACTGTTGATCCTTGAGCATATGTGGGTAATGGGAATGAAGTTATGTCTCCATTTTCAATAGGTGGAGGGGGCCCACATTTTCCTTCAGAATCTATATATACATACATATATGATTTATTAAGAGACCCAATCAATGAGCAGATTAAATTGAGGCAAATACAAATTTAGCAAAATAAGTAAAATCAAACCAAACAAAAAAACCAAACCCAAGACGTGTAATTTCTGAGAAAAGAAATGATTCATTGAAGAAATTCTAATCATATAAATTGAGAGCTACAAAATTTTTCAGTTTTTCCTTTTATCCTACTTTAAGATACTAATAAACATGTCTTCTGTGCAGTATTACAGTATCAAGTTTTTTCTTCATGAATATATGCAGAAAAATTCACAGCTAAGGTAAACAAAGGAAGTTTTTCTTTCTGTTATATAATATACTGTAGTGTCTATTGGGTCTCCAGTCATTTTTTAAAAATTTTTATTACAAAGGAAACATCAATTCCTTACAAAAATTCAAAGAATAAAAATGTGTATTTGTACTTCTGCGAAGTGTTGTTAAAAATCTTTGGCATATTATATAAAACCAAGAACACTCTGAAAGATGAAGAGAAGTTGGACCTTGAGTCTCAAGGAACCATATGATTGTGAGTTATTTGGTTTTCTTTCTGTCTTCTGTATATCCTGAACTGGTTATTGGAGAAGACTGCAACCCAGAATCGATATAGAGTTTAGACAAAATAGTTCTGAGAAGAGCCTGTTTCTCTAACCAAAGGCTCTGGAAAGGAGCGGCCTAGCAAGACAGAAATCTTTTTTTAACAATACCTGACTGTGATGGTTAAGATTATGTGTCAACTTGGCTTGGCCTTGATTCTCAGTGTTTATACATGATCACTCCTATGATCTTCACTAATTCATAAATCTGCTGTGAGTAACCAATCAGTTGAAAAGAATTTTCCTTGGAGGTGTGGCCTGCATCCAAATATAAGCAGATGTTGTGGCTTTTTTGCTTGCTCTGGATCCTGCAACTGCCTCTTGTTGGTCGGACCTCTGGTTCTTGGGACTTGAGCTATCAACTTATCTGCCAATCTTGGGATTCCTCAATTTTCAGAGCCTGTGAGTAGGAGCCCTGCTCGCTAACCTGCTGATCCTGGGTTCACCAGCCCCTGCAGCCACATGAATCAGAAGAAGGCTTGCAGTCTTACCGGCCAATACTGGGCTTCACTGATCTTCACAGCCTGTGAGCAAGAGCCCTGCTCTCTGACCTGCCGATCTTGGGTTTGCCAACCCCTTTGGCTATGTGAATTGAGAGAAGCCTCTATCCTGATCCATGGACTTGGGACGTTCCAGCCTCTACAATCATGTGACCCATTTCCTTGATATAAATCTCTCTCTATATATATTTATACACTTTCCTGGTTTTGCTTCTCTAGAGAACCCAGCCTAAGATTCTGACCTACTCTAGAAAATCACCATAGAAGAAATAAAGACCATCTTCCCCTCTCCCATGATCACCAGGGCTAAGTGAGTGGTCTAGACTTCCACTAACGCATGAGATAACAGTGGTGTAGCACTCAGCTGCTAACCAAATGGTTAGTGGTTGGAAACCACCAGCCGCACCACAGGAGAAAGATGTGGCAGTCTGCTTCTATAAAGATTACCACCTTGGAAACCCTATGGGGCATTTCTACTCTATCCTATAGTATCAGCATGAGTTGCAATCTTGGCAATGGGTTATCTTTTTATTTTAATTTTTTTTTTTTTTGGTACTGAAGACTATACGCACAGTTCAGGGACCAAGGCTATAACCTACTATTGCTTCATGTACGCCTGAAACTCTTTGAAGAATTATACATTGTGCATTATTATATCTTTAAGCACTTGCCAAATAAAATCAATAGAGTTGTTTTTATAAATTATAGATTTGTTTTTCTATTTTTTTTTTTTTTTTTGGATCTCCTGTTTGAATACTTTCAGTAAATCATGTCCCTCTTTCTTTAATTACGGTATTCTTTAAAGCATTCTCTTAATTCTTGACTTATTCTTTAAGGAAGTGCATACATGTATTATGTTTCTAAGGGGCTAAAATCATGATTAATAAGCAGAATAACTGCAAATCAAAATCTGATGTCATGATCTCTTTTTTATGGTTTTTTTACAGTTTTCCTATACTCTGAGATTATCTAGGACAACTGTCATTTTCACTGGTTTCTGCGGGAAAAATGTCTGTCTTCTGGTGAAGATAGATGAATGATATAAGGATGTTAAAACTTAAACATTACAGCATTTTTTAACCTATTTTCCTTAATTTTACGTGTAAATTTTTTTATATTGGGAATCTTTACCATGATAGGTTATCTACTGATTTTAAACCTCCTTTGAAATTTATTTGAAATCTCATTTATTATTTGTTACTCAAAATGAACCCTAATGGAGAGAATATTTTTCTTTGTATTGAGATTTTTCCTGTAGAAATCCACCCAAAGTGAAAAATGCTAATATTATCTCAAAACAGATGACTAGGTATCCACCTGGGGAGAGAGTACGTTATAAATGTCAGAAACCTTATTCCCTGTATGGGAAGGTAGAAGTGATGTGTCTGAGAGGAACCTGGACAGAACCACCTCAGTGCAAGGGTAGAATATCTTATTTCATAAAAAATTATAGAGAAATAGTAGTGATACCTTATGTTGATAAAGACACATATATCATAGTGTTTTTGGAACATATTAGTCCAAATGCAAATAAAATTATAATGCTTAAAATCTAATTCTTTTTGTGGACTGAGCCAGCCAATATGCTTTGTTTTATGAAATACTTGACCTTATTTAAGAAATAGTTGGAATCTTGGAAAATCTGTTACCTTCAACCGGAAGGCACTGAATCATTTCCTGAAGAATAAATGTATAAAAGGCACTTCACATAAGTTTCACAGCTCTATGAGAAGTGGAATAGACAGCTGGGGAGTAATCACAGAAAGTGATAACAAATTTAGACACCTTTAGCAGGCAGATTATAATCAAAACTATGTGACCAACTAAGCTCACCTAGGGAATTAGTTTTTCTAGAAGAAGTCTGAACACTTAGTCACGGACACACCAACAGTTAGAGTTTGTGAGACAAGGGGAGCCAGCAAAGGATTTTTTGGGTTTTTTTTAAAACAATGTTTGCCTAGTATATTTTTTCAGTCTTTTACTTGAAGCTACCTATGTTTTTAGGTTTGAAGTGACTTCTTGTAGACAACATATAGTTGAGTCTTGTTCCAATCCACCCAACTATTCTCGGTCTTTTAACTGGTATATTTGGACCATTGACATTTAAAGTAATTATTGATATGTTAGGGCTTATGCCTAGCATTTTATTATTAGTTTTGTGTTTGTTTCTTCTGTGTCTCATTCCTGTTCCCAATTTCTTACCTTTCTTGTAGGTTTCTTGAGTATTTTTTAAGAATTTCATTTTGATTTATCTGTATTGCCTTTTTAGTTTCTCTTTGTATAGTTGTTTAATCCAGTGATTGCATCATGCAATACAATTAAAAAAAAAATTGTTGAGTTGATTCTGACTCATAGCAACCCTATAGGACAGAGTAAAACTGCCCCATAGGGTTTCCAAAGAGTAGCTGGTGGATTTGAACTCCTGACCTTTTGGTTAGCAGCCATAGCTCTTAACCAGAGGAACATTGTATGAAAAACAATTCAAAAAATAAAAATGCCAGTTGGCAAGGCTATAACATATAGTTAGGTTTTATTATACTATGCATTACATTTTAAAACAAAATAAATGGCAGAGTTTAAAGTGATTTTATAATGAACAAAAATAAGACTGATTCGATCATGCAAAATTATTTTAATCATAAGATATATAAACAATTATATATTATATCTAAACTATGTTGCTTTATGACTTTGATGACATCTGATTATTTTTAATAAATTATTCTGAAAACAAATTTTACTTGTTTATACGCCCTTACCTACACACTGAGGTGGAGAACTCCATTTTCCCCCATGGCATGTTATCCCATCTTCTTCAGATAGCTTGAAACCATCTTCACAGATGTAAGTCAATTTAGTGCCATGTGAATAGGATCTAGGTGTGGATGTTTCTTTCCTTACTTCTGAAAATCTTGATAAATTAATTTTTCCATGTTTAATATGAGGTGGTAGAGAACATAGAATGTTTTCTATATGAACAACAAAGAGATCAAAGGGTCAAGCACAAATACAATGTTTAAATGGAAAAATAAAATCAAATACTATTTGGAATTATAAAATAAAGATAATTTAAATAAATATTATTGTTTAAAAACTGAACAACTATCTGGAGCTTGCAAGGATATTTTTCGCCACAATATCTATGCTACTATCCTCTTGTTAAATATCCTTCTTCATTCTTCTGTTCATCATGAGGAAAGAAATAGTAACAAACAACTTCATCTGGTACTTAAATAATATCCCTAAGTCTTTTGTCTGTATTGATTTCACAGTATAAGTGAATGAATGCTGATTAATTTGGGGATAGACTGTAGTTTACTGTTTTAGTTAAAAAGTAATAGATATAAAGAAAGATCTTCATCTTGTTCAATTATGCAAAGCATTGTAGAGTATTAACCTCATTTTGAAGGAATGTTCTAAAGCAAGTTATGAACTACTAACCAACACAGCGAGGTATCGACTGCCATCTTCCATCTTTGCACACGATTTCATTGGTTTTCTGAATTAGGTAATTTTCTTGACAGAGAATAGATATTTTTTCTCCTTCCTGATAATTCACTGTTATTGTCATATTTCGAGCGTTGGGAATATGAGGTGGAGGTGGGCATAATTGTTTTTTTTCCTCTAAAAAATATTGAAATTAGATTGTTTTATTAAAAAATCATAAATTAAGAGTATAAAAAGGATAATTTTAATATATAGAATATTCAGCACCAATGTATCATAATGATCATATACTAATTACTAATTACAAAAAAAATTAAAATAATTTTTATTTATTTTTATATATATGTAGTACTCTTTGTAGCTTTTTAACCCTTAATATTGTCACTTTTGGTTTATATTATAGTTTCTTCCTTTTATTTTTTTCGGTGATCAATCTTGTACAATTTATGTAACTTAATTATATCTAAACATTATGATGTTTTAACTGGATTACATAGTCTTAATGCCAGGCATTATCACGGTCTTTTTTGTAGCTATCCATGAACAAATGTATTGGCATTAAATTAAAACCCTCACAAGATATTCTACCGGTGGAAGCTGATAAGCCAGAAGAAGAATTAACAATTCTTTCATCTGGTACTGACTCTTGGTTAAGATTAAGAATTAAATATGTTTACCTGTGATTTAGAGTATGCCGTTTAAAAAGTGAAATTCACCTGGCGGTACTGTTTATAACTTGTTTACACTATTTAGAGTGTGGTGCTATCGAGTCCTTAGAGACATACAGATTAATGATATGCACTCAGTTTAACAATTATACAGCCTGGCTTTAGTTACATGACAAAAAGGGTATAAAATACCCCTTAGTAAACTTCTGTCTGAGCTCCCCTGAAGCTGAGATACCTCAGATATATCTTGTGGGTTTATAATCTGAAGATGAAAATGTCCTGTCTGACTGAGGGTAGACTCTGGATGGCTGTACCTGAGAGTTTTGACCTTTCTCTGACTCCCTGATTTTGCTTTTTCTTCTTGGTCTGTGTGCTTTACCTTTGTTAAAGCCTCATGCGATTGATTGTACACTGGTAAGTCTCATGAATCCTTTCAGTAGTCCAGCACTTTGCAATCCACCCAGGGAGATATTTGACTGAATTGTTAGGTCTCATCCAGTCTTTACTGACTCATAGTGATCCTATGAACAACAGAACGAAACACTGCCTGGTCCTGTGCTATTCTTACAATCATTGTTATGCTTGAGCCCATTGTTGAAGCCCTCTCATTGAGGGTCTTCCTCTTTTTCACTGACCAAGCATGATGTCCTTCTCCAGGGACTGGTCCCTCCTGACAACATGTCCAAAGTATGTGAGATGAAGTGTCTCCATCCTTGCCTCTAAGGAGCATTCTGGATGTACTTCTTCCAAGACAGACTTGTTCGTTCTTTTGGCAATCCATGTTATATTGAATATTTTTTATCAACACTGTAGCTCAAAGTCATCAATTCTTCAGTCTCCCTTATTCATTGTCCACCTTTCACATGCATACGAGGAAACTGAAAAAAAAAAAAAAAAACCATGGCTTGGTTCAGGTGCACCTTAGTCCTTAAGTGACATCTTTGCTTTTTAACACTTTAAAGAGGTCTTTTGCAGAAGATTTGTCCAATGCTATGCATCATTTGATTTCTTGATGCTGCTTTCATGGACATTGATTGTGGATCCAAGTACAATGAAATTCTTTACAACTTCAGTCTTTTCTCTGTTTATCATGATGTTGCTTATTGGTCCAACTGGGAGGATCTTTGTTTTTATTATGTTGAAATGTAAGCCATACTGAAGGTTGTAGTCTTTGATCTTTGTCAGTAAGTGCTTCAAGTTCTCTTCACTTTCAGCAAGCAAGGTTCCAATCCTGATGCCACGTTCTTCTTCATATAGTCCAGCTTCTTGGATTATTTGCTCAGCATACAGATTTAATACGTATGGTGAAAGGATACAACCCTGATGCACACCTTTCCTGACTTTAAACCGCTTAGTATCCCCTTGTTCTTTTCCAGTGACTGACTCTTGATATATGAACAGGTTTCTCATAAGCACAATTAAGTGCTCTCAAATTCCTATTCTTCACAATGTTATCCTTAGTTTGTTGTGATTCACACAGTCCAATGCCTTTGCATAGTCAATAAAACACAGGTAAGCATCTTTCTGCTATTCTCTACCTTCAGCCAGGATTCATCTGACACCAGCAATAATATCCCTCCTTCCACATCCTCTTATGAATCTGGCTTGAATTTCTGACAATTCCCTGTCAACGTACTGCTGCAACCACTTTTGAATAATCTTCAGGAAAATTTTACTTGGGTGTGATATTAATGATATTGTTTAATAATTTCCACATTTGGTTGAATCACCTTTTTTTGGAATGGGCATAAATATAACTCTCTTACAGTCAGTTGGACAGGCAGATCTCTTCCAAATGTTTGGGCATAGAACAATGAGAACTTTCAGCCCTATATCTGTCTGTTGAAACATCTCAGTTGATATTCAGTCAGTTCCTGGAGCCTTTTTTTTTTTTTGTCAATGTCTTCAGTGAAGCTTGGGCTTCTTCCTTCAGTACCATTGATTCTTATCATATGCTACCTTCTGAAATGATTCACTGTCGACCATTCTTATTGGTACAGTGACTCTGTGTATTCCTTCCATCTTCTTTTGATGTTTCCTGCGTTGTTCAGTATTTTGCCTATAGAATCCTTCAATATTGCAATTCGAGGTTTGAATTTTTTCTTCAGTTCTTTCAGCTTGAGAAATTCCAAGTGTGTATTTTCCTTTTGGTTTTCTAACTCCAGGTCTTTGCACATGCCATTATAATACCGTACCATATCTTTTCGAGCCATCCTTTGAAATCTTGTGTTCAGCAATTTTAGTTTATCATTTCTTCCTTTCAGTTTAGCTCCTCAATGTTCAAGGGCAAATTTCAGAGTCTCTTCTGACATCTGTTTTGGTCTTTTCTTTTGTCCTGCCTTTTTAATGATCTCTTGCTTTCTTCATGTATGATGTCCTTGGTGTCATTCCACAACTTGTCTGATCTTTGGACGTTAGTGTTTAATGCACCAGATGTATTTTTGAGATGATCTCTAAATTCAGGTGGAATACCCATAGGGTTGTAGACTTGTTGTAATTTTCTTCAACTTCAACTTGAATTTGCATATGAGCAATTGGTGGTCTATTCCATAGCTGGTCCTTGGTCTTGTTCTGACTGATTGAGTCTTCCATTGCCTCTTTCCGATGTAGCCAATTTGATTCCTGGATATTCCATTCTGCAAGGTCCACATGTATAGTCGCCATTTATGTTGTTGTAGAAGGTATTTTTTTTTTTTTTAGAAGGTATTTGCAATGAAGAAGTCATTGGTCTTGTAAAATTTTATCACGCGATTTCAGGCAATTTTTTCTCTCATCAAGACCATAATTTCCAACTACCAACCCTTGTTGTTTGCAACTTTCACAATCCTATCACCAGTAATTATTGCATCTTGATTCCATGTTTGATCAATTTCAGACTGCAGAAATTATTAAAAACCTTCAATTTCTTCATCTTTGGCCTTAATGTTTGGTTCCTAAATTTGAATAATAGTTGTATTAAGTGGTCTTCCTTGCAGGTGTGTGGATATTATCCTATCAGTGACAGGGTTGTGTTTCAGGATACATCTTGAAGTGTTCTTTTAGACAATGAACGTGACACCATTCTTCAATTTGTCATTTCGAGCATAGTAGATCATATGATTGTCTGATTCAAAATGGGCAACACCAGTCCATTTCAGCTCACTAATGCCTAGGATATCCATGTTTATGTGTCCATTTAATCTTTCACAATGTACAGATTTCCTAGATTCATACTTCATACAGGCCACACTCCTATTATTAATGGATGTTTGCAGCTGTTTCTTTTCATTTTCAGTCATGCCACTTCAGCAAATGAAGATCCTGAAAGTTTTACTCTATCCACATCATTGAGGTCGAATTTACTTTGAGGAGGCAGCTCTTCCACAGTCATATTTTGAGCACCTTCCAACCTGAGGGGCTCATTTTTTGGGGCTACGGCAGACAATATTCTGCTGCTATTCATAAGATTTTCATTGGCTAATTTTTTCAGAAGTAGACCACCAGGTTCTTTTTCCTAGTCTGTCTTAGTCTGGAAGCTCAGCTGAAACGTGTCCACCATGGCTGACCCTACTGGTATTTGAGTACCAGTGACAAAGCTTCCAGCATCACAGCAAGTAAGACAAATTGACAAACCAGATGCATGGGGTTTGACTGAATATACTTCAATAATAGTAATTAATAACTTAAGGTTTTCTCTTTCTGTCTAAGTCAATATAAGTATTTTATATTTGATCAAAAATACTTTGTCTCATTACTGATTTTATATTTCTTTGCACAATTCTTCAATGTATTCTTATGGATTTATTTTCTTCTATGTCTGATATTTAAACTTTTTTGTCCAAAAAACCTTAATTTGTATTTTCTCTTCATGAGTCTAGACAGAGTTTGTTGTAGTTAATACATTTTCCTAAAAACAGAATTATAAATTTATAAATCCAATATACACTTTGATTTTTTTTAACTTCTTACATTAATGTAGGCTTTAGTTATTCTCTCCTTTAAGTACTTGGGTGTATGTTCTTTTCTACCTTCTAGGTCCCTGGTGGCGTAGTGGTTAAGTGCTAAGCTGCTAACCGAAGGGTCGGCAGTTCAAATCCAAGATGTGCTCCTTGGAAACTCTATGGGGCAGTTCTACTTTGCCCTATAGGGTCACTATGAGTCGGAATTGACTCGATGGCAACAGGCTTAGGTTATAATAACTGTTGCTTTTATCTTATTGCTTGTTTGCTCATGGATATTTTAAAACTAAAATACCCTTGCTATCGCTGTATCTCATTCATTTCAATGTATAATGCTAACACTGAAGTTTCATGAAAATATTTTAAGAATGTAGGTCATCAGCTTTGTTAGATGGAGGATAAGATGGGCAGCTATCCCTCTTATTATTTTCTCTTATTTTGGCCTTTATTTTAGGAAGAAGATTTTGAGGACGTTGATTCTTTGCAATTTGTTAAGACTTCCTTTATCACATAAAAAAAAAAAAAACTGGGAGGAGTGATCGAAATAAAAGAGAATAAAAATGATCAGTATCAGGAATGAAAGAACAGATATAGCGTAGGGTCCTATAAATATTAAAAGGAAAATAGAATAGTAATTTTTTTTCTTTTTATTAGGAACAACGGTATGCTAATAAATTCGATTGAGTTAAAATAAACATATTTCTTAAACAATGCAACTTCCATGTCCTGACAAAAGACAACAGAGAAAATCGTAATAGCCCTCTACCTATTAAAGAAATTGAATTCTTCATGAAAACACATTTTTACAAAAAAAAGTAAACTACAGGATCAGATGGTGTCATAGGTGAATTCTATAAAACATTTAAGGGAAAAATACAAATATTGCACACACGCTTTCAAAATACAGAGGAGCAGGGACCACTTTTCAGTTCATCGTATGAGGCTATATATCCCTGATGACAAAATCTGTTGCGGATATTATAAGAAAATGAAACTAAACACCATTTTCCCCTGTGAATATAGATGTAAAAACTCAACAATATATCAAATCAAATACTTCAAAATAGATAAGGATAATTATATTATCACGAGAATTATACATTACAATGAGGTAAAGTTTATCCCAGGAAAGACATATTGGTTTTGCATTCAAAACCAACATATGGATTTGAACATTTTTAACAGAATTAAGAACAAAGTCATTTAATCATACCAGTAAATGCAGAAAATGCATTTAAAGTCATCAAACATCCATTAATGATAAAATTTCTCACCTAACTAGGAATAGAAGGAAACTTCTTAAATCTGATAAAGAGCATTTTTAAAAATCCTAATCATAAAACATCATGTGGTGGTCCACATCATTGCTGTGGCTAAATATCAAATGATCAGGAACAGATCGAGTGGTTTTTCTCATCACTTCCCTTCAACACTGCACTGGAGACTATAAACAGTGTCAGAGGATAAGAAAAGAGGCAAAAACATGAAAATGGTACGGACAGAAATAAAATTTTAATTTGCAATGATTTAAGTGTTTACAGAAAATTCTAAGAGATTTCTAAGGCAACACCTAAAACAAATAAAGGAATTTAGGTTTTATTTTTCAGGATAAAAGCCAATATGCAAAAATCAAGTATATTTCTTTATACTTGCATCAAAAAATTGGAAAATATAATATTTATAATGACAAAATTGTAAATTAGGAATAATTGTTTTAGAGCTGCAACCTTCTAAATGAAAACATTATTGAGAAAAATGAACTAGATATAAATAATAGGAGAGAAATACAATGTTTATAGATTGGAAGCTTAACATGGTTATGATGTTAATTCTCCCAAATTTGTCTATAAATTTGACGCCATCCCTTTTATTAACTAAGCAGGTATTTTCTAGAAATTGGTACCTTTTTTTCCCCTAAAATTTCTGTTGAGAGCAAAGACCAGAATAGTTAAATCAACCTTGAAACCAAAACACATTGCCATTGAGTAGATTCTGACTTATCGGGAACCTACAGGATGGAAAAAAATTGCTCCACAATTAGTTGTGTGTAATAAAAGGACTGAAGTAATGGGAATCCAACAGTAATGAGCACAACTTAGTGCCCAGATATTACTTTAAAGCCACCGAGTTTCTGTGTGGTTTGTTATACAGACAGTTAATGCATAGGGTAAAATTATTATTTCAAAAACAGTGTTTTGGTTAGCTTTTAAATTACCTTGTTGCTTGAAAAGCAATTGATATAATAGTTTTTTTTTTTTTTTTTTAAGAGACACATAGATACCACTTTTATAAGTTAGGAAGAAATAAATTTTAAAAAACACTGTAAAGACCTTACCTGTGCAAGTTAGCTTGGGATCCCACCTTCCATTTATGCAGGTTGATTGTTTGTACTCTGATTTTCCTCTACACCTGTAACTGAAGTTTGTGTTATGATTAATTTCAGTCTGATCTGATAGTCTTGAATAAGATCCAACTATCCTTGATAATTTACACTTCTCAAGTTGTTCTGTTGCTGTAAAATAAAAATATTCCCATGAAAATACTAATTATAAAAAATCTAAACAACTACTATATAACTCTAGCTACAGAATCAATGATATCATGAAATTATGATTTATGCTAATGAATTCTATCAATCAAGTTATTCTTGGTTGTATTGCATGAGGTGGGCTATTATGTATAAATATAACTTTTGTGTCCATTCTTTGAAATATCAGAGTAAGTATCTGTCATAAAGACATTTTGAACTTCGGGGATTTGTAGAGTCTAAGAAGTTCACTTTCTTGGATGATCTACACACTGAACACTTATGCAACCTATTGTGGCCTTGATCTAAAATATGTAAAAATGTGCATATACGTTTTGTTTCCTTGATCTCAAGAGACACTACATTATTTTTTAATCAATAACCTTAAAGCATTAGAAATAAAAACATTAGCTATGCGGATAGGATAAAAGAAGTTGCTAGTTTAAATATATTTTTTCAGAAAGGCAATTAAATAGCATTAAAAATATATCTATAATGTACAGAATCTGAATATTTTAGCAGATCTCTTCAAGATCACCAAAAAAAAAAAAAACAGATACAGGTCTTGGAATAAGAATTGGGTGCTAAAAATCACAACCTGTTTTATTATATAATCTTAGGGTCTTTGAGAAGCTGTTTTATACACCAATTATATTGCAAGCCATAATAATAAAACTTTGTTGGCTCAAAATGAGTAAACATATAGACCATGTAAGCTTGTAATATAGATACATATTTCAATAATTCTACTATTATCAGAGTCCTTTTTGAATTTGTTAAAATAGCAATGTAAGTCTTTTATAGTATTTGTTGTTAATTATTAGAAAAGCAGAGTTGACTAAGGTTGAACAGAGTAAAGAAAATTTAAGTAATCAGCCAAAGAAAAATAATGGCTTTGTTATGCAACCTTGAAAGAAAGAAAGAGGCTAATTCAAAACATACTAGAGGCTTCAGGAGAAATTAGTCCCGTTTTTAAGAAGGAGTGGCCTACAACATGGTCCAAAGTACTGCTGCAGACAAAGCAAGGTGTTCTTTGAAGGATAATAACTGCGGGGATATCGACAGTAAAGAGGAGTTGTTGTTGTCATTGATATGTCATATGACTGCTGGTTTTATGAGTGGATTTCTTGGTTTATTAGGTGAACAATAAATATATCTGGAAGAGGGAAGAACCCAGAATAGCAAACCCAAAAAACCAAACCCATTGCATCAAGTCAATTCCTATAGGACAGAGTAGAATTTCCCTATAGGATTTCTAAGGAATGGATGGTGGATTTGATCTGCTGACCTTTTGGTTAGCAACTGAACGCATAACCACTGCACCACCAGAATAGAGAGGGATCAAAATAAACACTGAGAGGGAATAACTGGTGGAATAAGGCCTACAGTCATGGGTATACAAGGCTGAACATATGTAGAGAATTAAATTTATGAAGGCTATTCTAAATTTTCAGAAGGGAGTGAAAATTAAAGCTGAAGTTTGGTATATGTTAGAGAGAAAAGCTGACTGTTCTCGTGCCTGATTTTATCTTGGGCTTCTCTCTGTGTGGAATGAGGTGAAATCATTTATGGAGATCAAACAGGACAAAGGTGAGGCTGGCTCATGAAGGACTGGCAGTGCCATTAACAGGAATATGCTCTGCAAAAATAGAAGGATTAATCAGAAACAAAGTTTAACAATTCATTTCACAAACTCTCACTGAATGTCTCCTCTATGTCAGCCAGTCTTTTTGGTGTTGGGAATACAACAGCAAACAAAACAGGTAGGAACTCCTGCTTTCCTGGAGCTTAATCCTGAGCTCTACCTTCTTCTGGAGTTAATTAATATCTAGGAATCTGATGATTAAATAAGAGTGGGCACCCAGATGTTGCTGAATGAAGGACTCAGATAAAGTTTAGGAAAGAACTCATTTAACGGAAAAGTGAATCAGGGTCCACCATCCTCCCACTTGGACTTGGCCATCAGTGGGGCTGATGAACCTCTTACAGAGTAAACTCTATGTCAGGTTTGTTTCCTGGCCCAATTCCCCACTGCCTCATGTCACTAAGTTATACTCTGACTAAGAGGGCTTGTGGCCCCCACTCTGCAGCACATTCACTGCCTTCTGCTGCATTTGAAACAGACTGAGAAATGATTATTGCTAGAAGCTTTGAGAGAGGCAAGGGTAGCAGAGTGGGTATTTTCCCAACTTCATTTCTTCTTTTTCTAGGCCCTAAAGGAATGAGTTATGGAATAACAATAATGGCATTTATGTAAAAAAAAATAGTAAGTTTCCTGATAATCTGTATTCTTATTTTATAAAATATGATAATCTATAAGTAAAATTTAGGTTCACACTTATAAAAATGAACCATATTAATATCAGGGGCATAGGAACCATAATATTATGTTGCTAGTTTATATTTTTCCCCTGTAGACACATACAGGATTTGAGTGGAATATATCTTGAGTCATCACCTTACTGGAGTCATCACCCTTACCCCAGTCACTACCCTTACCACCTTTATTCAAGTCTCAGCCTTACTTGGGTCATACCTTTTATGTTACAAGAGATATAAGGAGAGAGAAATAAGCAGAGATAGACCTCAATACCAAAAAGAAAAAGAAATGAGAGCAGATCATGTCTTTTGGACCCGGGGTCCCAGTGCTGAGATCCTCCTGTTGTTGTTGTTGTTAGGTGTCGTGGAGTCGGTTCCAACTCATAGCGAGCCTGTGCACAACAGAACAAACACTGCCCTGTCCTGCGCCATCGTTACAATTGTTATGCTTGAGCTCATTGTTGCAGCCACTGTATCAATCCACCTTGTTGAGGGTCTTCCTCATTTCTGCTGACCCTGTACTCTGCCAAGCATGATGACCTTCTCCAGGAACTCATCCCTCCTGACAACATGTCCAAAGTATGTAAGACGCAGTCTTGCCATTCTTGCCTCTAAGGAGCATTCTGGCCGCACTTCTCCAAGACAGATTTGTTCGTTCTTTTGGCAGTCCATGGTATATTCAATATTCTTTGCCAACAGCCCAATTCAAAGGCGTCAACTCTTCTTCGGTCTTCCTTATTCATTGTCCAGCTTTCACATGCATATGATGTGATTGAAAATACCATGGCTTGGGTCAGGCACACCTTAGTCTTCAGGGCGACATCTATGCTCTTCAACATTTTAAGAGGCCCTTTGCAGCAGATTTGCCCAATGCAATGAGTCTTTTGATTTCTTGACTGCTACTTCCATGGCTGTTGGTTGTGGATCCAAGTAAAATGAAATCCTTGATAACGTCAATCTTTTCTCCGTTTATCATGATGTTGCTCATTGGTTCAGTTGTGAGGATTTTTGTTTTCTTTATGTTGAGGTACAATCCATACTGAAGGCTGTGGTCTTTGATCTTCATTAGTAAGTGCTTCAAGTCCTCTTCACTTTCAGCAAGCAAGGTTGTGTCATCTGCATAACGCAGGTTGTTAATGAGTCTTCCTCCAATCCTGATGCCCCATTCTTCTTCATATAGTCCAGCTTCTTGGATTATTTGCTCAGCATACAGATTGAATAGGTATGGTGAAAGAATACAACTCTGATGCACACCTTTCCTGAATTTAAACCAATCAGTATCCCCTTGTTCTGGCTGAACAACTGCCTCTTGATTTATGTAAGGTTCCTCATGAGCACAATTAAGTGTTCTGGAATTCCCATTCTTCGCAGTGTTATCCATAGTTTGTTATGATCCACACAGTCGAATGCCTTTGCATAGTCAATAAAACACAGGTAAACATCCTTCTTGTATTCTCTGCTTTCAGCCAGGATCCATCAGACATCAGCAATCCTCTTCTGAAACCCGCCTGAATTGCTAGCAGTTCCCTGTCGATATACTGCTGCAGTCGTTTTTGAATGATCTTTAGCAAAATTTTGCTTGTGTGTGATATTAATGATACTGTTTTATAATTTCCACATTCAGTTGGATCACCTTTCTTGGGAATAGGCATAAATATGGATTTTTTCCAGTCAGTTGGCCAGGAAGCTGTCTTCCATATTTCTTGGCATAGACGAGTGAGCACCTCCAGCACTGCATCTGCTTCTTGAAACATCTCAGTTGATATTCCATGAATTCCTGGAGCCTTGTTTTTCACCAGTGCCTTCAGAGCAGCTTGGACTTCTTCCTTCAGTGCCATCGGTTCCTGATCATATGCCACCTCTTGAAATGGTTGAATATTGACTAATTCTTTTTGGTATAATGACTCTGTGTATTCTTTCCATCTTCTTTTGATGCTTCCTGCGTCATTTAATATTTTCCCCATGGAATCCTTCACTATTGCAACTCGAGGCTTGAATGTTTTCTTTAGTTCTTTCAGCTAGAGAAACGCCAAGGGTGTTCTTCCCTTTTGGTTTTCCATATCCAGCTCTTTGCACACGTCATTATAATCCTTTACTTTGTCTTCTCAAGACACCATTTGAAATCTTCTGTTCAGTTCTTTTACTTCATCAGTTCTTCCTGTTGCTTTAGCTGCTCGACGCTCAAGAGCAAGTTTCACAGTCTCCTCTGACATCCATCTTAGTCTTTCCTTTTTTTCCTCTCTTTTCAGTGACCTCTTCCTTTCTTCATGGATGATGTCCTTGATGTCATTCCACAACTTGTCTGGTCTTCGGTCACTTGTGTTCAATGCATCAAATCTATTCTTGAGATGGTCTCTCAATTCAGTTGGGATATACTCAAGGTCATATTTTGGCTCTTGTGGACTTGCTCTGATTTTCTTCAGTTTCAGCTTGAACTTGCATATGTGATCTGTGCCACAGTCAGCCCCTGGCCTTGTTCTGACTGATGATATTGAGCTTTTCCATTGTCTCTTTCCACACATGTAGTCAATTTGATTTCTATGTGTTCCTTCTAGCGAGGTCCATGTGTATAGTCACCATTTGTGTTGATGAAAGAAGGTATTTGCAGTGAAGAAGTCGTTGGTCTTGCAAAATTCTATCATTCGTTCTCTGGCTTTGTTTCTATCACCAAGGCCACATTTTCCAACTACTGATCCTTCTTCTTTGTTTCCAACTTTTGCATTCCAATCGCCAGTAATTATCAATGCATGTTGATTGCATGTTCCATCAATTTCAGACTGTAGCAGTTGATAAAAACTTCAATTTTTTCATCTTTGGCCCTAGTGGTTGGTGCGTAAATTTGAATAATAGTCGTATTAACTGGTCTTCCTTATAGGCATATGGATATTATCCTATGACTGACAGCATTCTACTTCAGGATAGATCTTGAAATGTTCTTTTTGACGATAGATGCAACACCATTCCTCTTCAAGTTTTCATTCCCGGCATAGTAGACTATATGATTGTCCAATTCAAAGTGGCCAATACCAGTCCATTTCAGCTCACTAATGCCTAGAATATCGATGTTTATGCATTCCATTTCATTTTTCATGATTTCCGACTTTCCTAGATTCCTACTTTGTACATTCCAGGTTCTGATTATTAATGGATGTTTGCAGTTGTTTCTTCTCATTTTGAGTCATGCCACATCAGCAAATGAAGGTCCCAAAAGCTTTACTCCATCCACGTCATTAAGGTCGACTCTACTTTGAGCAGGCAGCTCTTCCCCAGTCATCTTTTGAGTGCCTTGCAACCTGGGGGGCTCATCTTCCAGCACTATATCAGACAATGTTCTGCTGCTATTCACAAGTTTTTCACTGGCTAATGCTTTTCAGAAGTAGACTCCTGGGTCCTTCTTCCTAATCTGTCTTAGTCTGGAAGCTCAGCTGAAACCTATTCTCCTTGGGTGACCCTGCTGGTATCTGAATACTGGTGGCATAGCTTCTAGCATCACAGCAACACAAAAACCCCCACAGGACGACAAACTGACAGATACATGGGGGGAGAACCTCCTAGAATCTGGAAATAGAGAGAACTGTAGCATCAGAGATAGTACAAGATAGTGAGAAGTGGCAGCAGAAGAACAGCGGCACCAGAACCAGGAGACCTGTATGAGAAGGCGTGGCAGCAGACCCAGAGAGAGAGAGAGAGAGAGAGCTGAGTGCCTTCAGGCAGGAGGCTTTCTGGCAAAGCAAGGTGCCTCTGGGCACTTACTGACAAAGCCAAAGAGCTTTGTAACACTTGTTCAAGCAGGGCAGAGGCTGGGTGGAGGAGCTGAGAGCCAGAGAGAGGCCTGACTGCCTTCAGCTGCTAACCAAAATGTTCAACGATCAAACCCACCATTAGTTCTGCAGGAGAAAGATGTGGCAGTCTGCTTCCACAAAGATTATAGCTGTGGAAACCCTTTGGGGCAGTTCTACTCTATCCTATAGGATTGCTATAAGTCAGAATTGACTCCATGAAAACAGGCTTGGTTTTTTTGGTTTTGGTAAACACATACTGAGCTATAAACAGCAAGTGTTTAGATTCATTATAATTGAAGACTTGGCATTTTCAGCAATATCTCTGAATATATTTTTAAGCTATTTATGCAAAACAGTTATAAATTTTCTAATAATTTGTACTTTTATATTATATAACAATCTGTAGGTTAAATTTGGATCCCTAGTGGTACAGTGGTTAAGTGTATGGCTGCTAACCAAAAGGTTGGCAGTTTCAATCCACCACCCACTCCTTGGAAACCCTGTGGGGCAGTTCTACTCTGTCCTATAGGGTCGAGTAAAATTTAGCTCACATTTAACAAAATAAACTGTGTTAATCACGAGGATAAAGAACCATAATATTCTGTTGCTAGTTTATATTTTTCCCCAATAGACACATATTGAGCTAAAAACAACAAATGTTTAGATTCATTACAGTTTAAAAACTGACATTTTCAGCAATATCTCTAAATATATTTTTAAGGTAAAAATATTAAACTTTATTAAATATCTATTTGAGAAATATGTTCTCACCAACGCACTGAGGAAGTTGGCTCCACATTCCGCTGACACACGTAATTAATCTGTATCCGATCATTGTAAAGGATTCTTTGCAAGTGAACTCCACTGAATCTCCGTGGTGATAGGGAGGGTCAGAAGGCAAGCTGTAGCCATGCTCCAGTATAGGTATATCCCCACATGTACTCTCTTCCTCTTTGTAAATTTCACAAAAATATGTTTCTCTTTAAAACATTTGTCTTTATACAAATACAAATAAAATGCTGATTCATTTAAATATTAATAGTTTATGTACATTACCAACACATATAGGCAAAGCTGTCCATTCTCCATCAACACATTGAATTTTCTTAGATCCCTTCATTAGGAATCTGGGATTGCAACCATATTCCACCACATCGTTGTGTTCATATTTTTCCTTCTTTGTCCCCTTAACGTCCCCGTTGAGGAGTTGAGGAGGTGGACCACAAGAGCTTACTTGCCCTACAGTAGAAATAATGTTTAAATAATGGTTAAGTAGTTTCTGCTACAATAAAAATTTAAGCAAAATGGAGAGATCTTTAATTTTTTAATGATAGTATTCTTGAACAATGAACAACGAATGGTGTTTAGTGTGAGTTCTTCTTTCTCAATTCTGTTACTTATCCTGAACTAAAAAATCCCTGGTGGTGCAATGGTTAAGGGCTTGCCTACGAACTGAATGGAAGATCAGAAGTTAGAATCCACCAGCCGTTCTGCTGGAGAAAGATGTGGCAATCTACTTCCTTAAAGATTACAGTCTTGGGAACATTATAGGGCAGTTCTACTCTGTTCCATAGGGTCTCTATGAGTCAGAATTTTTTCGACAGCAACAGGTTTTTTTTTTTTTTAAATATTGAACTAGTTCATTGTAGGTATAGTTAAGCCTTTAAAGTATGTTCAATAATCTGAATGTTTTAAAGATGTGTACAGGTTAGCAAATACGGTTGTGTAAATTAAATAATATTCATATTCCATGGAAACATTGTTTCAAAACTTTTTGAAAAAGTACCATTGCTTGAGACAATCAGTTGATCAACATATTTTAACTTCGATTAAGCCATACATATGATTGAATTGACTTTAAGCTGTTTGAGTATTGCTCAGACAAACACAATGAAACTTGGATAAGGTCCATCTATATAAAATGTTCAGCATTAACAGTGGCATAATAGGTAATGGAAAAGAAACAAAAGAAGTATCTCCAAGTGCAGCTGTCAAGTATGTATCTCTGAATACTCCCAATACACATTTCAAGAAACAATATCCTTCCCAGGTATAACATTTCTTGTTTAATGTGTTACATTATAGATAACCTGAAAGGCCACTGAAAATGAAGAGAAGAAAGTGTTGATATCTAAAAAATTAATTGTTGTTACATCGATTGAAAGATAAATATTCACCTTTACATGTTGGGGGATTAGGGGACCATCCAAAGTGGTAGCACTGGATGGAATCTGCTCCAACTCTTTTAGATCTCTGTTTACAAGAGAATTGCAGTACATCTCCAACTTTATATTTGTCTTTCTTGGGTGAAGCATCTAAGTTTGGTGGTATACCAGGAACACTGCATTCTCTTTCTAAAAAAAAAAATATAGATTAGTTTAATGAAAATATATAATTTATCATTGCCAAAATAAGCTTTACATGTGTCATGCAAAAATGAGGTGCTGGGCGCTATGCAAACAGAGGGGTATCAGATAAACCCTTTTCTTTAAAGAACTTAACAGTTGTGGACATTCTGTCACTTCATGTGGTACTCTGTGAGACACATTAAGGTACTGAACTGCAATGTGTGTGTTCTGAAAATTTATTTGCAAAGTGAAGTTGCTTAGATTGGATCTCATTTTATCACTGCTATGTATAAAATTTAACTTTTTTCACTCTAAATACATAAAATTATTCTCTTGCATTAAAAAGAATGCTATAGTTTTTATATTGCACATTTAATAAAAATTGATATTTGTTTAATATAAGTAACCATTTGCTGTCAAGGCAATTCTGATTCATAGCAACCCTATAAGACAGAGTAGTACTGCCCCATTGGCTTTCCAAGGCTGTAATCTTTACAGACACAGACTGCTACATCTTTCTTCCACAAAATGGCTAATGAGTTCCAACTGCTGACTTTCAGTTATTAGCCAAGCACTTAAGCACTGCACCATCAGGGTTCCTTTTAATACAATTCGGGAACCAGGATTCAGGAAAGATGCAATATGTAATATATTTTAAGTTAGAGGGTCATTAAAAATCAACTAATTAAATTTTTTATGAAGGAAGAAAACAAACACTCATTAATCTACACAATTAAAAACTAGGTTTTAAGACTTGGAGCCATGTTAATAAGAAAATTCATATCAAAGAGTCAAGTATTAACACATAATCATAAAATTAAATATAAATGAACTATTTCAAAAAGGTAATGCCACAAAATAAGTAACTAAAAAAAATAAGCCTTTGTTTTTATTTGTATGTTGAGGTTAGCAACTTAATTGAGATCACACTTGAATAAGAATCACTAAAATTCCTCTCTTTAATTTCATTCTATTACACACCAATTCTTTTATTTGTATTTGGGTTTGTTTCCATATTTTGTGCTCTTTTTATGCAAATTATTTTTCTCATCATGTTGTGGAACAAACCGTCTTAACAAGTAAAAAAAATCTTGCTGTTTGGGTATTTTTCAACTAGTACATTTACATAGTATGATCTCTTTATGATCCAGCCCTTGCCTACACGTCCAACATGCCTTCCCCCCTCTCAATCCAGTACCCAGAATTTCTCACCTTTTAATTTTTTGAATAAAGTCAAGTTCTTTGCTGCCTTAGCTGTTTCACACTCCCTTCTCCCTACCTGAACGGATTTCTCTTTCTTTTCATAGACAACTTCCTACACAAAATAGAGTTTTTTATCCCCGCTATTTTCTACATAAATCCTTGGTTTGTTTTATTTCTTTGAACACAGTAATATATAAAATATATTTATCATTTGCTTCTTTATTTGGTTTAATCCATTGTGTTCCCCCCATCCCCACACTCCTATACTTTAATGAAAGCTCTGGAAAGGCAGGCCTATATTTGTATTTTTCACTATTTTCTCACAGCCTATTAAATAGGTGTTTGTTGGCAGCCTAAATGAGTCAGATTTAACTGGGCTCTCAGCAGTGCAAACCAAGTCTACACCACTGCTGTAATAAATTCACTCTTATTCTCTCTGCAGTCTCTATTTTAAACCTTTTCTCTGCCCAGTGCTGCTCCTTCTCCTATCCCAAACACTGCTCACTCTGAGATCACCTTACCTCATACTTGACAGAAAATAGAAATATCACCTCCTGCTTCTTTCCAGCATTCGCTTTACAGAAGCCATTTTCCTTCTTTCCTCCTGTTACAAAATTGGAAGTAGCCCTGTTGCCACCAAAGCCTAGGATCTCCACAAGAGCTCTGGTTCTCTTTCCCTCCCACAGTCACAGGGACATATCTGCCTGCTATATTCGATCCCTGTCTCCTTCCTTTCTACCACAGCCTTGCCTTCAGCAGTCAGCATGTTCTCATGGCAACGATCTTACCAAAAACAAAAAAATGAACAAACAAAAAAGAATGACATTATTTCCTTTAGTGCAAAATTTGCTCTAGTCATATTCTGAACTTTCTATTCCCTGTCACAGTTAAATTTCTTCAAAGAGTTATGTCCATATGCTTCCTCTCTGTTAACATTTTCTCCTCTTCACATCCATGACAAGAAACATTTTTAGTTTTTTTCTTCTCTCTGATACTCTGAATCCTCCTTTTCTCCATTTATATTGCCACCTATTCCTCTTCTCTTTGACCTTTCCATATGGAAGTGTTTCAGGACTTAGTCCTACACTTTCTTCCTTTTCATTTTGTATGTTTTACTAATTAGATTACATAATTTGTGTGTTAATAATCCAAATGAATTAAAGACTATCTTAAGAATATACTGAACACTAATGATGGAGAACCAGATGAGTTGTGGAATGACATAGAGAATATCATACATGAAGAAAGCAAAAGGACGGGAAAGAAAAAAAAAGACTGAAATTGATGTCAGAAGAGACTCTGGAACTTGCTCTTGAACATAGAGTACATAAAACGAATGGAAAATTGATGATATAAAAGAGCTGAACAGAAGATTTCAAAGGGCAGCTTGAGGAGACAAAGTAAAGTATAATGAAATGTGCAAAGACCTGGAAATGGGAAAACCAAAGGGAAGAACGCACTTGACATTTCACAAGCTGAAAGAACTGAAGAAAAAAATTCAAGGCTTGGGTTGCAATATTGAAGGATTCTATTGGGAAAATATTAAACTACACAGGAAGCATAAAAAGAAGATAGGAGCAACACACAATTCTTTTGAATTGGTCAACGTTCAACCATTTCTGGAGGTAGCATATGATCAAGCCCTGACAGTACTGAAGGAAGAATTCCAAGCTGCACTGAAGGCATTGGCAAAAAAAAGGTTTCAAGAATTGACAGAATACCACTTGTGTTTTCAACAAATGGATGTAGTACAAGAAGCTCTTAAACATCTATGTCAAGATATTTAGAAGACAGCTACTTGGCTAACCTACTGGAAGAGAACCATATCTGAATTCATTCCAAAGAAAGGTGATGCAACAGGATGCAGAAATTATCGAACAATATCATTAATATCACAGAAAAGTAAAATTTTGCTGAAGATCATTCAAAAATGGTTGCAGGAGTACATTGACAGGGAACTGCCAGAAATACAAGCCAAATTCAGAAGAGGACAGGGAAACAGGAATATTATTGCTGATGTTAGATTCATCCTGGCTGAAAGAAGAGAATACGAGAAAGATGTTTACCTGTGTCTTATTGACTATGCAAAGGCATTCGACTGTGTGGATCATAACAAATTATGGATAACATTGCAAAGAATGGGAATTCTGGAATGTTTAATTGTGCTCATGAGGAACCTGTACATAGACCAAGAGGCAGTTGTTGAAACAGAACAATGGAATACTGAGTTGTATATAGTCAGGAAAGCTGTGTGTCAGGGTTATATCCTTTCGTCATACTTATTCAATCTGTATGCTGAGCAAATAATATGAGAAGCTGGATGATATGAAGAAGAACGCAGCACCAGGGTTGGAGGAAAACTCATTAACAGCCTGTGAAATGCAGATGACACTACGTTGCTTGCTGAAAATGAAGAGGACTTGAAGCATTTACTGATGAATATCAAAGACTACAGCCTTCAGTATGGATTACACTTCAACATAAACAAAACAAAAATCCTCACAACTGGACCAATAAGCATCATGATAAATGGAGAAAAGATTGAAGTTGTTAAGGATTTTATTTTACTGGGATCCACAATCAACACCCATGGAAGCAGCATCAAGAAGTCAAAAGATGCATTGCATTGGGCATATCTGCTGCAAAATACATCTTTAAAGTGTAAAAAGCAAAGATGTCACTTTATGTCTAAGGTGCACGTGATCCAAGCCACAGTGTTTTCAATCATTTCATGTGGAAATGAAAACAGGGCAATGGATAAGGAAGACTGAAGAAGAATTGACACCTCCGAATTATGGCCTTGGGGAAGAATATTTAATATACCATAGACTGTCAAAAGATTGAACAAATTTGTCTTCCAAGAAGTACAGCAAGAATGTCCCTTAGAAGCAATGGTGGCAAGACTTTGTCTCACATACTTTGGACTTGCTATCATGAGGGAACAGTCTCTGGAGAAGGGGAGAGAACCTCCTAGACCTAGAAAAGAGAGCTGTAATAATGAAAAAGAGGCAAAAGGCTAATAACTGCAGCAAGGACAGCAGAGCCAAGCAGCAGAGAGACAGCTGCAGCAGTATGAGTGACAGGGTCTTCAAGACCAGTTGTGACCTTTCTGGCCCATGGAGAGAGAGCTGAGTGTCTCCAGGCAGAAGGCTTGCTGAGAAATCAGGGTGCTGGGGCACTTGTTGAGGGAGCTAAAAGAGCTATAACACTTGTTCCTGCAAGGCAGAAGCCTGTTTGTGCCTTGTGCTGGCATTGCACAACTCTCTCCTTCCAAGCAAGGCAGGATTCATGCAGGCTCTTGAGCAGTGTAGGTATGGGTAGCTTGGTAGGAGCCAGTGGTAGAAGTCTGTAAGGCCCCACCAGCAGAGGCTCAGGGTATCCTGTGCAGAGGAATTCCTAAGAATGAGGCCAGGCTCAGTGAGGACCAGGAGTAGAGTAGAAGGCTTGGGACCCATGCAGGCAGCCATGATGTGAACACAGCATCTGACCTGAACCACAATGTGCCTGTCCAGCAATGTAAGAATGGATGTGGGTAATTTGGGGAAAGGTAAGCATTTCCCCCTTGAGAACCTGTGGTAACTGTAATTGTTTACTGTTTGCTTTCCATAAATAATAAGAATGATTTTCACTTTTTCAATACTGTGTGTCTCGTGTGTTCAGGACCCATGGAATTGTTGATACCAGTGGATGTACTCATTCCTAGCAGTTTTATGGCTGCCTGGAAGTTTGAGGTACAGCCTGTCTGCATGCGCAATACAGATAGACAGACAGATAACCATACACTGGCATTACCATTTACCTCCTTGTTATTGAAAAACAAAGAAAAACATGTGAGTCCCTTGATCCAACATTTAATAACATTGCCTCTCCTTTCTACCACCAAATATATCCAAAATTTGTCCTCTTCTCTGCATCTCCACAGCCATCACCTTATCTGAATCCCCACCATTTCTTACCCTTCAAAGGACTCATTTCTTCTTGTCTTGACTATCTCATGCACAGCATTCAGGAACAAAAACAAACAAAACTTTCATAAATGCAAGTCTATTTATATCGCTGATTTTGTTAAAATGTTTTTGTCTTTTCATCAAGCCCAAAATTAATCCAATGCTAATGTTCCCTGAAATAACCTGGATAATCTTGTTTATGCCTCTAATCCAACCTCAGCTCAGCTCAGCTTACACCTTGATTAGATTCTTCTCATCCTGCTATTCCCCAAATTTTCCCTTTAGAGCTTTGCGTATATTTTTTCCTTTGCTTGGAACACTCTATATCCACTCATTTTTCACAGATTCAATGCTACTTTCTATACCTGGAAACATACAACTGTTTGGTAAACATACAAGAGGTTTTCAGAACAGTTCAGAGAATGTGTTGATATCTGAAAATGAAGAGTTCCTGGCAAGAATTGAAGGTGGGAAAGCAAAACAAAAACTCAGGAGTAAAATAACTGAAAAGGTTGTGACTAACCGTAATTTGTAAAGGCTGCCCAGTTTTGAATAATTTAAAAGTTTGCATTTAGTATTACTTGAAAATAATTTATATTTTAATGACTAATCTGTAATGTATGTGGCCCACAGGAAACATTACTATGATGCACTGTTTTAAAGATAGATTATAGTTTTGGGCTTCAAAACACCATCTCCTCCCAGTTTACATTAAATCAGAAGGAGACACCTAGATTTTAATCATTGTTTCTTAACAATGTCTCTAGGTAATTCGATTACTCCTGAAAAGGTGTAATAATTATATTATCCCAAAGAAATGAATACCAGAAAGGAGAAAAAAAAAAAAAAGGACAGTACTTACCATAACACGTGGGTGTGTCAGACCAGCCATCATCACCACATACTATAGAGCCTGTGGTGCTCCCACCTGTGTTTTCATAGCCAGCGCTGCATTCATAGTCCATCTGGTCATTGAGCTTAAACCACGTGCCATTACTTTTGGCTCTGGCGTTCTCAAAGAATGGCATATCACAAGATTCTAATGAGTGATAAAATTGAGAATTTCATTTCATGTTATTGAATGTGGAAGCTGAGTAAATCCCATGCCAGAAGCAAAAATTCTTCCCAATAATTATGTGCTAATATTTAAGTACCTTTTAAAAATAATCTGAGAAGAGCAAAGATAAATTGTTCTCCTGAAATCATTACTACAATATATATACATCTTTACATATATAGCATTCTTGACGTTGCTTCAATCATCTGAAAAAAATTTATATTAAGTGTATTTTTCTCAATTCTATTTATACTTGTGAGCTTATCATATGCTGGTAATAAAACAAGTCATTAAAAAAAGTTAGAAATGTATAATTCTTTTTCAGAAAGCCACAATAACTTTATTTAAGATGACAATCTTATTTCCAGTTGAGACATACATGCCAGAAAAAATGCATTAATCGGATATAAAGATCTATATACTCATTATCTGACATATTCTCTTTCATAAGAAACTATTGCAATAGTTATTTGGTTCCAATTTAGTGTAAAAAAGTCGATATGAGAGGAGCCTTTGTAATTTTTTCTTTAGCCAGATCACATAGTAAACATAAAAGATGAAAAAAAAAAGATAATTACACACTAGGATAGATATTTTTTACTTCTAAAATACCACTAAGGAGCTTTGGGAAAATATAGTGCATAAATAAGGCAAAATAAGCAAACTATTCTTAGAGGGTCTTTATAAAGTTCTAGGTAGTGGGGCAGAGTAAACTCTCAACACAATAGAATTTAGCACTATCAAGAAATGTTTCTCTTCATTACCTAGACTTTTATGAAGATTTTCCAAAAGGACAGAAGGAATTTTCATAAGTGAGCCTCTCTTAAAGCATTAATTATATAAATTATAAAGGTCAAATCTCCTGGGATTCTGCACTATGGACTCATCTCTTCAGTTAAAAACATGACGTTTATGTCTAGGAGCAAGTACTCCAATATTAAAGGCTGATCACCTAAACACAGTCACAACAGACAAGAAGGTTTCAGCTGAAAACACACCAGTCTACAGCCGAATACATGAGTCTCCCTCACTAGTTTCTAAATCACAGAATTTCTTTAAAATACAGAAAACCTGAAATGAAAAAATGGAATGATCCTCCTTCCTATCAGTAATTACTCTCAAAAGGCAAATGAGACACAACTAACTCTATGTACATGTATACGTATAGGATTTGTACATGATATATGATTTCTACGTTATATATATGATTTACATACAATATATATATGAACTCTATATCACATACCTATGATTTCTATATCATATATATAAATTCTACATTATATGTAATTTCTCATAGGGTTTTATTTGTACTTACAAATGAAAACATCTTGGCCCCATCCCAACTCTCCAACTCCCTAGTAAAGAGAATTAACTAAAGTAAAATTTTGTTTTTTTAATTATCAGAAGAATAAGTCTAAGAAATTACTTACTAATGCATATGGGTTGAGTTGACCATCCACTTTCCAAGCATATGATAGGTCCTGATGTTTTACCCTCTGCTGTTACATATCCTGGTTTGCACTTGTATTGTGTTTGATAATACACAGGATATGTATGCCTAGGTTCAGAAATAAATCCATTCACAATATTTGTATCTGACTTTGAACATGTTTCTAGATGAAGAAAGCACAAGTGAAGATAAGCATATGTTCAATAAATTTTTTTTTTGCCCAGAATGAAATAATAAGACAATATAAAATAATAAAAAGTCCTTTGTAAATGAAAATCTGAAGTAACTGTAATTATACAAGTTGTTGTGTCAGAGAAAATAAGCTAAGTTTCCTAAGATATTAAATCAAGAAACTTTGTTAAAGATTTTTTGAAATGAGGCAAGATTTAAAACAAGCACAAAGAAAGAGCCAGTTGTTCACAGAGCTTTAGCACACTGTGGGATTCCAGATCCATTAAACAATTAGATTTCTAATAACTCCTTTAAGGAATTATAAGTGGTATGCCATTAATACATTGATAATTGCCATAGCATTGACTCTTAACAGAATGAAATGTTGCCTGGTACTGCTCATCCTCATGATACTGGCACGTTCAAGTCCATCCTTGCAACTATTTTACCAAATCTTCTCACCAAGAATCTCTCTCATACTTTCTGTCCCTTTTTTCACCAAACATGTTGTCCTCCTCTAGTGATTGATCCCTCCTGATGATGTGTCCAGAGCAAGTGATTTAGACAATGTTCTGTTGTGATCCATAAGGTTTTCATTAGCTAATTTTTGGAAGTAGGTGACTGGGCCTTTGTTCCTAGTCTTTCTTGCTGTGGAAGATTTGCTGAAACCTGTCCATCACGGGTAACCCTGCTGGTATTTGAAATATCAGTGGCATAGCTTCCAGCATCATAGAAAAATGCTGGTGGCCACAGTAAGTGGTACTTTGGGAGAAATTTGTCATACTAAATACCTGTATTAGAAAAGAAAAAGCGTTCCACATCAATGACTTTGATTTCCACATTAAGCATTAGAAAAAGTATTGGACATTAAGCCCAAAGAAAATGGAAGAAACTAAAGAAAGATCAGAGCAAAAATTAAGATAGCTAAAAAAAAAAAAAAAAGAAGAAGCAATTAATGGAGGAAAAATCTTAGATGGATATAATTACAAACCTTTAAACAGACTGATCAGGAAAAAAAAAAGAAAACTCAAATTGCTAATAACAACAAAAAATAAAAGGATGATAAAAGAATATTTTGAACGATAATGTTATTGTCTATTATGCCAATAAATCCACAAATTAGACAAATTGTGAAATTTCTTGACTGCAACAACCTACCAAAATTCAATCAAGAAAGAGTAGATAACATGGATATACTTACGTGTATTAAACAAATAGAAGTTTTAGTTTAAAAAACAAAAACTTTTCCAAAAAGAAAAATCCAAGTACAGATGGCTTCACAAGTGAATTCTACCAAACACTTAAGGGAGAAAAAAATTATAACTCTACATAAAGTGTCCATAAAATTGAAGAGGGGGGACTTATCTGCCTTTCATTTTCTGAAGCCAGCATTATCCTATTACCAAAACCAAATAAATTTATTAAAAATACTAAAAAACAGTAGACCAATATCCCTCATGAACAAAGATGTAAAGCTTCGTAACAAAATTTTAACAACTGCATCCAAAATATTATGAAAGGATATTAGGATCAAATGGGTTATCAAATGATACAAGGATGATTTATTCTTAGAAAGTATATCAGTGTAATTCACCATATTAAGAAGATAAAAAAGAAAAATGTAGACATACCAATGGTGAAAGACTAAATGTGTTTACCCTAAGATCAGGACGAATACATGAATGTTTACTGTCACCACTTCTATTCAATATTTTACTAGAGGTTCTGGGCAATAAATAACCCAAGAAGAAGAAATAAAAAGCTCCTGGCCTGAAAAAGAAATAATTATGTCTTTATTTGCAGTTACCATGATGTCTATATAGAAAATCCAATGGATTACTAGAATTCAGAAGTGAGCTTGTCAAAATTACAAGATATGATGAAATCAATAAACACAAAAAATCAATTTATTCTTACATATCCACAGTGAATCACCAGAAATTGAAATTAAGACTAACAATATTGTGTGCTCGCTTTGGCAGCACATGTACTAAAAATGGAACCAGATAGAGAAGATTAGCATGGCCCTTGCACAAGGATGAACCACAAATTCATGAAGTCTTTCATATTTTTCTGAAACCATTCCCGAAGCCCACTCTTCAGGCAAAGATTAGACAGGACTATAAAACCAAAACTAATACACAGGAGGAGTATGCTTCTTAGTTCAATCAGATATACAAGACCAAATGGGCAGCTCCTGTCCAAAAGCAGAATGAGAAGGCAGGAAGTGACAGGAACTGGTTGAATGGACACAAAGAACCTGGGGTGGAAAAGGGTAGTGTGCTGTCACATTGTGGGGATTGCAACTAATGTCACACAAAAAAAGTGTATAAATTTTTGAATGAGAAATTAACTTGAGCTATCAACTTTCACCTAAAGCACACACATATGAAAAAGACAAACAATATTGTGCCCACTGGCATAAAAAATATGAACTAGTTAGGAATAAATCTAATAAAATGTGTGCAACATTTGTATATCAAATACTTGAAAATATTGCTGAGAAATATTAAAGAATACTTAATAAAAAAAGGATGCAATATGTTCATGAGTCAGAAAACTCAATACTTTTAAGTCAGTTTTCCCAAAACTGATCTACAGATTCAATGCGATCCTCATAAAAATCCCAGAATTTTTTTTTTAGTAATTGTTATGGTTGTTCAAAAGGTCATATAGAAATGAAAAGAACCACAAATAAACTTTTGAAATAAATAAATAAATTTGGAAAGTTAACACTGCCTAATGTCAAGACATCAGAAAACTTGAGTAGTCAAGCCAGTGTAGTATTGGTGTCAAGTTAGAGAAAACATCTTTGGAACAGAATAGAAAGACCCAAAATAGACCCAAACATCTATGACAACTGATATTTTACAAGTATGCTAAGGCAGTTTAGTGGAGAAAGAAAACTCTTTCAACAAAAGGTGCTGCAACAATAGAATACTAAAATACAAATGGGTAAGGTTTGCTCCATACCTCCCATTAAATAAAAAAATTAACTCCATATGGAACATAGACCTAAATGTAAACTGTAAAACTTCTAGTAGGAAACATAAAGTAAAATCTTGAGTTAGGGAAATGTTTCTTACATATGACATAAAAATTTTTTAAAAGTCTTAGAAAAAACAACCCTACTGTTTTTCAACTTTGCATTGGAACATCTAGCTAATGCAACAAGGCAAGAAAAAGAAATAATATACATAGAGAGAGATTGAAAAGGAAGTAATAAAACTCTGTCAAAGATGGTGTAATTGTCTACACAGAAACCCCAAATAGTCTACAAAAAAAAAAAAAAAACTCTAAGAACTAACATCTCAGTTTAACAAGGTTTAAAATACAAGGCCCATATACAACATTCAGTCATATCTTTGTATACTAGCAATAAACAAATGGAAAGCTAAATTTAAAAAACAGAGCCATTCATAATAGCACCAAAAACATGAAATACTTAACAAGAAATATAACAAAATATGTGCAACAAATACTGTTGTAAGAAATTTTAAAAAGATCTAAATAAACTCTCAAGGACTATCCAAAACCAAAAGAATTGCAACAAGGAACCAGAGAGGTTAATCTGTAAATGACAACAATGTCAGAACAATAAAAGAGGGAATAAAAGGTGTAGGTATAGAACTTTCTAATGGAGAGGAAGACAAGGTGATGCCAAGTAATAATAGACTGGTTCAGACCTAGGAAGATAAGGGCAAATTTTCAAGGTAACCACAAAGAAAGTTAACAAATCTACTCATCAAAATAAAGAAAAATATAAAGCCTCAATAAAAACAAAAGAAACAAGAAAGAAATCCAGAAACAAAAGGAATTCAGCACATGAAAATAAGAGGAACAAAGAAAATGTTAGCACCACAAAAAAAGCACTACAAAATGACAGAAATAAACTCACACCTATCACTAATTGCACTGAATGTAAATGGCCTAAATGCACCCATAAAGAGACACAGAGTGACAGAATGGATTAAAAAAACAGGATCTGTCAATATGCTGTCTACAAAAGATACGCCTAAGAAACAAATAAACAAATTTATTAAAAATCAAAGGATCAAAAAAATGTATCGAGCAAATAACTACCAAAAAAAAAAAAAAAAGAGCAGGAGTGGCAAAATTAATCTAAAAAAAAAAAAAAGGCTTTAAAACAACATCCATCATAAAAGATAAAAAAGGGTACTATATAATGATTAAAGGGACAATCCATCATGAAGACGTAATCATAATAAACAGTTACACACCAATGACAGCACTCCAAAATACATAAAATGAACTCTAATGGCACTGAAAAGAGAAACTGACAGTTCCACAATAACAGTAGGAGACTTTAACCCACCACTCTCGGTAAAGGACAGAACATCTAGAAAGAAAGTCAACAAAGATACAGAAGAGCTAAAGAGCACGATAAGCCAACTTGACCTCATAGACATGTATAGAACACTCCACCCAACAGCTACAAAGTACATATTCTTTTCCAATGCACATGGAACATTCTCCAAAATAGATCACATCTTAGGCCACAGAGCAACCCTCAACACAATCCAAAACATTGAGATAATGCAAAGTATCTTCTCTGACCACAGCACCATCAAAGTAGAAATTAACAACAGGAAGAGTAACGAAAAAAATTAATTACATGGAAACTGAATAACGCCCTGCTTAAAAACCACTGGATAATAGAAGAAATCAAAGATGGAATAACAAATTTCCTTGAATTAAATGAAAATGAAAACACATAACACCAAAACCTTTGGGACACAGCCAAGGCAAGCATCGGAGGTCAATTGATAGCAATGGATGCACACATCAAAAAGCAAGAAAGGGACAAAATCAAAACATTAGCTACACAACTTGAACAAATAGAAAAAGAACAGCAAAAGTAGCCCACAGCCACCAGAAGAAAGGAAATGATAAAGATCAGAGCAGAAATAAATGAGATAGAGAATAGAAAAAACAATTAACAAAATCAAAAGTTGGTTCCTTGAAAGGATCAACAAAATCAACAAACCACTGGACAAATTGACAAAAGAAAAACACAAGAGGAAGCAAATAATCCAAATAAGAAATGAAATGGAGGACATTAGAACACACCCAACTGAAATAAAAAGAATCATAACAGAGTGTTATGAAAAACTATACTCCAACAAATTTGAAAATCTTGAGTACATGGACAAATTTCTAGAGACACACTACCTACACAAACTAACACAAGCAATGCTGAAAATCTGGACAGACCCGTAACAAGCGAAGAGATTGAAAAAGTAGTAAAAAAAAAAAAAAAAAACTCCCAAGAAAAAAAAGCCCTGGAGAGGCAGGGCCAAAATGGTGGAGTAGTCAGACACTTATGGTGATCCCTCTTACAACAAAGACCTGAAAAAAAACAAGTGAAATGATTACATTTATGACAACCTAGCAGTCCTGAACATAAAAGGTGAAGTTAGAAAACTGACTAAGTGGTGGGGGAGGGAGGGAGACAGGTGGATAGGATTTACCAGATCTGAATCGCCAGAACCCTCAAGCACCATTCCCGGAAGTGACTGCGACTGGCTGGCAGTAGTATTCCAGCCACTGTTTCCTCAGAGAGAAACAGCCAGCCACACACCTACTCACACCTCTGGAACCAGAGAAGAACAGCGTTATTGGCAAAAATTAAGTAATTGCGTAGATTTTACCACACCCCCAGCCCTGAAGCCAGCTTCCATGGCTATTTCCCTGGGCCTGAGTAGGTTTTACTGAGCATTCTGAGCCATTCTCTCAGCCTTGGAGAAGGAATAAATTCACAGTGGGGGAAAAGATAATCTGCCAGCTCCACTAACCTGGGGAGCTCAAGACAGAAGAGACTCCTGTCCAGGCATAGACAGTCCATGGACATTGAATAACTTTCCTTCCTGCATGGACCTGTGTGGGCCCATTTTAGGAGAATAGACCCTTGTTGTCAGACTGCAACTGTTTCAGCTGTGTGGTGGAGAGGTGGGTGTTTGATATTTGACACTGCTTTGCCTATTAAACAGGGTCCTCACCTGCCCACATCAGGGGCCTAGGACTGATGGCTTCACCCACATCAACCCACCACCCATAACAGGGGTCCAAGGATAACTGGTACCTCCAAGTCCTTACACCCAAAAGCACTGGGTGTTCATGGTCTGTCTGCAGAACCTATCCACCCATGCACTCTAGGGAACAGGGATGCACTTTCCTCATGGACACTTGGGGGACAGTTGTCAGCTCCTGCCTTGTTCAGAGCATGAAGACCTGCTGCAACCAGATACTTGTACCTATACCAATCTCCCCTGTCCCTCTAAGACAATAGGACAGACCCTGTACCACACACTTGATGACCAACTACTTGGACACCTGAGCTGAATCCATACAAGAAAAGGGAATGGACTCTTAGGTTCATTTACCTCATAACAGCTCTAACCATCTAAGACAGAAATTTAGAGCTTCAAAGGTGAAAATAATGAAGCTAGCACACTCCAGCAACCTATTTGGGCATATCAAAACAAAACGAAGTAAGAAGCTAGGATATAGTAACCAAACATAAAATAAACTAATATAATAACTTACAGATGGCTCTGAGACAACACTCAATATAAAATCATATAAAGAAGCAGACCATGATAGCTTCAACAGACTCTCAAAGCAAAGAATCAAGGGATCTTCTGGGTGCAAGTGCATTCCCTGAATTACCAGATGCAGAATACAAAAGGTTAGTATACAAAACTCTTCAAGACATCAGGAAGAGATCACGAAGGAAATTAGGCAACACTCAGAACAAGCCAAGGAAGACATGGATAAAGCAGCTAAAGAAATTAAAAAGTATATTCAAGAAAATAACAAAAAATTTAATAAGCTGCAAGAATCCATAGAGAGACAGCAATCAGAAATACAGAATATTAATAATAAAATTATAGAATTAGACAACTCAATAGAAACGCAGAGGAGCAGAACTGAGGAATTGGAAGGCAGAATTACTGAGATTGAAGATAAAACACTTGGCACCAATATATTTGAAGAAAAATCAGATGAAAGAATTTAAAAATGAAGAAACTCTAAGAATCCTGTGGGACTCTATCAAGAGAAATAAGCTATGAGTGACTGGAATACAAGAACAGGGAGGGATAACAGAAAATACAGAGAGAGTTGTTGAAGATTTGTTGGCAGAAAACTTCCTGATATCATGAAAGATTAGAAGATAGCTATCCAAGATGCTCATCGAACTCCACATAAGGTAGATCAAAAAAGAAACTCACCAAGACATGTTACAATTAAACTTGCCAAAACCAAAGATAAAGACAATTTTAAGAGCTGCTAAGGATAAAGGAAAAGTCACCTACAAATGCGAGTCAATAAGGATAAGCTCGAACTCTTCAGCAGAAACTATGCAGGCAAGAAGGCAATGGGATGACTTATATAAAGCATTGAAGGAAAAAAATTGCCAGCCAAGAATCATATATCCAGCAACACTGTCTTTCAAATATGAAGGCGAAATTAGGACATTTCCAGATAAACAGACGTTTAGGGAATTCATAAAAACCAAACCAAAACTACAAGAAATACTAAAGGGGGATCTCTGGTTAGAAAATCAATAATATCAAATATCAACACAAGACTAGAACATAGGACAGAGTAATCAGTTGTAAACCTAGATAGAGAGATCACAAAAATAATTCAAGATTAAAAAATGCTCAAAACAGGGAAACAGCTATGTCAATATGTACAAGAAGACAATATTAAAACTAGAAAGAGGGACTAAGAAATGTACTTATAGATCTTTCATATGGAGGTGAAGACAAGGCAATATAAAGAAATAAAAGTTATGTTTAAACTTAGAAAAATAGGTGTAAATATTAAGGTAACTACAAAGGAGAATAATAAGCCTACTCATCAAAATAAAATACAAGAAAAAAATAGAGATTCAGCAGAATCAAAATCAACAACAACAAATAAGAGGAGAAGACAATATATGAACTACTCAGGTTAAGTGGGAAAAATTAAATGGGAAAAGGAAACTATCAACAACACACACAAAAAAGACACCAAAATGACAGCACGTAAAGTCATTCCTATTCATAATTACACTGAATGTAAATGGACTAAATGCACCAATAAACAGACAGAGAGGGGCAAAATGGATAAAAAAAAAAAAAAAAAAGATCCATCTATACGCTGCCTACAAGGGACACAAGCAAACTAAAACTCAAAGGATGGAAAAAAAATATATCAAGCAAACAACAATCAAAAAAGAGCAGGAGTGGCAGTATTAATTTCTGAAAAAATAGACTTTAAAGTTAAATCCACCACAAAGGACAAGGAAGGACACTATATAATGATTAATAGGACAATATACCAGGAGGATATAACCATATTAAATATTTATGAAGCCAATGACAGGGTGGCAAGATACATAAAACAAACTGTAACAGTATTGAAAAGTAAGAAACTTCAACACACCACTTTTGGTGAAGAACAGAACATCCAGAAAAAAAAATCTCAATAAAGACAAGGAAGATCTAAGTGCCACAATCAACCAACTTGACCTTATAGACATGTATAGAACACTCCACCCAACAGCAGCCAAGTACATTTTCTTTTCTACTGCACATGGAACATTCTCTGGAATAGACCACATATTAGGTCATAAAGCAAGCCTTAGCAGAATCAAAAAATTGAAATATTACAAAGCGTCTTCTCTGACCATAAGACCATAAAAGTAGAAATCAATAACAGAAAAAAACAGGGAAAAGATATCAAACACTTGGAAACTGAACAACACCTTGCTCAAAAAACAAAGACATTAAGGATGGAATAAAGAAATTCAGACAATCCAATGAGAACGAAGAAACATCCTAAGAGAACATTTGGAACATAGCTAAAGCAGTGCTCAGAGGTCAATTTATATCAATAAATGCACACGTACAAGAAGAAGAAAGGGCCAAAATCAAATAATTATCCCTACAACTTGAACAAATAGAAAGAGAGCAACAAAAGAAACCCTCAGGCACCAGAAGAAAGAAAATAATAAAAATTAGAGCAGAATTATATACAATAGAGAACAGAAAAACAATTGAGTTAACAAAACCAAAAGCTGGTTCTTTGAAAAACTTAACAAAATTGATAAACCATTGGCCAAACTGACAAAAGAAAAACAGAAGAGGAAGCAAATAACCTGAATAAGAAATCAAGACCCAACTGAAATTAAAAGAATCATATCATATTTCTATGAAAAATTGTACTCTAACAAATTTGAAAACCTAGAAGAAATGGATGATTTCTTAGAAACACACTACCTACCTAAACTAACAAGCAGAGGTAGAACAAGAAACCCATAACAAAAGAAGAGGTTGAAAAGGTAATTTAAAAACTCTCCCTGACAAAAAAAAAAAAAAAAAAAAAAAAGCCCTGGCCCTGATGGCTTCACTGCAGAGTTCTACCAAACGTTCAGAGAAGAGTTAACACCACTACTACTAAAGGTATTTCACAGTATAGAAGAGAAAGGAATACTTCCAAACTTTCTATGAAGCCAGCATATCCCTGATACCAAAACCCGGGAAAGAGACCACAAAAAAAGAAAATCACAGACCTATATCCTTCATGAACGTAGATGCAAAAATCCTCAATAAAATTGTATCCAAAAGAATTCAACAACATTTCAACAACAACAACAAAATTACCATGACCAAGTGGGATTCATACCATGTATGCAGGGATGGTTCAACATTAGAAAAACAATTAATGTAATCCATCATATAAGTAAACAAAAGACAAGAAACACATAATCCTGTCAATTGTTGCAGAAAAGGCAGTTGACAAAGTTCAACACCCATTCATGATAAAAAAAAACTCTCAGCAAAATAGGAATAGAAGGAAAATTCCTCAATATAATAAAGGGCATTTATACAAAGCCAACAGCCAACCTCATCCTAAATGGAGAGAGCCTGAAAGTATTCTCTTTGAGAACAGGATGCTCTTTATCACCACTCTTATTCAACATTGTGCTGGAGGTTCTAGCCAGAGCAATTAGGCTAGATAAAGAATTAAAGGACAGCCAGATTGGTAAGCAAGAAGTAAAAGTATCTATGTTTGCAGATGACGTGATCTTATACAGAGAAAACCCTAAAGAATCCACAAGAAAACTATTGAAACTAGTAGAAGAGTTCAGCAGAGTATCAGGATATATAAGCTAAACATACAAAAATCAGTTGGATTCCTCCACACCAACAAAAAGTACGTCAAAGAGGAAATCACCAAATCAATACCATTTACAGTAGCCCTCAAAAAGATAAAATACTTACGAATAAATCTTACCAGAGACATAAAAGACCTATACAAAGAAAACTACAAGACACTACTGCAAGACACATAAAGAGACCTACATAAGTGGAAAAACATACCTTGCTCATGGATAGAAAGGCTTAACATTGTAAAAGTGTCTATTCTACCAAAAGCCATCTATAGATACAGTGCAATTTCCATCCAAATTTCAACAACATTTTTATAAGGTAAAATTTATAAGGAGATGGAGAAAAAAATCACCAACCACATATGGCAGGAAAAGATGCCCCAGATAAGTAAAGCACTACTGAAAAAGAAGAGCAAAGTTGGAGGCCTCGCTCTACCTGATTTTAGAAACTATTATACTGCCACGGTAGTCAAAACAGTCTGGTAGAGGTACAACAGATACATGGACCAATGGAACAGAATGGAGAATCCAGATCTAAATCAATCCACATATGAGCAGCAGATATTCTACAAAGGCCCAAAGTCAGTTAAACGGGGGAAGAGACAGTCTCTTTAACAAATGGTGCTGGAATAACTGGATACCCACCTGCAAAAAAGAGAAAAGAGGGCCATACCTCATATCATGCACAAACACGAACTCAAGATGGATCAAAGGTAAAAATCTAAAACAGTAAAGATTATGGAAGAAAAAATAGGGACAATGCTAGGAGCCCTAATACATAGCATAAACAGTATACAAAACATCAATAAAAATCCTCACCAGAAGGGAAACTAGAGAACTGGAAGCTATGCTCATCCAAAGACTTCACCAAAAGAGTAAAAAGGTTACCTACACAGTAGGAAAAAGTTGTTAGCTATAGCATTTCCGATCAGCATCTGATCTCTAAAATCTACATGATACTGCAAAAACTCAACTGCAAAAAGACAAATAACCCAATTGAAAAATGGGCAAACAGGCACTTTTAAAGAAGACATTCAGGTAGCTAAAAGATACTTAAGGAAATGCTCACGATCATTAGCCATTAGAGAAATGTAAATCAAAACTACAAGATTCCATCTCACTCCAATGAGGCTGGCATTAATCCAAAAAACACAAAATAATAAATGTTGGAGAGGTTATGGAAAGACCAGAACACTTTTATGCTGCTGGTGAGAATGTAAAATGGTACAACTACTTTGGAAATCGATTTGGTGCTTCCTTAAGAAACTAGAAATAGAACTACCATACGATCCAGCAATCCCACTCCTTGGAATATAACCTAGAGAAATAAGAGCCTTTACACAAACAGATATGGGCACATCCATGTTCACTGACTCACTGTTTACAGTAGTAAAAAGATGGAAACAACCAAGGTGCCCATGAACGGATGAATGGATAAATAAATTATGGTATATTCACACAGTGGAATACTATGCATCGACAAAGAACAGTGATGAATCCATGAAACATTTCATAACATGAAGGAACGTGGAAGGCATTATGCTGAGTGAAATTAGTCAGTTGCAAAAGGACAAATATCGTATGAGACGACTATTATAAGAACTCGAAAAATAGTTTAAACAGAGAAGAAAATATTCTTTGACGGTTACAAGAGTGGGGAGGTAGGGAGGGAGAGAAGTATCCACTAATTAGATAGTAGAGAAGAACTATTTTAGGTGAAGGGAAGAAAACACACAATACAGGAGAAGTGAGCACAACTGGACTAAACCAAAATCAAAGAAGTTTCCTGAATAAACTGAAAGCCTCAAACGCCAACGTAGCCGGGGCAGGGGTTTGGACACCATGGTTTCAGGGGACATCTAGCTCAATTGGCATAATAAAATCGATTAAGAAAATGTTCTGCATCCCACTTTGGAGGGTTGCATCCGGGGTCTTAAATGCTAGCAAATGACCATCTAAGATGCATCAATTTGTCTCAACCCACCTGGAGCAAAGGAGACTGAGGAACGCCAAAGATGCAAGGTAATTATGAGCCCAAGAGACAGAAAGGGCCACATAAACCAGAGAGTACATCATCCTGAGACCAGAAGAAATAGATGGTGCCTGGCTACAACCAATGACTGCCCTGACAGGGAACACAACCGAGAACGCCTGAGGGAGCAGGAGCACAGTGGGATGTAGGCCTCAAATTTTCATAAAAAGACCAGACTTAATGATCTAAGACTAGAAGGACCCCAGAGGTCATTGTCCCCAGACCTTCTGTTAGCCCAAGACTGAGACCATTCCCAAAGCCAACTCTTCAGAAAGGCATTGGATTGGACTATGGGATAGTAAATGATACTGGTGAGCAGTAAGCTTTTGGATCAAGTAGACCCTTGAGACTACCTGGGCAGCTCCTGTCTTCAGGGGATATGAGAGGGCGGAGGGGGTCAGAAGCTGGCTGAATGGATACAAAAATAGAGAATGAAGAAAAGGAGTGTGCTGTCTCATTAGGGGGAGAGCAACTAGGAGTATATAAAATATATATATATATATATATATATATATATATATATAGCAAGCCGTATATGAATTTTTGTATGAGAGACTGGCTTGATTTATAAACGTTCACTTAAAGCACAATAAAAATTAAACAAAACAAAAAGCCCTAGCTCAGGTGACTTTACTGGAGAATTCTACCAAACATTCAGAGAAGAGCTTATACCAGTACTACTCAAACCCCTGGAGAACCTAGGAAAGGGAACAATACTTCAGAATTAATTCTATGAAGTCAGAATAACCCTGACACCAAAACCAGGCAAAGACACCACAAGAAAAGAAAATTACAGGCCAATATCTCTCATGAATATAGATGCAAATATTCTCAACAAAATTCAAGCCAATGGAATTCAGCAACATATCAAAAACATGTTATGTCATGACCAGGTAGGATTCATACCAGGTATGCAAGGATGATTCAACATAGGAAATTAATCAATGTAATCCACTACATAAAGAGAAAGAAAATAATCATATGATCATCTCAATTGATGCCAAAAAGGCGTTCAACAAAGTCCAACACCCATTCCTGATAAAAACTCTCAATACAGTATAGAAGGAAAATTTCTCAACCAATAAAGGGCATGTATGTAAAATCAATGGCCACCATCATCCGTAATGGAGAAAGGCTGAAAGCATTCCCCTTGAGAAAAGGAACAAGAAAAGGCTATTTTATCACCAATCCTATTTAACATTGTGTTGGAAGTCCTAGCTATAGCAATAAAGCAAGAAACAGAAATAAAGGGCATTCACACTGGTAATGAAGAATTTAAACTGTCGTTATTTGGGGATGATATGATACAATACATAGAAAACCCAAAAGACTTCACGAGAAAACTACTGGAACTAATAGAAAGATTCAGCAGAGTGGCAGGATACAAGATAAACACACAAAAATCAGTTGGATACCTATACACCAATAAAGACAACAATGAAAAGGAAATCAGGAAAACAATACTATTTATAATAGCCCTTAAAAAAATAAAATACTTAGCAATGAATCTAACCAGGAATGTAAAGGGCCTATACAAAGAAAACTACAAAACACTACTGCAAGAAACAAAAAACGATCTACGTAAATGGAAATACATACCATGCTGATGAGTAGGCAGACTCAACATTGTGAAAATGACAATTCTATCCAAAGTGATTTACAAATGCAGTGCAATCTCAATCCAAATACCAATAACATTCTTTAAAGAGAGGGAAATACATATCATTAACTTTATATGGAAAGGGAAGAAGACCCGGATAAGTAAAGCACTATTGAAGAAGAAAAATAAAGTAGGAGGACTTGCACTACTTGACCTCAGAACTTACTATACAGCTATGGTAGTCAAAACAGCCTGGTACTGGTACAACAACAGATACATTGACCAATGGAACAGAATGGAGAACCCAGATGTAAATCCATCCACCTATGGTCATGTGATCTTCAATAAAGGCCCAAAATCCATCAAATGGGAAAAAGACAGTCTTTTTAACAAATACTGTTGGCAAAACTGGATGTCCATCTGCAGAAAAACTAAACAGGACCCATGCCTGACAGCATATACAAAAACTAACTCAAAGTGGATCAAAGACCTAAATATAAAGCCAAAAATTCATAGAAGAAAAAATAGGATGAACTGTACAGGCCATAATACACAGCATTAACAGGATACAAACCACAACCAACATCACGAAAGCTCCAGAAGATAAGCTAGATAGCTGGGATCTTCTAAAAATTTAATGCTTATGCTCATCAAAAGACTTCACCAAAAGAGTAAAAAGAGAACCTACAGACTGGGAAAAAAATTGGGGCTATTACAAATCAGACAAAGGTCTAATCTCTAAAATCTACAAGAAAATCCAATACCTCTGCAACAAAAAGACAAATAATCCAATTGAAAAATGAGCAAAGGAAATGAACAGACATTCACCAAAGAAGACATTCTAGTGGTCAACAGACACATGAGGAAATGCTCACCATCTTTAGCCAGTAGAGAAATGCATATGAAGGCCACAGTGAGATACCATCTAACCCCAGTATTACTGGCATGAATCAAACAAGCAGGAAATAACAAATTTGGAGACGCTGCAGGGAAATTGGAACTCTTATGCACTACTGGTGGGAATGCAAGATGATACAACCATTTTGGAAAATGGTATGGCACATCATTAGAAAGCTATAAACAGAAATACACATGATCCAGCAATCCCACTGTTAGGAAAATACCCTAGAGAAATAGGAGTTGTCACATGAACAGACATATGCATGCCCATGTTCATTGCAGCATTGTTCATAGTAGCAGAAAGATGGAAACAATCTAGATGTCCATTAACAGATGAATGGATAAACAAACTGTGGTGCATACACACAATGGAGTACTATGCAATGATAAAGAACAACAATGAATCTATGAAACAGCTCACGACATGGATAAATCTGGAGGGCATTATGCTGAGTGAAGTAAGTCAATCACAAAAGGCCAAATACTGCATGAGACCACTGCTCTAAATATTCATGAAAGGGTTTACATACAAAAAGTTTACACACAATCTTTAATGGTTACAAGGGAGGGGAGGAGGGGAGGAGTGTGGATGCAAAAACACTCAATAGACAATAGATAAGTGGAAAATTTGGTGAAGTGTAAGGCAGTACGCAATACTGGGGAAGCCAGCACAACTTGTACAAGGCAAGGTCATAGAAGCTCCATAGACGCATCCAAATTCCCTGAGGGAACAAATTGCTGGGCTGTGGGGACCCTGAGCTCGGGGACTATGTACCTCAATTGGCATAGCATAGTTTGTAAAGAATATGTTCAACATTCTACTTTACTAAGTAGCATCTGGGGTCTTAAAAGCCTGTGAGCGGCCATCTAGGATACTCCACTGGTCTCGCCCCTTCAGGAGCAAGGATGGACGAAGAAAACAAAAGACAGGAGGGAAAGATCACTCCATCTTCCATGGCCTCTGCCAGACCGAGTCCAGAATGAGATGGTACCCTGCTACCACCACTGACTGTTCTGACAGGGATCACAGTAGAGGGTCCCAGAGAGCTGGAGAAAAATGTAGAACAAAATTCAAACTCAGAAGGAAAGACCAGACTTCCTGACCTGGCAGAGACTGAAGAAATCCTGAGAGTATGCCCTACAGACACCGTTTCAGCTCAGTAATGAGGTCACTCCTGAGGTTCACCCTTCAGCCAAAGATTGAACAGGCCCAAGGAACAAAACAAGACTAAAGAGGCACACCAGCCCTGGGGCAGGGACTGAAAGGTAGGAGGGAACAGGAAAGCTGGTAATAGGGAACCCAGGGTTGAGAAGGGAGAGTGTTGACATGTCGTGGGGTTGTTAACCAAGTGGGGTTGTTAACCAATGTCATAGAACAATGTGTGCACTAACTGTTTGATGAGAAGCCAGTTTGTTCTGTGAACCTTCATCTAAAGTACAATAAAAAAATTTTTAAAAAGATCTAAATAAATGAAAAGATATACCATCTTAATATGTTGGAAGACTCAATATTGTTATGATGTCAAATGACCTCAAATTGATTTCTAAATTTATTGAAATTCCAACAAAAATCTCACAAATACATTTAGTAACTATTTTTTTATTTCTCTTTTTTTTAAATAATTTTTATTGTGCTTTAAGTGAAAGTTTACAAATCAAGTCAGCCTCTCACATATAAACTTATATACACCTTACTACATACTCCCATTTACACTCCCCCTAATGAGTCAGTCTGTTCCCTCCTTCCAGTCTCTCCTTTCGTGACTGTTTTGCCAGTTTCTAACCCTCTCTACCCTCCCATCTCCCCTCCAGACAGGAGATGCCAACACAGTCTCAAGTGTCCACCTGATCCAAGTAGCTCACTCCTCATCAGCATCTCTCTCCAACCCATTGTCCAGTCCAATCCATGTCTGCTGAGTTGGCTTCAGGAATGGTTCCTATCTTGGGCCATCAAAAGGTTTGGGGACCATGACCACCGGGATTCTTCTAGTCTCAGTCAGATCATTAAGTCTGGTCTTTTTATGAGAATTTGGGGTCTGCATCCCACTGTTCTCCTGCTCCCTCAGGGGTTCTCTGTTGTGCTCCCTGTCAGGGCAGTCATCGGTTGTGGCTGGGCACCATCTAGTTCTTCTGGTCTCAGGGTAATGTAAGTCTCTACTTCATGTGGCCCTTTCTGTCTCTTGGGCTCATAATTATCTCGTGACCCTGGTGTTCTTCATTCTCCTTTGATCCAGGTGGGTTGAGTCCAATTGGTGCATCTTAGATGGCCGCTTGTTAGCATTTAAGACCCCAGATGCCACACTTCAAAGTGGAATTCAGAATGTTTCTTAATAGAATTTATTTTGCCAATTAACTTAGATGTCCCCTTAAGCCATAGTCCCCAAACCCTCGCCCTTGCTCCACTGACCTTTGAAGCATTCAGTTTATCCTGGAAACTCCTTTGCTTTTGGTCCAGTCCAGTTGAGCTGACCTTCCATGTATTGAGTATTGTCTTTCCCTTCACCTAAAGTAGTTCTTATCTACTATCTAATCAGGAAGTAACCCTCTCCTACCTTCCCTCCCTCCCCCCTCTCATAACCACAAAAGAATGTGTTCTTCTCAGTTTAAACTATTTCTTAAGATCTTGTAATAGTGGTCTTATACAATATTTGTCCTTTTGTCTCTGACTAATTTCACTCAGCATAATGCCTTCCAGGTTCCTCCATGTTATGAAATGTTTCACAGATTCATCACTGTTCTTTATTGACGCATAGCATTCCATTGTGTGAATATACCACAATTTATTTACCCATTCATCCGTTGATGGACACCTTGGTTGCTTCCAGCTTTTTGCTATTGTAAACAGTGCTGCGATAAACATGATTGCTGGATCATGTGTATTTCTGTTTATAGCTTTCTGTTTATGTATTTCTGTACATATCTGTTCGTTTAAAGGCTCTTATTTCTCTAGGATATATTCCGAGGAGTGGTATTTCTGGGTTGCATTTTTTTATGGTAGTTCTATTTCTAACTTTTTAAGGGAATGCCAGATAGATTTCCAAAGTGGTTGTACTATTTTACATTCCCACCAGCAGTGTATAAGAGTTCCAATCTCTCTGCAGCCTCTCCAACATTTATTATTTTGTGTTTTTTGGATTAATGCCAGCCTTGTTGGAATGAGATGGAATCTCATCATAGTTTTAACTTGCATTTCTCTAATGATCGAGAGCATTTTCTCATGTATCTGGTAGCCGCCTGAATATCTTCTTTAGTGAAGTGTGTGTTCATATCCTTTGCCCAATTTTTAATTGGGTTGTTTGTCTTTTTGTGGTTGAGTTTTAACAGAATCATATAGATTTTAGAGATCAGGCACTGGTCATAGCTGAAAATTTTTTCCCAATCTGTAGGTGGCCTTTTTACTCTTTTGGTGATGTCTTTAGATGAGCATAGGTGTTTGATTTTTAGGAGCTCCCAGTTCTCTGGTTTCTCTTCGTCATTTTTAGTAATGTTTTATACTCTGTTTATGCCTTATATTAGGGATCCTAACATTGTCCCTAATTTTTCTTCCATGATCTTTATCGTTTTAGTCTTTATGTTTAGGTCTTTGATCCACTTGGAGTTAGTTTTTGTGCATGGTGTGAGGTATGGGTCCTGTTTCATTTTTTTGCAAATGGATATCCAGTTATGCCAGCACCATTTGTTAAAAAGACTATCTTTTATCCCTGGCTGCTTTTAAAATTTTCTCTTGATCTTTGGTTTGGGCAAGTTTGATGATAATATGCCTTCGCGATTTAAGTTTTGGATCAGTCTTGTATGGGGTTTGATGAGCATCTTGGATAGATATCGTTTCATCTTTCACAATGCCAGGGAAGTTTTCTGCCAACAGATCTTCAACTATTCTCTCTGTATTTTCTGTTATTCCTCCCTGTTCTGGAACTCAAATCACATGCAAGTTATTCTTCTTGATAGAGTCCCACATGATTCTTAGGGTTTCTTCATTTTTTTTTTTAATTCGTTTATCTGATTTTTCAACTATATTGGTGTCAATTGCCTTATCCTCTAACTCCCCCAGTCTGCATTCCAAGTCCTCGATTCAGCTCCTCTGACTTCCTATTGAGTTGTCTAATTCTGTAATTTTACTGTTAATCTTTTGGATTTCTGAATGCTGTTTCTCTATGGATTCTTGCAGCTTATTAATTTTTCCACTATGTTCTTGAATAATCTTTTTGATTTCTGCAACTGCTTTATCAGCGTGTTCCTTGGCTTTTTCTGTTGATTGCCTTATTTCATTTCTGAGGTCATCCCTGATGTCTTGAAGCATTCTGTATATTAGTTTTTTATATTCTGTATCTGGCAATTCCAGGATTGTATCTTCATTTGGGAAAGATTTTGATTCTTTATCTGGGGATTTGTGGAAGCAATCATGGTATGCTTCTTTATGTGATTTGATATTGACTGCTGTCTCCGAGCCATCTATAAGATATTGTAATGATTTATTTTATATTTGCTCACTGAATCTTATCTTCTTGTTTTGTTTTGTTTCAGTATACCCAGATGGGCTACTAGATTGTGCTGTCTTGATTGTTGTAGCCTTTGAATCACTTATGTCCTATTACCAGCTGGTTTGAGCTGTTACCAGATATATAAGCCTAAGAGTCCATTCACTATTCTCGAATAGAATCAGCTTAGGTGTTCTGATTTTGGGTCACCAAGTGTGTGGTGTAGACTGTCACCTGTTCACTTAGAGGAGTAGTGGTGATAGTTGTGTGCACCAAATTTTAGTAGCAGCAGGGGGTCACACTCCCAGGAGGGCAGGATGCTGACAGCATTCCCCCACATGCCAGTGAGGTAGATGTGTCTCTATTCCTAGAGCACTTTGGTGGGTGGGCTCTGCAGCTGTACCTTAGGCACGCAATGCATGTGCCTCTAAAGATTAGTAAGTGTCAGTATCCTCAGACCCCTTTGGCAGGTGGGTAGGTGGTTTGGGTGAAGCTTCAGCCCCAGCTCTCCATTGTGGATCAGTGAGGGCTCTGTTTAACAGGTAGAGAGATCAGACCTGGAAAACTTGTCTTTCCAGTGACTGCTAAAACAATTACAATCAGATCTCTATCAGAATTGTCTTTGCATTATAATAGCCACCCTGTTCCCTGTAGGGATGAAAGTCAAATACTGTGGCTCTCATATGCTTGGCTGGAGCTTGTTTTGTATTTTTATTCCAGTTAGGGAAGTCAGAAAAGGATTTTTCATCCCTGGGTTTTTAGTAGCTGCTTCTCTCAGGCCAGGAGAATGGGTTAGGAAAAAAAAAGAAAAATGCAGAGCACTTCACTCCCTGGTCTAGGAAATTCCAATGTTAATGAAGCCGCCTGGGGCAGGGAGGGGAGGGATCAGATAGATAGGAGAGAGTAGCACCCAGCAATATAGACAAAGTTACTTATCTTGCGTAGCAGATGACTGTTTTATCTGAGATTCCTGAGGGGTGTGTTGCCTGTCTGTGCTGGCTGGGTCGAGATTGCCCCCGAGGGTCAGGCCCACGTCCTGTTCTTGTGCTGTCTCAGAAGCCATGGTCAGCTCCTCCACTCCCAGTCCAAAGCCCAGCGCCAAGGTTCCCCAGCTGGGATGCCACACTCCAGGCTCCAAAACCAGTTGCTGCCTCCTGGTGACTTCTCCTCCTATCAGCCACGTCATTGCGCTGCCTGCATATGCTGGCTGGGCTTCCCCTGAGGCCACTTCAGGGGGCTATGGCTGCATCCCATGTTTCCACCATCTCAGAAAGCTGTGCTCAGCTATCCGTGTGCCCAGTCCAAAGCCTGGCGCCAAGGTTTTCTGTGGGTCACTGGCTCCAGGCTCTGAAAACAGTTGCTTCTTCCCCATGGTTGCTCGTTCTCTCGTCAGCCTCTTCAGTGTGCAGCCTGCTTGCACTGGCTGAGTCTCTACCGAGGTTACCCCAGGGGGCTAGGGGTTAGGGCTGTGTCCCAGGCCTGCCCCGCCTCAGGAAGCTGCAATCAGCCCTGCCACTCCGCACCAGGGAACCGCAAGGGTTCAAGACTGTGGAGCGGGACACCGGTTCCAGAGGTGGTTGCTGCTTCAGGGCGCAGCTTTTCGCTCCCCTGTCACTCAGGTCAACTCTAGATCTGTGTTTGATGGTCAGGGTTCGTAGATTGTCATGTATGTGATCGATTCACTTGTTTTTCCAAGTCTTTGTTGCAAGAGGGATCCGAGGTAGCTTCTACCTAGTTGGCCATCTTGGCCCCCACATTTAGTAACTATTAATAAGCTGATTCTAAAATTCACATAGAAAGTCAAAGGAACTAGAAGAATATCCAAAACAATTTTTCTGAAGTACAAAGTTGGAGGGCTCACACTACATAAAGCTCTTAAGACTTACTAAAAACTACAGTAATTTTAACAACCTGTGGTATTGGTGAAAGGATAAACACAGAGAAGAATGGAATAGAAAAGAGTTCAGATATGGGCCCACACATATATGGTCAACTGATATTTGATAAAGGAGCAAAGGCTATTGATGGGAGAAAGAATAGTTTTTTCAGCAAATGGTAGTATAACTATCAGGTGTCAAAATGAAAAATAATGAATATTGCCATATTCCTCACATTTCATACAAAAATTAACTCAAAATTGATCATATAACTAAATTTAAAACATAAAACTATAAAATTTCTACAAGAGCACACGATCTTCATTTAGGCACTTTTTAGATATGATGCCCAAAATATAAAGCATAAAGGAAAAAATTGATAAATTGAAATAAAAATTAAATACAGTTTCTCTATGAAAAACATTGGAAAATGAATAAAATGTAAGGGATGGATAGGGGGTGAGTGTTGCAAAGCACATATCTGACAAAGCAGTAGTATCCAGAATAAATAACAAACTCTCTAAAGTTCAATAATCATAAAAAATAAAATAAAAAAGTGGGCAAAAGAGTTGACAGGCTTCACTGAAGAAGACACATGCATGGCAAATAAGCACAGGAAAAATGATCAAGAGCATTAGTCTTTAGGAGATGAGATAGTATCACATACATATTAGAATGGCCAAAAAAGAACAAAAACAAAGTAAAACAAAAACTTAACTATATCAAGTGTTAACAAGATTGGGAGCCACTGGAACCTTCATCCACTAAGGGTGGAAGATGGTGTAAATACAAAGGGGCACTATAAAGGAAGTTTTTTTGTGGTGATAAGGTGGTTATTACACAGAATATTTATCCTGATGACTCATGTATTTGTGAAATCTTATGGAACTGTACATCAAAATATAAAAAGACTTCAGTGCATGTAATAAAAAAAAAATATACCTGCGTATTATCAAAAAATTTCAACTTTAATTAAGGATATTAGTTGTAGGTATATTAATATCTACAATTTCATTGTTTAATAGTCCATTTTAGCTAGTGAGAAATAATTATGGATACTGGAAACTAACTGGAGAGACTCTAGAGGACTGAGAAAAGTAGAGCTTTCAGAAGTATCTGTCAAAAGGCTGTTAACTTTTAAGCTGGAAAACAAGCTAAGAAGAATTTCCTATTCTGTCACCAATTTGGCTGTTTCCTTTTCAATACCTATTTTAAAGAAAATCAACGTCAATTTGTATTCATGTAGGACAAACTAAGAAACATGTTTCTGCACTCCCGCAAGCACATTTGAATTCTTCCACTTATTGCCTCAACATGTTTATAATATTTGTTTCAGCTGAAAAGCACTATTCTTCATTATATTGATGATATACTGTTGATATCTCAGTCTGAAGATCAACCTAGGGTTTTTTAATTAGATGATTTAAAAAAAAGCAGCTGATATTGAATATATTCCAACTCATGAATAGATACCTCATGTATTTCTGAGTATCACTGTGCTCCATAGGATTTTCCTTCTTTGGAAACAGATCACCAAGGTTTCTTCTGAGGTACCATTGGGTGGATTTGAACAACTGACCTGTCAGTTGGTAGCTGCACACTTAACCATTTGCACCACCTAGGGACTCATATAACAACCATAGAGTCCTAAATAACCTAACTAAAGTACAGAACTAAGGCACAACAGTAAATTTCTTAGACGTTATGTGGGCCAGGCAGACTGGGATATTCTTCAAACAACCATTAATAACTTTGAGGAGTCTGTTTTATCCTGCCAACTAAAAAATCAAAGCAAGAATCAGAAAATATAATTGGGTTGTTTAGTTTCTGGAGAAACTGCATACCACACCAGGGAATGTTATTAGTCTCTGTTAAACAATCTACCAGAAAAAAAAAAAAATGTATATATCAATTGAGATGTTTCAACAAACGGATGCAGCGCTGGAGGTGCTCACTCATCTATGCCAAGAAATATGGAAGACAGCTTCCTAGCCAACTGACTGGAAGAGATCCGTATTTATGCCTATTCCCAAGAAAGGTGATCCAACCGAATGTGGAAATTATAAAACAATATCAGTAATATCACACGGAAGCAAAATTTTGCTGAAGATCATTCAAAAATGGCTGCAGCAGTATATCAACAGGGAACTGCCAGAAATTCAGGCCGGTTTCAGAAGAGGAAGTGGAACCAGGGATATCATTGCTGATGTCAGATGGATCCTGGCTGAAAGCAGAGAATACCAGAAGGATGTTTAAAAAAAAAAAAGTTTACCTGTGTTTTATTGACTATGCAAAGGCATTTGACTGTGTGGATCATAACAAGTTATCATTAAATTGCGAAGAATGGGAATTCCAGAACACTTAATTGTGCTCATGAGGAACCTTTACGTAGATCAAGAGGCAGTTGTTCAGACAGAACAAGGGGATACTGATTAGTTTAAAGTCAGGAAAGGTGTGCGTCAGGGTTTTATTCTTTCACCATACCTATTCAATCTGTATGCTGAGCAAATAATCCAAGAAGCTGGACTATATGAAGAACGGGGCATCAGGATTGGAGGAAGACTCATTAACAGCCTGCGTTATGCAGATGACACAACCTTGCTTGCTGAAAGTGAAGAGGACTTGAAGCACTTACTAATGAAGATCAAAGACCACAGCCTTCAGTATGGATTGTACCTCAACATAAAGAAAACAAAAATCCTCACAACTGGACCAATGAGCAACATCGTGATAAACGGAGAAAAGATTGAAGTTGTCAAGGGTTTCATTTTACCTGGATCCACAGTCAACAGCCATGGAAGCAGCGGTCAAGAAATTAAAAAGACACATTCCTTTGGGCAAATCTGCTGCAAAGGACTTCTCTAAAGTGTTGAAGAGCAAAGATGTCACCTTGAAGACTAAGGTGCACCTGACCCAAGCCATGGTATTTTCAATCACATCATATGCATGTGAAAGCTGGACAATGAATAGGGAAGACCAAAGAAGAATTGACGCCTTTGAATTATGGTGTTGGTGAAGAATATTGAATATGCCATGGACTGCCAAAAGAACGAACAAATCTGCCTTGGAAGAAGTACAATCAGAATGCACCTTAGAAGCAAGGATGGTGAGACTGCGTCTTACATACTTTGGACATGTTGTCAGGAAGGATCAGTCCCTGGAGAAGGACATCATGCTTGGGATAGCACAGGGTCAGTGGAAAAGAGGAAGACCCTCAAGGAGGTGGATTGACACAGTGGCTGCAACAATGAGCTCAAGCATAACAATGATTGTAAGTAGGGTGCAGGACAGCGCAGTGTTTCGTTCTGTTGTGCATAGGGTCGCTATGAGTCAGAACTGACTCGACGGCACCTAACAACAACAACAACAAATATATATATAAACAGTATCATCATCAAACTCTAATAGCATCTATGGGCCACGTGTCAAAGAGATATAAAGTAACCCATCACTGGCAGGTGGATTACATTAACTTGTTATCCATGCCTCCAGGTAGATACCAATGTTCCTGCCTGGGATATATGTTCTGTTTATCCGGATTTTCATACCTAGTACCCGAAGCAAATGTCTCTAACACTACTTGAGGCTCACAGCTGAAAATATCTCAGTTTGATCCTCCTAAGCAGAGATCATATTTTACTGCCAGTGTAGTGTGATGATGAGTTAAAAAGCATCATATACAAAGAAGTGAACTTATATACTTTACAACTCACAACACACTGGACTGATTAAAAATTGATTGTGCTGGGGAGAGGTGATAAGAGATTGACAGAATGGATTGCATGACTAACGAATGTATGTTAAAATTTAATATGTATGAAAATAAAGGGGGGACACCAGTGGATAGATATTTTTTAGATTTTGTTGGGAAGATACAGAGAAGGTGGGGTAAAACAGAGAAACTTTAAAAAAAAAAAAAACAACTCTATTTCTAAAACGTTTTCTTTTACCCTTCCTGACCTGATCCTATATACCTGGGATGTAATTTTATTTTCAAGTTTAGAGGAAGGATCAGTTGTTAATGTGAACTATAATAATATCTCTAAATACTACTGGCTAAATTTCCAGAGACATCACTTGATGGATTATTTCTTCTTCTTATCTTTCCAAACTGAAATTGATGATTTTTGCCTCTTTCCCAAACAGTAAATGCAATAGTCATATAAGCTTTTTTTTTTAATCCACCTCTATTCCATATTGTCAAACATGTACAAAGTGGGAAACACTGGAGAGACTCATATTGTTGCCATTTTTATGGGTTAATCCTCTGGCTAAACCCCATGACCCTATCCCTGTTTTAGTGTGTAGGTGAAGGATATGGTGAAAATTAATGCTAAATGAAAAATAAGAGAAGATCATTGACCAAAAGGCAACCAATATGCATAAATGCAAAAATGAAAAGCTAAAATTGCCTTGGTAATCTGTGAGAGGCTGTAAGAAAAAGAATGTAATAATCTCATAGTTATTACAAATGCCCAGATAAATTAAGCTATTTGCCTGCAGAAATTCCCCTCTGTCTAAAACTGAAGGTTCAGACTGTGTTCTAGGAAGAATATAAGAACATTCAATCTGAAGTCACCTATGTGATACATTTTAATGATTTAACAAGACCTTATTTGTATGAGAGAATCCCCTTTAGGAGATAACTTGTGGGAACTGTTGCTCCCGAATGCACCCAAAGGGCTTTGTTCAACAATAGAGCCTCAGACCACTGTGTAACTATAACTCAGAAGACTATGTATTGGATACACTAGTCATAAAATATTTTTGGCATGTCTGATTTGTCATATGTTCATGTACCCCAATGGCTTTAGAACTGGAATTGGCAAACCACTGCCTGTGGATCAAACCTATTTTGTAAATAATGTGTCAGTGAAATGCAGTCACACTGATTCATTTACATATTGTCTATGCTACAAAAACAAAGTGAAATAGCTACAACAGAAACCATATGACTGACAAAGCCAAACATATTTACCATCTGACTTTTTACAAAAATTGAGTTACTATCTGGTTCTTGTTCTGTACCATGTTTTTCTGGATAGAGAACAATAACCAAGGTGAAGAAAACTAGTCAAATTAAATCCAATATCAGTATAGGGTGTCATAGTATATTTACATATCTACCACTGACAACCTCAAAGGTTCGCCTATGGCGCCAATGGGAAGATTTTTGGCATATGCAAACTAGTGTATTTCTGGATAACTACCATCCATATGGAGGCCTGGTGGCAGAGTGGTTAAGAGCTGGCTGCTTATCAAAAGGTCAGCAGTTCAAATCCTCCAGTCACTTCTTGGAATCACTATGGAGCAGTTCTACGGTGTCCTATAGGGTCGCTATGGGTCAAAATTGACTCAACACCAATGGGCTTTTTTGGGTACCATGCATAGGACACTATCCTAGGTAATGCACATTTTTGATCCAGAATATATTCTTTAATTGTATTCAGCCAATAAGAAGTCAATGGTATAACATTTTTTGTAGATAATCCAACATTGTCCAAAATGCTCCAGAAGTATCTTAGGCAAAATTGTCACAGGCCAGGAGTTCGAAGAGAAGTCAGATTTACCTTTAAGGAGGACTTACATACTGAGGAAAATTAGTTATTGACCCATATTAGGTGCTTAGAAGGGATATTATTTTAGGAGTTAGGAAAACAATAGTGATTAGCTTGGACAGATACCTCGACTTTAGAACCACAGGTAAAATTAACTCACAGGCAGTACAACAGTATGATCGAAAATATAGATGGACAAGAGTATTCGTGCTTACCCAAAGGAGCTGATAAGTATGCCCCACCAGGTGGAAGTGGAGATAGCTCAAAAAAAAAAAAAAAAAAAAAAAAAGCTCAGAGATTTTGGCAACAGAATCACAAGAAATGAAATCACAAAAGACTTCTGATTGCCCTAGTCTATGGGGTTTTATAAATGGAAAATGTAATTTGCCTAGGTGCTATCTAACTTCCAAGGCCCTGACATAAGCAAAAATCAGATGTACCCCATAGTACGATTAATTAGAGCTGGAAATTGATTACACTTGACTAAGATTATTTGAATTGAGAGAAGGTGAGCATACTTAAAGCCAGTTAGAAGCCCATGCCATTGCAACCTATTGGAGCAATGGTGCAAGGGAAGATTAGGTGGACAAGGGCACAAGGTTACTCTCTTCTGAGATTAAAATTGTCTCTAAATTGATAGGATTTGTGGTCATCAGCGCATATGTATTTTTCAAAAGCCATTGCTTACACGGTAAATGTGGATTTTATTTTGTGCAATTTATACCTCAATAAAGTTGATTTTAAAAGTAAGCTCTTGGAAACTAAAATTAAATTGCTTAGAATATTTAATGTGACTGAGTTACCAGGAGACAAAAACCAAAGCAATCTCTCAGAATAGGAAGTGAAATGTAAAAAAAAAAAGGAAAATACAGTAAAATATTTAATTTTCTCAGAATATCAAGCACAATAAAAGAAATCCCAATCAAAAAGAAAAGGCAAAAATTAAGAAAGATGAAACAAACCAAAGTGGCACTGAAGAAATTCAAAGGCCACCAAATTTTAAGCAAGATTAATAATATTGATATTAATCATTTGAATATTCAAATCAAGTATTAAAAGAACATCCTTAAAGCTTACATAAATAATGAACATGTTATCTATAAGAAACATAACTCATAATAACTACAAAATTCTCATAAGCAAATATACATAAGAGAAAACAACTGGCAGACATTCAAAAACACCTAATGTCATGGGTTGAATTCTGTCCCCCCAAAATGTGTGTCAACTTGGCTAGGCCATGATTCCCTGTATTGTGTGGTTGTCTTCCATTTTGTGATCTGATGTAATTATCTTGTGTGTTGTAAACCCTAGCCTCTATGCCTATGGTTAGGTTCCTATTCGGGAATGAGCTGTCCATTATGTTAATGAGGCAAGTCAAATCTATATGATTAGCCTGTATCTTGTGTCAATCTCTTTTGAGATATAAAAGAGAGAAGTGAGCAAAGAGGAGATGGACCTCAGTACCATCAAGAAAGAAGAAGCAGGAGCAGAGTGAGTCCTTCAGACCCAGGGTCCTTGCCCTGAGAAGCTCCTAGAATAAGGGAAGATTGATGACTTTCCCCAGATTCCACAGAGAGAAAAAGTCTTCCCTTGAGCAGGAGCCCTGATTTCAGACTTCTAGCCTCCTAAACTGTGAGAGAATAAATTTCCGTTTCTTAAAGCCATCACTTGTGGTGTTTCTGTTAGAGCAGACTAGGTGACTAAGACACCTAAATAAATGTTTAAATATTTAGCATTCATCAGCAGAAAGGCTCAATATCATAAAGATATCTGCTTTTCATAAATTGATCTGGAGTTCCAAGATAATCCCAATATGAATCTATGTAATGCTTTAGAAGGAACTTGCTAAACTGATTTAAAATGTATCTGTCAGACTATAGGCTGAAGGAAAAAAAAAAAAAAAACAAGAAAATCAGGACGAAAAAATATTTGGGTGAAAGGTTTTGAGTAAATATTCAGACTTATTTAAATTTACAGTAAAAATAGTTCTAGTGACACTGGAACATTGACTAAAAATGTATTTACTTATGTCAGAGACTAGAGAACTCAGATGAATAGCCATTATATAACTTAAAATTCATGGGAAATGTACAATTACAGATTATTGGCGAAATGCTGAGTTTTTCGTATTATTTAAGAAAAGAAACTTGATTATTACCTTGCATAAAAATCAACCAAAAAAGGGTTGAATATAAAATAGGAAAGGTGAAATATTAAGACTTTTAAGAACAGAATATAGCATAATCTAAGTCCTTGATGTAGAGAAATATTCCTTGAGTAAGACGTGAGAAGCATTAATCATGAAAAAAAGAATAACATTGAATGTAGTAAAAAAGAAAAGAAAAATGGACGCCATAGAAGAGGAGAAATTGCTTGCAATACTTATAAAAGAAAATTAATATTCAGAATAGTCAATTATGACAAATCAATACCAAAAAAACACCTAAAAAGATAAACTAAGAAAAACATCAATGCATTTCATAAATTAGATAAAGCAGTTGCCAATAAATGAATATATGCTCAACTCAATTAATAAAAGAAATGAGTATTGACTGTAATGCTATGACATTTTACAGCCACTCAATTTGTAAATATTAAAATGTAAACCTTAATCATTAACAAGGATGTAAAGCAACAAGGAACTGTTGTTATAAATATATATTGATACAACCACTATGGAAAACAGTTAGGAATCACCTTCTTAGTGGGACATACACAATGTCCAAAAAAATCCATTCCTAGAGATCTATCTATGGATTTCACCTCATCATAAAGAAAACAAAAGTCCTCACGGCTGGACCAAAAAGCAACATCATGTTAAACGGAGAAAAGACTGAAGTTGTCTTCAGTTGACTGAAGCTGATTTCATTTTACTTGGATCCACAGTCAATACCAATGGAAGGAAGCAGCAGTCAAGAAATCAAATGTGTTGCATTGGGCAAATCTTCTGCAGAAGACCTCTTTAAAGGGTTGAAAAACAAAGATGTCACCTTGAAGACTAAGGTGCACCTGACCCAAGCCATGGTATTTTCAATGGCATCATATGCGTGTGAAAGCTGGACAATGAATGAGGAAGACCAAAGAAAAATTGATGCCTTTGAATTGTGATGCTGGCAAAGAATATTGAATATACCATGGACTGCCAAAAGAATGAACAAATCTGTCTTGGAAAAAGTACAACCAGAATGCTCCTTAGAAGCAAGGATGGCAAGACTGGGTCTTACATAATTCGGACATGTTGTCGGGAGGGATCAGTCCCTGGAGAAGGACATCATGCTTGGTAAAGTACAGGGTCAGTGAAGAAGACCCTCAATGAGATGGATTGGCACAGTGGCTGCAACAATGGGCTCAAGCATAACCACCATTGTGAGCATGGCTCAGGACAAAACAGTGTTTCGTTCTGTAGTACATAGGGTCACTATGAGTCGAAACTGACTCGACGGCAACTAACAACAACAACAGATATCTATCCCTCAGAAACACAGACGTAGGGCAGAAATACATGTTGAATTACTGCTTGAGTACGTGAATGATACTTTTGGCTAGAATCTGATAATCATTTTAAGTAAATTAATTTAGTGATTTCAATGTAATATTCAATGTGACTTATTTTTACCAAGTAATATATTCAAAATTATTTTACTGTATCCTTGACTAATATATGTAAATAGGCTCACATATTTTGCTAAATATTTATCAAGAAACTTGATACAAACTTGGATATAAAATTAAATAATTTCCATTTGCAAAACAAGAAGTTGATACATGTATTTTGCCACAGTTAATATACACCAGTTTTATAAAATCATAACATTTCTGTGATCTTACTGACTCGAATGCATTTGGGAGGAGGGGACCAGTCATGCTCTGTACAAGTAACGCTGCCATGTCCATTTGGAAGACTGTAGCCTGGATTGCACTGAACATCTACAGAATGACCCTCTGAATGATATCTTCTTGAATAATGAGAATATCCATTCTCATCATGATACAAATAGCATCTTTCTAAGAACCATAAAAAGAATAAATGAAAAACATGAACTTGGTCAAAATAGTGAACTAAGAATTATTTGTGATATTTAAATTAGAATGTGTAATAATCTTAAAAAATGACATATAAATTAAAGGACAAAGTGTCATGCTATTACCAAATGTTAGTTAAAAAAAGAAAAATCAATATTCAGTGCTATTTATCTTAAGTTTTTATAATTAAAATATGTACAAATGTAGAGACATTTTTATGAATTTCCTATCTTTATTTCTCATTTTATTTTCATGAATAGCTCAAATCTAGTTTGGTCTTTTTGCTACCGCTACTCTTCCTAATGCACTGTTTTTATCATACAAGAAGCAATCATAATCACTACTGTACTCTCTCTTCACTCAGTGAAAGGTTCCTATGCGTTTTTTTTTTTTTTTTTTACTTACTGAGGCACGGGACACTTGGTGACCATCCTTCTCCTGTACATTTTATGTAGCCCCCAGATTGTTCTGAAGGAGTCAGAAAACCACTATTACAGTAGTAGTAGAAAGATTTTCCTGTCTCTACTGGGAAGTCTGGTCTATAATCTTCATTACGTAGATATCCATTTTTTATTTCTGGAAAACCACAAGGTTTCACTTGGAATAAAAAAATACAAAAGAGTATAAATAATATTTTATCTTAATAAACTACCAAATTAGATTTAAATTTTTCCTTGGTAAAGTATACTCCCTTATGACCATAATAACATTCATTACATTAGGGATTCTAAAAAAAGATAATTTATAGAAGTCAGATCACTGAAGTACTACTGAAGGAAGTCTGGTAATGAGGATGAAATTACATTTTCTGGAGTATTTGATGTATAAATTTGTATGTAGGCTTTTCAAGAAGAAAATCTCACAAACCCATTTAATGTAGTCTTCTTGAGTATGCATCTCCCCAGCCTTGGTTGATTAAATGAGCATCCTGGTTGAAGCACTCTTATTTCTTGCTAATTTTAGCACTTATCTGTCTTCTTTATTTTCAATTCCCATCAGAAATCAGAGCCCTGTCTTCTCTTCACAAATATACTCTGATGGAGGGGTTATAAGTTTCCTTTATTCGATGAGGAAAATTTAGACTAGGAATATTTCTTTTTTTTTAATTGTACTTTAGATGAAGGTTTACAGAACAAACTAGCTTCTCATTAAACAATACATATGGTGTTTTATGACATTGGTTAACAACCCCACGACATGTCAACACTCTCCCTTCTCAACCTTGGATTCCCTATTACCAGCTTTCCTGTTCCCTCCTGCCTTCTAGTCCATGCCCCTGGACTGGTGTGCCCCGTTAATCACGTTTGGTTTTATGGGCCTGTCCAATCTTTGGCTGAAGGGTGAACCTCAGGAGTGACTTCATTACAGAGCTGAAACGGTGTCCGGGGGCCATATTCTCAGGGTTTCTCCAGTCTCTGTCAGGCTAGCAAGTCCAGTCTTTCTTTTTGAGTTAGAATTTTGTTCTGCATTTTTCTCCAGCTCTGTCTGGGACCCTCTGTTGTGATTCTTGTCAGAGCAGTCTGTGGTGGTACCCAGGCATCACCTCCTTGTTCTGGACTCAGTCTTGTGGAGGTAGTGATAAATGTGGTCCATTAGTCCTTTGGACTAATCTTTCCCTCGTATCTTTAGTTTTCTTCATTCTTTCTTGCTCCCAAGGGGTGAGACCAGTGGAGTATCCTAGGTGGTCACTCACAGGTTTTTAAGACGCCAGACGCTACTCACCACAGTAGAGTGTAGAACATTTTCTTTATAAACTATGTTATGCCAATTGAGCTAGATGTTCCCCAAGACCATGGTCCCCACAGCCCTCAGCCCAGCAATTTGGTCCCTTGGGGAGTTTGGATGTGTCTATGGAGCTTCCATGATCCAGCCTTGTATAAGTTGTGCTGGTTCCCCAGTACTGTGTACTATCTTACCTTTGAACAAGGCTACCATTTATCTATTGTCTATTTAGTGTTTTTCCATCTCCACGCCTCCACTCCCTCATAACCATCAAAGATTGTTTATTTTTGTATGTAAACCTTTCCAAGAGTTTTTACAGTAATGGTCTCATACAATATTTGTCCTTTTGTGATGGACATATTTCATTCAGCGTAATGACCTCCAGATTCATCCATGTTAAGAGATGCTTCACAGATTCATTGTTGTTCTTTATCATTGCATAATACTCCTTTGTATGTATGTACCACAGTTTGATTATCCATTCATCTTTTGATGGACATCTAGGTTGTTTCCATCTTTTTGCTATTGTGAACAATGCTTCAGTGAACATGGGTGTGCATATGTCTATTCATGTGATGACTCTTATTTCTCCAGGATATATTCCTAGGAGTGGGATTGCTGAACCATACCGTATTTCTATTTTTAGCTTTCTAAGGAAGCACCATATCATTTTTCAAAATGGTTTTCCTCATATTGGATTCTCACCAGCAGCGTGTAAGAGTTCCCATCTCCCCACAGCTGCTCCAATGTTTGTTATTTCCTGTTTTATTGATTTGTACTAATCTGTCTTGGAAGAAGTGCAACCAGAATGCTCCTTAGAGGCAAAGATGGCAAGACTGTGTCTTACATACTTTGGACATGTTGTCAGGAGGGATCAGTTCCTGGAGAAGGACATCATGCTTGGCATAGTACAGGGTCAGCGGAAAAGAGGAAGACCCTTAACGAGGTGGATTGACACAGTGGCTGCAACAATGAGTTCAAGCATAACAATGATTGTGTGGATGGCGCAGGACCAGGCAGTGTTTCTTTCTGTTGTGCATAGGGTCACTATGAATCAGAATTGACTCGATAGCACCTAACAACACAACACCAGCAATGCCTGGGTGAGGTGGTTCTCATTGCAGTTTTGATTTGTATTTCTCTAATGGCTAACGTTTGCTAGCATTTCCTCGTGTCTGTTGACAGCTTTAATGTCTTCTTTGGTGAAGTGTCTTTTCATTTTCTTTGCTCATTTTTTTAATTGGCTTATTAGTCTTTTTGTTTTAGAGGTGTTGGATTTTCTTGTAGATTTTAGAGATTAGACCTTTGTCTGATTTGTAGCAGCCCAAATTTTTTTCCCAGTCTGTAGGTTCTCTTTTTACTGTTTTTGGTGAAGTCTTTCGATGAGCATAAGCATTTAATTTTTAGAAGATTCCAGTTGTCTAGCTTATCTTCTGGAGTTTCTGTGTTGTTCATTGCTCTTTGTATCTTGTTAATGCCATGTACTATGGCCTTTAGCATTGATCCTATTTTTTCTTCTATGAAGTTCATAGTTTTGGGCTTTATATTTAGGTCTTTGATCCATTTTGAGTTAGTTTTTTTTTATATGGCCTGAGGTATGGGTCCTGTTTCATTTTTTTTCAGATGGACATCTAGCTTTGCCAACACCATTTGTTCAAGAGACTGTCTTTTCCCCGTTTGATGGACTTTGGGCTCTCATCAAAGATCACGTAACAATAGGTGCATGGATTTACATCTGGATTCTCAGTTCTGTTCCATTGGTCAATGTGTTGACTACTGTAGCTGTATAGTTGATTCTGAGGTCAGGTAGTGTGAGTCCTCCTACTTTATTCTTCTTCAATAGTGCTTTACTTATCTGGGCCTTCTTCCCTTTCTGTATAAAGTTAATAATAAGTTTTTCCATCGCTTTAAACAATGTGGCTGGTATTTGGATTGGGATTGCATTGTATTTGTAAATCGCTTTGGGTAGAATTGTCATTTTCACAATGTTGAGTCTACCTATCCATGAGCATGGTATGTTTTTCCATTTATGTCGATCTCCTTTGGTTTCTTGCAGCCGTGTTTTGTAGTTTTGTTTGTGTAGGTCCTTTACACTCCTGGTTAGATTTATTCCTAAGTATTTTATTTTTTTAGGGGCTATTATAAATGATATTATTTCCCTGATTTCCTTTTCAGCATTCTCTTTATTAATGTATAGGAATCTAACTGATTTTTGTATGTTTATCTTGTATCTTACCACTCTGCTGAATCTATAAGTTCCAGTAGTTTTCTCATGGAGTCTTTTGGGTTTTCTATGTAAGTACCATATCATCCACAAATAAGGACAGTTTAACTTCTTCGTTACCAATTTGGATGCTCGTTATCTTTTATTCTTGCCTTATTGCTCTCGTTAGAACTTCCAGCACAATGTTAAATAGGATTGGTGATAAAAGGCATCGTTGTCTTGTTCCTTTTCTCAAGGGGAATGTTCTCAGCCTCTTTCCATTAAGAATGATGTTGGTTCTTTGGCATGACCCAAAAAACCCAGTGAGGATTCAAACTGCCGACCCTTTGGTTAGCAGCTGTAGCACTTAACCACTTCTCCACCAGGGTTTCCTTGTTTGGCATAGATGCCCTTTATTATGTAGAGAAATTCCCCTTCTATACCTATTTTATTAAGAGTTTTTATCAGGAATGGGTGTTGAGCTTTGTCAAATGCCTTTTCCAAGTCAATTGAGGTGATCATGTGATTATTTATTTTATTTTATTTATGTGATGGATTATGTTGATTGATATTCTAATGTTGAACCATTCTTGCATACCTGGTATGAATCCTACTTGGTTGTGGTATATTATTTTTTTGAAATGATGCCAAATTCGATTGGCTAGAAGTTTCTTGAGAATTTTTGCAGCTATATTCAAGAGAGATATTAGTCTATAATTTTCTTTTTTTGTGGTTTCTTTGCCTGGGTTTGGCATCAGGGTTATGCTGGCTTCATAGAATGAATTTGGCAGTATTGCTTCATTTTCTATGTTCTGAAATATTTTGAGTAGTATTGGCATAAGCTTTTCTCAGTGTTTGGTAGAATTCTCCAGTGGAGCCATCTAGGCCAGGGTTTTTTTGCTGTTCTTGGCAGTTTTTTGTTACCTTTTCTATCTCTTGTCTTGAAATGGGTCTGTTCAGATCTTCAATATCATTTTGTGTTAATATGGGTAGGCTGTGTGTTGCTAGAAATTTGTCCATTTCTTCTAGGTCTTCAAATTTGTTGGACTACAGTTTTTCATAATACTCTACTATGATCCTTTTTATTTCAGTTGGGTCTGTTGTAATGTCCCCCATTTCATTTCTTATTTGGGTTATTTGCTTCTTCTCTTGTTTTTCTTTTGTCACTTTGGCCAGTGGTTTGTTGATTTTGTTGATCCTTTCAAAGAACCAACTTTTGGTTTTGATTCTTTTGTTTTTCTACTCTCTATTTCATTTATTTCTGCTCTAATTTTGTCATTTCCTTTCTTCTGGTGGCTGTGGGCTCCTTTTGCTATTTTCTTTCTATTGGTTCAAGTTGTGTACCTAATGTTTTGTTTTTGTCTCTTTCTTCTTTTTTGATGTGTGCATCTGTTGCTATAAATTGACCTCTGTGGACTGCCTTTGCTGTGTCCCAGAGGTTTTGGTATGATGTGTTTTCATTCTCATTTGATTCTAAGAAAGTTTTTTATTCCATCCCTGATTTCTTCTATTATCCAGTGGTTTTTAAGTAGGGGGCTATTCAGTTTCCATGTAATTGATTTGTTTCCTTTGTCTTCCTGTTGTTAATTTCTACTTTGATGGTGCTGTGGTCAGAGAATATACTTTGTATTATCTCAGTGTTTTGGGTTTTGTTGACGGTTGCTCTGTGGCCTAAATGTGGTCTATTCTGGAAAACATTCTATGTGTGTTGGAAAAGAATGTGTACTTTGTAGCTGTTCGGTGGAGTGTTCTATATATAAGGTCAAGTTGGCTGATTGTGCTCTTTAGCTCTTCTGTATCTTTGTTGAGTTTCTTTCTAGATGTTCTGTCCTTTACCAAGAGTGGTGGGTTGAAGCCTCCTACTATTTTTTGGAACTGTCAATTTCTCTTTTCAGTGTTATTAGAGTTCATTTTATGTATTTTGGGGCCCTATCATTGGGTGGGTAAATGTTTGTTATGGTTAAGTTTTCATGATGGATTGTCCCTTTAATCATTATATAGTGCCCTTTTTTGTCTTTTATGTTGGGTATTGTTTTAAAGTCTATTTTTTCTGAAATTAATATTGCCACTCCTGCCCTTTTTTTTGGTAGTTATTTGCTTGATATATTTTTTTCGATCCTTTGATTTTTGATAAATTTGTGCCTTTGTTTCTTAGGTGTGTCTCTTATAGACAGCATATTGATGGATCCTGTTTTTTTTATCCATTCTGTCACTCTGTGCTTCTTTATGGGTGCATTTAGACCATTTACATTCAATGTAATTATTGATAGGTATGAGTTTATTTCTGTCATTTTGTAATGCTTTTTTTTGTGGTGCCGACATTTTCTTTGTTCCTCTTATTTTCATGTGCTGAATTCCTTTTGTTTCTGGATTTCTTTTTCATTTCTTTTGTTTTTATAGATTGTATTTTTATTGAGACTTTATGTTTTTCTTCATTTTGGTGAGTAGGTTTGTTAACTTTCTTTGTGGTTACCTTGATATTTATCCTTATCTTCCTAGGTTCGTACCAGTTTATTATTATTTGGTATTGCCTTGCTTTCCTCTCCATTAGAAAGTTTTATACCCTCTTTCATTGTTCTGATGTTGTTTTCACTTACAGATTAACTTCTCTGGTTAGAGTTGTAATTCTTTGGGCTTTGGGTAGTCCTTGAGAGTTCACTTCCTAGGTTGATATCTGGCTTGTACAATCTTGCATCCTAGATTCAGGCTGTGGTCTGATGTCGTTTGCTCTCACAACAAGGGTCTTCATTTAATAATTCTCATAAGTTTGGTTTGGTTTTTGTATATTCCCTTAATTTCTGTTTATTTGGAAATGTCCTAATTTCACCATCATATTTGAATGAGAGTTTTGCAGAATATATTATTCTTGGTTGACAATTGTTTTCTTTCAAGATTTTATATACATCATTCCACTGCCTTCTTGCCTGCATGGTTTCTGCTGAATAATCAGGGCTTAGTCTTATTTTTTCTCCTCTGTATGTGACTTTTCATTTTTCTCAAGCTGCTCTCAGGATTCTTTCTTTGTCTTTGGTTTCAGGGAGTGTGATTATGACAGGCTTTGGTGCTTTTCTTTTGGAATCTATCCTATAGGGTGTGTGTTGAGCTTCTTGGATGATCAGCTTTTCATCTTACATTATATTAGGAACATTTTCTGTCAGCAATTCTTTAGCAATCCTTTCTGTGTTATCCGTTTTCTCCCCCTGTTCTGGAACTCCGATAACTTGAAATTTTTTTCTTTTGATTGTATCCCACATAATTCTCAGGGTTTCTTCATTTTTCTTCGTTCTTTTTTCTGATTTTTCCTCAAACAGAATTGTATCCAATTGTTTGTCTTCCACTTCGCTTATCCTGTCTTCCATCATTTCAAACCTGCTCCTCAGCCCTTCTGTGAAGTTGTTCATTTCTGAAATCTTGTTTATCTTTTGGGTTTCTAGTTGTTTTTGTATGATTTCCAGTTGTGAGTTTATTTTGGCATTTTGTTTCTGTATTATTTTCCTGAATTCTCCCATTTTTTTCTCTGTATTTTCCATGAATTTGTCTATTTTTTCCTCATTTTTGTCTGCTTTTTTCTTCTGCTCTTGGATAGCTCTGAATGTTAGAGATTTGAATTTGGTATCAGGAAGTTCTAGTGCCTTGTCTTCTACTGGAAAGTCATCTGGTGTTTTATTTTGGATGCCTAGTGGAACCATCCTGTCTTTTTTTTTTTTTTTTAATATGTTTTGATATTGTCTGCTGTCTTCAGGACATTCAGTAGTTTATTTCTTCCTTTATTTACTGTAGATCTGTTTGTTTCATCCTGCTTTTTCCTTTTATTTGGTTATGTCTGAACAGGTGGGCTGTGGTCATGATACTTTTTACCTCCTTGTCCAATGGGCAGGGCCAGTCACTCAGATATGGTGCAGCAGAGCAGATCCAGGTGAAGGGTAGGGGCTGGGATGGGTGGTTTTTGGCATGTATTAGGGCCAAGAGAAGGCTGGGGTCAGTGCTGGGCAGGTTCTGGTAGGCCATGCCTGTGGTGCTTAGGGGTATGATGTCCAGTGCATGGTGCTGGCAGGCAGGAAGGAGGGGGGAGGTTGTGATGTGTGGAGTTAATATAGTATGGGAAAGAGAGAAGAGAGAAAAGGGAACTAAAAAAATTAAAAGAGTGCTAGGGCAGCTTGCCATCAGACTGGAGATGAGAAACTGAGAAATGGAGAAAAACAAAAAAACAAAACAAAAAGAGAAAAGGAAAAAAATAACTATATAATGATTTGGAAAAGAAAGAAAGAAAGAAAAGAAAAGCCTCCACATACCCCACTGGTGCATCTGCAAAAACCGGGGAAGTAACTCCCAGGCTGTGCAATACAGCCTGGCTAGAGGTGGTATAGATGTCACACAGCACCAGATATTCAGGAGACAGGAAAAGAAGGTACATATAGAGAGATGAGAACTGAGAAATGAAGAAAGACAGAAAGAAAAAAAAGAGGAAGAAGAAAAAGAAAGAAAAGCCCCCACAAATCCCACCTACATGACTGTGCAGATGGTGGGAGTGGCTCCTAAGCTGTGCAGTGCAACCCAGTAGAAGGGGTTCCCAAGCTGTTAAAAGAAAAAGAGAACAAACAAATAAACAAAACAGAACAAAGCAAAAAAAGAAAGAAAGAAAGAAAAGCCTCGGGATCCCACCAGCATGATATTGTGGGCCAGGGGTGTGGTTGCCCTGTCTAGTGGTGCTTTACAGCCTTTCAAGAGGAAGTAAAGATAGCACATGGAGCCAGGTGTTTGAGAGAAAGGAAGGGGAGGTGGTGGGATTAATGGAAGAAACCAAAAGCAACGGAACAAAGCAACCCCAGCAACAGACAAATGACACTCAAGTAGCTCACCAGTGCGGGTGGAATGAATCCAAACAGCTTAGGGTCGAAGTAATTGCCTCCGGGCCACAAGACTGTGCCCTGTGGGAAACAGAGGAGGCCGGGGGTGGGGGGTGGGGAGGGAAAAAGGGTAGGGGATTAAAAAAAAAAACAGTGCCATCAAGTCGATTCCGACTCATAGTGACCCTATAGGACAGAGTAGAACTGCCCCACAGAGTTTCCAGGGAGTGCCTGGCAGATTTGAACTGCCGACCCTTTGGGGATTAGGAAAGCATATATTGTTGGTTACCGGGAGCTCTGTCTCCTGCTGGGAACTTCATGAAGCTGCTCTCCCATACTCCCTGTCCCCTGATCTCTGATGTGGGTGGGGCAAATCTAAGCAGCATGGAAGCTGCACTTCCAAGCCAGCTGTACCACCACACCCAGCCAGGAAGCACGGAGGTAGAGCACTGGGGAGAAGATGCGGGGGTGGGAAAGTGTGCACCATTGGTTACCAGAAGCTCTGCCTCCTGCTGGGAGCTCCGTGAAGCTGCTTTCCCATGCTCCCTGTCTGCCAATCTATGGCAGGAGTCCAAGATAGCAAATCCATGTTGCATTAGCTGATAGGGGACCTCCGGAAACATCTCTCCTTGCTCTCTGTTGTATCAGTTTTTACTCCATTCAGTGCTTGGCTGGGTTCTTTATCTCTTCATTTGACACTTTGGGTTCCAGAACTGACATTTGTCTCTGTTTCGCTTAGTTTTTTGGGTCTTTGCTGTGAAGGGACGGCATGGTGCTTCTGTCTATGGAGACATATTGGCTGGAAGTCGGAATATTTCTTAATATCTAAATAGTTAAGATTATGGTAAAGTTTTGATTGTTTATTTCTAATTTTAATTTGAGAATGGAGTTCTTCTTTAATGTCCATAAAATAGTTATTTTTATATGGGGTACAATGCAATTTTATTTTATTAATTTATTCTTATATTTTGAGTAATTTTTACTTACATGATTAAGTGCTATTTTGTTTATTAAAAGTTTAAACCTTATATTTTCAGAAATGTTGCCATTTTTATAGCATGTTCTAAAGATAATTTAGTACTTTTAATACAAGAATTAATTTCTTCCATGAAATATGATTTTTTTATTTCAAGAAACTTTATGTAATTTTTAAAAATGTTTTATAAGCATGCCCATACAATACTCAGCTAGTCTTAATCATCTTCTTTCCCATCTTGAATTCAATGAACTGGTTTTTTTTTTCATTTGGTTGGAGAATTCTCTCAAGACATTTCTACAGATGTGTTATATGGATAAAAACTTGGAAGGTATGCATACCCTAAATGTCTTTCTTTAAGCAGAAGTTTGTGAATGATGCCTTCTATAGGTACTAAATGTGGGCCTACAGTCCATTTCTCTTAGAGTCATTAAACTTTCCCCTTTTTTGTAGCTTCTCATGTTGCAGATTAAAATGTTCGTATTAGTCTCATTTCTTTTCAGATAGATTCAAGTTTTTCTTTTCTCTATGGCTTTTTAAAGTTTTGAAATTTTTACTTATTACCCCTGGATTTTTGAAGTTTTCATCATGATATGTCAAGACACTAGTCAGTTCTGTCTTGGGTAACCTTGAGTCTTTGGATTTGAAGAAACTGAGTCTTAAAAACTCAGTGAAATTGTCCATTAAATTGTAGAGCTAAGATTTAAACCCTTGTGGGCAGATCTCAGAACAAGCATGGTTATCCACCTCATTATGGTGCTTCATAGGATACGAACAAATACAATAGTCCACCGAGGTTTCAAAATGTACAAAAAGGACGCATAATTCTGAGTCCCTACATAATTCTCTCTCATTTGGGCATATTTGAGCCTGTTTTTATCTATTTTACAAGTTGTTTCCCTTATGTACATGTAATATTTCATATGGGGTCTGACCAGCATTGAGACTGACAGGAATAAGAATAGATTCCCTCCACCTCTTATATGTCTACCAATGCAGTTTGTGGTCTTGTTAGCATTTCCATTACAGTTGTTATATCACAGCGTTAATCAAGCTGGTCATAAAACTAATTAAACTACTGAATACTTTGTTTGGCTGTTGCTAATAAGTCTGTGTAAGTGTGGTTGATTTCTTTCACCTATAAGGATCTTGTAGTTATCGCTGCTGGAGTTCATCTTATTAGATTCAACCCAGCACAAAGCATTCTTTTTGAATGGTGAATCTGTTATAATTCAGGTTCACTATTATTATCCCCTGTGTCATTCCAATTGTGAATTTATACTGCATTTCTCCTAAACTGTGAGATTATTTAAAGATGAACAATGGAGCAAGTATAAGAACAGATTGCTATATCTGATCTTCAAATAATATTATTTAAGGAAATATCAAACTGTCTTATAAACTATTCAATTTCTCCATGTTGTCCACAAGAATTCCAGAAGGTCGCTGTCTGAAGTCCAGATATAATTTGGCCTCAGTTAATCAGTATACAGTTGGGCTGCTCTATCAGTTTCATCAATCAACCATAAAAATTACTCAATCTTTTCCTTATAATTCTTATGAATATTGGAATCTGTTTCATAGTTATAATAACTTCCTCTCTTAGGTTTTTAATAATTTGTTTCAGAATTATGTCTGTAGTGACACTGAGTTAATTGACCCATGATTTGTATCATTACTTTTGTTTTCATGGAATATCCAGTGTAGCCTGCCTTTACAATGTACTGTGAGATAGAGGCAAAGGAATATGATAGTAGAGGCCTAAAAACTTGGAAAAAGGCAAAGGAAGCATCCTCAGAAATAAATACTTTGTTCAGCAGCAATCTGCTATATGTAATGATTTAAGAAAAAAATTCCACAATTTCTCCAATACTCCTTTCTCCAAATGGTGGAGTCTAATTTCTCTCCACTTGAGTGTGGGCTGGCTTCAGTGATTCACTTCTAAAGAATAGATATGGCTGAAGAGACAATGTGTCATAAAAGGCAAGGAGGCTTCCTCCTTTCTCAGATCGTTAGCTCTGAGGAAAGTTAGCTGCCATTCAAGCAATTTATAGAGAGGCCCACGTGGCAAGCAACTGATGCCTCCTCCCAAAAGCCATGTGAGTGAGCCACCTTGAAAGCAGAGCCTCCAGCCCAGTCAAGCCACCCTGATCAACATAGTGTAATTAAAAAAAAAAAGAGTCTGACTAAGAACAACCCAGCTAAGCCACTCTCAAGTTGCTGACCCATAGAAATTGTAAGAAAATAAAAGCATCCTGTTTTAAGCCAGTACATTTTGGGGGGAACTTTGTTACACAACAATAGACAAGTAATATACTAGGTGTTAGGTGGTACTATTACTCTTTAATGTTTTAATTCATATATTGGGAGAATTATATTATTTAGAGAAATATATATTCTTACACACACATATAATTTTGAGTGGCTAAATAATTGAGTATTTAATGTACACGGCACTGGTTAATGTACAAAAATGTGTTTTTGATTATACTAAAAAATGCCTACTTTGAAAAGCAAAGAATCCTAAAAATGTTCTAATTTACATAAACAATAAGAAAACTATTTGCTGTTATTGTGTCTATGATTTTTTTTTTAGTAGAAACTCATTTCAAATTGTAAAAATTAGATCAAGACATGAATGGAACTTACAACTACATCCTGGCGTAGGTACCCAGCCACTGCTAGTACATAGTGCCGTATATCCCCTGGTTGCAGGATAAAAGCCATTTTTACACCCGTAGTTGATTTTATCTTCACTTCTGTATGTTGTCCTTTTAGGTATGTAGAAACCATTTGCAATAGAAGGAGGATTACATGTGATTTCTGAAAAGAAACATGATGTAGTTCATGAGAATTTAAAAGTAGAGGTTATTTATTTACCCTTAGGACATTAAAAATATATATATATATATAAATGAGTACAGCCTCATATCTTTCCTATTATATCACTGATATATCCCTCTTTTCCCCCACTTCCCTGTCGGTTTGTCATACTGAGGGGGCTAGCGTGTTGCTGTGATGCTGGAAGCTATGCCACCAGTATTCAGGTACCAGCAGGGTCACCCATGGAGAACAGGTTTGAACTGAGCTTCCAAACTAAGACACAAGGACAAAGGACCCAGCAGTTTCTTCTGAAAAGAACTAGCCAGTGAAAACCTTATGAATAGCAGTGGAACATTGTCTGATATGGTGCCAGAAGATGAGCCCTCCAGGTTGGAAGGCACTCAAAAGACAACTGGGGAAGAGCTGCCCCCTCAGAGTAGAGTCAATCTTAATGATGAGGATGGAGTCAAGCTTTCAGGACCTTCATTTGCTGATGTGGCATGACTCAAAATGAGAAGAAACAGCTGCAAACATCCATTAATAATCAGAACCTGGAATGTACTAAGTATGAATCTCAGAAAATTGGAAACTGTCAAAAATGAAATGGAACACACAAGCATCAATATTCTAGGCATTAGAAAGCTGAAATGGACTGGTGTTGGCCATTTTGAATCAGACAATCATGTAGTCTACTATACCGGGAATGACAACTTGAAGAGGAGTGGTGTTGCTTTTATCATCAAAAAGAACATTTCAAGATCTATCCTGAACTACAATGCTGTCAGTGATAGGATAATATCTATATGCCCACAAGGAAGACCAGTTAATATGAGTATTATTCAAATTTATGAACCAATCACTAAGGCCAGAGATGATGAAATAGAAGATTTTTATCAGCTGCTGCAGTCTGAAATTGATTGAACATGCAATCAGGATGCAATGTTAATTACTTGTGATTGGAAAGTGAAAGTTGGAAGCAAAGAAGGGTGGGTAGTTGGAAAATATGGCCTTAATGATAGAAACAATGCCCAAGATTGAATGTTAGAATTTTGCAAAACCAATGACTTCTCATTGTAAATACCTTTTTTCACCAACATAAACAATGACTATACAAATGGACCTTGCCAGGTGGAATACACAGGAATCAAATCGACTACATCTGTGGAAATAGATTATGGAAAAGCTCAATATCATCAGTCAGAACAAGGTCAGGGGGCAACTGTGGAACAGACCATCAATTGCTCCTATGCAAGTTCAAGTTGAAACTGAAGGAAACTAGAACAAGTCCACGAAAGCTAAAGTATATCTCACCTGAATTTAGAGACCACCTCAAGAATAGATTTGATGTGGTGAACACTAATGACTGAAGACCGGATGATCTGTAGAATGATATCAAGTTCATCATACATGAAGAAAGCAAGAGGTTATTGAAAAGACAGGAAAGAAAGAAAAGACCAAGATGGATGTCAGAGGAGACTCTGAAACTTGCTCTCAAATGTCGAGCAGCTAAAGGAAAAGGAAGAAATTATGAAGTAAAAGAACTGAACAGAAGATTTCAAAGGGTGGCTCGAGAAGACAAAGTAATGTATTATAATGACATGTGCAAAGAGCTGGAGATAGAAAACCAACAGGGAAGAACACGTTCAGCATTTCTCAAGCCTTGAGTTGCAGTAGTGAAGGGTTCTATGGGGAAAATATTAAATGACACAGGAACCATCAAAAGAAGATGGAAGGAATATACACAGCCATTAGACCAAAAAGAACTAGTCAGTGTTCAACCATTTTAAGAGGCAGCATATGGTCAGGAACCGATGGTACTGAAAGAAGTATTCCAGCTGCACTGAAGGCATTGGCAAAAAACAAGGCTCCAGGAATTGACAGAATATCAATTGAGATGTTTCAACAAGTGGATGCAGCATTGGAAGTGCTCACTCATCTATGCCAAGAAATTTGGAAGACGGCTACCTGGCCAACTCACTGGAAGAGATCCATATTTATGCCTATTCTCAAGAAAGGTATTACAATCGAATGTGGAAGTTATTGAACAATATCACTAATATCCCATGCAAGCAAAACTTTTCTGAAGGTCATTCAAAAGCGGCTGCAGCAGTATATTGACAGGGAACTGCCAGAAATTCAGGCGGGTTTCAGAAGAGGACGTGGAACCAGGGATATCATTGCATATGTCAGAGGGATCCTGGCTGAAAGCAGAGAATACCAGAAGGATGTTTACCTGTGTTTTATTGACTATGCAAAGCCATTCGACTGTGTGGATCATAACAAATTATGGATGACATTGGGAAGAATGGGAATTCCAGAACACTTAATTGTGCTCATGAGGAACCTTTACATAGATCAAGAGGCAGTTGTTCAGACAGAACAAAGGGATACTAAGTGGTTTAAAGTCAGGAAAGGTGTGCATCAGGGTTTTATCCTTTCGCCATACCTATTCAATCTGTATCCTGAGCAAACAATCCAAGAAGCTGGACTATATGAAGAAGAAAGGGGCATCAAGATTGGAGGAAGACTTATTAACAACCTGCATTATGCAGATGACACAACCTTGCTTGCTGAAAGTGAAGAGGACTTGAAGACTTATTGATAAAGATCAAAGACCACAGCCTTCAGTATGGATTACACCTCAACATAAAGAGAACAAAAATCCTCACAACTGGACCAATAAGCAACAGCATGATAAATAGGGAAAAGGTTGAATTTGTCATGGATTTCATTTTACTTGGATCTACAATCAACACCCACGGAAGCAGCAGTTAAGAAATCAAAAGATGTATTGCATTGGGCAAACCTGTTGCAAAAGACATATTTAAAGTGTTAAAAAGCAAAGATATCACTTTAAGGACTAAGGTGTTCCTGACCGAAGCCATGGTGCTTTCAATGGTTTCATATGCATGTGAAATATGGACACTGAATAAGGAAGACTGAAGAAGAATTGATACCTTTGAATTGCGGTATTGGCAAAGAATGTTGAATATACCATGAACTGTCAAAAGAACAAATAAATCCCTCTTGGAAAAGTACACTAGAATGCCCCTTAGAAAGGAGGATGGTGAGACTACATCTCACATACTTTGGACATGTTATCAGGAGGGACCAGTCCCTGGAGAAGGATATCATGCTTGGTAAAGTGGAGGGTCAGCAAAAAAGAGGAAGATCCTCAAAGAGATGGATTGACACAGTGGCTGCAACAATGGGCTCAAGCATAACAAAGATCATGAGGAGGGCGAAGACCAGGTAGTGTTTTGTTCTGTTTTACATAGGGTCACAATGAGTCAGGATTGACTCGATGGCAGCTAATAACAATGACAACAATAACAGAATCCAGAAGGAGAGCAAAATGAGCTTTACATTCCCCAATCTCTAATACTTTGACTATTAGATCACATGGGGCTATATTCATATTTGGTAATTGAAATGCAAAACAATGTAGCAGTGGAAAGACTAAAAACCAGATACTCTTGCACTATACCAGAAAACATAAAGATAAATAATTAGAATAAGAAATAATTTAATCATGAACTCTGAGGCATTTTAAAGTAACACATTGTGAAAAGTATTTCATAGTTTAGGTGTTTTAATATAGTTGAAAACAATTCTACATCTCCTTCACATATTTATTTCCTTTTTTTGCCTGAAGAAACTGTCCTACAGTCTCCTTTCTTCAAGCCACATAACCCAATTGCTCTTCATCAACAGATAATAAGTCCTTTTGTCCACACAAAACAATTGAGACTACCAATTGTGATTTCCTTTCATTTATTTCCATAATTTCTTCAACTTTGGTTGTATCTATTTCATACTTAAGGCTTTTGCTCAACTTTAGATAATAAAAGTGTTTCTTTCAAATTCAGGTAGCTTCTCACCTTCAGACCTTTCATTTACCCATGGATCCTAACCATTGTTTATTCCTTCCCCCTCTCTCATGTTGTCAGCCACTCTCTCTCATATGGGTATGCAAGCCTCTCCAATTTTAAACTCTTTCTCTCAACTTTTTGTTCCAGTTTAGCTTATATGCTACATTTTTCCATCCTTTCACAAACAAGATCCTCAAAATGCCATTTTACAACTGCTATTTCCACTTTCCTTCTCCCATTTATTCTTTAACACATTGCTATCTGGCTTCTAACACCTCTGTATGCTGGCACTACTCTGACAAAAGCCACAAATGTTCTCCAATTTCCAATTTCAAAAATTCTTTATGTCCTATATATTACATTGGTTGGTATGTAATATACACTTCTTAGTTATTTGTGGAACTGAATGCATAAATTTCTCTAATATTTGAGACTGTTGATCATTGATTTCTTGAAGTTCTCTAATGGTTAATATTCTTACGTTCTGCTTCTCCTCCTTCTCAAACTTTTATTTCATGTTTTTCTGACTCCTCTTCCTCTATTCTCTTACTTTTTAAGCCCTACTTCATCTTTTGTTATGATGAAGGTAAAAGACTACAGACTTCAGTATGGGTTACAGCTGATCACAAAGAAAGTGAAAATCCTTACAACTGGACCAATAAACAACAAATGGTGAAGAAATCGAAGTTGTCAAGGATTTCATTCTTCTTGAATCAACAATTAAACTAGGCATACTTCTTAATAGCCAAAGAGTTAAGATTATGGTAAAGCTTTTTTTTTTTTTAATTTTAATTCAAGAATAAGATGCTTGTTTAATGTCCTATAAAATATCTGTTTTTAATTGGGGTACAACACAATTGTATTTTATTGAGTTATTCATACATTTAGAATAATATTGACTATAATTAAGTGCTATTTTGCTTATTAAAAGTTTAAACCTTATATTTTTCAGAAATTTTGCCATTTTAATAGGATGTTGTAAAGGTAATTTAGTACTTTTAATACCAGACTAGCATAAATTTCTTCTATAAATTATGACTCATCTATTTCATGAAACTTTATGTAATTTTTTAAAAATGTTTAAACACACACAGGCAATGCTCAACTATTCTTAATCATCTTCATCTTTCCTATCTTGAGTTCACTGCCAGGTTTCTTTTTGGTTTGGTTACAGAGTTTTCTCAAGTAATTTCTACAGATGTTATAAGGTTAAAAACTTTGAATGCATGCATTTTTATGGGTAGTGAAGGAACTTGCACAAATATCTTAAATAACGTATCAAACTCCCATCAAAAAATTATTAAAGTTAATTATCCCTGGAAATTAAAGAACAAAGCCCGTTTAATCATATTCTGTGGATAAATCATAGTCAATGACGTATCCTACATCTTGTTGTTGGTTCAAACGGTTAACAAGCTCAGTTGCTAATCAAAATTTGGTGTAGTTTGTCCATCCAGTGGCACCACAGGAGAAAGTCCCAAAGTTCCACCTACAAAAATTCAGCCGCTGAAAGCCTTGTGAAACACCATTCTGCTCTAACACACGTGGGGTCACCATGAGCCAGCGTTTACTCCATGGCAACTGGTTTTTCTGGTTTGAATCTCATTGATGGTTTTATTTACATAACTTGGAAAAATGACTATTGGATTTTAAGAGAAAATGGTCAGAAATTTTCATAATATCATAATAAAGAATTCATAAGGATTGTAAAGGAGTAAAACATGATAGCATAAGTAAAAGATCTTAAGGGTCCTATTAAATAAAAACCTCTTAGAAAAAAAATCGATTAGAATTAACAAAGAAAAATAATTTTTAAAGATAAACTAAAGATTCTACCAATTATATTTGTCATGTTTTAAGACACTTTTTAATGGGTAAGATTTCTTTTCAACCGTGGAGTTAATATTTTTGTTGTTGTGTGCCATGGAGTCGAGTCTGAGAGGTAGCAACCTTATCACTTTCTAGCGGGCTTTCTAGGCCGTAGTCTTTACAGTAGCAGATTGCCAGGTCTTTTCTCCTGCAGAGTGGCTGGTGGGTTTGAATCAATGACATGTTGTTTAGCAGTAGAGCACTTAACCATTGTGTCACCAGTGTTCCTTCATAATTAACACAGAATACATTAATTACTATACTAAAATACTGAAAGAGAAAAAATCAATTACTAAAATCACAGAGTTAATGGTTTCAAATTACATCTTTGTTTATATGTGCAAAATTTGCCAACAAGCTCAGAAAAGTAAATTAAAATTTATTGCCGTTACACTAGAAATTAAGCATATATTTTAAGGTTTGCTAAATGAGATAATAATGTTTATGACTTTTAATAGCTTTATTAAGGTATAAGTGCTAAGAAATGTAATATTTAAAATGCACAAGTTGACAGGTTTTGACATATGAATCTGTAAAACCATCATCAAAATGAATCACTCTTCAAAAAAAATCATCAAAAATTTATCCCTCTTCAAAATATCCCTTTATTACAAATAAAAAATCCCCAAAACATTTTTCATGTCTGAATCTGGCATTTCTTGTGACATATTTTCTAGTTAAGGTTTTATGAGCATATTCACATGTCTCAATAATCAGTGTTGAATGACTTCTCACATTTTGGAACTCAGGAAACAGACATATGATTTATTTTTCTTATGTCATTCTGAAATCATTTCCCCCTAAATGTGTACTTTGTTATGATTTCAGAATACAAGTTATTCCTACTAGTTGATTCATTCACAACTATAGATACCTGACAGTAGATATGACCTAAAGCTTCATTTAAGGGGGAAGTTAAATACTCAGTTCCGTTTTTAACTTACCTTGTCCCTCAGTACTGGACACCCACAAAGTGAAAAGGACATTGATTAGCAACAGCATGTTAGATGTTCTCAATGATGTATAAATACACATATTCCAGTTGTGCTGTTTTGGGTTTGAAATCAGCTTCATTAGCAGTTTTCGAGTGTGACTCTAAATTTAAGTACACTACACTTAGCTAAGTAAACTGATGTCACTAAATAAATATCAAAGTTCAACGAATTTTGCAAACTCTGTAGGTAATTTTTATCAGTGGTTTCACAATCATTCTCTTATTCATTGCCTGTTATGTATGTATACAAATTTCTGGGGGAACAGGAATGAATTGGCTCCAAAATACAAACTAATTTAAATAAAACATTTCCTGAAAATAGGTCAACTTATTCTTCAGCCAGTTGAATAATATGTAAATAGCTCTCACAATCAAAGCCATGTCACTGGAACTTTCTTCTGTCCTGTATTTCCTTTCATCTAACTTCATTACTTGGGGGTCTCTGAAAATCAACCAGGGTATTTAGACCCTAGTCAACCATCTCTATTTTCATGGGGTTATGGAAGCAAACTGATTTCTTTTTTTTTAATATCATCTCATTTGTGTGACTGAGGATACTCTGGGGAAATAAATCATTATCACGTGACTAGGAAAAAGAAGTTCCTTGCTGATTTTTTTTTTTTTTAAACTCACAGTTGATCACACTAGTTAGAGCAAGCGTTCTTAATATTAAAATAATCTTTAACTAAAGTGGTTTGAGGCACCTTTTTTATATGGCACAATATATTCTGGCACATACAATGACTTCCCTTCTATTGAAGCCTCACTTTCCTTTAACTGGACCATCCTCTCACTGACTTATTACTTGCTTTTATTCTTTATTTTCATATACATATTAATATATATAGGTATATATATATATATCTTTCCAATTATATTTATCTTGTTTTAAGATGTCATCCTTTACTATAAAGAATTGTTTTCAAACAGATAATTACTATTGAAAGCATAGTATTACTATGAAGATGGAGAAAGCAAATCAATGGGCAAAGGCCTAGAGTTATATTTTAAAAGTCTTTTATGTGTATGTTTGTTTATTTTAAATACAATAATTTATAAGTATTGAAAATTATTTAAAACTATGTACAGTCAAGACATCCAGAAGAGTTTATAATCTGACGAAGCTTTCTATGAATAGTAATCATCATACCCTCAAGATGAAATAAAAAAATCTAACTGCTTGAGGGACCAAAAGCAAGCAGAAATTGGAAAGCATCCAGTCTTTGCAAGGATAAAATCAACCTGTGAGATCCATATTTTCCCATCTTTTCAACTGAGGGCACCACCAGTCCTTATGGTGCCTGGATGATGGAGCTTAAGCAGAAATGAGTCTGGCTGGAAAACTATGTCTCAACTGAGGAGGGAAATACAGGACAAAAGGAAGTCCCACCAGGGAAATCCTCCCAAATTTGCATACAACCTATCCTTAAATTATTTACTGACTGTACTGAGCAGCTCAATAAAAAGCAATTGTTGCAGAGCTGAAAACCTTAAAAAATTCAGCTCTTTCCAGTGTAGGGGAGAAAGAGTTTGGAGTTGAGGGCCAGAGTAGCTTAGTAAATTTCTCCTAACTTTTTTGAAACCCAGAATGGGATATGAATTAGGGTTACCATGTCCCAGTAGTTGACTAAAGACAATGCACTTGGACTAAGACAAATCTGAAATAGACCCATGCAAGCAAAATTAAAACCAAGACTTCCCAGGATCATAGTGGGCTGTCAGGAATAAAGCTAGTAGAAGAAAGTCAATATTTTTCAGAGAAAGATGCAAGAATGTATAATTTCTACAATGTATTATTCACAATACCTGGTGTAGAATTAAAACTGTGTTAGACTTGTTCAACACTGTGTAGTAGTGACATAGTGATAGATAAATTGATCAATGGAACATTAGAATTCAGAAATAGACCCACACATGTAAATTACTTGTCTTATGAACCAATGCAATTTGATGTGGGAAAAAAAAAAGTTTTTCCCAGAAATGTTGGAGCAAGAACTGGGTTTTGGGACGGTAAACAAAACTGAAGCTTGGCATCTTTCTCACACCAAATAAATCAATTTAAGTTTCATCATTGTCCTAAATGTGAAAATAAAAAGATAAAACCTGAGAAGAAAGTATAGTGGGATATATTCAGCTGTTGGTGGTAGACTAGTATTTCTCTTAAAAAACCGCAGAGAATTATTTTTTAAAATGATATATTGTTCATCAATAATAATTTTAAATCATGTCTATCAAAATGCATAATCATAAAACTAAAAATATAGTAAGCCTTAGATTAAGAAGAGATATTTGTAGTATGTCAGGCAAAGAACTCATATGTATCACACATAAACACTTAAAATATTACAGTAATCACCTCACAAACATAGATTCACAAATGTGTTCAACGTTGTTACTCACCAGTGAAACACAACATAGAAATTCAATTAAATATATTATACACACACAGAATTGCTAATATTTAAATATCTGGCATTTTCAAATTTGGTGAGGATAAGGTTAAGTGGAATTTCCCTTCTGTACAGAAGGAAGATTAAATGGTACAATACAATCGTTTTGGAAAATGTGCTGGCAACTGATTCGCACCTAATAAATTTTTAAGAGAAATGTGTGGGTATGCCTATCAAGAATTATATACCACAATGTTCATAGCAACTTTTTTCATAATAGCCAAATATTGAAATTTAGGAAAATAAATGAAAAAATTATTCTATATCCATACAAAGAAATGTCCCTCAGTAATAAAAAGAATGAACTATTGCTACATACAAAAGCTTGGAAGAGTCATCTACATATTTTGCTTAGTTAAAATGTCAAACAGTAATGTAAATAGAGCAAAGTTTCAGTCATATCAAACTCAAAAACAGGAAACAGTAATTAGGATTTATAATTTCAGAATACTGGTTACCTTTGGAGATGAGCAAGATATAAACTGGGAGCTAGTACATGAGAGTTGCTTAGAGAATGTTAAAAATTTTCTATATTCTGATCTAGGTGGTGGTTATGCAGGTGTTCAAACATGTAAAAATTATCAGCTGTTCAGATAAAATTAGTGCAAATTATGTACTTAATTATACGGATGATATGAACCAAAATAAAAATTCAACTATAATTAGTCTAAAATTCAATATTTTGCTTTATTGTTTTTGTACAAAATGCTCACTACAGAACTTCCCAACCTTTTTTTTTTTTTAGTAAAGCTGTAGAATCATTAAAAATTGAATGAAATTTTTAAAAAAGGATATTTTTGCTGATATACACTTGAGATTTAAATCAAAGATTTGAAAACAATATTATCTTGTTAAAATGTTTACAAGCTCTAGTAAGAATCATATTGTTATGTTATTACCAATTTCTACTTTGATGATGTTGTGATCAGAGAAGATACTTTGTATTATCTCAGTGTTTTCTATTTTGCTGAGGGATGCTTTGTGGCCTAAGATGTGGTCTGTTCTGGAGAATGTTCCATGTGTGTTGAAAAAGAATGTGTACTTTATAGGATGCTCTATACATATCTATGAGGTTAAGTTGATTATTGTAGCCTTCAGATCTTCTGTATCTTTTTTGAGGTTCTTTCTTGATGTTCCACGTTACTGAGAGTGGTGTGTCAAAATCTACTATTATTATGGAATTATCAATTTCTGTTTTCAGTGCTGTTAGAATTTATGTGTTTTGGAGCCCTGTCATTGAGTACATAGATATTTATTATGGTTATGTCTTCGTGGTGGATTGTCCGTTTAATCAATATGTATGTCCTTCTTTGTCTTTTAAGGTAGATTCTGTTTTACCAAAGTTCTCTTTTTTGGTAGCTGTTAGCTTGATATATTTTTTCCATTCTTTGATTTTTAATAAATTTATGTCTTTGTTTCTAAGATGTGTCTCTTGTAGACAGCATATTCATGGGTCCTTTTTTTTTTTTTTTAACCCATTCTGTCATTCTCTGTCTCTTTAAGGGTACATTTAAGCCATTTAAGTTTAGTGTGATTATTGATAGGTGTCAGCTTATTGCTGTCATTTGTAGTCCTTTCTGGGGGGGTTGCTGCCTTTTTTTCTTGTTGTTCCTCTTACTCTTCTGTGCTGAATTCCTTCTGTTTGTGTATTTTTTTTGTTTCTTTTCTTTTTGTAGACTTCTCTGATCACAACACCATCAAAGCAGAAATTGATAATAACATAACAATATGATTCTTACTAGAGTTTCTAAACATCTTCATTTTTTTGAGTAGATTTGTTAACTTTCTCTGTGGTTACCTCGAAATTTACCCCATCTTTTATTACTTGATAACAACTTGACTTCCTCTCCATTTGAAAGTTCTATACCTACAGCATTTATTCCCTCTTTTATTGTTCTGACATTGTTGTCATTTACAGATTGATGTCTCTAGTTCCCTGTTGTACATTTTTTAGTTTTGTTTTATTCTTGAGAGTTCATTATCTAGGTTCGTATCTGGCTGATGCTGTCTTATGTGCTAGAGTCAAGCTGCTGAGCTGTTGTCTGATGTTGTTGGTTCTCTAAATGAAAGACTCCCATTAATAATTCTTGTAAGTTTGGTTTGGTTTTTACATATCCCCTTAATTTCTATTTAAATGGAAATGTCCTAATTTCACCATCATATTTGAGTGAGAGTTTTACAGGATTTATTATTCTTGGTTGGCAGTTTTTTCTTAAAAGACTTTATATATGTCATCCCATTGCCTTCTTGCCTGTGTGGTTTCTGCTGAGTAGTCAGAGCTTAGTCTTTTTGTTTCCCCTTTGTATGTGACTTTTCGTTTTTCTTGAGCAGCTCTCAGGATTCTTTCTCTGTCTTTTGTTTTAGCAAGTGTGATCATGATACGTTTTTGTGTTTTTGGGGGGGAGGTCTATCCTATATGGAGTTCATTGAGCTTCTTGGAGAGTCAACTTCTCATCTTCCATGATATTAAGAAAGTTTTCTGTCAGCAAATCTTCAATGATCCTCTCTGTGTTTTCTGTTTCCTTCGCCTGTTCTGGAGCTCCAATCACGTGCAGATTTTTACTTTGGATTGTATCTCACATCATCATCAGGGTGTCTTCATTTTTCTCTCTGTTTTTTTCCTCAAAGTGGTATCCAAGGATTTGTCTCTAATTTATTGATTTGGTTTTGTCCCCCATTGCTTCAAATTTGCTCCTAAAACCTTCTATTGCACTGCCCATTTCTTAAATCTTATTCATCTTTGGATTTCTAATTGTTGTTTTTGTATAATTTCTATTTATTTATTTAGACATTTTGTTCCTGTATAATTTTCTTGATTTCTCCCACTGTTTTGTCTGAATTTTCCGTGATTTTGTCTATTTTTTTCCTTATTTTTGTCTGCATCTTCCTCCATCTGTTGGAGAACTCTGAATATTAGAGATCTGAATTCCCTACCAGGGAGTTCCAGTGCCTTTTCTTCTAGCAGAAGGTCATCTGGTGTTTTATTTTCGTCAATTTCTGGAGCCATTCTGTTTTTTTTTTTTTTTTTAAATATGTTTTGGTATTGTCTGCTGTCTTGGGGACATTCAGGAATTATTTGTTTACTGATTATATATTTGATTGATTCCACTTTTTTGTTTTATTTGGTTATGTCTGAGCAGACGGGCTGAGTGTGTTTTGTTGTTTGATCGCCTGTAGGCATGATACTTCTCACCACCCTTTCCAAGTGGGTGGAGCAAATCACTCAGCTATGGAGCAGCAGGGCAGGCTCAGTGGGGGTGGAGGGACAGGTATGAGTAATATTTGGCACAAACCACGGGAGATGGGGCAGTGCTGGGGGGAAGTGCAGAGTAGGATCTAGGGGACTGCATTTGTACCATGGCACTTGCAGATAGGCAAGAGAGAGAGTATGTGATGTGTAGTGCTAAGTGGGTGAGTGAAAGAAGAAAAGGAAGAGGAAGAAACAAAGACAAAAGAAGTTTTAAAAAAGCAAAAAAGAAGTAAATAAATATATTTTTTAAAGTAAATAAAATGGTGGTATGGTAGGATTCAGCAGGTGTGGGAGAGCCAGACCCGGCAAAGCTGTGTGCTGGTGGCTGTCTACCCAAGCAGTGTGGTTCAGCCTGTCAAAAAGCAGTGTGGATGGCACATTGGTCTAGGTGGGCAGGAGAAAGGAAAGGAAAGAGGGGAAAGAGAGAAGAAACCAACAATCAAACAAAAAATCAAAACAACAACAACAATAAAATATGGTGATGGGGTACCAGTCATTGTCAGCTGGCAGAGCTGTGGTGTCAGGGAGCTGATGTTTCTCTTGCTGGGTGGCAAGGCACAGGAAGGTGTGGAGGCAGTGCCAGGCATAGGTAGGAGGGAGAAGGAAAAAAGAAGGGGAGAGATAAAGAAAAATATAAAATGTTGCACTGAAGGAACTGGCCTATGGGGCAATGCAGACCCGGGGAGGTCTTGTGCCAGAAACTCTCCAGCAAGCAGCACAGCACAACCCACCATGAAGTTAGGAGCAGCTCGTGGAGCTTGGTGGATGGGAGAAAAGAAAGGAAAGAAAGGGAGCAATAATTTAAAATAAAGGAAAAAAAGACCAAATAAATAAAATGATGCTGAGGGAGTTGGTCAGTAACAGTGGCACAGACCCAGGGAAGCCACATGCAGTGACTCTCCAACTAAGCTGTGCAGCATGGCCCCTCCAGAAGGGGGGGGTGGTGCACAAGGCTGAGTGGGTGGGAGAAAGGAAAGGAAGGAAAGGAGAGAGAGAGAAGAAACAGAAAAAAAGAACAAAGCAAAGAAACCAAAAAAAGAAAAAAACACAGCCTGTCAAGAAGGGGAAGAAATGGCACACAGGGCTAACTGGGTGGGAGAAAGGAAAAGAACGAAAGGAGAGAGAGATGCAAATAAATAAATAAATAACCAAAAATAAAAAATCAGAAAACAAACAAAAATGCAGACCAAACCAAAACAAACAAAAAAAAGTGGAACTGAACGGGCCGGCTCCTGGGGGCGGGGTGGATGCCAGCAGCAGTGAGCTAGTGTCTCTCTGGCTGAGCATCCGTGGCTCCTTGGCAGGCAGTGGAGTTCATGTAGAAGGAAGAAGCACGGGGGTGAGGAAACTTGTTTCCCTGGTTATCAGATATTCTGTGTCCTGCTGGAAGCTCCATGAAGTTGCCTTCCTGTACTTCCTGTCTGGAGTTCTTTGGCAGCTGTAGCCCAAGATGGTGCATCCAGGTGGCAGTAAGCTGGCATCTCTCTGCCCAAGAAACAGTGGCCCATTTGCAAGCAGCAGAGGCCTTGTCATGGAAGAAGTGTGTGAGGTGGGAAAGCAGGTATCCCTGGTTACCAGGTGCTCTGTCTTCTGTTGGGAGCTCTGTGAAGTTGCCTTTCTGTACTGCCTGTCTGAGTTCTTTGGCAGCTGTAGCCCAAGATGGTGAATCCGGCCACTTTAGCTAGTATGGGCTCTGCACTCCGTAGCTCTCCTCCTTCTGTTTTCTGTCAGTATTTTATTCCATTCAATGCTTGATTGAGTTCTTTATTCATTCATTTAATACTTAAGGTTTCAGAATTGATGTTTGTATCTGTTTTATTTAGTTTTCAGGTCTTTGCGGTAGAGAGAAGTCATGGTGCTTCTGTTTATAGTGCCTTGTTGTCTCTGCCTCCTTATTATGCTATTATCTATGTAATAATACAAATGATCACAACATGTGAGAATCCATACCACATTTCAGGTTGTGACTAACCGTAATTTGGAAATGGATGCCCAGTTTTAAGTGATTTCGAAGTTTGCATTTAAGATTATTAGAGAACAATTTACACTTTCTTGACAAATCTGTAAAGTATGTGGCCCACAGGAAACATTACTTTGATGTACTGTTTTAAAGATAATAATCTTTGGACTTCAAAGCACCATCTCCTCCCAGTTTACATTAAATCAGAAGCAGACACCTTGATTTTAATCATTGTTCATTAACAATGTCACTACATGATTCAAATATCCCACAAAAGGAACATATATAAATTTTATCATCCCAAAGAAATGAATACCAGAAAAAAAAGACACTACCATAACACGTGGGTGTATCAGACTAACCATCATCACCACACACTATAGAGCCTGTGGTGCTTCCACCTGTGTTTTCATAGCAAACACTGCATTCAGAGTACTGCTTGTCATTGAACTTAAACCATGAGCCATTGCTTTTGGCTCTGGCATTCTCAAACAATGGTGTATCACAAGATTCTAATGCATGATAAAATTGAAGATTTTATTTCATGTTATTGAATGGGTAAACTGAGTGAATCCCATCCCAGGAAAAAATTCCTTCCCAATTATCATATACTAATATTTGAGTACCTGTTAAAAATGATCTAAGAAGATAAAAGATAAATTGTTCTTCTGAAATCTTTACTACAATAGAAATGTATGTTTATATATACACTATTTTTCACATCACTTAAATTATCTGAAAAAAATTTATACTAAATATATTTTCTCAATTCTATTTATACTTGTAAGCTTGTCATATGCTAGTAATAAAAAAGTTATTAGAAGTGTATTTTTTATTCTGAAAAATTAAAGATATTAAAATTAAAAATTTTTTTAATTTAAGAAGCCAGTCTTATTACCAGTTAAGACATGTAAACCAAATAAAATGGATTAATTGCATATAAAGATCTGTATATTTATTACCTGATATTTTTTCTTCCATAATAAAGTCCTGTAATAGAAATGCCTTTTAAAAATAAACATCCTGAAGAGGATCAGAAACTACCACAATTTACTTTTGCCCCCTGGTCAAAAGCAGAACGTCATGCTATTGTTAAAAATGTCTTACACCTCTTGAAGATCCTCACAAATTTATTCAAGAATTTAGAATCTTGGCTGATACATATGAATCTGGTCTGGCAGACTTATATAATTTAATAAATTCACTGATAAAGTCAGGTGACTCTCAATGCCTTTGCCATCACTTTGATTCCAACTCAAATGTAGATGGAAAAGGTCTGATGGAGAAGTACTATAGAATTCCTAAACATCCAGCCTAATGACCTGACATGGAACCAATAGCATATACAAGAACTATTGTCACAAACCTTATTGAAGCTATCCCAAAGATATTTCCCTGAAAAATAGATTGGACCAAGGTTCAGAGTTGCAAACAAAATAAAGATGAAAATGTTTATGACTATAGGGACCATATGACTAAACTTTTTTGAGAAAACTCTGGCTTAAAGTTAGAAGAGTCTGGATCCCTTATTGCTTTCAAATTCTTTTTTGTCAACAGCCTCCATCTGGAGCTAGCTGAGTTAGATTGGGAAAATGAAAGCATGCAACAGTTAGCTACTGTGGGTTATAAGTTATCAAAAATTCTTGAACACAAGGCTGAGGAAGCTGAACGAGGAACTGAAGTTAAACAAAATAAACTTATGGCCCTGTACTTACAGCAGTTACAGACCCAGCCTCAAAATAATTTCTCCACACAGAACAGATCCAACTGACACATGGCTAAGACCGTGCCCAGTACGTTGCCCTTTGTTTGTTACTACTGTAAAAAGCCCAGACATTTCAAAAGGGAATGTTTGAAACTAAAAAATAAACTAGGCAACCTAACACCGGATGTAGACCAGAAGTAAATAGAATGAGGGAACTCCAAGCACAAACCAGAGGCTTTTCCTATGGTAGCACCAAATTCTCAGGAAGAAACTACTATTCAAATAAATGGAGAACCATGCAAAATTCTAACTGACACAGGTTCTACTTTATCTGCAATAATTCCATCAAACTTACAAAAGCCCTTACCCTAGAGTAATAAAACCTCAAGAACCATGGGGGTCACTAATCAAGAACAGGTTTTAATTCATTCCCACCCTGTTTCTGCCTCTTTGGGTCCTATAGAGGACATGTACCCTTTTTGCCCAGCTTATATACTCCTTTTTTTAATATACTCCAGTAAATTTACTAGGAAGAAATCTGTTATTCAAATGGAATTCTCAAAAAAATTCTCAGGAACAGGAGAAAGGTTAGACTTACCTGAAGCCAATCAACAGATAGACCCTATGATAGAAAATACTTTAAGTGAAGAAGCCTATTGCTATTTACAAGCATTCAGGCTACCAGTACGAAAGGTCCTTCTCCTACTTTACCTAATTCTATGGAAAGTCTTTCTTTGTTACCCAAAAGTTTATGAGTTAATACTTCTACCACTGTTGGTCAGATCCTGTCTGTTGAATTAATTGAATTCATTAAAATACCTCTAAATTTTTACCTAAACTTTCTCAGTATTCTTTAAAAAGAGAAGCTAAGGAAGGGCTTGTTCTTATAATTCAAGACTTTTTGGTTAAAGGTTTAATAAACCCTTGCAGCAGTCCTTGAAACAGTTTTCCCTGTTAAGAAATCCAACAATTGGGGCAGGAGATTTGTACAAGACTTACATGAGATTAAGCGTATAGTAATTCCAAGATTCCCCCTAGTTCGTAACCTTAACCTACACCTTCCTAATGTTTCCCCTGAAGCCACTCACTGCACAGTAGTTGATCTTTGCAGTGTTTTTGTTTTTACTATCTCAGTCCTTCTGGAAGTCAACATTTGTTTGCTTTCATTTTGGGGGAACAGCAATTTACCTTAACTATCGTGTTCCAAAATTTTACTAAGTCTCCCATCTATTTTTCTCAGGTTTTACATGTTGATTTATAGCCTTTACAGTTTGCAGGGTTCTATTGGAAAACCTGGTGGTGTAGTGGTTAGGTGCTATGGCTGCTAACCAAGAGGCCAGCAGTTCGAATCCTCCAGGTGCTCCTTGGAAACTCTATGGAGCAGCTCTACTCTACCCTATAGGGTCACTATGAGTCGGAATCGACTCAACGGCACTGGGTTTGGGTTTTTTTTTGGTACCTTATGACAATATGTGGATGATTAATGATTAACTGGTCTGTTCTAACTCTCAGCAGGCATGTCTTAGTGATAGTATTCTCTTGTTACAACGTTTGGCCAGAGGCAGTCACAAAGCCTCCAGAGAAAAATTATGGTCAACTCAATCTTTTGTTAAAAACTTGGGACATATTATTTCAGCAAAAGAGGTCACTTATAGACCACAAAAGAAAAGAGATGATCTTAGCTTATCTTGTCCCTACTACCAACAGGACTCTGCACCCACTGAAGACCTTGGCTATCTGATTTTTCTTTGCTGGCTCTAACCACTTTACCATTATATAAAAAGCTAAGGGCCTGATCTCTTCCATATGTCTGAGGAAGGAAAAAAAGCTATTGCTCAACTAAAAGAAGCTCTTAACCACTGCACCACCAAGGCTACACTCTTGTTCTAGATCTTCCAAATTATAATTTATAATTTTCACTTTTTGTCCATGAAATTCTGGAATGCTCTTGGAGTCCTCACTCAAAAACACAGAGGACAACAAAGAGCCATTGGTTATTTCACCATCCAGCTCGAGCACTTTGCAAGGAGCTACCCCCATTACCTTATAGCAGTCATTGCAATCGCTAGACTGGTCGAGACCACAGCAGACCCCACAGTTTTGGGAAAATTTCTTGATGTTTATGCCCCTCATGTGGTGTCAACCATTTTAAATTCATCACTTACTGTATAACTGTTAGCCAGCAGCCTGGCTTCTTATGAAGTTCTCCTTTGGCCGCTTCTAATATTCAGTTACATACTGTAACCTCTCTGAATCCATCTACATTTTTACCTTTACCTAGTAATGATGACTACCCACCCCACGATTGCTTAAATCTTACTTAGCAGCTTTTGTCTCCTAGAAAAGTGTTATGGATTGAATCGTGTCCCCCCCAAAAAAGTGTGTCAACTTGGCTAGTCCATGATTCCCACCATTTTATTATCTGATGTAATTTTTCTAAGTGTTGTAAATCCTGCCTCTATGATGTTAATGGCACATAGGGTCACTATGAGTTGTAATCAACTCTAAGACACCTAATAACAACAACAACAATGATGTTTATGAGGTAGGATTTGGGACAGTTATGTTAATGAGGCAGTACTCAATCTACAAGATTAGGTTGTGTCTTAAATTGATCTCTTTTGAAGTACGAAAGAGTGAAATGAATAGAGAGAGGGGAAATTCATACCACCAAGAAAGCAGATCTAGGAGCAGAATGTGTCCTTTGGACCCGGGATTCCTGTGCTGAGAATCGCCTCGACCAGGGGAATACTGATGACAAGGAACCTTCTCAGAGAGAGATATTACCCTAGAGCTGGCACCCTGAATTTGGACTTCTGTCCTACTAGAATGAGAGAGAACAAATCTGTTTGTTAAAACCATCCAGTTGTGGTATTTTTGTTAAAGCAGCACTAGATAACTAAGACAACAAGGTTTGCAAGCAACCCCATTATCAAATCCTAATTTAGTTTTATTTGTAGATGGGTTATATTTAAAGCCTGAACCTACCAGCTCTCATTACCAGGGAGGATATGCCATTACTACGTCAATTGAGGTCCTCAAAAGTGGCTCTCTTCCTGAAGTCACTTCAGCAGAGCAAGCTGAAATAATCACACGCACAAAATCTTGCGAACTGGCCTTTGGATTGTTAGTAATTGTTTTCATGAACTTTAGATATGTGATTGGCATTATTCATTATTTTAGGGATGTTATGGAAACAAGGAAACCCTGGTGGAGTAGTGGTTAAATGCTATGGCTGATAACCAAACGGTCAGCAGTTCGAATCCACCAGGTGCTCCTTGGAAACTCTATGGAACAGTTCTACTCTGTCCTATAGGGTCACTATGAGTCGGAATCGACTCGACGGCACTGGCTTTGGTTTTTATGGAAACAAAGGGCATTCCTAACTTCTGAGAGCCAAATGAAAAATGGCTCTTTAGTAGCAGACCTTTTAGAAGCCTTTCTGCTCCTTTCTGAGATTGCTGTATTTAAAATCCAACCCCATCATCCCAAAGGGGTTCCACAAAGAGAGAAAATTTAAGGAAACAGCTGGTAGAGCAGATAAACAAGCCATTTCCCAATCACCCTTCAAAGATACCACCCTCATTTATAACCATGATAATTCCAGTCATGATCATGATGAAAAAGAGAGAATAGATAATATTAATAGAACAGTTATGTGGCCTGTAAACATGAAACCTATAAAATGTTGCCCACCAAATTTTGAGTGGAAAGAAATTTCAGAAGCACTTTTTAAACATCAATAATTAACCCCCACAGGTGAAATTAGAGAATGGAAGCAGGCCAGCTGTCATCAGATCCAATCACTGGATGTGGATTGGGCCTAATAAAAACACATTTTGCCAGAATGCTTACATGTTCCAATGGTTCAAAACTGCTAGCACTATAATATAGAAATAACAGCAGATGAACTAATCAAGGCTTTAGAAGCTACTTGGGGGAGATTTTTCTGCAGCTGTAGACCATGTTTTCTTCTCATAGTTTTAAAAATCACACTCCCAACAGGAGACAGAGTACCCAGTAACCAGGGTACACACTTTCCCACCCTCCACTCTTTTTCTCTGTGTGTGGCCTCTGCCACTTTCCAATGGGCCATGCCTGCTCAGCTGGGGAGATACCAGCTCACTGCCACCTGGATTCACCATCTTGGGCCTCAGGCATGAAAGACAGCAGAAAGGGAGTATAGGAAAGCAATTTCACTCATCTCCCAACATGAGACAAATACCAGGTAACCAAGGATACACGCTTCCCTCGCCGTTTTCCCTCTATGTGACCTCTGTTGCTTTGCAACAGGCCACGGTCACTCAACAGGAGAGAGAACATCTCACCAATGCCCGGGTTCATCTTTCTGCCACTGGCCAACGCTTTCACTTCCATTTTTGTTATTTTGTTGTTGTTGCTTCTCTCTCTCTCCCTTCCTTCCATTCCTTTCTCCCCCCAGGATAGCCCCATGTGCCATCCCCTCCGTTCTTGATGGGCTGAGCCATAGTGATTGGCTTGAGAGCCGCTGGTACACGGCTGCCCAGGGTTTGCATCACTCCTGCTGGAAGGCTCCCTTAAAGCCGTTTTTTTTTTTTTTTCCAATTTCTTCTCTCTCCCTCTTTTCCTTCCTTCCCTTTCTCCCCCCAAGCTAGCCCTGTGTGATGTCCCTGCTCCTTTGTGGCGGGCTATGCCATGTCACTCTGTGAGAGAGACACTGGTGTATGGCCTCCCAGATCCAGGTCACCCCCTTTAGCAGGCTTCCTCAGAGCCATTTTTAATTTTATTTTCCAGTTTCTTCTCTCACCTGCTCTTCCTTCCTTTCCTTTCTCCCTCCAAGCTAGCCCTGTATGATGTCCCTGCCCCTTCTTTGCAGGCTGTGCCACATCACCCTGCTAGATACACACTGATTCACAACCACCCAGATCCACATCACTCCCTTACAGCAGGCAACTTCTTTTCTTTTCTGGTTTCTTCTGTCTCCCTTCCTTCCTTTCCTCTCTCCAGACCACCTAGCCCTGTGAGCTGCCCTCACCCCTTCTCAATGGCATTGTGGCACCACTTGGCTAGACAGCCACTATCACATGGATTCCCCAGGTCTGGACCTCTGTCGACAGCCAGTTCCTTTGGCACAATATTTTTTTCTTCATTTTTTTTCTCTGTCCCTTTTTTCCCTTCCTCCTTTCCCCTTCTCGACAGGCTGAGACACACCATTTGGCTAGGGAGCTACTGTCACATGGTCTCACTGGGTCTGCCCTACAACCGCCTACCAAATCCTAGCACTCATTCATTTATTTACTTTTTTCTTTTTTTGATTGTTTCTGTCTTCTTTCACTCACCCACTTTGCTCTCCACATCACATCTTCTCCCTTCTTTCCTGCCCATTGGTACCAAATGCTGAGTGTCACACACCTGAGAAGAAGGGACATGGTCCTTCTGATTTTGCCCTGCACTACCCTCTGGCCCAGCCCTATCAGCTCTAGTTCATGCTACAAATTACTCATGCCCACCCCTGGCCCTCACTGGACCCACTCTGCTACACCATAGCTGAGGGATCAGTCTCCCCACCTGGACAACACGGTGAGAAGTATTATGCCCACAGTTAAGTAAGCAACAAAACATGCCCAGCCCAACTGCCCAGATATAACCAAATAAAACAAAAAAGGACAAAACAAAGAAATCTACAATCAATAAATGAAGAAAATAATTCCAGAATGTCCCAGAAACAGCAGGCAATATCAAAACATACAAAAAAACAAAAGAGGATAGCTCCAGGGCAAACAAAATAACACCAGATGACTTTCTGGTAGAAAAAAGACACTGGAATTACCTGGCAGGGAATTCAAAACTCTAATATTGAGGACTCTGCAAGATATGAAGGAAAATGCAGATAAAAATAAGTAAGAAACAGACAAAATCACAGAAAATATAGACGAAATCAGGGAAAACACAGATAAAGCAATGGAAGAATTAGGCAAAATAATACAGGAATAAAATGTCAAAATAAGCAAGTTACTAAAAATCATACAAAATCAGGAAATAGAAATAAAAAAATACACAATGAGATTTCAAAAATGGGCAATGCAATAGAAAGTTTTAGGAGCAAATTTGAAACAATGGAAAATAGGATCAGCAAAATTAGAGACAAATCCTTGGATATTACTTTGAGGAAAAAAACAGAGAAAAGAATGAAGAAAAATAAAGATACACTGGGAATGATGTGGGATATAATCAAAAGCAAAAATTTGCATGCTATCAGAGTTCCAGAACAGGGGGAGAAAATGAAAAATGCAGAGGATCATTGAAGATTTGCTGACAGAAAACTTCCCTAATATCATGAAAGATGAAAAGCTAACCATCCAAGAATCTCAACAAACCCCAAACAGGATAGGTTCCAAAAGAAAATCACCCAGACATATAATCACATTCGCTAATACCAAAGACAAAGAAAGAATCCTGAAAGCAGAACAAGAAAATGAAGTCACATACAGAGGGGAAACAATAACACTAAGCTCTGATCACTTGGCAGAAACCATGCAAGCAAGAAGGCAATGGGATGACATATATAAAGCATTGAAAGAAAAAAAACAGCCAACTAAGAATTATATATCCTGCAAAAGACTCACTCAAATTTGATGGTTAAATTATAATATTTCCAGATAAACAGAAATTAAGGCAATATGTAATATCCAAATCAAGCTTACAATGATTATTAAAGGGAGAGCTTTGGTTAGAGAACCAACACCATCAGACAACGACATGAATCTAGGACACAGGACAGCATCAGCCAGGTACCAACCTACATAATGAACTCTCAAGGATGAAACAAAACTAAAATATTTACAACAGGGACCCAGAGATGTCAATCTGTAAATGAAAACAATGTCAGACAATAAAAGAAGGAAAAAAAATATTGTAAGTATAGAACTTTCAAATGGAAAGGAAGTCAAGGCATTATCAAGTAATAAAAGATTGATTTAAACTTAAGAAGAAGGGTTAATTTCAAGGTAACCACAAAGAAAGTTAACAAACCTATTTGTCAAATAAAGAAAAAAAAAGTCTTAGTAAAAACAAGGAAACCCTGGTGGCATAGTTGTTAAGTGCTACGGCTGCTAACCAAAGGATCAGCAGTTTGAATCCTCCAGGTGCTCCTTGGAAACTCTATGGGGCAGATATACTCAGTCCTATAGGGTCACTATGAGTCAGAATTGACTTGACAGCACTGGTTTGGGTTTTTGGGGTAGTAAAAACAAAATCTACAACAATAAAAGAAAAAAAAATCCACAAACAAAAGGAATTCAACACAGGAGAGTAAGAGGAACAAAGAAAGCATCAGCACCACAAAAAAAGAAAGAAAAAAAAAGCACTAGAAAATGACAGCAATAAACTCACACCTATCCATAATTGCACTGAACATAAATGGCTTAAATGCAACAATAAAAAGACAGAGTGACTGAATGGATAAAAAAAAAAAAAAAGGACCCATCAATATGCTGTCTACAAGAGACACACCTTAGAAACAAGGACATAAATATATTAAAAATCAAAGGATGGAAAAAATATAGCAATCAAACAGCAACCAGAAAAGAGCAGGAATGGCAATACTATCTCAAATAAAATAGGCTTTAAAACAAAATCTACCATAAAAGACAAGGAAGGACATCATGTAATGATTAAAGGGACAATCCACCATGAGGGCATAACCATAATAAATGTCTTAGGCAGGGTTCTCAAGAGAAGCAAACACAGTAAATAGTATAAATATATATATATAGAGAGATTTATGTCAACAAAATGGCTCATGCAGCTGTAGAGGCTGTAACGTCCCAAGTCCATGGGGCAGGATAGAGGCTTCTCCTGACTCATGTAGCCATAGCGGCTGGTGAATCCAATATCAGCAGGTCGGGGAGTAGGGTTGTTGCTCACAATCTGTGAAGATCAATGAATCCCAAGATCAACAGGCAAGACTGCAGGGAAGCTGCTAGCTCAAGTCCCAAGAACCAGAGGTCAGACAAATAGGACCCAGCTGGAGGATCCAGAATGAACAAAATGCCCCAACGTCTGCCAGAATGTCCACCCACACTTGATGCAGCCCACACACCCAAGGAAACCCCCCTTCAGCTGATTGATTACTCACAGCAGATCCCGTCATGAGGGTGATCACATATCGAATCTCAACAGGGAAGTGACCACAACATCACGCGACTGCCAAAACACTGAAAATCATGGCCTAGCCAAGTTGACACACAATCATAATCATCACAATAAATATCTATGCACCCAATGACAAGACTCCAAAATACATAAAGCAAACTCTAACAGCACTGAAACGAGAAACTGACAGTTCCACAATAATAGCAGAAGACTTCAACACACCACTCTCGATAAAGGAGAGAACATCTAGAAAGAAAATCAACAAAGATACAGAAGATCTAAAGGCCATAATCAAAGTACTTGACCTCATAGACGTATAAAGAATGGAGTAGCAAGAGTAGCAAAGTACACATTCTTTTCCAATGCACATGAAATGTTCTCTACATTTTAGGCCACGAAGACACCTCATCATAATCCAAAACTTTGAGAGGTACAAAGCATTTCCTCTTATCACAATGCTGTTAAAGTAGAAATAACAGGAAGAGCCAGGAAAAAAAATCAAATACATGGAAACTGAATAATACCTTGCTTAAAAACCACTGGGTGATAGAAGAAATCAAAGGCAAAATAAAAAAATTGCTAGAATCAAACAAACTAAAACCTTTGGGACACAGCAAAGGTACTGCTCAGAGGTCAATTTATAGCAATAAATGTAAGTATCAAAAAAGAAGAAAGGGGAGGCAGGGCCAAGATGGCGGACTAGGTGGACGCTACTGCGGATCCCTCTTGCAACAAAGACTCGGAAAAACAAGTGAATCGATCACATACATAACAATCTATGAACTCTGAACAACAAACACAGACTTAGAGATGGAGAACGAACAAACACGGGCAGACAGCGATTGTTTTCAGAACCAGGAGCCAGCGTACCAGCTGATTACCTGGAAAAACCAGTTTCCCAGTGATGGCTCGGAGACAGCAGTCCATATCAAACCACATAAAGAAACAGACCATGACAGCTTCTCCAACCCCCCAAACGAAAGAATCAAAATCTTTCCCAAATGAAGATACAATCCTGGAATTATCAGATACACAATATAAAAAACTAATTTACAGAACGCTTAAAGACATCACAAATGAAATTAGGCTAACTGCAGAAAAAGCCAAGAAACACACTGATAGAACTGTTGAAGAACTCAAAAAGATTATTCAAGAACATAGTGGAAAAATTAATAAGTTGCAAGAATCCATAGAGAGACAGCATGTAGAAATCCAAAAGATTAACAATAAAATTACAGAATTAGACAACGCAATAGGAAGTCAGAGGAGCAGACTCGAGCAATTAGAATGTAGACTGGGACATCTGGAGGACCAGGGAATCAACACCAACATAGCTGAAAAAAAATCAGATAAAGGAATTAAAAAAAATGAAGAAACCCTAAGAATCATGTGGGACTCTATCAAGAAGGATAACTTGCGAGTGATTGGAGTCCCAGAACAGGGAGGGGGGACAGAAAACACAGAGAAAATAGTTGAAGAACTCCTGACACAAAACTTCCCTGACATCATGAAAGACGAAAGGATATCTATCCAAGATGCTCATTGAACCCCATTTAAGATTGATCCAAAAAGAAAAACACCAAGACATATTATCATCAAACTTGCCAAAACCAAAGACAAACAGAAAATTTTAAAAGCAGCCAGGGAGAAAAGAAAGGTTTCCTTCAAGGGAGAATCAATAAGTTCAGACTACTCAGCAGAAACCATGCAGGCAAGAAGGGAATGGGACGACGTATACAGAGCACTGAAGGAGAAAAACTGCCAACCAAGGATCATATATCCAGCAAAACTCTCTCTGAAATATGAAGGAGAAATTAAGATATTTACAGATAAACACAAGTTTAGAGAATTTGCAAAAACTAAACCAAGACTGCAAGAAATGCTAAAGGAGATTGTTTGGCCTGATGACCAATAATATCAGGTACCAGCACAATACAAGGTCACAAAACAGAACGTCCTGATATCAATGCAACTCAAATAGGGAAAGCACAAAAACAAACAAATTAAGATTAATTCTAAAAAATAAATAAATAAACAAAATAATACACATAACAGGGAATCATGGAAATCAATAGATAAACGATCACAATAATAAAAAAGAGGGACTAAATATAGGAGGCATTGAATTGCCAGATGGAGAGTGATACAAGGCGATATAGGGGGGATGGGAAGATAGAGAGAGAGGGAAGACGGCAAAATTGGCACGAAACGAGAGACTGAAAGGGCTGACTCAATAGGGGGAGAGCAAGTGGGAGAAGGGAGTAAGATGTATGTAAACTTACATGTGACAGACTGGAATGGTAAATGTTCACTTGAAGCTTAATAAAAATTAATTAAAAAAAAAAGAAGAAAGGGGCAAAATCAAAACGTTAGCTATACAGCTCGAACAAATAAAAAAAAGAACAGCTAAAGGAGCAGGCAGCTACCATAAGAGAGAAAATCATAAAGATCAGAGCAAAAATAAATGCAATATAGAAAAACAAAAGAATCAACAAAATGGAAAGATGGTTCTTTGAAAGGATAAACAAAATCGACAAACCACTGGCCAAATTGACTAAAAGGAAACAGGAAAAAAAAAAAAAAAAGGAAACAGGAGAGGACACAAAATAACCCAAATAAGAAATGAAACAGGAAACATTAGAACTGGAGGGCATTATGCTGAGTGAAAAAAAGTCAATCATGAAAGGCCAAATATTGTATGAGATCACTACTACAAAAACCCATGGAAAGTTTTATACACACACAAAAAATCAATCTTTGATGGTTACAAGGGAGGGGAGAGGTAGGGATAGAAAAACACTAAATAGACAATAAATAAGTGGTAACTTTGTTGAAGGGTAAAACAGTACACGGTGCTGTGGAAACCAGCAAAACTTGTCCAAGGAAAGGTCATGGAGGCTCCATAGACACACCCAAATTCCCTGGGCTGAAGGATGTGGGGACCATGGTCTTGGGGAACATTTAGCTCAATTGGCATCACATAATTTATAAGAAAATGTCCTACATTCTACTGTGGTGAGTAGTGTCTGGGGTCTTAAAAGCTTGTGAGTGGCCATCTAAGGTGCTCCACCTGTCCCATCCCATCTGGAGCAAGGGAGAATGAAGAAAACTAAAGGCACAAGGGAAAGATTAGTCCAAAGGACTAATAGGCCACATCTACCACAGCCTCCACCAGATGGAGTCCAGCACAACTAGATGGTGCCTGGCAGCTACCGCCACCAACCTTTCTCACAGGGATCACAATAGAGGGTCCCGGACAGATCAGGAGAAAATTGTAGAACATAATTCTAACTCACAAAAAAGACCACACTTAACTGCTCTGACAGAGACTGGAGAAACCCTGGGACTATGGTCCACAGACCTGCTTTTAACTCAGAACCTCATTCCTGAGGTTCACCCTTCAGCCAAAGATTAGACAGGCCCATAATACAAAACCAGACTAAACGGACATACCAATCCAGGGGCAAGGATAAGACGGCAAGAGGGGACAGGAAAGCTTATAGTGGAGAACCCACGGTCAAGAAAGGGAGAGTGTTGACAAATTTGGGGGTTGACAACCAATGACGCAAAACAATGTGTATTAATTGTTTAATGAGAAACTAATTTTTCTCTGTAAACCTTCATTGAAAGCACAATAAAAACAAAACAAACAATCGAAAGACAAGGAATGATCTTTCACCAGAGTTTGCAGAAAAACCAAAACCCAGTGCAGAGGGAGCATAATACTGCCAGAAACCTGAATCTGGACTTCTAGTCTCCAGAATGTGAGACGGTAAGTTTCAATTCTCTAAAGCCACCTACTTTGTGGTGTTTTGTTATGGCAGCTCTAGGAAACCTACACATTGGACAATGACCTTGTGTTCACCTTCTTCTAACATTGTTTCCCTGGAAACCTGATGAATAGGAAAAGTCATCTGCATTAGTTGGAAACATGGGTTTGGATTGATAAATATTTAGGGAAAGGTGCAGCTTGGAGCTTCCTGAGTGTACTGTGATTTTTATGTCAGTGTTCCCTTTGGCAGATCCTGGAAGTTCTGCTGAAGTTCTCTTTGGGTGATATTGACCCGTATAGAGCCCTTAATCAGAAAACTAAGAGAGGCAGAAAACAAATGCAATTACATATTTTTCAACCTGATTTATAATAAGCAAAATGAAATTAAAACAGACAGATGTGCCATGTATCTAGCAAGTGGGAAGCAATGTAGAAGCTTGACAACATTCTCAGTTGGCAAGGTCAAGAAAAAGTAGGCTCTTAGCACATGGTGGAAGGCTAAAATATCACACCCCTCTGGAGAAGAATTTGAAATATCTAATAAATTTAACAGAACATTGACCTCTTGATCCATTAATCTCACTTCAAATTGTATGTTCTGATGATATGCACACACATATAAAAAGTAACATATACATTCATGGTATCATTCATTATCTGTTACAATAAAATATTGGAATAGTTATTTTCTAAAATGAAAACAGCAAGGTGTAGATAAGATGGTAATATAAGCTTCCTTGGCTATAAAAAAAGAAGAATGAACACTGGAGGGACTTATCAGGAACTCATGAAATGGTTACTTTATTAAACGTGGGAACAGGTAGAAGGGGGTGTGATGGAAATAAGACTACCCACCATAGACTCTTTCATACAATTTTTATTTTTGAAATTGTGTTTTTCATAGTTAAAAAATGAGGTTAGATAAAAAAGGAAGCAAAATCTAAAATTTAAAACAAACTAGAGCAAATAAATGCAAAATTTTATCCATATGGTAACATTAGTCATGCAGAGATTAAAATTATTACAAGTTGTTTTGGAAGAGAATATTCACACATAACTTAGAGGCAAACATTCTGGGACAAAAGAAATTTTAACTTTCATTCAATAATTGAACAGTTAATAGTAACGTTTGCATTGTTCTATGGGTGTTATTTTTATAAATATTATAAAATGGAAATAAAACAGTGAAAAGAGAAAATATATTAAAAAGCTATTTAAAAACTTTATCATTAAGCTTTCATTGTCAAATTCAATAAAAACTACTGAATTTTAAATGTTATTTGTGTATCAAAAATCTGACCAAGTAAAGGCCCTGAAAATGATGAGATTTTAATAGGACTGAACATCTGCAACTAGCACAAATAGCAAACAGTTCTTGTGGTCTAAATTGTTCTTCAGTGCCATGGAGTGGATCCCAACTCATAGTGACCCTATTTGACAGAGTAGAACTGCCCCATAGGATTTTCTAAGCTGTAAATCTTTACGGAAGCAGACTTCCACATCTTTCTCCCACTGAGTACCTAGTGGGTTCGAACCACTGATCTTTCAGTTAGCAGCCAAGAGCTTAAATTTTGCACCACCAGGCCACCAATAAAAGAATCAGAGCTAATGGAAAGATGCATGATAGCAGGTGATGGGCATGGGAAGCACACAGTGAGCTGAGAACATTGTGCTGTGCTACAAGAGGAAAAATGTGCAAAGCCTAATGCAAATATGTCAGATGCAGTCAGGAGCACCTACTAGCCAAATTTGGAATAACCTGAGCTTCAGAAAGAAAAATGACTGTAATCAATTGTGAGAAATTGAACAAATGAAATCCCTGACTCCTTCTTGATACACACAACAAGAACAGGGAGAGTTCTTCACTCAGCTCCCTTAGTACTGTAGTTCCTTCAATCCCTTTTAAGTTCTATCGGTAAGACTGAGTTTGATCTTTAAAGGTTTTGTGTTTTTGTAGAAATTAAAAATGATTCTAGCCAAGAGTGATTTTAACTATTTAATGCTATTTGAAATGTATGAACATAGAAATTGTATTTTAGGATCTTATTGTTGAATATTTACCATTATTCTTCTACATAGACCAGGAGAAATATGTGCCAGTCTGCTCCTGTAAAGATTACAGCTTTGGAAACCTGATGGAGCAGTTCTATTCTGTCCTGTAGGGTCACTGGCATGGATTGAATTACGTTCCCCAAGAATGTCTGTCAACTTGGCAGGGCCATGATTCCCTGTATTCTGTGAGTCTACCATTTTGTCATCTGACATGATTTTCCTATGTGTTGTAAATCCTATTTTTATGATGTTGATGAGATGGGATTGGCGGCAGTTATGTTAATGAGGCAGGACTCAATCTATGAGATTGGATTATGCCTTGAGCCGGTCTCTTTTGAGACATGGAAGACAGAGGCAAGCAGAGAGACATGGGGACCTCATTCCACCAAGAAACAAGAGCCAAGAGAATAGTGCATCCTTTGGACCCAGGGTCCCTGTTCTGAGAAGCTCCTCAACCAGGGGAAGGCTGATGATAAGGATCTTCCTCCAGAGCCTACGGAGAGAGAAAGCCTTCCCCTGGAGGTGACACGCTGAATCTGGACTTGCAGCCTAACTAGGCTGTGAGATAATAAATTTCTCTTTGTTAAAGCTATCTGGTTGTGGTGTTTCTGTTAAAGCAACACTAGAGAGCTAAGACAGTCACTATGAGGTGGAATTGTCTTGACGGCAAAGGGTCTGGCTTGTTCATTTGGTTTCTACAAACACACAAAACCATGAAAATGTTCGAACCACCAAACTTTCGGTTAGCAACCAAGTACTCAACAATTTGTGCCATTGGGACTCCTTAACCCAAATGTAGTCCTTGGAATATTTCATTGACTTTCCTATCTTTGTTCTATAGGCCTTAATTCAGAACTTACCATATCATGTGCATGTATTTGTGTGTGTTTATACATGTTATTGGATTTTTATCAATTTTTATATCAGTGTTATGATTGTTATATACCCAACTCAATTTTTACTTCTCCTTATAATTTGTTTGAACTATTAAGTGTGCTAGGTATCTTGTAGAAGATCATACATTTGGTCTTTTTTGGCATATTTATTTATAGATCAATAATGAGGCAGTTCTACTCTGTCCTTTATGGTTGCTATGAGTCAGAATTGACTAGATGGCAACGAGTTTGGTTTTTTTGGTTTTAAGTAGGCTAAATATCAAGAAGTGACAAATAATTGCTTATATTTTGTTACCAGCATAGGTCTTTGTCAGGTTTTTACGTTTTTCATGTAATATTATTTTGAAGATGTAGACCACCAGATCTTTTCCATTTTCTCTAAAATACAGAATCTCAGAAACCCTCATATGTTATGTTGAAAACTTTGAGAGTTAGGAAAGTAGTGGACCGAAGCAAGCACTGAAGTGAGTGCCTCTAATTTCTTGCCAAGGATGTTTTAGAAACAGGACACACTGCTTTATGGTTTGCCAAGTTTTGATATAGTGCTTTTTAGGGTCCGATATTGTTCTTTCAGATTATAATTACATCATTCAGTTAGTATTTAATGCAAATTCTAATTTACTGATAAAAATGACAACACTTGGAAAAATAAAATTGAGAAAATTGGATTAATAATACAAAATTCAGAAAATTATGTATTTTGATTATATAAATGAACTGTATCAATGGCATTATTCACAAGTGGGAATACTCCAGCTTCCCTTCCTGACATGTTACTTGAAAAGTCTCTCTTGGTGTCTTTTCCCTATATCTCCATTTGCAAGTAAATTCAATGATTTCATTTGTTTTGATGTAAATATTTGTGTCATATTTTCATTTTAACTGTATGTTATGCTTTTCCATCATTTCTTCTGATATTACACATGCATCTGAAAGTGGAAAAAACAAATATAAAAATTATTAGTACACAAAAATTATTTTCATAAACTTTCAGGGTTTCAAGTAGAGTGTTATATAATGGTTTAGGAATTCTTTCTCTAAATCTTTCCAAACTGTCTCTGTGAAAAATCATCATGTATATTTAAACATTGTGAAACGGTAAATCTAACTAACCTAACCTAATCGATTATGAGCTGTCGAGTTAATTCCAACCCTATGTGTTACAGCATAGAATTGTCTCATAGGGTTTCGTGGCTGTAATCTTTACAGAAGCAAATTTCCAGGCCTTTCTTTCACAGCACTGTCTGGTGGGCTGAAGCTGCCTTTATTAGTAGTTGAGTGCAAACCGTTTGCACCACCCAGGGAACTTGAAACTAGTAAATGATGCAAAACCACATATTATGCTTAATATCTGATAAAAAAAAAATCTGATAGCTAGATGTTATTATCAGAGAATCAAAATATGAATTATCATATTAAGAGTTTTGTATTAAAGAAATGTTCATATCTATTGTTTCAGTAAGAATTTCTAAAACCGTATTTTCACATGTTAATATTGAAAACACTATGGAGCAGTTCTACTTTATAACACATGGAGTTGCACTGAGTAAAAACTGACTCAATAGCAACAGGTTTTGATTTATAATATTTGGTAGTCAAATATTCAACACAATGGTTTTTCATTAATTCATAAATATGTTGCAAACAGCAAAACATTATGCTCATTACTCTGATTTTCCCAGGATCCAAGAAAATACTGAAGTACTTACCTAAGCATTTTAGTGGTTCTGACACTGTCCATTTCTACATGTTATATGTTTGTCACCCCGAAGTTCAGAGAAGGCCTGGCATTGGTACTCAACTGATGATCCTTGGGCATATGTGGGTAATAGGAATGAAGTTATGTCTCCATTTTCAATAGTGGAGGGGGCCCACATTTTCCTTCAGAATCTAGAAATAAATATATTATTTGATTTAATGAGATACCAGCTCAGTATACAGATTAAATTGAGGCAAATACAAATTAAGCACATAATGTAACATCAAAACTTGTGATTCACTGAAGAAATTCTTATCATAAATTGAAAGTTACTACATTTTTCAATTCTTCCTTTTATCCTGCTTTAAAACACACATAAAGCACTGATAAATAAGCTTTGAAATATTGGAGTATCGATTTTTTCTTCATGAATATATGCTGGAAAATTGATAGCTAAGGTAAACAAACGATGTTTCTCTTTCTCTTTGAGAACTAATGTATGCCTGATACAAGCCATTGTATATTTAATTGCCTCATATGCATGCGAAAGCTGGACAATAAATAAGGAAGACCGAAGAAGAATTGATGCCTTTGAATTATGGTGTAGATGAAGAATACTGAAATATACCATGGGCTGCCAGAAGAAGGAACAAATCTTTTTGGGAGAAGTACAGCCATAAGCCTCATTAGAAGCAGGGATGGCGAGATTTCATTTCATGTACTTTGGATATGTTATCAAGAGGAACCAGTTCCTGGAGAAGGACATCATACTTGGTAAAGTAGAAGGTTGGCAAAAAAGAGGAAGACCTTCAATGAGATGGATTGACACAGTGGCTACAACAATGGGGTCAAACATAGCAATGATTGTAGGGACGGTGCAAGGCCAGACAGTGTTTCATTCTGTTGTACACAGAGTCTCTATGTACACCTAACAACAGTGTCTTTGGGTCTGTAGTCATTTAAAAAAAAAATTATTACAAAAGATGTATCAACTCCTTGCAAAAATTCAAACAATAAAAATGTGTATTTATACTTTTTTTTTAAGTATAGCTAAAAATCCAAGACATATTTATAAAACCAAAGTAAGAACATTATGAAAGACAAAGGGAAAAAATTGGACTTGGGGCTAAAGGATAGCCATGTTGGTGAGTTATCTGGATTTTCTTTCTGTCTCCCGTATATCCTAAATTGGGCATTGGGAAGACTGCAACCCAGAATCAATATTCAGTTCAGATAAAGTAGTTCCGAGAGAAGCCTGCTGTTTCTAACCTGTCTTTAAAAAGGAGCAGCCTAGCAATACAGAATTTTTTAGGCAATAACTGACCTACGGTAGAAAATCATCATAGAAGAAAAAAAGACCATCCACCCCTTCCATGGTCATCAGGGCTGAGCGAGGGGCCTAGACTTCCAGGCACACCCTTAGGTAACAGGGCACCTGTGTCGTTTCTATAGTGTCAACAAGGCCAAGTGGGATGCCTGGTTTACATTCTACATGGCAGTAATGGAAGTCTGCCAAAATGCCAGATTTAAATAAAATTCACGGTTTCAAAATGTAAATACCCAAAATGTACAGGACGCAACTGAAAATCACTCATAATATCAAGAATGGGGAAAATCTCAAAAGAGGAAAGACAATCTACAGATGCCTACACTGACATGATTCAGATGTTGAGATTAATTGAAAATGATTTTTAAAACCCACTCGGGATTATGTAACTGAAAAATAAAATAATGGAAATTTTTTTTTATTAACTTTTATTAAGCTTCAAGTGAACATTTACAAATCCAGTCTGTCACATATAAGTTTACATACATCTTACTCCATACTCCCACCTGCTCTTCCCCTATTGAGTCAGCCCTTTCAGTCTCTCCTTTCGTGACAATTTTGCCAGCTTCCCTCTCTCTCTATCCTCCCATCCCCCCTCCAGACAAGAGCTGCCAACACAGTCTCAAGAGTCCACCTGATATAATTAGCTCACTCTTCATCAGCATCTTTCTCCCACCCGCTGACCAGTCCCTTTCATGTCTGATGAGTTGTCTTCGGGGATGGTTCCTGTCCTGTGCCGACAGAAGGTCTGGGGAGCATGGCCGCCGGGATTCCTCTAGTCTCAGTCAGACCATTAAGTACGGTCTTTTTATGAGAATTTGGGGTCTGCATTTCGTTGATCTCCTGTTCCCTCAGGGGTTCTCTGTTGTGCTCCCTGTCAGGGCAGTCATCGATTGTGGCCGGGCACCAACTAGTTCTTCTGGTCTCAGGATGATGTAGGTCTCTGGTTCATGTGGCCCTTTCTGTCTCTTGGGCTCCTAGTTGTCGAGTGACCTTGGTGTTCTTCCTTTTCCTTTCCTCCAGGTGGGTTGAGACCAATTGATGCATCTTAGATGGCCGCTTGTTAGCATTTAAGACCCCAGACGCCACATTTCAAAGTGGGATGCAGAATGTTTTCATACTAGAATTATTTTGCCCATTGACTTAGAAGTCCCCTCAAACCATGTTCCCCAGACCCCCGCCCCTGCTCCGCTGACCTTTGAAGCATTCATTTTATCCCAGAAACTTCTTTGCTTTTGGTCCAGTCCAATTGAGCTGACCTTCCATGTACTGAGTGTTGTCTTTCCCTTCATCCAAAGCAATTCTTATCTACTGACTAATCAATAAAAAACCCTCTCCCTCCCTCCCTCCCTCCCCCCTTCGTAACCACAAAAGTGTGTGTTCTTCTCAGTTTTTACTATTTCTCAAGATCTTATAATAGTGGTCTTATACAATACTTGTCCTTTTGCCTCTGACTGATTTCGCTCAGCATAATGCCTTCCAGGTTCTTCCATGTTATGAAATGTTTCACAGATTTGTCACTGTTCTTTATCGATGCGAAGTATTCCATGGTGTGAATATACCACAATTTATTTACCCATTCATCCGTTGATGGACACCTTGGTTGCTTCCAGCTTTTTGCTATTGTAAACAGAGCTGCAATAAACATGGGTGTGCATATATCTGTTTGTATGAAGGCTCTTGTATGTCTAGGGTATATTCCGAGGAGTGGGATTTCTGGGTTGTATGGTAGTTCTATTTCTAACTATTTAAGATAACGCCAGATAGATTTCCAAAGTGATTGTACCATTTTACATTCCCACCAGCAGTGTATAAGAGTTCCAATCTCTCCGCAGCCTCTCCAACATTTATTATTTTGTGTTTTTTGGATTAATGCCAGCCTTGTTGCTGTGAGATGGAATCTCATCCTGGTTTTAATTTGCATTTCTCTAGTGGCATTTTCTCATGTATCTGTTGGCTGCCTGAATATCTTCTTTAGTGAAATGTGTGTTCATATCCTTTGCCCACTTCTTGATCGGGTTGTTTGTCTTTTTGTGGTTGAGTTTTGACAGAATCATGTAGATTTTAGAGATCAGGCGCTGGTCGGAGATGTCATAGCTGAAAATTCTTTCCCAGTCTGTAGGTGGTCTTTTTACTCTTTTGGTGAAGTCTTTAGATGAGCATAGATGTTTGATTTTTAGGAGCTCCCAGTTATCGGGTTTCTCTTCATCATTTTTGGTAATGTTTTGTATTATGTTTATGCCTTGTATTAGGGCTCCTAGGGTTGTCCCAATTTTACCTTCCATGATCTTTATCGTTTTAGTCTTTATGTTTAGGTCTTTGATCCACTTGGAGTTAGTTTTTGTGCATGGTGTGAGGTATGGGTCCTGTTTCATTCTTTTGCAAATGGATATCCAGTTATGCCAGCACCATTTGTTAAAAAGACTATCTTTTCCCCAATTGACTGACACTGGTCCTTTTTCAAATATCAGCTGCTCATACGTGGATGGATTTATATTTGGGTTCTCAATTCTGTTCCATTGGTCTATGTGCCTGTTGTACCAGTACCAGGCTGTTTTGACTACTGTGGCTGTATAATAGGTTCTGAAATCAGGTAGAGTGAGGCCTCCCACTTTCTTCTTCTTTTTCAGTAATGCTTTGCTTATCCGGGGCTTCTTTCCCTTCCATATGAAATTGGTGATTTGTTTCTCTATCCTCTTAAAATATGACATTGGAATTTGGATCGGAAGTGCGTTATATGTATAGATGGCTTTTGGTAGAATAGACATTTTTACTATGTTAAGTCTTCCTATCCATGAGCAAGGTATGTTTTTCCACTTAAGTATGTCCTTTTGAATTTCTTGTAGTAGAGCTTTGTAGTTTTCTTGGTATAGGTCTTTTACATCCTTGGTAAGATTTATTCCTAAGTATTTTATCTTCTTGGGGGCTACCCCAAGAAGTAGATAAGAATTGCTTTGGGTGAATGGTATTGATTTGGTTATTTCCTCTTCGGTGTTCTTTTTGTTGATGTAGAGGAATCCAAGTGATTTTTGTATGTTTATTTTATAACCTGAGACTCTGCCAAACTCTTCTATTAGTTTCAGTAGTTTTCTGGAGGATTCCTTAGGGTTTTCTGTGTAAAAGATCATGTCATCTGCAAATAGTGATAACTTTACTTCCTCCTTGCCAATCCGGATACCCTTTATTTCTTTGTCTAGCCTAATTGCCCTGGCTAGGACTTCAAGTACGATGTTCAATAAGAACAGTGATAAAGGGCATCCTTGTCTGGTTCCCGTTCTCAAGGGAAATGCTTTCAGGTTCTCTCCATTTAGAGTGATATTGGCTGTTGGCTTTGCATAGATGCCCTTTATTATGTTGAGGAATTTTCCTTCAATTCCTATTTTGGTAAGAGTTTTTATCATAAATGGGTGTTGGACTTTGTCAAATGCCTTTTCTGCATCAATTGATAAGATCATGTGGTTTTTGTCTTTTGTTTTATTTATGTGATGAATTACATTAATGGTTTTTCTGATATTAAACCAGCCTTGCATACCTGGTATAAATCCCACTTGATCAGGGTGAATTATTTTTTTGATGTGTTGTTGGATTCTATTGGCTAGAATTTTGTTGAGGATTTTTGCATCTATGTTCATGAGGGATATAGGTCTATAATTTTTTTTTTGTGATGTCTTTACCTGATTTTGGTATCAGGGAGATGGTGGCTTCATAGAATGAGTTGGGTAGTATTCCGTCATTTTCTATGCTTTGAAATACCTTCAGGAGTAGTGGTGTTAACTCTTCTCTGAAAGTTTGGTAGAACTCTGCAGTGAAGCCGTCCGGGCCAGGGCTTTTTTCTGTTGGGAGTTTTTTGATTACCGTTTCAATCTCTTTTTTTGTTATGGGTCTATTTAGTTGTTCTACTTCTGAATGTGTTAGTTTAGGTAGGTAGTGTTTTTCCAAGAATTCATCCATTTCTTCTAGGTTTTCAAATTTGTTAGAGTACAATTTTTCAGAGTAATCTGAAATGATTCTTTTAATTTCATTTGGTTCTGTTGTGATTTGGTCCTTCTCGTTTCTTATTCGGGTAATGTGTTTCCTTTCCTGTATTTCTTTAGTCAGTCTAGCCAATGGTTTATCAATTTTGTTAATTTTTTCAAAGAACCAGCTTTTGGCTTTGTTAATTCTTTCAATTGTTTTTCTGTTCTCTAATTCATTGAGTTCAGCTCTAATTTTTATTATTTGTTTTCTTCTGGTGCCTGATGGGTTCTTTTGTTCCTCAGTTTCTATTTGTTCAAGTTGTAGGGACAGTTCTCTGATTTTGGCTCTTTCTTCTTTTTGTATGTGTGTATTTATCGATATAAATTGGCCTCTAAGCACTGCTTTTGCTCTGTCCCAGAGGTTTTGATAGGAAGTATTTTCATTCTCATTGCATTCTATGAATTTCCTTATTCCCTCCTTGATGTCTTCTATCACCCAGTCTTTTTTCAGAAGGGTATTGTTCATTTTCCAAGTATTTGATTTCTTTTCCCTAGTTTTTATGTTATTGATTTCTACTTTTATTGCCTTGTGGTCTGAGAAGATGCTTTGTAATATTTCGATGTTTTGGACTTTGCAGAAGTTTGTTTTATGACCTAATATGTGGTCTATTCTAGAGAATGTTCCATGTGCACTAGAAAAAAAAGTATACTTTGCAGCAGTTGGGTGGAGAGTTCTGTATAAGTCAATGAGGTCAATTTGGTTGATTGTTGTAGGTAGGTCTTCTGTGTCTCTATTGAGGTTCTTACTGGATGTCCTGTCCTTCTCCAAAAGTGGTCTGTTGAAGTCTCCTACTATAATTGTGGAGGTGTCTATCTCACTTTTCAATTCTGTTAAAATTTGATTTATGTATCTTGCAGCCCTGTCACTGGGTGCATAAATATTTAATATGGTTATGTCTTCCTGATCAATTGTCCCTTTTATCATTATATAGTGTCCTTCTTTATCCTTTGTGGTGGATTTAAGTCTAAAGTCTATTTTGTCAGAAATTAATATTGCTACTCCTCTTCTTTTTTGCTTATTGTTTGCTTGATATATTTTTTTTCCATCCTTTGAGTTTTAGTTTGTTTGTGTCTCTAAGTCTAAGGTGTGTCTCTTGTAGGCAGCATATAGATGGATCGTGTTTCTTTATCCAGTCTGTGACTCTCTGTCTCTTTATTGGTGCATTTAGTCCATTTACATTGAGCGTAATTATAGATAAATAAGTTTTTAGTGCTGTCATTTTGATGCCTTTTCATGTGTGTTGTTGGCAACTGCATTTTTCCACATACTTTTTTGTGCTGAGACGTTTTTCTTAGTAAATTGTGAGATCCTCATTTTCATAGTGTTTGACTTTATGTTAGTTGAGTCGTTACGTTTTTCTTGGCTTTTATCTTGAGTTATGGAGTTGTTATACCTCTTTGTGGTTACCTTATTATTTACCCCTATTTTTCTAAGTAAAAACCTAACTTGTATCATTCTATATCGCCTTGTATCACTCTCCATATGGCAGTTCAATGCCTTGTGTATTTAGTCCCTCTTTTTGATTATTGTGATCTTTTACCTATTGACTTCCATGATTCCCTGTTATGTGTATTGTTATTACTATTTTTTTTAATTAATCTTAATTTGTTTGTTTTTGTGATTTCCCTATTTGAGTTGATATCAGGACATTCTGTTTTGTGACCTTGTATAGTGCTGGTATCTGATATTATTGGTTTTCTGACCAAACAATATCCTTTAGTATTTCTTGTAGCTTTGGTTTGGTTTTTGCAAATTCTCTAAACTTGTGTTTATCTGTAAATATCTTAATTTCGCCTTCATATTTCAGAGAGTGTTTTGCTGGATATATGATCCTTGGCTGGCAGTTTTTCTCCTTCAGTGCTCTGTATATGTCGTCCCATTCCCTTCTTGCCTGCATGGTTTCTGCTGAGTAGTCAGAACATATTCTTATTGATTCTCCCTTGAAGGAAACCTTTCTTTTCTCTCTGGCTGCTTTTAAAATTCTCTGTTTATCTTTGGTTTTGGCAAGTTTGATGATAATATGTCTTGGTGTTTTTCTTTTTGGATCAATCTTAAATGGGGTTCGATGAGCATCTTGGATAGATATCCTTTCTTCTTTCATGATGTCAGGGAAGTTTTGTGTCAGGAGTTCTTCAACTATTTTCTCTGTGTTTTCTGTCCCCTCTCCCTGTTCTGGGACTCCAATCACACGCGAACCAGCTGGGCTCCCCCCCTCCCCGGGGTCAGCTCAGGGGAGCGGAGCAGCTCCCCGCACCTGAGCCGCGACAGCACGTCCCGGCTCGGACGCCACTCTACCCGCTCCAAGACCCGTCACTGTCTCCCTGGGACTTCTCCCACCGGCTGCGTCACCACGCCGCTCGCGTGAACCAGCTGGGCCCCCGCTGGGGTCCGTTCAGGGGGGTGGAGCTGCTCCCCGCTCCCGTGCCCTGCCAAAATCCCGGCGGGACGGCTCCCCGGCTCGGATGCTGCTCTCCCCGCTCCAAGACCAGTCACTGTCTCCCGGGGACTTCTCCCACCGGCTGCGCCGCCACACCTCCCTCGCGAACTGGCTGGGACCCCCGGGTCAGTTCTGGGGGATGGAGCTGGTTCCGCACTTATGCAGTGCCTGCACCCCACCAAAATCCCGGCGGGACGGCTCCCCGGCTGGGATGCTGCTCTCCCCGCTCCAAGACCTGTCACTGTCTTCCGCGGACTTCTCCTACCGGCTGAGCCACCATGCCGCCCGCGCGAACCGGCTGAGCCCCCCCGGGGTCAGTTCTGGGGGATGGAGCTGGTTCCCGCGCTTATGCGGCGCCTGCGCCCCGCCAAAATCCCGGCGGGACGGCTTCCCGGTTGGGACGCTGCTCTCCCCGCTCCAAGACCAGTCACTGCCTCCCGGAGACTGTTCCCACCAGCTGCGCCGCCACGCCGCCTGTGCGAACCGGCTGGGCCCCCTCCCGGAATGAGTTCGGGGGCTAGGGCTAGGCCCCTTGTTTGTGCCGTCTGCCTCCCTGGGCTTTGCCCCAAATCGGGCGCCGAAGGTCACCTGAGTGATACGCTGGCTCCAGGCTCTGAAAACAATCGCTGCCTCCCCGTATTTGTTCGTTCTCCGTCTCTAAATCTGTGTTTGTTGTTCAGGGTTCGTTGATTGTTATGTATGTGATCAATTCACTTGTTTTTCTGAGTCTTTGTTGCAAGAGGGATCCGCGGTAGCGTCCACCTAGTCCGCCATCTTGGTCCCCCCAAAAAATATAATGGAAATTTTAAAGAATTCACTGAATGAGCTCAATAACGGATTGGAGATAAGAGTGAATCTAAAATTGGTGGTAAAATAATAAATAATAAACACTCTAAAATTAGAGTGAAAACAAACAAAAATAAGCAGAGTTTCAGGCTTCTGCTGGAAAATTGAAAGAAGTTTGGAGACCCATTAAGAGAGAAAAGTGTGGAGTGGAATGAAAAAATATTTAAAATATAATGATGGAAATTTCTCAAATTGGACATAAAGCATAAATCTGCATACTCAAAAATCTGAACGGACTTCAAAGATAAACCCAGAAACACTGTGTCAAGACACATCATAATCAAATGGCTGAAAAGTAAAGTATGTCAAGACACATCATAATCAAAAGGCTGAAAAGTAAAGTAAAAGAAAAAAATCTTGAAAGCAGCTAGAGAGAAATCATGCATTACCTATAATGGAACAAGGATTCAAATGACAGTGGGTGTTTCACCTAAAATCAGCGGCAGTGAGAAGGAAGTGATGTAACATTTTTAATCTCTGAAAGAAAGGAACTGTCTAATGCAACTTTTATATGCGGTAACATCATCCTTAGGAATAATGAAGAAATAAAGACATTCTCAGACAAAGGAAAACTAAGAGAATTTCTCTCCAACAAGTGCACACTTAAAGAATGGCTAAATAATTTCTTCAATCAGTTATATTTAAAAAGAAAACAAGTTTTTAATACCAATGATCAAATGTTCTACCATGGATATCTAGATATCTAGAAAAGGAGGAACAAATTACACTGAAATTAGAGAGGAAGGGAAACACAGGACAACAAAATATCAATGACATATTAACTCAACAAAGAAGAGAAATAAAACAATTAAAATAAACGTTAGGTCTTTGAAAAGATCCGCAAAATTAATAGTCCTCTAGCTAGAAAAATCATGAGAAAGGAAAAGCAAAAATTAACAACATTAGGAGTGAAATAAAAAACATCAATACAGGTCTTAATACATTCAAAATTAACGAGCAATTGTTTCCCTTTAAAATTTGACAACTTTACGCACAAATTACCAAAATGAATGCAAGAATGAAGAGAAAACATGAATATACTTGTTTTTGTTCTTAAAAATAAATGTGTAATTAAAAATCATTCCACAGTGAAATAGCCAGGGACAGAAGCATTCACTGGTGAATCCATTAGTCATTAAATAAAAATATTCCAGCCCTGCACAGAATCTTTTAGATAATAGGGGAGAAGGAAACATTCCCTGGCTCATTTTAAGGAGCCAACGCTATCCTGCTAACAAAATGTGAAAATGACACATAAGAAACAAACAATGGGCTGATTCCTCATGAACACAGACACAGATATTCAGAATAAATACTTATCAAGTTAAATCCAGCAATATATGCAAAATATAATAAATCACAGCCAAGGTCACATCATTATATTAATAATTACAAAAAAGCATTTGCAAGCAATTTTAATGTCCATCCATGATAAAAATAAATACAACCATAAAACTAGGAATGAAAAGAACTGTTTAAAGTCGTTATCGACGGCATTGGTTTTTTTTAACTGATATTGTGATGGTTAGAGTTTCTATCAGCTTGGCTGGGACATGTTTTTCAGTAGTTTGACGCTTACATAATGATGTATTTTGGCATTTATGTAATGATGCAATTTGGCAGTTAGGAAATGATGTAGTTAGTCTCCCTTTTTATGATATAATGTAACCACTTCCATGATTAGAGAGGATCGGCCAGTCAGTTGTAAGGGTAGTTTCCTTGATGGTGTGCTCTGCATCCAATATGTATGGACGTTCTGGGAAAGCTCATTGGCTTTTCCTTGCTCTGGATCCTGCATCCAGCTCATCATAAACTGACCTCCAATTCTTGGAACTTGAGCCAGTGGCCAGCCATATGGCTTGCCCATCTTGAGATTCATTGTTCTCCACAGCTTGTGAGCCAGCATCATAGCATCTGACCTACAAACTTTAGATTCATCAGGCCCTGCTGCTGTGTGCGTCAGGAAAAGCCTCCAGCCTGAACCTGACCTATGGATTTGGGAATCTCCAGACTCTACAACAGATGTGTCATTTCCTTGAGATAAACCATTCTATCTATCTATATACATACACTTCACTGATTCTGTTCTCTAGAGAATCCAGCCCAAGGCACATCGTACGAAGAGTGGTTCTAGAGAAACAAAATTGGAACGATGAGTTTTCTAAATTGGTTTTAAAGTCTGGTTAGTATTAAAGATATTGATGACAGAGGGCATTACTAATCCATAGCATAAGATGACAACAGAAATACAGAAAATATCACCACCGCTAGATCAAGTATGGGTGAGAGGTGATAGCATGCTTGATACTTTTCTATAATTTTATTTAAATGAGAAGTATAAGGAAGCTGGTTGTCTGGTGCTACTTTCACAAGACAAAGTGGTGAAAGAAAGAGATGAGCTTAGGGTTCAAGCACCATACAAACGACCTCTAAGTTGTCATTCGAGCCCTGAAAGAAAGCCTTATTTCTTGTAATAAAAGAGCTGATATCGCAGGAAACCTAACCAGAGTCTTATTGTAATAGTGGCTGAATTTCAACACCAATTGAATTTCCAGCATGAATAGTGCCTAAATTTAAAGTGAGGGCATTGATTGGGAAGAAATGGAATTCTGAAACTTGCGATGGGGGTATATGGGCAGATAATCTGGGAGCTATGGACATTGAGCCCCTAAATTCCATTGAGTCACTGCTGCCCACAGAACCAGCCTCTCACTCCCATCTGAAGAGATTACCTCATGTTTGTCTGCTAAGCCGTCCTCCCTGGTAAAACCATTTTCCCCTGCACCCCTATCTGATGAGATTAACCCAGCTGTGTCTAAAGAACCTTTGTCTGAGATATTCCCTGGGGCCACATCTGAGTCATTGCCTGGGGTATCACCTGAGGCAAATGCCTTACAAGACATTGCTGAATGTTTGCAAAACACATCCCCACCACTGATTTTTGAGTCTACACCTATAAGAAGACTTAAGTCCCAGCAAGCTCCAAAAGCTGAAGACAAAGTGTGACCCAGGAGGAACTATGCTACACTCCAAAAGAACTGCTTGACTTTTCTAATATGAACAAACAGACACCTGGGAAATATGTGTGGGAATGGCTATTTAGGGTGTGGGATAAAGGTGCAAAGAAGATAAAGTTGGATCAGTCTGAATTAGTTGACATGGTCCCACTAAGCAGAGATTCTTCTGTTAATGATTCTGCTCGAGAGGTTAAGAAAGGATCTAATAATTTATTTGGTTGGGTCACTGAAGCATGGATTACACAGTGGCCTATGCTAAATCAAGGTGATGTACCAGACCTTGGTACACTGAAAAAGGTATCAAAAGGGTTAGGGAAAGCAGCATATTAGAGTGAATTTATTAACTTAGACTCACAGATCCACACACAGAGTGTCCAGAGGCCATACTTTCACCACAACGGTGAGGAACAATTTTGTGAAGGGAGCCCCAGCATCCTTGAAGACTGCTGTGATTGCTACCCTATGTAAATCAGATTTGACAGTGGGAGCTCCCCTAACTGAATTAAGACACCTAACTACAATGGGTCTGACTGGACCCTGTGGTGGCAGGGGCCAAGTGGTGGCACTCAATCGACAAAGACAAGGTGGGTATGATTACTGTAATGGAAAGTGGAGTCAAAACAATAATCAATATATTATGACTTGTATGGACTTATGGCATTGGCTACTTAGTCATGGTATCTCGAGGAGTGAAAAAGGCGGGAAATCTACTAAATAATTACTTGATCTGTATAAGTGGAAGAACTTTAGGTGAAATGAATGACAGTCTAACTCAAATTGCCAGAATAGAGAGTCAGAGCCCCTCAGTCAATTCCCAGATTTGAGGAAGTTTACAGATCCACAACCCCTTGGATGAAGGGGAGGCTGGGTCTCCTTGAGAAAGGACCCACTACACAGAGCAAAAATTTATACAGGTACTCTTTATCCCAGCCTTCCCCAAACAGATCTGTAGGTTTTTATGAGAGAAACTGTTCACTGGGGAAAAGGAAATATTCAGACTTTTCAGGGATTGTTGGATAAAAAAAAAAAAAGAAATATAGTGGCTCCAAAATAACAATAATTCCAGAAGACTCAAAATATCACTGCGGCCCACTAGTCAGAGTAGAGGTATAGTAGACTCTTAGTTTAGTTTCATCTCACAGGGGATCCAGTGAGTGTCCAAACCCATCCTGTAGTGATTTCCCCAGTTCCAGAATGCATAATTGGAATAGCTATACTCAACAACTGGCAGATCTCCCACACTGAATCCAAGATAAGTGGATTAAGGGAGGAAAAACTACTATTATGGTAGGAAAACTCTAATGGAAGCCATTAGAACTGTCCTTACCTAGCAAAATAGTGAACCAAAAGCAATGTCACATTCTTGGAGGGATTGCAGAGGTTACTGCCACCATCAAGATTTTGAGGAACGCAGAGGTAGTGATTCCCACCACATCCCCATTCAACTTGCCTATTTGGCCTGTGCAAAAAACAGATGGGTCTTGGAGAATGACAGCAGATTATCGTAAACTTAAGCAGGTGATGACTCCAGTTGCAGCTGCTGTTCCAGATATGGTTTCATTCCTTGAGCAAATAAATACATTTCCTGGTGCCCGGTATGCAGCTATTGAGCTGGCCAATGCCTTTTCCTCGATTCCCATTTCAAAGGAACATCAGAAGCAGCTACACTTCAGTTGGCAAGACCAACAATACACCTTCACTGTCCTATTTCAGAGGTATAACACCTCTCCAGCCCTGTTATAATTTAATACACAGGGTACTTGATTGTCTTTTCCTTCCACAGACCTCATACTGGTCCATTACACTATGCTGATTAGATCTAGTAAGGAAGAAGTGTTAATAACTCTGGACTTATTGGTAAAACGTTGCCATGCTAGAGGGTGGGAAATTAATCTGAAAATAATTCAGGCACCTTCTACCACAGTGAAATTTCTAAGAGTCTAGTGGTGTTTTTTTTTTTTTAGTGGTGTGGGGTGGGGCATTTTGAGATATTCCTTCTAAAGTGAAGAATAAGTTATTGCACCTGGCCTCTACCACGACTAAAAAGGAGGCACAACACCTGATGGGCCTCTTGGGATTGTGGAGACAACATATGCCTCATTTGGGTGTGCTGAACCAGTCTATCAAGAGACCCGAAAAGCTACTATTTTTGAGTGGGGCCCAGAAAAAGAGAAGTTTCTGAAACAGTTGCAGTCTGCTATGCAAGCTGCTTTGCCACTTAGGCCATATGATCCACCTGATTCAATGGTGCTTGAAGTGTCTGTCACAGAAACGGATGCTGTTTGGAGTCTTTAGCCGACACCGATTGGTGAATCACAATGCAGGTGTTAAGATTTGGATAAAAGTCCTATCATCCTCAGCAGATATTTACTCTCCTTTTCAGAAACAGCTTTTGGCTTGTTACTGGATCTTAGTAGAGCATGAATGCTTAGCCATGAGCCATCCAGTCACCATGTGGCCTGAGCTGCCCGTCATGAACAGGTTGAGGTCTGATCCACAGAGCCATAAAGTCGGATACGCACAGCAGCATTCCATCATTAAATGGAAGTGGTGCATGTAAGATCAGGGTCGAGCAGGACCTGAATGCACAAGTAAGTTGCATGAGGAAGTGGCCCAAATGCCCACAGTATCAACTCCTGTCACACTGCCTGCCCTCTCCCAGTCTGCACCTATGGCCTCATGAGGGGTTCCTTATGATCAACTGACTGAGGAAGAGAAATCTTGCACCTGGTTTACAGATGTTCTGCGCAATATGCAGGCACTACTCAAAAGTGGACAATGGCAGCACTACAGCCCTTTTTGGGGCCTCCCTGAAGGACAATGGTGAAGGGAAATTCCCCCAAAGGACAGAACACTGAGCAGTGCACCTGGATGTTCACTTTGCTTGGAAGGAGAAATGGCCAGATGTGCCGTTGTATACTGAGTCATATGCTGTTGCTAATGTTTTGGCTGGATGGTCAGAGACCTGGAAGCAACACGAATGGAAAATTAGAGACAAGGAGGTTTTGGGAAGAGGTATGTGAATAGGCTTCTCTGAATGGGCCAAAGAAGCGAAGATATTTGCATCTCATATGAATACTCACCAAAGGGTGACCTCAGCCAAGGAGGATTTTAACAATCAAGAGGATAGGATCACACATTCTGTGGAAACCAGTCATTCTCTTTCCCCAGCCACTTCCATCATTGCCTGATGGGCCCGTGAACAAAGTGGCCATGGTGGCAGAGATGGAGGTTATGCATATGCTCAGCAACATGAATTTCCACACACAAAGGCTGACTTAGCTATAGCCTCTGCTGGGTGCCCGCCCAATCTGCCAGCAGATGAGATCAAAACTGAGTCCCTGATATGGCACCATTTCTTAAGGTGATCAGCCAGCAGCTGGTGGCAAGTTGATTATATTGAGTTACTTCCATCATGGAAAAGGCAGCATTTCTTTCTTACTGGAATAGACACTTATTTTGAATATGAATTTGCTTTCCCTGCACACAATGCATCTGCTAAAACTGCTATCTGTGGACTTACAGAATGCCTTATCCACCATCATGATAACCCACACAGCATTGCTTTGGATCCAGGGACTCATATCACAGGAAATGAAGCATGGCAGTATGCCCATGCTCATGGAATTCACTGGTCTTACCATGTTCCCCATCATCCTGAAGAAGCTGGCCTGATACAATAGTGGGATGGCCAAGAATACCACACCAGGCAGATAGCAACACATTGCAGTGTTCAGGCAATGTTCTCCAGGAGTCTATATATGCTGTAACCCAAGGTCCAATACGTGATGCTGTTTATCACATTGCCAGGAACCATGGGTCCAAGAATCAAGGGGTGTAAATAGCAATGGCACCACTCAATATTATCCCTACCGACCCACTCAGAAAATTTTTGCTTCCTGTCCCTGTGACCCTATGCTCTGTGGGTCTAGAGGTCTTAGTTCCAAGGGAAGGAATAGTCCCACTGGGAGACACAACACTGATTCCATTTAACTGGAAGTTAAGAATGCCACCTGGCCACTTTGTTTTCCCTATGCCTCTGTATGAACAGGCAAAGAAGAGTGTTACTGTATTGGCTGGTGTGATTGAACCTGAATATCAAGTGAAAATCAGACTGGTATTACATAATGGAAGTAAAGAAGAGGATGTCTAGAATATAGGATATCCCTGAGCATGTCTCTTAGTACTACCGTGCCAGGTGATTAAAGTCAATCTGCAACAACCCAATTCTGGCATAACTACTATGGCCCAGGCCCTTAGGAAGGAAGGTTTGGGTCACCGCACTAGGCAAATAACCACACTCTTTTGCTGAGGGCAAAAGGAATGTGGAATGGGTGGTGGGAGAAAGTAGTTCTTAACACCAATTAAGTATTTTTTAATACCAGTTACGACCGCGTGAGCAGTTGTAGAAATGAGGACTGTAATTGTTATGAGTATTACTTCCTTATATGTATATATCAAATATTTTTGTTCTTTTCATTCTAAAATGTAAGATGTAAGTGGGGTTAGTGTGTTTTCAGTTATACGCATGTCAGTTGTATCATGTTAGGCACAAGTATGACTTTATAATTGCCTTTATTTAGAGATCTTATATGATTTAAGATGTGTACAGGTGCCAAGTTGGTTAGGGGTGAACTGTGATGGCCAATATTTTATGTCAACTTAGCTGGGCCTTGATTCTCAGTGGTTTGGCCATTACATAATGATGTAGTTATTCCCCATTTTGTGATATAATATAATCACCTCTATAATGTGATCTGATGTGATCAGCGAATCAATTGTGAGGGGAGTTTTTCTAGGTTGTGGCATGGACATTCTGGAAAGTCTCACTGGCATTTGCTTGCTCTGGATCCTCCATGAGGCTCATCATCTTCTGAATTCTGGCTCTTGGGACTTAGTCAGCAGTCAGCCATACTGCCTGTCAAACTTCAGAGCTGTAGACCTTTGCAGTCTGTGAGCCTGCAGCATACCATCTTACCTGCTGATCTTGGATTTGTGTGTATATATATATATATATGTATACATACGTACATATATACATACATATATGCATTTATATACACTTCATTGGTTTTCCTTCTCTAGAGAAACCAGCCTAAGGCAGGCATCTACAAAAATCTTAAAGCTACAATATATTAATAGTGAAAGACTGCTCTCCTCAAAAGATCAGAAACAGGACAGGGGTACCCAATCTCCCTACTCTCATTCAAGTTTGCACTGGAATACCTAGCCTGTGCAACAAGGCAAGAAAAAGAAATAATATATAGAGTGAGAGAGTGGGAAGAAATAAAACTTTCTCTGTCAAAGATGTTATCATTGTTTACAGAGAAAACTCTAAAGAATCTACAAAAAAACTCTAAGAACTAATATATCAGTGTAACAAGAATTCTAAATATAAGGTCGATATACAGCAATCAGTCATGTTTTTGTATACTAGCAATAAACAAATGGAAAACTAAATTTGTAAATGGGTACTATTTACAATAGTAAAAAAATGCTTAAATTACTAAGAATATAATGACGTATGTGCAACAAATACTGATGTAAGAAATTTTAAGAAGACCCAAATAAATAAAAAGATATAACATCTCAATAGATTGACTCAATGTTGTTATGTCAATTTGACCCCAAACTGATTTTTAAAATTATTGTAATCCAAATCAAAATCTCAGTAAAATATTTAGAAGATATTAATAAGCTGATTTTAAAATTCACATAGAAGTCAAAGGAACTAGAATATCCAAAACAATTTTTCAGAAGAACAAGGTTGGAGTACTCATACTACCTAAGTTTCTTAAGACTTACTAAAAACTACAGTAATTTAAACACTGTGTGGTATTGGTGAAACAATACACACATAGAATAATGGAAGGGAATAAAGAGTCCAGAAATGTGCCCACATATATGGTCAATTGATATCTGATAAAGGAGCAAAAGTAATTCAGTGGAAAAATAACAGCCTTTTCAACAATTGGTACTATAACAATCAGGCATCGAAATGAAAAATAATGAACATTACCATATTCCTCACATCTTATACAAAAAATTAACTCAAAATTGATCACATAACTAAATTTAAAACATGGAACTATAAACTTCTACAAGAGAACATAATCTTAGCTTAGATACTTTATGGATATGATACCATAAATATAACCCATAAATGAAAACAAAAAATTGGAATAAAAATTAAATATATTTTCTGTATGAATGACACTAGAAAAAGAATGAAAATGTAAGGTACAGACAGGGTTGGGGGGAGGGTGGTATATGCAAAACACGTATCTGACAAAACACTAGTATCCAGAATATATTACAAACTCAAAAATTCAATAATCATTAAAAAAAATCAGTAAAAAAGTGGAAAAAAAATTCGACAGGTTTCACCAAAGAAGATACATGGATGATAAATATGCACAGAAAAAATGGGAACAGCATTAGTCATTAGGGAATGAGATATTACAGTGGCCAAAAAAGAGCAAAAAAACAAAAAGTAAAACAAAAACTTCACCATATCCGTACCAAGGCTGGGGAGCAACTGGAACTCTCTTCCATTAAGGGTGGATGATGGTGTGAATACAAGGGGCCACTATGAAGGAAGCCTTTTGTGGTGATAATAAAGCTATCTATAAAATACGGAATATTTATTCTGATAACTTAAATCTTACAGAACTGTACATCAAAATATAAAAATAATTTACTGCATGTAATTAAAAAAATTATACCTGGGTATAATGAAAAAATTTCATCTTTAATTAAGGATATTATATAGAAGTTCATTAATAACTATAATTTCATTGTTTAATAGCCCAGTATGGCTAGTGAGAAGTAATGATGGATCCTGGAAACTAAGTGTAGACTCTGGAGGACTGAGAGAACTAGTGCTTCCAGAATGATCTGTCAAAAGGCCATTAACATTTTAAAATGCACAACAAGCTAAGGGGAATTTTGTATTCTGTCTCCAATCTGGCTAATGTTTCCTTTTCGATACCTATTTTGAAGAAAACCAAAGTTAATTTCTATTCGTGTGGGACAAACTATTATGCATGCTCTTGTGCTCCCACAAGTATAACTGAATTCCTCGGCTTATTGCCTCAACGTATTTTAATATATTTAGATTTGATTCAGTTGAAAAGCACTGTTATTCATTATGCTGATGATATACTGTTGCTATCTCAGTCTGAAGATCAAGCTATGATTTCGTAACTAGAGAGACATCAAGAAAAACAAAGAAAAAAAGTTGATATTGACTCGATTCCAAATCATGGATACCACGTGTTTCAGAGTACAACTGTGCTCCATCGAATTTTCCATCTTTTGGAAATAGATCACCAAGCCTTTCTTCCAAGGCACCTCTGGGTGAATTCAAACCACAAACCTTTCAGTTAGTAGCCAAAAGGCAACCAATAAGCATAATGCAAAAATGAAAAGCTAAAATTGCCTTGGTAGCTTGTAAGATGCTGAGAGAAAAAGGATATAATAATCTTATAGGTATAAATTACAAATGCCCATGTAGATGAAACTAGTTGCTTGCAGAAATTAGCCACTGACTGAAGATGACAGTTTAGATTGGGTTCTAGATTATAAGAGCATTCAATCTGAAGTCATCTATATAAAACATTTTGATGATTCTAATAAGACCTTATTTGTATGAGAGAATTTCTATTGGGAAGTAACTTGTCGGAACTGTGGACTCCTGAATGCACCCAAAGGGATCTGTTCAACAACAGGGCCTCAGACCACTGTGTGTAACAATAACTTAGATGTTGGATACACGTGTTGGATACACTCGACATAAAATATTTTTGGCATGCCTGATTTTTTCATATGATCATGTACCTCAAGTCTTCAGAACTGTGATCGGCAAATTACTGCCTGTGGATTAAATCTATTTTATAAATAATGTTTCTGTGAAACACAGCCACATTCACTCATTTTCATATTCTCTATGGTTACTCTCATGCTACAAGAACACAGTGAACTAGCTACAATAGAAACCATGTAACCCACTGTGATGGTTAAGATTGTGTGTCAACTTGGCTGGGCCATGATTCTCAGTGTTTTGGCAGTTATATAATGTGCTTACTTCCCTGTTGAGATTTGACATGTGATCACTCCCATGATACAATCTGCTGTGAGTAGCCAATCACCTGAAATGGAGTTTCCTTGGGTTGTGGCCTATATCAAATATGTGACCTGCCCATCTTGGGATTCATCGATCTTTGCAGCCTGTAAGCAATAGCCATGCTCTCTGATCTGCCAATCTTGGGTTCACCTGGCCCTGACGCTACGTGAATCAGGAGAAGCCTGTATCCTGACCCATGGACTTGGGACATTCCAGCCTCTATAATCATCAGAGCTTTTTCCTTGATATAAATCTCTCCCTCTATATATATTTATACTCTTCACTGGTTTTGCTTTTCTAGATAATGTGGCCTAAGACAAACACAAACCAAAAAAACCAAACCCAGTGCCATCGAGTCGATTCTGACTCATAGCAACCCTATAGGACAGAGTAGAAAACATATTTATTGGCTTTTTACAAAAATTTAGCTACTCTTTGACTCTTGTTCTGTACCATTTTTTGTGGATAGAGGAGAATAATCAAGGTGAAGAAAACTAGTAAAACTAAATCCAATGTCAGTATAGGGTGTCATGGTGGGCTTACATATCCACCGTTGATAGCCTCAATATTCACTATGGGCACCTGTGGAAAGATATTTGGTGTATACAAAGTAATGTATTTCAGGGTAACTACTATTTTACCACCGATATGGAAACCCTGGTGGTATACTGGTTAAGAGCTAACCAAAAGGTTGGCAGTTTCAATCCGCCAGGTGCTCCTTTGCAACCCTATGGGGCAGTTCTACTCTTTCTACAGGATCACTATGAGTTGGAATTGACAGCAATGGATTGGTTTTGTTTTTACCACCCACATGACATTATCCTGGGTAACTGCACTATTTTGGATCCAAAATATGTTCTTAAATTGTATTCAGTCAATAAGAAGCTAATGATATATTTCATAGATAATTGAACATTGTCTAAAATGCACCAAAAGTATCCTGGGCAACACTGGTTGCAAAGTGTTCGAGGACAAATCAAATTTGACTTTTATGAAGACCTACATACTGAGGAAAATTAGTTACTGACCTATATTAGGTGCTTAGAAGGGATATTATTTTAGAAGTTAGGAAAACAATGGTAGGCAACCTGGACACAAAACACAACTTTAGAACCATAGGTAAAATTAACTGGACAGTACAACAGCATGATAGAAAAAATAGGTGGGCAGAAGTATTCATGCTGACCCAAGAGGAACTGATAAGTATGCTACAACAGATGAAAGTGGAGAGAGCTCAAAATCAATGGTCTTGATTTTGGCAACAGAATTGCAAGAAACGAAATTATGAAAGGCTAATGATTCCCCTCATCTATGGAGTTTTATAAATGAAAAATGTAATTTGCCTAGGTGCTGTCTAACTTCCAAGGTCCTGATATAAACAAAAACCAGAATAACCCAATAGTACAAGTAATTAGATCAGGAAATGGATTACAATTGGCTAAGATTTTATCAATGGAGGGAAGGTGACCATTACTTAAGATAAAGTCCATTGGGTTCCCATATCACGGTAACTTTTAGGAGCAATGGTGTGGGGGAAGATTAAGTGGAAAAGAGCACAAGGTTACTTTTTTTGAGATTAAAACTGTCTCTAAATTGATAGGATTTGTGGTCATCAAAGTGTATGTATTTTTCAAAAGACATTGCTTACATGGTAAATATGTGTAAATTCTATTTCGTGCAATTTATACCTCAATAAAATTGACTTTAAAAGTGAGCTCTTGGAAATTAAAATGTAATTGCTTCAAATTTTTAATGTGATTGAGTTACTAAAAGACAAAACCCAAAGTAATCTCTTGAATAGAAGACGTAATGTAAAAAAAAATAAGAAAATATTTAAGTTTCAAAGAGTATCAAGCAAAATAACAAACTTCAGGCAGAAAGAAAATAAATTAAGAAATAACAAACAAAAGCAGCAGTGATGAAATTCAAAGGCCATCAAATGAAAGCTAATGCCAAATTTTAAGCAAGATTAATAATATTAATCAAATCACCAAAGATTAAAAGAACATTTCTGAAGCTTAAGGAAATAATAATCATGTTATACATAAGAAACATAATTCATAATTATGAAATTTTCATAAGCAAAAATGCATAATAGAAAAGAGCTAATAGATTCAAAAAGACCTAATGTCATGGGTTGAATTGTGACCCCCAAAATATGTGTCAAGTTGGCTAGGCCATAATTCCCAGTATTGTGTGGTTGTTCATCATTTTGTGATATGATGTAATTATCCTGTACATTGTAAATCCTAGCCTCTATGCCTATGGCTATGATTCTGTTGTTTCAATAAGAATTCTCAAACCTTATTTTCTTATACCCTTAGAAGCATGGATAGTGACACCTCATCTCACATACTTTGAACACGCTATTAGGAAGGATCACTACCTGGAGAATGACATCATGCTTGGTAAGGTAGCAGGTCATCAAAAAACAGACAGACCCTCAACAAAATGGACTGACACAGTGGCTACAACAACAGGCTCAAGCATAAATGATGATCATGAGGATGGCGCAGGAGTGGGCAGTGTTTCATTCTGTTGTACACAAGGTCGCTAAGAGTTGGAAGCAACTTGACAGCACCTAACAACATTTCCTCACATATTAATTTTGGAAAACCCTATGTTGCAGTGATATTTTGTAACACATGGGATTGCAATGAGTTGGCATCAACCGGTTTGGGTTTATTAATATTTGGTAGTCAGGTTTTCAGAAGAATGGATGTTTGTTAATCCATGAAAATTCTATCATAACAGCAAAACATCATCTTCATTACTCAGATTTTCCCAGGATCCAGGAGAATACTGAAGTACTTACCTAAGCATTTTGGTGGTTCTCACCACTGTCCATTTCCTACATGTTATATGTTTGTCACCCTGAAGTTCACAGAAGGCCTGGCATTGGTACCCAACTGTTGATCCTTGTGCATATGAGTGTGATGGGAACAAAGTTTAGTCTCCATTTTCAACATATGGAGGGGGTCCACATAGTTTTTTAGATACTAAAACAAACAAATGACAGCAAAAAAAAAAAAGGATTTAATTTATTAACAAACCAAGTCAGCATACAGATTAAATTTAGGCAAATACAAATTATGCACAATAATATCAAGACTGCCTTATTCCGAGGAAAGAAATGATTCCTGGAAAATTATAGTTCATGTGAACTGAAAGTTATAACATTTTGCTACCTTTCCTTTCACGCCACATTAAATCACACATGAGCCATTAATAATGATGTCTCTTTTGCAGTACTCCAGAATTAAAATTGTTTTTATCTTAATGAATAAATGCTAGTTAGACGGGTAATTAGATCATCACAGAAAGTGTCTTGGATTTCTTTTTTATAAGACATACTGCAGTATCAATTACATCTCGTCATTTTCTTTTTCATTTTAATTAAAAAGGAAACATCAGGAGATGGGGCTAAGATGGCAAAGTAGTCAGATGCTTCCAATGAACCCTCTTACAAAAAAGACCAGAAAAAACAAGTGAAATGTGTACATTTATGACAAGCCCTGAATATCAAAAGCAATGTTAGAAAACAGACTGAGTGGCAGGGGGAAGGAGAGATGGTTCAGAAGCAGAGAGTTGTTAGACCTGACTCGCCAGGAACCCTCAGTCTGTGGTGGGCTGGTGGTAGCTTTTGGCTGCAGTTTCCTCAGGGAGAAACAGCCAGCTGCACACCCAACTCACACCTCCCGAACCAGAGAAGAACAGCACTCTCAGCAAAAGCTAAGTAGTTGCGTACATTTTACTGCACCCCCCGCCCCTAAGCTGGCTTCTGTGGCTGTCGATTTCCCTGGGCCTGAGATAGGTCCTGTTGCATGCCCTGAGCCATTCTCCCAGCCTTGGAGAAGGAACAAATTCACTACTGGGGACAGGATAATTTTTGAGCTCCACTAACCAGCGGACCTCAGGACAGAAATGGCTCCTGTCCAGGCACAAACAGTCTGTGGACTTTGAATACCTTTACCCCCTGCATGCACCTGTGTGGGCCTATTTAAGGAAAACAAGATCTTTTTGGCAGACTGCAACTCTTTAAGCTGTGTGGTGGAGAGGTGGGTGTTTGACGTTTGACACCACTTTGCCTATTAAACAGGGTCCACACCTACCCACATCAGGGGCCTAAGGTCTGGTGGCTCCACTCAGGTCATGAAGCAACCCGTAACAGGGGTTCAAGGATAGCTGATGCCTCCCAGTCCTTACAACAAAATGCACTGGGTCCCCAAGGTCTGTCTGCAGAACCCACCCACCTGTGTGCTCTAGGTAACAGAGATGCACTTTCAGCACAGACACTTGGGGGATGTTTGTCAGCCCCCTGCCTTGTTCAGAGCATGACCCCCTGCTGCAACCAGATACCAGTACCTACACCAATCACCCCTGCCCCTCTAAGACTGTAGGATAGAGCCTGTACCACGCACCTGATGACTACCTGGACTCCTGAGCTGAATCCATACAAGAAAAGTGAATGGACTCCTAGGCTTATATGCCTGGTAACAGCTCTAGCCAACCGGTGACAGGACGTTAGAGCTTCAAAGGCGAAAATAATCAAGCTAGCTCATTCAAGAAACCTATTTGGACAAATCAAAACAGAACAAAGAAGCTAGGATATAGTAAAAAAATAAAAAATAAAAAATAAATAAGCAAACATAAAATAAACTAATACAATAACATAGATGGCACAGAGACAACAGTCAATATCAAATCACATAAAGAAGCAGAGCATGATCGCTTCAACAAGCTCTCAAAACAAAGAACCAAGGGATCTTCTGGATGAAAGTGCATTTCTGGAATTACTGGATGCAGGATATGAAAGATTGATATATAGAATTCAAGACATCAAGAACAACATCAGGAAGATCAGGCAATATGCAGAACAAGCAAAGGAACACACAGATAAAGCAGTTGAAGAAATAAAAAGGTTATTCAGGAACATAATGAAAAATTTAATAAGGCGCAAGAATTCAGAGAGAGAGAGCAAGCAGAAATTCATAAGATTAAAAATAAAATTACAGAATTAAACAACTCAATAGAAACTGGAGGAGCAGTATGGAGCAAGTGGAAGGCAGAATCGGTGAGATTGAACATAAAGCACTTGACACCAATATATTTGAAGAAAAATACAGTAAAAGAATTTAAAAAAATGAAGAAACCCGAAGAATCATGTGCGACTCTATCAAAAGAAATATCCTACGAGTGATTGGAGTACCAGAACAGGGAGGGATAACAGAAAATACAGAGAGAGTTGTTGAAGATCTATTCGCAGAAAACTTCCCTGATATCATGAAAGTTGAGAAGATATCTATCCGAGATGCTCAATGAACTCCCATAAGGTAGATCTTAAAAGAAAGTCACCAAGACATGTTATAATCAAACTTGTAAAACCAAAGATAAAGACAGAATTTTAAGAGCATCTGGTGATAAATGAAAAGTCACCTACAAAGGAGAGTCAATAAGAATAAGCTCGGACCACTCAGCACAAACCATGCAGGCAAGAAAGCAGTGGGATGACTTACATAAAGCACTGAAGGAAAAAACTGCCAGCCAAGAATCATATATCCAACAAAATTGTCTCACAAATATGAAGGCAAAATTAGAACATTTCCAGATTAAACAAGTTTAGGGAATTCTTAAAAACCAAACCCAAACTACAAGAAATACTAAAGGGAATTTTCTGGTTAGAAAATCAATAATATCAGATATCAACCCAAGACTAGAACATGGAACAGAGCAATCAGATGTCAACCAGATAGGGAAATCACAAAAATAAATCAAGATTAAAAAACGCTCAAAACAAGGAAAAAGTGATGTCATTGTGTAAGACAACATTAAAAAAATAAAGAGGGCCTAAGAAATGTAGTCATAGATCTTTCATAAGGAGAGGAAGACAAGGCGATACAGAAAAATAATAGGTTTAAACTTAGAAAAACAGGGGTAAATATTAGGGTAACCACAAAGGAAACTAACTCATCAAAATCAAACACAAGAAAAAAATGGAGACTCAGCAGAAACAAACTCAACAACAACAAATAAGAGGAAAACACAATATATAAACTATTCAGCACAAAAAATTAAGTGGGAAAAAGAAATGGTCAACAATACACAAAAAAAGACATCAAAACGACAACACTAAACTCATAAAAACTCATACCTATCCATAATTATGCTGAATGTAAACAGACTAAATGCACCAATAAACAGATAGAGGCAGAATGGATAAAAAAAAAAAAACCATGATCCGTCTATATGCTGCCTACAAGAGACACACCTTAGACTTCGAGACACAAACTAAAACTCAAAGGATGAAAAAAAATATATCAAGTAAACAACAAAAAATAGCAGGAGTGGCAATATTAATTTCTGACAAAATAGACTTTAAAGTTAAATCCACCACAAAGGATAAGGAAGACAATACATAAGGATTAAATGGACAATATACCTGGAGGAAATAACCATATTAAATATTTATGCACCCAACGACAGGGCTACAAGATACATAAACTCTCACAGCATTGAAAAGTGAGATAGAGAGTGACACAATTACCGTAGAAGACTTCAACACACCACTTTCCGTGAAGGACAGAACATCCAGAATGAAGCTCAATGAAGACACGGAAGATCTAAATGCCACAATCAACCAACTTGACCTCATAGACATACACCCAACAGCAGCCAAGTATACTTTCTTTTCTAGTGCACACAGAACTTTCTCTAGAATAGACCACATATTAGGTCATAAAGCAAGCCTCAGCAAAAAACAAAACATCGAAATATTATGAAGCATCTTTCCTGGCCATAATGCAATAAAAGTAGAAATCAATAACAGAAAAAGCAAGGAAAAGAAATCAAACATTTGGAAACTGAACAATAACCTGCTCAAAAACGACTGGGTTATAGAAGACATCAAGGATGCAATAAAGAAATTCAAAGAATCCAATGAGAATGAAAACTCTTCCAGTCAGAACCTTTGAGACACAGCAAAAGCAGCCAACATCATCCTAAATGGAGAGAGCCTGAAAGCACTCTGCTTGAGACTAGGAAACAGACAAGGGTGCCCTTTATCACCATTCTTATTCAACATTGTGCTGGAGGTCCTAGCCAGAGCAATTAGGCTAGATAAAGAAATAAAGGGGATGCAGGTTGGTAAGGAAGAAGTAAAAGTATCTCTATTTGCAGATGACATGATCTTATATACAGAAAACCCTAAAGAATCTTCAAGAAAACTACTGAAACTAATAGAAGAGTTCAGCAGAGTTATCAGGATACGACATAAACACACAAAAATCAGTTGGATTCCTCTACACCAACAAAAGAACATTGAAGAGGAAATCACCAATTCAATACCATTTAAAGTAGCCCCCAAGAAGATAAAATACTTAGTAATAAATCTTGGCAGAGACACAAAGAAAATTACAAGACACTACTGCAAGAAACCAAAAGAGACCTACATAAGTGGAAAAACATACCTTGCTCATGGATAGGAAGGCTTAATTAACATTGGTAAAATGTCTATTCTACCAAAAGCCATCTATAGATACAATGAAATTCTGATCCAAATTCCAATGACATTTTTTAATGAGATGGAAAAACAAATCACCAATTTCATATGGAAGGGAAAGAGGCCCCGAATAAGCAAAGCATTACTGAAAAAGAACAAAGTGGGAGGCCTCACTCTACCTGATTTTAGAAACTATTATACCACCACAGTAGCCAAAACAGCCTGGTACTGGTACAACAGATACATAGACCAATGGAACAGAATTGAGAATCCAGACATAAATTCATCCACATATGAGCAGCTGATATTTGACAAAAGCCCAAAGTCAGTCAATTGGGGAAAAGACAGTCGGTTTAACAAATGGTGCTGGCATAACTGGATATCCATCTGCAAAAAATGAAACAAGACTCATCCCTTACACCGTGCACAAAAACTAACTCAAAGCAGATCAAATGCCTAAATATAAAATCTAAAACTATAAAGATCATGGAAGAAAAAATAGGGACAACACTAGGAGCCCTAGTACATAGCATAACAGTATATAAAACATTACTAACAATGCAGAAGAGAAACTAGGTAACTCGGAGCTCCTAAAAATCAAACACCTATGCTCATCCAAAGACTTCACCAAAAGAGTAAAAAGATTACCCACAGACTGGGAAAAAGTTTTTAGCTATGACATTTCCAGTCAGCATCTGATCTCTGAAATCTACATGATACTGCAAAAACTAAACTACCAAAAGACAATGCAATTAGAAAATGGGCAAAGAATATGAACAGGCACTTCACTGAAGAAGACATTCAGGTAGCTAAGAGATACACAAGGAAATGGTCATGATAATTAGCCATTAGAGAAATGTAAATTACAACTACAATAAGATTCCATCTCACTCCAGTAAAACTGGCATTAATCCAAAAAACACAAAATAATAAATGTTGGAGAGGTGGTGGAGAGACTGGAACACTTATACACTGCTGCTGGGACTCTAAAATGGTACAACTACTTTGGAAATTGATTTGGCACTTCCTTAAAAAGCTAGAAATAGAACTACCATATGATCCAGCAATCCCACTCCTTGGAATATATCCTAGAGAAATAACAGCCTTTACACGAACAGGTATATGCACACCCATGTTCACTGCAGCATTGTTTACAGTAACAAAAAATGGAAGCAATGAAGATGCCCATCAACCGATGAACAGATACATAAATTATGGTATCTTCATGCAATGGAATACTACACATTGATAAAGAACAACGATGAATCTGTGAAACATTTCATAACATGAAGAATCTGGAAGACATTATGCTGAGTGAAATTAGTTGCAAAAGGGCAAATCTTGTATAAGACCACTATTATAAGAACTCGAAAAATAGTTTAAACAGAAAAGAAAATATTCTTTGGGGGTTATGAGGGCAGGAAGGGAAGCAGGGAGAGGGGTTTTCACTAACTAGATGGTAAATAAGAACTATTTTAGGTGAAGTGAAAGACAACATACAATACAGACGAGGTCAGCACAACTGGACTAAACCAAAAGCAACAAAGTTTCCTAAATAAACTGACGCTTTGAAGGCCAGCGTTGCAGGGGCAGGGGTTTGGGGACCATGGTTTCAGGAGACATCTATGTCAACTGGCATAATAAAATCTATTAAGAAACCATTCTGCATCCCACTTTGGAAAGTGGCATGTGGGGTCTTAAATGCTAGCAAGCAGCCATCTAAGATGCATCGATCGGTCTCAACCCACCTGGAGCAAAGGAGAATGAAGAACAGCAAAGACACAAGGTAATTATGAGCCTAAGAGACAGAAAGGGCCACATAATCAGAGACTACATCAGCCTGAGGGTAGAATTAGATGGTGCCCGGCTACAACCGATGGACGCCCTGAGAGGGGTCACAACAGAGACTCCCTAAGAAGCTGGAGAGCAGTGGGATGCAGACGTCATATTCTCATAAATGGTCTGAGGCTAGAAGGACCCGAGGTCATCGTTCCCAGGCCTTCTGTTAGCCCAAGATAGGAACCAGTCCCACAGCCAACTCTTCAGACAGGGATTGGACTGGACTATGGGATAGGAAATGATACTGGTGAAGAGTGAGCTTCTTGGATCAAGTAGACACATGAGACTACATGGCCAGTTCCTGTCTGGAGAAGAGATGAGAGGGTACAGGGGGTCAGAAGCTGGCCAAACGGACATGAAAATAGAGAGTGGAGGAAAGGAGTGTGCTGTCTCATTAGAGGGATAGCAACCAGGAGTATACAGAGAGGTGTATATAAGATTTTTTATGAGAGACTGACTTGATTTGTAAACTTTCACTTAATGCACAATAAAAATTAAAAAAAAAAAGGGAACATCAGCTCCATACATAAATTCAAAGGATACAAATTCATATAAAATAAGAAAGGAATTCTTGGCTTCCTGTTCTGCACAAGATGAAGTAGAAACATTTCTACCTATTCCTTCTGAAAAGTTCAAATAACACTCCTGGACATAATATAGCAAACTAAAACAAGAGACTATGAAAGATGCAAAGAGCTGGAACTTGTTAGGGACCTTGGGACTTAAGGAATGAAATGACACTGAGTTACTTAGGTTTTCTTTCTACCTCCTATATATCCTGGACTTGTTACTGGACAAGACTGCAACCCAGAATCAATGTCAAGTTCAGAAAAAAACGTCCCAAGAAGAGCCTGCTGTCCTTTACCGAAGGCCCTGGATAATAACAGCCCATCAAGACAGAAATCTTTTTTTCTACTCTAGAAAATCACCATAGTCAAACCCGAAGACCACCTCTGCCTCCCCTTGATAACGAGCCTGGAATTCCACCTATACACTGAGATGACAAGGCACCTATCCTGTTCTCATGGTGTCGGCAGAGGCCAAGTGGGAAACCCAGTTTGCACACTGCATGGCAGTTAACAGAAGCCTGCTCAAACAGAAGATTTAAATAAAATTCAGGGTTTTAAGCATACATATGCACAGTGTTCAGGAGATAACTGAAAACCTCTTGTCGCACCAAGAACAAGGAAAATCTGAAGAGAGAAACAACAGGTGCCAACAATCAACAGATGCTAACAATCAACAGATGCCAACAATCAAAGAGATGGCTCAGATGTTGGAATTATTTGACAAAAATATTTTAAAAGCCTATGATAATAATGGAACTGAAAAATGTAAAAACATTTTTTAATTCAGTGAATGAGTTCAACAGTAGCTTGGAGATGATAAAAGAATGAATTCATGAACCTGAAGATGGAACAAGAGAAAATAACCAGTTTAAAAATAGACAGGAAAAAAAATTAATACAGTTTCAGGGACCCGTGGGAAAATAGCAAAACTTCAGAGTCCCAGAAAGACAAGAGAAAAGGTGTAGAGCTGGAAAAAAAAAAAAAAAAAATCAAAAAATAATGACTGAAAATTTTCCCATTTTGGGCATAAAGCATAAGCCTGCATATTGAAGGAGCTGAAAGAAGTTTAGATCTTTCAACTCCAAAAAAACTCATGCCAAGGCACATCAAAACTACATGGCTAAAAATTAAAGTAAAAGAAAAACACCTTGAAAGCAGCTAGAGAGGAATTTTGCATTACCTATAGCGGAACAGGAGCCCTGATAGCACAGTGGTTAAACAAGCTGCTAAACAAAAGGTCACTAGTGCAAATCCACCAGCTGATCCTTGGAAACCCTATGGGGCAGTTCTATTCTATCCTATAGGGTTGCTATTTGTCAGAATCAAATCTACCGCAACAGCTTTGGTTTCATCATAGGGGAACGAGGATTCAAATAACAGTGGGTTTCTCATCTGAAAGTGTAGAGACCAGAGAAAAGTGGCTCATTTTTCAAGCTATGAAAGAACTATCAATCCCATATCTATATCCAGCAACACTAGCCTTTAGGAATAAATTGGAACTATTAACATTCTCAGACAAAGGAAGCTTTAGAAAAACTTCAACCCATTGGTAACTGGCTTCTGACGCCAGGGAAGAACCAAATGTTGGTAGAGTTCTGCCATGCTGCAGGATTCCAGATCCACTGGACCATTAGATTTCTAATAATTTCTTAGAATGGATTATAAATGATGTCATAAATGAGACCTCTTTAATAATCTTCACATTAGTTTGGACCCCTGAAGCTCATTCAGCCAACTGGGGTATCTCAGGTCAGGTGATGATCTAAGAAAATCTGCCGCCATAGCTGCCACAGCCATTGGCTCCAAGAATTTGAAATGTATGTCATCATGTGTTTAAAACCATATGGATATATGCAGTTCAATAAAGATAAGGAAGAATAACACATTTATTTTTCTTCCAAGACCAAATTGATGTTTTCTCAAATTATGTATAACTTAACTTGAAAGAGTAAATATAGACTTCTCTCATTTACTGGAGCCCTGGTGGCACAATGCTTAAGAGTTCAGCTGTTAACCAAAAGGTCAGCAGTTTGAATCCACCAGCTGCTCCTTGGAAACCCTATGGGGCAGTTCTACTCTGTCCTGTAGGGTCAATATGAGTCAGAATCGATGCAACGGGTTTGGTTTTTTTTTTTTTTTTTGCTCAGTTACTTGGTCTCCACTCAGAGCTCTGCTTCATTTATTAAATGACACACAAATAACCATGGACAAAAAATAAATCACAAGAAAAAACATTAAATATTTTGAACTGAATAATAATGAAAACATATAATACATATGTATAATAATGAAAACATACAAGTTTTCATTATAAATATAAAATTTTTTATAAGAAAATATAAACATTTGTTGAGTAACACTGAACTTGTACGTAGATGGAAATTTTATTCTTACACATCTAAAGGAGAAAAGAATAAAGACTGATAATAAATAACTAATTTCACCTTAAGAAGTTAAAAAAGAAAAGCAATATTGTACAACTATGGAAAACGGTAGGGCACATCCTCAAAAGACTAGAAATACCTTACCATCCAGCAATTCTACTCCAAGGTATATACTCTAGAGACTTTCTGAGAGAGACACGGACAGACATATGCACAACTATGTTTACTGCAGCATTATTTGCAATTAAAAAAAATGGAAATAGACTAAGTGCCCTTCAACAAATGAATAGATAAGCAAAATATGGAACATATACATACTATGCAACCATAAAGAACAATGATGAGTCCCTGAAACATAACATGGATGGATGTGGAGGACATAATGCTAAGGGAAATAAGTCAATCACATAAGCACAAATACAGTATGATCCCACTTTTATAAGAAGACAAGAATAGATACATATACAAAGACAAATGTTCATTGGTGGTTACCAGGGATGGGTGGGAGGGGAGGGATTTCAATCTCTAGATCATAGATACTTGTTATTTTTGGTGGAGGGAAAAGTAGCTCTGAATGTGGGTATAATGAGCACACCTTTACCAAAGTAAAGATGCCACTAAGAAGTGCACAAGAGAAAAGGATGTTTGCGGTAAAGAACACGAGATATGTAATTTTGCAACAACACCAACAATAACCAAAAACGAGTGTACGGTCACACATATATGTGTATAGGCACATACGTGTACAGGTAAGTGGACCTGTGTACATATACGAGCACAGATAAAAAAACAAAAAAAGAAACTCACTGCCCTTGAGTTGATTCTGACTCATGCAGACCCTATAGGACAGAGTAGAACTGTCCCACAGAGCTTCCAAGGACTGCCTGGTGGATTCAAACTGCTGACCTCTTAGTTAGCAGCCGTAGCACTTAACTACTATGTCACCAGGGTTTCCATGTGCACAGACACAAGTGTTTATATGTATGTGTATACACAGATACGTGTGTGCATGCACATATACTCACAGAAGACACAGTTACAGTACTTCTCAGACATAACCAAACACCTTGTGAGTTTGGTTTTCTGGGTTTGAAGGCTTAGAACCTTAGTCATTTGGGTAAGTCAACCAAATGGCATAATACAGTTCTCAAAGTTCATGCTCTGCATCCTAGTGAGGTGAGTAGCGTCTGGGGTCTCAAAAGCTTGTGAGAAGCCGTCTAAGATACCACTGTTGGTCTCTACTCATCAGGAGCAAAAGAAAGAAGAAGGAAATCAAAGTCTCATAGAAGAAACTAGTCTATAGGGCTAATAACCTACACAAGCCACAGCCTCATGTACCCTGAGACAGAAGAGCTAGATGATGCCTCGTTACCAAATTGACCGTTCTGATAAGGACCACAATAGATGGGCCCTAATAGAACAGGAGAAGAATGTACAAGAGAATGCAAATTCTTTAAAAAATCCAGACTATGGACCAGTTGAGACTAGAGGACTCCTTGAGACTATCACCCTGAGATACTCTTTAAACCTTGAACCGAAACTATCCCCTAAGGTCACCTTTTAGCAAAAGGGATATTACCCATGAGAACAGTGGTCTATTAAAAAACCATCTATATGAGATCAAAAGGCCAACAATTACTCTGAAGCAAAAATGAGAAGCTAAAGGAGAAGAGAAACTGAAGCACTGGAAGCAGAACAACCAGAACGCAATGAAAGAATGTTGACACATTGTGAAAAATGTAACTAATGTCACTGAACAATTTTTATAGGAACTGTAAATAGAAGCTTAAGTTGCTGTGCAAACTTTCCTGAAAACATAATAAAATATTGTTTAAAAAAAAGAAAGAAAAGCAAAGAAAAACCAAACTAAATAGGAAGAAATGAATACATACATATATACGCAGGTAAAGTTAATTCTTTGAAGGCTGATAATAAAACTGATTAATACCAAGCTATAATAATCAAGAAAAACAGAGTACTAGCCATAAACAATGAGAAAACTGAACTAAATATATGAAAATAACCTTGGTCAGGCAATGCCTGACTACTGCCTATGTGTTCACAGTTGCCCATTTCTTATTCTCCGTTTCACCTTGACCAAACCTTAGTCAAACTTCTCTCCTTTCCAACCAAAAACCAGTTGATACTGAGTCAACTGACTCATGGCAATAAATGTGTGTCAGGCTACAACCGTGCTCTGTATAGAGTTATCAGTGGCTGACTTCTCAAAGGTTGATCATCAGGGCATACTTCCACAGCACTTCTGGGTTGACTGGAGCCTGCAGCCTTTCACTTAGCAGCTCAGTCCGCCAATCACTTGCACCACCCAGGTACTCCTCTCCTCTCCAAAGGCTCCTAAAATTTGGCTAACTTCCATGTGTAAACAAGCACTAAATCACTAATGTGCAGGAACACCCTCCCTCGATAGCTCAGTCTGAGAATCAGCCAACCACAAAGAGAAACTTTTCCTGCAGAAGCACGCTGGTTTTGCCAGCTGTACACCATCAAATCATGCCCTCTCCTCTAGGAGCTCCTGCTAGCTCTTTTTATTTTTTCCTATAATTTTTTTTTCTGTTTAATTTTGAGATACTTGAAAATTTCTAATGTGGAGAATTCTTCCTATTGCAGTATTTTTTCTGAATAAAGTGCCTCTTGTTCTAAGTCTGGATTTTTTTTTTTTTTGGACACTATTATTCCAGAGCAAAAGAGACAAATGAGGTGAGCCTGTTTATCAAACTGGTCTTAAGCAGAGCCTCCAGCTTAATCAAGCCATTAGATAACTGCAGCTCCAGTCAACATACGGCAGTCAAAAAAAGAGTCTGCCTTACAACAACCCAACTAAGCCACTCTCAAATTTCTAACCCATAGAACTCGTAAAATAATAAAGGGTTGTTGATTTAAGCCAATATGTTTTGGGGGAAATTTGTTGCACGGCAATAGACAATTAATATACCAAGTCTTAGGTGGCACTATGGCAAGAGACCTCTTTAAAGTCTTAATAAACAAAGATGTCATCTTGAAGACTAATGTGCACCTGACCCAAGCCATGATGTTTTTAATCTCCTCCTGTGCACGTGAAAGCTGGACAATGAATAAGGAAGACTGAAGAATTGGCCCCTTTGAATGATGGTATTGGCAAAGAATACTGAATATACCACAGACTGCCAAAAGAATGAACAAATCTGTCTTGAGAAAAGTACAGCCAAAATGCTCCTTAGAAGCAAGGATGGCGAGGCTACATCTCACACACTTTGGACATATTATCAAGAGGGTTCAGTCCTTAGAGAAGAACGTCATGTTTGGTAAAGTAAGAGGATCACCAAAAAAGAGGAAGACCCTCAATGAGATGGATTGACACAGTGGCTGCAACAATGGACTCAAGCATAACAACTATTGTGAGGATGGTGCAGGACCAGGCAGTGTTTCATTCTGCTGTATATAGAGTTGCTATGTACAACCTTGACAGCACCTAACAACAGCAAGAACAGGTGGTACTATTATTTCTCAATGCTTAAATTCAGACATTGGAAGAATTATATTATTTAGAGAAATATACTCCTATACACATACATTTTGAGGGGCTAAACAATTAAGAGAACATGCAAAAACGTATTTTTGATCATACTTAGAAAAGCCTACTTTGGAAACCAAAGAATCCTAAAAATGTTCTAATTTACATACACGATAAGAAAACTATTAGCTTTTATTGTGAGTGGTTTTTTTTTAGTAGAAAGTCATTTCAAATTCTAAAAACTAGATCAAGACATGAATGGAACTTACAGCTACATCCTGGCACAGATACTCAGCTACTGCTAGTACATAAGGCCATATTTCCCCTGGTTGCAGGATAAAAGACATTTTTACACACATAGCTGATTATTATACTCAAGGTCGTATTTTGGCTTTTGTGGACTTGCTCTGATTTTCAGGTTCAACCTGAACTTGCATATGAGCAAATGATGGTCTGACCCACAGTCAGCCCCTGGCCTTGTTCTGACTGATGATACTGAGCTTTTCCATCATCTCCTTCCACAGATATAGTTGATTTGAACCCTGTGTATTCCATCTGGCGAGGTCCACATGTACAGTCACTGTTTACGTTGGTGAAAAAAGGTATTTGCAATGAAGAAATTGTTGGTCTTGCAAAATTCTATCATTTGATCTCCAGCATTGTTTCTATCACCAAGGCCATATTTTTCCAGCTACCAATCCTCCTTCTTTGCTTCCAACTTTCACTTTCCAATCACGAGTAATTAACAATGCATCCTGATTGCATGTTCGATCAATTTCAGACTGCAGCAGCTGATAAAAATCTTCTATTTCATCATCTCTGGCCTTAGTGGTTGGTGCATAAATTTGAATAATACTCATATTAACTGGTCTTCCTTGTAGGTGTATGGATATTATCCTATCACTGACAGCATTGTAGTTCAGGATAGATCTTGAAATGTTCTTTTTGATGATGAATGCAACACCATTCCTCTTCAAGCTGTCATTCCCAGCACAGTAGACTATATGATTGTCCAATTCAAAATGGCCAACACCAGTCCATTTCAGCTCACTAATGTCTAGGATATGGATGTAAATGCGCTCCATTTCATTTTTGATGATTTCCAGTTTTCCTAGGGTCATACTTTGTACATTCCAGGTTCCGATTATTAATGGATGTTTGCAGATGTTTCTTCTCATTTTGAGTAGTGCCACATCAGCAAATGAAGGTTCCAAAAGCTTTACTCCAGCTATGTCATTAAGGTTGACTCTACTTTGAGGAGGAAGTTCTTTCCCAGTCATCTTTTGAGTGCCTTCCAACCTGGGGGCTCATCTTCCAGCACTGTATCAGGTAATGTTCAATACAATGTATCCTTCCACCATACCTATTCAATCTGTATGCTGAGCAAATAATCTGAGAAGCTGGACTATATGAAGAACGGGCATCAGGATTGGAGGAAGACTCATTAACAACCTGCGTTATGCAGATGACACAACCTTGCTTGCTGAAAGTGAAGAGGACTTGAAGTGCTTACTGATGAAGATCAAAGACCACAGCCTTCAGTATGGATTACACCTCAGCATAAAATAAAAATCCTCGCAACTAGACGAATAAGCCACATCACGATAGAGAAATGACTGAAGTTGTCAAAGAATTCATTTTACTTGGATGCACAATCAATACCCATGGAAGCAGCAGTCAAGAAATCAAAACACACATTGCATTGGGCAAATCGGCTGCAAAAAGACCTCTTTGAAGTGTTGAAAAGCAAAGATATCACCTTGAGGACTAAGGTGCACCTGACTCAAGCCATGGTATTTTCAATTGCATCCCATGCATGTGAAAGCTGAACAATGAATAAGGAAGACCAAAGAATTGACGCCTTTGAACTGTGGTGTTGGCAAAGAATATTGACTATACCATGGACTGCCAAAAGAACGAACGAATCTGTCTTGGAATAAGGACAACCAGAATGCTCCTTGGAAGCAAGGATGGCGAGACTGTGTCCTACATACTTTGGACATGTTGTCAGGAGGGATCAGTCCCTAGAGAAGGACATCGTCCTTGGTAAACTACAGGGTCAGAAGAAAAGATGAAGACCCTCGGTGAGATGGACTGACACAGTGGCTGCAACAACAAGCGTATTTTATCTTCACTTCTGTGTGTAATCCTTTCAGGTATGTAGAAGCCATTTGTGGTGTAAGGAGGATTACATGTGACTTTTGAAAAGAAACACAATGTGATACATGGAATTAAAAAGTAGTTTTTTTTTTATCCTTAGTACAATAAAACATGTAACATAAAAATGAGCACAGCCTCATATCCTTCCTGCCACATCACTCATATATTCCTCTGTTGTATTTGTTAACTGTTGTATGTGTGCCCCTTGGACTCATGATCCTTCTATTTCTCCAAAGCCATCACACTCTTCATGACATTCCATAACTGGCAAATATTCCTTCCACTTTCTTCACTTCCTTGCCTTCTTTATCTGTCTACAGGACTATTTACAAAGTATTCTGGTTCTCTTCTTTCCACACATGGTTGTATAGGTTATTCTTGCCCTTTTGATGTAGACATGGACAAACGATTTGTATAGCCAATGAAATGACTTGTATAGCCAATGAAATGAATGTGGAAGTAGTATGTTTCACTTTAAGGAGGAAGTTTTAAAAGCCACTGTGTAAACTTTTATGTTCCCTTCTCCATTGCTACAGTGATTATAGATGTACGTTGAGAGATATTTCTATCATTTGAGTCTTGAATTAACACAATGAAGAATCCCTTTCTGACTTACACTGGAAATGAAGCACAAACAGGAAATATAATTTGATTTATTAGGCTACTGAGATTTGGAGAGTTATTTTTCTTACTGTGATCTGGAGATACATTTTCCTTAACAGTAACAGAATAACCTAGTCCCGGGACTGGACAACCTTTTCTGCAAAGTACCAGATACAAGTTCTCTGTTACAACTCCTCAGCTCTGCCATTGTAACACAAAAGAACATATATATAATACCTAAACAAATGGCTATGGCTGTATTCTGATTAAACTTTATTTACAAAAAAAGGGGACAGTTTGTTTTAATTAGTGACCTGATCAATTGATAAAGCTCCTTCTCATTCCTCTCCATCAACTCTGCTAAATCTCTGCAATGGATAAACTTTTTAAGTTCCCTTTTCAAATAAAATATCATTCCTTTTAAGAATCATTGTAGAAAAGCCACAAGACAATCTTTATTGTTGCCATATTGTAATTCTACCTAATAACCTGTGGTAGAAACTCAGCATTGCCTGAAATCCATTTATATGTCCCTAATTTATTTCCTTTTCCCAAAGAAACTGTCCCACAGTCTCACTTTCCGCAAGCCACCTTACCCAACTGCTCCTTCATTAACAGGTAATAAGTCCTCGTATTCACAGAAAACAATTTAGACTATCAGTTGTGACCTCCCTTCATTTGTTTCCCAAATTCCTTCAACTTTAGTTTTACCTATTTCATACTTAAGCCTTTTAAGTCTCAGATAATAAGGTATTTCTTTCAAATCAGGTAGCTTCTCACCTTCAGGCATTTCATTTCCCCATGGATACTAAACCGTTGTTTATTCCTTTCCTCTCTGTCATGTTATCAGCCACCCTCTCATACAGATATGCAAACTCGTCTTATTGTTTAAACTCTTTTCCGAACCTTTTGTTTCAGTTTTGCGTAAGTACTGTATTCTTCCCTCCTTTCACAAACAAGATCCTCAAAATACCATTTTATGATTGTTATCTCCACTTTCTTTCCTCCCATTTTTTTTCAAGACATTGCTATCTGGATTCTAACGCCTCCATGTGGTGGCACTACTCTGAAAAAGTCGCAAATGTTCTCCAACTTCCAAATTCAAAAATTCTTTATATTATACATATTACATGGTTGACATGTAATATGGACTCCTTAGTTACTTGTTGAACTGAACAAATTTCTCTGTAATATTTTGAGACTATTGATCACTGAGTTCTTGAAGTTCTCTAATTGCTCATATTTTTACGTTCTCTGATTCTCCTCCTTCTCAGACATAACTTTTATTTTTCTCTGGCTCCTCTTCCTTTATTCTACTTACTTTTTGGGCCCTGTCTATTTCATCTTTTGTTACAATGAAGGCAAAAGGCTACACCCTTCAGGATGGACTACACTTGATCATAAAGAAAGTAAAAATCCTTATGACTGGACCAAAAAACAACATCATGATAAATGGCAAAGATATTGAAGTTCTCAAGGATTTCATTCTCCTTTTTTCACTGTACTTTAGATGAAGATTTACAGAACAAATTAGCTACTCATTAAACAATTATGACACATATTGTTCTGTGAAAATTGGTTGCCAGCCCTATGACATGTCAACACTCTCCCCTTCTCAACCTTGGGTTCCCTATTACTAGCTTTCTGGTCCTCTCCTGCCTTCTCCCCCTTGTCCCTGGGCTAGTGTGCCCATTTAGTAGTTTTGTTTTATGGGCCTGTCTAATCTTTAGCTGAAGATTGAACCTCGGAGTGCCTTCATGACTGAGTTAAGAGAGTTTCCGGGGACCATACTCTTTGGCTTTCTCTTGTGTCTGTCAGACCAGTAAGTCTGATTTTTTTTTTTTGTCTCTTAGTCACTCGAATGTCTTCCTTGGTTTAGTGTCTGTTCATATCCTTTGCCCATTTTTTTAATTGGTTTATTTGTCTTTTTGTTGTAGAGGCGTTGGAATTTTTTTTGTGTGTGAAGATTTTAGAGATTAGACCTTTGTCAGTCAAAAAGTTTTTCCCAGTTTCTACGTTCTCTTTTTACTCTTTTGATGAAGTCTTTTGATGAGTATAAGTGCTTGATTTTTAGAAGATCTGTTATCTGGCTTATCTTCTGGAGTTTTTGTGTTGTTAGTTATGGTTTGTATCCTGTTAATGCTGTGTATTAGGGCCTCTAGCATCGATTCTACTTTTCTTCAATGATCTTTATAGTTTTTGGCTTTATATTTAGGTCTTTTGATCCATTTTGAATTAGTTTTTGTGTATGATGTGAAGTATGAATCCTTTTTTTTTTTTTTGCAGATGGACATCCAGTTTTGCCAGCACCATTTGTTAAGAAGACTGTCTTTTCCCCATCTGATGGACTTTGGGCCATTGTCGAAGATCAGGTGACTGTACATGGATGGATTTACATCTGGGTTCTCAACTCTGTTCCATTGGTCAATTTGTCTGTCATTGTCCCAGGACCAGGCTATTTTGCCTACCACAGGCTGTATAGCAGGTACTGAGGTCAGGTAGTGCCAGTCCTCCTACTTTATTCTTCTTCTTCAATAGTGCTTTACATATCTGGGGCCACTTTTCTTTCCATATAAAGTTAATGATTAGTTTTTTCCGTTCTTTAAATAATGCTGTTGGTATCTGGTTTGGGATTGCATTGTATTTGTAGAATGCTTTGGATAGAACTGACATTTTCACAATGTCGAGTCTACTTATTCATGACCATAGTATGTTTTTCCATTTATGTAGGTGTCCTTAGGTTTCCTGCAGTAGTGTTTTGTAGTTTTCTTTGTATAGGTCTTTTACGTCCCTGGTTAGATTGATTCCTAAGTTTTATTTATTTATTTATTTTAGGGGCTATTATAAATGGTATTGTTTTCCTGATTTCCTTTTCATCGTTCTCTTTACTGGTACATAGGAATTCAAATGATTTTTGTATGTCTATCTTATATCCTGCTCTCTGCTGAATCTTTCTACTAGTTCCAATAGTTTTCTTGTGGAGCCTTTTCGGTTTTCTACTTATAGTATCACATTATCCACAAACAGGGACAGTTTTACTTGTTCATTACTGTCTCAGTTATCTGGTGCTTTTATAACAGAAGTACCGCAAGTGGATGGCTTTAATAAAGAGAGGTTTATTCTCTCACAGTCCAGTAGGCTAGAAGTGAATACAGGGCACCTGCTCCAGGGGAAGGCTCTCTCTCTCTCTCTCTCTCTCGGTCAGCTCTGGAGGAAGGTCCTTGTCATCGGTCTGGGAGCATCTCAGTGCAGGAACCTCAGGTCCAAAAGACACACTCTGCTCCTGGCTCTGCTTTCTTGGTGGTATGAGGTCCCCATGACTCTCTGCTCATTTCTCTCTTTTATTACTCAAAAGAGATTGGCTTAAGACACTACCTAATCTCATAGATCTCATCAGTATAACTGCGGCTAATCAATCTTATTACATCATAGTGATAGGATTTATGACATATAGGGAAATCATATCAGAAGATAAAATAGTAGACAATCATACAGTCATACAAGTGTATCATGACCTAGCCAAGTTGACAAGTATTTTGGGAGGACACAATTCAATCCATGACAATTACCAATTTGTATACCCTTTATTTCTTCTTCTTGCCTTATTGCTCTAGCTATGATTTCCAGCACAATGTTAAACACGAGTAGTGATAAGGGGGATCTTTGTCTTGTTCCTGTTCTCAAGGGGAATGTTTTCAGCCTCTCTCCATTAAGAATGATGTTGGCTGTTTTTCTATTTAAAAAAAAAAAAAAAAAACCTGTTGCCGTCAAGTCCATTCTGTCTCATAGCGACCCTATAAGACAGAGTGGAACTGCCCCATAAAGTTTCCAAGGAGCACGTGGTGGATTTGAACTGCTGACCTTTACGTTAGCAGCTGTAGCACTTATACCACTACACCACCAGGGTTTCCTGGTTTTCTATAGATGCCCTTTATTATGCTGAGGAATATCCCTTCTATACCTATTTTTATCAGTAATGGGTGTTGAACTTTATTAAATGCCTATTCTGTGTTGACTGAGACAATCATGTGATTCTTTTATTTATGTGGTAGATTGTGTTGATTGATCTCCTAGTGTTGAACTATCCTTGCACACCTGTTATGAATCCCACTTGGTCATGATGTATTATTTTTTTGATATGATGAATTCTATTGGCTAGAATTTTGAGATTTTTTGCATCTATATTCATGGAAGATATTGGCACTTAATTTGTTTTTTTTTTTTTTTTTTTGGTGTCTTTTCCTGATTTTTGTATCAAGGTTATGCTGGATTCATAGAATGAATTCAAAAGTATCCCTTCAGTTTCTGTGCTCTGAAATAGTTTGAATAGTACTGGTATAAGCTCTTCTCTAAATGTTTGGTAGAATTCTCCAGTGAAGTCATCTGGGCCAGGGCTTTTTTTATGTTGAGAGCTTTTTGTTGTTGATGTTTTTAGCTTTTCAGTCTCTTGTTATGAATCTGTTCAGGTTTTCAACTTTTGTTTCTGCTAGTTTGGGCAGCAGTGTGTTTCCAGACATTTGCCCATTTCCTCTAGGTTTTCAAATTTGTTGGAGTATGCTTTTTCATAATACTTTGTTATGATCTTTTTTATTTCAGTTGGGTCTGTTGTAGTGTCCCCGTTTTCATTTCTTATTTTGGCTATTTGCCTCCTCTCCTGTTTTTCTTTGGTCAATTTGGTCAATGGTTTGTCAATTTTGTTGATCCTTTCAAAAAACCAACTTCTGGTTTTGCTGATTCTTTCTATTGTTTTTCTATATCCTTTCTTCTGGTGGCTGTGGGCTTCTTTCGCTGTTCTCTATTTGTTCCAGTTGTGTAGCCAATATTTTGATTTTGTCCCTTTCTTCTTTTTTGATGTGTGCATCTATTGCTATAAATTGACATCTAAGCACTGCCTTTGCCGTGTCCCAAAGGTTTTCATATGATGTGTTTTCATTCTTATTTGATTCTGGGAATTTTCTGATTCCATCTTTGACTTCTTCTACTACCTGGTGGTTTTTAAGCAGGATGTTATTCAATTTCCATGTATTTGATTTTTTTTTCCTTGCTCTTCCTCTTGTTAATTTCTACACTGATGGCATTGTGACCAGGGAAGACACTTTGTATTATCTCAGTGTTTTGGATTTTGTTGAGGGTTCCTTTGTGGCCTAAGATATGGTCTATTCGGGAGAATATCCCATGTGCATTGGAAAAGAATGTGTACTTTGCAGCTGTTGGGTGAAGTATTCTATGTATGTCTACGAGGTCAAGTTGGCTGAATGTGGCCTTTAGATCTTCTGTATCTTTGTTGAGTTTCTTTCTAGATGTTCTGTCCTTTACAGAGAGTGGTGTGTTGCAGTCTCCTACTATTATTGTGGAACTATCAATTTCTCTTTTCAGTGCAGTTTCTTTTATGTATTTTGGAGCCTTGAGACCTGGTGGTGCAGTGGTTAAGCATTTGGCTGCTAACCAAAAGGCTGGCAATTCAAATCCACCAGCTGCTCCTTGGAAACCCTATGGGACAACTCTATTCTGTCCTATAGGGTTGCTATGAGAAGGAATTGACTCGACAGCAACAGGTTAGGTTTTTTGCTTATTGGTGTGCAGCTGTGTATTATGGTTATGTCTTCATAATGGATTGTCTCTGTAATCATTACGTAATGTCTTTCTTTGTCTTTTATGGTGGATTTTGTTCTACAGTCTATCTTATCTGAGATTAATATTGCCACTCTTTTCTCTTTTTTGGTAGCCGTTTGATACATTTTTTTCCATCCTTTCATTTTTAATAAATTTATGTCTTTGTTTCTAAGGTGTGTCTCTTGTAGACAGCATATCGATGAGTTCTGTTTTTGCATCCATTCTGTCACTCTATGTCTCTTTATGAGTGCATCCAGGCCATTTACATTCAGTGTAATTACTGATAGGTATGAGTTTATTGCTTCATTTTGTAGTGTTTTTTTGGAGGGGTGCTGACATTTTCTTTGTTCCTCTTATTCTCCTGTGCTAAATAACTTTTGTTCGTGGACTTTTTCTTTTTTTGCTCCTTTGTTTTTGTAGAGTTTGTGTTTACTGAGACATTAGATTTTGCTTCTTTATTTTGATGTGTAGGTTTGTTAACTTTCTTTGTGGTTACATCAAAATTTACCTTTAAGATACCAAGTCTTTTATTACTTGGTATCTCCTTGCCTTCCTCTCCATTTAAAAGTCCTATACCTATGCTGTTTATCCCCCTTTTTATTGCTCTGATGTTGCTGTCATTTGCAGTTAACCTCTCTGGTTCCCTGCTGTAAATCTTTTAGTTTTCTTTTATCCTTGAAAGTTCATTACCTAGGTTGGTATCTGGCTGATGCGGTCTCGAGTCTTAGATTCAGGCTGTTGTCCAATGTTGTTGACTCCCTGGCTGAAAGACTCCCTTTAATAATTCTTGTAAATTTGGGTTAGTTTTTACATATTCCCTTAATTTCTGTTTATCTGGAAATATCCTACTTTTGCCATTTGAGCAAGAATTTTGAAGAATATATTCTTCTTGGTTAGCAATTTTTTCTTTCAAGGTTTTATATATGTCATTCCATTGCCTTCTTGCTTGCATGGTTTCTACCAGGTAATCAGAGCTTATCCTTTGTACATGACTTTCCATTTTTCTTGAGCTGGTGTCAGGATTCTTTGTTTTTAGCGAGTGTGATTATGATATGCTTTTGTGTTTTTATTTTGGGGTTTATGCTATATGGGGTTCATTGAGCTTCTTGGACAGTCCGCTTTTCACCTTTCATAATAGGGAAACTTTCTGTCAGCATTCTTTCAATGATCCTCTCTGTTTTTGCTGCTTTCTCCCCATTCTCAAACTCCAATCACTTGCAAATTTTTGCTTTTGATAGTATCCCACATGGTGCTCAGGGCTTCTTCATTTTTTTTCTTTTCTCCCATTTTTCATCAAAGTGTTATCCAAGTACTTGTCTTCAATTTTGCTGATCCTCTCTTCCATTGTTTCAAACCAGCTCCTCAAACCTTCTATGATACTGTTTATTTCTGGAATCTTGTTGTTCACCTTCTGGATTTCTAATTGCTGTTTTGTATAATGTCTAGTTGTGAGCTTATTTTGACATTTTATTCCTGTGTTATTGTCCTGAATTCTTTCATTGCTTTGTCTGTCTTTTCCATGATTTTGTCTGTCTCTTCCTCATTTTTGCCATGTTTTCCTTCATCTCTTGGACCCAAAAAACCAAACCAAACCCAGTGCCATCGAGTTGGTTCCGACTCACAGCCACCCTATGGGACAGAGTAGAACTGCCCCATGGAATTTCCAAGGAGCGCCTGGCAGATTCGAACTGCCAACCCTTCGGTTAGCAGGCGTAGCACTTAACCACTACACCACCAGGGTTCTCTCTGAATATTTGAGATCTGAATTCCCTATTAGATAGTTCAGTGCCTTTTCTTCTGTTGGAAGGTCACCTGGCATTTTATTTTGGATGCCTACTGGAACCATCCTCTTCTGTTTTTTTTAAATGTTTTTGATATTGTCTGCCATCTTCGGATCATTCAGTAACTGTTTTCTTTGTTTATTCATTGTAGACTTGTTTTGTCCTGCTTTTTTGTTTTATTTGGTTATGTCTGAGTAGGTGGACTAGGCATTCCTTGTTGTTTGTGGGCAAGATACTTCTCACCACCTTGTCCAATGAGAAGGGTCAGTTGTACAGCTATGATGCAGCAGTGCAGGTTCAGCGGAGAGCGAGGGGCTGGGAAGGGTCATTTTCAGCATGTACTGGGGCCAACAGGGCAGCACCAGGGGTCACTGCAGGGCAAGTTCTGGTAGACTGTGCTGTGCCACTCAGGGGTGTGATGCTCAGCACACAGTGCAGATAGACAGGAGGGACACGGAAGGATGTGACGTGTGGAGCTACGTGGATACGGGAAAGAAGAGAAAGAGAAGAGAGTAACAGAAGCCAAAAAAAAAAAAGTGCTGAGGAAGCTGGCCATTGGAGTGGTGCAGAGCTGGGGAAGCTGTGTGCCAGTCGCTTTCTAGCTGGGTGGTGTAGCACAGCCCATCAAGAAGGGACAGATATGGCACATGACACCAGGTGGGTGGGAGATAGGAAAGAAAAGAATAAGAAACTAGGTTTTAAGAAAAAGAGACAGAGAGAAAGGCACACACGGCCTGTCTTTTCAATGACCTCTTGCTTTCTACATGTATGATGTCCTTGATGTCATTCTATAACTCGTCCAGTCTTTGGTCACCAGTGTTCAATGCGTCAAATCTATTCTTCAGATGGTCTCTAAATTCAGATGAGATATACTCAAGGTCATATTTTGGCTCTCGTGGACTTGCTCTGATTTTCTTCAGTTTCAGCTTGAACTTGCGTATGAGCAATTAATGGTCTGTTCCACAGTTGGCCCCTGGCCTTTTTCTGACTGATGATATTGAGCTTTTCCATTGTCTCTTTCCACAGATGTAGGAATTCGATTTCTGTGTGCTCCATCTGGCGAGGTCCATGGGGACAGTCGCCGTTTATGTTGGTGAAAGAAGGAATTTCAGTGAAGTCGTTGGTCTTGCAAAATTCTATCATTCGATCTCCAGCATTGTTTCTATCACCAAGGCCATATTTTCCAACAACCGATCTTTCTTCTTTGTTTCCAACTTCCACATTAAAATCACCAGTAATTATCAATGCATCTTGATTGCATGTTTGATCAATTTCAGACTTCAGAAGCTGATAAAAATCTTCTGTTCCTTCACCTTTGGCCCCAGAGGTTGGTACGTATATTTGAATAATAGTCATATTAACTGGTCTTCCCTGTAGGCGTATGGATATTATCCTATCACTGACAGCACTGTATATCAGGATAGATCCTGAAATGTTCTTTTTGACGATGAATGCAACACCATTCCTCTTCAAGCTGTCATTCCCAGCATAGTAGACTATATGATTGTCCAATTCAAAATGGCCAATACCAGTCCATTTCAGTTCACTAACGCCTAGGATATCAATGTTTATACGTTCCATTTCATTTTTGAAGATTTCTAATTTTCCTAGATTCATACTTTGTACATTCCAGGTTCCGATTATTAATGGATGTTTGCAGCTGTTTCTTCTTATTTTGAGTTGTGCCACATCAGCAAATGAAGGTCCTGAAAGCTTTACTCCATCCACATCATTAAGGTCGACTCTACTTTCAGGAGGCAGCTCTTGCCCAGTCATCTTTTGAGTGCCTTCCAACCTGGGGGCTCATCTTCCAGCACTGTATCAGACAATGTTGTGCTGCTATTCATAAGGTTTTCACTGGCTAATACTTTTCAGAAGTAGACTGCCGGGTTCTTCTTCCTAGTCTGTCTTAGTCTGGAAGCTCAGCTGAAACCTGTCCTCTGTGGGTGACCTTGCTGGTATCTGAATACCGGTGGCATAGCTCCCAGCATCACAGCAACACGCAAGCCCCCACAGTATGGTGATGGTAAAGATGGTAAAGAATATTAAATATACTAGGGACTGTCAGAAAAATGAACACATCTGTCCTCGAAGAAGTACAGTTAGAATGTGTCTTAAAAGCAAAATGGAGAGACATCTTGAGGCGGGACCAAGATGGCGGACTAGGTAGACGCTACCTCGGATCCCTCTTGCAACAAAGACTCGGAAAAACAAGTGAATCGATCACATACATAACAATCTACAGACCCTGAACAACAAACACAGATTTAGAGACGGAAAACGAACAAATACGGGGAAGCAGTGATTGTTTTTGGAGCCAGGAGCCAGCGTCCCAGTCAGGTAACCTTGGCGCCCGTTTTAGGGCAGGGCCCAGGGGAGCTGACGGCGCAAACAAGGGGCGCAGCCCTACCCCCCTGAACTCATCCCGGGAGGGGGCCCAGCCAGTCTGCGCGGGTGGCGTGGCGATGCAGCCGGTGGGAGAAGTCCCTGGGAGGCAGTGAGTGGTCTTGGAGCTGGGAGTCCAGCGTCCCAGCTGGGGAATCTTGCCGCCGGGCATTTGACTGGGCGCTGTCACGGCACAAGCATGGATAGCTGCTCCACTCCCCTGAACTAACCCCGGGAGGGGGCCCAGCCGGTCTTCAGGAGTGGCGCGACGATGTGGCGGGAGGGAGGAGAAGTCCCCGGGAGGCAGCGACTGATTTTGGAGCTGGGAGGGCAATGTCCCAGCCGGGGAATCTTGCCGCCGGGCATTTGACTGGGCGCTGTCCCGGAGCAAGCACGGAGAGCTGCTCCACTCCCCTGAACTAACCCCGGGAGGGGGCCTAGCCAGTTCACGGGGGCGGCGAGGCGACGCGGCTGGCGGGACGAGAAGTCCCTGGGAGGCAGCAACTGATTTTGGAGTCGGGAGTACACCGTCCCAGCAGGGGAACCTTGACGTGGGGCGTGGGACTGGCAGTGGAGGATCTGACCACGGCTTCAGTGGGCCAGATCCCCGGGGGCAATCTCCACACAGCCAGCACACTTAGGCGACATGACCCTCGGGATTCTCAGATAAAATAGTCATTCCAAGCAAGACAAGCAACTCTGGCTATATTCTGAAGTGCTACTCTCCTATCTCTCTGATCCCTCCCCCACCCTCCCCAGGCGGCATCATTAACATTGGTATTTCCTGAGCCAGAAGGAGAACGGCTCCGGCTCTGCGGCGGCTTTGCTTCCCCCCCGTTTTTTTTTCTTTTGGTCTTTTCCTAATCCACTCTTCCGGCCTGAGAGAAGGAAACACAAAAAACCCAGGGACCAAAAATCCACCCCTAATTGGACTAAAAACACAGAACCAGCTACAGCCAAGCATATATAATCCAAATCTCAGACTTTCATCCTTACAGGGAACAAGGTGGCGGTAATAATCCAAAGGCAGTTCTGATAGGGATCTGACTGCATTTTTTTTTTTAGTGGATTTTCTGGAAAAACTAGTTTCCCAGTGATGGCTTGGAGACAGCAGTCCATATCAAACCACATAAAGAAGCAGACCATGACAGCTTCTACAACCCCCCAAACAAAAGAATCAAAATCTTTCCCAAATGAAGATATAATTCTGGAATTATCAGATACAGAATATAAAAAATTAATTTACAGAATTTTTCAAGACATCAGAAACGAAATAAGGCAAACTGAAGAAAAAGCCAAGGAACACACTGATAAAACAGTTCAAGAACTCAAAAAGATTATTCAAGAACATAGTGGAAAAATTAATAAGTTGCAAGAATCCATAGAGAGACAGCATGTAGAAATGCAAAAGATTAACAATAAAATTACAGAATTAGACAACGCAATAGGAAGTCAGAGGAGCAGACTCGAGCAATCAGAACGCAGACTGGGACATCTGGAGGACCAGGGAAATAACACCAACATAGCTGAAAAAAAATCAGATAAAAGAATTTAAAAAAATGAAGAAACCCTAAGAATCATGTGGGACTCTATCAAGAAGGATAACTTGCGTCTAATTGGAGTCCCAGAACAGGGAGGGAGGACAGAAAACACAGAGAAAATAGTAGAAGATCTCCTGACAGAAAACTTCCCTGACATCATGAAAGACGAAAGGATATCTATCCAAGATGCTCATCGAACCCCATTTAAGATTGATCCAAAAAGAAAAACACCAAGACATATTATCATCAAACTCGCCAAAACCAAAGATAAACAGAAAATTTTAAAAGCAGCCAGGGAGAAAAGAAAGGTTTCCTTCAAGGGAGAATCAATAAGTTCAGACTACTCAGCAGAAACCATGCAGGCAAGAAGGGAATGGGACGACATATACAGAGCACTGAAGGAGAAAAACTGCCAGCCAAGGATCATATATCCAGCAAAACTCTCTCTGAAATTTGAAGGCGAAATTAAGATATTTACAGATAAACACAAGTTTAGAGAATTTGCAAAAACCAAACCAAAGCTACAAGAAATACTAAAGGATATTGTTTGGTCAGAAAACCAGTAACATCAGATACCAGCACAACACAAGGTCACAAAACAGAACATCCTGACATCAACTCAAATAGGGAAATCCCAAAAACAAATTAAGATTAATTAAAAAAAAATGCTCAGAACAGGGAATCACTGAAGTCAATACGTAAAAGATCACAATAATCAAAAAAGGGACTAAATACAGGAGGCACAGAACTGCCATATGGAGAGTGATACAAGGCGATATAGAACAATACAAGTTAGGTTTTTACTTAGAAAAATAGGGGTAAATAATAAGGTAACCACAAAGAGGTATAACAACTCCATAACTCAAGATAAAAGCCAAGAAAAACGTACCGACTCAACAAACATAAAGTCAAACACTACGAAAATGAGGATCTCACAATTTACTAAGAAAAACGTCTCAGCACAAAAAAGTATGTGGAAAAATGAAATTGTCAACAATACACATAAAAAGGCATCAAAATGACAACACTAAACACTTATTTATCTATAACTATGTTGAATGTAAATGGACTAAATGCACCAATAAAGGGACAGAGAGCCTCGGAATGGATAAAGAAACACGATCTGTCTATATGCTGTCTACAAGAGGCACACCTTAGACTTAGAGACACAAACAAACTAAAACTCAAAGGATGGAAAAAAAAATATATCAAGCAAACAATAAGCAAAAAAGAAGAGGAGTAGCAATATTAATTTCTGACAAAATAGACTTCAGACTTAAATCCACCACAAAGGATAAAGAAGGACACTACATAATGATAAGAGGGACAACTGATCAGGAAGACATAACCATATTAAATATTTATGCACCCAATGACAGGGCTGCAAGATACATAAATCAAATTTTAACAGAACTGAAAAGTGAGATAGACACCTCCACAATTATAGTAGGAGACTTCAACACGCCACTTTCAGAAAAGGACAGGACTTCCAGTAAGAAGCTCAATAGAGACACAGAAGACCTAATTACAACAATCAACCAACTTGACCTCATTGACTTCTACAGAACTCTCCACCGAACTGCTGCAAAGTATACTTTTTTTTTCTATCGCACATGGAAAATTCTCTAGAATAGACCACATATTAGGTCATAAAACAAACCTCTGCAAAGTCGAAAACATCGAAATATTACAAAGCATCTTCTCAGACCACAAGGCAATAAAATGAGAAATCAATAACAGAAAAACTAGGGAAAAGAAATCAAATACTTGGAAACTAAACAGTACCCTCCTGAAAAAAGACTGGGTTATAGAAGACATCAAGGAGGGAATGAGGAAATTCATAGAATGCAACGAGAATGAAAATACTTCCTATCAAAACCTTTGGGACACAGCAAAAGCAGTGCTCAGAGGCCAATTTATATCAATAAATGCACACATACAAAAAGAAGAAAGAGGCAAAATCAGAGAACTGTCCCTACAACTTGAACAAATAGAAAGTGAGCAACAAAAGAATCCATCAGGCACCAGAAGAAAACAAATAAAAAATTAGAGCTGAACTAAATGAATTAGAGAACAGAAAAACAATTGAAAGAATTAACAAAGCCAAAAGCTGGTTCTTTGAAAAAATTAACAAAATTGATAAACCATTGGCTAGACTGACTAAAGAAATACAGGAAAGGAAACAAATAACCTGAATAAGAAACGAGAAGGACCACATCACAACAGACCCAACTGAAATTAAAAGAATCATATCAGATTATTACGAAAAATTGTACTCTAACAAATTTGCAAACCTAGAAGAAATGGATGAATTCCTGGAAAAACACTACCTACCTAAACTAACACATTCAGAAGTAGAACAACTAAATAGACCCATAACAAAAAAAGAGACTGAAACGGTAATCAAAAAACTCCCAATGAAAAAAAGCCCTGGCCCAGACGGCTTCACTGCAGAGTTCTACCAAACTTTCAGAGAAGAGTTAACACCACTATTACTAAAGGTATTTCAAAGCACAGAAAATGACGGAATACTACCCAACTCATTCTATGAAGCCACCATCTCCCTGATACCAAAACCAGGTAAAGACATCACAAAAAAAGAAAATTATAGACCTATATCCCTCATGAACATAGATGCAAAAATCCTCAACAAAATTTTAGCCAATAGAACTCAACAACATATCAAAAAAATAATTCACCACGATCAAGTGGGATTTATACCAGGTATGCGCGGCTTGTTTAATATCAGAAAAACCATTAATGTAATCCACCACATAAATAAAACAAAAGACAAAAACCACATGATCTTATCAATTGATGCATAAAGCATTTGACAAAGTCCAACACCCAAAATAGGAATTGAAGGAAAATTCCTCAACATAATAAAGGGCATCTATGCAAAGCCAACAATTTTTTTTTTTTTTTATGCAAAGCCAACAGCCAGCATCACTCTAAATGGAGAGAACCTGAAAGCATTTCCCTTGAGAACGGGAACCAGACAAGGATGCCCTTTATCACCACTCTTATTCAACATCATGCTAGAAGTCCTAGCCAGGGCAATTAGGCTAGACAAAGAAATAAAAGGCATCCGGATTGGCAAGGAGGAAGTAAAATTATCTCTATCTGCAGATGACATGATCTTATACACAGAAAATCCTAAGGAATCCTCCAGAAAACTACTGAAACTAATAGAAGAGTTTGGCAGAGTCTCAGGTTATCAAATAAACATACAAAAATCACTTGGATTCCTCTACATCAACAAAAAGAACACCGAAGAGGAAATCACCAAATCAATACCATTCACAGTAGCCCCCAAGAAGATAAAATACTTAGGAATAAATCTTACCAAGGATGTAAAAGACCTATACAAAGAAAACTACAAAGCTCTACTACAAGAAATTGAAGAGGACATACTTAAGTGGAAAAACATACCTTGCTCATGGATAGGAAGACTTAACGTAGTAAAAATGTCTATTCTACCAAAAGCCATCTATATATACAATGCACTTCCGATCCAAATTTCAATGTCATTTTTTAAGGTGATAGAGAAACAAATCACCAATTTCATATGGAAGGGAAAGAAGCCTCGGATAAGCAAAGCATTACTGAAAAAGAAGAAGAAAGTGGGAGGCCTCACTCTACCTGATTTCAGAACCTATTATACAGCCACAGTAGTCAAAACAGCCTGGTACTGGTACAACAACAGGCACATAGACCAATGGAACAGAATTGAGAACCCAGATATAAATCTATCCACATATGAGCAGCTGATATTTGACAAAGGACCAGTGTCAGTTAACTGGGGAAAAGAGAGTCTTTTTAACAAATGGTGCTGGCATAACTGGATATCCATTTGCAAAAAAATGAAACAGGACCCATACCTCACACCATGCACAAAAACTAACTCCAAGTGGATCAAAGACCGAAACATAAAGACTAAAACGATGAAGATCATGGAAGAAAAAATAGGGACAACACTAGGAGCCCTAATACAAGGCATAAACAGAATAGAAAACATTACCAAAAATGACGAAGAGAAACCAGATAACTGGGAGCTCCTAAAAATCAAACACCTATGCTCATCTAAAGACTTCACCAAAAGAGTAAAAAGACCACCTACGGACTGGGAAAGAATTTTCAGCTATGACATCTCCGACCAGCGCCTGATCTCTAAAATCTACATGATTCTGTCAAAACTCAACCACAAAAAGACAAACAACCCAATCAAAACGTGGGCAAAGGATATGAACACACACTTCACTAAAGAAGATATTCAGGCAGCTAACAGATACATGAGAAAATGCTCTCGATCATTAGCCATTAGAGAAATGCAGATTAAAACTACGATGAGATTCACTCTCACTCCAACAAGGCTGGCATTAATCCAAAAAACACAAAATAATAAATGTTGGAGAGGCTGCGGAGAGATTGGAACTCTTATACACTGCTGGTGGGAATGTAAAATGGTACAACCACTTTGGAAATCTATCTGGCATTATCTTAAACAGTTAGAAATAGAACTACCATACAACCCAGAAATCCCACTCCTCGGAATATACCCTAGAGAAACAAGAGCAAACAGATATATGCACACCCATGTTTATTGCAGCTCTGTTTACAATAGCAAAAAGCTGGAAGCAACCAAGGTGTCCATCAACGGATGAATGGGTAAATAAATTGTGGTATATTCACACAATGGAATACTATGCATTGATAAAGAACAGTGAGGAATCTGTCAAACATTTCATAACATGGAGGAACCTGGAAGGTATTATGCTGAGCGAAATGAGACAGAGGCAAAAGGACAAATATTGTATAAGACCACTATTATAAGATCTTGAGAAACAGTATAAACTGACAAGAACACATACTTTTGTGGTTACGAGGTGGGGGGGGAGGGAGGGAGGGAGGGAGAGGGTTTTTTTACTGATTAATTAGCTGAAAAGAACTGCTTTAGGTGAAAGGAAGGACAACACTCAATACATGGAAGGTCAGCTCAACTGGACTGGACTGGACCAAAAGCAAAGAAGTTTCCGGGATAAACTGAATACTGCAAAGGTCAGCGGAGCAAGGGCGGGGGTTTGGGAACCATGGTTTAAGGGGACTTTTAAGTCAATTGGCAAAATAATTCTATTATGAAAACATTCTGCATCCCACTTTGAAATGTGGCATCTGAGGTCTTAAATGCTACCAAGCGGCCATCTAAGATGCATCAATTGGTCTCAACCCACCTGGATCAAAGGACAATGAAGAACACCAAGGTCACTCGACAACTAAGAGCCCAAGAGACAGCGAGGGCCACATGAACCAGAGACCTATATTATCCTGAGAACAGAAGAACTAGTTGGTGCCCGGCCACAACCGATGACTGCCCTGACAGGGAGCACAACAGGGAACCCCTAAGGGAGCAGGAGATAAGTGGGACGCAGACCCCAAATTCTCATAAAAAGACCATACTTAATGGTCTGGATGTGACTAGAGGAATCCCGGCGGTCATGGTCCCCAAACCTTCTGTTGGCACAGGACGGGAACCATCCCCGAAGACAATTCATCAGACATGAAAAGGACTGGACAGTGGGTGAGAGAGAGATGCTGATGAAGAGTGAGATAATAATATCAGGTGGACACTTGAGACTGTGTTGGCATCTCCTGTCTGGAGAGGGGATGGGAGGATAGAGAGAGTTGGAGGCTGCCAAAGTTTTCACGAAAGGAGAGACTGGAAGGGCTGACTCATTAGGGGGAGAGCAAGTGGGAGTAAGGAGTAAGATGTATATTAACTTATATGTGACAGACTGACTTGATTTGTAAACGTTCACTTGAAGCTCAATAAAAGTTAATAAAAAAAAAAAAAAAAAGCAAGATGGAGAGACTTACTTCAGCCATGTCATCAGGACAGACTAATTACTGAAGAAGAACTTGATGCTTCGTAAAGCAGAGTCTGTGTAGAAAAGAGACCCTCAATAAGATGGATTGACACATTGGCTACAAAATGTGGCTCAAACATAGCAATGATTGTGAGGATGGTGCAGGACCTAGCAATGTTTCATTCTGTTATACATAAAGTTGCTATGAGTTGGAGCCAACTCGATGGCACCAAACAACACCTATTTTATCTTCGGTCACTTTCCCTTTTCCTGTGTATTACCACCACAGTGGCCTTCTGTTTGTCCTTTGATTCCATACTGTATAACAGCGATGTTTGTTTCACTCACTGTGGCAAACCTTACCAAAAGCTAACTCACTACATTTCATAAATGTTCCCAAATACGTGAAGAACACTCTCATCATCTTATAGCTTTGTCTTCTTTTTCTTCTTAAGGTATGATGCTTTTAAATTCTTCAACTGTCTATATGCTCTGATCTAGGCCATGATAGTTTAAACCATCATTTTTAAAAAGCAATATGCTGATTAACACACAATATTCTAGCCATAACTGTTGGTGGACAAAAAACAGTTGAGATTAACTCTTTGGTGCTGAACAACATCCTTCCATTATGAAATCCAGGAGGGTTAGATTATTTTCAGCACCTACATCACTGTTGATTAGTAATAGGCTTGTTGTTAATTAAAATTTCCATTTACATCTTCCTCCCCCGGGTGGGGGGGGAATCCTACCCTGCTCAACTTCTTCTGATTAATTAATTAAGGTTTTCCTCATCTGGTACTTTTTAAAGCAAAAGGAAGATCTTTCAAGGACACAAAGTAATTATTTAAGAATCATTTATGCCTGAGAATTAGGAGCCTGGTATATTCCTGGCTCTAGGTGTGCTTTTTGACAATGAACCTACTACTTACTGAAGTATTAAACTCTCTAGTCTTGTTTATTTCTATTTTCAGAGTGACAGGCTCATGCAAACTGATTTCAAAACAGACCTTGCAAATGTTAAATTCTATGCTTTGTACTTCTGAGATCAGATCTCTATTCTAAAATAGATACCCATGTAAAATTAAATATTTCACTTGGGAGAAAAAATAGATTGCTTATTTAAAAGAGATATCAATTGAAATGGTTAATTAAAGTATACTGCAAAAGAGACAGAAAAGAAATATAACATAACTTTTATGTGAAGGACATGAACTCCATCTATTTTGGGTGCATACAGCATCTCCTCTTTCACTGTATTCAAAACCCTGGTTACATTTATGGTGAAATCGCTCATTCACCTTATAAATTCTGTCTGGAGATACAGAATATCCACTTACAATTTCTTGTAATTTGCAGGAAATTTCTAAAAAGAAAAGAGTAAATTCCGAAATGTTAACCATGAATGAAAGGGCTGTGACCAAGGCACAGTCATTTAAAAAGGCAATTTTTGCTTCATTACATAAGCACCCAACCGAAGTTCTATTTCAACTTGAACTCTTGATGAATGATTTATCTATTATTCTTAACACTCATTTTTTAAATAATTTTTATTGTGCTTTAAGTGAAAGTTTACAAATCAAGTCAGTCTGTCACATATAAGCTTATATGCACCTTACTACATACTCCCATTTACTCTCCCCCTAATGAGTCAGCCCACTCCCTCCTTCCAGTCTCTCCTTTCATGACCGTTTTGCCAGTTTCTAACCCTCTCTACCCTCCTATCTCGCCTCCAGACAGGAGATGCCAACACAATCTCAAGTGTCCACCTGATACAAGTAGCTCACTCTTCATCAGCATCTCTCTCCAACCCATTGTCCAGTCCCTTCCATGTCTGATGAGTTGTCTTCAGGAATGGTTCCTGTCCTGGGCAAACAGAAGGTTTGGGGATGATGATCGCTGGGATTCCTCTAGTCTCACTCAGAACATTAAGTCTGGTCTTTTTATGAGAATTTGGGGTCTGCATCCCATTGTTCTCCTGCTCCCTCAGGGGTTCTCTGTTGTGCTCCCTGTCAGGGCAGTCATCAGTTGTGGCCGGGCACCATCTAGTTCTTCTGGTCTCAGGATGATGTAAGTCTCTAGTTCCTGTGGCCCTTTCTGTCTCTTGGGCTCATAGTTATTGTGTGACCTTGGTGTTCTTCATTGTCCTTTGATCCAGGTGGGTTGAGACCAATTGATGCATCTGAGATGGCCGCTTGTTAGCATTTAAGACCCCAAACCCCACGCTTCAAAGTGGGATGCAGAATGTTTTCATAATAGAATTTATTTTGCCAATTGACTCAGAAGTCCCCTTAAGCCATAGTCCCCAAACCCCCGCCCTTGCTCTGCTGACCTTTGAAGCATTCAGTTTATCCTGGAAACTTCTTTGCTTTTACTCCAGTCCAGTTCAGCTGACCATCCCTGTATCAAGTATTGTCCTTTCCTTCACTTAAAGTAGTTCTTATCTACTAACTAATCAGTAAACAACCCTCTCCCAAACTCTCTCCCTCCCCCCTCTCGTAACCACAAAAGAATGTGTTCTTCTCAGTTTATACTATTTCTCAAGATCTTATAATAGTGGTCTTATATAATATTTGCCCTTTTGCATCTGACTAATTTCACGCAGCATGATGCTTCCAGGTTCCTCCATGTTATGAAATGCTTCACGGATTCGTCACTGTTCTTTATCGGTGCGTAGTATTCCATTGTGTGAATATACCATAATTTCATTAACCATTCATCCGTTGATGGACACCTTGGTTGCTTCCAGCTTTTTGCTATATTGTAAACACTGCTGCAGTAAACATGGGTGTGCATGTATCTGTTCGTGTGAAGGCTCTTATGTCTCTAGGGTATATTCCGAGGAGTGGGATTTCTGGGTTGTACGGTAGTTCTATTTCTAACTTTTTAAGAAAATGCCAGATAGATTTCCAAAGTGGCTGTACCATTTTACATTCCCACCAGCAGTGTATAAGAGTTCCAATCTCTCCGCGGCCTCTCCAACATTTATTATTTTGTGTTTTTTGGATTAATGCCAGCCTTGTTGGAGTGAGAGGGAATCTCATCGTAGTTTTAATTTGCATTTCTCTAATGGCTAATGACTGAGAGCATTTTCTCATGTATCTGTTAGCTGCCTGAATGTCTTCCTTAGTGAAGTGCATGTTCATATCCTTTGCCCACTTTTTGATTCCGTTGTTTGTCTTTTTGTGGTTGAGTTTTAACAGAATCATATAGATTTTAGAGATAAGGCACTGGTCAGAGATATCATAGTTGAACATTTTTTCCCAGTCCATAGGTGGTCTTTTTACTCTTTTGGTGAAGTCTTCAGATGAGCATAGGTGTTTGATTTTTAGGAGCTCCCAGTTATCTGGTTTCTCTTCGTCATTTTTGGTAATGTTTTGTATTCTGTTTATGCCTTGTATTAGGGCTCCTAGGGTTGTCCCTATTTTTTCTTCCATGATCTTCATCGTTTTAGTCTTTATGTTTCGGTCTTTGATCCACTTGGAGTTAGTTTTTATACATGGTGTGAGGTACGGGTCCTGTTTTGTTTTTTTGCAAATGGATATCCAGTTATGCCAGCACCATTTGTTAAAAAGACTCTCTTTTCCCCAATTAACTGACACTGGTCCTTTGTCAAATATCAGCTGCTCATATGTGGATGGATTTATATCTAGGTTCTCAATTCTGTTCCATTGGTCTATGTGCCTGTTGTTGTACCAGTACCAGGCTGTTTTGACTACTGTGGCTGTATAATAGTTTCTAAAATCAGGTAGAGTGAGGCCTCCCACTTTCTTCTTCTTTTTCAGTAATGCTTTACTTATCCGGGGCTTCTTTCCCTTCCACATGATGTTGATGATTTGTTCTCCATCACCTTAAAAAATGTCATTGGAATTTGGATCGGAAGTGCATTGTATGTATAGATGGCTTTTGGTAGAATAGACATTTTTACTACATTAAGTCTTCCTATCCATGAGCAAAGTATCTTTTACCACTTATGTAGGCCCCTAAAAGTTTCTTGCACTAGTACTTCGTAGTTTTCTTTGTATACGTCTTTTACATCTTTGGTAAGATTTATTCCTAAGTATTTTATCTTCTTGGGGGCTACTGGGAATGGTATTGAATTGGTGATTTCCTCTTCGATGTTCTTTTTGTTGATGTAGAGGAATCCAAGTGATTTTTGTATGTTTATCTTATAACCTGAAACTCTACCGAACTCTTCTATTAGTTTCAGTAGTTTTCTGGAGGATTCCTTATAGTTTTCTGTGTATAAGATCATGTCATCTGCAAATAGAGATAATTTTACTTCCTCCTTGCCAATCCGGATGCCTTTTATTTCTTTGTCTAGCCTAATTGTTCTGGCTAGGACCTGTAGCATAACGTTGAATAAGAGCGGTAATAAAGGGCAACCTTGTCTGGTTCCCTTTCTCAAGGCAAATGTTTTCAGGCTCTCTCCATTTAGAGTGATGTTGGCTGTTGGCTTTGTTAGATGCCCTTTATTATGTTGAGGAATTTTCCTTCAATTCCTATTTTGCTGAGAGTTTTTATCATGAATGAGTGTTGGACTTCGTCAAATGCCTTTTCTGCATCAGTTGATAAGATCATGTGGTTTTTGTCTTTTGTTTTATTTATATGGTGGATTACATTAATGGTTTTTCTAATATTAAGCCAGCCTTGCATACCTGGTATAAATCTCACTTGGTCGTGGTGGGTTGTTTTTTTTGATATGTTGTTGTATTCTATTGGCTAGAATTTTTTTCTTAATAATTTTGAGTTTTAAGTGAACGTTTACAAATCAAGTCAGTCTGTCACATATAACCTTACTCCATACTCCCACTTACTCTCCCCCTAATGAGTCAGACCTTCCAGTCTCTCCCTTCGTGACAATTTTGCCAATTTCTAACCCTCTCTACCCTCCTATCTCCCCTCCAGACAGGAGATGCCAACACAGTCTCTAGTGTCCACCTGATACAAGTAGCTCACTCTTCATCAGCTTCTCTCTCCTACCCATTGTCCAGTCCCTTCCATGTCTGATGAGTTGTCTTTGGGAATGGTTCCTGTCCTGGGCCAACGGAAGGTTTGGGGACCATGATCACCAGATTTCTTCTAGTCTCAGTCAGACCATTAAGTCTGGTCTTTTTATGGGAATTTGGGGTCTGCCTCCCACTGATCTCCTGCTCCCTCGGGGGTTCTCTGTTGTGCTCCCTATCAGGGCAGTCATCGGTTGTGGCCGGGCACCAACTAGTTCTTCTGGTCTCAGGATGATGTAAGTCTCTGGTTCGTGTGGCCCTTTCTGTCTCTTGGGCTCATAGTTATTTTGTGACCTTGGTGTTCTTCATTGTCCTTTGATCCAGGTGGGTTGAGACCAATTGATGCATCTGAGATGGTCGCTTGTTAGCATTTAAGACCCCAGATGCCACACTTCAAAGTGGGATGCAGAATGTTTTCATAATAGAATTATTTTGCCAATGGACTTAGAAGTCCCCTTAAGCCATAATTCCCAAACCCCGCCCCTTGCTCCGCTGACCTTTGAAGCATTCAGTTTATCCCCGAAACTTCTTTGCTTTTGGTCCAGTCCGGTTGAGCTGAGCTTTCGTGTTTTGAGCATTGTCCTTCCCTTCACCTAAAGTAGTTCTTATCTACTAACTAATCAGTATATAACCCTCTCCCACCCACCCTCCCTCTCCCCGTCATAACCACAAAGGAATGTGTTCTTCTCAGTTTATACTATTTCTCAAGATCTTATAATAGTGGTCTTATACAATATTTGTCTTTTTGTCTCTAATTTCACTCAGCATAATGCCTTTCAGGTTCCTCCATGTTATGAAATGTTTCACAGATTCGTCACTGTTTTTTATCCATGTGTAGCATTCCACTGTGTGAATATACCAGAATTCATTGAACCATTCGTCGTTGATGGACACCTTGGTTGCTTCCAGCTTTTTGCTATTGTAAACAGAGCTGCAATAAACATGGGTGTGCATATATTTGTTTTTCCATTACATTTAAAAATATCATTGGAATTTGAATCGGAAGTGCATTGTATGTATAGATGGCTTTTGGTAGAATAGGCATTTTTACTATGTTAAGTCTTCCTATCCATGAGCAAGGTATGTTTTTCCACTTAAGTAGGTTCTTTTTAGTTTCTTGTAGTAGTACTTTGTAGTTTTCTTTATACAGGTCTTTTACATCTTTGGTAAGATTTATTCCTAAGTATTTTATCTTCTTGGGGGCTACTGTGAACGGTATTGATTTGGTTATTTCCTCTTTGATGTTCTTTTTGTTAATGTAGAGGAATCCAAGTGATTTTTGTATGTTTATCTTATAACCTGAGACTCCGTCAAAGTCTTCTATTAGTTTCAGTAGTTTTCTGGAGGATTTCTTATAGTTTTCTGTGTATAAGATCATGTCATCCGCAAATAGAGATAATTTTACTTCCTCCTTGCCAATCCGGATGCCCTTTATTTCTTTGTCTAGCCTAATTGTTCTGGCTAGGACCTCTAGCACAATGTTGAATAAGAGTGGTGATAAAGGGCATCCTTGTCTGGCTCTCGTTCTCAAGGGAAATGCTTTCAGGCTCTCTCCATTTAGAGTGATGCTGGCTGTTGGCTTCGTATAAAAAAAAAATGTTGAGGAATTTTCCTTCAATTCCTATTTTGCTGAGAGTTTTTATCATAAACGGGTGTTGGACTTCGTCAAATGCCTTTTCTGCATCAGTTGATAAGATCATGTGTTTTTTGTCTTTTGTTTTATTTATATGGTGGATTACATTGATGGTTTTTCTAATATTAAACCAGCCTTGCATACCTGGTATAAATCCCACTTGGTCGTGGTGGATTATGTTTTTGATATGTTGTTGAATTCTATTGGTAGAATTTTGTTGAGGATTTTTGTATCTATGTTCATGAGGGATATAAGTCTGTAGTTTTCTTTTTTTGTGTTGTCCTTACCTGGTTTTGGTATCAGGGATATGGTGGCTTCATAGAATGAGTTAGGTAGTATTCCATCATTTTCTATGCTTTGAAATACCTTTAGTAGTAGTGGTGTTAACTCTTCCCTGAAAGTTTGGTAGAACTCTGCAGTGAAGCCGTCCAGGCCAGGGCTTTTTTTTTTGTTGGGAGTTTTTTGATTACCTTTTCAATCTCTTTTTTTTGTTATGAGTCTATTTAGTTGTTCTACTTCTGACTGTGTTAGTTTAGGTAGGAGGTGTTTTTCTAGGAATTCATCCATTTCTTCTAGGTTTGCAAATTTGTTAGAGTACAATTTTTTGTAATAATCTGATATGATTCTTTCATCTCAGTTGGGTCTGTTGTGATATGGCCCATTTCATTTCTTATTCAGGTTATTTGTTTCCTTTCCTGTATTTCTTTAGTCAGTCTGGCCAATGATTTTTCAATTCTGCTAATTTTTTTCAAAGAACCAGCTTTTGGCTTTGCTAATTCTTTCAATTGTTTTTCTGTTCTCTAATTATGTTCATCTCTAATTTTTATTATTTGTTTTCTTCTTCTACCTGATGGATTCTTTTGTTGTTCGCTTTCTATTTGTTCTAGTTGTAGGGACAGCTCTCTGATTTTGGCTCTTTCTTCTTTATGTATGTGTGCATTGATAGATATAAATTGATCTCTGAGCACTGCTTTTGCTGTGTCCTAGAGATTTTGATAGGAAGTGTTTTCAATCTCGTTGCATTCTATGAATTTCTTTATTCTCTCCTTAATATCTTCTATAACCCAGTCTTTTTTAAGCATGGTATTGTTCAGTTTCCAAGTATTTGATTTCTTTTTCCTGATTTTTCTGTTATTGATTTCCACTTTCATGGCCTTGTGGTCTGAGAAGATGCTTTGTAATATTTCGATGTTTTAGATTCTGCAAAGGTTTGTTTTATGACCTAATATGTGATCTATTCTAGAGAATGTTCCGTGTGCACTAGAAAAAAAGTATACTTTGCAGCTCTTGTGTGGAAAGTTCTGTATAAGTCTATGAGGTCAAGTTGGTTGATTGTAGCAATTAGGTCTTCTGTGTCTCTATTGAGCTTCTTACTGGAAGTCCTATCCTTCTTCGAAAGTGGTGTGTTGAAGTCTCCTACTGTAATTGTGGAGGGGTCTATCTCACTTTTCAGTTCTGTTAAAGTTTGTTTTATGTATCTTGCAGCCCTGTCACTGGGTGCATAAATATTTAATATGGTTATATCTTCCTGGTCAATTGTCCCTTTAATCGTTATATAGTGTCCTTCTTTATCCTTTGTGGTGGATTTAACTTTAAAGTCTATTTTGTCAGAAATTAATATTGTTACTCCTGCTCTTTTTTGCTTCTTGTTTGCTTGATACATTTTTTTCCATCCTTTGAGTTTCAGTTTGTTTGTGTCTGTATGTCTCAGGTGTGTCTGTTGTAGGCAGCGTATAGACGGATTGTGTTTCTTTATCCAGTCTGAGACTCTCTGTCTCTTTATTGGTGCATTTAGCCCATTTACATTCAGTGTAATTATAGATAAGTATGTGTTTAGTGCTGTCATTTTGATGGCTTTTTGTGTGTGTTGTTGACAACTGCATTTTTCCACTTACTTTTTTGTGCTGAGACATTCTTCTTTGTAAATTGTGTGTTCCTCATTTTCATAGTAGTCGAATTTATGTTTGCTGAGTCATTACTTTTTCTTGATTTTTATTTTGAGTTATGGAATTGTTAGACCTCTTTGTGTTTACCTTAATATTTACCCCTATTTTTCTAAGTAAAAACCTAACTTGTATCGTCCTGTATCACCTTGTTTTCCTCTCCTTATCGCAGTTCTATGCCTCATGTATTCAGTCCCTCTTTTTGGTTTTTGTGATCTTTTACATATTGACTTTAATGATTCCCTGTTTTGAGCACTTTTTTCTTTTTAAAATTAATCTTAATTTGTTTTTGTGATTTCCTTATTTGAGTTGATATCAGGATGTTCTGTTTTGTGACCTTGTGTTTTGTTGGTATCTGATATTATTGATTTTCTGACCAACTTCCTTTAGCATTTCTTGTAGCTTTGGTTTGGTTTTTTCAAATTCTCTAAGCTTGTGTTTATCTGCAAATGTTTTAATTTCACCTTCATATTTGAGAGAGAGTTTTCCTGGATATATGATCCTTGGCTGGCAGTTCTTCTCCTTCAGTGCTCTGTATATGTCATCCCATTGCCCTCTTGACTGCATGGCTTCTGCTGAGTAGTCTGAGCTTATTCTTATTGATTCTCCTTTGTAGGAAACCTTTCTTTTATCCCTGGCTGCTTTTAAAATTTTCTCTTTATCTTTGGTTTTGGCAAGTTTGATGATAATATGTCCTGGTGATTTTCCTTCTGGATCAATCTTATATGGGGTTTGATGAGCATCTTGGATATATATCCTTTCTTCTTTCATGATGCCAGGGAAGTTTTCCGCCAACAGATCTTCTACTATTCTGTCTGTATTTTCTGTTATCCCTCCCTGTTCTGAACTCCAATCACATGCAAGTTATTCTTCTTGATAGAGTCCCACATGATTCTTAGGGTTTCTTCATTTTTTCTAATTGTTTTATCTGATTTTTCTTCAACTATATTGGTGTCAATTGCCTTATCCTCCAAGTCCCCCACTCTGCATTCCAATTCCTCGATTCTGCTCCTCTGACTTCCTATTGAGTTGTCTAATTCTGTAATTTTACTGTTAATCTTTTGGATTTCTGAATGCTGTTTCTCTATGGATTCTTGCAGCTTATTAATTTTTCCACTATGTTCTTGAATAATCTTTTCGATTTCTTCAAGTGCTTTATCATTGTGTTCCTTGGCTTTTTCTGTAGATTGCCTTATTTCATTTCTGAGGTCATCCCTGATGTCTTGAAGCATTCTGTAAATTAGTTTTTTTATGTTCTGTATCTGGCAATTCCAGGATTGTATCTTCATTTGGGAAATATTTTGATTCTTTAATTTGGCGAGTTGTAGGAGCAATCATGGTCTGCTTCTTTATGTGGTTTGATATCGACTGCTCTCTCCGAGCCATCTATAAGGTATTCTAATGATTTATTTTATATTTGGTGAGTCTTATCTTGTTTTGTTTTTTTTTAATACATAGATGGGGTACTAGATTGCACTGTCTTGATCACTGTAGCCTTTGAATCACTTATGGCCTATTATCAGCTGGTTTGGGCTGTTACCAGATACATAAGCCTAAGAGTCCATTCACTATTCTTGAATAGAATCAGCTTAGGTGTTCTGATTTTGGGTCACTAAGTGTGTGGTGTAGACTGTCACCTATTAACTTAGAGGAGTAGTGGTGATAATTGTGTGCACCAGATTTTAGTAGTAGCAGGGGGTCACACTCCAAGGAGGGCAGGATGCCGACAGGCTTCCCCCAAGTGCCAGTGAGGTAGGTGTGTCTCTATTCCTAAAGCACTTTGGTGGGTGGTCTCTGCAGCTGTACCTTAGGCACCCAATGCATGGACCTCTACAGATTGGTAGGTGTCACTATCCTCAGACCCCTATGGCAGGAGGCTAGGTGGTTTGGGTGGAGCTTTAGCCCTCAGTTCCCCGTTGTCGGTCAGTGAGGGCTCTGTTTAATAAGTGGAGATATCAGACCTGGGAAACTTGTCTTTCCAGTAATCCACTAAAACAATTACAGTCAAATCACTATCAGAATTGCCTTTGCATTATAACAGCCACCTTGTTCCCTGTAGGGATGTAAGCCCTAGGCCGTGGATCTCATATGCTTGGCTGGAGCTGGTTCTGTATTTTTAGTCCAATTTTGGGAAGAATTTTTGGTCCCTGGATTTTTTGTAGCTGCTTCTCTTAGGCCAGGAGAATGGCTTAGGAAAAGACCAAAAAAACCCAAAAAAACAAAAAACCGCAGAGCACTTCAGTCTCTGGCTCAGGAAATTCCAATGTTAATGAAGTCGCCTAAGAAGGGGAGGGGAGGGATCAGATAGATAGAAGAGAGTAGCACCCAGGAATATAGACAAAGTTACTTATATTGCTTGGTGATGGCTGTTTTATCTGAGATTCCCAAGGGGTGTATAGCCTGTGTGCTGTCGGCTGGCTGTGTCGAGACTGTCCCCGAGGGTCAGGCCTGCGTCCTGTGCTTGTGTTGTCTCAGAAGCCATGGTCAGTTCCTCCGCTCCCAGTCCAAAGCCCAGCGCCAAGTTTCCCCAGCTGGGCCCCGCACTCCAGGCTCCAAAACCAGTGACTGCCTCCCGGTGACTTCTCCTCCTGTCCGCCGCATTGCTGCGCTGCCTGTGTGCACTGGCTGGGCTTCCCCCAAGGTCACTTCTGGGGGCTAGGGCTGCGTCCCGTGTTTGCACCATCTCAGGATGCCATGCTCAGCTCTGTTGCACTCATTCCAAAGCCTGGCGCCAGGGTTTTCTGACTGGAACGCTGGCTCCAGATTCTGAAAACAGTCACTGCTTCCCCGTGGCTGCTTGTTCTCTTGTTAGCCGTGTCAGCATGCAGCCTGCTTGCGCTGGCTGAGTCTCTGTCACTCAGGTCAACTCTTTAGATCTGTGTTTGATAGTCAGGGTTTGTAGATTGTCATATATATGATCGATTCACTTGTTGTTCCAAGTCTTTTTTGCAAGAGGGATCCAAGGTAGCTTCTACCTAGTCAGCCATCTTGGCCTTGCCCCCAACACTCATTTTGAAGGACATTAAAATTTTGGTTAATTTATTTTGCTCATTTTATTTGGTCTGAAATCTGTTAGTCCTCTCTAAATAAATGGTGGCCAGTAACATTCTTCAAATGTAATAATAAAATTTATGTTTACTGATATAAGCGTTTTCACTAAGTGAAGGAAAAAGAGTTACACATATTCTAGTTATTAATTATAATGTAATTATGGACTCAACACTTTGTCAATGAAATTAAGTCTTACTATGTTTCTGAAAAGTAACCAAATTTTTGTTTTTGTGGCTTCACCATCCATCTAGATTTTCTGTCAATAAGAAACTGGCCATCATCTTTGATGCCACCTTCTCTCAAAGATTTTCTTCCTGGGATTACAGCAATGTTAACTGGCTTCCTTGATCTCCAATCTTTCGAATACGTTTTCCTAGTGTATAACTTAATGGTCTTCCATCTGGTCACTCTGTCACTCCACTTAACCTCTTTCTTTGATTCCCAAATCAGGCTGAATAAGAGCCTAATTTTTCAGTGTTGTGTATACTGTAGCTCAGAACCTTGCACTGGCCTATCTACGATCCAACACTGACTTCTCCCTACATGCATCCTACACTACAGCCCCCTGCTCCGAGAACCATGAACAATGAATAAGCATAAGCCTCACTTCATTTGCATCTTCCTCCCCATGGCATACTCATTCCATGCTCAACTTCTGAAGTATCCCCATTTTTCGTCTAAGACTTTTCTTGAGCATCTGCAATTCCAGAAAGCTTTTACTAGCCACAGAAAACTAGTTGCACAAATGTAAACGCCTACCATGAGCCTCTAGAGTATGCAGTATTTGCTAGGCTAAGTATCAATAGTAGTTCATCATCACTGACTCTAAGTGCTAGTTAGAAAGAATTCCTAAGAAAAGAAATGTTTCTGCTTGGATCTCACTGTAAGTCTAAAGAACTTGGAGATTTTGATGATGCTAAAAAATAAAAATTGTCTTAATTTCTGCCAAAGTATTGGTAAAATGAAGAACAGTGCTAAGTCAAACAAATTTAACATAATGTTTCATTACTAAAGCCAAAATCATCAGATTGGTCACAGGTGAGCATTATTACAATTAAAGAAATCTTGGCTTATAATTTACTACAGAATTATTTTTAAAGGCAAAGATTAGCGAATTCAACTTCATTCATCCAATATTTATTTTAAACTCACAGTGTATAGCCAACATAAAACAGAGCCACTTCCTAGAAGCACTGTTAAAAAACAGAATGTCATCATAATGTATCAGTAGAAATAAATAACAAATCCTTGCTTAAAATTTATAAAAAAATTATTCTGGAAACCAATATTATAGTAATGCATCTTGAAGCAGAAAGCTTAGCATTCTATTTCAGCCTATAAAAACCAAGTAGTATACTATACTTACTCTTAAGAACATAGACTTTGATGTCAGATAACCTAGGTTTGAATCAATTTCATCATTTAAGCTAGGGCAAGTGAATTCACTTCTTTAGATCTCAGTTTCTTCAAATATAAAAGAGACGATAATAGTATATAAATCAAAGAATTGTTTAGAAGGTAAAATGAGATGGCACGTGTAAAGAACGTACATCAATCACAGGGAAATTGTACCTGCTCAATAAAAGTCAGTTATATTATTTACATTCTTTATAATGGACAAGATATTCAAACAAATATTTGCATAAGAAAAGCAAAAAATATTCAAAAGATAAAATAAATAATAAGTGAAACATGAATTACACTCAGACTGTGCCATTTGTCCAAAAGCATATTCCTGGTCTGGTTCCAATGCACCACTGATAACTCTCCGACTCTTCAGTTCTGTTACTGGCAAACACCTAACAACTGAAAAAAACAAATACAACTTTTTCTAATATAATTTGAAAACTTTACATCAAAAATATGTTTGTGTGTGTATCGTTGTTGTTGTTATTGTGTCCTGTTGAGTCAATTCCCACTCATATCGACCTATACAACAGAGTAAAACAATCTTTACAGGAGCAGATCGCCAGGTATTTTCTCTGGTGAAGAGGCTGTTTTGAACCACTGACAATTTGGTTAGCAGCTGAGAGCTTTAGCATTGCACCACCAGGACATCTACAATATATACAAACGCATACATCCCTGAATTTGTCAAGGATTTCATTTTACTTGGATTCACAATCAACATTCACGGAGCAAGCAATCGATAAATCAAAAGACACATGACATTGGACAAATCTGTTACAAAGGATCTCTTATAGTGACAAAAAGCAAAGACATCACCTTGAAGACTAAAGTGACCCTGACCCAACCCATGATGTTTTCAATCATCACATGTGCATGCGAAAGACGGATGATGAATAAGGAAGACAGAAGAACTAACATCTCTGAATCGTGTTGTTGGCAAAAAATATTGAACATACACATGGGCACAGGTAGACATATGCACACCCACATTCACTGCAGCGTTCTTTACAATAGCAAAAAAAAAAAAAAAAAGGAAATAGTCCAAGTGCCTGTCACAGATTGAATTGTGTCCCCCAAAAATGTGTCAATTTGGCTAGCTATGACTCCCAGTACTGTGTGATTGTCAACCATTTTGTCATCTATATGCGATTTCCTATATGCTGTAAATCCTACTTCTATGATATTAATGAGACAAGTTTTGTGGCCGTTATGTTAATGAGGCAGAGCTCAAGATACAAGATTACATTGTGTCTTAAGTCAATCTCTTTGAGAAATAATAGAGAGAAGTGAATACAGAGACAGGGGACCTCATACCACCAAGAAAGCAGTGCCAGGAGCACAGCACATCCTTTGGACCTGAGGTTTCTGAGTGGAGAAGCTCCTAGACTAAGAGAGGACTGATGACAAGGACCCTCCTCCAGAGCTGACGGAGAGAGAAAGACTTTCCCTGGAGCCAGCGCCCTGAACTCGGAATTCCAGCCTACTAGATTGTGAAAGATTAAACTTCTGTTTGTTGAAGCCATCTGCTTGTTGTATTTCTGTTGTAGCAGCACTAGATAACTAAGACAGTGCCCTTCAATGAATGAATGGATAAGCAAAAGGTGGTACATACACACAGTGTGGAAACCCTGGTGGCATAGTGGTTAAGTGCTACAGCTGCTAACCAAAGGGTCGGCAGTTCAGATCCACTAGGTGCTCCTTGGAAACTCTATGAGGCAGTTCTACTCTGTCTTATAGGGTCGCTATGAGTCAGAATCGACTCGACGGCACTGAGTTTTTTTTTGTTTTTTTATACACAGTGTAATAATATGCAACTGTAAAAAACGATGAAGAGTCCACAAAACATATCCTAACATGGATGGATCTGGAGGACATAATGCTAAAGGAAATAAGTCAATCACATAAAGACAAACACTGTATTACCCCCCCTTTCATAAGAAGACAAGAATAGATTCATATAGAGAGATCAATGTTCACTGGTGGTTACCAGAGATGGGTGGGAGGGGAGGCAAATCAATCCCTAGATCAGATATACTCATTATTTTTGGTAATGGGAAATGTAGTACTGAATGTGGGTGTAATGAGCACACCTTGACCAAAGTAAAGATGCCACTAAGAACTGCACAAAAGGATGTGTGTGCTAAACAGCGAGATACAGAATTCTGCAACAACACCAACAATAACCAAAAATGAGCGTATGGTCACACATTTATGTGTAGGGGCACTTACGTGTACAGGTAAGAGCAGGTGTGTACATATATGGGCACAGATAGAAGTATCTATATGTACAGATATAGCTGTGCTTGCACATATATTCACAAAGGACACAGTCAGAGATACTTCTTAGACGTAATCATACACCTTGCGAGATTGGTTTTCTGAGTTTCAAGGCTTAGAACATTACTCTCACGGGGTAAGTCAGTCAATTGGCATAATATAGTTCATGAAGTTCATGTTCTGCATCCCAGTGAAGTAAGTAGCATCTGGGGTCTGAAAAGCTTGTGAGAAGCCATCTAAGATACCACTATTCTTTTTATTCCTTCCTATAAATTTTTTTTGTTGTTTAATATTGAGATGCTTGAAAATTTCTCAGATCAGAGAAATCTCCCTATTGCAATATTCTTTCTGAATAAAGTGACTCTTTATCTAAGTCTGGAAGTGTTTTTACTTGACACTATCATCCCAGAGACAAAGAGATAGATGAGGTGATCTTTGTTTATCAAATTGGTTTTAAGCTTGGAGGCAGTTTCCAGACAAGAGTACATGGCAGTCTTGCTCAATAGAAAAAACAAAAATCAGTGTTCAAGAAGTTCTGGTTACTAGATTTTCCAAGACAGAGAGATAAAGAGGGAGGGAGCACTCTCTACAAATCTGCGCTGCCAGCGTTTAGTCTTCAGTTGAACACTAATGTGCTGTAAAGGTGTAGGGCAAAACTCCATGAAAATACAGGCAAAGGACAACTACCTGAACACAATAAAGTCAACAACTGCCAGAAAACACACAAAACAGGGAAACATACATTTGGCCAGTCAGAGGGGAAAGACCCCTTTGACCACCCAGATCATCAGCAGAAATTACAAAAGTGGCCTTATTAGTATTCTGAAAAAACTTGTTCTTGAGCAAAGATTCCTAAAGCCAGCTTTAATAAAGCTTAAAAACAAGCCTTTGAAAGATCAAGTTGATCCATAACAAAATTAAATGCCTACCAAAATAAAATTCATTATAGGTAGTCCTCTCTTTGTACAGTAGCGTGGGAACATAAAAATAATGGTTCAGGCTAAAATTATGCAAAGAAATCTTAAAAATCAATGGGAAAATTATTACTTTCCTGACATTTACAACTCTTTGTTAAAACATTAAGAATTCTCCTACTGTTAGTTACAAATTTACAGGTCAATTAAAAAATACTAAAACTATTTCATATGGTAAGCACTAATTTAAAACATTAGAAACATTGAGAATAAAAGTGTTTTACAGCTTTGTAAAGAACTTATCAAAGCCTAGATGGAATAGCTTCATTCACCCCAGGTCCTTTCTCTTAAACCTAAAATCCATGCACCTAACACAACAAATCGACTCGAAATTGACTCGATGGCAATGGGACTGGTCTGGTCTCTGGTCTGAACACAACAAAAAAGCACAGGAAGGCTCCGAAAGGAGGAGAACAGAAGGAAGACTGCTTAGGGACCTCTGGATCTCCTCATAGCCTCATTTACATCCTGTACGGGGTGGAGCAAAGGTCTTCAAACTGGAGCCTCAAAAAAGCACAGACAGAAAAGCTAGAAGAAAACTTGTTCCCCTAGTCAACAGATGAGGAAAAGAGCAGACTGACAACAGAAAACCTTTTTGTTAACATCCACCATACTCGAGCCAAACACCAGTGAAAAAGCCACAGCACCACCCAGCTTCGGCAGAGTCAAGCACAAAGTTAATTTTTCATACCACTCCCTACTCCTGCCCTGCCTGCACAGAGGTTAATTAGCTCAGGCTGCTAACCAGAAGGTTGGAAATTTAAATCCATCAGCTGCTCCTTGGAAACCCTATGGGGCAGTTCTATTCTGTCCTATAGGGTTGCTATAAGTTGGAAACGACTCCATGGCATACAACAAGAACCACCACCCCTTACCCTGAAACCAAAAACCAAACCTGTTGCCATCAAGTCAGTTCCAACTAACTGTCCCATACGGTTTCCAAGGAGCCCCTAGTGGATTCCAACTGCTGATGTTTTGGTTAGTGGCCATAGCTCTAAATCACTATGCCACGAATATTTCCTTTCTAAGCCACAGCAAAAGTTTAAAATAATATAATACCACTTGCCAGTGGAGTCAGCTATGACTCATGGCTACCTCACATGTGCTACAGTAGAATTATGCTCCATAGGGCTTTCAATGGCTGATTTTTCAGAAATACATCACCAGGCCTTTCTTCCAAGGCACTTCTGGACAGACTCTAACCTACAACCTTTAGGTTAGCAGCCAAGTGTACTAATGCTTTGCACCACCCAGGGATGCTGCTCGTGTTGCAGTGTTCTCTAAACTTGTCTCCTTAATTTCATTCCAATCCATCATCACTCTGCCAAAGTCAGCATTCTGAAAAGCAAATTTTACCATGATTTCCAATATCAGAGTTCTCCATTGCTAAGAGGGAAACATTCTGGTAGTAATTCGTTTAGCTACATGAGAACACATAAGTTTTTTTAATAAGCAAAATATGTCATTACTGTTAGAGATTTCTCTAACACTAATGAAGTTCTGTTATACTGGCAACTGAGTTTTTATAATCTTCCTCTCACTTGCTTTTGCTGTGCCTATCATCACACCTAGCACACTGCCATATTTATTAGCATTAGCATGGCTTTCTTCTCCTTTTCTTTATACTTGTACTATTTCTATTTGTACCTATACTCTGTTTCTTCCATAATTCTGAAAGATGAGTCTGAAAATAACATTTATTTTCTGTTACTTCATCTTTTTACCGAAAGGACAGTATTTATATTCGAGTCATTGTAAATTATGTAGAACTGGAGGGGATCAGCCGCTGACAAAATGTCAGCAGTTCAAACCCACCATGGCTCCTTTGGTTCCACGTGAAGTCGCCCTTTTAGGGGCTCCAATCAGATAGTTCCGCATAGGCCCCATAGATATGTTGTATGTATGTATTCTCGCAGGCCGCCCTAGAGCGCAGACCCCTCTACAGAGGGCGTCCGGCAATGTAGGGCCTCGCTCGATAAACTACGCTTTTTGACATAAAGCGCGCACCGCGCGCGTCGTAGTTTTACAAAGTTCGCACGCGCCGCGTACTGGCGAGGCCCCGCGTTTCGTCATATCTGGCACTAAAAAAAAAAAAAAAAAGCACTAGAGAGTAGAAAATGGAGCGGTACCTTACGGGGGCCCTCGATTGCCGCTGCGGTGCTGTTTCCTCCTCGCACAAGTGAAGGGTGGCACACTCCGGTCCCGACCGCGAACGCTCACGATGCTTTTCCCCGCCGGTGCTTCCCAATACCGCAGAACTCCTCACCCTCTCCACTCTCCCCACGCCGTCCTTGAGAGTTTTGCGGGACCCAGCAGGGGGCGATGGGCGGGGGGGCGGGGAGACACGTCCTAGGTAAGAAAGCGCCTTGGGAAACTTTATCCCCCAGCCGCCGCCCCTCCTCTTGCGCGTAGCCGCCTATGGTGACTCGTAGGCAGAGCTGCTCTCCTTCCCGGGAGGGGCGGGCCGACCCCGCGGAAGGGCGGTGCAACACCACTCGCCTATCGCCGCTCCGGTTTCCCCACTCCGAGTCCGAGAACCGTCTCGCCGGGGCGAACTGGGGTCCGGCGCATGAGCGTGTTTACAGTGCTCCAGTCGTGCGCCTGGTTGCGAGGGGCGAGCCTCCCCTCCCCCGGCCGTCGTGCAGCTTTCCGTCGGCTCCAGTCCCCAAGGAGCCGCAGCTAGCGCCAGCCGCCTCGCTCGGTGGCGCTTCCGGCGATGTGCCCCTGGACCGGACGGATGAACATTCGGGGGGCCCGCATTAGGGCCGAAGTCGTGCAGAGGCGCCGCTGGCAGGGCCGGACCGTGGGTGGTTTTCAGGTTTGCAGAGGCCAGCTGCCGTCCCAGACGTCATGGGGCCGCCCTCAGACTTGATACTCTGGCGATGAGACCACGTGTGCGTTTTCCAGGCGACCTATTGGGTCGGAAGCTTTCCATAACTTAACCGGCCTCTCCACGTTGGGTATCGCTTCCGGCTTCCCCCGGCGATGGTGCTCCCTCGAGGTGTGCCCTCGGACCGGACCCGGGACCCGCGCGTGCCGGACTGGTCGGCTGTGTGCGGCTGTAAAGCGCGCGAGGATTGTCATTTGTTCCGGGGGTTTCCACGACCGCGTTGTGTTGGTGGGGTGCGACTCCCCCCAGGGCGCCACAGCCTTACGGTGCCCACCCTTCTCCCTCCGCTGCCTGTCCTCATCTCTTCATCCATCCAGCTTCCGATCCGGGCCGCGTCCCGGTGTGTATAACTTCCTGGGCGGCCGACGATCCCCCACTCTGTTTCGCGCCCACTGCCACCGCCCGTCTGCAGCGTGTAGCCCACAGGCCCTTCCAGAACGGCCTCTCCTCCTTGGTCTGATGCTCGCCTCCAGCTTGCCCCTCTGGGGCTGGGTGTGAAGGGGATTCGATCCGTGAATCTTTCGGACTTTGCCGAAGTCTCATTCTGTTTTCTCTTCTGGCCGGCCCAAGGCGCCCTTCTGAGATATGTACCGTGGGGAGTGGGGGGGGAAGTAGGAGGGGCGTGAATCAAAACTCAAATGACTGTTAGGGGACCTGGCGAAGCACTGGCTAAGCGTTTGGCTGCCAGCCAAAAGATGCGCTGTTGAATCCACCAGCCCCGCCCTGGAAACCCTAAAGGGCAGTTCTGGTCTGTCCTAGAGGAACACTATCAGTCAGAATAAACTGGAAACGGTTTTATAATAAAGATAAATGACAAGTGTGATGTTAGTCATGTTCCGGTTGTTAGGTGCCGTGGAGTCAGTTCCGAGTCACAGCGACCCCATGCACAACTGAACGAAACACTGCCAGATCCTGAGCCATCCTTACAATCGTTGTTATGCTTGAGCCAATTGTTGCAGCCACCGTGTCAATCCACCTCGCCAAGGGTCTTCCGCTGACTCTGTTCTCTGCCAAGCGTGATGTCCTTCTCCAGGGACTGATCCTTCCTGACAACGTGTCCGAAGTGTGTAAGACGCAGTCTCGCCATCCTTGCCTCTAAGGAGCATTCTGGTTGTACCTCTCCTAAGACAGATTTGTTCGTTCTTTTGCCAGTCCATGGTATATTCAATATTCTTTGCCAACACCACAATTCAAGAGCGTCAGTTCTTCTTGGTCTGCCTTATCCATTGTCCAGCCTTCACACGCATATGATGCGATTGAAAATACCATGGCTTGGGTCAGGCGCACCTTAGTCTTCAAGGTGACATCTTTGCTCTTCAACACTTTAAAGAAGTTCTTTGCAGCAGATTTACCCAATGCAATGAGTCTTTTGATTTCTTGACTGCTGCTTCCATGGCTGTTGATTGTGGATCCAAGTAAAACGAAATCCTTGACAACTTCAGTCTTTTCTCTTTTTATCATGATGTTGCTCATTGGTCCAGTTGTGTGGATTTTAGTTTTTTTTTATGTTGAGGTGCAATCCATACTGAAGGCTATGGTCTTTGATCTTCATTAGTAAGTGCTTCAAGTCCTCTTCACTTTCAGCAAGCAAGGTTGTGTCATCTGCAATACACAGGTTGTTAATGAGTCTTCCTCCAATCTTGATGCCGCATTCTTTTTCATATAGTCTGGCTCCTCGTGTTACTCGCTCAGCATACAGATTGAATAGGTATGGTGAAAAAATACAACCCTGAAGCACACCTTTCCTGACTTTAAACCAATCAGTATCCCTTGTTCTGTCCGAACAACTGCCTCTTGATCTATGTAAAGGTTCCTCATAAGCACAATTAAGTGTTCTGGAATTCCCATTCTTTGCAATGTTATCCATAATTTGTTATGATCCACACAGTCAAATGCCTTTGCATAGTCAATAAAACACAGGTAAACATCCTTCTTGTATTCTCTGCTTTCAGCCAGGATCCCTCTGACATCAGCAATGATATCCCTGGTTCCATGTCCTTTTCTGAAACCAGCCTGAATTTCTGGCAGTTCCCTGTTGATATACTGCTGCAGCCATTTTTGAACCATCTTCAGCAAAGTTTTGCTTGCATGTGATATTAATGACATTGTTCTATAATTTCCACATATTAGTCATAAGATACTACAAATACGATGTTTTAGCTATGAATCTATTTTAATTTTATCTTTATGTAGTCTCATTTTGCATAATTTCAGTATACATATTAAATTCAAGTTACCAAAACATCAGCATCCTTCCAGAACTCTCACTGTACTTTTGACTGGTGTTTTGTACAATCACCTGTATTGATTTTCTAGTGACTAGCCACAGACAACTGGAACCATAGACTGAAAAGGTTACAGTGACAAGAAAAGCAATAATGCATATATTTAATATAGTTATTTCTCTACAAAATCCAAAAACATACCTGGAGCTTAGAGGACAGTATTTTACTTACTGGCAGGGCTGCATTTGGGAGGAGAGGACAAGTATCTTCTGTATATGTAATGCTGCCCTGATTATTTGCAAGTTTGTAGCCCGTCTCACATAAAATTACAGTGTCACCTTCCAGGTATATTTTTCCTGAAGATGAAGAATGCCCATTTTCCACTGAAGGAACTACCACTGTCCTAAAGACCTAAAAGATGACTAACATATAACAAAGAATTTAGAAAGTATTACATCATACAATCTTCAAAAGAGAAATCGTGTGAAAGTTAGTTACATAAAAATTAGTTTATGCATGTAAAAAAAAATATGCAATTCCATCAATCATTGATTTGTAATAGAAAGCAGTTTTATTTGTAAGAGGTTTTTAGGTATTAAAAAAGCTACTATTTTTATTTCTCATTTGATTCTCATGAATTGCTTTCCAGAGGTGCAGGCAGAAGACTGGTCTCCTAAGTGTGACACCTCTGTTTTCTCTGTCAGGATCCTCTCTTTTTCACTTTCTGCCTTTCTCTACATTCGTTGAAAGAATAACACATAGATAATTTTAAGGAAAAAAAGGTATGATATGTGGAAAACCCCAAAATAGAGAAAATAGTATAAACAAAATTGCACCTTGAATACTCAAAAGAATATAAAATTTTACATCAAATATTGTACAGGAAAATGAAGTGTCTTGAAAAAAGTTGTGTTCACACAATTGTAAAATCAATGTTTAAATGTTAGCTGTTAAAATTATTGTATTTAAAAGTTGTTGAAGATTTAAAAGTAGGATTTAAAAATTAAAATATTGAAGATGGGGGGCGGAGCCAAGATGGCAGACTAGGCAGACGCTACCTCGGATCCCTCTTACAACAAAGACACGGAAAAACAAGTGAATCGATCACATACATAACAATCTACGAAACCTGAACAACAAACACAGATTTAGAGATGGAGAACGAACTAATACGGGGAAGCAGCGATTGTTTCCAGAGCCTGGAGCCAGCGTACCAGTCAGGTACGGCACAAGCACAGAGAGCTGCTCCACCCCCCTGAACTAACCCCGGGAGGGAGACCAGCTGGTTCCGCAGGCGGCGTGGGACGCAGCCGGTAGGAGAAGTCCCCGGGAGGCAGTGACTGGTCTTGGAGCAGGAAAAGCAGCGTTCCAGCCGGGGAACCATCTCGCCGGGATTTGGACTGGACGCAGGTACGGCATAAACACGGAGAGCTGCTCCACCCCCCGGAACTAACTCCGGGAAGGGGCCCAGCTGGGTCACGAGGGCGGCGTGGGACGCAGCCGATAGGAGAAGTCCCCGGGAGGCAGCGACTGGTACTGGAGCAGGGAGAACAGCGTCCCAGCCCGGACACTCGGTCATGGCACAAGCACGGGGAGCTGCTCCACCCATCTGAACTAACTCCCTGGGAGGGGGCCCACCTGGTTCTTCGGGGCGGCACGGCCACGCGGCTGGAGGGACGAGAAGTCCCCAGGAGGCAGCGACTGATTTTGGAGTCGAGAGTGCACCGTCCCAGTAGGGGAGCCTTGGCGCTGGGCGTGGGGCTGGAAGCAGAGGATCTGACCGTGCCTCCAGCGGGCCAGACCCTCCGGGGGCAATCTCCACACAGCCAGCACGCATAGGCAACCCGCCCGCGGGAATCTCAGATATAATAGTCATTCCAAGCAAGACAAGCAACTCTGGCTATATTCTGAGGTGCTACTCTCCTATCTCTCTGTTCCCTCCCCCACCCTCCCCAGGCGGCTTCATTAACATCCGAATAGCCTGAGCCAGAGGGAGAACTCTGATAGGGGTCTGACTGCATTTTTTTTTTTAGCAGATTTTCTGGAAAAACTAGTTTCCCAGTGATGGCTCGGAGACAACAATCCATATCAAACCACTTAAAGAAGCAGACCATGACAGCTTCTCCAACCCCCCAAACAAAAGAATCAAAATCTTTCCCAAATGAAGGTACAATCCTGGAATTATCAGATACAGAATATAAAAAACTAATTTACAGAATGCTTAAAGATATCACAAATGAAATTAGGATAACTGCAGAAAAAGCCAAGGAACACACCGATAAAACTGTTGAAGAACTCAAAAAGATTATTCAAGAACATAGTCGAAAAATTAATAAGTTGCAAGAATCCATAGAAATCCATGTAGAAATCCAAAAGATTAACAATAAAATTACAGAATTAGGCAACGCAATAGGAAGTCAGAGGAGCAGACTCGAGCAATTAGAATGCAGACTGGGACATCTAGAGGACCAGGGAATCGACACCAACATAGCTGAAAAAAAATCAGATAAAAGAATTTTAAAAAATGAAGAAACCCTAAGAATTATGTGGGACTCTATCAAGAAGGATAACATGCGGGTGATTGGAGTCCCAGAACAGGGAGGGGGGACAGAAAACACAGAGAAAATAGCTGAAGAACTCCTGACACAAAACTTCCCTGACATCATGAAAGACGAAAGGATATCTATCCAAGATGCTCATCGAACCCCATTTAAGATTGATCCAAAAAGAAAAACACCAAGACATATTATCATCAAACTCGCCAAAACCAAAGATAAACAGAAAATTTTAAAAGCAGCCAGGGAGAAAAGAAAGGTTTCCTTCAAGGGAGAATCAATAAGAATAAGTTCAGACTACTCAGCAGAAACCATGCAGGCAAGAAGGGAATGGGACGACATATACAGAACACTGAAGGAGAATAACTACCAGCCAAGGATCATATATCCAGCAAAACTCTCTCTCATATATGAAGGCGAAATTAAGATGTTTACAGATAAACACAAGCTTAGAGAATTTGCAAAAACCAAACCAAAGCTACAAGAAATACTAAAGGAAATTGTTTGGTCAGAAAACCAATAATATCAGATACCAGCACAACACAAGGTCACAGAACAGAACATACTGATATCAACTCAAATAGGGAAATCACAAAAACAAATTAAGATTAATTTTAAAAAGAAAAAAACGCCCCAAACAGGGAATCATTGAAGTCAATATGTAAAAGATCACAATAATCAAAAAGAGGGGCTAAATACAGGAGGCATTGAACTGCCATATGGAGAATGATACAAGGCGATATAGAACGATACAAGTTAGGTTTTTACTTAGAAAAATAGGGGTAAATAATAAGGTAACCACAAAAAGGTATAACAACTCTATAACTCAAGATAAAAGCCAAGAAAAACGTTAACGACTCAACTAACATAAGGTCAAACACTATGAAAATGAGAATCTCACAATTTACAAAGAAAAACGCCTCAGCACAAAAAAGTATGTGGAAGAATGAAATTGTCAACAACACACATAAAAGGCATCAAAATGACAGCACTAAAATCTTATTTATCTATAATTACACTGAATGTAAATGGACTAAATGCACCAATAAAGAGACAGAGAGTCACAGACTGGATAAAGAAACACGATCCATCTATATGCTGCCTACAAGAGACACACCTTAGACTTAGAGACAGAAACAAACTAAAACTCAAAGGATGGAAAAAAGTATATCAAGCAACAATAAGGAAAAAAGAAGAGGAGTAGCAATATTAATTTCTGACAAAATAGACTTTAGACTTAAATCCACCACAAAGGATAAAGAAGGACACTATATAATGATAAAAGGGACAATTGATCAGGAAGACATAACCATATTAAATATTTATGCACCCAATGACAGGGCTGCAAGATACATAAATCAAACTTTAACAGAATTGAAAAGTGAGATAGATACCTCCACAATTATAGTAGGAGACTTCAACAGACCACTTTTGGAGAAGGACAGGACATCCAGTAAGAAGCTCAATAGAGACACGGAAGATCTAATTACAACAATCAACCAACTTGACCTCATTGACTTATACAGAACTCTCCACCCAACTGCTGCAAAATATACTTTTTTTTCTAGTGCACATGGAACATTCTCTAGAATAGACCACATATTAGGTCATAAAACAAATCTTTGCAGAGTCCAAAACATCGAAATATTACAAAGCATCTTCTCAGACCACAAGGCAATAAAACTAGAGATCAATAACATAAAAACTAGGGAAAAGAAATCAAATACTTGGAAAATGAACAATACCCTCCTGAAAAAAGACTGGGTTATAGAAGACATTAAGGAGGGAATAAGGAAATTCATAGAAAGCAACGAGAATGAAAATACTTCCTATCAAAACCTGTAGGACACAGCAAAAGCAGTGCTCAGAGGCCAATTTATATCGATAAATGCACACATACAAAAAGAAGAAAGAGCCAAAAGCAGAGAACTGTCCCTACAACTTGAACAAATAGAAAGTGAGCAACAAAAGAATCCATCAGGCACCAGAAGAAAACAAATAATAAAAATTAGAGCTGAACTAAATGAATTAGAGAACAGAAAAACAATTGAAAGAATTAACAAAGCCAAAAGCTGGTTCTTTGAAAAAATTAACAAAATTGATAAACCATTGGCTAGACTGACTAAAGAAATACAGGAAAGGAAACAAATAACCCGAATAAGAAACGAGAAGGACCACATCACAACAGAACGAAATGAAATTAAAAGAATCTTTTCAGATTATTATGAAAAATTGTACTCTAACAAATTTGCAAACCTAGAAGAAATGGATGAATTCTTGGAAAAACACTACCTACCTAAACTAACACATTCAGAAGTAGAACAACTAAATAGACCCATAACAAAAAAAGAGATTGAAAAGGTAATCAAAAAACTCCCAACAAAAAAAAGCCCTGGCCCGGACGGCTTCACTGCAGAGTTCTACCAAACTTTCAGAGAAGAGTTAACACCACTACTTCTGAAGGTATTCCAAAGCATAGAAAATGACGGAATACTACCCAACTCATTCTATGAAGCCACCATCTCCCTGATACCAAAACCAGGTAAAGATATTACAAAAAAAGAAAATTATAGACCTATATCCCTCATGAACATAGATGCAAAAATCCTCAACAAAATTCTAGCCAATAGAATCCAACGACACATCAAAAAAATAATTCACCCTGATCAAGTGGGATTTATACCAGGTATGCAAGGCTGGTTTAATATCAGAAAAACCATTAATGTAATCCATCACAGAAATAAAACAAAAGACAAAAACCACATGATCTTATCAATTGATGCAGAAAAGGCATTTGACAAAGTCCAACACCCATTTATGATAAAAACTCTTACCAAAATAGGAATTGAAGGAAAATTCCTCAACATAATAAAGGGCATCTATGCAAAGCCAACAGCCAATATCACTCTAAATGGACAGAACCTGAAAGCATTTCCCTTGAGAACGGGAACCAGACAAGGATGCCCTTTATCACCACTCTTATTCAACATCGTGCTGGAAGTCCTAGCCAGGGCAATTAGGCTAGACAAAGAAATAAAAGGTATCTGGATTGGCAAGGAAGAAGTAAAGCTATCACTATTTGCAGATGACATGATTATATACACAGAAAACCGTAAGGAATCCTCCAGAAAACTACTGAAACTAATAGAAGAGTTTGGCAGAGTCTCAGGTTATAAAATAAACATACAAAAATCACTTGGATTCCTCTACATCAACAAAAAGAACACCGAAGAGGAAATAACCAAATCAATACCATTCACGGTAGCCCCCAAGAAGATAAGATACTTAGGAATAAATCTTACCAAGGATGTAAAAGACCTATACAAAGAAAACTACAAAGCTGTACTACAAGAAATTCAAAAGGACATACTTAAGTGGAAAAACATACCTTGCTCATGGATAGGAAGACTGAACATAGTAAAAATGTCTATTCTACCAAAAGCCATCTATACATTTAACGCACTTCCTATCCAAATTCCAATGTCATATTTTAAGGGGATAGAGAAACAAATCACCAATTTCATATAGAAGGGAAAGAAGCCCCGGATAAGCAAAGCACTACTGAAAAAGAAGAAGAAAGTGGGAGGCCTCACTTTACCTGACTTCAGAACCTATTACACAGCCACAGTAGTCAAAACAGCCTGGTACTGGTACAACAACAGGCACATAGACCAGTGGAACAGAATTGAGAACCCAGACATAGATCCATCCACGTATGAGCAGCTGATATTTGACAAAGGACCAGTGTCAATTAATTGGGGAAAAGATAGCCTTTTTAACAAATGGTGCTGGCATAACTGGATATCCATTTGCAAAAGAATGAAACAGGACCCATACCTCACACCATGCACAAAAACTAACTCCAAGTGGATCAAAGACCTAAACATAAAGACTAAAAAGATAAAGACCATGGAAGAAAAAATTGGGACAACCCTAGGAGCCCTAATACAAGGTATAAACAGAATACAAAACATTACCAAAAATGATGAAGAGAAACCCGATAACTGGGAGCTCCTAAAAATCAAACACCTATGCTCATCTAAAGACTTCTCCAAAAGAGTAAAAAGACCACCTACAGATTGGGTAAGAATTTTCAGCTATGACATCTCCGACCAGCACCTGATCTCTAAAATCTACATGATTCTGTCAAAACTCAACCACAAAAAGACAAGCAACCCAATCAAGAAGTGGGCAAAGGATATGAACACACATTTCACTAAAGAAGATATTCAGGCAGCCAACAGATACATGAGAAAATGCTCTCGATCATTAGCCATTAGAGAAATGCAAATTAAAACTACGATGAGATTCCATCTCACACCAGCAAGACTGGCATTAATCCAAAAAACACAAAATAATAAATGTTGGAGAGGCTGCGGAGAGATTGGAACTCTCATACACTGCTGGTGGGAATGTAAAATGGTACAACCACTTTGGAAATCTATCTGGCGTTATCTTAAACAGTTAGAAATAGAACTACCATACAACCCAGAAATCCCACTCCTGGGAATATACCCTAGAGATACAAGAGCCTTCATACAAACAGATATATGCACACCCATGTTTATTGCAGCTCTGTTTACAATAGCAAAAAGTTGGAAGCAACCAAGGTGTCCATCAACGGATGAATGGGTAAATAAATTGTGGTATATTCACACAATGGAATACTACGCATCGATAAAGAACAGTGACGAATCTCTGAAACATTTCATAACATGGAGGAACCTGGAAGGCATTATGCTGAGCGAAATGAGTCAGAGGCAAAAGGACAAATATTGTATAAGACCACTATTATAAGATCTTGAGAAATAGTAAACCTGAGAAGAACACATACTTTTGTGGTTCCGAGGAGGGGAGGGAGGGAGGGTGGGAGAGGGTTTTTTATTGATTAATCAGTAGATAAGAACTGCTTTAGGTGAAGGGAAAGACAACACTCAATACATGGAAGGTCAGCTCAATTGGACTGGACCAAAAGCAAAGAAGTTTCCTGGATAAAATGAATGCTTCAAAGGTCAGCGGAGCAAGCGCGGGGGTCTGGGGAACATGGTTTGAGGGGACTTCTAAGTCAATTGGCAAAATAATTCTATTATGAAATCATTCTGCATCCCACTTTGAAATGTGGCGTCTGGGGTCTTAAATGCTAACAAGCGGCCATCTAAGATGCATCAGTTGGTCTCAACCCACCTGGAGCAAAGGAAAATGAAGAACACCAAGGCCACACGACAACTAAGAACCCAAGAGACAGAAAGGGCCACATGAACCAGAGACCTACATCATCCTGAGACCAGAAGAACTAGTTGGTGCCTGGCCACAATCGATGACTGCCCTGACAGGGAGCACAGCAGAGGACTCCTGAGGGAGCAGGAGATCAGTGGGATACAGACCCCAAATTCTCATAAAAAGACCGTACTTAATGGTCTGACTGAGACTAGAGGAATCCCGGTGGCCATGGTCCCCAGACCTTCTGTTGGCACAGGACAGGAACCATCCCCGAAGACAACTCAGCAGACATGAAAGGGACTGGTCAGCGGGTGGGAGAGAGACGCTGATGAAGAGTGAGCTAATTATATCAGACGGACACTTGAGATTGTGTTGGCAACTCTTGTCTGGAGGGGGGATGGGAGGATAGAGAGAGAGGGAAGCTGGTAAAATTGTCAAGAAAGGAGAGACTGGAAGGGCTGACTCAAGAGGGGGAGAGCAAGTGGGAGTAGGGAGTGAGATGTATGTAAACTTATATGTGACAGACTGATTGAATTTGTAAACGTTCACTTGAAGCTTAATAAAAGTTATTAAAAAAATTAAAATATTTAGGTATTAAACTATATAGCAAAATTGTATATATGTATGTTTTTTCTCATTAGGTTGACATGAACGACTCCTTATGAAAAGAGGAAGAATGGCATCTTTTCTGGCTCATCTGGTCCCCACCCCTACGACTGGGAAGACCCTGATCCTTTCTGGCTCAGCTCACTCCACTCATGAATGATTCTTTCAGATAACTGCGAGAGCATTTACTCACTGCGACACTTTGGTATTGGTGACCAGCCTTCCTCTGTGCAGGTTATTCGAGTCCAGAGAGACTGCAAAGCAGACACATAGCTGTGATCACAGGAATAGTACAAATACTTTCCCATAGCAATTGGGAAGGTTCTTTTAGGTTGATTTTCACCATGTATTTTTCCATGTTTTATTTCTGGAAAATTGCAAGTTTTCTGTTGGGAAAAACAAAACAAATAATACATATGTTAATGAAAAATAATATAATATTTAAATGATGACATTAATAATTCTATTATATTTAGCTGAATTTGTCCAGTTGTATTAGTTATCTGGGGACTGGGAAAATCTATTTGTAAACCTACAAAACTATTTGAGGACGTCAGTTTTGGAGTCACAAAAGGTGAGTATCTTTTCTAAGTACCTCCAAGATTAAAATCACTCAAAAATGTAAATTCAGAAGAAGAGGGCAAAGGTCATTCAATGTATTAGACCTTGCAGGCCTAAGAAATATCCTGCTGGTCTAAGAAATATGCTGCTATTCCTTCCTTTATCTCTCACTTCCTTTGCCTTTCCATTTTCAGCAAAGAGAATTTGAATATAAAATATTCATTAAAAAATCAGTTAAAAAAAAAAGAACAGTATAACAAAGATATAAATAATCCTGAAGAAGGTCCTCTAGAAATATTTATGTAGGTATGTTTCTACATTTTTGACTGATTATCACTACCCTTTATTGAAAATGTATAAATATTATCATTCTTTTTTAGAGTGTTTTTCAGAAAATGAGGCTAGTATGCTTCTCAAGCTTGAGTCCTTATATCAAAACAGCGCTGTTTTCCTTAATCTGTTTCATTCTGTTTTTATCTGTTTTGTCCTTGTTTGAAAAAGTTACATGTAGCAATTCAGCGAACAAAGACGTTAATCAGGGAAATTTATTTTTCTACCTTTGGCAGTGACCAAGGGTGACGTCCTAAAATAATTAAAAGTATTAAATGCTGTGATAGGAAACACTGTAAAATATGACGCTGTGTATCTGAAAATAAAAATGAAAATGGCATCATTTTGAGAGGTGTGGGTGGGGGGAAAGATACTCTCATAAACTGATAGTGGAATTTCAAGCATTACCCCTGGTTACTCTCATTCAAAGGAGCCCTGAAGGTATAATGGTTAAAGCCCTTGGCTAACGAAAAAGGTCCTCAGTTTGAAACCACCGACTGCTCTTCAGGAGAAAAGGCCTGGCGATCTGCTCCAGTAAAGATTGTTGTTGTGGTTAGGTGCTATCAAGTCAGTTCCTACTCATGGTGACCCTATGCACAACAGAACAAAACACTGCCTGGTCCTGAGCTATCCCCACAATCGTTGTTATGCTTGAGCTCATTGTTGCAGCCACTGTGTCAATCCACCTCGTTGAGGGCCTTCTCCTTTTTCGCTGACTCTATACTCTGCCAAGCATGATGTCCTTCTCCAGGGAGTGATACCTCCTGACAATATGTCCAAAGTATGTAAGACACAGTCTTGCCATCCTTGTTCCTAAGGAGCATTCTGGTTGTATTTCTTTTAAGACTGATTTGTTTGTTCTTTTGGTAGTCCTATATATTCAATATTCTGCACCAACACCACAATTCAAAGGCGCCAATTATTCTTCGGTCTTCCTTATTCATTGTCTAGCTTTAACATGCATATGATGGGATTGAAAATACCCTGGCTTGAGTCAGGCACATCCTAGTCTTCAAGGTGACATCTTTGATCTTCAGTACTTTAAAGACGTCCTTTGCAGCGTTTTACCCAATGCAATCCGTCTTTTGATTTCTTGACTGCTGCTTCCGTGGCTGTTGATTGTGGACCCAAGTAAAATGAAATCCTTGACAACTTCAATCTTTTCTCCATTTATCATCATGTTGCTCATTGGTCTATTTGTGAGGATTTTTTTTTTTTTTTTATGTTGAAGTACAGTCCATACTGAAGGCTGTAGTCTTTGATCTTCATTAGTAAGTGCTTCAAGTCCTCTTCACTTTCAGCAAGGAAGGTTGTTTCTTCTGCATAACACAGGTTGTTAATGAGTCTTCCTCCAATCCTGATGCCCCATTCTTCTTCATTTAGTCCAGCTTCTTGGATTATTCGCTGAGCATACAGATTGAATAGGTATGGTGAAAGAATACAACCCTGAAGCACACCTTTCCTGACTTTAAACCAATCAATATCCCCTTGTTCTGTCCGAACAACTGCCTCTTGATCTACGTAAAGTTTCCTCATGAGCACAATAAAGTGCCTGCAATTCCCATTCTTCGCAATGTTATCCATAATTTGTTATGATCCACACAGTTGAATACCTTTGCATAGTCAATAAAACACAGGTAAACATCCTTGTTGTATTCTCTGCTTTTGGCCAGGATCCATCTGACATCAGCAATAATATCCCTGCTTCCATGTCTTCTTCTGAAACTGGCCTGAATTTCTGGCAGTTCCCTGTTGGTATACTGCTGCAGCCGTTTTTGAGTGATCTTCAACAAAATTTTACTTGGGTTTTTTTTTCTTTTTTTATGGTATTAATGGTATTGTTCTATAATTTCCACATTCGGTTGGATCACCTTTCTTGGGAATAGGCATAAATATGGATCTCTTCCAGTCAGTTGGCCAGGAAGCTGTCTTCCATATTTCTTGGCATAGATGAGCGAGTACCTCCAGCCCCACATCTGTTTGTTGAAACATCTCAATTGATATTCCATCAATTTCTGGAGCCTTGTTTTTAGCCAATGCCTTCAGAGCAGCTTGGACTTCTTCCTTCAGTACCGTCGTTTCCTGATCATATGCTACCTCTTGAAATGGTAGAACTTCAATTAATTCTTTTTGGTATAATGACTGTGTATTCCTTCCATCTTCTTTTGATGCTTCCTGCATCATTTAATATTTTTCCCATACAATCCTTCACTATTGCAACTTGAGGCTTGAATTTTTTCTTCAGTTCTTTCAGCTTGAGAAACACTGAGCATGTTCTTCCTTTTTGGCTTTCCATCTCCAGCTCTTTGCACGTGTCCTTGTAATACTTTCCTTTGTCTTCTTGAGCCACCCTTTGAAATCTTCTGTTCAGTTCTTTTACTTCATCAATTCTTCCTTCTGCTTTAGCTGCTCGACGTTCAAGACCAAGTTTCAAAGTCTCCTCTGACATCCATCTTGGTCTTTTTTTCCTGTCTTTCCACTGACCTCTTGCTTTCTTCAAGTATGATGTCCTTAATGTCATGCCACAGCTCATCTGGTCTTCGGTCACTAGAAGAAAATCCGAGCAAGTCCACGAGAGCCAAAATATGACCTTGAGTATATCCCAGTAAAGATTAACCTAAGAAATCTGATGGGGCCGTTCTACTCTGTCCTGTAGTGTCTCTGTGCATCAGAATTGCCTTAACAGCACACAAATCTCATTCAGAAATTCTGTAGTTCAAGCAAGTTACAATATTTTATTCTTCATAAGTAACCACAAGTGGCTGAACATCCATGGTCTTTGATCCCCTTGTTTCCACTGCTCAGTGTAATCCCTTCATCTTCCACTGATCTCAATCTAATCATCCTTCCAAAAGCTCACTCAAGAACATTCAACAAAGATTTATTAAGTGATTAATATCTGCCAGGCACAACTCCTGTGTTTAAAACTCCCTTATCTAGCTACCCAATTCAGGAGTTGAGAATCATTTCACTTGTCTGTGAATGTTAATAGAATCTTATCTTTTGATGCATGTATTTTTTTGCTGTACAAATATTTAGTTGTTAGAATGTTTTGTCTCTTAAGAGAAGTGCTGTGGAGCATGGATTTTTTGTTTGTTTGTTACGTCGTTCCAGCTTTGTACTGCAGCATGAAACAATGTGTTGCTCAGTAAATACTGTGTTACTGGATACGTAAAAATACTTATATCCCTGCACATATGTTCTTTTACTAAGTGGGTAGCTTTCTTAAAGACCACTGTTAGAGTTTATTGAAGAAGTCTAGTTTTCAACTGGAATTGCAGGCAGGCTTTGTCCAAATTCCACTGGTCACATTCAAGTTGACACATTCTTATATATATCTTATATTTAGAAGTATCCTTTTATTCCCATCTCTAACAAAAGGCAGACCTTTTAGCATACACTTGGGAATAAGGAGAAAAGACAAACACACTTCGAATAGGTTCCTCAGCAGGTACACTGATGACAGAGCCCTCAGTCTAGTTGAACTGGATGACTGTGGTGCTTTTAATAGAGAAACTTAAAACCATTTACAAATATGAAATTAATATTGTTGTTGTGTGCCATTCAGTCAATTCTGATATAATTAGTGGACCTATAGGACAGTATGGAACAGCTCCACAGGGTTCTCTGGGCTATAATCTTCATGGGAGCAGATGGCCAGGTCTTTTCTCCCATGGAGTGGCTGGCCGGTTTGAACCTATGACCTGTGGATTAGCAGCAGAGTACTTAACCATTGTGTAACCAGGGTCCTTTCATAGTTAATATAGAAAATATTAAGCACTATATTATGGTAATGAAGGAGGAAAATCAGATACTAAAATCAAAGAGTTAATGGTTTCAAATTATTTGTTTGTTTATATATGCAAAATTTGCCAATGAACTCAGAAAAGTAAATTAATGTTTTGACATTGCACTATAAATTAAGAATATATTTTAATTTTTGCTAAAAGAGATAATTTTACATGCTGTTATTTTTGTTGAACCATTAAATTGATGATAATATGATGATAATATTAATGGCTTCTAACAGATTTAGTAATGTATAATTGCTGTGAAATACACTGTACATATTTAAAATGCACATTTTGAGAGGTGTTGGCACTTGAATCTGTGAAATGATCATCACAATGAAGACTATGAAAATATTTACACTCTCCAAAATTCCTTCGTATTACAAATAAAAAAGCACCCAAATATTTCCAAGTCAGAGTCTGGCTTTTCTTGTGCACGTTTTCTAGTTAAGGCTTTATGAGCATATTCACATGTCTCAGTAATCACTGTTGAATGGCCTTTTCACACCTGGAACTCAGGAAACAGAGAAAGCATGACTTACTTTATTTTCCTTTTAGGTTATTATAATTTCCCCCAAACATATAATTCATTGTGATCCCACAGTACAAAATATTCCTACCTGTGGATTCACTTAAAACTACAGATACATGAAAGTAGATACATTTAAGAGGGAAGCTGATTGTTCATCTATGTTTTTAATTTACCTTGTCCCTCAGCACAGGACACCCACAAGGTGAGGAGGATATTGATTAGAAACAGCATGTTAGATGTTCCCAATGATATATAAATATAGGTATTCCAGTTGTACTGTTTTGGGTTTGAAATCAGCTTCACTACCAGTTATCAACTGTGACTGTAAAATTAAGTACACTACAATTTAACTAAACCAACTGATGTCACTAAGTTAGTATCAAAGTTCAGTGAGTTTTGCAAAATCTCTACGTAATTCTTATCATTGGTTTCACAATCATTTATTCATCACCTTTTATATATGTATACAACTTTCTCTGGGAAAAGGATGAACTGTCTCCAATTTCTTGAAAATAGGTCAACTTATCCCTCAGCCAGTTGAATAATTTGTGATTAGTCCTCACAATCCAAGCCGTGTCACTAGAACTTTCTGCCAGCCTGTACTTTCCTCCACCCAACTTCATTACTTAAAAAAAAAAATTTTTTTTTTTTTTTTTTTTTTTAATCAACTAGGCTGCTTGGACCATTGTCAGCCATCTGTATTTTTATGGGATTAGGGAAGAAAACTGCTTTTTTTTCTTAACCCATATTTGATCACACTAGCTAGTGCAAGGGTTTCAGAAAGTTCTTAATATTAAAATAATCTTTCACTGAAGGTTTTGAGGCACCATTTGTATATAAAAAAAATGAAAAAGCCCACTGGCATTGAGTTGATTCCGACTCATAGGGACCCTACAGGACAGAGTAGAATTGCTGCATAGAGTTTCCAAGGAGCACCTGGTGGGTTTGAACCGCCGGCCTCTTGGTTAGCAGCTGTAGCACTTAACCACTATGCCACCAGGGTTTCCGTTTTTATACGGCACAATATACTCTGACACATACAATGATTTCCCTTCTATTGAAGGAATGTCACTCAAGGCTCACTTTCCTTTAAATGGGCTGTCCTCTCACTGACTTACTAATTGTTTTTATTTTTTATTTTCATACATAAAAATTATATATGTGTGTATACATATATAAGAGAAAAATATACTTCATATTTATATGAAAATATATATCACTTTCAAAATATATTTGTCATGTTTTATTATAAAGAATTGCCTTCAAACAGTTAATTAGAATTAAATATATATGACTATGAAGGTAAACGAACAACCAAACCAAACCCGTTGCAGCTGAGTCAATTTCGACTCGTAGCAACCCTGTAGACAAAGTAGAACTGCCCCATAGAGTTTCCAAGAAGCGCCTGGTGGATTTGAACTGCTGACCTTTTGGTAAGCAGCGGAAGCTCTTAATCGATATGCCACTAAGATTTCCACTATGAAGGCAGAGAAAGCAAATCATTGACCAAAGTGATAGAATTATGTTTTAAAAATTACTTATGGGGCAGTGGAGCCAAGATGGTGGAATAGACAGATAGTTCTTGTGAGCCCTCTTTACAACAAAGACCCCAAAAAACAAGTAAAACGAGTATATTTGTGACAAGCTGGGAGCCCTGAGCTTCAAGGACAACCTTAGAAAACTAACTGAGGGGCAGGGGGAGGAAGACACTGTTCAGAAGCAGAGAGGAGTTACTGGAACTGAATCGCAGAGAGCTCTCAAGCACCATTCCCAGAGTGGCAGTGATAACGGGCTGGTACTAGCGTTCAGCCACAGTTTCCTCAGGGGGAAGCAGCCAGCTGCACCGCCCACTCACAACTCCAGAACCTGAGGAGAGCAGTGCTCTCAGCAAAAGCTAACTACTTGTGTATATTTTACCACGCCCCCCACCCCCAAGCCAGCTTCAGTGGCTGAATTCCCTGGGCCTGAGACAGGCACTGTTGAGCACCTAGAGCCATCCTCCTGGTCTTGGGGAAGGAAAAAAATTGTATTTGGGGGAAAAGATAATTTGCAAGTTCCACTAACCAGGGGAGCTTAGGAGAGAAGCAGCTCCTGTCCAAGCATAAACTGTCTGTGGACTTTGAGCACCTTTCCCTTCCGCATGGACCTGTGTGGGCCTATTTCAGGAAAATAGGCCCTTGATGGCAAACTTCAACCATTTCAGCTGTGTGGTGGAGAGGTGGGTATTTGATGTCTGACATTGCTTTGCCTATTAAACAAGGTCCCCACCTACCCACATCAGGGACCTAAGGACTGGTAGCTCCACTCAGGTCACCCAGCCACCTGCGACAGGGGTCCAAAGATAAGTGCTACCTCCCAGTCTTTACAACCAAACACTTTGTGTGCCCGTGGTCCATCTGCTGAACCCACCCACCTGGATGCTCTAGGGAACAGGGATGAGCTTTCCTCAGAGACACTCAGGGGTCAGTTCTCAGCCCCCTGCCTTGTTCAGAGCGTGACCCTGTGCTGCAATCAGATACTGGTATATACGCCAATCACCCCTGCCCTTCTAAGACTGTAGGACAGAGCCTGTACCACGCACTTGATAATTGGCTACCTGGAAACCTGAGCTGAATTCATACAAGAAGAGTGAATGGACTCCTAGACTGATATACCTGATAACAGCTCTAGGCATCTGGGGACAGGACATCAGAGCTCCAAAGGGGAAAATAATCAAGCTAGCTCACTCAAGCAACCCATAGGGGTATACCAAAACAAAACAAAGTAAGAAGCTACAACACAGTAGGGGTGGGGGAGCAAGCATAAACTAATACAATAACTTATAGATGGCTCGGAGGCAACAGTCAGTATCAAGTCACATAAAGAAACAGGCCATGATTGCCTCAACAGGCTCTCAAAAAAAAGAATCCATGGATCTTCTAGATCAAAGAGCATTCCTGAAATTACCAGATGCAAAATACAAAAATTTAATATACAGAACCCTTCAAGACATCAGGAAGGAATTAAGACAATACACAGAACAAGCCAAGGAGCACACAGATAAAGCAACTGAAGAAATTAGAAAGATTATTCAGGAACATAATGAAAAGATTAATAAGCTGGAAAAATCCATAGACAGGCAGCAATCAGAAATTCAGAAGATTAACAATAAAATTCCAGAATTAGATAACTCAATAGAAAATCAGAGGAGCAGAATTAAGCAAGTAGAAGCTAGAATTTCTGAACTTGAAGATAAATCACTTGGTACTAATATATTTGAAGAAAAATCAGATAAAAGAATTAAAAAAAAATAAAGAAACCTTAAGAATCATGTCGGACTCTATCAAGGGAAATAACCTATGAGTAATTGGAATACCAGAACAGGGAGGGGTAACAGAAAATGCAGAGAAAATTGTTGAAGATTTGTTGGCAGAAAACTTACCTGATATTGTGAAAGATGAGAAGATACCTATCCAATATGCTCATCGAACTCCACATAAGTTAGATGTTAAAAGAAAGTCACCAAGACATATTATAATCAAACTTCCCAAAATCAAAGATAAAGAGAGAATTATAAGAGCAGCGAGGGATAAACGAAAAGTCACCTATAAAGGAGAGCCAATGAGAATAAGCTCAGATTATTCAAGAGAAACTATGCAGGCAAGAAGGCAATGGGATGACATTTTTAAAAAATTGAAGGAAAAAATTGCCTGCCAAGAATCATATATCCAGCCAAACTCTCTTAAATATGAAGGTGAAATTAAGACATTTCCAGACAAACACAAGTTGAGGGAATTTGTAAAAATCAGATTAAAACTACAGGAAATACCAAAGGGAGTTCTTTGGTTAGAAAATCAATAATATCAGGTATCAGCCGAAGACTAGAACACTGGGCAGAGCAACCAGAAGTCAACCCAGATAGTGTAATCCAAAAAAACAAAGCAAGATTATAAAAAAAACAGTTTGAAACAGAGTAACAACGATGTTATATAAAAGAAGAGAACATTAGGATAATAAAGAGGGCATAAGAAATGTAATCATACACCTTCCATATGGAGAGGAAGATATGGTGATACAAAGATATAAAAGTTAGTTTTAAATTTAGAAAAGTAGGGGTAAATAGTAAGGTAACCACAAGGGAGACAATCTATCCTACTTATCAAAATAAAATACAAGAAAAAATAGAGACTCAGCAGAAACAAAATCAACAACAACAAATATGAGGAATGGACAATATATAATCTATGCGGAACGTAAAATTAAGTGGGAAAAAGAAACTGTCAACAACACACAAAAAAGATATCAAAATGATAGCACTAAATTCATACCTATCCGTAATTACTCTGAATGTAAATGGACTAAATGCACCAATAAAGAGACAGAGAGTGGCAGAATGGATTAAAAAACAAGATCCGTCTATACTCTGTCTACAAGAGACACACCTTAGACTTAGAGACAAACTAAAACTCAAAACAAAACAAAACAAAAACTCAAAGGATGGAAAAAAAATATCAAGCAAACAACAATCAAAAAAGAGCAGGAGTGGCAATATTAATTTCTGACAAAATAGACTTTAAAGTTAATCCATCAGAAAGGATAAGGAAGGACACTATATAATGATTGAAGGGACAATACACCAAGAAGATATAACCATATTAAATATTTATGCACCCCATGACAGGGCTGCAAGATACATAAAACAAACTCTATCAGCATTGAAAAGTGAGATAGATAGCTCCACAATAATAGTAGCAGACTTCAACACACCACTTTCAGTGAAGGACAAGACATCCAGAAAGAAGTTTAATAAAGACACGGAAGATCTAAACGCCACAATCAACCAAATGGACCTCATAGACATGTAGAGAACACTCCACCCAACAGCAACCAAGTGTACTTTCTTTTCTAGTGCACATGGAGCATTCTCTAGAATAGACCACGTATGAGGTCATAAATCAAGTCTTAGCGGAATTCAAAATACTGAAATATTACAAAGCATCTTCTCTGACCGTAAGGCCATAAAAGTGGAAATCAATAACCGGAAAAGCAGGGAAAAGAAATCAAACACTTGGAAATGAACAATACCCTGTTCAAAAAAGACTGGATTTAGAAGACATTAAAGATGGAATAAAGAAATTCATAGAATCCAATGAGAATGAAAACACTTCCTATCAGAACCTCTGGGACACAGCAAAGCAGTCCTGAGAGGCTAATTTATATCAATAAATGCACAAATCCAAAAAGAAGAAAGGGCCAAAATCAAAGAATTATCCGTACAGCTTGAAGAAATAGAGAGGAATAAAAGAAACTTGCAGTCACCAGAAGAAAACAAATAATAAAAATTAGAGCTGAACTAGATGAAATAGAAAACAGAAAAACTACTGAAAGAACGTGACCGAAAGCTAGTTTTTTGAAAAAATCAACAAAATTGATAAACCACTGGCCAAACTAACAAGAGAAAAACAGGAGAGGAAACAAATAACCCAAATAAGAAATGAGATGGGCGATATTACAGCCGACCCAAATGAAATTAAAAGAATCATTTCAGATTACTACGAAAAATTGCACTCTAACAAATTTGAAAACCTAGAAGAAATGGATGAATTCCTAGAAACACACTACCTACCTAAGCTAACACAAACAGAGGTAGAACAAGTAAATAGACCCATAACAAAAGAAGAGATTGAAAAGATAATCAAAAAACTCCCAACAACAAAAAAAGCCCCGGTCCAAACAGCTTCACTGCAGAGTTCTACCAAACTTTCAGAGAAAGAGTTAACACCACTACTACTAAAGGTATTTCAGAGCATAGAAAAGGACGGAATACTACCTAACTCATTCTATGAAGCCACCATATCCCTGATACCAAAAGCACGTAAAGACACCACAAGAAAAGAAAATTAGACCTATATCCCTCATGAACATAGACGCAAAAATCCTCTCCAAAATTCTAGCCAATAGAATCCAACAACATATCAAAAAAATAACTCACCACGACCAAGTTGGATTCATACCAGGTATGCAGGGATGGTTCAATATTAGAAAAAATAATTAATGTAATCCACCACATAAATAAAGCAAAAGATAAGAATCTCATGATTTTATCAATTGATGCGGAAAAGGCATTTGACAAAGTTCAACACCCATTCATGAAAAAAACTCTAAGCAAAATAGGAATAGAAGGAAAATTACGGAACATAATAAAGGGCGTTTATACAAAGCCTACAGCCAACATCACCCTGAATGGAGAAAGCCTGAAAGCATTCCCGTTGAGATCGGGAACCAGACAAGAATGCCCTTTATCACCACTCTTATTCAACATCGTGCTGGAAGTCCTAGCCAGAGCAATTAGGCTAGATAAAGAAATTAAGGACATCCAGAACAGCAAGGAAGAAGTAAAAGTATCTCTATTTTCAGGTGACATGATCTTATACACAGAAAACCCTAAGGAATCCTCCAGACAACTACTGAAACTAATAGAAGAGTTTAGCAGAGTATCGGGATAAAAGATAAACATAAAAAAATCAGTTGAATTCCTCTACACCAACAAAAAGAACATCAAAGAGGAAATAACCAAATCAATGCCATTTACAGTAGACCCCAAGAAGATAAAATAAAAAATAAAATACTTAGGAATAAATCTTACCGGAGATGTAAAAGACTTATATAAAGAAAACTACAGTACACTTCTGCAAGAAACCTAGAGACTTACATAAGAGGAAAAACATACCTTGCTCATGGATAGGAAGACTTAACATTATGAAAATGTTTATTTTACCAAAAGCGGTCTATACATTTAATGCAATTCCGATCCAAATCCCAAGGACATTCTTTAATAAAACAAATGACCAACTTCATTTTGAAGGGAAAGCGGCCCTGGATAAATAAGGCATTACTGAAAAAGAAGAACAAAATGGGAGGCCTTACTTTACCTGATTTTAGAAACTATTATACCGCCATAGTAGTCAAAACAGCCTGGTACTGGTACAACAACAGATACATAGACCAATGGAACAGAATGGAGAATCCAGACATAAATCCATCACATATGAGCAGTTGATTTTGACAAAGGCCCGAAAACAGTTAAATGGGGGAAAAGACAGTCTTTTTAACAAATGGTGCTGGCATAAGTGGGTATCCATCTGCAAAAAAATGAAACAAGACCCATACCTCACTCCATGCACAAAAACGAGATCTAAATGGATCAAAGACCTAAATATAAAATCTAAAAGGATAAAGATCATGGAAGAAAAAATAGGGACAATGTTAGGAGTCGTAATACATGGCATAAACAGTATACAAAACATTATTAAGAATGCAGAAGAAAAACTAGATAAGTGGGAGCTCCTAAAAATCAAACACCTGTGCTCATCCAAAGACTTCACCAAAAGAGTAAAAAGATTACCTACAGACTAGGAAAAAGTTTTTAGCTATGACATTTCCAATAAGCATCTGATCTCTAATATCTACATGATACTGCAACAACTCAACTACAAAAAGACAAATAACCCTATTAAAAAATGGGCAAAAGATATGAATAGACAGTTCCCTAAAGAAGACATTCAGGTAGCTAACAGATATATAAGGAAGTGTTCATGATCAGTAGCCATTAGAGAAATGCAGATCAAAACTACAATAAGATTTCATCTCACTCCAACAAGGCTAGCATTAATCCAAAAAACACAAAATAATAAATGTTGGAGAGGCTGTGGAGAGATTGGAACACTTCTACACTGCTGGTGGGAATGTCAAATGGTACAACCACTTTGGAAATCGATTTTGCACTTCTTTCAAAAGCTAGAAATAGAACTACCATGCTATCCAGCAATCCCACTCCTCAGCAAATATCCAAGAGAATTAAGAGCCTTTACACGAACAGATATATGCACACCCATGTTTATTGCAGCACTGTTTACAATAGCAAAAAGATGGAAGCAACCAAGGTGCCCATCAACGGATGAATGGAGAAATGAATTATGGTATATTCACACAATGGAATACTATGCATCGATAAAGAACAGTGATGAATCTGTGAAACATTTCATAACGTGGAGGAACCTGGAAGGCATTATGCTGAGTGAAATAGACCACTATTATAAAACTTGAGAAATGGTTTAAACTGAGAAGAAAACATACTTTTGTGGTTCCGAGAGGAGGGAGGGCAGGATGATGGGAGAGGGGTATTCACTAATTAGTTCTTAGATAAGAACTACTCTAGGTGAAGGGAAAGACAACACACAATACAGATGAGGTTGGCACGACTGGACTGAACCAAAAGCAAAGAAGTTTCCTGAACAAACTGAATGCTTCAAAGGCCTGTGTAGCAGGGGCAGGGGTTTGGGGAGCATGATTTCAGGGGATATCTAAGTCAATTGGCGTAATAAAATCTATGAAGAGTGGCGTCTGGGGTCTTAAACGCTAGCAAGCAGCCATCTAAGATGCATCAATGAGTCTCAACCCACCTGGATCAAAGGAGAATGAAGAACACCAAGGACACAAGGTAATTACGAACCCAAGAGAAGGAAGGGCCACATGAACCAGAGACTACATCATCCTGAGACCAGAAGAACTAGACGGTGCCTGGCTACAACTGATGACTGCCCTGACAGGGAACACAACAGAGAACCCCTTAGGGAGCAGGAGAACAGTGGGATGCTGGTCCCAAATTCTCATAAAAAGATCAGACTTAATGGTCTGAGACTGGAAGGACCCCGGTGGTCATGGCCCCAGACCTTCTGTTAGCTCAGGATAGGAACCATTCCCAAAGCCAACTCTTCAGACATGGATTGAACTGGACAATTGGTTGAAGGGATGCTGGTGAGGAGTGAGCTTCTTGGATCAGGTGGATATTTGAGACTATGTTGGCATCTCCTGCCTGGAGGGGAGGTGAGAGGGTAGAGGGGGTTAGAAGCTGGTGAAATGGACACAAAAAGAGAGAGTGGAGGGAGAGAGTGGGCTGTCTCATTGCTGGAGAGTAATTGGGAGTATGTAGCAAGGTGTATATAAGTTTTTGTGTGAGAGACTGACTTGATTTGTAAACTTTCACTTAAAGCACAATAAAAATTACTTAAAAAATTACTTATGTGCATGTTTGTTTATTTACAATAATTTCTAAGTATTCAAAAATACTTAAAATTATGTATCATCAAGACTTCCAGAATAGTTTATAATCTGAATAAATTTCTACTAATAACAATTATATACTCAATATAAAATAAAATGTAACTACTTGAGTTACTAAAAGCAAGCACAAATTGGAAAGCATCTAACCTTTGAAAGAATGAAATCAACCAGTGAGATCATATTTTCCCCTCTTTTCAACCGAGTGCGCACCTCAGTCCTCATGGTGCATGCATGATAGAGCTTAAGAGAAATGGGTAGTATTGTTTTTGTGTTAACTTAGAGATCTGAGTCTGGCTGGAGAAATGTGGGTCAACTGAGGAGAGATATACAGCACAATAGGAAGCCCCATCAAGAAAACCCCCCCAAATCTGCACACAGCTGCTTCTTAAATTATTTACTGACTCTACACTGAATGTTGTGAATTACAAGGAGTGCAGTGAAAAACAATTGTAACAGACCTGAAAACATTGACACATTCAGCCATTCTCAATGTAAGGAAGAAAGAATTTGGAGTTCAAGGCTAGGGGAGCTTAGTTAATTTCTCATAATTCCTCTTGAAACTCAGAATGGGATGTGTCTTAGAAATACCATGTCCCAGGAGTTGACTAAAGAATATGCATTGGACTAAGCAAAATTTGGAATAGACCCGCTGTAGCAAAACCTAAAACCAGGTCTTCACAGGATAATTGTGTGCCACGAGGAATAAAGCTCTTAGAAGAAAGTCAATATTTTTCAGAGGAAGATGCAAGAATGTATAATTTCTACAATGTGTTATTCACAGTATCTGGTGTAAAATTAAAAACTTGTTAGGCTTGTTTAACACTGTGTGGTAATGACAAATGATAGACAAATTGATCAATGGAACAGAAGAGTTCAGAAATGGACCCACACTTGTAAATCACTAGTTTCATGAACCAATGCAATTTGATGTGAAAAAGAAAAAAAAAAAGGGTTTTTTCAAAAGTGTTGGAGCAACAACTGGGATTTGGGATAGTAAATAGAACTGAACCTTTGCCTCTATCTCACATCAAATAAACCAATTTAAATTGTGCATAGTCCTAAATGTGAAATTAAAAAGATAAAACCTGAGAAGAAAGTATACTGGAATTTAATTCAGTCTTTGCTGGTAAACTAATATTTCTTTAAAAAAAAAAAGACTACTAATAATTTTAAAATATGCTATTTGGATGTCAGTAATAATTTTAAATTCATTTCCAATAAATGGTGTTATCATAAAACTAAAAATAAAATAAGCCTTATATTAGCAGAAGATATTTGTAATATATCAGACAAAAAATCTGTATCATACATAAACATTTCAATTAAAATATTACAGCAATAGCTTCATAAACCTAGATTCGCAAATGTATTCCGTATCATTATTCATCAATGAAACACAACATAAACATTCAATTAAATATACTACACACTCATAGCTAATATTTAAATGCCTGATGTTTCCAATTTTTGGTTAGAATGAGGTTGTGTAAGGGAATTTTTGAAACTGAGATACTGAGATAAATCTGAAATGGCCATTTTGAGGTTTGGGTATGACTTCTTTGTTGCTGGCTCCATTTTCACCCTATCACAGTCATCTCCCATACAGACCTAATCATGAAACTAATGAATGGCCAGTAATGATGACATAATGACAATGAAACACACCCTCATCAAGTACCCTTACAATTACCATGCTGTAAACAATCTAAGAAAGACATGTATATCCTTTAAGCCAATCACCTTATAAGCTTTTGTTATAAGAAGTCCTGCCTTACAAGTTCCTGCCACAGGATGTCCCACCTGAGAGTAATCTACTACCAATCAAGTAGTGTCTTTTGGTTATATAAGTTTGTAAATACCAATCAAGTAATGTACTTCATGTTCTTTGTTCCTCCCTTACAAACACTGCAGTGTAGCTATTTTGAAGTGCTGGATTTCACTGCATGGAATTCAGTCTCTTCCTGGATGAACTGTCTCTTTACTTTCAATAAATCTCTCAAGTTTACTCTGACCAGATATGGGTGATTACTTTTAGACATTCATTGGTGTAGGTGGCAGGATTCTGAAGGACATTATCTTCTGAATTCCTGAGAAGCTGTGGAACCAGCTTCCCGTGGTACCAGCAAGTTTCCTTTTGCCCAGAACCATCTCCTCTAATTCTCTGGGTTCGCTGGAAGTAAGCCTCTCAGATGAAAGCCTATGCTTGCTGCGAAGTCGCCTCTTCTAGATATTTATTGTCCATCTTTTCCCTATACCTTCGTTTTCTGCTCATCTCCTGAGCATCTTTCTGGGTTTATTATCAAATTAAGTTTGGTGGGACTGCCATCTCATGACCAGTCCATATCATTGAACTCTCTTTTCATTCTGGCACATCATAGGATTTTTCATTAGCATTTAGGTATTTAATACTTGCAAGTTTCCCTGTAAGATGGGACATGGCACTTCCAAGACTGAAGGAGAAGCCCCTAAGAGGACTCCCACAATTTATATGACTAAGCGTTATGTGCCCACTTCAGTCTTGCATTTAGGCTGCTGGCATGCACTTATGGAGGGAAGTTTAAAAGACCAAAAGCTATTGTGGGGGTCATATGAATTAACTACATTAAACCTTTTGCACAGTAGCTTGGAGGCCGAGGGTTTACAAATAAAACTAAAGCAACAGGAGGTATTTTCTGATTGGTACTTTGAAGCTTCTAAAAGAAATCAAAGTGATAAATTCACCTCTTTGCAGGAGACTGTTTTAAAACCAGCTAAACAAACTAAGGAATTACAGTGTCAGAGCTCTGTAACCTTGATGACTACCTAACCAGCAGCAGCTCCTACACCCTCCCTTTCCCCGAATTATTCCCTTTATCAGAACAGCCCCCTTTCCCAAAACATCTCTCTTGTGGATTGACTTGTGTCCCCCTAAAGATGTGTCAAATTGGCTAGGCCATGATTCCCAGTATTGTGTGGTTGTCCTTTTTGTGATCTGATGTGTTTATCATTTGAGTTGTAAATCCTAACCTCTATGATGTTTATGAGGCAGGATGAGGGGCAGTTATGTGAACAAAGCAGGACAGAATCTACAGAATTAGATTGTATCTTGAGTCAATCTTTTGAGATATGAAGTAGAGAACCAAGCAGAGAAGAGAGGGACCTCATGCCACCAAGAAAGAAGCACCAGGAGCAGAATGCATACTAGGACCTAGGGTGCCCACACTGAGAAGCTCCTAGACCAGGAGAAGATTGATAGAAGACCTCCCCCCAGAGTCAAGAGAATGAGAAAATCTTCCCCTGGAGTTGGCATCCTGAATTAAGAATTCTAACCTCCTAAACCATGAGAGAATAAACTGTTTATTAAAGCCTTCTAATAGTGGTATCTCTGTTATAGCAGCACTAGATATCTAAGACAGGCTTCCTTTCCAAAATGGCGCCTTTCTCAAAAATGGAGAAGTTCCTGGTATCTGTAGTCCACCCCCAGCCTCTGATGCCCAGCTGCATTCCTCTACATCTGCCCCTCCCACAGATACTACCCTGTAACACTCTTCTCTACCTCCTCCTCTGAAACCCCCCCCAGTGAACCTCCTTATTAACTTATAAGAACCTCTAGAAGATGTAAAACCCATTTGTGCAATGTCTTTTAAAAACAAACATTCCTAAAAGGATCAGAAGCCACCGCAAGTTACTTTTGCCCCTTGGTCAAAAGTGGAACTTCACAATGTTGTTAAAGAATTTCCAAATCCTCATGAAGATCCTCAAAAACTCACTCAGGAATTTAGGATCTTGGCTGATATCTATGAACCTGGTCTGGCAGATTAATACATTATATATATGTATATGCATATATATATATGAATTTAATAAATTCACTGGTAAGACCAGGTGACTCTCAAACCCATTGCCATCAAGTCGATTCCAACTCAAAGGTGGATGGGAAAGGCCTGATGGAAAAATCCTGTAGAATTCCTAATCTTCTCACCTAACATTTCTGATATGGAACTAATAGCATATACAAGGACTGTCATCTCAAACCTTATTGAAACCATCCCAAAAGTTTTCCTCTGAAAAAATAGTTCAGAACAAGGTTTAGAGTTGCAAACAAACTAAAGATGAAAATGTTTATGACCATAGGGACTGTTTGACTAAGCTTTTTTGAGAAAACTCTGGTTTGAAGTTAGAAGAGTCTGGATCCCATAGTGCTTTCAAATACCTTTTTGTCAATGGCCTCCATCTGGAACTAGCTGAGTTAGTCGAACGCCCCAAATTAAAATTAGACTGGGAAAATGATACCACTCCACAGTTAGCCACTCTAGCTTATAAGTTGTCAAAAATTCTTGAGCACAAGACTGAGGAAGTTGAAACACAGAACTAATGTTAAGCAAAGTAAACTTATGACCCTGTAATTACAGCAATTACAGACGCAGCTTCAAAATTTCTCCACACAAAATAGGTCCACCTGACATATGGCTAAGACTGGGCCCAGTAACTTGCCTGTTTTTGTTACTATGAAAAGCTTAGACATTTTGAAAGGGAATGTTTAAAACTAAAAAACTAGGCAACCCAACACCAGATGTAGGCTACAAGCAAATAGAATGAAAGGACTCTGAGCACAAATCAGAGGCTTTTCCTAAGGTAGCATTAACCTCTCAGGAAGAAACCACTATTCAAATAAATGGAGAACCACGCAAAATTTTAATTGACACAGGCTCAACATTATCTGCAATAAACCCCACAAATTTACAAAACTCTTGCCCACAAGAGCCATGGGGGTACCAATCAAGAACAGATTTTAACCCATTCCCAGCTTTTTTCTGTGTCTTTGGGTCCTATAGAGGACATGCACCCTTTTTGCCCAGTTTAAATACTCCAGTAAATTTACGAGGGAGGGATCTGTTATTCAAATAAGATTCTCAAAATTCTCAGGAACAGGAGAAATGTTAGATTTACCTGAAGCCAATTAAAAGATAGACCCTATTATAGAAAACTATGAGTTGGAATTGACTCGACGGCAGCGGGTTTATTATAGAAAATACTTTAGTTGAAGAAGGCCCTTGTTATTTACAAGCACTCAGGTTACCAGTACAAAAGGTCATTCTCCTGCTTTATCCCAGTCTATGGAATGTCTTCCTTTGGTACCCAAAAGTTTATGAGCTAATACTTCTACAAATGTTAGTTGGATACTTTCAGCCGAACCAATTAAAATTCAAATAAGCACCCCTAAACTTTTACCTAATATTTCTCAGTATCATTTAAAAAGAGAAACTAAGGAAGGACTTGTTCTTATAATTCAAGACTTTTTGGCTAAAGGCTTCATAAACCCTTGCAGCAGTCCTTGCAACTGTTTTCCCTGTTAAGAAATCCAACAATTGGGGCAGGTGATTTGTACAAGACTTATGTGAGATTAAAAAAAAAAAAAAAAAAAAAATTTTTTTTTTTTTAAGATTAAGCATATAGTAATTCCAAGATTCCCCCTAGTTCCTAACCCCCACCTACTTCTTCCTAATGTTCCCCCTGAAGCCAATCACTGTACAGTAGTTGATTTTTGAAGTTCTTTTTTTGGCATCTCAGTCCATCTGGAAGTCAATATTTGTTTGCTTCCATTTCAGGGGACCAACAATTTACCTGAACTGTCATGCCCCAAGATTTTACTGAGTCCCCCACCTATTTTTCTCAGGTTTTACATGTTGACAGACTTTACAGTTCACAGTGTTGTACTTTATGACAATATGTGGATGATTAACTGGTCTGTTGTAACTCTCAGCAGGCATGTCTTACCAATAATATTCTCTTTTTACTATTTATGGCCAGAGGTGGTCACAAAGCCTCCAGAGGAAAATTATAGTCAACCCAATCTTTTGTTAAAACTTGGGACATATTATTTTAGCAAAAGGGGTCACACTAGACCCCCCAAAAAAGAGATCATTTTAGATTATCCTGTCCCTACTATCGAAAAACAGTTAAGAGGATTTCTATAACTCTGCAGCCACTGCAGCACTTGGATATCTAATTTTTCTTTGCTGCCTGTAACCACTTTACCATCATCTAAAGAGTTCAGAGCCTCATTCCTTTCAGCTCTCCGAGGATGGAAAAAAGCTATCACTCAACTAAAAGAAGCTCTTAACCATTGTACCACCAAGGCTACACTCTTGCTCTAGAGTTTCCTCATTATAATTTAGAATTTTCACGTTTTGTCCACAAGATTCTGGGAATGCTCTCAGAGTCCTCACTGAAAAACAAAAAAGACAACAAAGACTCATTGGTTATTACACTGTCGAGCTGGACCACATTGCAAGGGGCTACCCCCTTCACCTTACAGCAGTCACTGCAACTGCTAGACCAGTCACGGTCACAGCAGATATAGTTTGGGGAATTTTCTTAGTGTTTATGCCCTTCATACAATGTCAGCCATTTTAAATTCAACACTTATTCAACACCTGTTGACCAGAAGGCTGAATTCTTATGAAGTTCTCCTCTGGCCATTTTTAATATCCAGTTACATACTGTAACCTCGCTGTATCCATCTACGTTATAGTGCTGCTATAACAGAAATACCTCAAGTGGATGGCTTTAACAAACAGAAGTTTATTCTCTCACAGTCTAGTAGGCTAGAAATCCGAATTCAGGGTGCCAGCACCAGGGGAAGGCTTTCTGTCTCTGTTGGCTCTGAAGGAAGGTCCTTGTGATGCATCAGTCTTCCCTTGGTCTGGGAGCATCTCAGGGCAGGAACTTCAGGTCCAAGGAACACGCTGTGCTCCCAGCCCTGCTTTCTTGGTGATATGAGGTTCCCCTCTCTGCTCGCTTCCCCTTCCTTTTTATCTCTTGAAAGATAAAAGGTGGTGCAGGCCACAGCCCTGAGGAACTCCCTTTTTACATTGGATCAGGGAGGTGACCTGAACAAGAGTGTTACATCCCACCCTAATCTATTTAACCACAGGCAGAGATTATGGTTTATAATATACAGGAAAATCAAAAATTGAAGGACAACCACACATACCCTAACAAAGTTGACACATACTTTGGGGGGACACACTTCAACCCATTATAGTTATCTTTACCTAATAATGATGACCATCCACCCCCCCATGATTGCTTAAATCTTACTCAGCAGCTTTTGTCTCTTAGAAAACTGTTATGGATTGAATTTTGTCCCCCTCAAAAATGTATGTCAACTTGGCTAATCTATATTCCCAGTATTGCGTGATTATCCATCATTTTGTCATCTGATGTGATTTTCCTATGTGTTGTAAACCTTTATGATGTTTATGAGATGAGATTAGTGGCAGTTATGTTAATGAGGCAGTACTTAACCTACAATATTAGGTTGTGTCTTAAATCAGTCTTTTTTAGATATGAAAGGGAGAAACAAGAGACAGGGGAAATTCATACTGCCAAGAAAACAGCACCAGGAGCAGAGTGCATCCTTTGGACCTGTAGTTCCTGTATTGAGAAGCTTGTCGACAAGGGAAGACTGATGACAAGCATCTTTCTCAGGGACAGGAAGCCTTCCCCTAGAGCTGTCACACTGAATTCAAACTACTATCCTACTAGACTGTGAGAGAATACATCTCTGTTTGTTAAAGCCATCCATTTGTGGTATTTTTGTTATAGCAGCACTAGATAAGACAACAGGTTTACAAGATACCCCATTATCAAGTCTCGATTTAGTTTTATTTGTAGATGGGTTATATTTAAAGCCTGAACCTATCAGCGCTCATTACCAGGGAGGATATGCTATCACTACCTCAACTGAGCTCTCTAAAATGGCTCCTTTCCTGAAGCCACTTCAGCACAGCAAGCTGAAATAATCACAGTAACAAATGCTTGTAAATTGATTTTGGTGGACCTCAGTAAATATTTGTATGGACACTAGGTATGCTACTGGTATTATTCAATATTTTTCGTATGTCATGGATACAAAAGGGGTTCCCAACTTCTGCTGAGACCCAAATGAAAAATGGCTCTTTAGTAGCAGGCCTGTTAGAAGCCATTTACTCCCATCTGAGATTGCCATAATTAAAAATCCAAGCCCATGAACCCAAAGGGGTTCCACAAAGAGGAAATTTAAGGAAAAAACTTAGCTGATAAAGCAGCTAAACAAGCCGTTTCCCAATCACCCTTCAAAGTCTCCACCCTCATTCACAACCATAATTCCACTCATGATCATGATGAAAAGGAAGGAATAGATAATAGAAAAGTTATGTAACCTATAAATATGACGCCTATAAAATGTTGCCTACCAAAATTTGAGTGGAAAGAAATTCCAGAAGCACTTTTTAAACACCAACAATTACCCCTCACAGATGAAATTAGAGAATGGAGACAGGCCAGCAGTCATCAGGATACAACCACTGGATTATTGATTGGGCCTAATAACAAATGTGTTTTGCCAGAATACTTACATGTTCCAGTGGTTCAAAAATGCTGACATGATAATATAGAAATAACAGTAGATGAACTAATCAAGGCTTTAGAAGTTATTTGGGGAAGATTTTTCTACAGCTGTAGACCATGTTTTTTTTCTCATAGTTTTAAAATTCACACTCCCAACAGGAGACAGAGTACCCCGTAACCAGGGATACACACTTTCTCACCCCCTACACTTCTTACCTGTACGTGGCCTCTCCCACTATCCAACGGCTCACGGTTGCTCAGCTGAAGAGACACCAGCTCATTGCTACCTGAATTTGCCATCTTGGACCTCAGCCACAAAAGACAGCAGACAGGGAGTATGCAAAAGCAACTTCACGGATCTCCCAAAGTACCCTGTAACCAGGGATACATGCTTTCCCACTCCCTACCCTTCTCCCCTCTGTGTGGTCTCTATTGCTTTGTAACAGTCCACAGTTGCTCAGTAGGAGAGATAAGATCTCACTGCAGCCTGGGTTGGCCCTCCTGCTACTGGCTGGCCCCTTCACCGCCATTTTTGTTTGTTGTTTTGGGTTTTTTTTTTTTGTTGTTGTTGCTTTTCTCCCTTCCTTCCATTCCTTTCTCCCTGCAAGGTAGCCCCATGTTCTGTCCCCTCCCCTTCTTGCCAGGCTGTGCCACACTGCTCAGCTAGAGAGCCTCTGGTGCATGACAGCCAGGTCTGCATCACCCCTGCCGATAGGCTCTCTCAAGCCATTTTTTTCCAGATTCTTCCCTCTCTCTCCTTTCCTCCCTTTCTTTTCTCTCCCCAAGCTAGCCCTGTGTGATGTCCTCATTCCTTTGTTATAGGCTGTGCCACACTATTCTGCTAGAGAGACACTAGCACATGACCTCCTGGATCCAGGTCACCCCTTTGACAGGCTCCCTCAGAGCCATGTTTTATTTTGTTTTGTTTTTCCAGTTTCTTCTCTCTCTCTCCTTCCCTACCTTTCCTTTCTCCCTCCAAGCTAGGCCCATGTGACATCCCCACCCCTTCTTGGGAGGCTGTGTCACACCATCCTGCTAGACAGCCACTGGCCCACAGCCTCACGGATCAATGTAGCCCCCTCCAGCATGCTCCCTCAGCACCTTTTTTTTCTTTTCTGGTTTCTTCTGTTTTACTCCCTTTCTTCTTTTGTTTTCCCACCCACCTGGCCCTATAAGCTGCCCTCACACTTTCTCAACAGCAGTGTTGCACTGCTTGGCTAGAGAGACACTCTCGCATGCCCTCCCAGGTCCAGGCCACCCCTTATGGCTGGTTCCTTCAGTGCAATATCTTTTGTTTGTTTGTTTCTTCTCTCTCAGTCTCTTCCTTCCTTTCCTTTCTCCTATCCCTTTCTCCACAGCTGAGACACACCGCTCAGCTGGGACCTACCTGCACATGGATTCTCTGGGTCTGCCCTGCCCTACCTGCAAAATTCTAACATGACTTCATTTTTTTTCCTTCTTTTTTTGTGGCTTTTTGTCATGGATTGAATTGTGTCCCCCCAAAATAAGTGTCAACCTGGTTAGGCCATAGTTCCTAGTATTGTGTGGTTGTCCTCCACTGTGTGATTGTAATTTTATGTTGAGAGGATTAGCATGGGATTGTAACATCACCCTCACTCAGGTCACCTCCTTGGTCCAAGGTCGAGGAAGTTTCCCTGGGGTGTGGCCTGTACCACCTTTTATCTGTCAAGAGATAAAAGGAAAGGGAAAAAAGCAGAGAGTCGGGGACCTCATTCCACCAAAAAAAGCAGCACCAGGGTCAGAGCACAACCTTTGGACTGGGGTCCCTGCTCCTGAGAATCTCCTTGACCAGGGGAAGATTGAGGACAAGGATCTTCCTCCAGACCCAACAAAGAGAGAAAGCCTTGCCCTGGAGCTGACACCCTGAATTTGGACTTGTAACCTACTAGAATGAATTTCTCTGTGTTAAAGCCATCTGCTTGTGTTGCTTCTGTTATGGCAGCACTAGATAACTAAGACAGTTTTTTTTTTTTTTTACATTTTTCTCTCTTTTCTGTCTCTCACCTCCTTAGCTCTGCACATCACATCTTCTCCCTTTTCTCTTGCCAATCTGTACCAAATGCCAAGTGTCACACCTCTGAGAACCATGGAGACAGTCCCTTGAACCCACCCTACACTACACCCTTACTGAGCCCTATTGGCCCCAGTTGATGCCACAAATTACCCATGCCTTCCCCTGCCACCAGCTAGACCCACCATGCTACACCATAACTGAGTGACCGGCCCTGCCTACCTAGAAAACATGGTGAGAAGTATCATGCCTACAGGTTAGCAAGCAACAAAATGCACCCAGCCAACCTGTCCAGATACAACCAAATAAAACAAAAAAGCAGGATAAAACAAAGAAATCTACAATCAATAAATGAAGAAAATAATTTCTGAATGGCCAGAGACAGCAGACAATATCAAAACATATTTAAAAACAAACAAAAACAGGAGAACCTGGTTCTGGAAAGTAACCAAAACACCAGATGACTTTCTGGTAGGAAAAAAGGCACTGGAGCTACCAGAGGGGGAATTCAAAACTCTAAAATTCACAGCCTCCAAGAGGTGAAGGAAAATGCAGATAAAAATAAGGAAAAAAATAAAACAATGGAAAATGTAGGCAAAATCAGGGAAACCATAGATAAGGTAATGGAAGAATTCAGGAAAATAACACAGGAACACAATGTCAAAATAAGCAACCTACTAGAAATCATACAAAATCAGGAATTGGGAATCAAAAAAATAAACTACATGATTTCAAAAATGGACAATGCAATAGATTATATGAACAAATTTGAAATAATAGAAGACAGGATCAGCAAAATTAGAGACAAATTCTTGGATACCACATGCTTTGAGAAAAAATCAGAGGAAAGAATGAAGAAAAATGAAGAAACCCTGAGAACAATATTGGATAAAACCAAAAGCTCAAATTTGTGTGTGATCAAAATTCCAGAACAGGGAGAAAATGAAAAACACAGAGAAGATCATTGAAGATTTGCTGACAGAAAATTTCCTTGATATCATGAAAGATGAAAAACTGACCATCCAAGAAGCTCAACAGACCCTATGTAGGATAGACTCCAAAAGATAATCACCAAGAGATATCATAACAACCCTCGCTAATACCAAAGACAAGGAAAGAAGCCTGAGAGCAGCTTGAGAAAAATGAAAAGTCACAAAGGGGAAACAATAAGACTAAGCTCTGATTACTTGCCAGAAAACATGCAGGCAAGAAGGCAATAGGATGACATGTATAAAATCTTGAAATAAAAAAATTAAAAGTGCTAAACAAGAATAATACATCCTGCAAAACTCTCACTCAAATATGATGGTGAAATTACAACATTTCCAGGTGAAATTAAGGGAACATGGAAAATCCAAATCAAACTTTTAAGAATTATTAAAGAGAGTCCTTTGGTTAGAGAACCTACAACAGCAGATAACAACCTGAAACTAGGACACGGGGCAGCATCAGCCACATACCAGCCTACGTAATGAACACTCAAGGATGAAACAAAACTAAAATATTTACAACAGGGATCCATTGACATCAATCTGTAAATGACAACAATATCAAAACAACAAAAGAGGGAAAAATGGTGTAGGTATAGAACTTTTAAATGGAGAGGAATTCAAGATAATGTCAAGTAATAAAAGACTGGTTTAAGCTTGTGAACATAGGGATAAATTTCAAGGTAAACACAAAGAAATTTAACAAAACTATTTTTATTCATCAAAATAAAGAATAAAAATATAAAATCTCAGTAAACACAAAATCTACAAAGATGAATGAAAGAAAAAAGTCACAAACAAAAGGAATTCAGCACAGGAGAGTAAGAAAAACAAAGAAAATATCAGCACCACAAAAAATCACTTCAAAATGACAGCAGTAAACTCATACCTATCAATAATCACTTGAACGTAAAAGGCTTAAACGCACCCATGAAGAGAAAGAGAGTGACTGAATGGATAAAAAAAGGACCCATTAGCATGCTGTCTACAAGAGACACACCTTAGAAACAAAGACATAAATATATTAAAAATTAAAGGATGGAAAAGAAAATCAAGCAAACAGAAACCAAAAAAGAGGAGTGGAAATATAATCTCAGATAAAATAGACTTTTAAAACAGAATCCACCATAAGAGACAGGGAAGGATGTTATATAATGATTAAACGGACAATCCGCCGTGAGGACATAACCATAATAAATATCTACGAACCCAATGACAGGGCTCCAAAATACATAAAACAAACTCTAATAGCGCAAAAAAGAGGAATCGAGAGTTCCACAATAATAGTAGAAGACTTCAACACATCACTCTCGGTAAAGTGCAGAAGAACATCTAGAAAGAAACTCAGCAATGATACAGAAGACCTGAAGGCCACAATCAAGCAACTTGACCTCATAAACATATAAAAAACACTCCATCCAATGGCAGCACCATACGCAACCTTTCTCTATGCTCTTTGTACGTTCTCCAGAATAGACCACATCTTAGGGCACAAAGCGACCTGAAGAAAAACCAAAACTTTGAGAAAATACAAGGCATCTCCTTTGATTACAACACCATTAAAATAGAAATTACTATCAGGAAGAGAAATGGAAAAAAAAATCAAATATATGGAAACTAAATAACACCTTCCTTAAAAATAAAAATTACTATCAGGAAGAGAACTGGAAAAAAAATCAAATATATGGAAACTGAATAACACCTTCCTTAAAAACCACTGGGTACAGAAGAAATCAAAGATGGAATAAAAAAATTTCTAGAATCAAAGGAGAATGTAAGCACATCATACTAAAACCTTTGGGACACAGCAAAGGCAGTGCTCAGAGGTCAATTTATAGCAATAGATGTGCACATCAAAAAGGAAGAAAGGGACAAAATGAAAATATTAGTTATACAACCTGAACAAACAGAACACCCACAGCCACCAGAAGAAAGGAAATAATAAAGACGAGAGCAGAAATAAATGAAATCGAGAATAGAAAAACACTAGAAACAACCAATAAAACCAAAAGCTGTTTCTTTGAAATGATCAATAAAATTGACAAACCATTGGACAAACCGAGAAAAGAAAAACAGGAGAAGATACGAAAAACCCAAAGAAGTAACGAAATGGGGGACATTACAACAGACTCAACTGAAATAAAAAAGATCATAACAGAGTGCTACAAAGCTACACTCCAACAAATTAAAAAACCTAGAGGAAACGGACAAATTTCTAGAAACGCGCTACCTACCTAAACTAACATAAACAGAGGTCGAAAATCTCACCAGACCCATAACAAGAAAACAAATTGAAAAAGTAATAATAATAAAAAAAAATTCCAGCCAAAAAAAAGCCCTGGCCCAGATGGCTTCACTGGAGAGTTCTACAAACATTCAGAGAATAGCCTGCACCATTACTGCCCAAACTATTTCAGAAAAAATAAAAGGAAAGGATATTTCCAATTCATTCTATGAAGCCAGCATAAACCTGATACCAAAGACAGGGAAAGACACCAAAAAAAAAAAAAAAAAAGACAGTTACAGACTAGTACCTCTCATTAATATAGATGCAAAAATTTTCAACAAAATTCTAGCCAATAGAATTCAGCATCATATAAAAATTAATACATCCCAGCCAAGTGGGATTCATACCAGGTCGTAAGGATGGTTCAACACTAGAAAATCAATCGATGTAATCCACCACATAAATGAAACAAAAATAAAGAATCACATGATCATCTTGATTGATACAGAAAAGGCATTCAATAAGGCCTAACACCCATTCCTGATAAAATACTCTCAATGACATAGGTATAGAAGGGAAATTCCTCAACGTAATAAAGGATGTCTACACAAACAGCCAACACCATTCTTAACGGAGACAGGCTAAAAACAAATCCCCTAAGAACAGGAAAAAGACAACGATGCACTTTATCACCAATCTTATTTAACATTGTGCTGGAAGTCCTAGCTAGAGCAATACAGTAAGAAAAAGAAATAAAGGGCATCTACCTTTGTGAGAAAGAAGTAAAACTGTCCATATTATGGGATGATATGATACTATACATAGAAAATCCAAAGGACTCCACAAGAAAACTACTGGAACTAATAGAAAGATTCGGCAGAATATAAGATAAACATACAAAACTCACTTGGATTCCTATACACCAATAAAGAGAGCTACAAAAAGGAAATCAGGACAGCAATACCGCTTATAATAGCACCTAAAAAAATAAAATACTTAGGAATAAATCTAACCAGGGTTATAAAAAAACCTATACAAAAAAACTAAAAAAGACTACTGCAAGAATCCAAAAGAGACCTACATAAATGGAAAAACATACCATGATCATTGATAGACTCAACATTGTGAAAATGTCAATTCTACCTAAAGCAATCTACAGATACAATGCAATCCTGATCCAAATACCAATAAAAAAAAAAAAAAAGAAAAGAAAAACTAATCATTATCTTTATACGGAAAGGAAGAGGTCCCAGATAAGTAAAGCACTATCTGGTGGCATAGTGGTTAAGAGTTCAGCTGCTAACCAAAACGTTGGCAGTTCAAATCCACCAGCTGCTCCTTTGAAACCCTATGGGGAAGCTCTACTCTATCCTATAGTGTCGCTATGAGTCAGAGTCGACTCGATGGCACCTAATAACAACAACAACATTGAAAATGAAGAATAAAGTAGGAGGACTCACACTACTTGACCTCATAAACCACTACGCAGCTCTGTTAGTCCAAATAGCCTGGTAGCGGCACTATGGAATAGAATTGAGAGTCCAGATGTAAATCCATCCACTTACAGACATCTGATTTTCGACAAAATCTTGAAGTCCATTAAATGGGGGAAAAGACAGTGTTTTTAACAAATGGTGCTGGCAAAAATGGATAATCATCTTCAAAAAATTGAAACAGGACCATACCTCACACCATACACAAAAACTAGTCCAAAATGGATCAAAGACCTAAATATAAAACCGAAAACTGCAAGGATCATAGAAGAAAAAATAGGGCCAATGCTAGAGGTCCTAATACATGGCATAAATAGGATACAAACCATAACTAACAATACATAAACCCCAAAAGATAAACTAGATAACTGGGACCTTCTAAAAATTAAACACTTAAGCCAGTCAAAAGCTTCACAAAAGAGTAAAAAGAGAACCTACAGACTAGAAAAAAAACTTTTGGCTATGACAAATGCGACAAAGGTCTAATCTTTAAAACCTATAGGAAAATCCAACACCTCTGCTACGAAAAGACAAATAAGCCAATTAAAAAACAGGCAAAGGATATGAACAGATGCTTCAACAAAGAAGACATTCAGGAGGCTAACAGACACATGAGGAAATGTTCATGATCATTAGCCATTAGAGAAATGCAGATCGAAAGTACCATCTCACCACAACATCACTGGCACAAATCAATTACAAATGTTGGAGAGGCTGCAGTGAGATCGGAACTCTTACGCACTGCTGGTAGGAATGCAAAATGGTACAATCATTTTGGAAAACGATATGGTACTTCCTTAAAACTTAGAAATAGAAATCCTATAGGATCCAGCAATTGGACTTCTAGGAATATATCCTAGAGAAATAACAGCCATCACACGAATAAGTATATGCACAACCACGTTCACTGCAGCATTGTTCGCAATTATAAAAAGATGGAAACAACCTAAGTACCCATCAACAGATGAATGGGTAAACAAACTATGGTACATACACATAATGAAATGATTCCCAAAGATAAAGAACAATGATGACTCTGTAAAACATCTCACAACTTGGATGAATCTGGAGGGCATCAGGCTGACTGAAGTGAGTCAGTCACAAAAGGGCAAATACTGTATGAGGCCACTAGTATAAAAACTCATGAAAAGGTATATGCACAGAAAAAAAGCAATCTTTGACGGTTACTAGGGAGGGGAAGTGTATGGAGGGAAAAACAGTAACTAGAGAATAAAGGAGTGGTAACTTTGGTGAAGGGTAAGACAGTACACAATACTGGGGAAGTCAGCACAACTTGACCAAGACAAGAGCATGAAAGATTCATAGACACATTGAAACCCCCCGAGAGACTGAATTACTGGGCTGAAGGCTGTAGACCATGGTCTCAGGAGACATCTAACTCAATTGGCATAACATAGTTCATAAAGAAAATGTTCTACATCCTACTTTGGTGAGTAGTGTCTGGGGTCTTAAAAGTTTGTGAGTGGTCATCTAAGATACTCCACCTCCACTGGTCTCACCCTGTCTGGAGCAAGGGAAAATGAAGAAAATAAAAGACACAAAGGAAAGATTAGTCCAAAGGACTAATGGACCACAACTACCACAGCCTCCACCAGACTGATTCCTGCCCAAATAGATGATGCCTGGCTACTACCACCGACTTCTCTGACAGGGATCAAAACAGAGGGTCCCAAAAAGAACAAGAGAAAAATGTAGCACAAAATTCTAACTCACAGAAAAAGACCACACTTACTGCTCTGACAGAGAAATTAATTTGCTCTGTAAACCTTTGTCAAAAGCACAATAAAAGCGAACTAAAACAAACAAACAAACAAAAAAGATAATGAAGGGTCTTCCACTAGAGTTTGCAGAGAGAGCATACTAGTGCCCAAGCCCTGAATCTGGACTTCTAGTCTCCAGAACTGTGAGACAGTGAGTTTCTATTCTCTAAAGCCACCTCCTTTGTGGTGTTTTGTTATGGCACCCCTAGGAAACCTAGACACTCTTTCTCCAGTTTTCACTGGACAATGATCTTGTGTTCACCTTCTTCTAACACGGTTTCCCTGGACACTTGGTGAATAGGAAAAGTCATCTGTGTTAGTTGGAAACACAGGCTTGGATTGATAAATATTTGGGGAAAGGCACAGCTTTGAACTTCCTGAGTGCACTGTGATTTTTCTGTCAGTGCTCCCCTTGGCAGCTCCTGGAAGTTCTACCAAAGTTCTCTTTAGGGAGATATTGACCCCTATGACGCCTTTAATGAGAAAATTAAGAGACAGGAAAAAAAAAAAAAAAATTAGATATTTTTCAACCTTATTCCTAATAAACAAAATGCAAGTTAAAACAGACAAATATGCCATATATCTAGCACGTGGTAAACAATACTTTATTCAGTGGGGGAACAGGTAGAAGGAGGTATGATGGAAATAAGACTACTAACCGAAGACCCTTTCATATAATTTTAATTTCTGAAATTTGTAGTTATACTTCATAGTTTAAAAAAGAAGTTATTTAAAAAAGGGAAGAAGAAGCAAAACCTAAAATTTAAAACAAACTAGAGCAAATAAATTTAAAATTTCATCAATATGGTAATGGAGCCATGGAAAGATCAGAATTATTACAAGTTGTTTTGGAAGAGAGTACTCACACACAGCCTAGAGGCAAACATCCTCGGACAAAAGAAATGCAAAGAAATTTTAACTTTCATTCAGTAGTTGAGCTGTTATTTAATAATAATGTTAGCATTTCCCTGGGGATGTTATCTTTATAAATGTCATAAAAAGAAAAGAAAACAGTAAAAAGAAAATACATTACAAAGTTAGTTAAAAACGGTATTATTAAGTTTTGCTTGTAAAATCCAATTGAATTTTAAATGTCATTTATAATTCAAAGATCTGACCAATAAAAGGTACTGGAAGTGATGAGATTTTAATAGAATTGAACATTCTCAACTAGGACAATAGTGCACAATTCTTGGAGTCTAAATTGTTGTTGTGTGCCATCGGGTCAATCCCGGCTCATAGTGACCCTATTTGACAGAGTAGAACTACCCCACAGAGTTTCAAGGCTATAAATCTTTATGGCAGCAGACTGCCACTTATTTCTCCCATGGAAGCAGCTAGTGGCTTCGAACCACCATCCTTTCTGTTAGTAACCAAGGACTTAAGTTGTGCACCACCAGGCCTCTAATAAAAGTATCGGAGCTAATGGAAAGATGCCTGATAGCAGGTGATGGGCAGGAGAAGGACACAGTGAGCTGAGAACATTGTGCTGTACTACAAGAGGAGAAATGTGCAAAGACTAATGGGGATATGTCAGATACGGTCAGGAGCCAGCTTTGGGGGCACTCATTAGCCAAATTTGGAGTAATTTGGCCTCAAAAGGAAGAAATGACTATAATTGATTGTGACAAATTGAGCAAATGAAATTCCTGACTTCTTGATATACAACAAAAAGAACAGGGAGAGCTCTTCACCCAGCTCCCTTAGTGCTGTAGTTCCTACAGATGTCTTCTAAGTTCTGTAAGACTTGATTTACTCTTTAAAAGTTTTGTATTTTTGTAGAAATTAAAAATGTTTCTAGTAAAGAGTATATTAAGTATTTGAAGTTATTTGAACTGTATGAACATAAAAATTGTATTTCTCAATCTTACTGTTGAATATTTACCAAAACTCTTCTACACTCTTTGTGAAAATATTATTAGGCTGTATGATACTTACAAAGTCTTGTTGCCTTTTTAGCCATCTTTATTTTAAAATATTCCTGTGATTCAAATATGATATATGTTAAAAATTTAAAATACAGGCAAGGATAAAGGAGTTAAACACTAATACTTGCTCCTATTATCTCTAAACTCAAATACGATATTGTTGATGGGTACCTTTGAGTTGATTTTGCCTTATAGTGACCCTGTGTGACAAAGTAGAACCAATAGGGTTTTCTTGGTTGTAATCTTTACAGAAACAGATTGCCAGGCCTTTCTCCCATGGAGCCACTGGCTGGGTTCAAACCACCAACTTTTGGGTTAGCAGCCATTTGTGCCATCAGGTCACCTTAACCCAAACATAGTCATTGGAATATGTTATCAACTTTCCTGCCTATCTTTCTTCTGTAGACATTAATTCAGAGCTTACAGTATCGTGTGCATGTATTTGTGTGTGTGTGTTTAGACATGATATTGGATTTTTATCACTTTTTATGTCAGTGTTTTATGATTGCTATAAACACAATTCGATTTTAGTCTCTCCTTATAATTACTTTTAATTATTAAGTGTGCTAGACATCTTGTAGAAAACCATACATTTGATCTTTTTTGGCATATTTATCTATAGATAGATAAGTAGACCAATATTAAGAACTGGTAAATAATTGCTTCTATTTTGTTACTAACATGGGCCTGACTTAGTTTGGTTTTTACATGTCAGTCATGTAACATTATTTTGAAGATGGAGACCACCAGATCTTTTCCATTTCCTCTGAAGCAGGGAGCCTTAGAAAGCTTCAGACATTATGTCAAAAACTTTGAGACTTAGGAAAGTGATGGACTGAAGCAGATACTAAAATGAGTCCCTCTAATATCTTGCCAAGGATGTTTTAGGAACAGGACACATAGCTTCACAGTTTGCCAAGTTTTAAGATGGTGCTTTCTAGTGTCAGATATTGGTCTCTCGAATTATAATTACATCATTTACTTAATATTTAATGCAAATTCTCATTTATGAATAAAATGACAACATTTAGAAAATAAAATTGCAAAAACTAGATTAATAATACAAAATTGAGGATATGTATGTATATTGATTATATAAGCACATTTTAACCAAAGTATGATTTTTCACAACTGGGATACTCCAACTTCCCTTCCTGACATCTTGCTCGAAAAGTCGCTCTCGGTGTCTTTGCCGTATATCCCCATTTACAAGTAAATTCAACAGTATCACTTGTTTTTGAATAAATTCCTTTGTCATACTTCCATTTTAACTTTATATTATGCATTTCCATCATTTCTTCCGATACTACGCAAGCTTCTGAAAGAAAAAACAAACAAAACTTATTAGTACACAAAGAATTATTTTCACAGACTTTCAGAGTTTCAAGTAGAATGTTAGATAATGGTTCAGGAATTCTTTCTCTAAATCTTTCCAAACTGTCTCTGTGAAAAATCACCATGTATATTTACATATTGTGAAAATGGTAAACCTACATAACCTAACCTATTGCAAGTCAAGTCAATCATGACTTGTCAAGTTAATCCAACCCCATATGTTATACCATAGAATTGCCTCATAGATTTTCTTGGCTGTACTCTTTACAGGAGCAGATTGCCAGGCCTCTTTTCACAGCACTGTTTGGTGGGCTCAAACCCCAACCTTTAAGTGAGTAGATGAGTGCAAATTCTGTGTGCCACCCAGGGAACTTGAAACTAGTAAATGATGTAAAAATGACATACTTACCGAGTGATAACTAGATGTTATTATCAGAGAATCATAACATGAATTATATTAAGAGTTTTGACTAAAGAAATGTTCATATCTATGTTTCAGCAAGAATTTACAAAACTTCATATCCTCACATATCAACATGGGAAAACACTACAGAGCAGTTCTACTCTGTAACACGTGGAATTGCATCGAGTAAAAATTGACTCGATAGCAACAGGTTTTGCTTTATTAATATTTGGAAGTCAAGTATTCAACAAAATGGTTCTTCACTAATTTATATAGTATAAATAGTAAAACATCTTCCTCATTACTCTGATTTTTCCATGTGCAGGAGAATACTGAAGTACTTACCTAAGCATTTTGGTGCTTCTGACCACTGTCCATTTCTACACGTTATATGTTTGTCGCCCTGAAGTTCACAGAAGGCCTGGCACTGGTACTCAGCTGTTGATCCTTGAGCATATGTGGGTAATGGGAATGAAGTTATGTCTCCATTTTCTATAGGTGGAGGGAACCCACATTTTCCTTCAGAATCTAAATATATATATATACATATATATGTTATATGATTTATTGAGATATCAGATCAATAAACAGATTAAAATGAGGCAAAATACAATTAAACATAATGTGTAAAATTTCTGAGGAAAGAAATGATTCACTGAAGAATTCTAATCATATAAATTGAGAGCTACAATATTTTTCAGTTCTTCCTTTTATCCTACTTTAAAATACACTAAAACACTAATAAACATGTCTGCTTTGCAGTATTACAGTATCAATTTTTTCTTCATGAATATATGCAGAAAAATTCATAGCCAAGAGAAACAAAGGAATTTTTCCCTTTCTGTTATATGACATACTGTGGTGTCTATTGGGTCTCTAGCCATTTTTTATTTTATTACAAAAGAAACATCAATTCCGTGCAAAAATTCAATGAATAAAAAATGTGTATTTGTACTCCTGCTAAGTATTACTAAAAATCTTTGACATATTATATAAAACCAAAGTAAGAACACTCTGAAAGATGAAAAGAAGAAGTTGGACCTTGGGGCTCAAGGAACCATATGATAGTAAGTTATTTGGGTTTCCTTTTTGTCTCCTGTATATCCTGAACTGGGCACTGGAGAAGGCTGCAACCCAGAATCGATATCCAGTTCAGACAGAATAGTTCCAAGAAGAGTCTCTTTCTCTAACCAAAGGTTCTGGAAAGGAGTAGCCTAGCAAGACAGCAATCTTTTGAACAATACTCTACCTACTCTAGAATATCACCAGAGAAGAAATAAAGACCATCATCCCCACTCTCATGATCATCGGGGCTGAGTGGTCTAGACTTCCACTCACACCCTGAGGTAACAAGGCACCTGTTCCCTTTCCATGGTGTCAATGAGGCCAAATAGGAAGCCTGGTTTGCACCCTGCACGGCAGTAATGGAGGTCTACTAAAATATCAGATTTAAATAGAATTCAGAGTTTCAAAACACACTACCCGAAAGGTACAGGATACAACTGAAAATCACGCATAATATCAAGGCTGGGGAAAAACTCAAAAGAGAAAAGACAAGCAACAGAGGTCAACACTGAGATGACTCAGATGTTGAAATTACCCGAGAAGGATTATTAAAATCTAATGGGGATTATGTAACTAAAAAATATGCTAACAGACATTCTGAAAAATTCACTGAGTTCAATACCTGACTGGAGATAACAGAAGAGTGAATCCAAAACTTGATTATAAAATAATAAATATTAACCAATGTAAAAGTAGAGGGAAAAGAAGAGTGTGGAGTGGGATAAAAAATATTCAAAATAAAATGGATGAAAATTTCCCAAATTGGGCATAAAGCATAAACCTGCATATGCAAGAAGCTGAATGAACTTCAAACAAGATAAACTCAGAGAAATCTGTGTCAAGATACATCCTAATCGAATAGCTGAAAAGTAAAGTAAAAGAAAAAAAATCTTGAAAGCAGCTGGAGCAACACTATGGATTACCTAAAAGGGCAGAAGGATTCAAATGACAACAGGTTATCTCATCTGAAATCAAGGGAGGTCAGAAGGAAGTGATATGACATTTTTCAAACTCTGAAAGAAAGGAACTGTCTACCACAAATTCTATATGCGGTAATACCATCCTTAGGAATAATGGGGAAATAGAGACATTCCCAGACAAAGGAAAACTAAGAGAATTTGTCTCCAGCGGACCCATCCTTAAAGAATGGCTAAATTAATTTCTTCAAATAGAAAGAAAAACAAAACAGAAGAAGAACTGAGACTTCAGGAAGGAAGAAAGAAAAATGGAGTAGATAAAAAAATAATAGGGGTATATATAATAGACTCTCTTTCTCCACATGAGTTTGTTCAATTTTGGCTGTTGAAGTAAAATTATATCATCTGATGTGGTGCTCAGTGTATGCAGAGGAAGCACTTAAGACATATCTATTAAAAATGTGGTGAGGGTAAATGGAGTAACTGGGCAAAATCGAAGCAATGTTTATATGCTTTGTCTGAAGTAGTGAAATTGCAATACAAGTACCTCCCCACACAGGGAATAAGGTTTGTTACATTCATAACGCACTCTCTCCCTAGGTGGATACCTAGTCTTCTGCTTTGAGATAATATTAGCATTTTTCACTTCTGGTGGATTCTCACAAGAAATATCTGAATAGAAAGAAAAATAGTCTCTTCATTAGGGTTCATTTTGAGTAGCAAATCAATAAATGAAATTGCAAGTTTTTTCAAATGAACTTTAAAAATCAGTAGATAACCTATCATGACAAAATAAAAAAATTATACAAAAGATTGAGGAAAAGTACATTAATAAAATACATAAGGTAGAAATGGTAATAATAGAGCCTGAAGAGATATGGGTAGTCATAATGCTTGCATTCTGATTTATGTATATATGTCTATTTTTTCTTTTTGGTTCTGTAAAAATCTAAGTTATATGTAATTATTTCAAATATTTTACAGAATTATGTATTAAGAAGAAGATAATGGATAAGCTGACAGCAGAGCGAATGACGATGAGATTACATTGATGAGTAGTGATTACTTAGGCTTTAGGAACAAAGACAAGAAGTCTGAAAATAAAGATTAGGAGATGCTAAAAGCACACACAAGAGGATTTAAAAGGAAATAATTTGGCCCATGTTGCCAAACTTTTCTTATTACTAAGGCTAAAATTTTCTGTCAGAATCCAGGATTTTCCAGAGATAAATTGTTAAACTCTACAATTAGTGCTTAGTTGCTTATTTGTACCATTTATGTATGCTTTGAATAAAAGATATTCATCATCCATGGAATAAAACTAAATACACTTTTAGGTAAGATAATTAAAAATATATACTTCTGCATTCTAGTGGGGTAGGCCATTTTCCTCCTAAACATTTTATAGATTCAGGTCCATCAATCCCAAAACCATCAGTACAGTTGTAGGTAACTTCTTCTCCATGTTGGTAGCTGTCTAACTCATGAGACAGAACACCATGGTCAATCAAAGGTGGTGGCTCACAAGGCAGCCCTTAAAAAACAATGAAAGAATGCATTCATGTTTCATTTCTTCTTCTGAAATTTAATTTTATGTACTGGGTTTCCCATTTAGTAGTTTTACTTGAAAAGAAGTGAAAACACAGGAGTTACTATCACACCACAAAAAGGTGCAAAAACACTTTCTAAATCCTCCATTCTGTTGTCTGTCACAACCTGAGCAAGAACCGGTGACTTATAATGTCGATGCATTTAGGAAGGATATAGACAGTGCTTCTCTAACCAGTCATGAGTGTTAAAAAGAAACGCATTGAAGATGAATGATCCTAGGAAACGTACCATTATGTTCTAAGAAATCAGAAAGAACGTTGTAGGAAAAACAGTATAAAAATTAAAAAAAAAAAAAAACCAGTTGGCAAAGCAAACATTATAACTTATATAAATAGCTAAATTTAATTATTCCATGCATCACATTTTACGACAAAATAAATGGCAGAGTTTAAAGGGATTCTATAATGGACTAGTGAAATTAACAAAAAAAATTGATTATGCAAAAATTATTTTAATTGTGAAATATAAAAATAATTATATATATATAAATTATATTGTCTTATGACTTTGGTGACAACTGATTATTTTAAATAAATTATTCAGAAAACAAATTTACTTGTCCATACGCCCTCACCTACACACTGAGGTGGAGAACTCCATTTTCGCATGTGGCATGTTATCCCATCTTCTTTGGATAGCTTGAAACCATCTTCACAGACATAAGTTAATTTAGTGCCATGTGGGTAGAGTCCAGGTTTGGATGTTCTTTGCTTTTTTCTGAAAATCTAGATGACTTAATTGCTCCATTTTCAATACTAGGTGGTGGAGAACATAGAATGTTTTCTATATGAACAACAAAGAGATCAAAGGGTCAAGCACAAATACAACTTTTAAATGGAAAAATAAAATCAAACACTATTTGCGATTACAAAATAAAGGTAATTTAAATAAATATTATTGTTTAAAAACTGAACAGCTATCTGGAGCTTGCAAGGATATTTTTCGCCACAATATCTATGCTGCTATTCGCTTGTTAAATATCCTACTTCATTCTTCTGTTCATTATGAGGAAAGAAATAATAACAAACAACTTTATCTGGTATTTTAATAATATCTCTAAGTCTTTTGTCTGTATTGATTTCACAGTATAAGGGAATGAATGCTGATTAATTTGGGCATAGATTGTAGTTTACTGTTTTAGTTGAAAAGTAATAGACATAAAGAAAGGTCTTCACCTCGTTCAATTATGCAAAGCACTGTAGAGTATTAACCTCATTTGGAAGGAATGTTCTAAAGCAAGTTATGAACTACTAACCAACACAGCGAGGTATTGACTGCCATCTTGCATCTTTGCACACGATTTCATCTCCATCCTGAATTAGGTAATTTTCTCAACAGAGAATAGATATTTTTTCTCCTTCTTGATAATTCACTGTCATTGTCATATTTCGAGTGTTAGGAATGTGAGGTGGAGGTGGGCAATTTTTTTTTATTTCTTCTAAAAACAAAAAATTAGATTGATTAAAAAATCATAAATTAAAAATACAGAGGATGGTTTTAATACAGAGAATATTCGATACCAATGTATTATAAATGATCATATAATAATTATTATGCTCTATATTTGTGGCGTGAAACCCTGGTGGCTTAGTGGGCAAGTGCTACAGCTGCAAACCAAAATGTCAGCAGTTTGAACCCACCAAGTGTTCCTTTGAAACTCCATAGGGCAGTTCTACTCTGTTCTGTAGAGTCGCTATGAGCCAGAAACCAGTAGCTAGCAATGGGTTTGTTTTTTCTGTTTTTTTTTTTTTTTTTAAATATGTAGAGCCCTGGTGATGTAGTGTTCATAACAGCCCAGAGCTCTTAATCAAAAAGTCAGCAGTTTGAATCCACCAGCTCCTTGGAAACCCTGTGGGGCAGTTCTACTCTATGGCATGAGTCAGTACGGACAGCCGGCAACCGTTTTTTGATGTTTATACAAGTAGAACTGACTCCTTGTAGCTTTATAATATCTTAATATTAACACTTTTGGTTTGTATTCTTATAGTTTTCCTTCTAGCTTCTTCCTTTGATTCTTTCTGTGATCAATCTTGAATAATTTATAGAAAATCTACTTTAATTATTTCTAACCATTAGGACGTTTCACAGGATTACCTGTTGCCATCGAGTTGATTTGGGCTCATTGTGATCCTACAGGAGAGAGTAAAACTGCCCGATAGAGTTTCCAAGAGCAGCTGGTGAGTTGGACTGCTGACCTTTTGGCTAGCAGCCAGAAGCTTAACCACTGTGCCACTGATGAGCCAGAGTAAGAATTAATTTACAATCAATTCACCTAGTACTGACTCTTGGCCAAGATTAAGAATTAAATATGTTCACTAGTGATTTATAGTGTGCTATTTTTATTCAAAACGTGAAACTGTTTATAGCTTGTTTACACTAGTTAATGACATTTAGATCGATGATAGGCACACAGTTTAACAGATTAAACAGCCTGGCTTTAGTTATATACCAACAGGGTATAACAGACCCCTCTGTTAACTTGTGTCTAAACTCTCCCGAAACTGAGATACCTCAGATATATCTTGTGGGTTTATAATCTGAAGATGAGGCATGTCCTGTCTGACTGAGAGGGGACTCTGGATGGCTGTACCTGAGAGTTTTTGACCTCTTTCTGACTCCCTGATTTTGCTTTTTCCTCTTGTGCTAGGAGCTTTACCTTTATTAAAGCCTCATACAGCTGTACCCTGGGAAGCCTTGGGAGACCTTTCAGTTGTCCGACACTTTGTGATCTATCCAGGGAGATATTTGAATAAACCTCAATAATCCCAATTAATAACTTCAGGTTTTCTGTTTCTGCCTAAGTCAATATGTGTATTTTATGTTTGATTAAAAATATTTTGCCTCATTATTGTTTTTATATTTCTTTGTATAATTTTTCAATGTATACTTATAAATTTATTTTCTTGTATGATATTTAAATTTTTTTGTTCAAATTTCTTAACTTGTTCTTTGCCTTCATAAGTCTAGCTAGAGTTTGGTTTACATATTTTCCTAAAAACTGAACTATAAATTTATTAATATGCTATATATATGGATTTTTGATTTTCTTATATTAATATATGCTTTATTCTTTCCTTTAAGTTCTTTGGATGTATGTCCTTTCCTAGATTCTATATTGTAATGCCTATTGTTATTATTTTATTTCCTTTTTTGCTGATGGATATTTTAAAATGATGATACTCCTGTTTTCATTGTATCCCACTGATTTCAATGTATAATGTTTTCATTTAAATTTTTGACAGTACTCTATCACATAGGGTCACCATGAGCAGGAATCAATGTGACAGCACATAACAATAACAACAACAAAGGCTTATATTTATAAAATGGGATTGTTTAAATGCACATTTTAATTTACTACCATACGAAACGAGAAAAAAAAAATTAAATTCAAGTAATGGGAAAGGGGAAGAGAATAAAGACCACAGAAAAGAGGAAATTGTCAAAGAAAAACAGAAAATAGAAAATCAATCAAGATAAATATACACAAGCTAAAAGTACAAAAGAGAGGAAATTGAGAAAATAAAAACCTTAAAATAGATTATTTGAAAAGATTAATACAATTGAAAACAAAACTGGGACGAGTGATTGAGATAAAAGAGAACAAAAATGATCAGTATCAGGGATGAAAAATAGCTATCACCAAGGATCCTACAGATATTAAAAGGAACACAGAATATTAAGTGAATATTGGGAACAATTGTATGCTAATTATTAGATAAGTTAGATAAAATGGACGTATTTCCTAAACAATGCAACTTCCATACCCTGACAAAAGACAACAGAGAAAATCCTAATAGCCCTCTACCTGTTAAAGGAATTGAATTCTTCATTAAAAAAAAAAAAAAAAAAAAAACTTCCAAAAAATTAAAACAATCAGATGACTTCAGAGATGAATTCTATAAAACATTAAGGGAAAAATAAGATACATATTGCACAGATTCGACGGCACTAGGTTTTATGGCACAGATACTTTCAAAGTACAGAGGAACACGGAACATTTCTCAGTTCATTATATGAGGGTACAAGAGCCCTGATAACAAAACCTGTTGCAGATATTACAAGAAACTGTAAGTAAACTCCAATATCCCCCAAGAACATATAGACACAAAAATTCTCAACTATATGTTATCAAATCAAATACTTCAACATGTAAAATAGTAGTTATAATATTATCATAAGAATAAATATTACAACGAAGTAGAGTTTATCCAAAGAAGGAAAGCTTTGTTTTACATTCAAAAACCAATATATGGGATTCAACATTTTAACAGAATTAGGAAGAAAATCATTTAATCATATCAAAAAATGCAGCAAAAGTATTTAATGATGTTGAACATCCATTAATGATAAAAGCTCTCAACTAACTAGGAATAGAAGGAAACTTCTTCAATCTGATGAAGAGAGCATTTTTAAAAATCCTAAAGCTAACTTCATAATTGTGGCTAAATATCCAATGGTCAGGAACAGATCAAGGGTGTTTGTTCTCATCACTTCCTTCAATACTCTACTGGAGGTTCTAGACAGTTTCAGAAGATAAGAAAAGAAGCAAAAACATAAAAATGGTACAGAGAAATAAAAATATAATCTGCAATGATATAATTGTGTACGGAAAATTCTAAAAGGTCTACAAAGCTACACCTAAATAAAGAAGGGAATATAGTATAAAATTAATATGCAAAAATCAAGTGTATCTATACCTGCTTCAAAAATTTGAAAATCCGAAGTTTAAAAATAGTACAACTATAATAACAAAAAATGTAAGTTAGGAATAATTATTTTAGAACTGCATACCTTTTAGGCTAAAGACATTCATGAGAAAAATGGATCAGATATAAATAATTGGAGAGATATATCAGGTTTATGGATTGGAACTCCAACATGGTTAAGATGTCTGTTACCCCTACTTATCTGTAGATTTGATGCCATCTGTTTCATTATCTAGGCAGATATTTTCTAGGAATTGGTATATTTTTTTTGAAAATTTTTATAGAAATACAAAGATCAGAATAGCTATCAAACTTCAAATGAAAATCCATTGCCCTCAAGTAGATTCCGACTCACAGCGACCCTACAGGACAGAGGAGAACAGCCCCACAGGGTTTCCAAGGCTGTAAATCTTTATGGGAGCAGACTGCCCCATCTTTCTCCTGAAGAGCAGCTGGTTGGTTTGAACCACCGACCTTTTGGTTAGCAGCTGAGCGTTTAACCACTGAACAGGTGCTCCTTAAATCAATCTTGAAAAGAAGATCATATTTGGAGAACAAATACCATGCTTCACAACTTACTATAGGTAATGTGATTTGGGCATAAGGATAAATAAATAAATAACTAAATAAAGTGTCCAGAAATAAACCAGCACTACTACAGTCAATTGTTTTTCATTTCAAAATCTTTTTAGCAGGTGTTTTTAGGAACTGGGTATCCACCAAAAAAAAAAAAAAACATCAACCTCTACTTAGCACTGCACTCAAAAAGCAATAAGAGATAGATGATATACTTAAATACAAATGCTAAAACTATCAAGCTTCTAGAAGAGAATGCAGAGGAATATGTGCACTTCACTGAATATAAATATTACTTGCTTCCTTAAAAAAAAAAAAGCGTAAACATGTTGAACGGTAGATAGTAGGTTTGCTTTAGGATTGGTGTGAAACTACCATCTGTATGCTAGACCTGTCTCAGTTAAAAGCATTGAGGGTAATGGTACAAGGTTTCTCACAGTTGGAGAAGTCATTTACAGACAAGAAGCTTGGGAAGACTCGGATGAACTCTGCTATTCAATTGGAATTGGAGGTGTCAGTATGACTCGAGATTTTCAAGATAGAGATAGAACGGGGCACTGGTGGCAAAGTGGTTAAGAGCTCAGCTGTTAACCAAAGGTCAACAGCTCAAATCTACCTTGCAAACCCTGCTCTGTCCTATAGGGTCATGGAGTCAGAATCAACTCCACGGCAACGTGTTGTTTTTTTAGGGATGAAAAATTGATAGATGATAGATAATCAATATAGGTGTAGGCATACATATGGATTGATTGTGTGTAATAAAAGAACTGAAGCAATGGGAGTCCCACAGTAATGAGCACAACTTAGTGCCCAGATGTTGATTTAAAGCCACCAAGTTTCTGCATGGTTGTTATACAGACAACTAATGTGCAAGATATAATTATTACTTAGAAACAGTGTTTTGTTTAGCTTTTAAATGACCTTGTGGCTTGAAAAGTATTTCTAGTAATAACTAATTTTTTAAAAGACATGAAGATACTACTTTTACAATTTAGGAAGAAACAGGATAATTTTTTAAAAAAAAAATCCTAAAAGAGACCTTACCTGCGCAAGTTAGCTCGGGATCCCGCCTTCCATTTATGCAGGTTGTTTGTTTGTTTTGTGATTTTCCTTTACAAGTGTAAGCGAAGTTTGCATTATGATTAAATTCAGTCTGATCTGATGGCATTAAATGAGATATAGGTATCCTTGATAATTTACACTTCTCAAGTTGTTCTGTTGCTGTAAAATAAAAATATTCCCATGAAAAGACAAATTATAAAAATTTAAACATCTACTATGTAACTCTATAGAATTGGTGATATAATGAAATTATGATTTATGCTAATGAATCCTAGCAATCCAGCTATTCCTGGTCATGTTGCATGCGATGGACTATTACATGTAAAAATAATTTTTGTGTCCATTCTTTGAAATATCAGAGTAAATATCTGTCATAAAGATATATTGCACTTTGGGAATTGGATGAGTCTAAGAGGTTCACTCTCTTGGACGGTCTACATATGGAACACTCATCATGCAGCCTAATGTGGCCCCATATTTGAAATGTATGCAAATGTGCATAGACTTTTACTTTCCTGATGTAAAAAGACACTACATTATTTTAAATCAATAATATGAAAGCATTAAAAATAATATTACCTATGGCAATAGAATCAAAGAAGTTGCTAGTTTAAATGCTTTTTTTTTCCAGAAAGGTAATGAAATATAAAATATACAGAATTTGAGTATTTTAGCAGCTGTCTTCAAGATCACCCCCCCAAAAAAAAACCAACAGATACAGGTACTTGAACTAAGAAAGGGGTGCTAAGAATCCTGACCCATTTTCTCATATAACCTTAGGGTCTTTGAGAAGTTATTTTATACACCAGATCATTCTATAACCCAATTATATTGCAATGCCATAGTAATGAATCTTTGTTGGCTCAAAATGAGTTAATATGTAGACTATGCAAACTTTTTATACAGCTACATATTTCAGTAATCCTGTGATTATGGGGGAAGCTCTGCTGGTGTAGTGGTTAAGAGCTACGGCTGCTAACCAAAAGGTTTGCAGTTCGAATCCGCCCGTCGCTCCATGGAAACCCTATGAGGCAGTTCTACCCTGTCCTATAGGCTCGCTATGAGTCGGAATTGACTTGACGACAATGGGTTTGGTTTGTTTTTTGTTTTTTAAGATTATGGGAGTCTTTTTGAATTTGGTAAAATAGCAATATAAGTTGTTGGTAGTATTTTTTGTTAATGATTAGAAAAGCAGTTTTGAGTGAGGTTGAACAAAGTCAAGTAATTGGCCAAAGAAAAGCACTAGTTATGTAATACAACCCAGAAAGAAAGGAGGCTGATTCAAAACATAGTAGAGAGTTCAGACAAAAATTACTTCCATCTTTAGGAAGGAATGACCTACAACATGATCTGGAGTAATGCTACAGACAAAGCAAGGTGTTCTTTGAGGGATAGTAACTGCAGGAATATCTGTAGTCAAGAAGAGTTGTTTTTGTCATTGACATGTTGTGTCTTTAATGGTTTTATGAGTGGATTTCTTTATTAGGTGAAAAATAAACACATCTGGAAGAGTGAAGAACCCAGAATAGAGAGGGATCAAAAAAAAAAAAAAAAAAAACACTGAGAGGGGTTAACCGGTAGAGTAAGGCCTACAATGGCTGGAAGGGGGTTACACTAGGCTGAATACATGGACACAATTAAATTAATGAAGGCAACTCTGACTTCAGGAAGGAATAACAATTGAAGCTGAGGTATTGGTATAGGCTAGAATGAAAAGCGGACAGTTCTTATGTCTGATTTTATCTTGAGTTTCTCTCCACCTGGAATGAAGTGAAATCATTCATGGAGATCAAAGAGGACAATGGTGAGGCTGGATCATGAAGGACTGGCGGTGCCATTAACAGGAATGTGTTCAGCGAAAATGCAAGGATTAATCAGAAACAGAGTTTACTGATTCATTTCACGAACCCTATTGAATGCCTTCTTTATGTCAGCCAGTTAGTTTTTTGGGTATTGGGAATACAGAAGTGAATAAGACAGGTAGGAATCCCTTTTCTCCTGGAGCTTGATCCTGAGCTTTACCTTCTCCTGGAATTAATTAATGTCTACAAATCTGATGATTAAATAAGAGTGGGCATCCAGAACTTCTGAATGAACCACAGAGGTAAAGTTTAAGAAAGAACTCATTTAAAGGGAAAATGAATCTGGGCTCCCCATCCTCCCAGCTGGACTTGGCCATCAAAGGGGCAGGATGAATCTCTTATAAGTGAAATCCATGTCAGATTTGTTTCCTGGCCCAGCCCTTCACTGCCTCATGTCACTAAGTTATAGCCCAACTGAGAGGGCCTATGGCCCCCCACTCTGCAGCACCTTCACTGCCTTTTGCTGCATTGGAAACAGACTAAGGAATGATCACTGTTAGAAGCTTTGAGAGAGGCAAGAGTAGCAATATGGGTATTTTCTCAACTTTATTTCTTTTTTTCCAGGCCCTGAAGCAATGAGTCATATAATAACAACAGTGGTATTCATGCAAAATACTTATGTTTCCTGATAATTTGTACTCTTATATCATATGACAATCTGTAGGTAAAATTTAGCTTCACAATTATAAAATAAACCATATTAATACCATAATATTCTGTTGCTAGTTTATATTTTTCCCCAATAGACACATATTGATCTATAAACAACAAATCTTTAGATTCATTACTATTCAAGAAATGACATTTTAGGCAATATCTCTGAATATATTTTTAAGGTAAAAATAATAAAATTTATTAAATGTCTCTTTGAGAATTATATTCTCACCAATGCACTGAGGATATAATGGCTCCACACTCTGCTGACACACGTAATTGATCTGTATCCAATCATTGTAAAGGATTCTTTGCAAGTGAACTCCACTGAATCTCCATGGTGATAGGGAGGGTCAGAGGGCAAGCTGTAGCCATGCTCCAGTATAGGTATATCCCCACATGTACTCGCTTCCGCTACATAAATTTCACAAAAATAAGTTTCTCTTTAAAAGATAATTTGTCTTCATATGAATACAGATGCAATTGCTGATTCAAGTTTAAATATTAATATTGTATGTACATTACCAACACATATAGGCAAAGTTGTCCATTTTCCATCAACGCATTGAATTTTCTTAGACCCCTTCATTAGGGATCTGAGATTGCAATCATATTCCACCACTTCGTTGTGTTCATATTCTTCATTCTTTGTCCCCTTAATGACCCCGTTGAGGAGTTGAGGAGGTGGGCCACAAGAGTTTACTTGCCCTACAGTAGAAATACTGTTTAAATAATGGTTAAGTAGTTTCTTTTGCAATAAAAAGTTAACCAAAGTGAAGAAATATTTTGTTTATTATTTCTTTCATGACAGTATTCTTAAACAATGAAAAAGGAACGGTGTTTACCCCGGATTCTTATTTCCCAATCCTGTTAATTCTACTGAACTACAGGAGCCCTGGTGGTGCAGGAGTCAACTGAAAAGTTGGCAGTTGGAAACCACCAGGGGCTCCACAGGAGAAAGATATGGCAGCCTGCTTCTTTAGAGATGTCCAGCCTTGGAAACCACATTGGGCCGCTACAGGTTGCAATCGACTAGACGGCGGTGAGTTTGGTTTTCATGGGATACTGGTTGCACAGTGGTTAGGAGCTTAGCTGCTACCTGAGTGGAAGGTCAGTGGTTTGAACCCACCAGTGGTTCTATGGGAGAAAGATGTGACAATCTGCTGCCATTAACACTGTAGCCTTGGAAAATCTATGTGACAGCTCTACTCTGTCCTACAGGGTCACCTGACGACAATGTTTTTTTATGTTTGTTTCTTACACTGAACTAGGTCATTGTAGGTATAGTAAAACCTTTAAAATATATTCAATAATCTGTATATTCTAACGATGTGTACAGATTAGCAAATATGGTTGTATAATTAAAGTAATATTCATACTCCATGAAAACACTGTTTCAAAAATTTTTGAAAAAGTACAACCACTTAACAAAATCTGTTGATCAACATATTTTGACTTTGATTAATCCATACATGTGACTGCTGATTGAATTGACTTTAAACTGTTGGAATGTTGTATAGAGAAGCACAATGAGACTTGGGGTAAGACTCATCTATATAAAACATTCAACATTAATTGTGGCATTACAGGTAAAGGGGGAAAAAAAAAAACAAAGGAGTATCTCCAGTCTCAGCTGCCATACATGTATCTCTAAATACTCCTAATACACACTTCTATAAACAATTGGAGAGAGATCTATCTGAGCTGTCTACAACCCAGCCCATATCCTTCCCAACTATAACAAAAAATATCTGGCTTCATGTGTTAGCTTACAATCTGAAAGGTCACAGAAAATGAAAAAAAGAAAAAAAAAAGGTGTTGACATCCAAGAAATAAGTTGTTGTTCCATCAATTGTAAGATATTCACCTTTACATGTCGGGGGACTTGGGGACCATCCAAAGTGGTAGCACTGAGTGGAATCTGCTCCAACTCTTTTAAGTCTCTGTCTACAGGAGAAATGCAAGACATCTCCAACTTTATATTTGTTTTTCTTGGGTGAAGCTTCTAAGTTTCATGGTAAATCAGGAACACCGCATTCTTTTTCTAAAAAAAAGTGAAATAGTTTAGAGAGGAAAAATAATTTATCATTGTCAAAATAAATTTTATATGGTCATACAACAATGAGGTGCTGGATGCTGTGCACACAGAGGGGCATCAGATAAGCTCTTTTCCTTGGGGAAAAAACCTGACGTTTTTGTTCACCCTGTCAATTTTTGTGGTGCTCTGTGAGGAATATTAACGTATTGAACAACAATATGTGTGTCCTGAAAATTTATTTGTAAAGTAAACTTGCTTAGTTTGGATCTCATTTTATCACTGGTATTATAAAATTTAAGGTTAATTTTGCTCACTTTAGAAACATAAAATTATTCTTTCACATTAAGAAAAGGAAGCTACAGTTTTTTATTGCACATTTAATAAAAATTTATATTTTGTTTGATGTAATTAACCCATTGCCATTAAGTCAATTTCAATTCATAGCTATACCATAGGATAGAATAGAACTGCCCCCATTGGGTTTCCGAAGCTGTAATCTTTACTCATGCAAACTGTTATATCCTTCTTCTGCAAGCAAGAAGGTGGGTTGGAACTGCTGACTTTCAGTTAGTAGCCAAGCACTTAACCACTGCACCATCACGGTTCCTTTTAATACAATGGAGGAACCAGAATGCAAGAGTGATGCCATATCTAATGTATTTTAAGTTAGAGGATTATTAAAAATCAAATAATTGAATTTTTTTTATGAAGGAAGAAAACAGTCACTCATTAATTTATAAAATTAAAATCTAGAATTTAAGACTTGGAATCATGCTAATAAGAAAATTCACGCCATCAAGAAGTTAAATATTAACACATGATCATAAAATTAAATGTAAATTAACTATTTCAAAAAAATACTACAAAATAACTAACTAAATAAATGCACTTTTGTTTTTGTTTTTATGTTGCGATTAGGAGCTAAATTGAGATCACACTTAAATGAGAATCACTAATACTGCTCTCTTAAATTTCAATTCCATTCCACTACATAGCAATCCTTTTCTTTGTATTTGTGTTTGTTTACATATTTTGTGCTCATCTTATATAGATTTTATTTCTCATCATGTTGTGGAACAAACTGTCCTATGAAGAAAAACAATGATCCCAATTGTTGAGTATCTTTCAACTACTACATTTATGTAGAGATAATAACCTATGCAATGTGATTAAAGAAACCCTTTGAATGGGTATACCACGAATTAGAGATATTTGGTTTTGAACGAATGTCAAAATTGTAAATCCTAGTACTGTTATCTGCAAATGTTAGTGTAAACTTTTAACCCTAAAAACAAACTTCTTTAAGATTGTTGCAACCACTTGTTTAGTTTAAGTGTTTTATGACAACAATTCTTTGGAAAACTTGCACCAAAAAAAAAAGAACTCCAGAACATTTGATATAGACTTAGATATCAGACAACCTGTGTCTACTTTTCTGCCAAATATCTGAGGGAAGAATATTTTAAAAGAACATTAAGCCATCATTCAATCAGCTACTGAAGGACTACACTATGCTGGTCATTTTCTAGTAGTATGTTTACATGATCATACATTTTTTATAAAATTTGCTAAAGGGAGATATTTTTAACACATTAATTTCTACAACCATCTCTGTCATTCCAGTTTTCTCTGCTTCACATTTTCCTGTCATGTCTAGCAGCATTGGAATGGCTGTGAGAATTATGTATTCATAGTTTTCCTTTTTTTTTTTTAAGAAAGCTCCTCAAAATTGCATAAGGTCTGACTTCGAAAAATCTGTATCTGCCTCTAATCACAGAAAAGAAATCCAAACTGATCCAAACCTTGTCTACATGTCCAATGTTATCTTATTTAAAATATGTTTATCATGTGCTTCATTATTTGGTTTAATCCACTGTGTTCTCACCAACCACACTATTCTATACTTTAATGAAAGCTCTGGAAAGGCAGGTCTATATTTTATTTCTTACTGTTTTCTCGTAGCCTATTTAATAGGTGTTTGTTGGCAGCCTAAATGAGTCAGATGTAACTGGGCCTTCGACTTGCTAACCAGCTCTACCTCACTGCTGTAATACTCTCACTCTTTTCTCCGCAGTATCTGTTTTAAACCTTTCCTCTCTGCACAAAAAAAAAAAAAAAAAAAAAAAAAAATTTAATTTTCTCTGCACAGTGCTGCTCCTTCTCCTACCCCCAAACACTGCTCATTCTCAGATGACCTTGCCTCATACTTCACAGAAAATAGAAACCATCACCTCTTGCTTCTTTTCAGCATTCGATTTACAAAAGCCATTTTCCTTCTTTCCTCCTGTTACAAGGTTGAAGGGAGCCATGTTGCCACAAAGCCTGTTATCTCCACAGGAGCTCTGATTCCCTTTCTCTCCCGCAGTCACAGGGACATATCTACCTGCTGTATTCAATCTCTGTTTCCCTCTCTACCATACCCTTGTCCCCAGCAGTCAGCATGTTCTTATAGCTACAATCTTAAAAATAAATAAATAAATAAAACTTTCCATCGGTGCATAATTTCCTCTAGTCATATCCTGAACCTGTCACAGAAAAACGTCTACAAAGGGTTATGTCACATGCTTCCTCTCTTTTAACGTTTTCTTCTCTTCGTGCCTACAACAGATTCATTTTTAGTTTCTTTTTTTTCCTCCTGATTCTCTGAATCCTCCTTTTTTCCATCTATGTTTTCACCTATTCCCTTTCTCTTTGAACTTTACATGTTGAAATATTTCAGGGCTTATGCCTACACTTTCTTCCTTTTCATTCTGTATGCTTCAATAATTAGATGTCATAACTCATAGGTTGATAATCTAAATGTTTGTCATTTGACTAGACCTATAGTTCCAACTCTCCTGTTTACATATCTAATTTTAAATGACCATGAGTAGTTCAACCATAATGTTTCCAAGCCATAAGTTGTGGTATATCCTCCCGAAAGTGGTCTCTGTCCTACTAGCACCATCTTACAAATTGGCTGCAGTGCAATGAATTGCTTTTATGTGGCCTTTCTAACCGTGGTCTTATAACTTCCACAGATGATTGCCTGGGCCACAGTCTTACAAGGGAATGGTATATTACTGTCATGGATTGAATTGTGGCCCCCCAAAATATCTGTCAGCTTGGCTAGGTCATGATTCCCATGTACGATTGCATAATTCTCTACCATTTTATCATTTGATGTGATTTCCCTATGTGTTGTAAATCCTTTCACTATGATGTAATAAGATAGATTAAACCCAGACCCAGTGCCCTTGAGTCGATTTATGGCAGTTATATTGATGAGCTCTATAAGATTAGATAGTGTTTTAAACCAATCTCTTATGAGATATAAAAGAGAGAAATGAACAAAGAGACATGGCGACCTCACACCACCAAGAAAGCAGTGCCGGGAGCACAGGGTGTCCTTTGGACCTGAGGTTCCTGTGCTGAGATGCTCCCACACCTAGGGAAGACTGATGCATCACAAGGATCTTTCTTCAGAGCTGACAGAAAGAGAAAGTCTTCCCCTGGAGCTGGCGCCCTTAATTCAGACGTTTAGCCTACTGGACTGTGAGAGAATAAACTTCTCTTTGTTAAAGCCATCCACTTGTGGTATTTCTGTTACAGTAGCACAAGATGACTAAGACAATTACTATTCAAATTGAGTGACTTGTAGTCTACCAAGAGGATTGGCCAGGTCATGGTCCTGTTGGGGGGACCATGCCTTGAAATTGACAAGGACTTTTTGTATACAAGAGCCAGCCCCACCGAGGTTCAGAGGGATCTCACTAACATTGAGAGCAGAGCACATCATTTCAGCATAGGTTCCCTGTGCAGAGAACCTCTTAGACCCAGAAAAGAGAGGTGTAACACTGAAGAAGTCACCAGATGGCGAGAAGCAGCAGCAAGTACAGTAGAGCCAAGCAGCAGAGAAGCAGCAGCAGCAGAGCGAGCAGCAAGAACTGCAAGACCAGCCGTGACCTTGCTAGCCCAAGGAGAGTGAGCACTTTTGGGAAGGAGGCTTGCTGATGAAGCAAGGTTCCTTCAGGCACTTGTTGATGGAGCTAAAAGAACTATAACACTCGCCCATGCTAGACAGGGACCTGCGTGTGCCCCATGCTGAGGTCACAGGACCATCCGCCTTGTGCAGTGAGGCAGTACCCATTTGGCTCTCAGGTCGTGTAGGTCCGGGTAGCATGGCAGAAGACAGTGGCAGAGGCCTGGGAAGGCCCAGCTGTAGAGGTTAAGGATATGCTGTGCAGGGGTCTTCCTGTGAAAAAATCGAGGCCCAGCAAGGCCCAGCATCAGAAGAGAAGACTCGGGAGCCATGCAGATGATGTGAAGACAGCATCTGACCTGAACCATGGAGAGCTGACCCAGCAATATAAGAATGGAAGTGGGTAATCTGGGGAAGGGTAAGCACTTCCCCTTTGAGAATCTGTTGTTGCTGTTTATAGTTTGCTTTCCATAAATAATACTGATTTTCACTTTGTCAACACTGTGTAAGTATCTCATGTGTCCAGATCGATCACAAATGAACGAAGCACCCAAGGAATGCTTGATGCCAGGTGTGTATGTGACTCATTCCTAGCAGTCTTATGGCTGCCTGGAAGTTTGAGGTATGACCTGTCTGCATGAGCAATGCAGAGAGACAGACAGATAGGCATACAATGGCATTGCTATTTACACACTTGATTCTGAAAAACAAAGCAAAACATAAAAGTTCCTTGACCCAGCATTTAGTGACATCGCCTCTCCTTTCTACCATCAGGTATGTCCCAAGTTTGTTCTCTGCTCTGCATATCCTCAGCCTTCACCTTATCTGAATCCCCATCATTTCTCACCCTACAAGGACTCACTCCTTCCTGACTTGACTACACATGCACCAAGTCAAGGAACAGCCACAACAACAACAAAAAACCTTTCATAAATGAAAGTCTATTTATATCATTGTTTTTCTTAAGTTTTTTTTTAATGTCTTTTCATCAAGCATAAAATTAACCCAATGCTAATATGCTCTGAAGTAACCTGGATAATCTTGCCTTTGCCTCCTAACCAGCCTCAGCTCATAAAATTTTCCCACGTCTTAACTACACCCATCTCACTCTGGCATTTTCCAAAATGTATTTTTCTTCTAGAGCTTTCCATATTTTATTTCTTTTGTTTAGAATACTCTATATCCACCCATTTTTCATAGATTCAAAGGTACTTTCTATATGTGGAAAACAGGAAACTGTTCGGTAAATATACAAGAGGTTTTCAGAATAGTCCAGAGAAGGTGTTGATATCTGAAAATGAAGAGTTCCTGGCAAGAACTGAAGAACTTTACACTTAAGATGGGAAAGCAAAAGCAAAAACTCAGGAGTAAAGCAGCTGAAGAGGTTGTGACTAACCACAATTTGGTAAAGGGTGCCTCAAAAAAAAAACAAAGCAAAAAAACAAACCTGTTGTTGTCGAGTCCGTTCTGACTCATAGTGACCCTAGTTTTAAATAATTTCAAATCTTTCATTTAAAATTACTTGGAAACACTTTATTTTTCATGACAAATCTGTAATGTATGTGGCCCAAAGGAAACATCACTTTGATGCACTGTTTTAAAGATAGGCTATTTGAGCTTCAGGACACCATTTCCTCCCAGTTAACATTAAATCAGAAGAAGACACCTTGATTTTAATCAGCGTTCCTTAAGGATGTCTCTGGATAATTCCGTTACCCCCCAGAGGAACATATACAGATTATATCACCCCCAATTACCCCAAAGAAACGAATACCAGGAAAAAAAACAACGACAGTACTTACCATAACACGTGGGTGTGTCAGACCAGCCATCATCACCACATACTATAGAGCCCGTGGTGCTCCCACCTGTGTTTTCATAGCCCGCGCTGCATTCATAGTCCAGCTGGTCACTGAGCTTAAACCATGTGCCATTGCTTTTGGGTCTGGCGTTCACAAATGATGGCTTGTCACAAGATTCTAATGCATGATGAAATTGAGGATTTCATTTCATGTTACTGAATGGGCAAGCTGACTGAGTAAATTCCATCCGAGAAGCAAAAATCCTTCCCAATTATGTGCCAATATTTAATTAACTTTTTAAAAAATAAGCTAAGAAGACCAAATATAAATTGTTCTCCTGAAATCATTACAATAAAAAGGTATGTTTATGTATACAGCATTCTTCACATCACTTCAAACATCTGAAAAATTTATATTAAGTTCATTTTCTCAATTCTGGTTATGCCTGTGAGCTTGTCATATACTGGTAACAAAACAAGTCACGAGAAGTGTGTATTGGTTTTCAGAAAACAACATTTTTTTAAAAATTTGAGATATCAATCTTATTACTAATTGAGACATACATAACAGAGAAAATGGGTTAATTGGATATAAAGATCTATATAATTAATATCCAACATTTTTTCTTCCATAGTAATGTCTTGTAATAGATATTCGATCACAATTAGTATAAAACAAGTTGATATGAGAGCAACTTTGGTCATTTTTTCTTTAGCCAGAGCCCAGAGTAAACAGAAAAATTGAAAAAACAAATTAAAAGATAATTACACAGTAGGATAGATATCTTTTACTACAAAAATATCAGAGTGGCCTTGAGAAAATAAAGTGTATAACTAAAGCACAATGAGCAAATTGTTCTTAGAAGATCTTTATAAACTTCTAAGCAGCAGGGCAGGGAAAACTTTCAACACAATAGAATTTAGCACTATCAAGAAATGTTTCTCTTCACTACCTAGATGTTTATGAAGATTTTCCAAAAGGCCAGCAGGAATTTTCATAACTGGACCTCTCCTACAGCATTAATTCTATAAATTATAAAGGTCAAATCTCCTGGGATTCTGCACTATGGACTCATCTCTTCACTTAAAAACATGACATTTATGTTTAGGAGCAAGGACTCCAATATGAGAGGCTGGTCATCTAAACACAGGCACAACGGACAAGAAAGTTTCAACTGAAAACATGCAAGTCTACGGCAGAATACTCGAGGCTCCCTCAGCAGTTCCTAAATCACGAGATTGATTGAAAGTAGGAAAAACTTGAACTGAAGAGATGAAATGATCCTCCTTCATATCAGTAATTACACTAGAAAGGCAAGAAAAGACCTAACTATATATACTATAATCACATATATATATGATTTATATATTACATACATAAATTTTACATATTATTTGTATAAAATTTCTATATTCTATATATGTAATTTGTCAAAGGGTTTTATTCATCCTTACAAATGGAAGCATGTCAGCCCTACCTGCACCCTCCAATCCCGTACAAAATAATTAAGTTAAAGTAAACTTTTGTAAAACTATCATCAAGAAAATGACCCTAATAAATTACTTACTGATGCATACGGGTTGAGTTGACCACCCACTTTCCAAGCACGTAATAGATCCTGATGTTTTACCATCTGCTGTCATGTATCCTGATTTACACTTATATTGTGTTTGTTTATTTACTGGATATGAATACTCAGATTCAGAAAAAAATCCATTTGCAATAAGTGTATCTGATTTTGAACATGTTTCTAAAGGAAGAAGGCACAAGGAAAAAATAGGCATATATTTAATAAACATTTTTTATTCCGTGTTAAATGATAGACAATATAAACATTTTTTATTCAGAGTCAAATAATATGACAATATAATAAAATAATAAATCATTTGTAACTGTAAACCTGAAGTAACTGTAATTATCCAAATTCTAGTGTCAGAAAAATAAGCTCAGTTTTATTAAATGTTTTTTGAAACAAGGCAAGATTCAAAACAAGCACTAAGAAAGAGCCAGTAACAACTAGCTCTAGCATGCTGTAGGATTCCAGATCCATTAAACAATTAGGTGTCTAATAATTGATTATGAGGGGATTATGAGTGCTATTCCATAAAAGGATTATTATTTGCCATAGCTTCAGTGCTGACAGAATGAGACGTTTCCCAGTTCTACGTCATCCTCACTATCACTGGAATTTTCGAATCTAACTTTACAATCATTGTAAAAATCTTTCTTACCAACAATCTCCCTCACCTTCGCTGGCCCACTTTTTCACCAAACACGATGTTGTCCTCTAGTGACAGATCTCTCCTAATGGTGTGTCCAAAGCAACAGATTCAGACAATGTTCTGTTGTGATCCATAAGGTCTTCATCGGCTAATTTTTGGAAGTAGATGACCAGGTCTTCCTTCCTACTCTACCTTACTCTGGAGGATCTGCTAAAACCTGTCCACAATAGGTGACCCTGCTGGTATTTGAAATACCTGTGGCACAGCTTCTGGCATCATGGCAACATGCAAACCACCACAGCAGGTGGTAGTTTGGAGGAAATTTGTCACACTAAATTTCTAGTATTAGATGATTATGTGTGTTCCATGTCAATGACTTCAGTTTCCATATTAAGCATTGGAAAAAATACAGGAAATTAAAACCAGAGAAAACAGAAGAAAGAAAAGAATGATCAGAGCAAAAATTAACAAAGTAAAAAAAAGAAAAACATTAGGGCAATTAATAAAACAAAAAAGCCTGGATGAATAAAATTGCAAACCTTTAAATTGATCATGAAAAAAAGAGAAAAGACACAAATTACCAATGTCAACAGATGTTAAAAGGATAATAAAGGGATATTATGAACAATGTTATACCAATAAACTTGACAACTTAGATGAATTGTCAAATTGCTTGGGAGCTACAGCCTACCAAGCCTCAATCAATGAAGAGTAGATAACAGGGGTAAGTTGAATTTACGGTTAAAAAAAATTTCACAAAAGGAAAGGCCCAAGTACAGCTACCTTCAATGGCGAATTCTACCAAAGATTTAAGAGAGAAAAAATTATAACTCTAAATAGACTTGTCCAAAAATAGAAGGGGTGGAAATATTTGCCTTTTCATTCTATGAAGCTTGCAATCTCCTGTTCCCAAAACCAAAGGAAGACATTAGAAATACTCTTATCACTACTATTCAATATTTTACTGACGTTTTGGTCAGTGAAATAACCCAAAAAGAAGAAATAAAAAGCATCTGGATTGGAAAAGAAGTAGAAAGGTTTTTATCTGCAGTTGCCATGATGTCTTCATAGAAAATCCAAAGGATTACTAGAATTAATAAGTGGATTTAGCAAGCTTACAAGATATGATGAGATCAATAACCACAAAAAATCAATTTATTTTCATATACTTACAATGAACTACCAGATATTGAAATAAGAAAAACAATATTGTGTCCACTGGCATAAAAATATGAAATATTTAGGAATAAATCTGAAAAAAATGTGTGAAAGATCTTTACATCCAGAACTAGAAAATATTGCTGAGAAACATTAAAGAATACTTAATATGTGAAGTGACATAATGTGTTCATGGGTCTGAAGACTCAAAAATCGTAAGTCAATTTTCCCAAAACGAATTCTACAGATTCAATGCAATCCTCATAAAAATTCCTTTTTTTTTTTTTTTTAGTAATCATCAAGATTATTCAAATGGTATTATAGAAATGAAAAGGGCCGCAAACAGCCTTTCGAAAGAAATAAACAAATTTGGAAAGTTAACACTAGTTTTTTTAATGTCAAGACATTAAAAAACTTGAGTTATCAATGCACGGTAGTGTTGGTGTCAAGGTAAAGTTCATCAGAACACGTTAGAGAGTCCCAAAAGAGACCCAAACATCAACAGACAACTGATATTTTACTACGCTAAGGCCATTTAGTAGAGAAGAATACTATTTTCAAAATAAGGTGTTGCAACAATGGAATACCAAAATTCAAACTGATAAAGCTTAAAAATAAATAAATAAATAAATAAATTTTTTTTTTTTTTTTTTTTTTTTACTCCATTACTCTCATCACATGCAAAATTTAACTTAATGTGAAACATAGACCTAAATGCAAACTGTAAGACTTCTGGAAGGAAACATAAAGTGAAATCTTACTACCTTGAGTTAGGCAAAGATTTCTTCCATATGACATCAAATAAAACAAAAACCTTAGAAAAAACAGTTCATAAAAGAAGAAAATTTGTAAGTTGTAATTCATCAAAATTAAAAACCTCTGTTCTTCTAAAGGTAATGTTACAAGAATGAAAAGACAAGTCAGAGACTGATAAAATATTTTAAACCATGTATCTAATAAAGGAGTTTTATTGAGTATACATAAAACCTTTGAAAACTTAATAAGAACAACAGAGCTTAAAAAAAATTGGCAAAAGATTTTAACTGACACTTCAACAAAGAAGATAATTAAATAGCAAATAATAACATGAAAAAATGCTTAACACCAAGTTATTAATATAATACAAATGAAAGCCATTTTAAGGTAAGTGTGTGTATCTTTATAATGTTCAGAATAAAACAACTTTCTAAATGTTGGGGAACTTTCATACACCTCTGATGTAATGTAAAATGGTACAACCAGTTTGATATATACAGTGTTGTACTTCCTTATAAAGTTAACTGTATACCTACCATGTGAGCCAACCACTCCACTCCTAAGTATTTACCCTAAGGAAATGAAAGCATATATTCACATAAACACTTCTATACAAATGTTCATGAAAGCTTTATTTAAAATAGCCCAAACCTGGAAATATCATTCAATAAAAGGTGAACAGATATACAGATAACGGTATATCCATATAATAAGATACTTCTCTGCTATAAATTGGATAAAGTATTGAAACCACATGAAAGGATCTTAAAGCAACTTTGAGTAAATGATAAACCCAAAAACATATGAGACTTCATTTATATAATTTCCAATTTGTTGTGTCAATTTACCTAATCTATGCTGCCCAGTTGTTTGGTCAAACAATAGTGTAACTGCTATTTTAAAGTGGTTACAGTGATTAAATCAGTTGGCCTCATTAATGCAGATTACCTTCCATAATGTCGGTGGGACTCAATCAATCAGATGAAGTTCTTAAGAGCAAAAAGGGAGCTTCTCTGCAGTGTGTTCTGTCACCAGACTATAAATAGACCTTTAGCCAGAACACTCTTACTCTTTACTCTTTCTGTTGCCTGATCTACAGATGCTGGGATACAAGCCAGCAGGTCTCCAGCATGTCACCTGATTTGCAGGTTTTGAACTTGCCAGACTCCCACAATTACATAAACCAGTTTCTTAAAATAATACTTTCCCTCTCTCTCTCTCTCTTATTCTCTGTGTGTGTACTATTTCTGTAGAGAACCCTGACTAAGATATAACCATAAAAAAATATTTATCAAATCTATAAGGAACAGAGCCCTTGTGGTGCAGTGGTTAAGAGTTTGGCTGCTAACCAAAAGGTCAGCTGTTCAAATACACCAGCCACTCCCTGGAAATTCTATGGGGCAGTTCTACCCTGTCCTACAGGATCGCTATGAGTTGGAATCAACTCCACAGCAATGCAATAAGGACCTGAAGCAGATAGTGTTTGCTCAGGAGTGGTAGGGATAATGGGATAGGCCAGGGAGGATGGATTCCAAAAAGGCATAAAGAAATTTCTGAGGGTGATGGCTATGTTCACTCTATGGTTTGTGATTTCACAGGTGTATACATATGGGTCAAAATTTATCAAGTTATATATTTTAAATAAGTGCATTTTTTTGTTTCAATTATACCTTCATAATGCTGTTATTAAAAAGTTGTAAACAGCATTAACACTAAATAAAAGGTGCTTATCGTCAGTCTGCATAAAAACCTCAAGATTTAAAGACATGTGAACTAAAAGAAGCCCATTTAAACATAAAGTAACAAATAATTTATAAGAAAATGAAGCATCATGCAAAGGTAAGAAAGCTGGAGTGGTTATGTTGTATCAAACAAAATAGACTTCGAAAGCAGTAATGTTATTGTAGATAAAGACGGCCATCAAATTATAGGTAAGGAATAAATGGTGAACACTAATATAATAAAAAGATCTATGCATCAAAAATCCTGAAAATCCAAACTGTGTTTAGGTAATAATAGAGTTTCAAAATGAAGGAAACAAAATAAAAACAGACAAAACTGAAAGAAGAAATAGACACACCTGCAATTATGTTTAGAGATTTCAATACTCCTTCTCCAATAATTGATAGAACATGTGAGCAGGAAATCAGTAAGGAAATAAAAGACTTCTAAAATATTATCAAGCAACTTGACTTAAAGTATACACCAAGAATATATATTATTTTCAAGTGCATGTGCTGGGCCCTTAAACAAATCTGAACAAGCTTCAAACGACTGACATCAGAGTACGTTCTCCAAAAACAGCGTAATTATATTACAAATTAATAACAAAAGATAGACAGTAAATAAAATATTTGCAACTTAAACAATACATTTTGAATAAACCATTTTAATAAACCATGGATAAAACAAAAATCACATAGAATATTAGAAATTATATTAATTGTGTGATATAAAATGGAAAATATCAAAATATGTAGGGTGCATTTAAAACAATGCTTAGGAAGACACTTTTGAATTCATTAATTATATTTTAAAAAAAGTTTTTAATACCAATGATCAAAGATTCTACCATAGATATCTAGAAACTGAGGGATAAATTAACCCAAATTATGGAGGAAGGGAAACAAAAATATGAGAACAAAATATCAATGATATGGGAACTGAATAAAGAATAGAAATAAAACAATTAAAATAAATGTTAGATCTTTGAAAAGATCCATAAAATTATTAGTCCTGTAGCTAGAAAAATCATGAGAAAGGAAAAGCAAAATTTACCAGTATCAGGAATGAAGGATAAAACATCAGTACAGATCCCAAGACATTCAAAACTAATGAACATTTGTTTACCTTTAAAATTTGACAACTTTACACAAAAAATTACCAAAACAAATGCAAGAATGAAGAGAAAACATGAATATATTTGTTTTTATTCTAAAAATAAATTTGTGATTAAAAATCATCCTGCAGTGAAATAGCCAGGGACAGAAGGATTCAGTGGTGAATTCCATTAGTCATTAAAGAAAAATATTCCAGCCCTACACAGAATCTTTTAGATAGTAGAGGAGAAGGAAACATTCCCTAGCTCATTTTAAGGGCCAACACTATTCTGCTAACAAAATGTAAAACAGACACATACGCAAGACACAACAGGCTGATTCCTCATGTACATAGACACAAATATTCAGAACAAATAATTATCAAATTAAATCCAGCAATATGTGCAAAATATAATACATCACAACCAAGGTGGTTTATCACTAGAAGGTAATGCTGTCTCGGGATTACAAAATCAACCAAAGTAATTGACTCTATTAACAAAGTAAAGAAGAAAATTCACATGATCATATTAATAATTACAGAAAAAGCATTTGGAAGCAATTTTAATGTCCATCCGTGATAAAAATAAATACTCCCATAAAACTGGGAATAAAAAGAACCTTGTTTAAAGTCATTATGGGTGTTGCGATGGTTAGAGTTTGTGTCAAGTTGGCTGGGCCATGTTTTTCAGTGGTTTGACCCTGGTATAATGATGTATTTTGGCACTTATGTAATGATGCAATTTGGCAGTTATGAAACGATGTAGTTATTCTGTTGTGATATAATGTAATCACTTCCATGATGTGATTAGAGGCGATCAGCCAATCAGTTGTAAGGGGAGTTTCCCTGACTGTCTGCCCTGCATCCAATATATATGGACCTTCTGGCAAAGCTCTTTGGCTTTTGCTCATCCAACTCATCATCATCTGACCTCCAGTTCTTGGGACTTGAGCCAGTGGCCAGCCATATCGCTTGGCATCTTGAGATTCGTTGTTCTCCACAACCTGTGGGCCAGCATCCTAGCATCTGACCTACAAACCTTAGATTCATCAGCCCTGCTGCTATGTGAGTCAGGAGAAGCCTCCAGCCTTAACCTGACCTATGGACTTGGGAATCTCCACTCCCTACAACAGATGAGTCATTTCCTTGAGATAAATCGTTCTCTCTCTCTCTCAATCTATCTATATACATACACTTCACTGATTTTGCATCTCTAGAGGACCCAGCCCAAAACGTATGGTACTTGGAGTGGTTCTAGAGAAACAAAATTGGAAGGATGAGTTTTCTAAATTGGTTCTAAAGTCTGGTTAGTGTTTAAGATATTGATGACTTTGCTACCAGTAGTAAAGATGGCATTACTAATCCATAGCATGAGGTGGCAATAGAAATACAGAAAATACCACCACCACTAGATCAAGTATGGGTGAGAGATGATCACATGCTTGATACTTTTCTACAATTTTGTCCGAATGAGAAGTATAAGGAAGCTAGTTGGTTGGTCCTACTTTCACTAGACAAAGTAGTGAAAGAAAGAGATGAGCTTAGGGTTTCAAGCACCATATAAACTACCTCTAAGTTGCCACTTGAGCCCTGAAAGAAAGGCTTATTTCCTGTAATAACACAGCTGATATTGCAGGAAACCTAACCCACAGTCTTATTGTAAGAGTGGCTGATTTTCGACACCAATTGAGTTTCCAGCCTCTAATAGTGCCTGAAATTAAAGTGAGGGCATTGATCAGGAAGAAATGGAATTCTGAAACTTGGGATGGGGATATATGGGCAGATAATCAGGGAGCTGAGGACACTGAGCCCCTAAATTCCATTGAATCACTGCTGCCCACAGAACCAGCCTCTCACTCCCATATGAAGAGATTACTCCATGTTTGTCTGCTAAGCCATCTTCCCCAGTAAAACCATTATCCCCTCTACCCCCATCTGATGAGATTAAACTGACTGTGTCTAAAGAACCTTTATATGAGATATCCCCTGGGGCTGCATCTGAGTCGTTGCCTGGGGTATCACCTGAGGTAAATGCCTTACAAGACATTGCTGAATGTTTGCAAAACACATCCCCACCACCCATTTTTGCTTCTGCACCTATAACTAGACTTAAGTCCCAGCAAGCCCCAAAAGCTGAAGACAAAGTGGGGCCTAGGAACAGGTATGCTACACTCCAAAAGAACTGCTTTTCTAATATGAACACACAGAAACCTGGGAAATACGTGTGGGCATGACTATTTAGGGTGTGGGATAAAGGTGCAAGGAGGATAAAGTTGGATCAGTCTGAATTAGTAGACCTGGTCCCACTAAGCACAGGTTCTTCAGTCAATGATTCAGCTTCAGAGGTTAAGAAAGGATCTACTAATTTATTTGGCTGGGCCACTGAAGCATGGATTACACAGTGGCCTATGCTAAACCAAGGTGAAGCACCAGACATTGGTATACTGAAGAAGGTATCAAAAGGGTCAGGGAAATTGGCATGTTAGAGTGAATTTATTAACTTAGACTCACAGATCCACACACAGAGTGTCCAGAGGCCATACTTTCACCACAACAGTGAGGAACAATTTTGTGAAGGGAACCCCAGTATCCTTGAAGACTGCTGTGATTGCTACCCTACGTAAGTCAGATTTGACAGTGGGAGCTCCCCTAACTGAATTAAGACACCTAACTACAATGGGTCTGACTGGACCATGTGGTGGTAGGGGCCAAGTGGTGGTACTCAATCGACAAAGATGAGGTGGGTATTGTAATAGAAAGTAGACTCAACACAATAATCAGTATATTATGACTTGTATGGACTTATGGTAGTGGCTACTTAGTCACGGTGTCTCTAGGAGTGAAAAAGATGGGAAATCTACTAAATAATTACTTGGTCTGTACAAACAAAGAGTTTTAGGTCAAGTGAATGAAAGGCTAACTCGAATGGCCAGAATAGATAGTAAGGGCCCCTCAATCAATTCCCAGATTTGAGAAAGTTTACAGACCCACAACCCCTTGAATGAAGGGGAGGCTGGGCCTCCTTGAGGAAGGACCCACTACACAGAGCAAAAATTTATACAGGTATTCTTTCTCCTAGCCGTCCCCAAAAGGAGAGTAACTGTTCATTGGGGAAAAGGAAATATTCAGACTTTTCAGGGATTGTTGCATAGTGGCTCTGAAGTAACAATAATTCCAGGAGACACAAAACATCACTGTGGCCCTCTAGTCAGAGTAGGGGTATATGAAGGTCAGGTTACTAATAGAGTCTTAGTTTAGTTTCGTCTCACAGGGGATCCAGTGAGTGTCCAAACCCATCCTGTATTGAGTTCCCCAGTTCCAGAATGCATAATTGGAATACATATACTCAGCAACTGGCAGAACCCCACACTGAATCCAAGACAAGTGGAGTAAGGTAGGAAAAACTACTATTGTGGTAGGAAAACTCTAATGGAAGCCATTAGAACTGTCCTTACCTAGCAAAATAGTGAACCAAAAGCAATGTCACGTTCTTGGAGGGATTGCAGAGGTTACTGCCACCATCAAGATTTTGAGGAACGCAGAGGTAGTGATTCCCACCACATCCCCATTCAACTCGCCTATTTGGCCTGTTGAAAAAACAGATGGATCTTGGAGAATGAGAGTGCATTATCATAAACTTAACCAGGTGGTGACTCCAGTTGTAGCTGCTGTTCGAGATACAGTTTCATTCCTTGAGAAAATTAATACAGTTTCTGGTAACTGGTATGCAGCTATTGAGCTGGCCAATGACTTTTTCTCAATTTTCATTTCAAAGGAACACCAGAAGCAGCCACTTACCCTTCAGCTGGCAAGGCCTGCAATACACCTTCACTGTCCTATTTCAGAGGTAAAGCACCTTTCCAGCCCTATGCTATAACTTAATACACAGGGTACTTGATTGTCTTTTCCTGCCACAGACCTCACACCAGTCCATTACATTGATGATAATAATGCTGATTAGACCTAATAAAGGAAGAAGTGTCAATGACCCTGGACTTATTGGTAAAACGTTTGCATGCTAGAGGGTGGGAAATCATCTGAAAATAATTCAGGCACCTTCCACCTCAGTGAAATTTCTAAGAGTCTAGTGGTGTGGGTCATTTCAACATAATCCTTCTAAAGTGAAGAATAAGTTATTACATGTGGCCTCTACCACAACTAAAAAGGAGGTACAACACCTGGTGGGCCTCCTGGGATTTTGGAGACAACATGTGCCTCACATTTGGGTGTGCTGAACCCGTCTATCAAGTGACCTGAAAAGCTACTATTTTTGAGTGGAGTCCAGAACAACAGGAATTTCTGAAACAGTTGCAGGCTGCCATGCAAGCTGCCTTGCCAGTTGTGCCGTATGATCCAGCTGATTCAATGGTGCTTGAAGTGTCAGTCACAGAAACAGATGCTGTGTGGAGTCTTTAGCTGACACCTATTGGTGAATCACAATGCAGGCGTTAAGATTTGGATAAAAGTCCTATCATCCTCTGCAGAAAATTACTGTCCTTTTGAGAAACAGCTTTTGGCCTGTTACTGGACCTTAGTAGAGCATGAACGCTTAGCCATGAGCTGTCAAGTCACCATATGGTCTGAGCTGCCCATCATGAACAGGTTGAGGTCTGACCCACAGAGCCATAAAGTTGGATACGCACAGCAGCACTCCATCATTAAATGGAGGTGGTGTATATAAGATCAGGCTTGAGCAGGACACAAGTAAGTTGGCACAAGTAAGTTGCATGAGAAAGTGCCCCAGATGCCCATGGTATCAACTCCTGTCACATTACCTGCCCTCTCCCAGTCTGTACCTATGGCTTCATGGGGAATTCCTTTTGATCAATTGACTGAGGAAGAGAAAACTTGGACTTGGTTTACAGATGTTCTGTGAAATATGCAGGCACTATTCAAAAGTGGACAACGGCAGTGCTACAGCCCCTTTCTGAGGCCTCCCTGAAGGACAATGGTGAAGGGAAATCCCCCCAAAGGACAGAACACTGAGCAGTGCACGTGGTTGTTCACCTTGTGTGGAAGAAGAAATGGCCAGGTGTGCGATTGTATGCTGATTCATATGCTGTTGCTAATGGTTTGGCTGGATGGTCAGGGACTTGGAAGGAACTTGATTGGAAAATTAGAGACAAGGAGATGTAGGGTAGAGGTATGTGGATAGACTTCTCTGAATGGGCTTAAGAAGTGAAGATGTTTGTGCCTCATATGAATGCTCACCAAAGGGGGACCTCAGGAAAGGAGGATTTTAACAATCAAGAGGATAGGATCACACATTCTGTGGAAACCAGTCATTCTCTTTTCCCAGCCACTTCCATCATTGCCCAATGGGCCCGTGAACAAAGTGGCCACGGTGGCAGGGATGGAGGTTATTCATGAGCTCAGCGACATGAATTTCCACACACAATGGCCGGCTTAGCTGCAGCTCTGCTGAGTGCCCAGTCTGCCAGCAGAGAAGACCAAAACTGAGTCCATGATACGGCACCATTCCTCAAGGTGATCAGCCAGCAACCTGCTGGCAAGTCGATCACACTGAATTACTTCCATCATGGAAAAGGCAGCATTTCTTTCTTACTGGAATAGACACTTATTCTGAATATGGATTTGCCTTCCGTGCACACAATGCTTCTGCAAAACTTTTATCTGTGGGCTTACAAAATGCCTTATCTACTGTCATGATAACCCATACAGCATCACTTTGGATCAAGTGACTCACATCACGGGAAATGAAGCACAGCAGTGGGCCCATGCTCATAGAATTCACTGGTCTTCCCATGTTCCCCATCATCCTGAAGAAGCTGGCTTGATAGAACAGTGGGATGGCCACAGTTATGGCACCAGATAGATGGCAACACCTTGCAGTGTTGGGGCAATGTTCTCCAGGAGTCTGTAAATGTTCTAAATCAAGGTCAGTATATGATGCTGTTTATCCCATAGCCAGGGTCTATGGGTCCAGGAATCAAGGGGTGGAAATGGAAGTGGCACCACTCAACATTACCCCCACTGACCCACTTGGAAAATTTTTGCTTCCTTTCTCTGTGACCCTATGCTCTGTGGGTGTAGAGGTCTTTGTTCCAAAGGAGAGAATGGTCGCACCGGGAGACACAGCACTGATTCCATTGAATTGGAAGTTAAGAATGCCACCCGGCCACTTTATTTTCCTTATGCCTCTGTATCAACAAGTGTGTATTGGCTGGTGTGATTGAACCTGAATACCAAGTAAAAATCAGATTGATATTACATAATAGAGGTAAAGAAGAGTATGTCTAGGATATTGGAAATCCCTGAGGACATCTCTTAGTACTACCGTGCCCGGTGATTAAAGTCAAAGGCAATCTACATCAAGCCAATTCTGGCATAACTACTAATGGCCCAGGCCCTTAGGAACAAAGGTTTGGGTCACCCCACTGGGAAATGAACCACAGTCTTTTACAGAGGGCAAAAGGAATGTGGAATGGGTGGAGGGAGAAGGTAGTTCTTAATACCATTATGACCACATGAGTAGTTGTAGAAATGAGGACTGTAATTGTTATGAGTATGACTTCCCTGCATGTGGAAACCCTGGTGGTGTAGTGGTTAAGTGCTACGGCTGCTAACCAAAGGGTCGGCAGTTGGAATCCACCAGGTGCTCCTTGGAAACTCTATGGGGCAGTTCTACTCTGTCCTATAGGGTAGCAATGAGTCAGAATTGACTTGACTGTACTGGGTTTTTTTTTTTTTTTTTTATGTGTATCAAATTTTTTGTTTTCTTCACTCTAAAATATAAGATGTAAATGAGTTTAGTGTGTTTTCAGTTGTACACATTAGTTGTATCACGTATGACTTTGTAATTGTCTTATTTAGAGATCTTAAATGGTTTAAAAGATGTCTACAGGTGCCAAGTTGATAAGGGGTGAACTGTGATGGCTAAGATTATGTGTCAGCTCGGCTGGGCCTTGTTTCTCAGTGGTTTGGCCATTATGTAATGATGTAGTTATTCCCCATTTTGTCATATAACGTAGTCATCTCTATAATGTGATCTGATTTGATCAGCCAATCAAATGTAAGCAGAGTTTTCTCAGGTTGTGCTCTGCGTCCATTATGTATGGACATTCTGGAAAATCTCACTGGCATTTGCTTGTTCTGGATCCTGCATGAGGCACATCATCATCTGACTTCTGGTTCTTGGGACTTGGGCCAGCAGCCAGCCATGCTGCCTGCCAATCTTGAGATTTGTAGGCCTCTGCAGTCTGTGTGCATGCAGCATACCGTCTTACCTGCCAATCTTGGATATATATATATATATATGTTTATATGTGTATGTATATAAATACCCAAATACATATATATAAATATACATATATTTTTATAGGTTTTTTTTATTAACTTTTATTGAGCTTCAAGTGAATGTTTACAAATCAAGTCTGACTGTCACATATAAGTTTATGTACACCTTACTCCGTACTCCCACTTGCTCTCCCCCTAATGAGTCAGCCCTTCCAGTCTCTCCTTTCGTGACAATTTTGCCAGCTTCCAACTCTCTGTATCCTCCCATCCCCCCTCCAGACAGGAGATGCTAACACAGTCTCAAGTGTCTACCTGATATAATTAGCTCACTCTTCATCAGCATCTCTCTCCCACCCGCTGACCAGTCCCTTTCATGTCTGATGAGTTGTCTTCGGGAATGGTTCCTGTCCTGGGCCAACAGAAGGTTTGGGGACCATGACCACCAGGATTCCTCTAGTCTCAGTCAGACCATTAAGTATGGTCTTTTTATGAGAATTTGGGGTCTGCATCCCACTGATCTCCTGCTCCCTCAGGGGTTCTCTGCTGTGCTCCCTGTCAGGGCAGTCATCGATTGTGGCCGGGCACCAACAAGTTCTTCTGGTCTCAGGATGATGTAGGTCTCTGGTTCATGTGGCCCTTTCTGTATCTTGGGCTCTTAGTTATCGTGTGACCTTGGTGTTCTTCATTCTCCTTTGCTCCAGGTGGGTTGAGACCAATTGATGCATCTTAGATGGCCACTTGTTAGCATTTAAGACCCCAGACACCACATTTCAAAGTGGGATGCAGAATGTTTTCATAATAGAATTATTTTGCCAACTGACTTAGATGTCCCCTTAAACCATGGTCCCCAAACCCCCGCCCTTGCTCTGCTGACCTTTGAAGCATTCAGTTTATCCCGGAAACTCCTTTGCTTTTGGTCCTGTCCAGTTGAGCTGACCTTCCATGTATTGAGTATTGTCCTTCCCTTCACCTAAAGCAGTTCTTATCTACTAACTAATCAGTAAAAAACCCTCTCCCACCCTCCCTCCCTCCCCCCATCGTAACCACAAAAGTATGTATTCTTCTCAGTTTATACTATTTCTCAAGATCTAATAATAGTGGTCTTATACAATATTTGTCCTTTTGCCTCTGACTAATTTCACTCAGCATAATGCCTTCCAGGTTCCTCCATGTTATGAAATGTTTCACAGATTCGTCACTGTTCTTTATTGATGGTAGTATTCCATTGTCTGAATATACCACAATTTATTTACCCATTCATCCGTTGATGGACACCTTGGTTGCTTCCAGCTTTTTGCTATTGTAAACAGAGCTGCAATAAACATGGGTGTGCATATATCTGTTTGTGTGAAGGCTCTTATTTCTCTAGGGTATATTCCGAGGAGTGGGATTTCTGGGTTGTATGGTAGTTCTATTTCTAACGGTTTAAGATAATGCCAGATGGGTTTCCAAAGTGGTTGTACCATTTTACATTCCCACCAGCAGTGTACAAGAGTTCTAATCTCTCCGCAGTCTCTTCAACATTTATTATTTTGTGTTTTTTGGATTAATGTCAGCCTTGTTGGAGTGAGAGGGAATCTCATCGTAGTTTGAATTTGCATTTCTCTAATGGCTAATGATCGAGAGCATTTTCTCATGTATCTGTTAGCTGCCTGAATATCTTCTTTAGTGAAGTGCATGTTCATCTCCTTTGCCCACTTCTTGATTGGGTTGTTTGTCTTTTTGTGGCTGAGTTTTGACAGAATCATACAGATTTTAGAGATCAGGCCCTGGTCGGAGATGTCATAGCTGAAAATTCTTTCCCAGTCTGTAGGTGGTCTTTTTACTCTTTTGGTGAAGTCTTTAGATGAGCATAGGTGTTTGATTTTTCGGAGCTCCCAATTATCTGGTTTCTCTTCGTCATTTTTGGTAATGTTTTCTATTCTGTTTATGCCTTGTATTAGGGCTCCTAAGGTTGTCCCTTTTCTTTCTTCCATGATCTTTATCGTATTAGTCTTTATGTTTAGGTCTTTGATCCACTTGGAGTTAGTTTTTGTGCATGGTGTGAGGTATGGGTCCTGTTTCATTTTTTTGCAAATGGATATCCAGTTATGCCAGCACCATTTGTTAAAAAGACTATCTTTTCCCCAATTAACTGACACTGGGCCTTTGTCAAATATCAGCTGCTCATATGTGGATGGATTTATATCTGGGTTCTCAATTCTGTTCCACTGGTCTATGTGTCTGTTGTTGTACCAGTACCAGGCTCTTTTGACTACTGTGGCTGTATAATAGCTTCTGAAATCAGGTAGAGTGAGGCCTCCCACTTTCTTCTTCTTTTTCAGTAATGTTTTGCTTATCTGAGGCTTCTTTCCCTTCCATATGAAGTTGGTGATTTGTTTCTCTATCACCTTAAAAAATGACATTGGAATTTGGATCGGAAGTGCATTGTATGTATAGATGGCTTTTGGTAGAATAGACATTTTTACTATGTTAAGTCTTCCTATCCATGAGCAAGGTATGTTTTTCCACTTAAGTATGTCCTTCTGAATTTCTTGTAGTAGAGCTTTGTAGTTTTCTTTGTATAGGTCTTTTACATCTTTGGTAAGATTTATTCCTAAGTATTTTATCTTCTTGGGGGCTACTGTGAATGGTATTGATTTGGTGATTTCCTCTTTGATGTTCTTTTTGTTGATGTAGAGGAATCCAAGTGATTTTTGTATGTTTATCCTATAACCTGAGACTCTGCCAAACTCTTCTATTAGTTTCAGTAGTTTTCTGGAGGATTCCTTATAGTTTTCTGTGTATAAGATCATGTAATCTTCAAATAGAGATAATTTTACTTTCTCCTTGCCAATCCGGATGCCCTTTATTTCTTTGTCTAGCCTAATTGCTCTGGCTAGGACCTCTAGCACAATGTTGAGTAAGAGCAGTGATAAAGGGCATCCTTGTCTGGTTCCCGTTCTCAAGGGAAATGCTTTCAGGCTCTCTCCATTTAGAGTGATATTGGCTGTTGGCTTTGCATAGATGCCCTTTATTATGTTGAGGAATTTTCCTTCAGTTCCTATTTTGGTGAGAGTTTTTATCATAAATGGGTGTTGGACTTTGTCAAATACCTTTTCTGCATCAATTGATAAGATCATGTGGTTTTTGTCTTTTGTTTTATTTATGTGGTGGATTACATTAATGGTTTTTCTGATATTAAACAAGCCGTGCATACCTGGTATAAATCCCACTTGATCGTGGTGAATTATTTTTTTGAAATGTTGTTGAATTATATTGGCTAGAATTTTGTTGAGGATTTTTGCATCTATGTTCTTGAGGGATATAGGACTGTAATTTTCTTTTTTTTGTGATGTCTTTACCTGGTTTTGGTATCAGGGAGATGGTGGCTTCATAGAATGAGTTGGGTAGTATTCCCTCATTTTCTATGCTTTGAAATATCTTTAGTAGTAGTGGTGTTAACTCTTCTCTGAAAGTTTGGTAGAACTCTGCAGTGAAGCCGTCCGGGCCAGGGCTTTTTTTTGTTGGGAGTTTTTTGATTACCGTTTCAATCTCTTTTTTTGTTATGGGTCTATTTAATTGTTTTACCTCTCATTGTGTTAGTTTAGGTAGGTAGTGTTTTTCCAGGAATTCATCCATTTCTTCTAGGTTTGCAAATTTGTTAGAGTACAATTTTTCGTAATAATCTGATATGATTCTTTTAATTTCAGTTGGGTCTGTTGTGATGTGGCCCTTCTCGTTTCTTATTTGGGTTATTTGTTTCCTTTCCTGTATTTCTTTAGTCAGTCTAGCCAATGGTTTATCAATTTTGTTAATTTTTTCGAAGAACCAGCTTTTGGCTTTGTTAATTCTTTCCATTGTTTTTCTGTTCTCTGATTCATTTAGTTCAGCTCTAATTTTTATTATTTGTTTTCTTCTGGTGCCTGATGGATTCTTTTGTTGCTCACTTTCTATTTGTTCAAGTTGTAGGGACAATTCTCTGATTTTGGCTCTTGCTTCTTTTTGTATGTGTGCATTTTTCGATATAAACTGGCCTCTGAGCACTGCTTTTGCTGTGTCCCAGAAGTTTTGATAGGAAGTATTTTCATTCTCATTGCATTCTACAAATTTCCTTATTCCCTCCTTAATGTCTTCTATAACCCAGTCTTTTTTTAGGAGGGTATTTAGTTTCCAAGTATTTGATTTCTTTTCCCTAGTTTTTCTGTTATTGATTTCTACTTTTATTGCCTTGTGGTCTGAGAAGATGCTTTGTAATATTTCGATGTTTTGGACTCTGCAAAGGTTTGTTTTATGACCTAATATGTGGTCTATTCTAGAGAATATTCCATGTGCGCTAGAAAAAAAAGTATACTTTGCAGCAGTTGGGTGGAGAGTTCTGTATAAGTCAATGAGGTCAATTTGGTTGATTGTTGTAATTAGGTCTTCTGTGTCTCTATTGAGCTTCTTACTGTATGTCCTGTCCTTCCCCGAAAGTGGTGTTTTGAAATCTCCTACTATAATTTTGGAGGTGTGTATCTCACTTTTCAGTTCTGTTAAAATTTGATTTATGTATCTTGCAGCCCTGTCATTGGGCACATTTAAATATTTAATATGCTTATATCTTCCTGATCAATTGTCCCTTTTATCATTATGTAGTGTCCTTCTTTATCCTTTGTGGTGGATTTAAGTCTAAAGTCTATTTTGTCATAAATTAATATTGCTGCTCCTTTTCTTTTTTGCTTATTGTTTGCTTGATATATTTTTTTCCATGCTTTGAGTTTTAGTTTGTTTGTGTCTCTAAGTCTAAGGTGTATCTCTTGTAGGCAGCATATAGACGGATCGTGTTTCTTTATCCAGTCCGAGACTCTCTGTCTCTTTATTGGTGCATTTATTCCGTTGACATTCAGTGTAATTATCGATAAGTAAGTGTTTAGTGTTGTCATTTTGATGCCTTTTTATGTGTGTTGTTGACAATTTCATTTTTCCACTTGCTTTTTTGTGCTGAGACGTTTTTCTTTGTAAACTGTGAGATCCTCATTTTCATAGTATTCGACTTTATGTTTGTTGAGTCGTTACATTTTTCTTGGTTTTTATTTTGAGTTATGGAGTTGTTATACCTCTTTGTGGTTACCTTAATATTTACCCGTTTTTCTAAGTAAAAACCTAACTTACATTGTCCTATATCGCCTTGTATCCGTCTCCATATGGCAGTTCTATGCCACCTGTATTAAGTCCCTCTTTTTGATTATTGTGATCTTTTACATATTGACTTCAATGATTCCCTGTTTGGGGCGTTTTTTTCTTTTTAAAATTAATCTTAATTTGTTTTTGTGATTTCCCTATTTGAGTTGATATCAGGAGGTTCTGTTCTATGACCTTGTGTTGTGCTGGTATCTGATATTATTGGTTTTCTGACCAAACAATTTCCTTTAGTATTTCTTGTAGCTTTGGTTTGGTTTTTGCAAATTCTCTAAGCTTGTGTTTATCTGTAAACATCTTAATTTCGCCTTCATATATGAGAGAGAGTTTTGCTGGATATATGATCCTTGGCTGGCAGTTTTTCTCCTTCAGTGCTCTGTATATGTCATCCCATTGCCTTCTTTCCTCCATGGTTTCTGCTGAGTAGTCTGAACTTATTCTTATTGATTCTCCCTTGAAGGAGACCTTTCTTTTCTCCCTGGCTGCTCTTAAAATTTTCTCTTTATCTTTGGTTTTGGCAAGTTTGATGATAATATGTCTTGGTGTTTTTCTTTTTGGATCAGTCTTAAATGGGGTTTGATGAGCATCTTGGATAGATATCCAAGAGTCTTTCATGATGTCAGGGAAGTTTTCTGTCAGCAGATCTTCAACTATTTTCTCTGTGTTTTCTGTCCTCCCTCCCTGTTCTGGGACTCCAATCACTCCCAAGTTATCCTTCTTGATAGAGTCCCACATTATTCTTAGGGTTTCTTCATTTTTTTAAATTCTTTTACCTGATTTTTTTTTTCAGCTATGTTGGTGTTAATTCCCTGGTCCTCCAGATTTCCCATTCTGCATTCTAATTGCTCGAATCTGCTCCTCTGACTTCCTATTGTGTTGTCTAATTCTGTAATTTTATTGTTAATCTTTTGGATTTCTGCATGCTGTCTCTCTATGGATTCTTGCAACTTATTAATTTTTCCACTATGTTCTTGAATAATCGTTTTGAGTTCTTGAACAGTTTTATCAGTGTGTTCCTTGGCTTTTTCTGCAGTTTGCCTTATTTCATTTCTGAGGTCATCCCTGATGTCTTGAAGCATTCTGTAAATTAGTTTTTTATATTGTATATCTGATAATTCCAGGATTGTATCTTCATTTGGGAAAGATTTTGATTCTTTTGTTTGGGGGGTTGTAGAAGCTGTCATGGTCTGCTTCTTTATGTGGTTTAATACCGACTGCTGTCTCCGAGCCATCACTAAGATATAGTAGTGATTTATTCTATAATTGCTCACTGAGTCTTATCTTGTTTTGTTTTCTTTCAATACACGTGGATGGGCTACTAGATTGTTCTGTCTTGTTTGTTGTAGCCCTTGACTTACTTATGACCTCTTACCAGCTGGTTTGGGCTGTTGCCAGATATATATGCCTAAGTCTATTCACTATTCTTGAGTAGAATCTGATTTTGGGTCATCAAGTGTGTGCTGCACCCTAACACTTATCCACCTTGAGAAGTAGTGGTGATAGTTGTGTGCACTAGATTCTATTAGCAGCTGGGGTTCACACTCCAGGGGGGGCAGGATGCTGACAGGCTTCCCCCAAGTGTCAGTGAGGTAGGTGTGTCTCTATTTGTATTGCACCTTGGTGGGAGGGCTCTGCAGCTGTACCTTAGGCCCACAATGCAAGTACCTCTACTGATTGGTAGGTGTCACCCTCCTTAGACCCCTGAGGCAAGAGGCTAGGTGGTCTGGGGGAAGCTTTAGCCCTCAGTTCCCTGTTGGGGGTCAGTTAGGGCTCTGTTGAATAAGCAGAGATATCAGACCTGGGAAACTTGTTTTTCCAGTAAATCTGCTAAAAAAAAATGCAGTCAGATCCCTATCAGAACTGCCTGTGCATTATAACAGCCACCTTGTTCCCTGTAAGGATGAAAGCCCGAGATTTGGATCATATATGCTTGGCTGGAGCTGGTTCTGTGTTTTTAGGCCCATTAGGGAAGGATTTTTGGTCCCTGGGTTTTTTGTGTTTGCTTCTCTCAGGCCGGAAGAATGGGTTAGGAAAAGACTAAAAAAAAAAAAAAAAAAAAAAGGGAAAAGCAAAGCCGCGGAGCCGGAGCTGTTCTCCCTCTGGCTCAGGAAATTCCAATGTTAATGAAGCCGCCTATGAAGGCGAGCGGAGGGTTCAGAAAAGCAGCAGAGAGTAGCACCCCGGAATATAGCCAAAGTTGCTTATCTTGCTTGGGATGACTATTTTATCTGAGATTCCCGAGGGGTGTGTCACCTATGTGTGCTGGCTGTGTGGAGATTGTCCCCGTGGGTCTGGCCCGCTGAAGCCACAGTCAGATCCTCTGCTGCCAGTCCAAAGCCCAGCGTCAAGTTTCCCCTGCTGGGATGCTGCACTCCCGGCTCCAAAATCAGTCGCTGCCTCCCGGGGATTTCTTGTCCTGCCAGCCGCCTGCAATTCCGCCCCCGTGGACCAGCTGGGCCCCCTCCCAGGGTTAGTTCAGAGGAGTAGGGCTGCACCCCGTGTTTGCGCAGTCACAAGATGTTGTGTTCAGCCCCCTGGGCCCAGTCCTAAGCCCGCCGCCAATGTTCCCCGGCTGGGACTCTGCACTCCCGGCTCCAAAACCAGTAACTGCCACCCAGGGACTTCTCCTCCCACCAGCTGCATCGGCACGCCACCCGCGCGGACGGGCTGGGCCCCCTCCCGAGGTCAATTCAGGGGATAGGGCTGCGCCCCGTGTTTGTGCCGTCACAAGATGTTGTGTTCAGCTACCCTGGGCCCAGTCCAAAGCCCGGCGCCAAGGTTATCTGACTGGGACGCTGGCTCCAGGCTCCGAAAACAGTCGCTGCTTCCCCGTAGCTGTTCTTTCTCCATCTCGGTCACTCAGGTCAACTCTTTAAATCTGTGTTTGTTGTTCAGGGTTCGTAGATTGTCATGTATGTGATCGATTCACTTGTTTTTTTGAGTCTTTGTTGCAAGAGGGATCTGAGGTAGTGTCTACCTAGTCAGTCATCTTGGCTCCCTCCTTACCTACATATTTTTTATAAATATATATATGTATTTTTATACACTTCACTGGTTTTGCTTCTCTAAAGAACCCAACCTAAAGCAGGCATCTACAAAAATCCTAAAGCTAAAAAAAAATCCTAAAGCTACAATATATTAATAGTGAAAGACTGAATGCTTTCCTCCAAAGATCAGAAACAGAACAAGGGTGCCCAATCTCCCTACTCTCACTCAACTATGTGCTGGAATACCTAGTCTGTGCAACAAGAAAAAGAAATAATACATAGAGTGAGAGAATGGAAAGAAAACTTTCTTTGTCAAAGTTGGTATGATTTTCTACAGAGAAAACTCTAAAGAATCTACAAAAAAAAAAAACTCTAAGAATTAATATGCCAGTTTAACAAGAATTCTAAATATATACAACCATCAATCACATTTTTATATACTAGCAATAAGTAAATGGAAAACTAAATTTGTAAATAGATAGCATTTACAACAGCAACAAAAATATAAAATACTAAGAATAAATATAATAAAGTATTTGCCACAAATACTGAAGTAAGAAATTTTAAGACGATCCAAATAAATAAAAAGATAAACCGTCTTAATAGATTGAAAGACTCAATATTGTTATAATGTCAATTTGGCCCCAAATTGATTTTTAAGTTTATCATAATCCAAATCAAAATCTCAGCAAAATATTTAGACAAATTGATAAGCTGATTCTAAAATTCACAAAGAAAGTCGAAGGAACTAGAATACCCAAAACAATTTTTCAGAACAAGGTTGGAGTACTCATACTACCTAAATTTCTTAAGACTTACTAAAAACCACAGTAATTAAAACAGTATGTGATATTGGTGAAACGGTAAACACATAGAATAATGGAACAGAATAAAGAGTCCAGAAATGGGTCCACATATATGATCAGTTGATACCTGATAAAGGAGCAAAACCAATTCAATGGAAAAAGAATAGTCTTTTAAACAAACGGTACTATAATGATCAGGCATCAAAATGAAAAATAATGAACATTATCATACTCCTCACATCTTATACAAAAAACTAACTCAAAATTGGTCACATAACTAAATTTAAAACATAAAACTATAAAACTTCTACAATAGAACATAGTCTTAGCTTAGACACTTTCTGGATATGACACCATAAATATAACCCATGAAAGAAAAAACTGAAAATTTGGATTCAAAATAAAATATATTTTCTCTATGAATGACACCACAAAAAGAAAGAAAATGTAAGGTACAGATCAGGGGGAGGGTAGTACATGCAAAACACATATCTGACAAAGCACTACTATCCAGAATATATTACAAACTTTCAAAACTTCAATAAACATTTAAAAAAATAGTAAAAAAGTAGAAAAAATATTTGACAGGTTTCATCAAAGAAGATACATGGATGGCAAATAAGCACGGAAAAAAATGCTCAACAGCAGTAGTCATTAGGGAACAAGAGATTACAATGGCCAAAAAACAACAAAAAACAAAAACAAAGTAAAACAAAAACTTCACCATATCAAGTGTTAGCAAGGCTGGGGAGCAACTGGAACTCTTACCCATTAAGGGTGGTGAATGGTGTGAATACAAAGAGGTACTATGAAGGAAGTTTTTTGTAGTGATAAGACTGTTATTTATACAGAATATTTATTTATCCAGATGGCTCATGTATTTGTCAAATGTTATAGAACTGTACACCAAATTATAAAAACAATTTACTACATATAATTAAAAATTATACCATGTAATTAAAAGTTTCAACTTTAAGGATATTATATGCAAGTTCATAAATAATTACAATTTCATTGTTTAATAGCCCAGTATGGCTAGTGAGAAATAATGATGGATCCTGGAAACTAACTAGAGACTCCAGAAGACTGAGAAAACTAGTGCTTCCAGAAGCATCTGTCAAAATGCCATTAACGTTTAAGCTGCACAACAAGCTAAGGGAAATTTTGTATTCTGTCACCAATTTGGCTAATGTCTGCTTTTCAGTACCTATTTTGAAGAAAACCAAAGTTAATTTCTATTCATGTAGGACAAACTATTATGCATGCTCTTATTCTTCCACAAATATATTTGAACTCTTCGGCTTATTGCCTCAACATATTTTAAAATATTAAGATTTGATTCAGTTGGAAAGCACTGTTATTCATTATGCTGATGATATACTGTTGCTATCTCAGTCTGAAGATCAAGCTAAGGTTTCATAATTAGATAGACATCATGAAAAACAAAGAAAAAAAGTTGATATTGATTCAATCCCAAATCATGTATACTGCATGTGTTTCAGAGTACAGCTGTGCTCCTTAGGATTTTCCATCTTTTGGAAATAGATCGCCAAGCCCTTCTTCCAAAGCACCTTTGGGTGAATTCAAACCACAAACCTTTCAGTTAGTAGCCAAAAGGCAACCAATATACATATTGCAAAAATGAAAAGCTAAAATTGCCTTCGTAGTTTTTTCTTGCCTTGTTGCATGCTGAGAGAAAAAGAAGATAGTAATCTCATAGGTATAATTACAAATGCCCATGTAGATGAAACTAGTTGCTTGCAGAAATTATCCATTGTCTGAAGCTGACAGTACAGATTGGGTTCTGGGACATTATAAGAGCATTCAGTCTGAAGTCATCTATGTGGTACATTTTAATGATTCTAATAAGACCTTATTTGTATGAGAGAATTGTATGAGAATTCCTATTGGGAGTAACTTGTGGGAACTGTGGACTCCTGAACGCACCCAGAAGCATTTGTTCAACAACAGAGCCTCAGACCACTGTGTTAACAATAACTTAGATGACTATGTGTTGGATACCACAGACATAAAATATTTTTGGCATGCCTGATTTTTCATACGATCGTGTACCGCAAGTCTTCAGAATTGTGATTGGCAAATCACTGCCTGTGGATCAAATCCATTTTATAATGTTTCTGTGAAACACAGCCACATTCATTTATTTTCATATTGTCTCTGGCTACTCTCACGCTACAAGAACACAGTGAAGTAGCCACAGTAGAAACCATATAACCCACTGTGATGGTTAAGATTGTGTGTCAGCTTGGCAGGGCCATGATTCTCAGTGTTTTGGCAGTCGTATAATGTGCTCACTTCCCTGTTGAAATCTGATATGTGATCACTCCCAAGATGGGATCTGCTGTGAGTAGCCGATCAGTTGAAACACAGTTTCCTTGGGTGTGTGGCCTATATCAAATATATGACCTGCCAGTCTTGGGATTCATCGATCTTTGCAGCCTATAAGCAAGAGCCCTGCTCTCTGCTCTGCCAATCTTGGGTTTGCCAGACCCCGAGACTACATGAATCAGGAGAAGCCTCTATCCCGACCCACAGACTTGGGACATTTCAGACCCTACTATCATCTGAGCTGTTTCCTCTCTCTTTATATATATTTATACTCTTTACTGGTTTTGCTTTTCTAGATAACTCAGCCTAAGACAAGCACAGAGCCAAAATATTTATTATGACTTTTTACGAAAATTTAGTTACTATCTGACTCTTGTTCTGTACCATTTTTTGTGGATAGAGGAAAATAATCAAGGTCAAGAAAACTAGTAAAACTAAATACAATGTCAGTATAAGATGTCATGGTGGGCTTACATATCAACCATTGATAGCCTCAATATCGACCATGGGCACCTATCAGAAGATCTTTGGCATACACAAACTAATGTATTTCAGGGTAACTACCACACATATGGAAACCCTGGTGGCATACTGGTTAAGAGCTAACCAAAATATGGAAACCCTGGTGGCATACTGGTTAAGAGCTAACTAAAAGGTCGGCAGTTTGAATTCACCAGGCATTCCTTAGAAACTCTGTGGGGCGGTTCTACTCTTCCTATGCGGTCTCTATGAGTCGGAATTCACAGCAACAAATTTGGTTTTCTTTTTACCACTCATATGACATTATTCCGGGTAAGTATACTTTTTTGGATCCAAAATATATTCTTAAATTGTATTCAGTCAATAAGAAGTTAATAGTATACTATATTTGGTAGATAATTGAACATTGTCTAAAATGTACAAAAAGTATCCTGGGCAAAATTGGCACAGGCAAAGAGTTCAAGGACAAGTCAAATTTGACTTTAATGAAGACCTACATACTGAGGAAAATTAGTTACTGATCTATATTAGGTGCTTAGTAGGGATATTATTTTCAGAGTTAGGAAAACAATGGTAGGCAACTTGGACACAAAACACAAATTTAGAATAACAGGTAGAATTAACTGAACAGACAGTACAACAGCATGATAGAAATAATAGATGGGGAAGAGTATTCATGCTGACCCAAGAGGAATTGATAAGTATGCTACAACAGATGAAAGTGGAGAGAGTTCAAAAACAATGGTCTTGATTTTGGCAACAGAATCACAAGAAATTATGAAAGGCTTATGATTCCCCTCATCTATGGAGTTTTATAAATGAAAAATGTAATTTGCCTAGGTGCTGTCTAACTTCCAAGGCCCTGACACAAACAAAAACCAGATTAACCCAGTAGTACAGTTTATTAGAGCCAGAAATTGTTACAATTGACTAAGATTTTACCAATGGAGGGAAGATGAACATTACTTAAGATAAAGCCCATTGGAATCCCGTATCATGGCAACCTTTCGGAGCAATGGTGTGGGGGAAGATTAAGTGGAAAAGGGCAGAAGGTTACTCTCTTCTGAGATTAAAATTGTCTCTTAATTGATAGGATTTGTGGTCATAAGAGTGTATGTATTTTTCAAAACTCATTGCTTACACAGTAAATACATGTGAATTTTATTTTGTGGAATTTATTTCTCAATAAAGTTGATTTTAAAAATGAGCTCATGGAAATTCAAATGTAATTGCTTAAAATTTTTAATGTGATTGAGTTACCAGAAGACAAAAACCAATGCAATCTCTCTGAATAGAAAATGCAATGTAAAAAAAAAAATGAGAAAATATTTAAGTTTCAAAGAGTATCAAGCAAAATCATATAAATTTCAGGCAGAAATACAAGAAAAAAATAAGAAATTAGAACAAACAAAAGTAGCAGTGAAGAAATTCAAAGGTCATCAAATGAAAGTTAATTTCAAATTTTAAGCAAGATTAATAATATTAATCAAATCACCAAAGATTAAAAGAACATTTCTGAAGCTTAAGGGAATAACAATCATGTTATATATAAGAAACATAATTCATAATAGTTATGAAATTTTCATAAGCAAAAATGCATAATAGAAAAGAACTAACAGACATGTCATGGATTGAATTGTGACCCCCAAAATGTGTGTCAATTTGGCTAGGCAATAATTTTGTGGTTGTCCTCCATTCTGTGATCTGATGTAATTATCCTGTGTATTGTAAATCCTAGCCTCTATGTCTGTGGCTATGATTCCATCTGAGAATGACTTGTCCTTTATGTTAATGAGGTAGGATATAATCTACAGAATTAGGCTGTATCTTGAGTCAATCTCTTCTGAGATATTAAAGAGAGAAGCGAGAAGAGAGGACAGGGATCCAGTACCACCAAGAAAGAAGAACCAGGAGTGGAGCAAGTCCTTTGGACCAGGATTCTTGGGCTGAGAAGCTCCTAGAACAGGGAAGGATTGATGACTTTCCATAGAGCCGACAGATAGAGAAAGCCTTCCTCAGGAGTTGGTGCCTTCAGACTTGTAGCCTCCTAAACTGCGAGAGAATAAATTTCTGCTTGTTAAAGCCATCCACTTGCAGTATTTCAGTTATAGCAGCAATAGATAACTAACACACTTAAATAAAAATTTAAATATATAGCATTCATCAATAGCAAGGCTCAATATCATAAAGATACCTGTTTTCCATAAATTGATCTGGAGGTCTAAGGTAATTCCATATAATCTATATAAAGTTTTAGAAGGAATTTACTAAGTTGAATTAAAATGTGTATATCAGAGCAAAGCCACAAGAAAAATAAGAAAATAATGAAGAAAAAATATTAGGGTAAAAGGTTTTCCACAGGTGTCCAGCCTTATTTAAATTTACTGTAATTAAAACAATATAGTAACACTGGAACACTGGCTAAAAATGTACTTATGTCAGAGACCGGAGAACTCAGATTAATAGTCCACATGTAATTTATAATAAATTACAGATCGCTGAGGAAATGTTGAATTTTTCATATTTTTTAAGAAATTTGATTCTTGCCATACATAAAAATCAACCCAAAGTGGATTTAATATATAAACAGGAAATGTGAAATATTGAAACTTTAAAAACCAAAATGGATTGAATATATAAACAGGAAAGGTGAAATATTAAAACTTTTAAAAACAAAATACAGCATAACCTATGTCTTTGATGTAGAGAAGTGTTTCTTAACACACAAGAAGCATTAATCATGAAAGAATAACATTGAATGTAGTAAAAGAAAAGAAAAACTGACACTATAGGAGAAATTGCTTGCAATTCTTATAAGTGAAAGAAAATTAATATTCAGAATAGACAATTCCAACAAATCAATACCAAAATTCCCTAAAATGATAAATTAAGAAAAACATCAATGCACTTCATAAGTAAAGTAATTGCCAATAAACGAGTATATGCTCAACTCAATTAATAAAAGAAATGCATATTAAGAGTAATGCTATAACATTTTACAACCACTTAATCAATAAATATTGAAATGTAACCTCAATCATTAACAAAGATGTCGAGCAACAAGGAACTGTTGTTATAAATGTATATTGGTACAACCACTATGGAAAACTGTTAGGAATCACCTTCTTAGTGGAACATACACAATGTCCAAAAAAATCCATTCCTAGCTATACACACAGACATATAGCAGAAATATTTGCTGAATTACTGCTTGAATACATGAATGATATTTTGGCTTGAATTTTGAAATCCTTTCGAGTAAACCAATTTAGTGACTTCAATGTAATATTAAATGTGACTTATTTTTACCAACAAGTAATATATTCAAAATTATTTTACTGTATTCCTGAGTAATATCAATGAACATGCTCATTTATTTTGCTCAATATTTATCAAGAGACTTGTATATACACTCCTACAAGCTTGGATAAAAAATTAAATAGTTACCATTGGCAAAATGAGAAGTTGGTACTTGCATTTTGCTATGGTTAATATATACCAATCTTAAAAAATTTTCTGAGATCTTACTTACTGACACGGATGCATTTGGGAGGAGGGGACCAGCCATGCTCTGTACACGTAATGGTGCTATGTCCATTTGGAAGACTGTAGCCATGATTGCACTGAACATCTACAGAACGACCCTCTAAACGATATCTTCCTGAATAATGAGAATATCCATTCTCCACATCATACAAATGGCATCTTTCTAAGGACCATAAAAATAACAAATGAAAAACATGAATTTGGTCCAAATACTGAACCAGAAATTATCTTTGCAATGTCTAAATTAGAATGTGTAATAATCTAAAAATGATGTATAAACTAAGGGACAAAGAGTCAAGCTATTACCAAATGGTTGCTGAAAAAAAAAAATCAATAGTCCATGCTATTTGTCTGAAATTTTTATAATTAAAATATGTACAAATGTAGCTTAGAGATATTTTAGAAAGTTCCTATCTTTATTTCTCATTTGTTTTTCAGGAATAGCTACTTACAAAAGAAAAAATCTATTTTGGTCTTTTCACTAGCGCCATTCTTCCTAATGCACTGTTTTTTATCATACAAGAAGCAATCATAATCACTTCAGTGCTTTCTCTCCACTCACCGAAAGATTCATAAATATATAATTCTTAAAGGTTTACTTACTGAGGCATGGGACACTTGGTGACCATCCTTCTCTTCTGCATGTTATGTAACCCCCAGAGCGTTCTTCAGGAGTCACAAAACCACTATTACAGTAGTAGTAGTAATATTTTCCTAGCTCTACTGGAAAGTATGGTCTATAATAATCTTGATAATGTAGATATCCATTTTTTATTTCTGGAAAATCACAAGGTTTCACTTGGAATAAAAAATACAAGACAGTGTAAGTAATATTTTATCTTAAAAAACCTATCAATTTAGATTAAAACTTTTCATCGGTAAAGTATATTCTTTTTTAACCACAATTACACTCATTCATTACATTAGGGCTTCTAGAACAAGACAAGCTACAGAAGTCAGATCACCAAAGTACTACTGAAGGAGGTCTTTGCTAACGATGATGAAATGACATTTTCTAGATCATCTGATGTATAATTTTATATGTAGACTCTCCAAGAAGAAAACTGCACAGACCCATTTAATGTAGTCTCCTTGAGGACACATCTCACTACTAGACTTGGTTGATTAAATGAGCATCCATCCTGGTTGAAGGACTTTTCTTTCTTGCTAATTTTATCAGTCGTCTTATCTGTCTTCTTTCTTTTCCATCCCCATCAGAAATTGGAGCCCTGCCTTCTCTTCCCAAATCTACTCAGATGGAAGGGATATAGTTTTCTTTATTTAATGAGAATTAAAAAAAAAAAAAAACTGTTGCCATCGAGTTGATTCCAACACACAGCAACCCTGTAGGACAGAGTAGAATTGTCCCATAGGGTTTTCAAGGAGTGCCTGGTGGATTTGAGCTGGCAACATTTTGATTAGCAGCCATAACTCTCAACGACTACCCCACCAGGTTTTCCAATGAGAATCATTAGACTAAGAGTATTTCTTAATAGCCAAATAGCTAAGATTATGGTAAAGTTTTGATTGTTTATTTCTAATTTTAATGTGCAAATGGGGTGTCTCTTTAATGTCCTATAAAATATCTATTTTTAATTGGGGTGCAATTCAATTGTGTTCTATTGAGTTATTCTTACATTTACAGTAATTTTAACTAATATGATTAAGTGCTATTTTGCTTATTGAAAGTTTAAACCTTATATTTTGCCACTTCTATAGGATATTCTAAAGATAGTTTAATACTTTTAATACCAGACTAGAATTAATTTCTTTCATAAAATGTCATTCTCCTATTTCATGAAACTTTATGTAATGCTTTTTAAAATGTTTTAAGACACGCATATACAATGATCAGCTGTTCTTAATTATCTTCAACTTTCCTATCTTGAGTTCACTGACCTGGTTTGTTTTCTGTTTGGTTAGGGTTTTCTCAAGTGGTTTCTACAGGTGTGTTATAAGGATAAAAAATTTGAATGCAGGCATTTTAATTGTGAAGGAATTTACACAAATAGACTTAAATAACATATCAGACCCACTATCAAAAAATGTTAAAATTAATTATCCCTGGAAATTAAAGAATAAAGCTCATTTAATCATATTCTGTTGATAAATTGTGTTCAGTGAGGTATACTAAATCTCATTGCTGGTTCAAATGGTTAACCAGCTCAGTTGCTAACCAAAAGGTTTGCAGATTGTGTCCACTCAGAGGCCCACAGAAGAAAGTTCTAGTGTTCTACCTACAAAAGTTCAGCCACTGAAAACCCTGTGAAGCACCGTTCTACTCTCACACACATGCAGTCACTATGAGTCCGAATTACACCACGGCAACTGGTTCTGGCTTGAATCTCATTGGAGGTTTCATTTACCTAACTTGGAAATGTGAGTATTGAATTTTAAGAGAAAATATATTTTAAGTTTTGCTAAAGGAGATAATAATGTTCATGGCTTTTAACAGATTTATTAAGGTATAATTGCTATGAAATATAATATTTAAAATGCACAAGTGGAGAGATTTTGATATGTGAATCTATAAAACCATCACAAAAAAGAATCACTCTTCAAAAAAAAAAAAAAAGCCATCATCAAAAATCCATCACTCTCCAGAATTTCTTTGTATTACAAATAAGAAGTCCCCAAAACATTTTCTTGCTTGAATCTGGCGTTTCTTGTGACATGTTTTTCAGTTAAGATTTTATGACCATATTCACATGTCCCAATAATCACTGTTGAATGGCTTTTCACATTTTGGAACTCAGAAAACATGATTCGGTTCCTTATTTTATTCTGAGATACTTAAATGTGCGCTTCATTTTGATTTCAGAATGCAAATTATTCCTACCAGCCGATTCATTCAAAACTATAGATACACGAAAGTAGATATGACCTAAAACTTCATTTAAGAGAGAAGTTAAATGTTCAGATCTGTTTTTAACTTACCTTGTCCCTCAGCACAAGACACCCACAAGGTGAGGAGGACATTGATTACAAACAGCATATTAGGTGTTCCTTCCCAATGATGTATAAAGACACATATTCCAGTAATGCTGTTTAAAATCAGCTTCATTAGCAGTTTCTAAGTGTGACTCTAAATTTCAGTACACTACAATTTAGCTAAGTAAGCTGATGTCACTAAGTAAATATCAAAGTTCAATGAAATTTGCAAAATCTCTAGATAATTCTTATCAGTGGTTTCACAATCATTTCTCTAATTCATCATCTCTTATATATGTACACATCTTTCTGGAATGAATTGGTTTCATAACTCTAACTTATTTAAAAGAAAGTATTTCTTGAAAATAGGTCAACTTATTCCTCAGCCAGTTGAATATGTGAATAGCTCTCACAATCCAAGCCATGCCACTAGAACTTTCCTCTGTCCTGTATTTCCTTTCACCCAAATGCATTACTTAGGGGTCTCCGAAAATCAACCAGGGTATTTAGACCCTAGTCACCCATCTGTATTTTCACGGGGTTATGGAAGCAAACTTTTTTTTTTTTTTTAATATCATCTCATGTCTGTGACTGAGGATACAGAACCCCAGTGAAATAAATCATTATCACGTGACTAGAAAAAAGAAGTTCTTTCTGATTTTTTTTTTTTAAACTCAGTTGATCGCACTAGCTAGTGCATGGGTTCTAGCACATTCTTAATGTTAATATAATCTTTAAAGTGCTTTGAGGCACCTTTTTTATACGGCACAATGTATTCTGACACATGCAATGATTTTCCTTCTACTGAAGGAATGTCACTGAAGCCTCACTTTCCTTTGACTGGACTGTCCTCTGACTGACTTATTAATTGCTTTTGTTTTTTATTTTCATATATACATATTTAAATATATTTATACACATAAATCTCTTTCCAAACATATTTATCCTTTATAAGATATCCTTTACTAGAAAGAATCGTTTTCAAACAGATAATTACTATTGAAAGCATAGTATTACTATGAAGATGGAGAAAGCAAATCAATGAGCAAAGTCCTGGAGTTATATATTAAAAATCATTTATGTGTATGTTTATTTATTTTAAAAACAATAATTTCTAAGTATTGAAATTATTTAAAATTATGTATGATCAAAACATCCATAATAGCTTATAATCTGACTAAACTTTCTACAAATAATAATTATACACTCAACATGAATGAAAAAAATCTAGCGACTTGAGTGAACAAAAGCAAGCAGGAATTGGAAATCATCCAACCTTTGAAAGAATAAAATCAACCTGTGAGATACATATTTTCTCAGCTTTTCAACTGAGGGTACACCCTAGTCCTCATGGTACATGGATGATAGAGTTTAAGCAGAAATGAGTAGCCTTGTTTTTGTGTTAACTTAGAGGTCTGAGTCTGGCTGGAAAAATGTGTCAACTGAGGAGAGAAATACAGGACAAAAGGAAGCCCCACCAGGGAAATCCCCTCAAATCTGCAGACAACCATTTCTTAAATTATATGCTGACTCTACACCGAGTGTTGTGAATTCCAACCTCTTTAGTAGAAAACAACTGTAGCAGAACTGAAAACCTGAAAAAATGCAGCTATTCCCAGCGTAGGGAAGAAAGAGTTTGGAGTTCAGAGCCAGGGGAACTTAGTGAATTTCTCATAACTTCTTTTGAAACACAGAATGGATATGTCCCAGGAGTACCATATCCCAGTAGTTGACTAAAGACAATGCACTTGAACTAAGACACATCTGAAATAGATCCATGCAAGCAAAACTTAAAACCAGGATGTCACAGGATAATAGTGTACCACCAGGAATAAAGCTCTTAGAAGAAAGTCAATGTTTTTCAGAGGAAGATGTGAGAATGTATAATTTTTACAATGTATTATTCACAATAACTGGTGTAGAATTAAAACTTGTTAAACTTGTTTAACACTGTGTTGTAGTGACATAATAGTAATAGATAAATTGATCAGTGGAACAGAAGAGTCTAGAAATAGACCTACACATGTAAATCACCAGTTTTATGAACTAATGCAATTTGATGTGGGGGGAAAAAGAAAGTTTTTCCCCGGAAACGTTGGCACAACAACTGGGTTTTGGAGTGGTAAACAAAACTGAACCTTGGCCTCTTTTTCTCACACCAAGTAAATCAATTTGTGTTTGATGATAGTTTTAAATGTGAAGTTAGAAAGATAAAATGTGAGATAAAAGCATAGTGGAATACACTCAGTCATTGGTAGTAGACTAACAATTCTCTTAAAAAAAGGCAGAAAGCTAATTATTTTTTAAAATGATGTATTGGATGCCTGTAATATTTTAAACCATTGTCTATCAAAATGTATAATCATAAAACTAAAAAAAAAATCTTAGATTGGGAGGAAATATTTGTAATATATCAGACAAAAGACCCATATGTATCATACATAAACACTTAAAATATTGAGAAATCACCTTGCAAATATAGATTCACAAATGTGCTAACATCATTACTCACCAGTGAAACACAACATAGAAATTCAATTAAATATACTACATACTCACAGTATGGCTAATATTTAAAAGTCACAGAATGGTGAGGATGGGGTTAAGTGGAACTTTCATATATTAAAGGAGGAAGATTAAAGGGTGCAATACAATCACTTTGGAAAATGTGTTGGCAACTGATTCACTCCTAGTAAATTTTTAAGAGAAATGAGTTGGTACGCCCATCAAGTTATATACTAGAATGTTCTTAGATACTTTTTTCATAATAGCCAAATATTGAAAATTAGGGAAATTAATGAATAAATTATTCTACATGCATACAATGGAATGTTCCTCTGGAATAAAAAGAATGAATTTTTGTTATATACAAAAGCTTGGAAGGGTCATCTACATATTCCGTTTAGTTAAAAATGTCAAACAATAATGTAAATAGAGTATAATTTCACTCATATCAAACTCAAAAACAGGAAAACCTAATTAAGGTTTATAATTCCGGAATACAGGTTACCTCTGGAGATGAGCAGGATATAAACTGGAAGCTGGTATAGGAGGGTTGCTATAGGGTGCTGAAAATTGTCTTTGTTCTGATCTGGGTGGTGGAGGTGTGGGTGTACAAATGTAAAAAATCATCAGCTGCTCAGTTAGGATTAGTGCCCTTTACGTACTTAATTATATGCATGATATTAAACAGAAAAAATTCAACTATAATTAGTCTACAATGCAATATTGTGTTTTATTGTTTTCTGTGCAAAATGCTCACTACCTGTGTATTTAAGTTCCCAACATTTTTTCTAGTTAAGCTTTGGAATCATTAAAAATTAACTGAAATTAAAAAAAAAAAAAAGTTTTGCTGATATACACTTGAGATTTAAATAAAAGATTTGAAAATTATATTCTCTTGTTAAAGTATTTACAAACTCTTGTAAGAATGATCCTGTTATTATCTATGTAATAACACAAATGATCACAAAATGTGAGAAGCCACACCACGTTTCACGTTGTGACTAACCGTAATATGGTATCGGGTACCCGATTTTAAATAATTTCAAAGTTTGCCTTTAGGGTTACTAGAAAACCGTTTGCATTTTCTTGACAAATCTGTACTGTATGTGGCCAACAGGAAACATTACTTTGATGCACTGTTTTAATTATCTTTGAACTTCAAAACACCACCTACTCCCAGTTTATATTAAATCAGAAGGCAATATCTTGATTTTAAGCAATGTTCCTTAATGATGTCACTAGACAATTCAAATACTTCCCAAAGCAACATATACTGATTCTATTATCCCAAAGAGATGAACACCAAAGGAAAAAAGCCCAGTAACCACTGTAACACGTGGGCATATCAGACCGACCATCATCACCACATACTACACACCCCGTGGTGCTTCCCCTGTGTTTTCATAGCCAGCGCTGCATTCACAGTCCAGCTTCTCACTGAGCTTAAACCATGTGTCATTACTTTTGGGTCTGGCGTTCTCAGATAATGGCGTATCACAAGATTCTAATGCATGATAAAACTGAAGATTTCATTTCACGTTATTGGATGGGCAAGCTGACTGAGTGAATCCCATCCCAGCAACAAAAAATCCTTCCCGATTATCATGTGCAAATATTTAGGTAGCTTTGAAAAATAAGCTAAGAAGACCAAAGATAAATTGTTCTCCTGAAATAATTACTACAATAAAAATGTACGTTTATGCACACAGCGTTCTTCATATCATTTAAATTACCTGAAAATATTCACACCAAGTACATTTTTCTCAATTCTATTGCTACTTGTGAGCTTGTCACATGCTGGTAGTAAAACAAGTCATAAGACGTGTGTAATTCTTTTTTCAGAAAACCTCGATAACTTTTTTCTTTTTTATTTAAGATGCCAATCTTGTTACCAGGTGAGATATGTATACCAAAGAAAATGGATTAATTGCATATAAAGATCTACATATTTATTACTGGACATTTTATCTTCCATAATAAAGTCTTTTAATAGATATTTTATCACAATTTAGTACAAAACGAGTTGATATGAAAGCAACTTTTGTCATTTTTTCTTTAGCCTGAGCCCATATTCGATATAAAAATTGAAAAACAAGTTAAAAGATAATTACACAGTAGGACAGATATCTTTTATTACAAAAATATCACTGAGTGGCTTTGAGAAAATCGTGTGTAAATAGGGCAAAATAAGCAAATTGTTCTTAAAGGATCTTTATAAACATCTAGGTAATGGTGCAGGGAAATCTTTCAACACAATAGAATTTAGCACTATCAAGAAATGTTTCTCTTCACTACCTACCCACCCAGTGCCCTTGAATTGATTCTAGACGTTTACAAAGATTTTCCAAAAGGGCAGCAGGAATCTTCATAAGTGGACCTCTCCTACACCACTAACTGTATAAATTATAAAGGTCAAATCTGGGATTCTGCACTATGGACTCATCTCTTCACTAAAAACATGACGTTTATGTCTAGGAACAAGAACTCCAATATGAAAGACTTGTCACCTAAACACAGGCACAACAGACACAAAGGTTTCAGATGAAAACACACAAGTCTACAATAGAATACACATGAGGCTCTCTCACCAGTTCCTAAATAATGAGATTGATTTTAAGTAGGAAAAAACTTGAATTGAAAAGATGGACTGACCCTTCTTCCTATCAGTAATTATTCTGAAAGTTAAAAAATTCTGACAAACTCTCTCTCTATATATATATAGCATATATATGTGTATATAAGTATATATATTTATGTACGTGTGTATATATGCTTATACATATGTGTATACATATATACTGGGTTTATATATATATATATATATGCCATTTCTACATTATATCCATGATCTGTACATTATATATATGATTTCTACACTATGTATCTATATTACATATGATTTCTACATTATATATATGATTACTGTATTATGTATGGCGTCTATGCTATATATATGATGTCTATATTATACTTATGATTCCTATATAATACCACATAAATTCTACATTATATATATGATTACTATAGACATAATTTTTCAAAGTGTTTTATACATTTACACATGAAACCATGGCAAACTCACCCTCACTCTCTCACCCCCCTGAAAAAAGAGGGTAAGTAAACTTTTGTTAACACTTTCATCAGGAGAAGGAACCTCATAAATTATTTACTAATTGAGTTGACCATCCACTTTCCAAGCATGTTATAGAGCCTGAAATTTTTTTTTTTTTTGTTACATATCCTGGTTTATATTGTGTTTTTTTTATTTACAGGACATGTATACTCAGATTCAGAAATAAAACCATTCTCAATACTTGTATCTGATTTTGAACATGTTTCTAGAGAAAGAAACCACAGTGAAAAGGTAGGCATATGTTCAATATACATTAATCCTGAATCAAATAATATCACAACATATTGAATAAGTCATTGGTAAATAAAAATCTGAATTAACTGTAATTATCCATGTTCTTGCTTCAGATAAACTAAGCCAAGTTTCATTAGCTATTACATCAAAAAGTTTTATGAAAAAAATTTGAAATAAGAGTTAAAACAAGCACCAAGAAAGAATCAGTTGTCAGTAGAGCTCTAGCATGCTGTAGGATTCCAGATCCCTTAAACGATTAGATTTCTAATAATTTCTTAGAAGAGATTATGAGTGCTGGGCCATAAATAGATTCATAGTTGCCATAACATTGACTACAACAGAGTGAAATGTTGTCCAGTCCTTCATCATCCTCATTGTCATTGACATGTTCAAATCCATCATTGCAGCTATTGTACCAATCCTTCTCACCAAGAATCTCCCTCACCGTCATTTGCCCTCTTTTTAACCAAATCTGTCTTAAAAGATGTCCTCTAATGATTGATCCCTCCTGACAATGTGTCCAAAACAAGCGATTCAGACTGTGTTCTGTTGTGATCCATTAGGTTTTCAGGGGCTAAATTTTGGAAGTAGAAGACCAAGCCTTTCTTCATAGTCTGTCTTAGTCTAGAAGATCTGCTAAACCTGTCTACCATGGATGACCCTGCTGGTATTTAAAATACCAGTGGCCCAGCTTCTAGAATCATAACAACATGTAAGTCACCACAGTAGGTCAAAACTCGTGACTGTAGAAATTTGTCACACTAAATACCTGTATTTGAAGAGAAAAAGTGTTCTACATCAATGGCTTCAATTTCCACATTAAGTATTAGAAAAAGAACGGGACATTAAGCCCAAAGAAAACAGAAGAAGGAAAAGAAGGATCAGAGCAAAAATTAACAAGGTTTTTAAAAAAGGGAGGGGGACAATTAATGGAACAAAAATCTTAGATGAGTAAAATTGCAAAACCTTTAAACAGGCTGATCAGGAAAAAAAGAGAGAAGCACAAATTACCCATATCAACACTGAGATAAACAGTATGACTACTACAGATTTTACAGGTATCAAAAGATAATATGTGGAATATTAGATATAAGATCAAAGACTACAGCCTTCAGTATGGATTACACCACAGAATAAAGAAAGCAAAATTCCTCACTACTGGACCAGTGAGCAATATCATGATAAACAAAGAAAAGATTGAAGTTGTCAAGGATTTCATTTTACTAGGCTCCACAATCAACACCTGGAGAAGCATCAGTCAAGAAATCAAAGGACGCATTGCACTGGGCAAATCTGCTGCAAAAGACCCCTTTGAAGTGTTAAAAAGCAAAGATGTCACCTTGAAGACTAAGGTGCACCTGACTCAAGCCATAGGATTTTCAATCGCCTCATATGCATATGAAAGCTGGACAAAGAATAAAGAAGATCAAAGAAGAGTTGACACTTTTGAACTATGATGTTGGTGGAGAATGTTGACTATACCATGGACTGCCAAAAGCACATACAAATCCGTCTTGGAAGAAGTCCAACCAGAATGCTTCTTGGAGGCAAAACAGCAAGACTATGTCTCACATGCTTTGGTCATGTTATCAGGAGGAATCAGTCTCTGAAGAAGCACATCATGCCTGGTAAAGTAGAGGGTCGTCAAAAAAGAGGGAGACCCTCAATGAGATGGATTGGCATAGCGGCTGCAACAACAGGCTCAAGCACATCAACGATTGTGAGGATGGCGTAAGACCAGGCAGTTTTTTGTTTTGTTCTACATGGGATTGCTATGTGTCAGAACCGACTTGACAGCACCTAACGACAGCAACATGAAAATGTTTTGCCAATAATCTCTACAACTTAAATGAATTGTCTAATTTCTTGAGAGCTATAACTTACCAAAGCTCAATCAAGAAATAACAGATAACACAGATATATATATTAAATGAGTTGAATTTATAGTTAAAAAAAATTATAAAATGAAAAAAAAAATCCAAGTACAGATAGCTTCACTGGTGAATTCTACCAAACATTCAAGGGAGAAAAAAATTGTAATTTATACCCTTGTCCATAAAATCAAAGAGATGGAAAATATCTGCCTTTTCATTCTATGTGACTAGCATTGTCCTGTTACCAAAACCAAAGACATTAGAATTACCAGAAAACTGCAGACCAATATCCTTCAAGAACAAAGATGCAAAACTTCTTAACAAAATTTTAACAATTGAATCCAAAATTCCATAAAAGGATAATATATTAGGATCAAGTTGATTTTCAAAGAATACAAGGATGGTTTATCATTAGAATAGATGTCAATATAATTCACCATATTAAAAACCTAAAGAAGAAAAACATAAACATCTCAATGGTGGAAGACTGAATGTGTTTACCCTAAGATCAGGAAGAATACATGGGTGTTTACTCTCACCACTTCTATTCAATATTTTACTAGAAGTTTGGTCAGTAAAATGACCCAAAAAGGGTATGTAAAAAGCATCTGGATTTGAAAAGTAAAAATGTCTTTATTTGCAGTTGCCATGATGTCTATATAGAAAATCCAATAGATTACTAGAATTAATAAGTGAGTTTAGCAAGTTTACAGGATATGTTGACATCAATAGACACAAAGAATCAATTTATTTTTATATATTTGCAATGAACCATCAGGGATTGAAATTATGAAAAACAGTATTCTGTCTGATGGCATAAAAATATGAAATATTTAGGAATAAATCTGATAAAATATGTGCAAGATCTGTACATCAAAAACTAGAAAACATTCCTGAAAAATATTAGAGAATACGGAATAAATGAAAGAATATAATGTGTTCATAGGTCAGAAGACTCAATGTTGTTAATTCAGTTTTCCTAAAGTTGATCTACAGATTCAGTGCAATTCTCACAAAATTGCCACGTCTTTTTTTTTTTTTTTAGTAATTGTCACCATAATTTAAAAGGTCATATAGAAATGACAAGGACTTCAAATAATCTTTTGAAAGAAATAAACAAATTTGGAAAGTTAATGCTACCTAATGTCAAAACATTAAAAAAATTGAGTAGTTGTGTTGATGTCAAGTTAGAGAAAAGATCATTGGAACAGAATAGAGAGTCCCAAAATAGACCCAAACATCTATGGACAACTGATATTTTACAACTATACTAAGGCAATTTAGTGGAAAAAAAAATTATTTTCAATGAAAAACGCAGCAACAATGGGATACCAAAATGCAAATAGGTATACTTTGCTTCACACCTCTGATCATATACAAAAATTAACCCAATATGGAACATAGGCCCATGTAAACTAAAAAACTTCTAGAAGTAAGAATAAAGTAAAATCTTATAACATAGGGTTAGGCAAAGATTTATTTCATATGATATCAAAAAAAAACCTTAGAAAAAACAAACCATTTAAGAAAAATTGCTCTTCGTCAAAATTAAAAAATTCTCTTCTTCTAAAGGTAATGTTAAAAGAATGAAAAGACAGGCCACAGACTGGGTTAAAATATTTTAAAGCATTTGTCTAATAAAGGCGTTTTATCCAGTTTACAAAAAGAACCTTGAAAAATCAACAAAAACAATGCAGCTAAAAAAAAAAAAAAATGGCAAAAGATTTTAAGAGACTTCAACAAAGAAGATAATCAGATAGTAGATAATAACATGAAAAAGTACTCAATATCAATAGTTGTTTAAAAAATACAAATTAAAGGCATTATGAGATAGGTTGATATACATTTAGAATGGATGTAATAAAAGTGCAGTCTTGAAGCAGGCAGCCATGAAAGGGTTATTATGGGTAATCTCACCATGTTTGGTTGATTCCCCAGGTTTCTTCTCTTTTCCTAGCAGGAAGCTGAGGAGCAGGTGCACAAACTCCAAATTTACCCAATATATGACCTTCCTGGGTGGCAGTAGGGAGCCGTGGCCATTTTTTTAGAGCTGTGTGCAATATTTTTAGAGCCATGTGCAAAAATTCATTCACAAAAATTATGTGGACTGTGCACGCATCACAAGATTGAAGATCATTCCCTCTCTGCTCGGGCATATGTATGCGGTTGTTAGGTGCCAGTCGAGTTGGTTCCGACTCAGCGACCCTACGCACAACAGAAAGAAACACTGCCCGGTGATCTTCCATCCTCACAATCATTGTCATGTTTGAACTCATTGTTGCAGCCACTGTGTCAATCCACCTCGTCGAGGGTCCTCCTCTTTTCCACTCACCCTGTACTTTGCCAAGCATGATATCCTTCTCCAGGGACTGATCCCTCCTGACAACATGTTTAAAGTATGTAAGTCACAGTCTCACCATCTTTGCTTCTAAGGAGCATTCTGGTTGTACTTCTTCCAAGATAGATTTGTTCATTCTTTTGGCAGTCCATGGTATATTCAATATTCTTCACCAACACCACAATTCAAGGCATCAATTCTTCTTTGGTCTTCCTTATTCATTGTCCAGCTTTCACATGCATAGATGAGATGGAAAATACCATGGCTTGGGTCAGGTGCACTTTAGTCTTCAAGGTGACATCTTTGCTCTTCAACACTTTATAGAGAGGTCCTTTGCAGCAGATTTGCCCAGTTCAATGCGTTGTTTGATTTCTTGACTGCTGCTTCCATGAGTGTTGATCCAAGTAAAATGAACTCCTTGACAGCTTCAATCTTTTCTTCATTTAACGTGATGTTGCTCATAGGTCCAGTTGTGAGGATTTTTGTTTTCTTTACGTTGAGGTGCAATCCATACTGAAGGCTGTGCTCTTTGATCTTCATTAGTAAGTGCTTCAAGTCCTTTTCACTTTCAGCAAGCAAGGTTGTATCATCTGCATAATGCAAGTTGTTAATGAGTCTTCCTCCAATCCTGATGCCCTGTTCTTCTTCATAGAGTCCAGCTTCCTGGACTATTTGCTCAGCATACAGATTAAATAGATATGGTGAAAGAATACAATCATGATGCACACCCTTCCTGACTTTAAACCAGTCAGCATTCCCTTGTTCTGTCCAAACAACTGCCTCTTGATCTATGTAAAGCTTCCTCATGAGCACAATTAAGTGTTCTGGAATTCCCATTCTTCACAATGTTAGCTGTAATTTGTTATGTTCCACACAGTCCAATGTCTTTGCATAGTCAATAAAACACAGGTAACCATCCTTGTGGTGTTCTCTGCTTTCAGCCAGGATCTATCTGACATCAGCAATGATATCCCTGGTTCCACTTCCTCTTCTGAAACTGGCCTGAATTTCTGGCAGTTCCCTATAGATATGCTGCTGCAGCCGTTTTTGAATGATCTTCAGCAAAATTTTGCTTGGGTGTGATATTAATATTGTTCTGTAATTTCCACATTCCCCTTTCTTGCATATGTATGTCACTCCCTATAGAAGGAGAAATCTGCCTTGGTTGAGCTGAGCTGGCAGACTTAGGTCGCGAGATCCTGCCTGTCTCCCAGTTTGCAAACTGTGAATAAACCTTTCTGTTCTTCCAATCCTGTGTCTGACTCGATTCAATTCGCTAGACTCCTGGACAAGAACCTTTTAGTTGACGACTTCATTTTGGTACCCCAGGTGGGACACAGCGGACACTCCAGCTCAGGGTAAGTTAGGTGCTGAAACCTCCTCTGAAGTGTGCCCTTGACCCTCCACTGGGTTAGGAGGACTTTCTGGGTGGCACCAACTCTGGACCAGACAACCTTGGAGAACAGAAACGTTCTGACATCACTGTGGAACAGGTATATTTTAAGTTTTAAAAAAGTAGCTACTAAGTGGTGGATTGTGTCCTCAGTAATGGGTGTTATTAGGCCTTGTGGTGATCTCGCTGTGTCCTAGGGCTGAGTCCCCACCTGCATGATCCCTGCACCTGGAGGACACCTGGGGAGACTGTCATGGTGTCCTGGGGCTCAGTCCCCACCTGAACAGGTCTCCATCTGGTCTTTTGTCTTGACCTCTGCATTTTTTTTTTTTTTTTTTCATTTTGGTTGGGATCTAGTTACTCAATCTGGCTAAGGAACATTGTCTTTGTGTCTTGGGCCCCTTTGTTTGTCTCTTGTGTTCGTTAGGAAGACTAGACTGGCTTGAGCCCAGGACCCTCCCTGCACAGGACAGGTTTTATGTCTCTCTTTTTTCTAAGGAATGTAGTGAAAGATATTTTTTAATTTTGGATACTGAGTCTTGCAGTCTTAGTTGGAGCAAAACACACTCCTTACAAATATTGGCTCTGGAAGGAGTGGTGCTTGAATTGCGTTGCCAGAGATTATTTGTTAAGAAACCCAGTTCTGCGCCTCTGTATAGCCAGGGCCTCTCGAATACATCCTTCTTCTGGCCGACTAATTAGAAGGGGTGAAGATCTATAAACAAGATGGGCGCCAGTCAGTCCACCCCTAAACCGTCACCCTTAGAGTGCATCTTGACTCATTAGGATTTTCTTTAAAAACTGATGACACCAGGGGGAAGCGTTTGAGGTTTCTCTGTGGCACGGCTTGGCCTCAATATAACTTAGAAGATCAGGAGAAGTGTCTGACTGAGGGAAGTTTGCATTATAATACCATATTGCAGTTAGATTTGTTTTGCAAGGAAACCCATAAGTGGGATGAGGTGCCTTATGTTCAAATGTTCATGACTCTGTATTATAATCAGGGATTACAATGGCAATGAAAATTGATGGTTCAGGTTAATCAGAAGCCTAAACAAGTTCTTGAGGCAGAAGAGTCCAAGGTTGTGGTGGGACTGCCACACCCATATAATCCTATTTACCCTCAGATTCCTCAAGTTGTTCCTGCTGACCCCGGCCCCAGTGGCTCGGGTGTGGCCCCCGCCGATTCTGGGACCCCAGGAACAGGAAGGGTCTCCCCACCTCACACCCACAGTGGTGCTTCATTTGGCCAGGGTCAGTGCATTTCCTCAACTAGCCAGAGTATTGATAAGGAGGATAATCCAGAAGTGGGCTAATTCCCTTTAAGAGAGGCACTGGTTGGAACAGGAGTGGATGGGAGACTTATGAACACTTTGGTACACGTCAGCTCACTGGGCAGACTGCCAGTACCTGGTGGAAGTTTTTATCTATTCTGAAGAGAGGAGAATGGTTGTGGAAAAGGCTAGACAGTTTGCTGATAAAAAAACATAATGAAGACCCCCAAAATCCTGACAAACTGCCAGCCAGTAATGCAGTCACTTGAGTTGATCCAGAGTGGGATTACAATTCGAGGGAGGGCACAAGTAGGCTAAGGCATTATAGAAAGTGCATATTAGAAGGCCTTAAAACTGGGGCACAAAACCAGAAAAATCTCTCAAAAGTTTATGAAGTAATTCAGGGCTGTAAAGAAAACCCCTCTGAGTTTCTCAAAAGAATTTTTCAGGCTTTCTGGAGACACATTGACATGGATCCTGAAGCTATTGAGAATCAATGAATGGTTAATATCATCTTTATAGGACAAAGCTCTACAGACTTCCACAAAAAATTCCAGAAATTGGATGGAGGACCAGGTATGCCTATCTCTCAATTAGTTGAAATAGCCTTTAAAGTTTTTAATAACAGGGACCAGGAACAAGAGTAGGAGATTCTCCAAGCAAGGCAACAAGCTACCTTGGTGGCAGCAGCCTTAACTGGGAAACCATTCCCCTCACCACAAGAACAGGAATCAAGAGAATAGGAAAAAAAAAAAAAAAAACCATCAGAACTTTGGCCTCCTAAAAAGGGACCAATGCACCTACTGTTGTAAAGAGGGACACTGGAAAACCGAATGCCCCAAACGAGGCTGGCAAGCAAAACATATGGTGAATGCTACAGACTGGGTCCAAGTGGGAGAGGCTGTCACCATCTCCCCTGAAGAGCCCTGGGTTAACCTAACAATAGAGGGAATGCCAATACAATTCCTCTTAGATACAGGGCCCCCCAATCAGTTTTAAATGATCCCCTTACCTTACCTTTGAGTGCCAAAAGGACTCCAGTTGTAGGCATGTCAAGAAAAGTGAATTATAAGAACTTCTTAAAGCCAACTGTATGCATGACTGGGAGCTCCACTCTCATTCATCAACTTTTGTACATAACCGAATGCCCGACCCCCTTGTTGGGACAGGATTTGGTCTCCAAATTAGGGGCTAGTATCTCCTTTCATGGGACTGAAAGCCCAGTTATCCAAATCCAGGCTCCAGCTGAGGTGGGCTCTCGCTTACAAGCAGTTTTCCTGCCCCAGAGGATAGAAAGCTCCTACCCAGTACTAGAGCACATCCTGCAAGCAGTAGGCCCCATTGTATGGGCTAGTGGAAAGCCTGGGAGAGCTGGGCTAGTGGAGAGCCTGGGAGAGCAGTATCCACAGCCCCGGTTGTAATCAAACTAAAGGAAGGGGGGGGGTCTCCCAATCTAAAGCAACATCCCATGAGAAGCTTGAGAAGGACTTCAGAAACTGGTAACCCGATTCTTGAAAACAGGGCTGCTTCGACCATGCCAGTCAGAATACAACACACCCATCCTGCCAGCGAAGAAACCTGACAGAGAATACAGGGTGGTACAGGACCTGAGAGCCATCAACCAAATCGTAAGTGATATCTACCCAGTTGTCCCAAACCCCTATACCTTGCTAGCTATAATACCTGGGGGCTATAACTACTTCTCCATGCTTGATTTAAAAGATGCATTTTTCTACATCCTCACTGCCTAAGAATCTCAGGCCTTGTTCACCTTTGAGTGGGAAGACTACAACACAGGACACAAGTCCCAAATAACTTGAACTGTAATTCCCCAACCATCTTTGGGGAAGCACTTAGTTGGAATCTCCCAGGCCTCAAATTAGACGAGGGCATCCTGATCCAATACACTGATTATCTTCTCATCCCCAGTAAAGGGAATAAGGCCTCGACCAAAATACTGTTAAGACTTTGAATCTCCTGGCCCGGCTGGGATATAAAGTCTCAAAGGAAAAAACTCAGATATCACAGCTACTGGTTCAGTATTTGGGATTCTTCATATCACAAGGAACTCAAACCCTGTCTCCCACACGCTAGAAGGCCATTTGTGCTACTCAAGAACCATCAAACAGGCAGGAGCTCAGAGGGTTTTGGGGCATGGCTGAGTTTTGTAGAGTCTGGATTCCAACCTTAGGACTGATAGCAAAACCCCCGTATGAAGCCACGAAAGAGGGAGATAGAGACCCATTTGTTTGGTCTCCTACCTGTCAACAGGCCTTTAAGGAAATAAAGGCTGCATTATTAAAGGCCCCGGTTTTAGGCCTCCCTAACTTGGAAAACCCTTTTCATCTTTACACCCATGAACGCAAAGGGATTGCCCTGGGAGTCCTTACCCAGAGTCTGGGGCCTCACCAGACACCTGTAGGATGCTTATCCAAGCCACTGGATTTGCCCACACAGGGATGGCCTCCCTGGCTAAGGGCAGTAGCAGCTGCCTGTGAACTAATTCTAGAGGCTGAAAAACTGTTTTTTAGGCCAGCCTCTGACTGCACACCACACCTCTCATGCCTTGATTGCCCTCCTAGAACAAAAAGGAAAGCTACAGCTGACCACTGGCTGACTGGGTAAATAGTAAGCCATCCTACTAGACAACCCAGCTGTAACTCTGATTATCGGAACCCAGTTAAACCCAGCCATTGCCAGTCTGTGAAAATTCTTCTCTAATATATGACTGTTTGCAGACAATAGAAGAAACGTACTGTAGCATACCAGACCACCGAGATGCACTTTCAATGGTATGTTGATGGGAGTATCTTCGTGGAAGGTGGAAAGAGGAGGGCTGGATATGCTGTTGTTTCCCTTGAACCCCCACAGGTTGTCGAAGCTGAACCCCTGCCTCTAGGGACCTCAGCCCAAAAGGCTGAACTTGTTGCTCTAGCCTGAGCCCTAACCTTGGCAGAAGGTAAGACCATGACTATCTGGACCAATTCTTATTACATTTTCTGGGTAGTCCATGCACACACAGCAATATGGAAAGGGAGGATCCTTTTAACAACAGCAAACAAGGGGCTAAAACATGGGGAACAGATTTTGGCACTATTGAAAGCCATTCAAATGCCTCAACAGGAAGCAGTAGTTCACTGTAAAGGACACCAAAAGGAAAACACTCCTGAGGCGAAGGGTAATACCCTGACTGACTTCACAGCAAAACAAGCAGCTTAAAGGACATCCCAGACTGAACAACCACCATCAGTAGAGGGCCTGATCATTCAGCATCCTCAGAAACACTTTAATTCAACATACACAAAAGAGGATTATGAGTTAATAAAAGAATGGAGATTTTCACTAGAGGCCCAACAATCACGAGTGGTATAAAAACCCTGCAGGCATTACCTACTTTCCATGACTCACAGCATGGAACATTTTGAGGGCTTTACAGGAAGCCACTCACTGGGGACAGGAGGCCACAGCCAGATTGATTAAGAGGCACTTTGCTGGGAAAAAGCTCCTTCAGATCATAAAAAGAATTCAAAGACAATGCCATACTTGCATCCAAAATAACCCTAAAAACTGGCCTCTTCTGCCCCCTGGTGTCCAGTTTACAGGAAAGCGTTCAGCTGAAGACTGGCAAGTAGATTTTACAACCATGCCTAAGGCACCTGGAAACTTTAGGTACCTCCTAGTATTTGTAGATACTTTTTCCAGTTGGATACAGGCATTCCCAACTCAGGCAGATAAAGCTTTTTAAGTATCAAAGATTCTGTGAGAGCAAGTTATTCCAAGGTTTGGCATTCCCTTCACTCTTCAATCAGACAATGGGCCAGCTTTTGTCTCTGAAGTAACTCGGCAGGTGTCAAAGGCACTCAACATTACTTGGAGACTACGTGCTGCCTGGAGACCACAGTCTTCTGGAAAGGTAGGAAAAATGAATCATACTCTAAAGAAAGCTATAGAAAAATATGTCAAGACACTGGACTGAAAAGGACAAAGGCCCTACCACTGGCTCTCTTGAGGATTTGGATAACCCCTAAAAGTGGCTTAATTTAAGCCCCTATGAAATGATGTATGGGAGACCCTTTCAAATAGACCACGCTCAGTTTCCTAACAGTGAAGTAGATCCGAAAACTTAGATTAGGACTTTCTTCTCACAAATTCAAGCCTCCTTAACCGAAATAAAGGAATATGTGGTCTGGAGGCTGCCGGACCCGCTTGATGGGCCCTTATACCCCTTCTTACCAGGTGATTGGGTTTTGTTACAACTATGGAAGGAGGATCAAGACCTCCAGTCGATATGGAAAGGACTCTATCTGGTGTTACCAACCACATATTCTCTGAAACTTGAAGGAATAAAGCCATGGGTCCACTATTCCCGAGTAAAACCAACAGCTGCCCCAGGAAGTCCTGGTACTAGAGAACCAGACAAGATTACAGAGCCTGACTGGACAGTAGAGCCATGGAAAGGACTCAAGCTGTTGTTCCGAAGGCCCAGACCTGATAAGTAGACCTTTATACTAATAGTGAGCATACAGATTTTAGGAACTGCATTTGCTATGATATTCTGTTTGGCTTTACCTGTCAGCTGCCCATTTCTGGGTATACTTACTTCCCTTGGTATTAAGGGTTTAAGTCTCAAGAATTAATTGCTTTTGTGCATAGAAGATTCTTAGGACGAAGGCCCTTCTCACATTCCTCCTGGGTGTCTTTATACTATCCCTTTGGGCACAGGGCCCTGAAAACTGAGAAAATAATTACTTTTACCAAATTTCAAATGCCATCAGCGAAGGCCAGCCACTTCATTTATGTTGGATATGTTTTCCCGTCCCATGGGAACATCAGGGAACCTCCAAATTCTCCCTGTGACTAATTACTTCCAGGTGCCACCCCCCACTGTCAACCGTACCAGCTTCCCCCCACCCCCTGCCCCAGAGCCCCCTTGCTCCTCTCTTTCATTAAATCTCCTATAGTCAGGGTTAACTGCACTGATGTCCTCAACAAAACCTACCCAGGAGGCGTGCCTTTCAATCTATGGCTAAAGGGGGGACTAAACAAGACTGATGTCAGGGCCCAGGCCCAGATAGAAAATTTGACTTTAATAGATAATTGGAACATTTCCGACCTCCAGGATTGTGAAACCTCCTTGAAAAATGCCAACAGCACTGCTCAGGTATGTTGTTCCATGAGCAAGGTACAAAAGGGCAAGGGAATTTGCGTAGTGAGTGTATGGGAGGAGCTGAGTTGGGCGCTTGACTTCAACACCTCTGTCCAAAGAAAAAACGCAAAACAATCTTGTGATTCATTCCAGTGGGATTGTTGGCCATACACATCCCCCTTTTCCCCTGGCACCGGCTAGCTTGGCCTGTTGGGATGAAGTCTTTCTGAGAAAGGGTGACTCAGGCAGGCCTGAGATAATCTAACCATCATGCCTTCAAATCACTCTCTCTGTGCCCTGCAAGGATATGCCTAGGTGTGTGGTTACTCCCCACTACCCAGCAGCTCCTACCTGACTAAGTATCATTCTGACGGGTGGGTCCTTGAATTCCTAGGCCCCGTGATTCACGGAGGAGAATGTACCTTAGGGTTCTTAATGCCAGCCGTGACCTTTATACAAATCTTCATTCCCTGAAATAACACCCAGCACAAACGAGCTATAGGACTGATTCTGGCAGGAACTGGAGCCGCCATAGGAATGGTCACCCCTTGGGGAAGATTCACCTATCATGAGGCTACCTTGAGAAATTTAACCCAGACCACTGAGACCATAGCGTTGTCCACAGGCCAGACAATAGAAGTTCAACAAAAATCCTTAGACTCCTTGGCAAAGGTGGTCTTGGACCACTGGATTGCACTGGGCTACTTGTTGGCAGAACAAAGAGAAGTGTGTGTGGTGGCAAACACCTCTTGCTGCACATATATAAATTCCTCTGGTCAGATCGAGATCAATGTAAAAAAGATATGTGATCAGGCCCTGTGGCTCCACAATTTTAACCAGTCATTAAATGCCCAGCATATATGGCAGACTAAAAAAAGTGCACTTCCCTCGCTCACTTGGTTTCTTCCCTTGTTAGGTTCCCTGGTTGCACTACTCTTCTTGTTGTTCTTTGGCCCCTGTATATTCAAGCTTCTTGTTAGATTTTTGTCTTTTAGGATTGAAAAATTCCATTTAGAAATGATGCTTCAACAAGGTTTTTGACCTATCCCTCCAGACGAAGCTGTGAGTCAATTCTATGAGGGCCCTATAGACCCAGACGAATTCCCCTATTCAGCTTGAAGAAGTTACAGAATGACCTTTGCCCCTATTTCCCTTGATTAAAGGGAGGAGTGAGTGTTAGAGGAGGGAATGAAGCCGGCAGCCGTGAAAGGCTTATTAAGGGTATCCCATAATAATTGTTTTTCAGAAAAGTCTGCTGCCGGGGAGATCTATTCTGAGGAGAGGCCTGTATCTTAATACCTTGTTGATTTTTTCCCAGACCTCGAGTAGGGTCAAAGTGCATTTGGGTCATTTGCGCCGTTACTTGAGGGCTAGGACTGTAGAGAAATGCACCCATTTGAGAGAGAACATCCCTTCCCCACAAGGTAAAAGGTATAGCAGGAATAACGTAAGGCTGAAAAGTACCATTACATTGAGGTTCAGATTCGTCCTGCCAATGTAAGATTTGAGAACTTTTCTCGGCCTGTGGTGCCTGTCCCAGCCCCACCAGCGTGGTAGGAGTCTGGGATAATGGCCAAGAGACAGGCCAATCTTTTCCAGCAGCGCAGGATACATCAGCCCCTGTGTCCATAAGGCCATTTATTGGTTTTCCTTCTACTAAAAGTACTTTCATAGGTCTATTCTGAGTGATTTCCTGTAACCAAAAAACCACATCACTGGAGCCAAAGCCTCTATCTCCTCTCTCGACTTGTGAGGCCACAGTCCCCATGGTATGATAGGGAAGTAACAATAATTGTGCAATTCTCTGTCCCTTTTGAATAAAATGTGTTCGAGTTGGGGGTGACATGATAACTTTGATTTCTCCCATAAAATCCGAGTCAATTACTCCTGGAATAACAGTAAGACCTTGGATCGATAGGGAACTCCGTCCTAATATCAATCCGACCACGCCTTTTGGTAATGGTCCAGCAATACCTGTTGGAATTGTAGTAACAGAGACATCAGGAGTTAATATTGTTGAGGTGGTGGAACGGAGGTCCAATCCTGCACTTCCTGGGGTGGCTCGGATGAGACTTGAGACGGGACAAAGGGAATGAATGGGTTGTGAGACTGAGTTTGTACCCCCATTATTTTCGGGGCCGAGGGCAGGCCCCTCAAGGAGTTTCCCGACCCAGTTGGTTCAAGAGCAGTAACATTAGGAGTGTTAGTATTTGGACCTAAAATTTGACCATTTTTATGATATTTAGACCTACAATCCTTCTTCCAGTGAAAACCCTTTTGACAGCGGGGGCAAAGAGTTTTTGGATTTGACATATTTACTATAGCCGATGAATCAGCAGAATTTATTTTTCCGGTATTTTTCGATGGGCACTGTCTACTAATATGTCCTGGTTGATTACAAATGTAACAGTTCCCATTTTTTCCATTACATCCAGTATTATTATTATTACTTTTCCTCTTATTATCAAAATTTGCCATAGCTTGCAAGCATACCAGGGGGGATTCACCTTTGAGAGCGGCTGCCAGGGTGATACCTTGCACAAATGCAGGGGAAAAGTCAGCACATTGTCTAATATATGCGTTAATATCACCCGTCTTCCTTATAGGTCTTAATAAGGTTTGACAAGTAGCATTAGCATTTTCATATGCCAGCTGTTTTGTAACCAACTCACAAGCTTCACTATTAGTAATAATGCGTTCAACCGCCGTTTGCAGTCGAGCTACAAAATCCTCATAAGGTTCCTGTGGTTTGGGTTTGATATCGGCCAATACTGACGTTTTTTCAGTTCCCGGAGGTAAGGAACGCCAAGCCCGTGTAGCACAGCGGGCCGCTATTTGAGATACCTTTTTTGATAAATTTAACTGAGTCTGATTTTGATCCCAGTCTGCTGTCCCTAGGATAGCCTCAAGAGTTATTTTATCCCTCCTGGTACTAGCTGCAACTTCTTTTTTTGCTCGTTCTTCATATTCCATTTTCCATAACAAGAAACTACCCCCTGGTAAGCAGGTTTTTGCCAGCTGATACCAATCATAAGGAGTCATCCAGCTGGTTGACAGAATATCTATTAACAACAATGTGTATGGAGACAGGGGTCCATATTCTTTGCAGGCATTTTTAACCTCCTTGAGGAATTTATAAGAAAGAGGAGTCCATTCTGCATCCTCATCAAATTCCCGGCTATAATGTACTGGAAAGCACAAAGGGAGGGTAACGTCTCCCTCAGACAAGCCTTGTTTTAAGGCTGCTTTGATTTTTTATTTTCCTGTCAGAGAAGGAGGTGGGGGAGGTAAAGGTACTCTATTTCGAGGAGTAAAGGTCAATGATTTAACCTCATACTTTGGAGGCTGTGACTAAATTTGCAACTTTCGTAAAGGAAGAACAATATCCTCATCTTGATGATATCTAGTAGCCTCCTCCTCTAGATCAACTTGCTCCTCCGGGCTCAGAGTGTCATTCGTGATTGGATTAGATAGACCAACAAAGGGGGGAGCTGAAGGGGTAGACACTACAGAAGGATGTTTCTGAAGCAGAGGTGTTTCTTCCTCCTCTAAAGTGGGGTCAGAGTCAGGATTGTCTAGTACTTGGAATGCTTTAACAGAATCGGGAGTTGGGTCAAGAGTATCTCTGATAAGCATCCATAATGCAAAAGCATCAACAGGCACCCCCTCAGGACCACATCTAGTATAATATTTTTGTAGCTGTTCTCCCACAGCTTTCCATATGTCCAAATTAACCGAGCCTCCCTCTGGGAACCAGGGGCATTGTTCCTGAACAAAATGTAAAAACCGAGCTACTTGGCTTCTAGTCACTGCGGTTCCCCTTTTTTTGAGCATACACGTGATGATATCAATAAACAGTTTCCTTTCTGCAGAGGATGTTTGTCCCATAGTGTTTTTCTAGTATTCTCCTGCTTATACAGGGGTCTAACAACTTCTCATATGTTTTGCCTATCTTTCCTTTCCTATCCCCGTCCTCTCTAACGACGGGGTGGCTAAAGGGAGCTTTTCTCCTTTCTTATTTAGCTCTAGGCAACAGCCCTATCTACCCCGAGACGACAATGCTTACCTTCAGGTCCCTGTTCGGGCGCCAGTTGCCGGGGGCCAGCCTCAGCAATGAACAGGGTTACCAGAGGAGGGGTAGAGTTCGGCGAAAAAGAAGGAGAGGTAATGTGTCTTATATTTTCATTTTGTAGAAAAAGAAGCCTGCTCTTTATTTTTTACATGGTCTTTTATATCATAAGCTTACAAAAGCATAACATCGCATGATCAATAAAGGGGCAGTACAAGATATAATCATAAACATCATTTCCCAGAGACATAATTTTCCAAGTGACACATAGTACAGTTCCGCATATGCACACAAGTACAATGAGTTTTTGTTTAATTGAAGAGAATATTTTGTTGATTTTTACACAAAGTAACAATTGACTTCATACTGCTTTACACTTATGCTTAATCTTGCAATTCCTTCCACAGTTTTTATAATAATTAATCTTTTTGCAAAAACCATTGCCACATAGGCTTTGTCCATTTTGTCCAGGGTGGCCAAATTTTTGAAGTCCAGCCACTTTGGGTTACGTCATATTGTCCACGATTATGCCAAGGACAATTAGCCCAATCTCTATACCCAAAGACCAGTCAAGCGCAGCAGTGAGCGGGGTAGACGAGAAGGTTGACCTGTAATTGGCTGAGAAATTGACTGAGAGAACTCACTGCCTTTTGTTTTTCCACTTTTATGGGATCATGTGTGGGTGGTGGTTTAATCACAAAAGGGCCTCGGTAAATACCAGGATTCCACCATCCTGTTTTTGTTTTCCATAGTCGAGCTATTTGTTTTTCCCCTAAGACAACTTCATGTTGATCCCCAAGTAATACATGGGCTGTCCCTACCCGGGATTTCACCAGGGGATTATGAGTAGGATGCCCCCCTTCCAAAGGTCCCTAAATCTATAATGGAATTTTATGCTTATACATTCTGCTATACACAGGCTGAAGATGAAACAGAAACATAACACAGATGACAGAGATATTCCTGACTTTTCAGGAATTCTTCGATGTTTATGCTAGGGGCAGTGGGTGCAGAGGGGCCGCCCTTGCAGCCTGGCTCTTCCTGACTTTTCAGGAATTCTTCAATGTTTATGCTGGGGGCAGTGGGTGCAGAGAGGCTGCCCTTGCAGCCTGGCTCCTCCTGACTTTTCAGGGATTCTTTGATGTTTATGCTGGGGGCAGTGGGTGCAGAGGGGCTGCCCTTGCAGCCTGCCTCCCAGCAGTCTGCTCTTGCTACATATTTGTTACAACCCTTACAGCACTTCACCATGATTGGTTGATTTCCCAGGTTTCTTCTCTTCTCCCAGAAGGTGGCTGAGGAGCAGGCACACTAACTCCAAGTTTACCCCACATATGACCTCCTGGGGTTGGATTAGCGAGCTGTTACCATTTTTTTAGGGCTGAGCACAATAGTTTTAGCGCCCTGTGCAAAGACTCATTCACAAAAATTATGCGGACTGTGCACGCATCACAAAATTGAAGATCTTCCCCTCTCTGCTCCTGCATATGCATGTCACTTCCTATAAAAGGAGGTTATCTGCCCTGGTTGAGCTGAGCTGGCAGCCATAAGTCGGGAGTCTCTGCCTGCTTCCCAGTTTGCAAACCGTGAATAAACCTCTCTGTTCTTCCAGCCCTGCATCTGGCTGACTTCAATTTGCTTGTCTGCTTGACAAGAACCTATTAGTTGACGACTTGAGTCTAAGCGTTGATGAGGAATTTTCATACACTGCTGATGTGAATGTAAAGTTGTACAAGAAGTTTTGTACAGTGTTGTACTTTCTTATAAAATTAACCATACACCTAACATATGAGCCAACCACTCCACTCCTAGGTGTGATATCAGTATAAACAGAAACCAAACCCTTTGCCATCGATACGATTCCAGTTTACAGCAACCCTATATAACTAATGCCAAAAAATTTGGAAAACAAGCATGCTGTTAACCTACTTTTTTTTTTTTTCAGAGAAATTATTGAAAAAAAAACATAATGGTGGCGTGTGTTGGATGCTTTTGCTTCATTCTGGAAACATCTACAAGAAACAAACAAAGAGCAATGACGAAAAAAACGAAAAAACCCTCAGACTAGAGCTGACCAGTTTTTAAGGAGAGTTGGGAGGGTATGCAGTTTGGAAAGTAAATTGATCACTGTGTCTGGTCTTTATTCTAAAATAGATGAAATTCCGATAATTTGTAGATCCTTAGAGTTGATAAAGCCAGCTACTACCATATCCCACACTGAGATTCAAGCACACATGGTTTACTATACCAATCTATTTGCTTTGTAAGTTTGGATTATGAGAGTTGTTAGCAGCGGCACATGCTATACAAATATTTATTTTCTGAATTCCAGATAGTATATTTTGAGTTCAGATATCGCGGAATTTACCTACCAAATTATCTAAATCTGTTACGTCCCTGAATGTAGATAAACAAGGTTTACAGAAGATAATGTGCAAGGCAATTAACCAGAAGCTTGAGATATGCTAAGCAAGGAACTTATTCCACTGGCATTGTTATAATATGGCTTCTGCCTAGCTCTCTGTTTCATGACATGTTATTTGAAGCACTGAGCTAACCATGTGTGGATTCAGCCACTCTGAAGCTGCCGTGGTGCAGAAACCTGGAAGAGACCACACAGAGATAGAAAGAAACCCTAGAACCGTTTGCTATCGAATAGACTCTAACTCACAATGACTGCATGTGTGTCAGAGTAGAATTGTACTTCACAGAGTTTTCAATGGCTAACTTTTTGGAAGTAGTTGGCCAGGTCTTTTTCCAAAGCCTCTCTGTGTGGTGGAACATCCAACCTTTTGGTTAGCGGCCAATTATGAGAGTTAACTAGCTGCACAACCTGAGGTACCCCAGGATGGTCAATTCCCAGCCTTTCATTTTTATTTTAGAGGTTCTTCACATATGGTGAAAGATCTAGTGCTCAGTGATTGTAGATGGATTTGTTAATAGATTAATTTCTCATAGGGTTAGATATACTTATTTGAGTTTCTTGACATCCGACTGAAGGTGTATTATTTATCATTTCTATTTTAGTATGAGGCATTTGACCACTTTTTATCCCCAACAGATTTGAATGTTTCTAGGTTGTGTTTAAGGAACCCTAGTGGTGCAATGGTTAAGCACTCAGCTGCTAACAGAAAGGTCTGCAGTTTGAACCCACCAGCAGCTCCACAGAAGAAAAGACACATTTGGACTTGCTACCTATTACAAGAAAAGCAAAGGTCCATGTATTTAATAGATTATTTCTTTATAAAAAATAAAACATATCATTAAGAGTACATTTACTAACTGATTGAACTTCATTTGGGAGGAGAAGACCAGCCACGTTCCATATATGTAATGTATCACAATTTGTACCGTGTCACTTTCCAGGTGTGTTTGTCCTGAAGCTTCAGAATGCCCACTTACATCCAAGAGAAAAATCACTGTGCTAATGATCCAAAAGATGACAAATATTATTGTTGAAAGTGGCAAAAATAATAAATTAAAAGAGCTTTTAAAAATATTCATAATATCTTGGCAAGCTGCTAAACTAAATATCCTATTTCAGGATATTCTCATCAGACCTCTGTCTTCCCTCTACAGGCATTGAGAGATTGATAAAGGTGTAATTTTAAGGACCAAATATTTAATTAGTAAAAATAATAAAATCACTATTTTACTACTACTATTTTTTTTATTGCTACTACTACTAGTGTTAATAATGTCAAATCACCCCTTGAATACTAAAGAAAATGGAAAACTTAGAGAAATTATATATTAAAAACCATCATTTTTAATCTAAATTCTTCTTTGACAATATCATGTTTGCAACTACTCTTATTTCTCTGTCTCTCTTTCTTCCTCCCTTTCTCTCTCTCATTTTCCAGGCTAATTTTAGTGCATGCATTTATTTAGCCTTTTTGAGCCACTGTCATTTAAGTGTGTCTCTTGTATACAGCATTAATCAATTAATAAGAGAGTTAAACCTATTATAGATAAGTCATAGATGTGGTATAAACTCTGTCATATTATGTTATCTTACAATTACCATTTCACTTGCAACTTAATATTTCTTCTTTGCTTTTTCATTATTCGAAAATTTTTTTATTTATGCTCTCATGTTTTCCACACATCTACATATCTATGTCTACATCTATTGCTATGTCGTTATTTTTCCTTAATTGTACAATCTGCTGTTTTGTAATTTTCTACTTTTTAATTTCAGGTATTTGATTTTTTATTCCAAGACATATATATATATATATATATATATATATATATATATATATATATATAGGGGGAGGAGATTTTTAATTGATCTTTCTACTCAACTTATCATCTTTCTTAATTAGACCCATCTTTTCCTATAGATTCTCCAAATATATAATGTATTAATTACTTGAAAATTGTTTTCCAGTTAATTTCTACCTAATTGACTTCTAGTGGGTAACTAAATTACTGGTAGATCATTTTCGATGGAAAACCTAAGTAGTATCCCAATGTACTCTAACATGTTTAAAGTTCAATTCTAATTGTTATTTTCCCTACACGAGGCAGTTTCAGAAATATCTGCTCAGATTCTACAGCCTTCAACTTTTTCATTCTATAGACCCGTTTGGAGTCTCACCTATGCATGTTCAATCTTGGTGTCAACAGAGAATTTGAGAAATATTTGTAAGTAGACCTTTTTGGGGATCCTCCTCTTTGTGGCCCCTTTATTTTTTTATTTTTATTTTTTCTAAATTTAATGTTTTTGTAACAAATGTATAAAACTTCTGAATAGTTAACAATATGAATTTAAGGTGCTGATGTAATTGTTTTCTCCTATGTATATTTTATTTTCTACTCAAAAGCAATACTTTTGTCTTATAAAAATGGCATTTTAAATTATAATAGATATTTATTGGGGAAAAAGTTACATAACTGAAGGGGAAAACAGGCTTTGCAAGGCCAAACATGAGCACCCTCACGTGATCTGCTAGTTTCCTACCATTTGCTGAGTCATTCTTGTAGCCACTATTGTCCACTACCATGATAAAGCCTCTGCCCTTCCACTGCAGAGTTTAGAGATCTGATTTGGTCCTGCAGCTACCCAGGGCTTGGCCTTGTATGTGAGTCTTCCTAATAAACTCCTTTGCTGCCACACTGGAGTTGCCTGCCTTTTTTGTTGATCTCTCAGCACCCTCTATTTTTGGAGACAAGTTTCATGTTACTGTTCCATGACTGGACAATAACTTATCAATGAAACGTCAATAAGTCCGTGAACTGGCAGTTCACTTTTTAGTTCTGTTGTAGAATAAGGAGGATCATTGAACTAAAACAATATCTAAGTGTAAGGACAAAGAGCCCTGGTTGTGCAATAGTTAAGCATCACCTGCTAATTGAAAGGTTGGCGGTTCAAACCCACGAGCTGCTCCACAGTAGAAAGACTTGATGCTCTACTCCCGTAAAGATTACAGTCAAGAAAACCCTATGGGACAATTTTACTGTCGCACATGGGGTTGTTATGAGACAAAATCAACTTCACGGCACCTGACAATAACAGCAAACATAAAGACACAATTACGCCTTCAGTGGTTTTCCTCCAACAGAAGGGAAATAATTGCAAATATCAAAATTGTGTCTTCTCTGTAAATGGTGATTCCATGTACCTTAGTTGAAGATGATTTAGATACCTGGGATGTTCTAGAAATCTTAGTTTAACAAATGTAATTTAAGTTTTTTTTTTAAATCCCAATTTATTTTCCTAAGTACATAAAAATGTAGAAGACAACCAACACCAAAATGCATTGTTTGGTTTTCAAAGAGATCTTTAAGCAAGGAAGGGAAGGGAAGTAAATGACAAGATGAAGTTTATAATGACATGGCCTCTGAGAGTTACTCCATTAGTTGAGAGAGAATTCCAGTATTCAAGGATCTTTTATATGGAAATTAATATTTTGTGTTAATTTCTCAGCCAGTCCAGTCATGTTATAAGAGTTTTGCAAATACCCATTAAGTGATAATTTCCAAGTATTATTTTGAAAGCACTGACAGGATTTATTTCAAAATTTTAGGAAACTTTGTGTGAACTTTGCTGTTTATCAAATTACATTATTTAACCAGATTCGTATTAACTCCCTGAAATTCAGAGTGATGCTAGATAATGCTTAATGAAAGAGACCTCAAAGGTGAAACCATAAAAGCTATAATATTTTCATTTATTAACAATTGGGACTCTCTAACATGTTACTCACATTATGGGTTTCCTATGAGGGAAGAAAAGCTGAAAAAAAGTCTGAATTCTCAGATACCCTTCTGAATTTTGTTTTATATTATCCTCTATGCATGTACATTTTTGATATACCAATGGGTGGGAATATTTTAAACTATGGAGTCATACTAACATATATGGTTAATTGAAAAATTACCTCATATTAATCAAGGGGAAATATGTTTTTTGTTTTTTGAGTTCAAAAATATATTTAAAAACTACTGATTGTGGACACGTTAATGATGAAAAATCAAGTACATCGAACATGATGGTGAACTCTAATCCTGTATATATCCCTGCAAACTCAACTGGAAAATATGACATGAGGAAAGTTGGATTCTCACAACAAAATATGTGGAAGACTCTTATCTTACAAATAATACTCTAAAATTTAAAAAATCTTTTAAAAATTTTATTGATTTATTTTTTCCTCAAAATTTGTAGTAAACAAAAGGATATTTCTTTTAATAAAATTTTTAATTTTCATAAAAATTTTAATTTTCTAGTGTAAATAAGTTTTAATTATTTTAATTGAGCACTTCTAAAAATGTTCACAGCAAAATAAAATGTTACATCACTTCTATTATTGAAATGATAAATTCTTTTATTGAAATGACAAATTCTTCATAATACTATACAGTAGTTGATCACATTTCCTCATAAAATTCAATGCAATATTTCCCTGGTGTTGCCAATGAAACTTCTACTGACTCAAGTGTTCCATTGACTCTCCTGAAATTGGTAGAAATAATGACCATGCACTAAGCAGGACTAAGTACAAAATTAAAATAGACTCACACCACTCTAACTAACTCTAAAACCAAGCCTCTGTTGGATAAAAATGACCTGCCAGTAATTTAGTTACCTACTGGAAGTCAATTAGCTAGAAATTAACTAGAAAAAAAAATTCAAGTAATTAATATATTAATTATATTGGAGAATCTATAGGAAAACATGGTTCTAATCAGGAAAGGGATGAGAATGTGAGTAGATAGATACTTAAAAAAAAAAACTCTCAAAAAGAAGCAAATATAAATCTTAGAATAAAAAATAAACATTTGAAATTAAAAATTAGGAATTTACAAAAGAGCAGATAGGACAATTAAGGGAAAAAAAAAACATTAGGGCACAAATAGAAGCTTTCTCAAATAATGAAATACCAAAGAACAAATATTAAATTGGAAGTGAAACAGTATTTATAACATCATTTAATATGACACAGTTTATACCACACATATGACTTATCTATAGTAGGTTTAACTCTCTTATTAATTGATTCATGCTGTATGTAAGAGACATTTAAATGACTAAATAAGTGCATGCACTAAAATTGGCAAAGTAAATGAGAGAGAGAGAAAGAAAGGGAGGGAGAGAGAGACAGACACAGAGAGAGAGACAGGGAAAGAGAGTGGCTAGTTGCAATCACGATATTGTCAGACAAAGTAGAATTTAGATTAAAAAGCATTAGAGAGACAAAGAAAGACACTTTATAATGGTAAAAGTAAAAAACAAACAAGCAAACACACACACACAGAAAAATATAACAACACTTTGTAATACCTGCATATTAAAAGCCCAGAATGCATCTATATTAAACAGGAGTTATAGAAGATATTAGGGGAATGGATAAAAACCACATATAATAGTTAATGAGATAACAGAGGTAAACTAGATAAATAAATCAGTGGAAATCCCTGTTTACTAAAAATAGGAAAATACACAAACTACTAACAAATTTCATCAAGGCTGAAGCAGGAAAGCTATAATGTAAGACTGGCACTCCAATTAGAGAGTAAATACATGAAAAAATACGCAGAAGTATCTTGAAAGGGCTCTCATTGAGATGCAGTGAAATTTGAACATCAAAATGAATACTGATAGTAATGCATTATAATCTACTGAATAGAAAAGGAAAATTCTATGAGTCCATACGGATACTAGATAATTTACTAAATAACTGTTGCTGTTAGGTGCCATCGAGCCGGCTCCAACTCACAGTGACTCTACATACAACAGAACCAAACATTGCCCTGTCCTGCATCATCCACACAATCATTGCTATGTTTGAGCCCATGGTTGCAACCACTGTGTCAGTCCATCTCATTGAGGGTCTTCCTCCTTTACGCTGATCCCCTACCTTACAAAGCATGATCTTCTCCAGGAACTAGTCCTTCCTGATAATATATCCAAAGTACATGAGACGAAGTCTCACCATCCTCGATTACAAGGAGTACTCTGGCTGTATATCTTCCGAGACAGATTTATTAGTTATTCTGGCAGTCTGTGGAATACTCAGTATTCTTCACCAACAGCATAATTCAAAGGCACTTGATTCTTTTTGGTCTTCTTTATCCATTGTCTAGCTTTTGTGTGCATATGAGGAGATTCAAAATATAATGGCTTGGGTCAGGCTCACCTTAGTCCTCAAAGTGACATCTTTGCTTTTTAACACTTTAAAGAGGTCTTTTGCAGATTTGCCCAATGCAATACTTCATTTGATTTCTTGGCTGCTGCATCCATACGCGTTGATTGTGGATCCAAATAAAACAAAATCCTTGACAACATCAATTTTTTATCTGTTTATCATGATGTTGCTTATTGGTCCAGTTGTGAGAGTTTTTGCTTTCTTAGACTGAGGTGAAATCCATATTGAAGGCTGTAGTCTTTGACTGTCATCAGTAAGTACTTCAAGTTCTCTTCACTTTTCAGCAAGCTAGGTTGTTTCACCTTCATAACGAAGGTTGTTAATGAGTCTTCCTCCAGTCCTGATGATGTGCTATTCTTTATATAGTCCAGCTTCTCCGAGTATTTGCTCAGCATACAGACTGAATAAATATGGTGAAATGATACAACCCTGACACACATCTTCCCTGATTTTGAGCCATATGGTAGCTCTTTGTTCTTTTTGAATGATTGACTCTTGGTCTATGTACAGGTTCCACCTGAGCACAATTAAGTGTTCTGGAATTCCCATTCTTTACAATGTTATTCATAATTTGTTATGATCCATACAGTCAAATGCTTTTGCATAGTCAATAAAACACGGGTAAACATCTTTCCAGTGTTTTGTGTTTTCAGCCAAGATCCATCTGACATCAGCAGTGATATCTTTCCTCCCACATCCTCTTCTGAATCCAGCTTGAATTTGTGGCACTTCCTTGTCTATGTACTACTGCAACCATTTCTGAATTATTGTCAGCAAAATTTTACTTGGTGTGATACTAATGATATTGCTCAGTAATTCTGCATTCTGTCAGATCACCTTTCTTTGAAAGGAGCACAAATATGGATTTCTTTCAGTCATTTGGCCAGGTAACTGTCTTCCAAATTTCTTGATATAGATGAATGAGCATCTCCAAAGCTGCATACATTTAATGAAACATCTCAGTTAGTATTCCTTCAATTCCTGGAGCCTTGCTTTTTGCCAGGGACTTCAGTACAACTTGGAATTCTTCATTCAGCATCTTTGGTTCTTAATAATAGGCTACCTCCTGAAATGGTTGAATTTCAACAGATTCTTTTTGGTACAGTGACTTTGTATTCCTTCCATCTTCTTTTGATGCCTTGTGGTGTCATTCAATATTTTCTCCGTAGAATCTTTCAGCATTGCAACGTGAGGATTGAATTTTTCTTCAGTTCATTTGGCTTGAGAAATGCTGAATGTGTTTTACCCTTCAGATTTCCTAACCCCAGAATTGGTAGTTGGAAATGACACTGGAGATTGCATGATAAAATTTTGCAAGACCAAACCAAAGATTTATTCATTACAAATACCTTTTTCAACAACATAAATGGTGATTTTACACATGGACCTCAATGAATGGAATGGATGGAATACACAGGAATCAAATAGGCTACATCTGTGTAAAGCGATGCTAGAGAAGCTCAATATCATCAGTCAGAACAAGGCCAGGGGCTGACTGAGGAATAGAGCATCAACTGTTCATATGGAAGTTTAAGTTGAAGCTGAAGAAAATTAAAACAAGTACCATGAGAGCCAAAGTATGACCCTGAGCCAGCTGAATTCAGAGATCATCTCAAGATAGATTTGATACATTGAACGCTAATGACCCAAGATCATACGAGTTGTGGGATGACATCAAGGAGATCACACATGAAGAAAGCGAAAGGTCATTAAAAAGACAGGAAAGAAAGAAAAGACCAAAATGGATGACAGAAGAGACTCTGAAACTTGCTCTTGAACCTATAGCAGCTAAAGCTATTGGAAAAAAATAGTTAAATAAGAGAGCTGAACAGAAGATTTCAAAGGGTGGCTTGAGTAAACAAAGTATCATAATGACACGTGCAAAGACCTGGATTTAGAAAGTCAAAAGCGAAGAACATGCTTGGCATTTCTCACGCTGAAAGAGCTAAATAACAAAATACATAATAGACATGGAAGTAAATAAGTAATGAGGGTGGGAAAGTCGTCTTCTTTGGAATAGAATTCCAAATAATGAAAAGATTTTAAAATTTTTCAAAGTAGCTAAATTAAAAATTTTTTTTTTAACCTTCATAGGTATTATTTTTTAAAGCAAGAGCCGTTTTCATTAATGAATGTTAAAACCACTGGGTGAAATTTTGATGAAAAATATAGTACTGAGCAACTTCAAATAATCTCCCAAGTGATGAGGTGTAAACTGCAAAGGTTAAAAAAAAGGTATATTTGTAGTGAGAAAACTTGGCAGACCTCACTTCAAAGAATCAAAATTAATATCACTAATAGTGGACAAATTAACAGCATGATAAACTGTGAGGGCGCATGATTACTTGTATAATATTGCTGCCAAATTACACAACAGAATCCATACATGAGGAAATACTGAGTAACCCCTGAGTAATATTTTACAAGACTAATACTTGCATTCTCGAAAAAATGTCAGCATCAAGAAAGGGGTGGGAGAAGGCTTAGAACCTCTTACAGATTAAATGAAACTACAAAAGTAGTGCAGTTAGATGCAGCTCTCAATCTTGAATTTGATGTTGCATCTACCAAAAATATTTCTATTAAGGACATTATTGGGACAATTGATAAAATTAAATCTGCATTGTATATTAATTAATAGCATTGTATCAGTGTTGAATTTTCTGTGATAATTGCACTCTGTTATATAAGAGAATATTCTTATTCTTAGCAGATACATGCTTAAATGTAAATAATCAAGAACCAAGATACATGTAATTTACTCTCAAATGGTTTATCAAAAATAAAAATTATACATGCTAATGAATACAGATGTAAATTTATATCTATCTAGCACCTATCTACCCATCTATCCATCCATCCGTCTACCTACCTGTCTATCTATCTGTCTGCCTGTTTGTCTTAGTCTGGGTTCTCTAGAGAAGCAAAACCAGTAAAGTGTATAAATAAATACATATAGAGAGAGATTTATATCAAGGAAATGGGTCACACAGCTGTAGAAGCTGTAACGTCCCAAGTTTGTGGATCAGGAAAGAGGTTTCTCCTGATTTACCTAGCCGCAGGGGCTGGCAAAAACAAGATCAGTAGGTCGGATAGCAAAGCTATTGCTCACAGTTTGTGAAGACTGACTAATCTCAAGATCGGCAGGCAAGACCACAGGTAAGCTGCTACCTCAAGTCTCAAGAACCAGAGGTCAGATGAACAAAAGCCAGCTGCAGGATTCAGAATGAGCAAAAGCGCCCGAGCATTGCCTGAATGTCTGCCCACATTTGGTGCAGGCCACATGCCCAAAGAAATTCCCCTTCAACTGATTGGCTACTCACAGCAGATTCCATCATGGGGATGATCATGTATCAAATGTCAGCAAGGAAGTGGTCACAACATTATATGACTGCCAAAACACTGAGAATCATTGGCCCAGCCAAGCTGACACACAATCTTAACCGTCACAGTCTGCTCCTTGTCAACTTGGCACCTATAAACATCTCCTTAAACCATACATAATATCTGAATAAAGACAGTTATAAGGTCGTTCTTGGGCTTAAGATGATACAAAGAACACATATACAATGAAACATGCATCTTATATTTTATAAGTGAAGGAAACAAAAATATTTGATACACACATACAAAGCAGAAATACTCCTAACGATTACAGTCCTCATTTCTGCAACTGGTCACTTGGCCATAATTCATATTTAGAACTACCTTCTTCCACCACCCATTCCATATGCCCTTTGCTCTCAGGAAGCACTTCAGCTGGTTGCGGTTCTTTGCCTGATGGGGTGGCCCAAGCCCTCACTCCTAAAGAATCTGGGTCATTAGTAGTCATGTCGGAATTGGGTTGCTTTAGTACTTTAGTTTTGCATTGACTTTAATCACAGGGCACGGTAGTACTAAGAGACACTCTAAGGAATCTCCTGGATTCCAGACATACTGTTCTTTTCCTCCATTATGTAATAGCAATCTGATTCCCCCTTCGTAATCAGGATTGGTCACACCAGCCAGCATGGTAACTCCCTTCTTTGCCAGAGGCATAAGGAGCCCAAAGTGGCCTGGTGGCATTCTTAGCTTCCATTGAACAATGAAATTAGTGATGTGTCTCCGGGTGGGAGCATTCCTTCCTCTGGAACTAAGACCTCCAGACCTGCAGAGTGTAAGGTCACAGGGACAGGAAACAAAATCTTATTAAGTGGGTCACTACGGGTATTAGTGAGTGGTGCCACTCCCATTTCCACCCGTTGATTCATGGGCCCATGAATCCTGGCTATGGGAGAAATAACACCATATATTGGACACTGGTTTAGAGCATGTACAGCCTCCTGGAGGACACTGCCCCAAGAATGCAAGGTATTGACACCAACTGGAGCCATGATTGTGTCTTTACCAGGCGATTCCATCGTTCTATCAAGACAGCTACTTCGGGATGATAGGGAACATGGCTTAAGACCAGGGAATTCCATGAGCATGTGCCCACTGCCACACTTCATTTCTGTGAAGTGTGTTCCTTGATCTGAAGCAATGCTGTGTGGGATACACTGATAGTGGATAAGGCATTCTGTAAGTCCACAGATGGTAGTTTTTGCAGAAGCATTCATGCAGGGAAGGTAAATCCATATCCAGAATAAATGTCTATTCCAGTAAGAACAAAATGCTGCCCTTTCTGTGACAGAAGTGGTCCTGTGTAATCAACTTGCCACCAGGGTGCTGGATGATCACCTCAAGGAATGGTGCCATATTGGGGACCCAGTGTTGGTCTCTGCTGCTGGCAGATTGGGCACTCAGCAGTAGCTGTAGTCAAATCAGCCTTGGTGAGTGGAAGCCCATGTTGCTGGGCCCATGCATAACCTCCATCCCTGCCACCATGGCCAACTTGTTCATGAGCTCATTGAACAATGATGGGAGTATCTGGGGAAAGAGGATGAGTGGTTTCCACAGAGCATGTCATCCTATCCACTTGTTAAAATCCTCTTCTGCTGAGGTCACCCTTTGGTGAGCATTCACATGAGACACAAATACCTTCACTTCTTTGACCCATTCGGAGAGGCCTATCCACACACCTTTTCCCCATAAACCCTTGTCTCCAATTTTCCGATCATATTCCTTCCAAGTCCCTGACCATCCAGCCAAACCATTGGCCACGGCCCATGAATCATTATACAATCACACATTGGGCCATTTCTCCTTCCAAGGAAAGTGAACAACCTCGTGCACTGCTTGAAGTTCTGTCCATTGGGAGGATTATCCTTCACGACTGTCCTTCAGGGAGGTCCCGGAAAGGGGCTGTAGTGCTGCCACTGTTCACTTTCCAGTGGTGCCTGCATATCGTGCAGAACCATCTGTAAACCAGGCAACAGTTTTCTCTTCTTCAGCCAGTTGATCATAAGGAACTCCCCACAAGGCCATAAGTGAAGACTGGGAGATGGAAGATAATGTGACATGAGTGGAAACCATGAGCATTTGGTCCACTTCCTCCTGCAACTTACTTGTGCCTTCAGGTCCTGCTCGAGCTGATCTCATAAATACCACTTGCATTTAATGATGGAGTGCTGCTGTGCACAACAAACTTTATGACTCTGTGGGTTAGACAACACCCAATTCATGATGGGCAGCTCAGGCAGCATGGTGACTTGGTGTCCCATGGTTAAGTGTTCAGTCTCTACTAGGGCCCAGTAACAAGCCAAAAGCTGTTTCTTAAAAGAATAGTTCTCTGCAGAGGATGGCAGAACTTCCCACCAAAATCCAAAGAGTCTGCACTGTGATTCACCAGGAAGGGCCTGCCAAAGACTCCAAACAGCACCTCCATCTGCCACAGACACTTCAAGCACCATTGGATCAGCCAGACCATATGGCCCAAGTGGCAGTGTGGCTTGCGCAGCAGCCTGAATCTCTTGCAGAGCCTTTTCTTGCTCTGGAACCCTCAAAACTAGCAGCTTTTTGAGTCACTTGACAAATAGGCCAGAATAGCACACCCAAATGAGGAACGTGCTACCTTCAAAATCCAAAGAGGCCCACTAGGTATTGTGCCTCCTTTTTAGCTGTGGGAGGAGCCAGATGCAGTAAATTTTCCTTCACTTTAGAAGGAATATCTCAACATGTCCCACACCATTGGACCTCTAGAAATATCACTGAGGTGGAAGGTGCCTGAATTTTTGTGGGATTAATTTCCCACTCTCTAGCACTCAAATGTTTTGTCAATTAAGTCCAGAGTCATTGGCGCTTCTTCCTTACTAAATTCAATCAGCATAATATCACCAACGTAAGGGACCAATGTGAAGTCTTGTGGAAGGGAAAGGTGATTAAGTTCCCTGAAGGCTAAATTACGACATAGGACTGAAGAGTTGATGTAGCTCTGGCGTAGGCAACTGAAGATGTATTACTGGCCTTGACTGCTGAAGACAAACTGGTTCTTATGGTCCTTCAAAACAGGTATGGAGAAAAAGGCATTAGCCAGATCAATAGTTGCATACCAGGTACCAGGAGATGTATGAATTTGCTCAAGCAATGAGAATACATCTGGAACAGCAGCTGCAATTGAAGTCACTACCTGGTTAAATTTTCAATAGTTCACTGGCATTCTCCAAGATCCATCTGTCTTTTGGTCTTTTGCAGAGGCCAAATAGGTAAATTGAATGGGGGTGTGGTGGGAATCATGACCCCTGCATCCTTCAAGTCCTTGACGGTGGCGGCAATCTCTGCAAGCCCTCCAGGAATGCAGTATAGATTTTGGTTTACTATTTTCCTAGGTAGTGACAGTTCTAACGGTTTCCACTTGGCTTTTCCTACCATAATAGCCCTTACTTCACTTGGCAGGGATCCAATGTGGGGGTTCTGCCAGTTGCTGAATATATCTATTCCAATTATGCATTTTGGAACTGAGGAAATCACTACACATGGGTTCTGGGACACATTGGACCTACTGTGAGATGGGCATAAACTAAGACTCCATTAATATCCTGACCTCCATATGCCCCTACTCTGACTGGTGGGCCACAGTGATGTTTTGTGTCTCCTAGAATTAGTGTCATTTCAGAGCCAGTATCCAGTAATCTATGAAAAGTCTGATTATTTCCTTTTCCCCAATGAACAGTCACTCTCATAAAAAGCCATAGGTTCCTTTGGGGAAGGTTGGGAGAAAGATTAACAGTATAAGTTTTTTTCAGTGTATTAGAGCCCTTCCTCAAGGGGACCTGGCCTCTCCTTCAATCAAGGAGTTGTGGGTCTGTAAATTCATTCGAGCTTGGCAATTGATTGAGGGAGTGTGGCTCTTTATTCTGGCAATTCAAGTTAGACTGCTGTTCACCTGACCTAGAATTCATCCATTTGTACAGACCAAGTAAATATTTAGTAGATTTCCTATCTATCTCACTCCTAGGGACACCATCAGTCCATACGAGTCAGACTGTTCTGATTTCTGCTTTGACTCTGCTGTCTATCACGGCAACCATGCCCACCTTGTCTTTGTCAATTGAGTGCCACCACTTGGCCCCTACCACCACAAGCTCAAATCAGCCCCATTGTAGTAAGGTGTCTTAATTCAGTTAGAGCAGTTCCCACTATCAAATCTGACTTACATAAAAGAGCAATCACAACAGTCTTCAAGGATGCTGGGGCTCCCTTCACAAATTTGTGGTAAATGGTGTGTCCTCTGGGCAGTCCCTGTGTGAATCTGTGGGTTTAGCCTGATAAATCCACTCTAACAAGCCAATTTCCCTAAGCCTTTGAATACCTTCTACAGTATACGGAGGCAGGTCTGGTACTTCAACTTGATTTAGTGTATACCACTGAGTAATCCATGCTTTAGCAATGCAACTAAATAAGGTATTAGATTCTTTCCTAACTTCTCGAGCTGAAATATTGAGTGAAGAATCTGTGCTTAGTAAGCCCATATCAATAAACTCAGAAAGATCCATCTTTATGTTCCTTGCACCATTATCCTATACCCTTAATAGACATTCCCACACATATTCTCCAGGTTTCTGTTTATACATATTAGGAAAGTCTAGCAGTTCTTTTGGAGTGTAGCATATCTCTTCACGGGTTACACTTTGTACTTCACCTTTTGGGGCTCACTGGGACTTTAGCTATGGGTCTAGAAGCCAAAATCGGTGAGGAAATGCTTTGAGAATATTAAGCCTTGTCTTGTAAAGCATCTGCCTGGGGCAATGTCCAAGGCAATGACTCAGACAAAGGTGCTTTAGATGCAACTGGCTTAATCTCATTAGATGGGAGTAGATGGGTTAATGGTTCTGTTGGCAGGGGTGATTCAACAGAACATAGGGGCTTAGTGTCCGCAGCTTCCTCATTACCTGCCCATATGTCCCCACCCCAGGTTTCAGGACCCCATTTCTTCCCAATCAATGCCCTGAATTTAACTTCAAGTACCTCTCAAATTTGGCGGTTGAGTTGGCATTGTAATTCAGCCACTTTTACAGTAAGACTCTGGGTTTGGTTTTCAGAAATATCAGCTCTGTTACTACAGGAAATAAAGACTTTCTTTCAAGGCACAAGTGGAAACTTTGAGGTCACTTTTGCGGTGCTTTAGCTTTGACTCTGAAGCCCTGAGCTCATCCTTTTCTTTCACCAGTTTGTCTACTGAAAGTAGTACCAAGAAACCAGCTTCCTTATACTTCTCATCATGATGAAATTGTAGAAAGGTATCATACGTGCAATCATCCAGAGCCTCATTTTTGACCAATACCTGATCTATTGGTGGTGATATTTTGTGTATATAAATTGCCACCTTACAGCATGGGTTAGCAGTGCCCTCTTTATTACTGGAAGCAGAGTCATCCACATCTTTAAGACTAATCAGACATGAGAACAAATTTAGAAAATTTATCCTTACATTTTAGTTTCTCTAAAAGTACTCTTGGTACCAAATGTCTTAGGCTGGGTTCTCTAGAGAAGCAAAACAAGTAAAGCACAGAGAGAGAGGCTTATATGATGGAAATGGTTCATGTGGATGTAGAGGCTGTAACTTTCCAAATCCATGGGCCAGGGAAGAGGGTTCACCTGATTCATGTAGCCGCAGGGGCTGGTGAACCCAGGATTGGCATGCCCGAGAGCAGGGCTATTGCTCACAGGCTGTGAAGATCAAAAATCCTGATTGGCAGGCAAGACCGAAGGTAAACTGCTATCTCAAGTCCTAAGAGCCAGAGGTCAGATAAACAGGAGCCAGCCACAGGATCCAGAATGACCAAAAGCCCCAAGCCCTGCCTAAATGTCCACCCACACTTGATGCAGACCATAAATCATTAAGATATACCTGCAAAGATACCTTGCTAATTGTTAAAATGTTTCTTAAATTTGAAGGATCTGGCTGTCACCACCTGAGACAATTTATCTAAATTAAGATCACTCACAGGATGGCAACCTTATAGTATATGCCACTATAACGTGAATTAACATGGTTTCAGGTATAAAATATTTTTGCCAAAATAGTTCAATGAAACCTAATCATTCAAACCCAAATTCCAGGTTATAGAAAAAAAGATGATAAGAAGAATAAGTTAGAGGATACTATGTGAAGAAAAAAAAAAACAGAATTGCCTAGAATGTGGACTATTTTATAAGAAAACTGTCCTTATATAAATTAAATGTCCTTTATAAAAAATAATAAAATGGAGAAGGGATGTTCTCTTAAAAGAGAATAAAGTGGCATAGTAATCAAATACAATGCAGGAATGTTGATTACCTCCACACTTGAAGTAACAGCTATGTTGTTGTTGTTGTTAGGTGCAATCGAGTCGGTTTTGACTCATAGCAGCCCTATGTCCAACAGAACGAAACACTGCCCAGTCTCTTGTCATCCTCACAATTGTTTTTAAGCTTGAGCCCATTGCTGCAGCCACTGTGTCAATCCATCCCATTGAGGGTCTTCCTCTTTTTCGCTGACCCTCTGCTTTACCAAGCATGATGTCTTTCTCCAGGGACTGTCCCTCCTGATAACATGTCCAAAGTACGTGAGATGTAGTCTCACCATCCTTGCTTCTAACGAGCATTCTGGTTGCGCTTCTTTCAAGGCAGGTTTGTTTGTTCTCTTGGCAGCCCATGGTATATTCAACATTCTTCACCAACACCACAATTCAAAGGCGTCAATTCTTCGGTCTTCCTTATTCATTGTCTAGCTTTCCATGCATATGAGGCAATTGAGAACACCATGGCTTGGGTCAGGCACACCTTAGTCCTCAAGGTGACATCTTTGCTGTTCAACACTTCTAAGAGGTCTTTTGCAGCAGACTTGCCCAGTGTAATGCATCTTTTGATTTTTTGACTGCTGCATTCATGGGTGCTGTGATCGAAGTAAAATGAAATCCTTGACAACTTCAGTGTTTTCTCCGTTTATCATAATGCTGCTTATTCGTCCATTTCTGAGGATTTTTGTTTTATTCTGAGGTGTAATCCACAATAGGTATTAGGGAATTAGTGTCAGTTTTCATAGTTCTGACTATGAAATTTTGCTTTTTATGTAGATTAACTTGGTTAGTGACTCAAGCTGAAAAATAGAAGCTTACAGTGTTTGCAAATTTTCTTATGGTTTACCCCTCCCCCCCACTCAAAATAGAGAATTGCACAGAGAGACAGGAAATTACTGATAACGTATATGAAAGATGTTAAAGATGATGACTCTAGATTTGGGCTGTAACAGTGTTCATTATACTGCTATTCCAACTTGCTACAGTATACAGCTCATTGGCTGTGAGTAAACTGACATGTCTAAACAATAATAATAGTAAATGATTGATAGGGAACTGGACATTCCTTTAATCGAAAAACCAAAACCAAACCAAACCTATGCCATACAGTCGATTCTAACTCATAGCGACACTATAGTTCCTTAAGTGACCCTTAACGTGAAAGGGACACCTCAAAAAAAAAATTTTTTTTTTTTTGTCACAAGGGAGATGTAACTGTTCGAGAATGGGGTATAACTCATTAATCATATGTGTGTTTCTGATGTGATATACAATTAAGTACCAAACATCACGAAAGTGTTCTAGCGCAAAAGCATTCTTCTTATTGGTGATCCTGAGCGCGGGCAGGAGTTAGCGGGAGAGATGAAGCCTCGACTTGCTTGCTACTGCACAGGTCGAATTCCTTAACTTAACACCGTCGATTCTGTAGTTCCTACAGATTCCTTTTAAATTCTACCAGTGAGATTGAGTGTGAGATTTAAAGATTTCCTGGTTTTGTAGAAATGAAAAATGTTTCTAGCCAAGAATGATTTTAAGTATTTCATGCTATCAGAAATGTATGGCCATAAAAATTGTATTTCAGAACGTTATCGTTGAATATTTACCAAAATTCTTCTACACACATAAGTTCATGAAAATGTTATTAGGTCTCAAGCTAATTACAAACAAGGTCTTCATAGCAGTCAACATGTATTGTCTTACTTTTTAGCCATCTTTATTTTAAAATAACATTCTTGCGATTCAAATATGATATATATTAAAAACTGAAAAACTGAGAATACAGATAAGTATGTTATTATTGTTAGCTGTCCTCAAGCCTGCCCCCTACTCATGGTGCTCCTACGTGTTACAGAGTAGAACTGCTCCACAGGATTTTCTTGGCTGTAATCTTTATGGGACCAGATCACCACGCCTTTCTTTCACAGATACTTTGAGTGAGTTCAGATGGGTACCTTTAAGTTAGCAGGCAATCACAAACTGCTTGGGCAACCCAGGCTTCTTTTATAGATAAACATAGAAGAATTAAACATTAATACTTACCCTTGCTGCTGTTGTTGTTAGGTGCCATCGAGTCGTTTCTGATTCATAGTAACCCTATGTACAACAGAAGGAAACACTGCCCTGTCCTGTGCCATGCTCACAATTGCTATGCTTGAGCCTACTGTTGCAGCCACTGTGTCAAACCACCTCATTGAGGGTCTTCCTATTTTCTTTAACCCTTTACTTTACCAAGCATGATGGCCTTCTCTAGGGACTGATCCCTCCTGACATGTCCCAAGTATGTAAGACACAGTCTCAGCATCGTTGCTTCTAAGGAACCTTCTGGTTGTACATCTTCCAAGACAGATTTGTTTTTCTTTTGGCAGTCCATGGTATATTCAGTATTCTTCACCAACACCACAATTCAAAGGCATCAATTCTTCTTTGGTCTTCCTTATTCATTGTCCAGTTTGCACATGTGTATGATGTCAGTGAAAATAATATGGTTTGGCTCAGGTGCACCTTAATCTTCAAGGTGACGTCTTTGTTTTTCAACACTTTAAAAGAAGTCCTTTGCAGCAGATTTGCCCAATGCAATGCATCTTTTGTTTTCCTGACTGCTGCTTGCATGGGTGTTGATTGTGGAACCAAATAAAATGAAATCCTTGACATCTTCAATCTTTTCTCCATTTATCATGATGTTGCTCACTGGTCCACTTGTGAGGACTTCTGTTTTCTTGCTGTTGAGGTGTAATTCACACTGAAGGCTGTGGTCTTTGATCTTCATCAGTAAGTGCTTCAAGTCTTCACTTTCAGCAAGCAAGTTTGTGCCATCTGCATAACACAGGCTGTTAATAAGTCTTCTTCTAATCCTGATGCCCTGTTTGTCATATATTCCAACTTCTCGGATTATTTGCTCAGCATAAAAACTGAATAAATATGGTGAAAGGATACAACCGTGACGCACATCTTTCCTAACTTTAAACCAATCAGTATCCCCATGTTTTGTTCGAACAACTGCCTCTTGATCTACGTAAATGTTCCTAATGAGCACAATTAAGTGTTCTGGAGTGCCCATTCTTTGCATTATTTGTTATGATCCACACAGTCGAATGCCTTGCATAGTCAATAAAACACAGGTAAACATCTTTCTGGTATTCTCTGCTTTCAGCCAAGATCCCTCTGACGTCAGCAATGATATCCCTGGTTCCACACCCTCTTCTGAATCTGGCTTGAATTTCTATAAGTTCCCTGTCAATATACTGCTGCAGCTGCTTTTGAATGATCTTCAGCAAAATTTTATTTGCATGTGATGTTAATGATATTGTTCAGTAATTTCCACATATAGCTGGATCACCTTTCTTGGGAATCAGCATAAATACAGATCTCTTCCAGTTGATGAGCCAGGTAGCTGTCTTCCAAATTTCTTGGCATAGACAAGTGAGCACTCCCAGCGCTGCACCCTTTTGTTGAAACACCTCAATTGGTATTTCGTCAATTCCTGGAACCTTGTTTTTCACCAACACCTTCAGTGCAGCTTCAACTTCTTCCTTCAGTACCACTGGCCTTGATTGTATGCTACCTCCTGAAATAGTTGAACACCAACCAGCACTTTTTGTTATAGTGACTCTGTGTATTCCTTCCATCATCTTTTGATGCTTCCTGCATCATTTAATATTTTCCCGTAAAATTTTTCAAAATCGCAACTCAAGGCATGAATTTTTTCTTCAGTTCTTTCAGCTTGAAAATGTTCAAAGAGTGGTGATTGAAAAACCAAAAGAGAAGAACATGCTAGGCTAGTGTTAAAAAAAAAAACCAAACCCACCGCTGTTGAGTCGATTCCGACTCATAGAGACCCTATAGGACAGGGTAGAACTGCCCCATAGAGTTTCCAAGGAGCGCCTGGTAGATTCGAACTGCTGACCTTTTGGTTAGCACCCATAGCGCTTAACCAGTACACCATAATTATTTATATTTTGATACTAACTTAGGTATGACTTAGTTTGGTTTTCACTTATTTGTCAAGTACTATTATTTTGAAAACGGAGACCACCAGATTGTTTCCATTTCCTCTAAATAGAGCTTCTCAGAAAGCCTTAGGTGCTGTGTTGAATATTTTGAGATTGTTAAGAAAGTGGTGGACTGAAGCAGGCACTGATGGGTCTCTAATTTCTTGCCATAGATGGTTTAGGAACAAAGCTTTATGCTTTGCCAGGTTTTAGTATGATACTTCTTAGGGTCAGATATTGGTCACTCAGATAATAATCACATCATTCACTTAATACTTAATGAAATTCTAATTTATTAATAAAATTGACTTGACACTTGAAAATTAAATTGAGAAAATTGGATTGATAACACAAAATTCAGTAACTGTATCCATTTTGATTATATAAACACATTTTAACCCAAGCATTTTTCACAAGTGGGATACTCCAGCTTCCCTTCCTGACAGGTTGCTCAAAAAGTCTCTCTTGGTGTCTTTTCCCTATATCCCTGTTTACAAGTAAATTCAACAATATCCTTTGTTTCAGCAGAAAGATTTTTGTCCTGTATCCATTTTAATTGTATATTATGTTTTTCCATCATTTCTGCTGATATTACACATGCATCTGGAAGTAGAAAGAAACAAACATAAAAATTATTAGTACACAAAAAATTGTTTTCTTAGGCTTTCAGGTTTCAAGTAGGATGTTGGCTAATGCTTTAGGAACTCTTTCTCTAACCTTTATGAACTGTCTATGTGAAAAGCCATCATGTATATTTAAATAATTCAAAAATAAATGATTCAATAAATGACCAAAAAAAAAAAACAACAGTTGCCGTCTAGTTGATTCTGACTCATAGCGACCCTATTGGACAGAGTAGAACTGCTCCATAGAGTTTCCAAGGAGTGCCTTGTGGGTTCGAACAACTAATCTTTTTGGTTAGCAGCCACAGCTCTTAAACACTACTTCACCACGGTTTTCCAAAAAACGACATACTATGTTTAATGTGTGATTACTAGATGTTATTATCAGAGATTCATAACGTGTATTATCATATTAAGAGTCTTACATCAAAGAAACTTTCATTTCTGTTGTTTCAATAAGAAATTCTAAACCTTATTTTCTTATATCCTTAGAAGCGTGGATAGCGAGACTTCGTCTCACATACCCGGGACACGTTATCAGGAAGGATCAGTCCCTGGAGAATGACATCATGCTTGCTAAGGTAGTGGGTCCGCGAAAAAGAGAAAGATCCTCAACAAGATGGGCTGACACAGTGGCTGCAACAACAGGCTCAGGCATAGCAACGACCGCGAGGACGGTGCAGGAGGGGGCAGTGTTTTGTTCTGTTGAACACAGGGCCACTATGAGTCGGAAGCAAATTGATGGCACCTAACGACAATATTTCCTCACATACTAATTTTGGAGAACCCTATGTTGCAGTTATATTTTGTAGCACATGGGATTGCAATGAGTTGGAATTGACTTGATGGCAACCGGTTTTGGCTTATTAATATTTTGTAGTCAAGTTTTCAGAAGAATGGCTGTTTATTAATTCACAAAAATGCTACTATAACAGCAAACATCATCTTCATTACTCTGATTTTCCCAGGATCCAAGAGAATACTTAAGTACTTACCTAAGCATTTTGGTGGTTCTGTCCACTGTCCATTTCTGCATGTGATATGTTTGTCACCCTGAAGTTCATAGAAGGCCTGGCATTGGTACTCAACTGTTGATCCTTGAGCATATGAGGGTGACGGGAATGAAGTTAAGTCTCCATTTTCAATAGATGGAGGGGTCCACATAGTTATTTAGATACTGAAACAAAGAAACAAAACAAAAAAAATTCATTTATTAAGAAACCAAGTCAACATATAAATTAAATTGAGGCATATACAAATTATGCACAATAGTATCAAGACTGTCTTATTCTGAGGAAAGAAGTGATTCCTGGAAAATTGTAGTTCATATAAACTGAAAATTACAGCATTTTGCAACCCTTCCTTTCATATGACATTTAAGCACACATAAGCCATTAATAATGATGTCTGTTTTACAGTATTCCAGTATTACAATTTTTTTTTCTTAATGAATAAATGCTGGCCAGACTGATAATTACATTGTCACAGAAAGTGTCCTTTTTTTTTTTTTATAAAACATACTGCAGTATCAATTAGGTGTCTGTTTTTTTTTTTTTAATTTTCATTTTTATTAAAAAGGAAACAGCAACTCCATACACAAATTCAAAGGATACAAATTTATATAAGAAAGGAATTCTTGGCTTCCTGTTCTGCAGAAGATGAAGTAGAAACATTTCCACCTATTCCTTCTGATAAGTACAAATAACATTCCTGGACATATTAGATAAAACCAAAATAAGAGACTATGAAAGATGTAAACAGCTGGAACTGGTTAGGGACTTTGGGACTTAAGGAATGACATGTCACTGAGTTACTTAGGTTTTCTCTCTACCTATATATCTTGGACTGGTTACTGGACAAGACTGCAACCCAGAATCAATGTCAAATTCAGACAAAAATGCCTCTTACCAAAGGCCCTGGATAACAACAGTCTATCAAGACAGAAATCTTTTTTTTCTACTCTAGAAAATTACCATAGTCAAACTCGAAAACCTTCTCTGCTTCCCCTTGATCATGAGGGCTGTGTGAATAGCCTAGACTTCCACCTATACGCTGAGATAACAAGGCACCTATCCTGTTCCCATGGTGTACGCAAAAGCCAAGTGGGGAACCCAGGTTGCACACTGCATGGGAGTAACAGAACCCTGCTTGAACAGAAGATTTAACTAAAATTCAGGGTTTTTAGCATACATTTTTTTTTGTACAGGAGATAACTGAAAACCCCTCATCATACCAAGAACAAGGAAAATCTCAAAGAGAAAAGATGACAAATCCCAACAATCAACAGATGGCTCAGATGTTGGAATTATTTGGCAAAGATATTTAAAAACTCTATGGTAATAATGGAACTGAAAAATATAAAATTTTTTTTTAATTCAGAGAATCAGTTCAATAATAGTTTGGAGATGATAAAGGAATGAATCCATGAACTTGAAGATGGAACAACAAAATATAACCAATTTAAAAACAGAGTGGAAAAAAATTGAAGTTTAGATTTTTAAACTCCAAAAAAAAATTCATGCCAAGGCACATCAAAACTAAATGGCTACAAATTAAAGTAAAAGAAAAACTTCTTGAAAGCAGCTAGAGAGGAATTATGAATTATCTATAGGGGCATAAGAGTCCTGATAGCACAGTGGTTAAGAGCTCAGCTGCTAAACAAAAAGTCACTAGTGCAAATCCACTGGCTGCTCCTTGGAAACCCCGTGGGACGGCTCTATCCTATCCTATAGGGTTGCTATGTATTGGAATTGACTCTACGGCAACAACAGGTTTGGTTTGGTTATAGGGGAATGAGGATTCAAATAACAGTGGGTTTCTCATCTGAAAACATAGAGAGCAGAAAAAAGTGGCTCATTTTTCAAGCTATGAAAGAACAGAACTATCAATCTCATAGCCACATCCAGCAACACTATCCTTTTGGAATAAATGGGAATTAATAACATTCTCAAAGGAAACTTTAGGAAAACTTCAACCCATTGGTAACTGGCTTCTGATGCCAGGGAAGAACCAAAAGCTGGTAGAGTTCTGGCATGCTGCAGGATTCCAGATCCACTGGACAATTAAATTTCTAATAATTTCTTAGAATGAATTATATCATAAATGAGACCCCTTTAGTAATCTTCACATTAGTTTGGATCCCTGAAGCTCATTCAGCCAACTGGGGTATCTCAGGTCAGGTGATGATCTAAGAAAATCTGCCACCATAGCTGCCACAGCCATTGGCTCCAAGAATTTGAAATGTATGTCATCATAACATGTGTTTAAAACCATGTGGATATATGCAGTTCAATGAAGATGAGGAAGGGTAACGTATTTATTTTTCTCCTAAGACCAAACTGATGCTTTCTCAACTTATGTATAACTTAACTTGAAAGAGTAAATACAGACTTCTGGCATTTACTGGAGCCCAGGTGGCAAAATGGTTAAGAGTCTGGCTGTTAACCAAAAGGTCAACAGTTCAAATCCACCAGCTGCTCCTTGGAAACCCTATGGGGCAGTTCTACTCTGTCCTATAGGGTCGCTATGAGTCAGGATCGACACAACAGGTTTTTTTTTTTGCTCAGTTACTAGGTCTCCACTAAGAGCTCTGCTTCATTTATTAAATAACACACTTACAAATAACCATGGACAAAAAATAAATCACAAGAAAAAAGTTAAATATTTTGAATTGAATGATAATGAAAACACATTATATAAAATTTTGTTGAATGACACTGAAGTAGTGCTTGGATGGAAATTTTACTCTTACACATCTAAAGGAGAAAGAATAAAGGCTGATAATAAACAACTAATTTCCCCTTTCAGAAGTTAAAAAAGAAAAGCAAAATAGCACAACTATGGAAAATGGTATGGTACATCCTCAAAATACTAGAAATAGACATATCTTACCATCCAGCAATCCTACTACTAGGTATTTACTCTAGAGACTTACTGAGAGAGACACAGACAGACATATGCACATCTATGTTCACTGTAGCATTAGTCACAATAAGGAAAAAATGGAAATAGACTAAGTGCCTTTCAACAAATGAATAGATAAGCAAAATATGAAACACATACATGATGGAATACTATGCACTCATAAAGAACAATGATGAGTCCCTGAAACATATTATAGCATGGATGAATCTGGAGGACATAATGCTAAGTAAAATAAGTCAGTCATGTAAGTACAAATATTGTATGATCCTACTTTTATAAGAAAACAAGAAGAGATACATACACGAACGTTCACTGGCGGTTACCGGGGATGGGAGGGAGGGGAGGGAAATCACTCTCTAGATCATAGATACTTGTTATTTCTGGTGGAGGGAAAAGTAGCACTGAACGTGGGTGTAATGAGCACACCTTGACCAAAGCAAAGATGCCACTAAGAAGTGCACAAGAGAAAAGGATGTTTGTGCTAAAGAATACGAGATATATAATTTTGCAACAACACTGACAATAACCAAAAATGAGTGTATAGTCACACATGTATGTGTATAGGCACATATGTGTACAGGTAAGTGCAGGTATGTACATATATGTGCCCAGATTAAAAAAAAAAACCAAACCCACTGCCATCGAGTAGATTACGACTCACAGCAACCCTAGAGGACAGAGTAGAACTGCCCCACAGAGTTTCCAAAGAGCGCCTGGCAAATTTGAACTGCTGACCTCTTGGTTAGCAGCTGTAGCACTTAACCACTACGTCACCAGGGTTTCCATGTGCGCAGACAAAACTGTCTACATGTACATGGATGTACAGATTTGTGTGTGCATGCATATATACCCAGAGGACACAGTTACAGTATTTCTCAGACATAACCAAAGACCTTGCGAGATTGGTTTTCTGGCTTTGAAGGCTGAGACCCTTAGTCTCAGAGGATAAGTCAGCCAATTGACACAATACAGTTCACAAAGCTCTGCATCCTAGTGAGGTGGGTAGCGTCTGGGGTCTCAAAAGCTTGTGAGAAGCCATCTAAGATACCACTATTGATCTCTACTCATCAGGGGCAAAAGAAGGAAATCAAAGTCTCATAAAAGAAACTAGTCTATACGGTTAATAGCCTACACAAGCCACAGTCTCATGTACCCTGAGACCAGAATAACTAGATGATGCTTGGTTACAAAACTGACCGTTTTGATCAGGACCACAATAGATGGACCCTGATAGGACAGGAGAAAATTGCACAACAGAACTCAAATTCTTTAAAAAATCCAGACGTAAGGACCGGTTGAGACCTAGAGGACTCCCTGAGACTATCTCCCTGAGATACTCTTTAGACCCTGAACCGAAACTATCCTCTAAGGTCAACTTTTAGCAAAATAACAAAATGACGCACAAAATAAGGGATATTACCCACAAGAACGGTGGTCTATTTAAAAACCATCTATATGAGATCAAAAGGTCAACAATTACTCTGAAGCAAAAATGAGAAGATTAGGGAGTAGAGAAACTGAAGCACTGGAAACAGAACAACCAGAACGCAATGAAAGAATGTTGACACATTGTGAAAAACGTAACTAATGTCACTGAAGAATTTTTACAGAAATTGTAATTAGAAACTTAGTTTGCTGTATAAACTTCCACCAAAAGATAAAATATTATTAAACAAAAAGAAAAGCAAAGAAAAACCAAACTAAGCAGAAAGAAATGAATACATATACATATACATATACATATATATGCAAGTAAAGTTAATTCTTTGAAGACTGGTAATAAAATTGATTAATACCAGGCAAGAACAGTCAAGAAAAACAGAGAGTTCCAGCCATTAACAATGAAAAAACTGAACCAAATATATGAAAATAACCTTGGTCAGGCATTGGAAATCAGGCAATGCCTATTGCCTATGTGTTCACAGTTGCCCATTTCTTGTTCTCTGTTTTGCCTTGACCAAACTTTAGACAAGCTTCTCTCCTTTCCAGAAACTAGTTGACATTGGGTCAACTCTCACTCGTGGCAATACATGTTTGTCAGAGTAGAACCATGCTCTACAGAATTATCCATGGCTGATTTTCCAAGAAGTTGATCATCAGGGCATACTTCCACAGCATCTTTGGGTGGACTCGAACCTGCAGCCTTTAACTTAGCAGCTGAGTCCACCAATCATTTTCACCACCCAGGTACTCCTCTTCTCTCCAAAAAAAAAAAAAAAAATTTTTTTTTTTTGCCTCTAAAATTTGGCTCACTTACATGTATAAACAAGCACTAAATCACTAATGTGCAGAACAGCCTCCCTTGATAGATCCCTGTGTGAATCAGCCAACTACAAAGAGAAACTTTGCCTGCTGAAGCACCTCAGTTTTGCCAGCTGTACACCGCCAAATCATAGCCTCTCTTCCAAAAAGTTCCTGTAAGCTCTTTCTACTCCCTATAAAAGCAATTTTTTTCTGTTTTTTTTTTAATAATTTTTATTGTGCTTTAAGTGAAAGTTTACAAATCAAGTCAGTCTCTCACACAAAAACCCATAGACACCTTGCTACACAATCCCAATTAGTCTCCCCCTAATAAGACAGCCCGCTCTCTCCCTCCACTCTCTCTTTTTGTGTCCTTTTCGCCAGCTTCTAACCCCCTCCACTCTTTCATCTCCCCTCCAGGCAGAGGATGCCAACATAGTCCCAAGTGTCCACCTGATCCAAGAAGCTCACTCCTCACCAGCATCCCTCTCCAACACGTTGTCCAGTCCAATCCATGTCTGAAGAGTTGGCTTGAGGAATGGTTCCTGTCCTGGGCCTACAGAAGGTCTGGGGCCATGACCACCGGGGTCCTTCCGGTCTCAGTCAGACCATTAAGTCTCGTCATTTTATGAGAATTTGGGGTCTGCATCTCACTGCTCTCCTGCTCTCTCAGGGGTCCTCTGTTGTGCTCCCTGTCAGGGCAGTCATCGGTTGTAGCTGGCTACCATTTAGTTCTTCTGGTCTCAGGATGATGTAGTCGCTAGTTCATGTGGCCCTTTCTGTCTCTTGGGCTTGTAATCACCTTGTGTCCTTGGTGTTCATCATTCTACTTTGATCCAGGTGGGTTGAGACCAATCGATGCATCTTAGATGGCTGTTTGCTAGCGTTTAAGACCCCAGACGCCACTCTTCAAAGTGGGATGCAGGATGTTTTCTTAACAGGTTTTATTATGCCAATTGACTTCGATGTCCCCTGAAACCATGGTCCCCAGACCCCTGCCCCTGCTACACTGGCCTTCGAAGCATTCAGTTTATTCAGGAAACTTCTTTGCTTTTGGTTTAGTCCAGGTGTGCTGACATCCCCTGTATTGCATGCTGTCTTTCCCTTCACCTAAAGTAGTTCTTATCTACTATCTAATTAGTGAATACCCCTCTCTCACCTTCCCTCCCTCCCCCTCTCGTAACCACAAAAGAATGTTTTCTTCTCAGTTTAAACTATTTCTCAAGTTCTTATAGTAGTGGTCTCATACAATATTTGTCCTTTTGCAACTGACTAATTTCCCTCACCATAATGCCTTCCAGGTTCCTCCATGTTATGAAATGTTTCCCAGATTCCTCATTGTTCTTTATCGATGCGTAGTATTCCATTGTGTGAATATACCATAATTTATTTGTCCATTCATCCATTGATGGGCAACTTGGTTGCTTCCAGCTTTTTGCTGTTGTGAACAGTGCTGCAATAAACATGGGTGTGCATATATCTGTTTGTGTAAAGCCTCTTATTTCTCTAGGATATATTCTGAGGAGTGGGATTGCTGGATGGTATGGTAGTTCTATTTCTAGCTTTTTAAGGAAGTGCCAGATCAATTTCCAAAGTGGTTGTACCATTTTACATTCCCACCAGTAAGTGTATAACTGTTCTAATCTCTCCACAGCCTCTCCAACATTTATTATTTTGTCTTTTTGGATTAATGCCAGCCTTGTTGGAGTGAGATGAAATCTCATTGTAGTTTTGATCTGCATTTCTCTAATGGCTAATGATAGTGAACATTTCCTCATGTATCTGTTAGCTATCTGAATGTCTTCTTTAGTGAAATGTCTATTCATACCTTCTGCCCATTTTTTAATTGGGTTATTTGTCTTTTTGCAGTTGAGTTTTTGCAGTATCATGCAGATTTCAGAGATCAGGCACTGATCCGAAATGTCATAGCTAAAAACTTTTTCCCAGTCTGTAGGTAGTCTGTTTACTCTTTTGGTGAAGTATTCGGATGAGCATAACTGTTCGATTTTTAGGAGCTCCCAGTTATCTAGTTTTTTCTACATTCTTTATAATGTTTTGTATACTGTTCATGCCATGTATTAGGGCTCCTACCATTGTCCCTTTTTTTTCTTCCATGATCTTTTTTTTTTTTTTTCGATCTTTATCGTTTTAGATTTTATATTTAGGTCTTTGATCCATTTTGAGACAGTTTTTGTGCATGGAGTGAGGTATGGGTCTTGTTTCATTTTTTTGCAGATGGATATCCAGTTATGCCAGCACCATTTGTTTAAAAGACTATCTATTCCACATTTAACTGTTTTGGGGCCTCTGTCAAATATCGACTGCCCATATGCAGATGGATTTATGTCTGGATTCTCAATACTGTTCCATTTGTCCATGTATCTGTTGTTGTACCAGTACCGGGCTGTTTTGACTACTGTGGCAGTATAATAGGTTCTAAAATTAGGTAAAGTAGGGCCTCCCACTTTGTTCTTCTTTTTCAGTAATGCCTTATTTATCTGGGGCCTCTTTCCCTTCCATATGAAATTGGTGATTTGTTTCTCCATCTCATTAAAGAATGTCGTTGGAATTTGGATTGGAATTGCATTAAATGTATAGATCGCTTTTGGTAGAAAAGACATTTTTATAATGTTAAGTCTTCCTATCCACGAGCAAGGTAGGTTCTTCCACTTATGTAAGTCTCTTTTGGTTCCTTGCAGAAGTGTACTATAGTTTTCTTTGTATAAGTCTTTTACATCTCTGGTAAGATTTATTCCTAAGTATTTTATCTTCTTGGGGGCTACTGTAAATGGCATTGATTTGGTGATTTCCTCTTCGATGCTCTTTTTCTTGGTGTAGAGGAATCCAACTGATTTTTGTATGTTTATCTTGTATCCCAATACTCTGCTGAACTCTTCTATTAGTTTCAGTAGTTTTCTGGAGGATTCCTTAGGGTTTTCTGTGTATAAGATCCTCTCATCTGCAAATAGAGATACTTCTACTTCTTCCTTGCCAATCTGGATGCCCTTTATTTCTTTATCTAGCCTAATTGCACTGGCTAGGACTTCTAGCACAATGTTGAATAAGGACGGTGATAAAGGGCATCCTTGTCTGGCTCCCGATTTCAGTGGGAATGTTTTCAGGCTCTAGCCAATTAGGGTGATGTTGGTTGTTGGCTTTGTATAAAAAAAAAAAAAGAAAAAATTTTTTTTTATGCCCTTTATTATGTTGAGGAATTTTTCTTCTATTCCTATTTTGCTGAGAGTTTTTATCATGAATGAGTATTGAACTTTGTCAAATGCCTTTTCTGCATCAATTGATAAAATCATGTGTTTCTTGCCTTTTATTTTATTTATGTGGTTAAAAATGACATTAATTGTTTTTCTAATGTTGAACCATCCCTGCATAGCTGGTATGAATCCCACTTGGTCATGGTGAGTTATTTTTTTGATATGTTGTTGAATTCTATTGGCTAGAATTTTGTTGAGGATTTTTGCATCTACATTCATGAGGGATATAAGTCTATAATTTTCTTTTCTTGTGGTTTCTTTACCTGGTTTTGGTATCAGGGATATGGTGGCTTCATAGAATGAGTTAGGTAGTATTCCGTCCTTTTCTGTGCTCTGAAATACCTTTAGTAGTAGTGGTGTTAACTCTTCTCGGAAAGTTTGGTAGAATTCTACAGTGAAGCTGTCCAGAACAGGGCTTATTTTTGTTGGGAGTTTTTTGATTACCTTTTCAATCTCTTCTTTTGGTATACGTCTATTTAGTTGTTCTGCCTCTGTTTGTGTTAGTTTAGGTAGGTAGTGTGTTTCTAGGAATTCATCCATTTCTTACTAGGTTTGCAAATTTGAGTACAGTTTTTCATAGTAATCTGATATAATTCTTTTAATTTCAGTTGGGTCTGTTGTAATATCGCCCATCTCATTTCTTATTCGGGTTATTTGCTTCCTCTCCTGTTTTTCTTTTGTCAGTTTGGCCTGTGGTTTATCGATTTGGTTGAGTTTTTCAAAAAACCAGCTTTTGGTCTTGTTAATTCTTTCCATTGTTTTTCTGCTTTCTATTTCATTTAGTTCAGCTCTAATTTTTATTATTTGTTTTCTTCTGGTGCCTGTGGGTTTCTCTTGTTGCTCTCTTTCTATTTGTTCAAGTTGTAGGGATAGTTCTTTGATTTTAGCCCTTTCTTCTTCTTGGATGTGTGCATTTATTGATATAAATTGGCCTCTGAGCACTGCTTTTGCTGTGTCCCAAAGGTTCTGACAGGAAGTGTTTTCATCCTCATTGGATTCTATGAATTTCTTTATTCCATCCTTAACGTCTTCTATAATCCCGTCATTTTTGAGCCGGGTATTGTTCAGTTTCCAAGTGTTTGATTTCTTTGCCTGTTTTTTCCATTTTTGATTTCCACTTTTATGGCCTTATGGTCAGAGAAGATGCTTTGTAATATTTCAATATTTTGGATTCTGCTAAGGCCTGCTTTATGACCTAATATGTGGTCTATTCTAGAGAATGTTCCATGTGCACTAGAAAAGAAAGTATAGTTGGTTGCTGTTGGGTAAAGTGTTCTGTATATGTCTACGAGGTCAAGTCGGTTGATTGTGGCAATTAGATCTTCTGTGTCTTTACTGAGCTTTGTTCTTGATGTCCCATCCTTCACCGAAAGTGGTGTGTTGAAGTCTCCTACTATTATTGTGCAGCTGTCTGTCTCACTTTTCAATGCTGATAGAGTTTGTTTTATGTATCTTGCAGCCCTGTCATTGGGTGCATAAATATTTAATACGGTTACATCTTCTTGGTGTATTGTCCCTTTAATCATTATATAGTGTCCTTCCTTATCGTTTCTGATGGATTTAACTTTAAAGTCTATTTTGTCAGAAATTAGTATTGCCACTCCTGCTCTTTTATGATTGTTGTTTGCTTGATATATTTTTTTCATCCTTTGAATTTTAGTTTGTGTCTCTAAGTCTAAGGCGTGTCTCTTGTAGGCAGCATATAGACGGATCTTGTTTTTTAATCTGTTCTGCCATTCTATCTCTTTTTTGGTGCATTTAGTCCATTTACATTCAGTGTAATTATGGATAGGTATGAATTTAGTGCTAACATTTTGATGTCTTTATTTGTGTGTTGACAGTTTCTTTTTCCCACTTGATTTTATGTGCTCAGTAGATTTTCTTTATATATTGTCCTTTCCTCATATTTGTTGTCATTGATTTTGTTTCTGCTGAGTCTGTATTTTTCCCTTGTATTTTATTTTGATGAGTAGGTGTGTCTCCTTTGTGGTTATCTTATTATTTACTCCTATTTTTCTAAATTTAAAACTAACTTTTATTTCTTTGTAGTGCCATATGTTCCTCTCCATATGGAAGGTGCGTGATTACATTTCTTATTCCCTCTTTATTATTTTAATGTTGCCTTCTTTTATATAATAACATCGCCATTACCGTGTTTTGAACTTTAATTTTTATATTAATCTTGCTTTGTTTTTTTGGATTTCCCTGTCTGGGTTGACTTCTGGTTGCTCTGCCCAGTGTTCTAGTCTTGGGTTGATACCTGATATTATTGATTTTCTCACCAAAGAACTCCCTTTAGTATTTCTTGTAGTTTTAGTCTGGTTTTTACAAATTCCCCCAACTTGTGTTTACCTGGAAATGTCTTAATTTCACCTTCACATTTAAGAGACAGTTTTGCTGGATATATGACTCTTTGTAGGCAATATTTTTCCTTCAATTTTTTTTTTTTTTTTGGTTTTAACAAAGAGAGATTTATTTTCTCAGAGTCTAGTAGGTTATAAGTCCAAATTCAGGGCATTAGCTTCTGTAGCCTCTAGAGGAAGGCTTCCCCTAGTTGAGGAGCTTCTCAGGTGCAGGGACCCCATGTCCATTGGACGTGCTCTGCCCCTGGTGCTGCTTTCTTGGTGGTATGAGGTCTTCCTGTCTTTCTGCTTGCTTGTATCTTTTTTTTTTTTAATTAACTTTTATTAAGCTTCAAGTGAACGTTTACAAATCCAATCAGTCTGTCACATATAAGTTTACATACATCTTACACCGTACTCCCACCTGCTCTTCCCCTATTGAGTCAGCCCTTTCAGTCTCTCCTTTCGTGACAATTTTGCCAGCTTCCCTCTCTCTCTATCCTCCCATCGCCTCTCCAGACAAGAGCTGCCAACACACTCTCAAGTGACCACCTGATATAATTAGCTCACTCTTCATCAGCATCTCTCTCCCACCCGCTGACCAGTCCCTTTCATGTCCGATGAGTTGTCTTTGGGGATGGTTCCTGTCCTGGGCCGACAGAAGGTCTGGGGAGCATGGCCGCTGGGATTCCTCTAGTCTCAGTCAGACCATTAAGTATGGTCTTTTTATGAGAATTTGGGGTCTGCATGCCACTGATCTCCTGCTCCCTCAGGAGTTCTCTGTTGTGCTCCCTGTCAGGGCAGTCATCGATTGTGGCCGGGCACCAACTAGTTCTTCTGGTCTCAGGATGAAGTAGGTCTCTGGTTCGTGTGGCCCTTTCTGTCTCTTGGGCTCTTAGTTGTCGAGTGACCTTGGTGTTCTTCCTTTTCCTTTCCTCCAGGTGGGTTGAGACCAACTGATGCATCTTAGATGGCCGCTTGTTAGCATTTAAGACCCCAGACGCCACATTTCAAAGTGGGATGCAGAATGTTTTCATAACAGAATTATTTTGCCAATTGACTTAGAAGTCCCCTCAAACCATGTTCCCCAGACCCCCGCCCCTGCTCCGCTGACCTTTGAAGCATTCATTTTATCCAGGAAACTTCTTTGCTTTTGGTCCAGTCCAATTGAGCTGACCTTCCATGTATTGAGTGTTGTCTTTCCCTTCACCTAAAGCAGTTCTTATCTACTGATTAATCAATAAAAAACCCTCCCCCTCCCTCCCTCCCTCCCCCCTTCGTAACCACAAAAGTGTGTGTTCTTCTCAGTTTTTACTATTTCTCCAGATCTTATAATAGTGGTCTTATACAATACTTGTCCTTTTGCCTCTGACTAATTTCGCTCAGCATAATGCCTTCCAGGTTCCTCCATGTTATGAAATGTTTCACAGATTTGTCACTGTTCTTTATCGATGCATAGTATTCCATTGTGTGAATATACCACAATTTATTTACCCATTCATCCGTTGATGGACACCTTGGTTGCTTCCAACTTTTTGCTATTGTAAACAGAGCTGCAATAAACATGGGTGTGCATATATCTGTTTGTGTGAAGGCTCTTGTATGTCTAGGGTATATTCCGAGGAGTGGGATTTCTGGTTGTATGGTAGTTCTATTTCTAACTGTTTAAGATAACGCCAGATAGATTTCCAAAGTGGTTGTACCATTTTACATTCCCACCAGCAGTGTATAAGAGTTCCAATCTCTCCGCAGCCTCTCCAACATTTATTATTTTGTGTTTTTTTTGAGTAATGCCAGCCTTGTTGCAGTGAGATGGAATCTCATCGTAGTTTTAATTTGCATTTCTCTAATGGCGAATGATCGAGAGCATTTTCTCATGTATCTGTTGGCTGCCTGAATATCTTCTTTAGTGAAATGTGTGTTCATATCCTTTGCCCACTTCTTGATTGGGTTGCTTGTCTTTTTGTGGTTGAGTTTTGACAGAATCATGTAGATTTTAGAGATCAGGCGCTGGTCTGAGATGTCATAGCTGAAAATTCTTTCCCAGTCTGTAGGTGGTCTTTTTACTCTTTTGGTGAAGTCTTTAGATGAGCATAGGTGTTTGATTTTTAGGAGCTCCCAGTTATCGGGTTTCTCTTCATCGTTTTTGGTAATGTTTTGTATTCTGTTTATGCCTTGTATTAGGGCTCCTAGGGTTCTCCCAATTTTTTCTTCCATGATCTTTATCATTTTAGTCTTTATGTTTAGGTCTTTGATCCACTAGGAGTTAGTTTTTGTGCATGGTGTGAGGTATGGGTCCTGTTTCATTCTTTTGCAAATGGATATCCAGTTATGCCAGCACCATTTGTTAAAAAGACTATCTTTTCCCTAATTAACTGACACTGGTCCTTTGTCAAATATCAGCTGCTCATATGTGGATGGATTTATATCTGGGTTCTCAATTCTGTTCCATTGGTCTATGTGCCTGTTGTTGTACCAGTACCAGGCTGTTTTGACTACTGTGGCTGTATAATAGCTTCTGAAATCAGGTAGTAGTGAGGCCTCCCACTTTCTTCTTCTTTTTCAGTAATGCTTTGCTTATCCGGGGCTTCTTTCCCTTCCATATGAAATTGGTGATTTGTTTCTCTATCCCCTTAAAATATGACATTGGAATTTGGATTGGAAGTGCATTATATGTATAGATGGCTTTTGGTAGAATAGACATTTTTACTATGTTAAGTCTTCCTATCCATGAGCAAGGTATGTTTTTCCACTTAAGTATGTCCTTTTGAATTTCTTGTAGTAGAGCTTTGTAGTTTTCTTTGTATAGGTCTTTTACATCCTTGGTAAGATTTATTCCTAAGTATTTTATCTTCTTGGGGGCTACTGTGAATGGTATTGATTTGGTTATTTCCTCTTCGGTGTTCTTTTTGTTGATGTAGAGGAATCCAAGTGATTTTTGTATCTTTATTTTATAACCTGAGACTCTGCCAAACTCTTCTATTAGTTTCAGTAGTTCTCTGGAGGATTCCTTAGGGTTTTCTGTGTATAAGATCATGTCATCTGCAAATAGTGATAACTTTACTTCCTCCTTGCCAATCCGGATACCCTTTATTTCTTTGTCTAGCCTAATTGCCCTGGCTAGGACTTCAAGTACGATGTTGAATAAGAACGGTGATAAAGGGCATCCTTTTCTGGTTCTCATTCTCAAGGGAAATGCTTTCAGGTTCTCTCCATTTAGAGTGATATTGGCTGTTGGCTTTGCATAGATGCCCTTTATTATGTTGAGAAATTTTCCTTCAATTCCTATTTTGGTAAGAGTTTTTATCATAAATGGGTGTTGGACTTTGTCAAATGCCTTTTCTGCATCAATTGATAAGATCATGTGGTTTTTATCTTTTGTTTTATTTATGTGATGGATTACATTAATGGTTTTTCTGATATTAAACCAGCTTTGCATACCTGGTATAAATCCCACTTGATCATGGTGAATTATTTTTTTGATGTGTTGTTGGATTCTATTGGCTAGAATTTTGTGGAGGATTTTTGCATCTGTGTTCATGAGGGATATAGGTCTATAATTTTCTTCTTTTGTGATGTCTTTACCTGGTTTTGGTATCAGGGAGATGGTGGCTTCATAGAATGAGTTGGGTAGTATTCCGTCATTTTCTATGCTTTGAAATACCTTCAGGAGTAGTGGTGTTAACTCTTCTCTGAAAGTTTGGTAGAACTCTGCAGTGAAGCCGTCTGGGCCAGGGCTTTTTTTTGTTGGGAGTTTTTTGATTACCGTTTCAATCTCTTTTTTTGTTATGGGTCTATTTAGTTGTTCTACTTCTGAATGTGTTAGTTTAGGTAGGTAGTGTTTTTCCAAGAATTCATCCATTTCTTCTAGGTTTTCAAATTTCTTAGAGTACAATTTTTCGTAGTAATCTGAAATGATTCTTTTAATTTCATTTGGTTGTGTTGTGATGTGGTCCTTCTCGTTTCTTATTCGGGTTATTTGTTTCCTTTCCTGTATTTCTTTAGTCAGTCGAGCCAATGGTTTATCAATTTTGTTAATTTTTGCGAAGAACCAGCTTTTGGCTTTGTTAATTCTTTCAATTGTTTTTCTGTTCTCTAATTCATTTAGTTCAGCTCTAATTTTTATTATTTGTTTTCTTCTGGTGCCTGATGGGTTCTTTTGTTGCTCGCTTTCTATTTGTTGAAGTTGTAGGGACAGTTCTCTGCTTTTGGCTCTTTTTTCTTTTTGTATGTGTGCATTTATTGATATAATAGACCTCTGAGCACTGCTTTTGCTGTGTCCCAGAGGTTTTGATAGGAAGTATTTTCATTCTCGTTGCTTTCTATGAATTTCCTTATTCCCTCCTTAATGTCTTCTATAACCCAGTCTTTTTCAGGAGGGTATTGTTCATTTTCCAAGTATTTGATTTCTTTTCCCTAGTTTTTCTGTTATTGATTTCTAGTTTTATTGCCTTGAGGTCTGAGAAGATGCTTTGTAATATTTCGATGTTTTGGATTCTTCAAAGGTTTGTTTTATGACCTAATATGTGGTCTATTCTAGAGAATGTTCCACGTGCACTAGAAAAAAAAGTATACTTTGAAGTAGTTGGGTGGAGAGTTCTGTATAAGTCAATGAGGTCAATTTGGTTGATTGTCGTAAGTAGGTCTTCCGTGTCTCTATTGAGCTTCTTACTGGATGTCCTGTCCTTCTCCGAAAGTGGTCTGTTGAAGTCTCCTACTATAATTTTGGAGGTGTGTATCTCACTTTTCAGTTCTGTTAAAATTTGATTTATGTATCTTGCAGCCCTGTCATTGGGTGCATAAATATTTAATATGGTTATGTCTTCCTGATCAATTGTCCCTTTTATCATTATATAGTGTCCTTCTTTATCCTTTGTGGTGGATTTAAGTCTATTTTGTCAGAAATTAATATTGCTACTCCTCTTCTTTTTTGCTTATTATTTGCTTGATATATTTTTTTCCATCCTTTGAGTTTTAGTTTGTTTGTGTCTTTAAGTCTAAGGTGTGTCTCTTGTAGGCAGCATATAGATGGATCCTGTTTCTTTATCCAGTCCGTGACTCTCTGTCTCTTTATTGGTGCATTTAGTCCATTTACATTCAGCGTAATTATAAATAAGTTTTTAGTGTTGTCTTTTTGATATCTTTCCATGTGTGTTGTTGGCAATTTCATTTTTCCACATACTTTTTTGTGCTGAGACGTTTTTCTTAGTAAATTGTGAGATCCTCATTTTCATAGTGTTTGACTTTATGTTAGTTGAGTCATTACGTTTTTCTTGGCTTTTATCTTGAGTTATGGAGTTGTTATACCTTTTTGTGGTTACCTTACTATTTACCCCGATTTTTCTAAGTAAAAACCTAACTTGTATCGTTCTATATCGCCTTGTATCACTCTCCATCTGGCAGTTCAATGCCTCCTATATTTAGTCCCACTTTTTTATTATTGTGATCTTTTACCTATTGACTTCTATGATTCCCTGTTACGTGTATTATTATTTTTTTAATTAATCTTAATTTGTTTGTTTTTGTGATTTCCCTATTTGAGTTGATATCAGGACATTCTGTTTTGTAACCTTGTATTGTGCTGGTATCTGATATTATTGGTTTTCTGACCAAACAATATCCTTTAGTATTTCTTGTAGCTTTGGTTTGGTTTTTGCAAATTCTCTAAACTTGTGTTTATCTGTAAATATCTTAATTTTGCCTTCATATTTCAGAGAGAGTTTTGCTGGATATATGATCCTTGGCTGGCAATTTTTCTCCTTCAGTGCTCTGTATATGTCGTCCCATTCCCTTCTTGCATGCATGGTTTCTGCTGGGTAGTCTGAACTTATTCTTATTGATTCTCCCTTGAAGGAAACCTTTCTTTTCTCCCTAGCTGCTTTTAAAATTTTCTGTTTATCCTTGGTTTTGGCGAGTTTGATGATAATATGTCTTGGTGTTTTTCTTTTTGGATCAATCTTAAATGGAGTTCGATGAGCATCTTGGATAGATATCCTTTTGTCTTTCATGATGTCAGGGAAGTTTTCTGTCAGGAGTTCTTCAACTGTTTTCTCTGTCCCCCCTCCCTGTTCTGGGACTCCAATCACATGCAAGTTATCCTTCTTGATAGAGTCCCACATGATTCTTAGGGTTTCTTCATTCTTTTTAATTCTTTTTTCTGATTTTTTTCAGCTATGTTGGTGTTGATTCCCTGGTCCTCCAGATGTCCCAGTCTGCATTCTAATTGCTCGAGTCTGCTCCTCTGACTTCCTAGTGCGTTGTCTAATTCTGTAATTTTATTGTTAATCTTTTGGATTTCTACTTGTTGTCTCTCTATGGATTCTTGCAACTTATTAATTTTTCGACTATGTTCTTGAATAATCTTTTTGAGTTCTTCAACAGTTTTATCGGTATGTTCCTTGGCTTTTTCTGCAGTTTGCCTTATTTCATTTGTGATGTCTTGAAAAAAAAGCATTCTGTAAATTAGTTTTTTATATTCTGTATCTGATAATTCCAGGATTGTATCTTCATTTGGGAAAGATTTTGATTCTTTTGTTTGGGGGGTTGGAGAAGCTGTCATGGTCTGCTTCTTTATGTGGTTTGATATGGACTGCTGTCTCAGAGCCATCACTGGGAAACTAGTTTTTCCAGAAAATCCGCTAAAAAAAAATGCAGTCTGATCCCTATCAGAGTTCTCCCTCTGGCTCAGGCTATTCGGATGTTAATGAAGCCGCCTGGGGAGGGTGGGGGAGGGATCAGAGAGATAGGAGAGTAGCACCTCAGAATATAGCCAGAGTTGCTTTTCTTGCTTGGAATGACTATTATATCTGAGATTTCCACGGGGCGCATCTCCTATGTGTGCTGGCTGTGTGGAGATTGCCCCCGGGGGGTCTGGCCCGCTGGAGTCATGGTCAGATCCTCTGCTGCCAGCCTGGAACGGTGCACTCCGGACTCCAAAATCAGTCGGTGCCTCCCGGGAACTCCCCGTCCCGCCTCCCGCGTTGCCGCGCTGCCCCCGAGAACCGGCTGGGCTCCCCCCCGGGGTCAGCTCAGGCAAGCGGAGCTGCTCCCCTGCCTGCACCGCGACCTCGCAGCCCGGTTGGGACGCCACTCTCCCCACTCCAAGACCCGTCGCTGTCTCCCAGGGATTTCTCCCACCGGCTGCATCGCCACGCCGCCCGCGCGAACCGGCTGAGCCCCCTCCCAGGGTTAGTTCAGGGGGGTGGGGCAGCTCCCCGCGTCCTCGCCCCGCCAAAATCCTGGCGGGATGGCTCCCCGGCTGGGACGCTGCTCTCCCCGCTCCAAGATCTGTCACTGCCTCCCGGGGACTTCTCCCACTGGTTGCGTCACCACGCCGCCCACGCGAACCTGCTGGGCCCCTTCCCGGAATGAGTTCGGGGGTCAGGGCTGGGCCCCTTGTTTGTGCCATCTGCCCACCTGGGCTCTGCCCCAAATCAGGCGCCGAAGGTCACCTGACTGGTACGCTTGCTCCAGGCTCTGAAAACAATCGCTGCCTCCCCGTATTTGTTCATTCTCCGTCTCTAAATCTGTGTTTGTTGTTCAGAGTTCGTAGATTGTTATGTATGTGATCGATTCTCTTGTTTTTCCGAGTCTTTGTTGCAAGAGGGATCTGCGGTAGCTTCCACCTAGTCCACCATCTTGGCCCCACCCCTCCTTCAATTTTTTAAAAATGTCATCCCATTGCCTTCTTGCCTGCATAGGTTCTGCCAAATAGTCCGAATTTATTCTTATTGGCTCTCCTTTGTAGGTGACTTTTTGTTTATCCCTCGCTGCTCTTATAATTCTCTATCTTTGGTTTTGACAAGTTTGATTATAATATGTCTTGGTGACTTTCTTTTAACATCTACCTTATGCGGAGTTTGATGAGCATCTTGGATAGATATCTTCTCATCTTTCACGATATCAGGGAAGTTTTCTGCCAACAAATCTTCAACAATTTTCTCTGTATTTTCTGTTATCTCTCCCTGTTCTGGTACTCCAGTCACTTGTAGGTTATTTGTCTTGATAGAGTCCCACATGATTCTTAAGGTTTCTTCATTTTTTAAAATTCTTTTTTCTGATTTTTCTTCAAATATATTAGTACCAAGTGATTTATCTCCAAGTTCAGAAATTCTAGCTTCTACTTGCTCAATTCTGCTCCTCTGTTTTTCTATTGAGTTATCTAATTCTGGAATTTTATTTTTAATCTTCTGAATTTCTGATTGCTGCCTGTCTATGGATTTTTCCAGCTTATTAAACTTTTCATTATGTTCCTGAATAATCTTTCTAATTTCTTCAGTTGCTTTATCTGTGTGTTCCTTGGCTTGTTCTGCATATTGCCTCATTTCCTTCCTGATGTCTTGAAGGGTTTTGTATATTTAACTTTTGTATTCTGCATCTGGTAATTCCAGGAATGCACTCCCATGTAGAAGATCCCTGGATTCTTTGTTTTGAGAACATGTTGAGGTGATCACGACCTGTTTCTTTATATGACTTGATATTGACTGTTGTCTCCGAGCCATCTATAAGTTATTGTATTAGTTTATGCTTCCTTACTGTATCTTAGCTGCTTGATTTGTTTTCTTTTGGTATACCCCTATGGGTTGCTTGAGTGAGCTAGCTTGATTATTTTCACCTTTGGAGCTCTGGTGTCCTGTCTCCAGCTGGCTAGAGCTGTTATAAGGTATATCAGTCTAGAAGTCCATTCAGTTTTCTCCTATGAATTCTGCTCAGGTTTCCAGGTAGCTGATATCAAGTGTGTGGTACAGGCTCTGTCCTAGAGTCTTAGAGGGGCAGCGGTGATTGGCGTATATACCGGTATCTGATTGCAGCAGGGGTCACGCTCTGAACAAGGCAGGGGGCTGAGAACCAACCCCTGAGTGTCTCTGAGGAAAGCACATCCCTGTTCCCTAGAGCATGCTGGTGGGTGGGTTCTGCATAGGGACCATGGACACCCAAATTTTTTGTTTTAAGGACAGGGAGGTACCAGTTATCTTTGGACCCCGGTCACAGGTGGCTGGGTTACCTGAGTGGAGCTACCAGTCCTTAGGTCCCTGTTGTGGGCAGGTGAGGACCTTGTTTAATAGGCAAAGCAAAGTCAAACGTCAAACACCCACCTCTCCACCGCACAGCTGAAATGGTTGCAGTTTGCCAACAAGGGCCTATTCTCCCAATATAGGCCCACACAGGTCCATACAGAAGGAAAAGGTGCTCAAGGTCCACAGATGGCTTATGCCTAGACAGGAGCCACTTCTGTCCTGAGCTCCCGCACTTAATGGAGCTAGCAAATTATCTTTTCCCCCCAGTTGGAATTTTTTTCCTTCCCTAAGGCCAGGAGGATGGCTCTAGGTGTTAACTAGGGTCTATCTCAGGCCCAGGGATTCAGCCACTGAAGCTGGCTTTGGGGGGGGGGCGGGGTAAAATAAATGCAAGTACTTAGCTTTTGCCAAGAGCACACCATTCTCCTCAGGTTCCAGAGGTGTGAGCTGGCTGTGTGGCTGGCTGCTTCTCCCTGAGGAAACTGCGGCCAAACACTAGGACCAGCCCGCCGCCGCCGCTGCTCCGGGAATGGTGCCTGAGGGCTCCCCGCGATCCAGGTCCAGTAATTCCTTTCCACTTCTGAACAGCCTCTTCCTCCTCCTGCCCCTCAGTTCATTGTCTAAGCTTGCCTTTAATGCTCAGGGCTTCCAGCTTGTCATAAATATACTCGTTTTACTTGTTTTTTCGGGTCTTTGTTGTAAAGAGGGCTCGACAGAAGCTACTGTCTATTCTGCCATCTTGGCTCTGCCTCTTTTCTGTTTACTTTTGAGGTGCTTGAAAATATCTGAGATCAGAGAAATCTCCCTTTTGCAACATTCTTTCTGAATAAAGCACCTCTTTATCTAAGTCTGGATTTGTTTTTATTTGACTCTATTATCCCAAAGAGAAAGAGACAGATGAGGTGAGCCTTATTTATCAAATTGGTTTTAAGCTTAGAGGCAGTTTCAAGACAAGAGTACAGGAAATAAGAACCTAAGCAGAGAATAGCAGTCCTGCTCAATGGAAGAAACAAAAATCAGTGTTCAAGAAGTTGAGGTTACTAGAATTTCCAAGACAGAGGGACAAACAGGAAGAAACTATAGAGGGAGAATTCTCTACAAATCTGCACTGCCAACCTTTAGAGTCTTTGGCTGAACACTAATTTCTGTAAACATGTGGGGCAAAACTCCATGAAAATACCAGCAAAGGATAATGACCAGAGAAAAATAAAGTCAATAATTGCCTGAAAACACACAAAAAAAGAGACACACACATTTGGCCAGTCAGAGGCGAAAGACCCCTTTTAACATCCAGATCATCAGCAGAAATTACAGAAGTGGCCTTATTAGTATTCTGAAAAAATTGCCCTTGAGTATAGACTCCTAAAGCCAGCTTTAATAAAGCTTAAAAATAAGCCTTTGGAGGATCAAGCTGATCCATAACAAAATTAAATCCGTACTAAAATAAATTCATTACAGGTAGTCTTCTCTTTCTACTGCAGTATGGGACCATAAGAACAATGGTTCAGGCTAAAATCATGCAAAGAAGTCTTAAAAATCAATGGGAAAATTACTATTTTCCTGACATTTAAATCTTTTTGTTAAAACTTTAAGAATTCTGACTTCTTTACAAATTTACGGGTAAATTAAAAAATACTATTTCATATGGCAAGCAGTAATTTAAAACATCAGAAACATTGAGAATTAAAGTGTTTTACCACTTCCTAAAGAACTTATCAAAGCCTAAATAGAGTGGCTTCATTCATCGCAGATCCTGTCTCTTACAACTAAAATCCTTGCACCTAACAGAACAAAAAAGCATAGGAAGTCTCTGAAAAGATGGAAGTCGAAAGAAGACTGCTTAGGGACCTCTGGATCTCCTCACTGTCTCCCTTACATCCTGGACAGGGTGGAGCAGAAGTCTTCCAGTTGGAGCCTCCTAGAAGCACAGACAGAAAAGCTAAAAGAAAACTCGTACCCTAGTCTGTCGTTGTTGTTGTTAGTGTCTTCAAGTCAATTCTGACTCATAGCGACCCTATGCACAACAGAAGAAAACACTGCCCGGTCCTGCAGCATCCTTACAACCGTTGTTATGCTTGAGCCCATTGTTGCAGCCACTGTGTCAATCCACCTAGTTGAGAGTCTTCCTTTTCCACTTACTGTGTACATTGCCACGCATGATGCCCTTCTCCAGAGACTGATCCCTCCTGACAACATGTCCAAAGTATGTAAGATGCAGTCTCGCCATCCTTGCTTCTAAGGAGCATTCTGATTGTACTTCCTCCACGACAGATTTATTTGTTCTTCTGGCAGTCTATGGTATATTCAATATTCTTCACAAACACCACAATTTAAAGGCATCAATTCTTCTTCGGTCTTCCTTATTCATTGTTCAGCTTTCACATGCATATGATGCAATTGAAAATACCATGGCTTGGGTCAGGCACACCTTGCTCTTCAACAGTTTGACAGGGTCCTTTACAGCAGATTTACCCGACGCAATGTGTCTTTTGATTTCTTGACTGCTGCTTCCATGGCTGTTGATTGTGGATCCAAGTAAAATGAAATCCTTGACAGCTTCAATCTTTTCTCCATTTATCATGATGTTGCTCATTGGTCCAGTTGTGAGGATTTTCGTTTTCTTTATGTTGAGGTGCAATCCATACTGAAGGCTATGGTCTTTGATCTTCATCAGTAAGTGCTTCAAGTCCTCTTCATGTTCAGCAAGCAAGGTTGTGTCATCTGCATAACGCATGCAGGCTGTTAATGAGTCTTCCTCCAATCCTGATGCCCCATTCTTCTTCATATAGTCCAGCTTCTCAGAGTATTTGCTCAGCATACAGACTGAATAGGTATGGTGAAAGAATACAGCCCTGGCACACACCTTTCCTGACTTTAAATCAATCAGCGTCTCCTTGTTCTGTCTGAACTACTGCTTCTTCATCTATGTAAAGGTTCCTCATGAGCACAATTAAGTGTTCTGGAATTCCCATTCTTCACAATGTTATCCATAATTTGTTATGATCCACACAGTTGAATGCCTTTGCATCGTGAATAAAACATAGGTAAACATCCCTCTGGTATTCTCTGCTTTCAGCCAGGATCCATCTGACATCAGCAATGATATCCCTGGTTCCACGTCCTCTTCTGAAACTGGACTGAATTTCAGGCAGTTCCCTGTTGATACACTGCTGCAGCCATTTTTGAATGATCTTCAGCAAAATTTTGCTTGTGTGTGATATTAATGCTAAAAAAAAAAATTTTTTTTATATTGTTCTATAATTTCCACATTTGGTTGGATCAACTTTCTTGGGAATAGGCATAAATATGGATCTCTTCCAGTCATTTGGCCAGGAAGTTGTCTTCCATATTTCTTGGCATAGATGAGTGAGATCCTCCAGCACTGCATCCATTTGTTGAAACATCTCAAATCTCAATTGATATTCCATCAATTCCTGGAGCCTTGTTTTTCGCCAATACCTTCAGAGCACCTTGGACTTCTTCCTTCAGTACCATCGGTTCCTGATTGCATGCTACCTCTTGAAATGGTTGAACATTGGCTAATTATTTTGATATAATGACTCTGTGTATTCCTTCTTTTGATGCTTCCTGCATCATTTAATATTTTTCCCATAGGATCCTTCACTATTGCAACTCGAGGCTTGAATTTTTTCTTCAGTTCTTTCAGCTTGAGAAACACTGAGTGTGTTCTTCCCTTTTGGTTTTCCATTTCCAGCTCTCTGCACTTGGCATTATAATACTTAACTTTGTCTTCTCGGGCAGCCCTTTGAAATCTTCTGTTCAGTTCTTTTACTTCATCAATTTTTTCTTTTGCTTTAGCTGCTCCACGTTCAAGAACAAGCTTCAGAGTCTCCTCCGACATCCATCTTGGTCTTTTCTTTTTCCTGTCTTTTCAATGACCTCTTGCTTTTTCATGTATGATGTCCTTCATGTCATTCGACATCTCACCCAGTCTTTGGTCACCAGTGTTCAATGCGTCAAGTGTATTTTTCAGATGGTCTCTAAATTCAGGTGAGATATACTCAAGGTCATATTTTGGCTCTTGAGGACTTGCTCTGATTTTCTTTGGTTTCAGCTTGAACTTGCATAGGAGCAATTGATGGTCTGTTCCACAGTCGGCCCCTGGCCTTGTTCTGATTGATGATATTGAACTTTCCCATTGTCTCTTTCCACAGATGTAGTCAGTTTGATTTCTGTGTGTTCCATCTAGCGAGGTCCATGTATATAGTCGCCATTTGTGTTGATGAAAGAAGGTATTTGCAATGAAGAAGTCGTTGGTCTTGCAAAATTCTATCATTCGATCTCCAGCATTGTTTCTATCACCAAGGCCACATTTTCCAACTACTAATCCTTCTTCTTGTTTCCAACTTTCACATTAAAATCACCAGTAATTATCAATGCATCTTGATTGCATGTTCGATCAATTTCAGACTGCAACTGCTGATAAAAATCTTCTATTTCTTTATCTTTGGCCCTAGCGGTTGGTGCGTATATTTGAATAATAGTCATATTTACTGGTCTTCCTTGGAGGCATATGGATATTATCCTATCAGGGACAGCATTGTACTGCAGGATAGATCTTGAAATGTTCTTTTTGATGATGAATGCAACATCATTTGTCTTCAAGTTTTCATTCCCGGCATAGTAGACTATATGATTGTCCAATTCAAAATGGCCAATACCAGTCCATTTCAGTTCACTAATGCCTAGGATACTGATGTTTATGTATTCCATTTCATTTTTCACGATTTCCAATTTTCCTAGATTCATACTTTGTACATTCCAGGTTCCGATTATTAATGGATGTTTGCAGCTGTTTCTTCTCATTTTGAGTCGTGCCACTTCAGCAGATGAAGGTCCCGAAAGCTTTACTCCATCCACGTCATTAAGGTTGACTCTACTTTGAGGAGGCAGCTCTTCCCCAGTCATCTTTTGAGTGCCTTCCAACCGGGGGGGCTCATGTTCCAGCACTACATCAGACAATGTTCTGATGCTATTTACAAGGTTTTCACTGGCGATGCTTTTCCGAAGTAGACTGCCAGCTCCTACTTCCTAATCTGTCTTAGTCCGGAAGCTCAGCTGAAACCTGTCCTCCATGGGTGACCCTGCTGGTATCTGAATACCGGTAGCATAGCTTCCAGCATCACAGCAACATGCAAGCCCCCACAGTACAACAAACTGACAGACACGTGGGGATTAATATACTTATTGCTCTATATAAAATCCAAAAACATACCTGGTGCTTAAAGGACAGTACTTTACTTACCGGCAGGGCTGCATTTGGGAGCAGAGGACCAGTCAACTTCCGTACATGTAATGCTGCTTTGATTATTTGCAAGTTTGTAGCCCGTGTCACATAAAATTTGCACAGTGTCACCTTCCTGGTGTATTTGTCCTGAAGATGAAGAATGTCCATTTTCCACCGAAGGAAAAAAGCACTGTCCTAAAGACCCAAAAGATGACTAATATGTAACATAGAATTTAGAAACTATTACATTGTACAATCTTTAAAAGAGAAATCATGTGTAAAAATTAGTTACATAAAAAAGTTAATGGGAGGCGAGGAGCCAAGATGGCGGACTAGGCAGACGCTACCTCGGATCCCTCTTACAACAAAGACATGGAAAAACAAGTGAATTGGTCACATACATAACAATCTACGAACGCTGAACAACAAACACAGATTTAGAGACGGAGAACGAACTAATACGGGGAAGCAGCGATTGTTTCCAGAGCCTGGAGCCAGCGTACCACTCAGGTACGGCACAATCACAGAGAGCGGCTCCATCCCCCTGAACTAACCCCGGGAGGGGGACCAGCCGGTTCCGCGGGCGGTGTGGGACGCAGCCGGTAGGAGAAGTCCCCGGGAGGCATTGACTTGTCTTGGAGCAGGAAGAGCAGCGTCCCAGCCAGGGAACCATCCCGCCGGGATTTGGACTGGACGCAGCAGATTTTCTGGAAAAACTAGTTTCCCAGTGATGGCTCGGAGAAAACAATCCATATCAAACCACTTAAAGAAGCAGACCATGACAGCTTCTCCAACACCCCAAACAAAATAATCAAAATCTTTCCCAAATGAAGATACAATCCTGGAATTATCAGATACAGAATATAAAAAAATAATTTACAGAATGCTTAAAGATATCACAAATGAACTTAGGATAACTGCAGAAAAAGCCAAGGAACACACTGATAAAACTGTTGAAGAACTCAAAAAAATTATTCAAGAACATAGTGGAAAAATTAATAAGTTGCAAGAATCCATAGAGAGACAACATGTAGAAATCCAAAAGATTAACAATAAAATAACAGAATTAGACAACGCACTAGGAAGTCAGAGGAGCAGACTCGAGCAATTAGAATGCAGACTGGGACATCTGGAGGACCAGGGAATCAACAGCAACATAGCTGAAAAAAAATCAGATAAAAAAATTAAAAAAAAATGAAGAAACCCTAAGAATTATGTGGGACTCTATGAAGAAGGATAACCTGCGGGTGATTGGAGTCCCAGAACAGGGAGGGGAGACAGAAAACACAGAGAAAATAGTTGAAGAACTCCTGACAGAAAACTTCCCTGACATCATGAAAGACGAAAGGATATCTATCCAAGATGCTGATTGAACCCCATTTAAGATTGATCCAAAAAGAAAAACACCAAGACATATTGTCATCAAACTCACCAAAACCAAAGATAAACAGAAAATTTTAAAAGCAGCCAGGGAGAAAAGAAAGGTTTCCTTCAAGGGAGAATCAATAAGAATAAGTTCAGACTACTCAGCAGAAACCATGCAGGCAAGAAGGGAATGGGACGACGTGTACAGAACACTGAAGGAGAAAAATTGCCAGCCAAGGATCATATATCCAGCAAAACTCTCTCTGAAATATGAAGGCGAAATTAAGATATTTACAGACAAGCACAAGTTTAGAGAATTTACAAAAACCAAACCAAAGCTACAAGAAATACTAAAGGATATTGTTTGGTCAGAGAACCAATAATATCAGATATCAGCACAACACAAGGTCACAAAACAGAATGTCCAGATATCAACTCAAATAGGGAAATCACAAAAACAAACAAATTAAGATTAATTAAAAAAAATACACATAACAGGGAATCATGGAAGTCAATAGGTAAAGATCACAATAATCAAAAAGAGGGACTAAATACAGGAGGCATTGAACTGCCATATGGAGAGTGATACAAGGCGATATAGAACAATACAAGTTAGGTTTTTACTTAGAAAAATAGGGGTAAATAATAAGGTAACCACAAAAAGGTATAACAACTCTATAACTCAAGATAAAAGCCAAGGAAAACGTAACGACTCAACTAACATAAAGTCAAACACTATGAAAATGAGGATCTCACAATTTACTAAGAAAAACGCCTCAGCACAAAAAACTATGTGGAAAAATGAAATTGTCAACAACACACATAAAAAGGCATCAAAATGACAGCACTAAAAACTTATTTATCTATAATTACCCTGAATGTAAATGGACTAAATGCACCAATAAAGAGACAGAGAGTCACGGACTGGATAAAGAAACACGATCCATCTATATGCTGCCTACAAGAGACACACCTTAGACTTAGAGACACAAACAAACTAAAACTCAAAGGATGGAAAAAAATATATCAAGCAAACAATAAGCAAAAAAGAAGAGGAGTAGCAATATTAATTTCTGACAAAATAAACTTTAGACTTAAATCCACCACAAAGGATAAAGAAGGACACTATATAATGATAAAAGGGACAATTGATCAGGAAGACATAACCATATTAAATATATATGCACCCAATGACAGGGCTGCAAGATATATAAATCAAATTTTAACAGAATTGAAAAGTGAGATAGATACCTCCACAATTATAGTAGGAGACTTCAACACACCACTTTCGGAGAAGGACAGGACATACAGTAAGAAGCTCAATAGAGACATGGAAGATCTAATTACAACAATCAACCAACTTGACCTCATTGACTTATACAGAACTCTCCACCCAACTGCTGCAGAATACACTTTTTTTTCTAGTGCACATGGAACATTCTCTAGAATAGACCACATATTAGGTCATAAAACAAACCTTTGAAGAATCCAAAACATCGAAATATTACAAAGCATCTTCTCAGACCACAAGGCAATAAAACTAGAGATCAATAACAGAAAAACTAGGGAAAAGAAATCAAATACTTGGAAAATGAACAATACCCTCCTGAAAAAGACTGGGTTATAGAAGACATCAAGGAGGGAATAAGGAAATTCATAGAAAGCAACGAGAATGAAAATACTTCCTATCAAAACCTCTGGGACACAGCGAAAGCAATGCTCAGAGGCCAATTTATATCGATAAATGCACACATACAAAAAGAAAAAAGAGCCAAAATCAGAGAACTGTCCCTACAACTTGAACAAATAGAAAGTGAGCAACAAAAGAATCCATCAGGCACCAGAAGAAAACAAATAATAAAAATTAGAGCTGAACTAAATGAATTAGAGAACAGAAAAACAATTGAAAGAATTAACAAAGCCAAAAGCTGGTTCTTTGAAAAAATTAACAAAATTGATAAACCCTTGGCTAGACTGACTAAAGAAATACAGGAAAGGAAACAAATAACCCGAATAAGAAACGAGAAAGACCACATCACAACACAACCAAATGAAATTAAAAGAATCATTTCAGATTATTATGAGAAATTGTACTCTAAGAAATTTGAAAACCTAGAAGAAATGAATGAATTCCTGGAAAAACACTACCTACCTAAACTAACACATTCAGAAGTAGAACAACTAAATAGACCCATAACAAAAAAAGAGATTGAAACGGTAATCAAAAAACTCCCAACAAAAAAAAGCCCTGGCCCGGACGGCTTCACTGCAGAGTTCTACCAAACTTTCAGAGAAGAGTTAACACCACTACTCCTGAAGGTATTCCAAAGCATAGAAAATGACGGAATACTACCCAACTCATTCTATGAAACCACCATCTCCCTGATACCAAAACTAGGTAAAGACATTACAAAAAAAGAAAATTATACACCTATATCCCTCATGAACATAGATGCAAAAATCCTCCACAAAATTCTAGCCAATAGAATCCAACGACACATCAAAAAAATAATTCACCATGATCAAGTGGGATTTATACCAGGTATGCAAAGCTGGTTTAATATCAGAAAAACCATTAATGTAATCTATCACATAAATAAAACAAAAGACAAAAAGCACATGATCTTATCAATTGATGCAGAAAAGGCATTTGACAAAGTCCAACACCCATTTATGATAAAAACTCTTACCAAAATAGGAACTGAAGGAAAATTTCTCAACATAATAAAGGGCATCTATGCAAAGCCAATAGCCAATATCACTCTAAATGGAGAGAACCTGAAAGCATTTCCCTTGAGAACGGGAACCAGACAAGGATGCCCTTTATCACCGCTCTTATTCAACATCATCATGCTGGAAGTCCTAGCCAGGGCAATTAGGCTAGACAAAGAAATAAAAGGTATCCGGATTGGCAAGGAGGAAGTAAAATTATCACTATTTGCAGATGACATGATCTTATACACAGAAAACCCTAAGGAATCCTGCAGAAAACTACTGAAACTAATAGAAGAGTTTGGCAGAGTCTCAGGTTATCAAATAAACATACAAAAATCACTTGGATTCCTCTACATCAACAAAAAGAACACCGAAGAGGAAATAACCAAATCAATACCATTCACAGTAGCCCCCAAGAAGATAAAATACTTAGGAATAAATCTTACCAAGGATGTAAAAGACCTATACAAAGAAAACTACAAAGCTCTACTACAAGAAATTCAAAAGGACATACTTAAGTGGAAAAACATACCCTGCTCATGGATAGGAAGACTTAACATAGTAAAAATGTCTATTCTACCAAAAGCCATCTATACATTTAACGCACTTCCGATCCAAATTCCAATGTCATATTTTAAGGGGATAGAGAAACAAATCACCAATTTCACATGGAAGGGAAAGAAGCCCCGGATAAGCAAAGCACTACTGAAAAAGAAGAAGAAAGTGGGAGGCCTCACTTTACCTGATTTCAGAACCTATTATACAGCCACAGTAGTCAAAACAGCCTGGTACTGGTACAACAACAGGCACATAGACCAATGGAACAGAATTGAGAACCCAGACATAGATCCATCCACGTATGAGCAGCTGATATTTGACAAAGGACCAGTGTCAATTAATTGGGGAAAAGATAGCCTTTTTAACAAATGGTGCTGGCATAACTGGATATCCATTTGTAAAAAAATGAAACAGGACCCATACCTCACACCATGCACAAAAACTAACTCCAAGTGGATCAAAGACCTAAACATAAAGACTAAAATGATAAAGATCATGGAAGAAAAAATAGGGACAACCCTAGGAGCCCTAATACAAGGTATAAACAGAATACAAAACATTACCAAAAATGATGAAGAGAAACCCGATAACTGGGAGCTCCTAAAAATCAAACACCTATGCTTATCTAAAGACTTCTCCAAAAGAGTAAAAAGACCACCTACAGACTGGGAAAGAATTTTCAGCTATGACATCTCAGACCAGCGCCTGATCTCTAAAATCTACATGATTCTGTCAAAACTCAACCACAAAAAGACAAACAACCCAATCAAGAAGTGGGCAAAGGATATGAACACACATTTCACTAAAGAAGATATTCAGGCAGCCAACAGATACATGAGAAAATGCTCTCGATCATTAGCCATTAGAGAAATGCAAATTAAAACTACGATGAGATTTCATCTCACACCAAGAAGGCTGGCATTAATCCAAAGAACACAAAATAATAAATGTTGGAGAGACTGCAGAGAGATTGGAACTCTCATACACTGCTGGTGGGAATGTAAAATGGTACAACCACTTTGGAAATCTATCTGGCGTTATCTTAAACAGTTAGAAATAGAACTACCATACAACCCAGAAATCCCACTCCTGGGAATATACCCTAGAGATACAAGAGCCTTCATACAAACAGATATATGCACACCCATGTTTATTGCAGCTCTGTATACAATAGCAAAAAGCTGGAAGCAACCAAGGTGTCCATCAAAGGATGAATGGGTAAATAAATTGTGGTATATTCACACAATGGAATACTACGCTTCGATAAAGAACAGTGATGAATCTGTGAAACATTTCATAACATGGAGGAAGCTGGAAGGCATTATGCTGAGCGAAATGAGTCAGAGGCAAAAGGACAAATATTGTATAAGACCACTATTATAAAATCTTGAGAAATAGTAAACCTGAGAAGAACACATACTTTTGTGGTTCCGAGGGGGGGAGGGAGGGAGGGTGGGAGAGGGTTTTTTATTGATTAATCAGTAGATAAGAACTGCTTTAGGTGAAGGGAAAGACAACACTCAATACATGGAAGGTCAGCTCAATTGGACTGGATCAAAAGCAAAGAAGTTTCCGGGATAAAATGAATGCTTCAAAGGTCAGCGGAGCAAGCGCGGGGGTCTGGGGAACATGGTTTGAGGGGACTTCTAAGTCAATTGGCAAAATAATTCTATTATGAAATCATTCTGCATCCCACTTTGAAATGTGGCGTCTGGGGTCTTAAATGCTAACAAGCGGCCATCTAAGATGCATCAATTGGTCTCAACCCACCTGGAAAATGAAGAACACCAAGGCCACATGACAACTAAGAGCCCAAGAGACAGAAAGGGCCACATGAACCAGAGACCTACATCATCCTGAGACCAGAAGAACTAGTTGGTGCCCGGCCACAATCGATGACTGCCCTGACAGGGAGCACAGCAGAGGATCCCTGAGGGAGCAGGAGATCAGTGGGATACAGACCCCAAATTCTCATGAAAAGACCAAACTTAATGGTCTGACTGAAACTAGAGGAATCCCAGCGGCCATGCTCCCCAGACCTTCTGTTGGCACAGGACAGGAACCATCCCCGAAGACAACTCAGCAGACATGAAAGGGACTGGTCAGCAGGAGGGAGAGAGACACTCATGAAGAGTGAGCTAATTATATCAGGTGGACACTTGAGATTGTGTTGGCAACTCTTGTCTGGAGAGGGGATGGGAGGATAGAGAGAGAGGGAAGCCGGCAAAATTGTCAAGAAAGGAGAGACTGAAAGGGCTGACTCAAGAGGGGGAGAGTAAGTGGGAGTAGGGAGTGAGATGTATGTAAACTTATATGTGACAGACTGATTGGATTTGTAAACGTTCACTTGAAGCTTAATAAAAGTTATAAAAAAAAAATTAATGGATGTTAAAAAAGAAAAATATGCAACTCCTTCAATCACTGCTTTGTAACAGAAAGCAGTTTTTACCTGTAAGAGGTTTTTAGATATTAAAGAAGTTACTATTTTTATTTCTCGTTTGATTCTCATGAATTGCTTTCCAGAGGTGGAAGCAGAAGACTTTTATGTCCTTGGTGGGCTTGCCTCTGTTTTCTCTGTCAGGATCCTCTCTCACTTTCTGCCATTCCTCTACATTCATCAAAAGAATAACACATAGATAATTTTAAGGAACAAAAGATGTGATAAATGGAAAACACAAAAATAGGGAAAATAGCATAAACAAAATTGCACCTTGAATATTCAAAAAAGTATCAAATTTTACATCAGATATACAGAAAAATGAAATGTCTTGAAAAAAGCTGTGTTCACACATTATAAAATCAGTGTTTACATATTAGCAGTTAAAATCATTGAGGAAATCCTGGTGGCGTAGCAGTTAAGTGACAAAAGTAGGATTTAAAACTAAAACATTTGGACATTAAAATATTTAGCAAAAGTATATATATATATATATATATATTCTTTCTCATTAGATTTACATGAGCAACTCCTTACGAAAAGAAGAAAAATGACACGTATTACTTTTCTGGCTCATCTGGTCCCCACCCCAGGATTGTGAAGACTGATCTCTTCAGGCACATCTCACTCCACTCATGAATGATCTTCCAGATAATGGTGAGAGCATTTACTCACTGCGACACTTTGGTATTGGTGACCAGCCTTCCTCTGTGCAGGTTATTCGAGTCCAGAGAGACTGCGAAGCAGACACATAGCTATGATCACAGGTATAGTACAAATATTTTCCCATAGCAACTGGGAAGATTCTTTTAGGCTGATTTTCACCATATGTTTTTTCACGTTTTATTTCTGGAAAATTACAAATTTTCTCTTGGGAAAAACAAAACAAATAATACACAGGTTTATTAAAAATAATACTTTAAAAATGACATCAATAATTCTATTATTACATATAGCTGAATTTGTCAGTTGTGTTAGTTATCTGGGGACTGGGAAAATCTATTTCTCAACCTACAAAGCTGTTTGAGGAGGTCAGTTTGGGAGTCACATAATGTGTATCTTTTCTAAGTACCTCCAAGATTAAAATCACACAAAAATGTAAATTAAGAGGAAGACGGTAAAGGTGATTCTATCTATTAGACTTTGCAGGTCTAAGAAACATCCTGCTGGTCTAAGAAATATGCTGCTATTCGTAGTTCTCCATTTCCTTCCTTCATCTCTCTCTTCCTTTGCCTTTCCCTTTTTCCGTAAAAAGAATTTGAATATAAAATATTAATTTAAAAAAGAACAATATAACAAAGATATAATTACTAAATTCTGATGAATGCCCTCTAGAAATATTGATGTAGGTATGTTTATACATTTTTGAGTAATTATCACTACCCTTTATTGAAATTGTGTAAATATCATCATTCCTTTTTAGAGTGCTTTTGAGAAAATGAGGCTGGTAGGCTCCTCAAGCTCTAGTCCTTATATCAAAAGAGCACTATTTTTCCTTATTTTTTTTCTGTCTTATCCCATTTTTATCTGTTTTGTCTTTGTTTGAAAAAGGTACATGTAGCAATTCAGCTAACAAAGAAGTTAACAAGGGAAATTCATTTTTCTACACTTGACAGTGTTCAAGGTTGATGTTCCAAAATTATTAAAACTATTAAAAGATGTGAAAGGAAACACTGTAAGATATGAAGCTATGTGTTCGGAAATAAAAATGAGAATGGCATTATTTTGAGAGGTGTGGGTGTGGGGAAAGATAATCTCATAAACTGATAACGGAATTTCAAGCATTGTCCCTGGTTACTCTCATTCAAAGGAGTCCTAGTGTCCAGTGGTTACAGCACTCGGCAGCTAACCAAAAAGTTCCTCAGTTTGAACCCACCAGCTGCTCTGCAGGAGAAATGACCTGGCAATCTGCTCCAGTAAAGATTTCAGTCTAGGAAATCCAATGGGGCCGTTCTACTCTGTCCTAGAGTGTCACTATGAGTCAGGATTGCCTTAACAGCACACAACTCTCATTCAGAAATTCTAAACTTCAAGCAAATTACAGTTTACTTCTTCATAAATAACCATACTTGGTTGAACCACCATGATCTTTGTTCCCCTTGTTTCCACTGCTCAGAGTAATCTCTGCATCTTTCATTGATCTCAATCTGATCATCCTTCCAAAAAATCACTCAAGTGCATTTGGCAAAGATTTATAAAGTGATTAATACCTGCCAGGCACAACTTCTGTGTCTAAACCTCCGGCATCTAGCTACCCAATTCAGGAGCTGAGAATCATTTCACTTCTCTGTGAATGTTAATAAAGTCTTATGTTTGGATGCATATATTTTTTGCTGTACATATTTTTAGTTGTTAACATGTTTTCTCTCTTAAGAGAAGTGCTCTGAAGCATGGATATGGTTGTTTGTTGTTATCCCTTTCCAGCTCTTTGTATTGCAGCATGAATCAACATGTTACTCAGTAAACACTGTGTTACTGGATACATAAAAATACTTTTATCTCCGCACATGTGTTCTTTTACTAAGTGGATAGCTTTCTTAAACGCCAGTTTTAAAGAGAATTTACTGAAGAAGACTAGTTTTCAGCTTGAATCTCAGGCAGGTTTTGTCCAAATTCCACTGGTCACATTCAAGTTGGCACATTCCAATTCCCCTGCTATATCTTATATTTAAAAGTATCTTTTTTTCCCATCTCCAGCAGAAGACAGACCTTTTAGCATACACTTGGGAATCAGGAGAAAAGACAATCAAATTATACATCAACTAGGTTCCTCAGCAAGTACACTGATGACAGAGCCCTCGATCTAGTTGAACTGGATGACTGTGGTGCTTTTAAAGGGGAAACTTAAAACTGTTTACAAATATAGAATTAATATAGTTGTTGTCGTGTGCCATTGAGTCGATTCTGACAAATAGTGGACGTATAGGACAGTATAGAACAGCTCCACAGGGTTCTCTAGGCTGTAATCTTCATGGGAGCAGACTGCCAGGGTTTTCTCCCTTGGAGTGGCTGGTGGGTTTGAACCTGTGACCTGTTGATTAGCAGCGGAGTACTTAGCCATTGTGTAACCAGGGATCCCTCATAATTAATAAAAAAAAAAAAAAATTAAGTACTGCATTACGATAACGAAGGAGGAAAATCAGGTACTAAAGTCAAAGAGTTAACGGTTTCAAATTATCTATATGTTTGTTTATATATGTAAAATTTGCCAATAAACTCAGAAGAGTAAATTAAAATGTATTGGCATTTTTGCCTGCTAATTTTGTTGAACTATTAAATTAATGATAAGGTTAATGGTTTCTACTAGCTTTATTGATGTATAATTGCTATGAAATACACTGTACATTTTTAAAATGCTCATTTTGAGAGGTTTTGACATTTGAATCTGTGAAGCCATCATCACAGTGAAGACTATGAAAATATTTGCTCTCCAAAATTCCCTTGTATTACAAATAAAAAGGCCCCAAAATATTTCCAAGTCAGAGTCAGGCTTTTCTTGTGACATGTTTTCTAGTTAAGGCTTTATAAGCATATTCACATGTCTCAATAATCACTATTGAATGGCTTCTCACACTTTGGAACTCAGGAAACAGAGACAACATGACTTATTTTGTTTTCCTTTTAGGTTATTATAATTTCCCCCAAATGTATACGTCATTATGACCCCACAATACAGAATATTCTTGCCAGTCGACTCATTCAAAAACTACATATACATGAAAGTAGATATAACATACAGCTACATTTAAGAGGGAAGCTGAATGTCCATATGTGTTTTTAACTTGCCTTGTCCCTCAACACAGGACACCCACAAGGTGAGGAGGACATTGATTAGAAACAGCATGTTAGATGTTCCCAATGATATATAAATACACATATTCCAGTTGTACTGTTTTGGGTTTGAAATCAGCTTCATTACCATTTATCAACTGTGACTGTAAAATTAAGTACACTGCAATATAACTAAGTAAATTGAGGTCACTAAGTAAATATCAAAGTTCAGCGAATTTTGCAAAATCTCTAGGTAATTCTCATCAGTGATTTCACAATCATTTCTTTAATTATCACCTGTTACGTACATATACAACTGTCTGTGGGAACAGAATGAATTGTCTCCCAGGGTAATATAAAATGCTAACTTACTGAAATAAAACATCTCTTGAAAATAGGCCAACTTATTCCTCAGCCAGTTGAAAAATATGTAATTGTCGTCTCACAATCCAAGCCATGTTATTAGAACTTTCTTCTGCCTTGTACTTCCTTTCACCCAACTTCATTACTTAGGGGTCTCTGAAAATCAACTAGGGCATTTGGATCATTGTCAACTGTCTGTATTTTTATGGGGTTAGGGAAGAAAACTGCTTTTTTTTTTTTTTTAACTCACACTTGATCACACTAGCTGGTGCAAGGGTTTCAGAACGTTCTTAACATTCAAATAATCTTTAGCTGAAGTTGTATGAGGCACTTTTTTATATGACACAATGTATTGTGACACGTACAATGATTTCCCTTCTATCGAAGGAATGTCACTCAAGCCTCATTTTTTTTAACTGGACTGTCCTCTCACTGACATACTAATTGCTTTTATTCTTTATTTTCATATATATATGAAAATGTATACACGTATGTATGTAAGTATATATATAGAAAAAGAGAGTTAAATATATATACATTTCACATATTTATATGAAATATCTATACCTTTCAAAATATATTTGTCATGTTTTACTCTTAGAATTGCTTTCTAACAGATAATTAATGTTACGTATATATTACTGTGAAGGTGGAGAAAGCAAATCATTAACCAAAGACATTGAGCTAGGTTTTAAAAACTATTTATGTGTATGTTTATTTACTTTAACTACAATAATTTCCAAGTATTGAAAAATATTTAAAATTATGAATAATCAAGACTTCTAGAATAGTTTATAATCTGACTAAATTTCTACTCATAACAATTATATACTCACTATGAGGCAAAATCCAACTACTTGAGTCAAAGCAAGCAGAATTGGAAAACGTTTAACCTTTGAAAGAGTAAAATCAACCTGTGAGACCCATATTTTCCCATCTTTTCAGCTGAGAGCACACCTCAGTCCTCATGGTGCATGGCTGATACAACTGAAGCAGAAATGAGGAGTCTTGTTTTTGTGTTAACTTAGAAGTCTGCGTCTGGTTGGAAAAATATGTGTCAATTGAGGAGAGACATACAGGACAACAGGAAGCCCCATCAAGAAAATCCCCCAAATCTGCACACAACCTCTCTTTAAGTTATTTACCGACTCTACATCGAGTGTTGTGAACTCCAAGAAGTCCAGTAAAAACCACCTGTAGCAGAGCTGAAAACACTGACAAATTCAGCTATTCCCATTTGGGGAGAAAGAATTTGGAGTTCCAGGCTGGGCGGCTTAGTTCATTTCTCATAATTCCTCTTGAACCTTAGAACAGGATATGTCTTACGAGTACCATGTCCCAGGAGTTAACTAAAGAATATGCATTAGACAAAGCCAAATCTGAAATAGACCCAACCTAGCAAAACCTAAAACCAGGTCTTCACAGGATAATCATGTGCCTCTAGGAATAAAGCTTTTAGAAGAAAGTCAATATTTTTCAGAGGAAGATGCAAGAATATATAATTTCTACAATGTATAATTCACAAGATCTGGTGTAGAATCAAAAACTTGTTAGACTTGTTTAATACTGTCTGGTGGTAACAAAGTGATAGATAAATTAATAAGTGGAATAGAAGAGTCCAGAAATAGACCCACACATGTAAATCACTAGTTTTATGGACTAACGCAATTTGATGTGGGGGAAAAAAAAAGCTTTTCCTAGAAATGTTGGCGTGACACTGGGATTTGGGATGGGAGACAAAACTGAACCTTGGCCTCTTTCTCACACCAAATAAATCAATTTAAGTTGGATCATAGTCCTAAATGTGAAGTTAAGATAAAACCTGAGAAGAAAGCAAAGTGGAATATATTCCGTCATTGGTGGTAGACTAATATTTCTCTAAAAAAAAAAAAAAAAACTAGTAATTATTTAAAGAAATGATAATTTGGACATCAGTAATAATTTTAAAGTCATATCCACCAAAATGTATTATCATAAAAATAAAAATAAAATAAGCCTTGTATTGGCAGAAGATATCTGTAATATATCAGAAAAAAGATCTATATGTATCATACATAAACACTTCAATTAAAATATTACAGCAATCACTTCATAATTCACAAGTATGTTCGATATCATTATTCATCACTGAAACACAACATTAACATTCAAATAGACTGCACACTTATAAAATAGCTAATATTTAAATGATGCTTCCAATTTTTGGTTAGAATGAGGTTGTGTAAGGATATTTTTAAGATTGATGTACATGAGATAAATCTGAAATGGCCAGCTTAAAGTTTGGGTACGAATTCTTTGTCGCTGGCTCTATTTTCACCCTATCAACAGCTATCTCCCACGCAGACCTAATTATGAAACTAAGAAATGTCCAATAATGATAATATAACTACACCGAACCCCTGTCCCCAGTCACATGCCCTTGCAACTACCACACTGTAACCAGTCTAAGAAAGGCACATATATCCTTTAAGCCAATCAGCTTAGGAGCTTCTGTTACAGGAAGCCCTGTCTTATAAGCTCCTGCCATAGGACGTCCTGCCTTACACTAATCTACCACCACTCAAGTAGTTTCTTCTGGTGATCTGTTTGTAAATACCAATCAAGTAATGTATTTCTTGTTCTTTGTTCCTCCCTTATAAAACATCATTGCAGTGTGGCCATTCTGAAGTACTGGATTTCACTGCATGGAATTCAGAGTCTTCCTGGATCAAGTTGTCTCTTTCCTTTCAATAAATCTCTCAACTTTAACCAGAGTATGGGTGGTTACTCTTACACATTCATTGATGTAGGTGGCAGGATTCTGAAAGATTATCTTCTGCATTCCCGAGAAGTTGTGGAGCCTGCTTGCCCTGGTACCAACAAGGGTCCCTTGTGCCCAGAACCATCTCCTCCAATTCTCAGGGTTCACTGGAAATAAGTCTTTCCGATCAAAGCCTCTGCTTATTGCAAAGATTGCTCTTTGAGAGGCTTATTGTCTAACTTTTCCTTTTACTGTCATTTTTCACTCACCAGTTTGGTGGGACTGCCATCTCATGAACAGTCTACCATATTATTGAACTCTGTTTTCTTCCTGGTGCACTGGAGGATTTTCACAAGCATTTAGATCTTTAATACTTGCAAGTTTCCCCCTAAGATGGGACATGCCACTCCCAAGACAGAATCAGAGCCCCCTAAGTGAACTCCTTCAGCTTATATGACTAAGCATTATGTCCCCATTTTGGTTCGTATTTAGGCTGCTGGCATGTACTTATAGAGGGAAATTTACAGACCAAAAGTTATTGTGGGGGTTATTTGAATTAACTAAATTAAACTTTCTGCACAGCAGTTTAGAGACTAAGAGTTTACAAATAAAACTAAAGCAATGGGAGGTATTTTTAATTGGTATTTGAAAGATTCTAAAAGAAATAAAAATGATAAATTCACCTCCTTGCAGCTAAACAAATTAAAGAATTACAGTGTCAGTGCTCTGTAACTTTGATGACTATCTACTCAGCTGCAGCCCCAACACAGTCCCTTACCAGAAATTACTCCCTTTTTCAAAATTGCACACTTTCCCAAAATGTCTCACTTGTGGATTGAGTTGTGTCCCCCCAAAATGTGTCAACTTGGCTAGGCCATGATTCTCGATATTGTCTAGTTGTCCTGCTTGTGTGATAAGATGTGATTATGATTTGAGCTGTAAACCCTAATACCTATGTTGTTTATGAAGAAGGATTACGGGAAGTTATGTGAATGGAGCAGGACTCAATCTATTAGGTTGTACCTTGAGTCAGTCTTTTGAGCTATAAAATAGAGAAGTGAGCAGAGAAGACAGGGACTTCATGCCACCAATAAAGAAGCACCAGAAGCACCAGAATGCATCTTTGTACCAGTGGCACCTGCGCTGAGAAGTTCCAAGACCTTCTCTCAGAGCCAAAAGAATGAGAAAGGCTTCCCCTGGAGCTGGCATCCTGAATTAAGAATTCTGGCCTCCTAAACCGTGAGAGAATAAACTACTGTTTATTAAAGCCATCTACTTGTGGTATTTCTGTTATAGCAGCACTAGATATCTAAGACAGGCTCCCTTTCCCCAAATGGTGAAGTCCCTGGCATCTGCAGTTCCCCCCTCCAGCTTGTGACACCCAACTCCCTTCCTTTACCTCTGCCACTCCAGCACTTACTGCATGTACCTCTCTTTACCTACCTACTCCACCGAAAACTCCCCTACTGAACCTCCCTATTATCTCAATGAACCTCCAGAAGATGAAAAACTCATTTGTGAAATGCCTTTTAAAAATAAACTCCCCAAAGAGGGTCAGAAGCCTCCAGAGGTTACTTTTTCCCCTGGTCTAAAGTGGAATTTCACATTATTGTTAAAGAATTTCCTAATCTTTATGAAGATCCTCAAAAATTCACTCATAAAGTCAGGTGACTCTCAAATTCCTTGCCATCAGGTCAATTTCAACTTAAAGGTGGATGGAAAAGGCCTGATAGAATATTCCTATAGAATCCCCAAATATTCGGCCTAACATTCCTGGCATGGAACTAATAGCATATACAAGAACTACTGTCATAAACATACTAAAAGTATCCCAAAGGTTTTCCCCTAAAAAATAGATTGGAATAAGGTTCAGAGTTGCAAACAAAATAAAGCTGAAAATGTTTATGACTATAGAAACCATTTGACTAAACTTTTTAGGGAAAACTCCGGTTTAAAGCTAAGAGAGTCTGGATCACATATTGGTTTCAAAGCTTTTGTCAATTGCCTTTATCTGGAGCTAGCTGAGTTAGTCAAACACCACAAATTGGATTGGGAAAACGAAAGCATGCCACAGTTAGTCACACTAACTTATAAGTTATCACAAATTCTTGAACACAAGACTGAGAAAGCTGAACAGAGAAATAACGGTAAACAAAATAAACTTATGGCCCTATAATTGCAGCAGTCTGTAACTGCCTCAGAATTTCTCTGCACAAAACAGGTCCGACTGATATATGGACTTGCTCTTTGTTGCTTTGCAACATGCCACGGTCACTCGACCAGAGAGATACCAGCTCACTGCAGCCTGGGTCCACCCTCTCACTGCTGCAGGGCCCCATCAGCACCATTTTTGTTTGTTTTTGTTACTGTGTTTTTGGCTGTTTTTGTTGTCATTGTTGCTTCTCTCTCTCTCCCTTCCTTTCCTTTCTCCCCCTAAGCTAGCCCTGTGTGCTGTCCCCTCCCCTTCTTGAGGAGCTGTGCCACACTGCTTGGCTAGAGATCCATCTGCACGTGGCCATCCAAGGTTTGCACTGCCCCTGCTGACAGGCTAGTTCAGAGCCATTTTTTTTTCCCACTTCTTCTCTCTCCCTCCCTTCCTTCCTTTCCTTTCTCCCCCCAAGCTAGCCCTGTGTGATGTCTCCACCACTTCTTGGCATGCTATGCCACACCACTCTGCTAGAGACCCACTGGCACATGGCCTCCCAGATCTGCCTCACCCCCTATGGCAGGCTCCCTCGGTGCCTTTTTTTCCCTTTTCTGGTTAATTCTCACTTCCTTTTCTTTCCCTAACCCACCTAGCCTGTGAGCTGCCCCTGCCCCTTCGCAATTGACAGTGTTGCACTACATGGCTAGAGGGTCACTATTGCAGGCCTACCCAGGTCCAAGCCACCCCGACGGCCAGCTCTTTCTTCACAATGTTTTTTCTTTGTTTCTTCTCTCTCTATCCCTTCCTTTCTTTCCTTTATCCTGTCTCCTTCTCAACGGGTTCAGCCATATCACTCACCTAGAGAGTTACCAGCACATGAACTCAACAGGTCTGACTGCCCCCGCCTGCCAAATCCTGATGCACCTTTATTTACTTTTTTCTTTCATTTTTTTTTGCTTTTGTTTCTCTTCTTTGTTTTCTTACGTTCACTCACTTTGCTGTGCATATCACATAACCTCTCCCTTCTCTCCTGCATATCTGCACCACACACAGAGTGTCACACCCCTGAACTGGATGGATGCAGTCCTTCTGACCCTGCCCTGCATTGATCTTCAGCACCTCATTGGCGCCAGTTCACACCAAAGACTACCCATCCCTACACCTCTCCACCACTGGACCTGCTCTGCTGCATCATACCTGAGTGACTGTCCCTTCCCACCTGGACAAGGTGGTGAGAAAAAAGTACTGTGCCCACAGGCAAACAAGCAATAAAACTTCCCCAACCTGCCTGCCAGGACATAACCTAATAAAACAAACAATCAGGACAAAACAAACAAATCTACAATCAATAAACAAAGAAAATAATTGCTGAATGTCCTGGAGGGAGCAGACAATATCAAATCGTAAACAAAACAGGAGGTGATGTCTCCAGAAGGCAACCAAAATAAAACACCAGATGACTTTCTGGTAGGAGAAAAGGCACTGGAACTACCTGATAAGAAATTTCAAACTGTAATATTGAGGGCCCCCCAAGAGATTCAGGAAAATGCAAACAGAAACAAGGAAAAAATAGACAGAATCATGGAAAATATAGAAAAATTGTGGAAAACAGACAAAGCAATGGAATAATTCAGAAAAACAATACAGGAACAAAATGTGAAAAGAAGCAAATTACTAAAAATCCTACAAAAACAGCAATTAGAAACCCAAAAGGTAGTATTCAGGATTTCAAAAATGGACAGCTCAACAGGTTTTAGGAGCAAATTTGAAACAATGGAAGACAGGGTCAGGGAAATTGAAGACAAATACTTGAATAATGCTTTGAGAAAAAAACCAAAGTAAAGAATGAAGAAACTCAGAATGACGTGGGATACAATCAAAAGCAAAAATCTGCATGTCATTGGAATTCCAGAACAAGGGAAGGGAACAAAAAACACACAGATGATCATTGAAGATATGCTGATAGAAAACTTCCCTAATATCATGAAAGATGAAAAGCTGGCCATCCAAGAAGCTCAACAAACCCTAAGTAGTATAGATCCCAAAAGATAATCTCCAAGATTATCTTGCTAACACCAAAGACAAAGAAAGAATCCTGAGAGCAGCTTGAGAAAAATGAAAAGTCACATACAAAGGAGAAACAATAAGACTAAGCTCTGATTACCTGGCAAAAACCATGCAGGCAAGAAGTCAATAGGACGACATATATAAAACCTTGAAATTAAAAAAAGTGCCAGCTGAAGACAGGGCCAAGAAGCTGGAGTAATCAGACAGTTCCAGTGATCTCTCTTACAACAAAGACCTCCCCCCAAAAACAAGTGAAATGATTCTATTTATGACAAGCTAGGAGGCCTGACTATCGAAAATATTGAAGGCAAAGTTAGAGAACAGACTGAATGGCAGGGGAAGGGAGAGACAGTTAAGATGCAGAGAGGAGTTGCTGGACCTGAATTGCCAGAAACCCTCAAGCACCATCCCCTGGAGCGTCCATGGCGGAGCTCCGGACACAGTTTCCTCAGGGAGAAAAGCCAGCCACACAGCCTACTCACACCCTTGGAACCATAGAAGAATGGTGCTCCCAGTAAAAGCTAAATACTTGCATATATTTTACTGCACCCCCAGTCCCCAAGCTGGCTTCCACAGCTGTCAATTTCCTGAGGCCTGTGATAGGTCCTGCTGAGTATCCTGGGCCATTCTCCCAGCCTTGGAGAAGGAAAAAATTCACAACCTGGGGAAAAGATAATCTGCCAGCCCCACTAAACTGGGGAGCTCAGGACAAAAGCAGCAGCTGTCCAGGCATAAATGGTCCATGGGCTTTGAATACCTTTTTCCCCTGCATGGACATCTGTGGGCCTATTTCAGGAGAATAGGCCCTTGTTGGCAGACTGCAACTGTTGCAGCTGTGCAGTGGAAAGGTGGGTGTTTGATGTTTGACACCAGTTTGCCTATTAAACAGGGTCCTCACCTACCCTAAGGACTGGTGGCTCCACTCACGTCACCCAGCCACCTGTGACAGGGTCCATGGATAACTGGTATCTTCCAGTCCTTACAACCAAAACCATTGGGTGCCCATGGTCCATCTGCACAACCCACCCACCTGTGCACTCTAGGGAACAGGGACGAGCTTTCCTCACAGACACTTGGGGGATGGTTGTTGGCCCCCTGCCTTATTCAGAGCGTGACCCCCTGCTGGAACCTGATACCTCTGCCTACACCAATCACCACTGCCCCTCTAAGACGGTAGGACAGAGTTTTTACCACAGACTTGATGACCAACTACCTGGACTCCTGAGCTGAGTCCATACAAGAAAAGTGAATGGTCTTATGCTCATATACCAGATAACAGCTCTAGCCATCTTGTGACAGTACGTTAGAGCATTAAAGGTGAAAATAATCAAGCTAGCTCACTCAAGCAACCTATTTGAGCATATCAAAACAAAACAAAGCAAGAAGCTAGGATACAGTAAGCAATCATAAAATAAACTAACACAATAATTTATAGATGGCTTGGAGATAACAGTCAATATCAAATCAGATGAAGAAGCAGACCATGATCACTTCAACAAGCTCTCAGAACAAAGAATCAACAGATCTTTAGGGTGAAGGTGCCTTCCTGGAATTACCAGACACAGAATACAAAAGACAAATATACAGAACTCTTCAAGACATCAGGAACATGATCAGGAAGGAGATCTGGCAATATGCAGAACAAACCAAAAAACACACATAAAGCAGTTGAAGAAATTAAAAAGATTATTCAAGAACATAATGAAAAATATAATAAGCTGCAAGAATCCATAGAGAGCTCAAAAAACAATAGAGAACTGGCAATCAGAAATTCAGAGGATTAACAATAAAATTACTGTATTAGACAACTCAATAGAAAATGAGAGGAGCAGAAGTGAGCAAGTGGAAGGCAAAATTGGTGAGACTGAAGATAAAGCACTTGGCACCAAGATATATGAAGAAAAATCGATAAAAGAATTTTAAAAAATGAAGAAAACTTAAGAATCATGTGTGACTCTCTCAAGAGAAATAACATATCGGTGATTGGAGTATCAGAACAATGAAGGATAACAGAAAATACAGAGAGAATTGTTGAAGATTTGTTAGCAGAAAACTTCCTTGACATCATGAAAGATAAGAAGCTATCTATCCAAGATCCTCATTGAAGTCCACATAAGGTAGATCTTAAAAGAAAGTCACCAAGACATATTATAATCAAACTTGCCAAAACCAAAGATAAAGAGAGGATTTTAAGAGTGGCTAGGGATGAACAAAAAGTCAACTACAAAGGAGAATTGATAACAATAAGCTTGGACTATTGGCATAAACCTTGCAGCCAAGAAGACAATGGGATGACTTATATAAAGCATTGAAGGAAAAAAATTGCCAGCCAGGAATCGTATATCCAGCAAAACTGACTCTCAGATATAAGGGCAAAATTAGGATGTTTCCAGAAAAACACAAGTTTAGGGGATTCATAAAAAACAAACCAAAACTACAAGAAATAATAAAGGGAGATTTCTGGTTACAAAATCAGTAATATATCAACCCAGGACCAGAACACAGGACAGAGCAACCACCTGTCAACCCAGATAGATAAATCACAAAAATAAATCAAGATTAAAAAATGTTCAAAACAGGGAAACAGCGATGTCACTATGCAAAAGAAGACAACTTTAAACAATAAAGAGGGACTATTTTTTTTTTTTATGAAATGTAGTCATAGATCTTTCATACTGAGAGGAAGACAAGGCGATATAAAGAAATAAAAGGTTGAAACTTAGAAAAATAGGAGTAAATATTAAGGTAAGCACAAAGGACACTAGCAATCCTACTCATCAAAATAAAATACAAGCAAAAAATAGAGACTCAGCAGAAACAAAATCAACTACAACAAATAAAAGGAAAAGACAATACATGAACTACTCAGCACAAAAAACTAAGTGGGAAAAAGAAACTGTCAACAAAACACAAAAAAAAGATATCGAAGTGAAAGCACTAAAGTCATTCCTATCCATAATTACTCTGAACCTAAATGGACTAAATGCATCAATAAACAGACAGAGAATGGCAGAATGGATTAAAAAGAAAACATAATCCATCTATATGCTGCTTACAGAGACGCAACTTAGAGACACAAACAAAGTAAAACTCAAAGGATGGAAAAAATATATCAAGCAAACAATAATCAAAAAAAAGCAGAGGGAGCAATATTAACTTCTGACAAAACAGACTTTAAAATTAAATCCTTCATAAAGGGTAAGGAAGGACACTATACAATGATTGAAGGGACAATACACCAGGACAATGTAACCATATTAAATATTTGTGTACCCAATGACAGGCCTGCAAGATACATAAAACAAACTCTAACAGCATTGAAAAGTGAGATAGCTTCACAATTATAGTAGGAGACTTCCACACACCACTTGCGGTGAAGGACAGAACATCCAGAAAGAAGCTCAGTAAAGACACAGGAGATATAAATGACACAACCAACCAACTTGACTTCACAGACAGATACAGAACACTCCACCCAACAGCAGCCAAGTACATTTTCTTCTCCAACACACATGGAAAATTCTCTAGAATAGACCACTTATTAGGACACAAAACAAGTCTTAGCAGAATCCGAAACACTGAAATATCACAAAGCATCTTCTCTGACCATAAGGCTATATAAGGTGAAATCAATAACGGAAAAAGCAGGGAAAAGAAATCAAACACTTGGAAACTGAACAATAAAAAAAAAAACCCTGCTCAAAAATGACTAGGTTATAGAAGACATAAAGGATGGAATAAAGAAATTCATAGAATCCAATGAGGATGAAAACACTTCCTATCAGAACCTTTGGGACACAGTGAAGACACCACCCAGAGGTCAATTTACATCAATAAATACACACATCTAAAAAGAAGAAAGGACCAAAATCAAAGAATTATCCCTACAACTTGAAGAAATAGAGAGCAATAAAGAAACCCACAGGCACCAGAAGAAAACAAATAATAAAAATTTGAGCAGAATTAAATGAAACAGAAAACAGAAAAACAGTTGAAAGAATTAACAAGACCAAAACCTGGTTTTTTGAAAAAAATTAACAAAATTGATAAACTGTTGGCCAAACCAACAAAAGAAAAACAGGAGGGGAAGCAAATAAATAAGAAATGAGATGGGTGATATTACAACTGACCCAACTGAAATTAAAAGAATCATATCAGATTACTATGAAATATTGTACTGTAGCAAATTTGAAAACCTAGAAGAAATGGATGAATTTCTAGAAACACACTACCTACCTAAACTAACACAAACAGAGGTAAACTAACTGAATAAATGCATAACAAGAGATTGAAAAGGTAATTTAAAAACTCCCAACCAAAAATATCCCTGGCTGGGACAGCTTCACTCCAGCATTCCACGAAACTTTCAAAGAAGAGTTAACACCACTACTACTGAAGGTATTTCAGAGCATAGAAAAGGATGGAATACTCCTAGGCTCATTCTATGAAGTCAATATATCCCGGATACCAAAACCAGGTAAAGTCACTACAAAAAAAGAACATTACAGACCTATATCCCTCATGAACGTAGATGGAAAAATCCTCAACAAAATTCTAGCCAATAGAATTCAACAACATATCAAAAAAATAACTCACCATGACCAAGTGGGATTCATACTAGGTATGCAGCATGGTTCAACATTCAAAAAACAATTAATGTAATCCCTCATATAAATAAAACAAAAGACAAGAACCACATGATCTTATCAACTGATGCAGAAAAGGCATTTGATAAAGTTCAACACTCATTCATGATAAAAACTCTCAGCAAAATCGGAATAGAAGGAAAATTCCTCATCATAATAAAGGGCATCTATACAAAGCCAACAGTCAACATCATCCTAAATGGAGAGAGTCTGAAAGCATTCCCCTTGAGATCAGGAACCAGACAAGGATGCCCTTTATCACCGCTCTTATTCAACATTGTGCTTGAGGTCCTAGCCACAGTAATTAGGCTAGATAAAGAAATAAAGCGCATCCAGATTTGTAAGGAAGAAGTTAAAGTATATATGTTTGCACATGACATGATTTTATATACAGAGAACCCGAAAGAATCCTCAAGAAAACTACTGAAACTAATAGAAGAGTTGAGCAGAGTATCGGGATACAAGATAAACATACAAAAATCAGTTGGATTCCTCTACATCAACAAAAAGAACATCAAAGAGGGAATCACCAAATCAATACCATTTACAGTAGGCCACAAGAAGACAAAATACTTAAGAATAAATCTTACCAGAGATGTAAAAGACTTATACAAAGAAAACTACAATAAACTTCTGCAAGAAACCAAAAGAGACCTACATAGGTGGAAAAACATACCTTGCTCATGGATAGGAAGACTTAATATTGTAAAAATGTATATTCCACCAAAAGCAATCTATAGACACAATGCAATTCTGATCCAAATTTCAACACCACTTTTTAATGAGATGAAGAAACAAATCACCAACTTCAGATGGAAGGGAAAGAGGCCCCAGATAAGTAAAGCATTAATGAAAAAGAAGGCCATAGCAGGAGGCCTCACTCTACCTGATTTTAGGACCTATTATACCGCCACTGTAGTTCAAACAGCCTGGTACATAGACCAGTGGGACAGAATTGAGAATCCAGACATAAATCTATCCACATATGAGCAGCTGATATCTGACAAAGGGCCAAAGTCAGTTCAGTGGGGAAATGTACAGCCTCCCTAGCAAATGGTGCTACATAACTGGATATCCGTCAGCAGAAAAATGAAGCAAGACCCACACCTTACACCATGCACAAAAACTAACTCAAAATGGATCAAAGACCTAAATATAAAATCTAAAATGATAAAGATTATGGAAGAAAAAATAGGGACAATGCTAGGAGCCCTAATACATGGTATAAGGAGTATACAAAACATTACTAACAATGCACAATAACCAGAAGAGAAACTAAATAAGTGCGAGCTCCTAAAAATCAAACACCTATGCTCATCCAAAGACTTGACCATAATAGTAAAGAACTACCTACAGACTAGGAAAATGTTTTTAGCCAAACCATTTCTGATCGGTGTCTGATCTCTAAAACCTACATGATACTGCAAAAACTTAACTACAAAAATACAAATAACCCGGTTAAAAAAATGGGCTAAGGATATGAACAGGCACTTCGCTAAAGAAGATATTCATGTAGCTAACATATACAAGAAAAAATACTCATGATCATTAGCCATTAGAGAATTGCAAATCAAAACTACAATGAAATTCCTTCTCACTTCAACAAGGCTGGCATTAATCCAAAAAACACAAAATAATAAATGTTGGAGAGGTTGTAGAGAGACTGAAACACTTATTCACTACTGATGGGAATGTAAAATGGTACAACCACTTTGGAAATTGATTTGGTGCATCTTTAAAAAGCTAGAAATAGAACTACCATAAGATCCAACAATCCCACTGCTTGAAATACATCCTAGAGAAATAAGACCCCTTATACGAACAGATAAATGCACACCCAGGTTCCTTGCAGCCATGTTTACAATAGCAAAAAGATGGAAGCAACTAAGGTGACCATCAATGGATGAATGGATAAAAAAATTATGGTATAGTCATACAATGGAATACTACACATCGATAAAGATCAGTGATGAATCTGTGCAACATTTCACAACATGGAGGAATCTGGAAGGCATCCTGCTGAGTGAAATTAGTTGCAAAAGGACAAATATTGTATGAAACCGCTATTACAAGAAATCCAGAAATAGTTTAAACAGAGAAGAAAATATTCTTTGATGGTCCTGAGAGTGGGGATGGAGGGAGGGAGAGGGGTATTCACTAACTAGAAAGTAGACAAGAACTATTTTAGGTGAAGGGAAAGACAACACACAATACAGGAGAGGTCAGCTCAACTGGACTAAACCAAAAGCAGTTTCCTGAATAAACTGAATGCTTTGAAGGCCAGTGTAGCAGGGGTGGGGGTTTGGGAACCATGGTTTCAGAGGACATCCAGATCAATAGGTGTAATAAAATCTATTAAAAAAACATTCTGCATCCCACTTTGGTGAGTGCCATCTGGGGTCTTAAATGCTAGCAACCAGCCATCTAAGGTGCATCAATTATCCTCAACCCACCTGGAGCAAAGGAGAATGAAGAACGCCAAAGACACAAGGTAATTATGAGCCCAAGTGACAGAAAGGGCCACATAAATCAGAGGCTATGTCAGCCTGAGACCAGAATAACTAGATGGTGCCTGGCTACAGCCGATGACTGCCCTGACAGGGAACACAACAGAGAACCTCTGAGGGAGCAGGAGAGCAGTTCTATGCAGACCTCAAAATCTTGTAAAAAGATCACACTAAATGGCCTGACTGAGACTAGAAGGACCCCGGAGGTCGTGGTCCCCAGACCCTCTGTTAGCCCAAGACAGGAACCATTACCAAAGGCAATTCTTCAGACAGGAATTGGACTGAACTATAGGATAGATAATGACATTGGTGACGAGTGAGCTTCTTGGATCAAGTAGACACATGAGACTATGTGGGCAGCTCTTGTCTGGAGGGGAGATGAGAGGGCAGAGGGCATCAGAAGCTGGATATGTGGACACAAAAATAGACAGTGGAAAGAAGGAGTGTGCTGTCTCATTAGGGGGAGAGCAACTAGGAGTATATAGCAAGGTGTACATAAATTTTTGTATGAGAGACTGACTTGATTTGTAAACTTGCTCTTAAAGCACAATAAAAAAAAAAAAAAAGCAAAGAATGCCAACCAAGAATAATACATCCTGGCAAACTCTTGCTCAAATATGATGGTGAAATTACAACATTTCCAGATAATCAAAAATTAAGGGAACATGTAAAACCCAAATCAAACATACAAGAATTATTAAAGAGAGTCCTTTGGTTAGAGAACCAAAAACACCAGACAACAACCTGAATCTAGAACACAGGACACAATCAGCCACATACCAACCTAGGTAATGAATACTCAAGGATGAAAAAAAAATAAAATATTTACAACAGAGATCCAGTGACGTCAATCTGTAAATGAGAACAATGTCAAAACAACAAAAGAGGGAATAAATGGTGTAGGAATAGTACTTTTAAATGGAGAGGAGGTCAAGGCAACATCAAGAATAAAAGCCTGGTTTAAACTTACAAAGATAGGGATACATTTCAAGGTAACTGCATAGAAATTTAACAAAACTTCTCATCAAAATAAAGAAGAAAAACATAAAGTCTCAGTAAACACAAAACCTGTAAGCATGAAGAAAGAAAAAAAAATCAGAAACAAAAGGAATTCAGCACAGGAGAATAAGAGACACAAAGAAAACATCAGCACCACAAAACATCACTTCAAAATGACAGCAATAAACTCACACCTATCAATAACCACTTCGAATGTAAAAGGCTTAAATGTACCCATGAAGAGACAGAGAGTGACCGAATGGATAAATAAAAGCACCCATTAATATACGGTCTACAAGGGACACACATTAGAAACAAAGACATAAATATCTTAAAAATTAAATGTTGGGGAAAAAATCAAGCAAACAGAAACCAAAAAAGAGCAGGGGTGGCAATACTAATCTCAGATATAATAGACTTTTAAAACAGAATCCACCATATAAGACAAAGAAGGACGTTATATAACGATTAAAGGGACAATCCGCCATGAGGACATAACATTAAATAAATATCTACACACCCAATGACAGGGTTCCAAAATACATAAAACAAACTCTAACAGTACAAAAAAAAAGGAATTGACAGTTCCACAATAATAGTAGGAGACTTCAACAACACATCACTCTCCGTAAAGTGCAGAACATCTAGAAAGAAACTCAACAAAGATACAGAAGACCTGAAGGCCACAATCAAACAACTTGACCTCATAAACATATAAAAACACTCCATCCAATGGCAGCACCATATGCAATCTTTTCCAATGCACATGGAATATTCTCCAAAGTAGACCACATCTTAGCCACAAAGCAACCCTCAAGAAAAACCAAAACTCTGAGAAAATATAAAGCGCCTCTTCTGATCACAACACCATTAAATAGAAATTACTATCCAAAAGAGAAAGGCGGGGGGGAAACCCAAATATATGGAAACTGAATAACACCTTGCTTAAAAACCATTAGGCATAAAAGAAATCAAAGATGAAATAAAAAAATTTCTAGAATCAAAGGAGAATATAAACACACCATACCAAAACTTTTGGGAGACAGCAAAGGCAGTGTCCAGAGGTCAATTCATAGCAATATATGAACACATCAAAAAAGAAGGGGACAATATGAAAACATTAGTTATACAAATTGAACAAATAGAATGGCAAAATGTGCCCACAGCCAGCAGAAGAAAGGAAATAATAAAGACCAGAGCAGAAATAAAGAATAGAAAAACACTAGAAAGAACCAAAAAAAAACAAAAATTGTTTCATTGAAATGATCAACAAAATTGACAAGCCATTGGACAAACTGAGAAAAGAAAAACAGGAGAGGACACAAATAACCCACATAAGGAATGAAATGGGGGACATTACAACAGACCCAACTGAAAGAAAAAGGATCATAACACAGTACTACAAAACTAAAAAAAAAAAAACTACACTCCAACAAATTTGAAAACCTAGATGAAATGGACAAATTTCTAGAAACCCACTACCTATCTAAACCAACACAAACTGAGGTCAAAAACCTCACCAGACCCATAAAAACAGAGGAGATTGAAAAGATAGTAATAATAATAAAAAAAATTCCAACCAAAAAAAATGCTCTTGCCCAGGCGGCTTCACTAGAGAGTCTACCAAACTTTGGGAGAATATCCTGCACCAGAACTGCCCAAACTATTTCAGAAGAAATACAAGTAAAGGATATTTCCAAATTCATTCTATGAAGCCAGCATAGCCTTGATACCAAAGACAGGGAAAGACACGCACATGAAAAAAATTAAAAAGGCACAGACTAATATCTCTCATGAATATAGATGCAAAAATTTTCAACAAAATTCTAGCCAATAGAATTCAGCATGATATAAAAATCAATACATCCCAGCCAAGTGGGATTTATACCAGGTTTGCAAGGATTGGTCAACATTAGAAAATCAATTTAATCCACCACATAAAGGAAACAAAAATAATCACATGATCATCTTGATTGATACAGAAAAGGCATTCAATAAGGTCTAACACCCATTCCTGATAAACTACTCTCAATGACATAGGTATAGAAGGCAAATTCCTCAACGTAATAAAGGACATCTATACAAAGGAACAGCCAACATCACTCTTAACCGAGACAGGCTGAAAACAAATCCCTTAAGAACAGGAACAAGACAACGATGCCCTTTATCACCACTCCTATTTAACATTGTGCTGGACGTCCTAGCTAGAGCAATACAGCAAGAAAAAGAAATAAAGGGCATCCAAATTGGTAAGAAAGCAGTAAAACTGTCCCTATTATGGGATGATATGATACTATACATAGAAAATCCAAAGGACTCCACAAGAAAACTACTGGAACTAATAGATTCAGCAGAATATAAGATAAACATACAAAAGTCAGTTGGACTCTTATCCACCAATAAAGAGAGCTACAAAAAAGAAATCGGGGAAGTAATGCTGCTTATAACAGCCACTGAAAAAATAAAATACTTAGGAATAAATCTAACCAGGGATGTAAAAGGCCTACACAAAAAAACTAGAAAAGACTACTGCAAGAATCCAAAAGAGACCTACATAAATGGAAAAACATACCATGATTGTTGATAGTTAGACTCAACATTGTGAAAATGTCAATTCTACCTAAACCAATCTACAAATAAAAAGAATCCCTATCCAAATACCGATAGCATTCTTTAATGAGATGGAAAAACTAATCATTAACTTTACAAGGAAAGGGAAGAGGCCCCAGACAACTAAAGCACTATCTGGTGGTATAGTGGTTAAGAGTTCAGCTGCTAACCAAAATGCTGGCAGTTCAAATCCATCAGCTGCTCCTTGGAAACCCTATTGTCCTACAATGTCACTATGAGTCAGAATCCACTCATTGGCACCTAATGACAACAACATTGAAAAAGAAGAATAAAGTAGGAGGACTCACACTACCTGACCTCAGAAACTACTGTGCAGCTACTTTAGTCCAAATAGCCTGGTAGTGGGGCAATGGAACAGAATTGAGAGTCCAGGTGTAAAATCATCCACTTACAGACACCTGATCTTTGACAAAATCTTGGAGTCTGTTAAATGGGGGAAAAGACAGTGTTTTTAACAAATGGTGCTGGCAAAAAAAGATAATCATCTGCAAAAAAATGAAACAGGACCATACCTCACACCATACACAAAAACTAATCCAAAATGGGTCAAAGGCCTAAATATAAAACCAAAAACTGCAAGGATCATAGAAGAAAAAATAGGGCCAACGCTAGAGGCCCTAATGCACAGCATAAATAGGATACAAGCCATAACTAACAATACATAAATCCCAGAAGATAAACTAGGTAACTGGGACCTTCTAAAAATTAAACACTTAAGCCCGTCAAAAGACTTCACAAAAGAGTAAAAAGAGAACCTACAAACTAAGAAAAAAAATTTGGCTATGACAAATCCAACAAACATCTAAACTTTAAAATCTATAGGAAAATCCAACACCTCTGCAACAAAAAGACAAATAATCCAATTGAAAAAGGGGCAAAGGACATGAACAGATACTTCTCCAAAGAAGATATTCAAGAGGCTAGCAGACACATGAGGAAATGCTCCTGATCACCAGCCACTCCAAACCCGTTGCCGTCGAGTCTATTCTGACTCATAGCGACCCTATAGGACAGAGTAGGATTGCCCATACAGTTTCCAAGGAACACCTGGTAGGTTTGAACTGCTAACCTTTTGGGTTTAGAGAAATGCAAATCAAAAGTACAATGAGATACTGCGACATCACTGGCACGAATCAATAACAAATGTTGGAGAGGCTGCGGTGCGATCGGAACTCTTATGCACTGCGGCTGGGAATGCAAAAGGGTACAGCCATTTTGGAAAATGGTACGGCACTTCCTTAAAACCTAGAAATAGAAATCCTATAGGATCCAGCAATTAGACTTCTAGGAATATATCCTAGAGAAATAAGAGCAGTCACACAAATAGATATGTGCACACCCATGTTCATTGCAGCGTTGCTCACAATTGCAAAAAGATGGAAACATCCTAAGTGCCCATCAACAGATGAATGGATAAACAAACTATGGCACATAAAAAAAAAAAAAAAAAATTTTCACATCATGAAATACTTCCTCACTGTAAAGAACAATGATGAATCTGTGAAACATCTCACAACTTGGATGAATCTGGATGGCATTAAAAAAAAACAAACCAAATCCAGTGCCATCCAGTCAATTCCGACTCACAGTGACCCTATAGACTCCCATAGAGTTTCCAAGGAGCGCCTGGCAGATTCAAACTGCTGACCCTGTGGTTAGCAGCCGTAGCACTTAACCACTATGCCACCGGGGTTTCCTGAAGGCACTAGGCTGAGTGAAATAAGTCAATCACAAAAGGACTGTATGAGGCCACTAGTATAAAAAACTCATGAAAAGGTATATGCACAGAAAAAAGCAATCTTTGATGGTTACTAGGGAGGGGAAGTGTATGGAGGGAAAAACACCAACTAGAGAATAAATGAGTGGTAACCTTGGTGAAGGGTAAGACAGTACACAATACTGAGGAAGTCAGCACAACTTGACGTAGGCAAGTTCACGGAAGCTTCATAGACACATCAAAACTCTCTGAGGGACCAAATTACTGGCCTGAGGGCTGCAGACCATAGTCTCAGGAGACATCTAATTCAATTGGCATAACATAGTTTATAAAGAAAATATTCTACATCCTATTTTTGGTGAGTAGTGTCTGGGGTCTTAAAAGCTTGTGAGTGGTCATCTCAGATACTCCACTGGTCTCACCCCATCTGGACTAAGGGAGAATGAAGAAAAACGAAGACACAAAGGAAAGATTAGTCCAAAGGACTAATGGACCACAACTACCACAGCCTCCACCAGACTAAGTCCTGCTGATCTAGATGGTGCCTGGCTACCACCACCGACTTCTCTGACAGGGATCACAACAGAGGGTCCCGGACAGTGAAAAAAAAAAACAGAAAACTAGCACAAAATTCTAACTCACAAAAAACGACCACACTTACTACTCTGACAGAGAAATGAATTAGCTCTGTAAACCTTCGTCGATAGCACAACTAAAACAAATAAAGCAAAACAAAAAAAGATAAGGAAGGATCTTCCACTAGAGTTTGCAGAGAGAGCATACTAGTGCCCAAGCCCTGAATCTGGACTTCTAGTCTCCAGAACTGTGAGACAGTGAGTTTCTATTCTCTAAAGCCACCTCCTTTGTGGTGTTTTGTTATGGCACCCCTAGGAAACCTAGACACTCTTTCTCCAGTTTTCACTGGACAATGATCTTGTGTTCACCTTCTTCTAACACTGTTTCCCTGGACACTTGGTGAATAGGAAAAGTCATCTGTGTTAGTTGGAAACACAGGCTTGGATTGATAAATATTTGGGAACGGCACAGCTTTGAACTTCCTGAGTGCACTGTGATTTTTCTGTCAGTGTTCCCCTTGGCAGCTCCTGGAAGTTCTACCAAAGTTCTCTTTAGGGACATACTGATCCCTATGAAGCCTTTAATGAGAAAATTAAGAGACACAGAAAAAAAAAAAAAACAATTAGATATTTTTCAACCTTATTCCTAATAAACAAAATGCAAATTAAAGCAGACAAACATGGCATATATCTAGCACGTGGGAAATAATACTTTATTCAGTGGGGGAACAGGTGGAAGGAGGTATGATGGAAATAAGACTACTCACCAAAGACCCTTTCATATAGTTTTTTTCCTGAAATTTGTAGCTATATTTCATAGTTTAAAAATGAAGTTATATAAAAAAAGGGAAGAAGAAGGAAAACCTAAAATTTAAAACAAACTAGAGCAAATAAATTTAAAACTTCATCAGTATGGTAATGGAGCCATGCAGAGATCAGAATTATCACAAGTTGTTTTGGAAGAAAGTACTCACACACAACCTAGAGGCAAACATCCTCAGACAAAAGAAATGCAAAGAAATTTTAACTTGCATTCAGTAATTCAGCTAATAATGTTAGTATTGCTCCGGGGATGTTATCTTTATAAATGTTATAAAATGGAAAAAAAAAAAAACAGTAAAAAGAAAACATATCACAAAGTTAGTTAAAAACTGTATTATTAAACTTCACTTGTAAAATCCAATAGAAACTACTGAATTTTAAATGTCAATTATATTTCAAAGACCAGGTACTGGAAGTGATGAGATTTTAATAGGATTGAACATTGTCAACGAGCACACTAGTGCATAATTAATGGAGTCTAAATTGTTGTTGTGTGCCATCAGGTCAATCTTGACTCATAGTGACCCTATTTGACAGAGTAGAACTACCCCACAGGGTTTCCAAGGCTATAAATCTTTATGGCAGCAGACTGCTGCTTCTTTCTCCCACGGAAGCAGGTAGTGGGTTCAAACCACCATCCTTTCGGTTAGCAACCAAGGACTTAAATTTTGCACCACCAGGCCTCTAATAAAAAGAATTGGAGCTAATGGAAAGATGCCTGAAAGCAGGTGATGGGCAGAAGAAGTATACAGTGAGCTGAGAACACTGTGCTGTGCTACAAGAGGAGAAATGTGCAAAGACTAATGGAAATATGTCAAATGTGGTCAGAAGCCAGCTTTGGGGCACCCACTAGCCAAATTTGGAATAATTTGAGCTTCAAAAAGAAAAACGGCTGTAATCGATTGTGAGAAATTGAACAAATGAAATCCCAGACTCCTTCATGTTAACTCAAAAAAACCCAGTGCCGTTTTCATGATATACACAACAAAAAGGACAGAGAGAGTTCTTCACCCAGCTCCCTTAGTGCTGTAGATCCTACAGATCCCTTTTAAATTCTGTCAGTAAGATTGAGTTTGCTCTTTAAGGGTTTTGTACTTTTGCAGAAATTAAAAATGTTTCTGGCCAAGAGTGCTATTATTTAAAGTTATTTAACATGTACGAACATAAAAAATTGCATTTCAGAATCTTATTGTTTAATATTTACCAAAACTCTTCTACACAGACAAAATCATGAAAATATGATTGGGCTCTACGATACAAAGTCTTTAGAGCCATCAAATGTATTTATTGCCTTTTTTTCTTTTTGTCGTGCTTTAAGTGAAAGTTTACAAACCAAGTCATTCTCTCATACAAAAACTTATATACACCTTGCAATATACTCCTAGTTGCTCTCCCTCTAATGAGACAACACACTCCTTCCCTCCACTCTCTAATTTTGTGTCCATTTGGCCAATTTCTGACCCCCTCTGCCCTCTCATCTCCCCTCCAAACAGGAGATGACAACATAGTTTCATGTGTCTACTTGATCCAGAAAGTTCGTTCTTCACCAGTATCATTTTCTATCCCATTGTCCAGTCCAATCTCCTGTCTGAAGAGTTGGCTTTAGGAATGGTTCCTGTCTTGGGCTAAAAGAAGATCTGGGGACCATGACCTTCTAGTCTCAGTCAGACCATTAAGTCTGGTTTTTTTACGAGAATTTCGGATCTGCATCCCACTGCTCTCCTGCTCTCTCAGGGACTCCTGTTGTGTTCCCTGTCAGGGCAGTCACTGGATGTAGCCAGGCATCATCTAGTTCTTCTGGTCTTAGGCTGATGTAGTCTCTGGTTTATGTGGCCCTTTCTGTCTCTTGAGCTCATAATTACCTTGTGTCTTTGGTGTTCTTCATTCTCCTTTGCTCCAGGTGGGTTATGACTAACTGATGCATCTTAGATGGCCGCTTGCTAACATTTGAGACCCCAGATGCCACTCTCCAAAGTTGAATGCAGAATGTTTTCTTAATAGATTTTATGATGCCAATTGACTTAGATGTCCCCTGAAACCACGGTCCCCAAACCCCCGCCCCTGCTATGCTGGCCCTCGAGGCCTTCATTTAGGAAACTTCTTTGCTTTTGGTTTAGTCCAGTTGTGCTGACCTCTCCTGTATTGTGTGTTGTCTTTCCCTTCACCTAAAATACTTCTTGTCTACTACCTAATCACTGAAACCCCACTCCCTCCCTCCCTTGCTTCTCTCGTAACCATCAAAAAATATTTTCTTCTCTGTCTGAACTATTTTTTGAGTTCTTATAATAGTGGTCTCATACAATATTTGTCCTTTTGCAACTCACTAATTTCACTCAGCATAGTGCCTTCCAGATTCCTCCACATTATGAAATGTTTCACGGATTCATCATTGTTCTTTATCGATGCGTAGTATTCCATTGTGTGAATATACCATAATTTATTTATCCATTCATCTGTTGATGGGCACCTTGGTTGCTTCTATCTTTTTGCTATTGTAAATAATGCTGCAATGAACATGGGTGTGGATTTGCCTGTTCATGTAAGGGCTCTTATTTCTCTAGGATATGTTCCAAGGAGTGGAATTGCTGGATTGTACGGTAGTTCTATTTCTACCTTTTTAAGGAAGTGCCAAATCGATATCCAAAGTGGTTGTACGATTTTACGTTCCAACCAGTGTATAAGTGTTTCAGGCTCTCTACAAACTCTCCAACATTTATTATTTTGTGTCTTTTGTATTAATGCCAGCCTTGTTGGAGTGAGATGGAATCTCATTGTAGTTTTGATTTGCATTCCTCTAATGGCTAATGATCAGAAGCATTTCATTACCTGTTGGCTACTTGAATGTCTCCTTTAGTGAAGTGCCTATTCATATCCTTTGCCCATTTTTTAATTGGGTTGTCTGTGTTTGTTGTGTGTCTTTTTGTAGTTGTTTTGTATTGCCTTTTTAGCTGTCTTTATTTTAAAATATTCTTATGATTCAAATATATGTCAAAAATTTAAAATTTTAGAATACAGGCAAGGATAAAGGAGTTAAATGCTAATTCTTGCTCCTATTTTCTCTAAACTCAAATATGATATTGTTGACGGGTGCCATCGAGTTGGTTTTGCCTCATAGTGACCTCATGTTGACAAGGTTGAACCAGGTAGGGTTTTCTTGGTTGTAATCTTTACAGAAGCAGATTGCCAGGCCTTTCTCCCATGGAGCCACTGGCTGGGTTCGAACCACCAAACTTTGGGTTAGCAGCCATTTGTGCCATCAGGACTCCTTAATCCAAACATAGTCCATTGGAGTATGTTATCAAATTTACTGCCTATCTTTGTTCTACAGGCATTAATTTACAGTTTACAGTGTCGTGTGCATGTATTTGTGTGTGTGTTTATGCATATTGGATTTTTATCACTTTTTATGTCAGTGTTATGACTGCTAGAAACACAATTCAATTTTAATCTCTCCTTATAATTAGTTTGAATTTTTAACTGTGCTAGACATGTACAAAACCATACATTTGATCTTTTTTGGCATATTTATCTATAGATGGATAAGTAGACTAACATTAAAAACTGGTTAATAACTCCTTGTATTTTGTTACTAACATGGGCCTCACTTAGTTTGGTTTTTACGTGTCAGTCATGTAACATTATTTTGAAGATGGAGACCACCAGGTCTTTTCCATTTCCTCTGAAGCAGAGTGTCCCAGAAAGCCTCAGACGTTATGTTCAAAACTTTTAGACTTAGGAAAGTGATGTACCAGAGTAGGCACTGAAATGAGTCCCTCTATTTCTTGCCAAGGATGTTTTAGGAATAGGACACATAGCTTTACGGTTTGCCAAGTTTTAATATGGTGCTTTTTAGTGTCAGATATTGGTCTCTTGAATTATAATTACATCATTCATGTAATATTTAACGCAAATTCTAATTTATGAATAAAAACGAATTAACATTTAGAAAATGACAAAAACTAGACTAATAATACAAAATTGAGGATATGTATGTATGTTGATTATATAAGCACATTTTAACTAAAGTATGATTTTTCACAGCTGGGATACTTCAGCTTCCCTTCCCATCATGTTGCTCGATAAGTCACCTTGGCATCTTTTCCTTATATCCCCGTTTACAAGTAAATTCAAAAGTATCACCTGTTTTCAAATAATTTTTTTTGTCATATTTCCATCTTAACTGCATATTGTTTTTCCATCATGTCTTCTGATATTACACATGCATCTGAAAGAAAAAACAAACAAAACTTATTAGTACACAAAGAATTATTTTCACAGACTTTCAGAGTTTCAAGTAGAATGTTAGATAATGGTTTAGGAATTTTTCTCTAAATCTTTCCAAACTGTCTCTGTGAAATATCACCATGTATATTTAAATACTGTGAAAATGGTAAACCTAAATAACCTAACCTATTGCAGTCAAGTCAATTATAATTTGTCAAATTAATCCAACCCCATATGTTATAGCATAGAATTGCCTCATAGGTTTTCTTGGCTGTATTTTTTACAGAAGCAGATTGCCAGGTCTTTTTTCACAGCACTGCTTGGTGGGCTCAAACCCCAACCTTTAGATGAGTGCAAATTGTGTGTGCCACCCAGGGAACTTGAACCTAGTAAATGATGCAAAAATGACATATTATACTTACTGAGTGATAACTAGATGCTATTATCAGACAATCATAACGTAAATTATCATATTGAGAGATTTGCACTAAAGAAACATTCATACCCCATGTGCCAATAAGAATTTCCAAAACTTCATATCCTCATATATTAACACTGGAAAACTCTGTAACACGTGGAGTTGCACTGAGTAAAAACTGACTCGACAGCAACAGGTTTTGCTTTACTAATATTGGGTAGTCAAGTATTCAACACAATGGTTCTTCAAAAATTCATAAAATATATTCTAAATAGCAAAACATCATGCTCATTACTCTGATTTTCCCAGGTCCAGGAGAATACCAAGGTACTTACCTAAGCATTTTTGTGGTTCTGACCACTGTCCATTTCTACACGTTATGTTTGTCACCCTGAAGTTCATGGGAGGCCTGGCATTGATACTCAACTGTTGATCCTTGGGCATACATGGGTAATGGGAATGAAGTTATGTCCCCATTTTCAAAAGGTGGAGGGAACCCACATTTTCCTTCAGAATCTAAATATATAAAAAATATATATATACATATATAAATATGATTTATTGAGATACCAGATCCATAGATTAAAATGAGGCAAAATACAATTAAGCATAATATGCAAAATTTCTGAGGAATTTAGAAACCATAAAAAAATTAGGAAAAAGAGATTATGTGACATCAGATTTGTATTTGCAATTATTCTGCTTATTAATCATAATTTTAGCCTCTCAGAAACATAGTATCTGTATACACTTCCTTACAGAATAAGTCAAGAGCTAAGAGCTGGCTTTGAAGAATAACAAATTTAAAGAAAGAGAAAAATGATTAATTGAAAGTATTCAAACAAGAGATGAATAAAATAATAGAAAAATAAATCTATCATTTATAAAAACAACTCTATTAATTTTATTCGGCAAATGTTTAATGATACAATAATGCACAATGTATAATTCTTCAGTTTCAGGTACATATGAAGCAATAGTAGGTTACAGCCCTGGTTCCCAAACGGAAGTGTGTGTATAATCTTCTGTACTATAAAAAAAAGGCAAAACAAAACACATTGCCATCCAGTGGATTCTAACTCATAAGGACTCTCTATAGGATGGAGTAGAACTGCCCCATAGGGTTTCCAAGACTGTATGTAGTCTTTATGGAAGCAGACTGCCACATCTTTCTTCTGCAAAGTGACTGGAAGGTTCCAACTGCCCACTATGTGCTTAGTAGCCCACTGTGCCATCAGGGCTCCTGATGATCTTCTGTAAGGCTTGTTAAAACAGCCTCTCCCAGAATTTCTGATTCAGTAGGTCTGGGGTGGACCCATGAATTTATATGTATAACAATTACCCAGAAAACGCTGACGCTGCTAGTTCAGGGACCACTCTTTGAGAACCATTGGGATAGAAGACTAACCGTTAGTTATGCAATATCATCTCTCAATCTATACTCATTTTTTAAAAGTGACAGATAAATAATTCTATATTTTATTGCCTAAAACACTTTCATAAATAAACTTTAAAAACTTAAAGTACCTCTGCATGTCGGACTACCTATCCATCTGCTCTTGATGCACTTTACAGTATGTGGCCCATCTAACTGGAAATCTTTTTCACATTCATGCTCTACTTGTTCTCCTGACCTATACGATTGTTTTTCCGGGTCTTTGAGTATGGCATTGGCAAATGTGGGTAATTTCGGACAATCCGGACCAGATGGATGGACTTACCGGGGGTCCTCCGCAGCGGGGCCCCCGCCCTTGGGGCCGGGCCCTGGGAGGTTTTCCGGGTTACAGAGGCCAACTGGCGTTCCGTGCGTCATGGGGCCGCCCCGGACTCGATGCTCTGGCGATGAGACCACGGTGCGTCTTCCCGGCGACCGATTCGGTCCGAGGCTTTCCCAGGGCGTCGGCGCGCTCCCGCCTCCCTTCCGCGCGCCCCCACCTCCGTCGCCGCCGTCGATCCACCGTGGTCCCGCGTGGCCCCCGGTCCGGGGCCGAAACCGGCCTCTCCACGTTGGGTGTCGCTCCCGGCCTCCCCGGCCTATGGTGTCCGCCGGCAATGGTCCCTCGGACCGGGTCAGGGCCCCGCGCATGCCGGTCTAGTCAGCGGTGTGCGGCCGTGGAGCGCGCGAGGCTTGCCGGAGGGTCCGTGGGCTTCCGCGACCGGGGTGGGCTGTTGGGGTGCCACTGCCCCCACCGCGCCACCGCCTTTCCGGTGCCCCCCGCCCCCTCCGCCGCCTGTCCTCGTCTCGTCGTCGATCCGACTTCCCATCCGGGCCGCGCCCTAGCGTGTATAGCTTCCCGGGCTACCGAAGATTCCCCAGTCCCCTCCGCGCCCACCGCCACTGCCCCTGGGCGGCGTGTAGCCGACAGGCCCTCCCGGAACGGCCTCTCCTCCTTGGTCTGGTGCACGCGTCCTGCTCGCCCCTCTAGGGCTGGGTGTGGACGGGTCCCGGCCCCTGAATCATTCTGGCCTTTCAGGAGTCTGGTTTTGTCGTTTCTTCTGGCCGGCTCCAGGCGCCCTTTGGGGATGTGTGCCCTGTCAGCGGGGGCCTTCCTGGGGAGGACGGCGAGCGGGGCGCGAATCAAAACTCTCAGGATTCTTAGGGGCCCTGGTGGCGCGGTGATTAAGCGTTTGACTGCTGACCAAAAGATCAGTGGTTCGGATCCACCAGCTGCTGCTCCCCTCGAAACCCTAAGGGGCGGCTCTGGTCTGTCCTGGAGGATCTCTATGAGTCTGAATGAACTCAATGGCAGCGGATTTTTTAATTAGGTAAATGACAAACAACTATGGTAATTAGTCATATGATCCTACAAATGCGATATTTTAACTATGGATCTATTTAAAATTTTAATTTAACCTTTAATGTAGTCTTATTTTCCATAATTTCACTGTACACATTAAATTCGAATTACTGAAACATCAGTACCTTTCAAGGATTTTCACTATACTCTTGCCTAGCGTTTTCTGTTGTTATCTGTATTTAATTTATGACAGTAGATACATTGATTTTCTAGTGACTAGCCAAAGATTTGTATACCTACTTAGACAATTGGAACCATAGACTGAAAAGGTTACAGTGACACGAAAAGCAATAATGCCTATATTTAATACAGTTATTTCTTTATAACGTCAAAAACATACCTGGCGCTTAGAGGACAGTATTTTACTTGCCGGCAGAGCTGCATTTGGGAGGAGAGGACCAGTCATCTTCCGTACATGTAATGCTGCTCTGATCATTTGCAAGTTTGTAGCCCGTGTCACATAAAATTTACAGTGTCACCTTCAGGTCTATTTGTCCTGACGATGAAGAATGCCCATTTCCACCGAAGGAAAAAAGCACTGTCCTAAAGACCCGAAAGATGACTAATACAGAATTTAGAAAGTATTACATTGTACAATCTTAAGAGAGAAATCGTGTAAAAATTAGTTACATAAAAATTTGTTTAGGCATGTTAAAAAAGAAAAATAAATACGCAATTCCATCAATCATTGCCTTGTAATAGAAAGCAGTTTTTACTTGTAAAAGATTTTTAGATATTAAAGAAGTTATTATTTTTATTTCTCATTTGATTCTCATGAATTGCTTTCCAGAGGTGGAGGCCGAAGAATTTGATCTCCTAAGTGTGACTGACGCCTCTGTTTTCTCTGTCAGGATCCTCTCTTTTTCACTTTCTGCCTTTTCTCTACATTCATGAAAGAATAACACGTAGATAATTTTAAGGAACAAAAGATGTGATAAAGGGAAAACACAAAATTGCACCTCAAATATTCAAGAGTATCAAATTTTACATCAAATATACAGAAAAATGAAATGTCTTGAAAAAAGCTGTGTTCACACACTGTAAAATCAGTGTTTAAATATTTAAAAATAGCAGTTAAAATTTTGTATTCAAAAGTAGGATTTAAAACTAAAACATTTGTATAATATTTGGCAAGTATATATATTCATATATATATTTATATTCTTTCTCCTTATGAAAAGAAGACGACTGACATGTATTATATTTTCTGGCTCATCTGGTCCCCACCCCTAGGATTGTGAAGACTCTCTGATCCTTTTTGGCACATCTCACTCCACTCATGAATGGTTCTTCCAGACAGTGGTGAGAGCATTTACTCACTGCGACACTTTGGTATTGGTGACCATCCTTCCTCTGTGCAGGTTATTCGAGTCCAGAGAGACTGCAAAGCAGACACACAGCTATGATCACAGGTATAGTACAAATATTTTCCCATAGCAACTGGGAAGGTTTGTTTAGGTTGATTTTCACCATATGTTTTTCCATGTTTTATTTCTGGAAAATTGCAAGGTTCTTTCTTGGGGGAGGGGGTGGGAAAGCAAGTCATTCATACATTAATGAAAAATAACACTTCATTTAAATAATGACATTAATAATTCTATTATTATATTTAGCTGAATTTGTCCACTTGTATTAGTTATCTGGGGACTGGTAAAATCTATTTGTAAACCTACAAAGCTGTTTGAGGAGGTCAGTTTGGGAGTCACATAATGTGTGTATCTTTTCTAAGTACCTCCAAGATTAAATCACACAAAAATGTAAATTCAGAGGAGGAGGTGAGGGTAAAGGTGATTCTATCTATTAGACGTTGCAGATTTGAGAAATATCTTGCTGGTCTAAGAAATATGCTGCTATGTATAGTTCTCCATTTCCTTCCTTTATCTCTCACTTCTTTTGTATTTCCCATTTTCAGTAAAGAGAATTTGAATGTAAAATAGTCATTAAAAAATCAGAAAAAAATAACAAAGATATAATTACTAAATTCTGATGAATGTCCTCTAGAAATATTTATGTAGCTATGTTTCTACATTTTTGAGTGATTATCACTACCCTTAATTGGAAATTTATAAATATTATCATTCCTTTTTAGAGTGCTTTTCAGAAAAGGAGGCTGGTATGCTTCTCAAGATCAAGTCCTTATATCAAAACAGCACTATTTTTCCTTATTTTATCTGTTTCATTCTATTTTTATCTGTTTTGTCCTTGTTCAAAAAAAGGTACATGTAGCAATTCAGCTAACAAAGAAGTTAACCAGGGAAATTCATTTTTCTCCATTTGGCGGTGATCAAGGTTGATGTTCTAAAATAATTAAAGCTGTTAAATGATGTGAGAGGAAACACTGTAAAATATGAGGCTGTGTATCTGAAAATAAAAATGAGAATGGCATCACTTTGAGAGGTGTGGATCGGGGGAAAGATAATCTCATAAACTGATAATGGAATTTCAAGCATTATCCCCGGTTACTCTCATTCAAAGGAGCCCTGGTGGTGCAATGGTTAAAGCACTCGGCAGCTAACCAAAAAGGTCCTCAGTTTGAACCCACCAGTTGCTCTTCAGGAGAAAAGACCCGGCCATCTGCTCCAGTAAAGATTAGTCTAGGAAATCCAACGGGTCCATTCTACTCTGTCCTATAGTGCATCTATGCGTCAGAATCGCCTTAACAGCATGCAACTCTTATTCAGAAATTCTAAAGTTCAAGCAAATTACAACACTTTTATTCTTCATAAGTAGCCACACATGGTTCAACCTCTGTGGTCTTTGTTCCCCTTGTTTCCACTGCTCAGTGTAATCCCTCCATCTTCTACCGATCTCAATCTAATCATAATTCCAAAAGCTCACTCAAGAACATTCAGGAAAGATTTATTAAGTGACTGATACGTGCCAGGCACAACTTTTGTGTTTAAACCTCCCTTATCTAGCTACCCAATTCAGGAGCTGAGAATCATTTCACTTCTCTGTGAATGTTAATATAGTCTTATCTTTTGATGCGTAAGTTTTTCCTGTATATATATTTAGTTGTTAAAATATTTTATCTCTTAAGAGAAGTGCTGTGAAACATGGATGCGATTTTTTGTTTGTTATCCCTTTCCAGCTCTTTGTATTGCAGCATGAATCAACGTGTTGCTCAATAAATACTGTGTTACTGGATACATAAAAATACTTTTATCTCTGTACATGTGTTCTTTTACCACGTGGATAGTTTTCTTAAAGAGCAGTTTTAGAATTTACTGAAGAAGACTAGTTTTCAGCTTGAACCTCAGGCAGGCTTTATCCAAATTCCACTGGTCACATTGAAGTTGGCACATTCTTATATATATATCTTATAGTTAAAAGTACCTTGTTATTCCCGTCTCTAAAGGAAGGCAGACCTTTTAGCATACACTTGGCAATCAGGAGAAAAGACATCACACATCAGCTAGGTTCCTCAGCAAGCACACTGATGACAGAACCCTCAATCTAGCTGAACTGGATGACTGTGGTGCTTTAATTGAGAAACTTAGCACTGTTTACAAATATAGAATTAATATTGTTGTTGTGTGCCATTGAGTCAATTCTGACATACAGTGGACCTATAGGACAGTATAGAACAGCTCCACAGGGTTTTCTAGGCCGTAATCTTCATGGGAGCAGATGGCCAGGTCTTTTCTCCTGTGGAGTGGCTAGTGGGTTTGAACCTGTGACCTGTTGATTAGCAGTGGAGTACTTAACTATCATGTGACCAGGGTTCCTTCATAATTAATATGGAAAATATTAAGTAGTATATTATGACAATGAAGGAGGAAAATCAGGTACTAAAGTCAAAGAGTTAATGGTTTCAAATTATATATTTGTTTGTTTATATGCAAAATTTGCCAGTGAACTCAGAAAAGTAAACTAAAATGTATTAGCGTTACACTAGAAATTAAGAATATATTTTAATTTTTGCTAAAAGAGATTAATTTTACATGCTGCTAATTTTGTTGAACTATTAAATTAATGATAATGTAAATGGTTTCTAATAGCTTTATTAATGTATAATTTCTATGAAATATACTGTACATACTTAAAATGTGCATTTTGAGAGGTTTTGACATATGAATCTGTGAAACCATCATCATAATGAAGACTGTGAAAATATTTACACTCTCCAAAATTCCCTTGTATTACAAATAAAAAAGCCCCCAAATATTTCCAAGTCAGAATTTGGCTTTTCCTGTGACACATTTTCTAGTTAAGGCTTTATGAGCATATTCGCATGTCTCAGTAATCAGTGTTGAATGGCCTTTCACACTTTGGAACTCAGGAAAACAGAGAAAGCATGACTGACTTTATTTTCGTTTTAAGTTATTATAATTTTCCCCAAACGTATATACTTCATTGTGATCCCACAATACAGAATATTCCTGCGAGTCGATTCATTCAAAACTACAGATACAGGAAAGTAGATATAACATACAGCTACATTTAAGAGGGAAGCTCAATGTTCATATGCGCTTTTAACTAACCTTGTCCCTCAGCACAGGACATCCACAAGGTGAGGAGGACATTGATTAGAAACAGCATGTTAGGTGTTCCCAATGATATATAAATACACATATCCCCTTTGTACTGTTTTGGGTTTGAAATCAGCTTCATTACCATTTATCAACTGTGACTGTGGACTTAAGTACACTACAACATAGCTAAGTAAATTGATGTCACTAAGCAAATATCAGAGTTCAGTGAGTTTTGCAATCATTTCTTTAATTCATCTCCTTTTATATATGTAAACAACTTTTGGTGGGAACAGAATGAATTGTCTCCAAATAAAATATTTTCTTGAAAATAGTTCAATTTATTCCTCAGCCAGTTGAATAATACATCATTGGCTCTCACAATCTACGTCATGTCACTAGAACTTTCTTCTGTCCTGTACTTGCTTTCACCCAACTTCATTACTTAGGGGTCTCTGGAAATCAACTAGGATATTTGGATCATTGTCAGCCATCTGTATTATTATGGGATTAAGGAAGAAAACTGCTTTTTTTTTAACTCACATTTGATTACACTAGCTAGTGCAAGGGTTTCAGAACTTTCTTAATGTTAAAATAATCTTTAACTAAATGTTTTGAGGCACCATTTTTGTATGGTACAATATATTCTGAGACATACAATGATTTCCCTTTTATTAAAGGAATGTCACTCAAGACTCACTTTCCTTTAACTGGACTGTCCTCTCACTGACTTACTACTTGCTTTTATTCTTTATTTTCATATATATATGAAAATGTATATATACAAGTATATATATATGTAATATATACATGTATGTATATTTTATATATTTATATGAAATATATATATCTTTTGAAATGTATTTGTCATGTTTTACTATAAAGAATTGCTTTCAAACAGATAATTAGTATTAAATATATACATTAATATCAAGGTGGAGAAAGAAAACCAATCAAAGTCATAAAGTTATGTTTTAAAAATTATGTATATGTTTATTTATTACACTAATTTCTAAGTATTGAAAAATATTTAAAATTATATATAACCAAGATTTCCAGAATAGTTTATAATCTGGCCAAATTTCTACTAATAACAATTATATACTCAATATGAAACAAAATCCTACTACTTGAGTTACCAAAAGCAAGCAGAGTTGGAAAGCATCTAACCTTTGAAAGAATGAAATCAACCTGTGAGATCCATATTTTCCTGGCTTTTCAACAGAGGGCACCTCTTAATCTTCATGGTGCATGGATGATAGAGCTTAAGCAGAAATGAGTAGTCTTGTTCTTGTGTTAACTTAGAGATCTGAGTCTGACTGGAAAAATACGTGTCAATTGATGAGAGAAATACAGAACAATAGGAAACCCCATCAAGAAGATCCCCTTAAATCTGCACACAGCCACTCCTTAAATTATTTACTGAGTCTACAGTGAGTGTTATGAATTCTAAGGAGTCCAGTAAAATGCACCTGTAGCATTTTACTGAAAACATTGATAAATTCAGCCATTCCCAATGTGAGGGAGAAAGAATTTGGAGTTCCTGGCTAGGGGGGCTTAGTTCATTTCGCGTAATTCCTCTTGAAACCCAGAACATCTTAGACTGTCCTAGAAGTACCATGTCCCAGAAGTTAACTGAAGAATATGTGTTGGACTAAGCCAAATCTGAAATAGACCCAAGCTAGCAAAACCTAAAACCAGGTCTTCACAGGTTAATCGTCTGCCCCGAGGAATAAAGCTCTTAGAAGAGAGTCAGTATTTTTCAGAGGAAGATGCAAGAATGTATAATTTCTACAATGTATTATTCACAAGATCTGGCATAGAATTAAAAACTTGTTAGACTTGTTTAAAATTGTGTGGTAGTAACAAAACAATAGATAAATTGATCAATGGGATAGAAGAGTTCAGAAATAGACCTACACATGTAAATCACTAGTTTTATGAACTTATGCAATGTCATATTAAAAAACAAAAAAATTTTTTCCCAGAAATGTTGGAGCAACAACTGGGATTTGGGATTGTAAACAAAACTGAACCTTGGCCTCTTTCTCACACCAAATAAATCAATTTAAGTTGGATTATAGTCCTAAATGTGAAGTTAAAAAGATAAAACCTGAAAAGAAAGCATAGTGATATATACTGGATCATTGGTGGTAGGCTAATACTTCTTAAAAAAAAAAAAAAAGTACTAATTATTTGAAAAATGATAATTTGGACATCAGTAATTTTTAAATTCGTGTCCAGTAAAAGGTGTTATCATAAAACTAAAAATAAAATAAGCCTTATATTGGGAGGAGATACATCTGTGACATATCAGACAAAAGATTTACATGTATCATACATAAACACTTCAATTAAAATATTACAGAAATCACTTCATAAACCTAGATTCGCAGATGTGTTCAATATTATTATTGATCAGTGAAATACACCATAAACATTAAAATACACTACACACATAAAATAGCTAATATTTATATTAGGCTTCTATTTTTTGGTTAGAATGAGGTTGTGTAAGGGATTTTTTAAAACTGAGATACCTGAGATAAATATGAAATGGCCAGCTTGAGGTTTGGGTAAGACTTCTTTTTTGCTGGCTCCATTTTCTCCCTACCAACAGCTATCTACCATGCAGACCTAAACATGAAACTAAGGAATGTCCCGTAATAATGACATAAGTACACTGAACCCCTGCCCCCAGCCACATACCCTTGTGATTGCCACACTGTAACCAGTCTAAGAAAGATACATATATCCTTTAAGCCAATCACCTGATGAGCTTCCATTAGAGGAAGTCCTGCCTTACAAGCTCCTGCCACAGGATGTCTTAAAATAATCTACTACCACTCAAGTAGTGTTTTTCGGTGATCTAAGCTTGTAAATACCAGTTAAGTAATGCATTTCGTGTTCTTTGTTCCTCCCTTATAAAACATCATTGCAGTGTAGCCATTTTGAAGTACTGGATTTCACAGCATGGAATTCAGTCTTTTCCTGGATCAAGCTGTCTCTTTCCTTTCAATAAATCTCTCAACTTTAATCTAACCAGAGTAAGGGCAATTACTCTTAGACTTTTGTTGGTGTAGGCGGCCAGAATTCTGAAGGATATTATCTTCTGCATTCACAAGAAGTCATGGAACCAGCTTGTTCTGGTACCAGCAGGGGTCCCTTGTGCCCAGAACCATCTCCAGTTCTCTGGGTTCACTGGAAATAAACCTCACACATTGAAGCCTCTGCTGATTGCAAAGAAGGCTCTTTGAGAGATTTATTGTCTATCTTTTCCCTTTACCTTCATTTTCTGCTCATCTTCTATGCTTCTTTCTGGGTTCATTACCAAATTATGTTTGGCGGGACTACCATCTCATGACCAGTCTACATCATTGAACTCTCTTCTTTCTAGTGCAACGAAGGATTTTCACGAGCATTTAGGTCTTTAATACTTGCAAATTTCCCCATAAGATGGGAAATGCCACTTTCAAGACTGAAGCAGAACCCCCTAAGTGAACTCCTCCAGTTTATATGACCAAGCATTCTCCCTATTTGGGTTTGTATTTAGGCTGCTGGCACGCAGTTATGGAGGGAAATTTCAAAGGCCAAAAGTTATTGTGGGGTTATTTTAATTAACTAAATTAAAGTTTCCGCACAGTAAACTTAGAGGCTAAGGGTTTACAAATAAAACAAAAGTAACGGGAGATATTTTTCCTTGGTACTTGGAAGCTTCCAAAAGGAATCAACATGATAAATTCACCTACTCACTGGAGACTGTTTCAAAACCAGCTAAACAAATTGAAGAATTACAGTGTCAGAGTGCTGTAGCCTTGATGACTACCTGTGGAGAGGAGTTGCCGGATCTGAATCACCGGGAACACTCAGACGCCATTCCTGGGAGTGACTGTGGTGGGCTAGGGGTAGCGTTTGGCTGCAGTTTTCTCTGGGAGAAACAGCCAGCCGCACAGCCTACTCAAACCTCCAGAACCATGGAAGAACAGCACTCTTGGCAAAAGGTAAGTACTTGCACATATTTTACTGCTCCCCCAGCCACAAGCTGGCTTCAGTGGCTGTTGATTTCCCTGGGCCTGAGATAGGCTCTGCTGGGCATCCTGAGCCATTCTCCAGGCCTTCAAGAAGGAATAAATTCACAATTGGGGGAAAAGATAATCTAACTGTTCCACTAACCTGGGGAGCTCGGGACAGAAGCAGCTCCTGTACAGGCAAAAACTGTCCGTGGACTTTGAATACATTTCCCCTCTGCATGGACTTGATTGGGCCTATTTCAGGAGAATAGGCCCTTGATGGCAGACTGTAACTGCTGCAGCTGTGAGGTGGAGAGATGGGTGTTTGGTGTTTCACCCCACTTTGGCTGTGAAACAGGGTCCTCACCTACACACATCCGGGGCCTGAGGACTGGTGGCTCCACTTGGGTCACCCAGCCACTCCTGACAGGAGATTTCACTGGTGTGGCGGTGCAGACCGGGGAAGTGGCTCCCAAGCCATGTGGTACAGCCAGCCTAGAAGGGGCAGAGATGGCACACACTGCTGGGTATTTGGGAGACAGGAAAAGTTAAACAGAGAGAGATAGACAAGAAACTGAAAAACAAAGAAAAAAACAAAAAAAGAAAAAAAAAAGGCCCCAGGAATCCCACTGGTGTGGTGATGCAGACCAGGGAAGCAGTTCCCCAGCTGAGCAGAGCTTCACAGCCTGTCAAGAAGAAGCAGAGATGGCACATGGAGCCAGGTGTTCGAGAAAAAGGAAGGGAAGGAGGTTAGAGAAAGGGAAGAAGCTAAAAGAAGCCAAAAATAGCAACAAGAACAACAAAGAAATGGCGCTTATGGAGCCAGCTGATGTGGGTGAGGTGAATCCAAGCAGCATGGAGCCAGCACCTCCCTGGCCTGACAACTGTAGCCATCCAAAAGTGGCAGAGGCTAGGCAGAGGGAAGAAGGGTAGGAGATGGAACTCTGGTTACCAGGTGCTCTGTCTCCTGCGGGGAGCTCTGTGAAGCAGCTGTCCTATGCTCTCTGTCTGCTAGTCTCCATCAGGAGTCAAAAATGGCAAATCCATGCTTCGTTAGCTGATAGGGGATCCCCACCCCATTTCTCTCCTACCTTTCTGTTCTCTGTCAGTTTCTCATTCTATTTGGTGCTTTGTTGACTTATCTCTTCATTTAACACTTAGGGTTCAAGGATTGATGTTTGCCTCTGTTTTATTTAGTTTTTCACATCTTTGCTATGGAAGGATGGCATGGTGCTTCTCTCTATAGCACCAAGTTGGCTCCAGCTCAATTTTGCCATTTTTATAGGATATTATAAACACAACTTAGTACTTTTAATTCCAGAATAGAAATAATTTCTTCCGTGAAATGATTCTCCTATTTTAAGAAACTTTAGATAATATTTTTTAAATGTTTTTTAAAAGCATGTACACACAATGCTCAGCTATTTTTAATCATTTTCATGTCTCTTGAGTTCAATGACCTTGTCTTTTTCACATTTGGTTAAAGAATTTTCTGAAGAAGTTTTTACAGATGTGTTATATGTGTTGGATGTGTTATGTGGTCACGTGATCTTTGACAAGGCCCCAAAGTCCATCAAATGGGGAAAAGAGAGTCTTTTTAACAAATGGTGCTGGCAAAACTGGATGTCCATCTGCAAAAAAATGAAACAGGACCCATACCTCACGCCATATACAAAAACTAACTCAGAATGGATCAAAGACCTAAGTAGGAAGCCAAAAACTATGAAGTTCATAGAATAAAAAATAGGACCAATGTTAAGGCCCTAATACATGGCATTAACAGGATACAAACCACAACCAACAACACAAAACTCCAGAGGATAAGCTAGATAACTGGGATCTTCTAAAAATTAAACACTTGTACTCATCAAAAGACTTCACAAAAAAAGTAAAAAAGAGAACATACAGACTGGGAAAAAAAAAATTTAGGTATTACAAATCAGACAAAGGTCTAATCTCTAAAATCTATAAGAATATCCACCTCTGCAACAAAAAGAGAAATAATCCAATTAAAAAATGGGCAAGGAAATGAACAAACACTTCACCAAAGAAGACATTCAAGCTGCCACCAGGCACATGAGGAAATGCTTACAATCTCTGGCCATTAGAGAAATGCAAATCTAAATCACAATGAGATACCATCTCACCCTGGCATTATCGGCATGAATCAATAAAACGAACTAACAAATGTTGGAGAGGCTACAAGGAGACTGGAGATCTTATGCAGTGCTGGTGGGAATGTAAAAGGATACAATCATTTTGGAAAATGATACGGCACTTCGTTAGAAAGCAAGAAATGGAAATACCATGTAGTCATGGATTGAATTATGTCCCCCCAAAAATGTGTGTATCAGTTTTGCTGGGCCATGATTCCTGTATTGTGTGATTTTCCTGTATGTTGTAAATCCCACCTCTATGATGTTAATGAGGGAGGATGGGCACCAGTTGCGTTAGTGAAATAGGACTCAACCTATAAGATTGGATTGTGTCTTGAGGCAATCTCTTGAGATATAAAAGAAAGAAACAAGGACAGAGACAGGGGGACCTCATACCACCAAGAAAGTAGTGCCAGGAGCAGAGCATGTCCTTTGGACCCAGGGTCCCTGCACCTGAGAAGTTCCTTGACCAGGAGAAGATTGAGGACAAGGACCTTCCTCCAGAGCCAACAGAGAAAGAAAGCGTTCCCCTGGGGCTGACACCCTGAATTTGGACTTTTAACCTACTTTACCATGAGAAAATAAGCTTCTCTTTGTTAAAGCCATCCACTTGTGGTATTTCTGTTATAGCAGCACTAGATGACTAAGACACATGATCCAGCAATCTCGCTCCTAGGAATGTATCCTACAAAAATAAGAGCCATCACACAATAGACATATGCACAGCCATGTTCATTGCAGCATTGTTCTCAATAGTAAAAAAATGGAAACAACCTAGATGGCCATCAACAGATGAATAGGTAACTGTGGTACATACACACAATGGAGTATTACTCAACAATAAAGAACAATGATGAAATCTGTGAAGCATCTCATAACATGGATGAATCTGGAGGGCATTATGCTGAGAGAAATAAGTCAATTACAAAAGGCCAAATACTTTATGAGACCAGTACTGTAAAAAGTCATGAAAAGGTTTACATACAAAAAGAAACAATTATTGATGGTTAAGAAGGAGGGGTGGGGTGGGGTTGGAAAAACACCTAATAGATAAGTGGAAACTTTAGTCAAGGGTAAGACAGTACACAATACTGGGGAAGTCAGCACAACCTATACAAGGCGAGGTCATGATAGCTCCATAAACACATCCAAATTCCCTGAGGGACCAAACTGCTGGGTTGAGGACTATGGAGACCATGGTGTTGGGGAATATATAGCTCAAATGGCATAACATATTTTACAAAGAATATGTTCTACGTTCTCAGATAAAAAAAAAAAAAAAACTCTTAGCAAAGGAAGAGATTGAAAAGGAAATTTAAAAACTCCCAACAAAATAAAGCCCTAGTCCTGATGGCTTTACTGGAGAGTTCTACCAAACGTTCATAGAAGAGTTAACACCACTACTACTAAAGGTATTTCAGAACATAGAAAACGATGGAATACTTCCAAACTCATTCTATGAAGCCAGCATATCCCTGATACCAAAACCACAAAAAAAGAAAATTACCGACCTATATCCCTCATGAATTTAGATGCAAAAATCCTCAATCAAAATTCTACCCAATGAAACTCAACAACATATCAAAAAAATAATTCACCATGACCAAGTGGGATGCATACCAGGTATGCAGGGATGGTTCAACATTAGAGAAACAATCAGTGTAGTTCACCATATAAATAAAATAAAGACAAGAACCACACGATCTTATCAATTGATGCAGTAAAGGCATTCAACAGAGTTCAACACCCATTCATGATAAAAACTCTCAGCAAAATAGGAATAGAAGGCAAACCCCTCAACATAATACAGGGCATTTATACAAAGCTAGTAGTCGACATCATCCTATATGGATAGAGTCTGAAAGCATTCCCCAGACAAGAACCAGACAAGAATCCCCTTTATTACCGCTCTTATTCAACATTGTGCTGGAGGTCCTAGCCAGAGTAGTTAGGCTAGATAAAGAAATAAAGGACATCCAGATTGGTAAGGAAGAAATAAAAGTATCTCTATTTTCAGATGACATGATCATATACACAGAAAACCCTAAAGAATCCTCAAGAAAACCACTGAAACAAGTAGAAGAGTTCAGCAGAGTATCAGAATACAAGCACACAAGAATCAGTTGGATTCCTATACACCAACAAAGAGAACATTGAAGAGGAAATCACCGAAGCAATACCATTTACACTATCCCTAAAGAGGATAAAATACTTAAGAATAAATTTACCAGAGACGTAAAAGACCTATACAAAGAAAACTAAAAAGACAGTACTGCAAGACACCAAAAGACAGCTACACAAGTGGAAAGACATACCTTGATCAAGGATAGGAAGATTGGACATTGTGAAAATGTCGATTCTACTGAAAGCGATCTATAGATACAATGCAATTTCGATCCGAATTCCAAGGAATTTTTTAAGGAGATGGAGAAACAAATCAACAACTTCATATGGAAGGGAAAGAGGCCCCAGAGAAGTAAAGCATTACTGAAAAAGAAGACCAAAGTGGGAGGCTGCACGCTACCTGATTTTTTAATATATAAGACCACTGCAGTATTCAAAATAGGCTGTACCACTACAACAACAGACACATAGACCAATGGAACAGAATTGAGAACCCAGACATAAATCCCTCCACATATGAGCAGCTGATATTTGACAAAGGCCCAAAGCCAGTTAAATGGGGAAAAGGCTGTCTCTTTAACTAATGGTGCCAGCATAAGTGGATATCTATCTATAAAAAAATGAAACGACTCATACCTCCCACCACATACAAAAACTAACTCAAAGTGGATCAAAGACCTAAATATAAAGTTTAAAACTATAAATGTCATGGAAGAAAAACTAGGGACAATGCTAGGAGCCCTAATATACGGCATAAACAGTATGCAAAACATTATTATAATGCACAAGCACCAGAAGAGAAACTAGATAACTGGGAGCTCCTAAAAATCAAACAAGTATGCTCATCCAAAGACTTCACCAGAAGAGTAAAAAGATTACCTACAGAATGGGAATACTTTTTTAACTATGACATCTCCGATCAGCATCTGATCTCTAAAATCTACATGATACTGCAAAAACTCAACAACAAAAAGACAAATAACAAAATTTAAAAAAACAAAAAACAGGCAAAGGATATGAACAGGCACTTCACCAAAGTAGACATTCAGGCAGCTACGGATACATGAGGAAATGCTCTCGATCATTAGCCATTAGAGAAATGCAAATCAAAACTGCAAAGAGATACCATCTTAGTCCAACAAGGCTGGCATTAATCCAAAAAAGACAAAATAATAAATGTTGGATAGGTTGTGGAGAGTATGGAACACTTACACACTGCTGGTGGGAAATGTAAAATGGTTACAACCACTTTGGCAATCGATTTGGCATGTCCTTAAAAAGGTAGAAATAGAATTACCATACGATCCAGCAATCCCACTCCTTGGAATATATCCTAGAGAAATAAGAGCCTTTACACAAACAGACAGATGCACACCCATGTTCTTTGCAGCACTATTCACAATAGTAAAAAGATGGAAGCAACGAAAATGCCCATCAATGGATGAATAGATAAATTATGGTAAATTCACACAATGGAACACTATGCATCGATAAAAAATGATGATGTATCCATGAAACATTTCATAACATGGAGGATTCTGGTAGGCATTATGCTGAGTGAAATTAGTCAGTCCCAAAAGGGCAAATATTGTATGAGATCACTATTATAAGAACTCAAGAAGTAGTGTAAACACAGAAGAAAATATTCTTTGCTGGTTATGAGGGTGGGGAGGGAGGGTGGGAGAGGGGTACTCACTAATAACATAGTAGACAAGAACTATTTTAGGTGAAGGGAAAGACAACACACAATACAGGAGAGGTCACCACGACCAGACTAAACCAAAAGCAAAGAAGTTTCCTGAATAAACTGAACACTTCGAAGACCAGAGCAGCAGGGGCCAGGGTCTGGGGACTATGGTTTCAGGAGACATCTATGTCAATCGGCATAATAAAATCTATTAAGAAAACCTTCTGCATCCCACTTTGGTGAGTGACATCTGGGGTCTTAAATGCTAGAAAGCAGCCATCCAGGAAGCATCAACTGGTGTCAACTTACCTGGAGTAAAGGAGAATGAAGAACACCAAAGACACAAGGTAATTATGAGCCCAAGAGACAGAAAGGGTCACATAAATCAGAGACTACATCAGCCTGAGACCGGAAGAACTAGATGGTGCCTGGCTACAACCAGTGTCTGCCCTGACAGGGAACACAACAGAGAACCCCCGAGGGAGCAGAACAGCAGTAGGATGCAGACCTCAAATTCTTGTAAAGAGACCAGGCTTTTTTAACAGTCTGACTGAGGGTAGGACCCTGGAGGCCATGGTCCCCAGACCTTCTGTTAGGCCAAGACTGGGACAATTCCCAAAGCCTACTAGTCAGACAGGGATTGGACTGGACAATGGGATAGAAAATGATACAGGTGAGAGTGAGGTTCTTGGATCGAGCAGCCACATGGGACTATGTGGGCAGCTCCTGTCTGCAGGGGAGATGAGAAGGCAGAGGGAGACAGAAGCTGGCTGAATGGGTACTGGGAATACAGGGTAGAGGGAAGGAGTGTGCTGTCTCATAAGGGGGAGAGCAACTAGGAGTACATAGCAAGGTGTATTATGTATGAGAGACTGACTTGATTTGTAAACTTTCACTTAAAGCACAATAAAAACTTAAAAAATAAAAGAATATGCTCTACATTTTACTTTGGTGAGTAGCATCTGGAATCTTCAAAGCCTGTGAGTAGCCATGTAGGATACTCCACTGGTCTCACCCCTTCGAGAGCTAGGAAGAATGAAGAAAACTAAAAATTTAAGGGAAAGATTAGTTCAAAAGACTAATGGACCACATTTACCACTGCCTCCACCAGACTGAGGCCAGTACAACTTGATGGTGCTTGGCTACCGCTACTGACTGCTCTGACAGGGTTCACAACAGAGGGTCCCAGACAGAGCTGGAGAAAAATGTAAAACAGAATTCTAACTCAGAAAGAATGACCAGACTCACTGGCCTGACAGAGACTGGAGAAAACCTGAGAGTATGGCCCCTGGAAACTCTTTCAGCTCAATAATGAGGTCACTCCTGAGTTTTACCCTTCAGCCAAAGATTGAACAGGCCCATGGAACAAAATAAGATTAAAGGGACACACCAGCCCTGAGTCAGGGACTGGAAGGCAGGAGGGAAAGCCAGTAATAGGAAAGCCGGTAATAGGGAACCCAGGGTTGAGAAGGGAGAGTGTTGACTTGTCGTGGGGTTGTTAGTACATGATGTGTGTACTAACTGTTTGATGAGAAACTAGTTTGTTCTGTAAATCTTCATCTAAAGTACAATAAAAAAAAGAAAAAAGTAGAATGTCATCATAATGCATCAAAAATAAATAATGAATTCTTCTTAAAATTAAAAAAATTCTGGAAACCAATATTATAGTAATGCACCATGAAGCAGAAATGCTTAGCATTCTATTTCAGCCTATAAGAGCCAAACACATGCTTAAGAGCGTGGAGTTTGGTATCACATAACCTAGGTTTGATTCTTAATTCTACCATTTATGTCACAGTAAGCTAGGGCAAATGATTTAACTTTTTGGACCTCAGTTTCTTCAACTATAAAACAGAGATGATAATAGTATATAAATCAAATAATTGTTTAGAAGGTAAAATGAGATGGCACATGTACAGAACTTATATCGATTACAGGGAGATAGTGCCAGCTTAATAAAAGTCAGTTATTACATTATTTACATTGTTTACAATGGACAATGTGTTGAAACATATATTTTCACAAGAAAAGCTAAAAATGTTCAAAACATCAAATAAATAATAAGTGAAGCGTGAATTACACTCAAACTGTACCACTTGTCCAAAAGAATATTCATGGTTGGTTCCAATGTACCACTGACAAGTCTCCCATTATCTGGTTCTGTTGCTAGTAAACACTTGACAAATGAAAAAATAAATACAACTTTTTTAAATATAATTTGAAAACTTTACATCAAAAATATGTGTATGTATGTGCATCATTGTTTTTGTTATTATTTACAGTTGAGTCAATTCCCACTCATATCAAACTATAGGACAAAGTAGAACTGCCCCATAGGGTTTCCTTGGCTGTAATCTTTATGGGTGCATATCGTCAGGTCTTTTCTCTGTTGGAGTGGCTGATGGGTTTGAACCTCTCACGTCGGTTAGCAGCCAAGAGCTTTAGCATTGCACCACCAGGTCTCCTACAATATATACATACACATACATCCTTGAAGTTGTCAAGGATTTCATTTTACTCGGATCCACAATCAACACTTGTGGAAGCAGCAATCAAGAAATCAAAAGATGCGTTGCATTGGGCCAATATGCTTCAAAATACCTCTCTAAAGTGCTGAAAAGCAAAGATGTCACCTTGAAGACTAAGGTGTGCCTGACCCAAGGCATGATGTTTTCAGTCATCTCATAAGCATGCTAAAGGTGGATGATGAATAAGGAAGAGCAAAGAATAATTGACCCCTTTGAATTATGGTGTTCGCAGGGAATATTGAATATACCACGGGACGCCAAAAGAATGAAAAAATCTGTCTTGAAAGAAGTACAACCAGAATGCTCCTTAGAAGCAAGGATGGTGAGACTACATCTCAAATACCTTGGACATGTTATTAAGAGGATTCAATCCCTGGAGAAAGACGTCATGCTTGGTAAAGTAGAGGGTAATCGAAAAAAAGGAAGACCCTCAACCAGATGGATTGACACCGTGGCTGTAAAAATGGGCTGATGCATAACAATGATTATGAGGATAGCACAGGACTGGGCATTGTTTCCTACTGCTGGACCTAGGGTCTCTGTGAGTCAGAACCAACTCTACAGCACCTAACAATAACAACAGCGTACATACACACACATATACACAAATGTATATAAGTATATGTATACACGCGTGTGTGTGTTAACAAGCAAGAAGTCACCAGCCGCTCCATTGGAGAAATACGGAGAAAGATTACAGCCTCGGAAACCCTATGGGACAGTTCTACTCTATAGAGTCACTATGAGTTCGAGTCAACTCAAAGGTAGTGGGTTTATCCCCCCACCTTCAAAGATGCTGATAATATAGGTCTCCCTTAGTAGCCATGAATTTCAGTTAACAAGCACCTCAGTTGATTCTGATTTAGATGTACTCTAGAGCACCTCTACATGAAGTGTTTATCCCTTCCTCTCCTCTCCATAGATGAAAAGTCTCCCATTCTCTTTGCGACAGGATTGTTTGAGTGATCACTTTTATCTTCTCTCTCTTTCTCTCTCCATTTCTCACTGTGGGACTAGGAAAGACTTCTGATTGGCCTTTTATTCTTTAATTTCCATGATGGACAGAGATTGGGATTACTAGGTCAAATTTGGAAACAGGATCTACAGTCTTCTCCTTTTCACTGTTTGCTTTATGGATGAGTAAGAAAGGGCAGAGGTCTCCCTTATTTCTTACTCCAGCCTCTTTTCCGTAAGACTAAAACCACAAGAAAATCTCCCTTGGTGGGGAAGTGGGCAGATATACCTACATCATATTCTATACTTCAGTTTTTTACCAGATATCCCTGCAGTTGGTTGGTTATTGGATAAGTGTCTGTCCACTAACGAAGGTGCAGTTCCGACCTCGGTTTACACAGTATTACTTGCATGTATTTCTACTGGCTACAATCCAGAATGGGCTTTAGACTTCCTAATCAGTAACACTTTGACTATTAGATCAGATCAGGCCATGTCCATATTTGGTAACTCAAACAGTTAATAAAAGAGATGCGGGCAGACATATGCACACCCATATTCATTGCAGCATTACTCACAATAGCAAAAAAATGGAAACAGCCCAAGTGCCTATGATGGATGGAATTCTTTCCCCAAAACTGTGTGTCAACTTGGATAGGCCATGATTCCCAGTATTGTGTGACTGTCCACCATTTTGTCATCTGAATGTGATTTCCTATGTGTTGTAAACCTTAGCTCTATGATATTAATGAGACAGGTTAGTGGTGGTTATGTTAATGAGGCAGGACTCATTATACAAGATGAAGTTGTGTCCTTAGTCAATCTTTTTGAGAAATAAAAGGGAGAAGAGAGTAGAGAGACGGAGGGCTTCATACCACCAAGAAAACAGTGCCAGGAACAGAATATTCTTTGGACCTGAGATTTCTGCTTGGAGAAGCTACTAGTCCAAGACAAGATTGATGACAAGGAACTTTCTCCAGAGCTGACAGAGATTGAATGACTTCCACTGGAGCTGGTGCCCTGAATTCAGACTTCTAGCCTATTAGGCTGTGAGAGAATAAACTTCTTTTTGTTAAAGCCATCTGCTTGTGCTATTTCTGTCATAGCCACACTAGATAACTGAGAGTGCCCTTCAGTATATGAATGGATAAGCAAAATGTGGTGCACATACACAATGGAATACTACGCAACCGGTGAAAACAATGAGGAGTCCACAACGCATATTATAACATGGATGGATGTGGAGGACAAAATGCTAATCTATAAGAATAGATTCATGTACAGAGACCAATGTTCATTGGTGGTTACCAGAGACGGGTGGAAGGGAAGGGGAAATCAATCTCTAGATCAGATATACTTGTTATTTTTAGTGGAGGAAAAAGTAGCACTGAATATGGGTATAATGAGCACACCTTGACCCAAGTAAAGATACCACTAAGAGGTGCACAAGAGAAAACAATGTATATGCTAAAGAATATGAGATATATAATTCTGCAACAACACCAACAATAACCAAAAGTGAGTAGTATATGGTCACACATGTATGTGTACAGGCATATATGTGTACAGGTAAGTGCAGGTGTGTATATATATGTGAACAGATAGAATATATGTACGTGTACATACAGATATGTGTGTGCATGCATATATATTCATAGAGGACACAGTAACAGATACTTCTCAGACATAGTCAAACATCTTTTGGGATTGGTTTTCTGGGTCTGAAAGCTTAGAATCTTAGTCTCATGGGATAAGTCAATCAATTGCCATAATATAATTCACAAAGTTCATGTTTGGCATCTTATTGAGGTGAGTAGTGTCTGAGTCTCAAAAGCTTGTGAGAAGCCATCTGAGTTATCACTATTGGTCTCCACTCACCAGGAGCAAAAGAAAGAAGGAGGAAACCAAAGTCTCAGAGAAACAACTAGTCAGGGCTACATAAAAAAAAAATATATATAGCAGGGCTAAAAGCCTACAAAAGCCACAGGGCTCACGTACCCTGAGACCAGAAGAACTAGATTATGCTTTTCCCAGTTCTAACCATTCTGATCAGGACCACAGTAGACTGATGCTAATAGAATGGGAGAAAAATGCAGAACAGAACTCAAATTCTTAAAAAATCCAAATTTACTGGACTATTTGAGGCTACAGGTCTCCCTGAGACTATCACCTGAGATAGTCTTTAATCCTTGAACCAAAACTATCACCTAAGGTCACCTTTTAACAAAATAACAAACTGGCACACAAAACAAAGAATACTACCCATGCGAACAATGTTCTATTAAAAAAATATTTATATGTGATCGAAAGGTCAACAATTACTCTAAAGCAAAGATGATAAGGTAAGGGGGCAGGGAAAGTGGAACAATGGGAACAGAACAACCAAAACACAATTAAAGGGAAATGTTGACACATTTTGAAAAATGTAACTAATATCACTGAACAATTTTCATAGAAATTTTCAAATGGGATCTTAATTTACTGTGTAAAGTTTCACTGAAAACATATTATTTAAAAGAAAACAATAAAGTACTATTTAAAATATTATTTAAGTAAAATATTTTTTTCTTAAAAAAAGAAAGAAAAGCCTTTAAGTGGAATTATATGCATAATCCAACCAAACCAAAACCCACCACCGTCCAGTCTATTCCGAGTCATAGCAACCCTGTAGGACAGAGTAGAATGGCTCCATAGAGTTTCCAAAGAGCTCCTGGTGGATTCGAACTGCTGACCCTTTGGTTATCAGCCATAGCTCTTAACTACTACTCCACCAAGGTTTCCAAATACATACATACACACACACACATATATAACATATATATATACATATGCAGCAATCAAACAGAAAACAAAATACAGAAAAAATTAGCCAAGGTTAGTTAAGTTTTTGAAGACTGATAATAAAATTTATTACCATCATGCAAAAATAATCAAAGAAAAATAGAGTTCCAACCATAAATAATGAGGAAACTGAATCAAATATATGAAAATAACCTTTGTCAGGCATTGGAAATCAGGCAATGCCTATTGCTTGGGTGTTCACAGTTGACCATTTCTTACTCTGTTTTGTCTTGACCAAACTTTAGTCAAGCTTCTCTCCTTTCCAACCAAAAACCAGCTGACATTGGGTCAACTCTGACTCATGGCAATACATACGTGTCAGAGTGGAGCTGTGCTCTATAGAGTTATCAATGGCTGATTTTGCAAAAATTGATCACCAGGCCATTCCATGGCACCTCTGGGTGGACTCGAACTTCCAGCCTTTCAGTTAGCAGCTGAGTTCATCAATCATTTGCACCATCCATGTACTCCTCTCCTCTCCAAAGGCCCCTAAAATTTGGCTCACCTCCGTGTGTAAACAAGCACTAAATCATTAATGTGCAGAACACCCTCACTTGATAGCTCAGTCTGTGAGTCAGCCAACCACAAAAAGAAACTTTTCCTGCTGAAGCACACTGGTTTTACCAGCTGCACACCACCAAATCATGCCCTTTCCTACACAAAGCCCCTCCTAGCTCTATTTACTCCTCCCTATAAAAGAATTTTTTTTTCTGTTTACTTTTGAGATGCTTGAAAATTTTAGAGATCAGAGAAATCTCCCTTTTGCAACATTCTTTCTGAATAAAGCACCTCTTTATCTAAGTCTGGATTTGTTTTTATTTGACACTATTATCCCAGACGAGGTGAGCCTTGTTTATCAAATCGGTTTTAAGCTTGGAGGCAATTTCCAGACAAGAGTACAGGAATGAAGAACCCAAGCAGAGAATAGCAGTCCTGCTCAATGGAAGAAACAAAAATCAGTGTTCAAGAAGTTGAGGTTACTAGAATTTCCAAGACAGAGGGACAAAGAGGGAGAAACTATGGAGGGAAAATCCTCTACAAATCTGCACTGCCAGCCTTTAGAGCCTTTGGCTGAACACTAATGTGCTGTAAAGGTGTAGGGTGAAACTCCGTGAAAATACAGGCAAAAAATAACTACCAGAGAACAAAAAAGTCAACAATATCTAGAAGACACACAAAACAGGGAGACATGCACATTTGACAAGTCAGAGGAGAAAGAGCCCTTTGAACACCCAGATCTTCAGCAGAAATAACAGAAGTGGCCTTATTAGCATCCTGAAAAAACTTGTCCTGGTGTAAAGACTCCTAAAGCCAGTTTTAATAAAGCTTAAAAATAAGCCTTTAAAGGATTCATAACAAAATTAAATCAGTACCAAAATAGAATTCATTATAGGTAGTTCTCTCTTTGTACTGTAGTGTGTGACCATAAAAATAATGGTTCAGGCTAAAATTATGCAAAGAAGTCTTAAAAATCTATGGGAAAATTATTATTTTCCTGACTTTTAAAACTTTTGTTAAAACATTAAGCATTCTCTTACTGCTGTTTATAAATTCATGGGTAAATTAAAAAATAGTAAAAGTATTTCATATGGCAAGCAATAATTTAAAACATTAGAAACATTGAGAATTAAAGCGTTTCACAACTTTAAAAGAATTTATCAAATTCAAAGCCTAGCTCCATTCCTTCCATGTCCTTTCTCTTACAACTAAAATCCATGCCCCTAACAACAAAAAAGTATAGGAAGACTCTGAAAGGAGGAAAGTAGAAGAAGGGCTGCTTAGGGACCTCCAGATCTCTCATTGCCTCCCTTATATCCTGGACAAAGTGGAGTAGAAGTCTCCAAACTGGAGCCTCCAAGAAGCACAGACAGAAAAGCTAGACGAAAATTCATTCCCTTAGTCAACGGATGAGGAAAAGGGCAGACTAACAACAGAAAACCTTTTCGTTAACATCTACCATATTCTAGCCAAACACCAGTGAAAAAGCCACAGCACTACCCAGCTTCAGCAGAGTCAAGCAGAAAGTTAACTTTTTTATACCAACCCCTCTACTCCTGGCCTGGTGGAGCAGTGGTTAAGAGCTCAGGCTTTTAACCAAAAGGTTAGTGGTTCATATCCACTAGCCTAGCTGCTTCTTGGAAACCCTATGGGGCAGTTCTACTTTGTCCTATAGCGCTGCTATGAGTAGGAATCAACTCAATGGCAATGGGTTTTTTAATAAAGATAAATGACAAACAAGTATGATAGTCCTATGATACTACAAAAATGGTATTTTAACTATGAGTCTATTTAAAATTTTATCTTTATGTAGTCTTAAGTTGTTTTGCATAATTTCACTATACACATTAAATTCGAATTACTGAAACATCAGTATCCTTCAAGGATTTTTCACTGTACTCTTGACTAGTGTTTTTATTATCACCTGTATTTAATCCATGAAAGTAGACAAATTGATTTTCTAGGGACCAGCCAAAGGTTTGTATACCTACTTAGACAATTGGAACCACAGACTGAAAAGGTTACGAAAAAAGCAATAATGCATATATTTAATATATTTATTTCTTTATAAAGTCAAAAACATACCTGCCGCTAGAGGATAGTATCTTACTTACCGGCAGGGCTGCATGTGGCAGGAGAGGACCAGTCATCTTCCGTACATGTAATTCTGCTCTGATTATTTGCAAGTTTGTAGCCCTTGTCACGTAAAATTTGCACAGTGTCACCTTCCAGGTGTATTTGTCCTGAAGATGAAGAATGCCCATTTTCTACCGAAAATAAAAGCACTGTCCTAAAGACCCAAAAGATGACTAATATATAATATAGAATTTAGAAAGTATTACATTGTACAATCTTCAAAGGAGAAATCATGCATAAAAATTAGTCACATAAAAATTAGCAAAAGTATATACTTTTTTTTTCTCATTAGATTGACATGAACGACTCCTTATGAAAAGAAGAAGAATGACATATTACTTTTCTGGCTCATCTGGCCCCACCTCTATGATTGTGAAGACTCTCTGATCCCTTCTGGCACATCTCACTCCACTCATGAATGATTCTTCCAGATAATGATGAGAGCATTTACTCACTGCGACACTTTGGTATTGGTGACCAGCCTTCCTCTGTGTAGGTTGTCTGAGTCCAGAGAGACTGTGAAGCGGACATATAGCCACGATCACAGGTATAGTGCAAATATTTTCCTATATCAACAGGGAAGATTTGTTTAGGTTGATTTTCACCATATGTTTTTCCATGATTTATTTTTGGGAAATTGCAAGTTCTCTCTTGGGAAATAAAAACAAATAATACCATACATTAATGAAAAATAATGCTTTATTTAAACAACAACATTAATAATTGTATCACGATATTTAGCTGAATTTGTCACTTGTATTACTTAACTGAGGACTGGGAAAATCTATTTTTCAACCTACAAAACTGTTTGAGGAGATCAGTTTTGGAGTCACATAATGTGTATCTTCTGTAAGTACCTCCAAGATTAAAATCACACAAAAATGTAAATTCAGAGGAAGAGGGTAAAGGTGATTCTATTAGACTTTCAGGTCTAAGAAATATGCTGTTATTTATAGTTCTCCATTTACTTCCTGTATCTCTCACTTCCTTTGCCTTTCCCATTTTCAGCAAAGAGAATTTGAATGTAAGATATTCATTAACAGAAGATCACTTAAAAACAACAGAATAATACAACAAAGATATAATTATTTAATTCTGATGAATGTCCTCCGGAAATATTTGTATAAGTATGCTAATACATTTTTGAGTGAATATCACCGCCCTTTATTGACAATGTATAAATATTATTATAGTGCTTTTGAGAAAATCAGGCTGGTTTGCTTCCCAAGGCCAAGGCCTTATACCAAAACAGCACTATTTTTCCTTTTTTTTCTATTTTTATCTATTTTGTCCTTGTTTGAAAAAGGTGCATGTACCAATTCAGCTAACAAAGAAGTTAACCAGAGAAATTCATTTTTCTTCATTTTGGTAGCATCAAGGTTGATATTCCAAAATAATTAATACTGTTAAATGGTGTGATAGGAAACACTGTAAAATACAAAGTGGTTTACCTGAAAATAAAAATGAGCATGGCATCATTTTGAGAGGTGTGGGTGAGGGGAAAAATGCTCTCATAAACTGTTAATGGCATTTCAAGCATTATCCTCTGTTACTCTCATTCGAATGAGCCCTGGTGCTGCAGTGGTTAAAGCACTCAGTCGCGAACCAAAAAAGATTCTCAGTGTGAACCCACCAACTGCTCTGCAGGAGAAAAGACCTGGTGATCTGCTCCAGTAAAGGTTATAGTCTAGGAAATTTATAGGGCAGTTCTACTCTGTCCTATAGTGTCACTGTGAGTCAGGATCACCTCAACAGCACACAACTCTCGTTCAGAAATTCTGAAGTTCAAGAAAATTACAGTGTTTTTATTCTTCATACATAGCCACGCACGGTTGAACCTCCATGATCTTTGGTTCCCTTGTATCCACTGTTCAGAGTAATCTCTCTATCTTTCATTAATCTCCGTCTAATCATCCTTCCAAAAACTCACTGAAGAACATTCGGCAAAGATTTTTATAGCGATTAATATGTGCCAGGCACAAATTCTATGTTTAGACCTCCTCTTGCTCCCTTGGAGCTCCAGTGGTGCAGTGGTTAAGAGCTCAGCCTGCTAACCAAAATTTTGGCAGCTGGAAACCACAACCTGCATCTTGGACACCCTATAGAGCAGTTCTACTCTGTCCTATAGGGTTGCTATGAGTCGAAACTCACTTGATGGTAATGGGTTTGGAGCTTTTTTTTTTTTAATCTCTCTTATCTAGCCACCAAATTCATGAGTTGAAAATCATTTCACTTCCTGTCAATGTTAATACTGTCTTACGTTTCGATGCATATATTATTTGCTATACATACATTTAGTTGTCGTTTAGGGTCGCTGTGAGTCAGAATTGACTTGACAGCAACGGGTTATATTTAGTTGTAAAAATGTTTTATGTCTTAAGAGAAGTGCTGTGAAGCACGGATGTGTTTTTTTGTTTGTTTTCCCTTTCCAACTTTTGTACTGTAGCATGAAACAGAATGTATGCTCAATAAATATTGACATAAAAATACTTTTATCTGTGCACATGTGTAAAGATCATTTTAGAAACAGTTTACTTAAGAAGTCTAGTTTTCAACTGGAGTCACAGGCAGGCTTTGTCCAAATCCCACTGGTCACATTCAAATTGGCACTTTCCTCTTCCTCTGCTATGTCTTATATTAAGAAATATCCTTTTACTGCCATCTCTAACAGAAGACAGACCTTTCAACATACCCTTGGAAATCAGGAGGAAAAGACAATAACATTAAACATCGACTAGGTTCCTCAGCATGTACACTGATGACAGAGCCCTCAATCTAGTTAAGCCTGATGACTGTGCTGATTTTAATCAAGAAACATAAAACTGTATAGAAAGCCTTGTTTTGTTGCTGTTGTTGTTATTGTTAGTGAAGGAACTTGCCCAAATAGACATTAATAACATATCAAACACAGCATTCAAAATTACTAAAATGAATTATCCTGCAAATTTACAAATAAAGTCCATTTAATTGTATTGTGCTGATAAGTCACGTTCAATGAGGTATCCTAAATCTCATTGTTGGTACAAATGGTTAACAAGTTCAACTGCTAAAACAAGGTTGACAGATTCAGTCCACCCAGAGGCACCACAGAAGGAAGTCCTGGTGACCTACCTCCAAAACATCAGCCACTGAAAACCCTATGAAACAGAGTTTTATTCTGACACACACGGAGTCACAGTGAGTTGGTGTTGACTCCACAGCAACTGATTTTTCTGGTTTAAATCTCTTTAGAGTTTCCATTTACATAACTTGAAAATATGAGTGTTGAATTTTAAGAGAAAATGGCAGACACTTAAAAAAATATAATAAAAATTCATAAGGAGGTGGGGCCGAGATGGCGGAACACTCACACGCTTCCCGTTGCCCCTCCCACAATGAAGACTTGAAAAAAACAAGCGACTTGGTTATATATGACAAGCTAGAAGCCCTGAACATCCAAGGCAAGGCTGAAGAATCAGAACAAGCAGCGAGGGGAGGGAGAAGCAGCGAGGAGTTGCCAGACTTGGTCCTGCGGAAACTCGCACCCAACAGGCCGATTCCACTGGCACGAACACGGTGAGGCAAGCAGTGGTGTTCAGAATGCGTTTTCCACATCGGACAGAATGAGCAGTGCCGAGCCTGCTCAACCCTCCAGAACAAGTGAGAAGTGGCCCTCAATCAGCAAAAGATAAGAACCTGCGTTTAATATACCACTTTAGGAAAAACCTCTCTCCCACCTACCTGCTCCCTTTCCACTTTGCACTGGCTCCCAGCTGGCTGCATCCACTGGGCCAGAAGAAGGAATCTGCACTCGCCCTGAGCCATTCTCCCAGCCTTGGAGAGGCAACAAATTAATGAACAGGGGAAAAATAATCTGCCAGCTCCTCTAAGCCGGGAACTCAGGGCAGAAACAGCTCCTTTGCCTAGGCACAGACATAAGGGGTCCACAGGTTTTGAATGCCTTGCACTCCTGCATATACCTGTGTGGGCCCATTTCAACAGTGTAGGCCCTCATTAGCACAGTACAACAGGGTAAATACCTGAAGTCTAACTTCAACTGTTTCAGCTGTATGGTGGAGAGGTAAGTGTGTGACATTTGACACCACTCTGTCTATTAAACAGGGACCTCACCTACCCACATCAGGGGCCTGAGTACTGGTGGCTCCAACAATGACACCTAGCCACCTGTAACAAGGGTCCAAGAAAAACTGGTACCACCCAGGCTTTATAGCCAACAGCATTAGGTGCCCATAGTCAGGCTGCAAAACACACTCACCTATGCACTGTAGGGAACAGGGACACACTTTCCTCACAGACCCTCAAGGGTGGTTGTCAACCCCTGCCTTGCTCACTGTGTGACCCCCTACTGCAGCCCAATACCTCTGCCTACACCAATCACCCCTACTTGTCTAGGACTGTAGATGAAAGCCTGCACCACAGGTAGTGACTGACTACCTGGACACATGAGCTGAATCCTTACAGGATAAGTATCCTGGGCTCACATACCGAGTAACAGCTCTCACCACCTGGTGACAGGATGTTAGAGTTTCAAATGTGCCAATAATCAAACTAGCTCACTCAAGCAGCCTATTCGTGCATATCAAAACAAAACAAGGAGCTAGGACACAGTAAGAAAACATAAAATGTATAAATATGATAACTATTGATGGCTCAGAGACAACAGTCAATATCAAATCAAAGATCACAGAAAGAGGCAGACGATGATGGCTTTAGCAAGCTCCCAAAACAAAGAATCAAGAAATCTACTGGATGAAGACAGCTTCCTGGAATTACCAGAAGTAGAATACAAAAGATTGATATACAGAACTCAAGAGATTAGAAAGGAGATCAGGAAAAATGCAGAGCAAGCCAAGCAGCACACAGGCAAAGCACTAGATGAGCTTAAGCAAGTTAGACAAGAGTGTAATGACAAATGTAATAGGCTGCAAGAATCCATAGAGAGAGACCAAAGAGAAATTTGGAAGATTAACAATAAAATCTCAGAATTAGACAATTCAATAGAAAGTCATAAGACCAGAATCAAGGCAATGGAAGTCAGAATTAGTGAGACTGAAGATAAAGCACTAGGCACAGACATATTTGAGGAAAAATCAGATAAAATTATTTTAAAAAATGAAGAAAAACTAAGAATTATTTGGGACTCTATAAAGAGGAATAACTTACAAGTGATTGGAGTACCAGAACAGGGGAGATAAAGGAAAATATAGAGAGAATTGTTGAAGACTTGTTGAAGACTTCCAGCTATCGTGAAAGATGATAAATTATTTATCCAAGGTGCTCTTTGAGCCCCACAGAAGGCAGATCCCAAAAGAAAGTCACCAAGACATATTATAATCAAACTTGCCAAAACCAAAAATAGAGAATTATAAGAGTGGCTAGGGATAAACAAAAAGTTACCTACAAAGGAGAGAAATAAGAAGAAGCTCAGACTACTCAGCAGAAACCATGCAGGCAAGGAGGCAATGGGATGACATATATATACATATAGCCTTGAAAGAAAAAAATTACCAGCCAAGAATTACATATCCAGCAAAACTGTCTTTCAAATATGAAGGCAAAATTAGGACATATGCAGATAAACAGAAGTTTAGGAAACTTGCAAAAACCAAACCAAAACTGATCGAACATGCAATCAGGATGCATTGATAATTACTAGCCCTTGGAGTGTGGAAGTTGGAAACGAAGAAGGATCAGTAGTTGGAAAGCATAGCCTTGGTGATAGAAACAATGCCGGAGATCAAATGATAGAATTTTTCAAGCCCAACGCCTTCTTCATTACAAATACCTTCTTTCGCCAACATAAATGGTGACCATACACATGAACCTCACGAGATGGAACACACAGGAATCCAACTGACTACATCTGTGGAAAGAGAAGATGGAAAAGCTCAATATCATCAGTCAGAAAAAGGCCAGGGGCTGACTGTGGAACAGACCATATGCAAGTTCAGGCTGAAACTGAGGAAAATCAGAGCAAGTCCATGAGAGTCAAAACATGACCTTAAGTATATCCCACCTGAATTTAAAGACCATCTCAAGTATAGATTTGACACGTTGAACACTAGTGATCAAAGACCAGATGAGTTGTGGAATGCCATCAAGGACATCACACGTGAAGAAAGCGAGAGGTCATTGAAAAGACAGGAAAGAAAGAAAAGACCAAGATAGATGTCAGATGAGACTCTGAAGCTTGCTCACAAACTTCGAGCAGCTAAAGCAAAAGGAAGAAATTATGAAGTAAAAGAACTGAGCAGAAGATTTCAAAGGGTGGCTCGAGAAGACAAAGTGAAGTATTAAAATGACATGTGCAAAGAGCTGAGATAGAAAACCAAAAGGGAAGAACATGCTTGGCGTTTCTCAAGCTAAAATAACTGAAGAAAAAATTCAAGCCTCGAGTTGCAATAGTAAAGAATTCTAAGGGGAAAATATTAAATGACGCAGGAAGCACCAAAAGAACATGGAAGGAATACACAGAGTCATTATACCAAAAAGAATTAGTCAATGTTCAACTATTCCAAGAGGTAGCATATGATCAGGAACCAATGGTACTGAAGGAAGAAGACCAAGCTGCTCTGAAGACATTGGCAGAAAACAATGCTCCAGGAATTGAAGATGTTTCAACAAACGGATGCAGTGCCGGAGGTGCTCACTCATCTATGCCAAGAAATATGCAAGGCAGCTTCCAGGCCAGCTGACTGAAAGCTGATTGAACCAAATGTGGAAATTATTGAACAATATCATTAATATCACATGCAAGCAAAATTTGCTGAGGATCATTCAAAAATGGCTGCAGCAGTATATTGACAGGAAACTGCCAGAAATTCAGGCTGGTTTCAGAAGAGGATGTGGAACCAGGGATAGCATTGCTGGTATCAGACAGATACTGGCTGAAAGCAGAGAATACCAGAAAGATGTTTACTTGTGTTTTATTGACTATGCAAAGGCAATCGACTGTGGGGATCATAACAAATTATGGATAACTTTGCAAAGAATGAGAATTCCAGAACACTTAATTGTGCTCATGAGGAACTTTTACATAGATTAAGAGGCAGTTGTCCGGATAGAACAAGGGGATACTGATTGGTTTAAAGTCAGGAAGGGTGTGCATCAGGGCTGTGTCTTTCACCATACTTATTCAATCTGTATGCTGAGCAGATAATCCGAGAAGCTGGACTATATGAAGAAGAATGGGGCATCAGATTTGGAGGAAGATTCATTGAGAACCTGTGTTATGCAGATGACACAACCTTGCTTGCTGAAAGTGAAAAGGACTTAAAGCACTCATTAATTATCAATGAAGATCAAAGACCACAGCCTTCAGTATGGATTGCACCTCAATATAAAGAAAACAAAAGTCCTCACAACTGGACCAATGAGCAACATCATGATAAACGAAGTAAAGATTGAAGTTGTCAAGGATTTCATTTTACTTGGATCCACAATTAACAGCCATGGAAACAGCAGTCAAGAAATCAAACACCACATTGCATTGGGTAAATCTGCTGCAAAGGACCTCTTTAAAGTGTTGAAAAACAAAGATGTCACCTTGAGGACTAAGGTGCGCCTGACCCAAGCCATGGCATTTTCAATCGCGTCATATGCTTGTGAAAGCTGGACAATGAATAAAGAAGACCGAAGAAGAATTGATGCCTTTGAATTGTGATGCTGGCAAAAAATATCGAATATACCATGGACTGCCAAAAGAATGAACAAATCTGTCTTGGAAGAAGTACAACCAGAATGCTCCTTAGAAGCAAGGATGGTGAGACTTCATCTTACATACTTTGGATATGTTGTCAGAAAGGATTAGTCCCTGGAGAAAGACATCATGCTTGGCAAAGTTCAGTGTCAGTGAAAAAGAGGAAGACCCTCACCGAAGTGGATTGACACAGTGGCTACAACAACGAGCTCAAACATTAATGATGACTGTAAGGATGGCACAGGACCAGGCAGTGTTTTGTTCTGTTGTGCACAGGGTGGCTATGAGTTAGAACCAACATGATAGCACCTAACAACAACAACAAACCAAAATTACAAGAAACACTAAAGCCAAAAACATCAGATAACAACCTGAAACTAGAACACGGGAGAGAGCAACCAGATATCAACCCAGGTAGGGAAATCACAAAAATAAATCAAAGCTAAAAGGCTCCAAACAGGCAAATAGAGACGTTAGTATGTAAAAGATGACAACATTAAAACAAAACAGGGACTAAAAAATGTAGTCATAGATCTTTCGTATGGAGAGGAAGTCAAGACCATATAAAGAAAAAAAAGATTGGTTTAATCTTAGGGAAATAGAGTTAAATATTAAGATAATCAAAAAGAAAACTAAGAATCCTCCACATCAAAATATAAAACAACAAAAACATAAGACTCAGCAAATACAAAAGCAACCACAATGAAAAAGAGGAAAAGAAAAATGACTCAGTACAGAAAATTAAGCGGAACAAAGAAACTGTCAAAAACACACAGAAAAAAAGACATCAAAATGACAGCGCTAAACTCATACTTATCAGTAATTACACTGAATGTAAACGGACTAAATGCATCAATAAACAGAGAGTGGCAAAAAAAAAAAAATATATATGATCTGTCTATATGCTGCCTACAAGAGACATACCTTAGGCTTAAAGACACGAACAAACAAAAACACAAAGGACGGAAAAAATATACGAAGAAAACAACAATCAAAAAAAGAGCAAAAGTGGCACTATTAATTTCTGACAAAAATAAGCTTTAAATTAAAATCCACAACAAAGGATAAGGAGGACACTATATAACAATTAAATGGTCAATATCCTGGGTACTAGGAGGACTAACCATAATAAGTACTTATGCACCCAATGACAGGGCTCCAAAATACATAAAACAAACTCTAATAGCATTGAAGAGAGATAGACAGCTCCACAATAATGCCAGGAGACTTCAACATGCCACGTTCGGTAACGGACAGAGCATCCAGAAATAAGCTCAATAAAGACATGGAAGATCTAAATGCCACAACCAAGAAACTTGACTTCATAGACATATTTAGAACAGTACACCGAACAGCAGCCAAGTATACTTTCTTTTTCAACACGCATGGAATATTCTCTAGAATAGACCACGAATTAGGCCATAAAGCCATGAAATATTATAAAACATCATTTGTGATCATAAAGCTATAAAAGTAGAAACCGATAACAGAAAAAGTAAGGGAAAAAAATCAAACATATGGAAACTGAACAACACCTTTTTAAAAAACTGTTGGGTTATAGAAGAAATTAAGGACAGAATAAAGAAATTCAAACAATCAAATGAGAATGAAAACACATCCTACCAGAACTTTTGGGACACAGCAAAAGCAGTGCTCGGAGGTCAACTTATAAAATAAATAACTTATAAAATAAATGCATACGTCTAAAAAGAAAGGGCCAAAATCAAAGAATTAACCCTACAACTCGAACAAATAGAAAGACAACAGCAAAAGAAGTTTTCTTGCAACAGAAGAAAGCAAATAATAAAAATTAGAGCAGAATTAAATGAAATAGAGAATAGAAGAACAATTGAAAGAGTAAACAAGACCAAAAGCTGGTTCTTTGAAAAAAAAAAAAAAAGATCAATAAAATTGATAAACCATTGGCCAAACAGACAAAACAAAAACAGGAGAGGCAGCAAGTAATCCAAATAAGAAATGAGATGGGCGATATCACAGTGAACCCAAATGAAAATTAAAAGAATCATAACAGAATACTATGAAAAATTGTACTCTAACAAATTTGAAAACCTAGAGAAAATGAAAATATTTGTAGAAAGACACTACTTACCTAAACTAATACAAACAAATGGAACAACTATACAAACCTATAACAAAAGAAGAGGAGAAGGCAATAAAAAAACTCATAAGAAAAAAAAAAAAAAGCCCTATCCCTGATGCCTTCACTGGAGAATTCTAACAAACTTTCTGAGAAGAATCATCACCACTACTACTAAAGGTTTTTTAGAGCACAGAAAAGGATGGAATACTCCCAAACTCATTCTATGAAGCCAGCATAACCCTGATACCGAAACAAGGTAAAGACACCACAAAAAAGAAAATTATAGACAAATATCCCACATGAACTTAGATGTAAAGATCCTCAACAAAATTCCAGCCAGTAGACTTCAATAACACATCAAGTAAATAATTCGTCATGACCAAGTAGGATTCATACCAGGTATGCAAGGACTGCTCAATATTAGAAAAACAATGAATGTAATCCATCACATAAATAAAACAAAAGAAGAGAACCACATGATCTTATCAATTGATGCAGAATAGGCATTTGACAAAGTCTAAAACCCATTCATGGTAAAAACTCTCAGCAAAAGGGGATAGAAGGAAATTCCTCAACATAGTAAAGGACATTCCACAAAGCCAACAGCCAGTATCATCCTAAATGGAGAGAATCTGAAAGCATTCCCCTTGAGAACAGGAACCAGATAAGGATGCCTTTTATCACCACTTTTTGCAGGCAATATGATCTTATATGCTGAAAATCCTAAAGAATCCACAAGAAAACTATTGGAACTAATAGAAGAGTTCAGCAAAATATCAGGATACAACATAAACATAAAAAATCAGTTGGATTCCTCTACAACAACAAAGAGAACATCAAAGAGGAAATCACCAAATCAATACCGTTTACAATTCCCTACAATAAGGTAAAATACTTAGGATTAAATCTAACCAGAGACATAAAAGACCTATATAAAGAACTACAAGACACTACTGCAAGAAACCAAAAAAGACCTACGTAAGTAAAAATATACCTTGCTCGTGGACAGGAAGACTCAACATTGTGAAAATGTCTATTCCAACCAAAGCAATCTACAGATACAACGCAATCCCAATCCAAATTCCACTGGCATTTTTTAATGAGATGCAGAAACAAATCACCAGCTTCATATGGAAAGGGAGGAGGCCCTGGATAAGTAAAAAAAAAAACAAAAAAAACAAACCCACTGCCGTCAAGTCAATTAAGACTCATAGCGAACCTATAGGACAAAGTAGAACTGCCCGATAGAGTTTCCAAGGAGCGCCTGGCAGATTCGAACTGCTGACCTCCTGGTTAGCAGCTGTAGCACTTAACCACTATGCCACCAGGGTTTCCAGATAAGTAAAGCATTACTGAAAAAGACGAACAAAGTGGAAGGCCTCACACAACCTGATTTTAGAACCTACTATACTGTCACATCACATTAGTCAAAACAGCCTGGTACTGGTACACAATGGATACATAGACCAGTGGAACAGAATTGAGAATCCAGACATAAATTCAGCCACCTCTGAGCAGCTGATATTTGACAAGGGCCCAAAGTCAGTTAAATGGGGAAAAGACAGTCTCTTTAATAAATGGTGCTGGCATAACTGGATATCCATCTGCAAGAATAGGAAACAAGACCCATACCTCACACCATGCACAAAAACTAAGTCAAAATGGATCAAAGACCTAAACATAAAATTTAAAATGGTAAAGAACACGGAAGAAAAAATAGGGACGATGCTAGGAGCCCTAATACATGGCATAAACAGTATATAAAATATTACTAACAATGCACAAACACCAGAAGAGAAAGTAGATAACTGGGAGCCCCTAAAAATCAACACTTACGCTCATCCAAAGACTTCACCAAAAAAGAAAAAAGACAATCTGCAGACTGGGAAAATAATTTTGGCTATGACAAATCCAGTCAGCGTCTAATCTCTAAAATCTAGAAGATACTGCAAAACCTCAACAACAAAAAGACAACCCAACTAAAAATTGGGTAAAGGATATGAGCAGGTGCTTCACCAAAGAAGACATTCGGGCAGCTAACAGATACATGAGGAAATGCTCATGATCATTAGCCATTAGAGAAATGCAAATCAAAACTACAATGAAGTACCATCTCACACCGGAAGGCTAGCATTAATCCAGAAAACACAAAATAATAAATGCTGGAGAGGTTGTGGATAGACTGAAACACTTAGACACTGCTGGTGGGAATGTAAAATGGTACAACCAGTTTGGAAATCGGTTGGTACTTCTTTAAAAAGCTAGAAATAAAACTACCATATCATACAGCAATCCCACTCCTTGGAATATATCCTAGAGAAATAAGAGCATTTACACGAACAGATATATGCACACCCATTTTTATTGCAGCACAGTGTGTAATAGCAAAAAGATGGAAACAACCAAGGTGCTCATCAAGGGATGAATGGATAAATTATGGTGTATTCACACAATGAAACACTACACAATGATAAAGAACGATGATGAACTCATGAAACATGTCACAACATGGAGGAATCTGGAGGTCATTATGCTGAGTGAAATTAGTTGCAAAAGGACAACAATAGTATGAGACCACTATTATAAGAACTCAAGGAAAGGCTTAAACACAGAATAAAAAATTTTTTTGATGGTTGCTAGTGTGGGGAGGGAGGGAGAGGGGTATTAACTAATTAGATAATGGACAAGAATTATTTTAGGTGAAGAAAAGGACAACACACAATATAGGAAAAGTCAGCACAACTGGACTAAAACAAAAGCTAAGAAATTTCCTGAATACAGCCAAACACTTTGAGGGACAGAGCAGAAGGGGTGGGAGCCTGGAGATCATGGTTTCAGGAGACGCCTAGGTCAGTTGGCATAACAGAGTGCATTAAGAAAATGTTCTGCATCTTGGAGGCGGGGCCAAGATGGCTGACTAGGTAGATGCTACCTCGGATCCCTCTTGCAACAAAGACTCGGAAAAACAAGTGAATCGATCACAAACATGACAATCTACGAACCCTAACCATCAAACACAGATCTAACGAGTTGACCTGAGTGACAGAGACTGAGAACGAGCAACCATGGGGAAGCAGCAACTGTTTTTGGTGCCTGGAGCCAGTGTCCCAGTCAGGAAACCTTGGCACCAGGCTTTGGACTGGGCGCAAGGAAGCTGAGCACAGCATCCTGAGATGGCGCAAACACGTGACGCAGCCCTAGCCCCCAGAACTGACCTCAGGGGAAGTTCAGCCAATGTGCGCAGGCAGCGCGGTGACGCGGCTGACAGGAGTAGAAGTCACCGGGAGGCAATGACTGGTTTTGGAGCCTGGAGTGCGGCGTCCTAGCCTGGGAAACTTGGCGCTGGGCTTTGGACTGGGAGCGGAGGTACTGACCACGGCTTCTGAGACAGCACAAGCACAGGACGCGTGCCTGAGCCTTGGGGGCAATCTCTACCCAGCCAGCACACACAGTCAACACGCCCCTCAGGAATCTCAGGTAAAACTGTCATCCCAAGCAAGATGAGTAACTTTGTCTATATTCCGGGGTGCTACTCTCTCCTATTTATCTGAACCCTGCCCTCCCCTTCCCAGGCAGCTTCATTAACATTGGAATTTCCTCAGCCAGAGAGTGAAGTGCGCTGCGGTTTTTCTTTCTTTTTTTTTTTTTTTTTTGGTCTTTTCCTAACCCATATTCCTGGCCTGAGAGAAGCAGCTACAAAAAACCCAGGGACCAAAAATCCTTCCCTAATTGGACTAAAAACACAGAACCAGCTCCAGCCAAACAAAGCATATGTGATCCACAGTCTTGGGCTTTCATCCCTACAGGGAACAAGGTGGCTATTATAATGCAAAGGCAATTCTGATAGGGATCTGACTGTAATTGTTTTAGCAGTTTACTGGAAAGACAAGTTTCTCAGGTTGATATCTCTACCCATTAAACAGAGCCCTCACTGACCCACAACAGGGAACTGAGGGCTGAAGCTCCCCCCAGACCACCTAGCCTCCTGCCTGAGGGGTCTAAGAAGGGTGACACCTACGATTCTGTAGAGGTACTAGCATTGGGGGCCTAAGGTACAGCTGCAGAGACCACCCACCAAAGTACTTTAGGAATACAGACACACCTACCTCACTGGCACTTGGGGGAAGCCTGTCAGCATCCTGCCCCCCCTGGAATGTGAACCCCAGCTGCTACTAGAATCTGGTGCACACAACCATCACCACTACTTCTCAAGGTGAATAGGTGACAGTCTGCACCACACACTTGATGACCCAAAATCAGATTCTACTCAAGAATAGTGAATGGACTCTCAGGCTTATATATCTGGTAACAGCCCAAACCACCTGGTAATAGGACATAAGTGATTCAAGGGCTACAACAATCAAAACAGCACAATCTAGTAGCCCATCTACGTATATTGAAAGAAAACAAAACAAGATAAGACACAGTGAGCAAATATAAAATAAATCACTACAATATCTTAGAGATGACTTGGAGACAGCAGTCAATATCAAACTACATAAAGAAGCAGACCATGATTGCTTCTACAACTCCCCAAACTAGAGGATCAAAATCTATCCCAAATGAAGATACTATCTTGGAATTGCCAGATACAGAATATAAAAAACTAATTTACAGAATGCTTCCAGACATCAGGGATGACCTCAGAAATGAAAGAAGGCAATCTACAGAAAAAGCCAAGGAACACACTAATAAAGCAGTTGAAGAAATAAAAAAGATTATTCACGAACATAGTGGAAAAATTAATAAGCTGCAAGAATCCATAGAGAGACAGCATTCAGAAATCCAAAAGATTAACAGTAAAATTACAGAATTAGACAATGCAATAGGAAGTCAGAGGAGCAGACTCAAGCAATTGGAATGCAGGATGGGGGATTGGGAGGACAAGGGAATTGACACCAATATAGCTAAAAAAAAAAATCAGATAAAAGAATATAAAAAAATGAAGAAACCGTAAGAATCATGAGACCGTAAGGACTCTATCAAGAAGAATAACTTGTGTGTGACTGGAGTTCCAGAACAGGGAGGGATAACAGAAAATACAGAGAGAACAGATGAAGAGCTGTTGGCAGAAAACTTCCCTGACATCATGAAAGACGAAAGGATAACTACCCAAGATGCTCATCGAACCCCATTTAAGATTGACCCAAAAAGAAAATCACCAAGACATGTTATCATCAAACTTGCCAAAACCAAAGATAAAGAGAAAATTTTAAAAGCAGCCAGGGATAAAAGAAAGGTCTCCTACGAAGGAGAATCAATAAGAATAAGTTCAGACTACTCAGCAGAAACCATACAGTCAAGAAGGCAATGGGATGACATATACAGAGCACTTAAGGAGAAAAACTGCCAGCCAAGGATCATATATCCAGCAAAACTCTCTCTCATATATGAAGGCGAAATTAAAACATTTGCAGATAAACACAAGCTTAGAGAATTTGCAAAAACCAAACCAAAGCTACAAGAAATACTAAAGGAAATTCTTTGGTCAGAAAACCAATAATATCAGATACCAGCACAACACAAGGTCACAGAACAGAACCTCCTGATATCAACTCAAATAGGGAAATCACAAAAACAAATTAAGATTAATTAAAAAAAAATGCTCAAAACAGGGAATCATTGAAGTCAATATGTAAAAGATCACAATAATCAAAAAGAGGGACTAAATACAGGTGGCAGAGAACTGCCATATGGAGAGGGATACGTGGCGATATAGGACTATACAAGTTAGGTTTTTACTTAGAAAGAAAGGGGTAAATATTAAGGTAACCACAAAGAGGTATAACAACTCTATAACTCAAAATAAAAACCAAGAAAAACATAACTCAGCAAACATAAAGTCACATACTATGAAAATGCGGAACACCCAATTTACAAAGAAAAACGTTTCAGCACAAAAAAGTCAGTGGAAAAATGAAATTGTCAACAACACACATAAAAAGGCATCACAATGACAACACTAAACACATACTTACCTATAATTATGCTGAATGTAAATGGACAAAATGCACCAATAAAGAGACAGAGAGTCTCAGACTGGATAAAGAAACACGATCCGTCTATATGCTGCCTACAAGAGATACACCTTAGACTTAGAGACACAAACAAACTAAAACTCAAAGGATGGAAAAAATTTATTATTAAGCAAACAACAATTAAAAAAGACCAGGAGTAGCAATATTAATTTCTGACAAAATAGACTTTAAAGTTAAACCCACCAAAAAGGATAAAGAAGAACACTACATAATGATTAAAGGGACAATTGACCAGGAAGATATAACCATATTAAATATTTATACACCCAATGACAGGGCTGCAAGATACATAAAACAAACTTTAACAGAACTGAAAAGTGAGATAGAGACCTCCACAATTATAGTAGGAGACACACCACATTCGAAGAAGGACAGGACTTCCAGTAAGAAGCTCAATAGAGACACGGAAGACCTAATTGCTACAACCAACTTGACCTCATAGACTTATACAGAACATTCCACCCAACTGCTGCAAAGTATACTTTTTTTTCTAGCACACATGGAACATTCTCTAGAAGAGACCACATATTAGGTCGTAAAACAAACCTTTGCAGAATCCAAAACATTGAAATATTACAAAGCATCCTCTCAGACCACAAGGCAATAAAACTAGAAATCAATAACAGAAAAATCGGGGAAAAGAAATCAAATACTTGGAAACTGAACAATACCCTGCTGAAAAAAGATTGGGTTATAGAAGACATTAAGGAGGGAATAAAGAAGTTCATAGAATGCAACAAGACTGAAAACACTTCCTATCAAAACCTCTGGGACACAGCAAAAGTAGTGCTCAGAGGTCAATTTATATCAATAAATGCACACATACAAAAAGAAGAAAGAGGCAAAATCAGAGAACTGTCCCTACAATTTGAACAAATAGAAAGCGAGCAACAAAAGAACCCATCAGGCACCAGAAGAAAACAAATAATAAAAATTAGAGCTGAACTAAGTGAAATAGAGAACAGAAAAAAGACCGAAAGAATTAACAAAGGCAAAAGCTGGTTCTTCGAAAAAATTAACAAAATTGATAAACCATTGGCTAGACTGACTAAAGAAACACAGGAAAGGAAACAAAAAACCCAAATAAGAAACGAGAAGGACCACATCACAACAGAACCAACTGAAATTAAAAGAATCATTTCAGATTATTACGAAAAATTGTACTCTAACAAATTTGCAAACCTAGAAGAAATGGATGAATTTCTAGAAAAACACTGCCTACCTAAGCTAACACAATCAGAAGTAGAAGAACTAAATAGACCCATAACAAAAAAAGAGATTGAAAAGGTAATCCAAAAACTCCCAACAAAAAAAGCCCTGTCCCGGACGGCTTCACTGCAGAGTTCTACCAAACTTTCAGAGAAGAGTTAACACCACTAATACTAAAGGTATTTCAAAGCATAGAAAATGACGGAATACTACCTAACACATTCTATGAAGCCACCATATCCCTGATACCAAAACCAGGTAAAGACATCACAAGAAAAGAAAATTACAGACCTATATCCCTCATGAACATAGATGCAAAAATCCTCAACAAAATTCTAGCCAATAGAACTCAACAACATATCAAAAAAATAATCCACCATGCCCAAGTGGGATTCTTACCAGGTATGCAAGGCTGGTTTAATATTAGAAAAACCGGTAATGTAATCCACCACATAAATAAAACAAAAGACAAAAATCACATGATCTTATCAATTGATGCAGAAAAGGCATTTGACAAAGTCCAACACCCATTTATGATAAAAACTCTCACGAAAATAGGAATTGAAGGAAAATTCCTCAACTTAATGAAGGGCATCTATACAAAGCCAACAGCCAACATCACTCTAAATGGAGAGAACCTGAAAGCATTTCCCTTGAGAGTGGGAACCAGACAAGGATGCCCTTTTTCAACGCTCTTATTCAACATTGTGCTAGAGGTCCTAGCCACAGCAATTAGGCTAGACAAAGAAATAAAGGGCATCCGGATTGGCAAGGAAGAAGTCAAATTATCTCTGTTTGCTGATGACATGATCTTATACACAGAAAAGCCTAAGGAATTCTCCAGAAAACTACTGAAACTAATAGAAGAGTTTGGCAGAGTCTCAGGTTATAAGATAAACATACAAAAATCACCTGGATTCCTCTACATTAACAAAAAGAACATCGAAGAGGAAATCACCAAATCAATACCATTCACAGTAGCCCCCAAGAAGATAAAATACTTAGGAATAAATGTTACCAAAGACGTAAAAGACCTACACAAAGAAAACTACAAAGTACTAGTGCAAGAAACTAAAAAGGACCTACTTAAGTGGAAAAACATACCTTGCTCATGGATAGGAAGACTTAACATAGTAAAAATGTCTGTTCTACCAAAAGCCATCTATACATACAATGCACTTCCGATCCAAATTCCAATGACATTTTTTAATGTGGTGGAGAAACAAATCATCAACTTTATATGGAAGGGAAAGAAGCGCCGGATAAGTAAAGCATTATTGAAAAAGAAGAAGAAAGTGGGAGGCCTCACTCTACCTGATATTAGAACCTATTATACAGCCACAGTAGTCAAAACAGCCTGGTACTGGTAGAACAACAGACACATAGACCAATGGAACAGAATTGAGAACCCAGATATAAATCCATCCACATATGAGCAGCTGATATTTGACAAAGGCCCAGTGTCAGTTAATTGGGGAAAAGATAGTCTTTTTAACAACTGGTGCTGGCATAACTGGATATCCATTTGCAAAAAAATGAAACAGAACCCATACCTCACACCATGCACGAAAACTAAGTCCAAATGGATCAAAGACCTAAACATAAACACTTAAACGATAAAGATTATGGAAGAAAAAAATAGGAACAACATTAGGAGCCCTAATACAAGGCATAAACAGAATACAAAACATTACTAAAAATGACGAAGAGAAACCAGATAACTGGGAACTCCTAAAAATCAAACATCTATGCTCATCTAAAGACTTCACCAAAAGAGTAAAAAGACCACCTACAGACTGGGAAAGAATTTTCAGCTATGACATCTCCAGCCAGCGCCTGATCTCTAAAATCTGTATGATTCTGTTAAAACTCAACCATAAAAAGACAAACAACCCAATCAAAAAGTGGGCAAAGGAGATGAACCCGCACTTCACTAAAGAAGATATTCAGGCGGCTAACAGATACATGAGAAAATGCTCTCGATCATTCGCCATTAGAGAAATGCAAATTAAAACTACGATGAGATTCCATCTCACTCCAACAAGGCTGGCATTAATCCAAAAAGCACAAAATAATAAATGTTGGAGAGGCTGCGGAGAGATTGGAACTCTTATACACTGCGGGTGGGAATGTAAAGTGGTACAACCACTTTGGAAACCTATCTGGCGTTTTCTTAAAAAGTTAGAAGTAGAACTACCATACAACCCAGAAATCCCACTCCTCGGAATATATCCTAGAGAAATAAGAGCCTTTACACAGACAGATATATGCACACCCATGTTTACTGCAGCTCTGTTTACAATAGCAAAAAGCTGAAAGCAACCAAGGTGTCCATCAACAGATGAATGGTTAAATAAATTGTGGTATATTCACACAATGGAATACTATGCATCGATAAAGAACAGTGACGAATCTGTGAAACATTTCATAACATGGAGGAACCTGGAAGGCATTATGCTGAGTGAAATTAGTCAGAGGCAAAAGGACAAATATTGTATAAGTCCTCTATTATAAGATCTTGAGAAATAGTATAAACCGAGAAGAACACATTGTTTTGTGGTTACGAGGGGTGAGGGAGGGAGGGTGGGAGAGGGTTATTTACTGATTAGTTAGTAGATAAGAACTACTTTAGGTGAAGGGAAGGACAATACTCAATACACGGAAGGTCAGCTCAACTGGACTGGACCAAAAGCAAAGAAGTTTCAGGGATAAACTGAATGCTTCAAAGGTCAGCGGAGCAAGAGCGGGGGTTTGGGGACTATGGCTTAAGGGGACTTCTAAGACAATTGGCAAAATAATTAATTCTATTATGAAAACATTCTGCATCCCACTTTGAAGTGTGGCGTCTGGGGTCTTAAATGCTAACAAGCAGCCATCTAAGATGCATCAATTGGTCTCAACCCACTTGGAGCAAAGGAGAATGAAGAACACCAAGGTCACACGATAAATATGAGCCCAAGAGACAGAAAGGGCCACATGAACCAGAGACTTACATCATCTTGAGACCAGAAGAACTAGATGGCACCCGGCCACAACCGATGACTGCCCTGGCAGTGAGCACAACAGAGAACCCCTGAGGGAGCAGGAGATCAGTGGGATGCAGACCCCAAATTCTCATAAAAAGACCAGACTTAATGGTCTGACTGAGACTAGAGGAATCCCAGTGGTCATGGTCCCCAAACCTTCTGTTGGCCCAGGACAGGAACCATTTCCGAAGACAACTCATCAGACATGGAAGGGACTGGACAATGGGCTGGAGAGAGATGCTGACGAAGAGTGAGCTACTTGTATCAGGTGGACACTTGAGACTGTGTTGTCATCTCCTGTCTGGAGGGGAGAGAGGAGAGTAGTGAGGGTTAGAAACTGGCAAAATCATCACGAAAGGAGAGACTGGAAGGAGGGAGCGGGCTGCGTCATTAGAGGGAGACTAAGTGGGAGTATGGAGTAAGGGGTACATAAGCTTATATGTGACAGACTGACTTGATTTGTAAACTTTCACTTAAAGCACAATAAAAATTATTTTAAAAAAAAAGAAAATGTTCTGCATCTCACTTTGGTAAGTGGTGCCTCGGGTCTTAAAAGCTAGCAAGCGGCTATCTAAGATGCATCAATTGGTCCCAACCCACCTGGAGTAAAGGAGAATGAAGAACACCAAAGACACAAGGAAAATATGAGCTTAAGAGAAAAAAAAAAAGGGCCACATAAACGAGAGACTCCATCAGCCTGAGATCGGAAGAACTAGATGGTGCCTGGTTACCACCAATGACTTCCCTGGGGGGGAACACAACAGAGAATCCCTGATACAGCAGGAGAAAAGTGGGATGCAGACCTCAAATTCTAGACTCAAATTCCAAAAAGACCAGCCTTAAAGGTTTGACTGAGACTGGAGGGAACACAGAGGTCATGGCTCCCAGACTCTCTGGTAGCCCAAAACTAAAACCATTCCCGAAGCTAACTCCAGACAAAGATTAGGCTGGAGTATAAGACATAAAATGATACTTGAGAGGAGTGTGCTTCTTAGTTCAAGTAGACACATGAAACTATGTGGGTAGCTCCTGTCCGGAGGCAAGATGAGTAGGCAGAGTGGGACAAGAACTGGTTGAATGAACAAGGGAAATACAAGGTGGAGAGAAGGAGTGTGCTGTCACATTGTAGAGAGAGCAACTAGGATCACATAATAACATGTGTGTATGTTTTTGTATGAGAAACTGACTTGAATTGTAAACCTTCGCTTAGAGCACAATAAAAAAAGAGTTCATAAAATATTGCAAAGAAGGAGTAAAATGTAAAATATAAGTAAAAAATTTAAAGGGTTCTACCAAATAAATATCTCTTAGAAAAAAAACACTAAAACTAATGAACGAAAATATTTTTTATTTAAGGGTAAATTAAAGATTCTACCAATTATATCTGTAATATTTTAACATATTACTCTTTAAGGAAAAGAATTATTTACAAATATATAATTGATATTGCTGTCGTGTGCCCGTAAGTCAAATCTGACATATAGTGGACCTGTAGGGCAGTATAGAACAGCTCCACAGGGTTTTCTAGGCTATAATCTTCATGGAAGCAGATAGCCAGGTCTTTTCTCCCGTGGAGTGGCTGGTGGGCTTGAATCGATGACCTGTTGATTAGCAGCTGAGTACTTAACCATTGTGTAACCAGAGTTCCTTCATAATTAATATAGAAAATATTAGGTACTATATTATCATAATGGAGAAAATCAGTTACTAAAGTCAAAGAGTTAATGGTTTTGTTTATATGTGCAAAATTTACTTGAATCAGAAAAGTAAATTCAAATGTATTGGTATTACAGTAGAAATTAAGAAAATATTTTAAATTTTGCTAAAAGAGAATAACTTTACATGCAACAAATTTTGTTGAACTATTAAATTGATGATAATGTTAATGGATTTTAACAGCTTTTTTAATGAATAATTGCTATGAAATACACTGCACATTTTTGAAATGAACGTTTTGAGAGGTTTTGACGTGAATCTGTGAAACTATCATCACAAAGGAGACTATGAAAATATTTACACTCTCCAAAATTTCCTTGTGTTACAAATAAAAAGTCCCTGAATTATTTCCAAGTCAAAGTCTGGCTTTTCTTGTGACATGTTTTCTAGTTAAGGCTTTATGAGCACATTCACGTGTCTCAATCAGTATTGAATGGCTTCTCATACTTTGGAACTCAGGAAACAGAGAAAGCATGACTATTTCTTTTTCCTTTTAAGTTATTATAATTTCCCCCAAAAGTATACTTAATTATGATCCCACAATTCAGTGTATTTCTGCCAGTCAATTCATTCAAAACTACAGATACATGAAAGTAGATATAATATTTAAAAAAGAAGCTGAATGTTCACATACGTTTTTAACTTACCTTTTCCTGCAACACAGGACACCCACAAAACCTCTAGGTAATTCTCATCAGTGATTTCACAATCATTTCTTTAATTCATCACCTGTTATCTGTGTATAAAACTATCTGTGGGAACAGGATGAATTGTCTCCAAAGGTAATATAAAATGTTAACTTACTGAAATAAAACATTTTTTGAATATAGGCCAACTTATCCCTCAGCCAGTTGAATAATATGTGATTGGCTCTCATAATCCAAGCCATGTCATTAGAACTTTCTTCTGTCCTGTACTTCCTTTCACCCAACTTCATTACTTAGAGGTCTCTGAACATCAACTAGGGTATTTGGATCATTGTCAACCATCTGTATTTTTATGGAGTTAGGGAAGAAACTTTTTTTTTTCCTTAACTCACACTTGATCACACTAGCTAGTGCAAGGATTTCAGAATGTCCTTAATATTAAAATAACCTTTAACTAAAATGGTCTGAGGCAGTTTTTTATATGGCACAGTATATTTTGCCACATACAGTGATTTCCCTTCTATTGAAGGAACATCACTCAAGGCTCACTTTCTTTTAACTAGACTGTCCTCTCACTGACTTATTAATTGCTTTCATTATTTGTTTTCATATATATGAAAATGAATATACATATGTATGTGCATATATAGAGATAAATATATATATTTCACATATTTATATGAAATATGTATATCTTCTGAAACGTCAGGTTTTAATATAAAAGTTGCTTTCAAACAGATAATTAGTATTAAATATATAATATTACTATGAAGCTGGAGAATGCAAATCATTGACCAAAGGCATAGAGTCAGGTTTTAAAAATTATTTTCGTGTATATTTCTTTACTCTAACTACAATAATTTCCAAGTATTGAAAAATATTTAAAGTTATGTATAATCAAGACTTCCAGAATAGTTTATAATCTGACTGAATTTCTACTAATAACAATTATGTACTCAATATGAGGCAAAATCCAACTACTTGATTTACCAAAAGCAAGCAGAATTGGAAAGCGTCTAAATTTGAAAGAATAAAACCAACCTGTGAGATCCATATTTTTCCATCTTTTCAGCTGGAAGCACACCTCAGTCCGCGTGGTGCATGGATGATATAGCTGAAGCAGAAATGAGTAGTCTTGTTTTTATGTTAACTTAGAGGTCTGAGTCTGGCTGGAAAAACATGTGTCCATTGAGGAGAGAAATACAGGGCAATAGGAAAGCCCATCAAGAAAATCCCCCCAAATCTGCACATGACTGAGCTGTGAATTCCAAGGAGTCCAGTAAAAAGCACCTGTAGCAGAGCGGAAAACATTGACAAATTCAGCCATTCCCAACGTGAGGGAGAAAGAATTTGGAGTTCCAGGCTAGGGGGACTTAGTTCATTTCTCATAATTCCTCTGGAAACTCAGAACAGGATATGTCTTAGAAGTACCATGTCCCAGGAATTAACTAAAGAATATGCATTGGAATAAGCCAAATCTGAAAGAGAGCCAATCTAGCAAAACCTAAAAACACATCTTTACAGGGTAATCGTGTGTCACTAGGAATAAAGCTCTTAGAAGAAAGTCAATATTTTCCAGAGGAAGATGCAAGAATGTATAATTTCTACAATGTATAATTCACAAGAACTGGTATAGAATTAAAAACTTGTTAGACTTATTAAACACTGGTAGTGACAAAAAACTTGTTAGACTTGTTTAACACTGTCTGGTAGTAACAAAACGATAGATAAATTGATCAGTGGAACAGAACAGTCCAGAAATAGACCCACACTAGTTTTATGAACCAATGCAATTCGATGTGAAAAAAAAAAAAAAAATTCCCAGAAATATTGGCACAACAACTGGGATTTGGAATGGGAAACAAAACTGAACTCTGGCCTCTTTCTCACACCAAATAAATAAATTTAAGTTGGATCATAGTCTTAAATGTGAAGTTAAAAAGATAAAATCTGAGAAGAAAGCATAGTGGAATACATTCAGTCATTGGTGGTAGGCTAATATTTCTTTTTTTAAAAAAAACTAATTATTTAAAGAAATGATAATTTGGACATAAGTAATAATTTTAAACTCATGTCCACCAAAAGATATTATCATAAAACTAAAAATAAAACAAGCCTTACATTGGCAAGAGATATCTGTAATATATCAGACAAAAGATCTATATGTATCATACATAAATAAACACTTCGATTAAAATGTTACAGCAATCTCTTCATAAACCTAGTTTGACAAATGTGTTCAATATCATTATTCATCAGTGAAACAACATAAACATTCAAAAATACTACACACTCGCAAAATAGCTAATATTAATGTTTCCAATTTTGGGTTAAAATGAGGTTGTGTAAGGGAATTTTTAAAATTGAGGTACATGAGATAAACCTAAAATGGCCATCTCGAAGTTTGGGTACAACTTCTTTGTTACTGGCTCCATTTTCACCCTATCAACAGCTATCTTCCATGCAGACCTAATCATGAAACTAAGGAATGTCCAGTAATGATGATATAACTGCACTGAACCCCTGCCCCCAGTCACATACCCTTGCAATTACCACACTGTAACCAGTCTAAGAAAGATACATATATCCTTTAAGCCAATCACCTTATGAGCTTCCGTTACAGGAAGTCCTGCCTTACAAGTTCCTGCCACAGGATGTCTTACAATAATCTACTATCACTCAAGTAGTGTCTTTTGGTGATTTAAGTTTGTAAATACCAGTCAAGTAATGTATTTTGTGTTCTTTGTTCCTCCCTTATACAACATCATTGCAGTGTAACCATTTTGAAGTACTGGATTATACTGCATGGAATTCAGATTCTTCCTGGATCAAGCTGTCTCTTTCCTTTCAATAAATCTCTCAACTTTACTCTATCCAGAGTATGGGTGGTTACACTTAGACGTTCCTTGGTGTAGGTGGCAGGATTCTGAAAGATAATATCTTCTGAATTCCCAAGAAGTTATGGAACCTGCTTGCCCTGGTACCAGCAAGGATCCCTTGTGCCCAGAACTATCTCCAATTATCTGGGTTCACTAGAAATAAGCCTCTCAGATCGAAGCTCTGCTTATTGTGAAGATTGCTCTTTGAGAGATTTATTGCCTATCTTTTGCCTTTACCTTCATTTTTCACCCATCTCCTATACATCTTTCTGGGTTCATTACCAAATTAAGTTTGGTGGGACTGCCATCTCATGACCAGTCTATATTACTGAACTCTGTTTTCCTCCTGGTGCACTGGAGCATTTTCACGAGCATTTAGGTTTTTGACACTTGCAAGTCTCCTGTAAGATGGGAAATGCCACTTCCAAGACTGAAGCAGAACCCCATAAGTGAACTCCTTCAGCTTATATGACTAAGCATTGTGTCCCCATTTCAGTTGTATTTAGGCTGCAGGCATGTACTTATGGAGAGAAATTTAAAGACCAATGGCTCTTGTGGGAGTTATTTGAATTAACTAAATTAAACTTTCTGCACAGTAACTTAGAGGCTAAGGGTTTACAAATAAAACTAAAGCAATGGGAAGTATTTTTAATTGGTACTTGAAAGCTTCCAAAAGAAATCAAAATGATAAATTCACCTCTTTGCAGGAGACTGTTTCAAAACCAGCTAAACACATTAAAGAATTACAGTGTCAGAGCTCTGTAACTTTGAAGACTACTTGCTCGGCAGCAGCCCCAACACCCTCCCTAAAGCACACTTTCCCAAAATGTCTCTTGTGGATTGAATCGTGCCCCCCTCCAATGTGTCAATTTGGCTGGGCAATGATTCCCAATATTGTGTAGTTGTCCTCCTTTGTGTGATCTGATGTGATTATGATAATTTGTAAATCCTAATGTATGTGTTCTTTATGAGTCAGGATTAGGGCCAGTTATGTGAATGAAGCAGGACTCAATCTATAGGATTAGGTTGTATCTTTTTTTTTTTTTTTTTTATTAAGCTTCAAGTGAACATTTACCATTCCAATCAGTCTGTCACATGTAGGTTTACATACATCTTACTCCCTTCTCCCACTTGCCCTCCCCCTATTGAGTCAGCCCTTTCAGTCTCTCGTTTCGTGCCAATTTTACCTTCTTCCCTCTCTCTCTATCTTCCCATCCCCCCTCCAGTCAAGAGTTGCCAACACACTCTCCCGTGTCCACCTGATTTAATTAGCTCACTCTTCATCAGTATCTCTCTCTCCCCCACTGACCAGTCCTTTTCATGCCTGATGATTTGTCTTCGGGGATGGTTCCTGTCCTGTGCCATCAGAAGTTCTGGGGAGCATTGTCTCTGGGATTCCTCTAGTCTCAATCATACCATTAGGTATGTTCTTTTCATGAGAATTTGGGGTCTGTATCCCATTGGTCTCCTGCTCCCTCAGGAGTTGTCTGTTGTGTTCCCTGACAGGGCAGACATCGATTGTGGCCGGGCACCAACTAGTTCTTCTGGTCTCAGGATATTGTAGGTCTCTGGTTCAAGTGGCCCTTTCTGTCTCTTGGGTTCTTAGTTGTCGTGTGACCTTGGTGTTCTTCCTTTGCCTTTGCTCCCGGTGGGTTGAGACCAATTAATGTATTTTAGATGGCTGCTTGTTGGCATTTAGGACCCCAGGAGCCACAATTCAAAGTGGGATGCAGAGTGTTTTCATAATAGAATTGTTTTGCCCATTGATTTAGAAGTCCTCTCAAACCAAGTTCCCCAGACCCCAGAGGATTAGGTTGTATCTTGAGTCGAACTTTTGAGATATAAAATAGAGAAGTAAGCAGAGAAGAGAGGGACTTCACACCACCAAGAAAGATGCACCAAACCAGAATGCATCTTTGTACCAGTGGTGCTTATACTGAGAATCTCCTAGACCACAGAAGATTGATAACAAGATTTTCCCCCAGAGCCAAAAGAATGAGAAAGCCTTTTCCTGGAACTGGCATTCTGAACTCAAAATTCTAGCCTCCTAAGCCATGAGAGAATAAACTACTGTCTATCAAAGCCATCTACTTGTGGTATTTCTGTTATAGCACCACTAGATACCTGAGACAGGCTCCTTTTCCCAAAATGGTTCCTTTTCTCCAAATGGTGAAGTCCCTGGCATCCGCAGTCTACCCCCAACTTCCGAAACCCATCTCCCTTCCGTTACTCCTGCCCCTCCAGCACTTACTGCCCTGTACCCCCTCTTTACCTACCTACTCCACTGAAAACTCCCCTACTGAACCTCCCTATTGTCTCAAAGAACCTCCAGAAGATGAAAAACTCATTCACAAAATGCCTTTTAAAAATAAACTTCCCGTCTGAAGCCACCAGAAGTTACTTTTTCCCTGGTCTAAAGTGCAACTTCACATTATTGTTAAAAATTTCCTAATCCTCATGAAGAGCCTCAAAAATTTACTCAAGAATTTAGAACCTTGGCTGATATCTATGAATCTGGTCTTTCAGGCTTATATAATTTAATAAATTCACTGATAAGACCAGGTGACTCTCAAACTCATTGCCATCAGGTCAATTTCAACTCAAAGGTGGATGGAAAAGGCCTGATAAAAAATTCCTATAGAGTCCCTAAATATTCACCCTAACATTCCTGGCTTGAAACTAATAGCATATACAAGAACTATTGTCACAAACGTATTGAAACTATCCCAAAGGGTTTCCCCTGAAAAATACATTGGAACAAGGTTCAGAGTTGCAAACAAAATAAAGATGAAAATGTTTATGACTATAGGAACCATTTCAGTAAACTTTTTAGAGAAAACTCTGGTTTAAAGCGAGAAAAGCCTGAATAACACATTGCTTTCAAATCTTTTGTCAATGGCCTCAATCTGGGTTAGTCAAACACCACAAATTAGATTGGGAAAATGATAGCGTGCCACAGTAAGCCACTCTAGCTTATAAGTTGTCACAAAATCTTGAACACAAGACTGAGGAAGCTGAACAGAGAACAAATGTTAAACAAAATAACCTTACGGCCCTGTAATTACAGTGGTCTGTAACTGTCTTGGAAACCCTGGTGGTGTAGTGGTTAGGTACTACAGCTGCTAACCAAAACCTCGGCAGTTCAAATCCACTAGGCGTTCCTTGGAAACTCAACAGGGCAGTTCTACTCTGTCCTATACAGTCGCGATGAGTCGGAATCAACTTGACGATGGTGGGTTTTGGTTTTCTTGGTAACTGCCTCAGAATTTCTCCACACAAAACAGGTTCACCTGACAAGTGGCTAAGACTGGGCCCAGTAACTTGCTCTTTGTTTGTTGCTTTGCAACATGCCACAGTCATTCAACCAAAGAGATACCAGCTCACTACGGCCTGTGTCCACCCTCTCATTACAGCCAGGCCCCATCAGCACCATTTTTGTTTGATTTTGTTATTGTGTTTTGGGTTTTTTTTGTTGTTGTTGCTTCTCTCTCCATTCCTTCCTTTCCTTTCTCCCCTAAGCTAGCCCCATGTGCTGTCCCCTCCCCTTCTTGAAGAGCTGTGCCACACTGCTTGGCTACAGATCCATCTGCACATGGCCACCCGAGGTTTGCGCTGCCCCTGCTGACAGGCTCCCTCAGAACCATTATTTTCCAGTTTCTTCTCCTTCCCTCCCTTCCTTTCCTTTATCCCCCACCCCAAGCTAGCCCTGTGTGACATCTCTGCCACTTTTTGGCATGCTGTGCCACACCACTCTGCTAGAGACCCACTGGCACATGACCTCCCAGATCTGCCTCACCCCCACTTGTAGGGTCCCTCAGCACGTTTTTTCTGGTTAATTCTCTCTCACTTTCTTCCTTCCTTTTCTTTCTCCAACCCACCTAGCCCTGTGAGCTGCCCATGCCCCTTCTCAATGGGCTGTGTTGCACCACTTGGCTAGAGAGCAACTATTGCACAGCATCCCCAGGCCAAAGCCACCCTCGAGAGCCACCTCTTTCATCGCAATTTTTTTTCTTTGTTTCTTCTCTCTCTATCCCTTCCTTCTTTTCCTTTATCCTGTCTCCTTCTCAACAGGTTCAGCCATAACACTCAGCTAAAGAGCTACCAGCACACGAACTCGACTAGTCTGACTAGCCCCTGCCTGCCAAATTCTGATGTGCCTTCTTTTAATTCACTTTATTCTTTCATTTTTTTTTCTTGCTTTTCTTTGTTTCTCTTTCTTCTTTGTCTGCTTACACTCACTCACTTAGCTCTGCATATCACATCCTCTCCTTTCTCTCCTGCATATCTGCACCACATGCAGAGAGTCACACCCCTGAGCCAGACAGATGTGATCCTTCTGACCCTGCCCTGCACTGGTCCTCAGCACCTCATTGGCACCAGTTCTTGCCACAAACTACCCATCATTGCCCTTCTCCACCACTGGACCCACTCTGGTGAATCATATGTGAGCAACTGTCCCTTCCCACCAGGACAAGGTGGTGAGAAGTATTGTGCAAGCAATAAAACATGCTCAGCCCGCCTGCCAGGGCATAACCAAATAAAACAAAAAAGCAGGGCAAAACAAACAAACAAATCAATAATCAAAGAAAATAACTCCTGAATGTCCTGGAGACAGCAGAGAATATCAAATCATAAGTAAAACAGGAGGTGATATCTCCAGAAACCAACCAAAATAAAACACCAAATGACTTTCTGCTAGAAGAAAAGGCACTGCAAGGACCTGATAGGAAATTTCAAACTCTAATATTGAGGGCCCTGCAAGACATGTAGGAAAATGCAAACAAAAGCAAGGAAAATAAACAAAATGTTGGAAAATATAGCCAAAATATGGAAAACAGAAAAAGCAATGGAAGAATTCAGGAAAACATTACAGGAACAAATGTCAAAATAAGCAAATTACTAGAAATCCTAAAAAAAAAATAGCAATTAGAAACCCAAAAGATAATATACAAGATTTCGAAAATAGTGCAATAGAAGGTTTTAGGAGCAAATCTGAAACAATGGAAGACGGGGTCAGTGAAACTGAAGACAAATAATTGAATACCACTTTGAGAAAAAGAGTCAGGACAAATAATGAATAAAAATGAAGAAACACTGAGAATGACATGGGATAAAATCAAAAGCAAAAATTTGCATGTCATCGGAGTTCCAGAACCAGGAAAGAGAACGAAAGACACAGATAGGATCATTGAGGGCACGCTGAAAGAAAACTTCCCTAATATCATGAATGATGAAAAGCTGACCATCCAAGAAGCTAAACAAACCCTATATAGGATAAACCCCAAAAGATAATCACCAAGAAATATCATAACACTTGCTGAGACCAAAGACAAAGAAAGGATCCTGACAGCAGCTTGAGAAAAATGAAAAGTCACATCCAAAGTGGAAACAAGAAGACTAAGCTCTGATTACTTGGCAGAAACCATGCAGGCAAGAAGGCAATAGGATGACATATACAAAATCTTGAAATTTAAAATAGTGCCAGCTAAGAATAATATATCCTGCAAAACTTTTGTTCAAATATGATGGTGAAATTAGGACATTTCCAAATAAACAGAAAATAAGGGGATATGTAAAATCCCAAATCAAAATTTCAAGAATTATTAAAGAGAATCCTTTGGTTAGAGAAATGACAACAACCTGAATCAAGGCACAGGACAGCAACTGCCACATACCAACCTAGGTAATGAACAGTCAAGAATGAAACAATACTAAAATATTTACAACAGGGATCCAGTGATGTCAATCTGTAAATGACAACAATGTCAAAACAACAAAAGAGGGAAAAATGGTGTAGGTATAGAACTTTAAATGGAGAGGAAGTCAATCTGTTGTCAAGTAATAAGAGACTGGTTTAAACTTGTGAAGATAGGGATAAATTTCAAGGTAACCAAAAAGAAATTTAACAAAACTACTCATTGAAATAAAGAAGAAAAAAAAGTCTCAATAAACACAAAATCTACCAAGATGAAAGAAAGAAAAAACATTCACGAACAAATAGAATTCAGCACAGGAGAGTAAGATAAATAAAGCAAACATCAGCACCACAAAAAATCACTTCAAAATGACAGCAGTAAACTCACACCTATCAATAATCACTTTGAACATAAAAGGCTTAAATGCACCCGCGAAGAGACAGAGAGTGACCAAATGGATTTTTTTAAAAAGGACCCATTAATATGCTGTCTACAAGACACACACCTTAGAAACAAAAACATAAATATATTAAAAATTAAAGGACGAAAAATAAAACACGCAAACAAAAACCAAAAAAGAGTAGGAGTGGCAATACTAATCTCAGTTAAAACAGACTTTTAAAACATAATCCACCACAAAAGACAAAGAAGGACATTATATAATGACTGAAGGGATAATCTGCCATGAGGACATAACCACAATAAATACACACCCAATGACAGGGCTCCAAAATACATACACTCTAACAGCACAAAAAGAGGAATTGACAGTTCCACAATAATAATAGGAGGCTCAACACATCACTGTCAGTAAAGTATAGAACATCTAGAAAGAAACTCACCAAAGACAGAAAGCCTGAAGGCCACAATCAAACAACCTGACCTCATAAACATAGAAACACTCCATCCAATGGCAGCACCATACACAATCTTTTCCAGTGCACATGGAAAGTTCTCCAGAATAGACCACATCTTAGGCCACAAAGCAACCCTCAAGAAAACCCAAAACTTTGGTAAAATACAAAGCATCTCTTCTGATCACAATACCATTAGAGTAGAAATTACTATCTGGAAGGGAAAAAATCTAATATATGGAAACTGAGTAACATCTTGCTTAAAAACCATTGAATATAGAAGAAATCACAGATGGAATAAAAAAAATCACAGGAGAATGTAAACACATCATACCAAAGCCTTTGGGACACAGCAAAGGCAGTGCTCAGAGGTGAATTTATAGCAATAGATGTACACATGAAAAAAGAAGAAAGGGATGAAATGAAAACATTAGTTATAAAACTTGAACAAATAGAAAGAGAACAGCAAAAGGTGCACACAGCCACCAGAAAAAAGGAAACAATAAAAACCAGAGCAGAAATAAATGAGATAGGGAATAGAAAAACACTAGAAGCAACCAACAAAACCAAAAGTTGTTTCTTTGAAATAATCAACAAAATTGAGAAACTGTTGGATTAAATGAGAAAAGAAAAACAGGAGAGGACACAAATAACCCAAATAAGAAATGAAATGGAGGTCATTACAACAGATCCCAGTGAAATAAAAAGGATCATAACACAAAACTACACTCCAACAAGTTTGAAAACCTAGAGGAAATGGACAAATTTCTAGAAACGCATTACCTACCTAAACTAACACAAACTGAGGTCAAAAACCAGACCCATAACGAGAGAAGAGATCGAAAAGGTAATAAAGAAAAAATTCCAACAACAAAAAAAGCCCTGGCCCAGGTGGCTTCACTAGAGAGTTCTACCAAACATTCAGAGAATAGTCTGCACCAGTACTGTCCAAGTTATTTCGGAAAAAATAATAGTAAAGGATATTTACAAATTCATTCTAGGAAGTCAGCATAACCCTGATACCAAAGACAGGTAAAGGCACACACACACACACACACACACACACCCAAAGACAATTACAGACCAATATCTCTCATGAATATAGATCTTAAAAATTTTCAACAATATTCTAGCCAATAGAATTCAGCATCATAAAAAAATTAATACATCCCAGCCAAGTGGGATGCATACTAGGTGTGCAAGTATGGTTCAACATTTGAAAATCAATCAATGTAATCCACCACATAAATGAAACAAAAATAATCCTATGAGCGTCTTGATAGACACAGAAAAGGCATTCCTGATAAAATACTCGCAATGACATAAGAATAAAAGGGAAATTCCTCAACGTAATAAAGGACATCTATACAAACAAACAGCCAACATCATTCTTAACGGAGACAGGCTGAAAACAAATCCCCTAAGAACAGGAACAAGACAAAGATGCACTTTATCACGATTCCTATTTAACATGGTGCTGGAATTCCTAGCTAGAGCAATGCAGCAAGAAAAAGAAATAAAGGACATCCACACTGGTAAGAAAGAAGTAAAACTGTCCCTATTATGGGATGATATGATACTATACATAGAAAATCCAAAGGACTCCACAAGAAAACTACTGGAACTAATAGATTCAGCAGAATATAAGATAAACATACAAAAGTCAGTTGGATTCCTATACACTAATAAAGAGAATTACAAAAAGGAATTCAGGAAAGTAATACCGCTTATAACAGCCCCTAAAAAAGTAAAATACTTAGGAATAAATTTAACCAGGGATAGTAAAAGGCCCATACAAAAAGAACTACAAGAGACTACTGCACACAATGATCATTGACAGCTAGACTCGACGATGTGAAAATATCAATTCTGCCTAAAGCAATCTACAAATAAAATGAAATCCTGATCCAAATACCAATAGCATTCTTTAATGAGATGGAAAAACTAATCGTTAACTTCGTATGGAAAGGAAAGAGGCCCCAGATAAGTAAAGCGCTATCTTGTGGCATAGTGATTAAGAGTTCAGCTGCTAACCAAAATGCTGGCAGTTCAAATCCACCAGCTGCTTCTTGGAAATCCTATGGGGAAGCTCCACTTTTTCCTATAGGGTCGATATGAGTGAGAATCAACTTGACGGCACCTAACAACAACAACAAAATTGAAGAAGAAGAATAAAGCAGGAGGATTCGCACTACCAGACCTCAGAAACTACTATGCAGCTAGGTAGTCCAAATAGCCTGGTACTGGTACAATGATAGACACATTGACCAATGGAACAGAATCGAGAGTCGAGATGTAAATTCATCCACTTACAGACAACTGATATTTGACAAAATCTAGAAGTCCATTACATGGGGGAAAGACAGTCTTTTTAACAAATGGTGCTGGCAAAAATGGATAATCATCTGCCAAAAAATGCAACAGGACCATACCTCACATCACATGCAAATACTAATCCAAAATGGATCAAAGGCCTAAATATAACACTGAAAACTACCAGAATCATAGAAGAAAAAATAGGGCAATTATAGAGGCCCTAATAAACAACATAAATAGGATACAAACCATAACTAACAATACATAAACCCAAGAAGATAAACTAGATAACTGGAACCTTCTAAAAATTACACACTTAAGCCCATCAAAAGACTTCACAAAAAAGTAAATAGAGAACCTACAGACTGGGAAAAAATTTTGGCTGTGACAAATCTGGCAAGGTTTTAATCTGTAAAATCTATAGGAATATCCGACACCTCTGAAACAAAAAGACAAGTAATCCAATTGAAAAAGGGGCAAAGGACGTGAACAAATACTTCATCAAAGAAGACATTCATTCAGGAGGCTAACAGACACATGGGGAAATACTCCTGATCACTAGCCATTAGAGAAATGCAAATCAAAAGTACAATGTGATACCGTCTCACCCTGACAGCACTGAAATGGATCAATAACAAATCTTGGACAGGCTGCGGCGAGATCCAAACTCTTATGCACTGCTGGTAGGAATGAAAATGGTACAACAATTTTGGAAAAAGATATGTCACTTCCTTAAAGCCTAGAAATAGAAATCCTGTAGGATCCAGCAGTTAGACTCCTAGGAATATATAATAGAGAAATAAGAGCCGTCACACAAATAGATATGTGCACACTCATGTTCATTGCAGCATTGTTCACAATTGCAAAAAGATGGAAACAACCTACATGCCCATGAACAGATGAATGGGTAAACAATCTATGGAACACAAAAAAAATGAAATACTTCCCCTACGATAAAGAACAATGATGACTCTGTGAAACATCTCACAACTTGGATGAACCTTGACGGCATTAGGCTAAGTGAAATAAGTCAGTCACAAAAGCACAAATACTGTATGAGGTCACGAGTATAAAAACTCATGAAAACGTATACACACAGAAAAAAGCAATCTTTGATGGTTACTAGGAAGGGGGAGTGTATGGAGGGAAAAACACTAACTAGAGAATAAATGTGTGGTAACCTTGGTGAAGAGTAAGAGAGTACACAACACTGGGGAAGTCAGCACAACTTGACGAAGGCAAGGTCATGGAAGCTTCAAAGACATATGAAACTACCTGAGGGACCAATTACTGGGCTGAAGGCTGTGGACCACAGTCTCAGGAGACATCTAACTCAATTGGCATAACATAGTTTACAAAGAAAATGTTCTACATCCTACTTTGGTGAGTAGTGCCTGGGGTCTTAAAAGCCTGTGAGTGGCCATCTAAGATATTCCACTGGTCTCGCCCCATCTGGAGCAACGGAGAATGAAGAAAAACGAAGACACAAAGCAAAGATTAGTCCAAAGGACTAATGGAGCACAACTACCACAGCCTCCACCAGACTGAGTCCCGCCCAACTAGATGGTGCCTGGCTACCACCACTGACTTCTCTGACAGGGATCAGGACAGAGGGTCCCCAAAAATACAAGAGGAAAATGTAGCACAAAATTCTAACTCACAAAAAAAGACCACACTTACTGCTCTGACAGAGAAATTAATTTGCTCTGTAAACCTTTGTCAAAAGCACAATAAAAGCGAACTAAAACAAACAAACAAACAAAAAAGATAATGAAGGGTCTTCCACTAGAGTTTGCAGAGAGAGCATACTAGTGCCCAAGCCCTGAATCTGGACTTCTAGTCTCCAGAACTGTGAGACAGTGAGTTTCTATTCTCTAAAGCCACCTCCTTTGTGGTGTTTTGTTATGGCACCCCTAGGAAACCTAGACACTCTTTCTCCAGTTTTCACTGGACAATGACCTTGTGTTCACCTTCTTCTAACACTGTTTCCCTGGACACTTGGTGAATAGGAAAAGTCATCTGTGTTAGTTGGAAACACAGGCTTGGATTGATAAATATTTGGGAACGGCACAGCTTTGAACTTCCTGAGTGCACTGTGATTTTTCTGTCAGTGTTCCCCTTGGCAGCTCCTGGAAGTTCTACCAAAGTTCTCTTTAGGGAGATATTGACCCCTATGAAACCCTTAATCAGAAAATTAAGAGAGACAGAAAAACAAATGCAATTAGATATTTTTCAACCTTATTCCTAATAAACGAAATGCAAATTAAAACAGACAAATATGCCATATACCTAGCATGTAGGAAACAATACTTTATTCAGTGAGGGAACAGGTAGAAGGAGGTGTGATGGAAATAAGACTACTCACCAAAGACCCTTTCATATAATATTTGTTTCTTTGTAGGTATATTTCATAGTTTAAAAAAAAATTATATAAAGAAGGGAAGTAGAAGCAAGACCTAAAATTTAAAACAAACTACGGCAAATAAATTTAAAACTTCATCGATATGGTAATGTAACCATGGAAAGATCAGAATTATTACAAGTTGTTTTGGAAGAGAGTACTCTCACACACCCTAGAGGCAAACATCCTCGGACAAAAGAAATGCAAAGAAATTTTAACTTTCATTAAGTAATCGAGCTGTTATTTAATAATGTTAGCATTACTCTGAGAATGCTATCTTTATAAATGTCATAAAACGGAAAGAAAACAGTAAAAAGAAAATACATTACAAAGTTACTTAAAAACTACATTATTAAGCTTTACTTGTAAAATCCAGTAGAAACTACTGAATTTTAAAAGTCATTTATATTTCAAAGATCTGACCAAAAAAAGGCACTGGAAGTGTTAAGACTTTTAAGAGAATTGAGCATTCCCAACTAGCACAATAGTCACAATTCATGTAGTCTAAATTGTTGTTGTGTGCCATCGGGTCAATCCTGACTCATAGTGACTCTATTTGACAAAGTAGAACTGCCCCACAGGGTTTCCAAGGTTGTAAATCCTTATGGCAGCAGACTGCCACTTCTTTCTCCTGTGGAAACAGCTAGTGGGTTCAAACCACTGACCTTTTGCTTAGCAACCAAGGGCTTAAATTTCACACTGCCAGACCTCTAATAAAAAAATCAGAGCTAATGGAAAGATGCCTGATAGCAGGTGATGGGCAGGAGAAGTACACAGTGAGCTGAGAACATTGTGCTGTGCTACAAGAGGAAAAATGCACAAAGGCCAATGGGAATATGTCAAATACTGTCAGACCCCAGTCAAATACGGCACCCGTTAGCCAAATTTGCAATAATTTGGGCTGAAAAAGAAGAAATCGCTATAATTGATTGTGACAAATTGAACAAATGAAATCCCTTCTTGATACACAACAAAAAGGACAGAGAGTTCTTCACCCAGCTCCCTTAGTACTGCAGTTCCTACAGATCCCTTTTAAATTCTGTTGGTAAGATTGAGTTTGATCTTTAAAGGTTTTGTATTTTTGTAGAAATTAAAAACGTTTCTAGCCAAGAGTGATATTAAGTATTTAAAGTTATTTGAAATGCATGAACATAAAAATTGTATTTCAGAATCTTATTGTTAAATATTTACCAAAACTCTCCTACACAGACAATATCATCAAAATATTATTAGGCTCTACCATACTTACAAAGCCTTTAGAGCCATCAAATGTATTGTCTGTTTAGCCGTCTTTATTTTAAAACATTGTTGTGATCAAAATATACGTTAAAAATTCAGAATACAGGCAAGGATAAAGGAGTTAAACACTAATACTTGCTTCTATTAACTCTAAACTCAAGTACGATATTGTCGATGGGTGCCATCGCATTGATTTCGCCTCATAGTGACCTCATGTGACAAAGTAGAACCAAGTAGGGTTTTCCTGGTTGTAATCTTTACAGAAGTAGGTTGCCAGGCCTTTCTCCCATGGAGCCACTGGCGGGGTTCAAACCACCAAACTTTGGGTTAGCAGCCATTTGTGCCATCAGGGCTCCTTAACCCAAACATAGTCATTGAAATATGTTACCAACTTTCCTGCCTATCTTTGATCTATAGACATTAATTCAGAGTTTACAGGATCGTGTGCATGTATTTGTGTGTGTGTTTATACATGGGTGGCATAGTGGTTAAGAGCTATGGCTGCTAACCTAAAGGTCGGCAGTTCAAATCCACCAGGCGCTCCTTGGAAACTCTATGGGGCAGTTCTACTCTGTCCTATAGGGCGTTATGAGTCAGAATCGACTCAATGGCAACGGGTTTGGTTTGGTTTATTGGGTTTTTATCACTTTTTATGTCAGTGTTATGATTGCTATGAACACAATTCAATTTTAATCTCTCCTTGTAATTAGTTTGAATTATTAAGTGTGCTAGACATCTTGCAGAAAACCATACATTTGATCTTTTTTGGCATATTTATCTATAGATAAATAAGTAGACTAATATTAAGAACTGGTAAATAATTGCTTATATTTTGTTACTAGCATGGGCCTGACTTAGTTTGGTTTTTGCATGTTAGTCATGTAACATTATTTTGAAGATGGAGACCACCACGTCTTTTCCATTTCCTCTGAAGCAGAGCGTCTCAGAAATCCTCAGACGTTTTGTTGAAAACTTTGAGACTTAGGAAAGTGATGTACTGAAATAAGTCCCTCTAATTTCTTGCCAAGGATGTTTTAGGAACAGGACACATAGCTTTATGGTTTGCCAAGTTTTAATATGGTGATTTTAGTGTCAGATATTGGTCTCTCAAATTATAATTACATCATTCACTTAATACTTAATGCAAACTCTAATTTACGAATAAAAATGACAACATTTAGAAAATAAGATTGTAAAAACTAGATTAATAATACAAAATCGAGGATATGTATGTATATCGATTATATAAGCGCGTTTTAACCAAAGTATGATTTTTCACAACTGGGATACTTCAGCTTCCCTTCCTGACAAGTTGTTCGAAAAGTTGCTCTTGGCGTCTTTTCCGTATATCCCCGTTTACAAGTAAATTCAACAGTATCATTTGTTTTTAAATAAATTTTTTTGTCATATTTCCATTTCAACTTTATATTATGTTTTTCCATCATTTCTTCTGATATTACACATGCTTCTGAAACAAAAAACAAAAATTAGTACACAAAGAATTACTTTCATAGACTTTAAGAGTTTCAAGCAGGATGTTAGATTATGGTTTAGGAATTATTTAAATCTTTCCAAACTGTGTGAAAAATCACCATGTATATTTAAATACTGTGAAAATGGTAAACCTAAATAACCTATTGTAGTCAAGTCAATTCAACTGTGACTTGTTAAGTCAATTCCAACCCCATATGTTACAGCATAGAATTGTCTCATAGGTTTTCTTGGCTGTAATCTTTACAGAAGCAGATTGCCAGGTCTTTCTTTCACAGCAATGCTTGGTGGACTCAAACCGTTAGGTTTGTAGATCAGTGTAAATTGTGTGCGCCACCCAAGGAACTTGAAATGAGTAAATAATACAAAAATGACATACTATATTTACTGAGTGATAACCAGATGTTATTATCAGAGAATCATAACATGAATTATCATATTAAGAGTTTTGCACTAAAGAAACTTTCATATCCTATGTTTCGGTAAGAATTTCCAAAACTTCATATCCTCACATATTAACATTGGAAAACACTACGGAGCAGTTCTACTCTGTAACATGTGGAGTTGCAGTGAGTAAAAACTGACTCGACAGCAACAGGTTTTACTTTATCAGTATTTGGTAGTCAAGTATTCATAATAGTTCTTCACCAATTCATAAAATATATTATAAATCGCAGAACATCATGCTCATTGCTTTGATTTTCCCAGGATCCAGGAGAATACTGAAGTACTTACCTAAGCATTTTGGTGGTTCTGACCACTGTCCATTTCTACACCTTATATATTTGTCACCCCGAAGTTCATAGAAGGCCTGGCATTGGTACTCAACTGTTGATCCTTGAGCATACGTGGGTAATGGGAATGAAATTATGTCTCCATTTTCAATAGGTGGAGGGAACCCACATTTTCCTTCAGAATCTAAATATATACATACATATATTTTTTTATATATATGCTATATGATTTATTGAGATACCAGGCAAAATACAATCAAGCACAGTATGTAGAATTTCTGAGGAAAGAAATGATTCACTGAAGAAATTCTAATCGTATAATTTGAGAGCTATAACAGTTCTCAGTTCTTCCTTTTATTCTACTTTAAAACACTAATTAACGTGTCTGCTTTGCAGTATTACAGTACATTTTTTTTCTTCATGAATATATTCAGACAAATTCATAGCTAAGATAAACAAAGGAATTTTTTCCTTTCTGTTATATAACATAGAGAAGTGTCTACTGGGTCTCTAGTCATTTTTTTTTCTTACAAGAGAAACATCAATTCCTTGCAAAAATTCAACGAATAAAAAATGTGTATTTGTATTTCTGCTAAGTATAACTAAAAATCTTTGACATATTATATAAAACCAAAGTAAGAACACCCTGAAAGATGAAGAGAAGAAGGTGGACCTTGGTGCAAGGAACCATATGATAGTGAGTTATCTGGGTTTTCTTTTTGTCTCCTGTATATCCTGAACTGGGCACTGGAGAAGACTGTAACCCAGAATTGATATCCAGTTCAGACAGAATAGTTCCAAGAAGACTCTGTTTCTCTAACCAGAGGCTGCGGAAAGGAGCTGCCTCGTAAGACAGAAATCTTTTTAACAATACCCTGACTACACTAGAAACTCACCATAGAAGAGATAAAGACCATCTTCCCCTCTCCCATGATCATCAGGGCTGAGTGAGTGGCCTAGACTTCCACTCACACCCTGAGGTAACAAGGCACCTGTTCCCTTTCCATGGTGTCAATGAGGCCAAGTGGGAAGCCTGGTTTGCACCCTGCATGGCAGTAATGGAGGTCTATTAAAATATCAGATTTAAATAGAATTCAGAGTTCAAAACATAATACCCAAAATGTACAGGATACAATTGAAAATCACACATAATATCAAGACTGGGGAAAAACTCAAAAGAGAAAAGACAATCAACAAATGCCAACACTGAGACGACTCAGATGTTGAAATTAACTAAGAAGGATTGTTAAAATCTAATGGGGATTATGTAACTAAAAAATATACTAACATTCTGAAAAATTCACTGAGTTCAAAACTGATTGGAGATAACAGAGGAGTGACTCCAAAACTTGATTATAAAATAATAAATATTAACCAATGTAAAAATAGAGGGAAAAGAAACAAACAAAAGTAAACAGAGTTTCAGGTTGCTGTGGGAAAATAGAAAAATTTTGGACTGCCATAAAAAGGGAAGAAAGTGTGGAGTGGGATAAAAAAATATTCAAAATAAAATGGATGAAAATTTCCCAAATTGGGCATAAAGCATAAACCTGCATATTCAAGAAGCTGAATGAACTTCAAACAAGATAAACTCAGAGCAATTTGTGACAAGACACATCATAATCAAATAGCTGAAAAGTAAAGTAAAAGAAAAAAAATCTGGAAAGCAGCTAGAGAGACATTATATGTGACCTAAAAGGGAAGAAGGATTCAAAAGAAAATGGGTTATTTCATCTGAAATCAACGGAGGTCAGAAGGAAGTGATACAACATTTTTCAAACTCTGAAAGAAAGGAACTGTCTACCACAAATTCTATATGCAGTAACACCATCCTTAGGAATAATGGGAAATAAAGACATTCTCAGACAAAGGAAAACTAGGAGAATTTGTCTCCAGCAGGCCTATCCTTAAAGAATGGTTAAATTAATTTCTTCAACTAGAAAGAAAAACAGAAGGACAACTGAGGCCTCAGGAAGAAGAAAGAAAAATGGAGTAGATAAAAAATAACAGGAGTAAATATACTAGACTCTCTTTCTCCTCATGAGTTTGTTTGATTTTCACTGTTGAAACAAAATTTTATCATCTGATGTTGTGCTCAGTGTATGCACAGGAAGTACTTAAGACATTTCTATTAAAAATGTGGTGAGGGTAAATGGAGTAACTGGGCAAAATGGAAGTAAAATTTAGACACTTTCTTTGAAGTAGTGAAATACCAATACAAGTAGACGTAAATTACATATGTATATTGTATTCCAGAGCACAACCACTGGATAAAACAACTATACAAAGAAAAACAAATTTTTTTAATAAAAGAGATATGCTAAAAGGCAATACAGATAAATCAAAATGAAAAATTTTTTTAAATATTCAAGAAACAAGGAAGTCAAGAAAATTGAAATAGGAATGAGAAACAGAGGAACCAAACACAACACAAACAAAATGTCAGACATATGCCCTAACAAATCAATAATTACTTTAAATGCAAAAAGCCCAAATACACCAGTTAAAAGATTGAGAATAACTGGATGAATAAGAGTGAGACCCAACTATATGCTGTCTATAAAAACTCACTTCAAACCTAAAAACACTGGTAGTTTCAAGCCAAAGCATGGAAATAAATACACCAGGCAAAGATTAAAAAAAACTCCATTACTGGCTCCTCTTCTTTTAAATCCTAACTGTTGGCATGTCCATGACTAACTGTTCAGACTTCATTTTCTAGAAACACTAATTGCCTAGATGAGCTTAGTCAGTCACACACTTGTAATTATAATCTACCTGCTGCAGGTGTCTAAATTTGTATCACTTCCTATGATCACTCCCTAGCTGTCTATTCCACTTCTTAGAGACCTGTCAAACTTATATAAACTGTCTTTTATACATTTATTCTTCAGGAAATAACTCAGTGTCTTCCTGCTGAAGATAACAGATTTTCTAAGGTTCAAACTATTCATTTAATAGGGTCAAATTTTTCGTACACAAATAAATCGTATTACCTGGCTCAGTCCACAAAAAGAATTAGATTTTAAGCATTATAATTTTATTTGCATTTGAACAAATATATTCCACAAGCAATACTTTACTACATAGTTATATCAACACGTTATTGCTACTATCTCTCTACAGTATTTTTCTGAAATAAGATATTCTACCTTTGCACTCAGGTGGTTCTGTCCAGGTTCCTCTCAGACACATCACTTCTACCTCCCCATACAGGGAATAAGGTTTGTTACATTCATAACGCACTCTCTCCCCAGGTGGATACCTAGTTTTCTGTTCTGAGATAATATTAGCATTTTTCACTTCGGGTGGATTCCCACAAGAAATATCTGAATAGAAAGAAAAATAGTCTCTTCATTAGGGTTCATTTTGAGTAACAAATCAATAAATGAAATTGCAAGTTTTTTTCAAAGGACCTTTCAAAACAATAGATAACCTATCAAGATAAAGTAAAAAAAACATATACATAAGATTGAGGAAAAGTAGGTTAAAAAAATGTACACTGTAACATTAAATTTCCACATCCTTAAATCTCTCATTTATCTTCAGATACCAGTGAAAACAAGAGATGTCCTGGACTATCTTGGAATTTAGTAAATGTCATATAACTTCATGCTCATTACTCTGATTTTCCCAGGATCCAGGAGAATACTGAAGTACTTACCTAAGCATTTTGGTGGTTCTGACCACTGTCCATTTCTACATGTTATATGTTTGTCACCCTTAAGTTCATAGAAGACCCAACACTGGTACTCAACTGTTGATCCTTGAGTGTACGTGGGTAATGGGAATGAAATTATGTCTCCATTTTCAATAGGTGGAGGGGGCCCACATTTTCCTCCAGAATCTAAATACATACACACACACACACACACACACACACACACACATATATATATATATATAAAAGATACGATTTTTGGAGATACCAGATCAATAGACAGATTAAAATGAGGCAAAAAACAAGCATAATATGCAAAATTTCTGAGGAATTTAGAAACCATAAAAAAATTAGGAAAAAGAGATTATGTGACATCAGATTTGTATTTGCAATTATTCTGCTTATTAATCATAATTTTAGCCTCTCAGAAACATAGTATCTGTATACACTTCCTTACAGAATAAGTCAAGAGCTAAGAGCTGGCTTTGAAGAATAACAAATTTAAAGAAAGAGAAAAATGATTAATTGAAAGTATTCAAACAGGAGATGAATAAAATAATAGAAAAATAAATCTATCATTTATAAAAACAACTCTATTAATTTTATTCGGCAAATGTTTAATGATACAATAATGCACATTGCATAATTCTTCAGAGTTTCAGGTACACATGAAGCAATAGTAGGTTACAGCCTTGGTTCCCAAATGAAAGTGTGTGTATAATCTTCTGTACTGAAAAAAAAAAAGGCAAAACAAAACACATTGCCATCCAGTGGATTCTAACTCATAAGAACTCTCTATAGGATGGAGTAGAACTGCCCCATAGGGTTTCCAAGACTGTATGTAGTCTTTATGGAAGCAGACTGCCACATCTTTCTCCTGCAAAGTGACTGGAGGGTTCCAACTGCCCACTATGTGCTTAGTAGCCCACTGTGCCATCAGGGCTCCTGATGATCTTCTGTAAGGCTTGTTAAAACAGCCTCTCCCAGAATTTCTGATTCAGTAGGTCTGGGGTGGACCCATGAATTTATATGTATAACAATTACCCAGAAAACGCTGACGCTGCTAGTTCAGGGACCACTCTTTGAGAACCATTGGGATAGAAGACTAACCGTTAGTTATGCAATATCATCTCTCAATCTAAACTCATTTTTTAAAAGTGACAGATAAATAATTCTATATTTTATTGCCTAAAACACTTTCACAAATAAACTTTAAAAACTTAAAGTACCTCTGCATGTCGGACTACCTATCCATCTGCTCTTGATGCACTTTACAGTATGTGACCCATCTAACTGGAAATCTTTTTCACATTCATACTCTACTTGTTCTCCTGACCTATACGATTGTTTTTCCGGGTCTTTGAGTATGGCATTGGCAAATGTGGGTAATTTCGGACAATCCGGACCAGATGGATGGACGTACCGGGGGTCCTCCGCAGCGGGGCCCCCGCCCTTGGGGCCGGGCCCTGGGAGGTTTTCCGGGTTACAGAGGCCAACTGGCGTTCCGTGCGTCATGGGGCCGCCCCGGACTCATGCTCTGGCGATGAGACCACGGTGCGTCTTCCTGGCGACCGATTCGGTCCGAGGCTTTCCCAGGGCGTCGGCGCGCTCCCGCCTCCCTTCCGCGCGCCCCCACCTCCGTCGCCGCCGTCGATCCACCGTGGTCCCGCGTGGCCCCCGGTCCGGGGCCGAAACCGGCCTCTCCACGTTGGGTGTCGCTCCCGGCCTCCCCGGCCTATGGTGTCCGCCGGCGATGGTCTCTTGGACCGGGTCAGGGCCCCGCGCGTGCCGGTCTAGTCAGCGGTGTGCGGCCGTGGAGCGCGCGAGGCTTGCCGGAGGGTCCGTGGGCTTCCGCGACCGGGGTGGGCTGTTGGGGTGCCACTGCCCCCACCGCGCCACCACCTTTCCGGTGCCCCCCGCCCCCTCCGCCGCCTGTCCTCGTCTCGTCGTCGATCCGACTTCCCATCCGGGCCGCGCCCTAGCGTGTATAGCTTCCCGGGCGACCGAAGATTCCCCAGTCCCCTCCGCGCCCACCGCCACTGCCCCTGGGCGGCGTGTAGCCGACAGGCCCTCCCGGAACGGCCTCTCCTCCTTGGTCTGGTGCACGCGTCCTGCTCGCCCCTCTAGGGCTGGGAGTGGACGGGTCCCGGCCCCTGAATCATTCTGGCCTTTCAGGAGTCTGGTTTTGTCGTTTCTTCTGGCCGGCTCCAGGCGCCCTTTGGGGATGTGTGCCCTGTCAGCGGGGGCCTTCCTGGGGAGGACGGCGAGGGGGGCGCGAATCAAAACTCTCAGGATTCTTAGGGGCCCTGGTGGCGCGGTGATTAAGCGTTTGACTGCTGACCAAAAGATCAGTGGTTCGGATCCACCAGCTGCTGCTCCCCTCGAAACCCTAAGGGGCAGCTCTGGTCTGTCCGGGAGGATCTCTGTAAGTCTGAATGAACTCAATGGCAGCGGATTTTTTAATTAGGTAAATGACAAACAACTATGGTAATTAGTCATATGATACTACAAATTCGATATTTTAACTATGGATCTATTTAAAATTTTAATTTAACCTTTAATGTAGTCTTATTTTCCATAATTTCACTGTACACATTAAATTCGAATTACTGAAACATCAGTATCTTTCAAGGGTTTTCACTATACTCTTGCCTAGCGTTTTCTGTTATTACATGTATTTAATTTATGACAGTAGATACATTGATTTTCTAGTGACTAGCCAAAGATTTGTATACCTACTTAGACAATTGGAACCATAGACTGAAAAGGTTACAGTGACAAGAAAAGCAATAATGCATATATTTAATACAGTTATTTCTTTATAAAGTCAAAAACGTACCTGGCACTTAGAGGACAGTATTTTACTTACCGGCAGTGCTGCATTTGGGAGGAGAGGACCAGTCATCTTCCATACATGTAATGCTGCTCTGATCATTGGCAAGTTTGTAGCCCGTGTCACATAAAATTTGCACAGTGTCACCTTCCAGGTGTATTTGTCCTGAAGACGAAGAATGCCCATTTTCCACCGAAGGAAAAAAGCACTGCCCTAAAGACCCAAAAAAAAAGACCCAAAAGATGACTAATATATAACATAGAATTTAGAAAGTATAACATTGCACAATCTTCAAAAGAGAAATCGTATGTAAAAACTAGCTACATAAAGATTAGTTTATGCATGTTAAAAAAAATAAATATGCAATTCCATCAATCTTTGGTTTATAATAGAAAGCAGTTTTTACTTGTAAGAGATTTTTAGATATTAAAAAAGCTACTATCTTTATTTCTCTTTTGATTCTCATGAATTGCCTTCCAGAGGTGGAGGCAGAAGACTTTGATCTCCTAAGTGTGACACCTCAGTTTTCTCTGTCAGGATGCTCTCTTTTTCACTTTCTGCCTTTTCTCTACACTCATGGAAAGAATAACACAAATAATTTTAAGGAACAAAAAGATGTGATAAATGGAAAACAAAAATAGAGCAAATAGTATAAACAAAATTGCACCTTGAATATTCAAAACTATCAAATTTACATCAAATATTATGCAGAAAAATGGAGTGTCTTGAAAAAAGCTGTGTTCACACATTATAAAATCAGTTTAAATATTAGCAGTTAAAATGATTGTCTTTAAAAGTAGGTTTTAAAACTTAGATATTTGTATTTATATCTGTGTATATATATATTCTTTCTCATTAGATTGACATGAACAACTCCTTATGAAAAGGAGAAGAATGACATATTACTTTTCTAGCTCATCTGGCCCCACCCCTACGATTATGAAGACTCTCTGGTCCCTTCTGGGACATCTCACTCCACTCATGAATGATTCTTCCAGATAATGGTGAGAGCATTTACTCACTGCGACACTTTGGTATTGGTGACCAGCCTTCCTCTGTGCAGGTTATTCGAGTCCAGAGAGACTGTGAAGCAGACAAGTAGCTATGATCACAGGTATAGTACAAATATTTTCCCATAGCAACTGGGAAGGTTCGTTTAGGTTGATTTTCACCATATGTTTTTCCATGTTTAATTTCTGGAAAATTGCAAGTTCTCTCTTGGAAAAAACAAAAGTCATACGTACATTAATGAAAAATAATAACATTATTTAAATAATGACATTGATAATGCTGTTATTATACTTAGCTGAATTTGTCCACTTGTATTATTATTATTATTTTTTTATTAGTTATCTGGGGACTGGGAAAATCTATTTCTAAACCTACAAAGCTGTTTGAGGAGGTCAGTTTTGGAGTAGCATAATATATCTTTTCTAAGTACCTACAAGATTAAAATCACACAAAAATGTAAATTCAGAGGAAGAGGGTAAAGGTGATTCCATGTATTAGACTTTGCAAGCCTAAGAAGTATCGTGCTATTTATAGTTCTCCATTTCTTTCCTTTATCTGTCACTTGCTTTACCTTTCCCATTTTCAGCAAAGAGAATTTGAGTATAAAATATTCATTTAAAAAATCAGAAAAAGAAAATAACAAAGATATAATTACTAAATTCTGATGAAGGTCCTCTAGAAATATTTATGTATGTTTCTACATTTTTGAGTGATTATCACTACCCTTTATTGGAAATGTATAAATATTATCATTCCTTTTTAGAGTGCTTTTCAGAAAATGAGGCTGGTATGCTTCTCAAGCTCAAGTCCTTATATCAAAATAGCACATTTTTCCTTATTTTTTGTCTGTTTCATTCTATTTTTATCTGTTTTGTCCTTGCTTGAAAAAGGTACATGTAGCAATTCAACTAACAAAGAAGTTATCCCAGGAAATGCATTTTTCTCCATTTGGTAGTTGTCAAGGTTGATGTTCCCAAATAACTAAAGCTCTTAGATGATGTGAGAGGAAACACTGTAAAATATGAGGCTGTGTATCTGAAAATAAAAATGAGAATGGCATCACTTTGAGAGGTGTGGGTGAGGGGAAAGATAAACTGATAGTGGAATTTCAAGTGTTGTCCCTGGTTATTTTCATTCAAAGGAGCCCTCGTGATGCAATGGTTAAAGCACTCGGCTAACCAAGAAGGTCCTCAGTTTGAACCCACCAACTGCTCTTCAGGAGAAAAGACCTGGCAATCTGCTCCAGGAAAGATTAATCTAGGAAATCCAACCGGTCTGTTCTACTCTGTCCTATAGTGTCTGTATGCACCAGAATCACCTTAACAGCACAGAACTCATTCAGAAATTCTAAAGTTCAAGCAAATTACAGTATTATATTCTTCATAAGTAGCCACACATGGTCTTGTTTCCCCTTGTTTCCGCTGCTCAGAGTAATCTCTCCGTCTGCCACTGATCTCAATCTAATAATCCTTCCCCAAGCTCACTCAGGAGTGTTTGGCAGAGATTTCTAAAGTGATTAATATATGCCAGGCACAACTTCTGTGTTTAAACCTCTGGCATCTAGCTACCCAATTCAGGAGTTGAGAATCATTTCACTTATCTGTGAATGTTGATAGAGTCTTATCCTTTGATGTATATATTTTTTGAGGTACATATTTTTCATTGTTAAAATGTTTTATCTCTTAAGAGAAGTGCTGTGAAACATGGATGTGATTTTTTGTTTGTTATCTCTTTCCAGTTTTGGTATTGCAGCACGAAACAATGTATTGCTCAATAAATACTGTGTTACTGGATACATAAAAATACTTTTATCTCTGAGCATGTGTCCTTTTACTAAGTGGGTAGTTTTCTTAAAGACCACCTTTAGAGAGAGTTTACTGAAAAAGTCTAGTTTTCAGCTGGAATCACAGGCAGGCTTTGTCCAAATTCCACTGGTCACGTACAAGTTGACACATTCTTATGTATATCTTGTATTTAGAAGTATCCTTTTATTCCCACCTCTAACAGAAGACAGACCTTTTAGCATACACTTGGGAATCAGGAAAAAGACAATCAAATTACACATCAGCTAGGTTCCTCAGCAAGTACACTGTTGACAGAGCCCTCAATCTAGTTGAACTGGATGACTGTGGTGCTTTTAAAGGGGAAACTTAAAACTGTTTACAAATATACAATTAATATTGTTGTTGTTGTGTGCCATTGAGCCAATTCTGACACAGAGTGGACGTATAGGACAGTATAGAACAGCTCCACAGGGTTTTCTAGGCTGTAATCTTCATGGGAGCAGATAGCTAGGTCTTTTCTCCTGTGGAGTGGCTGGTAGGTTTGAACCTATGACCTGCTGATGAGCAGTGGAGCACTTAACCATTGCGTAACCAGGGGTCCTTCATAATTAATATAGAAAATATTAAGCACCATATTATGATAACAAAGGAGGAAAATCAGGTACTAAAGAGTTAATGGTTTCAAATTATCTATTGATGTATGCAATGTTTGCCAATAAACTCAGAAAAGTAAATTAAAATGTATTGGTATTACACTACAAATTAATATATTTTAACTTTTGCTAAAAGAGATAATAACTTTACATGCCACTAATTTTGTTGAACTATTGATGATAATGTTCATGGCTTCTAACAGCTTTATTAGTGTTTAATTGCTATGAAATACATATACATACTCAAGATCACATTTTGAGAGGTGTTGACATATGAATCTGAAACTGTCATTGCAATGAAGTTTATGAAAATATTTACACTCTCCGAAATTCCTTGTATTATAAACAAAAAGTCGCTCACATATTTCCAAGTCAGAGTCTGGCTTTTCTTGTGACATGTGTTCTAGTTAAGGCTTTATGAGCATATTCACATGTCTCGATAAGCAGTATTGAATGGCTTCTCATACTTTGGAACTCAGGAAACAGAGACAACATGACTTAGTTTGTTTTCCTTTTAGGTTATTATAATTTCTGCCAAACGTATACTTCATTGTGATCCCACAATACAGAATATTCCTACCAGTCAATTCATTCCAAACTGCAAATATGTGAAAGTAGATATAACATAAAGCTACATTTATGAGGGAAGCTGAATATTTGTATATGTTTTTAACTTACCTTGTCCCTCAGCACAGGACACCCACAAGGTGAGGAGGACATTGATTAGAAACAGCATGTTAGATGATCCCAATGATATATAAATATACATATTCCAATTGTACTGTTTTGGGTTTGAAATCAGCTTCATTACCAGTTATCAACTGTGAGTGTAAAATTAAGTACACTACAATATAACTAAGTAAATTGAGGTCACTAAGTAAATATCAAAGTTCAGTGAGTTTTGCAAAATCTCTAGGTAATTCTCATCAGTGGCTTCACAATCATTTCTTTAATTCATCACCTTTTATACATGTATACAACTTTCTGTAGGAACAGGATGAATTGTCTCCAAATTAAATATTTCTTCAGAATAGGTCAACTTATTCCTCAGCCAATTGAATAATTTGTGATTAGCCCTCACAATCCAAGCTATGTCACTAGAACTTTCTTCTGTCCTGTACTTCCCTCCACCCAACTTCATTACTTAGTGGTCTCTAAAAATCAACTAGGATGTTTGGACTATTGTCAACCATCTGTATTATATGGGGTTAGGAAAGAAAACTGCTTTTTTTTTTTTTAAACTCACACTTGATCATAGTAGCTAGTTCAAGGGTTTCAGAACATTCTTTAAAATGAAAATAATTGAAGTGCTTTGAGGCACCATTTTTATATGGCACAATATATTCTGACACATACAATGATTTCCCTTCTATTGAAGGAATATCACTCAAGGTTCACTTTCCTTTAACTGGACTGTCCTCTCACTGATTTACTGATTGCTTTTATTCTTTATTTTCATATATATATGAAAATATATGTATATACATATATAGAAAGAGAGATAAATATATTTATATGAAAAATATATATCTTTCAAAATATATTTGTCTTGTTTTGCTACAAAGAATTGCCTTCAAACAGTAAATTAGTATTAGGTATATAATATTTTTTATGTAATATTACTATGAAGGTGGAGAAAGCAAAGCATTGACCAAAGTCATAGAGTTATGTTTTAAAAATTATATGTACGTTTAACTACAATAACTTCTAAGTATTGAAAAATATTTAAAATTATGAATAATCAAGACTTCCAGAATAGTTTATAATCTGACTAAATTTCTATGAATAAAACGTATATACTCAAAATAAATGTAACTACTCGAGTTACCGAAAGCAAGAACAAATTGGAAAGCATCTAACCTTTAAAAGAATAAAATCAACCTGTGAGATCCATCTTTTCCAGTCTTTTCAACTGATGGCACAAGTCAGTCCTCATGGTGTGTTGATAATAGAGCTTAAAAGAAATAAGTAGTATTGTTTTTGTGTTAATTTGGAGGTCTGAGTCTGGCTGGAAAAATATGTGCCAACCGAGGAGAGAAATACAGGACAATAGGAAGCCCCATCAAGATAATCCCCCCAAGTCCTGCATACAACCACCCCTTAAATTATTTACTGACTCTATTCTGAGCATTGTGAATTCCAAGGAGTCCAGTAAAAACCAACTGTAGCAGAGCTGAAAACATTGACAAATTCAGCCATTTCCAATGTCGGGGTGAAAGAATTTGGAGTTCAAGGGCACGGGAGCTTATTTAATTTCTCATAATTCCTTTTGAAACTAAGAACGGAATATGTCTTAAAAGTGCCGTGTCCCAGGGAATGATTAAAGAGCATGCATTAGACTAAGACAAATTTGAAATAGACCCACCCTAGTGAAACCTAAAACTGGGTCTTCACAGGATAATTGTGTACCACCAGGAATAAAGTTCTTAGAAGAAAGTCAGTATTTTTCAGAGGAAAATGCAAGAATGTATAATTTCTACAATGTATTATTCACAATATCTGGTGTAGAATTAACAACTTGTTAGACTTGTTTAACACTGTGTAGTAGTGACAAAATGATACACAAATTGATCAATGGAAGAGAAGAGTCCAGAAATAAAACCACACATGTAAATCACTAGTTTTATGAACTGATGCATTTTGATGTGAAAAAAAAAAAAAAGTTTTTCCCGAAAGTGTTGGAGCAACAACCTGGATTTGGGCTGGTAAATAAAACTGAACCTTGGCCTGTTTCTCACATCAAATAAATCAGTTTAAGTTAGATCAATGGTCCTAAATGTGTAGTTAAAAGATAAAACCTGAGAAGAATGAATACTGGAATATATTCAGTCATTGGTGGTAGACTAATATTTCATTACAAAAAAAAGACTACTAACTATTTAAAAAAATAATTTGGACATCAGTAATAATTTTTAATTCATGGCCACCAAAAGGCATTATCGTAAAACTAAAATAAAATAAGCCTTATATTGGCAGGAGATATTTGTAATATACCAGATGAAAGATCTATATCATACATAAACACTTCAATTAAAATATTATATTTCATAAAGCTAAATTCACAAATGTTTTCAATATCATTAAACCTCAACATAAACATTCAATTAAATATACTACACACTCATTAAAAAAAAAAAAAAAAACACTCATTAGATAGCTAATGTTTAACTGTCTGATGTTTTCAATTTTTGGTTAGAATGAGGTTGTGTAAGGGAATTTTTAAAATTGAGATACCTGAGATAAATCTGAAATGGCCAGCTCGAGGTTTGGGTATGACTTCTTTGTTGCTGGCTTCGTTTTCACCCTATCAACAACCATCTCCCGTGCAGTTCTAATCATGAAACTAAGGAATGGCCAGTAATGATGACATAACTACACTGAGACCCACCCCCCATCATAAAAATACCCTTGCAGTTACCACACTGTAAACAATCTAAGAAAGACATGTATATCCTTTAAGCTAATCACCTTATGAGCTTCCATTACAGGAAGTCCTGCCTTACAAATCCCTGCCACAAGATGTCCTGCCTTAGAATAATCTACTACCAATCAAGTAGTGTATTTTGGTTATCTAAGTTTGTAAATACCAATCAAGTAGTGTACTTCATGTTCTTTGTTCCTCCCTTATGAAACATCACTGCAGTGTGGCCATTTTGAAGTGCTGAATTTCACTGGATAGAATTCAGTCTCTTCCTGGATCCAGCTGTCTCTTTACTTTCAATAAATCTCTCAACTTTAACCAGAGTAAAGTATGGGTGCTTACTCTTAGACATTCATTGGTGTAGGTGGCATGATTCTGAAGGACATTATCTTCTGCATTCCTGAGAAGTCATGGAACCATCTCGCCCTGGTACCAGCAAGGGTGCCTTGTGCCCAGAAACATCTCCTCCAGTTCTCTGGGTTCCCTGGAAGTAAGCCTCTCAGGCCAAAGCCTCCACTTACTGTGAAGTTACTCTTTCTAGAGATTTATCATCTATCTTTCCCCTTTACCTTCATTTTCTGCTCATCTCCTGAGCATCTTTCTGGGTCTATTATCAAATTAAGTTTGATGGGACTGATATCTCATGGTCAGTCTATGTTATTGAACTGCCTTCTCTTTCTGGTACACTGTAGGATTTTTCATGAGCATTTAAGTATTTAATATTTGCAAGTTTCCCCATAAGATGGAAATTGTCACTTTCAAGAGTGAAGCAGAAGGTCATAAGCTAACTCCTGCAGCTTCTATGACTAAGCATTATGTGTCCACTTTAGTCTTACAAAACTAAGTGCTGGCATGCACTTATAGAGGGAAGTTTAAAAGACCAAAAGTTATTGTGGGGGTCATTTGAATTAACTAAACCTTTTGCACAGTAACTTAGAGGCTATGGGCTTACAAATAAAACTAAAGCAATGGGAGGTATTTTCTGATTGGTACATGGAAGCTTCCAAAAGAAATCAAAATGATAATTCGCCTCCTTGCAGGTTCTTTCAAAACCAGCTAAACAAATTAAAGAATTACAGTGTCAGAGCTCTGTAACCTTGCTGAGTACCCAACCAGCAGAAGCTTCTACACCCTCCCCTTCCCAAAATTACTCCCTTTGTCAAAATAGCTCCCTTCCCCAAAATGTCTCTCTCGTGGATTGAATTGTGTCCCCCCAAAATGTGTCAACTTCCCTAGGCCATGATTCCCAGTATTGTGTGGTTGTCCTCCGTTTTGTCATCTGATGTGTTTATCATTTGTGTTGTAAATCCTAACTTCTATGATTTTTATGAGGCAGAATTAGGGGCAGTTATGTGAATGAAGCAGGACTGAATCTACAGGATTGGGTGTATCTTGAGTCAGTCTTTGAGATACAAACTAGAGAAGTGAGCAAAGAAGAGAGAGACCTCACATCACCAAGAAAGAAGCACCAAGAGCAGAATGCATACTTGGACCTGGGGTACCAACACTGAGAAGCTCCTAGACCAGGGCAAGATTGGTAAAAAGACCTTCCCCCAGAGTCAAGAGAATGAGCAAGCCTCCCCCTGGAGCTGGCATCCTGAACTAAGAATTCTAGTCTCCTAATACATGAGAAAATAAACTACTGTTTATTAAAGCCTTCTAACTGTGGTATTTCTGTTTAGCAGCACTAGATATCTAAGATGGGCTCCCTTTCCCAAAATGGCTTCCTTTGTCCAAATGGTGAAGTCCCTGGCATCTGTAGTTCACCCTAGCCTCCAATGCCCAGTTGCCTTCCTCTACCTCTGCCACTCCAGCAGATACTGCCCTGTAACCCTCTTGATCTACCTCCTCCACTGAAAACCCCCCTACTGAACCCCCCTATTATCTCAAAGAACCTCCAGAAGATGTAAAACCTATGTGCGCAATGCCTTTTAAAAATAAACATTCTTAAGAGGGTCAAAAGCCACCACAATTTACTTTTGCCCCTTGGTCAAAAGCAGAACATTGTGCTATTGTTAAAGAATTTCCTAATCCTCATGAAGATCCTCAAAAATTCACTCAAGAATCTAGAATCTTGGCTGATATCTATGAACCTGGACTGGCAGATTTACATAATTTAATTCACTGATAAAGCCAGGTGACTCTCAAACCCATTGCCATCAAGTCAATTCCAACTCACAGGTGGATGGAAAAGGCCCGATGGAAAAATCCTATAGAATCCCAAAGCATCTGGCCTAACATTCCTGGCATGGAACTAATAGCATATACAAGAACTACTATTGCAAACCTTATTGAAACTATCCCAAAGGTCTTCCTCTGAAAAGTAGATTGGAACAAGGTTCCCAGTAAAACCCAGTGACATTGAGTCGAGAGCTGCAAACAAAGTAAAGATGAAAATGTTTATGACCATGGGGACCACTTGACTAAACTTTTTTGAGAAAACTCTTGCTTAAAGCTAGAAGAGTCTGAATCCCATATTGCTTTCAAATTCCTTTTTGTCGATGGCTTCCATCTGGAGCTAGCTGAGTTAGTCAAACATATCAAATTGGACTGGGAAAAAGAGGGCGTGCCACAGTTAGCCACTCTGGCTTATAAGTTGTTAGAAATTCTTGAACACAAGACTGAGGAAGCTGAACAGAGAGCTAATGTTAAACAAACTTATGGCCCTGTAATTACAGCAGTTACATACCCATCCTCAAAATTTCTCCGCACAAAACAGGTCCACCTGACATATGGCTAAGACTGGGCCCAGTAACTTGCTCTTTGATACTATTGTAAAAAACTGAGACATTTCAAAAGGGAATGTTTAAAACTAAAAATTAAACTAGGCAACCTAACACCAGACGTAGGCCAGGGGCAAATAGAATGAAGGGACTGTGAGGACAAATCAGAGGCTTTTCCTGTTGCAGCACTGACCTCTCAGGGAGAAACTACTCTTCAAATAAATGAAGAACAATGCAAAATTTTAATTGACACAGGTTTTACCTTATCTGCAATAAACTACACAAATTTAAAAAAGCCTTGCCCTAGAGTAATAAAACCACAAGAGCCGTGGGGGTCACTAATTAAGAACAGATCTTAACCCATTCCCAGCCTTTTTCTGTGTCTTTGGGTCCTATAGAGGACAGGCACCCTTTTTGCCTAGCTTAGATACTCCAGTAAATTTACTACTCAAATGAGATTCTCAAATAAAATTCTAAGGAACAGGAGAAATGTTAGATTTACCAGAAACCAATCAAAAGATAGACCCTTTGATACAATATACCTTCGCTGAAGAAGACTTTTGCTGTTTACAAGCACTTGGGCTACCAGTATGAAACGTCATTCTCCTACTTTATCCAGTTCTATGGAATGTCTTTGTTTGGTACCCAAAAGTTTATGAGCTAATAATTCTACCAATGTTGGTCGGATCCTGTCAGCTGAACCAATTGAACTTCAAATAAATGCCTCTAAACTTTTACCTAAAATTACTCAACACTCTTTAAAAAGAGAAGCCAAAGAAGGACTTGTTCTTATAATTCATGACTTTTTGGCTAAAGGCTTAATAAACCCTTGCAGCAGTCCTTGCAACAGTTTTCCCTGTTAAGAAATCCAACAATTGGGGCAGGAGATTTGTACAAGGCTTATGTGAGATTAATCATATAGTAATTCCAAACTTCCCCCTAGTTCCTAACCCTCACCTACTCCTTTCTAATGTTCACCCTGAAGCCTGTCACTGCACAGTAGTTGCTCTTCGCAGTGCTTTTTTTTTTTTTTAACATCTCAGTCCATCTGGAAGTCAATATTTGTTTGCTTCATTTCAGGGACCAACAATTTACCTGAACTGTCATGCCCCAAGATTTTACTGAGTTCCTCACCTATTTTTCTCAAGTTTTACATGTTGATTTACAAACTTTACAGTTCACATTACCTTCTGTCATTACCTTATGACAATATGTGGATGATTAACTGGTCTGTTCTAACTCTCAACAGGCATGTCTTACCAACAGTATTCTCTTTTTTACAACATTTGTCCAGAGGAGGTCACGAAGTCTCCAGAGAAAAATTACAGTCAATGAATATTTTGTTAAAAACTTGGAACATATTATTTCAGCAAAAGGGGTCACTATAGACCACAAAAGAAAAGAGATCATCTTAGCTTATCCTGTCCCTATTACCAAGAAAGAATTAAGAGGATTTCCAGGTCTCTGCAGCCACTGCAGTACTTGGATATCTAATTTTTCTTTGCTAGCTCTAACCACTTTACCATCATCTAAAGAGTTCAGAGCCTGATCCCTTCCAGCTCTCTGAGGATGGAAAAAATGCTATCACTCAACTAAAAGAAGCTCTTAACCACTGTACCACCAAGGCTACACTCTTGCTCTAGAGCTTCCAAACTATAATTTAGAATTTTCACTTTTTGTCCATAAGATTCTGGGAATGCTCCAGGAGTCCTCACTCAAAAGCACAGAGGACAACAAAGACCCACTTGTTATTACATCATCCAGCTGGACCATGTTGCAAGGGGCTACCCTCATTACCTTATAGCAGTCACTGCAACTGCTAGAGGGTCAAGATCACAGAAGATATAGTTTGGGGAAATTTTCTTGATGTTTATGCCCCTCGTAAAGTGTCAGCCCTTTTAAATTCAACACTTAGTCAACACCTGTTGGCCAGCAGGCTAACTTCTTATGAAGTTCTCCTTTGGCCACTTCTAATATTCAGTTACATACTGTAACCTCTCTGAATGCATCTACATTGTTACCTTTACCTAATAATGAGGACCATCCACCCCACAGTTGCTTAAATCGTACTCAGCAGCTTTTTTGTCTCTTAGAAAACTGTTATGGATTTGAATTGTGTCCCCCCAAAAATGTGTGTCAACTTGGCTAGTCCTTAATTCTTAGTATTGTGTGATTATCCACCATTTTGTCATCTGATGTGATTTTCCTATGTGTTATAAATCCTGCCTCTATGTTTATGAGGTGAGATTAGCGACAGTTATGTTAATGATTCAGTACTCAACCTACAAGATTAGGTTGGGTCTTAAATCAATCTCTTTTGAGGTATGAAAGAGAGGAATCAGTAGAGAGACAGGGAAACTTCATTCCACCAAGAAAGCAGAGCCAGGAGCAGAGTGCATCTTTTGGATCTGGGGTTCCTGCACTGAGAATCTTGTTGACAAAGGGAAGACTGATGATAAGTGTTTTTCTCAGAGAGAGAAAGCCTTTCCCTAAAGCTAACACACTAAATTCGAACTACCATCCTACTAGACTGTGAGAGAATAAATCTGTTTGTTAAAGCCATCCACTTGTGGTATTGTTGTTATAGCAGCACTGGATAACTATGACAACAAGATTTACAAGAAACCCCGTTATCAAATCTTGATTTAGTTTTATTTGTAGATGGGTTATACTTAAAGTCTGAACCTACCAGCTCTCAGTACCAGAGGGTTATGCCATGACTACGTCAACTGAGCTCCCCAAAATGGCTGCCTTCCTGAAGTCACTTCAACACAGCAAGCTGAAATAATCACACTCACAAAAGCTTGCAAATTGGCTTTGGTAGACCATCAGTAAGTATTTGTATAGACTCTAGGTATGCTACTAGCATTATTCATTATTTTTGGTATGGTATGCATACAAAACGGGTTCCTCCCTTCTTCTGGGAGCCAAATGCTAAATGGCCCTTCAGTAGAAGATCTCTTAGAAGCCATTCTGCTCCCCTTTGAGACTGCTGTAATTAAAATCCAAGTCCATGAACCCAAAGGGGTTCCACAAAGAGATAATTTAAGGAAACAACTTAGCTGATAGAGCAGCTACACAAGCCGCTTTCCAATCACCCTTCAGTGATGTCACCCTCATTCATAACCATGATAATTCCACTCATGATCATGATGAAAAGGAGGAAATAGATAATATTAATAGAACAGTTAAGTAGCCTGTAAATTTGACACCTATTAAATGTTGCCCACCAAAATTTGAGGGGAAAAAATCTCAGAAGCACTTTTTAAACATCGACAATTAACCGTCACAGATCAAATTAGAGAATGGAAGCAGGCCAGCTGTCATCAGGATCCAACTACTGGATTGTGGATTGGGACCAAAAAAAAAAAAAACTTTTGCCGGAATGCTTACATGTCCCAGTGGTTCAAAATTGCTGGCATGATAATATAGAAATACCAGCAGATAAACTAATCAAGGCTCTAGAAGCTATTTGGCGGTGATATTTCTGCAGCTATAGAGAATGTTTTTTTTTTTCTCATAGTTTTATAAATCACACTCCGAACAGGAGACAGAGTACCCAATAACCAGGGAAACACCCTACCCTTCTTCCCTGTATGTGGCCTCTGCTACTTTCCAATGGGTTGCTCAGCTGCAGAGATAATAGCTCATTACTGCCTGAATTTGCCATCTTGTACCTCAGATATGAAAGACAGCAGACAGGGAGTAAGTGAAAGCAACTTCACAGCTCTCCCAACAGGAGACAAATTACTCTGTAACCAGGGATACACGCTTTCCCACTCCCCACCCTTCTTCCCTCTATGTGGCCTCTGTTGCTTTGCAACAGTGCATGGTCACTCGACAGGAGAGATAACATCTCACTGCAGCCTGGTTTGACCCTCCTGCCACTGGCTGAGCCTTTCACTACCTTTTTTGTTTATTTGATTTTGCTATTGTTTTTCTTGGGGTGTGGCTTTTTTGTTGCTTTTCTCTCTCTCGCTTCTTCCATTCATTTCTCCCCAAAACACCCATGATGTGCTGTTCCCTCCCCTTCTTGATGGGCTGTGTGCCACACCCCCCAGCTAAAGCCACTGGTGCACAGCCACCCCAGGTCTGCATCACCCCTGCCAATAGGCTCCCTCAGAGCCATTTTTTATTTTCTTTTTTTCAGTTTCTTCTCTCTCCCTCCCTTCCTTTTTCCCCCCAAGGTAGCCCCATGTGATGTCCCTGCCCCTTTGTGGCAGGCTGTGCCACATCACTCTGATAAGGACACACTGGCACATGGCCTCCTGGATTCAGGTTGCCCCTTTCAGCAGGCTCCCTCAGAGCTGTTTTTTTTTTTTTTTCTCCAGTTTATTCTCTCTCCCTCCCTTCCTTCCTTTCCTTTCTCCCTCCAAGCTAGCCCTGTGTGATATCCCCACCCCTTCTGGGGAGGCTGTACCATTCCACCCTGCTAGACAGCCACTGGTGCACAGCCTCATGGGTCAATGTTGCCCCCTCCAGCAGACTCCCTCAGTTCCTTTCTTTTCTTTTCTGGTTTCTTCTCCCTTCCTTTCTTTCCTTTCTCCAGCCCACCTATCCCTCACACCTTCTAAATGGCAATATTGCACTGTTTGGCTAAAGAGCCAGTATCACTTGGCCTCCCCAGGTCCAAGCTTCCCCCAACGGCCGGTTCCTTCAGTTCAATATTTTCTTCTTTGTTTTTTTTGTTTGTTCCTTCTCTCCCTATCCCTTCCTTCCTTTCCCCTCTCCTGCCCTTTTCTCAACAGGCTGAGACACACCACTCAGCTAGGGAGCTACCAGCACAAGGACTTGCCAGATCTGCCATGCCCCCGCCTCCCAAATTCTAAAATGCCTTCATTTTATTTACTTTTTATCTTTTTTTCTTCCTTCCTTTCTTTTCTTTTTGCATTTTTCTCTCTTTTCTTTCGCTCACCCCTTAGCTCTTCACATCACATCTTCTCACTTCTGTTTTGCCTATCTGCACCAAATGCCAAGGGTCGTGCACCTGAGAAACCACGGATATGGTCCCCTTGAGCCCACCCTGCACTACTTGCTGGCCCAGCCCTAGCAGCCCCAGTCTGCCTTTGCCCCGCACTGGACCCACCCTTCTACACCATGGCTGAGTTACCGGCCCTGCCCACCTGGATGACTTGGTGAGAAGTATCATGCCCACAGGTGAGCAAGCAACAAAACACGCCCAGACCACCTGCCCGAACATAACCAAATAAAACAAAAAAAACAGGATGAAACAAAGAAATATACAATCAACAATAGATGAAGAAAATAATTCCAGAATGGCCAGGGACAACAGACATTATCAAAACATATTTTAAAAAAAGGAGAGGATGGCTCCAGAAATCAACCAAAATAAAACATCAGTGCCTTTCCAGTAGAAAAATAGGCACTGGAACTACCTGATAAGGAATTCAAAACTCTTAATATTCAGGGCTTCCAAGAGATGAAGGAAAATGCAGACAAGAATAAGGAAAAGCTAGAAAAAATAATAGAAAATGTGGCAAAATCAGGGAAAACACAGACAAGGCAATGGAAAAATTCAGGAAAATAATACATCAATATCATGTCAAAATAAGCAAACAACTAGAAATCATAGAAAATCAGGAATTAGAAATTCAAAAGATAAACTACAAGATTTCAAAAATGAACAACACAATTGAAGGTTTTAGGAGCAAATTTGAAACAATGGAAGACGTGATCAGTGAAATTAGGGACAAATCCTTGGATACCACATTGTTTGAGAAAAAAATCAGAGAAAATAATGAACCAAATTGAAGAAACCCTGAGAACAATGTGACATATAATCAAAGGCAAAAATTTGCGTGTTATCAGAGTTCCAGAACAGGGGGAGAATATGAAAAACAAGGATCATTGAAGATTTGCTGACAGAAAACTTCCCTGGTATCATGAAAGAATGAAAAGCTGACCATCCAAGGAGCTCAAAGAACCCCATATAGAATAGACCCCAAAGATAATCACTCAGGCATATCATAATCACTCTCATTAATACCAAAGACAAAGAAAGAATCCTGACAGCTGCTCATGAAAAACCAAGAGTCGCATGCAGAGGGAAAACAATAAGACTAAGCTCTCATTACTTGGCAGAAACCATGCAAACAAGAAGGCAAGGGGGTGATACATATAAAGCCTTGAAAGAAAAAAAAAACGCCAACCAAGAATAATATATCCTGCAAAACTCTCAGTCAAATTTGATTACAAAATTACATTTGCAGATAAACAGAAATTAAGGTAACATGTAAAATCCAAACCAGGCTTACAAGAATTATTAAAGGAAAGCTTTAGTTAGAGAACCAACAACATCAGACAACAGCATGAATCTAGGACACAGGACAGCATCAGCCACATACCAACCTAGGTGAAGAACTCTCAAGGATGAAACAAAACTAAAATATTTACAACAGGGAACCAGATACATCAATCTGTAAATGACAACAATGTCAGAACAATAAAAGAGGGAATAAAAGGTGTGGATATAGAACTTTCAAATGGAGCATAAGTCAAGTCATTATCAAATAATACAAGACTGGTCTAAACTTAGGAAGAAGGGGTAAATTTCAAGGTAACCACAAAGAAAGGTAACAAACCTACTCATCAAAATAAAGAAGAAAAACATAAAGTCTTAGTAAACACAAAATCTACAATGGAAGAAACAAACAAACAGAAAAAAGTCCACAAATGAAAATAATTCAACACAGGAGAGTCAGAGGACAAAGAAAACTTCAGCACCACATGCACAAAAAAAGCTCTACAAAATGAAAACAATAAACTCACACCTATTCATAATCACATTGAATTTAAATGCCTTAAATGCACCCACAAAAAGAAAGAGTGACCAAACGGATTAAAAAAAAAAAAAAAAGTATCCATCAATATGTCAAGAGACAACTTAGAAAGAAGGACATAAATATATTAAAAATCAAAGGATGGAAAAAACTATATCAAGCCAACAACAACCAAAAAAGAGCAGAAATGGCAATACTAATCTCAAATAAAATAGACTTTGAAACAAAATCCACCTTAAAACACAAAGAAGGACATTATATAATGATTAAAGGGACAATCCATGAGGACACAACCATTATAAACGTCTTAGGCTGGGTTCCCTAGAGAAGCAAAACCAGTAACTCATATAATATATATATATATATATATATATATATATATATATATATATATATATATATATATATATATATATAGACAGAGAGATTATGCCAAGGAAATGTCTCACATGGTTGTACAGGCTGTAACATCCCTAGTCCATGGGTCATGATAGGGGCTTCTCCTGACTCATGTAGCCATAGGGGCTGGTGAACCCAAGATCAGCAGGTCAGGGAGCAGGGCTGTTGCTCATAGTCTATGAAGATCAACCAATCCCAAGATCAACAGGAAAGACTGCAGGGAAGCTGCTACCTCAAGTCCCAAGAACTGGAGATCAGATGAACAGAAGCCAGCTGCAGGATCCAGAATGAGCAAAAGCCCCTGAGCTCTGCCAGAATTTCCACCCACACTCAAGAGAGGCCACATGTCCAAAGAAACCCCCTTTCAACTAATTGGCTACTCACAGCAGATCCCATCATGGGGGTGATCACATATCAAATCTCAACTGAGAAGGGACCACACATCACATGAATGCCAAAACACTGAAAATCATAGCCCAGGCAAATTGACACACAATCATAACCATCACAATAAATATCTAAGCACCCAATGACAGAACTCCAAAATACATAAAACAAACTTTAACAGCACAGAAAAAAGAAATTGACAGTTCCACAATAATAGTAGGAGGCTTCAACACACCACTCTTGGTAAAAGACAGAACATCTAGAAAGAAAATCAACAAAGATACAGAAGATGTAAAGGCCACAATCAAACAACTTGACCTCATATAAGGAACACTCCACCCAACAGTAACAAAGTACACATTCTTATTCAGTGCACATGAAATGCTCTCCAGAATAGACCACATTTTAGGCCACAAAGCAACCCTCAACAAAATCCAGAACCTGAGATTGTACAAAGCATCTCATCTGATTACAATGCCATTAAAGTAAAAATTAATAACAGGAAGAACTAGGGAAAAAAAATCAAATACATAGAAACTGAATAACACACTTTTTTAAATGCTACTTGATAAAAGAAGAAGTCAAAGATGGAATCAAAAAATTTCTGAAATCAAACAAGAATGAAAACACATCATACCAAAACCTTTGGGACACAGCAAAGACAGTGCTCAGAGTTTAATTTATAGCAATAGGCGCACATCTCAAAAGACAAGAAAGGAACTAGATTAAAACATTAGCTATATATCTCAAACAAATAGAAAGAGAACAGCAAAAGAGGCCCACGGCCACCAGAAGAAATAATAAAGATTAGAGCAGCAATAAATGAAATAAAAAAAATAGAGAATAGAAAATAAAAAGAATCAGCAAAACCAAAAGTCGGTTCGTTGCAAGGATCAACAAAATCAACAAACCACTGGCCAAATTGACAAAAGGAAAACAGGAGAGGAAACAAATAACCCAAATAAGAAAAGAAACAGGAGACATCTGGAGGACATTATGCTGAGTGAAATAAATCAATTACAAAAGAATAAATATTGTATGAGATCACTACTATAAAAACTCATAACAGGGTTCACACGCAAAAAGAGACAATCTTTGATGGCTATGAGGCGGGGGGGAAGGGATGGAAAAACACTAAATAGACAATAGATAAGTGGTAACTTTGGTGAAGGGTAAGACAGTACACAATGCTGGGGAACCCAGCACAACTTGTGTCCAAGGCAAAGTCATGGAAGCTGCATAGACACATCCAAATTCCCTGAGGAACTGAATTACTGGGCTGAGGGCTGTGGGGACCATGGTCTTGGGGATCATTTAGCTCTATTAGCATAACATAATCTCTAAGAAAATGTTCTACATTCTACTTTGGTGAGTAGCGTCTGGGGTTTTAAAAGCTTGTTAGAGGCCAACTAAGACACTCCGCTGTCCTCACCCTGTGGGGAGCAAAGGAGGATGAAGAAAACCAAAGACACAAGGGAAAGATTAGTCTAAACAACTAATGGACCACAACTACTACAGCCTCCGCAATTCAAGACTGAGTCCAGCACAACTAGATGGTGTCTGGCTACCATCACTGACAACTCTGAAAGAGATCACAAAAGAGGGTCCCGGACAGAGCTGGAGAAAAATGTAGAACAAAATTCTAACTCACAAAAAAGACCAGACTTACTGGCCTGACAGAGACCGGAGAAGCCCGAGAGTATTTGCCCCCCGAACCCCGATACCCTTTTAGCTCAGTAATGAAGTCGCTCCTGGGGTTCACCCTTCAGGCAAAGATTAGACAGTCCCATAAAACAAAATGAGGTTAAAGGGGCACACCAGCCCAGGGGCAAGGACTAGAAGGCAGGAGGGGACAGGAAACTGCTAATAGGGAACCAAAGGTCAAGAAGGGGAGAATGTTGACATGTCTTGGAGTTGGTAACCAATGTTACAAAACAATATGTGCACTAATCGTTTAATGAGAAGCTAGTCTGTTCTGTAAACCTTCATCTAAAGTACAATTAAAAAAAAAAAAGAAGAAATGTGGGACATTACAATAGACCCAACTAAAATATAAAGGATCATAACCGAGTACTATAAAAAACTACACCCCAACAAATTTAAAAGCCTAGAGGAAATGGACAAATTTCTAGAAACATACTTCCTACCTACTGAAACTAACACAAACTGAGGCTGAAAATCTGAACAGGCCCATAACAAGAGAAGAGATTAAAAAAAAAAAAAAAAAACTCCCAACAACAACAAAAAAACCCTGGCCCCCATGGCTTCACTGGAGAATTCTACCAAGCATTCAGAGAAGATTTTGCACCAGTACTACTCAAACTATTTCAGAACATAGAAAAGGAAGGGATACTTCCAAATTCATTCTATGAAGCCAGCATAACCCTGATACCAAAACCAAGCAAATATATCACAAAAAGGAAGATTACAGACCGATATCTCTCATGAATACAGGTGTAAAAATTCTAGCTAATAAAATTCAGCAGCATATAAAAATGAATACACCCCTACCAAGTGGGATTCATACCAGGTGTGCAAGGATGGCTCAACATTATAAAATCAACCAATGAAATTGACCACATAAACAAAAATAATCATATGATAATCTCAATCAACACAGAAAAGGCATTCCATAAAGTCTAACCCTGATAAAAATTCTCAATAACTCCCGTGATTAGACCATGGTCTTGGGCAACACCTAGGTCAGTTGGTATAACATAGTTTCATGAACTGAATTATTGAAGCTGTCAACTAATAGGTCCTTGTTCAGCAGACTAGCAAAATGAAATCAGCCAGATGCAGGGTTGGAAGAATAAAAAAAAAAAAGAAGAAGAATAGAAAGGTTTATTCACAGTTTGCAAACTGGGAGGCAGGCAGGGTCTCGTGACCTAAGTCTGCCAGCTCCCTGAACTAAGGCAGGTTTGTTCCTTGTGTAGGGAGTGACATACATATGCATGAACAGTAAGGGAAGGATCTTCAGTCTTGTGATGCGTGCCCAGTTTGCATAATTTTTGTGAATGAGATTTTGCGCACGGCCCTAAAAAAAAATGGTGGCAGCTCACTACTGCCACCCCAGGAAGGTCATATAGTGGGTAGATTCGAAGTTATTATGGCTGAGCCTTGGCCTCCTGCCAGGAGAACAGAGGAAACCTGGGGAATCAACAAATCATGGTGAGGTGTAAAAGTTGTAACAAAAATGTAGCAAGAGTAGACTTTTCTGAAAAACAATTATGGGATGATTAATAACCCTCTCATCCCCTCCTCTAATACTCGTCCCTTTAACCTTAAAGGGAAATAGGGGTGAAGGTCATTCTTCTGTAACTTCTTCAAGCTGAATAGGGGCATTGGTCTATGTCTATAGGGCCCTCATAGAATTGACTCACAGGTTCATCTGGAGGGGTAGGTCAAAAGCCTTGTTGGAGCATCATTTGCAAATGGAATTTTTCAATCCTAGAAGACACAACTCTAACAAGAAGCTTGAATATACAGGGACCAAAGAAGTGCAACCAGGGGACCCAACAGAGGAAGAAACCAAGTGAGTGAGGGAAGTGCATTTTTTATGGCCTGCCATATATCCTGGGCATTTGATCCTTGGTTAAAACTATGGAGCCACAGGGCCTGATAATATATCTTTTTTACATTGATCTCAACCTGGCCAGAGGAATTTATATATGTGCAGCAAGAGGTGTTTGCTACTGCACACATTCCTCCTTGTACTGCCAGCAGGTAGTCCAGTACAATCCAGTGGCCCAAGACCACTTTGTTCAGGGAGTGAGTCTAAGGATTTTTGTTGAGTTTCTATTGCCCGGCCTGTGGACCACGCTATGGTCTCAATGGTCTGGGTTAAATTTTTTAAATTTGCCTCATTATAGGCAAATCCTCTTCAGGGGGGTGAGCATTTCTATAGCGGCTCCAATTCCTGCCAGGATCAGTACTAAAATCTATTTGTGTTGGGTGCTGCTTCAGGGAACAAGGATACATATAGAAGCCTGGGTTGGCTTTAAGAAGCCTAAAGTACATTCTCCCCCATGAATCATGGGGCCTAGGCACTCAAGGATCTACCCATCAGGATGAAACTTAGTTGGGGAGGAACTGCTAGGTAGTGGGGAGTAACCACACACCCAGGCATATCCTTGTGGGGCACAGAGAGAGAGATTCCAAGGCATGGTGGTCAGATTATCTCGGTCCTCCCTGAGCCACCTGTTCTCAGAAAGATTTTGTCCCAACAGGCCAAAATAGCTGGGGCTAGGTGAAAAGGTGATTTGTGTGCTCGACAATCCCACTGGAATGAATTACAGGATTGTTTTGCCTTTTCTTTTTGGACGGAGGTGTTGAAGTTGAGCGCCCAACTCACCTCCTCCCAAACACTCACTAGACAAGCTCCCTTGCCCTTTTGGACTGTGCTCACGGAACAGCATGTTTGAGCAGTGCTGTTGGCATTTTAAGGAGATTTCACAATCCTGGAGGTGGGAGATGTTCCAATTATCCATTAAAGTCAAGTTTTCTATCTGGGCCTGGGCCGTGATGTAGGTCATGTTTAGTTCCTGTTTGAGCCATATGTTGAAGGACACGCCTGCTGGGTAGGTCTTGTTGAGGACTCCTGTAGAGTTAAACCCAATCATGGGAGATTTAATGAAAGGGAGGAGCAAAGGGTCTCTGGGGGGGAAGCTGGTATAGTTGACAGTGGGGTGGCACCTGGGGGCAGTTAGTCACAGGGGGAATTAGGAAGTGGCTGGCCTTCACTGGTGGCTTTTGAAACTTGGTAAAAATAATTATTTTCCCAGTGTTCGGAGCCCTGTGCCGAAGGGGATAGTGTAGAGAGACTCAGGAGGACTGTAAGAAGGGGTTTCGTCTTAAGAATTTTCTATTCACAAAAGCAATTAATTGAGAATTAAACCTTTAACACCAAGGGAAGTAAGTGAATCTAAAAATGGGCAGCTGGCAAGCAAAAGCCAAACAGAATATTAGGCAAAGAGCTATAGCAAAGGCAATTCCTAAGATCTCGACTACGTTCATTATTAGCAGAAAGTTTTACTTATCAGGTCTGGGCCTTTGGAACAACAGCTTGAGTCGTTCTCATGGCTCTACCATCCAGTCAGACTCCGTGATCTTGTTGTCTGCTTGGGGCAGCTGTTGCTTTTACTCAGGAATCATGGTTTTATTCCTTCAAGCTTCAGAGAAGGATATGTGGTTAGCAACACCAAGTAGGGTCTCTCCCCTATTGGCTAGAAGTCTCAATCCTCCTTCCAATGTTTTAATAAGACCCAATCACCTGGTAAGAAGGGGTATAAGGACCCATCAGGAGGGTCCAGCAGCCTCCAGGTCGTATAGTCTTTTATTTCAGTTAAGGAGGCTTGAATTTGTGAGAGAAAAGCCTCAATCTGACCTTTAGGATCTACTTCACTGTTAGGAAACTGAGCATGGTCTATTTGGAAGGGTCTCCCATACATCGTTACATGGGTGGGCCCATACATCATTACATACAGACTTAAATTAAGCCTCCTTCTAGGGGCTATATGAATCCTCAAGAGAGCCAGTGGTAGGGCCTTTATCAATTCTAGTCGTTTCTTGACATATTTTTGATATAGTTTCCTTCAGGGTATGATCCATTTTTCCTACCTGTCCAGAAGACTGTGGTCTCCAGGCAGCATGTAGCCTCCAAGTAATGTTGAGTGCCTTTGATACCTGTTGAGTTACTTCAGAGAAAAAAGCTGGCCCTCTGTCTGATTGAAGAGTGATGGGCATGCCGAACCTTAGAACAATTTGTTCTGACAGAACCTTTGATACTTCAAAAGCTTTTTCTGTCCAAGTTGGAAATGCCTCTATCCAATTGGAAAAAGTATCTACAAATACTAGGAGGTAACTAAGGTTTCCAGGGGCCTTAGGCAAAGTTGTAAAATCTACTTGCCAGTCTTCAGCTGAACCCTTTCCTAAACTGGACACCAGGGAGCAGAAGAGGCCAGTTTTTAGGGTTATTTTGGATGCAAGCATGGCATTGTCTTTGAATTCTTTTTACTATCTGAAGGTTTGCCTCTTAATCCATCTGGCTGTAGCCTCCTGTCCCCAGTGGGTGGCTTTATGTAAGGCCCCCCCAAAATATCCCACGCTGTGAGTCGTGGTAAGTAGGTAATTCCTGCAGGGTTTTTATACCACTCATGTGACTGGTTGGGGTCTAGTGAAAATTTCCATTCTTTTATTAACTCATAATCTTCCTCTGTGTATGTTGGATTAAAGTGTTCCTGAGGGTGCTGACTGATCAGGCCTGTACTGATGGTGGTTCTGCAATCTGAGTTATGCCTCTAGCTGCTTGTTTTGGTGTGAAGCCATCCAGGGCATTATCCCTCGCCTCAGGAGTGTTTTCCTTTTGGTGTCCCTTACAGTGAACTACTGTTACCTGTTGAGGCATTTGAACAACTTTCAACAGTGCCGAAATCTGTTCCCCATATTTTATGTCGTTATTTGCGGATATTAAGAGGCCCTTCTCTTTCCATGTTGCTGCGTGTGCATGGATTAACCCAAAGTTGTTAATGAGAATTAGTCCAGATTGTCACGCTCTTACCTTCTGCCAAGGTTAGGGCTCTGGTTAGAGCAACAAGTTTGGCCTTTTCGGCAGAGGACCCTACAGGCAGGGGTTCAGCTTCAACAACCTGTAGGGGTTGGAGGGAAACAACAGCATATCCAGCCCTTCTCTTTCCTTCTTCTACAAAGTGACTCCCATCAACATATCATGGGAGACCTTTCTTGAAAGGAGTGTCTCAAAGGTCTGATCTGCTGCAGTACATTTCTTCTATCATCTGCAAACAGCCATGAATTAGAGGAGGATTGGCAATAGTGTGGCTGGGTTTTACTGGGTTCCAGAGACCAGAGTTACAGATGGGTTTTCTAGTGGGGTAGCTTGGTATTTACCCAGTCAGCCCGTGGTCCACCATAGCCCTCCTTTTTGTTCCAGAGGGGCAATCATGGTGTGAGGGGTGTGCACAGTCAGAAGCTGGCCTAGAGATAGTTTTCTGTACTCTAGAATTAGTTCCCCAGTAGCTGCTACTGCCCTCAGGCAGGAAGGCCATTCCTGTGCGGGCAAATCCAATTGCTTGCAGAAGTATCCTATGGGTCTCTAGTGAGGCCCCAGACTCTGGGTCAGGACTCCTGGGGCCATCCCTTTGTGTTCATGGGTGTAAAGATGGAAAGGATTTTCCAAGTCAAGAAGGCCTAAAGAGGGGGCCTTTAATAATGCAGCCTTTATCTCCTGAAAGGCCTGTTGACAGCTAGGAGACCAAATGAATGGGCCTCCATCCCCTCGTTTCATAGCTTCATACAGGGGTTTAGCTATCAGTCAAAAGTTTGGGATCCATATTCTACAAAACCCAGCCATACCCCAAATTTCTCTGAGCTCTCGTCTATTTGACTGTTCTCAAGTGGCACAAATGGTTTCCTTGTGTGCAGGAGACAGGGTTCGAGTTCCTTGTGATATGAGGAATCCCATATAGCTGGGATATCTGGGTGTTTTCCTTTGAGACTGTATATACCAGCTGGGCCAGGAGATTTAAAGCCTTCATGGTATTTTGGTCAGAGGCCTTATGCCCTTTACTGGAGATGAGAAGGTCATCGACATGTTAGAGCAGGACCCCCTCCTCTAATTTGAGACCCTGGAGACCCCTACTGAGTGCTCCCCCAAAGATGATTGGGTTATTTTTAAATCCCTGAGAATTATAGTCCAAGTTAATTGCGACTTGTGTCCTGTGCTGTAGTCTTCCCACTCAAATGTGAACAGTGCCTGAGATTCTTGGGCAATGGAGATGCAGAAAAATGCATCTTCTAAATCAAGCATGGAAAAGTAGTTACAGTCTCCAGGTACTACAGCTAGCAAGGTGCAGGGGTTCAGGACTACTGGGTGGATATCACTTATGATTTGGTTGACTGCTTTTAGGCCTTGTACCATCCTGTATTTTCCATTGGGTTTCTTTACCAGCTGGATGGATATGTTGTAGTCTGATTGGCATGGTCGAAGCAGCCCTGTTTTCAAGAATCAGGTTACCAGTTTCTGAAGTCCCTCTTGACCCTCTCTCCTAGTGGAATACTGCTTTAGATTGGGAGTCCCCACCCCTTCCTTTAGTTTGATAACCACAGGGGCTGTAGATACTGCTCTCCCAGGCTCTCCACTAGCCTATACAATGAGGTCTACTGCTTCTAGGATGAGTTCCAGTATTTGGGAAGTGTCTTCTATCCTCTGGGGCAGGAGAGCTGCTTGTAACTGCCAGCCCTCCTCAGCTGGAGCCTGGATTTGGATAACTGGGTTTTTAGTCCCATGAAAGGAAATACTGGCCCCTAATTTGGAGAGAAAATCCTGTCCCAATAAGGCGGTTGGGCACTCTGGTATGTATAGGAACTGATGAGTGAGAGTGGGGCTTCCAGGAGTGCAGATAGCCGGCTTTATAAAGTTTTTATAATTTACTTGTCCTGACACACCAACAATTGCAGTCCTTTTGGCACGCAAGGGTAAGGTAAGGGGATCATTTAAAACTGAGTAGGTAGCCCCTGTGTCTAAGAGGAATTGTACTGGTCTTCCTTCTATCGTTAGGTTAACCTGGGGCTCTTCAGCAGAGATGGTGACAGTCTCTGTCACTCACAGCCAGTCTGTGGGAAGCCCCAAGTCCCTTCATGATTGGGAGTCACTCACCATATGCTTGGCCGGCTTGCCTCATTCGGGGCATTCATTTTTCTAGTGTCCTTATTTACAACAGTAGGTGCACTGGTCCCTTCTCAGGGTGCCAGACTTCCGCTGGCAGAGTTTTTTCCATTCTCCTGATTCTGGCTGATGTGTTGAAGAGAATGGCTTCCCAGTTAAGGCGGCCACCAGCTGGGTAGCCTTTTGTCTGGCTGGGCGAGTCTCATTCTGCTCTTGTTCTCAGTCCCTGTTATTAAAAACTTTAAAGCCTATTTCAACAACTGAGAGATAGTCATACCTGGTCCTCCATCCAACTTCATGAGTTTTTTGAGGATATCTGTACAGCTTTTTTTGTCCTATGAAGATGATATTAACCATTCATTGATTCTCAGTAGCTTCAGGATCCATGTCAGTGTTTCTCCAGAAGACCTGAAAAAATTATTTCAAGAAACTCGGAGGGGTTTTCTTTAGGTCCCTGAATTACTTCATACATTTTCAAGAGGTTTTTCTGTTTTTCTACCCCAGTTTTAAGGCCTTCTAGTAATCACTTTCTATAATGCCTCAGCCTACTCATGCCCTCCTTTGAAAATTTTAATCCCACTCTGGATCAACTCCAGGTTCTGCATCATTGGCTGGCAATTTATCAGGATTTTGAAAGACTTCGTTATGTTCTTTATCAGTGAACTGTCTAGCCTTTTCCAAAACCATTCTCCTCTCTTTGGAAGAGAAAAGAACTTCCACCAGGGACTGGCAGTCTGCCCAGGTGGGCTCATGGGTATTAAAGATGGATGAAAAAATGTCATTCATCTTTTGAGGGTTCTGATGGTGTATTGGGAGATTATTTTTCTGGTTAAACAAATCTGAAGTGGTGAAGGGGACATGTACCAAAGCGTACCTAATTCTTCCATCTGCTCTTGTTCTGGCCGGTGCCTGTCTTAAGGGGAATTGGCCCACTTCTGGATCACCCTCTTTGTCAATACTCTGGCTAGTTGAGGAAACGGACTGTCCCTGGTCAAATGTAGCACTACTGCGAGTGTGAAGTGGGAAGAACATTCCTGTGTCTGGGTTCCAGGATCAGTGGGGGCTGGCCCCGAGATCCTGGGGCCAGAATGGGCAGGAACCACTTGGGGAACCTGAGGGTAAATAGAATTATATGGGGGTGGCAGTCACACCACAATCTCAGGCTCTTCTGCCTTGAGAACTTGTTTAGACTTCTGATTAACCCGAGCCATCAATTTACATTGCTGTTGTAATCCCTGATTATAGTACAGAGTCATGAACATTTGAACATAAGGTACCTGATCCCACTTATGGGTTCTCTTATAAAACAAATTTAACTGAAAAATGGTATTATAGTGCAAACTTCTCTCGGCCGGCCACTTCTCCTGATCTTCTAAGTTATATCTAGGCTAAGCCGTACCACAGAGGAGCCTCAAATATTTCCTTTTGGTGTTACCAGTTTTAAGAAAATCCCAATGGGTCAAGTTGCACTCTAAGGGGGATGGTTTAGGGGTGGACTGACTGGTGCCCATCTTGTTAATAGATCTTATCCCTTCTAATTAGTCAGTCAGCGGAAGGATGTATTCCAGAGGCCCAGGCTATATGGAGGTGCAGAATGCAGTTACCCTGATAAACACTCTCAGGTGGTATAACTCAAGTACCACATTTTCCAGAGCCAATGTTGGTGGGGAGTATATTTTGCTCCAAGTAAGTTAGTGTCTTATAGAATACACAGTTTCTGAAATTAGAATATTTCAGTATACTCCTTAGAAGAGAGAAAGAGAGAGATAAAACCGTCCCATGCAGGGAGAGTCCTGGACACCAGCCAGTCGAGTCTTCCTAGCTAACACACGGGACAAACAGGGACGGGGGATTGGGAGGAGATACACAGACAATATTACTTAACCAGATCCCGTAACCAGATCCCAACCAAAAAACACGCAGGAGTTGAGACAAAAGACCAGGTGGAGACCTGTGCCACATGCAGGTGGGGGGGACTCAGCCCCAGGACATAGCAAGTGTCTCCCCAGGTGTCCTCCAGGTGTCGGGATCAAAGGCTGTGCCTTCAGGCAGGTGGCGACTCAGCCCCAGGACACAACAAGATCACCACAAGGCCTAATAACACCTGTTACCTAGGACACAATCCACCACTTAGTAGTTACTCCAAAACGAAACTTAAAATATGTACCTGTTTCATGGCGTGGTTGGAACTTTTCTGTTCTCCAACAGAGGACTTGTGGGTTGTCCCACACAGGGTTGGTACCACCCGGAAAGTCCTCCTGACCCAATGGAGGGTGTAGGGCGCCTTTTGAAGGAGGTTTTGTGACCTAACTTAAAATTAGCCAGAGTCTCCGTTGTGTCCCATCTGGGGTGCCAAATGATGCCCTCAACTAATAGGTCCTTGTCCAGCAGACTAGCAAATTGAAGCCAGCCAGATGCAGGGTTGGAAGAACAGAAAGGTTTATTCACAGTTTGCAAACTGGGAGGCAGGCAGGGTCTCCTGACCTAAGGCTGCTAGCTCCCTGAACTAAGGCGGATTTGCTCCTTATGTAGGGAGTGACATACATATGCATGAACAGTAAGGGGAGGATCTTCAGTCTTGTGATATGTGCACAGCATGCATAATTTTTGTGAATAAGTTTTTGCACAGGGCTCTAAAAATATCGTGCACTGCCCTAAAAAAATGGCTACAGCTCACTACTGCCACCCCAGGAAGGTCTTACAGTGGGTAGATTCAGAGTTAGTGCCCCTGTGCCTTGGCCTCCTGCCAGGAGAAGAGAAGTAACTTGGGGAATCAACCAATCATGGTGAGGTATTGTAAAAGTTGTAACAAAAATGTAGCAAGAGTAGACTTTTCTTGGAAACAACTGTTATGAGATGGTTAATGACCCTTTCATCACTGCCCGCTTCATTTTGTCCCCCCAAAAATGTTTGTATCAATTTGGCTCGGCCATGATTCCCTGTATTGTGTGATTTTCCTATATGTTGTAAATCCTGCCTCTATGATGTTAATGAGGGAAGGTGTGCAACAGTTGTGTGAAGCAGGACTCTACAAGACTGGACTGTGTCTTGAGGAAATCTCTTGAGATATAAAAGAGAGAAGTGAGCAAAGAGACAGGGGGACCTCATACCACCAAGAAAGCAATGCTTGGAGCACAGCGTACCCTTTGGACACAGAGTCCCTGAGTGGAGAATCTCCTAGTCCTGGGTAAGATTGAGGAGAAGGCTGACAGAAAGAGAAAGACTCCCTCTGGAGCTGATGCCCTGAATTTGGACTTTTAGCCTACTTTACTGTGAAGAAATAAATTTCTCTTTGTTAAAGCCATCCACTTGTGGTATTTTTGTCCTGGCAGCACTAGAAAACCAAGACAGAATTTGGTACCAGGAGACTGGGGTGCTGCTCTAGCAGATACCTAAAACATGGAAGTGGTTTTGAAACTGTGAATGGATAGAAGACTCAGAAGGAAGTGAGGAGAACTGTTAACACTGGAGAAGGTGCAGATGGTGAGAAACAGCAGCAAAGGACCAGCTGCAGGAGAGGATCAGCAGCTTGTGAGTGGTGATCTAAGATACTCCACTGGTCCCACCCAATCTGGAGCAAGGGAGATTGAAGAAAACCAAAGACACAAGGGAAAGATTAGTCTAAAAAACCAGTGGACCACTGCTACCACAGCCTCCACCAGATAGAGTCCAGCACAACTAAATGTTGCCCAGCTACCACCACTGACTGCTCTGACAGGGATCACAATAGACGGTCCCAGCCAGAGCAGGAGAAAGATGTAGAACAAAATTCTAACTCACACAAAAAAGACCAGACTTACTGCTCTGATGGAGACTGGAGAAACCCTGAGACTACTGTCCCCAGACCCTTTCTAACTCAGTACTGAAGTCATTCCTGAGGTTCATCCCTCAGCCAAAGGTTAGACATGCCCATAAAATAAAAACCAGACTAAAATAAAACCAGACTAAATGTGCACTCCAACCCAGGACAAGGACGAGGAGGCAGGAGGGGATAGGAAAACTGTTAATGGGGAACCCACGTTCGAGAAGAGGAGAGTTTTGACAAGTTGTGAGGTTGATAACCAATGTTACAAAACAATATGTGTATTAATTGTTTAATGAGAAATTAATTTGCTTTGTAAACCTTCATCCAAAGCACAATAAAAACAAAACAAAGAAACAAAAGACAAAGAATTATCTTCCACTAGAGTTTGCAGAGAGTTTCTATCCTTTAAAGCCACCCCATTTGTGATATTTTGTTATGGCAGCCCTAGGAAACCTAGATACTCTTTCTCTAGTTTTCACTGGACAATGACCTTGTGTTCACCTTCTTCTAACACTGTTTCCCTGGAAATCTGGTGAATAGGAAAAGTCAGCTGCGTTAGTTGGAAACACAGGCTTGACTGATAATATTGATATTGATAAATATTTGGGGAAAGGCACAGCTTTGAGCTTCCTGAGTGTACTGTGATTTTTATGTCAGTGTTCCCCTTGGCAGCTTCTGGAAGTTCTTCCAAAATTGTCTTTGGAGATATTGACCCCTATGGAGCCCTTAATCAGAAATTAAGAGAGACAGAAAAACAAATGCAATTAGATATTTTTCAACTTTATTCATAATAAGCAAAATGAAAATTAAAACAGACAGATGTGCCATATATCTAGCATGTGGGAAACAATGTAGAAGCTTGACAACATTGACCTCTTGACCCATTAATCTCACTTCTAGCTGTATGTTCTGATGATATGCCCACACAAATAAAAAATAACATATACGTAAATACATTCATGTTATCATTCATTATCTATTACAATAAAATATTGGACTGGTTGAGATACCTTCTAAAATGAAAACAGCAAGGTGCAGATAAGGATGAAGTATAAGCTTCCTTCACTATAAGAAAAGCAGAATGAACACAGAAGGGATTTATCAGAAACTAGTGAAATGGTTGCTTTATTAAATGTGGGGATGGGTAGAAGGAAGTGTGATGGAAATAAGGCTACTTACCATAGACCCTTTCATATAATTTGTATTTCTGAAATTCATAGGTGTTTTTCACTAGTTAAAAAATGAGGTTAGATTAAAAAAAAAAAAAAAAGGAAGAAGAAGGAAGCAAAATCTAAAATTTAAAACAAACTAGCGCAAATAAAAGTAAAACTTCATCAATATGGTAATGGAGCCATGCAGAGAACAGAATTATTATAAGTTGTTTGGGAAGAGAGTACTCAAAGGTAACTTGGAGGCAAATATCCTGGGTCAAAAGACATGCAAAGAAATTTTAACTTTCATTCAATAATTGAAATGTTAATAGTAATGTTTGCATTGCTCTATGGGTGTTATAAGATGGAAGAAAAACAGTAAAAAGAAAGAGAAAATATATTAAAAAGTTATTTAAAAACTCTGTCATTAATCTTTCATTGTAAAATCCAATAAAACTACTGAATTTTAAATGTCATTTGTATATTAAAAGTCTGACCAAGTAAAGGCCCTGGAAATGATGAGATTTTAATAGGACTGAACATTCTCAAATAACAGTTTATGGAGTCTAAGCCGTTGTTGAGTGCTATTGAGTGGATCCAACTCATAGCAACCCTATTTGACAAAGTAGAACTGTCCCATAGGGTTTCCTAGGCTGTAAATCTTTATGAATGCAGGCTGCTACATCTTTTTCCCTTGGAGTAGCTAGTGCTTTTGAACCACGAATCTTTTGCTTAGCAGCCAAGGGCCAGGCCTCCAATAAAAGAATCTGAGCTGATGGAAAGATGCCTGATAGCAGGTGATGGGCAAGAGAAGCACACAGTGAGCTGAGAACATCGTGTTGTTGTGCTACAAGAGGAGAAATCTGCAAAGCCTAATACGAATATGTCAGAAGCAGTCAGGAGCACCCACTAGCCAAATTTGGGGTAGGTTTAGCTTCAAAAAGAAAAATGTAACCGATTGTGAGAAATTGAACAAATGTAATCTCTGATCCTTCTTTATATACACAACAAAAAGGACAGGGAGAGTTCTTCACTCAGCTCCCTTAGTGCTGTAGTTCCCTCAGATCCCTTTTAAGTTCTATCAGTAAGACTGAGTTTGATCTTTAAAGGTTTTGTGTTTTTGTAAAAAGTAAAAATGATTCTAGCCAAGAGTGATTTAACTATTTAACGCTATTTGAAATGTATAAGCATAAAAATTGCGTTTTAGAATCTTATTGTTGAATATTTACCATTACTCTTCTACATAGAACAGGAGAAATACGTGGCAGTCTGCTCCTTTGAAGATTACAGCCTTGGAAACCCTATGGAGCAGTTCTATTCTGTCCTATAGGCGTAGGCATGGATTGAATTGTGTTCCCCAAGAATGTCTGTCAACTTGGATGGGTCATGATTCCCCGTATTCTGTGATTGTCTACCATTTTGTCATCTGACGTGATTTTCCCATGTGCTGTAAATCCTATTTCTATGATGTTGATGAGATGGGATTGGCGGCAGTTATTTAACGAGGCAGGACTCAAATCTACAAGATTGGATTGTGTCTTGAGCCAGTCTCTTGAGATATGGAAGTGAGAGGTGAGCAAAGAGACATGGGGCTGTCTTTCAGCTAAGAAACAAGAGCCACGAGAATAGTGCATCCTTTGGACCCAGGGTCCCTGTGCTAAAAAGCTCCTCAACCAGGGGAAGGTTGATGACAAGAGCATTCCTCCAGAGCCTACAGAGAGAGAAAGCCTTCCCCTGGAGTTGATGCCCTGAATTTGGACTTGTAGCCTACTAGACTGTGAGAAAATAAATTTCTCTTTGTTAAAGCTATCCTCTTGTGGTATTTCTGTTAAAGCAGCACTAGAGAGCTAAGACAGTCGCTATCAGTTGGATTCAACTCGATGGCAATGGGTTTGGTTTGTCCGTTTGATTTCTACACAGACAAAGTTGTGAAAATGCTTGAACCACCAAACTTTCAGTGGCTAGCTAAGTGCTTAACCATTTGTGCCATCAGGACTCCTTAACCCAAGTGTAGTCACTAGAATATTTCATTGATTTTCCTACCTTTCTTCATTCTGTAGACCTTAATTCAGAGCTTACGGTATCATCTGCATATATTTGTGTGTGCTTATACATGTTATTGGATTTTTATCAATTTTTATATCAGTGTTATGATTGTTATATACCCAACTTGATTTTAATGTCTCCTTATAATTTGTCTGAATTATTAAGTGTGCTAGGCATCTTGTAGAAGATCATACATTTGATCTTTTTTGGCATATGTATTTATAGACAGATATGTAGGTGAATATTAGGAAGTGATAAATACTTGCTTATATTTTGTTACTAGCATAGGTCTGACTTTGTTTTTTTCACGTTTGTCATGTAATTTTATTTTGATGATGGAGACCACCAGACCTTTTCCCTTTCCTCTGAAACAGAGCATCTCAGAAAGCCTCAGAAGTTCTGTTGAAAATTTTGAGAGTTATTAAAGTGATGAACCAAAGCATGCACTGAACTGAGTGCCTCTAATTTCTTGTTAAGGATGTTTTAGGAACAGGACACATTGCTTTCTGGTTTGCCAAGTTTTAATACCGTGCTTTTTAGTGTCATATGTTAGTCTCAGGGTAAAATGACATCATTCACCTAATATTTAATGAAAAGTCCAATTTATCAATAAAAGTGACAACACTTAGAAAAATAAAATTGAGAAAATTGGATTAATAATACAAAATTCAGGAAATGTATGTATTTTGATTATATAAATGCATTTTAACCATGGCATTATTCACACCTGAGATACTCCAGCTTTCCTGCCTGAAATGTTGCTCAAAAAGTCTCTCTTCGTGTCTTTTCCCTATAACTCCATTTATAAGCAAATTCAATATCATTAGTTTTGATATAAATTTTTCATCATATTTCCATTTTAACTGTATGTTATGTTTTTTCATCATTTCCTCTGATATTACACATGTATCTGAAAGTAAAAAATACATATAAAAATTATTAGTACACAAAAAATTATTTTCATAGACTTTCAGGGTTTCAAGTAGATTGTTAGATAATGGTTTAGGAATTCTCTCTCTAAGTCTTTCTAAACTGTCTCTGTGAAAAATCATCATATATATTTAAGTATTGTGAAATGGTAAACCTTACTAACCTAAACTATTGCAGTTGAGTCAATTATGACTTGTCAAGTTGATTCTAACCGTATGTGTTATAGCATAGAATTGCCTCATAGGGTTTCTTGGCCATAATCTTTACAGAAGCAGATTGCCAGGCCTTTCTTTCACAGCACTGCTTGGTGGGCTCAAACTGCCAACCTTCAGGCTAGTAGATGAGTGCAAACTGTTTGTGCCACCCAGGAAACTTGAAAATAGTAAATGATGCAAAAATGCCATATTATGCTTAATATTTTTTATGAGATAGATATTAGTATCAGAGAATCATAATATGAATTATCATATTAAGAGTTTTGCATTAAAAAAATTCATATCCATTGTTTCAATAAGAATTTCTAAATCTTCATATCTTCACATATTAATATTGGAGAACAGTGCGGAGTAGTTCTACTCCGTAACACATGGACTTGTACAGAGTAAAAATTGACTTGATAGCAACAGGTTTTGCTGTATTAATATTTGGTAGTCAAGTATTCAACACAATGGTTTTTCACTAATTCATAAATATGTTGTAAACAGCAAAACATCATGCTCATTACTCTGATTTCCCCAGGGTCCAAGACAATACTGAAGTACTTACCTAAGCATTTTGGTGGTTCTGACCACTGTCCATTTCTACATGTTATATGTTTGTTACCATGAAGGTCATAGAGGCTCTGGCATTGGTACTCAACTGATGATCCTTGAGCATATGTGGGTAATGGGAATGAAGTTACATCTCCATTTTCAATAGGTGGAGGTGGCCCACGTTTTCCTTCAGAATCTAAAATTGTGTATATTATTTGTTTTAATGAGATACCAGCTCAATATACAGATTCAATTAAGACAAATATAAATTAAGCATGAAGTGTAATATCAAGACTTCTGTGATTTCTGAGCAAAGAAATGATTCATTGAAGATATTCTTGTCATAAATTTAGAGCTATTACATTTCGCAGCTTTTCCTTTTATCCTACTTTAAAACACACGTAAAATGCTAATAAACAAGCTTTGAAATATTGCAGTATCAATTTTTTCTTCATGAATATATCCTGCAAAATTGATAGCTAAGGTAAAAAAATGAAGTTTCTTTCTCTTTGAGAACTAGGGTGGGCCTTACCCAAGCCACTGTATATTTAATTGCTTCACATGCATGTGAAAGCTGGACAATAAATAAGGAAGACCGAAGAAGAATTGATGTCTTTGAATTATGGCGTTGGTGAAGAATATTAAATATACCATGGGCTGCCAGAAGAAGGAACAAACCTTTTTTGGATGAAGCACAGCCAGAATGCTCCTTAGAAACGAGGATGGTGAGACTTCATCTCACGTACTTTGGACATGTTATCAGGAGGGGCCAGCCCCTGTAGAAGGGCATCATGCTTGGTAAAGTGGAAGATTAGCAAAAAAGAGGAAGACCCTCAATGAGATGGATTGACATAGTGGCTGCAACGATGGGCTCAACCAAAACAATGATTTGGGAGATGGCGCAGGACCCTGCAGTGTTTCATTCTGTTGCACAAAAGGCCACTCTGTGTCAGTACCAACTTGATGGCATCTAAGAACAACAACAACAATCCAAATGTACATCTACTGGCTAGACCTATATATCCAGTTTTCAAGTTTACATATCCAATTTGAACAACCATAAGTAATTCAACCAAAATGTGTCCAAGCCAAAACTTGTGTTATTCCTCTCAAAAGTAGTCTCTGTCCTGCCAACACCATTTTAGAAAATTGCCGTGGGCAATTGCTTTTATATGGCCCTTCTTGCCATGGTCTTATAACTCCCACAATCTTACAAGTGACTGGTACATTACTATCCAAACTGAGTGACTTGTGATCTACCTAGGGGATTGGTTAGGACACGGTCCTTTTTGGAAGACCATGTCTTGAAATTGACAAGAAGTTGGCATACATAAGGACCAATCCCACAGAGGTTAAGAAGGTCCTCGCTACCATCAAAAAGAGTCTGGAGAGGAACACATCCTTTGGACCTGGGGTCCCTGTGCAGAGAAACTCCTAGACCCAGAAAAGTGAGCTGTAACAATGAAGAAGTCGCAAGATGGTGGGTAATAGTAGCAAGCAGGAACAAGCAGCAGAGAAACAGCTGCAGCAGTAAGAGCCGCTAGAACTTCAAGACCAAACATGACCTCAATGGCCTAGAGAGAGAGAGCTAAGCACTTTCAGGCAGGAGGCTTGCTGAGAGATCAAGATGCCCAGGTACTTGTTGATGGAGCTAACAGAGGTGTAACACTTGTTCCCGCAGTCGGAGGCTTTCATGTACCCTGTGCTGGGGTTGCCTGACTCTTCCCTTTGGGCAGCAAAGCAGGGTCCATGCAGCCCCTTAGGCAGGTTAGACATGGGTAGCATGGCAGGATACAATGGTGGAAGCCTGTAAGGCCCCACCAGCAGAGGCTCAGGATATCCTGTGCAGGAGAATTCCTGTGAATGAGGCAAGGCTCAGTGAGTTGTTCCTAGATGACCTGGGAGCCATGCAAGCCCCCAGCTGCATGGTGGCAGCAAGAGGCAGCAGTGACGTGGACACAGCATCTGAACTGGACACACTGTGCCTGTTCAGCAACATAAGAATAAACGCATTGCCATCGAGTTGATTTCAACTCATTGCGACCCTATAGAACAGAGTAGAACTGCCCCATTCAGAATAGAACTGCCCTTAAGGTTTCTAAGGAGCAGCTGTTGGATTCAAACTGCCGAACTTTTGGTTAGCAGCCGTAGCTCTTAATCACTGTGCCACCAGATCTCTAACATAAGAAGGGATGTGGACAATCTGGGATAGGCTCAGCATTTCCCTTTTGAGAATCTGTTGTAATTGTTTACTGTTTGCTTTCTATAAATAATAATAATGCTTTCCACTTTGCCAAAACTGTGTGTCTCATGTGTCCAGCTCCATCACAGATGAATGTAGCACCCAAGGAATGGTTGATGCCAGTGGGTATGTATATCTCATTCCTAGCAGTTTTATGGCTGCCTGGAAGTTGAGGTACAGCCTGTCTGCATGTGTAATACAGACTGACAGACAGGCATAAGGTGGCATTACCATTTACCTACTTGTTATTGAAAAACAAAACAAAACATGTGAGTACCTTGACCCAACATTTAGTAACATTGCCTCTCCTTTCTACCACCAAATATATCCAAATTTGTCCTCTGCTCTGCATCTCCTGAGCCATCACCTCATCTGAATCCCCATTTCTCAATCTACAAGGACTCACTGCTTCCTGTCTTGACTGTCTCATGTACAGCACCCAGGAACAAAGACAAACAAACAAAACTTTCATAAATGCAAGTTTATTTATATCATTTTTTAAAAAACTCTTTCATCTTTTCATCAAGCATAAATTGATCCAATGCTAATATTCTCTGAAATAATCTGGATAATCTAGTCTTTGCCTCCTATCCAACCTCAGCTCATAAAATTATCTCACATCTCGAGTAGACTCTTCTCATCCTGCCATTTCCCAAATAGCATTTTCCTTTTAGAGCTTTGCACATTTCTTTCTGTTGCTTGGAAAACCGTGTATCCCTCATTTTTCACAGAGTCAAGGCTACTTTTTATCCCTGGAAAACATACAACTGTTTGGTAAACATGCAAGGGGTTTCAGAATAGTACAGAGACTATGTTGAGATCTGGAAATGAAGGGTTCCTTGCAGGAACTGAAGCAATTAACCCTCAAGGTGGGAAGACAAAAATTCAGGCGTAAAACAGCTGAAGAGGTTGTGACTAACCATAATTAGGTAATGGGTGCCAAGTTTTAAATATTTTCAAGGTTTGCATTTAGGGTTATTTGAAAACAATTTACATTTTAATGACAAATCTGTAATGTATGTGGCCCATAGGAACTATTATTTGCACGCACTGTTTTAAAGGTAGATTATTATTCTTGAATTTCAAAACACCAACTCCTCCCAGTTAACATTAAATCAGAAGAAGACACCTAGATTTTAACCACTGTTCCTTAACAGTGTTTCCAGACAATTTAATTACACCCAAAAGGAACATAAACTGATTCTATTATCCCAAAGAAATGAATATAAGAAAAAAAAATGCCAGCGCTGCATTCATAGTCCAGCTTCTCACTGAGCTTAAACTTTGTGCCATGACTTTTGGCGCTGGCATTCTCAAAGAATGGCGTATCACAAGATTCTAATGCATGATAAAATTGAGGATTTCATTTCATCATATTAAATGGTCAACCTAACAGAGTGAATCCCATGCCAGGAACAAAAAAATCTTCCCAATTATTATGTGCTAATATTTAAGTACCTTTTTAAGATAATCTAAGAAGACCGAAGATAAATTGTTCTCCTGAAATCATTAGTACAATAGAAATGTATGTTTACGTATACAGCATTATTCACATCAATTAAATCATCTGAAAAAAATTTTATATTAAGCATGTTTTTCTCAATTCTATTTATACTTGTGAGCTTGTCACATGCTGGTAATAAAACAACTCATAAGAGTTGCATAATTCTTTTTCAGAAAACCACAATAACTTTTTTTTAAATTTAAGATGATAATCTTATTACCAGTTGAGACATACATGCCAGAGAAAATGGATTAATTAGATATAAAGATCTATATACTTATTATCTGACATACTCTCTTCCAATATAAATTCCTGAAATATTTATTTGATTCCAATATAGTAAAAAATGAGTCAATATGAGGGCAACTTTAATCATTTTTTTCTTTAGCCAGAGGGCAGAGTCTATATAAAAATTGAAAAAAAAATTGAAAGGTAGTTACCCAGTGGGGTAGATATCTTTAACTTCAGAAACATACTGAGGAGCTTTGGGAAAATAAAGCATGTAAATAGGGCAAAATAAGCAAAATGTTCTTAGAGCATCTTTATAAACGTCTAGGTAGTGGGACAGGGAAAACATTCAACACAACAGAATTTAGCACAATCAAAGAAATATTTCTCTTCATTACCTAGATGTTTATGAAGATTTTCCAAAAGGGCAGAAGGAATTTTCATTAAAGGACCTCTCCTATGGCATTAATTGCTTAAATTATAAAGGTCAAATTGCACATGACATTTATGTCTAAAAGCAAAAAAAAAAAAAAAAGCAAGGACTCCAATAAAAAGGCTGGTCACCTAAACACAGGCACAACAAACACAAAGGTTTCAGCTGAAAACAAACAAGTCTGCAGCAGAATACTCATGAGGCTCCCACACCAGTTTCTAAATTATGAGATTGATTTAAAGTAGGAAAAACTTGAACTGAAAAGATGGACCGATCCTCCTTCCTATCAGTAATTATTCTAAAAAGGCAAAAGAGACCTAACTAACTAATTACATATATATATGATTTCTACATTATATGTATGAATACTACATTGTATATATGATGTATATATTACATATATGATTTCTATATAATATATATGAATTCTATATTCTAATATATAAAATTTCTACATTATGTATTCTTAAATAGATCTGTTTATCCTTACAAATGGAAACATTTTGGCCCTACCCCACACTCCCATACTCTAGAAAAGAGAATTAATTAAACTTTTGTAAGACTGTCATCAGGAGAATGAGCCTAATAAATTACTTACTGATGCATAAGTGTTGAGAGGACCATCCACTTTCCAAGCTTGTGATAGATCCTGATATTTTACCCTCTGCTGTTACATATCCTGGTTTACACTTATATTGTGTTTGATTATTTACAGGATATACATACTTAGATTCAGATATAAATCCATTCTCAATTTTTAGATCTGATTTTGAACATGTTTCCAGATGGAGAAGTCATAAGGAAAAGATAAGCATATGTTCAATAAGTCTTTTATTTAGAATCAAATTATACAACAATATAATAAAATAATGTCATTGTTTAATGAAAATCTGAAGTAACTGTAAATATACAAGTTTTTGTGTCAGAAAAATATGATAAGTTTCCTAAGATATTAAATCAAGAAGCTTTGTTAAAGATTCTTTAAACAAGGCAAGATTAAAAACAAGCACCAAGAAAGAACCAGCTGTTGGTAGAGCTTCAGCATGCTGTAGGATTCCAGGTCCATTAAACAATTAGATTTCTAATAATTTCTTAGTAGGATAAATGAGTGCTGAGCCATTAATAGATTGATAATTGCCATAGCATCGACTCTAACAGAATGAAATGTGCCCAGTGTTGTGTCATTCTCATATCAGCATGTTCAAGTCCATCCTTGAAACTATTTTACCAGTCTTTCTCACTGAGAATCTCCTTCATACTTGCTGTCCCTTTTTTCACCAAACATGATGTCCTCCTCTAGTGATTGATCCCTTCTGATGATGCATCCAAAGCAAGCGATTTAGACAATGTTCTGTTGTGATCCACAAGATATTCATTTTCTAATTTTCAGAAGTAGATGACCAGGCCTTTGTTCCTAGTCTTTCTTAGTGTGGAAGATTTCCTGAAACCTGTCCATCATGAGTGACTCTGGTGGTATTTGAAATATAGGTGACATAGTTCGAGCATCATAGTAAAATGTAAGTGACCACAGTAAGTCATACTTTGGAAAAAATTTGTCACACTAAATACCTGCATTAGAAAAGAAAAAATGTTCCACATCAGTGACTTCAATTTCTACATTAAGCATAAGAAAAAGTATAGGACATTAAACTCAAGGGAAACAGAAGAAAGAAAATAAGGATAAAAAATTAACAAAGTAGGAGGCAGAGCCTAGATGCAGTATAGAGAGAAGCTTCCAATGAGCTCTCTTTACAACAAAGACCTGAAAAGCAAGTGAAACGAGTATATTTACAACAAGCTAGGAGCCCTTTTAAAAAAAAAAAAAAATTTTATTCTAGGAGCCCTGAACAACAAAGGCAAGCTTAGAAAATGAACTGAGGAGCAGGAGGGGTGGAAGAGACAGTTCAGAAGCAGAGAGGTGTTACCAGACCTGAATCGCCGGGAGCCCTCAGGCACCATCCCCAAGAGTGGTGGGAGCGGGCTGGTACTAGCGTTCAATGGCAATTTCCTCAGGGAGAAGCAGCCAGCCGCACAGCCTACTCACACCTCCAGAACCAGAGAAGAATGGCGCTCTTGCCAAAAGCTAAGTACTTGTGTATATTTTCCCTTGTCCCCCGCTCCCAAGCTGGCTTCAGCGGCTGACTTCCTTGGGCCTAGGATAGGCCCTGTTGAGCACTGAAAGACATCCTCCCTACCTTGGAGAAGGAATAAATTTGCAATTGGGGGAAAAGATAATTTGCTAGCTCCACTAACCGGGGGAGCTCAGGACAGAAGCGGCTCCTGTCCAGGCATAAATAGTCCATGGACTTTGAGTAACTTTCCCCTCTGCATGGACCTGTGTGGGCCTATTTCAGGAGAATACGCCCTTATTGGCAGACTCCAAGCATCTCAGCTGTGCACGGAGAGTTGGGTGTTTGAAGTTTGACATTCTTTTGCTTATTAAAGAGTGTTCTCACCTATCCACATCAGGGACTTGAGGAATGGTAGCTCCACTCAGGTCACCCAGCCACCCGTGACAGGGGTCCAAAGATAACTGGTACCTCCCAGTCCATACAACCAAAAACTTTGGGTGCCTATGTTCCATCTGCAGAACCCACCTACCTGCACACTCTAGGGAACAGGGACGAGCTTTCCTCAGAGACACTCAGAGGTCGGTTCTCAGTCCCCTGCCTTGTTCAGAGCGTGGCTCCCTGCTGCAATCAGATACCAGTACATACGCCAATCACCCCTCCCCCCTAAGACTGTAGGACAGAGCCTGTACCACACACTTGGTGATCAGCTACCTGGACACCTTAGCTGAATTCATACAAAAAAACTGAATGGACTCCTAGACGGATATACGTGACAACAGTTCTAGCCATCTGGGGACAGGATGTCATAGCTCCCAAGGCAAAAATATGCAAGCTAGCTCACTCAAGCAACCCACCTAGGCATATCAAAACAAAACAAAGCAAGAAGCTACGATACAGTAAGCAAGCATAAAATAATACAATGACTTACGGATGGCCCAGAGACAACAGTCAATATCGAGTCCCATAAAGAAACAGACCGTGATCACCTCTACAAGCTCTCAAAACAAAGAATCCAGGGATCTTCTAATGAAAGTGCATTCCTGGAATTACCAGAGGCAGAATACAAAAGATTAATATACAGTGCCCTTCAAGACATCAGAAAGGAAATGAGGCGATATGCAGAACAAGCCAAGGAACACACAGATAAAGCAATTGAAGAAATTAGAAACATTATTCAGGAACATAATGAAAAATTTAATAAGCTGGAAAAATCCATAGATAGGAAGCAACCAGAAACTCAGAGGATTAAAAATAAAATGACAGAAGTAGACAACTCAATGGAAAGTAGAAGCCAGAATTTCTGAACTTGAAGATAAATCACTTGGCACTAATATATTTGAAGAAAAAATCAGATAAAAGAATTTTAAAAAAGGAAGAAACCATAAAAATCATGTTGGACTCTATCAAGAGAAATAACCTACGAGTGATTGGAGTGCAGAACAGGGAGGGATAACAGAAAATACAGGAGAATTGCTGAAGATTTATTGGCGGAAAATGTCCCTGATACTGTGAAAGATGAGATGATATCTATTCAAGGTGCTCATCGAACTCCACATAAGGTAGGTCTCAACAGAAAGTCACTGAGACATATTCTAATCAAAGTTGCCAAAACCAAAGATAAAGAGAGAATTATAAGAGCAATGAGGGAAATACGAAAAGTCACCTACAAAGGAGAGCCAATAAGAATAAGCTCGGGCTACTCAGCAGAAACCATGCAGGCAAGAAGGCAATGGGATGACATATTTAAAAAATTGAAGGAAAAAAACTGCCCGCCAAGAATCATATATCCAGCAAAACTGCCTCTTTAATATGAAGGTGAAATTAGGAGAATTCAAGATAAACAAACATTTAGGAAATTCATAAAAACCAAACCAAAACTACAAGAAATACTAAAGAGAGTTCTTTGGTTAGAAAATCAATAATATCAGGTATCGATCCAAGACTAGAACAATGGGCAGGGCATTAAAAGTCAACCCAGGCAGGGAAATTTAAAAAACTAAGCAAGATTAAAAAAAAAAAAAAAAAAAAAAAGCTCAAAACAGGGTAACAATGATGTTATTACATAAAAGAAGACAACATTAAAACAATGAAAAGGGACTAAGAAATGTAATCATAGATCTTCCATATGGAGAGGAAGACACAGTGACACAAAGAAATGAAAGTTAGGTTTAAATTTAGAAAAATGGAGGTAAATAATAAGGTAACGACAAAAGAGACAAACTATTCTACACATCAAAATAAAATACAAGAAAAAAATAGAGACTCAGCAGAAACAAAATCAACAACGAATATGAGGAAAGGACAATATATAAAGATAATCTACTCGGCACATAAAATTAAGTGGAAAAAAGAAACTGTCAACAACACACACAAAAAAAGACAACAAAATGATAGCACTAAATTCATACCTATCCATAATCATGCTGAATGAAAATGGACTAAATGAGCCAATAAAGAGACAAAGAGTGGCAGAATGGATTAAAAACCAAGATTCTTCTATATGCTGCCTACAAAAGACACACCTTAGACTTAGAGACACAAACAACCTAAAACTCAAAGGATGAAAAAAAAATATATCAAGCACACAACAATCAAAAAAAAGCAGGAGTAGCAATATTAATTTCTGACAAAATAGACTTTAAAATTAAATCCATCATAAAGGATAAGAACACTATAATGATTAAAGGGGCAATATACCAAGAAGATACAGCCATATTAAATTTTTATGCACCCAATGACAGGGCTGCAAGACACATAAAACAAACTCTATCAGCATTGAAAAGTGAGAGAGACAGCCCCACAATAATAGTAGGAGACTTCAACACACCACTTTTGGTGAAGGACAGAACATCCAGAAAGAAGCTCAATAAAGACACGGAAGATCTAAATGCCACAATAAACCAGCTTGACCTCACAGACATATAGAGAACACTCCACCCAACAGCAACCAAGTATACTTTCTTTTCTAGTGCACATGGAACATTCCCTAGAATAGTCCACATATTAGGTCATAAAGCAAGCCTTAGCAGAATCCAAAACATTGAAATATTACGAAGCATCTTTTTGGACATAAGGCCAAAAAGTGGAAATCAATAACAGAAAAAGCAGGGAAAAGAAATGAAACACTAGAAATTAAAAAAATACCCTGCTCAAAAAAGACTGGATTATAGAAGACATTAAGGATGGAATAAAGAAATTCTAGAATCCCATGAAAATGAAAACACTTCCTATCAGAACCTGTGGGACACAGCGAAAGCAGGGCTCGGAGGTCAATTTGCATCAATAGATGCACACATCCAAAAAGAAGAAAGGTCCAAAATCAAAGAATTATCCCTACAACTTGAAAAAAATAGAAAGAGAACAACAAAAGGAACCCTGAGGGACCAGAAGAAAGCAAATAATAAAAATTAGAGCTGAACTAAATGAAATAGAAAACAGAAAAACAATTGAAAGAATTAAAAAGACCAAAAGCTGATTCTTTGAAAAAAATCAACAAAATTAATAAACCATTGGCCAAACTGACAAAAGAAAAACCGGAGAGGAAGCAAATAACCTGCATAAGAAATGAGATGGGCAATATTACAACAGACCCAACTGAAATTAAAAGAATCATATCAGATTACTATAAAAAATTGTACTCTAAACAAATTAAAACCTAGAAGAAATGGATCAATTCCTAGAAACACACTACCTACCTAAACTAACACAAACAGAGGTAGAACAACTAAATAGACCCATAACAAAAGAAGAGATTGAAAAGGTAATCAAAAAACTCCCAACAAAAAAAATGCCCTGCCACAGACGACTTCACTGCAGAGCTCTACCAAACTTTCAGAGAAGAGTTAACACCACTACTACTAAAGGTATTTCAGAGTATAGAAAAGGACAGAATACCAACACACTCATTCTATGAAGCCAGCATATCCCTGGTACCAAAACCAGGTAAAGAAACCACAAAAAAAGAAAATTACAGACTTGTATCCCTCATGAACTTATGTGCAAAAATCTTCAACAAAATTCTAGCCAATAGAATTCAGCAACATATCAAAAAAATAATTCACCATGACCATGTGGGATTTGTGCCAGGTATGCAGGGATGGCTCAACATTAGAAAAACAATTAATGTAATCCATCACATAAATAAAAGACAAGAATCACATGATTTTATCAATTGATGCAGAAAAGGCATGTGACAAAGTTCAACACTGATTCATGATAAAAAGCATCAGCAAAATAGGAATAGAAGGAAAATTCCTCAGCATAATAAAGGGCATTTATACAAAGCCAACAGACAACATCGTCCTAAACGGATAGAGTCTGAAAGCATGCTCCTTCAGATCGGGAAGCAGACAAGGATGCCCTTTATCACCGCTCTTATTCAACATTGTGCTGGAGGTCCTAGTCAGAGCAATTAAGCTAGATAAAGAAATAAAGGCATCCAGATTGGCAAGGAAGAAGTAAAATTATTTCTATTTGCAGATGACATGATCTTATACACAGAAAACCCTAAGGAATCCTTCAGAAAACTACTGAAACTAATAGAAGAGTTCAGCAGAGTATCAGGATACAAGATAAACATACAAAAACCACTTGGATTCCTCTATACCAACAAAAAGGATATCGAAGAGGAAATCACCAAATCAATATCACTTACAGTAGCCCCCAAGAAGATAAAATTCTTAGGAATAAATCTTACCAGAGATGTAAAAGACTTGTACAAAGAAAACTACAATACACTTCCGCAAGAAACCAAAAGAGACCTACATAAGTGGAAAATGGACCTTGCTCATGGATAGGAAGACTAAACATTATAAAAATGTCTATTCTACCAAAAGCCATGTATACTTTTAATGCAATTCCAATCCAAATTCCAATGACATCCTTAAATGAGAAGGAGAAACAAATCACCAATTTCATATGCAAGGGAAAGAGGTCCCGAAAAGCAAAGCATTACTGAAAAAGAACAAAGGGGGAGGCCTTACTCTACCTGATTTTAGAACCTACTATACTGCCACAGTAGTCAAAACAGCCTGGTACTGGTATAACAACAGGTACATAGACCAATGGAAGAGAATTGAGAATCCAGACATAAATCCATCCACATATGAGCAGTTGAAATTTGACAAAGGCCCCAAAACAGTTAAATGAAGAAAGGACAGTCTTTTTAACAAATGGTGCTGGCATAGCTGGATATCCATCTGCAAAAAAAATGAAACAAGACCCATACCTCACTCCATGCAGAAAAATGAGCTCAAAATGGATCAAAGACCTAAATATAAAATCTAAAACTACAAAGATCATGGAAGAAAAAATAGGGACAACATTTGGAGCCCTAATACATGACATAAACACTATACAAAACATTACTAACAATGCAGAAGAAAAACTAGATAACTGGGAGCTCCTAAAAGTCAAACAGCCATGCTCATCCAAAGACTTCACTAAAAGAGTAAAAAGATTACCTACAGAGTGGGAAAAAGTTTTTAGCTATGACATTTCCGATCAGCACCTGATCTCTAAAATCTACATGATATTGCCAAAACTCAAGTACAAAAAGAGAAATAATCCAATTAAGAAATGGGCAAAAATATGAACAGACACTTTACTAAAGAAGACATTCAGGTAGCTAACAGATACATGAGGAAATGCTCATGATCATTAGCCATTAGAGAAATGCAAATCAAAACTAGAATGAGATTTCATCTCACTCCTACAGTGCTGGCATTAATCCAAAAAAACACAAAACAATAAATGTTGGAGAGGCTGTGGAGAGATTGGAACACTTCCACACTGCAGGTGGGAATGTAAAATAGTCCAACCACTTTGGAAATCGATTTGTCACTTCCTTAAAAAGCTAGAAATAGAACTACCATACGATCCAGCCATCCCACTCCTTGAAATACATCCTAGAGAAATAACAGCCTTTACAAGAACAGATATATGCAAACCCATGTTCATTGCAACCGTATTTACAATAGCAAAAAGATGGAAGCAACCAAGGTGCCCATCAACGGATAAATGGATAAATAAATTATGGTATTTTCACCCAACGGAATACTATACATCGATAAAGAACAGTGATGAATCTGCCAAACATTTCATAGCATGGAGGAATCTTGAAGGCATTACGCTGAGTGAAATTAGTCAGTTCCAAAAGGACAAATACTGTATAAGACCACTATTATAAGAACTCAAGAAATAGCTTAAATAGAGAAGAAAATATTCTTCGATGGTTATGAGAGTGGGGAGGGAGGCAGGATGGGAGAGCGGTATTCACTAATTTGATAGTATGCAAGAACTACTTTAGGTGACGGGAAAGACAACACACAATACAGGTGAGGTCAACGCAACTGGACTAAACCAAAAGCAAAGAATTTCCCTGAATAAACTGAATGCTTCGAAGTCCAGCATAGCGGGGGAGGGGTTTGGGGACCATGGTTTCAGGGGACATCTAAGTCAATTGGCATAATAAAATCTATTAAGAAAACATTCTGCATCCACTTTGGAGAGTGGCATCTCGGGTCCTAAATGCTAGCAAGCAGCCATCTAAGATGCATCAATTGGCCTCAACCCACCTGGATCAAAGGAAAATGAAGAACACCAAGGACACAATGTAATTACGAGCCCAAGAGGCAGAAAGGGCCACATAATCCAGAGAGTCCATCGGCCTGAGACCATAAGAGCTAGATGGTACCTGGCTACAACCGATAACTGCCCCCACGGGGAACACAACAGAGAACCCCTGAGGGAGTAGGAGAACAGTGGGATGCAGACCCCAGATTCTTATAAAAAGGCCAGACTTAATGGTCTGACTGAGACTAGAAGGACCCCGGTGGTCATGGCCCTCAGACCTTCTGTTGGCCCAGGACAGGAACCATTCCCAAAGCCACTCTTCAGGCAGGGCTTGGACTGGACAATGGCTTGGAGAGGGATGCTGGTGAGGAGTGAGATTCTTGGATCAGGTGGACACTTGAGACTATGTTGGCATCTCCTCCCTGGAGGGGAGATGAGAGGGTAGAGGGGGTTTGAAGCTGGCGAAATGGACAAGAAAAGAGAGTGCAGGGAGGGAGCGGGTTGTCTCATTAGGGGGAGAGCTATTGGGAGTATGTAGCAAGGTGTATATGGGTTTTTGTGTGAGAGACTGACTTGATTTGTAAGCTTTCACTTAAAGCACAATATAAATTAAATAAAAACAAATTAAAAAATAATAATAAGAGCGATTAATGGAGCAAAAATCTTAGGTGAATATAATTGTAGACCTTTAGACAGATCATAAAAAAAAGAGAATACACAAATTACTAATATCAACAGAAATTAAAAGAATAATAAGGCGACATTATGAACAATGTTATGCCAATAAAATCAACAACTTAGATGAATTGTCAAATTTCTTGAGAGCACAACCTACCAAAGCTCAATCAAGAAAGAATAGATAACATTGATATACTTATATGTATTAGTTAAGTTGAATTTGTAGTTAAAAAAAAATTAAATTCCCAAAAGGAAAAGTACCAGTACAGTTGCCTTCACTAGTGAATTTTACCAAGCACTTGAGGGAGAAAAATATCATAACTGTACATAGATTGTCCATAAAATTGAAGAGAGGGGAAACATTGCCATTTCATCCTTTGAGGCTAGCATTATCCTGTTACCAAAACCAAAGACTTTAGAAATAATAAAAAATTGTAGATCAATATCCCTCATGAACAGAGATGTAAAACTTCTTAAACAAAATTTTAACAATTGATTCCATAATTCTATAAAAAGAATAAAAAATTGGGATCAAAGAGGTTATCAAAGGATACAAGGATGGTTTATCATTAGAAAAGATATCAATGTAATTTGCTATTTTAAGAAGCTAGAAAAGAAAAACAGACATCTCAATGGTGAAAGACTGAATGTGTTTACCCTAAAATCAGGAAGAATATGTGGATGTCTACCCTCTCCACTTCTATTCCGTATTTTACTGGCGATCTGGTCAGTAAAATAACCCAAGAAGAAATAAAAAGCATCTCAACTGGAATAGAAGTATAAATGTCTTTTGTTTGCAGTTGCCGTGAAGTCTATGTAGCAAATCCAATGGATTACTAAAATTAAGTGAGCTTCTCAAGGTTACAAGATATGATGGAATCAACAAACACAAAAAATCAATTTATTCTAATATACTCGCAATGAATCTTCAGAAATTGAAATTAAAAAAATATTGAGCCCACTGGCTCAAAATTATGAAATATTTAGGAATAAATCTAATAAAATTTGTCCAAGATCTGTACATCAAATACTAGAAAATATTGCTGAGAAATATTAAAAAATACTTAATAAATGAAGAGATGTAAAGGGTTCACAAGTCAGAAGACTCAATATTGTTAAGTCAGTTTTCCCAAAGCTGATCTATGGATTCAATGCAATCCTCATAAAAATTCAAGATTTTTTTTTTTTTTAGCCATTGTCATGATTGTTCAGAAGGTCATACAGAAATGAAAAGAAACTCACATAGCCTTTTGAAAGAAATAAAGTTGGAAAGTTAACACTACCAAATATCAAGACATCAAAAAAACTTGAGTAGTTGGTGTCAAGTTAGAGAAAAGATCACTGGAACAGAACAGAGAGTCCCAAAATAGACCGAAACGTCTTTGGAGAACTGATATTTTACAAGCATGCTAAGGCAAATTAGCGGAGAAAGAAAACGCTTTTTAACAAAAGGTGCTGCATCAATGGAATACCAAAATGCAAATAGGTAAAGTTTGCTCCATACCTCTCATTATATAAAAAAAATTAACTCAATATGAAACACAGACTTAAATGTAAACTGCAAAACTTCTAGAAGAAATCATAAAGTAAAATCTTAAAATCTTGAATTAGGGAAACATTTCTTACTTATGACATGAAACATTCTTTTTTCTTTGAAAAAAGAATCCTACCATTATTCAACTTTGCATTGGACAATCTAGTCAATGCAACGAGTCAAGAAAAAAATATATATACGTAGAGAGAGATTGGAAAGGAAGAAACAAAACTCTGTCAAAGATGGTATGATTGTCTACACAGAACTCTAAAGATTCTACAAAAAAAAAAAAAGCTCTAAAAACTAACATATCAGTTTAACAGGGTCCTGAAATATAAGGCCAACATAAAACATTTAATCATATTTTTTGTACTAGCAATGAACAGATGGAAAACTAAAATTAGAAAACAATGCTATTTACAATAACACCAAAAAAGTGAAATAATTAATAAATACAAAATATGTGCATAACAAATACAAAGGTAAGAAATCTTAAAAAGATCTAAATAAATGAAAAGATATACCATCTCAGTAGATTGAAAACTCAATATTGTTATGAAGTCAATTGATCCCAAATTAATTTTTAAATTTATTGCAATTCCAACCATAATTTCAAAAAAATATTTAGTAGATAATATTAATAAGCTGACTTTAAAATGTACATAGAAAGTCAAAGGAACTAGAATATCCAAAACTATTTTTCAGATGTACGAAGTTGGAGGATTCACACCACCTAAGTTTCTTAAGACTTGCTAAAAGCTACAGTAACATAATCAGAGTATGGTATCGGTAAAAGAATAAACTAGATGTACAGAGAGTCCAGATATGGGCCCAGACATATATGGTCAATTGATATTTGATAAAGGAGCAAAGACAATTCAGTAGAGAAAGAATAGCCATTTCAGCAAATGGTACTATAACAATCAGGTATCAAAAAGAAAAGTAATGAATATTGTCATATTCCTCACATTTTATACAAAAACTAACTCAAAATTGATCACATAACTAAATTTAAGACATACAACTATAACATTTCTACAAGAGCACATGATCTTCATTTAGAAACTTTTTAGATATGATGCCAAAAATATAATGCATAAAGGAAAAAATTGATAAGTTGGAATCAAAATTAAACATATCTTCTCTACAAAAAACACTAGAAAAAGAATGAAAACGTAAGATGCAGATGGGGGTGGTATTTGCAAAACACATATCTTACAAAGCACTATTATCTAGAATAAATTACAAACTCTCTAAAATTCAATAATTATAAAAAAAAATCAATAAAAAAGTGGATGAAAGGTTCTACCATGTCAACTAAACAATCAAAACACAAAATATGAGTGGATTGTTTGGTTGCTGTCAAGTGTATTCCAACTCATAGCAATCCTATAGAACAGAGTAGAACTGGCCCGTAGAGTTTCCAAGGAGCACCTGATGGATTAGAACTGTCGACCTTTTGGTTAGCGGCCACAGCTGTTAACCACTACTCCACCAGGGTTTCTGCGAATGTTAATAGCCTCTATTAAACAATCCAGCAGAAAAAACAAACTAACAAAATAAACTGTAACATCAGGCTCTGATAGCACCTATGGGCCACCGGTCAAGGGGATGCGAAGTAGCACATCACTGGCAGGTGGATTATATTAACTTGTTATCCATGCTTCCAGATAGATACCAATGTTCTTCCCTGGGATATATGTTCCGTATATGGATTTTCATACCTAGTAACTGAAAGAAATGTCTCTTGACATCTTGAGGTTCACAGCAGAAAATATTTCAATTTGGTCCTCCTGATCAGAAATCATATTTTACTGCCGGTACAGTGTAATGTTGGCATTAAAAAGTATCATATACAATGAACTGAACTTATATGCTTTATCACACAATATAGTGGACTGATTAAAAATTTACTGTGTTGGGGAGAGAGGAGAGGAGGTGAAATCACAAACTAGATAGTAGACGAAGATCAACTTTGGTGAAGGGAAGCACAACACACAATACAAGGGAAGTCAGCACAAATGAACCAAAACAAAAGCTAAAAAGTTTCCTGGACACACCCAAATACTCTGAGGGACGAAGTAGCTGGGGCTGGGGCCTGGGACTATAGTTTTGAAGGACATCTGGGTCAACTGGCATAACAAAGTTTATTAAGAAAATGTTCTACATCCCACTTTGGTGAATGGTGTTTGGGGTCTTAAAAGCTTATGAGTGGCCATCTAATATATATCGATTGGTCCCATCCCACTTGGAGTAAAGGAGAATGAAGAAAACCAAAGATACAAGGAAAATATCAGTCCAAAGGACTAAAGGATCACATGAACCAGAGACTTCACCAGCCTGAGACCAAAGGAACCAGCTAGTGCCTGGTAAAAGAGAGTTCCAGAAGAGCAGGAGCAAAATGTAGAACAGAACTCAAATTCGCATAAGAAGACCAGACTTAATGGCCTGACAGACTGGAAGAAGCCCTGAAACTACGGCCTCCAGACTCGCTGTTAAAAAAAGAAGAGAAAAACAAAATGAATATGAAAAGCTCTTCAAAATCAAAAAGGAAAAGATTAATGACTTAGTTGAAAAATATTCAAAGAATATGCAAAATAACTTCACAAAAGAAGAAATGAAGAGTAAGCAATTAAATAACTGAAGCCTGAGCTATAAAATATGTTAACCACCCCCCAAAAAATGGCTAGACTGCATATACCACATTAAAAAAAAAAAAATTAAAGAATAATAAAAAAAAAATTGATTGCATTGGGGAACGGTAATAACAGTGAAAGAATGGATTCCATGACTAAACAAATGTGTGCTAAAGTTTAATATTAATGGAAGTAAAGGGGGATCACCTGTAGATAGATTTTTGAGATACTGTAAGGAAGATAGGAGGTGAGGTATAACACAGGAAATTAAAAAAAAAAAAAAAAAACTTCCTTGCTATTTCTAAAATGTTTTCTTTTGTGCTTCCTAATCTTACATTTAAAAAAAAGCCTAATTCCATTTACAAGTTCAGAGGAAGGATCAGTTGTTAATGTGAACCATAATAATACCTTTAAATACTACTGGCTGAATTCCCAAAGGCATTATGTGGTGGATTATTTATTCTTCTCATCTTTCTAAACTGAAATTAATGATTTTTGCCTCTTACCCAATCAATGGACGTGATAGTCATATATGCTTGTTTTTATCTACCTCCATTCCATATTACGGAAACCCTGACAGCTTAGTGATTATGAGTTTGGCTGCTAACCAAAAGGTAGACAGTTTGAATCCACCAGCCACTCCTTGGAAACCCTATGGGACAGTTCTACTCTGTCCAACACGGTTGCTATGAGTTGGAATTGACTCCACGGCAATGGGTTTTTTTCTTTTTTTTTTGGTATTCCATATTATTGAGCACGAACAAAGTGGAAAACAGTAGCCAGACTCATATTTTTACCATTCTTATGGACTAACCCTCTGGCTGAACCTGATGGCCCTTGCTTTAGTGACTAGGTAAAGGATATTGTGAAAATTAATGCTAAATGAAAAGTAGGAGGAAGACTGTTGACCAGAAGGCAACCAATATGCATAATGCAAAAATGAAAAGATAAAATTGCCTTGGTAGCTTTGAGAGGTTAAGAGAAAAAATACATAATAATCCCATAGTTATAGTTACTAAAAAAAAAAAATAATAAAGCCCATGTAAATAAGCTATATGTCTGCAGAAATTCCCCTTTGTCTGAAGCTGAACCTTCAGACTGGGCTCTAGAAGGTTATAAGAACAATCTCATTTTAACAAGACTTATTTGTAATGGAGAACCTCTTTTGGCAGGTAGCTTGTGGAAACTATTGCTCCTGGATGCACTCAAAGGGCTTTGTTCAACAACAAAGCCTCAGGACCACTGTGTAACTATAACTTAGACAATTATGTGTGGGATATACTAGACATACTAGACATAAAATATTTTGGGCATTCCTGATTTGTCATATGATCATGTATCCCAGTGTCTTTAGAACAAACCACTGCCTGTGGATCAACCCTATTTTGTAAATGGTGTGTCAGTGAAATGCAGTCATACTCATTCATTTACGTTTTGTCTATGCTACAAGAACACAGTGAAATAGCTGCAACAGAAACCATCTGACTCACAAAGCCAAACATATTTACTGTCTGACATTTTACAAATATTTAGTTACTATCAGGCACCTATTCTGTACCATGTTTTTGTGGCTAGAGAACAATAATCAAGGTGAAGAAAACAAGTAAAACGAATCCAATGTCAGTATAGGGTGTCATGGTGGGATTACATATCTAAAACTGATAGCCTCAAATTTTCACAAAGGGCTCCTATGAGAAGACTTTTGGCATATAGAAACCAGTGTATTTCAGGTGAACTACTAAAAAAACTACTTAATTAACAATGTTATCCATAATTTGTTATGACCCACACAGTCAACTGAATTTGCATTGTCAACAAAACACAGGCAAACATCTTTCTGCTATTCTCTGCTTTCAGCCAGGATCCATATGATATCAACAGTGATATTCCTGGTCCCACGGCCACTTTTGAATCCAGCTTGAATTTTGGGCAGTTCCCTGTGCATGTACTGCTGCACCTGCTTTTGGATAATCTTCAGCAAAATTTTACTTGCGAGTGATATTAACGATGTTGTCCAATAATTTCCGAATTCTGTTGGATCACCTCCTTTTGGAATAGGCAGAAATATGAATCTCTTCTAGTTGATTGGTCAGGTAGCTGTCTTCTAAGTTTCATGGCATAGATGAGTGAGCACTTCCAGCACTGCATCCATTTGTCCAAACATCTCAATTCCTGGAGCCTTGTTTTTCACCAATACCTTTGGTGCAGCTTGGACTTCTTCCTTCAGTACCATTGGTTCCTGATCATATGCTACCTCCTAAAATGGCTGAACTTCAACCAATTCTTTTTGGCACAGTGACTCCATGTAATCCTTCCATCTTTTTTGATTCTTCCTGAGTCATTTAATATTTCCTGTATAGAATCCTTCAAAATTACAACTCAAGGCTTAAATTTTCTCTTTAGTTCTTTTAGCTTGAGAAATGCCAAATGTGTACTTATCTTCTGCTTTTCTAACTCTAGGTTTTTGCATTTGTCATTGTAATACTTTATTTTGTTTTCTTGAGCCCCCCTTTGAAATATCCTGTTTAGTTCTATTACTTCGTAATTTCTTCCGTTTGCTTTCGCTACTCAAGATTCAAGAGCAAGTTACAGAGTGTCTTCTGATACTCATTTTTGTCTTTTCTTCCTTTTGTCTTTTTAATGACCTCTTTCTTTCTTAATGTATGATGTCCTTGATGTCATTCCACAGCTCGTCTGGTCTTCTATCATTAGTGTTCTATGTGTCAAATCTCTTCTTGAGATGGTCCCTAAATTTAGGTGGGATATACTCAAGGTTGTACTTTGGCTCTCAAGGACTTGTTCTAATTTTCTTCTGCTTCAACTTGAACTTGCATAAGAGTAACTGATGGTCTGTTCCGTAGTCAGCCTCTGCCCTTTTTCTGACTGATGATATGGAGATTCTCCATTGTCTGCTTCCACAGATGTAGTTGATTTGATTCCTGTGTATTCCATCTGGCTAGGTTCATGTCACCTTTTAGGTTGTTGAGAGAAAGATATTGCAATGAAGAAGTCACTGGTCTTGCAAAATTCTATCATGCAATCTCTGGCATCGTTCCTCTCACCTAAGCCATATTTTCCAACTGCCGAACTTTCTTCTTTGTTTCCAACTTTTGCGTTCCAATTACTAGTCGTTATCAATGCATCCTGACTGCACATTTCATCAATTTCATACTGCAGAAATTGACATCTGACTGTGTGGATCACGACAATTTATGGATAACATTGTGAAGAGTGGGAACACTTAATTGTTCTTATGAAGAAACTGTGCATAGATCAAGAGGCAGTCATTTGAATAGAACAGGGGGGTACTTCATGGTTTAAATTCAAAAAAGGTGTGGGTCAGCTTTGTATCCTTTCACCATACCTATTCAATCTGTATGCTGAGCAAATAGTCAGAGAAGCTGGACTACATGGAGAAGAGCACCTCATCAAGATTGGGGGAAGAGTCATTAACGACCTGCGTTATGCAGCTGACACAACCTTGCTTGCTGAATGTTAAGAGGACTGGAAGCACTTCTGATGAAGATCAAGGACTACAGCCTTCAGTATGGATTACACCTCAACAAAAAGAAGACAAAAATTCTCACAAATGGACCAATAGGGAACATCTTGATAAACAGAGAAAAGACTGAAGTTGTAAAGGAGTTCATTTTACTTGGATCCACAATCAACACCCATGGAAGCAGCAGTCAAGAAATCAAAGGACACATTGCACTGGACAAATCTGCTGCAAAAGACCTCTTCAAAGTGTTAAAAAGCAAAGATATCACCTTAAGAACTAAGGTGCGCCTGACCCATGCCGTGGTATTTTCTATCACCTCATATGCATGTCGACAGATTCTTTTTGGCCTCAGTTGGGCTGGTCTCTCATTTGCAGACATGAAGCATAAAAAATTACTTGATATTTTCCTTATAATTCTTAGACATATTGTAATCTGTTTCACAGTTATAAGAGCTTCTCTCTCTCGGAGATATTTATGCTTTTGATAATTTGTTTTGGAATTATGTTTGTATTAACATTGGGTAACTTGGCCTATCATTTGTATTATTACTTTGTTTTAAAGGAATATCCAGTGTGAGTGTAGTCTGCCTTTACAATGTACTGTGGGATAGAGACAAAGGAATACGATAGCAAAGGCCTAAAAACTTGGGAAAGGGCAAAGGAAGCATCCCCAGAATTAAAATACTTTGTTGAGTGGCAGTCTGCTATATGCAATGATTTTAAAAATTCTACAACTTCTTCAACACTTCTTCCTCCAAATGGTGTAGCCAAATTTCCCTCTACTTGAGTGTGGGCTGGATTTAGTGATTCACTTCCAAAGAATAGATATGGCTGAAGTGACAGTGAATCCTAAACGGCAATGAGGCTTCCTCCTGTCTTTCTCAGATCGCTAGCTCTGAGGAAAGTTAGCCATCACTCAAGCAGTTTATGGAGAGGCCCATGAGGCAAGAAACTAATGCCTCCTCCCAAAAGCCATGTGAGTGAGCCATCTTGGAAGCAGAGCCTCCAGCCCATTCAAGCCTTCAGATGATTGCAGCCCTGGTCAACATACTGCAGTCGAAAAAAGACAGTCTGGCTCAGTACAACCCAGCTAAGCCACTCTCAAATTCCTGACCCATGGAAATTGTAAGAAAATAAACATCTGTCATTTTAAGCTGATATGTTTCTGGGGAAATTTATTGCACAGCAATAGATAACTAACACACTAGGTGTTAGATGGTACTGTTATTTCTCCATGCTTTAATTCAGATATTAGGAGAATTATGTTATTTAGAGACATATATATTTCTATACACACAGACACAATTTTGAGTGGCTAAACAATTAAGAGTATGTAACATTTTTTTTAACATACAAAGATGTGTTTCTGATACTTTGAAAAACAAAGTATCCTAAATTTCTAATCTAAATATATAATAAGAAAAGTATTTGCTTTTATTGTGTCTGTGGTTTTTTGTTTTTAGCAGAAAGTCATTTTCAAATTTTAAAAATTATATCAAGACATGAATGGAACTTATGGTTACATCTTGACTTCGGTGCCCAGCCATTGCTAGTATATATTGCCATATTTTCCCTGGTTGTAGAATAAAAGCCATTTTTACAACTGTAGCTGATTTTATCTTCAATTCTGTGTGTAATCCCTTGAGGTGTGTAGAAACCATTTGCAATATAAGGAGGATTACATGTGACTTCTGAAAGGAAACATGATATAGTACACGAAAATTAAAAAGCAGAGGTTATTTATTTATTCATAAAAAAAAACATAGTGTAAAAATGAGCACAGCCTCATATCCTTCCTGCTGTATCACCTTGAGGACTGAAGTAAAAGGCTACAACCTTCACTACAGATTACACCTGATCTTTTACATCCCTGGTTAGATTTATCCATAAGTAATTTTTTTTAGGGGCTATTATAAATGATATTATTTTCCTTATTTCCTTTTCGTCATTCTCTTTATTGATGTATAAGAATCCAACAGATTTTTGTACGTTTATCTTATATCTTGCCGCTCTGATCAATCTTTCCATTAGTTCCAGTGGTCTTCTCATGGAGTCTTATAGGTTTTCTACCTATGTTGTTGTTGTAGCTAGGTGCCGTCGAGTCAGCTCTAACTCGTGGCGACCCTATGCACAACAGAACGAAACACTGCCCGGTCCTGCGCCATCCTTACAATCGTTGTTATGCTTGAGCTCATTGTTGCAGCCACTGTGTCAATCCACCACGTTGAGCGTCTTCCTCTTTTCCACTGACCCTGTACTCTGCCAAGCATGATGTCCTTCTCCAGGGCCTGATCCCTCCTGACAACAGGTCCAAAGTATGTAAGACGCAGTCTCGCCATCCTTGCTTCTAAGGAGCATTCTGGTTGTACTTCTTCCAAGACAGATTTGCTTGTTCTTTTGGCAGTCCATGGTATATTCAATATTCTTCGCCAACACCATAATTCAAAGGTGTCAATTCTTCTTCAGTCTTCCTTATTCATTGTCCAGCTTTCACATGCATACGATGTGATTGAAAATACCATGGCTTGGGTCAGGAGCACCTTAGTCTTCAGGGTGACATCTTTGCTCTTCAACACTTTGAAGAGCTCCTTTGCAGCAGATTTGACCAATGCAATGCGTCTTTTGATTTCTTGACTGCTGCTTCCACGGCTGTTGATTGTGGATCCAAGTAAAATGAAATCCTTGACAACTTCAATCTTTTCTCCGTTTATCATGATGTTGCTCATTGGTCCAGTTGTGAGGATTTTTGTTTTCTTTATGTTGAGGTATAATCCATACTGAGGGCTGTGGTCTTTGATCTTCATTAGTAAGTGCTTCAAGTCCTCTTCACTTGCAGCAAGCAAGGTTGTGTCATCTGCATAACGCAGGTTGTTAATGAGTCTTCCTCCAATCTTGATGCCCCGTTCTTCTCCATGTAGTCCAGCTTCTCGGATTATTTGTTCACCATAGAGACTAAATAGGTATGGTGAAAGAATACAACCCTGGCACACACCCTTCCAGACTTTGAACCAATCAGTATCCCCTTGTTCTGTCTGAACAACTGCTGCTTGATCTATATAAAGGTTCCTCATGAGCACAATTAAGTGTTCTGGAATTCCCATTCTTTACAGTGTTATCCATAGTTTGTTAATGATCCACACAGTCAAATGCCCTTGCATAATCAATAAAACACAGGTAAACATCCTTGTGCTATTCTCTGCTTTCAGCCAGGATCCATCTGACATCAGCAATGATATCCCTGGTTCCATGTCCTTTTCTGAAACCAGCCAGAATTTCTGGCAGTTCCCTGTTGATATATTGCTGCAACCATTTTTGAATGATCTTCGGCAGAATTTTGCTTGCATGTGATATTAATGATATTGTTCTATAATTTCCACATTCGGTTGGATCACCTTTCTTGGGAATAGGCATAAATCTGGACCTCTTCCAATCAGTTGGCCAGGAGGCAGTCTTGCCTATTTCTTGGCATAGACGAGTGAGCACCTCCAGGGCTGCATCTGTTTGTTGAAACATCTCAATTAATATTCCATCAAATCCTGGAGCCTTGTTTTTTGCCAATGCCTTCAGAGCAGCTTGGACTTCCTCCCTCAGTACTATCTCAAGCTGAAAGAACTGAAGAAAAAATTCAAGCCTCGAGTTGCAATAGTGAAGGATTCCATGGGGGAAAATATTAAATGATGCAGGAAGCATCAAAAGAAGGTGGAAGAAATACACAGAGTCATTATACCAAAAAGAATTAGTCGATATTCAACCATTTCGAGAGGTGATATTTCTACGTATAGTATCATATTATCCACAAATAGTGATAGTTTAATGTCTTCATTACCAATTTGGATGCCCTTTATTTCTTTTTCTTGACTTGTTGCTCACTGTTAAATAAGAGTGGTGATACTCCTTGTCTTGTTCCTGGTCTCAAGGGGTATGCTCTCGCCTCTCTCCATTAAGAGTGATGTTGGCTGTTGGCTCTGTATAAATGTTGGCTGTTGGCTCTGTATAGATGCCCTTTATTATGTTGAGGAATTTTCCTCCTATACCCATTTTATTGATAGTGTTTATCAGGAACGGGTGTTGGACGTTGTCAAATGCCTTTTCTGTGTCGATTGATATGATTATGTGATTCTTTTATTTACATGGTGGTAAATTACATTGATTGATTTTCTAACGTTGAACCATCCTTGCATACCTGTTATGAATTGCACTTGGTAGTGGTGTATTATTTTTTTGATATGATGCTGAATTCTATTGGATAGAATTTTGTTGAGAATTTTTGTATCTATATTCATGGTAGATATTGGTTTTAATAGTACTAGTGTAAGCTTTTCTCTGAATGTTTGGTAGAATTCTCCAGTGAAGTCATCTGGGCCAAGGATTTTTTTTTTTTTTAATTAACTTTTCAATCTCTTGTCTTGTTATGAGTCTGTTCAGATTTTCAACTTCTATTTCTCTCGGTTTGGGTAGGTAGTGTGTTTCTAGAAATTTGTTTATTTCCTCTAGGTTTTCAAACTTGTTGGAGTATAGTTTTTCATAGACTCTGTTATGATCCTTTTTATTTCAGTTGAGTCTGTTGTAGTATCTTCCACTACATTTCTTATTTGGTCTATTTGCGTCTTTTCCTGTTTTTCTTTTGTCAATTTGATCAGTGTAGTTTGTGGATTTTGTTGATCCTTTCAAAGAACCAACTTTTGGTTTTGTTGATTCTTTCCATTGTTTTTCTATTCTCTATTTCATATATTTTTGCTCTGATCTTTATTATATTTCCTTTCTTCTCATGGCTGTGGGCTTCTTTTTCTGTTCTGTTTCTACTTGTGTAAGTTGTGTAGCTAATGATTTGATTTTGTCCATTTCTTCTTTTTTGATGTGTGCATCTATTGCTATAACTTGACCTCTGAGCACTGCCTTTGCTGTGTCCCAAAGGTTTTTTTATGATGTATTTTCATTCTTGTTTGATTCTAGGAATTTTTTATTCCATCTTTGATTTCTTCTACTACCCAGTGGTTTTTAAGCAGGGAGTTATTCAGTTTCCATGTATTTGATTTTATTTTTCTTACTTTTCCTCTTGTTAATTTCCACGTTTATGGTGATGTGATCAGGGAAGATACTTTGTATTATCTCAATGTTTTGATTTTGTTGAGGGTTGCTTTGTAGCATAAGATGTATTTTGTTCTGGAGAATGTTCTACGTATGTTGGAAAAGAATGTGTGCTCTGCAGCTGTCAGGTGGAGTATTCTATATATGTCTGTGAGGTCAATTTGGCTGAATGTGACCTTTAGATCTTCTGTATCTTTGTTGAGATTCTTTACAGATGTTGTGTCCTTTACCAAGAGTGGTGTGTTGAAGTCTCCTACTATTATTGTGGAATTATCAATTTCTCTTTCCAGTGATGTTAGAGTTTGTTTTATGTATTTTGGGGCCCTGAGCCCTTGTGGCACAGTGGTTAAGAGTTTGGCTGCTAAACATAAGGTCAGCATTTCGAATCCACCAGCCACTCCTTGGAAAATCTGTACAGCAGTTCTATTCTGTCCTATAGGGTCGCTAAGAGTAGGAATCGACTCAACAGCAATAGGTTAGGTTTTTAGTTACTGGGTGCATAGATTCTTATTATGGTTATAACTTCATGATGTATTGCCCCTTTAATCATCATTATAATGCCCTTATTTGTCTTTTATGGTGGATTTTGTTTTAAAGTCTATTTAATCTGAGATTAATATTGTCACTCCTGTTCTTTTTGGTAGCTGTTTGCTTGATATATTTTTCCATCCTTTTATTTATAATAAATTTATGCCTTTGTTTCTAAGGTGTGTTTCTTGTATACAGTATATTGATGGGTTCTGTATTTTTATCCATTCTGTCACTTTCTCTTTATGGGTGCATTTAGGGCTTTTGCGATCAGTGTAATTACTGATAGGTGTGACTTTTATTGCTGTCATTTTGTTGTGCTTTTTTTTGTGGTGCTCACATTTTCTTTGCTCCTCTGACTCTCCTGTGCTGAATTCCTATTGTTTGTGGATTCTTTTCTTGTTTCTTTCTTTTTTGTAGATTTTGTGTTTACTGAGACTTTATGTTTTTCTTCTTTATTTCAATGGCTAGGTTTGTTAACTTTCTTTGTGGTTACCTTTTAATTTACCCTTATCTTCCTAAGTTTGACTCACTCTTTTATTCCTTGGTATCACCTTGACTTCCTCTCCATTTTTAAAGGCCTACACCATTTATGCCCTTTTATTGTTCTGATGTTGTGTTGTTTACAGATTAACCTCTCTGGTTCCCTGTTGTGAATTTTTTATTTAGTTTTGCTTTATCCTTGAGAGTTCATTACCTAGACTGGTATCTGGCTGATGCAGTCTTGCCTTGTAGACTCAGCCTTTTGCCTGATCTTGTTGATTCTCTAACTTAAAAAAAAAAAAAAAAAAACTGAAAGACTCCCTTTAATAATTCTTGTAAGTTTGGTTTGGTGTTTACATATTCTGATAATTTCTGTTTATCTGGAAATGTCCCAATTTTACCATCATATTTGAGTGAGAGTTTTACAGAATATATTTCTTGGTTGGCAATTTTTTTTTCTTTCAAAGTTTTATATATGTTATTCCATTGCCTTCTTGCCTGCATAGTTTCTGCCCAGTGATAAGAGTTCAGTTCTACTGTTTTTCCTCTGCATGTGACTTTTTGTTTTCTTGAGCTGCTCTCAGGATACTTTGTCTTTGTTTTTAGAGAGTGTGATTATGATATGCTTTGGTGTTTTTATTTTGGGGTCTATGTTATATGGATATCGTTGAATTCATTAGATGGTCAGCTTTTCACCTTTCATAATATTAGGGAAGTTTTCTGTCAGCCATTCTTCAATGATCGTCTCTGTGTTTCCATTTTCTCTCCCTGTTCTGGAACTTCGATCACTCACAGATTTTTGCTTTCGATAGTATACCACATCATTCTCAGGGTTTCTTCATTTTTCTTCATTCTTTTCATTGATTTTTCCTCAAAGTGGTAGCCAAATATTTATCTTCAGTTTTGCTGATCCTGTCTTTCATTGTTTCAAACCTGCTCCTCAAACCTTCTACGACACTGTCTGTTTCTGAAATCTTGTTGTTTATCCTTCAGATTTCTTATTGTTGTTTTTTTTTTTTGTCTGATTTCTAGTTGCGAGTGTATTTTGACATTTTGTTCTAGTGTTATTTTCCTGAATTCTTCCATTATTTTGTCAATCTTTTCCATGATTTTGTCTATCTTTTTCCTCATTTTTGTCTACTTTTTTTTTTCATCTCTTGGATAGCCCTGAATATTAGACATTTGAATTCCCTATCAGATGGTACCAGTGCCTTTTCTTCTGCTGGAAGATCATCTGGTGTTTTATTTTGGATGCCTACCAGGACCATCTTGTCCTTTTTTTTTTTTTTTTAATGTTTTGATATTGTCTGCTGTCTTCAGATCATTCGGTAATTATTTTCTCTGTTTATTGATTGTAGATTTTTTTGTCCTTTTTTAGTTTTATTTGGATATGTTGGAGCAGGCAGGTGGGGCATTCTTTGTTGTTCCTCACCTGTGGGCATGATACTTCTCGCCACCTTGTCGAATGAGCAGAGCCAGTCACTCAGCTATGGTGCAGCAGAGCAGGTCCAGTGAAGGGAGAGGTGTGGGATATATCATTTGCTGCGCATACTGGGGCCCACAGGGCAGCACTAGGGGCCAAGGCAAGGCAGGTTCAGGTAGACTGTACCTGTGCTACTCAGGGGTGTTATGTTCAGTGCACAGTGCAAACAGACAGGAGGGAGAGGGGAGGATGTGATGTGTGGAGCTACATGGATGTGTGAAAGAAGAAAAGAGGAAAGAGAAACAGAAGCCAAAAAAAAAGTGTTGAAGCAATTGCTGTTGTAGTGTTGCAGATCTGGGGAACCTACATGCCAATGTCTTTCTAGCTCGGTGCTATGGCCCAGACCATCAAGAAGGGACAGACATTACACATGCAGTCATGTGGGCAGGAGAAAGGAAAGGAAGGAAGGGAGACAGAGTTAAGAAACTAGATTTAAAAAGAGAGAGAGAGAGAAAGGCACACGCAGCTAGATGTTCAGAAGAAAGGATAGGAAGAAAAGTAGAGAGAAATAAAACTGAGAGAAAAGATGCCAGGTGATTGGGAGGAAGGAAAGGTATGAAGGTAGAGAGAGACAAGAACCTGGGAAAAAAGAAAAAAAAAGTCCCAAAGGAGTCCACTGGAAGCAGGTCCCCAGCCAAGAGGCACTGTACAGCCCATCAAGAAGGGGTGCAGATAGCACATGGCACCAGGTGTTCAGGAGAAGGGTAAAGAAGGAAAATAGAGACAAGAAGCCAAGAAAACAAAACAAGTGGGAAAAAAAACATGCCTGAGGGAGCCCACCGGTGTGGTGCAGACTTGAGAAGTATCTCCCTAGCCAAGTTGAACTGCACAGCCCATAAAGAAGGAGTAGAGATGGCACATGGTGCAAGGTGTTCAGAAGAAAAGAAAGGAAAGCTGGTAGACAGACAAGAAACAGAAAAGGAAAAAACAAGCTCCAAAGGAGCCTGTTAGTGTGGTGGCAGAGACTGAGGAAGGTGCTCCCTCACCTAGCAGTGCTCCAGTCAAGTGGGAGCAGAGATGGCACACGGTGCCAGGTGTCCAGGGGAAAGGAGAGGAAGAGGGGTAGAGAGAGTTAATCAACTGAGAAATGAAGAAAAAGAACAAAATGGCTCCGGGTAGCCCACTGGTGTGGCAGTGCAGACTGGTGAAGTGGTATAACCTGTCAAGACAGAGCAGAGATGGCACCCGGTGCCAGGTATTAGGGAGAAATGAAAAGAAAAAAGGGAGAGAGAGAGAAGAAACAAAGAAAAACAAAAAAGAAAAAAACGCCCCCAGGGGCCCACCAGTGTGGCAACACTGACTGGAGAAGCAGCACAGGCTGTCAAGAAGGACTGGAGATGGCACACAGAGACAGATGTTCATGAGAAAGGAAAGGAAGGAGATAAGGGAGAGAAAAGAAACCTTTTAAAAAGCCACAACAGCAACAAAGAAATGGCATTGAAGGAGCTGGCCAGTGGGGGTGAGGCAAATTCAAGTGGCAAGGAGCCAACACTTCCCCAGCTGAGTGGCCACCACCTGCTGGAAAGTGGTGGTGGTCAAGCGCGGGGAAAAAGGTGGCGGTGGGGAAACATGTATCACTGGTTACCAGCTGCTCCGTCTCGTGCTGTCTCAGTTCCATGAAGCTGCCTTCCCATACTCTCTGCCATCCTTGGTGGCTAATAGGTCCAAGATGGCTAATAGGTGGCATGTTAGCTGAGAGAAGACCTCCACTCTGTAGCTCTCCCCTCTCTCTGTTCTCTGTCAGTTTCTTATGCCATTTGGTGCTTGTGCTTGTTTGAGTTATTTATTCCTTCACTTGACAGGACTGACTTTTTTTCTGTTTTACTTAGCTTTTCAGGTCTTTCCTGTGGAGGGATGGGGTAGTGCTTCTGTTTAAACACCATGTTGGCTCCACCCTCAAGGATTTCATTTTTCTTGAATCAATCAATATCCATGGAAGCAGCAGTGAAGAAAACAAATGACATATTGCATTGGGCAAATCTGTGGCAAAAATCTTTTTAAAGTTCTAAAAATCACTTTGATGACTAAGGTGCTCCTGACCCCCCCCAAAAAAGGTGTTTTCAATTGTCTCATAAGAATGGGAATACAGACAATAAAAAAGGAATACAAAAGAAGAATGATGCATTCAAATTGTGGTGATGGCCAAGAACATTAAATATACTATGGAGAGGTGGGGCCAAGATGGCTGACTAGGTAGACGTTACTTCAGATCCCTCTTGCAACAAAGACTCGGAAAAACAAGTGAATCCATCACATACATGACAATCTACGAACCCTGACCAACAAACACAGATTTAAAGAGTTGACCTGAGTGACAGAGACCCAGAACGAACAACTACAGAGAAGCAGCGACTGTTTTCGGAGCCTGGAGCCAGCGTCCCAGTCAGGTAACCTTGGCGCCGGGCTTTGGACTGGGCGCAGGGGAGCTGAGCACGACATCTGTGACGGTGCAAACACGGGGCGCAGACCTACCCCCCTGAACTGACCCCGGGAGGGGGCCCAGCCATGTGCGCCCGGGCGGCACCACGACACGGCTGGCAGGATGAGAAGTCCCCAGGAGGCATCGACTGGTTTTGGAGCTGGGAGTGCAGCGTCCCAGGTGGGGAACCTTGGTGCCAGGCTTTGGATTGTGTGCAGGGGAGCTGAGCACCACATCCTGTGATGGTGCAAACACGGGGCACAGCCCCAGCCATCTGAACTCACAGGGGGGGCCCAGCCGGTTCCCATAGGAGGCACAGCAATGCGGCTGGTGGGAGGAGAAGCCAACGGGAGGCAGCAACTGGTTTTGGAGCTAGGAGTGCAGTGTCCCAGCTAGGGAACCTTGACCATGAGCTTTGGACTGGCAGCAGAGGAACTGACCGCGGCTTCTGAGACAGCAAAAGCACGGGACGCAGGTCTGACACTCAGGAGCAATCTCTACCCAGCCAGCTCACACAGGTGACGTGCCCCTCAGGAATCTCAGATAAAACAGTCATCCAAAGCAAGATAAGTAACTTTATCGATATTCCGGGGTGCTACTCTCTCCTGTTTTTCTGAACCCTCCCCTCCACTTCCTAGGTGGCTTCATTAACATTGGAATTTCCTGAACCAGAGGAAGAACTGCTCTGTGGTTTTTGTTTTCCTTTTTTTTTTTTTTTGATCTTTTCCTAACCCATTCTTCTGGCCTGAGAGAAGCAATCACAAAAACCCAGGGACCAAAAATCCTTCCCTAATTGGGCTAAAAACACAGAACCAGCTCCAGCCAAGCATGTGATCCACAGTCCTGGGCTTTCATCCCTACAGGGAACAAGGTGGCTATTATAATGCAAAGGCATTTCTGATAGGGATCTGACTGTAATTGTTTCAGGGGATTTACTGGAAAGACAAGTTTCCCAGGTCTGATGTCTCTGCATATTCAACAGAGCCCTCACTGACCCACAACAGGGAACTGAGGGCTGAAGCTCCCCCGCCCCGGCCACCTAGCCTCCTGCCTTAGGGGTCTAAGGAGGCTGATACCTACCAATCTGTAGAGGTACTTGCATTGGGGGCCTAAGGTACAGCTGCAGAGCCCACCCACCAAGGTGCTTTAGGAATAGAGACACACCTACTTCACTGACACTTGGGAGAAGCCTGTCAGCATCCTGCTCCCCCTGGAGTGTGAACCCCAGCTGCTAATAGAATCTGGTGCACACAACTATCACCACTACTTCTCAAGGTGGATAGGTGACAGGGTGCATCACACACTTGATGACACAAAATCAGATTCTACTTAAGAATAGTGAATAGACTTAGGCATATATATCTGGTAACAGCCCAAACCAGCTGGTAATAGGTCATAAGTAAACCAAGGGCTACAACAATCAAGACAGCACAATCTAGTAGCCCATCCAAGTATATTGAAAGAAAACAGAACAAGATAATACTCAGTGAGCAAATATAGAATAAATCACTACTATTTTTATATCTTAGTGATGGCTCGGAGACAGCAGTCGATATCAAACCACATAAAGAAGCAGACCATGACTGCTTCTACAACCCCCCAAACAAAAGAATCAAAATCTTTCCCAAATGAAGATACAATCCTGGAATTATCAGATAGAGAATATAAAAAACTAATTTACAGAATGCTTCACGACATCAGGGACGAACTCAGAAACGAAATAAGGCAAACTGCAGAAAAAGCCAAGGACCACACTGATAAAACTGTTGAAGAACTCAAAAAGATTATTCAAGAACATAGTGGAAAAATTAATAAGTTGCAAGAATCCATAGAGAGACAGCATGTAGAAATCCAAAACTTTAACAATAAAATCACAGAATTAGACAACGCCATAGGGAGTCAGAGGAGCAGACTCCAGCAATTAGAACACAGAGTGGGAAATCTGGAGGAGCAGGGAATTAACACCAACATAGCTGAAAAAAAATCAGATAAAAGAATTAAAAAGAATGAAGAAACCCTAAGAATCATGTGGGACTCTATCAAGAAGGATAACTTGCCTGTGATTGGAGTCCCAGAACAGGGAGGAAGGACAGAAAACACAGAGAAAATAGTTGAAGATTTGCTGACAGAAAACTTCCCTGACATCATGAAAGACAAAAGGATATCTATCCAAGATGCTCATCGAACCCCATTTAAGATTGATCCAAAAAGAAAAACACCAAGACCTATTATCATCAAACTTGCCAAAACCAAAGATAAAGAGAAAATTTTAAAAGCAGCCAGGGATAAAAGAAAGGTCTCCTTCAAGGGAGAATCAATAAGAATAAGTTCAGACTACTCAGCAGAAACCATGCAGGCAAGAAGGCAATGGGATGACATATACAGAGCACTGAAGGAGAAAAACTGCCAGCCAAGGATCGTATATCCAGCAAAACTCTCTCTGAAATATGAAGGCGAAATTAAGATATTTACAGAAAAACACAAGTTCAGAGAATTTGCAAAAACCAAACCAAAGCTACAAGAAATACTAAAGGAAATTGTTTGGTCAGAAAACCAATAATATCAGATACCAGCACAACACAAGGTCACAGAACAGAACATCCTGATATCAACTCAAATAGGGAAATCACAAAAACAAACAAATTAAGATAATTAATAATAATAATAATACACATAACAGGGAATCATTGAAGTCAATATGTAAAAGATCACAATAATCAAAAAGAGGGACTAAATACAGGTGCATAGAAGTGCCATATGGAGAGTGACACAAGGTGACATAGGACAATACAAGTTAGGTTTTTACTTAGAAAAATAGGGGTAAATATTAAGGTAACCACAAAGAGGTATAACAACTCCATAACTCAAGATAAAACCCAAGAAAAACGTAATGACTCAACAAACATAAAGTCAAACAATATGAAAATGAAGATCTCACAATTTACTAAGAAAAACGTCTCAGCACAAAAAAGTAAGTGGAAAAATGAAATTGTCAACAACAGACATAAAAAGGCATGAAAATGACAACACTAAACACTTATTTATCTATAATTACGCTGAATGTAAATGGACTAAATGCACCAATAAAGAGACAGAGAGTCTCGGACTGCATAAAGAAACACGATCCGTCTATATGCTGCCTACAAGAGACACCCCTTAGAGACACAAACAAACTAAAACTCAAAGGATGGAAAAAAATATATCAAGCAAACAATAAGCAAAAAAGAAGAGGAGTAGCAATATTAATTTCTGACAAAATAGACTTTAGACTTAAATCCACCACAAAGGATAAAGAAGGACACTACATAATGATAAAAGGGACAATTGATCAGGAAGACATAACCATATTAAATGTTTGTGCACCCAATGACAGGGCTGCAAGATACATAAATCAAATTTTAACAGAACTGAAAAGTGAGATACACACCTCCACATTTATAGTAGGAGACTTCAACACACCACTTTCAGAGAAGGACAGGACATCCAGTAAGAAGCTCAACAGAGACACAGAAGACCTACTTACAACAATCAACCAAATTGACCTCATTGACTTATACAGAACTCTCCACCCAACTGCTGCAAAATATACTTTTTTTCTAGCGCACATGGAACATTCTCTAGAATAGACCACATATTAGGTCATAAAACAAACCTTTGCAGGGTCCAAAACATCGAAATATTACAAAGCATCTTCTCAGACCACAAGGAAATAAAACTAGAAATCAATAACAGAAAAACTAGGGAAAAGAAATCAAATACTTGGAAAATGAACAATACCCTCCTGAGAAAAGACTGGGTTATAGAAGACATCAAGGAGGGAATAAGGAAATTCATAGAATGCAACGAGCATGAAAATACTTCCTATCAAACCCTCTGGGACACAGCAAAAGCAGTGCTCAGAGGCCAATTTATATCGATAAATGCACACATACAAAAAGAAGAAAGAGCCAAAATCAGAGAACTGTCCCTACAACTTGAACAAATAGAAAGTGAGCAACAAAAGAATCTATCAGGCACCAGAAGAAAACAAATAACAAAAATTAGAGCTGAACTAAATGAATTAGAGAACAGAAAAACAATTGAAAGAATTAACAAAGCCAAAAGCTGGTTCTCTGAAAAAAATAACAAAATTGATAAACCATTGGCTAGACTGACTAAAGAAATACAGGAAAGGAAAAAAATAACCCGAATAAAAAACGAGAAGGGCCACATCACAACAGACCCAACTGAAATTAAAAGAATCATATCAGATTATTACGAAAAATTGTACTCTAACAAATTTGCAAACCTAGAAGAAATGGATGAATTCCTGGAAAAACACTACCTACCTAAACTAACACATTCAGAAGTAGAACAACTAAATAGACCCATAACAAAAAAAGAGATTGAAACGGTAATCAAAAAACTCCCAACAAAAAAAAGCCCTGGCCCGGACGGCTTCACTGCAGAGTTCTACCAAACTTTCAGAGAAGAGTTAACACCAGAACTACTAAAGGTACTTCAAAGCATAGAAAATGACGGAATACTACCCAACTCATTCTATGAAGCTACCATCTCCCTGATACCAAAACCAGGTAAAGACATTACAAAAAAAGAAAATTACAGACCTATATCCCTCATGAACATAGATGCAAAAATCCTCAACAAAATTCTAGCCAATACAATTCAACAACATATCAAAAAAATAATCCACCACGACCAAGTGGGATTTATACCAGGTATGCAAGGCTTGTTTAGTATTAGAAAAACCATTAATGTAATCCATCACATAAATAAAACAAAAGACAAAAACCACATGATCTTATCAATTGATGCAGAAAAGGCATTTGACAAAGTCCAACACCCATTTATGATAAAAACTCTCAGCAAAATAGGAATTGGAGGAAAATTCCTCAACATAAAAAACGGCATCTATGCAAAAAGCCAACAGCCAACATCACTCTAAATGGATAGAACCTGAAAGCATTTCCCTTGAGAAAGGGAACCAGACAAGAATGCCCTTTATCACCGCTCTTATTCAACATTGTGTTAGAAGTCCTAGCCAAACCAATTAGGCTGGACAAAGAAATAAAGGGCATCCGGAATGACAAGGAGGAAGTAAAATTATCTCTATTTGCAGATGACATGATCTTATACACAGACAACCCCAATGAATCCACGAGAAAACTACTGAAACTAATAGAAGAATTTGGCAGAATCTCAGGTTATAAGATAAACATACAAAAATCACTTGGATTCCTCTACATCAACAGAAAGAACATCGAAGAGGAAATAACCAAATCAATACCATTCACAGTAGCCCCCAAGAAGATAAAATACTTAGGAATAAATCTCACCAAGGATGTAAAAGACCTATACAAAGAAAATTACAAAGCTCTACTACAAGAAATTAAAAAGGACATACTTAAGTGGAAAAACATACCTTCCTCATGGATAGGAAGACTTAACATAGTAAAAATGTCTATTCTACCAAAAGCCATCTATACATACAATGCACTTCCGATCCAAACTTCAATGTCATTTTTTAAGGTGATAGAGAAACAAATCACGAACTTCATATGGAAGGGAAAGAAGCCTCGGATAAGCAAAGCATTACTGAAAAAGAAGAAGAAAGTGGGAGGCCTCACTCTACCTGATTTCAGAACCTATTATACAGCCACAGTAGTCAAAACAGCCTTGTATTGGTACAACAACAGGCACATAGACCAGTGGAAGAGAATTGAGAACCCAGATATAAATCCATCCACATATGAGCAGCTGACATTTGACAAAGGCTCAGAGTCAGTTAATTGGGGAAAAGATAGTCTTTTTAACAAATGGTGCTGGCATAACTGGATATCCATTTGCAAAAAAATGAAACAGGACCCATACCTCACACCAAGCACAAAAACTAACTCCAAGTGGATCAAAGACCTAAACATAAAGACTAAAACGATAAAGATCATGGAAGAAAAAATAGGGACAACCTTAGGAGCCCTAATACAAGGCATAAACAGAATACAAAACATTACCAAAAATGACGAAGAGAAACCCAATAACTGGGAGCTCCTAAAAATCAAACACCTATGCTCATCTAAAGACTTCACCAAAAGAGTAAAAAGACCACCTACAGACTGGGAAAGAATTTTCGGCTATGACATCTCAGACCAGCGCCTCATCTCTAAAATCTTTATGATTCTGTCAAAACTCAACCACAGAAAGGCAAGCAACCCAATCAAGAAGTGGGGAAAGGATATGAACACACACTTCACTAAAGAAGATATTCAGGCAGCTAACAGATACATGAGAAAATGCTCTCGATCATTAGCCATTAGAGAAATGCAAATTCAAACTACGATGAGATTCCATCTCACTCCAACAAGGCTGGCATTAATCCAAAAAACACAAAATAATAAATGTTGGAGAGGCTGCAGAGAGGTTGGAACTCTTATACACTGCTGGTGGGAATGTAAAATGGTACAACCACTTTGGAAATCTATCTGGCGTTATCTTAAACAGTTAGAAATAGAACTACCATACAACCCAGAAATCCCACTCCTCAGAATATACCCTAGAGAAACAAGAGTCTTCACACAAACAAATATATGCACACCCATGTTTATTGCAGCTCTGTTTACAATAGCAAAAAGCTGGAAGCAACCAAGGTGTCCATCAAAGGATGAACAGTTAAATAAATTGTGGTATATTCACACAATGGAATACTACGCATCGATAAAGAACAGTGATGAATCTGTGAAACATTTCATAACATGGAGGTACCTGGAAGACATTATGCTGAGTGAAATTAGTCAGAAGCAAAAGGACAAATATTGTATAAGACCACTATTATAAGATCTTGAGAAATAGTATAAACTGAGAAGAACACATACTTTTGTGGTTATGAGGGGGGAGGGAGGGAGGGTGGGAGAGGGTTTTTTACTGATTAGTTAGTAGATAAGAATTGCTTTAGGTGAAGGGAAGGACAATACTCAATACATGGAAGGTCAGATCAACTGGACTGGACCAAAAGCAAAGAAGTTTCCAGGATAAAATGAATGCTTCAAAGGTCAGTGGAGCGAGGGTGGGGGTTTGGGGACCATGGTTTAAGGGGACTTCTAAGTCAATTGGCAAAATAATTCTATTATGAAAACATTCTGCATCCCACTTTGAAATGTGGCGTCTGGGGTCTTAAATGCTAACAAGGGGCCATCTCAGATGCATCAGTTGGTCTCCACCTGGATCAAAGGAGAATGAAGAACACCAAGGTCACATGACAACTAAGAGCCCAAGAGACAGAAAGGGCCACATGAACCAGAGACCTACATCATCCTGAGACCAGAAGAACTAGTTGGTGCCCGGCCACAATCGATGACTGCCCTGTCAGGGAGCACAACAGAGAACCCCTGAGGGAGCAGGAGATCAGTGGGATAAAAAAAAAATGCAGACCCCAAATTTGCTTAAAAAGACCATACTTAATGGTCTGACTGAGACTAGAGGAATCCCGGCGGTCATGGTCCCCGAACCTCCTGTTGGCCCAGGACAGAAACCATTTCCGAAGACAACTCATCAGACATGGAAGGGACTGGACAGTGGGTAGGTGAGAGATGCTGATGAAGAGTGAGCTAATTATATCAAGTGGTCACTTGAGACTGTGTTGGCATCACCTGTCTGGAGGGGGGATGGGAGGATAGAGAGAGTTGGAAGGTGGCAAAATTGTCACGAAAGGAGAGACTGGAAGGGCTGACTCATTAGGGGGAGAGCAAGTGGGAGTACGGAATAAGGTGTATACAAACTTATATGTGACAGTCTGACTTGATTTGTAAACGTTCACTTGAAGCTCAATAAAAGTTAATAAAAGAAAAGAGATTACTGCACACAATGATCATTGATCGCTAGACTCGACGATGTGAAAATGTCAATTCTACCTAAAGCATTCTACAAATAAAATGAAATCCTGAACCAAATACCAACAGCATTCTTTAATGAGATGGAAAAACTAATCGTTAACTTTATATGGAAAGGAAAGAGGCCCCAGGTAAGTAAAGCACTATCTTGTGGCATAGTGGTTAAGAGTTCAGCTGCTAACCAAAATGCTGGCAGTTCAAATCCACCAACTGCTTCTTGGAAATCCTATGGGGAAGCTCCACTTTTTCCTATAGGGTCGATATGAGTGAGAATCAACTTGACGGCACCTAACAACAACAACAACATTGAAGAAGAAGAATAAAGCGGGAGGATTCGCACTACCAGACCTCAGAAACTACTATGCAGCTAGGTAGTCCAAATAGCCTGGTACTGGTACAATGATAGACACATTGACCAATGGAACAGAATCGAGAGTCGAGATGTAAATTCATCCACTTACAGACAACTGATATTTGACAAAATCTAAAAGTCCATTACATGGGGGAAAGACAGTCTTTTTAACAAATGGTGCTGGCAAAAATGGATAATCATCTGCCAAAAAATGCAACAGGACCATACCTTACATCCCATGCAAAAACTAATCCAAAGTGGATCAAAGGCCTAAATATAACACTAAAAACTACCAGAATCATAGAAGAAAAAATAGGACAATTATAGAGGCCCTAATAAACGACATAAATAGGATACAAACCATAACTGACAATACATAAACCCAAGAAGATAAACTAGATAACTGGAACCTTCTAAAAATTACACACTTAAGCCCATCAAAAGGCTTCACAAAAAAAGTAAATAGAGAACCTACAGACTGGGAAAAAATTTTGGCTGTGACAAATCTGGCAAGGTTTTAATCTGTAAAATCTATAGGAATATCCGACACCTCTGAAACAAAAAGACAAGTAATCCAATTGAAAAAGGGGCAAAGGACATGAACAAATACTTCATCAAAGAAGACATTCATTCAGGAGGCTAACAGACACATGGGGAAATACTCCTGATCACTAGCCATTAGAGAAATGCAAATCAAAAGTGCAATGTGATACCGTCTCACCCTGACAGCACTGAAATGGATCAATAACAAATCTTGGACAGGCTGCGGCGAGATCCAAACTCTTATGCACTGCTGGTAGGAATGAAAATGGTACAATTTTGGGAAAAGATATGTCACTTCCTTAAAACCTAGAAATAGAAATCCTGTAGGATCCAGCAGTTAGACTCCTAGGAATATATAATAGAGAAATAAGAGCCGTCACACAAATAGATATGTGCACACTCATGTTCATTGCAGCATTGTTCACAATTGCAAAAAGATGGAAACAACCTACATGCCCATCAACAGATGAATGGGTAAACAAGCTATGGAACACAAAAAAAATGAAATACTTCCCCTACGATAAAGAACAATGAGGGCTCTGTGAAACATCTCACAACTTGGACGAACCTTGACGGCATTAGGCTGAGTGAAATAAGTCAGTCACACAAGGACAAATACTGTATGAGGTCACGAGTATAAAAACTCATGAAAACGTATACACACAGAAAAAAGCAATCTTTGATGGTTACTAGGAAGGGGGAGTGTATGGAGGGAAAAACACTAACTAGAGAATAAATGTGTGGTAACCTTGGTGAAGAGTAAGAGAGTACACAACACTGGGGAAGTCAGCACAACTTGACGAAGGCAAGGTCATGGAAGCTTCAAAGACATATGAAACTACCTGAGGGACCAATTACTGGGCTGAAGGCTGTGGACCACAGTCTCAGGAGACATCTAACTCAATTGGCATAACATAGTTTACAAAGAAAATGTTCTACATCCTACTTTGGTGAGTAGTGCCTGGGGTCTTAAAAGCCTGTGAGTGGCCATCTAAGATATTCCACTGGTCTCGCCCCATCTGGAGCAATGGAGAATGAAGAAAATCAAAGACACAAGGGAAAGACTAAGCCAAAGGACTAATGGAGCACAACTACCACAGCCTCCACCAGACTGAGTCCTGCCCAACCAAATGGTGCCTGGCTACCAACACTGACTTCTCTGACAGGGATTATGACAGAGGGTCCCCAAAAATACAAGAGGAAAATGTAGCACAAAATTCTAACTCACAAAAAAAGACCACACTTACTGCTCTGACAGAGAAATTAATTTGCTCTGTAAGCGTTCATCGATAGCACAACAAAAGCAAACTAAAACAAACAAACAAAAAAGGTAAGAAAGATCTTCCACTAGAGTTTGCAGAGAGAGCATACTAGTGCCCAAGCCCTGAATCTGGACTTCTAGTCTCCAGAACTGTGAGACAGTGAGTTTCTATTCTCTAAAGCCACCTCCTTTGTGGTGTTTTGTTATGGCACCCCTAGGAAACCTAGACACTCTTTCTCCAGCTTTCACTGAACAATGACCTTGTGTTCACCTTCTTCTAACACCGTTTCCCGGACACTTGGTGAATAGGAAACGTCATCTGTGTTAGTTGGAAACACAGGCTTGGATTGATAAATATTTGGGAAAGGCACACCTTTGAACTTCTGAGTGCACTGTGATTTTTCTGTCAGTGTTCCCCTTGGCGGCTCCTGGAAGTTCTACCAAAGTTCTCTTTAGGGAGATATTGATCCCTATGAAACCCTTAATCAGAAAATTAAGAGAGACAGAAAAACAAATGCAATTAGATATTTTTCAACCTTATTCCTAATAAACGAAATGCAAATTAAAACAGACAAATATGCCATATATCTAGCATGTGGGAAACAACACTTTATTCAATGAGGGAACAGGTAGAAGGAGGTATGATGGAAATAAGACTACTCACCAAAGACCCTTTCATATAATTTTTGTTTCTTTGTAGGTATATTTCATAGTTTAAAAACAAAATTATATAAAGAAGGGAAGTAGAAGCAAAACCTAAAATTTAAAACGAACTACAGTAAATAAATTTAAAACTTCATCAATATGGTAATGTAACCGTGGAAAGATCAGAATTATTACAAGTTGTTTTGGAAGAGAGTACTCACACACACCCTAGAGGCAAACATCCTCGGACAAAAGAAATGCAAAGAAATTTTAACTTTCATTAAGTAATCGAGCTGTGATTTAATACTGTTAGCATTGCTCTGAGGATGCTATCTTTATAAATGTCATAAAACGGAAAGAAAACAGTAAAAAGAAAATACATTACAAAGTTACTTAAAAACTACATTATTAAGCTTTACTTGTAAAATCCAGTAGAAACTACTGAATTTTAAAAGTCATTTATATTTCAAAGATCTGACCAAAAAAAGGTACTGGAAGCGTTAAGACTTTTAAGAGAATTGAACATTCTCAATTAGCACAATAGTACACAATTCATGTAGTCTAAATTGTTGTTGTGTGCCATCGGGTCAATCCTGACTCATAGTGACCCTATTTGACAAAGTAGAACTGCCCCACAGGGTTTCCAAGGTTGTAAATCCTTATGGCAGCAGACTGCCACTTCTTTCTCCTGTGGAAACAGCTAGTGGGTTCGAACGACCAACCTTTTGGTTAGCAACCAGGGGCTTAAATTTCACTCCACTAGACCTCTAATAATAAAATCAGAGCTAATGGAAAGATGCCTGACAGCAGGTGATGGGCAGGAGAAGTACACAGTGAGCTGAGAACATTGTGCTGTGCTACAAGAGGAAAAATGCACAAAGGCTAATGGGAATATGTCAAATACTGTCAGAACCCAGTCAAATACGGCACCCGTTAGCCAAATTTGCAATAATTTGGGCTGAAAAAGAAGAAATCGCTATAATTGATTGTGACAAATTGAACAAATGAAATCCCTTCTTGATACACAACAAAAAGGACAGAGAGTTCTTCACCCAGCTCCCTTAGTACTGCAGTTCCTACAGATCCCTTTTGAATTCTGTTGGTAAGATTGAGTTTGATCTTTAAAGGTTTTGTATTTTTGTAGAAATTAAACATGTTTCTAGCCAAGAGTGATATTAAGCATTTAAAGTTATTTGAAATGTATGAACATAAAAATTGTATTTCACAATCTTTTCATTGAATATTTACCAAAACTCTCCTACACAGACAATATCATCAAAATATTATTAGGCTCTACCATACTTACAAAGCCTTTAGAGCCAACAAATGTATTGTCTGTTTAAAAAGCCGTCTTTATTTTAAAACATTGTTGTGATTAAAATATATGTTAAAAATTTAGAATACAGGCAAGGATAAAGGAGTTAAACACTAATACTTGCTTCTATTAACTCTAAACTCAAGTACGATATTGTCGATGGGTGCCATCGCATTGATTTCGCCTCATAGTGACCTCATGTGACAAAGTAGAACCAAGTAGGGTTTTCCTGGTTGTAATCTTTACAGAAGTAGGTTGCCAGGCCTTTCTCCCATGGAGCCACTGGCGGGGTTCAAACCACCAAACTTTGGGTTAGCAGCCATTTGTGCCATCAGGGCTCCTTAACCCAAACATAGTCATTGAAATATGTTACCAACTTTCCTATCTTTGATCTATAGACATTAATTCAGAGTTTACAGGATCGTGTGCATGTATTTGTGTGTGTGTTTATATAGTGGTTAAGAGCTACGGCTGCTAACCTAAAGGTCGGCAGTTCAAATCCACCAGGCGCTCCTTGGAAACTCTATGGGGCAGTTCTACTCTGTCCTATAGGGCACTATGAGTCAGAATTGACTCAATGGCAATGGGTTTGGTTTGGTTTATTGGGTTTTTATCACTTTTTATGTCAGTGTTAGGATTGCTATGAACACAATTCAATTTTAATCTCTCCTTGTAATTAGTTTGAATTGTTAAGTGTGCTAGACATCTTGCAGAAAACCATACATTTGATCTTTTTTGGCATATTTATCTATAGATAAGTAAGTAGACTAATATTAAGAACTGGTAAATAATTGCTTATATTTTGTTACTAGCATGGGCCTGACTTAGTTTGGTTTTTGCATGTTAGTCATGTAATATTATTTTGAAGATGGAGACCACCACATCTTTTCCATTTCCTCTGAAGCAGGGCATCTCAGAAATCCTCAGACGTTTTGTTGAAAATTTTGAGACTTAGGAAAGTGATGTACTGAAGTAGGCACTGAAATAAGTCCCTCTACTTTCTTGCCAAGGATGTTTTAGGAACAGGACACATAGCTTTATGGTTTGCCAAGTTTTAATATGGTGCTTTTCAGTGTCAGATATTGGTCTCTCAAATTATAATTACATCATTCACTTAATACTTAATGCAAACTCTAATTTACGAATAAAAATGACAACATTTAGAAAATAAGATTGTAAAAACTAGATTAATAATACAAAATCGAGGATATGTATGTATATCGATTATATAAGTGCGTTTTAACCAAAGTATGATTTTTCACAACTGGGATACTTCAGCTTCCCTTCCTGACAAGTTGTTCGAAAAGTTGCTCTTGGCGTCTTTTCCGTATATCCCCATTTACAAGTAAATTCAACAGTATCATTTGTTTTTGAATAAATTTTTTTGTCATGTTTCCATTTCAACTTTATATTATGTTTTTCCATCATTTCTTCTGATATTACGCATGCATCTGAAAGAAAAAACAGACAAAACTTACTAGTACACAAAGAATTATTTTCATAGACTTTCAGAGTTTCAATGGTTTAGGAATTCTTTCTCTAAACCTTTCCAAACTGTCTCTGTGAAAAATCACCGTGTATATTTCAATATTGTGAAATTGGTAAACCTAAATAACCTAACGTATTGCAGTCAAGTCAATTCAACTGTGACTTGCCAAGTCAATTCCAGCCCCATATGTTGCAGCATAGAATTGCCTCATAGGTTTTCTTGGCTGTAATCTTTACAGAAGCAGATTGCCAGGCCTTTCTTTCACAGCAAGGCTTGGTGGACTCAAACTCCAACCTCTAGGTTTGTAGATGAGTGCAAATTGTGTGTGCAACCCAGGGAACTGAAATGAGTAAATAAGGCAAAAATGACATACTATACTTCCTAAGTGATAACGAAGTTACTATCAAAGAATCATAACATGAATTATATTAAGAGTTTTGCATTAAAGAAACGTTCATATCTATATTTCAGTAAGAATTTCCTAAATTTCATATCCTCACATATTAACCTTGGAAAATATTATGGAGCAGTTCTACTCTGTAACACGTGGAGTTGCATTGAGTAAAAATTGACTCGATAGCAACAGGTTTTGCTTTATTAATATTTGGAAGTCAAGTATTCAACAAAATGGTTCTTCACTAATTTATAAATATAGTATAAATAGTAAAACATCTTCCTCATTACTCTGATTTTTCCATGTGCAGGAGAATACTGAAGTACTTACCTAAGCATTTTGGCGGTTCTGACCACTGTCCATTTCTACACTTTATATGTTTGTCGCCCTGAAGTTCATAGAAGGCCTGGCACTGGTACTCAACTGTAGATCCTTGAGCATATGTGGGTAATGAGAATGAAGTTGTGTCTCCATTTTCAATAGGTGGAGGGGGCCCACATTTTCCTTCAGAATCTAAATATATATATATATACATATATATGTTATATGATTTATTGAGATATCAGATCAATAAACAGATTAAAATGAGGCAAAATACAATTAAACATGATATGTAAAATTTCTGAGGAAAGAAATGATTCACTGAAGAATTCTAATAATATAAATTGAGTTGAGAGCTACAATATTTTTTAGTCCTCCCTTTTATCCTACTTTAAAACACACTAAAACATTAATAAACATGTCTGCTTTGCACTATTACAGTATCAATTTTTTTCTTCATGAGTATGTGCAGAAAAATTCATAGCTAAGATAAACAAAGGAATTTTTTCCCTTCTGTGATATAACATACTGTAGTGTCTATTGGGTCTCTAGGCATTTTTTAATTTTATTACAAAGGAAACATCAATTCTTTGCAAAAATTCAGTGAATAAAAAAATATGTGCTTGTACTTCTGCTAAGTATAACTAAAAATCTTTGACAGATTACATAAAACCAAAGTAAGAACACCCTGAAAGAGAAAGAGAAGAAGCTGGCTTTGGGGCTCAAGGAACCATATAATAGTGAGTTATTTGGGTTTTCTTTTTGTCTCCTGTATATCCTGAACTGGGCACTGGAGAAGACTGCAACCCAGAATCAATATCCAGTTCAGACAGAATAGTTCTGAGAAGAGTCTGTTTCTCACACCAAAGACTCTGGAAAGGAGCAGCCTAGCAAGACAGCAATCTTTTGAACAATACCCTACCTACTCTAGAAAATCACCATAGAAGAAATAAAGACCATCTTCCCCTCACCCATGATCATCAGGGCAGAGGCAGTGGCCTGGACTTCGCTCACACGCTGAGGTAACAAGGCACCTGTCCCCTTTCCATGGTGTCAGTGAGGCCAAATAGGAAGCCTGGTTTGCACCCTGCATGGTGGTAATGGAGGTCTATTTAATATCAGATTTAAATAGAATTTAGAGTTTCAAAACATAATACCCGAAATGTACAGGATACAATTGAAACTCACACATAATATCAAGACTGGGGAAAATCTCAAAAGAGAAAGACAATCGACAGATGCCAACACTGAGATGACTCAGATATTGAAATTAACTGAGAATGATTGGTAAAATTTAACGGGAATTATGTAACTAAAAAATACACTAACATTCTGAAAAATTCACTGAGTTCAATAACTGATTGGAGATAACAGAAGAGTGAATCCAAAACTTGATTATAAAGTAATAAAGATTAACCAATGTAAAAATAGAGGGAAAAGAAGTAAACAGAGTTTCAGATTTCTCTGGAAAAATAGGAAAATTTTGGACGTTGAAAAAAGAGAAAAGTTTGGAGGGGATAAAAAATTATTCAAAATAAAATGGATGAAAATTTCCCAAGTTGGGCATAAAGCATAAACCTGCATATTCAAGAAGCTGAATGAACTTCAAACGAGATAAAATCAGAGAAATATGTGACAAGACATATCGTAATCAAATAGCTGAAAAGTAAAGTAAAAGAAAAAAAAAATCTTGAAAGCAGCTATAGCAACAGTATGTATTACCTAAAAGAGCAGAAGGATTCAAACAACAGTGGGTTATCCCATCTGAAATCAATGGAGGTCAGAAGGAAGTGATACAACATTTTTCAAACTCTGAAAGAAAAGAACTGTCTACCACAAATTAGGAATAATGAGGAAATAGGGACATTCTCACACAAAGGAAAACTAAGAGAATTTGTCTCCAGCGGACCCATCCTTAGAGAATGGCTAAATTAATTTCTTCAAATAGAAAGGAAAACATAACAGAAGGAGAAGTGAGACTTCAGGAAGAAAGAAAGAAAGAAAACTGGGGTAGATAAAAAATAATAGGGATAAATACAATACACTCTCTTTCTCCTCATGAGTTTGTTCAATTTTGGCTGTTGAAACAAAATTGTATCATCTGATGTGGTGCTCAGTGTATGCAGAGAAAGTACTTAGGACATTTCTATTAAAAATGTGGTGGGGTAAATGGAGTAACTGGGCAAAATGGAAGTAAAGCTTATACGCTTTGTTTGAAGTAGTGAAATAGCAACACAAGTAGACGTAAATTACATTCGTATATTGTATATATGTATAATATACATATGTATATATGTAGAGTGGAAACTCTGGTGGCATACTGTTAGTTTATATTGTATTGCAGAGCACAACCACTGGATAAAACAACTATACAAAGAGATATGCTAAAAGGCAATACAGATATGTAAAAAAGAAAATTAAAAAAAAAAACACTCAAGAAACTTACAAGGAAGGCAAGAAAATGGAAACAGGAATGAGAAACAGAAGAACCAAGCATAAAATGAGCAAAATGTCAGACATAAGCCCTAACATATCAATAATTACTTTAAATGCAAGTGGCCCAAATATACCAGTTAAAAGACTGAGAATAACTGTGTGAATAAGAGCAAGACCCAACTATACGCTGTCTAAAAAAACTCACTTCAGACCTCAAAACATTGGTAATTTCAAGCCCAAGCATGGAAATAAATACACCAGGCAAAAATTATTTAAAAAAAAAAACTCTGTTACTGGCTCCTCTTCTTTTACAAGCCCTAACTCTTGGCGTGTCCATTACTAAGTGTTCAGATTTCATTTTCTAGAAACACTAATTGCCTAGATGAGCTTACTCAGTCACACACTTCTAATTATAATCTACCTGCTGCAGGTGTCTAAATTTGTATCACTTCCTATGATCACTCCCCAGCTGTCTATTCCACTTCTCAGAGAGCTGTCAAACTTATGTAAACTGTCTTTTATACATTTATTCTTCAGGGAATAACTAAGTGCCTTCCTGCTGAAGATAACAGATTTTCTAAGATTCCATCTATTCATTTAATAGGGTCAAATCTTTCATACACAAATTAATCATATTACCTGGCTCAGTCCACAACAAGAATTAGATTTTAAGCATTATAATTTTATTTGCATTTGAACAAAAATATTCCACAAGCAATACTTTACTGCATGTTTATATCAACGTATGTTATTGCTACTATCTCTTTACAATGTTTTTCTGAAATAAGATATTCTACCTTTGCACTGAGGTGGTTCTGTCCAGGTTCCTCTCAGGCACATCACTTCTACCTCGCCATACAGGGAATAAGGTTTGTTACATTCATAACGCACTCTCTCCCCGGGTGGATACCTAGTCTTCTGTTCTGAGATAATATTAGCATTTTTCACCTCCGGTGGATTCCCACAAGAAAAATCTGAATAGAAAGAAAAATAGTCTCTTCACTAGGGTTCATTCTGAGTAACAAATCAATAAGTTAAATTGCAAGTTTTTTCAAATGAGCTTTAAAAGTCAGTAGATAACCTATCATGATAAAATTAAAAAATTATACAAAAAATTGAGGAAAAGTCGGTTAAAAAAATATATGCTGTAACATTAAGCGTCTACATCCTTAAATCTCTCGTTTATCTTCAGATACCAGTGAAAATGAGAGATGTCCTGGATGATCTTGGAATTTAGTAAACTAAATATCATATATTATAACTTCAGCACGAATTTAGAAACCACAAAAAATCAGAAAAAAGATATTATGTGACATCAGATTTAGATTTGTAATTATTCTGCTTATTAATCATAATTTTAGCCTCTTAGAAACATAGTATCTGTATACACTTCCTTATAGAATAAGTCAAGAAGAGCTAAGAGCTGGCCTTGAAGAATAACAAAATTAAAGAAAGAGAAAGATTATTAATTGAAAGTATTCAAACTGGAGATGAATAAAATAATAGAAAAATAAATCTATAATTTATAAAAACAACTCTATTAATTTTATTTGGCAAATGTTTAAAGATAGGATAATGCACAATGTATAATTCTTCAGAGTGTCAGGTATATATGAAGCAAGAGTAGGTTATAGCCTTGGTTCCCAAATGAAAGTGTGTATATACGCTTCTGTATTAAAAAAGAAAACCCATGGCAATGGGGTCGATTCTAACTCATAAAAACTCTATAGGATGGAGTAGAACTGCCCCATAGGGTTTCCAAGACTGTAGTCTTTATGGAAGCAGACTGCCACGTCTTTCTCCTGCAGAATTACTGGAGGGTTCGACTTACCCACCATTTGGTTAGTAGCCCAGTGCTTCACAACTGTGCCATCACGGCTCCTGATAATCTTCTGTAAGGCTTGTTAAAACAACGTCAGGGGCCCTCTCCCAGAATTTCTGATTCAGTAGGTCTGGGGTGGACCCGTGAATTTATATGTGTAACAATTTCCCAGAAAATGCTGAACCTGCTATCTCAGGGACCACTCTTTGAGAACCACTGGGCTATAAGATTAACCATTAGCTATGCAATATCATTCTAGGCTCATTTTTTACAAGTGATAGAGAAATAATTCCCTATTTTATTGCCTAAAACACTTTATAAATAAATTTAGAAACTTAATCAAAGTACCTCTGCATGTTGGACTACCTATCCATCTGCTCTTGATGCACTTTACAATATTTGACCCATCTAAATGGAAATCTTTTTCACACTCATACTCTACTTGTTCTCCTGACCTATACGATTCTTTTTCTGGGTCTTTGAGTATGGCATTGGCAAATGTGGGTAATTTAGAACAACCTGTACCTGAAAGAAAAGAAACATGCATTTGTTTAGTAAATCTTTAAAATACATATATTTCGGTAATTATATTCCAAAATAATAATCAGCTACATATCAAACTAATGAATACTGTACGATCTTATTCTTACAGCTTGACAAAATAAGTTTTACACAATCTTGACATAACTACATTTAATTGTTCTATACTCAGAAAAGGCACAAGGTGGAAATGGCACTAGTGCAGCCTGAGGAGATATGGGTAGTCGTAATGCTTGCATTCTGATTTATTCTTGCCCCATACTAGTCACTTATGTATATGGGTTTATTTTTTTCTTTTTGCTTCTGTAAGAATCTAAGTTATGTGTAATTACTTCAAATATTTTACAGAATTATATATTAATAAGAAGATAATTGATAAGCTGACAGCAGAGGGAATGACAATTGGATTGATGAGTAGGGGTTACTTGGGCTTTATAAATTAAGACAAGAAGTCTGAAAATAAAGATTAGGAGATGCTAAAAGCACACCCAAGAGGATTTAAAAGGAAATAATTTGGCCCAAGTTGCCAAACTTTTCTTATTACTAAGACTATAATTTTCTGTCAAAATCTAGGATTTTCCAGAGATAAATTGTTAAACTCTGCAATTACTGCTTAGTTGCTTATTTGTACCATTTATGCTTTGAATAAAAGATACCTACTGGGTTTTGGGTTATCATCCGTGGAATAAAATTAAATACACTTTTAATTAAGATAATTAAAAATATATACTTTTGCATTCTGGTAGGGTAGGCCATTTTCCTCTTAAACATTTTATAGATTCAGGTCCATCAATCCCAAAACCATCAGTACAGTTGTAGGTAACTTCTTCTCCATGTTGGTAGCTGTCTAACTCATGAGACAGAACAGCATGATCAATCAAAGGTGGTGGCTCACAAGGCAGCCCTTAAAAAACAATGAAAGAATGCATTCATGCTTCATTTCTTCTGAAATTTAATTTTATGTACTGGGTGTCCCATGTAGCAGTTTTACTTGAAAAGAAGTGAAAACACAGGAGTTACTATCACACCACAAAAAGGTGCAAAAACACTTTCTAAATCCTCCATTCTGTTGTCTGTCACAACCTGAGCAAGAAACAGTGACTTACAATGTTGATGCATTTATGAAGGATATAGCCAGTTTTTTTTTTTTTTTTCTCTAGCCAGTCATGAGTGTTAAAAAGAAACGCATTGAAGATGAATGATCCTAGGAAACGTACCATTATGTTCTAAGAAATCAGAAAAAACGTTGCAGGAAAAACATTTAGAAAATTAAAAAAAAAAATACCAGTTGGCAATGCAAACACTACAACTTAATAACTTATAAATAACTTATAAATAGCTAAATTTAATTATTGCATGCATCACGTTTTAAGACAAAATAAATGGCAGAGTTTAAAGGGATTCTATAATGAGTTAGTGAAATTAACAAAAATAATTGATTTGATTATGCAAAAATTATTTTAATGTTGAAATACATAAACAATTATGTATACAAATTATACTGTCTTATGACTTTGGTCGCTATGAGTCGGAATCGAGTCGAAGGTACTGGGTTTTTGTTTGGGTTTATGACTTTGGTGACAACTGATTATTTTTAGTAAATTATTCTGGAAACAAATTTACTTGTCCATGTGCCCTCACCTACACACTGAGGTGGAGAACTCCATTTTCCCAAGTGGCATGTTATCCCATCTTCTTCGGATAGCTTGAAACCTTCTTCACAGACATAAGTTAATTTAGTGTCATGTGGGTAGAGTCTAGGTGTGGGTGTTTCTTTCCTTTCTTCTGAAAATGTAGTTGAGTTAATTGTTCCATTTTCAATATGAGGTGGCTGAGAACATGGAACTTTTTCTATATAAACAAAAGAGATCAAAGGGTGAAACACAAATATGTTTAAATAAAAAAATAAAAATAAATACTATTTGAAATTATAAGATATTTAAATAAATAAAATTGTTTAAAAACTGAACAAATATCTGGAACTTGCAAGGAAGGATAGATATTGTCACAATCTATGCCACTAAAAAAAAAAAAAGAATTTTTTTTTTTTTATGCTACTATCCTCTTGTTGAATATCCTCCTTCATTCTTCTCATGTTCATCATGAGGAATGAAATAATAACAAAAAATTTATCTGGTATTTAAATAATATCCCTAAATCTTTTGTCTGTATTAATTTCACAAAATAAGTGAATGAATGCTGATTAATTTGGGCACAAAGATTATAATTTACTGTTTTAGACAAAGAGTGATAGACACAGAGAAAGGGTTTCTTATTGTTCAATTATGCAAAGCACTGTAGAGTATTAACCTCATTTGGAAGGAATGTTCTAAAGCAAGTTATGAACTACTAACCAACACAGCGAGGTATTGACTGCCATCTTCCATCTTTGCACACGATTTCATCTCCATCCTGAATTAGGTAATTTTCTTGACAGAGAATAGATATTTTTTCTCCTTCCTGATAATTCACTGTCATTGTCATATTTTGAGTATTAGGAATGTGAGGTGGAGGTGGGCAAGGTTTTTTTATTTCTTCTGAGAACAAAAATTAGATTGATTAAAAAAATCATAAATTAAAAAATATAAAGAGGATAGTTTTACTACATAGAATATTCGATACCAATGTATCATAAATGATCATACAATAATTATTATGCTCTATAAAAAAAAAATTTTTTTTAATTTTTTTATTATATTTGTGGTGCAGAAACCCTGGTGGCTTAGTGGGCAAGTGCTACAGCTGCAAACCAAAATGTCAGCAGTTTGAACCCAGCAGGTGCTCCTTTGAAACTCGATAGGGCAGTTCTACTTTGTCCTGTAGAGTTGCTATGAGTCAGAAACCAGTAGTTGGCAATGGGTGTGTTTTTTCTGTTTGTTTCTTTTTAATATATAGAGCCCTGGTGATGTAGTGTTTGTAACAGCCCAGAGCTCTTAATCAAAAAGTCAGCAGTTTGAATCCACCAGCTCCTTGGAAACCCTGTGGGGCAGTTCTACTCTATGGCATGAGTCAGTATGGACAGTTGGCAACAGTTTTTTGATATTTATACATGTAGGGCTCTTTGTAGCTTTACAATATCTTAATATTAACACTTTTGGTTTGTATTCTTATAGTTTTCCTTCTAGCTTCTTCCTTTGATTCTTTCTGTGATCAATCTTGAATAATTTATAGAAAATCTACTTTAATTATTTCTAACCATTAGGACATTTCACAGGATTACCTGTTGCCATCGAGTTGATTTGGGCTCATTGTGATCCTACAAAGGAGAGAGTAAAACTGCCCGAAAAAATTTCCAAAAGCAGCTGGTGAGTTGGACTGCTGACCTTTTGGCTAGCAGCCAGAAGCTTAACCACTGTGCCACTGATGAGCCAGAGTAAGAATTAATTTACAATCAATTCACCTAGTACTGACTCTTGGCCAAGATTAAGAATTAAATATGTTCACTAGTGATTTATAGTGTGCTATTTTTATTCAAAACGTGAAACTGTTTATAGCTTGTTTACACTAGTTAGTGACATTTAGATTGATGATAGGCACACAGTTTAACAGATTAAACAGCCTGGCTTTAGTTATATACCAACAGGGTATAACAGACCCCTCTGTTAACTTGTGTCTGAACTCTCCTGAAACTGAGATACCTCAGGTATATCTTGTGGGTTTATAATCTGAAGATGAGGCATGTCCTGTCTGACTGAGAGGGGACTCTGGATGGCTGTACCTGAGAGTTTTTGACCTCTTTCTGACTCCCTGATTTTGCTTTTTCCTCTTGTGCTGGGAGCTTTACCTTTATCAAAGCCTCATACAGCTGTACCCTGGGAAGCCTTGGGAGGCCTTTCAGTTGTCCCACACTTTGTGATCTATCCAGGGAGATATTTGAATAAACCTCAATAATCCCAATTAATAACTTCAGGTTTTCTGTTTCTGCCTAAGTCAGTATGAGTATTTTATGTTTGATCAAAAATATTTTGCCTCATTATTGTTTTTATATTTCTTTGTATAATTTTTCAATGTATACTTACAGATTTATTTTCTTGTATTTTTTTTCTGATATTTAAATTTTTTTGTTCAAATATTCTTAACTTGTTCTTTGCCTTCATAGGTCTAGCTAGAGTTTGATTTACATATTTTCCTAAAAACTGAACTATAAATTTATTAATACGCTATATATATGGATTTTTGATTATCTTATATTAATGTATGCTTTATTCTTTCCTTTAAGTTCTTCGGGTGTATGTCGTTTTCTAGATTCTATATTGTAATGCCAATTGTTTTTATTTTATTTCCTTTTTTGCTGATGGATATTTTAAAATGATGATACTCCTGTTTTCATTGTATCCCATTGATTTCAATGTGTAATGTTTTCATTTAAATTTTTTGACAGTACTCTATCACATAGGGTCACCATGAGCAGAAATCAATGCGACAGCACATAACAATCACAACAAAGGCTTATATTTAGAAAATGGGATTGTTTAAATGCCACATTTTAATTTACTACCATAAGAAATGAGAAGAAAAAATTAAATTCAAGCAATGGGAAAGGAGAAGAGAATAAAGACCACAGAAGAGAGAAAATTGTCAAAGAAAAACAGAAAAGAGAGACAATCAATCAAGATAAATATAAACAAGCTAAAAGTACAAAAGAGAGGAAATGGAGAAAATTAAAAACCTTAAAATAGATTATTTGAAAAGATTAATACAATTGAAAACAAAACTGGGACAAGTGATCGAGATAAAAGAGAACAAAAATGATCAGTATTAGGGATGAAAAATAGCTATCACCAAGGATCCTACAGATATTAAAAGGAACACAGAACATTAAGTGAATATTGGGAACAACTCTATGCTAATTATTAGATAAGTTAGATAAAATGGACATATTTCCTAAATAATGCAACTTCCATACCCTGACAAAAGACAACAGAGAAAATCCTGATAGCCCTCTACCTGTTAAAGGAATTGAATTCTTCATTAAAAAAAAAAAAATTTCAAAAAATTAAAACAATCAGATGACTTCAGAGATGAATTCTATAAAACATTAAGGGAAAAATAAGATACATATTGCACAGATTCGACGGCACTAGGTTTTATGGCACAGATACTTTCAAAGTACAGAGGAACGAGGAACATTTCTCAGTTCATTATATGAGGGTACAAGAGCCCTGATAACAAAACCTGTTGCAGATATTACAAGAAACTGTAAGTAAACACCAATATCCCCCATGAACACATAGACACAAAAATTCTCAACTATATTTTATCAAATCAAATACTTCAAAATGTAAAATAGTAGTCATAACATTATCATAAGAATAAATATTACAATGAAGTAGAGTTTATCCAAGGAAGGAAAGCTTTGTTTTACATTCAAAAACCAATATATGGGATTCAACATTTTAACAGAATTAAGAAGAAAATCACTTCATCATATCAAAAAATGCAGCAAAACTATTTAATGATGTTGAACATCCGTTAATGATAAAAGCTCTTAACTAACTAGGAATAGAAGGAAACTTCTTCAACCTGATGAAGAGCATTTTTAAAAATCCTAAAGCTAACTTCATAAAAAAAAAAAACAAAACTTCATAGTTGTGGCTAAATATCCAATGGTCAGGAACAGATCAAGGGTGTTTGTTCTCATCACTTCCTTCAACACTCTACTGGAGGTTCTAGACAGTTTCAGAAGATAAGAAAAGAAGCAAAAACATAAAAATGGTACAGAGAAATAAAAATATAATTTGCAATGATATAATTGTGTATGGAAAATTCTAAAAGATCTACAAAGCTACACCTAAATAAAGAAGGGAATATAGTATAAAATTAATATGCAAAAATCAAGTGTATCTATACCTGTTTCAAAAATTTGAAAATCCGAAGTTTAAAAATAGTACAACTATAATAACAAAAAATGTAAGTTAGGAATAATTATTTTAGAACTGCACACCTTTTACACTAAAGACATTCATGAGAAAAATGGATCAGATATAAATAATTGGAGAAATATATCACATTTATGGACTGGAAATCCAACATGGTTAAGATGTCTATTACCCCTACTTGTCTGTAGATTTGATGCCATCTCTTTCATTATCTAGGCAGATATTTTCTAGAAATTGATATACTTTTTTTTTAATTTTTATAGAAATACAAAGACCAGAATAGCTATCAAACTTGAAATGAAAATCCATTGCCCTCAAGTAGATTCTGACTCACAGCGACCCTACAGGACAGAGGAGAACAGCCCCACAGGGTTTCCAAGGCTGTAAATCTTTATGGGAGCAGACTGCCCCATCTTCTCCTGAAAAGCAGCTGGTTGGTTTGAACCACCAACGTTTTGGTTAGCAGCTGAGTGTTTAACCACTACACAAAAAAAAAAAAAAAAAAATACACAGGTGCTCATTAAATCAATCTTGAAAGGAAGATCATATTTGGAGAACAAATACCGTGCTTCACAACTTACTGTGAAGTTACAGTTATCAAGGTAATGTGATTTGGGCATAAGGATAAATAAACAAATAAATAAAAAGTCCAGAAATAAACCAGCACTACTACAGTCAATTACTTTTCATTTTAAGATCTTTTTATCATGTGTTTTTAGGAACTGGGTATCCACCAAAAAAAAAAAAAAGAGAGAACATCAACCTGTACTTAGCACTGTACTCAAAAAGCAATACAAGATAGACGATATACTTAAATGCAAATCCTAAAACTATCAAGCTTCTAGAAGAGAATGCAGAGGAATATGTGCACTTCACTGAATACAAATATTACTTGCTTCCTTAAAAAAAAAAAAAAAAGCGTAAACATGTTGAACGGTAGATAGTAGGTTTGCTTTAGGATTGGTGTGAAACTACCATCTGTATGCTAGACCTGTCTCAGTTAAAAGCATTGAGGGTAGTGGTACAAGGTTTCTCACAGTTGGAGAAGTCATTTATAGACAAGAAGCTTGGGAAGACTCGGATGAACTCTGCTATTCAATTGGAATTGGAGGTGTCAGTATGACTCGAGATTTTCAAGATAGAGATAGAACGGGGCCCTGGTGGCAAAGTGGTTAAGAGCTTGGCTGTTAACCAAAAGGTCAACAGCTCAAATCTACCTTGCAAACCCTGCTCTGTCCTATAGGGTCATGGAGTCAGAATCAACTCCACGGCAACGTGTTGTTTTTTTAGAGGTGAAAAAATGATAGATGATAGATAATCAATATAGATGTAGGCATACATATGGGTTGATTGTGTGTAATAAAAGTCCCACAGTAATGAGCACAACTTAGTGCCCAGATGTTGATTTAAAGCCACCAAGTTTCTGCATGGTTGTTATACAGACAACTAATGCCGAAGATACAATTATTACTTAGAAACATTGTTTTGTTTAGCTTTTAAATGACCTTGTGGCTTGAAAAGTATTTGTAGTAATAACTAATTCTTTAAAAGACACAAAGATACTACTTTTACAATTTCGGAAGAAACAGCATAATTTTAAAAAAAAAAAAAAACATCATAAAAGAGACCTTACCTGTGCAAGTTAGCTCGGGATCCCACCTTCCATTTATGCAGGTTGTTTGTTTGTTTTGTGATTTTCCTTTACAAGTGTAAGAAAAGTTTGCATTATGATTAAATTCAGTCTGATCTGATGGCATTGAATGAGATATAGGTATCTTTGGTAATTTACATATCTCAAGTTGTTCTGTTGCTGTAAAATAAAAATATTCCCATGAAAAGACAAATTATAAAAATTTAAGCATCTACTATGTAACTCTATAGAATTGGTGATATAATGAAATTATGATTTATGCCAATGAATTCTATCAATCCAGCTATTCCTGGTCATGTTGCATGTGATGGACTATTACATGTAAAAATAACTTTTGTGTCCATTCTTTGAAATATCAGAGTAAACATCTAACATAAAGATATATTGCACTTTGGGAATTGGATGAGTCTAAGAGGTTCACTCTCTTGGACGGTCTACATATGGAACACTCATCATGCAGCCTAATGTGGCCCCATATTTGAAATGTATGTAAATGTGCATATACTTTTACTTTCCTGATGTAAAAAGACACTACATTATTTTTAATCAATAATATGAAAGCATTAAAAATAAAAATATTACCTATGGCAAGAGAATCAAAGAAGCTGCTAGTTTAAATGCTTTATTTTTTCAGAAAGGTAGTGAAATATAAAATATACAGAATTTGAGTATTTTAGCAGCTGTCTTCAAGATCACCCCCCCCCCCAAAAACCAACAGATACAGGTACTTGAACCAAGAAAGGGGTGCTAAAAATCCTGACCCATTTTCTCATATAACCTTAGGGTCTTTGAGAAGTTATTTTATACACCAGATCATTCTATACCCCAATTATATTGCAATGCCATAGTAATGAATCTTTGTTGGCTCAAAATGAGTTAATATGTAGACTATGCAAACTTTTTATACAGCTACATATTCCAGTAATCCTATGATTATTAAATTTTTTTTTCTTTTTATGATTATGGGGGAAGCTCTGCTGGTGTAGTGGTTAAGAGCTATGGCTGCTAACCAAAAGGTTTGCAGTTAGAATCCGCCAGTCACTCTATTGACAACCTAGGAGGCACTTCTACTCTGTCCTATAGCGTCACTATGAGTTCGAATCGACTCGACGGCAATGGGTTTGGTTTGTTTTTTGTTTTTTAAGATTACGGGAGTCTTTTCAAATTTGGTAAAATAGCAATATAAGTCGTTGGTAGTATTTTTTGTTAATGATTAGAAAAGCAGTGTTGAATGAGGTTGAACAAAGTCAAGTAATTGGCCAAAGAAAAGCAATAGTTTTGTAATACAACCCTGAAAGAAAGGAGGCTGATTCAAAACATACTAGAGAGTTCAGACAAAAATTACTTCCATCTTTAGGAAGGAATGACCTACAACATGATCTGGAGTAATGCTACAGACAAAGCAAGGTGTTCTTTGAGGGATAGTAACTGCAGGAATATCTGTAGTCAAGAAGAGTTGTTTTTGTCATTGACATGTTGTGTCAATAATGGTTTTATGAGTGGATTTCTTTATTAGGTGAAAAATAAACACATCTGGAAGAGTGAAGAACCCAGAATAGAGAGGGACCAAAAAAAAAAACACTGAGAGGGGTTAACCGGTAGAGTAAGGCCTACAATGGCTGGAAGGGGGTTACACTAGGCTGAATACATGGACAGAATTAAATTGATGAAGGCAACTCTGAGTTCAGGAAGGAATAACAATTGAAGCTGAGGTATTGGTATAGGTTAGAATGAAAAGCGGACAGTTCTTATGCTTGATTTTATCTTGGGTTTCTCTCCACCTGGAATGAAGTGAAATCATTCATGGAGATCAAAGAGGACAAAGGTGAGGCTGGATCATGAAGGATTGGAGGTGCCATTAACAGGAATGCGTTCAGCAAAAATGTAAGGATTAATCAGAAACAGAGTTTACTGATTCATTTCACGAACCCTATTGAATGTCTTCTTTATGTCAGCCAGTTAGTTTTTTGGGTATTGGGAATACAGAAGTGAATAAAACAGGTAGGAATCCGTGTTCTCCTGGAGCTTGATCCTGAGCTTTACCTTCTCCTGGAATTTATTAATGTCTACAGATCTGATGATTAAATAAGAGTGGGCATCCAGAACTTCTGAGTGAAGCACACAGGTAAAGTTTAAGAAAGAACTCGTTAAAATGAATCTGGGTTCCCCATCCTCCCAGCTGGACTTGGCCATCAAAGGGGCAGGATGAATCTCTTATAAGTGAAATCCATGTCAGATTTGTTTCCTGGCCCAACCTTCAGTGCCTCATGTCACTAAGTTATAGCCCAACTGAGAGGGCCTATGCCCCCCCACTCTGCAGCAGCTTCACTGCCTTTTGCTGCATTGGAAACAGACTAAGGAATGATCACTGTTAGAAGCTTTGAGAGAGGCAAGAGTAGCAATATGGGTATTTTCTCAACTTTATTTCTTTTTTTCCAGGCCCTGAAGCAATGAGTCATATAATAACAACAGTGGTATTCATGCAAAATAGTTATGTTTCCTGATAATTTGTACTCTTATATGACAATCTGTAGGTAAAATTTAGCTTCACAATTATAAAATAAACCATATTAATACCCTAATATTCTGTTGCTAGTTTATGTTTTTCCCCAATAGACACATATTGATCTATAAACAACAAATCTTTAGATTCATCACTATTCAAGAAATGACATTTTAGGCAATATCTCTAAATATATTTTTAAGATAAAAATAATACACTTTATTAAATGTCTATTTGAGAAGTATATTCTCACCAATGCACTGAGGAAGTTGGTTCCACGTTCCGCTGACACACATAATTGATCTGTATCCAATCATTGTAAAGGATTCTTTGCAAGTGAACTCCACTGAATCTCCATGGTGATAGGGAGGGTCAGAGGGCAAGCTGTAGCCATGCTCCAGTATAGGTATATCCCCACATGTACTCTCTTCCGCTACATAAATTTCACAAAAATAAGTTTCTCTTTAAAAGATAATTTGTCTTCATATGAATACAGATGCAATTGCTGATTCAAGTTTAAATATTAATATTGTATGTACATTACCAACACATATAGGCAAAGTTGTCCATTTTCCATCAACACATTGAATTTTCTTAGACCCCTTCATTAGGAATCTGAGACTGCAATCATATTCCACCACTTCATTGTGTTCATATTCTTCTTTCTTTGTTCCCTTAACGTCCCCGTTGAGGAGTTGAGGAGGTGGGCCACAAGAGTTTACTTGCCCTACAGTAGAAATACTGTTTAAATAATGGTTAAGTAGTTTCTTTTACAATAAAAAGTTAACCAAAGTGAAGAAATATTTTGTTTATTATTTCTTTCATGACAGTATTCTTAAACAATGAAAAAGGAACGGTGTTTACCCTGGATTCTTATTTCCCAATCCTGTTACTTCTACTGAACTACAGGAGCCCTGGTGGTGCAGGAGTCAACTGAAAAGTTGGCAGTTGGAAACCACCAGGGGCTCCACAGGAGAAAGATATGGCAGCCTGCTTCTTTAGAGATGTCCAGCCTTGGAAACCACATGGGGCCGCTACAGGTTGCAATCGACTAGACGGCGGTGAGTTTGGTTTTCATGGGATACTGGTTGCACAGTGGTTAGGACCTTAGCTGCTACCTGAGTGGAAGGTCAGTGGTTTGAACCCACCAGTGGTTCTATGGGAGAAAGATGTGACAATCTGTGGCCATTAACAGTGCAGCCTTGGAAAATCTATGGGACAGCTCTACTCTGTCCTACAAGGTCACTATGAGTTGGAATCATCTTGATGACAATGTTTTTTTGTATATTTGTTTCTTACACTGAACTAGGTCATTGTAGGTATAGTTAAAACTTTAAAATATGTTCAATAATCTGTATATTCTAAAGATGTGTACAGATTAGCAAATACGGTTGTATAATTAAAGTAATATTCATACTCCATGGAAACACTGTTGCAAAAATTTTTGAAAAAGTACAACAACTTAAGAAAATCTGTTGATCAACATATTTTGACTTTGATTAAGCCATACATGTGACTGGTGATTTAATTGACTTTAAACTGTTGGAATGTTGTGTAGAGAAGCAGAATGAGACTTGGGGTAAGACTCATCTATATAAAACATTCAACATTAATTGTGGCATTACAGGTAAAGGGGGAAAAAAAAAACAAAAAAATGAAGGTGTATCTCCAGTCTCAGCTGCCATACATGTATCTCTAAATACTCCTAATACACATTTCAATAAGCAATTGGAGAGATATCTATCTGAGCTGTCTACAACCCAACCCATATCCTTCCCAGGTATAACATATCTGGCTTAATGTGTTAGCTTACAATCTGAAAGGTCACAGAAAATGAAAAAAGGGAAAAAAAGGTGTTGATATCCAAGAAATAAATTGTTGTTCCATCAATTGTAAGATATTCACCTTTACATGTCGGGGGACTTGGGGACCATCCAAAGTGGTAGCACTGAGTGGAATCTGCTCCAACTCTTTTAAGTCTCTGTCTACAGGAGAAACGCAAGATATCTCCAACTCTGTATTTGTTTTTCTTGGGTGAAGCTTCTAAGTTTCGGGGTAAATCAGGAACACCACATTCTTTTTCTTAAAAAAAAAAAAAAGTAAAATAGTTTAAAGAGAAAATATAATTTATCATTGCCAAAATAAATTTTATATGGTCATACAACAATGAGGTGCTGGGTGCTATGCACACAGAGGGGCATCAGATAAGCTCTTTTCCTTAGAAAAAAAAACCTGACATTTTTTGTTCACCCTGTCAATTTTTGTGGCGCTCTGTGAGAAATATTAAGGTATTGAACAACAACATGTGTGTCCTGAAAATTTAGTTGTAAAGTAAACTTGCTTACTTTGGATCTCATTTTATCACTGGTATTTATAAAATTTAAGGTTAATTTTTTTCACTTTAGAAACATAAAATTATTCTTTCACATTAAGAAAAGGAAGCTACAGTTTTTTTATTGCACATTTAATAAAAATTTATATTTTGTTTGATGTAATTAACCCATTGCCATTAAGTCAATTCCATTGGGTTTCCATTGGGTTTCCGAAGCCGTAATCTTTACTCACGCAGACTGTTATATCTTTCTTCTGCAAGCAAGAAGGTGGGTTGGAACTGCTGACTTTCAGTTAGTAGCCAAGCACTTAACCACTGCACCATCACGGTTCCTTTTAATACAATGGAGGAACCAGAATGCAAGAGTGATGCCATATCTAATGTATTTTAAGTTAGAGGATCATTAAAAGTCAAATAATTGAATTTTTTTAAGAAGGAAGAAAACAGTCACTCATTAATTTATAAAGTTAAAAACTAGAATTTAAGACTTGGAATCATGCTAATAAGAAAATTCATGCCATCAAGAAGTTAAATATTAACACATGATCATAAAATTAAATGTAAATTAACTATTTCAAAAAATACTACAAAATAACTAAATAAATGCACTTTTGTTTTTATTTTTATGTTGAGATTAGGAGCTAAACTGAGATCACACTTGAATGAGAATCACTAATACTGCTCTCTTAAATTTCAATTCCATTCCACTACATAGCAATTCTTTTCTTTGTATTTCTGTTTGTTTACATGTTTTGTGCTCATCGTATATAGATTTTCTTTCTCATCATGTTGTGGAACAAACTGTCCTATGAAGAAAAACAATGATCTCAATCGTTGAGTATTTTTCAACTACTACATTTATGTAGAGATAATAACCTATGCAATGTGATTAAAGAAACCCTTTGAATGGGTATACCGTGAATTAGAGATATTTGGTTTTGAACAAAAGTCAAAATTGTAAATCCTAGTACTGATACCTGCAAATGTTAGCGTAAACTTTTAACCCTAAAAACACACTTCTTTAAGATTGTTGCAACCTCTTCTTTACTTTAAGTGTTTATGACAACAATTCTTTGGAAAACTTGCACCAAAAAAAAAGAACTCCAGAACATTTGATATAGACTTAGATATCAGACAACCTGTGTCTACTTTTCTGCCAAATATCTGAGGGAAGAATATTTTAAAAGAATATTAAGCTGTCATTCAATCAGCTACTGAAGGACTACACTATGCTGGTCATATGTTTACATGATCATACATTTTTTATAAAATTTGCTAAAGGGAGATATTTTTAACACATTAATTCCTACAACCATCTCTGTCATTCCAACTTTCTCTGCTTCACATTCTCCTGTCATGTCTAGCAGCATTGGAATGGCTATGAGAATTATGTATTCATAGTTTTCCTTTTTTTTTTTTAAGAAAGCTCCTCAAAATTGCATAAGGTCTGACTTCGAAAAACCTGTATCTGCCTCTAATCACAGAAAAGAAATCCAAACTATGATCCAAACCTTGTCTACAGTTATCTTATTTAAAATATGTTTATCATGTGCTTCTTTATTTGGTTTAATCCACTGTGTTCTCCCCAACCACACTATTCTATACTTCAATGAAAGCTCTGGAAAGGCAGGTCTATATTTTATTTCTCACTGTTTTCTCGTAGCCTATTTAACAGGTGTTTGTTAGCAGCCTAAATGAGTCAAAAGTAACTGGGCCCTCGACACACTAACCAGGTCTACCTCACTGCTGTAATACTCTCACTCTTTTCTCCACAGTATGTGTCTTAAACCTTTCCTCTCTGCACAGTGCTGCTCCTTCTCCTACCCCAAACACTGCTCATTCTCAGATGACATTGCCTCATACTTCACAGAAAATAGAAACCATCACCTCCTGCTTCTTTCCAGCATTCAATTTACAAAAGCCATTTTCCTTCTTTCCTCCTGTTACAAGGTTGAAGGGAGCCATGTTGCCACAAAGCCTGTTATCCCCACAGGAGCTCTGATTCCCTTTCCCTCCTGTAGTCACAGGGACATATCTACCTGCTGTATTCAATCTCTGTTTCCCTCTCTACCACATCCTTGTCCCCAGCAGTCAGCATGTTCTTATAGCTACAATCTTAAAAATAAATGAATAAATAAAACTTTCCATTGGTGCATAATTTCCTCTAGTCATATCCTGAACCTGTCACAGGAAAACTTCTACATACGGTTATGTCATATGCTTCTTCTCTTTTAACGTTTTCTTCTCTTCATGCCTACAACAGATTCATTTTTAGTTTCTTTTTTTTCCCCTCCTGATTCTCTGAATCCTCCTTTTTTCCATCTATGTTTTCACCTATTCCCTTTCTCTTTGAACTTTACATGTTGAAATATTTCAGGGCTTATGCCTACACTCTCTTCCTTTTCATTCTGTATGCTTCAATAATTAGATGTCATAACTCATAGGTTGATAATCCAAATGTTTATCATTTGACTAGACCTATAGTTCCAACTCTCCTGTTTATATATCTAATTTTAAATGACCATGAGTAGTTCAACCATAATGTTTCCAAGCCATAAGTTGTGGTATATCCTCCCGAAAGTGGTCTCTGTCCTACTAGCACCATCTTAGAAATTGGCTCCAGTGCAAGGAATAGCTTTTATGTGGCCTTTCTAACCGTGGTCCTATAACTTCCACAGAGTGATTGACTGGGCCACAGTCTTACAAGGGAATGGTATATCACTGTTATGGATTGAATTGTGTCCCCCCAAAATATCTGTCAGCTTGGCTAAGTCATGATTCCCTCGTACGATTGTATAATTCTCTACCATTTTATCATTTGATGTGATTTCCCTATGTGTTGTAAATCCTATCACTATGATGTAATAAGATAGATTAAACCCAGACCCAGTGCCCTTGAGTCGATTCATGGCAGTTATATTGATGAGCTCTATAAGATTAGATAGTGTTTTAAACCAATCTCTTATGAGATATAAAAGAAAGAAATGAACAAAGAGACATGGGGACCTCATACCACCAAGAAAGCAGTGCCGGAAGCACAGGCTATCCTTTGGACCTGAGGTTCCTGTGCTGAGATGCTCCCACACCTAGGGAAGACTGATGCATCACAAGGGTCTTTCTTCAGAGCCGACAGAAAGAGAAAGCCTTCCCCTGGAGCTGGCGCCCTTAATTCAGACGTTTAGCCTACTGGACTGTGAGAGAATAAACTTCTCTTTGTTAAAGCCATCCACTTGTGGTATTTCTGTTACAGTAGCACAAGATGACTAAGACAATTACTATTCAAATTGAGTGACTTGTAGTCTACCAAGAGGATTGGCCAGGTCGTGGTCCTGTTGAGGGGACCATGCCTTGAAATTGACAAGGAGTATTTACACAGAAGAGACAGCCCCATAGAGGTTCAGAGGGACCTCACTAACATTGAGAGCAGAGCACATCATTTCAGCATAGGTTCCCTGTGCAGAGAACCTCTTAGACCCAGAAAAGAGAGGTGTAACACTGAAAAAGTCACCAGATGGCAAGAAGCAGCAGCAAGTATAGTAGAGCCAAGCAGCAGAGAAGCAGCAGCAGCAGAGCAAGCAGCAAGAACTGCAAGATCAGCTGTGACCTTGCTAGCCCAAGGAGAGTGAGCACTTTTGGGAAGGAGGTTTGCTGATGAAGCAAGGTTCCTTCAGGCACTTGTTGACGGAGCTAAAAGAACTGTAACACTCGCCCATGCTAGACAGGGACCCGCGTGTGTCCCATGCTGAGGTCACAGGACCATCTGCATTGTGCAGTGAGGCAGGACACATTTGGCTCTCAGGTCGTGTAGGTCTGGGTAGCATGGTAGAAGACAGTGGCAGAGGCCTGGGAAGGCTCAGCTGCAGAGGTTAAGGATATGCTGTTCAGGGGTCTTCCTGTGAACAAATCGAGGCCCAGCAAGGCCCAGCATCAGAAGAGAAGACTCGGGAGCCATGAAGATGATGTGAACACAGCATCTGACCTGAACCACGGAGTGCTGACCCAGCAACATAAGAAGGGACGTGGGTAATTTGGGAAAGGGTAAGCATTTCCCCTTTGAGAATCTGTTGTTGTTGTTTATAGTTTGCTTTCTATAAATAATACTGATTTTCACTTTGTCAACACTATGTATGTCATGTGCCCAGCTCGATCACAGATGAACGAAGCACCCAAGGAATGCTTGATGCCACGTGTGTATGTGACTCATTCCTAGCAGTCTTATGGCTGCCTGGAAGTTTGAGGTATGACCTGTCTGCATGAGCAATGCAGAGAGACAGACAGATAGGCATACAATGGCATTGCTATTTACACACTTGATTCTGGAAAACAAAGCAAAACATAAAAGTTCCTTGACCCAGCATTTAGTGACATCGCCTCTCCTTTCTACCATCAGGTATGTCCCAAGTTTGTTCTCTGCTCTGCATATCCTCAGTCATCACCTTATCTGAATCCCCACCATTTCTCACTCTACAAGGACTCACTCCTTCCTGACTTGACTACACATGCACCATGTCAAGGAACAGCCACAACAACAACAAAAAACCTTTCATAAATGAAAGTCTATTTATATCATTGTTTTTTTAAGGGTTTTTTTTTATGTCTTTTCATCAAGCATAAAATTAACCCAATGCTAATATGCCCTGAAGTAACCTGGATAATCTTGCCTTTGCCTCCTAACCAGCCTCAGCTCATAAAATTTTCCCACGTGTTGACTACACCCATCTCACTCTGGCAATTTCCAAAATGTATTTTTCTTCTAAAGCTTTCCATATATTATTTCTTTTGTTTAGAATACTCTATATCCACCCATTTTTCATAGATTCAAAGGTACTTTCTATATGTGGAAAACAGGAAACTGTTTGGTAAAAACACAAGAGGTTTTCAGAATAGTCCAGAGAAGGTGTTGATATCTGAAAATGAAAAGTTCCTGGCAAGAACTGAAGAACTTTACACTTAAGGTGGGAAAGCAAAAGCAAAAACTCAGGAGTAAAGCAGCTGAAAAGGTTGCGACTAACCACAATTTGGTAATGGGTGCCTAAACAAAAAAACAAACCTGTTGTTGTCAAGTCAATTCTGACTCATAGTGACCCTAGTTTTAAATAATTTCAAATCTTTCATTTAAGATTACTTGGAAACACTTTATTTTTCCTGACAAATCTGTAATGTATGTGGCCCAAAGAAAACATTACTTTGATGCACTGTTTTAAAGATAGGCTATTTGAGCTTCAGGACACCATTTCCTACCAGTTAACATTAAATCAGAAGAAGACACCTTGATTTTAATCAGCGTTCCTTAAGGATGTCTCTGGATAATTCCGTTACCCCCCAGAGGAACATATACAGATTATATCACCCCCAATTACCCCAAAGAAACGAATACCAGGAAAAAAAACAACGACAGTACTTACCATAACACGTGGGTGTGTCAGACCAGCCATCATCACCACATACTATAGAGCCCGTGGTGCTCCCACCTGTGTTTTCATAGCCCGCGCTGCATTCATAGTCCAGCTGGTCACTGAGCTTAAACTTTGTGCCATTGCTTTTGGGTCTGGCGTTCACAAATGATGGCTTGTCACAAGATTCTAATGCATGATGAAATTGAGGATTTCATTTCATGTTACTGAATGGGCAAGCTGACTGAGTAAATACCATCCCAGAAGCAAAAATCTGTCCCAATTATGTGCTAATGTTTAAGTAACTTTTAAAAATAAGCGAAGAAGACCAAAGATAAATTGTTCTCCTAAAATCATTACAATAAAAAGGTATGTTTATGTATACAGCATTCTTCACATCACTTCAATCATCTGAAAAATTTATCTTAAGTTCATTTTCTCAATTCTGGTTATACCTGTGAGCTTGTCATATGCTTGTCATATAACTGGTAATAAAACAAGTCATTCAAAAAACATTTTTTTTTTAATTTAAGATACCAATCTTATTACCAGTTGAGATATACATACCAGAGAAAATGGATTAATTAGATATAAAGTTCTATATAATTGATATCTGACATTTTCTCTTCCTTAATAAAGTCTTATAATAGATATTTGATCACAATTTAGTATAAAACAAGTTGATATGAGAGCAACTTTTGTCATTTTTCTTTAGCCAGAGGCTATAGTAATCATAAAAATTAAAAAAACAAATTAAAATATAATTGCACAGTAGGGGAGATATCTCTTACTACAAAAATGTCACTGAGTGGCTTTGGGAAAATAAAGTGTGTAAATAAGGCAAAAGAAGCAAATTGTTCTTAGAGGATCTTTATAAACTTCTAGGTAGTAGAGCAGGGAAAACTTTCAACACAATAGAATTTAGCACTATCAAGAAATGTTTCTCTTCACTACCTAGATGTTTGTGAAGATTTTCCAAAAGGCCAGCAGGAATTTTCATAACTGGACCTCTCCTACAGCATTAATTCTATAAATTATAAAGGTCAAATCTCCTGGGATTCTGCACTATGGACTCATCTCTTCACTTAAAAACATGACATTTATGTCTAGGAGCAAGGACTCCAATATGAGAGGCTGGTCACCTAAACACAGGCACAACAGACAAGAAAGTTTCAACTGAAAACACACAAGTCTATGGCAGAATACACGAGGCTTCCTCAGCAGTTTCTAAATCACGAGATTGATTGAAAGTAGGAAAAACTTGAACTGAAAAGATGAAATGATCCTCCTTCGTATCAGTAATTACTCTAGAAAGGCAAGAAAAGACCCAACTATATGTACTATAATCACATATATATATATATATGATTTCTATATTACATACATAAATTTTACATATTATTTGTATAAAATTTCTGTATTCTATATATGTAATTTCTCAAAGGGTTTTATTTATCCTTACAAATGGAAGCATGTCAGCCCTACCTGCACCCTCCAATCCCGTACAAAATAATTAAGTTAAAGTAAACTTTTGTAAAACTATCATCAAGAAAATGACCCTAATAAATTACTTACTGATGCATACGGGTTGAGTTGACCACCCACTTTCCAAGCACGTAATAGATCCTGATGTTTTACCATCTGCTGTCATGTATCCTGATTTACACTTATATTGTGTTCGTTTATTTACTGGATATGAATACTCAGATTCAGAAAAAAATCCATTTGCAATAAGTGTATCTGATTTTGAACATGTTTCTAAAGGAAGAAGGCAGAAGGAAAAAATAGGCATATATTTAATAAACATTTTTTATTCCGTGTTAAATGATATGATAATATAAACATTTTTTATTCAGAGTCAAATAATATGACAATATAATAAAATAATAAATCATTTGTAACTGTAAATCTAAAGTAACTGTAATTATCCAAATTCTAGTGCCAGAAAAATAAGCTCAGTTTTATTAAATGTTTTTTGAAACAAGGCAAGATTTAAAACAAGCACTAAGAAAGAGCCAGTAACAACTAGCTCTAGCATGCTGTAGGATTCCAGATCCATTAAACAATTAGATTTCTAATAATTGATTATGAGGGGATTATGAGTGCTATTCCATAAAAGGATTATTATTTGCCATAGCATCAGCGCTGACAGAATGAGACGTTTCCCAGTCCTGCGTCATCCTCACTATCACTGGAATTTTCGAGTCTAACTTTACAATCATTGTAAAAACCTTTCTTACCAACAATCTCCCTCACCTTCGCTGGCCCACTTTTTCACCAAACACGATGTTGTCCTCTAGTGACGGATCTCTCCTAATGGTGTGTCCAAAGCAACAGATTCAGACAGTGTTCTGTTGTGATCCATAAGGTCTTCATCGGCTAATTTTTGGAAGTAGATGACCAGGTCTTTCTTTCTACTCTACCTTACTCTGGAAGATCTGCTAAAACCTGTCCACCACAGGTGACCTTGCTGGTATTTGAAATACCTGTGGCATAGCTTCCGGCATCATGGCAACATGCAAACCACCACAGCAGGTGGTAGTTTGGAGGAAATTTGTCACACTAAATTTCTAGTATTAGATAATTATATGTGTTCCATGTCAATGACTTCAGTTTCCATATTAAGCATTGGAAAAAATGCAGGAAATTAAAACCAGAGAAAACAGAAGAAAGAAAAGAATGATCAGAGCAAAAATTAACAAAGTAAAAAAAAGAAAAACATTAGGGCAATTAATGAAACAAAAAAGCCTGGATGAATAAAATTGCAAACCTTTAAATTGATCATGAAAAAAAGAGAGAAGACACAAATTACCAATGTCAACAGATGTTAAAAGGATAATAAAGGGATATTATGAACAATGTTATACCAATAAACTTGACAACTTAGATGAATTGTCAAATTGCTTGAGAGCTACAACCTACCAAGCCTCAATGAAGAGTAGATAACAGGGGTAAGTTGAATTTGTGGTTAAAAAAAAATTTCACAAAAGGAAAAGCCCAAGTACAGGTACCTTCAATGGTGAATTCTACCAAAGATTTAAGGGAGAAAAAATTATAATTCTAAATAGACTTGTCCAAAAATAGAAGGGGGGGAAATATTTGCCTTTTCATTCTAGGAAGCTTGCAATCTCCTGTTCCCAAAACCAAAGGAAGACATTAGAAATACTCTTATCACTACTATTCAATATTTTACTGACGTTTTGGTCAGTGAAATAACCCAAAAATAAGAAATAAAAAGCATCTGGATTGGAAAAGAAGTAGAAAGGTTTTTATTTGCAGTTGCCATGATGTCTTCATAGAAAATCCAAAGGATTACTAGAATTAATAAGTGGATTTAGCAAGCTTACAAGATATGATGAGATCAATAACCACAAAAAATCAATTTATTTTCATATACTTACAATGAACTACCAGATATTGAAATAAGAAAAACAACATTGTGTCCACTGGCATAAAAATATGAAATATTTAGGAATAAATCTGAAAAAAATGTGTGAAAGATCTTTACATCCAAAACTAGAAAATATTGCTGAGAAATATTAAAGAATACTTAATATATGAAGTGACATAATGTGTTCACGGGTCTGAAGACTCAAAAATCTTAAGTCAATTTTCCCAAAACGAATTCTACAGATTCAATGCAATCCTCATAAAAATTACTTTTTTTTTTTTAGTAATCATCAAGATTATTCAAATGGTATTATAGAAATGAAAAGGGCCTCAAACAACCTTTTGAAAGAAATAAACAAATTTGGAAGGTTAACACTAGTTTTTTTAACGTCAAGACATTAAAAAACTTGAGTTATCAATGCACGGTATTGTTGGTGTCAAGGTAAAGTTCATCAGAGCACGATAGAGAGTCCCAAAAGAGACCCAAACATCAACAGACAACTGATATTTTACTATGCTAAGGCCATTTAGTAGAGAGGAATACTATTTTCAAAATAAGGTGTTGCAACAATGGAATACCAAAATTCAAATTGATGAAGCTTACTCCATTACTCTCATCACATGCAAAATTTAACTTAATGTGAAACATAGACCTAAATGTAAACTGTAAAACTTCTGGAAGGAAACATAAAGTAAAATCTTACTACCTTGAGATAGGCAAAGATTTCTTCCATATGACATCAAATAAAACAAAAACCTTAGAAAAAACAGTTCGTGAAAGAAGAAAATTTATAAGTTGTACTTCATCGAAATGAAAAACCTCTGTTCTTCTAAAGGTAATGTTACAAGAATGAAAAGACAAGTCAGAGACTGATAAAATATTTTAAACCATGTATCTAATAAAGGAGATTTATTGAGTATACATAAAACCTTTGAAAACTCAATAAGAACAACACAGCTTAAAAAAAAATTGGCAAAAGATTTTAACTGACACTTCAACAAAGAAGATAATTAAATAGCAAATAATAACATGAAAAAATGCTTAACACCAAGTTATTAATATAATACAAATGAAAGCCATTTTAAGGTAAGTGTGTATATCTTTATAATGTTCAGAATAAAACAACTTTCTAAATGTTGAGGAACGTTCATACAGCTCTGATGTGAATGTAAAATGGTACAACCAGTTTGATATATACAGTGTTGTACTTCCTTATAAAGTTAACTGTATACCTACCATGTGAGCCAACCACTCCTCTCCTAAGTATTTACCCAAAGGAAATGAAAGCATATATTCAAATAAACACTTCTATACAAATGTTCATGAAAGCTTTAATTAAAATAGCCAAAACCTGGAAATATCATTCAATAAATGATGGATAGATATACAAATAATGGTATACCATATAAGATACTTCTCTGCTATAAATTGGATAAAGCATTGAAACCACATGAAAGGATCTTAAAGCAACTTTGAGTAAATGATACCAGACAAGAAAAAAGTACGTAGTATGCGATTTCATTTATATAATTTCCAATTTGTTGTGTCAATTTACCTAATCTTTTTTTTTTAAGCTGCCCAATTGTTTGGTCAAACAATAGTATAATTGCTGTTTTAAAGTGGTTACACGTGATTAAATCAGTTGGCCTCATTAAAGCAGATTACCTTCCATAATGTCGGTGGGACTCAATCAATCAGATGAAGTTCTTAAGAGCAAAAAGGGAGCTTCTCTGCAGTGTGTTCTGTCACCAGACTATAAATAGACCTTTAGCCAGAACACTCTTACTCTTTGCTCTCTCTGTTGCCTGATCTACAGATGCTGGGATACAAGCCAGCAGGTCTCCAGCATGTCACCTGACTTGTAGCTTTTGAACTTGCCAGACTCCCACAATAACATGAACCAGTTTCTTAAAATAATACTTTCCCTCTCTCGCTCTCTCTCTTTCTCTATGTGTGTGTACTATTTCTGTAGAGAACCCTGACTAAGATATAACCATAAAAAAATATTTATCAAATCTATAAGGAACAGAGCCCTTGTGGTGCAGTGGTTAAGGGTTTGGCTGCTAACCAAAAGGTCAGCCGTTCAAATACACCAGCCACTCCTACAGGATCACTGTCCTACAGGATCGCTGTCCTACAGGATCGCTGTCCTACAGGATCGCTGTCCTACAGGATCGCTATGAGTTGGAATCAACTCCACGACAATGCAATAAGGACCAGAAGCAGATAGTGTTTGCTCAGGAGTGGTAGGGATAATGGGATAGGCCAGGGAGGATGGATTCCAAAAAGGCATGAAGAAATTTCTGAGGGTGATGGCTATGTTCACTCTGTGGTTTGTGATTTCACAGGTGTATACATATGGGTCAAAATTTATCAAGTTATATATTTTAAATAAGTGCATTTTTTTTGTTTCAATTATACCTTCATAATGCTGTTATTGAAAACTTGTAAATAGCATTAACACAAAATAAAAGGCGCTTATCGTTAGTCTGCATAAAAACCTCAAGATTTAAAGACATGTGGACCAAAAGAAGCCCATTTAAGCATAAAGTAACAAATAATTTACAAGAAAATGAAGCATCATGCAAAGGTAAGAAAGCTGGAGTGGTTATGTTGTATCAAACAAAATAGACTTCGAAAACAGTAATGTTATTGTAGATAAAGATGGCCATCAAATTTTAGCTAAGGAACAAATGGTGAACACTAATATAATAAAAAGATCTATGCACTAAAAATCCTAAAAATCCAAACTGTGTTTAGGTAATAACGGAGTTTCAAAATGAAGGAAACAAAATAAAAACAGACAAAACTGAAAGGAGAAATAGACATACCTGCATTTATATTTAGAGATTTCAATACTCCTTCCCCAATAATTGATAGAACATGTGAGCAGGAAATCAGTAAGGAAATAAAAAGACTTCTAAAATATTATCAAGCAGCTTGACTTAAAGTATACACCAAGAATATATATTATTTTCAAGTGCATATGCTGGGCCCTTAAGCAAATCTGAACAAACTTCAAACGACTGACATCGGAGTACATTACATTACAAATTAATAACAAAAAATAGACAGCAAATAAAATATAGCAACTTAATACATTTTGAATAAACCATTTTAATAAACCATGGATAAAACAAAAATCACATAGAATATTAGGAATTATATTAATTGTGTGATATAAAATGGAAAATATCAAAATATGTAGGGTGCATTTAAAACAATGCTTAGAAAGACACTTTTGAATTCATTGATTACATTTAAAAAAAGTTTTTAATACCAATGATCAAAGATTCTACCATGGATATCTAGAAACTGAGGGATAAATTAACCCGAATTATGGAGGAAGGGAAACAAAAATATGAGAACAAAATATCAATGACATGGGAACTGAATAAAGAATAGAAATAAAACAATTAAAATAAATGTTAGATCTTTGAAAAGATCCATGAAATTATTAGTCCTGTAGCTAGAAAAATCATGAGAAAGGAAAAGCAAAATTTACCAGTATCAGGAATGAAGGATAAAACATCAGTACAGATCCCAAGACATTCAAAACTAATGAACATTTGTTTACCTTTAAAATTTGACAACTTTACACAAAAAATTACCAAAACAAATGCAAGAATGAAGAGAAAACATGAATTTATTTGTTTTTATTCTAAAAATAAATTTGTGATTAAAAATCATCCTGCAGTGAAATAGCCAGGGACAGAAGGATTCAGTGGTGAATTCCATTAGTCATTAAAGAAAAATATTCCAGCCCTACACAGAATCTTTTAGATAGTAGAGGAGAAGGAAACATTCCCTAGCTCATTTTAAGGGCCAACACTATTCTGCTAACAAAATGTAAAAAAGACACATACGAAAGAAACAACAAGCTGATTCCTCATGAACATAGACACAAATATTCAGAACAAACAATTATCAAATTAAATCCAGCAATATGTGCAAAATATAATACATCACAACCAAGGTGGTTTATCACTAGAAGGTAATGCTGTCTCGGGATTACAAAATCAACCAATGTAATTGACTCTATTAACAGAGTAAAGAAGAAAATTCACATGATCATATTAATAATTACAGAAAAAGCATTTGGAAGCAATTTTAATGTCCATCCGTGATAAAAATAAATACTGCCATAAAACTGGGAAAAAAAAGAACCTTGTTTAAAGTCATTATGGGTGTTGTGATGGTTAGAGTTGGTGTCAACTTGGCTGGGCCATGTTTTTCAGTGGCTTGACACTTATGTAATGATGTATTTTGGCACTTATGTAATGATGCAATTTGGCAGTTATGAAATGATGTAGTTATTCTGTTGTGATATAACGTAATCACTTCCATGATATGATTAGAGGTGATCAGCCAATCAGTTGTAAGGGGAGTTTCTTTGACGGTCTGCCCTGCATCCAATATATATGGACATTCTGGCAAAGCTCATTGGCTTTTGCTCATCGAACTCATCATCATCTGACCTCCAGTTCTTGGGACTTGAGCCAGTGGCCAGCCATATTGCTTGGCATCTTGAGATTCATTGTTCTCCACAACCTGTGGGCCAGCATCCTAGCATCTGACCTACAAACCTTAGATTCATCAGCCCTGCTGCTATGTGAGTCAGGAGAAGCCTCCAGCCTTAACCTGACCTATGGACTTTTGGGAATCTCCAGCCTCTACAACAGATAAGTCAGTTCCTTGAGATAAATCGTTCTCTCTCTCTACCTATCTATATACATACACTTCACTGATTTTTCATCTCTAGAGAACCCAGCCCAAAATGTATGGTACTTGGAGTGGTTCTAGAGAAACAAAATTGGAAGGATGAGTTTTCTAAATTGGTTCTAAAGTCTGGTTAGTGTTAAAGATATTGATGACTTTGCTACCAGTAATAAACACGGCATTACTAATCCATAGCATAAGGTGGCAATAGAAATACAGAAAATATCACCACCACTAGATCAAGTATGGGTGGGAGATGATCACATGTTTGATACTTTTCTACAATTTTGTCCAAATGAGAAGTATAAGGAAGCTAGTTGGTTGGTCCTACTTTTACTAGACAAAGTAGTGAAAGAAAGAGATGAGCTTAGGGTTTCAAGCACCATATAAACTACCTCTAAGTTGCCACTTGAGCCCTGAAAGAAAGGCTTATTTCCTGTAATAACACAGCTGATATTGCAGGAAACCTAACCCACAGTCTTATTGTAAGAGTGGCTGATTTTCAACACCAATTGAGTTTCCAGCCTCTAATAGTGCCTGAAATTAAAGTGAGGGCATTGATCGGGAAGAAATGGAATTCTGAAACTTGGGATGGGGATATATGGGCAGATAATCAGGGAGCTGAGGACACTGAGCCCCTAAATTCCATTGAATCACTGCTGCCCACTGAACCAGCCTCTCACTCCCATCTGAAGAGATTACTCCATGTTTGTCTGCTAAGCCATCCTCCCCAGTAAAACCATTATCCCCTCTACCCCCATCTGATGAGATTAAACTGACTGTGTCTAAAGAACCTTTATATGAGATAACCCCTGGGGCTGCATCTGAGTCGTTGCCTGGGGTAAATGCCTTACAAGACATTGCTGAATGTTTGCAAAACACATCCCCACCACCCATTTTTGCTTCTGCACCTATAACTAGACTTAAGTCCCAGCAAGTCCCAAAAGCTGAAGACAAAGTGGGACCTAGGAGCAGGTATGCTACACTCCAAAAGAACTGCTTTTCTAATATGAACACACAGGAACCTGGGGAATATGTGTGGGAATGGCTATTTAGGGTGTGGGATAAAGGTGCAAGGAGGATAAAGTTGGATCAGTCTGAATTAGTTGACCTGGTCCCACTAAGCACAGGTTCTTCAGTCAATGATTCAGCTTCAGAGGTTAAGAAAGGATCTACTAATTTATTTGGCTGGGCCACTGAAGCATGGATTACACAGTGGCCTATGCTAAACCAAGGTGAAGCACCAGACATTGGTATACTGAAGAAGGTATCAAAAGGGTCAGGGAAATTGGCATGTTAGAGTGAATTTATTAGACTCACAGATCCACACACAGAGTGTCCAGAGGCCATACTTTCACCACAACAGTGAGGAACAATTTTGTGAAGGGAACCCCAGTATCCTTGAAGACTGCTGTGATTGCTACCCTATGTAAGTCAGATTTGACAGTGGGAGCTCCCCTAACTGAATTAAGACACCTAACTACAATGGGTCTGACTGGACCATGTGGTGGTAGGGGCCAAGTGGTGGTACTCAATCAACAAAGATGAGGTGGGTATGGTTACTGTAATAGAAAGTAGACTCAAAACAATAATCAGTATATTATGACTTGTATGGACTTATGGCAGTGGCTACTTAGTCATGGTGTCTCTAGGAGTGAAAAAGATGAGAAATCTACTAAATAATTACTTGGTCTGTACAAACAAAGAGTTTTAGGTCAAGTGAATGAAAGGCTAACTCGAATGGCCAGAATAGATAGTAAGGGCCCCTCAATCAATTCCCAGATTTGAGAAAGTTTACAGACCCACAACCCCTTGAATGAAGGGGAGGCTGGGCCTCCTTGAGGAAGGACCCACTACACAGAGCAAAAATTTATACAGGTATTCTTTCTCCTAGCCTTCCCCAAAAGGAGAGTAACTGTTCATTGGGGAAAAGGAAATATTCAGACTTTTCAGGGATTGTTGCATAGTGGCTCTGAAATAACAATAATTCCAGGAGACACAAAACATCACTGTGGCCCTCTAGTCAGAGTAGGGGTATATGAAGGTCAGGTTACTAATAGAGTCTTAGTTTAGTTTCATCTCACAGGGGATCCAGTGAGTGTCCAAACCCATCCTGTATTGATTTCCCCAGTTCCAGAATGCATAATTGGAATACATATACTCAGCAACTGGCAGAACCCCCACACCGAATCCAAGACAAGTGGAGTAAGGTAGGAAAAACTACTATTGTGGTAGGAAAAGTCTGATGGAAGCCATTAGAACTGCCCCTACTTAGCAAAATAGTGAACCAAAAGCAATATGGCATTTCTGGAAGGATTACAGAGACTACTGTCACCATCAAGATTTTGCGGAACGCAGAGGTAGTGATTCCCACCACATCTCCATTCAACTCGCCTATTTGGCCTGTGCAAAAAACAGATGGATCTTGGAGAATGAGAGTGGATTATCATAAACTTAACCAGGTGGTGACTCCAGTTGTAGCTGCTGTTCCAGATATGGTTTCATTCCTTGAGAAAATTAATATATTTTCTGGTAACTGGTATGCAGCTATTGAGCTATAACTTAATACACAGGGTACTTGATTGTCTTTTCCTGCCACAGACCTCACACCAGTCCATTACATTGATGATAATTATGCTGATTAGACCTAATAAAGGAAGAAGTGTCAATGACCCTGGACTTATTAGTAAAACATTTGCATGCTAGAGGGTGGGAAATCATCTGAAAATAATTCAGGCACCTTCCACCTCAGTGAAATTTCTAAGAGTCTAGTGGTGTGGGTCATTTCAACATACTCCTTCTAAAGTGAAGAATAAGTTATTACATGTGGCCTCTACCACAACTAAAAAGGAGGTACAACACCTGGTGGGCCTCTTGGGATTTTGGAGACAACATGTGCCTCACATTTGGGTGTGCTGAACCCGTCTATCAAGTGACCTGAAAAGCTACTATTTTTGAGTGGGGTCCAGAACAACAGGAATTTCTGAAACAGTTGCAGGCTGCCATGCAAGCTGCCTTGCCAGTTGTGCCGTATGATCCAGCTGATTCAATGGTGCTTGAAGTGTCAGTCACAGAAACAGATGCTGTGTGGAGTCTTTAGCTGACACCTATTGGTGAATCACAATGCAGGCGTTAAGATTTGGATAAAAGTCCTATCATCCTCTGCAGAAAATTACTGTCCTTTTGAGAAACAGCTTTTGGCCTGTTACTGGACCTTAGTAGAGCATGAACGCTTAGCCATGAGCTGTCAAGTCACCATATGGTCTGAGCTGCCCATCACGAACAGGTTGAGGTCTGACCCACAGAGCCATAAAGTTGGATACGCACAGCAGCACTCCATCATTAAATGGAGGTGGTGTATATAAGATCAGGCTTGAGCAGGACACAAGTAAGTTGGCACAAGTAAGTTGCATGAGAAAGTGCCCCAGATGCCCATGGTATCAACTCCTGTCACATTACCTGCCCTCTCCCAGTCTGTACCTATGGCTTCCTGAGGAATTCCTTATGATCAATTGACTAAGGAAGAGAAAACTTGGACTTGGTTTACAGATGTTCTGTGAAATATGCAGGCACCATTCAAAAGTGGACAACGGCAGTGCTACAGCCCCTTTCTGAGGCCTCCCTGAAGAACAATGGTGAAGGGAAATCCCCCCAAAGGACAGAACACTGAGCAGTGCACGTGGTTGTTCACCTTGTGTGGAAGAAGAAATGGCCAGGTGTGCGATTGTATACTGATTCATATGCTGTTGCTAATGGTTTGGCTGGATGGTCAGGGACTTGGAAGGAACCTGATTGGAAAATTAGAGACAAGGAGATGTAGGGTAGAGGTATGTGGATAGACTTCTCTGAATGGGCTTAAGAAGTGAGGATGTTTGTGCCTCATATGAATGCTCGCCAAAGGGGGACCTCAGCAAAGGAGGATTTTAACAATCAAGAGGATAGGATCACACATTCTGTGGAAACCAGTCATTCTCTTTTCCCAGCCACTTCCATCATTGCTCAATGGGCCCATGAACAAAGTGGCCATGGTGGCAGGGATGGAGGTTATGCATGAGCTCAGAGACATGAATTTCCACACACAATGGCCGGCTTAGCTGCAGCTCTGCTGAGTGCCCAGTCTGCCAGCAGAGAAGACCAAAACTGAGTCCATGATACGGCACCATTCCTCAAGGTGATCAGCCAGCAACCTGCTGGCAAGTCGATCACACTGAATTACTTCCATCATGGAAAAGGCAGCATTTCTTTCTTACTGGAATAGACACTTATTCTGAATATGGATTTGCCTTCCGTGCACACAATGCTTCTGCAAAACTTTTATCTGTGGGCTTACAAAATGCCTTATCTACTGTCATGATAACCCACACAGCATCACTTTGGATCAAGTGACTCACATCACAGGAAATGAAGCATGGCAGTGGGCCCATGCTCAAGGAATTCACTGGTCTTCCCATGTTCCCCATCATCCTGAAGAAGCTGGCTTGATAGAACAGTGGGATGGCCACAGTTATGGCACCAGGTAGATGGCAACACCTTGCGGTGTTGGGGCAATGTTCTCCAGGAGTCTGTAAATGCTCTAAATCAAGGTCAATATATGATGCTGTTTATCCCATAGCCAGGGTCTATGGGTCCAGGAATCAAGGGGTGGAAATGGAAGTGGCACCACTCAACATTACCCCCACTGACCCACTCAAAAAATTTTTGCTTCCTTTCTCTGTGACCCTATGCTCTGTGGGTGTAGAGGTCTTCGTTCCAAACGAGAGAATGGTCGCACCGGGAGACACAGCACTGATTCCATTGAATTGGAAGTTAAGAATGCCACCCGGCCACTTTATTTTCCTTATGCCTCTGTATCAACAAGTGTGTATTGGCTGGTGTGATTGAACCTGAATACCAAGTAAAAATCAGATCGATATTACATAATAGAGGTAAAGAAGAGTATGTCTAGGATATTGGAAATCCCTGAGGATATCTCTTAGTACTACCGTGCCCGGTGATTAAAGTCAAAGGCAATCTACATCAAGCCAATTCTGGCATAACTACTAATGGCCCAGGCCCTTAGGAACAAAGGTTTGGGTCACCCCACTGGGAAAAGAACCACAGTCTTTTACAGAGGGCAAAAGGAATGTGGAATGGGTGGAGGGAGAAGGTAGTTCTTAATACCATTATGACCACATGAGTAGTTGTAGAAATGAGGACTGTAATTGTTATGAGTATGACTTCCCTGCATGTGGAAACCCTGGTGGTGTAGTGGTTAAGTGCTACGGCTGCTAACCAAAGGGTCGGCAGTTGGAATCCACCAGGTGCTTCTTGGAAACTCTATGGGGCAGTTCTACTCTGTCCTATAGGGTAGCAATGAGTCAGAATTGACTTGACTGTACTGGGTTTGGTTTTTTTTCTTTTTGTGTGTCAAATTTTTTGTTTTCTTCCCTCTAAAATATAATATGTAAATGGGTTTAGTGTGTTTTCAGTTGTACACATTAGTTGTATCATGTTAGGCGCACGTATGACTTTGTAATTATCTTATTTAGAGATCTCAAATGGTTTAAAAGATGTCTACAGGTGCCACGTTGATAAGGGGTGAACTGTGATGGCTAAGATTATGTGTCAGCTCGGCTGGGCCTTGTTTCTCAGTGGTTTGGCCATTATGTAATGATGTAGTTATTCCCCATTTTGTCATATAATGTAGTCATCTCTATAATGTGATCTGATTTGATCAGCCAATCAGATGTAAGCAGAGTTTTCTCAGGTTGTGCTCTGCATCCATTATGTATGGACATTCTGGAAAATCTCACTGGCATTTGCTTGTTCTGGATCCTGCATGAGGCACATCATCATCTGACTTCTGGTTCTTGGGACTTGGGCCAGCAGCCAGCCATGCTGCCTGCCAATCTTGAGATTTGTAGGCCTCTGCAGTCTGTGAGCCTGCAGCATACTGTCTTACCTGCCAATCTTGGATTTGTATATATATACATATATGAATACATATATATAAATATACATATTTTTTAATAAATATATATACATATTTATATACACTTCACTGGTTTTGCTTCTCTAGAGAACCCAGTCTAAGGCAGGCATCTACAAAAATCCTAAAGCTACAATATATTAATAGTGAAAGACTGAATGCTTTCCTCCAAAGATCAGAAACAGAACAAGGGTACCCAATCTCCCCACTCTAATTCAACTTTGTGCTGGAATACCTAGTCTGTGCAACAAGGCAAGAAAAAGAAATCATACATAGAGTGAGAGAATGGAAAGAAATAAAACTTTCTTTGTCAAAGTTGGTATGATTTTCTACAGAGAAAACTCTAAAGAATCTACAAAAAAAAAAAACTCTAAGAATTAATATGCCAGTTTAACAAGAATTCTAAATATAAGGTCAATATACCACAATCAATCATATTTTTGTATACTAGCTAAATATAAGGTCAATAGACAACAATCAATCATATTTTTGTATTCTAGCAATAAGTAAATGGAAAACTAAATTTGTAAATAGGTAGCATTTACAACAGCAACAAAAATATAAAATACTAACAATAAATATAATAAAGTATACGCAACAAATACTGAAGTAAGAAATTTTAAGAAGATCCAAATAAATAAAAAATATACCATCTTAATAGATTGAAAGACTCAATATTGTTATAATGTCAATTTGGCCCCAAATTGATTTTTAAATTTATCGTAATCCAAATCAAAATCTTGGCAAAATATTTAGACAATATTAATAAGCTGATTCTAAAATTCACATAGAAAGTAGAAGGAACTAGAATACCCAAAACAATTTTTCAGAAGAACAAGGTTAGAGTACTTATACTACCTAAATTTCTTAAGACTTACTAAAAACCACAGTAATTAAAACAGTATGTGATATTGGTGAAACGGTAAACACATAGAATAATGGAACAGAGTAAGGAGTCCAGAAATGGGTCCACATATATGGTCAGTTGATACCTGATAAATGAGCAAAACCAATTCAATGGAAAAAGAATAGTCTTTTAAACAAACGGTACTATAATGATCAGGCATCAAAATGAAAAATAATGAACATTATCATATTCCTCACATATACAAAAAACTAACTCAAAATTGATCACATAACTAAATTCAAAACATAAAACTATAAAACTTCTACAAGAGAACATAGTCTTAGCTTAGACACTTTTTGGATATGACACCATAAATATAACTCATGAAAGAAAAAACTGAAAATTTGGAATCAAAATTAAACATATTTTCTCTATGAATGACCCCACAAAAAGAATGAAAATGTAAGGTACAGATCAGGGGGAGGGTAGTATATGCAAAACACATATCTGACAAAGCACTACTATCCAGAATATATTACAAACTTTCAAAACTTCAATAAACAATTTAAAAAATAGTAAAAAAGTAGAAAAAATATTTGACAGGTTTCATCAAAGAAGATACATGGATGGCAAGCATGGAAAAAATGCTCAACAGCAGTAGTCATTAGGGAATGAGAGATTACAATGGCCAAAAAACAACAAAAAACAAAAACAAAGTAAAACAAAAACTTCACCATATCAAGTGTTAGCAAGGCTGGGGAGTAACTGGAACTCTCATCCATTAAGGGTGGAGAATGGTGTGAATACAAAGGGGTACTATGAAGGAAGTTTTTTGTAGTGATAAGACTGTTATTTATACAGAATATTTATTTATCCAGATGACTCATGTATTTGTCAAATCTTATAGAACCAAATTATAAAAACAATTTACTACATGTAATTAAAAGTTTCAACTTTAAGGATATTATATGCAAGTTCATTAATAATTACAATTTCATTGTTTAATAGCCCAGTATGGCTAGTGAGAAATAATGATGGATCCTGGAAACTAACTGTAGACTCCAGAAGACTGAGAAAACTAGTGCTTCCAGAAGCATCTGTCAAAATGCCATTAACGTTTAAGCTGCACAACAAGCTAAGAGAAATTTTGTACTCTGTCACCAATTTGGCTAATGTTTGCTTTTCAGTAACTATTCTGAAGAAAACCAAAGTTAATTTCTATTCATGTAGGACAAACTATTATGCATGCTCTTATTCTTCCACAAGTATATTTGAACTCTTCGGCTTATTGCCTCAACATATTTTAAAATATTAAGATTTGATTCAGTTGGAAAGCACTGTTATTCATTATGCTAATGATATACTGTTGCTATCTCAGTCTGAAGATCAAGCTAAGGTTTCATAATTAGATAGACATCATGAAAAACAAAGAAAAAAAGTTGATATTGATTCAATCCCAAATCATGTATACTGCATGTGTTTCAGAGTACAACTGTGCTCCACAGGATTTTCCATCTTTTGGAAATAGATTGCCAAGCCCTTCTTCCAAAGCACCTTTGGGTGATTCAAACCACAAACCTTTCAGGTAGTAGCCTAAAGGCAACCAACATACATATTGCAAAAATGAAAAGCTAAAATTGCCTTGGTAGTTTTTCTTGCCTTGTTGCATGCTGAGAGAAAAAGAAGATAATAATCTCGTAGGTAGAATTACTTATGCCCATGTAGATGAAACTAGTTGCTTGCAGAAATTATCCATTGTCTGAAGCTGACAGTACAGATTGGGTTCTGGGACATTATAAGAGCATTCAGTCTGAAGTCATCTATGTGGTACATTTTAATGATTCTAATAAGACCTTATTTGTATGAGAGAATTGTATGAGACTTCCTACTGGGAGTAACTTGTGGGAGCTGTGGACTCCTGAATGCACCCAGAAGCATTTGTTCAACAACAGAGCCTCAGACCACTGTGTTAACAATAACTTGGATGACTATGTGTTGGATACCACAGACATAAAATATTTTTGGCATGCCTGATTTTTCATACGATCATGTACCCCAAGTCTTCTGAATTGTGATTGGCAAATCACTGCCCGTGGATCAAATCCATTTTATAATGTTTCTGTGAAACACAGCCACATTCATTCATTTTCATATTGTCTCTGGCTACTCTCACGCTACAAGAACACAGTGAAGTAGCCACAGTAGAAACCATATAACCCACTGTGATGGTTAAGATTGTGTGTCAACTTGGCAGGGCCATGATTCTCAGTGTTTTGGCAGTCGTATAATGTGCTCACTTCCCTGTTGAAATTTGATATGTGATCACCCCCAAGATGGGATCTGCTGTGAGTAGCCAATCAGTTGAAACACAGTTTCCTTGGGTGTGTGGCCTATATCAAATATATGACCTGCCAAACTTGGGATTCATCGATCTTTGCAGCCTATAAGCAAGAGCCCTGCTCTCTGCTCTGCCAATCTTGGGTTTGCCAGCCCCCGAGACTACATGAATCAGGAGAAGCCTCTATCCTGACCCACAGACTTGGGACATTCCAGACTGTACTATCATCTGAGCTGTTTCCTCTCTCTTTATATATATTTATACTCTTTACTGGTTTTGCTTTTCTAGATAACTCAGCCTAAGACAAGCACAAAGCCAAACATATTTATTATGACTTCTTACAAAAATTTAGTTACTACCTGACTTTTGTTCTGTACCATTTTTCGTGGATAGAGGAAAATAATCAAGGTCAAGAAAACTAGTAAAACTAAATCCAATGTCAGTATAGGGTGTCATGGTGGGCTTACATATCAACCATTGATAGCCTCAATATCCACCATGGGCACCTATGGGAAGATCTTTGGCATACACAAACTAATGTATTTCAGGGTAATTTTTTTTTTTTTACCACCCGTATGTAAACCCTGGTGACATACTGGTTAAGAGCTAACCAAAAGGCCGGCAGTTTGAATTCACCAGGCATTCCTTAGAAACTCTATGGGGCGATGCTACTCTTCCTATACGGTCTCTATGAGTCGGAATTCACAGCAACGGATTTGGTTTTCTTTTTACCACGCATATGACATTATTCCGGGTAAGTGTACTTTTTTGGATCCAAAACATATTCTTAAATTGTATTCAGTCAATAAGAAGTTAATGGTATACTATATTTGGTAGATAATTGAACATTGTCTAAAATGTACCAAAAGAATCCTGGGCAAAATTGGCACAGGCAAAGAGTTCAAGGACAAGTCAAATTTGACTTTAATGAAGACCTACATACTGAGGAAAATTAGTTACTGATCTATATTAGGTGCTTAGAAGGGATATTATTTTCAGAGTTAGGAAAACAATGGTAGGCAACTTGGACACAAAACACAAATTTAGAAGAACGGGTAAAATTAACTGAACAGACAGGACAACAGCATGATAGAAAACATAGATGGGCAAGAGTATTCATGCAACAGATCAAAGTGGAGAGAGTTCAAAAACAATGGTCTTGATTTTGGCAACAGAATCACAAGAAATGAAATTATGAAAGGCTTATGGTTCCCCTCATCTATGGAGTTTTATAAATGAAAACGTAATTTGCCTAGGTGCTGTCTAACTTCCAAGGCCCTGACATAAACAAAACCCAGATTAACCCAGTAGTACAGTTTATTAGAGCCAGAAATTGTTACAATTGACTAAGATTTTACCAATGGAGGGAAGATGAACATTACTTAAGATAAAGCCCATTGGAATCCCGTATCATGGCAACCTTTTGGAGCAACGGTGTGGGGGAAGATTAAGTGGAAAAGGGCACAAGGTTACTCTCTTCTGAGATTAAAACTGTCTCTTAATTGAGAGGATTTGTGGTCATAAGAGTGTACGTATTTTTCAAAACTCATTGCTTACACAGTAAATACGTGTGAATTTTATTTTGTGGAATTTATACCTCAATAAAGTTGATTTTAAAAATGAGCTCTTGGAAATTCAAAAGTAATTGCTTAAAATTTTTAATGTGATTAAGTTACTGGAAGACAAAAACCAACGCAATCTCTCTGAATAGAAAATGCAGTGTAAAAAAAAAATGAGAAAATATTTAAGTTTCAAAGAGTATCAAGCAAAATAATATAAATTTCAGGCAGAAATATAAGAAAAAAATAAGAAATTAGAACAAACAAAAGTAGCAGTGAAGAAATTCAAAGGTCATCAAATGAAAGTTAATTCCAAATTTTAAGCAAGATTAATAATATTAATCAAATCACCAAAGATTAAAAGAACATTTCTGAAGCTTAAGGAAATAATAATCATGTTATATATACATTTATATATATATAAGAAACATAATTCATAATAGTTATGAAATTTTCATAAGCAAAAATGCATAATAGAAAAGAACTAACAGACATGTCATGGATTGAATTGTGACCCCGAAAATGTCCGTCAAGTTGGCTAGGCAATAATTTTGTGGTTGTCCTCCATTCTGTGATCCGATGTAATTATCCTGTGTATTGTAAATCCTAGCCTCTATGTCTGTGGCTACGATTCCATCTGAGAATGACTTGTCCATTATGTTAATGAGGTAGGATATAATCTACAGAATTAGGCTTTATCTTGAGTCAATCTCTTCTGAGATATTAAAGAGAGAAACAAGGAGAGGACAGGGATCCAGTACCACCAAGAAAGAAGAACCAGGCGTGGAGCAAGTCCTTTGGACCAGGATCCTTGGGCTGAGAAGCTCCTAGAACAGGGAAGGATTGATGACTTTCCGTAGAGCCGACAGAGAAAGAAAGCCTTCCTCGGGAGTTGGTGCCCTAAATTCAGACTTGTAGCCTCCTAAACTGTGAGAGAATAAATTTCTGCTTGTTAAAGCCATCCACTTGCAGTATTTCTGTTATAGCAGCAATAGATAACTAACACACTTAAATAAAAATTTAAATATATAGCATTCATCAATAGGAAGGCTCAATATCATAAAGATACCTGCTTTCCATAAATTGATCTGGAGTTCTAAGATAATTCCATATAATCTACATAAAGTTTTAGAAAGAATTTACTAAGCTGAATTAAAATGTGTATATCAGAGCAAAGCCACAAGAAAAATAAGAAAATAATGAAGAAAAAATATTAGGGTAAAAGGTTTTCCACAGGTGTCCAGCCTTATTTAAATTTACTGTAATTAAAGCAATATAGTAACACTGGAAGACTGGCTAAAAATGTACTTGTGTCAGAGACCAGAGAACTCAGATTAATAGCCAACATGTAATTTATAATAAATTACAGATTACTGAGGAAATGTTGAGTTTTTTGTATTTTTTAAGAGATTTGGTTATTGCCATATATAAAAATCAACCCAAAGTGGATTTAATATATAAACAGGAAATGTGAAATATTGAAACTTTAAAACCCAAAATGGATTGAATATATAAACAGGAGAGGTGAAATATTAAAACTTTTAAAAACAAAATATAGCATAATTTATGTCTTTGATGTAGAGAAGTGTTTCTTAAGACACAAGAAGCATTAATCCTGAAAGAAAGAATAACATTGAATGTAGTAAAAGAAGAGAAGAAATTGTTTGCAGTTCTTACAATTCTTATAAGTGAAAGAAAATTAATATTCTGAATAGACAGTTCCAACAAATCAATACCAAAATTCCCTAAAATGATAAATTAAGAAAAACATCAACGCAATTCATAAAGTAATTGCCAATAAACTTGAGTATATGCTCAACTCAATTAATAAAAGAAATGCATATTAAGAGTAATGCTATAGCATTTTACAACCACTTAATTAATAAATATTGAAATGTAACCTCAATCATTAACAAAGATGTAGAGCAACAAGGAACTGTTGTTATAAATGTATATTGGTACAACCACTATGGAAAACTGTTAGGAATCACCTTAGTGGAACATACACAATGTCCAAAAAAATCCATTCCTAGCTATACACACAGACATATAGCAGAAATATTTGCTGAATTACTGCTTGAATACATGAATGATATTTTGGCTTGAATTTTGAAATCCTTTCGAGTAAACCAATTTAGTGACTTCAATGTAATATTAAATGTGACTTATTTTTACCAACAAGTAATATATTCAAAATTATTTTACTGTATTCCTGAGTAATATCAATGAACACGCTCATTTATTTTGCTCAATATTTATCAAGAGACTTGTATATACACTCTTACAAGCTTGGATAAAAAATTAAATAGTTACCATTGGCAAAATGAGAAGTTGGTACTTGCATTTTGCTATGGTTAATATATACCAATCTTATAAAATTTTCTGAGATCTTACTTACTGACACGGATGCATTTGGGAGGAGGGGACCAGCCACGCTCTGTACACGTAATGGTGCTATGTCCATTTGGAAGACTGTAGCCACGATTGCACTGAACATCTACAGAACGACCCTCTAAACGATATCTTCCTGAATAACGAGAATATCCATTCTCCACATCATACAAATGGCATCTTTCTAAGGACCATAAAAATAACAAATGAAAAATATGAGTTTGGTCCAAATACTGAACTGAACCAAAAATTATCTTTGCAATGTTTAAATTAGAATGTGTAATAATCTAAAAAATGATGTATAAACTAAGGGACAAAGAGTCAAGCTATTACCAAATGGTTGCTGAAAAAGAAAAATCAATAGTCCATGCTATTTGTCTGAAATTTTTATAATTAAAATATGTACAAATGTAGCTTAGAGATATTTTAGAAAGTTCCTATCTTTATTTCTCATTTGTTTTTCAGGAATAAATCTATTTTGGTCTTTTCACTAGCACCATTCTTCCTAATGCACCGTTTTTTATCATACAAGAAGCAATCACTTCAGTGCTTTCTCTCTACTCACCGAAAGATTCATAAATATATAATTCTTAAAGGTTTACTTACTGAGGCATGGGACACTTGGTGACCATCCTTCTCTTCTGCATGTTATGTAACCCCCAGAGCGTTCTTCAGGAGTCACAAAACCACTATTACAGTAGTAGTAGTAATATTTTCCTAGCTCTACTGGAAAGTATGGTCTATAATAATCTTGATGATGTAGATATCCATTTTTTATTTCTGGAAAATCACAAGGCTTCACTTGGAATAAAAAAATACAAAACAGTATAAGTCATCTTTTACCTTAATAAACTATCAAATTAGATTTAAATTTTTCATTGGTAAAGTATGTTCCCTTATTACCATAATTACACTCATTCATTACATTAGGAATTCTAGAACAAGACAAGTTAAAAAAGTCAGATCACTGAAGTACTACTGGAGGAGGTCTTTACTAATGAGGATGAAATTGCATTATAGGATGTATAAATTTATACACAGACTCTGCAAGAAGAAAACTGCAGACCCATTTCACGCAGGCCCCTTGAGTACACATCTCACTAGCCTTGGTTGAGCATCCTGGTTGAAGGACTCTTCTTTCTTGCTAATTTATCCCTCACCTTGTTTACTCTTTCCTTTCTTTTTCTGTTCCCAGCAGAAATCAGAGCCCTACCTTCTCTTCCTAAATCTACTCAGAGGGAATAAGAAAAATTAGACAAGGGATATTTCTTAATATCCAAATAGTTAATACTATGGTAAAGATTTGATTGTTTAGTTCTAATTTTAATTCAAGAATGTGGTGCTTCTTTAATGTCTATAAAATAATTATTTTTAAATAGGGTACAATTCAATTGCATTTTATTGAGTTATTCTTATATTTAGAGTGATTTTGAATTATATGATTAAGTGCTATTCTATTTATTAAAAGTTTAAACCTCATATCTTTCAGAAATTTTGGCATTTTTTTTTTATACTTTAGATGAAGGTTTATAGAAGAAACTAGTTTCTCATTAAACAGTTAGTATACATATTGTTTTGTAACGTTGCCTATCAATGCCACATGTCAACACTCTCACTTCTAGACCTTGGGTTCCCTATTACCAGCTTTCCTGGTCCCTCCTGCCTTCTAGTCCTTTCCCCTGGGCTGGTGTGCCCCTTTAGACTTGTTTTGTTTTATGGGACAATCTAATCTTTGGTTGAAGGGTGAACCTCAGGAGTGATTTCATTACTGGGCTAAAAGGATGTCCAGGGGCCATATTCTTGGGGTTTCTCCAGTCTCTGTCAGGCCAGTAAGTCTGGTACTTTTTTGTGAGTTAGAATCTTGTTCTACATTTTTCTTCAGCTCTGTCCAGGTCCCCCTATTGTGGTCACTGTCAGAGCAGTCGGTGGTGGTAGCTGAACATCCAGTTGTACTGGACTCAGCCTGGTGGAGGCTGTGGTAGTTGTGGTGTATTAGTCCTTTCAACTTATCTTTCCTTCATGTCTTTAGTTTTCTTCATTATCCCTTGCACACGACGGGGTGAGACCAATGGAGTATCTTAAAGGGCCACTCACAAGCTTTTAAGACCCCAGATGATACTCACCAAAGTAGAATAGAGAACATTTTCTTTATATGCTGTGTTATGTCAATTGAGCTAGATGTTCCCTGAGACCCTGGTCCTCACAGCCCTCAGTCCAGCAATTTGGTCCCTCAGGGAGTTTGCATATGTCTATGGAGGTTCCATGCCCTTGCCTTCTACGAGTTGTGCTGGCTTCTCCAGTATTGTGCACTGACTTACCCTTCACCAAAGTTACCACTTATCCATTGTCTATTTAGTGTTTTTCCATCCCCAATCCCAATCCTGCCCTCTCTTGTAACCATCAAAAATTGTTTCGTTTTGCTTATAAACCTTTTCATGAGTTTTTATATTAGTGGTTTCATATAATATTTGTCCTTTTGTGATTGACTTATTTCACTCAGCATAAGGTCCTCCAGATTCATCCATGTTGTGAGATGCTTCACTGATTCATCATTGTTCTTTATCGTTGCATAATACCCCATTGTGTGTGTGTACCACAGCTTGTTTATCCATTCATCTGTTGATGAGCATCTAGGTTGTTTCCACCTTTTTGCTATTGTGAATAATGCTACAGTGACCATGGATGTGCGTACATCTATTCGTGACATAGCTCTTATTTTCTCTAGGATATATTCTCAGGAGTAGAATTGCTGAATCATATTTCTTTATGGTATTACTATTTCTAGCTTTCTAAGAAAGCACCATGTCATTTTCCAAAATGGTTGTACCAATTTGCATTCTCACCAGCAGTGCATGAGTTCCCATGTCCCCGAAGCCTGTCCAACATTTGTTATTTTCTGTTTTTATTTATCTGTGCCAGTAATGCCAGGGTGAGGTGGTATCTCATTGTGGTTTTAATTTGCATTTCTCTAATGGCTAGTGATCACCAGCATTTCCTCATGTGTCTGGTAGCTGCCTGAATGTCTTCTTTGGTGAAGTTTCTGTTCATTTCCTTTCCCCATTTTTAATTGGATTATTTGTCTTTTTCTAGTGGGGATGTTCGATTTTCCTGTAGATTTTGGTGATTAGACCTTTGTTAGATATGCCATAGCCAAAAATTTTTTCCTAGTCTATACATTCTCCTTTTTTTTTTTTAAATTAATTTTTATTAAGCTTCAAGTGAACATTTACCATTCCAATCAGTCTGTCACATGTAGGTTTACATACATCTTACTCCCTTCTCCCACTTGCTCTCCGCCTATTGAGTCAGCCCTTTCAGTCTCTCGTTTCGTGCCAATTTTGCCATCTTCCCTCTCTCTCTATCTTCCCATCCCCCCTCCAGTCAAGAGTTGCCTACACACTCTCCAGTGTCCACCTGATTTAATTAGCTCACTCTTCATCAGCATCTCTCTCCCCGCCACTGACCAGTCCTTTTCATGCCTGATGAGTTGTCTTCGGGGATGGTTCCTGTCCTGTGTCATCAGACGTTCTGGGGAGCATTGTCTCTGGGATTCCTCTAGTCACAGTCATACCATTAGGTATGGTGTTTTTATGAGAATTTGGGGTCTGTATCCCATTGGTCTCCTGCTCCCTCCGGAGTTGTCTGTTGTGTTCCCTGACAGGGCAGACATCGATTGTGGCCGGGCACCAACTAGTTCTTCAGGTCTCAGGATAATGTAGGTCTCTGGTTCATGTGGCCCTTTCTATCTCTTGGGTTCTTAGTTGTCGTGTGACCTTGGTGTTCTTCTTTTGCCTTTGCTCCAGGTGGGTTGAGACCAATTGATGTATCTTAGATGGCCGCTTGTTGGCATTTAGGACCCCAGGAGCCACAATTCAAAGTGGGATGCAGAATGTTTTCATAATAGAATTATTTTGCCCATTGACTTAGAAGTCCACGCAAACCAAGTTCCCCAGACCCCAGCCCCTGCTCCGCTGACCTTTGAAGCTTTCATTTTATCCCGGAAACCTCTTTGCTTTTAGTCCAGTCCAATTAGGCTGACCTTCCTTGTATTGAGTGTTGTCTTTCCCTTCACCCAAAGCAGTTCTTATCTACTGATTGATCAATAAAAAGCCCTTTCCCTCCCTCCCCTCTTTGTAACCACAAAAGTATGTGTTCTTCTCCGTTTTTTCTATTTCTCAAGATCTTATAATAGTGGTCTTATACAATATTTGTCCTTTTGCCTCTGACTAATTCTGCTCAGCATAATGTCTTCCAGGTTCCTCCATGTTATGAAATGTTTCACAGATTCGTCACTGTTCTTTATTGATGTGTAGTATTCCATTGTGTGAATATACCACAATTTATTTACCCATTCATCCGTTGACGGACACCTTGGTTGCTTCCAGCTTTTTGCTATTGTAAACAAAGCTGCAATAAACATGGGTGTGCATATATCTGTTTGTGTGAAGGCTCTTGTATCTCTAGGGTATATTCCGAGGAGTGGGATTTCTGGATTGTATGGTAGTTCTATTTCTAACTGTTTAAGATAATGCCAGATGGGTTTCCAAAGTGGTTGTACCATTTTACAATCCCACCAGCAGTGTATGAGAGTTCCAATCTCTCCACAGCCTCTCCAACATTTATTATTTTGTGTTTTTTGGATTAATGCCAGTCTAGTGGGTGTGAGATGAAATCTCATCATAGTTTTAATTTGCATTTCTCTAATGGCTAATGATCGAGAGCATTTTCTCATGTATCTGTTGGCTGGCTGAATATCTTCTTTAGTGAAATGTGTGTTCATATCCTTTGCCCACTTCTTAATTGGGTTGTTTGTCTTTTTGTGGTTGAGTTTTGACATAATCATGTAGATTTTAGAGATCAGGCGCTGGTCGGAGATGTCATAGCTGAATATTCTTTCCCAGTCCGTAGGTGGTCTTTTTACTCTTTTGGTGAAGTCTTTAGATGAGCATAGGTGTTTGATTTTTAGGAGCTCCCAGTTATCTGGTTTCTCTTCATTATTTTTGGTAATGTTTTGTATTCTGTTTATGCCCTGTATTAGGGCTCCTAGGGTTGTCCCTATTTTTTCTTCCATGATCTTTATCGTATTAGTCTTTATGTTTAGGTCTTTGATCCACTTGGAGTTAGTTTTTGTGCATGGTGTGAGGTATGGGTCCTGTTTCATTCTTTTACAAATGGATATCCAGTTATGCCAGCACCATTTGTTAAAAAGACCATCATTTCCCCAATTGACTGACACTGGTCCTTTGTCAAATATCAGCTGCTCATACGTGGATGGATTTATATCTGGGTTCTCAATTCTGTTCCATTGGTCTATGTGCCTGTTGTTGTACCTGTACCAAGCTGTTTTGACTACTGTAGCTGTATAATAGGTTCTGAAATGAGGTAGAATGAGGCCTCCCACTTTCTTCTTCTTTTTCAGTAATGCTTTGCTTATCCGGGGCTTCTTTCCCTTCCATATGAAATTAGTGATTTGTTTCTCTATCCCCTTAAAATATGACATTGGTATTTGGATTGGAAGTGCGTTATATGTATAAATGGCTTTTGGTAGAATAGACATTTTTACTATGTTAAGGCTTCCTATCCATGAGCAGGGTATGTTTTTCCACTTAAGTATGTCCTTTTGAATTTCTTGTAGCAGAGTTTTATAGTTTTCTTTGTATAGGTCTTTTACATCCTTGGTAAGATTTATTCCTAAGTATTGTATCTTCTTGGGGGCTACTCTGAATGGTATTGATTTGGTTATTTCCTCTTCGGTGTTCTTTTTGTTGATGTAGAGGAATCCAAGTGATTTTTGTATGTTTATTTTATAACCTGAGACTCTTCCAAACTCTTCTATTAGTTTCAGTAGTTTTCTGGAGGATTCCTTAGGGTTTTCCATGTATACGATCATGTCATCTGCAAATAGTGATAGCTTTACTTCCTCCTTGCCAATCTGGATACCCTTTATTTCTTTGTCTAGCCTAATTGCCCTGGCTAGGACTTCAAGTACGATGTTGAATAAGAGCAGTGATAAAGGGCATCCTTGACTGGTTCCCGTTCTCAAGGGAAATGCTTTCAGGTTCTCTCCATTTAGAGTGATATTGGCTGTTGGCTTTGCATAGATGCCCTTTATTATGTTGAGGAATTTTCCTTCAATTCCTATTTTGGTAAGAGTTTTTATCATAAATGGGTGTTGAACTTTGTCAAATGCCTTTTCTGCATCAATTGATAAGATCATGTGGTTTTTATCTTTTGTTTTATTTATGTGATGGATTACATTAATGGTTTTTCTGATATTAAACCAGCCTTGCATACCTGGTATAAATCCCACTTGATCATGGTGAATTATTTTTTTGATGTGTTGTTGGATTCTATTGGCTAGAATTTTGTTGAGGATTTTTGCATCTATGTTCATGAGGGATATAGGTGTAAAATTTTCTTTTTTTGTAATGTCTTTACCTGGTTTTGGTATCAGGGAGATGGTAGCTTCATAGAATGAGTTGGGTAGTATTCCGTCTTTTTCTATGCTTTGAAATACCTTCAGTAGTAATGGTGTTAAGTCTTCTCTGAAGGTTTGGTAGAACTCTGCAGTGAAGCCGTCTGGGCCAGGACTTTTTTTGTTGGGAGTTTTTTGATTACCGTTTCAATCTCTTTTTTTGTTATGGGTCTATTTAGTTGTTCTACTTCTGAATGTGTTAGTTTAGGTAGGTAGTATTGTTCCAAGAATTTATCCATTTCTTCTAGGTTTTCAAATTTGTTAGAGTACAATTTTACATAGTAATCTGAAATGATTCTTTTAATTTCATTTGGCTCTCTTGTGATGTGGTCCTTCTCTTTTCTTATTCAGGTTATTTGTTTCCTTTCCTGTTTTTCTTTAGTCAGTCTAGCCAACGGTTTATCAATTTTGTTAATTTTTTCAAAGAACCAGCTTTCGGCTTTGTTAATTCTTTCAATTGTTTTTCTGTTCTCTAATTCATTTAGTTCAGCTCTAATTTTTATTATTTGTTTTCTTCTGGTGCCTGATGGGTTCTTTTGTTGCTCACTTTCTATTTGTTCAAGTTGTAGGGACAGTCCTCTGATTTTGGCTCTTTCTTCTTTTTGTATGTGTGCATTTATCGATATAAATTGGCCTCTGAGCACTGCTTTTGCTGTGTCCCAGAGGTTTTGATAGGAAGTATTTTCATTTTCGTTGCTTTCTAAGAATTTCCTTATTCCCTCCTTGATGTCTTCTATAACCCAGTCTTTTTTCAGGAGGGTATTGTTCATTTTCCAAGTATTTGATTTCTTTTCCCTAGTTTTTCTGTTATTGATTTCTAGCTTCATTGCCTTGTGGTCTGAGAAGATGCTTTGTAATATTCGATGTTTTGGATTCTGCAAAGGTTTGTTTTATGACCTAATATGTGGTCTATTCTAGAGAATGTTCCATGTGCACTAGAAAAAAAAGTATATTTTGCAGCAGTTTGGTGGAGAGTTCTGTATAAGTCAACGAGGTCAAGTTGGTTGATTGTTGTAAGTAGGTCTTCCGTGTCTCTATTGAGCTTCTTACTGGATGTCCTGTCCTTCTCCGAAAGTGGTGTGTTGAAGTCTCCTACTATAAATGTGGAGGTGTCTATCTCACTTTTCAATTCTGTTAAAATTTGATTTATGTATCTTGCAGCCCTGTCATTGGGTGCGTAAATATTTAATATGGTTATGTCTTCCTGATCAATTGTCCCTTTTATCATTATATAGTGTCCTTCTTTATCCTTTGTGGTGGATTTAAGTCTAAAGTCTATTTTGTCAGAAATTAATATTGCTACTCCTCTTCTTTTTTGCTTATTATTTGCTTGATATATTTTTTTCCATCCTTTGAGTTTTAGTTTGTGTCTCTAAGTCTAAGGTGTGTCTCTTGTAGGCAGCACATAGATGGATCGTGTTTCTTTATCCAGTCCATGACTCTCTGTCTCTTTATTGGTGTATTTAGTCCATTCACAGTCAGCGTAATTATAGATAAATAAGTGTTTAGTGTTGTCATTTTGATGCCTTTTTATGTGTGTTGTTGGCCATTTCAGTTTTCCACTTGCTTTTTTGTGCTGAGACGTTTTTCTTAGTAGATTGTGAAATCCTCATTTTCATAATGTTTAACTTTATGTTTGTTCAGTCGTTACGTTTTTCTTCCCTTTTTTCTTGAGTTATGGAATTGATATTCCTTTTTGTGGTTACCTTATTATCTACCCCTATTTTTCTAAGTAAAAACCTAACTTGTATCTTTCTGTATCGCCTTGTATCACTCTCCATCTGTATCACATCTCCCTCTTTTTGATTATTGTGATCGTTTACCTATCAATTTCCATGATTTCCTGTTATGTGTATTATTTTGTTTATTTATTTATTTTTTAGAATTAATCTTAATTTGTTTGTTTTTGTGCTTTCCCTATTTGAGTTGCATTGATATCAGGACGTTCTGTTTCGTGACCTTGCATTGTGCTGGTACCTGATATTATTGGTCATCAGGCCAAACAATCTCCTTTAGCATTTCTTGCAGTCTTGGTTTGGTTTTTGCAAATTCTCTAAACTTGTGTTTATCTGTAAATATCTTAATTTCTCCTTCATATTTCAGAGAGAGTTTTGCTGGATATATGATCCTTGGTTGGCAGTTTTTCTCCTTCAGTGCTCTGTATACATCGTCCCATTCCCTTCTTGCCTGCATGGTTTCTGCTGAGTAGTCTGAACTTTTTCTTATTGATTCTCCCTTGAAGGAAACTTTTCTTTTCTCCCTGGCTGCTTTTAAAATTTTCTGTTTGTCTTTGGTTTTGGTGAGTTTGATGATAATATGTCTTGGTGTTTTTCTTTTTGGATCAATCTTAAATGGGGTTCGATGAGCATCTTGGATAGATATCCTTTCATCTTTCATGCTGTCAGGGAAGTTTTCTGTCAGGAGTTCTTCAACTATTTTCTCTGTGTTTTCTGTCTCCCCTCCCTGTTCTGGGACTCCAATCACTCGCAAGTTATCCTTCTTGATAGAGTCCCACATGATTCTTAGGGTTTCTTCATTTTTTTTAATTCTTTTATCTGATTTTTTTTCAGCTTTGTTGGTGTTGATTCCCTGGTCCTCCAGAAGTCCCAGTCTACATTCTAATTGCTCGAGTCTGCTCCTCTGACTTTCTATTGCGTTGTCTAATTTTGTAATTTTATTGTTAATCTTTTGGATTTCTACATGTTGTCTCTCTATGGATTCTTGCAACTTATTAATTTTTCCACTGTGTTCTTGAATAATCTTTTTGAGTTCTTCAACAGTTTTATCAGTGTGTTCCTTGGCCTTTTCTGCATTTATCCTAATTTCATTTGTGATCTCTTTAAGCATTCTGTAAATTAGTTTTGTATATTCTGTATCTGATAATTCCAGGATTGTATCTTCATTTGGGAAAGATTTTGATTCTTTTGTTTGGGGGGTTGGAGAACCTTTCATGGTCTGTTTCTTTATGTGGTTTGATATGGACTCCTGTCTCCGAGCCATCACTGGGAAACTAGATTTTCCAGGTAATCAGCTAAAAAAAATGCAGTCAGATCCCTATCTGAATTCTCCCTCTGGCTCAGGGTATTCGGATGTTAATGGAGCCGCCTGGGGAGGGTGGGGGAGGGATCAGAGAGCTAGGAGTGTAGCACCACAGAATATAGAGCTGATCACCGCATTCACGCTCCACCCCCGTCCGCCAAAATCCCGGCGGGACGGCTCCCCGGCTGGGAAGCTACTCTCCCCGCTCTGAGACCAGTCACTTCCTCCTGGGGACTTCTCCCTCCGGTGCACCACACCTCTCGCGCGGACTGGGTGGGCATCTCCCGCACGAACGGGTGGGCCCGCTCCCGAGGTCTATTCATGGGAAAATAATTGGACCCCACACTCACGTTCCGCCCACGTGCGCTCAAATCCCAGAGGATCGGCTCCCCGGCTGGGACGCTGCTTTCCCTGCTCCGAGACCAGTCACTTCCTCCCGGGGACTTCTCCCTCCAGTGGTGTGCAGCACCGCTCACGCAGACTGGGTGGGCGTCTCCCACACGACCTGGTGGGCCTGCCCCCTGGGTCAATTCAGGGGAATATAACTGATCCCCGCACTCACACCCCACCCACTTTCGCCAAAATCCCACCGCACGCGCGAACTGGGTTCGCGTCCCCCGCATGAACGTGTGGGCTCCGCCCCGGGGTTGCTTTAGGGAAATATAGCTGATCCCCCCGCTCGCGCCCCGCCAGCTTCCCGCCAAACTCCCGGCGCGACAGCTCCCCGGCTGGGACGCTGCTGTCCCCACTCCAAGATCAGTCACTGCCTCCCGGGTGCTTTTCCCTCCGGCTGCGCCGCTACGCCGCCCGCGCCAACCAGCTAGACTCCCTCCCAGGACGGGTTCGGGGTGGAAGGGCTGGGCCCCTTGTTTGTGCCGTCTGCCCCCCTGGGCTCTGCCCCAGATGGGGCTCCGAAGGTCACCTGCCTGGTACACTGGCTCCTAGTTCTGAAAACGGTCGCTGTCTCCCGTATTTGTTCGTTTTCCATCTCTAAGTCTGTGTTTGTTGTTCAGAGTTCGTAGATTGTTATGTATGTGATCAATTCACTTGTTTTTCCGAGTCTTTGTTGCAAGAGGGATCCGCGGTAGCATCCACCTAGTCCGCCATCTTGGCCCCGCCTCCCCTACTTTCTCCTTTTACTCTTCTGGTGAAATCTTTTGATGAGCATAAGTGTTTAATTTTTAGAAGATCCCACATATGTAGCTTATCTTCTGGAGTTAGTTCATTGTTAGTTATGGTTTGTATCTTGTTAATGCCGTGTATTAGTGCCTCTAGCATTGAGTCTATCTTTTTTCTTTTATGATCTTTAATGTTTTGGGTTTTATATTTAGGTCTTTGATCCATTTTAAATTAGTTTTTGTGTATGGTGTAAAGTATGGGTCCTGTTTCATTTTTTTGCAGATGAACATCCAGTTTTTCATCACTGTTTGTTTAAAAAAGTGAATTTCCCCCCTTTGCTGTACTTTGGGCCCTTGTTGAAGATGAGGAGGCCATAGCTGGGTGGATTCACATCTGGGTTCTCAATTCTGTTCAGTTGGTAATGTATCTGTCTTTGTACCAGTACCAGGCGGTTTCAAATACCATAGTTGTACAGTAGGCTCTGAGGTCAGGTAGTGGGGGTCCTTCTACTTTATTCTTCTTCTTAAATTGTGCTCTACTTACCCGGGCCTTTTTCCTTTCTATATAAAATTAATGATTAGATTTTCTGTTTCTTTAAAGAATATTGTTGGTATTTGCATTGGGATTGCATTGTATTTGTAGATTGCTTTTGTAGAATTGTCATTTTCACAATGTTGAGTCCACCTATCCATGACTATGGTATGTTTTTCCATTTATGTAGATCTCTTTTGGTTTCTTATGGTAGTGTTTGTAGTATTCTTTGTATAGGTCTTTTACATCCTTGGTTAGATTTATTCCTGAGTATTTTAATTTTTGATGGGTTATTATAAATTTTTTTTATTATTATAAATGGTATTGTTTTCCTGATTTCCTTTTCGTTTTTCTCTTTATTGGTGTATAGGAATCCAACTGATTTTTGTGTTTATCTTGTATCCTGCTCCTCTGCTGAATCTTTTTATTAATTCCCATAGTTTTCTAGTGAAGTCTTTTGGGTTTTCTATGTATAGTATTATATTATCTGCAAATAGGAACAGTTTTATTTCTTCATTACCAATTTGGATGCTCTTATTTCTTTTTCTATTCTTTTCTTATTGCTCTAGCCAAGACTTCCAGCACAATGTTAAATAGCAGTAGTGATAAAGGGCGTTCTTGTCTCGTTCCTATTCTTGAGGGGAATGTTTTCAGCCTCTCTCCATTTAGAATGGTGTTGACCATTGGTTTTGTATACATGACCTTTATTATGTTGAGGAATTTTCATTCTATACCTATTTTATTGAAAGTTTTTATCAGGCTTTTCTGCATTGATTGAGATGATTGTGTAATTCTTTTATTTTATTTCTGTGGTGGACTATGTTAATTGATTTTGTAGTGTTGAACCATCTTTGCATACCTGGTATGAATCCCATTTGGTCATGGTATATATATATATTTTTGATATGATGCTGAAATCTACTGGCTAGAATTTCATTGAAATTTTTGCATCTATATTCATGAAAGATATTGGTCTGTAATTTTTTTGTTTTTATTTTTTGGTGGTGCCTTTGCCTGGTTTTGGTATCAGGGTTATGCTGGCTTCACAGAATGAATTCAGAAGTATCTCTTCCTTTTCTAGGTTCTGAAATAGTTTGAGTAGTACTGGTGTAAGCTCTTATCTGAATGTTTGGTAGAACTCTGCAAGAGAGACCACCAGAGGTGGGTTCCTAGCCAAATGGTGCTGCAGGAGTGAAGGGGAATGGAGTAGAGTGGAGTGCAGCTGGCACACGGTGCCATGTGTTCGGGAGAAGGGTAAGGAAGGGAGGTAGAAAGAGGTAAGAAACCATGAAAAAAAGAGAGACAGAAAGAAAAATGCCTCCAGGGAGCCCCCAGCTGAGCGGTGCTACAGAGCCTGTCAAGAAGGAGCAGAGATGGCACACAACGCAAGGTGTTCAGGAGAAGAGTAAGAAAGTAAGGTAGACGGAGCCAAGAAATTGAGAAGAGAGAGAAAGAAAGAAAGAGAGAGAGAGAGAAAGAAAGAAGGAAGGGAGGGAGAGAGAAAGAGAGGAAGGAAAGAAGGAAGGAAGGGAGGGAGGAAGGGAGGAAGGGAGGAAGGGAGGAAGGGAGGAAGGGAGGAAGGGAGGAAGGGAGGAAGGAAGGAAGGAAGGAAGGAAGGAAGGAAGGAAGGAAGGAAGGAAGGAAGGAAGGAAGGAAGGAAGGAAGGAAGAAAAGATGCCCTGAGAGAGCCCACTGGTGTGGTGGCGTGGACCAGGGAAGTGGTTCCCAGCTGCACGGCACAGCATAGCCAGTCTAGTAGGAGCAGAGATGGCACGTGTCGCCAGGTGTTCAGGAGAAAGAAAAGTAAAGAGAGATGAGAAACAGATAAATGAAGAAAAAGAAAAAAATGACCCCAGGGATTTCACTGGTGTAGTGGCGCAGACCGGGGAAGTGGCTCCCAAGCCATGCGGTATAGCCAGTCTAGTAGTACAGCCAGTCTAGAAGGGGCAGAGATGGCACACAGTGCCGGGTATTTGGGAGACAGGAAAAGAAAGTAAGTAGAGAGAGAGAGATGAGAAACTGAAAAACAAAGAAAAATAAGAAGGAAAAAAGAAAAAAAAATGGCCCCAGGGATCCCCCCAGTGTGGTGATACAGACCAGGGAAGCAGCTCCTCAGCTGAGCAGTGCTTCACAGCCTGTCAAGAAGAAGCAAAGGTGGCATATGGAGCCAGGTGTTTGTTGAGAGAAAGGAAGGGAAGGAGGTGAGAGAAAGGGAAGAAACCAAAAGAACCCCCAAAAAGCAACAACAAAGAAATGGCACTGAAGGGGCCGGTTCATGTGGGTGGGGTGAATCCAAGCTGCATGGAGCCAGCACCTCCCTGGCCTGGCAACTGTAGCCATCCAAAAAGTGTCAGAGGCCAGGCAGGGGGAAGAAGGGTGGGAGATGGAAAAACGTGTAACTCTGGTCACCAGGTGCTCTGTCTCCTGCTGGGAGTTCCATCAAGCTGCTTTCCCATGCTCCCTGTCCACCAATCTCCATCAGGAGTCAAAGATGGTGAATCCATGCTTCGTTAGCTGATAGGGGTTCTCCACTTCATATCTCTGTTCCGTTTCTGTTCTCTGTCATTTTCTCATTCCATTTGGTGCTTTGTTGAGTTCTTTATCTCTTCATTTAATGGTTAGTGTTCCAGGATTGATGTTTGTCTCTGTTTTATTTAGTTTTTTGGGTCTTTGCTGTGGAAGGACTGCCTGGTGTTTCTCTCTACAGCACCAAGCTGGCTCCAGCTCAATTCTGCCATTTTTATACGATATTATAAAGACAACTTAGTACTTTTAATACCAGGCTAGAAATAATTTCTTCCATGAAATGATTCTCCTGTTTTAAGAAACTTTAGGAAATATTTTTTAAAAGCATGTACACACAATGCTCAGCTATTCTTAATCATCTTCATCCGTGCTGACTGGAGTTCAATGACCTGGTCTTTTTCACATTTGGTTAAAGAATTTTCTGAAGAAGTTTCTACAGGTGTGTTATATGGATAAAATCTTGGAAGGCGTGCATATGCTAAATGTCTTTTTTTAACCAGAATTGTGTAGATGATACTTTCTCTAGGTATTAAATCTGAGCTTATAGTCCATTTCCCTTAGAATTATTACAATTTTCCCTATGTTTCTCATGTTGCAGATTAAAATGATAATATTAGTCTCATTTCTTACTAGATATATTCAAGGTTTTCTTTTCTGCACCACTTTTTAATGATTTGAAATTTTTTCCTAAAACACCTGGCTTTCGCACTTTTTATCATGATATATCAAGGCTTGCCAATTCTGTCTTGAACAACCTTGAGTCTTTTGATTTGAAGAATCTGAGTCTTAATTACTCAATGAAATTGCCCATTAAATTGTAGAGCTGAGATTTAAACCCTTTTTTGGTCAGACCGCAGAACAAGTGTGGTTATCCATCTCATTATGGTGCTTCATAGGATATGAACAAATACAATAGTCCACCGGGGTTTCTATTCAAAAGGTACAAAAAGGATGCATAATCAAAAGTGGTATCATTATTATCACAGGCCTGAGCTGCTACCTAATTCTCTCTCATTTGGGCACATTTGAGTCTGTTTTTATCCTTTACAGGGTGTTTCCGTGAAGTAAATATAATACTCCATATACAGTCTGACAAGCATTGAGACTGACAGGGCTAAAAGCAGACTCTTTCCACTTCTTACATGTCTACCAGTGCAGGTTGTGATCTCATTAGCATTTCCATTACGGTGCTGTTACATCACAGCGCTGACTCAAGCTGATCTTAAAATTAATTAAAATACTAATTTTTATACCTGTTGCTAATAAGTCTGTATAAGTGTAGTTGATTCCTTTCACATAAGTCCAGGATCTTATAGTTATTTGTCACTGCTAAAATTCATCTTATTAGATTCAACCTAGCACACAGCATTCTTTTTGAATGGCTAATCTATTATAATTCAGATTCACTGTCATCTTCCCTGTGTCATTCCACTTGTGAATTTGTATTGCATTTCTGCTAAACTGTTAAGACTATTTAATGACACAAATGGACCAAGTATGAGAATGGAGCGCTGCATCTGATCTTCGAGTAATACTGTTTAAGGAAAAATCAAAATATCTAATAAATTAGTCAATTTTTCCATGTTGTTCACAAGAATTCCAGAAGGTCCCTGGCTGAAGTCCAGATATAATTTGGCCTCAGTTGATCCATATGCAGTTGGGCTGGGCTAGGCTATCATTTTCATAAATAAACCATAAAAATTACTCAATTTTTTCTTATAATACTTATGCTTATTTGAATCTGTTTCATAGTTATAACAGTTTCCTGTTTGAGGGACTTAGACTTTTGATAATTTGTTTCTGAATTATGTCTGTATTAACACTAAGTTAATTGGCTTATCATTTGTATCATTACTTCTGTTTTCATGGAATATCCACTGTAAGTGTAGTCTGCCTTTCCAATGTACTGTAAGATAGAGACAAAGAAATATAATAGCAGAGGCCTAAAAAACTTGGAAAAGGTCAAAGGAAGCATCCTCAGAAATAAAATACTTTGTTGAGCGGTGGTTTGCTATATGTAATGACTTATTAAAAAAAAAAAAGTTCCATCTCTTCAACACTCTTTCCTCCCAATGGCGGAGTCTAATTTCTCTCTACTTAAGTGTGGGCGGGACTTAGTGATTCACTTCCAAAAATGATATGGCTGAAGTGACAATGTGTCATAAAAGGCAATGAGATTTTCTTCTCTTTCAAATCACTAGCTCTGAGAAAATTTAGCTGCCATTCAAACGATTTATGGGGAGTCTCATGTGGCAAGAAAATGATTCCTCCTCCAAAAAGCCATGTTGAGTGAGCCATCTTGGAACCAGAGACTCCGGCCCAGTCAAGCCTTCAGATGATTGCAGCCCTGGTCAACATATTGCAATCAAAAAAATACAGTCTGGCTCAGAACAACTCGGCTAAGCCACTCTCAAATTCCTGACCCATAGAAATTGTAAGATAGTAAAGGTTTTTTTTTTTTTTTTTAAGTCAATATGTTTTGGAGAAATTTGTTGCAGAGCAATAGGTAACTAATATACTAGGTGTCAGGGGGTACTATTATTCCTTAATGCTTTAATTCAGATATTGGGAGAATTATATTATTTAGAGAAAAAAAATTATTTTAAACAGTTAAAAGTATTTAACATACAAAAATGTCCTTTTGATTATACTTAGAAATGCCTACTTTGAAAGGCAAAGAATCCTAAAAATGTTCTAATTTACGTACACAATAAGAAAACAATTTGCTTTTATTGTCTTTTTTTTTTTTTTTTTTTTTAGTAGAAAGTCATTTCATATTTTATAAATTAGATCAAGACATGAATGGAACTTACAGCTACATCTTGGTGTAGGTACCCAGCCATTGCTAGTACATATTGCCGTATTTCCCCTGGTTGCAGGATAAAAGCCATTTTTACACGTGTAGCTGATTTTATCCTCACTTCTGTGTTTAATCCTTTCAGGTGTGTAGTAACCATTTGCAATATAAGGAGGATTACATGTGACTTCTGAAGAGAAACATGATGTAATTCGTGAAAATTAAAAAGTAGAGGTTATTTATTTATCCTTAGTTCATTAAAAAAAAAAAAACATAAAAACGAGCACAGCCTCATATCCTTCCTGGTTTATTACTTATACATCGCTCGATTATATTTGTTAACCGATGTATGTGTGCCGCTTGGACTCATGATCCTTCTATTTCTCCAAGACGATCACACACTTTATGACATCTCATATCTAGCAATGATCTCATATATCACTTCAAGTATTCTTTTCACTGTCTTCACTTTCTTGGCTTCTATAGTTGTCTAAAGGACTATTTACAAGTATTCTGGTTCTCCTCCTTCCAGACACATGGAAAGAAAGACAATACATAAACAAATGGCTATGGCTGTATTCCAGCTAAACTTTATATACAAAAAAGGGAACAATCTATTGTAATTAATTGCTATTCCCTGACCTAGTCAATTGGTAAAGCTCCTTCTCATTCTTCTCCATCAACTCTGCTAATCTTAGCAATGGGTAAACTTTTCAAGCTCCCTTTTCTAATAAAATATCATTCCTTTTAAAGTATCATTGTAGAAAAGCCACATGACCATCTTTATTGCTGCCATGTTGTAATTTTAACTAAAAACCTGTGGTAGAAACTCAACACTGCTCAACACTGCCCATTTATATATCCCTAATTTACTTCCTCTTTTTTTTTCTAAAGGAACTGTCCCATAGTCTCCTCACTTTTCTCAAGCTACCTAGCCCAATTGCTCCTTCATCAACAATAAGTCCTTGTGTTCACAGAAAACAATTGAGGCAATCAGTTGTGATTTCCCTTCATTTGTTTCTAAAATTCCTTCAACTTTAGTTGTATCTATTTCATGCTTAAACCTTTTGTTAAGTCTTGGATAATAAGGTGTTTCTTTCAATTCGGGTAGCTTCTCAACTTCAGAGCTTGCATTTCCCCATGGATCCTAAACAATTGTTTATTCCTTTCCTCTCTCTTACATTGTCAACCACCCTCTCTCATATGAGTATGCAAGATTCTCCTATTTTAAACTCTCTCAACCTTTTGTTCCAGTTTAGCTAATATGCTACTTTCTTCCGTTTTTTCACAAACAGGATCCTCGAAATACCATTTTATGATTACTATCTCCACTTTCTTTCCTTCCATTAATTCTTCAACCCATTGCTATCTGGCTTCTAAAACCTCCATGCACTGGCACTACTCTGAGAAAAATCACAAATGTTCTCCAGTTTCCAATTAAAAAAATCCTTTATATTCCATTGATTGGTATGTAATAGGGATTCCTTAGTTATTTGTTGAACTGAACAGATGAACTTCTCTGTAATATTTGAGACTGTTGATCACTGATTTCTTGAAGTTCTCTAATAGCTAATATTATCTTCTCTCGCTTCTCTTCCTTCTCAAAACATCACTTTTATTTATTTATTTGGCTCCTCATCCTTTATTCTACTTACTTTTTAGAGCTTATCTATTTCATCTTTTGTTATGATGAAGGTAAAAGACTACAACCTTCAGTATGGATTACAACTGATCCTAAAGAAAATGAAAATCCTTATGACTGGACCAATAAACAATATCATAATAAATGGCAAGGAATTTGCAGTTGTCAAGAATTTCATTCTTCTTGAATCAACAATCAATGCCCATAGGAGCAGAAATCAAGAAATCAAATGACATATTGCACTGGGCGAATCTGTGGCAAAAGATCTCTTTAAAGTTCTAAAAATCAAAGATGTCATTTTGATGACTAACGTACAACTTACCCAAGCCATGGTATTTTCAATCGCCTCATAAGCATGTGAATATGGACAATAAAGAACTAAGACTAAAGAAGAATTAATGCATTCAAATTGTGGTGAATGGAAAGAATTTTTAATATATCATGGAATGCCACAAGAATGAACAAATCTGTCCTTGAAGAAATACAGCCAGAATGCTCCTTAAAAGTAGGGATGGAGAGACTTCCTCTCCGTTACTTTGGCCACAACATCAGGACAGACCAATTACTGGAAATGGACATGACGGTTGGTAAAGCAGAGGGTGAGCAGAAAAGACAGAAGCCCTCAATAAGATGGACTGGCACAACGGCTGCCAGTAATGGACTCAAACATAGCAATGAATGTGAGGATGGTGCAGGACCTGGCAATGTTTTATTCTTTATACATAAGGCCGTTATGATTTGGAGCTGACTCGATAGCACTTAACCACAACTATTTCATCTACTGCCACATATCCTTTTTACTCTTAATTACCATCACAGCAGCCTTCTGTCTGTCCTGTGATTCCATATTGGAGAACACTGTTGTTTGTCTCACTCACCATGGCAACCCTCATCAAATGCTAACTCACTCCTTTTCAAAAAATGTTTCCAAATATCTCAAGAATATCATCATCTTATAGCTCTGTCTTCTTTCTCTTCTTCTTATGGTATGATTTCTTAAAAATTCTTCAACTATCTATATGCTCTAATCCAGGTCATGATAGTTTAAACCATTCTTTTTAAAAAGCAATATGCTGATAGGAACACCATATTCCAGACATAATTTTTGGTGGACAAAGAACAGTTGAGATAAACTCTTTGGTGGTGTACAACACCCTTCCATCGTGGAGTCCAGAAAAGGTAGATTATTTTATACACTTACATCACTGTTCCCCCCCCCATGTGCCTGTCCATTTGTCGTACTGTGTGGACTTGCATGTTTCTGTGATGCTGGAAGCTATGCCACAGGTGTTCAAATACCAGCAGTGTCGCCCATGGTAGACAGGTTTCAGCTGGGCTTCCAGGCTAAGACAGCCTAGGAAGAAGGACCCAGCAGTCTACTTCTGAAAAGATTTAGCTGGTGAAAACCTTATGAATACTAGCAGAACATTGTTTGATATAGTGCTGGAAGAAGAGCCCCTCGGGTTGGAAGGCACTCAAAAGACAACTGGGGAAGAACTGCCTCCTCAAAGTAGAGTTGACCTTAATGACATGGACGGAATCAAGCTTTTGGGACCTTCATTTGCTGATTTGGCATGACTCAAAATGAGAAGAAACAGCTGCAAACATCCACTAATAATTGGAACGTGGAATGTACAAACTATGAATCTAGGAAAATTGGAAGTTGCCAAAAATGAAATGGGACACATAAAGATTGGTATGCTAGGCATTAGTGAACTGAAATGGACTGATATTGGCCATTTTTAATTGGATTATCATGTGGCCTACTATGCTGGAAACAACTCGAAGAGGAGTTGTGTTGCATTCATCGTCAAAAAGAACATTTCAAGATCCATCCTGAAGTACAACACTGTCAGTGACAGGATAACATCCATATGCCTACAAAGAAGACCAGTTAATACCACTACTATTCAAAATTGCACTCCAACCGCTAAGGTCAAAGATAAAGAAACTGAAGATTTTTACCAATTTCTGCAGCCTGAAATTGATTGAACATGCAATCAGGATGCATTTATAATTACTGGTGATTGGAATACGAAAGTTGGAAACAAAGAAGAATCGGTAGTTGGAAAATATGGCCTTGGCGATAGAAACAATGCCAGAGATTGCATAATAGAATTTTGCAAGACCAACAACTTCTTCATTGCAAATACCCTTTTTCACCAACATAAATGGTGTCTATACACATGGACCTCACCAGATGAAATACATAAGAATCAAATCAAATACATCTGTGGGAAGAGATGATGGAAAAGCTCAATATCATCAGTCAGGACAAGGCTAGGGGCAACTGCGGAACAGACCATCAATTGCTCATATGCAAATTCAGTTGAAACTGAAGACATTTAGAATAAGTCGACGAGAGCCAACGTACGACCTTTAGTATATCTCACTTTAATTTAGAGACCTTCTCAAGAACAGGTTTGATGCATTGAACACTAATGACCAAAGACCAGACGAGTTGTGGAATGAGATCAAGAACATCATACATGAAGAAAGCAAGATGTCATTTAAAAGACAGGAAAGAGAGAAAAGACCAAAACAGATGTCAGAAGAGACTCTGAAACTTCCTCTTGAATGTCGAATAGCTAAAGCAAAAGGAAGAAATGATGAACTAAAAGAGCTGAACAAAAGATTTCAAAGGGCAGCTCAAGAAGACAAAATAAAGTACTATAATGACATGTGCAAAGCCTCAAGTTGCAGTATTGAAGGATTCTATAGGGAAAATATTAAATGACTCAGGAAGCATCAAAAGAAGATGGGAGGAATACACAGAGTCACTATACCGAAAAGAACTGGTTGATATTCAACCATTTCAGGAGGTACCATAGGAGCAGGAACCAATGTACTAAAGGAAAAAGTCCAACCTGCACTGAAGGCATTGGCACAAAAACGAGGCTGCAGGAATTGATGGAATACCAATTGAGATGTTTTAACAAATGGATGCAGCACTGGAAGTACTCACTTGTCTATGCCAAGAAATTTGGAAGGCAACTTCCTGGCCAACTGACCAGAAGAGATCCATATTTGTGCCTATCCCCAAGAAAGGCGATCCAGCTGAATGCAGAAATTATTGAACAATATCATTAATATCACACATAAGTAAAATTTTGCTGAAAGTCATTCAAAAGTGGCTGTAGCACTATGTCAACAGGGAATTGCCAGAAATTCAAGCCAGATTCAGAAGAGGACAGAGAACCAGCGATATCATTGCTGATGTCAGATGGATCCTCGTTGAAAGCAGAGAATACCAGAAAGATGTTTACATGTGTTTTGACTATGCAAAGGCATTCGACTGTGTGGATCAGAACAAATTATGCATAACATTACGAAGAATGGGAACTCCAGAACATTCAGTTGTGCTCATGAGGAACCTGCACATAGATCAAGAAGCAGTTGTTTGAACAGAACAAGGGGATACTGCATGGTTTAAAGTCAGGAAAAGTTTGTGTCAGGGTTGTACCCTTTCACCATGCCTAATCAATCTGTATGCTGAGCAAATAATCCAAGAAGCTGGACTATATGAAGAAGAAAGGGGCATCAGGATTGGAGGAAGACTCATTAATAATCTGTGTTACGCAGATGACCCAACTTTGCCTGCTGAAAGTAAAGAGGACTTGAAACACTTACTGATGAAGATCAAACGCCACAGCCTTCAGTATGGATTACACCTCAACATAAAACAAAAATCCTCACAACTGGACCAATAAGCAACATCATGATAAACGGGGGAAAGATCGAAGTGATCATGGATTTCATTTTACTTGGACCCACAATCAACACCCATGGAAGCAGTAGTCAAGAAATCAAAAGACGCGCTGCGTTAGGAAAATCTGCTGCAAATGTCATTTTTAAAGTGTTGAAAAGCAAAGACATCACCTTGAACACCAAGGTGCACCTGACCCAAGCTATGTTTTCAATCACCTTCTATGCATGTGAAAGCTGGATGGTGAGTAAAGAAGACAGAAGAATTGATGCCTTTGATTTGTGGTGTTGGAGAAGAATATTGAATAGACCACGGACTGTCAAAAGAATGAACAAATCTGTCTTGGAAGAACTATAACCAGAAAGCTCCTTAGAAGCAAGGATGGCGAGACTACACCTCACATACTTTGGACACATTGTCAGGAGGGATCGGCCCCTGGAGAAGGACATCATGCTTGGTAAAGTAGAGGGTCAGCAAAAAAAAAAAAAAAAAGGGAAACTTTCAATGAGATGGATTGACACAGCGGCTGCAACAATGGGCTTAAGCATAACAATGACGGTGAGGATGGCATAGGACTGGGCAGTGTTTCGTTCTATTGTACATACGGTCGCTATGAGTTGGAACCGACTCGATGGCACCAAAAAACAACAACAACACTGTTGATTAAGATTAAGCTTGTTTTTAATTAAAATCTCCATTTACATCTTCCCCCCAGTAGACTCCTACCCTAGTCATCTTCTTCTAATTAATTCATTAAAGGCTTCCTGATTTGACATCAATAAAATTTACTTTCTAAAGCAAAAGTTGAATACTTAGAGGACATAAAGCAATTATTTAAGAATTGTTTATTTCATAGAAATTAGCTTGCTATAGTCCTGGCTCAAGGTGTATTTTTTATAATGAACCAACTACTTCATTAAGTATTAAAAGCTCCTAGCTCTGTTTATTTCTATTTTCAGAGTGACAGACTCTTACAAGTTGATTTCAAAATAGACCTTGCAAACATAAAATTCTATGTCTTGTTCTTCTGAGATAAGATCTTTATTCTAAAATAGTTGACCCCTATAGAACTTAACAGAAACCCTGGTGATATAGTGGTTAAGAGCTACATCTGCAAACAAAAAGGTCAGTGGTTCGAATCTACCAGGTGCTCCTTGGAAACTGTATGGGGCAGTTCTGCTCTGTCCTATAGGATCACTACGAGTTGGAATCAACTTGACAGGAATGGGTTTGGTTTGGTTTGATTTATAGAATGTAATATTCCACTTGGGAGAAAAAATAGATTGCTTATGTAAAAAGATGATATGAATTTAAATGATTAATTAAAGTACATAACAAAAGACATAGAAAAGAAATTATATTACCTTTACATGAAGGAGTTGGACTCCATCCGTTTTGGGTGCATATAGCATCTCCTCTTTCACTGTATTCAAAACCTGGGTTACATTTATATTGAAATCGCTCATTCTCCTTGAAAATTTTGTCTGGAGATACAGCATATCCATTTATAATTTCTTGTAATTTGCAAGAAATTTCTAAAGAGAAAAGAGCAAATTTCAAAATGCTAATTATGAATTAAAGGGCTGTGGCCAAGACATAACATAGTCTTTTAAAAACACAACTTTTGTTTCATTACATAAATCACCCAACTAAACAAAAGTTTTGTTTTGACTTGATGAATGATTTATCTATTATTCTTAACATATATTTCCAAAGGACATTAAAATTTTGATTAATTAATTTCGATAATTTTATTTGAAGATTGGTTAGTATTCTTTAAATAAATGGTAGCCAATAACATTCTTCAAATGTATGAATAAGATGCATGGTTACTGTGATAGGTATTTTCACTAAGTGAACAAAAGTCACACATTTTCTAGTTATCAGTTACAAAGTAATTATGGACTAAACACTTTGTCAATGAAATTAACTCCTCGTCATTGTGTTTCTGAAAAGTAACTGACTTTTTGCTTTTGTAGGTTCACCGCCCATCCAGTTTTTCTGTCCATAAGAACCTGGCCATCATCTTTAATGCCATCTTCTCTCAAACATTTTTTTTTTTCCTGTGGGGTTATTGTAATGTTAACTGGCTTGCTTTATCTCCAATCTTTCTAATCCATTTTCCTAGTGTATAACTTACTGATCTTTCATCTGGTCACTCTGTGGCTCCACTTACCATCTTTCACTGATCCCCGAATCAGGCTGAATAAGAGCCAAATTCTTCAGGGTCATGTATATAGCACCTCAGAACCTTGCACTGGCCTATCTACAATCCAACACTGACTTCTCCCTACTTGTGTCCTACACTAGGGCCCCCCGAGGAACAATGAATGACCAATAAGCATAAGCCTCACTGCATTTGCATCTTCCTCCCCACGGTGTACAGTTCCCATTCTCAACTTCTAAAATATCCCCATTCATCCTTTAAGTCTTTTCTTGAGCATCTGCAATTCCAGGAAGGTTTCACTAGCCATAGACATCCAGTTGCACAAATATAAACTCTTTTCATGAACCTCTAGAATATGCATTATTTACTGTGCTGAATATAAATATTAGTTTATCATCATTGACTCTAAAAGCTAGTTTTGTTAGAAAGAGTTCCTAAGACGAGGAATGCTTCTGCATGGATCTCACTGTGGGGTAGACTAGGCTATGTAAGTCTAAAGAATTTGGAAATTTTGGATGACATTAAAAAATAAAAATTGCAGAAATTTCTGCCAAAGTATTGGTAGAATTAAGTATAGTGCTAAGTCAAGCAAATGGAACACAATGTTTCATTACAAAAGCCAAAATCATCAGATTGGTCATAGGTCAGCAGTATTACAACTAAAGAAATCTTGGCTTACAATTTGCTACAGAATTATTTTTAAAAGACAAAGATTCATTTAGTGGATTCAATTTTGTTCATCTAATATTTATATTAAACTCACAATGCAAATATAGCAAACATGAAACAGACCCACTACCTAGAAGTATTATTAAAAAACAGAATGTCATAATAATGCATCAGTAGAAATAAATATTAAATTCACCCTTCTTAAAATAAAAAAAAAAGTATTTCTGAGGCCAATATTATAATAATGCATCTTAAAGCAGAAATGCTTAGCATTCTATTTCAGTCTATAAGAGGCAAGTACACTGTACTTATGGTTAAGAGCATGGACTTTGGTGTCAAATAACCTAGGTTTGAATCTTAATTCTACCATTTCTGTCTTAGCAGTTTAGAACAGTGATTTAACATCTTTGGACCTCAGTTTCTTCAAATATAAAACAGAGATGATAATAGTACATAAATCAAAGAATTGTTTAGAAGGTAAAACAAGATAGCACATGTTTGGAACTTACATGAATTACAGGGAAAAAGTACCTGCTCAATAAAAGTCACTTATTATATTATTTACTTTCTTTATAATGGACAATGTATTCAAATGCATATTTTCATAAGAAAAGCTAAAAATATTCAAAAGATCAAATAAAGAATAAGTGTATCTTACCCACACATTTTGGTGTTTTTCCACTCCACGTACCATCTGCTGAACAATGAATTTCTTTAGGCCCATCTAGCATGAAGCGTGAATTACATTGAAACTGTACCACTTGTCCAAAAGAATATTCCTGGTCTGGCTCCAATGCACCACTGATAAGCCTCCCATTCTCTGGTTCAGTTACTGGTAAACACTTAACAACTGAAAAAATAAATACAACTTTTTCTAATATAATTGGAAAACTTTACTTCAAAGATACTTGTGTGTGCATGTGTGTATCATTGTTGTTATTGTGTCGATTCCCACTCATATCAACCCTATAGGACAAAGTAGAACTGCACCATAGGATTTCCTATGGGAGCAGATCTCCAGGTCTTTTCTCTGGAAGAGTGACTGGTGGGTATGAACTGCTGACCTTTTGGTTAGCAGCTGAGCACTTAAGCATTGCACCACCTGTGTGTGTGTGTGTGTGTGTGTGTGTGTGTGTGTGTGTTTACAAGCAAGATGAGATTGGAGCAAATTACTTAAATGTATCTTTTAGAAGCATTTGATATACTGTTTACAAAAGAGATATGCTGCTAAGTAACAAAAAATTAGTATGTTTATCTTCTGATTTTTTTCTACAGAAGTGGGCAAAAAAGTTCCTACATTGAATGTCAGTTGTATTTTTTAGTAGCAAACAATTGTCTCCAAAATAATTGCAATATATAAAACTTGGGATAGTCATATACAAATTACCATTTGTGCCCCAGAGTAATATAACACTGTATTGCTAAAATGTGTAAAATCAACCTCTATTATCATACTAACTTCAATAGATAAATAGTCCTTAATTTTTTGTATCCTCTCCAATATCAACGTTCAAAGTAATCCGAGTACTTCCTTTGATTTTAGTTAAAATTTTCTAACTTTCCTAAAGTTATAGCAGTCAAACTTTATTTTACAGTAGAATGACTGGGGTGCTTGTTAAAATGTAAATTTCAGGCATTATCTTCTCACCTCCAAGGAGCCGTGGTGGCACAGTGATTAAGTGCTGGGCTGCTCATCGATAGGTCAGTAGTTCGAAGTCACCAGCCACACCATTGGAGAAATATGTGGCAGTTTGTTTCTGTAAAGATTACAGCCTTGGAAACCTTATGGGCCAGTTCTACCCTGTCCTACAGGGTCGCTATGTGTTAGAATCAACCCAAAGGCAGTGGGTTTATCCCCTCACCTTCAGAAATGCTGATAAAATAGGTCTCCTTTAGTAGCTATGAATTTCAGTTAACAAGCACCTCAGTTGATTCTGATGTAGATGTACTCTAGAGCACCTCTGCATGAAGAATTTATCCCTTCCTTTCATTTCCATAGATGAAAAGTCTTCCATTCTCTTTTTGAGACAGGATTGTTTGAGAGGTCACTTTGCTTCCCTCTGACTTCTCTCTCTCTTTCCATTTCTCACTATGGGACTAGGAAAGACTTCTGATTGGTCTTTTATTTCCATGATAAGCAGAGATTGGGAATTCTAGCTCAAACTTGAAAACAGGATCTACAGTTTTGTTTTTCATCATTTGGTCTATGGATGAGTAAGAAAGGGCAGAGCTGTCCCTTATTTCTTATTTCTGTTTCTTTTCTGTAAGACCAAGACCACAACAAAATCTCCCTTGGCATGGAAGCGGGGAGATATAGCTACATCATGTTCTCTACTTCAGCTTTTACCAGAGATCTCTGCATTTGGTTGTTTATTGAATAAGTGTCTGCCCATTAATGAAGATGTAATTCTGACCTTTGTTTACATAGTGATCCTTGTATGTATTTTTAGTGGCTAGAATCCAGAAGGAGAGTAAAATGAGCTTTAGATTTCCTAATTTCTAATATCTTGACTATTAGATCAGTATTCATATTTGGTAATTGAAACGCAAAACAATGTAGCAATGAAAAGACTAGAAACCTAGTCTGCATTGTACTTGAAAACATAAAAATAAAAATTTTGAATAAGAAATAATTTAATCATAAACTCTGAGGATATTTTAATGTAGTGTATTTTGAAAAATATTTCATAGTTTAGGTATTTTAATGTGCATTAAAACAATTTCATATCTACCTTCACATATAGGAATATCATTGGTCCATCCATCTGGTTCACAGTCACGGTAATTAACTGAACCTAGCATTTGATACCTGAAAATCCAAAAATAATAGAATGGTGAAATAATGTGTTTATATGCAGGTTTAAGTTCAAGGAAGTTCCATTTCAGCAAAAATTAATGATACGTGTATTTTCTCCCTTCTTTTTTCCTTCCTGCCTGCCCCCTTCCTCCTTTCACCCCCCCTTCTTCCTTCCTTCCATGCTTTCCTTCGATTTCAAGTCTTTCTTAAGAAAGACTCTCAGGTGCTCAGGTTCATGGACTTGGAATAATCATATTCTTTGGTTTATGAAACCATCTCCTTTATGTTTTGTACATAGTATTCTTTTTTTATTATTATTCTCATAGAGTCGCTATGAGTCGGAATCAACTCAACGGCACCGGGTTTTACCAGGTTACATAGTATTCTTATTTTTTGATTGAGTAGTTAATTTGTTAAGGAACCCTAGTGACACAGTGGTTAAGCACTTGGCTGCTAACTAAAATGTCAGTGATTCAACCCACCACCTATTCTGCAGGAAAAAGATGTAGCAGCCTGCTCCTGTGAAGATTTACAGCCTTGGAAACCCTATGGGGCAGTTCTACTCTTTCCTATAGAGTCACTATGAGTCAGAATTCAACTCGATGGCAATGGGTTTGATTTTCGTTTTTGTTAATTTGTTACACATAATAATGTAATAAGCTGTATGAACCCTCACCAAAAAAAAAAAAAGCTAAAAACATACACATAAAAACCCACCACCATTGAGTCAATTCTGACTCATAGTGGCCCTATAGGACAGAATACAACTACCCCATAGGGTTTCCAAGGAGCAGCTGGTTATTTGAACTGCCAATCTTTTGGTTAGTAGCCAAGCTCTTAACCACTTCGCCACCAGGGCTGTGCTAAAAACATAGTAACCAACAGCTACTTATATGTTTCCCCTCCCTCAGTTCTATTCAATACACCTACCTCCTGCAATCCTTCATTGTGATATTTTGTGGATTTTATATTGTGGTCTTTCTACATGATCTAGTATAGTGTCAAACAAAATCCTTATGTGTAGTTTATTTTCAGCACTTGTCATTTCCCTATCCCCATCCTAGAGATTTTCCCAGAGTATGGTCAATGAGTCCAGTAGGCTTGTGAATCCATTCAGTATTTACTTTTTCTCATTACAGTAACTCATAAAGCTTGCCCTTCCCATCTATAAGGCTCTACTTTAATATAAGTTCCTTGCGACAGGCACAAGATGTGTAATCAGGGACGGAGACTTTAGATCAAGACAAAGCACCCTTCTCATTTAACAAGCAAGTGCATTTTCATTATTACAGATAAGGATTTAGTCACAGTGGACACCTAGAGGCAAAAAACTTTATTAAAAAAAAGAGAGAGAGAGAAGGTATTTTGATTACCATGAGAGAGTTTTTTTTTTTTTAATGGGCCATTCATAAATGTGCAAAAATACTACAGAGACAAAGGTTTTCTTCATCTGCAAATAAGTATTGTTTTGCCCATTGTATGAGCAAAATGAACGTTTTCCCTCAGAAAATGCTTCTTTTTTTGTTGTTGATTTTTTCCTAACATTTCAATGTATTGAAAACATTTGAATAGTTTAAATGGTCATTTTGATAGATTAAAAGCTTGCAGTCAAGTATTTCCTCTATGCATCTGTCACATAAACAAAATAATTAATTATTAAGGTATTTCTCTGAATTTTCTAATGGGCAGGATTACCCCTTCCAAGAGAGAAAACAGATTTCCTGATTAACATTCTCTGTCCACTCCATAGATCTATCTATTCACTAAAGCTCTTCCAGAAATTCTACAAAATTCTCCACAGAGCCTCCCAAGACCCATATAGATGGAAAGAGGTGGGAGGCAGAGAAAAAGAGGGAGACTATCCATATGCCAGTGGTTGAGGAAAAAGTAACAACTCATATCTCTGCATGCCCAGCTAGGCAAAATTCCAGGAAAGCATTTTGCAGCATTTCTTAAGATTGCCTGCCCAAAGGATAACAAAACTAGGTGTGCATATTGAATATCCTAACAAATGGCTGGTATTCAACTCAATATATATTCAGTATAGGAAAGGTGGATGAAGACAAGTAACCCAAAACAGTAGAAATGGGTGCAGAGTTTACAGTACTTTATCATTAGATTCACAACTGGGTCAAAAAATTTACATCCCTCAGGTGGATAAAACACTGTCTTAATATCAAATCACATAAAGAAGCAGACCGTGATTGCGTCAACAAACTCCTGAAACAAAGAATCAAGGACTCTTCTGGATGAAGATGTATTCCTGGAATTACCAGATGTAGAATACAAAAGATTAATGCACAGAACTCTTCAAGACATCAGGAAGGAGATCATGCAAAATGCAGAACAAGCCAAGGAACACAAAGTTAAAGCAGTCTAGGAAATCAAGAAGATTATTCAAGAACATAATGAAAAATTTAATAGGTTGTAAGAACCCACAGACAGCAATCAGAAATTCAGAAGATTAACAATAAAATTTCAGAATTAGACAACTCAGTAGAAAATCAAGAGCAGAATTGAGAAGATGGAAGTCAGAATTAGCGAGATCAAAGATAAAACACTGGGCAACAATATATTTGCAGAAAAATCAGATAAAAGAGTTTTAAAAAAATGAAGAAACCCTAAGAATCATGTGGGACTATATCAAGAAGAATAACCTACAAGTGCCTGAAGTACCAGAAAAGGGAGGGATAACAGAAAATACAGAGAGAATTATTGCAGATTTGCTGGCAGAAAACTTCCCTGATATCATGAAAGATAAAAGGATATCTATCCAAGACACTCATCAAATCCCATAAAAGATCCCAAAAGAAAGTGACCAAGACATATTATAATCAAACTTGCCAAAATCAAAGATAACGAAAAATTTTAAGAGTCATCAGGGATAAGCGAAAAGTCACCTACAAAGGAGAATCAATAAGAATAAGCTCACACTACTGAGCAGAAACCATGCAGGCAAGAAGGTAATGAGATGACATATAGAAAGCATTAAAGAAGAAAAATTGCCAGCCAAGAATCATATATCCAGCAAAATTGTCTCTCAAATTTGAAAGCGAAATTAGGACATTTCCAGATAAACAGAAGCTTAGGGAATTTGCAAAAAAAAAAAAAAAAAAAAAAACCAAAACTATAAGAAATACTAAAGGGAATTACCTTGTTAAAAAATCAATAATATCAGATATAAAACCAACACTAGAACTCAGGACAGCAACTAGATATCAACCCAGATAGGGAAATCACAAAAATAAATCAAGATAAAAAAAAAAAAAAACTCAAAACAGGGACACAGCAATGTCATTATGTAAAAGATGACAACATTAAATCAGTAAAGAGGGAGTAAATACAGTAATCATAGATCTTCCAAATGGAGAGGAAATCAAGGTGATATAGGGATGATACAGTTAGTTTAAACTTAGAAAAATAGGGGTAAATATTAAGGTAACCACAAAGGAGACTAACAATCCTATACATCAAAATAAAATACAGGAAAAACATAAAGACTCAGCAAAAACAAAAATAACAACAATGAAAAAGAGGAACACACAATTTACAAAGAAAAACTACTCAGCCCAAAAAATAGCTGGAAAAATGAAACTCAACAAAACACAAAAAAAGACACCAAAATGACAGTACTAAACTCATACCTATCAATAATTATGCTGAATGTAAATGGACTAAATGCACCAAAAGGAGACAGAGAAGGACAGAATGGACTAAAAAAAAAAAAAAAAAACACGCTCCATCTATCTGCTGCCTACAAGAGACATACCTTAGACTTAAAGACACAAACTAAAAAAATATATCAAGCAAACAACAACCAAAAAAGAGCAGAAGTGGCTATACTAATTTCTGACAAAATAGACATTAAAATAAGTCCACCACAAAGGATAAGGAAGAACACTATATAATGATTAAAGGGTCAATACACCTGCTTTTTTACACCAGGAGGACATAACCATAATAAATATGCACACAACGAAACGGCTTCAAGATACAAAAAACAAACTCTAACAGCATTGAAAAGTGAGATAGAGAGCTCCACAATAATAGTAGGAGACTTCAACACACCCCTTTTGGTGAAGGACAGAACATCCAAAAAGAAGTGCAATAAAGACAAGATCTAAATGCCACAATCAAGCAATTTGGCCTCATAAACATATACAGAACACTCCACTCAATAGCAGACAAGGATTCTTTACCAAAGCACAGGGGACATTCTTCAGAATAGACCACATATTAGGCCATAAAGCAAGCCTTAACAGAATCCAAAACATCAAAATATTGCAAAGCTTCTTTTCTGACAATTAAGCCATAAATGTAGAATTCAATACCAGAAAGAGCAAGGTAAATAAATAAATAAATAATACATGGAAACTTAACAACACCTTGCTCAAAACCTACTGGGTTATAGAATAAATTAAGGATGGAATAAAATTTGTAGAATCAAATGAGAATGAAAACACTTTCTACCAGAACCTTTGAACACAGCAAAAGCAGGACTTGGAGGTGAATTTACAGCAATAATTGCACACATCCATAAAGAAGAAAGAGCTAAAATCAAAGAATTATCCAAACAACACGAACAAAAAGAAAGAGGGCACCAAAGAAGCCCTCAGGCATAAGAAGAAAGCAGATAATAAAAATTAGAGTAGAATTAAATGAGAGCAGAAGAACAATTAAAGTAATTAACAAGACCAAAATCTGGTTCCTTGAAAAGATCAGCAAAATCAATAAACCATTGGCCAAACTGACAAAAGAAAAACAGGAGAAGAAGCAAAAAACTAATAAGAAACAAGATGGGAGATATGATGACAGACCCAACTGAAATTAAAAGAATCATAACAGGGTACTATGAAAAACTGTATTCTAACAAATTTGGAAACCTAGAGAAAATGGACAAATTTTTGGAAACACACTACCAACCTAAACTAACACAAACAGAAGTAGAACAACTAAATAAACCTATAATACGAGATTGAAAAGGTAATTAAGAAAACTCCCAACAGAAAAAGCCCTGGCCCTGATGGCTTCACCTGAGAATTCTACCAAACTTTCAGAGAAGAGTTAACACCAACACTACTAAAGGTATTTCAGAGCATAGAAAAGGATGGAACACTACCAAACTCAATTCTATGAAGCCAGCATATCCCTGATACAAAAACCAGGTAAAGACACCACAAAAAAAGAAAATCACAGACCAATATCCCTCATGAACTTAGATGTAAAAATCCTCAACAAAATTCTAGCCAATAGAATTCAACAACATGTTGAGAACGGGAACCAGACAAGGATGCCCTTTATCACCACTCTTATTCATTTTGTGCTGGAGGTCCTAACCAGAGCAATTAGGCTAGAAAAAGAAATAAAGGGTAATCCAAAGTGGTAAGGAAGAAGCAAAAGTATCTCTATGTGCAGATGATATGATCTTATACACAGAAAACCCTAAAGAATCCACAAGAAAACTACTGAAAGTGATAGAAGTAATAGAAGAGTTCAGCAGAGTATCAGGATACAAGATAAACATACAAAAATTAGTTGGATTTCATTAGGCGTGGCCAAGATGATGTAGTCAGATGCTTCCAGTGGTCCCTCTTGCAACAACGACCCCAAAAACCAAGTGAATCAATTATATATACAACAAACCAGGAACCCTGAATATAAAAGGCAAAGTTAAAAAATCAGACTGAGTAGCAGAGGGAGAGAGAGATGGTGCAGAAGCAGTGAGGTGTTGCCTGACCTGACTTGGTGGGAACTGGCACCCCTCAGTCCCTATCCCCTGGCACAGCTGCAGTGGGGCTGACAGCGTACAGGACGGGATTACTTCAGCGGAAGAAGGCAAGTGAAGTGGTGCAGCCCCAGCCCCCTGGTATGACTGTGGCAGGGCTAGGGGTAGCGTTTGGGACATGGTTACTTCAGCAAAAGAAGGTGAGCAAAGTGGCGCAGCCCCAATCCCCTGGTGCGACCAGGGCAGGGCTGAGCCAGTGGCACAGAATCTACACATGCCTCTGGGATCAGGGAAAAAACAGGGCTGTCAGCACAAGATAAGTGATTCCATCTAAATTACTGTGTGGATCTAATAGCTCCCCCTTTTGAAAGAATGCTCTCCCATCTATCTGATTGCTCCTTCCTCTTCCCTGAGCCGGCTTCAGTCACAGTCAATTTCCCTGGGCCTGAGATAGATCCTGCTGTACTCTCTGAGCCATTCTTCTGCCCTTGGAGAAGGAACAAATTAACAAATAGGGGAAAAATAATCTGCTGGCTCCCCTAACCTGGGAACTTACGTGAGAAGCAGTTCCTGTCCAGGCACAAGCAGTCCATAGACTTTGAATGCCTTTCACCTCTGCATGGTCCAAAGTGGCTCCATTTCAGCAGCTAGACTCTTATTGTTACATTTCAAGGCCATAGGTGCTTGAGGTCTGACTTTAACCGTTTTAGCTGTGAGCTGGAGAGGGTTTTTGACATTTGATACCACTCTGCCTATTAAACAGGGTCATCATATATCCACATGGAGGGGCCTGAGGATTGGTGGATCCACCCGCGCCACCTCACCACCCATGACAGGGGTCCAAGGATAAATGATGCCTCCAGTTCTTACAGTTAAAAGCATTGGGTGCCTATGGGGTATGGCTGCAGAGCCTACCCACCTGTGGGCTCTAGAGAACAGGGCCATGCCTTCCTCACAGACCCTTGGGGGAAAGTTTTCAGACCCTGCCTTGCTCAGCAAGTTTAGGGAAGTTGGAAAAACCAAAGCAAAACTACAAGAAGTGTTAAAAAGAGTTCTCTGGTTACAAAATCAATAACACCAGATAACAACCCAAAACCAGAATACAGGAGAGAGAAAGAAGATATCAAGCCTGACAGGAAAATCACAAAAATAGATCAACATTAAAAAAAAAGAAAACTGCTCAAGACAAGGAAAAAACAAAGTCATTACGTAAAAGATGATAACATTACATCAATAAAGAGGGACTAAATAATGTACTCATAGACTTTCATATGGAGATGATGTCCAGGCAATATAGGGAGATAAAAGTTTGGTTTAAACTTAGAAAAATAGGGGTTAATAGTAAGGTAACCACAAAGGAGACCAGCAATCCTACTCAACAAAATAAAATACAAGAAAAACATAAAGACTCAGCAAAAACAAAATCAACAACAATGAAAAAGAGAAAAACTCAATTTAAAAATAAAAATTGCTCAGCACAAAAAAAGAAGTAGAAAAAAGAAACTATCAACAACACAAAAAAGGGCATCAAAATGACAGCACTAAACTCATACCTATCCAAAATCACCCTGAATGTAAAAGGACTAAATGCACCAATAAAGAGAAGAGAGCCACAGAATGGATGAAAAAACAAGATCTGTCTATATGCAGCCTACAAGACACACACCTTAGACTTAAAGACACACACACACTAAAACTAAAAGGATGGAAAAAAATATATCAAGCAAACAAAAATCAAAAAAGAGCAGGAGTGGCAATACTAATTTCTGACAAAACAGACTTTAAAATTAAATCCACCACGAAGGATAAGGAAGGACACTATATAATGATTAAAAGGGAAATATACCGGGAGGATATTACCATATTAAATATTTATGCACCTAATGACAGGGCTTCAAGATACATAAAACAAACTCTAACAGCATTGAAAAGTGAGATTGCTCCACAATAATAGTAGGAAGCTTCAACACACCACTTTTAGTGAAAGACAGAATATCCAGAAGGAAGCTCAGTAAAGGCATGGAAGATCTAAATACCACAATCAGCCAACTTGATCTTATAGACATATACAGAACACTCCATACAACAGCAGACAAGCATACTTTTTTTTCCAAAGCACATGGAACATTCTCTAGAATAGACCACATTATTAGGTCATAAAGCAAGCCTTAACAGAATCCAAACATTGAAATATTACAAAGCATCTTCCCTGACCATAAAGCCATAAAACTAGAAATCAATAACAGAAAAAACAGGGAAAAGAAATCAAACATATGGAAACTGAACAACACTTTTCTCAAAAATGATTGGATTATAGAAGAAATTAAGGATGGGGAAAAAAGGAATTAATAGAATCAAATGAGAATGAAAACACTTCCTACCAGAACCTTTGAACACAGCAAAAATTTATGGCAATAAAGACAAACATCAGGGTCTGATCTCTAAAATCTACATGATACTGTAAAAACTCAACAACAAAAAGACAACTAACCCAATTAAATAATGGGCAAAGGATATGAACAGGCACTTCACTAAAGAAGGCATTCAGGCGGCTAACATACATGAGGAAATGCTCACAATCATTAGGCATAAGAGAAATGCAAATCGAAACTATAATGAGGTACCACCTTACTCCAACAAGACAACAACAACTCCAACAAGGCTGGCATTAATCCAAAAAACACAAAATAATAAATGTTGGAGAGGTTGTAGAGAGGCTGGAACACTTACACACTGCTAGTGGGAATGTAAAATGGTTCCACCGCTTTAGAAATCCATTTGGCGCTTCTTTAAAAAACTGGAAATAGAACTACCATATGATCCAGCAATCCCACTTCTTGGAATATATCCGAGAGAAATAAGAGCTTTCACACTAACAGATATACACACACCCATGTTCACTGCAGCACTGTTTACAACAGCAAAAAGATGGAAGCAACCAAGGTGCCCATCAGTGGATGAATGGATGAATGGATGAATAAATTATGGTGTAGTAACACAATGGAATACCAAGCAACAATAAAGAACAGTGATGATGCTATGAAACATCTCATAATATGAAGGAATCTGGAAGACATTAGGCTGAGTGAAATTAGTCAGTTGCAAAAGGACAAATATTGTATGAGACCGCTACTATAAGAAATCTAGAAAAAGCTTAAACACAGAAGAAAATATTCTTTGATGGTTACGGGTGTCGGGAGGGAAGTACGCACTAACTAGATAGTTAGTAGACTAGAACTAATTTAGGTGATGGGAAAGACAACATAAAATACAGGAGAGGTCAGCACAACTGGATTAAATCAAAAGCAAGGAAATTTCTTGAATACAACCAAACACTTTCAAGGCCAAAGTAGCAGGGATTGGGGTTTGAAGACCACTGCTTCAGGGGCCATCTAGGTCAATTGGCATAACAAAATGTTCTAAGAAAACATTCTGTATCCCACTTTGGTGAGAGATATCTGGGGGCTTAAACGCTAGCAAGCAGCTATCTAAGATACATCAATTGGTCTCAAACCACCTGGAGCAAAGGAGAATGAACACCAGACATATGGTAAAGATGATCCCAAGAGAAAGAAATGGCCACATAAACCAGAGACTACATCAGCCTGAGACCAGAAGAAATAGATGGTGCCTGGCTACTACTGATCACTGCCCTGATAGGGAACACAACAGAGAATCCCTGATGGAGTGAGAGAACAGTGGGATGTAGATCTCAACTTCTCGTAAAAAGGCTAGGCTTAATGATCTCACGGAGACTAGAGGGACCGTGGACCCTCTTTAGCCCAAGATTGGAACCATTTCCAAAGCCAATTCTCCAGACAGAGATTGGACTGGACATAAGATAGATAATGATACTGGTGAGGAATGAGCTTCTTGGCTCAAGGATACATGTGAGACTATGTGGCAACTCCTATCTGGAGGCGAGATGAGAAGGAAGAGGGGAACAGGAGCTGGTTGAATGCAGATGGGGAATACAGGGTGGAGAGGAGGAATGCACTGTCTCATTAGGGGGAGAGAAGCTAGGAGTACATAACAAGGTGTGTATAATTTTTTTTTTAATTTTTATTGTGCTTTAAGTGAAAGTTTACAAATCAAGTCAGTCTCTCATACAAAAATTTATATACATCTTGCTATACACCATGCCCCTGGTTGGTCTCCTTCTAATGAGACAGGACACTCCTTCCCTACACTCTCTATTTTTGTGTCCATTCAGCCAGATTCTGACCCCCTCTACCTTCTCATTTCTCCAGACAAAAGCTGCCCACATTGTCTCATGTGTCTACTTGATTCAAGAAGCTCACTCTTCACCAGTATCATTATCTATCCCATAGTCCAGTCCAATCCCTGTCTGAAGAGTTGGCTTTGGGAATGGTTCCTGTCTTGGGCTAACAGAAGGTCTGGGGACCATGACCTCCAGGGTACTTCTAGTCTCAGTCAGACCATTTAGTCTGGTCTTTTTATGAGAATTTGAGGTCTGCATCCCACTGTTGTCCTGCTCCCTCAAGGGTTCTCTGTTGTGTTCCCTGTCAGGGCAGTCATTGGTTGTAGCCAAGCACCATCTAGTTCTTCTGGTCTCAGGATGATGTAGTCGCTGGTCCTTTCTGTCTCTTTGGCTCATAATTACCTTGTGTCTTTGGTGTTCTTCACTTTCCTTTGCTTCAGGTGGGTTCAGACCAATTGATGCATCTTAGATGGCTGCTTGTTAGCATTTAAGACCCCAGACGCCACTCACCAAAGTACGATGCAGAATGTTTTCTTAATAGATTTTATTATGCCAATTGACTTAGATGTTCCCTGAAACCATAGTCCCCAACCCTCCCCCCGCCCCGGCCCCCGCTACACTGGTCTTTGAAGCATTCAGTTTATTCAGGAAACTTCTTTGCTCTTGGTTTAGTCCAGTTGTGCTGTCCTCTCCTGTATTGTATGCTGTCTTTCCCCTCACCCGAAATAGTTCTTATCTACTATCTAGTTATTGAAAACCCCTCTCCCTCCCTCCCTCCCCACTCTCATAACCATCAAAGAATATTTTCTTCTCTGTTTAAACTATTTTTCAAGTTCTTATAATAGTGGTCTCATACAGTATTTGTCCCTTTGCAACTGACTAATTTCACTCAGCATAAGGCCTTCAAGATTCCTCCATGTTATGAAATGTTTCATGGATTCATCATTGCTCTTTATCAATGCATAATATTCCATTGTGTGAATATACCATAATTTATCCATTCATCCGTTGACGGGCACCTTGGCTGCACCATCTTTTTGCTGTTGTAAACAGTGCTGCAATAAACATGGGCGTGCATATATCTGTTAGTGTAAAGGCTCTTATTTCTCTAGGATATATTCCGAGGAATGGGATTGCTGGATTGTATGGTAGTTCTATTTATAGCTTTTTAAGGAAGTGCCAAATTGATTTCCAAAGTGGTGGTACCATTTTACATTCCCACCAGCACGGTATAAGGGTTCCAGTCCCTCCACAACCTCTCCAAGATTTATTATTTTGTGTTTTTTGGATTAATGCCAGCCTTGTTGGAGTGAGATGGAATCTCATTGTAGTTTTGATTTGCATTTCTCTAGGGACTGGATGGAATGGCTAATGATTCTGAGCATTTCCTCATGTATCTGTTAGCTACCTGAATGTCTTCTTTAGTGAAGTGCCTGTTCATATCCTTTGCCCATTTTTTAACTGGGTTATTTGCCTTTTTGTAGTTCAGTTTTTGCAGTATTATGTAGATTTTAGAGCTCAGGCATTGATCCAAAATGTCATAGCTAAAAACATTTTCCCAGTCTGTAGGTAGTCTTTTTACTCTTTTTGATAAAGTCTTTGGATGAGCATAGGTGTTTGATTCTTTAAAAAAAAAAAAAAAACTTACTAGGAGCTCCCAATTACCTAGTTTCTCTTCTGCATTGTTAGTAATGTTTCGTGTACTGTTTATACCATGTATTAGGGCTCCTAACGTTGTCCCTTTTTCTTCTACGATCTTTATCATTTTAGATTTGATATTTGTGTCTTTGATTCATTTTGAGTTCGTTTTTTGTGCATGGTGTTAGGTATGGGTCTTGTTTCACTTTTTTGCAGATGGATATCCAGTTATGCCAGCACCATTTGTTAAACAGACTGCCTTTTCCCTATTTAACTGACTTTGGGCCTTTGTCAAATATTAGCTCCTCATAAGTGGATGGATTTATGTCTGGATTCTCAATTCTGTTCCATTGGTCTATGTCTCTGTTGTGGTACCAGCACCAAGCTGTTTTGACTACTGTGGCAGTATAATATGTTCTAAAATCAGGTAGAGTGAAGCCTCCCACTCTGTTCTTCTTTTTCAGTAGTGCTTTACTTACCCAGGGCCTCTTTCCCTTCCAAATGAAGTTGGTGATTTGTTTCTCCATCTCATTAAAAAATGGTGTTGGAATTTGGATTGGAATTGCATTGTATCTATAGATCACTTTTGGTAGAACAGACATTTTTACAATGTTAAATCTTCCTATCCACGAGCAAGGTATGTTTCTCCACTTACGTAGGTCTCTCTTGCTTTCTTGCAGTAGTGTCTTGTAGTTTTCTTTGTATAGGTCTTTTATGTCTCTGGCGAGATTTATTCCTGAGTATTTTATCTTCTTGGGGGCCACTGTAAATGGTATTGATTTGGTGATTTCCTCTTCATTGTTCTTTTTGTTTGTATAGAGGAGTCCAACTGATTTTTGTATGTTTATCTTGTATCCTGACAGTCTGCTGAACTCTTCTATTACTTTCAGTAGCTTCCTTGAGGATTCTCTATGGTTTTCTGTGTATAAGATCATGTCATCTGTAAGTAGAGATACTTTTACTTCTTCCTTACCAATCTGGATGCCCTTTATTTCTTTATCTAGCCTAATTGCTCTGGCTAGGACCTCCAGCAGAATGTTGAATAAGAGTGGTGATAAAAGACATTCTTGCCTGGTTCCCAGTCTCAAAGGGAATGCTTTTACACTCTCTCCATTTAGGATGATGCTGGCTGTTGGCCTTGTATAAATGCCCTTTATTTATGTTGAGGAATTTCCCTTTTATTCCTACTTTGCTGAGAGTTTTTGTCATGAATGGGTGTTGGACTTTGTCAAATGCCCTTTCTGCATCAATTGATAAGAACATGTGGTCCTTGTCTTTTGTTTCATTTATATGATGGATGACATTAATTGTTTTTCTAATATAGAACCATCCCTGCATACCTGGTATGAATCCCACTTGGTCATGGTGAATTGTTTTTTAATATGTTTTTAATTCTATTGGGTAGAATTTTGTTGAGGTTTTTTGCATCCAAGTTCATGACATCTGTAATTTTCTTTTTTTGTGGTGTCTTCACCTGGTTTTGGTATCAGGGGTATGCTGGCTTCATAGAATGTGTTTGGATGTATTGCATCCTTTTCCATGCTCTGAAATGTCTTCAGTAGTAGTGGTGTTAACTCTTCTCTGAAAGTTTGGTGGAACTCTTTTTTTGTTGAGTTTTTTTTTTACTACCTTTTCAATCTCTTCATTCGTTATGGGTTTATTTAGTTGTTCTACCTCTCTCTGTGTTAGTTTACCTGGTAGTGTGTTTCTAGAAATTCATCCATTTCTTCTAGGTTTTCAAGTTTGTTAGAGTACAATTTTTCATAGTAATCTGATGTGATTCTTTTAATTTCAGTTGGGTCTGTTGTAATATTGCCCATCTCATTTCTTATTTGGGGTATTTCCTTCCTCTCCTGTTTTTCTTTTTTCAGTTTGGCCAATGCTTTACCAATTCTATTAATTTTTTCAAAGAATCAGCTTTTGGTCTTGTTAACTCTTTCAATTGTTTTTCTGTTCTCTATTTCATTTAATTCTGCTCTTATTTTTATTATTTGCTTTCTTCTGATGCCTGATGGTTTCTTTTGTTGTTCTCTTCCTATTTGAAGAAGTTGTATGAATAATTCTTTGATTCTGGCCCTTTCTTGTTTTTCTATGTGTGCATGTATTGATATAAATTGACCTCTGATCACTGCTTTAGCTGTGTCCCAAAGGTTCTTGTAAGAAGTTTTTTCACTCTCATTGGATTCTATGACTTTCTTTATTCCACCCTTAACGTCTTCTACAACCCAATCTTTTCTGAGCAGGATTTGTATTGTTCAGTTTCTAAGTATTTGATTTCTTTTCCCTGCTTGTTCTGTTACTGATCTCTACTTTTATGGCCTAATGGTCAGAAAAGATGCTTTGTAACATTTCGATGTTTTGGATTCTGATAAGGCTTGCTTTATGAGCTAATATGTGGTCTATTCTAGAATATTGGAATGGAAAGTATACTTGGCTGCTTGCTGTTGGGTCAAGAGTTCTGTATATGTTTGTGAGGTCAAGTTGGTTGATGGTGGCATTTAGATCTTCTGTGTCTTTATTGAGCTTCTTTCTGTATGTTCTGTCCTTCACCGAAAGTGGTGTGCTGAAGTCTCCTACTATAATTATGGAGCTGTCTATCTCGCTTTTCAATGGTGTTAAAGTTTGTTTTATGTATCTTGCAGCCCTGTCACTGGGTGCATAAATATTTAATATGGTTATATCCTCCCAGCATATTGTCCCTTGAATCGTTACATTGTGTCCTTCCTTATCCTTTATGGTGGATTTAACTTTAAAGTCTATTTTGTCAGAAATTAATATTGCCACTCCTCCTTTTTGATTGTTGTTTGCTTGATATATTTTTTTTTCATTCTTTAAGTTTTAGTTGTTTGTGTCTTTAAGTCTAAGGTGTGCCTCTTGTAGGCAGCATATAGACAGATCTTTTTTTTTAACGATTCTGCCACTCTCTGACTCTTTATTGGTGCACTTAGTCCATTTACATTCAGTGTAATTATGGATAGGTATGAATTTAGTGCTAACATTTTGATGTCTTTGTGTGTTGTTGACAGGTTCTTTTTCCCACTTAATTTTTTGTTCTGAGTAGTTTATCTGCATATATTGACCTTTCCTCTTATTCAGTGTTGTTGTTTTATTTCTGCTGCGTCTCTATTTTTTTCTTGTATTTTATTTTGATGAGTAGGATTGTTAGTCTCCTTTGTGGATACCTTAATATTTACCCCTATTTTTCTACATTTAAAGCTAACTTTTGTTTCTTTATATCACCTTGTCTTCCTCTCCATATGAAAGATCTATGACTACATTTTAGTTCCTCTTTATTGTTTTAATGTCTTCTTTTATATTACAACATTACTGTTTCCCTGTTTTGAGCATTTTTTACCTTGACTTATTTTTGTGATTTCCCTATCTGGGTCAACATCAGATTGCTCTGTCCAGTGTTCCAGTCATGGGTTGATATCTGATATTACTGATTTTCTAACCAGAGAATTTCCTTTAGTATTTCTTGTGATTTTGGTTTGGTTTTCTACTAATTCCTTAAACTTCTGTTTATCTGAAAATGTCCTAGTTTTGCCTTCATATTTGAGACAGTTTTGCTGGATAAATGATTCTTGGCTGGCGATTTTTTTCCTTCAATGCTTTATATAAGTCATCCCATTGCCTTCTTGCCTGCATGGATTCTGCCGAGTAGTCTGAGCTTATTCTTATAGACACTCCATTGTAGCTGACTTTTTGTTTATCCGTCCCTAGCTGCTCTTAAAATTCTCGCTATATCTTTGGTTTTGGCAAGTTTGATTATAATGTGTCTTGGTGACTTTCTTTTAAGACCTACCTTATGTGGAGTTAGATGAGCATCTTGAATAGATACCTTCTCATCTTTCACGATATCAGGAAAGTTTTCTGCCAACAAGTCTTCTACAATTCTCTCTGTATTTTCTGTTATCCCTCCCTGTTCTGGTACTCCAATCACTTATAGGTTATTTCTCTTGACAGAGTCCAACATGATTCTTAGGGTTTCTTCAATTTTTAAAAACTCTTTTATCTGATTTTTCTTCAAATATATTGGTGCCAAGTGCTTTGTCTTCAATCTGCTCAATTCTGCCTTCCATTTGCTCAAACCGCTCTTCTGACTTTCTATTGAGTTGTCTAATTTGGTAATTTTATTGTTAATCTTCTAAATTTCTGATTGCTGCCTCTCTCTGGATTGTTGCAGCTTATTAAATTTTTCATTATGTTCTTGAATAACCTTTTTAATTTCTTCAACTGCTTTTTCTGTGTATTCCTTCTCTTGTTCTGCATATTGCCTGGTCTCCTTCCTGATCTCATTCCTGATGTCTTGAAGAGTTTTGTATATTTATCTCTTGTATTCTGCATTTGATAATTCCAGGAAGGCACCTTCCTCCAGAAGATCCCTTGATTCTCTGTTTTGGGGGCTTGTTGAAGTGATCATGGTCTGGGTCTTTATGTGATTTGATATTGATCTTGTCTCAGAGCCATCTATAAGTTATATTTTTAGTTTATTTTATGTTTGCTTACTGTATTCTAGCTTCTTGCTTTGTTTTGATTTGCCCAAATAGGTTGCTTGAGTGATCTAGCTTGATTTTTGCCTCTGAAGTGCTAACATCCTGTCACCAGATGGCTAGAGCTGTTATCTTGTATATCTGCCTAGGAGTCCATTCACTTTTCCCTATATGGATTCAGCTCAGGTGTCCCGGTAGTTGGTCATCAAGTGTATGGTACAGGCTCTGTCCTACAGTCTTAGAGGGACAGGGGTAACTGATGTAGGTACCAGTATCTGGTTGCAGCCGTGTGTCATACTCTGAACAAGGCAGGGGACTGATAACCATCACCTGTCTGTGAGGAATGCTTGCCCCTGTTCCCTAGAGTGCACAGGTGGGTGGGTCCTGCAGATGGACCTTGGGCACCCAGTGCTTTTGGTTGTAAGGACTGGGAGGTACCATTTATCCTTGAAGACTTGTCACAGGGGGCTGCCTAACATAAGTGGAGCCACAAGTCCTTAGGCCCCTAATGTGGGTAGGTGAGGACCCTGTTTAGTAGGTAAAGTCATGTCAAACATCAAACATCCACCTCTCCACCGGACAGCTGAAACAGTTGTAGTCTACCAACAAGGGCCTGTTCTCCTGAAATAGGCCCACACAGGTCCATGTGGGGAGAAAGGTATTCAAAGTCCATGGACCGTTTATGCCTGGACTGGAGCCACTTCTGCTCTGAGATTCCCATGTTAGTGGAGCTGGCAGATTATCTAGTCCCCCAGTTGTGAATTTATTCCTTCTCCAAGGCCAGGAGAATGGCTCAGGATGTGCAGCAGAACCTATCTCAGGCTCAGGGAAATCAACAGCCACCAAAGCCAGCTTGGGGACAGGGGGCATGGTAAAATATACGCAAGTACTTAAGTTTTGCTGAGGGCACCGTTCTTCTCTGGTTCAGGAGGTATAAGTATGCTGTGAGTCTGGCTGTTTCTCCCTGAGGAAACTGTGGCTGAATGCTACCACCAGCCCACTGCAGTCACTCCCAGAAATGGTGCCTGAGGTTCCCGGGGGAATCAGGTCCAGCAACTCCTCTCCACTTCTGAACCGTCTCTCCCTCCCCTGCTGCTCAGTCCATTTTCTAAGTTTGCCTTTGATGTTCAGAGCTTCTATCTTGTCACAAATATAATTGTTTCTCTTTTTTTGGGGGGGGGGTCTTTTTTTTGTTGTTGTTGTAGGAGGGTTCACTGGAAGCGTCTGACTACTCTGCCATCTTGGCCCCACCTCCTGTATAACTTTTTGATGAGAGACTGACTTGATTTGTTAACTTTCACTTAAAGCAGAATATATAATCAGGTGGATTCCTCTGCAACTACAAAGAGAACTTTGAAAAGGAATCACCAAATCATCCATTTACAAAAGCCCCCAAGAAGATAAAATACTTAAGAATAAATCTAACCAGAGATGTAAAAGACCTATACAAAGAAATTTACAAGACACTACTGCAGGAAAACAAAAGAGACCTACATAAGTGGAAAAACATACCCTGCTCATGCATAGGAGGTCAAATTTCAATGGCCTTTCCTAATTAGATGAAGAGACAAATCACCATCTTCATATGGAAAGGAAAGGTACAACAGATACATAGACTAATGGAACAGAATTGAGAATTCAGATATAAATTCATTCACCTATGAATACCTGATACTTGACAAAGGCCCAAAGTCAGCTAAATGGGGAAAAGACAGTCTTTTTAACAAATGGTGTTGGCATAGCTGGATATCCATCTGCAAAGCAATGAAACAAAACCCATACCTCACACTGTGCACAAAAACGAACTCAAAATAGATCAAGACCTAAATATAAAATCTAGAACAATAAAGATCATGGGTGAAACAAATAGGGACAATGCTAGCAGCCCTGATACATGGCATAAACAGTATACAAAAGATTTCTAACAATGTACAAACACAAGAAGAGGAACTAGAAAACTGGGAGCTCCTAAAAATCAAACAGTTATGTTCACCCAAAGATGTCATCAAAACAGTAAAAAGACAACCTACAGACTGGGAAAAGATTTTTGTCTGTGACGCATCTGACCAGCATCTAATCTCTAAAGTCTACAAGTTACTGCAAAACCTCAACAACAAAAAGACAAATAACCCAATTAAAAAACAGGCAAAGGATATGAACTGGCACTTCACCAAAGAAGACATTCAGGCAGCTAACACGTACATGAGGAAATGCTCACAATCATTAGCCATTAGAGAAATATAAATCAAAAGTACAGTGAGTACAATCTCGCCCCAACAAGGCTAGCATTAATCCAAAAAACACAAAATAAAAAATGTTGGAGAGGTTGTGGAGAGACTGGAACACTTATACAGTGCTGGTGGGAATGTAAAATGGTGCATCCATTTTGGAGATCAGTTTGGTGCTTATTTAAAAAGCTTGAAATAGAACTACCATGTTGTTGTTGCAGCCACTGTGTCAATCCATCTCATTGAGGGTCTTCCTCTTTTCTGCTGACCCTGTACTTTACCAAGCACGATGTTCTTCTCCAGGGACTGATCTCTCCCGACAATATGTCCAAAGTATGTAAGACACAGTCTCGCCATCCTTGCTCCTAAGGCGCGTTCTGGTTGTACTTCTTCCAAGACAGATTTGTTCATTCTTTTGGCAGTCCATGGTGTATTCAATATTCTTCATAAACACCTCAATTTAAAGGCATCAATTCTTCTTTTGTCTTCCTTATTCATTGTTCAGCATTCACATGCATATGATGAGATTGAAAATACCATGGCTTGGGTCAGGCACACCTTAGTCTTCAAGGTGACATCTTTGCTTTTCAACACTTTAAAGAGGTTGCTTGCAGCAGATGTGCCCAATGCAATGTGTCTTTTCGTTTCCTGGCTGCTGCTTCCATGGGTGTTGATTTTGAGTCCAAGTAAAATGAAATCTTTGACAACTTCAATCTTTTCTCTGTTTATCATGGTATTGCTTATTGGTCCAGTTGTGAGGATTTTTGTTTTCTTTACGTTTTTATTTATGTTGAGGTGTAATCCATACTCAAGGTTGTGGTCTTCAAACTTCATTAGTAAGTGCTTCAATCCTCTTCACTTTCAGCAAGCAAGGTTGTGTCATGTGGAAAATGCAGGTTGTTTATGAGTCTTCTTCCAATCCTGATGCCTCGTTCTTCTTCATATAGTCCAGCTTCTCGGATTATTTGCTCAGCATACAGATTGAATAGGTATGGTGAAAGGATACAACCCTGATGCACACCTTTCCTGACTTTAAACCACTCACTATCCCTTTGTTCTGTCCAAACAACTGCCTCCTGATCTATAGACAGGTTCCTCACATTCTTCGCAATGTTATCCATAATTTGTTATGATCCACACAGTCCAATGCCTTTGCACAGTCAATAAAACACAGGTAAACATCCTTCTGGTATTCTCTGCTTCCATCTGACATCAGCAATGATATCCCTGGGTCCATGTCCTCTTCTGATTCCTGCCTGAATTTCTAGCATTTCCCTGTCGATATATTGCTGCAGCCACTTTTGAATGACCTTCAGCAAAATTTTGCTTGTGTGTGATATTAACGATATTGTTTGATAATTTCCATATTTCGTTGGATCACCTTTCTTGGGAATAGGCATAAATACAGATCTCTTCCAGTCAGTTCGTCAGGAAGCTGTCTTCCATATTTCTCGGCATAGACGAGTGAGCATCTCCAGCACTACATCCGTTTGTTGAAACATCTCAATTGATAATCCATCAATTCCTGGAGCCTTGTTTTTTGCCAATGCCTTCAGTGCTGCTTGGACTTCTTCCCTTAGTACGATCAGTTCCTGATCATATACTATCTCTTGAAATGGTTGAACATCAACTAATTCTTTTTGGTATAATGATTCTGTGTATTCCCTCCATCACCTTTTGATGCTTCCTGCGTCGTTCACTATTTTCCCCATAGAATCCTTCACTATTGTAACTCAAGGCTTGAATTTTTTCTTCAGTTCTTTCAGCTTGAGAAACGCCGAGCGTGTTCTTCCCTTTTGGTTTTCCTATCTCCAGCTCTTTGCACATGTCATTATAGTATTTTTCTATGTCTTCTTGAGCCACTCTTTGAAATCATCTGTTTATTTCTTTACTGTTTATTTCTTCCTTTTGCTTTAGCTGTTCAACATTCGAGAGCAAGGTTCAGAGCCTCCTCTAACATCCATCTTGGTCTTTTCTTTCTTTCCTGACTTTTCAATGGCCTCTTGCTTTCCATGTGTATGATGTTCTTGATGTCATTCCACAACTAGTCTTGTCTTCCTCAAATCTATTCTTGAGATGGTCTCTAAATTCAGGTGGGCTATACTCAAGGTCATATTTTGGCTCTTGTGGACTTGCTCTGATTTTCTTCAGTTTCAACTTGAACTTGCATGTGAGCAATTGATGGTCTGTTCCACAGTTGGCCCCTGGCCTTTTTCTGACTGATAATACTGAGCTTTTCCATCGTCTCTTTCCACAGAAGTAGTCGATTTGATTACTGTGTGTTCCGTCTGACGAGGTCCATGTGTATAGTCACTGTTTACGTTGATGAAAAAAGGTATTTGCATAGATGAAGTCATTGGTCTTGCAAAATTCTATCATTCAATCTCTGGCATTGTTTCTATCACCAAGGCCATATTTTCCAACCACCAATCCTTCTTCTTTGTTTCCAACTTTTGCATTCCAATCACCAATAATTATCAATGCATAATTGCATGTTTGATCAATTTCAGACTGCAGAAGCTGGTAAAAAATCTTCTGTTTCTTCATCTTTGGCCCTAGTGGTTGGTGCATAAATTTGAATGATAGTCATTCTAACTGGTCTTCCTTGTAGTCATATGGATATTAGCCTATCACTGACAGCATTGTACTTCAGAATAGATCTTGAAATGTTCTTTTTGTTGATGAATGCAATATCACTCATCTTCAGGTTGTTTCTCCCTGCATAGTAGACTATATGGAAAAGAACTACCATATGATCCAGCAATCTCACTTCTTGGAGAAATAAAAGCCTTCACGTGAATGGATATATGCACACCCATGTTCATGTGGCACTGTTTACAAATAGCAAAAAGAGGGAAACAACCAAGATGCCCATCAATGGATGAATGGATAAACATATTACAGTATATTCACACTATTGAGCAGTAAGCAACGATAAAGAACAAGGATAAATTCGTGAAACATTGCATAACATGGATGAATCTGGAAGGCCTTATGCTGAGCAAAATTAGTCTCAGAAGGACAAATATTGTATGAGACCACTATTATCAGAACTCAAGAAAAGGTTTAAACACAGAAGAAAACATTATTTGATGGTTACGAAGGTGGGGAGGGAGGGAGAGTGGTATTCACTAGCTAAATATACTAACTAGAGAGTAGACAAGAATTATTTTAGGTGAAAGGAAGGACAGCGCAATACAGGGGAATTCAGGACAACTGGACTAAACCAAAAGCTAAGTAGTTTCCTGAATACAACTAAACTCTTTGAGGGACAGAGTAGCAGGGGTGGGTGACTGGAGATCATGGTTTCAGGGGACATAAAGGTCAATTGGCATAACAAAGTGTATTAAGAAAACTTTCTGCACCCCACTTTGGTGACTGGCTTCTCGGGTCTTAAACACTAGCAAGCAGCCATATAGGATGCATCAATTGGTTTCAACCGACCTGGATCAAAAGAGAATGAAGAACACCGAAGACAAAAGGAAAATATGATCCCTAGAGACAGAAAGGGCCACATAAACCAGAGACTCCATCAACCTGAGACCAGAAGAACTAGATGGTGCCCGCTTACCACAAATGACTGCCCTGACAGGGAACACAACAGAAAAACCCTGAAGGAACAGGAGAGCAGTGGGATGCAGACCTCAAATTCTAATAAAAAGGCCAGTCTCAATGGTCTGACTGAGGCTGGAGGGACCCCAGAAGACATGGCCCCCAGACTCTCTGTTAGCCTAAAACTAAAACCATCCTCAAAGTCAACTCTTCAGACAAAGATTAGACTGGACTGTAAGACATAAAATGATGCTGATGAGGAGTCTGCTTCTTAGCTCAAGTAGACACATGAGACTATGTGGGCAGCTCCTGTCCAGAGGCAAGATGGGAAGGCAGAGGGGAACTGGAGCTGACTGAATGAACACGGGAAATACAGGGTGGAGAGGAGGAGTGTGCTATCACATTGTAGGGAGAGAAACTAGGATCACATAACAATGCGTGTATAAGTTTTTGTGTAAGAAACTGACTTGACTTGTGAACACTCAAAGTACAATTTTAAAAAAAGATACCATTTATAATCTCTTGATACTATTTATATTTATGTAGTATAAAATTTTTATCAACCCTGGGTTTTCCTTGTAGTAACTTTCTTCAGAATAAATCTTCGATTTAGCTGGGAATAACAGAGGAAGTCACACAGTATTGAGATTACCCATGGAAAGCCAGTGGATGGTCAGAGGGCATGGAGTCGATGACTCTGAAGAGAGGAGCATTTTTGCTCCATAGGATAAGAATAATTTGCAGACCATAGAACCTTAGTAGTCGTTAATTGTCCTCATGTGAGATCCGGCTCATGATGACTTTATGTATCACAGACTGAAATGTTGCTTGATCCTGTGCTATCTTTATGATCACTGTAATTACTGGAATATAGTAATTATTACTATTATTTCAGTGTGAAAGTTCTTACTGCCCCTAAATTTTATAAGGTTTTCTCAAAATAAAAAAATTTTGTTTTAATTCCCATTGTCCCCAACACATTGAATTGCCACATTCTCTGCACATAGTAGACTATGTTGAATGTTTTTTGGGGTGAGTACTCATTTATATGTATGCTATCTTCCCAGCATCCTACAGCTACACTATACCAGAGTAATTAAAACTCACTTTTATTTTCTAATGTTATATGGTATCAAAATATAATTTTTCCCATTTTAAGCTTAATTTTTCAGGTTACTTGTGGGTACTTACAAAAATGCTCATAGAAAAAAATGGAATAATTAAAAAATATATATAAGCTAGTACTGATCTTATAGACAATCTCTGTAATAAACCAATACTTTAATTGGCTACATACCCCTCATCACATTTATAAACAACCTTTGCTCCATATTCAAACTCTCCTCTTACTATGAGCTCGAAAGAACCAAAGGGAGTGTCTCCAGGATGTCCACAAGGCTTTCCTATAAGGGGGAAAAAAAGAGATATAAAATTAGTATGTAATAAAGGGGAGCACATTTTATGCAGGAGTTTGGGGCCATAGATATTTGATATTAGAGGATAGCAGTGAAGATATGGAAAAGTAAAAAGGAAATGGCGAAGTTACTATTTTATAATTGACCTTATCTCTATGCTTGCTTTTAAATTTGGCAAGATCATAACCACTTTTTTAAAAAGTAATGATAGTGTATTGTTTTGTATTTAAATGACAATACTGATATAATTTAGCCAGTATTGTTACAATATCAAACTTTCAATATTTTCACAAGTTTCATAATTGTATAAGGTACTTACTCTGGCATATCCTGGATGGATTAAGAGCCAGCCATCTTCCGTTTATGCATGCCAGTATAATAGTTCCAAGAGTTCTAAACCCAGGGCGGCATTTATATATAGCCTGGGTACCTTCTGGATATGTTTTGTCAGGCCAGGAACCTGTCAGAATTTCTGAATCTTTTTTTGGAGGAGGTTCTTTACAATCTACAAAAAATAAAAACAAAAAATAAGTGCTTAAATTAATAACTTAAATGTACAGTGTATTTAAGATAATTTAGTTTGTAAAATGCCTATGCAGTTAATGGTCTACCCAAATGTATGTCACAATATATTAAAAATATATATTTTATTGTATAAAAATTGGATCTATATCATTTTGTAAAAATATTCACTATGTAAAAATAACCAAACAATTTTCCAGGACAATATATACCTAGCAGTATTATTTGTAATCACTGCAATGCATTCTACTATTTATTCATTAATTCAGGAAACATTTATTAAGCACTGTTCTAATTTCTGACGAAAAAAATGAATAAAACAGACAAAGTCTTTGATCTCACAATGTTTACACTCCTGTAGGGAAAAAAAACAAAACCAAACCCATTATGAGTCGATTCCGACTCATAGCAACCCTACAGGACAGAGTGGAAGTGCCCCATAGGGTTTCCAAGGAATGCCTGGTGGATTTGAACTGCTGACCCTTTGGTTCGCAGCCATAGCACTTAACCACTAGGCCACCAGGGTTTCCTTAGAGCAAAACCTGACAAGGCTAGGAAAAAAAAAAAAAAAAAACAGGCATAATGGGCAAAGGATTTGTGCAGATACCTCACCAAAGAGAAAATTCACATCGTAAATAAATTTATTTAAAAAATAGTAAAACTGGAAATAAAAGTTAAAACCATAATAACCCCAAAATAAAAGAAAAAAGCATGATATTGGTAAAAATTTAATGTCTAAAATTCCTCACCTTTGGAAAGAATGTGGAGCATTATGTGGGAGGGGAAACTGGAACCACCACATCAGAAGTGAGGTTAGCAACTCACAGTGAAGTTCAAAATATGCATTGTCTATCCCACAGCAATTTTATTTCTAGGAATATGTCCTAGAGAAATTCGTGCACATTTGAACCAGATTTCATGTACGGTAATGCTTACAGCAGTACAGTTTACTATAGTCAAAATAGGAACAATTCCAATGTCCATCAACAAATAGATAAGTAATATGTTTTTTTTATGTGTGCCACGGATGAGTACATCAATGCCACAAAATGATACAAATGGAAAAAATAACAATCACATTAAGTAAAAAGACATTAAAGTGTATCAAATACTAAAGGATTATTGCATTTATATAAAATTCTAGAATAGGTATACCATATTTTTATGAAAATAATGTGTGCTTTCTATGTTGTTTGCCAACTGCGCCCTCCCCCCACGAGGTATTTTCCTAAGTGCGCTATGCTAATTTTTTTTTGCAGAAAAATGGGCATAGTAGCACTTACGAAACTAGGTCATGGGGGGGAGGGCATGATTGGCAAACAAATATAGATGGCATCAAAATACGGTATACACGTAGGTGATATGGATGATATCATTCAGTACATTCTTATTCCATTCACTTTTCTATATTATGTTTCACAATAAAAATATTAAAGCAATAAAGTTTACATACACAGTATGATTCTTATTTTGGAAAAAAAAAAAAGTCACATATAAAGAGAACACCCTGGAAATCAATAGCTAAGATCAAGCCTAGATTTTATTTTTAATATTTTTATTTTTCCCTCTTTAGGCAAATTTAGAATATAACAATGTAAATGTAACTATCCTTAATATTAGAATGATTATTTTAGCACAACCCGAAGCATCACTTTTTTAAAAATGGAAAATTCTAGGGTACTTATCACAATGCATATTTATTAAGGTATTATTTTCATTGTGAATTTACTTTCCTTACTTGGTTTTATAACAGTGATTCAGCATTCTATTCTAGAAATTCTTTTGAAAAGGTAAGAAGGAAAAAAAAAAAATTGAGCCAAATCCCATCATGGAATGTATCTTTTATGAAAATGTTTTACAAAATTTTAGTGGAAATAAAGCTCTATCTGAAATTATATTTTATGCAAAAAATAATACTCATGTGGGATGTCACATGCACTAATTTGTCTGTAAAGTTTTTGCAGATTTTTAACACATTTATATTAAGTAATGAATAAGTGGCTCCACATGGCGATTTTTTTTAAAATAATTCAAGTAAATATGTTTTTCTTCCACTAGGTGGTGCTAATATTCTATCACAAAATAACACAAACCCGCTCCCCCTCCATAAAAAAAAAAGAAAAAAGCCGTCTGTGTTTTTTCAATTTCATCTCCATGTTTTTACACGGAAAATGTCAGCTTAACCGCAGGCTTTATGCATGTTTTTCACTTTTATAATTCAGATCAACTTTATGGTGTTCAGGTTACTGCAAAAATAAACTGAATTTCAAACGGAGAAGCCAACATTTTGAGTAGAACTATTTTCCACAAACATATGAACACTCTGAAAAACATAATTCTTTCCCTTCTATGAGGCTAATTTTGGGAACTAATTTTATCAATTAATTTCTTTGATTTATATTGTTTTTATTAAAGTAATCCATTCACAAAAATTTCAGTCCATTTGCTCCCCAGAAGCATTTTTTCTTCCGGTTATTATTAAGGAGCCCTTAAAAAAAAAATTTTTTTTTTTTTTTTTTTGGTGGTGCAGTGGTTACAGCTCAGGGGCTAAGTAAAAGGTTGGCAGCTCGAATCCACCAGCCACTCCTTGGAAACCCTATGGGGCAGTTTTACTCTGTCCTATAGGGTTGCTATGAGTTCCAGATAATACCCTTGTACATCTAATTCTTGATTTTTCAACTGTAATTAATTGCTTTTGACAACCAGATATGAAAGATAAGGATATATCTTTCTATAATCTTCCTACAAGCTTCTCACAATATTTATGCATTTACTATATAGAAAGAGTTCCCAGTGAATGCCCTTTTTACTTCAAATAATACTTAAATCTCTGGTGCTGTTTCCATCAACTTTAGATGGTGTCTCTTGACCCTGTAAGCTAAAAACATTATCACCCCTACACCATTTTTCAGGAGCCTGGGTGGCGCAAGTGGTTTGCTATTAGCTGCTAATCCACAGGTTGGTGGTTTGAACCCACCCAGCAGCTCAATGGAAGAAAGGCCTGGCAAACTATTTCTTTAAATACTACAGCCAAGAAAACCCTATGAAGCAGTTCTACTGTGACACATGGGGTGACCATGAGTTGGGGTCTGACTAGATGGCAGCTAAGAACCATCACTAACAGCTACATTTTTTTACCTTTCCACTGCCGTCTCCAAAATTTTAGTTCAGATCATCAGCATCTGTCACATCCATTATGTAAAAGCCTCCTAACTGCTCTTCGTGCCTCCGCTCTCCCATTCTTCTAACCCGGTTTCCACAGATCCACAAGTGATTGTGGCAAATATGATCACATCACTCCCATGATTAAAATTCTGCCATGATTTCTACTTTTACTTCTAAGAAATTCCAAAGTCCTTACCTTTGCCTGGAAACTCCTTCTCTGACTCTTGCCATCCTCTCTGATCTCATCTCGTTGCCTTTCCCATTTACTACCTCAAAGCCACTCTGGTTTCTGTTTGTTGTTTATATTTTGCTCAGCATCACACACATGCTTTCTTTTGTCTCAAACCCTTTGCACACCTTGTTTTCTTCTCTTGGAACACTTTAGCACAGACTTTTGATGGCTGGCTGTTTGTCTCATCTTTCAGGCCCTAATTCACTTCTGAAAGCAACCCACCCATCACTGGTCTCCAAGGCTAGCCCAGTTAAAGTCTTCACACCCCGGCTGCCCCGGCTGTGCTATCCTCAGCTCCTACTGTACTGCCTTCACAACATTGCATACAATTCATAATTATCTTTCTTTGCTAAGATTTGTGTAGCTCCCTGAGTGTAAAGGTCATTTCTGTCTTGGTTTTCATAGTTAACAGAGGTATTCTCATTAATATCCAGGACTTCCAACTTTTATACCTTCTTGTCCTCTTTCGTTCTAATCCTCAATATATTAAATATTCTCAACTAAGGTCAAAGCAAAATATTTGCAATAATGGTTAATTGTGGTATTGGGTAATAACAGCAAATAAGGATATTTTGAACATGACTTTTATTTGCCTTAGCTGACTAATAATTAAATGGTCAAATTCAGTTAAACCACATTCTCAAATATTTCTAATTAGAAAATGAAGAGCTATTTTGGCTGAAGTAATTAAACTGTCAACATGTATGCAGAACGACCACCACATTTGTTTGAATTAAATTGGCAGTTCTTGAGGAAAACAGAGCATTGGACTTATTGAATAGGCATGGTAAAGTATTTTCAAAAGCACAGAATATTTTTTGAGGTAGAATTTATCTTAAAACACTTAAAATAAAATATTCATCTCACTTCCTGGGTTCTAAGTTAATGAGTAAAGTATGCTTTCTTGTGCCTAAGTATTTATTTGGGTTTAAACAACGAGTACTCCGTCTTATGTGTTTACATAGCCATTTAATTTCCAATTAATTCTGTTCACAAAGCACTACCTGGGTGAATTTTCATTCCCTTGGTTTTATTTTTCAATGTCAAATTATTTTCAGCCGGCAAATAAAGAATGTCAGTGGGTTTGGGGATTGGAGATTAACTGGTATCTTTTCAACTTTAATGAGAGGAAAACAGTTACATAATTTTGGTTCCAGCTAAAACAAATATACTTGGTGTTTTAATAAACACCACTTACTTAATTTTTCCACTTTCAAATTTTTAAGATATTTTTGACATTCGAACACAGAACAAATTAATTTTCCATGTTACTCTGTCTATAAACTTCTTTGAAAAGTGTGCTTAAGTGAAAAAAACATCATATATTTATATATTTGTGAAAACTTTGTGAAGTTTGTACCAGATTGTTTTGACAGGCTAAAGTTGGTCTCTTTACTTGATTACTCCTATATTTCTAAAATTATTTTGGGAAAAAAGACCAAGAGATATTATTTTAAACAAATAGCTCCTTGGTAGAATTCTTGAAAGACTCGGGTTCAATTCCTGGCCAATGCATCTCACGTGCAGCCGCTCCTCATCTGTCGGCGGAAGCTGGTGTGTTGCAATGACGCTAAACAAGTTTCAGTGGAGCTTCCAGATTAAAGACAGGCTAGAAAGACAAGCCTGGAGATCTACTTCTGAAAATCAACCAGTGAAAATCTGTGGAACACAGTTGTGCATGGGGTTGCCGTGAGTTGGGGTAAACTCCAGACCAGCTAACAACAATAAAAACAATTCTAAATCTAGTAGATATTAGAATATATTATAAAACAAAACAACAAAATCAATTCATAAAAATAGACAGAATGGAAATAGCAAAAGCAGATATTTTACGTTAAATTTCTTTCTTATCTCCTGTTGGCATAAAAGCATATTACTTACATATGCATATATATGATATGATATAATTAGCTTTTTAATATAAGAGGTATTCAGGTTATTCTATAAGTAACACGAGAATAATTTAAGGTAAAATGAGAAGTTACAGATGCATGTACGTGAAGAAAAAAATTCAGTTGCAATAAAGTTAAATTCTTGAAAAAGTAGAAAAGTGACTATGTTGCATTTAACGAGCATTTGAAGAAATAAGATCATATTTGTAAAAATTTAAAAAATTACTATGCAATTTTTTTAAAAAACATTATTACCAGTGAAAATGAAGATAATTCCAGGATCATTGTGGGGTTTTTTTAGACAGATAATGAGAGAACAGGAGATAGCCATGAGAAACTGGACAGAATAACGATTACGTCATAATTAGGGCTGAAACAAATTACTCTCAGGATACAGTTTGTGAGTTCCGCTGAAATCAAGATTCTTGAAATGTGTAACATTTGGATAGTTAATTCCTAACATCGATTAGTATTCAGCACCAATTTTAGTCTCCTAAATTTCATTGTCTGTAAGTATCTGTAGAATTAGTTTTTGTAAGGGTTGATTATTTGCTGTGAATAGGAACTTAGCCACTGGGTGAGATTAAAATGAGGGCCCTGAACCATACGAGGCCGGAGTGATAGCTGTGGGTCAGTCCACCGTGAGCCACGGGGTTGTCACTGGCTGGTTTTTGGAAGTAGTTCACCAGGACTTTGCTCCTACACTGCCTCAGTCTGGAGCCTCTGCTGGAATCTGTTCACCATCATAGTAACACACAAGCCTCCACAGACAGATGGGTAGCGGCTGCTCGTGAACTGCACTGGTCAGGAATCGAATCCAGATCTCTTGCGCTGAAGGCAAGACTTCACTCAACCACCAGCTAACCACCCTGCCTGGCACTTAGCAGTCACTCAGAGGGGGAAAAGTGAATGAATGAATGAACCGACAAATAAATGAATGAAAATAAATCTATCTGGGATCCTTTTCACTATACTGTAGATCGTGGATGGCCTGTGAAAAGGACCTAGTAGACAGCACCAAGGCCAAAAACAAAATCCATTCTGTTGAGTCAATTCCGACTCATAGCGATTCTATAGGACAGAGTAGAACTAGCCGACGTCAAAGATTTGTGAAGACCTGGAGACAATGTTTATGGCAGTTAAAGCTCTGTTGCAGAACCCAAGAACTTCTACTGTCTGTAATTCCATTGTACATCTGGTCTATGGGTCCCAAGTTTGAATTTATTGTATAGTTTTTGAAGTCAAGAATCACTTTCATTTAGCTCAAAAAACTTCCGGAATTGTCGGAAGGAACATCTCTATAATCACTTTTCTATCTATTACATGTTTGGTTAGCAAGGTTTATGAGAAACTTGGCTCTCTCAGTTAAAATGTCAAAACGAATAGAAGTGCTATGTCAAATCATTCTACGATTTTTGTGTTTTTTTTCTTCCCTGCTCAGTTACCTTACTTTCCCTGAGACTTTTTATTTTTTTACTAATTTCTCTTTATAATTTTAAGCTAAAATGTGACACTTTTTCTCAATTACAATATGCCCTTTACATGCCTTATGTTCTGAGACTTATTAAAGTTGTTAAGAAATAGGTAAAGTGCATATTTGTAACTAAAAACAGAATATTGGTTGGCAGAATCTCAAAGGCCCAGGCACGCTGGAAATTGTGTGGGGGAGGGAGGAGGAAGCATTGCTGGAAGAAAGAGAAGTGGCAAAGTCTACAGAACAGTCCAGAACTGAGCAAATAGTAATGGGTCAACTTAGACTTTGGTGCATGACCTAGCAACAAAAGGCCAAAAAACAAGAATCTTTAGTGATCTGCCCTTGAACTTTATTTGGGAACTTATTTCTAGCCAAAAAAATTTTTACTTTTCAATACCTAAGTTAGTTTTAGTTGAAAATTCCATAAAAGCAAAAGAGTAACATAGGCATTACCAGGGTATGCCTAAACTTCAAATAGGCAAGGATTGCCTTAGCCCACTTTTCCCTGTTTTGCCATTTTTGTGGGCATTTTCTTGACCCCTTCTCATGGGCTTACTGTGCAGTTCATTCAGATCTCTTTTACCTGGAAATACCTCATCTTCCAGAGTCACTTCCTCCTATTCTTTTTACCTTCTTCCTCATCCATTTTTATTCTTCCCTCCACTAAAATTGTTGCAGGAATGTTACCAGATTACAGTAATTTGAGGTAGATTATGGGGAATAATATCAGACTTAATTATCCTATTGTACTTTCTCAGAGTGTTTGCTATTCCATGTAAATTTCAGATTGGTTGAATGTATGGTAATAAAATATAACGTATTTTAAAGGGGGGAGAGAAGATACTGGTAAAAATTGAGCCAATGCACAATTTTAAATCACACTGGGCGGGTAGGCACCTATGCTAACTACACTAACTTTGAAAATATTTTTTTTGGGGGGGGTGGATTCATTGCATTGGAATTCAAATAGAATTTGGGATTATAAATCACTACCACAATTTTTCAGTATTAGACAATACCCATTGCCATCGAGTCAATTCCGACTCGTAGCGACACTATAGGACAGATCAGAACTGCTCCATAGGGTTTACAAGGAGCGGCTGGTGGATTTGAACTGCTAACCTTTTGGCTAACAGCCTAGCTCTTAACCATTGCGCACCACCAGGGCTCCGTATTAAAATTGCGCACCACCGTAGACATTAATAAATAATATTCACTTATAGCCTTATAAAGAGTATTTTTTATTAATTTATAATTAATTCTTATAATATTCATGTCAATTCTTTTTTCATATCAGATTTAACGCCAATTTGAAGCCACAGTTTACCTGAAAAAATATAATATAAAAAAAAGAATTCTCTGATTTGAATGGAGTCTTTCTATCTTTACTCCGTCATGTATTTAAGGGTCTGACAGAACATTTCTGCCCTTTAAACCTCCAGGATTAGCAAACATATTGTTCCCCAAAACAACAGTCAGTGTGTACTTGGACATATTTCAGCATAGTTGTAATTTGTTCACTTTAATCATCCCGAAATTTCTGGGGTGTGGTCTAATTTTAAATAGTATACAATTTTTAAACCCTAAATCTGAAAGATCAACTTGAAAATTTTGGTTCATGAAATATTCCACAAAGCAGAAACGATGTGGTAAAACTGAGAAACTGTTATTTTAAACTCTGTCCTGCAATTTGAACAATGTTGCCTGTAGTGAGTTTACCTATTACTAACTGTGAGGGCAAATGTCCTGTAAAAGGGATATTTTTAATCTGTCATGAAACAGTAACAAATTAAATTTCACTGTGAATCCAGAAATTGTCTAACTACTATCAGAAAAACTCCTGCACTCATATTCATTAGTCCAGAAGATACTTTCCTAGAATATGTCATATAAATATGTCATACACAACCACAAAAAAAAAAACTTCTGAACAATTCAGATTGTGTATTCAATTGTTTTTCAGATTTCCATTAATATTTTCAGTCTAAAGACGCAAACAATGATCGTTTATAAGATTTTTCAGGCTGCAGCAATATCAATTGTAAATGATAAATGAATTCATCTTTAGGCAGAGTTAACATCTACATCTGAGGAAAGAATCCAGTCATACAGGATTTGAAGGCTTTTATTGAATAGTTTATATTCTGGTTCTATCTACCTATCTATCTGCCTCCCTCTTTATCTATCTATAATCTATCTCAACTTTTAATATTTCTACATAAAGTATTTTGGTAAAAATTCTAAGCAAAAAAGTAAATTATATCTTACAACAGTTGGCAAGAAAAATGATTATGACAGATTAGAGTTTTCAAAAATGTTCCCTAATGGTTGCACAACTCGAAAAATGTAATCAATGTCACTAAATGGTACATGTAGAGACTGTTGAGTTGCTGTGTATATTCTCAACAACAAAATAAATAAAATGATATAAAATAAAAAAGGTTCATTAAAACATTTTCTTAAATTTTACATTAAATAAAATTATGATTAAGTAAACAGTTATGCTATTAAAATAAGCTAATTATATTAAACTTAATTTCAAAAGCCACTCACATTAAGCTACAAAATAATTTTTTTTTTAATTATCACCATGAAAATCCATTAGCAAATCATTTGTTAGTTATAGAAGTCTCTTTTAAACTTACCTTCTGCTATACAAACAGTCCATAACGTAAGCCAAACAATCTTTACCGGAAATCTCATTCTGGGACTTTTTAGTGGAACATTTGATACCTGACACTGCTCACACTGTGTCAGATTCTCCTCTGCTAAAAATTGTGATCAGTGCAGGCAAGTACTGGCTCCAAAGGAAATTGAAACACAGTTTAGAAATTAAAGGGATTACTAGATGCTCCGCCCATCAGAAACTTCTGCAAAGTGAGACAAAATAATCAACCACAGGCCCCAGGAGCGCCAGAGTATGAGCCAATTCTCACTGCACTCCCACTGACTATGAACACTGTGACCTGTTCTTTGGTTTATCATAAACCTAGTTGTGTTCTCCGTTGGAACATGCTCAGGTTCTTGGAATGCACAAAGAAGTAGCTGGTGATGTCTTGTGCATTTCATAAATTCTGCAACTATTCAAACTTCGTTGTGTGTAAAGCTCAGAACAAAAACTCTTTTGAAAATCATTTACAGAACTTCATGTTAGGTAATACTTTTGCAATCAAGACCCAGGCAACTTGAATAAGCTTTGCCAAGAATGCAGTGCTGGCTGATCTTTTGGGGCCTGCTTTTTCCATAATTCATGAAAAGCTAGTCTTCTAAAGGCTCTTTATACATGTGTGTGAGGCAGTCAAGGAGCCCTGGTATCACAGTGGCTAAAGTGCTCAGCTGCTAACCAAGAGGTCGGCAGTTTGGACCCACCAGCCACCAGAGGAGAAAGATGCGGCAGTCGCCTCTGTAAAGATTTACAGCTTTGGAAACCCTACAGGGCAGTTCTACTCTGTCCTAGAAGGCCACTATGAGTCAAAATCAACTCGACCACAGTAAGTGGGTGAAGCAACTGGCTCACTCTCATTTAGCATAAATGAATTTAGTAACGAAAAATCAAGAAATAATGATGCTCATTTTAAAAACTATTTATTGAAATATACATAAAGAGAGATGAACACAATGTAAGCATACGATTTGCTGAATATGGAGAAGGTGAATAGCAACCAAGGGCAACCAGTGCCCAGGTCAAGAAACTGAACATTAGACTTCCCAGAAAACCCAGGGTAGTCCCTTCAACAACCCCACTCCCCAGTCCCAGCACACAAGGAAGATCACTACCCTGATCTCTAAAAGCATGAAATAGATTTGCCAGTTTTTGTATACTTTTTTAAAATGTACTTTAGATGAAACTCTACAGAGCAAATTAGTTTCTCATTAAACAGTTAATATACAAATTGCTTTGTGACATTGGTTGCCAACCACACAATGTGTCACCACTCCCCTTGTCCTCCTTGGTTTCTCTGTTTCATCTTTGCTTCTAGGCTGATATGCCCATTAGTCTCCTATACATGATTAAACTATGAAGCACATTCCTCATGTGTGCTATTGTTGGCCCCATAGTCGTGTGTAATCTTTGGCTGAAAGGTAAACCTCAGGAGTGAATTTAGTACTGAATTAAAAGAGAGTCCAGGGACCATACTCTCAGGTTTCTCCAGTCTCTGTCAGACCAGCAAGTCTGGTTTTTGTTTTTGTTTTTTTTCCTTGTGTGTGTGTGAATTTGAATTTTGTTCTATATTTTTCTCCCTTTTTGTCTGGATCCCTCTTTTGTGATCCCTGCCTGAGCAGTCGGTGGTAACCAGGCACCATCTAGTTGTTCTGGGCTCAGTTTTGTGGAGGCGGTGGTAGTTGTGGTCCATTAGTCCTTGGGCAAATCTTTCCCTTGTACCTTTGGTTTTCTTCATTCCTCTTTGCTCCAGCCAGAATGGGATCAGTAGATGTATGTTAGATGGCTGCTCAAAGGCTTATAAGACCTCAGGCATTAATCACCAAAATAGAACGTAGAACAGTTTCTTTACAGACTATGTTATGCCAATTAAGCTAGATGTCTCCCGAGGCCATGGTCCCCAGCTCTCAGCTCAGTAGCTCTGTCCCTCATGGTGTTTGGATGTGTCTGTGAAGCTTCTATGACTTTGCCCTGGTCAAGTTGTGCTGACTTCCCCAGTATTGTCAACTGTCTTACCCTTCACCAAAGTTACAACTTATCTACTATCTAGTTAGTGTTTTTCCTCCCCCCCTCCACCCTTGTAACCATCAAAGATTGTTTCTTTCTGTGTGGAAACATTTTCATATGATTTTATAATAGTTGTCTCATACAATATTTGTCCTTTCGTGATTATTTCACTCAGCATAATGCCTTCCAGATTTATCTATGTTGTGAGATGTTTCCCAGATGCATCATTGTTTTTATCATTGCATAGTATTGCATTGTGTCTGTGTACCACAGTTTGTTTATCCATTCGTTGTTGATGGGCATTAGGCTGTTTCCATCTTTCTGCTATTGTGAATAATGCTGCAGTGAACACAGGTGTGCATATGTCTATTTGTGTGATGGCTCTTATTTCTCTAGGATAGATTCCTAGGAGTGGATAAGATGGTATTTCTATTTTCAGCTTTTTAAGGAAGCGCCACATCATTTTCCAAAATGGTTGTATCATTTTGCATGGGCATTAGCAATGAGTAAGAGTTTTAATCTCCCCGCAACCTCTCCGATATTTGTTATTTTCTCTTTTGATTAGTGCCAGTAATGTCAGGGTGAGATGGTATCTCGTTGTGGTTTTGATTTGCATTTCTTTAATGGCTAGTGAGGGATCTCGAGTATTTCCTTATGTGTGTCTGTTAGCTGCCCAAATGTCTTCTTTGGTGAAGTGTCTATTCATATCTTTTACCCATTTTTTAAATTGGTTTGTCTTTTTATTGTAGAGGTGTTGTATTTTCCTATCAATTTTAGAGATTAGACCTTTGTCAGATATGTCATAATCAAAATTTTTTTCTCAGTTTGTAGGTTCTCTTTTAATTCTTTTGGTGAAATCTTTTGATGAGCATAAGTGTTTGATTGTTAGAAGATCCGATTTATCTAGCATATCTTCTGGTATTTGTGTATTGTTAATTATGGTTTGTATCCTGTTTATGCTGTATATTAGGGCCTCTAGTGTTGACTGGAAAACCTGGTGGCACAGTGGATAAGAGATCTGGTGCTAACCAAAAGATTGCCAGTTTGAATCTACCCGCAGCTTCTTGGAAACCCTATGGGACAGTTCTACTCTGTCCTATACATTCGCTATGAATCGGAATTCACTTGATGGCAACGGGTTTGGTTTTTTGGTTAAGCGTTGACAGCATTTTTTCTTCCATGATATTTATAAAGTTTTGGTTTTATATTTAGGCCTTTGATCCATTTTGAATTTTTATGGTGTGAGGTATGCATCCCGTTTCATTTTTTTTTAGATGGATGCCCAATTTTGCCAGCACTGTTTGTTAAGAAGACTATCTTTTCCCGATTTAATGGACTTTGGGCCTTTGTCAAAGATCAGGTGGCTGTAGGTAGATGGATTTACATCTGGGTTCTCAATCTGTTCCATGGGTCAATGTGCCTGCTGTTGTACTAGTACCAGGCTATTTTGACTACCATAGCTGTATACTAGGTTCTGAGGTCAGGTAGTGCTATGCCTCCTATTTTGTTTTTCTTCTTCAGTAGTGCTTTACTTATCCCAGGCTTCTTTCCTTTCCATATGAAGTTAATGAATAGTTTTTCTATCTCTTTAAAGAATACTTGTAATGATTAAGATTGTGTATCAACTTGGCTGGGCCATGATTCTCATTATTTTGGCAGTTGTACAACGTTGTGATCACTTTCCTGTTGAAATTTGATATGTGATCACCCCCATGATGGAATCTGCTGAGTGGTACTGGCAGGGGTGGGCCTGTGGCAGCTCACCGCCCCCTCAGCCTTCATGTCACTGCCTTCTGGCACCTACTTCCTTCCTGCTTGCCTTGCAAAACTTGTTGGCTTGTTCTGGATCCAGCAGCTGTCTCTTGTCTGCGCTCTGGCTCTTGTGGCTCTTGGGACTTCAGCTAGGAGCTTACCTGTTCATCTTGGGATTCACCAGTCTTCCCAGCCTGCGAGCATGAGTCCTGTTCCCTGACCTGCCTATCTTGGGTTCACCAGCCCCTGCAGCTAAGTGACTCAGGAGAAACTTTACAGTCTTGCCTGCCGGCCTTGTGGTTTCATCGACCGTCACAACCTGTGAGCGGGATCCCTGCTCTCCAACCTGTTCATCTTGGGTTCACCAGCTTCTGCAGCTCTGTGAATTGGGAAAGGACTCTCTCCTGATCCAAGGACTTGGGACATTCCAACCCCTACAAATGTGTGAGCTGTTTCCTTAATATAAATCTCTCTATATATATTTATATGCATTATTAGTTTTGCTTCTCTAGAGAACCCAGCCTAAGACAATACTGTTGATATTTGGATCAGGATTGCATTGTATTTAAGATTGCTGTCTTTGTCACCTACTGCCGTTATAACAGAAATACCACAAGTGGATGGCTTTGGAAGTTTATTCTCTCACAACCTGGTAGGCTAGAAGTCTGAATTCAGAGTGCCAGCTCCAAGGGAAGGCTTTCTCTCTCTGCTGGCTCTGGAGGAAAGTCCTTGTCATCAGTCTTCCCTTGGTTTGGGAGCATCTCAGGGCACGAAACTCAGGTCCAAAGGACACTCTCTAGTCCCGGTGTTGCTTTCTTGGTGGTATGATATTCCCATGTCTCTCGGCTTGTTTCTGTCTTTTATAGTGTCCTATAGGTTTAAGACACTACCTAACCCTGCAGACCTCATCAATATAATTGCCTCCAATCCATTTTATTACATCATAGTGATAGGATTTATAATAGAAATTCACGTAGAAGATAAAATGGTAGACAATCATACAAGGAAATCATGACCTAGCCAAGTTGACAGACACATTTCAATCCATGACAGTAGCTTTAGGTAGAATTGACATTTTCCCAATATTGACTCTACCTATCCATGAGCTTGATATGTTTTTCCATTTTTGTAGGTTTCTTGCAGTACTTTTTTAGAGTTTTCTTTGTATAGGTCTTTTATGTACCTAGTTAGATTTATTCCTAAATATTTTATTTTTTCAGGGGCTATTATAAATGGGATTGCTTTCCTGGTTTCTTTTTTGAAGTTCTCTTTATAGGTGCATAGAAATCCAACTGATTTTTTAATGTTTATCTTGAATTCTGCTCCTCTGCTGAATCTTTCTATTAGTTCCAGTAGTTTTTTTTTTTTTTTTTTTTTTGTAGTCTCTAAGGTTCTCTACGTACAATATCATATTGTCTGTGAATAGGGATAGTTTTACTTCTTTTTTACCAATTTGGATGACCTTTATTTCTTTTTCTTGCCTTATTTCTCTAGCCAGGACTTCCAGAACAATGTTAAATAAGAGTGGTGATAAAGGGCATCCTTGTCTTGTTCCCATTCTCATGGATAATGTTCTCAGCCTCTCTCCATTGAGGAGGATGTTGGCTGTTGGTTTTGTATAAACCCACTGCTGTCAAGTCAAATCCGACTCATAGCAACAGATGCTCTTTATTATATTGAGGAATTTCCCTTCTATTCCTACATTATTGAGAGTTTCTGTCACGAATGGGTGTTGAACTTTATTGAATGCCTTTTCTGCGTAGATTGAAATGATCACGTGATTCTTTTGTTTTATTCATTTGATTTTCTAAGGTTGAACCACCCTTGTATACATGGTATGAATCCCACTTGGTCATGGTGTATTTTTTTTATACGATGCAGGATTCTATTGGCTAGAATTTTCTTGTGAATTTTTGCATCTGTATTCTTGAGAGATATTGGTCTGTAAATTTCTTTTTTTTGTGGTATCTTTGCCTGGTTTTGGTATCAGAGTTTTGCTCGTTTCATTGTATGAATTTAGAAGTGTCCCTTTCTTTTCTATCTTCCGAAATAGAGTTTTAGTAGTACTAGTGCAAGATCTCTGAATGTTTGGTAGAATTATGCAGTGAAGCCATCTGGGCCAGGACTGTCTTTTGAGTTTTTTTTTTAATTACCTTTTCAATCTCTTCTTTCGTTAAGGGTCTGATTAGATTTTCTACCTCAGTTTGTATTAGTTTAGCTAGGTAATTTGTTTCTAAATGTTTGTCCATTTCCTCTAGGTTTTCAAATTTGTTGGAGACATTTTTTTCATAGTACTTTGTTATGATTGTTTTCATGTCTCTTTGGTCTGTTGTAACATCCCCCATTTCATTCTTTATTTGGGTTATTTGTTTCCTCTCCTGTTTTTCTTTTGTCAATTAAGTCAGTGGTTTGTTGACTTTGTTGATCCTTTCAAAGAACCAACTTTCAGTTTTATTGATTGTTTGTATTGTTTTTCTATTCTCTATTTCATTTATTTCAGCTCTTATCTTTACTATTTCCTTTCTTTTGGTGATTGTGGGTTTAGTTTGCTGTTCTCTTTCTATTTTTTCCAGCTGTGGGGCTAACATTTTGATTTTGTCCCTTTTTTCTTTTCTGATGTGTGTGTCTATTGCTATAAATTGACCTCTGAGCACTGCCTTTGCCACATGCCAAAGGTCTTGGTATGATGTGTTTTCATTCTCATTCGATTCTAGAATTTTTTTTATTATTGTGCTTTAGGTGAAAGTTTACTGGTCAAGTTAATTTCTCACACAAAAATTTATATACACATTGTTTTGTGACATTAGTTGCAATCCACACAATGTGACAGCATGCTCCCCATTTCCAACCTGGGTGTCTGTGTCCATGCAACCAGTTTCAGTCTCTTCTTGCCTTCTCTTCCTGCTTTTGGACAGGGGCTGCCCATTTGGTCTCATATGCCTGATTGAACTAAGAAGCACATTCCTCACGTGTATTTTTTGCTTTATAGTTCTGCCTAATCTTTGTCTGAAGAGCAGGCTTCAGTGGTTTAAGTTCTGGGTTAACAGTGCATCGAGGGTCCATAGTTTTAGGGTTTCCTTCAGTACCTGTCAGACCATTAAGTCTGGTCATTTTATGTGAATTTGAGTTCTGTTCTAAATTTTTCTCTTGCTGTGTCTGGGACTTTCTGTTGTGTTCCCTATCAGGGTAGTCATTTCTGGTAGCCAGGTACCATCTGGTTCTTCTGGCCTCAGGCTGGTGGAGTATCTGGTTCGTGTGGTCCTTTAGTCTTTGGTGCTAATATTTCCCTTATATCCTTGGTTTTCTTCATGCTCCTTTGCTCCAAGTGGTGTGGGTTGGCCACTTGTAAGCTTTTAAGACCCCAGACGTCACTCAACAAAGTTGGAGGTAGAACATTTTCTTGATAAACTTAATAAACTTTGTTAAGCCAATTGACCTAGATATCACATAGTTGGTGATTTATTTCTCCATCTCATTAAAAAATGCCTTTGAAATTTGCATCAGAATTGCACTGCATTTATAGATTGCTTTGGGTAAAATTGACATCTTCACAATGTTGAGTCTTCCTATCCATGGGCATAGTGTGTTTTTTCACTTATGTAGGTTTCTTGCAGTAGTGTCTTTGTACAGGTCTTTTTTTTTTTCTTTTTTTTGAAACGGTGGTGATGTAGTGTTTAAATGTTACAGCTGCTGTTGGAAATGTCAGCAGTTCAGATCCACCAGATGCTCTTTGGAAACTTTATAGAGCAGTTCTACTCTGTCCTATAGGGTCGCTATGAGTCGGAATTGACTCAACGGCAATGGGTTTGGTTTTCTTTATAGGTTTTTTTATGTCTTTTGTATAGGTCTTTTGTTAGATTTATTCCTAAGTACTTTATCTTCTTGGAGGCTAGTGTAAATGGTATTGATTTGCTGATTTCCTTTTCAAGGTTCTCTGTTGGTATAGTGGAATCAAAATTATTTCTCTGTGTTTATCTTGTATCCTGATACTTTGCTGAAATCTATTAATTCCAGCAGTTTTCTGTTGGATTTTTTGGAGTTTTCTATGTATAAGATCATATTACATGCAAATAAAGATACTTTTACTTCTTTCTTACTAATTTGGCTGCCCTTTATTTCCTTTTCTTGCCTTATTCCTCTGGCCAGGACCTCCAGCACCATGTTGAATAAGAGTGATGATAAAGGGCATCCTTGTCTGGTTCCCATTCTCAAGGGGAATGTGTTCAATCTCTCTCCATTTGTAATGATGTTGGTTATTGGCTTGGTATAAATGCCCTTTATTTTGTGTACGAATTTTCCTTCTACTCCTATTTTGGTGAGTTTTTATCAGAAATGGGTGTTGGACTTTGTCAAACACCTTTTCTGTATCAACTGATAAGATAATATGGTTCTTATGTTTTGTTTTATTTATGTGATGGATTAAATTGATTGTTTGTCTACTGTTGAACCATTTCTGCATACCTGGAATGAATCCCACCTGGTCATGATGAATTATTTTTTTGATATGCTGTTGAATTCTATTAGCTAGAATTCTGTGGAGGATTTTTTCATCTATGCTCATGAATGATATTGGTCTGTAATTTTCTTTGTTTGTGGTGTCTTTACCTGGCTTTTTTTATCAGGGTTATACTGGCTTCATAGTACGAGTTTGGGAGTATTCCTTCCTTTTTTATGCTCTGAAATACCTTTAGTAGTAGTGATGTTAACTCTTCTCTGAAAGTTTGGTAGAATTCTCCAGTGAAACCATCTGGGTCAGGGCTTTTGTTGTTGTTGGGAATTTTTTAATTTCTTCTTCAATCTCTTCATTTGTTATAGGTTTCTTTAGTTTTTCTACGTTGGTTTGTGTTAATTTAGGCAGGTGGTGTGTTTCTAGAAATTTGTCCATTTCCTCTAGGTTTTCAAATTTGTTGAAGTACTATTTTTCATAGTTTTCTATTCTGATCATTTTTATTTTGGTTGGGTCTGTTGTGATATTGCTCATCTCATTTTTTATTCATGTTTTTTGCTTCCTTTCCTGTTTTTCTTTTGTCATTTTGGCCAATGGTTTGTTGATTTTGTTGATCTCTTTAAAGAACCAATTTGTTGACTCTTTCAATTATTTTATGTTAAAGCTTAAAGGTCAAGTTAATTTTTCATTTGGTTCAATGAATTTCTTTATTCCATCCTTGATTTCTTCTACAACCCAGTAATTTTTAAGGAAAGTGTTGTTCAGTTTCCATGTATTTGATTTTTTTTTTCCTTGCTGATTCTGTTATTGATTTTTACTTTTATGGCATTATGGTCAGGAAAGATGCTTTGAAATATTTCCATGATTTGAATTCTGTTAAGGCTTGCTTTGTGGCCGAAAATGTGGTCTATTCTGGAGAGTGTTCCATGTGCATTGTAAAAGAAGGTATAGATGGCTGCTGTTGGGTGGAGTGTTCAATATATGTCTATGAAGTCAAGTTGATTGATTGTGGCATTTAAATCTTCCATGTTTTTATCGAGTTTCTTTTGAGATGTTCTGTTCTTCACCAAAAGTGATATGTTGAAGTCTCCTACTATTATTGTGGAGCTGTCTAGTTCTCTTTTCAATGCTGTTATAGTTTGTTTTATGTATTTTGGAGCCCCATCATTGGGTTCATATATATTTATCATGGTTATGCCCTCCTGGTGTATTGACCCTTTAATCATTATATAGTGTCCATCCATATCCTTTGTGGTAGATTTTACTTTAAAGTCTATTTTGTCAGAGATTAATATTGCCACTCCTGCTCTTTTTTGGTTGTTGTTTGCTTGATATATTTTTTTCCATCCTTTGAATTTTAGTTTGTTTGTGTCTTTGAGTCTAAGGTGTGTCTCTTGTAGGCAGCATATACATGGATTTTTTTTTTTTTAAATATATCCTGTCACACTCTGTCTCTTTATTGGTGCAGTCAATTTACGTTCAGTGTAATTATTGACAGGTGTGTCATGCTGATTTTTTTTTGTGTGTGTGGTTTTGACAGATTCTTTGCTCCACTTAATATTCTGTGCTGTGTCATTTTGCTTTATGTATTTTCTTTTCATCTTTTTCATTGTTGTTGATTTTGTATTTGCTGAGTCAGTATGTTTTTCTTCTTTTTTATTTCGTTGGGTAGGTGTGTTCCTTTGTGGTTACCTTCATTTTTCTAAGTTTAAATAGACCTTTTATTTCTTGATATCACCTTAACTTCCTCTCCATATGGAAATTCTATGCCAACAATGTTTATTCCCTCTTTTTCATTTTGACATTGTCATCATTTGCATACTGATGTCTCTGGTTCCCTGTTTTCAGTCTTTTAGTTTTGACTTCTTTTTTGCTACTTCCCTATCTGCGTTGATAACTAGTTGAGCTGTCCTGTGTTCTATTCTTGGATTGTTGTCTGTTATCGTTGGTTCTCTACCTGGAGAATGTCCTTTAATATTCCTTTTAATTTTGGTTTGTTTTTACAAATTTTCTTAACTTCTGTTTGCCTGAAAATGACCTATTTTCACCATTATATTTGAGAGACAGTTTTGCTGGACTTATAATTCTTATCCGGAAATTTTTTTCTTCAAGGCTTTATATACGTCATCCCATTGCCTTCTTGCCTGCATGGTTTCTGCTGAGTAGTCAGAGTTTAGTCTAATTGACTCGCCTTTGTAGGTGACTTTTTGTTTATTCCTAGTTACTCTCAAGATTCTATCTTTATCTTTGGTTTTGGCAAGTTTGATTATGATATGTCTTGATGACTTTCTTTTGGGATTTACCCTGTATGGGGTTCGTTGAGCTTCTTGGTTAGTTATCATCTTGTCTTTCACAATATCAGGGAAGTTTTCTGCCAGCAAATCTTCAACAATTCTCTCTGTTTCTGTTATTACCCATTTTTCTGGCACTCCAATCACTCGTAGGTTTTTCCCTCTTGATATTGTCCCACATAATCCTTAGGCATTCTTCTTTTTTAATTCTTTTTTCTGATTTTTCCTCAAATAAATTGGTGTCGAGGGACTTATCTTCAATCTCATTTATTAGTGTGGGTGGACGAGGCCCCTTCTTAAATATCACAAATCTGCAATTCTCCCTTGGGTTCTTCACTTGAAAATGGCCTTCAGATGCATGTCTGGCTGTTTTATGCTAATAAGGGCATGTGGCATTGAATTCACCCACACAGATCTAGACAAGGATGAAGGGTGCTGCAAGTCTGTGGACCCCTTATACCAGTGGCTGGGCAAAGAAGCATGGCTTCCTCACCCACCCTGAGTTCCCAGTATAGGTGGTGTGGCTTTTTTAAAGCCACAAGACTGTATGGCTTGGATAACCCTGAATTCCCAGCTTAGGGTATATGGTAGTTGTTGAAAACTGCCACACTGGTGTCAGAGTAGAGCAGAGCAGTAAGTGGGTGAGGGGGATGAAGCACTTCTTCACTGTGAAACTCTGGAGGAAGGGGCTATTTTGCCTCTGCATAGTAGGTTAAATGCTTACACTTAACTTTCGCAGGTCCACTTAGCTCCAGAGAAATGTACAGACTTGCCACCTCCCAGGCACACCTGAGGTGATAAGACACAACCCAAATGCTACTCTTCACCTCAGCCTACACTTGCCAGCCAACCCAGCCAACAAGGCACTGGTGACCTTGCAATTGGCACTTCTCTGCTGCTTTTTAATTGTCTCTCCTTCCCCGTGCTGCTCATCCTGGCTCTTCAGCTTTGTCTTTGATGATCGGAGCTCCTAGACAGTCATATATAATTGATTCACTTGTCTTCAGATCTTTGTCATAAGAACAACAGGAAGCATCTGATTATTGTGCCATCTTGGCCCTGCTTCCCTGATTCTAGAATTTTTTTATTCCATCTTTGATTCCTTCTATTGCTGAGTGGTTTTTAAACAAAGTGTTTGTTTTAGTGCTACTATAACAGAAATACAAGTGGATGGCTTTAATAAAAAGAAATTTATTCTCTCACAGTTTAAGATGCTAGAAGTCAGAGTTTGGAATTTGGTATCGAGAGTGGGGTGCTGCCTTAACAGATACCTAAAATGTGGATGCAGTTTTGAAACTGTGAATGGATAGAGGCTGAAAAAGTTTTAAAATACCTAAGGGTAAAAGCCTAGATTGCATGGAAGAGATTGTTGGTGGAATTATGAGTGTCAGAGACAATTCTGTTGAGGACTCAGAAGAAAGTGAAGAAAGCTGTTATACTGGAGATGACTCAGATGACAGGATACAGCACAGCAGAGACATACCAGCAGCAGAATGAGGACATCAGCATGACAGCACTGTAGTACTGGAGCAAAGGAGCTGAGTGCCTTCTGGTCAAAGTTTACTGATGGAGTGGAGTGCCTCCAGGCACTTATTTGTGGAGCTAAAGAGCTTTGGGATACTTGTCCCAGCAGGACAGAAGTGGGTAGAAAGCCCTGGGGCCGAGAGGCCAAGGAACAAGAAAGAAGAAGCTGAAGAGGCAAGGACCACAGGAAGCACAGCTGCCTAGTCTCAAAGGGTAGGGCTATGACCTCATGGGTCTCAAAGGGTGGAGCCATGGCTTCTGGCGCTTTAAAGAGTGGAGCTACAGCCTCCTAGGTTTCAAAGAGTCAGATCTTCACCAAGTAGGTCCTGAAGCATCGGGCTGCCTTTCACAAGTGGCAGAGGGATGGGGCCAGATCCACTGCCCAAAGCTGTGGGGGCAGGGCTGCCATGCCCGAGGGGCAGAAGAACAGGGCTGCGGGGCTGAGGGTGTATGGTTGCCACTCAGGTGGATAGGAGAGCAGGGACCTCATGGCACCAAGAATGAAGGGCAGAAGGAAAGCACATCCTTTGAACCTGGGATCCCTAAACTGAGAATCTCCTAGACCAGGCAAAGATTGATGGCAAGGACCTTACCCCAGAGCCAATACAGAGAGAAAGCCTTCTGCCCTGGAGTTGGCACCCTGAATTCAGACATTTAGCCTCCTCCACTCTGAGGGAATAAATTTCTCTTTGATAAAGCCATCCACTTCTGGTATTTCTGTTATTGATAAATCACTTGACTGAATATGTGTGAGTGTATTTCTTGACTCTTCTGTTTTATTGTGTGTCTAACCTTGTACTGATACCACTCTTGGCATTTCTTAATTTTTGTCATTCTTTCACTGAATCTATAACAATTTTTTGTCTGCCGTTAAGCAATTTCCAACGCCCTGAAATATTTGTTTCTGGCAACTTTTATCCAGGTTTGCACATGTTTTTTTGGACAGGATTCACCAAATTCTTTACATAAAAATAATTAGAGAGGGGACCAAGATGGCTGACTAGGTAGACGCTACCTTGGATCCCTCTTGCAACAAAGACTCGGAAAAACAAGTGAATCGATCACATACATGAAAATCTACGAACCTGAACAACGAACACAGATTTAAAGAGTTGACCTGAGTGACAGAGACAGAGAACGAACAACTACGGGGAAGCAGCAACTGTTTTCGCAGCCTGGAGCCAGCGTCTCAGACAGGTAACCTTGGCGCCGGGCTTAGGGCTGAGCGCAGGGGAGCTGAACACAACATCCTGTGATGGCGCAAACACAGGGCGCAGTCATACCCCCCTGAACTGACCTCGGGAGGAGGCCCAGCCGGTCTGCGTGGGCAGCGCTGCGACGCGGCTGGCTGGAGGAGGAGTTGCCAGGAGCCAGCAACTGGTTTTGGAGTCGGGAGTGCAGTGTCCCGGCCTGGGAACCTTGGCGCGGGGCTTTGGACTGGGCACAGGGGAGCTGAGCAGGATATCCTGTTAAGGTGCAAACACGGGGCGCAGCCCTACCCCCCTGAACTGACCCCGGGAGGGGGCCCACCCGGTCCGCACAGGCGGCCCAGCGATGCTGTGATGCAGCTGGGGGGAGGAGAAGTCCCCGTGGGGCAGCAACTGGTTTTGGAGCCGGGAGTGCAGCGTCCCAGCCAGGGAACCTTGACACTGACCTTTGGACTGGCAGCGAAGGAACTGACCGCGGCTTCTGCAGGCCAGACCCTTGGGGGCAATCTCTACCCAGCCAGCACACATAGGCAGCATGCCCCTCGGGAATCTCAGATAAAATAGTCATCCCAAGCAAGATAAGCAACTTTGTCTATATTCCGGGGTGCTACTCTCCCCATCAACAGATGAATGGTTAAATAAATTGTGGTATATTCACACAATGGAATACTACGCATCGATAAAGAACAGTGAGGAATCTGTGAAACATTTCATAACATGGAGGAACCTGGAAGGCATTATGCTGAGCGAAATCAGTCAGAGGCAAAAGGACAAATATTGTATAAGACCACTATTATAAGATCTTGAGAAATAGCATAAACTGAGAAGAACACATACTTTTGTGGTTCCGAGGAGGGGAGGGAGGGAGGGTGGGAGAGGGTTTTTTATTGATTAATTAGTACATAAGAACTGCTTTGGGTGAAGGGAAGGACAATACTCAATACATGGAAGGTCAGCTCAACTGGACTGGACCAAAAGCAAAGAAGTTTCTGGGATAAACTGAATGCTTCAAAGATCAGCGGAGCAAGGGCGGGGGTTTGGGGACCATGTTTTAAGGGGACTTCTAAGTCAATTGGCAAAATAATTCTGTTATGAAAACATTCTGCATCCCACTTTGAAATGTGGCATCTGGGGTCTTAAATGCTAACAAGCGGCCATCTCAGATGCATCAATTGGTCTCAACCCACCTGGAGCAAAGGAGAATGAAGAACACCAAGGTCACACGATAACTAAGAGCCCAAGAGACAGAAAGGGCCACATGAACCAGAGACCTACATCATCCTGAGACCAGAAGAACTAGTTGGTGCCCGGCCACAATCGATGACTGCCCTGTCAGGGAGCACAACAGAGAACCCCTGAGGGAGCAGGAGATCAGTGGAATGCAGACCGCAAATTCTCACAAAAAGACCATACTTAATGGTGTGACTGAGACTAGAGGAATCCCGGCGGTCATGGTCCCCAAACCTTCTGTTGGCACAGGACAGGAACCATTCCCGAAGACAACTCATCAGACATGAAAGGGACTGGACAGTGGGTAGGAGAGAGACGCCGATGAAGAGTGAGCTATTTGTATCAGGTGGACACTTGAGAGTGTGTTGGCATCTCATGTCTGGAGGGGGAATGGGAGGATAGAGAGAGTTGGAAGCTGGCAAAATTGTCACAAAAGGAGAGACTGGAGGGGCTGACTCATTAGAGGGAGAGCAAGCGGGAGTACGGAGTAAGGTGTATATAAACTTATATGTGACAGTCTGACTTGATTTGTAAACGTTCACTTGAAGCTCCATAAAAGTTAATAAAAAAAAAAAGACCAGAAAAAAAAAAAGTAGCCACAGAAAAACAAAGAGATATAGAGGATATGTGTGTCAGATTCCCAAAGGAAACAATACAAGTAAGAAGATAGTGGGGCAACAGTTTTAAAGTATTGGGGTGAAAAAAAATTGCCAATCTGCCATTCTATATCTAGTAAAAATATCTATTTAAAAAAAATCTAATTGGGATCAAAAGACCTGGGTTTGAATCACACATGGTTACTCACTTCTGTATGACCTGGGAAAAGTTTCTTATCTTCCCTGAACTCTAATTCTTCTATGTTGTTAGTTGCCGTGGAGTTGATTCTGACTAGAGACAATGTCTTAGTTATCTAGTGCTGCTATAACAGAAATATTACAAGTGGCTGGCTTTAACAAACAAAAATTTATTCTCTCACAGTCTAGGAGGCTAGAAGTCCAATTAGAGGGTGCCAGCACCAGGGGAAAGCTTTCTCTCTCTGTTGGCTCTGGGGAAAGTCCTTGTCATCAATCTTCCCCCGGTTTAGGAGTTTCTCAACACAAGGACCCCAGGTCCAAAGATTGTGCTACCCTCCTGCTTCTACTTTCTTGGTGGTATGAGGTCCCCCTGTTTCTCCGCTCACTTCTCTCTTATGTATTTCAAAAGAGATTGGCTCAAGATACAGCCTAATCTTGGAGATTGAGTACTGCCTCATTAACATAACTGCCTCTAATCCTGCGTCATTAACATCATAAACCAAAAAAAAAACCAAACCCATTGATGTCGATGGATTCTGACTTATAGTGGCCCTATTGAAACCCTATAGAACAAAGTAGAACTGCCCCATACAGTTTCCAAGGAACACCTGGTGGATTTGAACTGCAGACCTTTTGATTAGCAGCCTTATCACTTAACCATTACACCACCAGTGTTTCCCGTTAACATCATACAGGTATGATTTACAACACATAGGAAAATTGCATCAGATGAAAAAATGGTGGACAATCACACAATACTGTAAATACTCTGTTCTCTGACAACCACTTAGGCAATGGATGTGCCCACCAGACTCTGGGGGTTGGCCACACCTCCTGGGCTCCAGACCCACTGAAACAACAACACTGCTCCCTTGGCTTTCAGTTACCCCATTCTCCTAGTCCATCTGAGTGGCTGCTCTTCCCCCTCATCTTCAGCAGGCCCCTTTCTTCTGCCCTTTGGGCATGGCAGCCCTGCCTCCTCAGCTTTGGGCAGCAGATCTGGCCCCTTCCCATTGGCATTCCTAAAACGCAGCCCCACGCTCCAGAACTAAGTTGATGAAAATCTGACTTTTTGAAACCTAGGAGGCTGTGGCCCTACCCTTTGAAGCCCCAGAGGCCATGGCTTCACTCTTTGAGGCTTCTGAGGTTGTGGCCCTATCCTTTGAGACTGAGGCAGTTCTGTTGCCTATGTTCCTTGTCTTTTCAGCTTCTGCTTCCTTGTTCTCTGGCCTTTTGGCCTCTCAGGCAGCCTGCATTTGCTCTGCTGGGGCAAGTGTTCCAAAGCTTCTTAGCTCCACCATTAAGTCCCTCGAGGCACCCCACCCTGCCAGTAAACTTCGGCAGGAGGGCACTCAGCTCTCTTGCTCCATGGGTTGCAAGCCCAGCTCCATCTATAAGTGCCCGGAGGCGTCTCACTCCACTAGGAAGCCTCCTGTGCAAAGACACTCAGCTCTCTCACTCTGTGGGTCAGCTCCTGTGCTGTCTCTCACTGATCTCCTCATTCTGCTGCTCCCACAAAGACTACAGCCTAGAAACCCTATGGGGCACTTCTACTCTGTCCCACAGGGTTGCTACGAGTTGGAATGACTCACATGCACACAACAACAACAATGTAGATTATTAAATTTACTTTTCTCAGTGGTGCCATTGCTAGTAAATTCAACTTAATAGATTGCATAGAAATGAACAAGTGACTCTGGATTTTCTTTAATTTCAGTCTGTCACAAAGTGACACAAGGGCCTTGATCCATATTTATTGTGATTATTAGTGCGTTTTTAGAACTAAAACAAAAGCTCTTCAAATGATTCAACCCTTTAAGAGGAGACAGAAACAGGAGAAAACTACCATCTCCTGGCCACTTCCCCAGTCAGTATTTCTGAACACAAGCAAAAACTTTAAAAGCCTTCGGAGAATCAGTTTTCCTTCTGTATACCAGCTGCCTCTTCTAATGCCCTCTTTCCCAGGTTACCAGGCATTTATTCTAGGGTATAACATACAAAACTAACTGCAAATTTCTGAGCCTTTTCTAAGCTGTATTAAAAATTTGCCAACAAAGTCATTTGTTTGGCCAAGCACTAAATTTATGTCAAGCTTTCCAGCTCTATTGATCTAATGATAATTGCTAAAGATTAATACATAGGTAAAAAAAAAAAAGTAAAACCCATTACTGTTGAGTCGATTCCAAGTCATAACGATCCTATCGGGCAGAGTAGAACTGCCTCACAGGGTTTCCCGGCAGCAGCTGGTAGATTCAAACTTCCAACTTTTTGGTTAGCAGCCAAGCTCTTAACTGCTGCACCATCAGGGCTCCAATTTATATGTCAGGTGCTGTATTAAATGTATTATCTAAGTTAATTCTCTCAAAAACAAAACAAAACAAAAAACAAGCCAGTTTTTTTGTTTGTTTGTTTTTCCTTTTTTACATATGAGGAAGCTAACTTTAGGGAGAGGTAATGACTTGCTAAAATTAACAATGGACTTGAGAATCGAAACCAGGCTGTTGCACAGTTGAACATTTAACCACCATTTACCGCCTTCCTGACTACAAGTATATATTATTACCAAACTTTTAAATTAATTTTGGTTCTGGAGAGAGGAAACTCTTAGAGCTGGTTTTGTTCCAATCTTTAGCGTGGGCACAGAGGGACTCAACTGAACATTTTTGTAATGATATAAAGATACATTTTAATAGTATGTAATTTCATTTTGTACGTTTTCTTTCTATCCTATCCAAGAAACTACATACTACCACATATCAGATAGAACTAATCATTTCTTGGGGAAAATAAAATAAACCTTGTCTATGTTTTTTTTTTTTTTATGATATATAACTAGTTGAAAGTAAATGATCAGTTATCCAGTCAATATACCAATCAGGTCAGCGTATATGTCATCACTTAAATGAAATTCAGATTTAAAATAATGTCTGACGTATCTATTTAAATTTTGACCTGTATTATTTTTTCCCTGAGAATAAAAACCCGAGTCTGTTGCCTTAATTCTAATTAATTTTTAAATAAACAAGCAAATCAATAAAAGATAGGTAAAAATCACACTGAGTACTACCAATGAATGATTGGAATTTAAAATTAAAAATACACCACTGTTCATTAGCAGCAATAAAAATAAAATATTTAGATATAATTGTAACAAAATATGTATAAGAACTATATGAGCTAATATATAATCCTCATGAAAGAAACCAAAGATGACCTAAATAAATGGAGGGATATCACATGTTTATGAACAGAAAGACTCAGTATTATTAATATGTCCATTCTTTCCAACTTGATCTATGGATTCAATGCAATCCCAATCAAAATCCCAGCAAGACACTTTTCTATATGGACAAATCGACACTAAAATTTACATGGAAAGGCAACACAATACTGAAGAAGAACAGGATTGTAATACTAACATTACCCAACCTCAAGACAGCGTGGTGTTGGCAAAGGAATAGACAAAGAGATCAGTGGAACAGAATACAGAGCCAGAAAATAGATCCACACAAATGTATTGAACTGATCTAAGACAAAGGTGCAAAGGGAATTCAATGGGGAAACAATAGTTTTTGTTTTTTTTTAAAGTGTCTCTGGAACAATTGGACTTCAGCATGCAAAAAAAAAAAAAAAGCCTAGACAGATATTCTATTTTTCAAAAAATTAACACAAAATGGATCATAGACCTACATGTAAAATGGAAAACTCTAAAACTTATAGAAGATGATGTAGGGGAAAATCTAGGTGACCTTGAGTTTGGAAATAACTTTTTAGACACAACACCGAAAGCATGATCTATAAAGTAAAAGAAATAAAAAGAAAAATTTATAAAACAGATTTCATTAAAAAAAAAAAAAACTTCTTTTGCAAAAGACAATGTAAAAAGACAAGGCACAGTTTGGGAGAAAATATTTGCAAAGCGTATATCTGATAAAAGATTTGTGTCAAAAGCATATGAAGAACTCTTAAAACTCAATGATAAGAAAAAACTTACAAAATGGGCAAAATATCTGAAGAGACTTCTCATCAAGAAGATATATATCACAAATAAGCATTTAAAAAAAATTCTCAGCATCATAGCTCATTAGGAAATTGAAATAATGAGGTACCACTACACACATATTAAATAGCTACCACTCAAAACACAGACAATACCCAATGCTGCCGAGGACGAGGATCAGCAGAAATACTCATTCATCCCTGGAAGGAATGTAAAATGATACAGCCACTTTGGAAGACAGTCTGGCAGTTTTTTACAAAGCTAAACATAAATTTACTGTATAATCCAGCATTTGCCCTCCTAGGTATTTGCCCAAATGAGTTGAAAACATATGTTCACATTAAAACCTACACTTGACAGTTTATAGCAGTTGTTAAAATAATTAATCAAAATCTGGAAGCTAGTAATTTGTCCTTTAGTAGTTAAATGGGTAAACACACTGTGGTACATCCAAGCAATGGAGTCTCATTCAGCGATAAAAAGATATGAACTATCAATCCACTAAGAGACATGGAGAAAACTGAAATGCATATTGCTAAGAGAAAGAAGCTAGTCTGAAGTAGATACAAACTATATTATTCTAATTAGATGGTATCCCAGAAAAGACAAAACTATAGAGACTGTAAAAATGATACGTGATTGCCAGAAGTTGGGGGTTTAAGGCTAAAATGAATAGATGGAGCACAGAGAATTTTTAGGGCAGTGAAACTATTCTGTATGATACCATAATGGTAGAAACGTGACATTATGCCTTCGTCAAAACCCATGAGACTGTACAACACAAACAGTGAATGTTAATGTAAACTATGGACTTTAGTTAACAAAAAGATATCAATATTGGTTCATCAATTGTAATAAATATATGACAGAAATGCAAGATAATAGGAGAAACAATGTTCAGGAGGCAGGAGTATATGTAAACTCTGTACTTTTTGCAAAAAATTTTTGCAAGCCTAAATTTCTCTCAAAAAAAAAAAAGTCTACAGACTGGGACAATATATTCAGAAACGATACATCCTATAAGCTTCTAATAATCAAACTATATATATACATGCAACAATCTAACAACAAAAAAAAACCCAATCAAAAAATAGGCAAAGGACATGAATAGAAGCTTCACCAAAAAGGATATTCAAATAGCCACCAAACACACGAAAAGATGCCCAAAGGCATTAGCCTTCAAAGGGATACAAGTAAAAACAAAGATGAGATACCATTTCACTCTCACAAAGACAGCTAAGACTAAAAAAGCACAGAAAATACCAAAAGTTGGCGAGGATGTGGAAAAATTAGAACTCTTATCCATTTCCTGTGAAATACAAAATGGTACAGCTGTTCTGGAAAACAGTGTGGTTGTTATGTAAAAAAAAAAAAAAAGTTAAAAATAGAACTATCACACGACCTAGCAATTCCACTGTTAGGAATATACCTGAGATATGGACATATGTACACCAGTGATCATTGCAGCGCTATTCACAATAGCCAAAATGTGGAGACAAACTAAGTGCTCATCAACGGACGAATGGACAACCAAAATGTGATACATACTACAATGGCATACTACTCAGCCAGAAAGAGAATTGTCTTGATACGTGCTACAACATGAATGGAGCTTGAAGAATTATGCTGAATGAAATAAATCAATCACAAAAGAATAGACATTGTATGACAGCACTTATATAATAAGACAAAATAGAGACTAAAGTTTATTAGTGACTACCAGGGGCCAAAGGGAGGGAGAAGAGGGTAGCTATTGCTTATGGAGTATTGAGTTTTGGTTTACAGTGATGATTAAGGGTAGCTTAGCACCTTTTGCACAGTCAGTTAATTAATTGCTATTAGTAACTTGTACACCTGTAAAAACTTGAATTGGGAAGAGTTGCACAATAGATATGCTTACATCAACATCATCAACAACAACAACAAAAGAGTAACTGATAAGCCTGCTTATGTGTAACAAAATACCTCATGGGGTTTGGCTCTTTGGTTGTTTAGGCTCATGGTTTCATGGGACATCCCAGTAAATTGGCCTAATATCATGTTTAGTGTTTCTGTTCTACCTCCTAGTTCACTGTATGCAGTGCCTGGGGTCTTAAAAACTTGCAAACAACCATCCAAGGTGCAATGACTGGTCTCTATTCACCCGAAGCAATAGACAAAGAAGAAGAGTTAGGAAAAGGAGGAGGAAATGATATGTGTGGCTAATTGCCTCCGTGAACACTTGCGTCCTTTGCGATGAGACCGAAACTGAATGGTGCCAGACTACCATTACTGAATGTTTTGATCAATGATTCTATAGAAGAATCCTGATCTAATGGGGGAAAATGTAGAACTGGATTTTATCGTAGAATCCAGATTTTCTGGAGCCATGGAGATTGGATGAACCCCAAAAACTGTTGCCCTGAGATAATCTTTAAACCTTAAACTTTAAAACAAAACTATCCCCTGAAGTCTTCTTTAAATAATAGGTTGTTGTTGTTGTCAGGTGCCGTCGAGTCAGTTCCAACTCATAGTGACCCTATGCACAACAGAACAAACTGCCCGGTCCTGCACCATCCTTACAATCGTTGTTATGCCTGAGCTCATTGTTGCAGCCACAAATAATAGGTTAGATTAACTAATAAAGAATGTCTTCCTTGAGCCTTGTGCTTTTTTTAAGAACTATGTATAGGGGCTGAAACTGACAACAGAAAGTTGAAAGATTAGATAGCAAACTCAGAGGTCCGTGAGTTTATGTTAATGAGGGAGGAATAATTCAGAAAAAGAGGGTAAGAATGGTTGCACAGCTTGAAGAATGTAATCAATGTCACTGAATTGAATATATAGAAATTTTTGAATTGATGTATGTTCTGCTGTGTATATTCTTAACAACAATGTTAAAAATAAAATAAATTAAAAAAAATGATAAAATCTATTTAAAAAATGCATTGGGTACATGACCAAGTTTTAATGGATTAGATATGGATTGGATTGTGTCCCCTAAAAATGTGTGTTGTAAATCCTTATCTCTATGCTGGTGGTTATAATCCCATTTGGGAATTTGTTACATAAATGAGACTGGCTAGCGTAGAGCATGTCTTAAGTCAATCACTTTTGAAATATAAGAGATTAAACAAGAAGTCAAAGCAGCACCGAGAGGAAAAATAGATGCCAAGCCACGTGAAGATCTCCAAAGAACCAGGAGACAGAAACTAAAGAGACAAGGATCTTTACCTAGACCCCCCAAAAAGAGAAAGCTTTTCCCTAGAGCCAACACCCTGATTTCAAACTTCTGTCCTCCTAAACTGAGGAAATAAATTTCTGTTTGTTAAAGCCATCCACTTCTGGTATTTCTATTATAACAGCATTAGGTAACTAAGACAGAATTTGGTACCAAGAAATGGGAGTGCTGCTCCAAGAGATACCTAAAATGTGGAAGTGGTTTTGGAATTGGGTAATGGGTAGAAGCTGGAAGAATTTTAGGGTGCATTAAAAAAGAAAAAAATTCTCTTTTTTTTGTAACAGTAAGAGCCTAGATTACCTTGAAGAGACTGTTGGTAGAATTACGGATGTCAAAGGCAATTCTGGTGAGGGCTCAGAAGGAAGCGAGGAGGGCTGTACAGAAAGTCTCTCTCATTCTAGAGAATACATATGGAGTCAGCAACAGAATGGTGCTAGAAATGTGGATGTTAAATGTGCTTCTGGTGAGTATTTCAAAGGAAATGATGAATATGTGATTGGACAATGGAGGAAAGGCAATGTTTTTGTGCAGTGGGAAACAACGGGTTTGAATTATGTTCAAACGTTTGGCAGAAAGTAGAACTTGTAAGTGAAAAACTTTGATAGTTGGCTAAGGAGATTTCTAAGCAAGGTCTTAAAGGGGCCACATGGTTTCTCCTTGCTGCTTATAGTAAAATGTGAGGAGAAAGAGATGGACTTAAAAATGAACAAAAAACTTAAAGTTTTGCAAATCACCAATTTCATACAGAAAGGAAAGAGGCCCCGGATAAATAAGGCATTACTGAAAAAGTAGAATAAAGTGGGTGGCCTTACTTGACCTGATTTTAGAACCTATTACACCGCCACGGTAGGCAAAACAGCCTGGTACTGGTACAACAACAGATACATGGACCAATGGAACAGAATTGAGAATCCAGACATAATCCATCCACATATGAGCAGTTGATATTTGACAAAGGCCCCAAAACAGTTAAATGGGGTAAAAACAGTCTTTTTAACAAATGGTGCTGGCATAACTGGATATCCATCTGCAAAAAAAATGAAACAAGACCCATACCTCACTCCATGCACAAAAACTAACTCAAAATGGATCAAAGATCTAAATATAAAATCTAAAACGATAAAGATCATGGAATTAAAAATAGGGACAACGTTAGGAGCTCTAATAAATGGCATAAACAGTATACAAAACATTATTAAGAATGCAGGAGAGAAACTAGATAACTGGGAGCTCATAAAAATCAAACACCTATGCTCATCCAAAGACTTCACCAAAAGAGTAAAAAGACCACCTACAGACTGGGAAAAAGTTTTAGCTACAACATTTCTGATCAGCGCCTGATCTCTAAAATCTACATGATACTGCAAAAACTCAACTGCAAAAAGGCAAATAACCCAATTAAAAAATGGGCAAAAGATATGAACAGACACTTCACTAAAGAAGACATTCAGGTAGCTAACAGATACATGAGGAAATGTTCACGATCATTAGCCATTAGAGAAATGCAGATCAAAACTACAGTGAGATTTCATCTCACTCCAACAAGGCTGGCATTAATCCAAAAAACACAAAATAATAAATGTTGGAGAGGCCGTGGAGAGATTGGAACACTTCTACACTGCTGGTGGGAATGTCAAATGGTACAACCACTTTGGAATTCGATTTGGCCCTTCCTTAAAAATCTAGAAATAGAACTACCATACGATCCAGCAATCCCACTCCTTGCAATATATCCTAGAGAAATAAGAGCCTTTACACGAACAGATATATGCACACACATGTTTATTGCAGCACTGTTTACAACACCAAAAAGATGGTGCAACCAAGGTGCCCATCAACGGATGAATGGATAAAAAAGTTATGGTCTATTCACACAATGGAATACTATGCATTGATAAAGAACAGTGAGGAATCTGTGAAACATTTCATAACATGGAGGAATCTGGAAGGCATTATGCTGATTGAAATTAGTCAGTTGCAAAAGGACAAATATTGTATAAGACCACTATTATAAGAACTTGAGAAATAGTTTAAACTGAGAAGAAAACTTCCTTTTGTGGTTACAAGAGCGGGGAGGGAGGGAGGGTGGGAGAGTGGCATTCACTAATTAGATAGTAAATAAGAACTACTTTAGGTGAAGGGAAGGACAACACACAATACAGGGGAGGTCAGCACAATTGGACTAAACCAAAAGAAAAGAAGTTTCCTGAATAAACTGAATGCTTTGAAGGCCAGTGTAGCAGGGGCAGGGGCCTGGGGAGCATGGTTTCAGGGGACATCTAAGTCAATTGGCATAATAAAATCTATTAAGAAAACATTCTGCACCCCACTTTGAAGAGTGGCATCTGGGGTCTTAAATGCTAGCAAGCAGCCATTTAAGATGCATCAGTTGGTCTCAAACTACCTGGACCAAAGGAGAATGAAGAACACCAAGGACGCAAGGCGATTACGAGACCAAGAGACAGAAAAGGCCACATGAACCAGAGACTACGTCATCCTGAGACCAGAAGAACTAGACGGTGCCAGGCTACAACCATGACTGCCCTGACAGGGAACACAACAGAGAACCCCTGAGGGAGCAGGACAGCAGTGGGATGCAGAGCCCAAATTCTCATAAGAACAGACTTAATGGTCTGACTGAGGCTAGAAAGATCCCAGCGGTCATGGCCCCCAGACCTTCTACTGGCCCAGGACAGGAATCATTCCTGAAGCCAACTCTTCAGACATGGATTGGACTGGACAATGGGTTGGAGAGGGATGCTGCTGAAAAGTGAGCTTCTTGGATCAGGTGGACACTTGAGACTATGTTGGCATCTCCCGCCTGGAGGGGAGATTAGAGGGTGGAGGGGGTTAGAAGCTGACGAAATGGACACGAAAAGAGAGAGTTGATGGAGATTGCAGGCTGTCTCATTAGGGGGAGAGTAATTGGGAGTGTGTAGCAAGGTGTATGTGGGTTTTTGTGTAAGAGACTGACTTGATTTGTAAACTTTCACTTAAAGCACAATAAAAATTATTTTAAAAAAAGGAAAAAAAACTTAAAGGTTTGGAAATTTCTGTTGTACAAACTAAGGTCACATGTCTCAGAATTTTCACTCAAGGAGGTGGCTACATGATCTTTTGTTAAAGATATTAAGCTTGTGACTGACGGCTCTAACCAACTATCAAAGCAGAAAACCCATCAGCTTAGACTGAAGGGGACAGAGAAAGAACAAAAGAAAACAACCCTGTCTGCATCTTGGAATTCTACAGGCAGGAAACAGATAAAAGGAATTACATCTGTAGTGTTCTAATAAAAGAAAAAGACCGTTACTGGAACAGCTTGAAGATCAGCAGAACTGTTGAAAGGAGTGTAGGGAGCAGGGCTGCATTGGTTTCAAAAAGTGGAGTAATAGTGTCCTAGGTTTAAAAGAGCCAGGTCTTTAACAACTCGGTTCTGGAGCGTGGGGTTGCCACTCACAAGTGCCAGGTGAACGGGGCCACTCTTCAAACCTGAGGGGGTGAGGTTGCCATACACAAGGGGCAGAGGAACTGGTCCTGCCGGGGCTGAGGGGATGGGGTCATCACTCAGAAGGACTAGGAGAATGGAGCCACCCAAAGCTGCTGGATCAGAGTTGCCAACCCAGCGGGACTGGTAAGTGGAGTTAAAGCCTAGGGCCAAGGGGCCTCCATCCAGAATCCAGAGAGCATGGTCTACCCCTAGAGTCTGGAGGGTAGGGTCATTGCCTACATGGTCTCAGAAAACAGGGGATTGTTTTCAAAATTTGAGAGATAATGTAAATTTTTCTGCTGAATTTAAGGCTTGCTTGGTCCTTGTTATCCCTTCTTTCCCTCACGTTTCTCCCATTTGTAAAGGAGATGTATACCTTGTGTCATTCCTCCACTGTATTTTGGAAGCAGATAACCTGTATTCTAGATTTCACACATTCTCAAATGGAGAATTTTGCCTTAGGATGGAGTATGCCTAATATCTCACCCGTATTAATTTAGATGATTCAGAATTTAAGACTTTTGGGAGGATGTGTTGGGGCGAATGTGCTTTGCATATGGCAAGAACATGAATTTTGGGGGGCCAGAGGGTGGAATATTATGTATTGAATTGTATCCCCTAAAAGTATGTGTTGTAAATTCTAATCTTTATGCCTGTGGTTATAATATCATTTGGGAATGGGTTCTTTGTTATTTAATGAGACAGGATTAGTGTATGGTGTATCTTAAATAAATCTATTTTGAGTTAGAGAAGAGATTAATCAAGGAAGCAAAAGCAGCAGAGAGGGAAAAGATAGATGCGAAGCCACATGAGACCTCCAAGGAACCAGGAAGCAGTAGCTAAAGAGACAATGACTTTCCGCCAGAGCTGACAGAGAGTGAAAGCCTTACCCTAGAGCCGGTGCCCTGATTTTGGACTTCTAGCCATGACTTGGAATATACTTGAAGGCAATAGGTTTGGTTTTGGAAAGTGTGAGGAGAGTAATTTCTGTTTGTTAAAGCCATCCAATTGCGGTATTTCTGAAATAGCAGCACTAGATAACCAAGACAAGATATAAAATTCTATTGATATCTGTGATAGTTAAAGTTGTGTGTGAACTTGTCTAGGCCATGATTCTCAATGGTTTGGGAGTTACTATGTAGTTTGGAAGCTATGTAATGATGTAATCTCCTCCATGATGAGATCTGCTATGAGCAACTAGTCAGTTGAAAGGGAGTTTCCTTGGGGTTATGGTCTGTACCCAATATATATGCAGTTTTTGGTAAAGCTCACTGGCTTTTGTTCCTCTCTGGATCCTGCATTTGGCTTGTCATCATCTGAACTCTGGTTATTGGAACTGGAGCTAGCAGACTGCCATCTCACCTGTTGTTCTTGGGTTCATCATCCCCTGCAGCTTCATGAGTCAGGAGAAGCCTCCAGCCTGATGTCTGACTCACAGACTTGGGAGTTTTCCACCTCTACAACCACGTGAGCCATTTCCTTGATATAAATCTCTGTCTTTGTCTCTGTCTCTATATATACACTTTGCTGGTTTTGCTTCTCTAGAGAACCTAGCCTAAGACAGTTGGTACCAAGAGTGGTTCTAGAGAAACAAAATTGTAAGAAGGAGCTTTCCAAATTGGTTCTCAAATCTGCTTAAAGATGTTGATGACTCTGCTTCCAGTAGTAAAGAGTGCACTGCTAATCCATGACGTGAGGTGACAATAGAAATATGCAAAACATCACCACCAGTAGTGAGAGGCGAGGCTCTGGGTGGTTGCAAGTTTGATACATTTCTACAATTTTGTCAGAAAGAGAAGTATAAGGAAGCTGGTTGGTTGGTCCTACTTTCACTACACAAAGTGGTGAAAGAGAGGTGAGCTCAAAGCATGGGAGTCAAAGTTTGAGTGCCACATAAATGGCCTCGAAATTTCCATTTGTGCCCTGAAAGAAAGCCTTATTTCTTGTAATGACAGAGCGGATATTGCCCATGACCAAACTCAGTCTTGTGGTAAGAGAGACTGGATTACAACACCAATTGAATTTCCAACCTCCTATGGTGTCTGAAGTTAGTATGGGCACTGATTGGGAGGAAATGGGATCCTGAAACTTGTGATGGGGTCATATGGGCACTCTATGTTGGGGACACTCAATGGAAGTTGAATCCTACCTGCCAAAAAAGCCATTAGCCCCTCCACCCCCACCTAACGAGATTAACCCAGCTGTGTCTGAGAGCCTTTGTCTGAGATATCAGCTGGGGTAATGGCGTCTGAGGCAGATAGATGCCTTACAAGACATTGTTGAATGTCCTCAAAGCACAACCCCACCATCTACTTTGGCTTCTAGACCTATAACTAGAATTAAGTCCCAGGGAGTACAAAAAGGTGAAGTATAAACCGTGATCCAAGAGAAGGTATGCTATACTCCAAAAGAACTGCTTGATTTTTCTAATATGCACAGACAGAAACCTGGGAAATGTGTGTGGGAATGGCTATTAAGCATATAGGATAATGGTACAAGGAATAAAATAGTCTGAGTTTATTGGTATGAGCCCACTAAGCACAGATTCTTCATTCAGTGTTTCAGCTCAAGAGGTTAGGAAAGGATATAATAGTTTATTTGGTCAGGTCAGTTAAGCAGGGAGCATGTGGTGGCCTACACTAAATCAAGTTGAAGTTCCAGACCTGCCTTGGTGTAGTGTAGAAGGAGGTATCCAAACACTTAGGGAAACTGGAATGTTATAGTGAATTTATCAGGTTAAACCCAAGGCCCACACACTGAGTGCCCAGAGGACACACCTTTTACCAAAATGGTGAGGAACAAATTTGTGAAGGGAGCCCCAGCATCCTTGAAGACTGCTGTGATTGCTCCTTTATGTAGGTCAGATTTGACAGTGGGAGCTGACCTAACTGAACTAAGACACCTAACTACAGTGGGACTGATTTGACCCCATGGTTGTAGAGGCCAAGTGGCAACACTCAATCAACAAAGACAAGGTGAGCATGGTTACTGCAATGGACAGCAAAGTCAAAGCAGTAATCAGAGTAGTCTGACTCACATGGACTTTCGGCATTGACCACTTAGTCATGGTGTCCCTAGGAATGAAATATATGGGAAATCTACTAAATATTTAGTTGATCTGTCTAAGCGGAAGAATTCTAAGTCAAGTGAAAGGCGGTCTAACTCAAATCACCAGATTAAAGAGTCATGGCCCCTCAAGCAATTCCCAGACTTGAGTGAGTTTATAGGCCCACTACCCCTTGAATGAAGTGGAGGCCAAGTCCACTTGAGGAAGGACCCCCACTACACTGTCCAAGGTTGATACTGTTAATCTTTCCCCAAAGGGATCTACCGCCTTTTACAAGAGTAACCATTCGTTGGGGAAAAATAAAATAATCAGACTTTTTGGAGATTACTAGATATTGGCTCTGAACTGACACTAACTCCAGGAGGCCCAAAACATGGCCCACCAGTCAGGGTGAGGGCGTGTGGAGGTCAGATTATTAATGGAGTTTTAGCCCAAATTTTTCTCATAGTGGATCCAGTGGGTCCCCAAATCCATCCTGTAGTGATTTCAACAATTCTAGAATGCATAATTGGAATCCTCATACTCAGCAACAGGCAGAACCCACACATTGGATCTCCGACGAGTGGAGTAAGGGCTATTATGGTAGGAAAGGCTAAGTGGAAGCCATTAGAACTGCCCGCATCTAGAAAATAGTAAACCAAAGACAATACCACATTCCTGGATGTACTGCAGAGATTACTGCCACCATCAAGGACTTACAGGGTGCAGGGGTAGTGATTTCCACCACATCTCCATTCAACTCAACTATTTGGCCTGTACAAAAAACAGATGGATCTTGGAGAATGACAGTGGATTATAGAAAACTTAACCAGATGGTGACTCTAACTCCTACTATGTTTCCAGATGTAGTTTTATTGCTTGAGCAAATTAATGCATTTCCTGGTACTTGGTATGCAGCTATTGATCTGGCTAATTTCTTTTTCTCCATACCTATTTGGAAGGACCACCAGAAGCAGTTTGCCTTCAGCTGGCAAGGCCAGCAATACACCTTCCACGTCCTATTTTAGGGGTATATCAGCTCTCCAACCCTATGTCATAATTTAGTCTGCAGGGACCTTGGTCACCTTTCCCTTCCACAAGACATCACACTGGTCCATTACACTGATGACATTATGCTGGTAGGACCTAGTAAGGAAGAAGTGTCAATGACTCTGGACGTATTGGTAAAACATTTGCATGCTAGAGGGTGGGAAATTAATCCAACAAAAATTCAGGTGCCTTCCACCTCAGCAAAATTTCTAGGGGTCCAGTGTTGTGGGGCATGTTGAGATACTCCTTCTAAAGTGAAGGAAAATTTACTGCATCTGGCTCCTCCCACAACTAAAAAGGAGGCACAACACCTAGTCGGCCTCTTTAGATTTTGGGGGCAGAGTATCCCTCATTTGGGTGTGCCACTCTAGCATATTTATCAAGTCACTTAAAAATCTGTTAGTTTTGAGTGAGGCCCAGAACAAGAGAAGGCTTTGCAACAGGTTCAGACTGCTGTACATGCCATTCTGCCATTTATACCATATGATCTGACTGATCCAATCGTGCTTGAGATGTCAGTGGCTGATAGGATTGCTGTTTGGCATCTTTGGCAGGACCTTTAGGATTTTGGAGCAAAGTCCTGCCATACTCTGAAGATAACTACTCTACATTTGAGAAACAGCTTTTTTGTTACTGGGTCTTAGTAGAGACTGAGTTCTTAACTATGGTCCACAATGTTCCATGTGGTCTGAGCTGCCAATCATGAACTGGGTGTTGTCTGACCCACAGAGTCATAAAGTCGGAAATGCCAGAAGCACTCCATCATTAAAGGGAAGTGGTATGTATGAGACTGGGCTCCAGCAGGACCTAAAGACACAAGTAACTTGCATGAGAGAGTGGCCCAAATGCCCCTGGTATCAACTCCTGTCACATTACCTGCTCTCTCCCAGTCTGCACCTATGGCCTCATGCGGAGTTCCTTATGATCAGTTGATGAATGAAGAGAAAACCTGTACTTGGTTTACAGATGGATCTGTGTGATAGGCAGGCACAACTTGAAAGTGGACAATGGCAGCACTATAGCTGCTTTCTGGGGACCTCGCTGAAGGGCAGTGGTGAAGGGAAATCCTTTCAAAGGGCAGAACTTTGAGTACTGCACCTGGTTGTTCACTTTTCATGGAAGGAGAAATGTCCAGATGTGCGACTGTATATTGAATCATGTGCTGTGGCTAATGGTTTGACTGGATGGTCAGAGAATTGGAAGGAACATGATTGGAAAATTGGAGACAAGAAGGTATAGGGAAGAGGTATGTGGATAGATCTCTCTGAAAGTGCCACAGAAGTGAAGATATTTGTGTATCATATAAATGTTCACCAAAGTGTGACCTCAGCAGAGGAGGATTTTAACAATCAGGTAGATACGATGACATGATCTGTGAACACCACTTTTTCTCTTTCCCCAGCCACTCCCATCATTGCCCAATGGGCTCATGAACAAAGTGACCACAGTAGCAGGAATGGAGATTATGCATGGGCTCAGCAACATGGACTTCCACTCACCAAGGCTGAATTGGCTACAGCCACTATTTAGTGCTAAATCTACCAGCAGCAGAGACTAACACAGAGTCCCTATATGGCACCATTTCTTGAGGTGATCAGCCAGCAACCTGGTGGTAGGTCAATTACGTTGGACTGCTTCTATCACGGAAAAGGCAGTATTTTGTTATTACTAGACTAGACTTTCCAGATACTAATTTGCCTTCCCTGTATGCAATGTTTATGCCAAAACTACCATCTGTGGACTTACAGAATGCCTTATCTACTGTCTTGTTATCCCACATAGCATTGCCTCAGATCGAGAGACTCACTTCACACCAAACAAAGTGCAGTAATGAGCCTATGGTCATGGAATTCACTGGTCTTAACGTGTTCCCCATCATCCTGAAGCAACTGGCTTGATAGAACAATGGAATGGCCTTCTAAAGGCACATTTATGGCACCACCTTGCAGGGCTGGGACAACATTCTCCAGGAGGCCATGTATGCTCTAAGCCAACTTCCAATCTATGGTGCTGTTTCTCCCATAGCTGTGATTCATGAGTCCAGGCCCACTTGAGAAATTTTTGCTTCCTGTTCCCATGACCCTTTACTCTGCAGGTCTAGAGGCCTTAATTCCAAAGGGAAGAATGCTTCCACCTGGAGACACATCACCGATTCCATTGAAGTGAAAGTTAAGAAAGCCACCCAAGCACTTTGGGCTTCTTGTGCCTCTGTCTCAATGGTCAAAGAAGGGACTTACCATAATGGCTGGTGTGATAGGTCCTGATTACTAAGAGGAAATTGAATTGATATTATGTAATGGAGGTAAAGAAGAGTATGTTTGGAATGTAGGAAATTCCTTAGGGCGAGTCTTAGTACTACCATGTTCTGTGATTAAAGTCAACGGAAAACTACAGCAACTCTATTCTGACATAAAGAAGAGTATGTTTGGAATGTAGGAAATTCCTTAGGGCGAGTCTTAGTACTACCATGTTCTGTGATTAAAGTCAACGGAAAACTACAGCAACTCTATTCTGACATGACTACTAATGGCCCAGAATCTTCAGGGATGAAGGTATGGGTCACCCCACCAGGTAAAGAGCCACGGCCAGCTGAAGTGCTTGCTAAGGATAAGGGGAATATGGAATGAGTGACGGAAGAAAGTCCTTCTAAATACCAGCTACAACCATGGGACCAGTTGCAGAAATCAGGAATGTAACTGTTAGGAGTATTTCTTCTTTGTATTTGGGCATCAAATATTTTTGTTTTCTTCACTTATAAGATGTAAATGGGGTTAGTTAGTTGTATCATGTTAGGCAGAAGCATGACTTTGTAGTTGTTTTAATTTAGGGATTGTGTATGGTTTAAGGAGATGTGTACAGATGCCAAGTTGACAAAGGGGTGGACTGTGATGGTTAAGATTGTGTGTCAATGTGGCTGGGCCATGATTCTCAGTGGTTTGGCAGTTATGATGTAGTTTGGCAGTTATGTAATGATGTAATCACCTCTAGGACGAGATATGATATACTGTAATTTCTTCCACGATGAGATCTGCTATGAGCAGACAATCAATTGAAAGGGAGTTTCTTTGGGGGGTATGGCCTGCATAAAATATATATGAACTTTCTGGCAAAGTTCACTGGCTTTTGTGCTTCTCTGGATCCTGAATTCAGCTTGTCATCATTTGAACTCCGATACTCAGACTTGAGCTAGCAGCCTGCCATTTTACCCTCTGATCTTGGATTCATCAGCCTCCATGCCTGTAAGCCAGCAACCTGCTGTCTGACCTGCCAATCCTGGGTTCATCAGCCTCTGTAGCTCCATGAGGCAGGAGAAGCCTCCATCCTGACACCTGACCCACAGACTTGGTACTTTCCAGCCTCTACAACCATATAAGCCATTTCCTTGGTATAAATCTCTCTCTCTGTGTGTATATATACACTGCACTGGTTTTGCTTCTCTATAAAATCCAGCCTGAGGCAATATCATATTAAAAAACAACATGGTTTTGACTAACTCTGTGGTTAAAATTTTTATTCTTTTAAGAAACCCTACTTACTAATAATTAAACATCATATTATTAATAATATTCCATTTAATTTTACCAGCAAATCAACAAAAAGACATTTGATTATAAAATAGGAAGTTTTTTTTTTTATTTTTTTAGATATTGGAGAATAAAATTCCAATCACAAAGTGCTTCTCAAAAAACAATTTTAAAGTACATGTCCAAAATTCATATCTTAGCAATACTAGGCTTTGAAAAGAACTCATAATGTTTTTTCCTTAAGAGTACCCTAATTTAAATTTTCTTTTTGTCAGGGAAATAATTATAAATGCATTTGAATACCAAGGTGATGAAGATTCCTTTAGATTACTTACAGAAATTAATTTGTTTCATTTTTCATAGATTAAAATTGTGGTGTCTTGAAGACTACCAAGTCACAGTATTATGTACACAAATCGTTGACCTGATGAATAAATAGCCAGTTATATTTGTTGCATCTGTTGTCTTTAGTCCTGTCTCAGCAGTCGTCCAAAGTGGAGCAGGTTGTAATGATCTATTTTGTGGGACACAAAGGAAACAGTGACTATTCTGATACTGATATCTTAAAATGATTATAGCATCTAATTTTATAAAAGCATTAATAGTGGAAAAACAGGCTGTCTCAAGACATTCCTAGGATGAAATTTGTAATATACTAACTTCTTCTTTTGTTCATAAAGACAACATACAAAGTTAGTTGAAGCCTACCTATTCATGGGGAAATTATGGTTGCTATTAGTTGTTGGTGTAATCTCTCTACTAGCAATATGCAACTAATGGCTAACATAGAACAGGCTTCAGGACTGGGTGGAGCCAGATAGAAGTATTTGTCTAGTTTTTTCTGTTATTTTAAGATTGAACTACATATTGACCTTAGTAACATGAAATGAAATGGTATCCGGATTCTTCACACATAGAGCTGGCTGCAAAGAAAAGCTGAGCTAGTTTACACAGCAGGAGAAAAAAGAAAAATAGTATCTCTTTCTTCAAAATGGCCTTAACTGTGAAAATGGATGTATGTAGTATTGGATAAAATACATTTAGGAAGGAAATTTCTAAAGTGGGAATAAATTTGTGAGATCAAAGACTCTACGCATTTTTATGTTCCAAGCCATTTCCAAACTTTTGTCCAAGAATGTTGCCTTAATTTCCAAACCTCCAATAACATATGAAAGTATGTATTTTGCCACAAACTTAAAATCATTGTTAAATATAAAAATAATAATTGTTAAACTAATAAGTAAAAAATTATAATTTTCTTGTTTTGATCTCTGAAATTTTTGAAAGAATTATTTATGAATATGGCATTAAATCCTTCACTCAAGACAAACGAAAAAACAACCCTGCTGCCATCAAGTGGATTCTGACTCATAGTGACCCTATAGGACAGAACAGAACTTCCCCATAGGGTTTCCAAGGAGCGGCTGGTGGATTAGAACTGCCAACAGTTGGTTAGCAGCCAAACACTTGACCACTAAAATCCTTCATTACTCAAAAAAACTCAGCTACTTATAATTTGGTTTCTCTCTCTCATTATTCCTCTAAAACAATTGTCTTGGAATACCACCAAAAAAACTCCCTAATCATTTAATTGCTTTCTGAATGTATCAGTTTTCTAGAGCTGCCATAGCAAATTACCACAAACTGGATGGCTTAAAACAACAGAAATTTATTCCTTCGAGGTTCTGGAGGCTAGAAAGCCTAAGTCAAGGTGTCAGCAGGGCCATGCCCTCTCTTTAGGCTCTAGGGAAGAATCCTTTTCCTCTTCCTAGCTTCCCTTGGTTTCTGGCAATCCTTGATGTTCTTTGGTTTGCAGCTGTATTACTCTATTCTCTGCCTTCGTCTTCACATAACCTTCTTCTTTATGGGTCTTTGTGTCTCTGTGTCTAAATCTCCTTCCACTTTGTCTTATAAGAACACCAGTCACTGGATTAGGGCCCACCTTCTCTTACTTTGATTACATCTGCAAAGGCCCTATTTTCAAATAAGTTTACATTCACAGGTACTGGGTGTTAGGAATTGAACATACATTTTTGTGGCACAACTTAACCTGCAACATTTAATCTTAATAAAAATTCCCCACATTCTCTTTCTAGCATTTAGCACTACTGACCTTTCCTCTTAAAACTTCACCTTCTGTTCTTCCACGATACTGAATTTTCTTGCTCTTACTTCTCTCTAACAAACCCTGGTGGTATAGTGGTTAAGTGCTACAACTGCTAACCAAAAGGTCAGCAGTTCAAATCTACCAGGTGCTTCTTGGAAACACTATGGGGCAGTTCTCCTCTGTCCTATAGGGTTGCTATGAGTTGGGATTGACTCAATGGCAACGGGCTTGGTTTTGGTTTTGGACTTCTTTCTAACCTTGTCCAGATATGTCTTATTGATTTTTTTAACTTCTTGTTGTTTCCTATATGGCACTCGCATAACTTTGTTCTTTAGCTATTTCTCTTCCATAGTTAATTATATGAATTAGTCATAATAATTAATGAATTAGTCATTAAATTTAATAATTAAATCACCATGCATTGAATCAACACATATTGGCATCTATATATGATTACGTTTGCTGGGTACTAGCTATACAAAAGAAAAGCAATCACAGATTGTGACTCAAAGAACTTACTGTAAAACAGATGTACACATACAAAGATACAAATAAATGTAACACAATAACTGTAATGAGTGAGTAGAAAAAGAACATAAATGATGGAATAAGAATGTCTTCAAAACAATGAAGACACTTGTCTTTGTTACCTACTGCTGCTGTAACACAAATACCACAAGTAGGTGGCTTTAAAAAACAGATATTTATTTTCTCGAAGTTCCAGAGGCTACAAGAACAAATTCAGAGCATTGCTCTGGATGGACTTCCTTCCTTGTCTACTTCAGCTTCCAGTAGTTGCCAGCAACCCATGTAGATGCATCTGTCTCCACTGTGTGTCTTCCTCTTCTCCCTGTGTGTGCCTCTGTGTCTATTCAGCTCTTTTTTTTTTTTTTTAACTTAGAAGTGATTAGATTTAGAACCCACCTGACTGGTGTATGATCTAATTAACATAACAGGGAAAACCCTATTTCCAAACAGGATCATACTTACAGGTATAGAGGCCAAGATTTCAGGAATTTGGGGGAACCCAATTTAATTTTTAATAACACTCAAACTGAACTTTGATAAAAATGAGGAAGTGTTGAACAGGCTAGCTTGCATGAATTTCTACCAAACTCACTTTTTTCTCTTCGTGGAAAGTTTTTAATAATGAAGTACGTTTCCTTAATAGATATTAGAACATTTGTATTTATTTTTATCCTTGTGTTAATTTTAATGAAGTTTTTATTTTAGAAAAATTTTCAACTTACTGAAATATTAGAAGATGGTACCTACCCACTTTTCCCTATTGTTAACATCTTAAATTATTATGGTACATTTTTTACAACTATTGAACCAATATTCATACATTATGATTAATTAAACTCCATACTTAACTTGGATTATTTTAGTTTTTACTAATGAACTTTTTTCTGTTCCAAGATTCTATTCAGGGTGTTATGATATATTTAGTCAGTGTGTCTCCTCTCTTTAGGTTCCTTTAGACTGTGACTGTTTCTTAGACTTTCCTTGTTTCACTGACACCTTTGAGAAGTACTTATCAGATATTTTGAAGAATGACACTCGGTTGGAGTTTGAAGTTTTTCTCATGATTAGATTAGAGTTACAGGCTTTCTGAGGAAAATCACAGAAACAATCAGAAGCTAAATATAAGAACTAGATATATGAAACCAGATACAACTTACTCATGAACTTTATGTTATTCCCCACCCAAATTCAGTGATTTCATCTAAGTAAAACGCCTAAGCTCAAATACACCAAGGTCTATGCTCAAACACACGAAGATAATGAAGCTGCCAAGTAATCACTGTTATGTTCACAACTTTTGCCATTTGTTACTACACATGCAAAGGCCTCTACAGGTCAGTTGATCTGACTGTCTTCAAATATTTATGTTTCTCATGGCCATATCTTCCTTCTGAATTGTCTATGCTTTTAGAAAGACATGAGTTAGTGAATAGAGAATGAGAAAATTTGGGAAAGGAACAGTGTATCTCCCTTCTTTCCGGAACAGTATATTCCTCTTCTTATTTTATTTCTGCTGTGACTTTTGAAGATATATAGGCAAATTTTTAAATGCTTGCTTTAAACTCAGTGATTGGAGGGAAAGATCATATTGCTCAACTTAAGGATACCTGAGCATCCATGAACTTGAACATTTACTTTGCCTCAAGTGGTTCTATAGACACCCTCCTCTGTCCCCGTAGATTCCTTATGAGAACGACATGGCAACTTTTGAGTTTCTATAGAAATCATCATTCTGAAAAAAGGACAATCAGTCTGGCTCATTCCCAACAGAGTGAAATAATTTAACTCGTTGGTTGTGAAAATGCCCAACCCTAGGATATGGGTGGAACGATGAGGGGTATAAATAGTCTCTTTTTCTATTATAGATATGTACAAATACCCTGAAATATCCTCCTACAAATCTTCTGGGCAATGTCTCATAATATGAATCCCTCAAAAGTCTGAATATGCCACTTGCAATTTAACTCAGCTGTGTGGTTTCTCAGTGATGCTCCACTCTCAGGAAATACTCTGCAAATTTCTCTACTCCCAGACCAATAGCTACTTGTAAACAATGAGTCTTCCAGGGACCAGGGTTTGACTGATAATAGACAAATTTGGATGTTCTTGGGGGCTCATTTCCTTCTCTTTTTGGTACTGTAGCAAAGATTTGGCACAACTCAACTGAGACAGCCCAGGGAGAGAAAAGACTTTTGGCTGATGTCAGCATTGCTTGCATTCAAGGTTTTTAACTGAGCCCTTGGTTTGCTTACGTGGCCCTCAGTATGCACACTCCCTAGTGTTGTTCCTGAGATTACTTCAAACATTTCTCGTTAAAAGGCATTACCAAGCCCATCTTAAACCTAAAACAAAACCTGTTGCCATTGAGTCAATTCTGACTCATAACTGCTGTATAGGACAGTGTAGAACTGCCCATAGGTTTTTCCAAGGCTGTAAACTTTATGGAAGCAGACTGCCACATCTCCAGCAGAGCTGTTGGTGGGTTTGAACCGCTGATCCTTAGGTTAGCGGCCACCTCAGGGTAACTTAAATAGAGGTAACATGAACTGGTCAGTGAAAAAGAAAAGACCCTCAACGAGATGGATTGACACAGTGGCTGCAACAACGGGCTCAAGCATAACGATGATTGTGAGGATGTTGCAGGGACAGGCAGTGTTTTGTTCTGCTGTACATAAGGTCACTATGAGTTGGAACTGACTTGATGGCACCTAACAACCACATTAACTGGAGATGGTACTGATTCTTTTAGTCCCATATCCATCCTGCCCAGGTAACCTCTTTCCTCCTGGAACCTTGGCCATGGTGCACACAGACCACTTATGTCTGACTTATCATGAGAAATAATGAGACTTCAGGGGACTTATTGTATTTAGCTTTTAAGTTTTAGCTGAAGATGGACAGTTTTTAATGGTTCTATGACTGTTCAAACTTCCTAATTCTTTTAATCAATTTTGTTAACTTGTATGTTTCTCTAGGAATCTACCTATCGTGGACATATTTTCAGACATATTGGCGCTAGTTGTTTAATCTGTGGAAATAAGTAAGAAATACTCATATCAATTACAGTCCTCTCTCCTGTAATTAGTCAATTAATTCCTGGTCATAGCTGATATTTCAATATGTTTCACTTCTTCCATCATCCATTCTGTATTCCCTTTGACCCCACTGAGTACCTACGCTGGTTGTGGTTCTTTGCCTGATTAAAACCAGACCAAACTAAATCCATTGTCATCCAGTTGATTCTGACCCATAGCGACTCTATAGGACAGGGTAGAACTGCCCCACAGGGTTCCAAGGAGGTCTGGTGGATTTAAACTGCCGAACTTTTGGTTAGCAGCCCATATCTCTTAACCACTATGCCACCAGGTGACCCAAAATTTCATTCCCAAAGGATCTTGGCCAATAATTGTTACTGTTGTTGTGTGCTGTTGAATTGATTAGGACTCATAATGTTGTTGTTAGGTGATATCGAGCTGGTTCCAGTGCATAGTGATCCTATGTACAATGGAACAAAACACCGCCAGGTCCTGCCCGATCCTCACAATCATTGCTATGTTTGAGTCCACTGTTGCAGCCATTGTGTGAATCTATCTTGTCGAGAGTCTTCCTCTTTTTTGCTGATCCTCTGCATTACCAAGCATGATATCCTTCTCCAGGGACTGGCCTCTCCTGACAGCATGCCCCAAGAAGATGAGATGAAGTTTTGCCATCCTTGCCTAAAAAGAGCACTCCCACTGTATTTCTTCCAAGACAGACTTCTATATTCTTCTGGTAGTCCATGGTGAATTCAATATTCCTCACAAACACCATAATTCAAAGCCATCAATTCTTCTTTGGTCTTTTTTTATTCATTGTCCAACTTTCACATATATATGACGCAATTCAAAATATCCTGGCTTGGGTCAGGTGCACCTTAGTACTCAAAATGGTATCTTTGCTTTTTAACACTTTAAAGGGGACTTTTTGCAGCAGATTTGCCCAATACAATATGTCGTTTGATTTCCTGACTGCTGCTTCCATGGGCGTTGATTGTCAGTATGGGTAAAATGAAGTCTTTGACAATGTCAATGTTTTCTCCATTTATCATGACGTTCGTTTATTGGTCTAGTGGTGAGGATTTTTGTTTTCTTTATGTTGAGGTGCAATCCATACTGAAGACTATAATCCTTGATCTTCATCAGCAAATGCTTCAAGTCCTCTTTACTTTCAGCAAGCAAGACTGTGTCATCTGCATATTGCAGGTTGTTAGTAAGCCTTCCACCAAACCTGATGCCACATTCTTCATATAGTCTAGCTTCTTGGATTATTTGCTCAGCATAATAATTGAATAAGTATCATGAAAGGATATAACCCTGGTACACAACTTTCCTTACTTGAACCATGAAGTATCCCCTTTCTCTGTTTGAATGACTGCCTCTTGGTCCATGTACAAGTTCTGTATGAGTACAATTAAGTGTTCTTGAATTCCCATTCTTCGCAATGTTATCCATAATTTGTTATGACCCACATAGTTGAAAGTCTTTGCATATTCAGTAAAACACAGGTAAACATCTTTCTGGTATTCTATGCTTTCAGCCAAGATCGATCTGACGTCGGCAAAGATATCCTTTTTTCCACATCCTCTTCTGAATCTCTCTTGAATATCTAGCAGTTCCCTTTTGTCGTACTGTTACAACTGTTTTTGAATTATCATCAGCAAAATTTTACTTGTGTGTGATATTAATGATATTGTTCATTAATTTCTGTGTTCTGTTGGATCTCCTTTCTTTGGAATGGATAAAGTATGGGTGTCTTCTAGTCAGTTGGCCAGGTAGCTGTCTTCTAAATTTTTTGGCATAGGCAAGTGAGCACTTCCAGCACTGCCTCCGTTTGTTGAAATATCTCAGTCGGTACTCTGTCAGTTCCTGGAGACTTGTTTTTCACCAATGCCTCCATTGCAGCTTGGACTTCTTCCTTCAACACCATCAGTCCTTGATCAAATGCTATCTCCTGAAATGGCTGAACAACAGCCAGTTCTTTTTGGTACAGTGGCTTTGTGTATTCCTTTCATCTTCTTTTGATGCTTCCTGCGTCGTTCAATATTTTGCCCACAGAATCCTTCAAAATTGCAACTGGAGGCTTGAATTTTTTTTTTCTTTAGTTCTTTCAGCTTGAGAAATACCAAATGTGTTCTTCCCCTTTGGTTTTCTAACTCCAGGTCTTTGCACATGTCATTATAATACTTTGTCTTTTCAATCTACCCTTTGAAATTTTCTGTTCAGCTCTTTTACTTCATCATTTCTTCCTTTTGCTTTAAGCTCCTCTATGTTCAAGAGCAAGTATCAGAGTCTCCTCTGACATCTGTTTGGTATTTTATTTCCTGTGTTTTTGATGACCTTTTGTTTTCTTCATGTATGATGTCCTGATGTCTTCCCACAACTCACGTGGTCTTCTGTCATTAGGGGATCAATGCAGGGAAATTATTCTTGAGATGGTCTCCAAATTCAAGTGGAATATAGTCAAGGTTGTATCTTGGCTCTTGTGAATTTGGTTTTAATTTTCCTCAGCTTGAACTTAAACAGTTGATGATCTGTTCTGCAGTGGCAAAGCTCCCAGTATCACAGCAACATGCAAGCCACCATAGTATGACAAATTGACAGAGGCTTAGTGGCCAACTCATAGTAAACTTGTTACCCTCAAGTCAATTTCAACTCATAGTGACCCTACAGAACAAAGTAAAACTGCCACATAGGGTGTCCAAGGAACGGCTGGTGAATTTGAACTGCCGACCTTTGGGTTAGCAGCCAAGTTCTTAACCACTGCAACACCAGGGCTCCATCCTACCTGAATTGTTGTAGTTTTTGACTTTAATCACAAGGCATAGTGGTATTAAGAGATACCCTAAGGGAGCTCTTGTATTCCAGAAATACTTTTTCTTACCTGCATTATGTAGTAGCAGTCCAATTTCTCTTTGGTAATTAAGATCAATCACCGTAGTCAGCAAAGTAATTCTCTTCTTTGTCTGCTATTTCAGAGGCAGTTCAATGGAGTCATTGTTGTTTCTCTGGGTGGAAGCATTCCTTTCTTTGGATGTAAGGTCTCTTGACCAATAAAGCTTAAGGTCACAGGGACAGGAAGCAAAATTTTTGCTAGTCATTGGCTAGGATTAATGAAGAGTAGTTCACTCCTATTTCTACCCTTTGAATCCTGCACCCATGAACTTTGGACCTGAGAAAAACAGCACCATACTTTGGATGCTGATTTAGAGCATAAACAGAAGGACATTGCCCCATCCCCATAAGGTATTGCCCCCTAGCTGGCACTGTAACTGTAATGGCACTTTAACAGGACATTTCATTATTCTATCAAGTCAGATAGTTCAAGATGGGAAACATGGTGAGATCAGTGGACTCCATGGGCATAGGCCCATTGCCACACTTTGTTTACCATGAAGTGAATTTCTTGATCCAAAGCAATGCTGTGAGGAATATTATGACTATGGAGAAGGCATTTGGTGAGCTCACAGATAGTGGTTCTGGCAGAAGCACTTCATACAAAGCCAGTTTTGTAGATGTATTTAATATTAATGCTATGAGGAAGTACAGTCCTACTATCTACCTCCAATCCCTCCCTTCTTTATTTTATTATATTTAACATTCATTCTATGGTTCTAACATACTTTCAACTTAATTACTAATTTTTTCCATTTTCTTCAAATCTTAATTTTATGTCTAAGTGGATTTATTTATTTATTTATTACCACCAGTTTGTTCCAACTGTGCCTTCTCTGTTATTGAGATCTTAATTTTGATTCAACTTCTTTTTTCTGTATTTCATAATCAAAGTTTTAAGACAAGCTCTTGGACTCCCTTCCTTGATTTCTTGCATATTCATGAATTTATTTCTTTTATATTAAAATGTCAACTTGACTAAATATAAAGTCTTGAGTCACACTTCCTTTTTCCAAGATTTTATAAATATTATTTCACTCATGTGTAACATATGATTATGTGAAAGAGTCCAATGTCATTCAGATTTTTTCCTTTGCATGATTTTTCCCCTGTATGCCCAAAAGATACTTTTTAACTATCTTTAATCAAATTCTATTTACCTTTTGGAGTTACAAAATAGTATATTCTTTCCTTAGCACAGATATAACAGAGATACAGAAAAAATAATTTTAATAGACTTTCTATCCCCCACCAATTTCATATCTCTGAGCTTGTTTTTCTTCTTTTTTAATATAAATATTTATTGAGTTATAATACGGTCATATAAAAATGCACAAATCATGTCTAGAGCTGAATTAATTAAAAAAAAAAAATAAGTGTATGCATGTAACCAGCATATAGATAAAAGCCAGTGCAACACCAGCATTTGAGAAACCCCTGCAGGCTCTCTTTTAGTCATTACTCTCCAAAGGAATAACCATTAGCCTGACTTCTAACGGCTGAAACATTGTCCTTAGGTGCTGTTGAGTCAGTGCAGATTCATAGTAGCTCTAGGCACAACAGACCTAAACACTGCCTGGTCCTGTGCAATCCTCACAATTGTTGCTATTCCGGAGCCCATTGTTGCAGCCACTGTGTCAGTCCATCTCATTGAGGGTCTTCCTCTTTTTCCCTGACTCTCTACTTTACCAGGGACTGATCCCTCCTGATAACATGTCCAAAGTATGAAGTCTTGCCATCCTTACTTCTAAGGAGCATTCTGGCTGTACTTCTTCCAAGACAGATTTGTTCATTCTTCTGGCAGTCCATGGTATATTCAGCATTCTTCACCAACACCATACTTCAAAAGCATCAGTTCTTCTTCAGTCTTCCTTACTCATTGTCTAGCTTTCGAAAGCATATGAGGTGATTGAAAATACCATGGCTTGGATCAGGCACACCTTAGGCCTCAAAGTGAAATCTTTGCTTTTTTAATACTTTAAAGAGGACCTTTGCAGCAGATTCGCCTAATCCAATACTTTGTTTGATATCATGACTGTTGCTTCCATGGACATTGACTGTGGATCCAAGTAAAATGAAATCCTTTAAAACTTCCATGTAATAGCTGAAATAGTTTTCTTATTAAAAAAAAAAATAGAAAGTGAGAAAATTCATTGGTAAAATAAAAATTTCCCCAGATATAGAATGTTGGAAGATAACTGTAAGATTTTATTTTTGATTATTCCAAACATTTGTTTACTGATGTATACTATGAAATGAAAAGAGGTGTGTGTATTTTCAATAACTATATTTGAATTAAATTTTGTAATGTGAAAAAAAAAAAAAGAAAGGAGGTTAAATTTCCAGGCCTGCATTCTATCAATGATTTTCCTTATGGGGAAAAGAATAATTAAGTCCTAATTCATTGCCCTAGGTTTAATAATATCAATTTTCTTTACCTTAAGCTTTTGATTTCAAGCCTACTTAACAAGGTCTTTTTGAAGAAAAAAAAAAAAAACACTTTATTGAAGTATTATGTATGAATGAGGGTAATTCATAACCTTACATAATCCATGTAAAGAGCACAAAGACAAACGGAAAATTACCATCATACCAGAAGCCACTCTTTATTATTCCAACATCTAAAATCAGAGTGTTTCGTCTGTTTTAACATGTTATACAAATGGTATCATACACTGTACTCTTTTGTTGCTCTTTTTGCTCATTACGTTTGTAAGACTCATCTTCATTGTTCTTGGTAGTTGTAGTTTGTTGTTTCTCATTACTGTATGGAATACACTGTGTAACTAAACCATAATTTATCCATTTGGCCGTTAATAGACATTATGATGCTGTTATGGACATTTTTATACGTGTCGCATGTCTACTGGTGCACAAGTATATAAATATTTTAAAGCATATATATAGGAGTGGAATTACTCGGCTGTAAGGTATATATGGAAATCCTGGTGGCTAGCAGTTAAGAGCTCCGACCACTAATGAAAAGGTTGGCAGTTAGAATCCAACCGGCACTCTTTGGAAACCATATGGGGCAGTTCTACTCTGTCCTATAGGGTCGCTATGAGTTGGAATTGACTTGACGGCAGTGGGTTGGTTTGTTTGTTTTTTGTAGTTTACTAATGTGTGTAAGAATTCTTTTCATATACTTCACGTATTTTGGAAACATTTGCATTTCCTTTGCAGTGAATTGTTTGCTCATATCCTTTTTTTTGTTTTTTAATGGTAAGTCATAACTCTTAGTTTCCTACTGATGCTGTAACAGAAATACCACAAGTGGGTACCTTTAAAGCAAACAAATTTATTTTCTCCCAGTTTGGGAAGTAAGAAGTTTAAACTCAGGACAACAAACAAAGAAGAGCCTTTCTCTCTCTTTAGGCTCTGAGGGAAGATCTTTGTCTCTTTTAGCTTCTGTTCTTCAGTTCCTTGTTGATCTCCATGAGGCATCTGTCTTCCCTGGTTTGCACTTGTCTCTGTGTCTATGCTGCTTCTGATATCATCCCAAAGTGATTAGGATTAGGGCACACCCTATGCTGATATGACCTCATTAACATAACAAAGAAAACTCTATTCCCAAGTGGGATTAGTATCCGTAGATATAGGTGCTAGGATTCCAACACATATTTTGGGGAACACATTCACTCCATAACATCATACCTTTTCATTGTTGATTTGCAGAAATTTCTTATATAACATGCTGTTTATGTAGTATTTTTTTTTTAATGTAGTCTAGAAAGTATCCTCTTATTGGCTTTAAATATTGTAAATATCAGATTTTCCCAATCTGTCATTGGTTTATTAAGTTTGATCAGGCATTTTTCATTCTGAAAAGCCACTGACTCTGTAAGTTTATCTTGTATTCAGCAATCTTGATGAATCTTTTCATCAGTCTTAATAGAGTATCTATTCTGCTTTCTCTAGTATTTTTCTTAGTTTTAGTATTCTGCGTCAACTTTTCCTAAAATCCGATACGCTCACTTAATCTGTAAGTGAAGGCTTTTTTTATTTTTAGAAAAGTATACTTATAAGAAATCTTTGGATTTTTAAATATGCTTTATTCTCACATATTATGTGTCATCTGGTGTTACTGAATGTTTTGTTCTTATATTTAGTAACACCAGTTAAGCGTATTTTGTATTTCCTTTGTTAGCCTTCCATATCCATGATTTGATATCTAATCAGTTTTATTTAATCATTTTCCATTCTATTTTGGTTGATTCTCTCAAGCCTTTCATCTATGTCCCAAATTACAAAATACAGACTTGTGCGTGTGTGTGTGTGTGTGTGTGTGAATGAATAGATATGTTTACATTACTTCTGATATCGCTTTGGTTTCAAAATTGTGTTATTTCTCTCACTTTTTTTTTTTTCCTGAGCTCTGTGATTTTATTTTTTATTTCTGGTCTTCAAATTTTTCCTTCATGTTTTCTTTAATTTATCTGAACTCAGAAACAAGACTTGAGTAGAAACTATCTTTTGGTGTTAAGGTCTAATCCTTCTAATGGTGATTTCTTTATCTGCTTTTTTCTTCTTACATTATTTTTTTCACCTATTTATTTGATTAATCTATGCTATCTGTGCTTATTTCTTTTAGTTTCTTACTAAGTTTGAATGGGACACATATCTGGTCCAAATATCTGCAGAAATATAATTAAGGGTGAAAAGATGTAAGGTGAAGTAATGGCAGGGTAGGACATACCCTCATCATTGCTGTTTTGTCATCTCCTTGGTAAAAATCTCCATTTGGTTATTTACCTTCCACACGTCTGGTAAGCAGAAGGTCTGCAGAATGTTGAAATCAAAGCCCTATGCTCCAGGTGTTTAAGACATATTTATCATTTATTTATTTGTTTTCAGTTGGCTTTGATTAGGTGTCACCTGGATAATAGTGGTGTATGCGCTCTTCTTGTCTGCTTTCTGAAGAGATGATGCATCTATGCAGATTCTTATTCAGCCTTCCCTCACACATCAGTCTCATTGAAGAAAACCTGTATCCTATTCTCACCTTCTATATAAGGTACTGATCATTTGAGGCTGTACCATCTACTTTGAAGGACATCCATACTATTTAAAGCATCTCTCAGAGTTTGCGTTTGCTCTTAATACCATCCCTCATTTGGGTCCTAGTATTTTTATATTTATTTTTATATTTTCTTCGGAGTTTGTGATTTGGGCGCATGATCTCCTAGTTCATTAAAGATGGAGTAGTGTCCATTTTTTACACTTGGCTGTTGTTTCCACTGGCATTACAGAAGAAAATGGATAAAGTTATAGAACGGAAGAAAGTTTAATTCATTCTATTAAATATTCCACAGAGATAATACAGTAAAATTGGATAAAAGGTTGGTCAGTAAAACATTTTTAATTGCTTATCTTTTAAAGCTTGCTATTAAAGTGAAATTTTAAATCTTACTATGGGATCAGGTAGTTTAGATACTTTGTGGTGGGAGTATGGAATGTTAGTCCATGCCAGTGATTTGAAAAGTAGCATCCAAACAGCAGTGGAATTTGCTGAAAAACAAAAAACAAAAACTAAAGATGTTACACTACTTAGTTCTATGAGGAAAAAATTCTGGTATTTAGCCAAGAAATGACTAGTAATTATTCATTATTGAGGAGGCTGCCATATGTGACAGAGAAATACATTGATCAGGAATTTTTCACACACAAGTGATAGAAATCCAATTCAAACCATTTAAAGCAAAAAGAGGATTTATTGGTTTCAGTGACTGAGAATTCTAAGAGTCGTACTTCCTTTACTCACTGCCAGATCCAGAGTCTTAAAATATCTCTTGTTGCTCCAAAATATGTGCTAGTTCTTTTCAAGTCATTCACAAGGACACACAAAATCGCTGGTTAGAAACCCAAGCAGAAAAATAATTTCTCTCCTCCAATATCCATATATGAACAATTGCTGTTTCCCATTGTCCACACTGTTTGACCTAAGGTGGGTCATATGTCCAAGCAGTTGTGTAGGAATGGGTGATAAAGTCCCACTGTGATCAAACGAAAGGATAGGATTGTTATACATAAGAACAAGATGCTGGCAGACCAAAAATGAAGTACAGTATAATTAACTGGGACATAATCTCTCAAAATCCTGATTGCAATATCATCTAGGAATAGACTTTACATTTGTACTTTAAGTTGATGCAGTCTCTGAAGTCTATTCTGTTTCCTGCTGTTGTTGCTTTGGATTTGGGGGAAAAATAAACCACAGAGGCTAGACTATTTTAATGAGCTTCATTCTTTTGTTGCAGATTGGAAAACCATATACTCAGGATACCTACTCTGGTAGCTCTTAGTTTTGCTGGGAATCCTAGGTTTAAAGATGTTCAATTGTTTTTATTACAGTAAATGAACTAGCCCCCAGAGCTTCTGGCAGCCATCTGGAAATTATTTGGAGGGACATAGAAGGCAGAACAATTAAATACAGAGGAACCAGTTCCTTTGTAGAATCATTAAGTCATTAAAACAAGCCTTGGCTGAAGCTTCTCTCTCAATTTTTCAATTATGTGAGTTGATAAATTTCTTTTATTCTTTTTTATGGCACTGTAGATCAGGTGGAGCCCTGGTGGCACAGTGGTTAAGAGTTCACCTGCTAACCAAAAGTCAGCAGTTCAAATCCACCAGCTGCTTTGGAAACCCTGTGAGTCAGTTCTACTCTGTCCCATAGGGATGTTATGAGTTGGAATCCACTCTACAGCAACAGGTTTTTTTTTTTTCTTTTTTGTAGATCAGGTATCCTGTTACTAAAAATCAAGAACATCCTAAGTAATATACCAAGTCATTTTGGTCCTTGTTCTTTAAAAATAATGACAAAATCTCCTTGTCCGAGAATTGAAGTCTGCTAATTTGGGTATGTCATACGCACCTTAATATTCTTTGATGCTCTTCTTCCTTCGGCTCCTCTATCTGATTCTACTTCCTAGAATCTTTCCTCTCTATTGAGCATCCACATTTCACTTTTGTTAACTTGGTTCTCCCTGTAGAATTCAGTCTAACTCCTGCAGTATCTCTGACATGGGTTTATTTGTTACTATTGGGTTACAGTTTGGGAAGCTATATTTTCTCTCCTATTTGAGCTGTGCCTGCTCACTAGATTTCATGTGACTCTAGCATGAATAATATGGCTTCTTCCTCACTTGACTGAGCTTTACATGGAAACTTGGCATCAGTTCTTCATCTGTGATTTGGCTTATCAGAGAGCTGATCTGCAGCAGATGTATTTTAGCAGTGAAGGAAAATGAGATAGGAAGGAAGAAAGAATTGGTCGGCAATTAAAAAAATAATTCTATCTGATTTGTGTGGATATTACATTCACAATCTTAGTGAATGTAATATCCACACATAACTAAATTATGGATAAAATATTGTTAAAAGTTTGCCTAAATAAAAGAGATAAACTGTCTAATTAAGGCCTTGGAGAATTTGGTAGTCAACTCCTGGAAAAATAATCTATCCCTGATTCAGGACATTAGTTGGCTTTTGGCTGTCAGGTCATTAATACCTTAATAACATTCAAGTTTTCTAGGCCACCTGGTACAATTTGGTGATTTTTCCAGTGCTTAAGCCAAAGTGGGCTTGTAACCTCATGGGCAAAAAGAAAGAAAACAGAAAAAGTGCACAGGACAAGTCAAAGTTGAGTTTCCCTTTCTGTTTTGTAAATATGGATGAATTTCTTATCAAAAAAGTTAGTGCTAATATTCCTAAATACATATTCTATTTCTGCAAGCTAATCAGTAGTTTCATATATTTTGTATTGATATTTGAGTAGTAGGTGGTGAACTTTCCTCTTAATTATTGATTTGACTCTGACATTTCCAGATCGTTTTTTGCCATGTCCTTATTTTCTGCCACCATAGAGTCTGCGTGGAACCAGTGTAAAAATTCCATTACTCATTTAGCTCTGTAGCACATGTTCAGCTTGTTGCTTCTGAACTCAATATGGTGCACATTTTTTTCCTGCTTTGCATCTGAATATAATTCAAGATGCTTGTTTTAATTTTAAATGCCTACATGATCTGGCTTCTAACTAGAGAATATTTAAGATACTTGTCTGATTATCCATATTTATTATTTCCATGGGAGTTCAGGAGAATCACGAAGGATCCAGGTTTGTTTTCTTTTTTAACTTCAGTACATTTATGTTGCTTCAATTGCTCTGAGGGTAAACACTTTAGTTTATCTACTGAAAGGTAATCAAAGCTGTTCAACCAGTTGTGTGAAATTTGAAAACCGTAATTAAATTCATTAGTTGCTAAACAGTGAAGGGGAGTTTATATTAAGAAGAAGTCTCCTAAAAATTTAGATTCATACATTTTGAAAAACACATGTAATAACAATAGCAAACTATGTGGCAAACACCATTCTAAGATATTTATATGTATTAACATATTTGTTCATCAAAAAATAAGTATTCTAATTATTCTGTTTTGTAGAAGGGGAAACTGAAGTACCTCAGATAAATTGCTCAAGGTCAAGCAGCTAATAAATACCAGGATTTATATCCAAGCAGCCTGGATTCAGAACTTGTATACTTTATCACCAATGTTAAGGGGAGGCAGGGAGAAAGGAAGGGGGTTGTCATGGATTGAATTGTGTCCCTTCAAAATACGTGTATCAATTTGGCAAGGCCATGTTTCCCAGTATTGTGTGATTGTCCACCATTTTGTCATCTGATGTGATTTTCCTATGTGTTGTAAATCTTACCTCTGTGATGTTAATAAGTTGGGATAGGCAGCAGTTATGTTAATGAGATTGGATTGTGTCTTGAGCCAATCTCTTTTGAGATATAAAGGAGAGAAGCAAGCAGAGAGACAGGGGGACCTCACAGCACCAAAAAGAAAGCACCAGGAGCAGAGCACATCCTTTGGATCCAGGGTTCCTGCTTGGAGAAGCTCCTAGTCCAGGGGAAGACTGATGACAAGGATCTTCCTCCAGAGCCAACACAGAAATGGAGCTGATGCCCTGGATTTGGACTTCTGGCCTACTAGGCTGCGAGAGGCCAAACTTCTGTTTGCTAAAACCACCCACTTGTGGTATTTCTGTTGCAGCACCACTAGATGACTAGACGGGGGTGTAGGGTGATGGGAATGGGCATGGGGGGAGGCAAAGGGTGATATGACTTTTGTATATCTCTGGCTAGAGTCATCTGAAGTTGCGCTTATATTAAAAAATGGTGTACATGCTGACTCACTACTTTAAAATAACAGAGGTACATTAAAAAAAAAAAAAGAGGTACATGTTGATTGAAATACTCCAATCTCAGGTAACGAAAAAGAAAATATCAACTTCAATGACATATCTCTAGCATCTCATGTTCTATGATTTTGTTCTTCTCCTAAAGACAGGATGCTCAGATGAGACTGAACAGTTGCTGCTTATGGCAGTGTGTACTGATTTCCCTTCCCTTCTCAATCTGTAAGTATGAATATTCAATGTCTTCTCATTGGTATTGATATTCAAACTTTTCTGCTTCTATCTTATTTTTGTACAATAGAAAAATACACACTAAACACTGAAATTATCAAAATAAACGCACACAAAGAAACCTCTGCTGTACAAACTAAGATGGTAGTGGACACAGAGCTACCATTTTGCACCTTGAAGTGGTGAGATATCTGAAAATAAATAAAAATCCAAATTTGGTATATAAAGGCATTATAATTAATATTTACAATACAGCTTTGTGGATAAAGAAAATATATAAATACCAAAGATTTTATGTATTTATATATACCAGTTACCTCAATGTATCTAATACTTTATGGAAAAAAAAGAGTGAATGTTTCTTAATTTCCCACTAGTAGGCAACATTTTTGTTCTTTGAATTGTACTGTGTTGTGTGTGCCATCATGGTATATGCAATAAAACTACAGTTAGCTTATGGCCCAGGGGCACTGCATTAACAATCAGGAAAATTGGATTTTTATACCATTTCCACTGAAATGGCTACTGAGGGATTTATTTTATCTTTCTTTACCTCCAGTTAATCATCTTCAAAATGAGGAAAATAATACATTTCATAAAGTATTACCAAATTCTGATACATTTTTACCTAATGAGTTTGGGGTCATTTTTAATACTGGAACAGATAGCAACCGCACATTATAATGTGTTGATATACTATAACAATAGAATAACAATCACCCAGAATGTTGCTCCTTGTAGACTGAATTTCTACATAATAGGAATCAATAAAAACAAGAGAAAATATTACACATGCAAGTAAAACCATTTTAGTTGCCAAGACCATACCCTATGCTTTTTCCTTCTTGCAAGCATTGCTGTATTTTCTCAAATATGCCTCAATACAAAGCTTTGACAAAATGCTTTTTTAAAATGTGCATGCCTTACTTATGTATGCCACATGTACATGTACACACACACACGTAAAAATACAGTCTATATGTGTAGTATCGACTCGACGGCACTGGGTTTGGTTTTGTTTTTTTTGGATATGTGTAGTACAATTTTTGCAGATTAGAGCTGGGAAATTTAGGTAATTATCTGAGCAAAAAATTTTTTTCCTTCCATTTTCCCTCCCTTATTTCCTTTTTTGTTTTCTATCATTCAGCAAACTTTGTGTCTGAGCGCGTATTATATTCTGTTTTTCTACGTGATGAAAATATAGACAAGATCTCTGCCCTTATGGAGCTTACACTGTAGTAGGAGTGGAGTAACAAGAAAAAAGAAAAAAACAGGAAAACAAATGAACAAACAAAACGAAAGGAATAAATACAATAAATTAGACAGTAATAAATTGTTTAAAAGCAAACTAATCGTAGGTAGTATGATATGGTATGGTGCATCTAGGCGGCATCTTTGTATCAAGTGAGAAGAGAAGTCTTCTCTGATGAAGTGATGTTGAAAGAATGGTGGGAAGAAGGTAGCTGTGCAAAGATAAAGGGAAGAATAGTGAAGGGAAAGCAGGTGGATTGGAAAGGCCCTCAGGTGGGAGAGAATAAAACTGAGGTTGGAGTGTAGTGGATAAGGACAGCAATAGAGCAATTTTATCATTTAGGTTACTAATAGATAAACATAAACATCTACTAGCTATTGAATATAAATTTTCTTTCTCAGACATATTGCAAAAAGCATGCGCTTTGGAGTCAGAAAGTCAAGAATTTGAATCCTCACCTAGAATCTCCTTTCTGGTGATATTTTCTACACCTAAGTTTTCTCATTCATCATATTAGCTGAGTATTATTTATTTTTCAGAATTATTGTAAAGAGCTTAATATTTTTTCAGGGACATAAGAGTAATTCACACTGTCACCATTACATTTTTTCCACTATTTTTAACAGTAGCATGTTCTTATGCTTGAATGCTGACGAAGATATGACCTAATCCATTTACTGATTTTTTCATTCACTCATAGAACAGTTATTGATCACCACCAATTGCCAAGTATTGACAAAGGCAAAGTTCCAGTAGCCATTCCCTGCTTTAGCAGGTTCAGAGAGGACAAGAGTCAGGGTAAAGGAATGATCAAAAATAGGGGTGCCTCCCTCAGTCTATCAATGGTCAGGCTATGGGACATGAGCAATGTAAGGATGGGAAGATTCAAGATAAAAATTGTAGTTTTCTTAACTTGAGGGAGAGTTTTTTTCTCACAAAGAATACATATTTTCTGAAGGTAGAAGAAAAATGCAAGCATGACTTCTGAACTGTTGTAGGAGATCATGCTTCAGAGTTACTGACTCATACTTGGTAGTAAATAGTTCCTCCTTGGGCTCTATGCTCTTCCTGCAAAAATTCAGTCACAGCAAAGAGGGTTTAGAGACAGATAAATGGAGATGAGGTGTGTTATCATTAATAGTGATGCTGAATAATGTGTGTATTTAGAGGGAGCTAGGAGAAAGAAGCAAGATCACAGAGTATATTACTATTAATAAAATGTTACCTGCCTCTTGGCAGGTTTCCATTGTAAGGTTTGCAGAAAGAAAAACAAACACTACAAGTGGGTAAATTAATTATTGGAACGTCTTCATAAATCTTCAAATGGTCTTCCCCAATATTCTTTACCTGTGCTTTTCAAGTTTAATTGGTGAAATGAATGTGATATTCTGCCTTTTATTTTCTCTCTACTTCCTCTTTTCAGTGTTGCTGAAATAAAAATGATTCTGCTCATGGAGGTGGACATGCTTAGAATATAGGACAGGTTTTGTTACATTTTTATTTCTGTAGATAGGATCTATTTTAGCTGGAAGCTAGGTTCATAGAATAAAACTAATCAAGAAAATAGAGAAACACATATACCTACTTTGGCAGTAGACGTTGAATTCCCTCTTGCTTTGCTCCCACCTCTCTAATCCATCCCTCTCCTCAGTCACCTTATGGCTTCAGTCTCAGCCTTTTTCTTTCCTCATAGTACTACCAACCACGTGCATTTATCCTTCCTTGGTTTCAACAGCTACCCGTATATTGATGCTTCCCAATTTTGCATCTTCGGTCAAGAACTTGTACCTGATATTTATGTCCCTGGGTGGCTACTAGCTGAAAGGTTGGCAGTTTGAACCTACCCAGAGATGCCTCGAAAGATGGGTCTGGTGATCTGTTCTGAAAGGTCACAGCCTTGAAAACCCTTTGGAGCAGTTCTACTCTGACATGGGGTCACCATGAATCAGAACTGAGTTGACTTTAACAAACAATAACAATTCGGACCCATGTTTTCAAACCTTCTTGCATTGCCACTTAACCTTCTACAAATGAGAAAATGAAATCATTTTCTGTCTCAGACCTACTTCTGTATTCTCCTCTCATCCAACAATAATACTCTCCACCAACCTATGCCCCTCAGAAGCCTGGAAAGTATCATTGATTCTTTGCTTTCCATTAACTTTCACAATCTCTTAATTATCAAGTCCTATCAATTTTTTTTTTTATCAACTCTATCTTCTTAATTTCCTATAAATCTGTCTTCTACCTGCCATCTGCATTATAACCACTGCCTCAATTCAGGCATCTGGCATATCTCACCTGAAAGACTCTATAGTCCATAACAGCCTTCTTTTTTCCATTCTCGTTCTCCCCCTCAATCAATTATCTACACTGCTACCACAGAGATCTTTCCAAATGGTATATTGGACTTTACCACGCACCTGCTTAAAATCCTCAAAAAATTCATCATTGTCTTCAGTATAAAACCTCAGCTTGCTGGCACAGTATACAAGGTTCTTCCAGATGTGGTCCTTCTTAAGTGAAGGTGGTTCATAGCTGCCAATCTTCCTGCCATTTTTCTCTCTCCCTTTCTGCCCACCAACAACAAAATGAACATTTGCACCTTTGTTCTTGTTACTTCCTCTGCTTTCACCGTACTCCCCTACTTTTTCTCATTCTTCGGTATAGATATCATCTCCTCCAGAAAGCCCACCCTAATTTTCCAAAACCAGATGTAGTTGTCTCTATATGTTATCTCTGGCAGTGGGTTTTATATGCTCCCTAGCAACATAACCACCAGTTACCCTCAAGTCGATTCCAATTTATGGCAACCCCATGTGTGTCAGAGTAGAACTATGCTCCACAGGGCTTTGGATGGCTGATTTTTTTGGAAGTAGGTCACCGAGTCTTTCTTCCAAGGCACCTCTGGGGAGACTTGAACCTGAGCATGTTAACCATTTGCACCAGTGGCAATACAACAGCCAATACTAATTACTACCAACACCTATTACATTCTATTTAACTGCTTAATGGTTTGTACTCTTACCCTTACTCCTCCCAGTTCACTACACTATGAGATGTTTAATTCATAGTACCCTCTTAATATATTTTTGTTGAAAGAGTAGTAGAACACCTGTCTCCTTCACACTGAGATGCTATGCAGCTTAATGATGCTATCCGAATGGATGTGGATTATCCTGCCCTTTTCTGCCCACAAAGATGGAACATTATAAAGTGGGTATCCTAGGATACAGGAAGGTTTTTCTTTTTAAATGTTATTTTAAAATATTTTTTCAGGGCAATGTAGATATAATCACTGACAGTTTACAGAATTTTGTCCTAAAAATGATACATGAATATACATGTATGTTTGAGTTTTCAGTCAAAATCTCCATCATATTCTATGATAGCTCCTGTGTTCATTATTCACAAGATAATTGTCAGTACATTGTCAACAGTTAATAAAACCATTCCTCATTCATCATCCATGGGAATAAACCTTTCCTTTTTAAGCCAAAACACTGGCATAATCAATCAATGTATTGGGAACCTGAATTTTTTTTAAAGGCTTTTTTCCACCCTTTGTCATGGATTGAATTGTGTCCCCCAAAAATATCTGTCAACTTGGCTAGGTCACGATTCCCAGTATTGTATGATTGTCTACCATTTCGTCATCTGATGTGATTTCCCTATGTTGTTGTATATCCTATCACTATGTTGTTAATGAGATAGACTAGCGGCAGCTATATTGATGAGATCTACAAGATTGGATAGTGTCTTAAACCAATCTCTTTTGAGATATAAAAGAGAGAAGCGAGCAGAAAGACAGGGGGACCTCATACCACCAAGAAGCAGTGCCAGGAGCAGAGTACTTCCTTTAGGCCTGAGGTTCCTGTGCTGAGATATTCCCAGACCAAGGGGCTGAGATGCTTCCAGACCAAGGGAAGACTGATGACAAGGACCTTCCTCCAGAGCCAACAGAGACAGAAAGCCTTCCCCTGGAGCTGGCGCCGCGAATTTGGACTTCTAGCCTACCGTGAGAGAATAAACTTCTCTTTGTTAAAGTCATCCACTTGTGGTATTTCTGCTATAGCAGACCTAGGTGACGAAGGGAAACCCTGGTGGAGTAGTGATTAAGTGCTATGGCTGCTAACCAAAAGGTCAGCAGTTCAAATCCACCAGGTGCTCCTTGGAAACTCTATGGGGCAGTTCTACTCTGTCGTATAGGGTCACTATGAGTTGGAATTATCTCGATGGCAACAGGTTTTAGATGACAAAGACACCCTTATTGAAAAGGAAGGGGACAAATTAGGATATCCTCAAATGTGTTTGGTAGAAAATTAAAAAAAAAAAATTGTAAATTAGAGATCCAGATTTCTCTCAAATCCTCATTCTGGATGCTCATTCCACCAGCATAAAAATTTGAAAAACATTTGGTGAATTCTATCTGTTAGTAAAGAACCAACCTCTTTTATTGCTCTACTCTACATTAATTGTTGACTAGGGGGCTTAAGAGTATGAGTGTACAAAGTGCAAAACTGTAATGTACAGAACCGAGTTTAAAACTTTCCAAAAATTAAACCTCATGTTATAGTAGAATGAAAGCTTTTGCGCGTGCTCACACACACACACACACACAAACACAGAGAGTGAGAAAGAAAGATGTCATGAGGCAGAAGATGAACGACAAATGAAACCAAGGTAAAAAGCGAGAAAGAAAAATATATTTTAACAGCAGGGAATGTCAAGACATAATATTAAAAGCTTAAAGTACGGAAAGGCAGGCGGGAGAATTAAAAGTCAAAATTAATGACAAAAGAAAAAAAATAAAAGTCTGCTACAAAAAAAAAGAGCCAACTGATCTTCCCCTTCTAAATTTAAGTTTCAATGCCCAAATAGTGCTATGTTTTAAGAAATGCTAAGTATCATATTTCTTATACTGTATTATTCTTTTAATTTTCTTAAATTTAGTGGTCCAAGATTCTTCACATTGACAACAATATTTAGGCACACAACACAAAAAAGCGTACATTAATGCAGTAGTTTCCAAGGGTTTGGCTTGACACATTGGGGTTCTCTGTACCCTTAACAGCTGTGCTGTGACACTATTAGCTGAGTAGGTTTTGATTGATTTATTTATTTTCCTGTTTAATCTACCTGCCCCTTCCTAAGCTGCATTTTTAGAATCATCTGGGTACTTAGAAACCAAATAACTAAGATTGTTACAAATGTATAAAATAAGGGTGCTAAGCTTTAAACTTTTTAAAAATAAATATTGTTTTACTCTCTAACCTTCTGCATCTTAGGTGTCTAATACTTAATAATTTTTTTGTTTAATTTCCTGATTCCTGAGATTGTTACTGATATGTAAATATTTCAGATTTTTGAGTCATCCAAATATATGAAGTCAGACTATAATAATGTAAATATTAACCTGAAACCTTGAAAAAGTAAATTCTCATACAGCCACCTTACTAGCGGATCATAAAGTTCAAAATATAAACCACATATTCTCTTTTTTTACACCAATTAATAATGTACTGATATAACTTTCTCATTTGGCAAAATAATTACAAAAGTTCATGCAAAAGAAATATAGACAAATAATGTAACTCTGACTCTGGGGTTAATGCAAATGTGAAAAAAAAGTATTAATGTCTTAGGTTTACAAGCTTTTAATATATCTCAGCATGTATTTACTCAGGTTTTACTACTTTCAAGGCACTGTGCTAGAAAGATAAGCCACAGGAGGAGGGACAGAGACAGAAGAGAAATGCAGAGATAAACTTCACGCAGAGTATGATAGCACTACGAAAGCAATGTACTTAAAAGGTGTACAAACGGTTCAAAGGAAGAAGGTCATCAGAGCCAGCTGGAAGACTCTGGAAATCTAGTGGAGGACATGATCCTGTGGGATACCTCTAGAAGAATGGGTAGAATTTTGATGATAGAGACATAGGCTATGATTGTTCTCTTTCCACCGTGATTCTTCTGGTCTAGGTACTCATCCTCTTTTATCTGCTAAGAGAAATCTGGCTGATTTCTTCCAGCATTTCTAGCTTCTTTAGAGACCTTCTCTACATGATCTCTACTGAGAAACGTACCAAATTAATCACTATTTTGCGCAAGCCAAACGTTTTTTCTTTCTTCATTTTTTTGTCTCTTTGTCTCTACTCATGCTATTCCCTGTCTCACATCTCCTCCCTTCCCTTAAGTGCCATGCAAACGAATATATAAGGCTTAGTTCATTTTCAATAAGTCTTCCTTGACTCCTCCAGGAATAACTGTGTTATCTCACAGGTATTTCCAAGTTCTTTTTATGTTCTTTACAACTTCTATCATGTTCTATGGAAACCCTGGTGACATAGTGGTTAAGTGCTGCAGCTGCTAACCAAAAGGTTGGCAGTTTGAATCCACCAGGCGCTCTTGGAAACTCTATGAGGCAGCTCTACAGTATCCTATAGGGTCTGAGTCCTAATCTACTCGAAGGCAACGGGTTATCCTATTCTGTTACTTCAAGTATAAGGCTTGTTTCCCTGGGCGTACTGTGGGAGCATTAATGGAATGGGCAATAATATATTCTCAGGGCCTAGCCCAGAGCGTGTCCTGTAGTTGTCTGCGTGTTCATATGTACCCTGATGAAATCAGCTCTTGCTAGGAAGAAAAGTATGTGGAAACAAACAAACCAAGACTTGTATAGCAGGGTTCCTGTAAGCAGCGGTGATACCGTAAACAAAATCTAGGTTCACTTTTTCTTTTGGGGTGTGAACAACCGATAGGAGCTTTCGTAAGGATGGGGCCCGTAGAACCCATAAGCCCACAACAGTGCTAGGAGCAACAACAGGAGAAACAGTTACTTACTACTGTATAATCCTTAATGCGTTTCAATGCACTTTCCTAGTTACCATTCAATTTTTCTTTTCCGTGGTCTATGAAAGCCCTTCATCCTTTTCCGGGTCAGGAAAATACCTCCTTTTTTCAGAGTGTGAGTAAAAATGAGACTTTCCTGGGGCGAAAGCTGGGAATTCCCTCTCCAGCAAAGCCCACCTCGGCTGGAGAAGATCAAAGGGAAGTTGGTTGTAGCACCTAGGAACCGTCCAAGCACTCCGCACCCCCTCCTCCCAGAGATGGGTCAGGAGCCCGGGAATCCGCTAATTAGCTCGCCCCCATTGGTTGTCCCCAAGGCACCCCCGTGCCGTCACTGTGTTATGCTAATGAGGGGGAGCCTCATTGGCTCGGCCCACAGCGGCAGCTCCTAAGGGCGTTCGTCGGGGGCGCACAGTTGGTGGCGTCTTGGACCAGACCCGGTCCCCTGCTCCCGCCTGCCCTCAGCTGTGCCCGGTGCACGCCCGCCCCAGGGAACCGCAGCCGGGAGCTGCCCTTGGAGGAGGATCTTTTACCTGCTTCTTTGGAAAGTGCTTCACCATCACGCGGCGCGCGCTCCCGCCCCTTCCCCTCTTTCTAGGCACCACGCGGTTTTTTCGGCTAAGTAACTTTTGCACTCCCGCCTCTCCTCTCCCTTCCCCCCACTCCTGGGGACCAGAGGCGGTACCGAGTCTGGGGGCGGTTCCGTGGCAGCGTTGATTCACGTCTGGGCCAGACTTTTGCTCCAGGGCTGGGTTTGTATCGCCCCGATTATACCCTCAGGAAAGAGGAGCCAGGCCCCTTCCAGCCTCAGCTTCCGGCTCAGAGCAGACCCCCCTCCCCCATCCCACTCCCCTTCCCGTTCTCCCTCCTGTTCCTCTCTCGGCCACAATATTTCATTAGTGCTCTCCCCCTACTCCGCAGTATTTTCTTTCTTTTTCCCTCCTCTCCATTTGTCGTTTTATATTTCCCACTGTTTGAGGAAGGATGGTTGATTTGGAGAGCGAAGTGCCCCCTCTGCCTCCCAGGTACAGGTTTCGGGATTTGCTGTTAGGGGACCAAGGATGGCAAAACGACGACAGGTGAGTGACATGGTGCAACGTTGTTCTGCAAAGATAGCTGGAAAAGAGACGCGGGTGGTGGTGGGGGGTGACTAAGGGGGGAAAGAGAGAGAGAAGAGGAGAAGGGAGCCAGAAAGGGAGACTGTGAGACTGGGGGAGGGAGTAAAAGGCACTCTTTGATGTGCCTCTCCATTTTGACTCTGTAGAGCAATTGCTATAGACAAGGAACCCTTTTTTCACTTTCTTTTCCTTGTAATGCATTTATTCGGTGCATATTCTTTTGTCTTTGTGCTTCCCTAGGGTGCGTATAAGGCTTTTATCAGAGGTACGGTATATCCAAATGGCACACAGTATCAGTACCAAATGATTTGCTTTTTTTTTTTTTTTTTTCCCTTTAGGTGTTAATCAGTTTCGAAAATATGCCCAACTTGATTAAAAAAACACGTTAAAAACTTAAATCTCCCGCACCTATGTACTTCTTGTCAGTGTTGTCTTGATTGAGTGTTTATTTCCTACTGGGAATTTTGTACGGTTTAAACATTTGGAGTTGCAGGTAGACAATTGGTTTACATCCGTAACAGGTAGTTAGTGAAAACGACAACCTTTGCAATAGAAAAATATTCACTTTGAACAGGTAATTGTGACTAATAATGGTGTATTAATAATGGAGTTGGTATAGTGCAATGCAGCCTTTCCATAATTATTTTTTTAGTGTTATGTATGTCTCAAAATCCAAACAGTTTCAAAACCAGAATATTGATTATTAGCAAAATATTGCCTATATGTTTCATCTATGTTATCAACTACTCTGTCTAGTTAAACTTCTGAAATGCCTCCAGCTATCTCCTCATCATTACTTAAAAACCTTACCTTGTGTTTGTTTGAATTTAGTATTTTCTGGAATAGTCAATTCATGTATTGCATACATTTTTTTTTTTTTTTAAATCACATGTATACTAACTAGACTCTCAACTGAATTGGTATGTTTCCTTCAAGTTCAGTTTGGTATTGTTGTTTTATTTTAACATACAAGATCCTTTATTGATCCAGTCTAACATCTGCTGCCCATTCAACCACTGGGCAATACACCTCCATCTTTTCCTCACGTCTCACCTTCCGATGCCGACTCCTGTCCCTAAACACTGGGGATTTTATCTTGGGTATCAATTATGAACTTATTCGGTTTTATACTAGTAATTTAAAGGGATGTGGATGTTTCTTAGAAGATAATACTTTAATTTCTTCTTTTTTAGGGAAAAACACATATATTGGTAAAAATTAAAAGAGCAAATACCAGTTAACCAGTATACTTGGAAAGAAAGGTGTTCTGGTTAATTGATATAAAGAAGACCTGGTTAGTTGAATACTACCTAAACGAGACACTGATATATTTTTTAAAAAAAGTTTTGAACAATCTTTTAAAATATCGTTTACAATAAAAGTGGTGCTAGCCCAACTTTAACTTAAAAATCAAGGCAAATTCTCATTAAAATAAGGTCTGTACTTGAAGATTTGACTTATTTTGTGGCCTGATGACAAATTAATATTTGGTTTTGGTTCCATTTTTTATTAGCACAAATTTTGGAATTTGAAGACAAGATCTTTGGACTCATAGGGGCCCAGACCTCAACCCTTTGCTTATTTGCTTAGTGGGCTTGGTCAAGTCATTCAGCCATTGTAAGACCTAAAAATACCAAAACCAAACCTGTTGCTGTGGAGTCGATTCCTATTCATAGCAACCCTATAGGATGGAGTGGAAATGCTCCATAGGGTTTCCAAGGCGTGCCTGGTAGATTTGAACTGCTGACCTTTTGGTTAGCAGCCACAGCCCTTAACTGCTACGCCACCAGGTTTTCCATTATAAGACTTAGTAAACTTATTTCTGCAATCAAAAATCATACCTCATAACATTGTGACAAGGAAGGAGTGATCTTAGTCGGCACCAAGCACTGACTAGTGTTTTACCTATGTTATATGTTGTCATGGTCTATCCTCACACAATCCCAGAAAAATAGGCAGTTATTTTTTATTTTAGGGAGTAGGAGATTGAGTTTCTGGGAAGTTAAATTTTTGTCTTGGGTAATATACCTTACAAATGTAAAGGTGACACTTGAGCGGAGTTCTTTGTGACTTAAATCCTTCAAGAAACTCAACTTCTTTCCACTTAACCCATTTAATTTATAAAAATAATTTTATAGCCTAGCATTGCTTAGGTGCTTATTAAATATTGGTTCACTTCCTCGGTTCTCATTTGCAGTTTGCCGTTCTTTTTGTCTAATATAGTCTGAAATCTCACTTTGCAATTAAGTCTGAATAGCAGTCTTACCTTATTCAGTTATCTTCATGGACTCAGTTACACAGAGTTGAGGTGGAAGCACTCATTCATATAGGTACAGGCAGGTAGTTTCCACCAATAAATGAGTTTGGTGCTCTGCCCAGATTCTCCAGAGTGCTTTCTAAGGACATCTTCTGCCTGAGAATTTTTCTCTCACTGGCCCCTGAAGCACACCAAGCCTGCATAGAGAAAAACCAGAAACCACAAGGTAAATGCTTCCGAAACAGTCCTCAACCAATGGTGGATAAAGAGTAGTTGAATATATACCTTAGGTTCCCTGCTTGTTGCTTGAGATAACTCTGAGGCTTGTTCTATTCTTTCTCCAATGGGTTTGAGTTCCATTTGCCCACCATGGTACCTGGTTTAATAATCCAAGATTAATGGATTCTTTCCCCTCTTCCCTACTGGTATTTTCTGGGATCAGTTCACAAATAAACTACTTATACTTCAGTCCTTACCTTGGGTCTGCTTCTGGGAAATCTAAACCAAGTTGTATCTTCTGTATCTAGATTGTCATGTTCCTAGATATGATGGTGGAATTTTCTCCCAACTGTGAGATGGTAGACACTTTCCACCATACTCCTCACCTTAAGAATTTTAAATTAAATCTTAGCAGAGATTGGTTGACTAGCATATAAAAATGAGTGAAGCATAAGAGATAGATGAAGGGGTGGTGTTAAATGGGACATATTGGTGGGACTATAAGATATAGGGAAACCCTGGTGGTATAGTGGTTAAGAGCTATGGCTGCTAATCAAAAGGTCGGCAGTTCAAATCTACCAGGTGCTCTTTGGAAACTATGGGGCAGTTTTACTCTGTCCTACTGGGTTGCCAAGAGTAGGAATTGACTCAACGGCAAAGAGTTTGTTTATAGGGTATAGGAAGTGTATACTCTATACCTTAGCTTTTTGTGGAACTAACTTTGGATACCCATTGTTGTCCAGTCGATTCCAACTCATAGTGATCCATAGGACAGAGTAGGACTGGCCCATAGAGTTTCCAAGGAATGATGGGTGGATTCAAACTGCCAGCCTTTCGGTTAGCAGCTGAGCTCTTAACCACTGCTCCACCAGGGCCCCTAACTTTGGATAGATCATCCAAATTTATGTTGTGCCTCCTTTCAGTAGAGGAAAAAATATGTATGTACACCTTCTCCTCATTTACAGATTATTTCATTGTCCAACATCTGACACTTACGGCAATAATAAAATATCTACTATCCCACTATTTTGTGCATTAACATGACCAGTGGGGCATGTAGCGCCCAACACCAGGTGCTCCTTGGAAACTCTAAGGGGTAGTTTTACTCTGTCCACTAGAGTTGCTGCCAGTTGGAATCGACTTGACGGCAATGAGTTTGTTTGTTTGTTTATATTTCCTGTTTCTCTTGGGCTATAGGGAAGCTGTTGTCCCACTGACAGTACGTGCCGCTGGAAGGTGGGGACATGTATAACTGAAATGCAAGAAGTGGGCGCTCCATTTTTGAATAGTGCGATTTTGCATAATGACCTGGTCTTTGGAATCCAACCATGTCGATGAGTGAAGAAAGGATGTATATGCACACAAATAGTTTTTATAATACATGAAATACATACTATATATACAATTCATGTGTAATGTATCTGTAGTACGTGAAATACTGTATCAGTAATACATACTGTTTATGTAATGAATATGTAATGCATAATTATATATACATATATATGTGTATGTGTATATATGTATAGGGTCTTGGTGGCACAGTGGATAAGCATTTGGCTGCTAACCAAAAAGTCACAAGTTCAAATCTACCAGCTGCTGCTTGAAACCCTGTGGGGCAGTTGTACTCTATCCTATAGGGTTGCAATGAGTTGGGCAATGGGTTTGATTTTTGGTTTATATGTGTATATATATAGTCTCAATGCCATCCTTGCATAATTATACCTCCCTCCTTTGCATTCTCATATCCTTTTCTGAGTGGCATATAAAGGAACAAAAGTTAGACATAGCAGTGCAGAGAATTTAGCATGTGGATAACATTCGTTCTGTGGGGTTATGAAAAAGTTTGAGAGTTGCAGAATGAGATTACTGCTTGTGCCTTAGGGATGTCTCTTGCATATATGATGCATATTTGTTGCTTTGGCATCCTGAGTAAAGCATAAAAATCTAATTTAAGAGGTTTGTATTTCTCCAATGGCCACTTAGCCATTTAACTAATATTTGAATGCATACTACATCTCAGGGCCTCATTAAGTTAGGTTTGTGGAGCATAAAAAGAGGAAAATGAAAGAGTACCTAGTCTGGAAGTGTTCACAGATATAATTAGAAGTGGATTTCCCCCCAGAAAATGGACGGTATTATTTATGGTATGGTGATGACCTTGCAGAAATTCAGTTTTAATATTCTGTCAGGGAGATCCTGCACCATTTGTTGATATGATATCCAGCATTTGCTTGAAAATAAGGTAGCTCAATTCACTATATTAAAGAGGACTCAATATATTAGTATATTCTGAGTTTAATATGTTAATGTTTAGTATCTTCAGAGTTACTCTGTGATTGAAATTACTATACCTAGAGATTGAAGTTAACTGTCTTATGTGGAAGCCAGTCTGATATGGAGAATTGTTGTAGTGCCAAAAATCCATTGTTTTCTGTTTTAATATTTCTGTGATTCATAAAACAATAAAGATTTAGGTTATCCTCCTGGAGATAACTGGTTAATATTTTGGAAACACCTTCAGACACTGAGACAAGTCCTTCTCATCCCTCATCATGACTTACGGAGTTTAAAGTTTGGAACACAATGCACTTGAGGTGGATAAATTGTCACAACTCCAGTCACTGTTAGTGGACAGTTCTCAGATGTAGTGATAGAAGAGTAGGCCGTTTATTTCACTGAGGTCTTTATAGTTTTAAAAAATTTGGTCAGTTGTCTCAATAGCAGTAATTTTAAGTATATCTCATACTTTATAGGTGGCATTTAAAAGTAATGCAAACAAGTCACCTAATGCGTTGTAGTGTTTCAAACCATAATAGGATTTTACCAAAATACAAGTGAATCAATTTACAGTTTAAAAAGTATTTATAAAATGAGAAAATGTTTGCCTACCTTTTGTATTATGTGAAATTTTAGATATACTGCAAAAAGTCATACTTTATACATTCAAATTAAATTGGGGAGAATGTGTTTTAGACAGATTTTTGTGTTATCAATCTATTTATTTATTTATTGTGCCTTAAGTGAAAGTTTACATATTGAGTCAGTCTCTCATACAAAAATTTATGCACACCTTGCTGTGTACTCCTAGGAAACCCTCGTGGCGTAGTGGTTAAGTGCTACAGCTGCTAACCAAAGGGTCGGCAGTTCGAATCCGCCAGGTGCTCCTTAGAAACTCTATGGGGCAGTTCTACTCTGTCCTGTAGGGCCGCTATGAGTCAGAATCGAGTCGATGACACTGGGTTTTGGTTTTTATATACTCCATATACTCCTGATTTCTCTCATCCTAATGAGACAGCACACTCCTTCTCTCCACTTTCTCTTTTCGTGTCTGTTCTGCCAGCCTCTGACCCCCTCTGCCCTCTCATCTCCCCTCCAGGCAGGAGAAGCCAACATAGTCTCATGTGTCTATTCGATCCAAATGTTATCAATTTTATCTCATAATAAATCATGTATTATTTGAAAAGTAGTTATTTTAAAGTACTTAGAATTCTAAGTTTTTTTTCCTTCATAAGTTTAGGTCAATAAATGTACTTTTAAAATATTTAAAGTGTCGTTAAAAAGAATAGTATGTTGTTTTTTACTGTTTGCTGTATTTATATAGTAGAATCAGCCGTGCATATATGTAACCTATAAAATTGATTTAAGCATTTATTGTTAGATAAAGAATCCAGACAATACTGTGTTTCTTAGGACTATTAACTGTATTAAGAGAAATCTCCATGAAAAAGGCAAAAAAAAAATTGAAACTGACTAGGCAACTTGATGCAAAAATTACTTTAGACTTAAGTAGTGAAATACATAAAATGCAGAGAAAATGCTTTGTTCGGTAAGTATAGTTTTTCAATAGTTACTAAGAATCTGAGCATCATATTTTATATCAAAATATATATAACCTCTTCCTTTTGACCTACTCTTATAAAAAAAAATTAAACGTGGCTTTTCAAATTACTAAGAATTTATTTTTTTAAAGTTTGATTTCACTAAACCACTATCACATATTCACTTTCAGTATATGTAATACCTTTTCTGTGAGTATTGCACTTTTAACTTTTCGCAGTACCTCCGCATATAAAAAGTCTTGGATCAAGGAGGTTAGAGTGTAGTAATCTCATTTTTCATATAAGGTATATGACATTTTGAAGAAATTAAACTTTCTTCCAAACTGTCTGTCTGTTGTAGCTCCAACTCAATCTTGAGGAAAGATGCAAATCATATTTCAGAGTACAAGAAAGAAAATTATTTCAGCTAACTTAATTGTTTTATCGAAATTATTAATATACTATTTCCCTTCTCTGGTAATAATGTAATTCAACTTCTGCAAAAATAGATTTAAGAGATAGTCTGAGAAATACAAGGAGCCATGGTGGCACAACCGTTAAGCACTTGGTCGAATTCCTGGTGGCGCAATGTTAAGAGCTGGGCGGCTAACCAAAAGGAGCACAGTTTGAATCCACCAGCTGCTCCTTGGAAACCCTGAGGAGGCAGTTCTACTCTGTCAGATTGGGTCTCTACGAGCCGGAATTGACTTGACGGCAATGTGTTTGGTTTGGTTTTATTTTTTTGCTAACCAAAAGGTCGGTGGTTTGAAGTCAGCAGCGCTCTGTGGGAGAAAAGACCTGGCAATCTGCCCCAGTAAAGATTACAACCTAGGAAACCCTATGGGGTGGTTCTACCCTGTCCTGTAGGGTCACTGCGAGTTGGAGTTTACTTGATGGAACACAACAATAACATGAGAAATACAGGGGGCAGTGGTGGTTCGGTGGTAGAATTTTTCCCTTTCATGCAGAAGACTTGTGTTCCATTCCCTGCCAGTGCACTTCAAAGGCAGCTACCACCTGTCTGTCAGTGGAGGCTCAAGTATTGCCATGAAGTCGAATAGGTTCCTGTGGAGCTTTCGGACTAAGACAAACTAGGAAGAAAGGCATGGCAATTTACTTCTGAAAAAACAGCCATTGAAAATCCTACAAAACGTAATTCTAGTATGATGAACATGGGGTCGCCATGAGTTGCAACTGGTTAATAGTGAAGGAGACTTCATAGTGCAGTGGGTAAGGGCATGGATGCTAACTGAAAGATTGCTGGTTCGAATCCACTAGCTGCTTTGCAGGAGAAAGATGTGGCAGTCTGCTTCTATAAAGATTAAGCCTTGGAAACCGTGTGGGGGCTGTTCTATTCGGTTCTGTAGGGTCACTACGAATTGAAATAAATGACAATGGGTTTGGTTTGGGTTTAGAAAATAGTGAATTCAATATTTTTATTGGCTTTTACAAGTCCCGTTCTTGTTTATTAAAATATTTTATATATTCTTAAATAATATGTTTTGTTATTGTTGGTTCATCTGTTTATATTACTGTATTTATGTATTGGCAGTGTCATCGTATGCAGTATGCTTATCAAAATTATCTTTAGAAGTGAAGCAAAAAAAAAATATTTTTTTTACATTGGAATTTAGTCCTTGCTTTATAGTTTGAAATTAAACTAGCTTGACCTTTTCTGAGCAATGTTTTTTAAACCTCCATCAAGATGTTTTTTAAACTAATGCTTTTCCTGAGTTTTAAATTGGTAATTACAAATTTCTCTGTAAAACTAAGCAAAACAATAGATAATGATCTAGAAAAACAGTTACTTTCACTCTTTGACAATCCTCAGCTGCATATGGGATATTTTTTATGGGTTGTGAAAAAAAATGCTTTTCTCAAGGATCTTAACCATCACAGAGCAGTGAAGTTGCAATTTAAATAACTGACATCTATAAAAACATTGTGAGCTAAGAAAGAAAAGTAACCTGGATAGGATACACCATGTCCATGCTGATATTATATTATCCTTATCTGTTCAATTACTTTTCTTTTTTTTGACTTTCTTTTTATAATGTGTGGTTTTATATATATTTGTGTATATAAGTATAAAAATATATAAATGACAGAAACTAAGCACCACCTAAGCGATGACTATCCCTTTCTCTTCCCTCCTGCCCCTGGTAACCAATAATAAACTTTGGTCTCTGTATATTTGCCAATTTCTGGGTATTTCATATATGTGTATCATATAATAGTTGTGCTTTTATGACTGACTTAATTTCACTTAGGATAATGTTTTCAAGGTTCATCCATGTTGTAGCATGTATCAGCACTTCATTTTTGTTTATGACCCAGTAATATTCCACTGAGTTGTGTATGTCACATTTTGTTTATCTGTTGATCACTTGATGGACATGTAGGTGTTTCCACTTTTTGGCTATTGTGAATAACCCTGCAATGAGCATTGGTGTACACAAGTATATGCATACATTCCTGACTGCAGTTCTTTTGTGTATATACCTAGGATTGGAATTGCTGAGTCATATGGTAATTCTCTGTTTAACTTTTTGAGGAAACACTAAACTGTTTTCCACAAGGGCTGCACCAATTTACAATTCTACCGGAAATGGATGAGGTTTCCAATTTCTCCACATCCTTGCCAACACTTGCTGTTTTCTGTTTTTCTGATGTTAGCCATTCTAATGGGAGTAAAATAGTGTCTTATTGTGGTTTTGATTTGCATTTACCTAATGACTAGTGACACTGGGCATCTTTTCATGTGCTTGTTGGTCATTTGGAGTCCCTGGGTGGTGTAAGTGGGTTAAGCGCTTGGCTGCTAACTGTAAAGCTTATTGGCTTGAGGCCACCCAGAGGCACCTTGAAAGAAAGGGCTGGTGACCTACTTCTGAAAAATCAGCCATTGAAAACCCAGAGTAGCACAGTTCTGCTCTGACACACATGGATTTGCAGCAGTTGGAACTGACTCAAGGGCAATGAGCATTTAATGTGTTGGCTATTGGTATATCTTCTTTGGTAAAATGTCTATTCAAGTCTTTTGCCCATTTTTTTGATTGCATTGTTTGTCTTTTTTGTTACTAAATTGTAGGAGTTTTTTTTATATATTCTGGATATTAAACCTTTAGCTGGTATTGGTTCCACCAAATTTTTCTTTTTATTTGTAGGTTTTCTTTTCACTTTGCTGATAGTCCATTGATAAACCACAGTTTTTAATTTTTATCCAGTCTAACTTATTTTGTCTTTTATTGATTGTGCTTCTGATATCATATCTAGGAATCCACTGTCAAAAACTAGAACCTGCAACATTACTTCTTTTTTTTTTTTAAGAATTTCATGGTTTTATTTCTTAGATTCAGGTCACTGATCCATTTTGAGTTAATTTCTTTATATGGTGTGAGGTGTGGTCTGGTTTCATTCTTTTTTGTGTGGAAATCCAGTTTCCCCATTAAATGGACTTTGCACCCTTGTCAAAAACCAGTTGGCCATCGATGCATGGATTTATTTCTTGACTCTCAATTCTATTGCATTGGTCTGTATATTTATCATTATACTGGTACTGCCTCTTTTGATTACTGCAGTTTTATAGTATGTCTTGGAATCAGAAGGTGTGGGTCCTCCACTTGTTTTTCTTTTTCAAGATTGTTTTGGCTATTTGGAGTCCCTTGTAGTTCACTTTTCATTTCTGAAAAAAAAAAAAAAGACGTTTGGACTTTTGACAGATTGTGTTTAATCTGTAGATTGTTTTGAGTAGTATCGACAGTTTAACAATATTAAGTCTTCAAGCCCATGAACATGGTATGTCCTTCCGTTTTTTTAGACCTTTAATTTCAGGAATTTTTATTGTTTTGAGTGTACAAGCCTTTCACCACCTTGATTAAATATATTCTTAAGTATTTTATTTCTTTAGATGCTAAAGAAATAGAATTGTTTCCTTAATTTTCTTTCAGAATGCTCACTGAGATGTATAGAAAGCCAACTGATTTTTGTGCGTTGACAGTGTATCCTGCCACTTTGATGAATTAATTTATTAGCTCTAATAGCTTTCTTGTGGATTCTTTGGGATTTTCTGTATATAGGATTATGTCATCTTCATAAAAGCAGTAGCTTTCCTTCTTGATTGTATACTTTTTATTTATTTTCCTTATATAATTGCTCTCTCCAGGACTTCCAATATATATGAATCTCAGTGGTGAGAGTTGGCACCTTTGTCTTATTCTCGATCTTAAGGAGAAAGCAGTCAGCTTTTCTCCACTTAGTATGATGTTAGCTGTGGGTTTTTCATAAATGTCCTTAATCATATTGAAGAATTTTCCTTCTATTTTTAGTTTGTTGAGTGCTTTTGTCATGAACAGGTGTCAGATTTTGTTAGATACCTTTTCTGCACTGACTAAGATGATCATGTAGTTCTTCTCTTTTGTTCTAGTAATGTGGTGTATTGATTGATTTTCTAATGTTTAATCACCCTTGCATTCCTGGAATAAGTCGCACTTGGTCAGGGTGTATAATACTTTTAATGTGCTTTTGGATTTGGTTTGCTAGTATTTTTTTGAGGACTTTTGCACCTATACTTATAAAGGACCTGGATATTTATAAAAATATTTATATTTATAAAGGACACTGGTCTGTAATTTTCTTTTCTCGTGGTGGCTTTGTCTGACTTTTGATATCAGGGTAATGCTAGCCTCGTAGAATTACGTAGAAAGTATTCTTCTTCTTCTGTAGTTTGGAAAAGTGTAAGGATTTGAGTCACTTCTATAAATGTTTGGTAGAATTCCTCAGTGAATTCATCTGGTCTAAGGTTTTTTTTTTTTTTTCCCTTGGGAGGTTTTAAATTACTGATTCAATATCATCACTTGTTATACGTCTGTTGAGATCTCATGTTTCTTGTTGAGTCTGTGTATGAAGTTTATGTCTTTCTAGGAATTTGTCCATTTCCTCTAGGTTATCTACTTTTTTGGTTTACAGATCTTCATAGTATTCTCTTTTGATCCTTTTTATTTCTGCAGGGTCTGTAGAGTTGTCTATTTCTCCCTTCAGTTATGTCAATGTTAGCTTTATAGATTTTGGGCTCTGATGTTAAATGTATATATATTTAAAATTGTTACATCTTCTTGATGGATTGACCCTTTTATCATTTTATGGTGTCCTTCTTTGTCTCTTATAAGAGACTTTGACCTAAAATCTATTTTGTATGATATTAAAATCACCACCTTGGCACTCGTGGTTACTATTGCATGGAATATTTTTTCCCATTCTTTCATTACAACTTATTTGCGTCTTTAAATCTAAGATGTGTCTTGTAGACAGCATATAGCTGGATCTTGTTTTTTTTTTAATCCATCTGCCTCTCTCTGTCTTTTAATTGGAGCAGTTCTTATGAGGTTGAGTATAGATTTCTAGTTATTTTTCTTGGTGTTTGTGTGGGTGGCTCAGGATATTAGATATGCTCACATGGCCATCATCTTGGAAGTCTGCTGCTCAACTTCTTTTTCAGAGTAGGATATGACTATTAGACATCTTTTCAAAGAAATAGGAATTTGAGATAATATATCTAGGACTGAATGTAGTTTGGAGCAATTTATCTTTTATATTCTTTATGTAATCCAATGGGGAATACCTTTAAAAAAAAGATGTAGTAGGCCTGTATACAAGGCCAGAAAATAGGTGCCATTGATGTAGAATAGATTGGACATTACCATAACATCAGCAGGTTAAAATGGTCACTATGTTAGTGAAGCCAATTTTGTTTCTGCTAAATTACACCTTCCTGAAGATTTTGAAGAAAGCCCTGAAAGAGTTGTGGGGACCTGGCTTTGATATGTTTCTTGCCCTGGTCTTTCCCTTTTCAAACTTACTCACAAAAGAGAAGTAGTACAGTGAGAAACCTCCACATTGGCATTAAAACATGGAACTTAACATATTTTAAAATAGCGTGTGGAAATCCTTAATAGCATTAGCATCTTAGCTTCACAAATATTTAACACCTAGTAAGTTTCAAGAACTGCAGTAGGCACTAGGGATAATATTGTGAGCAAAATAGACATAGTTCCTACCCAGATGGAGTTTATAGTAGTGAAAAAAGACATTAATCAAACAGTCACACAAATCAGCTTAAGTATAATTGCTATAGGCTATAAATGAAAATTGCAGGATGCAATAGTGGGCATGATTCGAGGACCTTGTGTAGTCTGGTAGACACAAAGGTGGTTTGGGGGAAGTTTTCAGAGAAAGGTATGCTGGGGCTAAGTCTAAGAATGAGAGGACATTATTAGGTAAATTGGGAATATTTCAGACCAAGGGAACAGCTTGCATAAAGGCCTGGCAAAAGGAGAGTGGCAGGCATTTTCAAGGAACTAAGGAAAATCTGGAGTCTGTTGGGGGTTAAGTCTGGAGTTCAGTAGATTGGGCAGGAGAATATAAGCTAGGGGTCACATACCTTGTCATTAAAGCTATGCCTGGCTATGTGGAAAATCAACTCTGGAGACAGAACAGTGCCAAGAGAAGGGTGGACCTGGTCGGTTCTCACTGCAAAGTCAAAATTGGTGGAATGAAGTCTTAAAAATTTGTAGAAAGTGCAGGCAGATGTAGAGGACTTTGAATCCCTTCTTATATTGAGTGCACTGCCCAGGTACAGTAGACATGGATAAACAGGACCAGAAGCACTTCTTTCTGGTAGAAATGGTGGCGATACGTGAGGTTTTTAAAGTCATAAGCAAACAACCAAGTATTATGAACAGATTATAAAAAGTGAGCATAGATGTGTATTCTACTCTTTCAATTAAATGAAACAGAACTTTGCTAATCCATCAAGCACTTAATATGATCCATATAAAAATTATTACCTAATATACATTTATAAATAATAATTATTGTGCTTAATTTTAGTTAACATAGAAATCAAGAAAATCACCACATATCACAATCATGAATTTTATTTCATTGGCCAAACCACATTATTAGCTTTCTGTTGCCTAAAACAATCATTAGTAACAACTTTTCCACTAATATGTTTTGTGTCACTGTAGTTTCCTTAATTATACACTCATGTATTAAAGGACAAAGACTGTGTTTCCTTAGGAGCTGAGGTTCCCTTGAATATTCTGTGTCCAAGCATCTCCTGATCTTTCTTCCAGTCTAATTTTTGTTCATCTGTTTTTGGTCTGCTGATTTGTCACAGCATCCTGGGTCTTGGAGCAACCTGAGCCACTGGGGAAATTGGTTGGGTACCTATGTCAAAGTACAAATCATACCAATTTTAAACAGGCAAGGATGCCTTTTTTTGTGACTTGTTTAAAAAAAGAATGGGAAGACAAAGGAAAAGGGACTCTATAGTTGTAGAGGGATAAACTCAAACACAAATTTGGGTTTGACTCCATTGAAACAAAAGGCTGCAAAGTTTTTAAAGAAACTTAAGGTGTTTGATCGATCACTGGATGAGGGAGTGGCTTACTAAGGTTGCAGTTAAAGCCAGTTGCTCAGAATGTGTTATCTTCTTACGATAAGGCCACCTGGACACTGGGAGATCCAAGAGGGAGCATAAGGGAGATAGATACAAGTTAGGAGCCAGGGATAATAAAGATTATTAAAACAGAATGTTATTAAGTCCTCTGATCAGCTGTTTGCATTAAGCCATTTCCGAAACTCACAAAGGTGTGGGAGGATTTCTTTAAAGAAAAAGGCTGAGGTAGAATTCAACTTTGTCACCTTCCATGTAGGAAGAGTGATCATGTATGTATCTTCAGCAGATAAATAAAAACCCAGGCTCCACGAAGGCTAAAAAAACACTGTGAAATTTGGCATTGGTTCCTCTGTATCTGGTCATTTAGAAGCAGAGGCGTGGATTAGACATTTCTCACCTCCACTCCTGGTTAACTACATACAACTAGAACAAGCTGACTCTAAAAGAGTCTTAGATGTAGTGTGATTTCAGGGGAAGAAGGAACCACTGCACATACCAGGAAGGATAAATCATTTATGCAAAATGAAATAGTCAGTGCATCAGTGATATTTGATTTATTTGTCTCTTTTGACTGGGAAGTGGAGATAGTTTTAGAGTTGAGGGATGAAGAGGGTAGGAGGCTGGAGAGCCCTAGTTACCTGGGAGGAATAGAGGGAAAATGCTTCTGGGGTGGGGTAGAAGAGAATCCACAAAAGAAGGAGACCAAAGGCAGTGAAATTTCTTGCCACATTTTTTTCCTTGGATTTATCACGTTTACCTTCATCTTTTTGACAAATAGAAGCGGTGAAGGGGAACTGAAACAGAAACCCAAATCATCAAGCTTGGCTGGTCATTAAGGGACTGTGACTGGCAGAATATCTCCAACTCCTTAACCCCTTTCCTGGTTAGAGTCTTAGGTGGGTCTCTCTTCAAGCTGTGTTGCAGTACTTTGGGCACCACCGCAATTATGCTGTGCCTTTAAAGAGTGAAAATCATTTCCCTCTGTGCATGCCTTTCTTGAACTCAGAACTGTATTACTTCCAATTTTCACAGTATGTAATTTGTGTGAGAAATGGACTTTGCATAAAAAGCCAAAAGACAGTGAATCTGAGAACTAGAGGACTGTTTGTTCTCGGCTTTCTTGTACTGGACTTTGCCCAGAATCATAAATGATGAATTGTTATTACAAGGGCATGCTTAGCCCATCTTGTAAATCACAGTATGAAGAGGGATAAAAGCAGGTTAACACATTTCAACCTCATTTAACTCCTGGTGGGAAAGCATGTAGGTCGTCCACGTATTGGAAACAGTCAGTTATTAGCAACAGGGGCCAGACGTCTGGTTTAATAAGCAGCAACCTGGAGTCTCAGGTTTGTCAAAGATTGAAATACCACTTGCTTGCCTAAGAATCAGATAGAACGATCAGTAAGCTGCACAACTACCAGTATGTAGTAAGGGGTAATGACTTGCGTCATTGCCGCACCATGTGGTAATTGCACTGGTAAATTATAGATGGAAAAGTTCTCTACTTTTGCCTATCTCCCCACAAAGGATTTCATTTGCAATTTCCCTTACGTCCTACTGAAAATACAGAAGATAAAGTAAAATTGGATGATGATATTGAAAAGTACTTATCAAAAAGATAGTCAACAGGGGGCAAAGATGGCTGACTAGGTAGAACTACCGCGGATCCCTGTTGTAACAAAGACTCGGAAAAACAAGTGAATAGATCACATACATGGCAATCTACAAACCCTGACCATCAAACACAGAACTAAGGAGTTAACCTGAGTGAAAGGGGAGTGATAAACCAAGCCCTGAAGCAGCGACCACTTCTGGAACAGGCATCCTGTGCCACAGCCTTGAGCCCTCGCGGTTCCCTGGTGCCAGAGTGGTGGGGCTGATTGCAGCTTACTGAGACGGGGCAAGCACAGGATGCAGCCCTAACCCTTAACCCCCTGGAGTAACCTCGGTAGAGACTCAGCCAGCGCAAGCAGGCTGCAGACTGATGTGGCTGACAAGAGAATGAGCAACCATGGGGAAGCAGCGACTGTTTTTGGAGCTTGGAGCCAGTGTCCCAGTCAGAAAAACTTGGCACCAGGCTTTTGACTAAGCGCAGAGGAGCTAAGCACGGCTTCCTGAGATGGTGCAAGCAGGGGACGCAGCCCCAGCCCCCAGAAGTAACCTGAGCAGAAACCTAGCCAGCACACGCAGCCTGCACAAACACATGGCTGACAGGTGGAGAAATCACAGGGAAGCAGTGACTGGTTTTGGATCCTGGAGTGCAGCATTCCAGCCAGAAAACCTTGGCGATGGGCTTTGGACTAGGAGCAGAGGTGCTGATCACGGCTTCCTGAGATGGCGCAAGAAGGGGTCGCTCCCTGCCCCAGGTGGCTTCATTAACATTGGAATTTCCTGGGCCAGGGAATGAAGTGCTCTGCAGGTTTTTTTTTTTTCCTAATACATTCTCTTGGCCTGAGATAAACAGCAATTAACAACCCAGGGGGGAAAAATCCTTCCCTCACTTCCCTAAACTGGAATAAAAATACAGAACCAGTTCCAGCCAAGCATAAGAGATCCACAGTCTTTGGCTTTCATCCCTACAGGGAACAAGGTGACTATTACAATGCAAAGGCAATTCTGATAGAGATCTGACTGTAATTGCTTTAGCAGAGCAGTGGAAAGAGAAGTTTTCGAGGTCTGATACCTCTCTACCTTTTAAACAGAGCCCTTACTGATCCTCAGCAGGGAACTGAGGGCTGAAGCTCCACCCAAACCACCTAGACACCTGCTAAAGGGGTCTGAGGATAGTGATGCCTACCAATTTTTAGAGGTACAAGCATTGGGTGCCTAAGGTACAGCTGCAGAGCCCACCCACCAAAGTGCTCTAGGAATAGAGACACACCTATCTCACTGGCACATGGGGGAGGGCTGTCTGCATTTGGCCCTCCTTGGAGCATGACCCTTGCCACTACTAGAATCTGGTGCATACAACTATCACCATTACTCCTCTAAGTTAATAGGCGACAGTCTACACCACATACTTGGTGACCCAAAATCAGGACACCTAAGCTGATTCTATTCAAGAATAGTGAATCGACTCTTAGGCTTATATATCTGGTAACAGCCCAAATCAGCTGGTAATAGGACATAAGTGATTCAAAGGCTACAACAATCAGGACACCACAATCTAGTAGCCCATCTGGGTATATTGAAACAAAGCAAAAGAAGATAAGTCTCAGTGAGCAAATATAAAATAAATCATTACAATATCTTACAGATGGCTCAGAGACAGCAGTCGATATCAAATCACATAAAGAAGCAGACCATGATTGCATCTACAAATCCCCAAATTAAAGAATCAAAATCGTTCCCAAATGAAGCCTGGAATTGCCAGATGCAGAATATAAAAAACTAATTTACAGAATGCTTCAAGACATCAGGGATGACCTCAGAAATGAAATAAGGCAATCTACAGAAAAAGCCAAGGAACACACTGATAAAGCAGTTGAAGAAATCAAAAAGATTATTCAAGAACATAGTGGAAAAATTAATAAGCTGCAAGAATCCATAGAGAGACAGCATTCAGAAATCCAAAAGATTAACAGTAAAATTACAGAATTAGACAACTGAATAGGAAGTCAGAGGAGCAGAATTGAGGAATTGGAATGCAGCATGGGGGAGCTGGAGGATAAGGCAATTTACACCAATATAGTTGAAGAAAAATTAGATAAAAGAATTAAAAAAAAAATGAAGAAACCCTAAGAATCATGTGGGACTCTATCAAGAAGAAAACCTTGTGTGTGATTGAAGTTCCAGAACAGGGAGCGATAACAGAAAATACAGAGAGAATAGTTGAAGATCTGTTGGCAGAAAACTTCCCTGGCATTGTGAAAGATGAAGGGTTATCTATCCAGGATGCCCATCGAACCACATACAAGATTGATCCAAAAAGAAAAACACCAAGACATATTATCATCAAACTTGCCAAAACCAAAGATAAAGAGAAAATTTCAAAAGCAGCCAGGGAGAAAAGAAAAGTCACCTACAAAGGAGAATCAATAACAAAAAGTTCAGACTACTCAGCAGAAATGATGCAGTCAAGAAGGCAATGGGATGACATATATAGAGAGCGCTGAAGGAGAAAAACTGCCAACCAAGGATCATATATCCAGCAAAACTCTCTCTCAAATATGAAGGTGAAATTAAGACATTTACAGATAAACACAAGCTTAGAGAATTTGCAAAAACCAAACCAAAGCTACAAGAATTACTAAAGGAAATTCTTTGGTCAGAAAATCAATAATATCAGATAACAACACAACACAAGGTCACAGAACAGAACATCATGTTATCAACTCAAATAGGGAAATCACAAAAACAAATTAAGATTAATTTTAAAAAGAAAAAAAATGCTCAAAACAGGGAACCATTGAAGTTATTATGAAAAAGATTACAATCAAAAAAGAGGGACTAAATACAGGAGGCATAGATCTTCCATATGAAGAGGAAAACAAGGTGATACAGGATGATACAAGCTAGGTTTTTTACTTAGAAAAATAGGGGTAAATATTAAGGTAACCACAAAGAGGCCTAACAATTCAATACTTCAAAATAAAAATCAAGAAAAACATAATGACTCAGCAAAAATAAATTCAACTACTATGCAAATGTGGAACACACAATTTAGAAAAAAAACCTCAACATAAAAAAGTAAGTGGAAAAATGAAATTGTCAACAACACACATAAAAAGGCATCAAAATGACAACACTAAACTCGTCTATAATTACGCTGAATGTAAATGGACTAAACGCACCAATAAAGAGACAGAGAGTCTCAGACTGGATTAAAAAACATGAACCATCTATATGCTGCCTGCAAGAGACACACCTTAGAGTTAGAGACACAAACAAACTAAAACTCGAAGGAAAAAAATACATCAAGCAAACAGCAATCAAAAAAGAGCAGGAGTGGCAACATTAATTTCTGACAAAATAGACTTTAAAGTTAAATCCACCACAAAGGATAAAGAAGGACACTACATAATGATTAAAGGCACAATTTACCAGGAAGAAATAACCATATTAAATATTTATGCACCCAACGACAGGGCTGCAAGATACATAAAACAAACTTTAACAGAACTGAAAAGTGAGATAGACACCTCCACAACTATAGTAGGAGACTTCAACACACCACTTTCGGAGAAGGACAGGGCATCCACTAAGAAGCTCATTAGAGACATGGAAGACCTAATTGCTACAATCAACCAACTTGACCTCATTGACTTATACAGAACACTCCACCCAACTGCTGCAAAGTATACTTATTTTTTTCTAGCGCACGTGGAACATTCTCTAGAATAGTCCATATATTAGGTCATAAAACAAACCTTTGCAGAATCCAAAACATCGAAATATTACAAAGTATCTTCTCAGACCATAAGGCCATAAAAGTAGAAATCAATAACAGAAAAATCAGGGAAAAGAAATCAAATACTTGGAAACTGAACAATACCCTGTTCAAAACAGACTGGGTTATAGAAGACATTAAGGAGGGAATAAAGAAATTCATAGAATGCAGCGAGACTGGAAACACTTCCTGTCAAAACCTCTGGGACACAGCAAAAGAAGTGGTCAGAGGTCGATTTATATCAGTAAATGCACACATACATAAAGAAGAAAGAGCCCAAATCAGAAAACTGTCCCTACAACTTGAACAAATAGAAAGCGAGCAACAAAGGAATCCATTAGGCACCAGAAGGAAACAAATAATAAAAATTAGAGCAGAATTAAATGAATTAGAGAACAGAAAAACAGGTGAAAATTAACAAAGCCAAAAGCTGGTTCTTTGAAAAAATTAACAAAATTGATAAACCATTGGCCAGATTGACTAAAGAAACACAGGAAAGGAAACAAATAACCCGAATAAGAAATGAGATGGGCCATATCCCAACAGACCCAACAGAAATTAAAAGAATCATATCAGATTACTATGAAAAATTGTACTCTTAACAAATTTGCGAACCTAGAAGAAATGCATGAATTCCTAGAAACACACTACCTACCTAAACTAACACAATCAGAAGTAGAAAAACTAAATAGACCCATAATAAAAAAAGAGATTGAGAAGTTAATCAGAACACTCCCAACAAAAAAAAGCTCTTGCCCGGACGGCTTCACTGCAGAGTTCTACCAAAGTTTCAGAGAAGAGTTGACACCACTACTACTAAAGGTATTTCAAAACATAGAAAAGGATGGAATACTACCTAACTCATTCTATGAAGCCAGCATATCCCAGATACCAAAACCAGGTAAAGACACCACAAAAAAAGAAAATTACAGACCTATATCCCTCGTGAACACAGATGCAAAAATCCTCAACAAAATTTTAGCCAATAGAATTCAACAACATATCAAAAAATAATCCACCACGACCAAGTGGAATTCATACCAGGTATTTTTTTATGCAAGGTTGGTTCAATATTAGAAAAACAATTAATGTAATGTACCATATAAGTAAAACGAAAGACAAAAAGCACATGATCTTATCAATTAATGCAGAAAAGGCATTTGACAAAGTCCAACACCCATTCATGATCAAAACTCTCACCAAAATAGGAATTGAAGGAAAATTCTTCAACATAATAAAGGACAATTATACAAAGCCAACAGCCAACATCATCGTAAACGGAGAGAGCCTGCAAACATTTCCATTGAGAACAGGAACCAGAGAAGGATGCCCTTTATGACCGCTCTTATTCAACATTGTGTTGGAGGTCCTAGCCAGAGCAATTAGGCTAGACCAAGACATAAAGGGCATCTGGATTGGCAAGGAAGAAGTAAAATTATCTCTGTTTGCAGACGTCATGATTTTATACACAGAAAACCCTTAGGAATCCTCCAGAAAAATACTGAAACTAATAGAAGAGTTCAGCAGAGTATTGGGATACAAGATAAACGTACAAAATCAGTTGGATTCCTCCAAAAAAACCCAGTGCCGTTGTTCCTCCACATCAACAAAAAGAACATCGAAGAGGAAGTCACCAAATCAGTACCATTCACAGTAGCCCTCAAGAAGATAAAATATTTAGGAATAAATCTCACCAAAGATGTAAAAGACTTATACAAAGAAAACTACAAAGTACTACTGCAAGAAACTAAAAGGGACCTACATAAGTGGAAAAATATACCTTGCTCATGGATAGGAAAACTTAACGTAGTAAAAATGTCTATTCTACCAAAAGCCATCTATATATACAATGCACTTCTGATCCAAATTCCAGTGACATTTTTTAATGTGATGGAGAAACAAATCACCAACTTCACATGCAAGGGAAAGAAGCCCCGGAAAAGTGTAAAACAAAAAAAGTATAGCATTACTGAAAAAGAAGAAAGTGGGAGGCCTCACTCTACCTGATTTTAGAGCATGTTATACAGCCACAGTAGTCAAAACAGCCTGGTAGTGGTACAACAACAGACATATAGACCAATGGAACAGAATCGAGCGCCCAGATATAAATCCGTCCACATATGAGCAGCTGATATTTGACAAAGGCCCAGTGTCAGTTAATTGGGGAAAAGATAGTCTTTTTAACAAACGGTGCTGACATAACTGGATATCCATCTGCAAAAAAAATGAATCAGGACCCATACCTCACACCATGTACAAAAACTAACTCCGAATGGATCAAAGACCTAAACATAATGTCTAAAATGATAAAGATCATGGAAGAAAAAATGGGGACAGCATTAGGAGCCCTAATACAAGGCAAAAACAGAATAGAAAACATCAATAAAAATGACGAAGAGAAACCAGATAACTGGGAGCTCCTAAAAATCAAACACCTACGCTCATCTAAAGACTTCATCAAGAGAGTAAAAAGACCACCTACAGAGTGGGAAAAAATTTTCAGCTATGACATCTCCGACCAGCGCCTGATCTCTAAAATTTATATGATTCTGCTAAAACTCAACCACAAAAAGACAAACAGTCCAATTAAAATTGGGCAAAGGATATGAACACGCACTTCTCTAAAGAAGATATTCAGGCAGCTAACAGATACATGAGGAAATGCTGTCGATCATTAGCCATTAGAGAAATGCAAATTAGAACTACAATGAGATTCCATCTCACTCCAACAGGCTGGCATTAATCCGAAACACACAAAATAATAAATGCTGGAGAGGCTGTGGAGAGATTGGAGCACTTCTGCACTGCTGGTGGGAATGTAAAATGGTACAGCCACTTTGGAAATCGATCTGGCATTTCCTTAAAAAGCTAGAAATAGTACAACTATAAAGCACCCAGAAATGCCATTCCTCGGAATATATCCTAGAGAATTAAGATCCTTTACATGAACAGATACATGCACACCCATGTTTATTGCAGCTCTGTTTACAATATGAAAAAAGTGGAGGCAACCAAGGTGTCCATCGACAGATGAATGGGTAAATAAATTATGGTATATTCACACAATGCAATACTACGCATCAATAAAGACCAGTGATGAATCTATGAAAGATTTAATAACATGGAGTAACCTGGAAGGCATTATGCTGAGTGGAATTAATCAGATGCAAAAGGACAAATATTGTATAAGACCTTATTATAAGATCTTGAGAAATAGTTTAAACTGAGAAGAACACCTTCTTTTCTGGTTACGAGCGGGGGGAGGGAGGTAGGGTGGGAGAGGGTTATTGACTGATTAGATAATAGATAAGAACTACTTTAGGTTAAAGGAAGGACAACAGTCAATACAGGGGTGGTTAGCACAACTGGACTGGACCAAAAGCAAAGAAGTTTCCTGAATAACCTGAGTGCTTCGAAGGTCATCAGAGCAAGGGTGGGGGTTTGGGGACTGTGGCTTCAGGGGACACCTAAATCAATTGGCAAAATAAATTCTATTAAGAAAACATTCTGCATCCCACTTTGAAGTGTGGCGTCTGGGGTCTTAAACACTAGCAAGTGGCCATCTAAGATGCATCGATGAGTCTCAACCCACCTGGATCAAAGGAGAATGAATAACACCAAGGTCACAAGGTAATTATGAGCCTACGAGACAGAAGAGGCTACATGAACTAGAGACTTACATTGTCCTGAGACCAGAAGAACTTAGATAGTGCCCGGCCACAACCGATGACTGCCCTGACAGGGAGCACAACAGAGAACTCCTGAGGGAGCAGGAGAACAGTGGGATGCAGACCCCAAATTCTCATAAAAACACCAGACTTAATGGCCTGAGTAAGACTAGAAGAATCCCTGCAGTCCTGGTCCCCAAACCTTCTTTTGGCCCAGGACAGGAACCATTCCCAAAGACAACTCATCAGACATGGGTTGGACTGGACAATGGGTTGGAGAGAGATGCTGATGAGGAGTGAGCTACTTGCATCAGGTGGACACTTGAGACTATGTTGGCATCTCCTGTCTGGAGGGGATATGGGAGTGTAGACGGGGTTAGAAACTGGCAAAAGAGTCACGAAAAGAGGGACTGGAAGGAGGGAGTGGGCTGACTCATTATGGGGAGGGTTAGTTGGAGTACGTAGTAAGGTGTATATAATTTTATATGCAAGAGACTGACTTAATTTGTAAACTTGCATTTAAAGCACAATAAAAGTTAGTTAAAAAAAATAGTTGAGTATTAGGAGCTTCGTGCATGCCAAGTATTATTCTCAGCATAATGCGTGCATTCTTTTATTTAATCTTCACATTGACTTTGAGAGGTTCTGGTATTTTTCCTATTTTTCAGATTAATTAGCTGAAGCACAGAATTATGTAACTCGGTCTAAGTCACAAAACTGCAAAGATTCAGAATCTATATTTTATGCCTATTAACTATACTACACAAGTATGATTTAATGGTATTTAAATAACAAGAAAATACAAATGAAAATGATTTTGAAAGCAGAGAAATTACGTAGTGCTTGCATTCCTCTGGTGATCTGCTTCTGTAAAAATTATAGCCAAAGAAGCCCCTTGGGGCAGTTTTACTCTCTCGTGTAGGGTCACTGTAAGTCAGAATCAACTGGATGGCACAGAACCACAACAACAAAGCCAGTATTGCAATGACAGATTCAAGAAGAAAGCTTTGAAACTTTTGAAGTTGGCACTATAGATCTAGAGCATTGTTCTTTTGACTGAAGAGAGTTGGTTGAAATAGAAAATTGGTAAAAACAACTAAAGCAAACATTTTATTTACTGATCTTTTTATTCACCAATTTATTATTTAGAAAAAGGCTAAAGGTAATTAGTATCCTGGGAGAAAAATAAAGATAGTGGTTTAGCAAAATGGTTACTAAGAGAAAACAGAGTTATATGAAAGTGAATATGAGAAAAGTAAAGAAAATTTGAACGTATGTGAAGCAAAGGATCATACCTAAGATCATATTATTCAGTTACTAAGACTTTTAAAATGTCCATTTTGGAAGCTTTGGCCAGGGACATCCATTCTGAAACTTTTTGTTATTGCACAGCAATTATCTTTCTTTTGATATTGTTATTTATTTTTTTTCAGTGTTTCTTAGTGGGACTTTGAGGTTTCCTACTGATACTTTTTCTCCCTAATGCGTTTGTACCTCTGTGACATTCACTTTTTTTTTTTAACCACTATGCTGATGATCATGAAACTATTGTAGAGATGTTAAGAGGTTTAAATGTGAAATTACTTGACCTAGGGCTTAACACTTATGCCTTCTTGTTAGTGTATTTCACCTTGTTCCAAAAGTTTCTAGTGGTTCACAGAAATGTATAGATAATAGCATAAAATTAATAGAAAATGTGCCAGAATAAAGAAAGAATGAGGGGGAAAATCAGGTCAGGTGTAGAACTGGTACACAATATGAATATCCTGAGTTATTATGTGGTTACTGGAGATGGGCTACAAAGTTAGCTAGAGCAAGGAAGACGTGATCAGTTACCGAAGATGAAAAATGCAGCTTTCCTTGGTGTTCAAATTTAAAGGACGTTGCCCCTGTGGATTCTTGGTTGGTGTACAATATTCTCTCACCCTTTCCCCTATCATAAAAGAATGGCAGGCTTCATAGGACCCTTTCTTGTAACATTTCTCACTGCCAGGTGCTGATATAACTAGAAAGAATTTTTCGCTTAAACTAGATCTGAAACACACACATACACACACACATGCATTTCAGTTATTCTTGTAGGACATAAAAAGGAACATCCAAAGTAATTGATAGATTATAAGTCTTTCAGGAAATTTTCTCTAAATACGTTTTCTTACATAGGAGGCTTTGATTAATAATAGAGACAGCAAAGAGTTTAGAGTTATATTCTTTGTTGAGAACCTGCATGTGGTTATTCTCACTTCTTCACAGATACTGGATTAATTAACTTATTTTCTATTTAAACAAATGCTTAAAGTAAATATAATGAAATTTAACATTGTATTAAGATTTTGTAACAACACTGAATTTAGTTATATATATATAGTACTATAAATCTATATTTACTATATTTATTATAATCTATGTTTACATATATGCATTTATATATATAATTATATCTATGTATGCATGTATTTTATATTATTATGTGATATATATTGGACATTATATATATGTACGTGTACATATATATATAACTATATACATGGGGCCCTGGTGGTACAGTGATTAAGTGTTTGATTGCTAACCAAAAGGTTGGCAGTACAAAGGGTTGGTGTGTATATATATATACATATATTTAGAGAGAGAGAGATCACATAACAATTATAACATTTTAGATTGCTAAGTAATTGATATCATATAAATAAAACACGAAGAACATCTTTACAACTTGCCCATCACCAGTTATCACTATAAGCCTCTAAATTTTCCAGTTCAAAACTTTATAGTGGTTTTGTTCTATTTTTTCATCTTCTTTCTCAAATTTTATCAGACTCCACCTTTCTTGGTAGGGTTTCTTCCTTTCTTATTTAAATGACTGTGGCACTTCCTAGCCTACTTCTATTTTTCAAGTCTATTCTCCGAGCCCCCTTTTTCAGTAATTTTCCACAGTCAACTCAAATCTCATTCAATCTAAGTACCATTTTTATCATCATCTTCTTAAAACATGATTTTAACACTCAGTTTTTTAAAATCTGTTATATCACTAATTCTTATTACGTGAAATTTAAATGGCTCAACTCAGCATTCATTCAGTGGCCTTCATTAATTGACTTTTCTTCCCAAAATATTTCTTGGAATTTAATCACTATAGTTGTTCACAGAAATCTTTTCACACTCACCTCACAGAAATCTTTTCATGCTCACCTCACGTGCTGATGTCAGCTTCAGTGCCTTTGCTTGTATCAGACCATGGTTTGAGGACATCTTGCGTGTCTTCCTGTACATGTTGTCGTCTCTATGATAGGACCCAGAACTGGACACAGAACCAGATTTTATCAATGAAATCTTTGAAATCATTCAAGCTGTTTAATAATATTTTACTTGTTGCATTGTTTTATAATTGTTCTCATGTTATTTCAGGTGTATATAGTTTTTTTTTTTTTTATAATAGGTATAGCATATAATTTTTTTAGGGAAAAGGCCATTTCTTCAATTTATTTTGGATCCTCCTACGCTATTTAATATAGGTGCTTTACACAAAGGTTCCGTGATTTTTAATTTTGTAAAATCGGGAAGATTATTCTCAAAAGAAAAAATAAGTAATGTCTATGAATATGTATATGCATCACACAAAAACAAAACAAAACAAAAAAACACCTTGCCATTGAGTTGATTCCGTCTTATAGTGACCCGAGTAAAACTGCCCCATAGGGTTTCCAAGGAGCGCCTGGTCGATTCGAACTGCCAACTTTTTTGGTTAGCAGCTGTAGCTCGTAACCACTGCTCCGCCAGGGTTTTCATGCATCACATATATACATACATATGTATATTATTATAACAGAAATGAGGGGTGATTTGAATTAGGGTTATTTTTTCCTCATGGAAACAGAAGTGTTTTTTAAAGCTCTTTCTAAACCTGGGTGGGGTAGTTTAAATCATTTGACTTGAAAATGCCTTTTCCACATCTAGTTTAATATTCACAAGGAGCTTTCCTTTGGAAATGGCAAAGAAGAATGTGCTTCAGTCCATAATTCATACTGTGACAGTTCAAATGGTTGTTAAAGTGAGTTCTGGAATTTACACAGGGAGCTGCTCAGTGAAAGCCATCAATTTCCTTGACAGCCAGCGGTGCCATTGTCCAGGGGGCTTGTGGAGGTGTTGTAAATGATCAAACCCACCTCATGCTCAAATAGGTGATGGCCGTAACACTTACGTAATTGGGAGGAACAGAATGGAATTTTTTTTTTTTTTGGTGTTTAGTCCTGTAAATTTCTTTTTGAAGAACAATAACAGTTTGGAGTATGTTTCAGTTATGCTGTGCTAGTATGAATAAATAATGGTATTTTTGAAGGAAAAAAATCTGTAAAAAGGATCAATGACAGGCATGGAAACATGACCCAAGGCTTTAAATGGAACAAGGCACGTTTCTAATGCATGTATACCCCCAGTCTTATTCCTTGTACCATGTCAGACCCTTTCCTGTTTGTCTTTGCCACATGGAGTGACTCTTTGGCATTTAACTGCACTCACCCTTTCAGTACCAGAAAGAAGCTTGTGGTACATCCTTACATTTGGAACTTCACTGCTACATAGCAGGTAAGAGAGAGACAAACTTTAGTCACTTATAAGCTTGCTAATTCTATTCCTCCTACAACGATTTCCAAGTAATGTCTAGTTTTAGTAAACCTGATAAAGAAGAGAAGAGGATGTGCCTTTGAGGATCCCAAACTGTACTCTAATTGAACTTATTTCTCTTTCCATGTGAGGACAGGATGGTATATGAGAAGCATTTGAAAGATTATTTCAGACATACAGAGTCCTTGAGCTTATATTGTGTGGGAGTAAGACATACAAAAATAACTACTCTATTAGCTAGAACATGGTTTGTGGAACAGTACTATGGGAATATTGGAGAAAGCTTCTTGGAAAGAAAGCTTATTAAGAAAGTAAATTTTGTATATTGCAATTAATATATTAGAAATGGAGTGGAAATGGCAAGCACAAAGGCACAGGGTTCTGCATAGGGCATGTTCTAGAAAAAACGCAGTAGATAGAGTTAATGGAAACAATACAGGATATGTAAGGATCAGTAATGGATCATATTGGTACTTTTGGATAAGATCGTAGAGTATTTATATTGTCAAGCTAAAGAGTTGAACTTTTTTTTTGTCTTTAGGCTGTGGGGAGTTGTCGAAAAGTTTTGAATAAGCAAGCATAGTTGTAGCTTTAGTGGAATTGCTATTTCAGAACTATGTGGAATAGTTTGGAAGAAATAGAATGGGAAGATTTATTAAGCTGCTTTAATGGGATAAAAGACATTAGACAATGAAAATGGAAAAAAAATCCAATAAAAAAAAAAAAACTTCAAAAGCGTAGTCAGCGAGAGTTGAGAATGGATTGGGATAAAGACTGTTGATGCCATGAAATGAGAGCAAATATAATAAGAGGAACAGTTTGTGGCAGAGGGGTTTTACAGATTACTGTTTATCGTGTTCTTTCAATGCACTTTGGTATTATCCATTTGCACTGTAAAATTCTAGAAGGCAAAATTTCTAGTATTTAATGTACCTTGAAAAGCACCCAAGGAAGGTGCTTTTTAGTATACTCATTTTCATTATTGATGGAATTTAATTCAATTCAGCAAGCAAGAGTTGAGGGCTGATGTTGAGTTGAGGTTTTTGGTGATGTCTTTGAAAACAAAAGATTAAGATGTTCCTACCTCCACTGAGGAGCCCTGGTGGGCGGTGTAGTGGTTAAGAGCTTGGCTGTAAACCAAAAGGTTGGCAGTTCGAACCCACTAGCCACTCCTTGGAAACGCTATGGGGCAGTTCTTTTCTGTCCTGTAAGGTTGCTGTAAGGTCGCTATGAATCAAAATCGAGTCAACGGCCATGTTTTTTTTTTTTTTTTTCTTTTTGTGGGTACTTAACTGAACTCAGAAAGGGAAAAAGGAAAAATAATTATTGTATAGCATACTATTTTAAAAAACAAAGTATAAAAATTATGGAGCTAGTACAGAGGAAAAATGATTATGTGATACGCATTATACATGTACTAGATAGATAGCTGCCATTGAGTTGACTCTCACACGTGGCAACCTTGACATTGCGGCTATTGTGCCAAGCCATCCACCAAGGTTCTCTTTCGCCCTGCCTGACCTCCTAATTCACCGAACATGATGTCCTCCTCTGGGGATGGTTCCCTCCTGATGACCTGTCCACCATGGTGACCCTGGTGGTATTTGAAATACTTGTGGCATAGCTTTCCAGCATTTTGGCAACACACGAAGCACCACAGTACAACAGACTGACACATGGGTCATGGATACAAGTAATACATACACGTAAAAGCTACTATATTGAACTTAAGCTGTTTTAAATTTACTGGTTTTGTATTCTTCATGACTTGACTGGGAAGGTTAAGCAATCCTAGGTGCATGGTAGAAAAGTTAACTAAAAATAAGAAGGACTTAAATGCCTGACATCAAGTAGCAAAAATTCTCTATCGATTAGCATTATTTCAGTTGAAAACGATAGAAAACACAGCTCAGATAGCCTAAATAATCAGTGCACTTAACAAAGCAAGAAATCTGGAAGTAAGGCAGTTTCAGGGTGGGCTCAAGAATGTTATTTAGGGGACAGGTACTTCTAACTTCCCCTAAGCATTTTCTTGGGTTAGCCTGTCCTCTGGCAGTGGTTCTCCTTGGCCCTGGGTGGCTGCTGTAGTTGCAGGTATCACAAACAGTGACAAAATCCAGAGACAGAGAATTGTGCTTGCCAGAGGCATCCCAACAGATTTACCCTCATATCCTATTGGCTAAAATTCTGCCACATGCCCCTGCAAGCATGCCAGAACCAAATCTTGGTAAAGACAAAGAGACCGCTAGGAGTGACTTAGAAAAGTTGCATTCTACTGTTCCTGGAACTGGGATGGGCTCAGCCTCCCCTGAAGGACTTGATCGCTTCGAAGAGTGTAAATTACTGGGTATGTGGAACACTGGTGGGGGAAGATGGGAGGTTGGGATGGAGCGAGGGTCTGACTATTATGAAGTAATAATAACCTAGTTCTAATACTTTAACCTTTTGATTGTTTTCCTCTTCTTTAATTCTGAGCAGTTATCAGAGGAAATTACAATTTTAGCAAGGGTTCCAATTCTTCTCTTGGCAAACAGAATGGTCCAATATATGCATGTTCTCAAATTTCCTTATGGAAATAACAATGTAATAAACACGCCATCGACTTCTAACTAGGCTCTTTGGAAAATTGTTGGCTGCTCCATTTTGTTCCTGTGAAAACAAAGCTTCTTTCTAACAAAATCAGCATTTATCATCTAGCTTTTGAGGGAGTTTTGCTATCCTCAGTGCTGGGGCAATAGATGATAAGGAAGGGAATCTGCTTCACAGCTGTGGCTGAGATGAACTCTTCCTTAAAAAAAAAAAAAAAATTTTTTTTTTTGCCAAATATCCTCAAAAAAGCAACTTAGAAGCAAGGACTTGGTCTTACCTAAAATTTTAAACTAGACCACCCACCAGGATTATGACTGATGGAGCACTTGCCTGCCAAAATGCCCTTACTAAAAAAAAAAATCATTCTTTACCCAGAAGGTCATGCTGTACATGACTGAGAAGAGCAGTGAAGAAGAGCCTGAAGGCCCTGTCAGGATACAAAGTGGGCTGGGAGGAGAGGAGGGCAGGGCTCCTTATGGGGCTGGGACTGTCATCTGAAACTTAGCCTGCATCTCAGTGACTACTGTTTCTCTTTCTTGTCGCGTATCATCTGCTCATTAATAAATATAATTTTGTCTGTCAGCAGCAGGCATCTGTTGATCACTTACGGTGGATGTAGGATTTTTATGTAGTTCTTTTTATGCCCCGCCCTTTTCGAGTTTTGCTGATTTGACATGTTTAAATTGGATTGTGTGAAGAAGGGCCATACCCAGTCAGAATTGTGGGATTAGCAAAGATTGACAAGCATTTTACTTGGCTTTGTTCCTTTTAATATCTGCTTTAACATTTTATTGATTCCCCACAGTCTAGAGAGCTACACTATTTTTAAAACAACAACGGTTACAAAAACTCTTTCTCTGGTATTAAAGACAGCAATAGGAAAGTTAAAATGAATTTCTTAAAAAAATAGCTTTTAGAAGGTTTGTAGGAGCACATCTTAGGTAATGCTTAATAAAAATTAATTTAGAAATCTGTATGCCTAAATTAAAAAGCTCTTTTAATGAAGTGGCCTCATATAGTCTATTACAAGTGTAATAGTCTGTAAGTTCAGTACCTGACACAGTGAGTAAAACAGATTATTTAAAGGCAACACCTATGGAAACTCAACGGTATCAGAGATGCTCAAGGGTAACCAAATATAATAAATTTTAATGAATTTAATAAATGTCACAAATACACATACTCATCTTGTGTAATTTTATAAGAAAGAGGTATTTTCTTGAATTGAGGATGGTAGGGGCCTGTCTCAGAGAACTGAGTCTTTGGCTGAACGGACACTCCAAAGATAGAAGAAAAATGAGGCAAATTTTTTTTTCTTTAATCCTTTTAGAAAATTCAAATAAACCATTCTGATAATTTTATTCTTTTGTTTTAAAAATCAGTTTTTTTCATTTACTCCTAATATTTTCAGGCTTCAAGTATTATGCTAAATTCTAATGAAAATATTTTTAATACAGTCAGCACATTTTAATGTCAAAAATTATTAAAAGAAGATCATGAAAAATCGCTTTGACTGCTCACACATACACATATACTTACATTTGTTTTATATATATAGTGACTTTAAGGATAAAGCTTACACAAAGGGAGTTATACCATGGAAGATACAGCTTGGTCGACTGCTCTTTAAAATTTATGTATTGTTAAGTTGTTATTAGTTGCAATTGAGTCGATTCTGACTCATGGCGAACCCATGTGTGCAGGGTAGAAGTGCTCCATAGGTTTTCAAGGTTGTGATCTTTCAGAAGCAGGTTCTCAGGCTTGTTTTCTCAGGCATCTCTGAGTGAGTTTGAACCGCCAACCTTTCAGCTAGTAGTAGAGTCCTTACTATTTGCGCTATTCAGGGACTCCTGTTATTCAGTAGACCTACTCAAATCTGTTAAGTGGAATCTATCTTTAAGTGGACTACTGAAACAAGGTTATTTTTGACGGTGTAATATTCCATAGAAGGAGTGTATCATATTTGTTTAGCTAGATTTTTTTTGTTACACATTTAAGTTGCTTTTGTGCTCATATTTTAGATTTTTGTCTCTAAGTATTTCTAGGCATCTCTGATGATTTTCCTAGAATAAATTCCTTAATGTAGAATTACTCTGTCAGTGAGTATGAGCATGAGTATGAGCATGGCTTTTAATGTATACTACCAAATTGTAGTCCAGAGAGTATGTTCCAGTTTCTATATATAATAATTTTTCCATATATGTAAAAATGGCATGAGGGTGGTATCTGGCCTCATCTAACTTCACAAGGAGGAAGGAGAATCAAGATCAACAGCCCATGACTGATTCCTATGAGGCAGAAGTCAGACTTCCCACCTCCTCTGCCATCTTTACCAATTCTGACACGAACCGTCCCTCCCACAGCACTCCCTACTTCTATGCTGGGTTCCATAATTCAATTCAGTGGCCACACAGAACTCACAGACAACATTCAGGGTTATGGGGTTTATTAGGGAAGTAACAGTTATAGTTCAGGCTCAGGAACACTCAGGATACAGTTCTTCCATCAGTACAGCCTCTCGAGGCACACCTCTCTCCCTGGCCCTCAGTTTCTGCCCAAAGGCACTCAGCTTTCTTGCTCTGTGGGCCGGGAAGCCCACCTGGCTATCTCTTGTAGGTCTCTCCTTCCTTGGTGGTGGTGGGCTCTTTTCTTTCCTGCATCTGGGGTGAATCACCTCAAGCTCAGTGAGATGGCGTAATTGCCCAATCCCTATCTGCACAGTCCTGCCTAATCACTAATAATAGGTGGGAGTTATAAGACCCTGGCTAGGAAGACCACGCAGAAGTGATCCATCACACCGCAGTGTATTAGTTATTATTTGGTAAAAGCTAATTGCTACCCATAACTTCATAGTTTCTACATCATTGTAAAATACAGGCTTATCAAATGTTGACTACAGAGCACTACGTTAGTCTTTCTTACTTTTCTCACATATTACATTTATCAACCTGTCATTGGCTAAATAAGTGGAAAAAAAAAACAAAAACACAGAGACAGGAAATTGACATACACAGTTCTTGAATTAGCAATGACAATAAAATTACTCATTTCAAAAAATGTTAAAATGCTTACAGCCAGGCAATGTTTTTGTCTTGCTAATAAGTTCTGTTTTACTGTGCGTTGATAAAAAATAAAAAGATGAACAATCAGACATGGACTTTGCTCCCTAGAAAAAACTTAAGGATCTAAATAAATAATATTCAGATTTTAATTATTTCAGGTAAATCATCACATTTGTGGCATACTTTACCCGGGGAAGCAGAGTAACAGTTTTTCCTTTAAATGTTTGTTCTGTTTTATCTGCCTGTTCAGTCCACATTTAGATAATAACCTTGCAGAAGATAAGCTCCAAAATTTGAGGTATTTAAAAGCCTCCCTCTTGAAATGGCAGTTTAGTTTAATAATAATAAGAGAATTTGCCGCCCCCCCCCCCCTTCAGCTGACAGGAAAGGTCTTCTGAAGTATTGGTTATGATGATAGTAATTTTTCCACCCTAAAAAAAAAAAAAAAGAATTTTCTTTTTTTTTTTATATGAAGGAGAGGGCCTGGCAAGTATTGAGTCAGAGCGCTCTACTATTTTTTAAAAGATGAATCCATTTCTTTCTGGAATGAATTAGATAGTTGGAGCAGTGCAGTATGCCAGTATGTCAAAACAGGGTAATTTGAGCTATCTTAGGTTTTTGTATTGGACCTTTATTTTACTTTTTGGTGTGATACCTACCTAGGCAGTTGCATAGACATTTAACTGTAAAAGCAAATATCAAAGAGTTGGCGTTATATGCTCTATGGATTATTTGTAACTTTTTTTCTTTAAAATGGAAGGTTGAAATCTAAATGAAAGATAAAAAAATTTTTTTTGTATTGAAAATTTATATAAACATATGTCTATAAATTATTAAAGTCTGCTGAGCTAAATCCTATAAGAATCCACCTAAATCCTATAAGAATCCACCTAAATTAGGCCTCTGCAATTCAAGCATTGTATTTAGTAATTTGAATAATTAAATAGAATGTTAATAAATGATAATACTTGGTGAATTTTGGCATTATGGTAAGCAATTACATAATTAAAAAGGAATTAATATAAGTGTAGTATAGCTTTTATTAATAAGAGTGTGGTATAGCTTTGAGGGCATAACCTCTTGACCAACTGATACTGTTGGGTTTGAATCCAGCCTCCAGCATTTAGTAGCTGTATGGCCTTGGACAATTATTTAATCTGTCTAGTTACCAGTTTTCTCATCTGTAAAATGAAGGCAATAGTAGACATTGAGAGGTAAACCATGAAATGCCAGTAGCTGAGTAAAAAGAAAAAATTTTTTTTTAGTACAGGGAAATAATAACTGCTAAATAAATGATAGTTGTTTTGTTGTTATTTTATTGGTCGTTGTTAGGTGCCATGGAATCACTGCTGACTCATGAACCCGTTGTCCTTCAGTCAGTTCTGGCTCATGGTGACCCTATAGGACAGAGAACTGACCCATAGGGTTTTCAAGGAGCGGCTGGTGGATTTGAACTGTTGACCTTTTGGTTAGCAGCAGAACTCTTAACTACTGCGCCACCAGGGCTCCTCATGACCCTATATACAATGCAAAGAAACACTGCCTGGTCCTGAGCCATCCTCAAGATCTCTGTTATGCTTGAGCCCATTGTTGCAGCCACTGTCTCAGTCCATCTCATTGAGGGTCTTCCTCTTTTTTGCTGACCCTCTGCTTTACCAAGCCTAATGTTCTTCTCCAGGGACAGACTCCTCCTGATAACATGTCTGAAGTATATGAGACAAAGTCTCACAGTGCTCACTTCTAAGGAGTATTCTGGCTGTACTTTTTCCAAGACGGATTTGTTCTTTTGATTGTGGATGGTATATTCAATATTCTTCACCAACACCTTAATTCAAAGGCATCAATTCTTCTTTGGTCTTCCTTATTCATTGCCCAGCTTCTGCACACATATGAGGCGATTGAAAACACCGTGGCTTGAGTCAGGCGTACCTTAGTCCTTAAAGTGACATTGTTGCTTTTTAGCTCTTTAGAGGTCTATTGTAGCAGATTTGCCCAATGCAATGAATGCATCGTTTGATTTCTTTACGACTGCTTCAATGGGTGTTGACTGTGGAGCCAAGTAAAATGAAATCCTTGACAGTTTCAGTATTTTCTCTGTTTATCATGATGTTGCTCTTGGTCCAGTTGAGAGGATTTTCACTTTCTTTATGTTGAGGTGTAATCCATGCTGAAGATTGTAGTCTTTGATCTTCGTCAGTGTGTGCTTCAAGTCCTCTTCACTTTCACCAGGTAAAGTTGTGTCATGTGCATATCACAGGTTGTTAATGAGTCATCCTCCAATCCTGATATAGTCCACCTTCTTGGATTATTTGCTAAGCATACAGATTTAATAAGTATGGGTAAAGGATACAACTCTGTTACACATCTTTCTTAACTTTAAACTGTGCAATATCCCCTTGTTCTGTTCAAATGACTGACTCTTGATCTGTGTACAGGTTCCTCATGAGCACAAAATTAAGTGTTCTGGAATTCCCCTTCTTTGCAACGTTATCCATAATTTGTTATCATTCACACAGCTGAATGCCTTTCCATGGTCAATAAAACACATGTAAACATCTTCCTGGTATTCTCTGCTTTCAGCCAGGATCCATCTGATATCAGTAATGATATCCCTCGTTCCATGTCCTCTTCTGAATCTAGCTTGAATTTCTGGCAGTTCCCTGTTGATGTACTGCTGCAGCCACTTTTGAATGATCTTCAGCAAAATTTTACTTGTGTCTGATATTAATGATATTGTTTAATAATTTCCACATTCAGTTGGAACACCTTTCTTTGTAATAGCCATAAATATGAATCTCTTCCGGTCGGTTGGCCAGGTAGCTGTCTCCAAATTTTGTGGCATAGACAAGTGAGCACTTCCGGTGCTGCATTCATGTGTTAACAATATCTGAATTGGTAATTTGTCAGTTCCCGGAGCCTTGTCTTTTGCCAATGCCTTCAGTGCACCTTGTACTTCTTGCTTCAGTACTGTGGGTTCTTGATCATTTACTAACTTCTGAAATGGTTAAACATTGACCAATTCTTTTTGGTACAGTGACTTTGTATTTCTTCCATGTTCTGTTGATGGTTCCTGCATCTTTCAGTATTTTGTGCATAGAATCCTTTAGTATTGCAACTGGAGGCTTGAATATTTTCTTCAGTTCTTTCAGCTTGAGAAACTCTGAGTGTGTTCCTCCCTTGTGGTTTTCTAATTCTGGGTCTTTGCACGTCATTATAATATTTTACTTTGTCTTCTGGAGCAGCCCTTTGAACTCTTCTGTTCAGCTCTTTTACTTCATCATTTCGTCCATTCATTTTAGCTCCTCTACATCATGAGCAAGTTTCAGAGTCTCTTCAATCTCCATTTTTATCTTTCTTTCTTTCCTGTCTTTTTAATGACCTCTTGCTTTCTTCATATATGATGTAATTCTACAGCTTGTCTGGTCTCTGGTTATTAGTGTTCAGCGTGTCAAAGCTCTTCTTGAGATGGTCTCTATATACTCAAGGTTGTACTTTGGCTCTTGTGGACTTGTTCTAATTTTCTTCAGCTTTAGCTTGAACTGGCATATGAACAATTGATGGTCTGTACCGAAGTGGGCCACTGACCTTGTTCTGAGTGATGATATTCAGCTTTTCCATCATCTCTTTCCACAGATGTAATCAATTTTATCCATGTGTACTCCTTCTACAAGGTCCATGTATATAGTCACTGTTTATGTTGTTGAACAGGTATTTTTGATGAAGAAGTCGTTGGCCTTGCAAAAATCTACAATGCCATCTCTGGTATCCTTTCTGTCACCAAGGCCATATTTTCTAACTAGTGATCCTTCTTTGGTTTCCAGCTTTCACATTTCAATCACCAGTAGTTATCAATGCATCCCGATTGCATGTTTGATCAATTCCAGACTGCAGAAGTTGGTAAAAAGTTTCGATTTTCTAATCTTTGACATTAGTTGTTGATGGCGTAAATTTGAAAAATAGTCTTATTAACTGGTCTTCCTTGTAGGCATATGGATATTCTCCTATTACTGACAGTGTTGTACTTCGGAATTGATCTTGAACTGTTCTTTCTGGCGAAGGATGCAACTCTGTTCCTCTTCAATTTGTCATTCCTAACATAGTAGATCATATGATTGACCAATTCAAAATCTCCAATATCAACCCATTTCAGCTCACTAATGCCTAAGATATCTATATTTATGTGTTCCATTTCTTTTTTGACAACTTCCAATTTTCCTAAATTCATACTTCGTACATTCCATATTTGTGTTAATGGATGTTTGCAGCTGTTTCTTCTCATTTTGAGTTGTGCCACATCAGCAGATGAAGGTCCTGAAAGCTTGACGCCATCCACGTCATTAAGGTCAACCTGCTTTGAGGAGGCAGCTCTTCCTCAGTTGTATTTTGAATGCCTTCCAACGTGAGAGGCTCATCTTCTGGCTCTGTATCAGACAGTGTTCTGCTGGTATTCATAAGATTTTCACTGGCTTTTTTTTTTCCAGAAGTAGACTGCCAGGGCTTTCTTCCTAGCCTCTCTTAGTATGGAAGCTCAGCTGAAACCTGTCTACCATTCAAATACCCGGCTGGTATTTCAATACCAGGGCATAGCTTTCAGCATCTCAGCAATAGAGCAACGGGCAAGTAGGACAAAATGACAGACAAGTGGGAGATTTTATTAGTAGTATGTTAGATTTTAGAATACCTTGTCACACTTTAGAAGTCATGGTATGTTGTTTGATTTTTAAAAATTATGATTCAGACAATTTTTTTGGAAGACACATTCTAAATATATGAAGTGCCAGTTCTCTTAAAAGTTTTATTTGAATGTTTTCCTGCATTTAGAGTATTTCCCACAGTTTATTAAAATGCTTTGAGAAAACCAGAATCTTGATAGCAGAATTTTATTGCTGTTTCATGAGCTCTGAGTACATTTTAACATTTTGGTGATTGTGCTTTGGAGAATCAAGCTTTAAGTCAGAGAGAATTCTCTCTCATAACTACAGACAATAAGACTTCTGTTATGTGAGCAGTTATTGAATACTGCTGTTATTATTCAATGTAGACATATTTCTTAAAAAGAATAAGGGGGTGAGGGAGGTGTCCATGAGGAATATATAGTTTTTAATGGTAAGATTAGCCCTGGGTGGTGCAAACTGTTAAGTGCTCAGCTACTAGCTGAAAGGTTGGTGGTTCAGATCCACCCAAAGGCACCTTGAAGACTGGCCTGCTGATCTTTTTCTGAAGGGTCACAGCTTTGAAAACCGCATGAAGCAATTTGAGTTTGCACACGTGGGGTCTCCATGAGTTAGAACTGACTCGGTAGAAACTAACAACAAACAACAACAGTGGTGAGATACTGTGGAAGAAATTTTAACATTTGCTTTTCTGTTTTTTTAAATTTTTTCCCTCAGTATTAATTTTGGTAGCTGCCTAAACTATGGGGAGCCCTGGTGGTGCAGTGGTTAAGACCTTGGCTGCTAACCAAAAGGTCAGCAGTTCGAATCCACCGGCTGCTTCTTGGAGACCCTATAAGGCAGTTGTACTCTGCCATATAGGGTTGCTGTGAGTGGCAATCGACTCGACGTCAATGGGTTTTTTGTCTAAACTATATGTCCATGGTTACATATTTCCCTCTTGTCTTCCTGAAAACTCTTGTTTCACAAGATAGAAAATGATTAGAGGGTGATTCTCCCAATAGCAGGATAAGAAGGTGATTCTTAATACCAAATCAGTCACTGTCATTAATTGGAGCCATTGCATACAAGAAATTTAATGTTTCTGGCAACAGAGGAAGTCCAAATTATTAACAACTAGTAACAAAGCAATTTAAGCCCAAAAATGATTAAATCCTTGATAATGTTACTGACAGTTTTAAAGTGTTAAATCAACAGTTTAAAAATCTACAAAGCTTAAGCCTACAAAATCAGGAAATTCAGTAGCAAGAAGAGAAGGGCTTGACTAATGCAATAATTATATAATTATGAATTTAATGAAGTTGAGGTATAAAGTTCAGTTGCATGTAATAATAAATATCCCTGGATATATATGCTTTTAAACATTATCCAAAAATCTTACGTCATTCAGAATATGCTAAAGATATGAAAACATCTCTCATACATGGAAGGGTATGATATGTCTTCATTCTAAGTAGTGCAGAAAAGGTCCCAGTACCTAGAACTAAAAGGCTTTCTAAAAAAAATGGCGGAAATGGTTTGCACTCCCCTACTAATCTAAAGATTGGTGGTTCGAACCACCCATTGATGTCATGGAACAAAGGCCTGGAAATCTACATCCGTAAAGATTACAGCCAAGAAAACCCTATATCATACAGTTCTACTCTGTAACACATGGAGTCACCAGGAGTTGGAATCGACTTGATGGCAATGGATTTGTTTTTTTTGGTTTTAATATAGAACTAAAAAAGTTGGGTTTCATTAATGTTGTTGATTGGTGGGATGTAAATGCTAAAGCAGTTGAAAGTATGAAGTTTTTTTTAAATGTAAGTCTTCAAAATCCAGTTCAGTGATTGTATTTTCAGTCTATGCATTACTGAGACTATAACCAAGGAATTGAATTGGTAAACCAAATGAACAGGTGAATAGAAGACCAGGTTTTTCATTAAAACAAATCTAAAATAATTCCATTTCTTTTATTGCTCTTTTATTCATAAGTCATCAAATTTATTTGGTGATCTTTATGATAAGTGTTTTTTTTTTTTTAATTAGCTTCTTTTTGGCTTTAATAAATAGTGTAGTCATTTCCAATAAATTGGCCAATCATGTTCACTTTTTTGCACAAATTGCTTATGGAGGTGGCAGAAATATCAAAGTGAATAAATGGTACTGATCGTTAAAATAAACATGTGTGGTCCGAATGATCAAAATATAGATCAAATATATGTGTAGAACACATGTAAAGATCTTTAAGCTTCTCTCACTCTCTTTACAATTTATTTACTCACCACCTGCGTTTTTGATGCACAAATCAAGTACCAATCGCTTTTTGAAGAAATAATTTTTAAAAGTATTTTACACAGAGCCTGGAACTGCATAGTAGCTCAAGAATATTACTGTTGATTTTCTCTGTTGTTTCCCATGCCACCTTCTTTTGGTTTTTCTTCCTAACCTGCCTCTTTTTGGAGGATCTTATTATTTTATTTCATTTTAAACCACTCCTTTCACAGGTCCTTTTTCTTTGTATCTCCAGGCTCCCCAACTAGACCCCAACCTCCTTTTACACTTTATTGTATTCATGCTTGACAATAATAAATGCTTTGCTCATACTAAGCAAGCATTCTTTTCTACCTGAAAGCGACCCTTATTTTGAGTAGAAGGACACGTGTGCTGGCTCTTTTCCATGGGGCCCAGGATAGAGGAAGTACCTGGTTTGTCCAGAGTTAAAGCACTCCCCGCAGCCCAAACACATCGTGCTTGCTTTGTTTGGAACCATGCACCAAGTCTCCTGAATACTGGGCTGGGTGATAAATAATGAATTTTATTCACAGAGTTTATTCACAATTTCATTTGGAATCTTGAAGCCAGTTAATTCCACTCTGAGTCCTAAGGTCCCTGGTTACCAAGGCCTGTTGATTTACTAATCAACATAAAATTTCATTAGAAAAAATTGACAGGATTTTTCTTTTGACAAGAGTATTTCTAGTCACTATAATGTTTTACAATATAACTTTCTGAGAATATGTTCATGTATCTCTATACTTGTCTGTTGTTAGGTGCTGTCTGGTAGATTCTGACTCATATCAACACTACGTATAACAGAACAAAACGCTGCCCAGCTCTTTGCCATCTTCACAATCATTTTTATGCTTGAGCTCATTGTTGCAGCCAGTGTGTCGATCCATCTCGTTGAGGGTCTTCCTCTTTTTCACTTACCTTCTACTTTGCCAAACATGATGTCCTTCTCCAGGAAGTGATCCCTCCTGATAACATGTCCAAAGTATGTGAGACATAGTCTAGACATGCTTGCTTCTAAGGAGCATTCTGGTTGTACTTCTTCCAAGACAGATTTGTTCATTTCTTTTGGCAGTCCATGGTATATTCAATATTCTTCATCAGCACCACAATTTAAAGGTGTCAATTCTTTGGTCTTCTTTATTCATCATCCAGCTTTTGCATGCATGTGAGTTGATTGAAAACACCATGGCTTGGGTCAGGTACACCTTAGTCCCTGGGGTGATATCTTTGCTTTTCAACACTTTAAAGAGGCCTTTTGCAGCAGATTTGCCCAATAGAGTGCGTGATTTGATTTTTTTTTTTAATTTCCTGAATTCCTTTTTTTTTCTTATTGTGCTTTAAGTGAAAGTTTAGAGTTCAAGTTAGTTTCTCATACAAAAATTCATACACACATTGTTATGTCACCCTAGTGTTCTCCCTATAATGTCACAGCACACTCCTGCTTCCCACCTTGTATTTCCTGTGTCTGTCCAACCAGCTCCTGTCCCTTTCTGCCTTCTCATCCAGCCTCCATACAGGAGCTGCCTGTTTAGTCTCATGTATCTACTTGAGCTAAGAAGCACACTCTTCACAAGTGTCATTTTACATCTTATAGTCCAGTCTAATCTTTGTCTGAAGAATTGGCTTTGGGAATGGTTTTAGTTTTGGGCTAACAGAGTCCAGAGGCCCTGTCCGCTGGGGTCGTTCCATTCTCAGTCAGACCATTAAGTCTGGTCTTTTTTAGAAGAATTTGAGTTCTGCACCCCACTTTTCTCCCTTTGTCAGGGACTCTCTGTTGTGTTTCCTGTCAGGGCAGTCATTGATGGTAGCCAGATGCCATCTAGTTCTTTTGGTCTCAGGCTGATGGAGTCTCTGGCTTATGTGGCACTTTCTGTCTCTTGGGATCATATTTTCCTTGTGTCTTTGGCGTTCTTCATTCTCCTTTGCTCCAGATGGGTTGGGACCAATTGATGCATCTTAGGTGGCCACTTGCTAGCTTTTAAGAACCCAGAGGACACTCTCCAAAATGGGGTGCAGAACATTTTCTTAATAAACTTTGTTATGCTAATTGACCTAGATGTCCCCTGAAACCATGGTCCCCAGACCCCTGCCCCTGCTACTCTGTCACTTGAAGTGTTTGGTTATATTCAGGAAACTTCTTAGCGTTTCGTTTAGTCCACCTGTGCTGACTTGCCCTGTTGTGTATTGTCCTTTTCTTCACTTAAGATAATTCTTATCTACTATCCAGTTAGTGAATACCCCTCTCCCTTCCTCCCTCTTCACTTAAGATAATTCTTATCTACTATCCAGTTAGTGAATACCCCTCTCCCTTCCTCCCCACCCTAGTAACCATCAAAGAGTGTTTTCTTCTGTGTTTAAGCCTTTTCCTGAGTTCTTGTAATAGTGGTCTCATACAATATTTGTCCTTTTGTGACTAATTTCGCACAGCATAATACCTTCCAGATGCATCCGTGTTATGAAATGGTTCTCGGATTCATCATTTTGTTTTATCCTTGCATAGCATTCCATTGTGTGAATACACCATAATTTGTTTATCCATTTATCCATTGATGGGCACCTTGCTTGTTTCCATCTTTTTGCTATTGTGAACAGTGCTGCAGTGAACATGGGTGTGCATATATTCGTGTGAGGGCTTTTGTTTCTCTAGGGTATATTCCAAGGTATGGGATTGCTGGATCGAAGGGTGCTTCTGTTTCTAGCTAATTAGGAAGCGCCAAACTGATTTCCAAAGTGATTGTACCATTTTACATTCCCACCAGCAGTGTCTCTACAACCTCTCCAACATTTATTATTTTGTGTTTTTTGGAATAATGCTAACCTTGTTGGGGTGAGATAGTATCTCATTGTAATTTTGATTTACATTTCTCTAATGGGTAATGGGAAACCCTGATGGCATAGTGGTTAAGAGCTTTGGTTGCTAACCAAAAGGTCAGCGGTTCAAATCCACCAGGTGCTTCTTGAAAACCATATGGGGCAGCTCTTCTCTGCCCTATAGAGTCACTATGAGTTGGAATTGACTGGATGGCAACGGGTTTGTTCTGTTTTTAATTTTAATTTTTTGGGTTTTTGAATGGCTAATGATTGTGAGCATTCCCCTCATGTATCTGTTAGCCACCTACCTGAATGTCTTCTTCGGTAAAGTGCCTGTTCATATCCTTTGCCCATTTTTTAATTGGGTTATTCTTCTTTTTTGTTGTTGAGGTTTTGCAGTATCTTGTAGACTTTAGAGATTAGAAGCTGATTGGATTTGGCATAGCCAAAATTTTTTTCTTAGTCTGTAGGTTGTCTTTTTACTCTTTTAGTGAAGTCTTTTTATGAACATAAGTGTTTGATTTTTAGTAATGTTTTGTATTCTGTTTATGCCATGTATTAGGGCTCTTTGCTTTATCTCTATTTTTTTCTTCCATAATCTATATTGTTTTATATTTTATATTTAGGTCTTTGATCCATTTTGAGTAGGTTTTTGTGCATGGTGTGAAATATGGATCTTGTTTAATTTTTTTACAGGTGGATATCTAGTTATACCAGCACCATTTGTTAAAGAGACTGTCTTTTCCCTAATTAATGGACTTTAGGCCTTTGTCAAATATCAGCTGCTCATAGGTGGATGAATTTACATCTGGATTCTCAATTCTGTTCATTGGTCTATGTATCTGTTGTTGTACCAGTGTCTTAGTCATCTAGTGCTACTGTAACAGAAATACCACAAGTGGATGGCTTTAACAAAGAAAAGTGTGTTCTCTCACAGTCCAGTAGTCTAGAAGTCCAAATTCAGGCACCAGCTCCAGGGGAAGACTTTCTGTCTCTGTCTGCTCTGGAGGAAAGTCCTTGTATTCAGTCTTCCCTTGGTCTGGGAGCATCTCAGCGTGGGAACCTCAGGTCCAAAGGACATGCTCTGCTCCTGGCGCGGCTTTCTTGGTGGCATGAGGTTCCCATGTCTTTCTGCTCGCTTTTCTCTTTCATATCTCAAAAGAGATTGGCTTAAGACACTATCTAATCTTGTAGACCTCATCAGTATAACTGCAGCTAATCCATCTTATTATATCATAGTAATAGGATTTACAACATATAGGAAAATCACATCAGAAGATAAAATGGTAGACAATCATACAAGGGAATCATGACCTAGCCAAGTTGACAGATATTTTGGGGGGACACAATTCTATCCATGAGAACTACTGCCAGGCTGTTTTGACTACCGTGATGGTATAATAGGTTCTAAAATCAGGTAGTGTGAGGCCTCCCTCTTTGTTCATCTTCTTTAGTAATGCTTTACTTACCCTGGGCCTCTTCCCTTTCCATATGAAGTTCGTGATTTGTTTCTCCATCTCATTAAAAAATTACTGTTAGAATTTCGATTGGAATTCCATTGTATCTGTAGATTGCTTTGCGTAGAACTGACATTTTCACAATACTGAGTCTTCCTATCTATGAGCCAGGTATGTTTTTCCGCTTACATAGGTCTTTTGTGGTTTCTTGCAGTAGTCTTGTAGTTTTCTTTGTATAGGTCTTTTACGTCTCTGGTTAGATTTATTCCTAAGTATTTTATCTTCTTGGTGGCTATTGTAAATGGAACTGATTTGGTGATTTCCTCTTAGAAGTTCTCTTTGTGTAGAGAATTCCAAATGATTTTTGTATGTTTATCTTGTATCCTCATAGTTTGTGGAAATTTTCTATTAGTCCCAGTAGTTTACTTCTGGATTCTTTGAGGTTTTCTGTGTATAAGATCATATAATCTGCAAACAGAGATAGTTTTAATTCTTCCTTACCAATTTGGATGCCCTTTATTTCTTTTTCTAGCCTAATCGCTCTGGCTGGGACCTCCAGCATGATGTTGAATAAGATTGGTGATAAAGGGTATCCTTGTCTGGTTCCCGTTCTCAAGGGGAATGCTTTCATACTGTCTCCCTTTGGGGTGATATTGGCTGTTGGCTTTGTATAAATGCTCTTTATTATGTTGAGGAATTTCACTTCTGTTCCTATTTTGTTGAGAGATTTTATCATGAATGGATGTTGGACTTTGTCAAATGCCTTTTCTGCATCAATTGTTAAGATCATGTGGTTCTTGTCTTTTGTTTTATTTATATGATGGATTATGTTGATTGTTTTTCTAATGTTGAATCATCCCTGCATAGCTGGTATGAATCCCACTTGGTCATGGTGAATTATTTTTGTAATATGTTGTTGTATTCTATTGGCCAGAATTTTGTCGAGGAGTTTCATGTCTATGTTCATGAGGGATACAGGTGTGTAATTTTCTTTTTTTTTGGTGTCTTTACCTGGTTTTGATATCAGGGTTATGCTGGCTTCATAGAGTGAGTTTGGGAGTATTCCATCCTTTCCTGTGCTCTGAAGTACCTTTAGTAGTAGTGGTGTTAACTCTTCTCTGACAGTTTGGTAGAATTCTCCAGTGAAACCATCAGGCCCAGGGCTTTTTTATTTTTTTTTTTTTGTCGTTGGAAGTTTTTAAATTACCTTTTCAATCTCTTCTTTTGTTATAGGTTCATTTAGTTGTTCTACCTCTGTTTGTGCTAGTTTAGGTAGGCAGTGTTTGTCTACAAATTTGTCCATTTCCTCTAGGTTTTCAAATTTGTTAGAGTACAGTTTTTCATAGTATTCTGTTATGACTCTTTTAATTTCAGTTGGGTCTGTTGTGGTATTGCCCATCTCATTTCATATTTGGGTTATTTGCTTCCTCTCCTGTTTTTCTTTCATGATTTTTACCAATGGCTTATCAATTTTGTTGATCTTTTCAAAGAACCAGGTTTTGGACTTGTTAACTCTTTCAATTGTTTTTCTATTCTATATAGTTCTGCTCTAATTTTTATTATTTGATTTCTTCTGGTGCCCAAGGGCTTCTTTTGCTGCTCTCTATCTGTTCGAGTTGTAGGGTTAATGATTTGATTTTGACCTTTTCTTCTTTTTGGATATGTGCATTTATTGCTCGAAAATGACCTCTGAGCACTGCTTTTGCTCTATCCCAAAGGTTGTGGTAGTATGTATTCATTCTCATTTGATTCTGTGAATTTCTTTATTCCGTGCTTAATTTCTTCTATAACCTGGTCCTTTTTGAGCAAGGTGTTGTTCAGTGTCCATGCATTTGATTTTTTTTTTCTTGCTTTTTCTGTTATGGATTTCTCCTTTTATGTCTTTATGGTCAGAAAAGATTCTTTGTGATATTGTGATTTTTTGGATTCCGTTAGGACTTGCTTTATGGCCTAATATGTGGTCTGTTCTGGAGAATGTTCCGTGTGTGTTGGAAAAGAAAGTATACTTGGCAGATGTTGGATGGAGTGTTCTGCTTGTGTCTGTGTGGTCAAGGTGGTTGATTGCATCATTTAGATCTTACGTGTCTTTATTGAGCTTCTTTCTGGATGTTCTGTGGTGTGTTGAAGTCTACTATTATTGTGGAGCTGTCTATCTCTCTTTTCAATGCTGTTAGAGTTTATGTATTTTGGAGTCTTGTCATTGGGTGCATAAATATTTATTATAGTTATGTCCTCCTGGTGTATTGACCCTTTAATCATTACGTAGTGTCCTTCTTTACCCTTTGTGGTGGATTTTACTTTAAAGTCTATTTTCTAAGAAGCTAATATTGACACTACTGCTCTTTTTTGATTGTTATTTGCTTGACATATTTTTTTCCATCCTCTGAATTTTAGTTTGTTTGTGCCTTTAAGTCTAATGTGTGTCACTTATAGGCAGCATATAGAAGGATTGTGTTGTTTTATCCATTCTGCCACTCCCTGTTTCTTTATTAGTGCATTTAGTCCATTTACATTCATCGTAATTATTGATAGGTGTATAATAAAAAAATAATAATAAAATTTTTTTTTTTATTATATGAGTTTAATGCTGTCATTTTTATATCTTTTTTTTTTATGTATGTGTGTTAACAGTTTCTTTGTTCCACTTAATTTTCTGTGCTGAGTTGTTTTTCTTTATGTATTTTCTTTTCATCTTATTGTTGTTGATTTTGTATTTGCTGAGTCCTTATGTTTTTCTTGTTTCCTATTTTGATGTGTATGATTGTTAGTTTCCTTTGTGGTTACCCAAATATGTACACTTATTTTTCTAAGTTTAAACCAATCTTTTATTTCTTTATATTGCCTTGACATCCACTCCATATGAAAGATCTATGACTACATTTTTTAATCTCTCTTTTGTTTTAATGTTGTCATCTTTTACATATTGATGTCTCTGTTTCCCTATTTTCAGTGTTTTGGCTTTGATTTATTTTTGTGACTTCCCTATCTATGTTGATATCTGGTTGTTCTGTCCTGGGTTCTAGTTTTGGGTTGTTATCTGATGTTATTGATTTTCTAACCAGAGAACCACCTTTAGTATTTCTTGTAATTTTGGTTTGGTTTTTGCAAATTCCCTAAATATCTGTTTGTCTGGAAATTCCCTAATTTCACCATCATATTTGAGAGACAGTTTTGCTGGATATCTAATTCTTGGTTGGCTTTTTTTTTTTCCTTCAGGGCTTTATATATGTCATCCCATCATCGTATTGTCTGCATGGTTTCTGCTGAATAATCTGAGCTTAGCCTTACTGACTCTCCTTTGTATATATCTTTTCGTTTATTCCTAGCTGCCCTAAAAATTATCTCTTTATCTTTGGTTTTGGCAAGTTTGATTATAATATGTCTTGGTGACTTTCTTTTAAGATCTACCTTATGTGGAGTTTGTTGAGTATCTTGGATAGGTATCTTCTCATCTCTCATGATATCAGGGAAGTTTTCTGCCAGCAGAACTTCCACAACTCTCTCTGTGTTTTCTGTTATTCCCCCCTGTTCTGGTACTCCAATCACTCGTAGGTAATTCTTCTTTATAGAGTCCCACATAACTCATAGGGTTTCTTCATTTTTTTAAATTATTTTATCTGATTTTTCCACAACTATGTTGATGTCAAGTATTTTATCTTCAATCTCAGTAATCTAACATCTGTTGCCTCAGTTCTGCTCTGATGACTTTCCACTGAGTTGTCTAATTCTGATATTGTTAATATTTTGGGTTTCTGTTTGCTGTCCCTCTATGGATTCTTGTAGCCTGTTGAATTTGTCATTATGCTCTTCCGTAATCTACTTAAGTTCCTCTTTTGGTTTGTCTGTGTGTTCTTTGGTTTGTTCTGCATTTTGCCTGATCTCTTGGAAGAGTTCTGTATATTAATCTTTCGTATTCTACCTCTGGTAGTTCCAGAGAGTGCTCTTCCTTCAGAAGATTTATTGATTCTTTGTTTTGGAAGCTTGCTGAAGCCATCACAGTCTGCCTCTTTATGTGATTTGATACTGACTTTTGTCTCCAAGCCATTATAAGTTATTATATTTATTTATTTTAGGTTTGCTTACTGTGTTCTAGCTTCCTGGTTTTTTTTTGTTTAGGTATGTCCAAATAGGTTGCTTGTGTGAGCTAGTTTGATTACTGGCACCTTTGAAGTTCTAATGTCATGTCATGAGGTGGTTAGACCTGTTATTAGGTATGTGAGCTCAGGGATCCATTTGCTCTTCTTATATGGATTCAGCTCAGGTGTCCAGGTAATCAGTCACCAAGTGTGTGGTGCAGGTCCTCACCTACAGTCTTAGACATATAGTGGTTATTGGCGTAGGCACAGGTGTCTGGCTGCAATAGGGGTTTTTGTGCTGAGCAAGACAGGGGTCTGACAGCTGCCCCTGAGTGTCTAGGAAGAAAGTGTGTCCCTGTTCCCTAGAGCATGTAGATGGGTGGATTTTGTACCTGGACTGTGGGCACCCAATGCTGTTGGCTGTAAGTACTGCGAGGCACCACTTATTCTTGGAACTCTGTCACGGGTAGCTAGGTGGTATGGGTGGAGCCTCCAGCCCTCAGGTTACTGATGTGGGTAGGTGAGGGCCCTGCTTAATAGGCAGAGTGGTGTCAAATGTCACGAACTTGCCACAGCTGTTGAAATGGGCCCACATAGGCCTATGCAGGGATGCAGGGCATTCATAGCCTGTGGACTGCTTATGCCTGTGCCTAAGCAAAGGAGCTGTGCCTGCCCTGAGTACCTGGCTTAGGGGAGCTGGCAGATTACTTTCTCCTGTTTGTTAATTTGTTCCCCCTCCGAGGCCAGGAGAATGGCTCAGGGCGCAAGACACGCCCAGGCTAAGCGGCAGTCTCTGAAGCAGGCTCAGAACCCAGTGTAGAGTGGGGAGGGAGCAAGTAAATGGGAGAGAGGTTTTTCTCAAAGGGATGTTTTTCATCCGTGTGGTAGGTTAGACACATTTACTTATCTTTTGCCAATTGAGCACTGCTTTTCAGTGGTTCTGGTGGGTTGACTAGACTCTCTACTGCTAGGTCTCTCCCGATATGGAAAATGCATCCCAAGTGTCTCTGCTTGCCTCATGGCTCATTTCCCACCAGATCAGGCTGCTTCTGAACTGTCTCTCCCTCCCCCTGCTGTTCAGTCTGATTCCTCAACTTTGCCTTTGGTTTTCAGGGCTCCTAGATAGTCATGTTTAATCGATTCATTTGCTTTTTCAGGTTTTTGTTTAAGAGGGACCACAGGAAGTATCTGAGTACTCCACCATCTTGGCCCCGGCTCATCATTTGATTTCTCGACTGGTGCTTCCGTGGGTGTTGATTGTGGACCCAAGTAAAATGAAATTCTTGACTACTTCAGTCTTTTCTGTTTATTGTGATGTTGCTTATTGGTCCAGTTTTGAGGATTTTTGTTTTCTTTTGAGGCGTAATCCATACTGAAGGCTGTGGTCTTTGATCTTCATCAGTAAGTACTTCCAGTCCTCTCCACTTTCAGCAAGCAAGGTTGTGTCTTCTGCATAATGCAGGTTGTTAGTGAGTCTTTCGCCAATCCTGATGCCCCGTTTTTCTTCACGTAGTCCAGCTTCTCAGATTGTTTGTTCAGCATACTTGTTTAGCCTCTATTATCGCCTGCTTTAGCTGCCTGGTAACTGACCTCTCTTCTAACTCCTCTTTCTGGAACTCCCACGTCATCATATATAAATTTCCCTACCTTCAGTTTTTTTTCAAGGAATGTTCACTCCATTTGTTTATTTTAATAGCAGGCAAGCTGTAGCATTAGACTCATTTTTACGAAATCTTATTTTCATACTATTCCCCATATACCACCATTTGGGAGTGTATTGCTGCTGCTCTTACAATTTACCCACTATTATGTCTGTTTCTCTGAAGGTTTTTATTATGACCTTTTTTCTTTCCTTGTCTCGGTGTTCTGTCAACTTTTTGTCTATCTGTCCATAATCAGGAAACCCCAGTGGCATAGTGGTTAAGTGCTACAGCTGCTAACCAAAAGGTCGGCAGTTCGAATCCACCAGGTGCTCTTTGGAAACTCTATGGGGCAGTTGTACTCTGTCCTATAGAGTCGCTATGAGTCGGAATCGACTCGACGGCACTGGGGGTCCATAATCATGGAGGATTTGAATGCAAACTTCAGTTCTTCCTTTTTACTTCAAGTCCTGCTATCACCCTTTTTACCTTTTCTTGTGATAGTTGACAATATGTTCAGAACCCTGCCTCTGTATTTCCTTTGTTTGGTGACTTCTACACAGTTTTCTTCAGGATCGTTTTGTAAGGGCAGACGCTGGAACTTAGCATTACCAGAATTTTTTTACTTCTGGAAACTTAACACTGCAGCATTCCAGTGCTTGTCCTTCCAGCCCTTGTACTTCCTTATTAACACTGAACTGGTTCATTTTTACATATCATCAAGACCTTCAGTCCCTTGCTCATTTCATTTCCATGCTGCCCCACTTTCAGCTTTCATTTTTCTTTTCTACCCTTTATTTATTCTTTTTTTTTTTTTTTTTGAGTCGAGTGTTCTTTTTTTAAAATAATATTTTATTGTGTTTTAGGTGAATATTTACACAGTAAATTAACCTCCTATTTAACAATTTTTATACAAATAGTTCGAGCCATTTGTTACAGTTTTCACAATGTGTCATCATTCTCATTATTTCCATTCCATTTGTTCTGTTTTGGTTGATCTCTCTACCTTTGCCTTCTTATCTTTCCTTGTGGGTAAATGTTGATCATTTGGTCTCATGTAGTTGATTGTTTAAGAGAGCACATTACTCACAGGTGATATTGTTTATTTTATAAGTCAGTCCATTATTTGGCTGAAAGGTGACTTTCAGAAATAGCTTCAGTTTCAAGTTCAAAGGATATCTTAAGGCAGTAGTCTTGAGGGTTCCTCTAATCTCTATCGATCCAGTAGGTCTGGCCTTTTTTAGGAATTTGAATTTGGTTCTATAGCTTTCTTCCATTTTATCAGGGGCCTTCTATTATGTCCCTGGTCAGAATGGTCACTAGTGGTAGCTGGGCACCATCTAGTTCTTCTGGTCTCAGGTTAGAAGAGGCCATGGTTCTTGTGGGCTGTTAGTCCTACGGTTTAGTTTTCTCGTTGAGCCTTTGATTTCCTTCATTCTCTTTTGCTCCATGTAAGTAGAGACCAATAGCTGGATCTTAGATATCTGCTCGCAAGCAGGATGCTATTCACCGAACTAGAATGGAGAACATCATCCTTATGGGCTATGTTATTCCAGTTGACTAAATTGTCACCTTAGGCTATGGTAATAAACCACTGAAACCAGTAAAACAATCTTGCCAGTTGTTTGGATATGTCTCGGAAGCCTCCGTGACTGTGTTCCTATGTGCTTTGTTATATATGTGGATATACATGCAGCACACACAAAAGAATGTATACATATGCCTACAGATACACCTATACATGGCATGTGCATTTACTCCCATATGCCTTCCTATATACTATATATGCATGCATATCTACCTGTGTAACCTCACACATATTTTTTGGTTGTTATTACTGTTGTTGCAAAATTGTATATATTATTAGCATTTACTGAAATTGTCCTTATTTAAAAAACTTTTTTTATTGTGCATTAGTTGAAAGTTTACATAGCAAATTAGCTTTCCATTAGGTAGTTTGTGGATAAAGTGTTCCATGACATTGATTGCATTCCCCACAGTGTGTTAGCACTCCCACCATTTCCTCCCTGCATTCCTGTTCCCTTCCATCCTGATTTTCTATCCTTTCCCACATTCTTATCTTTGCTTTTGGGCAAATGTTGCCCTTTCGATCTCATGTAATTGATTGTTCTAAGGAACATGTTCTTCTTGTGTGTTATTGTTTGTTTTATGGGCCAATCTTGCTTGTTGAAAGTGAATAGGACTTTAAGCACTTACTGATGAAAACCAAAGACTGCAGCCATCAGTATGAATTACACCTCAACATATAAAAAAACAAAAATCTTACAACTGGACCAGTAAGCGGCATCATGATAAATGGAAAAAATATTGACATTGTCAAGGATTTCATTTTACTTGGATCTGCAACCAATGTTCAAGGAAGCAGCAGTCAAGATATCAAACGACGCATTGCATTAGACAAATCTGCTGCAAAATCAATCTCCTCCTCTGCATATGAAAGCTGGACAATGAATAAGGAAGACCAAAGAAGAACTGATGTCTTTCAATCATGGTGCTGGCAAAGAATATTGAATATACCATGAACTGGCAGAAAAACTAACAAATCTGTCTTGGAAGAAGTACAGTCAGAATGCTCGTTAGAAGTGAGGACGGTGAGACTTCATCTCAAAAAGTTTGGACGTGTTATCAGGAGGGACCAGTCCCTGGAGAAGAACATGATGTTTGGTAATGTAGAGAGTCAGCAAAAAAGTGAAAGATCCTCAATGAGGTGGATTGACATAGTGGCTGCAACAGTGATCTCAAGAATAACAATGATTGTGAGTATGGTGCAGGCCGGGCACCGTTTGATTCTGTTTTACACAGGGTCTCTATGAGTCGGAACCAACTCGACGGCATCTAACAACAATGACAATAGCATCTATGTTTTGGAGCCCTAGTGGTGCACTGGTTAAGAACTCAGCTGGTAACTAAAATGTTGACAGTTCGAATCCCCCAGCCACTCCTTGGAAAGCCTATGGGGCAGTTCTACTTTGTTCTGTTGGGTCACTTTGAATTGGAATCAACTCGACGGCAACAGGTTTTCGTTTGTCTTTTATTTATGTTTTAGCTAAACCATGGTGTCCCAGAATGGCTTTAGTTCCAGTTCAGGAGGAGGTCTTGGGGCCATAGTCTTGGATGTTCCTGCAGTCTCTGTCAGATCAGTAAGTCTGGTCTTTTTGTGAATTTGTTTTATTTATTTATTTGTCTTAGTCATCTAGTGGTGCTATGACAGAAATATCACAAGTGGATGACATTAACAAAGAGAAATTTATTTTCTCATAGTCTAGTAGTCTAGAAGTTCAAATTCAGAGTGTCAGCTCCCAGGAAAGGCTTTCTCTCTCTGTAGGCTCTGGAGGAAGGTTCTTCTTATCAGCCTTCTCCTGAACTGAGAGCTTCTCCATGCAGGAACCCAGAACCCAAAGGACGCGCTTTACTCCTGGTACTTCTTTCTTGGTGGTATGAGGTCCCTCCCACTCTGCTCACTTCCCTTTTCTTTTATCTCTTATAAGATAAAAGGTGGTGCAGGCCACACCCTAGGAAACTGCCTTTGCAATGGATCAGGGACGTGACCTTAGTAAGAATGTTACAAATCCACCCTAATCCTCTTTAACACAAAATTACAGTCACAAAATGGAGGACAGCCACACCATACTGGGAATCATGGCCTAACCAAGTTGATATATATTTTTAGGGGCACAATTCAATCCATGACAATATTTTTCTCTACCTCTGTCTGGGATCCTCTGTTGTGATCCCAGTCAGAGCGGTTGGTAGTGGCAGCTGGGCACCATCCAATTCTTCTGGTCTTGGGGTGGAGTAGGCTGTGGTATGAGTCAGAATTGAAGCGTCGGCAATGGTTTTGGTGTTTTGTTTTTTTAGTCCTTGAGTCTTTGGTTTTCTTCTGACTCTTTTGCTCCGGATAGAAAGAGAACAATAGTTTTGTCTTGGATGACTGCTCACAAGCTTTCAAAACCTCAGACGCTTCTCACCAAAGTGGGATGCAGAACATTGTGTTTATGGACTATGTTATTCTAATTGGCGTAGATTTCCCACTCATCTGTGGTCCTTCACCTTTGAGCCTAGGAACTTCATCCCACACGGTGTATGGTTATGTCTAAGAAGTTTCCACGACAGCATCCCTTATGTGCTGTATTGTCTGTATTAATATACATGCATCACTTAAAATTATGTATGTAGGAACATCCACAACCAGACCTATCTGAAGGTGAGTGTGCACCCTTACACACTCCTATACCTCTGTAGCATACCTATCTACCTGTCTCTCCATTTGTAAATTTTTGTTTGTGAATACTGTTGTTGCAGGACTTTCTATGTTATAGTAATTACTGTAGTTGTCCTTTATTCCTGCCTTTCATTCTGTGTGTTCTTTTTCTGTTGCACTGACTTTCCCTATATTGTGTATTGCCTTTCCTTTTACCAATATTAACATGTGTCTTCTAGCTAGTTGGCTAGTTGGAAACCCTGGTGGCCTAGTGGTTAAGTGCTACGGCTGCCAACCAAAGGGTCGGCAGTTTGAGTCTGCCAGGTGCTCCTTGGAAACTCTATAGGGCAGTTCTACTCTGTCCTATAGGGTCGCTATGAGTTGGAGTCGACTCGACGGCACTGGGCTTGGTTTGGTTTTCTAGCTAGTTAGTAGTTTTCCCTCCCTCTTCCTCCCTTCCCTGGTAACATTGAAGAATTTTTTTTTTTTTTTCTGTGTGTAAACCTTTCCTTGTTTTTTTTTTTTTTTTAGTGGCTTATACAGTATTTTTCCTTTTATAATGGACTTATTTCACTCAGCATAATGTCCTCCAAATTCTTCAATGTTGTGAGATATTTCACAGATTTGTCTTTATTTTTTATTATTGCATAGTATTTCATTGTGTTTATGTACCAGTTTTTTTATCCATTCATCCATTGATGGGTGCTTAGATTGTTTCCATCCTTTAGCTATTGTTAATAATGCTGTAATGAACATAGGAGTGCATATGTCTATTTGTGTCACAGCTCTTATTTCTTTAGGGTATGTATCTAGGAGTGGTATTGCTGGATTATAAGGTGCTTCTATTTCTAGCTTTTTAAGGAAGCACCATACCTCTTTCCATAGTGGTTGTATCATTTTCTATTCCCACCAGCAGTGTATAAGAGTTCCAATCTTCCTACAACCTTGTCAGCATTTGTGATTTTCTTTTTTTGATTAGTGAAATTATTGCTGGGGCAAGATGATACTTTATTGTAGTCTTGATTTGCACCTCTTTAATGGCTAATGGGAGCCCTGGTGACACAGTGGTTAAGAGCTCGATTGCTAACCAAAAGGTCAGCATTTCGAATCCACCAGCCACTCCTTGGAAACCTAATGGGACAGTTCTACTCTGTCCTGTAGGCTTGCTATGAGTCAGAATCAACTTGATGGTAACAGGGTAATGCATAATGACTGGAGCACCTCTTCATGTGTTTGTTAGATGCCTCAGTGTCTTCTTTGATGAAGTGTCTGTTCATATCCTTTGCCCATTTTTTTAATTGGATTGTTTCTTTTTGCTATTCAGATATTGATGTCTTTTACAATTTTAGAGCTTAGATCCTTGTCATACATGTCATAAACAATTTTTTTTCCTCCAGTCTGTATGTTCTCTTTTACTGTTTTGGAGAAGTCTTTTGATAAGCATTAAGCATTTAATTTTTAGGAGGTCCCATTAATCTAGTCCATCTTCTGCTGTTTGCGCATTTTTAGTGATGTTTCGTATTCTGTTTATGCCATATATCAGGGCCTGTAGCATTGTCTCTTTTTTTTTCTTCCATGATCTTCTTTATAGCTTTAGGTATTATAGTTAGGTCTGATCCATTTTAAGTTAGTTTTTGTGAATGATGTGAGATATCCCCTTGTTCTATCCGAACAACTGTGTCTTGATCTATGTACAGGCTCTCCATGAGCACAACTAAGCATGCTGGAATTCCCATTGTTCGCAATATTATCCGTAATTTGTTATGATCCACACAGTCGAATGCCTTTGCCTAGTCAATAAAACATAGATAAACATTCTTCTGGTGTTCTCTGCTTTCAGCCAGGATCCATCTGACATCAGCAGTGATATCCCTGGTTCCACGTCCTCCTCTGAATCCGGCCTGAATTCTGGCAGTTCCTTGTCGATATACTGTTGCAGTTGCTTCTGAATTATCTTCAGCAAAATTTTGCTTGCGTGTGATATTAATGATATTGTTCGATAATTTCCACGTTCAGTTGTATCACTTTCCTTGGGCATAGGCATAAATATGGATCTCTTCTGGTCAGTTGGCCAGGAAACTGTCTTCCATATTTCTTGGCATAGACGAGTGAGCACTTCCATCGCTGCATCCATTTTTTGAAACATCTCAATTGATATTCCATCAATTTCTGGAGCCTTGTTTTTCGCCAATGCCTTCAGTGCAGCTTGGACTTCTTCCTTCAGTACCTTCAGTTCTTGATCATATGCTACCTCTTGAAATGGCTGAATGTCGACTAATTCTTTTTGGTATAATGACTCTGTATTCCTTCTATCATCTTTTGATGCTTCCTGTGTTGTTTAATGTTTTCCCCAAAGAATCCTTCACTATAGCAACTTGAGGCTTGAATTTTTTCTTCAGTTCTTTCAGCTTGAGAAATGCCAAGCTTGTTCTTCCGTTTTGGTTTTCTATCTCCAGCTCTTTGCACATGTCATTGTAATACTTTACTTTGTCCTCTTGAGCCGCCCTTTGAAATCTTTTGTTCGTTTCGTTTACTTCATCATTTTTTCTTCTTGTTTAGCAGCTCGACATTCAAAAGCAAGCTTCAGAGTCTCCTCTGACACCCATCTTGGTCTTTTCTTTCTTTCCTGCCTTTTCAGTGACTTCTTGCTTTCTTCATGTATGATGTCTTTGATATAATTCCACAACTAGTCTGGTCTTCAGTCATTAGTGTTCAGTGTGTCAAATCTACTCTTCAAATGGTCTCTAAATTCAGGTGGGATATACTCAAGTTCATATCTTGGCTCTCATGGACTTGCTTTGATTTTCTTCAGTTTCAGCTTTAACTTGCATAAGAGCAATTGATGATCTGTTTCACAGTCGGCCCGGGCCTTGTTCTGACTGATGATATTGAGCTTTTCCATTGTCTCTTTCCACAGATGTATTTGATTTGATCTCTGTGTATTCCATCTAGCGAGGTCCATGTGTACAGTTGCCGTTTATATGGTGAAAAAAGGTATTTGTCATGAAGAAGTTGTTGATCTTGCAAAATTCTATCATTTCATCTCCAGCCATGTTTCTATCACCAAGGCCATATTTTCCAGCTACTGATCCTTCTTTGTTTCTGACTTTCACATTCCACTCACCAGTAATAATCAATACATCCTGATTGCATGTTCAATCAATTTCAGACTGCAGAAGCTGATAAAAATATTCAATTTCTTCATCTTTGGCTTCAGTTATTGGTGTGTAAATTTGAATAATAGTCATATTATCTGGTCTTCCTTGTAGACATATGGATATTATCCTATCACTGGCAGCGTTGTACTTCAGGATAGATCTTGAAATGTTCTTCTTGAAGACAAATGCAACACCATTCTTCTTCAAATTGTCATTCCCGGCATAGTAGACTATATGATTGTCCGACTGAAAATGGTGAATACCAGCCCATTTCAGCTCTCTAATGCCTAGCATATTGATACTTATGCATTCCATTTCATTTTTGACAATTTCCAATTTTCCTAGATTCATGCTTCGTACATTCCAGGGCCTGATTATTAATGGATATTTGCAACTGTTTCTTCTCATTTTGAGTTGTGCCACATCAGCACATGAAGGTCCTGAAAGCTTTACTCCATCCACTCATTAAGGTCGACTCTACTTTGAGGAGGCAGCTCTTTCCCGGTTGTCTTTTGAGTGCCTTCCAACCTGGGGGCTCATCTTCCGGCACTATATCAGTGTTTCGCTGCTATTCATAAGGTTTTCACTGGCTAATTCTTTTCAGAAGTACACTGCCGGGTCCTTCTTCCTAGTCTGTCTTTGCCTGGAATCTCAGCTGAAACCTGGCCTTCATAGGTGACCCTGCTGGTATCTGAGTACTGGTGGCATAGCTTCCATCATCACAGCAACACACAAGCCCCCACAGTACAACATACTGACAGACACGTGGGGGACCGTATATATTAGCCTTTTCAATTCCTTGTCAGGTAGTTCCATTACCATCTCTTACTTTGGAAGGTTTTCTGGTTTGTTATTTTGGTCACTTACTAGAGCCATCTTAACCTGCTTCTTTATGTGATTTGATATTGTTTCTTGTCTCTGAGGCTTTAAGGTATCATTACATTTATTTATTGGATGTTCGTTTGCTGTGTTCTGATTCTTTGTTTTGTTTTGGTTTGATACATCTGAGTAGGCTGGGTGTGCATGCTACTTTGGCCACTGGCCTCACTGGAGCTCTCACCACCTGTCTCTGAGTGGGTGCAGCACTGGCTGGGTACGTGAGCATGGGTCTCTGTTTGCTGCACTTGTGGAGCAGCTGAGGAGGTAGCTGGCATTGCTGATCAGTTGATGTGCTTTTGCTGCTGGTCACCTGGGCATGGGTGCAGAGAGCATTCTTAATGGTCTGTGGACTGGGTATTGGGTGTGTGCACTTCTGGTCGCCAGGTGGTCAGGGAGAGGGTGCCCGGGTTGTTGGTCACAGGGTGGGTGGTATGAAAATTTTCACCAATGGTCCTCGGTGTGAAGGTGTGCGCAGGGATGGTCAGAGCAGGTCCAAGCCTCTAGTTTCGGGGGGGAGGGGCTTTTAAAGGGGCGAGGTAGATGGGGTGTGGCCAGTCTGCAGGTACCCGCTAGGAGGGTGTGCCCCTGTTTGCTAGAGCAAGGTGGCAGAGGCTGTGCTGCTGGTCCATGGGTCCTTGGCACAGGTGGCTGTAGGGATTTGGAGATACCACTTGTTTGTGCATCACCGGTGCGGGTGGCTGTGCATAGCAGCAGGCACCTTTAGTTTATGGGCTTCTTGCTCCAGCGGCTGGGCAGAGCAGTGTGTGCCACTAGTCCACAGGGCACCGATGTAGGCTGCTGGGCCTAGGAGCAGGCACCGTCGGTCCTTGGGCCCCCAACACAGTTGGCTGCCTGGAAGAGGAAGTGCTGCCCATCCCTCGGCCCCTGGCATCGGTGGCTCGGTGGAAAAGTGGATGCTGCTGGTAGGAGGGCCCCAGCTTTGGTGGCTGGGCTTAGGAGCAGGTGCTGCTGGTCTCGGTTGCCCCTGCATGGGTGGGTGGACGGAAGAGGGTGAGCCACCAGACCACAGTGTACGGCATGAGTGGGTGGGCGGAAGAGGGGGTGGTGCTGGTTCTGGGTCCCTGGCATGAGTGTCTGTGTGAAGGAGTGGGCACTGTGGTCTGTGGGTCCTAGCTCAGTGGTCAGGACATGTTGGGTGCTGCTGGACTGAGATCGTGTGCAGGGGGGATTGATGAGGGAGGTAGAGGGAGCATTGCAGGTCCGTGGCCTGTGGCACAGGGGGCTGGGTGTGGTGTGGTGGGTGAGGTGAGTGCGCTTAACTCCTGCCTGGTTCTGGACATGGGTGCAGAGTTGCTCTTGTTTGTTTGCACCAGGTGATGAGGACTTTGGGTAGGAACACTGCTTGCTTTGTCTCAATGCGGCCACACTTTGCAGGTTTTTCTAGCAGGGTGCCAGCATACATAATTCTCTGTGTCCACTGTTTTTGTACAACGTCTCCTTCCACTTCAGCCTTGCCTTTGATGCCGAGGGTTCCAGAATTGTCATTTATTTCCGTTTCACTTGTTTTCTTGGGCCTTTGTTGAAGTGGGACATTATGAGGCATCTGACTATGTGGCAATCTTGGACTCCCTCTTCCAAAATTGTCCTTATTCTTGTATATTTCTTAGTGTCTTCATTTATCTTGATCAAGTTGTGCAGAATTCACCCACATTTGTATTGCCATTCTCATCACCAAAAATAACAAGTGATAGTGATTCCTCTCCTTCCTCTTCCCTTCCCTGTTAACCACCAAAGAATGTTGCTTTCTTTGTGTACATCTATTCTTGACTTTTTATAATAGTGAGACCATACATCTCTGTATTGCTGTGAGGGAGTGCTATTCAAATGGGTGATGTAGTCCCACTACGCATGCATTAATTGGTATCTCAGTTGGTGGTATAGGATCAAAGCATTTCAGTGCAAGTGCACTTGGCCTGTGGAATCTGCTTTAGTGTGGATGTCTGACATTACAGCAGGTGGATGATGGATGACGTCACCAGAATCTCATGCTTGTTGTTTGGCAGAGGTGTAGATGGCACCTGTCAGGATATGACTGGTGTTGCTGGTGATGTGAAGTGTCTCTCTGGCCTGTTACTAGGCCTGGGCACAGGGAGCATTCTCACTGGTTACTGGGTTGGGCACTGTGTGTGTGTCTCCAGATGCTGGGTGATAGGGTCAGGGGTGCATGGTTCACTGGTCACCAGGTGGGTGGTATGGGAGCTTGCACCGCCATTTGCTGTGTGGGGAAAGGTGGAGAGCTCATGCCTTTGGTTGCTGGTCTGAAGGTACAGTAGCACCTGCCACTGGTCACTGGGCAGGTGGTGTGGTAGGGGCTGTAGGGACAGGTGGGCGTGCACTTCTAGTCACCAGTCTGGCAGCACAGGGCGTTTGCTGCCACTGATCGCTGGACATGCAGAGTGAGTGGTTGGTGAGGTGCGGCTGGCAGGGCAGTCATGCCTCACTGGTTGCTGGTCTGGTGGTGAGGGGAGGGTGCATCACGGATCTCTGGGCTGCGGTGATGGCTGGTGGGAGTGTGTCCTGTTGGTTGCCGTGTGGACAGTGTGGGTGTGCATCGTCAGTCATGAGCAGGGTGAGGGCGGCTTGACACTGATCACCTGGAATGCAGGAGTGGAAGGTGTGAGTGTGCTCGCCCGGTCTTTGGTGTGGGTGCCAGGGTACTTTGCATAGAGTGCAGCCAGCGTTCATCACCTGGCCCCTATCAAATGTGAGGAAAGTGGAGGGAGGGGGTGTCCTGAGTTTGGTTCGGTGGGGGATCTCCTGCAGCCACTTTATGGATCCTCTGCCCTGTGAACACAACCCATCCAAATGATCAGGGTTGGCTGCTGATGAGTACTTGTCCCTATTCTCTGGTTCCCTCCCTGCTCTGTGGTTGACTGGGTCTCCAGGGCTCTTGCCTGCCTTCCTGCATTTTCCTTCCTGACATCCATTCATGTTCTGCTGACCTTACTTTGCTCCGGGTTTGTCTATACAGTATTTCTGTTTCTTATTGACAGTCTTGTGAAGTTGCCTTCCTGTGCTCCTCACCCAGGAATACTGCTCGATTTGTCTCAAGATGGCCACACTGTGCAGGGCCAGCTGGCAGGGTGCCTACGATCTGTAAATCTCTTCATTTGCTATTTTTATTGTTTTTCCTTCCATTCGGTGTTTGATATAATTCTTCTTTCTTCCATTTGCTGTTTTGGCTTCCTAGGTTGTCTTCTATGTCTGTTTCACTTGTTTTCTTTGTTCTTTGTTGTAGGGTATGGCATGGTATGTCACTAAGCCCTCATTTATTCTTGGGCTGTTGTCCCTCATTTATTTATCAGCCTGCTGAAGTGCCCTGATGCTCCTCTAAAGCTACCCCTTTTAAAATTTCTAATGAGCTTCATCATGCCAAGTCTAATGGATAATTTTCTCTGATTTGCCTTCTCATCTTTCTTGAAACCTCCTTCTCGGTTTTTATAACATTCTTCTTTGGTTTATTTCCTGCCCATTCTTTCTCAGCTCTCCTTTGCGGGTTTCCTTTCTTTTACTTGGACCTAAAAACTATTTTACCAATGGTTCTTCCTTGAAAATTTGTTCTTTTCTAGGCTGTGTCATTCAAACGGCAATGACTTTAATAAATCTGTTAATGACTTGTAATCTCTGTCTTTGCCTCACACCTCCATCTAGAGCTCTAAAACTATACATCCTGCTTCTTACTGGATGTTTTTGTATCTCTGTCCAATAGATACCTCAAATGTGGAATGCCCCAAATTGATCATATCAGGTCTTCAAAACTACCTGCCTACTGGTATTGTCTGTTTTGGAGAATAACACTAACATTCAACCAGTCATGTAAGCCTGTAAGATTAAATTCTACCCAAATGCTTAGTGCACCACAGGTTTTATTGATTATACTTTGTAGATGGCTCAAATAGATGTTTCCATGTCTCCATTTTCGTCTTTACTGTTATAACTGAGGTGCCTGTCATCTTTCAACTGTACTTCTGAGAAGCATCTTAATGATTTTTCTGCCTCACGTCTTCCTCCATATTATGGCTGCTGCTTGACAGTTCCTTTGCCTAGAATGACCAGCCACCTCTAGAGACCTCTCGGCCTACCTCTGTTCTTCCACACCAGCTCATTTTTGACCAGCTGTCACCTACATCCAGGTTTGATTCCTGGCCCATGCACCTTGAGCACAGCCACCACTTGTCTGTCAATCATAATTGAATAATACAATACAAAAAGCATATATGAATTTTACACAGATGATGTATCCATAACATCTCACATTAGTTTTAAATTCTCCTTAATTTTAAAATAAATATATCTCTGCAAGAAAATTGTGTAATTATTAAGAAGACCTTATTATAAATTATTTCTTTTAGGGAAACAGTTTATAGTTTATAGCTTGGTTTGTTATTCCATTTTAGGTATGTGCATGATATCCTATGAATGAAAGGGGAATTTTGCTGTATAGTGTACAGAGTACTGAAATAGCAAAGAGGAAACTTGGATCCCAAGTTTTTGAGTTTCTCTTGCTACCTATTTCCTGATCAGTTGTGTAAAATCTGTGACTCTTAGTTCTTCTTTTGAATACAAAACGTAACTTTCACTGTCGCATAGGGTGGTTGTGAAAACCACATTAGATGATCTATTTGAATAAAGCCCTTTACAAGTATATTTGGTGGAGATGTAGAATCCCAAGTTTATTAATAAAAAGGAGTACACAAAATTCCATTTATTGGTATTTATTGATAAGGCATTTTGCATATTTATTGCATTTATGCCTCATAAGAACCTACCTAAAATTAGGTATTATTTCCTCCTTTCCCCAGGTTGACTAGTGATACTAATAATCATTGATTCTCAGAGAAAGTAAATACATTATTCAGGACCATGTAGCTGTGACAGAGCTAGAATTCAAACTTAGGTCGACTCTAGTGTACTAGCGTATTAGATCTCTTAGTACCCAATTTTGTATATTTGACTGATTTTTCCATATCTTTGAAACCTCAGTCAGCCTGTCTGTGTCTCAAGAAACTTCGAGTACGCTGTATATGTCAAGTTCTATTATAAATAAATTTGCTATTAAAGCATTTATAGTCTCTAAGTGCCTAGCACAGTAAATAAGAGTGCCATGTGGCATGCCATGATAAGGCTATGAGTATTAAAGGAAGAACAGGGAGAGGATTGGAAGAGGATGAACTGCTGAGTGAGTCAGTCAGGTCATCATGATAGGAACATACAGAAGGAATGGCATGTGCAAAAGTACAGAACTGTGAGGGGACCTGGAGAATGTGAATGTCAGGAGATTATAAAGATATCTGGGTTCTTCATCATGAAAGCCCGTTATATACCCTTTTCAAGTTTTTTGGATTTTTTATCCTGATTGTGATGGGGAAGGAGGCTACTGAATGCTTTTAAGAGATGAAGTGACCTACTAAGATTTGTGTTTTGAACATACTGCTTCTCTGTACTGAAGTTAGTTCTGCTTGAGTGAAAATTTGGCTGTGTTATGAGCTATATCAAAAATGAATATAATATCTGGTTTCAAATTTCTGTTGGAAAAGCTCCTTACAGTCCAGGAATCATTTCTTAAAGATACAAATTATCTAATTACATCATTGTATTTTGAACTTTTCATGGGTAATATTTTTCCATGGTAGGAATGTGTATGTGTGCATGTATGTGTATGATTATGTATGTGATTAATTATTGTATTATGGGATATATATTAGTATTAGAAATACTTATGAGAAACATAGCTAGAAGGAAGAGAGGGGAGAGCATTGCTGAATCTTTTTCAAAAAGATTCAGTATTGCCAAATTTTTAAAAGTCTGAGATAATTACTTGTGTATACTTATGATTTCATGCTTTTAATACATTGATTGAGTTTCCATCATCTGACGTGCACTCAAGTAAAGATTATGGATACAGTCATGTTCATATTTGGTGTAACTGTGACACAATGCCAAAACCAGAAAACTGACATTGGTACAATCCAAAGAGTTTATTCAGATTCTACCAGTGTCATGGATTGAATTGTGTTGCCCAAAAATGTGTGTCAACTTGGTAAGACCATGATTCTCATTATTGTGTGGTTGTCCTCCATTTTGTGATTGTTGTAATTTTCCTGTGTTATAAATCCTAATCTCTGTCTGTGGTTAATGAATCGAGATTAGATTATGTTAAAGAGGATTAGGGTGGAATGTGACAGCCTTACCCAGATCACATCCCTGATCCAAAGTAAAGGGAGTTTAGCTGGGGTGTGGCCTATACCACCTATCATCTCTCAAGAGAGAAAAGGAAAGGGACGTGAGCAGAAAGTTTGGGACCTCATACCACCAAGAAAGGAGTGCCAGGAGCAGAGCGTGTCCTTTGGACCTGGGGTTCCTGTGCGGAGAAGCTCCTAGTCCAGGGGAAGATTGATGAGAAGGACCTTCCTCCAGAGCTGACAGAAAAAGAAAGCCTTCCACTGGAGCTGATGCCCAGAATTTGGACTTCTATGTGAAAAATAAATTTCTCTTTGTTAAAGCTATCCACTTGTGGTATTCCTGTTATAGCAGTGCTAGATGACTATAACAATCAGTTATACATGCACTTACCTGTTTGTATTTCCTATATGTACCACTCTATGTACTTTTATTACATGTGGCACTTCATGTAACCAACACCACAGTGAAGATGCTTAAATGTACCGTCCCAGCACTCTGTGATGCTACCCCTTTAGATGGTTTCTCTGACCCTGGTTCTCATTTTCTAATCTCTTTTAGATAAGCTTTAACATTTGCTTGGTCATATTTTTTAGCATTGTTGCACATTGCCAGAAGTATGTACTATTTCCAGTATTAAAACAAAATAATAGACATTTCTGCTTTATGAAGTCCCAAGAGCTCCTCCACACTCTTTTCTGAGCTGAGGTGGATTCTTTCCATGGCAAGGGATATCTCCATCTCTGGGACTGTAATCAAGTCACTAGATCTCTGATAACAAAGATCTTAGCAGCACTGTGCCTCCCCCTGGATTTGTGCCATTTGGGCTCTAGTTTGCTTAGCAGAAGTGTATGATTGACTATCTTGTTTATAAACAAAATTTCCACAATAGAGGCACATTAAACAGAGTATGGTTAATGACCAGGAACCCATATCTCTTTTGGGGATTCTTGGCTTGTGTTGAAAAACTGGCTTTGCTCCAATCTCTTGGAGACCAAAAATCTACTCCAAGGGGCTTATTTTATTCTCTCTCCGATTTCTTTCAGCTCTCTGTGTCTGAACAGCTCCAATGCTATTATTCTGTAATGCTCTCTGAGGATAAACTTAACACCTCTCATTCTTTCTCCTTCAAATTAGTATTTTGAGAAAGCAGAGTTTGAGATTTCTTCAAATTTTCTCCTATGCTGCCCAAGTTCTTCCAAAAGATACTCTAAATGGATCTATAAACGTTTTCTCCAGTTGACTTTGTTTCTTTCTTCTCTGCTTAATAACCACATCCTGCCTAGCTCTTTGGAAAATTATCTAATCTAAAGCATTTATTATTTCAACAAATATGTACTGAGCATCTGCTATGTGCCATTCAGTGTTCAAAGTCTTAAGGTCAGACCAGTGGACAAAATAGGCAAACATCTCTGTCCTCATAGAGGTTATCTTCTCGTGGGGAGGGGAAGATAGGAATTAAAATAGATAATCTGCCATATGCGACTGTATTAGTATCCTAACCAGTAAAAAGTTGGTGTTGAGGCATTTCCAACTCATGATGGCCCTATGTGTTGACACTGGGGTCCATAAGGTTTTTAATGGCTGATGTTTTGGAAGTAGATCTCTAGACTTTTTGTTCTGAGCCTCCTTTGAGTGAACTTTAGCCACCAAGCTTTTGTTAGCCCCCAATCATGTTAACTGCTCCAACCAGGGACTCCATTAGTGTCCCAGGGCTGAAACATAACAAAACACCATAAACTGGATGGCTTGTAAGAACAGAAATATATTATCACAGAATTATGCAGGCTAGGAGTCCTGAATTCAGGGTGTCAGCAAAGCCATGCTTTCTCTGAAGATTGTAGGGGAAGAACAGTTCTTGTCACTCTTAGGAAGATCCCTTCCTGTCTCACCTGCAAGCCAGTGTGTTCTTTGACTTGCATCTGCAGCATAACTCCAACCACACATGGTTTTCTTCCCTATGAGTTTCTCTGCTCTTCTCTAATTTTATAGGATACCACTCACATTGGATTAGGACCCACCCTACTCCTGTATAATTTCTTGTTAACTGATAACATCTTCAAAGGCCCTGTCTTCAAACAAGGTTACTTTCACAGTTACCAGGGGTTTGGACTACAACATTAATTATTGGGGAATGGAATACAGTCCACAACGAAGACCATATCAGAACAGAATGGCAGGAGTAGGCTAGGAGAGTGAGTATTCTGTTCATATAGATTACTTGTACCTTCAGGGCATTTCCCTCAGAGGAAATGATGCATATTTGAGTTTATGGCTGGATGAATTAGATATGGTCAGTTATTTTAGGGCACTTTCAAGGTGAATGCCCTGCTGTTTAATGGTCCAGCCTTTAGTCTTCACCAGGATCCAGTGGCAGGCCAGGTTGTAGCTGCTCCTGAAAAGGATGGTTCCTCAATCAAGGAGGGCTTATTCTTGCTTCTGAATCCTAGGCACTCCCATATTTTCCTTCTATGAGAGCTTGTCACAAGTTCCACATAGCACCCCAATTTGTCACAGACAATTTGAGTACCATTGAATCTACCAGCTTATAATATATGTAGAGAATTTTCCTGCTTTGTGAATACTACTCAAGTACTACTCAATACTAAAATAGTATTCTCTACTCAAAGTTCAAAACTTTTCAAATTACTTGGTATTAGTCAGAGCATGACATCAAAATGTGATATGAAAGGGTAGGGGTGAGGTTCCCAAAATTAAATTCAATTCAGCACATCTTCAGAGTTCTTCTTCTATAGCATGGTAAAGTTAATCCGATTCTTTTCAAGTTAGGTTTATGCAGGTGCAATCAAAATTATGTACTAAAAATACACTGTAAGTATCTGTTGGAAACCCTGGTGGCGTAGTGGTTAAGTGCCATGGCTGCTAACCAAGAGGTCGGAGGTTCGAATCCACCAGGCGCTCCTTGGGAACTCTATCGGGCAGTTCTACTCTGTCCTATAGGGTTGCTATGAGTCGGAATCGACTTGATGGCAGTGGCAAGTAGCTATTAACACAAATATTTACGGAATTTATAACAACAAGAATTTTCATATTCCACTAATTTCTCCAAATGGAACTCTTACTTCCAGTGTTAGTGTATTATATACTTAAGAACCTTATTGAGTTTGAATTCTGACTCCACAAAAAAGGAGAGGTAGAGCTTGAAGCATGGAGATTTTTTCCACAAAGGGAAAATATTAGGCTTCCTCACGCTAATAAGAAGCAGTGAGAATTGTACTGAAAATTTTATAGGGACTTTAAGGTTCCCAAGTCCCCTGGAGTCTTTCCAGTGTTATTATTCCAATTGTTAAGGTTCCTCTCCATGCCGTTCAATTCCCTGTACAGTAGCCCCCCCCCCCACTTATCCACAGTTTTGCTTTCCCTGGTTTCAGTTATTCACAGTCAACCACAGCCTGAAAATGTTAAATGAGTAGCATGATGAAATCTCTTGCTATCCGGCTGAGTCCTGCCCAGGGGACCACATTCACATAACTTTTATTATAACATATTTTTAAAATTGTTCTGTTTTATTATCAGTTATTGTTAATCTCTTACTGTACGTAATTTATAAATTAAGCTTTATCATAGATATGTATTTATAGGATGAAACATAGTACATATCGGGTTCGGTACTATCTGCTGTTTCATCATACAAGAGGAGTCTTGGAACATATCCCCGTGGATAAGGGGGGCTACTGTATTCCCCATATAACATGATGGATGTAGCAGTCAGTAGAAACAACTTTTTGATTTGGTCTTTATAAATATTATTCCTGCAAAAAAAATTAGTAAGAGACTCAATTTGGCCAATAATGGTCTTGATTTGTAGGACCCTCTTTTTTTTTTTGCTTTGGAATTGCTTTAGAAACAAGCATTCTAGTCATGCCCTTGCATTTCTCATTCTCTTTAAATTAGTTCATCATGGGAACCACATATATTTCTAAATTTTGCTCCAATTTTAATGTCAGGCAACCCCATCACACACGTACTTTCCTATGTAGACTCTAACTTCACTTTTGATAGCTTGTTTATTTTGTCCTTTCTTTTCCTGCCACTCACTTCTCTTCACTTACAGTGTAGAAAAATGGTTTCCTTGTTTTTAATGGAAGAACTGCTTAGCCACTCTTATCCAGTTGATGTCCCATTATATTAGGTTCTTAGCTTTTACCCCAAAAGCCTTATCAAACTATTTTCCCAAAGGCGTTTGTTGATTTTTGGAAATTCTTGCCTACTCTTGAGATAATAAAACTATCACCTTCTTATGGTCCCATGAGAAAGTTCTTAGATGGAAATTGTAAAAATTTTCTGCATGTTCTCTTCGTGTACAAAAAGGACGCAAAATACATTCGAGTCACAAGGACAACTCTACAGAGATTTGTGCAACTCACCATTTTGAGCCTTCTTCCTTGCCCTAGACAACATTGTCTAGTTATTTTGTTTGGTTACAGGAGAACCTTTGGCTCTCCCCTCTAGAAAACCAGCTGTCCTAAATGGATGGTTTTTCCCCTTAAATTCCATAATCAGCCTTTGTTTAACTTTTCCTATATTTTTCTGATCCTCCATCTGGGATCATTATGGCTGAAATAATTTTATTGATTGTCTTCCAATGGAGAGTTCTTATTTCTGTTCTTCTGAATGTTTCTTTTCACTTTTAAATAATATTATTGTTTGGTATGGAATTCTAGGTGGCAAGTTATTTTTTCTCAGCACAGAAAATTTGTTTTATTTTCTTTTTATACATTTATTTTTGGGAAATTAGGTTTCAATAAGTCACCCTTTTCAAGGTAGTCTTTTTTTCTCTTGTGTTTTATGGTTGTTTTTGACTTTTGTTCACTGTACCATCTCTATAATATGTGGGTTTTTATTTTTATCCTGCTTAATTTAATCTCCAGAATCATTCAGATTTTGGAATCTCTGGATTGTGTCTTTCATTTATTCTGGAAAATTCTTAACCATTATCTCCTCAAATATTGCTTCTGGTCCATTTTGTTCTCTCCTTTGGGGTTTCAAAATCACAGCTTATTTCCTCAGTTCATTCGTCTGAATGAGCAAATGCTCTCTTGACAAAAATATTTATTGCCGGTCTTGTCTACTTTCTTCCTTGGCATCCAGATTAAAAAAAAAAATTAATGTTTTTAGTGGAATGAGGGGTTTTCTTGAATCACCTATACCACTCTTACAGAAGGCCCTCTCCCCAAAACCCTTTTTCTACTCAGGCTGAGGGTCCTCTGGCCTTGAAGATTTTTTGTTGATCTGAACTTCCCTTATATAAGCAGAAATCTTTTATAGCTCTTGAGTGACTTTGAAATTCATCAGCTTGGTTGAATATTTTCTACAATTCTCTTCACCTCCCATCCACAGAAGCAGTTGTCCAACTGGCTTACAATCAAAGCAAAAGGGTAAATTTATTTATTTAGCTTTTTTTTTTTTTTAATTTTTATTGTGCTTTAAGTGAAAGTTTACAAATCAAGTCAGTCTCTCACACAAAATCTTATATACACCTTGCTACACACTCCCAGTTGCTCTCCCCCTAATGAAACAGCCCATTCCCTCCCTCTGCTCTCTCTTTTCCTGCCCATTTCGCCAGCTTCTAACCCCCTCTACCCTTTCATCTCCCCTCAGGTAGGAGATGCCAACATAGTCTCAAGTGTCCACCTGATCCAAGAAGCTCACTCCTCACCAGCATTCCTCTCCGACCCATTGTCCAGTCCAGTCCCTGTCTGAAGAGTTGGCTGAAACCATGGTCTACAAACCCCTGCCCCTGCTACACTGGCCTTCAAAGCATTCAGTTTATTCCAGAAACTAGTTTGCTTTTGGTTTAGTCCAGTTGTGCTGACCTCGCCTGTATTGTGTGTTGTTTTTCCCGTCACCTAAAATAGTTTTTATCTACTATCTAATTAGTGAATACTCCTCTCCCACCCTCCCTCCCTCTCCCCTTGTGGCCATCAAAGAATATTTTTTTCTCTGTTTAACTATTTCTTGAGTTCTTATAATAGTGGTCTTATACAATATTTGTCCTTTTGCAACTGACTTAATTGCACTCAGCATAATACCTTCCAGATTCCTCCATGTTATGAAGTGTTTCACAGATTCATCACTGTTCTTTATCGATGCATAGTATTCCATTGTGTGAATATACCATAATTTATTTATCTATTCATTCATTGATGGGCACCTTGGTTGCTTCCATCTTTTTGGTTTTGTAAACAGTGCTTCAGTGAACATGGGTGTGCATATATCTGTTCGTGTAAGGGCTCTTATTTCTCTAGGATATATTCCAAGAAGCGGGATTGCTGGATGGTATGGTAGTTCTATTTCCAGGTTTTTAAGGAAGCACCAAATCGATTTCCAAAGTGGTTGTACCATTTGACATTCCCACCAGCAGTGTAGAAGTGTTCCAGTCTCTCCACAGCCTCTCCAACATTTATCATTTTGTGTTACTTGGATTAATGGCAGGCAACCTTGTTGGAGTGAGATGAAATCTCATTGTAGTTTTGATTTGCATTTCTCTAATGGCTAATGATCGTGAGCATTTCCCCATGTATCTGTTAGCTACCTGAATGTCTTCTATAGTGAAGTGTCTGTTTATAACTTTTAAATTGGGTTGTCTTTTTGCAGTCGAGCTTTTGCAGTATCATGTAGATTTTAGAGATCAGGTGCTGATTGGAAATGCCATAGTTAAAAACTTTCCAAGTCTGTAGGTAATCTTTTTACTCTTTTGGTGAAGTCTTTGGATGAATATAGATGTTTGATTTTTAGGAGCTCCCAGTTACCTAGTTTTTCTTCCACATCGTTAGTAATGTTTTATGTACTGTTTATGCCATGTATTAGGGCTCCTAACGTTGTCCCTATTTTTTCTTCCATGATCTTTATCATTTTAGATTTTATATTTAGGTCTTTCATCCATTTTGAGCTCATTTTTGTGCATGGAATGAGGTATGGGTCTTGTTTCATTTTTTTGCAAATGGATGTCCATTTACTCCAGCACCATTTGTTAAAAAGACTGTCTTTTCTCCATTTAACTTTTTTGGAGCCTTTGTCAAATATCAGCTGCTCATATGTGGATGGATTATGTCTGGATTCTCAATTCTGTGCCATTGGTCTATGTATCTGTTGTTGTACCAGTACCAGGCTGTTTTGACTACTGTGGCGGTATAATAGGTTCTAAAATCAGGTAGAGTAAGGCATCCCATTTTGTTCTTCTTTTTCAATAATGCTTTACTTCTCTGGGGCCTCTTTCCCTTCCCTATGAGGTTGGTGATTTGTTTCTCCATCTCATTAAAGAATGTTGTTGGAATTTGGATCAGAATTGTATTAAATGTATAGATCGAAAAGCATAAATTTATTTTTAATAGATGTTTTAGCAACACAGAAAAAAGTACAGCCCTTAAATTTTCTCCCAATCTGGCCATTTTGACTACCAACGTGAGCTCCAGCTACTTAAGGTTGAATAGACATCTGAAGCCCCTCGCCTGCTATTCTCTTCTCTGTGGACAGCCAATATTACTTCCCTCTTGTCATCATCTTGAATTAACTTCATTCACAACAAGAATTCAAGGATACTGTGAGATCTCTCCAGCATGAACTACTTCAGTTATGTTTTGCCATACATAGCTATAGAAGTAAACTTTTCCAAGTAATCCTGAAAAAATCTATAAAATTTAATTGGGAGATATAAAGACTTAGACAAATATAAGTATATACCTTGTTTCTAATGTAGTAGCTAAATAGCAGATAAATTCATAGCTTTATTACAATGGCAATAAAAGTTTAAGTATCCCTTTTATTGAAAAATCAATGTCTCTATGAGATTAATGTGAAAAATATTGAGAATACAAGAAGTCATTTTGAAAAAATGGAGACAAACACTACCAAATATTAGTGCATATTTTAAAAGGAAAATATGTCCTTTTAAAACAATATGGTATTAAATATAATTATAGAGATCAGTCAACAGTATAAAAGTTCTGAAATGTTAGGAGGTTAATGTAAAAGCTAATATGGCATCAGAAATATTCAATAAGCACTGTGATAAAACTTGTAAAGAAAGAAATTTAGAAATATAGCTGACCATATAAATAAAAAACAGTATACAAATTTTTCAGTAAATTAAGCTAAGCATAAAATAAACAGCTTAGAAAAACTAGGAAAAAATAGAAATTAATATTTAGGATTTCATAGAATGGAAGGTTTTTAGAATTAGAATTGCAATAGTAATGACTAACTGAGTGGCGTCTGCCCTGTTTCTTGTTCTGTATTATCATTGTTTTAACAGGATAGAAATATAATACAAAGGAACACATCAATAGATTTGACTATATAGACTATGAGCTCCTTGAAGTCCAGAGCTATATGTGTTATTTCTCTATGATACCTCTTATAATATCTTTCTGGCATGCATTCAACCAACATTTACTAAGTACTTGAATTGTGCCAGATCGAAAAGAGAGAGAGAGAAGCACATTCATTACATAACATAAAGGAAACATTGTAATTTATGGTAAATGCAGATGAAGATTACCACTGGGTATTAAGAACAGGTTACGTAACCCAGTCTGAAGGAGCCCTATTGGTGCAATGGTTAAGTGCTCAGCTGCTAACCAAAAGATTGGCATTAGAACCCACCCAGTGGCATCAGGGGAGAAAAGACCTGGCAATCTGCTCTGTGAAGATCACAGCCTGGAAAACTCTATGGGGCAGTTCTACTGTGGCATGGAGTAAGTAGCTCTGAGTCAAAATTGGCTCGATGGCACCTAACTACAACAATAACAGCTCAGTCTGAGAAGGAACAAATTTCAGGGAAGTTCTGTTTTTGTTTTTTTTTAAATTTTTATTGTGCTTTAAAGTGAAAGTTTACAAATCAAGTCAATCTCTCACACAAAAATTTATACACACCTTGCTATATACTCCTAGTTGCTCTCCCCCTAATGAGACAGCACACTCACACTCCTACTCTCCACTCTCTGTTTTTGTGTCCATTTGGTCAGCTTCTGACCCCCTCTACCCTCTCATCTCCCCTCCAGACTGGAGCTGCCCACATAGCTTAATGTGTCTACTTGATCCAAGAAGCTAACTTCAGTTTTGGTAGCTTGTCTATTCTATCCTTTCTTTTCCTGCCACTCACTTCTCTTCACTTACAATGTAGAAAAATGGTTTCCTTGTTTTTAATGGAAGAACTACTCAGCCTCTCTTATCCAGTTGATGTCCCATTTTATTAGGTTCTTAGCTTTTACCCCAAAAGACTTATCAAACTATTTTCTATCACATAGTCCAGTGCAATCCCTGTCTGAGGAGTTGGCTTTGGGAATGGTTCCTGTCTTAGGCTAACAGAAGGTCTGGGGACCATGAACTCCGAGGTCCTTCTAGTTTCAGTCAGACCATTAAGTCTGGTCTTTTTAAGAGAATTTGAGGTCTGCATCCCACTGCTCTCCTGCTCCCTCAGGGAGACAATACTCTCAAAAACATAACTTCCCTGTTGGAAGTTATGTTTTTGAGAGTATTGTCTTCCATTCAAATATTAGAGAATGGTGAAGAAAACCACATGGCATAAGTTGGAACCCAAAGGAAAGGCATAGAGTTATAAAGTATACAATTGAAGTCCTGGGACCGTTCAGCAGGTAAATGCTGCCCAGCAGTTCTGCTTCCCATAATATCCAACTTCCTGTACCGGATCTTTAGAAACATTTTCCATTATCCTCAACTTCTTCACTACCTTCATGTCTTAACAGAAGACTTAACTCTCCACTTCAGAGATAAAATAGAAACCATCACACAAGGTTGCTCTGTCAAGTTCTTATTACTCTACCTAAATTAGCACATCCCATTACTAATTGCTTATGACACAGGATGAGGTGTCCTTCCAGGTGATTAACTGTATACCTTTTCAGAATCTCATCCTCTCACTTCCTGGTGTTTGGTTGAGCTTGTGTAGGGATTGTTAAAAAAAAAAAAAAAAAGCCAAACCCAGTGCCGTCGAGTCGATTCCGACTCATAGCAACCCTATAGGACAGAGTAGAACTGCCCCATAGAGTTTCCAAGGAGTGCCTGGTGGATTCAAACTGCTGACCCTTTGGATAGCCCCTGTAGTACTTAACCACTACGCCAGCAGGGTTTCCATGTAGGGATTGTAGGAGGCCCTAAATTTATAACAATGACAACATCTGCAATTCAGTATCATCATGCAGAGACTTGAAAGCCACGTTAAGGAGGTTAGACTTCAGGAAGAGGTGATATATTAGTTTTGTTGACAGATAAAGAGATTTTGAGAGATTAGGTTATCAAGAAGAGTATTCCAAGCAGATGGAAGAAGTCATGCAAAAGGGAGTTAAGTTCAAGAAATGGTATATAGTTTAAAACATTAATGTCCACATAGAGGAAAAATGAGAGTTATGACTGGAAGATGTGTAAAGTGTTTTATGATGGACCCCTTCTAAATTGGTGGAGTCCCTGGGAGGCTCAGTGGTTAAGCACTGGACTACTAACCCAAGGTTGATGGTTCAAACCCACCCAGGGTTGCTTCAGAAGTAAGGCTGACCTGCTCCAGAAAGGTCACAGATTTTGAAAACCCTATGTAGTGCAGTTCTACTCTACACACTTGGGATCACCATGAGTTAGAATCAACTCAACAGCAACTAACAACAACAACAATAATTGCAAACTGAGGAATTGATATTTAATTTTGTAGTTAGTATTCAGCCAGTACAATCTTTGGTTAAGAAGTGCACTGATTAAAAATTAATTTTCTGAAAATGGATGTTTTGGTCTCTGTGTTTGTTCGTGTGCATTTTAGTGAATATTTTGTCATGCACCTTATGTACATATATATATATATTTAATAATTTTTATTGTGCTTTAAGTGAAAGTTTACAAATCAAGTCAGTCTCTCACACAAGAACCCATATACACCTTGCTACACCCCCTCAATTACTCTCCCCCTAATGAGACAGCCTGCTCTCTCCCTCCACTCTCTCTTTTCGTGTCCTTTTTGCCAGCTTCTAAGCCCCTCCACCCTCTCATCTCCCCTCCAGGCAGGAGATGCCAACATAGTCTCAAGTGTCCACCTGATCCAAGAAGCTCACTCCTCACCAGCATCCCTCTCCAACCCATTTTCCAGTCCAATCCATGTTTGAAGAGTTGGCTTCGGGAATGGTTCCTGTCCTGGGCCAACAGAAGGTCTGGGGGCCAAGACCACCGGGGTCCTTCCAGTCTCAGTCAGACCATTAAGTCTGTTCTTATGAGAATTTGGGGTCTGCATCCCACTGCTGTCCTGCTCCTTCAGGGGTTTTCTGTTGTGTTCCCTGTCAGGGCAGTCATTGGTTGTAGCCTGGCACCATCTAGTTCATCTGGTCTCAGGATGATGTAGTCGCTGGTTCATGTGGCCCTTTCTGTCTCTTGGGCTCCTAGTCACCTTGTGTCCTTGGCATCCTTCATTCTCCTTAGATGCATCTTAGATGGCTGCTTGCTAGCGTTTAAGACCCTAGATGCCACTCTTCAAAGTGGGATGCAGAATGTTTTCTTAATAGATTTTATTATGCAAGTTGACTTGGATGTCCCCTGAAACCATGGTTCCCAGACCCCCGCCCCTGCTACGCTGGCCTTCGAAGCATTCAGATTATTCAGGAAACTTCTTTGCATTTGGTTTAGTCCAATTGCACTGACCTCCCCTGTATTGTGTGCTGAATTTCCCTTCACCTAAAGTAGTTCTTATCTACTATCTAATTCATGTATACCCCTCTCCCACCCTTCCTCCCTCCCCCATCTCGTAACCACAAAAGAATGTTTTCTTCTCAGTTTAAACTATTTCTCAAGTTCTTATAATAGTGGTCTTGTACAATATTTGTCCTTTTGCAAATGACTAATTTTACTCAGCATAATGCCTTCCAGGTTCCTCCATGTTATGGAATGTTTCCCAGATTTCTCACTGTTCTTTATCGATGTGTAGTATTCCATTGTGTGAATATACCATAACTTATTTATCCGTTCATCCATTGATGGGCACCTTGGTTGCTTCCATCTTTTTGCTATTGTAAACAGTGCTGCAATAAACATGGGTGTGCATGTATCTGTTCATGTCAAGGCTCTTATTTCTCTTGGATACATTCCAAGGAGTGGGATTGCTGGATCTTAATGGCAGTTATATTTCTAGGTTTTTAAGGAAGCACCAAATCGATTTCCAAAGTGGTTGTACCATTTGACATTCCCACCAGCAGTGTAGAAGTGTTCCAATCTCTCCACAGCTTCTTCAACATTTATTATTTTGTGTTTTTCAGATTAATGCCAGCCTTGTGGGAGTGAGATGAAGTCTCATTGTAGATTTGATCTGAATTTCTCTAATGGCTAATGACTGTGAACATTGCCTCATATATCTGTTAGCTACCTGAATGTCTTCTTTAGTGACGTGTCTATTCATATCTTTTGCCCAGTTTTTAATTGGGTTATTTGCCTTTTTGCAGTGGAGCTTTTGCAGTATCATGTAGATTTTATAGATCAGGTGCTGCTCAGAAATGTCATAGCTAAAAACTTTTTCCCAGTCTGTAGGTAGTCTTTTTACTCTTTTGGTGAAGTCTTTGGATGAGCGTAAGTGTTCTATTTTTAGGAGCTCCCATTTATCTAGTTTTTCTTCTGCGTTCTTTATAATGGTTTGTATACTGTTTATGCCATGTATTAGGGCTCCTAACATTGTCCCTATTTTTCCTTCCATGATCTTTATCGTTTTAGATTTTATATTGAGGATTTTGATCCATTTTGAGTTAGTTTTTGGGCATGGAGTGAGGTATGGTCTTGTTTCATTTTTTTGCAGATGAATATCCAGTTATGCCAGCACCATTTGTTAAAAAGACTGTCTTTTCCCCATTTAACTGTTTTGGGCCCTTGTCAAATATCAACTGCTCATATGTGGATGGATTTATGTCTGGATTCCCAGTTCTGTTCCATTGGTCCATGTATCTGTTGTTGTACCAGTACCAGGCTGTTTTGACTACTGTGGCACTATAATAGGTTCTAAAATCAGGTAAAGTAAGGCCTCCCACTTTGTTCTTTTTTAGTAATGCCTTATTTATCCGGGGCCTCTTTCCCTTCCGTATGAAATTGGTGATTTGTTTCTCCATCTCATTAAAGAATGTCCTTGGGATTTGGATCGGAATTGCAGTAAATGTATAGATCGCTATTGGTAGAATAGACATTTTTTAATGTTAAGTCTTCCTATCCATGAGAAAGGTATGTTCTTCCACTTGTGTAAGTCTGTTTTGGTTTCTTGCAGAAGTGTACTGTAGTTTTTTTTATAAGTCTTTTACATCTCTGGTAAGATTTATTCCTAAGTATTTTATCTTCTTGGAGGCTACTGTAAATGGCAATGATTTGGTGATTTCCTGTTCGATGTTCTTTTGTTGGTGTAGAGGAATCCAACTGATTTTTTTATGTTTATCTTGTTTCCCGATACTCTGCTGAACTGTTCTATTAGTTTCAGTATTTTTCTGGAGGATTCCTTAGGGTTTTCTGTGTATTAGATCATGTCATCTGCAAATAGAGGTACTTTTACTTCTTCCTTGCCCATCAGGATGCCCTTTATTTCTTTGTCTAGCCTAATTGCTCTGGCAAGGACTTCCAGCACTATGTTGAGTAAGAGCGGTGATAAAGGGCATCCTTTGCTGGTTGTCAATCTCAATGGGAATGCTTTCAGGCTCTCTCCATTTAGGGTGATGTTGGCTGTTGGCTTTGTATAAATGCCCTTTATTATATTGAGGAATTTTTCTTCTGTTCCTATTTTGCTGAGAGTTTTTATCATGAATGAGTGTTGAACTTTGTCAAATGCCTTTTCTGCATCAAATGATAAAACCGTATGATTCTTGTCTTTTATTCGTGTGGTGGATTACATTAATTGCTTTTCTAATGTTGAACCATCCTTGCATACCTGTTATGAACCCCACTTGGTCATGGTGAATTATTTTTTTGATATGTTATTGAATTCTAGTGGCTAGAGTTTTGTTGAGGATTTTTGCATCTACATTCATGAGGGATGAAAAAAAAAACCAAACCCACTGCCATCGAGTCGAATCCGACTTATAGCGACCCTATAGGACAGAGTAGAACTGCCCCTTAGAGTTTCCAAGGAGCGCCTGGTGGATTCGAACTGCCAACCTCTTGGTTTGCAGCCGTAGCACTTAACCACTATGCCACCAGGGTTTCCTCATAAGGGATATAGGTCTATAATTTTCTTTTATTGTGTTGTCTTTACCTGGGTTTGGTATCAGGGAGATGGTGGCTTTATTGAATGAGTTTGGTATTATTCCATCCTTTTCTGTGCTCTGAAATACCTTTAGTAGTAGTGGTGTTAACACTTTTCTTAACTTTTGATAGAACTCTGCAGTGAAGCTGTCTGGACCAGGGCTTTTCTTTGTTGGAAGTTTTTTGATTACATTTTCAATCTCTTCTTTTGTTACAGGTCTATTTAGTTGTTCTACCTCTGTTTGTGTTAGCTTAGGTAGGTAATGTGTTTCTAGGAATTCATCCATTTCTTCTAGGTTTTCAAATTTGAGTATAGTTTTTCATAGTAATCTGATATGATTCTTTTTTAATTTCAGTTGGGTCTGTTGTAATACCGCCCATCTCATTTCTTATTCGGGTTATTTGCCTCCTCTCCTGTTTTTCTTTTGTCAGTTTGGCCAATGGTTTATCAATTTTGTTGATTTATTCAAAAAACCAGCTTTTGGTCTTGTTAATTCTTTCAAAATTTTTTTTTTCTGTGTTCTATTTCGTTTAGTACAGCTCTAATTTTTATTATTTGCTTTCTTCTGGTGCCTATGGGTTTCTCTTGTTGCTCTCTTTCTATTTGTTCAAGTTGTAGGGATAGTCTTTGATTTTGGCCCTTTCTTCTTTTTGGATGTGTGCATTTATTGATATAAATTGACCTCTGAGCACCGCTTTTGCTATGTCCCAAAGGTTCTGATAGGAAGTGTTTTCATTCTCATTGGATTCCGTGAATTTCTTTATTCCATCCTTAATGTCTTCTATAATCCAGTCTTTTTTGAGCAGGGTATTGTTCAGTTCCAAGTGTTTGATTTCTTTTCCCTGCTTTTCCTGTTATTGATTTCCACTTTTATGGCCTTATGATCAGAGAAGATTCTTTGTAATATTTCAGTGTTTTGGATTCTGCTGAGGCTTGCTTTATGACCTAATATGTGGTCTATTGTAGAGAATGTTCCATGTGCACTAGAAAAGAAAGTATAGTTGGTTGCTGTTGGGTGGAGTGTTTTGTATATGTCTTCGAGGTCAAGTTGGTTGATTGTGGCATTTAGATCTTCTGTGTCTTTATTGCGCTTCTTTCTGAATGTCTTGTCCTTCACCGAAAGTGGTGTGTTGAAGTCTCCTACTATTACTGTGGAGCTGTCTATCTCACTTTTCACTGCTGATAGAGTTTGTTTTATGTTTTTTGCAGCTCTGTCATTGGGTGCATCAATATTTAATATGGTTATATCTTCTTGGTGTATTGTCCCTTTAATCATTCTGTAGTGTCCTTCCTTACCCTTTCTGATGGATTTAACTTTAAAGTCTATTTTGTCAGAAACTAATATTGCCACTTGTGCTCTTTTTTGATTTTTGTTTGCTTGATGTATTTTTTTCCATTCTTTGAGTTTTAGTTTGTTTGTGTCTCTAAGTCTAAGGCATATCTCTTGTAGGCAGCATATTAGACGGATCTTGTTTTTTAATCCATTCTGCCACTCTCTGTCTCTTTATTGGTGCATTTCGCCCATTTACATTCAGGGTAATTATGGATAGGTATGAATTTAGTGCTATCATTTTGATGTCTTTTTTTGTGTGTTGACAGATTCTTTTTCCCACTTGATTTTATGTGCTGAGTAGATTTTTTTTTATATATTGTCCTTTCCTCATATTTGTTTTTGTTGATGATTTTGTTTCTGCTGAGCCTGTATTTTTCCCTTGTATTTTATTTTGATGAGTAGGATAGTTTGTCTCCTTTGTGGTTTCCTTATTATTTACCCCTATTTTTCTAAATTTAAAACTAACTTTTATTTCTTTGTATCGCTGTATCTTCCTCTGCATATGGAAGATGTATGATTGCATTTTTTAGTCCCTCTTTATTATTTTAATATTGTCGTCTTTTATATAATAATATCGCCGTTACCCTGTGTTGGGCTTTTTTTTTTGGATTTCCCTGTCTGGGTTGACTTCTGGTTGCTCTATCCAGTGTTTTAGTCTTGGGTTTATACCTGATATTATTGGTTTTCTAACCAAAGAACTCGCTTTAGTATTTCTTGTAGTGTTGGTTTGTTTTTTACGAATTCCCTCAAGTTGTGTTTATCTGGAAATGTCTCAATTTCGCCTTCATATTTAAGAGACAGTTTTGGTGGATATATGATTCTTGGGAGGCAATTTTTTTCCTTCAATTTTTTAAATATGTCATCCCATTGCCTTCTTGCCTGTATGGTTTCTGCCGAGTAGTCTGAGCTTATTCTTATTGGGTTTCCTTTGTAGGTGACTTTTCTTTTATCCCTTGCTGCTCTTATAACTGTCTCTTTATCTTTGGTTTTGCCAAGCTCGATTATAATATGTCTTGGTGACTTTCTTTTAAGATCTACCTTATTTGGAGTTCAATGAGCATCTTGGATAGATATCTTCTCATCTTTCATGATATCATGGAAGTTTTCTGCCAACAAATCTTTAACAATTCTCTCTGTATTTTCTGTTATCCCTCCCTGTTCTGGTACTCCAATCACTCGTAGGTTGTTTCTCTTGATAGAGTCCCACATGATTCTTAAGGTTTCTTCTTCTTTTTTTTTTTTTAAATTCTTTTATCTGATTTTTCTTCAAATATATATAGTGCCAAGTGATTTATCTTCAAATTCAGAAATTCTAACTTCTACTTGCTCAATTTTTCTCCTCTGACTTTCTATTGAGTTATCTAATTCTGTAATTTTATTTTTAATCTTCTGAATTTCTGATTGCTGTCTACGGATTTTTCCAGTTTATTAAACTTTTCATTATGCTCCTGAATAATCTTTCTAATTTCTTCAGTTGCTTTATTTGTGTGTTCCTTGGCTTGTTCTTTGTATTGCCTCATTTCCTTCCTGATGTCTTGAAGGGTTCTGTATGTTAAACTTTTGTATTCTGCGTCTAGTAATTCCAGGAATCCACTTTCAGCTAAAAGATCCCTAAATTCTTTGTTTTGAGAGCCTGTTGAGGTGATCGTGGCCTGTTTCTTTATGTGACTTGATATTGACTGTTGTCTCCAAACCATGTATAAGTTATTGTATTAGTTTATGCTTGCTTACTGTGTCATAGCTGCTTGCTTTGTTTTGTTTTGGTATACCCCTTATGGGTTGCTTGAGTGAGCTAGCTTGATTATTTTAGCCTTTGGAGCTCTGACGTCCTGTTCCCGGCTGGCTAGAGCTGTTATCATGTATATCAGTCTAGGAGTCCATTCAGTTTTCTTGTATGAATTCAGCTCAGGTTTCCAGGTCGCCGATATCAAGTGTGTGGGACAGGCTCTGTCCTACAGTCTTAGAGGGGCAGGGGTGATTGGCGTATATACCGGTATCCGATTGCAGCAGAGGGTCACGCTCTGAACAAGGCAGAGGCCTGAGAACCAACCCCCACGTGTCTCTGAGGAAAAAGTGTCTCTCTTCCCCAGAGCGTGCTGGTGGGTGGGTTCTGCAGAGGGACCGTGGGCACCCAATGTTTTTGTTGTAAAGACTGGGAGGTACCAGTTATCGTTGGACCACTCTCGTGGGTGACTGGGTGACCTGAGTGGAGGTACTAGCCCTTAGGTCCCTGTTGTGGGTAGGTGAGGACTTTGTGTAATAGGCAAAGCAATGTCAAACGTCAAACACCCACCTCTCCACCGCACAGCTGAAATGGTTAGAGTTTGCCAACAAGGGCCTGTTCTCCCAAAATAGGCCCACACAGGTCCATGCAGAAGGGAAAGGTGCTCAGGGTCCATGGATGGTTTATGCCTGGACAGGAGCCGCTTCTGTCCTGAGCTCCCCCAGTTAATGGAGCTAGCAGATTATCTTTTCCCCGCAGTTGCAAATTTTTTCCTTCCCCGAGGCTGAGAGGATGGCTCTACGTTCTCACCAGGGTCTACCTCAGGTCCAGGGATTCAGCCGCTGAAGCCGGCTTGGGGGTGGGGTGCCACGGTAAAATATATGCGACACCTTATAGTTTATGTATATTTAATCACTGACTTTTCAAAATATTTTCTCAAAAGTTTTAAGTATAGGATAAAAACCCAGCAATATTTTTATCTTGCCTTTAAAAATCTTATAGTAGAACAGAGTGCTGAATCTCATAATCTATTTATGTAAAGCCTTTATTTTTCTCATAGCAGGTACCCATATTAAGTTGACATCTTTACGAGACATTTGTTTACCACCTTTACCTATGGTAATAATAATCATTTTTATCTCAAAGGGAAGTGTCTTTTACATAGCTTTTTGTCAGTTGATACTAGTGTGATGGAACTCTAAGTATAGTTTATTTATTTTTGAAACTACAGGTAAGCTTCCATTTAGGTTACATAAGGTTTCCCTTTTTTTTACATTCTCACTCCCTCCACCTGAATCTACTTTTTCATTACTTCCAATCTGGCCTATTGAAGTAGCCTCCTTAGTTGTTTGTTTCCAGTTCCAACCCATTTGATTTATTTGGCACATTGTTGCCATATCCCTAGTCGTAAAAAATTGCTTTGATCATGTCATTGCTTGTTGATTGTAGTATCCCCATGCCTCCTCCTTGGCCTCATGGACACAGCCTAAATTCTGTAACCTAACTTTCTGTGGCCATCAAGTCTGGTACTGAATTATCTGTTTATCTACATTCTTTTATATGAAATCATACAGGTAGTAGTTTCTTGCCTCAATCATCCACTTCATTAAGCTGCTGTATTCAGATAACTGCCATTTACTATTTTATTACTTTTTTAAATAAGCAAACTTCCTTTTTGCATATAAAAATTTATTTGTTTATTATTTATTTATAAGGTAGTTTTTCCGTAGATGAAATCTGACCTAGAGATAAACTGTTAGGTTTCTCACAGCCTGTGGCTTTAAGTGGTCTCTAGTGATCTCCTGCCCCAAATTATCTTTTCTTTCATTGCCTGTTATTCAGCTATGCAAATACCTATTGAGCTACTAGTAGAGGCCAAATATTTATTATTTGGGATAAAAAAGAAAAGACAGTGTCCATTCCATTGAGGTGGTTGCATTTCAGTGTAGCAGTCCACAATGATGATTTTAATATACAGTAACTCCCCAATATACACTGACAATTGTATTAATCCAGTAATTCTTTATTGCCAGTGATTGGAAACTAAATGTGGGGGGATAGAGGAGCACCTTGGGATGAAAACCCAACCTTCTAAGAAAGAATAATGAAAAGAAATGCTTTCTCTTTCCCTTGTGTTCTTAATGTCTCCTGGCTTTCCCTTTTGGGCAATTGAGAGGGCTAATAAACAAGTTCAAGATTAGGGCCCTAGAATCTTGACAATTGGTAGGAAAGGCACAAGGTTGAATCCATATAATAAATGTAATCTGGAGCCCAATTCTTAGATGTAGGAAAGCTTGAATACTGGAACAGGTTCTAAAGAATCAAGTTCCTACGCCTGTGTGATAATTTTCTAAACAGAGAGTGGGTGAAGAATAAGAAAGGAGTTTGAAACAAAGATTCTACATTAGATTTGGATAGTGGAGTCTGTTGTTGTTAGTTGCTGTCATGGATTGAATTGTGTCTCCCAAAAATGTCTGTCAGCTTGACTAGGCCATGATTCCCAGTATGGTGTGAATTGTCCACCATTTTGTCATCTGATGTGATTTTCCTTTGTGTTGTAAATCCTCTCTCTATTATGTGATGAGGTGGGATTATTGGCAGTTATGTTAATGATGCGGGACTACAGCTGCAGGATTAGATTGTATCTTAAAGCAAATTCTTTTGAAATATAAAAGAGAGAAGCAAAAAGAGAGACACGGGATATTGCCAAGAAACAAGAGCCAGGAGACTAGCGCATCCTTTGGATCCGAGGGTCTCTGTGCTGAGAATCTCCTTGACCAGGGAAGATTGATGACAAGGACCTTCCTCCAGAACCAGCAGAGAAAGCCTTCTCCTGGAGCTGACACCCTGAATTTGGACTTGTAGCCTACCAGACTGTGAGAGAGAATAATTTTCTCTTTGTTAAAGCCATCTGCTTGTTGTGTTTCTGTTATAACAGCACTAGATGACTAAGACAGTTGCTCTTGAGTTGATTCTGACTCATGGCAACCTCATGTGTGCAGATTCAAACTGCTCCATTGGGTTTTCAAGGCTGTGACTTTTTAGAAGCAGATAGCCAGGCCTGTCTTCTTAGGCACCTCTGGATGGGTTAGAACTAACAACGTTTTGGTTGGTAGTCAAACACTTAACCATTTGCCCCACCCAGGGACTCTAGTGTTGTCTAGAGAAAATGAAAATAAAAATATCTGGTGTTGAGGAAAAGAACTCAGGTTTTGTTATTTTTATTTGGTTTGTTTATTTGCTTGTTTTTGACATGAGGGGAAGTTGTTAAAGATATCAAGCAAAAACAGAATTTGTTCTGGGGTAGTAAAACAAACAAACAAACAAACAAACAAACAAACAAACAAACAAACAAACCCCTTGCTATCGAGTTGATTCTTACTTGTAGTGACCCTATAGGACCAAGTCTACTCCATCGAGTTTCCAAGGCTGTAACCTTTATGGAAGCAGACTGCCACATCTTTCTCCCGTGGAGTGGCTGGTGGATTTGAACCAAAGTGTTGACCTTTCAGTTAGCGGCCAAGCACTTATCCACTGTACCCCCAGGGATCGTTCTCGGGTAGTTAGCCATATAGGGAAAAAAAAAAGAAATTGGAATCTTACTTCACTCACCAAAAAAAATTAAAAGTAAATTCTCTAAATGCGAACTTACCATTTTCGTTTGATTTATTTCAGTCCCTTCGAATTTAATATGTTCCAAACCAAGCACATTGTCTTCCTTCCTGTGATGCCTATGTCTGAGGACAACATCCCTTCTGTTATAAAGTAACTTGAGAGTCATCTTTAAACCTCTCACTGTGATATCCAATTCATCACCAAATCCTATTGATTTTGTAAACAAAGTATCTCCTGAATGCATCTACTTCTCTCCTTTATCACTCTCATCCTGTTCCAAGCCTCTTCCATTTCTCACTGAACTACTCATTAGTTGGGAGACACTTTTGCCCTCCAAACCATTCTCCGCTCTATAGCCAAGGAGATAATTTTGAAATACAAAACTAAGCATGTCTTCCCTCTTTACAACTTAAAAACATTTTAATGCTTTCCCTTTGTCTTAGGATAAAGACCAGGAAACTTAAGATGGCCTACAGTGCCAAATGGTGCCGTTACCTACCTCTCCAGCCTTATCTTTCTCCATACTCCCCTCCCACACATCTCCAGCTACATTTTTTAGATTTTACTTTATCAGAACTCATACAGCATTGCTTTGGCACATGATTATTTTTCTGCTTTATCACCCCCTTCACCTAATTTTTTTTTCCACCTAATTTAGACTTTGTCATCTTTTACATCTCAGCTGAAGCATGCCTTTCAAGAATAGCTTTCTCTTGCAGTAGGCTTTAAGCTACCTGAGCACAAGGACAGTATCAGTTTTTGTTCACTGTTGCATTATGGGGAATTTAAAGTGCTTTTCCATGATGAGACATAGGCACCTTATAAATATTTTTAGAGAAATCAATAAAAAAGGACAATATATGAAAAGATTTAATTATTAAAAAGAATGTAATTGAGTATTTAGCAAATACGTGAATGGAGAAAAGCTTCCCAAGAATACAAAATGACTGTAGAAATATATCTCTTGAAGAAAATGGATGACTTAATTTGATTTAAAATGCCCCATACATACACACTTGCACATACATGCAAACCTTCACAAATCAAAAGGCAGGTAATACCCTGGAAAAATACAGTAATGGATTGACTTCTTTACTATAAAAATTCTCAAATAGAGTTTTTAAATAGAAAATTTTTAAATAGAAAATTCAGAAATCAATACTAACCACGGAAAAATACATCACCGATAAGAGAAGAAATGCTTACTAAAGTGAGATGCTGTATTTAGAAACACTTTTTACGATTATACTATTTAGTAAGGAAAAGGGTATAGCGAAGCTGGAACATTCTAACTAGCGGGAATGTAAAATGTACAACCCTTTGCAAAGTGATTTGGCAATATTTATGAAGAGCTTTGAAATGTTAATACTTTGTTCAAGTAAATCCGCTTCTGGGACTCTAACTTGAATGCATAATATGAAAACAGTAAGAGCTTTACATGTAAAAGTGCTTACTATTTGTAGTTTATTTGTAATATTATAAAACTGGACACAATGTATATATTCAACATTGGAAGAATTGTTTATTAATTTATGAATATATGTATTCATAGAATGACTTCCTAAACAGACACAAAACATATTTTCAGTTAGTCTTCAGTAACATTGGAGATTTTTTTCTATAATTGTCAGGTTATTCATAAATAAGATGTTATAATATTAAATAGCAGAAGCCATATTCCATTTCTCTCCAACAACTTATATTAAAAATAAATAATTTCCTAAAACAATAGTTGAAAACACAATTCAGTCTTCAGGTGATTTTTGAAAGGTCTTAGCCAGGTGAGATCAATTTAAGGAAAAGAATTCAGTGAATTTATGTTTCTTAGGTAAAATAGCCATTTGTTTACGTACTTATTTTTTATTTACACACAGCTTTTTTTTTTACGGTACTCCATTTGTATTTCAAACAGACCAGCCTCTCAAGGTATTTCTTGCTTTATGAAGAATAATAATGTATGGCCACCTTTTCATAAAACAGCAAGTAAAAAGTGTGATGGAATTAAAGAATTATGACTAGATTTTCTATACATAATAGAAGCATTTGGAAAATGGGCACATTTGATTCTGTGCATATTTTTTTCAGTTTTACTATATTTTCACAAAATAATAAAGAAGTTTCAGCTCCAAAAAAAAGATACATCTTAACTATGTAAAAGCAAAAATCAACAGAAAAACATGAAAAATATGTAGGAAAAAAAGCCAGCATGGGAGTTGAGCCATGAGTCCATTTAATTCAGCATTTTGTCTTCTTATCCTTAGTCTACTGCTTGTTTGTTTTTGGTTCTGTTTTTCTGGCAAATCATTGACCAAGTCCTCCAAAACATTAGCAATTCTGGTAAGTGACACATTACTTGGCTTGTTGCACCGGTTGTAGAAAGCCTCCTCTCTCTTTTTTTTATGTTGTAAGGATTATTCCTCCCATACAAAAGCAGCAGACCAAAAAAACAAGAAATGTGCTTACATAATTAATGCAATTACTTTTTAAAATATGTAATTTAATTATACTTCCAACTTGAAATGTAAAAATTATTTAAAAATCATAAATCAGATATAATATCTTTTACTTTGTGATCTTCCTTGTTACTTTTTAATTTGAAGTGGAATTTCCTAGATGTAACCACTTGATTGTATTTGGCATGTGTAGTTTGTATATGCACATTTTCATGTGATACTTGAGAGCTGCGTTGACAATTTCCTCAGCAGTGAATGGGATGGGGATGCTGCTACTGATGAAAAAAATCTCACAGGGCTCATTAGATGAGGTCATTTTCTAATTAGATATAAAAATCAATCACTCTATTATAATATCAGCTTGCAGTTAAAGAGAGCTTTTTGGGAAAGTATTAGACATCACCCTCTCTGCCAGGATGCTAATTTGTAACATTTAGGTGACAACAGTGAGATAGAATGTCATAGAGCATTCCCTGGCAAAATGTGTAACTTTCAGATCTTGCCACATAAGAATAGTTAGGCACATATCATTGCTGCTTCTTAGTAACTCTGAAAGGTATTCCTTGATAAAGAAGTTTGATTTCCTTGGAGTTGGGGTGGGGATGTGCCTTAAAAGAGGAAATACATGTTTTCATTTAAATGAATAGCCATACTGCAAAATTGATTTGTTGACCTACTTGATCAAGCAGATTGCCTGGTCATATTCACAAGAAAGCCTTCAAAAATATCAATCTTTTTTTTTTTTTTTGACTTTTTACTAATTCTTTTCTCTGCCTACTTGTCACCAATTTGATGAAATTAGAAGGGGGCTGCAGTAAGCAAAATGAAGTTATTTGCTGTTAATTAAAAAATTCAATGTGCATGCTAGGTCAGATTGTCATTTCTTTTGTCGGCCTACCATTTATTTATTTACCACAGAGATCATATTGAGTCATAAGCTTTATATGAGGAGAATGTCCACAGAGGCCCTGAGAAATTACATCTTGACTATTAAGTAATACTGAGTCGCCTATTGCAAGTGACACAGTTCTGTGGGAACCTTCACTAGGAGCGTTGTATTCCTAAAAAATAGCATAGAACAGTTTCTGTGTTTTCAATTAATTCTTACTCAAAATTATGATGAAAAATCCAAATACTATCAGAATTCTGAAAAAATGTAATGAGGTTTTATGCCATCTATATTTGTCCTTGAAGAATGAGAATGTTATAGCTGTTACGAACTATTATGAAACACTTAGAAAATGAAAAAATTCATAATTTTGATGGTAAAACAGTTAGGAATTCCTTTAAAAAAAAAAAAACTATAATGTAGAGATGGGCATGACTTATTGTGAGAACCGGGGGATGTCGTTTTAGAATCAGAATATGATCTCCTTGTTTCCTAGTGGCATATAAGCATTCATATTGCTCTTTCCTCTTTTTTAAGGAGCTCTGGTGGTGCGGTGGTTAAAGTGCTGAACTGCTAACCAAAAGGTCAGCGTTTAGAATCCACCAAGTGGCCTGGGGGAGAAAGATATGGCAGTTGGCTTCTGTAAAGATTTACAGACTTGGAAACTCTATGGTGGCAGTTTTACTCTGTCCTACATGGTCGTTATCAGTCAGAAGTGACTCATTGGCAATGGGTTTGGTCTTGTTTTTGATTCCTCTTTTTTGAAATTTTTTCTTCCTTTTTCTACTTCACATTCAAGAGAGGAGTTGGATTGGGTAGGCAGCTACAGTGATGATTTGATGGAAACTGGCAGGAAAAACAGCAGAATTGACAAGAATTTGAGGTTTATTGCATTTATAAATATTTCTGGCATATTACAAAATCACATTACTTTTAATATAGTGCCCAGATTTCTGTTACGCTATGAACTTCTCAAAATAAATCTTACATGCCGTGGTTGGTTATAAGTGTAACATTCAACAAGGATACCCACTAAGGCAGTTAAAAGAGTGAAAGTTTTTCCTCATGATAAAAGAAAATTGAAGGGAAGAGAGTGTGGTATGAGACCTGCGTTCAATTTCCTGGAGCTCTGAGCTAAGCTTCTCCAGGAAGTGACCTTGTTTACTGTAGCCTTTTTACCTCCCACTTCGGAATGCCTTAGTGGAGCCCAGGTGGTGCAATGGTTAAGAGCTCAGCTGTTAACTAAAAGGTCAGCAGTAAGAATCCACCAGCCACTCCCTGGAAATCCTATGGGACAGTTCTACTCTGTCCTGTAGAGTCCCTATGCGTCGGCATCGACTGGACAGCAGTGGGTTTGTTTTTGTTTTTTAACTGCCTTAGTGAGTATCCTTGTTGAATGTTGCAGCTATAACTAACCGTGACATGTAACATTTATTTTGAGAAGTTCAGAATGTAATAGGAATCTGGGTACTTTATTAAAAGTAATGTGATTTTGTAATATGCCAGAAATATTTATAAATACATGGTGGAACCCGGTGTTGTAGTGGTTAAGAGTTTGGGTGCTAACCAAAATATCAGCAGTTCAAATCCACCAGCCGCTCCTTGGAAACTCTGTGGACCAGTTCTGCTCTGTCCTAAAGGGTAGCTATAGCCAGAATCGACTCAACGGCTATGGGTAAATACATGGAAGCAGCAGTCAGGAAGTCAAACGATGTATTGCATTGGGCAAATTGTTGCAAATGATCTGTTTAAAATCTAAAAAAGCAAAGATGTTACTTTGATGACTAAGGTGCACCTGACCCAAGCCAAGGTATTTTCAGTCGCCTCATATGCATGCGAAAACTGGACAATGAAAAAGGTAGACCGAAGGAGAATTGACGTATTTGAATTGTGTTGGTGAAGCATATTGAATATACCATGGACTGCCAGAAGAATGAACAAATCTGTCCTGGAGGAAATACAGCCAGAATGTTCCTTAGAAGCAAGGATGTCAAGACTTCGTCTTGGTTACTTTAGACAAGTTATCAGGAATAATCCATGGAGAAGGACATCATGCTTGGTAAAGTATAGGGTTGGTGAAAAAGACAAAGACCCTCAACGAGATGGATTGACACAGTGGTTGCAACAACTGGCTCAAACATACCAATGATTATGAAGATGGTACAGGACTGGGCAGTGTTTCATCCTGTTATACATGGGATCTCTATGATCTCACCGGAACCTAACAACAATGACCTTCTTACCACTAAATACAGCCTACAGCGTGAATTTTATAAATGAATATAATTGGAAAGTAAAACATATTTGTATCATGGTTCAGAGCAACACAGAGATGGTAAGAAGCCTCAGGAAAACACATGAAAGGAATAAGGAAGCAGATATTTAAGAATGGAACCCATCTTGATGAGGTAGGTTCCATATCACCAACACTAACCACAAATGATGGATGTTCAACTTTCATGGATGATTTAGAAGGTCTCCTTCTAAGGAGTAGAAGAAAGGGTCTTCTAAGTACCATTCATGTTTTAAGTTTATGTGATACTGCTTTTTACATATCCACAGCCTGCAAGAACTGCAGCCATCATGATCTAAATGAATTAGTTAAGTAGTCAAAGTTTGTTTTTGAAACGCTTCTTTGTCATTTCAGAATCCCTCTCCTTTTTAAAACAGCTCTCCCATCTTCAGCATCCTCAAAAGGCCAATGTCTACTTGCTACAGACTAGCTCCTGTTCCATCTCATACCAACTCTTTACAGAAACACTCCAAAATAATCAAATTTATGTTTTCTGTCTCCAACCAAAACAAAAACAGCTCTTACTGCTCGGTGCTTTTGTGTTACATCTGATGAAAATAGTTCAACAGGAGTTACGAATTTAAAATAGATCTAATGGGCCCAGAGTGTATTTGAGCATGAGTTAATCCTCCTCAATCTCTTAAATACCAGGCATAGGAGAGGCAAGAAAAGGGAGCTTCTGAACTTTATTTGCCCCCCTGGAGGCCAAGCTGAGCCTACTCACTTCCTTCAATGACTCCCATAAGGGCAGTGCTATGAAAAACTGCACCATGAACTGAGGGAACATGGTTTGGCACAACTTCTGGAAATATCTGAAATCATGAATCATAAGTATATTGACTGTAAAGAGTTCCTTGTATTCAGAAAAATATTATTAAGAGCATTATCTTCTCACCTGGCATTAAAACTTTCCATGGGGTCTACCTGGATTGACTCTTAATCATCGTTTTTTGTCCTACCGTCCTTTATCCTTCCTACTACCCCCACAGCCTTCGGTTCAGAGAACAAAAGTGTGTGCCTGAAGGAGACAGAGGTTCCCATGATAACTAAGTATAAAGGGAATAGAAGTGAAAAATAGAGCATGTTCAGTTTTCTGGTGTCTGCTGCCTGATTTATTTTAGAACCTCTACAAGTGAACAGGTACTTATTTTTAAACCTGTGTACATGGATAAAATATAAGTGTGATCGATGCATAAAACCCTAAATGTTGTCCTGTATGTTAACACAAGACTAAAGTTATTTTCTTCATTTTGATCATGTTTTATTTACAATGGCATGTATAATATAGACGTTATTTGTATGTGACATGAAAATCCACTTTTTTAATGAGAGTGATTAGAAAATGTTCCATGTTTTGAATAAGCAGTCTTCATCCTGTGTTTTCTTACACATGGTACTTAAACAGTTAAAAGGAATATAGACAATCCAAATGTCTCAAATGTCTGATTTTCCAAATAATTTTGCCACAATCTTTGGGATTAAATTATTTTCGCAGATTCCTGCAGAGCAAGTACATACATTTTGAAATTTGGTCTATTTGAGCAATGATTTTTCCCCCCTTTAAGCTGATAATAAGCATATGGGAGTGGGATTGAATGTGAGAGAAGCTGTTGATTTTTGTGGAATACTGAAAAAATTTAAGAAACCAAAAAAAATTTTGTGAACTATGCAGAGTTGGGCTGAAAGGTTTCATAAGTTTGGTAAATTTGTGTAAAAGTACTCTGATCTGGGGCTTATAGGAAGAAAATTGAGATTGGGGTATATTTCATAATTGGGGTTGTGATTATTTTGCTTAGTCCTTAGAATGAGAGGTTCTAGTTTTCAGGGAAGAGAATTAGAAATTGGATGAAGATACTGAAATTCACACCATGGCAGCAGGATAATTATTTGCTTACCTATCGTATCACTATACTTGTATGTCTTTTGGTTTGCTATTTTTGGAACTATGTAATTAGGAGTAATATATGTACTTGGCATTTTGTATATGTGCTGAGATTAATTACTTTAGTGTGTGTGGCCTTTCTAGCCATGGTCTTGTGACTTCCACCCAGGTGACTGGGGGAGACTGCATGATAGGGTAATTGTGGCCCACCAAGGGGATTGGCCAGTTTTGCCTTAAAAGGGAACCAATTTCAGAGCAGAGTGCAGACCACGTCTTTTGGTCTGTGCTGAGAAGCTCCTGGAAGCAGGAGACCATGAGAGACAGAGAGAGAGAGAGAGAGAGATTGAAAGCTGTAACCCTAAAGACAATGAGAAGTGGTGGAAGAAGAGACCCTGCAGCAGGAGACAGTGTGGTAGGCTTCCCCGCCCATGGAGAGAGAAAGCTGAACGCCTTTGAGGAGAGGCCTAGGGCTAGGGAGAGGTCTGTCTGCCAGTATGGCTGGGAGAGGCTGTCCTGATGGAAGAATGTATCCTGAGTGTTCCTGAGCCTGAATTGTTGCTGTTACTTCTCTAATTAGCCCCGTAACCATGCGTATGGTCTAGTTTGTGAGTTCTGTGTGGTCATTGCAATGAAATATTGAATGTAGCAGAGAAGTAGAGAGTGCTGTGGGAAGGGCGGTTGGTGTCAGAATTAGCAAAGATGGCGGAGAGAAGAGACTTGTCTGGCTTCTACCTCATGGGAGTCAACCTTGTGCTATTGATCATGAGTCTCCTTCCCTTTGTGAGGTTGGAGGAGGTCAGACACTGCCCCCAAGACATTTTTACAATACATCTAAGATTTTAAACACGTATTGACGCACTGTTGCTATGTGCAGTGGGTCGATTCTGACTCATAGTGATCCTATATGACAGACTAGAACTGCCCCATAGGGCTTCCTAGGCTATATCTTTAGGTGAGTATATTGCCAGGTTTTTTTGTCCTGTACAGCAGCTGGTAGGTTCGAACCGCTGGCCTTTGGGTCAGCAGCCAAGAGCTTAACAACTGCGCCACCAGAAAACTTTGTTCAGCATCATAGTAGCATTCAAAATCTCCACTGATAAGTGGATGGTGGCGGCACATGAGGTGCATTGCCTGGAAGTTGAACAAGGACTTTCTGGATAGAAGATGAGAATTCTACCACTGAACCATGACTGCCCCCACTAGAGATTTAGAAGTATTTAATTCAAATAGTAAACAGACTAAAGGGGGGATATCTGGAGTCTGTGATATGATACATCAAATCTCATAATAAAATTGTGATTTTTTAAAAATAATTTTTACTGTGCTTTAGGTGAAAGTTTACAAATCAAGTCAGTCTCTCACACAAAAACCCATATACACCTTGCTACACACTCCCAATTACTCTCCCTCTAATGAGACAGCCTGCTCTCTCCCTCCACTCTCCCTTTTCGTGTCCTTTTCGCCAGCATCTAACCCCCTCCACCCTCTCATCTCCCCTCCAGGCAGAAGATGCCAACATAGTCTCAAGTGTCCACCTGATCCAAGAAGCTCATTCCTCACCAGCATCCCTCTCCAACCCATTGTCCACTCCTATCCATGTCTGAAGAGTTGGTTTCAGGAATGATTCCTGTCCTGGGCCAACAGAAGGTCTGGGGGCCATGACCACTGGGGTCCTTCTTGTTGCAGTCCTGCCATTAACTCTGGTTTTTTATGAGAATTTGGGGTCTGCATCCCACTGCTGTCCTGCTCCCTCAGGCGTTTTCTGTTGTGTTCCCTGTCAGGGCAGTCATTGGTTGTAGCTGGGCACCATCTAGTTCTTCTGGTCTCAGAATGATGTAGCCACTGGTTCATGTGGCCCTTTCTGTCTCTTGGGCTCCTAATTGCCTTGTGTCCTTGATGTTCTTCATTCTCCTTTGATCCAGGTGGGTTGAGACCAATCAATGCATCTTAGATGGCTGCTTGCTAGCATTTAAGACCCCAGATGCCACTCTTCAAAGTGTGATGCAAAATGTTTTCTTAATAGATTTTATTATGCCAATTGACTTAGATGTCCCCTGAAACCATGCTCCCCAGACCCCTGCCCCTGCTACACTGGCCTTCGAAGCACTCAGTTTATTCAGAAAACTTCTTTTCTTTTGGTTTAGTCCAATTGTGCTGACCTCCCCTGTATTGTGTGCTGTCTTTCCCTTCACCTAAAGTAGTTGTTATCTACTATCTAATAAGTGAATACCCCTCTCCCACCCTTCCTCCCTTCCCCCTCTCGTAGCCACAAAAGAATGTTTTATTCTCAGTTTAAACTATTTCTCAAGTTCTTATAATAGTGGTCTTATACAACATTTGTCCTTTTGCAAGTGACTAATTTTACTCAGCATAATGCCTTCCAGGTTCCTCCATGTTATGGAATGTTTCCCAGATTCCTCACTGTTCTTTATCAATGTGTAGTATTCCATTGTGTGAATATACCATAATTTATTTATCCATTCATCTGTTGAGGGGCACCTTGGTTGCTTCCATCTTTTTGCTATTGTAAACAGTGCTGCAATAAACATGGGTGTGCGTATACCTGTTTGTGTAAAGGCTCTTATTTCTCTAGGATATATTCCAAGGAGTGCGATTACTGGATCATATGGTAGTTCTATTTCTAGCTTTTTAAGGAAGTGCCAAATCGATTTCCAAAGTGGTTGTACCATTTAACATTCCCACCAGCAGTGTAGAAGTGTTCCAATCTCTCCACAGCCTCTCCAACGTTTATTATTTTGTGTTTTTCCCATTAATGCCAGCCTTGTGGGAGTGAGATGAAATCTAATTGTAGTTTTGGTCTGCGTTTCTCTAATGGCTAATGATCGTGAGCATTTCCTCATATGTGTGTTAGCTACCTGAATGTCTTCTTTAGTGAAGTGTCGCTTCACATTTTTTGCCCATTTTTTAATTGGGTTGTCTTTTTGCAGTTGAGTTCTTGCAGTATCATGTAGATTTTATAGATGAGGAGCTGATCAGAAATGTCATAGCTAAAAACTTTTTCCAAGTCTGTAGGTAGTCTTTTTACTCTTTTGGTGAAGTCTTTGGATTTAAAAAAAAAAAAAAAAATAGGTATTTGATTTTTAGGAGCTCCCAGTTATCTAGTTTCTATCCTGCATTCTTAATAATGTTTCATATACTGTTTATGCCATGTATTAGGGCTTCTAACGTTGTCCCTATTTTTCCTTCCATGATCTTTATTGTTTTAGATTTTATATTTAGGTCTTTGATCCATTTTGAGTTAGTTTTAGGGCATGGAGTGAGGTATGGGTCTTGTTTCATTTTTTTGCAGATGGATATCCAGTTCTGCCAGCACCATTTGTTAAAAAGACTGTCTTTTCCCCATTTAACTATTTTGGGACCTTTGTGAAATATCAACTACTCCTATGTGGATGGATTATGTCTGGATTCTCAATTCTGTTCCATTGGTCCATGTATCTGTTGTTGTACCAATACCAGGCTGTTTTGACTACTGTGGCGGTATAATAGGTTCTAAAATCAGGTAAAGTAAGGCCACCCACTTTATTCTACTTTTTCAGTAATGCCTTATTTATCCGGGGCCTCTTTCCTTTCTGTATGAAATTGGTGATTTGCAAAACTTTAAGTTTTTTGTTCATTTTTAAGTCCATCTCTTTCTCCTCACATTTTACTATAAGCAGCAAGGAGAAACCATGTGGCCCCTTTAAGACCTTGCTTAGAAATCTCCTTAGCCAACTATCAAAGTTTTTCCCTTACAAGTTCTACTTTCTGCCAGACATTTAACATAATTCAAACCCATTGTTTGCCACTGCACAAAAAGCATTGCCTTTCCTCCATTGTCCAATCACATATTCATCATTTCCTTTTAAATACTCATCAGAAGCACATTTAACATCCACATTTCTAGCACCATTCTGTTGCTGACTCCATATGTATTCTCTAGAATGAGAGAGACTTTCTGTACAGCCCTCCTCGCTTCCTTCTGAGCCCTCACCAGAATTGCCTTTGACATCCGTAATTCTACCAACAGTCTCTTCAAGGTAATCTAGGCTCTTACTATTAGGCACCTTAAGACTCTTCCAGTTTCTACCCATTACCCAATTCCAAAACCACTTCCACATTTTAGGTATCTCTTAGAGCAGCATTCCCATTTCTTGGTACCAAATTCTGTCTTAGTTACCTAGTGCTGTTATAATAGAAATACCAGAAGTGGATGGCTTTAACAAACAGAAATTTATTTCCTCAGTTTAGGAGGCTAGAAGTTTGAAATCAGGGTGTTGGCTCTCGGGAAAAGCTTTCTCTTTTTGGGGAGTCTGGGGTAAGATCCTTGTCTCTTTAGTTTCTGTCTCCTGGTTCCTTGGAGATCTTCATGTGGCTTGGCATCTATTTTTCCTCTCACTGCTGCTTTGACTTGCTTGTTAATCTCTTTTATATTTCAAAAGTGATTGACTTAAGACATACTCTACACTAGCCAGTCTGATTTATATAACAAATTCCCAAGTGGGATTATAAACACCAGCGTAGAGGTTAGGATTTACAACACACATTTTTAGGGGACACAATCCAATCCATAACATATCTAATCCATTAAAACTTGGTCATATACCCAATGCATTTTTTAAATAGATTTTATCATTTTTTAAAAATTTATTTTATTTTTAACATTGTTGTTAAGAATATACACAGCAGAACATACATCAATTCAAAAATTTCTATATATACAATTCAGTGACATTGATTACATTCTTCAAGCTGTGCAACCATTCTTACCCTCTTTTTCTGCATTATTCTTCCCTCATTGACATAAACTCACTGGCCTCTGAGTTTCCTATCTAATCTTTCAACTTTCTGTTGTCAGTTTCAGCCCATATACATAGTTCTTTAAAAAAGCACAAGGCTCAAGGAAGACATTCTTTATTAGTTAATCTAACCTATTATTTGTGGCTGCAACAATGAGCTCAAGCATAACAGCTCAAGCATAAGGATGGCGCAGACTGGGCAGTGTTTTGTTCTGTTGTGCATAGGGTTGCTTTGATCCGGATTGGACTTGACGGCACCTGACAACAACCTATTATTTAAAGAAGACTTCAGAGGGTAGTTTTGTTTTAAAGTTTAAGGGTTAAATTTATCTCAGGGCAACAGTTTTTGGGATTCATCCAATCTCCATGGCTCCAGAAAATCTGGATTCCATGATAAACTCCAGTTCTACGTTTTTCCCCATTAGATCAGGATTCTTCTATAGAATCATTGATCAAAACATTCAGTAATGGTAGTCTGGCACCATTCAGTTTTGGTCTCATCGCAAAGGACGCAAGTGTTCACGGAGGCAATTAGCCACACATATCGTTTCCTCCTCCTCTTCCTAACTCTTCTTCTTTGTCTATTGCTTCGGGTGAATAGAGACCAGTCGTTGCACCTTGGATGGTTGTTTGCAAGTTATTAAGACCCCAGGCACTGCATACAGTGAACTAGGAGGTAGAACAGAAACACTAAACATGATATTAGGCCAGTTTACTGGGATGTCCCATGAAACCATGAGCCTAAACAACCAAAGAGCCAAATCCCATGAGGTATTTTGTTATACATAAGCAGCCTTATCAGTTACTCTTTTTTTGTTTTTGTTGATGTTGATGTAAGCATATCTATTGCACGACTTTTCCCGATTCAGCTTTTTACAGGTGTACAAGTTACTAATAGCAAGTAATTAACTGACTGTGCAAAACTACCCTTAATCATCACTATAAACCAAAACCCTATACTCCATAAGCAATAGCTACCCTCTTCTCCCTCCCTTTGGCCCCTGGTAATCACTAATAAACTTTAGTCTCTATTTTGTCTTATTATATAAGTGCTGTCATACAATGTCTATTCTTTTGTGATTGACTTATTTCATTCAGCATAATTCTTCAAGCTCCATTTATGTTGTAGCACGTATCAAGACATTTCTCTTTCTGGCTGAGTAGTATGCCATTGTAGTATGTATCACATTCTGGTTGTCCATTCATCCGTTGATGAGCACTTAGGTTGTCTCCACATTTTGGCTATTGTGAATAGTGCTGCAATGATCACTGGTGTACATATGTCCATATCTCAGGTATATTCCTAACAGTGGAATTGCTAGGTCGTGTGATAGTTCAATTTTAGGTTTTTTTTTTTTTTTGACATAACAACCACACTGTTTTCCACAACAGCTGTACCGTTTTGTATTTCACAGAAAATGGATAAGAGTTCCAATTTTTCCACATCCTCGCCACCTTTTGTTATTTTCTGTGCTTTTTTAATCTTAGCTATCTTTTTTTGTTTTTGAATCTTTGTGAGAGTGAAATGGTATTTCATCTTGGTTTTTACTTGCATCCCTTTGATGACTAATGCCTTTGGGCATCTTTTCGTGTGTTTGGTGGCTATTTGAATATCCTCTTTGGTGAAACGTCTATTCATGTCCTTTGCCTATTTTTTGATTGGATTGTCTTTTTGTTGTTAGGTGGTTGAAGTTTTACAGTAGAAGTGTCAATTTAGAGATGTGGTTTTTACTGTTCTTATTAGTTAGTATAGTTTCCTTTTATTCCTGTCTTATTCTTATTTTCGTGGCTTATAAATGACCTGCTTATTTAATGAGCAACTCTGTGAAATTTCTTGAAACCTTATTACTCAATGTGCAGTGTTGGGCGCCTATCGGAAGTGCAGAATCTCTGGACTCACTCCAGGCCCGCTGATTCAGAACCTGCATTTTAACAGGATTCCTAGCTGATTTGTATTCACCTAAGGTTTCAGAAGTACTGCTTCAAAATGCTTTTCTCTTAGGCTCTTAGATTATTTTCTTGGATGGAGAGAGAGTGAGAGAGACAGAGGATTTTTCTAAAACGGAATTCTATTTTGTACAGTATTTTGAAATGAAACAAAACCAGAAACCAAACCGGTTGCTGTCAAGTCGATTCTGACTCATGGCAATCCTGTGTGTTATGGAGTAGAACTGCTCTGTAGGCTTTTCTGTGCTGTGAACTTTATGGAAGCAGATTGCCAGGCCTTTCATCTGTGGCCCTGCTTGGTAGATTAGAACTGCCGACCTTTAGGTTAGCAGTTGAGTGCAAACCGTTTGTGCCATAAAGGAACCTTTTTTTCCTCTTTTTTTAATTAAAAAAATATGTATAGTTATTTTTCATAAAAATGTTATTTGCTTACATGTGATTGCTTATCATTATTTTTTTTTCCTTAAGCTTTTTCCCTTTTTTTATTGCTTATTAAATTTTGGTTAAAATATGCACAGCAGGACATACACTTATTCAAAAATTTCTGCTTATACAATTGAATAACACTGGTTACATTCGTGTCAGCTTGTATTACCGTTCTTGCTGTCTCTGCGCATACTGTTCCAACACCATTAACTTAGACTCATTGTCCCCTAAACTTCTTTCCTATGCTTTAGTGTTACTGTTATCAATTTGATTATTTTTTTTTAATGATTTAGCTAAACTGTTGTTTAGTTTAAAGATGACTTCAGGGGATAATTTCACTTGATGTTTGAAGATTTTCTCAAAATGTTAGATTTGGGGGTTCCTCCAGTCTCAGTAGGTCCAGTAAGTCTGGATTCTGTAAGAATTTGAAATTCTGTTCCACATTTTTCCCCTTTTGGTCAGGATTCATGTATTGAATCCTTGATTCAAGCGTTCAGTAATGGTAGCAGGGCACCATCCAGTTCTGGTCTAATGGCAAAGGAGGCAGTTAAATTTGCAGTTCATTTTCTTCTCTTATTCCTGGGTGTTCTACTTCCTCTGCTGCTCCAGGCAAATAGAGACCAATTGTTGTCTCTTAGATGGCTACTGACGAGCTTTTAAAACTCCAGGGACAACTCACCGAACTAGGAATTGGAACAGTGACTCTAAAAACATTAGGCCAATTGACTGCACAGCCCCACAAACCATGACCCTGTACCTTCTAACCACAGAGCTAATTTCATGAGGTGGTTGGATGTACCTAAGTAGTATAAACAACTTTAGCCTCATTTTTCTTTTTTGCTTGCTGTTGTTTTTATAAAATTATATATAATGTATTATTTGCCATTTTGCTGTTTTTCCAGTGTACAGCTTAGTGATAGAAGTTGTACACCATTATCCTTCATTGAGGCTAATTTTCCCATCACCATAAACATAAACCCACTACCTCCCAGAGAATGATTTTCTGTCTCCTTCCTCCTTCCTGCCCTAGGTAACCACTCATACCATTGGTCTCTATATATTTAATTACTCTTGTCTTTTCATATCAAGTGATGTCAAACAGTACCTGTCCTTTTGTGGTTGACTTATTTCACTCAGCATAATGTCTTCCAGGTTCATCCATGTTTTAGCATGTATCAGGACTTTACATCTCTTTATGATTGTGTAATATATTCCATTACATATATGCACCACGTTTTTTATCTACTTAGGTTGTTTATACATTTTTTGCTATTGTAAATAGTGATGCAATGAATACAGATGTTATATGTCTGTTTGTGTGACTACTTTTAGGTCACTAGAGTATATATCTAGGAGTGGAATTTCTGAATTATATGGTAGATCTATTTTTAAGTTTTTGAGGAATCGTGGTGGTGTTTTCCACAACGGTTGTGCCATTTTACCATTCCCACCAGCAATGAATGAGGGTTTAAATCTTTGTTTTTGTTATTTCCTGTTTTTTTGATCATTGCCATTCCAGTAGAGGTGAGGTGGTATCTCATCATTGTTTTGATTTGCATTTCTCTAATGGCCAGTGATGATGCATATCTTTTCATGTGTCTGTTGGCCTCTTGAATATTCTATTTAATTCTATTCCATTAGTCTGTGTGACTGTCAGTAAACCAGGACCAGGCTGTTATGATTATTGTAGCTGTATAGTAGTTTTGAAGTTGAGAAGTGTGAAGCCTCCTACTTTGTTCTTCAAAATTGCTTTTGCTGTTTGAAACCTCTTACTTTTCCGTATAAAGTTGAAGATCAGTTTTTCCATTTCTGTAAAAAATGCTAGTGGAATTTTGATCCAGATTGCATTGAATCTGTAGATTGCTTTGAGTAGTATTGACATTTTCACAATATTAAGTCTTCCAGTCTATGAGCATGGACTGCCTTTCCATTTATTTAGGTCTGTTTTAGTCTCTTGCAGGAGCGTTTTAAAGTTTTCATTGTTTAATTCCTTTACATCCCTGGTTAGGTTTATTCTTAGGTATTTTATTCTTTTTAGATGCTATTGTACATGGGGAAACCCTGGGGGCGTAGTGGTTAAGTGTTATGGCTGCTAACCAGGAGGTTGGCAGTTCAAATCCGCCAGGCACTCCTTGGAAACCCTATGGGGCAGTTCTACTCTGTCCTATAGGGTTGCTATGAGTCGGAATCGACTCGACGGCAGTGGTTTTTTTTTATTGTACATGGAATTGTTTTCTTGATTTTCTTTTCAGATCTCTCTTTGTTGTTGCAGTCACACAAGAACCTTTTAAAATGAAAGATGCTACTACATTTTAAAAGTCTTCTAAAACGTAGTAACATTGTGAAATGGATGTGATTCAACTCGAGACACCTGTTGTCCTTGCAGTGAAGGGTGAGGACATATGTATCCCTGCACTGCCTTATACTCACAATTTTTTTTTTAAGAACATTTTTTTTTGTACAATTGAAAATTTGTAATACTCACATTCCATTCTGCAATTGTATTTTAGTTGTTTAAGCTTATTTTTATATTTAGGGGGGTATTGTCTCACCAGCAGTACTTATCATGACATCATCCATCCTTAATTTTTGTTTTTTCTTTCTTTTTTTTATTATGTTAAATATATATGTAATTAGGTATTTGGCATTTCATCACTCTTCACATGTACAGTTTAGTGACCTTAATTATGTTCATTATGTTGCTCAAACATTAGCATTATCTTTTCCCAAATTGTACCATCATCCATAACATAAGTTCAGTGTCTCCTGAGTTTTTATTTTGATACATCCCTTAAATGGCAGAGTTTCATTAGATATTTTAGTTCTCTTTCCAGGAAAGTCTAATGCATATTGTTTTCTTTGACTTCTTGCATGCTTGGGAAGGTATGTTGGCTTTATATTGGAAGGGCAGATTAAGTGGGTGTATAATTATTTTGTGACCCTCCTTCACATAATACTGTAGGTATTGCTATGTTTTTGGTTTTATTATTTCTGTGGAGAAATCTCAAATCATTCTATTCTACCTAAGCCATTATTTTACTTTCCTGAATATATATGAAACCCTTTTTCTATGAAGTTCAGTACGTTTACCAGAATATATCTTAGTTTTGAGTATTTACTATCCATAATTTTGTGGTGTAGAGCATGCCTTACATTGCTGCAGATTTGATATTTCTTTATTTCAGGGATGTTTTCTTCTATAATATCTTTAATGCATTTTTTGGTTTTCCATTTTATATGTTCTCTGTTCTCAGGAACTCTACTGGCATGTTCATATTTCTTTATTTGCCTTCTACTTCAACATAGTAGTATTTTTTTTTCTAGTAAACAGGAGATCTCATTGCTCAGCAGACTCTGATGTTTAGGTTTATCTTTCTTTGCTACCATTGCCCCTTTGAAGTTTTCTGTTTCAGGAGACTAGTGGGTTTTTTGAGTTGTGGTGTTAGTTGGCTACAGGATATGGTGACTTTTAAAATGTTGAGTTATTGGATGGTGTTCATCTATTGCTAATGTAAATGCTGAACTGATGATTGCTGTTACTAGAAGGTCCATATGCCCAAAAGATGAGAGGAGTAGCTAATTAGCCTAGATCTCTCAGAAGATACGTAGTTTTTTTCCTTTTATGATAGACACAAATTGTATGACACCAAAGTATAAGTGACGAAAGAAAAAAAATGATAAAATGGACTTCATCAAAATTAAAATGTTTTCACTTCAAAGGGCACCATTAAGTAAATAAAATGAAATACACAGAATGGGGAAAATGTATATTTGATAGGGTACTTGTATCTAGAACATATAAAGAACTCTTACAATTCAATACTAAAAACCCAGAATCAATACTAAAAAGACAACTCAATTAAAAAATAAGCAGAGGTTCCGAATAGGCATTTCCATAAAGAAAATATACAAATAACCTTCAAGCTCAGGAAAAGATTCTCAGCATCATTAGACATCTGAGAAATGAACATCAAAACCACAAAGAGATTCCGCTTTACAACCACAAAAATGGTTATGTACAACAGAACGACAGTAACAAGTTTTTTTGAGGATATGGAGAAATTGAAACCCTCATATGCCGCTGGTGGGAATGTAAAATGGTGCAGTGACTTTGGAAAACAATCTAGCTGTTCCTCAAAAGGTTAAACGTATATTTACCATATAACTCAGGTATTCCAGTCATAGATATATACCCAGGAGAAACAAAAACGCAAAAAATGTACGTAAAACTTGTACATGAAGGTTTATAGCAGCATCATTCATAATAGGCAAAAAATAAAAAGAACTTAAATATCCATCAACTGAAGAATGGGTAAATAAAATGTGGTAGTTATAGTCATACAGTGAAATGTCATTCAGTAAAAAAAAAAAAGAATTGAAGTACTGATACACGCCACAACATGGATAAACCTTGAGAACATTATGCTGAGTGAAAGAAGCCAGTCACAAAAAAGTCACATAGACAATCCGTCAGAATAGGCAAATCTGTAAAACAGAAAGTAGATTAATACGGTTGGGGGGAAGGAGTCCCTGAGTGCATGAATGGTTCAAGTGCTTAATTACTAGCTGATAGGCTGGTGGTTCAAACACAACCAGAGCCACCTAGGAAGACAGGCCTGACGATCTGCTTCCAAAAGGTCACAGCCTTGAAAACCCTATGGAGCAGTTCTACTCTGGAGTTGTCTTGAGTTTAGAATCGACTCCAAGACAGCTAACGACAGTGACAACATCAGGGATGGGAAGTAGATGGTATGTAGAGTGAGTGCCAATGGGTATGAGGTTTCTTTTTGGGGAGATGAAAATGCTCTAAAATTAGATTTGGTGATGATTGTACAACTCTGTGAATATACTGAAAGCCACTGAATTGTATACAAGTAGGTAAATTGCATACTGTGTGAATTATATTTCAATAAAGTCATTAAAAATAAAAGGCAAGTGGAGTGTAGTTTTGACTTGGCTTCCAGGTTTCTCTTTGGTCACCCATCGTGGTCACAAGGCTTTTCCGTTTTTCCTCTTTTTAGTTTTTTGTAGTTATTGTATTGCTCTATCTTGCTTGCCTCCCAAGGCTTCCTTTTTTGGTTTTCAGAAACCTATAATGGAAGTAAAACACTGAACCTTCACAGTTTCTTACTGGTTGATGGTGGGATCAGGACTGTGGGAAGCATCTCATCGCTTAAACCAAAACCAAACCTGTTGCCGTCGAGTCGATTCTGACTCCTAGTGACCCTATAGGACAGAGTAGAACTGCCCCATAGGATTTCCAAGGAGTGCCTGGTGGATTTGAACTGCTGACCTTTTGGTTAGCAGCCGTAGCACTTAACCACTATGCCACCAGGGTTCTCATTTTTTATAGGAGTTATAATACATGCAAGTAGCTTTTTGCCTGCATGGAGAAAATATAAACATATTTGAACCAAATTCCATGTCATCTAACTTCCTATGTATTTCAGAAGTCCACTGGACTTAGTTTAAGAAAAGATCTTTTGCTAGGAATGATGATTAATCATTTGTGTTTTTCTTTTCTCTTGTCTGGAAAAACATAACAAACATTAGATTTAAACCCAGATTTCTTATTTTTGTGAAGTCAGTTTTTATTTCAAAGTTTTCTCTTCACTGTTCACATCCTAAGAAAAATCACACTGGTTAGTCTCATGGGAGATATTTTTATTACAAAACCAATTTGATCATGTATAATGAGACAAAAAAAAAAAATTTTTTTTTTTAATGAGACAAGAAAATGCTAAACCTGCCAATGGGCCTTAATGCTGCTTAAGGCATTCCTTTTCCACTGAACTCTATGTCTGAAAACAGATTAGGATAAAAAGGCTGCTCAGTGAGTGTATGGAAGCATATCATGGAAAATACCCAAACCACCGTGTGTTTCTGATATCCAGCCATTCACTTTCAGGCTAAAGACATAGCAAATTTATTTCCAGCTTCTAAATCTAAATTTCCCCATGCTGTCCTTTTCATTTTTCTAATTGCAACTCTGATTTGAAGTAAAATATTGTTTTACTTTAGGAAGAAAGTTTAGAAGCTGAAATACACACACACACACACGCGCACACACAAACCCATTGCTGCTATCCAGTCAATTCTGACTCATAGCAACCCCATAGGACAGAGTAGAACTGCCCCATAGTTTCCAAGGAGCGCCTGGTGGATTCAAACTGCTAACCTTTTGGTTAGCAGCTGTAGCTTTTAACCACTACACCACCAGGGTTTCCTCTCTCTCTCTCTCTGTGTATACATCCATCCATCTATATATCTATCTATATATCTATATATATATATTTATACACGTATGTATGTAGTCATTTTTTGAATACATAATAGATTCACATAGTTTAAACTTTTAAAACGTATATAAAAAGGAATAGAGTGAAAATTATTTCATACCTTTGACTTCACCCAGTTTTTATTTTAAAGAACAAAACAATTGGCTTTCCTGGACCATCTGTTTATGGTGTATGCTTGCAGAGAAATTTTATACAAATGATAGAGACTGTGTAGTCTGTCCCGTATATTTCTTTTCTTACTTCACAAAAAATCTTGGAGATACTTTCGTAACAGTGCATCAGTTGCTGTCTGATGATTTTTTAAAAACTGCAAGGCAGTCTCTTGTGTAGGCATTTTGTACCTCATTGATGCAATCACCTTTTGTAAATATTTAGGTTTCTTTGAGATTCATCCAAGTTGTTGTGTGTATCAATAGTTTGTTTCTTTTTATTGCTGAATAGGATTCCATTATATATATATATATATATATATATATGTAGCATAGTTTGTCTAGCCATTCACCAATTGAAGGATATCTGAGCTGTTCTCAGTTTTGAGCTATGATGAATAAAGCTACTCTGAACATTTGTGTGCAAGTTTTTGTGTGAATGTAAGTTTTTATTTTCCTGGGAAAAGTGCCGAAGAGTGTAGTTGCTGAGTCACATGGTAGTTTCGTGTTTAGTTTTCTAAGAAACAGCCAAACTGTTCCAGAGTGACCATACCATGTACATTACCACCAGTCTTCCACACTCAAAATAGCATTCAGTATTTTTACTACTTATTTTATTTAATTTATTCTGATAGGTGTATAATGAGTCAAATTTTTACATTATGAAATATGACATATTTCCTATGGTAAGAACCATCCAGAATTATATGAAATAATAGCAGACATCTATGAATTAGTATGAATCATTATTATTCATATTGATATGAATAATTGCTATTTAATGGAATAAGATATTAATTTTCATATAATAATATAATTACATGAAATTTTAGTGAACTTATGTGAAAGCAATATGAATGATTCTTCAAACATAATGCGGTGAAATGAGTTCCGTTACGTGGCCTTTCGCCTTCGTTCTTTGGAAAAACAGCTTGAGAGATTTTTTCCCCTTAGCCCTGAGGAGTTATCTTTGCCCTAGTTTTCTACCATAGAGGGTTTCTTACTTTTGTCCAGGTTGATCGACATTTCCTGGGTAAGCTGTAAACAACTTGGTTTGATACTTTTTATCTGGTTCTGCTCTGCAGCCTGAAGCACAAGATGATTGGTAGGCACCTTGCAGGGATTGGTAAATATAGTATCTAAATGAGGTGAGTTGTAGCCTACTCTGCAAATGAAGTGTCTGTGGCTTACCAAGAGCGGATTGGTGAGTTTGTGATCCCCCCAGTGGGAGGGGCCATGCCTTGAAATTGCAAAGGAGTTGTGTATATAAGCAGCCAGTCCCACAGAGTTTAGGAGATGGAAAGAAGTAGGAAGAGAAGTGGCAGGAAGAAGCAGAAGGAAGAAAGGAGAAGAAAGAAGCAGAGAGAGAGGAGGCAAGAAACCTCATAAAAGTGACATAACATGGGTCAAGGGCTGTAACACTCAAGGAGGCAAGAGGCCCAGAAGGGGCCCACTGGCAGAGTGGGTGGTGACAGATGGCAGGGCCAAGAAGAGCCTGTCTTGAGGGGGCATGAGGAGCCTCTCCTGAGGGGACTGAGAGGAGCTTTCCTGAGGGGGCTGAGAGGAGCCTGTCCTCAGGGTGCTAAGAACAGCTGAGAGAGCTATTCTGCACTGAAGAAGGGAGATTTGCCTTCATGCTTCCTGATCCTGATTCTGAGTTGTAGCCTCTTGATCCTGACAACAGCGTGTTACTTCCTTAATAAACCACTTAACTCTAAGTATGGTCTGTGAGTTCTCTGTGGCCTTTGCAATGGATTATCAAACCCAGATGAGAAGTAGAGAGTGCCACGGGAGGGACGGCTGGTGTCAGAATTGGTAAAAAGGTTGGAGAGTGGAGGTATGTCCGACCTCTACATCATAGGAATCAGCTTTGGGCTGATGATGATTCTCATCATTCGTCATGAAGTTAGAAGTGTTCTAACATTATTACAATTATGTATTATACATAAAACTCATAGAGATTATCTTAATAATTTTTTATTAAACTTGTTTCTTATCTGGACTCCTATTATCTCCCAGTGGAAACATTTTTCCATCAGTGCATCTGTTACTTTTCACAGATTTATCTGAGAGTTTAAAAAATGCAATTAATTGTGATTTTTTGCTGTCCAGTCTGAAAACTTCAGCTCTATGGCTATATGGAAGAGACTTCAGGTTAATAATACCTCATGGGATGTACCTGAGACATTTTACTGAGAATTAGCTTTAGTCTTCTGATTTTAGAATCTTCACAATTGCAGTGTGTTAAAATGTTAATTCTCGAAGATATTGCTGAGAGACAGATGGGATAATTATCTGCACATCAAATATAATTGTTCGAAAGCTACAGATTAAATCATGAACCAAATTTCTTATTCATGAAACTTTGATGAATTCATTTTAAGAGTTGTAAATCAGTAGCCTTTAAGACTACCACAAATATATCGTAATGTTTTTGCTTACATAGTTGTTAAACATTTACTTATCTATAACTTGATATAAGGAGGCCTGGTGGTGCAATGGTTAAGCACTTGGCTGCTAACTGAAAGGCTGGAGGTTCAAATCCATTCAGTGGCTCTATGGGAGAAAGACCTGGCAATCTGCTCCCTTAAAGATTACAGCCTAGGAAACCCTATGGGGCAGTTCTACTCTGTCACATAGGGTCACTATGAGTCAGAATTGACTTGACGACACACAACAAAAACAACGTAACCTTGTATAAGATGTCTCATACTGTTGATTTATCATTCACTTTTCCCTGAACATTTTTCATTCCTTGATGTTCCATCAGATTTTTCTCTAAATGGCTCCTACCATTTGGATCTCTTTTCCTTGACTATTTTGTCGGTGAGGGCCCTGCTGAATTCTGAATCAGCTTAAATCCTCCTTGTATATATTTCCTTAATTCTAATTTCATAACATACATACCAGTAATTCCTGAATACTCATTATCTTTTAACAGAATCACTTGCTTATTGTCTTCATGAGGAGGAGAATGCAACTTTTGTTTACCGCTGTATCCTTAACACCATGCTTTGCACCTTACCAATACCAAACACTCAATAAATAAATATTTTTGTTGAATGGCTGAAGGAATGAAATATTGGACTTAGAAATACCCCACAACCTCTAAGTTCCATGGAAAGATTCACTATTCTTTATCCAATAAGTTATTTGCTCCTAAGTCCCATTACCTTGAGTCTTGAACCTCCAGAGGGTGAGGCAGTGAAACCAGATGGGGAATCATACAAAAAGGGAACAATATAAAAAGTTGTCCTGGGGTCTAATTCCTTCCAACCACTTTCAGATATCCTAGACTTATAGCTCCATCTCCTTTATCTGGTACTCTATATTTCATGGGATGAGAGTTCTATAAAAGTGTCTGTGTTTGCTTCAGATCAGTGTTCTCTGAAGTTTTATATCCATAAGTAAAATGCTCGCAAGTTGTCCCATTTTTTTGTCTTTAAAATATTTGTTGTCATGTTGGAGAGGCTGCGGAAAGATTGGAACTCTTATACACTGCTGGTGGGAATGTCAAATGGTACAACCACTTTGGAAATCTATCTAGCGTTTCCTTAAAAAGTTAGAAATAGAACTACCATACAACCCAGAAATTCCACTCCTTGGAATGTATCCTAGAGAAATAAGAGCCTTTACACGAACAGATATATGCACACCATGTTTATTGCAGCACTGTTTACAATAGCAAAAAGATGGAAGCAACCAAGGTGCCCATCAACGGATGAATGGATAAATAAATTATGGTATATTCACACAATGGAATACTATGCATCGATAAAGAACAGTGAGGAATCTGGGAAACATTCCATAACATGGAGGAACCTGGAAGGCATTATGCTGAGTGAAATTAGTCAGATGCAAAAGGACAAACATTGTATAAGACCACTATTGTAAGAACTTGAGAAATAGTTTAAACTGAGAAGAACACACACTTTTGTGGTTACGAGAGGAGGTGGGGAGGGAAGGTGGGAGAGGGTTATTTACTGAATAGATAGTAGGTAAGAACTACTTTAGGTGAAGGGAAGGACAATACTCAATACAGGGAAGATCAGCTCAACTGGACTGAACCAAAAGCAAAGAAGTTTCCGGGATAAACTGAATGCTTAGAAGGTCAGTGGAGCAAGGGCAGGGGTTTGGAGACTATGACTTCAGGTGACATCTAAGTCAATTGTCAAAATAAATTCTATTAAGAAAACATTCTGCGTCCCACTTTGAAATGTGGCGTCTGGGGTCTTAAATGCTAACAAGCAGCCATCTAAGATGCATTGATTGGTCTCAACCCACCTGGATCAAAGGAGAATGAAGAAAACCAAGGTCACAAGATAATTAGCCCAAGAGACAGAAAGGGCCCCATGAACTAGAGACTTACATCGTCCTGAGACCAGAAGAACTAGATGGTGCCTGGCCACAACCGATGACTGCCCTGACAGGGAGCACAACAGAGAACCCCTGAGGGAGCAGGAGAACAGTGGGATGCAGATGCCTAATTCTCATGAAAAGACCAGACTTAATGGTCTGACTGAGACTAGAAGAATCCCGGCGGACACGGTCCCCAAACCTTCTGTTGGCCCAGGACAGGAACCATTCCCGAAGACAACTCATCAGACATGGAATGGACGGGACAATGGGTTGGAGAGAGATTCTGATGAGGAGTGTGGTACTTGTTTCAGGCAGACACTTGAGACTATGTTGGTATCTCCTGTCTGGAAGGGAGATGGGAGGGTAGAGAGGGTTAGAAACTGGCAAAAAGGTCACAAAAGGAGATACTGGAAGGAGCGAGCGGGCTGACTCATTAGGGGGAGAGTAAATGGGAGTATGTAGTAAGGTGTATATAAGTTTATATGTGAGAGACTGACTTGATTTGTAAACTTTCACTTAAAGCACAATAAAAATTATTTAAAAACAATGTGTTTATGGAAACATAATACATATTCTGATCATGTTATAAGAAATTAATCAAGAAGTCCTTATTGTTAGACAAAATCACATTTTAGAACCTGTGCTTTTTAAATAGAATTAGGTAGATAGCTTAGTGTAAGTGAATTATTTATTGAAACCTTTGAAATCATTCTTTTTAAAATTACAAATGCTGTTGTGTATTTCTTTTGTAAATTATATATATTGTGTGTGTTTATATATAAATTTGCCAAAAAAAGAAAAAAGTGCTTAAAGAGTTTGGACACCTAATCTTTTAAAAAATAAACATATGTCTTTACTATTTGAATAAGTCATACATGTACACATTAATAATAAATATATGAAGGTACAGTGGAAAATTTTTGTCCCAATCTTGTCCTGTAACTATGCAATTCCTACTCCCTAACAGTATATACCATTCTTAGTTTTACAACATCATCTGATCTCAGAGGAAGTAGTGTGGCATCAGATGGTTAAGACTGAAATGTCCATAATCAAAAACTGAATCTCTTAAATGTGCTGTTACAAAGTAATAAAATATAACATGGTAGAAGATACTAGAGGAGGGTACAGCAAACTTTTTCTGTAATGGACCAGATAGTAATTATTTTAGACCTTGCAAGCTGTACAGTCTCTATCACAGCTACTCTGCTCTCTAAGCAGCCGTAGAAAAGGCATGTCTGTGTTCCAATAAAACTTTATTTGCAGATCCTGAAATTTAAATTTCATATGCCCTGAAATGTTATTTTCCTTTGGATTTGTTTTCAGGCGTTTAAAAATGCCACAACCAGTCTTAATTCAGAGGTTATACAAAAACAGGAGGTGGGCAAGATTTGGTTTATGGGTCATACATAGATGGCCAACCATTATTCTAAAACAAGCACGATCTGTTGTTGAGGTCTGTAACATACATCATTTCTTTTCTAATTGATTTTTTGGCTTGTATACTTTATCCAAAATATTGTTTAAAATTTCTCTGTTGATATTTCTGTGTTATATGTCCTGTTAATATATTACTCAGAGAAGAAAAAAGAAAAAACAGAGAAGAAGAGATTATCAATTATCAGATAATGACTAGGTGCTAGACACTTTGATTTCATTTTAGTCACCAGTACTATGAAGTAGATATTATTAATTCTGTTCTACAGCTGAATTAATGAGAAAAGGAGGATAAGCAATATTTCCAGTATAAAAAAACCCAGTTTTTTTTTTACTGGGTTTTTTATACTTGTTAAGGGATGGACTATATTTATGGACATAAGCTTGCCTGACTCCATGTTTGTAGAATTGAATGATTATTTTTCAGCCATCCAAGTATTTTGTGTTCAAAAATTTTTTGTTCTTTATTGGTTGGTTGGTGTTTAATGGTGTTATTTTCTTAAACACATAAATAGGAAAATTGAATTGGTATTTGTTTTGGATTACATCTTTTTTCCCTTGAGTGATTTTGATTCTTCTAACTTCCTTTTAAGGAGAATTGAGTTGGAAAATTGGCAAATGGAAATTGAAATATAGAGTAGATTTTTTTTCCAAATGTAGTCTCTGACTTGCAGTTTTATGTAAAATTTAATTATTAATCTTGCAATTTTGTTCCATTTCCTCTTAAATTCTCAGATTTCAGAACAACACGGAATGACATACCAATATTGGGAGATTGTTTTTGACAGTGATTGGAGAAAGAATATAATGTTCTTATATGGGAACTATAAAACCTATAAATACACACATCCCCTTTTCTGTACATAGAAACAATTAAATTTGATCCTTTTATTCAGCAGAAGCATTGAATTATACTCACAGTGTTGCTAGTAAATAAAATTTGACTACTTTTTAAAAGAGAATTTAACAACACAGGAAACACATTGTTTTAACTCAAATTATAATTCTTCAAATTCAAACGTGTTTACTAGATAGATAATTTATTTCATAGAATTGGTTTCATAATATTTTAGGAGTTGATTGTTATTGTTGTTAGGTGCCATCAAGTCAATTCCGACTCAAAGGGACCCTGTGCACAACAGAACGAAACACTGCCTGGTCCTGAGCCATCCTCAAAATCGTTGCTGTGCTTGAGCTCATTGTTGCAGCCACTGTGTCAATCCACCTCGCTGAGGGTCTTCCTCTTTTCCTCCGACCCTGTACTCTGCCAAGCACGATGTCTTTCTCCAGGGACTGATCCTTCCTGACAACATGTCCAAAGTATATAAGATGCAGTTTCGCCATCCTTGCTTCTAAGGAGCATTCTGGTTGTACTTCTTCCAGGACAGATTTGTTCGTTCTTTTAGCAGTCCATGGTATATTAAATATTCTTCACCAACACCACAATTCAAAGGCATCAGTTCTTCTTTGGTCTTCCTTATTCATTGTCCAGCTTTCACATGCATGTGATGCGATTGAAAATACCATGGCTTGGGTCAGGCGCACCTTAGTCTTCAAGGTGACATCTTTGCTCTTCAGTACTTTGAAGGGGTCTTTTGTAGCAGATTTACCCAATGCAGTGTGTCTTTTGGTTTCTTGACTGCTGCTTCCATGGCTGTTGATTATGGATCCAAGTGAAATGAAATCCTTGACAACTTCAATCTTTTCTCCGTTTATCATGATGTTGCTCATTGGTCCAGTTGCGAGGATTTTTGTTTTCTTTATGTTGAGGTGCAATCCATACTGAAGGCTGTGGTCTTTGATCTTCATTAGTAAGTGCTTCAAGTCCTCTTCACTTTCAGCAAGCAAGATTGTGTCATCTGCATAATGCAGGTTGTTAATGAGCCTACCTTCAATCCTGATGCCCCATTCTTCTTCTTATAGTCCAGCTTCTCATATTATTTACTCAGCATACAGATTTAATAGGTATGGTGAAAGAATACGACCCTAACTCACACCTTTCCTGACTTTGAACCAATCAGTATCACCTTGTTCTCTCCGAACAGCGGCCTTTTGATCTATGTAAAGGCTCCTCATGAGCACAATTAAGTGTTCTGGCATCCCTGTTCTTCGCAATGTTATCCATAATTTGTTATGATTCACACATTCGAATGCCTTTGCATAGTCAATAAAACACAGGTAAACATCCGTCTGGTATTCTCTGCTTTCAGCCAGGATCCATCTGACATCAGCAGTGATGTCCCTGCTTCCAAGTCCTCTTCTGAAACCGGCCTAAATTTCTGGCAGTTCCCTGTCAGTATACTGCTGCAGCCGTTTTTGAATGATCTTCAGCAAAATTTTGCTTGCGTGTGATATTAATGATATTGTTCTATAATTTCCACATTCGATTGGATCACCTTTCTTGGGAATAAATATGGAATTGATTAAATTATTTAAGTAGCTGTTGTGGTAATAAAGTAAACATGACACTGTAATATTATCATTTGTTTGTGTAAGGTTAAGGTTTGAGTTTGTATTTGAATCTTTCACCAATAGAATGAAATCCATTGCTATATTTTTATGCAGATAACATGCACCTTCTTCATTTGTTTGCCAGCTACTCCCTCCCTCTGTGAGGTATTTTCTTAAGCACCACTATGCCAATTTTTTTTTTTTACATGTTGTGGTAAAAATTAGCATAGCATGCTTACAAAAATACATTGCAGGAGGTGGGGGAGTGGTTGGCAAACAAACTGGGAAGGCATGCATTGTTTGTGTGAAAATGCGGTAATCATTTGGCTGGTCAGGACCTGGACCAATCATCAGCTATGCCATAAAATATTCTCTTTTTATACTTGGAGATACAAATTGTGCAAACCTTTTAGGGATTTGTAGGTTGACCTCCAGTCTATTGAGAACAGTCTGGCAGAAAACTGATCACTTAAATTATTGGTCCCAAATTATAGGGCTTTATATATCAGTGGCATAGTGGTTAAGAGCTCGAATTGTAACCAAAAGGTGAGAAAGCAGTTTAAATCCACCAGCCACTCCTTGGAAACCCTATGGGGCAGTTCTACTCTACTATAGGGTCACTGAGTCTGAACTGACTCAATAGCACCTAACAACAATAAAAAAAGACACCAAAAGGTGTCCTTGGGTTGAACAAATGATTAACATGCTCTCTGCTAACCAAAAAGTTGGAGGTTCCAGTCTACGCAGGGGCATCTCAGGAGAAAGGCCTGGTAATCTACTTCTTAAAAAACCTATGGAGCACAGTTCTACTCTGACACACCTGGGGTTGCCATGAGTCATAATCAACACAACAATTTCTTTAATTTTATTTAACAATCATTTTAGAGATTGGTATTTAGGAGACTTGCTGAATGACTCCTAGATGTCAGTTAGAATTATTTATTTCTTATCTGCTTCCAAAATGACTCTTGCCATTGTGTTTTATGCTATTTCTAAGAATTGCAGTCATTACTGATCGATGAGTGACAACCAAGACACATAAGGTAAACATGTCCTTTTCTTTTGAGTAGTTTATTTAAAAAATAAACTGTGATTAAATTGAAAACAGATGACAAAAATATGGAATTATGTTTTCCTAACTTACAGAGCTTAAAGCATTAGAAACGTTAGTTGAACTTATCATTATTATTTTTGTGTTTTGTATACAGTGTAAAAGAGCAACATGTTAATATTTGGAGATTTATAGCAATCAGTTAGAAATTTTTAGTCAAAAATATGATTACTTTTTTGAAAAATGTTCAGTATAGCAATAATTACACATTAGTTTGTGTAATAATGATTTAAGAAAGCCCTTCAAAGGCTCTATATTCCCAGCACCCAACGTAGTATGCGACACATACGCAGTGTCCAATGACACTTTGTTGCTGTATACTTTGTTTTCCCCAAGAAAAATATAATTTTCTTATATCCTTATATCAATCTTCTGAAAAACAGAATTGTCAAGCCTACTTATAGCTTAAGAAATTGTGTTGGTTTTATTATTGATAATTTATTTGTGATATGTTAATTATTTTCTACTTTTATTGTTATTTTCTAATTTTTCTCTTCAGGAAGGTGTTTAAAAAGACTGCATGAAATACATGAAATGCCCTAGTTTGGACAAAATCTAAAGCAGTAACATAATAAAATACCAAGAGGAGGTTAAAGCCAATTATTTTATTTAAGTTCAAACAGAGATACATTTTATAAAGTGCATATTTTATTTCTCAAACCCCAATACTCTTAATACATTTTAAAGTTAATTTTTCAACTGGGAGGTCCTAGGATAATAAGCAGAGGTTAGGATATTTTAAGAATACTCAAACTGTCCTTTTTAAGTCAGATTTAGCATTAACTGATTTGGGGCTCCCCTGGCTCTCCAATTGAATCTATGCTAGCAATGTTGTTGTTAGGTGCTGTCAGTTGATTTTCCACTCATAGTGACCCCATGTGACAGAGTAGAACTGCTTCATAGGGTTCTCTTGGCTATAATTTTTAAAAATTGTACTTTAGATAAGGTTTACAGAGCAAGGTTTAGTTACTCTCTAAACAATACATATATTGTTTTGTGACATTGGTTGCCAATCCCATGACATGTCAACACTCTCCGCTTCTCAAACTTGGGTTCCCTGTTACCAGGTTTTCTGTCCCCATCTGCCTTCTTGTCATTGTCCCTGGGCTGGTGTGCCCATTTAGTTTTATTTTGTTTTCTGGCCCTGTCTAATCTTTGGCTGAAGGCTGAACCTAAGGAGTGACTTCAGTACTGAGTTAAAAGGGTTTCTGGGGGCCGTGCTCTTGGGATTCCTTCGGTCTCCGTCAGACCAGTAAGTTTGGTCTTTTTTGTGAGTTTGAATTTTGTTGTATATTTTTCACCAGCCCTGTGCAGGACCCTTTTTTGTAATCCTTGTCAGAGCAGTCGGAGGTGGTAGCTGACTGAGCACCATCTAGTTGTGCTGAACTCAGTGTGGTGCAGGCTGTGGTAGTTGTGTTCCGTTAGTCCTTTGAATTAGTCTTTCCCCTGTGTCTTTGGTTTTGCCCATAGTCCCTTGCTCCAGATGGGAAGTAAAAAGAGAACCTACAGACTGGGAAAAAATTTTTGGCTATGACAAATCCCGACAAAAGTCTGATCTCTAAAATCAATAGGAAAATTCAACACTCCTGCAACAAAAAGGCAAATAATTCAGTTAAAAAATGAGCAGAGGATATGAACAGATGCTTCACCAAAGAAGACATTCAGGCAGCTAACAGAAGACACATGAGTAAATGCTCGGGATCACTAGCCATTAGAGAGAAATGCAAATTGAAACTACAGTGAGTTTCGATGCCATCTCACATCAACATTACTGGTACAAATGAAAAAAATAGAAAATAACAAATGTTGGTGAGCTGCAGGGAGCTTGGAACCCTGATGCACTGCTGGTAGGAATGTAAAATGGTACAACTATTTTGAAAAATGATACGGCATTTCCTTAAAAAGCTAGAAATAGAAATACTGTAAGATCCACCAATCCCACTCCTAGGAATATTTCCTAGAGAACTAAGAGCCATCACATGAATGGACATATGCACACCCATGTTTCTTATTAACATATGCACACCCATTGCAACCTTACTGACAATAGCAAAAAGATGGAAACAACCTAAGTGCCCATCAACAGATGAATGGGTAAACAAACTATGGTACATACACACAATGAAATAATATGCAAAAATAAAGAACAATGATGAATCTGCGGAACATCTCACAACGTGGATACATCTGGAAGGCATTATGCTGAGTGAAATAAGTCAATTACAAAAGGATGTGTACTGTATGAGACCACTATTATAAAAACTTACAAAAAAGTTTACACACAGAAAGAAACAGTCTTTACTGGCTGTAATTTTTATGGAACCAGACTGCCACGTCTTTCTCCGCAGAATGACTAATGGGTTTGAACCTACAGTATGTCTCTTAGCATTCAAGTGCTTAACTGTTGCACCACAAGGGCTCCAATGTTGTTGTTGTTAGGTGCCATGGAGTTGGTTCCAACTCATAGCGACCCTTCGTGGAACAGAATGAAACACTGCTCGGTTCTGTGCCATCCTCACAGTCATTGCTACCTTTTAGCCCATTGTTGCAGCCCCTGTGTTGATCTGTCTCATTGAGGGACTTCTTCTTTTTTGCGGATACTCTGCCAAGCATGATGTCCTTCTCTTGATAACATGTCCAAAGGAAGTGAGATGAAGCCTTGCCATCCTCACTTCTAAGGAGTATTCTGGCTGTACTTCTCTCAAGAATTATTTGTTTGGTCTTCTGGCAGCCATAGGGTATTCAGTATTCTTCGCCAACACCGTAATTCAAATGCATCAACTCATTTTTGGTCTTCCTTATTCGTTGTTCAGCTTTTGCATGCATGTGAGGCTAAAAATACCATGGCATGGGTCAGGTACACCTTAGTCTTTAAAATTACATCTTTGCTTTTTAACACTTGAAAGAGATCTTTTGCAGCAGATTTGCCAATTGCAATACATTGTTTGATTTTTTGACTGCTGCTTCCATGGACATTGGTTGTGGATCCAGTTAAAATGAAATCCATTGAGTTAGTATCGCCTAGGATAAACACTTTTACAAATAGGTGACAACTGAATAATTGAAATTTTGTCCTTTCATTTCAAAGATAAAGCCAAATCAAAGAAAAAAAATGAGATAATGGTTGATCACTTGATGAATATGTAAGAGTGGCCCTTACCTTAATGAGGTCCCCATGGTTTATGTTTCAGATTCATTTTAGGTCAGGCATTTGGTTTTGTGAGGGCATCTGAAAGTCAATGATTTCAGAGTGACTAAGTCATGATTAGTAAACTAAAATATGACTGGCATGCAAACCGTAATATTAGGGTAGTGACTTTTTGCACTAAATCATACATGGAAAGGGAAATTATAATCAGAATTGTACATGGAATCACAGAGAAACAGAAAAAAAGGGACGGGGGTGTTTTGAACGGTATATAGTAGTATTTGGTCCATGTTGTTTCTAGTTCTCCACTTCTGTGATTGGGAAGGCTGATAATTCATCTGTTTTTTCTTCCTCTCCTCCATTCCTTTCATTATTTCATTAGAGAAACGAGTGAGGTTGCATCAGTTCCATAAAGGGGTCTTATCTCTCTTGCAGTATACTTATTGTTGTTGTTAGGTGCCATCCTCTTGGTTCCAACTCAAAGCTACCTCACGTACAATAGAAGGAAACACTGCCTGGTCCTATGTCATCCCCACAATTTTTGCCATGTTTGAACCCATTATTGGAGCCACTGTGTCAGTCCATCTTGTTGAAGGTATTCCTCTCTTTCGCTGATGTTCTACTTTACCAAGCATGATGTCCTTCTCCAGGGACTGATTCCTCCTGATAACAAATCCAAAGTACGTGAGGCAAAGTCTCACCATCTTCACTTCTAAGGAGCATTCTGGCTGTACTTCTTCCAAGACAAATTTGTTTGTTCTTCTTATAGTCCATGGTATATTCAATATTCTTTGCCAAAACCGTAATTCAAAGGCATCAATTCTTCTGTCTTCCTTATTCACTGTCAAGTTTTCACATACATATGAGGCAGTTGAGAATACCATGGCCTGTGTCAGGTGCACCTTAGTCCTCAAAGTGACAAAATATGTTTATAAAGTTATTTAATATAAATTGAGAAAAATTTAAAAACTCTGTTTTAATGGATTTGGAATTTTCTTTGTCTCAGATCTTTATCTTTTAATCGAATGTTTTTAAAAAAGCTTCCGTTCCTCCTCCTTTTTTTAATATCTTAAAGGCCAAGAAACAAGCTTTCTTTTAATATGTTTGTTCTACCTAATTTAGTTCACAAAGCTTTCCTGGCCTCCCTATTTCCTTCTTATTCTTCATTTGAGAATAACCTTAGGACATAGGCATTTCTGTATCAGCTCATGTAATTAGTCTCACAAGTCTAACAAATTCTATGTTAATAATAATTTTGTGACTTGCACATATTTATTGGCTGAAATATGATTTCAAAACGAGAAACTTTAAAATAATGCACCTAGGCAGTTGTGTACTTTGAATGCAGAGACAATTTCCTTTTGATCTAGTAGGAAATAACAGTTTACTCCATGGAACAATGCCTCTGGTTATGATTTTCTCTCAAAGAATAAACATACTGAAAATGATTATATATCAGAGACATTCAACATTGAAATATAGACAGTCATCAGCTATGGGGGATAGTCTCCAAAATATGTTTTTCTGAGATAGTACAGTATGTGTCATTTGCCCACTGAGTGCAAGAATACCAGGCCTTACTGAGGTATCATGTACTACCTCGAAGCTGTGAATGGAAGCCCACTTTTTGGTAACCAAATTGCTTTCTGGGAAGATTACCCATGAGAAAAGAACTGCCTTGGCCCAGGAATATGGTATAAGTGGAGACAACTTCTCTGCCTACCACCCTCTCAATCTATCCGCTCTTTTAGTATCGTGTACTTTTCATTTATAGCACGTATTCCAATTTGTAATTAAACACTTATTGCTATGTTTGTTTATTTTTTGCTTCTTCTGATTTATGAAACATAGACTCTAAGCTCTCTGAAAACATGCACTATGTTTCCTCTGTTCACTTCTTGATATAGGATGTCAAGCACAATGTAAGGCATAAACATTATTGAATGAATAAATATGTTCGTCTGCAATGAAACTGAGCCTTTTCTTTCCACATAGATTGATTTAAAGAATCACAAGGTTTCTGACTTACTAGGAAACTAGTCAAATCTTTTTGTTTTATAGGTGGGAAAGTGAAACACCCCCCAACATTTAAGAACTTGAAATGTTCCCAAATGCACGCTGTTCCATAAAAGTATTAATGCCAGCACAAAACTCAAACCCATTGCCTTCCTGTTGGTTCCAACCATAGTGACCCTATAGGACAGAATAAAACTGTCCCGTAGGGTTTCCAAGGAGCTGCTGGTGGATTCAAACTGCTGCCCTTTTGGTTAGCTGCCATAAGTCCTTAACCACTGTGCCCCCAGAGCTCCAATGCTCATACAGTTGGCTCATAGTTACAGTTACTTCTTTGTGGATCATCATTTTTCCCTTTTTAAATTATCCTTATAATTATGAGACATAAAGACACCTCCATAGAGAAATAAGAACCATGATCTTTTGTAACTGAGGGATAGTTTGCTTGGTTCTGTAAGAACCCTGAGAAGGCCAGTCATTGTTGGACATTGGAAGAGAGCTTCATTACACCTTAGTTCTTCTGTCAGCATCAGCGAGAAAACCTTGCACTTTAGAAGATACTGGTAGGTGTAAGAAAAACCTAAGTTGAACTGTGATATCCTTAAACGTAATCAGTAACTAATTTAGTCACCTTAGTAACTAACTTGACAATACGAATTCTATTTACGATATCACTTATATTATCTTTGGTTTGCTCAGAAAAGGAAAGAATTTTGTTATAAACAAATAAAGATCTCTGAAATTGAAGAATATCTTTTGCTTCTGAATTACTGCTCCTGTACTTAAGAAGGGGTAAATCTTGAACCAACAAAACTTACGTGGAAGGATATAATATTGCTAGGTTCATATGGAGAAGTAAGAGCCTGATTCCTTTATTTCACTGCAGTGTCTTATGTTATAAGCTGTACTGTTCTTTAAAAAAATCCTCCTGCCATCGATTTGATTCCGACTCATAGCAAACCTATAGGACAGAGTAGAACTGCGCAAGGAGTGGCTAACGAATTTGAACTGTCAACCTTTTGGTTAGCAGCGAAGCTCTTAACCACTGTGGCACCAGGGCTCCCAAATTGTTCTAAGCCTTCCTTTGTAAGAAGAACTCAAAAACTTGAGTATTCATCAAAGCATATTAATAGAGTGGAATATTATCATTTAAAAACCCCTTTACACATGAGTATGTTCAACTAGAGGGTGGAAGTAAAGGATTTTGGCTAAGTTACAGAGAATCATGACACATGTTAAAGAATATACCTTTTATGGGTGAATTATATTTCGAATTTCATGGTTGTGCCATGTTTTTTAAACTAATGGAATGAATGCTGAATCATTGTTTGTTGGTAGTTTTTTATTATTTGAAAAAATGGGGTCCCAATTATTAGTGGAACATATTGATCCCATGTTCCATGGATCACATGACACACATGGCATATATAAGCCCCATGGCCCAGGAAGTGCATCACACTTCCTGGTTACGCATAAGCCATAAAATATCTTGTTCAGCTTTCAAAAAACACAGAGGAAATACTCAATAAACATTGCATTTGCTGCACGTAATTGTTATCAGTTTGATTTTGAGTGGGCTATATTGGCACCATGTTTCTGAAGCACACCACACTCATGGGACATAGCAGTCCCACGGCCCAGGAGGTGCATCACAAACTGTTTTCACTCCAAAAATAACTCAGTTTCTTGAGTATTTCTGAATGGTGGTAACCACACCTTCCTGATAACACAAAGGAAGCAGTAATTATACTTGCAAGCCTTATCTTGCTGTACAGAAACCAGAAGATACAAAAGTTTCACAGTTACTCCTCTTGGAAGCATCTGGAAGGCATTTCCTCATATGAATGGATCTCAACACTCAAATGTGGCACAGACCAGCTTCCTTGGTTTTTAGACAGTTGCAGTAGGATCTGCCATGATGCCAGAACATACTAAAGTGGCTCAAATGTCTGCCAATAAACCTCCATGGGCAGAAAATGTAACTGGGACACATGTATTCTTGATGCATTCTTGGTGATTGCCGTCTGCTCAAATATTTTTTACTTTTTCTCTTGGTTTCATTTAATAAATATCATTCACATATAATTCTGCTATATATTATGAAAATTCAGGGATTAAATAAGAAACATATGATCTTAAGGATTATACGTGACTTCTTTCTTACTTGTCTCAACATTTTCTTATCTTTCTGGTTTATAAGATACATGTTACAAGTTTAAGCTCTACAAGAAAAAATGTTGAAGAGTTCCAGCATGTTAAATTTAAAAATGAATTTAGCTATTGAATGGTTCTATTAATGTTTCTTCTGGAAACTCAAATGATGTCCAAATTCAAAACATGGAAATTGTAAGAATCACCTACTTCTCACTGTTTCTTGCTTGGCCACTGCTGGTGTTTATGATACTATTCAGAGTCAGAATGAGTTGTTCCTGGCAGCAGGCACTGTTTGCTCAAACTCTGGTGTTTTGAAAAGATGTCTCATGGACTTTAGTGTTAAATGAGAATATTATTTCTTTTGATCCTCTTTTCCAATCACTGTGAAGTAAATAAATACAATTCCGTGATAAGGCATCCCTTCCTTAAGAGAAAAAAAAAAAAGATTGATGAAGACTTTGTTTACTAAAAACGACATTTGACTGTAAAACTGAGCAAAGGAAACTAAACCACAAATGTGAATGTCTTTGCACTTACGCATAATCACAGCAAGAAAGTTAACTCACACGTAAGCCTAATAGACTACCTAGGTACTCTCAGTAGTCACTTTATATAACTTGTAAATGCTTGGAAATATTGCTCCAGGAGTCAATTCTCCCCACAGCCATTTTAGTCTAATTACATTAAATTGCTGAAACAAAGACATCTCTGATTACTTCATGGAGAGAAACTCCAGTACAGACCGACTAGAGATTTCTGCTGACATATTCACCAGGTTCCTGAGTTATTTTCATAATGTTAATAAACTTTTGACAAATCTGTATTTCTTAGTGAAGGTATTGTGTCCAAACGCACTGCTGTCTGGTGGATGCCAACTCATTGTGTCCCCATAGGGTTCCCAAGGCTATAAATCTCTATGGAAGAAGACTGCCACGTCTTTCTCCTGTGGAACTGCTGGTGGTTTCAGACCACCTACCTTTCAGCTAACAGTCGAGCCCTTTGACCACTTCACTAACTGTGTAGCCTTACTAAAATAGTTCATTTGCTTTGGAATGACAGTCTGTCAAACCTGTGTGGTAATAACGCCAATGAGTAGAACTGCCTCATAGGGCTTCCAGGGAGAGTCTGGTGCATTCAAACTGCTGTCCTTTTGTTCATCAGCCAAGCTCTTAACCGCTGTGCCAGGAGGGCTCCATATCATAAGAATCAGGTTAATAAACATATGAGAAAGAAAACATTAACTGTGAGGCTTCTCCATGTCAGTTTCTGTATTAGGTATTTCATATGCATTCTCATTTTATTTTCATTCTGCTTCCATAAAGAATAAACCGAAAAAATTCTATGCTGTGGAGTTGATTACGACTCATAGCAACCCTATGTGACAGGGTAGAACTGCCCCTTATTGTTTCCAAGACTGTATCTTTACTGAAGCAGACTGCTACATCTTTCTCCTATGGAGCAGTTGGTGAGCTCGAACTGCCAGCTTTTTGGTTAGCAGCCAAGTGCTTAACCACTGCACCACCACAGCTCCGTGGGAAAGATTGCCAAATCCCATTGCAGTCAAGTCGATTCCAACTCATAGCCACCCTATAGAATGGAGTGGAACTGTCCCATAGGGGCTGAAGGTCATTCAAAAGTGGTTGCAGCAGTACATTGATGGGGAACTGACACAAAGTCAAGCTGAATTCAAAAGAGGACATGGAATGAGGGGATATCATTGCTGATGTCAGTTTGATCTTGGCTGAAAACAATACCAGAAAGATGTTTACCTGTATTTTATTGACTATGCAAAGGCATTTGACTGTGTGGATCATAATGAATTATGGTTAACATCGCAAAGAATGAGAATTCCAGAACACTTAATTGTGCTCATGAGGTATCTGCATATAGATGAAGAGGCAGTTGTTTGAACAGAACAAGGAAACACTGCATAGTTTAAAGTCAGGAAATGTGTGCATACTTTCACCATATTTATTCAGTCCGTATGCTGAATTAATAATCAGGGAAGTGGGACTATATGAAGAAGAATGGGGCACCAGGATTGGAAAAAGACTCATTAACAACCCACAATATGCAGATGACACAACCTTGCTTGCTGAAAGCAAAGAGGACTTGAAGCACTTACTGATGAAGATCAAAGACTACAGCCTTCAGTATGGATTACACCTGAACGTAAAGAAAACAAAGATCTTCACAGCTGGACCAATAAGCTCATGATAAATGGAGAAAAGATTGAAGTTGTCAAGGATTTCATTTTACTTGGATCCACAATCAATGCCCATGGAAGCAGGAGTCAAGAAATCAAATGATGCATTGCATTGTGCAAATCTGCTGCAGAAGACCTCTTTAAAGCAAAGATGTCACTTTGAGAACTAAGGTGCGCCTGACCCAAGCCGTGGTGTTTTCACCTCTTATACATGTGAAAACTGGACAATGAATAAGGAGGACTGAAGAATTGACGCCTTTAAATTGTGGTGTTGGAGAAGAATATTGAATATAACATGGATTGCCAGGAGAATAAACAAATCTGTATTGAAGAAGTACAGCCAGAGTGTTCCTTCCTTTGGAGCAAGAATGGCAAGACTTTGTCTCACATACTTTGGACATGTTGTCAGGAGGGACCAGCCGTAGGAGAAGGACATCATGCTTGGTAGAGGGTCAGGAAAAAAGAAGAAGCCTGCAGTGAGATGGTTTGACACAGTGGCTACAGGAGTGGGCTCAAGCATAACAATGATCGTGGGGATGGTGCAGGACCGGGTAGTGTTTTGTTCTGTTGTACATAGAGTTGCTGTGAGTTGGAACCAACTTGGTGGCACCTAGCAGCAACAACAACAACAATAATCTTTATGGAAGGAGCCCTGGTGGTACAGTGGTTAAAGTGCTTGACTGCTAACGGAAAGGTCAGTGGTTCAAATTCACCAGCTGCTCTTTGGGAGAAAAATGTGACAGTTTAGTCCCATAAAGATTTACAGCCTTGTAAACCCTATGGGGCAGTTCTACTCTGTCCTATAGGTTTGCTCTGAGTGGGAATCGATTTGATGGCAGTGTTTTTTTTTTTTTTTTTTTTTTTGGTTTATGTTTTATGGATGCAGACTGCCACATCTTTCTCCTATCAGTAACTTAAAGAAGCAGGAATTACCATCTCCAGTTTACCTACAGAATACTGAATCTCAGATCGTTTAAATAACCTTGGTGTGTTCCAGGTCCCATGGCTAGTTAGTCCCATGGATGTATTTGAATGGAAGTCTGTGTGACTATAAGCTTTGTCCTCTTTTTACTCCATTCTTCGCCTTTCACTATTTTAATCCTCAGATGGTAACTGTCCTTTTGGGAATCTGTTCAGAGATGCTGCTCTAAGAACTGTGAGGATGTCTTTTTTTTCTGATGGGACTGGTAGGAAAGTATGGATCTAGTCAGCTGAGTTGAAGAAAATGCCTCCAAAGTGCTAAAGAGCAAGGGAGCCAACACACTGCAGTTGAAGGAATGAATAAAGACACCCCACAGCTTATTCACAGAATATAAGTTATATGGATACTAGATGTGCTTCTTGATCCTTGAGTAGTGACAAGGTCAAGAATTAATGTTCTGTAAAATTGTTATTTACAAAAATATGTGACCTTTGATTTGTTCTTTTTCATTTTTGTCTGAATCTAAAAGATAACCCTGGGGCGTTGGCAGACAGCTGAAATCTAATTGAGCTAGTAGATAGCAGTTAGGGCAAGGATATTTCATTTCTAACCCTACATTTGATAAGATTTCCAGCTGGTCTATTTTAAAATTACCTAATGTCAACCAAGAGCAGTTATTTGAATCTTAGTATATGGCATTCAAAAAGTGAGTTTCAAGGGGTAAGCATTTTAGGAAGTAAAATCATGGTTAAACCTGTGGTAATGATGTTACTGATTACAAGTGGTTTGTCTTATTTTGCTGGTGTTTTATTTTTATTATGTAAGTTGTACATGGACCCTATAGGAAAGGTGGAAAATAGTAATTAGCAACAATGTCCTCCAATATAAAAACCAAACAAAAACCATGATCTCACCAATGCTAATAATTTGGTGTATAATATTTTAGGTTTTTCCCCTATATTTACATGTATATGCTTTATCTAAACAGGAATAAACTGCAGTAGTATTTGGTAACCGGATTGTTGTTATGAATAGCTTTCCATTATTATTTGCGATTGCATACTATTTCACGTTCCAAAAAATATTTAACTGATTTTCCGTTAATCGACAACTAATTTGCTTTGATTTTTTTTCACATTCAAAAACAAGGCTAGAAAAGTAAGGCTATAAGAAGTGTTTATATACTACTGTGCAACATTGTTGTCATATAAATTGCGAGTATCTTCCCAACATTTTGTTTGCCTTTTAATGGGATTTGCACATTTTATATGTTTTCTTGATTTTTTTTTTTTAATTTATGCAGGCACGGTTTTCTCTTGTTTGTTCTTCAATTCCTGTTATGCTATAAAAACTTCTCCCTGTTTATTGTGCCCTTCAATATGTCAGCCATTTTGCAGGGCACTTTTGAAACTAGAGTAGTCTCTTGGAATTTGACATTTAGTGAGTATGTATTTTTTATTGCAGAAAGTTCTTGCTAGTGTGTTTGATTGCTGCCTATTTTTTTGTGTTTAAAGGTTGTGTATTTGGTAGACATGATTTCCTCATCATGGATTTTCTTAAAATTCACATCTTATTTTCTTTACCAAAGAAAAGGTTATAGGTTATATATATATATATTTTTTGAGGTAAGTCCTGTGTTTTGAACACCAAACATTTTGTGACTAAATAAAAACAAGTAAGAGATTTTTAGACAGAAGTGGAGAGGAATACTGCGATGACTTATTTGCTATTAATGAATGCACAGCGCTCTGTAAAATAATCATGTTACCCAGCACACTGGCCTTCCTGCCTCATCAACATTTCCTTAATAGGCTGTCAAATGATGCTGAATCAAAGATAGCAATAAAGGAATTAGAATCAGCTGCTGAAACCCAAATGTTAACATCCTATAAAATCCTTTAGAAGTAATGATAAAAACAAAAGACTCCATTCCTTTGATGATGCAACTGGATTAAAGGAGTGTGTGGCTATAAACAAATTTCTTACTCTTACAAATATCTGAGCAGAAGATCATGTCTCCACAGCTAGTTCCTTGTGGATCCACACTTGTACCTTTTCCACGACTTCCGTCATCAATAACTGATTCAAGAAAAAGGTACCGTAGGAGAAACTGTAACATTAAGGGCTTGAAATCATGAAAACTATGTTTGAATATTGTTGTCGACATGGCTAAAGCTATAATCATTTGCTCTTTACTTGTTTCTTCATCCAAAATAGAGTGCTGTCCATAATCTGTAGTTTCAAATGAACTTGCCTGGCATGTTTTAAATATATTTATTTTAAAGATCAATAAGGGATATACATGTCTAAAAAGTTTCTTTAGCTTTAGTATTATTATGTTCAGCAATTTATTTTTAAATCGTTATCAGATTGTCTGAATTCAACAGCCTTTACCTAATGTTATTATTTAAATGCAAGTTATTTTCAGTGTGTTATGCCTAGCATTTGTTCTAAAAATAGTCATTGTATCACATTGTGTATTTGAAAATGTATATTTAAGAGTTAAATATTTATAGCATAATTGTAAGCATGAAATGTTTGAGGCAATCTAATGAAAAATCATATCACGCCTGACTTTTTCTGCTCTTGGATGACTAGAATAGCTTTCTCTCAAAATGCCTGCTCTTGCTCCTTTGATCATTAAGTTTTAGGCCAGGCTGCCAGCATTGCAGGTGTGGATGTTACAAATACATTGATGTCACCAGTCAAGTGAATAATGCTACCTAATGAGCAAGGGAAGTGCTAGCCAATTTTCATTAGTTACAAACAGCCATGTGCCATCAAGAAGGAAACTTCCTTAAAAGAAAATTTCTTTTCCACTAAGAGCTGTATTTTTTATGATGAGCACTTAAAACTAAAGCACTTCTTCCTTAAATGGACTATGGTAAACTAAGTGTTTGTTTAATAACCCATAATAAGTAAAGATTTAGTGCATTTCTTATAGGCTATTTAGTCAATAACACCTTCTTTGGCAAATGGGAAGTCAATGCATGTAATTTTTATTTGGTTCTTGCTATAACAGAAAGATTGTAAATTACTCTAAGAAATGTGGATAAAGGAATCACCCATAACTTGTCTTTGCAATTGAAATGGCAGCTGAGAATTTTCTGTTACGCTTAGAGGAAAGCTTAGAACAATAAAATTAGTGGTAACTAAAGACCATTTCTCAACTTTTGTGACTACATGGGGCCACCCAGTATTGTCATATTGGGAGTATGAGAACATTATTATTTATAGAGACTATTGTCTTTTTTAAAATAAAAAAGGGCTTCTCTGTCTGTAGATTTGCAATGATCACAGGACTGATGAAGTAAGGAGGTTAGGAAATTGTTTAAAAAATGAAGCAGGATATTTTGACATAAAAAGCATATACTTTTAATTTTAGATCTGGAAGTTGGAGTAGTAGACCTGGTCCTCTCCTATAAACCCTTCGCTGTTGAGTCAATTCTGACTCATTGTGACCCTACAGGACAGAGTAGAACTGCCCCATAGAGTTTCCAAGGAGCGCCTGGTGGATTCGAACTTTTTGGTTAGCAGCTGAGCCCTTAACCACTATGTCATCAGGGTTTCCTCATCTCCTGTAGAACTAGTAACAGAGATCAATTGATCATGATCCTGTTTTTTTTTTTTTCCTTAAAAAAATGCTTATTAGAGGTAGTTAATTGGCATCAACTTGAGGCTAAGTAAGTTGATAAGTTACAAGTAAGGAAGAAATGGCAGGAGAAATTTGGTACATTGATCTGAGCCATATTGTAAGAATCAGACTTGCTTTCAGTTCTTACTCTGTCACTCTATGGGAAAGGGGTGCACCTCTGTTTAAATATCTTCTCTAAGCTTCAGTTTTCTATCTATAAATAAAAATTAACAACAACAAAAAGCCAAAACCCATAGCTGTTGAGTTGATTCTGACTCATAGCGACCCTATAGGACAGAGTAGAACTGCCCCATAGGGTTTCCAAGGAATGGCAGACGGATTCAAACTGTGACCTTTTGATTAGCACCCGAGCTCTTAACCACTATGTTATCAAGGTTTCCTCATCTGTAGAACTAGTAACAGAGACCAATAGACTGGTGACGTGGAGGTTGCCATTCCATTATTGATTGTTATCATTTTTTTTTTTCAAAAAAATGCTTATTAAAGGGAGTTAATTGGAATCCATTGAGGCTAAGTAAGTTGATAAGTTAAAAGTAAGGAAGAAATGGCAGGAGAAGTTTGGTACATTGATCTGAGCCATGATCTAAGAATCAGACTTGTTTTCAGTTCTTACTCTGTCACTGTATGGGAAAGGGGTGCACCTCTGTTCAAATCTCTTTTCTAAGCTTCAGTTTTCTATCTATTTAAAAAAAAAAAAAAAAACCCAAACTCATTGCCGTTGAGTGGATTCTGACTCATAGCTACCCTATAGGACAGAATAGAACTGCTCCATAGGGTTTCCAAGGAATGGCTGGTGGATTCAAACTGTGACCTTTTGGTTAGCAGCCCAGCTCTTAACCATTGTGCCATAAGGGCTCCACATAAAAATTAGCCATGAGAAATTTCTTGTGTAGAAGAGGAGACCATGACAATTTGCATCTAGTGTGTTATACAAGATAAAGTATAAGAAATGGAGTTTTCAAAATGCATTTTACTTTCATTGTAAATTATATTGAATTCCAGTTTTATGACTTATTAGCGGTGTGATCTTGGACAACACAGTGAATCTTCTGAGCCTAATGAATCTCATCTGTGTAATTCTTAGCCTAAAGGACTTTTTGCAGTATTAAATGAAAATTATATGCCTGGTGTAGAGTAGGCATATATTAAAATGCTATGATACACCTTGGGACTTAATATAGTATGATTAGTTAATATAACACAATACAGTTTGGAAATAAAAATTTTCATTGGTAATGAAAATATTTTTTATTTTGTTTATATTATTTGGGATCATTTTTTCTTTTATTTCAATTTTATACATATTTATCAATTTCCTTCTATATGCCAGGCACATAATTAAGATCAAGAGATTGGACTAGTTGTTGAAATGCCCATCATGTGGTAAAACAGGTTTCTCGAATAGTTTCTCGACCTCCAGATTGAACTTTTTCATTGAAACTGCTGAACTAAACAAATTAGAGAATAGATTTAACATCTGAAGATTACATTCAACTCTGTGCATTGTGTAATATATTTCTTCATATCAGTTATGTTCTTTCATGTGCACTAGCATTTTGCTTTACATTAAATTATTTAAGCTAATTGGATCTTTTCAAGTTATAACATATTTTTATTTAAATGAAAGTTTCTGAGTAATTAAACATATAGCCTTCATATGCTAGAACTATAAACTGCTTTGAAAGAGCGCATGCTGATTCATATTAATAGAATAATGGTTTTCTATTAATATTCTTCCCCATGAATGAAATTCAGGCAGCTTTTAAAGAACTTGAAACTGTAATGATAATGACCTCATTTTCAGAAAATTTGGTAGATAATTAATATCATTCATTTTATGTCACTCTCTTTTGGTAGTAAAGTGTCATTATTTCCATGTGAATAACTCTGAACACATTTCAGGTAATTTTACCTAACTTTATTGTGGTGTGATGTATATCTATGCCTGTACTTTCAGCCTTTGTGGTAGTAATACCTTATACTTGAATAACAAAAGACAAATTATTGAAGCTAAAAAATGGTTCTCACAAATGGTATGAAGTCTGCCTTTTCACATCAAAATGAATAAAAGAGATAATTTACCATTTTAGAAGCCCTTTTGTTTCTTTAACAAGGACTTTTGCGGGACACACTGTAGACTCAACACACTGAGGGGGATGCAAAAAAGTGCAAGACACAGCTGGTGCCTTGCCACATTTGGAGAGCACACAAGAATATATTGGATCATTCAGATAAAACCAAGAGTCAGAACGAGTGATACTCCATCATATGTTTGGAAGTGAATGTTTGGGCATCTAGATTCAAATATGTCTCCCAGGGATGTATGGAGGTGTGTATCAGTAGCTCCCTCTTTAAACTGGATGTACTCAGCTATTGACTCAACATTCCCTTTTTGTGCTCCATACCTGTAGCTAGATGTTGCATGTTGTTGCTGTTGTATGCCACTGAGTCGATTCCAACTCATAGTTACCTTATATGACAAAGTAGAACTGCCCAGTGGAATTTCCTAGGCAGTTGTGGTAATAGATTTTTCTTCAGAACCATCTGGTGGGTTCGAACTACAGACCTTTAGATTAGCAGCTGTAGTTTTGACTATTGTAGCTCCTTAGATGTTGCATGGAAATCTAAAATTTATTATGTATAAAATGGATGTCAGTTTCTATCTGTTCACCCAGCATTGTCTAACAGCCAAAATCCACTGAATTGCTAATCTTTTTCTGGCGTTAGCTATCCTGGTAAATGGCACCCAGATACTTGAGCCAGAAACCTGGGAGTCAAATTCGACTTCTCCCTGCTGTTCATAAGGACCAGCAAATTACCAAGTTGTCTTCTATTCCTAAATAACTGTTTGTTTGTCTCATGACTCTTTTAATGTAATCTCTATACTGACAAAGATTTTCAAAACCTGCAAATCTTAAAAAATGACTCTCTAATTAAATGATTCTCCATTACTATTAGTTTTAAGTCCAAGCTCAAACTCTTTAACGTGACTTAAAAAAACCCTGCCACCTCTTCATCATCACCTCTCTTCGCTTTCTCTACTTCAACCATAACAATATGAAATAGATGAAAAAACTGAAGATTTTATAATAAAACATTAATTGCATTTATAAAAGTTGAAACTTGGCATTTGGTTTCAATCCCATTTTTCTAAGCTAGAAGACAGTTTATTAACATGAAATTACATTTAGTGTTTGATTGTCCACTTTACCTGTACCTAGAGGTGAAAAAAAAAAAATGATACTTTGATAGCTAGAAACTACCTCAATAGGAAGATACCCAAAATACTATATTAAATAGTGCCAGTGTAGAAACGTCATAATCTAATTCCAGTTGCATTTTTCAATGTTACTTATAACAATGATATGTAAGATAGGAAAGTGGAGATCTTAACACTGAAAATAAATCTTATTATATAGTGCTTTAATATGAACTTTGCTAATTACACAGCATCTCCTGTGTTTCTTATACATGTAAAACACTGACATTAAATGATAGAGCACTGATCACTTTACATACAGCACTTTATGAAACATGAAAAATCAGTTTTGAATATGAAGTTAGCCATAAGACAAATGTTTACTTCCAGTCTCTTTAGTAGACATCTGTTTGTTGTTTTTTAAAATCCCTCTTGCTATCTGTTTTCTCATTTTTGCCAGTAATTTTTGATTTTTCTCTGAAAACCGCCTTTTCCTCACCCTTAGCCTATGGGCCTAAGGGCCCTCTCATCCCATCCCTAGCTCAAGCCCTCGGTTTGGGATTGAAGAATGTCACCAAGGCTAAACCAATCATATAACTTCACTGCCTGTCCTCAGTGTTTGATTTAGGGATTGATACGTGACAAAATCAAATCCACTGAGACAGAATAAAGTTTTTTTTTTCTTGAAATCCCAGTAAAGAGTTGTGTCTCTTTCTCAGCAGACCTAACATGAGAAGGTATAATTTTGGAGTAGGCTTCTTGCTGCCTTGAGGGAAAATCTGTTTATAAATAAAGCAAGGGAAACAAAGTTGGGACTGGAGAAAAAAGATGTTGGTAAAATTGATGAGCTCCTGCTTCAAGCCACGTCTGCAGCCATCCCCAGTCTGGCACGTTTTACTTACGAGAGACCTTAAATTTATTTTGATTTATGTAAGATTTAGTAAGTTGTTTATTATAGATTTTATTGACTCTTCATATATATTAGAACCATTCTTCATCAGAAACTGCTGGTACCTCTAATGATAATGTTTCCAGCATATGTACTATTATTTAGTACTTATACCTTGTTTACAATTCGGGCTATGATTCATTTATGGACTTGTAAATCAACTTTTAACCCTCGTTAACATGAATTAATATGTACACCTGCTCCTCACTTATCAACATGGTTAGGTTCCAAAGACCAGGTCTTTATGTGAAAATCAGTGTTATGCAACAGTCTTTCGTGATGGTGCCCCCACTCCTCCATCTGACGTGCTCTTCTCTGGATGCATGTGACATGGTGGGTCCCACTTCCCCACCATGCTTTCTGCACCACCACAGAGTAGTGGGGGTTGGGGAGGATGGAGAGGTTGGTGGGGGGTTGCCTGCCACGTCTAGGGCAGCAAGGGCCCACCATCACCTGGCTATGCCCTAGACCTCTATGCAGACCCCTACACCTCGCCTCGCCACCTTCCTGCTCCGCCAACCCTGGAGACAGGCCTTAGCTCTGGTTGGTTCCCAGGTTTGCAGGCAGGTGAGGCCTAGCCATCTGGGCCCGGTGGAGGCTGCATAGGTGGCAAAGAGGACTCTTTGTTAGAAGAGACTTCCTCCACACTTTTGTGATCTCTGGCTTCTAAAGACCACCTTCCTTGTTGATGGAGAGTCATGGCTTGCTCCCAGTTTTTATGAGTGAAAATTAACATGCATATTTTCATAAGTTCTAGAATTGTAAGCAGATTTGCATGCTTTTTAATACTTTCAGAGTTTGTCATCTATGTCATAGTGTGGAATGAGTGCCTCCTAGGACAAACCTAGCAGCCTTATATCTCGAGTTAAAAGGAATTCTTGTTAAGGGTGAAGATGTGAGGTGGCAGCCTTATGAGTTCTGGTGGCAAGCCTCAAGGTCATGGAAAGGGCCATGTTGTAATTAGCACCATGGTCGTGGCTGCTAGTAAAAGTATTTTCATGATGAAATCGTCGGAAGAGCTTTGTACCAGGATCTCCGTAGTACCTTTCTATGAATATTGGAAATTATGGTAAGCCAAGACTTAGAGTTTTCCTTAAGTATTTCCAAACGTATTTTTCAAATTTCCTACACCAGGGACATGGGTTATGACAAGAGGCTGGCTTTCTAGAATGGACCAAGTCATCTATTGTGGCCTTGTGTCATTTATTCTTTGAGTTCTGCTATAATCATTTTTGTTTCCTCTAAAACTTCCGATAATGGAAAATTAAGACTTGTTTGGTCTAGGAATATCTTGCATATTCATGTCAAGGATAAATAGTTTCATGATTCAAATAGACATTTTTAGCAGAATTACTTAAGTGACTTAGGTTTAGGATTTGTAATAGAAAAAACATCTATCAAAGTTAAATACATGGAAATCAGCTATCTTATATTTTTTAAATAGTTAAAATGAAACAATTGACTAGTTATTTAAATATATAAATCAATATTTAAATTTATTTGGAGCCCTGGTCATGTACTGTTTCAGAGCTTGCCTGCTAATCAAAGGTCAGCAGTTCAAATCTACCAGCTGCTCCTTGGAAACCCTATGGGGCAGTTCTACTCTGTCCTATAGGGCCGATATGAGTCAGAATCGACTTGACAGCATACAACAACAACAATACATTTATTTATGTCAGTGTTTAGGTAAATATTTAAGTAAATGTTTAAATACCAGTACCAGTTACCTTAGAGTCATTTCTGACTCATGGCGACCCCATGTGTGTCTGAATAGAACTGTGCTCTATAGGGTTTTCAGTGGCTGATTTTTCAGAAGTAGATTGCCAAGCCTTTCTCCGAGGTACTTTTGGTGAATTGAACCTCCAACCTTTTGATTGACAGTTTAGTGTGTTAGCTGTTTGCACCACCCAAGAACTCCAGATGTTTTAATAGTATGCACATATTTAGCCACATATTACCAATAATTTATGTGAAATACAATATTTATTCTGAATGAATGTATATATATATATATATATATGCACACACATTTTTTTTTCTGTGGTGCTCTTCCTGCACAGGAAAAGCGTGATGATAATACTATTGATTTATTTGGTGATCTGTGGAGGGAAAGGAGTCCATGGTGGTTAAGAGTTTGGCTGTTGACCAAAAGGTTGGCAGCTTGAATCTACCAGCAGCTCCTCGGAAACCCTATGGGCAGTTCTACTCTGTCCTGTAGGGTTGCTTTGGGTCGGACTCAACTCTACGGCAACAGTTTTTTTTTTTTTTTTAATGGAGGGGAAGGTTGAGGGAGATTCTTCTTGGGGAAACCCATATAAGCCCTAACATTATTAATATAAAGAGGGGATGACTAAAATTAGAAAAAAATATGCAAAATAGATTTAAAAACTGATAAACCAAAAAACCAAACCCAGTGCTGTCAAGATGATTCCGACTCATAGCGACCCTATAGGACACAGTAGAACTGACCTGTAGAGTTTCCAAGGAGCGCCTGGTAGATTTGAACTGCCGACCCTTGGGCTAGCAGCTGTAGCACTTAACCACTATGCCACCAGGGTTTCCTAAAAACTGATATTAACATAAAAATGTAAATAAGAACAAGAGCAAAAAGAAAAATTTTAAATAGAAAAATTGATTCAATGCTAAGCAAGTGTATTGAGCACCTAATATGTGTACCTGTCACTGTGTTAGGTGCTGAAAACACAATTAAAATGAACCCAATGGACACAGTTTCTGCCCTTACAATTTTAGAGCTAAGCAGAGCCATTATTAGCAGCTTTAGAGAAACACACAGTGAGAAGCCTGCCCTCAAATCAACTCCTGATAAGGCTCATAGTTGGATGTTGTTAACGATGTATTCCATCTGGTAGCTTCCTATCTATTTTTGTCTGTTTTTGCTCATTATTCTTGTAAAGCACTAAGCTAACCTGTTTCTACTTTGCTCAAGGAGAGTATACTTTCATAATGTAAATATACCAAATTTAAATTTATATAAAATTTATAAATTATATAAATGTTTTTAAAAATGTATCTTTTCCATCCTTTTTTTGTGTGTGTCCTATGTCCTGTGGCACAGAACCAGTTATTCTGAGGTTGATTGGCAGGATATAGACCATTAAACTGAAAGTTCCAATGCATTGTAATAAGTACTATGGTGGAAGAAATTAAGCACACCAAGCAATATATGTGTCACTTAAGTAAGATTTTGGGAAGGAAGAAAGTTCAGGTGTCATCTAAAATGAGACCTTAGGGAAGCAAGGCAAAGCCTAGAAGCAAGACAACAAAAAGAAAGGTTAGTTAATTTAGGAGTCATTTATTTATTGAAAGGTAGTGACTTACAAATTAAAAGTCCAATAACTTGTATGGTCATTAAGCCTAGTTGAAGAAATAAAGAAATAGCTTGCTAGGCTATTCGTATCATCCACAGCTAATCAGAATCATGCATTCTCAGATTATCAAATGTGTTCTCCCTTTTGGAACAAGGTTATTTGGGAGTTTCTGTTTCCCAGCATATATGCCAGATGGCAGCAGCCACAGATTGCCAGCCTCTGCGTGCTGATAGCTGTCAACGTTGGATGCTAACGGAGTGTTAGAAGCAGCTCCTGCAGACTAGTTTTTAATTCCATGTGTACGGGTGAGCATCCGCTATGCTCTAGGCGCACTCAGCTGGGCATATAATTATGAGCAAAAACTGATAAATACCTCTTTAGTGTGAAGCTTTGAGTTTAATGAGCTTTTATGAAACTATGAGATGACAAAATTTATTCTCCCTAAGCCAAGTCTGAAATTTTATAGCATCTTGGAAGCCATAATTGGAATTAATTAGAGGAAAGGATTGGATAGACACAGGGGAAATAAGCAGGTTAGATCATAGTACCTCCTTGTCAGTCACAGTAAGATGATGAGAAGAAGAAAGTGTGTGGTCATTTCCTTTCTAATACTTCCCTCTGTGCCACTGTACATCACTCATACCAGGGATTCAGTTGGGCAGTTTTTGTAGTCCTGTATAAATGAAGGTCATGCATTAGAAGATTTTGCACATTATAGTACTTTCAACGATATGAAAAATTTTGCACTTATTTTTGTAAATTGATACATGGATGGAGCTTTCATTTGGGCTCACAATTTCTGATTATCACTTATAGTTTTGTTTTGCTTTGTGTTTTCCTGTCTTGCCTTGAAAATAAATTTTAACCTGAAGGCAAGTTTAAATATCTTTAGGTCACTATTGCAAGTGTTGACTGAACATGTTTATTATAAGCATTTTTTAAAATTCTTTCTTGTTCAGCTAAAAGACTTTGACTACTCAAGGAACTCTAGATAATAATAATATGTGCTCAAGGGAAAAGAGTATTCAGGAATAATACCCAGAAGGACTGATTTGAAATCAACTCAGATGTTAAGAGAAGGTTTCAGGAAAGAGAATCATTAATTTAGGTTTGGATACGTTGAGTTGCTAGAGATCCAAGTAGAAAAGTTGAGTAAACAGTTGAATATATGAGTTTAGGAGAGAAGAGAGATTTCAAGGCATGGATTTGGATAAGATCTCTATTTTGGGTAAAGCTCGAAAATGACTGATTTTAAGAACTGAAGAGAAAAAAATCAACCACGGTTACTCAAAAGGTAGAAAATAAAGAGAATGGTGTGTCCTGAAAGTCAAATGAAGAAAGTGATTCAAAGACAAGGAAGTGATCAACTGTGTCTAATGCTGATAGAAAAAGGTGAGGACTGAGACCTGATTTGCACATTTTTCCATGTAGTGGTCACTGGTGACCTTAATAATTGCAGTTTTGGTGGAGAGATGATGTGACCTAAAGAAAGAACAAGAGCTGGGAAATTGGAGTCAATGGTTTTAATCTTATTGTTAGCAAATTTCAGTCTCTCTCTCTCTTTCTTCCTTTTGGTTCCATACAGAACCACAACCATAACTGCCAAGTGCATTCACTGTCTGCTTCTGTTGTAAGGAAGTTTTCTTAGTTCATGCACTGACAGTGTTGCCATTCATGGACCCTGGCTCTTTGTAGGGGATCTCTGATATCCCAGCAGGTCTGTGGCCTGTCAAAATACAAACTTCATGCCACCAAGGATTGATAGATAGCTCCAGAGCGAACAGTGCCTTCAGTGCTAGCTTGTTGTTAGGTGCCATTGAGTCAGTTCCAACTCATAGCTACCCTATGTACAATGAAACGAAACACTGCCCGGTGCTGCGCCGTGCGTTCAATTGTTGTTATACTTGAAGTCCATTGTTGCAGCTGCTGTGTCAGTCCATCTCATTGAGGGTCTTTCTCTTTTCTGCTGACCCTCTACTTTACCAAGTATGACATCTTTCTCCTGACAACATGTCCAAAGTATGTAAGACATAGTCTCACTGTCCTTGCTTCTAAGGAGCATTGTGGTTGTACTTCTCTCAAGACAGATTTTTTCATTTTTTTGGCAGTCCATGATATATTCAATATTCTTCACCAAAATCACAATTCAAAGGCGTCAATTCTTCTTCTGTCTTCCTTATTCATTGTCCAGCTTCCACATGCATATGAGGCGACTGAAAACATCATGGCTTGGGTCAGACCCACCTTAGTCTTCAAGGTGACATCTTCGCTTTTGCTGCAGATTTACCCAATGTCTTTTGATTTCTCGACTGCTGCTTCCATGGGTGTTTACTGTGGAGCCAAGTAAAATGAAATCCTTGACAACTTCAATCTTTTCTCCATTTTTCCTGCTGTTGCTTATCGGTCCAGTTGTAAGGATTTTCGTTTTCTTTATGTTGAGGTGTAATCCATACTGAAGGCTGTGGTCTTTGATCTTCATCAGTAAGTTCTTCAAGTCTTCTTCACTTTCAGCAAGCAAGGTTGTGTCATCTGCATAACGCAGGATGCTAATGAGTCTTCAACCAATACTGATGCCCCATTCTTCTTCATATAGTCCAGCTTCTCAAATTTTTTGCTTAGCATACACATCTAATAGGTTTGGTGAAAGGATACAACCCTGACGCACACCTTTCTTGATTTTAAACCATGCAGTATACCCTTGTTCTGTCTGAACAACTGTCTCTTGATCTATGTACAGGTTTCTCATGAGCACAATGAGAATGTTATCCATAATTTGTTATGATTCACACAGTCCAATGCCTTTGCTTAATCAATAAAACACAAGTAAACATCTTTCTGGTATTCTCTGCTTTCAGCCAGGATCTGTCTGACATCAGCAATGATATCCCTGGTTCCGTGTCCTCTTCTGAATCTGGCCTGAATTTCTGGCAGTTCCCTGTCTACATACTGCTGCCACCACTCTTGATGATCTTCAGCAAAATTTTACTTGCATGTGATATTAATGATATTGTTCGATAATTTCCACATTTGTGCTAGGTTACTTACCTAAATTTTTATTTTCTCGTCTTTTTGGCTTTTAAGAATTTCCTGCACTTGGCACGCAGATAAGCCATGTATGTTAAGCATATTAAGTGTGCAGGGTTTCACAGGCCATCTGGTTTAACATATTGTCAGAAACGGAATCCAGAATTAATTTGAAAACTTTTTTGTGGTAAACCAATTTGCTCTTATCTATATGTTGTCAGTTTAATACTAATCTGTTGTTCGCTGTTTGGTCAAGCAGAGTTACCATTAAATTCAAATAAAATCTAATAAAAAGTAATTTCTACTCTCTTTAAGACTTCAGGTACGCAGATTATTGTCTCTGATTAATTGAGCTATAGGAATGTCCTGAGCCCATCAGTAAAGTTACTTATTGGTTTACACCCTTATCATTCTAGGCAAAGATTTTATAGGTGTTTTATGGTATTATTATTTATTATTTTTTGTATCTTAAATACTCCTTCACTTTTCAAAGGTCAAAAAAGATGTTTCCCTATATTTTTTAAGAAGAATTTAAAATGGTTCTTAATGTTTCTCAAACTGACTTAATCTGTATGGTATAAGATAGAGGCCCAATTTCATTATTTTTGTGTTTAGATAATCATAAAAAACCCATTTTTGAATAATTCCCTTTTATTCTAATTAACTGCCATGCCATCTTTGCTGTATATTAATTTTTTTAATTAATTTTTATTAAGCTTCAAGTGAACATTTACCATTCCAATCAGTCTGTCACATGTAGGTTTACATACATCTTACTCCCTTCTCCCACTTGCTCTCCGCCTATTGAGTCAGCCCTTTCAGTCTCTCGTTTCGTGCCAATTTTGCCATCTTCCCTCTCTCTCTATCTTCCCATCCCCCCTCCAGTCAAGAGTTGCCTACACACTCTCCAGTGTCCACCTGATTTAATTAGCTCACTCTTCATCAGCATCTCTCTCCCCTCCACTGACCAGTCCTTTTCATGCCTGATGAGTTGTCTTCGGGGATGGTTCCTGTCCTGTGCCATCAGAAGTTCTGGGAAGCATTGTCTCTGGGATTCCTCTCGTCGCAGTCATACCATTAGGTATGGTGTTTTTATGAGAATTTGGGGTCTGTATCCCATTGGTCTCCTGCTCCCTCAGGAGTTGTCTGTTGTGCTCCCTGACAGGGCAGACATCGATTGTGGCCGGGCACCAACTAGTTCTTCTGGTCTCAGGATAAAGTAGGCCTCTGGTTCATGTGGCCCTTTCTATCTCTTGGGTTCTTAGTTGTCGTGTGACCTTGGTGTTCTTCTTTTGCCTTTGCTCCAGGTGGGTTGAGACCAATTGATGTATCTTAGATGGCCTCTTGTTGACATTTAGGACCCCAGGAGCCACAATTCAAAGTGGGATGCAGAATGTTTTCATAATAGAATTATTTTGCCCATTGACTTAGAAGTCCCCTCAAACCAAGTTCCCCAGACCCCAGCCCCTGCTCCGCTGACCTTTGAAGCTTTCATTTTATCCCGGAAACCTCTTTGCTTTTAGTCCAGTCCAATTAGGCTGACCTTCCTTGTATTGAGTGTTGTCTTTCCCTTCACCCAAAGCAGTTCTTGTCTACTGATTGATCAATAAAAAGCCCTCTCCCTCCCTCCCTCCCTCCCCCCTTTGTAACCACAAAAGTATGTGTTCTTCTCCGTTTTTTCTATTTCTCAAGATCTTATAATAGTGGTCTTATACAATATTTGTCCTTTTGCCTCTGACTGATTTTGCTCAGCATAATGCCTTCCTGGTTCTTCCATGTTATGAAATGTTTCACAGATTCGTCACTGTTCTTTATCGATGCGTAGTATTCCATTGTGTGAATATACCACAATTTATTTACCCATTCATCCGTTGACGGACACCTTGGTTGCTTCCAGCTTTTTGCTATTGTAAACAGAGCTGCAATAAACATGGGTGTGCACATGTCTGTTTGTGTGAAGGCTCTTGTATCTCTAGGGTATATTCCAAGGAGTGGGATTTCTGGGTTGTATGGTAGTTCTATTTCTAACTGTTTAAGATAACGCCAGATAGATTTCCAAAGTGGTTGTACCATTTTACAATCCCACCAGCAGTGTATGAGAGTTGCAATCTCTCCGCAGCCTCTCCAACATTTATTATTTTGTGTTTTTTGGATTAATGCCAGTCTAGTGGGTGTGAGATGGAATCTCATCGTAGTTTTAATTTGCATTTCTCTAATGGCTAATGATCGAGAGCATTTTCTCATGTATCTGTTGGCTGGCTGAATATCTTCTTTAGTGAAATGTGTGTTCATATCCTTTGCCCACTTCTTAATTGGGTTGTTTGTCTTTTTGTGGTTGAGTTTTGACAGAATCATGTAGATTTTAGAGATCAGGCGCTGGTCTGAGATGTCATAGCTGAAAATTCTTTCCCAGTCTGTAGGTGGTCTTTTTCCTCTTTTGGTGAAGTCTTTAGATGAGCATAGGTGTTTGATTTTTAGGAGCTCCCAGTTATCTGGTTTCTCTTCATCATTTTTGGTAATGTTTTGTATTCTGTTTATGCCCTGTATTAGGGCTCCTAGGGTTGTCCCTATTTTTTCTTCCATGATCTTTATCGTATTAGTCTTTATGTTTAGGTCTTTGATCCACTTGGAGTTAGTTTTTGTGCATGGTGTGAGGTATGGGTCCTGTTTCATTCTTTTGCAAATGGATATCCAGTTATGCCAGCACCGTTTGTTAAAAAGACTGTCATTTCCCCAATTGACTGACACTGGTCCTTTGTCAAATATCAGCTGCTCATGCGTGGATGGATTTATATCTGGGTTCTCAATTCTGTTCCATTGGTCTATGCACCTGTTGTTGTACCAGTACCAGGCTGTTTTGACTACTGTGGCTGTATAATAGGTTCTGAAATGAGGTAGAGTGAGGCCTCCCACTTTCTTCTTCTTTTTCAGTAATGCTTTGCTTATCCGGGGGTTCTTTCCCTTCCATATGAAATTAGTGATTTGTTTCTCTATCCACTTAAAATATGACATTGATATTTGGATTGGAAGTGCGTTATATGTATAGATGGCTTTTGGTAGAATAGACATTTTTACTATGTTAAGTCTTCCTATCCATGAGCAGGGTATGTTTTTCCACTTAAGTATGTCCTTTTGAATTTCTTGTAGCAGAGTTTTGTAGTTTTGTTTGTATAGGTCTTTTACATCCTTGGTAAGATTTATTCCTAAGTATTTTATCTTCTTGGGGGCTACTGTGAATGGTATTGATTTGGTTATTTCCTCTTCGGTGTTCTTTTTGTTGATGTAGAGGAATCCAAGTGATTTTTGTATGTTTATCTTATAACCTGAGACTCTTCCAAACTCTTCTATTAGTTTCAGTAGTTTTCTGGAGGATTCCTTAGGGTTTTCCATGTATACGATCATGTCATCTGCAAATAGTGATAGCTTTACTTCCTCCCTGCCAATCTGGATACCCTTTATTTCTTTGTCTAGCCTAATTGCCCTGGCTAGGACTTCAAGTACGATGTTGAATAAGAGCGGTTATAAAGGGCATCCTTGACTGGTTCCCGTTCTCAAGGGAAATGCTTTCAGCTTCTCTCCATTTAGAGTGATATTGGCTGTTGGCTTTGCATAGATGCCCTTTATTATGTTGAGGAATTTTCCTTCAATTCCTATTTTGGTGAGAGTTTTTATCATAAATGGGTGTTGGACTTTGTCAAATGCCTTTTCTGCATCAATTGATAAGATCATGTGGTTTTTGTCTTTTGTTTTATTTATGTGATGGATTACATTAATGGTTTTTCTGATATTAAACCAGCCTTGCATACCTGGTATAAATCCCACTTGATCATGGTGAATTATTTTTTTGATGTGTTGTTGGATTCTATTGGCTTGAATTTTGTTGAGGATTTTTGCATCTATGTTCATGAGGGATATAGGTCTAAAATTTTCTTTTTTTGTAATGTCTTTACCTGGTTTTGGTATCAGGGAGATTGTAGCTTCATAGAATGAGTTGGGTAGTATTCCGTCTTTTTCTATGCTTTGAAATACCTTCAGTAGTAATGGTGTTAAATCTTCTCTGAAGGTTTGGTAGAACTCTGCAGTGAAGCCGTCTGGGCCAGGGCTTTTTTTTGTTGGAAGTTTTTTGATTAACGTTTCAATCTCTTTTTTTGTTACGGGTCTATTTAGTTGTTCTACTTCTGAATGTGTTAGTTTAGGTAGGTAGTATTTTTCCAAGAATTTATCCATTTCTTCTAGGTTTTCAAATTTGTTAGAGTACAATTTTACGTAGTAATCTGAAATGGTTCTTTTAATTTCATTTGGCTCTCTTGTGATGTGGTCCTTCTCGTTTCTTATTTGGGTTATTTGTTTCCTTTCCTGTTTTTCTTTAGTCAGTCTGGCCAATGGTTTATCAATTTTGTTAATTTTTTCAAAGAACCAGCTTTTGGCTTTGTTAATTCTTTCAATTGTTTTTCTGTTCTCTAATTCATTTAGTTCAACTCTAATTTTTATTATTTGTTTTCTTCTTGTGCCTGATGGGTTTTTTTGTTGCTCACTTTCTATTCAAGTTGTAGGGACAATTCTCTGATTTTGGCTCTTTCTTCTTTTTGTATGTGTGCATTTTCGATATAAATTGGCCTCTGAGCACTGCTTTTGCTGTGTCCCAGAGGTTTTGATAGGAAGTATTTTCATTCTCGTTGCTTTCTATGAATTTCCTTATTCCCTCCTTGATGTCTTGTATAACCCAGTCTTTTTTCAGGAGGGTATTGTTCATTTTCCAAGTGTTTAATTTCTTTTCCCTAGTTTTTCTGTTATTGATTTCTAGGTTCATTGCGTTGTGGTCTGAGAAGATGCTTTGTAATATTTCGATGTTTTGGATTCTGCAAAGATTTGTTTTATGCCCTAATATGTGGTCTATTCTAGAGAATGTTCCATGTGCGCTAGAAAAAAAAGTATATTTTGCAGCAGTTGGGTGGAGAGTTCTGTATAAGTCAACGAGGTCAAGTTGGTTAATTGTTGTAAGTAGGTCTTCTGTGTCTCTATTGAGCTTCTTACTGGATGTCCTGTCCTTCTCCGAAAGTGGTGTGTTGAAGTCTCCTACTATAAATGTGGAGGTGTCTATCTCACTTTTCAATTCTATTAAAATTTGATTTATGTATCTTGCAGCCCTGTCATTGGGTGCATAAATATTTAATATGGTTATGTCTTCCTGATCAATTGTCCTGTTTATCATTATATGGTGTCCTTCTTTATCCTTTGTGGCGGATTTAAGTCTAAAGTCTATTTTGTCAGAAATTAATATTGCTACTCCTCTTCTTTTTTGCTTATTATTTGCTTGATATATTTTTTTCCATCCTTTGAGTTTTAGTTTGTTTGTGTCTCTAAGTCTAAGGTGTGTCTCTTGTAGGCAGCATATAGATGGATCGTGTTTCTTTATCCAGTCCGTGACTGTCTCTTTATTGGTGCATTTAGTCCATTTACATTCAGCGTAATTATAGATAAATAAGTTTTTAGTGCTGTCATTTTGATGTCTTTTCATGTGTGTTGTTGGCCATTTCATTTTTCCACTTGCTTTTTTGTGCTGAGACGTTTTTCTTAGTAGCTTGTGGGATCCTCATTTTCTTAATGTTTAACCTTATGTTTGTTGAGTCGTTACGTTTTTCTTGGCTTTTTTCTTGAGTTATGAAATTGATATTCCTTTTTTGTGGTTACCTTATTATTTACCCCTATTTCTCTAAGTAAATCCTAACTTGTATCGTTCTATATCGCCTTGTATCACTCTCCATCTGGCAGTTCAATGCCTCCTATATTTAGTCCCTCTTTTTGATTATTGTGATCGTTTATCTATTGATTTCCTGTTATGTGTATTATTTTGTTTATTTATTTATTTTTTAGAATTAATCTTAATTTGTTTCTTTTTGTGCGTTCCGTATTTGAGTTGCGTTGATATCAGGACGTTCTGTTTCGTGACCTTGTATTGTGCTGGTACCTGATATTATTGGTCATCAGGCCAAACAATCTCCTTTAGCATTTCTTGCAGTCTTGGTTTAGTTTTTGCAAATTCTCTAAACTTGTGTTTATCTGTAAATATCTTAATTTCTCCTTCATATTTCAGAGAGAGTTTTGCTGGATATATGATCCTTGGTTGGCAGTTTTTCTCCTTCAGTGCTCTGTATACGTCGTCCTATTCCCTTCTTGGTTGCATGGTTTCTGCTGAGTAGTCTGAACTTATTCTTATTGATTCTCCCTTGAAGGAAACCTTTCTTTTCTCCCTGGCTGCTTTTAAAATTTTCTGTTTGTCTTTGGTTTTGGCAAGTTTGATGATGATATGTCTTGGTGTTTTTCTTTTTGGATCAATCTTAAATGGGGTTCGATGAGCATCTTGGATCGATATCCTTTCGTCTTTCATGATGTCAGGGAAGTTTTGTGTCAGGAGTTCTTCAACTATTTTCTCTGTGTTTTCTGTCCCCCCTCCCTGTTCTGGGACTCCAATCACTCACAAGTTATCCTTCTTGATAGAGTCCCACATGATTCTTAGGGTTTCTTCATTTTTTTAAAATTCTTTTATGTGATTTTTTTTCAGCTATGTTGGTGTTGATTCCCTGGTCCTCCAGAAGTCCCAGTCTACATTCTAATTGCTCGAGTCTGCTCCTCTGACTTTCTATTGCGTTGTCTAATTCTGTAATTGTATTGTTAATCTTTTGGATTTCTACATGCTGTCTCTCTATGGATTCTTGCAACTTGTTAATTTTTCCACTATGTTCTTGAATAATCTTTTTGAGTTCTTCAACAGTTTTATCAGTGTGTTCCTTGGCCTTTTCTGCAGTTATCCTAATTTCATTTGTGATCTCTTTAAGCATTCTGTAAATTAGTTTTTTATATTCTGTATCTGATAATTCCAGGATTGTATCTTCATTTGGGAAAGATTTTGATTCTTTTGTTTTGGGGGGTTGGAGAAGCTGTCATTTTCTGTTTCTTTATGTGATTTGATATGGACTGCTGTCTCCGAGCCATCACTGGGAAACTAGATTTTCCAGGTAATCAGCTAAAAAAAAATGCGGTCAGATCCCTATCTGAATTCTCCCTCTGGCTCAGGGTATTCGGATGTTAATGGATCCACCTGGGGAGGGTGGGGGAGGGATCAGAGAGCTAGAAGTGTAACACCACAGAATATAGAGCTGATCCCCGCATTCACGGTCCGCCCCCGTCCGCCAAAATCCCGGCAGGACGGCTCCCCGGCTGGGACGCTACTCTCCCCGCTCCGAGACCAGTCACTTCCTCCCGGGGACTTCTCCCTCCGGTGCGCCCCACCGCTCGCGCGGACTGGGTGGGCGTCTCCCGCAGGAATGGGTGAGCCCGCCCCCGGGGTCTATTCAGGGGAATATAATTGGACCCCGCGCTCACTGCCCGCCTGCGTGCCCAAATCCCAGTGGGACGGCTCCCCGGCTGGGATGCTGCTTTCCCCGCTCCGAGACCTGTCACTTCCTCCTGGGGACTTCTCCCTCCGGTGCACTGCACCGCTCCCGCGAACTGGGTGGGCGTCACCCGCACGACCAGGTGGGCCCGCCTCCTGGGTCAATTCAGGGGAATATAACTGATCGCCGCGCTCACACCCTGCCCGCTTTATCCAAAATCCCAGTGGGACGGCTCCCCGGCTGGGGCGCTGCTGTCCCCGCTCCAAGACCTGTCACTTCCTCCTGGGGACTTCTCCCTCCGGTGCGCCGCTCCGCACACGCGAACTTGGTGGGTGTCCCCCGCAAGAATGTGTGGGCCCCGCCCCGGGGTCGCTTTAGGGAAATATAGCTGATCCCCCCGCTCGCGCCACGCCCGCTTCCCGCCAAACTCCCGGTGGGATGGCTCCCCGGCTGGGATGCTTCTCTTCCTGCTCCAAGATCAGTCACTGCCTGCTTGGTGCTTCTCCCACTGACTGCGCCACTACGCCGCCCGCGCCAACCAGCTAGACTTCCTGCTGGGATGGGTTCGGGGAGGTAGGGCTGGGCCCCTTGTCTGTGCCGTCTGCCCCCCTGGGCTCTGCCCCAGATTGGGCTCCGAAGGTCACCTGCCTGGTACGCTGGCTCCTAGTTCTGAAAGCGGTCGCTGTCTGCCCGTATTTGTTTGTTTTCCGTCTCTAAGTCTGTGTTTGTTGTTCAGAGTTTGTAGATTGTTATGTATGTGATCGATTCACTTGTTTTTCCGAGTCTTTGTTGCAAGAGGGATCTGCGGTAGCGTCCACCTAGCCCGCCATCTTGGCCCCGCCCCTGTATATGTATATTAATATTTGATTTATATTAAGTTTTGATACATGCATGAGTCAATTTCTTAACTCTGTTTTTATTCACTGGTCTGTCCTTCCCTATGACACTTCTATAATATCTTAATTACTATAGCTTCATAAAAAGTTTTGATAATGAGATAGGGGAAATGTCTGTGTTCTTCTTAAAAGTCTTGTTTAGTTTGGTCCTTTACACTTCACAGAATCAGCTTATGAACTTCCAGAAAACACCATATGTGGTTTTGATGGGAATAATATGGAATTTATGGATTAGTTTTATAACATAAATAATAATTTGTTTTCTAGTCATTGCACCCACTGAAATTATACTAGCAGTTGCTAAGACATGCTTATTAATTTGCAGATGAACATCAAAGTATTATTTTCAAAAGGTTGAAAAAATGCCCCTCATATAAAGAATTGTAAAAACATGTCAAAAATTTTATTCAACTCATTAACTAACGAAGGTAACAGTAAGATGTTAGAACTGGTCCACAAAGCATATAAGAAGCTAGGATTCCTAGGCAATGTTAGCATAAGATTGCTGGGTTAGACCCTTCCAGAAGAGTCCAACAGGGTTCAACCATATCCCTTGGAGTTATTCCATTTATTAGGAAGAGATTGGTTGCATCTCTATTGGACAAAACTTTACATATTAATGCCTAGTCTTTCCCAGTTGTAAAATGGCACAGAAAATAGGAAGTCATGGTCAACACTGAACACTGAAAGAACACCAACTTACCCATTCTGCCTATTTCCAAATTTTGGGTAATTTTTCTGACACAAATGACAGTGAATTATTCTTTAGTATAATATTTTTCCATTTTAAGTTTATCAGTGTTTATCTTCTTGAAGAATTTAGGGAAAGTGTATTGAGAGGTTTTTTTTTTTAAATTCAGAAGGTAAGAATATTATAACCAGATATTTATTGTACTGATCTATTCCTATGAATATACATATATTCATGTATTTAAGCATGATTTTATGTTTAGATTTCAGATTATTTCATGTTTGTATACAAATTATTTTTTTCCTCTAATGTTATTTATCATAGTAAACAGACCGAAACTAAAAATCCATTAGTAGGGGGTTGATGACAAAGTGGTGGAAGTTAGTATAGTAGAATATCATGCAGTTGTTACAAATGATGATTTTGGCCTTTATCTTCTATTTTTGTGTAAACAAACAGAAAGCATTATGGAGCAGTGGGTGTGGGGTAATTCCTTGTATCATGTAATTTAACTTACTGAGATGTTACTAGACAAGCTGTTAATAAAGCAAAACTAAGTTATTCCAACTAACTGAAGTAAGCAAGTAAGCTTTAGAAATGTTTCAGAAGGGATAAGTCAGAAATGAATTATTTATTTTGCTTTGAAATATGTATCAAGTGGTGTAAAACGGATCTTTCAAGGTGGGAAAGTAATTTAGAAGGGTCAAAGTTTGTGATAAATCATTTAGGATTGGTGGACATACTTATCAACTTGGGTAGGCCATGATTACTAGTACTATATGGTTGTCCTCCATTTTCTGATCTACTGTAATTATCCTCCATTTTGTGATGTGTTGTAAATCCTAACCACTATATATTAATGGGGCAGAATCAGTGTGGTTTGTATCTTGAGTCACAGCCTTAAAAGATGTTGTGACTCAAGTCACACTCTTACTCAAGTCACACCCTTGCTTGAGTCACACCTTTATTGTACAAGAGATAAAAGGTGAGAGAAGCAAGCAGAATGGGGGGGACCTCACTACCACCAAGAAAGAAAAGCCAGGAGTGGAACATGTCCTTTGGACCCAGGACCCTGTGCTGAGAACCTTGATACCGAGACACATGGAGATCTCCAACGAACATCATGTCCATAGACATGAAAAGGATACAAGAACCTTTCCCCAGAACTGCCATAGAGAGAAAGCCTTCCTCTAGATCTGGCACTTTGAATTTGGACCTCTAGCCTCCTAAACCATGAGAGAGTAAATTTCTGTTTGTTAAAGGCATCTACTTTGGTATTTCTGTTATAGTAGCACTGGATAACTTAGACAGGATCTAATCTCCAAATATATAGAAAACTTCAATAACTCAACAAAAAGACTAACAACCCATTTATAAAATGGGCAAAAGACGTGAACCGACTTGTCACCAAAGAGGACATTGAAGCAAGCCTCAATGAGTAAACTATTGTTCGATAAGTGATTTGTTTGCCCAGATGAACAGACTATTGTTTCCAATAAATCGATCTGTAGGAATTTTCTGAATAAACAATGACGTCATCTGTTGTCTTACACCGTGGAGCAATCAATTAGGTCAAATTGATACAGGTGTTTCACAGTTTTATCCTAGTCATGTTGACCCAGATGGGTTTAGTAATCAGTGTGCATATATAGTAGGAGAAATGCTTGGAAGTATATTTTCAAGATACTAGCATTAGTAGAGTAGGCATGATCAGATTTTTACAAGACCTCAAATTTTTACAAGAATGCAAATAGTTTTAGTAAACATAAAACCATTACAGTTCAAAGTACCTCTCCATCCAGCCCTAACCAGGTGTGTCATCCTCTGTTTCTTGGTGCGGGGTGACTATTACTGAATAAGACCTCTCCCTATGAGGTGCAAAATGGAAGAGATGGTTTGGAGAGTTGATTTAGAATCTTATGGCATCGGTGGGAAGAAAGCATGTGCCAGTTTGAATCGTGAAATACAAAGTGCCTCCTGCACTGCATATGAGGCTCTTCATGTAATTTCCAGTTTCATGTAATAACTAGCATCTGTTAAACATGGCCTAACTTTTGAGACCCAGTGATTTCCTGCTCATAAACACACATACATCTTTCCCGTAAGTGGGCTTTGCTCTTTAACTGTATGATTCCTAGAAACCTTAGGCTGCAGAAACACCATCATAATTTCCTTCAAAGTTTTATGAAATGAGTGGTGCAATATTCCAATCAGGATAAAGATTTCATGATATATTTTATGTTTGTTTTGTCTTATAGTTATATAGCAGAAGAACTTAGGGTCTGTGTGTTGTAGTTGTTAATGTGTTTTGACTGGGAGGCTCTTAAACTTATGGTAGGGCCATGCTACCTGTAGTCTATATAAGCTTATAAGCCTCTATGTAAGTGTATAAGCTTATAAGCCTTTTGGGGGCTTCATATTTACATGTTATATAAGCTTTATATTTCCAGTAGGTATGTATGTTTTTTTTCTTCTATATATGTTTAGGTATATATGTGTACATATCTGTGTATGTATTTTACATTTGGGCACTTTGGTGTGTGTATGTGATGGGAAATGGAGATGGGGTAGGAGAAAAAAAATGGTCCTGATCTTGAAGCATATGACCTATCTCTATTTTTTTGTGTTTAGAGGAGAGGATGGTACATAATCATTCTCAAAGGTAACTTATTATAAGCCTAAATGATGTGTATACTTGCTTCCCTTTATTATATACTTAACAGAATAAAAAGAAATAAATGGTCCATTCTTGGAAATACTTTTTTTTTTTTTTTTAGTGATTGGAACTTAAAGAAGTAGAGTTTCCTTGCCATTTAAGGATGGAAAAAAAAAATCTATACTAGCTTTTTTTATTTTTTATTTCCCCCACTTTGATTTAAGTCAAATTGGGTTTGCTTAGATTTAATTATTTTACGTAAATTGGAAAAGTTCAGAAGTAGGTCCTGCAGATGAACATTGTACACAAGGGCATAAGTTTTCTAACCAAGGAGAGACTTGAGTACAAAAGTAGTCTTGAGTGGATTTGTAATGTGTTTTACCTTGAAAACCATAAGATTGTGTGTTTCCAACTACCTGCAAATCATGATTACCAAGGAGAGACAGGAAAGTGAATGCAGTTTTTGAGGGTCTCTCAGCATTATTTATAATAAAAATTAATTTCTGATGATTAGCACTCACAGATTCTTTGCTCATTGCCATTACATCACACCACACATACAAACATACATACACATGCTTACACTGTATATGTAAGCCTGCATCTCCTTAACTTTGTATCTATGTATCATCTATGTATCTATGTATGTATCTATCTATCTATCATCAATCATCTATCTATCATCTATCTATCTATCATATATAGTAGCTGGTTTAACCTCCCAGAAATTACATCATTTAAATTTTATTTTAAAAATACACAGGCTGCTGCTAGATAACATCAGAATTAATCTCTGCTTCCTTATAAGCTGTTACCAGCTAAAGAAAGTGAGAAAGTTAGGTTTGAATAACTTTGAAAGTAAATTAGAAAAAAAAAAGACTGAATAAGCAAAATGTGGTTGAGTAATGCTTTAGGAAGGACTGAACCAACTAAAGTCAGGTTATTTTATGCGTGTAGTAAAAGTTGGAATCCGCGTAGATATTCAGTTGAGAATGAATTGGCAAAAATAGTCTTTCAAGATGAAAAGTGGATCTCAGGTTTATTTATTTTGTCTTTATTTATTTAGAGGTCTCCACATTAATAGTTGCTGTGTTAAACAATTTAGTTACCAGAGTTAGGAATGAATATTTGGAAATAGATAGGAACCTAGTTTAAGTCAACAGTCAATGGACAGAACTAAACAAACATCTCTCCCCATTCCCATGTGGACCTGGCGTTTGCACTGTTCTTTTGTGAAATTTTCACAAATGACCTAGAACTCCCCTAGAAAATAAAGTGTCAACTTAATGAGAGTAATGGAAGTAATGGAAAGACCAGTGTCCCAGCTGGGTCAGTGCTATGTGTATGAACTTGGGCAAGTCAATAAAATTATTTGAGTCTCTTTGTACATAAAATAAAGTCTATGACTGCCTTATGCAAGTCATGCTAATGTTGCAAAAGTCAAATGATACTAGAGTAAGTTCACCAAAAGTATTTATCGGAGCCATGGGTAAAGTACAAATAAACAAACCCATAAATTAACAAAATTGAAATAAAGCCTGTTTAAAGAAATCTGAGGAGAATTGACATTAATCACAAAGTAGATTAAGATAGGCCAAGAAAAAGCTTCATGGATTCAGCTCACCACAAATCCAATTTTTGCATCCTCCAATAGTTATAACCTAAGGAAAGGAAGGAAGATGCTTTTAACTACCCCGCCATAATATTGACTGACAGACCTTAAGATCTGTACCAAAGAAGACAGTGGGGATCTCACTATCCCTTCAATTAGACATTTGACACATCACTGTTAATGCCTACTAAGTCCTAAGTACTGTAGAAGATATTAGGAATATGATAGTGAACAGAACTCAATTTGGTTTACATTCTAATGGACTTAACGATATGTCTGAGAACTGCTATGTCATCAGGAAGATTCTTGCTGGAAGAAATGAGTAGAAAAATAGTCAGAAACTTAGAGAAATGTAGTACATTTGTTCTTGTTGTTAGGTGTTGCTGAGTCAGTTCCGACTCATTTAGTGCATTTAGAAATGTGTAATTCCCATTCATGTAAATCAGACGTAGAGTTTGGTAGTGGAATAATAGAATGAGAGAACTTTGGCAGTAGTCCACGAGAGATTACTTTTTCTCCTTACTCATTAGAGTCAGAGCACCAGGCATGGGGTTGGGAGGATGCCACAATCCAGAAACACAGAAATGACATTCGGTGAAAAGTTCTTAAAACGGGCAGTTGTGTTGGGAGCTGTATATATTAACTTGCTATGTGTGTGTGTATGTATATATATATATATATAAAAATTTTTTTTTTCCTCAAGACATTCCTAAAATTATTCATTTCAAGGAATTGGCTTACATAGGGGGCTGACACGTCTGAAATCCATAGTAGAGTCCGGCAAACTAGAAACTTGGGCAGGAGCTGAAGCTAAATTGCACAAGAGCCATTTTTTCTTATTCAGGGAAACTTCAATACCTCAACTGATTGAATGAGATCCATCCAGGTTGCTGAGGGTAATCTTTATTTAAAGTCTACTGGTTGCAGATGTTAACCATATCTACAAAATATCTTCACAGTAACACCTACATTAGTGTTTAAGTTGAAAAACAGGTTGCTCCTAGCCAAGTTCGTAATAAAACTAACCACCATACTCAACATTTTGATTAAGGCTTTAGACTTTTTCGTTTTAGTCCAATAATGCACTTGTCTTATATACTCAGTATCTAACTTCAGATATTTAAAGAATGAGCTTTTATAAATTTTATAAGTCTGGAAAGCAAATTTGCATGGCCTTGGCTGAATTATTTGTGTAATAGCCATGTATCCTCTCAAATCTGCTTTTGCATCCATGGCAAATTTAAACTAATTTAGTCTATCAGCCATTTGATAAACCAGGGAAACAGATCCAACGAAGATTTTCCAAGATACTAAGGGAGTTTTGTGTCCACATGTGTGCATGTGGGTACACTTACCTTACTTGTGTCTGTGAGTGTGTAGGTTTGTGTATGTGTGTGTGGGTGGGCACATGCACACAGGCATGTGTGTGGAAGTGTTCAGTTGGAAGATATTGTAATCTTTAAGGCTCCTTTCTGGAGAAATTAGCAAGAGAAGCTTGAATTCTGTGTTATTATTTTACATATCAGGTGAAAAAATCAGTTAAGATGAAAAATAAACGAAAAAATGATAAAAATGAATTAAAATTGTGGATAGGAATATTTTCTTTAGGGATAAGAGATAAAAGCTGTAGAACATTCAAGTTTTTCAGAAGGTATAACAGATAAAACCTGGGTTGCAATCAATACAAAAAGCCCTTTTACTTTTGTGGCATGAGACTGCTTTTTAAATGACTCTTCTGTCTTCTAGAATATGTGGCATATTGGAGAAATGATAATATACTGATGAAATATTTCTCTAATACATGAATACTGTCATGTCCATTGTTTTCTCTCCCACTTTTCTCTCACTTAGGTACTCATGCAAAAAAATACATTGTATCATCAAAATTTTGTGATATTAGGACAAATGAAATCTTTGTTGTTTATGTAAACATTACAATGCTTTCTTCTTTTTGGAATCCTAACTTATAATAAATGGATTCGAGACTATTCAATTAATAAAATTTCGCAGGATGATTACTAACAAGCCGTTGTGCAAGATTTTTTCAATCATTATTTTGAAAATATTAATTATGCCCCTATCAAATAAGAGTTTGCCAGAATATAGGGAAAAAGTAAATACACTTATTAAAAATTTTCTAATTTTTTAAGTTGTTATTATTTTATAAAGAATTAAATACATAAAATTCAGCCTCTGTTTTATCTGCTTTATAATTTCTTAGTGGTAACTTTAGCATTCTATGAGTCACTCCTTTACTGGTTCACATATATGTTACTATGAGGCTAAATAATAAATAAGGTTATGTATCATGTAATGTGATGTCCCTCATAGGCTCTACATGGAGGGAAAGGTTTGTTAAAAGTAGATTTTCAGGTCTTGCCCCTTTTGATTCTGACTCAGTAATTCTGGGGTGGTGCCATCTAAACCAAATTATTCATGCATCAAGTTGATTTTTGTGACAGGGAATAAAAATTGGTGAAAAACTGATTCAAAATTTTTTCAAAGACACATATTAAGGACTCTTGATTATTAGCTGTTTTGAATTATTCATACCACTGGTTACACTCATTAATACAAATAGTTGAATTGACTGTATGTGATATTTAACTATGATTTTTAAAATAGTAACTGTTTCTCTCCAAAAAATGAAATTTGGACTCAATTGTCATTTTCTGCAGTGAGGAATTCACTTAACTCATGTAATGTATTAAATCAAACAATTTATTTTAATTTTCTCATATATTAGTCTTTAAATTACAGACTGAAAATTATAAAATTCATTTATATTTAATGATTTAAAAAAAATAAAAAATATGGTGGAATTCACCTAAACTTATTACTTTTTTTCTGTTTGCAGGGTACAAGTTGAATTCTATATGAATGAAAACACATTTAAAGAGAGACTAAAGTTATTTTTTATTAAAAACCAGAGATCAAGTAAGTCATTCATTTCATTCCCCTTTTCTATATTGTTGTACATGTATTACCTCAAAAATTTCCAGCTGTACAATCATTTTGCAAAATACCTTTTATATAAAGGCAATGTTGTTCTTGTGTGCCTTTGAGTCCATTCTGATGCATAGTGGTTGGCCCTACATGGCAGACTAGAGCTGCCTCATGGGGTTTCCTAGGCTGTAATCTTTACTGGAGCCAATCTCCAGGTCTTTTCTTCCACATAGCCTCTGGTAAGTTTGAACTGTTGACCTTTAGGTTAGCATCTGAGCACTTAACCACTTTAAAAAGGTAATGTAATTGCTAATCTCATCTGCCAGGTAGTAAAATTTTAGAAAACTATAGAAGTTACGTCTTGTGGTGCTAAAGTCTCTTGAACACTTTTAATGCCACAAATTCCACATTAATAAGTAGACTTCTGTGTGGGCTGTGTTAGTAGGAACATTAGGAGAAAACTTTAAATGAAGCGTTCCAATATTTTAACTGTCAAGCACACCTAAAGCTTCCAGTTTGGAAAACAAACCCAAAACCCCATTGCCGTTGTGACCCTATAGAACAGAGTGGAACTACCCAATAGGGTTTCCAAGGAGTGGCTGGTGGATTCTAACTGCCAGCCTTTTGGTTAGCAGCCTGAGCTCTTAACCACTGTGACACCAAGGCTCTGGCACTTCTGACTGACCACAATTCGGAATCATGTACTGATTTAGTTGGGAGAGAGTTCAGTGGTTCCCAATCATGCCTAATAATGAGAAACATCTAGGATGCTCTGAAATAGATCCCCAGCATCCTTCCCTGGAAACTTTTAATCAGGAAGTGTAGGGTGAGATGCAGACTTTAAGCATCTCAATAATTCTTATCATCGGACAAATGTGGAAAACACTGGCATTTCAGGAGGACAAGAAATTGGAATAGTCACTGCCCTCCTCAGCCCGTTCAAGTTTGAAGTGCCAGAGACACTTACTGACTTCCATAATATCACATATTTGAAAATATATTAAAAGCCAATATATAGCTTTTCACGTGATTACTCTTAAAAAGACAACAAAGAATGCAGAGGTCTGTATTAGATTGGTATAGATTTTCAGCTCTGTGGATTTTAACCCCTAATCCTCTTGAGGATTTCTGTAGGGTTCAAAAAGAAAAGCCTGAATTGTGAGAAGGTACCTAAATACTGGCTACAGGAAATATTTCAATATTTAAGGTGCACTGGTTAGAGACTTCAGTGGCATGTTAGCTTCAGTGTTAAGGCTGGGACTAAGTAACGCCTTTCAAACCCGGTTGTTTAGAGTTTCCAAGGAAGCCGCACCAATAGATATTACTGAAAGAGGCCATATCTGAATAGTTTTCCTTGATTTCACTACCAACAATCTTATCCCTCCAGGCCCGAAAAGACAGATGCATTATTTTAATACTTCATCCATAGCCAGCTTGGACTAAGCAGTCATTTGAGGAGACCAGTGTCTATAAGCCCAGGGTAATTTCATTAATTATTTAAAAGACTGTACAAAGAATCTGACCCGTAAATTGTACCTAGCATTTTAATAGGAAAGCATAGGAAAAAACCACACAATTAAAAAGCATTCACTTCTTACTATTAATAAATGAAGGAGCCCCTGGTGGTGAAGTGGTTAAGCACTTGGCTGCTAGCTGAAAGGTCGGCAGTTCGAACCCACCTGCTGCTCCAAGGGAGAACGGTGTGTCAGTCTGCTTCTGTAAAGATTTACAGCCTTGGAAATCCTATGGGGAAATTCTGCTCTATCCTATAGGTTCGCTATGAGTCTGAATTGACATGATGGCAATAGGTTTGGTTTGAGTGGTTTTATTAAGAAATGTTACCTCAAGAACACTCACATTATAGTTGAGTAAAAAATTTTAAATAAGTGATATATTTCGTTTCTAGATTTTATTGAGTAATAATTATGAGAAGGCCTTTCTCAGAATTTAATTCATAATGCGTTAATCAGACACCATCTGATATTGCAGAAAGAGTAATGCTTCTTTTAATCAGACGTAAAGCATGTTTTGCTTAATCACCTTTCTTTGTCGTCATTAAGAATTACAGGCTGGATAACTGTGACTTAACGTAATTTAGAAGTTTCATATGTGGCAATCTTAATATTTCACTGATATTTAACTTGGAGTGAAAAGTCATGTTCAACTGGTTCAACTTAAAATCATAGAAACAACACGTGTGTGTGTTTCTGTGTGTGTGTGATCATAGGCTGTTATGATCTCCTTATTCTCAAATCTACAAGGTGCTCTGAAAGTACAAGATTTATAACTTAGTCTGTGAATTTGTAGCAGCTAAATTTCCTAGCTAGCTAAAATTGATTTACAAATTTATAGATGTGTAAAATAACTTAAAATTTTAAGGATATTTTACACAATTTTATTGGACATAAAATTTGTGGCTTCTGAATGTTCAAACTTAGACTTAGTGTATAATATCTATTGTTTGCATTTCATGTATTCTGTTAAAATTATTCTTTATTTCACTGTTTAGTTAATAAAATTCAGGTACCTAGAACTTCAGAGAGTTTAGACAATTATGGTATTGAACTTTCTAAACACAATTTAAGTGCTACGCTTAAGGTCGATATTTTTGACAATTCTTTTAGTCTTTTGTGAACTATGTTCAGATGAAAATCAAACTTTTGTTTGTTTGAAGGTTTAAGAATACGCCTGTTCAATTTTTCTCTCAAATTATTAAGCTGTTTATTATACATAATCCGAGTGCTACTGGAAAACCCTTCACAAGGAAATGAATGGTAAGGTATCTTTATTTGATCTTCACCATTGATCCATTGATTACTTTGAATTGTACTATGATTTTAAACTATGCTATATAGAATTCATTTTTTCAAGGATTTTTTTTTTTTTTTAGATGTGTGTCACAAATTAAATTGATGTAGATCTCAGGTAATACATGCATATGATGCTTGTGTTTTCTTTATAAGTGTCTCTATTTTAATGTTTGTCTGTTAGCGTAATGCTAATACTGGACACCAACTCATAAATCTTTTTTGCTTCTGTAAGTACTCCAATTGTTATCTTATTTTTGGGAAAATATGTATAACAAAACATGCGCCCATTCAGCATTTTCTACATGTACCGTTCAATGACATTGGTTATATTCTTCACATTGTGTCACCATTCTCGCTATCGCTACCCATGTTGTTTCGCCACCATTAATTTAGACTCTTTGTCCTTTAAACTTCTTCTTTGCTTTTTAGAGTTAACTGTTGTCAGTTTGATCACATGTAGATTATTTTGTTAAAAGAGCGCAATGCTCAAGGAGAACCTTCTTTACTAGTTGTGCTAAACTGCTGTTTATTAAAAAAAAAACTTCATAGGATAGTTTTGGCTGAAGTCTTAAAGATTGTTTCAGGGCAATAGATTTGTGGGTTCCCCTAGTCTCTACGGGTCTGGTAAATCTAGTTCCTATGAGAATTTGAAATTCTGTTCCATATTTTTCCTCTTCTTGATCAGGATCCATTTACTGGGTCCTCGATCAAAATGTTCAGTAATGGTAGCCGAGCACCATTCCATTCTTTTGGTCTCTTGGCAGTGGAGGTAGTTCATGGAGGCAAACATACCTGTAGTCCATTTCCTTCTTCAATTCCTGGGTCCCTTCTTTCTGTACTGTTTCAGGAAAATAGAGACCAATTGTAGTATCCTGCATGGCCACATGCAAGCTTTTAAGACCCCAGGGACTACTCATCGAACTAGGAGTTAGAACAGAGATTCTTAAAAGCAACATTAGGACAATTGACTAGACAGACCCTCAAAACCATGGTCCTACACCTTCAAACCAATAAAATTCACCCCATGAGATGTTCCGTTGTGCCTAAGCAGTATCAACAACTGCTGCCTCTCTTTTTATTATTATATTTTTGACTGCTGTTGTAAAATTATATATAATGCTATATCTGCCAATTCATCCTTTTTCTGGTGTACATCTTAGTGATACAAGTTACATTTGTCAAGTTGTGTAACCATTACCCCAGGTGATGCCAATTTTCCTATCACCATAAACAAAAGTTCACTACTTCCCAGAAATTAATTCCTTTTCTCTCTCCCGCCCCCATTCCTGGCAACCACTAATAACAGCTGGTGTCCATCTATTTATCTTTTCTTTCCATTTCATATAAATGAGTTTATATATTATTTGTCCTTTTGTGATTGACTTAGTTTACTCAGTGTAATGTTTTCGAGGTTCATCCGTGTTGTTGCATATATTGGGACTTCATTTCTTTTTAAAGCTGAGTAATGTTCCTTTGTATGTATGTACTACGCTTTGTTTATCCATTCTTTGTTGATGGGCACTTGGGTTGTTTCCACCTTTAAACTATTGTGAATAGTGTTCCAATGAACATCAGCGTACATAAGTAATTGTTTAAAATTGGTCAGTCGCTTTAAAAACCTGAAGGCTTTATTGTTCTTGATTTACATGTAGTCCCAAATGGTTTACACTACTCTGTGCCAGTTTTATAGGTATTTTTAGTTTTACTTGCATTATTTCTCTTGAATGGAGACTCTCAAGTACATATTGAAATGCCATCTAGCTGATGTCTCCGTTTCAGCCTGTGTAATTTTTTCTTGTTTGAATCAAACAGCCTTTTCCCCCCATTCATTATCATGTTCTATTTATTAAACTGGATTACTATTCTTTTATGGACTTTTAAGCTCTATCTTTTGCTAGAATCAGGTGGGAAGGGAACTGTGTGTGTAATGGCATGAATAATTTTTATGTCATCCCTGTCTTGGACCCCTGTCCAAGGTCCTAAATTTACAGAGTAGAAAACTTAAATTTGAGTACTTTTTTTCCGTGTAAAATGTTTACCTTAAAAAATTAAAAGAAAAGATCAAAGTAAAATGTAATATGAAGTCATAATATGCATTTAAATGAATTGCTTACTCTTCAGCTTATTTAGATAGTGAAATGATTCCGTATTTACTAAAGGGTTTGGAGATAAGTTACATATTAAAAAGTGAAGTTTTATAGTGTAACAATTTGATAATTATATATATTATTTATTTAATGAGCTATAATTATAGATCTGTCACTATATCTATATTTAATACATAAACATGTATGAGCCAAAGATCATTAAGAAGACAAGAAAGAAACAAAAAACCAAAATGAAGAGGCTCTGAAACTTGCTCTTGAACCTCGAGTAGCTAAAGCAAATGGAAGAAATGATGAAGTAAAAGAGCTGAATGGAAGATTTCAAGGGGGAGCTTGTGAAGACAAAGTAACATATCAAAATGTGGAAAGACCTGGAGAGGAGTTAGAAAATCAAAAGAGAAGAACAGTCTTGATATTTCTCAAGCTGAAAGGATTGAACTAAAAATTCAAGCCTTGAACTGCAATTTTGAAGGACTCTATGGACAAAATATTAAATGATGGAGGAAGCATAAATACCAGATGTAAGGAATACACAGAATCACTGTACAAAAAAGAATTGATCGATGTTTAACTATTTCAGGAGGTAGCATATAATCAAGAACCGGTGGTATTGAAGGAAGAAGTCCAAGCTGTACTGATGGTACTGGCAAAAAACAAAGCTCCAGGAATTGACAGAATAGCAATGGAGATTTTTCAACAAACAGATGTAGCACAGGAGGTGGTCACTCGTCTATGCCAAGAAATTTGGAAGACAGCTTCTGGCCAACCAACTGGAAGAGATTAATATTTGTGCCCATTACAAAGAAAGGTGATCCAAAAAAAATTGGAAATTATCAAACAATATCATTATTATCACATGCAAGTAAAATTTTGCTGCAGATCATTTAAAAGTGGTTGCAGTAGTACATTGACAGGGAATTCATGCTGATTCAAAATAAGACGTGGAATGATAATTGCTGATATCAGGGGGATCCTGGCTGAAAGCAGAGAATACCAGAAAGTTGTTTACCTGTGTTTTATTGACTTTACAAAGGCATTCAACTGTGTGGATCATAACAAATTATAGATAAAGTTGCAAAGAATGGGAATTTCAGAACACTTAATTGTGCTTATGAGGAACCTGTAAATAAGACCAAGAGGCAGTTGTTTGAACAGAGCAAAGGAATGCTGCATGGTTTAAAATCAAGAAAGATGTGCATCTAAGTTGCATCTTTTCACAGTACTTATTCAATCTGTATGCTGAACAAATAGTCCGAGAAGCTGGACTATGTATGAAAAAAAACACAGCATCGGGATTGGAGGAAGACTCATTAATAACCTTGGTTAGCTTGCTGAAAGTGAAGAGAACTTGAAGCACTTGCTAATGAAGATCGAAAACTACAACCTTCAGTACGGATTACACCTCAAGATAAAGAAAACAAAAATCCTTACAACTGGACCAATAAGCAACATCATGATAAATGGAGAAAAGATTAACATTGCCAAATATTTCATTTTACTTAGATCCACAATCAACACCTGTAGAACCAGCAGTCAGGAAATCAAAGGACATACTGCATTGGACAGATCTGCTGCAAAAGACCTCTTTAAAGTGTTCAAAAGCAAAGATGTCACTTTGAGGACTGAGGTGCACCTGACTCAAGCCATGGTGTTTTCAGTCTCCTGATACGCGTATCAAAGCTGGACAATGAATAAGGAAGACCAGAGAAGAATTGATGCCTTTCAGTTGTGGTGTTGGCAAAGAATATTTGAATATACCATGGAGTGCCAGAAGAACAAACAATTATGTCAAGGAAGAAGTACAGCCAGAGTGCTCCCTGGAAGCAAGGATGGTGAGACTTCATCTCACATTCTTCGGACATGTTATCAGGAGGGTCCAGTCCCTGGGGTTGCTAGAAGTCAGAACTGACTCTAGCGCACCTAACAGCAACATAACAACATGAACCGCTTTGTTAGAAGTGAAAATATAAGGATGAGAAGGAATATTTGCCATCCTGTGGTAATTTTCACTCTGTGAGAAAACTATATTTTGGTATTTTTGATATTTTTAAACATTGGGCTATTTGCACTCTCTGCCTTGAGATTGTCAGGACTAATCTTGTTATGGCTATGGCTTTTGTTATTGTTGTTCAGTGCCATTGAGTTGACTCTGACTCATAGCCACCCTATGTGAAAGAGTAAAACTGCCCCATAAGCTTTTCTTGGGTGTAGTCTTTACGGAAGCAGATCGCCAGGTCTTTCTCCTGTAGAGCCCCTGGGTTGGTTTGAACTGGCAACCTAGGGTTAGCTGCTGAGTGCTTACATATTGCGTCAACAGAACCAGGGCTCCTTTTTATGTCTTTTAGCCCTGTTAACTCAGTTACCACAGGAAGCCAGTGCCTTCCCACTCCTTTAAGCTCCAACTGCATATTCAGGTTTTCTATGTGAATTCTTACCCCACTGTGTTCAAACCTACCATGTTCAAGACCTAATACTCCGATTGACTCCTTCTGTGCTCTTCCACAGCTCAATGAATGACTGCTCATCCCTTCCCCAGCATATACAGATCCACCAGGAAATTCTGTCATTTCTATTTTCAGAACACATCAAGCATCCAATCTCTCCTAACTGCCAACAAACACTCTGGTATGAACCACCTTCTTCTCTCACCAGATTTCTGCAATAGCTCCCTAAACAGTCCTGCAAATTCTGCCTTTGTTTCCCTTCAGTTTATTCTTTTTTTATTATTGTAAAAATATAGATAACAACACACTTGTCAATTCAACATTTTTTCGTGTATACAATTCAGTGAGATCAATGACTTCATGTTGTGCAAACATCCCAGTATCCTTTGCCAAATTTCCCATCCCCACAAACAAAATTTCAATGCTTTCTAAGCAATAATCCCCTTCATTTCTCTTTCTTCTCACCCCTGGTAACCACTATTAAACTACGATCTCTATATACTCACCTATTCTAGGTACTTCATAGTAGTAAGCTCATACAATATTTGTCCTTTTGTGATTGACTTACTTCACTCAGCATTGTATTATCAAGGTTCATCCATGTTGTGGCATGAATCATGATTTCATTTCTCTTTATGGTAGAGTACATTGTATTTTGTACCATATTTGGTTTATACATTCATCTGTTAATAGGTATTTGGGTTGTTTCCAGCTTTTGATTCTTGTCAATAGTATTAGAGTGAACACTGGTATATGTGTATGTTTGCATCGTTGCTTTCAAGTCTCTTAGGTGTACACCTAAGAGTGGAATTTCTAGGTCTTACGGTAGCCGTATGTTTAACTTTTTGAGGAATCCGCGGTGCCTTTACCATTTTGTATTCCTGTCAGCAATGTATCAGCATTTTAATTTCTTTATATCCTCACCAACATTTGTTATTTTATGGTTTTCCTTTTTTTTTTAGTTTTAGTCATCCCAGTGGGAGTGAGATGGTATCTCATTGTGGTTTTGATTTCCATCTCTCTAAGGGATTCCTGGCAGTGCAGTGGTTAAGTGCTCAACTGCTAGCCAAAAATGTCAGCTGTTCAAACCCACCAGCCGCTCTGTGGGAGAAAGATGTAGCAGCCTGTTCTGTAAAGATTACAGCCTTGGAGACCCTCTGGGGCAGTTCTGCTCTGTCCTATAGGGTGACTATGAGTAGGAATCGACTCGAAAGCAATGGAGTTTAATGCCTAATGGTGCTGAGTATCTTCTCATGTACTTGTTGACCATTTGTATATCCTCTTTGTTGAAATGTCTATTCAGATATTTTGTTCTTTTTTCAGTTGGGTTGTTTGTCTTTTTCATGTTAAGTTTTACAAGTTCTTTATATATTCTGGCTATTAAATACTTACCACATATATACCAAAACCCAAACCCAAACCCAACCCATTGCTGTTGAGTTCGTTCTAACTCGTAGCGACCCCATCTGTTACAGAGTAGAAGTGCTCCATTGAGATTTTTTGCCTGTAATCTTTAGAGAAGCATATTTCCAGGGCTTTCTTCCATGGAACTAGTGAGTGTGTTTGAACCTCCAACCTTTAGGTTAGCAGCTGATTGCAAACTGTGAGCACCACCCATAATTTCCACCCCCCCCAATTTCTGCCAGTCTGTAGGGTTTCGTTTCACTTTGTTGACAAAGTCCTTTGACATGCAAACATTTTTAATTTTGATGAGATCCCATTTACCTATTTTGTGTTTTTTTGTTTGTGCTTTTTGTGTCATATCTAAGAATCTGTTTTTGAAGATGAAGTCCCAAAGCATTCCCCCTATGTTTTCTTCTAAGAATTTAATGATTTTAGGTCATACATTTGGGTCTCTGATCCATTTTGAGTTAGTTTTTTTGTGTGATTCTAACATCATTCATTTACATGTGAAAATCCAGTTGTCCTAGCAAGATTTATTAAAGATATTTTTCCCCCATTTGGTGTATTTAGCACCCTTGTTGAATTGACTGTAAGTGCGCATGCTGTGGACTCCCAGTTCTATTCCATTGGTCTATACCAGTACCAGGCTGTTTTGATTTCTGTAACTTTAATATGTTTTTAAATTGAGAAGTGAGAGTCCTCCTACTCTTTTCCTCTTTTTCAAGATTGCTTTCGCTCTTTGGGGCCATTTGCAATTTCATATAAATTTAAGAGTTGGTTTTCCAATTCTGTCAAAAAGGGTGTTGGAATTTTGATGGGGATTGCATTGAATTTATAGATTACCTTAGGTAGTATTGACATCTTGATAATACTAAGTCTTCCAAACCATTAGCATGGAATGCCCTTCTATTTATTTGTCATCTTTCATTTTTTTAGTAATATTTTAAAGTTTTCTGTATACAGGTCTTTCACTTCTCTAGTTAAATTAATTCCTAAGTATTTTATTCTTTTCAATGGGATTATAAATTGAATTATTTCCTTAACTTCCTTTTCAGATTGCTCATTGGTGATGTATAAAAATTCTACAGATTTTTGTGCATTTACCCTGTATCCTGTTACTTTACTGAATTCATTCTTTAACTCTAATAGCTTTCTTGTGGTCAATTTATTCATAACGTAACAGCCAGTATTCCTTTGAACTTGTAAGTATGATCTTGACAAGGCTCTGCTCTAAATGCCAATGACCATACAGCCTGTAAGAAGCCCTGTTATGTCTTTAACTTCACCTCTTATTACTCATCTCGTACCCATTCTGCTGCAGTCAGACTGGCCACCTCTCTGTTCCCGCATCTTGCTAAATACACTGCCAGCCCGGGGACTTTGCACTTACTGTTGCCTTTGCTCAAATTCCCTTCCAGCAGGTAGCTGAAGGCACACTTTCTCAGATCTTTACTGTAAATTATAATTTCAGTAATGCCTTTATCTAAATATCCCATTTAAAATTGTAATATTCTCACAAGACTCCCTTTTCTCTTTTTATTTTTCTCTATTGTCTTTATCTCTTTCACATATTCTACATATTTTTCTTTTTTTTCTTTGTGTGTATATGTCATGTGTGTTAGGATGTGTACTCCATGGGGCATAGGTTGTTGTCTGAATCCCAGGGCCTGACACAAAGTAGGCACTCAAAAGTCATTTGCTAAATAAAAGAGTAAATAAAGGTCCCTTGTAATAAATAAACAAACAAACAAACAAACAAACAAACAAATAAATAAATAAAAGCAGGATTTTTTTTTATTGTGCTTTAAGTGAAAGTTAACTAACCAAGTCAGTCTCTCATACAAAAACTTATATACACATTGCTATCTACTCCCAGTTGCTCTCCCTCTAATTAGGCAGCATACTCCTTCCTTCCAGTTTCTGTTTTCGTGTCAATTCAGCCAGCTTCTGACCCCCTCTGCCCTCTCATCTCCCCTCCAGACAGAAGCTCCTCACAAAGTCTCATGTGTCTACTTGATCCAAGATGCTCACTCTTCGCTAGTATCATTTTCTATCCCATAGTCCAGTCCAATCCCTATCTGAAGAGTTGGCTTTGGGCTTGGTTTCTATCTTGGGCTAACAGAAGGTCTGGGGACCATGACCTCTGGGATCCTTCTGGTCTTAGTCAGACCATTAAGTCTGGTCTTTTTATGAGAATTTGGGGTCTGCATCCCACTGTTCTCCTGCTTCCTCAGAGTTCTCTGTTGTGTTCCCTGTCAGGGCAGTCATCGGTTGTAGCTGGGTACCCTTTAGTTCTTCTGTTCTCAGGCTGATGTAGTCTCTGGTTTATGTGGCCCTGTCTCTTGGACTCATAATTACCTTGTGTCTTTGGTGTTCTTCATTCTCCTTTGATCCAGGTGGGTTGAGACCAACTGATGCATTTTAGATGGCCACTTGGTAGTGTTTAAGACCCCAGACACCTCTCTCCAAAGTGGGATGCAGAATGTTTTCTTAATAGATTTTATTATGCCAACTGACTTAGATGTCCCCTGAAACCATGGTCCCCAAACCTCTGCCCTGTCAAATTTTTATGTACCTCACGGCACCAGCCTCCTACGCCAGCCAGGCTGACTACTTGAAGTAACTTAAACATACTGTATTCTCTCTTGTCTTGGACCTTGGAACATTCTGCTTCTTCTTTATGGAATCTGTCTTCCAGTCCTGCTCCTTACTGCTCATCCGTTTTGACTTTCTTTAGGACTCCAGGGCCTTTAGAATAACACTTTCTTGGATAATGGTATGTCTGAAACTCTTCCCTGACATCAATCCCTATAGCTCAGTTACACTCTGAGATAGGAGGGGTTTCTGCATTACTCCCAGGCACCTGTGTATACTTCTGTCACAACACCTAACGCGTTGCCCTGGTCATGTTTTTGTCTTCCCTGTACCCTCATGAAGGGCAAGGGCCTTTGTAGCTCTCTTGCTTAGTATAGGATTTGGTGGGTCAGTAAATGTTGTCGAATGAATGGAAGTATGCTGAACAGTTTTATTGATAGTGTAGTACAATCAAGAAAGACTGAAGACTACTGCCTGGAGATGTCAGTGCACTTTACATGTATTACATTTTTCTATGTGTTATTAAATATGGTGCATGTTACAAATCTTTCTTAAAACTTAGCAGGACTGTTATAAATTTTGCTGGTTTATAAATTATATGTACATTAGCCAGATCTGAAAATCATAAAATGAGACCTGATAGGATCCTCCTAAGGGTGAGAGGGCACTGTACGGTGATAGGAGAGTAAAATTGTATTATTTGAAACCATTATGAGGAAAAGATTTCCTCCAATTAACTTCTATACAATATTACTAAGAATGTTCAGCTGTAATTATAGAGGATATACATTTGAAAAATCAGATTATTGTAATTAAAGACATAATAAAATAACTTATGGCTCCATTTGAATGCAATGTTCTGTTCAGTGCCTAATGTCAATGCAGGATTGGTTAATGAAAAACAGAAGTGGTCTTTATGGGCACAGGCCCTATTTTAAAATAATGAGGCTATTTCAGCAAAGAGATTTATTTAATTATAGCCTGTGACATAACAAAGCTGCAGGTTATTGTGCTGCTTTGCTTTATTTTTAAGCCCCTTTTGCTAGTCATAACCAACATGATGATGTTGTTAAGGATGGACAGACTTAAGGAAATGAAAATAATTTTACCGTTAAACGTACAAAATTGGGCAAATGGCAAGCTGTGATGTCCACATAGTCTGTAGAAGATGATTTAAAGGTATAAGCTGAGGAAGCACACCCCCAGCACGTAGTTTATCAATGACATTGAGAGATGAGACATCAGTGTGGACTAACTGCCTCCTGGTGCTGTCAGTTCTTCACTATGTGGCAACACTTAGACATCCTTTTCCACTTTTTATGTTCACAAATGATTATAATTTTTTATCATCAGATGATAGAGACAAAGATAAGAAGCATATGAATGTGCTTATACTTTATGGTATTTGTACTGTACCACCAGTGTCAAAAATGTTCAGGTGATATTCAACTTCTAAAGATTTTCTTCCTTAGTAGGGTAACAACTGTTAAAAGAAGACATTCAGTCGTGATAATATTTAATAACTAAAAGCAGTGAACAGCATCATGTTACAGCTTTTAAGCATGCTTTTCTTCTCTCAATAATATTGGTTACCCTATAAATTAATGTGGATGGGTGCCTGGGTAGGGTGCAAACTGTTTACATATTCAGCTAATAATGAAAAGGTTGGAGATTCCAGTCTACCCAGAGGTGCCTTTAAAGAAAGGCCTGGCAGCCTACTTACAGAAATTCAGTCATTGAGAACCCTCTGGAGCAAAGTTCTACACTGACACACAGGGGGTCGCCATGAGTCAGAATTGGCAAGTTTTTTTTTTAATAGAGTAGCCAAGGGATCCACAAATAATTTTAAATTTCAAAAAACACTTTTTGTTTACTAAGTAAAGTCTAGGGCTGGTGCTGTTGATCAGTGGGTAGTGATGATTTGCACACTTACGCACACAAAAAAAAAACATGGTAAGGACAGTGTTATATGCAAGCCACTTGAATTTCCTGGCTGTGTGCTGACCTAAGAACTCAGAGTTCTTTATGTGTAGCTTTCAGAAAGAGGAGAGCATGGAGAAGGCTCACGCACTTCTTAAAGGTTTTGACCAACAAACAAGAAACAGCATTTTCACTGGCATTTCATACTTAGATCTCATGCGAGAATCAGCCACGCCATCATACCTGGACACAAAGCTGAAAAACGGAGTCACTGGTTGGAGAGTTCCTTTCTGGACTCTACTCTGTACCATGAAGAGAGAGCATGGGTGCCGATAGAACCGTCTCTGACACAGCCACTATTTGTCTGCTGGGAAGACTCTTAATGTCCATTCTCTCAAAGGGTCAGTGCTGAATCCCCTTCCGAACAACACCCATGACAGTGTGTTATCTAACCAGTTATTTAATATTTTCAGTGTTTTGAACAGATTAAATTATTGCAAAATTCTCTTACTATATTGGGGAAGCTGTAATTTCTATACTTCAGTATCCTGGTCACTTTGTGTTTCCACAGGTATTGTCCTTCTTAAAATGGGGCCTATTAATGTACTTAGTACCTCATTCTCAGTATGCGTTATGGTTCTGAGAGCTTTACAGTTTACCTCACTGATTTAGAATATTGTATTTCTCTTAATATAGTAGAGTATTGGATTAGCTTTTGTGGAGGGCTGTAAACGATGGATTCATCTTGAGTTTGTGACCTACAGATCATTTCCTATGAATTCTGTCCCACATGTTGTCCTTATTAAATTCATGTGAGTGTTTACCAAATGCTTTATTGTACTACTTAACATGTTCACAACCTTACCCCCACCCTCTCTGCCAAAGCTGGTCTGAGCCTTTCAGCAGCTACTTTTCTACCCTCAGGAGAGGCTATAAGTAAGTGTGCTATAAAAAGTGGCTGAGGCTATGTATCATCAACTTTCTATGTTCAACTCCTGTCTTCCTTTCCATTGTTTGGTATGGTTCTTCCAGTTTACATAATGCTTCATACATGAATTTTATCTTTAAACCAGATTCTAATTCTGGATGATCGAATGTTATGAAATTTTATTATTTGTGTTTTGTTCTTATATTTGTTTTTTATATTTTTAAAGAGCAAAATTTGTTTTTTATGATACAATCAATGTTTCATGCTTATTACAAATTAAGTCTCAACACGTCTGTCAGTTTGTTGTACTGTGGTGGCTTGCATGTTGCTGTGATGCTGGGGACTCTGCCACTGGTATTTCAAATACCAGAAAAGAAAGAAAAGACCAAAATGGATGTCAGAAGAGACTCTGAAACTTGCTCTCCAACATAGAGTAGCCAAAACAAACTAAAGAAATGATGAAATAAAAGAGTTGAACAGAAGATTTCAAAGGGCAGATCGAGAAGATACAGTAATATAATGAAACGTACAAAATCTTGGAGTTAGAACACCAAAAGGTAAGAGCAGGCTCAGGGTTTCACAAGCTGAAAGACATGAAGAAAAAATTCAAGCCTTGAGTTGCAATATTGAAGGATTCTAGGGGGACAATATTGAACAATGCAGGGAGCATCAAAAGAAGATGGAAAAAATACACAGAGTCACTGTATCAAAAAGAATTGGTTGAAGTTCAGCCATTTCAGGAGGTAGCATACGATCAGGAATTGATGGTACTGAAGGAAGAATTCCAAGCTTCTCTGAAGGGAATGGCGAAAACAAGGCTCCGGGCATTGATGGAATACCAATAGAGATGGGCGCTGGAAGTGCTTATTCATCTATTTCAAGAAATTTGGAAGACAGCTTCCTGGTCAACCAGCTGGAAGAGATCCGTATTTGTGCCAATGCCAAAGAAAGGTGATCCAATGGAATGTAGAAATTATCAAATAATATCATCACTACCACACAGAAGTAAAATTTTGATGAAGATCTTTCAAAAATGGTTGCAGCAGTGCATTGACAGGGAACTGCCAGAAATTCAAGCTGAATTCAAAAGAGGAATACCATTGGTGATGTCAGGTGGTTGTTGGCTGACAGCAAAGAATACCAGCAAGATGTTTATCTCTGTTTTACTGACTATGCAAAGGGATTTGACTCTGTGACTCATAACAAATTATGGATAACATTTGCAAGAATGGAAATTCCAGAGTACTTAATTGCGCCCATGAAGACCCTGTATATAGGCCAAGAGGCAGGTGTTCGAACAAAACAAAGGAATACTGTGTGATTTAAAGTCAGGAAAGGTGTACATCAGGGTTTTATTCTTTCACCATACTTATTTAATCTATGATGAGCAAATAATTCTAGAAGTTGGACTATATGAAGAAGAATGTGGTATCAGGATTGGAGGAAGACAAATTAACAACCTAGGATATGCAGATGACACAACCTTGCTTGCTGAAAATGAAGAGGACTTGAAGCATTTAATGGTGAAGATCAAAGACTACAGCGTTCAGTATGGATTGCTTCTCAACATAAAGAAATAAAAAGTCCTCACAACTGGATCAATAAGCAACATCATGATGGAGAAAATATTGAAGTAGTTATGGATTTCATTTTACTTGAATCCATAATCATTGCACTTGGAAGCAGCAGTCAAGAAGTCAGAAAATTAGGAGGTGAAGCCAAGATGGCAAAATAGGCAGATGCTTCCGGGGAGCCCTCTTTGCAACAAAGAGCTGGAAGTAACAAATGAAACGAGTATATTTGTGACAAGCTGGGAGCCCTGAGCTTCAAAGGCAAGCTTAGAAAATGAACTGAGGGGCAGGGGAAGGAAGAGACCCTTCACAAGCAGAGAGGAGTTACTGGACCTGAATTGTGGGGAGCCCTCAGGCACCATTCCTGGAGGGGCAGCAGTGGTGGGCTAGTGCTAGCCTTAGGCTACAGTTTCCTGAGGGAAAAGCAACCAGCCACACAGCGTACTCACAGCTCTGGAACCAGAGAAGAACAGCGCTCTCAGCAAAAGCTAAGTATTTGAATATATTTTACCATGCCCCCCATCCCCAAGCTGGCTTTAGCGGCTGAATTCCCTGGGCCTGAGATAGGCACTGCTTAGCACCTAGAGCCGTCCTCCTGGCCTTGGGGAAGGAAAAAATTTGTAATTGTGGGAAAAGATAATTTACTAGCTCCACTAACCGGGGGAGCTTGGGACAGAAGCGGCTCCTGTCAGGGCATAAAAAGTCCACGGACTTTGAGCACCTTTCCGTTCCGCATGGACCTGTGTGGACCTATTTCAGGAGACTAGGCCCTTGTTGGAAGACTCCAACCATTTCTGCTGTGTGGTGGAGAGGTGGATGTTTGATGTTTGACATTGCATATGAAACACGGTTCTCACCTACCCACATCAGGGACCTAAGGACTCATAGCTCCACTAAGGTCACCCAGCCAGCCGTGACAGGGGTCCAAAGATAACTGGTACCTCTCAGTCCTTACAACCAAAAACTTTGGGTGCCCATGGTCCATCTGCAGAACCCACCCACCTGCACGCTCTAGGAAACAGGGATGCACTTTTCTCAGAGACACTCGGGGGTTGGTTCTCAGTCCCCTGCCTTGGTCAGAGCATGACCCCCTGCTGCAATCAGATACCGGTATATACGCCAATCACTCCTGCCCCTCTAAGACTGTAGGACAGAGCCTATACCACACACTTGATGAGCAGCTACCTGGAAATCTAAGCTGAATTCATACAAGAAAACTGAAAGGACTCCTACACTGATATACCTGATAACAGCTCTAGCCATCTGGCGGACAGGACATCAGAGCTCCAAAGGCTAAAATAATCAAGCTAGCTCACTCAAGCAACCCATAGGGGTATACCAAAACAAAACAAAGCGAGAAGCTACAACACAGTAAGCAAGCATAAACGAATACAATAACTTATAGATGGCTCACAGACAACAGTCAATATCAAGTCACATAAAGAAACAGACCATGATCACCTCAACGGGCTCTCAAAACAAAGAATCCAGAGATCTTCTAGATGAAAGTGCCTTCCTGGAGTTACCAGAGCCAGAATACAGAAGTTTAATATACAGAACCTTTCAAGACATCAGGAAGGAAATGAGGCAATATGCAGAACAAGCCAAGGAACACACAGATAAAGCAACTGAAGAAATTAGAAAGATTATTTAGGAACATAATGAAAAGTTTAGAAAGCTGGAAAAATCCATAGACAGCAATCAGAAATTCAGAAGATTAACAATAAAATTACGAAATAGACAACTTGATAGAAAGTCAGAGGAGCGGAATTGAGCAAGTAGAAGCTAGAATTTCTGAACTCGAAGATAAATCACTTGGCACTAACATATTTGAAGAAAAATTAGATAAAAGAATTAAAAAAAATGAAGAAACCTTAAGAATCATGTGGGACTCTATCAAGAGAAATAACCTATGAGTGATTGGAGTACCAGAACAGGGAGGGATAACAGAAAATACAGAGAGAATTGTTGAAGATTTGTCAGCAGAAAACTTCCCTGATATCGTAAAAGATGAGAAGATATCTCTCCAAGATGCTCATCGAACTCCACATAAGGTAGATCATAAAAGAAGGTCACCGAGACATATTATAATCAAACTTGCTGAAACCAAAGATAAAGAGAGAATTATAAGAGCAGTGAGGGATAAATGAAAAGTCGCTTACAAAAATAAGCTCGGACTACTTGGCAGTAACCATGCAGGCAAGAAGGCAATGGGATGACATTTTTAAAAAATTTGAAGGAAAAAAATTATGTGCCAAGAATCATATATCCAGCAAAACTGTCTCTCTTAAATATGAAGGTAGTGTAATGGTTAAGTGCTACGGCTGCTAACCAAAGGGTGGGCAGTTCAAATCCACCAGGCACTCCTTGGAAACTCTACAGGGTAGTTCTAAACTGTCTTATAGGGTCGCTATGAGTCGGAATCGACTCCATGGCACTGGGTTTGGTTTTTGGTTTAAATATGAAGGTGAAATTAAGACATTTCCAGATAAACACAAGTTTAGAGAATTTGTAAAAACCAAACCAAAACTACAAGAAATACTAAAGGGAGTTATTTGGTTAGAAAATCAATAATATCAGGTATCAACTCAGACTAGAACACTGGGCAAAGGAACCAGAAGTCAACCCAGATGGGGAAATCCAAAAAAAAGCAAAGCAAGAATAAAAGAAAAAGTGCAAAACAGGGTAACAGCGATGTTATTATATAAAACAAGACAAAATTAAAATAATAAAGAGGAACTAAGAAATGTAATCATACACCTTCCATATGGAGAGGAAGATATGGCAATACAAAGAAATAAAAGTTAGGTTTAAATTTAGAAAAATAGGGGTAAATAATAAGATAACCACAAAGGAGACAAACTATCCTACTCAAAAAAATAAAAAAACGAGAAAAAAATATAGAATCAGCAGAAACAAAATCAACAACAACAAATATGAGGAAAGGACGATATATAAAGATAATCTACTCAGCACATAAAAAAAATGGGGAAAAGAAACTGTCAACAACACACAAAAAAGACATCAAAATGATAGCTCTAAATTCATACCTATCCATAATTACCCTTAATGTAAATGGTCTAAATGCACCAATAAAGAGACAGAGAGTGGCACAATGGATTAGAGAATAGATCTGTCCATACCGTGCCTATAAGAGACACACCTTAGACTTAGAGACACAAACTAAAACTCAAAGGATGGAAAAAAATATATCAAGCAAACGACAATCAAAAAAGAGCAGGAATGGCAATATTAATTTCTGACAAAATAGACTTTAAAGTTAAATCCAACAGAAAGGATAAGGAAGGACAGTATATAATGATTAAAGGGACAAAACACCAAGAAGATATAACCATATTAAATATTTATGGACCCAGTGACAGGGCTGCAAGATACATAAAACAAGCTCTACCAGTATTGAAAAGTGAGATAGACAGCTCCACAATAATAGTAGGAGACTTCAGCACACCACTTTTGGTGAAGGACAAGACATCCAGAAAGAAGCTCCATAAAGACATGGAAGATCTAAATGCCACAATCAACCAGCTTGACCTCATAGACATATACAGAACACTGCACACAGTAGCAACCATGTATACTTTCTTTTCTAGTGCACGTGGGACATTCTCTAGAATAGACCACACATTAGGTCATAAAGCAAGCCTTAGCAGAATCCAAATCTTTGAAATATTACAAAGAACCTTCTCTGACCATAAGGCCATGAAAGTGGAAATCAATAACAGGAAAAGCAGGGAAAAGAACTCAAACACTTGGAAACTGAACACTACCCTGCTCAAAAAAGACTAGATTACAGAAGACATTAAGGATGGGATAAAGAAATTTATAGAATCCAATGAGAATGAAAACACTTCCTATCAGAACCTTTGGGACACAGCAAAAGCGGTGCTCAGAGGGCAATATATATCAATAAATGCACACGTCCAAAAAGAAGAATGGGCCAAAATCAAAGAATTATCCCTACAACTTGAACAAATAGAGAGCAACAAAAGAAACCCACAGGCACCGAAAGAAAACAAATAATAAAAATAAGAGCTGAACGAAATGAGATAAAAAAACAGAAAAACAATTGAAAGAATTAACAAGACCAAAAGCTGGTTTTTGGAAAAAATCAACAAAATTGATAAACCACTGGCCAAACTGACAAAAGAAAAACAGGAGAGAAAGCAAATAATCTGAATAAGAAATGAGATGGGTGATATTACAAGAGACTCAACTGAAATTAAAAGAATCATATCAGATTATTACAAAAAATTGTACTCTAACAAATTTGAAAACCTAGAAGAAATGGATGAGTTCCTATAAACACATCACCTACCTGAACTAACACAAACAGAGGTAGAACAACTAAATAGACCCATAACAACAGAAGAGATTGAAAAGGTAATCAAAAAACTCTCAACTTAAAAAAGCCCTGGCCGGGAAGGCTTCACTGCAGAGTTCTACCAAACTTTCAGTGAAGAATTAACACCAGTACTGCTAAAGGTATTTCAGAGCATAGAAAAGGACAGAATACTACCAAACTCATTCTATGAAGCCACCATATCCCTGATACCAAAACCAGGTAAAGACACCACAAGAAAAGAAAATTATAGACCTATATCCCTTAAGAACGTAGATGCAAAAGTCCTCAACAAAATTCTGGCAGATTCAACAACGTATCAAAAAAATAATTCACCATGACCAAGTGGGATTCGTACCAGCTATGCAGGGATGGTTCAACATTATAAAAACAATGAATGTAATCCACCACATAAATAAAACAAAAGAGAAGAATCCCATTATTGTATCAATTGATGCAGAAAAGGCATTTGACAAGGTTCAATGCCCATTCCTGATAAAAACTCTCAGCATAATAGGAATAGGAGGAAAATTCCTCAACATAATAAAGGGCATTTATACAAAGCCAATAGCTAACATCGCCCTAAATGGAGAGATTCTGAAAGCTTTCCCATTGAGATCAGGATCCAGACAAGGATGCCCTTTATCACTGCTCTTATTCAACATTGTGTTGGAGGTCCTAGCCAGAGCAATTAGGCTAGATAAAGAAATAAAGAGCATCCAGATTGGCAGGGAAGAAGTAGAAGTATCTCTATTTGCAGATGACATGGTCTTATACACAGAAAACCCTAAGGAATCCTCAAGAAAACTACTGAAACTAATAGAAGAGTTCAGCAGAGTATGGGGATACAAGATAAACATACAAAAATCAGTTGGATTCCTCTACACGAGAAAAAGAACATCGAAGAGGAAATCACCAAATCAATGCCATTTACAGTAGCCCCCAAGAAGATACAATACTTAGGACGAAATCTTACCAGAGATGTAAAAGAGTTACACAAAGGAAACTACAATACACTTCTGCAAGAAAACAAAAGAGACTTGCTTAAGTGGAAAACATACCTTGCTCATGGATAGGAAGACTTAACAGTATAAAAATGTGTATTTTACCAAAAGCGATCTATACATTTAATGTAATTCCGATCCAAATCCCAACGACATTCTTTAATGAGATGGATGAAGAAATCACCAACTTCATATGGAACGGACAGAGGCCCCGGATATAAGTAAGACTTTACTGAAAAAGAAGAACAAAGTGGGAGGCCTTATTTTACCTGATTTTAGAACCTATTATACTGCCACAGTAGTCAAAACAGCCTGGTACTGGTACAACAACAGATACATAGACCAATGGAATAGAATTGAGAATCCAGACATAAATCCATTCACATATGAGCAGTTGATATTTGACAAAGTCCCCAAACAGTTAAATGGGGGAAAAGATAGTCTTTTTAACAAATGATGCTGGCATAATTAGATATCCATCTGTGAAGAAATGAAAAAAGACCCATACCTCACTCCATGCACAAAAATGAGCTCAAAATGGATGAAAAGACCTAAACATAAAATCTAAAACGATAAAGATCATGGAAGAAAAATACGAACAACTTTAGGAGCCCTAATACATGGCATAAACCGTATACAAAACATCATTAAGAATGCAGAAGAGAAACTAGATAACTGGGAGCTCCCAAAAATCAAACACCTATGCTCATCCAAAGACTTCACCAAAACAGTAAAAAGGCTACCTACAGACTGGGAAATGTTTTTAACTATGACATTTCTGATCAGCACCTGATCTCTAAAATCTATAAAAAAAAAAACAGGATACTGCAAAAACTCAACTACAAAAGGGGAAATAATCCAATTAAAAAATGGGCAAAAGATATGAATAGACACTTCACTAAAGAAGACATTCAGGTAGCTTACATATACATGAAGAAATGTTCATGATCATTAGCCATTAGAGAAATGCAGATCAAAACTACAATGAGATTTCATCTCACTCCCACAAGGCTGGCATTAATCCAAAAAGACAAAATAATAAATGTTGGAGAGGTTGTGGAGAGATTGGAACATTTCCACACTGCTGGTTGGAATGTCAAAGGGTACAACCACTTTGGAAATCGATCTGGACCTTCCTTAAAAAGCTAGAAATAGAACTACCATAGGATCTAGCAATCCCACTCCTTGCAATATATCCTAGAGAAATAAGAGCCTTTACACGAACAGATATATGCACACCCATGTTTATTGCAGCACTGTTTACAACAGCAAAAAGATGGAACAAGAAAGGTGCCCATCAATGGCTGAATGGATAAATTATGGTATATTCACACAATGGAATACTATGCATAGTTAAAGAACTGTGAGGAATCTGTGAAACATTTCATAACATGGAGGAACCTGAAAGGCATTATGCTGAGTGAAATTAGTCAGTTACAAAAGACAAATATTGTATAAGACCACTACTGTAAGAACTTGAGAAATAGTTTAAACTGAGAAGAAAACATTCTTTTGTGGTTACCAGAGGTGGGAGGGAGGGAGAGTGGGAGAGGGGTATTCACTAATTAGATAGTAGATAAGAACTACTTTAGGTGAAGAGAAAGACAAAACACAATACAGGCGAAGTCAACAGAACTGGACTAAACCAAAAGCAAACACGTTTCCGGAACAAACTGAATGCTTCAAAGGCCAGTGTAGTAGGGGCAGGGGTTTGGGGACCATGGTTTCAGGGGACATGTAAGTCAATTGGCATAACAAAATCTATTAAGAAAACATCCTGCATCTCACTTTGTTCCCTGGTGTCTTAAACATTAGCAAGCAGCCATCTAAGATGCATCAATTGGCCTCAACCCATCTGGATCAAAGGAGAATGAAGAACACCAAGGACACAAGGTAATTACAAGCCCAAGAGACAGAAAGGGCCACATGAACTAGAGACTTACATCATCCTGAGACCTGAAGAACTAGATGGTGTCCTGCTACAACCGATGACCACCCTGACGGGGAACACAACAGAGAACCCCTGGTGAAACAGGAGAGCAGTGGGATACAGACTCCAAATTCTCATAAAAAGACCAGACTTAATGGTCTGACTGAGACTAGAAGGACCCTGGTGGTCATGGTCCCCAGACCTTCTGTTTGTCCAGGACAGGAACCATTCCTGAAGCCAACTCTTCAGAGATGAATTGGACTGGACAATGAGTTGGAGAGGGATGCTGGTGAGGAGTGAGCTTCTTGGATGAGGTGGACCTTTGAGACTATGTTGGCATCTCCTACCTGGAGGGGAGATAGGAGGGTAGAGGGGGTTAGAAGCTGACACATGGACATGAAAAGAGAGAGTTGAGGGAGAGAGCGGGCTGTCTCATTAGGGGGAGAGTAATTGGGAGTATGTAGGAAGGTGTGTATAAGTTTTGGTGTGAGAAAGTGACTTGATTTGTAAACTTTCACTTAAAGCACAATAAAAATTATTAAAAAAAAAAAAAAAAAACACTAGCAAGTGGCCATCTAAGATGCATTAATTGGTCTCAACTGACCTGGAGCAAAGGAGAATGAAGAGCACCAAAGACACAAGGTAATTATGAGCCCAAGGGACAGAAAAGGCCACATAAACCAGAGACTACTTTTGCCTGAGACCAGAAGAACTAGATGTTGCTCTTGTACAACTGATGACTGCCCTGACAGGGAACCCAACAAAGAACCACTGAGGAAGCAGGAGAGCAGTGGGATGCAGACCCCAAATTGTCATAAAAAGTCCAGACTTAATGGTCTGACTGAGACTAGAAGCACCCCCGAGGTCATGGTCCCTAGACCTTCTGTCAGCCCAAGACAGGAACCATTCCCAAAGCTAACTCTTCAGACAGGGATTGGACTGGAATATGGGATAGACAATGATACCGGTGAAGAATGAGCTTCTTTGATCATGTAGGCACATGAAAGTATATTGCCATCTCCTGTCTAAAGGGGAGATGAGATGGTAGAGGGGGTCAGAAGCTAGCTGAATGGATACGAAAAGAGAGTGTGGAGGGAAGGAGTGTGCTCTCTCAGGGGGAGATCAACTAGGAGTACATAGCAAGGGGTTTATAAATTTTTGTATGAGAGTCTGACTTGATTTGTAAACTTTCACTTAAAGCACAATAAAAATTAAAAAAAAAAGTCAAAAGATTATATTGGGCAAACGTTCTGCAAAGGACCTCTTTAAAGTATTGAAAAGCAAGACTGTCAGTTTGAGGACTAAGATGTGTCTGACCCAAGGCATGATATTTTCAGTCACCTCATATGCATTTGAAAAGTTGACAATGAATAAGGAAGACTGAAGAAGAATTTACGCCTTTGAATTATGGTGTTGGTGAAGTATATTGAATATACCATGAACTGCCAGAAGAATGAACAAATCTGTTTTAGAAGATGTACATCCAGAATGCACCTTGGAAACAAGGATGGCCGATATTTCATGTCACATAGTTTGGATGCGTTATCAGAGGGGACCTGTCCCTGGAGAAGGACATCATGCTTGTTGAAGTGGGGGGTCAGAGAAAAAGAGGAAGACTCTCAACGAGAAGGATTGACACAGTGGCTGCAACAACGGGCTCAAGCATAACAATGATTTTGAGGATGCGAAACACTGCCTGTTGTTTGTTGTAGGAACAGGCAGTGTTTAGTTCTGTTTTACATAGGGTTGCTATGAGTCAGAACTAACTCAAGGGCACCTAACAACAACATAATATAATTACAGTTGGAAAGGAAAAGTAAGTCAAAATTACTTAAAGTTTTAATACCTAGAAATAAGTAATTTTAGCATTTTGTTGGCCAGTCTTTCTAAAATTCACTCTGCCTATATACACATATACATACGTAATACACAATAATATCACACAGTTAGAACAATATTATATATGTAGTTTTTATCAGTGACTTTTTTTTTTCTCTCTGTAATGGCACCTTTTGTTTTTGTTGTTAATGATGTTACTTTAACTTCCCTGTTGGTTTTTCAGGTAGTTTCTGTTTTTTTTTTTTTTTTCTGTTATAAACGGTGTTCCAGTAAGTATTCTAGTATATATTTTCTTTCACTAATTGCTGTAGTTGCTCTTTTGTCAGTTGGATTGAAGGTTCATTTGAAATTCTGGCCTGGCTATTAGCTTCAGTTTCCCTACTCATTCTTTTGGAGAGTACCTGGGAATGTTCCCACAATCCATTTTATGAAGGATATTTTGAACACTTGCTTTTTACCAGAATTTATGAGTTTGCCTTCTATATATTTGGCCAATTCAATGTTAATGAAATGGATGAAAATGATAGCTTACCTTTGGAGATTTCACTTTATGTTGAAAATTATGTATCCAAGGCTTGTAAAAAAAAAAAAAAATTATGGGTTTTGAAGCCTGTTCCTCATGACTTAGTCTTGCCCCCAAAATCGTGGTATCTTTTTTCAGTGTTATTAAATTTCAGGTACTTTGTGATGTTTCTATAACAAACCCAGGTTAACATCTTAGGTCCAAAAAAAAAAAAAAAAATGTAGTTTGACTTAACTAAAAGAAAACTAGCTATTAGTAATTCCATGTTAATTACAAATTCCCTTTGAAAGTGCTCAGGAACGTCTCTTTAGGAATTTATTTTATACTATTTGCAAGAATTGCTATCTATTTGATTATGTAGTAGTTTTTATAGCAGGTTACTTCTCCATCTTGAAAATCAGTGCATATACCTTTCTTCCCTTTTACATACCTTTTTTGGTCTGATTTCTCAAATGTCATTGAGAATTTAAAAGGTAAGGACTGTGTTGCTGAACCCATCAACCATGTCTTTCTCTTTTTTGGCACCATTTACTCATTTATTCTGAGTGTCTAAGACTCAGCATGTAGATAGTACTCATGAAGTCATGTTCCTAGTACATATACTCAACAAGAGATTGAAACTGCAGTTGTAAGTAAAATAGATGCAGCATTTAATCATATGGAACTTTCAGTTAGGCAGGGAGACTGGCAGTGAAGATTTATTTTACAAATAAATATAAAGTGAAAATTGTGGTGAGTGCCAGGAAGGGTAGGTTTCTAACATTGCCTGAGATTAGTGGATTATGTTGATCAGGGAGAAGTCTCAGGAAATTTTATCTTGAGGAATAGAGGGTTTTGCTGAGAGCTCTAGGATGAGGGAAGACTATGTAGAAAGGGCTTGCGGTAGGTAGGATCATGTCACAGTTGAAGAAGTCTAAGAATGCCAGTTAAATGATTTTGTTCTTTATTCTAATAAAAATGTGAAGCCAGTAAGCAATGGAAGGAAGTGATCTAAAATGCATTTTGAAAGAATCAGTGCAGTCGCAATTTGGAGAAAAATTGGAGAAGGCCAAAGTAGGTGCAGGGTCTCTATCGACAGGGTTTTGTAAAAATCCAATTGTGAGAAATAGCTTAGATTAAGGTGGTTTTGAGGTGGAGATGAAGAAAAGTGAATGAATTCTGGAGAAATTTGGTAGGAAGAATTGAGAAGGTTTGGCAACTAACTGATTAAGTATTAACAGACCCAGGAGAGGAAAATATCTAAGATGACACTGGAGTTTGGGGGTGGCCTAACATAATGGAATTTGGTGCCATTTACTGAGATGTGAAAAACAAAAGGAGGACAAGTTTTCTGGAGAAAGATCACACGCTTGGTTTGGAGCAGTTGAAGATGTCCATTAGCCAGGAAGATGTGATATTCTGGAACCCTAGAGCACTTTAGTCTAATATACTAGGTAGTATCTTTGAAAGTCTTCCAAAAACATTCTAAAACACAAAGCTTAAAGAGTTCATTATTCCTCATTATTGTTTAACGTATTGCCAAAAAGAAAATGCCCCAGAACTTAAAATACACTTAATATTTTATGTTACTCCTTGAGTCATATTTCATAGCTCTGAAGAGTGGCATAATGGTTCAGGGCTACAGCTGCTAACCAAAAGGTTGGCAGTTTGAATCCACCAGGTGCTCCTTGGAAGTTCTATGGGGCAGTTCTACTCTGTCCTGTAGGGTTGCAATGAGTTGGAATCGACTCAATGGCAACAGGTTTGGTTTTTTTTGGAAAGAGTAAGTGGGTATTATTACATTTTGTTTGTTTTCGGGTTTTTCCATTACTTCCCTGTCAACACAATGTAGCTATTTTCATCTTTTTCCAAGTAGGGTATATTGCTTGAATGTCAGACTTTTGAATCAACTGGACAACAAATAATGTAAATAAGGGTATGAATAGTGGAAAATGATAAATAGTGGGAAATTAAAAGCATTATGGTGTTCTTTGCAGAGTATAAGCAATTTCTAACTATAGAGTATTTAAGGGTACTGACTCCTTGCTCTTCCTAATGTTTTATGCTAATCCCAGTCACGGATTTTTTTGTTGGTATGGTAAATATTTTATAAAAATCCAAGTCTGAAATATTATTGTGATTTATAACCTGAGTTACTGACTATTCTGATTATTTATAATGCGCAATTTTTATTGCCCAATATTAAGAGCTTTAAAAATAACAAAATCTTACAATTTAGCAATGGAAACTGGTTGCTGTTCAGTTGATTCTGATGTCATGGCAACCCCATATGTGTTAGAGTTCACAGTAGGCCTTCAATGAATTTTCGATAAAGAATTGACTAGTAAAGAGTTTGAGGTTTTTCTGACCTGCTATAATCATTCTTTAAATAATGACTCATTATTAATCAGTTAAATGCTTGACTACTAACCAAAAAGTTGCTGGTTCAAACCCACTCACACATCTCGGTCATAGCCTTGAATACCCTATAGATCAGATCTACTGTGCACAGGTGGGGTTGCCAGGAGTAGGGATCAATTCAATGGCAATGGCTTATTTATTTTTTAATCTTTTCATACATTATTAACATGAAACTCAAGATGAAATTAAATATTGTTTTCCTGGATAGAACTCAATATCAGCTAACAAGAAAATCAGCTGAAATAAACTCAATATCAGCTAAAATAAAGTTTTTATGTTAGTATTGATAGTTTTTGTCTTTTTTATGATACCGTTATTTTAAATATTTGAAACTTTAATTGAATTTTTCAAATGAATGCATTCTTCACATTTTTTTAATTAACATCTTATCATTCTTTTCATAGGTCTCATATCTTTTGGGTGAACAGAAGTCTACCTTTATGGGGCTTACAGGTTATGTACAACTTGGTTTTATCTCTATGTTTTTGTGTTTATTGATATTTCACAAAGATTTATTATTGGATAGAAAACAGTTGATGTTTAAGATAAGTTTGTCTTATGGCCAAATTAATCTTGAGCACATTAGATAAAATTTTATTCCTTTCATCATATTTGACCTAGTTCTGCATTCTAGCTTGTAGGGATTTTCTGGTGATCAGGATTATTAGGCTTTGGAGAGATTTAATGTGTGTGGAGAAAACAAAGTAAACCAGTGTCTTAAGTTTCCACAAATTTTCCCCAACTACTTTTGGTATTCCTGTTATATAACCCCTGAAAAAGTAATCAAAGCCTATCACTGATGAAGAGGGGAGCACTCTCCCCTTCCCCATGCCCAACCAGTGACCAGTGTCATGATCCACCTCCATCACCCACCATACTGCTCACCCAGGGACTGCAATAGGAGACCCTTCTTATCCCTCACCCAACAACTCCCTCTCAAACCCAACTACCTGGAGAGTGGCAGCGCACACTCCTATGCTGCTAGACCAATGAGCTGCATTGGCACATGCCTGCTGCACCCATCATCTCCCCCTGGCAAGTGGCAGTGCATGCTCTTCTGCCACCAGATAGATGATTGGAGGTAATGCATGCCCCCATCCCCACTCACTTGTTCCTCACTGCCCTCCCCTCTACCCCTACCCTTTCTGCCTGGCAATAGGTGGCAAGTGCTCTTGTGCTGCCAGACTGGTGATCGATGGAGCATGCTTGCCCCACCTGCCTTGATATATCAAAACAAAACAAACATACAATCAATATATAAATATAGAAATAAAATAACATCTTAGTGCCTCAAAAAGGGCAGACAGTAACAAATCATATGAGGAAACAGGAGAGATGATTCAAACAAGTGAGCAAAATAAAGGGAAAGAAGACCTTCCTGAGGAAGAAATTATAATAGAACTACCTAAGAAGGAATTCAAAAGACTTTTATTTAGGCTCCTCAAAGAGATCAAGGAAATCACAGAAAAAAACCCTAGAAGAATTCAGGAAAACAATTCAAGAACAAAATGACAAACTCAATATACCATTAGAAACCATACAAAAACAACAACTAGAAATTTAGAAGATCAGCAATGAAATATCAGAAATAGATAACACAATGGAAGGACACAGAAGTAGAATTGAATAGATGGAAGAAAGAATCAGCGAAATAGATGACAAATTCCTTGATACTAATTTGTTTGAGGAACAATAAGAAAAAAGAACAAAGAAAATGAAGAAAGCCTCGGAAATATGTGGGACATCATCAAGAGGAGTAAGTTATGCATAACTGAACTTTAAAAGAGGAGGAGAAAATAAAAGTAAAGAGAGAATTTTTGAAGATAAATTGGCAGAAAACTTCCCAAATATCATGAAAGACAAGGAAGTTGCCATCCAAGAAGCTCAACGCACCACATATGAAATAGACCCTAAAAGAAATTCACCAAGATATAACATAATCAAACTTGCCAAAACCAAAGACAAGGAAAAAATTCTGAGAGAAGCTAATAATAAACAAAATATCACTTACAAGGGGACGGTAAGACTAAGTGCTTGCTTGCATGCAAGCAAGAAGGCAATGGGATGACATATATAAAACCCTGAAGGAAAAGAATTGCCAACCAACAATCATATATCCAGAAAAGTTGTCTTTCAAAAACGATGCAAAACTAAGACATCCCCAGAAGCATAAATTAAGGGGATTTGTAAAAACCAGATCAGCCTTAGAAAAAATATTAAAGGGAATCCTTTGGATAGAGAATCAACAACAACAGACAACAACATGAGATAGACACACAACAGCATCATGCAGATACCAGCCTAGATAAAGATTTTATGTAAGTAAAATAAAGCTACAAGACTAACCAGAGAAAACCAGAGGTGATAAGCTGCCAGTGATGACAATGTCAAAGAAAGGTGGGGTGGTGGTGGTGGAATAAAAGATGTAGTTAATGAACTGCCATACTGAGAGGAAGTCAAGGTGAATTCAAGATGCAACAGACTGTTTTAAGAGGATAATGGTGAACTTCAGGGTAACTACATAGAAAATTAATATATCTACTAACCGAAATAAAGAGGAAAAAAATTGAATAGACTTAATGAACACAAAAACAACAGCAAATGGTAGGAAAAGAAAACCCATAATAAAAAAAGAACTCAGTACAGAAAATTAAGAGGAACAAAGAAACCATTAACACCACAAGAAAAGGTATAGCAAAATGACAGCAATGAATTCTTACGTATTGTTAATCTCACTGAATATAAATGAATGTACCAGTTGAGAGAGAGAAAGAGTGGCAGAATGGACCAAAAAAAAAAAAAAAATGACCTATGATATGTCTACAAGATACATTCATTAGACACAAGAACATAAATAAGTTAAAAATCAAAGGATGGAAAAAATACATCAAGCAAACAGTAACCAAAAGACAGCGGGAGTAGGATAATTTTGGAGAAAATATACTTTAAGTCAAAACCCATTAAAAGAAGCAAAGATGGGCATCATATGAAGATTAAAGGGTAAGTTCACCAAGAAGACATAATCATAAATATTTGTGTACCCTATGACAGAGCTCCAAAATGCATAAAGCAAACTCTAACAGAATTGAAAAGAGTTGGAGACGGTTCTACAATAATAGTAGGAGACTTTAACACACCACTTTGGATGATAGATAGAAAAACTAGAAAGAAACTCAATAAATAAACAGAAGATATCAACCAATTGGACATCATAGACATATACAGAGCACACTACCCAGTAGCAACACAGTACATATTCTTCTCCAACCCATGTGGATCGTGCTCCAGAATAGACAACATTCTGGGCCACAGAGCAAGCCTCAATAGATTAAAAAACATTGACATGATACAAAATGTCTTCTCTGACCATAACACTATAAAACTGCTGTTGTTGTTAGGTGCCATCCAGTCGTTTCTGACTCATAATGATGCTGTGTACAACAGAACAAAATGCTACCTGGTCCTGCACCATCCGCACAGTCGTTGTTATGTTTGAGTCATTGTTGCAGCCCTGTGTCGATCCATCTCTTTGAGGGTCTTCTTTTTAACACTGACCCTCTACGTTGTTCCTGTTGTTGTTAGGTGCCATCAGGTAGGTTCCTACTCATAGCAACCCTATATACAACAGAACTAAACACCACCCAGTCATGTGTCACCCTCACAATTGTTGTTATGCTTGAGCCCATTGTTGCAACCACTGTGTCAATCCATCTGGTTGAGGGTCTTCCTCTTTTTTGCTGTCTGCTTTACCAAGCATGATCTCCTTCTCCAGGGACTGGTCCCTCTTGATAACATATCCAAAGTACGTGAAACGAAGTCTTGCCATCCTCGCTTCTAAGGAGCACTCTGGCCATAGTTGTTCCAAGACAGACTTGTTTGTTCTGTTCATTCACGATATATTCAATATTCTTCACCAACATCATAATTCAAAGACATCAATTCTTCTTCAGTCTTCCTTATTCATGTCCAGCTTTCACAGGCATATGAGGTGATTGAAAATATCATGGCTTGGGTCAGGGACACCTTAGTCCACAAAATGACATCTTTGCTTTTCAACACTTTAAAGAGGTCTTTTGTAGCAGGTTTGTCCAGTGCAATATGGTTTTTGATTTCTTGACTGCTGGTCCCATGGGTGTTGATTGGATCCAAGCAAAATAAAATCTTTGACAACATCAATACTTTCTCCATTTATCATGTTGCTGCTAATTGGTCCAGTTGTGAGGATTTTTGTTTTCTTTACATTGAGGTGTAATCCATTCTGAAGATTGTAGTCTTTGATCTTTATCAGTAAGTGCTGCAAGTTCTCTTTGCTTTCAGCAAGCAAGGTTGTGTTATCTGCATATTGCAGGTTGTTAATGAGTCTTCCTCCAATCCTAATGCCATGTTCTTCTTCATATAGTCCAACCTCTCAGATTATTTGCTCAGCATACAGATTGAATAAGTATGGTGAATGAATACAACCCTGATGCACATTTTTCTTGATTTTAAACCACACAGTATCCCCTTGTTCTGTTTGAAGGACTGACTCTTGGTCTATAAACAGGTTCTGTATTACCACAATTAAGTGTTCTGGAATTTCCATTCTTTGCAATGTTATGCAAAATTTGTTATGATCCACCAGTCAAATGCCTTTGCATAGTCAATAAAACACAGGTAAATATCTTTCTGGTATTCTCTGTTTTCAGCCAAGATCCATCTGATATTAGCAGTGATGTTCCTCATTCCACATCCTCTTCTGAACCTGGCTTGAATTTCTGGCAGTTACCTGTTGATATACTGCTGCAACCGCTTTTGAATAATCTTCAGCAAATTTTTACTTGCATGCACTATCAGTGATATTCTTCAATAATTTATGCATTCTGTTGGGTCAGCTTTCTTTGCAAGGGGTACAAATACAAATCTCTTCCAGTCAGTTGTCCAGGTAGCTTTCTTCCAAATTTCTTGGCATAAACGAGTGAACACCCTCACCCCCACACTGCATCCATTTGTTGAAACATCTCAATTAGTATTCCGTCAATTTCTGGAGCCTTGTTTTTTGTCAGTGCCTTCAGTGCAGCTTGGACTTCTTCCTTCAATACCATTGGTTCTTGATCATATGTTGCTGGCTCCTGAAAGAACTAGATGGTGCCCAGCTACCACCACTGCTTTTTCGACCAGGGACACAATAGAAGGTCCCCGTTAGAGTGGAAGAATTTTGTGGAAGTAAACTCTAATTCATAAAAAGACCAAACTTACTGGACTGATACAGACTAGAGAAACCCCCAAGACTGTCACCCTAAGATACCATTTTAACCTGAAACTGAAGCCACACCCAGAGGTCACCTTTCAGCCAAATAGTAAAATAAACAATAACATCCATGAGGAATGTGCTCCTTTAAACAATCAACTATACAAGACCTATTGGTGAACATTTACCCAAAAACCAAAATAAAAGGAGGAAGGGGTAGGTAAACTGGATGGATGGAAACAGTACAGGCAGAAGGGAAATGATGAGAGTGCTGACACATTACCAGGATTGTAACCATCGTCTCAGAAAATTTGTTTATGAATTGTTGAATGGGAATCTAATTTGCTTTGTAAATTTTCACCTAAAACACAATAAAATATTTAAAAAAAGTACCATTACCATGTTTGCTTTTTCACTTTACATCCCCAGTGGAACATGGTAGAATCTCAATAAGTGGTTGTTAAACAATAAACAAATGACTGAATGTATCGTGTCACCAGTAGTTAAGAGCCTGGTCTCTAAGCAAATATTTTGTATATAGAAACAAAAAGTAAGTCCTGGCATAAAAGAAGTTCTCAAGAAAGGGTAAGAAAATATGAGGCAGAGCAATTATATTGTCTGAATTATATTGTTGACATGTTCCCTAGAGTCTCCTGTACTTCTTTGTTCTTTTTTCCATCGAATTTCAGGCCCAGCAAACTCTGTACAGTTTCCTACCTCCTATATTCCTATTCTCCTGCTACAGATACTTTTTATTTTCTGATTAATTGGAAGAATAAAGTGGCTAACATAAAAAACAAACAAAAAAACTATTGGGGGCCAGAAGACAGTTGAATCTGGAGGAAATGGATAGAATCTAAGATACATTGCTTATGAAAAATCCTTTAAACAACTTTTAAATCAAGCATGGTTTATGTTTGATTTGTCTTTAAAGTTAGGATAATCATGAAGTCTGTGCATTTTGTATGTGGTATTGGGTTATATTAAGCATGTATGTGCTATGATCATAACTGTGAAATCGTTTTTATTATATCTGAATTTTTCATTGTTTTTTGAAGATAAGTTATGTTTTTTACAGTTACTTTTGTTAATGCCACATTGATTTACAAATACAAAAGAGTTAAAAATAGTTGTTTTCAAATATTTAAGTGTTCATTAAAAAGTGTAGCCTTTGAGCTAGATTCCTATATTATCCTTAAGTGAGGTGCACATTTAAAGTACAATAATAATATATATGTATATGAATAGTCATCTATGGCCTTGAAATGTATTTTGGTCTGTTAGAATTACTTTTATTTAATAGGAAAAAATCCAAGAGGCTCAGTTTTCTCTTATAGACTCACATATTTCTGCACATATTGGACTTACATTGCTGCACATTTAAATTTTTTATTCTTCTCATGTTTTAATAGCCATTTAAATTCATAATTTTCACACCAGCAGAAGACAAAATTTAAAACTCTGGGGTAATTAATTGCCCTTCTCATCAAGATTTCTTTTAAGCCTCGAAAAATGTGTTGTTGCTGTCTGAGTTATTTTCTGTTTATGTTTATTTATTTTGATTCTGTTCATGCATCCTAAGATGCTAAGAGGTTTTAACAGAGAATATTTTGGATGTCATTTCCGGTTACTTTTTCTGTTGCAACAAAAAACTTTTGATAATTAATCAGTGGAAATTATGTACACATTAGAGAGTATAGAGAAAGATGGAAATTTGTTGAAGACGATATAAGACTAACACTTCCAGCTGATAACAGGCGATCACTTACGAAGTTCATTCAAATAAAATCCCAGGGATCTTGAAGTGCTGATTTGGTCTGTGCTGTTTAGTGCTTAAGGATGTTGCTGTTTCAGGTTGTCTGAGGTGCGCGATAGAATTCAACACATTATTGAACTTGAAGCTTGTATTTTTTCATTTTCTGTACTTTCTGAAGGAAATTATTGTTTTTGGTGGATACACTGGAGGAGAAGGTGATGTTATAGGAAGAGGGCAGTTATCTGTGGTGGGGTAGTTGTGTGCAATTGTGTATGGTAAGAACACAACATAAAACCTATTCTTTGCATAGCATTGCAAATTCCAGCTCATCTGACTATTCTATACTCACCTTTACACTTGGGAATAAAGATGAAAGACATTTATTTAGGAGATTAGAAATTACAAAAACTAAGCTGTAGTGCAGGAGTTGGCAAAGTCTGGTCTGTTGCCTGTTTATAGAAGTTAATGTGCCAATACACCTCTTAATAAAGTTCACACACGAACATACTAGTTACTAAAATCATGACTTTATATTTTAATTATATTGCATTTTCTCATAAAGTTGCAATTTATATTTTAGGTTTCAGTGGCATTGATAAGTCTATTTGAAACAATATTACTTGGTTACCTCAGTTATAAGGTAAGTTATTTTACCTAGCAGTTTTCTGCTGATAGAACACTTTATAAACGTTTACCCAGTATTCCTCTGTTTATAACTTATACTATAAGGATAAGGCAAGCATCTCTTAAACCACTTTAATTATTTTGGGCCTTTCTAGTACGTGATAAGAAACCGTGGTAATATGGTAACAGTTTCCTTGGTGGCTTAAAAGTACTTCACTAATTCCTGTGGGTTAATTTACCTATTACATGCATGCTTACAGTAAGGCAAGCAAATGGAATTGCTTGGCTTTTTATTGTTCTCAACCACTTTTCCTGACTGATACAAGAAACACTGAGAGAGTGAAAACATGTCTGTTAGTAATTGTTTTAATGAACTCTCTTAATTTTATTTTTTATTGAGCTCATCTTTGATGAAGAGCTTGACACTGTGCACTGTATAATTTCTTTTCTCAAAGAGTTTACAATCTAGAAAGAGAGGTGGGCAGGAGAAAATTATATGTATAATAATAACACCAGGTGGAATTTCATAGGTATGTTCATTAAGGCACAAATGAAGTACTATGAGGGTTCATAAAGATAGGTCATATTATGAGAGGAAAAGGAAGTACTCGAATGTCTTAAGGAGAGGCCTTGAATAAAAAAAAAAAAAAATAGTTACTTTTAATCAGGAAATGTGAAAAGACAGAACGGAAAGGATTGGTAGAATTAGCAAAGTCATGAAGGAAGGAATATATATATATATAAAATGGGGGAAATAGTAATTATTTAAGTTTGGTCAGACTATAGGGTATTTAAGAAAATATTTGGAGTCCCAGCGTGGTACAAACAGTTAACATGCTTGACTGCTAACTGAAAGGTTGGCAGTTTGAGTCCACTAAGCGGTGCCTTGGAAAAGCTCTGGTGGGTCTACTCCTGAAAAGCCAGCCACTGAAAACCCTCTGGGAAACAGGGCTACCCTGACAAACGGGCATCGACTCAGTGGCAGGGCTACCCTGATAAACGGGCATCGACTCAACGGCAGGGCTACCCTGATAAACGGGCATCGACTCAGTGGCAGGGCTACCCTGATAAACGGGCATCGACTCAGTGGCAGGGCTACCCTGATAAACGGGCATCGACTCAGTGGCAGGGCTACCGTGATAAACGGGCATCGACTCAGTGGCAGGGCTACCCTGATAAACGGGCATCGACTCAGTGGCAGGGCTACCCTGATAAACGGGCACCGACTCGGTGGCAGGGCTACCCTGATAAACAGGAATCGACTCAACGGCAGGGCTACGCTGATAAACAGGAATCGACTCAGTGGCAGGACTACCCTGATAAACGGGCATCGACTCAGTGGCAGGGCTACCCTGATAAACGGGCATCGACTCAGTGGCAGGGTTACCCTAATAAATGGGCATCGACTCAGTGGCAGGGCTACCCTGATAAACGGGAATCGACTCAACGGCAGGGCTACCCTGATAAACGGGCATCGACTCAGTGGCAGGGCTACCCTGATAAACGGGCATCGACTCAGTGGCAGGGCTACCCTGATAAACGGGCATAGACTCAGTGGCAGGGCTACCCTGATAAACGGGCATCGACTCAGTGGCAGGGCTACCCTGATAAACGGGCATCGACTCAGTGGCAGGGCTACCCTGATAAACGGGCATCGACTCAGTGGCAGGGCTACCCTGATGAATGGGCATCGACTCAGTGGCAGGGCTACCCTGATAAACAGGAATCGACTCAATGGCAACTGGTTTTTTTTTTTCTTTTAAGATATTGCTGGGGCGAAAAAAAAATTGGGACAATGTTTGGGAGCCATGATTAAAAACCATGTAATGAGAACTTGATGAGGTTGTTCAATACAGTTATAATTAAATTTTAGGGATGTTAGTTCAGAACCTCTGTGCAGCACAGGCAAACCGTCATCACACCGCCATGATTGAGGCATAAAGGAGAATCTGGAGAGAGATGTTGGCTGGAGGAAAGGAACTGGCAGATTTGATTTGTGATGAATTATGGAGGTTGAAACTAAAGAAACCATCAGCTGATTTGTTGCAATAGGTGAGAAGAAGGAAAAAGACAAATAATATTTTAAAGTCAGCCAGAATGACTGGGAATGTGGCAGCAAAACTAAGGAAGAATGATATCAGGATGATGAGTCAGGCTGGGGTCAAGTTAGATGGAATAATGGAAAGGATTTTAGAAATGATGAATTCGAGGTTTTGCTGGGAAAGCACTCAGATTTGACATGCAGTGTTTACAAAGTGTATACAAAGTAATAAGCAGGAATAGGCACCTGATGTCCAACAATCAGCTTTGGATGCTTTCCTTTCTTTTGGAAAATAGTGCTTGAAGGAATATTTTGAAGCTAAAAAAGAGACAGTGAAAGAGCTCGCACATGGTAGTATCTTATTACTAAATTATCTAGATAGGTATACACTAAGATGTTGACGAAAGATCTTTTAATGGTGTGCTAATATATCTCCCTTCATTAAAACCAAAACCAAACCTGTTGCCATCAAGTTGATTCCGACTCAAAGCGACCCTATAGGACAGAGAAGAACTGCCCCATAGAGTTTCCAAGGCTACATTCTTGAAAGCAGGCTGCTGGGTTCAAACAGCTGACCTTTTGCTTAGCAGCCAAGTGCTTAACCATTGTGCCACTAGGGCTCCTTTTTCCCTTTGCAATAGGTGCTCTATAAATATTTTGATTTATAAATCCAGATTGACAAATCTGCATTTTGGATACATAGAAAAATAATATAAAATCAGGTAAGTTAATATCTCAGATTTTATCTTCAAAGTTTTTTAGTACACAAGTGTGTGAAGAATGTTGAATGTGAGATATAAAAAGTAATACATTTTTGTAAAAAAATTAGGTATATGTTCTTTGTTGTTTTTTAAATTAAGTATACCCTGTCCATTAGTACAGAAGTGTGTAAAGAAATATAGCCTGGCCAAAATATGAATCTGCATTTATGAATGTATTTGATCCAACTTCTGGGTAAAAACCAATATGAAATTAACTTTGCTAATTTGCTAATAGAAGTCTTAGCCCTAATTTAAGAAGTAATTTTAAAAACACAGATTCAAGATAATTTTCCATTGCAATTATATGATGATGACATTTATAATTAATTATTTCCTGTCCTTTATAAATTGAGAGCAAAGCTAGAGGATAAATAATATTTCCATCCTGATCTTCATAAACAGTAATGGCTTAGATGGAGGGCCTGCAAGGAGAGGTAGATGGTAGTAAAGTCCTGCATGTTATGAAGAAAATCAAAGCAAAAAACCAAACCTGTTGCTTTTGAGTCAATTCCGACTCATCGTGACAGAAATAGTAAAAAGGAGTTGTGTGGCAGTGGAAGGGTGGTTGCTTTTAATTACCTTCTTTTTCCTCCCATAAATGCAGTCAAATCCATGCACTCTTTGGACTCTGTCAATAGAGTATTGGATAAATTTTTTTTTTTTGGAATGAGTAAATTATGTAATTGGTAACTATTAATGACCTAAAAATAAGGTTCTGGTTAGCAGAATCTAAAATAGAGCTTCTCCCCTCATACTGAGGTTTTAAGAAAAATAATAAGCCTGCAGAAATTGATATTGCATTAGTAATTGCATCCATTTCTAATATTGTTTTTGATACTTGTCTGGAAATATGTATATCTTTATCTATGCCAGTATCTATATCTATATCCACACGAAGATAGCATATATCTTTTTATATATATAATATATATGCAATAATTAAAAATATACTTTATATAATTTTCTTCAAGCACTTTATAATTCTTGACGTTAGACCTTGTAAAATAAGCATACATGAGTTAATCCTTAACAAATGAAAACAGCTTAAACTGTCATGGACGCTGCAGCCTCAGTTTACCTAGCATTTCAAAAACAAAGACTGATGAGTAAAAGCAAAATGAGCTAAAGTACTTAAAGTACATGTTCAGGTTAGTAAATAATGAATACAAATTCTGTGACATCAGCTATATTTTGTGTTTTTAATTCTGAAGTGTAAAAAAAAGAAGTGTAGGTCTGTATTTAAACCACCATTCCATTCATTTCGTAACTATTTGGCAAAGCAGTTGAGGTAATCAGCCTACACTAAAGTTCTTATTCTTCTTTTACCATAAAAAAAAAAAAAAATTGTTTTTTTAAATACCTCTAATTCTTTATTAACTGCTTTGAAAACAGTATTCTATTTATGCACACATTCATTAAGCCACTGCTGAGGAGTCCATGCCTGCTCATAGAGACCCCGTAGGGTTACCAAGGTTAGAAATCTTTGCAGAAACAGATTTCTCCCACACCTTTCTCCCACGGAGTGCTGGTGGTTTTGAACCTCTGACCTTTCTGTTAGCAGTTAAGCACCTTAACCATTGCCCCACCAGGGCTGCTGATTCTATTTATACACATGAATTCATTAGAACCTGAAAAAATAAAAACAAATCTAAGCACAATTTCCAAATCTTTCAAAATAAAAATTCATCATACCTAGAAGCCTTTTGTTAAATCTGCAATTCTTTTTTGTGTGATCATCTTTTTTTAATAAAGGCATTACTTTTGAAAAATTCACACCACGATGGGGTCATATCTAGGACTCCTTGGTACTTTATAATGGTTCTGGTGGTTCTGCCTACAGGTCCCTGAAAACGGTAAACCTAATCTTGTTAAGCTTAGAAATGCAAATTAAAGCCGGCCTTCTTAACACCATTTTCAATTTACTGAAAAACAAGTTGTGAAACTTTTTCATGAAATATTTTAAATGTAAATATTCTTAACCTTTAAGAATGAACTATTTTTGGACATTCTCTTGGCCCAAACTGGACTAAAAACAACTAAATTGTCATAAATCATACATGTTTTTTAAAGTATTTTTTTGCAGTTACCAAGCTAATAGCCCAAACTTACATTTTTCTGTACAATAAAAATAAAAGTGTGATACACTTTAGAAAAGCACATACTTTAGTGGTTTATTACTGATTAAAGAATGATACACCCATACCAAATGTAGAATAGCTGAATTAAGGGTTATGTATATTTTACTGAATACCACTGATGAAAAGAGGAACATAGAATTACACACTTACAACAAAGGAAGCTACTACTTAGCAATTTTTTTTTTAATTAAGGAATTATTTTTGAATGGAGACTAGTGCTTTTTATCTCCTTCATGAAAATAAGATTAAATGAAGCAAGTATTTGGCATAATTTTAAAACACACAGTGCCTGTCTTTTGAATTTTATTTTATGCTTCTCTACATGATGGCATTCTGTTGTTGTATCTTCTCTTTTCTTGTATTAGTTGCTTTTATCCTGTGGATTTATATGACATTAGTCTCATTAGGACTCCTTAATATCCAGTGTAACTTAGGGATACTTTCTATATTTGTTTTTCATTAGCTTATTTTAGAGGTGATAATTTGTGAAAAATGTCTCTAAATTCAGCAGAAAATCTGAGATCCTAAAATTAGACCCAATGAATATAACCGAACAATTATTTGTTTTTATCAGTGAACACATTGCTAAACTGTATACTTTTATATCATTAAAATTAATCCTCAGTAGGTAGATCATTTACTTGCTATAAAATGGAAGTGAATTTGCTCTGAATTAGCAATAGCATGGTTGAAATAATGTAGTAGTAGTTTTTATTTAGGAGTGTCTTAGTTCCTTAGAATTAAATATATGTAGATATAGGTAGATAGATAGATAGATAGGTGCGTTATCTACTTATCTGTCAGAGTCCTGGTGGCGTAGTGGTTAAGAGCTTGGCTGCTAAATTAAAGGTCAGCTGTTTGAATCCACCAGTCACTCCTTGGAAACCCTATGGGGCAGTTCTACTCTGTCCTGTAGAGGCACTGTGAGTTGGAATTGACTTGACGGCAAGTTATTTATTTATTTACTTTTGGCCTGTCTGTCTCTTTGTATCTACTAAAAAAAAAAAAAAAGTCTATCAAAAATCAGAGATTTACTTCAAGAAATTGGTTCATGAGATTGTGGGGAGCTGACAAGTCCAAGATCTATAGGTTGGGTGACAGAAGAGTGGAGTAAGTTTTTTGACAAAATGTCTCTTTATAGTCTGAACGCAGAACACATGTAACTTCTTTTTTGCTCTAAAGGTTTTCAACTGATTGACAACTGCCTACGTTATGATCTATTTTAGAAACAGAATTAGGAGGTATTATTGACAAATTATATGTAATGTGTGAAAGGAAGATATAAAAGGTTACCCCCACAATTTTTGGCTTGTGCTGCTGGGGGCCAGTCAGGGCAAAAATCATAAATTTTGTGTTTAAACATATGACATTAAAGATGGTTTTGAGACATCCATGACTCAGTTGATTAGGCAATTGGAGACCTGCATCAAAATCTCAAGAGATACAATAGTCATCTGAGCTCGAGATGCAATATTGGAAGTCATCAGGTTATTTTTGATCATCAGTTGAAGCTAACAGCATAGATGAAATTACTTAAGATTGGTATATAGCCAAGAGCTCTTAAACTGCTTTCCTCCAGAAAATTTCTATTGAATGAACTCTTGTGGTTACAAGTTTAATAATTTACACTTGGCTACATTTAGGGAAGCTTTAAACAATGAAGTTCTTTCAAGTGTTTCTATTTAGATTCAACAGAAAGATAAGTAAATAAGGAAGTTTAAAAAGTAAAACAAACATGTAAAGTAAGGAAAAGAGTATGTATAAAAAAATCTGAGAGTTTCATTCATTCGTTTACATACTCTCTGAGCCCCAATAGGCATATAAACAAGGAGATTAGTGCTGGAGGCATGAGAAGTAGGGCCTTCCAGGCGGAGGGAGAAGCGTGAGTCAAGTTAAAAAAGTATAAAATACACTAACTTGTCCAGGGAACTGAGTAACATTCCGTGTGTCTGAATTTGTGGCTGAATTCATGGTAGGGATAGAAATAGAGTAAGTATAAGTCAGACCAGTAGCCCAAGTCCAAATCGTGCAGGTTCATATAATATAATGAGGGGAGTTTGGATTTTATTGTGTTGGCAATGGGAATCTGGCATTGAAGAAAGACTCCTCTGGCGTTAATATGGAAGATAAGTTAGAACAGGACCCAACCAAGTCAGATAACAGTTAGGGATTTTTTTTGTAAGGATTCAAGTAAAAAATAAGTCTGAATTCATGTGGTATATATGAAAATGAAGGGAAGAGAGCCATCAGGGATATAAAATACTTTTGTTTACCATGGACCAATTTGTCCAGTGTGTCACACCTGTCAGAGAAACTATTAATCTGTTCTGTGTGTTAATGGAAATATACTTGTGTATCATCAGCGGTAACTGTCCCATACCCTTAATCTTTTTTGCTGGTCAGCTCAGTCCCTTTTCCTGTGCACGATTATTGATGCCTCTGAATGATGTACAATTTCAAGTAAAAACACAGCAAGAAAAGAGTAGCCAAATGTTAAGCTTTCTGGAAACTGAGTCATGCAAAAACATTTGAAGAGATAGTAGTATATAACCTGTACAATTAAAAAAAAATGCCTAACTATAACCATTTATAACCAGTTTATTGAACAGGCCTGACTCAGTGCAACTAAGGGAAAGTTTAAGCTTCCCATCCTTCTCCTTCATGTTCGTGAATCTTCCTTCTGGTCCATACAGATCGGGTGAAATCTAGAGCAGGCCCCATAGCTTTTCTTCTCTCCATTTGCAAGGCAAGTTTCAGTTAAGTACTTAAGAAATTAGGATCAATGTATGAAAAGTTTAAAATTGCTTTTGCCCTTCCTTAGCTTATACTTACTTGGGGTGAAGGGTTATCATGGACGCTATCTCCTATTTCCACCACCTCTTTTATTGGAAACCAGCTGCTTTTGGCCCCTCCAGGGCTGAGGAGGAACAGTGAGGGAAGTGAGGCCAACATCTGGGATGGAGTTGCCTGACTGGCACAGTTATGGTTTGGTGTTGGGTCCCTCAGCATGGCAATTACAAGTGCTGGCCCTTTGTCCCCAGAGGGCCTTTGTGTCTCTGCTGAATCTCCCTGAGGGCCATACTGTCTCCGTTTGGTCCTGAATAGCTTACACCCAAACCCTGACTTCTTGATGTAAACACTTGATGTAAAACACTGGTTACATCCTTTAGGGTCTGTGGCTGCTTCTTAGAAAAAAGGCACCTTCGCCTTGTCATTAGCTCACTCTCATTTGGGCCCTCTATCTCTTTGCTCTGCCATCTCCTCATTTTTAGACATTTTTACCGTGAGTCAAGTACTAACCTCTGTCTGAGCCAAGCTCTTTAATTGGTTCCCTTGGGCCCTTCTCACTTAGCTTGAGGTGATGAAAGAAACACTGTAGCTCCTCTAACATCCTTCTGGAGAGAAGTCCTCACTGCTGTCCTCTACATACAACCCCTCTACCACTGGAGGTGGGTAATGAACCATCGCTAACAAAACCATTCCTCAGTACCTTAGCACCTTGATTTCATTGTAATTTTAGGCCTTTGGGGCCTCAAGGAGACCTGAGACCGACTCCGAGTATAACAATCGGTATTATAAAATAATTGGAAAATCCAGGGCAGCTGATTTCAATTCCCCATTCCAATAAGTAGCTCTTTTCATAAAAGAATAAGCTGCTTTAGGAAGTTTTGAATTTTGTGCCGTTGGACACCATTTGAGCATGTTTCAGTGAAGACCTGTTAATATCAGGGACTTGTGCACTTTCACAGGGTGCTGCAGTGAGAAGGGCAACAGCTTATTTTAATGTCTGATGTCACCTTTTTGAAATTGCTAATCATTTTTGAACAAGAGGCCCAGAATTTCGTTTTGCCCTGGGCCCCACAAATTATGTTCTGATTAATACTGTTGACCTGTGTGAGTCAGGTTCTTGACGATTGAAAGAACCTTTCCTTTCCTTAGGGTTATGAGGTTCTAAATGTGGGCCACTCTATGAAATATAAATTTTGTTGAAATTTTATTAAAACAAAAAGCAGTGTTAATAACCATCATATAGTGTGTGTTTTGCAAACTATTTAGTGTACTTTATAGTTAGTGAATATAATTATTATAATGAAAAGCTGAGTCATTTTTAAGTTCACTCCATAGGTTTTATTAATGTGTTTTAATTTTACTAGTAATTTTCCTTCCATGAAATATTATATGATCAAATACGTTATGTGTAATATTCAAGGGCTATCAGGAGCATCTGGTTTACTTCTTAAATTTACCATACAATTGAGAGAGTACAGTTACATTCAGAAAAATAATCTTTACATAACGATTCTATGTTCTGTTAATATAAGTGTCCCTATTGCTAGAGAAATTCTAAGTTATACCTTTTTTCCCTTTAATGGAATTCAGTATAATTGACTTTCATTTTTATTCATTCTTTCTTGGAAGGGAAACATCTGGGAACAGATTTTACGAATACCCTTCGTCTTGGAAATAATTAATGCGGTTCCCTTCATTATCTCAGTAAGTGCTAAAAGAATCTAAAAATAATTATGTTGTTAGATTTAAGAAGATTCTTTAAGTCTAAATACCATTACATAATGTATTAGCTGAAATAAATGGATTTAAACTTTGGTTAGAGTCACAGTATTAATAAATAAACAGGAAAATGGGTTGGAAAACTGGACTGTGCTATTAAATGAAAACTCTTTTAATGAGATGTAGTACAACAGCAAAATGAAATGCTTTTTAGAAATATACACTCTAGAGCTGCCTCTTGAACAAAAGTAAATATTGCCCACACAGATCAATAAGTATTTACTCCATTTCTTGTTTACATGGTAGAAATATTTCTTTTAAAATAGAGAAACTGAGTAGAATCAAATGTTTATCTATGAAAATTTTCTCATACTGAAAATATATTTATCTCTAGTTTAACCAAAGAACTTACTAAATCCAACTTTCTCTTTAGTAAGAAGGTTGCCAAAAATCAGACGAGCAGCAGCAGCAACACCTTCTTTCTCAAAGTTCTATGTAATACCCATGCTACCGTGATCCTATTCTACTTTGGTTCCCAAAATACATAACCAGCATTTGCCTATTTTTAAATTAGATTTTAATCTCAATTTGATAGAGTTTTAATAATGCCTATTGTTTTTTTTTTTTTTTATTGTTGGGATTATAATTTAAGTAGATATCTGAAGTTGCTCATTTCTGACAATTATTTTAATTTGAGTATTTACTTAAAGGAGCAACTGGAACTAGATTAAACAATGAGGCTAACTAAATATAATTCCAACTGAACATGATTCCTCAATGTCACTTACAGTTGTTGAATCCAAAGATAGTGAGAAGTGGTCATGTATTAAAAGGGCAGAATCTTCTCTCCTTGTTCCTGCTTTTCAGCTTCCTTTGCAGGAAAGAGTCTATGTTTACCATATGTGGTCACACTAAAAGCTTTATGATATAATTAGCATACTTACATATAGCTGACATCTAGTGAGAACTTATTTTCTTTATGGTTTTACAGTAAAAAAATTTTCCTAAGAGACAATGAATGAAAAGATCCTATCTATTCCTTCCGTTTCATTCATAATATGAGTATGAAGTATTTGCCACATGTTTTCATTGTCCTTAATGACTTTTTTTGTTTGTTCTACATTTCTGTTTGATCTACTGGATATAATTTCTTGCTTTGAGAGAAAAGTTGTAGTTTTCGTTTGTTTTTCAGATATTCTGGCCTTCCTTAAGGAATTTATTTGTGCCAGTCTTTCTAAATTGTTGGCTTGCCAAACATGCCTTGGAAAATATGATTGTGAGTATTAAAGTGAAGTGTTAAAAGAAAAATATTTTTAAAATCCCTTTATTTCCTTCTTACGTTCAGTGTTCATATCAAAGAGAGATGGTGATTTGGTGTTTTAGTTTGGTACTTTCACATTCTGCTTTCTCCCATAAAATGTAAAATTATACTATTGGCATTTATTTAATTATCATTAAATTTCCAAATGCTTCATTTTTAAACTTATTTGAAGGCAATTCAGTATCTTAGTAATGAGTTTTATTTAAATGTTCATAAAATGATTTTTTGGTAAAATACTATCAAATATAATACATAATATGAATACATAAGCTATCTGTTGGTTTATATCCCACTGAGAATGAAAACTTGCAAAATGCTGACATTGCCAAGTCCCTACTTTTGTGAGATCCTATAATCTGTTGAACAAAAGTGGTTCAGATTTCTAAATGTCAGCAAACCAAAACCTAATTGCTTTTATATGAGTCCAACTAGATAGCCAGTCTTCTGGATGCAAATAAACTTCACTTCCATTGCAATTTGTGGATTATAATGGGATCCCTGGTTTTAAAGATTTAGGCAGGAGATGCTGTCAAACCACACTTAACTGTAGTAGTTTCATATTCCGTGTAAATTTGTAGGGTTGTGTGTTGGAGCTAGAAACCCCTTTTTTAAAGCCATCTTTTTAGATTTGGCTGGGGTGGGGGTGAGTGGGGTAGTAGGAGGGAGAAAGAGAAGCAGAAGATAGGGTAAGAGATGCAGAACCGAGAGCTGTCCCACAGTTGTACTTTGCCCAAGAATGACCTGTTTGGAAGGACTGGTTTATACCTATGACCCAAATACATTTACTGTACGCTTCAATACTTATAACCTAGCTGTAAAACATTTGCTGTTCATGCCTTCAGTCTGCAGATGTTATAATGGATCCACTGCATGCTAAGCACTCTAACAGGCAGATGATTTAACTTTTCTTTTGCATTTCTGTTTTGGCAAAAAATAAATAAATACCTATATTATAGGCTTTCTGAGAATTAAATTAAATTACACATACACTCATACACACATGCACACAAACATGTATGATCTATACTTGAGTAGTATTATGTCTGGTATAAACGTAGTAAGGACACAATTATTAATTTTATTCCCTTTTTGTTTAGCATGTACTAATAAAGCCATCTAATCACATTTTTGTTTTAAACAAGTGATTTACATAATAATTAGCCATACTCTACTTCTTAATTTTTAAATGTAAATTTATTTTAGGTTTTATTTAAAAAAATAAAAAATAGAGAGATACTAAAAACTAAGCCTAGCTACATAACAAACCAGAAGCAAACCCACTGCCATCAAGTCAATTCTGACTCATAGTGACCCCATAGCTTTTCTGAGGCTGTAAATCTCCATAGGAAGCAGACTGCCACATCTTTCTCCCATGGAGCCACTGGTGGTTTCGAACAGCTGACCTTTTGGTTTGCAATCCATTGCTTTAACCACTGCACTACCAGGGCTTCTTAAGCCTAGTTACATAGAAAAATAAAATTTGTTGGGAGATAAACTTATTTTTCTTTTAAATAACTTTTAAACAGGCATTTTAACCCAAGGTTTGGCCAAAAGGGGTATTTGGAAAATATTTGAATATTCACAGCCAGAAAACCATACCCATTGCCAGTGAGTTGATTCTGACTCATAGCGGCCCTATAGGACAGAGTAGAACTGCCCCATAGGGTTTTCAAGGAACAGCTGGTGGATTCAAACTGCCAACTTTTTGGTTATCAGCTGAGCTCTTAACCACTGTGCAATCAGGGCTCCTGGATATTTATAATAGCAGGTAAATATTTCTAAACAGTCACGTTAAGTAACCACTGGAGTCTCATGAAAATGCATGGAAAAAGGATGGGGGTGTGTGGCCAATGGAATGGTTTGCACAGACAATGAGGTGTTGATTGCTCAAAAGAAACACTTGTTTCAATAGGCATAGATTGTTGAAATTGCCAGTGAAGAAAAATACACCAGGCATAGGGAAGGACTCTTTGACTATTACCATGTTATTAGTTGTTGGAAAAAAATAACCAAGAGAGGGACTATTAGTCAATCATTGAGATAAAAGGTAATGTTTTGCAGTACTCATTTAAGATTCATTTTCTATTTTATTTTAGTTTTTTATTTTGCTTCTCTTCTTCTTGCTCGTTGCTAAACTTTTATCTGTTTTTCTGCTAACCCTTCTTCCAGAAAAAAAAAAAGGATGAGAGGTGAAATTCTAATTAACCAATTTAGTTATTTGTTTTCATAACAGTTCTAATTAAATGTGTGGTGGAGGAAGAAAAAAATATTGGCTCATTGAGGTTTTTGTATTGGTTATTTATGCTATACTGATTTTAAAACCATTAGATTCTTATTACAAAATTGGAGGCAAACAGAAAAATATAAAGCCAAAAATTATAAACATCCATAAGTCACAAAGACTAAACACTAGTAATATTTATATACTTCCAATATTTCCTATACAGAAACACACAGATTTCAGACGTGGGCTTATTTTATTTGTTCAATTTTATAACTGGAATTTTTTTCATATAGCAGTGTGTAGTAGATTTCTGTATTAGTAAATATTCCTCTTTAGATCATTTTTAATGGGTGTGTCTAAGTCTATTATATCGATACTGATCAATTTATTTAACCATGTTTTGTTTTACTGCATATTTTAATAGTAATTAACATTCATTATTTCATATGAGTATTATCATTTTGTATTAAAGATTAACATACATAAATGCTTGTTCCCATCTCATAATTTTCATGTTGTTTATTTAAAGATGTTATTGGTAAATAATGAATGAATGAATGAATTAATGAAGAACATAAAAAACATATTTCTGAATTTTAACCTACATTACCTAATTGCTTTCCAAAAATTTAGAACAAATTACATGACTGGTATCATAATTTAGTGCTCATTATTTGCAAACTAAACTCCATTGGGTGTTATAATTGTTTTTATTGTTAACCAGTTGGAAATGTGCAAAGTATATCTTGAATCTACATCTATTTTAATATTAATGAAATCAAACCTTTAAAAAAAATTTTGTTCACTGGCTTCTTATTCAATTTTTATTTGAAATTGCCTGCTATAATTTTTGTTATTTTTATGATTCAGAAAATGAGATTTGATCTTAGTTTCACCCAGCTGTTACATCCACCTTCTTTGAATATCTTATTTTCTGATCTTTTGTTTATTATGGAGAAATTTCCATAATAGATTATGTTAACCATGAAAGATTTGGGGGGAGTTTAATGGAACATCTTTCCAAGCGTTTACAAGGCACACAAAATGAAATCCAGTGTTTTTGTGGTCTTTCTGTAGTGTTACTTTGGAATATGAATTGAGTTTAATGGAACATCTTTCCAAGCGTTTACAAGGCACACAAAATGAAATCCAGTGTTTTTGTGGTCTTTCTGTAGTGTTACTTTGGAATATGAATTGTATGGTTATTTGTAGACCTAAGACCTATATAAATATGCTGCTATGTTAATTTAAAGCATATATATTCATTAAGCACAGTGTAGTTAAAATGTAATGTGTTTTAAACTCATGCATATTTAGTATTTATCAAAATTTACAATATGCTTTTTTCTGTATTGTTATAGAATGATCTGCACAGAGCCATTCAGCGTACACAGTCTGCAATGTTTAATCAAGTTTTGATTTTAATATCTACATTACTATGTCTTATCTTCACCTGGTAAGATTGTGCATATCAGCATTTTTACTCTGTTTTCTTTAATTATAGTTTCTAAGGAAAACAATATAAAAATCTAGTTAGTAGTTGACGAAAATGAAATAGAATAATATTTGCCAGGAAAAGTAACCAGTAACCCACAGAAATAGAAGTTAAGTTCTTCTTTTAGCCTACAGAAAAAAAAAAAAAAAAAACAACAAGAAAGCACATATACTATTTGGTATTGATATTTATTGCAGCTCTGACATTTCCCCAAACACTATAAACAGCAAAATCACAAGAATTTGTACTGCATGTCACAGTTGTCAAAACAAGAATTTCTCCATCAAGCCGCTGACATGGAGGTGCCTTTCAGTATCCACAGTCTTCAAAGCAGAAACGTTTTTGAAAAAACCGTCATTGCCCCTCACTGTCTCCGCCTTTGCTTCATCTACATGATGTTTAGTGTGCGATCAGGCAGAAAGCAGGAGTGAGTCCTCTGACAGTGCGGGGGAAGACCGGGCCCTTTGCTTTGTTCCAGAAAACAGTTCCTCTTACGGAAGGTCACACTTTGGCAATTATAGAACAACTCAATGTGAAACGGTGTACTGTACATAGAGATTCATGCAGGCCTTTAAATAGAGAAAAAAATGTGAAAACCAGAAAATGAGGTAGAATAATGTGTCTGTTTGGCAGGAGTCTTAGATATTAGATGTAAGTGTGCTCTGACCCGGATTTGACCCTACTAGGAGAGAAAAAGCTAATTAGGAAGTAGGAATGCACACATACTCTAGCACAACAGAACGAGATAAACATATATTAATATGCATTATGTGTGTATATGAAAATACGGGTATGCAGATATGACAGCTACTTTGCATGATGCCTTTGAGTATAAAACAGCCCTCTCAAATTGACACAGTGTCATACTATTTTTTAGATTTTTTAACTCTTCAGGAATTGTTTTATAGTTTATCCAGTAAACATTTGACTGCATAAATATGAAATACTAACAGCAATGACTTCCCTTAATTTTAATAAAATGTCATTATTTTATTAACTTAGGAGTTTTCTCATTTTGAGGAAAAGTACTTAAAATTTTTTATATATGTATGGATATGTTAATTTTTAAATTGTTGAAAGGAAAATTCCAAAAAAAAAAAACCTAGTGATTTCTAGATATATTGTGGGATTCTGTTAAAGGGTAATTAATAAAGAGGTAATTGAAATGTTAATGCCAAATACGGATTTTTTTTTTTTTTTTTTTTTAACATGATAACACTTCAGTACTTCTGCTCAGGAGGCATATCCTCACCACAGTACAGGACCATCTCCAGTGAGATCTCTGCTCCTCTTTTGTGCCTAGGACTTCTATTTTGGGAGATTAGTTTTTATTTTCAAAAGAAGCAAATGGGTGAATTCTGTAACTTTCTTATACCCAGGGATGAAACAGTGCTAGATAAGGAGTTTTTGTGATCTACATGAAATTTCCGGTATATAATATATTCATCATTTGAATCATGAATGTTTTACTACTTGTTTTATTTCTAGTTATAGTTGCTGTTGTTGGTGATGTGTGTGTGGGTTTGTGGGTGGTAGTTGAGTGGTGGTTTTGACATATGCTATCTAATGATTTCAGCTGTGACCAATGTGGAGCTATGAGTCTGCCTCTTAATGTGCAAGTATTATAGAGTTATGCTTAGCTACATAGCTATTGCTTTAATCACATATACCTTAATATTCATCTCATTATGTTTTTAAATTATAAGGATCTAGAATGAATTAAATTATTTAGAATGAACTAAATTTGGATTTTCGTATATTCTAGCATTGCAAGCAAAATGACTTCATGAATACTGATAATCATAATAAAGTAGAATAAGTCTTATTTGAAATTGAAGTCAAAAGAGTAGTTGTCAACCAGGAAAAACAATTATTAGTGAAATGTAAATGTTGTTCTTTTATTCACAAAACTCTAGATAATCTGTTCAGAACTGGTACACCAACTTGATAATGTTGGAAATAAGTTTTCTTATATTTTATTTTTCTGCTATTCTCAAAATATGGTTACCATCATGGTTCAAGATGGCTGTTCTAGTCTTGCTATTGCATCCTAACACCAGCCTACAGAAATGGTAGTAAAATAGAGCGGGTATGGCCCTTCTTTTTAATGTACAATCCAAAAGTTGGATATATAATTTAGATTCCTAATTATGGACTAGATTTTGGTTATATATTCACCGTAGGAATGGAGTCCTGGGGACACGGTGGTTAAGATCTCAAGCTGCTAACCAAAAGGTGGACAGTTTGAATCCACCAGCCATACCCTGGAAAACCTATGGGCAATTCTGCTCTGTCCTATAGGGTCACTATGAGTCAAAATTGACTCAATGGCAATGGTTTTTGGGAGCTTCAAGGGGCCTGAGAAAATGTTGTCTAGCTGGGCAGCAGTGTGACCCACTGAATATTGTGCTGCCATGGAAAAGAGAAACACTGGATACTGAGGAACAATAAGACATTTCAGCCACTGATTAATTGCAAAAGTTCCTCTGTACATTCGTTGTTTAAAATTCAAGGCTATACTTTCTTGAAGCCCTTGGTCAAGTTAGTTTATCTGGCCTTAATTTCCACTCTGTTATACTAAAAAAAATCACCTTGGATCCCTGGTGGTGCAGTGGTTAAGAGTTTGGCTGCTAATCAAAAGGTCAGTAGTTCGAATCCACCAGCCACTCCTTGGAAACCCTGTGGGGCAGTTCTGTTCTGTCCTGTAGGGTCACTATAAGTTGGAATCGACTGGACGGCAATGGATTTTTATTAATTACTTTATAGGTGTTCTAAGCATGACAATCTACTAATAAAACTACAGAACTGAACTAATATGTCTGAAAATATATTTAACAGAAAATATGGGAAATTATCTTCCTCAACTGTGATGCACTCAGGTTTTCTGCACTCCCTACATATTTCTAATACTCTAGTTATCCTTGTTAAGTTAAACATAATGGTAGTATCTCTCTGGGTGCAATACACTTATTTTTTGGCAATACACTTAATTTTATAGAGGAGTTTTAGGTTCTCAGAAAAATTATTCAGAGAGTACAGAAATTTTCTATATACCTCCTCTCCCCTTGTACAGGTTCTCCAGTTATTAACAACTTGCATTGCTGAGGTACATTTGTTACAATTGATGAACTGATACTGATACATTATTATTAACTAAAGTCAGTAGTTTACAGTAGGGGTTCACTCTTTGTGTTGTACAGTTTTATGGGTTTAAACAAATGCGTGATGCTTTGTATCCACTATTGCAGTGTCATGCAGAATAGTTTCACTTCCCTTAAAACGTCCTGTGCTTCACCTTGTTGCCAACCCCTGCCCTTAAACCCTTGGCAACCACGGATTTTTTCCTGGTGGCTCAGTGGTTAAGAGCTTGGCTGCTAACTAAAAGATTGGCTGTTTGAATCTGCCAGCTACTCCTTGGAAACCCTATGGGGTGGTTCTACTCTGTCGTGTAGAGTTACTATGAGTCAGAATCCGCTTGACGGCAATGGGTTTGGTTTTGGTTTTCTATGGTTTTGCCCTTTCCAGAAAGTCATATAATTAGAATCGCACAGTGCTTTTTCAGACTGGCTTATTTCGCTTAGTAATATGCATTTAAAATTCCTCTATAGCTTTTCGTACTGGGCAGTTCTACTCTCTCCTATAGAGTCATTATGAGTCAGAATCAACTCAATGGCAATGGGCTTGGCTTGGCTTGGGCTATCGGTTTTTGTATCTTGTAAACTCATTTCTTTTTCTTTCTGAATAATATACTATTTTTTTTATCACTGAATATCAAATGTACCATCCTTTTTTCTTAATCCATTCACCAACTGAAGGACTTTTTGGTTGCTTCCAATTTTGGCAATTATGAATAAAGCTGCTATAAACAATTGTGTGCAAGTTTTTGTATAGACATAAGTATTCAACTCATTTGTGTAGACACTTAAGAGTGTGATTCTGGATGATATGGTAAGCCTATGTTTTTTTTATGTTTAGTTTTGTAAGAATCTGCTATACTGTCTCCCAAAGTAGCTACACCATTTTTCATTCTCACCAACAACATATGAGAGATTCTGTTGCTCCACATCCTTATCAGCATTTGGTGTTGCCAATTGTTTCGATTTTAGCCACTGTAATAGGTGGCATAGTGGTTAAGTGCTACAGCTGCTAACCAAGAGGTCGGCAGTTCGAATCCGCCAGGTTCTCCTTGGAAATGCTATGGGGCAGTTCTGCTCTGTCCAATAGGGTCGCTATGAGTCGGAATCGACTCGACGGCAGCGGGTTTGGTTCTGGAATAGGTGTGTCCTTGATGTCATCAAGGACATCTTGCTTGAAGGAAACAAAAGAGGCTGTTAAAAAGACAGAAAAGACCAAAATGAATGTCAGAAGAGACTCTGAAACTTGCACTTAATGCCTACTAGCTAAAGTGAATGGAAGAAATTATGTAAAAGAGCTGAACAGAACATTTCAAAGGGCAGGTGGAGAAGACAAAGTATTATAATAACATTTGCAAAGACCTTGAGTTAGAAAACCAAAAAGGAAGAACATGTTCAGCATTTCTCAAGCTAAAAGAGCTGAAGAAAAAATTCAAGCCTCCAGTGGCAATATTGAAGGCTTCTATGAGCAAATAAATAAATAAATATATTTTTTAATGTGCAAAATACTGAATGACACAGGAAGCATCAAAAGTAGATGGAAGGAATACAGAGAGTCACTGTACCAAAAAGAATTGGTAGGTGTTCAGTCATTTCAGGAGGTAGAGTATAATCAAGAACTAATGGTACTGAAGGAAGAGGCACAAGCTACACTGAAAACATTGGCAAAAAACAAGGATCCAGGACAACACCAATTGAGATGTTTCAACAAAAGGAGGCAGCACTGGAAGTGCTCATTCACCTATGCCTAGAAATTTAGAAGACAGCTGTCTGGCCAACTGACTGGAAGGAATCCATGTTTGTACCCATTCCAAAGAAAGGTGAGCCAATGGAATGCAGAAATTATCAAACAATATCGTTAGTATCATATACAAGTAGAATTTTACTGAAGATCATTCAAAAGCGGGTGCAACAGTACATCGACAGGGAACTGACAGAAATTCAAGCCAGATTCAGTAGAGGAAGTGGAACGAGGGATATCATTGCTGCTGTCAGGTGAATCCCTGTTGAAAGCAAAGAATAACAGAAAGATGTTTACTTGTGTTTTATTGACTGTGCAAAGGCATTCAACCCTGTGGATCATAACAAGTTATGGGTAACATTGTGAAGAATGGGAATTCCTGAACCTTTATCTGTGCTCATGAAGAATCTGTACATAGACAAGAGACAGTTTCAACAGAACAAGGGGACACTGGTATGGTAACGTCAGGAATAGTGTGACACAGGATTGTATCCTTTCACCATACTTCTTCAATCTGTATGCTGAGCAAATAATCCAAGAAACTGGACCATATGAAGAAGAACTAGGCATCAGGATTGGAGGAAGATACATTAACAACCTGTGATATGCACATGACACAATTGTGCTTTCTGAAAGTGAAGAGGACTTAAAGCACTTACTAATGAAGATCATAGACCACAGCCTTCAGTATGGATTACACCTCCATAGAAAACAAAAATTCTCACCACTGGACCAGTAAACAACATCATGATAAATGAAGAAAAGATTGAAGCTGTCAAAGATTTCATTTTACTTGGATTCATAATCAATGCCCATGGAAGTAGCAGTCAAGAAATCAAAGGATGCATTGCAAATCTGCTGCAAAAGACCTCTTCAATGTGTTAAAAAGCAAAGATGTCACTTTAAAGACTAAAGGGTGTTTGACCCAGGCCTTGGTGTTTTCATTTGTCTCATATGCATGTGAAAGCTGGGCAATGAATAAGGAAAACTGAAGAAGATTGCGGGTCTTTGAATAGACCATGAACTGCCAAAAGAAGGAACAAATCTGTCTTGGACGAAGTACAACCAGAATGCTCCTTAGAAGTGAGGATGATGAGACTTTATCTCACATATTTTGGGCATGTTATCAGGAGGGACCAGTTCCTGGAGAAGGGCATTATGCTTGGTAAAGTCGAGAGTCAGTGAGAAAAGGAAGACCCTCAATGAGATGAATAGGCACAGTGGCTGTGCCCATTCATAACAAGGATAAGAAGGACCATGAAGATCTTGCAGGACCAGGTAGTGTTTTGTTCTCTTGTATAAAGGGTTGATGTGAGTCAGAAGCTACTCAACAGCACCTAACAACAACAACACAATAGGTGAGTAGTGGCATCTCATTGTTGTAATTTGCAAATCCTTTATGATATATGATGTTGAGCATATTTTCATATGCTTATTTGCCATCTGTATATCTACTTCTGATAGGTGGTGTTTAGATTTTTTTTGTCCATTTTTTAGTGGGTCTTTTGTTGTCTTATTGTTGAGTTTTAAGAGTTCTTTATATATTTTGGATACAAGTCCTTTATGAGACAAGTGTTTTACGTATATTTTCTCCCAGTCTGTGGGTTGCTGTTTTATCCTCTTGATATCTGGATGCATTTAATACTTTTAATTTTCTGAACACAGCATCACAGCATACCCATGTCTTTTATCTCACTTTGCCCCGAGCAGTTTTCCTTATTAGATCTTAGAATAAGGTGACTAGTAGAAACCACAGGTATAGTGCCTAAGAAAATGATTCTAGGCAACAGACAGGGAAAAGATTTTTTAAAGATTAAAAAATAAAAATTATATTAGAAGAATTTAGAAGTATTCCCTGTAAATAAAGATTCCATCATTTCTGGCCCTGCTCTCTGAATATTGAGCCATATACCATGTTGCAAATTATCATTATTTTTCCTGCCTTTCCCATAAATAAGAATATCTCAGATGCCCTTTTTACACTGTAGCAAGGTTAGTCATAACTAATTGTTGTTACATTGTATCATAGAACAAAACTATCAGTATATTTCCAAATTAGAACTATTGATAAATTCATTTTAATTTAAGCCCCAAAGATTCAGGACTAATATTTGATGAATTGACTGTGTTGTTCTAGAATCTTGGAGTCTTACCAATAGCCTTTTTTAGAAGGCCTCTATATAGTTTTAAAATGTATCATTTCTTCACCATTATTCACATTACAAAGAACTATCATTATGCATCTGTCTACAAGAGAGATTATGCACAGTGCCAAACTGAAATAAAAGTTAAGCTGCTGACCCACTCTCAGTAGGGAATGTTCTCAGAATTGTTTTTCCTGTCGTTGTAATGAAATCGGGCTAATACGTCCGCATGTTGCTACGTACCCATCTTGATCAGTAATGCACGTTTCCAAGACAGCTGGGATTTGTGATTCAGCCGGGAGCTCTGAAACAAAGCAGAGTAAACTGGTAGATCCGGGAATTAAGTACATGACTTTAGCTTAATTACCAAATTATTCTTACCAATAATAAGTAGTATAATTTATAATGCATTTTTAAAAATTTTGCTCTGATGGACATATTTTGCACCTATTTTTTAAAGCTTTAATTTTATGTTTAAAATGGTATGCAAGTATACATATTTTCCTGTTCCTTCGTCGGAAACCCTGGTGGCATAGTGATTAAGTGCTATGGCTGCTAACAGAGCTATAACTAAAGAGTTGTGTTATTTAACAGTTATTTGTTTTGGTACAGTGTAAAAAAAAAACAATTCACTTGCTCAGTCTTATTTCAGAGAAAATTAAACCCACTTCTTTAGTGTTTAAAATGTGATCACCTAAGCATTATTTACATGCTTAATTCAAAAGTATTTGAAATTTTTGTGCACATCCTTGATTAATACTTATTTGAACGCCAAATGCTTTTCTATTTACTAATTCAACTGTTAAGGTGAACAGCCACTTTACAGTGGATAATGAGAAGATACGTACTGTAGTTTGGAAGAAATGTTACAATATGTGTGGTCTTTCTAGCCATGGTCTTGTAACTCCCACCCAGGTGATTGTGTGATAGGGTAATTGTGACCTACCAAGGGGACTGGTCAGTTTTGCCTTAAAAGAGAGCCAATTCCAGAGCAGTGAGGAGGAGCCCAGCACCACTGAGGAGGGAGAAACCAGCAGGAAAGAATCGGCAGCAGGAGAAGGTGTGGTGGGCTTCCCTGTCTGTGGAGAGAGAAAGCTGAGTGCCTGTGGGCAGAGACTGAGGGTCGGGGAACGGCTGGGAGGAGGCTATCATGATGGAAGAACTGTATCTTGGGAGTTGCCGAGCATGAACTGTAACTGTTACTTACCTAATAAACCCCATAACAGTGAGTAATGTCTTTGAGTTCTGTGTGGCCATTGCAGTGAATTACCAAACCCAGCAGACATAGAGAGTGCTGTCTGAGGGATGGTCGGTGTCAGAATTTGTAAAGATGGCCCAGAGAGGAGGACTGTCTGACCTCCACCTCATAGGAATCAGCCTTGGGCTGTTGATCTTGGTTCTCCTTTCCCCTTGTGAAGTTAGAGGAGGGCAGACATTGCCCGCATACCGTTTTTACAGTCAAACAAACAAGAACTTAGAAAATATATTATCCCATATTCTTAAGGATATACTCCAGATATTAGAATATATATAGGATATGAGAAATAGTGATATAAGCAATAGCAACATATTGACTCTGATCCTGGAGAACTCCATTTTCACACTACACTTTGTCAGGGGAAGTGCAGCAGAAGATTTATCTAGGCAGAGGTGGAGACAATGTGTTTTTGATTTCTTTGCCTCAGAATCCTAGCCAAAGGAGATTCCCATTTTCAAGGTAGTGCGAAGGAATGAGGGGGAAGCCAAAGGTGTCATACTAGCACCAACAGAGAACTGATGACTTCTAGTGGGCTTTATAGAAGCTGCATGGGCCTAAGGGTATATGCCACAGGCCAGAAAATGCAATAAATTTGGAAAGAGGAAGTTGGAAATAACATGGAATTAAAGCTGTGGACTGATTAGGCTTATTTTATCTGTCACTACTCCTGTGATTGAAGAGAAGGTGATAAATAATAAAGACAAAGGAAATTCAAAATACATATAATGGCTCCACTTGAAAAAAAGACCCAAACCCACCACCGCCCATTCTGACTCAGCGACCATATAGGATAGAGTGGAACTACCTGCCCCATGGGGTTTCCAAAGTTGCGTGTAAATCTTTACGGAAGCAGACTGCCACATCTTTCTCCCATGAGCCCTTGAAACAGAGGGCTTCAATATTTTTTTAAAGAAAAAAAGGGCTCAAGTCATAATAGAAACAATGTTACGTGAAATAAAAGAGCTCAACCTGATAACTAAATAGTCTCACTCTTCAAAAGGATAATAATAATATAGTAAGACTGGCAACAGGATGCATCCTGGAGAAGTTACTGAAGATTGTTAAGAGTGAAGAACAAAACCTTGAGCATGAAGGCCCAAAGAAACAAGTCAATTAATTATAAGAGGAGAAACTCAGTCTGGCCTGAGTGTTCTTCAGAACACCCTATATGCCAGGTCACAGTGGAAAAGGTCTACGAAGCCCTGAGAGAAAGACCTTGTGACTTAATAATTTTATTCCAGCCAAGATTATCATACAAGTGTAAGAGCAATCAACTGGTATTCTCAAAAATGAACACATTTAAGGAGTATGACACAGATGAGGCCTCCTTGAGAAATTACTCTTTGATACAATCTAACCAACTAAGAAATAAAGCAAAATTAAAGAAAGAAGAAAGACGATTGAAGTAAGATATAAAAAATAAATCAGTTTTATTGTAGAAATAGATGTGAGTACTCAGTTTCCAAAGAGACCATGCGATAATAAGAATAACAGCCAATACTTATTTCATATTTCATATTTTTTCCTATGGGTTTTATGCACATGAAATTGTTTAATTTTTTACAACAAACTTCTGTGGTAGGTATTATTATTATCCTCATTTTACAGACAAGAAAATGAGGCACAAAGTGGTTACATAATTCGTCTAAGGTCCACAGTTAGAAGCAGAGCTAGGATTTGAACCTAGGCAAACTGGTTCCTGAGCTCACCTGCTTAACCATTATAGTATCATTTATATGACGTCCTAGAAGTCATTAACCTTTGATAATCAAAATAAATCAAATATTATTATAATTCCCTCAAATCTTTACTATTGTGAATTTTTAAGTTACTACTTCAAGTAGAATTACAGTGTAATAAAAGACATTAAGATGACAATCTCTTAATTTTTAAAAAATATTCTCTGATTAACTCCAGACAGATCTTTTACTCATCATTATCCCTTCTGTATGGATAATTTACCTTAAATTCAGAAAGTTTCTAAATCTTTGTTTATATTTTAAGAAAAAAATATATTTGACTAAATTACCTCATTCATATTATCTCAATTTGGTGAGATTATTTTCATTTACCTGTTCATCCACCTATCTTTCATATTTCTATGTACCTATAGTGATGTAGATGAGATGATATCAAGTGATTATATATGGATATGTCATGATTTTTCAATTTTATTCCTTATAGTTTCCTCTATGGTTTAGATTTTCATACTGGATATGTATAATTTTTGGAAAATGAACCAAAACAAAACAAAGTCCTAAAACATCAAGAAAAATGAAAAGAAACATCAAAAATTAACACAAAATGCAAAATTCAATGATTGCATTCAATATGATTTGTGTAATTTTCCATTTTACACAAAGTATTGTCATATTAAGATTTTTTTAAAAGTCCAACTTCCCCACCTCCCTCTTTCCTACTTACTCTTTACGACTCAACTTTTAGATTGTAGCTCCTTTACAAAGCTATGTTGAAGGCTACTTGATTTTTGGGAGGTGCCCAAGCTTTATATTTTTTCAGCACTCAAAAAACTTGTGAAATATATAATGCTTCTTTAATTATCAGTGTTTTTCACTAGACTTTTATAACATGCATGAGCAAGGACTTAATTTGGCTTTCTAACCATTTTATCCCCAGCATCTTTCATGGTGGTTGGAACAGCTAGATGCTTAACAAATATTCGCTGGATTGATAAGCAATAACATTCTGGTAGAGAAATATCATATCCTTACCAATTGATTATACTTAAATATATTGTAAACTAAGCATGAGGTGGATTGACACAGTGGCTGTAACAGTGGGTTTAAACACAGCAATGATTTTGAGGATGGCTGAGGACCTGGCAACGTTTTGTTCTGTTACGCCTAAGTAGGTATGAGTTGGAGCCGACTTGATGGTATCTGTTATGGATTGAATTGCGTCCCCAAAAATATGTGTTGTAGATTATACCTCAACATAAAGAAATAAAAAATTCTCACACCATCACAATAAATGGAGAAAAGATTGAAGTTGTCAAGGATTTCATTTACTTGGATTGGATCCACAGTGAACACCCATGCAAGCAGAAGTTGAGAAATTAAATGATGTATTGCAGTGGGCAAATCTGCTGCAAAAGACCTCTGAAGTGTTAAAAAACAAGGATGTCACTTTGAGGACTAAGGTGCACCTGATCCAAAAGCCAAGGTATTTTCAGTTGCCTCATATGCATGTGAAAGCTGGACAATGAATAAGGAAGACCAAAGTATTGATGTCTTTAAATTGTGGTGCTGGCGAAGAATATTAAATATACTGTGGACTGCCAAAAGAATGAACAGATCTGTTTTGGAAGAAGTACAGCCAGAATGCTCCTTAGAAGCGAGGATGGTGAGACTTCATCTCACATAACTTTGGACGTGTTATCAGGAGGGACCAGTCCCTGAAGAAGACAAGCTTGGTAAGTTAGAGGGTCAGTGAAAGAGAGGAAGACTCGCAAGGAGATGGACTAATGCAGTAGGTGCAATGATGGGCTCGAGCATAGCGATGATTGTGGAGTTGGCACAGGTTTGAGCCGTGTTTGTTGTTGTACACAGGTTAGCTATGAGTCAGAATCTACTTGATGGCACCTAATGACAAACATAAATACCTCTGTTTGAGAATGGGTTTTCTTTGTTATGTTAAAGAGGAAGTATTAGTGTAGCGTGTGTTTTAAGTCAATCTCTTTTGAGATATAAAAGAACAGATTAAACAAGGAAGCAAGCATGCACGCAAGCAGAGATGGGGGAAGATAGATGCCACACAACATGAAGATCACTAAGGAACTGAGGAGCAGAAGCTGAAAAGAGACAAGGACCCTCCCCAAGAGCCGACAAAAGAAAGCTTTTCCCTAGAACTGGTGCCCTGAACTTGGATTTCTAGCTTCCTAAACTGTGAGAAAATAAATGTGTTTGTTAAAGCCACCCACTTGTGGTATTTCTGTTATAGCAGCACCGGCTAAGACAGTACCGATCAATAACAGAAAGCATGTTCAGACCATATTTCTTGAAAATGTTCATTAAGTGCTATCTTTTCACAGTTAACTTTGGTGTGAAGTCATGAGACGCAGTGTTTATAGTCATAAACTTCTAGGGAAATATGTAAGTTTTATGAAAATTGTATTCTAGAATTGTTGCTTCTTTAGAAGAGCTATAACTGGGTGGTAAAACTTCTACAACCTTTTAATCAATAAGAGGGGACGCAAGAGGAGGCCTGGTAGCACAATGGTTAAGAGCTTGACTGCTAACCAAAAGGTCGTAAATTCAAATCCACCAGTCGCTCCTTAGAAACTCTATGGGGCAGTTCTACTCTGTCCTGTAGAATTGCTGAGTCAGAACTGACTTGAAGGCACCTAGCAACAGCAGCAAACAGTATGAAATACCCTCAATTAAAGACACATGCCTTATAAAAAGAAACTTTCAGATAGGTCCAATTTTTGCTGTTAATTTTGTCTCTGTATTACTTCTGAACATATGCCTTGGCAATCTGCCCTTTTATTTAATTTTAGAATTTGCAAAAACAGAACAGGTAATAAAATTACCGAGTTTATGAATCTGCCAGGCGCTCCTTGGAAACTCTATTGGGCAGTTCTACTCTGTTCTATAGGGTCGCTATGAGTCGGAATTGACTTGACGGCAGTGGGTTTGTTTTTTTTGATTTTTTCTGTTGAACTCAGGTACAGATTGGTTAAACATAAGAAAGCCATGGTAATATTAATAACATTTATGATACATATGTATTTATCAAAATGTACTATCAGGTTTTTGTCTTCCAGTCCTCTTCTAGTATTCTTTGTTTTTCTGCTATATATTCCTTTTATTTTTTTTCCTTGAAATTTTGCTTTTGCTTTTCCCATCTGATGTAAAGTCTGGTTCTCTCCAGAAAATTCTATCTTCTATCATTTTGAAATAAATAAAATGCATGTTTATGCACTAGGGCACAGGTCACTTGTCGAGGATTATGAAATTGGGCTGTATCTTGACTGCAGTTTAATTTGTAAGGCATGACTCACTAACCTTTTTTGCATGACTCAAGGATGATGCCCAAGAGAGTGAGAAATTTATTTCAACAGTGGGAGACAAATAAAATTCACTAGAATATATAAAATATCAATACCTCAAATTATTCTAAGCTCAGGGGGAGTATTAGCTATACAGGTAATGAAAGTGGTTTTTTGGAGCCATTTAATTGGTATTCATTCTATAAAACACTGGAGTGCAAGTTGGGGCTGATTTCAATGCTAATGTCTGAATTATGGGCATGAAATCAAAGTGCTAGATGCTTTCAGTACAGAATGTCATTGCTAATTAAATTTTCCCAGTAACTGTGCACAACAATGGAATTCATAGGAGTACAAGGGTATTTAAGGTTATACTGACGTGTGCCTTTTTTTCTCAGAAAACATTTTTGTTGTACAAATTGACATTTACTAGGTGGTGAAAAGCCTTACAGTCTCAATATTTTCCTTTCATTTTAGTTAATGTTATCCCTATAAGCTTTACTAGAGTCTGACAAGCTTGTATTACTAATAGTTAACATTAAAAGAAATATTTAAAAAGCACAGGGTAAGCAATTAGTAATTAATGTGCCTTTGTTATTATATTTGTAGAATCCACTATAAATAAGCAAATTAATTACGATTATTCAGAAAATGAGAGTTTGTATTTTTAATTCTCATTAAATAATTGCTCAAGTATTACACAACACTGCAATTATTTTTTGTGGCTGTATGTCAAAGATAATACTTAAGAATGCTTTGAAAGGAAGCAAAGCTCAGTAGATTCCTAACTTGGACCCGACATTCTTTATGAGATAGTCTTGAGACATTTTTAATAAATGATACATATTTTCCTAAGAAGTACTTAACCTAACATTGAAATTGTAAAAAAAAAAAAAAAAAAAAAAACTATTTAATTCGTTTAAATTATTTCAGTATTTGAAAGATATACTTAATCAGCATAGTTTTTTGCTTCCTATATTATTTTTCTGGTTTTTAATATTGGTTTTTACCCCCTCTAGAATGAGAATATTGCAGATCTACATATTCATTTTGTTTATATTAACAAAAACGTACCTGACAGTAAAATAGGCTAGGTTTGGCCCAGTTGCGAGTTGGGGCTCAAGTGGGATATAAGGTGGTAAGTCTCCTGCTGGGTCTGTTCAGTCCCATCCATTACTCTGGGAGATTTGCCTTGAATAACTCCATAAACCTCCCAGGTGCCTAGGGCCCACCTTCTAATTCTGGCTCTTACCACGGCTAAGAATCTAGATCTATCATTGCTGTACATGTTGAAGTTAGAAGCCTTAACGTGCTCCTGAGTGCTCTCTGTCCAGCAGGTGGTACGGACAGCAAGTGAGTACAGTCTCCTCTGGGTCAGTACAGGCTGAGTCATGTTGTAAACTGGCAGCTCCTCCTTGTTTTGTTGGGTAAGAAACATTGGCTAAAATAGATCACTTAAAAATCAGTAATGAATAGTCTCCATTTTGACTTAGTCTGGATCTTTGTGTACTTAACCTTTTTTATTTATCATGTGTGTTTTACCCAGGTTGTTCTTCATGCGGTTATTTTACATTTTGTTACTTATGAATGTCTTCATTTTCTATCTTAATGATAGTTGATATCAGACCAGAGTGATTATAGAGAGTTGCTTTCTTTGGTAAGCTTAAAAGTGTGCTTGCTTTTTGGTACAATGGCAAAAATCATAAATTTTGAAACTATATACTCCTGGGTTCAAATTATACGTTTGCATTAATTAATTCAGTGATTATAGCTTCACATCATTTAACTACTATGAGCAGCCCTGGTGGTGCCATGGTTAAATTCTCGGTAGCTAATTGAAAGGTAGATGGTTCTAACCCACCAACAATCTGCTCCCATAAAGATTACAGCCTAGGAAACGCAATGGAGCAGTTCTGGTCTGTCACATGGGGTCACTATGAGTCAGAATTGACTTACAGCATGCAATGACAACAGTAATTACACGACCAGTTTAAGATAATGCAATATGTGGATAATAATAACACATAGGATTGTTTCGAGAGTCATTGAGTTAATTTATATTTACTATTAGAAAGGACAACTCACTGTATGAACCAATGAATTATTCTTGTTGTCACTATTATTTGTTAATATGGGGATAGTTTTGTTTTTATTTTTCTGTATGCTTTCATGACAGTGATACACCTCAATTCTTTTTCTAAACTGGCTACTGTATACTCTGTATTTCTCAGTTTTACCATATGCCTATAGAAAGTCCATAATACGTGCTTGTTGAATAAGTGTTGAATACAAAATCTGAGGGATAAAAAATTATTTCGGTAGGAAATAGTTCACTTTTTGATTGGGACGTCACTTGAGGAATAAATTTTCCCCACTGAAAAATAAAAAGGAATGGTTTTCAGATAACTTGTGTTAACACAAGTAAGTGTACTTTTTGCAGAAACACCCATACACACATGCTCTCGCATATTCTTCTGTTTAACTGTGTCATGCCTACTGTTTCAAGGGTATTTGGCTAATTTTTTCTGTAAGATGTGTCTGATGTTTCTATGAAATTCAGTATATGTCTGTTAAATCCTTGGTATACGTTTCATGATAGTTATGGTTATAGAGATGAATATTTCTGGTATCCGGCCTTAAGAATCTTAGAATGTTTTGGAAAATCTTACAAGAGAGTAAGTATTATGTTACTGGTATGAAAAAGTACTCATGGTGTTCAGAACAGATAAAATTTAATTTCATCTAATCATTTTTTCCTCTGTTAATGTTACCAGGGGAGGCAAGGAGGGATAAAATAAGAAATGCAAATTAAGACTTAGGCATTATTGTGGTTACTTTGACTTCTATCTAATGGAAAGCCAGAATCAGGAATTAGAGAAGAAAGACACATTTTGAGAGTTAGAAAAGTGATATACATAGAAATAAATTGTATGGCAACAAGGTAGCACAAGGGACATAATGGAGCAAATTCAGTTACCCTGCTTTAAGTTCTTACAGTGTGCTTGAAATGCTAAGGCCTAGAACAGTTGGTAAGAATAAAATGAATAAACTAAAGAGACTTAGCTAATAAACCAATCCCAAAACATCCAAATCCAAATCCATTGCTGTTGAGTCAATTCCGGCTCACAGCGACATCGCAGGGTAAAGTAGAACTGCACCATAGGATTTCCAAGAGCAGCTGGTAGATTCAAACTGCCTACCTTTTGGTTGACAGCTGAGCTCTTAACCACTGCACTACCGGGGTTCCAGTAAACCAATAGTGGTGATAAAATGGATAATTTGTTGTTACTGGTAGATTCCATTGAGTTAATTCCGCCTCATAGCGATGCTATGTACAACAGAAAGAAACCCTGCTGAGTCCTGTGCCGTCCTCACAGTTGCTGCTGTGTTTGAGCCCATTGTTGTAGCCACTGTGCCTATCCATCTCATTGAGGATCTTCCTCTTTTTTGCTGACCCTCCACTTTACCAAGCAAGGTATCCTTCACCAGGGACTGTTTCCTCCAGATAAAAAAAAAAATCCGTTGCTGTCAAATCAATTCCAACTCATAGAGACCCTATAGGACATAGCAACCCTGTAAGATAGAGTAGAACTGCCCACAGGGCTTCCAAGACTTGGATTTGAATGGCCAACCTTTTAATTAGCAGCCAAGCTCTTAACCACTGTTCTCTCAGGGCTCCAGTCCTTGCTGATAACATGTTGAAAGTACATGAGACAAATCCTTGCCATCCTTGCTTCTAAAAAGCATTCTGGCTGTACTTCTTCCAAGTCAGATTTGTTCATTCTTCTGTCCATGGTATATCCAATATTCCTCACCAACGCCATAGTTAAAAGCCATCAGTTCTTCTTCAGTCTTCCTTATTCATTGTCCAGCTTTTAATGTATCATTAAAAATACTTAACTCAAAAGACGGAGGCTTTCTACTTACAGTTCAGTGCAAATAAAACTAAGACATGTCGAAGTAGCGAAGTGAAAGGAAGATCCTGGGCATAAAGCTCATTAGCACATCTTGCCCCTCTTCCCTCTGCTGCTTGCTTGTACTTACTGTGTCTCCTGAGGTAAGAAGCTGCAGGGACAAGTGGGAAGGCAGGACAAGAAAGGTGCCAAGGAGAAAGCTATTGTAGTATTTTTTACTACTGGGTAAGCTGGAGAAAATGAGACTACAATAAAGGCCCTTGAGTGAGGAGTGAATGTGTACCTAGGGAGATGTTGATCGTGGGCATCCGTGGAAGGTGGATATTAAAAACCAAACAAACCAGTTGCCATCGAGCCTTCGCCAACTCATGACGACTCCATGCGTATCAGAGTAGAGCTGGCTTCACTGGGTGTTTAATGGCTATGACCTTTCAGAAGCAAATCGCCAGGACCTTCTATTGAGGCACCTCTGGGTGGATTCTAACTGCCAGCTTTGAATCAGTAGGCCGAATGCTTAACTGTTTGTGCAACCCAAGTGGACGTTGGCTGGGGTTAATTTGGCCAGTCTGTCTGGCCCCCAAAGGTTTGAGGAAAGCCTGAAGGGCTGAGACCGCTCTGTCCCCTGAGCATGAGAAGCTTGAGAAGAGCAGGGTACAGACAGGTTTCCTTTGATGCCTCAACAAGAGTCTTGCAGCCAGACTGTTGCCGCCTTCCAGGACTGCTGCCACTAAAGGCACCCTTGGCCCTGGGAGCAATAAACTCCAACAATGACTCACCTACAAGAGCAAGCAACCAAAGCAGGGAAGACAACCAATTATCAAGATATATGTTTAATGAAATGAACTTGCTCAAGGAAATAGAAAACATCAGGGAATAGACTTGGAGGATATATCCAGAAGACTTGATAAATACGATGGTTTTCAGTAAGGGCAAAAGCAAAAGATAGAGGAAAAATGATAATTAAATGAATAATAGGAAAAAGTCTACTGAAGAAGACATAAGCCTAGAGATTAAAATTTGAGAACAGCCTACACCTGGCATATTCTACTAAAATTACTTGACTCCAAAGAAAAAGAAAATTGCTTATTCTTATGGAGAGGAAACAATACATTGTTTACACATGGGTTATTTATTTATTCACTTATAGGTTATTTAGTACTTATTTAAATAGGTAGTAAGAATGACCCCCAAAGATACTCACACACTAATCTCTGTAACTTGTGGTTATATTACCCTTTATGGCAAAAGGAGGCGCCCTGGTGGTGCAGTGGTTAAGAGCAGTTCAAATTGACCTGCCACTCCTTGGAAACCCTTTGAGGCAGTTCTACTCTGTTCTGTACGGTCGCTATGAGTTGAAATTGAGCCAACGGCAGCGGGTTTGGTTTAGTTTATGGCAAAAGGGACTTTGCTGTAACTTCCCGTCACTGTCAAGTTGCTTTCTTAAAATAAGCGGTTTATCCAAGATTAACCAGGTAGGCCTAATCTAACTTCATAAACCTTTAAAAGCAGAGAACTTTGGCTGGAGTCAGAGAACTAGGAGAAAAGGAGGGGCGAGGCAGAAGAGAAGGTCAGACAGATCTGAAGTGTGAGAAGGACCAGACCTTCCATTTCTGGCTCTGAAGATGAAGGGGACCACAACTAGGGAGTGTGGGATATCACTAGAAGCTGAAAATGACCCCAGGCCAATAGCCAGCAAGGAAACAGGGACCACAGCCCAACAACCCCAGAGAATTGAACTACCAACAATGTGAATGAGCTTGGAAGTGGAATCTCCTCAGAGCCTCCAGATGAAAGCCCAGGCCAGCCAACACCTTGATTTTAGCCATGTGAAACTCACAGCCAGAGAAACTAGCCAAGTCCACCTGGATGTCTAACCTACAGAACTGTGAGATAATGATTTTGTGTTATTTTAAATGCCAGGTTTGTCGTAATTTGTTGCAGCAATAGAAAACTAATACATTTATAAAGGAAAAATAAACACAGGAAGGAATGGAATTCACCAATGGAAAAATGGACTGTCTGATAAGGTGAAAAAGCAATGTTCTTTATATGAAATATGTTTAAAGTGAGAAAGAAAGTTTTCAAAGTAATAGCAAGAAAATGCAAACTTACAAAAAAGACGACTGACAATGTTCATTAATTTATTCAATTCATTTTTTTAGTATGTTCCAGGTGCTGGAGGTTGAACAATATTTCAAATGATCAAAATTCTCGCCTCTATTGAGCTTAGGGGTAATTGCAATCTTTACAGAAGCAGACTGCCACATCTTTCTCCCATGGAGGAGCTGGTGGGTTCCAAGACTATTGCCCTGAGGCACTCTTTAAACCTAGAACTGAGCCTATCCCCTGAGATCACCGTTTAGCAAAATAGCAGAGGGGCACACAAAATAAAGTATATTACTCATAGATTGCTGCTCTAAAAACCAGGTATGAGACCAATAATAGGTCAATAATCATTCAGAAGCAGAGATGAAAGCATAAGGGGGCAGGAAAACTAGAGTACTGGAAATGGAACAAGGAGAACACACATTAAAGAGAATGTTGACATGTTGTGATAAATGTAGGGAATGTCACTGAACAATTTGTAAGGATATTGCCAAATGGGAACCTAACTTGCTGTGTAAACATTCACCAAAAACTCATTAAAAAAAAAAAAGAATAGAAAAATCTAAGGGGAGATATAGAGTAGCCATTTGGCTATCAGAGCCTGGTTTTCAGGAGAGGGATTAGGGCTGAAAGTCTAAATATGATAATGGTCAGCATAGGGGTTATTAAAGTCAAGGGATTAGAAGAGAGCATTTAGTGATAGAACGAAGTAGGATCTTTGATCAAAAACAAAACCTTAACAGGGTAATAAGAGACATTGTATAAGGATAAATGGCACAGTTTATAAGGAGAGATGGTATTCATTTAACCTAGGTGCCCGAAAAACAGGATAGTTAAATATATAGAGTAAAAACTAGTAAACATGCAAGGAAAACTTGATAAAAACATAATTATAGTGGAACATTTTAATACAGAATCGTTTTACTAAAATGGATCTGAGAATATTTTTTAGCTTCCACTTCTCCAAACATAGCCCTTTCTATACCATACAACCCAGATGGTTGTCTATTTTAAAACATTAACGTCAGAGATTTTACAGTACATTTTTATTATTGTAAAGAATTTCCTACCGTCAAGCAACAGAATCCATGCTGAATTCATACATCTTTTTAAACCACCATAAACTATTTTTTTTTTTTAATTCTTCATCTTTTTCCTTGTCTTTCCATTCTTATTAATTCCTGTTCTGCTACCTGACTCTTCAGATTGCTCAGAGACTTTTTCATGTCAACTGTGTTCTTTAGAAACCTCATATTCAGGGTCAGGCTTCGTTGCTGTTATTCTCACCGTTTCCCATTAGCAAGTTCTCTACATTATTTCATTGTTTACCCTCTTTCTTGCCCTTAGTCTTTGCCAATGTGTTTTAAAGTATTTTAATGCAGACTACTGAGAGATTCATTTTAGCATTGTTGCCTTTATCTGCATTCATTGCTTGAGCAGATGCTCTCTCCCTACCCTAGGGTTATATTAACTTTTACCAGCATTCTGCTACCGCAAATGCTGTACAGAATATTTGTTTATCCCTAATAATCCAGGTCCATTTGGCCAGTTAATATTCCTTTTGTAGTTCCTGTCCATTAGGCCCATGAATTATATTTATTATAGATCTTTGATATGTCTTTATATATAAGTTTTTGGTATTTATTTTTAGGTTCCTGTTTTGGTAGCACATTGATTTAAGGATGTTCTAAATATCTCATTGGAATTTCATATGAGCATGTTCCCTCGAGTATGCCTACTGTGAAGGTGAAAAAGCACTTTCAATCCTCTGCTTTATAATTATCTTTTATGTTGGCAATTGAGAGCACTCAGTTTTCTTTCCTTCCAGCCAAATATTCCCCAAACGCTTTAACTTTTCTTCTCAGGACTTTTGTTTGTTTGTTTGCCTTCCTCTGAATCTTTTCTATTTTATAATCTAAAAATTGAAATGGGGCCCAGTGCTGAATAACCACAAAGATCAAGATGCTTTATATAAAAGTATCTTACAAATTATAAAGTGCTAATAAAATATTAAAAAACCCACCCATTGCCGTTGAGTTGATTCTGTCTTATAGCGACTCTATAGGACAGAGTAGCACTGCCACAGTAGAGTTTCCAAGGAGTGCCTGGTGGATTCACACTGACAGCCTTTTGGTTAGCAGTCATAGCACTTAACCACTATGCCACCACGATTTCCACTGGAATATAAGATAGCATTTTTTTAAAAATAATTTTTATTGTGCTTTAAGTAAAAAAAAAAAAAAAAATTTTTTTTTTTTGTTGAGTGAAAGCTTACAAATCAAGTCAGTCTCTCACACAAAAACCCATATACACCTTGCTACACACTCCCAATTCCTCTCCCCCTAATGAGACAGCCTGCTCTTTCGCTCCACTCCCTCTTTTCGTGTCCTTTTCGCCAGCGTCTAATCTCCCCCCCCACCCTCTCATCTGCCCTCCAGGCAGGAGATGCCAACATGGTCTCAAGTGTCCACCTGATCCAAGAAGCTCACTCCTCACCAGCATCCCTCTCCAATCCATTGTCCAGTCCAATCCATGTCTGAAGAGTTGGCTTCGGGAATGGTTCCTGTCCTGAGCGGACACAAGGTCTGGGGGCCGTGACACCAGGGTCCTTCTAGTCTCAGTCAGACCATTAAGCCTGGTCTTATGAGAATTTGGGGTCTGCATCCCTCAGAGGTTTTCTGTTGTGTTCCCTGTCAGGGCAATCATAGGTTATAGCCAGGCACCATCTAGTGCTTCTGGTCTCAGGATGATGTAGTTGCTGGTTCATGTGGCCCTTTCTGTCTCTTGGGCTCGTAATCACCTTGTTCCTTGGTGTTCTTCATTCTCCTTTGGTCCAGGTAGGTTGAGACCAATTGATGCACCTTAGATGGCCACTTGCTAGCATTTAAGACCCCAGACACCACTCTCCAAAGTGGGATGCAGAATGTTTTCTTAATAGATTTTACTATGCCAATTGATTTAGATGTCACCTGAAACCATGGTCCTCAGGCCCCTGCCCCTGCTACGCTGACCTTCGAAGCATTCAGATTATTCAGGAAACTTCTTTGCTTTTGGTTTAGTCCAATTGTGCTGCCCTCCCCTGTATTGTGTGCTGTCTTTCCCTTCACCTAAAATAAAACTTATCTACTATCTAATTAGTAAATGCCCCTCTCCCACCCTCCCTCCCTCCTCTCATAACCACAGAAGAATGTTTTCTTCTCAGTTTAAACTATTTCTCAAGTTCTTATAATAGTGGTCTTACACACTATGTGACCTTTTGCAGCTGACAAATTTCACTCAGCATAATGCCTTCCAGCTTCCTCCATGTTATGAAATGTTTCACAGATTCCTCACTCACTGTTCTTTATCAATGCGTAGTATTCCATTGTACGAATATACCATAATTTATTTATCCCTTCATCCGTTGATGGGGACCTTGGTTGCTTCCATCTTTTTGCTGTTGTAAACAGTGCTGCAGTAAACATGGGTGTGCATATATCTGTTCGTGTAAAGGCTCTTATTTCTCTAGGATATATTCCAAGGAGTGGTATTGCTGGATCATATGGTAGTTCTGTTTCTAGCTTTTTAAGAAAGTGCCAAATCGATTTCCAAAGTGGTTGTACCATTTGACATTCCCACCAGCAGTGTAGAAGTGTTCCAATCTCTCCACAGCCTCTCCAACATTTATTATTTTGTGTTTTTCAGATTAATGCCAGCCTTGTGGGAGTGAGATGAAATCTCATTGTAGTTTTGATCTGCATTTCTCTAATGGCTAATGATTGAGAACATCTCATATATCTATTAGCTACCTGAATGTCTTCTCTAGTGAAGTCTCTATTCATATCTTTTGCACGTTTATTAATTGGGTTATTTATCTTTTTGCAGTTTCATGTAGATTTTAGAGATCAGGTGCTGAACAGAAATCTCATAGCTAAAAACTTTATTCCAGTCTGTAGGTAGTCTTTTTACTGTTTCGGTGAAGTCTTTGGATGAGCATAGGTGTTTGATTTTTAGGAGCTCCCTGTTATCTAGTTTTTCTTCTACATTCTTTATAATGTTTTGTATACTGTTTATGCCATGTATTAGGGCTCCTCATGTTGTCCCTATTTTTTCTTCCATGATCTTTATCATTTTAGATTTTATATTTAGGTCTTTGACCCGTTTTGAGTTAGTTTTTGTGCATGGAGTGAGGTATGGGTCTTGTTTCATTTTTTTGCAGATGGATATCCAGTTATGCCAGCATCATTTGTTAAAAAGACTGTCTTTTCCCCATTTAACTGTTTTGGGGCCTTTGTCAAATATCGACTGCTCATATGTGGATGGATTTATGTCTGGATTCTCAATTCTGTTCCATTGGTCCATGTATCTGTTGTTGTACCAATACCAGGCTGTTTAGACTACTGTGGTGGTATAATAGGTTCTAAAATCAGGTAAAGTAAGGCCTCCCACTTTGTTCTTCTTTTTCAGTAATGCCTTATTTATCCAGGGCCTTTTTCCCTTCCATATGAAGTTGGTGATTTGTTTCTCCATCTCATTAAAGATTGTCGTTGGGATTTGGAATGGAATTGCGTTAAATGTATAGGTTACTTTTGGTAGAATAGACATTTTGATAATGTTAAGTTTTATCCACGAGCAAGGTATGTTCTTCCACTTATGTAAGTCTCTTTTGGTTTCTTGCAGAAGTGTACTGTAGTTTTCTTTGTATAACTCTTTTACATCTCTGGTAAGATTGATTCCTAAGTATTTTATCTTCTTGGGGGCTACTGTAAATGGCGTTGATTTGGTGATTTCCTGTTCGATGTTCTTTTTCTGGTGTAGAGGAATCCAACTGATTTTTGTATGTTTATCTTGTTTCCCGATTCTCTGCTGAACCGTTCTATTAGTTTCAGTATTTTTCTGGAGGATTCCTTAGGGTTTTCTGTGTATAAGATCATGTCATCTGCAATTAGAAATACTTTTACTTCTTCCTTGCCAATCTGGATGCCTTTTATTTCTTTAATCTAGCCTAATTGCTCTGGCTAGGACTTCCAGCACAATGTTGAATAAGAGTGTTGATAAAGGGCATCCTTGTCTGGTTCCCGATCTCAGTGGGAATACTTTCCAGCTCTCTCCATTTAGGGTGATGTTGGCTGTTGGCTTTGTATAAATGCCCTTTATTATGTTGAGGAATTTTCCTCCTATTCCTATTTTGCTGAGAGTTTTTATCATGAATGAGTGTTGAACTTTGTCAAATGCCTTTTCTGCATCAATTGATAAAATCATGTGATTCTTGTCTTTTGTTTTATTTATGTGGTGGATTACATTCATTGTTTTTCTAATGTTGAACCATCCCTGCATAGCTGGTATGAATCCCACTTGGTCATGGTGAATTATTTTTTTGATACGTTGTTGAATTCTATTGGCTAGAATTTTGTTGAGGATTTTTGCATCTACATTCATGAGGGATGTAAGTCTATAATTTTCTTTTCTCGTGGTTTCTTTACCTGGTTTTGGTATCAGGGATATGGTGGCTTCATAGAATGAGTTAGGTAGTATTCCGTCCTTTTCTGTGCTCTGAAATACCTTTAGTAGTAGTGGTGTTAACTCTTCTCGGAAAGTTTGGTAGAATTCTACAGTGAAGCTGTCCAGAACAGGGCTTATTTTTGTTGGGAGTTTTTTGATTACCTTTTCAATCTCTTCTTTTTTTATGGTTCTATTTAGTTTTTCTACCTCTGTTTGTGTTAGTTTAGGTAGGTAGTGTATTTCTAGGAATTCATCCATTTCTTACTAGGTTTTCAAATTTGAGTGTAGTTTTTCATAGTAATCTGATGTGATTTTTTTAATTTCAGTTGGGTATGTTGTAATATCGCCTATCTTATTTCTTATTTGGGTTATTTGCTTCCTCTCCTGTTTTTCTTTGTCAGTTTGGTCAGTGGTTTATCAATTTTGTTGAGTTTTTCAGAAAAACAGCTTTTGGTCTTGTTAATTCTTTCAATTGTTTTTCTGTTTTCTATTTCGTTTAGTTCAGCTCTAATTTTTATTATTTGTTTTCTTTTGGTGCCTGTGGGTTTCTTTTGTTGCTCTCTTTCTATTTGTTCAAGTTGTAGGGATAATTCTTTGATTTTGGCCTGTTCTTTTTTTTTGGATGTGTGCATTTATTGATATAAATTGGCCTCTGAGCACCGCTTTTGCTGTGTCCCAAAGGTTCTGATAGGAAGTGTTTTCATTCTCATTGGCTTCTCTGAATTTCTTTATTGCATCCTTAATGTTTTCTAGAATTCACTCTTTTTTGAGCAGGGTATTGTTCAATTTCCAAGTGTTTGATTTCTTTTCCCTGCTTTTCCTGTTATTGATTTCCACTTTTATGGCCGTATGGTCAGAGAAGATTCTTTGTAATATTTCAGTGTTTTGGATTCTGCTGAGGCTTGCTTTATGACCTAATATGTGGTCTATTCTAGAGAATGTTCCATGTGTACTAGAAAAGAAAATATACTTATTTGCTGTTGGGTGGAGTGTTCTGTATATGTCTACGAGGTCAATTTGGTTGATTTTGGCCTTTAGATCTTCCATGTCTTTACTTTGCTTCTTTCTGGATGTCTTGTCTTTCACCAAAAGTGGTGTGTTGAAGTCTCCTACTATTATTGTGGAGCTGTCTCTCTCACTTTTCAATACTGGTAGAGCTTGTTTTATGTATCTTGCAGCCCTGTCATAGGGTGCATAAATATTTAATATGGTTATATCTTCTTGGTGTATTGTCCCTTTAATCATTCTCTAGTGTCCTTCCTTATCCTTTCTGATGGATTTAACTTTAAAGTCTATTTTGTCAGAAATTAATATTGCCACCCCTGTTCTTTTTTGATTGTTGTTTGCTTGATATATCTTTTTCCAACCTTTGAGTTTTAGTTTGTTTGTGTCTCTAAGTCTATGGTGTGTCTCTTGTAGGCAGCATATAGACAGGTCTTTTTTTTTAATCCATTCTGCCACTCTCTGTCTCTTTATTGCTGCATTTAGGCCATTTACATTCAGGGTAATTATGGATAGGTATAAATTCAGTGCCATCATTTTGATGTCTTTTTTTGTGTGTTGTTGACAGTTTCTTTTTCCCACTTGATTTTATGTGCTGAGTAGATTTCCTTTATATATTGTCCATTCCTCATATTCATTGTTGTTGATTTTGTTTCTGCTGAGTCTGTATTTTTCCCTTGTATTTTATTTTGATGAGTAGGATAGTTTGTCTCCTTTGTGATTACCTCATTATTTACCCATGTTTTTCTAATTTTAAACCTAACTTTTATTTCTTTATATCGCTGCTTCTTCCTCTCCATATAGAAAGTGTATGATTACATTTCTTAGTCCCTCTTTATTATTTTAATGTTATCTTCTTTTATATAATAACATTGCTCTTTATTATTTTAATGTTGTTTTCTTTTCTATAATAACATCGCTGTTACCCTGTTTTACACTTTTTTTTTTTTTTTTTAATGATTTTGCTTTGTTTTTTTGGATTTCCCTGTCTGGGTTGACTTCTGGTTGTTCTGCCCAGTCTTCTAGTCTTGGGTTTATACCTGATATTATTGACTTTCTAACCAAAGAACTCCCTTTAGTATTTCTTGTAGTTTTGGTTTGGTTTTTACAAATTCTCTCAACTTGTGTTTATCTGGAAATGTCTTAATTTCACCTTCATATTTAAGGGACAGTTTTGCTGGATGTATGATTCTTGGGAGGCAATTTTTTTCCTTCAGTTTTTTAAATGTGTCATCCCATTGCCTTGTTGCCTGCATGGTTTCTGCCGAGCAGTCCAAACTTATTCTTATTGGCTCTCCTTTGTAGATGACTTTTCATTTATACCTCGCTGCTCTCATAATTCTCTCTTTATGTTTGGTTTTGGCAAGTTTGATTATAATATGTCTTGGTGACTTCCTTTTAACATCTACCTTATGTGGAGTTCGGTCAGCATCTTGCATAGATATCTTCTCGTCTTTCACAATATCAAGGAAGTTTTTCACCAGGAAACCTTCAACAATTTTCTCTGTATTTTCTGTTATCTGTCCCTGTTCTGGTACTCCAATCACTCACAGGTTATTTCTCTTGATAGAGTCCCATATGATTCTTAAGCCTTCTTCACTTTTTAAAATTCTTTTATCTGATTTTTCTTCAAATACATTAGTGTCAAGTAATTTATCTTCGAGTTCAGAAATTCTGGCTTCTACTTGCTCAGTTCTGCTCCTCTCACTTTCTACTGAGTTGTCTAATTCTGCAATTTTATTTTTAATCTTCTGAGTTTCTGATTACTGTCTGTCTGGATTTTTCCAGCTTATTAAACTTTTCATTATGTTCCTGAATAATCTTTCTAATTTTTTCCTTTGCTTTATCTGTGTGTTCTTGGCTTGTTCTGCGTATTGCTTCATTTCCTTCCTGATGTCTTGAAGGTTTCTGTATATTAAACTTTTGTATTCTGCCTCTGGTGATTCCAGGAATGCACTTTCATCTAGAAGATCTCTGGATTCTTTGTTTTGAGAGCCTGTTGAAATGATCATGGTCTATTTTTTTATGTGACTGGATATTGACAGTTGTGTCCAAGCCATCTATAAGTTATTGTATTCATTTATGCTTGCTTACTGTGTCATAGTTGCTTGCTTTGTTTTGTTTTGGTATACCCCATGGGTTGCTTGAGTGAGCTAGCTTGATTATTTTAGCCTTTGGAGCTCTGGTGACCTGTCCTCAGCTGGCAAGAGCTATTATCAAGTATATCAGTCTAGGAGTCCATTCAGTTTTCTTGTATGAATTCAGCTCAGGTTTCCAGGTAGCTGATCATCAAGTGTGTGTTAAAGGCTTTGTCCTCTGGTCTTAGAGGGGCAGGGGTGATTGGCGTATATACTGGTATCTGATTGCAGCAGAAGGTCACGCTCTGAACAAGGCAGGGGGCCGAGAACCGACCCCCAGGTATCTCTTAGGAAAAGACATCTCTGTTTCCTAGAGTGTGCTGGTAGATGAATTCTGTAGAGGGACCATGGGTACCCAAAGTTTTTGTTGTAAGGACTGGGAGGTACCAGTTATCCTTGGACTCCTGTCGTAGGTGGCTGGGTGACCTGATTGGAGCTACCAGTCCTTAGGTCCCTGATGTGGGTAGGTGAGGACCTTGTTTAATAGGCAAAGAAATGTGAAAAGTCAAACACCCACCTCTCCACCACACAGCTGAGATGGTTGGAGTTTGCTAAGAAGGGCCTATTGTCCTGAAATAGGCCTACACAGGTCCATGCAGAAGGGGTAGGTGCTCAAGGTCCACAGACGGTTTATGCCTGGGCAGTACCTGCTTCTGTCCTGAGCTCCTCTGGTTAATGGAGCTAGTAAATTATCTTTTACCCCTAACTGCAAATTTTTTCCTTCCCCAAGGCTGGGAGGATGGCCCTAGGTGCCCACCAGGGTCTATATCAGGCCCAGGGATTCAGCTGCTGAAGCTGGCTTGGGGGTGGGGGTGGGGCACGGTAAAATATATACAAGTACTTAGCCTTTGCCAAGAGTGCCATTCTTGTCAGGCTTCGCAGGTGTGAGTAAGCTGTGTGGACGGCTGCTTCTCCCTGAGGAAACTGTAGCAGAATGCTAGTATTAGCCCTCCACTGCTACCGCCGCCACTCTGGGAATGGTGTCTGAGGGCTCCCCACAATTCATGTCCTGTAACTCCTCTCCACTTCTGAACAGTGTCTTCCTCCTCCTGCCCTTCAGTTCATTGCCTAAGCTTGCCTTTGATGCTCAGGGCTCCCATCTTGTCACAAATATACTCGTTTCACTTGTTTTTTCAGGCCTTTGCTGTAAAGAGGGCTCGCCAGAAGTGTCTGTCTGTTCCGCCATCTTGGCTCTATCTCCTCTCTTTTATTTTTTTTTTTTGTTAATGACAGTTAGACCATTTCAGGTAAAATAAATTAAAGCTGTATTTTATGCTTGACTTGATTTCTGGAAAATGTTGACCAGATGTTGCATATTTAAAAGTGGTCTTGCTATGTGGCAGTAAATAGCAAGCTTTTACTGTGGGAGAATGTAAAATGAATATAAGTTGGCTTAATTTAGCTGATATTGGTGCCGTTTCATAATTCACATGTACAAGGTCATGTAAACTGAGTATCTTCTTACTAAGTTGAAAGTTAAAAAAATACATTGCCAAATCAAACCTTTTCTGAAGAGAATTAGGCAGATGTATACATATTTTAATGAAGGCATCGATAGTTCAATAGAATTCTCTTGTCTGCATTCCGTAAAGGAGATCCACTTTGGATTCCAAGCCAATGCACCTTAAGTACAGCCACCACCTGTCAGTGGAGGCTTGCGTATTGCAAACAGGTTACAGCGGAATGTCCAAACTAAGACAGACTAGGAAGAAAGGCCTGGCAATCTTCTTCTGAAAATTAGCCAGTGAAAACCCTATGGGTCACAGTGATCTGATCTTCAACCGATCACGGGGTGGTGCAGGACCAGGCAGCGTTCAGTTCTGTTGTTCGTGGGGTTGCCATGAGTTGGGGCTGACTGAAAAGCAGCTAACAACAACATGTGTATTTTATTTTATTTGTATGATCTTTTAATATGCATGCATAAAGATATGATGGCAATTAATAGTTCTTAAAGCTAATTTTTTTTTTTTAACCAAATTGACTGGTCGTCCACTTCACTTTTAAAAACTCAATCAAATAAGTGAAATGTATTCAAACCCCTACCCCAAAAAACAAAACAAAAAACAGTATATTGCAGGGAAGCAAGGGCACTCAACTTCGAAAATGCTCTAGGACAGATCTTACCAGCTTTTCTACATCCATTATTTCCTGTTCACAGAGTGATGACTTTACTTGGATGATTTGTATGGACAGAGTCTTAAAGGGGATTTTCAACCTAGAGACTAAAAGGCTAGTGTAAATATTTTTGCTGTGTGGGGAAGTGGTAACCAGCCAGGACGTCAGCAGACTTCAGCAGACCTTAATTCATAAGCTCACTATGCCCCGATTTCATCACATCATTCATTCTCTTGCTTAAAATGTTTATTTTGTGCCTTCAGAGACTTCAAGATAAATGAAAATTTCTTGGTGTTTTATACAGTAATTTATAATTTGTCTCTTGCCTCACTGGCCTCATCTCTCTTTGTTCCTACTACTCTGAAGTCTATACTTTGGCCAAGTAAAATGATAACAATGCCTTTCATTGTTGATTTTTATGCAAAATTCCATTATATCTTCTTTGCAATCAAAAGTTCCTTTGAACTGTGTATTATTTTGAAGCTCTTTCTCTCAGAAATACCTCTTTGTTTTGTTTTTTAAAATAATTCAAGAGAAAGTACAAATAAAAAAGACAGACCAGTATTTTATTTTTTTGCTTTGTTTTTAAAATTAATCTTTAGAAGGGGAAAAAAAGAAAATATGTACCTTAGAACAATTGACCTATTTCTACATTCTAGGGGCACAGATATATTTTGACATCACAGTGGAACTCAGAAAGCTAATATAAATCAGCCTTGATAGTAAAATCAGAAAGTTTACATAAAAATTGATATGTATATGGAGACCATGAAAGTGCCTGTGGGCATGTGGGCACACTGTTATTCACACACATACACTCCATATATGTGCACATACACCTACATCCTCACACACTCTTTTATCACCTTTGCAACCCTTCTATCCCACTCTATAAAAAAAAAAAAAAAATTTTTTTTTTTTTTTTTTTTTATAGGAGCATCATTAAATGATGTAGTCTCTTAGAGGTCAGTTCTAGGCCCTTTTGTCGTTTTATTTTAAATTTATTTCCTATGAACGTATTATAATCAAAAAAACCAAACCTGTTGCTGTCAAGGTGACTCAACTCCTACTCACGGAGACCCAGTGTGTGTCAGAGTAGAATTGTGCTCCATAGGGTTTTCAGGGGATGAATTTTCAAAAGTAGATGGCTACGCATTTCTCCCCAGGCACTGCTGGGTGGACTGGAACCTTCGACCTTTTGATCAGCAGCTGAGCGCATTAACCATATGCACTAACCAGGGACTTCAGGAATACAGTGTACATTTTAGTTATATTGTCTGTAATCCAGTAAATATTATGTATTATAAATACATATGCATAGAACTCTGCGCTCACCCAAAGATCGGCAGGTCGAATCCACCAGCCACTCCTTGGAAACACTATGCGGCCATTCTACTCTGTCTTACAGGGTTGCTATGAGTCAGAATTGACTCGAAGAAAATGGGTTTGGTTTTGGTTTTATACCCGCACGAGTTAAAATCTAGGGATGACTAATAAGCATAGGAAAAACCCTAAAAAGAACCCAGTAGTCCAGTGGCTGCGGCCGGTTTCTAGCATCAATAAACCTTTGCCAGAATACTTTCAAATGAACATAAGAGAAATTAGAAATACTTCTCAAGACCTGTGGTCAGTAAGAAAGAGTTGTTTGGTTGCTTCTACCTTTGAATGACTGGATTATGAGAATCTGGTCAATATAAAACCCTAGCCTTTTGCGAGTGGTGCCTTAGGGTTTAGAGACCCTTTCAAACCTATTTCATCCCATTTAGCAAATGATCCTGTCATTTTATTTGACAAGACAGTAAGCTGAACCTGCCTTCAGTATATTTTCACATTTGCCTTGGCTTAAACCGTTTTTTCAAGGTGTTTATTGGTATGTACAAAAAGATTGCGAATTCTTCCAGTTTGCAGAACAGGGATTGATAAGTGTTTTTATATGTGGTAGAACTTGACCTAAGATTTACTCTCGTTTTGTAACATGTGGCAGCAAGGTTGGTGGAAAAGTTCCAACTAAAGAACTCAACTTTTCCTCTAAACATATGCATCAGAAAAAAACCTGACTATGGTTACTAGCCAAATCGTGGTGGGTCAGTTTCTACGGCTGTAATTGCACTCTTTTTTTAAAGATTTACATTTATGTCTTCAGCTCAGACTCCTCCTGTAAACTTCTGACCCACATGTGTAACTCCTTCTCTTAGATTCCTCAAAGGAAATAGGTCCAAAAGCAGATTTCTGAAATTTCTTCCCAAAACTGCCCACATCTCTGAAATAGCAATTCTCGTACAATCTTTTGTGCAATCCAGATATTTAGGAGTCAACCTCTACACCTCCTGTTGTATTACACAATACATAGTCACCAAATCCCGTAGGTTTTATAACTGGTTTACCTGAGTCCACCCTGGCTCCGTTCCAGTCCATTCTCATGTTCACAAAGTGACCTTTGTGAAATGCAAATCTGATGATGTCACCACTTGGGTAATGCTTGTCAAAGAGTTTCTGTTTGTCTTCGGACGAATAAAAAACACTTGATATGTTGTAAATTTCCGGTATGATCAGGACCTCTCTACCGTTTTATTCTCATCTTACATCTTTTGTTTATTGTTTCCCCTGCTCGGAAGTCTGGGCTTTTTTTTTCCCTTTAACATACTAAACTCCCTCCTCCCTAGAATATTCTTTCCTCCTTCTCTGAGTCAGTTAATTCACAAATTGTTTTGTGACATTAGTTGTGAACCCTGCGATGTGTCAAATCTCTCCCCTTCTCTACCCCAGGTTGCCTGTTTCTATTCATCCAGTATTTCTGTGCCTTCCTGCCTTCTTGTCTTTGCTTTTGGGCGTGTGCCCATTAATCTCACGCACACACACAAAAAGACCAGGCTTGCTGGTCTGACAGAGACTGGAGAAACCCCAAGAGTATGGCCCCTGGACACCCTTTTAACTCAGTACTGAAGTCACTTCTGAGGTTCACCCTTCAGCCAAAGATTAGATAAGTCTGTAGGGCCAACAGTAGCATACGTGGGGGTCATGATTCACAGTTCAATCATGTATACGAGAGCACCGTTTTATATATTTATATGTATTCACATGAGTCGTCATTTTCTGTCTTCCACTAGACTGTAAGTTTCAAGGGAGCAGGCACGCCTGGTTTTACATGTATTGTCTTCCTAGTACCTAGTACTGTGCCTGACATGTAATAGGCACTCAATAAATGATATTATCTACAATAGAAAAATATTAAAATTATAAGCACTATATTGCAGCTTTGGAGCACTGGTGGTGCAGTGGTTAAAAGCTCGGCTGCTATCCAAAAGGTCAGCAGTTCGAATCTACCCGGCACTCCTTGGAAACTCCAAGGGGCAGTCATACTCTGTCTTAAACAAAAAACCAAACCTGTTGCTGTGGAGTCCATTCCAACTCATACTGACCCTACAGGAATAGTCAGCAATGGTTTTGGTTCTGGTTTTTAGACTGTAGTTTTAGGAGAGGAAATCCTAAAGTTTTTCAGGAGCAAAAAGTAGGAAATATGAGAAATAAGTTTTAATTTATTAATTGGAATATAAGATGATTAAGTAACACATTGTCTGTATTTACTATCTTATCCTGAATATATTTAAAAAAATATGGGAATAATTATAATAGCTTTTCCGCTGTCGATAATGGTCTGTATTTTTTTTTCCCATAAGGGTTTAATCTCTTCATATTCACAACAACAGCAGAATGGGGGCTTTAAGAAGAACAAGTTCTTGATTTCACTTGAGTCTTGACTATACTGTGTTATTGCCTTTGACCATAATGTTGTCTCTCCTTTTCTCACCTGGTGTAGTCTATTTTATTCCTCTCTCAAGACTGCTTTGTCTTGCCTCAAGACAGCTTCCTAGGAAAAGGTCCCTTATCCCACTACTTTGTCTATTTATTTGCTTTCTTCACAATTCACAGTGGGAAATGCATTTTACTTTGAGACACTGTACACATTTCATAGCAAATGTTTATGGATGAATAAGAATGCATGCTCCGTGCAGCATATAACATAAGGAATTCAAGCATAACAAAACACGACATGATTAAAAGCTTTATCCTTCCTATCATGAACAAAAAACTACTTCCATCTGTGTACATTTCAATAGTAATGGCCCATAGGCTTATGAGTATGTTTAAAATTTATGAAGACTATTAGGCAGATGGAAACCCTGGTGGCATAGTGATTAAGAGCTGCGGCTGCTAGCCAAGAGGTCAGCAGTTTGAGTCCACCAGGCGCTCCTTGGAAACCATATGGGGCAGTTCTACTCTGTCCTGTAGGGTCACTATGAGTGGGAATTGACTTGACGGCAACGGGTTTTTTTTATTAGGCAGGTGGTAGGTGCTTTTGTTCATTTAAATCATTAATTAAGAAGAGGGGGATGCAATAAGCTGAAATTTAACATTATTTTCTTTAAAGAAATATATTTTATAGGACTAGTGACTGGCAGTGGGGAATCTGTTCGATTGAAATGTTTAGTATAAGAAAACACTCACCACTCTAGATGGTTAGAGTAGCCTTATATCATTGTCTTCATTTACTGTCTTACCCATGATATTTTATTTTAAAAAATATGGAAATAGTCATACCCTGGTGAACCTTCTTTTACTAGGTGAATGAAAGAAAAAAATATTGATTTTAAAATATGTAAATTAAGCTGATAGCGTTTCTAAGTGGAGGAATATTTAGCTAAAATGAGAGTAAAAATATAAATACCTTCTTGATTTAGTCTTTTATTTCTAAAGATAATTGGAAGTTAAAAAGCCTATGTAATATGTATCATGACTATAAATTTTTACTAAAATATTTTACTACAAGTATCCTTAATGAGTTTAAGTGCTAACAGCAGTTAATGAAAATAATAATAATAATTTTATTTAATGAAATATAATTTTGAGTCCTGCTTTCCATATGGCATGCTCAATGTTATGGACTGAATTGTGTCCTCCCAAAATGTGTGTCAACTTGGCTATGCCATGGTTCTCAGAATTGTGTGGTTGTCCTCCATTTTGTGATCTGATTATCCTCCATTTTTATCCTCTATGCTTGTGGTTGTGGTTCCATTGGGGAGTGAACTGTCTGTTACATTAATGTGGCAGGAGTAGGTCATGTTTATGAGGATTAAGGTGGGATGAAACACCCTTACTCAGGTCACACCCCTGACCCAATGTAAAGGGAATTTCTCCGGGGTGTGACCCGCATCACCTTTTATCTTACAAGAGAAAAAAGGAGACAGAAGTGAGCAGAGGCAGAGGGACCTACTACCACCAAGAAAGAGGAGCCAGGAGCAGCATGTCCTTTGGACCCAGGCTGTGCACTGAGAACCTCTTAAACCTACGGAAAGATTGGTGTAGACCTTCCCCCACAGCGGACAGAGACAGAAAGGCTTTGTCTAGTGCTGGCACCCCGATTTAGGACTTCTAGCCTCCTAAACTGTGAGAAAATAAATGAGTATTTGTTAAAACCATTCACTTGTGGTATTTCTGTTATAGCAGCACTAGATAACTATGTCACTCAATTTGGTAACCCATGTTTAAAATAATTGCTCTGTTTATGAAAAAATCCGTTGTGTTCTTCCTGTTTCTTTGTGAACTGGATGAGGAAGCTTCTTCTCTCCTTGTTCGTTGCTCAGTATGACTCCTGTGGGCCCGTGTTTATAAACTGTGCTTTGTCAGAAGTGCTGTAGGTACAGATTTATAGAAAGTCAACCAAAAGAAATGTTGAGTGAGGCGTATTGATTCTGTGGATCTATAGAAGGCATTTTAAAATGTATGCTTATAGATATTTAATGAGTATTAAATTGAGATTAAGGTAAGAATGAACACTTTTTAAATTTTGTATTCTAAAATTATATCTTTTGATCTCCATTTAGAAAACACAATCTTTAGGGTCTGACTGTTTCACTATTGAGTTCCTTTTAGGAGCAGTTAAACCAGGGCTGTGTAAAAACTCCCCAGAGCATGGACAAAGATGAGAAATTATTCAAGTCATTTTATGATTTAGCAAACGTGATTCTAAAACATTTAGATAAAGTACCGACTATGGGCTGATATTCTCATAGTATGGCTCATAAAACAAGGAGCCCTGGTAGTGGGATGGTTAAGGGCTTTGTTGCTAACCAAAGGGTTGGCAGTTCGAACCCACTGGACACTGTAGAAGAAAAGACCTGGCAATCTGCTCTCTTAAAGATTACAGCCTAGGAAATCCTATGGAGGCAGTTCCACCCTGTCATATAGGGTCTCTATGAGTTAGAATTGACTTGATGGCACAAAACAACAATAACAGTTCATAAAACATAATCTTTTTTTTCCAATTTTTATTGTGCTTTAAATGAAAGTTTACAAATCAAGTCAGTCTCTCACTCAAAGACTTATATACACCTTGCTACATACTCTCAACTGCTCTCCCTGTAATGAGACAGCCCGCACCCTCCCTCCACTCTCTCTTTTCGTGTCCATTTCTCCAGCTTCTAACCCCCTCTACCTTCTCATCACCCCTCCAGACAGGAGATGCCAGCATAGTCTCAAGCGTCCACCTGATCCAAGAAGCTCACTCCTCACCAGCATCCCTGTCCAAGCCATTGTCCAGTCCTATCCATGTCTGAAGAGTGGCTTCGGGAATGGTTTCTGTCCTGGGCCAACAGAGGGTCTGGGGGCCATGACCACTGTGGTTCTTCTAAACTCAGTCAGACCATTAAGTCTGGTCTTTTTAGGAGAATTTGGGGCCTACATCCCACTGGTCTGCTGCTCCCTCAGGGGTTAAAACATTAATCTCTTGAGATTACTCAATCAAGATAAGAACTTTGACATGCAAGTTTGGTTAGTCCTACAAAAGTATATTCTACTCTCAGAGACTCATAATAAATATTATCCTGCTGAAAGTATCTGAAGAGTCATTTGGTAAATAAAATACCTTTTTTTTTTTTTTAATCATAGTTCCCAAATATATTTGACTGCAGAATCCTGTATCTGCTTAACACTGCTGCTAAACTGACTTCACATGGAACATACATTGACCTATATGCATTTAAACTAAAAACTAAAACAAAAAACCAAACAAGCAAAGAATACTTACAAGACATTAATTACCTCAAGGGCCAGATATGAGTGGGATATTAGTAACTTTTCCATTATATGTCTCTGAATTCTTTGCCTTGTAATAACAAGTGCATGTTACTTTATTTTTCTTTTTTGGTAACTGAAAAAATTATAATTGTTAAAAAAAAAAAATCACTGTCAAGTTTGGTCTTACCCAAGAAATGTAAGAATCGCCTTATCAGGGGCATATATTAATAAAATACATCATCTCACTGGATAAGACCTGCATATCTTAAAACAACATGCAATTTAACATGTCCAAAAATTACAGAGCTCTCCCATCTCTCCACCTGAAAAATTTCACCTAATATTTATATATTTATATTTATAGGACATATTGGAAAATAAATACTGGTTGAAACTCAAATAAAACATTACACCCCGCTAGAGCTGTAATTGTTTGATATGATTCTAGTTGTCTACCAGGCTGGTTAATCTCTTATTCAGTGTGGAATTATTGGATGATATAAAAATCCCAAGGGCTTATCCCTTTTTCTGGTATTAGTTTGTGGTAATCAAGTTCTGAGTACCTGTTTAAAGATGTATTTGACTGGTATTTTGTCCTCTAATTTGCTTAGTTTAAAATGGATGTCTACTTTAATTTTAGAAAAACTTGTTAGAGTGCCATGTTACGAAATTCCTAAAGGATTTTTATTCAGTGACAGTAACCTTAGGAAAAGTTTTTGCCGCAAGTGGATATTTATCTAAAAATAAATTACGTTAAGACACATAGCTCTGTGAATTAGCTTAGGAAATCCAGCTGAAGCTCACTGTTGTGAACATAGACCAGTTATGTGAAAATATAAATATATACTTGGTGAGAATTCTCTGCTTCCTAAGGAGCATAAAATTTCAAAACATAGGTATATTTAATCTTCATAAAAATATAAAATTCATACGTCATGTAAAACTAAGTACCTATTTAAATTATAATTGTGAGTGTATGTGTAATGCAGTATATGAAGATAGACTCTTATTAGGAATCTTCTTTCAAAACATTACTATTTAATATTTAAGATTGTTACCACAAAATGATGTATTTATTAGTTCACTGGACTATATAAATATGTATATAACATACTATCCTTTGTAAATTACAGTAAAAATCACTGCATTTAAGCAACCTTTAGTGATGAAGAATTCCTTTTAAAACAAGCCACTAGACTGGTATTGACATTTTGGCACAGAAATAGTGATCTTTTTTTTTTTCCCCTAATGCTTTACCAGAATTAGTTGTCAGTTTCCATAAATGATGACAGTAAACCCTCCAAAGGTCAACTAATATCAGCACAATTGTTTTTTTCTAAATAGTTACAGATTGTAGGTTAACCTTGCAAATTGCCTAACTTCTTGGAGCTCTGGATGTTTGCCCATATTTCTCATTTCCTGGGAATCACAGGGTGGAGACAGGAATTGACAAGATAAATAAAAAAAAGATTAATAGCTACTCATTAATTCCTGGCTGATTTTCTGCTGCTGATATTCTTGTTAGCAAATGCATAGAAAAGAGGACTAGACATACCGCAGTGAAACCTGTCAGAGCTGGAACTTGATGGGACTGCCTTGTTCTTCCGGGTCTTTGACTGGGTGCTTATCACTTTTCTATCCCTCTGTATTAAGAATACTACCTCATAAACATGCAGTGAATTTTCCTTCTCTGACAGGCTTCTGCCGTACACAGGTTCCAGCTTTTGCAGGTTTTGCTGGATTTGCTAATTGTCTCTCTCTTCATAGTCCTTGATTCTGTTGTTAATAGTATCATTTTTTTTTATTAAAAAGAAAACAAAGGCTTCCTAACATTTTTGCATGTATATTTGATCCTTACATTTCACTCATTTTTGTGCTTCTGTCGTTTTTATGCTGAGACTGGAGATGAAGCACTACTGAAATTCATCTGTCATTGTCACATGTGAACCATTTCACTGAGCATTAGCTCGTTTAATCCTTACAATCACTGCATGAAGAAATTAATTTTGTTACACTTACTTTTCTAATGAGGATCATGAAGTTTTAAAAGCTTAAGTAATTTATAAAGTTAGCATCGAGCAAGTTATGTTATATATTTGATTATTAATCATATTATTTTTATTAGTGTCATTAAGATGAGGTCACAGTTGTTCACTTTAGATCTTAGAGACTCTCTTTTGCCAGACAAGGGTGAAGGAGCTTTGTCGCATTCATCTCTGCATCTCTAGCATTCACCACAAAGCCCGGTACCAGTAAACCATAAATAAATGCATTTGTCTGGGATGAATAAATATGTCTTACTTTAGGATATAAGGTGACTTGAGCCCTGGTGGTGAAGTGGTTAAAGTGGTTGGCCACTAACCCAAAAGCTGGTGGTTTGAACCCACTGGCTGCTTCACAAAAGAAAGATGTGGTAATCTGCTTCCATACAGACTATAGCCTTGGCAACCCTATGGGGCAGCTCTGCTTTATTCTGTAGGGTCGCAATGAGTTGGAATCAACTCGATGGAAGTGGCTTGGTTTTTGGTGGCTTCTATTATGAAATGCTTAAGTAAAATTTTATTACACCCATTGATTTTATATAAATAATTTTCTTGTTATTTAAAATTTACAGGTATTTTTACAAAAAGTAAAGTAGAACACATTGTGGTTTTGGTTTATTTTTTATCTTTTAAATTGCACTAAATTATTTAATTTAAAATGTTAGGCAGAGGATATGAGATAATAAACAAAAATTTTGTTACAGTTAAAGACTCACTAAGTCCAAGCATTTTAAGAAAGCTTTAGAAATATTGCTGCACAGACAAAAAAAATATTAAATTTGACTACTAGAAAATTTAAAGACAATAGTGTTTGCTCATATCCACTAGCTATGATTATTTTTTTCTAATGCCATGTTATTAAATTCTGCTGATTTCAATTGAGGCCATAATTTAAAAGGTTTGATTCTGGTCCTAAACTGACTGAAAGGACCTCTTTTACGACCAGGCGTAATGGGTTATGAGATTTTCCCTCTGCTGTATTTTATCCCTTCCTTGGATTTAGTTTATCAGGAAATCTGTGCCCATCATGAAAATCACTTCTGGGTGCAAATTCAAAATAATAATTAACTGAAATTCATCAATTATGACCAGGGAAAGGAGGCAGTTTTGATTCAACAGTGGTTCCAAAGACATCTGTGAATGAAATAAGATAATCTATATTAAAAAATGAATTACAATCATTGAATAGCTTCAATTTCTTACGTAACATGTTTTAGCATTTACATTTCTTGGCAGAATAGCTAAAGAATACATGAAATATTAATGTATCTGTACAATGCAAACCAAGGGTGTTTCCATACTAAAACTATCTTGGTTTTAAGAATTATGAAATAAGAACAGCAACAACAGCAAAAACTGTCTGTCTGTCCACCTAGCCTGAAGACATTCTTTCTTCCATTCCTTCCTAAAAATATCTGAATTGTTGTTTGAAGAGTTATATGAACAACTTAAAAGTATATTTTATTTGAATAACTCACACAGATCAGTGGAATCTTTCTTATATTTCTTACCTTCAAAACATTTCCGTTTGTATGGCCTGTAACCAAAACAGTACACAAAACAGTATACAAAAAGTTGGTAAATACACTTAACGCTCTTCACGTGTTCCATATAGACACTCCATAAGTGGTATCAGAAAATGATGGTATGGCCATATAAAGTGAAACAAGACAACCAACTTTTTTTTTTTTTTTTTTTTGTAATTGTGGTTTTGGTAAAAGTTTACATCGCAAATTAGTTTTTCATTCAAAAGCTTATACACAGATTATTTTGTGACATTCGTTGCAGTTCCCCCATTTGTCAGTATTCTCCCCCTTTCCTTTTCTACCCTGGGCTCTCCTTGTCCATTTATCCAGTTTTCCTGTCCCTTTCTACCTTTTTGTCTTTGCATTCCGGCGGGTGTTGCCCATTTGATCTCATATACTTGATTGAACTAAGAAGCACAATCCTCATGTGTATCACTGCTTGTTTTATAGGCCTGTCTAATATTTGGCTGAAATGCAGACTTCAGGATTGTCTTTAGTTCTGAGTTAGCAGGGTGTCCAGGGGACCATAGGCTTGGTGGTTCCTCCAGTCTCTGTCAGGCCAGTACGTCTGGTCTTTTTTTGTCAATTTGAATTATGTTCTACATTTTTCTCCCACTGTATCTGGGACCCTTATTGTGATCCCTTTCAGAGCAGTTGGTGGTGGTAGCGGGGCACCATCTAGTTCTCCTGGGCTCAGGCTGGTGGAGGCTGTAGTTCATGTGGTCCGTTAGTCCTTTGGACTAATATTTACCTTGTGTCTTTGATTTTCTTCATTCTCCTTTGCTCTGGACAGGGTGAGACCAACAGATGAATCTTAGATGGCTGCCCTCAAGCTTTTAAGATCCTAGACAATACTCAACAATGTAGGGTGGAGAACATTTTCTTCATGAACTATGTTAGGCCGATTGACCTACATGTTCCCCAAGACCATGGTCCCAAGCCTTTAGCCCTAAGGGTACCTCATTCCCTCAAGGTTTGGATGGGTCTAGGAAGCCTCTATGACTTTGCCTTGTTCAAGTTGTGCTGACTTTTCCAATATTGTGTGTTGTCTTTCCCTTCACCAAAGTTAACACTTGTCTACTGTCCAGTTAGTGATTTCCTTTCCCTACCCCTTCCCTTCCTGAGATCCATCAAAGATGTTGTGGGTGTGTGTAAATCTTTTCTTGGGTTTTTATAGTAGTGGTCTCATACAATATTTGTTCTTTTGTGATTGACTTATTTCACTCAGCATATTGCCTTCCAGATTCATCCATGTTGTGAGATTTTTCACAGATGTATCATTGTTCTTTATCATTGTATAGTATTCCATTGAGTATATGTACTATAATTTGTTTATCCATTCATCTGTTGATGGGCACTTAGAAAGTTGTTTTCATCTTTTTGCTATTACAAATAACACTGCAATAAACATGGGTGTGCATATGCCTATTTGTGTGACAACTCTTATTTCTCTAGGATATATTCCTAGGAGTATGATTGTTCCATCATATGATACTCCTATTTCTAGCTTTTTAAGGAGGTGCCATATTGTTTTCGATAGTGGTTGTACCATTTTACATTCCCCCACCAGCAGTGCACAAGAGTTCTCATCTCTCTCTGCAACCTCTCCAAGATTTATTTTGGTTTTTTTTTTGATGAGTACTGGTAATGTTGGGGTGAGATGGTTTCTCACCGTAGTTTTGATTTGCATTTCTCTAATGGCTAGTCGTTAGGATTCCTTGTTTTCATCTAGGTGGCCCAGGTTCAACTCCTGGTATAGGAAAGTTGTGACATGGAGCCCTGGTGGCACAGTGGTTAAGTGTTTGGCTGCTAACCAAAAGGCTGGCAGTTCGAATTCACTAGCCACTTATTGGAAACCCTGTGGGGCAATTGCACTCTGTCCTGTAGGGTGACTAAGAGTTGGGATTGACTCAATGGCAATGTTTTTTTTTTTTTTTTTCCTTGTAATGGCTAATGATCACAAGCGTTTCTTCATGTATCCGTTAGCTGCTGACCTCTGCCTTTTTATTAAACTTCTCCATGTCTTACGATTATCTTTTGCAAAATAAAAACTTGGTACGAGTAATTTTCAAATTATTTGTAATTCTAATTTTCATGATCCTAGGAGGAGGTTTAAAGGATTTTTTTCATAAATACTCTGAATATTCTACTTTTAGAATCTGATTAAAAAAAAAGCTAGGCAAATTTCTGTAAAATTCCCTTCTAAACTATTTTAAGTATTCAAGTAATGTGATTTCTTCTTGCATAAACTAGAGAACAAAAAAAAAAAAAAAAAGAGAGAAATAGTTGCAGAAGTTAATGTGAAAGTAACAGTAGAGTCCGGATTGAACATAGGTATTATATGCAAATCTGTCCCTTTTATTGAGAGAGATTTGTTTCTTCCGTAAAACGTAAGTTCGAGAGTTGTCTGAATATGATGGCATGTAACTAACCTGATTGACAGACCTTGGTATTAGAGTACACCATACTTATTAAGAGCGACATGAATGGGATTACAGGTAAAACATTTGATTGGTAAATAGTTATTGTAATAAATTTAGTTCAATAATTCAAACAATCGTTTACTATGTTAGTGACATAACAGAATGTAATGGGATTAAATAAATGTAAGCTTTCTACATGAATATTCAATTTGTTTTTATAAAAGACAAAAGTTTAAATATACAGTTTACTTACATATTGTAAAAGCAGACTTAGTTTCAATAAATTAGTGTCATGCATTTCAATTTTTCCATTTATGGTATTAAGATTTAAAGTTCTAAAAAGCAAAGACGCCACTCGACTAAAATGCAACCTACCCGAACCATGATCTTTTCTGTTGGCCACTTATGCATGCCAATGTTGGACAACAACAAGAGAAGAAAGAAGAATTGATGCATTTGAATTGTGATCTTGGTGAAGAGTATTGAATATACTATGAACTTCCAGAAGAACGAGCAAAACAGCCTTAGACAAAATATAGCCAGAATACCCCATAGAAGCAATGAGGTTTGCTTACTTCTATTTACTTACTTTGGACACATCTTCAGGAAATGTTATTTGCTAGAAAAGGGCATCATATTTGGTATAGTATAGTATCAGTGAAAATGAGAGAAACCCTCCATGGGGTGGATTGACAAAGTAGCTGCAACAATACAAACCAAAACCAAACCCACTGCCGTCGAGTTGATTTCGACTCACAGTGACCCTATAGGACAGAGTAGAACTGCCCCATAGAGTTTCCAAGGAGCGCCTGGCAGATTTGAACTGTTGACCTCTTGGTTAGCAGCCGTAGCACTTAAGCACTATGCCACCAGGGTTTCCAGTTGCAACAGCAGGCTCAAGCATATCAAAGATAAAAGAAAATGGATGCAAAAAATGTTCATCTGACCACTACCCTGACTGTGGAATCCAGTATAATTAAATGGCAAGACTAAATACTTCTTTGTCAGAGAAGACAGATGCAATTCTCTATAAATCTACTGACTTCTCCACAATCTTTTAATAAATATCACTTAAAGTATTCAAGTGCTAAGAACAGGTATTTCAGGCCTTACTCTCCCTAGTAATTAGTATCTATAACTCTGACATTTGTTTCAACTGTTGTTGCTGTTAGTTGGCTCCAACTCATAACGACCTTATATATATAAAACAGAAGGAAACTGCCCAGTCCTGTGCCATCTCCATAATCTTCGATATGCTTGAGCCTATTGTTGCATGGGACTGTCTGCCTTAATAGACCTTTACTCTCAGGCAGACAATGAACACCAAACAAATAAATGAGTAAATTATTTTTAAATAACAAATCAAAACAAGGAAGCTTAGGAGCTCTAGAGGAAGGTTGAAATTTTAAACATGATGTCAAGGTAGGTATCATTGAGAAGGTGGCATGTGAGTAAAGATTTGAAAGACATGAGGAGTTAGCCATATTGCTAACTAGAGTAGCAATGTTCCAGTCAGAGAGGAGTCCACACCAAGGCTCTGAGTCAGGACTATGCCTGGCATGTTTGTCAGGAAGCAAGAATGCCAGTGTAGCTGAACCACATGGATAAAAGTAGAAGATGAGCAAAACAACAACAACAACGAACAGACAAAAAACATTGGGTAAATAGCAAATAATTATTGTAGTAAATTTAGTTCACTATTCCAAACAATTGTTTAATATGTTAATGACATAGAATGTTTCAGTGACTGAAAGAATGATAACTTTTAGTCTAAGTGAAATAGGGGATTATTTCAGGGCTTTGTGTAGAGGAATAAGATAATATGACCCATATTTTGGTAGGACAACTTTGTCTATTGGGGGAAGAGTAAGACTATCTCTTGCAGTAGGCAAGAGATGATGGTGGCATGAATCATGGTGAAAGCAGTGAAAATGGTAAATAGTGATTGTAGATTCTTGTAAAGTTTGAAGCTAGAAGTAGTGCAGTTTGCTGAGAGATTACATATGGGTTGTGAGAAAAAGGGAGACGTCTCCAAGGCTTTTAGCTTAAGCAACTGGAAAGCTGGATTTGTCATCATCAGATGTTGAAGAATTCAGGAGGAATATGTTGAGAGAGGAACTTTAGCATTTAGTTTTAGACATGTCAATTTTGAGATGTCTAAAAAAAAAAAAAAATTTTTTTTTATCAGACATTCCGGTGAAGAAGTTGAGAAAGGAAATTAATTTATAAGCTTGTCTTCAGAAGAAGGATGCAAACAGGAGATATAAATCTGGGAGATGTTTAACATAAAGATAGAATTTAAAGCCAGGAATTGGAATAAGAACACCAAGAGAGTGAGTGTAGATAGAAACCAACAGTTGTGCCATGGGTCACTCCAAAATTGAAAGGTTGAGAAAAAAAGTGAGAACTTGCAAAGAAGATGGAAAGAGTAACTAAGGAAATAAAGGAAAGCAAAAAGAATGTGGTGTCCTGGAAGTCAAGCAAGAAAGTATTTCAGGGATGAAAGAATAAACAACTGTGTCAAGTGCTTCTGAGGATCAGGACCAAGAAATGACCACTGAATTTAGCAATATAGAGGAATTCATTGAAGTAACCAGTTTGCTGCAGTGATGGGGGATATAACCATGATTTGAATGAGGCTTTTGAGAATGTGGGAATAGACAAGTCTTTTATCAGTGTCAGTAGACACCTTCATATTGTTATTGCTTCAGATTCAGTCATTTGAATTGTTCAGTTTCCTTTCATCATGTATACCCTATGCTGTGTTACAATTGTTCTGGTGAAATTCAGAGTTTTATTTAACAGCTCATTTTGCTCCTTGTTGTACAATTGTGTGGAGAGGTGATTGAGAAAGATTGAAAAAATAACATTGAAATTCATTTCCCTGGAGCCAATAGTAGCTATGCCACTGGAAAATGGTTGATCATTTCTGAATGGTGAGAGGTACTCAGTGGCAGTGGTAGAGAAATTTTGCTTTGTGCGTGCAGGTGTACACCCATTAATAAAAAAAGGTAGGATTTTGCAATGTATTAGTTTATTCTGTGGAAGTCATGGCACTATGCCAGTAAAAGAATGGTTACCATATCTTGACTGAGGTCACATCTTTTGCTGAACTGATTATTAAACTCAGTTTTTTTTTTTAAATTAATCGTCATGACTTATGCCATGCCTGAATTTGTTTCTTGTCCATACCATGAAACAAAACAAAATAAAATGGATTTCTATCTCCCACATGCTATACTTACTATGTATGCATTGTAGTATGTAAAGTATTTTGCTTGGAAGAATTGTTAAAACAGTCTTCTGGTTTATTATGACATTTTTACTATTGGCACAATTTGCATTTAGGTATAATTTCCCAAGCATTCCTTTTACAAATATACTAATCAATATATATCTAAGCCTTAATTTTTCAATCTTTTCATTCTGTGAAAAACGTTTTCCAGATTATACTTGCATTTACTCATTCAACAAATGTTTATTGAGTGCCTAGTATGTATCAAATGCTTTACTAGGCATAGGAGATAAGACAGTGAACAGAATGTGTTCAGTTATGAAGCTTATATTCTAGTAAAGGAGATGTAAAGCTCTCTAATATAAACGTAGGGAATGGTGAATATTCTGAAGAAAATTTAAGCAATGCAAAGTGATAGAGTATGACAGGTGGCTCTACTTCTGATTAGGTGGTTGAGGGAGGCCTCTCTGATGAAGTGACACATGTGCAGAAGCTGTGGCTCTTTGGAGGAAGAGTATTCCAGGTAGAGGGAGTAATCACAAGTGCAAAGGCTCTGTGTTTTGTGCATGCTTCACATGTTTAGGGAATAACACAAAGACCAACGTGGCTTGAGGGCAGTGAGTTAGGGGGTAGCTCACATTCAAAGATGAGTTCAGAGAAAAACAGGAGCTTTTGGATCTTAGTAGCATGTTAAAAATGATTGAGCTATTTGAATAGAGAGGCAGCAAGATCTGACCAATAATTTTAAAAGATTACTTTGTTCATAGACTAGATATTTAAGTATACTCTCCCTTATATTCTCTTGGGGAGATGCTAAGTTCATTCATTACAGAAATGTTTATTGCATTAGAAGATAGTTTATTAACATCCGCATTTCTTAAATGTAATGACATACTCATCTGTGAACACAAGCAATGGCTCGTTTAATGAGACCCTAAGAGAAACCAGCTGGTGAGTCTATTGAAAATCAGAGAGTAACTTCTAAAATTAATTCATTGTGTTCAACTTAATCTGTCCTATGTTTTTAAGTTGACTTTTTTGTTTTTGTGCAATAATATCAAGCATATAACAGCTGATGTGCAAGTCTTCATTTTACATATTGTTGTAGAGAGCCTTAGGATATACTGTGTTTTTACTCAAGTAATGCGCACTTTCTACGTTTATTTGCCAATCAGACCCTTCCCCTGCGAAGTACTTTTGTTACTGTGCTATGCTAATTTATTTATTTTTTTAAATATTCTATTGTGTTTTTGGTGAAAGTTTACACAGGAAATTAGGTTCTCATTTAACAATATCTATAAAAAAAATTTTTTTTTATACATATTGTTCAGTGACATTGGTTACATTCTTCATAGTATATCAGCATCCTCATTATTTCCATTTTGTTTGTTCTGTTTCCATTAATCCAACTTTCTCCCCTAGCCTTCTCATCTTTGGTCTAGGGTGAATGTTAGCCATTTGGCTTCATCTAGACAATTATTTTGAGGAGCACAGTACTCACAGGTGTTGTTATTCATTTTATGGGCCAATCTGAAAGGGGACCTTCGAGAACGGTTTGTGTTCCAAGTTTGAAGAGTATCACAGGGCAGTAGTCAGTAGTCTCAGGGGTTTCAGCTAGTCTCTACCAGTCCAGTAAGTCTTGCCTTTTTTAGTTTTGTTCTACATTTTTCTCCCTTCCCCTCTGGTGCCATTTATTGGGTTCATAGTTGGAACAGTTAGTAGTGGTAGTTAGGCATCATCTAGTTCTTCTGGTCTCAAGGTAGGTGATGTCCTTGTTTGTATAGACTATTGGTTCTTTAGACTAGTTTCTTCTTTGAGTGTTTGGTTTCCTTCTTTCTCTTTATGTGCTAATTTTTGCACAGCAAAGTGTAAAAAAAATTGACATAGTGCTGCTTATGAAAATACCTCATGAGGGTGGGTGCAGTTGGCAAACAAACAGAAGCCGTGTGTTATTTGCATAAAAATTTGGTACCTTTAAGCTTAAGTATGATATTAATAAATATGTGAAAGGCTTGTGTGGATTTTCCAGATCAAATAAAGTGGCATTTTTTTATGCCATCCCATTGCCGTTGAGTTGATTCTGCCTCATAGTGACCCTCTAGGGCAGGGTAGAACTGCCACATGGGGTTTACAAGGCTGTTAATCTTAACGGAAGAAGACTGCCACATGTTTCTCCCTTGGGGTGCTGGTGGGTTCCATCCACTGACCTTTTGGTTAGTAGTCAAGTACTTTAACCACTGCACCACAAGGGCTTTAAAAGTGATTGTATGTATAGATTCAGCTAGAGCAGTACCATGGAAATTAAATACCTTTGACTTTAATGTGGTTTTTTCAATGAAATTTATTTAATTTTATATGTTATGCTAGGTCTTATCATTTATATTGTATAATTTGGTGAATTGAAAATCATGGCCACAATACTTTGCAGCTCCTCCCATGAAGAGATGGAGTCTCGTTCTGGGCTGACCTTGTGACTTGCTTTGATCTATAGCATGGGGCAGAAAAAGCTAGGCCTTAAGAGACCTTACAGCCTCCATTTTTTTCTTTTTGGAATGTTGTCCTGAGACTACTATGTAAGGAACCCACTTAATACTAGTGGAGGACAAGAAGCCACATGTAGAAACCAAGGCACCTCAGCCAACAATCAACACTGACCATTGAGCATGGAAGTGAAACCATCTTGGACCTTTCAGCTGAACCTCTATCTGAATGCATTTGTATGAGTAAGCCCAGAGAAGCTTCCCAAAGAATCCGCAGAATCATGCGAAATGATAAATTGCTACTGTTTGAAGCCACTAAGTTTTGAAAGTTCGTTATACCATAATAAAAAACTAAAACATTAACATAAAATGTTTTCTGAAGTTTGTTTGGCATATATTATTTATGATTTAATCAGTTCCTTTGTTCTTTCAGCAGTTATTTATTGAGTGGCTAATATGCATTCTGTGCTAAGTGCAGTAGGAAATAAAGATATAAATACAATATAATTACGGTCATAAGGGAGACGCTAGTTTTGTTGAGGTGATAAATATTAAGTGTTAAATATAGGCATTTTTCTAAAAGATTAGTTTCCTAAGACATGAACTCATACAGGCTTTAAGAATTCAGAGAGAGGAGAACCCTAATTTGAGGTTCAAAGAAGACTTCATAGTCAGTCTGGGATTTAAAGAAAAAAAAAAAAAGGGAATTGTAATAGGTAATGAGGACAGAGGGCTTTTAAGTGAAAGGACTATCTTGGTTCAAGGTAGACGTATTGGGGAAAAGAAGTCTATATTTTGATAAATAACTAGTACAAATAATAAGTGAATAGGAGACAAGCTCAAGTGAAACCAGATTAGATCCAGATGCCAGCCTAGTTATTCTATATGGTACTGGGTATCTACTTCAGAATAACAAGGCATCTTAAAATTTAATGGTTTAAAAGAGGACGCTTTTTTATTTCTTGTAATTCTGTTGTTGGACTCTGGAACAATTTTTCTGCTGGTCTCACCTAACTTGATCATCTGACGGCCTGATAGGAAGGCCTGAGGTGAGCCTCACTCACATGGCTGGCAATTGGTGCTGGCTGGCGATTGGGACACCTTGGTTCTCCTCCACGTGGCCTCTCATCCTCCCATAGACTGGGCTAGGCTTCTTCACAGTATGGGCGTCTCCAGGCTCCAAGAAGGCAAGGGCAGAAACTGCAATGTCCTTTAAGACTAGGCTCTGCAACCCACCCACTTCCACCATCTTCTATTGGTCAAAACAAGTCTTAAGGCCAGCTCAGATTCAAGGATGCCGAGATACAGACTTCACATCTTGATGGGAGGTGTAGAAATATCATGTTGCAAAGGGGAGTGGAATAGGGAGACTTGATTCATTGGCAGCTATTATAATAATCTATCGTACCACAAATTAGAGTGTTCTTTCAGTGATGAGAATCCAGTTTTTGAACCAGAGACTCACAGAGCCAAGCTGTGTTTAAAGAATATAAATGTTGCCTTCAAGAGTAAGTTATACGAAAGAAAGAACTGACTGGAGATCAGGAAGCACAGTAGAAGATTTTATGGTAGTTTAAGTTAAGATTATATATATATATATTTATCTATGATAGAGTTTGACTTTTAGTTTATAGACGTGCAAGATATAATAAACCCTTAAATCTCATCTAAATCCTTAAACAATGTGACCTAATTATCTTTCTAATCTTTCCATTTTCTAATTAAGTGTAAAAGTTATGTATAATTTGTTTACATTCTTAAACATTTATTATTTTAAATAAAATTAATACAACAGCAACAACAAAAAAATGTACTCCACAGAAATGTCTGTCATTGTCTTTGGCTGTATTATGGCTGCATCTGAATCGTTTCATCATTAGCTTGACAGTATTGGGTAGAGGCAGCTGAGCAAGTAATGCGATGTGAATCTGCTCATTGGTTTTGGTGTGCTTGTGACCTGGCAGCTCACGTACAATTCCTAAACATAGGGCAAGAGTAATTACGCCAAACAATTCTGGGGGCCTGTAGGTTAGAACAACAAAGACAAACAAAAAAAATAGTTTTTGCCTCAGAATTAAAACCATAAGTACCTACCTTATTCTCTTTCCTCTGTCCCTCAGTCCACCTACTTCCTTGCCTACAATTTACCTAACTATAGTGGTTACCAGCTTATACTTTGCCTTATTTTTAAAGACAAATGAGTATTTATGACATGTAATTGGGCTGATAGGGGAGATTACCTTTAAAAAATAGAAAAGAGATTTCTGCGATTAAAACAGTGAATATTGCTTTCTCATGGTGATAACTGAGCTAGATCTGCTGGTGCACAGAAGCCCAAGCAAGTGTCCAAAAGTATGCACTGATTCTTTTCAAGTATAACATAAATACCTTAAAATTTACTCCTTGTAAGTGTAGAATTCAATCATGTACAGTGTGGCTGTGCAGCCATCACCAAAACTCAGTGTCAGAATATTTCATCATCGCTTTCCTACCTTCAGTCCTAGGTAACTACTAGTCTGCTCTCTATTTCTTTTCTGGATATTTGATGTAAACAGAATCATACAATATATGGCCTTTTCCTTCGGACTTCTATCACTCAGCAGGTTTTTGATGTTGTAGCATGCATCAGTACTTGGTTCCCTTTTTATTGCTGACCAGCATTCCATTACACACAGTTTTTATGTTGCAGTTTGCCTCTCTCCAATATTGCACAATGTATGTATCTTTGGTCATCTCACTTTTTAAAAATGTAATAGTTGTGCTATCTCTAATGCCTTTTTAGCAATTATAACAATTTCTATACTTGTCCCTACTTTCACACCGTCAGCAGCTTTGTATAGATTGGCCCTTTTAAGTATTCTCTTTGAACATTACTTGGCAATTGTTAACTCCTCACATCTTTCTCAATAGTAAAATGTCCCTCTTCTTTCAAAATGAACACAAACCATAGTATTTTGAAAGGGAAGACATTTAGGAATTTCTGGTCTTTATGATTGTGGCAAGTGTATTCAAAGTGTGTGTAAGTCATTAGTAAAATTCAGCATATTAATTTTACATGCTCTGAAGATACACTTTGTGATATTTTGAAAACCATTAAGGGCTAACTCTTGAAATTTGACTATATATGGTTAATATAGGAATAAAATTAACATAAAAATTGCATTTGGTTGAGAAAACACACCATAAAATATTAAAAAAAAAAAAACCAACTTTGAATGGCTTTATAAACTGTGCTTTGGCTTTCAAAAGAATAATGATAAAAAAAAAATACATCCAATATGAAAGCTTTAATTTTAATGCATATTTCTTTTTCTAGCATTTGTGGAATCCAGCATCTCGAACGAATAGGAAAGAAGCTGAATCTCTTTGACTCCCTTTATTTCTGCATTGTGACATTTTCTACGGTAGGATTTGGGGATGTCACTCCTGAAACTTGGTCCTCCAAGCTCTTTGTGGTTGCTATGATCTGTGTTGCTCTTGTGGTTCTACCCATACAGGTAAATATAACGTGGAATTTTATAGAAATACACAAACATTATGAAATCGAATCTTTCACATTTAATAAGAAATACAGGCTGATTTATTTATCCAACAGTAATATACTAATACCTGTTATTATTGCATCTTATTCACTAACTAAAATTGTCTCAGAAATATCTTTTTATAATATAGAAACATTAAGGTTTTTTTTCCCCCCCCAGTTACTACTGATAGCTCATATCTGTTTTCAGTTCTTCATAACGCTTTCTTTTAAATATAGGAAACTATAGGATGATAGATCAAGAAAATAAACTTGAGAAATAATTTTTTTCTTTTCATTCTTAAAAATAAACCTAAAAGCCACATTTCATAATGAGAAAATATTGATTACATATGTTGGTCAAACAGAATCTGAAGATGATGTATAAATATTATGCATCACCTTGGGGAGTATATGGGGTGTTGTGAAAGAACGGAGATAGAAAATGAGACTAAAAATATATAAATGCAATTTCCAATCCTTTCCTACAATAAGCTCTGGGTGCCCATGGATTAGCAGGCCAAAGGCAGCATATAGCAAATGCAAATCAAACCTGCATATTCCATTACACAACCTTTGACCACAATGTACCTAAATACACCTTGCATAGGTACAACTGTGACATTCCCATTCCTCGGCCTTCATGCCTTTCTTCCCTCCTGACATCCCTCCCTTGCAAACTCTACTTCCCTCAGATACCAGCTTCTGTACAGCTAGATTGTGGCCTTGTGTCTTGTGGTAAGGGTAGCTGCCGTTTGATTAATGCGGGCTGAAATGAACACAAGGATTTGGAAGAAATACAGACGAGGCTTTTTTTGTTTTTCACTCAACAGATGACATTTCACGGCTACACACTCCACTGGACATAAAACAGGGGCATAAACCTCTTAATGACCTGTTTTAGTGTAGTAGGAAAATCATGTTAATTTGTTCCCTTAGAGACCTGAAGCCCCTGGAAGGCATTTGCAGCCTCTTTAGCAATTATATGAAAAGTCTGTTGTTGAAAGAACACTGATAATTCTAATCTCAATGAAATCCGTCTAAGAAATTGAGTATATCTAATAAACAATAGATACATTGCATTGATTTTTATTTTCCTGTCTGGTGTTTTTCATTCAAATGTGAAAATATATTACAGTTTGAACAGCTGGCCTATTTATGGATGGAGAGGCAAAAGTCAGGTGGGAACTATAGTCGACACAGAGCTCAAACTGAAAAGCATGTTGTTCTGTGTGTCAGCTCACTGAAGATTGATTTGCTTATGGATTTTTTAAATGAATTCTACGCTCATCCAAGACTACAGGTACATTTCAATTACATTATGCACTATACTGGATCATACCTAATAACATATTTTCAAACTCAATTAGCTGATGGTGCAGTTTGCCTTCTGGATGTTTGTTATTTATACAGACACATTTAGAAAGAATAGATGAAGAACTACAAATATAACCAAGAACATAGAAAAAATGCTGGAGGAATACACAGAGTTTTAAGCTTCTGTCTGCATCTACGCTGAGAAGACAGATGGAATTGTGTGAATGCTACAAAAAAAAGGGTTTTCTTTGAATTAAAAGGATTTCTTTTTTTCTCCCTTGGGTAAAACATAAATCACATTTTTATGAAGCAGTGAATTTTTAAAATAAACTGTAATAAAACAATGAAGCAGCCGTTTCAACATCATCTGTTCATTTGAATACTTAAGAATTTTATCAGATATTACTAATGGAAAATTGAAAGTTTATTTCTTTCTTTTGTTTCCTGTAGTCTAACTACGTCTATTTATAGCAGCAATAAATGGCCAAAAATTCGACAATAATTAACTGAATTGAGAACATGAATTTAGAAAAATCTCTTCATCTGTCTATATAGATAAAATCCTCAAATAATTTCTCTACTTGTCCAGGTATTGGGCCAATGTAGATTTAGGCACATTCCTTCCCCGCTTAACGCACATAGTCTGGTTCAAACAGCAAACAGCTATTTGAAGATCTTGGTTTTCCTCGATGAATTTGTGTTAAGAAGTTTGGCAATCTCCAGAGATCAAGATAAAAATATCAAACCTGTTGCATTTGAGTCTATTCTGACTCATAGTGACCCTATAGATCAAGATAGTTCTGAGTATATCTAATTATCTCTCTCAATAAAAGTAAAAAGGTTGCTTCGTGAATATATTTGAGACCTTTTAAAATAATATTTTATATATTATAAAATAGCCTAATTTATGAGTGAAATTTAAATTATACAAATGCATTTTCATTTTCTTTGAGCACATTCATGTTTATTTGTCGTGGGTTTTTTTTTTTTTTTTTCCTGAACCATTTCATCACTGAGATCTTCAATATTCCTTCAAAAGACCATATATATATTTTAAAATATTTTGTTCTCAAACTTTAATATTTAATTTCCACAATATTGTCAATATTTTTATGAAAACTTACCCGTACAGAAACTTAAAAATTATCAATTCACTATAATATTATCAAAATATATTATCACAATTTTGATTCTTAAAGTAATACTTAAGCACTTTTGCCTGAGATTAATATATATTTTAGAATCAGCCTCTAGTTATAGCTGCGAACTTCATAGCATGAGTATTAGTGGTGATAACCTTCTCTGGATGGTAATAAGATTCATTTATTAATGGGTGAGATTTTTATCTCTCAGATATTTTTATTATAGAGTAGTGCTATTTAACATATATGTAGATTGTAAATGTGAACTATTATTTGTTAGCAAGAATTCGTTTCAGCTTTATCACGGTTCAGAATTGTCTTAGGTATTTTATTTACCTTTTTAGTAAAAAAATGACTGTTTCTATCTCATGGTGCAATTTGTTTTGGATAGGATTATTATGTGGTGATTCTGTGTCCTACTGAAATGGACGTGCAAGTTCGAAGGGTGCTGCAGATCCCAATGTGGTCACAAAGAGTTATCTACCTTCAAGGTTCAGCCCTGAAAGATCAGGACCTATTGAGAGCAAAGTAGGTATCCCTTATCTATATTCCATCCTACAGTTACGTTTCAAGGACTTTAATTTTTTTTTTCTCCTCCACGTTTTAGCAATTTTCAGTGTTGCCAGATGTGCAAAAGTGTTTTGAATATAGAACTTAGTTGTTGTTGTTGTCGGTGCTGTCAAGTTGATTCTGACTCACAAGGGCCCCATGTAACAGAGTAAAACTGCCCCATAGAGTTTCCTGGGTTATAATCTTTGTGGGAACAGATCACCAGGTCTTTCTCCTGAGAAGCCTCTGGGTGGGTTCGAACCGCCAAACTTTCAGTTATCTGCTGAACACTTAACCACTTGCATCACCAGAGCTCATGAATTTAGTAAAACCGTTAGTCAAATTGAAAGGCTGGAAACATAAAATCACTGGGTTTGCACCTCTTCTCCGTCCTAGTGGCAGTGGAAGAATTTCAACAAACCACGTCCACACAAGCCAGGGGGAAGTGTGGCATGGTGTCATGGAGGAATTATCTTAAGCTGTCAGAGATGAGCTGACTTATTCAGACTTACTTTCAGAGTAGTCCCCAGGTCCATGAATACCGTTTTTATTTTGGGCTAAACATTACATGAGATACCAGAACAGTTTGGGTGAGTGTTTAAACCTTAAAGAGTTTGTAATGTGTACTGACTGGGCAGAAAACACGTGTGTTACTGGGGGTCACAGACATGAGTTCTTGCGGGGCTAGGGTAATCAGAAGGGTGACAGGTCTTAGTTAATTATCCTGTTTTGTTGTGCCTGTGCCAGCCAACGCAGCCTAAGAGTGACATAGCCTTAAAGATTTGTGACAGGTCATGAGAGGTTACACCACTTGAGCAGAGTGAGAGCATGGTTGGGCAGACTCTGGACACCAGGGAATTAGAGTGTCTGCAAAACAACATCTGTAATTTCAGAAGCTGGAAGAGATCCTTAGCAGAGGTGGCCTTGCTCCATGTTTTCTCTTGCTTTTAAAGTTTTAAACACTTCTTCCTGTTTATCCTTGAGTTTTCTTATATGTTCTATTAGATTTAAAAACCTCTTCATTGAATTTTCTGGCATAAGTGTTTTTTATGGTTATTTTTTTTTTCTTCTGTATAGTGTAGTGTATGTGTGTGTGTGTAGTACGTGATCTGTGTATATTCTGTTTGTGTCGTGTGGGAAAGGAGCCATGGAAAAAGAAAGGAAGAAAAATAAACGGCTCCATGGAACAGATTTCCAACCTCCTTTTTGTCTCGTCCTTCAAGTAATGACTAGATACCTAATAACAGAAGCTCTGACATTACTTTAGATTTATATATAAGGGGTTAATAAAACAGTGATTCTTTCACCGCCTTAGTAACTTAAACTAAACATAACTATAAATTGTCAGGAGAGAGTGAATATAATGACACCTAATTAGAAAATTAAGCTTCTTTGAGACTATATTAGTCTTTTTGGCAAATTAAATGCTCGACGTTTGTTGTCACTGTACATATCAGTTCTGCAATAAGTAAGATTCTTCAGTACTTCAAATAAATTTTGGTTTTATGTTGGGCTCCTTTGCTATCTATTTTCATCATGTGGGAGCGCTAAAGAAATAGTTCCTTAGACATTAATATGACTCACCATATTCATCTGCGCTGATCATTAATATGCTTAATTTGTTGTATCAGAGTGAAGTCCTTCACATAAAAAATAATAGCCATATCGTTTTCAGTATGAGCTTGTGTGAAATACAGAAGCTTTGTTTCTACCTAACAGGTCAACCTAAGCTATTAGAATCTAAACTACATACAATTTTGTATCAATACACCTAATTTATTATTAATAGTATTAAATGATTACTTAACAAAATTCATCATATTTACAAGAAGCATTCCTACATAGTAATAATTAAAATAGGGAATGAGGAAAAGAGAGAGGTTGCAGGCTGGTAATTCCCAAAAAGATGGGGTGAGAGAGAAGTTACAGTGACAGAGCATCTATTTTTATGTTCATTTATAACCCGAATTTCATATAAAAGATCTGGGATTTAATGTTAACTAATACATTCTTCAAAACAATTCCCCATGCAAGGAACAAGGAGTAGGATTCTCCAAACAAGTTTTAAAGGTCAGTTGCATGAGTTTTGAATTGCTTTGTAAAAAATTATGTTTAGAAAATGTTATTTAATACACAATTGATCTTTATAACCATTGCTCCTCAACTGTTTGGTTTGGTCAAATTCCATGGACTTTTATTTTTCCTCTCAGTAGAAAAAAATATACATTTTTAAAGGTTTATTTTATCACTGTTAACTAGTAAGATAAATCATTACTCATTTTAAAAATAAAACATGCTTATGTTTTTGGAACATTATCTGTCATGCCGGGAAAGGTAATCACTAACTCTTTATCATGAAATTTAAGAAATATAAAGCCTATGTATGTAGGAGGGGCTTGGGGATAGGATAATGAATCCTCTCCAGGAAATTTAAATATACAGGAGATTTTGACTTCTGAACTCTGAGCACTTCTGCTTTCTCTCTCTTTGATTGAGACATTGTAGTTAAAATATAATTATAAAATGAAGGCCAATATTACCCCCCTTTACTTTAATCAGATCATGTCTATGAAAATACAACTAATCATAAAAAAGAGAATAAAATTTGGCATCTTTTTTTTTTTTTCCCTGTCATAAAATATTCAGCTACATAATAAATCCCACATGTTTTTTTTCAGGGCAAGTTCATTGTCAAATATAGTCATGATCTTCAACTTTCATTGAAGCTTGAGGGCACACATAGTTATATGTAGTTTGCGTGGGACACATAGACTAAGCGTTAAGATTCTAGTTTTCAGGCAGTGGATGTTCCAGTGTGTGATCGTTTCGTTTTTCTGTCTGCATTCAGGATGGATGATGCTGAGGCCTGTTTTATTCTGAGCAGCCGTTGTGAAGTAGATAGGACATCATCTGTAAGTTTCTAAAATCTCCTTTTGTAAGTTATGCTTTCCACTTGAGAATATTTTTTTAAATTGATTTTTTTTTGCCGACACTAATGATTAGTGATTTAAACAATTTTATTCAATAAGACCAGATATATCTAAACTACCTTTGCCACATAATAAGAGTAGTTGCGTTGTACAGTGTCCTTGAAGTCATTTTGTACTATTGCTTCATTTTTCTGCTGATCATAATGAAATGAGTTATATATAAACAGAACTAGACCTTGTTTTTATCAGATATCACCTAAAAACAAGGCAGATGGATCAGGCACACCACATCAGAATTAATTGGAGAGATTAAAAAAAAATGCATTTGTGAAAATTCTGTGCACAGTGTCTGAGGTGGTAATTGGGAATCTGTACATTTTTAAAAACATTCTCTAGGGATTCCGAAGCACAGCCCAGTTTGGGAACCTTGGCCTATATGATCTCTTTATTTTTTACGTCTATAGGCTCATAACTAAATTAAATTGTATAAGTTACCAAATCATAACTTCTATTTTTTTAGGTGTGTTTTAATTTTATTATTTAAAAAAAAGGATTTTTTAAATGTATATAGAGTAGTTCCTGCTACCTCCTGTGTTTCTTAGCCAGTGAGTCCATCTCAGGTCACATCCAGAACACAGACAAATGAGAACACTTCTGGGAAGAAAGAAAAAATATGCATAGTTCTTTTAGGTACCTGTTTTGCCTCTTTTGGGGGCACCTATTAGGCATGTTCTCAGTTGTACTGGTTTAGGACTGTAAATCTTGACTGTGGCTGGCTCTGTGTTGTCCTCCCTCTATCTACCTAAACTTTTTACTCATTTTAAATTGACTTTCTCCTCCTTCATTTGAAGAAGGACTAGACCAAACAATTAATTATAAAGTTTGTGAAATATTTCCTTTAAAATACATATATATATATTTTTTTTTTATATACACATATATATTATGTAAAACAAAATGTAAACCCTGGTGGCATAGTGGTTAAGAGCTATGGCTGCTAACCAAAATGTTGGCAATTTGACTCCACCAGTTTAAATCTACCTGCCTCCATATTCTCTACAGTTACTACTGAGAGTAGGTTTAATTCTCCTGGAATCCATATTTTGGATTCCATAGAGTTGGGGTGACCTACCCAGGCCATTGTTCTGAGATCTTTTTTGAAGCTTCAGCCTTGAGAAGACTGGTTTTCTAAAGTCACCTCTAAGTTATGCAATAGGGTAGTAAGTAGCTTAATAAGACTATGTTTCCTTAAGCATTGAAGAATTACCTATGTGCAGTCAATTTCTAGAAACTCCAAGGTCAGACTAGAAGCTGTGTTTAAGGGTAAGCTGTTACAATATAAGCACACTGTTGTGGACCTGGTTCCATGGCAGTGAGGAGAAAATGGAGTATAAGAATCTTTGTAGGTGCTTTAACCTTTGGAACACTTTTGACTCCTTAGTCGATGTGTTACCCTGTTTTGCAAATCATATCAATTTCTATTATTTGCTTAATATGATTTTTGTTTTATCACTACCTTAATTCAGAACAGACCCTCCTGAGCCTACTTAAACACTACCCTCAATAGTTGCTTTCTAGGTTCCACATAGTAGGTACTCCAAACGTATTTACTGAATACATGAATTTTAGTTGAACAAAATCTGCCTTTTGTTTCTATAATTATTTGAGTTCTATAATTGCAAGTCTTGTGCTCTTCCTGGGGTAAATTGGTTTTAAAATAGTTGCAGTCTTTTGGTACCTGCAATACATTTGTGTAACAAGGAAGGAATGTGCATTAGGAAATAAATACATAAAGTCTTCTAGAGTACCCTTTACAATGTGAATCTGGGAGTTTTCCATTAAACAAATGCATTCCATTTTCTCCTGATACTCTACTAAATTGACAGGAAATGAAGAAGAAGGCCTATAGCCACAAAGACAAAGGGAATGGCAGATGAAATAACACTTATACAGTTTTGGAAGCAAGAAAACAGATGGATGAGTGGTAACTGACTTAACAGACAGAAGGAATCCAGATTTAAGCTGAGAGAGGAAAAAAACTCCGAAGGAGTCTGCTGTGTGCAATGGAACCTGAAACATCTCAGGAATTAGGGGCACCAGATGCCTCTGAAAGTAGGGCTGCATGTAGGACTAAACATGAGAATAGTGGTTAAAAGTCTGTAAGAAGAGCAATTAGGTTCCCTGATCCCCTCTATGTAGCCGTGGCTGGTTACTCTCCTCACCCAGGGAGAAGAGGATTACTACTTGCAGAATTTGATACAGAGAGAGTCTCTATTTAGAAACACTAGGCACAGCTGAGGGTCTGGGTACCATGCTAATATCAGGGGGATTAAAAGCAAGTTGTCTCACTGATGTGAGACTCGTCCTGAATGGCTGCATGATCTTAACAACAAGATCCATATCTTCATTGAGTCAAATTTGGGGGAATTTTCTCCGGGGAAAGTGATCCATCAGAAGAGAAAATATATATTTAAAGTATATGTGTGTGTGTATGTATGCATATATATGTATACACAGACACAAACACACACACGCACACATGTATTCATACACAGGTAGTCCCTGAGTTACAAGGTATTCGAGTTATGACAAACTGCACTTAGAACCATTTGGTTTTTGGGTTTTTTTTTGTCTTTTTTGTGTACGTCTTATCATTAGTAATATATACTACATACAATGTTTCAGCATGTAATTTTCTGATGTTATCATTCTCAGATGTTCACTCACAGATGTTCAGTGTTACAATTTAACTGTTTAAAACAATGCTGTAGAACAGCCTATGAAAACTAAAAAAAAAAAAAAGTATTTGACTCACTTCCCCATCATAAGTCAGGTACTTCCTGTGTGTGTGTGTGTATATATATATATATATATATATATGCATATATATAATTTGAGGTTCCCCAGTGCAGTATTCTAGATTGATTACCCTACAATAAAGTCCATCTGAATATAAACTCCCCTCGCTCACATAGGTCTCAACAGCTCCTAAGTATTTGACTCCTCCAACAGGGATGACTAGACATTGGAGAAAATTCCTAGCAAGAAGAAGAAAGAGAAGATAAAGAAAGAAGCCTAAACTATACAGAAAAGAGAAGCTTAGAGGAAACACAAAAGAGGCCATACAATTCAGGAAAAAGAAAAATTTTAAAATATGTATTTAATAAATATTCTCAGAGTAATATGAGAAGATGCCACATATGTAAAGCAAGAATAGTACAGTATTAAAAAAAAAATCAAAACAAAGCAAGAAACTTCCAGTGAACCAAAAAGAACTAGAAATTAAAAGTAGCTTACCAAGTTAAAAACACAATAATAGGCTTAGAAGATAAACCTAAGTATATTTGAAGAATGCAGAATAATAAAATGAATAATAAAAGTAAACAATGGAAAAGAGAAGTAAAAAACAGGCAATTAAAAGACTAGAAATGGAGAAACAATATTCATATAATGGGAGTTTAGGAAAGAGTCAAGAAAACTGAGAAGAGAATATTATCAAAGATATAATACAATTAAATTTCTTAGACAGTTCTCAACGTAAGAGGGCCACTCAATAAAGAATAATAGAAAAACAACAACAAATGACATAAACTAGTCAGAGAGATGGAGAAAGAAATGAGAAGCAAAAGAGAAGTTGGAGAATGAAAATTAGGAGGAGACAGAAGAGAAGATAAAGTTCACAAAGATAAAGAAAGGATAAAGTTCACAAAATATCTTCAAATTTCTCAACAATAATATCACAAGCCAGAAGACAATGGAGCAATGCTTTCAAGATTCTGAAGAAAAGATTTTTCCATTAGAATTTCATACCCTGGCAAAATTTCAATCAGGTGAGAAGGTGTTATTGTTCTTAGGTGCCATCCAGTTGGTTCTGACTCAGTGTGACCCTATGTACAACAAAGTAAAACACTGGCTGGTCTTGCACCATCCTCACAATAGTTGTTATGCTGGAGTCCATTGTTGCAGCCACTGTATGAGTCCATCTTGTTGAGGGTCTTCTCTTTTTCGCTGACCCTCTACCAAGCATGATGTCCTTCTTCAGGGACTTGTCCCTCCTGATAATGTGTCCAAAGTATGTGAGACAAAGTCTTACCATACTTACTTAGGAACGTTCTGACTGTACTTCTTCCAAGACAGATTTTTCATTCTTCTAGCAGTCCATAAGATATTCAATAATCTTTGCCAGCATCGTAATTCGAAGGCATCCATTCTCCTTTGGTCTCCCCTATTCATTATCCAGCTTTCACAGACGTGAGGCAATGGAAAACATCGTGACTTGGGTCAGGCTCACTTTTTGCTTTTTGACACTTTAAAGAGATCTTTTTTGGCAGATTTGTCCAATGCAATACATTGTTTACTTCTTGACTGCTGCTTCCATGGGTGTTGATTGTGGATCCAAGTAAAATGAAATCCTCGACAACTTCAATTTTTTCTACGATTATCATGATGTTGCTTATTGGTCAAGTTGTGAGGATTTTTGTTTTCTTTATGTTGAGGTATAATCCACACGGAAGGCTGTGGTCTTTGTCTTCATCAGTAAGTGCTTCAAGTCCTCTTCACTTCCAGCAAGCAAGATTGTGTCATCTGCATAATACAGGTTGTTAATGAGTCTTCCTCCAATCCTGATGCTGTGTTCTTCTTCATATACTCCAGCTTTTCAGATTATTTGTTCAGCATACAGATTGAATAAGTACAGTGAAAGGATATAACCCTAACACATCATTTGTCCATAGAATCTTTCAGAATTGCAACCAGAGGCTTGAATTTTTTCTTCAGTTCTTTCAGCTTGATATATACCAAGTGTGTTCTTCTCTTTTGGTTTTCTAACTCTAGACCTTTGCACATTTCAATATAATGCTTCACTTTGTCTTCTCATGCTGCCCTTTGAAATCTTCTGTTCAGCTCTTTTACTTAATCATTTCTTCCATTTGCTTTAGCAACTTTGTGTTTAAGAGTAAGTTTCAGAGTCTTTTCTGACATCCATTTTGGTCTTTTCTTTCTTTCCTCTTTCTTTAATGACCTCTTGCTTTCTTCATGTATGATGTCCTTGATGTCATTCCACAACTCATCTGGTCTTTGGTCATTAGCGTTCAATATGTCAAATCTATTCTTGACATGATCTCTTAAATTCAGGTGGGATATACTCAAGGTTGTATTTTGGCTCTCATGGACTTGTCCTAATTATCTTCAGCTTCAACTTGAATTTGTATATGAACAGTTAATGGTCTGTTCCACATTTGTCCCCTTACCTTATTCTGACTGATGATATTGAGTTTTTCCATCTTTCCATCATTGTCTCTTTCCACAAATGTAGTCAATTTGATTCCTGTGTATTCATTCCGTCTGGTGAGATCCACATGTATAGTCACCGTTTACTTTGTGGAAAAAAGATATTTTTAATGAAGAAGTTGTTGGTCTTGCAAAATTCTGTCATGTGCTCTCTGGCTTCATTTTTATCACCAAAGCCATATTTTCTAACTATCAATCCTTCTTCTTTGTTTCCAACTTTCTCATTCCGATCACTAGTAATTATCAATGCATCTTGATTGCATGTTTGATCAATTTCAGATTGCAGAAGTTGGTAAAAATCTTCAATGTCTGCATCTTTGGTCTCCATCGTTGGTGTGTAAATTTGAATAGTAATTGTGTATTAACTGGTTTTCCTTGTAGGCACATGGACATTATCTTATCACTGGCAGTATTGTACTTCAGGATAGAAGGGTGTCATGAATTGGATTATGTCCCTCCAAAAATGTGTGTATCAATTTGGCTGGGCCGTGATTCCTGGTATCATGTGATTTTCCTATATGTTGTAAATCCTGCCTCTATGATGTTAATGATAGAGGAGGAGCAGCAGTTGTGTTAGTGAGGTGGGACACAATCTATAAGATTAGATTGTGTTTTGAGGCAATCTCTTGAGATATAAAAGAAAGCAGCAAGCAGAGGGAGGCGGGACCTCATACCACCAAGAAAGCAGTGCTGGGAGCAGAGTGCATCCTTTGGACCTGGGGTCCCTGCGTGGAGAAGCTCTGAGTCTGGGGGAAGGTTAATGAGAAGGCCAACAGAGAAAGAAAGCCTTCCCTTGGAGCTGATGCCCTGAATTTGGACATTTAGCCTACTTTATCATGAAGAAATAAATTTCTCTTTGTTAAAGCCATTCACTTGTGGTATTTCTGTTACAGCAGCAGTAGGTAACTATGACAAAGGATAAAAGATATTAAAAGACATTAAAGATTTAAAAAAATGCACAGATCTCAGGATGATGCTGGAAGATGTATTTTACCAAAACAAAGGAATGAATGAAGAAAACTTATCCAACATAGAGGAGAGAATGGGAATTCCCAGAGTTGTGGTAAAAGGGAGTCCTAGGGCAACAGATGTGTAGCAGACTCAGAATGCAAACACTCTGACCATAGTAGAGAATGGAGAGCTTTGGGAGAGCTGCCTTTGAGAAAAAAAGAGGTGAAATGGATCCTACCTGAGTGGTTGAATATATTGAGAGGACATTTACACTTTGGGATAGACTCTGAACTTTAATAAGTGGTTAAAAAACTAAATAAATGCAAAAAGAAATAATTTTTTAACTCCAGAGGAAACAGATTATTCAAGGTTGGAAACACAACTGTAGCATTCACCATACTTTACCGTGAATGATAGTGATAATAATATCATAACAAGGTGAACACTGAATAATGATGTTAGCAAACATAATTATTGAACTCTATCCAAAGAATGGGTGAAAGGGAAATGGGCAGAAGGGTGGTATGGGACAAGGAATATCCTTTATTCCATAGTAGAAAATCAGTAGCTAATATTAAAATAGAAAAATGAAGAAATAGTAATAAAATCATATTTGGAAATATAGGGGCAAATAATGGAATAATCAGCTTTAGGGATTTAAAATGGTTGCTTCTGTGAAGTGGAAGTATGGCATGCGAGTAGGTGGGAGAGGAAGCTCCTGTTCTTTGTTATGAACTTATGGAATTATTATTTTTTTTGACTTAAGTGTATAAGCCCATTGCCGTTAAGTCGATTCTCACTCATAGCAACCCTACAGGAAAGAGTAGAACTTCCCCATAGAGTTCCCAAGGAGTGTCTGGTGTATTTGAACTGCCGACCTCTTGGTTAACAGCCATAGCTCTTAACTACTCTGCCGTCAGGGTTTCCAAGTAAGTTTATATCTTTGATATATATATTTTTTTTTTAGTGAAGTGGATTCTAGAAAAGCGTCTTTGCCTAGGAAAAAGGTCATTAGTATGAAATGAGCCTTGGTTTATGGAGATAAACAGGCTTCTCTTCATACCAGCTTCATTTAACTCTTGAGATACCACGAAAGAATGGGTAAATTTGAAATTGAACTAAATAAACTTTCATATACTATAGTATTTTTTAATTCAACATTTGTTAAAGAACTGGGACAAACTATTCTATTTTATTCATACCTGTGGATCAAGAGAAGAAAATATAAAGCATGCCAGGTGAAGCACTCAACAGCTGTTGTACTACAGAAAGTCAGTTTAATGATAAAGTACCATTGTAGTTGTGAAAAGTTTATCAGAGTAGGAAAGGGTCGGTAGGTATAGGGAGAGCAAGTAAATCGTATGAAAACTCAGCAGGGAAGTCAGTGTCAGAGTTTATTGTGCCTTGAACATAGGGACAAGAAGAGTATCACTGGGTTCTGGTAATTGAAGGAAGTTCCAGGTCTTGACAGACAGAAAGGGTAAGGGAGAAAAACAAATGCCCATAAGTAGCCCTAAGTGTTCAATATTTCTGTTCCTTTGGCAAAGACTGGAGAGTCTGTGAACTGTTTTATGTATGGGTGCATTCACAGGAATTCATAGCAGTGTCTACAGTCCTTGGAAAAACAAAAAGACTTAGGAACTTGAATAGAGAACTATTCCTTCTGTGCTCGTATCTGGACAAAGCAGTAGGCGACCATTCACCTGTTTTTAAAATCATCTTTACGTATATGAGGGCACAATGATGCAAAAAAGATTTATTTAGAAAAATATAAAAACCTGGAAAAATTATGGACTATTTTAATTACTTAACAGTGTTATTATAAAGGACATCATACTGTTGGTAGTGAACAATCTTCCATGTTAGGTGTGATGTCTTAGGAAGGACCTGGCATAGTTTCTTCTGAGTACAATACTGTACGATTTCCTTCAGAGAGGTTGGTTCAGTAATTCCCACAATCTGCCCCACTGTTTGGTTTAAACTCTATCAGGAGAGTTGAAATCTCTGCACTTTTATCTCTCAGAGGATAATAAATACGTCTTTTCTCCATTTTGCAAAGTATCTAGGTTATCTTGTTTGATTTATATCTTTTTGTATAGACTATATTGTGACTACCTGGCTTGACCCAGACAATAATAATCCTTCTCAGCCAAACCATTTTAATTGCCTCTCCCCAGTTTTGTTCCCTTTGGGAGGTAGGTGGAGGAAGACAATAACTAACTCAAACCCTGGTGGTGCAGTGATTAAGAGCTCGGCTGCTGACCAAGAAGATCAGCAGTTCAGATTCGCCAGCCACTCCTGGGAAACCCTATGGGGCAGTTCTACTCAGCCCTATAGCATCGCTGTGAGTTGGAATCGACAGGAAAGCAATGGGTTTGGTTTTTTTGGTTTCCTCCTTTATAATTACCCAACATGGCTACAATTTAATCATTTACCGTGCACTACTTCAGTTAGAGTAAAGTGAACTCTTCAGACTTTTACGCTTAGTATGATTAACTCAGTGTTGCTGTTATTTTCATGTGCTTCTAGTGAGCCGAGAGTCTTGGGAGAGTCAGGAGGTCTGGAATCAGGTCTTACCTGACAAGATACACTGTCCTTGGCCGAGAACTGTCAGGTCTTTCTAATTTTAATCAAGTTCACTGACATTAAACAATTGAGTCATGTAGGAAAATTATAGGCGATTAACTGGGGACGTTCTCTATCCTTTAATGAATGGTACTCCTTAGTGGCCTGAAAAATAGTATTAAAACTGATATTAGCTTCTTAAAATTAACCGTGTAGATTCATAAAGAGTTTTTACCTTGTTTTTTTAAAATGATCAAAAATATAAGGTCAATTTCATGGACCTTGGGGAAAGAGTCATAAAGAGTTTTTACCTTGTTTTTTAAAATGACCAAAAATATAAGGTCAATTTCATGGACCTTGGGGAAGTAGTTGTTAAATAAATAAGAATTGGGCGAAAACAACGATTTCCTCCCTTAGCTTTCATTCCAAGGTTAAATATTTGTAATTAATTAATAACATTTTTATGATTTCACAAAGTTATACAGTGAAACCTGTGAGAGCCAGAACTCAGTGGAACTGCTCTGTTTTTCCGGGTCTCACAAGTTTTCCACCTTTGACAGGGTGCAGTCTTACAACTTCTTTATCTCTCATTTTAGTGGAAAATATTTGAGTTTTCCTTCACAGGTTTCCATCTTACACAGGTCCCACCTTTCAAAGGTTTTACTACATTAATTTAGAGTATATTTTAAATATTTGTTCCTAGAATGAACATTCCAAGCATTATTTTTTAATAGATAAGATTTTTCTTGTAATGTCTTTCTCCTGCACCTATGCATAATGGATCCATGATTATCTATTGTACACAGAAGTGCATTTTGTAACTCTGTATAGCAAATTTTTGATACTAGGCATAATTTAAAATAAATTTTCCTAAGTGTGGTACTAAATCATCTGCTATATTATGAAAATTATTTCATGAGACATGGTACAACTTTTGAAAAATGTTGATTGCACACTATTTCTGAAAGATACGTATTCAGTTATTATTGCTGAGTCTACAACATTAAATGAATAAGTTCTTTTGTTCTTTTAATAGCAACAGTTTTTAATCAGGCAGAACATTGTAAACCCTAGAGTTAGTCTGTGTACATTTTTCTCATTGTTGGTAGGGGAGGAGGTCTGAATAATATCAAAATGAAAAATTAATAGGTATTCTTTTTTTCCAAATGATTCTTCTATAGAACAGACAATATTTCATAAAAATAAATATATACGTATGTAAAATTTTGTTATTTTTTATTTAAAAATTACTGGATAATCATGAATTTAAAAGTGCTAAATTATAAAAAAAAAAAAAAATTTTTTATTTTTATAATTAAAGCAACTGCCTCAGTAATTTTTTTTGTTTTTATATTGAATAACTAAACTCTTTTTTTCAAAAATCATTGGGTTGTAATTTCACTGAGGTCAGTATCCTTTCTGATTTTAATTAAAAAAAAAGAAGCATGTATACCCTTAGAATTATAATAATATATACTTTTTTTAATAACTATCTTTTTTTCTTAAAATGATCCAATTTTTGAATTTTCTGATATGGTAATTTGACTTTTCTACATAAAAAAATGCTTGTTTATATAAGGAATGTATAGTTTTAGTCAGCATTGCTGCAGTTGGTATACATATTTTAGTTCAGTTGTTCGTTTAATAAAAAATGGACGAATTAAAAAATAAAAGAACCAAACAGATTTGATATTTATTGAGTAGCTTTTCTAGGCCCAGGCATTTTGTGCACATTATATCCTGAAATCCTCACAACAATTATTTTATAGATGAGAAAACCAAGGCTCAGAGATGGCAGTTAGATTTCCCAGATTCATTCGAAGTGGCAGAGGCTGGATTTTACCCAGGTCAGTGTGAGTCCAAAGTCCCTTCCTTCACATGGAACTGCTTCCGTTGATGATAATAACTTACTGTTCGAATGGGATACACGTATGCTTCCACTATTTAAAAACTATAACCGGAAAAACACATATTCAGGGTCCCAGGCATCAGTTCTCTGTTCTGCTCCTTCCCACCCTTAGACTGTCTTTTAAAGAAACCACTTCTAACTTTATGAAGCTGTTTCTTCTCCATGGCTGTCCACAGCACAAATCTCTAATTTTTGATTTGTTAATGTTAGACATAATTTGATGATTTCTTTCTTTGAAAATGAGGACATGTTTAAAATCCCCGTGCCTTTTTCCTACCAGTGGTTAAGAGCTTGACTGCTAACCAAAAGGTCGGCAGTTTGAATCTACCAGCTGCTCCTTGGAAACCCTATGGGGCAGTTCTACGCTGTCCTGAAGGGTCACCATGAGTTGGAATCAACTCAACAGCAATGAGTTTGGGTTTTTTTTTTTTTGTTTTGTTTTATGCTGTTATACGGCATCTCTGTGTAGTGCTAACAGTTAACACACTTGGCTGCTGACTGAAAGTTTGGAAGCTTGAGTACATCCAGAGGTATCTTGGAAGAAATGTCTTGTGATGTTATTCTGAAAAATCAGCCAATGAAAACTCTGTTGAGCACAGTTCTACCCTGACACGTACGGGGTCCCCATTAGTCAGAATCTACTTGATGACAATATATTCTATCATACATTGATTTTTTTGTTTACACTATTATTTCATATTTACATGTCCATTTAGCTTCAAATTTCCATGAGGCTAATGGATATAACTCTTTGTATCCTACTCAGAGAGATGAGCATAGTATTTAACACAGAAAAACAAAACAAAACAAAACAAAACAAAACAGCATGCCCCAGCATACCTATATTTTAAACCATTCATTCATTCAAAAAATAGTTATTGAATATTCTATGGCTCAAGCATTGATGTACCAGCTGGAGATACAGTAATGAACATAACAGTAAAAAAAAAATCTGCTTTTATGGAGCTTATATATTAGTAGAGATGATAAGAAAAATACAAATTAAATAAAGTATAGGATATTAGTGATAAGTGTTATGAGGAGAAAAAGTGTGGAAGAGACCTAAGAAATGTTGGGGAACTTTGAAAGTATAGATTGAAACATCAATTTAAAAAGTTGAAAGATTAACTTAAAATACAATCATAAAGCCCATCAATTATTAAGATAGAGTACACACAAAATAACACCATGCACTTGTTTCTTAGAGAGTATTTTTCTAGGTTGCTATGAGTTAAAATTGACTTGAAGGCAACAGGTTTGATTTTGGTTTGGGCTATTATTTCAATCCACTTTTCTTCCTCTTGGCATTACTCATTCTTTATGACTCCACTTTATATCCAATTACTTGAAAGAGGAACACTCATTATTTCAACCTTATGACCTCCTTTGATCCCTGGATTTAGACTTGCACCCCGCTGATCCCCACCACCCCCCGCCATGGGTTCCCTAGTGGAGACTACTTTTTATTTTTCTCTTACTTGCTTGCCTTATTTTTCTTTTCAACTTAGTTGTTGCCTCTTTCCTCCTTCATAATATTTCTTTCTTTACTTGCTTTTGTGACCTAATTCTTCGTAAATTCCTTCCTAACTCTTAGTCCATTCCTTTTCACTTTCTTTCAAAAATTCCTCCCTTTTTTATATTTTAAATATCAATAATACCCAGGATATTCTCTTTGGGATATTTTTACCTGATTTTCTACACTTTTCTCTGGACAATGTAACCAACATTCAAGTTTAAATTGCCAGCAACATGTTAATCATTCCCACGTTAATTTCTTTAGCACAATTCCTTCTTTGTCCTAAAATCCATGTTCATGGATATAATTGATGATTATGTATTTTTGTGGACATGTTCCAAAAGTTCTCAGGCTTTTGTGAATGTCAAAAAATTAAACTCATCATAAAACTCTGAAAAATGGCTTGTCCTTCTCTATTTTCTATCTTAATGGGTTATATCATGATTCCTTAACTCTACAGTTTGGGCTCCAAATGATGTTTTCTTTTCTCATTTGTCATCACAATTCATCAAGATGGTGACTGTTAAAAAAGGGGGAGGGGCTGCAGGACAGTGAATCATTTTGTGTTAGTCAGTTGTTCAGTTTGGCTGGAAAATGTTCCTGTGCTCTTCCCTGGCTTGTGGTAAAGAAAAGGGAGTAACCAAGCTAACTACTGTGCCTATAACCTTCTACGCTATGGAGAATTCCCACCAGATGATGCTGCTCTGTAGTAGTTGCAGTGCTTCCTCTTTGATTATGTATATCGAATACAAAAGAAAAATTTTAAAAACCTTTCTCATCAAATTTTAGTTTGTATTCAAAATAATACTAATGGGTAGAATTAAACTAATTTCTATTAAAATAAGAAGAAAGTATGTCTAAGTTATAATTATATGAAGAAAATTTTATCATTTTAGTACGTGGTATAATAACTCCTTTTGGGAATCTTTTCGGGGAAAAGACTTAGATAGAAAGTAAAATAAGACTTTGTCATTTACTCAAAACTGTGGTGCAAGAAGGAAGGAGGGAAATGATTATTAGAAAAGAATTGGGAAAATCATACTTCAGTTCTGAAAACACCTAAATTTTAGGGTTTTTCTTTCTTTTTTAAATAATTTGTATTGAGCTTTAAGTGAATGTTTACAAATCAAGTCAGTCTGTCACATATAAGCTTACATACACCTTACTCCATACTCCCACTTATTCTCCCCTAATGAGTCAGCCCTTCTAGTCTCTCCTTTCGTGACAGTTTTGCCAGTTTCTAACTCTCTCTACCCTCCTATCTCCCCTCCAGACAGGAGATGTCAACACAGTCTCAAATGTCCACCTGATACAAGTGGCTCACTCTTCATCAGCGTCTCTCTCTTACCCATTGTCCAGTCCCTTCCATGTCTGATAAGTTGTCTTCGGGAATGCTTCCTGTCATGGGCCAACAGAAGGTTTGGGGACCATAACCACCAGGATTCCTCTAGTCTCAGTCAGACCATTAAGTCTGGTCTTTTTATGAGAATTTGGGGTCTGCATCCCACTGATCTCCTGCTCCCTCAGGGGTCCTCTGTTGTGCTCCCTGTCAGGGCAGTCATCGCTTGTGGCCGGGCACCATCTAGTTCTTCTGGTCTCAGGATGATATAAGTCTCTGGTTCATGTGGCCCTTTCTGTCTTTTGGGCTCTTAGTTATCGTGTGACCTTGGTGTTCTTCATTCTCCTTTGATCCAGGTGGGTTGAGACCAGTTGATGCATCTTAGATGGCCGCTTGTTAGCATTTAAGACCCCAGACGCCACATTTCAAAGTGGGATGCAGAATGATTTCATAATAGAATTATTTTGCCCATTGACTTAGAAGTCCCCTTAAACCATGGTCCCCAAACCCCCGCCCTTGCTCCGCTGACCTTTGAAGCATTCAGTTTATCCCGGAAACGTCTTTGCTTTTGGTCCAGTCCAGTTGAGCTGACCTTCCATGTATTGAGTATTGTCCTTCCCTTCACCTAAAGTAGTTCTTATCTACTAACTAATCGGTAAATAACCCTCTCCCACCCTCCTTCCCTCCCCCCCCATAACCACAAAAGTATATGTTCTTCTCAGTTTATACTATTTCTCAAGATCTTATAATAGTGGTCTTATGCAATATTTGTCCTTTTGCCTCTGACTAATTTCACTCAGCATAGTGCCTTCCAGGTTCCTACATGTTATGAAATGTTTCACAGATTCCTCACTGTTCTTTATCGATGCGTAGTATTCCATCGTGTGAATATACCACAATTTATTTAACCATTCATCTGTTAATGGACACTTTGGTTGCTTCCAGCTTTTTGCTGTTGTAAACAGTGCTGCAATAAAAATGGGTGTGCATATATCTGTTTGTGTGAAGGCTCTTATTTCTCTAGGGTATATTCCGAGGAGTGGGATTTCTGGGTTGTATGGTAGTTCTATTTCTAACTTTTTAAGAAAATGCCAGATAGATTTCTAAAGTGGTTGTACCATTTTACATTCCCACCAGCAGTGTATAAGAGTTCCAATCTCTCCACAGCCCCCCTCCAACATTTATCATTTTGTGTGTTTTCGATTAATGCCAGCCTTGTTGGAGTGAGGTGGAATCTCATCGTAGTTTTAATTTGCATTTCTCTAATGGCTAATGATCGAGAGCATTTTCTCATGTATCTGTTGGCTGCCTGAATATCTTCTTTAGTGAAGTGTGTGTTCATATCCTTTGCCCACTTCTTGATTGGGTTGTTTGTCTTTTTGTGGTTGAGTTTTAACAGAATCATAAAGATTTTAGAGATCAGGTGCTGGTCGGAGATGTCATAGCTGAAAATTCCTTCCCAATCTGTAGGTGGTCTTTTTACTCTTTTGGTGAAGTCTTTAGATGAGCATAGATGGTTGATTTTTAGGAGCTCCCAGTTATCTGGTTTCTCTTCGTCATTTTTGGTAATGATTTGTATTCTGTTTATGCCCTGTATTAGGGCTCCTAAGGTTGTCCCTATTTTTTCTTCCATGATCTTTACCGTTTTAGTCTTTATTTAGGTCTTTGATCCACTTGGAGTTAGTTTTTGTGCATGGTGTGAGGTATGGGTCCTGTTTCATTTTTTTGCAAATGGATATCCAGTTATGGCAGCACCATTTGTTAATGAGACTAAATTTTCCCCAGTTAACTGACAGTGGGCCTTTGTCAAATATCAGCTGCTCATATGTGGATGGCTTTATATCTGGGTTCTCAATTCTGTTCCATCGGTCTATGTGCCTGTTGTTGTACCAGTACCAGGCTGTTTGGACTACTGTGGCTATATAATAGGTTCTAAAATGAGGTAGAGTGAGGCCTCCCACTTTCTTCTTCTTTTTCAGTAATGCTTTACTTATCCGAGGCTTCTTTCCCTTCCATATGAAGTTGGTGATTTGTTTCTCCAACACATTAAAAAATGTCATTGGAATTTGGATCGGAAGTGCATTGTATATATAGATGGCTTTTGGTAGAACAGACATTTTTACTATGTTAAGTCTTCCTATCCATGAGCAAGGTATGTTTTTCCACTTATGTAGGTCCTTTTTAGTTTCTTGCAGTAGTAATTTGTAGTATTCTTTATGTAGGTCTTTTACGTCTTTGGTAAGATTTATTCCTAAGTATTTTATCTTCTTGGGGGCTACTGTGATTGGTATTGTTTTGATTTTTTCCTCTTCGATGTTCTTTTTGTTGACACAGAGGAATCCAAGTGATTTTTGTATGTTTATCTTATAACCTGCGACTCTGCCAAACTCTTCTATTAGTGTCAGTAGTTTTCTGGAGGATTTCATAGGGTTTTCTGTGTATAAAATCATGTCATCTGCAAATAGAGATAATTCTACTTCCTCCTTGCCAATCCGGATGCCCTTTATTTCTTTGTCTAGCCTAATTGCTCTGGCTAGGACCTCTAGCACAATGTTGAATAAGAACGGTGATAAAAGGCATCCTTGTCTGGTTCCCGTTCTCAAGGGAAATGCTTTCAGTCTCTCTCCATTTAGAGTGATGTTGGCTGTTGGCTTTGTTCAGATGCCCTTTATTAAGTTGAGGAATTTTCCTTCAATTCCTATTTTGGTGAGAGTTTTTATCATAAATGGGTGTTGGACTTTGTCAAATGCCTTTTCTGCATCAATTGATAAGATCATGTGGTTTTTGTCTTTTGTTTTATTTATATGATGGATTACATTAATGGTTTTTCTAATATTGAACCAACCTTGCATACCTGGTATAAATCCCACTTGGTCGTGGTGGATTATTTTTTTGATATTTTGTTGAGTTGTATTGGCTAGAATTTTGTTGAGGATTTTTGCATCTATGTTCATGAGGGATATATGTCTGTTATTTTCTTTTTTTGTAATGTCTTTACCTGGTTTTGGTATCAGGGATTTGGTGGCTTCATAGAATGAGTTAGGCAGTATTCCGTCATTTTCTATGCTTTGAAATACCTTTAGTAGTAGTGGTGTCAACTCTTCTCTGAAAGTTTGGTAGAACTCTGCAGTAAAGCTGTTCGGGCCAGGGCCTTTTTTTGTTGGGAGTTTTTTGATTACCTTTTCAATCTCTCGTTTTGCTATGGGTCTATTTAGTTGTTCTACTTCTGATTGTGTTAGTTTGGGTAGCTAGTGTTGTTCTAGGAATTCATCCATTTTTTCTAGGTTTGCAAATTTGTTAGAGTACAATTTTTCGTAATAATCTGATATGATTCTTTTAATTTCAGTTGGGTCTGTTGTGATGTGGCCCATCTCGTTTCTTATTCGGGTTATTTGTTTCCTCTCCTGTGTTTCTTTAGTCAGTCTGGCCAATGGTTTATCAATTTTGTTAATTTTTTCAAAGAACCAGCTTTTGGCTTTGTTAATTCTTTCAATTGTTTTTCTGTTCTCTAATTCATTTAGTTCAGCCCTAATTTTTATTATTTGTTTTCTTCTGGTGCCTGATGGATCCTTTTGTTGCTCACTTTCTATTTGTTCAAGTTGTAGGGACAGTTCTCTGATTTTGCCTCTTTCTTCTTTTTGTGTGTGTGTGCATTTATCAATATAAATTGACCTCTGAGCACTGCTTTTGCTGTGTCCCAGAGGTTTTGATAGGAAATGTTTTCATTCGTGTTGCATTCTATGAATATCTTTATTCCCTCCTTAATGTCTTCTATAACCCAGTCTTTTTTCAGCAGGGTATTGTTCAGTTTCCAAGTATTTGATTTCTTTTCCCTGATTTTTCTGTTATTGATTTCCACTTTTATGGCCTTGTGGTCTGAGAAGATATTTGTAATATTTCGATGTTTTGGATTCTGCAAAGGTTTGTTTTATGACCTAATATGTGGACTATTCTAGAGAATGTTCCATGTGCGCTAGAAAAAAAAAAGTATACTTTGCAGCAGTTGGGTGGAGTGTTCTGTATAAGTCAATGAGGTCAAGTTGGTTGCTTGTAGCAATTAGGTCTTCCGTGTCTCTGTTCAGCTTCTTACTGGATGTCCTGTCCTTCTCCGAAAGTGGTGTGTTGAAGTCTCCTACTATAATTGTGGAGGTGTCTCTCTCACTTTTCAGTTCTGTTAAAGTTTGTTTTATGAATCTTGCAGCCCTGTCATTGGGTGCATAAATATTTAATACGGTTGTATCTTCCTGGTCAATTGTCCCTTTAATCATTATGTAGTGTCCTTCTTTATCCTTTGTGGTGGATTTAAGTTTAAAGTCTATTTTGTCAGAAATTAATATTGCTACTCCTGCTCTTTTTTGCTTATTGTTTGCTTGATATATTTTTTTCCATCTTTTGAGTTTTAGTTTGTTTGTGTCTCTGAGTCTGAGGTGTGTCTCTTGTAGGCAGCATATAGACGGATCGTGTGTCTTTATCCAGTCTGAGACTCTGTGTCTCTTTATTGCTGCGTTTAGTCCATTTACATTCAGTGTAATTATAGATATGTGTTTAGTGCTGTCATTTTGATGCCTTTTTATGTGTGTTATTGACAATTTCATTTTTCCACTTACTTTTTTGTGCTGAGACGTGTTTCTTTGTAAATTGTGTGTTCCTCATTTTCATAGTGTTTGAGTTTATGTTTGCTGAGTCATTATGTTTTTCTTGGTTTTTATTTTGAGTTACGGAGTTGTTATACCTCTTTGTGGTTACCTTAATATTTACCCCTATTTTTCTAAGTAAAAACCTATCTTATATTGTCCTATATCGCCTTGTATCCCTCTCCATATGGCAGTTCTATGCCACCTGTATTTAGTCCCTCTTTTTGATTATTGTGATCTTTTACATATTGACTTCAATGAGTCCCTGTTTTGAGCATTATTTTGTTTTTAAAATTAGTCTTAATTTGTTTTTGTGATTTCCCTATTTGAGTTGATATCAGGATGTTCTGTTTTGTGACCTTGTGTTGTGCTGGTATCTGATATTATTTGGTTTTCTGACCAAAGAATTTCCTTTAGTATTTCTTGTAGCTTTGGTTTGGTTTTTGCAAATTCTCTAAGCTTGTGTTTATCTGTAAATGTCTTAATTTTGCCTTCATATTTCAGAGAGAGTTTTTCTGGATATATGATCCTTGGCTGACAGTTTTTCTCTTTTAGTGCTCTATATATGTCATCCCATTGCCTTCTTGACTGCGTAGTTTCTTCTGAGTAGTCTGAACTTATTCTTATTGATTCTCCTTTGTAGGAGACCTTTCTTTTATCCCTGGCTGCTTTTATAATTTTTTCTTTATCTTTGGTTTTGGCAAGTTTGATGATAACATGCCTTGGTGATTTTCTTTTTGGATCAATCTTAAATGGGGTTCGATGAGCATCTTGGGTAGATATCCTTTCGTCTTTCATGATGTCAGGGAAGTTTTCTGCCAACAGATCTTCAGCTATTCTCTCTGTGTTTTCTGTTATCCCTCCCTGTTCTGGGACTCCAATCAAATGCAAGTTATCCTTTTTGATAGAGTCCCACATGATTCTTAGGGTTTCTTCATTTTTTTTTTAATTCTTTTGTCTGATTTTTTTTTTCCAGCTATATTGGTGTCAATTCCCTGGTCCTCCAGATCTCCCACTCTGCATTCCAATTCCTTGAATCTGGTCCTCTGACTTCCTATTGCATTGTCTAATTCTGTAATTTTATTGTTAATCTTTTGGATTTCTGAATGCTGTCTGTCTATGGATTCTTGCAGCTTATTAATTTTTCCACTATGTTCTTGAGTAATCTTTTTGATTTCTTCCATTGCTTTATCAGTGTGTTCCCACATGATTCTTAGTGTTTCTTCATTTTGTAAAAATTCTTTTATCTAATTTTCTTCCAGCTATGTTGGTGTCAATTGTCTTGTCCTCCAGATTCCCCACTCTGCATTCCAGTTGCTCAAGTCTTCTCCTCTGATTTCCTGTTGAATTGTCTAATTCTATAATTTTACTGTTAATCTTTTGGATTTCTGAATGCTGCCTCTCTATGGATTCTTGTAGCTTATTAATTTTTCCACTATGATCTTGAATAATCTTTTTTATTTCTTCAACAGTTTTATCAGTGTATTCCTTGGCTTTTTCTGTAGATTGCCTTATTTCATTTCTGAGGTCATCCCTGATGTCTTGAAGTTTTCTGTAAATTAGTTTTTTATATTTTGTATCTGGCAATTCCAGGATTGTATGTTCATTTGGGAAAGATTTTTATTCTTTAGTTTGGGGAGTTGTAGAAGCAATCTTGGTCTGCTTCTGTATGTGGTTTGATATCGACTGCCGTCTCTGAGCCATCACTAAGATATTGTAGTAATTTATTCTATATTTGCTTACTGAGTTTTATCTTGTTTTGTTTTCTTTCAATATACGTAGATGGGCTACTAGATTGTGCTGTTTTGATTGTTGTAGCCCTTCAATCACTTATGTCTTATTACCAGCTGGTTTGGGCTGTTACCAGATATACAAGCCTGAGTCCATTCAACTCTTCTTGATTAGAATCTGATTTTGGGTCATCAAGTGTGTGGTGCAGACTGTCATCTGTCCACCTAGAGAAGTAGTGGTGATAGTTGTCTGCACCAGATTCTAGTAGCAGCAGGCGGGGCAGGATGCTGATAGGCTTCCCCCACCTGCCAGTGAGTTAGGTGTGTCTCTATTCTTAAAGCACCTTGGTGGGTGGGCTCTGCAGCTGTTCCTTAGGCCCCCAATGCAAGTACCTCTACAGATTGGTAGGTGTCACCATCCTTAGACCCCTAAGACAGGAGGCTAGGTGGTCTGGGGGAGCTTCAGCCCTCAGTTCCCTGTTGTGTGTCAGTGAGGGCTCTGTTGAATACACAGAGATATCAGACCTGGGAAACTTGTCTTTCCAGTAATCTGCTAAAACAGTTACAGTTAGATCCCTATCAAAAATGCCTTTGCATTATAATTGCCACCTTGTTCCCTGTAGGGACGGAAGCCCAAGACTGTGGATCACATATGCTTGGCTGGAGCTGGTTCTGTGTTTTTAGTCCAATTAGGGAAGGATTTTTGGTCCCTGGGTTTTTTGTAGCTGCTTCTCTCAGGCCAGGAGAATGGGTTAGGAAAAGAGCAAGAAGAAAAAGAAAAACTGCAGCGCACTTCACTGTGTGGCTCGGGAAATTCCAATGTTAATGAAGCCTCCTGGGAAGGGGAGGGTTCAGATAAATCGGAGAGAGTAGCACCCTGGAATATAGACAAAGTTACTTATCTTGCTTGAGATGACTGTTTTATCTGAGATTCCCGAGGGTCATGTCGACTGTGTGCGCTGTCTGGGTGGAGATTGCCCCTGAGGGTCAGGGCCACATCCCATGCTTGCACTGTCTCAGAAGCCATGGTTAGTTCCTCCATTCCCAGTCCAAAGCCCAATCCAAAGTTCCCCGGCTGGGACGCTGCACTCCTGGCTCCAAAACCAGTCGCTGCCTCCCGGTGACTTCTCCTCCTGTCAGCCGCGTCGCTGCGCTACCTGCGTGCACTGGCTGGGCTTCCCCCGAGGTCACTTCTGGGGGTTAGGACTGCGTTTCGTGTTTGCGCCGTCTCAGGATGCCCTTCTCAGCTCCCCTGTGCCCAGTCCAAAGCGCGGCGCCAATGTTTCCTGACTGGGACGCAGGCTCCAGGCTACGAAAACAGTCGCTGCTTCCCTGTGGTTGTTCATTCTCAGTCTCTGTCACTCAGCTTAACTCTTTATATCTGTGTTTGAGGGTCAGGGTTCGTAGATGGTCATGTATGTGATCGATTCACTTGTTTTTCCAAGTCTTTGTTGCAAGAGGGATCCGAGATAGCTTCTACCTAGTCATCCATCTTGGCCCCGCCTAGGGTTTTTCTTAATGAGCACTTATAACCCAAAGTCTTCTAGAATTACCTTGTGGTCAGCAGGGTAGAAAAGTCCTTTTGACCTTGTGATACAAAGGAGTGAATGAGAGGGCAGAACTTGTATTCAGATAACAGGAGACTTCAAAAGGCTATTTGAAGAAATGCTGATAAAATACATTTTACAAGAGACATAGTGTTTGTCAAAGGAAATATTACAGATCTTATATTTATTCGTTTTTTCAAGACTTTAATTTTCTCAAACTAGCATCATGTGGCTGATTTCTTTATCAAAATAACCTTCTTAAAGAAAGTTTAGGGCCTGAATGGCTATGCTACCATGGTTTCAGAGGATGGGGAAATGATTTTGTGTGGTACAAAGAAGGAATTTGGAGCTAAGGAATATGGAATCCTAAAGGGATAGTATGAAAGAGGGGAAAAAGTAACATGGCTAAAGATCTTCTGTATGATGTGACCTTTTTCCTAGGGACACCCCTTAGTTTTCATTAATGCTACAAAAATTTGAAATGCTTAGCATGATTGCAAATGCTTGGTGTGAGGCACAGCAGTGAACAGTGCAGCTAAAACCCCTGATCTGATGAAATTTATGTTATGATAATGGAAAACTTAGTCAAAGACCTGGATTAAGTGAAGGAACCCATGCAGATACTTGGAGGAAGAACTTCCCAAAAAGAAAAAAATAATGTTTGTTAGTTGCGTATTGGTGTGTGACGAATTATCTTAAGATGTGGTTGCTTCAGGTGGCATTAATTATTTATCATCTCTCAGAGTTTCGGAGAGCCATGAATTATGGGATGGTTTGGATGGGCAGTTCTGGCTTGGGATCTCTCATGAGGTTGTAGCAGATGTTGGCTCAGCTGCAGCTATCTGAAGGCTTGACTGGCACTGAAGGATCTGCTTCTCAGGTGGTTCACTCCATGACTGCCAGTAGGTGCTATCTGTTGCCACCTGAGCATCTCACTTTTCACAGGGCTGCCTAAGTTTCGTCATGATCTGATGCCTGCCTTCACTCAGAAGGACCAATCCAAAACACCAGCGCAGGAAGGGCAATGCTTTTATGACCTAGCTTCAATAATTGTACACAGTCCCTTCTGCAGTGTTCTAGGTCACAAAGACCAGCTCTCATTCCATGAGGAGACCATTAAAAAAGGAGTTGAGAGTCTTTAGAGGTCATTTTAGAGATTGGCTATCACAAAGTACAGGGCCTTGAGACACGTTTTGCATGTTCAAGAATGAGAAGGTTGGCCAGTGTGACTACAGCAGAGTTAGCAGGGAACAAATGTCTGGAAAAAAGGTTCCTTGCAATACATTAGTTTTATCTTAAGTCCAGTTGGGAAGTCATTAAATGATGTTGAGTAGAAGGTTTTGAGTAGAGGTGTAATATGACCTGTACTACATTTTACAAGATCACTCTGCTTGCTATGCATAGAATAGACTGTGCATATGAAAGAGGGGAGAGCAGTGCGATGCAGAGAACTGAAGAAGGATGACCAGTTAGAAGCACAAGAATAATTTAGGTGAGAGATAATGGTAGCTTTGATTTATTTGCTGTAGTAGTGGAAATGGCTGCTAACCAAATGGTCAGCATTTCGAATCTCCCAGACTCTCCTTGGAAACTCTACGGGGCAGTTCTATCCTGTCCTATAGGGTCACTATGAGTCGGAATTGACTCGACAGCACTAGGTTTTTTTTGTTTGTTTGTTTTAGTGTAATCTAAGCAGTTCACAGCAGTTTAACTGAGCTGATAAGATGGAGATCAGAGTTTTTTTGTTTCTATGTTTGTTTTGGGGAGAAGGAAGGTGAAGGCTGGAATCTGTGGGACAGAAGACCAAGAGGAGGGAGCTATGCAGAGAAAAAGTTCAGAAATATGCATAGGGGATCCTTTGAGTCTTGGCTGAAATGCATCCATAGGATGAGAGAGAGAGATAATAAAATAACAGCCAGACCTTATGCAGAGTTAAGAAACAGACTTCCAACCAAAGTTGAGAGAACTTGTTAAACATCCAGAGTATTCATTAGAGGCTCCAGAAATGACACACTACAGTTACAGGGATAGACTAGTCTAGAATGAAGGCAGCTGTTCAAGTAGCTTGTCATGAAAACCACATATTTACCTATAAAAAAGATACACAGATGATAAAATGAAATACTAAAAATATTCAGTTAATTGAAAGAAGACAGGAAAAGAGGAAAGAGAAAACAAAGGACAGATGGTACAAATAGAAAATAAATATGAAATAGTAGACTTAAACATAACCGTGTCAATAATTATATTAAATGTGAATGGACTAAACACTCCAATGATATGGCAGGGAATTTCAGGCTGGATCTGTAAAACCAGTACCATATCAGATACCATACACAAAATATCACCTAAAAATAATAAAACATTATTAGGTTAAAGTTAAGAGGATGGAGGGAGATACAGTCTGCAAATACTAATCATAATAAAGTTGGAGTGCCAATAAAACTGAGAAATAAGACTTCAGGGAAAAAAAAAATATTACCAGAACTTGAGTTGGCCTGAATGAGAGAGAGAAATAAGCAAAATGACTGTGCATGCAAGCGTCTGATTATTTTGGTGAAAAATAAGGTGTAAGCTTGTAAGCAGCCCAGTGCAGACATAGGGTTAAGGGTAACAGATAACAAAACGTGGTATCGTGAAGAGATTGAAGGTGCTGATGATTTTGGCCATTCATTGGAGTCAGTGCTGGAGAGTGAACTGGAATGCAAGAAGTAGTGGGTGAACAGAAGGATGTTTTGTTTTTTTTTTTATATGTCTGAAAAGGCTCTGACACTTCGATAGTATCTAGCTCCCTCACTCTATCATTAAGTGTGCTCTTAATTTAAAGATCAATCGAAAGCTAAGTCGTGTCTCTGAATCAGTATAATACATGAAACAAATGGATTCACCCTCTTAGATGGCTTATCTTTTCAATGGTGAAAGAGTTTGATTTGCTGAGTTGAATTTTTACATGAGTTACCTTGTTCTGTAAAACCAATAAAGTTTGCTTTGTTCTTTTAGCTTTCTTGGCACTCCTAATTTTTAGACTTCTGGCTTCTTAGAGAAGCTGTGGCGGTGCAGCGATTAAGAGCTTGGTTGCTAACCAAAGGGTTGACAGTTTGAATCCACCAGCCTCTCCTTGGAAACTATGTGGCAGTTCTTCTCTGTCCTATTGGGCTGCTGTGAGTTGGAATTAACTTGAGGGTAACGTGTCTGGTTTTTTGGCTTCTTACAAGTAAAAAGACAAATAAATACGTAATAACATCCCTGCCATTTACCATTTATCACAGTTTAGGATATATACATACACACACGCACACACGCACTCACATATTTCTAACAAGTCTGTAAGGAAGTTATTACTATCTCCAATATGTAGATTAATAACCAAGTCTCCAGTTAGCTATTTTATTTAACCTTCTTAACAACATGTGGTTAGTAGCTCACAGACCTAGTATTTAACTATACTCTGACTTCAAAGATGGTATTACAGTCTGAAAAAAAAAAAAAAACTTATACCAGTCTGTTAGCTTTCCTCTTAAATGTCAGACACTCATTTTTTTCTGATTATTACATTAATTTTTGAACATATGAAATCTAAGAAAGCAATCAGTGTTCAAAATGTAATTTTTTCTATATGCTGCTCCTTTCGGACAGCATGAGAAAAGAGCATAGATAAAATGATTGTAATTTATGCTTTTCTTCTTTTTTTAATATTTGCTTTGTTTTAAGCAGATCTGTTCGGTGCATTGAAATATTTTAGTACATAATCATTTGTGCTGTGTTGTTCCCTAATAAAATGTGCATTACATTCTTTAGGGAGATTTTGCAACTTTATTTTGCTTTTTATTCAACGCAGTGGTTAAAAATCTTTTCTCAAGAAGCCCTTTCTTTCCAATTTATAAAATCATAGAATTTTTAAAGTTGCAAATACTTCTTGAAATCACAAATATAACTTGTTTTTTAAGCCGCCCTGAAATATCTTTTGGTAAATTCTTGACAGATGGCTCTCATAGGACTTGATTTGCATGCTTTCAGGATAGCCTAGCCTCTTTATGAATCACTTGTTATTTGACATCTGTATATCAATGAGTTTTATGAGAGTTTAGGACACAGTGGTCATAACGTTGTTAAACACCATAAATAGATCAGGGAAGACTCAAAAGAATTAAGATATGGAATTGGATTTGGATTTGGTATTGACGGCAGAGGAGTCTTTGGGTGTAGCGAATAGTTAAGTGCTCAACTACTAACTGAAAGGTACGTGGTTTGTACCCACCCAGAGGCACCTCTTTAAAAAGGCCTGGGAATCTGTTCCCAAAAGGGTGCATCCTTGAAAACTCTGTGGAGTGCAGCTCTACTGTGCTGGGCACCAATGGGATTTATTTTTATTTATTTATTTATTTTGGGTGGAGCAGTGGCTGTGTGCTCAGCTGCTAACGAAAAAGTCAGTGGTTTTAACCTACCAGCTGCTAAGCAGAAGGATGTGGCAGTCTGCTTCTGTAAAGATTACAGCCTTGGAAATCCTGTGGGGCAGTTCTACTCTGTCCTGTAGTCACTATGAGTCAAATCAACAGCAATGAATTTTTTTTTTTAATTGAGGGTAGATTCCTTCAAAATCAGAAAAGGCTTAACATGGAAAGCATGGTATTTAAGGGGAATAGGGTTCTGAATGATTTACTGGAACTCAGGACAAGTACAAAATAACAAGAGAACTTTCAGAAGGGCAGAAGGTCAGCTTTTGAACTGGGAATATATTTGAATTTTGGCTAAGGGCCAACATTTCTGGTAAGACTCTAGAAATATGGTTTCTCTGAAAATCTAGACAGGCTAGCAGTTGTTTGTCATTAAGTATGTGTCAGGAGTTAACATACTTTGAGTTACTAGAATGGGAATTAAAAGCAGGATTACAATCCTTGAAAGAACTTTGAAAAGAGCAAGGTAGTGCATGTAATCCTAAAACTGGAAACCAAGATGACGTTTTGGTTTCAAAAGTAATATAAAATTCCTCCTCTTTAAATTGGTTGTTGTTTTTGTTAGGTGCTGTCAGGTTGGTTCCTACTCATAGCAATCCTACGTACAGCAGAACGAAATACTTCCCAGTCCTGCACCGTCCTCACAATCATTGCTATGTTCGAGTCCATTGTTGCAGCCACTGTATCAGTCTGTCTGTTGATAGTCTTCCAGTTTTTCACTGACCCTCCACTTTACCAAGAGTGATGTCCTTTAAACTTGGTGGGAGGATAAAACTGTACTAGCAGCCATATGTGTTTTGATGCGTAGGTCCAGAATGCTAAACTAAAGCTTCTCTTATTTCTCTTGACTCTAGTGAAGATTGGTCCCAAAGATTGGGTCACTGCTGAGCATGTAGGTGTGGGTGAGACCTGCAGCTCAACTTGATTAAAACTAGTTACTCTAATGACCTACTTTCTAATAACCAACTAATCTAAAATGCAAAAAACACATTTTAATGTTTTGGACTTGATAGGGTTTTTGTTTGTATGATTTGTTATGCATTTTATTTAAGAACACTTCTGAATTACTTTTGTACTTACAAGTATATATCAAATTTGAAGCATACTTCTCTGAAGACATCAATCACAATTAGTTACAATGATCTATGCAGTTTCCTTCTACCACCCATTTGTCAGTTTGTCGTATTTTGGTGGCTTAATTGTTGCTGTGATGCTGGAAGCTATGCCACCAGTATTCCCAATACCAGCAGGGTCACCCATGGTGGATAGATTTCAGAGGCGCTTCCAGACTAAGACAGACTAGGAAGAAAGGCCTGGTGATTTACTTCTGAAAATTAACCTAATGCAAATCCTATAGATCAAAACTATAGATCTGATATAGTAATGGAAGATGAGCTCCCTGGATTAGGAGGCACTCAAAATACACAATGGCTGAGGCAATGGATTTGGGCATACCAGTGATCGTGAAGATGGCACAGGACCAGACCACATTTTATTCTGCTGTATACAGGGTTTCCAGGAGCTGGAGCTGACTCGAGGACAACTAGCTACAACATGTAGTTTCCTTAATTCGGTCATAAATTCCAACCAATTAATTAGATAAGATGGATATTTTAGATCCTATGCATTAGAATTGCATTTAATTTTTGATGTTATTAGATATACATGTATATAACCTAATCCTATAATTTATCAGTCTTCCTGGTAAATTCAGTCAATATAATTGTGAATAAAATAGGATCTTGTCTTCAAAGAACTTTTGAGTCTAATCTTACAGAAAGCCTTAATAGGGACCTCTCTGAGAAAATTGTTCTCTGGAATTATATTTGGCAATAATTGTTTACAAAAAAACAAATTTGAATGCTTCTAGGAAAAATTTGTACTCCAGCTTGCCACAAGATGTTTTACTCTATTGTATAAATGTTTGTGACTACTTTGTTTCGTTGCCTATAAATGAGGAGCTAATTTATGCCAGCTGCTCCTTAAAACCCTATGGGGCAGCTCTACTCTGTCCTATAGTATCACTATGAGTCAGAATCGACTTGATGGCAATGGGTTTGGTTTTCGCTAAGTTTCATAAATCAGGTTTACTTTTTAAATTAGCGATCTTAAAACATAAAGCTTCCAATACAAAAATTAGCAAAATACACTAAAAAGCATATAAAATACATCTATCATTTGCTGTGTGCAGCGAATGTATTTTATAAATTTAAAATTGGGGTGGAAAATACCTTTGATCAGAACAATGTTTTACTGTTTTCTCTGTCATAGGCATTTGAGAATCTAATGGAAATGTCTTGCCAGGGGGAGGGTGGAAAAGAATGCATATATAAAATTTAACCTAAAATGTTTTCGGTCTCCCATGGATCTTTTGGAGTTGTAAAAGAGGTTCCTGCCCTAGGCAAAGTGATTTAAGTCCTTAAAATATTGAAAAATAATTTTTTTAAAAACACCTACATTGTTTTAAAGTTGCATTTTCTGGAGATAGTCTTAGCTGATTTTATTTTAAAGCACACTGGCCTTCGCTGAAACGTCTGTTCTGACAGTAGCATTCACACCTAGATGACCCAGTAAGGCCCTGTGTTACCTGCTTTTGTTATTACAGTCTGTTTATTCCCAAGTTGTTATAATTGATGCTTTTATTTTGGGGTAGAATTAAATATAAGACATCTTATTTAAGGCTGAAATTTTCAGCAGTAAAAGTTAAAAAATCAATCTCGCCCTCTGCCTTGAGAAGAATTAATTGAAAATCTTGTTTCTGTGCCAGTATTCTTTTCTGTGTTAGGGAAGTGTTTATTGTCTATGTTCGGTCTGAGGCTTGTGCCATAGTATAATGCTACCTCTTATCCTTATCCTCACTTAATGCTCCATTCATGGGATCGTTCATGTTGTTATATCTTGGGAGAACACAATGCATGATTAACACAAGGAAGATTTGTAGACGTTTGAGATAGGTTCCTCGTACCATCTATCATTCTTTGAGTTGAAATATTTGCTGAATGGTTTCTGTGTACCTGGCACTCTATGTTATCTTACTTAATGCTCACAGTATCCCTATGAATCATGTTTTTCTTATTCTTCCATGTATTCATTTGTTCCACAAATACATATTAATTCAAATGAATGCTAGGTGCTAGGGATGAGCTACAGTAAGCACACCATAAACATGGCCTTCATAGAGCTTATGGTTTAGAGGGGAGTAGAAAAAGTCCTGAAACTTAGGTAGAATTAATGTTATGATGGGAGTAGCGGAAGTTCATTGGTAGAATTCTCGCCTTCCATTCTTGAGACCTGTGTTCGATTCCCAGCCATCACCCGTCTTTCAGTGGAGATTTGCGTGTTTCTATGATGCTGAGGGAAACCTTGGTGGCGTAGTGGTTAAGTGCTATGGCTGCTAACAAAAGGGTCAGAAGTTCAAATCTGCCAGATGCTCCTTGGAAATGCTATGGGGCAGTTCTACTCTGCCCTACAGGGCCGCTATGAGTCAGAATCGACTCAACGGCACTGGGTTTTTATGATACTGAATAAGTTTCAGTGAAGCTTACTTCCAAAAATCAGCTGATGAAAACCCTGTGGATCACAATGGTTCAGTCTGCCACCAATCGTGAGGATAGCACAAGACTAGGCAGCATTTCATTCCCTTGCAAACGGGATCACCATAAGTCTGGCCTGTTTAGTGGCAGCAGCAACTATCCACAACAATGCTATGATAGGTAATTATAAGATACAATGAGAACAGCTAGCGTGGATTTTATCCTAGTTTACAGGCAGTTAAAAGAAAAAGCTTCCCAGACTATGTGACTTTTTAGCAGAGACTAGAGTCACGAGTAGGATTTAACCAAGAAAAATGTTCGAGGCTAACGGTTCCACGTCAGAAGTCCTGCAGGTTCAACAGAGGAGAATGTGAATTATGGCTGGAGTATAGAGTACAAAGTTTGGTGAAGTAGTTGGGGGCAGTTTAATTAAAGATGTTGCAAGCCTTGTTTGCACATTTTTGGACTTGATTCTAAAAGTAATGGAAAGCCATTGAATTTTAATCAGACAAGTGCTACAACCAGATCTTGGCTTGAAACCAACAAGATACAAACAACAAATTATTGAAGAATTTAAAGTTTGAGGTAGAAAAGCTGACTTGGAGGCTCTTGCCCTTGCTCTGAGGCAGAAGTGATAGTTATTTGGGCTCAGGTTGTGGCAGTGGGGTTGAAAAGAAGTGGACATACTAGATATTTAGAAGATTTGAGAACTGACTGAATGTAGCAGCAAGGGAGATGTAGGAGCAGAGGATTTGGCATCTAATAGGTCTTCTTCTTGGAAAAGGAAGGATTACCAGCAAGAAGATGAGTCCAGTTTGAGATAAAAATGCCAAAGAACAACCAGGGGAATGGTGTCCATTTCTATTACCCTGTTGAGACTTTTCTCTTTTTACTTATTATGAGCATATTTTCCGATACCTCATCAATCATGGTTATAGTATCTGCTTTAAGTCCTTGTCTGATAATTCTAACATCCATGTCATCTAGATGCTAACATCTATTGTTGTTTGTTTGTTTTCTCTTGAAAATATGTCACATTTTCCTGGAACTCATATATTAAGTACTTTTGTGTAGTATCCTGGATATTGTGTTATGTTGTGGAACCTTGGATTCTCTTGTATTTCTCAAAAAATATTGATGTTTTTGTGTTAGCAGCCAATTGCTTTGGCTCACCTCAAAAAATGCTAACTGTATCACTCTTGCATTTGTCCATGGTTCATAATTATTTTATTCTGCCTCATGCATGCATGGTTCAGGGGTCAGCCAATGTTGTGTGGTTTCTGGCCCTCCCTTTTCTGGGATACCGCACTCAGTATTCCGTGGTCCTGGTTACTCTAGTCATCTTTCCCTGGTTCTTCTGGCAAACTTGCTGTGGGAGTTTCAGCCACCCTGTGCTGGTGTGGTAAATACAGCTGCCCTCAAGTCAGGGCAGCAGAAAGGGAAACTTACTGCATGCCAGTTGCTTCCTTTATGTTTCGGTTCCTCTCCAAAATATACCTGCTTTTATTCATTCTCCAGAGCCTTTATATAATTTTGGTTTAGATTTTTCAAGAGTTTATAGTTGTTATCTGCAGGAAGTAGGACTTGTTAGGGGCTTACTTCTCCCTACTGGAAGTAGTACTCTTGGCTTCCTCTGTTCCCTCTTCTAATATTTAATGTCACGTTTGTTGCTAAAGCCAGCAGTTAAATCTCGGTTTACAATCTTTTCGCTAAGAAATTCATCCATGGTCTTTACTTAAATTTTTATAATCTTTAATAATATTGCTTCTGTTATTAGTAAAATGTTCCTCATCAGAATTAAGACAGCTTACATTTATTTAGCCTTTACTAACTCCCAAGAGCTGTTAAATGCTTTACATGTGCTATTTTACTGTACCAATCCTATGAGATAGACATTATCCACATTTTGCAAATGAGGAGCTCTAACTTGCCCAAGGCAAGTATTATATTTACCATAACACTAAACTAAAAAAATGTAATTATATATATGGAAGCCCTGGTGGCATAGTGGTTGGCTGCTATGGCTGCTAGCCAAAAGATTGGCAGTTCAAATCTACTAGGCGCTGCTTGGAAACTCTATGGGGCAGTTCTACTCTGTCTTATAGGGTCCCTATGAGTTGGAATCGACTCGACAGCAATGGGTATATATATATATATACACACACACACACACATATCTATATGTATATATAGATATACACATATATGTACTTTTTACTTTTTTTTCTGGGTACTTTTTATTTAGATTATGGTTTACTTTTTTTCTTTTGTATTTGAAATTTTGCACTTCTGGTGAAAGAAAGTAACAACTAAATATAATTCTAACTTCAATCTCAGTTTTAAACCCTATTGCATGAACATGGATGTTCATTTAATGAATGTTAGTAACCTTATTAGAGTCATCTTCATGTTTTGTATGTTTGCCTGCAAAATATATATTGTCCACTTACATGCTTCTGGTTTACATTCATCTATTTTCATGCAACGGGAAGTTATCAGCCATCAGCAACAGCTTCTTTCTGTACTTGAAAAAACAACCTGTCATATCTATCTGTATTTCTAACCCTGGTGGCGCAGTGGTTAAGTGCTACGGCTGCTAACCAAAGGGTCGGCAGTTCGAATTCACCAGGCGCTCCTTGGAAAGTCTATGGGGAAGTTCTACTCTGTCCCATAGGGCTGCTTTGAGTCGGAATCGACTCGACGGCACTGGGTTTGGTTTGCTTTTGGTTTTCTTTCACTAGACCAGCATTGTCAAATAGAACTTTCTGTGATGACAGAAATTCGCTGTATCTCCACTCATATGGTCATCACTGGCCACATGTGGTTATTGAGTGCTTGAAATGTGATTCGAGTGGTTGACTAACTGAATTCTGAATTTTAGTTCGTTTACATTTAAAGAACTGTTTTTTTTTTGTTTTTTTTGTTTTTTTTATGTAGCTAAACCAATAAAACCAAACCCGCCACCATGGAGTTGATTCTGGCTCGTAGAGAGTGACGACTATATGGACAGTGCAACCCTACAGCATGTTTGTGCATCCTTTTTAGAAATGCGTTAGCTGACTATGTGGCGTATTGCTCCCATAATTTGCCTTGATTTATTCAACTTATTAAATAATTATTTAATGGGTCACTACTCTGTAATTTTTCATGTTAAGCATGGTTTTGATTCCCTGCCTCAGCCTTAGCATTTTTTAAAATACTTTTCAAATAATGCTTTTTGTATCTGAGAGTACTTCATCATCTTAAAAAAAAAAGACAAGGAGTCAAATCATTTTACCTTTTACCTGTACTACTTATATATTATATTATAGTATATTATATTATTAAAATATTATATTATTATTATATTAATACTATTATATGATATTAAAGGAAAGCCTGGTGGCTTAGTGGTTAAGTGCTACGGCTGCTAACCAAGGGTCAGCAGTTCGAATCTGCCAGGCGCTCCTTGGAAACTCTATGGGGCAGTTCTACACTGTCCTATGTGGTTGCTATGAGTCGGAATCGACTCGATGGCACTGGGATTGGTTTTGTTTTGGATTATATTAAAAAGGAGCCGTGGTGGTGCAGTGGTTAAAGTGATTGACTGCTAACTGAAAGGTCGGCAATTTGAAACCACCAGCAGCTCTGCAGAAGTAAGATGTGGCAGTCTACTTCCATAGAGATTTACAGCCTTGGAAACCCTATAGGGTCGCTGTGAGTTGGAATTGACCCAATAGCAGTGATTTTTTTTTTTGTTTGTTATATAGTAAATAATATGTTCCCTACACATATGATCATTGCAGTGGTTTCCCTTTTTCCAATCTTTCTAGCATATTTTAAATTATAACCCCATATTTTCTTTTTCTCCATGGAAACTAACTGCCATTGCACACTATTAACTGTGCTGTTTCCTGAAGGCTTCTGACCTGTAGGAATTTTCTGGGAAATTTATTTTTAAGCCTGGCTAGCCATTCCCTTGGAGTCCCTAGGTGGCACAGTTAAGCATTTGACTACTAGCTGAAAGACTGGCAGTTCGAACCCACCCAGAGGTGCCTTGGAAGACAGGCCTGATGATCTACTTCCAAAGGGTCACAGCCTTAAAAACCCTATGGAACAGTTCTACTCTGTACACGTGGGATAACCATGAGTCAAAATTGACTTGAAGGCAATTAACAACAACAGTCACTCCCCTCCTAATCTATGCTAGTTTTCTAAGTGCTGGTAACTGGCATTGGTTGAATTAGCTATTAAATTGCTCTATTTTATACAAGGAAGCCCTGATGGTGTAGTGGTTAAGTGCCACGGCTGTTAACCAAGAGGTCAGCAGTTCAAATCCGCCAGGCACTCCTTGGGAACTCTATGGGGCAGTTCTACTCTGTTCTATAGGGTCGCTATGAGTCGGAATCCACTCGACGGCAGCGGGTTTGGTTTGGTTCATTTTATAGAATAAAAAATCTTCCTAAAGATAAGTCCTCACAATTAATTATTTTGTAGGCTTAATTGTAAACCATGAATGGAATCATTTGTCGAAGTGATTGCTTAATGATTGTTTACTTTTTTACATTATAAGCCTTTCAATTTATTTCATGATATTTTGATTTTTATCATTTCAGGATCACCAAACAATTTTGAGAGCATGGGCTGTGAAAGATTTTGCTCCAAATTGTCCTTTATATGTCCAGATATTAAAGCCTGAAAATAAATTCCATATCAAATTTGCTGGTAAGTTTAGTCTCCAATGAAATCCTTAGAATTTTCTCACACTTCAGTTGTTATTGTGAGTCATGTCTCTGAAGTTAGTGGGGAATTAGTATATTCAAGATAGTACTGAGCAGAAAAGGATTTCCTTATCATCTATTAGTTGTGAGGATTTTTTTTTTCCAATTTAATATGTAGCAAGGTAATATTTTGGGGTTGAGTCTTTACTTTTTTTTTAATCTAATTCGGTGATTTTAGCAACTGAAACTACAGGTTATCTAAGTAAGCCTAAGTAGATTAGTAATAGATTTCTGTATAACACTGACACAGGCTTCAAATACCAGATCTTCAGTTTATATATAGAAATATATTACTTCCCTATAGATTATTTTTAGCACATATATAAACTATGCAAGAGAATAATAAAATGTACTCAGGTATATTTAAATAGGTTTAATTTGGGGATGGCATTTGAAACAATTCCAGAAAATGAGACATGAATTTTTTTGTTAGAAACACTGCTTAAAAAGATCATATGAGGTTATACTTTGAGCTGTTAGGAAATTGAACAGTAAAATAGTACTTGATTTTGTTCCTAAATGCTTCTGTAGGAGAAAGGAACTAATTTTCATTCAGATAGTTATTTCAAAGTATAACAATCTTGTTGTTTCTGATATGATATTTTAATCTTAATAATCTAAAGTGTCAAGTCATTAAAATTAAATCATCTTAGCTATATGTCAGCAAAACATTTCCTTCAGAACGCTTACTGTCTTAGTTATCTAATGTTGCTATAACAGAAATACCACAAGCAGATGGCTCTGACAAACAGAAATTTATTATCTCACAATCTAGGAGTCTAGAAGCCCAAATTCAGGGTGCCAGCTCCAGGGGAAGGCTTTCTCTCTCTGTAGGTTTTGGGGGAAGTCATCAATCTTCCCCTGGTCTAGGAGTTTCTCAGTGCAGGGACCCCAGGTCCAAAGGACACACGCCACTCCTGGCACTTCTTTCTTGGTGGCATGAGGTCCCTCTCTCTTTGCTTGCTTTTCTCTCCTGAAAAGGTAATGCAGGCCATGCCCCAGGGAAATTCTGCTTACATTGGATCAGGGCTGTTACCTGACTAAGGGTGTTGCTTTCCATCCTAATCCTCTTTAACATAACCTAATCTTCCCTCTAACCACAGGCAGATGTTCGGATTCCTAATACATCACAAAATAGAGAACAATCACACAACACTGGGAATCATGGCTTAGTGAAGTTGGCACATATTTTGGGGACACACAATTCAATTCATGACACCTATTAGAATATTATGCTTGAATGAAAAAATAGAAAACACTGAGAAATCTTAAACTAAAGGTTCGAAAACCATGTGATTATTTCCCTTTAATTTGCTGTTTTGTAGCTGCTAGCCTTCCTACTAATGACATCATCATTTTTTTTTTTTCCAAAAATGTATAGCCAACAACTTAAATCAGTGCCTTTCTACTCTGGCTTCACAGTGGTAACTCATTGGAAGATTTTTAAAGCATTTGTTGCAGAGATTCTGATTACATGGCCTGAGAGGTCGCCAGAGCTTCATTCTTTTTTTCCGAATCTTTTTGGTTATCCTCACGTTTCCTCACTAGGGTTGGGAAATACTACCTTAAATTTTACTTATATTTTAGGTCCCTTTAAAGTGGGCCTTTTTTTCCCAGTTTTGTTAATTATTAGCTCTGGGCTCATGTAATTTTAACATGTATATGAATGTCCTCAAATATATTTGAAGCTCCCAAAATATGGGCACTAGCTCTAGCTTTATGAGTGCTGTGGCCGTTGCAGGGCATAAAATAGTGAACTGAACTGACATGGCTTTTGCCCTAAAGGCCCTTATCCTCTTTTTAGGAAAACATGTGATTGATGATGGCGTTTGGCTCAACCTCCTTTGGGCTTAATGTTCTCATCTATAAATTGAGATTGCTGTTGTTAGGTGCCATCTAGTCGGCTCTGACTCATAGTGACTGTGTATGACAGAGTAGAACTGCCCCATAGGGCTTCCTAGGCTGTAATCTTTATAGGAGTAGATTTCCAGATCTTTTCACCCACTGAGTGGCTGGTAGGTTTGAACCACCTGCCTTTCAGTTAGCAGCCAATCACTTATCCATTGCACCACTTGGAGTCCTTATAAATAGGGATCGTACTATTATTTTCAAAGAGTCTTTTATTGCAAAGATAAGAGAAAGTCCTTTAAAAATGGGGCAAAAAAAAAAAAGCAAAATCTTAAAAGTTCAGCTTTTGATATTTGACCAAACCTGAATCCAAGTCCCAGTTTTACCATATTACCAGCTGCAAGACTTAGGACAACTCATTTAATGTCTTTAAGCCTGTTTCCTCAACTGGAAACTAAAAATAACAGCACTTCCTTGGTACACAGTTCTATAAAATTAAATGGAAATATGTATGTAAAGTACTCCTACCTCCTGTTACCTATATAATTAGCATTCAGTAAATGCCAATTATTTATCTACAAGACGTTTGAGCTGACGTGTTGCTCTCGAGTCAGTTTCAACTCACAGCGACCCTATAGGACACTGGAGAACTGCCCCATAGGGTGTCCAAGGAGTGGCTGGTGGATTCAGACTGCTGAAGTTTTGGTTAGCAGCTGTAGCTCTTAACAACATATACTCCTTTATTTGGATTATTATAAAGGAATTTTTTTTCTTGCAAAATTTTCATCATACCGGATAATAACTTGTTATTAAAAAATTCTTTAGGGAGGCAGTACTGATATGAGTAATAGTCAAATTCCTAAAAATATGAATTTAAATTTAAGTGTCACCACTTAAGACTTAGGTAATCAATTTAATAATCTGAACCCTAGTTTGTTTGCCTGTTAAGTGACCATATATATATAGTCTCCTTTCTGTTGGTTGGGGTTAGCAGTAAAGATTAAATAAATATTGTCTGCAACCTCTTAGGTATTCAATAAATACGTGCTTAAGAAGAAACTGCTTCTTAAAACTATATGTATTGTTTGGGAAGATGGTTCACAAGTATGAATTTGTTATAACTGAAATTCAGAATAAGCTTTGGTTCTCTTTCTCTTCTATAGAGAGCCATTGATGTGCTCCCAACAGACAGATCAAACGAAATGGTTTACTTTTTCGAACAAAAATTACAGAGACTATTGCATTGCTTCTCTTTCAAATTCTTGTTTTATCATTATTTTGATAAACACATTAGAATGAATGTATTATTTAAAAATTCTATCCCAACAGCTTCTCTCAGTATCTTTCATTGATAGCACCTGTTAAAATTCCTTTGTGTAGTGTCGGTATTCTTTTACGGCTGAGATTACAACATCTCAGGGAAGCTCATGTTTCGTTATTAAAAGGTGAAAACACCCTAGTTTCGTTAGAATGTCATAAAAACAGTTTGGGGTAATGTATGAGGCCCTCAAACAAATATAATATATCTCAGCATGAAATTAAAAAGATTGTGGACTTTACCTTTCAAAAGACAAGGTATCAAGCTTGGTTTGTGTGGTAGATTGTTCAAATAATTGCCCCCAAAGATTGATGTTCCCTATGTCTGTGTCCCATTGCAATGTGACCTTTCAGCTGTTTCCATGAAGAGGTGGAACCTGTTTTCAGACCCTTTGAATATGGGCTGGCCTTGTGACTGCTTTGAACCTGTAGAATGTGACAAAAGTTGCACTGTACAATATATGTAGCTGAGCCTGAAAGGGCCAGCTGTTTTATAGCCGCTAGCCTTCCTACTAATGACATCATCATTTTTTTTTATTGAAACACTGCTCTGAGACAGCATGTGAAGAAACCTGGTTTAACCTCCGCAATAATATAAGTCCACATGGAAAGTGAGACTCATCATCCCAAGCATCGTACCTAAGTTCAGCATCCAGCTTACCTATCAGCCAACCCAAAAAGTTATCTTAACACACAAAATTGTGAGAAAAAAAATGGTGGTTCTTTTAAGTCACTAGGATTTGGGGTTACGTGCTTTAAAGGGCAATAGCTAACTAATAATGATTTTTGAAATATATAATTGCGATAATCTTAAGCCATACTCATTTGATAATATGCATTATATTCTGACCCTCAATGTTAAATAAGCATAATTTCAATTATCACAGAAAATCAATCTCGAAAGTATTTGGTTATGCCCCAGAAGTATCTGACTGCATCCCCTATGAGTATATATGCATGCACAAACATATCTGCATGTACATGTACCTATAGATAGTTCTGACTGTACACACGTGTACACACCTGTACCTACCTGTACGTGTGTATGCCTTTACATTTACGTATGTGACCATACACTCATTTTTTGGTTATTGCTGATGTTGTTTCCGAATTATATATGCTATGTTCTTTAATACAAACATTCTTTTCTCTTGTGGGCTTCTTAGTGGCATTGTTAACTTTGGTCACGCCGTGGGTATTCTCTTTGTTTCCAGGAAAAGTTACTGAAGCTTATCCATAATGTTTTACCAACAACTTATTACAGGTATTCAAAAAGCACAGGATTCTAAACTTACACACTTTTCCAGAAGATGAAAAAAGAGAGATATCTCTCCACCTCATCTTATGGGGCTAACTTAGCCTGGATATAAAACTCATGACAGATAGTATGAGAAATGACCTTTGGAGAACAATTTAGTTGATTAACATAATTCAGAAATTAAATATATTAGCAAAACAAGACAAGTAATGCATTTACAAAATGATATATCATCGCTAAGTTGAAATCATTCCTGAAGTAGATTATCCTATTAAAGAGAGAAAGCATATCATCATTTCAGTGGATAAGAAAAGCCATTTGAGAGAACATGGAACATCTTTTCATGATAAAAACAAACAAAAATTGTCAGAGAGCTGAGAATGAAACAGAACTTAACCTAAGGCAGTTTATTTACATGATAACCTAGAAAGAATCATATATAATGCTGACATTGAAAGTCTATCCTTAAGTTTAGGTATAAGAAAACAATGCCTGATTAAACCGCTTTTACTCAGCATTTTCCTGGAAATCCTAAGGAGTGCAGTAAGGTTAGAGAAACAAACACAAAAAATAAACTTTGAAATATGAGAATTAAAATTGCCTTTATGCACATATTATAAGATTCTCTACAAAAAAAAGTCAAAAAAATTTTATTTTTTTGATATATCCCTTTTCCTTGGGGATCTCACCCATTCACATGATTTTCAAAATTAGGTGTCTCTCTGAATACCCGCCATGAGCTCTAGTGTTGCATATCTAACTGCATAGTCAATATTTCCTATTGATCCTAATAAACAACAACAAAAAAAAAAACAATCAGTTACCTTAGAGTCAATTCTGACTCATGGCAACCCCATGTATTGCAGAGAACTGTGCTCCATAGGGTTTTTAAGGCTGTGACCTTTGGAAGCAGATTACCAGGTCTTTCTTCCAAGGTGTCGCTGGGTGGGTTCGAACCACCAACTTTTCAGTTGCTAGCCAGGCACTTAACTGTTTGCACCACCCAGGGACTGTTCCTAATAAAAATAAAATAGACATCTCAAAATTAATATATCTAAAAATAGTTATTTATAATTTTTGATCTAAAATCTGTTTCTCAATCTTCCCTGAGCCACCTACTTAGAACTCAGGACAAAAATCTGAGTCATTCTTTTATCCTCTGCATCTAATCCATCATCAAGTCCTATGGGTAGAACACCCTGAACGTTTCATCCCTACCTACTGCCATAACCTTAGTCCGTGCATGGTCAAATTTCACCTGGATTGTTACAAACATTTTATTTTCATTTTTTCTTGACTATTCACAAATAGGATTTACAAGCCTACTTCTACTCTTCACATTCCCCAGCACGTTTTCAATGATTGCTGTTTGTGTTTTAGAGTAGGTACTTATCATGTCTTCACACAATCAATGTCAGCGCAAACTCAATGGTTTCCTCTTTCCAGTATATGGGTGCTTTCGTTCTTTTATAATGTCATTATTATTTTTTTAAGTTTTATTAGTTTTGTTGTTGAGAGTGTACACAAGACATAACACCAATTCAACCATTTTTACATGTCCTATTCAGTAACATTGGTTACATTCTTCAAGTTGTGCTACTATTCTCACCCTCCTTTCCTGAGTTGTTTTAACCCTATTATGATAAACTCACTGCCCCCTAAGGTTCCTGTGTAATCTTTTGAGTTGCTGTTGTCAATTTGATCCCACATAGATAGTTCTTAAAAGACCATCATTCTCAAGGCAGACATTCTTTATTAGTTAAGGTAAGCTATTGTTTGGTTTTAAGAAGACTTCAGAGGATATTTTGGTTTAAGGTTTAGAGATTATCTCAGGGCAGTAGCTTCAGGGGTTCATCCAGCCTTCATGGCTCCAGAAAGTCTGGAATCCATGAGAATTTGAAAATCTCTTCTGCATTTCCCCCCCTACAAAATCATTTTTTTTTTTTTAATATCATTGTTTTTAGGAGATTCTTTCCTGTGGTTTATTTATTTTTTCATCTACTTCCATAGTTCAGAAGTCAAATGGTCGTGTAGCTTTGGCTATGTTAAATCTATTTGCCAGTGAGAAACATTTTTACCAATACAGTGTTTTTATAAGAAGTGGCAATTGCTAGTTGTCTTAGTCATCTGGTGCTGCTCTAACAGAAATACCACAAGTGGATGGTTTAAAAAAGAGAAGTTTGTTCTCTCACAGTCCAGTAGGCTAGAAGTCTGAATTCAGAGTGCCAGCTCCAGGGGTAGGCTTTCTCTCTCTGTCGGCTCTGGTGGAAGGTCTTTGTCATCAGTCTTCTCTTGGTCTGGGAGCATCTCAGCACAGGAGCCTCAGGTCCAAAGGACGCACTCTTTTTCCAGCACAGCTTTCTTAGTGGTATGAGGTCTCCATGTCTCTCTGCTTGCTTCTATCTTTTATATCTCAAAAGAGGTTGGCTTCAGACACTATCTAATCTTGTAGATCTTATCAATATAACTGCCACTAATCCATCTCATTACATCATATTGATAGGATTTACGACACATAGGGAAATCACATCAGATGACAAAATGGTAGACGTACAATGCTGGGAATTATGACCGGCCAAGTTGACAGATATTTTTGGGGGGCACAATTCAATCCATGACAGTACTGAAACATATGATACATGTAATGGCAGTTTTCCATAAATACACTCAGTTGCATCTGAAAGAAGTTTGCTACGTATCTCCTAGTCAGACTCAGTTCCTCAAAAAATCAGTGGGAGATGAATCTCTGTTAGAGCAGTAAATGCATTGCTAACTTCAGGTTGACACTTTATTCTTACCCCACTCAAATAAAATGTCATGTCACCTGGGAGTTATCAGTTCCCTTCACTTCATCATCTAATTTTCTTCCAAGTTGTGGGTCCTCTAAAAATTGCAACTTCATTTTAGCAGATGGAATTATATATAAAATCAAATTAGTAAATTTTTATCTCCAAGTAGGAGTAAAGAATAGAAAAACCAATTCGTAAGTGAAGCTGTGAATTACCTACAAATTTTATCTTTCATGCTTCAATTATGATGTTTCATAAGTGACAAAGTGACAATTATAGTTCATGAATGAAAAAAAGAACTATATCCCCACAGTAAAAGGTTGATTGAATAAAATATGTTCTCCTTTACAACTAAAACATGCCTAGAAGAATGAATCATTGTACTAGAACAGTAGGAAGTTGTTCTTCCCGGAATTAAAAAGAAAAATCAACAGCAACAAGATGTTGAAAATACAGAGAAAAGTAAATACATTTTTACCAATACTGTTGACAATAGCTTATAAACATTTACCTTTGTTATAGTATATAGTATATAGTCATGGCTAGCTTTTAAAAACAATGTGTGTGCGTATATACACATACATATGTGTGTGTATGTATAGACACATATATAACAAAAAAAAAAAAACAAACGCATTGCTGTCAAGTTGATTCCAACTCATAGTGTTTCTGAGGAGCAATTGGTGGATTTGAACATATATACATAAACATAACATACTTTGGACTTGCTAACAGGAGGGACCAGTCACTGGAGCAGGATATCATGATTAGTAAAGTAGAAGGTCAGTGAAAAGCGGAAGATCCTCAACAAGATGGACTGACACAGTGGCTTACAACAATGGACTGAAATGTAACAACATTTGAGAGGATGTTGCAGGACTGCACAATATTTCATTCTGTTCAAAACCAACTCAAGGGCACCTAATAAAAACAACAAATACGTATACATACAGTTACACATACATATACATATGTGTAGTGAACCTACTTAAGATGGAAAATGCCAGATCTAGAAAAATGATCAAAAATTGAAGGTCTTGTCTCAGCTTAGCCACCACCTATTTTTTACCACATCACCAGACATCCTGTTGCCTCATTTTTTCCTGCCCAAAAAAGAGAGTAGAAAAATATTTCTAAGTGATATAAATATTGCAAATTATCATAACTGTTTCTAAATAACATATGTATATGCAAGGCTTGACTTTCATCAAATGAGGAAGTGTGAGTTTTTCATGGGGAATAATGTCTTCCTTTCCCATATCACACCCACATAGACATACTTTTAAACTTCAGTCTTATAATGTAGTTTAGAATATAATGCTTTAGATTTTTATATTCTCAATAGATAAAACATCAAATCTTTCAATATTCTCCAGTTTTAGATGGGAATCTTTTCAGTTTGATTTTTTTTGTTTGTTTGTTTCTTCCTGGTGGAGATCATCAGAAACTTCTTGACATAAGGCCATGTTCAAAACCAGCACAATTTGGAGAATCTTCAAAGTTTGTGTCTTTTTCCGCTGTTTTTCACTTAAAAAAAAAATCAGACATACAGAGTTTGAAACAATCATACAATGAAAAGCTGTATTCCTTCCACATACAATCAACAATTGTTAACATTTTGTCACATTTGTTTAATCCCCTATGGGGTAGTTCTGCTCTGTCCTATGTGGTTGCTATGGTCGGAATTGACTCAAAGGCAACGAGTTCATTTTTTTTGTTGTTGTTGTTGTTTTTTGGTTTCTGCATATATATACGTATGTATATATATACATACACACATAGAGCCATTGGAACAGTCACATTCACACTCAAATACACACATTTTTACTTCAGCATCCATCTTCTAAGAGTAAGGACATTTTGTTACATACCCAGAATACCGTTTTCACCCCAAGGAGGGTTATCCATAATTCTATGGATATGATTCATATTCAAATATTATCAGTTTTCCCCCAAAATGTCTCTTATACTTGTATTTTTTAATCCTCTATTATATCAACTTTTTATTTTTCACAGTATTTACTTTCTTTTTTATTGACATAATTTCAGATTTACAGAAGAGTGATAACGGTAATACAGAGAGTTCCCATACTTCACCCAGCTTCCCCTAATGTTATCATCTTACATAACTATGGTCCATTTAATCAAAATTAAGAAATTAATATTGTTATAGATTATTTTTTAGATGTAGTATTTTCTTACATTTCTCTCCTCCTAACAAAGTGGCAATAACCTATTTTTTGAAGCATTTATGATTTTAATACGTGACTCTATTAAAAAGCCGTACCAGCTTTCCTGTTTGTTCTCTCTGGCAATTGATTAAATTGCCACTGAACATTAGGTATTCCAAGCCATTGTTTTGCAGACCACTTATAATTTAGTTAGTTCAACGCATTGTCATGTTGCCCTCCGTTGATTTTCTTGCACTTGTGTATTTCTCATAGACTTAATTTCATGGTTCTGAAACCTAAAATAGATTATTTCTTCTAACTTTGGAATGTGTCAAGAATATATATCATATCCTAGACTTATGATTTGCAGTCTAAAAATAGTTCCTTCATATAAATGTTTTATGAAGGAGATCAGGGATGTCCCCCTTCACTATCATTCACTCATTCAGCTCAATTTTATTGAGTTCTACTGTAAGCAATACATTGTTCTAGGCACTAGTGATATAATGGAGGACAAGATGGACTGTCTATCCCAATGATAGCTTTTCTAATTTTTGTTGCCCCCACCCTTTAAGAATCAGTGAGCCAGTGCATTTTTGCTTTATCAAAATTCCCAAGAATGCTACTCCAGCTGAGCCTTTCCTTTCTACATACAGCATGAGTTGCTACCCTCAATCCCCCTCCCCTGTTCTTGCCTCCCTCCATGTGTATAAAAATCCCTGGTTCCAGCCATAGTTTAATCTCATTGGATTTGATTTTCCTTGATGAATTTAATCAGTCTGATAAACCTGTTATAGATAGTTAAGGTTTTCGTGATTTAATATTTCATCCCATTCCTGTCATAATTGCTATTTCATTGAAGTGTCTTAAAATACATTTTATGACTCAAAAAAAAAAAGATCCTAATGGAAGGGTGGTCATCTGAGTAGAGATAATAATTATTAAAATGGAGTATTTATTTAATCTGGCATTGCATAGGAACTTCATATTTTATGGGTGTGTGTGCAGTCTGTGTGTGTATGTGTGTGATTGTGAATTCTGGCTGTGTTTTATTAAGGAATTGGAAGTTTGCTGGAGAAGTAATGACAGACTAATAAAACTTTTAGGAAAAGGCACACAATTTTAATTAGATAATAGAATAACTCTAGGTGAAATATGCAGGGCAGTGAAGAGGACAAAAAGTACCTGATAAAGGAGATTATTTAGGAGACTATTATAGTTGTTCAGGTGAGTGATACTGAAAAATTGAACCAGAGAAGTGATAATCAAAATGGAGAGCGAGAATAGATTCATGAAACATTTCAGATATACTCTGTAAGACTTAATCAATTGGCTACAGGAGCCAAAGGAAAGAGTAAAATCAGTGTCTTTATTTTGCCATTGCAACTCTCGTCTCTTTTATATATCCCCACATTTAATGTGATTTCTTTTATAACAGTTAAATGAGTGATTTCTAGTTATTTTGATGTCTGTTAAACCTAGAATGAGTTTAAGTGCTTTGTATCTCCAGTGATAAACCCTGTGCTTAATACATAGTATATTAGTAGCATACTTCATAGTATAAGATTAAAAAACCTAAAAGAATCCGCTAAGATTATTAAAATAGTAGTACTATAAATCCAGTAAAATAAAAATATGCAAAAATATATGAAATGGATTTTATGTATATGGGCAATGTTCAATGAGTAATGGGTAAAAAATAATTTGAGAGAACAGGGAGTCACATAGACACAAAGCACCAGAAATCTAAATACAGGTCCCTGTAGTTTTTTCTGAGCATTATGTTATGCATGCACAAAATGAAATACCAGAGGTCAGGCGAAGAACAACCAGGAAATCATTAGCAGAACAATTTCCAGAGCTCAGACTACTCGGAGGACTTTCTTGCTCTAACCAGCCATAGTGGAGATACCATGGTCAACAGCCAAGGCACTTGAAATCTCAGAAGAGTCATGCATAACTAGTAAGGTTGAACTATATCTAACCCTTTCCGGTCAAGTCTATTCTGACTCATGACGACCCCATGTGTTACAGAGTAGAACTGCTCCTAGGGCTTTTCTTTCTTTCTTTCTTTTTTTTTTTTTTTTACTGTAATCTTAACAGAAACATCACCAGGCCTTTCTTTTGTGGAACTACTGTTTGGATTCAAATCTCCAATTTTCAGGTTAATAGTTGAGCAAGAACCATTTATGCCACTGGAGGACCAAGAATTATACCTGGAATGAGGCTATTCTAAACCTATCTGTATTAATTTTTTGTTGGCTATGCAACAAATTATCACAAACATCTGCTTAAAACAACACCAATTTATTATCTCACAGTTTCTGTGGGTCAGGATTAGCTGGGTGAGCTGGGTCCTCTGGTCATTAACTCCCCAGCCTACAATGAAGATATGGGCTGGGTCTATGAAGACATCTGAGGCTTGGGGTCTTCTTCCAAACTCAGTAGCTGTTGGAAGATGTCTTAGTTTTTTAGTCCTGCTACAACAGAAATACCATAAGTTAGTGGTTTTAAAATGGTTGACTTAAGACCTCATTAACATGACAAAGAAGGTCTTTTTCCCAAATGGGGTTACATCCACAGGTACAGGGGTTCAAGATTTACAATCCATATTTTGGGAAACACAATTCAATTCATGACAGAAAGTTTCAGTCCCTGTAGTTGCAATACTATGGCTCCTCCTCCTAGAGGCTTCCCTCAGTTCCCTGCCATGTGGCCCTTTTCACAATATGACAGTTTTCTTTTTCAAGGCCAACAGGAAAGCTTCAGCTGCTGCTTTGAATCTCTCCTTTCAGAAAGGGCCTAGTCCCTCTTTTATGGTCAGGTCCACCAAGATAATCTCTGTTTCATTAACTCAAAGTTAACTGATCCACTTTTGCTATTTATGGTAAACTAACCACAGGGGTGTAATTCCATCATCTTTACATGCCCTGCTTCACTCAAGGGGAGAGAATTATACAGGATGCATACACCAGGAGGCAAGAATCTTGGAAGCCCAAGAAACTGGCCCAAGACAGTGGCTTAGTCAGGCACACCATACCATCTCTCCTATAGCAAAAAAAAAAAAAAAAAAAGACCCAAGAAATTAAGGGAAACAGATATAGATGACAATCTTGGAACTCTGAGCATCAAGTGAAAGGATGAAGAATTAGACTGAATGCTGAATGGAAAAAGAAATTGAATGAAAACAGTGAACAAGAATATTTATGGATCATAGGGACCCTGCCAACTGCCCAGCTCAACATGGCCATCTTGAGACAAAGCAAGCAGTGTTCCTGTATGAGGAGCACAGGCAGGAAGGCATCTTCACGGAATTTCTAATAGGGGTCAGAGGTACTGTGTAGGCAAACCTGGAATGAAGCAAGGTGAGCAGTACATGAACTAGATCTAAGAAGGCAAGAGTTCAGAAAGGCAGGAGAGAGGTCCAGGGATTGTGGCCACCACAGAGCAAGGAGGGTGTCAGGAACTAGGGATGGGACTACTCACCAGTTGCAATCCCTGACCACTGGGGTGATGGATCCCACAGAGTAGTGGATCCGTAGAGTGGCACCTGGAGGTCCCCCACCTGGGCTGACTTCAGGCAGCCCTCCTCTTACATTTGGGTGAGACCAGGCCACAGTCATCAGCTGCAGCCTATGGGGAGTGCCCTGGCACTTGTGCCTGGTTGGTCAAAAGCACATGCATCCCCCTCACTGCCTTCCCAATGACCAGGGACACACAGCTCTACCCTACCCTGTCCATTGCCATGGCACCCCACCTACCTGGTGGCATGCAACCACCATTCTTACCCACCCCTGCCCACCCAGCGACCAGCATCAGGTGCCTACCCCAGCTACCCCCCTACTACCCTGCAAGTCCAGGCAACTGGTGACACATGCCGGCATTGCCTGCCCCCCTCCTGCTGCCCCACCTACTCATCTGCCCAGCAACTGGTGGAGAATTCTCCCGTACCTCCTGCCTAGTGACCAGTGATGCATGCACCCCCACCCTTCTTAGCTGGTGACTGGTGGCATGCACGAACAGCACCCATAACCTAGTGACTGGTGGGAGTGTTCCCTGTACCCCCAGCTGGTGACTGGCTGGACAGGCACAACACCTCATCAGCAATGTCCATGACATCCCAACAGACTCCATCCATACCTCTGTCCAGTGACAAGTGGGAGATCTTAGTGCCCTCATCCAATGGCCACCTGGCTGCAAAGTCACGCATCCCACACCCAGACGTTCTTGCAGGCTGACTGCACATGCACTGAGACCTCTTGATTTTCCACTACCTACTGAGATGTGAATTTGTGCATACAGAGAGGGCTGCCCAATCTGTTTGGGTAGCGCTGCCTTACAGAGCCTATGGAAATGTCCTTCCCTGACCTTCAGCAGACACATTAACTGCTAGTACCACCTCAGAAGGACCTCATGATCCCACAAGAATTGTGCAGGGACCCTGACCACCCAACTATTGCCACCGAACATTAGGGAAAAATCTGCTCTTGCACCTTCATTCAGTCCTTTAAGGGAATACTTATCAGCCTAAAAAAAAAAAAATACTTATCACCATAACTACTAGTGAGGAAATTGCACCTAGTCAATGAACATCACCAAAGTCACACGTAGACCAGCAACACAAAACAACAACAGTTGAAATCATACAAAATAAGGAAGACATTCTAAAGAGAAAGATAAGAAACAAAGCTCCTGATACTTCAAAACAAAGCAAAAGAATCAGAGCAGAACAAACATAAAAAATCTGCTCTTGCACCTTCATTCAGTCCTTTAAGGGAATACTTATCAGCCTAACAAAAGAGGACTCACACTTGGGTGTGACCCACCATAACTACTAGTGAGGAAATTGCACCTAGTCAATGAACATCACCAAAGTCACACATAGACCAGCAACACAAAACAGTTGAAATCATACAAAATAAGGAAGAAATTCTAAAGAGAAAGATAAGAAACAAAGCTCCTGATATTTCAAAACAAAACAAAGGAATCAGAGCAGAACATACAGTCAACAAATATATAAACACCTTAATGGCTCAGAAACAGCATACAATAACAAATCATATGAAGAAACAGGATAAGTTTGCTCAGACAAGTGAGCAAAATAAAGGGACAGAAAGCTTCCTGAGGAAGAAATGATAAAAGAACTACCTGATAAAGAATTCAAAAGACTTATATTTAGGTTCCTCAAAAAGATGAAGGAAAACACAGGAAAAAACCTAGAATAATTGAGGAAAACAATACAAGAACAAAATGACAAACTCAATAGACAAATAGAAACCATACAGAAACAGCTAGGAATTCAGAAGATTAACAATAAAATACCCGATATAGATAACTCTGGAAGTTATTGATAACTCAGTGGAAATAGAATTGAATCAATGGAAGAAAGAATCAATGAAATAGAAGTCAAATCCCTTGATACTAATTTGTATTATGAACAATTAGTAAAAAAAATGAAGAAAGCCTAAGAGTTATGTGGCACACCATCAAGAGGAATAATTTATGTATGATAGGAATTCCAGAAGAGGAGGAAAGAAATGTACAGAGAAAATTTTTGAAGATATATTGGCAGAAAACTTCCCAAATGTCATGAAAGACAAGAAGGTTTCCATCCAAGAAGCTCAACAACTCTGTACAGAAATTCACTAACATATATCATAATCAAACTTTCCAAAACTAAAGACAGAGAAAAAAATTCTGAAAGCAGCTCATGAAAAATGAAATATCACTTACAAAGGGGCACCAATATGACTAAGTATTGATTTCTTATCAGAAATAATGCAGGCAAAAAGGCAATGGGATAACATATATAAAGTCCTGAAAGAAAAGAATTGCCAACCAAGAATCATGTATCCAGCAAAAACTGTCTTTTAAAAACAATGGTGAAACTAGACCATTCCCAGATAAGCAGAAAGTAAGAGAATTTGCAAAAACCAGAGTAGCCTTACAAGAAACGTTAAGGGAATTTCTTCAGACAGAGAGGCCACATCAGACGCATGACAGCATTACCAAGATACTAACCCAGATAAAGACATCACAAAAGTAAAATAAAGCCACAAGACCAATTACAGGGAACCAGAGATGTTAAAATGTAAATGATGACAACTTCAAAACAAAAAGGGCAAATAAATGGTATAGTTATCAAACTTCCTTATGGAGAGGAAGTCACGATGATTTCAATATATAACAGATTGCTTTAAACTTAGGAGGATAAACATAAACTGCAAGATAACCACAAAGAAAATTAGTAAATCTACTCACAAAAATAAAGAAGAAAATAAAAAATATCCAGTAAATCCAAAAACAACATAAATGAACGGTAGGCAAAGAAAATCCATATACAAAAAGAACTCAGCACATAAAATTAAGAAGAACAAACAAACTGTTAACACCACAAAGTGTTACAAAATGGCAGGCATGAATTCATACCAGTTGATAATCAGTGAATGTAAATGCCTCAGTGAATTCAGAAACATTGAAATAATGTAAAGCATCTTCTCTGACCATAATGGTATAAAACTAGAACTCAGCAACAGAAAGAGAAAGGAGAAAACATTAAATACTTGAAAACTGAAAAACATCTATCTTACAAACTGTTGGGTCATAGAAGAAGTTACAAATATAATTTAAAAAGTTGCTTAGAATCAAATGGGGATGAAAACACTACGTACCAAAATCTTTCAGACACAGCAAAAGCAGTGCTCAGAAGAAAATTTATAGCAATAAATGCATACATCAAAAAAGAAGAAAGGTCTAAAATCAATAACTTAGCACAGCAACTTAAACAAATAGAAAAGGAACAGCAAAAGAAGACTACAGTTACCAGAAGAAAGAAAATAATAAAAATAAGAATAGAAATCAATGAAATAGAAAACAGAAAAACAATAGAAAGAATGAACAAGACTAGAAGTTGGTTCTTTCAGAGGATCAGTGAAATTGACAAACCATTAGCCAAATTGACTAAGGAAAAAAATGAGAAGATGCAAATAATCAAAATAAGAAATGAAATGGGTGACATTAGAACAGTATCAACGGAGATAAATAAGATCATAACAATATCATGAGAAATTGTACTCGAACAAATATGAAAACATAGATGAAATGGACAAGTGTCTACAAACACAGTATCTACCTAAACTAACACAAATGAGGCAGAAAACCTAAATATACCCAGGTGACTTCACTGGAGAATTTTACCAAACATTTGGAGAGGAGTTGACACCAAATCTACTCAAACTATTTCAGCACGTGGAAAAGGACGCATCTTAGTTACCTAGTGCGGCTGTAGGAGAAATACCACAAGTGGATGACTTTAACAAACAGAAGTTTATTCTTTCACAGTCTAGGAGTCTAGAAGTCTGAATTCAGGACACCAGCTCCAGGGGATGGCTTTCTCTCTCGGTAGGCTCTGGAGGAAGGTCCTTGTCATCAATCTTCCCCTTGTTGAGCTTCTCGGCACAGGGACCCTGGGTCCAAAGGACACCCTGTGCTCCCAGTGCTTCTTGCTGATGTGAGGTCCCCCATGTCTCTCTGCTCACTTGTCTCTTTTTTATTTCAAAAGAGATTGGCATAAAACACAATCTAATCTTGTAGATTGAGTCCTGCCTCATTAACCTAACTGCCACCAATCCCATGTCATTAACATCATAGAGATAAGATTTACAACACATAGGAAAAATCACATCAGATGACAAAATGATGGACAATCACACAATACTGGCAACCACGGCCTACCCAAGTTGACAGATATTTTTGGGGGGACACAATTCAATCCATTACAGGAAGGGATACTCCCTAATAACCCTGATACCAAAGCCAGGGAAAGATATCATAAAAGAAGAAAATTACAGACCAATATCCTTTGTGAATATAGATGGAAAAATTCTAGCCAACAGAATACAATGGCATATCAAAAACATAATACATCAAGATCAGGTGAGATTCATACCAAGAATGCAAGTGTGGTTCAACATTAGAAAACCAATGAACATAATTCACCATATAAATAAAAGAAAAGTAACCACATTATCTTCAGAATCGATGCAGAAAAGGTACTTGATAAAATCCAACACCCTTTCCTAAAGAAAACTCTAAGCAGAATAGGAATAGAAGGGAAATTCCTCAACGTAATTAAGGGTATAAATGTAAAACCAAAAGTCAACATTAGTCTCAGTGGAAAGATTGAAAGTATTCCCCTTGGGAATGTGAATGAGAAAAGGATGCCCATTATCACCACTCTTATTTAGTAGTCCTAACCAGAGCAAAGGTAAATAAAAACCCGAAAAATCAAACCCGTTGCTGTGGAGTTGATTCTGACTTGTAACAATCACATACGTGATCCTGTTCATAAGAAATCACACAGATTCCACAAGAAAGTTAATGGAACTAATACAACTAATAGCAGGATTCAGCAATGTGGCAGGGTACAAGATTAACACACAAAAATCAGTTGGGTTACTCTGCACTAAGAAGGAGGACTCCAAAAAGGAAATCAAGAAAACAATACCATTTACAATAGCCCCTATAAGGATTAAAAAAACTAGGAATAAACCTAAACAGGGATATAAAAACTTATACGAGGAAAACTCAAACCACTACTGCAAGAAACCAAGAGACTGACATAAATGGAAAAATATTCCATGCTCATGGACTGGAAGACTTAACATTGTGAAAATGTCAATTCTACCAGGCAACACGATTTATTGATATAATGCAACCTCAATCCAAATCCCAACAACATTCTTTAATTAAATGGAAAAAACTAACCTCCAACTTTATATAGAAAGGAAAGATACTGAGATAAGCATCTAGATGGTAGCTACAACTAGGTAATATTTTATAAAGTTAATAATCTAAGCAAAATATATTTTAATTGTATGTATAATATAGTTTCAAATATATTGTATTTTAATATAAATATTTATTTTAATTCAGGACAAGTGGACATTTTGAAGTAGAAGGGAAGTATTTAATTCTTACGGGTGACTTTCAAAAGACAAACAGCGGACAATAAGTGGATCCTAAGTGACTAATTCAGAAGAAAAGGAGAGATATTCCTTTGCAGTGTAGTCTGGATAATGGCAATACCCAATGGCTGTCACAGATTAAAAATAACAACCGTAAATTTGGCTATGGGTTCTCTTTGGCCAAGGAGGATTGAGAAGGACTTAATTCCAGTTGTAACATTATTCCTTATTGGGAGGGGGGAGGTGCAGTTTCATGTCAATGCATATTAACAAATATTGTGTACATTTAGAAAAAAACTTGTTATGGGACGTAAGAGTTTACTGCATGGTTTCCTATGTTATTTTATTCTGAAGCTTGCATCTTTATAATACAGATATAAATGACTCTACCTTTTTCTCTATTTTGATACTAGGCAGAGTCGCTCAAAGAATTACATGCTTAAAGACATCAGAATCAAGTCATGCTTTCTGGTTCCATACACTGTGATTCTTTAATTTCACTACAATACATTTGCAATATTTTCCTACTTTATAGTGCATTCCATCAAGTGTTAAATTTGTGTTATATTTTAATCTTATTGGTCCCTGTATGGTGCAGTTTGTGCTACTAACTGAAAGGTTGGAGGTTTGACTCCACCTGGAGGTGCAGTGGATGAAAGGCCTGGTGATCTAATTCCGTAAGATCACAGCCACTGAAAACTCCTATGGAGTGGATTTCTACTCTGACTTGAGCTGGGTTGCTATGAGTCAGAAGTGACACAATGGCAACTGGTTAATCTTGTTAATGCTTAATCAGAAGATCCATTTTCTGGTTTAATTGACAATAATTTCCTGAGAGTTGGGATGAAAAAGACATGCATGTAATAGGGGGATATTTTTGGACCTTATCATCACTCCAGATGAAGCCAATCTTATTAATACTATTCAAACCTCACAATACCCAAACTCATTCTTCTGCCCTTTTATTTTGCTCACTTTGTCACCCCAATTCAATCTAAACACTCTTCTCATCAAAGCTTCTAATGCAGTCTGCTCAATGTGTGGTCCAAAGACTAGTTTTAGCCCACAAACTTTTATCAGGCTACTGCAAGATAGGTGCAGCCATTAAGCGTAAGCATGTAGAAGTTTTGGTAGCGATTTGACATTGCCATAACAGCCGACAAGTGCATAATCAGTGAATTGTCTTTTTGAACAGTGAATACACTAATTTGGGTCATGGCAAGCGGTAGGCGAGTTGCACGTGGCATGAGCCGTGTACCAGTCGTGCACAGTAGCTCTGTATATGGAACACAGTGGATCAAAAATAAAAGAAATGAACACTGATCTTTCACCACAAATAACTTGAGAAACATTATTCTAACGCATCATCTTATTAGGTTCCCCGTGCCTCAGCTCTTTTTTTTTTTTTCTATTTTGCCCTCTTTAAACTCCATGAACTTTACAGTCTCTTATTTCAATCAACCTCGTGTCAAACATGTCCTTTGCTTTTATATATTTTTCATAGTTCCTGACTGAAAATAAACAAACATATAAACAAACAAAATCCTGTACAAATGAAACCTTTTTTCCTGCTCCTTGACTGAGCACTGCTGGAAAACAGAAACAAAAACACAAATGTTGGTGAGATTAGTGTCACCATGAACCCAAGTTCAGGCATCCCATTGAGGTATTATTATATTACAATTAAGAGGAGTCAATAAATTTCATATACTGTCTCAAGTGGGCAAGCATATAATAATTTAGGTAAGAACTTAAAGCAAGTAGACTCTGAAGACAGTAATTTTCCAAAAAATATTAAGAAGTCTGTGTTTTTCTGACAAGTTTTTTAAAAAAAAGGAGGATAAAAAAATAAAAGCTGTTTTGCTCTGGGATGCAGGAAATTTAATTTATTTTGCACATTGAATTAGCATGATACCATTTAAAAAAACATTAAGACATTAAAATAATATCCCAGTAAATTAGAAAAACACAAAATTGCTCTTCTCACTCAACGTTACTAAAGCAAAAGGAATCTGTCTTAAAAAATACTTCAAATCTCAAGTTGGGTTGCATTTTATATATTTTTAAAGTATTTTCTATATAGGTCATGTGAACTAAATGATGTTTAAAGATTTACTTAGAACTCTTATCAAACATTTGGAGACTGCCTCAAAATCGTAGAATTGGCAGAAATCTCTGATGTGTGCGGCGCGATCGCGAGTGTACACGTATGTTCATACACAACACATTCACAGATTTGTTATTTTATTAATTAAAACAACAGAATCAGAATAAAACTGACTTGATTGTTCGAGATTATCTGTGCTGATCTTAATTTTCATAGCAATCAGCCCACTCATGCTTATAAACAATCCAAGAAGCAAAAGATATACATGAGAGTTCTTTAAGTGTATTCAGTCCATCTATGTAACAAATATATTCCACATAAAATGAAAACAATGATGTGCAATTTTTTTAATTGGCCTTGGTTTGAGTTTCTGCTTAAAAGCTCTTTTCCAAAGGATATTTGATTTCTGTAAATCAAAGCCCAGGACTAGATTGGTTTAGTGCACTTTGTGCTGTTGTTTACTGCTTTCTAAAGACCTGTTTCCTAGCAACTACATGCAAGAAGCTTCTAGTACTTTAATCATACAAAAAAATACTATGAGGCAGACTTTTAAAAAAATTCTGCTTTGCCAAAAAGTAATTATCAATTTTATTTTCCATGAAGTAAAGGGGACTGAAAAATAATTCATATTCATATCCATATATAAATTTGTATCTTTAATTGTAATTGTTTATTTTATATGTTTTTAAATTGAAAAATTTAAAAACAACACTATCAAAAAAGAAACAAGAACCTCACATATTTCTACTATTTCAAAAAGTCATATCCTTCCAAAACTCTTCTCTACCCCTTGAGGTAGTAACTATTAAGAGTTAGATGTTTGTCCTTGCAGACTATATTCTGAGCATATTCAGACACACATAAATAGACGCACATGAGCATACATCAGAAATCAGCATTTTTGCATCAGTGAATCCTGTTATAATTTTACAATGGATCATTTTCACAGTTGAATTTTTAAAAATATATTTTTAACATTCTTTCAAAATAGTTAAGTGAGATTGCATAATTTTTAATAATGCATCACTGTGATATTTAATATTTACTTATAATTCTGATTAACATTTTATAAGCCTTGTCTAATTTTTCCTCATAACACCCTGTGAGATAAATACTATTCTTACTCACATTTTTAAACACAATGCACATGAAGCTGAGAGGGAGTGAGAAACTTGCCCATGGCCTTGTAAATTCAGTGGTGACATCACTTGACTTCATATGCTTACGCTTTATCAACAACTAACAGTGGAGAAAGATCTAAATCAGAACAAACAACAGAAACTTTAAAACAAGGAGAAGAATATTGAAAATTTAATGTATATAATATTGGAACAGGAAATACTTTCCTCAAGGAAGTGAAGGAAATTAGAAGCCATAAGGAAAAACTGGACTGATTTCATGGTGCAAAGAGTTACCTTTTCTCCATAATCAAAGTTGGGCTTTTGCCACATATGTGGTCCTGCCAGCAAAAATGAAAGTGTTTAGGGAAGGTGCTTTTGTCTTCAAAAAATAATCCAGAAATAGCACAGTTCTGCACATAACTCATTGGACAAAGCCCAGTCATGTGGCCATACCTAATAAGGAAGCTGGAAAATGTAATTCCAGCTGGCCAGCCATGCATCCAGCTAAAGCTTGGTGAGGAGAAATGAGAGCCTCTGTTACTAAAAGGAAGGAGGAGAGAGTTGATATTGAGGGAAAATTGTAGTTTCAGCCACCATCCAAACCTTTGGCCAGTCAAGTACTCATGCACAATGTTTCTCCCATATATTAAATATATTCATCCATCTCCTATGGAAAATACTCCGAACTTCCATCAATCACCCCATCCAGCTCAAAGTCCACAATATCTAGACAATGCAAAGTCAGATCTAGATCTGACTTCTAATGGTGTGGCAACATACCCACCGATAAAATAATTAGCTGCCCTACGACAACTTCACATTCATATAATACTAGAACAAGATATTGTTGTTGTTCGGTGCCATCTAGTTGGTTCTGACTCATAGCAACCCCATGTGCAACAGAAGGAAACACTGCCTAGTCCTGTGCCATCCTCACAATTGTTCCTATGCTTGAGCCCATCGTTGCAGCCATTGTGTCAATCCATCTCATTGAGGCTCTTCCTCTTTTTCGTTACCCTCTAATTTATCAAAAATGATGTCATTCTCCAGGGACTACTCCCTTCTGATAACATGTCCAAAGTAACCATCCTTGCTTCTTAGAAGCATTCTGGTTGTACTTCTTCCAAGAAAGATTTGTTCGTCTTCTGGCAGTCCATGGTATATTCAGTATTCTTCATGAACATCATATCTCGAAGGCATCGATTCTTCTTTGGTTTTTCTTATTCATAGTCCAGCTTTCGCATGCATATGAGCAAGATAAATGTAATAAAATATTTTTTTTTTTTTTTGGAGACGAGAAGAAGGATTAAGACAAAGCAATTCATAGCAATAAGGAAATCCTGAGGCACAAATTGCAGAAACCCGCTAAGTGGTACAGTAAATGCCTTGATTAGATCCTAATTCTCCTCTCTGAAGGCACTCTTTTTGTCTGTTCACATGCATGACCCCTGAGTTTGCCCAATGGGAAGTTTGTCCTTGTTTACCTCTGAAGCTGAAATTGCGGAGGATTTCTCCTTTGGGCCTGCAGAATCTCTGAAGCCCACTGTTTTAGCTGATGCAGATTCGGGAGCCTAAGGTTTCTTTTAGCGTCCAAACAATCACAGGCTTTGGAGGTCAGGCTTGTGGTTTTCTTCGAAATCTTAGTAGGATTCTGGTCTGTTTCCTTTCAGTTCTATGTGTCCACAATTATCCACAATTACAAAGTTCTCTTCTGTGAACTTTCTGAAACTGGCCTTATTTACCAGCTTTTTTTGCCCTTCTTGTATCTTCCTCTTGCTTGCATGGCAGCTACTTGGACATCATTCGAAACCGCTGGTTTGCAAGGGAAGGCAGTGCTTTAATTTGATCCTTGCTACACGTCTGGCTTTATTGTTCTTAATGGGAAGCCCTATTGTTGATCTGGAAGAGTGTGGTCTGATGCTATTTAGGGCACAGTTCACTTTTCCTGTTCTTCAAGAGTCCTAATTTCTGCACTCTTGCTTCAGTTTTCAGGTTGCAAACAAACATGCCTTACTAAAGAGAACTTTAGTTTTCTTTCTGCTTGCAAAATGATAAATTCTTACTTCAGATTATACCTTCATGTACACATGACTAAAATCAACAATGTGCTGTCAACACACATTAGTATTCTTGTCCTTTCCAACCACCTCTTCCAGAGTTACAGTCTCCGTAGATAGGTGGCTTCGCAAACACAGTGGAAAATGAGTAACAAGAGAGGGGGGGATATAGCAGTTTCTGCCAAAGATGTATGTCTACAGTACACATTATATAAATATTATAATATTTACATTTTGTATAAATTTGTGTTGTTTTTAATTGGAAATTACTTGATAAAAATTCGCAGTTTGTGACCTGAAATGTCTCCAAAGGAAAATCTAAGTAGTTGACAAACCTGAAAAAGTACTGAATATCCTAGTTCACTGCCACTCTTTCCAATAATTCTTGGTCATAATACCGGGTGAATTCGATATCTGTGAAAATGATTCTTAGGTTTCCTTAATCTTCCCTCCTTCAATGTTCTTATCCCCCATTGTATCCCAGTCACCAACTACCATGGTCATTTTCTTTACCTTGTCATTACCAGTAAATGTGACCCCACCTCATCTCCATTCAGAGACCATGTCCTGGTCTCTGACCACCATCTCCTATCTTTCCAGTTCCACAAAATCCCAACTTTGTTTTGACCACACTGAGACCTACAATTCATCAGTTCTACCAACTTCTCATCCACATCAACTTTGGGTGTTTTTGATGTTATTTATTCCATGCATCTGAATGTGGGTAGAGGAAACAAAACAAAAACAACAAAGAAAACTGCTGACTACTCCCACTTTAAATTCATGATCGCTAATTTCCAGGAACCCATAAACTACGAAGCAATCATTCTGTGTTTCACTCATCTGTTACCCCTCTCTCTTCTAAACAATGATGCCATATTTTTTCCTCTTACCTCCAGCCTTCTCACTAACAGTAATTTTTACATATTTTGTAGAATGAATAGAATCATAGGAAGAAAAAATATTTTGTAAACTTCCGTCTGCACATCCACCCACTGACCAGCATTCATACCCATATGATATTCTGACTTTTCCCATTACTATAAATGAGTCATCTTAGCGTCAGTAACCTGGCAATATGCAGATGCCACAACCTTGCTTGCTGAAAATGAAGAGGACTTGAAGCAATTATTGATGAGGATCAAAGACTACAGCCTTCAGTGTAGATTACACCTCAACATAAAGAAAACAAAAATCCTCACAACTGGGCCTATAGACAACATTATAATAAGTGGAGAAAGTACTGAAGCTGTCAATGATTTCATTTTACCTGGATCTACAATCAGTCAAGAAAGAAAACATGTATTGCATTGGGCATATCTGCTGCAAAAGACCTCTTTACAGAGTTAGAAAGCAAAGATGTCACTTTGAGGACTAAGGTGTGCCTGAACCAAGCCATACTATTTTCAATCACCTCATATGTGCGCCAAAGCTGGATAATGAATAAGGAAGACTGAAGAAGAATTGATGCCTTTGAATTATGGTGTTGGTGAAGAATGTTGAATATACCATGGACTGACAGAAGAACAAACCAGTCTGTCTTGGAAGAAGTACAGTCAGAATGCTCCTTAGAAGCAAGGATGACTAGACTTCATCTCACTTAATTTGGACATGTTATCAGAAGGGACCATCCCCTGGAGAAGGACATCATACCTGGTAAAGTAGAGGATCAGTGAAAAAGAGGAAGACCCTCAATGAGATGGATTGACACAGTGGCTACAATGATGGGCTCAAGCACAGCAACAGTTGTGAGGATGGCACAGACTGGGCAATGTTTTCTTCTGTTGCACATGGGGTTGCTATGTATCAGAAGTGACTTGAAGGCTCCTGTTATGAATTGAATTGTGTCCCCCCCCCGAAAAAATGAGTGTCAACTTGGCTTGGCCATGATTCCCAGTATTGTGTGATTGTTCACCATTTTGTCATCTGATGTGACTTTCTTATGTGTTGTAAATCCTACCTCTACGACATTAATGAGATGGGATTAGTGGCAGTTATGTTAATGAGGCAGAACTCAATGTACAAGAATAGGTTGTGTCTTAAATCAATCTCTTTTGAGATATAAAACAGAGAAGCAAGCAGAGAAACATGGGGATCTCAAACCACCAAGAAAGAAGCACTGGGAGCAGAGTGCATCCTTTGGTCCCGGGGTCCCCGTGCTGAGATGCTCCTCGGCCAAGGGAAGATTGATGACTAGGACCTTCGCACAGAGCTGACAGAAAGCAAGCTTTACCCTGGAGATGATGGCCTGAATGTGGACGTCTAGCCTCCTAGACTGTGAAAGAATAAATTTCTCTTTGTTAAAGCCACCCACTTGTGGTATTTGTTAGAGCAGCACTAGATAACTATCACCTAACAACAACAACAAAGCATCAGTAAGACTAAGAAGGGGCAGGGGAAGGGTGGTACATTATATAAGTAAGATTACTCAAATTCTGACAGTCTGTGAATGACATTTTAAGGAATTCGAAATATATCCTATATGCTTTAAGATTTATGAGAGATCATTAACCAATTGGTAGATCAGTAGAACTTTTTTTATTGTACTTTAGATGAAGATTTATAGAACAAAATAGTTTCTTATTAAACAGTTAGTACACGTATTGTTTTGTGACACTGGTTAACAACCCCACGACATGTCAACACTCCCCCTTCTTCACCTTGGGTTCCATGTTACCAGCTTTCTTGTTCCTTGCTGCCTTCTAGTCCTTGCCCCAGGGCTGGTGTGCCCCTTTAGTCTTGTTTTGTTTTATGGACCTGTCCAATCTTTGGCTGAAGGGTGAACCTCAGGAGTGACTTTATTACTGAGCTGAAAGGGTGTCCAGGGACCATAATCTGAGGGTTTCTCCAGTCTTTGTCAGACCAGCAAGTCTGGCCTATCTTTTTGAGTTGGAATTTTGTTATACGTTTTTGTCCAGCTTTGTCCAGAACCGTGTATTGTGACCCCTGTCAGAGCAGTCAGTGGTGGTAGCCAAGCACCATCTAGTTGTTCTGGACTCAGTCTCGTGAAAGCTTTGGCAGACGTGGCTCATTAGTCCTTTGGACTAATCTTTCCTTTGTATTTTTAGTTTTCTTTATTCTTTCTTGCTCCTGAAGGGGTGACAATATCCTACATGGCCGCTCACAGGCCTTTAAGAACCCAGATGCTACTCACCAAAGTAGAATGTAGAACATTTTCTTTATAAACTATGTTATGCCAGCTGAGCTAGATGTTCCACAAGACCATGGTCCCCACAGCCCCCAGCCCATATTCCACTCCTCAGGGAGCTTAGATGTGTCTATGGAACTTCCATGACCTTGCCTTGTACAAGTTCTGCTGGCTTACACAATGTTGTGTACTGTCTCTCCCTTCACCAAAGTTACCACTTATCTATTGTCTGTTTAGTGTTTTTCCATCCCCACCCCTCCCCTCCCTCGTAACTGTCAAAGATTGATTTCTTTTAGTGTGCAAACCTTTTCAATAAAGTAGTGGTCTCATACAATATTAGTCCTTTTATGACTGACTTATTTCACTCAGCATAATGCCCTCCAGATTCATCTTTTTTTGTGTGTGTGCTTTAAGTGAAAGTTTACAAATCAAGTCAGTCTGTCATACAAAAATTTATATAGACTTTGCTCTATACTCCTAATTGCTCTGCCCTTAATAAAACAGCACGCTTCTTCCTTCCAGTCTCTCTTTTACTGTCCATTTGGCCAGCTTCTGACCCCCTCTGCCCTCTCATCTCCCCTCCAGGCAGGAGATGCCAACATAGTCTCATGTGTCTACTTGATCCAAGAAGCTGATTGTTCACCAGTATCATTTTCTATCCCATTGTCCAGTCCAATCCTGGTCTGAAGAGTTGGCTTTAGGAATGGTTCCTGTCTTGGACTTAAAGAAGGTCTGGGGACTGTGACCACCGGGGTGCTTCTAGTCTCATCAGACCATTAAGTTTGGTCTTTTTATGAGAATTTGGGGTCTGCATCCCACTGCTGTCCTGCTCCCTCAGAGATTCTCTGTTGTGTTCCCTGCCAGGACAGTCATCGGTTGTGGCTGGGCACCATCTAGTTCTTCTGGTCTCAAGCTGATGTAGTCCCTGATTTGTGTGGCCCTTTCTGTCTCTTCAGCTCATAATTACCTTGTGTCTTTGGTTTCCTTCATTCTCCTTTGTTCCAGGTGTGTTGAGACGAATTGATGCCTCTTAGATGGCTGCTTGCTAGCGTTTAAGGCACCAGAGCCTACTCTCCAAAGTGGGATGAAGAATGTTTTCTTAATAGATTTTAATTATGCCAATTGACTTAGATGTCTCCTGAAACCGTGGTCCCCAAACCCTTGCCTGTGCTATGCTGGCCTTCGGAGAGTTCAGTTTATTCAGAAAACTTCTTTGCTTTTAGTTTAGGCCAGTTGTGCTAGTTTCTCCTGTACTGTGTGTTATCTTTCCCTTCACCAAAAACAGTTCTTATCTACATCTAATTAGTGAATACCGCTTGCACTTCCTCCCTCGCTCCCCCATCTCGTAACCATCAAACAGGGTTTTCTTCTCAGCTTAAACTATTTCTTGAGTTCTTATAATAGTGGTCTTATACAATATTTGTCCTTTTGCAACTGACTAATTGCACTCAGCATAATGCCTTCCAGATTCCTCCATGTCATGAAATGTTTCACAGATTCATCACTGTTCTTTATTGATGTGTAGTATTCCATTGTGTGAATATACCATAATTTATTTATCCATTCATCCATTGATGGGCACCTTGGTTGTTTCCATCTTTTTGCTATTGTAAACAGTGCTGCAATGAGCTTGGGTGTGCATATATCTGTTTGTGTAAAGGCTCTTATTTCTCTAGGATATTTATATTCCAAGGAGTGGGATTGCTGGATCCTATGGTAGTTCTATTTCCAGCTCTTTAAGGAAGCGCCAAATTGATTTCCGTAGTGGTTGTACCGTCATACATTCCCACCAGCAGTGTAGAAGTGTTCCAGTCTCTCCACAACCTCTCCAACATTTGTTATTTTGTGATTTTTCGATTAATGCCGGCCTCGTTGGAGTGAGATGGAATCTCATGTTAGTTTTGATTTGCGTTTCTCTAATGGTTTTTTTAATGATCATGAGCATTTCCTCATGTATCTGTTAGCTACCGGAATGTCTTCTTTAGTGAAGTGTCTGTTCATATCCTTTGCCCATTTTTTAATTGGGTTATTTGTCTTTTTGTAGTTGAGTTTTTGCAGTACCATGTAGATTTTAGAGATCAGGTGCTGATCCAAAATGTCATAGCTGAAAACTTTTTCCCAATCTGTAGTAATCTTTTTACTCTTTTGGTGAAGTCTTTGGATGAGCATAGGTGTATGATTTTTAGGAGCTCCCAGTTATCTGGTTTTTCTACTGCATTGTTAGTTATGTTTTGTATACTGTTTATGCCATGTATTAGGGCTCCTAACGTTGTCCCTATTTTTTGTTCCGTGATCTTTATTGTTTTAGGTTTCATATTTAGGTCTTTGATCCATTTTGAGCTCATTTTTGTGCAAGGTGTGAGGTATGGCTCTTGTTCCATTTTTTTGCAGATGGTTATCCATCTATGCCAGGCCCATTTGTTAAAAAGACTGTCTTTTCCCCATTTAACTGACTTTAGGCCTTTGTGGATGGATTTATGTCTGCATTCTCAATTCTGTTCCATTGGCCTATGTGTCTGTTGTAACAGTTCCAGGCTGTTTTGACTACTGTGGCAGTGTAATACGTTCTAAAATCAGGTAGAGTGAGGCCTTCCACTTTGTTCTTTTTCAATAATGCTTTTTTTATCCGGGGCCTCTTTCCCTTCCATATGCAGTTGGTGATTTGTTTCTTCATCTCATTAAAAAATGCCGTTGGAATTTGGATTGGAATTACATTGTATCTATAGATCACTTTTGGTAGAATAAACATTTTTACAATGTTAAGTCTTTCTTTCTGTCCATAAGCAAGGTGTATTTTTCCACTTGCATAGGTCTCTTTTGGTATCTTGCAGTAGTGTTTTGTAGTTTTCTTTGTATAAGCCTTTTACATCTCTGGTAAGATTTATTCCTAAGTATTTTATCTTTTGGGGGGCTACCGTAAATGGTATTGATTTGGTGATTTCCTCTTCGATGCTCTTTTTGTTGGTGTAGAGGAATCTAACCGATTTTTGTGTGTTTATCTTTATCCTGATTCTCTGCTGAATTCTTCTATTAGTTTCAGTAGTTTTCTTGAGGATTCTTTAGGGTTTTCTGTGTATAAGATCATGTCATCTGCAAATAGAGTTACTTTTACTTCTTCCTGCAAATCTGGATGCCCTTTATTTCTTTGTCTAGCCTAATTGCTCTGGCTAAGACCTCCAGCACAGTGTTGAATAAGAGCAGTGATAGAGGGCATCCTTGTCTAGTTCCCGATCTCAAGGGGAATGCTTTCAGAGTCTCTCCATTTAGGGTGATGTTGGTTATTGGCTTTGTATAAATGCCCTTTATTATGTTGAGGAATTTTCTTTCTAATCCTATTTTGCTGAGAGTTTTTATCATGAATAAGTGTTGGACAATGCTTTTTCTGCATCAGTTGATAAAATCATGTGATTCTTGTCTTTTGTTTATATGATGGATTACGTTAATTGTTTTTCTGATGTTGAACCATCCCTGCATACCTGGTATGAATCACACTTGGTCATGGTGAAATATTTTTTTGATATGATGAATTCTAATGGCTAGAATTTTGTTCAGGATTTTGCATCTAAGTTCATAAGGGATATAGGTCTGTAATTTTCTTTTTTGTGGTGCCTTTATCTGGTTTTGGTATCAGGGATGTGCTGGCTTCATAGAATGAGTTTGGGTGTATTCCATCCTTTTCTATGCTGTGAAATACCTTTAGTAGTAGTGGTGTTAACTCTTCTCTGAAAGTTTGGTAGAACTCTGCAGTGAAGCCGTCCAGACAACGGCTTTTTTTTTTTTTTTTTTTTAGAGTTTTTTGATTATCCTTCCAATCTCTTCTTTTGTTGCGGGTCATATTTAGTTGTTCCACCTCTGTTTGTGTTAGTTTAGGTAGCTAGTGTATTTCTAGGAATTCATCCATTTCTTTCAGGTTTTCAAATTTGTTAGAGTACAATTTTTCATAGTAATCTGATATGGTTCTTTTAATTTCAGCTTGGTCTGTTATAATATCGCCCATCTCATTTCTTATTTGGGTTATATGCTTCCTCTCCTGTTTTTCTTTTGTTAGTTGGCCACTGGTTTATCAATTTTATTAATTTTTTCAAAGAACCAGCTTTTGGTCTTGTTAATTCTTTGCTTTTTTTTTTTCTGATTTCTATTTCATTTAATTCTGCTCTAATTTTTATTATTTGCTTTCTTCTGGTGGCTGAGGGTTTCTTTTGTTGCTCTCTATTTGTTCAAGTTGTAGGGATAATTCTTTGATTTTGGCTCTTTCTTCTTTTTGTATGTGTGCCTTTATTGATATAAATTGATCTCTTAGCACTTCAGCTGTGCCTCAAACGTTCTGATAGGAAGTGTTTTCATGCTCATTGGATTCTATGAATTTCTTTATTCCATCCTTAATGTCTTCTATAACCCAGTCTTTTTTGAGTGGGGTGTTGTTTAGTTTATAAGTGTTTGATTTCTTTTCCCTGCTTTTTCTGTTATTGATTTCCACTTTATGGCCTTATGGTCAGAGAAGACGCTTTGTAGTATTTCAGTGTTTTGGATTCTGCTGAGGCTTGCTTTATGACCTAATATGTGGTCTATTCTAGAGAATGTTCCATGTGCACTAGAAAAGAAACTATACTTGACTGCTCTTAGGTGGAGCGTTCTGTATATGCTTATAAGGTCTAGTTGGTTGATTGTGGCATTTAGATCTTCCGTGTCTTTATTGAGCTTTTTTCTGGATGTCCTGTCTTTCACTGAAAACAGTGTGTTTAATTCTCCTACTATAATTGTGGAGCTGTCTATCTCACTTTTCAATGCTGTTAGAGTTTGTTTTATGTATATTGCAGCCCTGTCATTGGGTGAGTAAATATTTAATATGGTTATATCCTCCTGGTATATTGTCCCTTTAATCATTATATAATGTCCTTCCTTATCCTTTGTGGTGGGTTTAACTTTAAAGTCTGTTATGTCAGAATTTAATATTGCCACTCCTACTCTTTTTTGATTGTCATTTGCTTCACATATTTTTTCCATTCTTTGAGTTTTAGTTTGTGTCTCTTAGTCTAAGGTGTGTCTCTTTTAGGCAGCATATAGACAAATCATGTTTTTTATCCATTCTGCCACTGCCTCTTTATTGGTGCATTTAGTCCATTTACATTCAGTATAATTATGGATAGGTATGAATTTAGCGCCATCATTTTGATGTTTTTGTGTGTGTTGACAGTTTCCTTTTCCCACTTAATTTTTTGTGCTGAGCAGTTTATATATTGTCTTTTCCTCTTCTTTCTTGTTGTTGATTTTGTTTTTGCTGAGTCTTTAGTTTTTTCTTGTATTTTATTTTGATGTGTGGGATAGTTTGTTTCCTTTGTGGTTACCTTAATATTTACCCCTATTTTTCTAATTCTAAAACTAACTTTTGTTCCTTTGTATCACCTTGTATTCCTCTCCATATGAAAGACTTTTGACAACATTTCTTAGTTTGTCTTTATTGTTTTAATGTCTTCTTCTACCTAATAACATCACTGTTACCCTGTTTTAAGTGTTTTTTTATGTTGATTTATTTTTGTGATTTCCTTGTCTGGAGTGACATCAGAATTGCTCTGTCCTTTGTTCTAGTCTTGGGTTGATAGCTGATATTATTGATTTTCTAACCAAAGAACTCCCTTTAGTATTTCTTGTAGTTTGGGTTTGGTTTTTACAAATTCCCTAATCTTTTGTTTATCTGGAAATGCCCTAATTTCACCTTCATATTTGAGAGACAGTTTTGCTGCATATGTGATTCTTGGCTGGCAATTTTTTTCTTTCAATTCTTTACATAAGTCATCCCATTGCCTTCTTGCCTGCATGGTTTCTGCCGAGTATTCCGAGCGTATTTTGTATTGACTGTCCTTTGTAGGTGGCTTTTTGTTTATTCTTAGCTACACTTAAAATTCTCTCTTTATCTTTGGTTTAGGGAAGTTTGATTATAATATGTCTTGGTGACTTTCTCTTAAAATCTACCTTATGTGGAGTTTGATGAGCATCTTGGATAGATATCTTCTCTTCTTTTATTATGTCAGGAAAGTTTTCTGCTAACAAATCTTCAACAATTCTCTCTGTATTTTCTGTTATCCTTCCCTGTTCTGGTAGTCCAATCACGTGTAGATTATTTCTCTTGATAGAGTCCCATGATTCTTAATCTTTCTTCATTTTTTTTTTAATTCTTTTATCTAATTTTTCTTCAAATATATTGGTGCCAAGTGCTTTATCTTCAAGTTTACAAATTCTGACTTCCAATTTTCTCAATTCTGCCCCTCTGACTTTCTATTGAATTGTCTACTTCTGTAATTTTGTTGTTAATATTCCGAATTTCTGATTTATGTCTGTCTTTGGATTTTTCCGGAAACCCTGGTAGCATAGTGGTTACGTGCTACGGCTGCTAACCAAGAAGTCACCAATTCAAATCCACCAGGCCCTCCTTGGAAACTCAGTGGGGCAGTCCTACTTTGTTCTATAGGGTTGCTGTGAGTCAGAACCAACTCGAGGGTAGTGGGTTTTGTTTTTGCTATGGATTTTTCCAGCTTATTAGATTTTTCATTATGTTTCTGAATAACCTTTTTAATTACTTCATCTGCTTTATCTGTGTGTTCCTTGTCTTGTTCTGTGTATTGCCTGATTTCCTTCTTGATGTCTTGAAGTGTCCTGTCTATTAAACTTTTGTATTGTGCATCTGATAATTCCTGGAAGGTGCTTTCATCTAGAAGATGCCTTGATTCTTTGTTTTGAGAGCTTGGTGAAGCTATCCTGGTCTGTTTCTTTATGTGATTTGATACTGACTACTGTCTCTGTGCCATCTATACATTATTGTATTAGTTTATTTTATGTTTGCTTACTGTACCATTGCTTCTTGCTTTGTTTTGTTTTGATATACCCAGATGGTTTGCTTGAGTGAGCTATCTTGATTATTTTAACCTTTGAAGCTCTGACACCCTGTCATCAGATAGTTAGAGCTGTTATCAGGTATATCAGTTTAGGAGTCCATTAAATTTTATAGTATGGATTTAGCTCAAGTGTCCAAGTAGCTGCTCATCAAGTGTGTGGTACAGGCTCTGCCCTACAGTCTCAGAGGGGTAGGGGTGATTGATGTAGTTACTGGTATCTGGTTGCAGCCCGGGGTCACGCTCTGAACAAGGCAGGGGCCTGAGAGTCTTCCCCCACGTTTCTCTGAGGAAAGCACATCCATCTTCCATGGAGTGTACAAGTGGGTGTTTTCTGCAGATGGACTATGGACACCCAATGTTTTTGGTTGTATGGACTGGGAGGTACCAGTTATCCTTAGACCACTGTCATGGGCAGCTGCATGACCTGAGTGGAGCCACCAGTCCTTCAGCCACTGATGTGGGTAGGTGAGGACACTGTTTAATAGGCAAAGCATTGTCAAACATGAAACACCCAGCTGTCTACTGCACAGCTGAAACAATCTGCCAACAAGGGGGCCTATTCTCCTGAAATAGGCCAACACAGGTCCATGCAGGGGGGAAAGTTCCTGAAAGTCCATGGACCGTTTATGCCTGGATAGGAGCTGCTTCTGTCCTAAGCTCCCCCAGTTAGTGGAGCTGGCAAATTATCTTTTGCCCCAACTGAGAATTTATTCCTTCTCTAAGACCAAAAGTATGGGTGTAGGCACTCAACAGGGTCTGTCTCAGGCCCAGGGAAATCAACAGCTGCTGAAGCTGGCTAGGTGTTGGGGGCGCAGTAAAATATACACAATTACTTCGCTTTTGCCGAGAGTGGCATTCTTCTCTGGTTCTGGAGATGTAAGTAGGCTGTGTGGCTGGTGCTTCTCCCTGTAGAAACTGCGGCCGAATGCTAGTACTAGGCCGCTGCAGCTGATCCTGGGAATGGTTCCTGAGGGCTCCCAGTGATTCAGGTCCAGTAACAGCTCTCCGCTTCTTAACCATCTCTTCCTCCTTCTTCTGCTCAGTTCGTTTTCTAACTTTGCCTTTGATGTTGTGCATGGTTGTGCATATGTCTATTCATATGACGACTCTTATTTCTCTGGGTTATACTCCTGAGAGTGGGATTGCTGGTTCATACGGTATTTGTATTTTTAGCTTTCTAAGGATGCGCCATATCATCTTCCAAATGGTGAATCATTCCTACAAGCAATGCATAAGAGTTCCGATCTCTCCTCAGTCTCTCCAACATTTGTTGTTTCCTGTTTTTTGATTTATGCCTGTAATCACAAGGTGAGATGGTGTTTCATTGTGCTTTTGATTTGCATTTCTCTAATGGCTAGTGACCTTGATCATTTCCTCATGTGTATATTGGCCGCTTGAGTGTCTTTTTTGGTGAAGTGTCTGTTCATTTCCTTTCCCATTTTTTAATTGGATTATTTGTCTTTTTGTTGTAGAGGTATTGGATTTTCCTGAAGATTTTAGAGATTAGAACTTAGTCTGATTTGTGATTTGTAATAGCCAATGTTTTTCCCCCTGTCCGTAGGTTTACTTTTAACTCTTGGTGAAGCCTTTTGATGAGCATAATTGTTTAATTTTTAGAAGACCCCAGGTATCTAGCTTATCTTCTGAAGTTGTGTGTTGTTGGTTGTGGTTTGTATCATGTTAACGCTGTGTTTATGGCCTCTAGCAATGATTCTATTTTTTCCTTTATGAGTTTCATAGTTTTCAGCTTTATATTTAGGTCTTTGATTCATTTTGAATTAGTTTTTGTACATGGGTGAGGTATGGGTCCTGTTCCATATTTTTGCAGATGGACATCCAGTTTTGGCAGCACCATTTGTTAAAAAGACTGCTTTTTCCCCATTTGAAGGACTTTGGGCCCTTTTTGAAGATCAGGTGACCATAGGTTGATGGATTTACATCTAGGTTCTCATTTCTGTTCCTTTGGTCAAGTATCTGTTTTTGTACCAGTACCAGGCTATTTTGACTACTGTAGCTGTATAGTAGGTTCTGAGGTCAGGCAGTGCGAGTCCTCCTACTTTATTCTTCTTCTTCAATAGTGCTTTGCTTATCCGTGGCTTCTTCTCTTTCCATATAAAGTTAATGATAAATTTTTCCATCTCTTTGGTATTTGTATTGAGACTTCATTGTATTTGTAAATAGCTTTTGGTAGAATTGTCATTTTCATGATGTTGAGTCTGCCTATCCATGAGCGTGGTATGTTTTTCCATTTATGTAGATCTCTTTTGGTGTCTTCCAGTAGTGTTTTGTAGTTTTCTTTGTATAGGTCTTTTATATCCCTGGTTAGATTTATTCCTAAGTATATTATTTTTTTAGGGGCTATTGTAAATAGTATAGTTTTTCTGATTTCCTTTTTATCATTCTCTTTATTGGTGTATAGGAATCGAATTGATTTTTGTGTATTTGTCTTGTATCCTGTTACTCTGCTGAATCTATTAGTTCCAGTAGTTTTCTTGTAGAGTTTTTTGGGTTTTCTATGTACAGTATCATATCATCTGCAAATGGGGAGAGTTTAACTTCTTCATTACCAGTTTGGATGCCCTTTATTTCTTTTTCTTGCCTTCTTGTTCTAGGTAGGACTTCCAGCACAATGTTAAATAGGAGTGGTGATAGAGGGCATCATTGTCTTATTCCTTTTCTCAAGGGGAATTTTTTCAGCCTTTCTCTATTAAGAACGATGTTGGCTCTTGGTTTTGTATGGATGCCCTTTATTATGTTGAGAAATTTCCCTTCTATACTTCGTTTGTTGAGAGTTTTTATCAGACATAGGTGTTGGGCTTTGTTAGATGCATTTTCTGTGTTGATTGAGATGATCATGTGATTCTTTACTTTTATTTATGTGGTGGGTAACATTGATTTATTTTCTAATGTTGAACCATATTTGCATACTTGGTATGAATCCTACTTGGTTGTGGTGTATTTTTTTTTTTGATATGATGCTAAATTTTATTGGTTAGAATTTTGTTGAGAATTTTTGCATCTATAATCATGAGAGATATTGTTCTGCAATTGTCTTTTTTTATGGTGTCTTTGGTTTTGGTATCAGGGTTATGCTGACTTCATAGAATGAATTCAGAAATATCACTTGCTTTTCTGTGTTCCAAAATAGCTTGAGTAGTACTGGTGTAAGTTTTTCTCTGAATGTTTGGTAGAATTCTCCAGTGAAGCCATCTGGGCCAGGGTTTTTTTGTTGTTCTTGGGAGTTTTTTTTTTACATTTTCAATTTCCTGTTATGAGTTTGTTCAGATTTTCAACATCATTTTGTGTTAGTTTGGTTACGTAGTGTGCTTCTAGAAATTTGTCCTTTTCCTCTAGGTTTTCAAATTTGAGTGTATTTTTTCATAAAACTCTTTTATCCTTTTTATTTCAGTGGAGTCTGTTGTAATGTCACCCATTTCACTTCTTATTGGGTTATTTGTGTCCTCTCCTGTTTTTCTTTTGTCAGTTTGGCCAGTGGTTTGTCAATTTTGTTGATACTTTCAAAGAACCAACTTCTGGTTTTGTTGGTTCTTTCTATTGTTTTTCTATTGTCTATTTCATTTATTTCTGCTCTGATCTTTATTATTTCCTTTCTTCTGGTAACTATGGGCTTCTTTTGCTGGTCCCTTTGTAATTGTTCAAGTTGTGTAGCTAATGTTTTGATTTGGACCCTTTCTTGCTCTTTGATGTGTGCATCTATAGCCTTAAATCAACCTCTGAGGATTGCCTTTGCTGTGTCCTAAAGGTTTTGGTATGATGTGTTTTCACTTTTGTTTGGTTCTAGGAATGTTTTGATTCCATCTCTGATTTCTTCTATTACCCAGTGCTTTTTTAAGCAGGGTGTTACTCAGTTTCCGTGTCACTGATTTTTCTTCCTTGTCCTTCGTGTTGTTAATTTCTACTTTGATGACGTTGTAGTCAGAGAAGATACTTTGTATTATTTCAATGCTTTGAATTTTCTTGGGGGTTGCTCTGTGTCCTAAGATATGGCCTATTCTGGAGAATATTCCATGTGTGTTGGAAAAGAATGTGTACTTTGCAGCTATTGGATGGAGTGTTCTATATATTTGGCTGTTGTGCCCTTTAGCTCTTCTATATCTTTGTCAAGTTTCTTCCTAGATGTTCTGTCCTTTACTGAGAGTGGTGTGTTGAAGCCTCCTATTATTGCAGAACAGCCAATTTCTTTTTCAGTGCTTTTAGAGTTTCTTTTATGTATTTTGGGGCCCTGTCATTGGGTGCGTTCATGTCTATTAATGGTTAAGTCTCAGTGATGGATCATCTGTTGAATCATTGTATAGGCCCTCCTTTGTCTTTCATGGTGGATTTTGCTTTAAAGTCTGTTTTATCTGTGATTAGTATTGCCACTTCCACTCTTTTTTGGTAGTTATTTGCTTGATGAATTTTTTTCCGTCCTTCAATTTTTAGTAAATTTATGTCTTTGTTTCTAAGATATGTCTCCTGTAGACAGTATATTGATGGATCCTGTTTTTTTTTTTTTTTCCATCCATTCTGTCACTCTGTGTCTCTTTATGGGTGTGTTTAGGTCATTTACATTCAGTGTAATTGTTGATAGGTGTGAGTTTATTGCAGTCATTTTGTAGTGCTTTTTTTTTGTGGTGCTGACATTTTCTTTTTACCTCTTACTTTCCTGTGGTGAGTTCCTTTTGTTTGTGGATTTCTTTTTCATTTCTTTCATTTTTGTAGATTTTGTTTTTATTGAGACTTTGTTTTTCTTCTTTATTTTGATGAGTAAGTTTGTCAACTTTCTTTGTAGTTACCTTGAAATTTACCCTTATCTTCCTAGGTTTGAATTAGCCTATTATGACTTGGTATCACCTTGCTTTCCTCTCCATTAGAAAGTTGTATACCTACACTGTTTGCCCTGTCTTTTACTGTCCTGACGTTGTCGTTGTTTACAGATTAACCCCTCTGGTTCCCTGTTGCAATCCTTTTGGTTTTGGATAGTACTTGAGAGTTTATTTCCTGCACTGGTGTCTGGCTGGTACAATCTCGTGTCCTAGATTCAGGCTGTGGTCTGATGTTTGTTCTCAGACCAAAGGAATTCCTTTAATAATTCTTGTAATTTTGGTTTGGTTTTTACATATTCCCTTAATTTCTGTTTATCTGAAATGTCCTAATTTCACCGTCATACTTGAATGAAAGTTTTACAGTGTATATTATTCTTGGTTGGCAATTTTTTTTCTTCAAAGTTTTTATATATGTCATCTCATTGCTTTCTTGCTTTCATGGTTTCTGCTGAATAATCAGAGTTTCCTCTTATTGTTTATTATCTCTATGTGACTTTTTGCTTTTCTTGAATTGCTCTCGGGATATTTTCATTGTCTTTGGTTTTAGCAAGTTAGATTATGGTATGCTTTGGTGATTTTTTGGGGGAGCCTATATGGGGTTCAGTGAGCTTCTTGGATGGTCTCGTTTTTGTCTTTCATCATGTTAGAGAAGTTTTCTATCAGCAATTGTTCCATGATCCACTCATTTTTGTCTGCTTTTTGCTTAACTCTGATAGGTCTGAATATTAGAGATGTGAGTTGCCTGTCAGCTGGTTCTAGTTCCTTTTTTTCTACTGGAAAGTCATCTGGGTGTTTTATTTTGAACCATCCTGTCCCAAATTTTTATATGTTTTCATATTGTCTGCTGTCTTCAGGACACTCAGTAGTTATTTTCTTTTTTTATTGGTTGTATATCTATTTGTTTTGTCCTGTGTTTTTGTTTTATTTGGTTCTGTCTGAGCAGTCAGGCTGTGTGTTCTTTGTTGTTTGCTCGTCTGTGGTCATGATACTTTTTACCTCCTTGTACAGTGGGCAGGACCAGTCACTCACCTATGGTGCAGCACGGGAGATTCAGCTGAAGGGGAGGGGCTAGGATAGATTGTTTTTGGCACATACTAGGGCCGACAGGGTGGGCCAGGAATCAGTGCTGTGCAGATTCTGGTAGGCTGTGCCTGTGCTTCTCGGGGATGTGATGTTCAGCACACAGTACAGTCAGCAGGAAGAAGGGGGGAGGTTTTGATGTGTGGAGCTAATATGTTTATAAGAAAGAGGAGAGAGAGGAGACAGGGACAGGAACCAAAAACAAACAAAGACACAAAAAAAGAGTGGTAAGGAAGCTTACTGTTGGAGTGGAGAGATGAGAAGCCGAGAAATGGAGAAAAACAAAAAGGGACAAAGAAACAGAAAAAAAAAAAAAACTACATAAAAGTTTGAAAAAAAAGAAAAGCCCCCAGGGATCCCACCAGTTTGGTCGCAAAGACCAGAGAAGTGGTTCCCAGGCTGTGCAGTATAGCCTGGCTAGAGGGATGTCACACAGTGCCAGGTATACAGGAGACAGGAAAAGAATATAAGTATAGGTTGATGAGAACTGAGAAATGAAGAAAGACAGAAAGGAAAATATTGAGGAAAAAAGAGAGGAAAAAAAAAGAAATGCCCCCAGGGCTGCACAGACTGAGGAAGTGGCTCTTAAGCCATGCAGTGCAGCCTGTCCAGAAGGGGCTCCCAAGCTGTGAAAAGAAATGGGGGGAAAAATGGACAAACAAAACAAAGCAAAACCAGAAAAACCAAACCCAGTGCCGTCGAGTCGATTCCGACTCATAGGAAACCCTGGTAGTGTAGTGGTTAAGTGCTATGGCTGCTAACCAAAGGGTTGGCAGTTCAAATCCGCCAGTCACTCCTTGGAAACTCTATGGGGCAGTTCTACCCTGTCCTATAGGGTCTCCATGAGTAAACAAAGCAAAGCAAGGGGAAAAAAAAAATTCCCAGGATCCCACCAACATGGTGTTGTGGGCCAGGGGAGTGATTCCACCAGTCGAGCAGCATTTCACAGCCTTTCAAGAAGAAGTAAGATGGCAAACAGAGCCATGTGTTCAAGAGTAAGGAGCGGAGGTGTTGGGAGGAACAGAGGAAACCAAAAGAAACAGAAAAAAGCAGCACACAAATGGCACTCAAGGAGCCAGTCAGCGTGGGCAGGGAGAATCCAAGCAGCCTGGGGCTGAAGCAGTTTTCTTCCGGCCAAGAGACTTTGGCTGTGGGAAGCAGAAGAGGCTGGGGGGCGGGGGGAAGGTGGGGATTAGGAAAGTATATATTGCAGTTACCGGGTGCTCTGTCTCCTGCTGGGAACTTCGTGAATCGGTTTTCCTGTACTCTTTGTTCACTGATCTGTGACGTGAGTGGGACTAATCCAAGTGGCATGGACACTGCACTTCCCAGCTAGCCGAGCCGTCGCTGCCAGCTAGGAACCTCAGAGGCAGAGCAGTGGGGAGAGCATGGGGGGTGGAAAAGTGTGTATCACTGGTTACTGGGTGCTCTGTCTCCTGCTGGGAGTTCTGTGAAACTGCTTTCCTGTGCTTCCTGTCTGCTGATCTCCGGCAGGAGTCCAAGATGGTGAATCCATGCTGCATTAGCTGATAGGCTACCTCCATACATATCTCTCCTGGCTGTCCTTCGTCAGTTTCTTATTTCATTCGGTGTTCGGCAGAGTTCTTTATGTCTTCATTTGATACTTTGGGTTTCAGGAATGACGTTTGTATCTGTTTTACTTAGTTTTTGGGGTCTTTGCTGTGGAGGACAGTGTGGCGCTTCTGTCTATGGTGCCATGTTGTCTGGAAGTATACAATACAATGATGGAAATGTTCTATATCTGCACTGTTCCATACTGTTGCTAGTAGCCAGAAGTGTTATTGAGCGCTTACAATGTCTCTAGTGCAATGAAGGAGCTGAATTTTCATTTGTGTTTAATTTTAATTAATTTAAATAGCCTCATTTTGCTAGTGGCAATATCTTAGACAACAGAGTTTTAGTAGACTGGTAGTAGATGGAATACTGGAGTTGGAAGTTACAAGTATAGTTAGGAAGCTGTTTTATTGACCCAGGCAAAAGATTATCAGTATTTGAGAAATCCCTTAGGCACCCACAATAGATATACCTGAGAGAAGGGGAGAAAAGTGTAGAACTGACCTCAAATTACTTAAGAGACTTAATGGACCAGTTGACACTGGAGGTCACCTGGCGTCTATTGCCCTGAAGTAGCCTTCAAACTTTGAACTGAAACTAACCTTGTAGGTCGCCTTTAGATAGATAGCACATTGGCTCCCAAAATAATATTACTCATAAGTATTACAGAACATTAGAAGATGAATTCTGTTCAGAGCTCTCAGACTTGCCAATAATCTGAACACCAGTCTTTGAGAGAGAGAAGGTAACTTTATTGCAATGCACAGAGCAAGGAGCTGGGAGGAAGCTCCTTAGATCCAACTCCTCAAGCCATGGGAAGTAGGGCTTATATGTGATTTGGGCGGCAAGATGGCAGTCTTGAAGGTGTACTGGGCCAGGAAAATTCTAGAAGGCAGCCAGGAAACAGAAGGTGATGTGCTTGTCAGATCTCTCACTTCAGAATAGGGTCCGGGTGATGATTTTTCTTCTGATTCATTCTACATGATGCTGTGTCCTCTGTTGAAGTCTATTAGGAATCACAGCTGGCCCTTTTGTGTATGCAGGGTGGGCCAAATCTGGCTTGGGTTAGTTTAAGGACTAATGGAAATTTACTGGCATTTGGAGGGTCAGATTACAATCCCCCTTTCAGATGTAGCAATTCCTTAAAGTACAAGGGTTGGACAATTTATATGGCACCTTCCTGCTGATATGGTTTTAGGGACTTGGGGACCTAGGAACAGGCAAGGAATGATTAGCTCCTGAGGGTGGCAGGCAAAAATGACCTGGAAGGTGGAAAAGGAGAGCTTAATCCCCTTACCTTTCCTGCCAAACTCACAAAAAGAAATATAAATTTAATGTATTCCAGGCAGCGAGCTAAGTGGTTTTCAGCTGATCTTATTTAATCTTTACAACTAACCCTATAAAGTGGCCACTGTTGTTTACTGCTATTTTGCAGATAAGGAAACTGAGCCCCTGGAAGTGAAGCCCCTTGACCTAAAATCAAAAGCTGGTAGAGTCAAGATTTGAACCCGGGCAGATGGTCTCCAGGACCCTTCTGTTATACTGCCACTAGAAACTTTATTGGCTTTCTCCTGCTGCCAGGCCCTTTCACACATTAATGTTTTCCCTTCAATCCAATTAGCAACCCCCCCATAAACACTGTACACCCACTGATGGCTTCTGGCTTCTGAGCACCAGTGCTACTCGCCAGCTTCTGCCACCTTGCTCCACCCCTAAGATTTAGGAGGCTGATAAAAGTTGCTTAGATGCTAGGAGAAGCAAAGGAAATTGCCTTGTAAATGAAGAACACATGCTGGATAAGCACTGAAATGCAAATTGGCCTCACCCCTGGCATAGGATGCCTTTCCCTTTCAGAACGGGAAGGCTTGTACGCATCTGGTAAAGGTATCTATAAACACTAAAAGATACTTGAAACCTCCTATAGCCGTTGGCGTAACGGTTAAGGCCACTTGGCAGTCTTCTCCGGGTCTGATCCTGCAGGATGCCTCCTATCCCAGACATAGGAGGTGGTGGGCCTGCTTCTGGTATCAGGTGCATCAGGTGTTCTGGTACTAACACCTCTCCTTGGAAATTGTGCAAATATCCATCTTTCGCTCTGTTATTAAGGTCAAAGCCACATTGACAAACTCTGTTTATATCACATTCAGTGCGCTGAGGGTTTTCCGGTAGCTGAAGATTAGGAATTAAAGGAAGGCAAGTGGCTAGGGGGTTTCGTTCTAGCAGCTTGTTTGGCCACCTGATCCTTTAATTATGTGAGACCCCCATAAATTATGTGAGAACCCCATAGCAGTGTATAATTGTTGATCATAGAACGTTATTCAAAGATGGCATCTCTAGTAAGCTTTCTTTCCTCTAGTCCCACCAGCTGAGATAGATACTCTTTGCTGTCACAGGCCTTCTATGCTTTGGGGTGAGGTAAGGATGGTGACCATCTCGCCAGGCCTTGAAGCTGTGTGCCTCCTCTGCCTCTGATTGGTGGTGCTCCACCCTGCAAATGAAGCTGGCCGAGGGCTAGGACTGCAGACTTATCCCTGCCTGAGGCGGCTGGATGGTTCCCCTGTGTTCCTGGGACAGCAGCAGAGGCCATGTTCTCCAGCTTTCTGGTCTGTTGTGCATGACATGATAGGTCGTGCCCGTGTGTACTAAGAATTCAGTAAGTTTTCTGCCCATAGGCACTGTAACTGGGGGCTCCTCATGGGTCTTCTCTCTCCACTACCCCTATCTAGTCATCCTTGTAAATGCATTGAATGATTAAAGTAGGGAGAGTAATCATAAACCAGGGGCTGGGTGCAGGGGAGCCCCTGGGCCCTGTCATTTCGGAGTCATCGACTGACATGAGCTGTGTTATGGGTTTCCTGCTCGGACTGGGTTGGCTGCAAGGGGCACTCTTGTATCCAGTGGGCACACTGTCTGGGGCCTAACTTGAGGGAACTGCGAGTTGGCCACCAGCCCTTTTCAGGCCCACGAGGACTTATAGGGTGGCGGATTACCTCCAAGAGCTGCTGCCAGGAATATGTCTTTTTGCCCTTGTACCTTGTCCCGATTATTGAAGACCTTAAAGGCAACCCCAACAAGTTCTGAAGTAGTCATTCCTAGACCTCCTTCTAACTTTTGAAGTTTCTGTCTGATGTCAGGGGCACTCTGACTGATGAAAGTCGTATTTATTAACCTGGCATTCTCTGGGTCTTCAGTATATATCAGTAATATCAGTAAACTGCTGGTATGCTTCATACGCCTGTTTTAGGAAGCTGGAGGGATTTTCCTTGGGGCCTTCTTGTACATCCTGAACTTTTCTAAGGCTCCTCTGATTTGGGGCCCTTGCTGTACACCAACTACCCGACAGCTTTTTATAGTGTTCTAACTGTTCTGCCCCTGGCCGATATCTGTGGCAGGTACAGCCTGGGCTGCCGAGAGTCTAATATCGTTTTGAGGGTTGAGGTTATTTATGCAACCTGTTGGCCTCTTGGCGTGCCTTTTCTAAGACCATCTTCTGTTCCATTAAAGTTAAAAGAATATTTAGGAGTGACTGACAGTCAGCTCAATTAGGGTGATGGCAAAGAGAGACACAAACAAAGCTTCTGTGCGTTTGGGGTCATCTCTATGCAATCCCAAAATACAGAAAACTCTGAAAACAAAAATATTTTTATGTTTCAATTGGGGGGTAAAATCTGACCTGACCTAATCTTACTTGGTAGCAACCCCTTTTCTGAGCTGACATGACCTTTATTTTCCATTTATTGTAAATATTCATATCTTACAGTATAGAAATAAATGTGTGTTCAAGCATATCTTCCTTCTCCAGATACTCCTGGATATGGTACACAATGTATAGTAAATTCAGAATATTGCTTTTGAAAATCTAAATATATATATATTTTTTATTTCAAAATTTGTAATCTGGGCTTAAGAACTATAGATAAGGGATTTGAACTCTAATGTGAGTGCGGCCAAAGGGGAGATGAAAGGAACCCTGAGTGGGTTTTAGTGATATAATTAACATACCTTGGCTGTCAGATGGTGCTGGGAAAGTAGGGGTAAAGTAACATCAGTGAATATTCTCAGTTTTCTAACTCAGGTCAGTGAATACTGAATAATGATTAATATTAAAAAATGTCCCAGGAGTTGGAATGAGTGTGGGCCTCAGGGAAGACGTCTAGAGATCTAAATCTATTTTATAGATTACATTTGAGCTACTTGTAATATGTGCAAAGGAAAATTATTTAGTTGAATAATTATTATATTCCATTCCTTCCATCCATAGTGCTTAAAGAGTACTGATTTGCTTTTTAACAAACAAAAAAAAATCTAATGATAATTATACACTAACTCATTTATATGACAGTGGTTTTCAACCTATTTGTTCTAATGCCTCTCTTTTTTACAGCAAATATTTTGTCATGCAGTGGCGGGAAGGAGTGTGGTGTCTCATTATGGGGAGAGCAGCTAGGAAGGACTATATAACAAGGTGTATATAAATTTTTGTATGAGAGACTGACTTGATTTGTAAACTTTCACTTAAAGCACAATAAAAATTAAAAAAATATTTCATAATGCTTTACTTTCTGTAGTTAAATTCAGAGACAATATAACTATCTAAACACAAAACTTTAAATAATGTAATACCCTAGTTGTAATATGAAGGAGGAACAAGGGAAATAAGTAATAATACAGAAGCATCTGTTTGAATATGCGAATGTTTAGGTATGAATTTATAAGAAGACTCCATGGAAGAGACATGCTTGCACCAACGAGCATATGACAGCTACAAACGCTGACCGATACCAGTAACCACACATTCTAAATTTGTATTGACGATTCACATGCAATGCTAAACAGAATAAAGCCAATGTTCTCTTAATTTACACAATAGTTGTGTTCCTAGGTAATTCAGTGTATCTAAAATAATTCAAAAGAGTCTTTGTGTTGATGTGTAGAATTGCCTCCATTACTGGTAGTATACAATATATACGTTTAGTTCTATGGGCTGATAAAGAGCTGATATTACAAAACTTTTACTAAACTGTAGAAGAAGGCATGTGCAAAAATGAAAATGACAACTTGAAATTTATTAGTCTTTCCCTTTCCTGCACCCTCAGATTGTGTAGTTATTTTTATTTTTTGTTGTGCTTTAGATGAAGGTTTACAGAGCAAACTAGTTTTTCATTAATTAATACACATATTGTTTTGTGACTTTGGTTGCCAACCCCATGAGTTGTCCAGACTCTGCTTCTTGACCTTGGGTTCCCCATTACCAACTTTCCTGTCCCTTCTTGCCTTCTTGTCCTTGCCCCTGGGCCGGTCTGTCCATTTAGTCTCATTTTGATTTATGAGCCTGTCTAATCTTTGGCTGGAAGGGTGAACCTCAGTAGTGACTTCAGTACTGAGTTAAAAGGGTGGCCAGGGAGCATACTCTTGGGATCGGGTTGTGTAGTTTTTAACAAATGAACCAGTGCAACACAACTCTCCCTTAGCCATCTCCCTCCAAACCAGGTATACATATTCATTGAGGAAAATGGAAGTAAGAGGATCCTTTTTTTTTTTTTTTTTAATTTCAGAAGAATAAGATGGGATATTTTCAAACTACCACAGCTGGTTTTTAGGGGGGAGCCCACACTTCTGAATACTCTTCTCAGCCTTCCAGCATGGCCCAGGCACCCACGTGGGTCAGAGGGTGAGGGCCCAGATTATTTCGCATCTCACTCTGCAGAGGCCGCATCGTCCTAATTGGCTCAGGTTGAAATGCCACGGACAGCTGGGGCTACATAGACATCTGGGGTCTCCAAGGGGCCAGCTGGGGCCACACAGACAGCTGCAGTCTCCAAGGGGCTGTGTGACCCACTGATTTAGGAAATAATATTGGAGTCATTGTTCCCTGTCCTTGAGCATACAGAATGTGACCCAGCTGGAGCTGGGCTCACAAGGACTCCCAAGGACACATCAACTGGGCCCTGAGGTATACAGACAATAGATAGGATAATCTTGGAAAGTATCTTTTAGGGAACCTTTCACATACGCCAATCTAACAGAACACAAAAGACCTTCCACTCTTATCTTTTTCTGTTAGCATTTAGTGATTAGAAATTGGTTGGACCAATGAAGACCCTCCTGACGGTCATTACTGAAACCCGTACCAATGATTGTTAAGAAAGAATTCAAAATGTAGCATCACAGCTTCTAGCCAATCTGTGCTTTCAGTGGTTTTGCCCATTTTGTAATGTTAACATATACCGATGGCTCCCCTACTGGAGGAAATACGGTTTATCTATTATAATAAAGGAAGGTCAGTGGTTGCACATGGTGCACACATCCCACATTTTAGGGTACAGTTTGGATTTTAAAATGTTCTGTCTTATGTCATTATAAACATACACATTTTTCTAAGACAAGATATGTTGCAATTTTTTGCTTGAAATTTACAGGCACCCCATGTATTGCTATTCCATGACTCTAAAGTAGTAACATTCTGCATTTAGCAGTTTCGTTACTTTATATTCACAGATCGACCATGTACACTCAAAAGTTATTTTGAGAAATACTGAAATGGTAGGTTAGAGACACTGTTCTTTTGCAAATATTCTGTAGACTTCTCCACATTCAAAATTTGATTCATATTACCTGTCTTTCTGCAAAGCAAGAAGTATAATGGTTACATATTTTTAAATTTTCTTTTTTATATCGTAATATAAAACTCAAACCACATCCATTGCTGTTGAGTTGATCCCAAATCACAGCGACCCTATCAGACAGAATAGAACGGTCCCATAGGGTTTCCAAGGAGCACCTGATGAATTCAAACTGCTGACCTTTTGCTTAGCAGCCGTAGTTCTTACCCACTACATCGTCAGGGTTTCCATAATATAAAGGGTTTTCCTAATACAAGGAAAAAGAAAAAGAAAGACGTTATTAGCAGATTTTGATAGTTTTAAGGAAATATCAATAGCATATAATTTCTGCCGTAAAATGTGAACGAGAAAATAAATGAATGAATAAATAAATAAGGAAATGAATGAACACAGAAGAAAAAATATGTCAGATTATCTAATGTCAAACACAGGACGAAAGTTGATATTTATCTGTTCAGAGCATTTGCTGAACTAATTTTCCAAGTAAACTGTTCTTGTTTTTTTCATAAATTGTACTGTGTATGTGCTCAGATTATTGATCTGGCTCACTGAAAGATTCCATCTTCTACCCCTTAATTTAGCTAAAACTGCTATTTTCTGCCTCAGAATATTTATTTTATTAGATTTTCCAACATCATCTTTATTTTCAGTACCAGCCATAATTGTTTACCTGGGAAGGAGCTTCCCCCGCCAAAATAAACAATGCTATAATCACTTCTCTAAAATATTATTTCTGTGAAAAATTGAATATCTAGGATCGGGGCCCTCATCCCTGTGTGGAATAATATGCTGCAGCTGAATAGTATCATTCTCCTTCACCTGGGGTTTGCACCTTCCCATTTGCACTCTGTACTGTTTCCACATCATTCAGTCTCCATTTATAACGTTACCTGACTAACCTAATGTAACCTTACCTTACCTGTTATCTTTTGAGTTTATGACCCTTATGTCTTAAGGTCAAATGGCAATTTCAATTTATTTTAGCATTAATTTTGATTGACATTATAGTTGTTTTAATAATATAAAGTTTATTATTTATCTATAAGGCAAATATTATCTATCAAATCTTTTCATAGTCATTTTCAAGGACTTTCTGCTATGTGACTATGAATTTGATTAAAAAATACTGTGTTTTAAAGTTCAGTTGCATACCATGTAATTATCAGAACTAAAGGAGATTTCAAAGATGAACCTGAAAGTATCTGGCTTGTTTTCAAGACTACACCTCAGTCCTACTTACTCCTTACTCCCTTTACAAATGAGGCATAGGAAGGTTAAGCAACTTGCCAAAGGTTGCTAATTTTATTAAAGACAGAACTGGGAACAGAATAGGACAACCCTGTCCCTGCCCATCACTTAACTCATAGTCTAGTACTCTCTTTCTTATGAAACATTGCTCCAGGAAATAAAATTGCACTTGTAAAAACATCTCTAAAACAAATGTGTTTCTATTGAAACTTTTGCTATTTTATTCATTGTTTTCTGTTTTTCAAAAATACCACTCTCTTTTCTAATTTACCTATTTTATTTCAAACAGATCATGTTGTTTGTGAAGAAGAGTTTAAATACGCCATGTTAGCTTTAAACTGTATATGCCCAGCAACATCTACGCTTATTACACTACTGGTTCATACTTCTAGAGGACAGTAAGTATATTTTTTCCTTAAGATAAAAAAATTTTGATTATATAAAAAGTAAGTGTCATTATATGATTTAGGAAAATAGTAAACTGGGGAATAAAGCTATAGATGTACCTATGCTTGTATTTGTATGAGTTATCTTTATCTGATGGGGGTCAGAGGCCTACAGAAAAATTGGTAATGATTTGCTATGTTTTCTTAGAGTCTTGAGATTCTTTTTTTTTCCGTCATAAATTCTGTTGACCTCATTTGTCAGGCCTTGGGTTGGGATACAGCTTCTGTTTTGGGGGTTAGTACCTGTGCAACAAAAAAATTTTTTAAAAGTGATTTTTATAGTAACTAGTATAAGATCTTAAACCCATTTTTTTTTTTTTTTTTATTTCTCAAGTTAATTTTTATCTTAAAGCTGTATGAATGTAATTGACCTCAAACTTACACTTTTATAATTATTAGAGACTTGAGGGCTAGGTAAAAAAAGAAACCGCCCCATAGGGTTTCCAAGGAGCACCTGGTGAATTCGAACTGCTAACCTTCTGGTTAGCAGCCATAGCTCTTCGCCACTATGCCACGAGGGTTTCCAAGGGCTAGGTAGTCGTATACAATTATGTAATGTAATATAGAGCTTATAGAAAATACCTTCCTTATATGCATTTGTAGGTAGATGCAGGAAATTGTATCATCAGAATCTTTTTGTCGTTATTTATTTTGATACAGTTACATAAAATGTAGAGGTTACTTTTGACTTGGGAAGTCAAGGAAAATATAATTAGTGCACTTTGTACTTTTTCTCTATTCGTAACTTGATATTTTAAACAAAATGTTGATTTTCTAAGCAATTTCACTGTGATGCTTTTGCTTATGATTATTTACATTTAGTAAGTTGATTGATAGTTATTTAAGCAAAGTGCTCAGTTAAATAAATCCAGAAAAAAGAAAATTCTTTCTTGGGATTTGATACTAGATGGTATAAGTTTCTAATTGAAATAGTAAATGCCCAGTGGGATTTTAAAAGCCTGTGAGCGGCCATCTAAGATACTCTACTCATCTCACCCCTTTGGGAGCAAGGGAGAATGAAGAAAACTAAAGACACAAGGGAAAGATTAGTCCAAAGGACTAATGGGCCATCTACCACAGCCTCCACCAGACTGAGTCCAGTACAACTAGATGGTGCCTGACTACCACCACTGACTGCTCTGACAGGGATCACAAAAGAGGGTCCCAGACAGAGCTGGAGAAAAATTAGAACAAAATTCTAACTCACAAAATAAGGCCAGACTTACTGGCCTGACAGAGACTGAAGAAACTCCAAGAGTATGGCCCCCAGACACCCTTTTAGCTCAGTAATGAAGCCACTCCTGAGGTTCACCCTTCCCCCAAAGATGTCGATAAAACCAAACGAAAGGGGCACACCAGCCCAGGGGCAAGGACAAGAAGGCAGGAGGGGACAGAAACCTGGTAATGGGGAACCCAAGGTCAAGAAGGGAGAGCGTTGACATGTCATGGGGTTGTTAACCAGTGCCATAAAACAGTATGTGTACTGCTTAATGAGAAGCTAGTTTGTTCTGTAAACCTTCATTTAAAGTAAAATTTAAAAAAATGTAAAAAAAAAAAAGGAATAAGGTAGATTTCACTCTCACCTCTAATTACATCTCTGCTCTATTGGAACAGTAAGAGTTTCCCAGAAACAATTTTTTCAAAGTTCTAAATAGAAATCTTTCTATTTTCTATATTTATAGTCTTCTAATCTCGGCCATAGAAAGGGTATAACAGAATAGAAGAAGAAATAATTTTTTAAAAGAAACGCTCAACAATTATGATGCAATTACATAAAATAGAAAAATACTTTGACATTAATTAAATGAACATTTGTAAAACTCTCTACAAGTGTTCATTATTTTACCATGCCGTCTTTGTCATAGAAGTGTACAGTTAGAGAGTTGGCTATCTAGACCAGCTCCCTTATTGTACAGATAATAAAATGAGACCTATTGACACTCTATAAAAACAGCATATTACTTATAGATGGAAGCTACAATTGCATTGCCAAACTCCTATTAAATATGATGTAATGACTCACAGAATTGCCTGGTGAACGGATTGTACTGACCTTAAGTTAGGACTATTCCCAATATACTTAAGTGAATTTTTGCCTTATTAAAAAAGAAGGTGACATTGCTGAAGATGTTGTACCTTACTTAATTCAGGGTTTCCTGTAAATAAGATCAATATGCAAAATCCTTCCACAACTAACTGCCAGAGTACATGCTATAGTTCCTCAAAATAACTTTTTTGAAAGAGCTTTATAGAGATATAATCCACATACCGTATAATTCACCCATTTAAAGTGTACAATTTAGTGGTTTTTAGTGTACTCCAGGGCTTCAACCCCATTTCTACCCCTGCTGAGAATTTGCATTTCTCACAAGTTCCCTGATGAGAATTTGCATTTCTGCTCCAGGTATAGTGAATGAGAATCTACAGTTTAACAAGATTCCCAGGTGATTCTTATGTATAACTTTCTGGTAAGTTGTTAGAAATGCAATTCTCAGCAGGAATCTTATTAGAAATGCAAATTCTCAGCAGGGGTGCAAGAGCAGGAACAGACCAGTTTGAAGCTCTGGTGTATTTACAGAATTGTGCGATCATTGACACTATCTAATTCCAGAACATTTTCACCACTCCGTAAAGAAACTCTGTACTCTTTAGTAGTCATCCCTTATTCTCCCCCAGTTCCTTCAGTCCTAGACAACCACTAATTTACATTTCGTTTTCATAAATTTGCCTATTCTGAATATTTCATATAAATGAGATGGTACAATATGTAGTCTTTTCTTAGACTGGCTTCTTTCGCTTCTTGTTCTTAGGTGCCATTGAGTCAGTTCTGACTCACAGTGACAATAGAACTAAACACTGCCCAGTCCTCAGCCATCCTCACAACTGATATGCTTGAGCCCATTGTTGCAGCCACTGTGTCTCTCTATCTTCTTGAGGGTCTTCCTCTTTTTCACTGACCCTCTATTTTACCAAGCATACTGTCCTTCTGTGAGGACTGGTTGCTCCTGATAACTTGTCCAAAGCGTGTGAGACTGTCTCGCCAACCTCACTTATAAGGAACATTCTGGCTGTACATCTTCTAACACAGATTTGTTTGTTCTTCTGGCAATCTATTGTATATTCAATATTCTTTGCCAACACCTTAAGTTAAATGCATTAATTCTTCTTCAGTCTTCATTCATTGTCTAGCTTTTGCACGCTTATCAGGTGATTGGAAACACCATGGCTTGGGTAAGGCACACCATGGTCCTTAAAGTGACGTCTTTGCTTTTCAACACTTTAAAGAGGTCTTTTGCAGCAGATTTGCCCAGTGCAATACAATGTGTGATCTCTTGACTGCTGCTTCCAAGGGCATTATTTGTGGATGCAAGTAAAATGAAATCCTTGACAACATCAATACTTTCTCCATGTATCATGATTCTGCTTATTGGTCCACCTGTGGGGATTTTTGTTTTCTTTATATCAAGGTGTAAATCATACTGAAGGCTGTAGTCATTGATCTTCAATAAGTACTTCAAGTTCTTTTCACTTTCAGCTAGCAAGGTTGTGTCATCTGCATATTGCAGGCTGTTAATGAGTTTTCCTCCAGTCCTCTTGCCACGTTCTTCTTCATACAGTCTAACTTCTTTGATTCTTTGCTCAGTTTACAGATTGAATAAGTATGACAAAAAGATACAACCCTGACACACCTGACCTTTCTTGATTTTAAACCATGCAATATTCACTTTTCTGTTTGAACGACTTCCCCTTGGTCTACGTACAGGTTCCGCATGAGCACAACGAAATGTTCTGGAATTCTCGTTTTCTGTAATGTTATCCATAATTTGTTATGGTCCACACAGTTGAATGCCTTAGCATAGACAATAAAACACAGGTAAACATCTTTCTGGTATTCTCTCCTTTCAGCCAAGATCCATCTAAAATCTGCAATGATGTCTCTTGTTCCGTGTCCTCTTCTGAATTGAGCTTGAACGTCTGGCAGTTCACTGTCCATGAACTGCTGCAACCACTTTTGGATGATTTTCAGCAATATTTTACTTCTTTGTGATATTAATGATGTTGTTTGGTAATTTCTGGATTCGTTTGGATCACTTTTCTTGGGAATAGGCATAAATATGGATAACTTCCAGTTGGTTGGCCAGGAAGCTGTCTTCCATATTTCTTGGCATAGACAAGTGAGCACTTCCAGTGCTGCATTTACTTGTTGAAACATCTCAATTGATATTCTGTCAATTCCTGGAGCCTTGTTATTCGCTAGTGCCTTCAGTGCAGCTTGGACTTCTTCCTTCTGGACCATCGGTTCCTGATCGTATGCTACCTCTTGAAATGGTTGAACATCTGCTAATTCTTTTTTGGTCTAGTGACTGTGTGTATTCCTTCCATCTTCTTTTGATACATCCCGCATCATTTAGTATTTTCCCCGTAGAACCCTGCACTATTGCAACTCGAGGCTTTAATTTTTCTTCAGTTCTTTCAGCTTGAGAAATGCTGAGCATGTTCTTCTCTTTTGGTTTTCTATCTCCAGCTCTTTGCACATGTCATTGTAATACTTTGTCTTCTCGAGCTGCCGTTGAAATCTTCTGTTCAGTTCTTTTACTCCCTTGTTTCTTCCTTTTGGTTTAGCTGCTCGATGTTCGAGAGCAAGTTTCAGAGTCTCGTCTGAAATCCACCTTGGTCTTTTCTTTCTTTCCTGACTTTCCAATGCCCTCTTGCTTTCTTCGTGTATGAGGTCCTTGATGTTATTCCACACCTTGTCTGGTCTTCGGTCATTAGTGTTTGACCTGTCAAATCTACTCTTGAGATGATGTCTAAATTCAGGTGGGATATACTCAAGGTGGTATTTTTGCTCTTGTGTACTTGCTCTGCTTTTCTTCAGTTTCAGCTTGAACTTGCATATAATCAATTACTGGCCTGTTCCACAGTTGGCCCTGGCCTTGTTCTGACTGATGATATTGAGCTTTTATATCATCTCTTTCTACACATGTAGTCAATTTGATTCCTGTGTGTTCCATCTGGTGAGGTCCATGTGCACAGTTGCCGTTTATGTTGGTGAAAAAAGGTATTTGCAATGAAGAAGTTGTTGGTCTTGCAAAATTCTGTCATTTGATCTCTGGTAAAAAAAAAAAAAAAAAAAATTTTTTTTTTTTTTTTTTGTTGTTTATATCACCAAGGGCATATTTTCCAACTACCAATCCTTTTTCTTTGTTTCCAACTTGCACATTCCAATCACCAGTAATTATCAATGCATCCTGATTGCATGTTCAGTCAATTTCAGAGTGCAGAAGCGAATAAAAATCTTCAATTTTTTCATCTTTGACCTTAGTGGTTGGTGTGTAAATCTGAATAATAGTCATATTAACTGGTCTTCCTTGTAGCCATATGGATATTGTCCTATCACTGACAGCGTTGGACTTCAGGATAGATCTTGAAATGTTCTTTTTGATGATGAATACAACACCATTCCTCTTTGAGTTGTCATTCCTGGCATAGTAGACTATATGACTGTCTGATTCAAAATGGGCAGTATCAGTCCATCTCAGCTCACTAATGCCTAGGATATCAATGTTTATGCTTTCCATTTCATTTTTGACCATTTCCAATTTTCCTGGATTCATACTTTGTACATTCCAGGTTCCAATTATTAATGGATGTTTGCAGCTGTTTCTTCTCATTTTAAGTCATGCCACAGCAGCAAATGAAGTTCTCGAAAGCTTGAGCCCATCCAAGTCATTAAGGACTACTCTACTTTGAGGAGGCATCTCTTCCCCATTTGTCTTTTGAGTGCCTTCTAACCTGGGGGGCTAATCTTCCAGCACTATATCAGACAATGTTCCACTGCTATTCATAAGGTTTTCACTGGCTAATTCTTTTCAGAAGTAGACTGCCTGGTCCTTCTTCCTAGTCTGTCTTAGTCTGGAAGCTCAGCTGAAACCTGTTCTCCATGGGTGATCCTGCTGGTGTCTGAATACCAGTGGCATAGCTTCCAGCGTCACAGGAACATGCAAGCCCCCACAGTATGACAAACTGACAGACACATGGGGGCACGAGGTTGTAGAGGCTGGAAAGTCCCAGGTTGGTTGGTCAGGATAGAGGCTTTTCCTGATTCACGTAGCCACAGAAGTTGGTGAACCCAAGATGGGCAGGTCAGAGAGCAGGGCTCTTGCTCACAGGCTGTGAAGATAGGCAAATCCCAAGATCGGCAGGCAAGACTGCAGGTAAGCTGTTAGTTCAAGTCCCCAGAACCTGAGGTCACATGAACAGGAGCCAGCTGCAGGATCCAGAAGAACAAAAGCCTCCTGAGCCTTGCCAGAATGTACACTTATATTCCATGCAGGCCACATGCCCAAGGAAACTGTCTTTCAACTGATTGCCTACTCACAGAAGATCCTATCATGGGGGTGATCACATATGGGATCTCAACAGGGAAGTGATCACAACATTATACAGCTGCCAAAACGCTGAGAATCATGGCCCAGCCAAGTTGACACACAATCTTAACCATCGCAATTGGTATTTTCTCAGTTCCTGATGCCTTGTTTTATGCCAATGACTTGGCAGCTTGGACTTCTTTCAGTACCATCAGTTCTTGATCATATGCTACCTCCTAACATGATTGACATCAACCAATTCTTTTTGGTAGAGAGATTGTGTATTCCTTTTATCTTCTTTTGATGCTTCCTGCATTGTTTAATATTTCCCGCGTAGAATCCTTCAATATTGCAAATCAGGCTTGAATTTTTTTCTTCGGTTCTTTCAGCTTGAGAAAAGCTGAGCATGTTCTTCCCTTTTTGCTTTTTAACTCCAGGTCTTTGCATATTTCATTATAATACTTTATCTTCTTGGGCTGCCCTTTGAAATCTTCTGTTCAGCTCTTTTAGTTCATCATTTCCTCCTTTCGCTTTAGCAACTCTATGTTCAAGAGCAAGTTTCAGAGTCTCTTCTGACATCCATTTTGGTGTTGTCTTTCTTTCTTGTCTTTTTAATGATCTCTTGCTTTCTTCATTCATGATGTCCTTGATGTCATCCCACAACTCCTTTAGTCTTTGGTCATCAGTGTTTCTTAAGTCAAATCTATTCTTGAGATGGTCTCTACATTCAGGTGGAATATAATCAAGGTCATACTTCAATTCTCGTAGACCTCCTCATCTTCAATTTGCACTTGAATATGAGCAATTGATGGTCTGTTCCACAGTCAGCCCCCGGCCTTGTCCTGACTGATGACCTTGAGTTTTTCCATTGTCTCTTTCCACAGATACAGTTAATTTGATTCCTGTGTATTACCTATGTTAAGGCCCATGTGTATAGTCACCATTTTTGTTGGTGGAAAAAGGTATTTGCAATGCAAAAGTCATTGGTCTTGCAAAATTCTGTCATGCAATCTGTGGCGTCCTTTCTATCACCAAGGCCATATTTTCCAACTACCAATCCTTTTTCTTTGTTTTCAGCTTTTGCAATCTAATCACCAGTAATTATCAATGCATCTTTAATCCATGTTTGATCAATTTCAGATTGCAGAAATTGGTGAAAATCTTCAATTTCCTCATCTTTGTTTTTTTTTTTTTGGCATTAGTGGTTGGTGTGTAAATTTGAAAAATAATATACGAACTCATCTTCCTTGTAGGCGTGTGGATATTAACCTATCACTGACAGCATTGTACTTGAGGATAAATTTTGAAATGTTCTTTTCGATAAAGATTGCAATGCTCTTCCTCTTCAATTTGTCATTCCTAGCATAGTATACCATATAATTATCTGATTCAAAATGGCCAATACCAGTCCATTTCAGCTCACTAATGTCTAGGACATTGATATTTATTCATTCTGTTTCATTTTTGATGACTTCCAATTTTTCTAGAGCCATTCTTTGTACATTTCACGTTCTTGTTATTAATGGATGTTTGCAGCTGTTTCTTCTAATTTTGAGCCTTGCCACATCAGCAAATGAAGGTCCTGAAAGCTTGGCTCCATCCATGTCATTAAGGCCGACTCTACTTTGGGGAGGCAACTCTTCTTCAGTTGCCTTTTGAGTGCCTTCCAACCTGAGGGGCTCATCTTCTGGCACTATATCAGACCATGTTCCGCTGCTATTCATAAGGTTTTCACTGTCTAATTTTTTCGGAGGTAGACTACCACGTTCTTGTTCCTAGAAGCTCAGCTGAAACTTGTCCACCATGAGTGACCCTGCTCTTATTTGAAATATTGGTGGCATAGCTTCTAGCATCACAGCAACACACAAGCCACCGCAGTATGACAAACTGACAGATGTTTGGTATTCAAAGTTCATCCATATTTTAACATGCATCCGTACTTCATTACTTTCAATGATTTACTAATATTCCATTGTGTGGATATATCACATTTGATGTATCCATTCATCCATTGATGTATATTTGGGTTATTTCCAATATTATGGAGAATGCTACTATGAACATTTGTGTATAGGTTTTTCTGTGGACATACGTTTTCACTTCTCTTGGATATATACCTAGGAGTTGAATTGGGTCATATGGTAACTCTGTGCCTAAATTTTGAGGAATCACCAATCTGCTTTCCATAGCAGCTGCGCCATTTTACATACAGAACAGCAATGATGAGGGTCCCCATTTCTCCACATCCTCACCAATGCTTGTTATTATCTTTTGATTATAACCATCCTAGTGGGTGTGAAGTAGTGTCACATTGTAGTTTTGATTTTCATTTCTCAGGTGGCTAATAACGTTGAGCTTTTTTTTTGTCTTCATGTGTTTATTGGTTACTTGTATATTTTCTTTGGAGAAATACTCAAATCCTTTGCCCATCTTTTAACTGGCTTGTCTTTGATTATTGAATTGTGAGAATTCTTTATATATTCTACCTACAAGTCCCTCATCAGATATATTGTTTGCAAATATTTTCTCCTTTTCCGTGAGTTCTCTATTCACTTTTCTGACGGTGTCCTTTGAAGAACAATCTTTTTTTTTTTTTTTACTTTTGATGAACTACAAAATAACCTTTTAAAATATTACTAAATTTATCATACAAAGAGTTTAGCTTCAACTATGTTGCTCAACTTTTGCAATAACAAAGACACAGTAACTTGTGTGTCTGCATTCTGTTTTTTCCATTTTGGTTTTAAATTTCTATCATAATTTGTATTTTCCTTGATACTTATGTCCTTATTTGTACTTCTGCATAATAATGCTAACTCCTATGGAGCAAATTGAGTAATATTTATCACTTATGTTCCAGCTTCTCACAAAATGAATTGGAAGCAGCTTGCAAAATTGAGTACAGTATGAAACAATTCATTAGATCATATTTTACCAGTAACTAGCCTCCAAGATGGATATCAATAAAGTTCTAAATTAAATTTTTCATATTCACTACAAAAAAATACCATATGACGGTGTTTTATGTCGTTTTGATAACTTCAAATTTTTAATTTTTTAAAATTTTCTCTTTTGGGAGTCATAAAAATCAAGGTCCTACAAATATGAAACAACGCAACTTAGCACTTGAATCCCATCTTTGCTCACAAACTTGAATACAAATAGTCACCCCAAACAGGAGATCACTTAATTTAGCATTTTAATGTATTTTAATTGGAGTATTGTTTGACAAAAGCAATTTGTACCAAATTCTCTAAATTATTACATTAATTGAAGACATAATAAAGATGCACTTATTAACAGAATATGTTTGCAGTTTTGCCCTTGAGCATAAGCAGAAATTAGAGAACCTAAATACATTGATTTCATAAGAAAAGAACAAACTTAGGAGCTGAATTAAGTAGTATAATGGGAAAATTTTTAATTATTCTAGAAAATGCCTTATGCAAGCATTACCATACCAAACAAAGCGGTACAATAAACTCAGAGTTTTCCGTTGAAAAAGAGAAAATAATATTATTAAAATTTCACCCTGTAAGAAATGGCATTGTTTGTTGAAACTGATTGATATTTACGATTTATAATGTATTCTATTAGTTGACACAAGGTGAAAAGATAAGCTAAGACTTTAGTATCCAACAAGCACAAAAATAAATATCATATAAAGTCTAAAATGGTCTAACTTAAAATGTCATTTTAAATAAAGTGCTATGTGGATTTTAGGTATTTAAAGTAATAAATAAATGTGAGTTCTGAAACAAATGTGGTAGACAATGTCAGTCAGAAAGTAGAGATCAAAATGTCAGCTCTTTTAGTGACAGACTGTTTCAGGTCACAGTAATTCCAATTCTGTTCCACAATTAGACTTACCCACTTAGCCACCACTGTCCCTTTCTTAGTTCTCCTCATATTATAACCAGCGAAAATGGAGACACAGACAGAAACCACATATCAAGGATGAACTACCTACCTGTTAAAATGATAGAAATAATTTTTTAAAAAGCTGTTCTTGTATTCTGGGGCCTCTTATGCTCCTGCCCAAGTGATGATCTTCTCAGTTGTCTCTTAAATCCATGCCACACCTGAATAGTGAAAAAGGAAGACCAAAGAAAAATGGACACAATCAAGTTGTGATATTGGTAAAGAATATTGAATATACCATGGACTATCAGAAGAAAGAGCAAATTGGTCTTAGAAGTACAATCAGAATGCTCCTTAGAAGTAAGAATGGCGAGACTTTGCTTACTTTGGACAAACTGTCAGAAAAGACCAATTGCTAGAAAAGAACATTATAGTTGATGTTTTAGTTACCTAGTGCTGCTATAACAGAAATACCACAAGCTGATGGCTTTAACAAAGGGAAATTTATTCTCTCATGGTTTAGGAGGGTAGAAGTTCAAATTCAGGGTGCTAGCTGTAGGGGAAGGCTTTCTGTCTCTGTCGGTTCTGAGGGAAGACCCTTGTCATCAATCTTCCCCTGGTCTAGGAGCTTCTCAGTGCAGGGACCTCAGATCCAAAGGATGCTCTCCACTCCTAGTTCTTTATTCTTGGTGGCATGAGGTTCCCCTGTCTCTCTGCTTGCTTCTGTCTTTTATATCTCAAAAGAGATAGACTTAAGATATGACCTAATCTTGTAGATTGAATCCTGGCTCATTAACATAACTGCCTCTAATCCTGCCTCATTAACATCATAAGTTCCCCACCCTCACCCCACCACCCACTTCCTACTAGTGGATTCTGACTCACAGTGACCCTATAGGACAGAGCAGAACTGCTCCATAGGGTTTCCAAGGAGTGGCTGGCTGGCGTATTTGAACTGCTGAGCCTTTGGTTAACAGCCAAACTCTTTAACTACTGCATTGCCAGGGCCTCCATTTAACATAATAGAGGCAGAATTTACAAGACATAGGAAAATCACATCAGATGACAAAATGGTGTACAATCACACAATACTGAGAATCATGGCCTAAGCCAAGTTGACACATACTTTTGGGGACACAATTCAATCCATGACAATTGGTAAATTATAATGTCAGGGAAAAGGAGGGAATCCCTCAATGAGATCGATTGGCACAATATCGAAAACAATGGACTCGAACATACCAATGATCAGGAAGATGGCACAGGACCAGGCAACGTTTAGTTCTGTACTATATAAGGTTACTGTGAGTTGGAGCTGAATTGATAGGACCTAACAACAACTATCAAAATTTAGCTGGTGCCTTAATGCAGCTCCCAGGCCTGATTAACAGTCTTACGATCTTGCGTATTAATTTTTTGTATGTTAATTTATCCATTTTGTTTCTAGGCTAGGCATAAAGTAACTTCTAGATGACTTCAGATAAATGTGTTCTTTTTATTCATTAGAGTTTATCCTATATGTTAACACTTAAAAAAAAAATTTTTTTGTTAACACTTAGTGAACAGTATTTTTTCTCTCATTTCTTAGAACTGCTCATTTTATTTACATTTGAATGTCCAATGCTATTGGCAGTAGTATTTCTTATTTCTTATTGTTAATTAAATTAGCATTTTGATTTTTATGACCACCTTGCTAACAATGTGACTTTAAGTTCACTATTACTGAAGGCCAGTTGATTAATCTCATTTTGAATCTGACTGGAAAATGGGCCTTGATTTCAAAAAGGAAATGCCAATCTATCAGGCAGTCAGCTGACCCATCTTGGTAACATTTTATCCTTAGCAACATTTAATTTTCTTCTTCTTTTGCTTTCCATGTTTATAAAAATATTTCATTTGTCCTATGCAAGAAGTGGTATTTTTTGGTCTCAGTGATAATCAGTGGGTAAGGAAAAGAGAGAATAGTTATAAAAAAATATTGCAAAGGTAGAATTTCCAGAAGTTGGCCACTGACTAGATATGAGTCTAGGAGAGAGAAAAAAGAGGACAAAATCACCTCCCACTTTTGAGCCTGGACAGTAGAGAATTATGAAACAGTTTGGCAGAAGGGAAAATGGTTTGATATTGGATGTATTTGGATTCTAATACAGATACAGGTGGTGGTAAGAATTGCTACCCTTGGTTTCAGGAGAATGATCAGTGCCATTCACTTCCCTAGAGGTGAAAGCAGAAGTAGTGAGGATTTGCTCTCTGCCTTGGCACATGTCCTTGGGAAATTCTTACTTGAAGGAGCAGGCAAGGGGAAAGGAAAACAAACACAGTAGAGCATAGTGGAATAAAAAGTTTTAAGAAGAACTGAGTAATTAACAATATGAATGGTTTCCAAAGGATGGTCACAGAACAAATGGACTTAGTAGGTGTCTTAGTCATCTAGTGCTGCTATAACAGAAATACCACAAGTGGATGGCTTTAAGAAAGAGAATTTTATTTCCTCACAGTAAAGGAGACTAAAAGTCCAAATTCAGGGCATCAGCTCCAGGAGAAGGCTTTCTCTCTCTGTCGGCGTTCTCATCACTTTTCTCCTGGACTAGGAGCTTCCCCGAGCAGGGATTCTGGGTCCAAAGGACATGCTCTGCTCCCACCACTGCTTTCTTGATGGTATGAGGTCCCCAACAATCTGCTTGCTTCCTTTTCCTTTTAAATGGTGGTGCAGCCCACACCGCAGGGAAACTCCCTTTACATTGGATCAGGGATGTGACCTCAGTAAGGGTGTTACAATCCCACCCTAATCCTCTTTAACATAAAATTACAATTACAAAATGGAGGACAACCACACAATACTGGGAATCCTGGCCCAGCCAAATTGATACACACATTTTCGGGGGGACATAATTCAATTCGTGAAAGTAGGTCACTGGGCTCTGAAGAAGTCTAAGAAAACAAATGTGAACAATAAGAAAGTGAAGCCTGGCTAATTAAAGACTACTATTACATTACATTTGTCCATGAAGACGAAAAAAAAAAAAAAAAAGAAAGAAAGGTCGATTACACAGGAAATTTAGAATTGCTTTATTAGATATATATTTACATGTATGTATGTATGGGCCTGGTGGTGTAGTGGTTAAGAGCTATGGCTGCTAACCAAAAGGTTGGCAGTTCAAATCCACCAGGTGCTCCTTGGAAACCCAATGGGGCAGTTCTACTCTGTCCTATAGGGTCGCTATGAGTTGGAATCAACTCAACAGCAACCAGTTTGGTTTTTGGTTTTATGCATGGATGTATATATATCTTTTGTTTACTTTCAAATTTAACTAGCATAGTTACCAATTCCGTTGAGTTGATTCTGATTCACGGTGACTCCATATGCTTCAGGTAGAGCTGTGCTCCATAGGGTTTTCAATGGGTGATTTTTGGAAGTATGTCACCAGGCCTTTCTTCCAAGGCAACTCCGGGTAGACATGAACCTCCAGTCTGTTGGTTAGCAGCTGAACTCCTTTAACCAACTGCACCACCCAGAGACTGCAATTAGCAGTATTTTTGTCATGTGCCATTGAGTCATTTCTGACTCATAGCCACCCAGTAATGACAGTACCGGTAAATAAAAAGAGATTGAAATTGCAAATGAGAGGGTAGAAAAAGAGATCCAGAGACAGTCAACAGTATCTCTGCCTGGTAAGGAGGAAAGTCATTTATTCCTTAGAAATCAATGTAAAGGTTTAAATGTAGGCCTTAATATTAAAAATTTTGCCCTTGTAATCACCATTTGTGTGTGTGTGTGTGTGTGTGTGTGTAATCACAAAATCCCCCATGTGTCTGTCAATTTGTTGTACTGTGGGGGCTTGTGTGTTGCTCCGATGCTGGAAGCTGTGCCACCGGTATTCACATACCAGGAGGGTCACCCATGGAGGACAGGTTTCAGCTGAGCTTCCAGACTAAGACCGACTAGGAAGAAGGACCTGGCAGTCTACTTCTGAAAAGCATTAGTCAGTGAAAACCTTAGGAATAGCAGCGGAACATTGTCTGATACAGTGCTGGAAGATTAGCCCCCCCAGGTTGGAAGGCACTCAAAAGATGACTGGGGAAGAGTTGCCTCCTCAAAGTAGAGTCGACCTTAATGACGTGGATGGAGTAAAGCTTTGGGAACCTTCATTTGCTGATGTGGCACGACTCAAAATGAGAAGAATCAGCTGCAAACATCCATTAATAATCACAACCTGGCATGTACGAAGTATGAATCTAGGAAAATTGGAAATCGTCAAAAATGAAATGGAACACATAAACATCGATATCCTAGGCATTAGTGAGCTGAAATGGACTGGTATTGGCCATTTTGAATTGAACAATCATATAGTCTACTATGCTGGGAATGACAACTCAAAGAGGAATGGTGTTGCATTCATCGTCAAAAAGAATGTTTCAAGGTCTATCCTGAAGTACAGCGCTGTCAGTGATAGGATAATATCCATACACCCACAAGGAAGACCAGTTAATATGACTATTATTCAAATTTACGCACCAACCCCTAGGGCCAAAGATGGAGAAATAGAAGATATTTATCAGCTGCTGCAGTCTGAAATGGATCGAACATGCAGTCGAGATGCATTGATAATTATTGGCAATTGAAATGCAAAAGTTGGAAACAAAGAAGAAGGACTAGTAGTTGGAAAATATGGCCTTGGTGACAGAAACAATGCCAGAGATCGAATGATAGAATTTTGCAAGACCAAGGACTTCTTCATTGCAAATACCTTCTTTCACCAACATAAACGGCGACTATATATTTTTTTTTATATACATGGACCTTGCCAGATGGAACACACAGAGATCAAATTGACTACATGTGTGGAAAGAGACACTCGAAAAGCTCAATATCATCAGTCAGAACAAGGCCAGGGGCCGACTGTGGAACAGACCATCAATTGCTCATATGCAAGTTCAAGCTGAAACTGAAGAAAATCAGAGGCAGTTCTCATGAGCCAAAATATGACCTTGAGTATATCCCACCTGAATTTAGAGACCATCTGAAGAATAGATTTGAAGCACTGAACACTAGTGACCAAAGACCAGACGAGTTGTGGAATGATATCAAGGACATCATCCATGAAGAAAGCAAGAGGTCACTAAAAAGACAGGAAAGAAAGAAAAGACCAAGGTGGATGTCAGAGGAGACTCTGAAACTTGCTTTTGAGTGTCAAGCAGCTAAAGCAAAAGGAAGAATTGATGAAGTAGAAGATCTGAACAGAAGAATTCAAAGGGCCTCTCGAGAAGACAAAGTAAAGAATTATAATGACATCTGCAAAGAGCTGGAGATGGAAAACCAAAAGGGAAGAACACACTCGGCGTTTCTCAAGCTGAAAGAACTGAAGAAAAAATTCAAGCCTCGAGTTGCAATAGTGAAGGATTCCATGGGGAAAATATTAAACGACACAGGAAGCATCAAAAGAAGATGGAAGGATTACACAGAGTCATTATACCAAAAAGAATTAGTCGATATTCAACCATTTCAAGAGGTGGCATATGATCAGGAACCGATGGTACCGAAGGAAGAAGTCCAAGCTGCTCTGAAGGCACGGGTGAAAAACAAGGCTCCAGGAATTGATGGAACATCACTTGAGATGTTTCAACAAACGGATGCAACACTGGAGGTGCTCACTCGTGTATGCCAAGAAATATGGAAGACAGCTTCCTAGCCAACTGACTGGAAGAGATCCATATTTATGCCCATTCCCAAGAAAGGTGATCCAACTGAATGTGGAAATTATAGAACAATATCACTAATATCACACGCAAGCAAAATTTTGCTGAAGATCATTCAAAAACGGCTGCAGCATTATATTGACAGGGAACTGCCAGAAATTCAGCCCAGTTTCAGAAGAGGAGGTGGAACCAGGGATATCATTGCTGATGTCAGATGGATCCTGGCTGAAAGCAGAGAATACCAGAAGGATGTTTGCCTGTGTTTTATCGACTGTGCAAAGGCATTCGACTGTGTGGACCATAACAAACTATGGATAACACTGCGAAGAATGGAAATTCCAGAACACTTAATTGTGCTCATGAGGAACCTTTACATAGATCAAGAGACAGTAGTTTGGACAGAACAAAGGGATACTGACTGGTTTAAAGTCAGGAAAGGTGTGCATCAGGGTTGTATTCTTTCACCATACCTATTCAGTCTGTATGCTCAGCAAATAATCCGAGAAGCTGGACTATATGAAGAAGAACGGGGCATCAGGATTGGAGGAAGACTCATTAACAACCTGCGTTATGCAGATGACACAACCTTGCTTGCTGAAAGTGAAGAGGACTTGAAGCACTTACTAATGAAGATCAAAGACCACAGCCTTCCATATGGACTGCACCTCAACATAAAGAAAATAAAAATCCTCACAACTGGACCAATGAGCAACATTATGATAAACAGAGAAAAGATTGAAGTTGTGAAGGATTTCATTTTACTTGGATCCACAATCAACAGCTATGGAAGCAGCAGTCAAGAAATCAAAAGATGCATTGCATTGGGTAAATGTGCTGCAAGGGACCTCTTCAAAGTATTGAAGAGCAAAGATGTCACCCTGAAGACTAAGGTGTGCCTGGCCCAAGCCATGGTATTTTCAATTACATCATATGCATGTGAAAGCTGGACAATGAGTAAGGAAGACTGAAGAAGAGTTGACGCCTTTGAATTGTGGTGTTGGTGAAGAATATTGAATATACCATGGCCTGCCAAAAGAACGAACAAATATGTCTTGGAAGAAGTGTGGCCAGAATGCTCCTTAGAGGCAAGGATGGCGAAACTGCGTCTTACATACTTTGGACATGTTGTCAGGAGGGATGAGTCCCTGGAGAAGGACATCGTGCTTGGCAGAGTACAGGGTCAGCGGGAAAGAGGAAGACCCTCAATGAGGTGGATTGACATGGTGGCTGCAACAATGAGCTCAAGCATAACAATGATTGTAAGGATGGCGCAAGACCGGGCAATGTTGTGTTCTGTTGTGCATAGGGTTGCTATGAGTCGGAACCCACTCAACGGCACCTAACAACAACAATCACAAAATGCCTGTTCTTTTTCAGGAAGGAAGAAGGAAGAATAATAAATGGGGAAACTATTGTCAGCTGAGACTATTTAAAGCTTTCCAAGAAGTCCCACACATTGCCTTTGACATCTAATTGGCCAGAACTGTGTTACTGAGTCAGGTGATTACCATTGCCTCTAAAAAGATTCTGGGAAAGAAGTATTTTAGACATCTAACTTCTTTTGTGGAGAAAGCCAAGGGAGAAGGGTATGTGAAAGATTATGGAGTAATCAATACAACAGCTTCTATCATTCTGTCAGAGAGTGGTAATTACCATTAAAATTGTGTGTATATTTTCAAGGGACATCTTAAAGCACATCTAATGAGACCACTCAGTATAGTGATAAAATTGTGTTTTCTAATTTTACATTAAGAATACAGTTGTATTTTGCGTACTAGACTATGGGTTTAACTTTAGTATATCTGTTGGCAATGCAAATAGTTTTAAAATTTAAAATATACATATATGCACATAAGTACACACACATATATAAACACCTTTATTTAGAATCATATGTTTTTTAAATCATTTGAATTATTATGATATATATCATGAAGAATGGAAAGTTAAATAGGCATGGTCATTATGCTTAAAGAATCTTAGCATCAGGTATATTAAATCATACAAATGATACTGATAGCCTACGTTTTGTAAATGAAATATAATGAGGTTCACTGATGTTCATTAAAGGGAGAGCTGGAATATAGTGATGCAAGCTAAGACTATAGTTTTTATATTATTACTTTTTGAAAATGAATCGTTTACCTGAATTTATTGTATATCGTCTGTCAAAGAACTGAAAACATGCAAGTTATTGTTATGTTGTTGTTAGATTCTTTCGACTTTCTGACTCATTGCGACCCTATGTACAACAGAATGAAACACTGTCCCGTCCTTCCCATCCTCACAATCGTAATGTTTGAACCCACTATTACAGCCACTGTGTTAATCCATTTTGTTGAGGGTCTTCCTTTTTTTCAATGACCCTGTACTTTACCAAGGATGATGTCCTTCTGCAGGGACTGATTCCTCCTGATAACATGTCCAGAGTACAAAGTATGTGAGATGTAGTCTTGCCATCCTTGCTTTTAAGGAGCATTCTGGTTGTACTTCTTATAAAATGTACTTATTATATTATAAAATGTATGAATTAAAAAATTATTATTAAAGTAGCAGCTAAAATCAGACTCTTTGGGAACCACATGTCTTAATCAGAACTAAAATTATTTCTGTCTGGTAGCATTCATTCTGTAAACAGAACTCATAAATTCAGGGAGGAAATGTGTCATAGTGGAAAGAACACTGGTTTTGGCAGGAAGAAATGGTTGATTCACCAGCTGTTACACTCAACCAGCATTGAGCCAATGACAAAACCCATTTAATTCTCAGTCATCTTATCTGAGGTAATAATTTTTTTACCTCGTTCATTCATTTAAGAGAGAGTTATTGGATGCATACTTTGTAGCTGAATCATTCTAGGTGTTATGTATAGAGAAGAAAACCAACAGAAAAATCTTTGCTTTTAAGGAGTTTTCATTCTATTTGGAGACAGAGATAATAAACAAACCAAATCTAAGTAAAATTATAATGTCTCAGAAGGCAATAATGCAATGAGAAAAACAAAAAAGGAAAGGGCAATAGGGAGTGCAGGAATTTAGCAGGGAATCCAGCTTAAATGATCTAGTAGGTAAGACCTCATTGAGGATTTGATATTTGAACAATGAGCAAGGCGAGGTAAGGTAATGAGCCATGCATTTATCTGAGTGATGATTTTCCCGGGCAGAGGGAAAAGAAAGATTCTGAGATGCAAACACATATGGTGATGTAAGGAACAGCAAGGAGCCCAGTGTAGCTACAGCAAAGTGAGGAAAGAAGAAATAAAAGATGAGATCGGAAAGGAAAAATGGCCCCAGATCATGCAGGTCTTCTAGGCTTTTATAAGAATGTTTGCTATTACCGCTCTAAGCTGAGAAATCATTGAAAGGTTCTGGGCAGAGGAGTGATAAATTCTGACTTATAAGGGAAACAAAAGTTTTGACTTCTTGGTTGCACAACAGCAAGAGAGCAATTAGTAGACTATAGGCATAATTCAAGCCAGAGAATTAGTGTCATAGACAAGGATGGAGGTGTGGAAGTGGTGAGAAGTGCTCAGATTTTAGATCTTGAAGGTATTATCAAGATTTGTTGATGAATTGGATATGGATGGAAGGGAAACAGAAGAGTCAAGAAATATTGCATTTTGTTGGAACGGGCAACTGTGGAATAGAATTGTGATTTGTCACAATAAGAAGGACCACATTAGATCAGGATTTTTATTTTAGAGGTGCCTCAGAAGACTTGCCTGGTGATCTGCTTCTGAAATGTTGCAGCCTTGGAAACCATTTCTACCCTGCACACGTGATGTTGCCATGAGTCAGAATCAACTGATGACAACTAACAGCACAACAAGTTAGGATACTTGCTAGACTCCCAAGATTTTGTCCAGTATGCAGTCTGAAGGTGAAGGCAAAGTCTGTACTGAAGATATAAATTTCACTTTGACAGCATATAAACACCATTTGAAGCCATAGAATTGGATGAAATAACCTCGCAGGATGATTCTGGAGATTATATACAGCAATGCCCAAATGTGGTAGGTGGCCATAAGATACTTATTTCCATCTTGATCTCTTTGCCTCAATACAGTTAAAAGCCCACCAAAATATTGTCAAGATGGAAGAAACAGCTCAAATGCTTGGTTTTTAAAGCAGTGTTCTTCTTTGGTTCTCTCATTGGCTGTATTTATCTATATCAAGGGAGTCAGATTTTATACCCTTCAAAATCCTTCCTTCAGTTTTGATCAGAGATACTTTGAGGAAAGCAAGTGAGATGCTTTCAAGACAGCAGGAGATCCAGAACCATATGTTATATTTGTAATGGAGTGGAAAAATTCCCAGACCTTCCACACATGTATTTCATATCTGAGTCAGAACATTTCAGAGGCTGCACCAAAATAGAGCAATTCTAACTAATGCAATAGAATAAATGTCTGTAACTTTTTTTTTTTTTCTTTTTGGAACAAAGAATGACGTGAATAAGCAAATATGCATTAGAATGCTCTCAAGCAATAGGCATTAGTGATGGCATATATCTTCACCATGACCAATCTTTTGATCCATTGTTTTAAGGATTACGGAGATTAAGATGAAATATATTTTGAAAATGATGACTCCAATGTATACAATACCGGACGTTTTTGTTCTGAAGTGATATATTATTCAGCCATAAAAGATTTTTATAGAGGAAAGACAAATTATGTTATAAAAGGCATAAGGTGTCTCCTTAAAAAATGTACTTTTTTAGTGAGCTTCTGAAGGTTTTAATGGAAGAAATGAATTATATAGAGAATTTAAATAAGGGAGAGTGATTAAAAGGTCCTTAATATGAGAAACCCTGGTGGCGTAGTGGTTAAGTGCTACGGCTGCTAACCAAGAGATCGGCGGTTCAAATCTGCCAGGCGCTCCTGGGAAACTCTATGGGGCAGTTCTACTCTGTCCTATAGGGTTGCTATGAGTCAGAATCAACTTGACGGCAGTGGGTTTGGTTTGGTTTGGTTTGGTTTGGTTTGGTTTAATATGAGAAAAAAAAATGAAAATATAGGAAAACACATAATTTGAAAAGGCAGTTACCAGTTAAACAATATGAATATAAAACTTTGTAAAAGTAAATAAATAAAAAGTGCTAGCAAAATCAGCATTGAAAACCCTGTGGAGTACAGTCTACTCTGACATGCTGACGTTACTGGAATTGACTCGATGGCAAAAAAAAAAAAAAATCATGGCCAGATAATGATAACACATTAAATACAAGAGTATGGTGAAAGAATTTTGATTTACATGATTAAAAAAATCTAAACAAGGAAGTTTCAAGTAAACAAAGACTTGCAAATATAAATCAAATGGTAGATGATATAAATATATATTTTAAGTATTTTGAATGGATGGATAAAAAAGATGTAAGAATTCCAATGCTGCTGTTGTTGTTAGGTACCCTCGAGTCAGTTCCAACTCATAGGGTCCCTGTGTACAACAGAACAAAACACTGCCTGGCCCTGCGCTATCCTCACAATCCTTGTTATGCTTGAGCCTATTGTGGCAGCCACTGTGTCAATCCATCTCCTTGAGGGCCTGCCTCTTTTTCGCTGACCTTCTACTTTACCAAGCATGATGTCCTTCTCCAGGGACTGATCCCTCCTGATAACGTGTCCAAAACATGTAAGGTGTAGTCTTGCTATCCGTGCTTCTAAAAATGCTACATTCCACAAATACATATTAAATGCAAAGGAGAAGCAAAGCTGCTTTTATAAGCAAAATCAAATTTAAAAAATTTAAAAAGTTGCAATTTTTATAAATTTTATAACATTTTATAAACCACTCAGGGTGGTTATTTTGTAAGAAGCCCTTCACTAACTTGCTGGGATCTAGAAATGTAAGATCTGGGTATTGCTGTAATAGTATTTGTGAAAAAAATTAAGTTATAAACCCTATTAAGTTTTATCTGTTGTTTCCAAAGTAATTGCTGTCTTTAAAATGGAAGATGAAAGTGAGAATACCCCGCATCATGACCGTTTCCTTAACTTGTAAAGTTTTATTGTACCTTTAATCAGATTCAGAACATTTGCAAGATAACACAGAGAAGGCCTTGTTTAACTTTCAGTCATGAGCATTATAATTGTGCACATTGAAACGTAAGTATATTTAGGCTTTCTCAAAAAATTACTTCACCCGAGATTGCTTAATAGTTGAACTGCAGTGGGAGCTCATTGAGCCCAGAGTGCAGGGTGGTTAATTTGTGAGTGGCGTATAAATAGTGGTTCTGCTATTTCACACAGTCAGCGAATTGGCTTTCCAAAGCTTGGCTAATGATGTTTTTGGATGGACATTAGAGTTTTAATGAAAAATATAATTATGTACTCCAGTGAGATCTGAAATTGCTGGCTGAAGCATTATGTTTTTAATGCCTTTTATTAACTTTTTTATTGTAACTAATTTTAGACTTAGAGAAAATTTGCAAAAATAATACAGAAAGCTCCCACATACCCTTCCCATAAGAGCTCCCCTTTGGAGTCACTGGGTGGTGCAAAGGATTAACACTCTCAGCTCCTAACTGAAAGGCTGGAGGTTCAAGTCTACCCAGAGACACCTGGCCATCTACTTCTGAACAATTAGCCACTGAAAATCCTATGGAACACAGTTCTACCCTGACATACATAGGTTCACCACGAGTCAATTCAGTGGGCGCTGGTTTAACATTTACATTTTACATAATCATACTGTAATTATCAAAATTAGAAAATTAACATTGGTGCAATTCTATTAACCTAATCTGAATTTCTCCATTTTTTCATTAATGTCCCTTTTCTGTTCCAGGATCCCACACTGCATTTAGTTGTGTTTTTTTGTGTGTGTGTGTCCTTAGCCTCCTCCACCCCTCCACTCTGTGACAATTGCTGTGGGAGAGATTGGAATCAGCGTAAACTCATGGTTTTTAATACCAGTATACACAAATATAGATAGAGAAATACAGGTGTGGTGTGTGTATGTGTGTATGTTAATCTATATACATAGAATTCTAGCTCTCTTCACTCAAACAACCTAGAGGTAATGACAGCCTAGTAGCAAAGAGCACATCTAATATTCAGACACTCGTTACTAAAAATAATTTGCCAATAAAAGGAATCAGTGCTCCTTGTAGTAGTGGTTGATACCTGGATTGTGGTCGGGAAAATACAATGAGCCTGGAAAATATTATGGTGTGACAAAGTAAAAAATTGTTCAGAAAAGTATGGAGGCTTCTCAAAATGACCCAAGAGCCAACCTGAAGGAGCTCCTAATGGCCCAAGATGAAGCAATTTGAGCAACAAAATAAATAATAATGGTAGCGTCTTTTAGCCTATAATAGAAAATAAATATCTGTGAATTCCTGCTCATAGAAATAAATGATGGAGTAAATAAATGGGAGAGAGGGGATAACTATTTCCTATCAAAGAATTTCTATTAATAAATATAGAAGGAAAGACAGAAATAGAAATGTTCTAATAGGTGATGTTAGCCAAATGTCACCATTATGTAAACTCCTTAGTAATAATTGTTTCAACAGGTTTCCTCAATGGGTGCTAAAATTAATGGGTGAAAGTTTGAAGTAAAACAGGATAATTGTGTGGTGTCAACATGTGTCCTCAACATATTTAATAGCTGTGAGGGAAAAATAGAAACTTTACCGTTTCTTAACCAAAAGATCACAGTAAACGTCACCAATACAAAGACATGCTGACATCCTGTGCCTTTTGATTTGATGCACTGAGGATACAACATCATTTCCCTGGTAGTCTTGCCAAAAATCCCTAATGAGGAAAAACATCTGACAAACTTAAATTAAAGGACAGCCTACCAAATAACTGGCCAGCATTCTCCAAAGTACCTACGATCCTGAAAGACAAAAGAAGGCTGAGGAATTAAACATTTATTTTTAAACATATGAATCTGCTTGATGTGAAAGTGCTTTAAGTGGGTTTCAAACAGTGTTTTGACTGGAGAATCCCTCCCCGAAAAGTCTTAAAGAAAACAATATTTTTGAAGAATAACAAAGAGCAAGGTCAATAGAAGGCAAAGCCGTACTTTGTTTTACCGTAGCACCTTGAACCCAATTCCCAAGCAGAACTCCAGTGATCTGGGGTGGTTCATCCAGAAGGTGCCAGAGTTCTTCTGGCTTCAGTGAGGCCAGTGACCTCTGATCCAAATTAGCTGTGAGACCTTCCTTGTCTATTATAACCCTAAAGCCAGGGATGGATTACCCAATAAGCAAGTTAAATACGTGCATAGGGCATTAACAAAACATGGGCACCAGTTGTCCAAAGTAAAGACCCAAAGACACCAAGCAGACAGGACACAAGGAAAAGCGAGTGCTGCAGCGGAAGGGAACTGGCAGGACACTAAATGAAATTGATACCAGCTCTGGTGTGTGAGAATGTGCCGGTTGGAAGTAAAGTTCACACGGGGTCATGAGAGTGCCCGCTCGAAAGGTTGCTGAAGCTATGAGGCCCCTACCACTTCAACGACTTTGTTGACATCTGTCTCCTACAGTCCACGCCCATGTAATTGAAACTCCTTATCTCAGCTGTCTCTTGAGAGGGTACTATTTCTAGTAAATGCAAGGTGGGGGTGGGATGTCGAGTGTAACTCTTGCTACTTTCTCCCAATATTCACCCAATATACACACACACACACACACACACACACAAACACACACATATATATCTCACATACCCTGTCCAAATGCATGAGTAAGAAGAGAAGGGGGCACCACAAATGCCTTAATCTGGCCCTGCCTACATCCACAGCGTCTCCAATTTTAAATACTGTGATGAGAGAAAGGCAGAATCCAATGTCTTTCACCGTGACCACAAAAAGGAACAAGAAAGACCACAGGGAAGGAAGTAAGGAAAGAGGGAGAGACCAAAAGAGAGTGAGACACTTTTCTGCCTTTAATGCTAGACTGGTTACAGAGGACCCAGAGAATCAGCTGCCGTGTGGGAGGAAGAGAAAGTTTCCAAAAAATGAGAGATTATAATTACCACTCTGACTGCATGAAAGGGAAAAAAAGGGAAGCTTGCTCAAATGAGCTATCTTTAACTCTGTTGAAAAGTTTTGCACTATAAAATGGTTATCCAGTATTATATTTTGTAATCTGGCAAATCCAGTTCAATAACCTCTGTCCTGTTAGGTGGATTAAATGGAGTACTGGTGAGGATGAGAGGCACTTTGGTTTCCTTTTAGAATGAAACATACAAAAATTAAAAATAGTAATAGTATGTTTGGTTACTATAATGTTTTAGCCAATTAACATTTGGGATGTAAGAAAATGAACTTAAATGGAGGTAATATTATATATCTGAGCCCCAATTTCCATTAGTAGATCAATCTGTAGGGTTTCAAGCAAATTAAGTTTAAAAAAATTTCAGTTGTTCAGTCAAATTTGAGAGTATTATCAGGCTTCTCCAAACCACGCTTCTCCTTCCAGCCACTAATGTCCCACACCGTTAGCACCCTAGTGACTTTCCTGCAGCAGTCGATGGGAAGTGTATCTTTTTCTTCTGGTCTCATATTCTTCTCATGTAGCCAGTGTAGCTGTCCACTCTTCATCTCCTGACTGGCTTCTTGGTAAGCCAGTGCTTAACACTAGATGCATTGAGGGTACACATCTGCCCAACTTTGTTACCCCTGAGAACTTTCTTATGAAGAGTCCCACTGAGATACCACTGCCATTAGGTACCCATGGCAAGTTCTCCACTCACATCCCTCTGGTGTCTCCTTAGGGTCCAAAGTTTACGTCTTGGGTTTATACATTAGCTCATGAATGGGATCATAGAATATATATAGGTATCTTTTTGCTAAACTCATTTTCCGGTGTATTTTTGTGAGAGGGAGAGGGTAGGGTGTGTAGGTGCCTCTTATCTGGCTGCATCAGCCTACCAACCCTTTTACCCTGCTTCAAGGCTCAGCATAGGCTGCTTTTTAGCTAACTACAGCCTGGGAAAGAATGTGGACCTTTCTGCTGCTGAAATTTCCTGATTTCTGACCTCTTTGTATTTCCTTCCCATATTTTTACTTTCCTTTTCACATTCAGCTATGGATGGAAGTGTGATGTGGATATAGCTACATCAAGAAACTGCACAACCGTTCTTACTTGCTCTTCTAAAATTCTCCCGTCTCTCACTACCGTGTTCCAAATTCTATGGATTTTCTTGGATGTGCGTGTGGGGGATGCCGTTAGTTCTGCTGGAACACATCTTACAAGTTGTTAATTGTTCCCACTGTGCAAATAGTTCTCCTGGTTCCAGAGAAACTTGCCTTATTAACCTTAGAAATTAAGAAAGATGGTATTGCCTGTATACCCCTGGTGATCCTTTCTCAATTTTCCCCATGGGAATAAACTAAACTACTTCAAGACTGGATGTCTGAATGGAGGTAATCACACACACAAAAAAGAAATGCTACACCTGAAGTCACTCTTATTTTTCTTTTATGTAGGTTAATGTACGCTGCAAATCTCAACATAAAGACATTTTGTTAGGTGTATCAAAAATTTGTTTGGCTATATGAGAAATGCTTTCTCTAAGCACACCTACAAATGGTGACTATACACATGGACCTCGCCCAGTGGAATACACAGGAATCAAATTGACTACATCTGCTAATTGAAATCTTGGGAAAGTTCAGTATCATTAGTCAGAACAAGGCCAGGGGCCAGCTGTGGAACAGACCATCCATTGCTCTTATGCAAATTCAAGTTGAAGTTGAAGAAAATTAGAACGAGTCCACGAGAGCCAAAGTACAACCTTGAGTATATCCCACCTGAATTTAGAGACCATCTCAAGAACAGATTTGATGCATTGAACACTAATGACCGAAGACCACATGAGTTGTGGAATGACAGCAATGACATCATACAGGAAGAAAGCAAGAGGTCCTTAAAAAGACAGGAAAGGAAGAAAAGACCAAAACGGATGTCAGAAGAGACTCTGAAATATGTTCTTGAACATAAAGTAGCTAAACCAAAAGGAAGAAATGATGAAGTAAAAGAGCTGAAGATTTTAAAGGGTGGCTCAAGAAGACAAAGTATTATGACATAGGTAAAGACCTGGAGATAGGGAACTAAAAGGGAAAAACACGCTCAGCATTTCTCAAGCTGAACGAAATAAAAAAAAAAAAAAGAAAGAAATTTAAGCCTTGAGTTGCACTATTGAAGGATTTTACAGGGAAAATATTAAACAATGCAGAAGGCATCAAAAGAAGATGAAAGGAATACACAGAGTCACTATACCAAAAAGAACTGGTTGGTGTTCAACCATTTCAGGATGTAGCATATGATTAAGAACCGGTGGTGCTGAAGGAAGAGGTCCAAGCTGCACTGAAGGCACTGGTGAAAAACAAGGCTCCAGGAATTGACTGCATATCAATTGAGATGTTTCAGCAAAAGGATGCAGCACTGGAAGTGCTCACTTGTCTATGCCAGCAAATCTGGAAGACAGCTACCTGGCCAACTGACTGGAAGAGATCCATATCTATGCCCATTCCAAAGAGAGGTGATCCAACAGAATGCAGAAATTATTGAACAGTATCATTAATGTTACACACAAGTCAAATTTTGCTGAACATCATTCAAAAGCGGTTGCAGCAGTACATTGACAGGGAACTGCCAGAAATTCAAGCTGGATTCAGAAGTGGAGGCGGACCAAGAGATATCATTGCTGATGACAGCTGGATCATGGCTGAAAGCAGAGAATGCCAGAAAGATGTTTACCTGTGTTTTATTGACTAAGCAAAGGCATTTGACTGTGTGAATCATAACAAGTTATGAATAACATTGCAAAAGAATGGGAATTCCAGAAGGAACCTGTACTTAGATCAAGAGACAGTCATTCAAACAGAACAAGGGGATACTGTATGGTTTAAAGTCAGGAAAGGTGCACATCAGAGTCCTATCCTTTCATCATACTTATTCAGTCTATATGCTGAGCAAATAATCTGAAATGCTGGAGAGTACATGAAGAAGAATTTGGCATCAGGACTGGTGAAAGACTCATGAACAACCTGTGATATGCAGATGACACAACCTTGCTTGCTGAAAGCAAAGAAGACTTGAAGTACTTATTTATGAAGATCAAAAACCACAGCCTTCAATATGGATTATGCCTCAACATAAAGCAAAAGTTCTCACAACTGGACCAATAAGCAACATCATAATAAATGGAAGAAATATCAAAGTTTAAAGGATTTAATTTTACTTGGATCCACAATCAACACTCATGGAAGCCACAGTCAAGATATCAAATGACACATTGCATTGGGCAAATCTGTTGCAAAAGATCTCTTTAAAGTATTAAAAAGCAAAGATGTCATTTTAAAGACTTAAGGTGCTCCTCACCCAAGCCATGGTCTTTTCAGTTGTCCTATATGAAAACGAAAGCTGGATGATGAATAAAGAAGACTGACGAAGAATTGATGCCTTTAAATTATGATGTTGGCAAGGAATATTGAATATTCCATAGACTGCCAAAAGAACGAATGAATCTGTCTTAGAAGAAGTACAGCCAGAATGCTCATTAAAAGCAAGGGTTGTGAAACTTTGTATCGCATACTTTGGACATGTTATCAGAAGGGACCAGCCCCTGGGGAAGGACATCATGCTTGGTAAAGTAGAGGGTCTGTGAAAAAAGAGGAAGACCCTCAATGAGATGGCTTGACACAGTGGCTGCAACAATGGACTCAAGCATAGCAATGATTGTGAGGGTGGTGCAAGACCGGGCAGTGTTTCCTTCTGTTGTACATAGGGTCACTAGGATTCTGAACCAACTCAATGGCATCTAACAACAGTAAGCACACCTATTAGAAGATCAACTGGAACAGTATTCTGGTAAATATATTTGAAATTGGCATACTATCATAGTTTTGCTAGTTCGCTTCTTGGAAAACCTTTAAAAGCTCAACATACATTGTCTAATTAGGTTTAAATTCTTTAGTTTTATTTCTTAAGTCCCTTCATGCCCTGGTCTTGATTTTATATCCCTATCTGCTGTGATTCTCTTATACATAGAATATGCTCCAAATAAAACAAACAAACAAAAAATCTATTGCCATAGAGTCCATTCCAACTCACAGCAACCCTACAGGACAGAGTAGAGCTGCTCCATAGAATTTCCAAGGCAGTTTTCTTTACTGAGACAGACTGTCACATCTTTCTCCCACAGAGTAGCTGTTCAGTTTGAACCACTGACCTTTTGACTAGTAGCTGAGCACTTAACCACTGCACCAACAGGGCTCCTTATGCTCCAGATAACATGATCCTAATATATTTGTGGTTTCTACCTTGTACCTAATTTTTAATGTTATTATCTCCAAATTGAAACCATTGCTTCTGCTGTCCTACAGAATTTTGCTACATTGAAATTTTTTTTCTCCTTATGAATATTTTTAAACCCACCCAATTTAATGTGGTACCTCTCATCCATGACTTCACATTGAATTTTATTTTATCATATTCTGCTAGAGCGTGTATTATGGTCTGTTTTTGTGTTTTTAATTTTTTTTTTTTAATTACTAGGCTATAATTTCATTCAGTGTAAAGAACATATTTTATTCACTGTTAAACTTTCTTCAATATTTTTACAGCATAGATGCCCAGTAAGCATTCATTAAATAAATGCACTGAGGATGCTTCATTGTGGTCCCTGGTTCAGAGTAGTTTACTAACTATATGCTTTTATAACCATATGCATTTATCTGCTCTCCCTCATGAGACCCTCATTGAAATGATGATAAAGGAACAAAGAACCTTTAGGTTTCATCGGGGAAAAGGAAGTGGAAAGGGTGAGAGATTGCACTGTATTTGAAGAAAATGTCTGAAGTATATGCTATCCGCTAGTGTGGTTTTGGGACTCAACACTGTATAATCTGCCATTTGTGAGGCCCCAGACTGAATAGCTTGATGACTTTTTGTTCACCATGAAGTAAAGCCTGCCATCTAACAAATTATATTCACATATAAAGGAATTGATTCAACATCAGTATTATCTCACTATCGTCAGAATTTTGAAATACTGCTCCTGTTATTTGCTGAATATCAGCATGCATGATGAAATGAGGAGAATATCCCCAGCCAGAAGCAGATCAACTACCTCTGTCATTACAGAAATTGTTTTGAGTCAGTAGGAAAGGCTTAGTCTTGGACTTGCTAGTAAACAAACAAAAAAAAAAATCAAAAGATCACAGCATCTGAAAGAAGAGTCAAATATATATTTTGGGAGCACGGTGATTCTCAGTAAATGCAAACAAATATATACTAAAAAAGAGATTCAAATATATATTTGAGAAGTAGAGGAGTATAAATAACAGTTCAGAAGTCTATTGAGCAATTGTAGAAAGATGATGATGGTCAAAGGAATACAAATGATAATAACTTTTTTTGTTTATAGAGTTTTAATTTTTAGAATATTTAACTAAAATATGTTGATTATGATTATGATAGAGCTGATTTTCTCTTTAATAATAAGAGGGCAAAGGCCATAAGAAATACACAAATCCAAAGTAGCTTAAAATGATTATAATTATTATTCTCAAGATGATTTTAAAAAAAGAGTTATGGTTGAGAAACAGAAAATTAAAAAAAAAAAAAACCTGTGGAAATTAAAATAGTGATTGCTGAAATTAAATAAAATCTTGTAAGTTAACGTCATTGAAATCTTTGAGGATTTCAAATAAAAATGTAAAGAGATGGAATAAATAAGCAAAAAAGATAAGCCGCACAGGAGAGATAATATCCGATTTAGTGGGAGATCCCAAAAAGAGAATAGAGAAAATGAAATATAAGAAATTATAAGAAATAGGTCTCCACCGTGAATCATAATAAATAACAAAGAACCACCCCTAGAGACATAGTATCTTAGTTTCTTGAAACCAAACCAAACCCACTGCTGTTGAGTTGATTCTGACCCCTAGTGACCCTATAGTTTCTTAATGCTGCTATAATAGAAATGATGACTTTATTGTTTTCGTGTGCCATACAATCAATTCTGACTCAGCAACACAGTAGGGGTTTACTAGGCTGTAATCTTTACAGGAGATTTTAGGACAGAGTAGGGGTTTTCTAGGCGATAATCTTTATAAAAGCAGATTTCTCAGAGCCTCTGGTAAGTTCAAACCACAGGCATTTCAGTTAGTAGCAGAGTGTTTTAACCATTGGGCACAGTTTAGGAGCTAGAAGTAGGAATTCAGGGAACTGGCTCTAGGGGAAGACTCTGTTCTCTCTGGGGGAAAATTATTTTCTTTTTCAGGTTCTCTCCCTTAGTAACTTGATGATCTCCACATGGCATCAAATCTTTCTCCATTTGTGTTTTCTTCTCTGTGCTTTTTTTAAAAAATATTTATCTCAAAGATGATTGGCTTAGGACACACCCTACAGTGATATGGCATCATTAACATGACAAAGAAAACCCTATTCCCAAATAGACTGATGCTCACAAGTATAGGTGCTAAGATTTACAACATATATTTTGAAGGGACACAATTCAATTGATAATTACAAAATATTAGTAGTGAGGAGCCCTGGTGGTGCAAACTCACTCAGCTCTAACTGAGATGTTGACGGTTTGAACTCACTCAACAGTTTCATTGGAGAAAAACACGGGGATGTGCTTCTCTAAAGATTATAGTCTAGAAAACCCTAGGTGGCAGTTCTACTTTGTCACATGGGGTAGCTATGGGCCAAAAATTGGCTCAAGGACACCTCACAACAATAATGAAAAAAAGAAAATCTTAAAACTTGTGGAATGGGAGAAAAGTAAATATTGGTTAGGGTTTTTAACTCTACACAAGAGTATCCTATTTAGCTAATTTAAGCATAAAGATCTCCACATATCTGTCAGTTTGTCATACTGTGGTGGCTTGCATATTGCTGTGATGCTGGAAGCTCTGTAACTAGTATCTCAAATACCACCACGGTAATCTGTGGTGGACAGGTTTCAGTGGAGCTTCCAGACTAAGACACACTAGGAACAAGGACGTGGTGGTCTACTTCAGAAAAAAAATAAATAAATAAACTAGTGAAAACCTTATGAATGGCAACCAAACATTGTCTGATATAGTGAAGGAAGATGAGCCCCTCGGATGGAAAGCATTCAAAATATGACTGGAAAGAGCTGCCTCCTTAAAGTAGAATTGACCTTAACGATGTGGATGGAGTCAAGCTTTTGGGATCTTCATTTGCTGATGTGGCATGACTCAAAAGGAGAAGAAACAGCTACAAACATCCATTTTTAATCAGAATGTGGAATGTATAAAGTGTGAATCTAGGAAAATTGGAAATCATCAAAAATGAAATGGAACACATAAAGATCAATGTCCTAGGCATTAGTGAACTGAAATGGACTGGTATTGGCCATTTTGAATCAGACAATCATATGGTCTACTATGCTGGGAATGACAAATTGAGGAGGAATGGTGCTGCATTCATCATTGAAAAGAACATTTCAAGATCTATCCTGAAGTAGAACCATGTCAGTGATAGAATAATATCCATACGACTACGAGAAAGACCAGTTAATAAGACTGTTATTCAAATTTACACATCAATCACTAAGGCCAAAGATGAAGAAACTGAGGTTCACAAACTTCTGCAGTCTGAAATTAATCAAACATATAATCGAGATGCATTGATAATTACTGTGATTATAGTATGAAAGTAGAAAACAAAGCAGAAGGAACAGTAGTTGGAAAATATGGCCTTGGTGATAGAAAGGATGTCAGAGATGATGGAATTTTGCAAGACCGATGACTTCTTCATTGCAAATACGTTTTTTCAACAACATAAGTGTCAACTATACATGTGGACCTTGCCACATGGAATACTTGAGAATCAATTGATTACATCTGTGAAAAGAGACAATGGAAAACTCAATATCATCAGATAGAACAAGGCCAGGGGCTGATTGTGGAACAGACCATCAGTTATTTTGACGCAAGTTCAAGTGGAAGCTGAAGAAAATTAGAACAAGTCCACTAGAGCCGAAGTATGACCTTGAGTATATACCACCTGAATTTAGAGACCATCTCAAAAATAGATTTGATGCATTGAACACTAATGACTGAAGACCAGATGAGTTATCCAATGACATCAAGGACATCACACATGAAGAAAGCAAAAAACAAACAAAAAGAAAGCAAGAGATCATTAAAAAGAAAGGAGAGAAAGAAAAGACCAAAATGGATGTCAGAAGAGACTCTGAAACTTGTTCTTGAAGGTAGACTACCTAAAGCGAATGGGAGAACTGATGAAGTAAAAGAGCTGAACAGAAGATTCCAAAGGGCAGCTCAAGAAGACATAAAAAATAAAAAAGGATTATAACGAAATGTGCAAAGACCCGGAGTTAGAAAATGAAAAGGCTGAATGTGTTCGGAATTCCTCAATCTGAAAGAGCTAAAGAAAGAAACCAAGCCTTGATTTGCAATATTGAAAGATTCTACTGGGAAAATACTAAATGATGCAGGAAGTATCAAAAGAGCATGAAAGGAGTGCACAGAGTCACTGTACCAAAAAGAATTGGTCAAAGTCCAACCATTTCAGGAGGTAGCATATGATCAAGAACCGATGGCACTGAAGGAGGAAGTCCAAGCTGCACTGAAGGCATTGGCGAAAAACAAGGCTTCAGGAATTGACAGAATACCAACTGAGTTGTTTAAATGAACAGATGCAGTGCTGCAGGTGCTCACTGGTCTATGCCAAGAAATTTGGAAGACAGCTTCCTGGCCAACCAGCTGGAAGAGATCCATGTTTGTGCCCATTCCAAAGAAACATGATCCAAAGAATGAAGAAATTACCAAACAATATCATTAATATCACACACAAGTAAAATTTTGCTGAAGATCGTTCAAAAGTAGTTGCAGCAGTACATCAGCAGGAAACTGCCAGAAGTTTAAGCCAGATTCAGAAGAGGACATGGAACAAGGGATATCATTGCTGATATCAGATGGATCCCAGCTGAAGGCAGAGAACACCAGAAAGATGTTTACATGTGTTTTATTGACTATGCAAAGGCATTTGACTATGTTGAGTATAACAAATTATGGATAACATTGTGAAAGAATGGGAATTCCAGAACACTTAATTGTGCTCATGAGGGAACCTGTACTTATACCAAGAGGCAGTTGTTCAAACAGAACAAGGGGATACTGCTTACTTTAATGTCAAGAAAGATGTGCATCAGTGTTGTATCCTTTCACCATATTTAATTAATTTGTATGCCAAGCAAATAATCCGAGAAGCTGGACTATATGAAGAAGAAGGGGGCATCAAGATTGGAGGAAGACTCATTAACAACCTGAGATAAGCAGATGACAGAAGCTTCCTCACTGAAAGTGAAGAGGACTGGAAGCACTTACTGATGAAGATCAAAGACTGCACCCTTTAATATGAATAACATTTGAACATAAAACAAAAATTCTCACAAAACTGGAACAGTAAGCAACAAAATGATAAATGGAGAAAAGTTTGAAGCTGTCAAAGATTTCATTTTACTTGGATCCACAATCAACACCCATGGAAGCAGCAGTCAAGAAATCAAATGAAGCATTGCATTGGGCAAATCTGCTGCAAAAGACCTCTTTAAAGTGTTAGAATGCAAAGATATCACCTTGAATACTAAGGTGCACCTGATTCAAGCCATGGTGTTTTCAATTGCCTTATATGCATGCAAAAGCTGTGCAGTGAATAAGGAAGACCAAAGAAATATTGATGCCTTTGAATTATGTTGTTGGTGAAAAATATTGAATTTACCATGAACTGCCAGAAGAAGGAACAAATCTGTCCTGGAAGAAATATAGTGAGTATAGTCCTTGGAAAGACAGATGGTGAGACTTCGTCTCACATATTGTGGACATGTTGTCAGGAGGGTCCAATCCCTGGAGAAGGACATCATGTTTGGTAAACTAGAGGGTCAGCAAGAAAGAGGAAGATCCTTAATGAGATGAATCAGTGGCTGCAACAATTGGCTCAGGCATAACAGTCGTGAGGATGATGCATGATGGCAGTGTTCCATTCTGTTGTAGAAAGGGTTGCTATGAGTTGGAACCAACTGGATGGCACCTAACAACATAAACAGCAACAAACATAAAGATAATTATGAAGAAATATGGATAGTCCTCAGAGCCATTGGGAAAGCAAGAATGTTAGCCTCTTTCTAGACTAAACTTGCATGAACAACCTCTACTACCACACTACGAAGTTATGATAGAGATATGAAACAATGGGTCCAAATTTAAAAAGTCAGGTATTGAGTCTCAACAAGAGAGCGAGAATTCAGTAAAATCAATATATAAGATGACTTGTGGCAAAGGGGGCATCTTTTTCCTCTCCCAATGAAACACAATCATCAACTCTAAGATTAAAAATCTATGATAAAGCAAAGTCAAACGTGCTATAACACTGCCCAGTAAGTTGTCAGTAAGTAAAATAAGTTATACAAACATTCACTTTTGAGTATCTCAGGAAACTGCTTAAAGGGTTATATAAGTATAGTACTCCACTTGATTCTGCAGTTAACCATAATGCAATAATCACAACAGCAGAATCACCACTCATTGTTCTCTACAGTTTCTTTCAACATTTTATTGTATTATTGGTGAATTTATACACAGCGAAACATGTGTCCACTCAACAGTTTGTATACATAATGTTCAGTGACATTGGCTACAGTCTTTACATTGTGTCAACATTCTCATTGTTTCTAATTGTTCACTCCCACTAACTTAGTCTCACAGCTCCCCAAACTTCCCATCTATGCTTTAGAGTAACTGTTGTCAGTTTGATCTCATATAGATAATTGTTTAAAAGGATGCAGTACTCAAGGATGACATTCTTTAATTTTTGAGCTAACATGCTATTTAGTTAAAAGGTAATTTCAGGGAGTAGTTTCACTTCAAGGCTTAAAGAGTATATTAGGGCAATAGTTTAGCAGATTCTTCCAGTCTTAGTTGGTTTAGAAACTCTGGATTCTTTAAGAATTTGAAGTTCTGATCCACATTTTTCTCCTTTCTGTCAAGATCCATCTGCTGTGTCCCTACTCAGAACATTCAGTAGTGGTAGCCAGGCACCACTAGTCCTTCTGATTTCAAGGTAGAGGAGGCAGTGTGGTTCAGGGAGACAATTAGTCTTGTAGTCCATTTCTTTCTCTGATTCCTGGATTTCCTTCTTTCTCTTTTGCTCCAGATGACTTGTTTATAGTTAGTGCACAAAATACAAATATTTACAACTTCAACAATGTAAAATTAACTATACAGCAAATAAAACTTGGGGAATAAAAGTGGGGAGAAAATGTGGTAGGTAAGAGAATAACTAATATCCTCAGTTTACAAAATGGGGAGTCGAAAGATTGCATCTGTACTTGATGGAACAGAGTTTCAAGTACATTATTATTTGTTTTAAAATAATTTTTATTGTGCTTTAGGTGAAAGTTTACAAATCAAGTCAGTCTCTCACATATAAACTTATATACACCTTACACAAACTCCAATTTACTCTCCCCCTAATGCGTCAGCCTGCTCCCTTCTTCCAGTCTCTCCTTTCATGACCGTTTTGCCAGTTTCTAACCCTCTCTACCCTCCCATCTCCCCTCCAGAGAGGAGATGCCAACACAGTCTCAAGTGTCCACCTCATAGAAGTAGCTCACTCCTCATCAGCATCTCTCTCCCATTGTCCAGTCCATTCCGTGTCTGATGAGTTGTCTTCAAGAATGGTTCCTATCCTGCGCCAACAGAAGGTTTGGGGACCATGACCGCCAGGATTCTTCTAGTCTCAGGCAGACCATTAAGTCTGGTCTTTTTATGAGAATTTGGGGTCTGCATCCCATTGTTCTCCTGCTCCCTCAGGGGTTGTCTGTTGTGCTCCCTGTCAGGGCAGTCATCTCGGTTGTGGCCAGGCACCATCTAGTTCTTCTGGTCTTAGGATGATGTAAGTCTCTAGTTCATGTGGCCCTTTCTGTCTCTTGGACTCAAAATTATCTTGTGAGCTTGGTGTTCTTCATTCTCCTTTGATCCAGGTGGATCGAGACCAATCGATGCATCTTAGATGGCTGCTTGTTAGCATTTAAGACCCAAGACACCACACTTCAAAGTGGGATGCAGAATGTTTTCTTAATAGAATTTATTTTGCCAATTGACTTAGATGTCCCCTGATGCCATAGTACCCAAACCCCTGCCCTTGCTCCACTGACCTTCAAAGAATTCAGTTTATCCCGGAAACTTCTTTGCTTTTGGTCCAGTCCAGTTGAGCTGACCTTCCCTTCACCTAAAGTAGTTCTTATCTACTATCTAATCAGTAAATAACCCCTCCCCCTCCCTCCCTCCCCCCTCTCTTAACCACAAAAGAATGTGTTCTTCTCAGTTTAAACTATTTCTCAAGATCTTATAATAGTGGTCTTATACAATATTCGTCCTTTTGCATCTGCCTGATTTCACTCAGCGTAATGCCTTCCAGGTTCCTCCATGTTATGAAATGTTTCACAGATTCATCACTGTTCTTTATCGACGTGTAGTATTCCATTGTGTGAATATACCGTAATTTATTTATCCATTCATCTGTTGATGGACACCTTGGTTGCTTCCAGCTTTTTGCTATTGTAAACAGTGCTGCAGTAAACATGGGTGTGTATAAATCTGTTTGTGTAAAGGTTCTTATTTCTCTAGGATATATTCCGAGGAGTAGGATTTCTGGGTTGTATGGTAGTTCTATTTCTAACTTTTTAAGGAAACACCAGATAGATTTCCAAAGTGGTTGTACCATTTTACATTCCCACCAGCAGTGTATAAGAGTTCCAATCTCTCCACAGCCTCTCCAACACTTATTATTTTGTGTTTTTTGGATTAATGCCACCCTTGTTGGAGTGACATGGAATCTCATCGTAGTTTTAATTTGCATTTCTCTCATGGCTAATGATCGAGCGCATTTTCTCATGTACCTGTTAGCTGCCTGAATATCTTCTTAGTGAAGTGCATGTTCTTATCCTTTGCCCAATTTTTAATTGGGTTGTTTGTCTTTTTGTGGTTGAGTTTTAACAGAATCATACAGATTTTAGAGATCAGGTGCTGGTCAGAGATGTCATAGCTGGGAAAATTTTTTCCCAGTCTGTAGGTGGTCTTTTCACTCTTTTGGTGAAGTCTTTAGATGAGCATAAAAAAACCAGCCAAACCCAGGGCTGTCGAGTCGATTCATAGCGACCCTATAGGACGGAGTAGAACTGCCCCTTACAGTTTCCAAGGAGCACCTGGCGGATTCGAACTGCCAACCCTTTGGATAGCAGCCGTAGCACTTAACCACTACGCCACCAGGGTTTCCAAGATGAGCAAAGGTGTTTTCGATTTTTAGGAGCTCCCAGTTATCTGGTTTCTCTTCGTCATTTTTAGTAATGTTTTGTATTCTGTTTATGCCTTGTATTAGGGCTCCTAAGGTTGTCCCTATTTTCTCTTCCATGATCTTTATCGTTTTAGTCTTTATGTTTAGGATTTGTTCCACCTGGAGTTAGTTTTTGTGCATGGTGTGAGGTATGGGTCCTGTTTCATTTTTTTGGAAATGGATATCCAGTTATGCCAGCACCATTTGTTAAAAAGACTATCTTTTCCCCAATTAACTGACACTGGGCCTTTGTCAAATATCAGCTGCTCATATGTAGATGGATTTATATCTGGGTTCTCAATTCTGTTCCATTGGTCTATGTGCCTGTTGTTGTACCAGTACCAGGCTGTTTTGACTACTGTGGCTGTATAATAGGTTCTAAAATGAGGTAGAGTGAGGCCTCCCACTTTCTTCTTCTTTTTCAGTAATTCTTTACTTATCCAGGTCTTCTTTCTCTTCCATATGAAGTTGGTGATTTGTTTCTCCATCACGTTAAAAAATGTCATTGGGATTTGGATTGGAAGTGCATTGTATATATAGATGGCTTTTGGTAGAATAGACATTTTTACTATGTTAAGTTTTTTTGTTTTTTTAAGTTTTCCTATCCATGAGCAAGGTATATTTTTCCACTTATGTAGGTCCCTTTTAGTTTCTTGCAGTAGTACTTTGTAGTTTTCTTTGTATAGGTCTTTTATATTTTGGTAAGATTTATTCCTAAGTATTTTATCTTCTTGGGGGCTACTGTGAATGGTATTGATTTGGTGATTGCCTCTTCGATGTTCTTTTTGTTGATGTAGAGGAATCCAAGTGATTTTTGTATGTTTATCTTGTAACCTGAAACTCTGCTGAACTTTTCTATTAGTTTCAGTAGTTTTCTGGAGGATTCCATAGGGCTTTCTGTGTATAAGATCATGTTATCTGCAAATAGAGATAATTTTACTTCTTCCTTGCCAATCGGATGCCCTTTATTTCTTTGTCTAGCCTAATTGCTCTGGTTCGGACCTCTAGCACAATGTTGAATAAGAGCGGTGATAAAGGGCATCCTTGTCTGGTTCCCGTTCTCAAGGGAAATGCTTTCAGGCTCTCTCCATTTAGAATGATGTTGGCTGTTGGCTTTGTATAAATGCCCTTTATTATGTTGAGGAATTTTCATTCAATTCCTATTTTGCTGAGAGTTTTTGTTATGAATGGGTATTGGACTTTGTCAAATGCCTTTTTTCCATCAATTGATAAGATCATGTGGCTTTTGTTTTATTTATATAGTGGATTACATTACTGGTTTTTCTAATATTGAACCAACCTTGCATACCTGGTATAAATCCCACTTGGTCATGGTGGATTATTTCTTTGATATGTTGTTGAATTCTTTTGGCTAGAATTTTGTTGAGGATGTTTTCATCTATGTTCATAAGGGATATAGGTTTGTAATTTTCTTTTTTTGTGGTGTCTTTACCTGGTTTTGGTATCAGGGATATGCTAGCTGCATTGAATAAGTTAGGTAGTATTCCATCATTTTCTATGCTTTGAAATACCTTTAGTAGTAGTGGTGTTAACTCTTCTCAAGTATATTATTTAAAGTTAAAAAATAACAAGTAGATCTGAAGTTACCAAAAAAAAAGAGAGAGAAAAAACAAATCCATTGCCGTCGAGTCCATTCTGACTGATAGTGACTCTATAAGACAGAGTAGAACTGCCCCGTAGGGTTTCCAAGGTAGTAGTCTTTATGGAAGCAGACTGCCACATCTTTCTCCCAGAGAGCAGCAGTGGGTTCGAATCGCTGACCTTTTGGTTAGCAGCTGGGCGCTACAACCACTGCACCACCAGGGTTCTTCTGAGGTTACCAGTGGGCCAAATTCTGCTAGCAGATAGGTTTAATTTTGCCACCAGAATGCTATAACATTTTTTCTTTTGAATCGTTTTCTTTCAATATGACTTTCAGTGGACATGAAACAACCAACTCACACAAGCCTGACCACTCCCAATTGTCTTACATCTGCCCTGACTCACATATTTACAAGAGCTTTTTTTTTTTTTTCCCTGTAGTTGCAGGACGGTGCAAAAGAATAATTTAAAAAAAAAAATTAAAAAGCAATGTGATATTTATGAAGGAGTGAAATTATTAGTTTTTTTAGGAACTGCCACAATGTTTTCCAAAATGGCTGTACCATTTTGCACTACCAACAGCGATGGGTAGGGGTTCCAAGTTCTTGCCAACATTTGTTCTTTATTTACTTATTTATTTTTTAACCTTAGCCATTCTAAAGTGGGAGTGAAATTGTATCTCACTGTGGTTTTGATTTGCATCTTTTTGATGGCTGATGATGTTGAGTATCTTTTCATGTATTTGGTGACCATTTGAATGTCCTCTTTGGTGAAATGTCTATTCAAGCCCTTTGCCCATTTTAGGATTGGGTTATTTGCCTTTTTGTTGTCAAGTTGCCTAAGTTTTATATATACGTAAATTACTAGATTCTTATAGGATATATGGTTTCTGAGGATATTCTCCCAGAATAGTCTCACTAGTACACAACAACAAATGACACATTAACAAAGTTAAATAACATAAATTATTAAAATTGACCTCAAAACTTTTAATTAAGCTCAGGATTTGGAATCATGAATTTTTGGGGGGGCTGGTCAAAATTTAAGCTTTTCAAGGAGGTAAAATGCTAAAAAATAGCACTGAATTAAGAGTCAAAAAATATGTGGTTTGGTATTCATTCATTCATAAAAATTAATCACATGTGGATACATTTCATAATTAGAAATTTTGGAAATGCAAGCATAAATACATTTTGATCAACAGAAAGATCAATATACAGTACAGAGCAGCACACAATTTAAACTTTGCTTAAATATGGATTTGTTATGTATTATGTCCCAGTTTACTCTGTCCTATATTGTTGCTGTGAGTCGGAATCGACTTGAGGGTTACCTGTTGTTTTTTTTTTTTTTAATTTAGTGTGCATTGCAAAAAAATCAGACTGGGTTTAATGAAGGAGAAACCAACAATAAGGGCAGTGAATTTTGCTTACCTTCATATACAGTCAGCCTTTCAAATTTAATTTTGAGTAGTAAAGATGTCTTTTAGCTAGAGTAAAGTTAGTTTACATAACTTGAGTATAAAGAAAAAGACAACATGGATAGGCAACAAAGAAACTTCCTAGTTATAATTTTTTTAAATGACAAAAAAATACCAAAGTGATTAAAAGTGAGTAACAACAATAAGAGCTTCCAGAACTTCTATTTTTCTAAACATGAATACTTGTGGAATAAAACTCTCCTGGAAAAGTCAATATGATGTTCTAAATTAAAGGAACCCGTATAGCAAGATAATGTAAGTTTACAGGGCTTGAAGTACATGAATAGAAGCTAAACATTTGATATTCAGAAAGCAAGCAGGCTGTGCTCTGAGAGAGAGAAGTATAATTAGATATAATTTTTTATTACTGCTGGAGTAGAACAGTTTAAAAATCAGTGAGAAATTACTTTCTTAATAAAGGAGTTAAAGAGCTGAAAATGCGGTGTAGTCATGATAGATGAATTTATTTTTTCACTTGACAGATTAAAAAAAGATGAAAAGTCTTTCAGAATTTTTGATATTTGGTTTTTGTTGTTTTCAATAATTAGCTTCTGCTTGAATTTAGCACGTTTGCATAAAAAAGGGTGCTAACCAAAATTCAGCAGTTCAAATGTACCAGCCACTCCTTGGAAATCCTGTGGGACAATTTACTCTGTCCTATTAAAAAAATTTTTTTTTTTTTTATAGTGTAGCTGTGAGTCGGAATCAACTTGAGGGTTACCTGATTTTTTTTTTTTTTTTTAAATTTAGTGTGCATTGCAAAAAAATCAGACTGGGATTAATGAAGGAGAAACCAACATTAAGTGCAGTGAATTTTGCTCACCTTCATAAACAGTCAGCCTTTCAAATTTAATTTTGAGTACTATTTCATTTCTCCTTATAATAGATCCTTTCTCAGATAGTGTTCATTGTTTCTGTTCACTCTTGGTAATGCTTGAAAACTATATAGCATTTATCTATCCTCTACATTTTCAACAGTAGTTCTCATCCTGTGAACGGCCAGCAGCTTTCCAGTTCCATCTAGTGGTGGCAAATTATTACCTTTTATATTGTATTTGCAACTTTTAGTCTTAGAATTCAGATTTCTGTTTTCGTATCTGATAACATAAGAGGCTCTGCTATTCAAGAGTAGGAATGGATAAGCCTTATCCGAGTAGACTGAGGTGGTTTAATGTTGTATTTTATTATCTATCTCAAGGTCCCAAGTATTTTTCGTGTAGATAAGAAAATTCTACTTATATGTCCGTTCTGTCTGCAGACTAGCAAGAATTAATGTTCATTCCTCTCTGGCCTCATTTTTGCCCTTTCCCAGACCTCCACTCAAACTAGATTCCTTACTTATCCTGAGTTAAGCCAGGCATTTCTCTGCCTCAGGGAAGTACTTGCTGCTACAGGTTTCCCCACTTATCCTGAAGTATAGCATTCCTCTGAAACCTTTCCTGAGCCAAAATGGTGTAAAAAGAAGAAACAATTACCATTAATTTAATGGGAGAAATTTTTGAGTGTTCCCAGGCCCCAGAAAGAACCTACCAAATCATACCAAAATAAATCGGGATAAAACACAAATGCTCACAGACACAGCTGAGAGCTCTGGTGGCTTGATGCTCAGATACTGAGTGTAGTTCCTGGGAAAGGAGCTTGGTGACCCCACTCTCACAGCTGTGGGCGTGCACTGCCCCTTTAATGGCTCACTGCAAAACAAATGCTGAATGCTATTCCCACTTGGCACCATTTTTTTTTGTAAAAGCAAAAATCCTCTTGGATTTCTTTCGGTTAGCTAAAACTGGTACTTACGTAGGTCTTTCATAAAAGTGAAGTGGTGTAAAGCGAACCTACAAACGGGGATTACCTGTACTGCTGCCTGGAGCTGTCTTCTCCCAGTTAACCGTTTCCTTCTCACCTTCTACAAGATTTTTGCTTAAATGTCATCTTCTCAGTAAGGCCCTCCTCAGTCACTTTATTGAAATTGAAAACTACTCCGTAAAAAACTCTCGATTTCCCTTCCTGCTTTATTTTTCTTCCCGACACTTACCACTAACACACAACATAATTTGCTTATTTCTTTTGTTTATTGTCAGCCTTCCCCCACTAACTAAAAGCTCCATGAGAGAAAATGTTTTTGCTCTTTTTGTTAATTGACATAACTCTTGAATCTAGAACCTCCTGGCACATAGCAGGAGCTCAATAACTATTTACTGTAGAAGTTTATGAGTGGCAACTGAACATACCCATCAGTATTAGATGCAATTGTTGTTGTTAGGTGTCATTGAGTCGTTTCCGACTCATAGCGATCCCATGTACAACAGAATGAAACACTGCCCGGTCCTGGGCCGTTCTCACAATCTCTGTTATGGTTGAGCCCATTGTTGCAGCCACTGTGTCAATCTGTTTCATTGATGGTCTTCCTCTTTTTTGATCAGGGTCACTTCTACTTTACCAAGCATTATGTTCTTCTCCAGAGCCCTGATGGCGCAGTGGTTAAGAGCTCAGCTGCTAACCAAAAGGTTCACAGTTTGAATCCACCAGCCGCTCCTTGGAAACTCTATGGGGCACTTCTACTCTGTCCTATAAGGTTGCTATGAGTCAGAATTGACTCGATGGCAGTGGGTTATGTTATTCTCCAGAGACTGAATCTTCCTGATAACATGGCCAAAGTATGCGAAACAAAGTCTCACCATTCTTGTTTCTAAGGAGCATTCTGGCTGTACTTCTTCTGAGACCGATTTGCTAGTTCATGGTTTATTAAATATTCTTCACCAACACTATAATTCAAAGGCATCAGTTGTTCTTCCATCTTCTTTATTCATTGTCCAGCTTTCACATGCATATAAGGTGACTGAAAACACCATGGCTTGGGTCAGATGCATATTAGCCCTAAAAGAGACATCTTTGCTTTTCAACACTTTAAAGAGGTCTTTTGCAGCAGATCTGCCCAGTGCAATGAGTCATTTGATTTCTTGACCGCTGCTTCCATGGGCTTTGATTGTGGATCCAAGTAAAATAAAATCCTTGACAACTTCAATCTTTTCCTCATTTATCATGATGTTACTTATTGGTCCAGTTGTTAGGATTTTTGTTTTGTTTATGTTGGGGTTCAATCCATACTGAAAGCTATAGTCTTTGATCTTCATCAGTAAGTTCTTCAAGTCCTCTTCACTTTCAACAAGCAAGGTTGTGTCTTGTGCATATCACAGGTTGTTAATGAGTCTTCCTCCAGTCCTGATGGCATGTTCTTCTTGAAATAGTCCAGCTTCTCGGATTATTTGCTCAGCATGCAGATTAAATTAGTATGGTGAAAGGATACAACCCTGAAGCACACCTTCTTGACTTTAAATCACTCACTATCCCCTTGTTCTGTGGGAATGACTGCCTCTTGGCCTATGTACAGGTTCCTCATGAGCACAATTAAGTGTTCTGGAATTCCCATTCTTCACAATGTTACCTGTAATTTGTTATGACCCACTTAGTCAAATGCTTTTGTGTAGTCAATAAAACACAGGTAAACATCTTTCTGGTATTGTCTGCTTTCAGCCAAGATCCATCTGACATCAGCAATGCTATCCCTAGTTCCATGTCCTCTTCTGAATCCAGCTGGAACTTCTTGTAGTTCCCTGTTGATGTACTGCTGCAACCGCTTTTGAATGATCTTCAGCAAAATTTACATGCCTGTGATATTAATAATATTGTTCGATAATTTTCACATTCTGTTGGCTCACATTTCTTTGGAATGGGCACAGAAATGGATCTGTTCCAGTTGGTTGGCCAGGAAGCTGTCTTCCAAATTTCTTTACCTAGATGAGCAAGCACCTCCAGCACTGCATCCGTCTGTTGAAATGTCTCATTTGGCATTCAGTCGGTTCCTGGGCCCTTGTTTTCATCATTCCCTTTAATACAGCTTGGACTTTTTCTTTTAGTATCATTGATTCTTGGTCATATGCTACCTCCTGAAATGGTTGAATATCAACCAGTTATTTTTGATACCGTGACTCAGCGTATTCCTTCCACCTTTTGTATGTGTGTGTGTCATTCAATATTTTCCCCATAAAATCCTTCACATTTGCAACTTGAGGCTCGAATTTTTCCTTCAGTTCTTTCAGCTTGAGAAGTGCTGAGTGTGTTCTTCCCTTTTGGTTTTCTTATTCCAGGCCTTTGCACATTTCATTAAAATATGTTACTTTGTCTTCTGGAGCAGCCCTTTGAAATATTCTGTTCAGCTCTTTTACTTTATCATTTCTTCCATTCGCTTTAGCTACTGGACATTCAAGAGCAAGTTTCAAATTCTCTTCTGATATCCATTTTGGTCTTTTCTTTCCTTTCTTTTTAATGACCTTTTACTTTCCACATGTGTGATGTCCTTAATGTCCTCCCACAACTTGTCTGGTCTTAAGTAATTAGTTTCAATAATTCAAATCCATTCTTGAGATGGTATCTAAATTTGGGTGCGACATACTCAAAGTCGTACTTTGTCTCTCGTGGACTTGTTTTAATTTTCTTCAGCTTCAGCTTGAACTTGCATAGGAGCAACCGATGGCCATTTATGCAGTCGGCCCCTGGCCTTGTTCTCACTGATGATATTGCACTTCCCATCATCTCTTTCACAAGATTTAGTCGATTTGATTTCTGTATATTCCATCCCTCGAGATCCACCTGTATCATCGTCATTTATGTTTTTGAGAAAATGTATTTGCTGTAAGTCGTTACCCAAAAACCAAAGTCTTGCAAAATTCTATTGCGGGATCTCTGGTGTTGTTTCTATCACCAAGGTCATATTTTCCAACTACAGATCCTTCTTCTTAGTTTCCAACTATTGCATTCCAATCACTGGTAATTATTAATGCATCTTGACTGAAGGTTTCATCACTTTCAAACTGCAGAAGTTGGTAAAAATCTTCAGTTTCTTCATCTTTGGCCTTAGTGGTTCATGTGTAAATTTGAGTAAGAGTAGTATTAAGTGGTCTTCATGTAAGTGTATGGATATTATCCTATCACTGACAGCTTGTACTTCAGGATAGATATTGAAATGTTCTTTGACAATGAATGCAACATCATTTCTCTTCAATTTGTCTTTTCTGGCATAGTCAACCATGTGCTTGTCTGATTCAGAATGGCCAATACCAGCCCATTTCAGCTCACTAATGCCTGGGATATCTATTTTTATGAATTCTGTTCCATTTTTGATGACTTCCAATTTACCTGGATTCATACTTTGTACATTCCACATTGTGATTTCTCATTCATGTTTGCAGCTGCTGCTTCTCAGTTTGAGTTGTGCCATATCAGCGAATGAAGGTCCAAAAAGCTTTACTCCATCCACGTCATTAAGATTGACTCTCCCTTGAAGAGGCAGCTCTTCCTCAGTAGTATTTTGCAAGCCTTCCGACCTGAGTGACTCATTTTACAGCACGTATCGAACAGTGTTCCCCTGCATTTCATAAGGTTTTCACTATCCATTTTTTTTTTTTTTTAGAAGTCGATTGCTAGGTTCTTCTTCCTAGTCTGTCTTAGTCTGGAAGCTCTGCTGAAACTTGTCCACCATGGGTGACCCTGCTTGTATATGAAATATCGGTGGCATAGCTTTCAGCATCACAGCAACATGGAAGCTACCACCTTAGGACAAAGTGACAGAAGAGTGGTTGATAATACTTGCAGAGTTTTTGAAACTAATATAACATTATACATATATAATATTAATTTCAATTTCTTTTTTTTGCCAACTCTTTGCTAGTATTTCTATCATCTGCAGTGCCATGTAGATACTTCTTTAGACTTAGTTGGCTGATTCTTATATTTGGAAAACTCTAGATTATATATAGTAACCATTTTTAACCACATTCACTGTGTTTTTATCTTTATTTGTGTGCGTGTATGTGTGTGTGTTTTTGTTGCAGGGAGGGCCAACAATCACCAGAACAGTGGCAGAAGATGTATGGGAGATGCTCTGGGAATGAAGTGTACCACATTGTTCTGGAAGAAAGCACATTTTTTGCTGAATATGAAGGGAAGAGTTTTACATATGCCTCTTTTCATGCACACAAAAAGTATGTTTCTGCTTTCAGAGTGATATTAAAATGTAATTAAACCAAATTTTTATAACTGTAACCCATTCTGGTGCTCGTGAATTGCTAGTATTCTGGGATTTCTTTACATAATTATTGAAATATTTGAGATATGACCTTTGTTATTGTCTCTACAACAAATTAAGACTATCAGGTATAAATTATAATTTAGTAAGAATATACTATATAAACCTTTTCACTATCAGTTTTTCACTATTCACAAATCTAAGAAAATTAATCTTCTGAATGTTAAAGTATTGATCAAAAGTTTTAACAAAGTAATACTGTTTTTTAAAGTTTGCATTAAAAAAAATTCTGATGGTAGCTTGCTTTGCCTAAAGAAATAAGTTAAAAATAAATGATAAACCACACACACACAAAATCTGTTGCCATCGAGTTGATTCTAAGTCGTAGCTACCCTATAGGCCTCCCATAGGGTTTCCAAGGCGGTAGTCTTTATGAAAGCAGACTGCCACATCTTTCTCCTGTGAGTGGTTGGTGGTACAAACCCCTGACCTTTCAGTTAGCAGCGAAGTGCTTAACTACTGTGTCACTACGGCTCCAGTAAAAATTGATAGTGCCTTCGAATTCAAACATAGGTCATTATTTTTCCTTTTGTTAAAAGAAAGAAATATTAACTTTAAAAAGTTAAAAATTATGTCTGTCATGAAAATAATATCAGTATTACAAATATATCAATATATTATAACATATTCTTTTGGTATTTAGAATATATCTAGTCAACAATATATATATGCAACTTTAATTTTAATATGATTCTTCATATGTATACTGTCTTTATTTGAAAATATTGTTGAAGTTCATTTATATTGTAACAATATAAGAAATATTGAAATAAAAATAATTAGGACAATTTGTATTTTGGACATTGCCCAAAGCGATATATAAGAAAGTTTTAAGTAGCATAAGTAACATATGTTATATTTAAAGTTGTTATTTCTCCTAATTAAGCCACACACTTATTAAGGACTATTTTTTTTTTTTTTTTCTAAAAATCAGAGTAAACCAAAAATGTTAAAAATAAGTACTTAAATTCAGGTGCCCTGAATAAGATTTAGGTTTAAGCTTCTTTCATTTAGGATGGTGGTGTGTATGTGTGTGTGCGTGTGCATGTGTGTGTGTATATATATAAAATATATAAAATAATTATTTTTTTACCAAAGTAAGATTTCATATTAAACCAGGTATGCCAAAAATTAAACAAATAAATAGTGAAACAATATTGTTCCCGTATGACATATGGTGATAGTTTCAGTTGTATTTCATTTTTTAAAAAATATTGGACATAATCAACTAAATTGACTTTAAGACCCGCTAAAAAGCCATAGTTTCTTTTCCTATAAAAATGAGAGTCTTGAAATTTTAAGATTCTTTCAAATTTTAAAATTCTCTGACTTGGGGTTTTAATTTTTCTTCTATCTTACAATGTCTTACTAATTTTAATACGTAATTTGAAAAAAGAAAAGACTAAGACTTTTGCTGAATTACAATTCTTAAACTTTTTTTTTTTTAATTAAGGTTTGGCGTCTGTTTGATTGGTGTTAGGAGAGAGGATAATAAAAACATTTTGCTGAATCCAGGTCCTCGATACATTATGAATGCTACAGATATATGCTTTTATATTAATATTACCAAAGAAGAAAATTCGGCATTTAAGAACCAAGACCAGCAGAGAAAAAGCAATGTATCAAGGACATTTTATCATGGACCTTCCAGATTACCTGTACATAGTATAATTGCCAGCATGGGTAAGTATAAACAAGTTTGTAAATACCATTAGTTTCTTTGTAAAATAATAATGATAAATATAATTCTTACTAAAAATTTTTAAGTAAAATTAAAATATGCTGGTGTTTATTACAAAACCTGTTGCCATTGAGTCAATTCCGACTCACAGGAACCCTATAGGACAGGGTAGAAGTGCCCCATAGAGTTTCCAAGGAGCGCCTGCGGATTGAAACTGCTGACCTTTTGGTTAGCAGCCTGAGCACTTAACTGCTAGGCCACCGGGGTTCCTATATATTACAAATTACATATAATTAGGTTTAAACCAAAAAAACCAAACCCACTGCCATGGAGTCAATTACAACTCATAGTGAACCTGTAGGACAGAGTAGAGCTGCCCCATAGGGTCTCCAAGGCTGTAAATCTTTATGGAAGCAGATTGCCACATTTTTCTTCCAGAGAATGGCTGGTGGGTTTGAACTGCTGACCTTTTAGTTAGCAGTTGAAAGCTTTAACCACTGTGCCCCCAGGTCTCCTTGAACTAGGTTTACAGGACTTTATTTCTAAGTTGTTAAGTCACTAATTAATTCATTTATTAAAGACATGCAACCAATAACTATTTTATATTTCTGACTGTAAGTACTCACCATTTATACATTTCTCTTGTCAGTTCTCTATCCCATTATCAAAAAAGGATCTTTCAGATATTTTATACCCTTCTGAAAACTCTCCTTCCATCACCCATCTCCCTTGCAACATTGAACTTGACTTCTATTACACAGAAAAGAAAAAAGAAATAGACCAAGATGAGAAAGGATTTCCTTAAAATTTTGCCACTAAACCACCTACAAAGCTGCAGCCATTCAGTAATTCTTTTGCTTCTTCTTTGTCACGAAGGAACATGTGTCCTTCTTAACTTCTACTTATACTCTCAGTTGTCTTTTATTTTTCTCAGTGACTATACTATTTTAATTCATCCTTATTATACAAGTTCAGTTTTGTTTTTGCTTTTAATCACCGGCCGATTCCTATCGGTAACATGCTTAAGTCTCTCTTTCTCTCTCTTCATTTTCTCTATCTGTGTACCAGCACACACACATGAACACACGAACACACACATACTACACACTTGTGAACCTCATGTCATGCCATCTTCAAGACAAATTCTTCCTAAGAGTTGTCTTTAGGTGCAGTCTTTAATTCTTATTTTCCCACCCATGTCTCTACTGAGTTCATTCTGACATCTGCAGCTGTGTAGCTTAAGCTCCTCTTGCTGAGGTCACCACTGTCCTGTCTGTTACTAAATCCAGTGGACATCTCCACAGCATATGGAAATATTAATCATGTTCTTCTTGAAACACGCTATAGTCTTTTGTCTGCATCACATGCATTCATTCTTCCTGAATTGGCTCTCATGATTCTATTGCCCTATATAAACTAATGAGCCCCTTTCCTAATTTGTTAATTTAATTTTCTCTTCACAACAATATATCCAACTACCTATTGGTCACTGCCATTTGTTCATTGTATTTACAGGAAAAACGGACTCAGTATATTCAAATGAACTAATCTCCCTTCCCTCATTGAAAATCATTTCCTCCTCCATTTGTTAGCCAAAAACAGTTGGCATCATTATCCTTCTATTTGTAAAGTCACAGCCCAGACTTTTCACCATCCCTCTCCTCTCATACCTCATAATTCCCCAAATTCTATTGAATCTGCCCTCTAAATACCCCCTAGAGCCGTTCACTGCTCTCCATGGTGCCCTCTAAATACCCCCTAGAGCCGTTCACGGCTCTCCATGGTGCCCTCTAAATACCCCCTAGAGCCGTTCACTGCTCTCCATGGTGCCCTCTAAATACCCCCTAGAGCCGTTCACGGCTCTCCATGGTGCCCTCTAAATACCCCCTAGAGCCGTTCACGGCTCTCCATGGTGCCCTCTAAATACCGCCTAGAGCCGTTCACTGCTCTCCATGGTGCCCTCTAAATACCCCCTAGAGCCGTTCACGGCTCTCCATGGTGCCCTCTAAATACCCCCTAGAGCCGTTCACGGCTCTCCATGGCCGCTGTCACTTTCATGGCATGTACCTTTGTTTTCCTTCTTCTGAACTGCAGGATCAACCCCCAGTCTTCTTCCCATGCCTCTAGAAACTCTTACTAGTGTTTGTGGATAAACAGACAAAGATCCCTCCCTTCACAGAGCTTATGTTTTTTCAGGGGGAAGACAGGCAATAAAAAGTATGTAAAATAAATAAGTAAATTATTTAATATGTTAGAAAATGGTGAGTAATATGGGGGAGGGTTCAAAACAGAGCTAGTAAAGGGGATTATGAATTTTGGGAAGATTAGATTTTAAAAGAGGTATTTGGTAGACCTCATTGAAAATGTGATATTTGAGCAAATACTTGAAGAAAATGAGGGATTTAGCCCAGTGGAATTCTGGAGAAGAGTATTCCAATAGGAAATAGCAGCTAGTACAAGAGCCCTAGACGTGAGCCTGACTGGCATGCTCCTGGAACAGTGGAGGCCCCTGTGCTCAAACACAATGAGGAACGCTGTAGGAGGGGATGAGGTCAAAGAGGTAAAAAGGGGCAAGACCATGTAGGGCTTTGGAGCTCAATGTAAGGATTGTGACTTTTAACCAAAACCAGTTGCCACTGAGTTGATTCTGACTCATAGTGAGCCCACGGGTGTTAGAGTAGAACCGTGTTCCACAGGGTTTTTAAGGCTGCGATCTTTGGAAGCAGATCATCAGGCCTTTCTTCCAAGTCACCTCTGGATGTGTTCGAACCTCCAACCTTTTGGTTAGTAGTTGAGTGCTTAACCATTTGTGCCACCTAGGGACACCTACGTATTAAATAACCTTAAAATGTTAGCTCTAAACTGCTGTTTGCTTGGTGTGTGTGCTCCTTATTGTCTTTCAGATTGAAAAGCAAATGTCATAACTTCAGATTTGGCCTTTTTTGCCTACCTAATGTAGTTTGTTTCTCTTCCTACCCCTCAACACCACTGTCCTCTAGCACAACATTCTGTTTTATTTTCTGTATGTTATTTATCATTATCTAAAATGATTTCATTCATTTGTCTACTTATATACCCATCGTACCCATTGCCATTGAGTCAATTCCAACTGATAGCAACCCTCTAGGACAGAGTTGGACTACCCCATAGAGTTTCCAAGGAGCGCCTGGTGGATTCAGACTGCTGATCTTTTGGTTAACAGCTGTAGCTCTTATCCACTACGCCACCAAGGTTTCCATTTTTGGACTTAGTTATTTTAAAGATAAAATTTGTATGTGTAGAAACCTCGTCGGTCTTGTTCTTTGCATATCCCAAGTCTAGAACAGTGCTTGCCACATAGTTAAAAAAAAAAAAAAAGGTACTCAATAATTATTTGTTGAATGAGTGAATAAATGTAAAATATGAATTTCCCTAATATAAAAAGTGGTTACAAATCAATAAAAAAAGATAATAGAAAAGGTGGTGTCCTAGTCATCCAGTGCTTCTGTAAGAGAAATACCACAAGTAGATGGCTTTAACAAAACCAAAAACCAACCAAACCCAGTGCTGTCGGGTTGATTCCGACCACAGCGACCCTATAGGACAGGGTAGAACTGCCCCATAGAGTTTCCAAGGAGTGCCTGGTGGATTCGACTGCCGATCCTTTGGTTAGCAGCAGTAGCGCTTAGCCACTACGCCACCAGGGTTTCCAGCTTTAACAAAGAGAAGTTTATTCTCTCACAGTCCAGTAGGCTAGAAGTCCAAATTCAGGGCACCAGCTCCAGGGGAAGACTCCTTCTCTCTGTTGGCTCTGGAGGAAGGTCCTTGTCATCAGTCTTCCCTTGGTCTGGGAGCATCTCAGCGCAGGAACCTCAGGTCCAAAGGACATGCTTTGCTCCCAGGGCTGCTTTCTTGGTGGTATGAGGTTCCCAACTCTCTGCTTGCTTCCCTTTCCTTTTTATCTCTTGAGAGACAAAAGGTGGTGCAGGCCATACCCCAGGGAAAATCCCTGTACATTGGATCAGGAATGTGACCTGGGTAAGGGTGGTGTTACAATCCCATCCTGATCCTCTTTGACATAAAATTACAACCACAAAATGGAGGACAACCACACAATACCGGAAATAATGACCCAGCAAAGTTGATACACACATTTTTGAGGGGACATAATTCAATCCATAACAGGTGGGAAAGGATATAATGAGAAATTCACAAAATAGAAATGGCCAACAACAACAAAAATTAAATTTTTAAAGAAATGTAAATAATGTATACTTTGTCACATTAATTTTTTAAATACTTTAGGATTTCACAGATCTTATGTTTTGTGCTACAGAGCTAGACTGAAAAAATATAGTTTCCTACAAATATAAAACTCAGTGCCGTCGAGTCGATTCCGACTCATAGCAACCCTATAGGACAGAGTAGAACTGCCCCATAGAGTTTCTAAGGAGTGCCTGGCGGATTCGAACTGCTGACCCTTTGGTTAGCAGCCATAGCACTTAACCACTCTGCCACCAGGGTTTCCCTCCTACAAATATAGAATTTCTTATCTAGGGAAAAGAAATGATTAACCTTTGGAACTAAAGTATATGTAAAATATACTTCTTAGTTATATTGATTGCATTTTATTTTAATTTGATTGCAAAATGGTAAATATGTCATATGGATGGCAAATGCTTTGATAGACTTTCGTGTTTCTTTGTTTTAGGCACTGTGGCTATAGACTTGCAAGATACAAGCTGTAGATCAGCAAGTGGCCCTACCTTGTCTCTTCCTTCAGAGGGAGGCAAAGAGATGAGAAGACCTAGCATTGCTCCTGTTTTAGAGGTTGCAGATACATCATCAATTCAAACATGTGATCTTCTGAGCGATCAGTCGGAAGATGAAACTACACCAGATGAAGAAATATCCTCAAATTTAGAGTACGTTTAGATATTCTTCGGTGTAAGATTTATTGGGTTTTGTGCCTGCCATGGGGAACTAATGTCCTCATTTCCTGAAATTCTAGAATCATTCCTACATAACTTTTACCAAAACACCTTTCTGATTAGCTTGTGTCAGCCTTGACTATATAAAACAATCAAAGCCCTTGAATTTCTGGCCATCAACATTTATTTCCAACCTCATTTTTCTCTAAATTATTCTTTATCTTTACAAAAAAGATGCATACCAATTTTCCCAGGACCTGAGCTACATTTTCATAATTCTATCTTTTTTTAAATTAAATTGTGCCTGCCACATTTATTTTCTTCCACCTCTATGTTGACATTCAGTTTAATGACATGTAAATACACCCTCCTCCGTAAAATTGTCCTTGCCTATTTTTTATCTCAGTTTTTAGCAGAGTCTTTTCCTATAGTATACGTCAACAGTGTTTTGAATGTATGAATAAATGAAATATCATCTCCCTTTTTCTAAGCTTCCATAGCAACATAGTACCAACCTGTATAGTATTAATCACATTTTAGCCTACACTAGAGTTTGTTTATATGTCATATTCCACATCCCGTATTGCCCTTTGTAGAGGAAACAACAGTGATCAACAACCCTGACTGTGGAATCTGAAAGACTTTATTTCACAGACCAGCTCCACTATATACTGATGGTGAGCAAGTAGCTTTGATCAAATTATCTGGCCCACAATTTCTTTATCAGTAAACTGGGTATAATTACTACCGCATAGTGTAGGGTTGCTGTGAGTCAGAATTGACTCGATGGCAATGGTTTTTTTTTTTTTTTTTGAGTGTTAATATGAAGATTAATTAATATAATGGTCTTGCTGTGAGTCAGAATTGACTCGATGGCAATGGTTTTTTTTTTTTTTTTGAGTGTTAATATGAAGATTAATTAATATAATGGTCTTGCTTTATGCAGAGTAAGCATTAAGTGTTAGTTACTGCTAGGAGCCCTGGTGGTACAGTGATTAAGAGCTATGGCTGCTAACCAAAAGGTCGACAGTTCGAATCTATCAGGTGCTCCTTGGAAACCCTATGGGGCAATTCTGCTCTGTCCTATAGGGTTGCTATGAGTAGGAATTAACTCAAGGGCAATGGGTGGTGGAGGTACTAGTAGTAATGACAACAATAATATCATATCCTAACATTTCTCCCAATGTTTTCATATATTAAATGATCAATTGATGTTGAGTTGAGCTAATGTGAACTAAAATATCATTGGAACTTGGAAAGATTATTTTTTTAAATCCTACACATTTTCCCCATGTATTACAAAAATGTTTGATGTTCCTACAGAACACAATCCACTCTCCAAGATAATATTTTTCATCTGTGCTAGGATTATTGGAGCCCTGGTGGTGCAGTGATTAAAAGCTCGGCTGTTAACCAAAAGGCTGGCAGTTCAAATCCACCAGCTGCTCCCAGGAAACTCTGTGGGGTATTTCTACTCCATCCTGTAGGGTCGCTGTGAGTTGGAATTGACTCAAAGGCAACAGATTTTTGGATAGAATTATTAGATTCATAATGGTTTGAGTACTCAGATATATATGTGGAATCCAGGATGGGAACAAGAAGAAGTTCTAGTAGCCAGTATCTTTCTAGGAAAGAGTGTTGTGGGGTGTGATTGAATAAAAAATTGACAGAATTTTTTATTTCTAGAAAATTTGAAAGAGATGTTGAAGTAATAGTGGGTGTTTTCATCTTGTAAATTTGCAAGATGTATTCTATTTTACCCTGCCAGCCGTGATGTCTGAAATCTAGTTTCAAGTAGCTCTGGGAATTGCTTAGTTTAGTAAGTGAATTTTTATTAAATTCAAGAGCTTCCATATTGGAGAAAGGATTTATGCCTCTACTGATTTTTTTATTTCCTAGTTTTCATTTATGCTGCCATTCTTTGATAGTTCCATTTTGAAAATTAGTATAGCGAAATGTGCAGGTGACTACAGAAAGTCAGCAAAAAAACTGAATGTCTTTGATAATATTTTAAGTGTGATTCCAGCAAGAAAAACAAACAGAAAAAAACTGTATTTGGTGGAGACTTAACTGAATAATTAATTCAGTCGTTTGTTGCCTTTCTGTCATGCATCTATGGCTAAGAATATTGATAGAGTGAAGAATAAAAGTGTGTTTTGCTTTAAAAGAGTTTTATGAAAACTAATATTACTATTTCCAAAAATATATCCAAATCTTCTGAACCAGGAGATGACAATTTTTTTCTAGGAAGGACTAGAGAGTAAAATTTTTAAGTTTTGAGGACCGTATGGTCTTTCCTGCAACTACTGAACTCTGATGTAGCACGAAAGCAGGCACAGATGACATGAAGATGAATGACTACAGCTGTGTTCCAATAAAACTTTCTTTATGGGTACTGAAATTTTAATTTCATATGATATGAAATATTATTATTCTTTTTTTGAACCGTATAACAAATTTAACAATAATTCTTAACTCGCAAAAAACGTGATTGGCCCACAGAGAGTAATTTGCCTACCGCTGAACTAAACTGTTTCTTTATCAAAATGTAATGGCAACATAAAGAATTATTTGCATCTAATATCAAAATAGAGAAATGTGACCATAACTTAAACTTCTACCTGTGCATGCCTAACCCACAGGTAACATTTCATATTGTTTTACAGGTATGCTAAAGGCTACCCCCCTTACTCTCCATATATAGGAAGTTCACCCACATTTTGTCATCTCCTTCATGAAAAAGTGCCATTTTGCTGCTTAAGATTAGACAAGGTAAGCACTTGTTGGTCTTGTTTTCTCCAAAAACAAAATGTGGCATTTTACAATTATATGCATTTATATAATTTTGTCAAGTCTTTTGACTAAAGTATTTTGAAGGGTACTGTCTTTTAAGAGGTAAATATAGCAACATAAAGTGGTAATGTTTATTTTCCCAAATGCTCTAGAGATTGCCCAAATGCTTTACCCTTTAAATTAACCAAATTGGATCAGCCAGCCATCTTTTAAAAGAGGAAAACGGAGATGCTAGAATATCAAATTTATGAATCCCTAATATCCAGAATCCCCCCAAAATAACTTTGGTCAAATGTGCACTATTTATTTTTTCAGACATTTTTGCCTCAAATCTCAACGTGGAATCGTTTGATATGACGAGCTGAGCTAGTCCACATGTTAGCCAGGAAGATTCATTTTTGACGAGACAGGAATCTAGTATCATCAGTGTCTTGTCTCATACTTCCTGTCCCAAATGTTTTACTGTAGCTCTTGGTTCCTGCCTGGATGTTCTAGAAAATCCATCCAAAAAGAAGAGAGTCCAAGAATGCAAGATTTTTTTTTTTTAACTCTTTTTCACAATATGGCTGTTGGACTTGACCTTTATACGAGTTATCCTCCATAAGAACATGAAAGGAGATTTAAAAAAAAAGGTCTTCACACCTTTTCTAGAGGTTCAAATGTGCCACTAATTCTAACCAGGAATTTCTCCTTTTAGTCTAAATTTTGGAGTTACAGTCCAAATCCCAGGTCTTCCACCAGAAGCTGTGCAACTTGGGCAAGTTTTTGACCATTAAATTTCAGTTTCCTCATCTGTAAAATGGGTATAATTTTAATATTACCTTAATAGGGCTTATGTAAGGGTTATGTAAATTAATACATGCAAAAGGCTTAACACAGTGTACCGGGAATTTAATAAATAAGTGAGCACATAATATTTTTTCTTAATACTCTTGCTGTTACTGCATTTTTCATATGATAAACATTGTGAATCTTGGGTGTTCCTGTCACTCTTAGAAAGATTAACAGAACATTAGAAGATTCTTGACTTTTTCCTCCTGCAGTGACTTTCTGAATCTTTACCTTTGCTCCCAAATCTTCATCTGGGCCCGTTGTGATGGACAGCGCCATCTCTCACGGCCTTATTTATTTCCAGTCCTTATTATACTTTACTGTTTGATATTGCTGTCTAGCTGTGTATTTTCCAGAACATTAATAAATCATAAGATTCCTGACCTTCACTGACTCCTTTCAAAACCCTGTGACTAATTTTTCTTTAAAATATTTTCTGCTTTTTCCTTAAAGAGGATCCCCAAAATAACATAAGCTTCAGAACCCACAAATCCTGAATTCACCTCTGGTGGTATTTCGTTTCTTTTTAATACACAGTTAAAGAAAGAGAAACATTTGGAGACCAAAGAGTGGAAATATTTTATCTCCAAGCAGGAAGTCTCTTCCATCTGAAAGGTTAAGTCCTGAGAGATAATGATCTGGGGAGGAGAAATGGAGGATCTTTTAGAGCCAGAAGACTTTCCTACCATATAGGAAAGTGAAGTTTCTGAGTGTTGTTAATTGGCAGGTGATGTCAAGGGTTGCCAGTTATTTAGGTAAGGCTGGGTTGGATGGTGGTAGAATACTATGTTAATGGGTACTCACCTTGGTGTTATGGAGACCAACTGACTCTACTGCATCAGTGAAGCGAGTGATTTGGGATTATATCGCCCAGTAATTCTGCACCAGTGTCAGCAGTCTGGTCTGGCCAAGGTTTATCAACACTAAAATAACTTCCCTCATTTCCAAGAGACTGTTCTCTCGTTGTTCATTTCTTACTGCTTGAGCTACTTCTAAGTTTCCTTTAGGGAAGGTAGTTCTTTTTCCTCTGCTTATCTCATAAATATTGAAGCTCTTAAGGTCCCAACATCAGCCTATCACTCTTCACCTTCTGTGACCTCTTCCTGAGTGGCCTTATCCTTTTATATGACTTCAGATCCTGCTGATGTTAATAATTCCCCAGTCATACTTCCAATGAATTCCTGTTGCACTTTTTCTTTACCATTTTCTTTGTTCCCATTCTTTCTTAGACCTTAGACCTTCCTTCTACGTTCATTTTCCTACTTCATAGATTCTAGCCTTTACAGATTTTATTAGACAGATTCTGTTGGTGGTAAAAATTTTCAACTTTGGTTTCTTTAGTAATGCCCTTATTTTACCATTATTCTTGAGAGTTTTTCTGGGTGTCCAATTACTAGGTTTTTTTTTTTTTTTTTTTTTCCTTAGCAATTTACAGATTTTACTTACTGCTTTCTGTGTTCCCTGTTGCTATTGAGAACTCAGTCATCATTTTAATTGTTATTTCTCATAGGTGTGTCTCCTTTTCTCTCTGGGTGCTTTTTAAAGATCTCATTGTATTGGTTGTTCAACACTTTTTTTGTAAGGTGTATGACTGTTTCTCTTTATTTGGATTAGGATTCTTTGGGACTTCTGATGCTGGGAATTTGAGTTTGTCACCGATTCTAGAAAATACTCAGACAATATTTAGTTAACCCTTTCATGCTTTTTATTCATGCTTAGTGGTATGTATAGGGACTATGAACTTTTTCAGTCCCTGCAGTTTATTGCTGAGCTGCTATACCATTGAGAGTGCATGTAGCCACAAGGCAGGGGCCTTTATCACTGCTTGAAACTGAAGAGATTGTTGTGTGCTGCAAATGACTGTTTTTACAGTGTATTGTATGAGGTGTCTGAATTTTTTGGTAGGAAAAATGGAAATTTTGCAATGTACCATATGTACCTGTAGACCCCAGTGGGGTAAGCTTGTGGGAGGGAGCAAGAGAAAAAATTTATACTGCCTACCAAAAATCCAGACACACTCAATGATTCAGAATGCTTCTGTTAATGAAAACACATGGTATTAACAAAAAAGTCAAAGCAGAAAATATTTGGGTCACCAAAGAGTTAAATAGGGCTTCTTCCCGATTCTCCTTTATCTCTTCTTCATATATTCTAAGTATATGTTAGACCTCCTTCCTCTATCTTCCAAGTTCCTTGGTTTTTCTATCTTAATTTCTATGTCTTTTCTTCCCTACCTTGCAATCTAGGTAATTTCTTCAATTCTGTCCAGCAGTTCATTAATTTCTCTTCAACTGCATCAAATTTGCTGTAGTCAAATTTGAGTGTGTATTTCTAATTTTTATTGGTATATTATTCAGTTCTAGAAGTTATGTATATATATATTTTACATCTGCCTAGATATTTTAAATAGTGTCTTTCTCTTTGTTCACACTTTAAATGTTCTATTTTATTTTTAAAAACATATTAAATATGTTCATTTTCTATTGTGAATCTAAAGACAGCAGAATCTGTAGTCTTTGTGGGTCTGATTCTCTGGTTTGTTTTTGCTTCTGCTGAACACTGGTGGTGTAGCGGTTAAGTGCTACAGCTGCTAACCAAAGGATCGACAGTTCGAATCCGCCAGGCGCTCCTTGGAAACTCTATGGGGCGGTTCTACTCTGTCCTATAGGTCGCTGTGAGTCGGAATCACCTTGACGGTACTGGGTTTTGGAATTATGGTGACTTATGCTCACCAGGGTTTGGTAATTTTTATTGACAAGAAAAGGGCTAAGTCTATTCTACATTTGATAAACTGACAGAAAAGAACTAATCTCAGCCTGAATAATTAAAAGGAAATGCATATAGAGACACATCGAGGTGAAAGATCAGAACAGTTCTCCATGCAGGTAATTTAGTTTAAAATAGCCTTGTTTTAGTAATGCTAAGTCCAATGAAATTAAAAAAATTCTAGACCCCAGGGAAACAGCACAGTACCTCCAGGGCAACAGTGAGCTTTGGCAATGTGTTATTGTTTTTATTTTGCTTTTGAATATTTCCATCATTATCTTGCCAGCTCAGCTCTGCATTTAGACAGTTGGATTTTTCAATTTTGTTTTTGGTTTTGTTTTGTTCAGTCCATCACTTTAGGTACTTTAGTACCGGAAATGTATCTGAGGGTATTTAATTATGTAATATATAATATTACTATGTTTCTGGAAATGAAAGTCAGAGGTAGATGATTTTAAAAATACAGATACCCAGAAATCATCTAACCCCAAGTTTTCGTTTATAAAAGAACATATGCATGACTTGCTGACCTTGTTCATCCCCAGCACCAAGCTTACCCATTGCTATTGACCAGATTCCAACTCATAGCAATCCTATAGGACAGCGTAGAACGGAAATTCCCCATAAGGTTTCCTATGCTGTAATCTTTACGGAAGCAGACTGCCACATCTTTCTCTCATGGAGCAGCTGGGGGGATTGACTAGCCATCCTTTTGGTTAGCAACCGAGCGCTGAACCATTGAGTCTACCAGGGCTCCTGATATCAAGCTACATAGCTACAATGCGTTTTCCATGTCTAAGTACACGTGTTATTTCTTACTACAGCCTGGAGAACTAGGCACAAAAAATGTAGCTATTTTCAAATTTGTTAGAAAGTAAGAGATTTACTTGCTAAGTTAATTTTACATTTTCATTTATCCTAAATTTTTTCACTATATTTTAGTGGAATATAAAAGTGGCATTTTTTGTGTAATTTTTCTTCTCTAGAGTTGCCAGCATAACTACTATGAGGATGCAAAAGCCTATGGATTCAAAAATAAACTAATTATAGTTGCAGCTGAAACAGCTGGAAATGGATTGTACAATTTTATTGTTCCTCTCAGGGCATATTATAGACCAAAGAAAGAACTGAATCCCATAGTACTGCTATTGGATAACCCGTAAGTATATTTTAAAATACACAAACAAGAAAAATAGCTCTTTATATTACATTATGTACATAAATATAAATGCTTTTAATTTATATGGAATATTTTAAATCAGATACATTATGGCTCATGAGTGGTCAGAAGGTATCTTCAGTGCTGTGTTAAAAAAAAAAAGTTATTTATTTCACAAATACAACCTAAAACATCGCTGGAATACTCTGAGCATTTCACTTAAAGCTGTTTTGCAAGTGGCCATTTTACTCACAATACAAGTAGGAAGTACACCACTGAAATAATTACAGTAATTTCCCCTAAATTAATGAACTAGCCTGGAAAATCTGCCAAAACTGGACAATTTTGCTGTCTTTCTAAAGAACCGTTAATTAACATGAGCATATTAACGATCTATTTCTATAACTTAGACTATGAAGCATCCTCATAAGTTATTAGAATTCTTCCACTGTTAAAACTTGCATCTTGTAACATTTTATTTTGAAAACGTTGGTCTGACTTATTTTTGTGAAATAAGACTACTTCATTATTATAAAATTCTTATGAAAGTATAAACATAGATCGCTCAATATAATAGTCAAAACCGTTGTATTATAAAACTATGATATTTGTCTCCTTGACTTGAAATTAGTAGCAGATGATCCTTAGATCGATACCAGATTTTATGATCCTCCAGTGCTCCCCTTTCATTTCAAAATGACACAAATTTCAGTATTAACTAAATTTAGCCAAATTTTGTTACTTTCTCTCTGTTTCAAAATTATGAAAAGTACTTTCTCAAAACAGCTGCATCTCTACAATATATTACAACTTTTTGCCATTGTTTATTCTGAATATACCGATATTAAAAAAAACAATACAGAGGTTATCATTAATGCAATTTTTTAATATCATCATCACAATGGTAATCAACTCTAAAAATTGAGCACACCTATAGAGTTTTCATTTGACAATTTTTTTTTTAAGTATGGCAACTCCTCGACTTTTCTGATTCAATTTTGACGTCTGAGAAAACACGAGATATGTTTAGAGTAGATATAAGGAAACAGAAATTTGGGTCCAGTGTCAGAAGATATAAAAGATCCTTAATATAAATCTAAGGAGAATAAAAACTAGGTTGTGGAATGGATATAGTGGTTGTATCCAAAAACCAAACCAGACCCTTTGCATCGACTCCAACCCTGTAGAACCAACTAGGACTGCCCCATGGGGTTTCCAAGAAGTGGTTAGTGGGTTTGGTTTGAACTGCAGTGCCTCCAAAACCTTTTGAACAGCTCCCCTATCCTGAAGCTTCTCTGGTAGGAAGCTCCGAAGTATTTGATGAGCCGGCATGCCAGAGATGCTCAAGTAACGATGTGAATTCAGTTTTTCAGGTTTTGTCTCTTCTTGCCCACTCCCCAGTTGACAGAATTCAAAATGGGCATTTACAAATTGATTGGCTTAGAGCATCCCCATTGTGTAGGTCTTGGGCGAGACTGGATTAATTCAGGTCCCAGGTAACAGAAATATAGGAAGAGGCTTGAGAAGAAAAAAGAAATGGAATTGTCTTTTAGAATCCCTCTGTCAGGGCTAAGGTTAAAACTATCCTTTCCCTGCTCTATATTACTTTGACATAATTTTGTCTTCAGGTGAAAACCTCCCAAAAGACTCAGTCTACCCATACAGGGGAGTGGAGTTCATTCCATGGAACAATCTTTAGTCATGCTCAGTAATCCCATCTCAGAAACACTTAACTCCTTTTCTCCACCTCTCATTATCCCAGGTGAGAAGATGGCAAGAACCTAGAGTCCTTCACACATGTACTTCATATAGATTATGTAGTAGCTATAGCCAAATCAGTTCCTTCCTGGTTTTGAACAAATAGTTTACCAAAATGCCTGATTCCTGAACAGTTGATTGATTTGCATATTAGAATTGTAAAATTCAAGTGTTGTTTCTTCAGTCATAATCCCTAAATCTGATCAGTTACAGAAAAATCTGAAAACTGTTTCTCCTAATTATTGGCAAATGCAAATTGATCAGTAGCATAAGTATATATATAATAAGTAATAGATGTGGCTTTTATCATAGAATATTTTATTTGAATGGGACCATATAAGTTAATGTTTACATCCACCCTCTGTTCATTGTAGTAATAACTGTTGAGCATTTACTATGTCAGTCATCATACTGTCTGTTTGTCGGGTGCCTTCGAGATGGTTCCCACTCATAGTGACTCTGGAGGACAGGGGAGAACTGCCCCATTGGGTTTCCTAGGCTCTAATCTTTATATGAGCAGATCACCAGGTCTTGTCTCCCACCATGCCACTAGGAGGGTTCAAACTGCCAACCTTTTGGTTAGCAGCTGAGTACTTAACCACTGCACCATTCCTTGTGTCATCACACTAGACATTTTATTTTAATCCCATAAGAACTGTATCTACATCATGTACTAATGATTTAGCCTCAGAGAGATGGATGGGCCAAACAGCTCAAGATCTCAAAGCTTACAAGTCACAAGGATAATATTTAAATGAACCAAAATCCATGTGACTTGGTTAAACCACAGCCTCTTATTTTGCATATGAGGAAGCAGAGACTTGAAGAAGTTCACTGACCTTTCCAAGGTCAATTCTAGGACTAGAACCTGCAAGTTATTCCTAATTTATTGTTCATTCTCAAATGTTTGTATGACCTTACCTCACTTCCAGTTATATGTGGGAAAAAATATTTTTGTCAATTCTTTTTAGAAATGAGAGTGTATTTTAACTCTTGATTATTTTACTGTTTAAAATCCCCTCTTTTTTTCCTAAGATTTACATTTTGGAGTCCAGTGATTCACATGATATTGTTTTTAGATGATTTTTTGTGGGATTTGACTTTATTTCAAAGGATTTGGGTAGAAGTGCACGCTGTAAAATTTAATAGCTTCCTGTGTGCTTCTTGAAAGTGGTGTCTAAAATCTTTATTTGTTGTCCTCTGTTCCTTTGGTCAGGAATGAGAAAACAAAAATGAAACACTAATAAATAAGGTTCCCAGATGTGTTATGTAATCCTTTAAAAAAATAAAATAAAAATTCAACAAAGTGATGCCTGTTGCTCTGCCATGGCTTGTATTTTGTAATCAGTTTCACAGTATTCCAAAGAAATATGATGCTTTCTTCTTAAAAATATTTCTGTGTCATGAGAATTTATACAGTAATGATTGTTGTACTTGCACAATTAGTAGTTAGTTTTTGTGGGGTTTGATTTTTTTTTTAATTTACATGAGTATTACTGAAAATAATATTCAGTGCATGGCTCTTTAGGAAATTTATTTCAAAGATCAATTTATTTAGTATAATGGAAATAAATAATAACTGAGATGTTAAAGTAAGTTCACTTATAATACATGCATACATAATAAGCCAAAATAAGTGTTCAAAATGTTTCCAAATGAAAGCCTTCTAGATCTCTAAATAAAACAAATTGCGTTCACAAATTCTCTTGGTACTGGTTTATTAGGACTTGTGTCAGTTCTAACTGGTTGACCATCTGATTCTGATTGGTTGTTGTGCCATACTGATTTTAAATATTTTGATTACCACCCCAAACTTAAAGTTCATCTAGTCATCTGATAAAGCTATTTCATGAGAGGCGAAAGGGAGTCAGAAGCTTCGTAGTATCTTACCCAAAGGCACACAAAGATTAAATGCAAGATCCAGGCTTATGCTTCAAATTTCCCAAGACCTGTTTATACTATTTGTTTATTAAATCAATCTTCTTCTCGAATAGAATGCCAAGAACTTCATTTCAGCTCACTTCAATAGTAATGATAAAACTTCTGATGCGTCAGAGTCCACATTAAAGAAGCTTAAACTTCGCACTCGTATGGATCTGTGATAAGGTCTAAAGTCACCTTCTTGTAGTCCTGTTATGCGTTACTGAATCTCTGTAAGCCTGTTTTCCCGTTCATAAAATGGGCATAACATCTTATCTTAAGTTACTGCGAAACTAAATAAGATAACGTAAACAAAGCGTTAGTGCAGCGTGGTTGTCAGCTGCCATGGAGCCAGCCCCCGACTCCTGGCGACCCCATGCGCAACAGAATGAAACACCATCCCCAGGACTGGTTGCAAATGGAACCAATGGGATCCATAGGGCATTCATTGGCTGAGTTTTGGAAGTAAATTGCCAGGCCTTTCTTCCGAGTCCATGTTGTTAGCCTGGAAGCTCCTTAACACACAAGCCTTCACCGACAGACAGGTAGTGGTGAATTGGCCAGAATTGAAGCTGGGACTCCTGCACGTAAGGCAAGAATTCTATCACTGAACCACCAACTACTCCCATCTGACTCATAAAACACAGCTAGGAAATGTCAGTTCCTCTTCTGCCAATCAAAACAAACACAAAAAAACACTGTCATTATTCAAACAGTGTGTGAAAACCCAAGTAACAAAAAAAAGTTTCCCAAGTACTTGAAATTAAACTAATTGTATATTTTTTAGGAAGAAATAAACTATTTAAAAGGAATTATGAAATGCTAACTAATAAACTCATTGTGTAAAGACATACGTAGGTATTGATACACATATATAGGGAAAATATTGAAGTTGTATCTGTATTTTTAAAAAAGAAATAATAGTTAATTAATATCCTAATTGCTTTCAAAGTTAACTGCACTCAGTTTTTATATTTGAAGTAAAGAAATTTTGTTTACGTTAGTTATTAGTTAAACGGGAAAGAAATAATGGTGTTGGATTTTGCAAATCCATGCAAATTCACAAACCTCTTTATTTCCTTGCAATTACTAATTAATACTTTCATAAAGTGACAGTTTTTATAATGAGAGTTTTCATAAGGGTAGGAGGTCATAGCCTCATAAGTCATCAACTTTCTTATTAGAATTAACGTTAGGACTCTGATGAATGCATTCATTTTTCTTCTACTCACTAGCATCAGTTATTTTTTGTGTTTGTTGAATTTATCTTTCTTTTATTACTTATTAGTTTCAGCAGGTTTTCTTTTGGTCTATGCATTATTAATTATGCCCTTGATCCATTTTCCTGTCATGTTCATTTTCTCTTATTTTTTTGAACGACTCTATTTATTATGCCAGTTCTATCAGTGGGTGTTGGATAGGTAACAATCTTGTGTTTATTTAAAAATTTTTATGTCCAGCTATATGGTTAAAGCTATCAGTTATTTCCATCACATTTTCTTAATGTAATTTTTAGCATAGATAGGCTTTCTCTATTTAGCAGTCAGATAAGAAGTTTCATACATTTTATCCTGTTTATGGATTCATTTTTCTAAGTCCAACTCTTCATTCATCTGTACTTTGGGAGTGTAATATAAAAAAGGTATGTCTCCTACTTTTATGAATATTTTCCATTTTGTAATGTTTCTCAGTACTTGCCTTTCAATACAGTTGTGACGGTTTTCCTCGCCAATTAAATGTCTCTCAGTGACTAAAAAGATTATTCTGTTAAAAGCTTATGATTGTAGTTATGTTATTTATCAACTGCTCACCTCTTTGGAAACCCTGGTGGCGTAGTGGTTAAGTGCTACAGCTGCTAACCAAAAGGTTGGCAGTTCAAGTCCGCCAGGCGCTCCTTGGAAACTATATGGGGCAGTTCTACTTTGACCTATAGGGTCGCTATGAGTCGGAATTGACTCGACGGCAACAGGTAAGATATAGTAACCACGTTAGTGCAATAAGCATTCTTGCCAATTTATGTAAATGAGCCAACACAATACCGCTAAATGTGCAATCAATTTATTCTTTACATTTCCTGTTTCCTTTTAAACCATCTTTACTGAGAGCAGCAGCAGATCAATCTGATATTTATATAAAATTAAATTTGCAAACAATATACAGCATTAGACCCCCTACATTAGATAATGGTTCATGGGATTTTATTTAGCTTGTAACATAGCTGAGTTCATGTCAGGATGAATGGCATTATCACAATACAGATGTTAATTCTGACTTCTAGGGATTTAGTTGTGTACTGTAAATACACTTTTGTGGCAGAAATGAATATTACTGAAATTCATGAATTTCCTAGACCAAGGCAATCATTTTGATAAATGATCTCTACTAGAAAAACCACAAATAGAAAGAATCCCTTTTTTAGTTTTAACTTGTAAAAGGATCGATGTAGCATAATGACTTAACTTTGACTTTGTCGTCAATGACCATAGTACTTCTAGTTACACAGAGAAAACGTTCAACATCTTTGTTTAAACATATGATTCAATAATATTAAATACTGGTGCAAGAATTTATCTGTCACAGAGGGCAGCATGAAGAAATTGAAATGATATCAACTTAAGAAAAAAAAATTTTTTTTTAGACTTAAGAGGATGGGTCAAATTAAAAAGGCAATGATTCCAGCCAGGGTATTTATCTGCGATTAATAACGAAGAATTATAGACTCAACTCTGCTACACAGAAGTTATGGGTACTTGAGCTACTTTATCTGACTGGAACTCTATGACTTTTTCAGATCTAAGAGTGATAAAATAAAAATAGCCAGAAAAAGATATACACTAAAGAGTTTTCAATCCCACAAATCTCAGTGGTGTAAAACAATGAGAGTTTTTTTCTGGGTTGCAAAAACACCACTGGAAATTCAGGTGACTCAGAATGGCTTTCCTCTATTCCTTGGCTCAGCAATCCAGGCTTGACATTTGTAACCTCCCATGTGCTTCCCCAACCACTAAAACGGGAGAAAGAGATCAGAAGGGTTTTGTATCAGCAGGTAAACTGTCTGGCCTGGATGACCCTCCTTTAAGAAGCAGAGAAGTGCCCAGAAAGAGAGGAAAGCTAGGAGTCTCTATTATATGCACTATCATTTACTACTACTGGGATTATATAGTACTGGTATAGTATTTGTGGACAATATACAAGAATGATAATCTGCAAACAAAAACAAACATCAGCATCTTAAAAAAATGTTTATGACTCTTGATTCAGTAATAAGTTTTCCATAAACATTTTGAAGTACATTATGAAAAGCCATGCTAAAAAAATTTTAACCATAGATTCCGTAGCAGTGTTATGTATAATAGCAAGGAATAATGTAAAACCTCAACAATTAACAGCGAATTATTCAAAATAAATTGTAAATCCAATAATTGAAGACTTTTAAAAATTAACTATGGCACTATATTTATAAGGTGTAACAATTTGGGGTTGTTTAAAAAGTCACAAAGAAATTTAATGACGGGAGAAATTTAATCAATATTACAACAGTGACAGTCTTTGGAAGGCTTCTGTTTTTATGCTTCTACGTATCGAGCATGTTTTTCTTTAGTGTGTAAAGAGGGTTGAGAATGATCAACAGGAAGAAGATAAGTCAGGGAGAAGAGTTATCTAACTGGGGATAAATACCTGGGAAAATGTAGGTGCTATAAAAAAAATAAATAAAAAATAATTTTTTTTTTTTTTTTTATAATTCTGTTTACCTGGGATTTTCTTCTCTTACACCAGGCAGACTCCTACTCATCCTTCAGCACACATATTAGATATCGCCTCTTGATTGTTACCCAATTCTGCTTCCTCAGCATACTTTATTACCTTTTTTTCCAAATTAAAACATGTATTATAATTTGGTGCTTCTTTATATATATTTTCCTAAAGACTCTGTATTTCTTATAGTACAAGTTAATACTATCTTCTTTTTTTGCATATGCAGAAGTATATTAAACTGTCTGTTATATAAAATGCTTTGGGTACCTATGTGCTAGGTGAATAGGGTGCCTGAGTGAATTAATAACTTTATAAAGTAAATGCAATAGATTAAATAATTTCTAAGGAATCTTCCAGGCTTATGATTCTTTGACAATCTGCAGATAAGTAAATATTTCAGTTATAATAAATATTTGTTCAATATAACTGTTGAGTAAATAAAATGAAAAGTGATTTACCTTCATTTTAATTTTATATAATTCATTTTTTTGCATTGGTACATATATTTATTTATTGATTTGTTGATCTATTGATATATTAGGGGGAATGTTTTCATTCTATGTATATATATCCCTTGGAGAAGATTGCCCTTATTCATTATCCTAATTTGGTTCCCTATGCTTAAGATTTCTAAAAAAACAGTAATCATTAGTTTTTCATTTTGCAAGGCTTTCTTCACATAAGTAACTTTCAAATTCACTAATGAAGTTTCTTTATTCCTAAGTGAGAGGATCAATTCAGTATCTTGGTAGATTTATGCCATAATGTTTCTGATTTAGATAATTGAAATACAAATTGTTTTTATGATTATGAGTACATTCTGTTGTTCATAACAAGTGCAAATAACAATTTCTGATTAATGTTAACAAAAATATCACTTTAAAATTAATCTTGTTAGCAGTGTTTAGTTTTGGAAATGCGAACTAAGTCAACTTACTTCCTTTCCCTAGAAGTGCTACCACTGTGTGACATTGTGTTTCATTTTGTAACCCATCTGCTACTTAGGCCAGATATGCATTTTCTGGATGCAATCTGTTGGTTTCCCATGGTTTACTACATGGTGGGCTCTATTGACAAGTAGGTGACACGGCCTTTGCACACTTACTGGCGTGCTGTCCTGTGATTTGTCATGTGCTGTGCCTCGTTGCTGCATGATGAGTGTACTTGGTCATGTCGGTATTGCAAAGGTGGTATCTTTTGCATGTCAAGCTTATGTTCTTGTGTTATACATTTTGCACCTGAAATTCCTAAACAGTACCCTAGTGCTGAAAAAGAAAACCTTGCTGCATGTCAATTTGGTCAAGTTTGCTCAGTTTCTAAAATTATTTCAGTTTTGCGCCTTTTGTAAGAACATCATCATTAGCGTCGACATAGTGATAGAGGAAACCTAAAGGTTCAGCATTGTGTTGCATTGATAGCATTAACATAATTTCTGGAAACTTCAAAATAATTTTGAAATGCTCATGGTAAAAGTCAGACATGAATTGAACCATGTACTTAAAAGTTTACTTTATTCTAGTCACATATACCAGAGTCTGTAATTTCTAAATTATTTGTTAATTAAAAGGTCAAGTATGTGCAATGCATTAGGATCGAAGTACAAATTCTTACATATGCATCAAGGTGACCTTATACAAATATAAAAAAAAAAAATCAGAAAAATAATACACTGGAAATAATATAAAATGTTACTTTTCCATTAAAAAAAAAACTTTCAGCTAGAACCTTTTAAAATAAATGGCAAAATTTAACAATGGAGAACCTTATGGCTTTTATTGTATCCTGTAGATTAGAAAAAACCCTACGTTTTGTAATTTTGAAAGTGTTTATTGACTGTGGACACATTAAAGATCAAACGCCGGATTAAAACGTGTTTAGCCTTCAATCTACATACCGTCACTTACATCATCTGTTGTCTTATTACTAACCAATTAACTGAAATGTAATTTAGGTATACTAAAACTTCTACCGAAATCCGTGAAAGTCGAATTCGAAATAAAATCCACCCTTATTTTGTAACCACCGATGTTGCTTTGAAGTGACAATGCTCTGTTAGACTAATTAGAAATATAGTATATTTAAAAAATAAAGAATAAATCTCCTATCAGCATCTTCTCATGTAAACTGTGAAGTAAATATTTCCCTATAAAAGTGAGAGGTACTTGCAGAGAGGAAAAGAAAAACAGAAGGCATCAAATCCTGTAATTTTTGAAGCTGGGTGATACGGAGGTTCATTACACAAGTCTCTTTTGTATATATTTAATATTTTCGATTAAAAAAAAGACTCTATGAACAAATGAAAAGGTACTCTCAAGCACTTCCTTGCACTCCTACATTCACATTCTAGTCCTCCTTAGAAAAAGTGGGTGGAAAGAGGGAGGCATTGCCAGATTATGTGACAATTTTTCCATCCAGATTGACCTCTTTCCTGTACTGCCATCTGGTGGCCAAACTGTGTAAAGCAACCGTGCTGAAGTAAAAATAAGGCATTTGCCTTGCTAGGTAGAGTAGTGGGGAAAATTATGGTAGATACGAGTTAAAAGTCAGGAGCTTATTTAAAAAGGTTAAAATACAATGCAGCAAATATTCAATAACTAAAAACTAATATTTTAAAGTTAAAACATGAACAAAAAAGTTTGATTTTTCAGAAATATTGTAATTTTTTGTATTTTCTATACATTACTCATTTTTTAATCATAATTACTATAATAATTTTCCAAGTTTAGGTGTAAGCTACAGCAGCCGATGTTTTGAGGATGGAGTTCACTGACAAAGAGGGTTTTAGGTTGTTAGCTACGTACCACAGAGACTTTGCTAGTGAAATTTTTGTGAAGTATAAAATTCAACTTCATTACGTTATTCTGGTGGAACATTCATCTTTCCTATCTTAAATTCTATCTGTGTATCTTTATCTAGTCAAGCTTGCCTTCTGTCAAATTATTTTTTCCTATTCTATGTCAATAATTGCAATAGTTTGTTTTTAAATGCAGTAAAAAGAGATTGTAGGAGCTGACATATGAGAAAGTAGTTTACAGTTATAATAACGTGGTGTGAAAGGGTACAATTTAGGTTTCTTTTTTAGGGTCCATAGTGAGAAACATCACATTCATTTTCCATCTACCTCTTTTTTTTTAAATGTATTTTTATAGATGTAAGAACAATTCCGAATTTCCTAGATCAAAGAAGACCCAAGTATTTATAGAGATTTAAACTTGAAGGTCATCCATCGTATTGGTTGGATATTATGGACCTGGCACCTCTCTCCATAGGAAATGTATTTAGAATAACATTCTATTTCCACAGTCCTGGCCATATAATCTCTAGCCATAGAATCTCATTTTTTTCTGGAGGATTTGGACTTACGGCTTTTGTAATACTCTCTCGCCTTATAACAGGGAAAGACCTGCCTTCCCATAAAAGGAACATAATTCCCTCTAAAGAGACTTGGTTTATGCAACCAATCATACACTTTGAAAAGATCCTCAAGGGCTTGACTCCTCAACTTAAAACTCTAAAAGAAACTAAGGCTCTTTACGTTTTGCACTTCCAATTTTACCCATCTCTTCTTGCCTGTCTTCAATCATCTCTGTGCCTAGAGCATTCCTGCCTGCCTTCAAGTTCAGTCTCCCTCATCCAATTCAATCCTATTTTTTTAGGTTGTATGAAGCGGAGGCAATGAGAATAATAAATTCCCTGTTTCAGCTTCAGTGGAAACTTTTTTTTTTTTTTAATTCACTGGAAGAATAATAGGAGAGAGGGCTGACTCTTATTGCTCATAAGAAATTGTACCCTAGCTTAGCGGTTGCTTAAGGCAGCCAAAAAAATCAGGTTATTCAAACTCATACTCAAAAATTTTAGGCTGGCTAGACTATAGGCTTGAACACAACAGATATTATATACTATACACATGCTCATGACTGTGTATAAACAACCTGTAACATAACTCTGCCATAAAAACTAATAGATACTTAAATGTAAATATTTTGTGGTAATGTTTATTTATTACATTTGACCATCAAAACTAATACAGAAAGTATTCATTTATGCTTTACTAGGTGTATCTTAGGGTTAAAAATGCAAGTATTGCATCTTTGAGTGTGTTAATTGTAAAAAGAAAGATCTAAAATGTTCTATTTGATTATAAAATGGATATTTTCATTATTTTAATTATATAACTAATTAAAAAATAGATATTATTAAATAAAAAATCTTAATGCACATGTTTTGAAACAGTTGAAATCTAATGAAATGTGAAGAATCCAAACATACGATTTATTCTATATCAACAGAGAGTACTGTATTATTGTTCCCATCAATATCTACCTGTACATTCTTTGTATAGGCTCAGGAGATAAGCAAAATGTAGCATTGATCCTAATGTTGTGATTTATTTAAAACCCTTTTTTCTCCGCTTATTTTTATAAAAGTCTAGATGATTTACTCAGGTGTGGAGTGACTTTTGCTGCCAACATGGTGGTTGTGGATAAAGAAAGTACCATGAGTGCCGAAGAAGACTACATGGCAGATGCCAAAACGATTGTAAATGTACAGACCCTTTTCAGGTAAATCTCTGAATAACCCAACCCTGTTGTTTACCTGGTGGTAAACATGCGTGAAGTATTTGACTCTGACTCTGTGTGTGAGAAATGAACATGAGGTGCTTGCACTGAATTTCCAATCATTCATGCACTCATTTGATCATAAAGCAGATACTTCTTAACACCAAATATGTAGCAGTCATGGTTTATGGCAAGCCATCTATGTTTTAAATTTGATGTTACGCCTAGCAGTGACCAAACATGCATTTACATAACTGGGTAACTAAGACGGAAGGATTGCAAGACTGTGAACAGGTAATTTACCCATGTGAGAAGCCCCAACTTTATCCTCTCTTCCCTGTGTTTCATTAAATAACCTCGCTCCAGTGTGAATTTTCAGTATGATCATCTTTGGGTGAGAATGAGCAATCCTGACCAGAGAAAGATCCATGCAAGAAGCAACAACAAAATTATCTATACACCAAGACATATTCTCCCTTGAACTGATTCTCCTTAAGATCATTTGAAAATTTAAATATCTGGAAGGTTATTTCAGTTTTGGAACTTTTGCAGAAACCTAAATGAAATCTGAGCTACCAAATTATGAAAGTGAATAAAACAATTTCCATTCTGTCACCCCCCGCTTCACACCATCTTCCTATTTTCGTATTGAAATAAGGCACATATTGAGGTAAATTATCTCAGGTTATAGTTTGAGTTCAGAATTCAGAACAGCCTAGATGGGAGTCCCAGCACAGCTGAAAATTTATTGTATGATCATAGGCACATTACGTTCCTTGATTAAGCTTCGGTGTCATAATTATAAGGTGGTGTGAGATTTAGAAATATATAATCCCTTAGCAAATACCCAATAGTCTTTAATTATTCAGTAAATGTTACTTACTCACTGCCGTCAAGTCAATTCTGACTCATAGCGACCCTATAGGACAGACTAGAACTGCCCCATAGAGTTTCCAAGGAGCGCCTGGCAGATTCAAATGGCTGACCTTTTGGTTAGCAGCTGTAGCACTTAACCACTATGCCACGAGGGTTTCCTCAGTAAATGTTAGGAACTATAATTATTAGCAGTATAATTATCACTTTCATGTGGCAGATTAGAAAAGTCAGAGACCTTGGAACCTTATAGCAGCAAACTTCATCTGGGACAACCTCTATCCCAAAGGTCCCAGGTTCATTGGAGATGATATTCAAATCCTCCTGCAGACTTATTAACTTTGTGACCTTAAGTGTGTTTCCTAACCCCCCTGAAACTCAGTTTCCCTCACCTGTAAAATGCATGTGAAAAATAATCAACCCACCTTGTTAATGTAAGGATTCAAGATCAAGTATGTAAAGAATCTGTCATAGCATGTGGGAAATGTAAGTACTAAGTTAGACCTACCCCAGACTTGCACGGGAACCAGTTGTTCAGAAGAGGAATACACATAATAAAGTTACTAAAATACAGCAGCCCACTTGGAATATAGCTAATGTGTTACTAAACTGTATTAAGTATTAATCTAAAGGTAGCAAAACACATATTTGAAATACGACAGATGTAGAGCATTTTTTTTCCTCCAGAGGATAGAAAGGAAATTCTAGGTTCGAAAATTAATTCAGAGGGGTGAGATTTATAGGCAATTAATTTAAGTAAAATAATACTTTTTGATCCCATGCTTGGCAAAAGTTAATTATAGTTTTTTTAAATAATTTTTACTGTGCTTTAAGTGAAAGTTTACAAATCAAGTCAGTCTGTCACATATAAGCTTATATACACCTTACTACATACTCGCATTTACTCTCCCCCTAATGAGTCAGCCCGCTCCCTTCTTCCAATCTCTCCTTTCGTGATCGTTTTGCCAGTTTCTAACCCTCTCCATCCTCCCATCTCCCCTCCAGACAGGAGATGCCAATACAGTCTCAAGTGTCCACCTGATAGAAGTAGCTCACTCTCCATCAGCATCTCTCTCCAACCCATCGTCCAGTCCCTTCCATGTCTGATGAGTTGTCTTCGGGAATGGTTCCTGTCACGGACCAACAGAAGGTTTGGGGACCATGACCACTGGGTTTTTTCTAGTCTCAGTCAGACCATTAAGTCTGGTCTTTTTATGAGAATTTGGGGTCTGCATCCCACTGTTCTCCTGCTCCCTCAGGAGTTCTCTGTTGTGCTCTCTGTCAGGGCAGTCATCGGTTGTGGCTGGGCACCATCTAGTTCTTCTGGTCTCAGGATGATGTAAGTCTCTAGTTCATGTGGCCCTTTCTCTCTTGGGCTCATAGTTATCGTGTGACCTTGGTATTCTTCATTCTCCTTTGATCCAGGTGGGTTGAGACTAATTGATGCATCTTAGATGGCCGCTCGTTAGCATTTAAGACCCCAGACGCCACAGGTCAAACTGGGATGCAGAATGTTTTCATAATAGAGTTTATTATGCCAATTGAGTTAGAAGTCCCCTTAAGCCATAGTCCCCAAACCCCTGCCCTTGCTCCATTGACCTTCGAGGCATTCAGTTTATCCTGGAAACTTCTTTGCTTTTGGTCCAGTCCAATTGAGCTGACCTCCCCTGTATTGAGTATTGTTCTTCCCTTCACCTAAAGTAGTTCTTATCTACTAACTAATCAGTAAATAACCCTCTCCCACCCTCCCTCCCTCCCCCCTCTCGTAACCACAAAAGAATGTGTTCTTCTCAGTTTATACTATTTCTCAAGAACTTATAATAGTGGTCTTATACAGTATTTGTCCTTTTGCATCTGACTAATTTCACTCAGCATAATGCCTTTCAGGTTCCTCCATCTTATGAAATGTTTCCCAGATTCGTCACTGTTCTTTATCGATGTGTAGTATTCCATTGTGTGAATGTACCATAATTTATTTAACCATTCATTCGTTGGTGGACACCTTGGTTGCTTCCAGCTTTTTGCTATTGTAAACAGTGAGTATTGTTTCTGAAATAAACATGGGTGTGCATATATCTGTTCATGTAAAGGCTCTTATTTCTCTAGGGTATATTCCGAGGAGTGGGATTTCTGGGTAGTATGGTAGTTCTATTTCTAACTTTTTAAGAAAATGCCAGATAGATTTCCAAAGTGGTTATACCATTTTACAGTCCCACCAGCAGTGTAGAAGAGTTCCAATCTCTCCGCAGCTCCCCTCGAACATTTATTATTTTGTGTTTTTTGGATTAATGCCAGCCTTGTTTTTTTTTTTTTGGAGTGACATGGAATCTCATTGTAGTTTTAATTTGCATTTCTCTAATGGCTAATGATCGAGCGCATTTTCTCATGTGTCTGTTAGCTGCCTGAATATCTTCTTTAGTGAAGTGTATGTTCATATCCTTTGCCCATTTTTTGATTGGGTTGTTTGTCTTTTTGTGGTTGAGTTTTAACAGAATCATATAGATTTTAGAGATCAGGCGATGGTCAGAGATGTCATAGCTGAAAAATTTTTCCCAATCTGTAGGTGGTCTTTTTACTCTTTTGGTGAAGTCTTTAGATGAGCATAGGTGTTTGATTTTTAGGAGGTCCCAGTTATCTGGTTTCTCTTCATCATTTTTAGTAATGTTTTGTATTCTCTTTATGCCTTGTATTAGGGCTCCTAAGGTTGTCCCTATTTTTTCTTCCATGATCTTTATCGTTTAAGTCTTTATGTTTAGGTCTTTGATCCACTTGGAGTTATTTTTTGTGCATGGTGTGAGGTATGGGTCCTGTTTCCTTTTTTTGCAAATGGATATCCAGTTATGCCAGCACCATTTGTTAAAAAGACTATCTTTTCCCCAATTAACTGACACTGGGCCTTTGTCAAATATCAGCTGCTCATATGTGGATGGATTTATATCTGGGTTCTCAATTCTGTTCCATTGGTCTATGTGCCTGTTGTACCAATACCAGGCTGTTTTGACTACTGTGGCTGTATAATAGGTTCTAAAATGAGGTAGAGTGAGGCCTCCCACTTTCTTCTTCTTTTTCAGTAATGCTTTACTTATCTGGGGCTTCTTTCCCTTCCATATGAAGTTGGTGATTTGTTTCTCCATCACTTTAAAAAATGTCATGGGAATTTGGATTGGAAGTGCATTGTATGTATAGATGGCTTTTGGTAGAATAGACATTTTTACTATGTTAAGTCTTCCTATCCATGAGCAAGGTATGTTTTTCCACTTATGTAGGTCCCTTTTAGTTTCTTGCAGTAGTACTTTGTAGTTTTCTTTGTATAGGTCTTTTCTACCTTTGGTAAGATTTATACCTAAGTATTTTATCTTCTTGGGGGCTACTGTGAATGGTATTGATTTGGTGATTGCCTCTTCGATGTTCTTTTTGTTGATGTAGAGGGATCCAAGTGACTTTTGTATATTTATCTTGCAACCTGTGACTCTGCCGAACTCTTCTATTAGTTTCAGTAGTTTTATGGAGGATTCCATAGGGTTCTCTGTGTATAAGATCATGTCATCTGCAAATAGAGATACTTTTACTTCTTCCTTGCCAGTCTGGATGCCCTTTATTTCTTTGTCTAACCTAATTGCTCTGGCTAGGACCTCTAGCACAATGTTGAATAAGAGCAGTGATAAAGGGCAGCCTTGTCCGGTTCTTGTTCCCAAGGGAAATACTTTCAGGCTCTCTCCATTTAGAATGATGTTGGCTGTTGACTTTGTATAGATGCCCTTTGTTATGTTGAGAAATTTTCCTTCAATTCCTATTTTGCTGAGAGCTTTTATCATGAATGGGTGTTGGACTTTGTCAAATGCCTTTTCTGCATCAGTTGATAAGATCATGTGGTTTTTGTCTTTTGTTTTATTTATATGGTGGATTACATTAATGGTTTTTCTAATATTAAACCAACCTTGCATACCTGGTATAAATCGCACTTGGTCGTGGTGGATTATTTTTTTGATAAGTTGTTGAATTCTATTGGCTAGAATTTTGTTGAGAATTTTACATCTATGTTCAAGAAGGATATAGGTCTGTAATTTTACCTAGTTTTGTTATCAGGGATTTGGTGGCTTCATAGAATGAGTTAGGTAGTATTCCATCATTTTCTATGCTTCGAAATACCTTTAGTAGTAGTGGTGTTAACTCTTCTCTTAAAGTTTGGTAGAACTGGGCAGTGAAGCCGTCCGGGCCAGGGCTTTTTTTTGTTGGGAGTTGTTTGATTACTTTTTCAATCTCTTTTTTGTTATGGGTCAATTTAGTTGTTCTACTTCTGATTGTGTTAGTTTAGGTAGGTAGTGTTTTTCTAGGAATTCATCCATTTCTTCTAGGTTTGCAAATTTGTTAGAATACAATTTTTCATAATAATCTGATATGATTCTTTTAATTTCAGTTGGGTGTGTTGTGATATGGCCCATCTTGTTTCTTATTTGGGTTATTTGTTTCCTTTCCTGTATTTCTTTAGTCAATCTGGCCAATGGTTTATCAATTTTGTTATTTTTTTCAAAGAACCAGCTTTTGGCTTTGTTAATTCTTTCCATTGTTTTTCTGTTCTCTAATTCATTTAGTTCAGCTCTAATTTTTATTACTTGTTTTCTTCTGGTGCCCGATGGATTCTTTTGTTGCTCGCTTTCTATTTATTAAAGTTATAGGGACAGTTCTCTGATTTTGGCTCGCTCTTCTTTTTGTGTGTGTGCATTTATCGATATTAATTGACCTCCGAGCACTGCTTTTGCTGTGTCCCAGAGGTTTTGATAGGAAGTGTTTTCGTTCTCGTTGCATTCTATGAATTTCTTTATTGCCTCCTTAATGTCTTGTATATCCCAGTCTTTTTTGAGCAGAGTATTGTTCAGTTTCCAAGTATTTGATTTCTTTTCCCTGATTTTTCTGTTATTGATTTCCACTTTTATGGCCTTGTGGTCTCAGAAAATGCTTTGTAATATTTTGATATTTTGGATTCTGCAAAGGTTTGTTTTATGTCTAGTCTAGAGAATGTTCCATGTGCACTAGAAAAAAAAGTATACTTTGCAGCAGTTGGGTGGAGTGTTCTCTATAGTTGATGAGGTCAAGTTGGTTGATTGTAGCAATTAGGTCTTCTGTGTCTCTATTGAGCTTCTTACTGGATGTCCTGTCCTTCTCCGAAAGTGGTGTGTTGAAGTCTCCTACTCTAAGTGTGGAGGTGTCCATCTCACTTTTCAGTTCTGTTAAAGTTTGTTTTATGTATCTTGCAGCCCTGTCATTGGGTGCATAAATATTTAATATGGTTATATCTTCCTGATCAATTGTCCCATTAATCATTATGTAGTGTCCTTCTTTATCCTTTGTGGTGGATTTAACTTTGAAGTCCATTTTGTCAGAAATTAATATTGCTACTTCTGCTCTTTTTTGATATATTTTTTTCCATCTTTTGAATTTTAGTTTGTTTGTGTCTCTAAGTCTGAGGTGTGTCTCTTCTAGGCAGCATATAGACGGATCGTGTCTCTTTATCCAGTCTGAGACTCCCTGTCTCTTTATTGGTGCATTTAGTCCATTTACATTCAGTGTAATTATAGATAAGAATGAGTTTAGTGCTGTCATTTTGATGCCTTTTTATGTGTGCTGTTGACAATTTCATTTTTTCCACTTTTTTTGCTGAGGCTTTTTCTTTGTAAATTGTGTGTTCCTCATTTTCATAGTAGTCAAATTTATGTTTGCTGAGTTGTTATGTTTTTCTTGGTTTTTATTTTGACTTATGGAATTGTTAGACCTCTTTGTGGTTACCTTAATATTAACCTCTATTTTTCTAAGTAAAAACCTGTCTTGTGTTGTCGTATATTGCCTTGTTTTCCTCTCCATATGGCAGTTCTATGCCTCCTGTATTTAGTCCCTCTTCTTGATTATTGTGATCTTTTACATAATGACTTCAATGATTCCCTGTTTTGAGCATTTTTTTCTTTTTGAAATTTATCTTACTTTGTTTTCGTGATTTCTCTATTTGAGTTGATATCAGGATGTTCTGTTCTGTGACCTTGTGTTGTGTTGTTACCTGATGTTATTGATTTTCTGACCAAACAATTTCCTCTAGTATTTCTTGTAGCTTTGGTTTGGTTTTTGCAAATTTCCTAATGTTTTACTTTTGCCTTCATATTTGAGAGAGAGTTTCACTGGATAAATGATCCTTGGCTGGCAATTTTTCTCCTTCAGTGCTCTATATATGTCATCCTATTGCCTTCTTGACTGCGTGTTTTCTGCTGAGTAGTCTGAACTTATTGATTCTCCTTTGTAGGAGACCTTTCCTTTATCCCTGGCTGCTTTTAAAATTTTCTCTTTATCTTTGGTTTTGGCAAGTTTGATGATAATATGTCTTGGTGATTTTCTTTTTGGATCAGTCTTATAGGGGGTTCGATGAGCATCTTGGGTAGATATCCTTTTGTCTTTCATGATGTCAGGGAAGGTTTCTGCCAACAGATCTTCAACTATTCTCTCTGTATTTTCTGTTATCCCTCTTTGTTCTGGAACTCCAATCACACGCAAGTTATTCTTCTTGATAGAGTCCCACATGATTCTTAGGGTTTCTTCATTTTTTTTAATTCTTTTATCTGATTTTTCTTCAACTATATTGGTGTCAATTGGTTTATCTTCCAGCTCCCCCACTCTTCATTCCAATTCCTCGATTCTGCTCTTCTGACTTCCTAATGAGTTGTCTAATTCTGTAATTTTACTGTTAATCTGTTGGATTTCTGAATGCTGTCTCTCTATGGATTCTTATAGCTTATTAATTTTTCCACTATGTTCTTGAATAATCTTTTTGAGTTCTTCAACTGCTTTATCAGTGTGTTCCTAGGCTTTTTCTGTAGATTGCCTTATTTCATTTTTGAGGTCATCCCTGATGTCTTGAAGCATTCTGTAAATTAGTTTTCTATATTCTGCATCTGGCAATTCCAGGATTGTATCTTCATTTGGGAAGGATTTTGATTCATTAATTTGTGGAGTTGTAGAAGCAATCATGGTCTGCTTCTTTATGTGGTTTGTTATCGACTGCTGTCTCTGAGCCATCTATAAGATATTGTAATGATTTATTTTATATTTGCTCACTGAGTCTTATCTTGTTTTCTTTCAATATATGTAGATGGGCTACTAGATTGCACTGTCTTGATTGTTGTAGCCTTTGAATCACTTATGTCCTCTTACCAGCTGGTTTGGGCCGTTACCAGAAATATAAGCCTAAGAGTCCATTCAGTATTCTTGAATAGAATCTGATTTTGGGTCACCAAGTGTGTGGGGCACACTGTCACCTATTCACTTGGAGGAGTAGTGGTGGTAGTTTTGTGCACCATATTCTAGTAGCAGCAGGGGGTCACATTCCGGGGGGGCAGGATGCTGACAGGCTTCCCCCAAGTTCCAGTGAGGTAGGTGTGTCTCTATTCCTAAAGCACTTTGGTGGGTGGGCTCTGCAGCTGTACCTTAGGTACCCAATGCATGTACTTCTACAGATTGGCGAGTGTCACTATCCTCAGACCCCTATGGCAGGAGGCTAGGTGGCTTGGGTGGAGCTTCAGCCCTCAGTTCCCCGCTGTGGGTCAGTGAGGGCTCTGTTTAATAGGTAGAGATATCAGACCTGGAAAACTTGTCTTTCCAGTGATTGGCTAAAACAGTTACAGTCAGATCACTATCAGAATTGCCTTTGCATTATAGTAGCCGCCTTGTTGCCTACAGGGATGAAAGCCCAAGACTGTGGATCTCATATGCTTGGCTGGAGCTGGTTCTGTATTTTTAGTGCAATTTCGGGAAGTCAGGGAAGGATTCTTGGTCCCTCGGTTTTTTGTAGCTGCTTCTCTCAGGCCAGGATAATGGGTTAGGAAAAGACCGAAAAAAAAAAAAACCCACAGAGCAGTTCACTCTCTTGCCCAGGAAATACCATTGTTAATGAAGCTGCCTGGGAAGGGGAGGGGAGGGATCAGATAAATAGGAGAGAGTAGCACCCAGGAATATAGACAAAGTTACTTATCTTGCTTGGTGAGGCCTGTTTTATCTGAGATTCCTGAGGGGTGTGTAGCCTGTGTGCGTTGGCTGGGTCAAGATTGCCCCCGAGGGTCAGGCCCCAGTCCTGTGCATGTGCTGTCTCAGAAGCCGCGGTCAGTTCCTCCGCTCCCAGTCCAAAGCCCAGCACCATGGTCCCCGGCTGGGATGCCTCACTCCCGGCTCCAAAACCAGTCACTTCTTCCTGGTGACTTCTCCTCCTGTCAGCCGTGTCGCTACGCTGCCTGCGTGCATTGGCTGGGCTTCCCCCAAGGTCACGTCAGGGGACTAGGGCTGCATCCCATGTTGGCACCATCTCAGGATGCCGTGTTCAGCTCCCCTGTGCCCAGTCCAAAGCCCGGTGCCAAGGTTTTCTGACTGGGACACTTGCTCCAGGCTCCGAAAACCGTCGCTGCTTCCCTGTGTTTGCTTGTTCGTTCTCTCCTTAGCCATGTCAGTGTGCAGCCTGCTTGCGCTGGCTGAGTCTCTATGGAGGTTACCCCAGGGCCTAGGCATTAGGGCTGTGTCCTGTGCCTGCCCAGCCTCAGCAAGCCGCTATCAACCCTGCCACTCGGCATCAGGTAACCGTGAGGGCTCAAGACTGTGGAGTGGGTCACGCGTTCCAGAAGTGGTCGCTGGTTCAGGGTGCAGCTTTTCACTCACCTGTCACTCAGGTCAACTGTTTAGATCTGTGTTGGTCAGGGTGCGTAGATTGTCATGTATGTGATCGATTCACTTGTTTTTCCGAGTCTTTGTTGCAAGAGGGATCCTAGATAACATCTACCTAATCAACCATCTTGGCCCCGCCTCCCACTGAATCTTAATTATAGTTTTAACAGGAGAAGATTCTGAGTTTTTTTTTTTTTTATTAAACATGCCATTTTAATTTGCCAATTACTGTGAATTTATTTCTATTATAGTGAAGTTTCTATTGATTTGACTTCTAGTGCGTATTTGGAAGGAATTCTTTTGATTCCAAGATAATAATAAACCCCAATAATATTTTCAAACAAAATGACCAGTGTAAGTAAGGGCAGATATACACGTGGCAGTGAACTGTGCAAAGTCTGCTCTTCCCTGGGTTTCTGGCTGAGGAGGAAATCATGTTGAATGAGTGAATGAATGAAAAACTTTGGATATGTTGACTATCAGACTTGACTATTTTCAGTGGTAGAGTCTTTTGGAAATTACTTAATTTTCATGGTCCATATAGACACCTACAGGTCTCTCAGTGGCACAAGGGGGTTTTGCTTAACCACTAACAAAAAACTGGCAGTTCAAAGCCACCCAGCAGCACCGGCTAAAGAAAGGCCTGGCAATCTGCTTTCATTAATATTACAGCCAGTAAAACCCAACGGAGCAGTTCTACTCTCTACTCATGGGATCATCACAGTCAGAATTAACTAGACAGTGGGTGTAGTTTTTTTGATAGATAGCAAAACATTTCAAATGAAATATTAGACATTTAAATTGCAAAATAAATACCTCTGGTCTCTTCTTTCCTGTGTCCTGTAAAACCACTGTCATTTTTTTTCACTGACTACAAAATGTGTCTGTCAGTTTGTCATACCATGGGGGCTTGAGTGTTGCTGTGATGCTGGAAGCTATGCCACCGGTATTCAGATACCATCAGGGTCACCCATGGAGGACAGGTTTCAGCTGAGCATCCCAACTAAGACAGACTAGGAAAAAGGACCCGGCAGTCTCCTTCTGAAAAGCATTAGCCAGTGAAAACCTTAGGAGTAGCAGCGGAACATTGTCTGATACAGTGCTGGAAGATGAGCCCCCCAGGTTGGAAGGCACTCAAAAGATGACTGGGGAAGAGCTGCCTCCTCAAAGTGGAGTCAACCTTAATGACGTGGATGGAGTAAAGCTTTTAGGACCTTCGTTTGCTGATGTGGCATGACTCAAAATGAGAAGAAACAGCTGCAATCATCCATTAATAATTGGAACCTAGAATGTAGGAAGTACAAATCTAGGAAAATTGGAAATCATCAAAAATGAAATGGAACACAGAAACATCGATATCCTAGGCATTAGTGAGCTGAAATGGACTTGTACTGGCCATTTTGAATCAGACAATCATATAGTCTACTATGCTGAGAATGACAACTCGAAGAGGAATGGTGTTGCATTCATCGTCAAAAAGAACGTTTCAAGATTTATACTGAAGTATAACGCTGTCAGTGATAGGATAATATCCATATGCCTACAAGGAAGACCAGTTAATACGAATATTATTCAAATTTACACACTAACCACTAGGGCCAAAGATAATTATTGGCGATTGCAATGCGAAAGTTGGAAACGAAGAAGGATCAGTAGTTGGAAAATATGGCCTCAGTGATAGAAACAATGCTGGAGATCGAGTGATAGAATTCTGCAAGACCAATGACTTCTTCATTGCAAATACCTTCTCTCACCAACATAAACAGCAACTATGCACATGGACCTTGCCAGATGGAACACACAGAAATCAAATTGCCTGCATGTGTGGAAAGAGATGATGGAAAAGCTCAATATCATCAGTCAGAACAAGGCCAGGGGCTGACTGTGGAACAGACCATCAATTGCTCATATGCAAGTTCAAGCTGAAACTGAAGAAAATCAGAGCAAGCCCACGAGAGCCAAAATATGACCTTGAGTATATCTTGCCTGAATTTAGAGACCATCTGAAGAATAGATTTCATGCACTGAACACCAGTGATTGAAGACCAGATGAGTTGTGAAATGACATCAAGAACATCATCCATGAAGAAAGCCAGAGGTCACTGAAAAGACAGGAAAGAAAGAAAAGACCAAGATGGATGTCAGAGGAGACTCTGAAACTTGCTCCTGATCATCGAGCAGCCAAAGCAAAAGGAAGAATTGATGAAGTAAAAGAACTGAACAGAAGAATTCAAAGGGGGTCTCGAGAAGACAAAGTAAAGTATTATAACGACATCTGCAAAGAGCTGGAAATGGAAAACCAAAAGGAAAGAACACGTCAGCGTTTCTCAAGCTGAAAGAACCAAAGAAAATATTCAAGCCTTGAATTGCAATAGTGAAGGATTCCATGGGGAAAATATTAAATGATGCAGGAAGCATCAAAAGAAGATTGAAGGAATACACAGAGTCATTATACCAAAAAGAATCAGTCGATGTTCATCCATTTCAAGAGGTGGCATATAATCAGGAACCGATGGTACTGAAGGAGGAAGTCCAAGCTGCTCTGAAGGCTTTGGCGAAAAACAAGGCTCCAGGAATTGATGGAATATCAATTGCGATGTTTCAACAAACAGATGCATTGCTGGAGGTGCTCACTAGTCTATGCCAAGAAATATGGAAGATGGTTTCCTGGCCAACTGCCTGGAAGAGATCCATATTTATGCCTATTCCCAAGAAAGGTGATCAAATCGAATGTGGAAATTATAGAACAATATCATTAATGTCACACGCAAGCAAGATTTTGCTGAAGATCATTCAAAAACAACTACAGTAGTATATCGACAGGGAACTGCCAGAAATTCAGGCCAGTTTCAGAAGAGGAGGTGGAACCAGCGATATCATTGCTGATGTCAGGTGGATCCTGGCTGAAAGCAGAGAATACCAGAAGGATGTTTACCTCTGTTTTATTGACTATGCAAAGGCATTCGATTCTGTGGATCATAACAAACTATGGGTAACACCGCGAAAAATGGGAATTCCAGAACACTTAATTGTGCTCATGAGGAACCTTTACATAGATCAAGAGGCAGTTGTTCAGACAGAACAAGGGGATACTGATTGGTTTCAAGTCAGGAAAGGTGTGCGTCACGGTTGTATTCTTTCACCATATGTATTTAATCTGTATGCTGAACAAATAATACGAGAAGCTGGACTATATGAAGAAGAATGGGGCATCAGGATTGGAGGAAGACTCATTAACAACCTGCGTTATGCAGATGACACAACCTTGCTTGCTGAAAGTGAAGAGGACTTGAAACTCTTACTAATGAAGTTCAAAAACCACAGCCTTCAGTATGGATTACACCTCAACATAAAACAAAAATCCTCACAACTGGACCAATGAGCAACATCATGATAAACAGAAAAGATTGAAGTTGTGAAGGATTTCATTATACTTGGATCCACAATCAACAGCCATGGAAGCAGCAGTCAAGAAATCAAAAGGCGCATTCCATTGGGCAAAACTGCTGCAAAGGACCTCTTTAAAGTGTTTGAAGAGCAAAGATGTCACCCTGAAGACTAAGGCGTGCCTGACCCAAGCCGTGGTATTTTCAATCGCATTATACACATGTGAAAGCTGGACAATGAATAAGGAAGACCGAAGAAGAGTTGATGCCTTTGAATTGTGGTCTTGGCAATGAATATTGAATATACCACGGACTGCCAAAAGAATGAACAAATCTGTCTTGGAAGAAGTGTGGCCAGAATTCTCCTTAGAGGCAAGGATGGCGAGACTGTGTCTTACACACTTTGGGCATGTTGTCAGGAGTGATCAGTCCCTGGAGAAGGACATCATGCTTGGCAGAGTACAGGGTCAGCAGAAAAGAGGAAGACCCTCAACGAGGTCAAGTGTCACAGTGGCTGCAACAATGAGCTCAAGCATAACAACGATTGTAAGGATGGCGCAGGACCAGGCAGTGTTTCGTTCTGTTTTGCATAGGGTCGCTATGAGTCGGAACTGACTCAACAGCACCTAATAACAAACAACAACAAGACAGTATTTTTCAGGAAAAAAGAATTCTATGCAACTTTTCTTTTTTTATGGAGTAATTCATAGAATAGTAATCCAGGCATGCTAACCTAGGCTAGTCTTACATATTAAAAAAGTAAGAAGCTTATAGGTCCCTATGATATAAGAAATATTACCTATATAAGTAAACAAAATAATACATACTTGGTAGTTTCCACTTTATAGGTGTAGTTAACTATTACCTTGAGGTCATTGTTCCTTCATTTCATGAAGATTTTAGTCCCTGCTTCACTGTATCTCTTACCAGCGAACTGTGCTTCTACTATAATCTTGGTGATTTCAACTGTCTTACAGAGATGGTCCTTTCAATACCCTGGGGTATCATTCTTGTCCTTCATTTTACCTGAGCCATCCATTCTTACGGTCATAGTCTTGACTTTGGGCTAGCAATGATTTACCCTCCATAGTCTCAGTTTCTGGCATTCAATTTTATGACAACTACTAATTATTTTTTGCCTCACTTATTCTAATACTCCAACTCCAACAGACTTTAACCCTCTGGAACCTGCAATCTACTGATCCTACTACCTTTTCATCATTCCACATCACATGAGTTCTTTTCTTCTCTCCTTATCCAGATTAAATTCCACTGTCAGTTATTATAGTCATTCCTGTGCAGAAACCCTCAACAGATAATTACTGATTATCTACTATGGGCTGTTGTTATGTTGTTAGTTGCCATGGAGTCAGTTCCAACTATGGGCTAGCACTGAGCTCTACTTTCTTTGCCTTTTTTTTCTCTTTATCCTGCTTCCGGTTCTCTGTCTTTTTAGGTGCTCTATCTACCACTTGGAGCCCTGGTTGCACAGTGGTTATGAGCTCAGCTGCTAACCAAAAGATTAGCAGTTCAAATCCACCAGCCACTCCTTGGAAACTCTACAGGCAGCCTTGTTCTGTACTATAGGGTCATTATGAGTTGGAATCAACTGGAAGACAACAGGTTTTTAAAAATTTTTTTGGTATCTGCCACTTTGTTTGAAATTCCCTGGAGACAGACATTGCAGAGTTGGAGTCTATTACCCTTTTAAGGAAGCTTCAGGCAACCAGAAATCCTCAGACACAGTGGCTATATACCAGACTATTTAGGATTTATGCTTGGGGCCCCATCACTAAAGAGACTAAATTCTTACACCTTGATTATAAAAGAGTGAGCTGTATCTCTAAAATATCTTAGCCAATTCACACATTTTTGTGAATACTATTAATTTCCTCAGTGGAGAATCAATTTCTAATTGGTTAATTAGTAAAATGTCTGATGTTGATAGAAGTATATGCAACAGAAGCAGTTCTGCTAGCCAATTCTGGGATATGGACTTTCCTATTGAAAATCAAACTGAGTCACCCTGGAAGGTGAATTAGAAAGCTAGCTGCGCTTGGAGTGTAACTTAAACTGACACATGCACCTACTACAGTGTTTATGCTGAAGTATTTTAAAGTAAATTACAGACATTATAAGAATCACTCGGCTAGTATTGATGGAGCCAGGATTTAAACCAGAAGAGTTCCAAAGCCTAAAGTCAACTTGCCTTTAATCCAGGCAGTCTGAACATGTCCATACTATGGCATCATACTGCCAAGCAAGGTTCCTGAGATGATGGTCCACTGGAATGATTCCAGTTAAGTACTCAGCAGTGCCTGGCACATAAGAGGCAAAGGATAATTGGCAGCTGTTGTTTATTAAAAGAACACTTCCCCAAATTGATATTTCTGAAGTGCAGTGATCACAAAAGGTATTTTCAGTGGAAACGTCATGGCATTTTTATTATGTAGAATACTTAGCAAGAAGTTAGATGTGATATTTTTTGTTGGTTTGTTAATTTCTAGAAAAGAAAAATCTTATGGTTTCCTTAGTATCTGTATGTACTCAGCAAATAAAGATTACTGTATGTCATTAATTTATATGAAGTGATGTTACATTTTATTTTAACATTTGTAAATGATTATGTGGACATTTGTCATTTTGATTTGATTATTGTGATATTCCATTTTGATGTAGGGTATGTTGACTTTTACATTTTCAGCTTTTAAAACTACCAAGTAATAAGTTAGAAAATTCTTCAATCTAAATATACATTAGCTCCCAGGAGACGGGAATGAGATGGAGTTTCAGGATAAAATGAAAGTAAGATTGCTCTGGTTCACCAGTTATTTATGTAAGTGGTATGGCCTGTTTTACCAGGCTGGATGCAAATATGGTTAAATTTTTTTAACCTTATTTTTTTCTTCAGAAGCTCAAGTTGATCACTTGAGGTTGTACTTTCCGGGATTACTAGTACAGACGGCATCACTTAACAAGCCTCCCCTCTCCCCGTATTGTCTAAGGACCCTTCAGGGTTATACAGTTCAAAAGGACCGTAGGCAAAATGGAAGAATCTCATCCATTCACTAATTAGATATGTGTGTGTATGTGCTGGACAGATGAAGGCATAGGGAGAATTCCTTTTCATCTGGATTTGCATCTGTAAATTAAACAGGGTTTTGTGGTTGAAAATCAAACTACAAAATTCAGTGTGTCTTCATCCACTGTGGCAATTATGCATCTGTTAGTTTGGTTCCTGCATGATTCTTTGAGAGAACTGTCATTCCTTCCAGAGTACACCTAAAAAGGAAGTTCTCCATACTTCAGCATCCCAAGCTAGAACATTCCAACACTCAAGAGTATAGCATTGAAAATTATAACACCGACATGTTCAAAGAGCACTCCTGAAGCATTCTCTTCGTGTCAGATGGCTCAGCCAAGAGGTGTCTCCAGCCTCGGTCACGCTGTGCCTGAATAACTCCGTCTCGTAACAGTCTAGTCAATTTTGCTCACTTACCCGGACATGTTCCTTCTTTCATATTGTGTTCACCTTTGTGGGTTTTTGGTAGCCTTTTACAGCAGCAAACCTCCTCTGGGACAGACTTTATCCCAGAGGTTCCAGGTTCCCATGGGAAGGGATTATGTTTATTTCGTTACTCAGATGAGGCTCCTGGAATCCTAAACAATTGGCTAGCACATATAGCACAATAATGGCAGATACAGGCCTAGAACATAAACCTGTGAGTTAAGAGAAAAGGGAGATGACAATACTTTGCCTTAGAGTTGGGACACAGAAGTTCCTCTGGAGAGAACCCAGAATAATGTTTAGTACGATATGGTACAGAATTACATAGTTACTAGTTTCATTTGAATCCAGAAGTGATTTCACGTAGATGTTTTTGGGGATTGATTTTGTTTTACCGTGAAGGAGAAGTTTTTGTTTTTTACCATTGCTTGTGTTTTCTAACATTTAGCTTAGTAGCCTTGTAAGGTCAGGAGCTCTTGGAAACATTCAAACAAGTCATGGATTTATCATTTGTTTTGAAAGTGATAAAGAAATTACTGCATCAAATGGATGGTTGTATAGGATGAATACTAAGGTCACTCTCAACTGTAAATTGTTAATACAGTATGTTTAGCCCAGAAATATCTATTGAACATCTAGTAAGTGTCTGAGTCTATGCAGGATCCTATGGCTCCTTATTCAGTGATGAGCTCCTGGCCTCAGGATGCTAATAGTCTGACAAGGAAGATATTAAGCAAAGTCATTTGAAGATTTAACTAAAGAATTAGAAGTGTAGCAACTATTATAAAAAGGAGAGTGTTATATAGACCCAGATAACAAGAATATCTGACCTAGTCCTATGGGTCAGGGAATACTTCCCTGAGGAATTGGTACTTAATATGTTACTTGTAGGATGAATAGAGGTTAAGTGGACAAAAGGTGTGTAGAACATTCCAGGTGGGGCAGCATATACAAAGATGCTAAGAATGTGGCATATTCAAGGGCTTGGAGTAGAGCGAGGGGAAGGCTGGTGTGATATGAGGCTAAAATGGAAATTAGAATCCAGGTAATTTGAGGATTTGAAGGTCATATTAATAACCTGGGAACCCTGGCGGCGTAGTGGTTAAGTGCTACGGCTGCTAACCAAAGGGTTGCCAGTTCGAATCTGCCAGGTGCTCCTTGGAAACTCTGTGGGGCAGTTTTACCCTGTCCTATAGGGTCGCTATGAGTCGGAATCGACTCGACGTCACTGAGTTTATTAATAACCTGATCTTATTTAAGAATAACGGGAAATCATTGAGGCACCAAGTTTTAAAAGCATCATATTAGCTCAATGTGGAGAATGGTTTTGAGGAAAGCAAGGGTTTTCCATGAGAGCAGACCAGTTAGAAGACTTTTGTATTGCCGGTATAGAAAGGCAAGTTTAAAAAAAAAAAATTAAATATTGTCTTTACTTTGCTACAGTAACCTTATTGAGAAAATAACCTGGGTATACATATGGGAAATAACGTACTTCAAAATAATATAACTATAAAATAAGACAATTTAAAATAAATGCTGGATATGTGTAACTGCAAGAGTAATTCCTTTATTTAGTGCCAAAGGATTTTCAATGTTTAGATTGTCTGTAGTTTAAATGGATGAAAACCGGAAGATACCTGCTATTTTGTATACACTCATTTATTACTAACTCAGACATCCTAAAGTGTTGGTAGTTAATTATAGCCTAAAACTTTATTCACGTAGCTAAACATATCTATATATCTAAGTTTATTAATGTATTCTCCCTATTAGTTAAAAATATAATTTCTGGCCGACATGAAAGATCAGAATTTACAGTGTAACATACTAGCTTAGTAAGTCATATTTTGATTAAAACAAAAAATTAAAAAATTCAAGCCGGATGTCATTAAGTTGATTCCAACTCATAGCGACCCCTATGGGTTTCAGAGTAGAACTCTGTCGGGTTATTAGTGGCTGATTTTTGGAATTAGATGGTCAGGCATTTCTTCCAAGGAGCCTCTGAATGATGGACTCGAAACTCTAAACTTTCAATGAGCAGCTGAGTGCATTGGTCATTCACACCACCCAGGGACTTCTTGATTACGATAGTGTAAAATTTTTCTAGATTTGTTTGTTCTTATGCTTGTTTTTCTTTTTTTATTGTGCTTTAAGTAAAAGTTTACAGTTCACGTCAGTTTCTCATACAAAAACTTGTACATACGTGGTTATGTGACCCTAATTGCTCTCACTGTGACAGCACATTCGTCCTCTCTGTTCTGTATTTCCGTTGTCCATTCAACCAGTTTCTGTCCCCCTCTGCCTTCTCATCTTGCCTCCGAAAAGGAGCTGCCCACTTAGTCTCATGTGTCTACTTGAGCCAAGAACATCCCCCTCACCAGTATCATTTTATGTCTTATAGTCCAGTCTAATCTTTGTCTTGAAGAGTTGGCTTAGAGAATGGTTTTAGTTTTGGGCTAACAGAGAGTTCAGGGTCCAGGGGCCATGACCTCTGGGCCCCTCCAGTCTCAGTCAGACCAGTAAGTCTGGTCTTCTTACTAAAATTTGAGTTCTGCACCTCACTTTTCTCCTGCTCCATCAGGGACTCTCTGTTATATTCCCTGTCAGGGCAGTCACTGGTGGTAGCCAGGCACCATCTAGTTCTTCCATTTGCAGGCTGATGGAGTCTCTCATTTATATGGCCCTTTTTGTCTCTTGGGCTCATATTTTCCTTGTGTCTTTAGTGTTCTTCATTCTCCTTTGCACCAGGTGGGTTGGGACCAACTGATGCATCTTAGATGCCTGCTTGCTAGCTTTCAAGACCCCCAATGCCACTCACCAAAGTGAGATGCAGAATGTTTTCTTAATATATTTCATTATGCCAATTGACCTAGATGTCCCCTGAAACCATGGTCCCCAGGCCCCCGCCCCTGCTACTCTGGCCCTAAAAGTGTTTGGTTGTATTCAGAAAACTTCTTAGCTTTTGGTTTAGTCCAGTTGTCCTGACTTCCCGTGTATTGTGTGTTCTCCTTCCCTTCACCTAAAACAATTCCTGCCTACTATTTAGTTAGTGAATACCTCTTTCCTTCCCTCTCCACCCTTGTAACCATCAAAAATGTTTTCTTCTGTATTTAAACCTTTTCTTGAGTTCTTATAATAGTGGTCTCACACAGTATTTGTCTTTTTGTGACTAATTTCACTGAGCCTAATACCTTTCAGGTTCATCCATGTTATGAGATATTTCACAGATTCATCCTTGTTCTTTATCATTGTGCAGCATTCCATTGTGTGAATAAACCATAATTTGCTTATCCATTTATCTGTTGATGGGCACCTAGGTTGTTTCCATCTTTATGCTATTGTAAACAGTGCTGGAATGAACATAGTTGTGCATATATCTTTTTGTGCGAGGGCTCATATTTCTCTAGGATATATTCCGAGGAGTGGAAGCACTATTTGTTTTGCTTTAAAATACAAACAGAAGAAGTTTCAGAGCTCTCTTAATAGTCTGTGAAATGGAGTATATGATATATTTTCTTGTTTTTATTGGTTAGCATAACTAGGCATGTCATAAATATTTATTGAATGACTAATGTTGGCAGTGAACTAGTCCATAGCTACTTTATATATCTCCAAAATTGTATTCATATCACTTGTTGTTCTTGTTAGGTGCTACAGAATCAGATTTGACTCATAGGGACCCTATGTGCAACAGGACAAAACACTGCCTAGTCCTGCGCCATCCTTAAAATTGTTGCTGTTTGTACCCATTGTTGCAGCCACTGTGTCAGTCCATCTTGTTGAGGGTCTTCCTCTTTTTTGCTGACACACTACTTTGCCAAGCATGATGTCCTTCTCCAGGGACTGATCCCTCCTGAGAACACATCCAAAATATGTGAGATGTAGTCTTGCCATCCTTGCTTCTAAGGAGCAATCTTATTGTACTTCTTCCAACACAGATTTGTTCATTCTTTTGCCAGTCCATGATATAGTCAATATTCTTCAGCAACACCACAATTAAGAGGCATAAATTCTTCTTCAGTCGGAAATTCCTTATTCGTTGTCCAGCTTTTGCATACATATGAGGCAAGTGAAAACACCATGGCTTGGGTCAGGTACACCTCACTCCTCAAAGTGGCATCTTTACTTTTTAACACTTTAAAGAGGTCTTTTGAAGAAGATTTGCCCACTGTAATACGTTGTTTGATTTCTTGACTGCCACTTTCATGGGTGTTGATTGTGGATCCAAGTAGAATGGAATCCTTGACAACTTCAATCTTTTCTACCTTGCTCATGATGTTGCTTATTGGTCCAATTGTGAGAATTTTTGTTTTCTTTATGTTGAGGTGTAATCCATACTGCACGCTGTGGTCTTTGATTTTCATCAGTACGTGCTTCAAGTCCTCTTCAGTTTCAGCAAGCAAGTTTGTGTCATCTGAATATCTCAGGTGTTAATGAGTCTTCCTCAAATCCCAATGCTCCATTCTTCCTCATATAATCCAGCTTCTCTGATTATTTACTCAGCATACAGATTGAATAAGTATGGTGAAAGGTTACAACCACGACACACACCTTTCTTGTCTTTGAACTATGCAGTATCCACTTGTTCTGTTCAAATGACTGCCTCTTGATCTATGTACAGGTTCCTCATGGGCACAATTAGTGTTCTGGAATTCCCATTCTTCGCAATGTTATCCGTAGTATGTTATGATCCACACAGTCAAATGTCTTTGAATAGTCAATAAAACACAGGTAAACTTCTTTCTGGTATTCTCTACTCTAAGTCAAGATCCATATGACATCTGACATCAGCAATGATATCCCTGGTTCCATGTCCTCTTCTGAATCCAGCTTGAATTTCTGGCAATTCTCTGTCAATGTACTGCTGTAGCTGCTTTTGAATGATCTTCTTCTACTTGCATGTGATATAAATGATATTGTTGGATAATTTCCACATTTAATTGAATCACTTGTTTTCAATAGGCATAAATATGGATCTCTTCTAGCCAGCTGGCCAGGTAGTTTTCTTCCAAATTTCTTGGTATAGATGAGTGAACCCATCCAGCATTACATTTGTTTGTTGAAACATCTCAGTTGCTATTCCGTCAATTCCTGGAGCCTTGTTTTCAATCAAGCCATCAGTGCTGCTTGGGCCTCTTCCTTCAGAACCATCAGTTCCTAATCATATGCTACCTCCTGAAATGGTTGAACATTGACCAATTCTTTTTTGTATAGTGAATCTGTGTATTCTTTTTATCTTCTTTTGACACCTCCTGCATCATTTAATATTTTCCCCATAGAATCCTTCAGTATTGCTACTAAACCAAACCAAAAACCAAACCTAGTGCCGTCGAGTCGATTCCGACTCATAGATTGTAGTTTAAATGGATGAAAACTGCCCCATAGAGTTTCCAAGGAGTGCCTGGCAGATTCGAACTGCCAATCCTTTGGTTAGCAGCTGTAGCAGTTAACCACTATGCCACCAGGGTTTCCGCATATTGCTACTAGAGGCTTGAGTTTTCTCTTCAGTTCTTTCAGCTTGAGAAACTCTAAGCATGTTCTTCCCTTTTGGTTTTCTAACTCCAGATATTTGTAAATGTCATTATAATACTTTACTTTGTCTACTTGGGCAACCCTTCGAAATCTCTTGTTCAGGTCTTTTACTTCATCATTTCTTCCATTTCCTTTAGCAGCTGGATGTTCAAGAGCAAGTTTCAGAGTCTCTTCTGACATCCATTTTGGTCTTTTCTTTTTTTCCTTTCTTTTTAATGACCTGTGCTTTCTTCATGTATGATGTCCGTGATATCATTCCACAACTCATCTGGTCTTCAGTCATTATTGTTCAACATGTCGTATCTGTTCTTGAGATGGTCTCTAAATTCAGGTGGGATATACTCAAGGTCATCCTTTGGCTCTTATAGACTTGTTTTAATTTTCTTCAGCTTCAACTTGACCTTGTGTATGAGCAATTGATGGTCTGTTCCTCAGTTGGCCCCACGCCTTGTTCTGACTGGTGATATTGAGCTTTTCCACCATCTCTTCCCACAGATGTAGTCAATTCGATTCCTGTGTATTCCATCTGGTGAAGTCATGTGTATAGTTACAGTTTATGTTATTGAAAAAAATGTATTTGCGATGAAGAAGTGGTTGGTCTTGCAAAATTCTGTCATGTGATCCCCGGCATCGTTTCTGTCACCAAGGCGATATTTTCCAACTACTGATCCTTCTTCGTTTCCAACTTTTGCATTCCAATCACCAGTAATTATCAATGCATCCTGATTGCATATTCCATCAATTTCAGACCGCAGAAATTGGTAAAAAATCTTCAATTTCTTCATCTTTGGCCTTAGTGGTTGGTGCATAAATTTGAATAACATTCATATATACTGGATTTCATAATAGGTGGATATTATCCTATCACTGACAGTATCGTACTTCAGGATAGATTTTGAAATGTTCTTTTTGACGATGAAGGCAATGCCATTCTGCTTCAAGTTGTTGTTCCCAGCATAGTAGACCATATGATTGTCCGATTCAAAATGACCAATACCAGTCCATTTCGGCTCACTAATGCCTAAAATATCTATGTGTATGTGTTCCATTTCATTTTGATGATTTCCAATTTTCTTACATTCCATGTTCGGATTATTAATGGATGTTTGCAGCTGTTTCTTCTCATTTCGAGTCATGCCACATCAGCAAATGAAGGTCCCGAAAGCTTAACTCTATACAAGTCGTTAAGGCCAACTCTACTTTGAGGAGGCAGCTCTTTCTCAGTCGTCTTTTGAGTGCCTTCCAACCCGAGGGGCTTGTTTTCAGGCACTATATCAGACAGTGTTCCACTGCTATTCATAAGGTTTTTACTGGCTAATTCTTTTCAGAAATAGACCATCAGGTGTTTCTTCCTAGCCTGTCTTAGTCTGGAAGCCCAGCTGAAAGTTGTCCACCATGGGTGACTCTGCTGGTATTTGAATACTGGTAGTATAACTTCCAGCATCACAGCACCACATAAGCCACCAGAGTATGTCAAACTGACGGACACATGGGGGTTTCGTATCACTTAGTCAGAACATACAACAATGATAGGAAAGTCTTATGTGCTGCTTTTGGGAATGTAAAATGCTACAATCATTTTGGAAAGTGATATGGTGTTTAGAAATAGAAATACCATATGATCTAGCTGTCCCACTCCTTGGAATATATTCTATAGAAATAAGAGCCATCCCATGAATAGAAAAATATGCACACCCACGTTCATTCCAGCATTATTCACAATAGCAAAAATACAGAAACAACCTAAATGCCCATTACTTTGTCTACTTGGGCCACTCTTTGAAATCTCTTGTTCAGCTCTTTTATTTCATCATTTCTTCCATTTCCTTTAGCAGCTGGATGTTCAAGAGCAAGTTTCAGAGTCTCTTCTGACATCCGTTTTGGTCTTTTCTTTTTTCATTTCTTTTTAATGACCTGTGTTTATGAATGGATAAACAATGGTACATACACACGATGGAATAGTACACAATGGTAAAGAACAATGATGAATCTGTGAAACATCTCACAACATGGATGAATCTGGAGGTCATTATGTTGAGTGAAATAAGTCAATCACAAAAGGACGAATACTGTATCAGACCACTATTATAAGAACTCATGAAAAGGTTTACATACAGAAAGAAACAATCTTTGATGGTTACAAAGGAGAGGAAGAGTGGGGAGGGAAAAACATTAAATAGGAATTTGTAACTGTGGTGAAGGGTGAGACAATACACAGTACTGGGGAAGTCAGCACAACTTGACCAATGCAAGGTCGTAGAAACTTCATAGATACATCCAAACTCCCTGAAGAACCAAATTTCTGGATTGAGGGCTGGGGAACAAGGTCTTGGGGCACATTTAACTCAACTGGCATAAGATAGTTTATAAAGAAAATGTTCTACATCCTACTTTGGTGAGTAGTGTCTGAGGTCTTAAAAGCTTGTGAGTGACCATCTAAGATATTCCACTTATTCTACCCTGTCTGGAGCAAGGTTGCATGAAGAAAATCAGAGACATGGGGAAAAGATTAGTTCAAAGGACTAATGGACTACAACTACAACAGCCTCCACCAGACTGAGTCCAGCACAACTAGATCATGCTTGGCTACCACCTCTAACTGCTCTGACAGGGATCACAATAAAGTGTTCCAGACAGAGCTGGAGAAAAATGTATAACAAAATTCTAACTTAGAAAAAAACACGAGACTTACTGGTCTGATAGAGACTGGAGAACCGAGAGTATGGCCACGAAACACACTTTTACCTCACCTCAGTACTGAAGTAACTCCTGAGATTCACCCTTCAGCCAAAGATTAAAAGGTGCATAAAACAAAATGAGACTAAATGGGCACACTGGCCCAGAGGCAAGGACAAGAAGGCAGGAGAGGACAGAGAGTTGGTAATAGGGAACTCAAGGTCAAGAAGGAAAGAGTGTCGACACGTTGTGGGCTTGGCAATTGATGTCACAAAACAATATGTATATTCATTGTTTAATGAGAAATTAATGTGCTCTGTAAACCTTCATCTAAAGCACAATAAAAAAGGAAAACTTTTAAATAGAACAAACTATATTATTCTTTAATTATAAAATTGCTTTATAATGATCCTACTACCTTGGGAAATAAACCAAACCAAAAACCAAACCCAGTGCCTTCGAGTCAATTCTGACTCATAGTGACCCTATAGGGCAGAGTAGAACTGCCCCGTAGAGTTTCCAAGGAACACCTGGCGGATTTGAACTGCCGACCTTGGTCTAGCAGCTGTAGCACTTAACCACTGTGCCACCAGGGTTTCCCCTTGGGAAATAGGACTTATTATATCAATTTATTTCTAAAATGCTCTATACTCAAAATGTATTTAGCTCATATTAAAGCCCAGAAATTGATGTAAAGTGTTGGTATTTTTTGAAATACACATTAAATCTATTGGAGAACCTAATCTGTAAACATAAAATGTTATAGTTCAGTAGAAGTAAATTATTATTTTTTTTATTAACTTTTATTAAGCTTCAAGTGAACGTTTACAAATCCAATCAGTCTGTCACATATAAGTTTACATACATCTTACTCCGTACTCCCACTTGCTCTCCCCTTCTTGAGTCAGCCCTTTCAGTCTCTCCTTTCGTGACAATTTTGCTGGCTTCCCTCTCTCTCTATCCTCCCATCCCCCCTCCAGACAAGAGTTGCCAACACAATCTCAAGTGTCCACCTGATATAATTAGCTCACTCTTCATCAGCATCTCTCTCCCACCCGCTGACCAGTCCATTTCATGTCTGATGAGTTGTCTTCGGGGATGGTTCCTGTCCTGTGCCAACAGAAGGTCTGGGGACCATGGCCGCCGGGATTCCTCTAGTCTCAGTCAGACCATTAAGTTTGGTCTTTTTATGAGAATTTGGGGTCTGCATCCCACTGATCTGCTCCCTCAGGGGTCCTCTGCTGTGCTCCCTGTCAGGGCAGTCATCGATTGTGGCCAGGCACCAACTAGTTCTTCTGGTCTCAGGGTGATGTAGGTCTCTGATTCATGTGGCCCTTTCTGTCTTTTGGGCTCTTAGTTGTCGTGTGGCCTTGGTGTTCTTCATTTTCCTTTGCTCCAGGTGGGTTGAGACCAATTGCTGCATCTTAGATGGCCGCTTGTTAGCATTTAAGACCCCAGACGCCACATTTCAAAGTGGGATGCAGAATGATTTCATAATAGAATTATTTTGCCAATTGACTTAGAAGTCCCTGCAAACCATGTTCCCCAGACCCCCGCCCCTGCTCCGCTGACCTTTGCAGCATTCATTTTATCCCGAAAACTTCTGTGCTTTTGGTCCAGTCCAATTGAGCTGACCTTCCATGTATTGAGTGTTGTCTTTCCCTTCATCTAAAGCAGTTCTTATCTACTGATTATTCAATAAAAAACCCTATCCCACCCTCCCTCCCTCCCCCCTCGTAACCACAAAAGTATGTGTTCTTCTCAGGTTTACTATTTCTCAAGATCTTATAATAGTGGTCTTATACAATATTTGTCCTTTTGCCTCTAATTTCACTCAGCATAATGCCTTCCAGGTTCCTCCATGTTATGAAATGTTTCACAGATTCGTCACTGTTCTTTATCGATGCGTAGTATTCCATTGTGTGAATATACCACAATTTATTTACCCATTCATCCGTTGATGGACACCTTGGTTGCTTCCTACTTTTTGCTATTGTAAACAGAGCTGCAATAAACATGGGTGTGCATATATCTGTTTGTGTGAAGGCTCTTGTATCTCTAGGGTATATTCCGAGGAGTGGGATTTCTGGGTTGTATGGTAGTTCTATTTCTAACTGTTTAAGATAACTCCAGATAGATTTCCAAAGTGGTTGTACCATTTTACATTCCCACCAGCAGTGTATAAGAGTTCCAATCTCTCCGCAGCCTCTCCAACATTTATTATTTTGTGTTTTTTGGATTAATGCCAGCCTTCTTGGTGTGAAATGGAATCTCATCGTAGTTTTAATTTGCATTTCTCTAATGGCTAATGATCGAGAGCATTTTCTCATGTATCTGTTGGCTGCCTGAATATCTTCTTTAGTGAAATGTGTGTTCATATCCTTTGCCCACTTTTTGATTGGGTTGTTTGTCTTTTTGTGGTTGAGTTTTGACAGAATCATGTAGATTTTAGAGATCAGGCTCTGGTCGGAGATGTCATAGCTGAAAATTCTTTCCCAGTCTGTAGGTGGTCTTTTTACTCTTTTGGTGAAGTCTTTAGATGAGCATAGGTGTTTGATTTTTAGGAGCTCCCAGTTACTGGGTTTCTCTTCGTCATTTTTGGTAATGTTTTGTATTCTGTTTATGCCCTGTATTAGGGCTCCTAAGGTTGTCCCTATTTTTTCTTCCATGATCTTTATCGTTTAAGTCTTTATGTTTAGGTTTTTGATCCACTTGGAGTTAGTTTTTGTGCATGGTGTAAGGTATGGGTCCTGTTTCCTTTTTTTGCAAATGGATATCCAGTTATGCCAGCACCATTTGTTAAAAAGGCTATCTTTTCCCCAATTAACTGACTCTGGTCCTTTGTCAAATATCAGCTGCTCATACGTGGATGGATCTATATCTGGGTTCTCAATTCTGTTCCATTGGTCTATGTGCCTGTTGTTGTACTAATACCAGGCTGTTTTGACTACTGTGGCTGTATAATAGGTTCTGAAATCAGGTAGAGTGAGACCTCCCACTTTCTTCTTCTTTTTCAGTGATGCTTTACTTATCCGAGGCTTCTTTCCCTTCCATATGAAGTTGGTGATTTGTTTCTCCGTCACATTAAAAAATGTCATTGGAATTTGGATTGGAAGTGCATTGTATGTATAGATGGCTTTTGGTAGAATAGACATTTTTACTATGTTAAGTCTTCGTATCCATGGGCAAGGTATGTTTTTCCACTTAAGTATGTCCTTTTGAATTTCTTTTAGTAGAGCTTTGTAGTTTTCTTTGTATAGGTCTTTTACATCCTTGGTAAGATTTATTCCTAAGTATCTTATCTTCTTGGGGGCTACTGTGAATGGTATTGATTTGGTTATTTCCTCTTCGGTGTTCTTTTTGTTGATGTAGAGGAATCCAAGTGAATTTTGTATGTTTATTTTATAACCTGAGACTCTGCCAAACTCTTCTATTAGTTTCAGTAGTTTTCTGGAGGATTCCTTAGGGTTTTCTGTGCATAAGATCATGTCATCTGCAAATAGTGATAACTTTAGTTCCTCCTTGCCAATCCGGATACCTTTTATTTCTTTGTCTAGCCTACTTACCCTGGCTAGGACTTCCAGCACGGTATTGAATAAGAGCGGTGATAAAGGGCATCCTTGTCTGGTTCCCGTTCTCAAGGGAAATGCTTTCAGGTTCTCTCCATTTAGAGTGATATTGGCTGTTGGCTTTGCATAGATGCCCTTTATTATGTTGAGGAATTTTCCTTCAATTCCTATTTTGGTAAGAGTTTTTATCATAAATGGGTTTTGGACTTTGTCAAATGCCTTTTCTGCATCAATTGATAAGTTCATGTGGTTTTTGTCATTTGTTTTATTTATGTGATGGATTACATTAATGGTTTTTCTGATATTAAACCAGCCTTGCATACCTGGTATAAATCCCACTTGATCAGGGTGAATTATTTTTTTGATGTGTTGTTGGATTCTATTGGCTAGAATTTTGTTGAGGATTTTTGCATCAATGTTGATGAGGGATATAGGTCTATAATTTTCTTTTTTTGTAATGTCTTTACCTGGTTTTGGTATCAGGGAGATGGTAGCTTCATAGAATGAGTTGGGTAGTATTCCGTCATTTTCTATGCTTTGGAATACCTTCAGTAGTAGTGGTGTTAACTCTTCTCTGAAAGTTTGGTAGAACTCTGCAGTGAAGCCATCCGGGCCAGGGCTTTTTTTTGTTGGGGGTTTTGATTATCGTTTCAATCTCTTTTTTTGTTATGGGTCTATTTAGTTGTTCTATTCCTGAATGTGTTAGTTTAGGTAGGTAGTGTTTTTCCAGGAATTCATCCATTTCTTCTAGGTTTTCAAATTTGTTAGAGTACAATTTTTCATAGTAATCTGAAATGATTCTTTTAATTTCATTTGGTTCTGTTGTGACGTGGTCCTTCTCGTTTCGTTTTTGGGTTATTTGTTTCCTTTCCTGTATTTCTTTAGTCAGTCTAGCCAATGTTTTATCAATTTTATTAATTTTTTTCAAAGAACCAGCTTTTGGCTTTGTTAATTCTTTCAATTGTTTTTCTGTTCTCTAATTCATTTAGTTCAGCTCTAATTTTTATTATTTGTTTTCTTCTGGTGCCTGATGGATTCTTTTGTTGCTCAGTTTCTATTTGTTCAAGTTGTAGGGACAGTTCTCTGATTTTGGCTCGCTCTTCTTTTTGTATGTGTGCATTTATCGATATAAATTGGCCTCTGAGCACTGCTTTTGCTGTGTCCCAGAGGTTTTGGTAGGAAGTATTTTCATTCTCTTTGCTTTCTAAGAATTTCCTTATTCCCTCCTTGATGTCTTCTATAACCCAGTCTTTTTTCAGGAAGGTATTGTTCATTTTCCAGGTATTTGATTTCTTTTCCCTAGTTTTTCTGTTATTGATTTCTAGTTTTATTGCCTTGTGGTCTGAGAAGATGCTTTGTAATATTTTGATGTTTTGGACTCTGCAAAGGTTTGTTTTATGACCTAATATGTGGTCTATTCTAGAGAATGTTTCATGTGCACTAGAAAAAAAAGTATACTTTGCAGCAGTTGGGTGGAGAGTTCTGTATAAGTCAATGAGGTCAAGTTGGTTGATTGTTGTAAGTAGATCTTCCGTGTCTGTATTGAGCTTCTTACTGGATGTCCTGTCCTTCTCCGAAAGTGGTGTGTTGAAGTATCCTACTATAATTGTGGAGGTATCTATCTCACTTTCCAATTCTGTTAAAATTTGATTTATGTATCTTGCAGCCCTGTCATTGGGTGCGTAAATATTTAATATGGTTATGTCTTCCTGATCAATTGTCCCTTTTATCATTATATAGTGTCCTTCTTTATCCTTTGTGGCGGATTTAAGTCTAAAGTCTATTTTGTCAGAAATTAATATTGCTACTCCTCTTCTTTTTTGCTTATTGTTTGCTCGATATATTTTTTTCCATCCTTTGAGTTTTAGTTAGTTTGTGTGTCTAAGTCTAAGGTGTGTCTCTTGTAGGCAGCACATAGATGGATCGTGTTTCTTTATCCAGTCTGTGACTCTCTGTCTCTTTATTGGTGCATTTAGTCTATTTACATTCAGCGTAATTATAGATAAATAAGTTTTTAGTGCTGTCATTTTGATGCCTTTTTATGTGTCTTTTATGTCTGTTCTGACAATTTCATTTTTCCACATACTTTTTTGTGCTGAGACGTTTTTCTTAGTAAATCGTGAGATCCTCATCTTCATAGTGTTCGACTTTGTTAGTTGAGTCGTTACGTTTTTCTTGGCTTTTATCTTGAGTTATAGAGTTGTTATACCTTTTTGTGGTTACCTTATTATTTACCCCTATTTTTCTAAGTAAAAACCTAACTTGTATTGTTCTATATCGCCTTGTATTACTCTCCATATGGCAGTTCAATGCTTCCTGTATTTAGTCCCTCTTTTTGATTATTGTGATCTTTTACCTATTGACTTCCATGATTCCCTGTTATGTGTATTTCTTTTTTAATTAATCTTAATTTGTTTGTTTTTCTGATTTCCCTATTTGAGTTGATATCAGGACGTTCTGTTTTGTGTCCTTGTGTTGTGCTGATATCTGATATTATTGGTTTTCTGACCAAACAATATCCTTTAGTATTTCTTGTAGCTTTGGTTTGGTTTTTGCAAATTCTCTAAACTTGTGTTTGTCTGTAAATATCTTAATTTCGCCTTCATATTTCAGAGAGAGTTTTGCTGGATATATGATCCTTGGCTGGCAGTTTTTCTCCTTCAGTGCTCTGTATATGTCGTCCCATTCCTTTCTTGCCTGCATGGTTTCTGCTGAGTAGTCTGAACTTATTGATTCTCCCTTGAAGGAAATCTTTCTTTTCTCCCTGGCTGCTTTTAAAATTTTCTGTTTATCTTTGGTTTTGGTGAGTTTGATGATAATATGTCTTGGTGTTTTTCTTTTTGGGTCAATCTTAAGTGGGGTTCGATGAGCATCTTGGATCGATATCCTTTCATCTTTCATGATGTCAGGGAAGTTTTCTGTCAGGAGTTCTTCAACTATTTTCTCTGTGTTTTCTGTCCCCCCTCTCTGTTCTGGGACTCCAATCACCCGCAGGTTATCCTTCTTGATAGAGTCCTACATGATTCTTAGGGTTTCTTCATTTTTTTAAATTCTTTTATCTGATTTTTTTTCAGCTATGTTGGTGTTGATTCCCTGGTCCTCCAGATGTCCCAGTCTGCATTCTAATTGCTCGAGTCTGCTCCTCTGACTTCCTATTGCGTTGTCTAATTCTGTAATTTTATTGTTAATCTTTTGGATTTCTACATGCTGTCTCTCTATGGATTCTTGCAACTTATTAATTTTTCCACCATGTTCTTGAATAATTTTTTTGAGTTCTTCAACAGTTTTATCAGTGTGTTCCTTGGCTTTTTCTGCAGTTTGCCTTATTTCGTTTGTGATGTCTTGAAGCATTCTGTAAATTAGTTTTTTATATTCTGTATCTGATAATTCCAAGATTGTATCTTCATTTGGGAAAGATTTTGATTCTTTTGTTTGGGGAGTTGGAGAAGCTGTCATGGTCTGCTTCTTTAAGTGGTTTGATATGGATTGTTGTCTCCGAGCCATCACTGGGAAACTAGTTTTTCCAGAAAATCCGCTAAAAAAAAATGCAGTCAGATCCCTATCAGAGTTCTCCCTCTGGCTTAGGCTATTCAGATGTTAATGAAGCTGCCTGGGGAGGGTGGGGGAGGGAACAGAGAGATAGGAGAGTAGCACCTCAGAATATAGCCAGAGTTGCTTGTCTTGCTTGGAATGACTATTATATCTGAGATTCCCACGGGACGCGTCACCTATGTATGCTGGCTGTGTGGAGATTGCCCCCGGGGGGTCTGGCCCGCTGGAGTCACGGTCAGATCCTCCGTTTCCAGCCCCACGCCCAGCGTCAAGGCTCCCCTACTGGGACGGTGCACTCTCGACTCCAAAATCAGTCGCTGCCTCCCGGGGACTTCTCGTCCCGCAAGCCGCGTCGCCGTGCTGCCCCGGCGAACCGGCTGGGCCCCCTTCCGGGGTTAGTTCAGGTGAGTGGAGCAGCTCCCCGTGCTTGTGCCGTGACCGAGTGTCCCGGCTGGGACACTGCTCTCCCCTCTCCAATACCAGTCGCTGCCCCCCGGGGACTTCACCTACGGGCTGCGTCCCATGCCGCCCGAGCGAACTGGCTGGGCCCCCTACCGGGGTTAGTTCAGGGGGGTGGAGCAGCTCTCCGTGTTTATGCCGTACCTGCGTCCAGTCCAAATCCCGGCCGGACGGTTCCCCGGCTGGGACGCTGCTCTCCCGGCTCCAAGACCAGTCACTGCCTCCCGGGGACTTCTCCCACCGGCTGCGTCGCCACGCCGCCCATGCGAACCGGCTGGGCCCTCTCCCGGTGTTAGTTCAGGGGGGTGGAGCAGCTCTCTGTGCTTGTGCCGTACCTGACTGGTACGCTGGCTCCAGGCTCTGAAAACAATCGCTGCTTCCCCGTATTAGTTCCTTCTCCGTCTCTAAATCTGTGTTTGTTGTTCAGGGTTCGTAGATTGTTATGTATGTGATCGATTCACTTGTTTTTCCGTGTCTTTGTTGCAAGAGGGATCCGAGGTAGCGTCTGCCTAGTCCGCCATCTTGGCCCCGCCTCCTCAGAAGTAAATTATTTTATAGATATAAATGGGCAGTGTTGCACGATAGTATGTTATGTATTATATACCCCTAAATTTTCACTAGGTGGCAGGCTTAGCTAAGACATTCACTTTCTCCATTTAAAATAACATTAAGGGGAGTCAGTTCATTTATACACAGCAGAAATGGCACATTCTATAAATTTTGTTTTCCTATCTAATTTGAACTCTACAAGTCACCTAAAATACAATGACCAGGTCACTCAATCATATAATCACTCACTTTTACCAAAATCTCATATATAACATATCTAGCTAACTACGTATGTGTGTACATACCTGTTTGAATAACATGTTAGAAAAAGATTATAAGCAAGGGCAACCGATTCAACACCAATTTCTTCTAAGTTAGAATAATGGCATATGTACAAGCTAAAAGTGATATTTGTCAGAGAAAATAATTTTCCAAACAATGAAATTAATTTTCATTAATTTTTATTTTCTCTGATAAATATTGCTTTTAGCTTTTACAGATGTTCTTCACGTGCTAGCCATTCACTAGTGTCTTCATGCTACTTATCTGTGAGCATTCAGTCAGCCACGATTTATCACTCCTAGAAAAACATGCACAACTTTTTAATTCATCAATCTTCGTTGTTTTTCTGTTAGATCAGAGTGTTTAAAATCAGGAATTTCACTTTTTACATCTTTGTATCACCTAGAGACCAGAGCTTGCTAATAGTAAATGCTTGGTAATTTTCTTTAACTTAAATATTAAATATGGAGCTCAGTAAATAAAAATAACAATTACGAAGTTGTGACCCAGCAACAACTATTTCAGGATAGAGAAAGAATACAAACTGCTATATTTTTAAAATTGTGTATTGACATTTAATATCAGAAACTCCAACATGCCACTAGATATTCTTCGTAATACGTTATGTTATTTTGGGCCATTTGAGTTTCCTTCCCAGTGATCTACCCACCTATTTATATAATAATTAAGGAAAGCTCTAGAACCTGACTGCTTGGGTAAGGCCCAGACTCTCTGTTTCCACTGAGCATGTTATTTTGCCTTTCTGTGCCTCAGTTTCCTCATCTGCAAACTAATAATGGCACGTAAATCATAAGAATAGTTTTCTGAGATTTGAGGGTGTAATAAGTGACTCACTTGATTTCTAATACAAGTGGAAAACATTCAGAAGCAAAGAAGTCAGGCAGATGGACATTGAATTATCAGGCAGGAGTGTTTGTAACTTTGCTGTCCTGTAATAGTGGGCTTCCTAAATCTACCACAAGATCCGTGGGAAACTCTGAGAATAGTGCTCCAGAAATTTCTGGTACTACCATTGTATGGACACTTTTTCCTAATTGTTTATCCCTTCCAAAAGATAAAAAAGGGAAAAGGCAAAGAGGAGAACCTTAAGTAAGCTAATTGCCCTTTTTAGAGTCTTAGAGCATGGATAGGATTTAATGCCTAAATGTGGCTATACCAGTGACTAGTTGTCCTTGAGTCTAGTCTGACTCATGGTGTTCCCATGTGTGTCAGAGATAGAACTGTGTTTCATAGATTTCAGTGGCTGATATTTCAGAAGTAGATCACCAGGCTTTCTTCCAAGGTGCTTCTGGGTGGACGTGAACCTCCAGCCTTGCAGTTAGCAGTCTATAGCAGTTGTACCACCCAGGGACTCCAAATAAGGTTATAGGGCTTTGTTTTCATTAATTTGTTTTTGTACCATTGTTTATTAATTTTGTTTCTGTAATCACAGATTATTGAATATTGCCTCTGACAACCTGTATTATTGTAAATACTTTTAATGACATCATTATTTTAAAATATTTTCTTAAAAAGTACTTTTGAAACTGCCAGCTGATACGAGATTTGGCAGCTGACAGCATTTCTTAGGGTTACCAGATGGAGTTGTGCTTGCCCAAGAAGTCATTGATATTTTCTCCATCAGGTCACTATTCTAACTTTTTAAGAGTTGCTCAAAAAAATTAACTTTGATTTATTGGATTTACTACTTAGTTGACTTTTGAGTAAGAAGAAGAGTAAGGCTTCTAGAAGAAAAAGGCATGCAGAATATAGATAATACAATGTTTTCCTGTAAACGAATTTAGTTAAATTGGAACATCCTCTTCATCGAGATTTTATCTATTAAACCTCTTATCCAAAAATGCACGAATGAGAATTGAGGAGTAGTTTATTTTAACAAAGATTTATTTATTAAAGGAATAGAATGCAGTAGTAAACACTGACAAAGTGTTGGAGAAATATAATTAAAAAATATATATATATCCTCTAATGCAGAAAACCTATCAACGGAGGTTGAAGAGAAGGAAGTCGGTTTTATTATTGAATTCACATTAAACCAGGATGTGATGTGCATCACTGACAATCCGCTAAAGTGATTTACAAAGACAAAAAGAAACTTCACTCTTTTTATACAGCCCTCCAGTTACAACCCATTGCATACATGTTCTCAAGATAAATGATAACTCATTCTCAAGCAAGCAGACTTGATAGTTCCACTTGTCATAGATTAACTTAAAAAAAAAAAAGTTGCTGTCAAGTCAATTCCCACTCCCAGTGACCCTATAGGACGGAGAACTGCCCCACAGGGTTTCCAAGAAGCAGCTAGTAGATTCGAACAGCTAACCTTTTGTTTAGCAGCCTGAGCTCTTAGGCACTGCGCCACCAGGGTTCCTTGTTATAGACAAAAACCAAAAACCCATTGCTGTCAAGTTGATTCTGCCTCATAGCAACCCTATAAGACAAAGTAGAACTGCCCCATGGAGTTTCCAAGGAGCACCTGGTGAATTCGAATTGCCAACCTTTTTGGTTAGCAGCCGTAGCTGTTAACCACTGTGCCACCAGGGTTTCCATCCTAAATTCACATAGTAATACATTTACTGTATCTTTATGACAAGGGATAGTTTGCAACTTGGAGCCACATGCCAGACTCCTACCTTCCCTTCCATGGAAATATGGAGATAGGAGCACTATCTTCCTTGATGATTGCCTTTTAATTAAAGAGATGGCTCCCAGTTCCCTGTGAAAGACTAATATTCCTAGGCTTATTTACCTTTTAAAAAGATTTGCATACATATCAAAGGGGCAGAGAGAGAATTTGCAATTAAAAGTTTTCTAAGATAAATCCTCTAAGACAAAATAAATAAATAAATAAAAGGGAGGGGAAATATATCAGGGGAGAATAATTATTACTTTTCTTTGTGATTTGTATTTATCCTTACAGAGGGAAACTTTGCCTTTTTAGATGTTATAATTTAGTAGGAGAGCCAGGGTGTGGATAAAACCAACAACAGTGCAAGACGTAGCATAATAAGGGGTATAAATCAAATAACAGGGAGCCAAAATGGAGGGAGTGATTCTGACTTCAGGAGATTCTAAATCTTAATTAGATTTGAGAGGAACTTTAAAGGGTTTTTTTTTTTTTAAGGTGATGAGAAAGGAAAATGAGGAAAAAAGTGCATTTCTGGCAGAAATAGCAACATGAGAAAAGGAAAAATGCTTAGACAATAGTAATACCACCACAACTAAGACTTTTGTACCTATTGTGTGTTCAGACACTGTGTTAAGCACTTCACAAACCTTATCTTTAAGTTCACAATACCCTCCTTCATAGAATCTCAGGTTGAGTTCCCTCAGACAACTCAAAGTCACAGGACTATTGTGATAAATTGCACAAATAAAAGCACTATCTTTTTAACGTTAAAAATCAGCATAAGGAATTACAATCCTATTGTTATTTTGCCAACATCATTTCAGTGTTGTTGTTAGTTGCCAGTGGAGTCAATTCTGAACCAAGGCGACCCCATGTGTCCAGAGTGGAACTGCTCCACAGAGTTTTCAAGGCTGTGATCTCTCAAAAACAGATCACCAGGCCTGTCTTCTGAGGTGCCTCTGGGTGAATTTGAATTGCCAACCTTTCAGCTAATTTGTTCTCAAAATAGAAATTAAGCCATATTATACTAGCAATATTTCTTCCTATTGTAAGGAATGGAAATAGCTGATGACACGGCTCGACTTATCCATGGAAGTTCCTGGACTGTAACAAACAGTTAACATGCTCAGCTGCTAACTGAAAGGTTGGAGGTTTGAATCTACCCAGAGGCACGTTGGAAGAAAGGCCTGGTGATCTATTTCTAAACAATCAGCCATTAAAACCCTAAGGAGCAAAGTTGTACTCTGACACACACGGGGTTGCCATGAGCTGGAACCCACTTGATGGCAACTGGTTTATTGGTCGACAGAGGTAGGCAAAAGAGCATACAAGTTTCATGAATAGTTCTGAAGGAAACTAAGAATTGTTTAGTGTCCTAACTGGGATGGTGATTAAAGCCCAGAGTATAGCCAGACCTGAAAGACAGGCGACCACAGGCTGGGGGTAACAGACCCTCTTCAGGATGCTAATCAGCCACGGCAGCCCACTCTCTCGGGGAGAAGGGAGAGATCCTAGCAAATTAGCAATGAGCACTAGGGAGTTAGAGCTGAGGACAGTTAAAAATTTATCTGTAGTGCTACAGTTCAGGGACAGGGCTCCCATCTTCCTAAGAAGCGCATTTCTCTGTGAGGCACCAAATCAAGTGCTCAGACACGTGGAAGCAGCATCTCCCTCACTACTGGAACTGTGGCAGGAAGTGAGAGTGAGATCAGCAGTAGAAGCTGATTTGTTGTTGAGCCACTGACAGGCTGTTTATATCCTGCCTATTTTCAGTCAGTTCTATTCCCAGAGTTCAAGGTGTGGGCTCAACCTAGTGATGGGAATGCAGTGGTTATGTCTGAGTTTAAAGACATGCTGAGTATCACACAGAGAGCCTGCCACAGAGAACCCCAAACTGTCTGAACCAGGAGAGCTACCAGTGGTACATAGATATACCAGGTAAGAATCAGATCATCAATAACAGGAAAAATAAAAAGGCCTTTACTGCTATATTCTGTCCCTTTTCTCTGAGGGAAAAAGGAGAAAAAATCATTTATGTTCACATGCTCGTGGATATTTTTGGGGAGGAAGGAAATTGGGGGGAAAGTGGTTCAAAGGTATGGGACATGTGAAAATCCCCAGAGTCCAGTTAGAACAATACTGTCCATGCTTTGTCTTGACCCCAATTCATTACAATAAAATTTTATTTAAATTAAAATGTTTCTTCTCAGAAGTACACTCTGGTAAGATTTGACATTTAGAAGTTGCCTACTATGAGAACAAGAAGTCATAGAGCAAACAGCTCACATAATGGACCGTGAACTCAGAATGTAAAATTTCTGCCAGTAAGAATATTCACCTTATAAATTTCCCTTTCAGTGTTGTCCAGAAAGTAACCGTGTAACTTTTTAAATCACCTCTCAGTTTCTTGACTGCTTCATAGTTTTAGAGAGAAAATTTCTAATAAAAGCCAAATGACGAAACTTATTTTTCCTATTGTGCTAAAATGTGGTTAAAATATACTTTGGAGACTAGTGTTTCACTTTTCTTCCGTTGTGCAGAACACTTTATGCGGCATCACTTGCTGTGGGAGTTTTGTGTAGTACTTTGCCTAAGGCTAAGAATCGCTCGCTCATAAATATATTGTTATAAAAAAAATACCATATTGGATTGTTAGTGTAATGCAAATGTTTCTTTGAAATGTAGGTTGTTTTCCAGTCTCAGTATTATCACAGAGCTTACTCACCCAGCCAACATGAGATTCATGCAATTCAGAGCCAAAGACTGTTACTCTCTTGCTCTTTCAAAACTGGAAAAGGTAAGATTTCACTTTATAAAGAATATCAGATTTAACTATTTTGATTGAATGGGTAACTCTGGAAATTTCTATACACATCTATATAGAAAGAAATGCCATGAAATGATAAAAATAAAAATGCTATTTGAGTTCCTTTTTTGAGGCTAAGCTTCTAATTTACAATCTTCTTAAAAAATCTGAACTGATGAATATGAACCATTTCCATCACAAGTGAGTATGACAAAGTTATCTTGTGTTATCATTATTAATCATAAACTGAAAACATGACTTACTGAAGAATTAAATGCAAAAGATATGTATATACTCATTTAAAATGCAAGGTGTATTGATAATATTAGTGATTTACTATATCATGGGATCTGTATTTATATAGGGCTTTGCAGCTTTCAAAAATCCTCAAGGTCAGAAAGGTTGTAGGCTTTGTTGAAAGCTAGCCTCCTAAATGCCATCAACACAACCCGAGACAAAGCTGAGATTATTGCTTACTGTGGCAAGATAGACCACCAACTCCTGAGTCCTGGGAAACATTGTTGAGCAGGGAAGTATGTTTGCTGCACTCAGGTCTGTTCATTTCCATCTCCAAAGCTGATTCACATACATGGTGTTATTGGGGTCTTAGGACTGCTCCTTTAGGGACGTGGGGAAATCATTGTTATTCCCTGTTTCCAGCTGAGAAAACTACGACAGGTTAAGTAATCTGTTCAAGATAATATAGCTATTAAGTCACTGCAGTAAGTGAAATTTAAGACCATTGATGTTCAAGACAAAACATTCTATGATATTACACTTTTTTAATATAAAAGGGGAGGAAAGTGTAGCTTAGTTTAGCATTCACAAGCAAAAAATGTAACTAGGAAAAAAAAAAACTAGGAAGCCAACCAAAATTGGAGTGTAGTTTCCTTCGTGATGAATAACAAAGATTTGCCCAGTGATGAAGAGTCCAAGCTGTTGTACATGGGGTAGCTATGAGTCAGAACCAACTCGACAACACCTAACAACAATGGATTTATTTCTTGAATCTCAATACTGTTCCATTGGTCTTTATGTCTATTCTTATACCAGTATCACACTGTTTTGATTACTATAGCTTTATAATTAATTTTGAAATTGAAAATTGTGAGTTGTCCCACTTCGTATGTTTTTCAAGATTGTTTTCACTATTTGGTACCCCTTGCAATTCCATATGAATTTTAGGATCAGCTTTTCCATATCCTAAAAAAAAAAAAAAAGACTGTTGGAATTTGCCTAAGAAGTGCATTAAATACATAGATCACTTTGGGTAGTTGACGTCTTAACAGTATTAAGTCTCCTAATCTATGAACATAGAATATATTTTCACTTATGTAATCTCTTTTAATATATTTCAGCAATGTTTTATAGTTTTCAGTGTAGGAATTTTTCACCTATCTGGTTAAATTTATTCCTTGGTATTCTTTTAGTTGCTGTTGTAAATGGAATTTCCTTGTTTTTATTTTCAGATTGTTTATTGTTGGTGTATAGAAATACAACTGATTTTTACATGTTGATCTTATACCCTGCAACTTTGCTGCATTTGTTCATTAGCTCTAGTAACATTCTTGTGGATTCTTTGGTATTTTCTACATATAGAGTCATGTCATCTGCAAATAGAAACACACCCTCTTCCCACTTATTGACTGGTTACATCCCAAAGAACGTTATGCGAAATCAGTGCTATGCAAAAATGGAGACTGACCACATCAGATCACAAAATGGATGATGAGTACATTATTATATAACTGCTAAATTATATCATTGAATAACTGTCAAATTATGTGATTACACAACTGCCAAATTACATCATTACATAACTGACAAATCACTGAGAATCTTGGTCCAGCCAAGTTAACACATACTCTTGACCATCAAAGCCAGCGTTACTCTCACCTTGTGCCTCGACGTTCATTACTGCCAGATGTACATCATTAATGTACAAAACAGTCAAATAGTAGATTTTTTACTATTGTCATAAATGCAAAATATTGGATAATGAGATATTCAATAAGTGAGAAGAAGGTATAGTTCTATTTCTTCTTTTTTGGTTTTGATGCCTTTTATGTCTTTTTCTTGCCTAGTTGCTCTGGCTAGAACTATCAGTTGTTCTTGTTGTTGTTAGGTGCCATCGAGTTGGTTCCGACTCATAGCAACCCTATGCACAAACAATGAAACGCCGCTGGGTCCTGAGCCATCCTTAAAGTCGTTGTTATGCTTGAGCTCATTGTTTCAGAGAACTATCAGTAGAATGTTGAATAGCAATGGTGAAAGCAGGCATCCTTGTCCTCTTCCAGATTTTAGGGGAGAGCTTTCAGTCTGTCACCATTAAGCATAATGTTAACTGTGTTTTTTTTTTTTTTTTTTATAAAAGTCCTTTATTATATTATGTTGTGGAATTACTCTTCCATTCTTAGTTTGATGAGTTTTTTTTTTTTTTTAAATAATGAATTCGTGTTGGATTTTGTCAAACGTCTTTTCTGCCTCAATTGAAATCATCGTCTTAGTTTCTTAGTGCTAAACCCTACTATAACTGAAATACCACAGGTGGGGTGTCTTTAACAAACAAAAATTTATTTTCTCACAGTTTTGGAGGCTAGAAGTCCAAATTCAGGCCATCACCTCTAGGGGAAGGCTTTCTCTCTCTTTGGCTCTCGTCGAAGGTTCTTGTCTCTTTTCAGATTCTGTTCCTTGGTTCCTCATGTGGTGTAACATCCAACTTGCCCTTTCCGAAGTTCCTTATTTGGGGGCGGAGGCACTATTCAATCTGTAACAATCATTTAGGTTTTTTTTTCCCCCTTTGTGCTTTTAATGTGAAAAAAAAATTTTTTTTTTTTATTACATTGATTGATTTTATATTGAAGCGTCCTTTTATTACTTGGATAAATAACACTTTATCTTGGTGTATAATATGCTTAATATGCTGTTGGATTTGGTTTAATAATATTTTGTTGATATTTTTGCATCTATATTTATAAGGGGTATTGCTCTGTAATTGTCAATTCTTGTATGTCTTTATCTGGCTTTGGCATCAGGGTAAAGCTGACTTCAGAAATGTGGTAAGAGGTATTCTCTTTACTATTTTTAGAAAGAGTTTGAAAAGAATTGGTGTTGATTCTTTAAATGTTTGGCAGAATTCATCAGTGAATTTTTTTATGTCCATTAATTCTGGACATTTTTTTGGTGAGGTTTTTGATTACTGATTCAATCTCTCCACTTGTTATAAATCTATTGAGAGTTTCCGTTTTTTCATGAATCAGTTTAGGTAACTTATCTATTTCTGGAAATTTTTCTGTTTCATTGAGATTATCTAATTCCTTCATGTACAAATGTTCATAGTATTCTCTCTTAATCATTTATATTTCTGTATGATTGGTAGAAATGCCCCCACATTCACTTTTGGTTTCAGACATTTGTGTCTTCTCTCTCTTTCTGTCTTTTTTTGTAAGTCTAGGTAAAGATTTGTCAAGTACGTAAATTTTTTCCAAACAAATGACTTTTAGTTTTGTTGATTCCATTTGTTATTGTCTATTTCATTTATCTCTTCTCTAATCATTACTTTTATCTTCCTTCTGTGAGCTTTGGGCTTAGTTTCCTCTTGTAGTTGCTGAACGCGTAATTTTAGGTTATTGCCTTGAGATTTTTCATTTCTTTAATGTAGGCAATTAGAACTATTAATTTTCTTCTGAGCACTGCCTTTGCTGCATCCCATAAGTTTTGGTATGTTGCACTTTCTTTTCCATTTTTCTCTAAGTGTTTTCTAATTTCCCTATGGTTTCTTCTTTGACTCATTGTTTGTTTAGAATTGTGTTCTTTAATTTCCCTCTGTTACTGATTTCTACATTCATTTCATTGTGATTGGAAAACACACTTTGTATGGTTTTAATCTTTTTAAATTTATCGAGATTCTTTTTGTGAAATAACATAATGGAGAATGATCCATGAGTGCTAGATAAGAATATGTATTCTGCTGTTGTTACTTTGGTTGTAGTGTTGTTCAAGTCCTCTATTTCCTTATCGAACTTCTATGTAGATGTTCTATCCATTATCGAACGTGGTATACTGAGGTCTCCAACTATTACTGTAGAGATGTCTATTTCTTACCTCAATTCTGTCAATATTTACCTCATATATTTTGGGACTCAGTAGTTAGGTATTTTTTAATTGTTATATATTCTTGATGAATTGACACTTTTATTATATATAAAAAAAATAGTGTCTTTTATTTCTTGTTTTTGGTGTAAAGCCTATATTATCTGATATTAATATAGCCACCCCAACTTTCTTATGGTTGCTATTAGCATGGAATTTTTTTTTCCACCCTTTCACTTTTTAACTATATGGGTCTTTATTTCCAGAGTATCTTGTAGACAGCCTATAGTTAGATCACATTTTGTAATTCATACTGGAAGACCCTCAATGAGGTGGATTGACATAGTGGCTGCAACAATGGGCTCAAGCATTAACAACAATTGTGAGGATGGTGCAGGACTGGGCAGTGTTTTCTTCTGTCAGAGCTGGAACTCAATAGGACTGCCTTGTTTTTCTGGGTCTTGGAAGTTTCCATCTTAGACAGGATGCAGTCTTACCACTTTTTTATTGCTTTCTATTAAGAACCTTACCTCCAAAACACCCAAAAAGTGTTTCTTTTCAATTGTATAGGACTGGAAAAGAAACTAAACCATTTTTATGATTTGTGTGTTTATATAGATTATCTAACCCAGTCGATTATATGCATATACTATTCAAACAACGAAATGGGTAAAATTCACCTTCTAATAAAAATATAATTAAAAAAATCTAACACCAACATTTAATTTATTTTAGCTTTTTGATGAAATTATGGAAACAAATTTCTAATTCAGTAGCCTTATCAAAATATTCTTGGTCTTCTTAGAATTTTCTAAACTCTTCCAAAGCTTTTATAGAGCTGAGAACTTATGCGACTTAAAGACTCAGGCTCTTCTAATAGCAGGTTTTCATCATTGTCATCTTTTTTGCAGTTTCTTTGGCTTTGCTTGTAGGATAGGTCCTGTAATGAATCATTGTTGATGCAGATTTGAAGAAACCACTCAAAAAAGATTTGCTGATTCCTCCAAAATTTCCCTCTCTTTTTTTCTTGACGTTTATGTTGCTGTTGTTTATGTATTTTTCAATTTTTTAATCCTTTTCTTTTGTGATTGAGTAAGTTTGTGTTTTCCACACTTCAACTTAATTACAGCTTCCTTGATGGCCTTTTTCTCTTTGGGTATCATTTTGACAGCATCGAGCTTTCTTTCAGAAATAAATTTCTCACTCTCTTGTTCATGGCTGTGAAGGAATAAGCTTTTCTTTTTTTTTGGAGAAAAAAAATTTATAAAAGTTAAGTAATTTATAGTCCTATAGTCTCGAAAATATGAATATTTCACACAAAAAGAAAAAATTAAAGCTATCAACATTATTACATGATAAAGTTGCTACACTTCAGTAAGGAAAAGAAAAAAATACAAGAAGAAGGTTTTTGCTTTTGTACACACAGTGAATATGTTAAGTGAGGAAATATTTCTCTATTTTTTGGAAGAAAAAAGAAATGTGAAGGAAATAATTTCAAAGAAACAAAGGAGTAGATTTTGAAAATTGTAATAACATGTATCAAAATTATAAATAGCAAAGCAAAAACTAAAACTTAAAGATGAGAGGAAGAATAATACCTCTTAAGACAAGGAAAATAGTGTGCTTTGCTAGATTTTAATGAAAATAAAGGAATTTATTAGTATTTTTTACCTTCTTTCAAACTTATGGATGTTGCTCTTTACTAGAAAAAATTCACAGGCAAAAACAGACAGAAAAGGCAAAAATGTAAAGAATGGGCGAACTTAGAGAACACTAATGATGCAGAGTACACTCTCATACACACTAAAAATGCAGAAGGAAGTGGTAGACTGAGCCTTCACCTCTGACGCTTTTACTTCTTGGAAATATTTTCAGCTTTTGCATCCGTACTTCCTTGTATTTGGGTTGCGATATCAGTGATTTTCGGATTCTGTCCATGTCTCAAAGGTTACAGCCATTAGAGAATATTTGGCTATAATAATCGTTTTGTCGTACTGTGGTGTCTTGCATGTTGCTGTGATGCTAGAAACTATGCCACTGGTATTTCAAATAGCATCACAGCCACCCATTGGTGAACAAGTTTCAGGGGGAGCTTCCAGACTAAGACAGACTAGGAAGAAGGATCTGGCAATCTACTTCTAAAAGAATTGGCCAGTGAAAGCCTTATGAATAGCAGTGGAACATTGTCTGATATTGTGCCCGAAAATGAGCGCCTTAGGCCTATAGGGTCGCTATGAGTCGGAATCGACTCGACATTACTGGGGCACTGGGTAGGTTGGAAAAAAAAAAGGTTGGAAGGCACTCTAAATATAGTTGGGGAAGAGATACCTCTTCAAGGTAGACTCAACCTTAATGATTTGGATGGAGAAAACCTTTCAGGACTTTCATTTGCTGATACACCTTGACTCAAAATGAGAAGAAACAGCTGCAAACATCCATTAATAATCAGAACATATAGTGTATGAAATATGAATTAGGGAAATTGGGGGTCTTCAAAAAGAAATGGAATGCATAAAGATCAATATCTTAGGCATTCGTGAGATGACACGGACTGGTATTGGCTATTTTGAATCAGACAATCGTATGGTCTACTACACCAGGGATGACAAATTGAAGAGGAATGGGGTCACATTCATTGTCAAAAACAAATTTCAAGATCTTGAAGTACAACACAGTCAGTGATAGGGTAATGTCCGTATGCCTACAAGGAAGACTTAGTTAATATTACTATTATTCAAATTTATGCACCAACCGCTAAGGCCAAAGATGAAGAAATTGAAGATTTTTACCAACTTCTGCAGTCTGAAATTGATCAAACGTGCACTCAAGATGCACTGGTGATTGAAATGCAAAACTTGGGAGCAAAGAAGAAGGATTAGTAGTTGGAAAATATGACCTTGGTGATAGAAACGATGCTGTAGATCACCTGATAGGATTTTGTAAGATCAATGACTTATTCACTGCAAATACCTTTTTTCAACATAAACAGTGACTGTAAACATGGGCCTCGCCAGATGGAATACATAATAATCAAATCGACTACATCAGTGAAAAGAGAAGATGAAGAAGCTCAATATCATCAGTCAGGATAAGACCAGAGGCCGACTGCTGAACCAACCATCAGTTTCTCATACACAAATTCAGGTTGAAGCTGAAGAAAATTAAAACAAATTCACGAGAACCAAAGTCCAACTCTGAGTACATCCCACCTGAATTTAGATTTGACTCATTAAAAACTAATGACCAAAGACCAGATGAGTTATCTAATGACAACAGGGACATTATACATGAGGAAAGCAAAAGGTCATTAAAAAGACAGGAAAGAAAGAAAAGACCAAAATGGATGTCAGAAGAGACTCTGAAACTTGCTCTTAAATGTCAAGGAGCTAAAGAGAACCGAAGAAATGATGAACTAAAGAGCTGAGCAGGAGATTTCAGCAGGCAGCTTGAGAAGACAAGTTAAAGTATTATAATGAAATATGCAAGCTAGAGCTAGAAAACCAGAAAGGAAGAACAGGCTCAGCATTTCTGAAGCTGAAAGAACTGAAGAAAAAATTTAAGCCTTGAGTTGCAATAGTGAAGAATTCTATGGACAAAATATTGAACAGACACAAGAAACATCAAAAAAAAGATGGAATACAGAGAGGCACTGTAGCAAAAAGAATTTGTCGATGTTCAACCATTTTAGTAGGTAGCATATAATCAAGAACCGATGGTACTGAAGGAAGATGCCCAACCAGCACAGAAGGCACTGGTAAAAAATAAGGCTCCAGGAATTTATAGAATGCCAATTGAGATATTTCAACAAAGGGATGCAATGCTGGAAACATTCACTCATCTATGCGAAGAAATTTGGAAGACAGCTACCTGGCCTACCAACTGTAAGAGATCCATATTTTGTCCATTCCAAAGAAAAGTGATCCAACAGAATGCAGAAATTATCTAACAATATCATTAATATCACATGAAAGTATACATTTCTGAAGATAACTGAAAAACAGTTGCAGCAGTAAGTCAACAGGGAACTGCCAGCAATTGAAGCCAGATTCAAAAGAGGGCGTGGAATGACATATATCATTGTTGATGTCAGATGGATCTTGGTTGAAAGCAGAGAATACCAGAAAGATGGTTTATTGATTATGCAAAGGTTTGGATCATAAATTACAGATAACATTTTGAAGAATGGGAATTCCAGAACACTTAATTGTGCTCATAAGGAACCTGTGTGTAGACCAAGAGGCAGCTGTTCCAACAGAACAAGGGGATATTGATTGCTTTAAAGTCAAGAAAGGTGTGCATCAGGAATACGTCCTTTCACCATGCTTATTTAACCTGTATCCTGAGAAAATAGTCTGAGAAGCTGGACTTTATGAAGAAGAACACTGCATCAGGATTGGTGGAAGACACATTAACAACCTGCAATATCCAGATACACAACCTTGCTTGCTGAAAGCAAAGAGGACTTGAAGCACTTATTGATGAAGATCAAAGACTACAGCTTTCAGTATCGGTTACACTTCAACGTAAAGAAAACAAAAATCCTCACAACTGGACCAATAAGCAAAATCATAATAAATGGAAAAAAGATTGAAGTTGTCAAGGATTTCGTTTTACTTGGATACACAATCAATGTCTATGGTAGCAGCAGTCAAGAAATCAAATGCCGTATTACATTGGGCAAATCTTCTGCAAAAGAGCTGTTTAAAGTGTTAAAAAGCAAAGATGTCACTTTGAGGAGTAAGGTACGCCTGACCCAAGCCATGGTATTTTCAGTCACCTCATATGCATTCGAAAACTGAACGATGAATAACAAAGACTGAAGATGAATTGATGCCTTTGGATTATGGTGTTGGTGAAGAATATTGAATATACCATGGACTGCCAGAAGAACAAACAAATCTGTCCTGGAAGAATTACAGCCAGAGCGTTCCTTAGAAGTGAAGATGGTGACACCTTGTCTCATGTGCTTTGGACATGTTATCAGGAGAAAACAGTTCCTGGAGGACATCATGCTGCTAAAGTCAAAGAAAAAGAGGAAGACCCTCAACAGGATGGATTGACACAGTGGCTATAACAGTGAGCTCAACCATAGCAACGGTTTTGAGGATGGCACAGGACTGAGTAGTGTTCCCTTCTGTTGTACATAGGGCCAGTATGAGTTAGAAGTGACAGGATGGCACCTAACAACAGCAACAACAATCGTTTTAGTGAAAATATTTGAGTTTTCCTCTTCGACAGGTTTCCAACTTACTCAGTTTCTAGGTTTTACCATGATTGGTCTCTTGTTGTTATTAGCTGCTGTCAAGTTGGCTCCTGATTCATGTACTGCAGAGTACAACTGCTCCATAGGATTTTCTTGGCTGTAATCTTTACAGAAGCAGATTGCCAGGCCTTTTCTTCCAAAGCACCACTGAATGGGTTCCACCCATCAACCTTTTAGTTAGCAACCAATTGCAAACTGCCTGTAACACCCAGGCTTTTAATGGGCCTCTAGAAACATACAGTCCTGATATACTCATTAGTATATATTATATGTTTGTTTGTTTTTTTATATGTTATTATTATCAAACCGTATCACAATAATTGAATACGGAAGTTTCCAAATTCTTATTAAACTTTTTTTTCAGAGAAATGTTTGGCCTCAGGCAATATTGACTATTCTCTATGTTTTGTAATTTCTGTAAGTATTATATTACATGTTTATGTAATTTTAAATTATGTAATTTTATGTAATTTTAAATTTCATTCTAGGGCTTTGAACACTACCATCAAATCATAAAGCCAAACTTATAATGTTTAATTTTTAATAAATCAAACAGACCATAATTCATATGTGATTTTGATATTTACTTTGAAACTGATTTTGGCCTGGTGAGCCTTATTATTGAACACCTACAACATGAAAGATAATTATAACAAAACTATCATGTGATCATGTAATTATAGCTTACTTACACAGTTTTTTGGAAGCATAGCGTATGGAGCAGTCTTTGGGAAGGGAGCCTCAAAACTACAAAAAAGTCTAGACCGAGCAATGACTCATTCATCTGAACGAGTCTTCTGTTAATTTTTCAAAATCATCTTGGCATGTACACCGGCATTCCTCCATGCCATAAAACTTTCGAATGCAACTTATGCAATTCCAATTATCTTTTAAAATTCTGATAGTTAAGTGTTACCTTTAAATTTATAGGTTTTCTTGCATACTAATCTCTGTAATGATGGTTTTTGTGCTCCATAAAATATGGCAAACTTTTTTCCAACCCCACTCAAAACCTGATTTCTAAACTGATACTCTAGTTAAAAGTAGTGGGGTCTCTCATTCCAATTTTGTGCCAACGTTATTTTCTTACCTTTTCTGTTCTAAAATTTCCCCCATGGTGGATTCCTGCTGACTCTGCACACATTTTGGGTGGTTCTAATTCTTCATCTCTTTTCAGTGAGGCACTTGCTTTTTTGTAAGGTTTTTTTTTTTTAGGTCTTTTCTTGTCATGGCTATTATTGTTGATTTAGCCATTTTTGTTATTTTTAAATTTTAGCTGTGTTTTATGTGTTACAACTTTTGAACAGCTTTAAATGATACATAACCTGTCAGTTTTTTTTTTTTAATAACTACGTGTATATTTTAAAGTTTTATAAAAGCACAAGAAAGAACAGTGATGGTTAATTTTTCAACCTCTAACTTATAAAACCCCAAAAAGTAAAAATATTTTAATTTTTTCATCCTATAAAAATATAAAAGTAATAAGATCACATGTACAGAATGCATTACTATACATTCTCTGTACTTAGCAAACTTAATTCTCTTTCCAGGCTCAACTCTGATGCGGTATCATTCATGACACCATCTCTATCGTCTTTAGACATCCATACACTTACATCACATGACCTTGTGTATTTGATTATAAGACTGTTTCTCAGTAAAATTATGAATTTCTCCCAGATTGGGACCTTCTATTAATTATCTTTGCATCTTATGAACCTAGCTCGGTGCCTGATGTATGTTGATACAGTAGATTGTTAAATATTTCTGGTTGTATTGCTTAGAGTTTCTTCTACAAGCTATAGGAATATTCTGTATTAATAATTTTCTATTTTTTTCTTTAACACACATTTTTAACTTTATACTTTAATATTTTCTATTCATCCAAGTTATTCTTAAAACAAGGTAATAGCTAGTAGACCCCTTGACTCATTTAGACTAAATATATTACCTTCAGAAGTATAAAACTGAAGAGTCTATAACAAGAAGGTAATGTGAATTAGCAAAGCGGGTCACATATAAGAAAGAGTGAATCCAGAAGGGAGCAGATGCTTTCAACTCTGGCCAGTTGCTGCCATGATCCATGATACCAGATTTTCCAAATTCAAAAGAAGGGAGAAATTTAGATTTTTACATTAAATACTAAAGATTGGAAACTTATTAAGGTTCAGGAAATTGTGCGGGCTGAATAAAACTCTTCTTTAGATTTGGTCTGAGCGCTGTCAATTTGGAACTTCTAGACTATATATTGTTGTTTTTGAAACATCAAGAGGTAGGTAAATGATAATTTAAACTGGAATGGATGGTTAAGATGAAGTATTTGTCATCTCTAATTCTTATTTTCCCGTATGTGAAAATTGCACTGGTGAAGTACAATAAAAAAGAAAGAAAGAAAACCAATCCAACGTCTTCATTTTCTAGATGCCAAGAAAGAAAGTCATTGTGGAATATATTTTTATCTGGATGGAACCAATCACTTGAGATCTTACTTTTTTTTAAACAACTTTAAACTCAGTGGGCCTTGAAAATGGTGTTGTGAAATCCTTGGCATGTTCCTTTTTCCCCCGTAAAGAAAGTTAATAATAAAAAGGCAGTAACTCATGAATGCTGAATTATTCACGCAAGCAGAAGTGCGGTATCTCTAGCTCGGTATGAAAAGGTTCTGGAGAGTGTGACGCATTATGTGCACGTTAGAGGATGAAGAGGACTTGGAGAGCTGGTGTTGAGAACAAGGAATCCTATACAATGGGGATGTTATAAACAGTGGGGTGGAGCTTGATATAATGAAGGGTTTTCCAGGATACAGCCTGATAGCCGATGTAATTCATCGAGGATCTACACTGGGCATACTGAGAAGTCATTGTGGAAAGTGCTTGGGAGACAGACTGTGGAGCACCTTGAATTCTGTGTTTTTGAAACTTCATATGGAGTGAATGGGGAGCCAGGGTAAATATTTAAGTGAGGGCTCAGGGGAGGTGACATCATCAGATTTATGCTTTCATGAAATTAATCTGTCATTTCTATGTTTATCTACGAGAGAAAGGAAAAGACTTAGTAAGTTATTTCAATTAATCAGGAATGAGATAATAAAGGCCTGGGCTAGGATATTGGCAGGGTGAACAGCTACGTATCGGGTAAAACTAAAGAGAGAGTTTGAGGAAAGTACTGACTTTAATGAGGTTGATGATACATTTATTTTTAAGTACGTTAAAGTTGTGTTATGTAATAAGTGGTGAGATAAAAATGACATAAATGAGACTCAGAACAAGGATGGGAAAAATGTGTGTGTATGTGCACTTGTGTGTATTTTTCTATATGATGACTTGAAAGTTGTGCACGTAGATGTATAAACTCAAAGCTTTAAGTGAAGATACAGTCTCAAAGGAAGAAAGCCACGAGGGAGAGAAGATTAGCTGAGGACTTAATTTTGAGGTTCATATAAAGGAGAGCCTCATGGAAAGTGAGTGAGGAATTCAAAGGATAGGATGGAAGAAGTGGAATGATGTCTAAAGAAAGATAGATTTTCACAATTAGAAGGCATTGTGTCAAACCTGGTAAGAGAGGTCAAGAAAGATGAATGCTGAGAAAAGCCACCAGTTTGGGATATTACAGCATGATTGCATCAGGGGAAAGGATGTCAATCAGAATATAGGAAAGTAAAGGGATTGTAGTTTAGACAGTAGAGGATAGAAAATGTAAATAAGCGAGCCATTTATTTGGTACCAATAAAATTCTTTAATTTTTTTTCACCTCCCACACTGTTCTTCTAAATCCAATAATTTTATCATCTCATTCCATATGGTATTGAATGGACACAGATTAGAGGAAACAAAATTTCTGCCAGAAACAGTTTTCTTCTTCCAACAAAGGCACATGTTCATGATAGCAAACCAAATGGAAGAGATAGTTAAGACCAAGTGTATTAAAGTTCCTGGGATATTTAAATAATGATTTTGATGACTCAGATTTCTTCTGGGTATTTTACTTTATTTTAGATCAGTGGTTGTTAGGAAAACATAAAATTATCATTGAAACTTCAACTGAATGCAGAATTCTACCAGGGAAAAAATACTGTTTTTTTAAAAAGGAATTGTAACATATGTATATACTAGAAGCAGTAATAGAATTACCTATCATTTTATCTTGTTACACCCTTAACAAAAGGAAAAAGAAATACTAAAGTAAAAGAACTTGACATAAAATGAACATTACAATCCTTTACATCTTCAAACTTCCATTAAAGAATGGCAGTGGGAAGAGAGAGACATTGGGCCTCAAATTGTTTCCTTGAGTAAGAACACTATAAGCTTTAAACTGTAATAAACTGTTAAGTATTGTTTATGTGACAGAAACATGGTCTCTACCTTCCTGAAACTTACAGTCTAGCTAAGACAGAAAATTAATAATTTTTTTAAAAAAAGGAATTATCATATGAAAAGAGCTATGAATGAAATAACAGGGTTATATTCAAGAGCTACTGGGAAAGGCCTACTTTGGATAAGGTACTAAAGAAGGACCTTTTGTGGAAGGTGATATCTGAGTTGCAGCATTAAGGATAACACAAGGCCAGCCTGATAAGAGCTTGGAAAGCAGCATTACAGGAAAAAAGAAAGCCACACAAAGGCCTTGGGGCGATGCATAATTTGGCATATTCACAGAGCTAATAATAGTAGCTTAATAGTATTTACTAGGGATTATCACATGCAATGTTTTTTAGGTATTTTATTTACTGTATGCACAATAGGATGTAGATACCGGTATGAATCCCATTTTGCAGGTGATGAAGCAGAGGAACAAGGAGTTTAAGTAACTTGTATATGGTCATGCAATTAGTCAGTGGCAACGTGTGTTTCAGTCCCATGTATATGTTTACAGAATCCAAGCTCCAAACCAATGTTATGTTGTGCTGTCTGATTGATAGATCTCTGTTTTTAATTGCCAACAATACATTTCCACTGACCTTGAAACTCAAGTTCAAATCTCAACTAGTGATCTGCTCGTCCTCCATATTTCCTGGCTTACAGAAGGGCTCCATCATCCACCCAGTTATCCAGAAGCCTGGGTATAATCCTCATCTTCTTTATACTTTATTACCAAATTCAATCATCGCACCCTCTCAAATTTAATGTCTTAATATATTTTGTATAAGATCTCTTTTCTGCGAATATTGAAGTATACTCTCAGTTTTCACTAGGATTTCTGCAACATCCCAGTTTATCTTGTCCTGTATCACTCCTCTATACCCAATCCATTTCCATTTCGTCAGAGCATTCTAAAATACAAATATAATCATATCCCTCCTCCTTTTAAACACACTTTAGTTTTTTTTCATTACCCTTAAGATGAAATTCAGAATTCTTTACGTGGGTCTAAAATAGTATGACCACATGTTCAGTTTGTCCCAGTCTCAGTTTATGCCATTTTTTTAGTGAGATTATTAATAGAGACCCTTTTCTTCTGAAAAATATCCTGATACTTCAAGATCAAGTCCATGGTAACTATTCCAGTCTCATTTCTGACCTCTATAACCAGTCCTTATACTTACACTCTATGCTACGATCATATATGAATTCTTAATATATATTTGTTAAATGATGAATAAATAAATGAATGACTTGGCATTTGATTAGTGCATTTAATAATGAATAGAGTTAATATTAAAACTAATGTATTTGTCATAAAAATGATACTTATCAATAGGATTCAGATGGCAAAGATAGGAAGAGAGTTCATTTTCTCCTGGGTGATCACTGTAGGAAAAAGCCAGCTCTGCATTTGGAAAATATAATGTGTGAACTGGGAATGTAATCAAATGTTGTGCACACAGATGTGCTAAGGAATACTTTTTTGGAAAAGTAAATGTGCTATATAATGTAATTGAAATAAAGCATTGTTTTATTTAGGTGAATAATAAAAGTTTTGAAATATTGGTTAAGTCTTCATGAAACACAGAGAGTAACTCACCAGATTCAGCAAATGTATCCTCTCAGTCTGCAAACTGTTGGGTAAGAATAACCTAAGTAAATAAACAACTGTGCACCAAAGACCATCCCCTCTTCTAACCGTAGAACATGTCAGACTCAAGCATGTTTGCCTGGACAAACTCTTTTTCCAGGAAAAGTGTAACTGTCACAGAAGTCCAGACTCCATCTTCTTTAGGAATGTCTAAGAATGTCTGAGTTGCAGGGTGAGCTAAGATTATACTTTTCAACCAAAAAAATGACATTACCAGAGTTGTTAGTAAAATTAATTAGCAGCATCAATAGTATGAGTTGGAATAACATAAGAATTGAGGTTGGAAAAATCAGTAGTATGTTTAAAACTCAACAAGTGATATAGCAGTGGAATATAGATGAGACAACATAATTGCATGGGAAAGTGATAGAATTTGGAAATTTGATAGATGGTGGGAGAGGAAGGACATGAAGAAGAACAGGACAGGGAGAAGGTAGATTTTTTTTTACTTTGGTTGCTGAGGCATAATATAGACTTCATCTTGGTAACCTGAGATTAAGTCTACAGGGATATGTTCAGGTTGATACTCAGAAATGGAGTTTGGGAAAGGTGGGTAAGCTAACTTGTGCATTTCAGAGTTTTGTTCCTTCCCTAGGGCTGCACTAACAAAATTCCACAAAGTAGATAGCTTTTTAAAAAAAACAGAAATTTCTTGTCTTACAGTTCTGGAGGTTGGTAGTCCAAGAGCAGGGTGACGGCCATGTTGATTTTTTTCTGTAGCTTCGAGAGAAAGAATCTGTTCCATGCCTCTCTCCTACCTTCTGGTGCTCTGGTAGTTTATGATAGCTCCAGGTGTTCCTTGGCTGGCAGCTGCAGTGTCACATGGCGTGCTTCCTCTGTCTACCTCTCTATGTCTCTTCGGTTTTATAAGTGTAGTGTTCAGAGGGGATTAGAACCCACCCCACTCTGGTAGGACCTCATGTTAACTGAACTGATAACATCATCAAAAACCTTATTTCCAGACAAGATCATGTTCACAAGAATATGTTAGAACTTCAACATACCATTTTTAGGGATGCAATTCAATTCATAATAGATTCCAGAATGAAATATTTAAAGTCAGAGACTAGATGGTTATTCACTGAAAGGGTAGAAAGAAGAAAGCTGGGGTAGGGATAATGTTCTAATTACTAAATCATGGCTTTTCTCAGTATCCATCCTACTTGATTTTGTACAGTGTTTGACACTATATCTTCCTGTACTTACGAAAATCTGCACCGTGCCCCTATCTTCTCTGGATCACCACTTGTGCCTGCTGTTGGGCCCTCCCCTTTCTCCCACGCTACCACACACACATAATCACCATCAGAGAACTCTCCTACACTTCTCCACTGCCACCACTAAAGCACTGCCATTCTTTTGGTCTAAACGTGAACATATTTATTCCATACTTAGTTCTACTCCAGCTAAATTTAACATTAAAAAAAGAAGAAAACACATGACAGAAAATTAGAAGATGAAACAAAATACTAAGACATTCAACTGTGTGGATCATAACAAATTATGGATAACATTGCAAAGAAAGGGAATTCCAGAACACTTAATTGTGCTCAGGAGGAACCTGTACATAGACCAAGAGGCAGTCATTCCAGCGGAACAAAGGGATACTACATGGTTTGAAATCAGGAAAGGTGTGTGTCAGGGTTGTATCCTTTCACCATACTTACTCAGTCTGTATACTGAGCAAGTAATCTGAGGAGCTGGACTATATGAAGAAAAATGAGGCGTCAGGATTGGAGGAAGACTCATTAACAACCTGCAATATGCAGATGACGCAACCTTCCTTGCTGAAAGTGAAGAGGACTTGAAGAACTTACTGATGAAGATCAAATACTACAACCTTCAGTGTGGATTACACTTCAACATAAAGGAATCAAAAATCCTCACAACTGGACCAATAAGCAACATTATCGTAAAGGGAAAAAAGACTGAAGTTGTCAAGGCTATCATTTTAATTGATTCCACAATTAATGTTCATGGAAGCATCAGTCAAGAAATCAAATTGCATTTGGGCAATTCTGCTGCAAAAGACCTTTAAAGTGTTAAAAAGCAAAGATGAGGTGCACCTGATCCAAGCTGTGATATTTTCAATCATCTATATGCATGTGAAAGCTGGACAATGAGTAAGGAAGACCAAAGAAGAATTGATGCCTTTGAATTATGGGGTTGGCGAAGAATATTGAATATACCATGGACTCTCAGAAGAACAAATGAATCTGTCTTGGAAGAAGTACAGCCAGAATGCTTCTTAGAAGCAAGGATGGTGAAACTTCATTTCACATATTTTGGACATGTTGTCTGGAGGGACCAGTCTCCGGAGAAGGGCATCATGCTTGGTAAAGTAGAAAGTCAGCAAAAGAGAGAAAGACCCTCAAAGAGGTGTATTGACACAGTGGACTCAATTATGGCAACTATTGTGGGGATGGCACAGGACCAGGCAGTGTTTTATTCTGTTATGCATAGGGTCACTGTGATTTGGAACTGACTCTTTGGCACCTAACAACAACGACAGCAACAATGTGTCCGCTGCCCCTAATTGGCTAGAAAAGCAAAACAATAAAGGGAGGAGAGGGCCCTCGGCTTATAAAATCTTGTCCAGAAACAGTTGGGCCATCAAGGATAATCCATGAGAAAACTCAACAATCTCTGTGTTCACTACCTGGCCCTTGACTGATCCTGAAACTCAAATTCTGAGGGACCTTAACATTTTATTCTGGATACTTGGCCTTAAGATACAATGGTTTTGACTTCTTCAGGATATTTGCCACACCTTAAGAACTAGATCTGGCACCAAATTCAGAGGAAAGCCTACCTATCCCTGTGATAAAAACAGCTGAATTCTGGTAGTCTCCAAGCCACCTACAGGGGCTGTTCAAATTAAGCACTGTTGACAACTAGGCTAACTAATTATATTAGCTTGTAAATTATGATATTATGATTATGGAATGGACATAGATGAAAATAGGGGCTCCACTTGCCTCCCTTTCCATTTCCTTTCTCCTTACATCTCAAGCGAGAATATTCATGGTCTGAACATTTTTCTTAGCCACATAGACATTATAGAAGTGACGCAGGTAACTCCTCTTGCCTTACTGGCTTCTGCTGAGCCCCGACCTCATCTTTGTGTCCCTGAAGAAGCCCAGGAGTCACATATATCATCAAAATAAGGGATAGCAGCAGCCCTAGTTTATCTCCAAGACTCTTTTTTTCTTTACTACTCACCCCCACCCATTCTTCACATTGGGAGATTAGGAGACTATCCTTCTTTTCATATCCTTCAAATTTGCTACATTAGATATACAGGCTTATTTCTACTGTTTCCTCGATAAAAAGTGAGGGCTGATTTCTTATTTGCTTAGTTAATCTATTTTTCCTAGTAAAGAAAATTCAGCAACAAAGGAAACTAGCACATGTGTATGGTCACTGATTGTTGACAGGTTCAAGGCTTACTTGTATTCTTAAGAAACTCCTTCCAGCCACACCCAAATTTCATATTTACTCTCATGCCTATATGGTTGCTATGAGTCAGATTCGACTCGACAGCAATGGGTTTGGTTTCGTTTTTCTCATGCCTTCATTTATTAAGGCAAGATAATAGCAATGGAATTTTTAAAAAAGAAATCCCCATACACCGTAACACACTCACGTTTGTATACACACAAATGCAGTTTTTTCCCCTAATTTATGGACACTTAATTGCAGATTGGTGTGGCTGGCACAACTTAAAGGCAGATGAAGAAATGAAAACTAAGATAACAGCTAGAAACTACTGGATGTGATGGCTCCTATCTGCCTTTTGTGTGTGCGTGTGTGTGTCCTCACATATGAGAATATTTAAAAGCAAATTCTCTAGGTGTTATATATGATACATTTAAATGACTCGAGTTTTTTTTTTACATTTGATTAAATAATTTTATTGTATTTGCTTCTTTTATGTCATCTAAACCCTTTTCATGAATCATGTATGAAAAGTCAGTAAGTGTTCATCATATGAAAGGATGAACCTTTTTAAACTATGAAATACTGGGTGTATTAATTGATTAGGAAACCCTGGTGGTGTAGTGGTTTAAGTGCTACAACTGCTAACCAAGAGGTCGGCAGTTTGAATCCACCAGGCGCTCCTTGGAAACTATATGGGGCAGTTTTACTCTGTCTATAGGGTCGTTTTGAGTTGGAATCGACTGCATGGCAGTGGGTTTTTTTTTGTTTTGTTTTTAATTGATTAAGGAAACTTGGTTCTAAAAACTAAAGGAATTTTTTTAAAAACCCAAATATAAGTGAAGTAATGGCACATTCATAGCTAAGTACCATATGATGAAAATATCTTTTTCTCACATCTATCAGAAGTGTTTAAGTTGACAGAAACACAAAAAATATAGAATACTTACAAATTTTTCTGTCTTGAATGTCTGAGCAGAAAGAACGGGAGAGAGGTTCTAATTTGGCCTTTATGTTTCGACTGCCTTTTGCTGCTGGGAGGGTGTTTAGCATCAGCATGTTGGACACACTTTTATATCAGGTATGCAATACTTTTCTCTTTCTGTCTAATGTATGTATATTTATAAATTGAAAAAAGTATATTTAAATGAAGAATTCATCTAGTATTTCCCACGGGGCTGTTAAGTTGAAAATCAGTTCTAGACATAATTCAGTATTTTATTCCGTTTATTTAATGACATAAACATTCCTATGAAACATTTGGTAAAAAAGCATTGTTTCTTAGAATAGTCTATGGACATTTTTATAGGAATTCTTTGGTGCCAGTGTCCAGCAGTGTTTATTCTGACACTTTAATACACTCTGCATGCTATTCTAATAATGTTACTAGATTTAAGAAAAGAAAAAAAAGCTAGGAAAAATTGCTTGATTAAAAAAAAAAGACAGCATACCTTATAGGTTTTTTTCTGGTTTGAAATAAAATAACAAATTGATGTCAATAAACTGATAAACCAAGGCCACTTTAAGCATTGGACAATATTGCCTACTTTAGAAAAATATGAAAAAGGATTTTACAACTAAGAACTATTTAGTTTACTCCTGAATGACAAAGTTAAAATTGTAATTTTATTATACCTAAGAAGCTCATAAAGATGTTCTTTTGCACAAATATATTTAATACATTTAACCCTGCTGGAATCTAAATGGAAGTAATATTTCATGTTTTCGGATTCAAGTAATCAGCCAATCTCTAAATATTTTCAATAAAAGAAAAAAAGGCTTTTTTTTTTTACTGAAAATATTTAAATTATTTAACTTTAATTGCAAATTGAGCATTTAAGTATTTTATTATGACTATTCACCTTTTGATTATATATTTTATACACCTTCTTCTAAAGACCCTCGTGGCTTAATGGTTAAGAGCTATGGCTGCTAATCAAAAGGTCAGCAGTTCAAATCTACCAGGCCCTTCTTTGCAGGGTTTTTTTTTTTTTTTTTGCTTCTAAAGATAGCTAAAGCTTTTTCTTACTGGCCTTGGGCTAATTCTGCCCATGGGTATGCCTCTGGCAATGTCAATAACCGTCTGCTGATGCCACATGAATGCAGAAACAAACACAGCAAAGAAGAATAAACATTCTTATTTGCCTTAAAGTTTCCAGACACTGTATCTGGGCACTTCAGGAAGTAAGGCCCCACCTGTAAGCACCATTACCCCACACAGGTACTTGTGATATCTTAAAGGGAGTACTGGAGGGGCAGGATTGTTTGAAAAATAGTGTTGAAACTGAAGACACATCAATAGCAGTAAAATGTTTGGGTATTATTATACACCACTGGTTTTCAGATTTTAACCGTAGGATCTTATACTTGGAGTCCCTGGGGTGTGCAAACGATTAAGTGTGAGAATACTGTCCTATGTTTAGGGGACAGTGGTAGTTTAGTGGTAGAATTTTTGCCTTTCAAAGTGGAGACCCAGGTTTGATTGCTGACTAATGGACCTTCAGTGCAGCTACCATCCATCTGTCCCTGGAAGCGTGCGTGTTGCTGAATAGATTTCAGCAGCACTTCCAAACTAAGACAGACTAGGAAGAAAGGCTTACTTCTGAAAAATCAGCCAGCGAAAACCCTATGAAACACAGTGACCCAATCTTGTTCTCCCTGAAGTCACTATGAGTCAGGACCAGCTGAGTGGCAGCTAGCAATAACAACAAGAACATCACATGTTTATATGAAATATCATAGGGAAGTTTAATGCATAAGGTAAGTAAAAGCAAAATTGTTCCGTAGATGTGGAAAGCAGTAGTTATTTCTTCCTCTCCATTTTTGCCTCACATTTTATCTTAGAAATATAGAAAACTCTGTTTTCTGAAACTACCTCAGAAAAAGTAAGCTAGAATAGCAGTTTTCAAGACTCTTAAATAGTCATAGAATAAAATTACATTTTGCATTATAATCCAAAACACACTTCACACATATGTGTATGTATATGTGTATAACTAAAGCAAAAATCTCACAATACAACACTTACTCTTTCTGTTTGTAATGTTTTGTATTACTTTCTATATCATTGAGTTATATCTTATTTCATTAAAAAGTTTTGTGGCTTAAAACTCATAACTCAGTTTGTTGACTTGTTGTTTAAAATAACCTAGCTAGATTTTTTTAGAGGACTCAGAATTAGTAAAATCTAGGAAATAATTTCCTTTCACATCTTTGTAGAGCTGGAAACCAGATTATAAAATAAAATATAGACAATGAATGGAAATGAAAAATATTCTTCTGTGAGTAAATTTCATGGGGTTTAATGCCTCGATTTCACGATACCAGTGTGGGCTGTTGTTTGCATCTTTTGACTCACTTCTGGTTCTTGGCTATGCCCTAATTAAGTTATAAGACAAATGGCCACTGGATGAGCAATGTGTTAGTGACCACTACAGTAAACAAATTGGCTGTATTACCACTTCTGGCTCTAAAATCATTTAGTCATTTGCCAAATCTTCTCTTCCATGGATACTTTATCTTCTTTATTTTAGAAAATGCTGTTTTCATGTGCAGGAGAATTTTGTTTTAAAATTGTTCTTCTTTAGCAACGAAAACCTAAACACCAAACTCATGGCCATGGAGTCAATTCCGACTCAGCAACCCTATAGGACAGAGTAGAACTGTCCCATAGAGTTTCCAAGGAGCACCTGGTGGATTCAAACTACCAACCTTTTGGTTAGCAACCATAACTCCTCTTAACCACTGTACTGCCAGGTTTTCCCTTTAGCACACACTGGTTCACAAATGCAGTTGATTGATGGTCTTTAAAGGTGCATGTCTCAACTCCTCCCAAGACTAAATTTCACTTCTTTGGCCTGATAAAAAGAAATAGACTCTTCTCCTTATTCTCTGCTTTTGGTAGCTGACCCAGTAAAGTAGACTAGCTGTCAGTAAAATAGTCAGTCCCTGGGTTATGAACAAGATCCTTTCCTAAGTCAATCTTTAAGTCGAATTTGTAGCTAAATTGGAACAGGTACTTATGGTTCTTATTTAGTGTCAGTTAGTCAAATGTTTATCTTAGTATATAGTGTATATTTTACCTTTCTGTGTATGTAAAGGGGCCTGGTGGTGCAGTCGTTAAGAGCTCGGCTGCTAACCAAAAGGTCGATGGTTTGAATCCACCAGCCACTCCTTGGAAACACTATGGGGCAGTTCTGCTCTGTCCTCTAGGGTTGCTATGGGTTGGAATTGACTCCATGGCAATCTGCTTTTTGGTTTTATGTATATAAAGGGGCCCTGGTGGCACAGTGGTTAAGAAACGCTACCAAACTACACAGTGTTTTCATGAGCATCACAAAGCAATGCTTGAGTTTGTTATTATGAACCGTTGTATTTAACTCAAATTTTTAATATTATAGGCTTTATGGCAGTCCATTCTTAAGTACAAGTTGTCCGTAAGTTGGACATTCATAACGCAAGAACTACCTGTGAACTAGTAAGCAACAAACTAATCTAGTAGATTTATTTAAAAGGAATAACATTTTTAAAAGTATTTCCTAAGTAAAACAACTATATTTATAGTATAAATTTTTCATTTTTTAACAGTTAAAGATCTCACTCAGGGTAGTCATTTCATAAAAGAAAAAAAAATTTTTTTCATACAGTGTGTTAAATAATTGTTATGCAGTGGTACAACTTGTATTCATTGGAAACTTTTTTTCATTCAGAGATAAGAATTGAAGAAATTTGAAATGTTAAGTTTGTATTCTAACTTGAATAGTACTCTATTAACATATCCAAATGTGTTTTATGTGTTATAACAAAAATATTTTTATAATTTCCTATCAAAGTATTTTAAAATGTACTATTAATATTTAGATATTATTAAATAATTAAAAATTACTAACATAAAGCTTAATTCTAAATTAAAAAAACAAAACTGGTTGATATATTTCATTCCAAATTTATTTTAAAAATTTTAAGTTTATATAACCAGCACCATTTTATTTCAACTCATAGTTTTGTGTTACTAAAAAAATCTAAAAATGTTTTTACTACAACTAATAAAAAAAAAAAATAGCATACAATAAATTTTACCAGTCTGGTAATAGGTCATTAAGCACAATAAAAAAGGAAATAAAATCTGTTTTGTCAGTGTACTAAATAAACACCGATGGTTAAGCTTTTCATAAGGAAATAAGAGGAATAATTATTTTCTAGAATTTTCTGACATACTTAAGGTTATTGTATGCTATTAGGCTCACAAGGAGCCTCTTAGGCACCGTGGTCAAAGCAATTGACTGCTAACCTAAAGGCTGACAGTTTGAAACCCCCAGGAGGTCCTCGGGAGAAAGATGTGGTAGTCTGCTTCCGTAGAGATTTACAGCCTCGGAAACCCTATGGGGTCACTATGAGTCAGAATGCACTCAACAGCAGGGGGTTAAGGTGCTCACAATTCTAGAAGTTATATATGGACTTTATACACATAATAAATAAATATTCTGTTTATATTGCAGTCTTTTGTGAAGGATTACATGATTTCTATCACCAGACTTCTGTTGGGACTGGACACCATACCAGGCTCAGGGTTTCTTTGTTCTGTAAGTTAATAATCTCTGGATTAGAAGATTGTTATGATAGAAGACTCTGAAATCCACCCTCATAGTACTTGGCTAACTCTTTTATGTTGTATATTTTTTCTAATGTATGTCCAAAAATTAGCATTTGAGTTTTAGTTTTACTTTAATTTTTTCAGGGAAAATTTCATTTTAAATTAATAATCATAAGAAATAGCCATCCTGTAAAAAATTCTGAACCAGCACTTTATCTATCTTGCGGTTTGAAATTGACATGTTCAGAGACTGCCATACTGTCCAAGAAAACAGATCAGCCAACTTAACCCCATTGTTTTGTAGCTAAATGTACTGTTCCTAAGTGCATGTAATTAAATGACTTGCTAACAATTCAAATTCTTGTGTAGCAAAAAGGGATTAGAACTCATGTCTCCTGCCTTTGGCCCGGTGCCCAAGTTACTATACATCTTTCTTCTTCTTTGTGCTGGAGTCTCTTGAATTTTAAGATTTTAGCATCTGTTGCCTACTGACTACCAGTAGCAGTCTTCAGTTATTGCAACATTCAAAAGATTCTCCATGTGTTTTCCAGCATCACCCAATCAATTACCAGTTCCCTGTTCCCTATTGATATGCAACTCATACAGTGCCCTATTGCCACAAATTGAGTACTTGGTTTTCTTAAGTTTGAGTGAACCACAGGAATAAACTGAGGTGGAGTGCAGTAAATATGTTTAATACATAAAAAAAAAAAAAAGGATAAGCTCTTAGGAAATGTCATTTTGAGATTTCAAAATACTGATAGCTTTTGCCTTTAAGAAATAAAAAATAACCACTGGGTTTTCCTTTGCTAAAAAGTTTAATATGTAAATAATTCATACACATTACAGATGAAAATCACTGAGGATGACTTATGGATCAGAACTTATGCCAGACTTTATCAGAAGTTGTGTTCTTCTACAGGAGATGTCCCCATCGGAATCTACAGGACTGAGTCTCAGAAACTTGCTGCATCTGAGGTTTGGAAATACCAAACTATTTCTGCTGTGACATTTAAATCGATTAAATGCAGCCATTCATAAACTTGGAAATTAAAGGATTTTTGAAATAATGTAGTAGAAAATGAAAACTAATGCTGTTCTGAACATACAGAGTTAAGTCAGAGAAACAAAAAAAAATTATAACTATTTGTGTTATAAACCGTGTCAGAGCTTTGCAAAAGATTTTGCACTAAGGGACTATTTCAGAGTTTGTGGACTTTGGTTTTTGGATGCCTTTTGTAGATTAGACCTAGGATTTGCCGTTTCCAGATGATTGTCAGGAAACAAATTAATTCAAGGTAAACCTTGAGGTTCTGATACATAAATCAAGCAAGGTAGCTTTCTAATACACTCTCTAACTCCATACATTAGCATTTGAAAAGAAGTAAAGCTGAGAGTAGTTAATAAAAATTGAAATTCACATTTCTCAATCTCAAGATTGAAGACCACTCTGAGGCCAAGAGCACTGCCAGACTTTCTCAGAGAAAAGCTCAGTAAATTTAAAAGCAAAGTAGAGTCTCCTACTATGAAACAGAATTTCTAATGGCTGCATACATCTGAAAATTTTGATCTGGTCATGTCACGTAGGTCTATGTTCCTGAGTATTCATATGTTTTTAGTAAAATATCACTTTTTAAAATTAAAGTCTTATGCCGTAAAAATTTGGACAAATGCACTATCCTATCAGTATCTATAAAATTCTTTCATATAAATAATTGTATTGAAGTATTTTTCTTAATCATTTACCCCAAAATTATTTGAATTTTGGTTATCCATCTCCTTTTTTTTTTTTTTTTTTGGTCTTATCTAAAATTACTTCAATAACAAGGCTCAAGGAACCCTGGTGGTGTGGCGGTTAGGCACTTAGCTGCTAACTGAAGGGTTAGTGGTTTGAAAGCCACCAGCCACTCCATGGAAGAAAAATGTGGCAGTCTGCTTCCGTACATATTACACTCTTGGAAATCCTGTGGGGCAGTTCTATTTTGTCCTATAGGATTTCTATCAGTCAGAATTGACTCGACGGCAATGGGGATGAGACTCAAATCCGTCTTAGCATTGTAATAATACGTGGAATCATTAAGCCAGATGGTAATAAAATTAGCTAACCTATTTATAGAAAAGAAGGACTTTATAAAAAGTATGGTGTCCTTGGGTGGTGCAAACGGTCAGTGTATTTGGCTGCTAATCAAAAAGTTGGAGGTTTGAGTAACAGAGTAGATTTTTGTTCTCTTGTCCTGTAGGGTCACTATATGGTCATTATGAGTCGGAATCAACTCATGGCAATGGGTTTGGATTATATATATTATATACCCATTTTATATATATATATGATATATACATACACTATTGCAAAAAATATTTGATGTAACTTAATTAAATATAAAAACAGGACCTTCAAGAATTTTTATAACAAAACATATTAATAAAAATAGAAGCAGAGAATTTACTATATTCTACAATCTAAAATGAACTGCTGCTACAGTTGAGCCTTGAATTCAACTGTTAATTTCCTGGCAAATAAAGCAAAAATGAAACTATGTTATGTAGTAATTAGTGTCATATTTGAAAAGATACAAGTTCTTCCTGAAAAAGATTTGTTTTCCTGGTCTCTTGTTAAAAAAATAGATGTATTCTGTGCTCCCTTATTTAAGAGATGTTAGGTAATATGATGAACTGTGTCTTCAATTTGCATCTTTGCAAGATGCAAAAATATCACTGAATTGAGTATCTCTTAAATCAGTTTTCTATTTAAAAGAAAGAGGAGGCATCAAACAAAATCTTAACTCAGTAAAGGCATTGGGTTGGGGTTAAGAGGAAAAACATTATTTTTATTCTAATGACTTAAAAACAGAGGATAAGCATTTAATAAATCCAATTAAATGAAAAATTAGCACATACCTTCCACAGTCTCTCGTATGTATCATATGATTCAAGAGAAGTTCAGCAATTCATCTTTGCCAAGAAGCCAATTTTTTCTTATTTGATTAGAATGACACTAGATTTCAAGAAGTAGAAATGTCATTCACTAATTAGATTTGAAAAAAATCCAGTGCCATCAAGTTGATTCTGATTCATAGCAACCCTATAGGACAGAGTAGAACTGCCCCCATAGGCTTTCCAAAGCTGTAATCTTTATGGAAGCAGATTGCCTCATCTTTCTCCTGCAGAGTGGATGGTGGGTTTGAAATGCTGACCTTTAGGTTAGCAGCTTAACCACTGCACCACAACGGCTCCAATTTGAATTAAAACACCTGACATATTCTTGTCAGATCCCCATTCTCTCAGTCCATACAGCCGTGTGCTTGTCCCTCGCTCCACAGTGGCCAAGGTTGGAAGTTTATTCTATGAAAAAGGCACACACACCATCTGTGGACTGGAGGGCAGTAGACACAGCTGAGGGCAGCAGTTGTTGTTATAGTTGTTATTAGGTGCCATCGAGTCGGCTCTGACTCATAGCAACCCTATGCACAACAGAACAAAACACCACCCGGTCCTCAGCCATCCCTACAATCGTTGTTATGCTTGAGCTCATTGTTGCAGCCACTGTGTCAGTCCACCTCATTGAGGGTCTTCCTTTCTTCCGCTGACCATGTACTCTACCAAGGAAGATGTCCTTCTCCAGGGACTGATCCTTCCTGACAACATGTCCAAAGTATGTAAGATGCAGTCTTACCATCCTTGCTTCTAAGGAGCATTCTGGTTGTACTTCTTCTAAGACAGATTTGTTCATTCTTTTGGCAGTCCATGGTATATTCAATATTCTTCGCCAACACCACAATTCAAAGGCGTCAATTCTTCTTCAGTCTTCTTTACTCATTTTCCAGCTTTCACATGCATGTGATGCGATTGAAAATACCATGGCTTGGGTCAGACGCGCCTTAGTCTTCAAGGTGACATCGTTGCTCTTCAACACTTTAAAGAGGTCCTTTGCAGCAGATTTGGCCAATACAATGAGTCTTTTGATTTCTCGACTGCTGCTTCCATGGCTGTTGATTGTGGATCCAAGTATAATGAAATCCTTGACAACTTCAATCTTTTCTCCGTTTATCATGATGTTGCTCATTGGTCCAGTTGTGAGGATTTTTGTTTTCTTTATCTTAAGGTGTAGTCCATACTGAAGACTGTGGTCTTTTATCTTCATTAGTAAGTGCTTCAAGTCCTCTTCACTTTCAGCAAGCAGGGTTGTATCATCGACATAACACAGGTTGTTAATGAGTCTTCCTCCAATCCTGATGCCCCGTTTTTCTTCATATAGTCCGGCTTCTCGTGTTATTTGCTCAGCATACAGATTGAATAGGTATGGTGAAAGAATACAACCCTGACGCACACCTTTCCTGACTTGAAACCAATCAGTATCCCCTTGTTCTGTCTGAACTACTGCCTCTTGATCTATGTAAAGGATCCTCATGAGCACAATTAAGTGTTCTGGAATTCCCATTCTTCACAATGTTATCTGTAATTTGTTATGATCCACACAGTTGAATGCCTTTGCATAGTCAGTAAAACACAGGTAAACATCCTTCTGGTATTCTCTGCTTTCAGCCAGGATCCATCTGCATCAGCAGTGATATCCCTGGTTCCACCTCCTCTTCTGAAACCAGCCTGAATCTCTGGCAGCTCCCTGTCGATATACTGCTGCAGGAAATCAGGGGGTTGGTTACGTGAAAATGTGTATTCTGTCTACTTTACTCTTCATCAGCAGATTGGAAGAGTTTTCTCTAGGAAATCTGACCGATCTAAGTAGCAAGACCTAAAGATACTGGCTTAGGAGACTCTCCGGTTCAGCAGTAGAGCCAGGTCACCAGGAAACTTGTAATCAAGAAACCACACTCAGAGCTTTTGGTTTATTAGTCCGCTGCTAGTAAGTTTGAGAAAACGACAAAAAATGTGCATTCTGAAGAACGTTGGTACAAATGCCCAAACAAACAAACAAGACGGGAAAAAAGTGATGCAAAAAATTAGAAACCATCAAAAGAGAAGAAAATTAAATTAAAAAAATAAACACAAACTTCCAGTCCTCGATATCTACCCAAGATAAGTGAAAATATACCCACATGAAGACTTACATGTAACGTTGTTAAGCAGCATTATTTGAAATAGCCAAAAATTGTAAAGAACTGAAATGTTCATCAACTGGTGAATGAATGGGCAAAATGTGAGATAGCCATAATAGGGAATACTATACAGCAACGAAAAAGGACCATTGATACATGGTGAGACTTGGATGAACCTCAAAAACATTATACTAAATGAAAGAAGTCAGACACAAGGGGCCACATATTGTCTGCTTATGTTTCTATGAAATGCCTAGAAAGGCAAAGATACAAAGAGAGAATGATTAGTGAGACTAAGGCAGAGGCCAAAACCAAAAGCAAGCCTGCTGCTGTCTAGTCAATTCCAACTCACAGGGATCCTACTGGACAGAGCAGAACTGCCCCACAGGATTTCCAAGGCTGTATATCTTTTACAGAAGTAGAATGCCACATCTCCTGCAGAGTAACTGTTGGGTTCAAACTGCCAACCTTTTGGTTAACAATCGAGTGCTTTAACCGCCACACCACCCAGTGTGGTAGAGGTAGGGGACAGAAATGGAGATTAACAGAGTGGACACGAGGGAGGGTACTTACTGGGGTAACAGAAGTATCCTAAAACTGATTTATGGTGATAGTTATACAACTCATTATTAAATTATACATTTAAAATCGATGAGTTTTATATGTTAAATATGTATTAGAGTTATAAGCTTTAATTAGTATATACTTAATTATAATCTATAGTTAATATAATAAAAAGAAAAAATATTGCAAAAATAAAAGATAAACAAGAAGCTATTTTTAAAGGAATATTCAGAGAATAAAAAAGAACTCTTAGAAATCAAAAATAACATTTCAGAAATGAAAAACTTAAAAGTTTATAACATAAAGTTGAAGGAATCACTGATAAATTAGGACAAAAATTCAAAACATGGAAAATAGTGAACAAAACAAAGTTAAACTGGTCCAAGAGGTCTAAGATCTGAATTGCAAAATTTTTGGAAAAAGGAGATAGCAAAATGGAAGGAATGAAATATTGGTCTAATAATTCAATATAAGGTGTTAGTTTCCAAATGGGAAGGGTCACCAAATACTCAGCATAGTGGATTAAAATAGATTTGCTGAAGCATCTTATCATAAAATTTCAGAACTCTGAAAGAAAGGACATGATACTAAAAGCTTACAGTGGGTTTGGGGAGAAGGTTGAGGTATGGATCCCATCCAAAGTATTGCTTGGGATTTCTCAATAGCAACATTGCAAGCCAGAAGACAATGGAACAAAGACCTCAAAATTCTGAAGGAATATTATTTTGAAACTAGGGTTCTATGATTTGTCAAAACTATCAAACCAGAGTAAAAGTAGAATAAAACATATTCTATATATGCATATTCTCCACAAATGTACTTCTCATGCTTGCTTTCTAAGGAAATGACTCCCACCAAAATGAGAGAATACCCTAGGAAAGAAGGAATCAACACGAGAATGAGGCCAAAGGAATTCCCAGGGTGGCGCTGAAAGGACCACCAGGCCTGAAGGGCAGCCAGTGCAAATTAGAGACAGTCAGAAGACTCCAGAGGGATTTCTTCAGGAAGATGAAATCTATAGAATTCCTGAAACATCTCAATGTCTTAAAAAGAGATTAGATTCCTCAGAAAGTTAAACACAGAATTATCATATGATCCAGCAATTCCACTCCTAGGTATACACCCAAAAGACTTGAAAGCAACGACTCAAACAGATACTTGTACACCAGTGTTCATTGCAGCACTGTTTACAACACCCAAAAGATAGAAACAACTCTAGTGCCAATCAAAAGATCAAAAACAAAGTGTGGTATATATATTCCAAAAAAAAAACCATCGTCATCGAGTCGATTCTGACTTGTACAGTGGAATAGTATTCACCCATAAAGAGATGTGAAGTTCTGACTCATCCTATGATATGGATGAACTTTGAAAACATTATGCTGAGTGAAATAAGTCAGATGCAAAAGGACAAATATTGCATGAGCCCACTTGTATGAAATATCTAGAACAGACAAATGCATAGAGACCAAAGTTTATTAGTGGTTACGAGACACTGGGTTGGAGGGAATGAGCTTAAGGAAAAAGAAAAAGAGAGAGAGCGAAATTAGACAATTCACAAAGTGTTTCGAATGAATTATGGAAAAGTATATATCCAGACTAACACAGACTAAGAAAGGCCTGGCAATCTACTACCAAAAATCAGCTAATGAAAACCCTACAGATCACAACAGTCCAAGCCACAATCAATCATGGAAATGATACAGGACAGGCAGCATTTTATTCCATTGTGCATGGGAGCCCCATGAGTCAGGGGCCAACTTGAAGAAAGCTAATAACAATAAGATATATTAAATTAAGCAGTTAATAAAGTGAGAATGATTAACTCTAGGAATATAACATCACCATGATAAAAAAATTTTTTGTTGTTGTTTTTTGGAAATGAGTACTAACCATGCTTCCTACATAGCCAATTTGTAAGTTACACTTCATTATAACATGCCCTGAATTTCGGTCCAACCAAAATTACATTTGAACTGTTTTGAGATGATGGGAGATGACAGAGTTGATGTGGTAAGTGGAAAGGGTTATTATTTCCTCTTCTTTCATGGTGAGAAATCAATAGATAAAAGTAAAACCTGAAAAAACTGAGAAATAGCAAAGTAGCATGTTAGGGAGATAGAGACCAACATACCCAGCTAAAACACATACAATCGGAGGAGTCCTGGGAGAGGGAGAGAGGAGAGATGATGATGGGAGATGCTATTTTTCCCAAAAAAAAAAGGATAAAATTCTTTGTGACTATTTAAGTCATAAATATTAGTACTTGCCCAGCAGCACACCCCCATATAAAACCAAAAACTGTTAGGTTTACAGGCAAGATTAGTGATATTAGACTCACTCATAGTTTAATTTTTAAGTGTTAAATTCTACTTTATTCTTTGAAAAATTTCTATTAAATGCCAATTTTTTATATAAGGGTGTAGTAGAGATAAACTAATATTAAGACTTTAGGCCTTCCTTGGAGCCCTGGAGGTGTAGTGGTTAAGAGCTACAGCTGCTAAGCAAAAGGTTGGCAGTTCGAATCCACCAGCCACTCCTTGGAAACCCCGTGGGGCAGTTCTACTCTGTCCTTTAGGGTCGCTATGAGTCAGAATCGACTGGATGACAGAGAGTTAATCGATGGGTTAGGTCTTCCTTATTTTTTTCATGGAGTTTAAAAAAAAAATAAAAGGCAGATGTAGGTTTTCCTTCCACTTCATTTCTTAGCCTATCTTCAATAGCTTCCCATGTTCTGTGTAGACAAAATAAGGTCATTGTATGTTATAACACTGCTTTGGCTGTGAGGGTAGGGGACACACTGAACGCTTTAGCAGTTATCTTTGAGAAGACAAATGATAAGGAATATTCATTAATCAAAATCTATAAAACTGATAAAAGACCTGGAGCACTATCACAGTTTTCTGGGTGGCTATATTAGTATAAGGAGAATACACACACACACACACACACACACACACACTACACAGAGTAAAGTGGAGGTGCACGGAATGTCTGGAAAATCAGTTTGTGGAAAGTAGGATACAGCTGGATCTGCTCCTTTCTACCTAGTTGCATGTTACCATGACAGAAGAATTTCTACCACCATCTATATGTGTGTATTTAAGAGATTTTTTGCAAACACTAGATTCTTTTGGTTCAAAAAACAAATATAACATGGGCAAGGACTCATGGTATCTCAAGGAGAAAGGGAAACAGCATTTCAGTCCACAATTTTAAAATCCAAAAAGCTCACTAAATTCGTTAGTTGGCCAAATGTGACCTGAGCTGTAGGGAGATTATATGGAAGGTTTGTCCTTGGGCAGCCCAGCGGCCATGGTTCCCCCCATTCCTCCTGATAGTGTTCCGAGGCTTCAGGAAAAAAGCACAGCTCACCCTGAAGCCTGGCATTCTGCCCAGATAAGCATTAGGGTTGGGAAGATAAAAACTCAATCCAGGCCCAGGGGAACTCCAGCTGGCACTTGTTAACTATCCTTAGGTTGTTAAGCCATAAAATATGAAGCTGTGCTTAACTCAAACGAGTTGCCTGACCCCTGCACTATAAAATCGGGTAGATAAAGGTTTCTGGGGTCCCTCTTCTACCACGCAACATGGAGCACACGTAGAGGAGTCTCCAATTCACCCTGACAATCTTCCAACCCCAGAGGGGACAGACTTAACCATGAATCTGTTCTTGTTGTTTGTTGTTTGCTTTCTGTGACTAATAAAATATTGCTAACACAATATCTTGTGAGTATGACTCAGTCGAACAGGATGGACATAGCACCCATGGTGGGATTACTGCTACTAGGTTGGACCCTCAGCCTAGTAGTCTTGCATGATATCCTGGGACCACCTTTGAGGCAACCTGCATGGGCAGCACAGATTACATATAGTGTTTACTTTTCCATTTAATGTGAATATTTATACTTTTCATTACAGAAATATTAATGTGTTTTGTTATAAAATACTACCCCAGATCCCACTGTGGGTATTTACTTCTATAGAGTATATGATACAGTATTATCTATCCAAAATCTGAAAAATTCTGAATGAATAAATATATTTGTCACTAGGTTTTGGTTAATGGACCTCTATGGGCCTCCAATTTTCTGGTGCATTAAATATCCCAGTTGCCTGAAGTATACTATAACCAATGATAATTTTATAAGAAACTAGAAAATGATCATTTAAGAGCATATTAAGATACCAGCCACTTTACATATACACAATAAATTTATGGAATATGTTACCCTGAAGGGAAACCCTGGTGGCGTAGTGGTTAAGTGCCACGGCTACTAATCAAAAGGTCAGCAGTTGGAATCCACCAGGCGCTCCTTTGGAGACCCTACGGGACAGTTCTGCTCTGTCCTACAGGGTCGCTATGAGTCCGAATCGACTGGATGGCAACGGGTTTGGTTTGGTTTGGTTTGGTCCCAGTCTCAATCATTCACTTTTTACTATATAGTAACATTTGAAATATATTATTAAAATAAAATCCTACCTATTACAAAGGGCAAAATTATTAAATTAAGATTATTTTAGTATGAATTAGCATAGAATAGTTGCAAAACTCTGGCTACCCATCCTCTTCACCATTGTTCACTCAAACAACATTCATTTCATTGGACCATGTGTTAAGAATCCTGAGAATACCAGTCTCAAGAAGCTCATAAGAAAATGTTTATTATACATACCTTACTTTTGTAACAATGGTTAATAATTGATAGAGTTAGTCTTGAATTATTTTTTAAAAAAATGTAGTTTAAAATTTCACTTCTACATATTTAAAAATAAATACATTATTGTTCTTTAGAACTGATGAGTATTACAAGAAAATAAGTATATTGATTTGGAACCTCAAGTTTTAGATTCCATAGTCAATGCAAAATCCAAAAATCTTTTCTACCCGTACCACTTTTTCTATCAAATCTTAGAAAGAAATTTTAGCACACACACACACACCCAAAATAATCTAAACAGAACAACTTTCTAAAAACCTTTTAAATAATAACTATGCTTTGTCTATTTTTATTGAAAAGCCTCCTGATAAATAATCAAATACATAATTAGACTGTAAGTGTTATTTGGATGTATGTCATATTTTATCCTTGTGGCCTGTTGTTTTGTGTATGTATTATGTTTTAGTCATTGTTTAAACTGTGTTTTGTGTGTTTTTTTCCCCTCCCTTTGTGTCAGCCTCGAGAAATAGCATCACAAGTAAGTATTTTGTTTGTCTCCCTTTTCTCAAATGGTTTAATGTATGAATTCAGAGATAATAAGGGAAAAGATAATCAAGACTGAATTCAATATTTCCATCTTTCGAATCTCTTTTTTAAGAAAAATCAATTAAGCTGAAATGCTTCTAAATGCTGTATTTTCAAGTTAGTGTATTTGTGTTTCCCTAATAGAATTGCAAATTAATTTCACCTTTTTTGTCTTCAGTAATGTTTATATATTAATCAAATTTGGATTTTTTTAGAATATCAATATATAAATATCTTAGCATTGAGAAAGAAATGTACATAGCATATTTAAAAAGTCTAAAAGTCAGTTATCTTGGCTCATTTCTTAAATGTATAATTTATACAAGTAGAATTGTGCAGTATCATTAATAGTTGTCCTTTCAAAATTTCAAGGCCAATATTAACAGAATTTAAGGCAGAAATTGATGCTTTGGAAAAAATATTTACGTGAAAGAAAACGCGCTAATCACTCTTTTCTGTTAATTTCTATTTTAGACTAAATTCTAAAGTGTATTTATGTTTTAACATGTTTTTCTCATTAATCTTAATAATGAAAGATATTTCAAGATGTGACTGTGATTTTTAAGGTGATTTGAAAAAACTTTGCCTTTCCTCTTCAAATGGCAAAAGTTAAGACAAGTCCTTCACCTACTGTACTGGGGAACCCTGAGGTTATTCTCAGTACATGGGTTGATGAGACCTAAAAGTTTGTAGGTTACAGACTGATGTAATTTCAGAAACTGTTTTACTTCACATGGTATAATAATCCCTGCAGTGTGCCAAGAGATTCTGAAACGTTATCCAGAGTATTGGTTCATATTTTCTTTGAGGTGTAGAGGAAACTTGATGATAATTGTGGTAGTGTGTGCCATTGTCATTGGGACACATTTCATTCTACATTTGATGAATGGTATACATTATGACGCTCAGGGGCTCTGTTTAATAGCAAATGCTGTTTGAGGGAAGAGCTTTAATTAAAAAGATGGTATGTAGAGAATAGATGCAAGGCCATGTGGTGTGCTGGTTAGTAGCCCAGACTTTGAAGTCCAGCAGACCTGCCTTTGCCATACATAATAGTAATATGGCCTTGGAGAAGCTCTCAGTTTTAGTAAAATGGGGGTAGTAATACATGCCTCACAAAAATGTTGTAAAGATTAAATGAAATAATGTATACAATGCACTTAGCACTGTGCCTGTCACATAATAATGCGGTAATACTCTTAATAGTGGCGGCAGTAATACTTTTAGTAATAGTAATTGACATTATTAGTATAATACCTGATCATTTTTTATTTTTCCATCCATCAGTAGTAACATATATGTCAAGAAACAGATCAAGAGAATATTCATATTCAAGTTATGACTTAAAAAGTGATGTTATCCTTAAATGAGTAAAAAAAAATGAGTAGCATCTATAAAAGCTGCTTGGAATTGTATGAGAGAAAATCAGTTTATATAAATGTATGTATCTGTGTGTGTGTATACATACACTAATGTACACAGACCTCTATATTCATTTCATGTTTAAAATTTTATATCAATTTTATTTAGATATATGAATAAATATTCTGGGGTCAAAACAGAGGTGCCTCCAGTTATAATTCAGGTCATTTTTTTTCTAGCCTAACCATTGAACATTAATTCTGGATGATGCTATTTCTAAACCATAGTCTAAGCAATCTGACATATTCAGTCATGGTCCTTGTGACATTCCTCCTCTGGAGACCCACAAAATCCATATTAACAGCTTGTCTCTGACCAGTAGTGGATTGTCTGTCCTTTAGTGAACAGCCCACCTTAAGTGAAATCTTCTGGGTGTACAGGGGATTGGGGGTCATGTGACATGAAACAGCCATCAGTATTCTTCATATGCAGGCTGGTCCTCTTAGAGAGGGTTATGGGAACAATAGGATCTGTGATGGATTTCTCTAGCACTCTAATGTTGAATTTATTCTTTAATAGCCTTAATTTATTTGACATGAAGAAGTCATCATTGACCGTTGGTAATATTGTGATGTTGATATAATGTAATTGATTTACCACAATTAAAGTAAAATTCTTAGTATATATATGTATACCCACCCAGAAAAACCCAGTGCCGCCAAGTCCATTCCGACTCATAGTCGACCCTACAGGACAGAGTAGAACTGCCCCATAGAGTTTCCAAGGAGCACCTGCTGGATTTGAACTGCCGACCCTTTGGTTAGCAGCCCTAGCATTTAACCACTACGCCACCAGGGTTTCCATATATGTATAGTATACATATTATATATGTTGTTGACTCATAGTGACCCCATGTGAGAGAATAGAACTATCTGTAGGATTTTCTAAGCTGTAAGCTTTACAGGAGCAAACTGCCAAGTCTTTCTCCCACAGAGCCACTGGGTGTGTTTGAACCATCAACATTTTGGTTTACAGGCAAGCGCTTAAACTTTGTGCCACCAGGGCCCCTTATGTATATACTTATACTTTAAATATATATATATAATTCTATAAATGTATTTTTTAAAATTATATATAATATATATTATATTATATTTTATAACATACATATTCTGTATAAATATATATGTATAAATGGAAGCCCTGGTGGTGTAGTTGTTAAGAGCTACAGCCGCTAACGAAAGGTTGACCATTTGAATCCACCAGGTGCTCCTTGGAAACCGTATGGGGCAGTTCTACTCTGTCCTGTAGGGTCACTATGAGTCAGAATCAACTCGAGGGCAATGGGTTTATATATATAAATGTATATCATATATATATATGTATATATATATATATATACTTTAAAAACATTATGGTGGTAAAGTATATATAACAGAAAGTTAGCATTTTAACCATTTTTAAGTGTACAATTCCGTGACATTACTTGCATTCACCATGTTGTATCATCACCACCATCCATTTCAAAATGTTTTCGTCACCCCAAACAGAAACGTAGTACTTCTTTAGCTATACCTCCCTTTCTCCCATTCCCCGTAGCTCCTGGTGACCACTAATAAACTTCTGTCTCTATGAATTTGCCTATAGATACTCACTATGTTCCTGTTCCTGTTACGAATCATTCATCCAGTTATTTAGTCTAACCAAATGATTACAGGACTTGGACCAAATGATCTGGGTTTAAATCTTGCCTCCTCCGTTTACTAGCTGTGTGTGAAATTGGGCTACTCTCAACATGCAGCAGAGTGAAGACTAAGTAGAGAACATATGATAATCAATTCACTCGTTAGAAACAGAATAGTGTCAAGTGAATTGTTCTGAGTTAATGGCAAGTAATTATGTGGCAAAGTACTTAGAATAGCAGACCTTATCTCAACATACTGGTGCATCCTTTTTGAATGGATGGTACTGCCTGAAAAAATATTTGCATTGACACACTTCAATTTATAAATAAAATCATAATAAATATTCCTGGGATTTGGATAAATACCTGTGATATTAGTTGAACACATACATTCACCAATCTAAAATACATTCCAAATTTTCTGCTTCCTCACTTATAAAAATTTTACTCTCAAATCATTTTCTTACCTTTTTTGTATTTCTTTTATCCTGTATTTACTAGCCTTACTGATTTTTAAGCACGTTCATGCCCAACCCTAGGAAAACATTTCCTAATGCATTATTTACTTATTTTAACTTATTGAAAATCTCATTGGCAGGCTTATTTCAAGGAGGCTATTTAGATGTATCCAGTCTATTTGATTTAACAACATAGCTATGGCTTTCTTTCCACTTAACATCTTAAATTGCATGTAGATCGTTATTCCACTTTGCATTGCCGTGGGAAGTAAATTAAGCCTTTAATCACAGTTCCTTGTCAAATGGTTGCTAAAGTCTGCAAAATCAGAAGTGAATGGAAACCTGTAAAACTGATCTTTGTCACCCAGGTCTTCGAAGGGGAGTGGTGATCTGTAAGCAGCAGAATACTTAGATACTACTATTTCGTGTAGATTCTTTATATAAGAAAATGAATTTCCATGTTTGCCAAATCTTATAAAATTGTATCTGTTGTTTAATTAAGTCATTATCATAGAAACTTTCCGCAGGACCGTGTATCCATAATCTAGAACTGTCATATGCTGTAGGGAAGTCATTCTTCGAATGCTAAGATGGAGAAGGGTATTGCGCATGTGCATGTGTGTGTGTGTGTGTGTGTGTGTGTAAGTTGTTTTGGGCACGGTAGGGGAGGTACTGTGATCATATTAGAATCACTGGGGTAACTTTTCAAAACTTTATGTCTATATCCTTTCTCCTGGGCTGTTATATGCTGGAGGTGATGGAGTGATAGCCTCACTGGCCTACCCTATGTTGCATATAACACCTGTTGTCAAAACCATTACCTTAGACAATACATTTCTGTAATTCTGGAAAATGATAAGTGAAAATTATACTGTGAAGGTGACAGAGCTGTTACCATCATAAGAATATTTTATACACATATATAAGCACGTATAATACATAAAAACTCAAACATATATACCTGAAATGGACTTTTGTGTATGCGTAAAAGGAACATATGGCCTAGCGTTTGGTTATTTCTAGGCGTGAAAAGAATCACTTGGTTGTGGAAAACCTCTTTTTAGTTTCCTTGTAAATCAAAAGTTAAAGTTGCTTTGGTTGAAATTTTTTTTTAAATAATTTTTATTGTGCTTTAAATTTACAATTCAAGTCAGTCTCTCACATATGAACTTATATACACCTTACTACATACTCCCATTTTTTTTAATGACTCAGCCCACTCCTTCCTTCCAGTCTCTCCTTCCATGACCATTTTGCCAGTTTCTAACCCCCTCTACCCTCCCATCTCCCTTCCAGACAGGAGATGCCAACATAGTCTCAGATGTTCACATGGTGCAAGTAGCTCGCTCCTCATCAGATTCTCTCTCCAACCCATTGTCCAATCCGATCCATGTCTGACAAGTTGGCTTCAGGAATGGTTCAGTTCCTGCACAGTGACAGAGGTGGATTTTTATGATTCATGAGAAAAAAAAAGTGTTAATGGCATATGCAGAACCATGTGAAATGTGATATAATTAATTTCAATAAATATTTGAAATATATTTCTGATACCACAGCTCAAAATAATCATGAATACTTTATAGAAGAATTTTAAATATTACAAATTAATACTTAGGAAATTCACCTCTCGGAGTCAACAGTAACTTCTATGATATACTTACAGGAATGGAGAACGGATAGCCTATATTAAAGAAGCTTATATCATAGATAATGCTGTGTTCCTAAATAAACTAATGACTTTTTCTTATTTCTTCTTCTCCTCAGTGTCTCTATAACAATAGATATTATTTATAGGACCTATATTAGAGGAAAAAATGTGGCGAGAACAATTTAAAATACCCATTACCCATTTCATTCTGTGAAAAATACACTTTCCTTGCCCTCCATGTTTTCCATATAGCCCCATAGTCTTAATTTCTCATTTTCCTCCTACTTACTGTGTCCCAACTGAGGAAATTATATGTAAAACTTGAAATTAAGCTGTTACCTCTAAACCATGCCTATCTTGTTCATTATTGTATCTCATATGCCTTGCACAGTGCCTTGCTCATGTGCACAATAAAAATTTACTGAACTCAGTCCCAGGTATCCTTCTCAACATAAGGTCATCCTTTTAAATATGCTCAAATTATCAGATTCTTTCTTTGTACAATTTTATCTGTACTACCTCTGTCACTAATTTTGACAATCATTTTTTACCCTTAATTCTTAGGCAAATGTTTATGGGGAAATGCCTTGTTTTCCGTAATACATTAAAAGCTCCTAAGTGGCTGAGAGAAGCCCTGGTGGTGTAGTGGTTAAGAGCTACATCTGCCAACCAAAAAAAAGTCCGCAGTTCAGATTCATCAGGCACTCCTTGGAAACTCTATGGGCAAGTTCTGTTCTGTCCTATAGGGTTACTATGAGTCGGAGTTGACTCAACAGCAATGAATTTTTGGTTTTAAGTGGCTGAGCCATGTATTGCATTATTTCTTTATATGTTTTAATACTGAGAACTAATGGTTGCAGGAATGATTTGAGTGTTGTTTGGGGGAAACGTGTTTTGATCACTCTACCCATGTGGATGTTTACACCACCCAAAATTTTGTTTGGATATCAAGACAGATAATGATTCACACACGCCAAGAGGTATAATGAGGCTTTTGGGTGATAGCAACTTGGGCTGTCAAGCAAATCTGCAAATGGCTTGAGAGATCAAGGAGGGGTAACTGACTTGGCTTTTGTTGTGGTTAGGGGCTAGAGCTGGACTGAGGGTTCCTGTGACAAGCCAGGGGATTTGTAGTTTGAATTTCTGGCTGGTGCCAATGGAGGAGGCACCAGCTCTCTTACCAACTTGCCCAGATAGGAGACAGTAAGGGAAGGAGTAGTCAAACATGTAGAGTCAGGCTGTATTACAATTTGGGTTTCCTATTACAATTCATCTTTAATGTTTTGACGGATGACTGAAATGTGCCTTGTTTCATTTAATTGAATTTGAATTTAAGTAACCCATTATGATGCTTGATGAGGCCTGTAAGCTGAGTCAGTACTTGAATGACTTGTTCAGAAGCCCAGTGTTGTGTGCTTTGGTGAAGTGAAATATGCTTCTTCGTCACTATTATGATGCCTAGAACTCCAAAGGGGATAAGGAGTGTCTTGATGAGGTCTTGTATTGTAGTTTTAATATGTGTAGAGGCATGTGAGACTTCGATTTGTATTTTGGGTATTTATGAGACAAGAGATTCCAGGATTTCTTTATCCCATAGAGGGCCATCTTGGATAAGGAATTGTTGCTGCCATACAGCCATACCATAGTTAATGGCCCAAGAGTCTGTAAAAATGTGCAGATGGGGTCTATTATTGTCCAGGGCATCCAGTGATAAGATGACTGCTTGAAGTTTGGCCAATTGTGCCTATCTTTGGATCCCATCCTTTATCACTGATGTCCTGGTTGAGGGATAAAAGCAGCTCTTCAGTGAGCTCCATCATGTGTAATGGTGACACTGCTATCCATGAATATATGGAGCCTGATGGTGCAGTGGTTAAGAGTTCAGGTGCTACTCACAAAGGTCGGCAGTTCAAATCTACCAGATGCTCCTTGGAAACTCCATGGGGCAGTTCTACTCTGTCCTATCGTGTTGCTCTGAGTTGGAATTGACTCGATGGCAACAAGCTTTTCTTATTTTTATTTTTTTGCTTTGCTGCTAACTTAGTCCCAAGGGGCTTCTCAGGTAGTCAAGGGATCTAGGAGAGGAAGACCTCCTCCAGCCCCTGATAAGGGACCGAGGGCAAGGAGGCCACCTTTCCTGCAGGTGGTATATGCTAGAGGGCACAGGCTTAGCTCCATCCTGTAGGTATCATTTTCATTTTCGCTAGGAGGCTTCAATAGCCATGTTGACGTTGTGGGGTACTGCTTTCATGACCCCAGGCATAGGAGGCAGTTTGGTATGGAGGGTCACGGGATTGAGGCCTGAGAGAGCCTTTCATTTTAGAAAAGTTCAGTATGAGACCAACATTTGCTGCTCTAATGACATATAGCTTGGGGCCAAGGAGGACAGTTCTTTGGACTAGAAATCCATTGACAACTTAACCACCATGGGTGGCTCAGAGCCACTAGGAGGCATGAGAGGAGGTTGTTAAAACCTTTCTAGTGAAGGAGTCTCTGGTAGGTTACTAATGTGCTTGTATGTTGTATTACAATTTGGAAACATACTGGAGCTTTTTGTTGTAGGGGGCATCATTCAAAATGGGACAATTTGTGAGTAACAGTATAAATGAGCTTAACTAAAATTTATAAACAAGGAATATGCTGCCTCCATAACAACAACAACAACAACAAATCCTAAAAAATATTAGGTTTGTTTTAACATTGTGGGACTGATAAGATCAATAGTTGTTTCTTGATAGCGTAGGGAATAGAGCAGCCATTGACTGACTAAATAATGTCCAGAAATCTTAGCAAAGTAGTGGGATCTTGTGCTTCGTGTGGGACAATGACATACTTTTTCCTCTGCTCCTTCATAAATGTTTGTATGTTTCCCAAATAAATGTGTCAAAAGAATTTCCTTGGATGAAGATATCGTCAATATAATGTCATACCTGTGTTCCTGTAGAAAGTTGGATGCAGTAAAGAACTTGACTGCAAAGATTGCTTGTGGTGGCAGGGAGAATGAGGCTATCTATGGGTAACCAAGTAAAGGTGTATTGTGTCTCTTCAAAGGTGATGAGGCTGTTGAAATAGACATTTAACAGAACATATTAGCTAAGTCTATGACTGCAAAGTATTTACCTGTTGGTGATTTGATGGAGTCAGTAATTTTAATACTGTTGGATATGGAGACCTTTATGTGTAGCACCGTGGTATTAAGGTTGTAGTACCCCATCGTGAAGCTCCATTCATTCTTTCCAGGTTTAAAAATGGGCCAAACTGTCTCTTAAATAGAAAAACAGTAAGAATTATCACCCCTTCTCTAAATAGTTCCTTTCTAATAAGTTTCAATCCTTGAAGACCCTTTTTTAATTTATATTGAGTCTTATTAACTATCTGGGAGTGAGCATTTTATCAAGCCAGTTGTAACTGACAAAGGCTTAGTTTAATTTTATTACTCATGTATCATGGTATGTATGCCTACTTTGAGATATTTTAGGGCAATGGGTGTTATGACCATGGAGCATTTAGGCAAAGTAATGGTGCAGATGACTAAGGTGTGGCTTACCCATTTGTTTTCTCTTTTATATTTGGTAACTACCCTGAAAGTATAGGCAATACCTTGCAAATTGAGTGGGTTCTCAGGTATAACTGAGTCTCATAATTTTTTCTTTGTTGTGAAAACCAGGGCAAGCAAAAGAACTGGATGATGCCCAGCTACCATTACTGTTTTGATCAATAGATGAATCCTGAATAAAAGGGAGGAAAATGTACAAATGAATTTCAAATTTCTTATATAACCCAGACTTACTGGACCCCTTGAGGCTGGAAACTCCCGAATCTCTTACCCTGAGAAAATTTTTGAACCTTGAACTGAAACAATCCCCTGAAGCCATTTTCAAACTAAATAACAATTTACCTGAATTAGTGAAGAATGTTAGCCTTAAGCATTGTGCTCTTTTAAATAATTAGCAATATGAGATCAAATTGACAACAATAACTCTAAAACATAGATAAGTAGTTTATGAGGCACTGAGTCAATGGTGGTGAAATAATACAAGGAGAGATAGTGAGGATGGTGATACAACGTGAAGAATGTAACCAATGTTATTGAATTGTATATGTAGAGATTGCTTAATGGGTTTTCAACAGAAACAGAAGAACAAAAATAGGGTAAGTATTATTATCACTAGCTTATGAGAAGCTCAGTTGATTTCCTCAAGGTTATGGAGCATAGGCCTTTTGTGGTTGAAGATATAACCTAATCACTTGATCCTAAATTCAGGGTTTTTTTTTTTTATTATAAGATTAGTTATTCTCTATCTCTGGAAATATATTAAAATACATATAAAAATAATATAACTAGCTATTTTTATCTGCTTAGATCACAGCTACCGGAGCATATTAAATTTTGCTTTAATGTAAATTGGCGAAACATCTTTGTATAGATTTAAAAAGCAATTTCCACTGAACCCAGTGTCACTAGCCACTGTGCATATAAATTTAAATTTAGATGGTCTCTCTAATGTTCTTACAATTTTACATTCTTTAATGGGAAACATTAGATAGGATCATTTTATGAGATGCTAAACGAACACATCATCTGTGACTTTATTTTCTTCTGTTTCCTCCTTAGCAATGCTTCTGAATGTCTTGAATCATAAATTAGGTAGCATAGTTTAAATCTATTACAAAGCTTATAAAACTATTCTTAAGGGAGCCATGAATCCAGATTACATTCATTTTCATATTACTGAGTGAATTAATTTATCTTAAAATACCACTTTGTTTTACAGATTGCCCAATAACTTAAGACATGAATAACTGTCCTATAAAAAAAAAAATGAGAGGAAGTTGAATCGTTTTGAGGTGTGTGTGTGTGTGTGTGTGTGTGTGCGCACATATTTCTGGAAATAATTTATATATGGTGTGGAAAAGAGTGTTTGATATATTATAAATCTGACACTTTTGACCTCTCTGAAAACAGTGGAATTAATCAAGCTATTTTAGGCATAAGAAATAATTTTTTATTTATAAGGTTTTCAATAGTTACCCTTTTGAAGAGATTAACTTTTTTTAACCACCTTGTGATTAATTAGAAAATAGTAAAACTTTAAGAAAGTGATAACATTAAGTTTTTATTAAAAATGTTTGAGTAGTTATATGAATTTTTCATTTCCTCATTGAACTATATAAATATGTTCCCAGAAAGCATGTTTTCATATGAAATCTTCCAGTGTCTTTTTCATTCTCACAAGTGTTTTCATTTAATCTTGATTATTCAGGTTAATGATTGCATTAGGCTTTTGAAAATAATAGTACAAAAGAAGCAAACTAGAGTTCTCCATTTATTCATAGAAATGATGCTGAATAATTCATAGGAACGGTATGGAATAATAAACCTCCACTTTCACTTGAAATACTTCCGCTCTTCTTAAGATTCACCTAACTTTAATCAAGGAATCTTTTCCCCCAAGGATTTGTTTATAGCACCTTGATCTCTTGTGAAATATAGACACTGACCAAGAAAACTGAACCAAAATTATGAGTCATTCCTCTCATTTTCACTCCCATGTTTGTCTTTCACATGCCACACTTAATTATTTCTTTTTCTTCTCTCCCTTTTACCATCCTTTTGTACAAGGTCACACAAGCCATAATATTAAGTAACATTTATTGAGCATTTGCTGACACAGGAACTAAACTACATACTTTTCATGCATTATTTCTTTAATCTTCAGAAAAAAACCTGTGGGCAAAATACTACTACAATGGCCATTTTTTTAGATCATGAAATGGGAATGATTTTAGAGAGGTTAAATTATATACCCAAGAATCCAGAGCAATTAAGTGGCAAAACTGATATTTAAATCCAGATCCATATGATGCCAGAGCTCTTGGATTTAACCACTTATCACTCTGACTCCAAGTTCAGGAAAGGTCATATTTCAACGCCATGCTGCTGTGTATCCCAGCACTACACTGTTTCTACTAGATCATGATACTACATTGAAAATAAAAAAGTTAGAACCAGAAGGGAAAATAACAGCCCAAAAGTATATTTATAAATTGACCTTCTTTTAAAACACACAGATACACATGTGCACACACACATTCAGCACTCAGGAATAGAATAATTACTATTTATCACCAATGCTGTTGACCCTGTGGATAATAATGCTAACTAGGATATATTGTATAGTAGAATTATTGTATGTGGAAGTTTACAGTTGACAGGCCTTTCCTTTGTACGTTAGCTGTCTGTGAGGTAGACAGTGGGTAGTATTGTTCTTATTTTACATAGAGGTTATGCAGTTTTGTTGTAGGGAGAGAGGTCAGAAACATCAGAAATTGTGTTCGAATTTGTGTATAAAAGCACAAAAATCCAGTATACTTTTTATTGTGTCATATTGGAAGATTTGAAGAAAAGCATGTAAATTCCGAACATATAAAGAACAATTTAGGTGTCAGTTTGGGTTTTTAAAATTAAGTGAAACCTGCAAAGAGATGTTACTTATGCTATAGAATTATTTTTTTTTAAGTGCTTACGATTCCTGTGGATTTTTATGGACAAATCACAATATTCCCTTCCTGGAGCAATTTAAAACAGTGATGAATAGGGTATTCAATATTGCTTAGCTAAGGTTTTTTTTTTTTTTTTTAAGGTATGCCTAGGCTTCAGTTAATGTTTTAGATATGTTCTGCATAATGCCTCATATAGATAACAAAGAAAAACCAGTTACAAAGGCAAATAGTGTTTCATGATTTGCATCAAAGAGAAACAGATCCCCTCTCCTGTCAGTACTGTGTGTTAACTCATGATTCTATGGCTTGAATTATAAGTAACATTACATAAACATAATGCCTTGAGTATTTCGTCTGGAAAGAGTACTATTCCAACGTATTTGTAGGAAATCTATTACTCCAAGGGGCTTCTGCCTAGAAAGAGGAACAGACTGTTCACTTCAAATAAACTTAAGATTGTGGTTAACAAAACTCTGGAAGCAAATACCTAAGATATGAATGATCAACATGTTTTCATTTTTGTGAAAAGGTACATGTAAACTTCTGAGCAAAGATATTACTCAAGAGTATATGTATTTTAGTTTCACAAAAGGGGATTTTCAATATATTACAAAGTGAGGTGAGATTTGAGTAAGTTAAGAATTATGTAGGTGTTCATTATCACGAAACCACAGTATTAAAAAACCCTAATGCTATCAACGTAAGTTCTGATAACTAACGTTTGGGTTCTAAAATCTTTGAATCAAATGTTCTCTTATCATGAAGATATGAAGGTTAAGTATTTCTGAGATCACTCTGATACACTACAGTTTTGAAAAAGAAATGCAGATGAGTATTTGATTTTAAGTGTGACATAATTTTACAGCTACCCACTGGGAATTTTATGTAAGAGACTGACTGAGCCTCAATAATTTATATTCACTTTTAAAGGATTTTATTGGACCTACTTCCCCACCTTACTTAAATTGGTAATTTAAATTCCGTTACTTTGAAAGTCAACAGTACACGCATGTTATAAATGAAGCTCAAACTTCCGTCCATAGAAGGGAAATGGCAGTTAGCCTCTTCCTGAACGCTGCACCTATTGTATACTAGAACTCAGGAATCTGTTCATTTGCATGTGCATATTAGAAAGTAAGACTTTCTGCTTTGATCAATATTCCACTTTATGTGACTTCTTGGTATGAAAAGCAATAATTTTGAAACAGGAAGTTTTTACTTATTAAGGGCCTATAATCAAAGGAGACCTTCTTACTTTAAAACTCAGATTTGATACTGAAAGAGTACATCAAAATAGACATTATGAATTTGCTGATTGTTTTTCCTTCCTATGGAGACTAGCCTGGTTTAAGTTTTAGTTGTGATTCTATAAGACATTTGTGAAACATTAACATTCACAATATATTTTCACTTAGAACACTCAGAAGATTTCCCAAAATATGTTTTAATATTTTACCCAGAAAAGCATTTTATGTGATGAATTATGAATGCATGAGTTTAAAAAGTGCTTTTTTTTTCCTTGTGGATCATATGATGGAATAAAAAATTTCATATTTTTAAAAGTTTATTCCAGTTCCATCTATAGAAAGAGCACTAATTTCAAAATCATTTTAAAATAATCCCCCCCAAAACAATTTTTATAATCTTTGTTGAAATTATCTGTATAATATTTGTAATAGATTTATAAAGTCCATTATATGGACTTTATTTGAATAAAGTTGTAAATATCTAAGTTAACTTTGTGTGTTTCAAATAACCATATGCTAACAGTGTCACTTAAAAGAAAATTCTTATGCATAAAAAATTAAATCCTTTCATGAAAATCTGTATTGGAGAATAAGATATTTTATCTGGTTCACAGATAAGTTCAGAAACATATTTTCTAAAAATATTTTTAGTAACAGGTAGTTAGCATCAATGATCATGATTCTGCTCTTTCTATGGAAATGTTCATGAGTGGGTATATAATTATACCATGATATTAGCAAATGGACCCCCAAATGAATATTATTTCGACTCTAGGCTATGATTATTTCTAAAATATCTCATCATCAATCTCTCTCTTCTTTAAAGTCTCAAATATCTATCAGTGTAGAAGAGTGGGAAGACACCAAAGATACCAAAGAACAAGGTCACCACCGCAGCAACCACCGCAACTCGACATCTAGCGACCAGTCAGACCACCCCTTGCTGCGAAGAAAGAGCATGCAGTGGGCCCGAAGACTGAGCAGAAAAGGTCCAAAACACAGTGGTAAAACAGCTGAGAAGATAACCCAGCAGCGATTGAACCTCTACCGGAGGTCAGAAAGACAAGAGCTTGCTGAACTTGTGAAAAATAGAATGAAACACTTGGGTCTTTCCACAGTAGGATATGGTATGCTCTTTAAAAATATTGTGTCATATGGATTTGTGATTTCTTGCCATTAGTTATCGTATAATTGGATCTAATTTAGTATTTAAGAATCACATTTTTATTTTACAGGCTAATGTGTAGGAACTGGTGGCACATCTAATCATACTTCAAATCATAATGATAATAATAAAATGAAGTGCTAACATTTTTAAACACTCAGTTTTGGGGCACTGTACTGAACATCTTCTATGCATTATCTCATTTTTAATGTTTATCAAACTCTTTGAGCCAGACAATCTTTTTCTGGTTTAGAGATGAGGAAATATAAGTCAAGTGACTTGCTAAGTAGCTTGTTAATAGCAGAGATGGAATTTATATACAGATGTGTCTGTCACCAAAGTCTCTCTTACACACACAGACATACATGCACACACCCCCTATCTATTCCAGTGCCTGAGATAATAAATTTGAGGCTTTGTTCAGTAAATAAATGTACCAACTATAGATGAACCAAACTGTCTCTATAAAATCTGTTTAGTTTTTTTTTGGCACAGAAACAAATTCTTCAAGAGCTCTAATTTTAAAGTTCATGTAGTGCATGATCCCATATTGTGCATATTTGTCTCAATCAGTATTAGGTTTCTATGTTGATCCATTATTGCCATATAGACCATACAGCAAAAAAAACCAAACCCAGTGCTGTTGAGTCGATTCCGACTCATAACGACCCTATACGACAGAGTAGAACTGCCCCATAGAGTTTCCAAGGAGCGCCTGGTGGATTTGAACTGCCAACCCTTCAATTAGCAGCCATAGCACTTGACCACTACACCACCAGGGTTTCCATAGACCATATAGACACAACTTAAATAAATAATGCAAAGATAACTTTAAATATATTATTTATTACTGTATGAATTTTATTTTTAAAAATTTTGTCAACCCAGTGAAAACCAAATGATGAATAAAAGGTATTTCATTTTGTTTTATATATAGCTTGTCTAAACCTGGAGCTAAAATTGTATCAGTTTCATGAAGGTTAAGGATAAAATAGAATACATTTAAGGATAAAATAGAATACATTCCATATTTCCTTCCATTTTAACTTTATTAAGTCTCAACTTTAAGATAATGCACATAAGGAACAAAATCAATCTAAGAATTAGTTTAAGAGTAGTTGCCTGTGTTCAAATTAGGAAAGGAAATATGTTTCCTGAGTATCTACTTTACTCCGAGAGCTATTCTAGGTGTTTTCCATCTAGTGTGTGTTTTCATGGACTCCTTATAATCCCAGTTTGATAGGTATCTCTTTGTATCTTTATCATTTTATCTTTCAAGAACCTGAAAGTCAGAGGTTAATGACCTTGTTCAAGAAAATAGAGTTGAAATGTATTAGAGTCTGGATTCCATATATAATTGAAATTCATAATTATATTTCAATGACTTAAATATAGGCTCAATGTGACCCGTGATTTTTACATAACCACACTAGGTCTTACATTAAGAAGCAAATCAAAAGGAAAAAAAAAAAAATCCTTCTTTAAAAAATATATTAACAGCCATTCACTCATTTCATGATATTAAGTGTCTGAGTATACTTCTTATAGGGCTATAGTCATATTTATGAGTACTTTTGTTAGCTGTTATTCAGCTACTTTTTGATTTTTTTTTCTGAAAAATTTTAGTAAATGAGTGTTCATACAATTCTAGCTGTTTTTTTGAACAGTATAACCCCAGGCTTGTCCTGTAAGCAATATGGCAGATTACCATTTTGACTGTTAGTGACACAAAAATGCATAAGCTGGCTTCATAGGAGAATCATCAGGGCTTTTTTTATTTTGGTTATGTCTGAACAGGCAGGCTGGGTGTTCTCTGGTGTTTGCTTGTCTGTGGGCACGTTACTTCTCACCACCTTGTTCCATGAGCTGGGACAGTCACTCAGCTGTGGTGCAGCAGGGCAGGTCCAGCAGAAGGGGAGGAGCTGGAATGGATCATTTGTGGCATGTACTGGGGCCAACAGGGCAGGGTTGGGGGTCAGTCCAATCCAATAGAGTGTGCCTGTGCTGGTCATGGGTGCATTGCTCAGCATGTACAGCAGATAGGCAGGAGGGAGGAGGGAGCTTGTGATATGTGGAGCTAATTGAGTGTGGGAAAGAAGAGAAAGAGCAGAGAGAAGCAAGAACAAACAAAAAAAAGTGTGAAGGGAGCCTGTCATTGGAGTGGTGTAGACTCAGGGAAGCCATGTACCAGTGGCTTTCTAGCCAGGCAGTGATGCACAGCCCAACAAGAAGGGACAGATACAGCACATGCAGCTATGTGGGTGGGAGAAAGGAAAGGAAGGAAGGGAAAGAGAGATAAGAAACTAGATAATTAAAAAAAAAAAAGTAGAAAGACATGCAGCAAGGTGGTCAGGAGAAAATGTAAAGAGAAAGACAAGAAACTGAGAAAAAAAAAAAAAAGTTGCCAGATGGTTGGGAGGAAGGAAAAGAAGGAAGGTAGAGAGAGACAAGAAACCGAGAAAAAAAGAAAGGAAAAAAAATTGCCCCAAGGGAGCCCACTGGTCGCAGGTCCCCAGATAAACGATGTTGCACAGCCCCTCTAGAAGGTGCAGAAGTGGCCCACAGTGTCAGATATTCACGAGAAGGGTAAGGAAGGCATGTGGAGAGAAACAAGAAACCAAGAAAAAAAAGAAGAAAGAAAGGAAAAAAAATTACCCCAACGGACCCCACTGGAAGCAGTTCCCCTGACAAGCGGCACTACACAGCCTGTCAAGAAAGAGCAGAGATGCACATGGTGCCAGGTGTTCAGTAGAAGGGTAAGGAAGGTAGAGGGAGACAAGAAACTGCAAAAAGAAATGAAGAGAGAACGGAAAAATTTAAAATGCCTCAAGGGAGCCCAGTAGTGTGGTTGTGTGGACAGGGGAAGTAGCTTCCCAGCTGCGTGGCACTGCACAGCCTGTCTAGAAGAAGCAGAGATGGCACATGGCACCAGGGTATCAGGAGAAAAGAAGGGACAGATGGTAAAGACAAGAAGTTGAGAAAAGAAAAAAAATCCCCAAGGGAGCCCACTGGCTTGACCACGTGTACCAGGGAAGTGGCTCCCAAGCCGAGCAGCACTGCACAGCTGCTCTAGAAGGGGCGGAGATGGCACATAGCACAGGTATCCAGGAGATAGGAAAATAGAGAGATAATAGAAACTGAGAAATGAAGAAAAACAAAGGAAAGAAGAAAAAAAATGCCCCTAGGGATCCCACTGGCATGGCAGTGTGGACCAGGGAAGTGGTTCCCCAGGCAAGCAGCACTTTACAGCCTGTCAAGAAGGAGGGGGGATGTCACATGGAGCCAGGTGTTCGAAAGAAAGGAAGGGAATGAGAGAGAGAGAAGAAACCAAAGAAGCTGTAAAAAGCAACAACAGCAACAAAAAATTGCACTGAAGGAGCCAGCCGGTGTGGGTGGGGCAAATCCAAGTGGCAAGGAACTGAGGCCTCCCCACTGGAGCCACCAGGGCCTGCCGAGAAGCAGGTGAAGCTGAGCAGGGGGAAGAAGGGTGGGTGGTTAGAAGGCATGTATCACTGATTACTGGGTACTCTGTCTCCTGCTGGGAGCTCCATGAAGCTGCCTTCCTGACTCCCCTGTCTGCCATTCTTGGTGACTGAGGAGACCAAGATGGTGAATCTGTGCGCCGTTAGCTAATATCTCTCCTCTCTGTTCTGTCAGTTTTCTTATTCCGTTTGGTGCTTGGTTGAGTTCTTTATCTCTTCATTTGACACCTAGGGTTCCAGGATTGACATTCGTCTCTGTTCTACTTAGTTCTTCGGGTCTTTGCTGTGGAGCGACGGTGTGGTGCTTTCATGTATAGCTCCATTTTGGAGTTCTCAGAACTTTTAATGAACAGAGCTAATAGATGGATATACAGACAGACAGGGACAGATAGATGATAGATAGGTAGGTAGATAGGTAGATATTTTATGAGTTTGTACAGTCACATGATTAAAATTTAGGGCTAAAAGGTTTTTATTTCACTGTTTGTATCTTCCTTTCTCCAACACTTAGAATCATGGTTGTCACCACCACCAGAAATGATAGAATTATGGTATATTTTGTTCCACAATATACATAAAGCAGACTCAGAATAATAATGCAATGCTAATACTAACAACATAATGACTAAAAAATTTTTTTTTCATTTTGTTTTATATTTTTTACCTTAGGTTATACAGCACAATAGGGATATATAGCAAAATTAATCTGTTTAGGGCTTGGAATAGTTCCTCTTCGTGTAGGTAAACCACCAACTTGATGTAAATTTAGGCTCATTTTCACTTTCAATGTCTGGGGATTGCTTTTTCTAAAATTTAAATTTGTTTTGTATTTATTTTAAATATTTACGTGGTGCCCAAATTGAATGTTCAATACAAGGTATAATCAAGGACATTTAACTTTCTCTCCCTGTTACTGCCACAGGGTCTCTTTCCTCCCTCATGGATAATAAATACATACATATATATATATATTTTTTAATAGTTTGTCCTTCCATTGTTCAAACATAAAGTTTAGAATACAGAAGACATCATGATATGTTCATTTTTTCCACGTTGCTTCTTTCACAGTATGTCCTAGAGATCATCAAAAAACCAAAAACCAAACCCATTGCCCTGAAGCTGATTCCAACTCACAGTGACCCTACAGAGATCATAAAAAAAAAAAAAAAAATTTATTTTATTTTATTTTTTTTTACAGAGATCATAGGCTGATTGAAATACAGAGATAATCCTTGACTCTTTTTTGCTGCCCAGCACTGCATTCTGTGGACGTACTGTCATCTATTTAACTGGTTTTTTATTGATAGATATTTTACCCAATATTCTGTTGTGTGGGCATACTGTAGTCTATTTAATTAGTCCCTTTTGATAGATATTTGGATTTTCTCCAGTCTTTTGTGATTACAAATAATCCTGCCATTAGTAGTTTTATGAATATAGATTTTCATCTTTTGGCCAGTTTATCTTTGGGATGGATCTAAAAGTGAAAATACTGGAATAAAGTTTAAGTACGTATGTTGTTGGCCAAATTTCTTCCTTAGATGTTTGTCATTTCGTATTCGTACCAGTAAAGTATGAGAGTCTATTTTCCCAAAACTTTTTCAATGGAGTATGTTGTTAAACTTCTGGATGTTTTGCCATTCTAGTAGGAGAAAAGTGGTATCTCTGTATACCCTCTTATTATTGTGAAGTTGAGCATCTTTTCATGTGGTTAAGGGCCATTTTCAATGACCTGTTTACCTTTAGCCAAAATTTTTTATATGATTCTTATTTTTTAAGTTGCTTATATATTAAGAATACTAACTCTATTTGAAATATTTGTTGCAGATATTTCTTCTCAGCTTACATTAGTCCTTTTTTTCATCAAGTATTTTAATATAATCATTTTTTCTATCTTTTCCCTTATTGCTTAAGATTTTGAGTCTTAGTGTAGCTTTCCAAGGCTAGAGAGGAATGTTTGGCATTATATTTTGCATTTAAATATCTGATCTAATGGAATTTATCCTAATGTATATGGTGGGTGATGGAACAAATTTTTATTTTTCCAATATATTTTCCAAATTCAATTATACAATGCCATTTATTAAAACATATACCTCCAAAGATTTTGTATACTTCGTTTACCAGATACCAAATTTGTACATGTAATTAAGCCTATTTCTAGACTTCCTGTTGTGTAACAATGTTACGCCTGCCTATTCACGTAAAAGTACTCACTGTTTAATTATAGAGGCTGTAGTTTTATAGTATATTTTAATACCTGCATTCTTCTTTTTGAGTATTTCCCTGGCTATTCTTATATGTTTATTCTTCTGAATGATTTACCCAGTGTAATGCATTGTTTTATTTCTTCACTACTGCTTCCATGGACACTGATTGTGGATCCAAGTAAAATGAAATCTTTGACAACTTGAATATTCTCTCCATTTATCATGGATGTTGCTTATTGGTCCAGTTGTGAGGATTTTTCTTTTACGTTGAGGTGTAATCTATTCTGAAGGCTGTTGTCTTTGGTTTTCATCAGTATGTGCTTCAACTCTTCACTTTCACCAAGAAAGGTTGTGTCATCTACATAGCACAGGTTGTTAATGAGTTTTCTTCCAATCCTGATGCCCTGTTCTTCATATAGTCCAGCTTCTTGGATTATTTGCTCAGCATACAGATTGAATAAGTATAGTAAAATGATGCAACCCTGACACACACCCTTCCTGACTTTAAACTACACAGTATTTCCTTGATCTGTTCAAATGACTACTTCTTGGCCTATGTACATGTTCTCTCATGAGCACAATTAATTGTTGTGGAATTCCCATTCTTTGCAATGTTATCCATAATGTGTTATGATCCACACTGTCAAACGCATTTGCATAGTCAGTAAAACATGGGTAAACATCTTTCTGGTATCCTCTGCTTTCAGCCAGGATCCATCTGCAATGGCTATCCCTTGATCCAAGTCCTCTTTTGAATCTGGCTTGAATTTCTGGCAGTTCCCTGTCGATGTACTGCTATAACTATTTTTGAATGATCTTCAGCAAAATTTTACTTGTGTGTGATATTAACGATATCGTTCAATAATTTTTGCATTCTGTTGGACCACCTTTCTTTGGAATATGCATAAATATGGATCTCGTCCGATCAGTTGGCCAGGCAGCCCTCTTCCAAATTTCTTGGCGTAGATGAGTGAGCATTTCCAAGGCTGCATCTGTTTGTTAAAACATCTCAATTGATATTCCATCAATTTCTAGTCTTGGAAACCCCGGTGGCATACTGGTTAAGTGCTACGGCTGCTAAGCAAAGGCTCAGCAGTTCGAATCTGCCAGGTGCTCCTTGGAAACTCTGCGGGGCAGTCCTACTCTGTCCTATAGGGTCTCTATGAGTCAGAATTGACTTGACAGCACTGCGTTTGGTTTGGTTTGGTTTTTGTTTTTCACCAATGCCTTCCGTACAGCTTGAACCTCCCTTCAGTGCCATTGGTTCTTGATCATATGCTATCTCCTGAAATGGTTGAATATCGATTAATTCTTTTTGGTAGTGACTCTGTGTGTTATTTTCATCTTCTTTTGATGCTCTCTGTGTTGTTTAATATTTTCCCTGTAGAATCCTTCAATATAACAACTCAAGGCTTGAATTTTTTCTTCAGTTCTTTCAGCTTGAAAAATGCCAAGTGTTTTCTTCCATTTTGGTTTTCTAACTCCAGGTCTTTGCACATTTCTTTAAAATGTTTTATTTTGTCTTCTTGAGCCACCCTTTGAAATCTTCTCTTCAGCTCTTTTACTCCATCTTTTCTTACAATCACTTTACCTACTTGATGTTCAAAAGCAAGTTTCAGAGTCTCTTCTGACATCCATTTTAGTCTTTTCTTTCTTTCCTGTCTTTTTAATGTCCTCTTGCTTTCTTCATGTATGATGCCCTTGGTGTCATTCCACAACTACTCTGATCTTTGGTCCTTAGTGTTTAATGCATCAAATCTATTCTTGAGATGGCCTCTAAACTCAGGTGGAATACAGTCAAGATCATACTTTGGTTCTCATGGACTTGTTCTAATTTTCTTCTGCTTCAACTTGAACTTGCATATGAGCACTTGATGGTTTGTTCCACAGCTGGTTACTGGCCTTGTTCTGACTGATGATACTCAGTTTTTTCCATATTCTCTTTCCACAGATGTAGTCAGTTTGATTCCTGTGTATTCCTTCTGACAAGATCCACATATTTAGCCACCATTTATGTTGTTGAAAACAGCTATTTGCAATGAAGAAGTTGTTGGTCTTGCCAAATTCTATCATATGACCTCTGGCATTGTTTCTGTCACCAAGGCCATATTTTCAAACTGCCAATCCTTCTTTGTTTCCAACTTTTGCATTCCAATCACCAGTAATTATCCATGCATCCCGATTGCATGTTTGATCAATTTCAAACTGCAGAATTTGGTAAAAATCTTCATTTTCTTCATCTTTGGCCTTAGTGGTTGGTGCATAAATTTGAATAATAGTTGTATTAACTGATCTTCCTTGTAAGCATATGGATATTACCCTATCACTGACTATGTTGTACTTCAGGATAGATCTTGAAATGTTCTTTTTGATGATGAATGCAATGCCATTCTTCTTCAGTTTGTCATTCCTGGGATAGTAGATGATATGATAGTCTGATTCAAAATGGCCAATACCAGTCCATTTCAGCTCACTAATGCCTAGGCTATTGATGTTTATGCATTCTATTTTATTTTTGATGATTTCCAATTTCTCTAGATTCATACTCAGTACTTTCCATGTTCCTATTATTAATGGGCATTTGCAGCTATTTTTTTTTTCTCATTTTGAGTTCTGCCTCATCAGCAAATGAAGATGCCAAAAGCTTGACTCCATCCATGTCATTAAAATTGACTCTACTTTGAGAAGTCTGCTCTTTCCCAGTTGTAATTTGAGTGCCTTACAACCTGAGGGACTCATCTTCCTGCACAGTACCAGACAATTTTCCACTGCTATTCCTGTGGTTTTCACTGCTAATTTTTTTTCAGAAGTAGACTGCCAGGTCCTTCTTCCTAGTCTGTCTTAGTCTGGAAGCTCAGCTGAAACCTGTCCACTAAGGATGACCCCTCTGGTATTTGACTACCTGTGGCATAGCTTCCAGCATCACAGCAACACACAAGCCACCACATTATGACAAACTGACAAAAGCTTGGGATAATTATCTTAGGGTAGTCTTTAGTCCTTTTTTACTTATCTATCATCATCTCTTTTCTTCCCTAGACTTTTAAGTTTTAGTCAAGACAAACAAACAAAAAAAGCCATTGCCTTCAAGTCGATTCCTACTCAAAGGGACTCTATAGGATAGGGTAGAACTGCCACATAGGGTTTCCAAGGAGTGGCTGGTAGATTCAAACTGTTGACTTTTTGCATAGCAGCCAAGCTCTTAACCACGGCATGACCAGGACTCCTAAATTCTTAAACTTAAACTTGTTGAGCCAGTTCATATATACTTGCCATTATATATTTTATTTCCTTACTTGTATTTTTTTTTTTACTTCTAATACTATTTTTCATTCTTCATCCAAGCTCATATTCAATCTTTTATCTAACATTCCCTCTAACACCCAAAAACATCAAGATATAAACTTGAATCTTATTCTCAAATTGTCTAATTACAAATTTGCCCAAAAATGCTGCTTTAGAAGTTATATATTGGAAGAAAAATCCCTGGGTGGTATAAACAGTTAGTGCACGTGGCTGCTAACTGAAAGGTTCGAAGCTCAAGTCCACCCAGAATGCCTCGGAAGAAAGACTTAGTGATCTACTGCTGAAAAATGAGACACTGAAAACCCTTAGGAGCATAGTTCTACTCTGACACACATATGATCACTATGATTCAGAGTTGACTTGACATTAACTTTTTTTAAAAAAAGAAAAAGTTAATTTAATTACAAGTCATTGGTAAATCATAAAGAAACACTGAAAAGTAAATACATTAAAAATATTAGTATTTCGACTAATATTTGGTAACTATGCTTCTTTTGTCATTGAGGATATGGGTTACATCTAACTTGTTCACATCTCTATTTTAAAAGTCTAATATATAGTAACTACTTCATAAACCCCTCAGAAACCCTGGTGGTGTAGTGGTTAAGTGCTATAGCTGCTAACCAAAAGGTCGACAGTTCAAATCCACCAGGCACTCCTTGGAAACTCAATGGGGCACTTCTGCTCTGTCCTATGGGGTCTCTATGAGTCGAAATAGACTGGATGGCGATAGGTTTGGTTTTTTTGTTTGTTTGTTTACCTCATAAAAAATAAACAAAAAACCCTTCGCCGTCCAGTCGATTCCAACTCATAGCAACCCTGTAGGACAGAGTAGAACTGCTCCATATGGTTTCCAAGGAGCACCTGGTAGATTTGGACTGCTAACCTTAGCAGTCATAGCTCTTAACCACTATGCCACCAGGGTTTCCAAACTACCACCTCACCACCTCATAGGCAATGCCTAATATGTAGTAGAAAGTCAAACTTTTTGAAGCATTCTGTGAAATAAAAAATAAAACAAGAAAGAAAAACTATGTAAGTAATTTATAGTAAAATAATGAAATGATAACCAAAGCAATAGCAATTACTGTAAAGTTTAAAGAGAAATACATGGCTGAATATAGTTATTATAAGTTCTGCTAAGACTTGGGGATGACTTATGTTTTCTTAAAATGCTGTTAGAAATGTACTTTCTTTTTTGTTCTTCAAAATAAGATATAAAGTCAGCTGGATTTACACTAAAGAGAGATTTGATCTATGATTCACATTTTTAAAAAATCTGTAGGGTTTTTCAAGCAAATGTTTAAAATAAAACATGCATATCTGTGTTTCATAATTCATCTTGTGGCAAAAAATATTAACTGCCTAGATGTGACCTCTGTTGCATAATTTAATCATAAACAGGACACAAAATTACAAGAATATCATTAGTTCCATGTGGTTTGCAAAAATTTGTATTAATTTTCACTGAAACTATTAGCAATAATTTTAAAGCACAAATTGTAATTATTGTCATACATATCATAATCATGTATTCCTCTATTATTTTTGCTTAACCAAAAATTAAAGAATGTAAAATAATTATTTATAGAAGATGCTCTCATGCACCATAGTTCCCATAGGATGTCGTTTATATGTGACCCAAACAATTTCATGATCGATCTCATGGTTTAAAACGAGAGAAACAAAAAAATATACCAGGCTTAAAAAGGTGCTGAAAGGTACCAAGTGAATAAATTTTGCTTCAAGTAAATTTTGGAAGTATGAATCTTGAAGCTGTAGAAATTATTGCTTTAAGATTATGAGGGAATTGGCAGTTGTAAAAAATATGAAGATAAATATGAAAAGGAAGAAGTTAAAGGAAATCATAAAATCTAAAACAAGATTGTTATATCTGAATTTTGCTTTTATATTACATGGAAACTCAATTATGAAATAATGGAGACATTGTTTCCTTTTTTATTGTGCTAAAATATAAAAATATATATATATACAACAAGAATTTGTCATTTTAACTATTTTTAAATATATTCTTCAGTAACATTAATTACATTCACCATGTCGTGCAACCAAATTTACTGTCTATGTCTAACAGTTTTTATCACCCCAAATGGAAACTTCCCATTTTCCCCTCACCCCAACCCATTGTAACCACTAATCTGCTTTTGTCTCTATGCTTTGGCCTATTCTGTGTATTTCATAAGAATGGGGTGATACAGTATTTTTCCTTTTCTATTTGAGTTATTTCACTGGGCTTAATGTCATAGCATGTATCAGGACTTTATTTCTCCTTATGACTGAATAATATTTCATTGTATGCATATACCACCTTTTGTTTACCCATTCATCTCAAGATGGACACTTAGGATGTTTCCATTCTGGGTATTATAATAATGCATGAAACATTGGTATTCCAATATCTGTTTGAGTTCCTGCTTTGAAGTCTTTTAGAAATACCTAGGAATGGAATTGCTGGGTCATATGGTGATTCTGTGTTTAGCCCTTTGAGGAACCACAAACCTGTTCTCCATAGCAGCTGCACCATTCTACATTTCCTTTAGATGTGCACGAGGGTTCCAAATTCTCTACATACTCACCAACACCTGTTATTTTCCATTTTTCTGATAGGTATCCTGGGGGTTGAATTTTTATCTCATACTGGTTTTGTTTTGAATTTCCTTGATGACTAATGACTTTGAACATCTTTTCATGAGCTTACTGGCCATTTCTATGTCTTCTTTGTCTTTTTGTTGATGAGTTGTAGGAGGTCTTTATGTATTCTGGATATTAAATCCTTGTGAGGTATATGGCTATGAAGTATTTTCTCCCTTTCTTTAGGCTGCCTCTTTACTTTTATTTTTTAAGTCCTTTGATGCACAAAATTATTTCATTTTGATGAAGTGTACTTTATCTACTTTTTTCTTGTTTTGCTGATGCTTTTGGTGTTACATCTAGAATCTATGGTCAAAAACAAATTCTTGAAGATTTATATTTATGTTTTCTTCCAAGAGTTTTGTCATTTTAGTTCTTATATTTAGATCGTTGATATATTTTGAGTTAATTTTCACATATGGTGTAAAATATGGGTACAACTTAATGCTTTTGCATGTGGAGATCCAGTTGTTACAGCACAATTTGTTGAAGAGACTATTCTTTCCTTGTTGGATGGACTTGGCACACTTGTCGAAAATCAGTTGGCTCAGGTATATGGGTTTATTTCTGACTCTCAATTCTATTCAATTGGTCTATGTGTTTATGTTTCCAGTAGTACCACACTGTATTGATTACTGTAGCATCATAGTAGGTTTTGAAATCTGGAAATGTGAGTACTCTTACTTTGTTCTTGTTTTTTCAAGATCTTATTGTTTGTTCAGGGCCCTTATAATTCCTTATGAATTTTAGGATTATATTTTCCATTTTGGAAAAAAAAAGTTGAAATTTTTGTAGGGATTGCATTGAATCTGTAGTAATTGAGTAGTATTGCTTTGAGTACTATTGGCATCTTACTGTTAAGCCTTCCACTCCATTAACATGTATGTTTTCCATTTATGTAAGTCTTCTTTAGTTTCTTTGCACATTTTATAATTGTCAGTACACATATCATTTAGCTCCCGGATTTAATTTACTGCTAGCTGTTTTATTCTTTTGGGTATTGCTGTAAGTGGAATTGTTTTCTTAATTTTCTTTTCATATTGTTCATTGTTGGTGTGCAGAAACACAACCGATTTTCGAGTGTTGATCTTTTATCTTGCAGCTTTGCTGGGTTATTCATTAGCTATAGTAGCTTTCTTGTGGACTGTTTTGGATTACCTATGTATAGGATAACGTCATCTATGAATATAGTTTTACTTCTTTCTGATTTGGATGCCTTTCAATTTCTTTTTCTTATCTAATTGCTCTGCTAGAACTTCTAGTACAATGATGAACTATAGTGGTCAAAGTGGGCATCCTTGTCTCATTCTTTATCTTAGGTGAGATACTTTCAGTCTTTCACTGTTTAGTATGAGGTTAGCTGTCAGTTTTTCATAATGACTTTTACCATGTTGAGGAAATTTTGTTCTATGCTTAAATACTCCTTTCTCTCTCTTCTTCTGGAACTCCTAAAGTGTGTATGCTGGTCCACTTAATGGTGTCCTGTATGTTCCCTAGGCTCTATTCATGTTTTTTGTTTGTTTGTTTGTTTCTCAAACATGATCATTTCAATTGTCCTATCCTCAAGTTTGCCTATTCTTTCTTTAGCCAGTTCAAATCTACTGTCAAATCCCTCCAGTGAATTTTTCATTTCAGTTATATTTTTCAGCTCTAGCATTTCTTTTTGGTTTCTTTTTTTACAATTTCTTTCTCTATTATTCTTGTTTTGTTCATGTATCGTTTTCCTGATATATTTCAGTTCATTGCCCATGTTTTCATTTAGCTCTTTGAGCATATTTAATACAGTTGTTTTAAAGTCCCTGACTAATAAGTCCTTTATCTGGGCTTCCCCAAGTGTGCCTGTCACTTAATTTTGTTCGTCTGAACAGTCCATGCTTTCCTATTTTTTTGTATGCGTTGTAAATTTTGGTGAAATTACATCATTTGAGTATTATAATGTGGTAACTCCAGAACTCTGATTCTTCCCTTCCCCAGGATTTTTTTGTTGTTGTTGTTTGGTTTGGTAATTGTTATAGATTGTAGTCATCTCCTATTTTTGGAAAGGCTACCATCCTGATTATGCGTGGGCACTGAAGTCTCCATTTCTTGGCTTGTGTTCAACTAGTATTTTGATAGAGAGTTCCTTGAATACCAGAGGAAAGGTGACCTCTCCCTGTGTTTGAAAACTGGTTCTGTGCCAGGGCCCTCCTTCAACAGTTAGCCAGACTTGCACTGGGCCTAAGGATCAATCTATGGAGAAAGCATAGGGATGTCTCAGGTAATTACTGACCATACATCTTTTGCTTGGCTTTCGTGTGGTTTTCTCAGTTACCCCATGTACATGGTAGCTTTTAAAGCGGTAGATTCTGGAGAAAAAAAAAAAAAAAAAACTCTCTCCTAGAAGAGAAACTTTCTCCTAGTCTTGAGGTGTCTTTTGTATAATTAAATCACACTCTTTAGCTACAGGTGGTTACAGATGGTTACAGCTTTAGGCCGATGGTCATTGCCCACTCTCCCTCATGAATGCCATGCTTCATCCTTCATGCAGATCTTAGACAAGTTAGGACAGACACACAATAATTTGTGAATGAATTCTTTTCTGCTCCATCTAGAGCCTGAGATCTGAGTCTCTCCCTGACACTTTAAGATGGCTATGCTGAACCAGACAAGGGTCCAGGCAGGAGACAGAAAACCAAAGCTGTCCTACCATTTAGAAATAGCCTTTATCTTAATTCCACATTTGCTTACTTGCTGTAACCCTTTGACTATTTCTAGTGTTCTGACAAAATTGGTTCTGCCAGTTTCTGCTTTTTTTTTTTTGCATGTTTTTGAGGTTGATGGGAATGTGTAGGTGCTCATATTTCCATCTTGCTCTAATCTCCCCTGCTTGTGATCAAACCTATGAGAATACAAATGTCTTATCCAAATGATTAAGGCTAAGGAGGAACCAAATTCCTGACCATCTCTCTTGTAAATTTATTAGCATCATTAAAATGCTTAATGTTTTCTGATATAAGGTTTGTTTCTACAGGCAAGTTTGAAATAAATAAAGCTAATATAAATTTTTATGCATGAATTATCTGAGGTAAACATAAACTTATAACCAAAAGATGTTGATTAGATTACAATCCCTCATTTGCAGTTTCAAGATCCAAAATATCAGAAAACCAAATTTTTACATACGTGTGGCATTCAACATGTTTGGTTGCAAAACCTGACCCAAATTCCTTGAATCTTTTTTCATCTTCTGTTTATTCTATTTATTGGGAGTATTCAAATATTTTACTGCAGAAATATGAATTTGCTGCTTCACATCCTGTTGCAGATGCTAGATTATATACATTATATGCTCACTATTACTTTCTAAATCAGAAAAAAATCAGTTCTGAAAAGTAACTGCCCCCAAGGGGTTGGAAGATGACACTTGAGGACCTGAATGTTTTGGGTAAATTGCTAAAGTGACAATTTAAAAATTCTATTTGCTTCTTTTTTTAATATGTTTTGTCAATTTGTTCACTATAATTTTTAAAACTTATTCACTTCATTGCTTACTAAATAGCTGTGTGTTCTCAGGCAAGTCATTAACTCTCTGAACTTCATGTTCTTCAACCACCAAGTGAGGATAATAAAAATCTTCCCAAGGTATATATGCAATAATTACAACTGTCACATTGTAATGTCTGTGAAAAGAGTTTGCAACCTATAAACTATAGTGAAAATGTAAATAATTATTACTTTATGTTAATAACTAGCATTATTCTTCAACTATCTATTTCAAATGGCTCAAACACTGAGGGAAAATTCTCTTTCTAAGCATTAGCAGAATCTTAGTGATTAGCCCATAGAATGACAGATGCTTTTAATGTATAAATAGACAAACAAGTATTCCTGGTGAGATTGCTGCTACAGATGTCAGCAGATTTTGATGTCAGTTCTTGCAAGTTTCATACTGTTAGTTAAAGATGAAAGACCAAAAGCAGAATAAAAATAAATATTTTTAAGTGACAAAGAGGTAAATGATAATGGCCAGATATTTCCTTTATTATAACTATCAGAACTCTTTAGTAAAATAAGTTTATAATTTGCATGAAAAAATGGATAGACTAACGAACTTTTTTTTTATTGCTAACTTGCTGACTTAGTTTATAGGCATTATCTTTCTTATGGAAAAGAAATACACAAAATTGACAATAGACGATTGCTATCTATACCCCAAATCTGTGATAAACATAGCAGTAGTAGTAGTAGTAATAGCAACACCATCATCTTACATTTACAGACTGTTTTATAATTCATTGATCATTTTCATGTTTTTACAAAAAAAAACTTCACATAATTCTAATTAATAAGCCACCTACTTTTTTATAGCACAAAGTTATTTCTAAGTTCTTGATAAAACAAATTACCAAAGGGGTACATAGTGTCATACTTAGGTAATTCTTGTAGAATATTTAGTTTCATTTATTACTTAGGAGAAATAATGTAAGTATTGAGCTCATGTTAATGACTTCATCTATAATGTTTTATTTCAATAGAAATTGGCACTGAGCTCTTTATTTTGAAATATGTCGTTCACCATTTCCCTATATAACTGAGTACGTTAATATTAATATATAACCAATATATTCCCAACATAGATTACCAGAAAATGAATGATTTTATGTGATTCTATATTGGCTGAACTGATCCGTTCTCACAAGATGGTAGTCAGAAACCGAAGGATCCATATATGGGTTTGGTTTATGTGGATCTCATTACACCTGTAAAATGTTAATAGAAGAAACAAACTAAATGGTTTTACTTAATAGATAAAGTGATTAAACTTTCAAAGGGGTAACTGCTGAGTTGACAGTGATTTGTAGTAAATGAAAATATTTGAGCAATGAATTCCCCATGTCATTTTAAATTAAAACTATGAAGTTTCTTTGCATGAAGCTGTATCATATCCTTTGAAGAACAGTAATTTTCCAGTCATACCAAAATTTTTACGTGATTTTCACCAAGGTGTTTACTTAATTGCACTTAAATATAAAAATATTTTTGTTTTTATGACTGGAAATTCAAGTGTGTATTCTGCCGTATGTGTAAGAAAATTGTGGCCAATTTGGATAAAATAAAACATTTCTTGTAATTGAGTAAAAAAGTTAATGGGTTGACTGAACTTTCTCCTTTTGATGCATTTTTATGGATTGAGTAGAAATAGTCAATGGAAGAGCAAAGAATAAACTTTCTAAATGCATTAAAACAATAAGGAGAAACTTCCTCTTCTGACAAGAACAGGGAACTATTTATGATGTCAACTTAAATAACAAAAGAACTATATATAGATCAAGAGATATAGATATGTAATCATATATATGTAACTATACATATGATACATATATTTACGTACATATGTGTGTGTGTAAAACAGGAGTTTTCAGGTATTGGACAAAAAGCATGTAACTTTGTTCTTTGAGAGAAGAGAAGTATGACCCATTAGCAATAGAAAATCAATGGAAACATACCCAGAAACAAGGGCGTTAAAGTAGCTATTATAATATGCTTTCCATGTTCAAGAAAGTAGAGGAAAACATGAGAATGGTAAAGAGAGAAATGGAATATATAAAAGAAACCACACTGAAGTTCCTAGAAATGCACAATTTCAGTATTAAAAATGAAAAATATATTGAATGGGATTAATGTCAGTATAGGTACTGCAGAAGAAAACATCAGTGAACATAAAGTCATAGCAACAGACTGTCCAAAATGAAGCAGAGAGGGGGGAAAAAAGGACCATAAAATAGAGTGTTAGTAAGCAGTGGAACAACACCAAGTAGTCTATCATACATGTAATTGGAATCACAGGAGAGAAGAGAATGGATATTTGAAAAAATAATGGTCAAAGTCTTTCCAAATTTAATGGGAACTCCATCCAAGATCCAAGAAGCTCAATGAAAGCCAAGTAATATAAATCTAAAAGTAAAATAATGCTAAGGCCCAATAATCAAAATTGCTGAAAATCAATGATAATAAAAACATCTCAAAATGAGCCAATACAAAAAGACACTTTAGAGTGAGGAGCAAATACAGGATGACAGGATAATTCTTTTCAGGAACTTTGCCAATCAGAAAAACAGTAGAGATACATCTTTACAATGCTGGGGGGAGCAGGGGCAGTCTACTACAAGCTTATACACAGTAAAAATATCTTCCTCAAATTAAAGCAAAATAAAGACATTTTAAGACAAACAAAAACAGAGAATTTGTCAAAAGCAGATCTGCATGCCAAAAAAAAAAAAAAAAGTTAAGATGGAAGATAATACCAAATGGAAATTTGAATCTAAACAAAATAAATGGTAAATATATGAGTAAACATAAAAAGATACATTTATGCCTTTTTTAATTTGTTAAAAGAAAAATGAATTTTTTACTCATTCCATTACTATCTATTAGCTATATTTCTTCCTTTTTTTTTTTAATCCTGAAGGTCAAAGGTTGGCAAAGATCTTATTACACAGTATATTACGTCTCTAGAAAATTGCTAAAAAAGATCCCTGAAGTCAGACTTTGCCTGTCATGTTTATTGCCATATTCCCAGATTAAGAAATATTTGTGGCTCATTTAGCATAATGGTGCTCAGTTAACATTACTACATGACAGAATTGAGCATAAAGCATATCATGTGATAAGGTATGATTATCAACTAATCACAGATCGATTCTCTAAGTCATATGGACAGATTATATAATATATACAAGATAAGAAGCACTCACTCATCTATGTCAAGAAATTTGGAAGACAGCTTCCTGGCCAACTGACTGGAAGAGATCCATATTTATGCCTATTCCCAAGAAAGGTGAAATTATCGAACAATATCATTAATATCACACACAAGTAAAATTTTGCTGAAGATCATTCAAAAGTGGCTGCAGCAATTCAGGAATTCAGACCAGATTCAGAAGAGGACGTGGAACCAGGGCCATCATTGCTGATGTCAGATGGATCCTGGCTGAAAGCAGAGAATACCAGAAAGATGTTTACCTGTGTTTTATTGACTATGCTAAGGCATTCGACTGTGTGGATCATAACAAACTATGGATAACATTGCGAAGAATAAGAATTCTAGAAAACTTAATTATGTTCATGAGGAACCTGTACATAAATTAAAAGGCATTTGTTTGGACAGAACAAGGGAATATTGCATGGTTTAAAGTCAGGAAAGGTGTGCATCATGGTTATATCCTTTCACTGTACCTATTCAATCTGTGTGCTGAGCAAATAATCTGAGAAGCTGGACTGAAGAAGAACAGGGCATCAGGATTGGAGGAAGACTCATTAACAACCTGCTTTATGCAGATAACACAACATTGCTTGCTGAAAGAAAAGAGGACTTGAAGCACTTGCTGATTAAGATCAAAGACCAGAGCCTTCAGTAGGGATTACATCTCAACATAAAGAAAACAAAAATCCTCGTGACAGATCAATAAGCTACATCATGATAAGTGGTGAAAAGATTGAAGTTGTCAAGGATTTCATTTTACTTGGGTCCACAATCAACAAACACCCATGGAAGCAGCAGTCAAGAAATCAAAAGACGCATTGCATTGGGCACATCTGCTGGAAGTGACCTCTTTAAAGTGTTGAAAAGCCAAGATGTCACCTTGAAGACTAAGGTGGGCCTGACCCAAGCCATGGTATTTTCAATCACATCATATGCATGCAGAAACTGGGCAATGAATAAGGAAGACCAAAGAAGAATTGACGCCTTTGAATTGTGGTGTTGGTGAAGAATTTTCAATATACCATGGGCTGCCAAAAGAACGAACAAATCTGTCTTGGAAGAAGTACAACCAGAATGCTCCTTAGAAGCAAGGATGGCGAGACTACCTCTTACATACTTTGGACATGTTATCAGGAGGGATCAGTCCCTGGAGAAGGACATCATGCTTGGTAAAGTACAGGGTCAGCGAAAAAGAGGAAGATCTTCAACGAGATGGATTGACACAGTGGCTGCAACAATAGGCTCAAGCATAGAAACGATTGTGAGCATGGCGCAGGACCAGGTGGTGTTCCGTTCTGTGGTACGTAGGGTCACTATGGGTTGGAGCCAGCTCGATGACACCTACCAACAACAGCACAAAATCAGAATATAGTGTATATACTTATTTTTAAATTGTTCAAATAATACATTCAGTATACTTTGGGTTGACCCTCAGATATCTTTTCAAGCAAAATACCTCTAAATTTAAAGCAATAGATCCAACTGTTAATTGGAAAAAGTATATAATTAATACATGATTTGTGTTGTTCCCAAAATACTTTCTGTAGTGTACTTATCTTCTTTATCAGACATTAATTAGAGTCATATCTTTAAATTTGAAAGTATTTCCCCTTAAAAAATACTGAACCCCTTATTTGAAAATGCAACTAACATACTATTTTAGGACTATTTTAGGATATGTTCCTTACTTTTCGGCCCATCTGTATAGTTTGAGTTCACATCACTTAATATGAAAAGTTGTTGGTTGTCATAATATTTTGAAGGAAACTAGCATTTATTGAGCAGCTCGCTTTCACCAGACGCACACCAGTCCTGAAAGGCACATCAACAGTTGGGAAGGCATGGGTAGAGAAAGCATTCTGACAAAACAAAATAGGACTTTGCACCACTGAAGAAGTGAGTGTATTTAGACACAAGGTTCACTTTTACTTTGTTTTTAATTCCCTATCACATTAAGCAAAGGTGAGAGGGTTCTAATTTTTTAGTGTTTAATTTTTTACGTTTTAATGGTGAGAGAGATTTTAAAAGATTAAGAAATGTTGAATAATCCATTATAAAAGTAAAATTGAGTCTAAAATAACTAGTTTTGCCTATGTAGCTAGTAAGCAATGGAGTGGCTCATGGCATAGTTGAAATTGATCTATTTCTGAAGCTTTGCCCTACATTATGCTACTTGTTTTGCTAATTGTTCATCTAATCTTGTTTTCTGAATAGTCATATGAAGAAAACTTAAGTGAGTTCACTCATTTTGTTTCTTAAAGTTTATCTTGTCTACTGTAAAATACTTCTAAATTAGTGTATGGTGGTATAGTGGTTAAAAGCTTGGCTGCTAAGCAAAAGGTTGGCAGTTCAAATCCACCAACAGCTCCTTGGAAACCCTATGGGTCAGCTGTACTCTGTTCTGCAGGGTTGCTATGATTTGAAACCAATTTGAAGGCACCTAACAACAATTTTTAACAACAATAATGGAAATCACTTTAAATCAAGGTTGATTAAATATAATTACTCTTTTAACATTATCTCTAACCACTCTCGCTCTCTCTGACACCAATAGATTGGTCAGTTCAGTAAAAACGGACAAAATATTTGTCCAAAATAGTTGCTTCAAGGCACCATAGGCATAGTTTTGTACTAAACTGAAATACATATGCAAATTAGCTCAGCACTGTAAACTAGATAGTTTGATAGCGGATAACACATATATGAATAAAAGTTCGGTATAAGGGAAGATGAAATCATCAATCTCTCTATCAGAGAAATAAATACTGTACAACTGAGAGTATTTTCCCTGAAAAAATTATTTGTTTGCAGTGACTGAAGAAAACTATGCCCACTCTGGTACAGCACCATTTTTTCCCTATTACTTGATTTTTCTATCAGCATTAAAACATGATGCGTTATCTCCTATCTTAAAACCAACTGTGTGTGTGTGTGTGTGTGTGTCCTTCTTTCTGACTCTGGCTCTCCCTTTCCCCTAATTTCCTCTATTTCCACTGATTCTCTTCATCCTCACCTGGGCTTCCATTCTGCAATGACCACTTAATATTCCTTAGTTCAAACTCGAGGCTGTGAAGTTCATTCCCCACAGAGCCACCGAAGTGATGTATTTAATAGGAAATTAGATCATGCCACCATTCCACACCCCTTTCCCCTTACAACTTTTCGATGGCTTCTCATTGCACTTGGAATGAAACGCAAACTTCTGACCAAGGTCTGTAAAGTCCTACAGAATCTCACCCTGTCTTACCTTTACAACATGTTCTCCAATTAATCCCTTCATTGCTCACTTTACTCCAGTCTCAGGGGCCTGCTTTCTGCAACATAAACACAGCCTTCTCAGACTTTCACACTTGCTATTCTCTTTGCCTGGAACACCTTTCTTCCCAATCTTTACATAGCATTGTCTGTCATTGCCTCAGAGAAGATTCGTCTGGTGCCCCTAAAGACAGTTGAGCCCCCACTTGGAAATGGTATCACATTACTCTGTTTTATTTTCTTCATATTACAGTACTTATACAATTATTATTTAAAAATTATAGGTTGCATTTTGCCTGCTATGATTAAAATGGTGACCTTTATATAGCACTTGCTATTAATCAGATAATAAGCCTAAGAACTATATATTAAAGGTAACAATATTCCATCATATTTATGACTTATATATGGATAATGGAGTCCTGGTTGCACAGTGGTTAAAACCTCAGGCTGCTAACCAAAAGGTCGGCAGTTCAAATCTACCAGCCACTCCTTGGAAACCCTATGGGGCAGTTTTACCGTCTTATAGGATCGCTATGAGTCAGAATTGACTCGAAAGCAATGGGTTTGGTTTGGTCTGGCTTGGATATTTATAATATAATCCTAAAAGTAGCCTAGGAGTTAGCAGTATTATACCCCATTTTATAGGTGAGGAAACGGAGCACAGAGAGATTAAATAATTTTCCTAAAGCCGCAGAACCAGGATTTCAATGCAGGCAGTAATGCTTCAGAGCCTTCGTTCTAAACTGTTTCTTGATGTTACTTTTGAATTATTTGAAATGTTCCTCTCATTACTAGTGTTAATATATAACATACAAAAGACGTGTTTTCAGAAGTATTTAATGTTAACCTACGCATAGAAAAAAAATTTTTTCTATGCAAATATACGTAAGATTAAAATTTCTTATCAAATTTTATTCTCCTCTCTCAAAAGCACTCTTAAAATACTTCCATAGAGAAATTTAGAAACAAAAACAAACACAAAAACTCAAACTTACTTTTGTAGAATGAGCCTTTATTTAATTAACCAGAATATTTGCTGTTTGAAGATTTTAATAAAGGAATTGTGTGGTAGCACAAAGGTTAAGCATTCCACTGCTAACCAAAAGGTCAGTGGTTCAAATCCACCAACTCCTCCTTGGAAACTCTATGTGGCAGTTCAGTTCTGTCCTATAGGGCCTCTGTGAGTTGGAATCGACACAATGGCAGCGGGTTATATACTGATTAGTACTGCAAAATAAGTTTCTTTGTATATACTGTAGTGAACATTGAATTTTACCTCACAGAATTTCTTATACAAGTTTTAATCCATCTTTTTAAATTTTTTTCAAGCTAGGAATAGTTTCTTTTATTCATTTTTTTTATTCTGCTTTAAGTGAAAGTTTACAGCTCAAGTTAGTTTTTCATACAAAAATTTACACACATATTGTTATGTGACCCTAGTTGCTCTAAGACAGCATACTTCTCCTTTCCACCCCGGATTGCCCATGTCCATTCAGTTGGCTGCTGTCCCTTTCTGCCTTCTCATCTTGCCTTTGGACAGGAGCTGCCCATTTAGTCTCATGTATCTACTTCAACTAAGAACCACACTCTTTGCGAGTATCGTTTTATGTCTTAGCATCCAGTCTAATCTTTGTCTGAAAAGTTGGCTTCCGGAATGGTTTTAGTTCTGGGTTAACAGAGTCTGGGGGTCATGTCTTCCTGGATTCCTTCAGTCTCAGCCAGACCTTCAAGTCTGGTCTTTTTATTAGAATTTGAATCCTGCACTCCACTTTTCTCCTGCTCCATTAGGGAATCTCTGTTGTGTTCCCTGTCAGGGTAGGCATTGGTGGTGTCCGGCACCATCTAGTTCTTCCAATGTCAGGCTTGGGTAGTCTCTGATTTATGTGGTCCTTTCTGTCTCTTGGGCTCATCTTTACCTTATGTCTTTGATGTTCTTCATTCTCCTTTGCTCCAGGTGGGTTGGGACCAATTGATTCATCTTAGATGGCCCCATACGCCACTCATCAAAATGAGATGCAGAGCATTTTCTTAATAAACTTTGTTACGCCACTTAACCTAGATGTCCCCTGAAGCCATGGTCCCTAGACATTGCCCTTGCTACTCTGCCCCTCCAAGTGTTAAGTTGTATTTGAGAAACTTCTTAGTTTTTGGTTTAGTCCAGTTGTACTGACTTCTCCTGTATTGTGTCATGTCCTTCCCTTCACCTAAGATACTTCTTGTCTACTATCTAGTAAGTGAATACCCCTCTCCCTTCCTCCCTCTCCACCATCAAACAATGGTTTCCTCTGTGTTTAAACCCCTTCTTGAGTGCTTATAATAGTGGTCTCATAAAATATTTGTCTTTTGCAACTGACTAATTTCACTCAGCACAATGCATTCCAGATTCCACTATGTTATGAGATGCTTTGTGGATTCTTCCTTGTTCTTTGTCGTTGTGTAATATTCCATTGTGTGAATATACCATAATTTTTTTATCCATTCATTGGTTGATGGGCACCTAGATTGTTTGCATCTTTTTGCTATTGTGAACAGTGCTTCAATGAACATGGGTGTGCATATATGTATATGTGTGACAGCTCTTATTTCTCTAGGATGTATTCTAAGGAGTGGGATTGCTGGATCTTATGGTACTTCCATTTCTAGCTTTTTAAGAAAGTGCCAAATCAATTTACAAAGTGGTTGTATCATTTTACATTCCCAGCAGCAGCGTATAAGTGTTCCAGTCTCTCCACAACCTCTCCAACATTTATTGTTTTGTGTTTTTTTAATTAATACCAGCATCATTGGAGTGAGATGGTATTTCATTGTAGTTTTGATTTGCATTTCTCTAATGGCTGATGATTGTGAACATTTCCTCATGTATCTGTTAGCTGCCTGAAAGTCTTCTTTGGTGAAGTGCCTGTTCATGTCCTTTGCCCACTTTTTAATTGGGTTATTTGTCTTTTTTGTGTTAAGATTTTGCAGTATTTTGTAGATTTTAGAGATTAGACCCTGATCAGATATGTCATAGTGAAACATTTTTTCCCAGTCTGTAGGTTGTCTTTTTACTCTTTTGGCGAAGTCTTTTGATGAGCGTAAGTGTTTAATTTTTAGGAGCTCCCAGTTATCTAGTTTCTTTTCTGGTGTTTTTGGAGTGTTAGTAATGTTTTATATTCTGTTTATGCCATGTATTAGGGCTTCTAATGTTGTCCCTACTTTTTCTTCATGATCTTTATCATTTTATATTTAGGTCTTTGAGCCATTCTGAGTTAGTTTTTGTGCATGGTGTGAGGCATGAGTCTTGTTTCATGTTTTTTTTAGATGGAGATCCAGTTATACCAGCACCATTTGTTAAAGAGACTGTCTTTTCCCCCATTTAATGGACTTTTTGGGCCTTTGTCATATTTCAGCTGCTCATAGGTGGATGAATTTATGTCTGAATTCTCAATTCTTTTCCATTGGTCTATGTATCTGTTGTTGTACCAGTACCAGGCTGTTCTGACTACTATAACTGTATAATAGATTCCAAAATCAGGTAGTGAGAAGCCTCCCACTTTATTCTTCTTCTTCAGTAATGCTCTACTTATCCAAGGTATCTTCCCATTCCATATGTAGTTGGTGATTTGTTTCTCCTTCTTATTAAAAAATGCCGTTGGAATTTGGATCATAATTATATTGTATCTGTAGATCACTTTGGGTAGAATTTATATTTTCAAGATGTTGATTCTCTCTATCCATGAACAAGGCATATTTTTCCATTTATGTAGGTCTTTTGGTTTCTTGCAGTAGTGTCTTGTAGTTTTCTTTGTATAGGTCTTTTACGTCTCTGATTAGACTCATCCCTAAGTATTTTATCATCTCGGGGGCTGTTTTAAATGGTATTGATTCTGTGATTTCCTCTTCCAAGTTCCCTTCATTGGTGTAGGGGAATCCAACTGATTTTTGTATGTTTATCTTGATACTTTGCCGAATCTTCTACTAGTTCCAGTAGTTTTCTTTTGGATTCTTTAGGGTTTTCTTTGCATAAGATCATATCATCTGGAAATAGATACTTTTACTTCTTCATTACCAATTTGGATACTCTTTATTTCTTTTTCTAGCCTAATTGCTCTGGCTTTGATCTCCAGCACAATGTTGAATTAGAGTAGTGATAAATGGAATCCTTGTCTGGTTCCTATTCTCAAGGGGAATGTTTTCAGACTCTCTGTTTAGGACAATACGATGTTGGCTGTTGGCTTTCTATAAATCCCCTTCATTGTTGAGAAATTTCCCTTCTGTTCCTATTTTGCTGAGAGTTTTTTATCATGAATGGGTGTTGGACTTTGTTAAATGCCTTTTCTGCATCAATTGATAAGATTATGTGGTTCTTTTCTTTTCTTTTCTTTTCTTTTCTTTTATTTGTGTGATGGTTACACTGATTGTTTTACTAATGTTGAACCATACCTGCATACCTGGTATGAATCCCACTTGGTCATGGTGAATTATTTTTTTGATATGTTGTTGAATTCTATTGGCTGGAATTTTGTTGAGGATTTTTGCATCTAAGTTCATGAGGGATATTGGTCTATAGCTTTCTTTTTTGTATGATATCTTTACCTGGTTTTGGTATCAGGGTTATGCTGGCTTCATAGAGCGAGTTTGAGAGTATTCGCCTTTTTCTATGCTCTGAAATACCTTTAGTAGTAGTGGTGTTACCTCATCTCTGAAAGTTTGGTAGAATTTTCCAGCGAAGCCGTCCAGGCCAGGGCTTTTTTTTGTGTAGGAAATTTTTCAATTACCTTTTCAATCTCTTCTTTTGTTATAGGTTAATTTAGTTGTTCTACCTCTGTTTGTGTTCCTTTTTTTTTTTTTAGTTAAGTAGTAGGTTTCTAGAAATTTGTCCATTTCTTCTAGGTTTTGAAGTTAGTTAGAGTACAGTTTTTCATAGTGTTCTGTTATGATTCTGTTAATTTCATTTGAGGCTGTTGTGATATCGCCCGTCTCATTTCTTATTTGGGTTAGTTGCTTCCTGTCCTGTTTTTCTTTTGTCAGTTTGACCAGTGGTTTATCGATATTGTTGATCTTTTCAATGAATCAGCTTTTGGTGTTGTTAACTCTTTCAATTGTTTTTCTGTTCTCTATTTCATCTAATTCTGCTCTAATTTTTATTATTTGCTTTCTTCTGATACCTGGGGGCTTCTTTCTGCCCTCTTTCTATTTCTTCAAGTTGTAGGTTTAATATTTTTATTTTGGCCTTTTCTTCTTTTTCGATGTGTGCATTTGTTGTTATAAATTGACTTCTGAGCACTGCTTGTTCTGGCGGGATGTATTTTCATTGCCACTTGATTCTATGAATTTCTTTATTCCGTCCTTAGTTTTTGAGCAAGGTGTTGTTCAGTTTCCATGTATTTGATTTTTTTTTCCCCTTGCTTTTTCTATTACTGATTTCTACTTTTATGGCCTTACGGTCAGAAAAGATGCTTTGTAACATTTCGATGCTTTGGATTCTGTTAAGGCTTGCTTTATGGCCTGCTATGTGGTCTGTTCTAGAGAATGTTCCTTGTGTGTTGGAAAAGAAAGTATACTTGGCTGCTGTTGAGTGGAATGTCCTGTATATGACTATGAGGTCAGGTTGGTTGATTGTGGTGTTTAGATCGTCCATGTCTTTATTGAGCTTCTTTCTGGATGTTCTGTCCTTCACCGAAAGTGGTGTGTTGAAGTCTCCTACTATTATTGTGGAGCTGTCTATTTCTCTTTTCAGTGCTGTTAGAGTTTGTTTTATATATTTGGAGCTCTGTCCTTGGGTGCATAATTATTTATTATGGTCGTGTATAGTTGTGTACCTAGTGTATTGGCCCTTTAATCAATTTATAGTGTCCTTCCTTATCCTTTGTGGTTGATTTTACTTTAAAGCCTATTTTGTCAGAGATTAATATTGCCACCCCTGCTCTTTTTTTATTGTTGCTTACTTGATATATATATTTTCCATTCTTTGAGTTTTACTTTGTTTGCGCCTTTAAGTCTAAGGTGTGTCTGTTGTAGGCAGCATGTAGATGGATCATATTTATTTTAATACATTCTGCCACTCTCTCTTTAGTAGTACATTTAGTCCATTTACGTTCAGCATAATTATTGATAAGTATGAGTTTAGTGCTGTCATTTTGATGTCTTTTGTCATGTGTGTGTTGTGTTTCTTTGTTCCACTTAATTTTCTGTGCTGAGTCATTTTTCTTTATATTTTCTTTTCATCCTTTTCATTATTGCTGATTTTGTATTTGTTGAGTCTTTATGTTTTTCTTGTTTCTTATTTTGATGTGTAGGATTGTTAGTTTCTTTTGTGGTTACCTGAATATTTACCTCTATTTTTCTAAGTTTATACCTATGTTTTTTTCTTTATATCACCTTCACTTCCTTTCTATATGAAGGACATTTTTTAGGTCCTTGTTTTTGTCTTAATATTGGCATCTTTTACATGCTGACATCTCTTTTTCCCTATTTTCAGTGTTTTAGCTTTGATTTATTTGTGTCTTCCCTTTCTGGGTTGATATCTGGTTGTTCTGTCCTGTGTTCTAGTTATCTGATATCACTGATTTTCTAGCTGGAGGACTTCCTTTAGTATTTCTTATAATTTTGGTTTGGTTTTTACAAGTTCCCTAAACTTCTGTTCATCTGCAAATGCCCTGATTTTGCCATCATATTTGAGAGACAGTTTTGCTGCATATATAATTCTTGGCTGGCAATTTTTTTCCTTCAAGGTTTTATATATGTCATCCCATTCCCTTTCTGCATGCATAGTTTCTGCTGAGTAGTCCAAGCATATTCTTATTGACTGTGCTTTTCTAGGTGGCTCTTCATCTATCCCTAGCCACTCTTAAATTTCTCTTTATCTTCGGTTTTGGCAAGTTTGATTATAATATGTCTTGGTGATTTTCTTTTGGGATCTACTTTGTGTGAGGTTTGATGAGCTTCTTGGGTAGATATCTTCTCATCTTTCACGATATCAGGGAAGTTTTCTGCCAACAAATCTTCAACAATTCTCCCTGTATTTTCAGTTATCCTTCCCAATTCTGGTACTCCTGTCATTTGTATGTTATTCCTCTTGATAAGTCTACCATAATTCCTAGGGTTTTTCAATTTTTTTTTTTTATTCTTTTATCTGTTTTTTCCTCAGATGAATTGGTGTCAAGTGCTTTATCTTCAATCTCACTAATTCTGACTTCCACTGCCTCTATTTTGCTCCTATGACTTTATATTGATTTGCCTAATTCTGAAATTTTATTGTTAAACTTTTGGATTTCTGTTTGCTGTCTCTCTGTGGATTCTAGCAGCCTGTTAAATTTGTCATTATTCTCTTGTATAAGCTTCTTAAGTTCATGTATTGCTTTGTGTGTTCCTTGGCTTGTTCTGTCTTTGCCTGATCTTCTTCCTGATCTCTCGAAGAGCTCTGTATATTATAAATCTTTGAATTCTATCACTGTTAATTCCAAGAAATTCTCTTGCTCTGGAAGGTTTCTTGATTCTTTGTTTTGGGCACTAGCTGAATCCATCATGGTCTGCCTCTTTATGTGATTTGATATTGACTTTTGTCTCCAAGGCATCAATAGGTTATTATATTTATTTTGTGTTTGTTTACTGGGTCCTTGCTTCTTGTTTGGTTTTGTTTTGATATGCCCAGATGGCTGGTCATGTGAGCTAGTTTGATTATTGGTGTCTTTGAAACCCTTACATCCTGTCCTGTCACCAGGTGGTTAGAGCTGTTACTAGGTATGTGAGCCTAGGAGTCCATTTACCTTTCTTGTATGGATTCATCTCAGGTGACCAGGTAGTCAGTCACCAAGTGTGTGGTGCAGGCTCTCACCTACAATCCTAGATGGGTAAGGATTATTGGAGTAGGCACAGGTATCTGACTGCAGTAGAAGGTCATGTGCTAAGCAAGGAAGGTGGCTGAAGGCTGCCCATGAGTGTCTGAGTGGAAAGGCTGTTCCTGTTCCCTAGAACACATGGGTGGGTAGGAGACTATGGACATTCAATTCTGTTGTCTGTAAGGACTGCAAGACAGCACTTATTCTTGGACCCCATTGAGGGTGGCTAAGTGGCATTGGTGGAGCCACCAGTCCTCAGGCCTCTGATGTGGGTAGTTGAGGACACTGCTAAGTTGGCAGAAAAAAAAAAATTTGGCAGGGCCGTGTCAAATGTCCCGAATCTTCCACTCCATCTTATAGCTGATACAGTTGAAAATAGTTTTCAGTTATATACCCTGCTGTACTGTGCTGAGGGCCTACACTATTGAAACGGGCCCACAGAGGTCTACGCAGGGGTAAAAGGCATTCAAAGTCTGTGGACTCTTTATGCTTGTGCCTCTGCAAAGGGGCTGTGCCTGCCCTGAGTTCTTGGCTTAGGGGGGCTGGCAGATTTTTTTTTCCCTGTTTGTTAATTTTTCCCTCTCCAAAGCAGGGAGAATGGCTAAGCATGCACAGTGGGTCCTAATTCTGGCCCAGGGAATGCAACAATCACTGAAGCCTGCCCGAGAAGTGGTGCAGAGCAGGGAGGAGGCAAGTAAATGGGAGAAAAGTACAAATCCAAAAGGGGTACTTTTTGATCTGCATCATAGGTTAGATGCATATACTTATCTTTGCTGATGGAGAGCTGCTTTTCACTAGTTCGGGAGGCTTGAGTAGACTCTCTGCCACTTGCTCTCTCCTGATGTGGAAAACACGTCCCAAAAGCCACTGCTTGCCTCACCAATCATGCTAGCTGATTCGGCCTGCAGGGTGCCAGTTCCCTCTGGGTCAGGTCTGGCAAATCCTTGCTACTTCTTAGCTGTCTTTCCCTCCGCCTGTCGCTCAGTCTGATTCCTCAGCTTTGCCTTTGATGTTCAGGGCTCCTAGATTGTCAAATATAATTGATTCACTTGTTTTGTCCAGTCTGTGTTGTAAAAGGGACCACAGGAAGCATCTGACTATTCCACCTCTTGGCCCCTCCTCCCAGAATAGTTTCATTGAAACAGTTTTCTCAGTGATGAAACATTAATTTCAATGAAATCAATTTTAACTATATGGTTCTTTTTATTTTGCCAAGGTCAAAGTTTGGCTATCAGGAGCATAATGAATATATTAACAACAGATTCTCTTAGTAGTTATCTTTTTTGGATGGTAAGCAGAATATTGATACTCTGCTTTATGAAGCTGAACGTTTCGAGTGAATTTATTTTATTTTTGCTACATTTTTGGTGCAGAACTATATTTAATAAATTTGTGCTGCTGCAACAGATGATGTCAATGGTTCTAAAGAGCCAGCAAACTTAACACATTTTCTCCTCCAGAATTCAGAAAAAACAAAAAATAAGCACAAGGAATGATTGAAGTATCAGATTTATGGCTGATAAAAACTAGATCATTGAAGGTAGTTTTTTTTTTTTTTAATAACTTTTATTAAGCTTCAAGTGAACGTTTACAAATCCAATCAGTCTGTCACATATAAGTTTACATACATCTCACTCCCTACTCCCACTTGCTCTCCCCCTCTTGAGTCAGCCCTTCCAGTCTCTCCTTTCTGGACAATTTTGCCGGCTTCCCTCTCTCTCTATCCTCCCATCGCCCCTCCAGACAAGAGTTGCCAACACAATCTCAAGTGTCCACCTGATATAATTAGCTCACTCTTCATCAGCGTCTCTCTCCCACCCACTGACCAGTCCCTTTCATTTCTGATGAGTTGTCTTCGGGGATAGTTCCTGTCCTGTGTCAACTGAAGGTCTGGGGAGCATGGCCGCTGGGGTTCCTCCAGTCTCAGTCAGACCATTAAGTTTGGTCTTTTTATGAGAATTTGGGGTCTGCATCCCACTGATCTCCTGCTCCCTCAGGGGTCCTCTGCTGTGCTCCCTGTCACGGCAGTCATCGATTGTGGCCGGGCACCAACTAGTTCTTCTGGTCTCAGGATGATGTAGGTCTCTGGTTCATGTGGCCCTTTCTGTCTCTTGGACTCTTAGTTGTCGTGTGGCCTTGGTGTTCTTCATTTTCCTTTGCTCCAGGTGGGTTGAGACCAATTGCTGCATCTTAGATGGCCGCTTGTTAGCATTTAAGACCCCAGACGCCACATTTCAAAGTGGGATGCAGAATGATTTCATAATAGAGTTATTTTGCCAATTGACTTAGAAGTCCCCGCAAACCATGTTCCCCAGACCCCCGCACTTGCTCCGCTGACCTTTGAAGCATTCATTTTATCTCGGAAACTTCTTTGCTTTTGGTCCAGTCCAATTGAGCTGACCTTCCATGTATTGAGTGTTGTCTTTCCCTTCACCTAAAGCAGTTCTTATCTACTGATTAATCAATAAAAAACCCTCACCCACCCTCCCTCCCTCCCCCCCTCGTAACCACAAAAGTATGTGTTCTTCTCAGGTTTACTATTTCTCAAGATCTTATAATAGTGGTCTTATACAATATTTGTCCTTTTGCCTCTGACTCATTTTGCTCAGCATAATGCCTTCCAGGTTCCTCCATGTTATGAAATGTTTCACAGATTCGTCACTGTTCTCTATCGATGCGTAGTATTCCATTGTGTGAATATACCACAATTTATTTACTCATTCATCTGTAGATGGACACCTTGGTTGCTTCCTACTTTTTGCTATTGTAAACAGAGCTGCAATAAACATGGGTGTGCATGTATCTGTTTGTATGAAGGCTCTTGTATCTCTAGGGTATATTCCTAAGAGTGGATTTCTGGGTTGTATGGTAGTTCTATTTCTAACTGTTTAAGATAACGCCAGATAGATTTCCAAAGTGGTTGTACCATTTTACATTCCCACCAGCAGTGTATGAGAGTTCCAATCTCTCCGCAGCCTCTCCAACATTTATTATTTTGTGTTTTTTGGATTAATGCCAGCCTTGCTGGTGTGAGATGGAATCTCATCGTAGTTTTAATTTGCATTTCTCTAATGGCTAATGATCGAGAGCATTTTCTCATGTATCTGTTGGCTGCCTGAATATCTTCTTTAGTGAAATGTGTGTTCATATCCTTTGCCCACTTCTTGATTGGGTTGTTTGTCTTTTTGTGGTTGAGTTTTGACAGAATCATGTAGATTTTAGAGATCAGGCGCTGGTCGGAGATGTCATAGCTGAAAATTCTTTCCCAGTCTGTAGGTGGTCTTTTTACTCTTTTGGTGAAGTCTTTAGATGAGCATAGGTGTTTGATTTTTAGGAGCTCCCAGTTATCAGGTTTCTCTTCATCATTTTTGGTAATGTTTTGTATTCTGTTTATACCTTGTATCAGGGCTCCTAGGGTTGTCCCAATTTTTTCTTCCATGATCTTTATCGTTTTAGTCTTTATGTTTAGGTCTTTGATCCACTTGGAGTTAGTTTTTGTGCATGGTGTGAGATATGGGTCCTGTTTCATTTTTTTGCAAAGGGATATCCAGTTATGCCAGCAACATTTGTTAAAAAGGCTATCTTTTCCCCAGTTAATTGACACTGGTCCTTTGTCAAATATCAGCTGCTCATACGTGGATGGATCTATGTCTGGGTTCTCAATTCTGTTCCATTGGTCTATGTGTCTGTTGTTGTACCAATACCAGGCTGTTTTGACTACTGTGGCTGTATAATAGGTTCTGAAGTCAGGTAAGGTGAGGCCTCCCACTTTCTTCTTCTTTTTCAGTAGTGCTTTGCTTATCCGGGGCTTCTTTCCCTTCCATATGAAATTGGTGATTTGTTTCTCTATCCCCTTAAAATATGACATTGGAATTTGGATCAGACGTGCGTTAAATGTATAGATGGCTTTTGGTAGAATAGACATTTTTACTATGTTAAGTCTTCCTATCCATGAGCAGGGTATGTTTTTCCACTTAAGTATGTCCTTTTGAATTTCTTGTAGTAGAGCTTTGTAGTTTTCTTTGTATAGGTCTTTTACATCCTTGGTAAGATTTATTCCTAAGTATCTTATCTTCTTGGGGGCTACTGTGAATGGTATTGATTTGGTTATTTCCTCTTCGGTGTTCTTTTTGTTGATGTAGAGGAATCCAAGTGATTTTTGTATGTTTATTTTATAACCTGTGACTCTGCCAAACTCTTCGATTAGTTTCAGTAGTTTTCTGGAGGATTCCGCAGGGTTTTCTGTGTATATAATCATGTCATCTGCAAATAGTGATAACTTTACTTCTTCCTTGCCAATCCGGATACCTTTTATTTCTTTGTCTAGCCTAATTGCCCTGGCTAAGACTTCCAACACGATGTTGAATAAGAGCGGTGATAAAGGGCATCCTTGTCTGGTTCCCGTTCTCAAGGGAAATGCTTTCAGGTTCTCTCCATTTAGAGTGATATTGGCTGTTGGCTTTGCATAGATGCCCTTTATTATGTTGAGGAATTTTCCCTCAATTCCTATTTTGGTAAGAGTTTTTATCATAAATGGGTGTTGGACTTTGTCAAATGCCTTTTCTGCATCAATTGATAAGATCATGTGGTTTTTGTCTTTTGTTTTATTTATGTGATGGATTACATTAATGGTTTTTCTGATATTAAACCAGCCTTGCATACCTGGTATAAATCCCACTTGATCAGGGTGAATTATTTTTTTGATGTGTTGTTGGATTCTATTGGCTAGAATTTTGTTGAGGATTTTTGCATCAATGTTCATGAGGGATATAGGTCTATGATTTTCTTTTTTTGTAATGTCTTTACCTGGTTTTGGTATCAGGGAGATGGTGGCTTCATAGAATGAGTTGGGTAGTATTCCGTCATTTTCTATGCTTTGGAATACCTTTAGTAGTAGTGGTGTTAACTCTTCTCTGAAAGTTTGGTAGAACTCTGCAGTGAAGCCATCCGGGCCAGGGCTTTTTTTTGTTGGGAGTTTTTTGATTACCGTTTCAATCTCTTTTTTTGTTATGGGTCTATTTAGTTGTTCTACTTCTGAATGTGTTAGTTTAGGTAGGTAATGTTTTTCCAGGAATTCATCCATTTCTTCTAGGTTTTCAAATTTGTTAGAGTACAATTTTTCATAATAATCTGAAATGATTCTTTTAATTTCATTTGGTTCTGTTGTGATGTGGTCCTTCTCATTTCTTATTCGGGTTATTTGTTTCCTGTATTTCTTTAGTCAGTCTAGCCAATGGTTTATCAATTTTGTTAATTTTTTCAAAGAACCAGCTTTTGGCTTTGTTAATTCTTTCAATTGTTTTTCTGTTCTCTAATTCATTTAGTTCAGCTCTAATTTTTATTATTTGTTTTCTTCTGGTGCCTGATGGATTCTTTTGTTGCTCAGTTTCTATTTGTTCAAGTTGTAGGGACAGTTCTCTGATTTTGGCTCTTTCTTCTTTTTGTATGTGTGCATTTATTGATATAAATTGGCCTCTGAGCACTGCTTTTGCTGTGTCCCAGAGGTTTTGATAGGAAGTATTTTCATTCTCGTTGCTTTCTATGAATTTCCTTATTCCCTCCTTGATGTCTTCTATAACCCAGTCTTTTTTCAGGAGGGTATTGTTCATTTTCCAAGTATTTGATTTCTTTTCCCTAGTTTTTCTGTTATTGATCTCTAGTTTTATTGCCTTGTGGTCTGAGAAGATGCTTTGTCATATTTCGATGTTTTGGACTCTGCAAAGGTTTGTTTTATGACCTAATATGTGGTCTATTCTAGAGAATGTTCCATGTGCGCTGGAAAAAAAAGTATATTTTGCAGCAGTTGGGTGGAGAGTTCTGTATAAGTCAATGAGGTCAAGTTGGTTGATTGTTGTAATTAGATCTTCCGTGTCTCTGTTGAGCTTCTTACTGGATGTCCTGTCCTTCTCCGAAAGTGGTGTGTTGAAGTCTCCTACTATAATTGTGGAGGTATCTATCTCGCTTTTCAATTCTGTTAAAATTTGATTTATGTATCTTGCAGCCCTGTCATTGGGTGCGTAAATATTTAATATGGTTATGTCTTCCTGATCAATTGTCCCTTTTATCATTATATAGTGTCCTTCTTTATCCTTTGTGGTGGATTTAAGTCTAAAGTCTATTTTGTCAGAAATTAATATTGCTACTCCTCTTCTTTTTTGCTTATTGTTTGCTTGATATATTTTTTTCCATCCTTTGAGTTTTAGTTTGTTTGTGTCTCTAAGTCTAAGGTGTGTCTCTTGTAGGCAGCGCATAGATGGATCGTGTTTCTTTATCCAGTCTGTGACTCTCTGTCTCTTTATTGGTGCATTTAGTCCATTTACATTCAGCGTAATTATAGATAAATAAGTTTTTAGTGCTGTCTTTTTGATGCCTTTTTATGTGTGTTGTTGTCAATTTCATTTTTCCACATAGTTTTTTGTGCTGAGGCGTTTTTCTTAGTAAATTGTGAGATCCTCATTTTCATAGTGTTTGACTTTATGTTAGTTGAGTCGTTACATTTTTCTTGGCTTTTATCTTGAGTTATAGAGTTGTCATACCTTTTTGTGGTTACCTTATTATTTACCCCTATTTTTCTAAGTAAAAACCTAACTTGTATTGTTCTATATCGCCTTGTATCCCTCTCCATATGGCAGTTCAATGCCTCCTGTATTTAGTCCCTCTTTTTGATTATTGTGATCTTTTACCTATTGACTTCCATGATTCCCTGTTATGTGTATTTTTTTTTTAATTAATCTTAATTTGTTTTTCTGATTTCCCTATTTGAGTTGATATCAGGACGTTCTGTTTTGTGACCTTGTGTTGTGCTGATATCTGATATTATTGATTCTCTGACCAAACAATATCCTTTAGTATTTCTTGTAGCTTTGGTTTGGTTTTTGCAAATTCTCTAAACTTGTGTTTGTCTGTAAATATCTTAATTTTGCCTTCATATTTCAGAGAGAGTTTTGCTGGATATGTGATCCTTGGCTGGCAGTTTTTCTCCTTCAGTGTTCTGTATATGTCGTCCCATTCCCTTCTTGCCTGCATGGTTTCTGCTGAGTAGTCAGAACATATTCTTACTGATTCTCCCTTGAAGGAAACCTTTCTTTTCTCCCTGGCTGCTTTTAAAATTTTCTGTTTATCTTTGGTTTTGGTGAGTTTGATGATAATATGTCTTGGTGTTTTTCTTTTTGGATCAATCTTAAATGGGGTTCGATGAGCATCTTGGATAGATATCCTTTCGTCTTTCATAATGTCAGGGAAGTTTTCTGTCAGGAGTTCTTCAACTATTTTCTCTGTGTTTTCTGTCCCCCCTCCCTGTTCTGGGACTCCAATCACCCGCAGGTTATCCTTCTTGATAGAGTCCCACATAATTCTTAGGGTTTCTTCATTTTTTTTAATTCTTTTATCTGATTTTTTTTCAGCTATGTTGGTGTCGATTCCCTGGTCCTCCAGATGTCCCAGTCTGCATTCTAATTGCTCGAGTCTGCTCCTCTGAGTTCCTAGTGCATTGTCTAATTCTGTTATTTTACTGTTAATCTTTTGGATTTCTACATGTTGTCTCTCTATGGATTCTTGCAACTTATTAATTTTTCCACTATGTTCTTGAATAATCTTTTTGAGTTCTTCAACAGTTTTATCAGTGTGTTCCTTGGCTTTTTCTGCAGTTATCCTAATTTCATGTGTGATATCATTAAGCATTCTGTAAATTAGTTTTTTATATTCTGTATCTGATAATTCCAAGATTGTATCTTCATTTGGGAAAGATTTTGATTCTTTTGTTTGAGGGGTTGGAGAAGCTGTCATGGTCTGCTTCTTTAAGTGGTTTGATATGGATTGTTGTCTCCGAGCCATCACTGGGAAACTAGTTTTTCCAGAAAATCCGCTAAAAAAAAAATGCAGTCAGATCCCTATCAGAGTTCTCCCTCTGGCTCAGGCTATTCAGATGTTAATGAAGCCACCTGCGTCCAGTCCAAATCCCTGCGGGACGGTTCCACGGCTCGGACGCTGCTCTTTCTGCTCCAAGACCAGTCACTGCCTCCCGGGGACTTCTCCTACCGGCTGTGTCCCACGCCGCCTGTGGAACCGGCTGGTCCCCCTCCCAGGGTTAGTTCAGGGGGGTGGAGCCGCTCTCTGTGCTTGTGCCGTACCTGACTGGTACGCTGGCTCCAGGCTCTGGAAACAATCGCTGCTTCCCCGTATTAGTTCGTTCTCCATCTCTAAATCTGTGTTTATTGTTCAGGGTTCGTAGATTGTTATGTATGTGATCGGTTCACTTGTTTTTCCGTGTCTTTGTTGTAAGAGGGATCCGAGGTAGCGTCTGCCTAGTCTGCCATGTTGGCTCCGCCCCTGAAGGTAGTTTTTTATGAGACAACAACAGGCTTTTTAAAACCACGTTCCATAATTCTTAAGCACAGACTCAAACAAAGAGAAAAACAAATGCAGGCCTTCCTAACAAAGCAGCTTGTCAGAGAGCAACCAGATCAAAATTAATCATTTCAGTAGAGAGGGAGACATGAAAGAGAAGGAAAGAGAACCAGAGAGCCAGGCTTCAACCAGCAACCTCTTTCAAACTAATCAGGTGGTTATGTTATTTTTCCTTCTTGAGGCGGAGCCAGGGAGGGGCAAGGAAGAAAAGTAAATAGTTCACTCTGATTGTGATACTATCCATGTCTCGATATAACCATATGGGATAATTGAGTTGAGCACATTACCAAAGCATTTGCTCCAATTACTGAAGTTCTTTACAAAACTAAGTGTATTATAAGAAAAATGTATGTTGTTCGAGCAGCAAAAAATATTGGTACAGTATTTATATCTATTGTTGGATAGTTTTCACTTATCTAGATAATTTTTACAACATTTACAGGCAAGCCAGGTCACCAAGTTATTGTTTTATTTTTTTATTGTAGTTTCGATGAAGGTTAACAGAACAAACTAGTTTCAAATTAAACAGTCAATGCACACATTGTTCTATGACATTGGTTAACAACCCCACGATACGTCAACACTCTCCCTTCCCAACCTTGGGTTCCCTATTACCAGCTCTCCTGTCCCCTCCTTCCTTCACATCCTTGCCCTGGGCTGGTGTGCCCATTTAGTCGCCTTTTGTTTTATGGGCCTGTCTAATCATTGGCTGAAGATCGAACCTCAGGAATGACTTTGTTACTGAGCTGAAAGGGTGTCCAGGGGCAATACTCTCTGTGTTTCTCCAGGCTCTGTTTTTTTTGTTGTTGTTTGCTTGTTTGTTTTGTTTTTTGCTAGTTAGAATTTTGTTCTGCATTTTTCTCCAGCTCTGTTCGGGACCCTCTATTGTGATCTCTGTCAGAACAGTCAGTGGTGTTGGCCAGGCACCATCTAGTTGTGCTGGACTCAGTCTGGTGAAGGCCATAGTATGTGTGTTCCATTAGTCATTTGAACTAATCTTTCCCCTGGGTCTTTAGTTTTTTTCATTCTGCCTTGCTTCAGACGTGGTGAGATCAGTGGAGTATTTTAGATGGCTGCTCACAAGCTTTTAAGACCTTAGACACTACTCACCAAGTAGAATGGAGAATGTTTTCTTTATAAACTATGTTAGGCCAACTGAGCTAGATGTTGCCCCGAGACCATGGTCTCCGCAGCCCTCGGCCCAGTAATTCGGTCCCTCACGGAGTTTGGACATGTCTGTGGAGCTTCCATGACCTTGCCTTGGACAAGTTTTGCTGGCTTCCCCAGTATGGTGTACTTGTCTTATCCTTCACCAAAGTTATCACTTATCTGCTGTCCAGATAGTGTTTTTCTATCCCTACCCCTCTCCTCCCTAGTAACCATCAAAGATTATTTCTTTTGGTATGTAAACCTTTTCATGAGTTTTTATAGTAGTGGTTTCATACAATATTTGTCCTTTTGTGATTGAATGATTTCACTCAGCATGATGCCCTCGAGATTCATCCATGTTGTGAGATGCTTTCCAGATTCATCATTGTTCTTTATCATTGCATAGCATTCCTTTGTGTGCATGTATCATCGTTTATCCATTCATCTGTTGATGGGCATCTAGGTGGTGAAGAATGCTGCAGTGAACATGGGCATGCACATGTGTATTCATGTGACAACTCTTATTTCTCTAGTATATATTTCTAGGAATGGGATTGCTGGATCATATGGTATTACTATTTTTAGCTTTCTAAGGAAGCCCCTTATTGTTTTCCAAAATGGTTGTATCGTTTTGCATTCCCACCAGCAGTGCATGAGGGTTCCAATCTCCCCACAGCCTCTCCAACATTTGTCATTCTGTTTTTTTAATTCATGCCAGTGATGTCGGGGTGAGATGGTATCTCATTTGTTTTTGATTTGCATTTCTCTTATCGCTAGTGATTGCAAGCATTTCCTCTTGTGTCAGTTAGCTACTTGAATGTCTTCTTTGGTGAAGTGTCTGTTCATATCCTTTGCCCATTTTTTAAGTGGATTATTTGTCTTTTTGTTGTAGAGGAGTTGGATTTTTCGGCAGATTTTAAAGATTAGACCTTCGTCGGATTTGTCATAGCCAAAAACTTTTTTTCCCCCCAGACTGTAGGTTCTCTTTTTATTCTTTTGGTGAAGTCTTTTGATGAGCATAAGTGTTTAATTTTTAGTGATCCCAGTTATCTAGCTTATCTTCTGAAGTTTGTGTGTTGCTAGTTATGGTTTGTATCCTGTTAATGTTGTATATTAGGGCCACTAGCATTGACCCTATTTTTTCTTCTATGATCTTTATGGTTTTTCTTTTTAAATTTAGATCTTGGATCCATTTTGAATTAGTTCTTGTGTGTGTTGTGAGGTATTGTCTGTTTCTTTTTTTTGCAGATGGACATCCAGTTTTGCCAGCACCATCTGTTAAAGAGACTGTCTTTTCCCCATTTGATGTACTTTGGCCCTTGTAAAGATCAAGTGACCGTAGGTGGATGGATTTACATCTGGGTTCTCAATTCTGTTCCACTGGGGAATGTATCTGTCATCGTACCAGTAGCAGGCTGTTTTGACTACCATAGCTATGTAGTAGGTTCTGAGTTCAGGTAGTATGAGTCCTCCTACTTTATTCTTCAATAGTACTTTAATTATCAGGGGCCTCTTCCCTTTCCATAAAATGTTGATTACATTTTTCTTCTCTTTAAAGAATGCTGTTGGTATGTGGATCAAGATTGCATTATATTTGTAGATTGCTTTTCACCAAGAGTTTTTGGTTGATCCCAGAGCTGAAAATGAATACAACATCCTGTTAATGATCAGGAAAATTTTCATATTAAAATTGATTAAAAATTTATGAGTTAATACTGCTTTCCATATATCACAGTTCAATAATACCATTGTGTATAAAAGGAAACAAGTCATACATACTGAAGTGAGATGAGGATTACCTTGTGAACCTGTTACATTTTAGAGTATTATGCTTTAATCTCAAAAATGCACTGTCAATCTCTATTCCATTGCAAAGCAATTGTGGAAATCCACACCAGGGAAAATTTCTCAGAGAGAAAAAAGCTTTTTATATAGAAAGATGATCCTGGAGACATTTTGCCAGTATAGCATGCTTTCATTAGGAATTGTACATTATTTAGAGCAAGCTCATCCTTATAAACTCATTGGAATCCCAAGATCCAGCCAATTGAGTTAACCAACTACCCTTACTTAGGATTTCTGGATTCAGTAAATAAAAATAGAGCATAAGTATATCCCATGCAATATTTAGGGCATACTTATACTAGGAAATTATTGTTTTATTTCATCTGAAATCCAAATTTAACTGTATTTCATCTGGTAATCCTACCCCAATGGTATGATACAATCTATGCTTTACCCCATAGATGTGCAACTGAATATATTCCTTTATTTGAATATTAATTTGATAATCTTATGATGGTAATAGTTTCATGGACAAACTTATCCAGTAATTTTTCTGCTTTGTAAGATAAGAATTTTCATTTACATACTTTAATAATGGGACACGTCTGATTATCAACTTGAAAAGTCATAACTGAAAAAATGTTAGGTCTTTCACATACAATCAATCATCAGGTTTTTAGTCAGATGAGCCCAGTGGTAAACATTGTTTTGATATATATTATTATCAAATATTATTATTATTTATTTATTGATCTACATATTATAGAGGGTCAAGGTCAGCTACACTGGCCTAAGAAGACATTTGTTTTCATTTGATGCAGTCATTTAACTATTGATATGTCTCTGTTGGTAAGAAACATATTCTTAGATTTTGGAGTAAATTGCCAAGTTTAGTATTTCTTTCAGGAGCCAAAGTTGTCTGCAAAGAAGTGGCTGGAAGGATACTATCACATTTTTATGCAAATAATATGTACTATGCCAGAAATGTTTTACTTAATTTCATCATTTCCATAAGTTATATGTGTGGATGCATTGTTTACATGGGCACACTATTTGCACAAAAATACAGTTTTAGCTTTAGAACAAAATTTTTAAGAGCATCCATACGGTCTAAAACTTACCTTCTAGAGGAATTAGGTGTTTTTGGATTATATGTCAACATGGCTTTACTTTCTTGAAAGTTAAGAAATTGAGACCCCAAAAAGCTGTTAGCTTTTGTTTCTCAACACCCTATAAAATGCTCAGTTAGCTCTCCAAGCCTTGCAGCCTGAGAATAAGTCATCAGAATGACTTGCCAAACTACAAAGGCACAGCCTTATATTTTAGAAATATATATGTATTTTAAGAAAAACAAATGATTTAGTAGTTCACGTCCTTGAAAACTTAGAGTTAAATTCTCTTCTGTAATCTTCTTTGCATTCTGAAAAAACAATACCTGTTGATGTCAAAACCAAAAAAAAAGGGTCAATTCCAACTCATAGTGACTCCATAAGACAGAGTAGAACCTCCCACAGGGTTTCCAATGCTGTAATCAGTGGTTAAGAGCTTGGCTGCTAACCAAAAGTTCAGCAGTTTGAATTCACTAGCCGTTTCTTGGAAACCCTACAGGGTGGTTCTACTCTGAATCAGTGTCAGCTCCACAGCACTTGGGTTTGGTTTGAATCTTTTACAGAAGCAGGTTGCCACATCTCTCTCCCACAGAGCCACTGGTGGGTTCCAACCACAGCCCTCTCAGTTAGCAGCTGAGCTCTTTAACCACTTCACCACCAGGGCCCCTTGCAAAAAACAATGGAGTAGCTTATATCAGGTAGATCATGTAATGAAATCAAACATATTTTTGGTCTTTTAGCTACTATGTTTCCTAAATACAGTGTAACTAGGTGACTTTTAACAGTATTTCCCATATGAATATTCCTTTCTGTGATTACCGACTGTAACTGCATTTATTTTTCTAATTCATAAGCATAGCAAGTCAAGTAAGCATCTTATCCAGTTACCACTCTCATCAAAGTACTTCTGTGTAATGGTTTAAGGGGTGGAAAATAAATATGGTTCTGAACAGAATTAGATACTTCCTTTTATCTTCTATTGGAACAAAAAATGAGTACCTGTCATGTATTTCCAATGATAGTAATCTGAAAATAGCCAAACTATGTATATAGTCATGCTGTGGGCTAAACTATATCTATTTTTAGTTGATAGCTATATGGTTGGCACATAAACTGCTCTATAGTAATTCCTGCAATTTTTATAAATATTATAACACACTTGGCATTTATTTATCTTCTAGATGAAATGAATGATCATCAAAGTACCCTCTCCTACATCCTGATTAACCCATCTCCAGATACCAGGATAGAGCTGAACGATGTGGTGTAAGTTGATTTCATCTCTCATTTAAGGCACTTATTCTTAGAAAGCCATCAATTTATTCTTATATTTTTTATCTAGGCCATTACAGTCTTTTATTTTTCTTGTGATACGAATGCATTTTATTTACTTATTTTTTTCCATAACTAAATTAATTTTCTGTGTGCAGTACTTTAAAAAGTATTATAGAACTCTAAGGGTAAAAGGAGATAGATAGAAGCATGGATTCTGTATTCTGCAAGCTGGTATATATTGGACAAAACATGAGCAGATACATGGACTAAGAAGAGAGCTACTCAAAGGAAAACCTGAAATATTCCATGTTATCTAGTTCTAAATATGTCTGAGTTTCTAAAAGCCTAAGTAAAATAAGTTGAAACATTTATTAAGAAAACGTCTATAGAAATAATTTGATCCATTGAAAAATATACCTTGTATATTTACAAATGTGATAGCACTGCCTTAGAGTGTGGTATAGAGTTGAATAAGACATTTTCCTTGACTTTAAGTTACTCACATTCTAATTAGTAAAACTATAATTTAAGCATGAAAAATTTAATAGCAATATACAGCATGATTTTGTCATGAATTAAGTCAGTAGCAAATGAGTGGGTAGGCTAACAGTGCTTTTCTAAATTCAAGAAGAAAAAAAAATTACAGTGAATGAGAATGATTACAAAGGATAAGATAAGATGTGAACTGGTCTATGAATGGTACATAGGATTTGTGTAGGTGGAAAACAAGACACTCCACAACAGGAAAATGGCTTGATAAAATATGTTATGTAGGAACTGGCAAATGCAGTCCAGTTCGATTGGAGCAGAAGCTTTGTATTATTTTCATTCCTGTGGTAAGTAAATTAGACCTGACTCTGAAAGATCTTAAATGACAAAATAAGGAGCTTAAACATGACTTTATAGGCAATGGGCAGCATTTAGTTGCATAGGAACAAGCAATTAATAGGATTTATTAAGGGAATTTGGCAGTTGTTGGTGTAAGCTAGAAGATAAAATCTTAACAAGTATCTGCCCTATAGGTACATGGCTGTGAGCCGGGGCTAGATCAAGACCCCTACTCAGAATAGTGAACTTCAGGTTGTATTAGTGACATTAAACAAATACCAAAAATCTAAGAGCCTCATTGGATTTAAGACCATGGGATTTTTTTTTATATATATATTCAGGAAAATAAATAATAAAGTCAGACATTAGGAAAAGTGAGGACAATTTCTCATGTAGAGCATAAAATAGACCCATGGAAGTGGGTTAGAACTAAAGCTACTAATAAGCAAAGGGATCGGAAGTCTCCTTTTGTGTGTTGCCAGCTCAGTGGGAGTGTGTAGGTGGAGGCGGAAAGGGTTTGCTTGTTTCAAGGGAGCCATGCTGGAAGTGGAGTTGATTTGTAGGGTGGATTAGAGTTGAGATGAGTCTGGAAGTAGGGGGAAAAGTCAAAAAAGCTATTGTCATGCCTGAGGAAGATAAGAAGCTGTCATAACATCAAGATAATGGATTATAAAAGAAGGTTCCTATGCGAATGAATTTATGAAGTCAAAACTGTTAGACCTGGTCACTGACGAGGGAAGTGGAAACTAGATTATGAGTTTTCGAATCTGTGTATTTGCAAAAAAAAAAATTGCTGGTTCCTTGAAACAAGTCAGAATGGGGAGGCAGTTTGTCAAGTGAGAAAGGGAAGCATTGTTGTCTGGGGAAATAAAAGAGATGATGCATTGGGGTTTAGATACATTGTTTAAGTTGCTAAGTGGAAATGTCTAGAAAGCAGGTAGAGATACAGACTGAAGCTTTGAAGAAAAGTTAGTTCTATATAGAAAATTTTTAATTTTCATCTTCTAAATGAGTAAAGGTAAAAAAGGGAATGCATGTTCCAAAGAAGAGATACATAAAGAGGAAAAAGTAGAAAGATGAACCTTGAACTATTGAATAATGTTCAGTTCTAGGGAGGAAAGAGGAATGCATTTCACAAACTCATTTGGAAAATACATCAGTAGAATAACTTGGACCCAAAGTCCATGTGAAAATATTCCTAGAATGCAGTAAAGACACAACCAGCAAGTATGATAATGCTTTATTTTGTTATCTAATGACGAAGGTTAGAACATAGGAGTTTTGGGGAATCAGATGAATGGCAATTTCAGTGGGTAGAGTGCTTAAGGCAGCCTTCCAAAATTATATCCAGTGGTGGTGTTAAATTTACGGAGGACTTCAAGCTAGAAGAGAACATCTTATTTATGATTCATGTGGCTTTCCACTGCCTATTCTAGAGCCTCCACTTCGTCTATTACTATAACAAAACCACACAGCTCTATTTTTCTTGTTCCCATATTTTATTAGTCTTTAAACACATAAAAACAGACAGCTTTTGTTAATTCTCCAGTCTGCCCCTACGATCTCAATATTCTTATACCCCTTTTTCAAATAAATTATAATTCCTTTCATTATATAGTTTTTTTAGTTATATTTATCTGACTTGTATTTCATAATGAATTGTAAGTTTCCTGAGCCTAATACAACTATTTCCCATTATTATTTCTGACAGGATGGGAAGATATTATCTGTCTTTTTAGTGTGTGAACATGTCTTTCCATCATATATGCATGTTTTTAATTTGAATTAATTTCCAAAACTTTTGCACTTACAAATAAAATAATTTATGTTATAATATGTCTAGATAAACCAAAAAAAACCAAACCCACTGCCATTGACTTGATTCTGACTCATAGCGACCCTATAGGACAGAGTAGAACTGCCCCATAGAGTTTCCAAGGAGTGCCTGGTGGATTTGAACTGGAGACCTTTTGTTTAACAGCTGTAGCTCTTAACCATTATGCCCCCAGGGTTTCCAAAGGGCATCTGCCTCCCCGCTGGGGAATCGAACTGCAGTCTCCCTCATGACAAGCGGGGATATTCACCACTATACTAACGAGGATGGCTATGTCTAGATAGAATAGACATATTCAGAGAATGTTTCTCCTTTTGAGTACTATTTTTAAATTAGTTTTATTATTTTTATTAGTTTTAAGCTAAAACATCCGTTTGACTGCTGTAAAAAAAACCACTGGTCACATCATTACGATAATCTGGATTTGTGGTATTGACATAATGAATTTTTAATGTAGCTGGAGAAATGATAAATTGTTGTGCAAAAATGCCTACCGTGAGAAGTAGTGTATACAAACACAGTTTAAGAAATTTATTTTATTTGACCTGTTGTTTTACTAGTGATAATAAGGAAAGCAACTTCTGTAGCTATATCAATGGATTTAGGGGATAATGGATTATACTCATATTTTTTATGTTCTCAAAAAAATCATTTTCAAAGCTTACTTTAAATGAAGGGACAACATTAATTTGAGTCAAAGAACAATAAATCACTAGACAATATGGCGTTAAAAAACTTAATGTGCACTGTTTTCTTTATCAATCTATACTGCTGTTTATATTGAAAGTAATTATAAAGCAGTGTGCATAAAAAAAAAAAGATAACAAAAATCCAGTTAATAAACCCAAGGATTCTAATCTCAACTTTTATTTGATTGAAGAAAATAGACTTCAGTGATTTAAATTGCCTTTTCTCATTTTCACTAAGGGATACAAATTATATTTTCTCTTAGTCTTTAAAAGGAAAAGAACAATCTTTGTTAGAGCTCTGACTTTTAAACTGGTTTTTCTGTTCATTTTTAGTACCTCCTCCTAAAATTATTATAAAACTATTAAACACTAGTTTTAATTGCACTTGGAATATGACTTTCTTAAATGCTGTATTGCATATATATACTTTCCTTCCCTCCTTCCTTTGGAACAGAAATTGAAACTATTTAACCTTAAACTTAATGCCTTCATTAGCTCTTTCCTATCTTTTCTTTCAACTTTATGTATCACTATGAGTTGGAATGTACTCAACAGCAACGGGTTGAGTTTGGTTTTGGTTTATTCCCTGGTTGGAGTCTCTGATTGTGCAAATGGTTAACATGCTCAGCTGCTAACCAAAACTTTGAAGGTTCAAGTCCACCTAGAGGTACCTCAGAAGAAAGGCCTGGTGATCTACTTCCACAAAATCAACTACTGGAAACCCCATTGAACACAGTTCTACAGTGACACACACGGGGTCATCATAAGTCAGAACTGACTCAGCAACAACTGGTTTTTATCCCCTGCTCTAACCAATCTTCTAAAATCAATCTCACTTTCTGTGCATGCCAGGAATACCCCTTCTCCCTACTGCCTATTGTCCAGGCCTATGATTGCTTCCCAGCTCTTCTCCACTCAAGCCTGGAGAGACAAGCTGGACTCACACCTCTTCAGTAAAGGTTTCCCTGTTTCCCTCTGTCATTCTTTTTCTCTTTGTGGAATGTTTACAACTTCTTTTTCTCCTTTATATCTGCTTCTTAAGTTCTAATCTTTTGAAGGACATGCATCAAGTTTTGTGACTTTTTTATGCCTAAGTCCTAGAACAATGTTCTACATGTGACAGGTGCTAAGGAAGTGGACACTGATGTTATCATTGGACAGTCTGAAGTGAAAGACTTTTCATAAATTAAATTTTAACATAAATGAAATATTTGAGTTTGCCCGTTGAACATTATTCTAGTTACTGGTAGAATCAGTTAAGAATTATTTTTATATACTATGGTAAAATTGCTTAGGAGTTCTGACAGCCCAGTGGTTAAGAGCTTGGCTGCTAACCAAAAGATTAGAAGTGTGACTCCACCAGCCACTCTTTGGAAGAAACCCTGTGGTATAGTTCTACTCTGTCCAACAGGGTCCCCATGAGTTGGAATAGACTCAGCCACAATGGTTTGGTTTGGTTTTATAATTGCTTACTATACCATAACCTGAATTTTAGGTTCATATTTTTTAGGTAATAAGGTAGTTCAGACACTGTGCATAATATTAGCCATAAAAAAAAAAAATAGCATTTATAAAATCATTAACTTTATAAAATCACAGAATATTTAAATTTGAAGAGACTATAGCAATTACTTAGGTCAAATTTCTAGCTTTTTCAATAATAAAAATAAGTTGGGTAATGGAAGAACAATGGCTAGGATTTAGGTTTTTTTTTTTTTTAATTGTGCTTTAGGTGAAAGTTTACAGCTCAAGTTAATTTCTCATACAAAAATTTATACACGTGTTGTTTTTTTAGAATTTAGGTCTTTTTGATAAAGTGCTGAAATGGATTATAATTGAAAAAATGATGCTTGATTGAAAAGCATTCATCTTCATATTCTCAGGTAAACAAAATAAAAAAATATTCTCAGGTATGGAAGTAATAATACAAGATCTGCAAAATGTTACAGGCCTAGTAAACCGTGAGTCCTTCCGTGAACGTTACCTATAGAGACAGTTTAGATAACCGGAAAACTGAGCAAATAATAAAGTGTTAGGGTGAATTAATTTTGTCTTTATTAATTACTAAAACACTGTTTTGTTTTTTTATTAGATATTTAATCCGACCAGATCCATTGGCCTACCTTCCAAACAGTGAACCCAGTCGAAAAAACAGCTTCTGCAATGCCACTGGACAAGACGCTCGGGAAGAAACTCAGCTATGATAAAAAGAAAAGAGACATTTTTATTTCTACCAGGACTTTGCTCAAGACAGCTCTAACCCTTAGGACAAAAGTGCTGCTGACATGAAACAAACGAGATTGGAATAGGTTCAATTCTCTCATATTTAAAAAAAAAAAAAAAATTGTTCTAATTATAGATTATTTTGAAACTTCATGTGCTGCTTAATAATTGCTCCTTCCCATTAATATTTGAAAGATATCAATGGAATGATTTTGGAAAACTAGATTAAAACATGAAGATTTAAATATTATATTTATTAATTACTTGAAAATGATCTGAACCACATGAAGCCAATTTTAAAATGATTAGAGTTTTATGAACGTAAACAAAAAATCCAACTCCTTTTTGTGCATCACAATGGACATGGAAATTGTTGCTTTCCTTAGTGTGTCATTTTTATATTCTTTAAACTTGCTGTTATATCGAATTGGAATCATTATAAAGGTCTAGTCTTCTCTACAAAGAAATTAACAAACTGGGTGGCTGATTTTCATCTAAGGATCATAGTTTGCTTTGGAATACGCATCTTTAAGTCATTTTAATCTTTTTTTGTCTGACTTTTCATATGGGACCATATTCATTTTAGAATTTGAGATGGTCATAGCATGTTTTATGACACTTAAGAAACCAAAACATAAACGGAAAGAAATATTAAGTACCTGAATATTTTTAAAACTTTAATATGACATACAGGAAGTGTACTAAAAAACAAATCATCTGTTGCTCTCCTAAAAGAATGCGTAGCATAGAGAAGATACTTAACACACAATTTGTTGGTATACATTTAATCCAAAAATTGGTATTTTAACTGGATTTCTTGAAATGTGCAGCTATGATTTTCATTAGACTCGTGGGCATTAACATTTTTCATATATTTGTATAGTATACTAATTGGAAGGATAGTTTAAAATTCAAAGATGCAAAATTATACTTTTTATGAAATACAAAGTCATTTCAAAATACTAAAAGTCCTCCTTTATGCCCTGGATATTAAAATAATCAAGAGCCCTGGTGGCACAATGGTTAAGTACTTGGCTGCTAACTAAAAGGTGTGAGATTTGAACCCACCAGCCGCTCTAAGGGAGAAAAGACCTGGCAACCTGCTCCGATAAAGATTACAGCCTAGAAAACCCTATGGAGCAGTTCTACTCTGTCTGACAGGGTAGACGTGAGTCAGAATCAACTCAATGGCACAGAACAACAATTAAAATAATCACAAAAACTTTTGTATGTAAAAACATTTTATTTAACTTTGAAAAATCATATAGAGGAACTATGTTTTAGCATAGTAAGAAAAAAACATATAATTTAAAATATGTACTTTTAAATTTAATATGAATGATGCAGAATTTGGCATAACTGTTAATGAAATTTACAACAAAATTTAAAGGTAAATTGACTCTTGATGGCATCAGTGATTTTGTCTGTATTGTTTTCCCCCCCCCCTTTTTTTTTAATGGAAACAGGCCAAAAAGCACAAGAGAATGTATACATAGTTTACAGGTATTTAAAGCGTGGAAAGGTATATCTGGAAACCCTGGTGGCGTAGTGGCAAAGTGCTACGGCTGCTAACCAAGAGGTTGGTAGTTCGAATCTGCCAGGCGCTCCTTGGAAACTCTATCGGGCAGTCCTACTCTGTCCTGTAGGGTCCTACAAGTCGGAATCAACTCAACGGCAGTGGGTTTTTTTTTGTTTTTTTTTTAAGGTATATCTGTGGGTGAAATATTGGGAAATTAAAAAATATATTTTTCTTCTAATTCTGTATTTTTTTTATTTCTGAATTTGACATTATGTTTTACTTTGGCAAAAAAAATAGTATATATAAGACTAGAATGGGACATTTTATCCTTTCTTTTCATAGAGAAGCAGATTAATTGAAAGGAAAACAGAAGGATTAAAAAGCATGGATAAAGAAAGCTTAATAATCCCCCAATAATTCTATAAAATAAAATTGAAAATCAAAGATTATACTTATTGTATAATTTGGCTTAGAAAACATGAAATGTCAATTTTTTTTACCTTTTTTTTTTTTTTTTTACTATCCTACCCTCATTTTACAATAACAAGAACAACAAGAATTTCCCCTAATACTTAGAAAGATCGTATGTATATCAATCTGTATATGTTATAAACACATATAAAATACATTTGACAAACACAGTCATATAAAAAGTTGCAAAACTAAAGACAGAATTGGACTTATATATGTAATGGAGAACAACAATAACTTTAATTTTTTTTTATTTGCTAATCTGTAGTCAACTATGATGTTTCTTTGAGTTGACATTTCCTTGCTCCATTGCAGTTATTTTTAGAAATAAATGTAAGATTTTACAAATATTCTGTTTCCCCACAGGATCTCAAGGTCAGCGTTTTTACAAAATGGCAGTCCTTAAGACTAGGATTTTAAGCTAGGACATGATTACATTTCCTATAAAACTAGAAATTATTTGATAAAATCTTAAATAAGTATTTTTGATTATGAACATTAGTCCAAATTTAATATTTGACACAATTCATATCAGCTTGCTATATTAATGGTAGTTTATTAGCTTTTCTGTTACTTAAAGAATAAGAACATGCTTATAATAGCCTTTTAAGAAATGGTTGCCTTTTTAAATTAAATTCTACTTGCACATGAAAAAAAACAAAATCAATAATAGTCCTTGTACCCTTTCGGTTGGTTCTGTTTATTGTCTATGTACCATTTTGCTACCAGTTACATTGAATTGCTTTGAAATAAATAATAAAATTATTTCTGATGATGAAAACTCTTGGTGTTCTTTGTCAAAGTTTAGTTGTTTAGACAAATTGCATGTTCAATGAAACTATCAAATTTGTTACTTTGTTATCTCAACTGAAATATGAAGATAATCTCATTGGAAAAAATAGTCATAAATAAGTTGCTGTTGAATTTCTTCTTAATATAGGAGATTTTTAATAATTAAATGGTAGGAAAGCAAAAGGCAGGTTGGAAGGAAGAGGGAAAGAAAGAGGAAGAGAGAAAGGGAAACGTAAAAAAGGAAAGGAGAAAAGGAAGTGAGGGAAAAACTAATATAGGTACTAGAAGATTGTGTTCGGTTTTGTTTACAAAATAATGAATAATGCCCTCAATACAGTAATTTAAAGGCAGGTAATCACTGGTTGGAATCACTGGTTAGAGGAAAGAAAAATAATTTTAAATATAAAAGTAGACTACTGTTCCAGGCAAATGGAGTATACACATATCTCCCTATTCTCGCCACTAAGTCCAGCTAAAAACCCTGGACATTGTATATAAAACAAACAAGAAAACTCTGGAAAGTGGAGAGAAGAAAGAAGACTGACTAGAGAACCAGGCCTTGAGGAACAGCACGGTGGCAAATTCCCTGGGTTTTCTTTTTGCCCCCTTTACATCCTAGACCGGATGTTGGGAAACACCAATGCACACAGACCAAAGAATCCTGAGAAAAACCTGATTGCTCAGTCAAGGACTGGCTCCTGCAGCATTTGCAACTTCCGTAGTGCCAGACTCCTGAGGCTTCTGAGTGTGGGCAGCTTCTCCAAAACAAGACTCTTAGACTATGTAGTGGTCAGTGTACCCAGTGCCCAGCAGCTACCCACAGGGGGATCCTTGCCCATGAGCAGCTCTTCCTGGAACCCTAGAGGGTGGATCTCCAGTAAGTTCCACCACAGCACCACAGTGACTTCGCCGCCGGTCTCTGAGCCATAGCTGCACCGTCTCCAAAAACGTCTGGATTTCAGCCTTGGGACACTATTCCCTTGATACTCTGTTTCATCCCCGAAGATAACAGATGTTCCTTGTATCTGCTATTCCTATATTATTTTAAAGTCCTCTTTAGATTTTATTAGCCAATCTGGCATACTTTCACGCTATATTAATAATTCTTTATATTAAACTTTCTCTGTTCACATTACTGTGTGGCGTCTCTCCCCAGGTTGGACCCTAGCTGGTATGTGATTCACAAATCAGTAGTTCTCAGTCTGAGGTAATGGTGTATGAGATATCCCTCAGACTGCAAACCTAAGGGGCAGACTTAGGGCAAATTCAAGAATTAAATATCACCTGCTGAGAAACTTTTCAGGCAGAGGATGCATTCGCCCTGCGGAGCGAGAGACCATTTTTATTTCATTTTGATCATCTCTACCCTTTTTGCAAGGCCGTTCCCAGTGTGTTTGATTTTGCGGAGCAGGCCAGCTTTGATTACGATAGACCAATCTGAGCTTATAGCAAACGGTTCTTTAAAACAGGTATTTAGTTTATAATTAAGCTACATGTGCTACTTGATGATTTGGTAGAGTTGTATTTTATTACTTTTGTCTAAAAATGTTTCAGGGCAATGATCTGCCTTTCTGAGGATAAGCAATAGCAGGAATTTTTTTTAACAAATTGCGCTATGATTTAATCAAATCCCAAAGAAATATAGTTTCATACAAAATTTTTATTTTCCTCTTTTGCCACCATGTATATAAAACACCTGTTTTATTTCACGTGATACCAGGCCAGGTACCTTTGCACTTGAAAATTAAGTACAATTGCAAAAGAAAACATTTTTAAATTGATAGGTTGCCACTCAATGATCTTTATGTTATTTATATTCATGCGGAATACGAAAGCTTGATTGGGCCATGCTATGGACTTCATTGTGTTCCCCAAAAAGAAACGTGGCAGTCCTAATCCCCCCTCCCCCCACCACTCCACAACCCTGTAAAACTAATCCTGTTTGGAAATAGAGATCATGTTTTTTATTTTAGTGAGAGCCTATGAGAGTAGCTGAATCCTAAACTTAATCTCTTCTGAGTGGTATTTTATAAAAAGAGCAGAACTGACACAGACACGCACAAGGGGAAGACAGAGTCCGTGTGAGAACCCGTCTACAAGGAAGGCAATGCCAAGGATTTCCAGCAGAGGAATTCCAAGGACTGCCGGCAGACACCGGAAACTAGGAGAGAGGCCCAAAGAAGAAGCTGACACGACCAAACCCTGACAGGGACTTGTGGCATTTATCATGGTAGCACTAGGTAATTAAGACAGGTCATCGCAATACAAAAATGTATTTTCTTCTCTGAAAACTCTGAACTTGTGATAAGGCAGTGCCTATGGGACGCTGTTTCACTAGACCTGAAGGAAGTACTGAAGTTGGGGTTTGTAAATATCGTGCATGGTCATATATGCACACTGAATTTATATATGACCAAAGTAATAATTCTACAGTTATAAGTACTTTTTATTACTGCTTATTGTTATTATTTCAAAAATTGCACCTTGTTGTGTCAAATGTAATAGATTCCAAATTTTAATAGAACAGAATAAGACCCCAAAATATCTGTCAATTTGTCATATGATCTCACAAAGAAACTGATACTTTATAATAACATATTAGTCAGGACAGGCTTGGCCCTCCTGCAGTGATAGATAAACACTATAATCTTGGTGGCTTAATTCAATTAAAATTTATTTTTATCTAGAATAATGCCCAATGCAGAAACGGTCTAAAGTCTCAGAATGAAAGATTTTATAAATATCCATCCAAGTGAATAATATAAATACAGAAATAACTGAAGTAATAAAAATATTTATTACCTTTTCTGAGAATTCAAATCTGGAAATAAAAGAAGTAGAAAGGAAGAACAATTAAAAAATACTTCAACTTTACATATTTTGGGCCAATGAATGATTTGATTTTTTTAAAAAATACTATTTTATAATTTTTTTTTAATGAAGATTAATTGCTTTTTAATGTTTTGGGTGAACAGCATGCTGTGAAGTGAGTATGAAATGACTGACATTTAGCCTGGAAAACATGTTGCTAAAGATAATTAAGAAGCTGTGTTTGATTTATAATGTCTAAACTAAAGGAAGGGAATTTTTTTTTTTTTTTAATTACTCAAAGTCCTCTAAATCAGTGTGAACACTTCTCATTCCTCTTGAGAGAACTTAATTTGAAGCAAGAAGAAGAGTAAAAATCCTAAATTAACAGAGAAAAAGATAGTTCTTTGATCACTTTTGAATGTAAACATGTCAGGCACGGATATTTAAAATAAGAAATCTGTCTTTTGAAAAATTCTACCTATTTTCCAATATAGTTGTGACACTTATTAGATTGTACTAAAAGTTTAACACTCTTAATAAAGTAATTTTATTTTTATAGAAATTCATTTGGGGGTCATGATTTTTTTTTTTCCTTTTTCTTGAGTTTGCTGAAATATCGACATTCAGCTACTGCAAATAACAAACTTTTAAAAGTGTATTATTAAGAATCTGTCAGAGCTTTTTCTCAACAGATTTGCTGCAATAGCACAGGTGTTGGTGAAAACTATTGCAAAGTCTAAGCCAAAATGCAAAAGAAAAAGACCCGTATCAATATCGTCCCCATTGGATACATAGATTAGGGCAAGTCTGCCACCACAGGTCAGCTCATCTACGAATGTGGTGGGACTGACAAAGAACCACTGAAAAATTTGAGAAGGAACCTGCTGAGATGGGAAAGGTCTCCTTCAAGTATGCCTGGATCTTGGATAAACTGAAAGCTGAACGTGAGCGAGGTATCACCATTGATACCTCCCTGTGGAAATTTGAGACCAACAAGTATTACGTGACCATCATCGATGCCCCCACGACACAGAGACTTTATCAAAAACCTAATTACAGAAACATCACAGGTTGACTGTGTTGTCCTGATTGTTGCTGCTCGTGTTGGTGAATTTGAAGCTGGTATCTCCAAGAATGGGCAGACCTGTGAGCATGCCCTTCTGGCTTACACATTAGGTGTGAAACAACTAATTGTTATCAAAATGGATTCCACTGAGCCACCCACCCTACAGCCAGAGGAGCTACGAGTAATAGTACAAGATCTGCAAAATGTTACAGGCTTCCTGAACAGTGAGTCCTTCTGGCAATTTTACCTATACAGACACAGTTTAGATAAACTGAAAACTGAGCAAATAACAAAGTGTTAGGGTTAAGAAAATTGGCTACAACACTGACACAGTAGTATTTGTGCCAATTTCTGGTTGGAATGGTGACAACACGCTGTAACAAAGTGCCAACAAGCCTTGGCTCAAGGGATGGAAAGTCACCCATGAGGATGGTAATGTCCATGGAACCATGCTGCTTGAAGCTCTGGATTGCATCCTGCCACCAACTCGTCCAACTGACAAGCCCCTTCATCTGCCTCTCCAGGATGTCTACAAAATTGGTAGTACTGGCACTGTCCCTGTGGGCAGGGTGGAGACTGGTGTTTTCAGGCCTGGCATGGTGGTCACCTTTGCTCCAGTCAATGTCACCACTGAAGTAAAGTCTATGGAAATGCACCATGGAGCTTTGAGCGAAGCTCTGCCTGGGGACAATGTAGGCTTCAATGTCAAGAATGTCTCTGCCAAAGATATTCGTTGTGGCAATGTAGCTAGTGTCAGCAAAAATGACCCACCAATGGAAGCAGCTGGCTTCACTGCTCAGGTGATGATCCTGAACCAGCCAGGCCAAATCAATGGTGGTTATGCCCCTGTGCTGGATAGTTACACAGCTCACATTGCTTGCAAATTTGCTGAGCTCAAAAAGAAGATTGATTGCCATTCTGGTAAGAAGCTAGAAAACCAAAACCAAACCCATTGCCCTTGAGTCAATTCCAACTCCTAGTGACCTTATCAGATAGAATAGAACTGCCCCATGGGGTTTCCAAGAAGTACCTGGTGGATTCAAACTTCCCACCTTTGGCGAGCAGCCATAGCTCTTAACCACTACGCCACCAGTGTTTCCAAGAAGCTAGAAGATGGTCCCAAATTCTTGAAGTCTGGTGATGCTGCCATCATTAACATGGTTCCTGGCAAGCCCACGTGTGTTGAGAGCTTCTCTGACTATCCTCCTTTGGGTCATTTTGCTGTTCGCCGTATGAGTCAGACAGTTGCTATGGTGTCATCAAGGCAGCGGACAAAAAGGCTGCTGGAGCTGGCAAGGTCACCAAGTCTGCTCAGGAAGCTCAGAAGGCTAAGTGACTGTCACCCATAACACCTGCCACCCCAGTCTTAACCAGTGATGGAAGACAAGTCTCAGAACTGTTTGTCTCAATTGACCATTTAAGTTTCGTAGTAAAAGATTGGTTAATGATAACCGTGCATTGTAAAGCATTCAGAAGGAAAAGAATGTTTTGTGGACCATTTGCTTCTTTTGTGTCTGTGGCAGTTTTAAGTTATTAGTTTTTAAATTAGTACTTTTTAAATGGAAACAACTTGACCAAAAATCTGTCACAGAATTTTGAGACCCATTAAAACAAAGTTTGATGAGAAATCATTGTCTTCTTTTGGTCAACACTGAAGCTTTATAATTCTGTTTTCTCTGCTAAAACTATTCAGGGTTAACTGAAATGCTTCAAGCAGCAATTGAGTGTTTTTTTCACCTGTCTAAGGAGAGGGGTCTTTAAGAACCTGGTGGAAAAGCAACGGGAGTAGGGTTGGTTGGAATGCTTAATATTGGTTAGGACAGAAAAGTGGAAGTAACTAGTAATGTTTATATACAAGCGGCCTTGGAAGAAGGCCGCGTTCTGTAATAAAGGCCCTGTTACGTAGAGAACTTAGTTTTGTGTAGTATTACTGAGTGAGTTTATTATAATCTCCTCAATTTCCCACTTTTCGAAATGTGCATTTTCACGTTTACAAAGAACGCAGCACTTAGAGTCTAAACCGAGACTTAAGTAGCACTGAGCCGCTTACCGCCTCTGAGACAATCGTGTCTGGGTTCTAGGAAAAATAAAGGTGAAAGATACTGGAAAAATAAAAAAAGAATCTGTAAGTGAAAAAGCTTAGTGTATAAAGAGTTCTGTAACATTTGTAAAGTTTTTCTTAGATGACCATTACTAAATGGTATTTACAAGAGGTGCCCTGCCTATGGGGTCGCTATGAGTCGGAACCGACTCGACGGCAGTAGGTTTGTTTGTTTTTTTGGCCCTGCCTCATAATTATTTGGGCTTTCAGAGCAATTTTTCGATATTAAAAGAATCAAACTTCCCAGGCATCTTCCAATAGTCCCGAACAGCATCTTTTCGTTTACTCCTTTATATGAAGTAGCCACCAAAGCAATTACCGAGTTCATATAACCTTGAAGTAACTTAGCCAAGTAATTTCACATCTGTCTGTCTCATAGATAGAAGACAGTTTCCATCTGAGTCTCAAACCAATTGCGTTTTGTAACTCTTCCAATATCATCATAGAATAAATTAGAGGCTGTAGATGATTATCAAGGGTAAGTAATTTGTTTTGTGTATAGAATATTGATCATGTCTCTAAACATATCTGTGTTGTGATTGCCATATCTTACACTCTGCTATGGTGCACTGTACTCACTTTTAAAGAGGCAACTACTTAGCCCTGGGGCATTCAAGAGCTAAATGGTAGGGCATTTTGGCCAAGTAGAAAAATGGTCAACCAGCATCAACTCTGTGATTTTGTGTCATGGCAGGGATGGTGCTCTATGGGTCGCTAATGATAAAGTTGTGCTTGTGCCCATTGCTTGCTTAGCAATTTAAAGCAAAACACTTGCTTAAAGAAGGCTCTGCTGATGGGAGTATGTGTCAAGCTTGATCTTGAGCCAGGACTCATACCAAATGGCTCTGTCAACAGCTCTGAGGAGCTTGACACCACTGGCAGTGGTATCTGGGTAATGAAATTAGAAAATGATGTTTGTAGGGGAAAATCGTTATAGATACGGACAATAGATATAAACTCTTAGTTTACTCCAGGGCTACACCAATAAGTCTAACTCCAATCTTGCACTTCTCCATTCCTTTCTCCAAACTGTAGTGAGAAATTTTTTTTCCAAAATTTAAGTTGATTCTTGGTTAAAATCATTTAAAGGCTTCTCATTACTCTTACAAAAAAGACCAAAATAAACTAGCAGGCCTAATAGGTATAATCTGATCCGTGCTTTTACCTCTTCCATCTCACCTCTTGATCACTATCTCCCACTTACAATGAATTCTCAGTTTTTCAAGTATGCCACCTGCTCTTTCCCTAATAAACACTGTACCTGAGCTATTTCTTCTGCCTCAAATTATTATCCCCTAGATTTGGCTAACTTCTATGTATCCACTATTCATTTAGTTATGCAAAAATATTTATTGAGAGCCATACTTGAACTAAATCGTAATCATACTTAGTAGTATGATTAAAAAAAAAAAAGTTGCCATTGAGTCTATTCCGACTCATAGTGACCCTTAAGTATTTGATAATAAGGAAGGAACAAACTTTTAAAATCTGATTACAGAATTCCTTTCAGGGAGAGAATGTACCTGCTATTTAAAAACCAAACCCATTGCCATCCAATCAGTTCAGACTCATAGGAATACACTATTGGGCATGTTTGGCTAAAAGAGAAGCTTCTGTGGCAATAACCTGAATGGGCTGGAGCTAGACAAGTGGCAGTTCAACTAACCTGCATAAGAAGAAAACAAAAGAGACTTGGAGAGAAGAAAAAGGAATAAGTCTATTGAGGAGGATAGTAAGAGAAGGAAGGTCTGAACAACATATGACAGGTGGTAGATGAGTACAGGAGTGAGCTGGGAGAAGCTTTGGACAGAGAAGTTTTCAGTGCTGGAGGTGATAAAATGAATTTTTATGAAAAACATATCTGATATTTGTTTTAAATGTTTTCTCTGTGTTATAAATCAATGTATCTGCCCCTTCCTCCCTCATTGACCCAAATCTTCAATAAATTCTGTTACTTAAAGAAACTTGTTGTGATGAGTCAATGAGGAAAAATGAATTCATTGAGGGCTGTAGCTGTCAGTGAATAATTGGCATGTACCAAGTGGTATTTTCTTTAGTTATATTACATAGACTGTAATTGAGATGGAGAGGAAAGTGTAAAATGTCCTTCTTCCCCTGGTGAGTTGACCCAGAGATCTGTTCCACGCCTGTATAGCCCCATAAATATGTCATGGGCCTTGGGAACAAATGGGCAAAGGGCTCTGAGGCTTATATGGTTGGGAAGGGGAAGAATCTGGAGAGGTCAAATGCAGAAGAAGAGGCAAAGAAGAGGAAGAGGGAGGCTTCTTGAAACAGTCTGGTCTCAAGATATGTGACTGTCTATGGTCAGCTTTAATGGTGTCAAAGGAAAAAAAAATTACCTCCCCATCTGGGACCTAAGATTAGATATTGCCAGCATACAATTACATAATCATCTACCTCCAGGAAAACTTACAGCTAAAGCACTAGGGGAGGGGACCTGCATCCCTAGGGTACATTCTTTCAGTACAGCTTCATTATAAGTATCATGTAGGTGGTGGGGAGGAGAAACTGCTTTCTGTTGCCCCTGTTCTTGTCTGATACTTGGAGAATAAAGGGCCTGCATAGTGTTCAACAATAAAATGACCTGTGGTTCAAGACAAAGCTGACAGCGATGAGGAGGAAGACATGGGGCACACACACATGCACACACACAAACTACTACCAGGTGATTCAGTATGAGACTTGAGACAAGTTCATTTTCTTCTCATATAAGGTAATTCCTGAAGAGGAAACGGAGGACCCAATAATTAAGTTGCATTTGTTTAATGTTTGTTTTCCTTGATAGACTGTACACTTCCCAAAGTCAGGATACATGGCCCTATCTCTATTCCCCTAACCCTTGGATTATTGATTTTTGAAAATATTTGTTGACTAACAGGCTTTATCTTATAAATGCTAAAAAATGCTGGATACCACATATTACTCAAAGACTGAGAAAGTATGTCTTTTAAACTAATTGTGTTCGGTTGGTCCACACACTATTTAAGAAATGCCTGTTTCTAATTTTTTATGCTTATGTGTGAGTATGTGCCAGAGCACGAAGTGAAAAAGAAATGCATGTCTGAGTAGAAATGGGGAAGGAAAGGTAAGAACATTCTTTTACTTCAAAAGTTTTCTTTTTTTTGTTTTCCTACTCAAAGCCACAAACTTGAGTTTAGATAACAAAGATGGATCGTTCCATTGATACTGATGCTGTTATATAGGAAGGGTAATGATTGAATTCAAAATCTATTTGCTCAGTCCTAAAGAAATGAAAGAAATTACTAATGTGCATGGGCAGAATAAAGTGGACAAGAGTAGGAGATGCAAATCTCATTAATTTTGCATATGTGTTTCTTTTGCTCTTTCTACCTCAATTTCTGTATGAGTGTGTGTTTTTGATTATACATATAGCTGATCTTAGCAAACGAAAAAGGAACTCTGATGGTGCAAGGGTTAGGTGCTCAGATGTTAACCTAAAAATTGGTGTTCAAATCCACCCAGTGGCTCTGCAAAAGAAAAGACCTGAAGATCTGCTTCAGTAAAGAGTACAGCCTAGAAAATACTATGGAGCAGTTCTGCCCTGCCACATGGGGTCACTATGAGTTGGAATTGACCTGACTGGCACCCAACAACAATAGCAAAGGAAAAGCTGGTAAATCAGTCTTCAGAAAGGCCAGGAACATTTTCATGATACAAAAAGTGATTTTAAAAAAACTTCAAGTTTTTGCTCATTTGTGCCACTACTCCCAAGGTTCAAATTCCTAGAGCTGAAAGATTGAGTAGGCTTTTTCTCAAAATGATGCAACTGAACACCATCTCCCCACAGTGCCCATTCTGTGTACGTGTTGCATGTGTGTGTGTGTCAATATGTGTGTGTGATTTTTCAATATCTGCCCTTCCTATTTTAGAGTGATTCATCATTATTTGTAGAATTAGTGGGATGCCCTTCCCTGCCTCCACTATGAAAAAATAAAGGTGGAAGTTCTCCACTATCCTAATTCCTGTGATCTACTCTTGGCCACACCTAAGATTTCAATCAAGAGCTGATAAGGTGAAGGATTGGTTAGAATTGATTTGTTCTGCCTTACAAAAGCATCTGTGATGCCCCAAAATATGGAATGTCTAGCAAGTATTGTAGCATATAATACTATTATTTTGACTACGTTGTTTTTCCTTCCAAACTTAAAGATCCTCATTGATTCTTCCCTGTTTTCCAAGCCTGTTTCTTTATTCTCTGGTTAGTAGTACTAGTTCCAATATCTGTCTAAAAATCGCTCTTTTATATAAGGAAATGTGGTCTTGTCAGTTGTGAACAAGTGTGGGAGATAGTTTGCAAAAAGAGCTACAATGATTTTCTTTTTTGATTCATGTAATTCTGTATTGACTGTAGGTTTGACCCTGTAAATTGCTTTGGCTAATGGGACATCTGCAAGCAAGATGGAAGCAGAAGTCCTGAAAAGTCTTGCTCATTAGATTTACTTTCTTTTGCTCCTCTTTAAGACTATGTGAAAACAATGTCAATAAGCCTGGGCTGATGTACTGGAGGATGTGCAATCACGTGAAGAATAGACAAGTGGTCACAGTTGAGACCTCCTAGATCTAACAGCCTGCCAAACATATGAGTGATGCTATCCTAGACCACCTCACACCAGCACATCTTCCAGATGGCCACACGAATGAGCCAAAATAGCTCAGATCAGAAGAAATACCATCTAATCTACAGAATCATAAGGAGTAATAAATGTTTCTTGTTTTAGGCTACTAAGTTTTGGAGTGATTCGTTATAGGGTAAAACCTAACTGACATATCATGAACTCTGTCTGATTTGTATACCCTCTTCAAAGAGAGAGAACACAAGGACTTTCTTAGTTAATTCATCCACCTCCAAATTCAGGATCTCTAGTGATGTCCAGTCCTTCTGTAGTTCTTCCCTCAGGCACTAAAATCTCTAAGCCAGGAAAGCCTGAGAACAATAGAAAGGAAAACAGCTCTCTTTCTTTCTCCATCTCTCTCTCTTTCTCTACCTATCAGTCTCCAAAATATATCATTACAAGCAATCATGAAAAAAAAAAAACCTCCATAACCACAAAGGGAACTAACAATTCTTCACATCAAAATAAAAAAGAAGAAAAACATAAAGACTCAGCAAATACAAAATCAGCAAAAATGAAAAAAGGTAAAAAGAAAATACATAAAAAAAAAATGACTCAGCACAAAAAATTAGGTGGAACAAAGAAACTGTCAACAAACACACAAAAAAAATACATCAAAATGACTACACTAAACTCATACCTAGCAACAATCATGCTGAATGTAAGTGAACAAAATGCACCAATAAAGAGACAGAGAGTAGCAGAATGGATTAAAAAAAAAAAAAAAAAAAAAAACACGATTCATCTATATGCTGCCTACAAGAGACACGTCTTAGACTCAAAGACACAAACAAACTAAAACTCAAAGGATGGGAAAAAAATAAATCAAGCAAACAACAATCAAAAAAGAACGGGAGGGGCAATAATAATCTCTGACAAAATAGACTTGAAAGCAAAATCCACCACAAAGGTTAAGGAAAGACACTATATGATGATTAAAGGGTCAATAAACCAGGAGGACATAACCACAATAAATACTTACACACCCAAAGACAGGGCTTCAAAATATATAAAACAAACTCTATGCATTGAAAAGAGAAATAGGCAGTTCCACAAAAATAGGAGATTTCAACACACCACTTTAGTTGAAGGACAGAACATCCAGAAAGAAGCCGAATAAAGACATGGAAGATCTAAATGCTACGATCAACCAACTTGATCTCATAGACATATATACAGAACACTCCACCTAACAGCAGTGAAGTATACCTTCTTTTCCAAGGCACTTGGAACATTCTCCAGAATAGATCACATATTGGACCACAAAGCAAGCCATAACAGAATCCAAAACATCAAAATATTACAAAGCATCTTTTCTGACAATAAAGCCATAAAAACAGAAATAAATAACAGAAAAACCAAGGAAAAAATTCAAATACATGGCAACTGAACAACACCTTGCTCAAAAAACTACTGGATTATAGAAGAAATCAAGAACAGAACAAAGAAATTCATAGAATCATATGAGAATAAAAACACATCCTACAAAAACCTTTGGGACACAGCAAAAGTACTGTTAAGAGGTCAATTTATAGCAATGAATGCATGCATCCAAAAAGAAGAAATGGCCAAAATCAAAACACTAACCCTACAACATGAACAAATAGAGAACAGCAGAAGAACCCCTTTGGCACCAGAAGAAAGGAAATAATAAAAATTAGAGCTGAAATAAATGAAATCAGAGAATAGAAAAACAATGGAAAGAGTTAACAAGACCAAAAGCTGTTTTTTTGAAAAGATCAACAAAATTGAAAAACCATTGGCCAAACTGACAAAAGTAAAACAGGAGAGGAAGCAACTAACTCTGAATAAGAAATGAGGTGGTCGATATCACAACAGATTCAACTGAAATTAAGAGAATCATAATAGAATACCATGAAAATTATACTCCAATAAATTTGAAAACCTAGAGGAAATGGACAAATTTCTAGAAACACACTACCTACCTAAACTAACACAAACTGAGATAGAACAGCTAAGTAAACCTATAACAAAAGAAGAGATTGAAGAGATAATTAAAAAGCCCCAACAACAACAACAAACCCTGGCCATGACTTTACATTGTGAAAATGTCAGTTCTACCCGAACCAATCTATAGATACAATGTGATCCTGATCCAAATTCCAAGGACATTTTTAATGAGATGGAGAAACAAATCACCAAATTCATATGGAAAGGGGAGAGGCCCTGAATAAGTAAAGAATTACTGAAGAAGAAGAACAATGTGGGAGGCCTCGCACTACCTGAATTTAGAACCTATCATACCACCACAGTAGTCAAAACAGCCTGGTACTGGTACAACAGCAGATACATAAACCAACGGAACAGAATTAAGAATCCAGACATAAATTTATGTACTTATGAGCAGCTGATATTTGACAAAGGCCCAAAGACCATTAAATGAAGAAAATACTGTCTCTTTAACAAATGGTACTGGCATAACTGGATATGCATCTGCAAAAAATGAAACAAGACCCATTCTTCACACCATACACAAAAACTAACTCAAAATGGATCGAAGACCTAAATATAAAATCTAAAATGATAAAGATCATGAAGAAAAAATGGGGACAACATTAGGAACCCTAATACATGGCATAAACAGAATACAAAGCATAACTTCCAATGCACAAACACCAGAAGAGAAACTAGATAACTGGGAGTTCCTAAAAATTAAACATTTATGTTCACTACAGACTTCACCAAAAGAGTAAAAAGACAACCTACGGACTGGGAAAAAAATTTTGGGCTATGACATATCCGATCAGGGTCTAATTTTTAAGATCTACAAGATAATGCACAACCTCAAAAACAAAAAGACAACCCAATTAAAAAATGGGTAAAGGGTATGAACACACACTTCACCAAAGAAGACATTCAGGTGGCTTTTAGATAAGTAAGGAGATGCTCACTGTCATTAGCCATGAGAGAAATGCAAATCAAAACTATAATGAGATACCATCTCATCCCAACAAGGCTAGCACTAATCCAAAAGACACAAAATAGTAAATGTTGGAGAGTTTGTGGAGAGACTGCAACACTTGCACACTGCTGGTGGTAATATAAAATGTTACAACTGCTATGGAAATAGATTTGGCACTTCCTTAGGAAGCTAGAAATAGAATTTCCATACAATCCAGCAATCCCACTCCTTGGAATATATCCTAGAGAAATAAGAGCCATCACACAAGTAGACATACATACAACCATGTTCATTGCAGTGCTGTTCACAATAGCAAAAAGATAGAAACAAACTTAAATGCCCACCAACAGATAAATGCCCACCAACAAAGCGCATACGCACAATGCAATACTATGCAACGATAAAGAACAATGATGAATCCTGAAACATTTCACAACATGGATGAATCTGGAAGGCATTATGCTGAGTGAAATTAGTCAGTGGAAGAAGGACAAATACTGTGTGAGACCACTATTATAAGAACTCAAAAAATGGTTGAAACACAGAAGAAAACATTCTTTGATGGTTACGAGAGTGGGGAGGGAGGGAGAGAAGAATTCACTAAGTAGAAAGTAGACAAGAATTATCTTAGGTGAAGGGAAGGACAACACACAATACAGGGGAAGTCAGCACAACTGGACTAAACAAAAAGATAAGTTTCCTCAACACAACTAAACACTTCGAGGGACAAAGTAGCAGGGGCACGTGCCTGAGGACTATAGTTTTGGGGGACATCTAGGTCAACTGGAATAACAAAGTTTATTAAAACAATGTTCTGCATCCCACTTTGGTGAGCGGCGTCTGGGGTCTTAAAAGCTTGTGAGCAGCAATCTAACATACATCTATTGGAGCAAAAGAGAATGAAGAACACCAAAGACACAAGGAAAATATTAGCCCAAGAGACAAAATGGTCACATAAACCAGAGACTCCATCAGCCTGAGACCAGAAGAACTAGATGGTGCCTGGGTACCACCAAAGACCGCCTTAACAGGGAATACAACAGAGAGTCCCTGATGGAGCAGGAGAAAAGTATGGTGCAGAACTCAAATTCACTTAAAAAGACCAGACTTAATGGTCTGACTGAGACTGGAGGAACCCTCAAGGACATGGCCCTCTGATTACCTATTAATCCAGAAATGAAACTATTCCCGAAACCAACCCTTCAGACAAAGATCAGACTGAAGTATAAAACATAAAATAATACTTGTGAAGAATGTGCTTCTTAGTTCAAGCAGGTAGATGGGACTAAATAGGCGGCTCCTTTCTGGAGGCAGGATGAGAAGACAGAAAGAGACTGGAGCTGTTTGAATGGACATGGGAAACCCGGGGTGGAAAGAGAGAGTGTGCTGTCACATACAGGGATTGCAACCCAAAAAACAAAAAAACCCAGTGCCCTCGAGTTGATTCCAACTCGGATTGCAACAAGTATCGCATAACAATATGTGTATAAATTTTTGTATGAGAAATTACCTTGAGCAGTAAATTTTTTTCCAAAGTAGAATAAAATAAATAAATAAAATTTTATTATCTTAAAAAAAAAAACTACCTGCAGCTCCATCTCTTAACATTCACAGCAATCTATTCTGACCATAGTAGAAACAGAATCATATGTTGGTTACTGGTTCACATGATATATTGCATTCTTCAAGACAACACCAAAACTTTGAAATATGGTGTTGCCCATTTGACCCTATATACCTGAATATTCTCTATGGCTAATGCATCTAGGCCACAAAAAACAAAACAAAACAAACAAAAAATGTTGCCATTGAGTTGATTCCAACTCATGGCAATCTCATGAGTACAGAGTAGAACTACACTCCATCACAGATCACCAGGCCTTCTTTTTGAGGTGCCTCTGGGTCCATTCAAACTGCCAACCTTTCAGTTAGTACTGAAAGCATTTTACTATTTACAACACCCAAGGACTCCTCTGGGCACACAGTGTGTGACAATACCAGTTACAGACCGGCATTGGCCTACTGTAGTAATTTTTGTACTTTGTAGCAAGTGTCAGAGATAGTATTAGTGAGGTATACTAAGACAGTAATAGCAAATAAAATATATACAACTCCAACTATATAGTCAGAAACTGGGAAATAAACATTGAATTAGTTGAGTCCCTGGGCTGACAATGAGGTGAGCACTGGGTAGAAATTCTATCTGCCACTTGATCCCCAGTGTAACAGTGGTGACATTCCTCAAGGTAACCAGGCCTGCCTTTCATTAGATGACTCTGCTGATAATATACTCCTTGTTAGGTATGAGTTGAGTAAAGGTCAAAGGCTCTTATGGTTATTTTACTCAGGCTCTATAAATCAAGAAAAACTTTGGTAGGTGGTCTGTAAATTCTGTTCCCAGGGACCCAGGATTAATGTTATCACAACTAGTGGCATTTTTTTCAGAGATCCAATTAGCACATCAGTCCTGGTGCCTAAATAACCGTAAAACCTCAGTGGAGGGGTTAAGAGCCAATTCCGTGTCCTGCCACCTTGGGCTTCCTCCCATTCCTGCTGAGATCAGTGTAATTGTAGTCCTTCTCAGGTATAGAGAAACAGCTAATAAAGCATAAACAAAGATTCAGATACTAAAAGCTCTATTTGGCAAAGTAAATGAGTTGTAACTATAGCCCAGTGGTTCTCATTCCCGTTGCAAGTTATAATTACCTGGAGGAGTTTTTTTGCTTTTTTTTTTTTTTAAATATTAATGGCCAGTCCCCATTGGAAACCAATTAAATCATAATCTCTGAATATGGAACCTGGACATCTGTACATTTTTAAGGATCTTTAAGTGATTCTAATGTACATCCAGGGTTGTTATTTTCCCCATATATGTATTTAAACTACTATGATCTCTGAAAATTAACTGTTTCTCTTGGAAGACTGATGTTCACTGGTATGTGCTTACCTATGCATACCTGTGTTATGTTCAATAATTAGCCATAGGATCAGCATTAATCTCATGTGTCCTTTATTCTTTTTTACCTCCATCACCACAGAAAACCTCAAGCCAGTCCTTAACTTTGTCAACTAAAAATAAAATAAAATATCCAGCCCTAGTAAGGAGAGCTGTGTACCTTCGACTCGATTCCAACTCATGTGATCCACTATGCTCCCCCCAGTTCTTTACCAAACTTGCCTCCATTTATCAAATAGTTTCGCTACTGGATTACCATCAGATTCTGCAGGAGGATTCCTGATTAATTCTTGGGGATTTTAATATGTAGTAGCTGAGCCTTTCAATTCTCTGTTCAATTTCTGGATCCACCCTCTGTTTCAGAAAGGTTACTGAAAATAAAATCTACTTCCAAACCAGAAAATACGTAAGAGAAAGAAAAGTTTTATTATTGAATAAGTGTTAAACCAGAACCTGACGCATCACAGGCAATTCACTGAAGCAATTGCAAAGACAGAAAGGAATCTGACCCTTCGCATAGACGAGTGGCTACAATCCATTACATTCATGAGTTCAGGATGAAATTGCTAATTTTCTAGTGTCTTTAAGGTCAGACATAGATTTGCATTTTGGGTCCTGGGACACCTGATGTTATGCTAATCTCTTTCCAGAAAACTCTAGAGCAGGATTACCTGAAGGTACATCTTAAAGAGGTTGCTGCCTGGTCTTTGAGTTAAATTTACTTTAAAAAGTGATAGAAAAAGTATTTACGATTAAAATTATCTAAAGTGAATTCCGAGAGAACAGGGGAGGAGAGGAGGGAACCTTTTCTCTTATTTTTAACAAGGAGAATTATGACCTTTTATTTTCAATTTGCATTTGAATTTATGCCTCCTGAAATGATCTTAGAGCTCTGGTGTTGCAGTGGGTAAGAGCTCAGCTGCTAACAAAAAGGTCGGCAGTTTGAATCCACCAGCTAGAATTCCTTGGAAACTCTACGGGGCAGTCCTACTCTGTCCTATAGGGTCGCTATGAGTCCGAATCAACTCTATGGCAATGGGTTGTTTCTTTGGTTTGAAATGATCTTATCTTCCACCACACTTCAGCCACTCATTCCCTTGATCATGTCTTAGAATTTACCAAAAACAATAACAGAAACACACCCCTTCAGAATCTCCGTTCTGTTAAAAAATGATTTTCATAGAACGGTAAAATCATGACTTATACACAGAAATAAAAATGAACATGTGTTAAAAATATTTTACTCATATGTTAGGAAACTGACCAGATGTTGTATTCAATTTAATAGAAAAGTTAAAGAACACAAATATATATGGTGAAAGGAATGTTGAGATGAATTGCAAATGAAAAACAAAACGAAAATCTTCTATAGGGAAGTAGAAAATCAATTAATTTGCTACCAGATAGGGCAGAACTTGCATATCTATCAGTTACCTGCAATTTATAAAGACTTGTAAAATAGCCCAAAGACAATGAACAGGGCTAGAATCTGATAATCTGCAAGGATGTGCTATAGATGATGCAGAGTTTTCCATTAAAATGTAAAACTTTTTTCTAGTTTACATGAATTCTACACTGTGTTCTAACCCCAGTCTTTCCAGCTTTCTTCCTCTAGAAATATGCTTACAACAATCCATTGACCCTTTGAGAACTGCAATGCATTCATTTTCCCTCACTCTTCTTATGACATTTCTTCCCTCGTTTCTAAGCTTAAATTTTTTATAGTTAATTATTTTAATAACCCTTGGATCTCTTGCCCTCTTGTTTCATTATGCTGAATTGAAAATAAAGTAAAAAACCAAACCCATTGCTGTTGAGTCGATGCCAACTCATAGTGACCCTATGAGACTGAGTAGAAATGCCCCACAGGTCTTCCAAGGAGCACCTAGTGGATTTGAACTGTTGATCTTTTGGTTAGCAGTTGTAGGCTCTTAACCGCTATGCCACCAGGGTTTCCCAATTGAAAATACTCAGTTAAATTCAACTCTGAATATGTGACTGCACCACACAGTAGCAGAGAGATTTTCCTGCTCATTGTGTATTCATGTGCTCTCCCACAATTTCCAGCCCCTTGGTGGTTAGCCAGGCCAAGTGGCTAATTTTGTCAATGGTTAGTGACCATGTGTCACTTCCTAGTTGAAACATTTGAGATCCTTAGAGCCCTGGTGGGGTAGTGGTTAAGTACTACGTCTCCTAACCAAAAGGTCAGCAGTTCAAATCCACCAGGCACTCCTTAGAAACTTTATGGGGCAGGTCTACTCCGTCCTATAGGGTCACTCGATGGCAACAGGTTTTTAGCATAGTCAAGTTGATACATAAAATGGACTATCAAACTGATCCCTTCTTCTAAAACTCTGTTCTTTCCAGTTGTATCACCAGAGTGAAAAACCCTTTTTACTTAGTTCTAGTATGAAACATTTTAGGACTAACTCTGATATGAGTGACTTGGATCATGTTCTCACCTGCTGAAATCTTTATTTATTAAGAGTAAGAATGGAGTTCTTCAAGAGAGGAAAAGTACTCTATGCAGAAGTGAAGGATGCAGGACAGACATGTAATATATTCTAAAGGAAAAGGATGTTCCTAGGATTGCAGAGAAAATTTAAATATAGTGAAATACAATGGTAAATATTACAATTGTATTGATATACCAAAATTTGTCTTTATAATTTTTTTTCAATAATGATGTAGATATAAGTGTAGTAACAACCTGTAATTTCAAATTCGAAATGAGAGGGGTATTTTTGAATTCCTTGTAACTGTAATATGATGTGAAACTATCTGTGGTTCCTCTTTGTTACAAGCTACAGGAGCTGCCAATAAAACTGGTTTGTCACCTACATTTGTTAGAATATAATTTTCAAAAAAGCAAAGTCATCGGTATGTAATATATAACATGAACAAAGATATTATTCAACTAATTAATTAATGAAGGAACCAGTATGATGTTATAACCAGTTCAAAACTCACCTGAGAAGCTAGGTTATTTAGAAGAGAATATGACTGCTGGGTTAGATAAAAACTGGTTATTGTTGAATGTCTTCATTATACAGTACTGCTATATAACGTGCTCCTTGGAAACTCTATGGGGCAGTTCTACTCTGTCCTATAGGGTCGCTAAGAGTCGGAATCGACTCGACGGCACTGGTTTTGGTATAGCAGAAGTACCACAAATGGATGGCTTTAACAAAGAGAAATTTATTCTCTCACTGTCTGTTAGGCTACAAGTTCTAATTCAGGGCTTCAGCTCCAGGGGAAGGCCTTCTCTCTGTCAGCTCTGGAGGAAGGTCCTTGTCTTCAGTCTTCCCCTGGTCAAGGAGATTCTCAGCACAATGATAAGAGGTCCCCATGTCTCTCTGCTTGCTTCTCTCTTTTATATCTCAAAAGAGATTGATTTAAAACACAATCTAATTTTATAGATTGAGTCCTGCTTCATTAACATAATGGCCTCTAATCCCATCTTATTAATATCAGAGATAGGATTTACAACTCATAGGAAAATCACATCAGATGACAAAATAGTGGACAATCACACAATACTGAGAATCATAGCCTAGCCAAATTGATACACGTATTTTGGGGGGACACAATTCAACCATGACATAAATCCTCGTGGTACAGTGGCTAAGAAATTGGCTGCTAACCAGGAGGCCAGTGGTTCAAATCTACCAGCTGCTCCTTGGAAATGCTATGGGGCAGTTCTACTCTGTCCTATACGGTTGCTATGAGTTTGAATTTACTCACTGGCTATGGGTTTTTTGGTATTTCATTGCACAGAGATTATTTACATCTCTATAAGACAAAATTCTACTAGTTAAAAAAAAGAAGAATCTACAATTGAAGTCTGGGAGTCTAAAGCAAACTAAGAACTTTCCTCTATTGTGAGGTTTACATGAACTTTACCCAAAGAATCTGGTCTTTGTCTTTGGTTCCTGAGAGAATGCAGCCGCACAGCTGCGATTCTATAAAATGATTCCACAAAGAAGGAAATAAAGAAAATTTGACATTTGACACTTAAGAGATGTTGGAACAACTACCATTAGAAATGTGACACATGACCACGACACGACAAACACTTGTATAGATCTGGATTCGTTATTTTCCCAGATGGTAACAGTTTGTCCCCCCTGTAGGGCAAAGGAACAACCAAATAGGTTATTGCGAACTGAAACCAGTATACTTTCCTATTCCTGTACTAGAAATTTTGGCCCAAATCCACATTCCTGTCTTTATGCTAAGTAACCCGAGTACTTTACTTTTGTGTGTTAAACAATATTGAGCTTATGCAAAAATAATTTAGCTTCTTGCTCCACCAAATGCTTACTTGTCAAAGATAAGGTTATTAACCAGCCCAAACAGTTTACTTATCAAGATTGTTGCTGCTAGTTACTGCAGCCTACTTATCAATATTCACTTCAAGACTCTTACCCCTCTGTGCTCAGCAATGCAAAGCTATTATGTCATAATTGTTATCCAGTCCAAATCAGTTCCCTGCCTTGCAAGACCACATTAATATCATCAAGCTCAGCCCTTTCAATGTGACCTCCCCGCTCTGAGACATAGTCAGTCTCTGTCAAAATAGTGTTCTCGCTTGCTGTAATAAGTCTGATAAACAGGTTTTCTTGCTTAAAATCAACATTAGTTTTTCTCGTGGACATTTTGGGAAGCCAATAGCTGACAGAACTAAGTTAACTTCCTTCAACTTATTTTCCTTACCATATCTCCTAACACATGTTAATTATTAATGTTATTATAAGTTTTCTCCTGGGTCTTTTAGCATAACTTTAAATAATATAGAGACATTCTTATTTCTTGTTTTGCCAGATTCAGTATCTTTTGAATCCCCATTAAAAAGACCTGGAGAGAAATGTGTACATATTTTCTTATTTTTAATTTTTCTTTTTAAATTTGTCAACATTTATAATATTTATCTTCCTGCAGTTGTATAAGCTTCATCTTAGAATTAAGTCCTTATTAGCAGTGTGTAAAACCACTTTACCATGGTTTTTCTAATCATCTGTTGGGTGGGTAGATTTTTTAAAATATAGAATAATTTTACTTTTGTGCTCATCTCATTCAATGGGGATCATTGGTACTCTTCCATTCTTGAGAATATTAGTTACTGCCTTTAGACTTGAATGATAGGTTTGGTGGATTCTATAGTAAACATTACTGCATTGCTCTTTATTTTTCTCAGAATTTTGTGGAAATTGCTCTACCACATTCTGGCAATGAATGTGGCAATGCAAAATGTCTGGAAGTCTGGGGCCAGCCTGATAACGTTTTCTAACCTTCATTTGTAAGGAACGTCATAAGGAATGTGATAATTATGCTAGGATGTCTGAAAAATCCTTTGTCTTTGAAGTTCAGTAACTTCATTAGCATACATCTGGATATTTCTTGTTCTATATCAATTCTTTTCATGAAACATTGTGCCCTTTCAATAAACAAATTTGTTTTTTTCCTTTAGGAAAAATGTTATATTACCAAATGAATATTTTTCTGTTGTATTTTAATTATTTATTTATTTTTCCGTTCTTGACTTCAGGGAGTGGAGTTATTCCCATGTACAACATATTTTCTGATATGTATTTTATTTTCTTCTCTCTTATATATATTTAATTTCTTTACATTTTTTTCTACATTCAAAGTGATTTTCTTAGACTTCCCTGTAAGTCACCAATGCAGTTTTTAGTTGTGTCTCTATTTTCTTTCTTTTCAACTTACTTATTATTTGTAATTTCCTTTGGTTCTCCATTAATTTTTTTTTCCACTACAGTCTCACTTTTCACATAATGCCTTAGCAATTCACTTTTTAAAAAAATCTCATTTCATAGAAACATGTTTTCATCAAAAGCTCTTATAATGAGCTTTTCCAGGTAAAGCTTTTTTGTTACAACTGGTGGTCCTTTCTAGATTAGATTATTCGCCTGTCTTTTGCAGGCTGCTTTCCCTTCCTCTCTCCCTCCTTTCTTCCTCACTTATGTTCATCAGTGTCATCTTCTTGTCCTCTTTTTAGTTCTTTCTTGCATTTTTTCTTTTCCTTTTTCATCTTGCTTGTCTCCGTTCCATGTCTTCCTTCTTTTTTTTCCTTCCACTTTGTGTTTACATAGTGTCATTCTTTTTGCTTTGTTCATGGTTACCGTAAGTTTGTTAAGATTTCCTGTTTGTTCTGATACAGAGTGGGTTAATCCTTCATGACAATTTTCTACCCATTCTAAGATATGATTGATTTATTCTAGCAGATAACATGTAAGAACCATTATTAGTCCTGTAGTCTGAAGACAGGGGAAGGACAGGAGGTTAACTAAGCCTCTATGCTATGCACTTTCACTAGTTGGACCTAGACTCTGCCCTCCCTTGTGCTAAATAATAATAATAATACTTTCCATAAAGGTTCATGTTTATGCAGGTTTCCCATACCAACTCAAGTCTATTCTCCTCCCATGAGACTGAGGAAGTTTCTCTGATGGAAAAACCAATTATCAACTATGTCAACTACCACTGATAGATCAAATGCAATGAGGACCAAGAATTGACCATTGGAATTAGCTGTGTAGATATACTGGTCACCTTGACAGAGCAATTTTAGTGCATCTTCTCTACCTTGAAACACTTGTTCTCTTGGGTTATAGGACACTAAGAATCTTCTTGTTAGCTATACCTCTGTGACTACCACTTGTCAATTTTCTTTGCTCATTTTTCCTCTTCTCCCTCACCTCTTAAATTTGGGGTGCCTCAGAGTTTGATCCTTGGGCCTCTTCATCTTTAGTGATACATAATCTCTTTGGTGATCTTATACAGTTGTATGACTTCAAACACTGTTTTTTTGGACCTTGAATTTAAATCTCTAACTTAAATGTATCCCATGGGCTGCAGGCTCATAAGAAAGTAGCAATCAATTGCTTTCTTTAAAACTTCATTTAAATATATAGTAGGTATGTAATGATAAATTCATTAATTACTTAGTAATGACAAGTTCAAAACTTAGAAGTTTCAAACTGCTTCCTTCATTATCTTCTACTTTTAATAAACAACAATGTCAAATGTGTGTAGGTCAGAAACCTCGTAGTTATCCTTGTTTCTTGCTGGTTTTTTTTCATACCTCATATCAAGATTATCAGCAAATCCTGTCAACTGTTCTGTTAAAGCATATCCAACATTTTATAATTCTTATTGCTTCTACTACGACATCCTGATTTAAGTGTCCTAACTCATCTCCTTGCTTTAGCTATTTCTATTCTTAAATTCCCATAATCTGTGCTCAATACAGACATCTGAACGCTCTTAATAAACCATGTCAGGTCATGCCACTAACAATGGCTTTCCAATTTACAGTAAAGTTCAAGTTTAATAATTTACATTTAAACCTGAACTCCTGTTACCTCTCTGCCTTAACTTCTTACTCTTCTCCCTTCCCCCTCTGCTCACTCTGCTGTAGTCCAAAAACAAACCCATTGCCTTCGAGTCAGTTCCAACTCATGGCTATTCTATGTATGCCAGAGTAAAACTGCTCCATAGGATATTCTTGGCTATAAAGTTTACAGAGGCAGATCACCAGGCCTTTCTTCCACACTGCTACTGGGCATGTTTGAACTGCCAACCTTTAGATTAGTAGTCAAGGGCAAACCATTCCTGTCACACCAGCCTTAATATTATTTTTTTTTAATTAGGCAGGTATGCTTCTGTCTCAGGGCCTTTACACTTGCTGTTCCCTCTCCTTGGAGTATTGTTGTTGTTAGGTGCCATCGAGTTGGTTCCAGCTCATAGTGACCCTATGCACAGTAGAACGAAACACTGCCTGGTCCTGCGCCAGCCTTAAAATTGTTGTTGTGCTTGAGCTCATTGTTGCAGCCACTATGTCAATCCACCTCATTAAGGGTCTTTCTCTTTTCCGCTGACCCTCTACTTTGCCAAGCGTGATGTCCTTCTCCAGGGATTGATCCCTCCTCACAACATGTCCAAAGTATGTAAGACAGTCTCGCCATCCTTGCTTTTAAGGAGCATTCTGGTTGTACTTCTTCCAAGACAGATTTGTTCATTCTTTTGGCAGTCCATGGTATATTCAATAGTCTTCACCAACACCACAATTCAAAGGTGTCAATTCTTCTTCAGTCTTCCTTATTAACTGTCCGGCTTTCAGGTGCATATGATGCTATTGAAACTACCATGGTTTGGGTCAGGTGCACCTTAGTCTTCAGGGTGACATCTTTTCTTTTCAACACTTTAAAGAGGTCCTTTGCGTAAGATTTACCCAATGCAATGCATCTTTTGATTTCTTGACTGTTGCTTCCATGGGTGTTGATTGTGGATCCAAGTGAAATGAAATCCTTGACAACTTCAATCTTTTCTCTGTTTATCATGATGTTGCTCATTGGTCCAGTTGTGAGGATTTTTGTTTTCTTTATGTTGGGGTGCAATCCATACTGAAGGCTGTGGTCTTTGACCTTCATTAGTAAGTGCTTCAAGTCCTCTTCACTTTCAGCAAGCGAGGTTGTGTCATCCGCATATTGCAGGTTGTTAATGAGTCTCCCTCAAATCCTGATGCCCCGTTCTTCTTCATATAGTCCAGCTTCTCAGATTATTTGCTCAACATACAGATTGAATAGGTATGATGAAAGAATACAACACTGACGCACACCTTTCCTGACTTTAAACCAATCAGTATCCCCTTGTTCCATCTGAACAACTACCTCTTGATCTCTGTAAAGGTTCCTCATGAGCACAATTAAGTGTTCTGGAATTCCCATTCTTCACAGTGTTATTTATAATTTGTTATGATCCACACAGTTGAATGCCTTTGCATAGTCAATAAAACACAGGTAAACATCCTTCTGGTATTCTCTGCTTTCAGCCAGGATCCATCTGACATCAGTAATGATATCCCTGATTCCACGTCCTCTTCTGAAACCAGCCTGAATTTCTGGTAGTTCCCTGTCTATATACTGCTGCAGCCGTTTTTGAATGATCTTCAGCAAAATTTCACTTGCATGTAATATTAATTGTATTGTTCTATAATTTCCACATTCGGTTGGATCACCTTTCTTGGGAATAGGCATAAATATGGATCTCTTCCAGTCAGTTGGCCAGGAAGCTGTCTTCCATATTTCTTGGCATAGACAGGTGGGCATCTCCAGCATTGCGTCTGTTTGTTGAAACATCTCGATATTCAATCAGTTCCTGGAGCCTTGTTTTTCACCAATGCCTGCAGACCATCTTGGACTTCTTCTTTCAGTGCCATTGGTTCCTAATCATATGCCTACCTCTTGAAATGGTTGAACACTGACTAATTCTTTTTGGTGTAATGACTCTCTGTGGATTCTTTCCATCTTCTTTTGATATTTCCTGCATCATTTAATATTTTCTCCCCAAGAATCCTTAACTATTGCAACTCAAGGCTTCAATTTTTTCTCAGTTCTTTCAGCTTGAGAAAAGCTGAGCTTGTTCTTCCCTTTTGGTTTTCTTTCTCCAGCTCTTTGCACATGTCATTATAATACTTCATTTTGTCTTCTGGAGCTGCCCTTTGAAATCTTCTGTTCAGTTCTTCTACTTCATCATTTCTTCGTTTTGCTTTAGCTGCTCAATGTTTGTGAGCAAGTTTCAGGGTCACCACTGACATCCATCTTGATCTTTTCTTCCTTTCCTCTTTTCATGTATGATGTCCTTGATGTCATTCCAGAACTCGTCTGGTCTTTAGTCACTAGTGTTCAATGTGTCAAATCTATTCTTGAGATGGAGCACTATTTCTCCAGATAGCTGCATGACTTGCTGCCTTATTTCCTTTAGGCTCTTTTTCAACACACCATGTGCAAAATTGCAAACCCTGCTCCTACTCCTCCTCAGACACCAGTATTCCTTATCTCCTTTCCTTGCTGTATTTCACATAGCATCTATCATATCTGACACACCACAGATTTATTTGTTTTATTTATTTCCTGTCTAGTCTTGTTAGCAGATAATTTTCATTTGTTTATTTTCTTTGCCTTAGTATCCCCAGTACATGGTTCACAGAAGACAATAATTATTTGTTCAATACATGTGTGACTCAGAGAAATTCATCCTTAATTCCATTTGCCACACTCACCTCTACTCCTTCACCCCTGCCCCCACATTTACCCAGACCTTATCTGTAGACAAAAGAAACAATTATAAATATGACTATTGGTAGAGGATTTTCTATTATTTTTTCATCTGTTTTGTGATATGATGAGTCACATTTTTAACTGGAAATTATTCATTAAGTGTGAATATATGTATCTCACCTCTAGTTTGCTTCCCAGACCCTTAAATCAAAATGCCCAGCTTTTCTTCCACTTGCCTAACATGCTATATAATTTACTTACTTACCATCTGTATTACTTACTGCTCTCTCCCCAAATGTCAGCTCTAAAGGGCAATGAGTTTTGTCTATTTTGTAACCTGTCGTATGTGATGTATTTGTATCTGATTGCTGTATCTGATATATGGTGACTGCCATATAGTAGGTACTCAATAAATATTGATTGAATGAATCAACGGGCATTAGTAATTTTTCTTTTTGTTTGCCTTGTATGTATGTATCACCCCTTCTATGTATCTATTACGTGCTCCATTAGTTTTACCTATTATTAACTATCTTTAATATTTACATTTTGAAAACAGTTAAGTATCGTAGGAAGGCAAAAATTGTAGGAAAGAAGAAATTGTGTTAATGTAAATAAACATTGCTTTTATAATTGCTATCTTATAAAAGCTATTTCATATCTGAAATATCCCAAGGTTATTTTTCATTTGAAAATTCATATAAAACAATTATTAATGGAAGTTAGGTTAAAGAAATTCAGATCTATAAAATGCTCCATTTACTTTCTCTGGTGTGTATTTTATCTCATAAAAAGTCATCTCTTTACTGAAAAATGAATATTTGAATTGAGTTCTGATTCTGAATTTTTGCTCCTTACAGAGTAAAATTCAGGTTAGGTCCTCACCTTGTATCTGCATTCTCTAGGTTTTCCTTTTGAGTTAATTGAGTCTCTTCCTGGTGACAAATAATTTGATTGCTGAGCGAATATACAAGTGCATGTGAACCCGCCTGCTGCCGTTGAGTCGATTCCAACTCATAGCCACCCTACAAGTGCATGTAGTAGCTGTTAAACCTATCACCATTTTCAGTAATAACGATTCAATATTCACTTTCTGGGGAAGCTGAGGTATACAGAAGAATTGACTAATGAACAGCACAATATATTGTAAAAGTGTTACAAGCTAGAACAGACAAATTAAAAAATATTTTTCAGAGTATGCTGAGGCACCATTGCTCTTCCAGTTGCCTAACATGCTGTATAATTTACTTATTTACCATACCTTGCCTAGACTCATTGATTTACCTTTACCTTTTTTTTTTTTTTTTTTTTGGTTTTTACAAAGGGTTGCAGAAACACATCAGCCAGTAGTTCAAAATTTTTAAAAATATAGCTTATTAAGAGAGTTATATATGTTTTAATGTTTGTAAACACCCTGTCAGATTTAAAGTAGAATATATGGAGGTTTGTAAGTTAGACAGCATCCTCAGGGGGTAATTACAGAATGAGGAACATTGTTAAAGGAATGTAAATGTCCTTGTCTAACAAAATCTGATTCCACATATGCACAGAATATCATTTACATGAAATATTAAAAGTGGAAAAGAGTATTAAAAATGAAATATTTAAATTCCCAAGTATATCTAGAGAAGAACATTTATACATGGTTTTCATGTTTGTTTGTCCAACTGAAGTATTTCTAGAGAAGATGTAGCAAATATTTATGAAGCTTTTATATTTTATGACTGCTATTTCCTTGTTACTAAATTAGGCCGGAGGGCTATAATGGTGACATATCCATTATTTTTCACATTTGAGGTTCAGAACCATTGAAGTAATGGATGTAATAATGAGTGGCACTGTGGTTGCAAGATTTCAGCTAGGTTATGTATTTGAAGGAAATTACCGTACATGCACACGCACACACACACGCACACAGAGGAAGGTTGGTGGTTGGAACCCTCCCAAAGGTGCCTTGAAAGACAGGCCCAGTGATCTGCTTCCAAAAGTTCACTGCCTTGAGAACTCTGTGGAGCAGTCAGAATTGACTACAAGGCAACTCACAACAATATCAACTCCCTGTTGCTATGTTCTAGGCAATTGTTTGTCTTCCAGTCTCAAATTATACCATATTTTGGATCTCAGGACAATGGAGAGCCGTTTATACTGAATAGTAATATTTACACCTGCAATGGAAACAAATGAAGAAAGAGAGAAAACATTCATGACCATAAAGCCTTGGTAATTTATTTCTCCCTAACATTGTTAGGAAAAAAGAATAATTATCTGGTTATCATTGACCTTGCCCTTTGGGGTCTCTGAAGACTAGACGTGTGGTACTCAGATAATCTTCATCTGCTGCTAATCTGGCCATCTTGCCATTAGGCGCTTACTAAACCCTTATAGTGTGTGTGTGTGTGTGTGTGTGGTGTCTCTTTCTGCAAATACATAAGCTATCTGAAATGTCACAACCACGGTATAATTCATTACTGGATCCATTATTTCTACTATATAATTTTCCCATTTTTCTATTATATAGTTTTTGAAGAACAATTCAAAACTTTTCATAACTGGTCCTGTATTATGGAATATGTCTGACTCTTTTACCAGTTTTTAGGTATTAGTTATTTATGGTTATATAACAAAATTACTCCCAAACTTATCAGCTTAAAACCACACACATTTATTATCTCACATAATTTTAGGATTAGGAATCCAGGAGTGAGTTAGTTGCAGTGAAGAGGTTAGGTGAGGCTGCAGTTATCTGAAGGCTCCATTGGAATATGCTTCCAAGCTCACTCATATGGCTGTTGGCAAGGAGGCCTCAGTTTCTTACCATATGGCCCTCTCCATGGGGCTGCTTTCACACAAGGGAATGATTCAACAGACAGAGAGAGGCCATAACAAAAGCCATATGCCCTTTATGTCTTAGATTCACAGTCACACACCACCACTTCTGCATTACTCTATTTGTTAGAAATGAGTCACCATGTCAGCTCACACCCTAGGAAAGATAAATTAAGCTCTAATTCTTGAAGGGAGGAGATTTAAAAAATTTCTAGACATATATAAAACTACAACAAATCATTTCTTATTGATTAATGTATTCCCACAAAGCAACAAATCATCTTTCTATACTTAGTTACTATCTCTTGATTTGAGTTCACTTTCATTATTAGTTAATCCAACAAAATATCATTACCTCAAAAACGAAACATGTTGCCATCAAGTTCATTTTCACTCACAGTGGCCCTACAGGACAGAGTAGAACTGCTCCATAGGGTTTCCAAGGAAAGGCTGGTAGGTTCAAACTGCCAATTTTTTGATTAGCAACAAAGCTCTTAACCACTGCACCACCAGGGCTCCTGAATATCGTTAGGCTGCCAAAATAATGAAATAATTTTTTTATGTTCATTGATATATTTTGTCCTTTTATTATAGGTAGTATGAAGTCAAATTTAGATCTAATTATGATATACCTAGAATTTCGTCAATACAGATCTCGGTAAAAAGTATTTGATTCTTCTCTATTCAGAACAAGAATGTTTACCAACTTGTAATAAATTCTAGAATATAATCATTTCAGTGGGAAGAATGTAATGGCAGTAATAAGACCATTATAAACACATGGAGAAAATTTAACTTTATATAGATTGAAGAATGATATTCTAGGTGGTGATTTTATTGAGACTTCTAATCTCTGAAGACATAAACCTATGTACACATCTTCTAAATGTATTAATTAAATATGGTTAAGGATGCATTGTAAATTTTTTAGACTAAGGATGCTGAAAACACATATCCAGTTCCAGAACAAAAGTCTGGGTGTGGATCTTGAGGACAGACATCCATTGATGTGTACGATCTGTTAGTAGAATTTCATATAGGTGAAACTTTTCTCATAGGAAAGTCACTGAAATAAAGCTCTGAAGGTGAAATTGTAACTAAGATCTTTTGTATCAGAGTCTGTATTAACAAACGCCTGAGTCTATTTTCATGGCAAAATATGCATTGGGGTGATAAAAAGTAACCCATTCTTTTCCCATAAGAAATTTATAGGTTTATATAAAACAAAACAAACAAACAAACAAAAAACCCAGTGCTGTCGAGTCGATTCCGTCCGACTCATAGTGACTCTATAGGACAGAGCAGAACTACCCCATAGAGTTTCCAAGAAGCGCCTGGCAGATTCGAACTGCCGACCCTTTGATGGGCAGTCGTAGCACTTAACCAGTATGCTACCAGGCTTCCTGCTGAATAATATCATGACGCTTTCAACGGTTTGGGTTTCTACTTCCTTTCATTATATTTTCAGTTGTACATTCTTTCTAAACACTCAGCATAAATAGGTGAACCACATGATATCCCGGTACCACAATTTCCTTTCCTCAGATTTTCCTGTCTCTATGTGATTTTTTTTTTTTTTATAATAGCCTTTATCCTTTACATTGGTTTTCTTCATTGATAAGCAACTCATACAGCTGATGTATGTGTTTCTCATTGATTTCCTGAGTTGGTTTAGTGGCATTTAAATTTTCCTTCAGAGTAGAGGGTGGGCTACTGGTAAAAGCATACATTGTGAGAGAGTTTGTTTCTTTGATTTCCTTATGGGATAAAGTTCTTTCTTTTAGTACACTTTTGTTCTGAAAATTAAAAACAAATTATTTTGCTACCATAATTGGAGCTGAAAGAGTACTGGATTTAGACACCAGAGGTATAAAAAATAGTTTATTCCTGAGCAAGATAGTTTTACGAAAAATAGAGAATATATAATCTTTTTATGTGAGCCATGTTTTACAACTTTTTTTTTTTAAATTGTGATTTAGGTGAAGGTTTACAACTCAAGTTAATTTCTCATACAAAAATTTACACACATATTGTTATGTGACATTAGTTGCAATCTCTGTAACATGACAGCACGCTCACCCTTTCCAACCTAGATTTCCTGTTTCCATTCAACCAGTTCCTGTCCTTTCCTGCCTTCTCATCCTGCTTCCGGACAGGAACCACCCATTTGGTCTCGTGTGTCTGCTTGAACGAAAGGGAACACTCTTCACAAGTATGATTTTATGTTTAATAGTACAGTCTAATCTTTGAAGCGTGAGCTTCAGGAATGATTTTAGTTCTGGGTTCACACAACTACCAGGGCTATGACTTCGGGACTTCCTCCAGTCTCAGTCAGACCAGTAAGTTTGGTCTATTTATATGAATTTGAGTTCTGCTCCACTCTTTTCTCTTGCTCTGTCAAGGACTCTGTCATGTTCCCTGTCAGGGAGTTCGTTGGTGGTAGCTGGGCACCATCTAGTTCTTCTGATCTCAGGCTAATGGAGTCTCTGCTCTAAATTTTATTTCCTTTCTTCTGGTGCTCGAGGGTTTCTTTTGCTGCTCCCTCTATTTATTCTAGTTGTAGGGTTAGTATTTTGATTTTGGACATTTCTTCTTTCTGGGTATGTGCATGTATTGCTATAAATTGACCTCTCAGAGCTGTTTTTGCTGTGTCTCAAAGGTTCTGGTAAGATGTGTTTTCATTCTCGTTTGAGTCTTTGAATTTCTTTATTCCATCTTTGATTTCTTCTATAACCCAGTAGATTTCGAGCAAGGTGTTATTCAGGTTCCATGTATTTGATTTTTTTTTCCTTGTTTTTTCTGTTATTGATTCCTACTTTTATGGCTTTATGGTCAGAAAAGATGCTTTGTAATATTTCAGTGTTTTGTGTTCTGTTAAGGCTTGCTTTGTGGTGCAATATGTGGCCTCTTCTGGAGAATGTTCCATGTGCATTGGAAAAGAAAGTATACTTGGCTGTTGTTAGGCAGAGTGTTCCGTATGTGCCTATGAGGTCAAGTTGGTTGATCGTGGCATTTAGATCTTCTGTGTCTTTATTGAACTTCTTTCTAGATGTTTTCTCCTTCATCGAAAGTGGTGTGTTGAAGTCTCCTACTACTATTGTGGAGCTATTTCTCTTTTCAATGCCATTAGAGTTTGTTTTATGTATTTTGGAGCCCTGTCATCGGGAGCGTAAATATTTATTATGGTTATGCCCTCCTGGTGTATTGACCCTTTAATCAATTTATAGCATCCTTCCTTACCCTTTGTGGTGAAGTTTGCTTTAAAGTCTATTTTATCAGAGATTAATACCACCTTCCTGCTCTTTTTTCATTGTTTGTTTGATATATTTGTTTGCATCCTTTTAGTTTGTTTTTGTGTTTGAGTCTAAGGTGTATCTCTTGCAGGCAGTGTGTAGATGGATCGTTTTTTTTTTTTTTTTCATGCATTCTGCCTCTCACTGTCTCTTGGTGCATTTAGTCTATTTACATCAATGTAATTATTGATAGATATGAGTTTACTGCTGTCATTTTGATTTTTTTTTTTTGTGGTGTTGACAGTTTCTCTATTCCTCTTAATTTTCTATGCTGAGTTGTTTTTCTTTATTATTTTCTTTTCATCTTTTTTGTTGTTTTTGATTTTGTATTTGCTGAATCTTTAGGTTTTTCTTCTTTTTTGTTTTAATGAGTAGATATGTTAGTTTCTTTGTGGTTACCTTAAAAGTTCACCTCTGTTTTACTAAGTTTAAACCAATCTTTTATTTCTTGATATTGCCTTAACTTCTCCGTATGAAAGTTCTATGACTACACTATTTAGTCCCTTTTTTTGTTTTAATGTTGTCATTTTTTACATATTGATGTCTCTGTTTCCCTATTTTCAGTGTTTTAACTTTGACTTATTTTTGTGACTTTTTTATCTTTGTTGATCTCTGGTTGTTCTGTCCTGGGTTGTTGCCTGATATTATTGGTTCTCTAGCCTGAGGATTCCCTTTAGTATTTCTTGTAATTTGGGTTTGATTTTTACAAATTCCCTTAACTTCTGTTTATCTGAAAATGCCCTAATTTCACCTTCATATTTGAGGGATATTTTTGCTGGATATATAATTCTTGGCTGGTAATGTTTTTCCTTCAAGGTTTTGTATATGTATCCCATTGTCTTCTTGCCTGCATGGTTTCTGCTGAGTCGTCAGAGTTTAGTCTTACTGACTCTTCTTTGTAGGTGACTTTTTGTTTAGCCCTAGCCACTCTTAAAATTCTCTATTTTTGGTTTTGGCACTTTTGACTATAATATGTCTTGGTGGCTTTCTTTTGGAATCTACCCTGTGTGGGGTTCAATGAGCTTCTTGGATAGATATCTTCTCATCAGTCACAATATCAGGGAAGTTTTCTGCCAGCAAATCATCAACAATTTTCTCTGTATTTTCTATTATTCCTCCACTCACCCCTCCATTCTGGTACTCCAATGACTGGTAGGTTATTTCTCTTGATACAGTCATGAATAATTCTTAGGGTTTCTTCATTTTTTTTTTTAATTATTTTATCTTATGTTTCCTCAAATAAATTGTTGTCAAGTTCTTTATCTTCGGTCTTACTAATTCTGAATTCCATTGCCTCAATTCTTCTCCTATGGCTTTTTACTGAGTTGCCTAATTCTGCAATTTTATCGCTAAGCTTTTGGATTTCTATTTGCTGTCTCTCTATGGATTCTAGCAGCCTGTAAATTTGTCATTCTGGTCTTTAGGTATAGCTTTCCTAAATTCCTCTATTGCTTTGTCTGTGTGTTCCTTGGCCTGGTCTGAGAGTTGCCTGATCTCCTTCCTGATCTCCTTCCTGATCTCTTGAAGAGCTCTGTATATTAAATCTTTTGAATTCTACCTCCAGTAATTCCAAGATCTTATTTTCCTCAGGGAGGTTTTCTGGTTCTTTGTTTTGGTGGCTTGCTGAAGCCATCATGGTCTGCCTGTTTATGAGATTTGATGTTGACTGTTGCCTCCAAGTAATAAGTGTTGTATTTATTTATTGCATGTTGCTTACTGCTTCTTGTTTTGTTTTGATATGCCCAAATAAGGTGGGCATGTGAGGTACTTTGGTTATTGAGGTCTTGAAACTCTCACATCCTGTCACCAGGTGGTTAGAGCACCACTAGGTGTGTGAGTCCAGGAGTCCATTTACTTTTCTTGTTTGGATTCAGCTCAGGTGTCCAGGTTCTTGACCACCTAGTGTGAGTTGCAGACTCTCACCTATAGTCCTAGACTGGCAGGGCTACATAGGGGTGATTGGAGCAGGCATTGGCATCTGGCTGCAGTAGGGGTTATGTGCTGAGCAAGGTAGAGGGCTGATGGCTGCCCCTGAGTGCCTGGGTGGAAGGCATGTCTCTGCCCCCTAGAGTGTGTAGGTGTAGGTGCATGGGTTTTGCAGCTGGACTTTGGGCACTCAAAGCTATTGGCTGTAAGGTCTGGGAGGCACCACTTAATCTCAGACCCCTGTAGTGGGTGGCTAGGTGGAATGGGTAAAGTCGCCAGTCCTCAGGCCCCTGATGTGGGTGGGTGAGGACCCTGCTTAATGGGCAGGTTGGTGTCAAACATCACAAATCTACCACTCCTCCTTAGCTGTTTATGTTGAAAATAGGCTTCAGGTATATACTCTATTTTGCTATGCTAATGAGGGCCTACTCTGTTGAATCAGCCCACACAGGTCTAGGCAGGGGTGAAAAGCACTTGAAGTCTGTGTACCTCTTATGCCTCTATCTAGGCAAGGGGGCAGTGTCTTCCCTGAGTTGCTGACTTAAGGGCATGGCAATTTTTTAAAGCCACAAGACTGGTTTGGGCACTCTTAACCCTGAGCACCCAGCTTAAGGGAGCTGGCAGTTTCTTTTTTGTTTGGTTGTTTGTTTGTCCCCTCCCTAAAGCCAGGAGACTGGCTCTAGTGTGATAGGTCCTAATTCTGGCCTAGGGTGTGTAACAACTGGTGAACACTGTCAGAACATTACTGGAGCAGAGCGGGGAGGGAGCAGGTGACAAAAAGAGAGGCATTTCTCCTTCATGGAAGTCCCAGAGGGGGAAGGGTTATTTTGAACCTGTGCAGTAGGTTAGACACTTGCACTTAACTTTCACAGATCTGGTGCTGATTCTCTCTGGCTCTGGAGGCTTGTACAGGCCCTCCACCACTCGGTTTCTCTGAAGTGGTAAAACACGATCTGAGCACTACTGCTTGCCTCAGTCTGTATGTGCCAGCCGATTCAACCTGCAGGGTGCCAGCTAGGTCAGGTATACCACTTCTTCTCAGCTTCTGAACTGTGTCTTTCTCCCCCTGCTCTTCAGTCCAACTCCTCAACTTTGTCTTTAATATTCTGGCCTCCTATATTGTCATATATAATCAACTTACTTGTTTTTTCGGGTCTTTATTGTGAGAGGGATCACAGGAAACATCTGACTCTTCCAGCTTCTTGGCCCTGCCTCTCATGTTTCCCAACTTTTTGAAGTATCCTTAGGAATTTGATATATTGTGATACAGAAATGTATTCAGCTGTAAAACACTGATCTTTCCTACTTAGTAACTATGAGTTTTCTTTTTCCATTTCTCTTAATGATTGGCATTATAGGTAGGATGAAGGCAAATTTGGATCTGAGTTTCATCTAGTCAACACAAACAATCCTGGAATATGAATGTATGCCCAGCAAAAAGTTTTTGATGACATCATTAGTTATTCTTGATTTAGAACAAGAACATTCTAACCTAAGGTATGAAAACAATATATAGTTAATACACTTATGTACCTATATAATAACACTACATAGCATAATACATATTATGATGCATAAAAAAATTGAATGCTGATATATCATTAGTAATAATTTCTGTGGAGAGCAATATTCTTTTTACCTTTCTATTTCATTTTAAGTAGGAGAAAGGCTAATCTTCTTTGTTAAAGCCCAGGATGTGGTTTGGTCAATTTTTACTAGTGACCCTGTTGCTGTTGTTAGTTGTTGTGGAGTTAGCACTGACTCATGGGGGCCTTATGTATATCAGAATGAAACCTTTCCTGGTCCTGCATCACCTTTATGATGGTTGGTGTTTTAAGTCCATTGTCTTAGCTATTGTTTTAATCCATCTCATGGAGTGTTTTATTTTTGGCTGACTCTCTACCAAATATAATGTCATTTTCTAGCAATTTATTTTTCCTGATGTTGTGTCCAAAGTAAGTGAGCTGAAGTTTCACCATCCGTGCAGTGACAGGTGTAGTTTGTTTAAAACATACAACTCTCTTTTTCATCTTCTTGTATTCAAGCTTCTGATGCAGTAACCTGATTCGAGTCCAATTTGCACTCCTTTCTCTTTCTCTGATCAAGCAGTGGGATCTGAAAACTGAACTTACAGCCCCTGGCAAAAACTTGCTTGTTCTCTTTCTTAGAATGTTTTCTTCTATGTCTGTAGAGGTATAGGAATGCAGAAAATGTCTACTTCTCTCCATTCCCTTTTTTGCAAGTTGCACCCAAGCAATTCTGCTCTGCAGCTGGGATCAGGCTGCCCAGCTTAGTTTCAAAATGGGCACTGGAGACACTGTGACTTTTTCCATTCCTTTTTTTTTTTTTTGGCTGATGGGCATGTTTTGGATCAAATTTTCGTGAAATTATGAGTTCGTGATCTGGGTTTGAGAAAGTCATTGATGTAGGTGTACAACTGATCACTACAATGTCAGAAAATCCTCAAGAATCTGAACCAGTACGTGAAAAGGGTCTAGTGTTTTAGAATAAAGGCATTATGTACATCAACAGGGTCTCTAGTTCTTAGATTATAATTTTTAAAGGATTATAAAGACTTGGTACTTTGTGTTTTAGCTTTTAGCTTATTGAAGTAATTCATTGATAGGGAAGTCTAATATCTGTATTTGTTAGGTAGCTCCAAACTCTGTTCTTCTTTATCACGCTTTCAATTTCATACGGTATAAAGAGTGAGCCCTGAAAATATTAACTTGAAGATTCATATAGCTTGCCCTCACATTATTGTACCATGCACTTTCAAATTGTTTCTTATTTATTCATCTGGTAAGCCCAACCATAGCTGTAGATATCATAGGTGCAGGCCAATTAGCTACAAGGCAATGTAACATAATAATAGGCAAAGAATACAAAGGCCGCATACTATGCAGGATATATGTCATCTTCTTGGCTGGAGCAAAAAGCCCAAAGGATTTGTTTAAAACTCAAAGAATAGGAAGACAATTTAAAGGAGTTCTTGGTAGACTATGGCTATCAAATTTTCTTAGAGGCTGTGGGAAAACTACAGTGAAAGACAGAGACCATGTATAAATGTGGTAAGGAACAAAAATCTATTTTTCAATATTTAGAAGGAGAATATCAGACATTTATAAAATGCAAGTTTTATTTGATACCTGTACAGTGGAAAGAAAATACAAAAAATGGAAAAAAAAATATAATTTAACAAAGAAGCAGGATGAGAATTTTTCATTTTATTTCACCTGGTCTACAGACTCCACATGGAAGTAATTGTTGTAAAAAGAGAGGGAAATGAAATATAAGGTGCATTTATCAATGGGACAAATAAAGAAGACATGGAAAGAAAGCATGTGTTGCAACTGAAATAATTATTCAAGGACAAGAAAATTGAAGTATGGAAGGAAGGTGAGGTAATAGGGTGGAGTATATTCCTAAAGAAATACTGAGATACTGATCTTTGCTATAACCACCAGAATCCCAGTAATGGCTTCAATACTGTCAATTTGTCTTCAAAAATGTACTGAGTATAACCCTTCAGCCAGGACAAATGCAGGGACCAGGTAGGTACCTTCCATGGATATAAGCATTTCTATATCAACTGTAAGCTTTAGATGAAGCATAGGAATTCTGTAGGATGCATAGAGAAGCAAGCAGAGAATTGGAATTGTGGATAATGCAGTCATAAATATTGCTTGGAGATTTGCCTCCAATAAATGTAAAGTTTCTCTTGAGGGGGTGAAGATTATATCCCTAGAAATACCTCATATTACATTTTGCATTGAAGTGCCTGGCAGTGAGGTTCAAAAGAGAGGTAAAATTGAGACATTTTAAATATACAGGATAGATGTCAAAGGGAAGAAGTAGGGACTTCAGGGAAATCCATTATAAAACTAATAAAAGTATGATTGGGTGGGTTTTCTCCCAAGCATATAGGTATTATACGGCCACAATTAACTTGTTGAGGGGAAATGTCTCCCATTTGAGTTTATATCCACATGTAGTAAATTCTAGACAGCTGACCTGGATTGACTGCCATTCTAATAAAGCTGAAACCAGGATTTTTATTTCCTCTGTCTTCTCCCTGTGGTAGAGAGGGTGGAATGGGGATTCTCTGAAGTGTTCCATGACTGACAATAGCAAAATGAGGCATGACTTTTGTTTGATAAATGCTGCTTCAGTTATGATGTTGGTTATATACATCACAGTTACGGAACTTGTCTATGGGTGTGTTATTTGCTTGTGTCCTATTGATTCTTCCAAGCTCTGTAAAGTTTAAACACTTTCTATCTTTGCAAGTGACTGAAAAGTTTACATCAATTTCAATGTATGACAACTCTGGCTCGATGGGTTGAAGAAAGAACACAGCACACTTACACCGTGACCCATCTTTATGGGGAAAAATAAGAAAAACAAAAGTGAGAGGAAATTTGTAAGGATTTTAATTTTGAAAATGTTTTAATATGGAGACTAATTTTTCAGTGATGGAACTTTGAATTATTTATGGGCTTTCTCTTGAAAAAAACAAAACCAAGAATTCTTGTGGAGAAAGTAATTTAATTAATAAGGTGGCAATGAGAGAAAGGAAGCTCATAGTGTGCTTCCATGCTAGACTTTTTCCTTTCCAAAGAGAAAGCAATCTTATGGCAATATTCTAGGAAACTAATGACCGCCAATTACTGGCCTATCATTAACTTTGCTCCTTTTAACTTCTCTAAGGACTAGAGATGTGGTACTCAGTCTGCGTCTGCTCCTGCTCTGTTGGGCCAACATGCCATTGCTGCAATCATACATCCTTGGCTAATTAAACTGGGAACATACTAAAGTCTTTGTGTATGTGTGTTCTCTTGTGCATGTGTGGTCTCCTCCTGCAAATACAAAACCTACCTGAAACATTGCAGTCATTATTGGATCCATTATTTCTGCTACATAATTTCCCCACATTTCTATTATACAAACAGGTACGGAGATGATGAAGCTTTTGAGTTTTACCTAAATGCAGGTGATTCGAAATCATGAAGGTATTTTAAATAGAGGGGATATATGATCTGATTTCTAGTTTTAAATGGCTACTTCAGGTATTGAATAGAAAGGAGACTGGAGGGAGGCAAGAGTAAAATTAGAAAGGCCAGTTAGGAGGCTAGTGCAGTTTTCAGAAATAGTTTCACTTCTTTTAGATATCTCAGACTTATGTCATAAAAATATAGAAATCATAGTATTAAGTTAGGCTTATGAAACCTCTAGTCACCTGGCTGAAGTATCAAAATGATGTGTTGTTGAATAATTTATTTGTTTTCATAGTATCTGTCTCAAAAAATTAGGAACACTTGAACATTTTACCATGTACCTATGATTATAATTACTCTGAATTTAGCTAAACACTTTTGAAAAACGATTTGCATTTTTATACAATATTATAACTATGTACTTGAGGATTATTACAAGCATGTAAAATTCTACATACTTAAACTTATTTTAAGAATGTTCCTGTCCTTTTTACTTTCCCTAAAATTTCCTCAGAAAGTTTGAAGACCTGCTAATAAACTTCATTGCATTACTTGAGATGGCAGTGCATCGATTTGCAGTTTCTATCACCTTTTATCACCTTATCTGCATATTTTATTGATTTATTAGATGTTAAGCCTACTCTTTTTCTCAACTCTGTCACGTTTCTTCGTCATCCCTAGGAGAAGAGTCTCAATATATGTTTTTTGTCCACCAATTTCTTAATTCATGTGTAGGTATTTTAAATTTTTATGGTTTACTCATATTAAAAGTACGTAAAAACACTTCCTGTGCACTAGTTACTAAGTGTTTTAAAAATATCATCTCAGTTTAATTGCAATAATATCTGTATGAGGTAGGTGCTATTGTTATTGCCATTTTATAGACGACAAAACTGAGGCAAAAAGAGGTTAAGGAAAATATTGCTCAATGTCACAAAAACTAGCATTGGCAAACCAAGATTTATACTCAGGCAGTCAGGCTCCAAAATTCATGCTCTTAACAACTACTTTATACCACCATCTCTGGACTTTTCCAAAATTCACTGGATCTTTCTTCATATTGGACACCCTGGTGGCACTAGTGGTTATGAGCTATGGCTGCTAACCAACAGGTCAGCAGTTCAAATCCACCAGGCACTCTTTGGAAACCCTCTGGGGCAGTTCTACTCTGTCCTATAGGGTTGCTATGAGTTGAAATCAACTCGGTGGCAACAGGTTTAGTTTTTTTTTTTTTTTTCCTTCAAATTTGTGTACTAGAACTGTCCATGTGATTGTTGACATCATTTATAGGTGGGTAGATCCTTGAAAACCCACCTTGTTTTATGCACTGACACAAAGTTGTCTGTTATTTATTAGCTGAAAATTTCAGTAGTGTAACAAGAGGTGGCTTGGGCTTTAGTTGTTTTCACCAAGCACAATCTCAAGAAGAAAGTGTCCTTTCAACAATTTCAAAATATCATACGCTCACATCACAGTTAAGTCTAAAATGCAAAGACATTAGAAGAATGGAAAGCTCATATTTTCCAATATGAGATTAAAACTTTGGTTACACGTGAGACCTGTGGAGAACATAGTCCAAATCTGCGTGTGTAGGAAATGATCTCTCCTACATTAACAAGCACTGTGGGTCCGTTTCCCCTAAATAAACTGAAGAGAAAAGCATCTCTTTTGTTGTGCTGTGAATGTTACAGGTATGCCATGAGATTTTGACAGCTAAATATTGTTTATAGTTATAAACAAGTCATTTTTCATGACTATCCAACATTTATAAGCATCGAAACTTCATTTAAACACTATTTGTATGATGTCCACTGAAAATTTTCATTCCCTATAACTATCATTCTGGTGTGTAAGGCTTTCTGTATTTTGGTGTGTTAGGCCCACTGATACATCGCGAACCTGTTCCCTGACTCTTCTCTTGAATCATCACAATTAGTCTGATTACTTATTTTCTCATAATTTATCATCAGGGAAATCATTTGTATCCCATACAGACAATAATTTTTCACGTTTTCTTCCCTTTAAAAATTGTTCTTACTTTTCATATTTTTCTCCTGCAAACATAGAAGAGATGTACGTGTATTATGTTTACATGGTTACCACCATTATTAGGTGATTTTAGAGAGTCATGCCTTATTTTGTAAATTACCTTAAATTTAGCAATCACTCAAATCATGATTTTGGATCAAATTTCATAATGACATTTTGTTTTAGAAATTAAGAAAAAAATTACTTAAACATTGTTTAATTAAATTTATTAACTTCAGGAGAATGTTTGCTTTCATGATTCCAGTATATGAATCCTTTTGTTTTTTATCATACATGAGCATAAACAATATTTATATTTTATAAATTTATAGATCTTAGTTATTGAATTAAGTGACATATACATTTTAACAATTTTATTCTGCTTATTGTGTACCATAATTTTGATATTATTTTTAAAAGATGTTCTTAAGAATACAGATAACAGCTAGGAGTTCTAACACACAGCTTAAATAGGATACAAACCATAACTAACAATGCAGAAGATAAACTAGACAACTGGGAGCCCCTAAGAATTAAACACTTATTATGCTCTGGTTCTATTCTGTCCTATAGGGTCGCTATGAGTCGGAATCAACTTGACGGCAGTGGTGGGTGGGTATGCTCATCAAAAGACTTGGCCAAAAAAGTAAAAACAGAACCTACAAACTGGGAGAAAGTTTTTGGCTATGACATACCCAACAAGGGTCTAATCTCTGAAATCTACAAGATACTGCAACACCTCAACAACAAAAAGAAAAATAATCCAATTAAAAAATTGGCAAAGGACATAAACAGGCACTTCATCAAAGAAGACATTCAGGTGGCAAATGGAAACATGAGGAAATGCTCGTGATCATTAAATGGAAATCAAAACTACACTGAGATACTATCTTACCCCAACATTACTGGCACTAATCAAAAAAAGAAAAAGTTACAAGTGTTAGAGAGGTTGCAGGGAGATTGGAACTCTTATGTAGTGCTGGAGGGAATGTAAAATGGTCCAACCACTATGGAAAATGATATGGCACGTCCTTAAAAACCTGGAAATAGAAACGCCATTCTATCCAGCAATCCCACTCCTAAGAATATATCCTAGAGAAATAATAGCTGTCACATGAATGGATATATGCACACCCATGTTCATTGCAACATTACTCACAATAGCAAATAGATGGAAACAACCTAGATGCCCATTTGGATAGACAAATTATAGTATATACACACAATTGAATACTATGCAACCTTAAGAACAGTGATGAATCCACCAAATATCTCACTACATGGATGAATCTGTAGGGCGTTATCCTGAATGAAATAAGTCAATAACACAATAGCAAAAGGACAAATATTCTATACGACCACCTTTATAAAAACTGAAGAAAAGATTTACACAGAGAAAGAAAGATGGTTAAGAAAGACGAGAGAGGGCTGGGGAGGGGAAATCATTTACTAGATAGTAAAAAAAAAAAAAAAGTAGATAAGTGTAAACATTGATGAAGGGAAAGACAGTGCACAATATAGGGGAAGTCAGCACAATTTGACCAAGGCAAACTCATAGAAGCTTCATAGATACATTAGAAACCCTGAGGGGCTGATTTACTGGGGCTGAGGGCTGGGGACCATGGTTTCAGATCATCTAGGTCAATTGGCATCACAGAGCTCAAAAAGAAGATGTTCTACATCCAACTGTGGTAGGTAGTGTCTGGGGTCTTAAAAGCTTGCGAATGATCATCTAATACACACCTACTGGCCCCATCCTGTCCAGAGCAAAGGAGGATGAAGAAAACTGAAGATACAAGGGAAATATTAGTTCAAAGGGCTAATGGACCACAAGTACCACAGCCTCCACTCAGCTTAACCCTAGAAGAACTAGATGGTGTCCAGCTACCACCACGAACAGTTCTAACACTGATCACAATAGAGGGCCCCAGAAAGAGCGGGAGAAAAATATAGAACAAAATTCAAATTCACACACACAAAAAAAGACCAGACTTACTGGTCTGACAGAGACTGGAAGAACTCTGGGACTATGTCCCCTGGACACCCTTTTAACTCAGAACAGAATCCACTCCTGAAGTTTACCTTTCAGTCAAAGATTAGACAGGCCTATAAAACAAAAAATAACACAAGTGAGGAACATGTTTCTTAATTTAACTTAGTTCGATCATGTATATAAGACCAAAAGGACAACACCTGCCCAAAAGCCATGATAAGAAGGCAGAAAGAGACAGGAGAAATGTATGGATGGAAATGGAGAATTGGAGTGTGGAAGGGGAGAGTGTTGGCACTTCCTGGGGATTGCAACCAATGTCACAAAACAATTTGTATATAAACTGTTGAATGAGAAAAAAAAACTCATCTTTTTTTTTTTTGAAAATCTGTTTCTGAAGCAATAAAGTGTACAATCCTTTTAAGTATTTTTTATTCAAATAGATTTTCTTTTTGTATATACTTTAGCTTGTCCTATTGTCAACTTTTTTGACATAAATATGTAAATTCATCATATTTGCAAGGCAAGCATAGTAGTAAAATAATTATTTGTTTTAAGAGTAGGCAACTAATGAGGATTGTTTAAATTTGGATTTGTGTGCCCTATAATTCTTCTCCCTCTCAACCCAAATGGTTTGTTTGCACAAAAAATTATCAACTCAAGAAATGGTGCAAAGCAAACTCTGCCACCCACCTTACACAAATGAAACTTTTATGCAGAAAAATAATTAAATGTTATTAAGCATTTACAAATACAAGATAAGTAATAAAGATCTTTCTTGAGTTTTGTTAGAAAAAAGTATCAGATGAAGATTACAAAATTAGTTAAAAAGTGGCATCTTTAATAGCTAAGGCCAAGATGCCTAACAAAATGAGAGAATTACTCATTTCATCATGCAGCAGAGAAATTGTCAATGCCATGTCCTGGACCAACAAATAAATCAAATAAAAAGATAATACTTTGGAATAATGCTATTTATTATAAGATGCTTTGCATGCCAAGTGATATAAAAATGACACTAATTCAGAAGATTATTAAATCGTCTTCATCACAAGTCAATGAATCTTCAGACATCAATAAATGTGCTTGGGTAATATAGTGTAGTTAGAATCTCTCAGAGAAATGCAAGAACGTGGCGTGTTTTGCAAAGCAATACTAAAAAAAGTCACTAGGGATGAATTATTCAAAGTGAAAATGAACACTTGAGACAAATTGGGTATTATGGAGAGGCTCCGTAAGTTTGTGCAACTGTGTGGCTGTAAATAGAAAAGCTTATGAGCTTTAAATCAAGAATTAATTCTGAAAAGATGAAATTCAATGAAGACATTTTAAAAATCACTCCTTCATGTCATGCCAGGGAAATCTCAGGCACTTCAGCCTCGTTAAACAGTTGAGTCCAAGTTTCAGTCAACCAAGCATGTTAGCTGTTAGAACCTTCACCAGCTGCTCAAGCTATTGCTTTAAATCCAGAATTTCTGTAAGTGCATCCATACAAAAGAATTTGGCCTGGAATAGCAGTCTATTCCACCATCCACATCAATGAATTTGGCTCAGGCTAGTAGTGTCTTCTACTTACCTTGGTAAACATCCGTAGAACCCCAGATTTGTACCCCAGGTTCCTTTCTGTTAACATATTTTAGCAAAGTTTTGCAATTCTTAAGGTTCTAAGTGATTTACTTAAGAGTCATACAGTGTAACTATCTTCTTGGAGCATGGTAAGATTTGACACTAATTATAAATTTAATGTCATTGTGATTGTGATGGGTATTAAGAAAATTGAGCATCTGCCTCTAAGTCATCTGCTCTAGAAGAGGTTATCAGAGGGTTTTTAAGCAAAGGAAGGATAGTGTTCTCAGACTCACTGGTAAAGGAGTTTTAAGTGATTTGATTATTTAAGATTGCCAGTTTTATCTAAATCAAATCAGAGTCTCCATCTGAATTTCAAGTTCTATGCTTTCCAAATCAATGCCCTAATTTTCACTCGTGAAACCTAGTGAGTCTGTGAATTCAACTGTTGCTGGGAGTCAGCAACCCACACATTTAAATTTTGTGCTTGATTCTCAGTAATACAAGTCAGGTGGCTACAAAAATTAAAAGATTCTTTTAGAGCTGTTTTAGAAGCTCTTTGGTCCTCACAACATGACTTGAGCTGAGAGATCAGGGATCTGAGCTTGTCATTGTCTTTCTATAACCCTCAAGTGACCTCAAAAAAGAACTTCTGTCACGCTGTAGTCCTTCTGGTCATCATTATTGCAATAATGCTCAGCGTAACAGGTACTTGGAATCCCAAGGCAATGTGCTTTAGTTGACACTTCATCACAATCAGTCACAGGAATTAGTTTGAACAGCATGCCACTGAATGTCATGGATACAATCATCCCATTTCCCATTGGCAAGGAGCTCAGCACTCTGCTCAATTCCAAGAGCAGTGCCAAACCAATTACAAGACCCCATTCTGGCAGTTCTAGCTCCTGCTACCACTCTGTTACCAATTATGTATCAGTTTGGGTCCAAACAGGAGTGAGAAGACACAATGTAATTTGAATCCACCACCATCAATTGTCATTGAGTCAATTTCAAACTCATGACCCCATGTGTGTGAGAGTAGAACTATGTTCCGTAGGGTTTTCGATGGCTGACTTTTTGGAAGTAGATCAACAGGCCTTTCTTCTGAGATGCCTGTGAGTGGACCCAAACTTCCAACCTTTTGGTTAATAGCCAAGCACATTAACCATTTGTACCAGCCAGAGGCTCTGTAATTTGAGTAGGAAAAGTTTAACATAATGACTTTTTAATAGTAGCAGAGGGTTGGAGTAATAACAGTTTGGTTAGTAAGAAGTAAAATCTAAAAAATTCAGGAGTTGTAAGTATAAGGAGCAGCCACTGTCTCTAAAACTGAGATTAAGCATCCAAAGAAGCATCGCTCACTCCGAGAGGCTGAGATCCAGACCCTGTAGATTGCTAGATAGCGGAGAAGGTGCTGTGACTCTGTGCTGGTAGAGCTTGCTGTAAATGTACCAGGGAAGCTGCCTACAGAGATAGGCTGTATGCTGAACTCACCAAATAAAAAAAAGGAATATCAGGGGTGCTGTTCAGAGCGAGGTGCCTGACTAGCAGCACTCTGTGTGAAGCCAACCAAGGGGGTGTCAAGGGAAGCTTCTGGCTACCGTGCCCTGTACAGTACAGATGCAGGAGGGCATAGATGCGGCTTACTACAGGAATCCAAATCTGGAGAACCTGCTGACTGAAGGAGCACAGTGAAAGAGCACACTGGAGCCAGAAATAGAAAAACATAAAAAAAATTCTTCCTTCTCCAGTGTCCTTCCAGTCTTCTCTCCTAATAAAACTAAACATCTCATCAGGTAAGAAAAAAGAGAAATATTTAAAGGGCCCAGGTTCATTTTTGTAGAACAGGCAGTGAAGGGTGAATTTGGAGCTCAGATACAATAAATTGATAACTGGCATAGAAGGGAAGCTCTTTTATATTAAAGTTTACCTACAGATCTGAATTTTAAGTTAATGTTTGCCTATATGCCTGAATTCCATTTTAAATGATGTAATTAAGTTTTTTAATACATATATTAAAAAAAACTACCTGTGGCAGTTGCATTTTCTATTCCCCCCCCCTCCCAAAATGGAAAAGTGAGATTAGGTGACTAAAAAGGCCATAGGATTTTTAAAGGATACTAAAGGAACATTTTCCCCAAAAGTTTACCAGTTAAAAAAGAAATAGTAATAAAATATGTGTGAATGATTAACTTTTCGGATTAGTTGAAAAGAAGTTTCTTCAAAAAAATAGCTTTGGAATAGTAGTATTGTTCAAAGACTGATGGAGGCTTGTCAAAAGGACATAGATGACAGACTGAGGTTTCCAATGGCTAAATTTAGGGAAAAAATGAGAATCAGAAAGAGTAACATCTTAATTTAAATATAAACATTAAATAAATAAAACCCTCTGAATCCAAACTGAAGCTCAATACACACACACACAGAGAGAGAGAGAGAGAGAAATGAGATGGATGAGAAAAAGAGAGACAGACAAAAAGAGACAGAGAATCAGAGACAGAGAAACAGAGAAACTGATATGACTACCTTTTTTAAGCTCCGTTCTTTGGGAAGTATTCATGGGCATAAAACTACAAAGGAAAAGTTATGATTGTGCGCTGTATCAGGGAAACAGGCAGAGAACACTCTGTGCCTTCCGGAAAGATGTGCCTTCCAGAGAGATGATAATGTTCTATTTCTTGACCTGATAGTGGTTAAATGAGCACTTGGTTTGTAGTTATATGTTAAATTTTGAATGCATATTTTATAGTATTTTCTGTTATATTGTTTCACCATAAAATAGATTAATAAAAATATTTTTCATATCTGATATCTGCATATGTGATATCGCATAAAAGAAAAATGAAAAATCCACTTGAAAATGTATTAATGTGTAGTGACAGAAGATTTTTTTTTTTTTTTTTTTTATTTAAGACAAACATTTAACTTTGAAAAAAAAGTTAAATTTTTCACTGGTTAGTTTTATTCCGTGTTATAAGTTAAATCAAAGTAGAGTGATTCCTATGTGCTTAGTGAAGTGCTTTTTCTTATTTTGAAATTCTCAATATGAAAATTGTGTGATTAAAAAAACTTTAGCCATACCACAACATTTTCAAAATTGGAAGGATAGAAAAAGAAGATGTGATACATTTAGAAAAATGATCCACACTTGAAGTATCCACTAAAGTCCATTTAATGATGGGGTAGGAGAATCTGTCAGTTGAAGAAAATGTGGTGCTCTACTGCCATTTGCTACCACTTACAAAATTTCTCATTGATGTTGAGTTCATCAGTAAAAAGACATGTTCCAAAATTGTGCATAGCTATTTCAAGCATAAATTCTGGTGTAAAATATTATGTTTATGAAAGCAAGGTTGTGTTTCTCATTCAATAATCAGGAAAACTGTTATATTGATGTTGAACGCCAATTTTGTATTTAATACCTGCTTAGTTTTTTTTTTTTTTAGTACTATTTATCACATAAACAGAATATAACAAAAATAATTTTTTTCATTGAGTCCTAGATAGAGTCCAGTTTCCCTCCAGTCTGTCCCTGCATGCTATACAAATACTATTTTCTTTATTCAATGAAGTGAAAAAGTTTGGGAAGCACTGCTATATAATGTAGTGGTGGTTATCAGCTGGAGGTAGGATTTGGAAATAGTGTGGGGCAATTTTTGATTGTCCACTAGTGGTCAAGGGCCAGGGATGTCAAAATTCTGCAATGCTGAGGAAACTGTTGCACAATAAAAAAAAAAGTTTCCACACAAAAGTAGACTCCTCTGAAAAACAATTGTTTTTGTGCATAGCCCCTCTTTCTTAAGAGGGGAGATATGGTACGGTAGCATCAGACTCCATCTCTCAATGGTTTGTAATTCTTACCAAGTTACTTAACCTCCCAAAGCTTCTGAGTCCTTAACAGCACAATGACTAGGTGTGTTTCCGATCTCTATTAGGAGATGCATTTGAGGAGCAATGAGCTTATGCACATGAAATAGCGGTATAAACAAAATATGTGCTACCTACATTTGTGTAGAGAGACGGTCTACAATACTGCCTTTGTTCTTACTTGAGTTATAATTCATTATTTCTCTTAATATAAAGATAAGTTAAAGGCTCATTCACAAGACAATGACAAGTTTAATTGTAATTTAATGCCTTTAGCTCACTTTTTTTTACTATGTGTCAATTTTTGTTTTATTTAATAGTTTGAATGATACGAAATTGCTGTTTTTGTAAATCAAAGGTAGTCCATTATTGAGTACTCGCTCTATTTCAAACAAATAAGGCATGGAAATTTTGTCAGCACATTCTCCTTGGCTTATTTATAAAGATGGTAAATACATTTAGATTTAAAACTAAGAAGTGGAAACTTATTTTATTTTATTTTATTAAGTTTATGTTCTTTATTTCCTAGAAGAAATGTCACGTTTTTATCATTCAGTTTATTCAAATAGCACCAGCAGGATGCTGCTTTGTATAAGGTGTGATTAATTTAAAATTAATGTAATTAAATATATATTTCTTTTTAAGAATTTACTTTAAGCACATATTTTCTGAACAATCTATTTATGAATAAGAAGAATTAGGCTGCATGAAACACTACAGTGCTGAAGTTTATCTCAGAGAGCAAATTCTCTTTTTTCAGCTTAGCAAGTTTAATTAATGAAACTCAAAACTATCTTAGTTTTTCTTTTATTATTTTGTCCATAGCTAAGTACATCTATAGAGAAGGTAACCTTTACTTGATAGAACATTTAGATTGCATTTAAGGAAAAAGTAATAGAAAAATCATATTACCTTGTGATTTAAATCTTACGCTTAACACAGGTAATGAGCTAACAACTACCCCCCCAAAAAAAGTTTTTCTTCTTTATTAAACATGTAAAAACTGACATAATACTGTATTCTTTGCCCCTTGTTATTTATCAAGGGGTATTGTCTTCTTCATTTCTAATAAAAATAATCTCCAAAAAGAGTGAAAGAATATTAATAATAATAAACTTTTTCCATTAGAATAATTAATTAAAAAAATACAGCTAATCATGACTTAGCTCCTAAATGACTAAATTTTTGTCAAACGAAATTCTAAGGTCTAAAAAATTATCTCTATTACGAGTTGATAAAAATACTTTATAGAAGGGAAATATTTTTGAAAAAAGATTAATGTCATTCAAGAGAATTTTAGTTCTTAATAAAGACTAAATGTTTGCTTTTTACTTTCATTTTTTTCATTAAAAAAAGAACAGAATATAGAATGACTTTGTTTATTTCTAATCCATTTAAGGAGATAATATGCTAGATGATTGATGATGTGTAGAGTGTTATCTTCTTTTTCCTGCCTGTACATTCTACCTGTTCACCCTTCCCTTTAGAAGCTGAAAAGAACATTCAGTGCTTCAAGTATCACCCCCATAAAGAATAACTGTGCCAAGATTATTCGTTCTTGCATTTTAGTATCTCCATTGAGACAAAAATGATTTAATTGAACTTTTCTCTCTCTTCGCAGACTATAATAAAGCCCTCCAAGTCTTGGGGACAGGAAAGATTCTAGAGATAAATAAAACTATCCCTAACCATCTTGAAACTAAGTCCTGAATTAGGGATAAGGCTTGGGCAATGGTGTCTCCCTTTAGGCCCTAGAGTTCCATTCTCTCTGGTAGAACGCTTCAACATCACCTTCCTGTAATAGAGCAGACTTTGCAGCTTGGTCTGAGATGATCAGAGGAAACCCTCTTGCATTGCAAAGAAGGCAAATTAAAATCCTTTGACGTAAGAGAGGCACAGAATTTAGCAAATGGTGTTACCTTAAACAATAGGCTGCAGAAAGGACTCACAGCGGAGGTGATAAGATGCATATCCCTATTGGAAATGGGGTGAAGTCCATTTTTATTTCTGTGACTGTTTGATGAATGGAACCCAGGGGATTGTCAGCAGATGATCTATTTGTAATTAAAAAGTGCAGCTCTTGTAGCCTATACCAAGTAATTGTTCTTTGCTCATGTAACCTGAGAAATACAGAAAAGAAACTTAAACAGATATGTTTACAGGACACTGGTATTTATTATTTTGACAAAGTTCAGGAATCTCCAAAAGGGGAACACATTATGGAGTGATTTGACTTTATAATCCTTTTTCATATTGCACTTACTAAAAACTCCAAGAAGAATGTTTAGTGGAAAACATTTTGAAAATAATGTAATTTATGTAAAACATAGAAAGCTTTGGTTTTATTAAAAATATGGCATATTTATAGCAAATAATTACTTTCCTACTACTTCTTTCTGTTTATGAGTGCACATACATCCAATTATTGATTTATGATCATTTCAAATATGTGAAGTAAATATACATTAAAAAGAGTAATTTCTAGCTTCATTATAGGATGCTAGCATATAGTGCTTAAGTTCAGGGTGTGTGTCTAAGAAACTTTTTCATTGTAGGTTTTAATATACCAGTTTCAAATTATATGGTTATATGATGGTATACACTTATTATACATTCTTGCAAGTGGTTAGGCAGATTGACTCAATCTTATAGGAACAGTACATAATTTTTCCCCATTTATGAAAATGTAAGTCTGCACTAATTCCCTTCATTAACAAAAACCAAACAAGAATTCTTATATCTTGATTCTAAAAAAAAAAAAAAAATATATTAATCTAAACTTTATGGAATTGCTAGGTTTTATATTTCAAAATGCTAGGATTTCCGGTGTTTCAGGCATGATTTTTTCTTTCAACCGTTTGTTCAGGAAGTGGTTAGAGGAGAAAGAAGAAAAAATACTAACATGAATACAATGCAATCGGTCTTTCCTTTCTCCAATTTGATTTTTTTTTTTAATTGGGCTTCTGAAACTCAACTCACTGCAGTCCAGTCGATTACTGACTCATACAGCAATCTAGCAGTCCATAAAAAGAGATCTGATATGACCAGCTATTCTGTCACCAGTCGTTAACACAAAGGTTCTTTTTAACTGTTCTGAAAATATTCACCGGTGATTGATAATATCTCCCTACATCAAACCAATGTTCCACAGAATTGATTGAGATATTAGTTATTAATAAATGTGGAACAACTTCCCTCCTTTTCCAAGCATCGTTTGCTCATAATTTGAGAAAATTTGTTAAAAAACTTAAACAGGTATCTTTATAGAACTCTCACCTTTATTGGAGCCCTGTTGGCGCAGTAGTTAAGAGCCTGGCTGCTAACCAAAAGGTCAGCAGTCTGAATTCACCAGCTGCTTCTTGGAAACCCTGTGGGGAAGCTCTACTCTGTCTTACAGGGTCACTATGAGTCAGAATTGATCCAATGGCAATGGGTTTGTTTTTTTGGCTTAGTCCTTACTACTCTTAACAATGGAGTCCTGGTGGCACAGTGTATGAGAGTTCAGCTGCTAACCAAAAGGCCAGCAGTTTGAATCCACCAGCCGCTCCTTGGAAACCCTACAGGGCAGTTCTACTCTGGCCTATAGGGTCATTATAAGTTGGAATTGATTCAGTGACAATGGGTTTGAGTTTTGGTTATTCTAACAAAGTTCAAGAATCCCAAAAGGGTGCTTTAGTATGTAAAGTTTTCCAGAGAGATAATAGAAACTACAAAGATTATAATATCAAGAAACCTAAAGGAAAAAAAGAATTTCATAAAGTCAGGAATGGTCGTGTCTTGGTGAGTACTAAGAAATAAACTAAAATCAAAACAGAAAAGTGACAATTGGATTTGGCAACTTTGTGGCTTTGGCTAGAGCAGTTTTACAGGCAAAGAGTGCAGAAGTCAAATGGGCTTGGTTAAGGAGTAAGTGGAGTATGAGGAAGTGAAGGAAGCAAGTATACTTTTTTTTTTTTTTGAAAAGATGAGAGGGAAACACAGAGATGGGAGCAGGGAGACCTAGAGGGAGATGTGGAAGATGGGAGGGTTTGTTTGTTTTTCTTTTTTAAATCATTCTTTTAAAAAAAGAATGTTCCAAGACAGAGTGAAAAATGAACAATTCAGGAGAGGTTCAGAAGGAATAACTCTATAAGGGCAGTCTCCAAGAAGGCAAGAAGGATTAAGAGTACAGTGATGGACTGTGGCTTTTGACAGGAACAGCAACACTTCATCCACACACCTCTAGGATAAGTTGAATAGTAACGATACACAACAAAAATTAATGAAATGCTAAAAGAAGAAAAGAAGAAATAGAGCTACCAAAATACACAAATATTATCGCAAATCGTGGGTTCGAGCTGCCTGCTGCAAAGCCAATCTGAGACAGGAGGAGGTAAACAGTAAAAGGGCTTTATTGAATACCGGTATTTAAGAGACAGGGGGTTAAACTTCTCCCAAATTCTGTCTAATTCTAAAGAACTAGGGGGAGAGTTTTACAGGGGGAAGATCAGAGTTACCTAATGTTTTGAGCACATAGTCCAACAGATGGTCTAATATGTCACAAAACAACTATAAGAAACTCTTTATTAAACTAAAGATATGCCTGTCAGACATCTGGACTCTAATCGGTATATTTGTAACAGGCTGAAAAAACTCATATAAGAATCTCTCGGCTACTGGAAATGCTCTGCCAACTCCACTCTGGTTGAGTTAGGGAGCAAGAAAGAAAGTTGTAGATTTAAAATATCAGGAGGCTTTTCTAGCTGTCGTCTTATAGGCTGAAGGCTATTTCTCAAGAGAACAAAGAAGACAAGAGAGACCAAGTCCACAGGAGCTGAGGGAGCTCCACACCCCTTTGGAAGAGACCGGTGCAGCCGGTGCAATAAAAAAATGTTTTTAGAGATTACTTAAAGCATCGTTATGGCGTTAGTTATGCCAAGTTCACAATCACCCATTGTGAATAGGAGAAAACGTTGTAAGGTATTACGGTGTTTGTAAGAGTGGAACAGACTGCTCAGCCATATCTTGAACAGAACCTGTGCCATTTTTTAAAGACTAGAGATTAATCATAGCTTATATAGCTATGTTAAAACAAATGAGGAAATATATTGTCTCTAATATTAAAACACCAGAAAATGTATTTTCTCTATTTCACTAATAGACAAAAAAAATTAAATCAGAAAAGAAATGGAGATAAATCAAAGAACAACAGAAAACCTTATAAAGACTATCTTGGACTAGGAAAACTGTTGATTCTGTAACAAAGACCAATATATAAAGGAAACAAAAGACAAGAAAAAATTAAGTTAAAAACTGAAATAATTTAAAAAAAAATCAATAGAAAGCTGAAAGAAAATACGTTAAAATTGAAAAGGATAATATGAGAAAATACAGAAATGGAAGATCAATTCAATAACTGCAAAATCCAAGTTACAAAATCTTAAAGAAATAGCACTGTAAACCAAGAGGAAGAAATTTTCAAAATAAATACATTAATGAATAAATAAATCAGATGAAATTTCTCATGGCTGAAGGATAGAAGTCTCCCTTTAAAGGGGTCCATCTAGTGCTTACGACAATGAAAAGGTAGAGAACACATTGTATCAATTAGACTGGCAATTGGTGTGCTAATAAACAAGCCCAAATTTCAGTGGCTGAAAGCAATACAGGTTACTTCATACCTGAGAACTTCTCTATTAAAGGTCTCAGGTAGCTCTGCTCTGCATAGTCCTCAAACTAGAAACCAATGGGCTGAATCATCATGATCTGGAATATTGCGGGTCATCGTGGGAGAAGGAGAGAATACTCTGGAGAGTCTCCCATCAACAACCAAATACTCTGCTCCAAAGGGCACGTGTCACTTTCACTCACCCTCACTGGTCAGAACTGATTACAAGGGTCAACCTACCACAAGAGCCCAAGGAAAAGAGACAGGAATTTTTGCTGAGGATAATTAATGGCTACCAGATATACCTAGACACATTGTGATATTTAGGGCCACTAATATTTATAAAAACGAGCACTGGTGCAGCAATGGTTAAGCGCTTGGCTGCTAACTGAAAGGTTAGTAGTTGGAAGCCACCAGCCACTCCTCAGTAGAAATGACCTGGCATCTGCCCCCTTAAAGATTACAGCCTAGCAAACCCTATGGGGTAGTTTTACTCTACAATATGGGGTTTTTATGATTGGAATCAAATGTATGGCACACGACAACAGTAACACCATTAAAAAGAACATTCTAAAGTTTCCAGAGAGCAAAAAAAAAAAAACCAGACACACAAAGCAGCCTATCTGAAAAGAAATGAAATTCTGGTTAGAAGCAAATTTTTCTTTGACAGGCCCTGTGCTAGAAGACAACAGAGCTATGCCTTTAAAGTTTAAGAGAAACTGTTTTCCATTTTGATTCTACAGCAACTAAAACTATTAATGTCTTCTAAGAATAGAATAAAGTCATTTTCAGATATACTATAACTAAGATAATACATCTCCTATTCATCTTTTCTTATGAGATTTCTTGTCAATGTACTCAAGCAAAAGAAGGAGAGCAATGAAGCATGGATGACATATTGTGAACAGGCTTGGGGGGAACTCTACCATTTTGTAGAAGGAGAACTCCATAAAAAAGATCTCTGGAAAATATGAGCCCAATACAATGGAACACACAGAAATCAAATTGACTACATCTGTGGAAAGAGAGCAAAGCCAGGGGCCGACTGTGGAACAGACCATCAATTGCTCATATGCAAGTTCAAGCTGAAACTGAAGAAAATCACAGCAAGCCCACAAGAGCCAAAATACGACCCTGAGTGTATCCCACCTGAATTTAGAGACCATCTGAAGAAAATTTGCTGCATTGAACACTAGTGATGGAAGACTAGATGAGTTGTGGAATGACACCAAGGACATCAGCCATGAAGAAAGCAAGACATTATTGAAAGGACGAGAGAGAAAGAAAAGACCAAGATGGATGTCAGAGGAGACTCTGAAACTTGCCCTTAAACTTCAAGCAGCTAAAGCAAAAGGAAGAATTGATGAAGTAAAAGAACTGAAAAGGAGATTTCAAAGGGCCTCTCGAGAAGACAAAGTAAAGTATTATAATGACATGTGCAAACAGCCGGAGATGGAAAACCAAAAGTGAAGAACATGCTTGGCGTTTCTCAAGCTGAAGAACTGAAGAAAAAATTCAAGCCTCGAGTTGCAATAGAGAAGGATTCTATGCGGAAAATATTAAATGATGCAGGAAGCATCAAAGGAAGATGGAAGGAACACACAGAGTCATTGTATCAAAAAGAATTAGTAGATGTTCAACCATTTCAAGAGGTGGCATATGGTACTGAAGGAAGAAGTCTAAGCTGCTCTGAAGGCATTGGTAAAAAACAAGGCTCCAGGAATTGATGGAATATCAATTGAGATGTGTCAACAAACAGATGCAGCACTGGAGGTGCTCACTGGTCTATGCCAAGAACTATGGAAGAGAGCTTCCTGGCCAACTGACTAGAAGAGATCCATATTTATGCCTATTCCCAAGAAAGGTGATCCAACTGAATGTGGAAATTATAGAACAATATAATTAATATCACACCCAAGCAAAATTTTGCTTAAGATCATTCAAAAAAGGCTGCAGCAGTATATCGACAGGGAACTGCCAAAAATTTGGGCTGGTTTCAGAAGAGGACATGGAACCAGGGATTTCATTGCTGATGTCAGATGGATCCTGGCTGAAAGCAGAGAATACCAGAAGGATGTTTACCTGTGTTTTATTGACTACACAAAGGCATTCAACTGTGTGGATCATAACAAATTATGGATAACATTGCGAAGAAAGGGAATTCCAGAACACTTAATTGTGCTCATGAGGAATCTGTACATAGATCAAGATACAGTTGTTTGGACAGAACAAGGGGATACTGATTGGTTTAAAGTCAGGAAAGGTGTGCGTCAGGGTTGTATTCTTTCACCATACCTATTCAATCTGTATGCTGAGCAAATAACAGAAGAAGCTGGACTATATGAAGAAGAACGGGGCATCAGGATTGGAGGAAGACTGATTAACAACCTGCGTTATGCAGATGACACAATCTTGCTTGCTGAAAGTGAAGAGGACTTGAAGCACTTACTAATAAAGTTCAAAGACCACAGCCTTCAGTATGGGTTGCACCTCGACGTAAAGAAAACAAAAATCCTCACAACTGGACCAATGAGCAACATCATGATAAACAGAGGAAAGATTGAAGTTGTCAAGGATTTCATTTTACTTTGATCCACAATCAACAGCCATGGAAGCAGCAGTCAAGAAATCAAAAGACGCATTGCATTGGGCAAATCTGCTGCAAAGGACCTCTTTAAAGTGTTGAAAAGCAAAGATGTCACCTTGAAGACTAAGGTGCACCTGACCCAATCCATGGTATTTTCGATCACATCACACATCATATGCATGTGAAAGCTGGACAATGAATAAGGAAGACTGAAGAAGAATTGATGCCTCTGAATTGTGGTGTTGGTGAAGAATATTGAATATACCATGGACTGCCAAAAGAACGAACAAATCTGTCTTGGAAGAAGTACAATCAGAGTGCTCCTTAGAAGCAAGGATGGCAAGACTGTCTTACATACTTCGCACACATTGTCAGGAGGGATCAGTCCTTGGAGAAGGACATCATGCTTGGCAGAGTACAGGGTCAGTGGAAAAGAGGAAGACCCTCAACGAGGTGGGTTGACATAGTAGCTGCAACAATGAGCTCAGGTGTAACAAGGATTGTAAGGATGGCTCAGGACCGGGCACTGTTTAGTTCTGTTGTGCATAGGGTCGCTACGAGTTGGAACCAACTTGAGGCACATAACAATAACAATGACAACAATCAGTCATTAACATATAGAGAAAAGCAAGGTTATCACAGAGCTGCTATGTATGGTTCTGCATTTAAAGGGATACCTTTTATAATATGCACATTGTGTATTTTTATATTTCTTAAGACAGTTTTCCACAGATGGCAGTAATGGGTCTTGCACCTATGAAATTCATGTAACAGAACAATTTTATGCCAGATGGAAATACATATTTTCCAGAAGATTTATTTTGCCCAAATGCACCATTCAGGACAGTGGCAAGCATGAACTAAATTTAAAGGGAAATTGTTACAGAAAAAAAAACAAACAAAAAATAACTTTAGATAAATAAGATACAAAATTAAGGAAATATTTATTTTAGAAATAATTCCTTCCAGGGTTTTGTTAAGATTAAGTTATTTTGTAGGTTGTTGTACACTCTTCATTTTACCATTTTATGTTGATTTGATCAAATGGACAGTTTTCATTCTTGGTTAACATGGCTTCTAAATGGTTTTTGACATCATGGAATACTCTTGTTTCCCACAACCTCACATTTTTTCCTCTCTGACTCATCCTCTATCTCTTTTTCCACGACTTCATTGTCTGCTTTATATGCTAATGTTCTGTGGTACTCAGGCCTTGTACTCTCCTCACCCTACATTCTTTTCAAAAGCAGTTTTATGAACTTCCAAGCTTTATGTGAAATCTCCATGCTGATTACTCCTAAACTTAAAAACATCAGGTCTCATCTTCAATGTCTCTGACTCAGTCTTTCCTTACTCTCTCAACCTAAAATTCATTGCTCATTAGACTTGTTCACAGCACCATTTATATTGTCACCAATATATTGTTACATAGTTATATTATAAATCACTGCTTAATGTCTTTTTCCCCTCAGACTGAGTATTTTTAATGCCCGGAATACTGCCTGAAATGTGTGTGTGTACATATGTGTAATATACAAATATAAACTCTTCCAGAACATTTTCTGTTTTATCTATCTTCATGGGTTTTGTTATGTGAAGGAGATTTGTAAATTGTAAGCACTATGCCAGCGGGAGAAAAATACTTTTGAATGTATCATAGTTTGATTTCATCATCTAAAGTTTGGTCAAGAAATGAGTTAAATCTGAGAAAGAAGTGGTCTGCAGCTTTTGACAAGAGTGGCAAAACTTGAATTTCTTACATTAAGAATGATTAATAAAAATCTTTCCCAATACTGTAGTTATAGTACTAGTTTTTTTCTTCAAATATGAAGTTGGAATTGTACAACTTAATTCAGCCTGTACAGAATTCATTCAATGACACAAGCAATTTGTACTTGACTACTAAATGAAATATTGGCAGTTCAAATGCACCCAGCAGCACTGCAGGAAAAAGGCTTATGGAGCTCAGCTCTACTCTGTAACAGACAGGGGCACCATGAGTGAGAACTGACTTGACAGCTACAGGTTTGGTTTTTAATATTCACAATGAAGGGAAGTTAAAAAATAAAATACTCTGTTTATCATTAACACGAATCTCTCAGTAGCATTTTTGCTTGAATAAAGCACGTGCATGCAATATATCTAAATAAGCTGTACTATTTTTTTATTGTTAATTATGCATATGCATTATGGAGATTTTAGAATACACATAAAAATATTAAAAGAAAAATAATTATAATTCCCAATCCCAATGCCCAGACGTAATTGCTACTAACATATTGGTGTTTTTCCTTGCAGGGCTATCTCAGTGTGGTATGTATATTCAATATTACATCAGACGACATTACAGTTTTCCATCTTGATTTTTTAAACTTATTATTATAGTGTGGGGCTTTCAAAAGCTGTTAAGGATTCTTCAAAACACAGTTTTAATAGCTATATAATATCCCATGATTTATATACACCAAAATGTAACCATTCCCATATGGCCAGTTATTAAGCCATTATCTTTCAGCGCCAACCCCACCATTCTACATTCAGCTTTGTGGCTCTGCAGACCTCATGTCTGCTTTTCCAGTTGGCTGCCTGTTGGACTCTGCCAAGACGGAGTTTTAGCGGAAGGCTAGAGAAGGAAGAAAAGCCTCGCTCCTTCTCATCGGCTTCCTGCAGTTTTCATGTTTGTTTTCTGTTGCTGTCAGAGTCACCCCAGTTTCTCTTCTTCACCTGGCAGCAAGAATTTGTTCCGGTAGCTGGTGCTGCGTTCAGTTTGCTGTTCTCCCACAACCAGCCTCATTGTGCCCCCTCAGAGACACCGTCACTAGCTGCCTTGTGTCCCTTCCACAGAAGTCCAGGCATAGGCCTATAGGGTCCTGCTCTGAGCTCAGAGATGCCCGCTCTGACTGAGAAGTGATTTCTCCCTAGAGATTTGAGTTCTAGCTCCATGGACCCATCCTCCAAATTTCCCAGTTTTGATAATCCTAGCCTCTTTGATTTGTTCTCCCAGTCCTCAGAGTGGCAGCTGCTTCTGCAGCCGCTACCTCCATGGCTCCTTAAAGTCCCCCGTTTGCCTTTTTGATTCTCCAATACCTAATAAACGATCCTTTTTTTGGTTTATATAGAACTCTGTAAAAATAACTGTTGTGCTTTTTGTCTCCTCAGGGAGACCACGTAATGGATAGCTTAAGTCCTTTGCCTTATACGCCACTATCATTATTACCGTCATTAATACTTGTTTGGGTATACATCTTTGTATCTCTGATTATGACTTGTAATCTGTTTTTAGATCTGTGTGAGAATACTTATTCTTCAATTCTGATATTTCCTAAGAGGTGGAGACAGTCATGACTGCACTATCTTCAGCCCCTTGTTACAATAAATTTGGAAGCGAGAACTAAGAACATGTACAGAGCTCAGTCCCTGTCCTTCGCCTCTTCATTTTGTGACTCACTGGCCTGCAGAGGTCATGTGCCCTGGTGGGCTTTAGTGGCTTAAGTCTAAAGATAAAAGCTCTGTCCTGGCAGGGGAGGCCCGCAGTTCTCTAGAGGAGCTTGCAACCAGCTAGGCAAGTCTTTGATTCTGGGCTATAATAACGGAAATATCACTGTTGCCACATGACTAAGGCATATTATCAAAAACTCTATCGGTGGCCCAGTTGTCAGTCAGAGACAAAGGCTTCTATTTATAGCGATTCTGTGTCAAAATTTATGAACATTTTGAGTAAGGGCTTTGGAATATATTGTTAATATATTCCAAAATAAAGCAATGCCAATTTCCAGTCTCTATAACAGCATTCTAACTAAAATTAAGTGTTATTATTATTTTTAATAAAACATATTTATAGGTGAATATTTTATATAATTTGTTTAGTATTTTTAACTCCTCACTTAGAATGGTATAGATTATTACCACAAATATTGAGGAAAAAAGCCAAACCTGGATGATCATCACCTTTGCAACACATTTTGAGTATGACTGAGACCAGAATATTGATTTTTATTCTTATTCCTGCTTTCTAGTTATAGCTTAAAAAAAAAAATGAAAGAAGGAAATGGTCATGTGGAACTGAAACAATATTTGTTGGGTATGAAATAGCTTCTGTAGGTTTTCTATGGCTTTGGCTGTATAAAGGCCAACGAAATAACTGTCACTACCACTTGGCTTCTATCTATGGTAATGGTAGTTACCTTGACTGGACATGGGCAAAGACTCCATGAATTAAATTTGGAGGAAATAGTCTCCATGAAAGGAAAATGAAGGTTACAGGAGAAATTTATTCATGCAGCTTCTCTTTGCTTTATAAAGGTTATAATAATATTGACAATAACTATAAAATAATAATCGTACACTACTTCATGCTTGTGTGTAAATAGCTTTTTCAAGTAGAGCTTGTTCAAATACAAAGGCGGTTTCCTTATTCCTGAAATTCAAGGTTTGGACGGAATGAGATATTTAAATGAAGCCAATATAATTTTTTTGATAGATTCATTCCCTAGAATTATCCAAAAATCATTGAAAGATGGAATTTTGCCTCAGTTTTCACTCCCTCTCTGTCTGTAACCTTTGCCTTCTGAATTTGTAGTTTCTTCCACTAAAGGCAAAGGGTGCTTTCTTGCCCCTTGATGTTCAAACATGTGATTTACTTTGGCCAATGGCATGTAAGCTGGTAATGCAAACAGAAGCTTGAGATGTGTTCTTGGGGTTGGATTTGCTCTTTCGTCAGTGCAACAAAAAGAATATGCTTCAAATAGCCCATGGGTCCGAGGAGGATGAAAAAGACACAGGCAGACTTGGACCCGGCCTGCAGCTTGGAGTCAAGTTCAGCAGTGCTCAACCTTGATCAGTCGACCCTCAAATGATCAACAGAAAGGAGTGCAAATAAATACTTCTTTTTGTTTGTTTGTTTCAAGGCACCACATTTTGTAGTAATTTGTCAAAGCATTATTGTCATGTATAAATCATTAAGTTCTGTACTAGGCATTGTCACATGCATTATGTCAGTTAATGCTTCTAACGATCATATGTAGAGTCCCTGGGTAGTGCAGTGTTAAGCCCTGGACTACTAACTGAAAGTTCGGTGGTTCAAACTCACCCAGAGGCACCTTTGAAGTACGGCCTGGAGGTATGCTTCTGAAAAGTTCACAGCCTTGAAAACCTTATGGAGCAGTTCTGCTTTGCACGTGTGGGGTTGCCATGAGTCAGAACTGGTTTGATGGCAACTAACAAAAACAACAATCACATAAGGTAGGTTTTGCTGTGTGCACTTCACACAAGGAAACTGAGGCTAGAGAAGTTAAATAATTTGCTCAAAGCAACCTAGCTAGAAAGCAAAAGAGTGGAAATCAATTTTCATTAGCAGTCAAATCCTACCATTAGTAAAAGTATGTAATTTCTAACAGGACTATTTTCAGTTACTAAGAATCTGTAGGGTTGCATTTCTATGCAATTGACATGAATGTATTTTATTTTGTTGGACTGAAGTTGATTTTGATTTATGGGACAAAGTTGGCACTATAGCATGGTTTTAAAAAAGAGTGCAAAAAAAGTACGTACTATAAAATCAAACTATCTAGGTATGTAACCTGACCCTCAACTTCCTACTTATGTAATATTGGGCAAGTTAATTATGTATTCAGGTTTTTCATTTAACATATATATATATATAAGCTATGTACTTTATATAACCGTTGTGAGAATTACGTGAGTTAATGCACTTAACAAAAAACCCGTTGCCATCGAGTCAATTTGGATTTGCAGTAACCCCATAGGGTTCCCAAGGAGCCGCTGGTGGATTTGAACTGCCAATCTTTTGGTTAACAGCAGAGCTCTGAATCACTGCAGCCAGCAGGACTCACTCCATACTTAATAAGCACTCAATAAGTATTAGTTATTTTTATTATGTGAAATAGATATGGTAACTTTGCTTAACGTTTTGAGGAACTTCGAAGTTCTTTCAAAGTGACTATATTACTTTACAATTTTTATAATTCCACCAGTAAAAAATGAGGGTTCCAATCTCTTCACATTAATTATACTTGATATAATTGTCTTTTTTATTTTTTTACTTTAGGCAACCTAGTGAGTGTGAGGAAACCCTGGCGGTGTAGTGGTTAAGCAGTATGGCTGCTAACCAAAAGGCTAGCAGTTTGAATCCACTGGGTGCTCCTTGGAAACTCTATGGGACATTTCTACTCTGTCCTATACAGTTGCTATGAGCTGGAATCTACTGGATGGCAACTTTTTTTTTTTTTTAAAGTGAGTGTAAAATGTTATCTCATTGTGGTTTTGATTTTCATTGCCTTAAGGAGCCCTCGTGTTCCAATGGTTAAGCAATGGGTTGCTTAACCAAAAGATTGGTGGTTTCAAACCCATACAGTTACTCAGTGGGAGGTGGAAAAAAGACCTATAATCTGCTTCTGTAAAGATTACTGGCTAGAAAACCCTATGGGGCAGTTCTACTCTGTCATATGGGGTTGCTATGAGTTGGAGTTGACTCAATGGCACCCAACAACAACACAATGACTAATGAAGTTGATCATCTTTTACTGTGCTAATTGTCATTTGCATGTCTTCTTTCTGGTAATGTCTATTAGAATTTTTTGCTCATTTTTACTTTAGGTTATTTGTCTTTTTCTATGTAAGAGATTTTATAAATTATGGGAACATGTTTCCTATTAGACATATGATTTACAAGTAATTTTTTTGCATTCTATGAGGTGTCTTTTCACTTTCTTGATGGTGAACAGTGTCTTTAACTTGTATGAATTTCAGTTTATTAATAATATTTTCTTTCATCACTTGTGCTTTTGTCACCATTGGCCACAAAATTTTACTCTTCTGTTTTTCCTAGGAGTTTTATAATCTTATCTCCTATATTTAAGTCTGTGATCCATTTGAGTTAATGTTTGTGTAAGGTAGGATGTAACCAAAAGACATGGCCGTCAGTCGATTCTGACTCATAGCGACCCTATAAGACAGAGTAGAGCTGCCCCATAGACTTTCCAAGGAGTGGCTGGTAGATTTGAACTGCCAACATTTTGGTTAGCAGCAGAGGTCTTAACCACTGTGATACCAGGGCTCCAAAGTGTAATGCAGAGGTTCGAATTCATTATTTTGCATACATATATATATATCTCCAGCATCCCAGCATCATTTGTTGAAAAGACTATTCTTTCCTCTGTGGTCTTGGCACCCATGTTGAAAATCAATTGACTATAAATATAAGGATTTGCTTCTGGGCTTTCAGTTCTATTCCATTGATCTATACGTCTGTCTTCATGCCAGTGCCACACGTTCCTGATCGTTGTAACTTTTTAGTAAGTTTGAAATCAGAAAGCTGTTTTGTTCTTCTTTTTTGGGATTGTTTTGGCTATTCCGGTCTTTTGCATTTCCATGAGAATTTTAAGATCAGGTGGTCTATTTCTGCAAAAGTCAGCTGGAATTCAGACAGAAAATGTATTGAAAGTATAGGTCAATGTGGAGAGATTTGCCATCTTAATATTAAGTCTTCGTGCTCATGGAATTAGGCTATCTTTTCATTTATTTAGGCTTTCTTTAACTTCTTTCAACAATGTTTTGTAGTTTTTAGCTTACAAGCCCTAAAATTTTTTGTTGTTGTTGTTGTTAAATTTATACTTAACTATTTAATTCTACCTATTTTTGGAATTAAATTTTTATTAGAACACAGTCATTATCATTCCTTTACTTACTGTTTATGACTGCTTTCAAGCCGCAATAGGAGAGCTGAGTAGTTGAAACATAAAAAGTTTGTTGACCTCTGGTCTAAAAGAGGTACCATGAATATGCTCTCTGTGTTAATAAGTACTGCAGAAATTATTTTCTACACACACTCTGAGATTTTTAAATTTTCCCTTTAAAGTTGCAATAAATTAACCTTTACAGTGCATGAGTGCTCAGCTCTTATCTTTGGGCCATTGACACTTTGCAATTGCTACCTTCTAAATGACACAATGAGAGTCTCAACAATCTTCAGATTTTACTTTTAGGTTCCAGGTAAGTTGCAGCCTTAAAATCCTCAATATTTTGTGCCTCATAAAACAGTAACACTCAGTTAGTAACCATATCCTTTTTGGCACAAGATGGCAGAATGCCATGTGAGGGAGTTGAATCACCTGGGAGCAAGGCTTTGTGAAGAATCTCTCCGCATTTCTTGGCGTCTTGGAGAAGAGCCTTGTTTGCTGCCTCTGTTGGCTAGGCAAGCCCTTCAACACATGGAGATCCAGACAGTGAGGAAAGAGAAAGACCCGGCCAAATTAATGAAAATACTCTTTCACATTGTTATTGAGCTTGTTATTGCCTCAGATGCTTGTTCAGATTGTGACCGGTACATTAATTGACTTTTGTAGAAAGAAAAATACCTCTTTTGCTAAACAAGAGGAAACAAATAAACAAAAACAACACATACACACAGAATTATACTGGTTTTTTTTTTTTTTTGAAATACTGATTTACCAATACTGTATATGATTTTCAAGAAAATAGACTTCATTGATCTCCTTTGAAGGGGAAGTGAATCAACAACAGGTGGGAGTGACAAAAAAAGAAAAGAAAATTAAATCACAGACCTCGAAACAGACATTGACATACAAAATATGTTGGGGAAAGACACTGACTAATGAGAAGTTTAAAATTTAAAAGCCTGACTTGGAAAGATGCTTATGCGAAGCTCAAATAATTTAGCATAGAAGTTGGTTATATCTGGAATTGCTTGTGATAGCACCATTTTGTGCTCAAATTTAAAATAGTTCTCTGCCCTACTCTAACCAAGACAGCTTAGCTCAGCTGCTCTTTGGAAACCCTATGGGGCAGTTCTACTCTGTCCTGTAGGGTCACTTTGAGTCAGAACCGACTGGAAGGCACCTAACAAGAGCAACAGTTTTTTTAAATACTTTAGAAAGAAGTTAAAACTGTTTAAAACAAAGTTATATTTTAAAAGAGAAGAAAGTTAAATACATTATGAGTTATACATAAAAACTCATTTAAAATCAGAAATGTTTCCATCTATAAACCTAATTTTTAAACATTGTGGAAAAGATTGAAGAAATAATATAATCATTAAATTTTCAAAATAGTCTAGCATCTAATGATATGAGATAAAAACAATTGTTAGCAAAGTGTAATAGGAAAAAGGTCACCAAAATATGTGCTATTCATAGTAAGTGTTAATGGTGAGCATGCACCAATGCCTCTGGATTTAGGCTTCCTAGAGCCCATTCTTTGGGAGTCCCTGGGTGGTGCATTCAGTTTATGTGCTTAGCTGCTAACCAAAAACTGGCTGTTAGAGTTCACCCAGGGACACCTCAGAAGAACGCCCAGGGGATCTACTTCTGAAAAATCAGCCATTGAAAACCCTGTGGAGTTCAGTTCTACTCTGACACAGGTAAAGTTGCCATGAGTTGGGCTGGATGAGTGCCTTAGTCATCTAGTGCTAACAGAAATACCACAAGTGGATGGCTTTAACAAAGAGAAATTTATTCTCTCACAGTCTAGTAGGCTAGAATCCAAATTCAGGGTGTCAGTTCCAGCGGAAGGCTTTCTCTTTCTGTCTGCTCTGGAGGAAAGTCCTTCTAGTCAATCTTCCCCCAGACTAGGAGCTTCTCTGCGCAGGAACCCTGGGTCCTAAGGCCACGCTCTTCTCCCCGGTGCTCCTTTCTTGGTGGTATGAGGTTCCCAACTCTCTGCTTGCTTCCCTTTCCTTTTATCTCTTGTAAGATAATAGGTGGTGCAGGCCAAGCCCCAGGAAAACTCCCTTTACATTGGATCAGGGATGTGACCTGAGCGAGGGTGTTATATTCCACCCTAATGGAATCGACTCGACGGCACCGGGTTTAATCCTCTTTAACCACAGGTAGAGATTATGATTTATAATATGTAGAAAAATCACAAAAGGGAATCATGGCCTAATCTAGTTGAAACATATTTTGGGGGGACATAATTCAATCCATGACACTGAGATAAGGGGCCATTTCAATTTCTTTTTCTTACGAACCGTGTTAACCCTACATTATTAATTCGGCGTTAGTTTTTTTTTTTTTTTGCTTATCCAAAACCTCTATTTATTCTTCATGAACCTGGTTGCGAGGAATATGACTTCATTTCAATCTTCTCCCATGTGATGTATTTCCTATGGCTGTTTAATTTAGATTGTGAACTTATTACATTCATTAAGAATTATGTCAGCCTCTCTGACTAAGGTCCAAAGAATGCCGAGAGCTAACAGTGAATATCAATGATAATAACAAGGAGAATCTTAGATGTGGAAGGTTGTTTTTTGATATCATAAGTGTGGCACTTTTAGCTTGCCAAGGAAGAAATTCAGAGCCCAAAGTGAAGCCCTTTTCCAAGGGCAAATTAGCTTAAGCTGATTAACCAAGGGGAAAATAAATTACTTTGGAAACTCAAGTACCAGTATTATTGGCAAAATTACGATTTATATAGGTTTACATAATACAAAAACAAGGTCAAATCTTATGATTAAATGTTTGGTATGCAGGATGTCATAAAAAATTATGTATTAATGAAAATAATAACAGAATCACATGAATTATCCAATAGGATCTATTGACTTTCATAAAAGTGTGTGGAATTCTTTCAGGGGAAAATAGATGTATAATATAATCATTAGATATTTCAAGGGAAACTGAACAAACTGGAAATACAGACATAATTAACTATAAAGCATCAAGAGTTTTCACAAATATGTTTACCTAGTTTCTGAAAAATTGGCACAATTTTGTTCTTAGACGTATTAGTTTTTGTTAGTAAGCTGCTTCTAGAAAAGAAGTAAATATGCATAATAATTACATACAATTTGGAAGATAAACATGGTTTTGTGATGTGTACTTGCATTTATATTTTTAAAATATTAATATTTATTTACAGATTTTACTGCAAAATAGTTTGAACATGCAAAAATAAATGCCATTTATCCAGCAACCGGCTTGAGAAGTAAAATATTACCGATAGCCTCCTAACGCCTCCCTGAGAGCATTTTCCTCCATTCCCTACTTAGGAGATCACCACTCTACTGTTGATGATTTTTATTCCTGTATATTTCTTGGAAACTCTTTGGGGCAGTTCTACTGTGTCCTATAGGATCGATATGAGTCAGAATCGGCTCGACAGCACTGGGTTATATTTCTTATACTTTCACTCTATATGTGTAAACTTAAGCAATGTATACTATTAAGTTATGTGTTTTTAAACTTCACATAAGCAGCATAGGGTAGGCATTTCTATTTTCTTCCTTACACCTTTTTTTAGATCAAATGTCTCATAGGACAATGAGTTGGTAATATGGCCTTCAGATCTTCAAATTTTCTGAATATCACGCAGTTGGCTCTCAAAGTGTTTGTACTAATTCCTGGTCCTTCTGGCAGCAGACACGCGTTCCTTGTGTTCTACGTGCTGGCTAGTACTTGGTATTTTCAGTTTTGTTCATAATTGCCAATCTAAACAATGTGCAGTGGTATCTCATCTTGGTTTTAAGTTATATCTTTCTTATTATTAGAGACATTGAGCAATTATAGTTTTTTCAAAATCTATTGGTCACTGGAGCCCTGGTGGGGCAGTGGTTAAGAGCTTGGCTGCTAAGCAAAAGGTCAGCATTTCGAAGCCACCAGCTGCTCCTTGGGAACCCTATGGGGCAGTTCTACTCTGTCGTATAGGGTTGCTATGAGTTGGAATCAACTCAAAAATTTTTCTTTTCTTTTTATTAGTCATTAAAATATCCACTTTTGTGAATTTTCTGCTCATTTCTTTTTCTTTTGTTTTAAATTGTTTTGAGGGAGTTCACTTATTAATGTAATCAGGATAGGTTGTTGTAGTTTGTTAGGTGCTGTCGAGTCGGTTCTGACTCATAGCGACCCTATGCACAACAGAACGAAACACTGCCCGGTCCTGAGACATCCTTACAATGTTGTTATGCTTGAGCTCATTGTTGCAGCCACTGCGTCGGTCCACCTCGGTGAGGGTCTTCCTCTTTTCCACTGACCCCGTATTTTGCCAAGCATGATGTCCTTCTCCAGGGATGGATACCTCCTGATAACACGTCCAAAGTATGTAAGACGCAGTCTCACCATCCTTGCCTTTAAGGAGCATTCTGGTTGTACCTCTTCTAAGACAGATTTGTTTGTTCTTTTGGCAGTCCATAGTATATTCAATATTTTTCACCAACACCACAATTCAAAGGTGTCAATTCTTCTTCATTCTTCCTTATTGTCCAGCTTTCACATGCATATGATGCAATTGAAAATACCATGGCTTGGGTCAGGCACACCTTAGTCTTCAAGGTGACATCTTTGCTCTTCAACACTTTAAATAGGTCCTTTTTGCAGCAGATTTACCCAATGCAATGAGTCTCTTGATTTCTTGACTGCGGCTTCCATGGCTGTATGCAGCTTTTTCTTTCACTTTTTTTTTTTTTTTGATGACATTCTTAAGGATTGTGTTTGGTAGTGTTTAGGAAATACCTTTTTACCGTGTGACCATAAAAATATCTCCTTTATCTTATAAAAATTTTAGTTTAGAAAGATGTGAAGTAAGTATCCAGTTTTATTTAAATTATGCTATTTTAATCTGTATTAAGTTATGCTATTTTTATTTATCTTATGTAATTCTAATTTATGTTGTCTATAAAAAAAGATTTTTTTTTCTTTTTTATGTTTCTTTTCGGATATTTATTCTTTCAGCATCATTTACTGAAAATTCCATTCCTTCTTCCAATCATTGGCAACGTCACCTGTATTAGTCTCTGTTCGGTTCTATTTCGTTTTTCTGTTATCTCCTTCTCTTAACTAATATCTTAAATGTCATGGTTTTACAATATGCTGTGGTATCTTTTGTAGCAAGGCCTTCAAATTTATTCCTATTCTTCAAAATTATTTGAGCTATTTTGGCCTCTTTTTTTTCCCACATAACTGTTAGAATCAGTGAATTAAAATGCATAAAAATCCCTGTTGGGACTTTGATTGTAATTGCATTACATTTGTGTGTGAAATTGGGGACAATTGGCATCTTTGTGACCGTGAATCATCTAATCCACTATTGAGATATTACTTTCCAGTATCTAGATCTGATATATGATTTGGAATAAATTTTTATAATTTTCTCCATAAAGATCATGCACATTTTAAAAAATTTTTGTGGTAAAATTTAGGTAACAAAACATTTGCCACTTTATCCATTTTAATTACTTTCACCATGTTGCTCACCAATCACCACTATCCAATTTTAATTGATTTTCACCTCCCAAAACAAACTTTCAATTTTGTTGATTCTTTCTTTAGTTTTTCTATTTCCTATTTCATTTACCTCTGGTCTGGTCTAGTCTTTATTAATTACTTCCTTCTGGTTCCTTTTCCACAATCTATATAGTATCTATCTGAGTCTTTTCCCTATTACTGATTTCTCTTCAGACTATAACTTTTTCTTGCCTTTTTGTTTGCCTCATATTTTCTTTTGAAATGCATGCATGTTTTATAAGACAGTAGGAACTGAGGTAAAACAAAACTAGTTGCCATTGAGTTGATTTCAACTCATGGTGACCCATGTATATCAGAGTAGAGCTATGCTTCATAGGGTTTTCAGTGGTTGATTTCTTGAAAGCAGATCACCAGGCCTTTTTTCCAAGGAGTCTCTAGGTAGGCTTGAACCTCCAACATTTTGGTTAGTGGCCAAATACATTAGCTGTTTTTACCACCCAGGGACTCACAGAAACTGAGTTAAATATTTTTTATTCTTTGAGATAAGCTCAACTTTTCTTCCATTAGGAGTTTAGCATAGGTATTTGTGTTACTATCTTCAGGAGTTAGGCTGGGTTTGAAGTTTTTTGTTATTGTCATTATTTCCACTCCACTAGAGACTTCAAATTCCTCTAATAATACCTTGTGTTTATGTTGAGTGAATTTGCCAGTGCTTTTATTCCTGAATATATTCTCCCTCTTTACTTCGGATCTCTCTGCTTGGCTTCGGGTCTTCCTTTTGTGTTGCTTCTGTCTATTGCAGCAATGTCTTCCCCAGCTTGGTTTGTAAATATTATCCTCTAATAAAAGGACCCAAGGATCCTTGGTGAAATGGCTGATTCTAAGGATGGGCAAAGAAAAATACAAGATGAGCCTGGAACATCTTGTGGTTTTGGAAAGTAAGTGAGAGCTAGGAAAAAAAAAAAAAAAAAGGATGGACATAAAAACAAACTGAAAAAAGCCTCAATAAAATCCTGAGGGTGAATCTTTTGATTAGCAGCCTGAGCTCTTAACCACTCTGCCACCAGGGATCCCAGGAGTCCATACTGCTATTAATTCATTATTTTGTAAAGGAATACATTTGATCAATATATAAATGGAAAGGGATATAGCTTTCTTACTGAAGACTTCAAATAATAACTAAAAGAATGAGGGAAATAGAAAATCACCATTGGAACGTCACAGCAATAATTGCTGCAGGCAAAGTTTACTGTTCGTAGATTCTGTATACACCTCCCACAGCTCTTTTCTATATTCCTAACCATGCTATAAAGAGCCCTGTTGGTGTAACAGTTAAGTACTTAGCTGCTAACAGAAAGCATGGCAGTTGGAACTCATCTATTGGCTCCATGAGAGAAAGCCCTTGTGATGTGCTTCCATAAAGATTATAGCCTAGAAAACCCTAAGGGACAGTTCTACTTTGTTACATGAGGTTGCTAGGAGTTGGAATCAACTTGGCAGTACCCAACCATAACAAAAACCATTCTTCTATAACTAAATCAGTGATTAAAAAAAAAAAAAATCGAGTCCTTCCATACTTAAATGTGTTGTGTCCCTTAGAAAACACATACAATCGTCAGAATCTTTGGTCTTAGAGTTGTTTGGTGCTTCAGTAGTTTGTCTTTCAACAGATAGTGCCCAATAGAAGGCTAGTAGATATCTTCTAAAGGGTGAGTACTTGGCATTGCACCAGGCAACCATCCAGTCCAACCAACCATCAGACCAACGACTGATACTGTAGCACTTCTTATGACTTTTGCCAGAGGCTGCTCTCAGCATGGGTCTCCTTAGCCACGTTGGTTATATCAGAGGACTAGGGTTTTCACAAGGTCACAGGAAAGCTGACTATGCTTTTGATTTTTTGAGTCTCATTCAGTGCTTGCTGCTACTCTTTTATCAGTTCAGAAACACATCTTTTGTGTGTTCTTTGGTACGTAGACCCCAGGACTGCATCTGCCTGTAGGCTTTGATTCTTTTAGAATCCAAATAATCAGACACTGTCAGGAAAGTATGTAACCGCCCTGTCAGTAGTTTGGTTTGTTGGAAACAGTGGCCTCAGGTATCACTTCAGCAAACCAAGCAAGGATTACTTACTTAAAGAATTCACAAGGAAGTCAGTATGGTTGGCACTCATGGATGAGTGATTAAAAATGTTCTTCAAGTCACTTGGGTTGCAGGCTTTTTAATTTTTAAAGATCATGACATATATTATATATATGTATACCCAGTGCCGTCTAGTCTACACATAAATTTGGCTGTTCATTTTAAAGATATCTTATTTTTATCACCTGGAATTATTAATATGTACACATAGGGATAATGGCCCACAATGATAATATATGAGCGCAAATTGAAATGGAAGATTCTCTGCAAAACTAACATAAATGTATCATGGCTACGACCTGTTCGTCTAAGCTATTTTGTTTAACTATTTAAAATGAGACTTCTTCCTTTACCTTCATCATCACCCATTAACCATTTATTACATGGTTATATGAAGTTATGAATCTGCAGTAAAAATCTGTTAAAACTAAGAAAAAAATCATGCTTTTCTATTCTATTTTTTTTGTAGAATTCGGTTAACAACAACCTAGAAGAGAGCGGTCTCCATTTTAATGTTCAAGGATCCAATGTATCAGCCTCCCAGTTTTAGCTGAATAGCTACAAATTCTTTCTTCTAAGCTTCAGTAGGTTCCCTTTCACCTATAGTCCATTTTTTTATGCTTATTTTTTTTTCCTTTTATTAACTAGTTTTCAGACTAATGATTTTGTTCTTTAGCATTCTCCAAATGGTCAATGAGATTTTTAAAATAAAATTTTAAACTTAACTATTTACATATACTTATAAAGTGTTATAATTTATTACAGCTATTATTCATGTTGATTCTTATATTGTCCCACCTTTAACCCATCAGAGCATCTTCCAGTTGACCTAGTATGTGGTCTGTCTTGGTGAATGTTCCATGTGTGCTTGAGAATGTATGTTCTGCCATTGTCGGATGAAGTATTCTATAAATGTCAATTACATCCAGGTGATTAGTGGTACTGTTCAGTTCAACCATATCACTATTTTCTGCCTGCTGGATCTGTCAATTACTAATAGAGGGGTGTTGGAATCTCTAACTGTCATAGCGGTTTTATCTGTTTCTACTTGCTGTTTGATCTACTTTTGCCTCACATGTATTGAATCTGTTATTAGGCACATACACATTAAGTATTGTTTTGTGTTCTTGGAGAATTCACCCTTTTATCACTATGTAGTGCCCGCCTTTCCCCGATAATTTTCCTTGCCCTGAATTTGGCTTTGTCTGAAATTAACATAGCTGCTCCAACTTTCTTTTAATATCTTTCTATATCCCTTTACTTTTAATCTACCTGTGTCTTTATAAAGTGGGTTTCTTATAGACAACACGTAGTAGAATTTTGGCTTTGTGTGTATGATTCTTTTCTTTTTTTAGAAAATCCATTCAGATATTCTCTCTTTTTTTAATTGGTGTATTTAGACCATTCACATTAAAATAGTTATTGACATAGTTGGATTAATATCTACAATTTGGCTCCTATTAATTTCTATTTGCTGGTAAGTGGTTTTTATTTGCTGCCCCTGTTCTTTGTTCCTTCTGCTCCTTCCCCATTTCTCCTCCTCTTCCTCTTCTTCTTCCTCCTCTTCTTCTTCTTTCTTTGTATTCCACTCTTCTATAGATTTAATTGAGCATTTTATATAATAATATTTTATATCCTCTGTTACCATAAAATTATGTTGTTATTGCGCGCTGTTGAGTTGATTCCAACTCATAAAGACCTCACAGAGCAGAGTAAATCTACCCGTAATCTTTCCAAGGAGCAGCTGGTGGATTTGAACTGCTGACCTTTTGGTTAGCAGCTGTAGCTCTTAACCACTGTGCCACCAGGGCTTCATATCAAGTATACTTTTCTTTGAGATCAGGGAACCAGAGTCACTGTCTTAGTCTTGGTTCTCTAGAGGACCAAAACCAGTGAAGTGTATATATAAAAATATAAAGAGAGATTTACTTTAAGGAAATGGCCCATACTATTATGAAGAAATTGTTCACACCATTGTGGGTGCTGGTAAGTCCCAAATTCATGGGTCAGATAGCAGACTGAAGACCTCTGCTGGCTTATGTGGTGGCAGGGGCTGAAGAACCCAAAGTCGGCAGGTCAAGTGGTAGGCTGAAGACTTCTGTGGACTTATGTCTCAAGAACCAGAGGTCAGGTGACAAGAAGACTGCAGGGTGGGGGTGGGGGGGAGAGAGAGCCTTGCCAGAACATCCATTTATATACTAAAGGCAGGCCACACCCCCAAGGAAATGCCCCTTTCAAGTAAGTGGCTGATCACATCAGCTCACATCATGGAGGTGATTAACGTATATTATATTATGGAAGGGCAATCAATCCAATGTCTGCCAAACCACTGAGAATCATAGCCTAGCCAAGTTGACACATAACATTAGCCATCACAGTCACACACAAAAAAGACAGCATGTCCATCTATAAGCCAAGGAACACCAAGATATGCCTGGGGCTATCAGAAACTGAAAGGGACAAGTAAAGATCTGTCCCTAGAAGTTACAGGAAGAGAACATTGCCCTGCTTATACTCTGAACTCAGACTTGTAGCCTCCAGAACTGTGAGACAACAAATTTCTGTTATTTAAAGGCACTTTGTGGAATTTGGTAGCCCTAGGAAAAAAAGACACAGAGTATTCTTAATTCCTCTCTCCCATCCCTTATGACAGTGCTATCTTTCATTTCACTTCTCAGTATGCTATAATCATATAATATATTGTGAAAGAGAGAAAAGACTAAGATGGATATCAGAGAAGACTCTGAAACTTGCTCTTGAGCGTCGAGCGGCTAAAGCAAAAGGAAGAGTTGATGAAGCAAAAGAACTGAACAGAAGATTTCAAAGGGCCTCTCGAGAAGACAAAGCAAAGCATTATAATGATATGTGCAAAGAGTTGAAGATGGAAAACCAAAAGGGAAGAACATGCTCGGTGTTACTCAAGCTGAAAGAACTGAAGAAAACATTCAAGCCTCGAGTTGCAATAGTGAAGGATTCTATGAGGAAAATATTAAAAGATGAAGGAAACATCAAAAGAAGATAGAAGGAATACACAGAGTCATTATACCAAAAAGAATCAGTTGATGTTTAATCATTTCCAGAGGTGGCGTATGATCAGGAACCGATGGTACTGAAGGGAGAAGTCCAAGCTGCTCTGAAGGCATTGGTGAAAAACAAGGCTCCAGCAATTGATGGAATATCAATTGAGATGTTTCAACAAATGGATGCAGCACTGCATGTGCTCACTCATCTATGCCAAGAAATATGGAAGACAGCTTCCTGGCCAACTGACTGTAAGAGATCCATATTTATGCCTATTCCCAAGAAAGGTGATCCAACTGAATGTGGAAATTATAGAACAATATCACTAATATCACATGCAAGCAAAATTTTGCTGGAGATCATTCAAAAACGGCTGCAGCAGTACATCGACAGGGAACTGCCAGAAATTCAGGCCGGTTTTAGAAAAGGACATGGAACCAGGGATTTCATTGCTGATGTCAGATGGATCCTGGCTGAAAGCAGAGAATACCAGAAGGATGTTTACCTGTGTTTTATAGACTATGCAAAGGCATTCGACTGTGTGGATCATAACAAATTATGGATAACATTGCGAAGAATGGGAATTCCAGAACACTTAATTGTGCCCATGAGGAATCTTTACAGAGATCAAGAGGCAGTTGTTTGGACAGAACAAGGGGATACTGATTGGTTTAAAGTCAGGAAAGGTGTGTGTCAGGGTTGTATTCTTTCACCATACCTATTTAATCTGTATGCTGAACAAATAATATGAGAAGCTGGACTATATGAAGAAGAATGGGGCATCAGGATTGGAGGAAGACTCATTAACAACCTGCGTTATACAGATGACACAGCCTTGCTTGCTGAAGGTGAAGAGGACCTGAAACAATTACTAATGAAGATCAAAGACCACAGCCTTCAGTATGGACTACGCCTCAACATAAAGAAAACAAAAGTCCTCACAACTGGACCAATGAGCAACATCATGATAAATGGAGAAAAAATTGAAGTTGTCAAGGATTTCATCTTACTTGGATCCACAATCAACAGCCATGGAAGCAGCAGTCAAGAAATCAAAAGATGCATTGCATTGGGTAAATCTGTTGCAAAGGACCTCTTCAAAGTGTTGAAGAGCAAAGATGTCACCCTGAAGACTAAGGTGCGCCTGACCCAAGCCATGGTATTTTCAATCACATCATATGCATGCGAAAGCTGGACAATGAATAAGGAAGACAGTAGAAGAGTTGACGTCTTCGAATTGTGGTGTTGGAGAAGATACTGAATATACCAAGGACTGCCAAAAGAATGAACAAATCTGTCTTGGAAGAAGTGCAACCAGAATGCTCCTTAGAGGCAAGGATGGCGAGACTGCATCTTACATACTTTGGACATGTTGTCAAGAGGGATGAATCCTTGGAGAAGGGCATCATGCTTGGCAGAGTACAGGGTCAGTGGGAAAGAAGAAGACCCTAAAATGATGTGGATTGACACAGTGGCTGTAACAATGAGCTCAAGCATAACAACGATTGTAAGGATGGTGCAGGACCGGGCAGTGTTTCGTTCTGTTGTGCATAGGGTCGCTATGAGTCGGAACCGACTTGACAGCACCTAACAACAACAACGTTATTATTATTTTGAAGAAATTGTTTTATGTTAGATCAGTTAAGAATAAGAAACATAAAATATTTTACATTCATTTATTTCCTCTCACTCTTCCTTTCTTCATGTAGACCTGATATTTCTGCTGTCTTATTCACTCTCTCAGTCCCAATTCACATACCCATCATCCAAAGAGAAACAGCTCATTCACATTGCACTGATTTCAGGACATGGCTTGGATACAGCCTTTGATATATTAATATATTTAAGTGCAACTATGTATCTGAAAATAGACTGCATTCAAATTAGTACTTATGTTACTTTGGGTTTCTTATTCTTCAATATGGCTAGGTGATATTCTGCCTCAGTGAGAGGATTCAAAATAGTTGTTCAAAATGTAAAAGCTTTTTAAAATAAGCCAAATGTTTTTGTGAAAAGACTCAAAGTAGTGTAGCTTGGGGGGAATAATTTCCATGGCAATATTTCTTGGTATCATAGCCAGATGTTACTTATGCTTTTCATGCGTTGACAGACTGCTTGCATTTCCCGTCATGTCAACTCAAACTCATCCTTGAATCTGGCAAAACACTTTCCATAGAATACAAAGCAGGGGACCGTTTAAGCAACATGAGAAAATACATTCTCAAAACCTGTTTCTAAATGCTTTCATGTGACCTTGCTTTGGGTTTAGGCTTCAGGGTAACAACCAGGACTAAAAATTTCGTCTTCTTTGCTTTTAGGTCTGCCTATTTTTTTTTTTTTTTATGTTTGGTAAGGAATTTCAGTTAGTCAAGCCTGCCTAGCCTACTGAAGTAGGGGCCAAACTGGTCTCCCTTCTTTCATGCTTTATTCAATCAACCCATTTTCCTCATTACTTGCTGCATCTTTTCATTCCTCACTCAGTCTGGAAAACTCTTACTCATCCTTCACGTCTCAGGTTCATTGCAACTTCTCGGGGAATCCTTCTCACCTTTCTCCTCAGTAAGTTAGGTCCACTTTTAAACTCTTCATCCACCCTATTTGCAACACTTGGCACAATTTGAATTATTTAGTTAATTGTTTCAGGTGATTTGTCTTGCCACAATTTGAATTATTTAGTTAATTGTTGCAGGTGATTTGTCTGATCTATATTTTTACCACTGGACTGTGAGTTCCAAAAGGGAAGGCCCTGTGCTGATTTTTATTTTGATGTCCCTGGCTTTGAATAGGAAGCCCGGGTGTCGTAGTGGTTAAGTGCTACTGCTACTAACCAAAGGGTTGGCAGTTAGAATCCACCAGGTGTTCCTTGGACACTCTATGGGGCAGTTCTACTCTGTTCTATAGGGTTGCTATGAGTTGGAATCAAGTCTACAGCAATGGATTTTGTTTTTGTTTTTTTATTCTTTAGCATTGAATACAGTGCCCACAAAATAGAAAATACAGAATATTTTTGACTTACTATAATTCTGTTTTGAGGATGAGATGCTAAAGTCCAATCAATGACAAAGTGTTACTTTCCTTGGTTGATTCTCTGGGCATATATTTCCCTTAGGAAAGGCTGAAGGAACTTGCAAGGCAGAGTGCTGTAATTTGTTCCCTTGCCAAATAGCATCATAATTTAATGTTAATTGTGCACCATACACCACCATCACTTAAAATTCAGGCTCAGTTTTTCCTCCCTCTCTTTGTAATTCTTTTGCTCATAATTTGAGATCTGTTTCACTAATGCTAAGATGTCCAAGTTTCTATAAATAAATAAATAAATAAAATGATTTGAAAATTTTACCCCTGGTTTCCTCATTAAAGAGTTTCAAGGAAATTCAAAATACACATGTTGTGAACAGGCTATTTTATTGTTTTTCAATGTGTTAAGTTTGTATTTTATTGTTTGAAGATGTGGCTCATTAGTTTATGTTTTATTTGTTATTTTATGTATATGTTTCAACTTGTATTAGCAATAAAATAAGATAACACTTTAGAATGGATGCCCCTGAGCAATTCAAGCAACTTCAAAATTGCAGTTTGACTTCAATCTATGCCAAAATCCAGCCTGGGCTGGTCACACATGCATACACAGATTCTTCAAATATATTGTTAATTGTTAAATTAATACCTAATTTAGAGAAATCAAAATATATTGACAAAATGGTAATAATCACCACTCACACATGGAACAAAAAAGGAAGCTAACTACTGAAAATTTCAAGTCATCACCTTGCCACAGATCTGTGGATGTATTTTATCTATAATTAGAAAAGTAAAAAACAGTTCCTTTGACCTTGAAAATAAATGTTGCAGTATGTCAGTGGAAGTTAATACAGATTTTAAAACTGTAAAATAATTTTATTGTGAACTTATAATATTATCTTCTGGTAAATTGTGGAATAGTGATAAGCAGAAATGCTTCTAGAGTGAATGCACCTTGAATCTGAACCCCATTTCTACATTTAGGGGACCCTGCAACTTATATATCTGGATAGAAGTTGCAAACATGAAATACTTTCCCAGACTTCCTTGAGCTTGGGTAAGTTACCTAGGCTCAGTTAATGGCGTATAACCCATTGTGGTCAAGTCGACCCTGACTCGTAGTGATCCTATACAACAGAGTAGAGCTGCCCTGTAGGGTTTCCAAGCAGCAAATGGTGGATTCAAATTGCAGACCTTTTGGTTTGCAGCCAAGCTCTTAACCACTATGCCACCAGAGCTCCCGATGGGGTATACCTGTCCACAATATTGAACCTGGATTTGTGACAGAAAGTAGTACGATCTATGGGATAATCCATTCCGGTGGATGAAAGCAGCAGTCACAGCAACAGTAGGTCTCCAGATACAGCTTGGGTGGTGGTTAATGGTGTTGCCCTGTGAAGAGCAGTGACAGCAACAGTAGTCCAAATCCTGGCACAGAAAATTCAGTCATCATGATTTTGTGATATGATGCTCATTATCGTCCAGTGTCGCTGGTGGGGAGACCCTGGTGTCGTAGTGGTGAAGAGCTACAGCTGCTAACCAAAAAGGTTGGCAGCTCGAATCCACCAGGTGCTCCTTGGAAACTCTATGGGGTATTTCTGCTCTGTGCTATAGGGTCTCTATGAATCAGAATCGACTGGACCGCAATGTTCTTTTTTTTTTCCCATTCTTGGTGATTCTGTAAGATACCGAAATCTTTAAATTATTCAATATCCATTTCAGCCTTCTCTGCTTAAATGAGTTACACTCAATTTCTACATCTGATCAATATTTCTGAAGGAAACAGTGTCTACACTTTGCAAAATGCATATGTATATATCTGCCATTATTTCCAATAACCTCAGCTCAAAATTCTTAATAGCATTTTAACTTTCACATACCAAAATGCTATTTCCGTAACTCTAATTATTTCATTAGAAAAAAAATCATATGCAATTTTTTCTAGTAAAAATAATCACATTTAAGTAGGAGTTTATAACTAATTTACTCCTGTTAGAAATACTGTAGATTTGGCTCAGTTGATGGGGTTTCTATTTTTTGTTGTTCGAAATACTGAACTTGTTTGTGTTGTCATAGGTTACACCTCTTGAACTGCTAAAAGTAATAAATTAATTTTCTAGAAATATAAGACAGTTCTGATGTTTTTTTAGGTGCCATCGAATTGGTTCCAATTTATAGAGGCCCTATGTACAACAGAATGAAACACTGCCCGGTCCTGCCCCATCCTCACAATTATTGTTATGCTTAAGCCAATCGTTGCAATCACTGTGTCAACCCATCTTGTTGAGGGTCTTCCTCTCTTTCGTTGACCACCTACTTTTCCAAGTATGACGTCCTTCTCCAGGGTCTAGTCCCTCCTGATAACATGTCCAAAGTATGTGAGACAAAGTCTCACCATCCTTGCTTCTGAGTATTCTGGCTCTACTTCTTCCAAGACAGATTTGTTCTTTCTTCTAGCAGTCCATGGTGTATTTAACTTTCTTTGCCAACGCCATAATTCAAAGGCATCAATTCTACTTCGGTCTTACTTATTCATTGTCCAGCTTTCGCATGCATATGAAACAATTAAAAACTCCATGACTTGGGTCTGGTGTACTTTCCTTTTAAAACACTTTAAAGAGGTTTTTCGCAGCAGATTTGCCCAATGCAATAGGTAATTTGATTTCTGAACCGCTGCTTTCATGGGAGTTGATTGTGGATCCACGTAAAATGAAATCATTGACAACTTCAATATTTTCTCCATTTATTGTGATGTTCTTTATTGGATCAGTTGTGAAGATTTTTGTTTTTTTTGTGTTGAGGTATTATCTATACTAAAGGCTATAGTCTTTGATCTTCATCAGTAAGTGCTTCAAGTTCTCCTCACTTTCAGCAAGCAAGGTTGGGTCATCTGCATATCACAGATTGTTAATGAGTCTTCCTCTACTCCTGATGCCTGACTCTTTATATAGCCCAGTTTCTTGGATTATTTGTGCAGCATACAGATTGAATAAGTACTTTGACAGGAAACAGCCCTGACACACACCTTTCCTAATTTTCTGTGTCCCTTTGTTTTGTTCAAACAACTTCCTCTTGGTCTGTGTACAGTTTCCTCATGACACAATTAAGTGTTCTGGAATTCCCATTCTTTCAATTTGTTATGATCCACACAGTCAAAAGCCTTTGCATAGTTAATAAAGCAAAGGAAACTAAAACGTAAATAAATAAATATTTTATTTATTTATGTTTTAGTTTTTGTAAAAGAAAACACAGTTTTTTAGTTATTGTAAAATAAAACACAAAGAATATCTCTCTGGTCTTCTCTGCTTTCAGCCAAGATCTATCTGACATCAGCAGTGATATCTCTTGTTCCAGGTCCTCTTCAGAATCCAGCTTGAATTTCTAGTAGTTCCCTGTCAATGTACCGTTGCAACCACTTTTGAATGATGTTCAGTAAAATTTTACTTGTGTAGGATATTAATGGAATCGTTTTATAATTTCAGCATTCTGTTCAATCAACTTTCTTAGGAATGGGCACAAATATGGGTCTCCTCCAGTTAGTTGGCCAGGTAGCTGTCTTCCAAATTTCCTGGCGGAGACTAGTAACACTTCCAGGGCTACATCTGTTTGTTGAAACGTCTCAAATGGTGTTCCGTCACCTCCTGGAGCTTTTTTTTTTCTTTGCCAATATCTTCCGTGCAACTTGGACATCTTCCTTCAGTACCATTGGTCCATGATCATACGCTACTTCCTGTGATGGTTGAATGCCCACCTATTTTTTTTGGTACATTGACTCTGTGTATTCCTCCTGTCTTGTTTTGATGCTTTCTGGGTCATTTAATATTTTCCCCGTAGATGCTTTCAACATTGTACTCCGGAGTTGAATTTTTTTCTCAGTTCTTTCAGCTTGAGTAATGCTGAGCTTGTTCTTCTCTTTTGGTTTTCTAACTCCAGGTTTTAGTACATTTCATAATAATGCTTTACTTTGTCTTCTCGAGCTGCCCTTTGAAATCTTCTGTCCAACTCTTACTTCATTTCTTCCTTTTGCTTTAGCTACTCGGCATCTGGGACCAACTTTCAGTGTCCTTTCTGACATCCACTTTGGTCTTTTCTTTCTTTGCTGTCTTTTTTTTTTTTTTTTTTTATTAAGCTTCAAGTGAACATTTACCATTCCAATCAGTCTGTCACATGTAGGTTTACATACATCTTACTCCCTTCTCCCACTTGCTCTCCCCCTATTGAGTCAGCCCTTACAGTCTCTCGTTTCGTGCCAATTTTACCTTCTTCCCTCTCTCTCTATCTTCCCATCCCCCCTCCAGTCAAGAGTTGCCAACACACTCTCCCGTGTCCACCTGATTTAATTAGCTCACTCTTCATCAGTATCTCTCTCCCCCCCACTGACCAGTCCTTTTCATGCCTGATGATTTGTCTTCGGGGTTGGTTCCTGTCCTGTGCCATCAGAAGTTCTGGGGAGCATTGTCTCTGGGATTCCTCTAGTCGCAATCATACCATTAGGTGTGGTCTTTTAATGAGAATTTGGGGTCTGTATCCCATTGGTCTCCTGCTCCCTCAGGAGTTGTCTCTTGTGCTCCCTGACAGGGCAGACATCGATTGTGGCCGGGCACCAACTTGTTCTTCTGGTCTCAGGATATTGTAGGTCTCTGGTTCAAGTGGCCCTTTCTGTCTCTTGGGTTCTTAGTTGTCGTGTGACCTTGGTGTTCTTCCTTTGCCTTTGCTCCCGGTGGGTTGAGACCAATTAATGTATTTTAGATGGCTGCTTGTTGGCATTTAGGACCCCAGGTGCCACAATTCAAAGTGGGATGCAGAGTGTTTTCATAATAGAATTGTTTTGCCCATTGATTTAGAAGTCCTCTCAAACCAAGTTCCCCAGACCCCAGCCCCTGCTTCGCTATCCTTTGAAGCTTTCATTTTATCTCGGAAACCTCTTTACTTTTAATCCTGTCCAATTAGGCTGACCTTCCTTGTTTTGAGTGTTGTCTTTCACTTCACCCAAAGCAGTTCCCATCTACAGATTGATCAATAAAAAGCCCTCTCCCTGCCTCCCTCCCTCCCTCCCCCCTTTGTAACCACAAAAGTATGTGTTCTTTTCCGTTTTTTCTATTCCTCAAGATCTTATAATAGTGGTCTTATATAATATTTGTCCTTTTGCAACTGACTCATTTCGCTCAGCATAATGCCTTCCAGATTCCTCCATGTTATGAAATGTTTCAGAGATTCGTCACTGTTCTTTATCGATGCGTAGTATTCCATTGTGTGAATATACCACAATTTATTTACCCATTCGTCCGTTGATGGACATCTTGGTTGCTTCCAGCTTTTTGCTATTGTAAACAGAGCTGCAATAAACATGGGTGTGCATATATCTGTTTGTGTGAAGGGTCTTGTATTTTTAGGGTATATTCCGAGGAGTAGGATTTCTGGTTTGTATGGTAGTTCTATTTCTAACTGTTTAAGATAACGCCAGATGGATTTCCACAGTGGTTGTACCATTTTACAATCCCACCAGCAGTGTATGAGAGTTCCAGTCTCTCCGCAGCCTCTCCAACATTTATTATTTTGTGATTTTTGAATTAATGCCAGTCTAGTTGGTGTCAGATGGAATCTCATCGTAGTTTTAATTTGCATTTCTCTAATGACTAATGATCGAGAGCATTTTCTCATGTATCTGTTGGCTGCCTGAATATCTTCTTTAGTGAAATGTGTGTTCATATCCTTTGCCCACTTCTTGATTGGGTTGTTTGTCTTTTTGTGGTTGAGTTTTGACAGAATCATGTAGATTTTAGAGATCAGGCGCTGGTCTGAGATGTCATAGCTGAATATTCTTTCCCAGTCTGTAGGTGGTCTTTTTACTCTTTTGGTGAAGTCTTTAGATGAGCATAGGTGTTTGATTTTTAGGAGCTCCCAGTTATTGGGTTTCTCTTCATCATTTTTGGTAATGTTTTGTATTCTGTTTATGCCCTGTATTAGGGCTCCTAGGGTAGATCCTATTTTTTCTTCCAAGATTTTTATCGTTTTAGTCTTTATGTTTAGGTCTTTGATCCACTTGGAGTTAGTTTTTGTGCATGGTGTGAGGTATGGGTCCTGTTTCATTCTTTTGCAAATGGATATCCAGGTATGCCAGCACCATTTGTTAAAAAGACTATTATTTCCCCAATTGACTGACACTGGTCCTTTGTCAAATATCAGCTGCTCATACGTGGATGGATTTATATCTGGATTCTCAATTCTGTTCCATTGGTCTATGTGCCTGTTGTTGTACCAGTACCAGGCTGTTTTGACTACTGTAGCTATATAATAGGTTCTGAAATCAGGTAGGGTGAGGCCTCCCACTTTCTTCTTCTTTTTCAGTAATGTTTTGCTTATCCGGGGATTCTTTCCTTTCCATATGAAGTTAGTGATTTGTTTCTCTATTCCCTTAAAGTATGACATTGGTATTTGGATTGGAAGTGCGTTGTATGTATAAATGGCTTTTGGTAGAATAGACATTTTTACTATGTTGAGTCTTCCTATCCATGAGCAGGGTATGTTTTTCCATTTAAGCGTGTCCTTTTGAATTTCTTGTAGCAGAGTTTTATAGTTTTCTTTGTATAGGTCTTTTACATCCTTGGTAAGATTTATTCCTAAGTATTTTATCTTCTTGGGGGCTACTGTGAATGGTATTGATTTGGTTATTTCCTCTTCGGTGTTCTTTTTGTTGATGTAGAGGAATCCAAGTGATTTTTGTATGTTTATTTTATATCCTGAGACTCTTCCAAACTCTTCTATTAGTTTCAGTAGTTTTCTGGAGGATTTCTTAGGGTTTTCCATGTATACGATCATGTCATCTGCAAATAGTGATAGCTTTACTTCCTCCTTACCAATCTGAATACCCTTTATTTCTTTGTCTAGCCTAATTGCCCTGGCTAGGACTTCAAGTACGATGTTGAATAAGAGCGGTGATAAAGGGCATCCTTGTCTGGTTCCCGTTCTCAAGGGAAATGCTTTCAGGTTCTCTCCATTTAGAGTGATATTGGCCGTTGGCTTTGCATATATGCCCTTTATTATGTTGAGGAATTTTCCTTCAATTCCTATTTTGGTGAGAGTTTTTATCATAAATGGGTGTTGGACTTTGTCAAATGCCTTTTCTGCATCAATTGATAAGATCATGTGGTTTTTGTCTTTTGTTTTATTTATGTGATGGATTACATTAATGGTTTTTCTGATATTAAACCAGCCTTGCATACCTGGTATAAATCCCACTTGATCAGGGTGAATTATTTTTTTGATGTGTTGTTGGATTCTATTGGCTAGAATTTTATTAAGGATTTTTGCATCTATGTTCATGAGGGATATAGGTCTAAAATTTTCTTTTTTTGTAATGTCTTTACCTGGTTTTGGTATCAGGGAGATGGTAGCTTCATAGAATGAGTTGGGTAGTATTCCGTCTTTTTCTATACTTTGAAATACCTTCAATAGTAATGGTGTTAAGTCTTCTCTGAAGGTTTGGTAGAACTCTGCAGTGAAGCCATCTGGGCCAGGACTTTTTTTTGTTGGGAGTTTTTTGATTACCATTTCAATCTCTTTTTTTGTTATGGGTCTATTTAGTTGTTCTACTTCTGTATGTGTTAGTTTAGGTAAGTAGTGTTGTTCCAAGAATTTATCCATTTCTTCTAGGTTTTCAAATTTGTTAGAGTACAATTTTATGTAGTAATCTGACATGATTCTTTTGATTTCATTTGGTTCTGTTGTGATGTGGTCCTTCTCGTTTCTTATTCGGGTTATTTGTTTCCTTTCCTGTTTTTCTTTAGTCAGTCTAGCCAATGGTTTATCAATTTTGTTAATTTTTTCAAAGAACCAGCTTTTGGCTTTGTTAATTCTTTCAATTGTTTTTCTGTTCCCTAATTCATTTAGTTCAGCTCTAATTTTTATTATTTGTTTTCTTCGGGTGCCTGATGGATTCTTTTGTTGCTCACTTTCTATTTGCTCAAGTTGTCGGGACAGTTCTCTGATTTTGTCTCTTTCTTCTTTTTGTATGTGTGCATTTATCGATATAAATTGGCCTCTGAGCACTGCTTTTGCTGTGTCCCAGAGGTTTTGATAGGAAGTATTTTCATTCTCGTTGCTTTCTAAGAATTTCCTTATTCCCTCCTTGATGTCTTCTATAACCCAGTCTTTTTTCAGGAGGGTATTGTTCATTTTCCAAGTATTTGATTTCTTTTCCCTAGTTTTTCTGTTATTGATTTCTAGCTTCATTGCCTTGTGGTCTGAGAAGATGCTTTGTAATATTTCGATGTTTTGGATTCTGCAAAGATTTGTTTTATGCCCTAATATGTGGTCTATTCTAGAGAATGTTCCATGTGCGCTAGAAAAAAAAGTATATTTTGCAGCAGTTGGGTGGAGAGTTCTGTATAAGTCAATGAGGTCAAGTTGGTTGATTGTTGTAAGTAGGTCTTCCGTGTCTCTATTGAGCTTCTTACTGGATGTCCTGTCCTTCTCCGAAAGTGGTGTGTTGAAGTCTCCTACTATATATGTGGAGGTGTCTATCTCACTTTTCAATTCTGTTAAAATTTGATTTATGTACCTTGCAGCCCTGTCATTAGGTGCGTAAATATTTAATATGGTTATGTCTTCCTGATCAATTGTCCCTTTTATCATTATATAGTGTCCTTCTTTATCCTTTGTGGCAGATTTAAGTCTAAAGTCTATTTTGTCAGAAATTAATATTGCTACTCCTCTTCTTTTTTGCTTATTGTTTGCTTGATATATTTTTTTCCATCCTTTGAGTTTTAGTTTGTTTGTGTCTCTAAGTCTAAGGTGTGTCTCTTGTAGGCAGCATATAGATGGATCGTGTTTTTTTATCCAGTCCGTGACTCTCTGTCTCTTTATTGGTGCATTTAGTCCATTTACATTCAGCGTAATTATAGATAAGTAAGTTTTTAGTGCTGTCATTTTGATGCCTTTTTATGTGTGTTGTTGGCCATTTCATTTTTCCACATGCTTTTTTGTGCTGAGACGTTTTTCTTAGTAGCTTGTGAGATCCTCATTTTCATAATGTTTAACTTTGTGTTTATTGAGTCGTTACGTTTTTCTTGGCTTTTTTCTTGAGTTATGGAATTGATATTCCTTTTTGTGGTTACCTTTTTATTTACCCCTATTTTTCTAAGTAAAACCCTAACTTGTATCCTTCTATTTCGCCTTGTATCACTCTCCATCTGGCAGTTCAATGCCTCCTATATTTAGTCCCTCTTTTTGATTATTTTGATCGTTTAGCTATTGATTTCCATGATTTCCTGTTGTGTGTATTATTTTGTTTATTTATTTATTTTTTAGAATTAGTCTTAATTTGTTTGTTTTTGTGCTTTCCCTGTTTGAGTTGCGTTGATATCAGGACGTTCTGTTTTGTGACCTTGTATTGTGCTGGTACCTGATATTATTGGTCATCAGGCCAAACAATCTCCTTTAGCATTTCTTGCAGTCTTGGTTTAGTTTTTGCAAATTCTCTAAACTTGTGTTTATCTGTAAATATCTTAATTTCTCCTTCATATTTCAGAGAGAGTTTTGCTGGATATATGATCCTTGGTTGGCAGTTTTTCTCGTTTAGTGCTCTGTATATGTCGTCCCATTCCCTTCTTGCCTGCATGGTTTCTGCTGAGTAGTCTGAACTTATTCTTATTGATTCTCCCTTGAAGGAAACCTTTCTTTTCTCCCTGGCTGCTTTTAAAATTTTCTGTTTGTCTTTGGTTTTGGCAAGTTTGATGATGATATGTCTTGGTGTTTTTCTTTTTGGATCAATCTTAAATGGGGTTCGATGAGCATCTTGGATAGATATCCTTTCTTCTTTCATGATGTCAGGGAAATTTTGTGTCAGGAGTTCTTCAACTATTTTCTCTGTGTTTTCTGTCCCCCCTCCCTGTTCTGGGACTCCAATCACTCGCAAGTTATCCTTCTTGATAGAGTCCCACATGATTCTTAGGGTTTCTTCATTTTTTTTAATTCTTTTATCTGATTTTTTTCCAGCTATGTTGGTGTTGTTTCCCTGGTCCTCCAGAAGTCCCAGTCTACATTCTAATTGCTCGAGTCTGCTCCTCTGACTTTCTATTGCGTTGTCAAATTCTGTAATTTTATTGTTAATCTTTTGGATTTCTACATGCTGTCTCTCTATGGATTCTTGCAACTTGTTAATTTTTCCACTATGTTCTTGAATAATCTTTTTGAGTTCTTCAACAGTTTTATCAGTGTGTTCCTTGGCTTTTTCTGCATTTATCCTAATTTCATTTGTGATATCTTTAAGCATTCTGTAAATTAGTTTTTTATATTCTGTATCTGATAATTCCAGGATTGTATCTTCATTTGGGAAAGATTTTGATTCTTTTGTTTGGGGGGTTGGAGAAGCTGTCATGGTCTGTTTCTTATGTGGTTTGATATGGACTGCTGTCTCCGAGCCATCACTGGGAAACTAGATTTTCCAAGTAGTCAGCTAAAAAAAAATGCAGTCAGATCCCTATCTGAATTCTCTCTCTGGCTCCGGGTATTCGGATGTTAATGGGGTCGCCTGGGGAGGGTGGGGGAGGGATCTGAGAGCTAGGAGTGTAGCACCACAGAATATAGAGCTGAACACCACGTTCACGCTCCGCCCCCGTTCGCCAAAATCCGGGCTGGACGGGTCCCTGGCTAGGACACTGCTTTCCTTGCTCGGAAACCAGTCCCTTCCTCCTGGGGACTTCCTCCGGTGCGCGGCACCGCTCGTGGGCACTGGGTGGGCGTTTCCCGCACGAACGGGTGGGCCCGCCCCCAGGGTCTATTCAGGCGATTATAATTAGATCCCGCGGTCACGCCCCGCCTGTGCGCGCGCCCAAATCCCAGCGGGATGACTTCCGGGTTGAGACGCTGCTTTCCCTGTTCGGGAACCAGTCACTTCCTCCCCGGGACTTCTCCTTCCGGAGCGCCACACCTCTCGCGCGAACTGGGTTGGCGTCACCTGCACGGCCAGGTGGGCCCGCCCCCTGGGTCAATTCAGGGCAATAAAAATGGACTCCGTGCTCACGCCCCGCTCGTGCGCGCGCCCAAGCCCCGGCAGGACGGAACCCCGTCTGGGACGCTACTTTCTGCGCTTCGGGACCAATCAGTTCCTCCGCACGGCCAGGTGGGCCCGCCCCCTGGGTCAATTCAGGGCGATAAAAATGGACTCCGCGCTCACGCCCTGCCCGCGCGCGCCCAAGCCCCAGCAGGGCGGCACTCTGTCTGGGACGCTACTTTCTGCGCTTTGGGACCAATCAGTTCCTCCCGGGGACTTCTCCTTCCAGTGTGCCGCACCTCTCGCGCAAACTGGGAGGGCGTCACTCGCACGACCAGGTGTTCCCGCCCTCTGGGTCAATTCAGGGTAATAAAAATGGACCCCGCACTCATGCCCCGCCCGCGCGCGCGCGCGTGCCCAGATCGCAGCAGAATGGCTCCCTGTCTGGGATGCTGCTTTCCCTGTTTTGAGACCAGACACCTCCGGGGATTTCTCCCTCTGGTGTGCCGTGCCACACGCGCGGACTGGGTGCGCGTCCTCCCGCACGAACGCGTGGGGCCCGCCCTGGGGTCACTCCAGGGAAACACAGCTGACCCCCCCCCCGCGCGCCCCGTCGGCTTCTCGCCTAACTCCCGGCGGACGGCACGGCACCCCAGCTGGGACGCTGTTCTCCCCCCTCTCAGATCAGTCACTGCCTCCCGGGTGTTTCTCCCTCCGGCTGCGCCCCTACGCCGCCCGCGCCAACCTGCTAGGCTTCCTCCCGGGATGGGTTCGGGGGGGAAGGGGTGGGCCCCCTTTCTGTGCCGTCTGCCCCCCTGGGCTCTGCCCCAGATCGAGCTCCGAAGGTCACCTGCCTGGTGCGCTGGCTCCTAGTTCTGAAAACAGTCGCTGTCTGCCCGTATTTGTTCGTCCTCCGTCTCTAAGTCTGTGCTTGTTGTTCAGAGTTCATAGATTGTTATGTATATGATCGATTCCCTTGTTTTTCCGAGTCTTTGTTGCAAGAGGGATCCGCGGGAGCGTCCACCTAGTCCGCCATCTTGGCCCCCCTCTTTCCTGTCTTTTTAATGACCTTTTGTTTTCTTCATGGATGATATCCTTGATGTCATTCCACAATTTGTCTGGTTGTCAGTCACTAGTGTTCAATGGTTCAAATCTATTCTTGGAGATCGTCTCTAAATTCAGGTGGGATGTACTTGAGGTCATACTTTGGCTCTCCTGGACTTGTTCAAATTTTCTTCAGCTTCAGCTTGAGCTTGCCCATGAGCAATTGATGATCTATTTCACAGTCAGCCCCCTGGCCTTGTTCTGACTGATGATATTGAGTTTTTCCATTGTCTCTTTCCACGACTGTAGTCAATTTGATTCCTGAAACATTTGAAAATCTATCCTGAAGTACAATGCTGTCAGTGATAGGATAATATCCATAAGCCTACAGGGATGACCAGTTAATAAGACTATTACTTTAAACACCAAGATAGTCCTAACGGAGTAGAATTTCATGCTCAGGACAACTTTACAAAATTGGCCACCATGTCCTTAATGTTCAAAATATCTTATACTAAAAAATAAGAAATAAAAAAAGCAAGTAGTGTGGGTAAAATTTTATTAAAGTTAGCCCCCAAACAAAACAATACTGTTTTGTTGCACTCACATTTTCTTTCATTCCTTCAGAGAGCTAGTTCTATACTCTCTTGTCTTTCATAATACATAATAAATTAAGAAATAGGAGAAACATAAGCTGAGCTGAGTATGGAAAGGTTATATGCTGGCTCCCAGCAAATATAGATTTCTTTGAGAGGCTTAAGATATAGAGACTGTTGTTGTGCTGGTTAGGTGCTGTTGAGTTGGGTTCTGACTCATAGCAACCCTACGCACAACAGAACAAAACACTGCCTGGTCCTGCACCATCCTTACAACTGTTGTTATGCTTGAGCTCATTGTTGCAGCCACTGTGTCAATTCACCTCATTGAGCGTCTTCGTCTTTTCCACTGACCCTGTACTTTGCCAAGCTTGATGTCCTTCTCCAGGGACTGATCCCTCCTGACAACACATTCAAAGTATGTAAGACACAGTCTCACCATCCTTGCCTCTAAGGAGCATTCTGGTTTTACCTCTTCTAAGATTTGTTCATTCTTTTGGCAGTCCATAGTATATTCAATATTCTTCACCAACACCATAATTCAAAGGTGTCAATTCTTCTTCGGTCTTCCTTATTCATTGTCCAGCTTTCACATGCATATGATGAGAATGAAAATACCATGGCTTGGATCAGGCACACCTTAGTCTTCAAGGTGACATCTTTGCTCTTCAACACTTTAAATAGGTCCTTTGCAGCAGATTTACCCAATGCAATGTGTCTCATGATTTCTTGACTGCTGCTTCTATGGCTGAATTTAGAGACCATCTGAAGAATAGATTTGATGCATTGAACACTAGTGACCGAAGACAAGAGGAGTTGTAGAATGACAACAAGAGCATCACACATGAAGAAAGCAAGAGATCATTGAAAAGACAAGAAAGAAAGAAAACACCAAGATGGATGTCAGAGGAGACTCTGAAAGTTGCTTTCGAACGTCAAGCAGCTAAAGCAAAAGGAAAAATTGATGAAGTAAAAGAACTGAAAAGGAGATTTCAAAGGGCCTCTCGAGAAGACAAAGTAAAGTATTATAATGACATGTGCAAAGAGCTGCAGATGGAAAACCAAAAGGGAAGAACATGCTCGGCTTTTCTCAAGCTGAAAGAACTGAAGAAAACATTCAAGCCTCGAGTTGCAATAGTGAAGGATTCTATGGGGAAAATATTAAAAGATGCAGGAAACATCAAAAGAAGATGGAAGGAATACACAGAGTCATTATACCAAAAGAATTAGTCGCTGTTTAATCATTTCCAGAGGTGGCATATGATCAGGAACCGATGGTACTGAAAGAAGAAGTCCAAGCTGCTCTGAAGGCACTGGTGAAAAACAAGGCTCCAGCAATTGACAGAATATCAATTGAGATGTTTCAACAAATGGATGCAGCACTGGAGGTGCTCACTCGTCTATGCCAAGAAATATGGACGACAGCTTCCTGGCCAACTGACTGGAAGAGATCCACATTTACGCCTAGTCCCAAGAAAGGTGATCTAACTGAATGTGGAAATTATAGAACAGTATCATTAATATCACACGTAAGCAAAATTTTGCTGGAGATCATTCAAAAATGGCTGCAGCAGTATATTGACGGGGAACTGCCAGAAATTCAGGCTGGTTTCAGAAGAGGACATGGAACCAGGGATTTCATTGCTGATGTCAGATGGATCCTGGCTGAAAGCAGAGAATACCAGAAGGGTGTTTATCTGTGTTAAAGGCATTCGACTGTGTGGATCATAACAAATTATGGATAACATTGCGAAGAATGGGAATTCCAGAACACTTAACTGTGCTCATGAGGAACCCTTACCTAGATCAACAAGCAGCTGTTCAGACAGAACAAGGGGATACTGATTGGTTTAAAGTCAGGAAAGGTGTGCATCAGGGTTGTATTCTTTCACCATACCTATTTAATCTGTATGCTGAACAAATAATACGAGAAGCTGGACTATATGAAGAAGAATGGGGCATCAGGATTGGAGGCAGAATCATTAACAATCTGTGATATGCAGATGACACAACCTTGCTTGCTGGGAGTGAAGAGGACTTGAAGCACTGACTAATGAAGATCAAAGATTACAGCCTTCAGTATGGATTGCAGCTCAAGATAAAGAAAACAAAAATCCTCACAACTGGACCAATGAGCAGCATCATGATAAATGGAGAAAAGATTGAAGTTGTCAAGGATTTCATTTTACTTGGTCCACAATCAACAGCCATAGAAGATATAGAGATAGGAACCTAAAATATAGAGGATGTAAAAAAAAAAAAGAGAGAGAGAGAGACAGAGATAAAACAAGGCAAGCACTCTGTGCCAAATACTTTTCTGAATATATTATTGAAATCAAGTCACTTAATCCTTACAACAAGGCAATAACATAAACCCTGAATGAGGTGAATTGACCCAATAGCTGAAACAACGGACACAAACCAAGGATCACAAAGGTGGCAAAGAACTGGACAATGTTTCTTTCTATTATACAAAAAGTTGGAGCCAATTTGTTGGCAAGTAACAACAACTGGAACAACAAGGTCCTTATTATTATCATTCTCATTTTACAGACAAGGGAGCCAAGCATTATATAGTGTGATGGTTAAGGTTGTGTATCAACTTGGCTGGGCCATGATTCTCAGTGGTTTGATAGTTTTATGATGTTGTGATCACTTCCGTGATAAGATTTGATGTTATATGATTGCCTCTATGATGGGATCTGCTGTGAGTAGCCAATCAGTTGAAAGGGAGTTTCCTTGGGCGTGTGGCCTGCACTGAATATAAGTGGACATTCTGACAAGGCTTGTGGGCTTTTGCTCGTTCTGGATTCTGCGGCTCGCTCCTGTTTGTCTCACCTCTGGTTCTTGGGACTTGAGCAAGCAGCTTACCTGCAGTCTTGCCTGCTAACGTTGGAGTTCATCGATCTCTGCAGCCCTACTCTGTGACCTGCCAGTCTTGGGTTCATCAGCCCCTGTGGCTACCTGAATCAGGAGAAGCCTGTATCCTGATTCATGGACTTGGGACACTCCAGCTTCTGCAACCATGTGAGCCATTTCCTTGATATAACTCTCTCTCCATATATATTTATACGCTTTACTGGTTTTGCTTCTCTAGAGAACCCAACCTAAGATATAGGGTTTAGTAAATTGTATAAGGTCACAGAATACTATTTGGTGGACCTAGGATAAGGATTCCCTCAGATGAGATCATATTTTGAAATATTATGCTCTATTAAGTCATGAAGTTTATTTCTTCCTCTCATTGAGTTTGGGTTGGTGCTATGGATGCTATAAATGATTGAATACACATGTAGCCTTTACTTGGTCTTGTAGCTTTCACTTCATGCCTCTTGGAACCCAGCTTTGTGGGAGCCCTAGAGAGGCTGAAATGGAGAGCAACCAAGGTGCCCATCTGGCAGTTCCAGCTGAGCTTCTATCTGATCTGACAGCCAGTGCCAACTTGCCTGCCATTTGGTTACCTCAGCTGAGGCTCTGGATGTCATGCAGCAGATTTAGATCTGATGCCATAATAGAATGAGACATTGGGAATCTGTGGTAAGGTGTGAGTGTATTTTGCATGTGAAAGGTTGTGAATTGTTGTGACCATATATAGTGGACTGGTTGTATTTGCCAAAGTTGGCTCTACAGCATCTCTGATCTTAAGTGCTCTTCTGCATTGTTATCCCTGCCACAACAAGAAGTGAAGCCTTTTTTTTCTATCCATTTGCATCTGGCCTATGAATGATTTAACAACAAAAAAGGTAGAAGAAAGTTCTGGGTTTAGCCCTTTAGTGGCCTAGCAGCCTCTGCTTTCTTTATTTTAGAATCCAGCTGTCATGCAGTGAGGAAATACTGGAAAGAACCACATGGAGAAACAATACATCCTCAACTCAATTTAAGCTGTCTACGATATGATTGAAGGAGCCAAATAGCCAGGCTATTTGCTTCATCCTAACTGATGCTTCAAATCTTGTAGAACAAGAGTAGGCCATCCCTGCTATGCCCTGTCTCAAGTGCTGATCCACAGAACCATGAGTGATATTAATAAATTGTTTTTCTGCCACCAATTTGTATTCTGCAGCAATAATTACCTATTAAGTGGAACATCCTGGACACCCGTTTAACTTAGTACTAAAGTCACTTCTGAGGTTCACCTTTCAACAAAGGATTGGACAGGCCCATAAAACAAAATAAGACTAAATGGGCACATCAGCCTAGGGGCAAGGATGAGAAGGCAGGAGGGGATAGGAAAGCTGGTAACGGGAAACCCAAGGCTGAGAAGGGGAGAGTGTTGACATTTTGTGGGTCACAACCAATGTCACAAAACAATATGTGTATTAATTGTTTAATGAGAAACTAATTTGCTCTGTAGGCCTTCATCAAAAATACAATTAAAAAAAACTGAAACTGTTACTAGTGCACTTCTAGATGTTGGACATTAAACCATGACAAATTAGGAAATATTCCTGCTTATGTTTTAATTGAAAGAAATGGATAAAATATAATTATGAAAATAATATATTAACTTTCATATACTGAAATATTATAAAATAAATAAATTAATCAGGATAACATGATATTAAATGCCTCAGGGGAGAGTGGTAACTTCAGGTAAGGAAATTATTGGAAATATTTTCTGAAGAAGTGACATTAAATAAAGATACGAATGATGAAAGCCGTCAACCATCAGAGTATTTTCAAGAAAAGAGTTCTAGACAGGAACAGTAACTAATGGGAGGAACAGTAAATACAAATAACCTGAAGTGTGATTGATCTTGGCATGTTTAATGAGGAGAAGAGAGGCCAAAATAGCTAGATAGTAGTGAAGCCAGGGAAGTATATGAGATAAAAACAGAGAGGTGGGCAGAGACCTTCTTAGTAATGGAGCTTGGATTTCATTTTATGAGCATAGGAAACCATTGAAAGACTCAAAACAAAAAGCTAATATAGTTTCACTTATTTTTTATAAACTTTTATTTTGGAATAATTTTATATTTACAGAAAAGTTGCAAAGTTAATACAGAGAATTCCTGTATGCCACTCACCCAGTTTCTCTCATTGTTAACATCTTACAATATTATGATAAATTTATCAAAAGTAAGAAATTAACACAGGTACATTACCATTATCTAAAATTCAGACTTTGTTTGGATTTCACTGAATTTTCTATTGCATTTAGTTACTGTATCTCTTTAGTGTCCTCTAGTCTAGCTGTGGCGCACTGGTTGTACAGTGGTTAAAAGCTTGGCTGCTAATCAAACGGTCAGCAGTTCCAATCCAACAGCCACTCTTTGGAAACACTGTGGTCTGTTCTATATGGTCACTATGAGTTGGAATTGACTGGATGGCAAAGGATTAGTCTAGTATAAAAAAAATAGTCTAGTATAATGTAGTCTAGTCTAGTCTAGTTGTGGTTTAGTCTGGTAAAGTATTATAATTAAATGTGTGAACATCTGGAGTTAGAAAACCAAGTTCTCAGGCTGAAAGAACTGAAGAAAAAATTCAAGCCTGGAGTTGCAATACTGAAGGATTCTGTGGGCAAGTTATTGAACAACAAAGGAAGCATCAAAAGAAGATGGAGAGGATACACAGAGTCATTGTACCAAAAAGAACTGCTGGATGTTCAACCATTTCAGGAGTTAGCATATGATCAAAAACTGATGGTATTGAAGGAAGGGTCCAAGCTGCACTGAAGGCATTGGTAGAAAACAACCTTCAGGAACTGACGGAATACCAATTGAGATGTTTCAACAAGCGAATGCAGCGCAGAAGGTGCTCACTCATATATGCCAAGAAATTTGGAAGACAGCTTCCCGGCCAACCAACTGGAAGAGATTCATATCTATGCCCATTCTAAAAAAGGTGATGCAACAGAATGTGGAAATTATTAGACAATATCATTAATATTACAGGCAAGTAAAATTTTGCTGAAAATAATTGAAAAGCAGTTGCTACAGTACATTGACAGGGAGTGCCAGAAATTCAAGCCAGGTTCAGAAGGGGGCATGGAACAAGGAATATCATTATTGATGTCAGATGAATCTTGGCTAAAACAGAGAATATCAGAAAGATGTTTACCTGTGTTTCATTGACTATGCAAAGGCTTTCAACTGTGTGCATCATAACAAATTATGGGTAACATTAAGAAGGATAGGCATTCTAGAACACTTAATTGTGCCCATGAGAAACTTGTACTTAGGACTGAGAGGCAGTTGTTCGAACAGGACAAGGGGATACTGCATGGTTTAAAGTCAGGAAAGGTGTGTGTCAGGGTTGTATCCTTTCACCATACTTATTCAATCTGTATGCTGCAGACATAGTCTGAGAAGCTGGACTATATGAAGAAGAATGGGGCAACAGGATTGGAGGCAGACTCATTAACAGCCTGTGATATGCAGATGACCCAACCTTGCTTGCTGAAAGTGAAGAGGACTTGAGTGCTCCTTTGAAGATGTACTTTGGAGATGTTGTCAGGAGGGATCAGTCCCTGGAGAAGGACATTATGTAGAGGGTAGAGGGTCAGTGAAAGAGAGGAAGACCTTTGATTGACACAGTAACTGCAGTGATGGGCATAAGCATAGCAACGATCGTGAAGATGATGTAGGATCATGCAGTATTTCATTATGTTGTACATAGGGTCACTATGAATAGGAACCAACTTGACAGCACCTAACAACAGTAACAACAGTCTAGTTGTAATTTATTCTTTGTGTCCTCTGGACTGTTAGCTTCTCAGACTTTCCTTTTTTTCATGACACAGGCAGTCTTGAGGAGTAATTTATGTTTTCATTCTAGCTGCTACATAGGAAATGAATTGTAGAGATAGAAGAGTGAAAGTAGGAAGAACAGTTTGGAGGACAAAGTAATTGACAGAGGAATAGACTGTGTCTTCTTGTACTAAGTCTTCAAAATCTGGTGTGTCCTTTATATTTACAACAAATCTGAATTTGGACCAGCCATATTTCAAGTGCTCAATAGCTCTATTGGACAGTACAACTCTTGACTATGGGAACTGATAAGTTCTAGAAGCATCACATGCCCAAACAACAACAACAAATCAATCACTTTCTTAGAGTATAAAGTTTAAAAAATTTAGGTCACTTCTGGCTTAGATGACAGGGTTAGAATACAGTAATTTTTAAAGTCAATGTTATTTTGGAGACTCTTTAAGAGTCTCTAAGCGTAAGTTGGAAACCCTGGTGGCATAGTGATTAAGTGCTACAGCTGCTAACCAAAGGGTCAGCAGTTCAAATCCACCAGGTGCTTCTTGGAAATCTCTGTGGGGCATTTCTATTCTGTCCTATAGGGTCGCTATAGTCAGAATCGACTCGACAGCACTTAGTTTGGTTTTTGGTTTTTAAGCATAAGTCAATAAGACTTTCCAGATGAATAAGTTAATTCAGCAGGAAAAAGTTAGAATTTGCCAGGAATCTAGAACAAGATGTTCATTTCACAATCCAAGTTGAATTGGAGGAAAGAAGTAAAGTGCATTGTCTCAACAGAGAAGTGGGCTACGGTGTTCAGAGTTCAGCGTGGTTGGAGGGAGAGACTTCTAGAGACAAGACCCAAGGACATGTAGAAAGATGAATGGCTCATGGTTCAGACCAGGTCTGAGGGAAGACTGCCTTTATGCCCGGTACAAATAAGGAGATCTATATCCCCTGCTCTCAACAGTCTTCCTTCATAAGATTAACAAGTATGGGTTGGAAAATTTAAACTCTCCTATTAAGACAGAATTTGTATTTTTCCATTTCCATCACTGTTAAATATATTCAATGCAAGGGGTATTCTTATGAATACTCTAAGGGAAGCAGGGCAAGTCATGTTACCCTAGGAGAAAACATTGGAGACGCAAAGTGATCTAAGTGAAATGGCGTGACAGTGAAGGGTTCCCTGCTGGTAGAAAATCTAATGTAACGGCTCTAAAACATTTTGGCCTTAGGACCCTGTTACATCCCTAAAAAGTATTGAAGACTCTCAAAAGTTTTTTTTTTGTTTGTGGATTATCGATCAATATTTACAATATTAGAAATGAAAACCGAGACATTTAAAAATATTACTAATTAAAAACTAGCAATACATCCATTACTTTTTAACATAAATAACATATTTTTTATGAAAAATAACTATATTCTTTAAAAAACTAGAAGCATGTCATTGCTCGACATATATCTCCTTACTATCTGGATTATTAGAAGATGGCTCAGTTCTCATACTTATCCTCTACACTGCTACGATAAATGGCATCGTGTAGTTTCTAGGAAACTTCACTGCACACATGTGAAAGAGAATGTGAGTGAAAAGGGAAATACTGTTTTAATATAATTTTGAAAAAAATAAATTGACATCGTTAACCCTCTGATAAAGATCTCTCGGGATCCCCGAACCATACATTGAGAATCACAGGACTGAAGAAATCAGATAACAGGAATGAACTCCTATAGTTGCTGTTATTTCTGTTGGTGTTGGATCAGTCATGCCAAAAATAGACACAGTGCTCCTAACTGTTTTGGCTAGCACTTGTTCTATTCATGATACCAATATCCTTACAAAATGAAAGGTAAGAAATCGTTATCATAATGTATGCTCCAACCAGGGTATTAGATGCTCGCAAGCACTTTACCTTAATCACTTCCTCTAAACAGTCTAAATTATTCTTTCTTCTAGCAGAAATTGCTAATGCCCATTTTTTTACAAAGGAGGGAATAAAGCCAGGAGGGAAGTAACTTTACTTGGCACCCACAACTAAATTATGGCAGAGACTGTTTCTTAAGGCTATGCTTTTTCCATAACATCCGTGTTCTTCCCTTAGGCAATAAATTACATAATCAATATTGAGACATTGTGGGCAGAATGATGATTCGTTGTAAATACCACACAAATTAAAAAAAATAAAAATCTGTTGTGAAGAAGTTGCAAAAGAAGTTGCATGTCAAAAGTAAAAACAGATGTTCGTTATTGTGTGTTTAAATCTGCGTAATAATAACTATCACAAGAATATCGGCATCTGATGAATAAAATGAAGGCTTAAAATAAAATGAAGATGAATAAAACGAAGAACACTTTTTAGAATGGGTTTTTCACCTTAACCCACAGAGGGATGGCAGCCATAACACGTGAACTGTGGAAGAAATAGAATTTGTTTTAGAGGAGCTAAGGATAGGGTCACTATGAGTCGAAATCGACTCGATGGCAGTGGGTTTTGTTTTGTTTTGTTTGGAGGAAAGGGATAATATCAGAAATAGAGAGCCTGAGCAAAAGTCTTAGAAGACATGGGACTTTTACAGACATTTTGGGAAGTCATGACTGGAGTCATTACAAGGACTTTTAGAGTCAGCGCTTTGGCTGATCATCTAGGCAATGTATTGGAATTCTATTTCCCTAAGGCTATATTTTTATGAAGTTTTTTTTTTTTTTTTGGTAATGTGGCATGTAAGATTTCAAGTGTATGGCTTATCGCATTTCATTATTTTTGCTGCCAGATTTACTTTATTTTTGCATAAAATGGTGACACGTTGCATTATTGGGTCCGTTTTTCCTTTGTAAATAACTCAGGCACTTGCCTCTGATAGGCAATTCAGATTATTACTTATGAGGGCCATCAAGCTGCAGATGCATTTAGCTGCATCAAAAATAAAATACCCATTGCCTTAGGATTCACGATATGTCCAGAAAGCTTAAATATTTTAATGTGTGTAATATATTTTGTCACTGAAAGTCACTTTCACAACTGACTGTGCAAAAGGTTATTAGACACTTGCCAATATTTTCTCAAATTTGAATCCACCTGCATGTCATTTGCAGGTTTCTAAGACTGAATCCTATAAAGAATTTCCATAATCTATACAAGAGTATAGTTTTTTTTGTATACAAGAATAGAAGTAGATCTAATATCTGCAACTAAAATGAAGCATGTCTATAATGTTAGAGCTTTTGTTTTCATCTTAAAACCATACATGACATGAAGATATCTCTATCATACTTATCTATCATCATAGAGAATTCATCTAATTCTCCACCTTAAAGATCAAATGGTGGGGTAATGGAAGGCAGATAAAAGCTATCTTAGTGTTTATGTGGGAGTGAGATAGATCAGTGAAATCTTCCTGAGATCGTCTCAGCTCCTATACATATGTGGAGCCTGTATTGCTTCTAATTCATAGGAGTGATCAGTTTAATTACCAAGTATATTAGTTTCTTACTGCTGTTGTAATAAACTACCAAAAACTTAGTAGTTTAAAACAACACAAATTTAATATCTCATAATTCTGAAGGCCAGAAGTCCAAGATAAAGTTTTAATGGATTAAAAGCAAGGTGTTGGGAGAGTGTTCCTTCTGGAGGCTTCCTTCTGGGGAGAATCTGTTTCCTTGCCTTTTCCAGCTTCTTTTTTTTAGAGGCTACTGCATTTCTTGACCTTTGGCCCTTTCCTCTATCTTCAAAGCTGATGGCTATAATAACCTTTGGTTCTGTGTCACACCTCCTTTTTCTAACTTTGACCCTTTCTTCTCTGTTATGAGGACTCTAGTGATTACATTGGACCTATTGACTAATCCCTTGGAAACCTTATGGGGCAGTTCTACTCTGCCCTACAGGGTCACTATGAGTCAGAATCGACTTGACAGCAGCGGGTTTGGATTTTTGTTTATTGACTAATCTGGGATAACCTCCCCATCTGAAGATTCTTAAGTTCATCACATCAATAAAGTCACTTTTGCCATGGAAGGCAGCGTACTCACAGATTCTAGGGATTAAGATGTGGACATCTTTATTTTGTCTATCACACAAAGGGACTTGAGTATTGGCTCCCTCAAAGATATTTTCAAGTACCTACTAAAATATTTTGGTATGTCTACTTTATACCAGATAGTGTGCTATATAAAAAGCACAGTAGCATACAGCTGATGATTCTGCCTTTTATCTCACAGTGAAAAATCTAAATGACTGAAAAAGTCCTTCTACAATCTTCCCCACCATATCTATCCTTCCTGTGTCCCAAATTTTCATGAGCTAAGACCTCTGCTTTATCTGTTTTACCAGACATAAACTGCTTATACTTCTAAGTCCAATTTTTCTATCTGTATGCCAGATTCCATGTTTTTTGCCAAGGATTGCTGATGGACACTAGAAACTGGAAGAGAGGCTAGTAAAAGGAATTAACACAGCCAGGACTCTGATTTGAGTTTTAGCCTTCAGAACCGTGATGAAAGAAATTGCTATTCTTTAAAGTTACGTAACTGTGGTATCTTTTTTATTTTTGTTATGGCAGCACTAGGCAACTAAGACAGCTGTTAAGTAGTAGAGGTCTGATTAAAATCCAGGCACACAGATTTTGTAGTCCCTAATCTTTTTTTTTTTTTAATCTTAGCTGCTATACTATACTACTACTCTAAGACACAAATAACCACCACATAGTTAAATCTAATTATCAACTCTTTGTCCATATGTACAAAAATATATACGGAGCCCTGGTGGTATAGTCATTAAGAGCTTGACTGCTAACCAAATGGTCGGCAGTTGAAATCCACCAGCAGCTCCTTGGAAACCCTATGGGGCAGTTCCACTCTGTCCTATAGGGTATCTCTCTCTCTATATATATTTATGGATCAGAAGCATTTAACAAATTGATTATTTTGTTCCTCCTAGAAAAACTGTCTTCAACTGGCTTCTTGGATTTCATATTCCTCTGATCTTCCTCCTACTTCATTGATTACACTTTTCAGTTCTATGGTAGAACTTCTAGATGGTTATAAAAATCTACATTCTTCTTTTCTTCAATTTCTTTTACTCAGCAACTTTAGAGATTGTTAGCCTTGATCTCTGAATGACCACTTAGAAGAAAGCTGCCTCTGCCAACCTGAAACACTGTTTTGGGACACTTATGTGAACAAGAAGAATAAATTCTATTGTATTTGAGTCATTATCTACATTTTGGCCTCTAGGTGTTTTAATACCCAGAGTTACCCTAATAAATGCAGTCTCCTTCTTTTTTTTATTTCTATCTCATTTCCTCATCTTCCTAAATTTGGAGTGCTCAAGGTTCAGTCCTTGATCTCTTCATTTCAACAGTCTTTTTTTTTTTTTTTTTATTAACTTTTATTAAGCTTCAAGTGAAAGTTTACAAATCCAATCAGTCTGTCACATGTAAGTTTACATACATCTCACTCCCTACTCCCACTTGCTCTCCCCCTCTTGAGTCAGCCCTTTCAGTCTCTCCTTTCATGACAATTTTGCCGGCTTCCCTCTCTCTCTATCCTCCCATCCCCCCTCCAGACAAGAGTTGCCAACACAATCTCAAGTGTCTACCTGATATAATTAGCTCACTCTTCATCAGCGTCTCTCTCCCACCCGCTGACCAGTCCCTTTCATGTCTGATGAGTTGTCTTCGGGGATGGTTCCTGTCCTGTGCCAACAGAAGGTCTGGGGACCATGGCCGCCGGGATTCCTCTAGTCTCAGTCACACCATTAAGTTTGGTCATTTTATGAGAATTTGGGGTCTGTATCCCACTGATCTCCTGCTCCCTCAGGGGTCCTCTGCTGTGCTCCCTGTCAGGGCAGTCATCGATTGTGGCCGGGTACCAACTAGTTCTCCTGGTCTCAGGATGATGTAGGTCTCTGGTTCATGTGGCCCTTTCTGTCTCTTGGGCTCTTAGTTGTAGTGTGGCCTTGGTGTTCTTCATTTTCCTTTGCTCCAGGTGGGTTGAGACCAATTGATGCATCTTAGATGGCCGCTTGTTAGCATTTAAGACCCCAGACGCCACATTTCAAAGTGGGATGCAGAATGATTTCATAATAGAATTATTTTGCCAATTGACTTAGAAGTCCCCACAAACCATGTTCCACAGACCCCCGCACTTGCTCCGCTGACCTTTGAGGCATTCATTTTATCCCGGAAACTTCTTTGCTTTTGGTCCAGTCCAATTGAGCTGACCTTCCATGTATTGAGTGTTGTCTTTTCCTTCACCTAAAGCAGTTCTTATCTACTGATTAATCAATAAAAAACCCTCACCCACCCTCCCTCCCTCCCCCCCTCGGAACCACAAAAGTATGTGTTCTTCTCAGGTTTACTATTTCTCAAGATCTTATAACGGTGGTCTTATACAAAATTTGTCCTTTTGCCTCTGACAAATTTCGCTCAGCATAATGCCTTCCAGGTTCCTCCATGTTATGAAATGTTTCAGAGATTTGTCACTGTTCTTTATCGATGCGTAGTATTCCATTGTGTGAATATACCACAATTTATTTACCCATTCATCCGTTGATGGACACCTTGGTTGCTTCCAGCTTTTTGCTATTGTAAACAGAGCTGCAATAAACATGGGTGTGCATATATCTGTTTGTGTGAAGGCTCTTGCATCTCTAGGGTATATTCCTAGGAGTGGGATTTCTGGGTTGTATGGTAGTTCTATTTCTAACTCTTTAAGGTAACGCCAGATAGATTTCCAAAGTGGTTGTACCATTTTACATTCCCACCAGCAGTGTATGAGAGTTCCAATCTCTCCGCAGCCTCTCCAACATTTATTATTTTGTGTTTTTTGGATTAATGCCAGCCTTGCTGGTGTGAGATGGAATCTCATCGTAGTTTTAATTTGCATTTCTCTAATGGCTAATGATCGAGAGCATTTTCTCATGTATCTGTTGGCTGCCTGAATATCTTCTTTAGTGAAATGTGTGTTCATATCCTTTGCCCACTTCTTGATTGGGTTGTTTGTCTTTTTGTGGTTGAGTTTTGACAGAATCATGTAGATTTTAGAGATCAGGCGCTGGTCGGAGATGTCATAGCTGAAAATTCTTTCCCAGTCTGTAGGTGGTCTTTTTACTCTTTTGGTGAAGTCTTTAGATGAGCATAGGTGTTTGATTTTTAGGAGCTCCCAGTTATCGGGTTTCTCTTCATCATTTTTGGTAATGTTTTGTATTCTGTTTATGCCTTGTATTAGGGCTCCTAGGGTTGTCCCAATTTTTTCTTCCATGATCTTTATCGTTTAAGTCTTTATGTTTAGGTCTTTGATCCACTTGGAGTTAGTTTTTGTGCATGGTGTAAGGTATGGGTCCTGTTTCATTTTTTTGCAAATGGATATCCAGTTATGCCAGCACCATTTGTTAAAAAGGCTATCTTTTCCCCAATTAATTGACACTGGTCCTTTGTCAAATATCAGCTGCTCATACGTGGATAGATTTATGTCTGGGTTCTCAATTCTGTTCCATTGGTCTATGTGCTTATTGTTGTACCAGTACCAGGCTGTTTTGACTACTGTGGCTGTATAATAGGTTCTGAAGTCAGGTAGAGTGAGGCCTCCCACTTTCTTCTTCTTTTTCAGTAGTGCTTTGCTTATCCGGGGCTTCTTTCCCTTCCATATGAAATTGGTGATTTTTTTCTCTATCCCCTTAAAATATGACATTGGAATTTGGATCGGAAGTGCGTTAAATGTATAGATGGCTTTTGGTAGAATAGACATTTTTACTATGTTAAGTCTTCCTATCCATGAGCAAGGTATGTTTTTCCACTTAAGTATGTCCTTTTGAATTTCTTGTAGTAGAGCTTTGTAGTTTTCTTTGTATAGGTCTTTTACATCCTTGGTAAGATTTATTCCTAAGTATCTTGTCTTCTTGGGGTCTACTGTGAATGGTATTGATTTGGTTATTTCCTCTTCGGTGTTCTTCTTGTTGATGTAGAGGAATCCAAGTGATTTTTGTATGTTTATTTGATAACCTGAGACTCTTCCAAACTCTTCTATTAGTTTCAGTAGTTTTCTGGAGGATTCCTTAGGGTTTTCTGTGTATATAATCATGTCATCTGCAAATAGTGATAGCTTTACTTCCTCCTTGCCAATCCGGATACCTTTTATTTCTTTGTCTAGCCTAATTGTCCTGGCTAGGACTTCCAGCACGATGTTGAATAAGAGCGGTGATAAAGGACATCCTTGTCTGGTTCCCGTTCTCAAGGGAAATGCTTTCAGGTTCTCTCCATTTAGAGTGACATTGGCTGTTGGCTTTGCATAGATGCCCTTTATTATGTTGAGGAATTTTCCTTCAATTCCTATTTTGGTAAGAGTTTTTATCATAAATGGGTGTTGGACTTTGTCAAATGCCTTTTCTGCATCAATTGATAAGATCATGTGGTTTTTGTCATTTGTTTTATTTATGTGATGGATTACATTAATGGTTTTTCTGATATTAAACCAGCCTTACATACCTGGTATAAATCCCACTTGATCAGGGTGAATTATTTTTTTGATGTGTTGTTGGATTCTATTGGCTAGAATTTTGTTGAGGATTTTTGCATCTATGTTCATGAGGGAAATAGGTCTATAATTTTCTTTTTTTGTAATGTCTTTACCTGGTTTTGGTATCAGGGAGATGGTAGCTTCATAGAATGAGTTGGGTAGTATTCCGTCATTTTCTATGCTTTGGAATACCTTCAGAAGTAGTGGTGTTAACTCTTCTCTGAAAGTTTGGTAGAACTCTGCATTGAAACCGTCCGGGCCGGGGCTTTTTTTTGTTGGGAGTTTTTTGATTACCGTTTCAATCTCTTTTTTTGTTATGGGTCTATTTAGTTGTTCTACTTCTGAATGTGTTAGTTTAGGTAGGTAGTGTTTTTCCAGGAATTCATCCATTTCTTCTAGGTTTTCAAATTTGTTAGAGTACAATTTTTCATAGTAATCTGAAATGATTCTTTTAATTTCATTTGATTCTGTTGTGATGTGGTCCTTCTCGTTTCTTATTCGGGTTATTTGTTTCCTTTCCTGTATTTCTTTAGTCAGTCTAGCCAATGGTTTATCAATTTTGTTAATTTTTTCAAAAAACCAGCTTTTGGCTTTGTTAATTCTTTCAATTGTTTTTCTGTTCTCTAATTCATTTAGTTCAGCTCTAATTTTTATTATTTGTTTTCTTCTGGTGCCTGATGGATTCTTTTGTTGCTCACTTTCTATTAGTTCAAGTTGTAGGGACAGTTCTCTGATTTTGGCTCTTTCTTCTTTTTGTATGTGTGCATTTATCGATATAAATTGGCCTCTGAGCACTGCTTTTGCTGTGTCCCAGAGGTTTTGATAGGAAGTATTTTCATTCTCGTTGCTTTCTATGAATTTCCTTATTCCCTCCTTGATGTCTTCTATAACCCAGTCTTTTTTCAGGAGGGTATTGTTCATTTTCCAAGTATTTGATTTCTTTTCCCTAGTTTTTCTGTTATTGATCTCTAGTTTTATTGCCTTGTGGTCTGAGAAGATGCTTTGTAATATTTCGATGTTTTGGACTCTGCAAAGGTTTGTTTTATGACCTAATATGTGGTCTATTCTAGAGAATGTTCCATGTGCGCTAGAAAAAAAAGTATATTTTGCAGCAGTTGGGTGGAGAGTTCTGTATAAGTCAATGAGGTCAAGTTGGTTGATTGTTGTAATTAGATCTTCCGTGTCTCTATTGAGCTTCTTACTGGATGTCCTGTCCTTCTCCGAAAGTGGTGTGTTGAAGTCTCCTACTATAATTGTGGAGGTATCTATCTCACTTTTCAATTCTGTTAAAATTTGGTTTATGTATCTTGCAGCCCTGTCATTGGGTGCATAAATATTTAATATGGTTATATCTTCCTGATCGATTGTCCCTTTTATCATTATATAGTGTCCTTCTTTATCTTTTGTGGTGGATTTAAGTCTAAAGTCTATTTTGTCAGAAATTAATATTGCTACTCCTCTTCTTTTTTGCTTATTGTTTGCTTGATATATTTTTTTCCATCCTTTGAGTTTTAGTTTGTTTGTGTCTCTAAGTCTAAGGTGTGTCTCTTGTAGGCAGGACATAGATGGATCGTGTTTCTTTATCCAGTCTGTGACTCTCTGTCTCTTTATTGGTGCATTTAGTCCATTTACATTCAGCGTAATTATAGATAAATAAGTTTTTAGTGCTGTCATTTTGATGCCTTTTTATGTGTGTTGTTGACAATTTCATTTTTCCACATAGTTTTTTGTGCTGAGGCGTTTTTCTTAGTAAATTGTGAGATCCTCATTTTCATAGTGTTTGACTTTATGTTAGTTGAGTCGTTACATTTTTCTTGGCTTTTATCTTGAGTTATAGAGTTGTTATACCTTTTTGTGGTTACCTTATTATTTACCCCTATTTTTCTAAGTAAAAACCTAACTTGTATTGTTCTATATCGCCTTGTATCCCTCTCCATATGGCAGTTCAATGCTTCCTGTATTTAGTCCCTCTTTTTGATTATTGTGATCTTTTACCTATTGACTTCCATGATTCCCTGTTATGTGTATTTTTTTTTCAATTAATCTTAATTTGTTTGTTTTTGTGATTTCCCTATTTGAGTTGATATCAGGACGTTCTGTTTTGTGACCTTGTGGTATGCTGATATCGGATATTATTGGTTTTCTGACCAAACAATATCCTTTAGTATTTCTTGTAGCTTTGGTTTGGTTTTTGCAAATTCTCTAAACTTGTGTTTATCTGTAAATATCTTAATTTTGCCTTCATATTTCAGAGAGAGTTTTGCTGGATATATGATCCTTGGCTGGCAGTTTTTCTCCTTCAGTGTTCTGTATATGTCGTCCCATTCCCTTCTTGCCTGCATGGTTTCTGCTGAGTAGTCTGAACTTATTCTTATTGATTCTCCCTTGAAGGAAACCTTTCTTTTCTCCCTGGCTGCTTTTAAAATTTTCTGTTTGTCTTTGGTTTTGGCAAGTTTGATGATAATATGTCTTGGTGTTTTTCTTTTTGGATCAATCTTAAATGGGGTTCAATGAGCATCTTGGATAGATATCCTTTTGTCTTTCATGATGTCAGGGAAGTTTTGTGTCAGGAGTTCTTCAACTATTTTCTCTGTGTTTTCTGTCCCCCCTCTCTGTTCTGGGACTCCAATTACCCGCAGGTTATCCTTCTTGATAGAGTCCCACGTGATTCTTAGGGTTTCTTCATTTTTTTTAATTCTTTTATCTGATTTTTTTTCAGCTATGTTGGTGTTGATTCCCTGCTCCTCCAGATGTCCCAGTCTGCATTCTAATTGCTCGAGTCTGCTCCTCTGACTTCCTATTGTGTTGTCTAATTCTGTAATTTTATTGTTAATCTTTTGGATTTCTACATGCTGTCTCTCTATGGGTTCATGCAACTTATTAATTTTTCCACTATGTTCTTGAATAATCGTTTTGAGTTCTTCAACAGTTTTATCAGTGTGTTCCTTGGCTTTTTCTGCAGTTAGCCTAATTTCATTTGTGATGTCTTGAAGCATTCTGTAAATTAGTTTTTTATATTCTGTATCTGATAATTCCAAGATTGTATCTTCATTTGGGAAAGATTTTGATACTTTTGTTTGGGGGGTTGTAGAAGCTGTCATTGCCTGCTTCTTTAAGTGGTTTGGTATGGATTGTTGTCTCTGAGCCATCACTGGGAAACTAGTTTTTCCAGAAAATCCGCTAAAAAAAAGCAGTCAGATCCCTATCAGAGTTCTCCCTCTGGCGCAGGCTATTCGGATGTTAATGAAGGCGCCTGGGGAGGGTGGGGGAGGGAACAGAGAGATAGGAGAGTAGCACCTCAGAATATAGCCAGAGTTGCTTGTCTTGCTTGGAATGACTATTATATCTGAGATTCCCGCAGGGCACGTCGCCTATGTGTGCTGGCTGTGTGAAGATTGCCCCCAGGGGGTCTGGCCCGCTGGAGTCATGGTCAGATCCTCCGTTTCCAGCCCCACGCCCAGGGTCAAGTCTCCCCTGCTGGGACGGTGCACTCTCGACTCCAAAATCAGTCGCTGCCTCCCGGGGACTTCGCGTCCCTCCAGCAGTGTTGCCGTGCCACCCCCGCGAACCAGTTGGGTCCCCTGCCGGCATTAGTTCAGGTGGGTGGAGCAGCTCCCCATGCTTGTGCCGTGACCGAGTGTCCCGGCTGGGAATGCTGTTCTCCCCACTCCAATACCAGTCGCTGCCTCCCGGGGACTTCTCCTACCGGACGCCGCCCGCGTGAACCTGCTGGGCCCTCTCCCAGGGTTAGTTCAGGGGGGTGGAGCAGCTCTCCGTGTTTATGCTGTACCTGCGTCCAGTCCAAATCCCGGCGGGACGGTTCCCCGGCTGGGAAGCTGCTTTCCCTGTTCCAAGACCAGTCCCCGCTTCTCCTACCAGCTGCATCCCACGCCGCCCGCGGAACCGGCTGGTCCCCCTCTCGGGGTTAGTTCAGGGGGATGGAGCAGGTCTCTGTGCTTGTGCCATACCTTACTGGTACGCTGGCTCCAGGCTCTGAAAACAATCGCTGCTTCCCCGTATTAGTTAGTTCTCCGTCTCTAAATCTGTGTTTGTTGTTCAGGGTTCGTAGATTGTTATGTATGTGATCGATTCACTTGTTTTTCCGTGTCTTTGTTGTAAGAGGGATCCGAGATAGCGTCTGCCTAGTCCGCCATCTTGGCTCCGCCCGCCCTGGAATCCGTTTCAACAGTCTTATGGCTTTAAATTTCCATCTCTATGTTGATGATTTAAACAAGCGTATCTCTAGACTGGTCTTCTCCTCTGATCTCTGACTCTTAGTTCCAACTCCCAAACTGACATTTCCACTAAGATACCGGATAGATTGTGAAATGTAATATGACTAGTATTTTGCTCCTAATCTCTTCCTCTGAAACTGAATCTGAAGTCATCCTCATCTTGGTTAAAGAGAAATCTCTCCTAGTTGCTGAGGAAAAAGGCTTGGTGTCATCCAAAAAAATTCCTATCTTCCTGTCACGCCCCACAGTTAATCTGTCGGTGTTTCCTATTGTCTCAACCTCCAATAATTTGAATCTGGCCACTTGTCACCATCCTTACTATTACTACTTTTGGCTTAGCAACCATTTTCTTTGGTCCACGATATTGCAGTCGCCTCTTAACTGGCCTCCTGTTTCCATCCTTGCCCTCTACAGGGTATTTACGTTAGATCAGAGAGAGTCATTCTTTAAAAATGTAGGTTAAATCATGGCAGTTCTCTGCTCACAACCTTCTAACTTGTCCCCATCTCACTAAGGGTAAAAACCAAAGTCCTTATAAGAGTGTTCAAGGACTCCTTTCTGCTTCTCAACATGTTAGACCTAACTCTGCCTCAGAGCCTTTGCACTTTAGAGAATAGTATGAGGTTGAAGAATGGAATGCTGTTGCAATACCAAAAACCCTTGCCCATGGGTCTATTCTGACTCAGCAAACTTAGGTCTAAATTGATGATAGATGAGCCTCTTAATTCTTCTAGTAGTTAGTATCCCAATCCAATTCTGCTGCTGTCGAGTCGATTCCGACTCATATCAACCCTACAGGACAGAGTAGAACTGCCGCATAGGGTTTCCAAGGAGCAGCTGGTGGATTTGAACTGCTGAGCTTTCGGTTAGCTGCCATGCTCTTAACCACTATGCTACCAGGGCTCTAGTATACAGTAGTCTGGCACATTTACCCAAATGTGAAATAAGGGAGATATTTAGGATTGTAAATGTAAAGGATTTGCTCATTAGATGGGGCTGTTAAGGGACAGGGTTCAATATTTTTAGTTTATTGAGGTCTCTGGATGAGTTTTATTTTGTTTTTAATTTAAATTTGTAAATTACTGAATAAGTCTGGAAATGAGAGATTGAAGCTAAAACAAACATATATGAGTTGTTTGAAGCAGTCTGTTTTTATGTAAGAGTCACACAATTAGCTTTATATTGAACATATACCTGTCCCTTAGTTTCTTGCAAAGTTATGCACAATCTCAGCTTGAAAAGCTTGACTAAATTCTAAAACAATAACAAAAAAACCCAAACCAGTTGCTCTTAAGTAGACTCTGACTCATGGCTACTCTGTGTGTGTAGGCTGGAATGGCACTTCATGGGGCTTCCTAGGCTGTGACCTTTCGGAAGCAGGTGGTCAGATTCCGAGGCTCCTCTTGGTGGGTTTGAATGGGTAACTTTTTTGTTAGTAGTTCAGTGCTAAAGTGTTTGTGCCACTCAGGAACTCCTGATCAAATTACACTATGGACTAATAACAACATCTGGAGCTTTTGTGGAGGAAAAGAAAGAACGGGGTTATAGGGGATTCTCAGAACATCCCAGGGAGAAGTGGAGTTAAAGAGAGAGGACAGAAACGGATGGGTAGTATTTCATTTCAAAAGCTAATACGGCTCATTCCACACTAGCCTTCTTACTGTCCCTCAGAGAAGCCCAAATTGTCACCTTAGGGGTTTTGCACTCTGTTTCTTATACTCAGAACACTCTCCAGCTAGATTTTGGCATGACTTTCTCCCCCTCTTTATTCCAGATTTCTGCTCAAATATCACTCAATCAAAGAAATATTTTACATATCAAAACATCCACCCCACCCATCAGACACTTCATCCCTTTTCTCTGCTTTGTTTTTCTTCACTACACTGGTCAGTACCTGTAATAAGGTCTTTCTGGAAAGAAGAACATTGCAGGCACTGAATACATTATTCATGGAACAAATGAAGGAAGAAAGGAAGGAAGCCAAGCATCTTAGCAAAGACGTTTGTCTTGGGAAAGATGACTCTTTCTGCTTTGAAGCTTGAAAGACCATAGCGATGTGTGGATTTTACAAAGCTATTGCTTAAAAGTAGCAAACTGAAAAAAAAAAAAAAGCAAGGGTGGCCTGGAATTATATAAGCATTTTGGATCTCTGAAAAAGAGAATAAAAATAAAAATTTTGCAAGTTAAATTTTCAGGGGCTGCATTTCTTCAACCTATGGACAATTCTGATAACATCATAAAACCCAAAAAACTAAACCCATTGCTGTCGAGCTGATTCTGACTCATAGTGACCCTATACGATATAGTAGAACTGCTCCGTAGGGTTTCCAAGGAGCAGCTGGTGGATTTGAACTGCTGACCTTTTAGTTAGTAGCCGAGTTCTTAATATCTAATATCTTAATATCTATGCTACCAGGACTCCAATAACATCATAACATATTCTCATTTTTAGTCAGTGAATATTTTATTTGTCAGAGATGCTACCATACAGATAACTGGAATGGGGGGCTTTGTTAAGGATAGAAAATACAAAACTCCTTAAAACCAGGAATCATATTTATAGTGTTTAATACAGTATTTCACAGAAGTATCAAGATGTGAATTCAATGAATAATTTTTTAATTTATTTTTCAAACATTTTCTAAGAACTATCTATATGCCAGGCATTGCACTGGGCCCTGGTAATGATGTAGTAAAAAACACACACACAGGGTTACTGTCCTTATCAAGCTCATATTTTTCTAGGGGCAGGTTAATATTTAAATGAATTATTACAGAATTAATGTATAATTATACATTATTATTTATCCTATGCATTAAAAGTAGTTCAAGAAGGCAAGGAAGTCCAAACTTTCTAAATATAATGAGAGTAACAGTGAAGGTTTTTTTGTATGTTAGCCTCTGAAGGTAGTAATTGATTAAATATATCAAATTATCTCACACTTTCCCCTCTCAATTTGTAATAGAAATAAAGCAAGAAGCCAGACAGGGATAAAAATATCAGGATTATTTATGGTTTAGAGATGAATTAATGAACATAGTGCAGGTGTGGACATGCAGTTAGAATCAGGATTTTTCTGGCTTTTCCCAATCCAGACCTTGGGGTCCAACCAAGAGGAGAATTGAATTTACCCTTACTCCGATTTTTTTTTTTTTCTGATGGTGTCGGTGTGAATTACACCTCAAGATAAAGAAAGCAGAAATCCTCACAACTGGACCTATAAACAACATCATGATAAACAGAGAAAATATATGTATTTTTTTCTTTTTCTTTCTTTTTACTTTAGATGAAGGTTTACAGAACAAACTAGTTTCTCATTACACAGTATACATATTGTTTTATGACATTAGTTAACAACTCCACGACATGTCAACACTCTCCCTTCTCCACCTTGGGTTTCCTTTTACCAGCTTTCCTGGTCCCTCCTGCCTTCTAGTCCTTGCCTATGGGCTGGTGTGCCCCTTTAGTCTTGTTTTGTTTTATAGGCCTGTCTCATCTTTGGCTGGAGGATGAACCTCAGGAGTGACTTCATTACTGAGCTAAAAGGGAGTCTGGGGGCCATACCCTCTGGGTTTCTCCAGTCTCTGTCAGACCAATAAGTCTGGTCCTTTTTGAGTTAGAATTTTGTTCTACATTTCCTCCAGCTCTGTCTGGGACTCTGTATTTCGATCCCTTGTCAGAGCAGTTGGTGGTGGTATTCAGGCGCCATCTAGTTGTACTGGACTCAGTCTGGTGGAGGCCATGGTAGATGTGGTCTATTAGTCCTTTGGGCTAATCTTTCCCTTGTATTTTTAGTTTTCTTCATTCTCCCTTGCTCCCAAAGGGGTAGACCAGTGTTGTATCTTAGGTGGCTGCTCGTAGGCTTTTAAGACCCCAGACAGACACTACTCACCAAAGTTGAATGTAAAACGTTTTCTTTGTAAACTGTGTTATGCAAATTAAGCTAAATGTTGCCCAAGACCATGGTCCCCATAGCCCTTAGCCCAGCAATTCAGTCCCTCAGGGAGTTTGGATGTGTCTATGGAGCTTCCATGACCTTGCCTTGCACAAGTTGTGCTGGCTTCCCCATTACTTAAACAGAGACAATATTGACACTGTCAAGGATTTCATTTTACTTGGATCCACAATCAAAGCCCATGGAACAGCAGTCCAGAGATCAAATGATGCATCGCATTGGGCAAATCTGCTACAAAAAGGCCCTTTAAAGTGTTAAAAAGTAAAGATGTCACTTTGAGGACTAAGGTGCACCTGACCCAAACCATGGTATTTTCAATTACTTCATATGCATGAGAAAGCTGAGCAATGAATAAGGAAGACCAAAGAAAAATTCGATGCCTTTGCATTATGATGGTGGTGAAGAATATTGAATATACCATAGACTGCCAAAAAAATGAACAAATCTCTCTTGGAAGAAGTACAGTCAGAATGCTTCTTAGAAGGGAGGATGGGGAGACTTTGTTTTACATATTTTGGACATGTTATCAGGAGGAGGGACCAGTTCTTGGAAAAGGACATCATGCTTGGTGAAGTACAGAGTCAGCGATAAAGAGGAAGACCCCCAACGAGATGGACTGACACAGTAGCTCAAACAATAGGCTCAGACATAGCAATGATTGTGAGGGTGGTACAGGACTGGGCAGTGTTTTGTTCTGTTGTGCATAGGGTTTCTATGAGTCAGAATCTACTGGATAGCACCTAACAACAACAACTAATGGTTCTAGGAAATGTAGTTTGGAAATATGTATCCCCCTGCAAGAACAAAGTCTCTGTTAGGGATACTAACAATAGACCACTGTTGCCGTGGGAGAATTACCCTTTAAAAGGAAAGATCCCAGGTGAGTTGATTTATGCATGCTCAGATCTTTTGCCAGTCTCTCCAGTCAGACATTTGACAAGCCAGTCCTGCCGTGGTGAGGAGCCTGTGAGAGAGAGAAGGATTGGCAGCTACTTGTATTTAGTACTTCTAAAGAGGCAGGAATTCCTGTTTTATAGCCTTACAAAAAAAGGGTAAGAGGAACAGGATGATTCCATATACAGATGGGTTATTTTATTATAATCTTAGATTTAAATTTATGTGCAATATTTTAAATTAGCTCACATTTTGCCTCTTCTTGCTGCAGAAGAAATCCTCTATCAATGCATAAAGACACTTTACTTGGTGAATTATCTTGTGCCACTTACACATTATAGTCCTTTCGCTAAATACCTATAAAATGAGCTGATATTTTTTACCAGTAGAAATTCTTTCTGTTCTTTTAAAACATCAGCTTATAAATTTTATTTCCTACCTGCTTACACTTCATTACAATGTAATGCATTTTACGTTAGTTACAGGTACATAAACTCATTTTCTCTATCAAATGATGCATGTAAGTTTGAATTGCCACAATTTACTCTGGTAAGGTCTATAATCACACCATACATCAAAACTAATAAAAACCAACACACACTTGTATTAGGCTCATATGTAGGCTTAACCTATTTTTAACCTTGAGATTAGCCAAAGTCAATGTCGTCAAGACAATGTACTTTCCTTGCTCATTTTCTCCCTTCATGTACATGTTTTCCAAAATCTTTAAATAAATAGATAGACCAGACACAACTAAAACTCTTTCCCCCTACCCTATCCCATTCCTTCACTTCTTCCTTCCTCAGAGGTGTCCACTATCCTGAAGTTGGTTTGTTTCATTCCCATGCACATGGTATATAGCTACATGTACATTACAGGTACTATACTTTTTCTGTCTGTCAGTTTGTCCTACTGTGGTGGAAGCTATGCCACTGGTATTTCAAATACTAGCAGGGTCACTCATGACAGAGAAGTTTCAGCTGAGCTTCCAGAGTAAGACAGACTAGGAAGAAGGACCTGGCTGTTTACTTCTGAAAAAATGAGCCAGTGAAAACATTATGAATAGCAGTGGAACCTTGTCTGATATAGTGCTGAAAGATGAGCCCCTCAGGAAGGAAGGCACTCAAAATACGACTGGGGAAGAATTGCCTCCTCAAAATAGAGTGGACCTTAGTGATGTGGATGGAGTCAAGCTTTCAGGACCTTCATTCATTGATGTGACAGGGCTTAAAATGAGAAGAAACAGCTGCAAATATCCATTAATAGTAGAAAAGTGGAATGTACGAAGTATGAATCTAGGAAAATTGAAAGTTGTCTAAAATGGAAAGGAACGCATAAAGATCAATATCCTAGACATTAGTGAGCTGGAATGGACTGGTATTGGTCATTTTGAACTGAACAATCATATGGTATACTATGCCTGGAATGACAAATTGAAGAGAAATGGCATTGTATTCATCGTCAAAAAGAACATTTCAAGATATATCCTTACTTACAGTGCAGTCAGTGATAGATAATACCCATACTAGTACAAGAAAGATCAGTTAATATGATTATTATTCAAATTTATGCGCCAAACACTAATGCCAAAGATGAGGAAATAGAAGATTTTTACAAAATTCTGCAGTCTGAAATTGATCAAACATGCCATCAAGATTCTAGAGTAATTACTGGTGATTGGAATGTGAAAGTTGGAAACAAAGACAAAGGTTCAGTTGTTGAAAAATATGGCTGAAGTGATAGAAACCACGCCTGAGATTGTATGATAGAACTGCGCAAGACAAATGACTTGTTCATTGCAAATACCTTTTTCAACAACATAAACAGTGACTACACACATGCACCTCACCAGATGGTACACACAGGAATCAAATCGACTACATCTGTGGAAAGAGATGATGGGAAAGCTCAATATTATCAGTCAGAACAAGGCCAAGGGCTGACAGCTGAACAGACCATCAATTGCTCATATTCAAGTTCAAGTTCAAGTTGAAGAAAATTAGAATTCCATGAGAGCCAAAGTCCCACCTTCAGTATATTCCACCTGAAATTACAGATCATCTCAAAAATATATTTGACTCATTAAACACTAATGACCAAAGACCAGATGAGTTGTGGAATGATATCATACTTGAAGAAAGCAAGACGTCATTGAAAAGACAGGAAAGAAAGAAAAGACCAAACCGGATGTCAGAGGAGACTCTGAAGCTTGCTCTTGAAAGTAGAGTAGCTAAAGTGAAAGGAAAAAATGATGCAGTAAAAGAGCTGAACAGAAGATTTCAAAGGGCAGCTTGAGAAGACAAAGTACTGTAATGATATGTGCAAAGATCTGCAGTTAGAAAACCAAAAGGGAAGAACACACTCAGCATTTGTCAAGCTGAAAGAACTAATGAGAAAATTGAAGCCTCGAGTTGCAATATTGAAAGATTCTGAAGGGAAAATATTAAACTACAAGGGAAGCATCAAAAAAAAAGGGAGGAATACAGAGTCATTGCACCAAAAGGAATTGGTTGACATTCAAACATTTCAGGAGATAGCATATGATCAAGAGCCAATTGTGCTGAAGGAAGAAGTCTAAGCTGTACTGTACTGAAGGCATTGGCAAAAAACAAGGCTCCAGGAATTAACGAAATTGAGATGTTTCAACAAATAGATGCAGTGCTGGAAGCACTCACTTGTCAATGCCAAGAAATATGGAAGGCAGCTACCTGGCCAACTGACTGGAAGAGATCCATATTTGTGCTCATTCCAAAGAAAAGTGATACAACAGAACGCGGAAATTATCAAACAATATCGTTAATACCACACACGAGTAAAATTTTGCTGAAGATCATTCAAAGGTAGTTGTAGCAGTACATTGAAAGAGAACTGCCAGAAATTCAAGCCGGATTCAGAAGAAAACATGGAACTAGATATATCATTGTTGATGTCAGCTGAATCTGGCTGAAAGCAGAGAATACCAGAAATATATTTACCCTGTGTTTTTTCTACTATGCAAAAGCATTTGACTGTGTGGATCATTAGAAATTATGGATAACATTGGGAAAAATGGGAATTCCAGAAGGCTTAATTGTGCTCATGAGGAACTTGTACATAAATCAAAGGACAGTTGTTCAAACAGAACAAGGAGATACTACATGGCTTAAAGTCAGGAAAGGTGTGCATCAGGATTGTATCTATTCACCATACTTATTCAATCAGTATTAACCCTGGTGGCATAGTGGTTAAGTGCTACGGCTGCGAACGAAATAGCTGACGGTTTGAATCCATCGGGTGCTCCTTGCAATCTCTATGGGACAGTTCTACTCTGTTCCATAGGGTTGCTATGAGTTGGAATCCACTCAACAGAGATGGGATTGGGTTTTTGGTATTCATTCTGTACGCTGAGTAAATAATGTAAGAAGTCGTACTACACGAAGAAGAATGGGGCATCAGGACTGGAGGAAGGCTCATTAGTAACCTGCAATATGCAGGTTGATATGCAGATGATACAACTTTGCTTGCAGAAAGTGAAGAGAGCTTGAAGCACTTATTGATGAAAATCAGAGACTATAGCCTTCAGTATGGATTACACCTCAGCATGAGGGAAAACAAAAATTCTCGTAACTGAACCAGTAAGCAACATTATGATAAATGGGGAAAATATTGACATCCTCAAGGATTTCATTTTACTTGGGTCCATAATCAATGCCCATGGAAGCAGCAGTCAAGAAATCAAATGACATATTGCATTGATCAAATCTGCTACAAAAGACCTCTTTAAAGTGTTAAAAAGCAGAGATGTCACTTTGGGGACTAAGGTACATCTGACCAAAGCCATAGTATTTTTAACTGACTCATATGCATGTGAAAGCTGGAGAATGAATAAGAAAGACCGAAGAAGAATTGACACCTTTCAATTATGGTGTTGGTGAAGAATACTGGATATACCATGGACTGCCAGAAGAATGAATAAGCTGGTCTTGGAAAAGTACAGCCAGCATGCCTCTTGGGAGGGAGGATGGCAAAACTTTGTCTCACATAATTTGGAAATGTTGTCAGGAGCGACCAGTCCCTGGAGAAGGACATCATGCTTGGTAAAGGGAAGGGTCATTGAAAAACAGGAAGACCCTCAACAAGATGGATTGACACAGAGGCTGCAACAATGGGCTCAAGCAAAGCAATGATTGTGAGGGAGATGCAGGCCCTGACAGTATTTTGTTCTGTTGTACATAAGGTCGGTATGAGTTGAACGGGGTTGAGGGCACCTAACAACAACTCTGTGATATAATTGAAACACATTGATAGAAAAGTTTTAGTTTTTCAAATTTAAATTGGTTGTCATTATTGTAGTGCTAGCAGAGTCTCAAATTTCTTAAATAGTACTCAGGAAAATTCTAAAAATTGTTCTTTTTGACTGTGAGCTCTAATTTTGGGCTTATTAGTTTCTTTCACCACCTCCAACCAGATTTTCTTTTCCAAGTGAAAAATCAAATCATTACCTTTTCATTTAACTAATGTAGTAATTTTATTCTCTAAAATATTTTCTTTTAAATATTTGCTGCTAATGTTTTTAAAGCATTATTCTGTCATAGAACTAATCTTAACTCATATGATTTTTTTTTTTTTTTTGGTCTCCTATTCAGCTGCACAGCATTATAACAGGATTCACTCAAGAATAATACAAACTATTCAGGTTACAAAAAACCCTGGTGGTGTAGTGGTTAAGTGCTACAGCTGCTAACCAAAAGGTCGGCAGTTCAAATCCGCCAGGCACTCCTTGGAAACTCTATGGGGCAGTTCTACTCTGTCCTATAGGGTCTCTGTGAGTCGGGATAGACTTGATGGCACTGGGTTTGGTTTGGTTTACACGAATAGGATCCTTCAAACTTATTGTAACCACAGTATTTTAGAGAAAAAATATTGTGTGAACTAATGTGTACGTTTTAGTCCTGAGAGATGGTTAGGAAGAGATGCTTAATAAAAAATTAAGTGAAAGGGTGCAATCTGTGTATTTCAATTTTACTTAATCTTTGTTGTGGGTGAGTATTCCCCACAAAAGACTTACTGAGTAATTTATGCTCTAGGAGTGATTCAGTTCAGAAAAATATAAACTTGTTTTAAGATATCATCATTTTTTCTAATGATTTATTCCTTTTAAGCCTTTCATCATTTTTTTGTTTGTTTCCTTGAGCAAAGTTCCACCAGAATTCTGACTGCTTTTTGACTATAAAGCTGAAGCTCCTATGAAATTCGTTGTTAGTTGCCATCAAGTTGATTCCAACTCGTGACACTCCCGTGCTTGCAGAGTAGAACTGCTCTGTAGCATTTTCAAGGCTGTGACCTTTCAAAAGGAGATGGCCTAGGCTGCCTCCTGAGGTGCCTCTGGTTGGGTGCAGACCACCAGCCTTTTCAGCTTAGTAGTTGAGTGCTTAACTGTTGGCACCACCCAGGAACTTCTCCTGTGAAATAGCAATGCTCAAATGACCTAAATATATATTCATTGCATATTGCAGCTCTACTAACAACTTGATTATGCAAGGAAAAATGTATCTATTTTACCTTTCTTTCACTGAATGGCAATATCATTTAAATATAGAGAAAAAGGGGCACTCATGGGAGCTTGATGAAAAGTACACAGTGAAAGACACAAAAAAAATATTTGCATGATTTAAGGTGACCAGACAAATAGATTTTCAAACGCTGCTGTCAAAGGAGCCAAGCATGATACTGCCATCCTGGAAAACAATGAGTATTCAGCTCACAGGTGAAGTAGCAGGAGAAAGAAGAGTCTGTGCTAGGGAATGCTGACAGATGGCAGATTTGCTGATTCCTCTCCCTCATAATGAAGCAGGATGTTCAGCTAGAGTTGCAAGCCAGATATTAATGCATCTTTCATTTACTAAGGCCGACAAGGTTTTCATTGCTGTAATGAGTGATGTTTCTAGCTGCTTTATGACAGCAGACAGTTTATCCAAATACTACACTAGATTACTAAAGGTAAAGTAACATTACCAGAAAAGCAAAATTAATATGGATCCACACTAGTGCAAAAAAAAAAAAAGTTCACGCCTAAGGTAAGTAAAGGACAAAGGTTCTGTAAGGATGCCCTAGGAGATCTTTCCAGTGAATACGTACACACGCACACACACACACACACACACATTCAAAAGTGTTTATGGGCATCCCTGGGTGACACAAATGGTTAAGCTCTCGACTACTAGCCAAAAGGTTGATGGTTGAACCCAAGCAGAGGCGCCTCCTAATACAGGCCTGGTGATCTGCTTCTGAAAAGTTACAGCCTTGAAAACCCCTTGGAGCAGTTCTACTCTGCACACACAGGGTTGCCAAGAGTTAGAATCATCTTGACAGCAACTAACAACAATGACAACATATACACATGTGTATAACAGAAAAACTTTTTATATGTAATTATACACACACACATATATAAACAAAACAAAATAAAACAAACAAAAAGATCTGTTGCTTTCAAGTCGATTCTGACTCACAGTGATCCTATAGAACAGAGTAGAACTGCCCTCTAGGGTTTCCTCCACTGTAATTGTTAAGAAAGCAGACTGTCACATCTTTCTCCTGCAGAGAAGTGGCTGGTGGGTTCGAATTACCAGCTTTAGGTTAGCAGCTGAATGTGTAACCCTTACGACACCAGGGCTCCTTATATACAAACACACCACATCCACATATAATTACATTTATTTTTTTTAAATATACTGTAACAAATGTATATTGTGCTGGCTCTTAGGCAATCATCTCTCATCTCCAACCCCACCTCCGTACTGGGCTTTGTGGTGATACTGGGGTTGGGACTCTGAGGAGCATACTTCTACTTTGCCAGTGGTCTGCCTCTTAGACGTTACCAACAGAAGGTGCTAGAGGGAAACTGAGAGACTAGGGACTTGTTCCTTCCGCTTTACCTCCTGTCTACTTCAAGGTCCTATGAGAATCACTCTAGCAGTTCTTTCTCATCCCAGCAGCAGCAGCAGCAGGAGCAGCAGCAGCAGCAGGAGCAGCATCAGGAGCTGGAGCAGCAGGAGCAGCAGGAGCCAGAGCAGCAGCAGCAGCAGGAACAGGAGCAGCAGCAGGAGGAGCAGCAGCAGGAACAGCAGCAGCAGCAGGAGCGGCAGGAGCAGCAGGAGCAGCAGCAGCAGGAGCAGGAGCAGCAGCAGCAGGAGGAGCAGCAGCAGCAGGAGCAGCAGCAGCAGGAGCAGCAGCAGCAGGAGCAGCAGGAGCAGCAGCAGGAGGAGCAGCAGCAGGAACAGCAGCAGCAGCAGGAGCAGCAGGAGCAGCAGCAGCAGCAGCAGGAGGAGCAGCAGCAGCAGGAGCAGCAGCAGCAGGAGCAGCAGCAGCAGGAGCAGCAGGAGCAGCAGCAGGAGGAGCAGCAGCAGCAGGAGCAGCAGGAACAGCAGTAGCAGCAGGAGGAGCAGCAGCAGGAGCAGCAGCAGGAGCAGGAGCAGCAGCAACGCCTTCTCATGGCAACGTTTGAATCTAGCTTGAAATCTTTATAATACTTTGCAGGACCAGCCTTTATGCAGCTCTCTCAGAGACCCTGATTCCAAGTCCAATGGAGCCCCCTCACAAACCTGAGAGGTACTAGCACCGACTGAGCAGCATTCCCTTCTCAGAGGTCCTGGGGCTTCCTCTCCAAGCTTCTAAGTTTTAACATAATTTCAGTCTTTTCTGTTTATTTGTCCAGATCTAGGTATGATAGTTGCTTCCTACAATTGCTACCTCCACGATAACTTCTCTTTTGGGATTTTTCAGTTACCTAGTTAACAACTTCATATCAAATTAACATTTTTTTATTTTTAATTCTCCCTGTTAAAATAACTGGTATGATTTTTCTCTCCTGACTGGACTCCGCCTAGTCTCAGAAATTCCGTGGGTGCCATATTAGTTCAATATAAAGTTGGAAAATGCAGGGCTATTACTGCATCTAAAAAAAGTCAGATTTTTCTGAAAGTTATACTGTTTTCTGAGATGTTCTAGCTACACTGTTAATAATGATAGAAACGGAAATTACTGACGAAATGAATGTTTCTGGGTGAGAGTGATTTGTGTTAGCCCCTAAATGCTCCTTGGAAAGAAGCACATACAAAGTTAAGTTTAGATTGACTGCTGGCTTTGCCCAGTCTCTACTCATAGTTGAAACCTTTGCTTACGCCTTCATTGACAATTTTATGTCAAATTTTATCTGAACTTTTGAGGTCGATTAATCTTACATCATTTGCTTCCTTGTCTTTTTTGCTATCAGCTCATTATGTTATCATCTTCTGGTTGCCTGTTTTTCCCCCTTAATTCCCATCCCCAAAATGCTCTGTGATTGTTTCCTCAGCTCCAACCCCCTGTTGTTCTCTACTCTCCAAAATCTTTGATTTTGACCTCTGTAAAGTCCGTTATTATTTTTTTTTTCAAAGTCCATTGCATGATAAGCAAAATATATCCTTAACCTGTTTGAAGAATGTTCACCATACCTTCTTGCCTTCATTAAAAATAAATCAACTAAATTATCTTCATCCATAAGATGTTACTTGATAGCCAGCTGATCGCTGAATTGTAGGGTGCGCGGTATCCGCCACTCCATGTACCTTCATGACTGGGGTGGATTCATATTCTCCTTGTTTCTGAAAGCCACTTCCTGACAATCCCAAACATTTATCTCGTGCATAACCGGTGCATGCTGTCCGGCTTTCATGGCCATCATTGACCTTTTTGTCACGCCTCACTTTCGATCCCTCATTGTTTCTTGCCTGCATCCTTACTGCCACCTGTTTAGTCCTGCTCTATCTCATTCTCTTTACTGAGTCGATGTTTTCTTCCTAAAATGTATAACTCTTCCTGTCACTTAGATGCTTACAATCCTCTAGGGAATCTTTAGTGTAAAGTCTCAGCTCCTAAGCTTTCATTTATTTTTCTAGTTTCATCTCTCACAAAACCCTCTCTCACATTTGATTTATAACTCTAGTTCCAAGACTACTTAACTTCTAAATTATAAAGAATATTTTCCATTTAAATTTCTTAAAATAAAAATGCATATTCTTGACATTGAGCCTTAACAAATGCTCCTCCCTTTGCAGTAAATGCCTCCCACTATGATTTGACTGGTTTACTTCTATTTATCTGTCAAGAGTCTCCTTCACTAACATTTTTCTCCTACCTAATTCTGGATTAGGTAACTTTTGGTGTGCTTCCACAGTTCTATGTAACTATTCTAATATTTATCTTTCTGTTTGAATAGTCTCCCCACAAAACCATAATTTCTTTGTGGGAAAAAGTTATATTCATACATATATTTCCAGTGACCAGAGGTCAGTGGAAAGACTGATATATATTAACATAAACAAATAAGCAAAAAAGCAATAATGAAGAATGAGTAAGTTGAGTGTATGTTGTTGGGTGCCATCAGGTCAACTCCAACTCATAGTGACCCTATATGACAGGGTAGAACTGCCCCATAGCGTTTTCTAGGCTGTAGTCTTTACAGGAACAGATCACCAGGTCTTTTTTCCCATGAAGCCACTGGTGGGTTCAAACTGCCAGCCTTTTGGTTAGCAGCTGAGTGCTTAGACACTACACCATCAGGGCTCCTTGTTCAGAGTATAACTTAGGCTAAATCAAATACTTAACCAAGAATCAGAGAAAACACTTTCAAGGGAATTGTCAACCAACTGAGAAGGCTACATACATTTTTCTTCACATAAAGTTAAATTCAGTCACTGGTATTAGCTAACAATCAACGAAGAGATAGCCAAAAGCTTTGAATGAAAATACAATGATCATTAAGTACATGAAAAGATGTCCAACCTCATTTGTTTATTTAAATCATGTTGAAAAATTAATTTTTAACCTATCATATTGGGAAAGATCAAAAAGTTTGATTAGATGTTTTGGTCCAAGAATATGGGGTAACCAGGACTCATACACATTTCTACTGTGAGTATAAATTGGTATGACCTTTACCTTATAAATTCTTCACTAACTATAATTATTACAAATGTACATACATTTTCAACAAGTTATTCAATTTCTAAAAACTTATTCTCTGTATATACTCTTTCAGGTGCAAAGCAACTACTTTACTAATATAAAAGGCTTCTCAATACAACAATGTTTCTTAAGCAAAAGGAGTAAAATGAATTATGGTACAAACAACTATGCAGCTATAAAATATAACAAAGAATTCTTTATGCACTGATAGAAAATAATCTCTGAAGTATTTAATGCATGAACTATTTTAGAGATTATTTTGCAAGCGGTCATCCAAGGTACAACAATTGCTCTCTATTCACCTGGAGCAAAAAAGAAAGAAGGATAGGAAGAGGAAAATGGAATTTGTGGCTAATTGCCTCCAAGAAAAAACTGCCTCCTTTCCTATGAGACAAGGAGAACTGACTGGCTCCTCCCTGCCTGGATATTTTGATTAAAGATTCTATAGAAGAATCTTTATCAAAAGGGAGAAACTGCAGAACAGAATTTCAAATTCTCATGAAATCCAGATTTTCTGGAGCAATTAAAACTGGATGAGCCCCTGAAACTACTGCCCTGCGATAATCTTTAAACCTTGAACCAAAAATATTCCCTGAAATCTTCTTAAAACCAAACATTAATTTAATTTAACTAGTAAAGAATGTCAGCCTTGAGGATTGTGCTCTTTTAATAGCTATCTATATGAGATCAAACCGACAACAGCAACTCAAAAGATTAGGTAGAAATCTTAGGGGGGAGTGAGTTTAGGTTAATGGGGGAGGAAAAATTCAGGAAAAGAAGGTAAGAATGGTTGCACAACTCAAAGAAGACACTCAATGTCACTGAATTGTAAAAGTAGATGTTGTTGAATTGGTATATGTTCTGCTCTGTATATTCTCGAAAAGAACAACAAAAATAAATTATTAAAAAAGAGAGGTGTAGAACAACATGCAAAATGTGTCATCCTTTGTATAGGTTAGAAATCAGTAGGTCGATTATAGTAATGGCACCAATTTCTCATTTTTTCCTGTATTTATGCTTTTTGCAATATGACTTTGCCACTCCTTCAGTAAACACCAATAAAAAACAGAACAGTTGCCAAAGAGTTGATTCTGGTGGTGACCCCATGTGTGTGAGAGTAGAACTGTGCTTCATAGGGTTTATAATGGCTAGTTTTTAAAGAAGTAGATCACCAGGCCTTTCTTCTGCGGTGCCTCTAGATAGACTGCAACCTTCAATCTTTTATTTAGCAGCTGAGAGCATTATTCATTAACACCATACAGGGACTCCCTTCGATAAAGAAGTATAGTCTATTTCCCCAATTTTTGAATATGTGTTTGCCTCGTGATTTGCTTTGGCCAGTAGAATGTGGCAGATATGGAAGTGTACCACTTCTGAGCCTCAGCCTCGAGGGACCTTGCATGCTTCTGTTCTGTTTTATGGAATCCTGACACTGCCAGGTGAACAAGCCTAGGCCAATCACCTCTATTGTCCAGTTGAAAGCCAGTCAAAGACCAGACCATTTGGTTTACACTCCCTCTCTCCTGTTATATCTGCTTTACTCTCTACACATGCTTTAGTACTTATTGCTTCAGCTTAGTTTTTTTCAATGTGTCAAGAAAAATAGCTTCTGATAGTCCCAAGTAAAACTTTATAACATGTCCAGCCACCGGGGAAAATGGTTTCCCTCTCTAATTGGCTGATCTAACATTCTCAGTAAAGGAACCTACTAGCACAACTTGGATCAGTGTCTACCCCAGTAGCAATCTATTGTGGTCAGATTGCTGGGTTACATTTTAGGAAGATGGTAGGTCTCAAGGCAAACATGTGGAGAGAATAACAATATAATCCTAGAAATGTGTTGCCTGTCAAAAAATCCAAACTAAAAAAACCAAACCCATTGCTATCCAGTCGATTCTGACATTAAGGGTTCATTTTTCACTCTACAAAGCTATATTTTTTATTGTGATTTTAATAAAAAATCTTGTGTGTGTGTGTGTGTGTGTGTATATGGAAACCCTGGTGGCGTAGTGGTTAATGCCACGGCTGCTAACCAAAGAGTCGGCAGTTCGAATCTGCCAGGCACTCCTTGGAATTTCCACGGGGCAGTTCTACTCTGTCCTACAGGGTCACTATGAGTCAGAATTGACTCGACGGCACTGGGTTTGGTTTGGTTTTATATACATATATACACAAATATGTTGTTGTTGGTTGTTGTCAAATCAGTTCCATTGCTTCATGGGACTTTAAAGGCTGTAATCTTTCAGAAGCTGATTGCCAGGCCTGTCTTCTAAGGCACCTTTGGATGGGTTCAAACCATCACCCTTTTGGCTCAGTAGTTGAGTGCTTAACCATATGTGTCACTACCCAATTTTATTAAAAATGAATAATGTTGTATTATCTTAAACAAAATAAAACTGCTAATTGAACATTATTGAGTTTAAAAATAACTTCAAATTTATATTTTGTTGTTAGTTGATGTGGAGTCAGCTCGCGCTCATGGCGACCTTATGTATAACAGAACGAAATGTCCAGTTCTGAGTCACCTTCATGATCTTTGGTACATTTATAGTTAGGCATGTGCATATGTATTTAATATTTGGGAACTTGTTACACACGAATCATGTTTCTAGGTGATAGAAAACAGAACTGGCATTTACAATAGTCCATTGTTTCACACATCCTATTAAAAAATAAATAAATAAAAAACTATTTTATAGGGGCACCCAAATCTTTTATTTTTAAAGAATTATAATATATATTATATTGTATGAAGCCATTAAATGTTAAGGAAATGATGATAACATGTTTTCTATAAATGCCCCGGAGCTAACTGTGAATAATCAAAAGTTACCTGAGCTTATTCTGTATAAACTGATTCACAGTATAGCTAAAACATTTCATTCCCCTATTTGAAATTAAATTCACGAAATAGCATGAGCATTCAGAGATTATGAACCAATTATAGTAGTTGCCATCTGCTGTGTTGTTAGTCCTGGATGGAGAGAGCAGTCAATGAATCTTTCACTGGTATTCTTAACTGTGTGGCTGACTCAAATAATAATGTCTAGATTTATGAAAAAAAAGACAAACAAAAATTCAGCCATGTTTTCTTCAGGGGACACACATATTGGCTAATAACCGGGACACATGTTCAGAGAGTTGAATGGCGAGGGTGTCCTAATACTTTCAGCATCCCTGACAATTTTGCTAATAATATTAGCATAAACATTCCTTTACACGATTCATAATTTGTGTATCTATATATATATATTTTTTTTTATGTAAAGAATAGCTATAGGGTCGCTATGAGTCGGAATCAACTCCAGGGCAGTGGGTTTTTTTTTTTTTTTTTGATTTTATGTAAAGAATATTTGGTGCTTGCTTCGGCAGCACCTACGCTAAAATTCGAACAATACAGAGAAGATTAGCATGTCCCCTGCACAAGGATGACAAGGAAATTTGTGAAGTGTTCCATATTTTTAAGGATTGGGCTGTCTCATTGGGGGGAGAACAATTAGGAGTACATGAAAACCAATACCAAACCCAGTGCGTAGAGTCAATTCCTGCTCATAGCAACCCTATAGGACAGAGTAGAACTGCCCCATAGAGTTTCCAAAAAGCACCTGGAGGATTCGAGCTGCTCACCCTTTGGTCAGCAGCCCTAGCACTTAACCACTATGGCACCAGGGTTTCCCAGGAGTATATAGCAAGCTGTATATAAATTTTTGTATGTGGGACTGACTTGTAAGCTTTCACTTAATGCACAATAAAAATTAAAAAACAAACAAAAAAAGATCTAGCAACAAAGATACGGGAATACAATGTTCACCAAGTTAAAAATTTTTTTTTTTCTGTGTAGTTGCTTGAGTTTATCATTTAAAAGAAGAAATATGAAAATACAGTGTGGAACTTCAAATCAAATTTCTTATCAATTAAAAAAAATTTCCAGCTTTAAAAAAAAGAATATTTGTATTATTATGACTAAGTAATTCGTTCCTTTTCCTAGAAAACTAACATTTTAGAACTGTAAGGTAATTACTTAACATCTATACCCACTGTGATGAAATTTTGTTGGTGATAAAGATTATGAACTTGGAATCCTAGCTATTTCTCCACTTGCCTCACTATACACACCTCCACAAGCACACTGTATCTGTTTTATTCTCTTGGATCCACATTCCTTAGCATTAATACCTGGCACACAGGAAGAACTCAATATATATTTGTTGAATATTTAATGAAAGAATGAAATTTCTCACTTGCTATCTAATATGCCAAAGGCATACATATCTCCCACATTTGTCCATATTGTTTCCGGTCTGGAAGCTTTTAAACACACCCCTTGACCTAATTAAGGTCTATTTATAGAAACCAAAGCCAACTTACATTTCACTCTCCTGTCATAGTGAACATTGATTATTACACCACACAAACGTGCAGCTTATTTTTTCCAAGTAAGTATACCGTTGTTGAAAAGTGATTTATGCATGTGTGCTGCATCCTAGCTAGATTTTTCGGCTCAGTGAGGCCAGATACCATGTCTAAACTGACTTTCTTTCAAGCACCAATCCTGAGTCTTTCTTGTAAAAGATTTCTATCTAATTAGTGAATACCCCGCTCCCGCCCCCCCCCTTGCATAACCACAAAAGAATGTTTTCTTCTCAGTTTGAACTATTTCTCAAGCTCTTACAATAGTGGTCTTATACAATATTTCTCCTTTTGCAACTGACTAATTGCACTCAGCATAATGCCTTCCAGGTTCCTCCATGTTATGAAATGTTTCCCAGATTCCTCACTGTTCTTTATCGATGCGTAGTATTCCATTGTGTGAATATACCATAATTTATTTATCCATTCATCCATTGATGGGCACCTTGGTTGCTTCCATCTTTTTGCTATTGTAAACAGTGATGCAATAAACATAGCTGTGCATATATCTGCATATATCTGTTCGTGTAAAGGCACTTATTTCTCTAGGATACATTCCGAGAAGTGGGATTGCTGTATCGTATGGTAGTTCTAACTTTTTAAGGAAGCGCCAATCAATTTCCAACGTGATTGTACCATTACACATTCCTACCAGCAGTGTAGAAGTGTTCCAATCTCTCCACAGCCTCTACAACATTTATTTATTTATTTATTTATTTTGCTTTTTGGATTAATGCCAGCCTTGTTGGAGTGAGATGAAATTTCATTCTAGTTTTGATCTGCATTTCTCTAATGGCTAATGATGGTGAACATTTCCTCATATATCTGTTAGCTACCTGAATGTCTTCTTTAGTGAAGTGTCTATTCATATCTTTTGCCCATTTTTAAATTGGGTTATTTGTCTTTTTGTAATTGAGTTTTTGCAGTATCATGTAGATTTTAGAGATCACGCGCTGATCAGAAATGTCATAGCTAAAAACTTTTTCCCAGTCTGTAGGTAGCCTTTTTACTCTTTTGGTGAACTCTTTGGATGAGCATAGGTGTTTGATTTTTAGGAGCTCCCAGTTATCTAGTTTTCTTCTGCATTCTTAATAATGTTTTATATACTGTATATGCCATGCATTAGGGCTCCTAGGGTTGTCCCAATTTTTTCTTCCATGATCTTTATCGTTTTAGCTTTTATATTTAGGTGTTTGATCCATTTTGAGTTCATTTTTGTGCATGGAGTGAGGTATGGGTCTTGTTTCATTTTTTTGCAGGTGGATTTTTTTTTTTTTTTTATCCAGTTATGCCAGCACCATTTTTTAAAAAGACCGTCTTTTCCCCCATCAACTGACTTTCGGCCTTTGTCAAATATCAGCTGCTCATATGTGGGTGGATTTATGTCTGGATTCTCAATTATGTTCCATTGGTCTATGTGTCTGTTGTACCAGTACCAGGTTGTTTTGACTACTGTGGTGGTATAATAGATTCTAAAATCAGGTAAACTAAGGCCTTCCACTTTGTTCTTCTTTTCCAGTAATGCGTTATTTATCCGGGGCCTCTTTCTCTTCCATACGAAGTTGGCGGTTTGTTTCTCCATCTCATTAAAGAATGCCATTGGGATTTGGATCGGAATTGCATTAAATGTATAGATTGCTTTTGGTAGAATAGACATTTTTATAATGTTAAGTCTTCCTATCCACGAGCAAGGTATGTTTTTCCACTTATGTAGGTCTCTTTTGGTTTGTTGCAGAAGTGTACTGTAGTTTTCTTTGTATAAGTCTTTTACATCTTTGGTAAGATTTATTCCTAAGTATTTTATCTTCTTGGGGGCTACTGTAAATGGCATTGATTTGGTGATTTCCTTTTCGATGTTCTTTTTCTTGGTGTGGAGGAATCCAACTGATTTTTGTATGTTTATCTTGTATCCTGATACTCTGCCGAACTCTTCTATTACTTTCAGTAGTTTTCTTGAGGATTCCTTAGGGTTTTTTGTGTATAAGATCATGCCATCTGCAAGTAGAGATACTTTGACTTCTTCCCTGCCTATCTGGATGTCATTTATTTCTTTATCTAGCCTAATTGCTCTTGCTAGGAACTCCAACACAATGTTTAATAAGCACGGCGATAAAGAGCATCCTTGTCTGGTTCCCGATCTCAATGGGAATGCTTTCAGGCTCTCTATATTTAGGGTGATGTTGGCTGTTGGCTTTGTATAAATGCCCTTTACTAGGCTGAGGAATGTTCCTTCTATTCCTATTTTGCTGAGAGTTTTTATCATGAGTGGGTGTTGAACTTTGTCAAATGCCTTTTCTGCATCAGTTGATAAAATCATGTGATTCTTGTCTTTCGTTTTATTTATACGGTGGATTACATTAATTGTTTTTCTAATGTTGAACCATCCCTGCATCCTTGGTATTTATCTCACTTGGTCATTGTGAATTATTTTTTTGATATGTTGTTGAATTCTATTGGCTAGAGTTTTGTTGAGGATTTTTGCATCTACGTTCATAAGGGATATAAGTCTATAATTTTCTTTTCTTTTGGTGTCTTTATCTGGTTTTGGTATCAGGGATATGGTGGCTTCATGGAATGAGTTTGGTAGTATCCCGTCATTTTCTATGCTCTGAAATACCTTTAGTAGCAGTGGTGTTAACTCTTCTCTGAAAGTTTGATAGAAGAAGATGGGAATTCTTCATCACTAATATCATCAGATTTATTCCTAGTCCTAGACCTAGGATCCTTCTCTTCCATTTCCCACATCATCTTCAAAAATGGTCAATCGTTGGACACTCAGACAAGTTTAGAAAACATAAATGCTAATCAAATACAAAACGGAAGGTCACGATAAATGCGCAAGAATAAAAACTTCATACTACAATTCTCTTCTCATTTGTATAATCCATGCTTTGCAGCATTTAAAACTGCAACAAAATGGCAGGGGCATTTTGCAACATGTAACAATTCCTTACTTAGAATTAAAGTTTGTTCCTCAGTCCTTTTATAGAAGTATAACATGTTTTCTTTTTCAAGTAAGTCAGCTATATGCGAGGGCAGCTTGGGAGAGCAAATTGGAGAGGGAGAGAATGACATTATGAGCAGTCATCCCTTTCATGCAATAGAATGCTCACCAGTAATCAACAGCCTTTCCTGTCTCACATCAAAAACTGGCAATGGTCTCAGCCAAAGGAACACTGCCCTTGTGTACACTGCTAACTGGAGCTGAATGCCCTCTAATACAATTGCTAAGGCGGTTATTGAGTCATTTCTCATCACTGTGATCACTAGTTTCATGTAGTATGTAAAGTAAAAATATATATATATTTATTTTAATATCAAGCATGTTCTCTCTTGGAAACCCTAGCGACATCTTGCTGAAAACAAATATTTCATGGAACCCTGGTTAAGAAACCCTAGTTGTTGAAAATGGAATATGATAGCTTAATGACGGTAAAGATGAAGAAACAGAACTTAATTTATTTCAATTCTGCTACTTTGTATGACCACTTGGAGATTTTTTATTTTTATGTTTTGCTTGAGTTTAAAATTAAGACGGTGAAAGATTGTGAGCTATGAGATATAATATTTTTGCACGGTATGTACACTTTTAGATATATTTATATGAAATATTTTCTGAATTTGAATGTTTTTAAACTTGATATTTGTACTTTTAAATTGATTTTTATTTTAAAACTAAAGAGAAAAATTCAGGGAAAAGTGATGATTAGTGCACGATTATTATTGTGTGTGTGTGTGTGTGTGTCTTGAGGCAATCTTTTTTTTTAGTGTGCTTTAAGTGAAAATTTATAATTCAAGTCAGTTTCTCATACAAAAACTTATACACACGTTGTTATGTGGCCCTAGTTGCTCCTCCTGTAATGCGACAGCACAATTCTCCTTTCTACCCTGTATTTCCTGTGTCCATTCAACCAGCTCCTGTCCCCCCAACCTTCCCATCTCTCCTCCAGACAGGAGCCACCCACACAGTCTCATGTGTCTACTTGAGATAGGAAGCACACTCCTCCCCAGTATCACTTTATGTCTTATAGTCCGGTTTATTCATGAGGTTTTCACTGACTAATGCTTTTCAGAAGTAGACTGCTGGGTCCTTCTTCCTAGTCTGTCTTAGCCTGGAAGCTCAGCTGAAATTTGTCCTCCATGGGACACCTTGCTGGTATCTGAATACCTGTGCCATAGCTTCCAGCATCACAGCCACAGGCAAGACCCCACAGTACGATAAACTGACAGACATGTGTCTTAAGACAAACAAGTCTGTCTTAGAAGAAGAACAACCAGAATGCTCCTTAGAAGCAAGGATGGCGAGACTACGTCTTACATACTTTGGACATGTTGTCAGGAGGGATGAGTCCCTGGAGAAGGACATCATGCTTGGCAGAGTACAGGGTCAGCGGAAAAGAGGAAGACCCTCAACAAGGTGGATTGACACTGTGGCTGCAACAATGAGCTCAAGCATAACAACGATTGTAAGGATGGCTCAGGACCGGGCAGTGTTTCGTTCTGTTGTGCATAGGGTCGCTATGAGTCGGAACCGACTTTTTGGGACCTAACAACAACGACAACAACAGTCCAGTCTGATCCTTGTCTGAGGAGTTGGCTTTGGGAATGGTTTTAATTTGAGGCTAACAGAGAGCCTGAGGGCAATGTCATCTGGGATCACTCCAGTCCCAGTCTGACCATTAAATCTGGTCTTTTTACTAGAATTTGAGTTTTCCACCCCACTTTTCTCCTGCTTCATCAGGGACCTTCTGTTGTGTTCCCTGTCAGGACAGTCATTGGTGGCAGCTGGGTCTTTGGTTTATGTGGCCTTTTCTGTCTCTTGGGCTCATATTTTCCTTGTGTCTTCAGTGTTCTTCATTCTTCTTTGATCCAGGTAGGTTGGGACCAATTGGTACATCTTAGATGGCCGCTTGCTAGCTTTTAAGACCTAGATGCCACTCACCAAAGTGGGATACTGCATTATTATTACTGAAAATAATTTGTTGTATAAAAAAAAAAAGTATAGGAGGGTATTAATAAGTATTCAGCTTTGAATGTCAAATGCACAGGTCCCTTGACATTATATATTGTAATTTAAGTTCATAAAATACACTTAAAACATGTTAATTAAACAAATCATTCTGTTCATGTGTTGAATTAATCCAATCTGTTCATCTTGTTTCCAGTGTTGTGGTGCTATAAACAGAAATGTCAAAGAAATGGCATACGCCTCACTGCCTCCCTCCTTATGTAAGCCTTGTGACTTGATTCATCTCTTTAAGATTTTTGTTTTTGCCCATGCTTCCTTGTTTCCTTATGTGCTTTGTCATTTGTTAAAAGATGTGAATTAGTGCTGCTTGAGGTTTTTTTTTTTTTTTTTTTTTTTTCTGAAGTGCTTTGAGGCTCACTTGAGGTTGGAAGTGTGTGCCCCAGTAAAACTTGAGGGTTCTATTACAATAGAAAGAAGTGAAGAATAGTTATTCATTCACTAATGGCACTCAATAATCCATTCAACAAAATGTTTTCTGAGTGCTACGCTAAGAGCTATGCTAGGAAATGAGCATCTTTTTGTTTGGAGAAGAAAATGAACACTGTAGCCAATTTTTTTTTTTTTTAATAAACTGCTTCTTCCTGCATAAAATTAATGAATATTCCACTATCCCTCTGAAAGGAGTGGCTAGAAATATTTCTGTATGATCGTTTGATATTAAAATTTACAGATTATTTATAGAAAGGAATTATAGGTACATAGCTTATTTTTCACTGTGTTTCTATATTATATGCTTCATTTTGTTTTCTGTTGACACCTCATTATGTTCATGGATTTTAGTATCATTTCTACGAAGTTTTTCAAAATTTATTTTCACTTTCATTGCACTTTGAGAACATGCCAAGTTTTTAAATACATTAACAGAATTAATCTTTCATTTTGCTCTGTAAAATGAAAGTTATTCTTCCCATGTGGCATATTAGGGAATTGAATTTCAAAAGAGGTTCAGTAATTTGCTTAATTCACACAGGCATGCCTAACACTGGGATCCACATTGTTTTTTCTTAAATGTACTGCATCAATGATGAGCACCTGGAAGGCATTTGACCCAGTACCTATCTTTTAAGACATTAAAATCCAGAAAAGAGAGTGATTATTTATACTGAGACAATCATAGCTTGGACCAGAAGTATGGAGTACTATGGAGTATAAAGAAAGGGACAATACATGGATAAAGTTGAGGGAAAGGGATTATTCTAAGGAGTGTTCAAAGAGTTAAGGTGCTACTGGGAGTCCTAGTGGCACAGCGGTTAAGAGCTAAGGCTGCAAACTGAAAAGTCAGCGGTTCAAATCCACCATTTGCTTCTTGGAAACCCTATGGGGCAGTTCTGCTCTGTCCTATAGGGTTGGTATGAGTTAAAAGCAGCTCCACAGCAAGAGGTTTGGGGATAAGACTAGAGCCCTGGTTGCATAGTGGTTAAGGGCTAAAGCTATGAACTGAATGGTTGGCAGTTCGAATCCACCAGCCCCTTCTTGGAAACTCTAGGGGAAAATTCTACTCTGTCCTATGGGGCTGGTATGAGTTGGAATCAACTCAACGGCAACAGGTTTGGTTTTGTTGGAATGAGGACAAAACTGCTGAGGGCCTCCCCCTTTCCATATATACTCCTTACACAAATATTAATTATTTAAAAGGGCGATTATTTGAACAAGTAAATCAAAAAAGGAATTATTTGATCCTATTTACAGAAGAAACTAATAGAAAAAAATTTCAAATTTATTGAGAAGTTACAAATATAATACAACAAATCCCCATACAGTAATCATTGAGATTTCCCGAAGCTAGTGTTTTACCTTATGTTCTGTACATTTCTATAATGATCTCAAATCCCATAAGGTATAAGTCACTATTATACTTTCAAAACACGTGCATATAAGCACTCATAATATCAACTTACAAGTGAGTCTACTTTCGTGAGGCTAACATTAACTATAAACTAAGAAACAAGCAAACAGAAAGAAAACTGTTGCCATTGAGTTGACTCTGACTTTTAGTAGAATAAGGAAGCAGACTGTAACATCTCTCTCCTGCCAAACCGCTGGTGAGTTCGAACTGCCAACTTTTTGGTTAGCAGCTGAGAACTTAATCACTGTGCCAATAACTGTACATCATTAAATAGAAATTAGTAATTCATAAAAGTTATAGAAACATAGAAGTTTGTGAAGGATGTGGTAAACAACTTCTAAGTTAAGTTGACTGTGACCTGATATCTGTGATAAAAGAAGTAATAACATAGTTATTTTTGTAAACTAGCCTTGAGACATAAATCTAAATAACCTCCCTAATCTCTAACTTGAAGAAAAGATGCACCATTCAGCTAATCTCTATTTCTGGAGAAAAGGCATAACACACTAGTCTTTGATGTCACATTGGCCTTTATCATGCGGATACAAGGCGACAAATTCACATAAAAATGTTAAATTTCTGCTCACTCAAGATTACTGAAACTCTGTATGACCTGGGACCCTAGCAATGGGGGACTTTCACCTTGTTAGAGCTGTGGCTAAGCCTTCTTCCTGAAAACTGTCATTAATGGTAACAGCCTGAAGTCTAAAGATTTGAGTCCCTGAATTAACATTGTAATTATAATTGCTTATTCTGATTCACAGTTTCTAAATAAGATTTGTAAGGGCTTACTTGTGTGCTTTGCCATAACTACTTTTCAATAAATAAAGGAGTTTATGTATGGCAAACCTGAATATCTATTAATTTTTTAGGATAAAATCCTACAAGACACCTTATTTATCATTCTCCCTCTTTTTTTCCTTTCTTCTCTCAGTGTGTGTGTGTGCTCTTTTCTGTAATGGTTGAGAGTAAGTTACAGACATGATGCCTTTTTATCTCTGAGTAATTGTGGCTTTCCTAAAAGCAAAGGTATTCTCATACATAACATCAGTTCAATTTCAAAATCAGAAAGGTAATATTGATACAATATCAATATCTAACCTACGGAAAAAAAAAAAAAAAAAACTCATTGCCATTGAGTTGATTCCAACTTACAGCAACCCTATAGGACAAAGTGGAATTGCCCCTAGGGTTTCCAAGGCTGAAATCTTCACAGAAGCAGATTGCCACATCTTTCTCTTGTGGATCAGCTGGTGGGTTTGAACTAACTGGATTAATAGTCAAGAGCTGCTCCAACAGGACTCCCTCTAAACCAGACATTCAAATTTTGTAATTGTTCCACTAATTTCTGTATAGAAAAAGAAAAGAATTCTGTGGTTCAAAATCTAACCCAGGATCACGTTGCATTTGATTGCGATGTCCCTTTAGTCTCCCTATTCCAGAGTAGATCTTTAGTCTTTGTCTTTCATGACTTGAATTTTTTTTTAATTACAAGACATTTTGTAAAAAGATCCCTTTATTTGGTTTTGTCTCGTGTTTACTCATGATTAGACTAAGGTGATACATTTTTGGTAGGAATATCAAAATGTTTGTTTTTAGCAAATTTTATCAGGATGGGCAGGATGTCAGTTGGAGCTCATGGTCTCTTACTTGTATTAAAGATAGGGCAACAATCCCTCCCCCTTACAAAAACTAAGTAATAATTTGATTAGATTAGTGTGGATCAGCAGGTCCAATATTGACAAAATTTTAGTTTTTTAGTTGCGTTGAATGTCTAACTTTCATTTCATTTTCTAAAAAGCCCTATCTAGAAAAAACAAATAGTATTTACTGTATATGTGCTGAGTTATGTTACTGCATATAAACACAGTATATACACAGTATATAAATAAATATATATACATATAAAAATTTTTTTTCTTTTTTTGTATGTATACATATATGCCTGTACACATATTGTGTCTATATTATGTACACATGTGTATATATATATTTGCATACATAATGTGCATATATTATGTATATATAATGTATATATTATGTATATATAATATGTATGTCTGTATACATAATGTGTATATATATAAACATATATATACACATTATGTATTTACATAATGTGTTTATACACAGTAACATAACCCAATGCATATACAGAAAATACTAATTTTTTTTTCCAGATAGGATTTTTTAGGAAGTGATATATAAGGTGTTCAATATCAGCTCAAAAATTAAGATTGCGGTTAAGAACTAGGTTGCCAACTGAAGATTTGATGGTTGAAGCCACTAGGCACTCCCTAGGGGAAAGATGTGGCATTTTGTTTCTGTAAATTTTGGAGTCTTGGAACCCTGTGGCGCAGTTCTACTCTGTCCTATAGGGTCACTATGAGTTGGATGCAGCTTGATGGCAATGGGTTTGGTTTTTTTTTAGTCTTACAGACATCTATGAATATAGACTGTACTATGTATATAGTTTGTAGTATGTGTGTTTCATGAAGGTGAAGTCCTTTGCCACCGCCTGACTTTCAATTTTGTTGCACTGTGATGGCATGCATGTTATTTTGAAGCTGAAGGCTATGCCACTGATATTTCAAATACCAGCAGGGCCACCCATGGGAGTCAGGTTTCAGTGAAGCTTCCACATTAAAACAGACTACGAAGAAAAGCCTGACAATCTATTTACGAAAATTAGCCAATGAAATCCCTATGGATCACGGAATACTGTTGGAGACTTTGACTCACTTCCTTTGGACACATCATCAGCAAAGACCAATTGCTGGAGAAGGACATCGTGTTTAGTATAATGGAGAGCCAGTGAAGGCAAGGAAAACCTTCAGTGAGATGGATTGTCACAATGGCTACAACAATGAACTCAAACATACCAAGGATCATGAAGACAGTGTGGAACTTTTCATTCTTTGATACATGGGGTCACCATGAGTTGGAGTCAATTTTGTGGTAACTAACAACACCAACAAAGTTTGTTAAGACCTGTAAATATGTTAGGCATAAGATGGAATAAAATACTATTTAGGTAAATTTTATCTTTTTTTAATATTGATTACATAATCAATAACTTAGGGGAAACAGTATCAATTCTGACTGTTAGAATTTTGGAGTTCTAATATCTGTACTCCCCACAAGTCTGTCAGTTTATTGCACTGTGGGGCTTGTGTGTTGCTGTGATGCTGGAAGCTATGTCACTGGTATTCAAATACCAGCAGGGTTTCCCATGGCAGACAGGTTTCAGCTGAACTTCCAGATTAAGAGAAGGGACAAGGAACCGATAGTCAACTTCTGAAAAGAATTAGCCAGTGAAAACCTAATGAATAGCAGCAGAACATTGTCTGATATAGTACCAGAAGATGAGTGCCTTAGGTTGGAAGGCATTCAAAATAAGACTGGGGAAGAGCTACCTCCTCAAAGTAGAGACAACCCTAATGACATGGATGGGATCAAGCTTTTGGAACCTTCATTTGCTGAGATGACATGACTGAAAATGAGAAGAAACAGCTGCAAACATTCATTAATTATCAGAACCTTGAATGTAAGAAGTAAGAATCTAGGAAAATTGGAAATTGTCAAAAATGAAATGCATAAAGATGGATACCCTAGGAATTAGAGAGCTGCAATGGACTGGTATTGGTCATTTTGAATCAGACAATCCTATGGTCTACTATGCTTGGAATGACAACTTAAAGAGGAATGGCATTGCATTCATCGTAAAAAGAACATTTCAAGATCTATCCTGAAGTGCAGTGCTGTCAGTGATAGGATAATATCCATACCTCTACAAGGAAGGCCAGTTAATATGACAATTATTCAAATTTATGTCCCAAACACTAAGGCCAAATATGAAGAAACTGAAAATTTTTACCAACTTCTGCAGTCTGAAATTGATTGAACATGCTATCAGCATGCACTGATAATTACTGGTGATTGGAATGCAAAAGTTGGAAACAAAGAAGAAGGGTCAGTAGTCAGAAAATATGGCCTTGATAGAAATGATGCTGGAAATCACATGACTGAATTTTGCGAGACCAATGACTTCTTCATTGCAAATACCTTTTTTTCACCAACATAAATGGCGACTATACATGTGGACCTCACCAACAGAATGCACAGGAATCAAATCCACTACATCTGTGGAAAGAGATGATGGAAACGCTCAATACTCTCAGTCAGAACAAGGCCAGGGACTGACTGCAGATCAGACTATCAATTGCTCATACACAAGTTCAAGTTGAAACTGAAGAAAATTAGAACAAGTCCACAAGAGCTAAAGTATGACCTTGAGTATAGTCCACCTGAATTTAGAGACCATCTCAACAATAGATTTGAATTACTGAACACTAATGACCGAAGACCAGATAAGATGTGGAATAACATCAAGGACATCATTTATGAAGAAAGCAAGAAGTCATTAAAAAGGCTGAAAGAAAGAAAAGACCTACATGGGTGTCAGAAGAGACTCTGAAACTTGCTCATGAAAGTCGAATATCTAAAGAAAAAGGAAAAAATGATGAAGTAAAAGAGCTCAACAGACGATTTCAAAAGGTGGATCAAGAAGACAAAGTAAAATATTATGATGGCATGTGCAAAGACCTGGAGCTAGAAAACCAAAAGGAAAGAACAGGCTTAGCTTTTCTCAAACTGAGAGAACTGAAGAGAAAATTCAAGCCTCGAGTTGCAATACTGAAGATTCTATGGGGAAAATATTAAACAACACAGGAAGCATCAAAAGAAGATGGAAGGTACACATAAAGTCACTATACCAAAAACAACTGGTCAACTTTCAGTCATTTCAGGAGGTAGCATACGATCAGGAACTGGTGAAGGAAGAAGAGGGAAGAAGCCCAAGTTGCACTGAAGGCACTGGCAAAAAACAAGTCTCCGGGAGGTGACAGGATACCAGTTGAGATGTTTCAACAAAGGGTGCAGCACTGGAAGTACTCACTTGTCTATGCCAAGAAATTTGGAAGACAGCTACCTGGCCAACCAACTGGAAGAGATCCATATTTATGCCTATTCCCAAGAAAGGTGATCCAACCAAATGCAGAAATTATCAAACAATATTATTAATATCACACTCAAGCAAAATTTTGCTGAAGATCATTCAAAAACAGCTGCAGCAGAATATCTACTTGGAACTTCCAGAAATTGAAGCCAGATTTGGAAGAGGATTTGGAAGGAGGGATATCATTGCTGATGTCAGATGGGATGGATCCTGGCTGAAAGCAGAGAATACCAGAAAGATGTTTACCTGTGTTTTATTGACTACACAAAGGCATTCGACTGTGTGGATCATAACAAATTATGGGTAACATTGTGAAGAATGTGAATTCCAGAACACTTAATTGTGCCCATGAGAAATCTGTACATGGATCAAGAGGCAGTCATTCCAACAGAACAAGGGGATACTGCATGGTTTAAAGTCAGGGAAGGTGTGTGTCAGGATTGTATCCTTTCACCATAGCTATTCAATCTATGTGCTGAACAGGTAATCCAAGAAGCCGGCCCCTATGAAGGGCATCAGGATTGAAGGAAGACTCATTAACAATATGCAGATGATGCACCCTTCCTTGCTGAAAGTGAAGAGGACTTGAAGCACTTACTGATGAACATCAAAGACCACAGCCTTCAACATGGATTATATATCAACATAAAAAAAAAACAAAAATCCTCACAACTAGACAAGAAGCAACATCATGATAAACACAGAAAAGATTGAGGTTGTCAAGGATTCCATTTTACTTGAATCCACAATCAACACCCATGGAAGCAGCAGTCAAGAAATCAAGAAGTACTGCATTGGGCAAATTGGCTGCAAAAGACATCTTTAAAGTGTTGAAAAGAAAAGATATCACCTTGAGGATTAAGAATATTGAATATACCATGGGCTGCCAAAAGAATGAACAAATCTGTCTTGGACAAAGTACAACCAGATTTCTCCTCAGAAGCAAAGATGGCGAGACTATGCCTCACATACTTTGGACAAGTTATCAGAAGGAATCAGTCCCAGGAGAAGGACGTCATGCTTAGTAAACTAGAGGGCCAGCGAAATAGAGGAAGACCCCCAATGAGATAGATTGACACAGTAGCTGAAACAATGGGCTCAAGCATATCAATGATTATGAGGATGGCACAGGACCTGGCAGTGCTTAGTTCTGTTGTGCACAGGGTCGCTATGAATAGGAACCAACTGGAAGTCCCCACAACTGCAACAACAGTATCTGTACTGACTGTATAACAACCATAAGACTAGGTAATTAATTCCTCTAGGCCACAGTTTCCAGAATTATTTAATGTAGATAATAGAATACAAAATCAATTTTTCTCCTGTTAGGGAGCTGTAAAGATAAAATTAGTCTAATATATAACATGGATTTAATTTAAATTACTATAGATAAAAAAAGCGTATTATTCTATGAATCAATAGTTCACAAGGGAAGAAGCCAGCTGATATATCTGAAAGAAATATTATCCCATTTATTTTGTTTCCCAGTACATGGAGGCAGTGTTTCACTGAAAAATAACCCTCTGACTAGTATAAAAATATTGAATTATTCTTTGAGAGAAATAAAATAGTAAAATTCTGCAATTGTAACATAAGTTCACTTTTTAATATTTCCATTATCAAGGGCCTTTGCCTGGATGAGAAACAGTAGGAAATTGCTGATGGTTTTATAGTTGTCTCATTTATAAATACTCAAAACTTCACAGATCATAAAAATCCATGCCAGGTCAATCATAAATTCCATCTGCCTCTCATGTATATTTGGTAGCTAAGTTTTTTTTTTAAGTTTACAGGGCTTTCAGAGAAATTTTATCCTTTTTTTTTAATATTTGAGGCTATTGCTAATGTTTTTTCTATGATGCCATTATATCTGTCTTTTGATAATGTTGGTTGTCGCTGTTGTTATTTTTAATTTTTTTTATTTCATCAATATTTCAAAGATCAAGTATGTCTTCAAGTATCTTCCTTGCCTAAACCCATACCAATCACTCTTGTACCCTGGGTTAATTGTTGGTCCACTGGTCTCCACACATCTCATAGGCATGTATACAATAGGTTATAAAATCTTACGTTGAATCTGTCAGTCCTTTTAAATTAGTTCTCTATTCTTCGTATTTTCTGCCTGGTTCTAATTCAAGGTCTCACATCTCTTGTAATAGAATACTGCAATGACCACCTGAGGTGTCTCCCTGCTTTTTTGGATTCTTTTTCCAAGCCTCTCAAATCTTTCTTAAGCATAACTAAAATTGTTTCACATTCTTGCCCTTATCCTTCTATGAATTTCCACTAAATTCTAAATCAAAGAGTTAACCTTCTTTAAAGGAGAGACACTTGGTGAAATGTATAACTTGAAGCCCTGGAATTGGATGAGAATTTATTATCTATTCTGCCTTTGACAAGTTTTTGAAACTCTGGAAGCCCGGCTTCCCATATATGTAATAAAAGCTACAAGGTGGCTATGAAGATTTATGTGAGTTCAGTTATATAGTGCACCCAGAACACTGCCTGATCCATTGCCAGTACTCAGGTTAGTGAGCCCTTTCCTCTCCCCTCTATATCAGCATCCTTCTTTTAACTTCCAGGGTTTTTTCTATACATAATGTTCATTCTTTTTTCTCACAAACATACCAGAACATTTTCACTTTTTTTTTTTGCTTCTATGTTTCCACAACTTACATATTCACTAGCTCTGTGTTCTTCACTTTCCTCATGGAAACAAAAATCTGTTTTTCTTTTTTTTTTTTTAATGGTCATCTCACATACCAACTCTCACATGCATTATTTTCCAATTTCTTTCCATGGAAAAGTTGATTATCTTCTTTGAAATTCCATAGCACTCTGTTCTTTGCTTATGATATTTGGCACATTCTACCTTATATTATAGGAAACCCTGGTGGCATAGTGGTTAAGTGCTACAGCTGCTAACCAAGAGGTCAGCAGTTCGAATCCACCAGGCTCTCCTTGGAAACTCTATGGGGCAGTTCTACTCTGTCCTATAGGGTCACTATGAGTCGGAATCGACTCCCCGGCAGTGGGTTTGGGTTTACCTCGTATTATGTTATTTGATTTTTCTTTTTGTTGCGGAGTTGCACTCGAGATGGTTAGGAGATACGGTTGCTACATATCCTAAGGCATTTAACCATTTCACACGCTGAGAATTCAATAAATATTTATGTGCCAGATTATATTTTCCAAAGATGGCTGCAACAGGATCTCCAGTCTCACATGCTCTTATGCAACGTAACACTGGCTATTCCCCTCAAGAGACAGAGTGCCTTTCTCCACCTTTTTGAATCTGGGATGACATTGTGACTGTCCTGACCAATAGAACAGAAAAAAAGTGTGTCTCTTGACAGCTTCCACTTCCTGCTTTTCATAATGTTTACTCTTTAGAGACTCCCTCTCTGAATCTCCTTTTTCTGTTTGTGTTTCAGTTTATGTGATTTGTGTTGCTCTGTATAGATATATCTTCAAGATAGCCTTACGTTCACTGATTCTCAGCTGTGTGGAGTTAATGAAGAGCTTACCTGTTACTCTACTTTTTGTTGCTGGCACTTTCATTTGATTCTTTAATTTTTTATCTCTCTAGTGAAATTACCTTTCTTATCATGAATACAGTTCCTAATATAACATCATACCAAAGACATATCCAGTTGTCACTGTGTCAGTTCTGTTCATGGCAACACATAGTTATTTTAAATTCTCTATTTCATTCTGCAGCATCTGAATCATATTGTGCTATTGATTGCTTTGTCTCTTTACAGTGTTTTTTTTTGTTTGCTTTTTGTTTTTGGGTTTGTCGATATGTGCACCTCATTGCTTTTCGTTAAAAGCTGGACACGTTTTTTACAATAGTGGAGGCTGAGATAATTAGTTTTACACCTGGAATTGTGCCTACCTTTTTTTTTTTTCTTCTGCTGGGCTTTTAAAAAGAGTGGATGAGTTCACCTAGTCAGAATTTTTTGCTGCTATTGTTGTCTTTGGATACCTGGTGGTGTAGTGGTTAAGAGCTATAACTTCTAACAAAAGGTCAGCAGTTTGCATCTACCAGGCTCTCCTTGGAAACCCTATGGGCAGTTCTACTTTGTTCTACAGGGTCGTTATGAGTTGGAATCTACTCAAAGGCAACAGGTTTTGGTTGCTTTATTGTTATCTTTGGAGCCTTGGTGGTGCAGAGGTTAAGAGCTCAGCCGCTAACCAAAAGGAAGGCAGTTTGAATCCACCAGCCGCACCTTGCAAGCCCTATGGTTCAGCTCTACTCTGTCCTATAGGGTCGCTATGAGTAGGAATCTACTAGATGGCAAAGAGTTTGTTTTTTGATATCGTTATCTTCAGTGTTACTTTGTTACTTCACATTTTCGGTAGGACTGGTTCATCAGTGGTTTTTTTCCGATGTGTACTCACAATTTTAGGTGTACTCTTTTTGCTGCATCTCATAGTGTATATTTCTCTCCATGTTCTCACCCTGCAGTAGACCATATGTTAGCTGGTGATATGGGACAGAAGGCATTCTGTATAGTTCTGATTAAGGAGCCTTCTTGGTAATATTGCTTCATCTTCAGAAGTACGTCTGGGACCAACAGGTATTTTTGCCCTTCCTTCAGGAATAGATTTTTTCCCCTTTTTCTCTTTCCCTTGCTGGAATGGTTTTCAATAATGCCCTGTCTTAGTTTGCTAGAGCTGCTGTGACACAAATACCACAAGTGGGTGGCTTTAAAGAACAGAAATTTATTTACTCCCAGATCCGGAGGCTGGTAGTCTAACTCAGGGTCTTGGCCTTATTGATTCTTTCCCTAGACCTCTCCTAGTTTCCTAGGAGTGGATCTCAATGAATGCTATGTACTATCATGTTCTGACGTGAAGCAATCCCATAGGACAGAGTAGAACTGCCCCATAGCGTTTCCAAGGTTATAAATCTTTACAGAAGCAGACTGCTACATCTTTCCTCTGAGGAACAGCTTGTGGGTTTGAACTGCCAACCTTTTGGTTAGCAGCTGAATGCTTTAACCAGTGTGCCACCAGCGTTTCTCAAAGAAATCTATTGTCCTTGAGTGGATTATGACTAGTAGTAACCTCATGTGACAGGGTAGAACTGCCCCATAAGGTGTCCAAGGCTGTAATCTATCTGGAAGAAGATTACCAGATCATTCTCCTGAGGAGTGGCTAGTGGGTTTGAACTGCAGACCTTTATTTAGGTTAGCAGCCCAGTGCTTAACCATTGCACCATCAGTGCTATAAGTATAAATGGACTCCAAGGCAATGGGTTTGGTTTTGGTTTGGCTATCATGTTATCATGAGGAAACTTAGACTGCTACATTAAAGAGACTTGTCTAGGTGATACTTTTAATGGGATAGCTAGAGCTGTGAGTCAATTCTTAGTCCTCCAGATCAGTGTTTTATTCTACCATATTATAATACCCCCTCCATAAAACCCATTGCTGTCGACTCAACTTTGACTCATAGTAATCCTATAGGATAGAGTAGAACTTCCCCATAAGGTTTCCAAGGCTGTAATCTTTACCGAAGCAGACTGCCACATCTTTCTCCTGTGCAGAGGATGATGGGTTTGAACCACAGACATTTGGTTAGTAGCCCAGTGCTTTAACAACTGCATTACCAGGGCTCCTCATATTACCATAAAAAAATACCCCCTACTTATTCACCTATTTTTAAAATTTTATTTTGGTGAAATATATAAACAAAAAGTTTGTCATTTTAACCATTTTTTTTTTTAGTGTACAATTCAGTGACATTAGTTACATTAACTATGTTTTACTACATTATACTACCTATTCCCTAAAGTTCTACATCATCAGAAACAGAAACCCTGTACCTCTTCAGCAATAACTCCCATTCCCTCCTCCCTCCAGCACCTGGCAACCCTAATACACTTTTTTTCTATGCATTTGTTTATTCTAGATATTTTATCTAAATGTGGTCAGCAATATTTGTCTTTTTATGCTGACTTATTTTACTTGGCATAATGTTTTCAAGGCTCACTCACTTAGCATGTATCAGAATTTCATTGCTCTTTATGGCTGAATAATATTCCATTGTATGTATATGCCACTTTTTGTTTATCTTGATCTGACGGGAAATAAATCCCAATTAGAAGACAGCTTTCCCCAATTCATACGTATTCTCCTACTCTGCTAGCATAAAAAACTTAGCTGTCAAAAATAATAAAACACGGCTTCTTTTTTTCACCATACTGTTCCAAAAACCCAGTGTTAAATAAATCAAATTGGATAAGATATAATGTAACTAATATTAAATTGCTGTAGTCTAATGGAAGCCAGATGTTATGGAAAAACAATATGCTGGTTTAAATGGAAATGTATGTGGCATATTTATACCAGTAGTCTTTGGAGTACATATGCAGTTGATTAACATAAATTGCTTTCTAAATCTTGTACTGAGTGAAGACAGAATAACATACTTTAAAATCAATATAGTAGAATAAATTAAGAAACTTTTAGTTAACTACTGCTGTTATTAGGAGCTGTCAAGTCAATTCTGATTCAAGGTGATCCCATGTGAATGAGTGGAGCTGCCCCAAAGGGTTTTCTAGGCAGTAATCTTTAAGACAGCAGATTGCCAGGTCTTTCTCCCATGAAGCCTCTGGGTGTGTTCAAACCACCAATTTTCTGGTTAATAGCTGAGCACTTAACCATTGTGCCACCAGAGCTTCATAGTTAACTACTAAATGCATAAAATTTTTATATTTTTACAGGAGCCATTGAAAAGCATTTTTACTCCAGCGTGAGAACTATTTATGCTTATTTAATTATTCCAAATATATACAGAATGTCTTACTGGTTTATATTTTCTTCATTTTAAGTCTACCTACGAATTTTACTGACTTGTTATGTGGTTTAGGTTTGCAAGAAAATTAATTTTGAGATATTTTAATATGAAAAAATATGATACATGACACCCATGTGATTTATATTCTTAGGTAACATAGAAACATACCTCAGTTTCCCTTTAAATTCTAAAAGAAAAATGAAAATATATATGCTTATATTATTTCTCCCCATTTATTATATACCACAACAATAGAAACTATTCCATATGTTTTCCATGTTATATATTTCATAGAAGAAAGAGTGAACAACGTTGTGGTTTCTCTGATGCTGACATTTCGAAAATGTCATAGTTTATAAGGAAATAATGAAAGCCCGTATTACACTGCAATATTCTGACCTTTTGCTCAGGGATTGATACAAGCTCTTAAGTAAGCTCTGTAAGGAAACTCAGAGGTAAAAATGCAGTTACTAATAAGTAATTGAAGACTTCAAAGGTCACAGCTCTAGCAACAATTTAGCCTACAAGCTGGAGCATGGAATAAATTTATTTTTCAACCAGCAATATTTCCTTTGATGTTATTTTAAAAGCTACAGACTTGTATACAGTAGACAGTGTTTTATTTTATTTTGCTTTTTGAGTGTTTTACACATTGATTTTTAAAAGTTTTTTCTTTTTTAAAAAATCTTAAAGGTATCTATCCAAGATGCTCATCAAACTCCACGTAAGGTACACTTGAAAAGAAAGTCGCCAAGACATATAATAAAACTTGCCAAAACCAAAGAAAAAGAGAGAATTTTAAGAGCAGATAGGGATAAATGAAAAGTCACCTACAAAAGAGAGTCAATAAGAACAAGCTTGGACTACTCAGCAGAAACCATGCAGGCAAGAAGGCAATGGGATGACTTATATAAATCATTGATGGAAAAATATTGCCAGCCAAGAATCTCGTATCCAGCAAAACTGTCTCGCAAATATGAAGGTGAAATTAGGTCATTTCCAGATAAACAGCAGTTTAGGGAATTTATAAAAACCAAACCCAAACTACAAGAAATACTAAAGGCAGTGCTTTGGTTAGAAAGTCAATAATATCGGGTATCAACTCAAGACTAGAACACTGGACAGAGCAATCAGATGTCAACCCAGACAGGGAAATCACAAAAATAAATCAAGATAAAAACTCTCGAAACAGGGAAACAGTGATGTTATTACGTAAAAGAAAAAAAAAAAAAGAAGACACCATTAAAACAATAAACAGGGACTAAGAAACGTAGTTATAGATCTTTCATATAGAGAGGAAGACAAGGCGATACAAAGAAATAAAAGTTAGATTTAACTTTAGAACAATAGGGGTAAATATTAAGGTGACCACAAAGGAGACAAACTATCCTACTCACCAAAATAAAATACAAGAAAAAAATACAGACTCAGCAGGAACAAAATCAACAACGAATATGAGGAAAAGATAATATATAAAGAAAATCTACTCAGCACAAAAAATTAAGTGGGAAAAAGAAACCATCAACACACAAAAAAAGACATCAAAATGATAGCACTAAATTCATACCTATTCATAATTACGCTGAATGTAAATGGACTAAATGCACAAATAAAGAGACAGAGAGTGGCAGAATGGAATAAAAACAAGGTCCATCTATGTGCTGCCTACAAGAGGCACACCTCAGACTTAGAGACACAAACAAACTAAAACTTAAAGGATGGAATAAAATATATCAAGCAAACAACAATCAGAAAAGAGCAGGAGCAGCAATATTAATTTCTTACAAAATAGACTTCAAAGTTAAATCCATCACAAAGGATAAGGAGGACACTATATAATGATTAAAAGGACAGTATACCAGGAGGATATAACCATATTAAATATTTATGCAACCAATGACAGGGCTGCACAATACATAAAACAAACTCTATCAGCGTTGAAAAGGCACCAGAAAAAAAGCAAATAATAAAAATTAGAGCAGAATTAAATGAAATAGAAAACAGAAAAAGAACTGAAAGTATTAACAAGATCAAAAACTGGTTCTTTGAAAAAATCAACAAAATTGATAAACCATTGGCCAAACTGACAAAAGAAAAACAGGAGAGGAAGCAAATAACCTAAATAAGAAATGAGATGGGCATAATCACAACAGACCCAACTGAAATTAAAAGAATCGTATCAGATGACTATGAAAAATTGTACTCTAAGAAATTAGAACACCTAGAAGAAATGGATGAATTTCTAGAAACACACTACCTACCTAAACTAACACAAACAGAGGTAGAACAAATAAATAAACCCCTAAAAAAAGAAGAGACTGAAGAGGTAATCAAATAACTCCTGACAAAAAAAAAAAAAAAAAAGCCCTGGCCCAGATGGCTTCACCGCAGAGTTCCACCAAATTTTCAGAGAAGAGTTAACACCACTACTACTAAAGGTATTTCAGAGCATAGAAAAGGAGGGAATACTCCCAAACTAATTCTATGAAGCCGGCATAACCCTGATACCAAAATCAAGTAAAGACACCACAGGAAAAGAAAATTACAGACCTATATCCCTTATGAAATGAGATGCAAAAATCCTCAACAAATTCTAGCTGATAGAATTCAACAACATATCAAAAAAATAATTCACCATAACCAAGTGGGATTAATATCAGGTATGCATTTTTTTTTTTTTTATGCAGGGATGGTTCAACATTGGAAAAACAAATAATGTAATCCATCATATAAATAAAACAAAAGACAAGAAACACAGGATTTTATCAATTGATGCAGAAAAGGCATTTCACAAAGTTCAACACCAATTCAGGATAAAAAACTCTTAGCAAAATAGGAACAGAAGGGAAATTCCTCAACATAATAAAGGGCTTTTATACAAAGCCAACAGCCAACATCATCCTAAATGGATAGAGTCTGAAAGCATTCCTGTTGACATCGGGAACCAGACAAGGATGCCCTTTATCACCACTCTTATTGAACATTGTGCTGGAGGTCCTAGCCAGAGCAATTAGGCTAGATAAAGAAATAAAGGGCACCCAGATTGGCAAGGAAGAATTAAAAGTGTTTCTATTTGCAGATGACATGATCTTATACACAGAAAACCCTAAGGAATCCTCAAGAAAACTACTGAAAGTAATAGAAGAGTACAGCAGATTATCAGGATACAAGATAAACATAAAAAAATCAGTTAGATTCCTCTACACCAACAAAAAGAACATCGAAGAGGAAATCACCAAATCAATATCATTGAAGTAGCCCCCAGGAAGATAAAATACTTTAAGAATAAATCTTACTAGAGATCTAAGAGGCTTATAAAAAGAAAACTACAAAACAATTCTGCAAGAAACCAAAAGAGACCTACATAAGTGGAAAAACATACCTTGCTCATGGATAGGAAGACTTAACATTATAAAAATGTCTATTCTAACAAAAGCGATCCATAGATTTAATGCAATTCTGATCCAAATTCCAATGACTTTTTTTAATGAGATGGAGAAACAAATCGCCAACTTCATATGGAAGGGAAAGAGGCCCCAAATAAGTAACCCATTGCTGAAAAAGAAGAACAAAGTGGGAGGCCTCACTCTACCTGATTTTAGAACATATTATACCGCCACAGTAGTCTAAACAGCCTGGTACTGGTACAACAAGAGATACATAGACCAATGGAACAGAATTGAGAATCCAGACATAAATCCATCCACATATGAGCAGTTGATAAATGACAAAGGCCCAAAGTCAGTTAAATGGGGAAAAGACAGTTGCTATAACAAATGGTGCTGGCATAACTGGATATCCATCTGCAAAAAAATGAAACTAGACCCATACCTCACACCATGCACAAAAACGAACTTAAAATGGATCAAAGACCTAAATATAAAATCTAAAATGATAAAGATCACGGAAGAAAAAATAGGGACAATGTTAGGAGCCCTAATACATGGCATAAACTGTACACAAAACATTATTAAGAATGCAGAAGAAAAACTAGATAGCTGGGAGCTCCTAAAAATCAAACACCTATGCTCATCCAAAGCCTTCACCAAAAGAGTACAAAGATTTCCTACAGACTGGGAAAAAGTTTTTAGCTATGACATTTCTGATCAGTGCCTGATCTCTAAAATTAACATGATACTGCAAAAACTCACCTGCAAAAAGACAAATGACCCAATTAAAAAATGGGCAAAGGATATGAACAGACACTTCACTAAAGAAGACCTTCAGGTAGCTAACAGATACATGAGGAAATGCTCACCATCATTAGCCATTAGAGAAATGCAGATCAAAACTAGAATGAGATTCCACCTCACTCCAACAAGGCTGGCATTAATCCAAAAAATACAACATAATAAATGTTGGAGAGGTTGTGGAGGGATTGGAACACTTATATACTGCTGGTGGGAGTGTACAATGGGACAACCACTTTGGAAACTGATTTTGTGCTTCTTTAAAAAGCTAGAAATACAAGTATCATACGATCCAGCAATCCCACTCCTTGAAATACATCTTAGAGAAATAAGAGCCTTTACACTAACTAATTTAGGCACACCCAGGTTTATTGCAGTACTGTTTACAATAGCAAAAAGATGGAAGCAACCAAGGTGCCCATCAATGGATGAATGGATAAATAAATTACAGTATATTCAAACAATGGAATACTACACATCTATAAAGAACAGTGATGAATCTTTGAAACAGAAGGCATTATGCTGAGTGAAATTAGTCAGTTGCAAAAGGACAAATACTGTATAAGACCACCATTATAATAAGAACTGGAGAAATGGTTTAAACAGAGAAGAAAACATTCTTTGATGGTTACGAGAGGGGGGAGGGAGGGTGGGTGGGAGAGGGGTACTCACTAATTAGATAGTAGATAAGAACTACTTTAGGTAAAGGGAAAGACCACACACAGTACAGGAGAGGTCAGCACAACTGGAGTAAACCAAAAGGAAAAAAGTTTCCTGAATAAACTGGACGTTTCGAAGGTGAGCATAGGAGGGGCCGGGGTTTTGGGAACCATGGTTTCAGAGGCATAATAAAATCTATTAAGGAAACATTCTGCCTCCCACTTTGGATAGTGGCTTCTGGGGTCTTAAACGCTAGCAAGGGGCCATCAAAGATGCATCGACTGGTCTCAAGCGTCCTGGAGCAAAGGAGAATGAAGAACATCAAGGACACAAGGTAATTATGAGCCCAAGAGACAGAAAGGGCCGCATAAATCAGAGACTCCATCAGCCTGAGACCAGAAGAACTAGATGGTGCCCAGCTACAACCAATGACTGCCCTGACAGGGAACACAGCAGAGAGCCCCTGAGGGAATAGGAGAGCAGTGGTGTTATCACAAATCACAGGTTCGAGCTGCCTGCTGCAAAGCCAATACTAAGACACGGGGAGGTAAGCAGTAACCCCTTTAAAAAAGAGGGCTTTATTGAATACCGGTTTTCAAGAGACAGAGGGTGTTAAATTTCTCCCAAATTCTGTCTAATTCTAAAGAGCTAGTGGGAGTGTTTTATAGTGGGAAGTTCAGGGTCATGTAATATTTTGATCACGCAGTCCACAGATGGCCTTATACATCACAAAACAACTACAAGAAACTCTTTATTACACTAAAGATATGCCTGTCAGACATCTGGACTTTAATCTGTATGTTTGTAACAGGCTGAAAAAAACTCACATAAGAATCTCTCTGCTGGAGGGGGGCCAAGATGGCGGACTAGGTGGACGCTCCCGCGGATCCCTCTTGCAACAAAGACTCGGAAAAACAAGGGAATCGATCACATACATAACAATCTATGAACTCTGAACAACAAGCACAGACTTAGAGACGGAGGACGAACAAATACGGGCAGACAGCGACTGTTTTCAGAACTAGGAGCCAGCGCACCAGGCAGGTGACCTTCGGAGCTCGATCTGGGGCAGAGCCCAGGGGGGCAGACGGCACAGAAAGGGGGCCCACCCCTTCCCCCCCGAACCCATCCCAGGAGGAAGCCTAGCAGGTTGGCGCGGGCGGCGTAGGGGCGCAGCCGGAGGGAGAAACACCCGGGAGGCAGTGACTGATCTGAGAGGGGGGAGAACAGCGTCCCAGCTGGGGTGCCCTGCTGTCCGCCGGGAGTTAGGCGAGAAGCCGACGGGGCGCGCGCGGGGGGGGGTCAGCTGTGTTTCCCTGGGGTGACCCCAGGGCGGGGCCCACGCGTTCGTGCGGGAGGACGCGCACCCAGTCCGCGCGTGTGGCACGGCACACCAGAGGGAGAAATCCCCGGAGGTGTCTGGTCTCAAAACAGGGAAAGCAGCATCCCAGACGGGGAGCCATTCCGCTGCGATCTGGGCACGCGCGCGCGCGCGGGCGGGGCATGAGAGCGGGGTCCATTTTTATTACCCTGAATTGACCCAGAGGGCGGGAACACCTGGTCGTGCGAGTGACGCCCTCCCAGTTTGCGCGAGAGGTGCGGCACACTGGAAGGAGAAGTCCCCGGGAGGAACTGATTGGTCCCAAAGCGCAGAAAGTAGCATCCCAGACAAAGTGCCGCCCTGCTGGGGCTTGGGCGCGCGCACGAGCGGGCCGTGAGCGCGGAGTCCATTTTTATTGCCCTGAATTGACCCAGGGGGCAGGCCCACCTGGCCGTGCGGAGGAACTGATTGGTCCCAAAGCGCAGAAAGTAGCATCCCAGACAGAGTGCCACCCTGCTGGGGCTTGGGCGCGCGCACGAGCGGGGCGTGAGCAAGGAGTCCATTTTTATTGCCCTGAATAGACCCTGGGGGCGGGCCCACCCGTTCGTGCGGGAAACGCCCACCCAGTGCCCACGAGCGGTGCCGCGCACCGGAGGAAGTCCCCAGGAGGAAGGGACTGGTTTCCGAGCAAGGAAAGCAGTGTCCTAGCCAGGGACCCGTCCAGCCCGGATTTTGGCAAACGGGGGCGGAGCGTGAACGTGGTGTTCAGCTCTATATTCTGTGGTGCTACACTCCTAGCTCTCAGATCCCTCCCTCACCCTCCCCAGGCGAGCCCATTAACATCCGAATACCCGGAGCCAGAGAGAGAATTCAGATAGGGATCTGACTGCATTTTTTTTTAGCTGACTACTTGGAAAATCTAGTTTCCCAGTGATGGCTCGGAGACAGCAGTCCATATCAAACCACATAAAGAAACAGACCATGACAGCTTCTCCAACCCCCCAAACAAAAGAATCAAAATCTTTCCCAAATGAAGATACAATCCTGGAATTATCAGATACAGAATATAAAAAACTAATTTACAAAATGCTTAAAGATATCACGAATGAAATTAGGATAAATGCAGAAAAAGCCAAGGAACACACTGATAAAACTGTTGAAGAACTCAAAAAGATTATTCAAGAACATAGTGGAAAAATTAACAAGTTGCAAGAATCCATAGAGAGACAGCATGTAGAAATCCAAAAGATTAACAATAAAATTACAGAATTTGACAACGCAATAGAAAGTCAGAGGAGCAGACTCGAGCAATTAGAATGTAGACTGGGACTTCTGGAGGACCAGGGAAACAACACCAACATAGCTGGAAAAAAATCAGATAAAAGAATTAAAAAAAATGAAGAAACCCTAAGAATCATGTGGGACTCTATCAAGAAGGATAACTTGCGAGTGATTGGAGTCCCAGAACAGGGAGGGGGGACAGAAAACACAGAGAAAATAGTTGAAGAACTCCTGACACAAAACTTCCCTGACATCATGAAAGAAGAAAGGATATCTATCCAAGATGCTCATCGAACCCCATTTAAGATTGATCCAAAAAGAAAAACACCAAGACATATCATCATCAAACTTGCCAAAACCAAAGACAAACAGAAAATTTTAAAAGCAGCCAGGGAGAAAAGAAAGGTTTCCTTCAAGGGAGAATCAATAAGAATAAGTTCAGACTACTCAGCAGAAACTATGCAGGCAAGAAGGGAATGGGACGACATATACAGAGCACTAAACGAGAAAAACTGCCAACCAAGGATCATATATCCAGCAAAACTCTCTCTGAAATATGAAGGAGAAATTAAGATATTTACAGATAAACACAAGTTTAGAGAATTTGCAAAAACTAAACCAAGACTGCAAGAAATGCTAAAAGAGATTGTTTGGCCTGATGACCAATAATATCAGGTACCAGCACAATACAAGGTCACAAAACAGAACGTCCTGATATCAACGCAACTCAAACAGAGAAAGCACAAAAACAAACAAATTAAGACTAATTCTAAAAAATAAATAAATAAACAAAATAATACACACAACAGGAAATCATGGAATTCAATAGCTAAACGATCAAAATAATCAAAAAGAGGGACTAAATATAGGAGGCATTGAACTGCCAGATGGAGAGTGATACAAGGCGAAATAGAAGGATACAAGTTAGGGTTTTACTTAGAAAAATAGGGGTAAATAAAAAGGTAACCACAAAAAGGAATATCAATTCCATAACTCAAGAAAAAAGCCAAGAAAAACGTAACGACTCAATAAACACAAAGTTAAACATTATGAAAATGAGGATCTCACAAGCTACTAAGAAAAACGTCTCAGCACAAAAAAGCATGTGGAAAAATGAAATGGCCAACAACACACATAAAAAGGCATCAAAATGACAGCACTAAAAACTTACTTATCTATAATTACGCTGAATGTAAATGGACTAAATGCACCAATAAAGAGACAGAGAGTCACGGACTGGATAAAAAAACACGATCCATCTATATGCTGCCTACAAGAGACACACCTTAGACTTAGAGACACAAACAAACTAAAACTCAAAGGATGGAAAAAAGTATATCAAGCAAACAATAAGCAAAAAAGAAGAGGAGTAGCAATATTAATTTCTGACAAAATAGACTTTAGACTTAAATCCACCACAAAGGATAAAGAAGGACACTATATAATGATAAAAGGGACAATTGATCAGGAAGACATAACCATATTAAATATTTACGCACCTAATGACAGGGCTGCAAGATACATAAATCAAATTTTAACAGAATTGAAAAGTGAGATAGACACCTCCACATATATAGTAGGAGACTTCAACACACCACTTTCGGAGAAGGACAGGACATCCAGTAAGAAGCTCAATAGAGACACGGAAGACCTACTTACAACAATCAACCAACTTGACCTCATTGACTTATACAGAACTCTCCACCCAACTGCTGCAAAATATACTTTTTTTTCTAGCGCACATGGAACATTCTCTAGAATAGACCACATATTAGGGCATAAAACAAATCTTTGCAGAATCCAAAACATCGAAATATTACAAAGCATCTTCTCAGACCACAAGGCAATGAAGCTAGAAATCAATAACAGAAAAACTAGGGAAAAGAAATCAAATACTTGGAAAATGAACAATACCCTCCTGAAAAAAGACTGGGTTATAGAAGACATCAAGGAGGGAATAAGGAAATTCTTAGAAAACAACGAGAATGAAAATACTTCCTATCAAAACCTCTGGGACACAGCAAAAGCAGTGCTCAGAGGCCAATTTATATCGATAAATGCACACATACAAAAAGAAGAAAGAGACAAAATCAGAGAACTGTCCCGACAACTTGAGCAAATAGAAAGTGAGCAACAAAAGAATCCATCAGGCACCCGAAGAAAACAAATAATAAAAATTAGAGCTGAACTAAATGAATTAGAGAACAGAAAAACAATTGAAAGAATTAACAAAGCCAAAAGCTGGTTCTTTGAAAAAATTAACAAAATTGATAAACCATTGGCTAGACTGACTAAAGAAAAACAGGAAAGGAAACAAATAACCCGAATAAGAAACGAGAAGGACCACATCACAACAGAACCAAATGAAATCAAAAGAATCATATCAGATTACTACATAAAATTGTACTCTAACAAATTTGAAAACCTAGAAGAAATGGATAAATTCTTGGAACAACACTACTTACCTAAACTAACACATACAGAAGTAGAACAACTAAATAGACCCATAACAAAAAAAGAGATTGAAATGGTAATCAAAAAACTCCCAACAAAAAAAAGTCCTGGCCCAGATGGCTTCACTGCAGAGTTCTACCAAACCTTCAGAGAAGACTTAACACCATTACTATTGAAGGTATTTCAAAGTATAGAAAAAGACGGAATACTACCCAACTCATTCTATGAAGCCACCATCTCCCTGATACCAAAACCAGGTAAAGACATTACAAAAAAAGAAAATTTTAGACCTATATCCCTCATGAACATAGATGCAAAAATCCTTAATAAAATTCTAGCCAATAGAATCCAACAACACATCAAAAAAATAATTCACCCTGATCAAGTGGGATTTATACCAGGTATGCAAGGCTGGTTTAATATCAGAAAAACCATTAATGTAATCCATCACATAAATAAAACAAAAGACAAAAACCACATGATCTTATCAATTGATGCAGAAAAGGCATTTGACAAAGTCCAACACCCATTTATGATAAAAACTCTCACCAAAATAGGAATTGAAGGAAAATTCCTCAACATAATAAAGGGCATATATGCAAAGCCAACAGCCAATATCACTCTAAATGGAGAGAACCTGAAAGCATTTCCCTTGAGAACGGGAACCAGACAAGGATGCCCTTTATCACCGCTCTTATTCAACATCGTACTTGAAGTCCTAGCCAGGGCAATTAGGCTAGACAAAGAAATAAAGGGTATTCAGATTGGTAAGGAGGAAGTAAAGCTATCACTATTTGCAGATGACATGATCGTATACATGGAAAACCCTAAGAAATCCTCCAGAAAACTACTGAAACTAATAGAAGAGTTTGGAAGAGTCTCAGGATATAAAATAAACATACAAAAATCACTTGGATTCCTCTACACCAACAAAAAGAACACCGAAGAGGAAATAACCAAATCAATACCATTCACAGTAGCCCCCAAGAAGATAAAATACTTAGGAATAAATCTTACCAAGGAAGTAAAAGACCTATACAAAGAAAACTATAAAACTCTGCTACAAGAAATTCAAAAGGACACGCTTAAATGGAAAAACATACCCTGCTCATGGATAGGAAGACTCAACATAGTAAAAATGTCTGTTCTACCAAAAGCCATTTATACATACAACGCACTTCCAATCCAAATACCAATGTCATACTTTAAGGGAATAGAGAAACAAATCACTAACTTCATATGGAAAGGAAAGAATCCCCGGATAAGCAAAACATTACTGAAAAAGAAGAAGAAAGTGGGAGGCCTCACCCTACCTGATTTCAGAACCTATTATATAGCTACAGTAGTCAAAACAGCCTGGTACTGGTACAACAACAGGCACATAGACCAATGGAACAGAATTGAGAATCCAGATATAAATCCATCCACGTATGAGCAGCTGATATTTGACAAAGGACCAGTGTCAGTCAATTGGGGAAATAATAGTCTTTTTAACAAATGGTGCTGGCATACCTGGATATCCATTTGCAAAAGAATGAAACAGGACCCATACCTCACACCATGCACAAAAACTAACTCCAAGTGGATCAAAGACCTAAACATAAAGACTAAAACGATAAAAATCTTGGAAGAAAAAATAGGATCTACCCTAGGAGCCCTAATACAGGGCATAAACAGAATACAAAACATTACCAAAAATGATGAAGAGAAACCCAATAACTGGGAGCTCCTAAAAATCAAACACCTATGCTCATCTAAAGACTTCACCAAAAGAGTAAAAAGACCACCTACAGACTGGGAAAGAATATTCAGCTATGACATCTCAGACCAGCGCCTGATCTCTAAAATCTACATGATTCTGTCAAAACTCAACCACAAAAAGACAAACAACCCAATCAAGAAGTGGGCAAAGGATATGAACACACATTTCACTAAAGAAGATATTCAGGCAGCCAACAGATACATGAGAAAATGCTCTCGATCATTAGTCATTAGAGAAATGCAAATTAAAACTACGATGAGATTCCATCTGACACCAACTAGACTGGCATTAATTCAAAAATCACAAAATAATAAATGTTGGAGAGGCTGCGGAGAGACTGGAACTCTCATACACTGCTGGTGGGATTGTAAAATGGTACAACCACTGTGGAAATCCATCTGGCGTTATCTTAAACAGTTAGAAATAGAACTACCATACAAACCAGAAATCCCACTCCTCGGAATATACCCTAAAAATACAAGACCCTTCACACAAACAGATATATGCACACCCATGTTTATTGCAGCTCTGTTTACAATAGCAAAAAGCTGGAAGCAACCAAGATGTCCATCAACGGACGAATGGGTAAATAAATTGTGGTATATTCACACAATGGAATACTACGCATCGATAAAGAACAGTGACGAATCTCTGAAACATTTCATAACATGGAGGAATCTGGAAGGCATTATGCTGAGCGAAATGAGTCAGTTGCAAAAGGACAAATATTGTATAAGACCACTATTATAAGATCTTGAGGAATAGAAAAAACGGAAAAGAACACATACTTTTGTGGTTACAAAGGGGGGAGGGAGGGAGGGAGGGAGGGAGAGGGCTTTTTATTGATCAATCTGTAGATGGGAACTGCTTTGGGTGAAGGGAAAGACAACACTCAAAACAAGGAAGGTCAGCCTAATTGGACAGGATTAAAAGTAAAGAGGTTTCCGAGATAAAATGAAAGCTTCAAAGGATAGCGAAGCAGGGGCTGGGGTCTGGGGAACTTGGTTTGAGAGGACTTCTAAATCAATGGGCAAAACAATTCTATTATGAAAACACTCTGCATCCCACTTTGAATTGTGGCACCTGGGGTCCTAAATGCCAACAAGCAGCCATCTAAAATACATTAATTGGTCTCAACCCACCGGGAGCAAAGGCAAAGGAAGAACACCAAGGTCACACGACAACTAAGAACCCAAGAGACAGAAAGGGCCACTTGAACCAGAGACCTACAATATCCTGAGACCAGAAGAACAAGTTGGTGCCCGGCCACAATCGATGTCTGCCCTGTCAGGGAGCACAAGAGACAACTCCTGAGGGAGCAGGAGACCAATGGGATACAGACCCCAAATTCTCATTAAAAGACCACACCTAATGGTATGATTGCGACTAGAGGAATCCCAGAGACAATGCTCCCCAGAACTTCTGATGGCACAGGACAGGAACCAACCCCGAAGACAAATCATCAGGCATGAAAAGGACTGGTCAGTGGGGGGGAGAGAGATACTGATGAAGAGCGAGCTAATTAAATCAGGTGGACACGGGAGAGTGTGTTGGCAACTCTTGACTGGAGGGGGGATGGGAAGATAGAGAGAGATGGAAGAAGGTAAAATTGGCACGAAACGAGAGACTGTAAGGGCTGACTCAATAGGGGGAGAGCAAGTGGGAGAAGGGAGTAAGATGTATGTAAACCTACATGTGACAGACTGATTGGAATGGTAAATGTTCACTTGAAGCTTAATAAAAATTTAAAAAAAAAAAAAAAAAAAAGAATCTCTCTGCTAGTGGAAATGCTCTGCCAACTCCACTCTGGCTGAGTTAGGGAGCAAGAAAGAAAGTTGTAGATTTAAAATATCCAGAGGCTTTTCTAGCTGTCGTCTTATAGGCCGAAGGCCATTTCTCAAGAGAGCAAAGAAGAGAAGACAGACCAAGGCCACAGGAGCTTAGAAAGCTCTGCACCTCTGTGTAAGAGACTGGTGCACTTGGTGCAATGAAAAAAATGTTTTCAGAGATTACTTAAAGTATCATTATCGTGTTAGTTATGTCAAGTTCTCAATCACCCATTGTAAATAGGAGAAAACATGTTGTAAGGTATTAGGGTGTTTGTTAAGAGTGCAACAGACTGCTCAGCCATATCTTGAACAGAACCTAAGCCATTTTCTAGAGATTAGTCAGTTTATACAGCTATACTAAAACAAACAAGGAAAATATATTCTCTCTACTTTAGTATTAAAACACTGGAGAAAACTATTTTCTCTACTTCAGTGGGATGCAGAGCCCAAATTCTTGTAAAAAGACTAGACTTAATGGTCTGACTGACAATAGAAGGACCCCGGTGGTCATGTCCCCCAGACCTTCTGTTAGACCAAGACAGGAACCATTCCCAAACCCAGCTCTTCAAACAGGGATTGGACTGGACAATGGGATAGAAAAGGATGCTGGTGAAGAAAGAGCTCCTTGGCTGAAGTAGACACTTGAGACTATGTTGGCATCTCCTATCTGGAAGGGAGATGATAGAGCGGAGGGGATCAGAAGCTGGTACAATGAACTCGAAAAGAGAAAGTGGAGGGAAGGAGTGGGCTGTCTTATTAGGGGGTGAGCAATTAGGAGTATATAGCAAGGTGTATGTGAATTTTTGTATGAGAGACTGACTTGTAAACTTTCACTTAAAGCACAATAAAAAATTTTTAAAAATCTTAATTGAGGTATACTAGGTATACAATAAATGACAGATTTAAAATGTATGATTTTTTTTTATACACTTGTAAAAACATGACAACAATCAATGTAATTAATGTATCGATTACACACAAAAATTTTCTGGTGTGTTTTTTTTATTTGTCCCTTCCTCCCTCCTCCTACAAGCAATCGCTGATCTACTTCTTTTACTGTAGATTGTTTCTACAGTTGTATGTAAGTAGAACCATGCAATGAATACTCTTTATTTGTCTGGTTTCTTTTACGCAGCAAATTTATTTTCAGATTCATTCATATTTTTGAGTGTACCATTGTTATTTTTTTGTTGAGAAGTATCTTGTTTTATGTACCTACCACAATTTGTTTATCCATTTACCTACTGATCAACATTTGGGTTGTTTCTAGGTTTCAGCCATGCCAAAGCTGCTATGAATATTTGTATGCAAGTCTTTTTGTGAACTATGTTTTCATTTCTCTTGGGTATACACCCAGGAGTGGAATGGCTGGATCATATCGTTGTTGTTTTTGTTAGGTGCCGTCGAGTTGATTGCAACTCATAGCGACTGTATAGGAGAGAGTAGAACTGCCCTATATGCTTTCCAAGGAGTGGTTGGAGGATTTGAACTGCTGACTTCTCTGTTCACAGCCAAGCTCTTAACCACTAAGCCACCAGGGCTCTGGATTGTGTGCTAGGTGTATGTTTAACTTTTTTATGAAACTGCCAAATGATTTTCCAAAGTGTTTTTACAATTTTACATTCTCAAGAGCAGTATAGGAAAGTCCCATTTCCTTCATATCCTCGCCAAAGTTTGATACAAAACCCATTGCAGTTGAATCAATTCCCACTCATGTGGTTAGTCTTTTTTACTTATATCTGTTTTCATAGACTTGTGGTGGTATATCGTTATGGTTTTAACTTGCATTTCTCTAATGACTAACAACGAACATTTACATGTGTTAATTTTTAAAGCATCTGTTCAAAGCTTTTGCCCATTTTTTAATTGGGTCGTTTCCTTATTATTAGAGTTTGAGAGAGCTTTTAATAGTTTTGATTCAAGTCCTTCATGAGATATAAACTTTAAAAATACTATTTTTCAGTCTATGGTTTGTCTTTTCAGTATGTTAAAGGTATTTATTTTTGAGGAGCAGAGATTTTTAATATTGATGGATTCTAATTTATGAATTTCTTTTTTTATGGGTCATCCTTTTGTATCATATTCCAGGAATCTTTGTTTTTTTTTTTTCCTAATCCAAGGACACAGAGATTTTCTCTTATGATTCTTCTAGAAATTTTATCATCTTATATTCTGACTCTTGTGCACTGGGTTGTTTTTTTACTGGGTTTTATTTAAAATGTAGCTCTGTGATCCACTCAATTTAATTATTTTATATGAAGTGAGAAATGGATCAAAATTAATATTTTTATTTCTGCATCTGTATTTCTAATACTTCCTGTAATATATTTTGAAACGACTATACTTTCTTGACTAAGTTCCCTTTACACCTTTGTCAGAGATCAATTGTTCACATATGTGTGGCTCTGTTTATAGGCTCTGTAATCTCTTCCATTCTTCTGTGTGTCTATATGTATGCCAATATCACACTGCATGATTGCTATAACCTTATTTCTTGATAATAGGTAGTGTTAGTCTCCCAGTGTTGCTCTTATTTTAAAGTTGTTTTAGCTATTCTGGGAAACCCTGGTGGCATAGTGGTTAAAGTGCTACAGCTGCTAACCAAGAGGTCGGCAATATGAATTCGCCAGGCACTCCTTGGAAACTCTATGGGGCAGTTCTACTCTGTCCAATATGGTTGCTATGAGTCGGAATCGACTTGATGGCAGTGGGTTTTGGTTTAGGTTCTTTGCATTTCTGTATGGATTTTATATTCAGCTTGTCAACTTATATAAAATTTCTTGCTAGGATTTTGTGATTGCGTTGAGTCTATAAACCAATTTGAGGAGAATTGAATTATAGTACATCTCTCTGTTATTTATTTATTTTACCACACTGGTTACAACCAATTTTGAATGGAAATCATGAGAACAAATATCCTTGTATTATTCCTGATCTCTACAAGGAAAGTACTCTCTTCACTAAGAATGATGTTAGCTGTGTGTCTTTTGAAGATACCCTTTTGAGTTTTGAGGAAGATCCATTCTATTCCTAGTTTGTCGAGACTTGGAATTAGGGATGAATGTTGTGTTAGTTTATTAGGTTTGCTGTAACGAAATCCTACAAAATGGGTGACTTCAAAAAAAAAAAGAAATTTATTGTCTCACATTTCTGGATACTGAGAATCCTAGATCAGAATATTGCCATGTTAATTCCTTCTTAGGCTTTGAGGGAGAAACTCTTCCATTCCTCTTTCCTAGCTTCTGGTAGCTCCAGGCATTCCTTGTCTTGCAGCTGCAGCATCAATGGCATTCTTTCTCTGTATGTCTTTCTCTGTCTTTCATCCTGTTTTATTAGGGCCAGTACTCAGATGGGATTAGGACCCACCGTACTCTGATATGACCTCATGTTAACCTAACTGAAAATATAAAAGAATCTATTTCCAAATAATATCATGTTCATAGGAACCAGAGATTAGGATGTCAACATATCTCTTTTTAGAGACACAGTTCAATCCATAGCAAGTGTTGTATTTTCTCAAATGTTTTTCTGTGTCGATTGAGATGATCATACAGTGTTTATTTTTCACTTGTCAGTATGAGTTACTTCATTCGATTTTGAATATTAAGCCAACTCTGTATTACTGGGCTAAACCCACAGGATTATGATGGATTTTCCTCTTTATATAATATTAGATTCAATATGTTAAAATTTTGTTTAGAATTTTCACATTTAGTTTCTTGAGGGATATTCGTTTCAATTTCATGGAAGAGTTTGCTTCACATTAGTATTACTGATTCCTTAAATGTCTGTTAGTATTTACTAGTGAAACCATCCCAGCACAGAGTTTTCAGTGTAGGAAGGTGTAAATTACATATTCAATTTCTTGAATAGATATAGGACATTTCTTATCTATTTCTTTTGGGTGAGCTTTCATACTTTTTCAAGGAATTTGTCCATTTATTTTAAAATTCATAGACATAAATATTGCCTATAGTGACATCCCAAACATTCTGATTTATTATATTTCTTTTTATTATTCAGTTCACAATACTTTCAAATTGCCTTCTTGATTTTTTCATAAACACATGGGCTATTTAGAGGTGGGTTATTTAGCTTTCAAATATTGCCAATCTTTCTTTTTTTTAAGCAATTTCTCTTTTTGATTAAAAATTTGATTGTTGTTAGAGAACATAGTTTGTATTACTTGAATCATTTTAAATATATTGGGAATTATTTTATTACCCAGTGTTATGTTTTGAATTGTGTCTCCCAAAAATATGTGTCAACTTGGCTAGGCCATGATTCCCAGTAGTGTGTGGTTGTACACTATTTTGTGATCTGGTATGATTTTCCTATATGTTGTAAATCCTACCTCTATGATGTTAATGAGGCAGGATTAGAGGCCTCATTAAGTATAAAAGAGACAATCAAGCAGAGAGGAGAAGGATCTCCTACCACCAAGAATGAAGAACCAGGAGGGGAGCGTGTCTTTTGTATCCGGGATCCCTGCACTGACAGTCTCCCAGACCAAGGGAAGATTGATGACAAGGACCTTCCCCCGACAGAGAGAGAAAGCCTTCTGCTGAAGATAGCATCCAGAATTTGGACTTCTAGCCTTTTAGATTGTGAGAGAATAAATTTCTCTTTGTTAAAGCCATCCACTTGTGACATTTCTGTTATAGCAGCACTACGTGACTAAGATACCCAGAATATGGTCTATATTATTAAATGATCCATGTATATTTAAAAAAGAATATGTATTTAATGTTGCTGGGTGGAGTATTCTACAAACGTCAATTAGGTCAAGTTGGCTGAGAGTGTTATTCAAGTCTATTATATTGTCATGGATTGAATTGTGTCCCCCAAAACATCTGTCAGCTTGGCTAGGTCATGATTCCCTTATATGATTGTCTATTTTATCTTAGGATGTGATTTCCCTATATGTTGTAAATCCTATCACTATAACATAATAAGATGGATTGGCACCAATTATACTGATGAGGTCTATGAGATTAGGTAGTGTCTTAAGCCAATTTCTTGAGATGTAAAAGAGAGAAGCAAGCAGGAAGACATGGGGACCTCATACCACCGCGAAAGCAGTGTCAGGAGCAGAGTGTGTCCTTTGGACCTGAGGTTCCTGTGCCGAGATGCTCCCAGACCAAGGGAAGATTGATGACATGGACCTTCCTCCAGAGATGACAAAGAAAGCCTTCCCCTGGAGCTGACATCTTGAATTTAGATTTGTAGCCTACTAGACTGTGAGAGAATAAACCTCTGTTAAAGCCATCCACTTTGTGGTATTTCTGTCATAGCAGCACCAGATGACCAAGACATATATCCTTGATTAATTTCGCCTGCTTGTTTATCTATTATTGAGACAATGGTGTTAAAAATCTTTCACAACTTTTGTGGATGTGCCTGTTTCTCCTTGTGTGTCTATCAGTTTATGCTTCATATATTTTGATAGTCTCTTGTGAGAGGTGTGCATGTGTAAAATTGTCCTCTAGATTAATTAGTTCCTTTATTATTATGGAGCCAACTTCTTTATCATGATAATATTCTCAGTTCAGAAATCTACTCTCTCTCAGTCTCTACTTTTTAACTCGGTGTTTAGACCACTCACATGTATTTAAATTTTTGATACAGTTACGTTTAAGAGTAATATCTTATGTGATGGTTAATTTTATATGTCAAATTGGCTTGTCTCTGGTGCCCAATTTTTTTGTCAAACACTAGTCTAAATGCTGTTATGAAGTTGTTACATGTGACTGCATCAGCTGGCTTTAAGTAGAGCATATTATCTTCCATAATGTTGGTGGGCCTCATCCAATCACTTGGAAGCCTTATGAGCAAATTGAGTTTTCCCTAGGGTGTATTCTGCCTCCAGGCTAAGTCAACATCTTGCCAGAACTCCTTCATTCTTCCAGTTCCCTGACCTAGGAATTTTGTGACACAAGATTGCAGGAGTCGTCAGCCTGTGGTTTGACCTACAATTTTGGGTTTGCCAGTCCCTTACAATTGCACGAGACAATTACTTAAAAATCTCTTCCTGGCTCTATCTTCTATTTATCTTGAGAACCATAAGACACTTTGGTATTGAAATTGATCTTAGAGGAGCAAAATGTTAAGAATAAGTTTTCTGAATTGGTTTTGGGGTTTCTGGAATTGATTTTCAAATCTGGTTAGATTTAAAGTCACTAATGACTATTTCTAATAGTAAAGAGGGCTGATAGTCTATGGCATGATGTGGCATATAGATTGAACACTCCTGATCATTTACTTATGAGTATAACGACATTGGTTGATTGTTCTTACTTTTGCTGGACAAAATGTGCAAAGGAAAGGATGAGCGCAAGGCTTCAAATTCCTAGCTCAAGTACCACATGAATTACCTGAAAGTTGCTATGTTTGCCCTGAAATAAAATCTTATGTCCTGTAGGAACAGAGCTGAGATTGCTGAAAATAAAACCCAGTCTCATCCTATGAGTGGCTGAATTAAAACGCCATTTTGAATTATATGGGCAGATGCTGATGAAGCTGGGTATACTGAGCCCTTAAATTTTGCTGAGTCTTCATGCCAGTAAAAGCAGGCCCTCTATTCTCATCTGAAGAGATTAACCCAGTCTCACGTGAGAAAAAACTGTAATGGCTTCCCCCCGAGGCAAAAAAAAGAAAAAAAAAATTTTTTTTTTTTTTGGTAGATACCTTGAAATACACTATTGATTGTCCCCAGGAACCACCCATCTTTGCTTCTAGACCTAAAAAAGAACCAAGCCCCAGCAGGACCCAAAAGGCAAGATATGAAGTGTGACCCATGAGGAGAAACACTAAACTCCACAAGAACTACATGATTTTTGTAATTTTCACAGGCATAGTGATAAATTGCATTTTATGAAAATTAAAATTTTTATTCTGTGAAATATACTGCTTAGAGAATGAAAAGACAAGCAATGGACTGGGAAAAATATTTGCAAATCATATGACTGACAAAGGACGTGTATTCATAAAGAACACAAAGAACTCTCGAAACTCAACAATAAGTAAACAAACTTCGGGAAAAAAAAGTGGAAAACACTTGAACAGAAATCTCAAGAAAGAATATATATCAATTTCACATATGGACATGAAAAGATGGTCTACATCACGAGTCATTAAAACACTGTGCCATCAAGTGGTCATTAGAGAAATGGAAATGAGTAAATTATAACCACAGTGAGATACCACTACACATGTAATACAAATGTTAAAAAAAAAAACAAAAAACAAAAAAAACAGGCAATTCCAAGCACTCGTGAGGATGGGGAGCAACTGGATCTTTCATACATTACTGGTGGGAAATGCCAAATGGTTCAACCAATTTGGAATAATCTGTCAATTTCCTATAAAGTAAAATATATGTTTGTCATATGACCCAGAAATCCTATTCCTAGGTATTTACCCAAGAAAAATTAAAACTTATGTTCACAAAAACCTAGAGATAAATGACTTTAAGAGCTTTACTCAAAATTATCAAAAACTGCAAATAAATCAAATACCTTCAGCTATTGAATGGAAACAGTGGTACATCCATACAATTATTGTTGTTAGTGGCTGTCAAGTTGATTCCGACTCATGGCAACTTATGTGTGCAGAGGAAAATTGCTCCATAAGGGCTTCAAGACTGTGATCTTTAGAAACAGATTCTTAGACTTGCCTTCTGAGGTGCCTCTGGGCTCATTCTTTGCTGGTAGTCCAGCACTTAATGATTTGTGCCACCCAGGGACACCTAAACAATGGAATGGTACTCAACAATCAAACAAGAATGGAATTTGTCACTTAGCATTTTTCTGAGTGACAGAAGCCAAACCTATTGATAATACTGTATGATTCCATTTATGTGATTTATGGAAACTACAAAATTAAAAGACAGAGATAATATCAGTCATTTCCAGAGATGGGTTGGGATGGAGGGTGTTGGCTACAGAGGTGTAGCATTAGGTGTTTCTTTTTTTTTGGTGATAGGACACTTTTGTATGGAATTATGGTGATAAATACATGACTTTAGGCTTTCCTCAAAACACAGAGAACTGTATATCACCAAGAGTGAATTTTACTGTACATATATTAAAAAAATTTTTTTAAACAAATTTCCAGTCAGAAAAAGTTGTCACTTCACAATAATGCATATTTCCTTTTCTCCACAGCTTTGCATATTGGGAGATTATTTCTGTTTCTTAGAAATGGAAACTATCTTCCATAAAATGTTGCCCCTTGATCCATTTTTGCTTTAAAGGAACCAGCAAAATGACATTCAGTCTTAGGTAAGATGTCAGCCTTCAACTCTTGAGCCAGTTTTTTTTTTTTTTCCATTTTGGTTAAGGATTATTTCTTAACTCAACACAAGGTGGGAAGTTGGTACCTACTTTCTGAATTATGCTTTTACATTCATTTCAAAAGTCCAAGAAACATTATTCAAATGAATATTTAGATTGAATATATAAAGAATTGAGATAGCAAGGCTATGTTGTCCCATCCTCTTTTTTGTCTCATTTCTCATAAATTCACAAGCTGTCAAGAAGTCACACACATATCCAAATTACTGATGCTTTGGGCAAAGGCAATTCCATCACCATTCTAAATGTGGCCTCAGGCAGTTAGGAGATTTCCTACTTTACTCTAAAAATCAATTGCAATTTTTTTGAATTAAAAAAAATCTAATTAATCCCTAAGTAATTTCAGAAAAGTTTAATTACTGAGATAAAACCCAAAGAAACACAATAATCCATTTCAGAGGTGCAGGAAGCTGTCAAGAATATATTAAACATGCTAATTAAAAGCAAACAAACAAACACATGACAATTTCAGGCTTCTATTCACTATGAGAATTTATCCCCAGTCTCAGTTTTGTACAAAAGAATATAGGCAAAAGAGGAAATATAAGCTACTAAGTTATTCCAAGAATCACTTTGGGTATTTATTTTTAAAAACAAGAAGTTTATTTTTTAATTAAAAAATAAAATATCAACAGTGAATCTCAGTGGAAGAATAATTTACATGTAAATCAACATGACATACAGCTGTCCTAATCTGAAGATACATAATGTAGTTTTTATTTTTATTCATTCAGGAAATACCTTGTTTCAAGGATTGTGCCTGTTACTATGGTTCCAAAGACAAATAAGACCACACCTGGCCTTACTTCTAGAACAACACACCGATGGATATTGTCAGAGGAGGACCGAAGGCAGGCTGAGATATGAGGAGTCAGGAAAGTGCCTGTGAAGGAGATAAAATGTGAGCTTGTGCAACTGTGTCTCTGAGAAAAAGTAGACATTGCACAGATGGTCTCGGGGAAGGAGTTGGAGGCATTCCTAGGATATTTAATACAATTGTATTAATATTGAAGAAGCACTTTGGTATTGCTTTCAAGACTATATCCCTATAATGTTTTATCTTATATATTCACATAAATTTATAATTTTAAACTAGAAAACTGTGTTTCTTTAAAAAAAACAAAGTGTTGATACTTCTCCAAAATCTGGATAGACAATTTTCTCTTAAGTTCTCCCATGTTTATCCTGTGCCACTGAATATACACTTGTTTATCATATTTCTTTGTTTTCTACTGCTGTGTAACAAATTATCACAAACTTAGCAGCTTAACACAACAACCATTTATGATTTCACAGGGTTTCCCAAATGTATTCACCTTCTTCCTTTGGAGGAGGATCTTGTAGTACTGATGTCCTAAGAATTACACCTTGTGGAATGCAGATTTGGGTCACCTCACCAGGCAAAGAACGATGAACAGCTGTGATGCTTGGTGAGGGCGAAGGGAATATAGAATGGGTATAAAAGTGCTCCTTAGAACCGAGGATGGTGAGACTTCATCTCACACACTATGGACTTGTTATCAGGAGGAATCAATCCCTGGAGAAGAACATCATGTTTGGTAGAGTAGAAGGTCAAAAAAAAAAAGAGAAAGACGATGAGATGCATTGACACAGTGGTTACAACAATAGGCTCAAGTATAACAACGATCATGAGGATGGCTCAGGACTGGGCAGTGTTTTGTTCTGTTGTACATAAGGTCATTATGAGTCAGAACTGACTGGACAGCACCTAACAACAACAGTGGAAGAAGGTACTCACAAATACCAGGTACGAGCACATGACCAGTTGCAGAAATGAGGGCTGTTATTGTTGTAAGTATTTCTTCCTTGGTTTATTATTAATTTATTTGTGTGTGTTGTATTTGTATCAAATATCTTTGTTTTCTTTCCTCTCTTATCCCATTACTCACCATAAAACACAAGATGTATTAACTGTGCATCTTCGGAAAAAGGATTTAGTGTGTTTTGAGTTGTACAAAATATAATTGTATCGTGCTAGTTGTCCACATGAAGGAAAAAAAACCTAAAATTTTATCTTTATGTCATAGTATATATAAAAATGACAAAGTTGTAAAAGTTACATAAGGAAATACAGGAGACTATGTTTATGACTTCAGCATTAGAAATTATTTAAATACAAAATTATTTAAAATAGAAGCATAGACATAAAAGGAAAAGATTGACGCAATTGAGTACATTAAAATTTAAAAAATCCTTTATATGATAATAGATAAAATAAATCCAGTTTACAAAAAAAAAAGCCACACTTTGGAAGAATATATTTGCAATACATACAACCAATAAAGTATCGTGTTATATAAAAGAACCCTGGAACTTAGTAAGACCAAATCAAATAATGCAATAGAAAAGTGAGCAAATATTATGAAACTGACTAATCCCAGAGAAAGAAATCAATGGCCACCAAACAAATGATTTTTTTTTTTTAACCATGAATTTCAAGAAGAATAATGCATATGTGGCACATGGCTCATTAATCATATTGACAAATTAAAAAAAAAACAGAAAATAATAAGTTTTTCAGAAAGGATGTGTATCTTATTCACTAAATTATTAAATCATTGAGGCTGCTCTTTTTTTTTTTTTCTCTCTCTCTAGTACCAACCACCGTGGAGAGCACAAAGAAATTCTCAGCAAATATTTGTGTAATTCTCTAATTTTATAACTCTTGTTTTAATAGATACATCATTTATGAAGGTTTGGCAATTTTATTTTTACAATGCTACAGTATTCATCTTTCTAGTCAATTAAATTTAAAATTGATTCTACAGGGACCAATGAAATATTATTATAACAGGGAATATAACATTCAGTGGAGATCAGACATTGTACTTTAGGTGCAGTTGTAAAAATGAGGCTTGAGGTTTTCTTGAAAGAAATCAGAATCACAAGGGTATACGTGAGGATCCAAAATAGGGAGTTAAAATAATTTATTTGGAATTATATTTCAGTGTAAACACACTTTACATCATTCCTCACATATTAGCTATGACAGTAGTAGAATTTATTTCACACTCTTGAGATAGTTCAATTTTTCAGTGTTGTGCTTCTCCCCTAATCTTTGATAAAGTATTATTTTAAAAAGCCATAATAGCAAAACAGAGAGTAGTAGATATCATAGGCCATTTAGCTGAAGAAACATTTTCCTAATAATTATACTTATGTCATTTAAGATGGGTCTTGCTACAATTGAGCCAAGATTAATTGATTTAGATGCCCAATCAAACTGATGTTTATTTTTTTTGGTCAAAATCAAAATGTGAACCTGTATCAAGTCACTGAAGGATTTTCCTCTCATAAATCTTCTATTTTTAAATTTGACTGTGCATTACTGTTTCCACTTACGCTTGCTGCATATTAATAAACCTCCATGTCTAAGGTATGCACAACAGGGGCTTTTAGTGCATATGAAGGAGTCAGAGAGAAATTCATTGAGTTATTTTTCAGGTAATTTCTTTGCCTTCTGACTGTCTTTGTCTTCCTCTGTCTTCTTTTTCTCATGAGAATTTTTTGGACACAAGATTGAGATTGCTGGTACCTTTTAAGCATCATTGTAATCTTCAGAAAAAGGAAAAAAAAAAGGGCTGTATATGCTTTCTTTAAAAATTTAGTAGTAAATAAGCAGTAGTGCCAGTAAGTTTCCTTATATATAATGCTGATGACAGTGTTTGATTTTGTGTGTGTTTGTGCATGCACGTACAATTGTGTATGTGTTGGAGAAATAGTGTGAAATTATTACCATTTAAACATGTTTTACATCACATAGTTTTGTGAGACATGAACATTCGATGGAATTATGTGACAATAAGCAGCAACAATTTAGAATAATGCAGTTGTTTTCACTTGTTTTCTTCAATCCTTTGCCACACTGCATCATGTGCAGATTCCAATATCATTTAAAAAAGGGCATAATTTCAAATAAAATAAGACTTCAGTCTTTTGTGCAGTAATATAATGTGCTCGTGTCTTCGTTTTCAAAAGTAAAACACATTTACATTCATTCTGTGTGTCTTTAAAATTAGATAAGAAACAATAGAGATGGAAGTAAAATTGTCATTACCCTGGCGATGGCATGGAAATTCTGTTGTTTTCAGTACATAAAACAGTAGGACCTAGTAACAATAAGAATAATAGATCATGGATATAGCACTTGTACATCAAATAACCAGTAAAAATTGACCCGGGTGCAAAATCCAGCACAGGTCCCTTTGAATACAACTTCCTTCCTTTTCTAGTAGGGGGTGTGATTTCCGGCAAGAACAAAGTACTTGGGTGTGGTGGTGTGGGTGATTGACTAGGAATTAGTTGAAGTGTTATTTTGTTTTTTCCCTAGGTGTTTGGAATGCCATTGAGTAGCCCCAGCCTACTAATCCTTCTTTGGCTATGATTTCATTGGCCTAGCAATGCCGTCTACCCAACACCATGCAAAGAGCTCTCCTCAGAGCTCATATGAAAAGCATTGATTATATCAGCACAGTTTGCTGCTTTTTCTTTTTTTAATTTTTTTCTATAATTTTTATTGTGCTTTAAGTGAAAGTTTACACATCAAGTCAGTCTCTCACACAAAAACCCATATACACCTTGCCACACACTCCCCATTACTCTCCCCCTAATAAGACAGCTCTCTCTCCCTCTACTCTCTCTTTTCATGTCCTTTTCGCCAGCTTCTAACCCCCTCCACCCTCTCATCTCCCCTCCAGGCAGGGGATGCCAACATAGTCTCAAGTGTCCACCTGATCCAAGAAGCTCACTCCTCACCAGCATCCCTCTCCAACCCATTGTCCAGTCCGATCCATGTCTGAAGAGTTGGCTTCGGGAATGGTTCCTGTCCTGGGCCAACTGAAGGTCTGGGGGTCATGACCACTGGGGTCCTTCTACTCTCAGTCAGACCATAAAGTGTGGTCTTATGAGAATTTGGGGTCTGCATCCCACTGTTCTGCTCCCTCAGGGGTTCTCTGTTGTGTTCCCTATCAGGGCAGTCATCGGTTGTAGCCAGGCACCATCTAGTTCTTCTGGTCTCAGGATGATGTAGTCGCTGGTTCATGTGGCCCTTTCTGTATCTTGGGCTCGTAATCGCCTTGTTCCTTGGTGTTCTTCATTCTCCTTTGATCCAGGTGGGTTGAGACCAATTGATGCATCTTAGATGGCTGCTTGCTAGCGTTTAAGACCCCAGACACCACTCTTCAAAGTGGGATGCAGAATGTTTTCTTAATAGATTTTATTATGCCAATTGACTTAGATGTCCCCTGAAACCATGGTTCCCAGACCCCTGCCCCTGCTATGCTGACCTTTGATTTTTTTTTTCCCCCCCGAACGATTCAGTTTATTCAGGAAACTTCTTTTTTTTTGGTTTAGCCCAATTGTGCTGACCTCCCCTGTGTTGAGTGCAGTCTTTCCCTTCACCTAAAGTAGTGCTTATCTACTAATTAGCGAATGCCACTTTCCTACCCTTCCTCCCTCCACCCTCTCGTAACAACGAAAGAATGTTTTCTTCTCAGTTTAAACTATTTCTCAAGTTCTTATAATAGTGGTCTTATATAGTATTTGTCCTTTTGCAACTGACTAATTTCACTCAGCATAATGCCTTCCAGGTTCCTCCATGTTATGAAATGTTTCATAGATTCCTCACTGTTCTTTATCGATGCGTAGTATTCCATTGTGTGAATATACCATAATTTATTTATCCATTCATCCATTGATGGGCACCTTGGTTGCTTCCATCTTTCTGCTGTTGTAAACAGTGCTGCAATGAACATGGGTGTGCATACATCTGTTCGCGTAAAGGCTCTTATTTCTCTAGGATATATTCCAAGCAGTGGGATTGCTGGATCGTATGGTAGTTCTATTTCTAGCTTTTTAAGAAAGGGCCAAATCGATTTCCAAAGTGGTTGTACCATTTGACATTCCCACCAGCAGTGTGTAAGTGTTCCAATCTCTCCACAGCCTCTCCAACATTTATTCTTTTGTGTTTTGTGGATTAATGCCAGCCTTGTTGGAGTGAGATGAAATCTCATTGTAGTTTTGATCTGCATTTCTCTAATGGCTAATGATCCTGAACATTTCCTCATGTACCTGTTAGCTACCTGAATGTCTCCTTTAGTGAAGTGTCTATTCATATCTTTTGCCCATTTTTTTAATTGGTTATTTGTCTTTTTGCAGTTGAGTTTTTGCAGTAACATGTAGATTTTAGAGATCAGGCACTGATCAGAAATGTCATAGCTAAAACTTTTTCCCAGTCTGTAGGAAATCTTTTTACTCTTTTGGTGAAGTCTTTGGATGAGCATAGGTGTTTGATTTTTAGGAGCTCCCAGTTATCTAGTTTTTCTGCTGCATTCTTTATAATGTTTTGTGTACTGTTTATGCCATGTAGTAGGGCTCCTAACCTTGTCCCTGTTTTTTCTTCCATGACCTTTATTGTTTTAGGTTTTATATTTATGTTTTGATCTATTTTGACGTAGTTTTTGTGCATGAGGTGAGGTATGGGTCTTGTTTCATTTTTTTGCAGATGGATATCCAGTTATGCCAGCACCATTTGTTAAAAAGACTGTCTTTTCCCCATTTGACTGTTTTGGGGCCTTTGTCAAATATCAACTGCTCATATGTGGATGGATTTATGTCTGGATTCTCAATTCTGTTCCTTTGGCCCACGTATCTGTTGTTGTACCAGTGCTAGGCTGTTTTGACTACTGTGGCGGTACAATAGGTTCTAAAATCAGGTAAAGTAAGGCCTCCCACTTTGTTCTTCTTTTTCAGTAATGCCTTATTTATCCGGGGCTGCTTTCCCTTCCATATGAAATTGGTGATTTGTTTCTCCAACTCATTAAAGAATGTCCTTGGGATTTGGATTGGAATTGCATTAAACGTATAGAGTGCTTTTGGCAGAACAGACATTCTTATAATGTTAAGTCTTCCTATCCACGAGCAAGGTATATTCTTCCACTTATGTAGGTCTCTTTTGGTTTCTTGCAGAAGTGTACTGTAGTTTTCTTTGTGTAAGTCTTTTACATCTCTGGTAAGATTTATTCCTAAGTATTTTATCTTCTTGGGGCTACTTTAAATGGCATTGATTTGGTGATTTCCTCTTTGATGTTCTTTTTCTTGGTGTAGAGGAATCCAACTGATATTTGTATGTTTATCTTGTATCCTGATACTCTGCTGAAGTCTTCTATTAGTTTCAGTAGTTTTCTGGAGGATTCCTTAGGGTTATCTGTGTATAAGATCATGTCATCTGCAAATAGAGATACTTTTTCTTCTTCCTTTTCAATCTGGATGCCATTTATTTCTTTCTCTAGCCTAATTGCTCTGGCTAGGACCTCCAGCACAATGTTGAATGGGAGCGGTGATAAAGGGCATCCTTGTCAGGTTCCCGATCTCAATGGAAATGTTTTCAGGCTCTCTCCATTTAGGGTGATGTTGGCTGTTGGCTTTGTATAAATGCCCGTTATTATGTTGAGAAATTTTCCTTCTATTCCTATTTTGTTGAGAGTTTTTTTTCATGAATGACTGTTGAACTTTGTCAAATGCCTTTTCTGCATCAATTGATAAAATCATGTGATTCTTGTCTTTTGTTTTATTTATATGGTGGATAACATTAATTGTTTTTCTAATGTTGAACCATCCCTGCATACCTGGTATGAATCCCACTTGGTCCTGGTGAATTATTTTTTTGATATGTTGTTGAATTCTATTGGCTAGAATTTCGTCGAGGATTTTTGTATCTACATTCATGAGGGATAGGGGTCTATAATTTTCTTTTCTTGTGGTGTCTTTACCTGATTTTGGTATCAGGGATTTGGTGGCTTCTTAGAATGAATTTGGTAATATTCCATCCTTTTCTATGCTCTGAAATACCTTTGGTAGTAGTGGTGTTAACTGCTCCCTGAAAGTTTGGTAGAACTCTGCAGTGAAGCCATCAGGACCAGGGCTTTTTTGGCGGGGGCGGGGGGGGGGAGCTTTTTGATTACCTTTTAAATCTCTGCTTTTGTTATGGGTCTATTTAGTTGTTCTACCTATGTTTGTGTTAGTTTAGGTAGGTAGTGTGTTTCTAGGAATTCATCCATTTCTTCTAGGTTTTCAAATTTGAATATAGTTTTTCATAGTATCCTGATATGATTCTTTTAATTTCAGTTGGGTCTGTTGTAATTTTGCCCATCTCGTTTCTTATTCAGGTTATTTGCTTCCTCTCCTGTTTTTCTTTTGTCAGTTTGGCTGGTGGTTTATCAATTTTGTTGATTTAAAAAAAAAAAAAAAACAGTTTTGGTCTTGTTAATTCTTTCAATTGTTTTTCTGTTTTCTATTTCATTTAGTTCAGCTCTAATTTTTATTATTTGTTTTCTTCTGGTGCCTGTGGGTTTCTTTTGTTGCTCTCTTTCTGCTTTTTCAAGTCGTAGGGATAATTCTTTGATTTTGGCCCTTTCTTCTTTTTGGATGTGCGCATTTATTGATATAAATTGGCCTCTGAGCACTGCTTTTGCTGTGTCCCAAAGGTTCTGATAGGAAGTGTTTTCGTTCTCACTGGATTCTATGAATTTCTTTATTCCATCCTTAATGTCTTCTATAAGCCAGTCTTATTTGAGCAGGGTATTGTTCACTTTCCAAGTGTTTGGTTTCTTTTCCCATTATTGATTTCCACTTTTATGGCCTTATGCTTTGTAATATTTCAATGTTTTGGATTCTGCTAAGGCTTGCTTTATGACCTAATTTGTGGTGTATTCTAGAGAATGTTGCATGTGCACTCGAAAAGAAAGTATAGTTGGTTGCTGTTGGGTGGAGTGTTCTATATATGTCTACGAGGTCAAGTTGGTTGATTGTGGCATTTAGATCTTCCGTGTCTTTATTGAGCTTCTTTCTGGATGTCCTGTCATCACCGAAAGTGGTGTGTTGAAGTCTCCTGCTATTATCGTGGAGCTGTCTATCTCACTTTTCAATGCTGATAGAGTTTGTATTATGTATCTTGTAGCCCTGTCATTGTGTGCATAAATATTTAATATGGTTGTATCTTCTCGGTGTATTTTCCCTTTAATCATTATATAGTGTCCTTCCTTATCCTTTCAGACGGATTTCACTTTAAAGTCTATTTTGTCAGAAATTATTATTGCCACTCCTGCTCTTTTTTGATTGGTGTTTCCTTGATATATTTTTTTCCATCTTTTGAGTTTTAGTTTTTTTGCGTCTCTAAGTCTAAGGTGTGCCTCTTGTAGGCAGCGTATAGATGGATCTTGTTTTTTAATCCATTCTGCCACTCTCTGTCTCTTTATTGGTGCACTTAGTCCATTTACATTCAGGGTAATTATGGATAGGTATGAATTTAGTGCTATCATTCTGATGCCTTTTTTGTGTGTTTACAGTTTCTTTTTCCCACTTGATTTTATGTGCTGAGTAGATTTTCTTTATATATTGCCTTTCATCGTATTTGTTGTTGATGATTTTGTTTCTGCTGAGTCTGTATTTTTCCCTTGTAGTTTGTTTTGATAAGTAGGATAGTTTGTCTCCTTTGTGGTTACCTTATTATTTACCCGTATTTTTCTAAACTTATAACTTCTATTTCTTTTTATTGCCGTATCTTCCTCTCCATATGGAAGGTGTATGATTACATTTCTTAGTCCCTCTTTATTATTTTAATGTTGTCTTCTGTTATATAATAACATCGCCATTGCACTGTGTTGTTTTTTTTTTTTTTTTAATCTTGTTTTTTTTTTTTTTTATTTCTGTGTCTGGGCTCACTTCTGGTTGCTCTGCCCAGTGTTCTAGTCTTGGGTTGATACCTGATATTATCGATTTTCTAACCAAATAACTCTCTTTAGTATTTCTTGTAGTCTTGGTTTGGTTTTTACAAATTCCCTCAACTTGTGTTTATCTGGAAATGTCTTAATTTCACCTTCATATTTAAGAGACAGTTTTGATGGATATCTGATTCTTGGCAGGCAATTTTTTTCTTTCAATTTTTTAAATATGTCATCCCATTGCCTTCTTCCCTGCATGGTTTCTGCCTAGTAGTCCGAGATTTTTCTTATTGGCTCTCCCTTGTAGGTGACTTTTCTTTTATTCCTCGCTGCTCTTATAATTGTCTCTTTATCTTTGGTTTTGGCAAGCTAGATTATAATATGTCTTAGTGACTTTCTTTTAAGATCTACCTTATGTGGAGTTCGATGAGCATCTTGGATAGATATCTTCTCATCTTTCACAATATCAGGGAAGTTTTCTGCCAACAAATCCTCAACAATTTTCTCTGTATTTTCTGTTATCACTCCCTGTTCTGGTACTCCAATCACTTGTAGATTATTTCTCTTGATAGAGCCCCACATGTTTCTTAAGGTTTCCTCATTTTTTTAAGTTCTTTTTTCTGATTTTTCTTCAAATATATTAGTGCCAAGTGATTTATCTTCGAGTTCAGAAATTCTAGCTTCTAGTTGCTCAGTTCTTTTCCTCTGACTTTCTATTATCTAATTCTGTAATTTTATCGTTAATCTTCTGAATTTCTGATTGCTGTCTATGGATTTTTCCAGCTTATTAAACTTTTCATTATGTTCCTGAATAATCTTTCTAATTTCTTCAGTTGATTCATCTGTGTGTTCCTTGGCTTGTTCTGCGTATTGCCTCATTTCCTTCCTGATGTCTTGAAGGGTTCTGCATATTAAAGTTTTGTATTCTGCATCTGGTAATTCCAGGGATGCACTTTCATCTAGAAGATCCCTGGATTCTTTGCTTTGAGAGCCTGTTGAGGTAATCATGGTCTGTTTCTTTATGTGACTGGATATTGACTGTTTTCTCTGAGCCACCTATAAGTTATTGTATTAGTTTATGCTTGCTTACTCTGTCATAGCTGCTTGCTTTGTTTTGTTTTGGTATACCCCTATGGGTTGCTTGAGTGAGCTAGCTTGATTATTTTTACCTTTGGAGCTCTGGTGTCCTGTCCCCAGCTGGCAAGAGCTGTTAATAGGTACATCAGTCCAGGAGTCCATTCAGTTTTCTTGTATGAATTCAGGTCAATTTTCCAGGTAACAGGTTTCAAGTGTGTGGTACAGGCTCTGTCCTACACTCTTAGAGGGGCAAGGGTGATTGGCATATATACCAGTTTCTGATTGCAGGAGTGGGTCATGCTCTGAACAATCAGCCCCCAAGTGTCTCTGAGGAAAATGCATCTCTGTTCCCTACAGTGTGCTGGTGGGTGAGTTCTGCAGAGGGACCATGGTCACCCAACGTTTGTGGTTGTAAGGACTGGGAGATACCAGTTATCTTTGGACCCCTGTCACAGGTGGCTGGGTGAGCTGAGAGGAGCCACCAGTCCTCAGGTCTCTGATGTGGGTAGGTGAGGACCTTATTTAGTAGGGAAAGCAATGTCAAATGTCAAACACCCACCTTTCCGCCACACAGCTGAAATGGTTGGAGTTTGCCTACAAGGCCCTATTGTCCCAAAATCGGCCCACACAGGTCCATGCAGAAGGGAAAATGCTCAAGGTCCACGGACGGTTTATGCCTGGACAGGAGCAGCTTCTGTCCTGAGCTCCCCCAGTTAATGGAGCTAGCAGATTATCTTTTCCCCCCAGTTGCAATTTTTTTCCTTCTCCAAGGCTGGGAAGATGGCTCTAGGTGCTCACCAGGGTCTATTTCAGGCCCAGGGATTCAGTCACTGAAGCCGGCTTGGGGGCGGGGGGTGGGGGTGCAGTAAAATATACGCAGGTACTTAGCTTTTCTGACAGCGCACTGTTCTCCTCAGATTCCGGAGGTGTGAGTGGGCTGTGTGGCTGGCTGCTTCTCCCTGAGGAAACTGTGGTGGAAAACTAGGACCAGCCTGCTGCTGCCGCTCTGGGAATGGTGCCTGAGGGCTCCCCACATTTCAGGTCCAGTAAGTTCTCCCCACTTCTGAACGGCCTCTTCCTCCCCCTATCCCTCAGTTCATTGTCTAAGCTTGCGTTTGATGCTCAGGGCTCCCAGCTTGTCACATATATACTTGTTTCACTTGTTTTTTCAGGTTTTTGTTGTAAAGAGGGATCGACGGAAGCATCTGTCTGGTCTGTCATCTTGGCTCCGCCTCCCCTGCTTTTTCTTACATATTATCTCATTTAATGTTCATAACTGTGCAAGGCAGGTTTAAATCTTTCTATTTATAAGTAAGAAAAACAAACCAACCCATTGCCATTGAGTCAATTCTGACTAATGGGCTACAGAGTAGAATTGCTCCATAGGGTTTTCATGGCTGAAATCTTTACAGGAGCAGAGCACAAGGCCTTTTCTCTAAAATGCATCTGAGTGGGTTTGAGCCACCAATCTTTATATTAGAAGTCGAATGCTATCCATTTGCACCATCCAGGCACCATAAATTAGAAAATGGACTCTCAAAAGTAAGGTTTTTGTCATATAAAAACTTAATGAAATAGCAAATAATTACTTTTGTCAGGACTTAAACCAAAATCAATTACAGCCTCCGGGTTTTGAACATCCAACTTACAGACAACTCATTCATACTTAAGAATGGACTGCCATAAAGCCTATTATATTAAAAATTTGAGTTAAATACAATGGTTCATAATAACAAATGCCTGCACTACTTTGTGATGCTCATGAAAACACTGCACGATTTGGAAGTGTTTTTTAGGAGCTTCATATGCACAGAAAGGTAAACCAAACCAAACTCCACTGCTGTTGACATTACAGTGACTCTGTAGGACAGAATAGAATGGCCCCACAGAGTTTCCAAGGAGTACCTGGTAGCTGTAGCACTTAGCCACTACACCACCAGGGTTCCCATGCACAGAAAAGTAAATATATGTACTATATACTAAGGCAAACATTTGTCTACCTAATGCTTAACAAGATTTAGGAATGGATCTCATTAATAACCAGGGGCTGACTGTATCTCCAGTTTATCTCCCTTTCCATCTTATTCATCTATTGCGTCCAAAATTTAGTAAGCATTTCAAGGTTGGCAAGTAATTTTAACATATTATCTTCATCCTCAAAACAAACCCAAAGTTAAATTTTATATGCCCATTTTTCAGATGCAGAACTGGAGCTGAGATTATTGAAGGGTTTGCTTAATCAATTAGTGGTGATATGAAATTATGCATGTATCTCTTGGGTTGCAAAAGCTATATTTTCCATAACAAGTGTTCACTAGAGTATTAGGATTTTATAAAGTTGGAAATTGCATAGCCCTGTAACCAAGTCTGGAATTTTTTAATTAAATCTGAGCTGTGAAGAGAGTCAGTTGCACACTTGGGAGAGTGAATTTATATATTCTTATAAATTAAAAACATTATAAGGCTATATACAATATTACTGTAATAACTAGTAATTTGACCTTAACAACTTGAAACTTTGTTTCTTCATATGCACCATGAAATTTTATTAAAATATTAGGTAATCAATATTTAATAAGTAACAAATTTATTACTGTAAGCATAATTCAAGAAGTTTTCTTTTTTCAGTAAAATGGAAATGTAAAAAGTATTTAGTCCTAAATGCACTTTTTGGATTATCACCTCAGTTACATTAAGTTTGAACCATTAAATGAATCGACTAACACATTTACTCAAAAAAAAAAAAAATAATTGAAAGAAAGGATAATTAAGACTAAAATTATTTTTGGCCACCAGTCAGGGCTATCATCTTCTATAAAGACTTCAGAGCTGAGTGTATACTGTTTTCACTCCAAACTTCTTAAACTTTGAAATATTATCTAACAGGTAAGATTTTATTGTCTTTTTGGTAAGGTTGTATTCTTACACCTTATTTATTTAATTTGTATGCTAAAAAATAATACGAGAAGCTGGGCTATGTATACAACAAAGATGTGGCATCACTGGTTAGTGTGTGGATAGATACAATTAGGCTTTAATTAACGTATAAACCTGTTGCCTTTGAGTCGGTTCCGACTCATAGTGACACTATAGGACAGAGTAGAGCTGCCCCATAGAGTATCCAAGGAGCATCTGGTGGATTTGAACTACTAGCTTCTTGGCTAGCAGCTGTAGCACTTAACAACTGAGCCACCGGGGTTTCTGTAATTAACATGTATTATTTATATATTTGTGTGTGTATGCATGTGTCAGCATGTGTGTATCTTAGTGCACAATATGCCCTCATAAATGATAGAAATAACGGACACCAGTATACTAGTAAGGAGCTTGGGTGGTGCAAGCAGTTTGCAACTGGCTGCTAGGCTAAAGATTGCCTGTTTAAACCCACGCAGCGGCTCCGCAGGAGAAAGACCTGGCAATTTGATTCTATAAAGATTTCCACCAAGAAAATCCTATGGAGCAGTTCTACTCTGTAACACATGGGATCACAATGAATTGGGGCCCAACTCGACAGTGCCTAACAATAACGTACTAGAATATACTACAACAACAGCAACTTCTTTAAATAAGTAATTAACAACATTAATAGTGAGGACATGGAAAAAAAAAGATAAATAACAGTTGTGTTTAAAATTTGTAGGACCTACTATCCCCTCACCCAACACACACGCACGCGCACACACACACACACACAAACACACATACCCAATAATGTTAGGAACTAAGGGGTTGATGAAGAATAATAGGGTTCCCAGCATAGAAGTAATATTCATTACCACCTGGTTATCTTCTTAAAATATTCTATAAAGTGGTACTGCCTTGTCAAATTTGAAAGTCAGTTTTTTAGAAAAGCTATTTTCTTTGTTCAGTAGACTTAAGTCTGGTGTCATGGTACTCATTCTATCCTTCACAGCTGTAGTGGATGTCCCAATTTCAGTGCACAAATTAAATCTCCCTAATTGAATGTTCTTGTATGCCATTAAGACGGCAGAGGGGTGAGAGTAGCCATCTTCCTGTCTTTTTGCCTTTTCTGCTAGTAAGCAAAGTTGTTGATATTTGAGTTCCTTCTGCAGTAATGTTCCATTGTACATATGCTGGTCTCCTGTGTGTGGTGGCTATATAGCGTCAATGGTGCGTTTATTCTTACTCCCTAATTCCTGGATTAGTACATACAATGCTGTGCCCATGAACCCATGCATTCGTTCCGCCATAGCCTCAAGGAAGATTTCAGAGGTCAGTTTTGTACGCTAATGTGATTCATTCCTAGATAGCTTCAGTATTTCCAACAATTTGGTAACATCCAATTCTCCACCAAATTCTTTTTTGCTTAAAATACCTCAAATAATTTCTGTTTCCTGACCTGAATTTTTTTTTTACTGATATAACAGTCTTGCGAGGACCTTCATTATCTTCGAGCTTCCTTCACTCTCACTTATTCTCCATGTATTAGAAAAGATATATATTATCCTCCACCTTCCTAAATTATAGACGAAGTACAATTGATGTAAATTCTGAATTAATTGCAACGCTGTATGTCAGTTTGTCATACTGTGGGGGCTTCCGTGTTGCTGTGGTGCTGGAAGCTATGCCACCGGTATTCACATACCAGCAGGGTCACCCATGGAGGACATGTTTCAGCTGAGCTTCCAGACTAACAGAGACTAGGAAGAAGGACCTGGCAGTCTACTTCTGAAAAGCATTAGCCAGTGAAAACCTTATGAATAGCAGTGAAACATTGTCTGATATAGTGCTGGAAGATGAGCCCCCCAGGTTGGAAGGCACTCAAAAGATGACTGGGGAAGAGCTGCCTCCTCAAAGTAGAGTTGACCTTAATGACATGGATGGAGTAAAGCTTTTGGAACCTTCATTTGCTGATGTGGCACGACTCAAAATGAGAAGAAAGAGTTGCAAACATCCATTAATAATTCATATCTGGAATGTACAAAGTGTGAATCGAGGAAAATTGGAAATCATCAAAAATGAAATGGAACACATATACATCGATATCCTAGGCATTAGTGAGCTGAAATGGACTGGTATTGGCCATTTTGAATTGGACAATCATATAGTCTACTATGCTGGGAATGATAACTCAAAGAGGAACGGTGTTGCATTCATCGCCAAAAAGAACATTTCAAGATCTATCCTGAAGTACAACACTGTCAGTGATAGGATAATATCCACACGGCTATTTTTTTTTTTTTTTTTATAAGGAAGACCAGTTAACACAACTATTATTCAAATTTACTCACCAGCCACTAGGGCCAAAGATGAAGAATCAGAAGATTTTTATCAGATGCTGCAGTCTGAAATAGATCAAACATGCAATCAATATGCATTGATAATTACTGGCAATTGGAATGCAAAAGTTGGAAACAAAGAAGAAGGATCAGTAGTTGGAAAATATGGCCTTGGTGATAGAAACATGGCTGGAGATCGAATGACCCAATTTTGCAAGACCAACGACTTCTTCATTGCAAATACCTTCTTTCACCAACATAAATGGTGACTATACACATGGACCTCTCCAGATGGAACACACAGAAATCAAACTGACTACATCTGTGGAAATAGACAATGGAAAAGCCCAATATCATCAGTCAGAACAAGGCCAGGGGCTGACTTTGGAACAGGCCATCAATTGTTCATATGCAAATTCAAGCTGAAACTGAAGAAAATCAGAGCAAGTCCACGAGAGCCAAAATATGATCTTGAGTATATCCCACTTGAATTTAGAGACCATCTCAAAAATAGGTTTGACACATTGAACACTAGTGACCAAAGACCCGGTGAGTTGTGGAATAACATCAAGGACATCAGCCATGAAGAAAGCAAGAGGTCACTGAAAAGACAGGAAAGATAGAAAGGACCAAGATGGAAGTCAGAGGAGACTCTGAAACTTGCTCTTGAGCATTGAGCAGCTAAAGCAAAAGGAAGAATTGATGAAGTAAAAGAACTGAAAAGGAGATTTCAAAGGGCCTCTCGAGAAGACAAAGTAAAGTATTATAATGACATATGCAAAGAGCTGGAGATGGAAAACCAATAGGGAAGAACACGCTCGGCATTTCTCAAGCTGAAAGAACTGAAGAAAAATTCAAGCCTTGAGTTGCCATAGTGAAGGATTCCATGGGGAAAATATTAAATGATGCAGGAAGCATCAAAAAAAGATGGAAGGAATACACAGAGTCATTATACCAAAAAGAATTAGTCGATATTCAACCATTTCAAGAGGTGGCATATGATCAGAAACCAATGGTACTGAAGGAAGAAGTCCAAGCTGCTCTGAAGGCATTGGTAAAAAACAAGGCTTCAGGAATTGATGGAATATCAACTGAGATGTTTCAACAAACAGGTGCAACACTGGAGGTGCTCACTCGTCTATGCCAAGAAATAAGGAAGAGAGCTTCCTGGCCAACTGACTGGAAGAGATCCATATTTATGCCTATTCCCAAGAAACGTGATCCAACCGAATGTGGAAATTATAAAACTATCATTAATATCACATGCAAGCAAAATTTTGCTGGAGATCATTCAAAAACAGCTGCAGCAGTATATCGACAGGAAACTGCCAGAAACTCAGGCCGGTTTCAGAAGAGGACGTGGAACTGGGGATTTCATTGCTGATGTCAGATGGGTCCTGGCTGAAAGCAGAGAATACCAGAAGGATTTTTTACCTGTGTTTTATTGACTATGCAAAGGTGTTCGACTGTGTGGATCATAACAAACTGGATAACATTGCGAAGAATGGGAATTCCAGAACACTTAATTTGCTCATGAGGAACCTTTACAGAGATCAAGAGGCAGTTGTTCAGACAGAACAAGGGGATACTGATTCGTTTAAGGTCAGGAAAAGTGTGCGTCAGGGTTGTATTCTTTCACCATATCTATTGTCCTATAGGGTCTCTATGAGTCAGAATCGACTCGACGGCACTGGGTATTTAATCTGTATGCTGAACAAATAATCTGAGAGGCTGGACTACATGAAGAAGAACGGGGCATCAGGATTGGAGGAAGACTCATTAACAACCTGCGTTATGCAGATGACACAACCTTGCTTGCTGAGAGTGAAGAGGACTTAAAGCACTTACTAATGAAGACCAAAGACAACAGCCTTCAGTATGGATTGCACCTCAACATAAAGAAAACAAAAATCCTCACAACGGGACCAATGAGCAACATCATGATAAACAGAGAAAAGATTGAAGTTGTCAAGGATTTCATTATACTTGGATCCACTATCAGCAGCCCTGGAAGCAGCAGTCAAGAAATCAAGACACATTGCATTGGGCAAATCTGCTGCAAAAGACCTCTTCAAAGTGTTGAAGAGCAAAGATGTCACCCTAAAGACTAAGGTGTGCCTGACCCAAGCCATGGTATTTTCAATCACATCTTATGCATGTGAAAGCTGGACGATGAATAAGGAAGACTGAAGAAGGGTTGATGCCTTTGAATTGTGGTGTTGGTGAAGAATATTGAATATACCACGGACTGCCAAAAGAACCAACAAATCTGTCTTGGAAGAAGTGTGGCCAGAATGCTCCTTATATGCAAGACTGCATCTTACATACTTTGGACATGTTGTCACGAAGGATCAGTTTCTGGAGAAGGACATCATACTTGGCAGAGTACAGGGAGAGCGGAAAAGATGAAGACCTTCAACGAGGTGGATTGACACAGTGGCTGCAACAATGGGCTCAAACATAACAATAACTGTAAGGATGGCGCAGGACCGGGCAGTGTTTTGTTTTGTTGTGCATAGGGCTGCTATGAGTTGTAACCGACTCGACGGTACCTGACAACAACAACAACCTTCATCTACTCACCACATCTAATAAAAAAAAAAAATTTTTTTTTTTTTTTTACATCTAATAGCAGCAAAGAATTGAGGGCAAATTTAAATGTTAAAAAAAGCATATGAGATAATTTTCTTTAATTTTTGGAAAAAATATTTAGTCTACAAGGTATTTTGTAGCATTTATAATCTATTTGCTGACCCTCCATCATAATTTTATGGGATGTATTGCATAATATGGAAGCCCTGGTGGCATAGTGGTTAAGTGCCACGGTTGCTAACCAAAAGGTTGGCGGTTTGAATCTACCAGGATCTCGTTGAAAGCTCTATAGGGCACTTCTACTCTGTTCTTTTGGGTGGCTGTGAGTCAGAATCCACTCAAGGGCAGCAGGTTTATTGCATGTACTTGTAACTAATAACAAGGAACTGATTATTGTGAACGCAACCCTTTTCAAAATTAGAGAGGGCTGAAGGTTATACCTTTGTTGACGTAACTCTTCCTCACTTAATTCAAGCATTCCTTTTAGGTGGTGGTGAAAATGGAAAGCATATAGCTTCCACGTTTGTAATTGCACATTATGGGCAGCCTAAGGTCTCTGTGACAGAGCTCTTTGGATACATTATAATAATGATAAGTAAAATTTAGTTTAGCACTTAATTATCTGGCATTGCCATGGCTGCATGTGGGGTTTGTGTACATTGTTAATTTGTATGTTCAAGAAATATTCATTAAGCTTGAGTTTTTATTATGCAGTGATGACGGTCCAGTGATGGAACAAAATAGACATAGAACTGGCTTCGTGGAAATTAACTTTTAGCACGGATGATAGACATCGTTCAACTAGATACACAGATAGTTATTTGTTCACAATTGCTGCAAAAGAGAAATAGAGGCTACTATGAAATCATACAATGGGGGAATTTCTGAGTCTCAGAGGTTAGAAAGGAATTCTTTGGGCTGAGGATTTTATGGAATGATTAGGTTGTGGGGCAGAGTCAGTAAGAAGCCTTGTTCGAGCAAATGGAATAGTGCATGCTGCCTGAAGATTCGTATTGGAAAGAGCTGTAGTAATTCTAACACACACACAAAAAGAGGGTTTAAAAAACTGTACCAGAGATGGTGGGAAAGGATTAAAGGATTTGGGCCGAAAAGCAATGAGACACCATTAAAGACTTCATGGGAAGGAGTGTCATGATCAGATTTGATTTTAGATAGAGATCTAAGCATGGAAAATTGATTAGAGAAAATTTGGGGGTTAAAATGATTATGAAGCCCTTTTGTTAGTCCAAACAAATGGTAATAATATGGATTAGGGTATTAGTAATTGTATCAGCTAATAGATGACTTAGAGCTATTGCAGAACTGTTGCATAAATGTTATTGAAAGTTCTATTACTCCCTACATTGTATCAAAGGTAAAGTGCCCAGCTTTAATCCCAAATGAAACCAAATCACACTTTTTCCCCCAGAATATTATCATGTGCATTAAATTAAAAAAAAAAAAAGAAATGAAAGCTAATTTTTTTTTTTTTTAATGAAGTGGTACTGCTTCAATACTGAGTAAACAATTTCCAAATTTATTTCACTTGAGAATAAAAAGAGCATTTGAACAAAAATGAGGGTGGGTAGCATAATCACCAATCCTCTTCAACTTTGTAAAAACTTGATTCTTGTTTGTTCAGTGTGTATGGAGAAAAGAACCCCCCCTGGGCTTTTCAATTTATTGAAGCTCTTTTGAAATCCAACAAGCTGGATTAAGATCATTGAAAGCCCAAGGTGTCTTGGGAGTCTGTGCATTCTAGCATGGAGACTTTGCTTGTCAGATATCTCAACTTCGGTGAAAGGTAATACTAGTGTGACAAAATGGTGCTTGTTGATGTTTACAATGCCCCTGGGACTGTATGTCTCATGCAAACATAACCACACAATTCCCTCTCTGAGTAATTTGCTTCTAACATCAATGCTTTCTGGAAATTAGGCAGTTTTTCAATGTAATTTTTCTTAAAGTTCCAATTAATCACATAATTAATGAAAAGTATTGAAAATATCTTTTAGCCCTTTAGCTTCTAGAAATTAATATGGCATGCTTGTCTATAAAATGCATTTTATTTTTATTTAATAGGCGTGAACATCTTATATATTTTCATTTTAAAATTATTGTTGATACCTTTGCCAGGTACATATTTATAATTATTTATTCTAACTTCCTCTATTTGTAGTATATTTTAAGAAGGCTGTTAAATCTTTTATGTATGCTGGTTACATCTCCCTATTGTACAGAATATGAAACACACTCATGACAGGTGTATCTAGTGGGGTATATTCTGGGATGTATGACCGCCATAAAAGTCAGGGACCTGAAAAAAGCAAAACAAGCTGTTGAAAGCAAAAAATTAGTGCTTTTAAGCTTAATAAATTTTAATTCAATCAAGATTTTAAAAAGCAATTATTTCCAATTTGAGAGAATAATCTATAAGAATAAGCTTTAGAGCTCATAACTTTCTATTATTTTTGAGTTTTTTGAAGGTGTTCATTAATATATGGACACCGAGTGTGTTACTACCTAGAGAGAGGGTCCATGTCAGCTAAGAAAAGCTGACAAGTATAGTAACTTGAAAAGTAGCAACTTGATTACTTTCAGTAAGAAGAAACCAAGACAACAGAAAGGGCCACATAAACTAGAGACTACATCAGCCTGAGACAAGAAGAACTAGATGGTGCCTGGCTACAACCGATGACTGCCCTGACAGGGAACACAATAAGGAACCCCTTAGGGAGCAGGAGAGGGGTGGGATGCAGACCCCAAATTCTCGGAAAAAGACCAGACTTAATGGTCTGACTGAGACTAGAAGGACCCCAGTGGTCATGGCCCCCAGACCTTCTGTTGGCCCAGGACAGGAACCATTTCCAATCCAACTCTTCAGACAGGGATTGGACTGGACAATGTGATGGAGAGGGATGCTGGTGAGGAGTGAGCTTCTTGGACCAGGTGGGCACTTAAGACTACGTTGGCATCTCCTGTCTGGAAGGGATATGAGAGGGTAGAGGGGGTTAGTAGCTGATGAAATGGACACAAAAAGAGAGAGTCGGGGGAGGGAACTGGGCTGTCTCATTAGGGGGAGAGGAATTGGGAGTATGTAGCAAGGTGTGTATAGGTGTGTATAGGTTTTTGTAAGAGAGACTGACTTCATTCGTAAACTTTCACTTAGCACAATAAAAAAAAAAAAAAAAAAAAATCCAAGACATGGCAGTCCAAGGTTGCTGTAGCTACTGAAGGGTATCATTGAAGTTCAAAGATCCTACTTTCCAGTTTGCATCTTTACTAAGGGACACTAAGACACATTTTCAGGATGGCTTCAATTGTCAACATACCATTAACTTCCTCAGTGTCTCCTTTATAATGCTTTCTTAGAAACCCAAATGACTTCTGTCTTTTTTTTTTTTAGGGTCATACCTAGGCAAAAGGTAGCAGAAAAAATATTTTATGTTTTTCATATTTTATACTAAAGGAGGAGCCCTGGTGGCATAGTGGTTAAGAGGTTGGCTGATAACAAAAAAGTCGACAGTTCAAATCTACCAGCAGCTCCTTGGAAACCCCACGGGGCAGTTCTGCTCTGTCCTATAGGGACCCTGCTTTGAGTCTGAATCGACTCAGTGACTACAGGTTTGGTTTTGGTTTTTGGTATGGTAAAGGAAGATTTGGGAAACGAGGCCTGAGAGTAGCTTTCCACACTGTTTTCTTCAGTGCTTCTACATTCTTTCCTATTGACAAAAAGCGGGAATGGAAGTACTGAAGAATATGTAATATTTATACAGCATATAAGAATGTGACACTCTGAAGGGGGGGGACAAAAAACAAAGAGTATACATCAACAAAATTCTAGGAACTGAGAAATATAAACATGATTGATGAATGACCTAAACAGTACATACAAATTTGAAGCCTCACTCAGTTTGTAGGGAGGAAACTCAAGAAGACATGAATAAATTGGAGCTGCGAAGCCCTGAATTACCTCAGAATTGGAGTCATTGTTACTTCATAAAATGAGAGTGAGAGATGGTAAAATGGAGACTGTTTGAATGATATAATTTTTGGAACTTCCTATGTTTCTCAGCCACCACTTGTAGTAAACTAACAGTTCTTTCTGAGCGGGTTAATCTAGACTACGGCTGGACTCAGGAAATAGGCATAATTGAGAATCGGAGTGAGGTGCTGGCTTGAGAAGAGGAAACGAATGGAAGTCTGTATAATGAATGATATGAAGCTCCCAAATTCTTTCTCTGCTTGGTTTCTTCCAGGATGCTGTAGATGGAAGATAGGGAAAGACTTTTAAAGAAAACTGACAAGCCAAAAGGAAAAGAACTATACACATGCTGATAATTGAGAGAACCAATAAACTGACCAAGTCCTAGCTCAGTAATCCTATTGCAAGTCCACCAGGCAAAAAGTCCAACTTTCCATCAAAAAGAGCTTCCAATCAGATTTTTGAGTCTCAGTCTTAAATATTAATGGATATGCAAAGATAATGAGACATAAAAGCAAAACCTCTGATATGAAATACACAGATCAACTCATGAAACGAACATCAAAGAAACCAGTCAATGTGAAATTCAGGCTACTTTCCAAGATATTAAATTAATTACATTGGGTATCTAAGGAAAGTCATCTATGAAAAAATGACAATGTTATGAACAAGAATAGTTAGAGAAAAATAATGATCAACTGGAAATGTAAAATATAGTAACATATTTATATCAATTTCAATAGAAGATACAGGGAGAAAAAAATATTTGAAAGTGTATCAAAAAAAAAAAAAAGAGAGAGAGAAAGGATTGGAAAATTAGAAAAAGATAAAATGAGATCAGTCTAGGAGGTCAAACGTGGGACCAGTAGGACTTCCAGAAAGTGAGAACAAAGAAGGTGGAAGTAAATTACAGAAAAGTATAACAAAATTTATCCTAACTGAAGGGTATTAGTTACAATAAAACTTATCTTAATTGAAGGATATTAGTTACAAGTTTTTAAGTGGCATTGTGCACAGACCAATTAAGGAAAATACTCCTTATGCCACATTTTCTTGAAATTTTGTCATCAGATACAAAGGAAAAATCTAGGACCCTTTCAGTGACATAGTGGAAGAGACATACAGAGAGAGAGAATATGATGTTAAGCCTCATAAAAGCAACACTGGAAGCTAGAAGACAGAGGAAGATGCTCTTCATATGTTTTTTTTTTTTTCATTTTGTCATTTGCATTTTTTTTAACTTAAAATTCTATTATTATTATTGTACTTCAGATGAATGTTTACAGAACAAACTAGCTTTTCATTAAACAGTACCCATATTGTTTTGTGACATTGGTTACCAATTCCATGACATGTCAACACTCTTCCTTCTCAATCTTGGGTTCCCTATTACCTCTTTGTATTTTTGAAGGAAAATTACTTCTTATGTACAATTCTATACTCAGCCAAAATAGCAATCAAGTGTGAATGTAGAGAATGAAGACATTTTCAGATTTGCAAAGAATGAACAAGATATGTCTCCCCAATGTACCCTTTTTTGGAATTAACTGGAAGATACGCCCAATCCAAAGAAGTGAACCAACAAAGAGTAAGACATGGGATGTACCATAGGGGATTTAATACAGGAGAGAAATGAAAAGAATATCCAAGATGATGGAGCAGGGAAATCTCAGAATAAAATCTCTGTAGCTGACTTATAAAGCAATTTAATTAGAACAGGAGGTTGGAGGGGTCCAGAAAACAGTTCTCAAAAGAAGAAAAATAAAAATAATAGAATGCCTGATGTGTTTGAATATAGAAAATAAGTATTTTTTAGAACACTGTCAGAGATTACAAATTAATTTGTGACAGGGACCTAGAAAACTAAGCAAAGAAATGAAACAAATTAAATATTAACTCTAGGGATAACAAAAGTCATAAAATTGAAATGTATTTGGAATACATGCTCTGGCTTAGTTCTGAATAATATTTATACAGTTCAATAATATAAATTTTCATTTAGTCAGAAACAGTATTATGAAAGATGGAAATGTAGGAGTATAAAGAGAGATTGGATTAAGAAAGGAGAATTTTCATTTTTCCTAACAAAGAAGTAAAAGCTGAGACTAAAAACAAAATCAAGAATTAGCTTCAAATGGGTATTATTTATAAATATGAATATAAATTCAGGAAGAAACACCTAAAAGAGTTGGAAATAATTGCTACTGGGAATAGCATGGGGTAGGGAACTGCTGTTTTTACACTATATTTTAATTTGTGAATGCTTGACCTATATTATTTTTTATAATAATAAAATTATATTTAAGGCTTGACCTATATTATTTTTTATAATAATAAAATTATATTTAACCAAATAAAATCTGTTAACTCTAAATTTATAAGAATTAGCAAAGTAATATTTGTTTCTAATATATATTATAGACAGATCTTTTAAAATTCAAGCATGGATAATTTTAGTTGAGATGTAATTTGGTGTAAAAGAGTTAATCAAGAAAACCCCACTATCTTAGTGATCTAGCGCTGCTATAATAGAAATATCACAACTGGCTGGGTTTAAGAAAGAGAAATTTACTCACTCACAGTCTAGGAGGCTAGAAGTCTGAATTCAGGGTGCTAGCTCCAGGGAAAGGCTTTCTCTCTTGACTCTGGGGGAAGAGCTTTGTCATCAATCTTCCCTTGTTCTAGAAACTTCTCAGTGCAGGGACCCTGGGTCCAAAGGATGCACTCCCCTCCTGGTTCTTCATTCTTGGTGGCATGAAGTCCCCTCTTCTCTGCTTGCTTCTATTATATCTCAACAGAGATTGACTCAAGACACAACCAAATCCTGTCCCATTAACATCGAAGAGGTAGGATTTTTAACACATGGGACAATCACATCAGATCACAAAAATCAGACAACCACACAATACTGGGAATCACAGCCTAGCCAAGTTGATACACATTTTGGGGGGATACAATTCAATCCCTAACACCCAGTGAAGCATCAGCCTCTTTATAGAAATGTACAAATATTTCCTGGATGCAATTTGTAAACTCACTGTTTAGTTAAGTTATATATAACATATTCCACTGTATGTTCAGTGCTTTTCAAATAAATGTTGTGTATGTAAATTGTATAAAGCTCTTGGTTTTGCCATTGAGTCAAATACTTTTGAGAGTTACTTGAATTGGTTGGGCACTTAAAAATAATAGGCAAGTATCTCATCGCCGTTATGAGACAAGGAAAACAGAAGCTTTCACAAAATGATCATTGTGCATTGTCAAATTTTTTTTGAGCATTCTATCCCTTACACGCTGTGTTTATGTCACTTTTGCTATTTTTCTTCATGGCTCAGGACAACTAAGGTACTATGGCTAAAGGTACAATTCTTTTCTAGTTAGTGTGCCCTGCAAACTATATTCTGAAATAAGTCTCCTAGAAGTCTCGTTGCTCATGTTTCCCCTTGTAGTTGCTTATATTTTATAGATCTCTGATTTTCCACACAAAGGCAACAACTTTTTGGTTCAGTGCTACTGAAATTCTTCCTACGTTATGAATCCAGTGGTGTTAACCACCACATTTCTTTGATAGTTAATGCAAAGAAGTAGAAGAAGATAAAAGATGAAACTTTTAAACAGAGAGAGAGAATTCTTTATAGATGATACCTCAGTTTTTATGCAAAAATCTAGAGCACTATTAGATATTAAATGGTCTGGAGGAGCGTGGAATATAAACTACCTTGAAATATGGAAGCTCTTATTTGGAAATCTTACACAAATTTAATATTTAATATATTTTCTAATATCTTCTATTTTCTTTTAATTATAATTATGTAATGGATTATATGATGAGTTTATTTTGTCTAAATTCTGTAAATATTCCCATCTCCTCTCCTGTTTATGTTAGCATGCTATACAAACATTATCACATTCTATTATGCCAAGTGGTGAAAAAGTTTCAAGAAGCATTGAGCAAGGGATTGAAGTATTTAGAGCCCTTCTTATATCAGTCATAACTCTCAGTGGTTTGAAAACTGTACTAAAGCATTTTGGCAAGTAATACAAAAAAGTGTTTCAATATTTTTTTCAAGGTATTTTTAAATGGAAGAAAAGAGATCCCTGAGACAGTTTAATTGACAAAACTTTGCATCATACATGTTTTGTCCTTTTAGTATTGCCGTACACATGCTGTTTAGGAAACACCCATTTACCTTGTCTCCATGCAGAAACATCAAAATATGAAATCCTTGGGGGTAAATCTGACAAAAGATGTGCAGGAGCAGTACACTGAAAACCACAAAATGTTACTGAGAGAAATTAAAAACATCTGAATAAGTGCACAGATATATTATGTTCTTTCGTGGAGCCTAAGAGCTAATATTATCAAGATGTCAATGTTCTTCCTGACAAGCTGTTTCTAAAATTCAGGTGGAAATGCAGATTTGCAGGTCATATGCTACCTGAATTTAAGGCTTATTTTAAAAACCATAGTAATCGAGACACTGTAGTATTGATGTCCCGACAAATAGTTCAGAGGATGAGAATCAAGTACAGGAAAGGCCTACACGTATATAACCCAGAACCCAGTGCCAATATAGTCGATTGAATTTTGACAAAGGTGCAAAGGTAATTTAGTGGAGGAAGAATAGCATTTTCAACAAATGGAGATGGAAAAATTGTATATTCATATGCAAAATAATGAACTTTGACTCATGTCACTCACAATGCACAAAAATTAACTCAAGATGGATCATAGACTTGAATGTAAAAACTAAAATAACATTAAACAATTTCTAGACCAAAACATAGGGAGTTTTTTGTTGCCTTGGATTAGCCAATGATTTTTTTGGTATGATAATAAAATCATGGTCCATAAAATCACATATACAAATATCAAGGGAAATTAAAATTAAAACCACAATGAGAAACCATTACTCATCTATTAGAATGGCTGAAATTAAAAAGACTGGCATAGCCTGTGCTGACAAACACGTGGATTAACTGGCAGTCATATGCACTGCTGGTGGGAATGTGAAATGTTATAGCCACGTTGGAAAAGTCTGGTAGTTTCCTAAAAAGTTAAACATTTACCTGTCATGTGACACAGCTATTCCATGGCTAGGTTTTTACTCAAAACAAATGAAAACACTTTATCTGTGTAAGACTTGCACATGGTTGTTCATAGCAAATTTATTTATAATAGCTCAAAATCGGAATCAACCCAAAAGTCGTTTAACAGGTAAAGGGATAAACAAACTACTACATTCATACAATGAAATGCTACTCAGCAATATAAAGGGATGAACTATTGATATACGTAGTGATCTGAATGAATCTCAAAATAATTGTGTCAAGTGAAAGAAGGAAGATTAAAAAGTAAAAATTGTACATATTGTATGACTCCAATTATATAAAATTCTAGATGATGCAAACACCTTTAGTGTCAGAAAGCACTTCAGTGGTTGCCTGGGGATGGAAGGGGATGAGGACAGTTGAAAAAGGGAGTTTACAAGGGGATATGAGGAAAAGTTTGACGATGATGAATATGTTTATTTTCTTGATTTTGGTGTCAAAATTTATCAAAAAATTGGACACTTTAAACATGCAGTTTTTTGTATGTCAATTATTGCTCAATAAATCTCTTAAGTAAAAGAGTAGTCACATATTTCTAGTGGCTACTGTCTTGAAGTGTGCAGCTGTAGAAGTTTGTCTTTCCTTTCAAATTCCACTACAATCATTCTAATAGAGCATTTATTTATTTATTTTAACAAACTGGGCTTTATAAAGCTATCTTTATCATCACATCTGCTCCAGAAATGCTTTTTATACAGACAAATTTCCTCAAATACTGTTCTTAGCATATAATTCCAATTGCCATGGTTTAGTGGATCATTTTGTTTATAGGGTCTTCTTATACAACCAAAACATTAGAGCTGCAAAGATTCTTCATCATATTGTAATATGACATCCTTAATTTTTAGATGAGGAAATAAAAAATCCAGATAGAATGTGACTTACCTACCTTACTAAAAAAGTCAGTGGTAAATTCCTTACTGGAACTCTGCTCTCTGGACTCTTTGTTTTAATTTTATTTATTTGTTGTTTGCTTATTACAAAACATTCTTCTCTCATTTCCTCTTCTTGCCTCCTCTAATTCCTCTTACAAACCTTACTCTTTCTTATCTAACTTAATCCTTGCCCTCAAACATTCAGTCTCTTGTGGACCTTCTAAGTGTCATTACCACCCCTGGTACTGACATGATTTTCATTATCAAATATTATGACTGCACATCACCTTTGTGAATTGTGTCCCTCCTCCCAACTTTATTGTCTTCTTTCACTTCTACTCAGTTCTTGCCATTTGCTGTTGCGTCAGATAGTGATAGTTTCCCACCATAATTTGTTCTTCCCGTCTTCCATAATACTAGGAGTATAGTCAGATATTGGCTGCCCAGCTTTGCTTGATTGCCCAACCTTCTTCCTAGTTAGATGTGGCCGTGAACTAAGTCCTCACCCATGGAATTGGTGGAGATGTGCTACTTCCTTGAAGGAGTCCTCAGACAGTAACTGTCTCTTTCACATGTGTCTTTTCTCTCTAGCTGGAATCTGCATATATCAATCCAGCTTTGACCTGGATGATGATGACAATGTACTAGGGAATAGCAAAATAGCAATCAGAACTCCTATTTCTGGATAACCACATGAAAGCTGAGATGTCTACCGGGTAAAAATGCTGTAAGAACAATATACTACTTTTTTTTTTCTTTTTTTCTATAAGACACTGCATTATCGGCCTTTTACTTACACTGCCTTACCTCATTTAATTTCACCATGCAAACCCTGTTCCGTTCTCTATCTGAACCAACATGAACAAGTCTGGCAGTGTGTTAGTAATTCTATCTTCTCCAGTGAATGAAATGGGAAATTAGTCTTGCTGCCATAAACTTGAGGAGGGTCCTCAGACTAACACGGGCCAACAAACTTGACTGTCAAATAAGATTCCACCTTATAGAATTATAGTGGGTTTTAGAGATTTGCATTACAGTTTCTGAAATTCTTCCTTCTAGCTATGTGATCTTAGGATGGTTGTTTCACCTCCTTATATTATTGTCCTATAAAAGAGAACAATATTGACCATGCAGACTAGTTGTGAAGACTTAATGGTATATGTGTAGAATGATGCTAGAAGACTTTTCTTGTCTCAGAGTTCTAATTGATGCCACAGTATTACCTACTGCCGTCGAGTTGATTCCAACTCATAGTGGCCCTAGAGGACAGAGTAGAACTGCCCCGTAGAGTTTCCAAGGAGCACCTGGCAGATTTGAACTGCCATAGCATTTAACCACTATGCGACCTGGGTTTCCGCCACAGTATTAAAAAAAAACAGTATTACTGGGTAGTAAATGCTTACACACTTGAAAGAGAGATGCTGGACACATTCTGGAAAGGCACTTAAAAAAAAGTAACCAAAAACACATGTCCTGGACACTCCATCCCATCCCCTACTTCCAGTCTTTGGAGAAACTTGGAGGGCCATGATGGAGCTTGATAAAGTCAAGGTTTCTACCTTACATTCCTGCTTGAAGGAGTTAAAATGCTTGTTTTGTAGAACACTAACTCTTACTTTTATTTTATTTGATATCTTTTTACTAAGAAGCTATATATTTATATATTAAAACAGAATTCACACTGGGTTCTCAATGACTATCACATAGTTGTAGGAATTCTACGCCAGAAACACCCTTTTTAAATTTCCGTGAAGATGTACTTTACCTTTTAAAATTAATCTATCACACTTTCTCGTCACACTCTTTTTTCTTTCTGTTTATTAGCTTGTTTAATCCTCACTTATAGTTGTTCTTAGCTGCCACGGAATTGGTCCCCGACTCGTAACGTCCCCATGCACAATGGAATAAAATGCAGCCGGTCCTGCAGCACCCTTAGGACCCGTTGCAGAGTGGAGCATTGTGATTCATCGAGTTTTCATTGGCTGAATTTCAGAAGTAGATCACCAGGCGCAGTCCAGAAACTCCACTGAAACCTGCACAGCGTCACAGCAACACGCAAGCCTCCACGGCAGACAGTTGGTGGCTGCGCTTGAGGTACACAGGCTGGAGGCGGAACCCAGGTCTGCACAGAAGGAGAAAGTTCCGCCCCGGAACTACCACTGCCCCTAATACTCATTGTTCTTGTTGCTGTTATGTGCCATCAATTCACTTCTGACTCCTAGCAACTGTATGTACAACAGAACAAAACACTGCCCAGTCCTGGGCCAGCCTCACAATCATTACTGTGTTTGAGCCCATTGTTGCAGCCACTGTGTCAATCCATCTCATCAAAGGTCCTCCTCTTTTTCGCTGGCTCTCTACTTGACCAAGCATGATGTACTTCTCCAGGGACTGGTCTCTCTTGATAACATGTTCACAGTATGTGAGGGAAAGTTTCACCATCCTAGATTCTAAGGAGCATCCTAGCTGTAGTGCTTCCGAGATAGATTTGTTCATTCTTCTGGCAGTCCATGGTATATTCAATATTCTTTGCCAAAAACATAATTCAAAGGCATCAATTCTTCTTCAATATATCCCTATTCATTGTCCAATTTTCAGGCAATCGAAAATACCCTGGCTTGGGTCAGGTGCATCTTAGTCCTCAAAGAGATGCCTTTGCTTTTCAATAATTTAAAGGGGCCTTTTGCAGGAGATTCGCCCAATTCTATATGTCCTTCAATTTTTTTTTTCTCTGAACACATAAATGTGCTTTAGGTGAAAGTTTACAGAGCAAATTAGTTTCCCATTCAATAATTTATATACATATTGTTCTGTGACATTGCTTGCAGTCCCTGCGATATGTCAGCACTCTCCGCATTACCACCCTGAGCTCCCCGTTCCCATTCAGCTGGTTTCCCCGCCCTTTCTTGCCTTCTCTTCTTTGCTTTGGGCAGTGTTGCAGTTTTGGTTTCATATAAATGATTGTTCTAAGAAGTACTTTCCTCAGAGTTGTTACCGCTTATTTTATAGGCCTGTCTATTATTTGGGTGAAAGGTGATCTCCTGGAGTGGCTTTAGTTCCAAGTTAGAAGGGTTTCTGAGGACCACAGTCTCAGGAGTTCCTCCAGTCTCTATCAGACCAGTAAGTCTGGTCTTTTTGTGTGAATCTGAGTTTTGTTCTACATTTTTTTCCCACTCTAAACAGAACCTCCTACTGATTTTGGTCAGAGTGGTAGGTTCGCTGTTCTGTTTTTGATAAATGGCACAAATGAGCTTGTTTTAAGAGGATAAATATTCTTTACTTTAAAAAGAAAAAGCACTTGAAGTTAGGGATCTTTTTGTGATATATCTCTTTTTTATCATTCAGAATAGAGTCATGTTGGATGGTTCAATAAGAATTTGCTGATTCAATGTTCTGTGGAATTTCATCAGCCTTCTACCTTGTATTGAGGTTAATATCTTGTCCAAAATGATTCACATAAGAATTTATGCCCATGATTTTGTCTCAGATTTTAGTACTGAGCCAAGTGAGGAAACATTATGAATCTTATCTTACCACCAGCATAATGGTAAATATTAGATAAGAAATGAAAATTTCAGTCTCATCAATTTTAGAGAAGATCTTGATGTGCAGTGCAAAAATATTGCTTTAAATAATAAAATTGTATTTTCGACAATGTTAAGACATTTTCACTTCAACTGCACAAAGATTACAGAGAAGCAAATGCCATAGGAAGTTCATGGTGCTAATTCACACAATATATCTTTTTATAATCATTTACTATTTTCTTAAAGTAAAAGAGAAATTAGCATTTCAAAAATTCCTAATAGTTTTTATATACACTGTTTTTAAAGACTCATAGCAATCCCACAAACAAATCATTATTATTTCTGTTTTATAGATAAGAATTCTAAGTCTCATGGGTTAAGATTTGCTCAGTTGAAATAAGTAGTAATTTTAACAGGATTTTTTTTTTTTTGAACTTGAGAAACTATATACATTTGGGTAATATAGACAGGTGTTTTGGATGAAGCAAAGCTGGAATCATGATGATGCTTTATAGGTGCACACATGTATATTTAGTACATACGCACACAAACACACCAGTGGCAAGGAGGAAATAGCAATGTTAGAGATGGGAGGCTAGCTGGGGCAGGGATTTCCTGGAGAAGAAAGCGAAGTGCAAAAAAAGCATTTCTTAGAGGAGGAGATTTGAAACTCCATGTCATCAGTTCATAATTGAAACATACTTTGAAGGGTAATAGCTTAGTGTTGTAACTTATCGCCCTCCCATAGCTGTGAAAGTACCCAGATCCACATACTAAAATAATTTTTACTCAACAGTTTCCTGTATGTTCCATATCAAATGCCCAACAGGAGCCAGTGGATTGTCATGCACTGCTTTTATTTTTAATACACAGAGGCTATAATCTTACTTCTTGGCAGCAAAATGCATTTTGATATTCAGCACAAGGAATAATCGCCCTTTTGGATTTCTATTATAATCTCATGAACAATTTGCTATCTACCGTCACTCAGTTCTTTATATGGCATTACAGTCTTTTAGATAATTCCTGCCCTTTCAATTTGTGTTTCAGATTTTTCTTTCCTTTCTCAGATGTATTGTGGTACTTAGCGTTTCCCTGAGTAGAATACCATTTTATTATTTTCTCTTACTTCTTTCTTAGTTCTCTACCTAGTTGGCATCAAGTATCTGAAATGCATAATAATTGGTAATTGACCTCTGTGTACCTGAAAGTGAAGGATCAGGACAATTATTTTAATACTTTCGACTCAATTGGCCATTGAAGTTTGAGATAAGAATTTTAGGGTAAAATCCCTTTGAATAGATAGATTTCTCAAATGTGGGGTTTTCTGCATAAGGCACTCCACCTGGTTCATAAAAATAAATAAATAAATAAATATTTTTATTAATTTATTTCTTCATACTCAGTGACCACCATGTGCCAGGTAGTACTCTTGGGGTTCAGAATTCAATAATAAGCTTACAGGCATCTGATGGGAATAGATACTAATCAAATAAATGCAAAATCAAATAACTGCTACTGGGATTAGTTGTACAAAGAAGGGTATATGGCTCTATGAAAACATATACTAGGGAGATTTTACCTATTCCAGGGAGGAAAGAAAGGGTCTCTTGAAAAATTGGTGGCTTGTCTGACATTTGAAGGAAGAGTAGAAATTACTTGCTAGGGATGTCTTAGGGGAGATTCGAATACAGAAGATGGAGAATGCAGCAGCCACAGTGGAAAATGTCAGGAGACAGAAGGTGCTATAGTAGAGAGAATACAGAACGAACAAACAGCTAGTGTGAGAGAATGGGGTACATGACCTGGAATTGGGCTGGGAAGGTGTTTGTAGCTCAGATGAGCTAGTCGTGTATAGGGCATTTAAAGATTTGAGATTTTTATCCTAAAGAATTAGAAAGTTAATCAAACATTTTAGTTATGTTTGTGTGCTTAGGAGAGGATGTGATCAGATTTAACTTTTGAGATCATTGTTTGCCTGTAGAAAAGAGAAAAGATTGAAAAGGAGCCAGAGCTGATAGAAAACTGTTATGAAAGAATGTTATGGGTTGAATTGTGTCCCCCTCAAAATGTATATCAATTTGGTTAGGCCATGATTCTCAGTATTGTGTGATTGTCCACCATTTTGTCATCGGATGTGGTTTTCCTACGTGCTGTAAATTCTACCTCTATGATGTTAATGAGGCAGGATTAAAGGCAATTTTGTTAATGAGGCAGTACTCAAGCTACAAAATTAGGTTGTATCTTGAGTCAATCTCTTTTGAGATATAAAAGAGAGAGACACAAAGACCTTATACCACCAAGAAACAAGGGCTGGGAGATAGTATGTCCTATGGGCCTGGGGTCCCTGTGCTGAGAAACTCCTAGACCAGGGGAAGATTGATGACAAGGACCCAGAGCCAACAGAGAGAGAAAGCCTTCCTCTGGAGGAGGCGCCTGAATTTGGACTTCTAGCCTATTAAACTATGAGAGAATAAATTTGTATTTGTTAAAGCTATCCACTTGTGGTATGTCTGTTACAGCAGCACTAGAAGACTAAGACAGTGGGATGGAAGATTTTGGTGCATTGGCTGCTCAGAAGACAGGGGAAGCTAGATAGATTGGAGAGATAATTAGGAGATAAAATTCACAGGATTTGGAGATGGTTTGATTCTTTCACCATACAGAATAATAATAGAAGCCATGTGAAGCAAAATATTAATTACATCAGACTGTTACAGCTATATTCAATTGTGCATAATAAGGCTAATATCATATGTAGTAACTGTTATTCCAGTTACATAATCCTCATTAAAATTCTGTGACCAAAATCTTATTATTATGCTCATTTTATAGATGATTACTAAAGCACAGGAATGATAAGTAAACTGTTCACAGTCTGATAGCTAATACATGGCAAAAGCTAGAGCTATGAGGCAACTCAAGGAAGTCAGTTTCCACGTGTGATGCTCCTTACTTCTGTGCTACACTGTACAATAGCTACACTCTGGCTCTTTCACTGCTCAGACCTGCCTGCCTGCAAGCCTTCTTGCCTTTCTTCTTTTGTCAACATTTACTTAGTATCTTCTATGTCAAACACTGTACTAAATCCTCTGGCTACACTCATTAATATGAGGTATTCTGTATTCTAGTGCTCCAGAGGAATGGAGAAGACAGACTTGGAAACAAATAATTACATTAAGCTGTAACCAGTATAATATGCAAAGTGCTTTGCTCCACAAAATGAGGAAAGGAGAACTTAGTTTGGAAGATCCTGGAAGCTCAAAGCCAGAAATATACTTGGAAATAGTCGTTGAGCCTTTGGAAAAAAATTCAAGTAGTAATCAGGTTAATTCAAACTCCTTATATTCAACAACATGGGTATCCTTATGAATCAAAGCAAATAAGAAACAGAAAAGTTTTAACTTTAGAAATAAAGTCTGGATATATTTAAATATATATATATATATTTAGAAATAAAGTCTGGATATATTTAAATATATTTTAAAAATTTATAAAAAAATATATAGCTAAAATGAACACAAAGAAAAATAAAACAAATTTCTGTTTACCTCAATATTAGGTCTCCATACCCATATTTGGATGCCTAAGGCATGATCATAGTAGTAAAATTGAGTAAAAACACCTGATGGATAACTTCTGCTTTTTGCCAAGATGAGGAGTAGGGAATGGATTTACCACTCCCGCTTCCCTACCTAAACAAACAAAAACTCACCAAATATATAAAACCTGGTTTTTAAGACAGTGGATATCAGACAGTGAAAAACAGTGATCCCTGAGAGACAAGAACTAAATGAGGTAAGCCCTAATTTTGCACCATCTTGCCGCTTTGAGAGAATTTCGAAGCTATGTGTAGAGAGAGGGAACTGAAATGGAGCATATGAAAGCCTTGAATTGAGGAGATGGAGCTGAGTCTGGGGAAACAAAGTTGGCTAGAATTTCTAAAACAGACTACCAGTGAGGAAAGAGATTCACAGAGATAGATGCCTGGAAATCTGCAGAGGGTTCCCCTTGACTATTCAGCCGATCTATATGAGAAAATTACCTGAGGCCCAGGAAAGAATCGCGTAAAAGGGTTAGGAGAAACAGTACTAGATGTACAGAGCTGGAAATAGTACTCATTCCCACCAAACAGACTGGAAAATTGCACAATTCACCGGGAATTGAATAGAGTACACAGAAGGATCTTACTTCAGTAACAAACAAACAAAAACCCATTGCCATTGAGTCAATTCCGAATAATAGTGACCCTATAGGACAGAATAGAACTGCCCCACAGGGTTCCCAAGGAGGAGGTGGTGGATTTGAACTGCTGACCTTTTAGTTAGGAGCCTGAGCTCTTAACCACTGTACCACCAGGACCCCCTTGCTCAGTAAAAAAAAAAAAAAAAAAGTAGCGGGTAATAATTAGCCCAGACTGAGCAGTGCTCCATTCTCACCTAACACACATTAAAAGCAAGATATAAAAAGGGAGAAATGGTTTCCAAACTATTTTCAAATAATTAGCTGTATCACAAAACAGAGCTTAAGAATATTTATCGGAATGCAAAAAAATTGAACACCCCAAAAAAGTAAACTTCACAATATCTGTAATCCAATAAATATTACCAGGCATAAAAAAAAAGCAGGAAAATGTGGCCTAAAGTGAGGAGAAATCAATTAAACTGTATTCCGCACACTGAAAAAGTTAAGTGTAGAAGAGGATGATATAAAAAAAGCCGCAAATTGAACTACAGTGTTTGAGATAAAAAAAAAATACACCCAGTACAATTAATAACAGATTAAAAACTGCAGAAGAAATTATTAGTGGATGGAAGAGATAGCAATACACACTATCCACAATTTAACATGAAAGTGAAGAAAAATAAATAGCAACAGAGCATCAGCGAGCTATGGGGAAACTTCGAGAATTCTAATAAACCTAAAATTATGGTTCTGTACCAAGGTGAGGAGCCTTGGTAGTATAGTGGTTGAGTGCTCAGCTGCTAGCCAGAAGGTGAGGGTTCGAACCTACCAGCCACTCTGCAGGAGAAAGTTGTAGCAGTCTGCTTCTGTAAAGATTACAGCCTTGGAAACCCTATGGAGCAGTTCTACCCTGCCTTATAGGGTCATTGTGAGTTAGAATCGACTTGACAGCAATTTTTTTTTTATATATATATATACCAACGTGTATCATAACCAAACTGCTTAAAATTGGTGTAAAGAGCATGTCTTGCTGCTGTAACAGAAATACCACAAGGGGATGGCTTTAACAAAGAAACTTATTCTCTCAAAATTTAGAAGGCTAGAAATCTGAGTTTAGGGTGCCAGCTCCAGGGGAAGGCTTTTCTTCTCTGTTGGCTCTGGGGAAAGGTCTTGTCATCAATTTTTCTCTGAGCTAGGAGCTTCTCAGTGCAGGGACCTCTGGTCCAAAGGACACACTCTCCTCCTGGCACGACTTTCTTGGTGGTATGAGGTCCCCCTGTCTCTCTGCTTTCTTCTCTTTTTTATGTTTCAAAAGAGATTGACTCAAGTTACAACCTAATCTTGTTGATTGAGTCTTGCCTCATTAACATAACTGTCTCTAATCCTACCTCATTGACATCACAGAGGTAGGATTTACAACACATAGGAAAATTACATCAGATGGAAAAATGGTGGACAATCCCACAATACTGGGAATCATGGCCTAACCAAGTTGACACACATTTTAGGGGGACACAATTCAATCCATAAGATTCTACCCTTTGGCCCCCCAAAATTCATGTCCTTGCCACATGTAAAACACATTCTACCCATCATATCATAGCAAAAGTCTTAATTCAACTCCAAGTCCAAAATCCAAAAGTTCCTCTTCATCTGTGATATCTAGAATACAAGTTATCTGCTTCCAAAGTACAATGGTGGAACAGGCACAAGCTAGACATTTCCATTACAAATAGGAGAAACTGGGGGGAAGGAAGGGATAACAGGCACCAAGCAAGTCAACAGAACACATTACATTAGCTCTCAAGGCTTGAAAATAATCTTCTTTTCTCTAAGAGCCTTTAGGAAATGGCCCTACCTTCCAGTCTCTGGGTGTTAGCCACACTCTCTGGATTCTGGGTGGAGGTCCCTTGTCCCTAGGCTTCAGCTCTGCCTTCCAGGCCCACTGGAATAGCAAGTTGGCTCACTTGGCTTTGGGTGGCCCCATTCTCCTAGTCTAGCTGAGTGGCAGCCCTACTTCCTCAGCCCCATTCTTCCATCCCTTAGGCATGGCAGCCCCACCCCCTCAGCTTTGGGCAGTGGATCCGGCCCTTGTGGATGGCAACTCTACACCCTAGAATCAAGTTGGTGAAGATCTGACTCTTTAAAAACCAGGAGGCTGTGGCCTCACCTTTTGAAACCCCAGAGGCCATGGCTCCACCCTTTGAGACCTCAGAGGTCATGACCTTAACTTCTGAGACTGAGGTAACTCTCCTGTGTTCCTTGTCTCCTCGGCTTCTGCTTCTTGGTTCCTTGGCCTCTCGGCCCCTCATACCTTGTTTGCTCATGCCTGCCCTGCTCTGGAAATTGTTCCAAAGCTCTTTAACTCCATCGGTAAGTGCCTGGATGTGCCCCACTCCACTTTGTCTGAAGGCGCTCAGCTCTCTTGGTTCTGTGAGTCGGCAAGCCTAGCTTACCAGTAAATGCTCAGAGGCACCCCACTCTGCCTGGAAGCCTCCTGCACAAAGACACTCAATTCTCTTGCTTTGTGGGTTGGCTCCCACTCTGTGGGTTGGCTCCCATGCTACCTCTTGCTGGTCTCCCGATTCTGCTGCTGCTGTGTCTCTGCTGCTGCTTCTCCCCATCGATACCATCTCCTGTGTTACAGCTCTCCTCACCTTTGAGCCCTCACCAGAATTATCTTTGATGTTTATAATTCCACCAACAGTCTTTTCAAGGCAATCTAGAAAAAAAAAAAAACCCTGTAAACCCATTGCCATGGAGCTGATTCCGACTCATAGCAACTCTATAGGACAGAGTAGAACTGCCCCATAGAGTTTGCAAGGAGTGTCTGGTGGATTTGAACTGCTGACTTATTGGTTAGCAGCCATAGCACTTAACCACTACGTCACTAGGGTTTTCTCAAGGCAATCTAGGCTTTTACTATTATGTGCTTGAAAACTCTTCCAGTCTCTACCCATTACTCAATTTGAAATCGTTTTCACATTGTAGGTATCTGCTAGGGCAGCACCCCACTACAAGTACCAAATTCTGTCTTAGTTATCTATCTAGTGCTGCTATAACAGAAATACCACAAGGGGATGGCTTTAACAATGAGAAATTTATTCTCTCACAGTTTAGGAGGCTAGAAGTCCAAGTTCAGGTTGTCTGCTCCAGGGGATGGCCCTTGTCATCAATCTTCTCCTAGTCTAGGAACTTCTCAGTACAGGGACCCCAGGCCCAAAGGATGTGCTGTGTTTCCAGTACCACTTTCTTGTTGATAGCAGGCCCCCCTGTCTCTCTGCTTGCTTCTTTCTTTTATATCCCAAAAGAGGTATCCTGCCTCATTAACGTAACTGCCTCTAATCCTGCGTCATTAACATCATGGAGGTAGGAATTAGAACACAGAAAAATCACATCAGATAACAAAATGGTGGACAATCACATAATACTGGGAATCATGCCTAGACAAATTGACACACATTTTGGGGGGACACAATTCAAACCATAAGAGAGAATATTTTAAATAAAGCCAGAGGATATAAACATGTTATGTACCAAAAACCAAAAAAACCAAACCCAGTGCTGTCAAGTTGATTCCGACTCATAGCAACCCTACAGGACAGAATAGAGCTGCCCTGTAGAGTTTCCCAGAAGCGCCTGGCAGATTTGAACTGCCAACCCTTTGGTTAGCAGCCGTAGCACTTAACCACTAAGCCACCAGATTTCTATGTTATATACAGAGGTACAAAAATTAGGGTTACATCAGATTTCTTGTTAGAAACAAAGCAAGCAAGAAGACAGTGGAAAACATCTTTAAAGTACTGAAAGAAAAAAAAAAAAAAAGACCGTCAATCTAGAATTCTATAACTCATTGCCGTTGAGTCAATTCTGACTCATAGTGACCCTGTAGGACAAAGTAAAACTGCCCCATAAGGTTTCCAAGGCTGTAATCTTTATGGAAGCAGACAGCCACACCTTTATTCCGAGGAACAGCTGTTGAGTTTGAACTTCCAACCTTTCAGTTAGCAGCTGAGTGCTTATTCACGGTGTTACCAGGATTCCCTTAGGTTTCCATAGGCAATGAAAATGTCTTTCTAAAACACTGATGAATTTAAAAAGGGTTGAGGGAAAGATAAAAGCTTTTTTTTAGACAAAGAAAAGTTGAAAGAATGTCTTAATAGCATCTTCTCACTACGATCAGTGTTAAAGAATATCCTTCAGGCAGAAGAAAAATGATGCCTGATAGAAATATGGACATAAACCAGAGATTGGCATACCATGTCCCACAGGCCAAATGTGCTCCATTTTTGTAGCAAACCAAAACCAAACCTAGTGTCGTCAAGTCGATTCCAACTCATAGAAGACCCTACAGGACAGAGTACAACTGCCCCATAGAGTTTCCAAGGACCCCATAGAGTTTCCAAGGAGCGCCGGGCAGATTCGAACTGCTGACCCTTTGGTTAGCAGCCGTAGCACTTAACCACTACGCCACCAGGGTTTCCTTTTTTTTTTTGTACAGGCCATGATATGTGACTGGTTTTTATATGCTTAAAGAGTTTAAAGAAAAAGCAAAGAAGAATATGATACAGAGACTCTATGTGGCTCACAGAGCCTAAATGACTTATAAAAAAAGGTTTGCTGACTATCTATATAAAGAGTTCTGTAAATGTAAATATATAGTTTTTTTTATTATTTACATTTACTAATATAATAGCTGACTGTTTAAATACATATAGTTAGTCCCCGATTTACGACGGACTTCTGTCCGGTAACTCCATTGTCAGTTGTTTCTGACTGAAGTCGAATACCTGTTTTTTTTTTTTTGGTTTTCATTATTACTGCCTTTTATTATTAATATCTTCATAAATTCAATCATTGAACATGTTAGAGTGAACATCTGAGAATAATAACATCAGCAAGTTAGTGCTGCAATGTTCTGTCATATACTAATGATAAGATTAAAAAAAGAAAATAGACACAGACAGTTTAAGTGCAGTTTGTCGTAACTTGAGTATGTCATGAATTGGGGGCTACTTTTAATAACAATAGAAAGTGGAATTTATAAGTAAAATGTATAATATTTATAAGTACAAGTAAAAGGCCGAGAAAAGAATAATGGGATACATATGTCATAATTTATCAGATTATACAGTTTATGTATGTGCAATTTATTATATATCAAATAAAGGTGTGAAAAGAAAAACACCAAAGAACACTGAATGTGTTTTATTGGGAAGTAAAACTTCAAAAACATACCTAAGATTCTGTAATATTGAATCAGATGTAAATTTATAATTTATATTAAGCAAATTTATGATAATGTTGAACATGTATTGATACAAAAAAAAAAAAAACCCAGTATTTTGAAGCAGCATAGTGTCATAGACATATTATATAGTTATACATATTATATAGTCCTAGATTCAAAGGTTGGCCTGACCACTTAAATCCTTTGTGTCTAATATTTCTGAACTCTTTATATTCATGAATAATATACATAACATCTTCTCTGTGGGTAGGTGTTTGGAGCTTGAAAGTTTTGCTTATCACTTGTAGGAGAGGCAATATGGTATACATTAGGTGGAATAAATGTTGGCTTCGTCATCTGTGAATGGTGAGGGATAGAGTCTGTGCTTGTGTTCTATTTGTATGCCTTATAACTAAGATGCTGTTTGGCAGAACTTCAATAAATGCCAAATGAATTAAATCTTGAATCAAAATAATCAGGGTTTGACATAATTGCAGGAAAAGCAAAGTGACAGAGTGTAGGGAGAGCATCACATGGAATAGGGGAGAATCGGAACAAGAAATGACAACTATTTTAGAACAAAGACCATTTGTTTGCAAATGCTGCTTCTATTCTTTCTGGTTGAGTGATTAGGAGACTAGAAACTAAATTTTCATTGAAGACAGGATTTTCATAAAAAGTTATGTTTGTTTATTACTTTAGATGTGCAAAGCTTCAGTATCTAAAAGAATAAAAGTCAGAAATTAAAATGTGCTGCTGGAATCTAAAATCTTAATAAGGAATTGAAAATCTATGCCTTAAATTCAAGAAATAAATAAACCCCAAAAGGCCCAAACCCACTGAAGTCGAGTCAATTTCAACTCAAAGAGGCCCCACAGGACAGAGTACAACTGCCCCAAAGGGTTTCCGAGGCTATAACCTTTACAGAAGCAGACCGCCTCGTCTTTCTCCTTCAGAGCGGCCGATAGGCTTAAATCTCGACTTTTCGGAGAGCAGCCAACTCTTTAACCACTGAGTTACCAAGTCTCCATAAATAATAATAAATAAAAAATAGGCTTACAAATTAAAGTACCAGTTTGGAAAATTCAACAACACAATATTCAGGAGCCCTGGTGGCACAGTGATTAAGATCTAGACTGCTAATCAAAAAGGCGAGTAGTTCAAATCTACCAGCCCCTTCTTAGAAACGCTAAGGTGGGGCAGTTCTTCCCTGTCCTATAGGGTTGCTATGAGTCAGAATCCATTGCATGGCAACTAATTTGGTTTTTTTGGTTTATACTAATGTCATTAAGTGAATTACCTGACACCATTGCCTTTTTTTTTTGGTGGAGAAGGGTGCGGGGGAGGTGGGGAGAGGGAGTATAAAACATCCTAGCAAGGGTTGAGTCGATTCCGACTCAAAGCGACCCTATAGGACAGAGTAGAACTACCCCATAGAGTTTCCAAGTAGCGCCTGGCGGATTCAAACTGCTGACCTTTTGGTTAGCAGCCGTAGCACTTAACCACTACGTCACCAGGGTTTCCGGCATATGCATACCCAGTTATATGCATATGGGTGTATAAATACATACTGGATGTCTGTTATACAGAATTTCCATGCTTCTTCTATCACAACTTCTAGTAAGGATATAAAAATACTGCCATAGTTATTTGTTTTAAATTGTGTTTGGAATCATGATCATTGTAGTTCTGGCCTCATGTCTTTGAAATAGTAATTTCCCCACAGATTTGGACTAAAGGATCTCAGGATGCAAAACAAATATAATGGAGACAAAACAATTGTCTCTAGGCTGGCACTAGAACTTGGAGAAAATCCTTTCTAAGATCTGATGTTATGAAGATGTGATGGTGTCATGATGCTGGAGGACTCTAACTCTTGAAGAAAAATGTTTCTTATTTGTAACATGAGAATAATTAATACCTTTTATCAAATGCTGAAGTCATGGTACTTTCAATCACCTCATATACATGTGAAAGCTGGACGATGAATAAGGAAGGCCAAAGAAGAATTGATTCATTTGAATCATGGTGTTGGCAAAGAATAATAAGTGTACCATGGACTGCCAGAAGAACAACAAATCTGTCTTGAAAGAAATATACTAAGAATATTCCTTGGAAGCCAGGATGACAAGACTTCCTCTCCTGTACTTTGGACGTGTTGTCAAGAGGGACCAATTCCTGGAGAAAGACATCATGCTTGGTAAAGTAGGGGGCTAATGAAAAAGAGGAAGACCCTCAACAATATGGTTTCACACAGTGGCTGCAACAACGGGCTGTAGCATAGCAACAATTGGGAAGATGGCATGGGACTGGGGAGTGTTTTGTTTTTTTATACATAGGGTCACTATGGGTTGGAATTGACTGGCAGCAGCTACCAACAACAATATCATTCACAAAATAAGCCCTGTTGGTGCAATGCTTAGGCTTTTGGCTACTAACTAAAAGTTGAGGTTCAAACCCACCGTCTGCATCCAAGGGAGAAAAGACCTGATACTCTGTTCCTGTAAAGATCACAGCCCCAAAAGTGTATTGGGTTCTGCTCTGTCACACTGAGTCACTATGGGTTGGAATCAAGTCAGTGGCACACAACAACAACATCATTCACAAAGATCCCTAGGTGGTACAAACAGTTTGTGCCAGACTACTAACTTAAAGGTTGGCAGTTCAAACATGAATAAAATATAAAGTACTAAATTAAAGCAGCAGTAACAGAGATGTCAAGGAGGAAGAACTGAGTTACATTTTAGTGGTAGACCAATGAGAAGTGAGAAGGAAGTAAGAGCTAGTTCCTACACTTGACAGGATTTTAGAATAAGGTACTAGGTAATTGTTGGTATTTTTCACAGACAGAGAATGCAAGAGAAAAAGGTTATTATGGAAGAAGATAAGAAGTTTATTTTATACATGACATATATGGTAGAGTCAAGTATAACTGGCAGTTGAATGTACGGAACAAATGTAGGAGATAGAAGAAAATAGATGCCTGAGTATAGGTTATAGATTTGAAGGAAATTAGAAAAAATTTCACAAGAAAAGAGCTAGAGTAGGGAAAGATGACTAAGGACAAAATTCTGGATTTTGTTAGCCTTTAAGTACCAGATAAAGGAAGGAGAAGAGTTATCATAGAGTTTAGAGAAAAACCTGAAGATGGTAAACCAGAAGACTTTGGGAAAGACTTGTAAAAGAAGGGGTAGAAGAACAAGCACAAATGAGAGAGAAGTTCAATAAAAGAAGTGAAAATAGCTATTGTGTTTGCAATTTGGAAAAATTGGAGAATTTAGTTAAAAGGAATTTCAGTAGGTGGTGCAGGTGTGAATGTGCATGTGAAATGAAGAAGAGGAAACAGGTAAAACCCACTCTGCTCTTGGCTGTGGAAGAGAAATTCAGATTTATTCATTCGACACACGCTTAGTGAGTATCAACCAAGCAGACAGATTGTGCCGGACGTTCTGACACTGGACATACAGCTTTTGTGAATGCTGTGAAGATCCTGTTTCATTTTTTTCCAGATGGACATCCGGTTTCGCCAGCACCGTTTGTTAAATTGTCTGTCTTTTTCACATTTGATGTACTTTGGGCCCTTGTAGAAGATCAGGTGACCGTAGGTGGATGGATTTACATCTGGGTTCTCAATTCTGTTCCACTGGGGAATGTATCTGTCGTCGTACCAGTACCAGGCTGTTCTGACAACCATAGCTGCATAGTAGGTTCTGAGATCAGGTAGTGCAAGTGCTCTTACTTTATTCTTCTTCAATAGTGCTTTACTTATCCAGACCTTCTTCCCTTTCCATGTAAAGTTAATGATTAGTTTTTCCATCTCCTTAAAGAATGTTGTTGGTATTTGGATCGGGATTGCATTGTAGTTTTAGACTGGGTAGTAGAATCGTCTTTTTCACAATGTTGAGTCTACCCGTTCATGAGCATGGTATGTTTTTTTCATTTATGTAGATGTCTTTTGGTTTCTTGAAGTAGTATTTTTTAGTTTTCTTTGTATAGGTCTTTTACATACCTAGCTGTATTTATTCCTAAGTATTTTACTTTTTTAGGGGCTATTATAAATGATATTGTTTTCCTTTTCATCATTCTTTTTATTGGTGTGTAGGAATCCAACTGATTTTTGTATGTTTATCTTGTAGGTTTATCTTGTATCCTGCTACTCCGCCAAGTCTTTCTATTAATTCAGGTAGTTTTCTCATGGAGTCTTTTGGGTTTTCTATGCATTTTATGCATAGTATCATATTATCCACAAATAGGGAGAGTTTAACTTCTCCGTTACTGATTTGGATGCCCTTTATTTCTCTTTCTTGCCTTATTGCTCTAGTTGGACTTCCAGCATAATGTTAAATAGTAGTGGTGATAAAGGGCATCCTTGCTTGTTCCTGTTTTGAAGGGAAATGTTTTCAGCTTCTCTCCACTAAGAATGATGTTGGCTGTTGGTTTTGCACAGATGCCCTTTATTATGTTGAGGAATTTCCCTTCTATGCATATTTTACTGAGAGTTGTTACCAGGAATGGGCATTGGACTTTGCCAAATGCCTTTTCTGTGTTGATTGAGATGACCATATGATTCTTTTCTTTTCTGTGTAAATAGAACAATTTTAAAGCATTGAGAGGGATGTTCATAGCTTTAGTAATTCCCAGGGAAAGCAAATCTGATGGACCACTGCAGATTCAAAGACATCTCAGAAATATTAACAATGTGGTTAATACTATGTGATTGGTAATATTTTTGTGCTATTTACATATAAATATACCAGAAGAAGCTTGTGTTCCAATATTTAGCAGTCTGGTTATATTTCATTTATATGTTTATAATTTATTTTAATCATATCATTAAATCAGAAAATACTAGTTTTTAATTTAATTTATAATGCACTGACTCTGTTATGCAATTTGATATCTCAGCATTAAAATTTCTTTCCAGAAGAATCCAGTCTCAATTTTATATGAAGCATAATAGAAGCTTAAATTGAACATAAAATAATTTGCCGTAGATTTTATCTACTTCTAAAATTTTATATTGGACTATGCAGTGCTTTAGAAAGCCTTTCATTCCTTCCTAAATAAACATGATACCCAAATCCATCAATTCATAATCTGTTATAGATATTATTTACCCTCCAAAAATTACTGACAAAAATTGAAAATGCCAGATCCATATCTCTTCCAAGTATTTGAGCTCCACATTCTCTCCAAATTAAGCACATTCATATAAAAGTGCTGTTTTCTTTAAAATATTCCAATACAATATTTTTTCTTTCTTCCTGAATTAGTTTTTTAAAATTTGTCTCCATTTTCCTTCTGTTGTCTCCTCTCTTTCTTACATCCATTTTCTATTTCCAGAGGTCTAAAAAAAAAAAAAATTTTTTTTTTTTTTTAGGTCCTTTTTGTTTCCCTCATTGCTCAGAGACTGTATTTACCTTTGCATGGTCAAAACTCTACACCTGGCAACATCCTCAATCCTCTGTGCTTAATCAAATATTTTCTAAACCCACATTACAGTTTCTCTCAAGCAATAGCCTGGTTGAAAAATTAAAAAATAAAAAGAAAAAAGAAGAAGAATCATCTTAACAGAAGATATAGCTGATTATGTCTGAATACATTATGTATCTAGAGGGATTTGCATTTCAGCAGAAAGAACAGGATGCCTTAGCAGCAAATACTGAATTTTTAACTGTTAAACTTGATATCTGGAGAAGTGGTGAAGCTGTTTAGGGAGTGAAGGAAAATGATTGGGATCTATTACCTGTGAAAGATTGTCTCACTATGTAGAATTGAATGTATATTGATCTAATATGATAACATCAGAATGAAAATGTAAGTTTTGAATTTTACACTGAAAGTATTCAGAATTTTGTACAGTCATCCCAAAATGAATGATAGAAATAATTAGAGAATAAAAATTCAAGAATGTGTATTTTCGAATAGAAGTCTGACAGGAAAAATGTTAACTTAAAATATTGCATATGCAAAGGTAAGATTGCTATTCAGGTTTTTATACCAATCCAAAAAACCCATCACTGTCGAGTCCATTCCAACTTAGAGTGGCCCCTACAGGACAGAGTAGAACCGCCCCCTGGGTTTTCAGTGCTGTAACCTTTACAGAAGGAGACTGCCACCTCTTTCTCTTGAGGAGCAGCTGGTGAGTTCAAACAGTCAACCTTTTGGTTAGTAGGTGAGCACTTAACCACTGTGCCACCAGGGCTCCCTGTTTACAGCAACTGAGAGACAGCATGTTCTGTATTAAGAAAAGGAAGAACAACAATGGCTAAACTTCTTCAATAAAGCAAGCATCTACTTTTGTTCTCTTGTCTTATTTTGCTTTTGTTCCACTAGAAATGCTGACACTTTTTTTATCACATTTTTAATTGGTCTTCTTGGTGACATATTCCATATGTTTGATATTCGTTTAGTGAAACTTCTCTCTGAATTTACTATGACACTTGAATGCTAATTTTTCTACTATCCTAATCTTTAAATGTTTTCTCCTTTTCAAGGCATCACTAATATAAATAAATAAATAAATAAAAGAACCTCCTTTTATCATTATTCAGAAACTCCTCTCCAATTTTTCAGGCTTTTTCAGAATAATTTGGAAAGATTTCTCAAATAGAAAATAAGTACAAAATCAACACCCTTAACCTGGGGAAAACTAAAAAAATCATTCGGTTGCTCTTGCACATTTGAAACCATTGCATGGATTTGTTTTCTAAATAAAATATCTAAACAAGTCCTTGAGAATAAACTCTACACAATAAATTAGTAAAATTCTATTTAGCTACATGTGAAATATCAATCTACTCAATCTGCTTTTATCATATTGCCATCTTTTTGAGTAAAATTAAACGAAACACTTCCTTTATGCTTGTTGCCGTCGAGTCACTTCTGAATCATAACAACCTTCTAGCACAGAGTAGAACCGCCCCATAGGGTTCCAAGGCTGTAATCTTTGCAGAAGCAGACTGCCACATCTTTTTCCAGGGAGTGGCTGGTGGATTCAACCACCAAGCCTTTGGTTAGCAGCCTAGTGCTTAACTGCTCCACTATTAAAAAAAAAAAAAAAAAATTTTTTTTTTTTTTTTTTTTTTTTATTCACTATTACAGTAGTTCTAATTCTTTGCTGTCTTACTTTTGATTATCTGGACATATTACAGACCGTAAAGAATTTGTCTTTATTAGGTATAGCTAAAAAGTAGTAAGAGCTTAGAAAACATAAAATCAAGCAAAGAACAAATACCAATATCATTACTGTATTTTAAATAAATGTTATATGTATATGTCTGTCTGCATTTCACACAGACAGGCTGTGCCTTAAAGTTGCAGGCAGCCATCAGACTGCTAGGAATGAGACACATACACCCACTGGTATCAACCATTATATGGCTGCTGTGTTCATCTGTCATGGAGCCAGACACATGAGAAACTTACGCGATGCTGGCAAAGTAAAAGCCGTTATTATTATTTATAGAAAGCAGACATTAAACAATAACAACATATTCCCAAAGGAGAGCTGCTTACTCTTTCCCAAATTACCTGTGTCCATTCTTATGTTGCTGGGCATGTATGCCATGGTTCAGGTCAATTGCTGTGTTCATGTCATTGCTGCCTCCAGCTACCACCGTGCTGCTTGTGGGGCTTGCATGGCTCCTGAGGCTTCTACTCTGCTGCTGAGCCTCAGCCTGTGGCTGGAAGACCCCTACACATGATCTCCTGAGCCTTTGCCACTAGGCCCTTCTAAGCCTCTGCTGCTGGCTTCACCATGCTTCCTGGGCCTGTGGCATCTCTTGCGGCCATGCTAACCAGGTCCCCCACTGCCGGGTGAAAGGACGAGTGCAACCCTGGCACAGGACACACTCAGGCCTCTGCCCTGCTTGGGCCCAGTGTTACAGCTCTTTTAGCTCTGCTGGCAAGCCTCCCGCCTGAAGGCATTCAGCTCGTGATCCATGGGTGGTGCAGCCTCATCACCTCTGTCTCAGTCATCTTCAGTGTTCTCTTCTTCTTCTGGGTCTAGGAGGTTCTCAGGGCAGGGTCCCCAGCCTCTTGGTCCAGAGGACGTGCTCTGCTCTAGACTCCTCTTCTTGTTGGTAGTGAAGCTCCCCCACCCCCAAACCTCTGTGGGGTTGGAGCTTTTAAGCCTAAGGGGATCTCAAAACTAACCAACCCCTTTGGTAGGCCACAGTCACCTTATTTGCAAAGTCATAGTAAAATGTCCAATCCTTGCAAAAGTTTTACACACCTTATTTGCACAGTCCCAGCCAACTGTTTTGTGGGAGTTATAAGACCATGGCTAGAAAGGCCATATAAAAGAAATTCACTGAATGTTTTAACCTCTGTCACTTAAATTTAAGCATAGGTTTAGTAATTTTATAAACTTGGTTTATATAAATTCAGATACTTCAAGATGATAATTGATGGGATAGTGAAGTGATTTAAAAATAAGAGTGCTTCTCTAGATTTATAGCTAACTCTCATATTTTATGGTTCTCTATATTTATTTTTAGTATAAATTATCCTGGAAATACTGCCGATAAAATGTCTACAAAATAACACCTACATATAGTTAAGCCTTAATATTAAATAATTTGGTATTTAAGATCAGAGGTTATCTACAGGCCCCAACTCCAAAATTATAAAGTAGCTCCACAGAATTTCCTAATATTCTCTAAAACAAAGTATAAGTTATAGTCTTCCATTTCAGATTAAAAATATGTAAACCAAAATGAATGATCTTGAATGATATATGCCTAACAAAAAAAGTACCCAGAGGAACATTCTTATTGGATCCTATTGTTCTAAGTGGTTGACTAACCCACAATTATAGTTAAACAGTATTCTGATATATTAATGTACCATATTAATTCAATTCAGACAAATATTAAATTATTATGTAATTAAGTAATAAATATGAAATACTGAGTGATCATTTGAATAAAAACTTTGCTATGTTGATTCATCTGCTCTTATCTGTCAATAAAAATTTTAGAACTATGAGTCATATTTGAAAAATGCTCCATCTCTGAAGTTTATGATTTCTTTAATTCCTTTCACATAATTTTATAGATAACTAAATGTATTGTTTATTCTTAAAAACATTTATTCTAATATTCATTAAAACAGGGGTAAGAGGAGTCATTGTTTAGGAAGCTTTGAGTTTCTATTTATGGTAATGGAAAATTTGGCAAGAGATATTGGCGATGGCTGCATGACGTGATTGATGTAATTAGTCTCACTGAATTGTTCATATGGAAAACGTTGAATTGGCAAATGTTGCGTTATTGACATTTTTACAACAATAAAAACAATGAATTAAAAATAAAGGTAAATTAAAAGAATCTACTGATATTTGCATGCAACAAAAATACTGTATAAATAAGAAGTGCTTTTATAATTGGATTTTTAAAAGTTTTCTTTAAATCATTCTCCTGTATACCCTAATCATATGACTACCAAAAACAAACAAACCCAGTGCCATCAAGTCGATTCCAACTCTTAGCGACCCTATGAGACAGGGCAGAACTGCCCTGTAGAGTTTCCAAGGAGTGCCTGGTGGATTCGAACTGCCTACCCTTTGGTTAGCAGCCATAGCACTTAACCACTACGCCACTAGGGTTTCTGCCATATGACTACACTATTATTAATATGTTAGTATAATATTTTGTTTTAAAACTTATTGGATGTTTAATATTTTAGTTAGAAGGCAGAGATATAGCCAGTATCTAAATAGATAAGTTACCTTACCTCGGAGAACCTTAGACAAACACCAAACCTTTCTTATCAAGTTAGTTACACATGCATTCAGACACAATTCTCTGAATTCTGGTTAAGCTTCCCTTTATAAGTGTCATACATTGTGCAACATATTTTATAGACACATGGAAAAGAATCATTTAGCTTCATTGATGTTGATAGGTGCCATTGAATAGGTCCTGACTCATAGCCACCCTTTATATAACAGAGCGAAACATTGCCTGGTCCTGCGTCATCCTCACAATAGTGGGCATGTTTAAGCCTGTGTCAAACCATCTCATTGACGGTCTTTCTTTTTTTTACTGACCCTTTACTTCATCAAGCATACTGTCCTACTCCAAGGACTGGACCCTCCTGATAACATTTTCAAAGTACATGAGAGGAAGTCTCACCATGCTTACTTTCAGGGAGCATCCTGGATGTACTTCTTCCAAGACAGGTTTGTTCATTCTTCTAGCAGACCAGGGTATATTCAGTATTCTTCACCATAATTCAAAGACATTAATTCACCTTCAATCTTCCTTATTCATTATCCAATGTTCACATGCATATGAGGATATTGAAAATACCATAGCTTGGGCCAGGCACAGCTTAGTCATCAAAGTGACCTCTTTGCTTTTTAAAACTTTATAGAGGTCTTTTTCCAGCAGGTTTGTACAATGCAATACATCATTTGATTTCTTGATTGTTGCTTCCATGGACATTAACTGTGAATCCAAGTAAAATTAAATCCTTGACAACTTCAATCTTTTCTCCATTTATCTCGATGTTGCTCATTGGTCCAGTTGTGAGGATTTTTATTTGCTTTATGTTAAGTAAGGTGTAATCCATACTGAAGGCTGTGGTCTTTGATCTTCATCAGTAAGTGCTTCAAGTTTTCTTCACTTTCAACAAGCAAAGTTGTGTCATCTGCATAATGCAGGTTGTTAAGGAGTCTTCCTCCAATCCTGAAGCCCCGTTCTTCTTCGTATAGTCCAGATTCTTGGCTTATTTGCTCAGCATACAGATTGAATAAGGATGGTGAAAGGACACAGCTCTGACACACACCTTTCCTTGTTCTGTCCGAACAACTGCCACTTGATCTATGTACAGGTTCTTCATGAGCACAATGAAGTGTTCTGGAATTCCCATTCCTTGCAATGTTATCTATAATTTGTTAGGATCCATACAGTTCAATGCCTTTGCATAGTCAATAAAACACAGGTAAACATCTTTCTGGTATTCTTTGCTTTCAGCCCAGAAACATCTGACATCAGCAATGACACCCCTGGTTCCACATCCTCTTCTGAATTTGGCTTGAATTTCTGGCAGTTCCCTGCAACAACTTTTGAATTATCTTCAGCAAAATTTTGCTTGCATGTGATATTGATAACTCTTAAAAAAAAACCAATTGCTGTAGAGTCGATTCCAACTCATAGCAATAACATTGTTCAGTAATTTACACATTCTGTTTGATCATCTTTTTTTTGGAATGAGCAGAAATATGGATCTCTTCCAGTCAGCTGGCTGGGTAGCAGTCTTCCAAATTTCTTGGCATGGACAAATAAGTGCGTCTAGTGTTTCATCCACTTTTTGAAACATTTCAATTGGTATTCTGTCAATTTCTGGGCCTTGTTTCTCTCCAATGCCTTCAGTGCAGCTTGGATTCTTCCTTCAATACCGTTGGTTCTTGATCGTACGCTACCTCCTGAAATGATTAAACATCAACCAGTTCTTTTTCTACAGTACTCTGTGTATTCGTTTCATCTTCTCTTGATGCTTCCTGTTGTTCAATATCTTACCAATAGAATCCTTCAAAATTGCAATTCGAGGCTTGAATTTTTTCTTCCATTCTCTCAGCTTGAGAAATGCAGAGTATGTTCTTCCTTTTTGGTTTCGTAACTCCAGTTCTCTGTACATTTCATTATAATACTTTACTTTGATTTCTTGCAAACTTTGAAATCTGTTTAGCACTTTTACTTCATCTTTTCTTCTGTTTGCTTTAGCTACTCTGTGTTCAAGAGCAAGTTTCAGAGTCTCTTTTGACATCCATTTTGGTCTTTTCTAGAATTCTTGTCTTTCTAATGACTTTTTTCTCTCTTTATGTATGATGTCCCTGATGTCATCCCACAACTAGTCTGGTCGTCAGTCATTAGTTTCAATGCACCAAATCTATCCTTAATATTACCTCTAGATTCAGGGAAGATACACTCAAGGTAGCATTTTGGCTTCTATGGACTAGTTTTAATTTTTTCAGCTTAAACTTGAACTTGCATATGAGCCATTAATGGTTTGTTTTGCAGTTGGTCTCTGGCCTTGTTCTGACTGATGATATCAAGCTTCTTCATCATCTCTTTCCAAAGTTGTAGTCGATTTGATTCCTGTGTATTCCGTCTGGAAATGTTCACACATGTAGTCACTGTTTATGTTGTTGAAAAAAGTTATTTTTAATGAATAAGTTGTTGGTCTTGCAACATCCTATCACTTGATCTTCGGCATTGTTTCTATCACCAAGGCCATATTTTCCAACTACTGATTCTTCTTTGTTTCCAGTTTTCACATTCTAATCACCAGTAATTATCAATGCATCTTGATTGCCTGTTTGATCAATTTCAGACTGTGAAAGCCAGTAAAAATCTTCAATTTCTTCATCTTTGGCCTTAGTGTTTGGTGTGTAAATTTGAATAATAGTCATTTTAACTGGTCTTCGTTGTAGACATATGGATATTATCCTATCACTGACAGTGTTGTACTTCAGGATAGATCTTGAAATTTTATTTTTCTTTTTTTGATGGTGAATGTGATGCCATTCCTCTTTGCTACTCCTGGCATAGTAGACCATATGATTATCTGATACAAAATGGCTACTACCAGTCCATTTCTGCTAACTAATTCCTAAGGTATCAATCTTTATGTGTTTCATTTTCATTTTTGATAGCTTCCCATTTTCCTGGATTCATTTTTTGTACATTTCACATTTCAATTATTAACGGGTGTTTAAAGCTGTTTCCTCTCATTTTGAGTCTTGCCGCATCAGCAATTTAAGGTCATAAAAGCTTGACTCCATCTACATCATTAAGGTTGACTCTGTTTTGCAGAGGCAGCTCTTCTGACACTGTCTCAGACAATGTTCCGCTGCTATACATAAGATTTTCACTGGCCAATTTTTTCAGAAGTAGATCACTGGGCCCTTCTTCCTAGTCTGACTTAGCCTGGAAGCTCAGCTGAAACCTGTCCACCATTGGTGACCATGCTGGCTATTGAATACTGGGGGTGTAGCTTCCAGTGTCACAACAAAATGGAGGCAACCACAGCACAAGAAACTGGCTGACAGTTAGTGGGCATTTTCATAATCCCTTCATTTATTCAAAAGCACATATTATGTGAATTTTAAATTATAAGTTTTTTAACAAAAGAATGCAAATAGTTAATTGAATTAAGTAAAACATGCTATTTTTCCACCCAATTATAGTTCTTAAAGATCTAAAAAAGAAACATCTGTTCAACCAGGAGCATAGCTGGTTACTGACTGAGAACAGCAGGAGAGCTTGCAGTTAATCATCTGTACTTCTACAAGGAGTCTCTCACCCATATGAATTAGTAAGGAGGATTTCCTGAAGCCTAAGACACTATGCAGTCTCCATGTGAGTAGAAGCAAAAGTCACAGCAGGGAAAAATGGGAATTGGCACTTTAACAAAAGGAGAAGGAGTTCTTAACAGTAACATTGGTAGCTTGGAGGTTTACATCAGCACCTCTTTGGAAAACATGGAATAAAACCTGCTGTACAATAAGGTATTAGTCTTAAATATAGCAAATAAATTAGTGAATTTACTGTATCTTAACAAGGTGTTAACTTCAATAAACAGCATGTTGAGTAAACCTTCTGTTTAATTTGTGTACATGTAGCAGAGAGGGAAACCAAATGAATTATCCAAGTTAGAAACAGATGTAGGCAAAGAGAAAATGGAACAGAGTATGTCTTCTGTAGTAGAAATCATTTGTTTACTAAAAATTCAGGTTTCACCTTATTATTAAATATCAGTAATGAGTATAAGCATTTATGATTTCTAGATTAAAAACTAGTTATAAAAATGAAACTAAAAGGTATCTAAACACTCTACTCCTCTGTTTTTTGACTCTACAGAGTACACTTTCAATACTGAGAATCTATTTTTTTCTTTCCTTTCTTTTTCTTTTTTTGTTTATTGGCTGATTAGAAATTTCTACATCCTCTTCAAAGACATAGTTCCCTTTAGCTTTCTCTTCTGTAGGCTAAGTCATCAAAATTTCTTTCAACTTCACCCACCATTTATATTTACCAATACAGCAACACTTTTTGTGAACTCTAATTTTCAGCTTTTTATTGTTCACTTCTAGAAATCAACATGTACTGAATTTACTAAAATGAATGAACTTACTGCAACAATATTTGCCAATATTTTAAACCAAAGACATTACCAGATAAATAGAATCACGGGTACATATTACTACACTTACTTTGAGTTTAAGCATTGATTTAAATGCATTTTATTTTTGATAAGGAAGAAATTAAATCTTTAGAGAGTGTAGATGAACAGTTTTGAAATTCACTGCATGTATCTTTATAAATATCTCCAAATCTTATTTGAAATTCTATTTATTTTTTAAGGAATCAGAGCATACTTAGAAAGTGTTAAAATTTGTTTGTCTCTAGGAAATTATCCCACCTCCCCCAAAAGACTATAGGAATTAATGGATTTCCTTGTTTTAGTGTTTTACTTTAACACATTTACGAAGTGATCCAAAAAGCTGCCATTTTGAGTGTAGCTCAGAATAAAAGAGACCTGTACAACAGGTCCAGGCTGCTGCAAGAGCTGCTCTGATGAGCCATATGGCTCAGCAGATCCAATTGTGCTCAAAGTGTTAGTGGTAGATAATGGTGCTGTTTGAAGCCTTTGTTAGGCCACTGTGGGTGGATCATAACAAGACTATTAGGATTTTGGAAGAAAGCCCTGCCATCTCTTGTAGGTAACTACTCTCCTTTTGATAAATAACCTTTTGCTTCCTACTAGGGTTTAGAAGAGCCTGAACATTTCACCATGGACCCACTTGAGCTGCCTATCACAAACTGGGTTTTGTCCGTGCACTGAGCCATAAAGTTGGGCATGCATAGCAGAACTTCATTATCAATTGGAAGTAGCATATACGAGATAGGACTTGATCAGACCCTGAAGGCATAAGTAGCATGAGGAAGCAGTCCAAGTGCTCATGGACCCTCTTTCTGCTACATTGCCCTCTGTCATCCATCCTAGATCCATGACCTCATTGGAAATTCCCTACAGCCAGTTGACTGAGGGTGATAAATCTCAGGCCCGGATTATAGATGTTTCTGCACGATATTCAGTCATCTCATGAAAGTGGGTAGCTGGAATATACAGCCTCACTCTGGGATAGCCCTGGTGAACAGTGATAAGGGAAATCCTCCCAGTGGACAGAACTTTCAACAATGCACTTGGTTGTTAATTTTACCTGGAAGGAAAAATGGCCAGAGATATAAGTCTATATGGATACATAAGGTGAGGCCAGTGGTTTGGCTGAATGGTCAAGAACTTGGAAGGAAATGAATGGTAAATAGGTGATAAGAGATATGTGGAGAGATTGTTTAAACAGACACAGGGTTTGAAGACATTTATACTCCCTCTAAAGGCTCACTAAAGGGTAAGAAACACCTCTTCAACAGAAGAAAATTTCAATAATCAGATGAATTGGATGAACTGATCTGTGGGCATCTGTCACTCCTGCTATTGATGAATGGGCTTATGACCAAAGTGAATATAGTAGCAAGGATGAAACTTACACATAGGCTTGTCAACCTGGTTCATAAGGTTTTCACTGACCAATATTTTTCTTGGATGAACAATCCATGCCCATGGGAGAGGCAGTCAAAAAATCAAATGATGTATTGCATTGGGCAAATCTGATGCAAAAGATCTCTTTAAAGTGTTAAAAAGCAAACATATCACTTTGAGGACTAAGGTGCACCTGACTCAAGCTATGGTATTTTCGGTTGCCTCATTTACATGCAAAAGCTGGACAGTAAATAAGGAAGATCAAAGAAGAATTGATGCCTTTGAATTGTATTGGTGAAGAATATTGAATATACCATGAACTGCCAAAAGAACAAACAAATCTGTCTTGGAACAGGGATAGCCAGAATGCCCTCTTAGAATGGTGAGACTTCATCTCATGTACCTTGGACATGTTATCAGGAGGGAACATGACGTCATGGAGAAGGACATCATGCTTGGTATAGTAGAGGGTCAGCAAAAAAGAGTAAGACCCTCAAAGAGATGGATTGACACAGTGGCAGCAACAATGGGCTGAAACATAGCAACAATTGTGAGGATGATGGAGGACTGTGCAGTGTTTATTCCCCTGTATATGGGGTTACTATGAGTCAGAACCAACTCAAGGGTACCTCATAACAACATCAACATGGACCTCAACTCATCGATTATAACCTGGCTACAGCCACTACTGGGTGCCCAGTTTTCCAGTAGCGGAGACAAACACTGATTTCCAAATATGGCTCCATTTTCCAAGGGGTTCAGACAGCTACGTGGCAACAGATTGATTAAATTGGACTGCGTTCATCAGAGAAGGATCAGTATTTTGTTCTTATTGGAATAGACACTCTGAATATGAATCTTCTTTGCTTCCCGCAATTTTTCTGCCAAACCTAATAAACTACCATCTGTGCACATACAACATGCCTTATCTATCATCTTGCTATTCTCTACAGCATCAATTTTAACCAAGGAACTTATTTCACAGCATATGAAGTGTGGCAACACGTTCAGGATCATGGAATTAACTGGTTTTACTATAATTTTCCCTTATAATATGGTGGACTGGAGTTTTAAGGACTTGGCTATGACACCAGCTAGGTGGAAACACATTGTGAGGCAGAGGTAATGTCCTACAGAATGTGCTATATGTTCATCATGCATCTATGGTACTGTATCTACCACAGTCAGAATTCATGGGCCCAGGACTCAAGGTAAGTAAATAGGAATGGCTTCTCTCAGTATTACTTTAAGTGATCCACTAGAAAAATATTTGCTTCCTGTCCCCACAATCTTAGGTTCTGCTAGTCTAGAGGTCTTAATTCCAAACAGGGAACACACACACACACACAATATTTACACTGAACTGAATTGAGATTTCCACGTAGCCAGTTTGGGATCTTGAGTTATCAGGAAATAATGGAATTTCTGTGCTTGCTTTTTAATTGTTACGGTAAAATTGGGTTGCTACTGCACAATGCAGGCAAGGATGGATTCTCTAGGCTTCCCATTAGTCCTCCTATGATCTATGATTAAAATCAATGAAAAATTATCATGACTGAATTCAAGCAGGACTGCTAATAGTCCAGAGGGGTGCTTGCTTAGGGCAAGGGGTTAATGGAATGGGTAGTAGAAGAACATAGTTATAAATACCAACCCTGACCATGTAACAGTTGGAAAACAAAGACTGTAATAGTTATCAGTGCTTCTTTATTATTTTGATAAGAAATTCTGAAATGCATAAATATTAATAATAATAAATAATATGTTGTTGTTAGTTGCCATCAAGTTGATTCTGACTCAGAGCAACTGCATGTGTGCAGAGTACAACTGTTCCATATGGCTTTCAAGGCTGTGACCTTTCTGAAGCAGATTGCCAGGCCTGTCTTCAAAGGCATCTCTGTGTGGGTGTGAACCACCAAACCTTTGCCTAGTAGTTGAGCACTTAACTATTTGCACCACCCAGTGACTCCTAATAAATAATATAATGCATATCATATATATGACATTTTATATGTAATAAATGGCATTTATTTTTTATATAATATATACGATATATGGTGAAAGGATACAACCCTGACACACATCTTCTACTATTTGAAAGCCATGCCGTATCTCCTTTTTCTGTTTGAAAGACTGCATCTTGATCTATGTACAGGTAATGGATGAACACAATTAAATGTTCTAGAAATTTCTATTCCTTGCATTCAGTCTGTATGCTGGGCAAATAATCTGAGAAATATCTGAATGTGGCAACAGGATTGAAGGAAGACTCAATAACAACCTGCAACATGCAGATAACACAGCTTTGCTTGCTGAAAATGAAGAGGACTTGAAGCACTTACTGATGAGGATCAAAGACTACAGCCTTCAGTATGAACTGCACCTAAACATAAACAAAGTCCTCAAGACTGGACCAATAAGCAACATTATGATAAATAGAGAAAATATTGAAGTTGCTAAGGATTTTATTTTGCTTGGGTCCATAACTATGGAAGCGGCAGTCAAGAAATCAAAGGATGTATTGCATTGGGAAAATATGCTGCAAAAGACTTCTTTAAAGTGTTAAAAAGCAAAGATGCCACTCTAATGATTAAGGTGAGCCTGACACAAGCCATGGTACTTTCAATCACCTCATATGCTTGCAAAAGCTGAACAGTGAATAAAGAAGACTGAGGAAGAATCCATGTGTTTGAATTATGGTGTTGGTAAAGAATATTGAATATCCCTTGGACTCCTAGAGGAGGGGACACATCTGTATTGGAACAAGTACATCCAGAATGTTCCTTAGAAGCAAGAATAGTCTCACATACTTTGGACAGGTTATCAGGAGGGACTAGCTCCTGTAGAAGCAGATTTTTTCTGGTAGAGGGTCAGCAAAAAAAACGAAGACCCTCAGTGAAATGGATTGACATAGTGGCTGCAACAATGGGCTCAAACATAGCAATGGTTGTGAAGATGGCACAAGATCAGGCAGTGTTTTGTTTTGTTGTTAATGGGGTCACTATAAATCAGAACTGACTTGATAGCACCTAACAAAAACAACAACATATAATATACATAAATAACTTTTTTCCTTTTGTATTTTTCTTCCCCCTCTCATTCTCTAATCATCTTAAACAAGGTGTGTTAAGGGCAGTTAACTTTTTATCTCAGTATTTAAGTCATGGGATATCAAAGATGGAAAATGAATCAGCTAGAAGAAGAATGAGTATCCCCCAAAGACAAAAAAAGGAATTTCTATCTTTTCTGGGGAAAGGGTTAATGTGTTTTCAGTTGTATATGGGATAGGTATATCGTGTTAGGGAGAAGCACGACTTTCTTATTGCTATTTGGAGATTAGTTTATTGGTTTGAGAAGATGTACATGAGTGCCAAGTTGAGTAAAGTTGGAGTAAACTGGCAGTTTTGTGATGCATCAACTTTTCCAGACTAAACTACAGTTTCCAAAATTTTGTTTTCTATTTCTGGTTATACGCATTCAGAAGTGGCGGCGTACTATAACTACAACTTACTTTTTGTACCTCTGGGTCCTTTGGGAAGTTATTTCTCCACTGACAGTACGTGCTGCTGTCAGGCAGGGCCCTAAATAACAGTTAGAAATGGAAAAAAATAGGCTTTTGACACAAATTACTCTTTTTATAGGGTATTGTATGATGTAGTGCTGACTCATTGAATTTTTGGTAGGAAAAACATGAAGTTTGAAAATTTTTTATGTGGTACACATATGTACCTCTGGACTCTAGGGGTAGAATTTGTGTTTATAAGGGGTATGCATATGTACCTCTGGACTCCAAGGGTACAGTTTTTGGAAGGAGGAATAAAACAAAATCTATATCGTCTACCAAAAATTCAGACATAATGATTCAGCATGACCTCTATTACTGAAAACATGTAGTATCAACAAAAAATTAAAAGGCAACAATAATTGGGCCACGAAAGGGTTAATGTGGAACACCAACAATTTCTAATGGGAAATTTGGGGAGCAGAAAAGTAGCTGCAGACATTTTAGAGCACACACACGTTTTCATCTGTCTGTTGGCTCATCTCATTGGTGTGAAGCTGTAGCCCAGTGTGCAACTTCCCCACCTTCTACTGAATGCTGCTTTAGCTTCTGACTCTAGAGTCAGATGTGGGTATTTAGCTCCACAACCAAGGATGTTGGCTTCTGCAGAACAATCACACCACTGAGGTCAACAATAAATGATACAGATTTCAGTATGTTCACGTGGCCTCCAGCTTGTGTTTACGAGATCCTGATTGTTCTCGCTCTACTTTATATCCATCTTCTCTTCCATACTGCCTACCTTGTAGAGGTCAAGCTCTAGCATCAGACACAAAGCAACTGTTTTACCGTGATTGCTTAACAAACTGCCACAATTTCTTAAGGTCAAATTCCTGTATATACATGTGTATAACCTTTCTTAGTGGTTCTGCTTCTTTGGTGGTTGAACCCTGAATGAAATATTGTCTTTGTATCCAGGATATGAACAGAAATACATTTAGACTTAGACATATACAAGAAAGAAATATGGTGTCATGATTTTAGGCGTGATTCTTCACAGAATTCAGAATTCTATCATGTCATTTTCTCTGAAAGAAAAGAGTAGCATAATATCATGAATATTAATTGAGGGCTTTGCTTATTTTTCTTTCCTAGTAATAATTAACAGAAAAATGAGGAAAAACGTAGGAGTCAGGAGAAAAGCAGACGGCTCAGAAAAAAAAAGAAAGAAAAAAAGCTCTTGAACAATTCAGTGATAACTAGAACACATCAGTTTTTTCTCTTTGAAAAATAGTAATAACTTTCCACCACAGAGAGGTGCTCTCACACTTGGTACTCCGATATTTGTAAAACACTGTAGTTCTAAAAGGTTGTCTAAAAAACTCTCAAACACAGTTATGAAACACAGGACATTTTTGTTTAAAAATGATTATATACCATTATATGAAAACAAGGAATTTTGTAATCATTACAAAACAAAAGCTTGCCTGTGTTTATCATCCTTCATCCACCCTGTAGGCATAACATCAAGGAACAAAAACCCCCTAATGTGTTAAGTACTTTATGTATTAAAATAATACTTTCTTACTGAGGTTTTGGCAGTATCTTAGTGTATTGTCCATGTACAGACTCTAATTATTTATGTTTTTGTTAAGTGCCAACCAGCCGATTCCAACTCATAGTGACCCCATGTGACAGTGCAACTGCCCACAGGGTTTTCTATTCTAGGCTGGAATCTTTAAGGGAGTAGACTGTTGGGTCTTTCTCCCACAGAACTGCTGGATAGGTTTAAACCACCAAATTTTACTTAGTAGGGAACACTAAACCATTGTGCCACCACGGCTGTCTTTTTTTTTTTTTTTTTTTTTGTCCTAACCAAACCGCCTACAACAATCTTTCTTTGTGGTAATTTTTACTTTTTTACAATAAATAGTATCACATTCTGCAAGCCTCTGGTGGATTTGCCTGAAAAGCTGTTTCTAAGAAACATTCTTCTTCCTTTGTTTTAGTGGGTATTTTTTAAAAGAGAAAATATGGCATTGCATTCAAGTATTGGGCTCCAGAGCTAACTGCTGACTTTAAAGCCTGGATCTGCCCATCGAGGACTCTGTAACCAAAAGCATGACTTAACCTCTCTGTGCCTTATTTTTGTCTTATCTGTAAAATTGGGATGAAAACAAAATCCTTGCCTCCAAGATTCATTCTGCAGATAGAATAAGTTTATTCATGTAAAGTCCTTTAGCCTGGCCCATGGCAAATGTCCAATAAATGTTACCCAGTATAACTTCATCTATGTCTGCTAAAAAACTATGAAAACATATGAACCTAAAAGACGTATAATTATAATTAACAAAAGGAGTAAAGATCTTAGATAATAAAAGGAAAATCATGTATCTTTTAAATATAGGTCTCTACATACAGCTTTTTCTTTACATAGAGCTACCGATAAAATTATAAAAGTCACACAAAGAGATGCACATAACATTTTTATAACTAGCAGTTAAATTCTTAGCTATATAACTTTGAAATGAAATCAAACAGAAGGATATATTTTCCTCTGTAGTTTCTCCAGATTCCTTTTGAATTTTGTACAGGGCCAAGAGCTATATCCAAGCACTATTTGAAAGAAGTACTACTTTTCAAAAGGTGAGAACAGCATGTAATTACCTCTGCATGATATTCCTTTGGTAACTGCAGACAAATTGATTAAAAAAAAAAATCTCGACTACTAGGAAAGCAGAGTATTGATTGCAATTTACTAGACCACGAGAGAAAGTGATTTTCTCTCAAGTCTGAGCATTAGTACTTACTAGATTTACTTTATGCCAAATACAGGCCTTTTCATATCAGGAACTCCAAGTCTTCATGAAAAAACTGCATGATTACTAACCTTCAAGCTTGGCTCTATTTATTTTTTGAAAGTATTTATTTGCCTGCTTATTATCTTTCAGCTGAACAGTTCTCTAGAAATTATATTTCCTATAACTAGGTATTTTATTGGTTCATTCCATCAATATATTTCTTTACTGTAGAATCTTTACAACTTCCTAGACACTTTCTTTTTAGAAAGGACAGTAGGGGAGTCATAGAACCTTCTTTGCCTTTCACAATTCTTAACAACATATTCACTCACACACACAGATATACTTTATACCTTACAAATTCACGGACAAGCTCATTCCACTGCTGTTTTCAAGTCTTGTCGTTTTTTGCTTATTTTGACATTGTCTTCTTTAAGAAGACTCGATTAACCCTTTATTCTGAAGTGAAGCTGTACTCCATACTACTTTTCATCGGAAATGCATTGCTTGGGCACTCAATTCCATTTTGTCTAGTTATTTACATTTATCATCTCTTTCCTGAATTGATCTCCACAGAAATATGTGCATTTGCAGTTCATTTATCACTGATAGTTACCCCAAGTATAACAGCATGCAATCTATCTATCTCTAATTATAAGTTATGTCACCCAACCAAACACAATTTCCTCACTGATTATAGGGTTTGGGATTTATTACAGACTTTGGAACTATTAATAACCAGGGTAGCAAAGTAAGAGAGTGCATTGAGGCTCAATTAGTTTGCAGAGGGAAGTGGATTGTTTGTATTTGAACAAGGCAACCTTGATCAGTGACGACATTGGTTTAAATTTGATGTGAAGCCTTTGGCACAGAATTTGTCTGCTATTGGGAAGTACCGTGCTCACTGATAGCACAGCCGGTCAACTGTGATTACCACAACCAGGGCTTCTTCCCCTAACGTCTAGTCATAACTGGGTTCCGTGGCAGAATCAGGTCACCCAAGCTAGTTTTATGTATGAGAATGAAAGTAAAACATGAGAGTGTAAAAACTACTGTTAATTTATCAAGGACCACACACCAAGTATAATAGCTTATAAATAATGTGTTCTACTGTAAAATGTCTTCATAAAGTTTCTCCATAAGTCTATTTGCACGCTCGACGGCAATACACGCTTTCCTGGAGGCTCACGTGTGATAAGTCAGCATCGTGAAGTGAAACAGCGGAAGTTTTCAGCTGCTCAAGCAGAGAAGGTAGCTAATAATATATAGAAATTATTTTTATGTTATTCAAATTCCTGTTTAATCAGAAATCCTTTCTCCAATTATGCTTTTTCTGAAATATACTTTCTTAAACCAAAAGCACTTTTGTTGTTGTTATTAGCTGACATCGAGTCGATTTTCAACTCATAGTGTCTCTATGTGACAGAATAGAACTGCCCCATAGGGTTTCCTAAGCTGTAATCTTTATGGCAGCAGATTATCAGGTCTTTTGCACACAGAGCAGTTGGGCGGGCTCAAACCACCCTCCTTTCAGTTAGCAGCTGTGCCCTTAATGGTTGCATTTCTAGGGATCCAGAAGCACATAAAATGGACATTTTAGAGAGTGTTGGAGAACTGTGAAAATCCAAAAACAAACCAAACCTGTTGCTGTCGATTCCAACTCATAGCAACCCTACAGGACAGAGTAGAAATGCCCTGTAGGGTTTCCAGTGAGCAGCTGGTGGATTTGAACTGGCCACCTTTTGGTTACTAGTAGAGCTCTTAACCACTGTGCCACCAGAACTATAGTGGGGGGGGGGTAGGGCTTATATAAAATAGGAAGCTAGTGAAGGGTATATGGGAGAATGATATTATTTAGCCAATCAAGTGATATGTTAATTGAAATCTAAAATTTAAAACAACTGCATGTAAAAGATCCTAAAACATAGGGAGCAGTATGGTGTTCTGTTTCCCTTACTTACTTCATCCTTTCCTTTCTCACAGTGGACAAGAATCTCCCTTAGTACAGTAACTCATTAAAGTTATATTAAGAGAGACTGTGAATTAAAAAATCATGTTGGTTTTAAAGATGCTCCATTCCGAATAAACTGATGGAAGCTTAGTTATTCCTATGGAGGATTATGAAAGTATATTCCATTTTTCTCCCAGAATGGAGCCAATGGTTAAAGGAGTCATGGTTGTGACTCTCAAATGGGGTTTGAAAACTCCGTTGGTGACATGAGAGGAGGTTGTTCTTGTTGTGCGCTGTTGAGCCGAATCCGACTCATAGTGACCCTATAGGATACATTAGGACTGCCCTGTTGGGTTTTCTTGGCTGAAATCTTTATGGGAGCAGATCTCCAGGTCTTTTCTTCCATGGAGCTGCTGGTGGGTTTGAACTGCCAACCTTTCAGTTAGCAACCCAATGCTTAACTATTGTTCTACTAGGGTTCCTTTTGTAAGAGGACGCCCACAGCTAAAGGAAAAAAAATAAAAGAGCCCAGAAATCCACAAAACTGACTCTGTATGGGCTAAAATGCAAGTAAAAAGTTACTTATGTGACTTAGGTCCTTAAGGATAATGATAGGCTTTCAACTGAGTAAAACACTGGAACAGTCACTTTCCTTGAAGGATGTGTCTGAAAGAGAATTCCTTTTAGAACTAGGGTAGCAGCTGAAACGAAGGGCATAAACACAATTACCACCTTCTAGACATGACCTCTAAGTTCACTCATAGCTTCAGGCACTACTGTCTCACCACAGCTTATGTTTTCTGCTGGTGATAGATCACCACTGCCACTGCCCTTTGCCCCAGGAGCAGAGAACTGATGCTTTGGTAGCATTCTACTGCTGCCAGAGACTCTGCCCCAGATGTCTTGTAATTTAAGGCAACCCCTACTCCCTAGTCATCAGTGTAGCATCATGGAATCACAATGAATTTGACATTTCCCCTCTGTTATTTGTGAAGTATGGAAATTCCTGGACATTTCAACTGAAGTTTTTTTTGGATAACGAAAGGGAAGAGAGGAGGAACTTTTTTTTAACAGCAACATGTGGAGTTTGCACATTTAACTAGGACTCCTATGGAAACCATATTGTTTCTACACAAAATATACATATTATAAGAGAGTTTGGAAAATAAACCATTATATTGAAAGAATGGAACTCATTTAGTACAAATATAAAGGAAACTTATTTTTATCCTCCTCTATGTTGGAAACCCTGGTGGCGTAGTGGTTAAGTGCTATGGCTGCTAACCAAAAGGTCAGCAGTTTGAATCCACAGACTCTCCCTGGAAACTCTATGAGGAAGTTCTACTCTGTCCTGTAGGGTCGCTATGAGTTGGAATTGACTCGATGGCAATGGGTTTTGATTTTTTTGGTTTTATCCATTCAAATTTACATTAATCTTGCCTTATCTCCAAATTTTGATAATTTCCTTAATAAATGACAACATACTTCTCCTGATATGATTAGGTAAAGCACCTTAACCAGGTTAGTTAATGAAAAGATAAAATAATGATGAAAAGCATGGAATAAAAGTTACCCATTTCATGTGCCCAGAGTCTTTATAGTATAATTAGTGAGAAAGATATAAAAACTGTATAAGTATTTAATTACAAACTTATATGGACTATGAATGAAGGTACGGAGGGCTATAAAATCCTACACCAAGGGAAACTAGTTTAATATTAGGGGAACTTTTCAGGAAGATTGAAATGGGTCAGAGTTAAATCTTTGATGTGGAGGTAGAGGTGAGGAGGAGGGAACCTCAGGCACAGGAAGTAGCTTGGTCAAATGTCCCAGGGTTGAGCCGAGCATAGGTTTTTGAGAAACTTAAACAAACAAACAGTATTGTGGTTAAACAACAGAGATTGAAAGGGCAAGTTATGAAATGAAATAGAAAATATTATACTGATACTATGATAAATTGATGCCTAATTGAATGCCAGGCACTGTTCAAAGTACTTTATATGTATTAGCTCAATCAATTTTAAAAACAATTTTATGAACTAAGTACATCTGAACACAGAAGCTCAAAGAAAATACCTTCCATATTTCACATAGATAATGAGTGATAGAGTTTAGATTTGAATCCAGGCAGCCTGACCATTGTTTATAACCACTATATTAAACTTGACCCTATAACCAAGGAAGGATCATGTACTACCTGTATGTCAAAAAAAAAAAAAAAGGATTTTTGCTCTCTCCCCTAAGAGACATAGCTTTTAAAGGGCAACCTTAACAGATGTAATTTTCAAAATGGCTATTATATTTGAAGTGTGGTAAACTGACTGGAAAGTAGAAAATACGTATAAGCGAGGCCAACTAGAAGGGATCTGTATTAGTACAGGCAAGAGATGGTGATGCTCGGCCTAGCGTAAGAGTGATATTGATGCAGATAAATAATTTTGAAAGATATTTAGAGGGTGTCTTTGACAAACCTCGATGGATAATTGTATATGAGAGTGACAGAGTGGAAGTATTAAGTATAACACCTAGGCTATTGTCTTATGCACCTGGATAAACCATGAAAGTATTCACGAAAATGGAAATAGTGAAGGAGAAACAGTGAAAAATAGATGATGAATTTGGTTTAGGACTGGTTAACTTTGAGTTGGCTTTGATTTATCCACATAGAGATGCTGATTAAGAAGTTGATGGTGACACCTAAGTCTCACTGGAGCCGTGAATTTAGAGGCTGTTTTCTAGAGATGGCATTTAAAGCAATAGACATGGATTAGATTATCAGGAGAGAGAAGGCAGAGTGGAAGAAAAACACGGGGTCTGGGGCCAAGCTTCGACTAGCTGAGTAGAAGAGTTAAGTTCTCAGAAAAGTACTGGGCAAAGGACTATAAATAGAACAAAGATGAGTATAACCAGAAACTTAAAATGGAAAGTAGAATGGAGATATGTCAAGAAATCCAAGAATGAGATTAATTTAAAAGAAAGAGAGGGTACAGTGTTGAAAGTGGCTAAGAGGTAAAGAAGTTGGAAAAATAAATTATTTATCAGGAAGTTGGAAAATCCCATTTATTCCAAATTATTTATTGTTAATATTTAAAATTAAGATCCCAGGAAAATGTAAGATTTGGTCAATGACCCAGACTTCTGAATTCTGACCTAGTATAACTCTCCGAAATTGTTTTATCTGACTGACTTACTGATTCAGCATAACTTAGATCTGTGCCTCAACATATTTGGGAGTGAAAATTCTGCATTTATTTCCTTGAAATTTATAGAGGCCACTCTAAAAATAGTTTATAAAAATAACAATTGGACATTTCAAATATTGACCAAACTATGGTCTATATTTTAAAAATATAAAATTTTTGTAATTGGAAAATTTCAAAACTAAAAATTATATACTTTAAATCATGTGCTTAAAAACCATGGATAAAATAATCGGTCAGTTCAACAGTTTATAGATTAACAAAATAATGAATTAAATTGTTTGGAATACAGAATGATGTACTTTTACTATATTTTTCATTAGTTCTTTTTTGATTATTTACCAGGAGTACACATATGGTATTGAAAAGATTTGCTTGGAAGGAGACTTGATCTTCTCCCAAAGCTTGACAGTCAATTCTGATCTGTGTGAAATGCTTGGGGCCTTTCTCGATAAGAGGGAACACATAGTCTTAGTCAAAAGGAACTTCCTTAAATCTAGCCCAGAATAATACAGTAAAAATATCTTATAATTTGATAATTAGATTAAAAGACTTGTTAGTTTACCCTAGAAATAATTCAAGGAATTGATAAACCAAACACATTACTCCTTGATTCGATCAGATTGTCTTAGTTTCTTAGTGCTGCTGCTATAGCAGAAATACCACAGTGGGTAGCTTTAACTAACAGAAATTTATTTTCTCTCAGTTTAGGAGGCTAGAAGTCTGAACGCAGGTTGCCAGCTCTAGGGGAAGGCTCTCTTTATCACTGTCTGCCCTGGAGAAAAATCTGTGCCTCAGCTTCTCTAGTGTTCTCAGTGTTCCTTACAGATCTCCAAGGGACATCTGTCTTCCCGATTTGTGCTTACTTCTGTGTGTCTAATCTGCTCTTTATATCTCAAAACCGAGTAGGTTTAAAATACACCCCACACTGATACAGCCTTGTTAACATAACAAGGAAAATCCCGTTCCCAAATTGGATTACATCCACAGGTACAACCTCATTGCCATCTTGTCGATTCTGATTTATAGCAACCCTACAGGACAAAGTAGAACTGCCCCATAGGGTTTCCAAGGCTGGAAGCTGACTGTCACATCTTTCTCCTGCAGAATTGCTGGTGGATTCGAACTGCTAACCTTCCAGTTAGCAGCCAAGCTCTTTAACCACTGAATTCCAATTTTGGGGGGACATAATTCAATCCACAATACAGATAGATGTTATATGTTGGAAAATTCTAATACTATTCCAATAATAATGTGTGTGATATGTGACATTCTGAAATGTGAAGCATTTCACCTCAATAATAAAACTGCATTGCACAGACTAGGTGCAGATCTCAGTCTCAGATTTAATCTGAGGAATGATTCTCTCCCTGAGGTACTAAACTAGTAAAGTCTTTACTTAAAAAAGACTAGTTATTAGTGCAAATTGCCCATTCCCTGTTCCATTAAAATAGTTTAAATGTGACTTATAATATTGCCTGCCATTTTCTAGAATGCCATTACTATATATTCATTAATTTTTGAATCCAAATGTCATCAGCATACAGTTGTGTACATTTTTAGTACTTATGACTCAATATTAGTTGCCATATATTTTGAGTGCTAATTGCTTATAAATATCTAAATAAAAATTAAATTTAAAACTATTTAATTATTATTTTGCATCAGGGTAAGTCACTGAGAACACAAAGATAAGTAAGAGAGGAGTAGGGCTTCTAGTGGAGGCCTCGTGGCACAGTCGTTAAGAGCTTGGCTTCTAATCAAAAAATTGGCTGTTCGAATCCATCAGCGGCTCCTTGGAAACCCTATGGTGCAGTTCTACTCTGTCCTATAGGTCTCTATAAGCCAGAAATGACATAAGAGCAACAGGCTTTTTTTTTTTTTTTCTGGGCTTCTAGTTAACCATGGCTAGTTGAACATTGGGTAGTTGAAGATTTACACTGCATCTTCTCCCTCCAAAAATCTTAGTGAAATGTCACTAAAGGAATAAAATAGTCATAAACTCACAAGGAAAAAGACAAGAAAGGAAGGCATGTTGTTGCTATTGTGTGCCATTGAGTCGGTTGGCTACCTCACCAACCAACTGGAGAAGACCCATATTTGTGCCCATTGCAAAGAAAAGTGGTCCAAAAGAATCTGGAAATTATTGAACAATACCATTAATATCACAGCCAAGTAAAATTTTGCTGAGGATCATTCAAAAGTGGTTGCAGCAGTATATCGACAGGGAACTACCAGAGATTAAAGCCGGATTCAGTAGAGGTGGTGGATCAAGGGAACAAAGGATGTCATTGTTGATGTCAGAGAGATCTTGGCTGAAAGCATAGAATACCAGAAAGATATTTACCTGTGTTTTATTTGACTATGCAAAGCATTCTACTGTGTGGATCATAACAAATTATGAACGACATTACTAAAATGGGAATTCCAGACCACTTAATTGTGCTCATGAGGAAACTGTACATAGACCAAGACACAGTTATTCAAACAGAAGCAGAGGATATTACATAATTTAAAATCAGGAAAGGTTTGGTTCAGGGTTGTATCTTTTCACCATACTTATTCAATCTGTATGCTGGGCAAATAATCTGAGAAGCTGGACTATGAGAAGAACACAGCATCAGGACTGGAGGAAGACTCATTACCAACCTGTGATATGCAGACACAACCTTCCTTGCTGAAAGTGAAGATGGCTTGAAGCACTTATTGATGAAAATCAAGGACTTTGGCCTTTAGTATGGATTATACCTCAACATAAAAAAAAAAAATGAAAACAAAAGTCCTCACAATTAGACCTATAAGCAAAGTAATGATAAATGGAGAAAGCTTTGAAGTTGTCAAGGATTTAATTTTACTTGGCTCCACAGTTAACGCTCATGGAAAGAGCAGGCAAAAAAATCAAACGACGTATTGCAATGGCTGAATCTGCTGCAAAAGACCACTTTTAAGAGTTAAAAAGCAAGGATGTCACTTTGAGGACTAAGGTGTGCCTGATCCAAATTATGTGCATGTAAGAGTTGAACAATGAATATGGAAAACCTAGGAAAAATTGCTGCTTTTGAATTAATGATGTTGGCAAGGAATATTGAAATACCATTGACTTCCAAAAAAACTAACAAATTTGTCATGAAAGAAGTACTGTCAGAATATTCTTTAGAAGGGAGGATCACAAGACTCTGACTCAGGTACTTTGGACATGTTATCAGGAGGAACCAGTCCCTGGAGAAGGACATCATGCTTAGTAAAGGATCATTGGAACAGAGGAATACTCTCAGCAAGATGGACTGACACAGTGCTTACAACAATGGGCTCAAACATATCAACAATTGTGAGAATGGCACAGGACCAGGCAGTGTTTTGTTTTGCTGTATGTAGGGTCACTATGAGTTGGAACCAATTCAATGGCTCCTAAAACAACATGACAAGTAGGACAAAATTGTGATATCAGTTAGAATTTGGTTACTGGATAGAAATCATTCTACCAATTTTAAATAGAACAGGTTTTTTTTAATTTAGGTAATTGCATGCTTACAAAGTCATTTGACAGCTCTAGTCTGGTCCTCTAATAATGTTGCCTAGAACAACATTTTAGAACAACATGCAAAAGGCCTGCTAAGGTACAATATTCAAGAAAGTAAAGAATCAGGAAGTTACTGTTCCGTTAGCTCCAATATTGTTCTGCTTAGCTGAAATCCAAAGATAAAGAAATATACTATTTCCAGAAGCATTTTCCCCATGATAGATCCATCTCAACAAATTTGATGTTTTCTATGTTGTTTCCTTTTTTTCTTCATTTATTTAAACTTTGAATTCAAGTTTTCCAGAAACTAAATCATATTTTAAACCCTAGCTGCAAAGGAGTCTGGCAAATAATCATCTTTATCTTACTAGCACACTAAAGGAAATCGCACTAAAAGGATGTTTGAGCAAATGTTGAATGAAACACTTCACCACAAACGCCCCAGCTGCCTAAGAGATACCTAAGCAAAGGATAGTATTTAAAGCAGAGAAAACATTACAGGTATATGAGTGAGGGCAGGCTGACCTATCTTGTAATGACCACTACAGCTACAAAAAAAAAGTACCATAAAATTATCAGCTTACTTGGGACAGCTTGTTGTTGTTGTTTGCCATCTAGTCAATTCTGACTCATAGTGATCCTATAGGACAGAGTAGAAATACCCCATAGTGTTTCCAAGGCTGTATTAAAAAAAAAAAAAAAAAAAAAAATTTTTTTCTTTCATTCTTTATGGAAGCAGATTGCCACATTTTTCTCCTGAAGAGTGGCTGGTGGGTTCGAACCACCAACCTTTCCATTAGCAGCCCAGTACTTAATCACTGCACCACCAGGACTCCTTTCTTGGAAGAACAGCACCTTTATTTTCTTCTTGTGCTATTTGGTCTAAGTGAAAGGCTTTACTGGGCGCCACTACTCGATGCGTTTCTATGCTAACGCTCTGTTCAGAGGTTTCAGCAACGGTTGTTATGTCCATACTCTTCATTTGTTATTTGCTGTAAAGCTGAGTTTTAATCAGTCTTTGTAACACCAAGCATTGCTCAATGTTGTAATATTTCAGCTTTAAAAAAAAAAAAAATGTGGACACATTCTCTGTTTTCATTCCCACTCACACACTGATAATTCATTTCTGAGCTCACCTCTTTTTTATGTTACCTTACCAAGTACAACCAGCAGTCAATTGCAATCAACACACAGTACCAATTGTCAGTGTTCCAGTCATTTGATCTAAAGCTACAACATCGTTAGGCACATGTGCTGCTTTTAATGTTACCATAAGTGGAGCTTTTTCAAATATTTTATCACTGCATTATATAGATTGCCACCTCTCTAGCCTCTGATAACAGTTTCCTCGCCTAATATTGGCCAATCGCTAAATGATTTCCACATTTGTTAGGTTTTTATTACAGTAGCATACCACTTTTAGTATCAATTTCTTTGTCCTCCAGGATAGGTTATGTCGTACTGCGGCACAAGCTCAAATTCTTAGTGTCTGAATGCTTCAGGAAACTTAACGCTATAGACTGTATTGCCCGGAATCCCTTGCCGGATGGCTTCTGGTTGGGTGTAGCCAATTATAGGCATCTAAAGGATATCATGGAGTCACTCAGTGGTGAAAATGGTTAACACACTCAGGTGCTAACCAAAAGGTTGGACGTTTGAGTCTACCCAGAGGTGCCTCAGAAGAAAGGCCTGGTGATCTATTTCAGAAAAATTCAGCCATTGAAAAAGGCTATGGAGCACAGTTCTGCTCCAACACACATGGGGCCATCATGAATCAGAGTTGACCTGACAGCAACTGGGTATTTCAGGGATATCAGAGAGAGTTATAGGCATTTCCTCTGGGCTCCTTCACTGCTTCGGTGTCATGTCTTTGGGAGTGGCTGTGTTCTGGATCTTAACTCCAGTTAGGTGGCCCCTATTCCATAGCTGTAGCTAGAACCGTGATGCTATAAAAGGAACTCTGGTGGAGTAGTGGTTAGAGTGCTTGGCTGCTAACTGAAAGGTCTGCTGTTGGGACGCACCAGCTGCTCCACAGGAGAAGGATGTGGCGGCCAGCTTCTGTAAAGATTACAGCTGCGGAAACACTACGGGGCAGTTCTATGCTGTTATATATGATCGTTAGGAGTTGGAATCAACTAGATGACAGTGGGTTTCTGGTTTTGGTGATGCTATAATTCTATTTCCTCCTTTTATGTCTTCAGGCCTCATTGCTGATCTTGAGGGGCCTTGACATTTAAGTTCCCTTAACTTTGGCTCATATTTGTAAATAGTCCTTTTGTTAAAGTATCTTCATTTGAACCAAGTTAGCTGAATTCTATTTCCTGCAAGGGGCTTGACTGATACAGAAACTTTGGCCACTGCAGACAATCCAGCTGATGGAGACCACCATCTATATGGGGTCCATGCTTCCATGGTCATCATGCCAGGGGAAATGATATGGTAAGTAATTCACTCTCTCTTTCAACTCCCGCCTGGAATTTACACACTTCTGCTCATATTTACCTGGCTCAAATAAGTCATACAGCCTTCAGAGGGCGTAGAAAAGTATAGTTTCACAATTTTCATGGCAAAGAAGGTGAGATAGAACATTTATGAACCTTCCTTATGACTATGACACTACACCTCAGTAAAGGCATTAAAAAAAAAAAGGCATTAGAGTGTGAAAATGCACAAGGTGTTGAGGAATGACCTTCTGGTGTGACATGAATTTCACATGCATGCTGGGGTTCCTTAGAAATTTCCGTAGTGGTCAAGTTGGTAAGGGCCATCCATGTCATGCCAAATTTGTATAAAAACGTTTTCTTAGGGTTGAAAGGGAGGCAAGGAAACTAAACCTTGAAGGAGAAGACAGGATAATGTCTGTATTTTATAATATTATTCAAAATTTAATCATTCTATCCTGAGCATAGGAGCCCTGGTAGCAAAGTGGTTAAGCATTTGGCTGCTAACCAAAAGGTCGGCGGTTCGAATCCACCAGCTGCTCTTTGGAGACCTTATGGGGAAGTTCTACTCTGTCCTTTAAGGTCGCTGAGTTGGAATCAACTCAACAGCAACAGTTTTTTTGTTGTTGTTGTTTATCCTGAGCATAGAAGCCCTGGTGGCACAGTGGTTAATCACTCAACTGTCAACCTGAAAGTTCAGTGGTTCAAACCCAGCAGCCACTCTGAGGGAGAAACATGTTGACAGTCAGCTTCTGTAAAGATTACAGACTTGGAAACCCTATGCAGCAGTTTCTATTCTGTCCTATAGGTTGCTACGAGTTGGAATAGACTTGACAGCAATGGGTTGTTTATTTATTTGGTATCCTGAGCATAAATTTTTTTAGTCAAGGGAGATCATACAACCCGTTTACATATAAATTTGGAAATAAAACATATTGTGCTGGTTATTCCAGCATCTGGAATTCAGATTAAGAAAATGTTGGTGTTGTTGTTAGGTGCTGTTGAGTCGGTTCCGACTCACAGCGACTCTATGCACAACAGAACGAAACACTGCCCGGTCCTGAGCCATCCTTACAATCGTTGTTATGCTTAAGCCCATTGTTGCAGCCACTGTGTCAATCCACCTCATTGAGGGTCTTCCTCTTTTCCACTGACCCTGTACTCTGCCAAGCATAATGTCCTTCTCCAGGGACTGATCCCTCCTGACAACATGTCCAAAGTATGTAGGATTAAGGTTAAGATTAAGAAAATAAATCATATGATATTCTATATTAGCCAGAGGCCTCTATAAAATGGATTAAAGAAATTAATTATACTGATCAAGTAATTAGTTATCCAATTTAGTTGCATTGAAATAACCCCAGTCTCAGAGAAAAAAAAATCAAGGTTGTTTTTGATAAAACGCATTTTGTAGAATGCCCCGAATTAGAACATTTGTTTGGAAATATCTTATTTAAAGTGTATATTCAAAGTAGCATTAGCCATATGATTTGACTTTTTCCAATTAATCAGTAACAAGGAAAAATTTTATATGAATCTGTAGAAATACAATTAGGGTGGTGGAAATATTACTGAAGAATCCTGAGATCAGGAAAATAAATATATGATGTACAACTAAACTGGCATAAAATCCCTACATGCTTTGAATATAATTAAATTTAATTATGGAATCTCACATACATAGCTAGAGTATCATCAATCACCATAGATAATATTTTTTCTAAGTCACCAAAACTAATTATAGTCCGTAATCTCTACTCACTGAGACTAATCACTACACTACATTAAAAATCAATCTATTATGTGGTGTCACGAAGGTCTGTTGAGTGAAGAGGTTTTTTTATGAACCTCAAAATTCTATGTAAATTACCTGAATACACTGCACAGATATATCAAATTTTTATTCAATTTCACTCTTCGAAGCAATAAAAACACTGGTGATATGCATTTCGTTTTTGTGTTATGTGAACAATTCTGCAATCGAAACGTCTTTATGTAAGTCACCCTGGCTCAGAAAATTTTTCAATTAGAATATTGGCAGTGAGGCATAAGGGAAATACAATAGAAAAATAATGGACAAAGGCATAAAGTAGACCTAAAAGTGACCCATCCTCATATCAAGGGCCTCTTCACTTTTCCCTAATATGTCTTCAATTGATTCTAAGCTTGGGTCTATACTACACTCAACAACCTTTAGAACTTCCTTATTTGCCTTCCTCACAAACTTGCATGAATCAATTCCAATTCTAATGTTTTATGTTCATAGAATTTAAGAGCTAAAAAGACTTTGGCGATTATCTAATCCATTAAAAAAAAATCCATTACCTATGCGGAAATTGAAAAAGGGGTTAAACAGCAAGGTTACCCCATCAGTTAGTAGCATAGTTAAAACCCACACTTCCTAACTGTATTCCAGGAACCTTTTTACCAAATCACAAATACATGCTGAATGTTTGCAATTATATTCATATCTAAAACAATTTGCCTCCATTTAAAACAATGATACAATAAATGTATATTCTTCTTTCGACTAGTTTTAGCAGTTATTAAAATTTTGCCACATTTGTTTTCTCTCTTTGTTTTTCCTTCTTCTCTTCCCCTCTTTTTCTCTGGCTTTTACACACATACACATACTCAGCTCACAAATAGTTTTTTTTTTTTTGCTTAGGTAATTAGGTACTTTCCTGCCTACTTATTTCAGCATGTATCACCTCGCCTGCATTACGAGTATATCAAAATAAGGTTCAAAAAATCTGACTTTGCTTTCATAACATAATCCAACATGGATTCCATGTGTAAATTTTTTCTATTGGCTCAATAACGTCTTTTTTTTATTTAAACCCAGGAGCCAAATTTCACGCATTTAGTTATCAAGGTTTTTTTAGCCTCTTTAATCATTCTACAGATTTTTCCTTTGTCCTTTATGAAGAGATCTGGCCAGGTGTTTTAAAGAATAAGCTTAAATTTAAATCTGCCTAATTGATTCCTCACAATTACATCACCAACCCATGCCACTCCTGCGCCGCCCCACTCCTAGGTGATACTGTATCCTTCTCAGTGTAATGTTAGTTTGTTTCATTATTAGTAATGCTAATTTTTTAATAACATTTTTGGGATGGTGAGCACTGTATTTCCTCATTGTAAAGGTTCCCTTTTCCTTTTGCAGTTAATAAGTAATCTCTGGAGAGGCACTTTAATACTTGAATATCTTCTAACCCAAAGGTTTTTGCGTTCACTGATGATTATTGCCTATATTAGTTTAACATTAGTAGTTGTGTCATGGATTGAATTATGTCCTCCCCCAAAATGTGTGTATCAATTTGGCTGGGCCATGACTCCCGGTATTGTGTGGTTGCCCTCCATTTTGTGATTGTAATTTATGTTAAAGAGGATTAGGGTGGGTCAGATTACCCTTACTAAGGTCAGCTCCCTGATCCAATGCAAAAGGAGTTTCCCAGGGGTGTGGCCTGCACCACCTTTTATCTTACAAGAGATAAAAAGAAAGGGAATCAAGCAGAGAGTTGGGAACCTCATACCACCAAGAAATCAGCGCCAGGGGCAGAGGGCGTCCTTTGTACCTGAGGTTCCTGCACTGAGATGCTCCCAGACCAAGGGAAGATTGATGACAAATATTTTCTTCCAGAGCCAACAGAGAGAGAAAGCCGTTCCCTTGAGCTGATGCCCTGAATTTGGGCTTGTAGCATACTACACTGTGAGAGACGAATTTTCTCTTTGTTAAAGCCATCCACTTGCGGTATTTCTGTTATAGCAGCACTAGATGACTAATATAAGTTGTAATCTGGTAAAACAAACTCTTCACAGAGATATACATTACTTTTACAAAGTAATTTAACATTCACTATCTCATTTAATTTTCACAGGTAACTCACAAATTTGATGTTTTACCAATTTTACAGATTTAAACAGCATTTTGTGTAAGTGCATATAGTATGTGATGAAATAGAGCCTTGAAACCTCTATATAGTTATATACATATAAATATATATACAGTTTTCTATATAGTTCTCTCTTTGACATACAGAGTTATGTTCAACCCATCTCTAAAAATGGTCAGGCCAAGAACGGTTTTAGAATTACTTAAACACCAACAATGATGCTCTGAAGTGAAGGAATCTGAATGGCTTATTTCATTTTCAGTTAGCACTGAGCCCTTAGTGCCTTTGCTTAACTTTTTCTTTCTTTATTAGCTTCTTTTTTTATCAGAGCTCATCACAGTAAGAGACTTACAGCATGGTGTCTTGTTTCCTAGTAAGGCTATAACTAGAACAGAAATACCACAGGTGGTTAGCTTTAAAGAACAGAAATTTATTTTCTGACGTTCAGGAAGCTAGAAGTGCAAATTTCAGGACACTGGTTATAGGGGAGGAGCCCGGGTGGCACAGTCGTTAAGCATTTGTCTGCTAACTGAAAGGCCGGCAGTTCAAATCAGCAGTGGCCCCTTGGAAACCCTATGGGGCAGTTCTACTCATACCGACCCTATCACTATGAGTCAGAATCAACTCCACTGCAATGAGTGTTTTTTTTTTTTTTTTGGTTGTAGGGGTATGCTCTCTCTCTCTGTGGGTTTTAGGGAAAGATCCTTGTCTCAGCTTCTGTAGCCCCAGCACTCCTCTGTTCCTTGGTGGTCCCCATGAGACATCTGCCCCCCCCAACCCCTGCCACTTGTGCTAGTCACTGTGTCTAATCTGCTCTTTTTATAACTCAGAAGTGATTAGGTTTTGGACACACCCTACACTAAGATGGCTTTGTTTACAAAACAAAACCAAACTCTATTTCCAAATAGGATTACATCCACAGGTATAGAGGTCAGGACTCCAACACATATTTTGGGGAGACATAATTCAATCCATAATGTGTGGCATGATGACAAATGTAGACTGAAACTTCTCCACATGATAGCACTAAAGGACACATTTTGCTTAAAATATAAACAAAATAAAATAATACCAACATCAATAGAGAACTGATGGTTGCATTTAGCATTCAGGAAATACAAAGTTTTCATTAGTAAATGAGCCAATTTATGGGTAAGATTTTTTTTTTTTCAATGAATTCTATCTGGAATCTTGAATCCCTTAAGAAAGGTACTAGAAAGAGTTTGTCAGTTACCTGAATTCACATCCTAATTCTTCTACTCGCTGCCCATGTGACCCTGGGTAAGTTAATGACTTTTTTTGAGCCACAATTTCATTGTCTATAAAATGAGGATAATAATATCTTCCAAAGCTATTGTGAGATAAAGTCATTTAATGCACATAAACATTTTAGAAAGGCGTCTTACATATGGTAAATACACAAGAAAAGTTAGCCAGTGTGGATGGGAGACAGTGTGGTCTTTAAGAGTGTGAATACTGCAGCTAGAGGAACAGGACTGATTCATGGTTTCACCACATTGCAGTGTAGCTTGTATTATAATTTGCAAATCTTAGGCTCCTGACACTTAATTGTACTTTTAAATCATGTTTCCTTGCAGCCTTCCTTGTCTAAGGTTGAGTTAGAATATTTACTGCCCCAAGGCAGGAAGGGCAGGTTTGAGTCTTTCCTGAAGAAGAAAATTTTGAAAGTCAGAATTTTGAAGAGATAGAGAGAATTTCTAAACTTGTTTCACCTCCCAGGAGGCAGAGATATCCTTTATATTCTTACTGTATCCAGGCCAAGTCTGGTGGTCAAGGTTATTTTTCTTTTCTAGTGTAGGAATAATGAGCAGAAACTGACTGATACTGGTAGATATATAGGCTCTATCTTGTCCATGTGTTTTACATTTAGGTTGAATGTGTTTCACACTTATACTGTGTATATGTTTGTGTAGCATGCATTAATGTACACACATATACACTAATGCATTTCATTAGGGAGTATTGCCTCAGATCCTATTGACAGTATAATGAAATACATGGTATATATACCCGATTACCTTTCTAAAACTCCCAAAATTCTGAATTCTGAAACACATCTGGCTCCAAGGGTGTCAGATAAAGATTTGTGGACCTGTGTTAGATTCGTGCCTTTTCCCATTACCCTCTCATGACTGATCAAGGATATAGTCTTAGAAACAGACTAGTATGAAGGAGTCCTAAGACAGATGCTTCTCATGGGAACTCTGTAAAGAAAAGACCCCAGGGGTTGATCTGGTCAAGGTAAACTACTTGATACATCACTGGCTGACAGAGAAAGAGCTTGAATTTAGCTAAACAGGAGACCCTTGTGGTCTGGAATATATACAGAAGTTCATGAATGAACTGAAGAGTGATTCAGAAGTGAGCTATAGGTGTGGGCTGAGGAATGTGCCTGAGTGGGCTGCTACAGAAGCTGGTGAGGTGGACCTATATCTGAAGGCTACAGAGGCACCATTCTGGGTCATGGACCTATTCGGGGTCACAGACAAAACTCAAACCATAATATCAATCTAGCCTTGCCAGAGATCAAAAGACAGACTGTGCTTATAAATTGCAGTCTTCCTTATTAGATACCAGTAGGGCACTGGGGACCAGGAGGCCTAGGGACATTACCATGGAGATGGTAGGAACCAAAGGATTCTGCTTAGAGATCTCAGCACTTCCTCTTGTCACTAGGATGACGTTGAACATCAAGGATACCTTAAAACTCAGTGAGTCACAGCTTCACTTTAAAGATATTTTGGAGGAGTTGAAATAGACAAAGCCTCAATTTCAAGCAATCATTTCATTTTTTCAATGATTTCTCTACATAACCTGAACATCTATATTGTATAGGGTCACTATGAGTCAGAATGAACTCTATGGCAGTTTTTTTTTTTTTTTTTAATGCCTATATATTAAAACACATGTATATAAGTTCCCCTTCAATTCCATTGGGAAACCCTGGTGGGTAGTGGTTAAGTGCTACGGCTGCTAACCGAAGGGTCGGCAGTTCGAGTCCGCCAGTCACTCCTTGGAAACAGTGGGGCAGTTCTACTCTGTCCTATAGGGTCGCTATGAGTCCGAATCGACTCGATGGCACTGGGTTTGTTTTCAGTTGGTTTTCAATTCCGTTGAATGTATAATCAATTAGAGAACCATTTTTATGAAAACAGCTACTATATATATGTATATAAAACGGATGTATTTTAGACTCATAAGATATTAATAAAATAAGAATTTTAGCTTGAGATCATTTATACATTTAAGCACCTTTACACATTTCTAAAGACTTTAATGTATTCTTTCTGGACATTTCATTAAAAAATGGCAGAGACAAGAATACAGGTTTTTCTAGGTATTACTTTTGTCATTTTACTAAAGTCAGTAAAAATGATTTTATAGTTGGAATATTTATAGGTTTCAGCTCCCTTTCTTTAGAAATAGAATGAGAAAAAAGCAATAATAATAATGAGATGATAGTGTCAAATGTTCCCCCCCCAAAAGCATTTCCAATTGCATGCCCATTATTAGACAAAGAAAATATAAGACTGAAGTGGGAGGTCTCATGTCTAGTGCTGTGTAAAGTACCATTATTTTAGAGAGAGATCAATGTAAAAAAAAAAAAAACACTTAAGTCATTGGGAAATGCTGTATTATTAAAAATCTTTGGGGGGAAAATGGAGCTGAAATTTGAACAAAATTATACCTTTACAAGAAAGGAGGGATCCAGTTGTTGTCTAAGAGTCAACATAAAGACTAGTAAGCTATAAAAAATCCTTTTATAATTAGTGACTTGAAAATTAACTCACGGATGATATGTTCTCAGTCAACTTAGGAAAGGAAAGTGATTAAACATTAGAAAGAGAAAAATAACTACACGGGTTTTCAAACATATCTAGTTTATATTGCAAAGAAACACTACCACCACCAGCAGCAACAACAACAAAAAAAACTGCCAAAATGAACGCTGGGAATAGAATTTAGTTGAAAAACACTGTCTATTTATAAGAAGGACACAGCAAAAATTCAAAACAATATTTAAATTAAAAAAAAAATTTTGACACAATTCATGAAACTAAAAGGTAACTATTGCATATCTCTGCTTATAAATCCCCAAATTCTAAATGTTCTGCCCCTCTTCACCATGTTTTATTTGCAGCCACCATATTATTTCTGGCCCAAAGATGAATAAGGGAACTAATTAAGATTTATGGTATATCCACTTTGTATTAGGACTATGCCAGGAGACTTTACGTTCCTTAATTTTCACAGCACACTTGTGATTTAGATATAATTAACTCCATTTTGCTGATGAGAAAATTGAGGCTCAAATTAGTTAATTTATGCATGGTCACACCATTAGTAAAAGGGAGAAATAAGATTTGAATGTAGATCAGTAAAATTCCAAATCAGGGCTTTTTCTTTTACACCACATGGAACCCAAAATAGTTCCATAGCAATATGGGAGAGGAAGGATAGAGAGAAAAAGAAGATGGAGAGGAATGGATTTCCATCCAAAGTAGAGTAACTTCTATTAATAGACCAGCTCTAAAAAGAGAATGTTCAAATTCAGGAAGCAGTGAAAGTCTGGTTGTTAGAAATGTTTAAGTATAAATTATTGACCATCCCTCAGAGACAGTCTGGCCTTCGGTCAGAATGTTGGACTATATAGCCTTAAAAGTCTTTTCTAACTGAAACGCTATGATTTTCTTCCTCTTTGAAATATATGTATGCCCTTTCTTAAGAACAAGAATTCTCAGGAAGAAATAGATCAGACCATGGTATTTATTTAAAAGTCAGAGAACATAATGTTTTCTTTTCTCTAAAGCAACCAAGAGGGCAGTAGTGGTTCACCTCTACTCACCTTCCACGTGGGAGAATCCAGGTGCATTCCCTACCAACGCGCCTGGTGCTCAGCCACCACCCATTTGTCGTCGGAGGCTTGTGTGTTACTGTGACGCTGAACTGATTTTAGTGGAGCTTCCAGACTCCCACTAGGAAAAGCACCCTGGTGACCTGCTTCTGAAAAGCAGCCAGTAAAAACCCTATGGATCACAGCAGTTTGGTCCCCAACCAATCATGGGGATGGTGCAGGACTGGGCAATGTTTTGTTTCATTGTTCATAGGTCACCAGAAATTGGGGGCTGACTTGAGGGCAGCTAATAGTTACTAAACCAACAACAGAAGTATGAAAATATAGGGTGTTTGTTAACCCAGTTTGACTGGGTGAATATATTTATGTGATAGTGATGTTTTGTTTATGAACAGCCCATCCACCTCATCTGCATTTTGTTTCTTAGTACAATAAAAGGGCTCCCACTGAGGAAGAATATCTGCTTTCCTTTTCCCCATCTCAAAATCCTTAGTTTAGGATCTTAAAGCAGGTATGGTCACAAAATTAGTGCTAGGACAGACTAGAAGCCCAAGGACAAAGCCTGATTAATGGACTTGAGGGCAAGTCAAATCATATTTAAGATGTTGGGTGCATGTGTAGGTGAGACTGTGAGAAAAAACAGTCTGAGGACTTCAGCTGACCTTACAGGCACAGCATTTACACTTTTTGACATATTTTGGCCCTTAACAGAAGGAAATACCATATATTGCCAAGGTTATTTAAAATATTTAAAATTATGTAAATATTTTGATTTTACGTTAAATGGAATGCCTGTTTCATGAGGCCCTGGCTCTCCTAAATCCTGTCTTCAGCCTGGTGAGACATTGCTATTCCATCCTTTCCAGGTTGACATTTATAGTATTTTTACTGTTTTCATTGTACCAATACTGTGATTGTTTACCTAATAACTACCAAGTGTAATTCATAGTGGAGGGGAAGAATGGGTAAGAACTTCCTTCAAATCACAGTTTAAATGCCAAACAAAATCAAATAACAAGCCAAACAATAAAGACCTATCAGTTTCCACATTAGTTTTCAGTGGCTACTATCACAAATCACCACAGGCTTGGTGGCTTAATACAACACACATTAACTCTCCTACAGTTTTGGAGGTCATGAGTCCTCCAAAGTCACTGGCCCAAAACCACGATGTTGGCAGGGCCATACTCCCTCCAGAGGCTCTAGGGGAGAATCTGTTTCCTTGTCTCTTCCAGCTTCTCGAGCTGCATTTGTTGCATTGCTTGCCATGGGCGCTACTCTCCATCTTCAGAGCTAGCAGTGTATCATCTTGCTTCAGTCCTCACATCACCTCCTTCTTTGTCAATTCTTCTATCTCCTCTTAGTTAGAACACTTGTGATTGCATTTAGAGGCCATCAGGATAATCTCCCATCTCAAAATCCTTAATTTAATCACATCTGCAAAGTCTCTTTTGCCATGTAAGTTAACATTCAAATTCTCTTGACTAGGGTATGGATACCTTTGGGGGGACCATTATTTTACCTATAGCAGTTCCCAAAGCCATTATCTGAGTTTATCTGTTTAGTATAATTTAGCATTACAGCCCAGTATCCAAGTACCATCTAGATTATCAAATAAGCCATTGTGATACTATATATTATCACAAGCTAGCAGGTCAATAGGTCCCTGGGTAGTGCAAGTGGTTTGTGTTTCAACTAGTAACCTAAGGATGAGAGGTTTGTTTAGTCCCTGGAGACGGACATCATGCTTGGTAAAGTAGAGGGTCAGTGAAAAAGAGGAAGACCTTCAATGGGATGGATTGACACAGTGGCTGCAACAATGGGCTCAAGCATAACAACCATTGTGAGGATGGCACAGGACTGGGCCGTGTTTTGTTCTGTTGTACATAGGGTCACTATGAGTCAGAACCAACTCCCCGGCACCTAACGACAACAGTAACGTGAGTGAAATGGTATCTCATTGTGGTTTTGCTTTGCATCTCTCTGATGGCTAATGACGTTGAACATCTTTTCATGTGTTTGGTGGCCATTGGAATGTCTTCTTTGGTGAAATATCTATACAATTTCTTAGCCCATTTCATGATTGGGTTATTTATCTTTTTGTTGTTCAGTCGTCAAAGTAAACAAAAGTTATCTCTTAAATTCCCTGATTCTCTGTGATCAACTTTGACATCTTGGCTCTTAATTTTTTTGAAAGATTTAAAAAGGAAATTAAATGAAAAAATTCTCAGAAACCTTCCTTAAAATCCTTTAGGGACTTCTAGACTAGAAAAGCCCTGTATCTGTCAAATTCACTGAGAAAGAGGAAGCAATCTGATCTATGTTAAACATAGTCCTTACAAATGGACTGAGATTTAGGCTAGATGGAAAAGCAACTAAACCAGTTGCCCTTGAATTGATTCCAACTCATGGTGACCCCATGAGGATCAGAGTAGAACTGTGTTCCGAAGGGTTTTTAAGGCAGATTTTTTGGAACTAGCTGATTTTTCAGAAGCGGATTGACAGGACTTTTTATTCTGAGGTACCTCTGAGTGGACTTATACTTGTGACCTTTCGGTTAGCAGCTGAGCAAAGTAACATTTGCCCCAACCAGGTACTTCAGAAAGGTATCTACCTGGGCTTAAATTGTTTGGACATCTGAGAATAAAAGACTGGCTACTTAGGACATGGACTGAGCTAGCTCTTTGATAGAGGGTAGAGGAATGGCCTAAAACACAGAAACACCCACCCTGAAGATCTATGAGGAAAAACTGTAGAGAGAAAATAGAAATTTTAGGAAACTAAAACCTTTGATTTCTACTTCTGGTTACGTGGTTCTGAGAACCCAAAAACTATTCCCTTTGTTATCGAAAATAAATACAACAGCAGCCCACAGAATAGTCATTGCAGCAACACTAGAAGCCACAAATGTTTATTGTTATGGATTAAAGTGAGACTGTAATCTGTTTGGAAATAGGGTTTTCTTTGCTATATTTAATCAGATCAATTCGAGTAGGGTACGTTCTAAATCTAATCATTTCTGAGTTATAAAAAGAGCAGATCAGACACAGACACACACAGGGAAGGTAGCTGCCATGCGATAATTCTCTACAAAAAAACTGCCAAGGAACCAAGGAACACACAGGGCTGCCTACAAAGAAGTAATGGAGAAGGCTGAGACCATAATTTTGACATTTAGCTGCCAGAACAGTGGGGAAATAAATTTATTTTCTTTAAAGCCATCTGCTTGAGGTATTTTTTTTTAAAGCAGTACTAGTGGGGTTAGGTAACTAAGACAACTGAGTGTTCCCCTCTGTGTAATATTGTGCTTAATTTTCCTAACACGCAGATAAAACCAAAACCAAACCAGTTGCCATCGAGTCAATTCCAACTCATAGTGACCCTAGAGGACAGAGTAGAACTGTTCCATAGGGTTTCCAAGGAACACCTGGTAGGTTCTAACTGCTGATCTTTTCGTTAGCAGCTGTAGTTCTTAATCACTATGCTACCAGGGTTTCCAAACATGCAGGTAGGTAGATACAAGAGGACAAGAGCCATAGCCAAGATCAAATAGGCAGCAGAAGGCACTGATAAAGCTTGAAACATGGATACATCCAGTATACTATATTGTTTTTATAATGATAATGTATGTATATATGTATGAATTTAATTTTAAACAATATTATAACTTAGTGTAGTATAAGTGAAAAAATTGAACAGACTTTAATAGAGGAAAAAAAGATTACTTAGATGGAATCTTAAAGTACATGACCAGTAGAATTAAGACCTCTTCCTTAATTCTTATTATTGGTTTGTTTCTGTCTATGACAAAGAGATTGAGTTAAATAATCACAACTGTTAGAACGCCCACTGTTCATTTTAAGCAATCTACATGCAAATGGGTCATATCTATCACTTGGTAATTAATTGGAAGTGGATTTTTAAAGAAGCTAGTGCTTTAGTTACTGTACACAAATTATTGCTGACATTAAATCTGGTTCCTTATCTGCTTATAGTCAATGTTAAAAATGTCTAACAAACAAACTTTTTCCATTTGTGAAAGTTAAACTGAACAATAACATTGTATCACCATCATAAAATAGGAATTCTCTAATGTATGAGAAACTTTAAAAAAAATTTAATATTACATCTTCCTTCCTGGCAACTAACACCTAAATTTGACAGTGTTTTCATATTTAGCAAGGCACTGCCATGATAAAGATGTTTGTTTGGTGGATTGGTTTTGTTTTCCTTTGTTTTGTTTAACTTGGCTTTAAAAGCTTTCCTCTGGCTACAAGGTATTTGAAGTGCCTTTAGAAGTCTGGGTCAAGTACATACAGAAAAAGTAAAACGTAAGAAAAAGAATAATATGAGCTGTATTGTGTCCCTCTCCCCCAAAAGATATGTTTAAGTCCTGTGAATGTAACCTTGTTTGCAAATAGGGTTTTTCTTTTGTTAGGGTAATGAGGTCATAAAGATGAGTCCTGAAAATAATCCCTTCTGAGAGGTGCCTTATAAAAACAGGTGAATGGACACGGAGATGCATACAGGAGGAACAGATTATGTGAGGATTCATCTACAAGCTAAGGAATGCCAAAGAATGCCTGGGGCTATGAAATGGGAAGACCTTCCTCTAGAGCCCATGCTCTGCTTGGACATTAGCCTCCATATCTGTTAATCAATACACTTCTGTTGTTTAAAGACACCCACTTGTGGTATTTTGTTATGGCAGCACTAAAAAACCAAGACAGAGGATAATCACAAGTTTATAGTCATTAATTAGAAACCACTATTCTTTCTTCATTGTTGTTGTTAGGTGCCTTCGAGTGGTTCTGACTCATTGTGACTGTACATACAGCAAAATGGTCCTGTGCCATCCTCACAATCATTGCTATGTTTGAGCTCATTGTTGCAGCCACTGTGTCAACTCATCTCGTTGATGGTCTTTTTTTTCACTGAGCATCTACTTCACCAAGCTTAATGTCCTTCTCCAGGGATAGGGCTCTCCTGATAACACGTCCAAAGTAAGTGAGACCAAGTCTCACCATCCTCACTGTATTTCTTCCAAAACAGATTTGTTTGTTCTTCTGGCAGTCCATGGTATATTCAGTATTCTTTACCAACATCATAATTCAAATATGTCAAATCTTCTTCAGTCTTCCCTTTTATTGTCCAGGTTTTGTTAATTCTTCTTCAGTCTTCCCTTTTATTGTCCAGCTTTAGCAAGCATATGAGGAAATTAAATACACCATGGCTTGGGTTGGGCATAGCTCAGTTATCAAAGTGACATCTTTGCTTTGTATGATTTTAAAGAGGTCTTTTGAAGCAGATTTGCCCAGTAAAATTTGTTGTTTAATTTTTTGGCTGCTGGTTCCATGGGACTTGATTGTTGATCCAAAGAAAATGAAATCCTTGACAACTTCAGTATTTTCTGTTTGTCCAGCTATGAGAATTTTTGTTTTCTTCATGCTGAGGTATAATCCATACTGAAGGCTGTAGTCTTTGATCTTCATCAGTAAGTGCTTGAAGTCTTCTTCCCTTTTTGGGGGGGAAGCAAATTTGTGTTATCTGCATATCACAGGTTGTTAATGAGTCTTCCTCCAGTCCTGATGCCATGTTCTTTTTCATATAATTCAGCTTCTTTTGATGTTTCCTGCATTGTTCAATATTTTGCCCATAGAATCCTTCAACATCAAAACTCAAGGTTTGAATTTTTTCTTCAGTTCTTTCAGTTTGAGAAATGCCAAGCGTGTTCTTCCTTTTTGGTTCTTTAACTCCTTGTTTTGACTGATAATATTGAGTTACTCCATTTTTGGTTTCCAGCAATGTAGTTAATTTGAGTCCTGTGTATTCCATCCAGCGAGGTTCATATGTATAATCATCATTTATGTTGTTGAAAAAATGGTATTTACAATGAATAAGTCATTGGTCTTAGAGAATTCTGTCATGTGATCTCTGGTGTCATTTCTATCACCCATGTCGTATTTTCCAACTACTAATCCTTTCTCTTTGTTTATAACTTTTGAGTTCCAATCACCAGTATTTATCAGTGCATCTCGATTGCATGTTTGATCAATTTCAGACTGCATAAATTGGTAAAAGTCCTCAAATTCTTCATCTTTGACATTAGCGATTGGTGCAAAAATTTGAATAATAGTGGTATTATTTGGTCTTCCTTGTAGGTGTATGAATATTATTCTGTCACTGACAACATTGTTTAGTTACTTAAATTAGCTAAATTTAACCATGGTTATTGCACGAATAATCTATGGTTGAATGAGAAACAGTAGAAAGGTAGCTAGTTAACACATCAAATCCTAGAAACATTTGTAATATGGATAAAAATGGGAAACATATTTCATTTCCCTGAATGTATGTCTGGCACCTCACAAATTGTGGCATTGTAGAGTGATTAAATACATAAATACAATAGCTAAACTTTGTGAGTTCAACTCCCCAACTCTTCATTTTCTATCCATGTGACTTTGAGAAAATTGTTTTAACTTTCTCTACCTTAGTTTTCTGTTGCAAAATGGCAGTAATAGCATACCTACTTCATAGAGTTTTCATACTTAGGTTCATACAAGCAAAGTATTCAGTATTCAGTGCTTGGCAGACAGTAAACACAATACCAGAGCATATTTACTTCTTTGGATGGTGCACTTGATATACAGTTTCATTTGCTATGCATAATAAAACATTTAGATGCCACTCCTTTTTCTCCTATTCTTAATTCTATAGTAGCTTCAGATTGTTTTCAAAAATTAAAATATTAGCTATGTTTTAAACATATTTAATGAATAAAATGAACAGGGAAGAGAAATAAGTCACTTATCTGATAGCTTTTACTTGATAGAAATGCATGACCCAATGAATTTATTACAAATTCTTTCATTCAGCAATTACTTTATATGTACCTAGTAAAGCAATAGTTTCTGGGTATGCACAGACAAATACTGTTTAGGCTTCATCCTTGAGAAAACTACAGTAGGGAGTTACACAATAAAACCATGATTAAAAAAATACCATGATTACCATGTGAAAAATGGTGTGATGGTGGTACTCAAAGGGTTGCTCTAAGCACAGACATTTCCTAAACTAGTTTTGTGACCATGACTATGGAAATGGATGGGAAAAAGGAATTGATACCTGGGTAGAGATCTGAAGTACAGTAATGAGGTATTGATTGAATAACGCAAAATGTATGGAGGCCATGTAAGCAGACCAGATGAGAAAGAGATGTGGCAAACTTAACATGGCAAGAGTGTGAGGTGATTGGAGAGAGATGAGGCTGAAAACGTAAGACGGCATAATCACAAAGCACCTAGTATATGATATTAAGAGGAAACACTTTATTTGAAGGTTATGGGGAGATACTGGAGGTTTTAAATCAGGAGAGTGACAAGATGAGTGTTGTGTTTCAGAGGATAACTTTGGGCAGTGGAAAAATAGATGGGAGAGAGTGTGTAGGAAGGTGGGAATGCCATTTGGAGGATGATGCATGAATAATGGTCAGAGATTTCTTTTTTAAAATTAAAAGGACTATCTTAAAGGTTCCAAAGAGGTAAGAGTAACAGGAGTTGGTATATGATTTCATGATGGATGGAGAAGATAAGAAAGGGGAGGACTTTACTTTCCTTCAATAATTAATTGGAGGTTAAAATTGAGGCTTTCCTTTTCATTCAGTTTATTATTCATAATTGTTGCTAATTCCCAATTATAATTATACTCCAGAAATCTTAATCTCAATATTCATCTTCTTCTGAGTAGCACTCTTCTGAAATCTTTCTGCTTTAATTAGTTTATTTTTCTTGGTGAATGTTCTTATTAAAAAAAAAAATTAAAAATAACCCATTGCCATCCAGTAGATTCCAACTTGTGGAGAACCTATGGGACAGAGTAGAATTGCACCACAGAGTTTCTAAGGAGTGGCTGGTGGATTCGAACTGCTGACCTTTTGGTAAGCAATTGTAGCTCTTAACCACTGGGCCACCAGGGCTCCATTTTTATAAATAGTCCTCAATTAAATCTGAAGTTAAATTTAAAACTGCCAGCTAATTTATGTAGGGTTCTTCAGTTCCAAAATTATTTTCACATGTATAAAATCAGGAAAATGTTCCTTTGTTATTAGAACATCATCCAGCTAAATCTTACAAATAGGGGTTAGTATGACAAAAGTATAATAGTCCAAAGTCTCTCAAAAGCACATTTTTTATTTCCAAACTGAACTGTGAACTGGATAACATGGATGATATTATACCTTGACAAAAAATAAGTGAAAAGCATGGCTAACTTTTTGCTAAGAATTTTTTTCTCTAAATGAAAATTAAAGTAACACCGGCAGCATGTCATTTTCTTGTTCTTATTAGCTATCTCTTTAAAATTGCTAAAAGAGAATTTACATCCCCTGTCAGGCAAAAGATAACTAAGCCCTGTAATGATACCACCTCCTCAGCATTATTAGGCTACTTGACAGAGAAAATGACTAACGCCTATGCAGAACCATGAACTACAGGGGGTCTAAACAAAACAGTAGGGAAAAAAATCCTATTCACCAATAAACTGAATAGTACTGATGGGCTATTAGTGTAGGAATGGTGAATGGATACTTAGCTATATGATTTCACCAGATCTGGAAAATATGTGGTTACTCACTGGCAAGTTCAGAATGCAACTAGGCTAGCTAGCAATGTAATCTAAGTCACTTTTTAAGAATATATGTTTGTCAAATAGCATCATTTGAAAAGTTATTATGAATGAAAGAAAAATACATAAAGGAACTTTTAAAATTTAAGTATAGAAATGTGAAACAAGTGGTTTCACAATTTAATCATATGATTCTAGTAGACTACAGAATTTATCATTTTATTCTAAAAGCCAAAATCATGCTACAAATTCTAGGTATGAGACATTCTACATCTTTTATAGTTATTTAATATTAAACCATGAGACATAAAAGATGCTTTAAAAAAAAAAAAAGGTTAAGTATGAAGATTTAACTTATTTATAAAGGCATACCTGGAGATGAATAATTCAGTTCACATGGTCTGTTCTGTTCTTGTACAAATATCCAATAATATCAAGAATTGACTTGAAACTTCTTTAGAGCTCTAAATAATTTAGATAAGAACTTTTCATATTGTGAGTTTAGTAAGGGAAAAGAAAGCAATTTTAGAACTCTGAAGCAAATGGACCCCATAGGTTTAATCGTGACAAATTAGAGTGTTTCCCCAATATTCAGTTCTAAACAGAAGACAGCTTTTATGCCTCAGGAGTAAAATTAAAATAAACAGCTATTATCTACTTGGAGAGTCAAAGTCATTAAAAATCAGATATACAATGACAATTCATGGCCAGTAAAGATTGTTTTACTGTACAAAAATGTTTGACATATATTATCTCATATTCCTCACAGCAAGCATTATGGAACGAGTATTTTAATTCTTATTTTACATGGTAAGTTCAGAGAAGTTGGTAATCTACCAATGCTACACAGCTCAGTGTGAAGACAAAGAAAACAAATCCAGGTTACTTTCTAATGAACTACTCACACTTCATACTTCAGTAAAGTTGATTTTAGGCCAACAAAGAAAGAAGATATTTTAAGGTCAAATTTTACTCACAGAAAAGAAGTTAGGAAAGAATGAGTTGCTGCTAGCTGAAAAGGTAGAGGGCACAGGAGAAAAAGAAAATGTAAAAGGTTCTATTAATGGAAAAAAACAAATTAAACAGTGCTAGAATTTTTTTTTTTTTTTAGAATTAGCTGTGGAAATATCCTGATTTTATGTGTTTTCTTTTTGAAATAAAATATATTTAATTTATTAGTTTCAAGCTCATTTGAATAATTATAATCTTTAATAATAATTTTTTTAATATTTATTGCATAAATTCTCTTTTCTTTAATAAGACTCCAAAACTATTTTAGGGGAACTGATTAGCTAATGGAGCCCTGGTGGCGCAGCGGTTAAGAGCTTGGCTGCTAACCAAAAGGTTGGTAGTCTGAACCCACCAGCTGCTTTGCAGGAGAAAGATGTGGCAGACTGCTTCTGTAAGGATTAAAAAAAAACCATAAAAAAATGATGTGAAAAAACGATGAGAAAGATGTGGCAGACTGCTTCTGTAAGGATTACAGGCTTTCAAATCCTGTGGGGCAGTTCACTGTCCAATAGGGTCTCTCTGAGTTGGAATCCACTTGACAGTAATGGGTTTGGCTTTTTGGTTTTGATCTAGTCAGTTAAACACTAGCAGTTGTTAAGAGTTTAGCTGCTAACCAAAAGGTCGGCAGTTGGAATCAACCAGCCACTCCTTAGAAACCTTATGGGGCGGTTCTTCTCTGTCCTATAGGGTTTGTAAGAGTCGGCATTGACTCAACAGCAATGGGTTTAATCTCCCTTTGTGAAAATAAAAATAATTCTAATATGTGATTCAAAAGTTCCAGTGAGGATTAAATTAATGTATACAATAGTGCTTTTTATACTATAAAATTTTTCATTATGGTTGAAAAATGTTATCATTGTGGAATCTATTTCTTCTTGAGTTAAACAGGCTTAGAGACCTGATGGAAATATCAGAAGAAAAATGCAAGTAATGATTTTGATCTGCAATGGCTGTCCATTATGCCATATTGGAAGTCAAGACATTCAGAAAAACTGGATGGTGCCCAGCTACCATTAATGAACATTTTGATCAAAGATTAAATAGAAGAATTCTGATTAAAAGAGGGAAAACACAGGACAGAATTTCAAATTCTCATAGAATCCAGACTTTCTGGAGCCATGGAGGCTGGATGAACTCCCAAAATTATTGCCTTGAGATAATCTGTAATCTTAAATCTTAAACCAAAAATAACCCCCGAAGTCTTCTTAAAACCAAAAAAATAGTTTAGTTTAACCAGTAAAGAATGTCTGCCTTGAACATTGTGCTTTCTTAAGAACTATCTATACGGGATCAAATGGACAATAGATACTTAAAGGATTAGATAGGAAACTTAGGGGAAGTGATTTATGTTAATGAGAGAGAAACAATTTGGAAAATGAGCGTGAGAATGATTGCACAACTTGAAGAATGAAATCAATATTACTGAATTGTGCATGCACCAAAAAACCAAACCAGTGCCGCTGAGCTGATTCTGACTCATAGCGACCCTATAGGACAAAGTGGAACTGCCCCATAGAGTTTCCAAGGAGCACCTGGCAGATTTGAACTGCCGACCCTTTGGTTAGCAGCTGTAGCACTTAACCACTACACCACCAGGGTTTCCATGTAGAAGTTGTTAAATTGGTGGATGTTTGCTGTGTATATTTTCAACAACAACAAATAAATAAAATAAATTAAAAAAAAGTAGTCTTGATCTGTTATATGCCTTATTACAGAACAGAAAGAATATGTCAAATTATAAATACGTTCTCACTGTATTTAATTTGAAGATATTAAAATTTTACTTATTAATGTCTTAAAAGTATTTTAACATTAAAAAAAAAAATTGCCATGGAGTTGATTCCAAGCAGAACTGCCCCATAGGGTTTCCAAGGAGCACCTGGTGGATTTGAACTCCCACCTTTTGGTATAAAAGACAGTAGTTAAATCCAAGTAGTCATAGGACTGCTCATAGTAGCACAATTTCATGTTTTAGTTATGTTCTAGATATTTCAAAACATTATGTTTTGAAAACATGACTCATTGCTTTTTTATACAAAATGTACTTTTCATAGTCAAAAATGATCAAAAATCAGTAGTCAGGTGCTTGTGATATTTCATTACAATAACTTAGGTAATGTTTTGTAACACTTTATTAGCCCTTTATTTGCTGGTCACTTTATTACTTTAATATAGCTAATTTTTATGCACCATTAAGCCATACACTTCTTCAAACAGTGATTAAATTTTGTAAAAAGTCAAGCTGCTAAAAACTAACCAAGTTTGCTCATGAATCAAGGTAATTACTGCTTGTTTCAGTAAACGAATTATTAAAACCTGAATAGTTGTGCTTCCTTTGGTTCCTATAAAGTCATGGCTTTTAATGTATTTATAGGGAAGGCATGTTTTACTAAAAAATAAAAAAAAAGAAAGTTTAAGGTTTAGGAGCATCCTTAACCAACACCGTAGCCATACTGAGAGCAGTAAAAAGTTAAACTAGTATTTACAGGGACCCGACATACATGCATTGCCCTTCTGTAGGGTTGATTCCAAGTCATGGTAACCTGATATATACAGAGTAGAACTGATCATAGGGTTTTCAAGATTGTGACCAGTTGCCTCTGGTTGGGTTCAATTCACCACCCTTTTGTTTTTTGTTTTAACTTCTTTTGTTGTACTTTAGATGAAGGTTTACAGAACAAACTAGTTTCCCATTAAACAATTAACACACATATTGTTTTGTGACATTGGTTGCCAACCCCTTGACTTGTCGACACTCTCCCCTTCTCACCCTTGGGCTCCCTGTTACCAGTTTTCCTGTCCCCTCCTGCCTTCTCATCCTTGCCCCTGAGCTGATGTGCCCATTTAGTCTTGCTTTGTTTTATGGTTCTGCCTAATCTTTAGCTGAAGGGTAAACCTCAGGAGTAACTTCAGTACTGAGGTATAAGGGTGTCCAGGGCCCACACTCTCGGAATTTCTCCAGTCTCTGTCAGGCCAGTAAGTCTGTTTTTGTGTGTGTGTGTGTGTGTGTGAGTTAGAGTTTTTCGAGCCACCAACATTTTGGCCAATAGTAGAGTGTTTACATACATTAACTTACTTCTATGATCAAAATGAACATTGCTAAATTATCACACAGATTTTAGAAATAGGTAAGCTAGAACTCTGAGAAATTAAGTAACCTTTCTAAGTTTACAGAGCTAATAAGTGGTGAAGCCAGAATCCAAACTGAAGTCTATTTGAATGACTGGTTCACATTCTTTCTAGTATCCTTCCTACATTACTTCAAAACCACGACGAAATCATAACCCTGGTTGTCACAGACTAAATACCAGATACCCATTTTTCACATTTAATATCAAATGTACCTGTTAGTTGAATGTAATAATCTTTTTGAAAGTAGACATAGTTTTCATTCAATAAAATACTAATTATTAAAGGAAAAACATGTATGAAAAGGTAATGACTAGAATTACTGAGTTTTTTGAAGAAGCGTATGCACAATGCTATGAAAATAAAACCTTTCTGATCCATTAAATCAGAGATGAAAAAAGTATTTTTATATGTTCACTAGATACATGGGCAAGCAAAATATCAAAGACCAAACAAATAGTCAGATATGCATTTAATAGAGCATATAATTTCTAGCTGTCTTCACTACTGGTAAAATACCTGTAGCAACAATAAAGTGCTTTTTGAAGCATAAAATTAAAATAATTTCTTCAGGATTTTTGCCATTATTATGAGTAGAAAATTAGGACATTATTAAGAGAGTCATTGTTTCAGATTAAGTTATTATATAATGCACAGGTAAATGTTGTCTAACACAGACCTTCCCAAAACGGCATTTCTCAAAATTTTAACCAAATACAAATAGTTGGTTAAATACAAAAAATATTTTATATGTTCATGTAACTTAGAAAATATACAGGGTGAATGAATCTAAATAGGTCTATCTGTCTCTGCATCAGTAGGTTCAGATACAAAATCCTGGGCAGGAGGCATCTGATTATCTGAGTTCAAGTTATAAGTAACTGCTCTACCTTTCAGAGAGTGCCGAAAAATCAAATATTTGAAACGTCATCTCTCAGAAGACTCACATACTGGGAAAATTTTATGCATCTGAAGAGTATTTCACATGCTGGACACCCATAAAATTATCTATTATCTACTGCTATACAGGAACTCGTGCTGTCGAGTCGTAGCCGTAGCTCTAACCAAAAGGTTGTCAGTTTGAATCCACCATGTGCTACTTGGAAACTTGATGGAGCAATTCTACTCTGTCGTATAGGGTCGCTATAAGTTGGAATCAACTTGATGGCAATGGGTTTGGTTTGTTTGGTTACGTGAGGTATTCAGAAAGTATTTCATAAAACTGCATTTTATGATGTATGTACAGATTTCCAAATTACTTCTCAAGCCATCGGTAAGATCAACTAATGATAAATAAGACTTTATGAAATTTAGATTGATTGCAAAAATCTTCTCTGGGTTTGGTAGACTTGAATATCTCTTAAGTTTATTCTTTAGTTTCCCCTAGTAATTTTCTATGTTGACAAAAATCCATAGCATTTATTGAGTTTTTCTATATGCCAGGCACTGTGTGTATCAGTTTAAATATATTAACATGAATACCTACAACACTAGTGCAGTGCTAGGGATTATAAAGCCAATTTTAAAGATGAGAAAATGGTGCCCCAAAAAGATTAAGTAACTTTCTAACTTTTGATATTTCACAAAAAAATAATAGCCAGAATTAAAAGTCAAACCCTTGTGTGTCAGGCTGAAATTTATACACCCATACACACACTTCCTTCCTTATATTTGTTTTATCCCACCACAACAGCCTTTCACTGTGACTTAGGGTATCTTGAAATTTCGAGGATTTAGAATACCAAATTTGTTAAAATTTCTGTAGCAATTATATGGTTTAGGTTTTGCCAGACTATTAGTGAGGATATAAATTAGTACCATAAAGAAAGGCAGTAATTCTATTTATCCCTGAATCTCTCTAGTTCGTGTTTCTGAGCTGGATTTGTAGAGGAGGTATATGATGCCTTCATATCGACCCTTAGAGTTTTTAGTTAACTGGGTAGTTCATTTGGAATGACTCAGTACTTTGAATCTGAACTTTAAAACAAAACAAAAACACTTGCCTGTTTTGCAAATTGACCAATTATGCATCAAGGTTTTTCTCTGACATCCAAAAACAACTTGTGATTTAATGATTCAAAGCACCTTTTTTTCCCTTTTTAAAAAATCACTTTTAGTTGTTTGGGATTTTAGTTTCATTCTAATTATATTTCCTAATTCTGTAATGTGAGGTTGGATCTTTATCTGAAATCTTCGTGAGTACTTACTCAAAATATACCTACAGTTCCAGTCTTGTAGCTGACAGGTTATTATTTCACCTGTAACTTTTCATTTTAATTTCAACAAGATGTTATTTAAAGACACTCTTCTATTCCTGGTAATCCTGAAATATGTCAGTCATTTGAAAACGAAGTTTCAAAATATATCTACTGAATAATCAGCAGTAATCATAGAGAATAACTCTGCTTATTAAGTCTCTTTGTACCCGCGTGTAAGCCAAGGCTTTGAAGAAGGCAATTCACAAATCACTGCCATGGAAGAATGAATACTGAATTAGGAAGGTTAATATTGCAGTCTGTACTTATTGTAAATCTATGAATCTCAGTTTCATTGTATATAAAATGGGCTTATTAAAATATCCGCTGCTAATATAATAAGTAATATAATAAGGCACTTAATCTGATGAAGGGCGCTTCTGCATGAAAGCAACTTGAAAATATTTAAAGGTCAAGCAAATTTATCCCAAAACCGAGGTCAGCTAGCACAGTTGTTGAGTTTTAAGAGTTTTTAATATGATATCAAATATATGATTGGCAAATACTTTCTCCCAGTCTATTATCTTTTTCTTTCTTTTAACAGTCTCTTTTGCAGTGAGTCAGAATTGACTGCACAGCACTGGGTACTGGGTTCTTTTGCAGAGCAAAAGTTTTTAATTTTGATCAAGTCTAATTTAACATTTTTTTTTCTTTCATTAAGATCATGCTTTTATTTTTTATCTAAAAGCTCTTCACCAACCCCAAGGTGATGCAGATTTTTCCTGATGTTTTCGTTTTGAATTTTTATGTTTTACATTTTATATTTAGGTCTTTGATCCATTTTGAATGAGTTTTTTAAATAAGACATACATATATATTTATGTGAAAGCTCATTTTTTTCTGCATTTATATATCCAATTGTTCTAGCATCATTTGTTGAAAGGGCTTTTCTTTTTTCTTTGATTTACCTTTACACTTGTGTCAAAAATCAGCTATTTTGCAGGACTTCAGTTCTAGGCTCTCTATTCTGTTTCTTTGATCCATGTGCTTATCCTTTTGCCAATACAACACTCCTTGATTAATTTAGTTTTAGAATAAGTCTTTAAAACAGGTTAATGTCAGTTATGCAAATTTGTTCTTTTTTTCACATTTTTTTTTCTTTTGGTATTCTAGTTCCTTTGCCTTTAGAATCAGCTTGTCAATAACAACAAAAATGCTTGTTAGAATTTTATTGGATCTAAAAATTCAACTTGGGGAGTTGATATCTCAACAATATTGAGTATTCCAGACCATGAAGGCATTTATATCTTTCTATTAATTTTGATTTTCTTTATTTCAACAGTGTTATAATTTTTCAACATACTCATCCTGTACATATTTTTTTTCAGATTTATACCAATAACTTTACCTATAATTATTTTATGCTATTTTTCTTTTATTATAGGTAATTTTTTAAAATTCAACTTACGTTCTATGTTCTTCTTTGTTGGTATAAAGTAATACATTCCACTTCTGTATGTTCACCTTATATATCTTGTCACCTTTCTGAACTCATTTATTTATTCTAAGAGTAGTTCTTCTTTGAATATTTGGAATTTTCTATATAGAAAATCATGTCTTCTGTGAATAATGACTATTTGACTCTTTGCAGAAAAAAAGGAAAAACAGAACACTATTTAAAGGGAACTTGTAAGCAGATTCTTTAACTCCTTTTCTGCATATATTAGTTTTTTATTGCCGTGTAATAATATCACTGGAAACCCTGGTGGTGTAGTGGTTAAGCGCTATGGCTGCTAACTAAAAGGTTAGCAGTTTGAATACACTAGGTGCTTCTTGGAAACTCTGTGGGGCCCTTCTACTCTGCCCTGTAGGCTTGCTATGAGTCAGAATCGATTCGACGGCAACAGGTTTGGTTTTTGTTTTGTTTTGTTTTTTTTAATAATATCACCACAAACTTATTGCCTTAAAACAATACGCATTTATTATCTCATAGTTTATGTGGGTCAAGAGTCTGGGCACAGGTTACCTGGGTTCTGTGCTTCTGAGTTTCACATTGCTAAAATCAAGGTGTTGACTGGGATTGTGGTCTCATCTCAAGGCTCAACTAGGGTAGGATCCATGTCCAAGTTCATGTTGCTGGCTGTAGCCTAGAGTCCACCATCAGTTCCTGGTGGGTTTTTGGATGGAGGCTATGCTCCATTCCTCAACCTCCTCAAAAGGGTTGTTTGCTTCATCAAAGCCAGAAAGAGTCTTCTGGCAAGATGAAAGCTACAATCTTATGTAATATAATCACGTATTGAATACTACCAACCTTGCCATAGTCAGTTATGCAAATTTGGTTTGAGGCAAGCCAAAGATCTTGCCTACACTCCGGGGGAGGAGGCTAAACAATGCTATGAATGCCAGGAGGTGGGGGTCATAGGGACCACCTTATAATCTATTCCTCACACTGTGGTTCCCTCCTTTTGGAGTTTTGTCCCCCACTAATTCCTTTCATTTTGACAGTCTCACACTTCAAATTCTGCCTTTTCAGTCCTGTGAAAAGTACTTTAGTCCTGTAAAAATGCTGCCTTTAACCTTGATTCTATCTGTTGCTATAGTTTGCAAAGTAACGTTAAGGATAAAGCTGTGGTGAACATGGAACTTAATTTGCTTATTCTTCCTATTAAGTAATTGAGTTCTCAAGCCTTGCCTGTGTTTGTTGCTCTCAAGTGTCTTAAAATTATAAATATTTCCTATCTTTTTCATTTTTTATAGTATGAGAGTTAGTCTGATGTAAGCTACTGTTGCTTCTACTTGATAAAATTATACATTTTTTTCTTATTCTATCTATTGAGAGTATTTCTTTACTCCTAAATTCAAAGGTTGGAGTTTTAGCCCTATTATTACTAACTTCCTTGGACTTGAAATGAAATTCTGTGGTAAATGGATAACAATGTAGTAGCATATTTTTATGCAAATAATGTGTGCCTTCTGTATTTGTTTGCCAACTGTGCCCTCCTCTTATGAGGCATTTTCATAAGCAAGCTATGCTAATTTTTTTTTGCAGTAACATGTTAAAAAAAAATTTGGGATAGAGGTGCTTAGGAAAATACCTTGCTAGGGGAGGGCATATTTGGCAAAAAAGGGTAGAAGGCACATGTTATTTCCATAAAAATATGACATTACTCATAAGATTTAGTCAAAATGAATTTCACTAGAATTGCAATCCTATAAAGAGACACTAGAAATTTCACATTTAGTAAGTTGTTATTTTTGTTGTTGTTAGTTGTTGTCAAGTTGGTTCTGACTCATGGTCACATTATGTATAACGAAAGGAAACATTGCCCAGTCCTGCACCATCCTCACAATCTTTGGTATGTTTGATCCCATTGTTGCAGCCAGTGTGTCAATCCATCTCATGGACTCTTTGCCTTGTTTTTGCTGACCCTCTACTTTACCAAATATGATGTCCTTTTCTAGCAATTGGTCTTTTCCTGATGATGTGTCCAAAGTAAGCAAGATGAAAGATGACCATCCTTGCTTCTAAGAAGCACTCTGGGTATATTTCCTCCACAACAGATTTGTTCATCCTTTTGGCAGTCCACAGTATATTCAATATTCTTCATCAATGCCACAATTAAAATGTGTCAACTCTTCTTTGGTCTTCCTCTTTCAGTGTCCAACTTTCACAGGCATAAGATGCAATTGAAAAGACCGTAATTTGGGTCAGGTGCACTTCAGTCATCAAAGTGACATCTTTGCTTCTTGAGACTTTATAACCCAAATTTAAACTCTATTATTTTTGATGCCCCTCTGCCAAATTTATCTTTAATAATCTTCATTAACTACGTACTTACTGCTTTTCATGTTGGCTCATTTCTAAACATATGCATCTAATTTTAACGGCAACTTCTAGTCTTGTTTTCAAATGAAGACTTAACACAGAAACAAAAACTTGATAACCATGCAAGTTCATGGAATGTAATCCAAGAAAATCTGAATATGGCAAGTTAAATGAAAAGTTGAATATTGACTAAAAAAAACTCTCATCTTCCTGTAAGTACAATGATATTATTCTTTTTGTCATCGGGCATACCAGCATGAATATGGACAATCTTTTCACTTGGTTTCAAACATGTTATGATTCAGGTTATCACATTTGGGGAGCAGCAAATATATTCTACTTAGTTTCTGGAAATATGTGCATCCAGAAGGACATACCAAAGATGCACGCTCTCCTTGCAGTAGTGTAAAATTACTGTCTGGGATGTGAATTCCTAGCCAAGGACTGTATTTTCCAGCTACACATTTTTCCTTAGATGGTACCTTGTGACTAGATCTCATCAACTCAACAATAAAAGTTGAAGTGATAGGTAGTATTTCTAGGCTAAGGTGGTTAAGAAATAGATATTACTTCTCCACTCTTTTTTTTTTTTTTCCTTCACCCTATACTTTCTTCTCCTTCTTCTGCTAGCTTGACACAAGCATGGTGACTTTGAAGTTGAAGATGGCAGATATAGAAGGTGCCTGGGTTCCTGTATTGCTACTATATTGTAGGAAAGCTACCTGCCAACTGGGATAGCCATTTGGATTTAGACTAGAAGTAAATATTTCTCCTGTTGGATCCGTTATGTGTTTTTGAGCTAAGAGTTATCATTATCTTAACAATGTATAATAAAAAAAGATACTTAGAATGTAATTCATCATACTGAATGATATAATCATTTGTGAATTGTTTACATTTGTAAGCATTCATTTAACTGAAGCTCCACCCTAAATTGGGAAAATGGGATTCGGTTTAATTTGGTGTAAAACATCTCAAAATGCCTTGGATGAGATAGCAAACACCTATTTCCTTTGTCATAATAGTTACTGAGAAACAAATTACCCTAGAACTCTGTAGCTTAAGTCAACAATCATTTGTTATCTCACAGTTTCTTTAGATCAGGGATCTGGGCATGGCTTACCTGGGTGCCTCTGGCTCAAAGTCTGTCATAGGCTGAAATCATGTGTCTGATGGCTTGCAATATGTCGCTAGGCTTGCAAGAAAGATGATCTGATTCCAAGCTCCCTCATTAGGCCACTATGTTACCAATGCCAATAGTTTCAGCAGAATTTTGCATTCAATCATTTTGTTATTTCTTAATATATTTTTACATATTTATTTTTCCTAAAATGCTAATTACTTATATTACAGCAATATGGAAAAAAAAAACTTGAAAGTTATTTCATCTAGACTGATATGTCTGTTATCTTTATTTTTGTATTTAAAAAATTCCTTTCAATTCATCATGGCTAATTCTTGAGAACCTAATCATTATATATTTCAGTGTGCCTGTAGTGATGAAGTAAATTGTTCATTTTAAACATCCTCGATGTTTTCAGATAACTGTGTAGCTCCATTTTCTGACACCTTGCATTGTCTTGCAAAGGGTAGAATCCTGAAGCAAACACTTTTATCATCATTATTAGGGATCATCAACACAAACTGAAGTTTTCGTTTAACACTTTGTTCTTTTTCAAAGCATTTTCACACCCAAGAAAGTTATTTGAGCTTCACAGCTTTTTATGGAGTTTCATTATTTTTCACAAAATTTCTCATGTGCAATTTTGATTTAGAACCTGAGTGAACCAAGAGTTAACTTACAAGTAAAAGTTTTTCAGTTCCAAAGGGCTAATTTTCTTAAGCACATAAAATGACAAGATTGCTTTCTCAACAACAACACAAAAACAGTTCTTTGGACATTGCTCTTTGCAGTGTATATGGCACCATGCTGAGAGTAATGATCTCTTCCTGATAGCAAAAATTTGACAATGCTGTAAAAGGCCAAAAATTATTTTCATTTCAGAAAGATTTTTTTAAAGTTGTTTTTTTTTTCAGGTTTTATTGAATTTTTTAATCAATGCTGAATCTTCTTTTCTCCAACATGTACAAAGCATAATAATCTCATGTGGAGCATTTGGTTCCCAAAGAAAATTCAAGAGAAAAAAAGAAAAAAAACAGGCAGCTACATATATTTTTCCTTCTGATGAACAGAGAATATACCCCAGAAAATTTAATAATCTTGATATTAAGACTCTTCCTTTTTGAGATCTTGGGAGATCTTGAGACTATTAGTTTCCATTGTCTTCTATTTTAAAGGGTTATCTCTGTAGAAAGTACTGTTTTTTTTTTTTTTTCCTCCACAGAGTACAAATTACAGGACCAGGGGTTTACAGGGATTATTGGTTAGATCTTTGCTCTTTTCCACATTCTCTTTCCAGTCACATTTCTGCAAAAAATGGAAAAATAAGAAAGTATTCTTACTAGTTAACATCTTGTTCAGGCTTTTGTTTATTCTGGCTACATCAAGCCACCAAATAAAATATCTTGGAAAAAAAGTTTTGTGATTTTCTGGGGGTAGATGAGGGGGAAAAACAGCCCTTTATTTTCTGTATTAGACCTTTTTAGGAGCAAAAAAAAAAAAAAAAAAAATTGTGATAGAGCAAATAAAAGAAAGCATTGAGTCATTGATTCTGCCTTCTTGGGTTATAAATAAGTTTTGAAATTCAGACATTCTTTTATTTCATCACAAACTGTTTAAAAGTTAAAACCCTAGCTTAGTTGTATAAAGGTACACTTATATTCAGCCATTTTTACATTCATCAGTTTCTTTTGCTTAACTTCTCTTGGTGATCTGGTAGCTTATTCTGGAGCCAAACTGGGAAGTAGAGGATGGGATGTGAGGTGGAGATAGGAAGCGAGATGAGGGGAGTAAAATTTTGATTATCTTTTTATTATGTCTATATAAATGAGAAAATATATATTAGATATCTTAAAACCCTATGGGGCAGTTCTACTCTGTCATATACTGTCACTATGAGTTGGAATCAACTCGACGGCATATAAAAACACAATGATAATTTTAACACTTCTTAAATTTCTCTACTTTGTATTTTTAATTCCAAATTTCTAAAAAAGGTATATATTGGTTTACAAAGATATATTATAAGGCATAATCATTTCTTGTTTCCAGTGTTTCTGCAATGCAGCTAGAAAATTCACCCAGTTTAAAGCGGAAACATATGTTATTGATATTATTTCCTTATTGTTGTTGTTAGGCATCATCAAGTTGGTTCCAACTCATCACAACCCTATTTACAAGAGAAGAAAACACTGTCCTGCGCCATCCTCTTGATTGTTGTTATGTTTGAGCCCATCGTTGCAGCCACAGTGTCAATTCATTTTGTTGAGGGTCTTCCTCTTTTTTGCTGATCCTCTGCTGTACCAAGAATGATACCCTTCTCCAAGAACCGATCCCTCCTGATAACATGTCCAAAGCATGTGAGATGTAGTCTGGCCATCTTTGGTTCTAAGGAACATTCTGGCTACACTTCTTCCAAGACAGATTTGTTGGTTCTTTCGGCAGTCCATGCTATATTCAATATTCTTCGCCAACACCACAATTCAAAGGCATCAATTCTTCTGTAGCCTTCCTTATTAATTGTCCAGCTTTTGCATGCGTGTGAGGCAACTGAAAACACCACGGCTTGGGTCTTAGTCTTCAAGTTGACATCTTTGCTTTAAACACTTTAAAGACACTTTAAAGAGGTCTTTTGCAGCATATTTGCTCAATGCAATGTGTCATTTGATTTCTTGACTGCTGCTTCCATGGATGTTGCTTGTGGAAACAAGTAAAATGAAATCCTTGACAACTTCCATTGCTTCTCTGTTTGTCGTAATGTTGCTTATTGGTCCTGTTGTGAGGATTTTTGTTTTCTTTCCATATTTCAGGCTGTGGTCTTCGATCTTCATCAGTAAGTGCTTCAAGTCCTCTTCACTTTCACCAAGGAAGGTTGTGTCATCTGCATAATGCAGGTTGTTAATGAGCCCTTCTCCAATCCTGATGTCCCGTTCTTCATATTGTCTAGCTTCTTGGATTATGTGCCGAGCATACAGATTGAATAAGTATGGTGAAAGAATACAATCCTGATGCATACCGTTCCTGACTTTAAAACCACACAATATTCCCTTGTTCCATTTGAAGGACTGACTCTTGATCTATGTGCGGGTTCCTCATGAGCACAATTAAGTGTTCTGGAATTTTCATTTTTTGCAATTTTATCCATAATTTGTTATCAGCCACACAGTTGAATGTGTTAATATCTTTCTGGTATCTTCTGCTTTCAGCCAGGATCCATCTGACATCAGCAATGATATCCCTGGTTCCACATCCTCTTCTGAATCTGGTTTGAATTTCTGGCAGCTCCCTGGCAATGTGCTGCTACAGCTGCTTTTGAATGATCTTTAGCAAAATTTTGCTTGCATGTGTGGTTTTAACGATGTTGTTTGATAATTTTCACATTCTGTTGGATCATCTTTCTTTGGAATAGGCATAAATATGGATTTCTTCTGGTCGATTGGACAGATAGCTGTGTTCCAAATTTTTTGGTGTAGACGAGTGAGCAGTTCTAGTGCTGCATCCCTTTTTTGAGGCATCTTTATTGGTATTCTGTCAATTCCTGGAGCCTTGTTTTTCGCCGGTGCCTTCAGTGCAGCTTCATCCTCTTCCTTCAGTACCGTTGGTTCCTGGTCATATGCTGTCTCCTGAAATGGTTGAACATCAACCAGTTCTTTTTGGTAGAGTGACTCTGTGTATTCCTTCCATCTTCGCTTTGATGTTTCTTGCATTAATACTTTCCCTGTAGAATTCTTCAGTTTTGAAGCTCGAGGCTTGAATTTTTTTCTTCAGTTCTTTCAGGTTGAGAAATGCCAAATGCGTTCTTCCCTTTGATTTTCTAACTCTGGGTATTTGTACATGTCATTATAATACTTTTCTTTGTCCTCTCTAGCTGCCCTTTGAAATCTTCTGCTCAGCTCTTTTACTTCATCATTTCTTCCATTTCCGTTCTTATTATTAGCCTGGTGAAAATATATTGAAACAATCCTTTTTATGCCTAATGTATCTGGTAGGCTACTTAGGAATCGAACCATTTCCAAGAAAAAAGAGCTCCCATAGAGAATCATTCCTCATTTCAAAGCAGTCTTATGGATGAAGAAACTTTCTTGTCCATTGTTTTTGCAAAGACATTTGCCTATTTCAAGGTCAAACAATATAAAATTTACCATTTTTAGAAGTGTTTCTAAATTATTTGATGCATGTTTTCTTAAAGAAAAAATACTGAACAGAAGTGACACCTTTTTGATTGCTCAGGTGATCATTTTGACCTGATTTTGATATAGCAAAAAACTGCATTTGTACATTCCCTTCCTAATAACTGTCCCCTTTGACTTTATAAGATACCATGTTTAAGTTTTTCATGTTTTCTTAAATCTGAGAAATTAGTTATTCATGGTAATTATGATGACATACAAATAAAGAGTATATAAATTCTGAATACCATCATAGGGGGTCTTCCATAGAGTCGAGTTTTTAGGTTTGGGTGCAGGTCTTTAGGTTAATTTAATCAGTTATAATCAAGTCAATTCCAACTGGTGGAAACTCCATGTGTGTGAGAGTAGAACTAAGTCCCATAGGGTTTTCAGTGGCTGATTTTTCAGAAGTATACTGCCAGGCCTTTCTTCCAAGGCACTTCTGGGTATATTTGAACCACCAACCTTCCTGTTAGTAGCCATACATGTTAAACATTTGTACCACCCAGGGATTCCTAGACAAGTTTAGGACCATTATTTACTGGGTCTGTGCTGTTATTTGCGTTTTAAAACGGCTGAGGCCTGATAAATACAGGGTTAATGTAGTTTCTACCAAGAGGGAAAATAGAAAAATTGAATAATCTCACGCTGTGTTGAACAAGAGTTATGCTTTTTTACTTTGATAATGCCATCCTTAATTTACCTTGCTAGCAGAAGAAGAGTAGATGGATTAGTCAAATTCATTTTGATAAACTCCTCTCCATCATTATCAGTATTTTCATATTTATAGGATTTTCAGTAGGAGTAGGGAATACCAGACCATTCTTAAATAGTTCTCCTGACACCATTCCTCCCCTGAAGTGAAATCTGGAAATTATTTGGCAAACTCTGAGTGAACTTTGAAAAGAAGTTGAATTTGTGGATTCTGTGAATTGACATGTTAAAAACAAGTTCTCAGTGGAAGTTGCCAAGGCTTTAATCAGAGAAAATTGACTCAGTTTGAAGTAGTTTGAGTTCAAATAAAAGATGTGCTAAGATTTCAGATATGGTGCTTTATTTTGAAACCATTCCAGCAGATTCGATCTGTAAATAAGTTTAAGTACATGATAGCATTACCTATCTAGCTGCATTGGGGATGATTTTAGATTTTATGTTGAATATTGTATACTCTGAGATTACATTTTGTGCCAGATAGGATAAAATATAGAGTTTACAAGTTCCCAAATATTTGAATGATATACACTGTACTTGAAAGTTTACACAAAGAAATTAAGGAAGATACTAATATTCTATAATATTCATACTGAAACCACATATTTTTTTATCCTGCTTGTCCAAATTGCAGTCTTTTATTCATTCACAGATTTTTTTTACTTAGTACATTCATGTGATTGTCTGCTTTTCAAGATATTTTCTGCTTCTCTTTTAAGAGAATGAGGTTGTCAAGTTTCACAAGCTGCTGCTATCCTTCGGAAGCAGAACATGCATTGCAGAAATTGCCTTAAGTTTAATCATAGTTTATGCTAGTTCACTTTTCTTCAATTTGTAGCAGAATAAAACGAATCATTTCAGAATCATTCACTGATTTTACATGTCAGAAAAGTTATTTGATTTTACACTAGGTTTTAAATATCTACCTACATGTATTTCTTTATAATAAGGCAAAGTATAAATTGAGGTCTTCGTGATTATCAGAAGTTACTCACCTAGCCACTCTTCTTTGAAGTTGCTTTTTATTTAGAGCACAACATAGAACAAATTGATGGAAGAAACATAATCCTTAGAATATGTATTGTTATTGATAAGGAATATACCATGAATGATGATTTGCACTGATTAGTATACTAAGAACCTCTTGTCATCGAGTCAATTCCAACTCACAGCAACCATATAGGACAGAGAAGAACTGCCCCATAGGGTTTCCAAAGAGGAGCTGGTGGATTTGAACTGCCAGCTTATTGGTTAACAGCCAAGCCCTTAGACACTACACCACCAGGGCTCCAATTAGTATTTACGGGAAAATAGTATATCTTAATGATTAGTGTATGAAGATACACAGTTCTACAATAATGTTAAACCACAACATTTATTTAGTACAAAACATAAACTGTATTTTTTGCATGAAATCTGATGTGACTGTTTTTACAAAAACTTTAGGGAGCTTAAATTATCTATGTTCTAATATGTTGTTGTTGTTAGGTGCCTTCGAGCCTGTTCCGACTTATAGCAATAACAGAACGAAACACTGCCCAGGCCTGAGCCATCCTCACAATCTTTGTTATGCTTGAGCCCATTGTTGCAACCACTGTGTCAATCCACCCAGTTGAGGGTCTTCCTCTTTTGCATTGACCCTGTACTTTACCAAGCATGATGTCCTTCTCCAGAGACTGATCCATCCTGACAACATGTCCAAAGTATGTAAGACATAGTCTCGCCATCCTTGCTTCTAAGGAATGTTCTGGTTGTACCTCTTCCAAGACAGATATGTTCGTTCTTTTGGCAGTTCATGGTATATTCAGTATTCTTCACCAACACCACAATACAAAGGTGCCAATTCTTCTGTCTTCCTAATTCATTGTTGAGCTTTCACATACATATGATGTGATTGAAAATACCATGACTTAGGTCAGGCATGCCTTAGTCTTCAAGGTGACATCTTTGCTTTTCAACACTTTAAAGAGGTCTTTTCAGCAGATTTACCCAATGCAATGCATCTTTTGATTTCTTGACTGCTGCTTCCATGCATGTTGATTGTGGATCCAAGTAAAATGGTGCTTATTGGTCCAGTTGTGAAGATTTTCGTTTTCCTTATATTGAGGCGTAATCCATACTGAGGGCTGTGGTCTTTGACCTTCATCGGTAAGTGCTTCCAGTCTTCTTCTGTTTCAGCAAGGAAAGTTGTATCATCTGCATAATTCAGGTTGTTAATGAGTATTCCTCCAGTCCTGATGCCCTGTTCTTTTTCATATAGTCCTGCTTCTCAGATCGTTGCTTAGCATAAAGAATGAATAGGCATGGTGAAAGGATACGACCCTGACACACACCTTTCCTGACTTTAAGCTACACAGTATCCCCTCGTTCTGTCCAAACAACTGCCTCTGGATCTATGTACAAGTTCCTCATGAGCACAATTAAGTGTTCTGGAATTCCCATTCTTTGCAATGTTATCTGTAGTTTGTTATGATCTACACAGTTCAATGCGTAGATCATAAAATGCAGGTAAACATCTTTCTGGTATTCTCTGCTTTCAGCCCAGATCTATCTGACATCAGCAATGGTATCCCTGGTTTCACTTTCTCTTCTGAATCTGGCCTGAATTTCTGGCAGTTCTCTGTCGATACACTGCCGCAGCTGCTTTTGAATGATCTTTGGCAAAATTTTGCTTGTGTGTGATAGTAATGATATTGCTTGATAATTTCTGCATTTGGCTGGACCACCTTTCTTGGGAATAGGCGTAAATATGGATCTCTTTCAGTTGGTTGACCAGGTAGCTGTCTTCCAAATTTCTTGGCGCAGACGAGTGAGCACTTCTAGTACTGCATCCATTTGTTGAAACATCTCAGTTGATATTCCATCAATTCCTGGAGCCTTGTTTTTCACCAATGCCTTCAGGGCGACTTGGACTTCTTCCTTCAGTACCATTGGTTCCTGATCATATGCTACCTCTTGAAATGGTTGAACTTCGACCAATTCTTTTTGGTATAATGACTCTGTGTATTCCTTCCATCTTCTTTTGATGCTTCCTTCGTTGTTTAATATCTTCCCCATAGAATCCTTCACTATTGCAACTTGAGGCTTGAATTTTTTCTTCAGTTCTTTCAGTTTGAGAAATGCTGAGCATGTTCTTCCCTTTTGGTTTCCTATCTCTGCTCTTTGCACATGTCATTATAATATTTTACTTTGTCTTTTCGTGCTGCCCTTTGTAATCTTCTTTTACTTCATCACTTCTTTTGCTTTAGCTACTCGACATTCAAGAGCAAGTTTCAGAGTCTCTTCTGACATCCATTTTGGTCTTTTCTTTCTTTTCCCTCTTTTTAATGAACTCTAATGTTCTAATATTTGTTGTACTAATGAAAATATTTGTTGGGGCACTATTATGTTTTACCATCTTTGTAGGTACCAGAGCTTCTCTGCTACACAAGATGAAAGTATTCCTGCCTTCACAAGGCTTATTTATTATAGTCAGTGAATTTAACTCATGGCATAAATTTGAAATTTAAATGAAAAGAATTGCTTAGAACATAGTGCATATTTAAGTTATTAAAAAATTGTAAAAATATTATGCTATCTAGAAATCAACCAATGTCATATATAATCTGGTTTTTGGGTGACATCTTTAAAAAACACTTCCCCTTAGGTACCTTGTAATTTGGCATATTACTAGACAACTGTATCTGATGACAGCCTGTTAGCAGTGAAAACAGGAGATCAGCTAACTTGGGGAAATATGTAGAGTAACATATTTGTTTTTCCTTCTAAGTTGTTTCAGTCTCCTTAGAAGGATTTAGAAAAATAATAGGCATTCCACTGTATCTGTAGATACCTTCTATTATTCCTGTTTCTTCTCTCTATATTCTCAGAGTAAAGTCATGTTACCTTAACTATGATCAATATAGTTGAGTATTGCCAATAATAAACCAATAGGCAGAAAAAGGAAACAATAAGCTTTAAAATAATCTTAAATATTATAAAGTAATTATCATTAATTGTTAATGGTCTTGTAATGAATGAAATTGCAGGTTAGAACTACCATACAAATTTTGTTTATCTATATCATTTTCTAGTAAATATGCAGATAACCAAACACTGGCAAATTAATAGGGCTCCTTGGGTGGCACAATCAGTTAAGCACTTGACTACTAGCTGAAAGACTGGGGTTCGAACCAGTCCAGAGAGATCTTGAAAGACAGAACTGGTGATCTTCTTCCAAAAATTCATAGCCTTGAAAATCCTAAGGAGGAATTCTGTCCTGCACACATGGGGTCACCATGAATCAGAATCAACTTGACGACAACTAACAACAACAGGCAAATTAATAGATAGGTATTTAAGTTTTCTTTTGTTTCTTGTTTCATTTATTTCTATTACCACATTCATTTTACTTTATTTTTTATTGTGGTGAAGTGTATACAGCAAAACACTTGCCATTTCAACAGTCTTTATGTGGACAGTTCAGTGGCAGTGACTTTTACCATTTTGCCCACCATGATCATTATCCATTTCCAAAGTTTCTCAAAACCCTTCACAGAAAATCAGTACCCCTTAAACAATACCTCCTGTCTCCCGCTCCCACCTACTCCTGGTAAGTGCTATTAAACTTTGGCCTCTATGCCTTTGCATATTTTAAATATTTGATCTAAGCGAGATCAGATAATATTTGTCTTTTTGTGTCTGTATTATTTCACTCAGCATGTTTTCAAGTGCTGTATTAATTTTTGCTAGATTTGAACTGAGAGTGTTCAGTTTTACAGTTGTATTTGTAACTTAAATAGGTTTTTATAGGTTCTGTGGGATTCTCGGAGCCTTAATGGTGCTGTGGTTAAGAGCTCAGCTGCTAACCAAGAGGTTGGCAGTTAGAATCCACCAGCCAGCCTCTCCTTGGAAACCCTATGGGGCAGTTATACTCTGTCCTATAGGGTCACTGTGAGTCGGAAATGGCTCGGTGGCAATGGGTTTCTTTCTTTTTTTTTTTTAAATGAAATTCTTAACAGATGGGGAATGTTATGTGAATATTTACTTCAAAATTTACTGAATACTTCTTATGTGACAGACATGATGCTAAAGACTGTTACATAAAGGAGTTAGATAAAGACTGTTTTCTTCCCATGAGGAACCTGCAGTTTAGTAGGAGAAAGAATAAATTAAAGTTCAATGATTTTACTTCAGCAATAGAAGTATATGATACATTTAGAAATATGGAATGTGTCCTGAGGCATAGCTGCAACTGAAGGCCATATCTGATAATTTTGTTCATGTAGATGTAAAAATAAAATCATTTTCCCTGGGAAGGAATTCATAAAAATAATTCTTAGTCCAAAGTTTTCTTTGGCCAGTCATGAAAATTTCTTAATTCCCTAAAAGAATGGCTTAAAAAGAGGTAACTGTATAGTTTAATACCGATTTAAATGTTTGGCATCTTTCTTTGATTAAAAATTACTCTATTATGCAGACACATTTTAAAGCGTGGATTTCCTCAGCCTTCTGTTGGTGAGATGTTTCTTTGCATTATTTAAAAGGCTCATTCAGAATTGGAAAATTCCACTGATACCCCTCCACCTCAGAAGAGGTAGACTAAAGAGCTTCATCAAGGGACAAGCTCCATGAACACGAATGGTCTTTATTTCTCCCCCTGAAGTGATCTGCCTGCCTCTACACTCAAGATGATTGACAGGGTCAGCATCTAATTACAACTTTCCTTTTCTGATTCGAGATAGTGAAAGGAAACTTCTTGTATTCTTAGACATTACAAAATATCAGGTATGCTCAACAGTTTATCACAGAGCAAAGTGTGAAGATTGAAGACTAGTTTTTTTTTTTTTTTCTCTCCTCATTGTAATACATAAATTCTGTCAGGGGAACTCCATGACTCAGATTTTGTGGTATTATGCGCTCACAACAATGGCTTACTAAATCTATGTACTCTCAGAATGAAGGATATTTTGTCATACACCAAATGGTCAAAGGCTTGCTCAGGATTTCTAAGGCAGGAAAGCCTGAAGCGCTCTTAATTTAGAGCACACAAAAGTTTGCCTTAAGATGTTGCGTCTACAAAGTCTTATTAATTCTCCCCACTAAGCAGGCATGAGATCAGCTGCCCTATATACTGAGAAAAGTCCCATATTTCCTCTTTCCTTTTTTTTTTTTAAACAGGGAATCAAGGAGGTTTCTTTGGAAATCTTTAGAAAAGCAACAAGCTAATCAAAATGTTATCTGCTAATTCAAGGTCTGGCTTAGAAAGAGGCCAATTATATCTAGTAGCAGCTTTCTCTGCAATTATATAGTTCTTTGTATTAATTTTTTAAATCATAACTTTGTATTTCAAATTATAAATGTTTATTTATGTATTGTCTCTAAAGAGTATTATCTCTTTAGATATAGTGGCTGCCACAGTATTTTTCTTATGTTGTTGGTGTTAGTAGCTAGCAAATTGGCTTCAATTCCTGGCTTCTCCACATATAATGTAACAAAAGGTTGCCAGTCCTTTGCCATCTTCATGATCATTGGCATGTATGAAGCCACCGTTGTAGCAATTGTGTAGTTCTTGCCAAGCTAGGAGCCTTATCTTACAGGACTACATCAGACATAGGATTGTGATTCATAGGGTTTTCATCGGCTCATTTTTGGAAGTAGATCACCGGGCCTTCCTTCCTATTCTGTCTTAGTCTGGAAGCTCTACGGAAACCTGTTTACCATGGATGACCCTTCTGGTATTTGAAATACTGGTGGCATAACTTCCAGCGTTGTAGCAATATACAAACCACCACAGCACAGAAAACCGACAGATACACGGTGAATCTACCTTATGCTGGTTGAATTTGTTAGAAATCTAAGGAAAATCTTGAATTCGGATTCTAAATATAGAACTAAATTGAGATTTCTAGTTCCACAGGCTGAATTTGAGGTTTGGCTTTCAGTTTTCATAAAATATGCATGGAGTAAAATAATAAATATTATCTTTTGCAAAAGACGGTCAGTATTTTTATTTTTGTTTTTTTACTAAAACTATTTGTGGATAACTTCTATATTGTCTTTTGGTACTTAGAGCTGTCAAGGCTAGTGGAGCCATATAACACTGGCGGGTGTTTAACAGAAGTTTTTCTTCCTGAATTTTTCATACCCTCACCTTCCTCTATTTACAAAGCTGGTAGCAACTGTTGCTTTATGGGAAGCAAATACAGCAGAGGACAAAAAAGTCATAGATCATCTGTGAGTTTCACATTAGACTTGTTATAACTCTATAGTGAAACATTGTTCTTGAGAGCTACTATCTTATGCAGAAAGCTGCCTTTCTGAAAACAAAAAAATAAAATAAAATAAACAACTTTTTTTTACGCTCAAAGTTGAGAGCCAAAAAGACACAGACTCTAAACCATAAAGTGGCCCAAAGGGTGTTTCCCACCAAACAGTCTATCCTAGGTTGCAAATGGTAGATGGGATATTTGGTACCAACCAGAGTTGACTAGTTTATAGATATGGCTGGGTGATCCGAAGATCCCTGTCCATACCTCACCTTCTTCTGGGATCAAAACCCTTCTTCAGAAGTGATAAAATTCCTAATATTTATTTGGGATTCTCAGAGCACAGGGAGTCTGTCCTACATTTGTGGTTGTGACTCTTGCTAGTGTAACCCTGGAAGAAATCCTTATGGCTCTGTGAAGTGTCCACAGTAGAGTGAAACAATGCATTGTGTATTTAGATACTGGTATCTGAGAGTTGCCCACATAAATGATTTCCCCAGGGTCACCCAGTGTCTACACCATCTGTTATGCTTTACCTTCTCTGCCTGGAGTGAGGGCAACTTTCGGAAACCCTATTTTCTCCCATCACTGCTGTTCTATTGCTTTGCCTTTTTTTTTTTTTTTTTTTTGGTGCTGGTACAGTGATTTGGGGTCACATACAAAAAAAGAAAAAATAGTAAGTGTGAAAAATTTTGTCATTTGTTTGGGAGAGTATTAGTCTTTTAATAAGTCAGCCCTAAGTTTAATTTGTAAGAATCACAATTTGGTGTTTAAATACACAAGTCTTTCCACATAGCCCATTTTGCTCTGTCATTGGACCGTAAGTGCTCGGCAAACTATACTTTCAAATGACGGACTATTATTGTTGTTAAAACCCAGTGCCATTGAGTTGATTCCGACTCATATGTTAGTTGCCATTAAATTGGCTTTAACTCATGGTGATCCCATTTATAATAGAATGAAATGTTGCCTGGTCCTGCACCATCTTCATGATCATTGGTATGTTTGAACCCATTGTTGCGGCTATTGTATTAATTCATCACATTGAAGGTTTTTGTCATTTTTGTTGGATCTCTACATTAGCAAATGTGATGTGCTTTTCTAGTAATTGGTCTTTCCTGACAACGTGTCTAAAGTAAGCAAGTCGAAGGCTCACCATGCTTGCTTCTAAAGAACATTCTGGTTGGATTTTATTCTAAGACTGATATATTCAGTTGTATGAAGTACAGGATTAAAAAGAACACATAATATCACATAATTAAAGGCTGACATTTCTAAGCATTTGATATGTGATTATATGACTCTCTTGCTGCTGTTAGTGAGTCAGAGAAGAACTGTGCTTCGTAGGGTTTTCAAGGCTGTGACCTTTTGGAAGCAAATAACCAGACCTGTCTTCTGAGGTGCATCAGAATGTATTCAAACTGCCAACCTTTCAGGTAGTACTTAACCATTTGTAGCATTCAAGAAGCTCATCTCACCATACCTTTGATAAGATATATAATAACTTTATATGCATTGTATCACTTTTATTACATATTTTAGAGTTATCTCGATCATCTTGAAAATCACTTTAATATTGTATCCACTCTTCATTTGAGAGCACAGTTAATATTGGTTACAAACTTTTCAGAATCCCTTTTCTTATATAGTAAAAATGACTTTTATAGTTTCATTATATTTAGTTTCACAAAAACAGTTAAGAAACTGTCTTTTTTTTCTGTAAAGCATCTAAAATGTTTATAAATAGCAATTACTAAAAAAAAATAAATGTTTGCAAAACGAAAGGGGTTATCATTGTATCTAGAGTGGGATATCTCACGTTGGTGAAGAAAATGTAGTGATTAAAAGTGTGGACTTGGAAGTCAGGCAGACTTGGGTTAAGTTTTGCTTTACCAGATATTAGCTGTGTGATCTTGAGCAAGTTAAGGATCTTCTACCAGCCTCAATTCCTTTTCTCTGAAAAGCAGATATTAATAACAGTGACCATCAAATGAGATAATGCACAGAAAGTTCTAGCATAGTCCATGGCTTATAACAAACAATAAGTGGTAGGTGGAATAATCTCGAAGGCAGGAACTTAGTTTTTGTAATTACTGTTTCTCAAATGCCTAGAACTGTGCTTTGCATATAGTTGACACTCAATAAATATTTGTCAAATGAATTAGTTTAAAAATGGTTATTATTACCAAGTTCAAATTAGACAACTAGAGACTTGTGTAAATAATTATGCAGGAAACTGAATAAAATAATCCTGTCACTTAGGAAATCAGTAATGAGAGAAAAAGTGGAAAAGAAGACTAATGAAACATTAGTTTCATATGAAGGAAAATATTTTCATTAACAAAAGAAATTCATTTTATTAAGAAATTGCAAATATTAAAATATCAGTAAAAAAAGTTGATATTGGAAGATATTTAGCTGGCGAGTATTAAACATTTTATGTATCTCCATTTGTAAAAATTCTAATGTATTAGTTTTTACTTTTATGTAAGTATAAGCTGATGATGCCATTTTCATGTCCATTAACAAAATATTTACCTTATTACACTAACAGCATTATTATAAATAAATAGGAACCAAGGCTCCAACAAAGCATCCACAAAAGCAGCATTTTTCATCTTAGTTATTACATTTTCAATTTAGTTATTTGCTTAAGTAATTTGGAAGTAAAGGGAAAAAAAGCATAAAAGGACATGAAAATAGATGATGGTTTTCCTATCTAAATGAGTATTAATCTTTCTAATTGAAAGTTTAATGTAATATGTATTGAAATGGTGATTTGAATTTAATTCTCTTGACTAAATCCCTTAAACTTGTATGCACAATGCTCAGGATCATAGTACACTGAAAGACAATTTTATTAATGATAAAAAAAAAGTGTTACCTTCTTGGTAGGCAATTATTTACTCCCTTTATTCCTTCTACAAATACATATTGAGGTCCTACTACATGCTGGCAGAGTTCTAGGTATTATGTATATAACAGTGAACAAAAGTAAGTCTTTATCCTCACAGAGCATAAACCTAGTGGAAAGGGGGACAGAAAATAACGATAGACGATAGATATAGATAGATACAGATAGATGACAGATTAGGTAGATAGATAGAGAGATAGATAGATAGATGATAGATAGATAGATAGATAGATAGATAGATAGATGATAGATAGATAGATAGATAGATAGATAGATAGATAGATAGATAGATAGATAGATAGATAGATGGTAGGTAGGTAGGTAGGTAGATCTAGAAAACATCAGGTATTGATAAGTACCCCAATTAAGATAAGAGTGTAAGTAAGAGCCAGTAATATGAGGATCCTTGTTGTTTTACATACATTGTTTAGGGATGGATTCTCTTATAAAGTGCATGTTGGAACAGGTAACTGTAGAAAAAAAAAAAGTAAGGTGGAAATGGCAAGGCCCTAGGACAGAAGTGTGCTTGCTGTAGTTGAAGCATAGCAAGGAGGCCACTGTAGATATTCTGCAGTAATATAGGGGCAACATTATTGAAAATTAGATTAGTGATCAAATGCAAGGCCAGAACATGTATTGTTATGTCTGAAATTGGATTTGACTTCTGCTTTTACACTGTATGAGATGAGAAGCCGTTGGAAAACTTTGAGCAGAGAAGGAACATCTGACCTATATAGGGTTGCCAGATTTAGCAAATAAAAATATAGGACATAGAGTTAAATATGAATTTGATAATGACATAATGGAAACCCTGGTGGCACAGTGGTTAAGAATTCAGCTACAAACCGAAAGGTCAGCAGTTCAAACCCACCAGGTGCTCCTTGGAAACCCTATGGGGCAGTTCTACTCTGTCCTATAGGGTCACTATGAGTCAGAATCAACTCGATGGCAATGAGTTTGGTTTTTGGGTTTTTTTGGAATGATATAATCAACAGTAATTTAAATAATGAATAATTCTTAGTATAAATTGTCCCAAATATTGCATGAGATGTACTCATGATGAAATGTTGTTAGGTGCCGTTGAGTTGGTTCCGACTCACAGTGACCCTTTGTACAACAGAATGAAACATTACTCGTTGTTGTTAGGTGCCGTTGAGTGTATTCTGACTTGTAGCTACCCTACGTACAACAGAATGAAATATTGCCTGGTCCTGCACCATGCCCACAATTGTTGTGCTTGAGCCCATTGTTGCAGCCACTGTGTCAATCCATCTCGTTGAGGGTCTTCCTCTTTTTCATTGACCCTATACTTTACCAAGCATGTTGTCCTTCTCCAGGGACTGATCTCCCCTAACAACATGTTGTCATTATTCATTATTTATCAAAAATTTAAGTAAACGGAATCCTGCATTTTAAGGAATTTCTGTTACTTTTGTATAGGAAATAAACTTTATGATGAGCCATAGGGTAGGGTCTGGTTGAATAGATTCAAATATAAGACATCACTCATTTTAAGACTTCAGTTTTCTTTAACATGAGGCCTACAAAACTAGTTGATAACATGGTGAGAGAAACCTATAGGAAGATAGATGAGTTTGCATATTCTCAGTATCCACCTTGCTCAACTTTCTTTGGATATTCAAAAAAAAAAATCTTTGAAGTGTATAAAATTTATTTCACTAGAAAAGTTAAATAATTGATTTCACATAAAAAAAAGAGGTATTTACTTTGAAAAATATCAGGGATTAGACCAAATAAGTTAGGATTTTGAAGATTTGAACAATAAGGAATATTGAGGTATGGACAAATTAGAAGATTGCAAATAGTAACTCTGGATTATGCATTATTTTCAAGATTTTTCAAAGTAAGCAAGCCAAAAGGAGCTTCTAAGGAGCATTCTGACTGCATTTCTTCTAAGATTCATTTGTTTGTCCTTCTGGCAGTGCAAGGTATATCCAATACTTTTTGCCAACACAACAATTGGAATGCATCAATTTTTTTCTATTTCATTGTCTAGCTTTCACATGCACATGAGGTATTTCAAAAGACCATGGCATTGGTCATGTGTACCTTAGACATCAAAGTGACATCTTCAGTTTTTAAAACTTTAAAGAGGTGTTTTGTGGCAGATTTAAAACTAAAAATCCATTGCCACCAAGTTGATTCCAACTCATAGTGGCCCTATAGGGCAGTGTAGAACTGCCCCATAGGGTTTCCAAGGAAGCAGACTGCCTCATCTTTCTCTCACAGAGTGGCTGGTAGATTAGAACTGCCAGCCCTTAGATTAGCAGCCAAGCGCTTAACCACTGTGCAACCAGGACTTCTTGTGAAAGATTTGCCCAATACAATATGTTGTTTGATTTCTTGAATGCTGCTTCCATGTACATTGATTGTTGATCCGAATAGAATGAAATCATTAGTAACTTCAAATTTTCCATTATCATGTTATTTTTTAATGATCCAGCTGTGAGGATTTTTCATTTTCTTAATGTTCAGGCTTCATCTATTCTGAAAGCTCTAGTCTTTGACCTTCACCAGTAAATACATTATATCGTCATTTTAGGTCACACCATTTGCATATTGCAGGTTGTTAATGATTCCTTTTCAGTACTGATGCTGCATTCATCTTTATATAGTCCAATTTCTCAGATTATTTGCTCAGCATAGAAGTGGAATAAGTAAGGTGAAAGGATAGAACTGCCTCTTGATCTATGTACAGGTTGCACATGAGCACAATTAAGTGTTCTGAAATTCTCATTCTTTGTAATGCTGTCCATAATTTGTTATGATTCACACAATCAAATGCCTTTACGTAGTTGACAAAACACATGTAAACATCTTTCTAGTATTCTCTGCTTTTGATCAAGATCCATCTGACATCAGCAATGATATCTCTCATTCCACATTCTCTTCTGAATCTATCTTGAACTTCTGGCAGTTCTCTGTGGAAGTCTGACATAAATCATTTTTTAATTATCTTCAGCAAAATTTTCTAAGCATGTGATATTACTGACATTGTTTGATAATTTTAACCCTCCATTTAATTGCCTTTGTTTGGAATGGGTATGACTGTTGATCTCTTTAGTTGGTTGACCAAGTAGCTATCTTCCACATTATGAAAAATTTAATGGCAATATATTTGAAAATAGGTATGAAATGGAAAACTTGTCAAAATTGACTAAGGAAAAATTTTTTTTAATGAATACTCTGTATTTTAAATAAATTGAATCAGTAATCAATGTCTTTCCAAAAATAAAACTCAAGGTCATGATGACTTCACATTTATCCTACAAGCAGACATGGAATAATTATTTCCAGTCTTATAGAAGCTCTTCTGGGGAATAGAAAAAGAAAGTAGATTGTTCAACTCATCTTATGATACTGGAATAAACGGGATATCAAAGTTCTACAAGGACAACGTGATAAAGGAAAATTTTAGCCAATTTCACATGGGAAATGAGGTGTAACAATTCCAAATAAAATATTTGCAGCCAAAATCAGAAATAAGTAAAAATACAGCCTGAACAAACTGGATTTATCTCTAGTACAGTTTAACAGTGTTAAAATCAATAAATGTAAGTTAATATCGCAACTGATTAGAAACTAAAATAATATGATAACTTCAGGAGAAGCAGAAACAATACTTGCAAAAATTTAGCCTATCATAAAATGGATAATTTCTTTAACTTGAAAAAGGCTATCTGTAAACAAAACAAGAACAACATCAACTACGAAAACTACAGCAAATGTCATACTTAGTTGTAAAAGATTGACACTTTTATTTGTTTTTTTGTGTTTCTTTGAGATTGAAGACTTCCAATAAAAGGAATTTTTTTTCTGTCCAATTAGTAGTGCAGACAATGAGTTAGAAGTTTTAACTTAACAGTTGTCAAATAAGAAATAAACCTGATGATAGTCACTAGAAAATTCAAAAGATGTAGATCCAAAAGAATCGTTGTTGTTGTTGTTGTTAGGTGCTGTCTAGTTGATTCTGACACATAGCAAACTTAAGTACAACAGAATGAAATAGTACCCGGTCCTGCGCCATTCTCACATCGTTGTTATGCTTGAGCCCATTTTTGCAGCCACTGTGTCAGTCTGTCTCCTTAAAGGTCTTTCTCTTTTTCGCTGACCTTCTACTGTACCAAGCATGATGTCCTTCTCCAGGGACTGATCCCTCCTGACAATATGCCCAAAGCATGTGAAACATGCTCTCGTCATCCTTGCTTCTAAGGAGCATTCTGGTTGTTCTTCTTCCAAGATAGGTGTGTTCTTTCTTTTAGCACTCCATGGTATATTCAATATTCTTCGCCAACACCATAATTCAAAGGCGTCAGTTTGTTGGTCTTCCTTATTCAATGTCCAGGTTTAGCATGCATATGAGGCAATTGAAAACACCATGGTTTGAGTCAGATGCACCTTAGTCTTCAAGGTGACATCTTTGCTTTTCAACACTCTAAACAGGTCTTTTGCGGTAGATTTGCCCAATGCAATGCATCTTTTGATTTCTTGACTGCTGCTTTCATGAATGTTGATTGTGGGTCCAAATAAAATTAAATCCTTGACAACTTCAGCCTTTTCTCTGTTTATAATTATGTTGCTTATTGGTCCAGTTGTGAGGATTTTTGTTTTTTTTTTATGTTGATATGTAACCCATACTGAGGGCTGTAGTCTTTGATCTTCATCAGTAAGTGCTTCAAGTTCTCCTCATTTTCAGTGAGCAAGGTTGCATCATCAGCATAACACAGGTTGTTAATGAGCCCTCCTCCAGTCTTGATGCCCTGTTCTTTTTAATAGAAGATCCAAAAGAATGTAGAGATTACATCTATTAGAATGAAAAAGGGAAAGTAACATTGTCGCTTGATAAAACACCAATATGCAAAATTATTTTTCTATGTACCAGAAAAATAATTAAAAATTAATCTATAACAAATATAAATAAAAGATACAATTAAAACTGCATACCTATGATAGCTAGAATAAATCCAATAAAATATGTGTCCTTCAGCTACAGGGAATTTTATACTTTTAAAAAAAGACTCAAAATTAGTGAAGTTATTAAGAAGTTATTAAAAAGAAATATATCATGCATCTAGTTCAAAAATTTAATATTGTAAAGCTATAAGTACCCTTCAAAGTGAGTTATAGTTTAAAGCATTTCAACTGTTTTTAAACAGGATTTTTGTGGAATTTGGCAGGATGATTCCAATATTTATAGGAAAATACAGAGATCAGGAATAAGTTTGTAGAATTAGGTGGAAGGAACTACTCAGATATATGTAAAGATGTATTATGAAGTTACAATAAGGAAAATATTATGCAATTTGTGCACAGATTGACAAATAAACCAACGGAACAGAATTGAGAACCTATGCTTGGATTTTCTATACAAGGAAAATTCATTTGTGACAGAAGTTCTTTGAGCCTTGGTGAAAATACAACCTTTTGAGTAAGTCGTTCTAATTGTCTACCCATATGGAAGAAAAATGAACCTTGTTTCTTACCTTGTATCATGCATAAAAATAAATTCTAGGTAAATTAAAGGTTGAAAACAAAAAAGCATTATGAAGAGAATATGAGACAATATCACTTATCATGACAACAACAAAGAAATCAACAACAAAAAAACAAAAAAGCAGTAACAAAAAAGAACGGCAAACTAAGATTGCATTAAAATTATAAATAAAAAAGGCAAAGACTGACAAATTCAGATCAAAACTATGTTAAAATTAAGAATGCTCATAAACAAGACAAAATGAATGAAACAAAACGCAAATAAATAATTGGAAGAAGTTACTTGCAACATCTACCAGTGCCGTCAAGTCGATTCCGACTCATAGCGACCCTGTAGGACAGAGTAGAACTGCCCCATAGAGTTTCCAAAGAGCGCCGGGTGGATTTGAACTGCCGACCCTTTGGTTAGCAGCCGTAGCATTTAACCACTATGCCACCAGGGTTTCTGTTGTAACATCTATGACCAATAAAAAGAGTCCAGGTGGCACAGTGTCTAAGCACTCGGCTGTTAACCAAAAAGTTGGTGGTTCGAACCCACTAGTCACTCCATGGGAGAAAGATGTGGCCATCTGCTTCTGTAAAGAGGACATCCTTGAAAACCCTATGGGGGCATTTCTACCCTGTACTGCAGGGTTGCTATGAGTAGGAATCGATGCAGTGGCAATGGGTTTGGTTTTGGTTTTATGCCTATGGTATACGTACAGTCCCTGAGTAGCACAAATGGTTAAGTGCTTGGAACTAACTGAATGTTTGGTGGTTTGAATGTACCCAGAGGCTCCTCAGAAGAGAGGCCTGGTGATCTAGTTTGGAAAGATGAAGACAACAACTGTTGGAAACCGTATGGAGTATAGTTCTACCCTGAAACACATGGGTCGGGGTCTCATGAGTTGGCAACTGTTTTTTTTTTTTTTTTTAACAATGTTTCCTGTAGACTAATAACATAAAGGTGAAAAATTCAATTGAAAGCTTGGCAAAAAGCTTCAACATAAAAATGGCCAATAAAAAAGACAACATGTTCAGCCTCTTCAGTAATCAGGGAAATAACTGCTCTTAGTACAATGAAATGCCACAACATATCTACTAAAGCAGTGATTACCAAATAGCAATTTGTAAAAACTAGTTTGAAATGTGAAGTGTTGGTGAGGAAACAGCTGTAGAGCATGATTAGGGACTTTTGATAGTGGGAATGTAAATAGGTATAAACACTTGACTAGCTGAGTGGCATTATCTGCTACAGCTAAAGACACTTGTCTACAAAGAATAAGTCCTTATACAGACCAGAACACCTGTACAACAATATGATTGTTAATTATTGTGACAAACTCGAAACAACTATAATGGGTATTAATAGCAGAATGGAGAAGTAAATTATAGTATATTCATACCATTGCAAACCATAGAGATATAAAATAAACCAACTGGAGTTATCGGCAACTGTGTGGTAAGGCTTATTACAGAATCTTGAGTGAATACAGATTAAAGCAAAATTGCAGAATGTAACTGTTTTTCTCTAGATTTCAAAAACAGACACAACTAAATCATCTTGCTTAGGGATGCAAACAGATCATAAAATGATAAAGAAAATAAGAATATTTAATGTAAATTTCAGAATGGTAGCTTCTAGGAGAAATAGAATTGTGTTCAAAAGAGATACACAGGGGGTTTTTATGAACAATGATATACTTCTTCATGGGAGCAATGGTTACATTTGTTGAAATACATGCACAATTTCATGCACTTAATATATAAGATCAATTTCAAAACAAAATAAATTAAAATTATTTACAAAAATAACTAAACAGATAAAGCAAAATCAACCAATATCCTGCTTCCTGAAAATAACCATCACCACTAAAATTTATGAATGTCTCTGGTTACATTTCTTTTTATGTATAGTGAGTTACATAATAATATGAGAAAAATTACGCTGATTTGTAACAAAACGTATTGTGTAAGTTTATTTTAAAGGCAGGGAAACGCAATTGAAATTGCTATACTTCAGATACATATTTCTTCACAATAACAGATTAGTTTTTAAACATCTCTTTCAATTTAAAAGTATATACAAATATTAAGTATTTGCATCATTTAGTCATATTTACATTTTTTTGTGGTATCTATTGGATCCCTAGGAGGAGCCCTGGTGGCACAGTGGTTAAGCGCTTGGCTGCTAACCACGAGGTTGGAGGCTCAAACCCAGTGGCTGCTCCTTAGGAGACAGATGTGACAGACAGTCTGCTTCCATAAAGATTACAACATTGGAAACCCTGTGGGGCAGTTCTACTCTGTCCTACAGGGTCGCTATGAGAATCAACTCAACAGCAATGGGATTTAGATCCCTTACCATAAAGATGACGCCATCAGCACATTTACTCTTCTTTCCATCTTATCTCCTGCCTCCACCCTAACCTAACCATAATTCCCGTAGCTGGTCAGCCTTAGATCTGTATTTCAATAGACAGTATCCACTTACCTTCCAGTCATCCCAATTTCTTCTCTCTTTGTCGGTTGGATGGATTTGATCATCAAATGGTTATTTCAAGATGGGCTATGAGTACTTAATACTCTGATTTCTCCCACTTAAGAAGTGTCTGTCCACTGTATTTATACTTGTAGAATAAGTTAAGAATAGTACAATGACTGACAACATTCTTTATCTCCCAGAACTTAGTTGGCATGACTCCGCTTCTGCTATGGACACATCTGAAACTGTTTTAATTTGTACCCTGTATATGTGATCTGCTTTTATTTTTGAATTTCTGCAGAATTCTTTCTTTGTCCTTGAAGTTCATAATACATTCCCTAGACCATTCACTCCACCACTTTCCAAGCTGAATAATTCATATCTTCTCCTTTCTCCTCAAACCTCCGACACATCCTCCTTCTGCACTTCAATGTGCAGATTATTTTGTTTCTTTTTTTTTTCCTGAAGGGTATAACGGATTTATGCATATTTGTTTTTTAAAAAATTTTGCAGCTCAGATAATACAATATAAATATTCTCTTCTAATGTAATGTAATACAATATATTATAATATAGTAGAAAAACTCATTGCCATGGAGTCGATTATGACTCATAGCGACCCTATGGGACAGGGTAGAACTGCTCCAAAGAGTTTCTGAGGAGCACCTGGTGATTCAAACTGCCAACCTTTTGGTTAGCAGACATAGCTCTTAACCACTTCGCTACCAGGGCTTCCATATAATATAGTATAATAAAATAAAATTATGCCAAAGAGCAAACTATATGGAAATTATGAGTCAGAATATAAAAAACAAATACAGATGTTAAACTAGGAATTTAATGCAATAGCTCAAAGTTCATCTTCATATTTTCTAATTATCCTTGATACGTAAATTCTTACTTTAACCCAAGGTTGGAAGTTTAAGAAACCTCTTTAATAGTACTTTCAATACTCTGGAGACTGAAGCAAAACACATGTTTAGAAAAAAAAGCAAAAGTCAACTGTACTTTATGGTAATATCAACTCAGATTGATACGTAAATTATTAGTCCCCATAGCAACATGAATCTTTTTTCTTTTTTATTCCATGAATACTCATGTATTTCTCCCTAATTTTCTGACGATGCTTAAAAGAAAGAAAAAAAAAGTCTGTAGGATATATTGTGACTAGATTTTTGCATTTTACATGTTATCATCAGTTGGTTGATCTAAAATTACGAAATGTGATGTTGCTTGAAAGAGTTTGCCAATCGCCAGTTTAATGGTCTTTCCTTTCTCACTAGGGGAGAAACCCCTGGGGGAAGAGGTTCTTCATTGGCAGGAGGGCATCTCTCTTGGTGAGGAGAAGTGATTGACGAGAAACCTCAGGATGCTCATTTATTCTTTTCCTAAATACTTATTGAGCACACTTGATGAAGTAGACAATGTGCTAAGTTCTGAGAGTGTGTAGATGAATAGACAGTACTGGCCTCAAGGATTCCTTGCTTATATAAAATCTCAAAATAGACTTTGAGAAAGTAACTACAAATGTGGAAAACTTCACAATATTTCCATTAGCTGTAGTGATTCTCAAATATCAATTTATATTTAAGAATGTGTTACAGTAGCGGATGTATTTCCAAAAACTTTAATGGACATATTGGTCTTACAGAATCACCAGTATTTTGTGGCTCATGGGTCTTTTTAGTCTTGTGCAAGACTTTAATACCTTTTGTGTTCATTTTACTTTCCTTCAAAAACTCATTAAGACGTCTAAGAATTTTAATTAATTCCACGCATTTAGTTAATGAAGTTCTTTGAAGTCTTAAATGCTGAATAAATAGGGTAGTACATATGTATATATATGGAGAGGCAGAGAAAAATAGTATAGAAATATATATTTTTATCTAAAATATTGATGTGATTCATTTGATAAGACATGATTTATGACAGGAGATTTAAATTAAAAGCATTATTTCATGGTATTTAAAAATTATCAATTTTTAGATTTATAAATGTGTTTTCTAAACAGTGTTTGTTTAATTAAATGATGAGATTTGCTCTTCTTTTGTAATTTATTTTATATCAAGCTGCAAATATTATTCTGAGGGTATATTGATTAATTGGGCATTTTATTTGTATAAACTGCTCCAGGATTAAAATAAAACCTCAATGTAATTTAAGTAGTATTTTCCCCATCTCTGGCCCCACATTTTCTACCTTCTTAAATCCTATCTTTAGTAGATATTTTTGGAATTATTGAAATATCTTGGGAGGACGGACTGCTGTGGCCCCTTTGACCCTCACCTGACTGACTAATCAGGAGCCTAGGACCTGTAATGTTCCCTGATATTGGAGGATGGGAATTGGGCCTCCATCTGTCCCAGTTCCTTCTTCTTCCTTACCAGGGAATTCCTTCCCTGTTATGGGCCTAATAAGTACCTCTTTTTTTGTTCCTGTGTGCTTGTCATATAACACCTGGCCAACCTCACTGCTATATCTGTTCCTACCAGGGAAAGAACGGGTCTCTCAGCTGCAACATAAGAGTGGTGTGTGCACAACACTAGCCCTGCAGTGTCTGTGGGAAGTGACCCACTGGCTATGGGGACCAATAACCACTCTTGAAGCTGACCTTTCACTGTCTCTTGTCTATGTGAGTATTGTTCCATCCAATGCATATGTGTAAACTGTGTCTTTCTTGGTGGCCTCAAACCTCGGTATGACAAAATATATCCATTTCTATTAAAACATCATATCGATGTATTTTAAGAGAACTAATGTGCCTAATAAAAATCATGTGCTGCATATTTCAAATAAATGTCATGGACTTTACCAGCCTATCATATATGTGTTACCAAATCATCATTAACACTTGGCTATTTATTCTGGTGGTGCAGTGGATAAAGTGCGTTCCAACTGAAAGGTAGGCGGAATGAGCCCACCAGCTGCTCTATGGTAGAAGGATGTGGCAGCCTGCTTACATAAAGATTACAGTCTTGGAACCCTATGGGACAATTTCCCCCTATCCTATAAGGTTGTTATGAGTTGGAATTGACTCATTGGCAGCGGGTCTGGATGGATTTTATCTCCAAAATTCTTTGTGAAATGGACATAATACTAACTGGAGGTATTAGCCACTAAATTCTGAGGCTCATCACTCTTTCTAACCCATACAGAAAACTTGCTTTCTTCATAAATTCATCTTTTTTAGATGATATTTTAGAACCATGGCTTGTGCCTCTAGTGATAAAATTATTTTTAAGTTACTATTCAGACGTTGAACAACAATTTTCTCAGCACCATTGCTTGATTTGGACTAATAGTGCTATCACAGGGTTGCTAAGAATCTGTGAACCTTCTGAATCAGAGCCTCACATAGACTCTAGAATCCTTGCTATCTTTGATCATCAGAACATATCCCTGAGTCTGGTCCCACATATAATTATTTTCTCATTATATTTTGCTCCCAGGGACTCTATTGTTCTCTCTTCTTTCTAGTTTTTATCATCACCAACCTCACTCTCCTTTTTTCCTGTGTAATTCCATCAGAAATAACCATTTGTAGAGGTACATGTATATTTAAACAGACAAGCTAGGTTCAAGTTCTTATCATTGAGTTTCTCGGGCACATGCAAATTGGGTAAGTGTTTGAACACCTGTTTAATCACTCTTAAGTGTTCGTGATGGTCATGCAGGCTTTCTCTGTCCAGAGGGGACAGAGGACATCTAAGTGTATATTTTCTAATTCCACATACTGACATTAAACTAAAAAAAAAAAAAAAAACCTGTTGCTGTTGAGTGGATTACAACTCATAACAACCCTATACATAAGTCCACCAAAAATTTTACAAAAATTAGTCACGCTTACTATTCCTGGGCTTGTGAACAAGTTGCTGTGTAGTCACTGTAAGAGTGTTTTGACAGAAATTGCTTCCTCCTTTCCTCCTTGCCTCCCTATCTCCCCCCTCCTTCCTTATTTTCATCCTTCTTTTACTCAATAAATATTTATTGAGTGCTTACTGTATACCAGGTATTGTTCTGCACATGGAGATAAAACTCTGAAAGAAGCGTGAGTAAATACCTGAAGGAGGTAAGAAATGAGTTGGGCAGATATCTGGGGGAAAGACTTTCCAAGTAGAGGAAACATCAAATACAAAGGCCCCAAGATGAGAATGTGTTTGGCAGAAGGTCATTATGGTGAGAGTGGATAAGAAACCAGAGAATGATGCTGATTTTTACTAAGATTTTTACTAAGATTTATGAAGCGATAGACCCACACTTAGCTTTCAGCTATGAATGTCCAAGGACATAATCCAATATCAGGAAACTTAGCACTGATAATGTATGTCTAATCTCTTCACTTCACCTCTGGGATAAAATATGATTTTACATTTTAACCTTTATGAAAGATTCGGCATAAGAACTTAGCACTACATTTAACCTATATCTCCATATAACCTATATCTTTAAGAATCTCATTTTCTAGATTGTGAGTTTCTGAAGAGCATGTCTAAATCTTTTTAATTTTAAGTATCTCTAACAAAAAAAAAAATAAAACAAAACCTGTTGCCATCCAGATGACTCATAGCAGCCATATATACTTAGGTATATTTGGTAAATGAAAGAATGAATAAAAAAAAAAAAAGCACAACATGGGGAAGCTTAAGTTATATATCTATTCTATATCTTCTGTGCTTTAGTACATATTTTGAAACAAATTAATCATCTGCTACAATTTGCTAAATTTATAAAATGTTCATTTTTCTTGCTGCCTTCAGAAACACTCTATTTTACTTTATCTTTCAAATATATTATTTTCAGGACTCAGACCCAGTTAACTTACTTTTTTCCCAGTCTTTGATATTTTTTTCATAATGTTCCCAAAATTTTCCTTTTCTTCTAAGTACTCTCTGAGTTTATATGGACTAGGATTTTTCTCTATCTGATTGTTGTTGTTAGGCTCCGTCAAGTCGGTTCCGACTCATAGTGACCCTATGCACAACAGAACGAAACACTGCCCGGTCCTGTGCCATCCTTACAATCGTTGTGATGCTTGAGCTCATGGTTGCAGCCACTGTGTCAATCCACCTTGTTGAAGGTCTTCCTCTTTTCCGCTGACCCTGTGCTCTGCCAAGCATGATGTCCTTCTCCAGGGACTGATCACTCCTGACAACATGTCCAAAGTGTGTAAGATGCAGTCTTGCCATCCCTGCCTCTAAGGAGAATTCTGGCCGCACTTCTTCCAAGACAGATTTGTTCGTTCTTTTGGCAGTCCATGGTATATTCAATATTCTTAGCCAACACCACAATTTAAAGGTGTCAACTCTTCTTCGGTCTTCCTTATTCATTGTCCAGGTTTCGCGTGCATATAATGCGATTGAAAATACCATGGCGTGGGTCAGGCACACTTTAGTCTTCAGGGTGACATCTTTGCTCTTCAACACTTTAAAGAAGTCCTTTGCAGCAGATTTGCCCAATGGAATGTGCCTTTTCATTTCTTGACTGCTACTCCCATGGCTGTTGATTGTGGATCCAAGTAAAATGAAATCCTTCACAACTTCAATCTTTTCTCTGTTTATCATAATGTTGCTTATTGGTCCAGTTGTGAGGATTTTTGTTTTCTTTATGTTGAGGTGTAATCCATACTGAAGGCTGTGGTCTTTGAACTTCATTAGTAAGAGCTTCGAGCCCTCTTCACTTTCAGCAAGCAAGGTTGTGTCATCTGCATAACACAGGTTGTTAATGAGTCTTCCTCCAATCCTGATGCCCCATTCTTCTTCATATAGTCCAGCTTCTCATATTATTTGTTCAGCATACAGATTAAATAGGTATGGTGAAAGAATACAACCCTGACGCACAACTTTCCTGACTTTAAACCAGTAAGTATCCCCTTGTTCTGTCTGAACAACTGCCTCTTGATCTATGTAAAGGTTCCTCATGAGCACAATTCAGTGTTCTGGAATTCACATTCTTCGCAGTGTTATCCATAGTTTGTTATGGTCCACACAGTCAAATGCCTTTGCATAGTCAATAAAACACAGGTAAACATCCTTGTGGTATTCTCTGCTTTCAGCCAGGATCCATCTGACATCAGCAATGATATCCCTGGCTCCATGTCCTTTTCTGAAACCAGCCTGACTTTCTGGCAGTTCCCTGTCGATATACTGCTGTAGTTGTTTTTGAATGATCTTCAGCAAAATCTTACTTTCGTGTGACATTAATGATATTGTTCTATAATTTCCACATTTGATTGCATCATCTTTCTTGGGAATAGGCATAAATATGGATCTCTTCCAGTCAGTTGGCCAGGAAGCTGTCTTCCATATCTCTTGGCATAGACGAGCAAGCACCTCCAGCGCTGCATCTGTTTGTTGAAACATCTCAATTGATATTCCATCAATTCCTGGAGCCTTGTTTTTCACCAATGCCTTCAGAGCAGCTTGGACTTCTTCCTTCAGTACTATCGGTTCCTGATGATATGCCACCTCTTGAAATGGTTGAATATCGACTAATTCTTTTTGGTATAATGATTCTGTGTAATCCTCCCATCTTCTTTTGATGCTTCCTATGTCGTCTAATATTTTCCCCTTGGAATCCTTCACTATTGCAACTCGAGCCTTGAATTCTTTCTTCAGTTCTTTCCGTTTGAAAAACTCTGAGCGTGTTCTTCCCTTTTGGTTTTCCATCTCCAGCTCTTTGCATATGTCATTATAATACTTTACTTTTTCTTCTCGAGAGGCCCTTTGAAGTCTTCTGTTCAGTTCTTTTACGTCATCAATTCTTTCTTTTGCTTTAGCTGTTCCACTCTGAAGAGCAAGTTTCAGAATCTCCTCTGACATCCACCTTGGTCTTTTCTTTCTTTCCTGTCTTTTCAGTGACCTCTGGCTTTCTTCATGGATGATGTCCTTGATGTCATTCCACAACTCGTCTGGTCTGCAGTCACTAGCGTTCAATGCATCAAATCTATTCTTCAGATGGCCTCTAAATTCAGGTGGGATATATTCAAGGTCATATTTTGGCTCTCACGGACTTGCTCTGATTTTTTTCAGTTTCAGCTTGAACTTGCATAAGAGCAATTGATGGTCTGTTCCGCAGTCAGCCCCTGGCCTTGTTCTGATGATGATATTGAGCTTTTCCATCGTCTCTTTCCACAGATGTAGTCAATTTGATTTCTGTGTGTTCCATCTGGTGAGGTCCATGTGTATAGTCACCATTTATGTTGGTGAAAGAAGGTATTTGCAAAGAAGAAGTTATCGGTCTTGCAAAATTCTATCATTTGATCTCCGGCATTGTTTCTATCACCAAGGCCATATTTTCCAGCTACTGATCCTACTTCTTTGTTTCCAAATTTCTCAATTCCAATTTCCGATAATTATCAATGCATCTTGATTGCGTGTTCAATCAATTTCAGACTGTAGCAGCTGATAAAAATCTTCTTTTTCTTCATCTTTGGCCCTAGTGGTTGGTGCATAAATTTGAATAATAGTCATATTAACTGGTCTTCCTTGTAAAAAAAAAAAAAAAAAAAAAAAAAACCTTGTAGGCGTATGGATATTATCCTACCACTCACAGTGTTGTACTTCAAGATAGATCTTGAAATATTCTTTTTGATGATGAATGCAACACCATTCCTCTTCGAGTTGTCATTCCCAGCATGGTAGACTATATGATTGTCCAATTCAAAATGGCCAATACCAGTCCGTTTCAGCTCACTAATGCCTAGGATATCAATGTTTATGCATTCCATTTCATTTTTGACGATTTCCAATTTTCCTAGATTCATACTTTGTACATTCCAGGTCGTGATTATTATTGGATGTTTGCAGCTGTTTCTTCTCCTTTTGAGTCATGCCACATCAGCAAATGAAGGCCCAAAAGCTTTACTCCATCCACGTCATTAAGGTCGACTCCACTTTGAGAAGGCAGGTCTTCCCCAGTCATCTTTTGAGTGCCTTCCAACATGGGGGGCTCACCTTCCAGCACTATATCAGACAATGTTGCACTGCTATTCATAAGGTTTTCACTGGCTAATGCTTTTTGGAAGTAGACTGCCAGGTCCTTCTTCCTAGTCTGTCTTGGTCTGGAAGCTCAGCTGAAACCTGTCCCCTATGGGTGACCCTGCTGGTATCTGAACACTGGTGGCATAGCTTCCAGCATCACAGCAACACACAAGCCCCCACAATATGACAAACTGACAGATATGTGGGAGTCTATCTGATCAAACTTAATTAGGAATGTAACTGCATCTGAGAAATCTGTCAAGTTGATGCCTATCCTCTTTAACAGCCAGAAGAATATCTTCCAATTACTTTCTTCTGAGTTTTCTAGAGTGCAAGGCTTCTCGCCATCACTCCACTGTCAGCAGCTACTATCTCCTCACTAAGGAACCTCCAAATAACTGGTCTAAATTATTCAACCACAAGGAGCTGGTCAGGCATGTACCTCTATTATTAAAATCATCAGGTGAAATGAGAAACAACCCGAAGTTTTAGTACATAAAACCCTGAGTTTATCTCTGAAATAGACACTAGTCAAATTAAAGAAAAAAAAAAAAAAAAAAAAGATCTTCTTTGGGAGGTGGCAGATATAAGAAACACATGCAAACACTAAGATTCTTTCACCTGGGATTTAGATGTCATTGTTTGTTTAATTTATTCATCCTATAAAATTTTACTAAACAATGTCTACATATCAGGCATTATTTTAGGTGCTACGGGTAAGTTCCGCTGACCCTGTAGCCTACCAAGCATGATGTCCTTCCCCAGGAACTGATCCCTCCTGACAACATGTCCAAACTATAAAAAGAGGAAGACCCTCAACATGGTACATTGACACAGAGGCTGCAACAAAGGGCTCAAGCATAACAACGATTGTAAGGATGGTGCAGGACCAGACAGTGTTTGGTTATGTTATGCATAGAGTCGCTATGAGTTGGAACCAACTCAAAGGCATCTAACAACAACAAGGGTAATGTGCCATTCTCTTGATTTGGATCATGGTAGCCAGTCCTGGTAGATCCTTTTGATGGCTCACAAACAGCACTTTTATTATTAAATAAATATATTATTAAATACATTTCAAACATACACAAAAACACAGAGAGTTATATGGAAACATCCATGGCATCGAGATCTTTGTTAATATGATGATCTACTTGATGAGAACTTGCATAATAACTACCTAGTATATACCACACTCATAGTGACCCTATAGGACAGAGTAGAACTTCCCCATAAGGTTTCCGAGGCTGTAATCTTTCCAAGGGTGCCACATTTTTCTCCTGCAGGGTTTAAACCTCTGATCTTTCAGTTAATACCCAAGTGCCTAACCACTGTGCAACCAGGGCTCTATGCATTGGAATCAACTCAACAGCACAAAACAACAACATGTACCACACAGTGCTAAAAACATTAGAGAAACAGCACTGAACAAAACTACAAACAGCTGCCCTCATGAAGCTTACATTTTAATGGGTGAGAATGAAAGGGGAGAGATATAATAAATACATACACAAGGGAATGTATGATATATTAAATTTGTTACTGTTATGGAGGATTATAAAGTTGGGTCAGGGTGGGATTTATTGTTTTATATAAGGCAATACTGCATAACAAAACACCTCAAGACTTAGAGCCTTCAGACAAAAAATAATTACTCGTATCTTTGAAGGTCACCTGAAGGTTTATCAGTTTAGACTGATATCATTTCCGTAGATGCGCTCCTTCTTGCTGGTTGAGTTCAGATTTACTCCATATTTGGGGACCAAATAAAAGGAGCATCAGCCACTTTGGGAAGCTCTTTTCATGCTGATTAATGGCAAAGGAAAAAGAAGGAAAGCCCAGCCTCACATACATTCCAAGCCTCTGCTTGCGTTTCATCTGCTAACATCCAATTGGCGAAAACAAATTTTATGACTTTGTCCAAGTTAGGGAAAAAAGAAATTCATTCTACCTTTGGTGGGAGGAACAGCCAAGTTACATGGTAAAGTGTGTGGATACCAGATGGAGTAGGAATTGGGACAAGTTATTATCTTACAAAAAAAAAAATTATCTTACACAGGTATTAATGGAAAATTTATCAAACAAGTTAACATTTGCATAGAGAACGGAAAGAAATGAAGGTATAAGCCATGCACGTATCTAGTGAAGGCAAAGGAAAAAGCAGGTATAATGACCCTGTGTTTACAGTAAGTTACCCTATGTTTATGCAACACCAGGAAGGCCAAACGAGTATTAAGGCTTATATTATATAAATAACACTAAAAATCTTACCTCATAGTTAATTATTTTACAAAAAAAAAAAAAGACTGAATATAATAGTGCTCCCTGTTACTGGGAAAGGATTAAGAGGATAATGTATATCTCTGTTGCCCTCGGGTCAATTCCGACTCGTAGTGACCCTATAGGGCAGAGTAGAACTGCCCCAAAGAGTTTCCAAGGAGCACCTGGTTGATTCAAACTGCTGACCTTTTGGTTAGCAGCTGTAGCACTTAATCACTATGCCACCAGGGTTTCCATAATATATACTGCCCCCCCCTTTTTTTTTTTAAGTATATACATATATTTGAAACCCACTGCCATTGAGTTGACTCTGACTCATAGTGACCCTATAGGACAGAGTAGAACTGCCCTGCAGGGTTCCAAGGAGCAGCTGGTAGATTTGAACTGCCAACATTTTGGTTGGCAGCTGAGCTCTTAACTACTGTGCCACGAGGGCTCACTCTCTCTCTCTCTCTATATATATATTGAGTGTGTATACAAAACCCAGTGCCGTCGGAGTGTGTATATATATATGGTATTAATTTACTTATTTATAGAATAAAGCACTTTTTTAAAAAACATTATTAAGCATTTTTTCTCTCAATCATCATTATTATTATTGGCATTACATTTGTCTTATTTCATTTTGTCCACATTTTTAAATACAGAGATGAAAAAACACTTAACATTCAGCATTGTATGATACACTTGGGTTTATAGGGAACCCTGGTGGCATAGTGGTTAAGTGCTACGGCTGCTGACAAAAGAGTCAGCAGTTCAAATCCACCAGGTGCTCCTTGGAAACACCATGGGGCAGTTCTACTCTGTTCTATAGGGTCACTATGAGTCGGAATCGACTGAACAGCAATAGTTTTTATTTTTATTTTTTATATCACATTATAAATGTCAACACTATGTATCTGATATCAGTTTTAGAGCTCTGGATTTTATTTTCCATATTTGCATCTATATACCCTTATTTCATATTTTGATCAATGTTATTACTAGAGTTTTCCTCAGCTCCACCCAAAATTGGAACATAAAACAACGATAATAGCAAACCAGAGGATATAATCAGATATCACAGTGTCTGAACAGAACACTCAGTGTAAAGCCAGGATTTCGGCAGTCATCATTTGTCTTGCCCATATGAGAAAACAGTGGATGAAGAGGAGAGAGAAATTTGGAGTATATGTGTGTGTGTGTGTATGTGTGTGTGGTGTGAGAGAGACACAGAGAGAGAGAGAATGTCAAAGAGTTTGAGAATTAGGAAAAAATTAACTTGCTGACTCTAATTTTTTTTCTGGTTCCCAAATTCTTCAATTGAGTTTTGCACGTGTCTTGTGGACTTTCATTATGCCCTCTCTTCATTTTAGCTAGCTTGAGTGGATTTCTGTGCTTTGCAAGTAAATAAACATTATATTGTAACTTTAAAAAGTTTTATTATATTTCCTTTGTTAAAGAATATTGTTTGTACAAAATCACAGGTCAATGAAATAATACAACTCTTCTACTTTTCTTCAGTGAAGCGTGATCCTATTTAAGTGTTTTTGAAAGTCTGCCAATGGGGACCACTAATCCTATGTGATGAGATGAAAACATTTTGGTACTTGGATCCAATTAACATGTAAAAGGTGCCACACTTCTTTTTATTTTTGGAGACAGATGATGCAAAAGAAAAGTCTTTAAAGAGAGTAAGAGGTCCAGCAGTAAAGAAACTGTTGAACTTTGTTTAACCTGGTGTCTACGAACTATAGTTAATGGAAGCCTTTTGTTGGGCACCTAGAGATCATGTTGGATATTTTTGGTTGCCTCCCTGATGTCCACTCCCTGCTACATTCTTTCTAATTGACAGAGTTTTGCCTTTTACAGTAAATTTTTCAAAAATCATATGTTCCAGTTCTATCCAATGAGATAAGGGCCTCTGGAAAAAAAAATAATGTGACAGGGACCCTACTATGGATTGAATTATGTCCCCCAAAATGTGTGTCAACTTGGCTAGGCCATGATTCCCAGTACAATATTAAATAAAAAAAAAACCTGTTGCTCTCAAGTCGATTCCTACTCATAGCAACCGTATAGGTCAGAGTAGAACTGCCCCATAGAGTTTCCAAGGAATGCCTGGTGGATTTGAACTGTTGGCATTTTGGTTAGCAGCCATAGCACTTAACCACTATGCCACCAGGGTTTCCCAGTATTGTGTGGTTGTCCACTGTTTTGTGATCTGATGTGATTATTCTATGTGTTGTAAATCCTAATCTCTAACGTGTGGTTAATAAGGCAAGGTTAGGTTATGTTAAAGAGGATTAGGGTGGGATGCAACACAGCTCTGATCTGATGTAAGGGGAGTTTCCCTGAGGCGTGGCCTGCATCATCTTTTATTTTACAGGAGAGAGAGGCAAGCAGAGATAGGGACTTCATGCCACCAAGAAAGAAGTGCCAGGAACAGAACGTGTTCTTTGGACCCGGGGTTCTTGTGCTGAGAAGCTTCTTGACCTAGGGAAGACTGATGATGAAGATCTTCCCCCAGAACTGAGAGAGAGAAAGCATTTCCCGAGAGCTGGTGTACTGAATTTGTACTTCTAGCCTCCTAGACTGTGAGAGAATAAATCTCTGTCTATTAAAGCCATCCACTTGTGTTATTTCTGTTAGAGCAGAACTACATAACTAAGACAGACCCCTTTGTTATCCCCTTCCTGCTTTGGACATTGTTGTGTGAGTTTTAAGCATTTGTCTCCAACTTGTGATTATGAAGGGAGAGCTTGCAGATGCCTTTGGGATGGCACAGGGGAGCTAAGAAAGGAAATAATCTTTAGGGATTTTGGGTATCTATCTTCCATGAATGCCAATTCAATTGTGAAATTTTCATTCTGAGTATTTGACATTATCGTCTAATATTGGTATTTTTAAAATATTGTTAAAACAATAAATTTTTTGCTGTCACTAAAAATTTGGCAAGTTTAAGATGAAAACAGCTTCTAATTCTGATTTACCTTTGATCTACCTCATCAACGTTTTCTTGTATTAATATAATCATAGTACAATCATGTTAATATTTTAAAACAATCATACTTGAGAGAGCACAAAAAAATTTCCAAAAAGGAAACAGCTATTCTAATTTCAGAACTTGTTTTTAAAATGTAGTTACACAAATAGTATTGCGAGTTTTAAAAAATCAATGCCAAAATTTTTATTGGGTGAAGGTTTTCTCCATAAGAGTAAAACAAATTATTAGTAGCTTGATAAAGCAGAGGGTCAGCAAAAAAGAGGAAGACACTGAATGAGATGGACTGAGACAGTGGATGCAACAACGGGCTGAAAATAGCAACGATTGCGAGGATGGCGCAGGACTGAGTGGTGTTTTGTTTTGTTGCACATAGGGTCTTTATGAATGGGAATTGACTGGACAGCATCTAACAACAACAGATTCTATCTTGCACTTTGTTGCAAATGAAAAATGAATTGTAAGTTCTTTTGCCTGAACAATTATTCAAAGCGACTTCCAAATAACTGCTTTAGGCAATATTTTTTACTTCCAAAGTCAATTGCTTTTCTGCCAGTTACTGTAAGTGGTAATGGTCTCATCTCAGTTTAATGAGTTTTGATTCAGGCATGGCATATGCTGTATATTTAAATCAGTAAAATGTTTTAAAACTAAGAAAAAATGAATTTAATGCTATACATACATAAAACACTTCTATTTTGGACAAAAAAGAAAAAAACTCATCTTTGCTGCTGTTGTTCCAGATTAATAATCAAGTTTCTTTGTAATATTTTTCTTTAAATAAAGCTCTATTCCTTGGCAATGCATTTACAGTCATCAAAATCTGAGTTATTTTTCCAATTTTATGTTTATCAGTTGGCTTGATTTTTGAAGTGACAGACTTCTCATTTTGACTTGGATTGAATTATAATGAAATGCAAGTTTTAATATCTCTGCTAAACTGTTGCAGTGGACAATTCCATTAACTGAATAATTTGTGCTTTTATTTTAGAGAACCCCATATACTTTGAGAGAAAATGAAAAGCTTTTTGTTTCTTTGTATAGTTTATTATTCTGAGTTGTGTTCACTTGTATATTACTCAGTATTAAATATTAAATATAAAGTCAATAGTTATTAAAAATGCTTGATTAGTCAAATGTAGATTTCTAAGTACAAACCAGAGAGCCAAGATAGCAGAATAGACAGGCGCTTCCATCGAGCCCTCTTTACAACAAAGACCCGAATAAACAAGTGAAACGAGTATATTTGTGACAAGCTGGGAGCCCTGAGCATGAAAGGCAAGCTTAGACAATGAACTGAGGAGCAGGGGATGGAAGAGACCATTCAGAAGTGGAGAGGAGTTACTGGACCTGAATCACGGGGAGCCCTCAGGCACCATTCCCAGAGTGACTGCGGCGGCGGCAGCACTGGCGGCGGACTGGTACTAGCGTTGGACCACAGTTTCCTCAGGGAGAAGCAGCAGCCACACAGCCCACTCACACCTCCGGAATCTGAGGAGAAGGGCGCTCTTGGCAAAAGCTAAGTACTTGCATATATTTTACCACGCCCCGCTAACCCCCAAGCCAGCTTAAGCAGCTGAATCCCTAGGCCTGAGATAGACCCTGCTGAGCACCTGGAGCCATCCTCCCGGCCTTGGGGAAGGAAAAAATTTGCAAGTGGGGGGAAAAGATAATTTGCTAGCTCCATTAACTGGGGGAACTCAGGACAGAAGCAGCTCCTGTCCAGGCATAAACCGTCCTTGGACCTTGAGCACCTTTCTCTTCTGCATGGACCTGTGTAGGCCTATTTTGGGAGAATAGGCCCTGGTTGGCAAACTCCAACCATTTCAGCAGTGCGGTGGAGAGGTAGGTGTTTGACATTTGACATTGCTTTGCCTATTAAACAAGCTCCTCACCTACCCACAATGGGGACCTAAGGACTGGTGGTTCCACTTGGGTTGCCCAGCCACCCGTGACAGGGGTCCAGGGATAACTGGCACCTCCCAGTCCTTACAACAAAAACTTTGTGTGCCCATGGTCCCTCTTCAGAGCCCACCCACCAGCACGCTCTAGGGAACAGAGATGCATTTTCCTCAGAGACAGTTCGGGGTCGGTTCTCAGCCCCCTGCCTTGTTCAGAGTGTGACCCCCTGCTGCAACCAGATATGCGTATATACGCCAATCATCTCTGCCCCTTTAAGACTGTAGGATAGAGCTTGTACCACGCACTTGATATCAGCTACCTGGAAACCTGACCTGAATTCATACAAGAAAACTGAAGGGACTCCTTGACTGATATACCTGATAACAGGTCTAGCCAGCTGGGGACAGGACACCAGAGCTCCAAAGGTGAAAATAATCAAGATAGCTCACTCAAGCAACCCATAGGGGTACACCAAAACAAAACAAAGCAAGCAGGTATGACACAGTAAGGAAGCATAAACTAATACAATAACTTATAGATGGCTCGGAGACAACAGTCAATATCAAGTCACATAAAGAAACAGGCCATAATCACCTCAACAGGCTTTTAAAACAAAGAAATCAGGGAGCTTTTAGATGAAAGTGCATTCCTGGAATTACCACATGCAGAATACAAAACTTTAATATACAGAACCCTTCCAGACATCAGGGAGGAAATGAGGCAATACGCAGAACAAGCCAAGGAACACACAAATAAAGCCACTGAAGAAATTAGAAAGATTATTCAGGAACATAATGAAAAGTTTATAAGCTGGAAAAATCCATAGACAGACAGCAACCAGAAATTCAGAAGATTAAAATAAAATTACAGAATTAGAAAACTCAATAGAAAGTAAAAGGAGCAGAATTGACCAAGTAGAAGCTAGAATTTCTGAACTCAAAGATAAATCATTTGGCACTAATATATTTGAAGAAAAATCAGACAAAAGAATTTTTTAAAAATGAGGAAACCTTAAGAATCATGTGGGACTCTATCAAGAGAAATAACCCACGAGTGAATGGAGTATCAGAACAGGGAGGGATAACAGAAAATACAGAGAAAATTGTTGAGGATTTGTTGGCAGAAAACTTCCTTGATATTGTGAAAGATGAGAAGATATCTATCCAAGATGCTCATTGAACTCCACATAAGGTAGATGTTAAAAGAAAGTCACCAAGACATATTATAATCAAGCTTGCCAAAATCAAAGATAAAGAGACAATTATAAGAGCAGCGAGGGATAAAAGAAAAGTCACCTACAAGGGAGAGCCAATAAGAACAAGCTCGGACTACTCAGCAGAAACCATGCAGGCAAGAAGGCAATAGGATGACATATTTAAAAAATTGAAAGAAAAAAATTGCCTGCCAAGAATGATATATCCATCATAACTGTCTCTTAAATATGAAAGTGAATTTAAGACATTTCCAGATAAACACAAGTTACGGGAATTCATAAAAACCAAGCCAAAACTACAAGAAACACTAAAGGGAGTTCTTTGGTTAGAAAATCAATAATATCAGGTATCGACCCACGACTAGAACACTGGGCAGAGCAACCAGAAGTCAACCCAGACAGGGAAATCCAAAAAAAATCAAAGCAAGATTAAAAAACAAAACAAAAGCCCAACACAGGGTAATGGCGATGTTCTTTTATAAAAGAAGACGACATTAAAACAATAAAAAGGGACTAAGAAATGTAATCATACGCCTTCCATATGGAAAGGAAGATATGTCGATACAAAGAAATAAAAGTTAGTTGTAAATTTAGAAAAATAGGGGTAAAAAATAAGGTAGCCACAAAGGAGACAAACTATCCTACTCATCAAAATAAAATACAAGGGAAAAATACAGACTCAGCAGAAACAAAATCAATGACAACAAATATGAGGAAAGGACAATATATAAAGAAAATCTACTCAGCACATAAAATCAAGTGGGAAAAAGAAGCTGTCAACAGACAAAAAAAGACATCAGAATGATAGCACTAAATTAATACCTATCCATAATTATCCTTAAAGTAAATGGACTAAATGCACCAATAAAGAGACAGAGAGTGGCAGAATGGATTAAAAAAACAAAATCCCTCTATATGCTGCCTATAAGAGACACACCTTAGACTTAGAGACACAAACTAAAACTCAAAGGACGGAAAAAAATATATTAAGCAAACAACAATCCAAAAAGAGCAGGACTGGCAATATTAATTTCTGACAAAATAGACTTTAAAGTGAAATCCATCAGAAAGGATAAGGAAGGACGCTATACAATGATTAAAGGGACAATACACCAAGAAGATATAACCATATTAAATATCGATGCACCCAATGGCAGGGCTGCAAGATAAATAAAACAAACTCTACCAGCATTGAAAAGTGCGATAGACAGCTCCACAATAACAGTAAGAGACTTCAACACACCACTTTTGGTGAAGGACAGGACATCCAGAAAGAAGCTCAATAAAGACACGGAAGATCTAAATGCCGCAATCAACCAACCTGACCTCGTAGACATATACAGAACACTCCACCCAACAGCAACCAACTATACTTTCTTTTCGAGTGCACATGGAACATTCTCTAGAATAGACCACATATTAGGTCATAAAGCAAGCCTTAGCAGAATCCAAAACATTGAAATATTACAAAGCACCTTCTCTGACCATAAGGCCATAAAAGTGGAAATCAATAACAGGAAAAGCAGGGAAAAGAAATCAAACACTTGGAAACTGAACAATACCCTGCTTAAAAAGACTGGATTATAGAAGATATCAAAGATAGAATAAAGAAATTCATAGGATCCAACGAGAACGAAACCACTTCCTATCTGAAACTTTTGGACACAGCAAAAGTGGTGCTCAGATGGCAATTTATATCAATAAATGCACACATCCAAAAAGAAGAAAGGGCCAAAATCAAAGAACTATCCCTACAACTTGAACAAATAGAAAAAGAGCAACAAAAGAAACCCAAAGGCACCAGAAGAAAACAAATGATAAAAATTAGAGCTGAACTAAATGAAATAGAAAAACAATTGAAAGAATTCAGACCAAAAGCTGGTTTTTGAAAAAATCAAAAAATTGATAAACCATTGGCTACAAACTGACAAAAGAAAAACAGGAGAGGAAGCAAATAGCCTGAATAAGAAATGAGATTGGCGATATTACAACAGACCCAAGTCAAATTAAAAGAGCCGTGTCAGATTACTGTGAAAAACTATACTCAAACAAATTTGAAAACCTAGAAGAAATGGATGAGTTCCTAGAAACACACTACCTACCTAAACTAACACAGAGGTAGAGCAACTAAGTAGACCCATAACAAAAGAAGACATTGAAAAGGTAATCAAAAAACTCCCAACAACAACAACAAAAAAGCCCTAGTCCAGATGGCTTCACTGCAGAGTTCTACCAAACTTTCAGAGAAGAGTTAACACCACTACTACTAAAGGTATTTCAGAGCATAGAAAAGTACGGAATACTACCAAATCATTCTATGAGGCCACCATATCCCTCATACCAAAATCAGGTAAAGACACCACAAGAAAAGAAAATTATACACCCCTATCCCTCACGAATGTAGATGCAAAAATCCTCAACAAAATTCTAGCCAATAGAATTCAACAACATATCAAAAAAATAATTCACCATGAGCAAGTGGGATTCATACCAGTTATGCAGGGATGGTTCAACAATAGAAAAACAATTAATGTAATCTACCACATAAATAAAAGAAAAGACAAGAATCACATGATTTTATCCACTGATGCAGAAAAGACATTTGACAAAGTTCAACACCCATTCATGATAAAAACTCTCAGCAAAATAGGAGTAGAAGGAAAATTTCTCAACATAATAAAGGGCATTTATACAAAGCCAACTGTCAACATCACCCTAAATGGAGAGAGCCTGAAAACATTCCCACTGAGATCGGGAACCAGACAAGGATGCCATTCCTCACCGCTCTTATTCAACATTGTGCTGGAAGTCCTAGCCAGAGCAATTAGGCTAGATAAAGAAATAAAGGGCATCCTGATTGGCAAGGAAGAAGTAAAATTATCTCTATTTGCAGATGACATGATCTTATACACAGAAAACCCTAAGGAATCCTCCAGAAAAATACTGAAACTAATAGAAGAGTTCAACAGAGTACCGGGATACAAGATAAACATACAAAAATAAGTTGGATTCCTCTACACCAACAAAAAGAACACTGAAGAGGAAATCACCAAATCAATGCCATTTACAGTAGCCCCCAAGAAGATAAAATACTTAGGAATTAATCTTAACAGAGATGTAAGAGATTTATACAAAGAAAACTACAGTACGCTTCTGCAGGAAACCAAAAGAGACTTACATAAGTGGAAGAACATACCTTGCTCGTGGATAGAAAGACTTAACATTATAAGAATGTCTATTCTACCAAAAGTGATCTATACCTTAAGTGCAAGTCCGATCCAAATCCCAACGACATTCTTTAATGAGATGGAGAAACAAATTGCCAATTTCGTATGGAAGGGAAAGAGGCCCCGGATAAATAAGGCTTTAGTGAAAAAGAAGAACGAAGTGGGAGGCCTTACTTTACCTGATTTTAGAACCTATTAACCACCACAGTAGTCAAAACAGCCTGGTACTGGTACAACAGATACATGGACCAATGGAACAGAATTGAGAATCCAGACATAAATCCACCCACATACGAGCAGTTGATATTTGACAAAGGCCCCAAAACAGTTAAATGGGGAAAAGACAGTCTTTTTAACAAATGGTGCGGCATAACTGGATATCCACTTGCAAAAAAATGAAAGAAGACCCATACCTCACTCCACTCACAAAAACTAACTCAAAGTGGATCAAAGACCTAAATATAAAATCTAAAACAATAAAGATCTTAGAAGAGAAAATAGGGACAACATTAGGAGCCCTAACACATGGCATAAAGAGTGTAGAAAACATTATAAAGAAGATAGAAGAAAAACTAGATAACTGGGAGCTCCTAAAAATCAAACACTTATGCTCATCAAAAGACTTCACCAAAAGAGTAAAAAGACTACTTACAGACTGGGAAAAAGTTTTTAGCTATGAGATTTCTGATCAGTGCCTGATCTCTAAAATCTACATAATACTGCAAAAACTCAACTGCAAAAAGACAAATAACCCAATTAAAAAATGGGCAAAAGGTATGAATAGACACTTCACTAAAGAAGACATTCAGGTAGCTAAACAAATATATGAGGAAATGTTCACGATCATTAACCATTAGAGAAATGCAGATCAAAACTACAACGAGATTTCATCTCACTCCAACAAGTCTGTCATTAACCCAAAAATCACAAAAAAATAAATGTTGTAGAGGCTGTGGAGAGATTGGAACACTTCTACACTGCTGGTGGGAATGTCAAATGGTACAACCACTTTGGAAATCAATTTGGCGCTTCCTTAAAAAGTTAGAGATAGAACTACCATACGATCCAGCAATCCCACTCCTTGAAATATATCCTAGAGAAATAAGAACCTTTACACAAACAGATATATGCACACCCATATTTATTGCAGCTCTGTTTACAATAGCAAAAACATGGAAGCAACCAAGGTGCCCTTCAACGGATGAATGGATAAATAAATCATGGTATATTCGCACAATGGAATACTACGCATCAATAAAGAACAGTGAGGAATCTATGAAACATTTCCATAACATGGAGGAACCTGGAAGGCACTATGCTGAGTGAAATTAGTCAGTTGGAAAAGGACAAACATTGTATAAGACCACTATTATAAGAACTTGAGAAATAGTTTAAACTGAGAAGAAAATATTGTTTTGTGGTTACGAGAGGGGGGAGGCAGGGAGGGTAGAAGAGGGGCATTCACTAATTAGATAGTAGATAAGAACTACTTTAGGTGAAAGGAAAGACAGTACACAATACAGGGGAGGTCAGCACAATTGGGCTAAACCAAAAGAAAAGAATTTTCCTGAATAAACTGAATGCTTCGAAGGTCAGCACAGCAGGGGCAGGGGTCAGGGGACCATGGTTTCAGGGGACATCTAAGTCAATTGGCATAATAAAATCTATTAAGAAAACATTCTGCATCCCACTTTGAAGAGTGGCGTCTGGGGTCTTAAACGCTAGCAAGCAGCCATCTGAGATGCATCAATTGGTCTCAACCCACCTGGATCCAAAGGAGAATGAAGAACACCAAGGACACAAGGCGTTTATGAGCCCAAGAGACAGAAAGGGCCACAGGAACCAGCGACTACATCATCCTGAGACCAGAAGAACTAGATGGTGCCTGGCTACAACCGATGACTGCCCTGACAGGGAACACAACAGAGAACCCCTGAGGGAGCAGGAGAGCAGTGGGATGCAGACCGCAAATTCTCATAAGACCAGACTTAATGGTCTGACTGAGACTGGAAGGACCTTGGTGGTCATGGCCCCCAGACCTTGTGTTGGCCCAGGACAGGAACCATTCCTGAAGCCAACTCTTCAGACATGGATTGGACAGGACAATGGGTTGGAGAGGGATGCTGGTGAGGAGTGAGCTTCTTGGATCAGGTGGACACTTGAGACTATGTGGGCATCTCCTGCCTGGAGGGGAGATGAGAGGGTGCAGGGGGTTAGAAGCTGGCAAAAAGGACATGAAAATAGAGAGTGGAGGAAGAGAGCAGATTGTCTCATTAGGGGGAGAGTAATTGGGAGTGTGTAGCAAGGTATATGTGGGTTTTTGTGTGAGAGACTGACTTGATTTGTAAACTTTCACTTAAAGCACAATAAAAATTATTTAAAAAAAAAAAAAAAACCCACAACCAAAACCTATTGCCATCAAGTCGATTCTGACTCATAGTGACCTTGTAGGGTTTCCAGTGCTTTAACCCTTAGGGGAAGCAGGCTGCCACATCTTTCTCCCATGGAGCAGCTGGTGGATTCAAGTCACCGGCCTTTTGGTTAGTAGCCAAGCACTTTAACCACTGCACCAGTAGGGTTCCTAGAGTTCTAAGTACTACCATAAAAAATCAGATCAGAAAACATAAGGAGAGAAAAAAATATGATATGAATTTTGCCTCATTTTATCATTTCATAAAGCAAAGAAAAAAAACAAACCCACTGTTGTAGAGTTGATGCTGACTCATAGCAACCCTATAGGACAGAGTAGAACTGCCCTATAGGGTTTCCACTGATCTTTTTGGTTAGCAGCCGACTCTTAAACACTGTGCCACCAGGGCTCCAGTATCATTCTATAGGGTCCTCAAAATGAATTCTGTATACTAAATATCAGGTATACGTTTTGTAGTATTGTTATCATCTCAGTACAGGCCAACATTTTTTCTTGTCTGAATTTCCTAACTTTAGGTTACTCTGCCTCCAGTTTTTCTCCATAACTCATTCCTCACACTGTTTGTAAAGCTAACTATATAAAATGCAAATCAAATCATATTCCAGTTGTGCTTTGACTTGAGTCTAAACTCTTCAGCTAACCATAGAAGACCTTCTTAAAATTGCTGCAAGTCACCCGTTGAGTCATTTCTACTGTTATGCCAGCCACTTACCTATATTCCGCACATTGTTATTGCCTTTTCTTTTTTCCCAAATGCTATACCTCGTCATGCTCCCATATCCTGGAGGATATTCTACCCTTGATGTGAGTAAGCTTGTTTAAAATCAGAAAGAAATAAAACTGGTTGAGGTATTATTACTAAAATGGTATTGCCTGCCTAATCCACAGATGCTAGAAGCCATAATAATGACTAGTTTTTTTTTGGTTCTAGTCCCATATGTAGGGTTGCTATGAGTCGGAATCAACTTGACGGCACTGGGGTTTTTTTTTTTTTATTCCCATAGTAAATATTGTTCTCCATGAAAACATACATGGGTATTTTTAACTCAAGGAAAGACAACACAAGTATTCATTTCAGGTGAGTAAACCATACACAAAGAAATGGACTAAATACAGTTTACTATACAGTTAACTGAAGAATGTGATTACCCATCTGTATTCCTGATATAACGATACCATCAACAAAGCTACTGTTAACATATACATCTAAAAATAATGTGGTTATGATCCTTCTTCAACTTAGTTTCACCAGCGAATGATTGAATTCCTTACCAGATTTTGCTATGAGATATGTCTCTCTCCTCAACCTATCACCTTTGCTTTCTTTCAGGGCCTCCATTGACCATCATGCGTGGATGCTTTCTGTGCAGTATACCAGCCTATATCCTACTCCACTTATACCACACAGTATACCCTAGACGAGACAAGTTGCTTTCCCTTGTTAGGGCAGATATATGAAGAGAATTATCAAAGCCTCTCTGCAGCAAAGACATTAAAGAGAAGGTCTATCAGTCGTATTCCATTAGTTTAAAGTATTTCCACTTGCTCATACAATTATCTAAGCAAGCACCTCCCTCCAATTCCCAGGAGACGTTTACCTTATTCCTTTTGCTATTGGGCCTAAAAACTAAATTTCTCTTCACCCGAAAATTAAATTTCTTCATCCCAGTGGAGGAACAACACATTTTAAAAAAATATCAACAGTAAGCAGTGTTTATTTTGCTTTTTAGCTTCTTTTCCACTCATGTGTATGATACATTTGGAACATCCATTTCTCATTCTTTGCTCTTCCTGTGAACTTTATATAACCTTCAATGTCCACTCAAATATCACGTTTTTGACTTACAACTCAGTAGTTACTGTCTCATGGTCTCCTAGCACTTGGGCCATGTTGCTAGTGTTCATCTCTTCAAATATCATGGATCATTTTTTAGTCAATTCCCTTATCCATAAAGATACCAAAGAACACCGTTAGTTTCTATTGTAAGCTATCATAACAAGTTGCCAACAAACGCAATGATGTAACACAACAGAAGTTTATTCTCTCACAGTTCAGGAGGGCAGAAGCCCACAATCAGTATCACTGTACAGAAGTAAAAGTGTTGGCAGGACCTCAGGAAGTTCTCTCCCGAAGCTCTAGGGGAGAATCCATTCACTGCCTTTTCCGGCCTCTGGTGGCTGCTGGCATTTCTTGACTTGCAGCTGAATCATCCTATCTGTTTTTTTGGACACATCACCTTCTCCTCTATATGTCTGTGCCAAGCCTCCCTCTGTCTCTCTCTTAAAAGGACACACATTTAGAACTCACATGGAGAATCCAGGATAATCACCCTGCCTCAAAATCCTTAATTCAAACACATCTTTTGTTATATACAGTAATATTCACAGGTTTCAGAGATTGGGCCCTGATATCTTTGAGGCACATTTTTTCAGCCTACCACAAACACAATCCATATTTGACTCATTCACACTTAAGTGCCTGATATTTTGACACGTGATTGGCCCACATACCTATCTTTAAGTTAATTTGACTGAAAGCAGGCTGTCTTTCAGTGCTAAGCATGGTGTATGCTCTATCTGTCTACCTGCATTGCACTTGCAGACAGGCTGTGTCTCAAACTTGCAGACAGCCATAAGACTGCTAGAGTTGAGACACATGCAGCCACTGGCATTAACCATTCCATGGGTGCTGTGTTCATATGTGATTGAGATGGACACATGAGACACTTATACAGCACTGGCAAAGTGAAAGCCACTATTATTATTTATAGAAAGCAAGGGTTAAACAGTAACAACAAATGCTTATGCTTCCCCAAATTATCCATGTCCATTCTTAAGTCACCAGGCAGGCATGCGTGGTTCAGGTCAGATGCTGGGTTCATGTTACTGCTGCCTCTGACTTCTACTATACTACCCAAGGGGCCTATATGGCTCCTGAGGTTTCAGCTGTGCTGATGGGCCTTGCCTTCCTGGCAGGAAGGCCCTTGCACAGGATCTCCCAAGCCTCTGCCACTGGGCCCTTCTAAGCCCCTGCTATTGACTTCTCCATGCCACCCAGACCTGTGCTGACTTAGGCAGGGGCAGGGTGGTGGCAGTGGTTGTGTGTGGCCCCTGCACGGAGCACACTTGACTTCTCTTGCCCTGCACAAGCAAGCATTACAGTTCTTTTAGCTCTACTGGCAAACCTCTTCCCAGAGGCATCTGGTTCCACCCTGCTAAAGGAAGATCCCTGCAAAGGATCCTCACAGACAACCCTTACATGGGGCACACTCAAGCCTCTGCCCTGCAAGGGCAAGTGTTACAGTTCTTTTAGCTCCAACACAAGTCTCCTGATCAAAGGTGCTCAGCTCTCGATCCATGAGCCGGCACACTCACTGTTGCTATCTGTCACCATTTTGTGCCGTCTTCAGTGTTACAGCTCTTTCTTTTGGGTCTAGGAGGTTCTCAGTGTAGGCACCCCAGGTCCTTGGTCCAAAGGACACACTGTGCTTTAGATTCTTTTTGATGTTATTGAGGTTCCCCTGAATCTCTATGAGATTGGCCCTTATGCAAGCCTACTCCTTGTCAATTTCAAAGCATGATCCTCCCACCAGGACCAGGAACTGACCAATCTCCTCGATAGACCACAAATCACTCAATTTGCATAGTAACCAACCAATTCCCTCAGTAGACTGCAAGACACTCAATTTGCATAGCTAACTAACCAATCACTTGCAAGACTGTGGCTCATCCAATCATTTTAGGAGAGTTAGAAGACCATGGCTAGAAAGGCTATATAAAAACAATTCACTGCACTGTACATGGATTTATGTTTAAAAAGCAAGTAGTAAAAGAGATTAGGGAGAAAATAAAGTATTATTAAACTTGTGATGACATATACTTTTGTCTATTGACATATTCTCCACCATGATATTTTGAAAAAAATTTTATAATCTCCACATAATACATGAGGAAGAAGGTTCAGAAAGGTTAAAAATTTGCCTGAGATCTCTGATGTCTGATTTAGACTTTGAAGCCACATTTTTCTGAGTATAAAGACCATTATTCTTCATTGAAATGATAGTGCCTCAAAAATATATATTACGAAGATAAAATACTGCTCGGGATGACTTACATATTAGCATAAATTACAATACGAAGTGCCCTTGATCATTAAAACATCAGACTTGATTTAAAATGAAAAGCCTAACAGTTTTTTTTCCTTGCATTTGTTAATGATAAATGTGAACGTTAAGCAGTGACTACTAGCAATAAATTGTTAGAAGCTCTCCCATTTGTTTTGCTGATGGTCTATATAAATAAGCATTTAGGAGAAGCGTTTTGTTTATTCCTTTATTTATTATAGGTTAACTGTTGCAAAACATTGTGTGCTGCACAATCTGAGTGCCAACAAATAATGAATAATTACTTAGTATTGGGGTTCTAAATAAGACCCATACCAACAAACAGATGTCAGTAGCATTTTGGCTCCAGGTTTTTGCCTGCAGGAAGTCATTAAAAGATAAGTGGAAAATCCAGCCTGTTCCCTTAGTAGCAGAATTTCTACCCAGTGGAGTCGTCCGAGGAGGCTTATTTTCGGACAGCAGTACTAGCTCCTAGGCTAGATGGTAATCACTCTTGTATTTATAGACTCCTCACAAATCAGTCCCAGACAGGCAACAAAATCATCTCTCTGCATTTACTTTTAGGCTATTTAAGAAAATTAGTTTCGAAAAAAAACAGACTTTTTTTTTAAACAATTAAATTTCATAGTTCAATGTCACAAAATCATATTGTGGTCTATTTGTGTACTTTTAATGACTTTCTGCTCTCTGGAAAGGACCGTTATATTCCAGCTGTGCAAGCACTGTGAAGTCTGTATTCCCAAATGGTTGATGCTTACGAGGAAAGGCGTGATTGAAACCAGGTGCAGATCATTATGCTTAATACTCAGTGCTTGGCTTTCTCTCTTTCTTACGTCTTAGCATCATAATGATTCTACCTACAAGTTATTTTTTCCAATTCGCAAGTTTCCAGTGACCTCGATGACTTAGAAAAGGTATGTTTCTTGCATAATAACCACCTTTTTTTGGTCAAGTTAGAGTTAAACTTTAGTTTTTGTTTTTGTTTTCTGTTAGGGAACATGTATTTCATTAACACACATTTTTAAGTAATGGCAATGAACCATAAAAGGAGCATAGGCCCAAGAATAGTAAGTGATATCTGTATTTCAGCAAGTAGCATGCTGCAAAAAACAAAAATATATTTTGCTTTAGAAAAGATCCAGAAATATGTAAGCACTCCATGTACTAAAATGAACAGGCTGTTAAGGATTTATAAAGCCACAAACTTGCCATTAATAAATTATGCAATGTACTTACGTTTTCTTTATTCTTCATTTGTATAGGAGTGAATTATCCCTTTAAAAAAGTGAAATGTCAAACTTGTTTAATATACTTTTGAACTGCTAAAATGCTTAAAATAAAACATAGGTATAGTCATGCTTCGTTTTTATGTTCTTTCTATGCATGCAAATTAATACTCGGCCTACACTGGTAATATGCAAATCAATTGATAATATATATTATAAATAAGATGGGTAAAGGGTATATGCAATGTAAGAGCATTTATAAGTATTACTTTATGGTCCAAACAGAAGAATAAACTACAAAGAAATACTTCTGTTGGCATCAGGATGCTTATTTTCTTTGCTCTTACATCCTGCCTTGTTGGATGCTAAAGATAAAAAATAAGTTTAAGGAGAAACCTACTTAAATTTCCTGCTTTCAGCTGTATGGAAAAACAGGGAGGGAACCATAACAGACTGTAACTATGTAGAAAAATCACTCCAGCATGAACCTTGAATTCTGGCTTAATGTTTCGGGGGCTTCTGTGTTTATGTCACTGAATGCTGCCCAAGGTAGTAGCCCCACTGTATATTGTGTTGTTTTCTAGAGTGTTGACGGATCTTTTTATTTTTCTCCACTGGCAAGCTGTGTTTTGGCACAAAGTTGTGATCGATATACAATATTATACTTTAATCTTCTTATGAAATGGGCACAAGGCATCAGTATGGTTGTGACTTATTTGTTGTTGTTCCTAAGAAATCCCATAAGTAAAAGAACTGCACTCTAAGATATCAGTTGCTTATGTAGTTAATGGCGAAGTCAGATGAATTGCTCAAGGTCTGGTGGTGAAGTGACAGGCCTCGGATATAAACGCAAGCGGTCTACCTTCTTTTAACCACAGTATCATAATGTCTTCACATAAAATTAATTGCCTTTTACCTGGTTGTATCAATTAACTTCTACATAAGAAACAACCCTGTGGTAGATAGAGTCCAGGGTATTTGTGCCCTTAAACAATGCTTCCTCCCCCACCCCTGATTGTGAGCAGGATTTGTGACTTACTTCTAACAAACAGAATATGGCAAAGGTGGTGTGATATCACTTCCATGATTATATTATGTCACGTAAGACTCTTGCTGGGAAATTCATTCTACAGATTCTCCTTGATGCCTTAATGAAGTGAGTGGCTATGTAGGGAAAGCTCACATGGCAAAGAACTGCATGTGGCCTCTAGGATCTGTGGGTGCCCTTTGGACATACCTTTGATCTCTAGGAACTGCAGGCATCCCTTAATAGCTGTGGGTATCTTCCAGTTGAAAGCCAGCAAGAAGACCAGCCCTCAGTCCTACAACCACAGGGAAATAAATTCTGCCAAATTCAAGCAAATTCTTGAATGAGCGTGAAAGTAGTTTCTTCTTCAGCATGGCCACCAGATGAAAACACAGCCTGATTGATGCTTAACTGCAACCTTAAGAGAACCTTATAAAAGGACCTATCTAAGCCGCACTCAGACTCTTGACCTACGTAAATTGTGAAATAATAAATATAAGTTATTTTAAGTTGTTAAGTCTGTGATATTTTGTTACACAACAAGAAATAAATAATGCCAAACCCAAATCATCATGGTTTAAAACAGCAACAATTCATTTATCTCACAGTTCTGCCAGCAATTGGTTTCAACCTAGCTTTAAATTAGTTATGGTGTAGGCTAACTGCTTCCTGCACCTGCAGTCAGCTTTCAGGAGAGCAGCTATGAATGATTCATGTAGGCTTTGCTTGGGATGGTTATTGTGATGGTTAAGATAGTGTGTCAACATGGCTAGGCCATGATTCTCAGTGTTTTGGCAGTCATATAATACTTTGATCACTTCCCTGTTGAGTTTAGATATGTGATCACACCCATGATGAGATCTGCTATGAGTAGTCAATCGTTTGAAAGGAAGTTTCCTTGGGTGTTGTGGTCTGCATCCAAATATAAGCAGATGTTTTGGCTTTTGCCTGCTATGGATCCTGCAGCTGGCTCCTGTTTGACCTCCAATTCTTGGGTCTTGAGCTAGCAGCTTAACTGATGTCTTACCTGCCAATCTTGGGATTCATTGGTCTTCACAGCTTGTGAGCAAGAACCCTTCTCTCCAACCTGCGAATCTTGGATTCGCCAGCTCCTGCAGTTATGTGAATCAAGAGAAGCCTTGTGGTCTTGCCTGCTGATCTTGGGATTTGTTGATCTTTACAGCCTGTGAGCAACAGCCCTGCTCTCCTACCTGCTGATTTTGGGTTCACCAGCTCATGTGGCTGCATGAATCAGGAGAAGCTTCTATCCTGATCCAAGGATTGGGGACATTCTAGCCTCTACAACTGCGTGCGTCATTTTTATATATAAAAAAAATGTATATAAAAAATATATATAAATCTCTTTCTATATATATTTATATGCTTTAATGGTTTTGCTTCTCTAGAGAACTCAGCCTAAGGCATTTGGTACCAAGAGTGGTTCTAGAGAGATAAAATTGTAAGGATGAGTTTTCTAAATTGTTTCTCAAATCTGGTTAGTCTTAAAGATGTTGATGACTCTGCTTCCAGTAGTAAAGAGGGCACTGCTAATCCATGGTGTGAGGTGGCAATACAGATAGGCAAAGTAACACCACCAATAGATTAGATATCTGTGAAAGGCAAGGCTCTGAGTGATTGCATGTGTGATACCTTTCAACAATTTTGTCAGAATGAGAAGTATAAGGAAGCTGATTGGTTGGTCCTACTTTCACTAGACAAATTAGAGAAAGAAAGAGATGTGCTCAGGGCTTCAAGTCAAAGCTTAAGTGCTGCATATATGACCTCAAAGTTTCCACTTATACTTTGAAAGAAAGCCTTATTTTGTGTGGTGACAGAGCTGATATTGCTGAAAACTAAACTGAGAGTCTTGTTGTAAGAGTGGCTGAATTACAATGTCAACTCAACTGCCAAATTTGACAGGTGTCTGAAGTTAAAGTGAGGGTACTGATTGGGAAGAAATGGAATCCTGAAACTTGGGATGGGGACATATGTGCAGATAATCAGGAAGCTGGAGATTTGAGCCCCTAAATTCCATTGAATCATTTCCACCAACAGTACCAGCCCTGTCACTCCCATCTGAAGAGATTGCTCCATGTTTGTCTGCTAAACCACTCTGCCCAGAAAAACAAGTAGCCCCTCCACTTCCATCTAATGAAATTAGCTCAGCTGCCTCTGTAAGAGCCCTTGTCTGAGTCATTGCTCTGGTGCATCACCTGAGGCTGATGCTTTACATGACAATGCTGCATGTTCTCAAAATACTTTCCCACTATCGATTTTGGCTTCTAGATCTATAATAAGACTTAAGTCCCAGTGAGGTCCAAAAGGTGAAGTACAAAGTTTGATCCAGGAGGAGGTACGATACACTCCAAAAGAACTGCTTGACTTTTCCGATATGTATAAACAGAAACATGGGGAATATGCGTGGGAATGGCTATAAAGGGTATGGAATAATGGTGCAAGGAACATAAAGATGGATCAGTCTGAGTTTATCAATATGAGTCCGCTAAGCACAGATTCTCTGTTCAGTGTTTCAGCTAGAGAAGTTAGGGAAGGTTCTAATAGTTTATTTGGTTGGCTTGCTGATTGTGTGGTGGCCTGCACTAAATCAAGTTGAAGTACCAGACCTGTCTTGTTATATTGTAGAAGAAGGTATCCAAAGGGTTAGGGAAATTGGCATGCTAGAGTGGATTTATCAGGTTAGACCCACAGACCCACTGTCTTCGTCATCTAGTGCTGCTATAACAGAAATACCATGAGCATTATGGCTTTAACAAAGAGAAATCTATTTCCTCACAGTAAAGAAGGCTAAAAGTCCAAATTCAGGCCATCAGCTCCAGGGAAAGGCTTTCTCTCCCTGTCAGCCTTCTCATCAGTCTTCCCCTGGACTAGAAGCTTCTCTGCACAGGAACCCCAGGTCTAAAGGACACGTTCTGCTCCCAGAACTGCTTTCTTGGTGGTATGAGGTCCCCGTCTCTCTGTTTGCTTCTCTCTTTTATATCTCAAGAGATTGCCTCAAGATACAATCCAATCTTGTAGGTTGAGTCCTGCCTCACTGACTGTGGGCATCCTCCCTCATTAACATCATAGAGGCAGGATTTGCAACACATAGGGAAATCACACAATACTGGGAATCATGCCCCAGCGAAACTGATACACACATTTTTGAGGGGACATAATTCAATCCATGACACCCACACACAGAGCACCTGGAGGACATACCTCTTACGACAACAGTGAGGAAAAAATTTGTGAAAGGAGACCCAGCATTGTCGAAGACTACTGTGCTTGCTATTTTATGTAAATCAGATTTGACAGTGAAAACCGTCCAAAGTGAATTAAGACACGTGACTACAATGGGGTTGATTGGATCCCATGGTGGTAGGTGCCAAGTGGTGGCATTCAATTGACAAAGACAAGGTGGGTACGGTTAATATAATGGGCAGTAATGTTGAAGTAGTAATCAGAATAGTCTGACTCATATGGACTTGTGGCATTGGCTACTTAGTCATGGCATCCCCCCCCAGAAGTGAAATAGTTAGGAAATCTACTAAATATGTGCTTGACGTCTACAAACAGATGAATTCTAGGTCAGGTGAACAGCAGTCTAACTTGAATCACCAGAATAGTGAGTCACAGTCCCTAAATCAATTCCCAGACTTGAAAGAATTTAAAGACCCACAACCACTTAAATGCAGGGGAGGCTGGGGCCCATTGAGGAAGCACTCCAATACACTGCCTACAATTTATACTGTTAATCTCTCTCCCAGCCTTCCCCAAAGGGATCTACCACCTTTTATGAGAGTGACAGTTCACTGGGGAAATGAAATAATCAGACTTTTCCAGTATTACCGGATACTGGCTCTGAACTGACACTAATTCCAAGAGACACAAAATGTCACTGTGGCCCACCAGTCAGGGTGGGGGCATATGGAGGTCAGGTTATTAATGGAGTCTTGGCTCAAGTCTATCTCACAGTAAGTCTAGTGGATCCCCAAACCCATTCTGTAGTGATTTCCCCAGTTCCAGAATGCATAATTGGAATAGATATACTCAGCAAATGGTAGAACCCACACTGGACCCCTGACAAGGTAGGGCTATTATGGTAGAAAAAGCCAAGTGGAAGCCAATAGAACTACCCCTACCTAGGAAAATAGTAAAGCAGAAGCAATACTGCATTCCTTGAGGGACGGCAGAGATTACAGCCACCATCAAGGACCTGAAGGATGCAGGGGTGTTGATTTCCACCACATCCCCATTCAACTTGCCTATTTGACCTGTACAAAAAACACATGGATCTTGGAGAAAGACAGTGGATTATCAAAAACTTAACCAAGTGGTGACTCCAGTTGCAGCTGCTGTTCCAGATGTAGTCTCATTGCTTCAGCAAATTAATACATTTACTAGTACCTGTGGGTGGGTATGCAGCTATTGATTGGGCTAACGCTTTTTTCTCCATACCTGTTTCGAAGGGCCATCAGAAGCAGTTTGCTTTCAGCTGGAAAGGCCAGCAATACATCTTCAGTTGCCTACCTCAGAGCTACATCAACTTTCTAACCTTATATCATAATTTAGACTGCAGGGACCTTGATCGCTTTTCCCTTCTACAAGATGTCACATTGGTTCACTACATTGATAACATTATGCTGATCGGGCCTACTAAGGAAGAAGTGTCAATGACTCTGGACTTATTGGTAAAACATTTGCAGACTAGAGGGTGGGAAATTAATCCTACAAAAATTCAGGCACCTTTCACCTCAGTGAAATTTCTATGGGTCCAGTGGTGCGGGGCATGTCAAGATATTCCTTCTAAAGTGAAGGATAAGCTATTTTATTTTGCTCCTCTTACAACTAAAAACGAGGCACAATGCCTAGTGGACCTCTTTGGATTTGGGAAGCAACATATTCCTCATTTGGGTGTGCGGCTCTGGCCTATTTATCAAGTGGCTCTAAAAGCCCAGAACAAAAAAAGGCTCTGCAACAGGTTTGGGCTGCTATGCAAGCTGCTCTGCCACTTGGGCCATATGATCTGGCTGATCCAATGGTACTTGAAGTGTCAGTGGCAGATAGAGATGCTTTTTGGAGTCTTTGACAGGCCCCTTTGGTGAATCACAGTGCAGACACTTAGGATTTTGGAGCAAAGCCCCACCATCCTCTGCAGATAACTACTGTCCTTTTTTTTTTTTTCTTTTTTTTAATAATTTTTATTGAGCTTTAAGTGAACATTTACAAATCAAGTCAGTCTGTCACATACAAGCTTATATACACCTTACTCCATACTCCCACTTGCTCTCCCCCTAATGAGTCAGCCCTTCCAGTCTCTCCTTTCATGACAATTTTGCCTGTTTCTAACCCTCTCTACCCTCCTATCTCCCCTCCAGACAGGAGAAGCCAACAGTCTCAAGTGTCCACCTGATACAAGTAGCTCACTCTTCATCAGCATCTCTCTCCAACCCATTGTCCCGTCCGTTCTATGCCTGATGGGTTGTCTTCAGGAATGGTTCCTGTCCTGGGCCAACAGAAGGTTTGGGGACCATGACCACCGGGATTCCTCTAGTCTCAGTCAGACCATTAAGTCTGGTCTTTTTATGAGAATTTGGGGTCTACATCCCAAATCTCCTGCTCCCTCAGGGGTTCTCTGTTGTGCTCCCTGTCAGGGCAGTCATCTGTTGTGCCCAGGCACCACCTAGTTCTTCTGGTCTCAGGATGATGTAAGTCTCTGGTTCATGTGGCCCTTTCTGTCTCTTGGGCTCATAGTTATCGTGGGACCTTGGTGTTCTTCATTCTCCTTTGATCCAGTTGGGATGAGACCAATTGATGCATCTTAGATGGCCTCTTGTTAGCATTTAAGACCCCAGATGCCACACTTCAAAGTGGGATGCAGAATGTTTTCATAATAGTATTATTTTGCCAATTGACTTAGAAGTCCCCTTAAGCCATAGTCCCCAAACCCCCACCCTTGCTCAGCTGACCTTTGAAGCATTCAGTTTATCCCGGAAACTTCTTTGCTTTTGGTCCAGTCCAGTTGAGCTGACCTTCCATGTATTGAGTATTGTCCTTCCCTTCACCTAAAGTAGTTCTTATCTACTAACTAATCAGTAAATAACCCTCTCCCTCCCTCCCTCCCTCCCCTCCTCGTAACCACAAAAGTATGTGTTCTTCTCAGTTTATACTATTTCTCAAGATCTTATAATAGCGGTCTTATACAATATTTGTCCTTTTGCCTCTGACTAATTTCGCTCAGCATAATACCTTCCAGGTTCCTCCATGTTATGAAATATTTCACAGATTCGTCACTGTTCTTTATCGATGCATAGTATTCCATTGTGTGAATATACCACACTTTATTTAACCATTCATCCATTGATGGACACCTTGGTTGCTTCCAGCTTTTTGCTATTGTAAACAGAGCTGCGATAAACATGGGTGTGCATATATCTGTTCGTGTGAAGGCTCTTACTTCTCTAGGGTATATTCCGAGGAGTGGGATTTCTGGGTTGTATGGTAGTTCTATTTCTAATTTTTAAGAAAACGCCAGATAGAGCTCCAAAGTGGTTGTACCATTTTACATTCCCACCAGCAGTGTATAAGAGTTCCAATCTCTCCGCAGCTTCTCCAACATTTCTTATTTTGTGTTTTTTGGATTAATGCCAGCCTTGTTGGAGTGAGATGGAATCTCATCATAGTTTTAATTTGCATTTCTCTAATGGCTAATGATCGAGAGCATTTCTCATGTATCTGTTAGCTGCCTAAATATCTTCTTTAGTGAAGTGCATGTTCATCTCCTTTGCCCACTTCTTGATTGGGTTGTTTGTCTTTTTGTGGTTGAGTTTTAACAGAATCACATAGATTTTAGAGATCAGGCGCTGGTCGGAGATGTCATAGCTGAAAATTTTTTCCCAATCTGTAGGTGGTCTTTTTACTCTTTTGGTGAAGTCTTTAGATGAGCATAGGTGTTTGATTTTTAGGAGTTCCCAGTTATCTGGTTTCTCTTTGTCATTTTTGGTAATATTTTATATTCTCTTTATGCCTTGTATTAGGGCTCCTAACGTTGTCCCTATTTTTTTCTTCCATGGTCTTTATCATTCTAGTCTTTATGTTTAGGTCTTTGATCTACTTGGAGTTAGTTTTTGTGCATGGTGTGAAGTATGGGTCCTGTTTCATTTTTTGGCAGTTTGATATCCAGTTATGCCAGCACCATTTATTAAAAAGACTATCTTTTCCCCAATTAGCTAACACTGGGCCTTTGTCAAATATCAGCTGCTCCTATGTGGATGGATTTATATCTAGGTTCTCAATTCTATTCCATTGGTCTATGTGCCTGTTGTTGTACCAGTACCAGGCTGGTTGGACTACTGTAGCTGTATAATAGGTTCTAAAATCAGGTAGAGCGAGGCCTCCCACTTTCTTCTTCTTTTCCAGTAATGCTTTACTTATCCGAGGCTTCTTTCCCTTCTATATGAAGTTGGTGATTTGTTTCTCCATCACATTAAAAAATGTCATTGGAGTTTGGATCGGAAGTGCATTGTATGTATAGATGGCTTTTGATAGAATAGACATTCTTACTATGTTAAGTCTTCCTATCCATGAGCAAGGTATGTTTTTCCACTTAAGTACATCCTTTTTAGTTTCTTGCACTAGTATTTTGTAGTTTTCTTTGTATAGGTCTTTTACATCTTTGGTAAGATTCATTCCTAAGTATTTTATCTTCTTGGGGGCTACTGTGAATGGTACCGATTTGGTGATTTCCTCTTCGATGTTCTTTTTGTTGATGTAGAGGAATCCAAGTGATTTTTGTATGTTTATCTTATAACCTGAGACTCTGCCAAACTCTTCTATTAGTTTCAGTAGTTTTCTGGAGGATTCCTTAGGGTTTTCTGTGTATAAGATCATGTCATGTGCAAATAGAGATAATTTTACTTCCTCCTTGCCGGTCCGGATACCCTTTATTTCTTTGTCTAGCCTAATTGCTCTGGCTAGGACCTCTAGCACAATGTTGAATAAGAGCAGTGATAAAGGGCATCCTTGTCTGGTTCCCGGTCTCAAGGGAAATGCTTTCGGGCTCTCACCATGTGGAATGATGTTGGCTGTTGGCTGTGTATAAAAAAAAAAAAAAAAAAAAAGGCTTTGTATAGATGCCCTTTATTATGCTGAGGAATTTTCCTTCAATTCCGATTTTGGTGAGAGTTTTTATCATAAATGGGTGTTGGACTTTGTCAAATGCCTTTTCTGCATCAATTGATAAGATCATGGGGTTTTTGTCTTTTTTTTTATTTATATGGTGGATTACATTAATGGTTTTTCTAATATTAAACCAGCCTTGCATACCTGGTATAAATCCCATTTGGTCGTGGTGGATTATTTTTTTGATATGTTGTTGAATTCCATTGGCTAGAATTTTGTTGAGGATTTTTGCATCTATGTTCACGAGGGATATAGGTCTGTAATTTTCTTTTTTTGTGGTGTCTTTACCTGGTTTTGGTATCAGGGATATGGTGGTTTCATAGAATGAGTTAGGTAGTATTCCGTCATTTTCTGTGCTTTGAAATACCTTTAGTATTAGTGGTGTTAACTCTTCTCTGAAAGTTTGGTAGAACTCTTCAGTAAAGCCGTCCGGGCCAGGGCTTTTTTTTTGTTGGGAGTTTTTTGATTAGCTTTTCAATCTCTTTTTCTGTTATGGGTCTATTTAGTTGTTCTACTTCTGATTGTGTTAGTTTAGGTAGGTAGTGTTTTTCTAGGAATTCATCCATTTCTTCTAGGTTTGTAAATTTGTTAGAGTACAATTTTTTGTAATAATCTGATATGATTCTTTTAATTTCATTTGGGTCTGTTGTGATGTGGTCCTTCTCGTTTCTTATTTGGGTTATTTGATTCCTTTCCTGTATTTCTTTAGTCAGTCTGGCCAATGGTTTATCAATTTTGTTAATTTTTTCGAAGAACCAGCTTTTGGCTTTGTTAATTCTTTCAATTGTTTTTCTGTTCTCTAATTCATTTAGTTCAGCTCTAATTTTTATTATTTTTTTTCTTCTGGTGCCTGATGTATTCTTTTGTTGCTCACTTTCTATTTGTTCAGGTTGTAGGGACAGTTCTCTGATTTTGGCTCTTTCTTCTTTTTGTATGTGTGCATTTATCAGTATAAATTGACCTCTGAGCACTGTTTTTGCTCTTTCCCAGAGGTTTTGATAGGAAGTGTTTTCATTCTCGTTGCATTCTATGAATTTCTTTATTCCCTCCTTAATGTCTTCTATAACCCAGTCTTTTTTCAGCAGGATATTGTTCAGTTTCCAAGTATTTGGTTTCTTTTCCCTATTTTTTCTGTTATTGATTACCACTTTTATGGCTTTATGGTCTGAGAAGATGCTTTGTAATATTCCGATGTTTTGGATTCTGCAAAGGTTTATTTTATGACCTAATATGTGGTGTATTCTAGGGAATGTTCCATGTGTGCTAGAAAAAAAGTATACTTTCCAGCAGTTGGGTGGAGAGTTCTGTATAAGTCAATGAGGTCAAGTTGGTTGATTGTTGCAATTAGGTCTTCTGTGTCTCTGTTGAGCTTTTTACTGGATGTCCTGTTCTTCTCCGAAAATGGTGTGTTAAAGTCTCCTACTATAATTGTGGAGGTGTCTATCTCACTTTTCAGTTCTGTTAAAGTTTGCTTTATGTATCTTGCAGCCCTCTCATTGGGTGCATAAATATTTAATATGGTTTTATCTTCCTGGTCAATTGTCCCTATAATCATTATGTAGTGTCTTTCTTTATCCTTTGTGGCGGATTTAACTTTAAAGTCTATTTTGTCAGAAATTAATATTGCTTCTCCTGCTCTTTTTTGCTTATTGTTTGCTTGATATATTTTTTTCCATCCTTTGAGTTTTAGTTTGTTTGTGTCTGTAAGTCTAAGGTGTGTCTCTTGTAGGCAACATATAGCCGGATCGTGTTTCTTTATCCAGTCTGAGACTCTCTGTCTCTTTATTGGTGCGTTTAGTCCATTTACATTCAGCGTAATTATAGATAAGTATGTGCTTAGTGCTGTCATTTTGATGCCTTTTTATGTGTGTTGTTGACAATTTCATTTTTCCACTTACTTTTTTGTGCCGAGACGTTTTTCTTTGTAAATTCTGTGTTCCTCATTTTCATAGTATTTGACTTTATGTTTGCTGAGTCGTTATGTTTTTCTTGGTTTTTATTTTGAGTTATGGAGTTGTTATACCTCTTTGTGGTTACCTTAATATTTACCCCTTTTTTTCTAAGTAAAAACCTAATTTGTATTGTCCTATATCGGCTTGTATCCCTCTCCATATGGCAGTTCTATGCCACCTGTATTTAGTCCCTCTTTTTGATCATAGTGATCTTTTATATATTGACTTCAATGATTCCCTGTTTTGAGCATTTTTTTTCATTTTAAAATGAATCTTAATTTGTTTTTGTGATTTCCCTATTTGAATTGATATCAGGATGTTCTTTTCTGTGACCTTGTGTTGTGCTGGTATCTGATATTATTGGTTTTCTGACCAATTTCCCGTAGTATTTCTTGTAGCTTTGGTTTGGTTTTTGCAAATTCTCTAAGCTTGTGTTTATCTGTAAATGTTTTAATTTTGCCTTCATATTTGAAAGAGAGTTTTGCTGGATATATGATCCTTGGCTGGCAGTTTTTCTCCTTCAGTGCTCTCTATATGTCATCCCATTGCCTTCTTGCCTGCATGGTTTCTGCTGAGTAGTCTGAACTTATTCTTATTGCTTCTCCTTTGTATGAGACCTTTCTTTTATCCCTGGCTGCTTTTAAAATTTTCTCTTTATGTTTGGTTTTGGCAAGTTTGTTGATAATATGTCTTGGTATTTTTTTGGGGGGATCAATCTTAAATGGGGTTCGATGAGCATCTTGGAGAGATATCCTTTCATCTTTCATGATGTCAGGGAAGTTTTCTGCCAACAGATCTTCAACTATTCTCTCTGTGTTTTCTGTTATCCGTCCCTGTTCTGGGACTTCAGTCACATGCAAGTTATCCTTCTTGATAGAGTCCCACATGATTCTTAGGGTTTCTTCATTTTTTTTTTTTTTAATTCTTTTATCTGATTTTTTTTCCAGCTATATTGGTGTCAATTCCCTGGTCCTCTAGATCTCCCACTCTGCATTCCAATTACTTGAGTCTGCTCCTCTGACTTCCTATTGCGTTGTCTAATTCTGTAATTTTATTGTTAATCTTTTGGATTTCTGAATGCTGTCTCTCTATGGATTCTTGCAGCTTACTAATTTTTCCACTATGTTCTTGAATAATCTTTTTGAGTTCTTCAACTGCTTTTTCAGTGTGTTCCTTGACTTTTTCTGTAGATTGCCTTATTTCATTTCTGAGGTCATCCCTGACGTCTTGAAGCATTCTGTAAATTAGGTTTTTATATTCTGTGTCTTGCAGTTCCAGGATTGTATCTTCATTTGGGAAAGATTTTGATTCTTTTGTTTGGGGAATTGTAGAAGCAATCATGGTCTGCTTCTTTATGTGGTTTGATATCGACTGCTTTCTCTGAGCCATCACTAAGTAATTGTAGCGATTTATTCTATATTTGCTCACTGAGTCTTATCTTGTTTTGTTTTCTTTCAATATACGTAGATTGGGCTACTAGATTGCACTGTCTTGATTGTTGTAGCCCTTGAATCACGTATGTCGTATTAGCAGCTGGTTTGGGCTGTTACCAGATATATAAGCCTAAGAGTTCTTTCACTATTCTTGAGTAGAATCTGATTTTGGGTCATCAAGTGTGTGGTGCATACTGTCACCTATCCACCTCGAGAAGTAGTGGTGATAGTTGTCTGCACCAGATTCTAGTAGCAGCAGGGGTTCACACTCCAGGGGGGTAGGATTCTGACAGGCTTCCCCCAAGTGCCAGTGAAGTAGGTGTGTCTCTATTCCTAAAGCACTTTGGTGGGTGGGCTCTGCAGCAGTACCTTAGGCCCCCAATGCAATTACCTCTACAGATTGGTAGGTGTCACCCTCCTTAAACCCCTAAGGCAGGAGGCTAGGTGGTCTGGGTGGAGCTTCAGCCCTCAGTTCCCTGTTGTGGGTCAGTGAGGGCTCTGTTGAATAGGCAGAGATATCAGAGCTGGGAAACTTGTCTTTCCAGTAATCCACTAAAATAATTACAGTCAGATCCCTATCAGAAATACCTTTGCATTATAATAGCCACCTTGTTCCCTGTAGGCATGAAAGCCCAAGACTGTGGATCACATATGCTTGGCTGGAGCTGGTTCTGTGTTTTTAGTCCAATTAGGGAAGGAGTTTAGGTTCCTGGGGTTTTTGTAGCTGCTTATCTCAGGCCAGGAGAATGGGTTAGGAAAAGACCAAGAAAAAAAAAAAAAGAAAGAAAGAAAAACCGCAGCTCAGTTCACTCTCTGGCTCAGGAAATTCCAATGTTAATGAAGCTGCCTGGGAAGGGGAGGGGAGGGTTCAGATAAATAGGAGAGAGTAGCACCCCGGAATATAGACAAAGTTACTTATCTTGCTTGGGATGACTGTTTTATCTGAGATTCCCGGAGGGTGGGTCGACCATGTGCGCTGTCTGGGTAGAGATTGCCCCCGAAGATCAGGCTCACATCTCGTGCTGTCTCAGAAGCCGTGGTTAGTTCCTCCGCTCCCAGCCCAAAGCCCAGCGCCAAGGTTCCCTGGCTGGTACGCCGCACTTCCGGCTCCAAAACCATTTGCTCCCTGTCGGTGACTTGTCCTCCTGTCAGCATGTCGCTACGCTGTCTGTATGCACTGGCTGGGCTTCCCCCGAGGTCACTTCTGGACGCTAGGGCTGCCTCCCGTGTTTGCACCATCTCAGGAAGCCGTGCTCAGCTCCCCTGCGCCCAGTCCAAAGCCCTGTGCCAAGGTTTCCTGACTGGGATGCTGGCTCCAGGCTCCAAAAACAGTCGCTGCTTCCCTGTGGTTGCTCATTCTCAGTCTCTATCACTCAGGTCAACACTTTATATCTGTGTTTGATGGTCAGGGTTTGTAGATTGTCATGTATGTGATCGATTCACTTGTTTTTCCGAGTCTTTGTTGCAAGAGGGATCCAAGGTAGCTTCTACCTAGTCAGCCATATTGGCCCCGCCTCCTACTCTCCTTTTAAGAAACAACTTTTGGCTTGTAACTGGGCCTTAGTAGAGACTGCCGGCTTAACCAATGGACACTGAGTCACCATGCAGCCTGAGCTGCCCATCATGAACTCAGTGTTGTCTGAATCATAGAGTAATAAGTTGGGATATGCAAAGCAGAATTTCATCATTAAATGGAAGTGGTATATACAAGATCAGGCCTGAGCAGGACCTGAAGGCACAAGTAAGTTGCATGAGGAAGTGGCCCAAATGCCCATGGTCTCCCCTTCTGTCAGGTTACCTTCCATCTCCCATTCTGCACCTATGGCCTCATGAGAAGTTCCTTATGATCAGTTGACCGAAGAGGGGAAAACTCGTGCCTGGTTTATAGATGGTACTACCTGACATACAGGCACCACTTGAACGTAGACAGTGGCAGCCCTACAGCCTCCCTGAAGGACAGTGGTGGAGGGAAATTCTCCCAAGGGTAAGCACTTTGAGTAGTACACTTTGTGTGTACTTTTCTTGTTTGCTTTTTTTGGGAGGAGAAATGACTAGATGTGAAATTGTATACTGATTCATGGGCTGTGGCCAATGGTTTGGCTGGATGGTTAGGGACTTGGAAGGAATATGATTGGAAAATTGGAGACAAGGATTTATGGGGAAGAGATATGTGGAGAGACCTTTCTGAACAGGCCAAAGAAGTGAAGATATTTGTGCCTCACGTGAATGCACACAAAAGGGTGACCTCAGCAGAAGATGATTCTAACAATCAAGTGGATAGGATGACATATTCTGTAGAAACCACTCATCCTCTTTCCCCAGCTATTCCTGCATTGCTCAATTGGCCCATGAACAAAGTGCCCATGGTGGCAGGGATGAAGGTTATGCATGGGCCCAGCAACATGGACTTCCACTCACCAACGCCAACTTGGCTACTGCCACTGCTGAGCACCTAGTGTGCCAGGAACAGGGACCAATGCTGAGTCCTTGATGTGGCACCATCTCTCAACTGGCAACCTGGTGGCAAGTTGATAACATTGGACCACTTCCATCATGGAAAGGGCAGTGCTTTGTCCCTATTGGAATAGACACGCTGGATATGAATTTGCCTTCCCTGCACACAATGCTTCTGCCAAAACTACCATCTATAGACTTACAGAATGCCTTATCCACTATCATGGTATCCCACACAGCATTGCCTCTGATCAAGAGATTCACTCACAGCAAATGAAGTGGTGCAGTGGGCCCACGCTCATGGAATTCACTGGTCTTACCACGTTTCCCATCATCCAGGAGTAGGTAGCTTGATAGAACGATGAAATGTCCTTCTAAAGACAGAATTACAGCACCAGCTAGGTGGCAATGTTCTCCAGAAGTCTGTATATGCTCTAAGCCAGCATCCAATATATGGTGATGTTTCTCCGATAGCCAGGATTTATGTGTTCAGGAATCGAGGGGTGGAAACGTGAGTGGCACCACTCACTATTACCCCTAGTGGCCCACTTACAAGATTTTTGCTTCCTGTCCCCATGACCTTGTGCTATGCAGGTCTAGAGGTCTTCATTCCAAATTGAAGAATGCTCCCATCTAGAGGCACAACACTGATTCCACGGAACTGGAAGCTAAGAATGCTACTTGGCCACTTTGGGCTCCTTACGCCTCTGGATCAATAGGCAAAGAAGGGAGTTATCATACTGGCTGGTGTCATTGATTCTGATCACCAAGAGGAAATTGGATTGGTCTGATATAATGGAGGTAAAAAAGAGTGTATCTGGAATGCAGGAGACCCCTAGGGCACCTCTTAGTACTCCCATGCCCTGTTATTAAAGTCATTGGAAAACTATAGCAACCCAACTCTGACATGGTCCAGGACCCTTCAGGAATGAAGGTTTGAGTCACCCCACCAGGCAAGGAACCACAACAAGCTGAGGCAAAGGGAATACAGAATGGGTGATGGAAGAAGGTAGTCCTGAATATCAGTTACCGCCACATGATCAGTTGCAGAAATGAGGACTGTAATCGTTATTAGCATTTCTGCTTCGTAAGTGTGCATTTTGTTTTCTTCACTTATAAAAACAAGATGTAAACAGGGCTAGTGCATTTTTGGTTGTGTATGTGTTCATTGTATCATGCTAGGCACAAGTATGATGGTATAATTGTCTTTTTTCAGAGATTATGTATGATTTCCTGATTGCAGGAATGCATTGGTAATTACTGGTGATTGGGATGCAAAAGTTGGAAACAAAGAAGAAGGATTGGTAAAGGGAAAATATTGCCTTGAGATAGAATGCCAGAGACTGAATGATAGAATTTTGCAAGACCAACGACTTCTTCATTACAAATACCTTCTTTCACCAACATAAATGCTAACTATACACATGGACCTCACCAGATGGAATACACAGAAATCAAATCAACTACATCTGTGGAAAGAGACGGTGAAAAAGCTCAATATCATCAGTCAGAACAAGACTAGGGGCCAACTGTGGAACAGACCATCAATTGTTCATATGCAAGTTCAAGCTGAAACTGAGAAAATCAGAGCAACTCCATGAGAGCCAAAGTATGACCCTGAGTATATCCCACTTGAATTTAGAGACCATCCCCAGAATAGACTTGATGGGATGAATACTAATGACCAAAGGCCAGATGAGTTGTGGAATGACATCAAGGACATCATACATGAAGAAAGCAAGAGGTCATTGAAAAGACAGGAGAGAAAGAAAAGACCAAAACGCATGTCAGAGAAGACACTGAAAATTGCTCTTGAGTGTCAAGCAGCTAAAGCAAAAGGAAGAATTGATGAAGTAAAAGAACTGAACAGAAGATTTCAAAGGGCGACTTGAGGAGACAAAGTAAAATATTATAATGACATGTGCAAAGAGCTGGAAATGGAAAACCAAAAGGGAAGAACGCGCTCGGCATTTCTCAAGCTGAAAGAACTGAAGAAAACATTCAAGCCTTGAGTTGCAATAGTGAAGGATTCTTTGGGGAAAATATTAAACGACACAGGAAGCATCCAAAGAAGATGGAAGGAATACATAGAGTCATTATAATAAAAAGAATTAGTCAATGTTCAACCATTTCAAGAGGTGGCATGTGATCGGGAACCGAAGGTACTGAAGGAAGAATTCCAAGCTGCACTGAAGGCATTGGCAAAAAACAAGAGTCCAGGAATTGATGGAATATCAATTGATATGTTTCAACAAACGGATGCAGTGCTGGAGGTGCTCACTTGTCTATGCCAAGAAATATGGAAGACAGCTTCCTGGCCAACTGACTGTAAGAGATCCATATTTATGCCTGTTCCCAGGAAAGGTGATCCAACCAAATGTGGAAATTATCAAATAATATCATTAATGTCACAGGTAAGCAAAATTTTGCTGAAGATCATTCAAAAGCAGCTGCAGCAGTATATTAACAGGGAGCTGCCAGAAATTCAGGCTGGATTCAGAAGAGGATTTGGAACCAGGAATATTATTGCTGATGTCAGGTGGATTCTGGCTGAAAGCAGAGAATACCGGAAGGATGTTTACCTGTGTTTTATTGACTATGCAAACGCATTCGACTTTGTGGATCATAACAAATTATGGATAACATTGCGAAGAATGGGAATTCCAGAACACTTAATTGTGGTCATGAGGAACCTTTACATAGATCAAGAGGCAATTGTTCAGAAGAACAAGAGGGTACTGAGTGGTTTAAAGTCAGTAAAGGTGTGCATAAGGATTGTATCCTTTCACCATACCTATTCAGCCCATATGCTGAGCAAATGAATCAAGAAGCTGGACTATATGAAGAAGAACGGGGCATCAGGATTGGACGAAGACTCATTATGTGTCATTATGCAGATGACACAACCTTGCTTGCTGAAAGTGAGGAGGACTTGAAGCACTTACTGATGAAGATCAAAGACCACAGCCTTCAGTATGGATTGTACCTCAACATAAAGAAAACAAAAATCCTCACAACTGGACCAATGAGCAACATCATGATAAACGGAGAAAAGATTGATGTTGTAAGGGATTTCATTTTACTTGGATCCACAATCAACACCCATGGAAGCCACCATCCAGAAATCAAAAGACACATTGCATTGGGCAAATCTGTTGCAAAAGACTTCTTTAAAGTGTTGAAAAGAAAAGATGCCAGCTTGAAGGCTAAGGCATGCCTCACCCAAGCTATGGTATTTTCAATCACATCATATGCATGTGAAAGCTGGACAGTGAATAAGGCAGGCCGAAGAATTGACTCTTTGAACTGTGGTGTTGGCGAAGAATATTGAATATACCATGGACTGCCAAAAGAACAAACAAATCTGTCTTGGAAGAAGTACAACAAGAATGCTCCTTAGAAGCAAGGCTAGAGAGACTGCATCTTACTTTGGATATGTTGTCAAGAGGGATAAGTCCCTGGAGAAGGACATCATGCTTCATAAAGTACAGGGTCAGAGGAAAAGAGGAAGATCCTCAACAAGATGGACTGACACAGTGGCTGCACATGCTTCATAAAGTACAGGGTCAGAAGAAAAGGGGAAAACTGTCAACAAGATGGAATGACACAGTGGCTGCAACAATGGGCTCAAGCATAACAACAGTTGTAGGGATGTCACAGGACTGGGCAACGTTTCATTCTGTTGTGCATAGGGTCACTATGAGTCGGAACTGACTAGATGGCACCTAACAACAGCAACATATATGTTTTAAGAAATCTGTACAGGTGCCGTGTTGACATGGGGTGGATTATAATGGTTAAGATTGGGGATCAAGTTGGCTGAGCTATGATTTTCAGTGTGTTTGGCCATCATGTGATGTTGTGGTGACTTCCCTGTTGTGATCTGGTATGTGTTCATCCCCATGATGGGATTTGCTGTGAGTAACTAATTGGCTGAAGGGGTGTTTCCTTGGGCGTGTGGCCCGCATCCAGTGTGGGCAGATGTTCTGGCTGGGCTCAGGGGCTTTTGCTCATTATGGAAACTGCAGCTGACTTCTGTTCATCAGTTCTTGGGACTTGGGCTGGCAGCTTACCTGTGGTCTTCCCTGCTGATCTTGGAGCTTGTCAATCTTCACAGCCTGTGAGCAACAGCCCTGCTGTCTGACCTGCTGATCTTGGGTTTGCCAGCCTCTGCAGATGCATGAATCAGGAGAAGTCATTATTATGACTCATGGATATACGACATTAGAGCCTCTATAACCATGTGAACCATTTCCTTCACACAAATCTCTCTCTATATATTTAAACACTTAACAGATTTTGCTTTTCTAAGCAACCTACCCTAAGATACCCATGGAAACGGCAGTTGAGAAATGAAGCATTTGGCAAATATTCAAAAGGCCTCTTTAAAGTGTTAAGCAAAGGTATCGCTTTAAGGACTAAGGTAAGTCTGACCCAAGCCATGGTATTTTCAATTGCTTCATATGCATGTGAAAGCTGGACAATGAATAAGGAAGACTGGAGAAAAATTGGTACATTTGGATTATGGTGTTGGTGAAGAATATGGACTATACCATGGACCGCCAAAAGAATGAATAGGTCTGTTTTGGAAGTATAGCCAGAAAGCTCCTTAGAGGATGGTAATACTTCATTGCACGTGCTTTGGACATGTTATTAGGAGGGACTAGTCCTTGGAGAAGGACATCATGATTGGTAAAGTAGAAGGTCAGACAAAAAGAAGAAGACCCTCAATGAGATGGATTGACACAGTGGCTGTAACAATGGGCTCAAAGAAGGAAAAAAGAAGAGAGAAGAATTGATGCCTTCAAACTGAGGTGTTGGTGAAGAATGAACTTCCAGAATAATGAACAAATCTACCTGAGAAGAAATGCAACTGGAATGCTACTTAGAGGTGAGGGTGGCAAAACTTTGTCTTGCTCACTTTAAATGTGTCATAAGGAAAAACCAATCACTACAAAAGGGCAGCATGTTTGTAAAATAGAGGTAAGTGAAAACTGACCTCAAGGACATGGACTGACACTATAAAACTGACCTCAGTGACATGGGCTGTTGCAATTACCACAATAAGTGGTTCAAATATATCAAAGATCATGAAGATGGTACAGGGCCACATAACTTTTAATTCTGTTATACTTATGGTCATCATAAGTTGATAGGTTGTTGTTTTTGTTAGGTGCCTTCAAGCCAGTTCCCACTAACAGTGACCCTATGTGCAACAGAAAGAAATACCACCTGTCCTGTACTATACTCACAATCTTTGCTATGCTTGAGCCCATTGTTGCAGCCACTGTGTCAATCCATCTCTTTTTGCTGACCTTCCACTTTACCAAGTGTCTTGGATTGAATTGTGTCCCCCCAAAATATGTGTCAACTTGGTTTAGGCCATGATTCCCGGTATTGTGTGATTGTCCACCATTTTGTCATTTGATGAGATTTTCCTTTGTGTTATAAATCCTATCACTATGAGTAGCAGCAGTTATACTGACGAGATCTACAAGATTAGATAGAATATTAAGTCAACATCTTTTGAGATATAAAAGACAGATGCAAGCAGAGAGACATGGGGACCTCAAACCACCAAGAAAGCAGTGCTAGGAGCAGTTCATGTCCTTTGGACCTGAGGTTCCTCTGTGGAGAAGCTCCTAGACCAATGGAAGATTGATGACATGGACCTTCCTCCAGAGCCAATAGAGAAAGCTTTCCCCTAGAGCTGACACCCTGAATTTGGACTTGTGCCCTACTGGACTGTGAGGGAATTAATTTCTCTTTGCTGAAGCCATCCACTTGTGGTATTTCTGTTATAGCAGCACTAGATAACTAAGACACTGTCCTATTATCAACACAAAGCTTATAAAGCTGTTTGTAAAACTATTCACAGATATCATAGCAAAGAAAGCACAACAATGACATAAAATATGGGAGAGCAATTCCTATCACTTTGTTTTTGAACAAAACCACTGACATGCAATAAGAAATATTGACAATGTTTGAATTATTATTTGAAACCCATACCATAGGAAGAAAAAAATGTATATATATGTATATATTGACCCGTTGCCATCGAGTCAATTCTAACTCATAGCAACCCTATAGGACAGAGTAGAACTGCCCCACAGAGTTTCCAAGGAGCGCCTGGTGGATTTGATCTGCTGACATTTGGGTCAGCTGTTGCAGCTCTTAACCACTACTCCACCAGGGTTTCCTATATGTACACATATATGTATGCATATGGAAACCCTGATGGCATAGAGCTAAAGTGCTACGGCTAAAAGGCTGGCAGTTCGAATCTACCAAGTGCTCCTTGGAAACTCAATGGGGCAGTTCTACTCTGTCCTATAGGGTTGTTATGAATTGGAAGTGACTTGACATCAGTGGGTTTGGTTTTGGTTTGTGTATGTATATCAAACCAAACCCGTTGCCATCGAGTCGATTCTGACTCATAGCGACCCTATAGGACAGAGAACTGCCCCATAGAGTTTCCAAGGAGCACCTGGCAGATTTAAACTGCCAATCTTTTGGTTAGCAGCTGTGGCACTTAACCACTATGCCACAAGGATTTCATATGTGTGTATATATATATATATATATATATATATATATATATATATATAAAATTAATGATTACTTTGCGAACTGTTGTATCTAGTGTAAAAAGTGTATTGAAATTAATTAGATAGAACACTTTCCATAACTACAGAAAGTAAAGTGCCAAAATGTGAATGAAAATTTCTACCTGAAGATTAATCTGCTCTGTGCTTTACCAGGGACAGACGACCCAATAAGCAAAGTATGCACAGTCTTAGTTGTGCTTACTTACCAATCTGCAGTCTATAATTTCACATGGGTTTCCCCACATTATTGATCATCGAAGATGTGGTAAAGCCCATGTGAAGTTGTCCACTACAGATTAGTAAAAAAAACACAGTTAAGCCCATGTGTACCTTGCTTATTGGTAATCTGTCCTCGCTTTATTCAGAGATCAGTTGTCATGCAATAGTATACCTTCTGTTCCAGTGTTAAAGAAAATAGAAAAAATGTGTGAATACGATCAAATTACTACCATTGAATGTCTTTTTGGTACATTGTGGACAGAAATAACAGAGTCTGGCAAGAGGTAAACAGTAATTTTTTTTTCCATACCGATGTTTACTATTGAGAGACAAATTATAAATCAAAGTTCTGATTTATCAGTGGAAAGAAGCCTGTTTTATCATGACATTTACAAACCTGGTAAATACAATTTGTAAGCTTATAGTGGATTCCTTACTTGAGCCAACAAATTTTACTAGAAATTGCTGGATGGTGCAAATGGTTAATGTACTTGGCTGCTAAATGAAAAATGGGAGGTTTGAGTCCAGCCAGAGGCACCTTGGAAGAAAAGTCTGGTGATCCACGTCTGAAAAAAATCAGCCATTGAAAACCTTATGGAACACAGTTCTACTCTGATAGACAGATTGCTGTGAGTCAGAGTGGACTCAATGGCCAGTGCTTTTTTTTTTTTTTTTTTTTTTACTGATTTTTAGTTTTTCTAATACACAGAAGAGACTCTCCTCCTCTGCAGTAATTATCAACAGTAACTTGATGTGATGATGAAGCAAAAATTGAAATTATGCTGGCTGTGGTAGATACTGCCAGTTCTCTACAAAATATCCATTCTTATTTTTTTTCTGAAATTTATGGAATCCTGGTTTTTTCCTGTTACAGACTACACAGCTGAAGACTAAATTTCTTTCCTTGCAACTGGATATAGCCATGTGACTTAACCTTATTTGATGACATGGAAGTAGAATTGTTTGAGATTTATTAGACTTAGAGAGGAGGCAAAAACTTCTTCCTCTCTTTCTCCATCCTGCTCTTGAAAAGTAGGTATCTTGGCTAGACGGGAAAATATTGCTACTTACTGCCAAGCTTCTCTCATGTGGGAGAGGAATAAACTTCTAGCTTTTGTCTGAATCTAACTAAAACACTGTTGAAGGTCACTGACAAAGCTATCACCTCTGGTTAAGAAAGAGTCTATTTAAGTCCTTGCCTATGACGGCCAATAGACCCAAACTGCTGTACTTTTCAAGCTCATACTTAATTTATGTCAAAAAGTGAGGAGACTTCTTTTGAAGCTGCTTAGGTTAACAGGAATGTATTCTTAGATAACTTTTAAATTCTATATGCTCATAGGCACTGATTTCTGAGAGACCATGAGGGCTGACTTATATGTTTCATTACACATCTTTTGTGACAACATCTGTTAAGATACCATGACACCACCATGTACATCTTTTATGTCATAATATTTAAAACAGTCCATTTTCATAATTTTGACAGAAAGTACAGCATAAATATTCATATGTTGCTATATTTAGGTGGTTTTGGTGGCCTAACCCTGGTTTATAAATAGAATTTTTTTAACTTGAATAAATTAATTACTCATAGACATCATTTGGTAAAAACAAACACACAAATGAACACTTCTTTCATGTATTTCTGCTTTTCCAAAATTTTTTGAAGATACAATAATTCTCCTAATAATTTGTGAATTGTTTTTTGAAGACATAACAATTAATGGAAGAACAAACTTGACATTTCTCAAGCTGAAAGAACTGAAGAAAAAAATTCAAGCCTCCAGTTGCAATGTTGAAGCATTCAGGTGACAAAAAATTGAACAACATAGGAAGCATCAAAAGAAGACAGAGGAATACACAGTCACTGTACCAAAAATATAAGTGGCACAATGATTAAAGTGATCAACTACTAATTGGAAGGTCAGTGCTTTGAAACCACCAGTGGCTCTGTGGGAGAAAGATGTAGCAGCCTACTTCCATAGAGATTTAAAACCTTGGAGACCCTATGGGGTACCTATGAGTTAAAATCGACTCGACAGCAGTGGGTTTTTGGTACTAAAGAGAACTGGTCGACGTTAAATCATTTTAGGAGGCAGTGTATCATCCAGAACCAAAGGTACTGAAGGAGGAAGTCTTGGCTGTACTGAAGACATTAGTAAAAAACAAGGCTCCGGGAATTGACAGAATACCAATTGAGATGTTTCAATAAATGGATGCAACATTGGAAGCCCTCACTCATCTATGCCAAGAAGTTTGGGAGACAAGTACATAGCCAACTGGAAGAAATCCATATTTGTGTCCATTCCAAAGAAAGGTGATCCAGTGGGATGTGGAAATTGTCAAACAATATTAATATCACATGCAAGGAAAATTATGCCGAAGATCATTCAAAAATGATTGCAGCAGTACCTTGACAGGGAACTACCAGAAATTCAAGCTGAATTCAGAAGAGAATGTGGAGTGAAGGATATCATTGCTGAAGTCAGATGGATCTTGGCTGAAAGCAAAGAATATCAGAAAGATGTCTACCTGCGTTTTATTGACTATGCAAAGGCATTTAACTTTGTGGGTCATAACAGATTACAGATAACATTTCAAAGAATGGCAATTCCAGAACACTTAATTGTGCTCATGAGGAACCAGCACATAGACCATAAAGCAGTAGTTCCAACAGAACAAGGGGATACTGCATGGTTTAAAATTAGAAAAGCTGTGTGTCAGTATCCTTTCACCATACATATTCAATCTGTATGCTGAGCAAATAATATGAGTAGCTGGACTGTATGAAAAAGAACGCTCCATCAGGATTGGCAGAAGACTCATTAACAGTCTGCAGTAAGCAGATAATTCAACTTTGCTTCCTGAAAGTGAAGAGGACTTAAAGCACTTACTGATCATAGCCTTCAACATGGATTACAACTCAACAAAAGTCCTTACAACTGAAGCAAAAAGCAACACTGTGATAAACAGAGAACACGTTGAAGTTGTCAAGGATTTCATTTTGCTTGAATCCACAATCAAAGCCCATAGAAACAGCAGTCAAAAATTCAAAAGATGTATCGCATTGGGCAAATCTGCTACAAAAGACCTCTCTAAAGTGTTTAAAACCAAAGATGTCACTTTGAGGACTAAGGTGCACCTGACTCAATCCATGCTATTTTCAACTGTCTCATATGCATCAGAAAGCTGGATGATGAATAAGGAAGACTGAAGAAGAATTGATGCCTTTGAATTATGGTGTTGGCAAAGAATATTGAATATACCATGGATCGCCAGAAGAATGAACCAATCTGTCTTGGAAGATGTACAGCCAGAAAGCTCCTTAAAAGCAAGGATTGTCAGACTTCATCTCACATACTTTGTACATGTTACCAGGAGGGATCAGTCCCTAGAGACTGACATAGTACTTAGTAAAGTGGGAAGACAGCAAAAAGGAGGAAGACTCTCAATGAGATGGACACAGTGGCTGCAAGAATAAGCTCAAATATAGTAATAATTATGAGGATGTCGCAGGGCCTGACAGTGTTTTGTTCTGTTGTGCATAAGGTCACTATGAATTGGAACCAACTCAATGGCACCTAGCAAAAACAACAACAATAATTCCCCAGACAACGTCATGAGAATTGAAAAAGTTGCAGGAGTCAGCCTCTGCACCCCTCAAGAACAATTTTATGGAAAAGAGGAATGCTAATTTTAGGAAAGCCATCATACACATGTGTTTAGACAAGCTGTGGTTGGAAGAGGTTATGTATTGAATTGTGTCCTGACAAAATATGGGTTTAATTCCTGGCCTTTGTACCTATGGATGTGATCCTGCTTAGAAATAGGGTTTTCCTTTGATGTTAATAAACACATAGCAGTGTATAGGGTGGATCCTAAACCTAATCACTTTTGAGTTATAAAAAGACAAGACTAGACACACAGACACACACAGGGGATGATAAAGGCCATGTGATAATCATTTAAGAGCAAAAATGCCAAAAAACCAAGGAATGCCCAGGGCTAACAACAAGGAGGAAATCTACATAACTGAGACCCTGTTTTGGAATTTTAGCCTCTAGAACAGTGAGAAAATAAAGTTCTGCTCTTCAAAGCCACCCACTTACAGTATTTATGTTCCATAGCACTAAGTAACTGAGAGAAAAAACAAATTAAATCTTTGCTTTTGTTTATATAATTAATAAAATAAAAGCCATAAAAGCAGATGTTTATTTACTGAAAAGCATGGGCTAATTATGTGTTGGTTACTGCTTCGGTGATCTCTGGTTTTGTAGGATTTTATGCCGAATGATAATGACTGTATATGTTTGGAAGAACTTCAGCAGCCTCTACAAGCAGACGCTCTCCAGAGTATTCCAGGAATAGCCAGGCAGGTGATGAAATACCTTGTAAAAGTGTTTCAGAGGTGGTATGCTTCTAAAATGTATTTCCAGTCCTAATATAAATCACTGAAGCACCAGTTTAGGTTGCAACTATAAAAATAACTTTTTCCTATATTGTATTAACAAGTTCATTTGACTTTGGGAAGTAGAGGAACAATTTTATTGATATTTGAGAGAAGGCATCTGGACTAAGGTCTCGCTAGTATCTTTTATCTACAGGACCGCAAATACACAGTAAATTTACATCTCTAAGGGTGAAAGGAAAAATCCAGAAAGATGGTAAGACTATATATATATTTGCTTGGGTGTGTAGAATATGGTGCTTTGCAATTTTGTTTAAATAATTGTTTATTTCTCAGGACAGAAATGGAAAAACATTCCTTAAGTTTTTAAATCACATTGATAAAGAGATACACTCTGTTTTAACATATGTATTAGAGGAAGATACACTTTCCTTATTTATTTAGTAATTTTTTAACCGCAGCATCCAAATTTAACAATTCTGTGATTGTTTTTATAGAACAATTATATCATAACACTGAGAAAGATCATATTATATCTTACAGTGAAACAGAAGAAATTATTTTTGCTTGAAAATACAGCAATTCTTTCCATTTTGCATAGTGTGTGATGGGAAAAGGTAAAGGGTTTCGGTGATGTCCTGGCCTCTTTATCCTGTGTAAAATGATACTGTGGGAAAAGTTGTCCTGTTCAGTGTTAAGTGTGGGTATTTGTAAGTATCATTTTCCCCCAAGGGAAGTACATGTATATATTTTATGTACTATATTTTTTATTCCCCCCTTTTTTTTTTATTGTGCTTCAGATGAAAGTTTACACAGCAAATTAGTTTTTCATTAAACAGTTAATACACATTATTGTTTTGTGATGCCAGTTGCCAACCCCACGAAGTGTCAACACTCTCCCCTTCTTGACCTTGGATTGCCCATTACCAGCTGCCCTGTCCCCTCCTGCCTTCTTGTTTTACAGGCCTGTCTAACCTTTACTAAAGTTACCCCAGGAGTGACTTCAGTACTAAGTTAAAAGGGTACCCAGGGGCCATACTCTCAGGGTTTCTTCAGTCTCTGTCAGACCAGTCAGTCTGGTCTTTTTTAGTGAGTTAGAAATTTGTTCTACATTTTCTCTCCAGCTCTGTCCAGGACCCTCTCTTGTGATCCCTGTCAGAGCAGTCGGTGGTGGTAGCAAGGTCCTATGCAGTTGTGCAGACTCAGTCTGGTGGAGGCTCTTTATATCAAAAGAGATTTGATTTCTTTGAAAAGTAGGTTAGTAGGAATGATAGTCTTAGGCAGCTTTCATATTATACTTACTATAGGGTCCTGATAGCTAAGAACATACATTTGTTGCCCTATGTGCTAGGTCTTTTATTTTGAATTTCTTCCTTTTTAAAGTTGAGAAAAAGGCATGAGGATTTCCAACAATTGGTCCCAGTGCTTTGCTGGTGCAGCCCTTTTTGCACAACTGTTTATTATTTTTTCACTCATCAGAGAAAAAAAAAAATATGTAGTGTTATTAAGCATAAAACCAACATGAAACAATCCAATAGAATATGAAGCATTCCTTTTCAGAGTACATTAAATCACTTGCTACCTATGATTGAAGTCTAGTATTCAACTAAAAATAACTTATAATAAGAACTCTCCAAATTTCTTAGTCCAGGATTGAGTACATATTCAAAATTATCTGTACTATTCCCTGGTACTTTATGATCTATGATAATTTTGAGTTAAAATTGTTAAAATTAATACAAACTAATTTAATAAAAAAATGGACTAGATGTGGAGCCATGCCTATGACACAGACTCTAGCACCAATCTGGAGAGTGATAACTTTGTGAAAGCCTGCAAAGAATATCACTCTCTCACTCCTATGCAACTATTATCATTATTGGCTTATAAATAATATTTTAATATAAAAATAGTATAGAAGCCTTTTCTCAGTTGTTCTAAAATTAGTAATCTACATGTGTTCTGCTTTAAAAATGCCCTAACTCTTGCAGCATGAAGGAACAAACATTTCATTATATCACACATTTTTGCGAGTCAGAAATTCAGGCAGGACTCGGCTACGCCATTCTTCTGTTTTACATGGCACTGATGTGGGTCGCTCTGTGTTATTCAGCTGGCAGATAGCTGGTCTGAAGTATCTAAGATGGATATTCCTGGCATTTTGACAGGACTGTCTGGAAGTTTCAGCTCAGCTAGGACTCTCACCCTCTCCAGGTAGCCTCAGGGCCTGTCCATGTGGCCTGCCAATAGGGTAGTCAAACCTTTACATATCAGCTCAGGGATCCAAGAGTGAATGTTCCGAGGGGCCCTGGCAGAAGCTGTCGGGTGTCTTATGTACTAGCCTTGCCAGTTCCAGAGCATCATATCCACTGTATTCAATTAGTCAGGCATGTTCTTAAAACCAGTTGATGTTCAATGGGAGGAGAATCAGGATTTACTCCTCAGTGGAAAGAGTAGCAAAGAATTGGTGGCCATCTTTATATTCAATTTTCTGAATATAATTTAATTGATGGATACTGAGAGGTTGTGCAACATTGAATTAGGAATTACGAATATGGTCTTTGGCAGTGGAGTAGTATGTATGAAAACCACGGCTATGCCATTTATAGCTCTATGACTGGAGGAGGACATTTCTCTGTTCTTCAGTTTCCTCATGATGGAGCTCATATTAGCAGATGTCCCTCAATATTTTTGTCTACTAAATGTGATAATATTTATCATTAGATGAGATTCTCAGCCTAACCCTTTGCCAAGAAGAAACAGGCTAGAGGAGCCCTGCGTTTAACCAAGATTATTCTGCTATTCTACACACATTTGATTGAGCAGATTTGGAGCACAGACAGAAAAAGGCAAAAACAATTAGATTTCAATATTTGAATTTTTTTTTTAAACTTGGGATTCTATATTTTCTCTTAACATTGGTTTTCTTATTTAGTAGAGTTTAATTTTTGTCACATAATATTAATAACAATTGTATTTAGATAGCATATTGTGTTTTGAAATTCACTGTTTCCATATACCTTATATAGTCAACCCTTATAATAACAACTTAAAATAAATAGAGGGTGTACTATTTGCCTCTTTTTTTGGATAAAGAAATGGAAAAGTAGAAGAAATTAATTTACTTTTTGAGGTTCATGGTGTTAAGGCAGATTCAGGCATCAAACTCAAGTCATCAGTTTGAGTTTCTATGAAGAGCAGAAGATTTTTGACATGTCATTTACTAAGAAACTTAAACAAGTGTATGAAGGAAAGGCGGAATCCTTACATGTAACATCTAAGTAACATAAACATTGAAAGCTGTTAGATTTATGAATTTGAATAAATTTATCATATAATACAATATTAGCTAATCATAAGTAATCTTTAGGTTACATTCCACTCATTAAATATTCATAAGTGCCTTCTATGTGCCTAATTCTGCACTCATAAAACAAACAAACAAAAATAATAGTAAGAGAAGGATAAGACACTGCTCTACCATAAGAAAAAAAAATCATTTGGAAAATCAGTAGTGATTTAGTTCTCATTATCATCCTGGTGTTGCAGAATGCTAATAATAGCACTGAGAAGCATTACTTATACATTAGCATAATTTTCTTCTTGATGTCACCATTATGGTTTACTTAGGTTGACAAATGACTCTGCCCACTGCCACACCTGCTATCTTTTGCAAAGAGCAAACTATATTATACCCCTGAGTTCCTAGAAAGGTTAATTTCTGTTTTCTGTAATCATGAATGAAACAGTTAGAGACGGTTATAGATGGCTGAATTACTATGATTACTGTTTGCTGGAAATTATCTAAATATGTATAAATGCAAAGTTTGTGAAAAATGAAATTAAGCTAAACATGATCTAGTCTAGCATTATTAATGTTATAACTCAAAGTATAAATAAAACACCAACATAATAAAATCCAAATCTCAGGGTAAATATTATTTTATTATGAAGCACAAATAGAATCCTTGTTAACACAACATTTTCACTGTACCAGTGTTGTATTTGGTATCATTGTTTAGGTATTCTAAAACACATTAAAATCTCATTTGAGATGATGTATAATTTGAAAATAATGCTATTTTACTATTTCCCTCCCTAAGATTACTACATACAAACATGTTAGACTAATCTTAGAAGCCAAATATTTCACTAACAGTTATAATTTAAAAATTAATCTCTTGTTTCTACTAAGCATACTTTTCCATAATTTATAGTAGAGAAATAATAGCAATGCCTCAATTATTCACAATATTATAATATTTAAAGCTTTGTTTTGAGGTCGATTTTTCTAAACCCCAGTTTATTGAAGTGTTGCCAGAAAGCCATATTTTCACTTATTCTTAACTTTAGCACCTTCCCTAGTTTCTTCTTGGTATGAGAATAAGATAAGGGACCCAAAGTACATTGAGGCAAAATTGAGAAGTATTTTCCATTTTACCTAATCTTAAAGAACTGAATTTACACTGATGGATAAAACTTCATAAAACTGTACTTGCACAGATAGGATTATGTTTAGTGAGTTTATTAGTTGATATTATATAAAAAGATGATAAATTATATCACCTTTGAAAATTTCTTTCAAAAATTATAAGTAAAAAGGTCATGCTTACATTTGACAATTTTATATGGATTACCATACACATGCATGGCATGTGCAAGTATGTGCCAAATGTGTATGTATGAGCATGAAAAACAAATACTTAAATATATGAAAGGGCAATCATTCTATGTGAGTTAAAATTATATTAATGCAAAGAAAAATTTAAGTACTTTAATACAGGAAAAATAAGTATATCAGTATTGAAATTGTTTCAAATATTGCATAGAATTTTATGTGAGAAACAGAAGCATTACTGTATGTTAGTTTTAGCCCTGTTAAAGTACATATTTATATACACATTTTTTATAAGTCTCAAGTTATATGTTTAGGAATTCAGTTATTAGAACAGCTGTATTCAATATCAACCAATAATCATCAGTGGCTATGAAGAGAACACAAGCTGTTCAATTCACTTGCTCTTCTTCTTAGACACCCAACCTCATTGCAAAGAGGTGTGGACATGTGGCTGAGGGCCTTCCATATGTAAAGGACTGAATGTTTCCACTTCTGGGACTAACCCATAGAGGCCTTCTACTCATCATCTCCAGATCATTCCCTTTTGCCAGTTTGGTTTTGAAAGGCATAGTGACTCTGGAATCCAAGTATTGAGTGTTGCAGAGCCACAATACTGAAGAAGACTGGCTTCTTATATCATTAATCAGTAAATACCTGACTGGTAGAAGAAACAGCAGTTTCAATATATTTATTTATTTATTTTTAAGGAAAATGAAAAAAAAAATGCCTATGAATCATCATAATTTTAGTGTTTTGTGCATGCATTTGTGTGTGTGTGTGTGTTTATAAGTGTATATGGAACACCTAGCATGATCTTCCCCACGCGTCTATCAGTTTGCTGTACTGTGGTGGCTTGCATGTTGCTGTGATGCTGGATGCTATGCCACTGGTATTCAAATACCAGAAGGATCATCCATGGTGGACAGGTTTCAGGACTCAAAATGAGAAGAAACAATGGCAAACATCAATTAATAATCAGAACATGGAATATACGAAGTATGAATCTAGGAAAATTGAAAGTGATCAAAAATGGAATAGATCACATAAAGATTGACATCCTAGGCATTAGTAAGCTGAAATGTACAGATTTTGGCCATTTTGAATCAAACGATCATATTGTCTGCTACACTGGAGTGACAAATTGAAGAGAAATGGAATTGCATTCATCATCGAAAAGAACATTTCAAGATCTATCCTGAAGTACAGCCCTGTCAGTGATAGGATAATATCCATACACCTACAAGGAAGACCAGTTAATATGACTATTACTCATACTTATGCACCAATGTCAAAGATGAGGAAATTGAAGATTTTTACCAACGTCTGTGGTCTGAAATTGATCAAACACACAATCAAGACGCATTGATAATTACTGGTGTCTGGAATGTGAAAGTTAAAAAACAAAGAAGGATCAGTAGTTGGAAACTGTAGCCTTGGTGATAGAAACAATGGCAGAGATCACTTGATAGAATTTTGCAAGACAAATGACTTCTTTCTTGCAAATACCCTTTTTCAAAAACATAAAAACAACTATACACATTGGTCTCACTGGATGGAATGCACAGAAATCAAATCAACTACATCTGTAGAAAGATGATCCAGAAGACCAATATCATCCGTCAAACAAGGCCAGGGGCTGACTGTGGAACAGACCATCCATTGCTCATATGAAAGTTCCAGCTGAAGGTGATGAAAATTAGAGCAAGTCCATGAAAGCCAAAATACAACCTTGAGTATATCCCACCTGAATTTAGGGACCATCTCAAGAATAGATTTGACACATTGACCACTAGTGACTGAAGACCGGAAGAGATGTGGAATGAGATCATACCTGAAGAAAGCAAAAGGTCATTAAAAAGACAGGAAAGAAAGAAAAGACCAAAATGGATCTCAGAAGAAGCTCTGAAACTTGCTCTTGAGCATACACTAGCTAAAGCGAACCAAAGAAATGATCGCGTAAAATAGCTGAACAGAAGTTTTCAAAGGGCTACTCAAGAAGACAAAGTAAAGTATTATGATGAAATGTGCAAAGACCTGGAGTTAGAAAATCAAAGGGGAAGAACAAAGCTGAAAGAACTGAAGAAAAAATTCAAGTCTGAAGTTGCAATATTGAAAGATGCTGTGGGGAAAATACTCAACAAAGCAGGAAGCATCAAACGAAGCTGGAAGGAAAGCACAGAATCACTGTAACAAAAAGAAATGATCGACTTTAAACCATTTCAGGAGGTAACAAACGATCAAGAATGGATGCCACTGAAGGAAGAACCCTAAGGTGCACTGAACTGAATGGCGACAAACAAGGCCCCAGGAATTGATGGAATACCACCTGAGATGTTTCAACAAATAAATACAAGTGCTCACTTGCCTATGTCAGGAAATTTGGAAGACAGCTTCCTGGTCAACTGCCTGGAAGATATCCATATTTCCACCCATTCCAAAGAAAGGTGATTCAACAGAATGCAGGAATTACTCAACAATATCATTAATATCATACACAGTAAAATTTTGATGAAAATCCTTCAAACGCAGTTGCATTAATAGACTGACAGAGAACTGCCAGAAGTTCAAGTTGGATTCAGAAAATGTCGTGGAACAATACCAGAAGGATGTTTACCTATGTGTGTGTGTGTTTTTTTTTTTAGGATTCCCTGTTTTTGTTCAAAAGAGTGTCTGTGGATAAAACAGATGCTATTTTTTTTAAAATAATTTTTAATGTGCTTTAAGTGAAAGTTTACAAATCAAGTCAGTCTTTCACATAAAAACCCATATACACCTTGCTACATACTCCCAATTACTTTCCCCCTAATGAGACAGCCTGCTCTCTCCCTCCACCCTCTTTTTGTGTCCATTTCACCAGCTTCTAACCCCCTCTACTCTCTCATCTCCCCTCCAGGCAGGGGATGCCAACATAGTCTCAAGTGTCCACCTGATCCAAGAAGCTCACTCCTCACCAGCATCCCTCTCCAACCCATTGTCCGGTCCAATCCATGTCTGAAGAGTTGGCTTCGGGAATGGTTCCTGTCCTGGGGCAAAAGAAGGTCTGGGAGCCATGACCACCAGGGTCCTTCCAGTCTCAGTCAGACCATTAAGCCTGGTCTTACGAGAATTTGGGGTCTGTATCCCACTGCTCTCCTGCTCGCTCAGGGGTTCTCTGTTGTGTTCCCTGTCAGGGCAGTCATCGGTTGTAGCTGGGCACCATCTAGTTCTTCTGGTCTCAGGATGATGTAGTCGCTGGTTCATGTGGCCCTTTATGTGTCTTGGGCTCGTAATTACCTTGTATCCTTGGTGTTCTTCATTCTCCTTTGATCCAGGTGGGTTGAGACCAATTGATGCATCTTAGATGGCTGCTTGCTAGTGTTTAAGACCCCAGACGCCACTCTTCAAAGTGGGATGCAGAATGTTTTCTTAATAGATTTTATTATGCCAATTGACTTAGATGTCACCTGAAACCATGGCCCCTAACCCCTGCCCCTGCTACGCTGGCCTTCAAAGCATTCAGTTTATTCAGGAAACTTTTTTGCTTTTGGCTTAGTCCAATTGTGTTGACCTCCCCTGTATTGTGTGCTGTCTTTCCCTTCACCTAAAGTAGTTTTCATTTACTATCTAATTAGTGAATTCCCCTCTCCCACCTTTCCTCCTTCCCCCTCTCGTAACAACAAAAGAGTGTTTTCTTCTCAGTTTAAACTATTTCTCAAGTTCTTTTAATAGTGGTCTTATACAATATTTGTCCTTTTGCAACTGACTATAGGGTCGCTGTGAGTCGGAATCAACTCGACAGCACTGGGCGGGGGGGAATTTCACTCAGCATAATGCCTTCCAAGTTCCTCCATGTTATGAAATGTTTCATAGATTCTTCACTGTTCTTTATCGATGCATAGTATTCCATTGTGTGAATATACCGTAATTTATTTATCCATTCATCTGTTGAAGAGCACCTTGGTTGCTTCCATCTTTTTGCTATTGTAAACAGTGCTGCAATAAACATGGGCGTGCATATATCTCTTCGTGTAAAGGTTCTTATTTCTCTAGGATATATTCCAAGGAGTGGGATTGCTGGATCATATGGTAGTTCTATTTCTAGCTTTTTAAGGAAGGGCCAAATCGATTTCCAGTGTGGTTGTACCATTTGACATTCCCACCAGCAGTGTGTAAGTGTATAAGTGTTCCAATCTCTCCACAGCCTCTCCAACATTTTGTGGATTAATGACAACCTTGTTGGAGTGAGATGCAATCTCATGGTAGTTTTGATCTGCATTTCTCTAGCAGCTAATGATCGTGAACATTCCCTCATGTATCTGTTAGCTACCTGAATTGTCTTCTTTCGTGAACTGTCTATTCATATCTATTGCTCATTTTTTAATTGGGTTCTCTGTCTCTTTGCAGTTGAGTTTTTGCAGTATCATGTAGATTTTAGAGATCAGACGCTGATCAGAAATGTCATAGCTAAAAACTTTTTCCCAGTCTGTAGGTAGTCTTTTTACTCTTTTGGTGAAGTCTTTGGATGAGCATAGGTGTTTGATTTTTAGGAGATCCCAGTTATCTAGTTTTTCTTCCGCATTCTTAATAATGTTTTGTATACTGTTTATGCCATGCATTAGGGCTCCTAACGTTGTCCCTATTTTCTCTTCCAAGATCTTTATTGTTTTAGATTTTATGTTTAGGTCTTTGATCCATTTTGAGCTTGTTCTTGTGCATGGAGTGAGGTATGGGTCTTATTTCATTTTTTTGCAGATGGATATCCAGTTATGCCAGCACCATTTGTTAAAAAAGACTCTCTTTCCCCTATTTAACTGTTTTGGAGATTTTGTCAAATATCAACTGCTCATATGTGGATGGATTTATGTCTGGATTCTCAATTCTGTTCCATTGGTCTATATATCTGTTATTGTACCAGTACCAGGCTGTTTTGACTACTGTGGTGGTTAATAGGTTCTAAAATCAGGTAAAGTAAGACCTCCCATTTTGTTCTTCTTTTTCAGTAATGCCTTATTTTTCTAGGGCCTCTTTGCCTCCCACGTGAAGTTGATGATTTGTTTCTCCATCTCATTAAAGAATGTCATTGGGATTTGGATCAAATTTCATTAAGTGTATAGATCACTTTTGGTAGAATAGACATTTTTATAATGTTAAGTCTTCCTATCCATGAACAAGGTTCGTATTTCCACTTACATAAGTCTCTTTTGGTTTCTTGCAGAAGTGTACTGTAGTTTTCTTTGCATAAGTCTTTTACATTAAGATTTATTCCCAAGTATTTTATCTTCTCGGGGGCTACTGTAAATGGCATTAATTTGGTTATTTCCTTTTCAATGTTCTTTTTCTTGGTGTAGAGGAATGCAACTAGTTTTTGTATGTTTATCTTGTATCCTGATACTCTGCTGAACTCTTCTATTAGTTTCAGTAGTTTTTCTGGAGGATTCCGTAGGGTTTTCTGTGTATAAGATCATGTCATGTGCAAACAGAGATACTTTTACTTCTTCCCTGCCAATCTGGATGCCTTTGATATGTTTATCTAGCCTAATTGCTCTGGCTAGGACCTCTAAAACAACGTTGAATAAGAGCATTGATAAACGGCATCCTCGTCTGCTTCCTGATCTCAGTGGGAATGTTTTCAGGCTTCTCCATTTAGGGTGATGTTGTCTGTTTGCTTTGTATAAATGCCCTTTATTATGTTAAGGAATTTTCCTTCTATTCCTATTTTGCTGAGAGTTTTTATCATGAATGGGTGTTGAACTTCGTCAAATGCCTTTTCTGTAACAATTGATAAAATCATGTGATTCCTATCTTTTATTTACATGGTGTTTTTATCAATTGTTTTTCTAATGTTGAACCATCCCTGCATAACTGTTACGAATCCCACTTGGTCATGGTGAATTATTTTTTTGATATGTTGTTGAATTCTATTGGCTAGAATTTTTTTTGAGGATTTTTGCATCTATGTTCATGAGGGATATAGGTCTATAATTTTATTTTCTTGTCTTTACCTGGTTTTCACATCAGAGACATGGTGGCTTCATAGAATGATTTTGGTAGTATTGTGTCCTTTTCTATGCTCTGAAATACCTTTAGTAGTAGCGGTGTTAACTCCTCTCTGAAACTTTGGTAGAACTCTGCAGTGAAGCTGTCTGGACCAGGGTTTTTTTTTTTGTTGCGAGTTTTCTGATTATCCTTTCGATCTCTTCTTTTGTTATGGGTCTATTTAGTTGTTCTACGTCTATTTGTGTTATTTTAGGTAGGTATTGTGTTTCTAGGAATTCATCCATTTCTTCTAGGCTTTCAAATTTGTTTGAGTATAGTTTTTAATAGTATCCCGATATGATTCTTTTAATTTCAGTTGGGTCTGTTTTAATATTGCCCATCTTATTTCTAATTCGAGTTATTTGCTTCCTCTCCTGTTTTTCTTTTGTCAGTTTGGCCAGTGCCTTATCAATTTTGTTGATTTTTTCGAAAAACCAGCCTTTGGTCTTCTTAATTCTTTCAATTGTTTTTCTGTTTTCTCTTTCATTTAGTTCAGCTCTAATTTTTATTATTTGTTTTCTTCTGGTGCCTGTGGGTTTCTTTTGTTGCTCTCTTTCTATTTGTTCAAGTTGTAGGGATAATTCTTTGATTTTGGCCCTTTCTTCTTTTTGGATGTGTGCATTTATTGATATAAACTGGCCTCTGAGCACCGCTTTTGCTGTGTCCCAAAGGTTCTGATAGGAAGTGTTTTCATTCTCTTTGGATTCTCTGAATTGCTTTATTCCATCCTTAATGTCTTCTATAATCCAGTCTTTTTTGAGTAGGGTATTGTTCAGTTTCCAAGTGTTTGATTTCTTTTCCCTGCTTTTTCTGTTATGGATTTCTACTCTTATGGCGTTATGGTCAGAGAAGATGTTTTTTTAATATTTTAGTGTTTTCGATTCAGCAAAGGCTTGCTTTATGACCCAGTATATGGTCTATTCTAGAGAATGTTCCATGTACACTAGAAAAGAAAGTATACTTGGTTGCTGTTGGGTGGAGTGTTCTGTGTATGTCTACGAGGTCAAGGTGGTTGATTGTGGCGTTTAGATCTGTGTCTTTATTGAGCTTCTTTCTGAATGTCCTGTCCTTCACCGAAAGTGGTGTGTTGAAGTCTCCTACTATTATTGTGGAGCTGTCTATCTCACTTTTCAATGCTGGTAGAGTTTGTTTTATGTATCTTGTAGCCCTGCCATTAGGTACATTAATATTTAATATGATTATATCTTCTTGGTGTATTGTCTTTTTATTCATTCTATAGCATCCTTCCTTATCCTTTTTGATGGATTTAAATTTAAAGTCTATTTTCTCAGAAATTAATATTGCCACTCCTGCTCTTTTTTGATTGTTGTTTGATTAATATTTTTTTTTACATCCTTTGAGTTTTAGTTTGTGTGTCTAAGTCTAAGGTGTGTCTCTTGTAGGCAGCAGATAGAGGGATCTTGTTTTTTAATCCAACCTGCCACTCTCTGTCTCTTTATTGGTGCATTTAGTCCATTTACATTCAGGGTAATTATGGATAGATATGAATTTAGTGCTATCATTTTGATGTCCTTTTTTGTGTGTTGTTGAGACTTTCTTTTTCCCACTTAATTTTATGTGCTGAGTAGATTATCTTTATATATTGTCCTTTCCTCATATTTGTTCTTGTTGATTTTGGTTCTGCTGAATCTCTATTTTTTTCCTGTATTTTATTTTGATGAGTAGGATAGTTTGTGTCCTTTGTGGTTACCTTACTACTTACTCCTATTTTCTAAATTTAAACCTAAGTTTTATTTCTTTGTATCACCATATCTTCTTCTCCATATGGAAGGTGTATAATTACATTTATTAGTCCCTCTTTATTATTCTAATGTTGTCTTCTTGTATGTAAAAACATGGCTGTTACCCTGTTTTGAGCCCTTTTTTTTTTTTTTAATAATCTTGCTTTGTTTTTTTATTTCCCTGCCTGGGTTGACTTCTGGTTGCTCTGCCCAGTGTTCCAGCCTTGGGTTGACCAAAAAAAAAAAAAAATTGATATGGTTGGTTTTCTAACCAAAGAACTCTCTTTAGTGTTTCTTGTAGTTTTTGTTTGGTTTTTACAAATTTCCTTAGCTTTTGTTTATCTGGAAGTGTCCTAATTTCACCTTTATATTTAAGAGACCATTTTGCTGGATATATGATTCTTGGCAGGCAAGTTTTTTTCCTTCAAGTTTTTAAATATGTCATCCCATTGCCTTCTTGTTTGCATGGTTTCTGCCGAGTAGTCTGAGCTTATTCTTATTGGCTCTCCTTTGTAGGTGACTTTTTGTTTATCCCTCGCTGCTCTTACAATTCTCTCTTTATCTTTGGTTTTGGCAAGCTTGATTATAATATGTCTTGGTGACTTTCTTTTAACATCTACCTTATGTGGAGTTCAATGAGCATGTTGGACAGATATCTTCTCATCTTTCACGATATCAGGGAAGTTTTCTGCCAACAAATCTTCAACAATTCTCTCTGTATTTTCTGTTATCCCTCCCTGTTCTGGTACTCCAATCACTCATAGGTTATTTCTCTTGATAGAGTCCCACATGATTCTTAAGATTGCTTCATTTTTTTTTAGTTCTTTTTAATCTGATTTTCCTTCAAATATATTAGTGCCAAGTGATTTATCTTCGAATTCAGAAATTCTAGCTTCTACTTGCTCAATTCTGCTCCTCTGACTTTCTATTGAGTTGTCTACTTCTGTAATTTTATTGTTAATCTCCTGAATTTCTGATTGCTGCCTGTCTATGGATTTTTCCAGCTTATTTAACTTTTCATTATGTTCCTGAATAATCTTTCTAAGTTCTTCAATTGCTTTATCTGTGTGTTCCTTGGCTTGTTTTGTGTATTGTCTCATTTCCTTCCTGATGTCTTGAAGGGTTCTGTATATTAAACTTTTGTATTCTGCACCTGGTAATTCCAGGAATGCACTTTCATCTAGAAGATCCCTGGATTCTTTGAGAGCCTGTTGAGGTGATCATGGCCTGTTTCTTTATGTGACTTGATATCGATTGTTGTCTCCGAGCCATCTATATGTTATTGTATTAGTTTATGCTTGCTTTCTGTGTCATAGAGTCTTGCTTTGTTTTGTTTTGGCATATCCCTATGGGTTGCTTGAGTGAGCTAGCTTGATTATTTTCACCTTTGGAGCTCTGACATCCTGTCCCCAGATGGTTAGAGCTCTTATCAGGTATATCAGTGTAGGAGTCCATTCAGTTTTCTTGTATGAATTCAGCTCAGGTTTCCAGGTAGCTGATATCAAGTGTGTGGTACAGGCTCTGTCCTACAGTCTTAGAGGGGTAGGGGTGATTGGCGTATATACTGGTATCTGATTGCAGCAGGGAGTCACACTCTGAACAAGGCAGGTGGCTGAATACCAACCCCGAAGTGTCTCTGAGGAAAGCGTGTCCCTGTTCCCTAGAGTGTGCTGGTGGGTGGGTTCTGCAGAGGGACCATGGGCACCCAAAGTTTGTGGTTGTAAGGGCTGGGAGGTGCCAGTTATCTCTGGACCCCTGTCGCGGGCTGCTGGGTGACCTGAGTGGAGCTACCAGTCCTTAGGTCCCTGATATGGGTAGGTGAAGACCTTGTTTAATAGGCAAAACTATGTCAAACGTCAAATACCCACCTCTCCACCACACAGCTGAAATGGTTGGAGTTTCCCAACAAGGGCCTATTCTCCCAAAATAGGCCCACACAGGTCCATGCAGAAGGGAAAGTTTCCCAAGGTCCAAAGATGGTTTATGCTGGACAGGAGCTGCTTCTGTCCTGAGCCCCCACTCCCCTGCAAGTTAATGGAACTAGTAAATTATCTTTTCACCCCAGGTGCAAATGTTTTCCTTCCCCGAGACCGGGAGGATGGCTCTAGGTGCTCACCAGGGTCTATCTCAGGCCCAGGGATTAAGCCGCTGAAGCTGGCTTGGGGGTGGGGGGGGTGCGGTAAAATATACGCAAGTGCTTAGCTTTTGCTGAAAGAGCCATTCTCCTCAAGTTCCGGAGGTGTGAGTGGACTGTGTGGCTGGCTGCTTCTCCCTGAGGAAACTGTGGCCAAATGCTAGTACCAGACTGCCTACGCCATTGCCGCTCAGGGAATGATGCCTGAGGGCTCCATGCGATTGAGGTCCAGTAACTCCTCTCTGCCTCTGAACGGTCTCTTCCTCCCCCTCCCCCTCAATTCATTTTCTAAGCTTGCCTTTGATGCTCAGGGCTCCCAGTCTGTCACATATATAGTCATTTCACTTGTTTTTTTGGATCTTTGTTTTCAAGAGGTCTCTCCGGAAGCATCTGTCTATTCCATCATCTTGGCTCCGCCTCTACCTGTGTTTCATTGACTATGCAAAGACATTCAACTGTGTGGATCATAACAAATTATGAATAACATTGCAAAGTGTAGGAGTTCTAGAACACTTCATTGTGCTTATGCAGAAACTCTACACAGACCAAAAGGCAGTCTTTCAAACAGAACAAGGGGATATTGTGTGGTTTAAAATCAGGAAATGTGTGTGTCAGGGTTGTATTCTTTCACTATTCTTATTCAAACTGTATGCTGTGCAAATAATCTGAGAAGCTGGACTCTGTGAAGAAGAATGTGGCATCATGTTTGGAGGAGGACTTATTAACAACGTGCTATGCGCAGATGATACAATATTGCTTGCTGAAAGTGAGAAGGATTTGAAGAACTTATGAAGATCAAAGACCTGCAGCCTTTAATATAGGTTTTACTTGAGCAAAAAAAAAAAAAAAAGGAGGGGGGAAACAAATCCACAATAACGCAAACAAAAATCTTCACAACTGGATCAATAAACAACATTATGATAAAAGGAGAAAATATTGAAGTCTTTCAAGGATTTCATTTTACTTGGACTCATAATCAACATCCATGGAAGCACCAGTCAAGAAATCAAATCTGCTGTAAAAGACCTCTTTAAAGTGTTAAAACAAACAAACAAAGAGGTCTCTTTGGGGACTAAGGTACACCTGACTCAATCCATGGTGTTTTTAGTTACCTCATATGCATGTGCAAACTCGACAATGAATAAAGAAAACCAGAGAATTGACACCTTTGAATTATGGTGTTGGCAAAGAATACTGAATATACTACGGACTGCAAGAAGAACAAACAAATCTGTCTTGGATGAAGTACATCCAGAATTCTCCGTAGAAGAGAGGATGACAAGACTTCTCACATACTGTACACATGTTACCAGGGGGGAGCAATCCCTGGAGGAGGACATCATGTTTGTTAAAGTAGAAGAACAGGGAAAAAGAGGAAGACACTCAATGAAATGGCATGACACAGTGGGTGCAACAGTGGGCTCAAGCATAATAAGAATTGTGAAGAGGGCTCAGTGCCAGGGAGTGTTTCATTCTGTTGCAGACAGAGTCACTGTGAGTTGGAATGGACTCACCAGCACCTAACAACAACAACAGAAACAGCATGATCTTGAAGTCCTGGGTGGTGCAGACAGTTAATGCGCTTGACTACTAACCAAAAGGTTGTTGGTTACAGTCTACCCAGAGGCACCTTGGAAGAAAGTCCTCCCCATCTACTATTGAAAAATCAGACATAGAAAATGCTATGGAGCAAAATTCTTTGACACACTAGGAGTAATCATGAGTTGGAATTGACCAAACAACTGATTCAGCATAATCTTAACATATACAGGAACTTAGAAGACACACACTGAGAAAAAATGATAATTAAATAAATTTTTAAAAAAGTGGTTAGCAATTAGAGATTTCTTTTTCCTGGTTATACCTTTCCTTTCTTCTTATTTAAAAATATATTTGCAAGTCTGTCTTAGTTATCTAGTCCTGGTATAACAGAAATACCAGAAGTGGATGGATTTAACACACAGAAATTTATTTTCTCACAGTTTAGGAGGCTAGAATTCCTAATTCAGGGTGCTGGCTTTAGGGGAAGACCTTCTCTCTCTGTCGGCTCAAGGGGAAGGTCCTTGTGTCTTCTTAATTTCTGCTCCTGAGCAATCTTCATGTGGCTTGGTATCTCTCTTCCCTCAACTCTACCCTGCTTGCTTGTTTAATCTCTTTTATATCTCAAAAGAGATTGACTCAAGATACACCCTACACTTACCCTGCCTCATTAACACAACAAAGACAACCCATTTCCAAATGAGATTATAACTACAGGCATAGAGTTTAGGATTTAACAAAATATATGTTTTTTGGGGGCACATTTCAATCCATAACATCATCTTTAGTTATGGTGTTCATTATTAGAATTGTCTAAAAAGCAGTAAATTCCTGGTGCTTGTCTCCATTTTGGGATAAAACTTTTTTCCCCATAATTTTGCTTAAAACAGAGTTTATTCCAGGTTTGCAAGGCTGGTTCAACATTGAAAAATCAATTAATGTAAGACACCAAATTAATAAACTAAAGATAAAAACCATACTATTCACTCGATAACTCATTGGGGTAGAGTCATTTCCAACTCATAGAGATCTTTAGGAGGGAATAGAACTGCCCCATAGGGTTTCCAAGGAGCGGCTAGTGGATTTGAACTGCCAACCATTTGATCTTAACCACTATGCCACCAGGGTTCCATTCTCTCAATAGATGCATTATCTATAATCAATAATCATTATCCATTTATGATAAATACTTTCAGCATACTAGGAATAGAAAGCAAATTTTATACCCTGGCAGAGGGCATGTTTTATATGCACATATGTAAACTTACAGGAAACCCTGGTGGTGTAGTGGTTAAGTGCTATTGCTGCTAACCAAAGGGTTGGCAGTTTGAGTCTGCCAGGCGCTCCTTGGAAACTCTATGGGGCAGTTCTACTCTGTCCTTTAGGGTTGCTATGAAGTCGGAATCGACTCAACGGCACTGAGTTTGGGTTTATACAAACTTACAGCTAATGTAATTAATGGTGAAACATTAATGGCTATCCCCTAAGGTCAGGGACAATATAAGCATGTCTGTTCTTATCACTCCTATAAAATACGAGACTGGAAGTTCTAGTCAGTGCAATAAGGCGTGTAAAAGAAATAAAAGGTGTACATTTTGAAAAGAAATAAAACCATCCTAACTCTCCAATGACATATTCTATCCGTTGAAAATTGAAAAGAGTCTACACTGGAACTAATAAATGAGTTAACAAGATTGCAAAAATATACAAATCAATCATATTTCTATATACTCTCAATGAATATTTAGAAATCAAAATTAAAGAAACAGTAATCTATATGGAAACATCAAAAGGACATAAATATGTACAGATAAAACCAAATATATGCAGAATCTGTGCACTGGAAACTACGAAACACTGATGAAAAAAATCAAAGAAGACCTAAATAAATAGATTCTGTGTTCATGCCTTGGAAGACTCGCTATTGTTTAGATGTCTATTATCCCTAAATCAACTTGTAGATAAAATATATTCCCAATACAAACATGGTGGAGTATTTTTCGTGGACAATAAGCTGATTCTAAAATTTGTATGGAAAGTCAAAGAAATGACAATAGAAAAAAATGATTAAAAAACAAAAGTTGGAAGACTTATACTACCTGATTTGAAGTCTTGCTTTGAAACCAGTTATCAAGTCAGTTTGGTATTTGCAAAAGGGTGGGTGTGAATTTCAATGGAAAACATTAAAGAGTATAGAAATAGACTCACACAAGTATAGTCAACTGATCTTTAAACCCATAAAACTAAACCTGTTGCTGTTGAGTCGATTCCAACTCATAGCAGCCCTATACGACAGAGTAGAACTGCCCTATAGAGTTTTCAAGAAGTGCCTGGTGGATTCGAACTGCTGACCTTTTGGCTAACAGCCATAGCACTTAACTACCACACCACTAGGGTTTCCTCAACTGATCTTTACAAAGGTATAAAAGCAAACCAGTAGAATAAGAGCGTCTTTTTTAAAAATGTGGTTATAAAAATTGAATTTCCTCATACTCAAAAATCAACTTTAACCCATACCTCACACTTTATTAAAAACTAATACTGGATCACAGACCTAAATGTAAAGTGTAAATCTGTAAAATTTCTGGTACAAAGCATAGGAGAAATACCTTTGTGACCTTGGTTTAGGTGGAGAGTCCTTAAATATGTCACCAAAAGCACGATCTATTTTAAAAAAAGATAAATTTTATCAAAATTAATACTATCACTCTGTAAAATACACTATTTAGAGAAAGAAAAGACAAGTTCGTTTGTTTTTTCTGTTTAAAGACTATTTCCTACCTTTTTTTTTTATCAAAGTAGAAAGTTGGTACGTGATTTCTGAATTGCATGTCTTTAAATTCATTTTAAAGTGCCAAGAAATACTACTCAAATAAACACTTAGACTGGATATATAAATAATTCAAACAGAGGTTCTGGCAAGGCTGTGATGTTCCCCTCCTCTTTTTTGTCTCATTGTTCATAAACTCACAAGTTATCAAGAAGATGTATACATATTTGAATTGACCATCCTTTGGGCAAAGCCAATTCCATAACCATTCTGAAATGTGGCCTCAGGCAGCTAGGAACATTCCTACTTTAAAAATCAACTGCAATTTTTTTTTAATTAAAAAAAAAAAAAAAACCTAACTAATCCCTAAGTATTTTCAGAAAAGTTTAACTTCAGAGATGAAACCCAAATGAACACACTAATCAAAATATATTTGTACAAAATTGCATTGGGTGAGAAATTCTCATGGTGAATAGAAGTCTGAGTGCTTCATATTTGAAGCATGTGTTTCTCTCCAAGCAATCACTGATTTGACACTTTTCTATGTGTGCGTGTTTGTTTTTAATTAACCTGGTTGACACCGTTGACAACTTCCTGCCTCTATGAAATGGCTTAGTGTGTCCATTTGGGTTTCATGTCTGAAGTTAAACTTCTCTGAAATTACTTAGGGATTAATTAGTTTGTTTTTTTTTTTTAATTAAAAAAAATTTCAGTTCAGTTTTAAAGTAGGAATGTTCATAGCTGCTTAATATGTGGAAACCCTGGTGGCATAGTGGTTAAGTACTATGGCTGCTAACCAAAAGGTTGGCAGTTTGAATCCCCCAGGCGCTCCTTGGAAACTCTATGGGGCAGTTCTACTCTGTCCTATAGGGTCACTATGAGTCGGAATCGACTCGACGGCAGTGGGATATATATATATATATATATATATACACACACGCATACATATATATATATACACACACATACATATATATACACACATACGTATATATACGCACACACATATATATATATGCAAAAGAAGAAATATAAGCTGCTATATTATTTCAAGAATCACTTCAGGTATTTATTTTTAAAAGCAGGAGGTCTATTTTTTAATTAAAAAATAAAATAGCAATGATGAATCTCAGTGGAATAATAATCTATATGTAAACTAATATGTCATATTAGTCCTAATCTGAGGAGACAAGATGTAATTTTTATTTTCATTCTTTTAAGAAATACCTTGTTCTAAGGACTGTGAGAGTTATTAAGCTTTCAAAGATAAACAAGACCATGTCTGCTCTCACTTCTTACTAATGGGTGTTATAAGAGGAGGACCCAAGGCAGGCTGAGATGTGAGAAGTCAGGAAGACACCTTTGGAGGAGATAAAATGTGAGCTCTGCAACTGTGCCTCTAAGGAAAAGTATACATTGCACAGGCTGTCTAGGGGAAGGAGTTGGGGACATTTGCAGGACATTTAATACCACTGTGTTAATACCGAAGAAGCACTTTGGCATTTTATGAATGTTTATACCTTGATAATGTATTTCTAAAAGTAAAATTAGTGAGTCAAAATGTAATATAAATATTTAAGAATTCTGATGCATAATGTCACAATATTTTTATAATGCTGGTATAACTTCACATTACAGCTAATAAAGGCATATTTCCCATTCAGTCACTTAAATGATATACTATTATTAAAAAAGAAAATGAAATGAAAAACAGAATCCAGTAATGTTTTAATTTGCTTGTATTGGATTACTAAAGATTAGTCCTCAGTTTATTGACATTTTAAGGTCCTAATTCTAGCCTAGCATTTAGCATTCAACACCTACCAGGGAAAGTTTACCGGAGTGCATACGCCCTTGTCACAACACCAAAAATTTAACTCAGTAGTCCTTTATTTTTTTAGTCTTACTATAATACCTGTATATTTGTATTTTGAAAAAAGTACTGGAGAGATTTAGGTATAGAACTTCATTTAAAATGACCGCCTCTGGGAGTACTACGCTTCACATTTTCGGGCAAAAATTGTGCACTAATACAAATGACTACACCGTCAAAAAGGCTCACATGAATCATAAGTCTTGCCCAACACTGAGCCTTACTTATAATTAGCAAACGTTTCCAACAAGAAGCCACTACCACTGGCTGCTGAGAGAGACTGAGGAAGCCCCTTCTCTCCCCAGTGGTGAGGCACCAGTTGATTCAGGCAAGGAAACCCAGCCCTCCTCCACACGTCTCCCTTCTACCCTGGCGTTGGAACAAGGTACATGTGCTAGCAGTAATATCTGAGAGGCCTCAAGTAGTGAGGTGAAGCTTTCTGATAAATCCCCTTTTCCGCACTGTTATGCATCTTAGGAGCAGGAACCACGTGTGCTATACAAGATATACATTGTCGTCGTTGTTAGATGTTCCCGAGTTGATTTCCACTCCTAGTGACCCCATGTGAGAGAGTGGAGCTGCCTCATAGAGTTCTCCAGGCTGTAACCTTTACGGGAGCAGATCGCCAGGACTTGCTCCCACTGAGCTACTGGGAGCCACTTAACGTTGGAGTTATTAAATTTGTCTACCTCTTTCATCATGTAGCTAGAAAACCTACATGACAAATGTTTACTCCAGCACTGCTGTGGCTCATAAATCCAAAAATGGGAGATTTATTTACAATAAGGAATTTATTTACAATAAGAAATCTAGACATACGAGGTAGCCCCCAAAAGCCTCAGTGAATCTCGATATGTTTAAAAGGACATCTCTTCAAGGTTAAATCTTGAAGGCATGGAGGGTGGAGGAATTTCCAACACCTAGGCCTTTTTTTTTTTTTTTCAGGCCTAGAGGGAAGAAAAATCATAACCTTTGCAGGTCTCAGAGTTTAATAAACATTGCATATTTTGGAAGGCTCATGTTTTATCTTAAAAATTCACATTTTTTTTTAATTCTAATTAAAAGAAACACAAACAAAAAATAAATCTGAATAAATAACCAGTTTTCTCTTAAGTTCTCCCATGTTTATCCTGTGGCATTGAATATACATCTATTTATCACATTTATTTGTTTTCTATTGCTGCATAACAAATTACCACAAACTTGGCAGCCTAATGAACACCCATAAACAAAAAACCAAACCCATCGCCATCTGACTCATATTGGCCCTAAAGAACAGAGTAGAACTGCCCCATATGGTTTTCAAGAAGCGGCTGTGATTTGAACTGCCTGCCTTTTGGTTAGCAGCCGTAGATCTGGACCACTGAGGTTTCCTAAACGTAACCAACTTTCTTTGGAGGAGGATCTTGTAGAAGTGCTGTTCTAAGAACCACATCTTGGGAAGCACTTGTTTATAGATTTGCTCATGATTGAAAAAGACTGTATTATAGAGGAAAAATGGGCACAGGGAAAGCCAAAGACTGCAAAAGAGTTTATTTTGAAGGGTGAATGGCATGAAATGATGCATCATTTTGGAAAACCTCTTTTAATTACACATTCTATCTTTTGGACACCAAAAAGAGCCTTAGATCAAAGATGCCTCAGGCAGGTCTACAGTGGTGAAAAAATACATTCTAAGAAATTGTGTTTTACAATAATTTTTTTTAAAATGCATTTAGGATGGCAAATAGCTGAAAATACAAAGAAGTACCTAACATAATGCGCATTCTCAGACACAAATGAGTATAATGTCATTGAGAGTCATATTCTGAATACAAACTGACATGGTACAGTTTTGGCCTTTTGTATAATTTAACAACGGAAACTGTAACAACAATAAGGCATGGAGAGGAAGAGTTTATCCCATTTGACTGAACACATTAGGTCATCCTCAAGCAGTGTTATTTACTGGAAGTCCCTTTGTGGTACTTACCTATTGATAAATGCCTCTTCTCCGGTTAGAAAAGAATACTGAAAAGAAAATTTGCCTCCGTTTCACACAAGAATGAAGGGTGTAGTAAACATCTGGAACGTGTCCATTTCCGAGTGGTCTTGGCATGAATAGTCCCAACCCAGTTGTCAGCGAGTAGGAAGCAGCTCTGGGATCAAGGCTGAGTCTATGGCCCCTCTATCTATAGTCCTTTGTGGTCCCAGAGTTACAAAAAAGAGGGAGCCACTTCCCACTTGCTCCCTGTTCTGTGTTCCAGCTGGGTGAGTCTGGGAGACTCCAGCAGGCCTCCCTGACATGGGGCTCATTAACAAGCTTCTTTAGTAAGCTCTATAAAGACCAAAAACACTGCGTGCTTGTCAAATGTAAGAATTCAAGTTTCAAAACTAAACTGAGGTTCTACTTCTGATGCCCCAAGGCTGGTGGGTGTCTCATCTTAAAATTGGCCTGGTGCGGAAGGCTAGAATTCTGGTGCTGGAAATGACAAGGAGACACACCTCAAATACCTTCTCAAGAAGACTGGGTGTGAAACTGGTAGGGGAGGATTTGCTGTGGGTGGGTGACCTGAACTTCCTTTGGCGAGAGAGGAACCTTTAAACCAGGCCTGATCACTGCAGAACCACGCCAGTTTATACATAGCTCTTGGGTTTGCCAACCTCTGTGGTTCGCCAGCCTCTGGTGGTTTAAACATTTTATTGGCAGGAAGATGCAGGCGGTAGTGCATTATGGACAAAGGCTTCAGAGAGTTCTCACAGGAAAAAAGATGGGCTGGATTTTCAGGGGGGAAAAAAGATGTTAATGAATCGCTGAGGCACTGGAGGCACTTTGCAAATATCAACATAGCCTAGTTGTAAACTAGGGACTTCGTTATTTGAAGTCTGTAGTTTCCGACTAGGGAATTGGCAGGGATCATTGTTTGGGATGCTTTTTATTTATAAAGCATTGTGGTGTCATTTTGGGTATTAAATAATTCCTTGAGAATCTGTTTAGGGAAAAGGGTGATCAACAGAGAAAAAGACTTATTTTTCTATCTCACTGTATTTGTTTCTTCTGCATTTTACACTTAGGTGCATCTCAAAGAAAACCATATATTTATTTGAAAGAGGAAGAAGGGTGATCCACTCTAAGTGGTAAAAATGGCATTCAAAGAGCTGAATTAAGATACATAATTAAGCTTTTAATTGAGTAAATAACTGCAGATGTGCCAAGTATGATACGGGGGAGTGCAGAAAACTGCTATGGGAGCATGTAGTAGGGGCCACACTTGTTCTTAGGAAAGAGTGGTCAGGGAGGACTTTTTTGGACAAGGTGGGCAAGGCTGATAAGCAGGAGTTATCCAGGTGAAGAGAAGGAGGATCAGTTCGCATAGGAAGCAGCCCCTTTGTTGAGAGGTGGTGAGAACATAGTGTCTGAAGAACCAAGAGGGGTTGGATATGGTTGGAGTTGATAAATTGACTCAGAAACTGGCAGAGATAAGGCTTTGAGAGACAGTAGATGTCAGATCTTTCAGAGTCTTGTAGGTCACCCTAAGGAGTTAGGTCATTATTGGGAGTCCATTAGGTAGGATGGAGTCCCTGAATGCTGTAAATGGTTAACTCATTGGGCTGCTACCAGAAAGTTGGAAGTTCCAGTCCATTCAGAATCAGTTAAAAAAAAATATATATATATATATATATTTTAACTGATTCTTTTTCTCTAAAGAACCCTAAGAGACCCCGAGCAAGGACTGTCCATCTGATTCCAGTTAACCCAGCAATGTGTAGGCCAATAATAAATTTTGGCAACCAGTTAAGTTTTAGGGTGTTTTTCTATGCAGTAATAAAAAACTAGGGCAGATTTTGGTGAAATTTTATGTTTTATCTGGTGGATTTGTCTTAATAGCTAAATTTCTATTAAAACAAATAGAAATAGAGCCATAATTAGGTAATTCCATTGGGAGACAATTTCCTTTTTGTGTTTTATCAAATCTTTGGGTCCTTCACTCATATATGCAGTTCACATTATGTATACAATTCCAGGAAGTCCATAGACTTCCTGAATCTCATTCATTTAATTCTTCCACATAATCATGATCTTGCTCCTGCTGAGCCACTGGTGGCTTTGAACCAACGACCTTTTGGTTAGCAGGTAGAGATCATGGTTGTCTGGAAGAAGCAGGAGATGGTAGCATACAGTTAGAAAAGATTAGGACTTCTTAATAATTACATGTGAAGGTAGGATATAACTAGAGATAATCCTGATGATGTAAGCAGGGTCAGATCATATCATGCTAGATTGTTTAGACTTTTACTTGGGTGGAAACCAGTTAATATTAAGGGGATTTAATCAGGACTGAGAAGTGATTGTATTTTTTTTTTTCCCCCAAACTGCCACTTCAGAAGCAATTTGAGACATGGTTAAAGAGATAGTCAGGAGGATCAGCTGGAGGCCTTTCTAAAGGTGAAATATGTTAAAGAATTCCTCAGCTAAGTAGCTGTCCTTGGAACAGAAAGGCGAGAGGATTAGAGAAATATTTAGAAGATAGAATTTGCAGAACCCAGTGATTAATTTAATGTGAGAATGTGAAAGAATGAAAAGTCTTGTTTGTGTTTCTGATCTCTGGCCTGAGAAACTATATATATGGTAAAGAAGAAAATATATAGATTATGGTAAAGATTATGGTATAGATAAATCTGTAGATGTCAGGATGAAAATTATATTTGAATATGCTACTTAAAGCATAGTTACTGGAAGAATATTTGTTAAATGAATAAGTAAATGAATAGTTGTGATTCAATGTTAGATATTTAAATTTTGTTATAGGTATGAGATTATTAGGGAAGCATTTAAAAAAAATATATATCTTAAAATATTGGATATATGCATTTGACTGTCAAGATCAATGTCTGGGAAATTTCATTTATTTGTGAGTCATTAGCAAACTGGTACTATTTGAAACCATAATATTAGATAAAATTATTAATTTCTATTGTAAGAATCAGCACAGAACTGGTTCCTATGAGGCTAAATGTGTCCCCGATGTCCCACTTTTCCACTCTGCTGTCCCACTCCATCATCTCCAGCATCAACTACTCCTCTTCCCCTCAGCACTCTCCCTCTCGTCTTTGGTTGTGTAATCCATTGCAAGGTCTCACAGGACTCAGGAATAACATCAAGTAAATGGCTTACATGGTTATGGAGGCTGGGGAGTCCCATAACCGTGGATAAGGTGAGGGCTTCTCCTGACTCACATGGCTGCTGGGCCAATGATCACAAATCTGTAGGCCAAGCAACAGGCTGCTGGCTGACAAGGCTACAGAAGCTGGTGAATCAGGTTAGATGGCAGGTCCCTGGCTCAAGTGCCAGGAATCGGTCACACAGTAATGAACCTGACACAGGATCCAGATGCAGAGGGAGAGAGAAAGCCCCACCTGAGCATATCTGTATATCTATATAGCTATATCTATCTATCTGTCTGTCTGTCTGTCTGTCTACCTATCATCTATCTATCATCTGTCTACCTATCATCTGTCTACCTGTCTGTCTACCTGTCTGTCTACCTGTCTGTCTGTCTACCTGTCTGTCTGTCTGTCTATCTATCTATCTATATAAAAAAAACACAACAAAAAACCAAAAAAACCCTTCGTCAAAGAGTTGATTCCAGCTCATAACAACCCTATAGGACAGAGTAGAACTTTCCCATATGGTTTTCAAGGAGTGCCTGGTAGATTCAAACTGCAGACCTTTTGGTTAGTAGCCATAGTTTTTAACCAGTACTCCACCAGGGTTTTCATATAGGCCACATCCCAGGGAAGGGCATGACTTGAGTAAGGGTGAGACTTGAGTCACACCATCCTGCAAGGCTGTGACTCAAGACATACTCCACACCAATCGTGTCTCATTAACACATAGAGGCTAGGATTTACAGTACATAAAATAAAGGATAATTAGGATAATTACATCACCTCACAAAATAGAGGTCAGTCACACAATACTGGGAATCGTGGCCTAGCCAAGCCAACAAACAACCTGAAACATTACAGGTTCCTTATGCTTTATTTGCATAGTCCCACTCAATTATTGAGTGTGAGTCACAAAGTCTACGGCTAGAAGGGCTATATTAAGTAATTCGTTGCACCACAGTTACGAAGAAACTAGTTAGAGGTTGAGTGCTAAGAAGGCTGAAGAAAAGACAATGAAAAGTAGGAAAACTTTAAGTCACTATGAGAAAGAAATCATATTGTAGGAGACTGAGAAACAATGGTTAACAAGTATTAGATAAGGTTAAGGGAAGTGCCAAAATGCTAAGAGAGAAAATAATTTCAAGAAGGAATGAGTAGTTGATGGTTTGAAATTCAGGGAAGACATAAAGGAAGACAAGTAAATATTCAAAAGTTGTTGATTACATATTCCAGAAAAAAAAAAATTATGTGGCAGTGGAAATAGAAGCCAGTTAATACACTGAAGAGTTTTGTGCATGTGAAAAATCTTGAACTGGCAAAACCCACTGCCACTGAGTCCATTACAACTCATAGCAACCCTTTAGGACAGATTAGAAATGCCCCATATGGTTGTAAGGCTGTAAATCTTTATAGATTGCCACATCTGTCTGGTAGGTTCAGACCTTTCAGTTAGTAGCCAAGCACTTTAACCAGTGCACCACCAGGTGTTGTGTTATATATATCTTTATAGCAATTTAAAAAAGAAAAGAATGGATGAAGGGGAGGAATGGAGAGTGAGTAAAAACTAACGTTTAATAAAATTAGTTTTGGAGGAAATATGTCTGGAAATGAATTTGAAGTCAAATGTGTGTTTGCATTAATTATGTATATTATTAAATCTAAGTCATCATTGATTGAATCTAAGTCACTACTATTTTGCGTATTAAAAAAAAAAAAAACACTTTGAGAATTGGGCCATGGCACAAGACAGACTAATAACATGAAATTTTGTTAAATATTTACATTGCTTTGTTTTATACAAAAAGAGGAAATATAAGTGAAACACCAGGCAGTGGTAACTACATTATGATTACCCACTGCCTTAGAGTCGATGCTGACTCATAGAGACCACATAGGGTTTCCAAGGCTGTCAATTTCTACGGAAGCCAACTGCTACATCTTTCTTCCTTGGAGCCCCTAGTGGTTTCTAACTGCCAACTTTTCAGTTCCCAGTTAAGCCCTTCAACCACTGTGCTACCAGAGTTTCTTATGTTATGATTACTGCCTAAAAAAAGCTCATTGTTATCAAGTCTGACTCACAGCAACCCTATAGGACAGAGTAGAACTGCCCCATAGGGTTTCCAAGGCTGTAAATCTTTACAGGAGCACACCGCTACACCCTTTTCCCACAGAACAGCTGGTGGGTTTGAACCGCCAACCTTTCGGGTAACAGCCAAGCACTTAACCACTGTTCCACCAGGGCTTCTTATGATTACTGCCTACCAACCAACGATTCTAAGATTTCATCTTCATTCATCGTAAGAAGCATTACAACGTCAGAAAGATGATAACTGGAAAATTGTACATCTTCAAGTCAACAAAAACAATATAATACAGATATAAATGATTATATGCGTGTGTGTTGACAGGAGTCCGAAGATTAACAACCAACATATTCTTTGAGAATATAAGTGTAAACCAAAATATATATTAATTATTCACTGTTTTTATTGTGCATGATTATCTGTATTAAGTGTTAATGTGTGCTTAATCTATCTCTGCTTTTAGTGAGCTTTTTACATGGAGCACTGGAGTAGAAAAAGAAAGCTGAAGTTTTAGTACAACTCTGAATACATAAAGTACATTTGGAAGAAAGAAGTAGCTTTATAAGTAACACTTTCAAAGGCAATAACATGTTTAAAGGACTTTTGGAATTTCTGTCTTCTTTGATGAGAGATTAATGAGAGCTTTAATATTAGATTTTTATACAACTCAGATTGTGCCAGGTTTTGAAGCCTGCTGTGAAGAATTGAGTGTTTTTTTTTTTTTTTTTTTAATAAGAAGTGTTTCAGGCTGCCCTTTCTGCATTAAAAAAGAACATCCATTAGTGTTACAAACTTACGGTTCCGTATCATCTCTCAATTCACAAAGCTGGCATAATGAAAGAAGGTACTAGAAAAATATTCAAATTTTAGTTAATTCAAAAATTTAGCAGTAAGTTTGACTCTTGTTAATGAGTTAAATAATTATACCTCTCAAGGAATAAAAGATTACTTTCTTCAAGTTTTCTTTCCCAATTAACGATAATGTTCCAAGGTATTGAATGACTCAAGAAATTGGAAATGGGTTCCTTTATTTATTCCCATTGTTGAGTTCAAAGCTAAAATTAATGTGGAGAGTGTCATATCTAGTCTATTACAGTTTTATCACATAATTATTGATTTTGATTGAAATTACTGAGCACACACGTACTGGGAAAAGTTGGCCATATGTTATTAACCACAAAAGGTGACCAAAGTGATCCAAACTGTAGAGCATCTTAAACATGTGAGCAAAGGAAGGGTGCTATCTAGATATTCTTATTTAATGTGATTACAGATAATCAAGATACATGTTACTGTACTTACAGATAAATATAGTTGCTGAAACCGAGGGGGAGAGTAATGAAGTAATTAGAACAGGATTGTATGAATAGAAAATACTGACATCATGATTTAAACTCTGAAACCTATGTGTCTTCTGCTATACCAAACCAAAGTAGCTATAATAACAACAACCACAGTCCTCTACTCAGTTTTGAAATTGGAGATCCAAGACACTGATCTTAATTTACAGAAACTGAACAATCTAAATACAAATAACCAAATACCAGATTATGGAATATGGTGAGAGCTCATTCTGGGACAAAGACAAATCAAAACAAAACAAGTTACATAAAGAAATAAGTAGTAAGCAAGCGGCCATCCAAGGTACAAAAATTGGTCTCTATTCACTGGAGCAACAAAGGAAGAAGGAGTCAGGCATAGGAAGAAGAAATGGAATGTGTAGCTTATTGCCACCATGAATAGCTGCCTCCTTAGCCGTGAGACCAGAAGAACTGAATGGTTCCTACGACCATTACTGAACATTTTGATCAAAGGTTTTGTAGAAAAATTCTGATCAAAAGGGAGAAAATGCAGAACAGAACTTCAAATTCTCATGAAATTCAGATTTTCTGGAGCTATGGAGGCTGAATGAAACCCTGAAACTATTACTCTGAGATAATCTTTAAACCTTAAACCAAAAATATCCCCTGAAGTCTTCTTAAAACCAAATGACAGTTCAGCTTAGATAGTAAAGAATGTCTGCCTTGAGCATTGTGCTCTTTTAATATCTATCTATATGGGATCATATTGACAACAGCAATTAGAAGGTTAGATAGGAAATTTAGGGGGCAGTGAGTTTATGTTAATGGGGGAGGAACAACTCAGCAAAGGAGGGTGAGAATGGTTGCACAACTCAAAGAATGTAATCAATGTCCTTGAATTGTACACGTAGAAATTGTTGAATTGGTTTATGTTTTGTTGTGTATATTCCTCAACAACAGATTATTAAAAAAAGAAATAAGTAGTAATATTTTGACTATATTAGCTCAAGTCACTAAGGGTTAAAATTGATATTTATTTAAGTTTTCTAATATTTTTTAACCTTTAAAGACCATTATCTTTGCTAAATAGACTCACATGCTGTTTGCAAATGCACTCCTCGGTTGAGATATATACACTGGCCATTCTAGACTCAGCAACTTGTTCATCTGAAAATCTTTCTAGGACTAAGAGGAATCAGTACCTAAACAATATCCCCCATGAATTTCTTGCCTTTCTCTCCCCTTGTCATGTTATTTCTTAGTTTTAAAAAATCTCCCCAACCATATTATTGCCTCTAGCTCCTGCTCTGATGAGTTCCTCCTCTTCATTGTAAAACTCTTCAAAATAATTGTCTTTCCTCTCTATCTCTAGTTCGTCTTCCAACATTTTCTCTTTTTTATAGCAGCTTTATTAATACATAATTCACACACCATACAATTCACCCATTTAAAGTGTATGAATCAACATTTTTTAGTATATTCACAGGTAAGTGCCACCATCGCCATTGTCAATTTCCCAACATTTTAATCACTTCGAAAAAGAAACTCATTCCCTTAGCCCTAAAAGTCAACCACAAATCTACTTTCTGTCTGTATGGATTTGCATATTCTGGACAATTCATATAAATGGAATCATATAATATGTGATTTTTGTGACTGACTTCTTTACTTAGCATAATGTTTGCAAGATTCATCCATGTTGTAGTATGTATAAGTATTTCATTACATTTTGTGGCTGAATACCGTTCTATTGTACGGATATATGGATATACTACATTTTGTTCATTCATCTTTTGAAATATTCGGGTTGTTTCTATATTTTGACTATTAACACATATGCTATTAACTATTTGACTATTAACATGTTGCTACGAACATGCATGTACAAGTTTCTGTGTGGACCTATGTTTTCAATTCTTTTGAGTATGTACCTAGTGGAATTTCTAGTTCATACGGAACTCTGCAACAATGAGCTCAAGCATACCAATGATTGTAAGGACGGCTCAGTACTGGGCAGTGTTTCGTTCTATTGTGCACAGGGTCACTATGAGTTGGAGCTGACTCTGCAGCACCTAACAACAACAACAACATTGTAACTCTGTGTCTAACCATTCGAGGAACTACCAAACTGTTTTCTAAAGTAGCTGCATCATTTTAAATTCTCATCAGCCGTTCATGAGAATTTCAGTATCTCCAAAACTCACCAACACTTACCAATACCTGACTTTTGTATTATAGCCATCCTTTGGTGTGAGCGGGGTCCCTGGGTGGCACAAGTGGTTTGCACTGGATTACTAACCTAAAGGTTGGCAGTATGACTGCACCCAGTGGCGCCTTGCAAGAAAGGTCTGGAGGTCTGGTTCTGTAGAAATTACAGTCAAGAAAACCCTATGGAACAGCTTCTTGGTGACACATGGGGTCACCATGAGCCACATGGTAAATCGACTAGTCACCATGAATCGACTAGATGGCAATTGGTTTGGTTTTTGGAGTGGGTGTGAGGACTCCCTGGGTGGCACAAATGGTTACGATCTTGACTACTAAAAAAAAGGTTGATGGTTGGAGCCCACCCAGAGGCAACTCAAAAGAAAAGTCTGGCGATCTGCTTCTAAAAGGTCACAGCCTTGAAAGCCCTATGGGCTGCAGTTCTATTTTGTACACATGGGGTTGCGCTGAATCAGAAGCGGCTCAATGGTAACTGGTTTTGATTTTTTTTTTTAATAATTTTTATTGTGCTTTAAGTGAAAGTTTACAAATCAAGTCAGTCTCTCACACAAAAACCCATATACAGCTTGCTACACACTCCCAATTACTCTCCCCCTAATGAGACAGTCTGCTATCTCATCTCCCTCCACTCTCTCTTTTCATATCCTTTTTGCCAGCTTCTAACCCCCTCTGTTCTCTCATCTCCCCTCCAGTCAGGAGACACCAACATAGTCTCAAGTGCCACCTGATCCAAGAAGCTCACTCCTCACCAGCATCCCTCTCCAACCCATTGTCCAGTCCCTTCCATGTCTGAAGAGTTGGCTTCGGGAATGGTTCCTGTCCTGGGCCAACAGAAGGTTTGGGGGGCATGACCACTGGGCTTCTTCCAGTCTCAGTCAGACCATTAAGTCTGGTCTTATGAGAATTTGGGGTCTGCATCCCACTGCTCTCCTGCTCCCTCAGGGGTTCTCTGTTGTGTTCCCTGTCAGGGCAGTCATCGGTTGTAGCCGGGCACCAACTAGTTCTTCTGGTCTCAGGATGATGTAGTCGCTGGTTCATGTGGCTCTCTCTACCTCTTGGGCTCCTAATTGCCTTGTGTCCTTGGTGTTCTTCATTCTCCTTTGATCCAGGTGGGTTGAGACTAATTGATGTATCTTAAATGGCTGTTTGCTAGCGTTTAAGACCCCAGACGCCACTCTTCACAGTGGGATGCAGAATGTTTTCTTAGTAGATTTTATTATGCCGATTGACTTAGATGTCCCCTGAAACCATGGTCCCCTGACCTCTGCCCTGTTACGCTGACCTTCGAAGCATTCGGTTTATTCAGGAAACTTCTTTGCTTTTGGTTTAGACCAATTGTGCTGACCTCCCCTGTATTGTGTGCTGTCTTTCCCTTCACCTAAAGTAGTTCTTATCTACTATCTAATTAGCGAATGCCCCTCTCCTACCGTCCCTGCCTCCCCCGTCTCGTAACCACAAAACAATGTTTTCTTCTCAGTTTAAACTATTTCTCAAGTTCTTATAATAGAGGTCTTATGCAATATTTCTCCTTTTGCAACTGACTAATTTCACTTAGCATAATGCCTTCCAGGTTCCTCCATGTTATGAAATGTTTCCCAGATTCCTCACTGTTCTTTATCGATGCATAGTATTCCATTGTGTGAATATACCATAATTTATTTGTCCATTCATCCATTGATGGGCACCTTGGTTGCTTCCATCTTTTTGCTATTGTAAACAGTGCTGCAATAAACATGGGTGTGCGTATATCTGTTTGTGTAAAGGTTCTTTTTTCTCTAGGATATATTCCAAGGACTGAGATTGCTGGATTGTATGGTAGTTCTATTTCTAGCTTTTTAAGGAAGTGCCAAATCAATTTCCAATGTGATTGTACCATTTGACATTCCCACCAGCAGTGTAGAAGTGTTCCAATCTCTCCACAGCCTCTCCAACATTTATTCTTTTGTGTTTTTTGGATTAATGACAACCTTGTTGGAGTGAGATGAAATCTCATTGTAGCTTTGATCTGCATTTCTCTAATGGCTAATGATCATGAACATTTCCTCATCTATCTGTTAGCTACCTGAATGTCTTCTTTAGTGAAGTGTCTATTCATACCTTTTGCCCATTTTTTAATTGGGTTATTTGTCTTTTTGTAGCTGAGTTTTTGCAGTATCATGTAGATTTTAGAGATCAGGCACCGATCAGAAACGTCATAGCTACAAACTTTTTCCCAGTCTGTAGGTAGTCTTTTTACTCTTTTGGTGACGTCTTTGGATGAGCATAGGTGTTTGATTTTTAGGAGCTCCCAGTTATCTAGTTTTTCTTCTGCATTCTTGATAATGTTTTGTATACTGTTTATGCCATGTATTAGGGCTCCTAATGTTGTCCCTATTTTTCCTCCCATGATCTTTATCATTTTAGATTTTATATTTAGGTCTTTGATCCATTTTGAGTTAGTTTTTGTGCGTGGAGTGAGGTATGGGTCTTGTTTCATTTTTTTGCAGTTGATATCCAGTTATGCCAGCACCATTTGTTTAAAAGACTGTCTTTCCCCATTTAACTGTTTTGGGGCCTTTGTCAAATATCAACTGCTCATATGTGGATGGATTTATGTCTGGATTCTCAATTCTGTTCCATTGGTCCATGTATCTGTTGTCATACCAGTACCAAGCTGTTTTGACTACTGTGGCGGTTAATAGGTTCTAAAATCAGGTAAAGTAAGGCCTCCCACTTTGTTCTTCTTTTTCAGTAATGCCTTATTTATCAGGGGCCTCTTTTCCTTCCATATGAAATTGGTGATTTGTTTCTCCATCTCGTTAAAGAATGTCGTTGGGATTTGGATTGGAATTGCCTGAAATGTATACATCATTTTTGGTAGAATAGACATTTTTATAATGTTAAGTCTTCCTATCCACGAGCAAGGTATGTTCTTCCACTTATGTAAGTCCCTTTTGGTTTCTTGCAGAAGTGTACTGTAGTTTTCTTTGTATAAGTCTTTTACATCTCTGGTAAGATTGATTCATAAGTATTTTATCTTCTTTGGGGCTACTGTAAATGGCATTGATTTGGTGATCTTCTCTTCTATGTTCTTTTTGTTGGTGTAGAGGAATTCAACTGATTTTTGTATGTTTATCTTGTATTCCAATACTCTGCTGAACTCTTCTATTAGATTCAGTAGTTTTCTGAAGGATTCCTTAGGGTTTTCTGTGTATAAGATCATGTCATCTGCAAAAAGAGATACTTTTGCTTCTTCCTTGCCAATCTGGATGCACTTTATTTCTTTATCTAGCCTAATTGTTCTGGCTAGGACTTCCAGCACAATGTTGAATATAAAAAAAAAAAAAGTTGAATAAGAGTGTTGATAAAGGGCATCCTTGTCTGGTTCCCGATCTCAGTGGGAATGTTTTCAGACTCTCTCCATTTAGGGTGATGTTGACTCTTGGCTTTGTATAAATGCCCTTTATTATGTTGAAGAATTTTTCTTCTATTCCTATTTGGCTGAGAGTTTTTAACATGAATGAGTGTTGAACTTTGTCAAATGCCTTTTCTGCATCAATTGATAAAATCATGTGATTCTTGTCTTTTGTTTTATTTATGTGGTGGATTACGTTAATTGTTTTTCTAATGTTGAACCATCCCTGCATACCTGGTACGAATCCCACTTGCTCATGGTGAATTATTTTTTTTATTTGTTGTTGAATTCTATTGGCTAGAATTTTGTTAAGTATTTTTGCGTCTATATTCATGAGGGATATAGGTCTATACTTTTCTTTTCTTGTGGTGTCTTTACCTGGTTTTGGTATCAGGGATATGGTGCCTTCATAGAATGTATTTGGTGGTATTCCATCCTTTTCTATGCTCTGAAATACCTCTAGTAGTAGTGGTGTTAACTCCTCTGAAAGTTTGGTAGAACTCTGCAGTGAAGCCGTCTGGACCAGGGCTTTTTTTTGTTGGGAGTTTTTTGATTACCTTTTCAATCTCTTCTTTTGTTATGGGTCTATTTAGCTGTTCTATCTCTGTTTGTGTTATTTTAGATAGGTAGTGTGTTTCTAGGAATTCATCCTTTTCTTCTAGGTTTTCAAATTTGTTTGAGTATAGTTTTTCATAGTAATCTGATATGATTCTTTTAATTTCATTTGGGTCTGTTGTAATATCGCCCCTCTCGTTTCTTATTCAGGTTATTTGCTTTATCTCCTGTTTTTCTTTTGTCAGTTTGTCCAGTTGCCTATCAATTTTGTTGATTTTTTTTTAAAAAACAGCTTTTGGTCTTGTTAATTCTTTCAATTGTTTTTCTGTTTTCTATTTCATTTAGTTCAGCTCTAATTTTTATTATTTGTTTTCTTCTGGAGCCTGTGGGTTTCTTTTGTTGCTCTCTTTCTATTTGTTCAAGTCATAGGGATAATTCTTTGATTTTGGCCCTTTCTTCTTTTCGGATGTGTGCATTTATTGATATAAATTGGCCTCTGAGCACACCTTTTGCTGCATCCCAAAGGTTCTGATAGGAAGTGTTTTCCTTCTCATTGGCCTCTCTGAATTTCTTTATTCCATCCTTAATGTCTTCTATAATCCAGTCTTTCTTGAGCAGGGTATTGTTCAGTTTCCAAGTGTTTGACTTCTTTTCCCTGCTTTTCCTGTTATTGATTTCCACTTTTATGGCCTTATGGTCAGAGAAGATGCTTTGTAATATTTCAATGTTTTGGATTCTGCTAAGGCTTGCTTTATGACCTAATGTGTGGTCTATTCTAGAGAATGTTTTATGTCCACTCGAAAAGAAAGGATAGTTGGTTGCTGTTGGGTGGAGTGTTCGGTATATGTCTACGAGGTCAAGTTGGTTGATTGTGGCATTTAGATCTTCCATGTCTTTATTGAACTTCTTTCTGGATGTCCTGTCCTTCACTGAAAGTGGTGTGTTGAAGTCTCCTACTATTATTGTTGAGCTGTCTATCTTACTTTTCAAAGCTGATAGAGTTTGTTTTATATATCTTGCAGCCCTGTCATTGGGTGCATATATATTTAATATGGTTATATCTTCTTGGTGTATTGTCCCTTTAATTATTCTATAGTGTCCTTCCTTATCCTTTCTGATGTATTTAAATTTAAAGTCTATTTTGTCAGAAATTAATATTGCCACTCCTGCTTTTTTTTGATTATTGTTTGCTTGATATATTTTTTTCCATCCTTTGAGTTTTAGTTTGTGTCTCTGAATCTAAGATGTGTCTCTTGTAGGCAGCATATAGAGGGATCATTTTTTAAATCCATCCTGCCACTCTCGGTCTCTTTATTGGTCCAATTAGTCCATTTACATTCAGGGTAATTATGGATAGGTATGAATTTAGTGCTATCATTTTGTCATCTTTTTTTGTGTGTTGTTGAGAATTTCCTTTTCTCACTTAATTTTATGTGCTGAGTAGATTATCTTTACCTTGTGTTGGGCTTCTTTTTTTTTTTTTAATTTTGCTTTGTTTTTTTGTATTTCCCTGTCTGGGTTGACTTCTGGTTGCTCTGCCCAGTGTTCTAGTCTTGGGCTGACACCTGATATTACTGTTTTTCTAACCAAAGAACTCCCTTTAGTATTTCTCGTAGTTTTGGTTTGGTTTTTACAAATTCTCTCAACTTGTGTTTATCTGGCAATGTCTTAATTTCACCTTCATATTTAAGAGACAGTTTTGATCGATATATGATTCTTGGCAGGTGATTTTGTTCCTTCAGTTTTTTAAATATGTCATCCCATTGTCTCCTTACCTGCATGTTTTCTGCAGAGTAGTCTGAGCTTATTCTTATTGGCTCTCCTTTGTAGGTGACTTTTTGTTTATCCCTTGCTGCTCTTATAATTCTCTCTTTATCTTTGGTTTTGGCAAATTTGATTATAATATGTCTTGGTGACTTTCTTTTAACATCTACCTTATGTGGAATTCGATGAGCATCTTGGATAGATATCTTCTCATCTTTCACGATATCAGGGAAGTTTTCTGCCAACAAATCTTCAACAATTCTCTCTGTATTTTCTGTTATCCCTCCCTGTTCTAGTACTCCAATCACTCATAGGTTATTTCTCTTGATAGAATCCCACATGATTCTTAAGTTTTCTTCATTTTTTTAAAATTCTTTTATCTGATTTTTCTTCAAATATTTTAGTGCCAAGTGATTTATCTTCGAGTTCAGAAATTCTAGCTTCTTCTTGCTCAATTCTGCTCCTCTGACTTTCTATCGAATTATCTGATTCTGTAATTTTATTGTTAATCTTCTGAATTTCTGATTGCTGTCTGTTTATGGATTTTTCCAGCTTTAAGCTTTTCATTATGTTCCTGAATAATCTTTCTAATTTCTTCAGTGGCTTTATCTGTGTGTTCTTTGGCTTGTTCTGTGTATTGTCTCATTTCCTTCCTGATGTCTTGAAGGGTTCTGTATATTAAACTTTTGTTTTCCACATCCAGTAATTCCAGGAATGCACTTTTATCTACAAGATGCCTGGATTCTTTGCTTTGAGAGCCTTTTAGGTGATCATGGTCTGTTTGTTTATGTGAACTGATATTTACTGTTGTCTCCGAGCCATCTATAAGTTATCGTATTAGTTTATGCTTCCTTACTGTGTCATAGCTGCTTGCTTTGTTTTGTTTTGGTATATCCCTAAGTGTTGATTGAGTGAGCTAACTTGATTATTTTCACCTTTGGACTTCTGGCGTCCTGTCTCCAGCTGGCTAGAGCTTTTATCAGGTATATCAATCTAGGAGTCCATTCAGTTTTCTTGTATGAATTCAGCTCAGGTTTCCAGGTAGCTGATATCAAGTGTGTGGTACAGGCTCTGTCCTACAATCTTAGAGGGGCAAGGGTGATTGGCGTATATAATGGTATCTGATTGCAGCGGGGGGTCACATCCTGAACAAGGCAGGGGCTGAGAACTGACCCCCAAGTGTTTCTGAGGAAAACGCGTCCCTGTTCCCTAAAGCTTGCTGGTGGGTGGGTTCTTCATAGGGACCGTGGGCACTCAATTTTTGTGGTTGTAAGGACTGGGAGGTATCAGTTTTCTTTGCACCCCTGTCGCGGGTGGCTGGGTGTCCTGAGTGGAGCTACCAGCCCTTAGGTCCCTGACGTGGGTAGGTGAGGACCTTGTTTAATAGGCAAAGCAATGTCAAATGTCAAACACCCACCTCTCCACCGCACAGCTGAAAAGGTTGGAGTCTACCCACAAGGGCCTATTCTCCTGAAATAGGCCCATGCAGAAGGGAAAGGTGCTCAATGTCCAGGGACGGTTTATGCCTGGACAGGAGCCGCTTCTGTCCTGAGCTCCGCCGGTTAATGGAACTAGCAAATTATCTTTTCCCCCCAATTGCAAATTTTCCCCAAGGCCGGGAGGATGGCTCTAGGTACTCAGCAGGGTTTGTCTCAGGCCCAGAGATTCAGCCGCTGAAGCCTGCTTGTGGGTGGGGGTGGGTGAGGTAAAATATATGCAAGTACTTAGCTTTTGCCTAGAGTGCTGTTTTTCTCAGGTTCCGGAGGTGTGAGTAGGCTGTGTGGCTTGCTGCTTCTCTCTGAGGAAACTGTGATCAAACGCTAGTACCAGCCCTCCACCACCTCCACCACCACTGTTCCGGGAATAGTGCCTGAGGGCTCCCCGTGATTCAGGTCCGGTAACTCCTCCCCACTTCTGAATGATCTTTTCCTCCCCCTGCCCCTCAGTTCATTGTCTAAGCTTGCTTTTGATGATAAAGGGCTCCTAGCTTGTCACAAATATACTTATTTTGCTTTTGTTTTCGGGTCTTTCTTGCGAAGAGGGCTTGCCTCTGTCTATTCCGCCATCTGTCTCCACCTCCCCAACTTCTTTTGATGCTTCCTACGTCGTTTAATATTTTCCCCATGGAATCCTTCACTATTGTAACTCGGGGCTTGAATTTTTTCCTCAGTTCTTTCAGCTTGAGAAACACCAAGCGCGTTCCTCCCTTTTGGTTTTCCATTTCCAGCTCTTTGCACATGTCATTATAACACTTTACTTTGTCTTCTCGGGATGCCCTTTGAAATCTTCTGTTCAGTTCTTTTACTTCATCAATTCTTCCTTTTGCTTTAGCTGCTCGATGTTTGAGAGCAAGTTTCATAGTCTCCTCTAACATCCACCTTGGTCTTCTTTTCCTGTCTTTTCAATGACCTTTTGCTTTCATCATGTATAATGTCCTTGATGTCATTCCACAACTCATCTGGTCTTCGGTCACCAGTGTTCAATGTGTCAAATCTACTCTTCAGATGGTCTCTAAATTCAGGTGGGACATACTCAAGGCCATATTTGGCTCTCGTGGACTTGCTGTGGTTTTCTTCAGTTTCAGCTTGAACTTGCATATGAGCAATTGATGATCTGTTCCATAGTCAGCCCCTGGCCTTGTTCTGACCGATGATATTGAGCTTTTTCCATCGTCTCTTTCCACAGATGTAGTCAATTTGATTTCTGTGTGTCCCATCTGGTGAGGTCGATGTGTATAGTCGCTGTTTATTTTGGTGAAAGAACGTATTTGCAATGAAGTCGTTGGTCTTGCAAAATTGTATCATTCGATCTCCAGCACTGTTTCTATCACCAAGGTCATTTCTTCCAACTACTGATCCTTCTTCTTTGTTTCCAGCTTTCACATTCCAATTGCCAGTAATTATCAATGCATCTCGATTGCATGTTCAGTCAATTTCAGACTGCAGCAGGTGATAAAAATCTTCTGTTTCTTCACCTTTGGCCCTAGTGGTTGGTGCGTAAATTTGAATAATAGTTGTCTTAACTTGTGTTCCTTGTAGGTGTATAGATATTACCCTATCACTGACAACATTGTACTTCAGGATAGATCTTGAAACTTTCTTTTTGACGATGAATGCAACACCATTCCTCTTCAAGTTGTCATTCCCAGCTTAGTAGACTATATGATTGCCTGATTGAAAATGGCCGACACCAGTCCATTTCAGCTCACTAATGCCTAGGATGTTGATGTTTACACGTTCCATTTCATTTTTGATGACTTCCAATTTTCCTAGATTCATACTTCGTACGTTCCAGGTTCCGATTATTAATGGATGTTTGTAGCTGTTTCTTCTCATTGTGAGTCATGCCGCATCAGCAAATGAAGGCCCCGAAATCTTTACTCCACCCACGTCATTAAGGTCGACTCTACTTTTTTTTTTTTCTACTTTGAGGAGGCAACACTTCCCCAGTCATCTTCTGAGTGACTTCCAACCCTGGGGGCTCATCTTCCAGCACTATATCAGTCAATGTTCTGCTGCTATCCATAAGATTTTCACTGGCTAATGCTTTTCAGAAGTAGACTGTTGGGTTTTTCTTCCTAGTCTGTCTTAGTCTGGAAGCTCATTTGAAACCACATGTCTGTCAGTTTGTTGTACTGTGGGGGCTTGTTGTTACTGTGATGCTGGAAGCTATGCCACCAGTATTCAGATACCAGCAGGGTCACTCAAGGAGGACAGGTTTTCTTATATGTATATATATATATGAAACCCTGGTGGCACAGTGGTTAAATGCTACAGCTGCTAACCTAAAGGTTGCCATTTCAAATCCACCAGGCGCTCCTTGGAAACTCTATGGGGGAGTTCTACTCTGTCCTGTAGGATCACTATGAATCGGAATCGATTTGATGGCAATGAGTTTGTTTTTTTTAATATGTACAATTTCTTACTGTATACTATATTCTTTTCCAGGAACTGGATAAACATCAGTGAACAAAATTGCTAATAACTGCTGCCAACTGGTGGTTTGCAATGTTAAAAATCAAGTGGTTACAGAAAACCACAATAAAAAGGCAATATTTGAGGCAAAGACTTGAGCATTAAATAGACTATATTGTGGCAAATTCTTACTTATGCTATACACATGAATAAACTCTTGGTGAATAAAAAGTATTTTTTTCACAAAAAGTGAATTAAAAAATAGTGAATGAAGAGTGCTATAACACTTTAACAAGTTACAGCCTCTGTGGTCCCCAGCTCTGCCCCCAACATAGTGTGGCCATCCCAGCATTATAAAGTTACATTTTTGTTTTAACCATATTGTGACATCACAGCCAAACAGAGAATAGACAGAGGTTTTTGATCAGGCTTGCAAATGTCTTGAATCCACGCATGTCTAAGACGTTAAGCACAAAGGAGCTCAAAAACATTTTTTGGGGGGAGCAGGATGGGGACAAGAGGGATTGGAGAAAATCATGTTCCTACAAAAAGGACAGACTGCTAAAGACACGATTTTTGGAGATGATAAGTCTAAAATGGAAGGAAACACCTGAGCGGATGGGATAGGTGTTAGAATAATCAGCATAGAAAGACAAATTAGAGAACTAGACAATCAAGCTGAGAGGTGCTTCTAATACAACATAAAAGTTCAAAGAGATGGAGGAGTGGAGGAAAAATAAAATGATAGACATCATGAGCGATCAAGTTTCCAAAATCCATATAATTGTAGATTTAAAGAGAATAGAAAAATTAAGCAAGGACCTAATTATCGTAATAGTTCAATAACATTTTTAAGGTCAGAAGAAGCACAGCCTAAAAGGGCCTACTGATCCTTAAACAGGTGAATAGAGAGAGAGAGGAGAGGAAGAAAAACTTTACACTATTCATATTATAATGAAATTAATGACAAGGACAATGAGAAAAATAAAAATACTTCCCGGGAGAGGAAAAATGTACACACGAAGGAATGAGATTCATATTTGCATCAGACTCTGGAAAAAGTCTCGGTTTTCTGCTTTCGCGAAGATGATGACCTAGAAAACCCTTGGGGCTGTTCTACTGTGTCACATGAGGTCACTGTGAGTCAAAGTCAACTTGACAGCATCTAACAACAACAACTAAGACTACTCTGAGTTCATAATATTTATGAAGCTTCATGTACCTAAAATAGGGTTGAAATGTAGCAATAAATTGCAACTTTAAAAAAAGAAATTAAACTTGCTTCCTTCAGAAATGACAGATTAAATAAACAACAACGAAACTAATATGACTGAAGTATGTTTGATTAAGACATTTGACAAGCTTGATTTAATATATACAGAACCATGTACCTACAAGCACAACATACTCACTGTTTTTAAACACTTATAAAAACATTTACCATGTATTAGATCTTAAAAGAAACCTCAGAAAAATTTGAAATTATACGTTTTTACTGGATATTTTTCTCAAAAACACAATGGTAGCCAAAATTATATTTTGCCATGAAATAAAAGTACATTATCCTAGATAACCCTTTGACTATACAAAATAAACATTCAACTTATTATTTTGCAATTGGAATATTATATATGTGACATGATTAAACATAACTCAAAGGAAAGTATATACATTTAAATAAATGAATATTAGTAAAGTAAGCATTTGACTCAAGCACAAAGTTAAACACAATTTATTTTATGAGAATCTCATATATCTAATCAACTTAAAGGAAGCAGAAGAAATTTTAGAAGATAAAATAAAAATATTGTTAAATAGAGAAAATTTTAATATTGCTCAATAAAACCCAAAGCTAATCTTTTGGGAAAAAAAATTACTGGCAACTTTAGTCAGGTATATATACACAAAACATTGGGAAAAAAAAGTAAATTCAGACAGAATATAAATAGATAAAATTGTGAGAATATATTTTGTATAACCTTATGCCAATAAATTTTAAAAATGATAATGAAATGATTTTCTAGAAAAAAGTCATCTATAGATAAATCCTATAAGTAATTTACAATCCAGAAAAAAAAAACTTTTATTAAATAATACACAAAATTTTGATGAGTTTATTGATGAATGCTACCAAATATTCATGGAAAAGAATGTAGAAAATGTTGTAGATCTCTCTACTTCAATTTGTGTGACTAAAATGAGAGGACAATTATAACAATAAGTAAATTATAGCATTCTTTACCACTTTTATGAAGGTATCATCAGCTGAGTCATCTAAAATAAAAGTAGCCAGGCTTTCATACTACCACCTGTCAGTCTGCTGTATCGTTGTGGTTTGCATGTTGCTGTGATGCTGGAAATTTTGCCACCGATACTTCAAATACCAGCAGAATCACCCATGGTAGATTGGTTTCAGTGAGTTTCCAGAGTTATATAGACTAGTAAGAAAGACTGGCTATCTACTCCAGAAAATTAGCCAATGGAATAGAACGTTGTTTAACTTACTTGCTGTAGACGTGTCATTTGGAGGGGTCAGTCTCTGGAAGAAGACATCATATTTGGCTAAGTAGCAGGCTAACAAGAAAAAGGGAGATCCACAGTGAGATGGAGCCTCACAGTAGCTACAACAATGGACTCGGATATGTAGGCAATCGTAAAGATGACTTCGGACCGGGCAACGTTTCGTTCCATTGTGCATTGGTCACCACGATGGATGCTATCTACTTATCTATTTCTAGGCTCTCATAAAGAGTTTCTGAGTGTAGCAAATGGTTAAGTGCTCAGCTACTAACCAAAAGTGTGGCAATTCAAATTCACCCAGAGGTGCCTCAGAAGAAAGCCCCGGCGATCTCCTTCTGAGAGCTCACAGCCATGAAAACCCTACGGAGGGCAGCTCTGCTCTTCCACACGTGAAACCTCCATACGTCTGAATCAACTGGGCGGCCTGGGCAGGCTCTCACAAACAGTGGTCTAATGAGTTAAGTTCTGGCTTTGACGCTTTTAGAAAAAGTCGCCTCAGGTTTGGGGAGAAGAGCCAGCATCTCTAATTTTAATATATTTCTAAAGCAATTCCATATGTCTCCACAGTACCCCAATTGGAATATTGCACTAATAGAAGCTCAGAGAAATAGGCAAACAGAACTCATGTCTCCACTTTGCCTCTAATTTGAACAGTTCACTAATAAAAGCAAAGGAGATTAATAGTATTTTGTTCTGCCTCTATATTTGCCCATCATGACACCAAATTAGGGACATGACTTTGACTAAAACCCGAGTCTAATTCCCAACAAAGTTTCCACAGTGTTGTTTAGAATAGTTTAGGAAACAATAAAAGAAATTTACAATTGATTTTTTTCCTTAGCTTTCCAAGTGACTTATTTTTATAATCATCTAGAGTTACTTTTACTAGTAAATAATTCTATAATTCATCTATCAAAGACTAATGTTGCTTCAAGGGTGGAAGATTCTCTTGAGGGCTTTTTTTTCCTTGAAGGGAAAGAAGAAACATAACGGGGACAATATCTGAACCTTTGAAGAGGGACTTCATAAAATGGCAAACTGTTCCTTGCCCATGAACTGCTGGAGTGAGAGAAGGTTCTTTTCCAGGAATGTTGAGTTGTTCCCTGAGGAAAATTAGAGTGCTTTTCTGTGACAGTACTGGAGAGATCCAGAAAAGTGCTGGAACCTGTACCAGCACACAGGCTGCCAGCACAAGGAAGACAGACTACTGTGGTCAGCAACTACAGTCCTAGGCTAAGGGTTTGGAGATAATGAAAGTGAGGCAGGGTTTCTAAACTAAAAACCACTTTTTTAAATGTTTCATCTACCTCTCTGTGTGAGACCAAAATTTGTCTTCTGAAAAAGCCTACCCGCAGCAGTGTGAAAATAGCAATTCAGAGATATTCAGAGACACATTATGTTGAATAGCTTTCTGTTGACCTACTTTACACTTAACAGCCCAAATAGCCTTTCTGTCCTGCCATAGAATTTTCCAGAAGCCCTCTTTAGCTTACTTTAGTATTCTTTACATGATGTTTCTTGTTTTCTTGATGCAGTTATGTAATTACTTTTCAAAAGCAGGAACATCAGACTTGTTTTCTTATGTCTATTGAGTTAGTGTTCATTTTGGCAGTTACTATAATTGCATAATACTGAATTCAGGAACACTGGCCAGAACAGTAAAATGGGAACTGCTGCAGCACTATTTCAATTCACATACCAGTTTCCTTATAAGTGATTTCACAGGCACGATGTTTCTTTCTCTTCAAAACACCACAAAAGGAGCTGATGAAAAGCATTCTTTTAATACAAGACAAAACAAGTGAAAGAAAACTAAAACATAAAGGGAACAAAGCATTCTTTTGACAGTAATTTCAAAAAGTTTCTCATAAATATTGCATATATATTCAATAGTGTTCATTTTGAAAGTTTGATGTTATTCATAGTTTTTGAAAATGCCCTTTTTAAAAACTGAATGCTATTAAAAGATAGGAAATCCTCTTCTGTTAAACTAAAAACAAACTTCTTTTAATGTGTTAGCTATTATGACTATATTTTTAAATACATTCACTTCAAGAACAGGATTTTTCTAAGATAGAGCATCTTCATCTCATCAAGAGATTAAAAACAACCAACTCCATTGCCATTGATTCTAATTCATAGCGACCCTATAGGACAGAGTAGAACTTCCCCATAGAATTTCCAAGGACTGCCTGGTGGATTTGAACTGCTAACCTTTTGGTTAGCAGCCTTACCACTTAACCACTATGCCACCACTATGCCACCAGGGTTTCCAAGAGAGAGAGATTGGAAAATCAAAAACTTTAGAGATGTGAATGATTGATACAGGAGACAAAGAAAACAATAACATTCCCAAGCAGTGATAAATTATCAGTAGGATGTTAATACTAGCCCAGACCATTTTATTCTTCTGATTAGAAGAATAAGAAGACTTCATTTACTATAAAATACTATTGTCATATTGCTACTTTGTATTATGTTAACATGAAAAACTCATATATAAAAAACATAATATCATTTACAATGTGACCATAAAACTATAAACCAAAAAAAAAAAAAACCCAAACCCAGTGCCTTCAAGTTGATCCTGACTCATAGTGACCCTACAGGACAGAGTAGAACTGCCCCATAGAGTGTCCAAGGAGCGCCTGATGGATCCGAACTGCGACACTTAGGTTAGCAGCCGTAGCACTTAACCACTATGCCACCAGGGATTCCAAAAAGCTAAAGGCTGTGGTATAATAGCAGAGTTCGACTAGACGGCAGTGGGATTGGGTAATAGCAGAGTCTGATTTTGCCCTTTTGACCTTGGGAACATATAGTAAACTCATTCTCCATTTATCCTACCTGCGAGTTATTTATTGTCAAAATAGAAGCCTACCTCCTCAGCGCCCCAACTGGCTAACTTTCATGCTGTATTTCTTCTCATCTAGCTACTTTGCTATTCATTACAAGAAACAACCCAATCTTTACCCATTAAACTCTAAACACGTAGTTGTTAGTTTCAACAGGTTTTTAATTAATATTTGTTGAACAAATGACTGAATGAGGGATTCTGTGACAGACGACTTCTGAATGAAAATTTTATTCACTCATGAAAAAAAAGAATAGGAAAAAATTTAAATTATTTCTTAATTTCTATACAGTGTTTGACTTTTATAATTATTTCAGTTGAGATATTTGTTATAAACCAGATTGCATTATTTTCTGTGGGTTTATACACTACTTATACATATAAAGACAGAGTCACATGCAAAAAACCACATTGTTTTACATTTAGTATTTTCAAAAACTTTATATTTAGAAAAAATGAGAGATTCAGTAAATTCCAAAAATAGTACAGAGATTCCCTTGAAGGCTTCACCCAACTTCCCTTAATGAAAACAGCTTTCATAACTATAGTTCAATATCAAAATGAGGATATTGACTGTATAATATCAAAACCAGGAAATTAGTATTAGAGCAATACTATTAACCAGATTTAGGCTTTATTCAGATTTCACCAGTTTTCACATGCACTCATTTGTGTGTGTATGTGTGTGTGTAGTTTTATAAAGTTTTATCCCAAATATAGTTAAACAAGATACGAAACTATTACATAACCACCAAGGAATTCACTTGGGTGGTTTTTATTTAATCCTGTTATAACATATTGCTAGCTGGTACATGGAAACACTGGTGGTGGAGTAGTTAAGTACCATGACTGCAAACCAAAAGGTCGGCAGTTCAAATCCACCAGGCGCTCCTTGGCAACTCTATTGAGGCAGTTCTACTCTATCCTATAAGGTCTCTATGAGTCGAAATTGACTGGACAGCAAAGGTTTTTTTAAATGTGTTATCTGGTACATTCTTAATCTGAACCGATTTACTTCCACTTGCTGATATAGTGAAACCTGTGAAAGCCATGAACTTCACAGGACTGCCTTGTTTTTCCAGGTTTCCCGCGGTGCAGTCGTATTACTTTCCTATTGCTATTTGTGGAAAATATTTGCGTTTTCCTTCTCTGGCAGGTTTCCTCCTTACGCAGGCTCCAGTTTTTGCACATTTTACTGTGTGTGCAATTGAAATGTAATCTCTTCATCAATTTGGAGTCAGGCTGCTTCATTTCCCCAATGCCTACCCCACTGTCTGGCATGAGAAAAATTTTAATAAAGGACTTATTTGATTTGCTTTTAGCTCCTCAGGTTGCCAATGCTCATTTGAGAAGAGAAGTCAGTGAGATATCGATCATTAAACTATAGTGCTGGGAGAGAAATCCCCATCGCTCTTAGGTTTCTGATCTTTATCATTCTAGCTGCCACACACCCCCGTTATTCACAATCAAAACTCACCTACCTTCTCTAATCACAGGAAACCCTGGTGGCGTAGTGGGTAAGAGCTATGGTTGCTGTCCAAAAGGTTGGCAGTTCAAATCCACCAGGCGCTCCTTGGAAGCCTTATAGGGCAGTTCTACTCTGTCCTATAGGATCGCTATGAGTCAGAATAGACTCTGCAGCAAAAGGTGTGGGTACTCTGATCACAATCTTTGTAAGGCCACAGTCATTTGTGAGTTAGCAAAATATACCTGTGAGGAACCAGAAGGTCTTCAAATAATTTAAGCTTGACCGTTTTAAAAAGTATGATTATTTGGACATTCATCTGCTAGTCAGTGACATGAGAAAAAAAAGTGCTCCAGTGAAATGCTCCAGTTTGCAAAACTCTGAAGAGCTGTCTGGTTCTGCAGAAGTGTCCTAAGAACAAGCCTGATGTTAGTCACAATAAGTCATACAATCATCTGCGTCCGTGTTTGCCACAATGCGGTTTGTAGTCTTTAGGGATTTCAGGAATCTTATGAATCAGTTAACGGGCTTCTGATTTTACAGATCAGAATGTAAAATAAATCGAGGTTCTGACTCGTTTAGCCACAGGGAAATTATGGGTGACAACAGGGCCGACAATGCTTTGACCTTCAATGCATTCACCAAGTGTGACAGAAACCTTGGCACCACAAGCCATTTCCACTACAGCAGATTCTGCCACTAGTGTGGACAGAAAAAACAAACAAACCAAAAATGCCAAACAACAACAGCAAATTGGCATTGGTTGTTGAATATAGATTGAACACACAGGTTAAATAAGTAAGGGAAAGAATATAACACTTTTCCAATTTTAAACCACATGGTTTGTATATATTATATTAAAACTTTGCAGTGGCATTCATTTAGAGGGTCCATGGGATTGGTGGCCTGATCTCATCACAGAATTTATGAAAGCTCCCGAGAGCCAGATTCAGGAGACCTGCTATTAAGTCCAAACTCTAATAATCATTGGCTATATGATTTCAGGCAGTTAACGTGTCTTTCATCAGTGAAATGGAGATCAAACCAGTGGCCATCGCACAGGGCCATTTCGAACTCCCATTAAGATTGTGAGTGAGAACAGCTCTAACCCTTAAGTGTTGTACGAAACTCAATAGTTATTACTCTCAAGTACTATCTAACTCAGCCCCTAACTGAATCTCTAAACACAATCTTTCATTCCGATCCAGTTTTATATTCTTCCAATGAAATATTTATTTTCTATTAAAAATGACAATCTACCAAAATAAAAAAAACTATATTTTTGAAGGTTATTTCTAAATATATGACACTTTGACCTTTCAAGGCTTTTTGAACATTTTAAACAATGCATCATCCTCCCCCTCTGCCCCGCCATACACACTTTCTGTTTTGTAGTAATGTCACAGGGTGATCTTTCTGTCAGACTTGCTATTATTTTTCATACAACACTGTAGGTGTAAAAAAAGTTTGGCCTGTGACATTCTACTTTGCTATGATAATTTTTAAAATTAGCATTAGGCAGTTTTGGAAAAAAAATAGTTGAAACAATTCTTTAAAAAGTATCTTTTTAATTTTGTTTAAAAAACTGTTTTTGACAACTTGGAAGATAAAATCTCATGGTCCCTTTTTCATATAAATTGTTGTTGTTATTGTTCTTGTTGCTAGGTGCCATCAAGTCGGCTCTGACACATAGTGACTTTCTGTGTAATGGAAGGAAACATTGCCTGATTCTGCACTATCCTCACAACAGTAGGTATGTTTGAGCCCATTGTTGCAGCCACTGTGTCAATCCATCTCATTAAGGGTCTGCCTCTTTTTCATTGACCCTCTAATTTATCAAGCATGACATATTTCTCTAGCAATTGATCCCTGCTGAGAACACGTCCAAAGTAAGCAAGAAGAAGTCTTGCCATCCTTGTTTCTAAAGAGCATTTCTGACTCTACTTCCTCCAGGACAAATTAGTTCCTTCTTCTGGCAATCCGTGGTGTATTTAATATCCTTTGCCAGGACCACAATTCAAAAGTGTCAGCTCTTCAGCCTTCCTTTTTTCCTTTTCCTTTGTCCAGCTTTTGGATGCATATGAGGCAATTGAGTCAGGCACGTCTTAGTCTTCAAAGTGACATTTTTACTTTTCAACATTTTAAAGAGATCCTTTGCAGCAGATTTGCCCACTCAATACATCGTTTGATTTCATGCTTGCTGCTTCCTTGGGCATTGATTGTTGATCCAAAAATAATTAAATCCTTGATAACTAGTTTCTTCTCTGTCACTATGTTGTTTATTGATTCAGCTGTAAAGATTTCTGTTTTCTTTATGTCCAGGTGTAATCCATACTGAAAGCTGTAGTCTTTTACCTTCATCAGTAAGTTCTTCAAGTCGTCTTCACTTTCAGGAAGCAAGGTTGTATCTTCTGCTTGTTAATGAGCCTTCCTCCAATCCTGATGCTACATTCTTCTTCATATAGCCCAGCTTCTTGGATGATTTGTTCAACATGTACATTAAATAAGTAAGGTGAAAAAATACTACCCTGCCACACAATTTTTCCAATTTTAAGTCACACGGTATCACCTTACTCTGTTTGACTTGATCTTGTCTCTTGATTTACGTACAGGTTCTGCACAATTTAAGTGTTCTGGGACTCCCATTCTTTGCAGTCTTCCCTATAACTGAATGCCTTTGGGTAGCTGATAAAACACAGATAGACATCTTACTGCTATCCTCTGCTCTTGGCCAAGATCCACCTGACGTCAGCAATGTTATCCCTCATCCCATGTCTTCTTCTAAATCCAGTTCGAACTTCTGCAATTCACTGCCAATGTACACCTGCAGCTTTTTTTTTTTTTTAATCTTCAGCAAAAATTTGCTTGCATGTGATTATATTGTTTGATAATTCCCACATTCTGTTGGCTCATCTTTCTTTGGAGTGGGCACAAATACGGCCCTCTTCCAATAGGTTGGCCATGTAGCTGTCTACCAAATGTCTTTACATAGACAAGTAAGGGCTTGGCGCATTTCATCTGTTTATTGAAGGATCTCAAGTGGTATTTCGTCAATTTCTGGATCCTTGTTTTTTCCCGCTGCTGTCAGCACCAGTGGTTCTTTATCATATGCTACCTCCTGAAATGGTTGACTGTTGACCAGTTCTTTTTGGTACATCTTTTGATGCTTTCTGCATTGGTCAATTTTTTGCCCGTAGAATCATTTAATATTGTTCTACCTCTCTGTTAGTTTAGGTAGGCAGTGTATTTCTAGAAATTTGTCCCTTTCCTCTGGGTTTTCAAATTTGCTGTAGTACAATTTTTCATAGAATTCTGTTATGATTCTTTTAATTTCTATTGGGTCTGTTGTGATATCACCCATCTCGTTTCTTATTTGGGTTATTTGCTTCCTCTCAAGTTTTTCTTTTGTCAGTTTGTCCAATGGTTTATCGATTTTGTTGATCTTTTCAAAGAACCAACTTTTGGTCTCGTTAACTCTTCCTATTGTTTTTCTATTCTTTATTTCATTTAATTCTGCTCTACTTTTTATTATTTACTTTCTTCTGGTGCCCTAGGGCCTCTTTTGCAGCTCTCTTTGTACTTCTTCAAGTTGTAAGTTTAACATTTTGTCTTTGGGGCCCTTTCTTCTTTTTAGATGTGTGCATTTATTGCTATAAATTGACCTCTGAGCACTGCTTTTGCTGTGTCCCAAAGGTTCTGGTAGGATGTGTTTTCATTCTCATTTGATTCTGCGAATTTCTTTATTCCGTCCTTAATTTCTTCTATAACTTAACAGTTTTGGAGCAAGGTGTTGTTTAGTTTCCATGTATTTGATTTTTTTCCCTTGTTTTTTCAGTCATTGATTTCTACTTCTGTGGCTTTATAGTCAGAAAAGATGCTTTGTACTATTTCAGTGTTTTGAATTCTGTTAAGGCTTTCTTTATGGCCTAATATGTGGTCCGTTCTGGAGAATGTTCCATATGCGTTGGAAAAGAAAGTATACTTGGCTACTGTTGGGTGGAGTGTTCTGTATATCTCTGTGAGATCAAGTTGGTTGATCGTCATATTTAGATCATCCATGTCTTTATCGATCTTTCTGGATATTCTGTCCTTCACCAAAAGTGGTGTGTTGAATTCTCCTACTATTATTGTGAAGCTATTTTTCTTTTCAGTGCTGTTAGTGTTTGTTTGATGTATTTTGGAGCCCTGTCACTGGGTGCATACATTTATTATGGTTATGTCCTCCTGGTGCATTGACCCTACAATCATTTCATAGTGTCCTTCCTTATCCTTTGTGGTAGATTTTGCTTTAAAGTCTATTTTGTCAGAGATTAATACTGCCACTCCTGCTGTTTTTTGATTGTTGTTTGCTGAAATATTTTTTCCAACCTTTGAGTTTTAGTTTGTGTCTTTAAGATGTGTCTCTTACAGGTGGCATATAGACAAATCATGTTTTTTTACCCATTCTACTACTCTCTGTCTCTTTATTGGCACATTCAGTTCATTTACATTCAGCATACTTGCTGATAGCTATGAGTTTAGTGCTGTCATTTAGATGTATTTGTGTGTGTTGTCTCTGTGTGTGTACTTTGTTGACAGTTTCTCTGGTCCACTTAATTTTCCTATTAAGTCATTTTTCTTTATGTATTTTCTTTTCATGTTTTTAATTGTCGTTGATTTTGTATCTGATGAGTCTTTATGTTTTTCTTGCTTTTTATTTTGATGTGTAGGATTGTTAGTTTTCTTTGTGGTTACATTAATATTTACCCCTATTTTTCTAAATTTAAAAGTCTTTTATTTTTTTGTATTGCTTTGACTTCCTCTCCATATGAAAGATCTATGACTACATTTTTTAGTCCCTCTTTTTTGTTTTAATGTTGTCATCTTTTACATATTGTCATCTCTGTTTCTCTATTTTCAGTGTTTTAGCTTTGATTTATTTTTGTGACTTCTGTATCTGAGTTGACATCTGGTTGCTCTGTCCTGTGTTCTTGTCTTGGGTTGTTATATGATGTTATTGATTTTCTAACCAGAGGAGTCCCTGTAGTATTTCTTGTAATTTTGCATTGGTTTTTACAAACTCCATAAAGATCTGTTTATCTGTAAATGCCCTAATTTTGCCATCATATTTGAGAGACAGTTTTGTTGGGTATATAATCCTTGGCTGGCAATTTTTTTTTTTCCCTCAAGGCTTTAGATAAGTCATCCCATTGCCTTCTTGCCTGCATGTTTTCTGCTGAGTAGTCAGAGCATAGTCTTATTGACTCTCCTTTGTAGGTGATTTTTCATTTATTCCCTAGCTGCTTTTAAGATTCTGTCTTTATCTTTGGTTTTGGCAAGTTTGATTATAATATGTTTTGATGACATTCTTTTGGGATTTATTTTGTCTGTGGTTAAATTACCTTCTTGGAAATACATCTTCTCATCTTTCACAATATCAAGGAGATTTTCTCTCAACAACACTTCAACAATTTTCTATATTTTCTGTTATCCGTCCCCCCCCCCCCCCGTTCTGATACTCCAATCACTCATAGGTTATTCCTCTGGATAGAGTTCCACATAATTCTTTGGGTTTCTTCATTTTTTGAAATTCTTTTATCCAATTTTATCCAATTTTTCCTCAAATAAATTGATGTCAAGTGTTTTATCTTCAATCTCACTATTTATTTATTTATTGCCTCAATTCTGCTCCTATGACTTTCTATTAAGTTGTCTAGTTCTGAAATTTTATTGCTAATCATTTGGATTTCTGTTTGTTTTTTTCTCTATGGATTCTTGCAGCCTTTTAAATTTGTCATTATGCTCTTCTATAACCTTCTAAATTCCTCTATTGCTTTGTCCATGTGTTTCTTGTCTTGTTCTGTGTTTTGCCTGATCTGTTGCCTGATCTCTTGAGGAGTTCTGTATATTAGTCTTTTGAATTCTATCTCCAATAATTCCAAGTAGTTATCTTCCTCCAAAAGATTTCTTGGTTCTTCTTTTGGTGGCTTGCTGAAGCCATCACTGTCTGCCTGTTTATGTGATTTGATATTGACTGTTGTCTCTGAGCCATCAATAAGTTATTATATTCATTTATGTTATGTTTGCTTACTGTGTCCTAGCTTCTTGTTTTGTTTTGTTTTAATATGCCCAAATAGGCTGCTCATGTGAGCTAGTTTGACTGTTGACATCTTTGAAGCGCTCATGTCCTGTCACCAGGTGGCTAAAACTGTTACTAGGTATGTCATCCCAGGAGTCTGTTTATTTTTCTTGTGTGAATTCAGCTCAGGTGTCCAGATCATTGGTCACTGAGTGTGTTGTGCAGGCTCTCACATACAGTCCTAGAAAGGCAGTGGTGATTGGAGTAGGCACAGGTATCTGGCTGTAGTAGTGGGTCATGCACTGTTCAAGGCAGGGGGCTGACACTTACCCTGAGTGTCTGGGTCAAGGCGTATATCTGTTCCCTACAGTGTGTAGGTAGGTGGGTTTTGCAGCTGGACTATGGGTACCCAGTGCTGTTGGCTGTAAAGACTTTGGAGTCACCACTTATTCTTGGGCCCCTGTCCTGGGTGCCTCAGTGGAGTGAGTGGAGCTACCAGTCCTCAGGCCCTTTTGTGGGTAGATGAAGACCCTGCTCAATGGGCAGGATGGTGTCAAATGTCATGAATCTGCCACTCCCCATTATAGCAGATAGAGCTGTAAATAGGCTTCAGGTATACGCCCTGTTATACTGTGCTAATGAGGGCCTACACTGTTGAAATGTGTCCACAGAAGTCTATACAGGGGTGAAAGGCATTCGAAATCCATGGACCACTTATGCCTGTGCCGAGGCAAAGGGGCTATGCCTGCCCTAAGTTGCCAGCTTAGGGGAGCTGGCCAATTATTTTTTTCCTGTTCGTTAATTTGTTCCCTCTCCAAAGCTGGAAGAATGGCTCTGGTCATGGGATTGGTCCTGCTTGCAGGCCGGGGAGAAAAACAATTGCTGAAGTGGATTGGGATCTGGAGCAGAGTGGGGAGAGGGCAGGTAAATGGGAGAAAGTTACTTCCCAAAAGGTTTCTTTCTTTTTTTTTTCAATCCACGCTTTAGGTTAGACACTCATACTTATCTTTCACTGATTGAGGGCCATTTCTCACTGTTTCTGGAGGCTTGAGCAGACTCTCCACCACTCGATCTCTCCTGATATGGAAAATGCATCCCAAGCACCACCGCTTGCCTCACTGGGTGCACCAGCCACTTCCCTGCAGGGTACCAGTGCCAGCCAGGTCAGGTCTGGCAAGTCTTTGCTGCTTCTCAACTGTCTCTCCCTCCCCCACCACTCAATCTGATTCCGCAACTTTATCTTTGATGATCAGAGCTGCTAGATCATCATATATAATCAATTCACTTGTTTTTTTTTCTGGTCTTTGTTGTAAGAGAGACCACAGGAAGCGTCTGACTACTCTACCATCTTGGCCTCACCTCAGCATTTACTTTTTTAAACTCATTTACTTGAATTTAAATAAGTTTAAGTCACTTCTCATATACACTTAATAAATAATCAATAACATCACAGCAACATGTAGTCCCACATAAATATCCTCACTGTTAAAGAAATATTTATTGGTCCTTAATATCGTCTATTACAGTGGTGGAAAAATTACATTGTTCTCTGGCCCAATTTAGAGTTAAAATCATCACTTAACATCATTAGAACATTCTTTAAACTGACTTGTTTAAATTAGGCATTAGTCAATTATGATACAAATTAAAGAGAACAAACAAAAATAGGCATTTTATTGAATGCTGATTTTGTAAAATGTTTGGTTTATGTTTTGCAATGGCCTTATGTATATAGTCAGGTTTTGCTCTGGCTAATATTAAACTTAGTTTATAATTTTTTGGCAGTTTCTTTGACAAAGTAGAATTACAGGAATGGTACCAGAGGTTTGAAATGATGCTGGGCTGGAGAGGAAAACCTGCATGAGATTAAAATGTTGCCAAGATGATCTGTAAAGTGAACCATCTAGAGCTAACTTAAATTGTTACAACTTAGGTGAGGGGAGTTTAATAAATACAAGTATTGTTGTATTTAGTGACAGAAAGTTCAATTATAGAGAAGAAAAAGATCTGTATGCATATAATTTAAGTTTCAGTTAGAAATAAGGTGCTTAAAAATTGAGTTTATTAGTAGCTTTCATAATATCTGTAGCTCACATGATCAATATTTCTCTCAGAATTTATTCTAATAGATACATGACTAGGGTGAAAGATGAGAAGAGATCAGCCATGCAAAGAGACTGGGGAAGACCATTCCAGGTATAAAAGCCCTGAGATGAAACTCTTTTATTATGCTAAAAGCAGTCACATTCTAGTCAATTCCAACTCATGGAGACCCCATGTATTGCAGAGTAGAACTGAGTTCCATAGGATTTTCAAGGCTGTGACCTTTTGGAAGCAGATTGCCAGGCCTTTCTTCTGAGGTGCCCCTGGGTGGTTTTGAACCACCAACCTTCTGGTTAATCATCAGATGTTTAACCATTTGTGCCACAGGGGCTCTTTGATCATGCTAGAAGAAAAAAATTCCGCTTTTTGTAATAACTCTTGGTTTTACAAAATAAAAAGGAGAAAGGCAAAATTAAGAATTCATTCAACAATTACTAAGCACCCATTACATGTCAAATTGGTCTAGTTTGGAATTTATATACAAGCTTGTGATATTTTATCAGACTAAGTGTACATTTTATTCAAGAGAACAGTCACCTAAGCATATTAGCATAATAAAAATTAATAGACTTTCAAATAAAAGTGTGCACAAATAACCATGGACACGTGCTGTAGAGTGTTACATTTTGCCATTCATCCAAAGGAAAAGTGATACTGAAGTCAGAATTTGAAGGATGATGTGGCATTCTAGGGAGCCGTAAAAGTGTAGTGTAGAAAAGGGTATATCTGCAAATGTAAGGAGGTACTAAGGTACCTTTCCAGTTAGTGGAAAAAAATCTCTAGTGTGGACTGATACACAGTATGTGTGGTTAGAAGGAGAGATTTAACTGGCAATTGTTAAGACAAGTGCTCATTCTTTTAACCTTTTCAAGACCCAATTATTTTCTCCTTCGAATTTTTTGTTCATACTATGTCTTTTCACTAATGGAAGGCATGCTGATTAAAAGGTCAATTCCGAATTTTTGTTATGAGTTATGGATTTTGATATCCATTATGTGGGGTCATTATGTCCCAGGGGACCCTGCACATAGTAAATACTGGTGATATTTTTTATAAGTCAAGGATTATTTTTTATTTTATTCCTTGAAAATTCATAAAACATGAGGTAAAACATGAAGGCTCCTGGCAATGACAGCACATACATTTTTTATAGTCTCTTTCTTAGCTTTTTTACTATTTTTCATGAAAATTTTCAAAATGTGGTACAATGCATTTTTCCTTATTGTGAAAGGAGTGCTTGTAGCCCAAATAAACAAAACCAAGAGATTTTTTTAATCTTAGGAAAATTGCCACTACAATGCATTCTTCATTACTGCAAAAAGCAGTACTTTCAGGTCAAGTGAATAAAATTAAAGGAATTTGAATCTCAGGAAAATTGTCACTACTACATATTCCTCATTGTAGCAAGCAGTGCTAAAGGCTAAAAAGCAGAAACAGCTGCCCTGGAATACATAGAACTGCTCACAGCAGTGCATTCCTCCTGTTAACATGTGAAAGCAATGATTGAGCCCTAAGATTGAATGTGGGGTAAGAATAACTTGTAGGAAGGAGTTTGAGTCTCTTGAAAAGGACCAGTGCAATGCGTTACTCCTTATTGCAATGGCATTTACCGTTCAGAAGCTAGAAAGCAGGGAACCAGTAACACCTAGAAACAAGAAATGGCATCAAGTAGAAAATGGCCACTATGATTGAAGAATACCAAGAATAGCTTATTCTCATGATAAGTACATCCTCAGGAGACCATAGTAACTAGGAAACACAATGAGGCGGCTTTTCCCAAAGAAATAAAGACAAACACGTCAAAAGTTTAGAAAATTTGCACATCAAGGAGGCATCACCTAAGACAATACTCAATCTACACAAAAATGAGGCTGTAACTCAGGGTTCTTGAGTTTCTTGCATTTCAAAAAGCACCTGCCTTGAGGCTAAGTGTGTTAAAATCAGGCTACCTCCTTCCCAAAGAACTCCAGAGGCATAAAAAGTGGTTGGAATACTTTATATCCCACTGGTCACAAAAGGCATAAATGTTATTGTGTTGTTAGTTACATGTAACAATGACACATTCACTTAATATCTATGCATCTTGGAATTATTACTGGTCTAAGTTTCAACTATCAAGAACCAATAGTTGGATACAGTGGTATCACATTTTTTTATCTGGTGTCTGTCCAGGTCATTTTTATTTTTATAATTCAAATGATACTTTATTTTCATCTGGGTTTCATTTACATTTAAGTCAAAAATACAAAATAATTTAAAAAGGTGACTACTGTATTTTTACACAAATAACATGTATGCAAATCGTGCAACCACCTCTCCTGCATGTTATTTGCATTAGTATGGTATACCAATATTTTTTTACATGTTGCTAGCTTAAATTTCAATTTTTTTTTTTTTGTCTGTCCAACATATTTAATGTTACTGGGATAAAACTGATCTTATGGAGGTTTCATTTAAAGTATGTATCTTCCTAAACCAAGAACAACCAATGGTGAAGTGAACCAGCTCATGATGGAAATGGGATGCCATGTTGAAATCAAAGCGTATGTATGCACAAAGAGTTAGGAATTAGTAAGTCGGAAATGATCCTAAGCCTGAAACTATTAGGACAAGATGTTGATTATATTATAATGCTTTCATAAATCTTAAACTGAAACATTATTTTTGACAATCAATATCTTTTCTGGTGACAAAAGTCACCAGAAGAAATTGTGTTTTCATCTTAAAATAGGCCATTTTAGTTTATTCATTCATTATAATTGTCAGTGGTCCTCATTCTCATGGAAAGGCCATTCCTTTTCATGAATTTGGAAATCCAGATGAAACCAGACTTGAAGTCTGAGATTCCCTTTTCATTTGTCAGAAGCTTCACTTTGATCTGAATTGCAAAAGTAGAGACTGTTTGATTTGGTTCCGTTTGAGAAATAATACAACTCTTTCAAGTCGTTCTCCAATTCAGGCCATTTCATTTTGTGACCCACGATGTGTGCATTTTTGTGAATTCATTTTCTCCAGCTCCTTTTTCTCCCTTCCTCCATTCACAAATGGACGACTTTCCAACCTTGAACTTTCTTGCAGTCACTTGATTGCTCGTTTATTCTGCCCTCGAAAGGACTTTCAGTCTGAAGTCAGCAGTGTAGGGCTTGCATTTTATTCCTGCCATGATCCTAAAGGATGCTAGGATTTAGATTTATAAGCTGAAAAAAAAAAAAAAATTGCACAATATAACTGATAACTGGTTCTAGTTAAAAAAAAAAGGTTATCACAAAATTCAAATGTGAGATGTACAAGAAGCAAGGGTCTTTTTGTATGTTCACAAGTATATGAGTAAGGTGACTTATGATCATTGATCAAAGACACTGGTGTTAATAAGGTATAATTGGACAATGAATTAAGCAGACCTAACATAGCTTTTTTGGCAACATAGCTTAATGGTTTCACTAAAAATGATCTAATAAGGTTTTTGCATTCAACTGTTGAGCCAAGAGTGAGAGTGTATCAGTCTTGCTTTGTTCCTCCAGTTAAAAGCCAGAATCAAAAAAAGACTGTGATAATTATGTTGATGCAGATTAAACTGAGATTCCTATTGATAACTACTTAATGCCATTTATGCTAGTGCAGCCTTCGCTTTGTTTATGCCTCCAATTGATCGCACCTGATTTATGGACAGGCTTCAGTAGGTTGAAGGTTCTGACTGATGACTCAAAAGCAATGGGGATATGATTACCTACTTAAATTAATAGAAACAAACACACAGTTTCAATTGTTTATTTTCCGATTACCAGGGTGCTACCAAACACAACCCATAACTTCTTGACTATGGTTTTCGCCATTATTATACAAATAAGATCAAAATTAATATTTGTGGACTATTGAATGAGGCCAAAATTCACTTCTGGAAATGTCAGGAGACATGTGCAGTGTATGAGTGGGCACGCTATGCCAGAATTTCTTTACATAATTTCATCATTTTCACGTGTTATGTGTGTGTGCGCATTATTTACATGGCCATGCTATTTGAGCAAAAATACAGTAAATATATATTGTTTTGTTTCTTGTTTGATCAATAAAATTATCAACGTGGGTTAGTGGGGTTAACAATGTGATGTTTCCTCTTGTTTTTTTAGTTACTGCCCTTACAGTATAGCAGTGAACTATAAGCCAGAGTCATAGATATTGCTGCTTCTGGCTAAACACGCTTTGATTGATGCAATGTTAAGTCTAATTTCACCTAATTTCTCTATGGATGTTAGTAATTAACACACAAACTCTTGTGTGGGGTGGTGTTAATTTTTTATATTGGAAAACTGATTTTTAATAATCACAGGGTTAAATTTTATTTTCCATAAGTAGACATACTACAATTAATCTGAGAGCAAATTTCGGGTATTTAAATTCTCAGTGAATACAATTTACAGTCAACCAACTCAATTGGAACCTTCAATTATCTTAATATACATGACTTTCTGCAAAAGCACACTGAAATCCAGGAACTCTGTAGCACGTGCTACAGTGCTTCACTCACGTACTTAAGACTTTTCATTGAACTCCATTGACTTTAAATTGCCAATATCTCCGTATCTGTGACTTACTCCCACCACTGTGTCTTGACCCTCCTTCCTATAATTGCCCCAAATCATTCAGCTTTAAAAATAGTGTCATTGGACTAAACCACCCAATATCTCTCCTTATTGCAGACAGTTCCAGACTCTCAAGTCAGTCTCCTTATTCCATGAAGATGCAATTCTTGACTTGCTATTTAATTCCTATCTTAGAATTCTCTAGAGAAATATACCAGTAAGATATATAAATGAGGTATTCAGTTACTGTTGATTGAATTAAAAGTCATGATAACCCTATGTGTGTTAGAGTAGAACTGTAATCCAAAGGGTTTTCAATGCCTGATTTTTGCAAGAAGATTGCCAGGCCTTTCTTCTAAGGCACCTCTGGGTCACATAAACCTCTAGCAGATGACTGACTATACATGCATATATAGAGAAAGAGAGATTTTGAGGAATTAGCTCATGTGATTGTGAGGGTTGGAAAGTTCAAAATCAATAGGTCATGTGACAGGCTGGAAATTCCTGCAGTCTTGTGTTCCAAATCTGTAGGTCAGATGGTAGGGGAGAGTTAGGAATTCTGGCAGAAAATATGTTTACAGTCTGGAAGCAGCGTCCTCCCTGGAGAAACCTATGGCTTTGTTCTCAAGATCTTCTATAATTTGATGAAGTCCACCCACATTGTGGAGGATAATCTACTTTACTTAAGGTCAACTGATTTAAATTATAATTACATATAGATACTTCATAGCAATACCTAGACTAGTGTTTGACCAAACAGATTCCATAGCATGGCCAAGCTGACATATAAAAGTAACCAACACACTTGCCAAAATGTCTGCTTTGATAATTCTTAATGATATTAGTATTCATGTACATGACCTTTTCAAAACTCAGGCCTCTCAATTCCTTGACCTCAGTTTATCTTTCAGATTTGCCTTCTGTTTTACCCCAGCCACCCACTTCTGTGGCTGTACCTTAAACACCATCTCATTACTGACAAATGAGGGAGACCCTGGTTCAATCCCCAGGAAATGCACCTCAGGAGCAGCCACCTCCCCTCTGTCAGTGGAGGCTTGTGTGTTGCTCTGATGCTGAACAGTTCTTACCAGAACTTCCAGATTAAGGTAGTCTTGGAAGAAAGGCCTGGAGATCTGTGTCTGAAACTCAGCCAGTGAAAATCAGTCAGTGAAAACCCTAGGGATCACAATGGTCTGATCTGCAGCTGATCATGGGGATGACACAGGACATTTTGTTCTGTTGTGCGTCGGGTCACTATAGTTGGGGGTCAACTCAATGGCAGCTAACAACAACAACAACTCTTAAACTAGCACTACTTCTATTTCTAGTCTCCCTTTTTAGTATCACAACTCCAACAATCCCTCAACTCCCTATAACCTAAAATTATTGACTCTACTAAGTTCAAGCTGTTTTTTCAAATGTCTTCATATAATCGTTTTTCTCATACTTTAGTTTTGATCCCATTATTTGTCGTTTTAACTGTACCTTTGCACACATCAGGTCCTCCAAGAAGCAGATGAGAAGAAGGTATTAGATGTGCAAAAGATTTATCAAGTGAAATGCCTTTAAAGGGTAAAGGGGAAGGGAGAAGGAATGGATAAAGAGAACTTTTATGTCATGATGCAGTTCTGGCACTAGTAAGAGCAAAGAGAGAAGCAAAAATTAGATAAGAAGAACTTCAGATATCTGCTTCATGCAGAGAAATTATTGACCAGGTCAGGGGGGTGTTTCCAATCAAAAGTTGACCACAGTAAAACCTCGCGTCAAGCAGGAATGGTCCCTTTCTAATATGCCCTCCAAGCTCAGTCATTGGCTGAGGGCAGCCCAGATAAGTATGGCTTGGTGGATACACTATTGTGGATCCAAATATATGACAACTGGAGCCTGTCAATCAGCTATGTTCCATGCAGAGGTTTTTTTTAAAAGGGAGATCTGAGAATGGAAACTCCATACCACACACTGTCAACTCTCTTGACCCTCTGCTTTGTCACACTGTCGTGGTAAAATCTCAACTCTTATTAAATCCGGTCCGATATCCATACTGTGATTGACGCATCAGTAGCATCTGACATAACTGATTTTTTTTCACTTGAAAATTCTTTCTTGTTTTTGAGGGCAAAACTCTTTTGGTTTTCCTCCCTTGCCACTGTTGCTACTTCGGAGTTTCTTTTATAGATTTGCTTCTTCCTAAGTTTTTGATATTGGAGTACCCAAAGGCAGCCTGCATACCTTATTTTCTCTCTCACATGCTTAATTACCTCTTGGCGATAGCACCTACTTTCAACATATCAAATACCAGCTATATGCAGATGACCTCCAAATTTGCTTCATAAGCTGTGTTCTTTCTCTTTTACTCTGGGATCTTAAATGCACTTGATATATCCAATAAGCCGTTGCTGTAGCGACCCTGTAGGACAGAGTAGAACTGCCCCATAGAGTTTCCAAGGAGTGCCTGGTGGATTTGAACTGCTGACCTTTTGGTTAGCAGCCCTAGCATTTAACCACTACGCCACCAGGGTTTCCGATATATCCAATAGAATATGTAATAAGCATTTCTTATACTCACTGTTTTCTGTTAATTCACCAGCAAATCCTGTTATTTTTCTTAGTATGTCTATTTCTCTACTTTTCCCTTTGCACTGTACTATTTCAAATGACTCATATCTGATGTACATGTCCCTAATCTTGGCTCTCCCAGACTAGACTTCGCACTGATACCATGTCTTTGTTGTGCACTGAGTTGATTCTGATTCATGATGACCCTATAAGCAGAAACCCATAGGATTTCCAAGGCTGTAATCTTTACAGTAGCGGATATCCACATCTATCTCCCATGGAGTGGCTGGTGGATTTGACTGCCTATCTTTTGGTTAGCAGCCAGCCCTAAACTTCTTATACTGAAACACTCATTTTCTGCCCATAACCTAAGACTTTGGATTTTTTTTTCTTTATATGAAGCACAGGGTTTTAACAACTTAAAAACACTATATACATATTTTTGAATAAATTATACTTTTGATAATAGATTTGCGCAACAGATGTTCATCCAGTAAGGCAACTGACCCTTATAAATTGTTTCATAATCATTAATCACCACGTCAAAAGAGCTAAGTATTTCTTTCCTAAGAAACTGTGTACCAGTGCATGTAAATTTCTGTTGCAATTGATCAGAGATACTGCAGTCTCTTATATATCATCACTCTTTTTTTGCACTCTCCCAAGGATGCAATTTTTAAACAACTTTACCAGGGAAGAATTGACACATGCGATAAACATTGCCATTTGATAAAGCTAGAGATACATATGTGCCCATGAAATCATCAGCATGGTCAAGATAGTTAAATTTTTCTCATGTCACTTTGTAATGCATTTCTCCCACACCCTAGTCCCTTCACTCCCGAAGCAGCTTATTTGCTTTCCGGCACTATAGACTAGTTTGTATTTCCTAGAGTTTTATAAAAATGGAATTATACAATGCATACTCTTTTGAAGAGTGAAATATGCTTTTGCTGCCAAGTGAATTATGTTTTCTTTCACTTATCATAATTACCTTGAAATTCATTCATGCTTGTGTGCATCAAAAACCAAAAAGCAAACCCATTGCTGTCAAGTGGACTCTGACTCATAGCGACCCTATAACTGGAAAAGAGCTGCCCTACAGGGTTTCCACGGAGTGGCTGGTGGATTCAAACTGCCAAACATTTGTTTAGCAGCCAAGCTCTTAACCACTGGGCCACCAGAGCTCAATAGTTATATTAATCGTTGCATATTATCCCATTATGTGGATAGTTTGTCTATCCGGTCATTCGTTGATGGATATTTGTTTTTTTTTTCTTGTTTTGGGCTACTACAAATACGGTTGCTAGGAAAAGTGTGCTGTTAAATTATACGGTAGGTACCTGTTAAACTTTTTAAGAAACTGCTAAACTGTTTTCTAAAATGGTTATATAATTTTATATTCCCACCAGCAGTGTACAAAGGTTCCAGTTTCTCCATATCCTTACCAACCTTGGTTGGATCAGTCTTTTTTTTCTATTCTAATAATTATGTAGTGAAGCCTCATTATAGTTTTACTTTGAGTTTCTCTAATGACTAATGGTGTCAAGAAATTTTTCATGTGCTTAATTTGCCATCCATATTTCTTCTCTGGTGAAGTGCCTGTTCGAATATTTTGACTGTTTTTTAGTTGGATTGGTTTGTCATTGTTGAGTTTGAAACTTATTTATATATTCTGGATACAGAACCTTTATGAGTTACAAGTTTTTCAAGTTTTTTTCTTCTATTTTGTAGACTGTGTTTGCATTCTCCTAACAGTATCTTTTGAACAGAAGAAGTTTTCAGTTTTAAGGAAGCCCCATTTATAATTTTTCTCTTTTATGGACTATGCTTTTTATATCACGTCTAAGAAATCTTTACCCCAAATTCACAAAGTTTTTTGTTATATTTTCTTCAAGCAGTTTTATAATTGTAAGTTTTATATTTGGGCCTAAGTGATCAATTTTGTGTTTATTTTTGCATATGCTATGAAGTGTATGTGAGTCAATATTACTTTTTTTCTTATGGATATCTAGTTAATCCAGCACCATTTGTTAAAAAACTATTTTCTCCACTGAATTGCCTTTCTACCTTTGTAAAAAAAAATTAGTTGTCCATAAATATGTGAGTCTATTTGTAGACTCTATACTATTGATTTATTTATCTGTCTTGACACCGATACAGCACTATCTTCTTGATTACTGTGGTTTTACAGTACTTCATATAAGTATTCTTTTTGGTGTTGTTAGGTGGCATCAAGTCAGTTGTGACTCAGAGAAACCCTGTGTACAACAGAACGAAACACAGTCATTGTTTGAGCCCATTGTTGGAGCCACTGTGTCACTCCATCTCCATCTCATCCAAATTTATTCTTTGTCCAAGGACTTTTCTGTTTGTTTTTGGTTGCTGTCGTTGTTGAAATTTATGTACCTTTTATTTCATTCAGAATTTTAAAATCAGCTTGTCAGTTTCTAGAAAAAATCCTGATATGATGTTGAAAGCTATTGCGTTGAATCAAAAATCAGTTTCGGAAGAATTGATATCTGAACAATATTAAGTCTATTGACCTGGAATAAGGTATATTTATTCATTTATTTAGGTCTTCCTTGTCATTGCCACATTTTGTAGTTTTCTGAGTATGGGTCTTTTACATCCTTTGTCAGAATTATTACTACATATTTCATACATTTGATGCTAGTATAAGTGATATTCATAATTTTTTTTGAATTGCTTTTTGCCTGTATATAGAAACATAATTGATTTTGAATCTTGTAAGCTTGGTAAAAATTGCTTTTTTTAATATTCCATCAGATTTTCTACATAATTGATACATATATAATATATATGTGCATATGACGTACATATGATATTGACATGCATATATGTATATACATATAAATATATATATGCACTTAGAGCTCTAAATTTTTTCCTGAGTACATTTTTAATGGGATCACACACATTTTGATATAATGTATTTTCATTTTCAGTCAGTTCAAACTATTTTCTTATTTCCTATTTGATTTCTTCTTTGAAAACCAGCTAAACCAATTGCTATTCAATGAATTCTGACTCATGGCGACCTCATGTGTGCCAGAATTGAAACCATAGGGGTTGTCAATGGCTAATTTATTGGAAGTACATCACCAGGCCTTTGGGGTGCCTTTGAGTGGACTCAAGCAGTAAAACTTTCAGTTATCATCCAAGAGTGTTAACCATTTGCACTACCCAGAGATTCTTCTTCTTTGATATAAATTATTTAGGAGCCTGTAATTTAGTTTAAAAATATTTCAGGGTTTTCCGTATATATTTATGTTATTGATTTCTATTGTCAGAGAATATATTTGTTTGATCTGAATCATTTTATGTTTGTCGAGACTTATTTTATGGCTCAGGATATGGTACAACTTGGTGAACGTTTTTGGTGCATTTAAAAGGAATGCTTATTCTGCTCTTGTTTAGTGGAGTATTCTAAAAATATTAATTAGATCAAGTTGATTGTAAATTCAAGTTTCTATCTCCTTGCTGATTTTCTGTTTACTTATTCTATCAATTATTGAGAGAGAGGTATTGAAATATCTGACTATAATTGTGAATTTATTTCTCCTACCAGCTCTATCAGTTTTTTATTAATTTATTTTTGTATCTATTCTTAGATGTATGCATGTCTAGCATTATTAAGTCCCCTTGAAGCATTAGCCCCTTTATTATTATTAAATGATCTTTATTATCTCTGGAATCTACTTTGTTCTGAAATCCAATTTAATATTAATATATTTCCTCCAGATTTCTTTTGATAGTGTTAGCATGGTATATATATCCTCATAATTTTAATTTCAGTCTATGTTTGTATTTTTTTTAATTTTTTAAATTTTAAATGTGTTTATCAGTAGTATATAGTTGAGTATTGCTTTTTTATCCGTCAGTCTCTGTCTTCTAGTTGGCGTGTTTAGGCCATTTACTTATTAAATGATTATCAATATGGTTATGTTTAATATATCATCTTGCTATGTGATCCATTTCTTCCAACTGTTCTTTTTTCACTTTTATCTCTTTTCTGCTATCAGTGTTCTGCTGACTGCTCAAGAAAGGTCATCTGCAGCTTCCCAAAATGTTTGCTCCATTCAGATTTCTCCTCTCTGGTCCTCTGTCCTTAATTCTTTTTGCCTAACGAACCGCAGAGTCTTAGCTCCATCTCCTCAAATAAAGAAGGCTGCAAGGCTTAGTCTCAGTTGTCTTTCTGTGCTGCAGCCTGGAAAGGCTCTCCCAAGGAGTGGCTGGTGGATTCAAATTGCCAACATTTTGGTTAGCAGGCCAACTCTTAACCACTGTGCTACCAGGGTTACCTCTCAAGGAAGTAGCTGGGGCAATTTTAAGGCTCACCTTGTTCATTTCCCATTTCTCAGAGATCAATGACCTTCATTGCCTATCATCCTGTATCTTGAAAATTGTTATTTTATATCCTTTTTTTGTAGTTCTTTTTGGCTGGCTCAGGTGGGAAGATCGATCTGATCTCTATCACTCTGTCTTGACTGGAAAGCGAGCTGACTCAGATAATTTTGTAATTTAACATAATCCTTACTTTACCCTCCCTCCTCAACCCATGTCCAATGCTATTTCTTTCCCAAAAGTTAGTTTTGGAAAGAGGAGAGAACATAAAAAGAGATAAAAGATAGAAGATTATTTGTGTAATACTGAACCAAAGTAAAGTAATGCTTTAGTTTAATGATCTATTTCAAACACTGATTAAATCTCTATTTCAAGGTCCCAGCCTTTCCCCCAAATATCAAAATGTGTCTCTAGCTTAAGGTCTAATCAATAATTTAATATATATATATTTTTTATATATAATTATTTATATATATAAATAACTTTTTCTTTAGAAGAAGAAGCATGTCTATTGTTCAATGGTTAAGATCCTGACATTTAAAATTTGAATCCTTGCTTGGAGATTGAGCAAAGTATTCCATCTCTCTACTCTTACTTTTCTCAAACTTGTGCTTCTTCCCAAGGTTGCTATGAGTTTTAGGTCAGTAAATGCAGCATAGAAAACAGACTATACATCATAGTTTTTCTTATAAAATAATTGAAAAAGAAATCCAATTGCATTAGATAAAAAATGTATTCATTTTTATGATGTTTTAAATATGTTTATTTTCTAAAATTTCATAAGAATAAGCACACTGGACAAATTATCTGTTCAGTCTAGACTCATTTTTACAAGAGCCATCCATAGTACTTGCTCTGTATGAGGTAATGTCCTTCATGGCAGCAGACCTCAATTCATCCCCTTCAAAAGGGTGTTTTTGGTCAATTTTTCCTTGCTTCCTGTGACTGTAGGGAGCTGATCGCAGCAGGCTTGCAAATAAGAAATAAAATTTCTCTCTTCTTGGTCCATTACATATAAAATTACAATGTTAAAATGCTTTTGAAATCACTTGGATTAGCCCAAATGATGATGGTTTTAAGTTTTCCTGGAATTTTTCATACATCATCTGCTCCAAAATGAAGTAATGATTCATAATGTAGTCTCCACTCAAGGAACAAACAAATATGTTACTAATGAGCATTTTCTTTAGTGGTGTGGGCCCTATTATTCCATAAGAAGGCTCGTTATTCCTTCACAGAGCTACTGTAATACATATTTGCTAGATTCATAAAGAATAATAATGCGTTAAGCATCTATAAAAACATATGCAGTTAGATTTCTTAACACAAACAGACCAACTACAATAACTCAGCACATCAGTGGTCTTCAACTGTGGATAAAGATTCTATGGGTGTGTGTAATTAATAACATCAAATAATGTTAACAACAATACTGAGGAGCACTATTTGTGACTGATAATAGTATTTGAGGTTTTGTTGTTATGTTTTGAGTGAAGATCATTTCGGAATTTTGTGAGTTCAAGTTAAAATAGTAAGTAATGAATGTTATCATACCAACAATGGTTGCCATTGAGGCAATTCTGACTCATGGCGACCCCATGTGTATCAGAGTAGAACTGCTCCATAGGGTTTTCACGGCTGTGACCTTGCAGAAGTAGATTGCCACGGCTCTTCTGAGGCACCTCTGGGTGAACTCAAACTGCCAACCTTTTGTTAGTAACCTGGTGCTTATCTGTTTGCATCACCCAGAGGACTATAAAAACCAATACCAAACCCTTTACCATTGAATTGATTCTGACTCATAGCGTCCCTATAGGACAGAGCAAAACTGCCCCATAGGGTTTCTGAGGAACACCTGGTGGATTCGAACTGCTGACCTTTTGGTTAGCAGCTGAACTCTTAACCACTAAGCCACCAGGGATTTCCAGGGAACTAGATGGTAGAAAATTAACAGTTTTCATCCTGAAGGAAACTTTATAAAGATAACTAAAACATGCAGTGTGTGTGTGTGGATTCTATCAAATATATTTTTATATACATATTTAGAAAAATAGATATGTATATGCACTTTTACTGGGTATGCACTTTCGTGTGTATTCTTTTTAAGTTAACATGTACATATTTTCATTAATTTCCAAACATAAGCAAAGTTGAAGATATATTCAATAACTCCCTTTCCTCCTTTCATTTTGTATTAATAAAGAATGATGGTTTTATGTGTGCTAATCAGATTGGAGCCATTCTTCTGAGGAGTGAAAAAAAATGCTGAGAAGGAACAAGTGCAGGTAAGAGTCAGACCCATGTGGAATAAACATCTGTTTGTTTTTTAAAATCCTGAATTTTAAGATATCCTAAGAATTACTCTAGAAATTAGTTTAGAACCTATCAACGTGAAGAACATGTTCATGATGTGGGAAGGAAGTTTTAAAAAGGAATAGAAAAAATAATAGCATACATGTCAGTATCATAACAAGTACTGTGTAATTGTTCTATGAAGATTATGAAATAGCAGACAGAGAGCATAGCTGTGTTACATTTATTAATTATCACTAGTTTATTCTGTGGCAGTTATTTCTGAAAATGATTACTTCTGAAAAAATATTCTTTAACTTTTAAGAGGAAGGTTTAAATGGCAAATATTTATATGCCATACAATTTGAATTCAGCTTTATGAACTAACGTTAAGTATATTCACGTCAGTTAGCCAAAAAGCAGTCTTAAATAAAAATAACATGCTGAAATGAGTAGGTGAAGCTGGTCTAGTGCACCAGATTGTCTTCAGGTTCATATTCCAGCAATGAAACTCTAATTAGTGGAAAGTGAGCCTGAAGATATCTTGCCTACATACTGCTGTGTGCATCCTAGGATTTCTAAACCCTAATTACTTTTAGGGACCAGATCAATAAACTAAATGTTTGAAGTGGTCACGTGCAAGATAGGGTAGGAAAGCTGGTCTCCATCTGAATTAGACTGTGAATGTCTTACCTTAAATGAGTTTGTTATTTTTTAATCACTGTAGTGTCTAAAGAAGCCTGGTGATATAGTGGTTAAGCACTTGGCTGCTAACTTAAAGGTTGGTGGTTCAAACCCATCGGTTGCTCAGTAGGAGAAAGATATGGCAGTCTGCTTCCTTAAAGATTTACAGTCTTGGAAACCCTATGGGGCAGTTCTATTCTGTCCTATAGGATCCCTATGAGTCAGAATTGACTGAAAGGCAATGGGTTTGGTTTGGTTTTGAATAGTATATAAAAATTCTGTGGCACCATTTAGTTTGCTGATGGTCAGTCTTTGCCCACTGAATCACTTTTGAAATCTGAATATGTGCATAATCTACTAAAACGAATGAGGTCTAGAACCCAGCTTAGTGTGATAAGATTCTGTAGAATATTCTCCTGAGAACAGCATAAATATAGCAACTTTGTGTTTTCAACCTCTCTAAGTGATCTCTCCCAGATTCATGGCTTTAAATATCTGTTATTTTCAATATCTCTACTTAGTTATTGAATGTGTATTTCAGATCTAACATACCAAGCACAAACTGTTGATGTCTACCTTTTCTCTGTTCCCAAAACTCTACGGTCTTCCCCATTTCAATCAACAGAAAATTTATTGTTTCAGTTACTCAGACCACAAGCCTTAGAATCACCTGTAACAATTCTTTTATATTCAAATTCAATCCGTCTCTAAATCTGAGAGCTTTTTCTCCAGAATAATTCTTAAACTTTCCCTTTCACCAACTCTGCAGCTGGCTGACACTCTGGTCTAAGCCACCTGATTTTGGGATGCATAGACACATAATTACCACGATGATCTCTTAATCAGTAATCTCCCTACATCCACCCCAACCCCTTCTGATCTATTTTACATATAACAGACAAAAATAACCCTTTAAAATCTAAGTCAGATTGTGCTACTTGTCCCCTCTTAAAAAAAAAAAAATCTAATATCATTGCATTTCCATCAGAGTAAAAGTCATAGTTTTCACAAACGTCTAGAAGGCACTCAAGGGCTCCTACTACTTTTATGAACTCATCTACTTTTGTCTCCCTTGCCACTCCGCATACCTTACTCTAGCCTCAGACTAACCACACTCTCATCTTGGGGTCTCTGCATTTGCTTTACCTTCTGCCTGGAATAATTTTCCTCTAGATATCTCCACGGTTTACTCCTTACTTATTTCAAGTATCTGCTTGATTTATCAGATAGGACTTTCTTGACCACGCTATTGAAAAGTAGATTTAAAAATATATATATAAAAAGGTTTATACACCACAACCAAATATGATTTATTCCAAGTATCCAAAGCTGTTTCACCATTCATAAATCAACAATGTAATCCATCATATCAACAGGCTAAAGAAGAAAAATCATAAGATAAATCAATAGAGGCAGACTAAGCATTTAACAAAATTCAGCACCCATTCAAGATAAAAATTCTCAACAAAATGGAAATACAGAAGAATTTCCTCAACTTGATAACACTGTCTGAAACAGTGCTGGAAAATGAGCCCCCAGGCTGGAAGGCATTCAAAAGACGACTGGTAAAGAGCTGCCTCCTCAAGATAGAGTCAACCTTAATGGCATGGATGGAGTCAGACTTTTGGGACCTTCACTTGCTGATGTGACACCACTCACAATGAGGAGAAATAGCTGCTAACATCCATTAATAATCAGGAGGTGGAATATATGAAGTTTGAATCTAGGAAAATTGGAAATCATCAAAAATGAAATGGAATGCATAAACATCAATATCCTAGGTACTAGTGAGCTGAAATGGACTGGTATTGGCCATTTTGAATCAGACAATCATATGATCTACTATGCCAGGAATGACAGCATTCATCATCAAAAAGAACATTGCAAGAACATTGCAAGATCTATCCTGAAGTACAATGCTGTCAGTGGTAGGATAATATCCATACACCTATAAGGAAGACCAGTTAATATGACTATTATTCAAGTTTATGCACCAACCACTAAGGACAAAGATGAAGAAATTGAAGACTTTTACCAGCTTTTGCTCTCTGAAATTGATTGAACATGCAATCAGGATGCATTGATAATTACTGGTGATTGGAATGGGAAAGTTGGAAACAAAGAAGAAAGATCAGTAATTGGAAAATATGACCTTGGTGATAGAAATGATGCTGGAGATCCCATGATAGAATTTTGCAAGACTAACGACATCTTCACGGCAAGTACCTTTTTTCACCAACATAAAATGTGACTATACACATGGATCTCGCCAGATGAAATACACAGGAATCAAATCAACTACATCTGTGGAAAGAGATGATGGAAAAGCTCAATACCATCAGTTAGAACAAGGCCAGAGTCCCATGGTAGAACAGACCATCAATTGCTCATATGCAAGTTCAAGTCAAAACTGAAGAAAATTAGAACAAGTCAATGAGATGCAAAGTAGGACTTTGAGTAAATCCCACCTGAATTTAGAGACCATCTCAAGAATAGATTTGAAGTGTTGAATGCTAGTGACCGAGGACCAGATGAGTTGCTGAATGACATCAATGACATCATACATGAAGAAAGGAAGAGGTCATTAAAAAGACAGGACAGAAAGAAAAAACCAAAATGGATGTCAGAAGAGACTCTGAAACTTGCCCTTAAACATCAAGCAGCTAAAGCAGAAGGAAGAAATGATGAAGTAAAAGAACTGAACAGAAGATTTCAAAGGGGAGGTCGAGAAGACAAAGCAAAGTACTATAATAACATTTGCAAAGAGCTGGAGATAGAAAACCAAAAGGGAAGAACAAGCTCGGTATTTCTCAAGCAGAAAGAACTGAAGAAAAGATTCAAGCTTCAGGGCTCTACAGGGAAAATATTGAACGACTCAGGAAGCATCAAAAGAAGATGGAAGGAATACACAGAATCATTATATTGAAAAGAATCGGTCAACTTTCAACCATTTCAAGAGGTAGCATATGATCAGGAACTGATGGTACCGAAGGAAGAAGTCCAAACTGAACTGAAGGCATTGGTAAAAACAAGCCTCCATGAACTGAGGGAATATCAACTGAGATATTTCAACAAACACATGCAGCACTGCAAGTGCTCACTCATCTATGCCATGAAATTTGGAAGACAGCTACTGACGGGAAGAGATCCATATTTATGCCTATTCCCAAGAAAGGTGATTCAACTGAACGTGGAAATTATTGAACAATATCATTAATATCATACTCAAGCAAAATTTTTGCTGAAGATCATTCAAAAGCAGCTGCAGCAGTATATCAACTGGGAACTGCCAAAAATTCAGGCCGGATTCAGAAGAGGATGTGGAACCAGGGATATCACTGCTGATGTCAGATGGATCCTGGCTGAAAGCAGAGAATACCACAAGGATGTTTTCCTGTGTTTTACTGACTACGCAAAGGTTCAACTGTGTGGATCATAACAAATTATGGATAATATTGCAAAGAATGGGAATTCCAGAACAATTAATTTTGTTCATGAGAAACCTGTACATAGATCAAGAGGTAGCCATTCGGGCAGAACAAGGGGATATTGCATGGTTTAAAGTAAGGAAAGGTGTGCATCAGGGTTGTATCCTTTCACCATACCTTTTCAATCTGTATGCTGAGCAAATAATCTGAGAAGCTGGGCTTCATGAAGAAGAACTGGCAATCAGCGTTGGAGGAAGACTCATTAACAACCTGTATTATGCAGAAGACACAACCTTGCTTGCTGTAAGTGAAGAGGACTTGGAGCACTTGCTGATGAAAGTCAAAGACCACAGCCTTCAGTATGGATTACACCTCAACATAAAGAAAACAAAAATCCTCACAGCTGGACTAATAAACAACATCAGTATAAATGGAGCAAAGATTGAAGTTGTCAAGGATTTCATTTGACTTGGATCCACAATAAATACCCATGGAAGTAGCAGTCAAGAAATCAAAAGATGCATTGGACAAATCTGCTGCAAAAGACTTCTTTAAAGTGTTCAAAAGCAAATATGTCACCTTGAAGACTAAGGTGCGCCTGATCTAAGCCATGGTATTTTCAGTTGCATCATATGCATGCAAAAACTGACAATGAATAAGGAAGACTGAAGAAGAATTGACACCTTCGAATTGTGGTGTTGGTGAAGAATATTGAATATGCCACGAACTGTCTAAAGAACAAACAAATCTGTCTTGGAAGAAGTACAACCAGAATGCTCCTTAGAAGCAAGGATGGTGAGACTGCATCTTACACATTTGGGACATGTTGTCAGGAGGGATCAATCCCTGGAGAAGGGAATTGTGCTCGGTAAAGTACAGGGTCAGCGGAAAAGAGGAAGACCCTCAATGAGATGGACTGACACAGTGTCTCTTCCCGCCTTCTCATCCGGTCTTGGACAGGAGCTGTCCATTTGGTCTCGTGTATCTGCTTGAACTAAGAAGCAAACTCTTCACAAGTATTATTTTATGTTTTATAGTCCAGCCTAATCTTTGTCTGAAGAGTGGTCTTTGGGAATGGTTTTAGTTCTGGGTTAATAGACAGTCTGGGCCAGGGCTTCAGGGATTCCTCCAGTCTCAGTTAGACCATTAAGTCTGGTCTTTTCACATGGACTTGAGTTCTGCTCCACACTTTTCTCCCGCTTCATCGGGGACTCTCTGTTGTGTTCCCTGACAGGGAGGTCGTTGCTGATAGCCGGACACACAGTTCCTGATTTTAAACCACAGAGTATCCGCTTGTTGTCTTTGAACGACTGCCTCTTGATCTATGTACAAGTTCAGCATGAGCACAATTAAGTGTTCTGGAATTCTCTTTCTTCACAATATTATCCATAATTTATTGTGATCCATACAGTTGAATGCCTTTGCATAGTTAATAAAATACAGGTAAACCTCTTTCTGATATTCTTTGCTTTCAGCCAAGATCCATCTGACATCAGCAATGATATCCTTTCTTCCACGTCCTCTACTGAATCCAGCTTGAATTTTTGACAGTTCCCTGTCAATGTACTGCCGTTCAGCTCGTTTTCTTCATCATTTCTTCCTTTGCTTTAACTACTCTACTTTTAAGAGCAACATTCAGAGTCTCTTCTGACATCCGCTTTTGTCTTTTCTTTCTTTCCTGTCTTTTTAATGACCTTGTGCTTTCTTCATGTATATTGTCCTTGATGTCGTCCCACAACTTATCTGGTTGTTAGTCATCAGTGTTCAATACAAAAAATCTATTCTTGAGATGGTCTCTAAATTCAGGTGGAATATACTCAAGGTTGTATTTTGGTTTTCATGGACTTGTGTAAATTCTCTTCTGCTTCATCTATAACTTGCATATGAACAATTGATGGTCTGTTCTACAGTTTGCCCCTGGCCTTGTTCTGACTGATGATATTGAGCTTCTGCATTTACAGATATAGTCGATTTAATTTCTGTGTATTCCATCCAGCGAGGCCCACATGCATAATCGCTGTTAGTGTTGTTGAAAAAAGGTATTTGCAATGAATAAATCATTGCTCTTGCAAAATTCTATCGCGGGATCTCTGGCATGATTTCTATCACCAAGGTTGTATTTTCCAACTACAAATCCTTCTTTGTTTCAAACTTTAGCATTTTAATCACCAGTAATTACCAATGCATCTTGATTGCATGTTTGATCGATTTCAGACTGCAGAAGTTGGAAAATTCTTCAGTTTCTTCATCTTTGGGTTTAGTGATTGGTGCATAAATTTGAATAATAGTCTTATTAACTGCTCTTCCTTGTAGATGTATTGATATTATGACTGCAGTGTACTTCATGATAGATCTTGAAATATTCTTTTTGGCAATGAATGTGACAGCATTCCTCTTCTAAATGTCATTCCCAGCAATGTAGACCTTATGATTGTCTGATTCAAAATGGCTAATACCAATCATTTTCAGCTCACTAATGCCTAAGATATTGATCTTTATGCATCTCATCTCATTTTTGGTGGTTTCCAATTTTCCTAGATTTATACATCGTACATTCCACCTTCTGATTATTAATGGATGTTTGCTGCTGTTTCTTCTCATTTTGCATCATGCTGCATCGGCAAATGAAGGTCCCGAAAGCTTTACTCCAACCACCTCTGGTACATCCATGCAATGGGATGTCCATAACAGAAATGAGCTATCAATTTATGAAAAGTCATGGAGAAACTGTAAATATATATATTAAGTGAAAGAAGCCAGTCTAATAAAAGTATGTACTGTACGATTCCAACTATATAGCATTCTGGAAAAGGCAAAAAATATAGAGAAAATGACAAGATCAGTGGTTTCCTTGTGTCCAGATGGACTTAGAGTGGGATGAATAGATAAACACAGGATATTTTAAGAACATTGAAACTAACCTACATGATACTGTAATGGTGGACCCATGACATTATTTATTTGTGAAAACCCATATAACTGCACAAAAGAAAGAGCAAACGCTAATGTAAACTATAAGCTTTAGTTAATAACAGTGTATCAATATCAGTTCATCAAGTATATCATATGTACCATACTAATGCAAGAGGCAAATAATAGAAGAAATCATGGCGGGGGAAAGCAGCTGGCAATTATCTGTACTAACTGTACCTTTTGTAAATTACTGAATATATAAAAATAATACTTCTAGGTCTCAGAATTTCACATCAGAATATCAAATCTTTGTCCTCCTGTTTTACTAAAAATCAAATGGTAACTAAATAAGCAAGTGACATATTCAGTGTTCTTGTTTATCAGCTATGTCTCCCTCACTCGTACCTTTTATTTCGGTAAACTTCATCAAACCTTGATCCATAGATCTGCCTGACAGGCAAAAGCTGGAGAGAGAGCCTCTGAGCATGCTATGAGAAATAATTGATTGAAATAAATGATTTTCTGAGTAAAATCAGGATGAACAAAATTGGCCCTTGTTTAACTCTTCTATGGAAACACTGGTGGCGTAGTGGTTAAGTGATATGGCTGCTAACCAAAAGGTCAGCAATTCGGATCCACCAGGTGCTCCTTGGAAGCTCTATGGGGTAATTCTACTCTGTCCTATAGGGTCGCTATGAGTCGGAATTGACTCACAGCAGCGGGTGACTCTTTTATAATTATCCAGCTAATTTATCAATTCTTGTATAATCAAGGCTTCTATTCCTTTTGTTATCGGACATGAGAGAGTAAGAGAGAGCCTCTAAATAGTTTTGCTCACCAGCAAGAGTAGAATGAAACCTTATGGGGCAGTTCTACCCTGTTCTATAGGGTTGTTATAGGGCCACTATGAGTTGGAATCAACTCAAGGGCAAAGGGTTTTTTTTTTTTTAAGAGACCAAAGTTTAATAGTGTTTACCAGGGGTGGGAGGGAGGAGAAAAAAACCCAGTGCCGTCGAGTCGATTCCGACTCATAGCGACCCTATAGGACAGAGTAGAACTGCCCCACAGCATTTCTAAGGAGTGCCTGGTGGATTCCAACTGCCAACCCTTTGGTTAACAGCTGTAGCACTTAACCACTATGCCACCAGGGAGGAGGGAGAAGGGAAGTGCGTTATTGCTTATGGAGTGTTGAGTTTGGTTCATGGTGATGGAAAAATTTCATTGATTGAGGGTAGGGTTGCACAGCTGATTATAATAATTGCTTTCAATAAGTTGTATACCTGTAAAAAGTTGAATTGCCAAAAGTTGTGTGATAGACATATTTACAACACTGACAAAAAGAAAAAAAAATGGAATAGCTTCTGAGGCTTCTTATGTACAACCAAACACATTATGGGGTTTGGTTCTTGGTTTAGAGGTTTAGGGTGGTGGCAGAGGCAGGTTAACCAGTAAGCAAAGTATTCAAGGGCTTATATTAAGCAAGGTATATATGAGCTTACTTGTGTTTGCTTACTAACTGTAGTGCACAATTTCACATGGATTTTACCACATCTTTGATATGCCTGAGGTCTTAAAAAGCTTGCATGCAGCCATCCAATGGACAGCAATTATTCTCTCTTCACTTCGAGCAACAGAGGAAGGAGAAGAGTCAGGAATAGGAGGAGGAAATGGAATGTGTGACTGATTGTCTCCATGAAAAACTGCCTCCTTTGCCATTAGACCATAATTGTATTGTGCCAGGCTACCAATACTAAACATTTTGATCAGCGATTCTACAGGAGAATCCTGATCAAAAGGAGGAAAATGCAGAACAGAATTTCAAATTCTCATGGAATCCAGACTTTCTGGAGCCATGGAGATTGGATGAATCCCTGAAATTATTACCCTGAGATAATCTTTAAACCTTAAACCAAAAATATCTCCTGAAGTCTAACAATGGTTTAGCTGAATTAGTAAAGAATGTCTGCCCTGAGCATTGTGTTCTTTTAAAGACCTATCTACATCGAATCAAATTAACAACAGCAACTCAAAAGGTTAGATAGGAAGCTTAGGGGGCAATGAGGTTATGTTAACGGAGAAGGAACAATGCTAAAGGAGGATGAGAATGATTGCACAACTTGAAGAATGTAATCAATCTCACTGAATTGTACATGTAGAAATTGTTGATTTGGTTTGTGTTTTGCTATGTATATTTTCAACAACAACAAAAACAAAATAAATAAAAAAAATTATTTTAAAAAATAATGCCACATGAAAACCTGTCTCTGACTTCACTGTGGGACATTCAACAAGATGTCTTACATTCCCTGTTTGTGAAATAAAACAAACCCCACGAAAACAGCTTGCTGGCTGGTGCCTGGAAGCTTCTAGGGAAGGAGTCAGAAGAAAGAGCATTTGTGAGTGCTGACCATGTGTCAAGCCAATGACCACATCATCCCTTATATCATAATTTTTAACCTTCAAAACAACTCTGCGAGGAAGGCTTTGCTAAAGACCATTATCTGTATTTTCCTAATCCAAAAAAAAAAGTGAAAAAATTTTATGTTTTTATAAAATCCTTTGTTGGCAAACAGTGTTCCAGACTGCAACGCTATTTATAGTCTTTATTTTTGTATCTAAATAGGAACGTTAACTTATTTCTCTGTAAAAATATTAATATATTTGCTGTGGAGAAGAATATCATGTTTAGTGAAGTAGACGGCCTTGAGGGTGTGGAAGATCGCCAGGAGACGGATTGGCACAATAACTACAAGGATGGATTTAAATATGCAAGGAATTGTGAGGATGACACAGGATCAGACAATGCTTCATTCTTTTGCACATAAGGTCACCAGTGGGAATTGACTCAGCAGCTGCTTCTATCTAGCTACTTATCTCCCAGCGTCCTACCCCTATCAGTATCACAATACTTTATTAAGTGAGAGCACTTGACTACATGCCAACATATTTGTGGTTTATTCTTTCTCCATAAAAATTTTGTACAGATAATAATTTATCATCAATACGGTAGCAATTGTAATTCTCAATTTAATCCAAATAAATGAGTCAAAATCTTTGAGATTTTGAGAGTAATGCACCTCATTTTAATTGTATGTTAAGGAAAATAGTATTTTCAGGAAAGCTAGGTACAGGCTCCTGTGTCATTCCTTTTCCTGTTAGAGAGAGTTACATTTGCCCGACGAAAGTTAGGAGTCTGAGACAGCAGAGAAGTCTAGCAGGTATTTGCGCCAGGCTTAGCTGGGCTTCCCTGGAGCAGCTGGTTTGTCTTCTCTAGCAGATGTTCTAAATTATATAACTGATCTTATTTTTTTGTATTAAGGAAACACAGTTTTGAGGATGCTTAGCGTCAAATTTGTGTCCAAATACTGCAAGTTTGTGTAACATCTTTTGGCAGATTTTTGGAAGCATAAATTTAATAGGTATTCACTTTATTTTTCCTAATAAATTTCCCTTTTCAATCATTTTTGAAGTTAGATGTATTTTTATCATGTTCCATAGGCAGGAATTTTGCAAGCTATATTATATCTTTTCGGAACACAGTACAAAGTGTTTAAAAAATACTGTATATACAATTTGCATCATGCTTTTTCACTTAGCATTATAACAAAAATCCATAATGCTGCTGACACTCTTTGTAAATATTTTCTTATTTCAGTGAATACATAATGTTACATTCCTTAATGATTCATTTCATTGTTCACTATTTTAACTCATTTAGGTTATTTCCAATTTAATGTCATTATAGATAATTATGAGATTAACATCATTATGTGTAAATCATAAACTATATTTCAGACTAGGTAAATTGATATTAGAAAAATAGAATAGAGATGGTTGAAAAGTGAGAAAGTGGCAAGGGCCAATATTAAATCAATGTATATAATTTTCAAATGAATGTATACTTAAAAGAGATAAGAAACTAGATTAAAATATACAAAATCTCCAGGAGCACGTCCTGGCTAGAGGTGGATGCAGTGCAGTGGGATTAAAGGAACAGCTCCCACATCCTCAGACACGAAGCTAGTCCAAGAAGAGCAAAAATTATATAATTGTTTTAATAGGGGGAGAGTTGTTTAATTAAAAGAAATGTTTGAAAGTATTTATTTTTAGAGGACTTTTAAATCTCTCACTTTAAAATCACTGTGTTAGAAAAATTCAATTTGTCTTTATATTTGAGAAGTAAATCCATTTCAAGTTTAGATTTATGATATATTTTATGGTATATTTATTATTTGATTTCCAAGAATTCTAAAAATCTTGGATACTTATTGTAAAACATTTCAAATCATGTTGAAGTATACAATAATCAAATAATATATAAAGGCCCTGAAAAATTACATTTTTGTGAAAATTTTGTTTTCCTACATAATGATGTGATATGTTCAAATCTTCTTTTCTCTCTGTAGAGTTTTAATAATTCATTTCTCAACTCTCCCTCGGATATTTGCCACATAATTCACGGAAAAAATAGAAGCAAAACTCCTAAAATGTCATCATATTTGCAACACCAATCTACCTGTATCTTTACTCACAGTTCATGACTTCAATCCTCTTACAAGGGAAACTAGCTAAGTCCAGTCCAACTCCATGATTTTTTCTCTGATTCTCATCCCCATTAGCTTTTTAGTGCAGCGGTTAAGGTACTTGACTGCTAACTGAAAGGTCGACTGTTCGAAACCACCAGCAGCTTCGTGGGAGAAAGATGCGGCAGCCTGCTTCTGTAGAGATTTACAGCCTTGGAAACCCTATGGGGTTGCTCTTAGTTGGAATTGACTTGACGGCAGAGAGTTTGGTTTTTGGTTTTTTGGGTGGTGCAAACAGTTTGCACTCCACTACTAACCTAAAAGTGATGGTTCAAACCCACCCAGCAGCACTACGGAAGAAAGGCCTGGCTATCTGCTTCTGTAAAGATTACAGCCAAGAAAATTCTATGGAGTTGCTGAATTCTTCTATTAGTTCTGGAAGCTTCCTTGTGGAATCTTTGGTCTTGTTTATGTATAGGGTCATGCCATCTGCAGAGATAATTTTACTTTTTCCTTTCCAATTTGGATAACTTTTATTTCTTTTTATTGCCTTTTTACTCTGGCAAGGACTTCCAGTATACTATTGAGTAGAAGTAGGAACAGTGGGAATTCTTATCTCAGTCCCATCCTCAAGGGGAAGGCTCTCAGTTTTTGTCCATTGAGTGGAATGTTGGTTTTTCATAAATGCCCTTCATTATGTTGTTACTTCTCTTTAGTTCCTGTCTTTTTCAGAGTTTTTATCAAGAGTCGATGTTGGATTTTATTGAATGCCTTTTCTGCATTATTGATAAAGTCATGTGGTTCTTCTGTTCTATTAATACCGTATATTACGTTGATGGAAACATTGGTGGTGTAGTGGTTAAGTGCCGCAGCTGCTTAACAAAAGGTCGGCAGTTTGAATCCACCAGGCTCTCCTTGGAAACTCTATGGGGCAGTTCTACTCCGTCCTGTAGGGTCGCTAGGAGTCGGAATCAACTCAACAGCAGTCGGTTTGTTTTTTTTTGGTATTACATTGATAGGTTTTCTAATGTTGAATCATCCTTGCATTACTGGAATAAATTACACTTAGTAAAAAAAATGGTGTAAAATTGTTTTAATATGTTGTTGAACTGTTTGCTAGAATTTTGTTGAGAATTTTTCCATCTGTATTCATGAGGGGTATACGTCTGCAGTTTTCTTTTATTGTGATGTCTTTGGTTTTGGTATCAAGAGAATGTTGGCTTCATGGAATGAATTAGGGAGTCTTCTGTCTTCTATATTTTGGAAGAGTTTGAGCAGGATTGGTGTCAGTTCTTCTCTTAATGTTAGCAAAATTCCCCAGAGAAACCATCTGTTTCAGGGTTTTTTTGGGGGGTGGGGGGGAGATTTTTGGTGACTGATTCAATCTCTTCTCTTGTTATGGGTCTATTGAGTTTTTTTTTTTTTTTTTTTAACCTCTTTGTGTTAGTTTAAGTAGGTTATGTGCTTCTAGGAATTTGTGCATTTCATCTGAATTTTCAAATGTTTTGTAGTCTTTTTTGATGAAGTCTTGAACAGAATTATTTCATTTTTATCAGTTCACATTGATCTATTTTGTCTTTTGCCGCTTGTGTTTTTACTACCATATAACCCTATCATATATAGGATTAGGGTCTATCAGACAAGGAGGACAGGATGTAGCCATCCCTTAAACCCTAGCTTACATCCTCCACCCACTGACTTTCTCAGTTGTTCACCTCAGTTTCATTTTCTTGATACCATTTACCACTATCTGAATATAGATTGTATGCTCATTTGTTTACTCATTTATTGCTCTTTCCCTTACACAGAAGTTTTGTAGAATGGAGACTTCCATGTCTTATTTACTTCTATATCCCCAGCTTATATATACTGCAGTAACTTTCAAAAAAGTAGGTGCTCACTAAATATATTTTACCAAATCAATAAATGTAGTTAAATTCATATTGCCTTCCAGAAAGCTTTCAGTTAATTTTTGTTCTTGGTTAACCCATAAAAAAGATAAAATATTTAATGCTGTATAATATGATAATACTTATGCTACTTTCTTCCACTTTCCCTAGCATATTTACTATTTTATTCACCTGCATTCATTATACTGATTAATGTACTTGTAGTAAAGCTGGCCTCTAAGGATGAATAAATTTCATACCAGTTATCATAATTGGAAATTATAATTGCATCATAAAAATTAGCACTTATGTGAAAGATATATTTGGACGACACATCCTTAAGCCAAAGTAATAAGAAGATTGGAGAAGTAAATAAATGAAGGAAATATGTTTTTTGTGTAGAACTGTTGCAGGGCAAGGCTTTCCAACTCGGGACTAAGCCTTGCTAGGTTCCTACCTTCTTCTGATCAAGAATGCCCAGGAGAGGTTCCTGGTCATTCTCAGAGGTTCCACACAAACAAAGGTTTATTAGAGACAGGAAGAGAGGAAAGGCTCGCGAGGGAGAGATGAAGAGGGGTTTCCACCTACACTAGCCTCCAGTAACTAGTGAACAAAGGATTTCCTAGGCTTTACAAAAGGTTTTAGATGGGAAAAAGGCATTATCTTTATTCATTAGATGGGTGGATTTTCCAGGAGAAGGGGAGGGATTATGAAAATCAAATGTGTGTGCAGTTAGAATTCAAGATGGATTTCCTCGCAGAGGTTGCTGGAACTAAGATGGAGTCTGTGACAAAGATTGCCTGGATGTTGAACAGGACTTATTCTGGGATGTTGTGCATGCATGATGCCTCTGGATCTTGGTTCGAGTCCCAGTGAGGGGCCCCTGCTCATGTTTGTCTCATGTGGAAGGTCATTCATAGGCCATGTTGATCTTTACTGCACATGCTCTGCATCTTGTGATGCCTTAAAGAAAACTCAGGAGGATTATCAGTAATAGCTGGTCAAACACACAGGGCCTTGAAAAGTAGCCCTTATCTTGTCCAAGCAACTAGTTTGTTAATTGCAAGTAGTTCTCGGGTGCCAGCAGCAAAGTTATATGGTGGTCTGCACTTAGGTTTAGATTCCAAAAATACTGAGTCAGAGCGTATTTCATTCAGCCAGGCTGATCTCTTGCCTGTCTCAAAACACAAATTATTTGCATAAAACAATGCTGTGTCATTGATTTAACAAACAAAAAAGAACATTTCTGGTTATAATACAAGAACACAATCATTTCACACATTAAAATAGGAGACAAATGGCATTTATTAAATACCTTTATTATTTTTTTTTAAACAAAAGACACAGAATTTTGGCTGTATATGACAGTTTCATAGATAAAGAAACTAATTTATGCTTATTAAACACCAATGAAATAGATATTATTATTCTCCCCTCTTTTTTTTTTTTTTTTTAAATTGGGATGCTATATGACTTTTCAAGGCAAAAGTAATGGTAAATGACAGAGTCAGAATCTGTCTTCAAGGTCATCTTCTTGACTCCTTGCTGCCTCCTACAACATGTTCCATCACAATTGTATTCAATGCCCAGGAAATTATCACCTACATTTAAATATTCCCTCCAGAGTTATACAATAGTGACTACTTTAAGTTAAGGTTTCATTGGAACTTATAAATAATACCCTAAATTGAAGCCTGGTATTTCTTTTTGAAGGCCATTTCCTGGCTCGTAATTTGCTATTTCCTTAAACAAACAAACAAAAGACATTTCCTCAGATCTTTAGAAGTGTTTTACAAAACAGTTTGCCAAGATGGAACATGCAGTGTCAGCAGGAATAATAGGATATAAAATATTTTTAAATTCATAGGTAAGAATATGATTAAATCCTGATCAATCAATCACCAGCAGTTTATTGCTTTCCAGCAGCATATAGTCCCACAGGAATAGTAACTTGCAAACTAAAGCAACATTTGAAACTACATCCTGGAATAGATTGATGGTTACAGTCAGTCAGCTCTTCACTGAGAAACCATTACTGTTATCTCTTTGGGTTATTCTGTATTCTTCCCAACATATAAAATATGATTATGTCATATGTGATGCATACGGGGCTACCCATTCAGTGGTATTTCAAAACTAAAATAATATTCTATATTCCTTCTTCATTTATGCTGAATGTAGTGATTTCTAATGAAATATCCATAAAATGTAAAGCTATGGTAACTTGCATTTTCTGGGACACAAAACGATTTAAGAGGCTAAAAATAAATTTTTTTTGCGTCAAAACTGAACTTTCATATAATTTCTATTTTGAGACTATCCACCTAAATTGCCATGTATGTATATTATTTGCAATTTGATATACACACATAAAAGTACATGAATCAAGAATGTACAGCTAGATCATTTATCACACAATGAACATACCCATGTAATCACCACTACCAGGTCAAGAACTAGAATATTCTTAGATTTTCAGAAGCAATCCTATTGCCCTCTTCAAATCACAAGCCTCTTACTTCTCTCCAGAAATAAACACTGCCCTGACGTTTAGCCCATTAGAGTATTTCTGGTAGTTTTAAAAAATGAATATAAATGGAATCTTGCAGGATGTATTATTTTGTACCTAGCTTTTTTTGCTCCAAATTGATTTTGAAATCCATCCTTATTCTTACACATAATTATAATTTTTTTTTCATATAATAAAATTCATTTATACACACTATTGTTGATGAACCGTTAGATTATTTGATACTTTTGGCTATTACAAACAATATGAAATAAGCATTGTTTAATATTCACAAATAATGTTCTGTCTTTTCCTTGTTGCATCACAAAAGCTCTTAAAAATATTGATTTTGCATGCTTGCTATTTGCATTTTCTTGAATGTCTAGAATGCCCAGAGCATTCTGTGATTATCATCTATTGTTTTGATACAGATCTTAGTCTCATTTCATTGTATTTTGTTTTGCATACCACAATGGGGTTATTAAAGATAACACGGTATATAAGAAGAAAACATAGCATATGCATATTTTTTTTTTTTTGCTCTTTGAGCTTCTGCAGGATTTTTTTTTATTTTTATTGTGCTTAAAAAAATTTTTTTTTAAGTGAAAGTTTACAAATCAAGTTGGACTCTCATTCAAAAATTTGTATACACCTTGCTATATACTCCTAACTACTCTCCCCCTAATCAGACAGCACACTCCTCCCCTCCACTCTCTCTTTTCCATCCATTCGTCAGGGTTCTGACCCCTCCACCCTCCCATCTCTTCTTCAGACAGGAGCTGCATATGCATTTTTAATAAATTTTTTTATTCTAGAAGAATTTTAGATTAGTATGACACATTTGTCACAATTAATGAACGAATATTGATATAGTACTATTAACTAAAATCCATAGTTTGTTTATATTTTCTTAATTTTTTACCTAATGTCCTTTTTCTCTTTGAGAATTCCATCCAGAATACCACAAGTAGTGAGTTCAAGGATTCCAGGGTTGATCAAGGAAAAACAAGACCATAAGATGAAAGTGTTGTACTAGAAGCATTTTGTTGGACAGCCCTTGGACAAGTTAGCATGACAGGGAAAGTCTTTTCCAGCAGGAAACTTTCCAGAGAGAGCAGCATAGGGGCCACTCAAAAACAAAGTGGGCAAGGGAACTTCTAGAGAAGAGGGAAAGTGGAGATGGGCTTACATATCTAGGTGATGTCAGTCACTCAGCAATTAGGTGGGGAAACTCTGGTTCAGAGAGCAACAAAAGGCAACAGCAGTTAGAGGTCTTTTACAGCTACATGGTTTGTCTTATTTTTGGTTAGCAAATGTGTGCACCTTCGCGAGGTATGCAGAGCAGGAAGGCTCTATATAGGTGAGAATATGCTTATTTGGACTATAGTTAACGCAACTGTTACGTAAGAATCTGAGTTTGGTGCCTGTGAGCTTTAAGCTAATGGCCCTTGCATGCTGTAAAGATGTAAACAACATAGAGTCATTTTACGCTAATACGCCAGGGCTATCTTTGGCCAATTTATATAATAACAATTACATTTAGTCACTTTGTATTCTTAGTCTCTTGTCTATACCAATTTCTCAGTCTTTTCTTGTTTTCGCTGTCTTTGACGGTGCTGAGGAGTACTGGTTAGGCCTTTGTAGAATACTGCTAGGTCAGAATTTATCTGATATTTTTCTCACAGTTAGACTTGTGTTATGTGTCTTATTTCAAATCATTAGATTTGACTGAATCCACTTACCCAGGTCTCACCTGAACTTGAAAGACAGGGAGAAATTCTTCATAATGAATAAGATGCTTCAAGACCAGCCCAGGCACAGGGAGGCTTTAGTTTCTAGATAAAAGTTACGAGGGCCAGACTAAAAAGAGCCATGGATAAGTTTTTTAGAGAAAAGCCAGTGTGAAAGTTGAGAAAGACTGGTTTGTGTACTAACTGACCCTTCGTAGCAGAGATACATTGTTTGAAAGGCATTTATGCTTCAAGGCTTTAAAGCTAACTTAGATGCTCGGCCTTCAACCAATACAGAAATATATACCAAAATACAATATAGTACATAATAAATTCACTTGAGAGAAGTACAATAATTTAAAAAAAATGAAAAAAAAAAAAAAAGCCTCAATGAAACTAACTTTCTTTTCATGACCAACTTCCAAGTTACATATCTTTTTACTGGCGATGCTTCTTTCTTTTTATTTTTCTTTTACCTTATTCAGTTCAAGAACAGATATTTAGAATGTACTTCACACAATGCATCTCACTTCATTTCAGTTTCCATTTTCGCTTGGTCCTTTACATGATACGCTTATGCAAAGTGCTGCCATGGGATATGCACCCTAACCTACAGAGCTCTTTGTCTCTAACTTCAGAGCTTGATTTTCAGCTTTGTCTCACAATTTTCAAGTTAGGTGATCTATACTATTACCTGAGCTTTGACGAACAGTAATAATTTTGTTTTTAATATCTATATCCTTTTCCCCAATTCAGATACTTGAAAGGACTTACCAGGCTTCACAGAGTATTGTCAAGTTAACCTTTTATTTAAGGCAAAGTATGTGGTGAAGTAAGATAAAGTAAATGCAAGAGGACATAGGAGGTCTGAGAAATAGAAACATTCCATAATATGAACTGACTCACAGCCCACATTTGTGCCAGTCTCTGGCTTGGACCAGCATGATTTGGGTGAGGAGGAGGAGGTGGGGCCAACATGGTGCCGTAGACAGATGCACAAAGCCGACCCTCTGCAGCAAAGACCCAAAAAAACTAAGTAAAACAGATACAAACATTAACCATGGAACATAAAGCATCAAACGAAGGGATAAAGAACTAGATCAAACAGCAAATGGAAGAAGAAACTGACAGAAAACAGAGACTGAAGAGGGATACAGAGTGAAATCCCTGCCAACTAACATGGCACAGTATCACCATCTTGGAACACTGCCAACAACCACCCTACATAGGAAGTACAGGAGAGCAAATTTATGAAGCTCCCAACAGGAGACAGAGCACCTAATAACACATAGGATAATCACATCAGATCACAAAATGATGGATAACCACACAATACTGGGAATCATGGCCTAGATGTTGACACACCTTTTGGAGGACACAATTCAATCCATAACAGACACAGTAACCAAAAAAGAGCAGGAGTGGCAATATTAATCTCAGCTAAAATAGACTTTAAGGCAAAATGAACCACAAAAGACAAGGAAAGACATTATATAATGATTAAAGGGATAACCCACCAAGAAGAGATAACCCTAATAAATATTTATGCACCCAATGACAGAGCTCTAAAATACAAAAAACAAACTATTAATAGTTCCACAATTATAGTAGGAAATTTCAACACACCACTCTTGGTAAAGCACAGAACATCTAAAAAGAAACTTAACTAAGATACAGAGCATCTAAAGGCTAAACTCAACATATATGTATATGATCTCATAGACATATGTAGAACAATCCATCCAAGAGCAAAAAATTATACATTTTTTTCCAACAGACATGGAATATTCTTTAGACCACATTTTAGGCCACAAAACAACCCTCAATAAAATCCAAACATCAAAATAATACAAAGCATCTTCTTTGATCATAGTACCATAAAAGTAGAAATTAATAACAAGAAGAGCAAGGAAAAAAAATAGAAACCTTGTAAACTGAATTACACCTTTCTTAAAAACCACTGGGTAATAGAAGAAATCAAAAAGGGAATCAAAAAATTCCTAGCATCAAATCAGAATGAAAACACATCATACCAAAAACTTTAGGACACAGCAAAGGCAGTGGTCAGAAGTCAATTTATAGTAATAAATGCACACATCAAAAAAGAAAAACAGGACAAAGTTAAAACTTTAACTCAATAACTCAAACAAATCAAAAGAGAGCAGCAAGAGAAGCCCACAGCCGCCAGAAGAATGGAAATAATAAAGATTAGAGCAGAAATAAATGAATAGAGAGTAAAGAAAAAAAAAATAGAATCAACAAGATCAAAAGCTGGTACTCTGAAAAGATCAACAAAATTGACAAACTATTGGCCAGATCGATAAAGAAAAAACAGGCGAGGAAGCAAATAACCCAAATAAGAGGCGAGATGGAAGGCATTACAACAGACGTAAGTGAAATAAAAAGGACTATAAAGAAAACCATGAAAAATTGTGCTCCCAACAAATTTAAAACCCAGAAGAAATTTATGAATTTCTAGAAACACACTACCTACCTAAACTAACACAAACTGAGATAGAAAATCTGAACAGACTCATAACAAGAGAAGAAATTGAGAAGGTAATAGGAAAAAACTCCCAACAACAACAAAAAAAGCCCTAGCCTGGATGGCTTCACTGGAGAATTCTACTAAACATCCAGAGAAGATCACACACCAGTACTACTCAAACTATTTCATTGCATAGAATAGGAAAGAATATCCCCAAATTCATTCTGTGAAACCAGGATAACCCTGATATGAAAGCCAGGCAAAGACAGCACAAAAAAAAAAAAAAATTACAGACCAATATCTCTCATGAATATAGATGCAAAAATTCTCAACAAAATTCTAGCCAATAGAATTCAGCATCATATCAAAAAAATAATACACCATGACCAAGTAGGATTAGGTATTCAAGAATGGTCCAACATTTAGAAAATCAACCAACGGAATCCACCACATAAATAGAACGAAAGAAAAGAATCACATGATCATCTCAATTGACACAAAAAAGGCATTCTATAAAGTCCAACACTCATTCCTGAAAAAAACTCATGATAAAATAGGAACAGGAGGGAAATTCCTCAACATAATGAAGGGCATCTATACAAAACCAATAGCCAGCATCATTCTCAATCGAGACAGCCTTAAAGCTTTCCCCTGAGAATGAAAACAAGACAAGGATGCTCTTTATCACCATTCCTATTTAACATTGTGCTAGAAGTTCTAGCTAGAGTAAGAAGGCAAGAAAAAGAAAAAAAAGGCAGCGAGATTGGAAAGAAAGTCATAAAACTATCCCTATTCACAGATGACATGATTCTATACATAGAAAACACCAAAGATTGTACAAGAAAGCTACTGCAACTAACAGAAAGATTCAGCAGAGTAGCAGGACACAAGATTAACATAAAAAAATCAATTGGATTTCTATACACCAGCAAAAAGAACTTCAAAAAGGATATCAGTAAAACAATACCATTTATAATAACCCCTAAAACAATAAAATACTAAGGAATAAATATAACCAGGAATACAAAAGATCTATACGAAGAAAACTATAAAGCACTGTTGTAATAAGCCAAAAAAAAAAAAAACCCGAAAAAAACTAAATATATGGAAAAACATACCATGCTTTACATTGTGAAGATATCAATTCTACCCAAAGAGATTTACAGATATAATGCAATCCTGAGCCAAATAATAACAGCATTTTTTAACAAGATGGATAAATTAATCACCAAAGTTATATGGAAAGGAAAGAGGCCCCAGATAATTAAGGCACTATTGAAAAAAAAGAACAAAGTAGAAGGCCTCACACTGCCTGATCTCAGAACCTACTATACAGCCAAGGTAGTCAAAACAACCTGGTACTGGTACAAAGACAGACACACTGATCAAAGGAACAGAATCGAGAACCATCTACGGTTAGCTGATCCTTGACAAAGGACCAAAGTCCATTAATTGGGGAAAAGACAGTCTTTTTAACAAATGGCTTGGCAAAACTGGATGTCCACCTGTAAAAATATGAAACAGGACCTATGCCTCACACCATGCACAAAATCTCAAAATGGATCAAAGACCTAAATATAAAACCTAAAATAATACAGAATGGAAGAAAAAGTAGGGGCAATGCTAGAAGCCCTTATACATGGGCTTCCAGCTAATCATAGCTAACAACGCACAAACACCAGAAGATAAATTAGATAACTGGGAGAGCCTCAAATTAAACACTTGTGCTCATCAAACGAATAAAAAGACAGCCTACAGACTAGGAAAAAAAAATTTGGCTACAACATATCTGATATGGGTCTAACCTCTAAAATCTATAACATACTGCAGTACTTCAATAACAAAAAGACAAATATCCCAGTTAAAATATGGACAAAGAATATGAACAAACATTTCACCAAAGAAGACATTGAGGCAGCTAACAGACACATGAGGAAATGCTCGAGATCTTTGGCCATTAGAGAAATCAAATCAAAACTACGATGAGTTACCGTCTCACCCTGACATTACTGACACTAATCATAAATCAGAAAATAACAAAAGTTGGAGAGGTTTCGGGCAGGTTGGATCTCTTATGCACTACTGATGGGAATGTAAATTGGTACCACTATGGAAAATGATATGGCGCCTTCTTAAAAAGCTAGAAATAGAAACACCGTATGATTCAGCAATGCCACTCCAGGGAATATATCCTAAAGAAACAAGAGCAGTCTCATGAATAGACATATGCACACCAATATTCATTGTAGCATTATTCACAACAGCGAAAGATGGAAACAACCTCTGTGCCCATCAACAGATGAATGGATAAACAAATTACAATACATACGCAAAATAGAATACTATGTAAAGATGAAGAACAACGATGAATCAGTGAAACATCTCACAACGTGGATGAATCTGGAGGGCATTATGCTGAGTGAAATCAGTCAATCACAAAAGGACAAATATTGTATGAGACCCCTATTATAAAACCCAAGAAAATGTTTAAACAGAAAAAAAATCAACCTTTGATGATTATGAAGGCGGGGAGTGATTGGGAGGAAAAATTACTAACTAGATAATAGACAAGTGTTAACTTTGATGGAAGGAAAGACAACACAGTATAGGGGAAGTCTGTATAAGGCAAAGCCATAGAACCTTCCTAGACACATCCAAACACCTTGAGGGAACCAATTACTGAGGCTGAGGGCTGGGACCATGGTCTCAGGGGACATCTAGGTCAATTGGCATAACAGTTCATAAAGAAAAATATCCTACATCCTACTTTGGTGAGTAGCAAGCTTTCGAGTGGCGGTCTAAAATATATGCAATGATCCCATTGCGTTCAGAGCAAAGGAGAATGAAGTAAACCAAAGACACAGGGAAAATACTAGTCGAAAGGACTAATGGACCACAACTACCACAGCCTCCACCAGCCCGAGCTCAGAACAACTAGATCGTGCCCAGCTACCACCACCAACCTCTCTGACAGGGATCACAATAGAGGGTCCCAGACAGAAGGGGAAAAAAATGTAGAAAAAAATTCAAATTCACAAAAAAAAAAGAAAAAGAAAGAAAGAAAAAGCCTGGACTTACTGGCCTGACAGAGACTGGAGGGACCCCTGAGACTATGGCCCCCGTACACCCTGCTAACTCAGAACTGCAGCCAATCCCAAAGTCCACCTTTCAACCAAAGACTAGACAGACCTATAAACCAATAACACATGTGAGAACTGTGTTTCTTAGTTCAATCAACTATACTAGACCAAATGGGCTACAGTTGCCCAAAAGCAAAAGTGAGGAGGCAGGAAGAGACAGGAAAAACTGGACAAATGGACACAGAGGACCTGGGTGGAAAGGGGAAGGGGGAGAGTGCTGACATGTTGCAGGGATTGCAACCCATGTCAGAAAACAATTTGTGTGTAAATTTTTTGAATGAGTAACTAATTTGCCCTGTAAACTTTAATCTAAAACAAAACAAAACAAAAAAAGATTTGAGTGAGGAACTTCGGTTTGGAGAAATCTCCCTGGAGAAAGCTCTCAGTAGCCCTTCTGATAAAGAAGCCAGGTTTGTCAACCAGTTAAGGCAGTTGTAAATGATTAATTAATAAAGAAACTGGCCATGGGTGACACTAAGGCAATTTTCAGATATCAAAAGTACTTCATAAATTCTACTTTACTTATTTTGTGCAAGAATCAAAAAGGAGATATCCAGGTCTCCCCGTAGACAAAGATAGAGCATTTTGCAGTCCAGCTGAAAATCAACTCTATACCCACAATGTCAATATATAGTATTTTGTCACTATATAAAGTACAATGTCACAAAATTATTTTCCTAAATTGGAATAAACATTAATAATGATGAAAGAGAAAACATTCATGCCAGAAAGACAGATGGTGAGATTCCTCCACACTTCACACAATTTGGAATGTCCAGCAACAAAATTCCTTAAGGAAGGAACACTGTTTCCATTGTACAGAAGTACAGGAGCTCAGGGCTATTCTCCTTGACCTCTTCCACTATGCTCTCTGTGTGTTCTGTCCTCCACCTGGAACAATCCCTTCTCAATAGCTTTCTTATATATTCTTATTTGCAGAACATGGACTGGATTCCCCAGCAGAAAAAAAATTGCCGTGGTCACATTACAACTTTTAGACCATACTTATGAAATTCATTTTGTGTTTATCTAAAGCTTGAGAGGATTTTAAAAATAAGGTAATATGAGAATTTGTCTAGAAAGTTCTAATTGATACAGCAGAATATATAACCTGTAAATAATATTTTGAGGAAATATTGTAGGACAACCTTTTTTTTTTTTATATAATATACCCAAGAACATGCTTTTGTTTTCCACTCCTGCTGTCTTGTTGATTAAATTTACTGCTCATAGCAGTTGACTGAAGAGTGAAGCAAGTTAACTTATCTCTGCTGCTGGAACTGACTGTAAGAATATTTCTCTATGCTTAGCATTTGATATCATATAAGTTCTAAAAAATTTAATTAAGATATAATAATTATATATATATGCATACATACATGGAAACCCTGGTGGCATAGTGGGTAAATGCTACGGCTGATAACCAAAGAGTTGGCAGTTCTAATTCCACGAGGCACTCCTTGGAAACTCTATGTGGCAGTTCTACTCTGCCCTATAGGGTCACTATGAGTCAGAATCGACTGGATGGCAAGGGGTTTGGTTTTGGTTTTGGCTTTTTATTTTTTTATTAACTTTTATTGAGCTTCAAATGAACATTTACAAATCAAGTCAAACTGTCACATATAACTTTATATACACCTTACTCTGTACTCCCACTTGCTCTCCCCCTAATGAGTCAGCCCTTCCAGTCTCTCATGACAATTTTGCCAGCTTCCAACTCTCTCTATCCTCCCATCCCCCCTCCAGACAGGAGATGCCAACACAGTCTCAAGTGTCCACCTGATATAATTAGCTCACTCTTCATCAGCATCTCTCTCCTACCCACTGTCCAGTCCCTTTTATGTCTGATGAGTTGTCTTCAGGAATGGTTCCTGTCCTGGGCCAACAGAAGGTTTGGGGACCATGACCACTGGGATTCCTCTAGTCTCAGTCAGACCATTAAGTATGGTCTTTTTGTGAGAATTTGGGGTCTGCATCCCACTGATCTCCTGCTCCCTCAGGGGTTCTCTGTTGTGCTCCCTGACAGGGCAGTCATCAGTTGTGGCCGGGCACCATCTAGTTCTTCTGGTCTCAGGATGATGTAGGTCTCTGGTTCATGTGGCCCTTTCTGTCTCTTGGGCTCTTAGTTATCGTGTGACCTTGGTGTTCTTCATTCTCCTTTGATCCAGGTGGGTTGAGATGGTTTTGGCTTTTATATACATTTATATCACAGGGTCTCTTGGCTATTAAGACATTTCCAAAGACTCAGATATCCACCCAAGCATACTCATAAAAAATTCGTCTTGGCTTATGTTTTTTATTACCGTTGATGTAAGTAGTATCTGGTTACTTTTACAACATAACTTGGATTTTATTTTATTATATTAGGTTCTGTTCTGCAAATTGCATTTGATACCTTTTCCAAAGAACACTGCATTTCTAAAAACGTAGATAACATTTTGAAAAACTGATGGTAAAAACATATCTAAACAAGGAAAAGATGCCAGTAATATAATATGCATAAACATCTCAAGGAAGAAACCAATGGCAGCTATTACACAGAAAGTTTTCTTTAAAATAGTGAATAGATGTCCAAAAATACTTCACAGAAAAAAAAAGCATGTTGTATGCTTTAGTTTTATGTAATAACACCCACTGGCATATTGATAATAATTTCAGGAGCGTTAACAATAAATTGGTCACATTACCTGGCCATAAAATATAATAGCATAGTCGTAAACATGCAAGGAGACAAACAGTATAAAAGAATGGAGAAAAAATGGACAATCTTAACAAAATGCTAATGAGAAATATAGGCGAAGAAATGTATTTCCTTAAAAAAGCCTTTAAGTCAAAATCTTATTTTATATCACTTCCATGCAGGCCTTTAAAAAATTATTTTATATTTTTATTTTTCATTACATCTACATTTTTATGATATTGTATAAACATGTTTTATATAAGCACTGAACAAGTAGATTGTCCAGACATATATATATAATATATACACATTTTTTTGAATATAACTACATAGTCCCCTTCCTAGTCCCCAAACTGACAATGTTTACTTTTTCTCTTTGAGTTATAACTCACTCAGGACAATTCACACTGTGGAAAGAGGAATAAACTATAAGGAAAACAACAGAGGTAAGACACAGATATTGAAACAGGTGTTTGTCATAGCTTATCTAAACAAGTAGTACAGGTGTTCCATTTGAATTAAAGTTCTGTGTTTGGTGTTTTATTGAGGCTTTTGCTGAAACATCACTGAACTAGTTAAATATCCTATGAAGAATCTTGAAGTATTTCAGAAACCAAAATCCCTTGTTTTGGTTTTTTGTGAAAGAATAAGAACATGGAAATGTCTTCAAAGTTAGAGGCATTCAGCTTAGCCTTGGTTGATGTTTTAAAGTTAAAAACTTGCAAATAAAAACCATATACCCCTTGCCAAGTCAATTCCGACTCATACAGAGTGTATAGGACAGAGAAGAACTGCCCCACAGAGTTTCCAAGGAGCAGCTGGTAGATTCAAACTACGAACCTTTAGGTTAATAGCTGAGCTCTTAGCCCCTATGCCACCAGGGCTCCAAAAAAATCATACAGTGAATTGCAAATTGCTAAACAGATAATGTCCAAATATTTTTAGATGGAGTCAGAGTTATGGCCTTATAAAATATAAATGTGTGTACTGTAACAAATCCTTAATGTTTATTCATAATCTCCTGAGACGAACAAATTTTTAATAGAAACAATTTATACAATGAAATAAGCAAATTATAGTTGCAATAATGAGTTTGACAATTGTTGCAGATATTGTTTCTCAATTTTAATTAGAGTTAAATGGTGTTTGAGTTCCTAATTATAAAAACAAAATGAAATGTGACTTGGCTCGCAGTTCTAAGCCTTTTAAAAAGCCTTTTGTGGCCCTTTAAATCATCTTTATCGATAAAAAGAAAGAAGTAAGCAGCAATGGTATAAAAACAACAAGCCCTCAAAGTTGTCAGAGATGCAGGAGCCACTGAGTTAATCAAAAGCAATTAGCTTTGCTCTCAGAAGTGTATTGTTAGCATACACTTCCATTGAAACATTATGGTCTGGTAATATGAAATGTGTTAGTCTCCTTTAGTAATGATTTTCCTTGAACTTGAATCATGGCAATGCAGCTTGCACTACTCAAAATGAGGCGGCCTCTTGGAAGTATTAGAAGACCTGGTTTGGCTAAATTCTCTCAAGGCCGTTTTTCCTCCTCTTCCCTCACAATCTATTCTTGATTTACAAAGGACTTTTCTTTTACCTGTATGATCACAACACGAGGTGGTTTTGCTTGAGACATTGCTGTGCTCTTAAGTGACTCATGGACTTATTGACTGAGAATTTGATCTTATACACCTTTTGCTTGGTCTATGTCTATTGTTGATCACGTCTTCCATGGGGTCATTGCGCTGACAGATTAATTTGATTTCAGGAAGACGTTTGACAAAATCTTCTCTTTGTCAAAAATTCCACAAAAATGGTGGAATGTGGATTAAAAAATACTTGGAAACTTTTTCAATTCATTAAAAAGGCATACATAAAGAATGCTGGTTGAAAGATGTTGTTAGTTGCCATGAATTCAGTTCTGACTCATGACGACCCCATATGTACTGAGTAGAACTGCTCCATAGGGTTTCAAGGCTGTGGACCTTTCAGAAGCAATTCGCCAGACCCGTCTTTCCAGGAACCTGTGGATCGGTTTGAACCACCAACCTTTTATCTAGTAGTAGAGCACCTAACTGTTTGTGCCATCCAGGAACTCCAGTTAAAACAAACGTAGTACGTTGGCCAAGATTTTTTTGTTGCAAACTAGAAGAACCAAATCCAGCTAACTTAAGGATATTGTGGTCAAAGGGCAGTTATGTTGCTGTTCTTTAAGCACTAGCGACTGAGAGGCAATGAATACTCTTTCTACATCTTATCTGTAATTGTATACCACTTAGAGCTCTAGTGGAACCCTGGTAGTGCAGTGATTAAGAGCTTGGCTGCTAACCGAAAGGTTGGCAGTTCAAACTCACCAGGTGCTCCACAGAAGAAAAGACCTGGCGATCTGCTCCTATAAAGTTTACAGCCAACAAAGCTCTATGAGGGCAGTTCTACTTTGTCAAATATGTTCCCTATGAATTGGAATTGACTCACTGGCCCACAACAACAACAGCAATTATTGAATGGAAATTGCAATGAAACAAACTGTATCTCAGCATGAGAAAATATTCAAACAAACCAAACTGCCTAATAATTTAGTGGGAGTTGGTTAAAATGGATTCCTTATTCCATATTCGATGGATTGGATAGAAGTTCATTTGTCCGATACATAACTAAATAAATTTTTACTTTAGATGGGTTGGTTCCTTCCATTGCAAGGTGATATGTTTTATGTATTTATTTTAGTAAAAACGTCAGATATTAAATAAAATTGTCTCACTATATTGCAGTAACCCCAAATAATAACAGCAAGCATTTTTATAATGCTTACTATGTGTCAGGCATATTTGCATGTATATACGCTTTGTATATATCTAGATACAAAGAACCATATGAGGGAGTTACTATGATCATCTCTAGTCTACATATGGGTAAATTGAGGTTCATGAAGTGTAGAGAAACTTGACCAAAGTTACACTACTGAAAGGATTCTATCAGAAGCAGGATGGTTGCAGATTCTATGTTCTTCACCTTATACTACATTGTCTTTCTGAATAAATCAAGAGCTGATACTGTATCTTCAGGAAAATTTAGAATTTAAAGTTAAAATCAAAATACTTATATCTTGCAAACTTTTTTCAAATTAAAAGTATAGAATTTCTTTCAAAAAAAAAGTAGTTGCTTGGCTAGAAAAATAAAATTATCACCTCTATATGTCACTGCAATCCATAATCATGACAAAGAAATCTGAACAATGATCTGGGAAAACAAATCTGTAAAAAGATGACAAGGGTTGTTACCACTTAAGCCATGACAGCAGAATACACCAAGCAGGATATGAAAAGAAATGAAGTGATACGTCAAATCTAAAGCACAGAAGGAAATGATTTACAATTATTGTAGATGAGGCACTATGCTATACTGAGCAGGCAGATGAACTCATATGGGAAAGATTTGGAGGGCAGAGAAATAAAGGATGAAATGTCAGACAAGACTTGGTAAGCAATTTTCCAAAAAGTCTGAACACTACAGCAGAGTTTATATATATATATATAAATATAAATATATATATATTTATGTTATATATATATAAATATATAACATAAATATATATATATAAATATATATATACAAATATATATATATAAATATATATATAGAGAGAGACAGATATATATATGTCTTAGTCATCTAGTGCTGCTATAACAGAAATACCACAAGTGGATGGCTTTAACAAAGAGAAATTTATTCTCTCATAGTCCAGTAAGCTAGAAGTCCGAATTCAGGGTGCTGGCTCCAGGGAAAGGCTTTCTCTCTCTGTTGGCTCTGGGGGAAGGTCCTTGTCATGAGTCTTCCCTTGGTCTGAGAGCACCTCAGCACAGGAACATCAGGTCCAAAGGACGCGCTCTGCTGTCTGCACTGCTTTCTTGGTGGTATGAGGACCCTAACTCTCCTCTTGCTTCCTTTCCCTTTTTATTTCTTGAGAGATAAAAGATGGTACAGGCCACACCCCAGAGAAACTCCCTTTATATTGGATCAGGGATGTGACCTGGTAAGAGTGTTACAATCCCACTCTAATCCTCTTTAACATAAAATTACAATCACAAAATGAAGGACAACCACACAACACTGGGAATCATGGCCTAACCAAGTTGATACACACATTTTTGGGGGACACAATTCAATCCATATAAAAACAGAATTTCAAGTTGTGTGCCAGATCTGCTGAAAGTAAGGTAACTTCCCGGTCCATGTACAGCCTTAATTATCTGGGCTCGAAAAGGCAGAGCATAGTGTCTAGCATAGTACCTGGCACGTGATAATAAGCTGATAATTACATTTAAGAAGTATATTTCAACTTCAGGAAAAAATATGGCTTTTAATAGGCTTTGCTGAATTGGTCTGTAACAGTCCTGGTGTTACTGGGGGAAAATCACAGCTTAATAATTACAAATACCTAGGCTTCAAAATGCAGTGACTTAAGACATTTTGTTGGCACATCAGTTCCTTTGTCAGTCAGTTAACTATAGTCAACAAATACTTAACTCTGTGCTAAGCACTGATGAAACCATTGTGACCCAGAAATATGGGCCCAGCAGTTATGAGCACTACCTTTAATGTGTTGGCATGACAACGGTATTATTGCTGATCTCAGGCATGGAATTCCATAATGATTTGCTTCCCACAAAATATTTTCTATCAGTTGAGTGAATGACATAATGTATTTTTTAAGACTGATTCAACATTTTAAGATTTTATATGAAAAGTTCCATGACCAAATAAGAAAAACTTCTTTTGCCCTAAAGATCAAATAAACAGATATCGGCAAATTTCTAGGTAAACATGGTGAACTGCAACATGTGTTAATTTCTGTATCTTCCTCATTACTCAGAAAAAGGAAAGTAAACTTGGAAAGGGATCTAAACACACAAAGCAAAGAGAAATGGAGAGAACGCAATAGTGAATGAGAAACGTTTAAAAATTCTGGGAATTTAACTTTGATGGTACTTATCAAAATAGTGAACGGTAAACTTAAGTTTTTGAGGATAAAGAAGCTGACAAGAAGCAAACTAATTCATTGTAGGAAATCAGGAAGTGCAGGAATCACAGAGATTAGGAGTGAAACTGAGAAGTAGGTGTTGAAAACAGGTTTCCTTAAAGTTTTTATAGCATCGTTTAGATCCCCCAGATCTACCACCCATCCCAATAAGGAGACAGAAAGATAGTTCTAGGCAAGTATCAACAGAGAAACTCCAGGATATTGAGCACCGTTGTGAACAGGGTCTAAGTGTCACATTGAAAACAGAAAGGGAAAGAGAAGGTCTGAATATTGAGAGGTGAGACTGCAGGCTCTTTCCTCTTCATTAGCTCCAGTACTCTGAGAGCCAGGCTTCTTCTGCCCTGCATACCACCATCTTTTAACCTCCATGCAGGTGACTGGGACTGCCTTCACTACTGGGGCTAACATTTGTGGGTTTGATACCTGCTGGCTCACTTTACTCTCAAGCCAAAGGGCCTATATTCCTTACCCATAAACATAGGTGACCCAGTCATCTTTTCACTACTTTACCCTTAAAAAAGAGAATGAAAAGAAATTTAGAGGCACAAATAGTGACGGGAAAAGGAGGATAACTGTAAGAAACTACAATTAATACCAGAGACAAGATATGATATTCCCTGCACAAAAAGAGAACATGATGCTACAAAAAAGGACCAAGCAGAGGACACATTTTAGAAGAGTTTCCGAAGAGAATACCTTGGTCACGTGTCAGTGATTAGGAACCAGAATGACACTGGACTTCTCAGCAGCTACATTACATTATGGAAGATAGGGAGAATAGTTTTCAGAAGCCTAAGGAAAAACACTTTTGACCCTTGAGTAATATATTCAGACAATCTCTCAGTTAGTGTGGGTGTATACTAGAGAATTTTTAGACATGTAAACTGTCAAAATACTTGAGTCCTACGCATCTTTTCTTAAGAAGCTCCTGAAAATGTACTATAAACAAGAGAACAAATTAAGAGATATTCAACTCAGGAGTGAGATGAAGAACTGGTTAAGAAGATAGCTGAGCAGATGGTCCAGAGAACAAAAGTTCAGGAGAGTACAGATCTTTTGATGCTCTATCTCCAAGACAAAAATGAAAAGAAACTGAGTATACAATAATACTGAGAGAGGTTTTACATAATTGTTGGAAAACTTGAGAAGTAATAGATACATAGATAAAGAAGCAAATCTAAAAATTTGAGTAATTCTTAACTCCTGGTAACAAATAATAATACAATGGGTTAATGCAATTGTAGTAAAAAAATTGTCTCTGCCGCTATAATAAAAATAGTGACACAATTATGATATAACTATACTGAGAATATAAGGCAATAACATGTGTAAGTGTGTCTGTGTTCTGTTTATATATGAATGCTGTAGTAAGGGTGGAAACCCTGGTGGCACTGTGGTTAAGAGCCATGGCTGCTAACCAAAAGGTCGGCAGTTCGAATCCACCAGGTATTCCTTCGAGGCCATATGGGGCAGTTCTACTCAGTCCTATAGGGTCATTATGAGTCGGAATTGACTTGACAGCAACGGTTAATGAGGGGAGTGATGTAAGAGTGCTCAGTATCCATCTTCCATAGGGGAAAACGATATTGCTAAAACTGAGACATAAGGAACAATGTTGAGAGTATATACGTAAGTGAATAAAGAAATGGCTAATATATTTTGAAGTGATTGCTTCTGGGGTATGTTATTTGGATATGTGGCATAGCTTTTATCATAGATATTGGCAATATTGCATGGTTTTTAAAAACTATGTAGATGTACTACTTTGATAAAAGCAATTTTAAAACAGCATAGCATATTTTAAAATTTGTCAAAAGAAAAAACAATAGTCAAATAATTGGTAAACATTTATTGAGAACCTGATATACCAAAGTTTCATTTTCATAAATGGGATCATACATTAGAAAGAACCAAAGGATGGCTGGAATCTATGGGGAAGAGCTTAAGGTTCAAACTTAGGGTTTTGACATAAATGCCATTTCCTCTAGGAAACCGTCCCCAAACACCTGTTTTGATTAAAGGTTCATTCTGTATACACCCGTAACATCCTAACTATTCTGCATTGTAGTTAACACACTTACTGTTATGACTGGTATTGTCCATCTGCCACTAGACTGTCAATTTCATCCAGGGTAGAAACTGTGTCTTGTGTCTGATACGTCAGACCTTAATATATATTTGTTGAGTTAATGTTGAGTGAATAAAATACCCCTCTCTGATAGAAATGTTTTGTCTTGTTGAAGAGATAGAAAATTATAAATGCAGTCATTAGATCTTAGAATTATATAATTGATTTTTCTATTCATTATTTTGGATTGTGAGCTATTTTACAATAAATTTATTTTTAAAGTATTTTTATTATAATCCCTTGGCATATTTATGAGCCAGTGACCATTTGTGAATTCGCATTATAGTCTTAATTTCGTTAGCTTTTATTAGGAAGCATGAACTCAAGAAATGTAATAATATTGGGTAAAAAGGACAGAAAAAAGCATTCATTACTCTTTGATTAAATTTCTAATCAGTATTCCCTTCCAGTTTCTTCCAAGTTACACTAGAACATAGCAAACAAAAAAAAAATCACTAGGCCTGGCAATATTTAAAATATGAATGTCACTTTCCAAATTCATTATTTTCTTTTCCTCAAGGCAACAGACAGCTTAGCTTTCATGGCAAGAAAAAAAATAGTTCCTCTGTGGTCATTTTTATGCATTAAAAGATGTTAAATTTTCTGAGACATTATTCCAGCTTGATCTAACAAATGCTGAAGGCAAACACAGACTATTTAAGGTATGCTTTTTCTTGAACTGAATGACTTTTACTACATTATCCCATACCTGTCAGGGCACCTGATAATAGGAGAGTCTTTTCACTTTTAAACGTTGTTTATTTCATTAATCTAATATGTGACATAGACCGTCATTTTTTAAAACTGCATCAGCATCTTGCCTTGAAGGACTATTTTATGAGGTGAACTGAGAAATATTAGAGCAAGGCAGCTGTATTCCTTTCTGTACTTAAAACCCTTGTCAAAGTCACACATTAGGTTTGGTTATAAATAAATCTAGAGACAGTAGAATGCAGCAGTTTTCTGCAACATTTGAAAACGTTGTCATAGTGTCTCTAATTTGTTTAAATCTATTGAAATCAATCTATGAAATTAATATTTAATAAGAAAAGTGTTCATCAAAGTTTTATAGCTTGAATGGAAAAAAAAAGAAAGAAACATTTATCTGAATAATATACACAAACTCCCAAATTCCTAGTGATTTTTTCCTAGCATTTCATTTATCCAGAAATGCAGGCCTTTGGTTGTTGTTTTATTACTCAGCCTTCATTCTGGAACATTTATCTTGAATAAACTTGTTCTTATACAATTTTATGAGTTATAAGTATATAAGTATTTCCCTTACTCTGGGTGGTGCAAGGGGTTAATACATTCTGCTGCTAATTGAAAAGTTGGAGGTTCAAGTCTACCCACAGCCAACTCAGAAGAAAGGCCTGGTGATCTTCCTTCAAAAAATCACAGGTTGAAAACCCTGTAGAGCTCAGGTCCACTCTGACACACACAGGGTCTTCATGATTCAGAACTGACACCATGGCAACTGGTACCAGCTACCCAGCTTGGGCTGTGAAGCACTGCCCTTAAGTCCTCTTTATTTTTAAAAGAATGTTTTATGCATTTCTATATAGGTGGGACAAGATTAACCAAAACCTTAGTTTCTGACTTCTATCAAATTGAGTTTCTAAGATCTAAAAATGCAACCTCTCTCAAATTTAAATGAATTTGCTCAATCAAGTCTTACAATTAGCCTAGAAGTCTGTATTTTATGATATTTTCCATTTTACAGAATTTTTGAAAGATTGAGAAATTCTTCCAAAGCCCAGTGGTTGTTAAGTATGAAGTTAAGATTCCAGTTCGATAATGTTGATTGCAGTGTGCAAGTGTTTAACGATTCTGTATAATGTGGACCTACAAGGTGTTGGATAATTATTGTTTATGGCCATTGGGATATCTTTGCCTCCCCAAAATACACGATAAAGTGGTCTGATATAACTTCACATCTCTTTTTATGCTAGTGATTAACTATTGTATTTCATACACATGCATATTCAGATCATCTGGAAGGTCATGTTATTAGAGAACACTGCTAAACTATTTGTGTTCAAGTTGACGTTTGACTTACAATGAGAAACACAATGATTCCATAAAACTACAGAGTTCAGCTTTTAGCAGTGTTTCTCCAAAGGGCAGATGCTGTTGCCTGTAGACTTCTAGATACATTCCAGATGATCTCTAACACCTATGAGAACATTTACTTTATAATTATACAAAAAGAAAAAAAACACTAAGAAAATATGATGTGCATTAAACAGAAATATGTCAACATATAATCATGCAACCAATTGTGTAGAATCATAAAAATTAAGAGAAAGAAAAAAATCATTCTGAATTAGAGAGTATACTATATATACTATTGCAATATATAGAGAAGGGAAGGCAGTATAAAAATTAATGTTCATATATTATTCTACTTATTACATGTTGAATGACTAGAAAGTCATTATTGTCATACTGATCTTTTAGCATGGAAGGCTTATTTTCACTGAATTCCACTACTTCACATCTTTGTTCATATTTAATGCCCTAGTTTGTTTAATGCTAAATTATTAAAAGTTAAAATCATGCGAACTCTCCTTACCCATAGATAACTAAGTCAGCAATTTGCATATTTTCTCCTAAGCATCTTTTTTCTGTGCACTGAAATATTTTTACATAGCTGAATTTATGTTGTTTATGGCTTGTGTCTTGATTTATTCTTTTAGTATTCCATTTTCATCAGTTTCCCTACTCACTATATCACACTATATAACAATAACAAATATTCTCAACTTACAATGTTGTGATGGTTAAGGTTGTGTGTCGACTTGGCTGGGGCATGATTCTCAGTGGTTTGGCAGTTGTATGGTGTTGTGATCACTTCCATGACGAGATTTGATATAATGTGATCACCTACATGATGGAATCTACTGTGAGTTGCCAGTCAGTTGAAAGGGAGTTTCCTTTGGTTTATGGCCTGGAGGTGGACATTCTGGCAAGGCTTGTGGGCTTTTGCTCACTCTGGATCTGCAGCTGGCTCCTGTTCATCTGACCTCCAGTTCTTGGGACTTGAGCTAGCAGCTTAACTGTGGTCTTGCCTGCTGATCTTGGGATTTGTCAATATTCCCAGCCTGTGAGCAAGAGCTCTGCTCTCTGACTAGCTGATCTTGGGCTCACCAGCCCCTGCAGCTGTGTGAATCAGGAGAAGCCTCTATTCTGACCCATGGACGTGGGACATTCCATCCTCTACAATTGTGTGAGCCATTTCCTTGATATAAACCTCTCCATATATATGATATATATATATATACATATATAATATACATATATATATATACATATATATATATATACATATATATATATACATATACACACACACATACTGGTTTTGCATCTCTAGAGTACCCAGCCTAAGACACTTGGTACCAAGAGGGCTCCACAAAAAAACAAACAAACAAAAAGAGGGGCTCTATAGAAACAAAATTCTAAGGATGAGTTTTCTAAATTGGTTTTCAAGTCTGGTTAGTCTTAAAGACATTGATGACTCTCCAGCCATAAAGAGGGTACTGCTAATCCATGGCATGAGGTGGTAATACAAATAACACAAAATATCACCACCAATAGATAAGGTATTGATGAAAGGTAAGGCTCCAGGTGACAGCATGTGTGATACCTTTCTGCAGTTTTGTCCAAATGAGAAGTATAAGGAAGCTGATTGATTGGTCCTACTTTTGATAGACAAACTGGTAAACGAAAGAGATGCACTTAGGACTCAAGTGTCGCATAAACGACCTCAGAGTTTCCGCTTGTGCTTTGAAAGAAAGCCTTATTTCTTATAGTAACAAAGCTGATATTGCTGAAAATCAAACCCAGAATTTTATTGTAAGAGTGGCTGAATTACAATACCAACTTAATTGCCAACCTCAAGACGTTCCTGAAATTGAAGTGAGGGCATGGAATCCTGAAACTTGTAATGGGGATATAGGGACAGATAATCAGGAAGCTGGAGACACTGAGCCCCTAAATTCTGTTGAATCACTCCTGCCAACAGAACCAGCCCTCTCTCTCCCATGTGAAGAGATTACTCCATGTTTGTCTGCTAAACCATCCTCCCCAGTAAAACCATTCTCCACTCGACCCCCATCTAATGAGATTAACCCAGCTGCATCTAAAGAGCCTTTGTCTGAGTCACTGTCTGGGGCATCGCTTGAGGAGATGCTTTACAAGACAATGCTGAATGTTCCAAGAATCTTGAGGATGGCACGGGAAGGGGCATTGTTTCCTTCTGTTGTACAAAGGGTTGCTATGAGTTGGAACAGACTCAAAGGCACCTAGCAACAACAATTTGTAAAAAATAAAGTATAGAATTATGTATGTCTATATATCTATCTCTACCTAATCCTGCACTATACCCTTGTTGTTGTTGTTACCTGCCATCAAGTCAACTCATACTCATGGCGACCTTCGTGCAATAGAATAAAACAATGTGTAGTCCTGCATCATCCTTACAATCGACAGCATGTTCAAGTCCATCATTGTGACGTCTGTGCTAATCTATCTTGCTGAGGGTTTTCCACACCCATGTTCTCCCTCTTCTTCACCAAACATGATGCCCCCTCTAATAATTGATCCCTCTTGACGATGTGTCCAAAGCAAGTGAGTTGGACAATGTTTTGTTGAAATCCATAAGCTTTTAAGTAGCTGATTTTTGGAACTAGATCAACAGGCCTTTCTTCCTGGTCTGTCTTAGTCAACAAGCTCTGCTGAAACCTGTCCACCATGGATAACCCTGCTGGTGTTTGAAATACAGATGGCATAGCTTCCAGCATCACAGAAACATGCAAACCACCACGGTATGACAAACTCGGACAGCTGGTGGACTATATCCATAGTTACACCTATATTTTTATCTCTATCTAGATAAAATAATCTGCATAAAGGTCATTCTATTTTACTGAGTATCTTCATAGACTATATAAGCTTTCAACGTCACACAATTTTTTTGTTGTTATGTAGAGAGGTTCTCTTCTACAAATTCACGTATGCACTGTCTTCCTCAGAATTACTGTCACCAACTTGAACGGAGACTCTGGCATACGAATCTTTAAAATCCTCTCTTTTGCCTGCTATAGTTTTAGCACCTAATGGTACTTAATAAACATATGGTTTTGAAATTAAAAAAAAAGATGGTTAAATGATTCTATTCCTAACTTCTAGACTTCTAGTTATACTGGCATCAGTAAGGATTTCATAAACAGGAGTGTGTGTGTGTGTGTGTGTGTGTGTGTGTAAGAATAAGTGGAATTCTGTACAGTTTGAGCAAGCATATAGTTTGTCCAAAAGGTAGATAATGTATCATCATAAAATACAAGTTACTGCTTTCCTAAATTATTTCTATTAAGGCAAAAAGATTCTGCTTTATATCCCACAAAAAAAGTCTCACCCTTATTAGAAGGTGACCATATAGTTTATCATCCAAACTGGGACACCTTTGAAACTGAAAGGAGGTGCTATAAATAATTTTAATTGGACAACAAGCATAAACTGGAACTCTCCCAGGAAAACTGGGTGGCAATATGTGGCTTCACTGCATATTCTAACATTTGATACTTGCCATTCTGCTATATTCTTTTCTCTACCTCATGTATAGTTAACTAATACCAGTCAGTTGAACAGTTTGCAGTCTCTGTAGCCATATATGACCAAGGCCAGTTTTCCAGTGACAAGTAGCAAAGTGCAACAACTTAGAATATTTATTTTTATAGTCAAAGATATCAAATAAATTAAAGCTGTAGAAATGTGTAAGTAGAAGTTTTACAAAGAAAATCTTAATAGCATAATGGCTTACCCCAAATCAAACTCTTTGCTGTTGAGTCAATTGTGACTCATAGTGACCCTATAGGACAGAGTAGAACTGCCCCATGTGGTTTCCAAGGTGTAGCTGGTAGATTAGAACTGCTGGCCTTTTGGTTAGCATCCATAGCTCTTAACCACTACGCCACCAGTGTTTCCAGTATAATGGCTTAGAAATCGTAAATTTAACCATCCATTTACTTAAAATATTTAGGGTTACCTCAAGAGGAGTGAAGCAATAGTTTTTGCCCGTTTTCCTCTCATATAAAAAAAGTCATCTGCAATATAAACAAAGCTAATCGCATTTAAAAGTTATTCTCAAAGTGAATCACAGAAAGTTGGATTGTAAACCAAACATTAAAACTGATTTTACAAATAAAAGTGTAAATGAAAAAGATTTTAGCTGTCTTCTCAATGAGACGGTCTTTAAAAAGGAGCATTTTTTTCAATATTGTTATTCAGTTCTCGGTTATTCTTAACATAATCTGTTTAGTTAAACTCTGGGAATGAACACTTAGGATTTCATTGAAGTTATCTTTTTTTAGCATCTTTTATATAAAGCATATATCTTTTTTAACTTTTCCAATTGCACCTTGAAAATGTAAACAAACAACCAACCAAAAATAACCTAGTACAATGGTTTCAATATTAACATTATTAAAATCTACCAAGAGCCTAGGTGGATGTTTCTGAATGCTGAATCTTTTGAGCTGAATTGATTTTCCATCAAGAATTATGATTCCTTAGACAGGCAATATTCAGATATACAACACAGATATATTGAAATACTGAGTTATTAACTAAGAATTTTTGCTACCTTCTCTGAAATACAATTTAATGTGAAATGAAGATTTGATAAGTAAAATTTAAAAACTTTTAAATCATTAATAGTTACACTTTTTCCAATTTCCTTTTGCTCCCAAACACTCCAATTATTTGTAGCTCTGTGATTTATGAAAGAAAGAATGAGAAAATGAGGTGGAAACTTTACGTATTCTCCAAGAGAAGCCATTATTCAACCATGGGGAATATTAAGTCTTGATAAGGAGATCAATTACAACTGGCTCTGCATGTTCCCTCAGAATTGCATGCTTCCTGTAATGAACTGCATATCACTATTAGAAATCTTGGATATAAATCATGGAGGTTTGATTTAATGAAATCCAAGGAACAGATTATTATTATTATTTGCCTTAGGTGTGCAATATAATGATTTGGGTGTGCTTCAAGACACATAGAGAAAATTAATCATGAGTGTAAAACGATTTACTTTTTTTGTTCGTTTTTATTTCTACCTTTAAAAGCTGAAGGCTTTTCTAGAAGTAGTAGACAATACCCAACTCAACCCAACGTATTGCCGTCCAGCCAATTCTAACTCATAGCAACCCTATGGGGCAGAGTAGAACTGCCCCATATGGTCTCCAAGGCTGCAAAACTTTATGGAAGCTGACTGCCACATCTTTCTCCCAGGAGCTGCTGGTCGTTTGGAACTGCTGACCTTCCGGTTAGCAGTCAAGCACTTAACACTGCACTATATATCAAGATAAAATACCATGTGGCTAAAAATATATTCACATGGACAATGTTTCCTGCAGATTAATTCCTGCCACCAACGTAACTGAGTTGCTTCACACTGACTTTCAATAACCTACAAAACCAAACCTTTGCAGAAATCTGCTTGAGGCACATGCCTTGCATTCATGAAATAAAATAATGTCAAATCTCTTGAGAGCATCACAATTGGAGCCTTGTAGAATATTTTTTCCTCCAAAAGTTAAGAAATTTCATTTGTTTTTTTACTTCAAAGTAAAATCTTAAATATATTTTTAGAGGAAAGTTTAGAATATTTTTTAGAAGCAAAAGGGTTGTATGATACAGTAGCTTGGCATTGAGAAAGCAGCCTAAAGAACATGGGTGAGATAGTTTTTATTCAGTGTCATATATTGCAAAAGTTGTGGTGGATGGACAAGGGGTGGATACTGATTTAGGAAATAACACTGGAGTCATTTTTTCCTGTCCTTGAGCATAGAGAATAGGACCCAGCTGGAGCTGGGTTCACAAGGACTCACAAGAACACATCAACTGGGCCCTGAGATAAAGACAATAGGTAGAATAATCTCGGAAAATATCTTTTAGGGAACTTTCACTTAAGCCAGAACACAAAAGACTTTGCAGTCTTATCATTTTCTATTAGCATTTAGTGTATAGAAATTTGTTGGACCAATGAAGACCCTCCTGAGTGTCTGTTACTGAAACCTGCACCAAGGATTGTTAAGAAAGACAATTCAAGATTTAACATCACAGTTTCTAGCCCATCTGTGAAAAGGTGAAGCTTTCAATGGTTTTGCTCATTTATAATGTTAATACATACTGATGACTGTAACCTTCCTTGGACTCCAGCAGGCATGGCTGGGGCAGCATGCCTGTCCGTTTTCCCATTCTTGTTTATTCTTTAATATTCTCTGAACTTGGACAGACATGGCTGTGACAGTGTGCTTGTCCATTTTTCTGTTCTTGTTTATTCAGTAATGTTCCTTGGACTCAGACAGACATGGCTGTGGCAGCTTGCTTGTCCTTTTTCCCATTCTTGCTTCTCTGTAAGATTTCCTTGGATTCAGGCAGACATTAGCTCTGGTAGTATGCTTGTCTGCTTCCCACTTTTGTCTTTTTGAATATATGCCGAATAAAACTTTTTCCCCCACAACAATATCCACATGAAAAATTTACAATATTTTTGTAGGATGTGCTGTGCAAAGGCAAGCACCGCCCCTTTAAATATATTTATAAAATGGTTGCACGTTTATTTTAAGCCTTCTTGATTTGGATTACTGCTTCTTTAAAATTAGCCATTAAGTAAATATTGGGCAATGTAAGGCCCCAGTTCATTCAGATTGTTTGGTAAAAAGGAAAATGAGTTGAGGGGAAGGAGAAGGGGTGAAAATATCACCTGTTTTAACCATGATCCACAGACTTTCTTCAATCTTCATAACATTTTAAGGTAGCCTACTGTGAGACTTTTTTTTTTTTTTTCACTGTGAGACAGTACACTAACGGTTTTTCTTAGAGATGTGTAGGTAAGTTTTATATATTCGGGTAAATTAGTAACATTAATATATAAAATCCACTCCCCAAAAATGAATGTATAATGACTCAAATTATGTTTCTTAAGAAAAAATGGTCTCCTGAACATGATTCTTGAAACAGATGTTTAATAACCAATAAACCAAACCCACTGCCGTTGAGTCGATTCCTACTCATATGAACCCTATAGATAGGGCAGAGTAGAACTGCCCTGTAGAGTTTCCAAGGAGCGCCTGGCAGATTCCAACTAACAACCTTTTGGTTAGCAGCCATAGCACTTAACCACTACTCCACCGGGGTTACATCCTATCAAATGTGAAAAAAAAAAAGCAAAACGCTCATTTCTCACCCATCATGATGAGCGGCCATAGAGAGGCTGCAACAATGCATAGATGTGTTGAATATGGACAAATTCTTCTTATAGTCTCTGAGGCACAAAATGTCTATAATTTTCTCTCTGCCAACAAGAGACTTCAGATGGGTATGCGACAGATTCTCCTGGGAGCGGGGGAAGGCCTCACACGTAGCTGGCAAGTTGAGCTAATGCCTTTAGCCCCCTGAGCTACCAGGACCCCCGTATTAGATGCAAATATTCAAAATACCAAAAGAGGAACAGCACCAATTTGGACTTCCGAATATTTCTTCAGACTAAGAAATGCACTTTACAACCCAGAATATTCAACGATGGGCAGAGGCATATCCTCCTCACAGCAATAGTTTGATAGAGAATTATAACAGGCAACTGAAATATTTGTTGTCTAATTTAGAAGAAGACAAAGGCAAGATGGGGTGGCTTACATGCCTTCATGAGTGTGTGCTCACTCTTAACTGGTGTGTGTGGGGGTGAGGGTGTCAAGGGAGATTCCCTAACAGATTCATCTACTTTTCTCAGGTATTTGAGGAAGACAAGGAAGGATGCTGGTATGTCTATGCAATTCTTCCCATGGGATTTGAATGCTGGTATGACTATATTTTTTTTTCTTTTATTTGCTCCCATGATAGCAGGAAGATGATCATAAAAATATACTTGTTTAGTTTTTCCCCATATCATCCTAAATTTTCTTCTTTTTTTTTTGTCATACCTGAAGCAGTGATCCCAGGGCAAGGGCCACAGTTCCAGGAACCAGAAGCAAGGTTGATCCCTAAGCAATAAACTCTTGCTATACCTTTAAACCTTTATGTCAGAATCCCTCAGATCCTGATGAGATGGATTGTGCCTTCACTTGATCTGGCAAAAATAAGGTTGACAGTGACAGCTGTGTTCACTGGTGGTTGAGCTAGCCTACTAGCTCTCTACGTAGGTAACCCTACCCTATATGAATGAGAAAACACCAAGGGGGAGGCACTTGCTAGATTAATGTTGCTGCTGGCAATATAGACCATCGCAATGGCTAACCCTAATGTCCCTTCCCCTTCCAAAGGTGGAAAAGTTTGGCTAAAATGATAAATGGAGAGAAAGGGAACAGTAACTGAGGGTAAAGGAATGACTAAATGGGTTATGCAATGCGATGAAGGAAGCCTGGTATTACATTGATACCTCGAGATAGCAAAAGATGATACTGTCTCTTAGTGCAGTCACAGCAGAAGTCCGAGAGGGCGAAGCCATATCTTGCTGAGACTACTCCCACTTTGGAAGCAGACAAGTTTGAATGGAAACCTTCAGGTCTAAGTGGCATTGCTCTGGGAGAGATTTTGGTCATATGATATGATGATCAAATATACTAACTGATAATGACTGAGTGAGACTCTAGTAATGTACCAGTGTCTTCTGACTTTTACTTTTCAGGTTACATCTACCATACTGTAATATGAAATAACACTGGCATTGCTGATAAGATTATAATATGGGTATTAATAATCCAACTTTCTGGGAGATTTAATTAAAGCCTCCTCAGGATGTAATACCAATGGAAAATGACTGACCTGAGGAAGAATTGGATCTATCTAACCATTAACTGATTTCTATGCTAAATAGTTATGTGCATATTTATTATAATTTACAAATTTTAGTAGATCAGGGGGAAGAGTAATCAAATTAGTACAAAAATATGAAAGTATATAATAGCTTTATAGGATGAATTAGTTGTTTCTTTGAATCTATCGCTACCCCGTATACGATCATTTTATTATTAGAGCCTCAGCCAAAGGCCATGTTGGTGGTCTGTGTGTAAGGAATTTGGCCTCAGCCAAAGAGAAGCCTGGCCTTTGTCTTTAGCTTCTTGGAGGTAGCCTTTAAACCCTCGAAATTTCCCAAGTGATAGATGTGTCTTTGTTATTTATGGTGGACATCTCAGGCTGTATGGTGTTAGCTCAACTTCCAGTCAAGGGGATAGGGGCTGGAAACTGACTTCAACTATGTGGGGAATCAGTCAGTAAACCCCAATAAAATCTCCAGAAGCCAAAGCTTGGGTACCCTTTCCTGGCTGGCAATATTCTATGCATATTTTCACACATCAATTCCTTGAAGGGAACATATTCTGAGAACACAGGAAGCTTCATGTTTGGAAACCTCCTTGACTCTACCCTACGCACCTCTTCCTTTGGCTGATTCTAATTCGTATCCTTACCCTGTAATAATCTGTATCCATGAGCACAATAGCTTGCAGTAAGTAAGTTACATGAGTCTTTCTAGTTGTGAGAAGTGAGAGTGGTCTTGGGTGTACTTTTCCTTCTTAATTTGTAATTAGACACTATGTCCTTACAGTAGGGGTCAGAAGTAAATGTCCTTAACTTCACAGTTTAGATAACTCTGGCACATGCTTTTATTCCTAATAACACAGAAATATTTTTTACAAAGTTACAAGAAACAGAAGGATCTACAGTGTTCATTTCCAAATGGCATGAGAGGGGTTAATAATTATAGCATTTGTTATTAGTTAATATATTACATAAAGCATATATATATAATACTTAGCTTTATTCAACTTTTAGCGTCGTCTCTAATCTGAATTTGTGGATGATTTAAACAAACATTTTAAAGGTCTGGTTGCTTATAGCCATTGTTTTATCAGCTCTAATTTTGGTAGCTGTTGTGGCTAGCTGCAGTCCAGTCAGCCCTAGGCTCATGGCCACCCCGTGCACAAAGGAACAAAACACTGCCTAGCCCTGTACCATCCCCATAACTTGTAGATTAGACTGTTCTGATCCACAGGGTTTTCACTGGCTGATTTCTGGAAGTAGATGACCTGACCTTTCTTCCTAGCCTGTCTCAGTCTGGAAGCACCACTGAAACGTATTCAACATCATAGCAACAGGCAAGCCTCCGCTGAAATATGGGTACGGCTTCCCATGAGGTGCACTGGCTAGAAATCAAACCTAGGTCTCCTGCATGGAAAGCCAGAACCCTACCACTGAACCACCAATACCCACTATTTTGGTAGAGTCCAACAATATTATATAAATTATAAAAATAGACTTTGGCAGAATTTTAGTCCATTATAATAATCACACTAATAACCTCATACAATATTTTACAATATAAATTTATAAACTCCACATCTATATTAATTCCAAAGGCAAAATTAAAGCCCATTTTGAATAGGTAACAATTTACCTTATGACTGTGCCACTCAAAGTAATTATTACCCATTTTTCAATTTGCTTTTTGAATCAGAGTTTGTTTACTTACAATAAATATATAATGCCATATTAAGTATTTGAAGTGTTTGTTTTCCTTGCATGTTTAAGAAAAACTGTCCTTCTTTATGTATGCCATTTAGATCTAATTTAGATCCTTTATGTATACCATTTAGATCTATTGATCTTTTATTTTGGATTTTATTTTTATTGTACTTTAGATGAAGGCTTACAGAACAAAATAGTTTCTCATTAAATAGTTATTAAACATAAACATACTGTTTTATGACATTGGTTAACAACACCATGACATGTCAACACTCTCCCTTTTCAACCTTGGGTCCCCTATTACCAGCTTTCCTGTCCCCTCCTACCTTCTGGTCCTTGCCCCTGGGCTGTTGTGCCCCTTTAGTCTTGTTTTGTTTTATGGGCCTGTCAAATGTTTAGCTTTTTTTTTTTAATGTTTAGCTGGAGGGTGAATCTTGGGAGTGACTTCATTATTGAGCTAAAAGGGTGTCTGCGGGCCATACTCTTGGGGTTTCTCCAGTCTTTGTCAGGCCAATAAGTCTAGTCTTTTTTTGTGAGTTAGAATTTTGTTCTATATTTTTATCCAGCTCTGTTCAGGACTCTATTTGTGATCTCTGTCAGAGCAGTCAGTGGTGGTAGCCGGGCACCATCTAGCTGTACTGGACTCAGTCTGGTGGAGGCCATGGTAGACATTGCCCATGAGTCCTTTGCACTAACCTTTCCCTTATATGCTTAGTTTTCTTCATTCTTCCTTGCCCCCGGAGGGGTGAGATCAGTGAAGTATCTTATATGGCTGTTCACAGGCTTTTAAGACCCGGGATGCTACTCACCAAAGTAGAATGTAGGACATTTTCTTTCTCAACTATGCTATGCCAGTTGAGCTAGATGTTCCCTGAGACCATAGCCCCCACAGCCCTCAACCCAGCAATTCTGTCCCTCAGGGAGTTTGGATGTGCCTATGAAGGGAATTTCCATGACTTTGCTGTGTACAAGTTGTGCTGGCTTCCCCAGTATTGTGTGCTGTCTTACCGTTCACCAAAGTTACCACTTACCTTTTGTCTATTTAGTGTTTTTCCATCCCTATCCCTCCCCTTCCTTGTAACCATCAAAGATCATTTCTTTTTGTATGTAAACCTTTTCATGAGTTTTTACAGTAGTGGTCTCATACAATATTTGTTCTTTTGTGATTGACTTATTTCATTCAGCATAATGCCCTCCAGATTTATCCATGTTATGAGGTGCTTTGCAGATTCACCATTGTTCTTTATCATTGCATAATACTCCATTGTGTGTAAGTACCATAGTTTGTTTACCCATTCATTTGTCAGTGGGCATCTGGGTTGTTTCCATCTGTTTGCTGTTGTGAACAATGCTGCAGTAAACATGGGTATACATATATCTATTCTTGTGACGAATAGATATATGTATATCTATTTAAAGAATTTTGTTGGCATTTGGATATAGTCTGTGGGTTTTCTTTCTACTCTTTTGGCGAAGTCTTCTGATGACCATAAGTATTTAATTTTTAGCATATCCCAGTTACCTAGCTTATCTTCTGGAGTCTTTGTGTTGTTGGTTATGGTTTGTATCCTGTTAATGACGTGTGTTAGGGCCTCTACCATTGATCCTTTTTTTTTTTTTTCTGTGAATTTTATAGTTTTTGGCTTTGTATTTAGGTCTTTGATCCATTTTGAATTAGTTTTTGTGTATGGTGTGAAGTATGGTTCCTGTTCCATTTTTCTACAGATGGACAGCCACTTTTGCCAGCACCATTTGTTAAATAGGCTGTGTTTCCCCCATTTGATGGACTTTGGGCCCATGTTGAAAATCAGGTGGTGATAAAATGTAGGTGGTGATAGGTAGATGAATTTACATCTGGGTTCTCAATTCCATTCCATTGGTCAATGCATCTGTCATTGTAGCAGTACCAGGCTGTTTTGACTACTGTAGCTGCACAGTAGGTTCTGAAGTCAGTTAGTGTGAGTCCTCCTACTTTATTCTTCTTCAATAGTGCCTTACTTATCTGGGGCTTCTCCCCTTTCCATATAAAGTTAACGATTGGTTTTTCCACCTCTTTAAAGAATTTTGTTGGCATTTGGATCGGAATTGCATTGTATTTGTAGATTGCTTTGGGTAGAATTGTCGTTTTCACAATGTTGAGTCTACCTATCCATGAACATGGTATGTTTTTCAGTTTATGTAGATCTCTTTTGGTTTCTTGCAGTAGTGTTTTGTAGTTTTCTTTGTATACATCTTATACATTGCTGGCTAGATTGATTCCTAAGTATTTTATTTTTTTTTAGGGGCTATTATAAATGGTATTCTTTTCCTGATTTCCGTTTCATCATTCTCATTATTGGTGTATAGGAATCCATCTCATTTTTTTATGTTCATCGTGTGTTCTGCTACTTTGCTGAATATTTCTATTAGTTCCAGTAGTTTTCTCATGGAGTCTTTTGCATTTTCTATGAATAGTATCATACCATCCACAAATAGGGACAGTTTAACTTCTTCGTTACCAATTTGAATACTCTTTATTTCTTTTTCTTGATTTATTGCTCTAGCTTGGACTTCCAGCACAATGTTAAATAGGAGTGGTGATAAAAGGCATACTTGTCTTGTCCCAGAAACCCTGGTGGCATAGTGATTAAGTGCTACGAACCCCAGAAGTGCTACGGCTGCTAACCAAAGCGTCAGCAGTTCAAATCTGCCAGGCGCTCCTTGAAACTCTATGGGGCAGTTCTACTGTGTCCTATAGGGTCACTATGAGTCGGAATTGACTCGACGGCACTGGGTTTGCTTTTTTTTTGGTTACGTCTTGTTCCTGTTCTCAAGGGGAATGGTTTCAGCCTCTCTCCATTAAGAATGATGTTGGCTGTTGATTTTGCATAGACACCCTTTATTATGCTGAGAAATTTCTCTTCTATACATATTTTATTGAGAGTTTTTGTCAGGATTGGGTGTGGGATTTTGTGGAATGCCTTTCCTACATCAGTCAAGAAGAACATGTGATTCTTTTCTTTCCATTTATTTATATGGTGGATTACGTTGATTGATTTTCTAATGTTGAACCATCATTGCATACCTGCTATGAATCCTACTTGCATGGTGTATTATTTTTTTGATATGCTGAATTCTATTGGCTAGAATTTTGTTGGGAATTTTTACATCTGTATTCATGAGAGATATTGGTCTGTAATTTTGTTTTTTTGTGATGCCTTTGCCTGGTTTTGGTATCAGGGTTATTCTGGCTTCATAGAATGAATTTGCAAGTATCCCTTCCTTTTCTGTGTTCTGAAATAGTTTGAGTAGCACTGTTGTAAGCTCTTCTCTGAATGTTTGGTAGAATTCTCCAGTGAAGCCATCTGGGCCAGGGCTTTTTTTGTTGGGAATTTTTTTTTTTTTCTTTTTGATCTCTTCTCTTGTTGAGGGTTCATTCAGATTTTTTTTTTTTAAATAATTTTATTGTGCTTTAAGTGAAAGTTTACAAATCAAGTCAGTCTCTCACACAAAAACCCATATACACCTTGCTACACACTCCCAATTACTCTCCCCCTAATGAGACAGCCTGATCTCTCCCCCCTTACTCTCTCTTTTCATGTCCTTTTTGCCAGCTTCTAACCCCCTCCACACTTTCATCTCCCCTCCAGACAGGAGATTCCAACATAGTCTCAAGTATCCACCTGATCCAAGAAGCTCACTCCTCACCAGCATCCCTCTCCAACCCATTGTCCAGTCCAATCCATGTCTGAAGAGTTGGATTCGGGAATGGTTCCTGTCGTGGGGCAACACAAGGTCTGGGGGCCATGACCACGGAGGTCCTTCAAGTCTCAGTCAGATCTTAGGAGAATTTGGAGTCTGCATCCCATTGCTCTCCTGCTCCCTCGGGGGTTCTCTGTTGTGTTCCCTGTCAGGGCAGTCATCAGTTGTACCCAGGCACCATCTAGTTCTCCTGGTCTCAGGATGATGTAGTCTCTTGTTAATGTGGCCCTTTCTGTCTCTTGGGCTTATAATTACCTTGTGTCCTTGATGTTCTTCATTCTCCTTTGATCCAGGTGGGTTGAGACCAATTGATGCATCTTAGATGGCTGCCTGCTAGTGTTTAAGACCCCAGACACCACTCGTGGGATGCAGAATATTTTCTTAATAGATTTTATTATACCAATTGACTTAGATGTTCCCTGAAACCATGGTCCCCAGACCCCTGCCCCTACTACACTGGCCTTCGAAGCATTCAGTTTATTCAGGAAACTTCTTTTCTTTTGGTTTAGTCCAATTGTGCTGACCTCCCCTGTATTGTGTGCTGTATTTCTCTTCACCTAAAGAAGTTCTTAACTACTATCTAATTAGTGAATGCCCCTCTTCCATCCTGCCTCCCTCCTCCCCTCATAACCACGGAAGAACATTTTCTTCACTGTTTAAACTATTTCTCAAGTTCTTATAATAGTGGTCTTATATAATATTTGTCCTTTTGCAACTAATTTCACTCAGCATAATGCCTTCCAGATTCCTCCATGTTATGAAATGTTTCACAGATTCCTCACTGTTCTTTAACGATATGTAGTATTCCATTGTGTGAATATACCATAAATTATTTATCCATTCATCCATTGATGGGCACCTTAGTTGCTTCCATGTTTTTGCTATTGTAAACAGTGCCGCAATAAACATAGGTGTGCATGTATCTGTTCGTGTAAAGGCTCTTATTTCTTTAGGATATATTCCAAGGAGTGGGATTGCTGGATTGTATGGTAGCTCTATTTCTAACTTTTTAAGGAAGTGCCCAAACGATTTCCAAAGTGTTTGTACCATTTGACATTCCTGCCAGCAGTATGTAAGTGTTCTAATCTCTCAACAGCCTCTCCAACATTTATTTGTTTGTGTTTTTTGGATTAATGCCAGCCTTATTGGAGTGAGATGAAATCTCATTGTAGTTTTGATCTGCATTTCTCTAATGGCTAATGATCATGAACATTGCCTCATACATGTTAGCTACCTGAATGTCTTCTTTAGTGAAGTGTCTATTCACATCTTTTGCCCATTTTTTAATTGGGTTGTCCTTTTACAGTTGAGTTTTTGCAGTATCATGTAGATTTTAGAGATCAGGCACTAATCAGAAATCTCATAGCTAAAAACTTTTTCCCAGTCTGTAGGTAGTCTTTTTACTCTTTTGGTGAAGTCTTTGGATGACCATAAGTGTTTGATTTTTAGGAGCTCCCAGTTATCTAGTTTTTCTTCTGTGTTCTTTATAATGTTTTCTATACTGTTTATGCCACGTATTAGGGCTCCTAATGTTGTCCCTATTTTTTTCTTCCATGATCTTTATCGTTTTAGATTTTATATTTAGGTCTTTGATCCATTTTGAGTTCATTTTTGTGCATGGAGTGAGGTATGGGTCTTGTTTCATTTAATGCAGATGGATACCCAGTTATGCCAGCACCATTTGTTAAAAAGACTGTGTTTTCCCCATTTAACTGTTTTGGGGACTTTGTCATATATCAACTGCTCATATGTAGATGGATTTATGTCTGGATTCTCAATTCTGTTCCATTGGTCTATGTATCTGTTGTTGTACCAGTACCAGGCTGTTTTGACTATGGTGGCACTATAATAGGTCCTAAAATCAGGTAAAGTAAGGCCTCCCACTTTGCTCTTCTTTTTCAGTAATGCCTTATTTATCCAGGGCCTCTTTCCCTTCCAGATGAAATTGGTGATTTGTTTCTCCATCTCATTAAAGAATGTCCTTGGGATTTGGATTGGAATTGCATTAAATGTATAGATCGCTTTTGGGAAAATAGACATTTTTATAATGTTAAGTCTTCCTATCCATGAGCAAGGTATGTTCTTCCACTTAAGTAAGTCTCTTTTGTTTTCTTCCAGAAGTGTACTGTAGTTTTCTTTGTATAAGTCTTTTACATCTCTGGTAAGATTTATTCCTATGTATTTTGTCTTCTTGGGGGCTACTGTAAATGGCATTGATTTGGTGATTTCCTCTTCGATGTTCTTTTTGTTGCCGTAGAGGAATCCAGCTGATTTTTGTATGTTTATCTTGTATCCCGATACTCTGCTGAACTCTTCTATTAGTTTCAGTAGTTTTCTGGAGGATTCCTTAGGGTTTTCTGTGTATAAGGTCATGTCATCTGCAAATAGAGATACTTTTACTTCTTCTTTGCCAATCTGGATGCCCTTTATTTCTTTATGTAGCATAATTGCTCTGGCTAGGAATTCCAGCACAATGTTGAATAAGAGTGGTGATAAAGAGCATCCTTGTCTGGTTCCCTATCTCAATGGGAATGTTTTCAGGCTCTCTCTTTTTAGGGTGTTGTTGACTGTTCGTTTTGTATAAATGCCCTTTATTGTGTTCAGAAAATTTCCCTCTATTCCTATTTTGCTGAGAGTTCTTATCGTGAATGAGTGTAGAACTTTGTCAAATGCCTTTTCTGCATCAATTGATAAAATCATGGGATTCTTGTCCTTTGTTTTATTTATGTGGTGGATTACATTAATTGTTTTTCTAATGTTGAACCATCCCTGCATAGCTGGTATGAATCCCACTTGCTCATGGTGAATTATTTTTTTGATATGTTGTTGAATTCTATTGGCTAGAATTTTGTTGAGGATTTTTGCATCTACATTCATGAGGGATAGGGGTCTATAATTTTCTTTTCTTGTTGTGTCTTTACCTGATTTTGGTATCAGGGATATGGTGCCTTCATAGAATGATTTTGGTAGTATTCCGTCCTTTTCTATGCTCTGAAATACCTTTAGTATTAGTGGTGTTAACTCTTCTCCTAAAGTTTGGTAGAACTCTGCAGTGAAGCCTTCCAGACCAGGGCTTTTTTTTGTTGGGAGTTTTTTGATTACCTTTTCAATCTCTTCTTTTGTTATGGGTCTATTTACTTGTTCTACCTGTTTGTGTTAGTTTAGGTAGGTAGTGTGTTTCTAGGAATTCATCCATTTCTTCTAGGTTTTCAAATTTGAGTATAGTTTTTCATAGTAATCTGATATGATTCTTTTAATTTCAGTTGGGTCTGTTGTAACATCGCCCATCTCATCTCTTATTCTGTTTATTTGCTTCCTCTCCTGTTTTTCTTTTGTCAGTTTGGCCAATGGTTTATCAATTTTGTTGAGTTTTTCAAAAAACCAGCTTTTGGTCTTGTTGATTCTTTCAACTGTTTTTCTGTTTTCTATTTCATTAGTTCAGCTCTAATTCTTATTATTTGTTTTCTTCTGGTGCCTGTGGGTTTCTTTTGTTGCTCTCTTTCTGTTTGTTCAAGTTGTAGGGATAGTTCTTTGATTTTGGCTCTTTCTTCTTTTTGGATGTGTGCATTTGTTGATATAAGTTGGCCTCTGAGCACCGTTTTTGCTGTGTCCCAAAGGTTGTGATAGGAAGTGTTTTTGTTCTCATCGGATTCTCTAAATTTCTTTATTCCATCTGATGTCTTCTATAGTCCGGTCTTTTTTGAGCAGGGTATTTTTCAGTTTCCAAATGTTTGATTTCTTTTCCCACTTATCCTGTTATTGATTTCCACTTTTATGGCCTTACGGGCAGAGAAGATGCTGTGTAATATTTCAGTGTTTTCGATTCTGCTAAGGCTTGCTTTATGACCTAACATGTGGTCTATTCTAGAGAATATTCCATGTGCACTCGAAAAGAAAGTATAGTTGGTTCCTGTTGGGTGGAGTGTTCTGTATAGGTCTATGAGGTCAAGTTGGCTGACTGTGGCATTTCGATCTTCCGTGTCTTTATTGAGCTTCTTTCTGGATGTCCTGTCCTTTACTGAAAGTGGTGTGTTGAAGTCTCCTACTATTATTGTGGAGCTGTCTATCTCGCTTTTCAATGCTGATAGAGTTTGTTTTATGTATCTTGCAGCCCTGTCATTGGGTGCATAAATATTTAATATTGTTATATCTTCTTGGTGTATTGTCCCTTTAATCATTCTATAGTGTCCTTCCTTATCCTTTCTTATGGATTTCACTTTAAAGTTTATTTTGTCAGAAATTAATATTGCCACTCCTGCTCTTTTTTGATTGTTGTTTGCTCGATATATTTTTTTCCATCCTTTGAGTTTTAGTTTGTTTGTGTCTCTACGTCTAAGGCGTGTCTCTTGTAGGCCGCATATAGACAGATCTTGTTTTTTAATCCATTCTGCCACTCTCGTCTCTTTATTGGTGCATTTAGTCCATTTCCATTCAGGGTAATTATGGATAGGTGTGAATTTAGTGCTATCATTTTGATGCCCTTTTTTGTGTGTTGACAGTTTCTTTTTCCCACTTGGTTTTATGTGCTGAGTAGATTTTCTTTGTATATTGTCCTTTCTTCATATTTGTTGTTGTTGATTTTGTTTCTGCTGAGTCTGTATTTTTCCCTTTTATTTTATTTTGATGAGTAGGATATTTTGTCTCCTTTGTGGTTACCTTATTTTTTACCCCTATTTTTCTAAATTTATAGCTAGCTTTTATTTCTTTGTATCGACATATCTTCCTCTCAGTATGGAAGGCATATGATTACATTTCTTAGTCCCTCTTTATTATTTAAATGTTGTCTTCTTTTATAAAAGAACATCGCCATTAGCCTGTGTTGGGCTTTTGTTTTGTTTTTTAATCTTGCTTTGATTTTTTTTTGGATTTCCCTGTCTGGGTTGACTTCTGGTTGCTCTGCCCAGTGTTCTAGTCTTGATTTGATACCTGGAATTATTGATTTTCTAACCAAAGAACTCCCTTTAGTATTTCTTGTAGTTTTGGTTTGGTTTTTACAAATTCCCTGAACTGGTGTTTATCTGGAAATGTCTTAATTTCACCTTCATATTTAAGAGACAGTTTTGATACATATATGATTGTAGGCAGGCAATTTTTTTCCTTCAGTTTTTTAAATATGTCATCCCATTGCCTTCTTCCCTGCATGGTTTTCAGCCAAGTAGTCCGAGCTTATTCTTATTGGCTCTCCCTTGTAGGTGACTTTTGTTTTATCCCTCGCTGCTCTTATAATTGTCTCTTTAATGTGGAGTTCGATGAGCATCTTGGATAGATATCTTCTTATCTTTCACAATATCAGGAAGTTTTTTGCCAACAAATCCTCAACAATTTTCACTGTATTTTCTGTTATCCCTCCCTGTTCTGGTACTCCAATCAGTTGTAGGTTATTTTTATTAATAGAGTCCCACATGATTCTTAAGGTTTCTTCATTTTTTTTAATTCTTTTATCTGATTTTTCTTCAAATATATTAGTGCCGAGTGATTTATCTTCAAGTTCAGAAATTCTAGCTTCTACTTGCTCAGTTTCACTCCTCTAACTTTCTATTATCTAATTCAGTAATTTTATTGTTAATCTTCTGAATTTCTGATTGCTCTCTGTCTATGGGTTTTTTCAGTTTATTAAACTTTTCATTATGTTCCTGAATAATCTTTCTGATTTCTTCAGTTGCTTTATCTGTGTGTTCCTTGGCTTGTTCTGTGTATTGCCTCATTTCCTTCCTGATGTCTGGAAGGGTTCTATATATTAATCTTTTGTATTCTGCATCTGGTAATTCCAGGAATGCACTTTCATCTAAAAGATCCCTGGATTCTTTGTTTTGAGAGCCTGTTGAGGTGAACATGGTCTATTTGTTTATGTGACTTGATATTGAATGTCGTCTGCGAGCCATCTGTAAGTTGTTGTGTTAGTTTATGCTTGCTTACTGTGTCGTAGCTGCTTGCTTTGTTTTGTTTTAGTGTACCCCTATGGGTTGTTTGAGTGAGCTAGCTTGATTATTTTCACCCTTGGAGCTCTCGTGTCCTTTCCCCAGCTTGCTACAGCTCTTATCAGGTATATCAGTCTGGGAGTCCATTCAGTTTTCTTGTATGAATTCAGCTCAGGTTTCCAGGTAGCTGATATCAAGTGTGTGGTACAGGCTCTGTCCTACTGTCTTAGAGGGTCAGGGGTGATTGGTCTATATACCAGTATCTAATTGCAGCAGGGGGTCACAGTCTGCACAAGGCAGGGGGCTGAAAACCGACCCCCAAGTGTCTCTGTGGAAAACACATCTCTGTTCCCCAGAGGGTGCTGGTGGGTGGGTTCTGCAGAGGGACCATGGACACCCAAAGTTTTTGTTGTAGGGGCTGGGAGGTACCAGTTATCCCTGGACCCCTGTTGCGGGTGGCTGTGCAACCCAAGTGGAGCCACCAGTCCTTAGGTCCCTGTCATGGGTAGGTGAGGACCTTGTTTAATAGGCAAAGCAATGTCAAATGTTAAACACCCACCTCTCCACCTCACCGCTGAAATGGTTGGAGTTTGCCACCAAGGGCCTATTCTCCCAAAATATGCCCACACCGGTCCATGCAGAAGGGAAAGGTGCTCAAGGTCCACGGTCGGTTTATGCCTGGACAGGAGCCACTTCTGTCCTGAGTTCCCCCAGTTAATGGAGCTAGCAAATTATCTTTCCCCCCAGTTGCAAATTTTTTCCTTCCCGAAGGCCGGGAGGACAGCTCCAGGTGCTTACCAGGGTCTATCTTGGGCCCAGGGATTCAGCCGGCTTGGGGGTTGAGGGTCACGGTAAAATATATGCAAGTACTTATCTTTTGCCAAGAGCATGCCATTCTCCTCAGGCTCTGGAGTTGTGAGTGGGCTGTGTGGCTGACTGCTTCTCCCTGAGGAAACTGCAGCTAAACACTAGTACCAGCCTGCCACCGCCGCCACCGCCGCTCTGGGAATGGTGCCTGAGAGCTCCCCATGATTCAGGTCTGGTAACTCCTCTCCACTTCTGAATGGTCTCTCCCTTCCCCTGCCCCTCAGTTCGCTGTCTAAGTTTGCCTTTGATCCTCAGGGCTCTCAGCTTGTCACAGATATACTCGTTTCACTTGTTTTGTCAGGTCTTCGTTGTAAAGAGGGCTCGCTGGAAGCGTCGGTCTATTCCACCATCTTTCCATTCAGATTTTTAATATCATTTTGTGTTAATTTGGGTAGGTAGTGTGTTTCTAGAAATTTGTCCATTTCCTCTAGGTTTTCAAATTTGTTAGAGTAAGTTTTTTATGATACTCTGTTATGATCCATTTTTTTCAGTTGGTTCTGTTGTAATGTCTCCTATTTTATTTCTTATTTGGGTTATTTGTGTCCTCTCCTGTTTTTCTTTTGTCATTTTGGTCAGCGGTTTGTAGATTTTGATTCTTTCAAAGAACCAACTTTTGGTTTTGTCGATCCTTTCCATTGCTTCTTTATGCTCTATTTCATTTATTTCTGCTCTGATCTTTAATATTTCCTTTCTTCTGGTGGCTGTGAACTTTTTTGCTGTTTTCTTTCTATTTGTTTGAGTTGTGTAGCTAATGTTTTGATTTTGTCCTTTTCTTATTTTTTGATGTGTGCATCCATTGGTATAAATTGACCTCTGAGGACTGCCTTTGCTCTGTCCCAAAGGTTTTGGTATGATGTATTTTCATTCTTCTTCGATTCTAACAATCTTTTGATTCCATCTCAGATTTCTTCTATTACCCAGTGTTTTCTAAGCAGGCTGTTATTCAGATCCATGTAAATGTTTTATTTCCTTGCTCTTCCTGTTGTTGATTTCTACCTTGATGGCATTGTGGTCAGAGAAGATACTTTGTAGTATCTCAATATTTTGGATTTTTTGAGGGTTGTTCTGTAACCTAAAATGTGGTCTGTCCTGGAGAATGTTCCATGTGTGTTGGAAAAGAATGTGTACTTTTTAGCTGTTGGGTGGAGAATTCTATATTTGTCTATGAGGTCAAGTTAGTTGATTGTGCCCTTTAACTCTTCTATATCTTTGCTGAGCTTCTTTCTTGATGTTCTATCCATTACTGAGGGTGATGTTTTGAAGTCTCCTATTATAATTGTTGAACTGTTAATTTCTCTTTTCAGTTAGAGTTTGCCTTATGTATTTTGGAGCCCTGTAATTGTGTAAGTAGATGTTTATTATGGTTATGTCTTCATGATGAATCATCTCTTTAATCATTACATAGTGCCTTTCTTTGTCTTTTATAGTGGATTATGTGTAAAAGTCTATTTTATCTGAGATTAGTATTGCCACTCCTGCTCTTTTTTGGTAGATATTTGCTTGATATATTTTTTTCCATTCTTTGATTTTTCATAAATTTACATCTTTGTTTCTAAGGGTGTCTCTTATGGACAGCATATTGTTGGATCCTTATTTTATCTATTCTGTCACTTTCTGTCTCTTTGTGGGTGCATTTAGGCCATTTATGTTCAGTGTTCTTATTGATGGGTGTGAGTTTATTGCTGTCATTTTGTAGTGCTTTTTTTTTTTTTGTGGTGCTGGCGTTTCCTTTGTTCCTCTTACCTTCCAGTGTTGAATTCCTTTCGTTTGTGGGTTTTTTTTTTTTTTCCATTCTTTTGTTTTTGTAGATTTTGTTTTCACTGAGACTTTATTATTATTATTATTTTCTTTATTTTGATGAATAGGTTTGTTAACTTTCTTTGTGGTTACCTTGAAGTTTACCCTTATTTCCTAGTTTTGAACCAATCTATTATTACTTAATATCACCTTGCCTTTCTCTCCATTAGAAAGTTCTATACCTACACCATTTATTCCCTTTTATTGCTCTGACATTCTTGTCATTACAGATTAACCTCTATAGTTCCATGTTGTTATTCTTTTGGTTTTGATCAGTCCTTGGGAGTTCATTTCCCAGGTTGTTATCTGGCTGGCACAATATTGTGTCCTAGATTCAGGTGTGGTCTGATGTTGTTTGTTCTCAGACCAAAGGATTCCCTTTAATAATTCTTGTATGTTTGGTTTGGTTTTCACATATTCCCTTAATTTCTGTTTATCTGGAAATGTCCTAATTTTAACATCAAGTTTGAATGAGAGTTTTGCAGGATATATTTTTCTTGATTGGCCATTTTTTTCTTCCAAGTTTTTATATATGTCATCCTGTTGCTGTCTTGGCTGCATAGTTTCTGCCAAATAATCAGAGCTTAGTCTTATTGTTTCCTCTCTGTATGTGACTTTCCATTTTTCTTAGGCTGTTCTCAGGATTCTTTCTTTGTCTTTGGTTTTAGCAAGTGTCATTATGATGTGTGTCGGTGATTTTTTGGGGGGTCTATCGCTCCTTGGAAACTCTATAGGGCAGTTCTACTCTGTTCTATAGGGTTGCTATGAGTCGGAATCGACTCAACGGCACTGGTTTTTTTTTAATCCTATATTTGACTCAACAGCAGTGGGTTTTAGTGGGTTTGGGGTCCCCTGAACTTCTTGGATGGTCAGTTTTGCATCTTTTATCATATTAGGGAAGTTTTCTGTCAGCAATTCTTCAATGATCTTCTCTGTGTTTTCCATTTTTTTCCCTTGTCCTGGAACTCTGATCACTGGCAAATTTTTGCTTTTGATTGTATGCCACATTGTTCTCAGGGTTTCTTCACTTTTCTTCATTCTTTTTTTCTGATTTTTCCTCATAAAAGTTTGTATCCAAGTGTTTGTCTTCAATTTCACTGATCCTGTCTTCCATTGTTTCATACCTGCTCCTCAGCCCTTCTGTGACACTGTCCATTTGTGAAATCTTGCTGTTTATCTTTTGGATTTCTAATTGTTTTTGTATGATTTCTAATTGTGAATTTATTTTGGCATTTTGTTCCTGTATTATTTTCCTGAATTCTTCCATTTTTTTGGGCTGCATTTTCCAGCAATTTGTCTTTTTCCTCTTTTTGTCTGCTTTTTGCCTTCAACTCTTGGATAGCCCTGAATATTAGAGATTTCAATCCCTACTAGGTAATTCTAGTGCCTTTTCTTCTAGTGGAATGTCATCTGATGTTTTATTTTGGATGCCTACTGGAACCATCCTATCTCATTTTTTAAATTTGTTTTGATATTGTCTGCTGTCTTTGGGACATTCAGTAGTTATTGTCTTTATTTATTGATTGCAGATTTGTTTGTTTCGTCCTACTTTTTTGTTATATTTGACTATGTCATAGCAGGTGGGCTGTGCATTCTTTGTCATTTGCTCATCTGCAGACATGATACTTTTGACCTCCTTGTGCAATGGTCAGGGCCAGTGGCTCAGCTATGGTGCAGCAGAGCTGGTCAAGCTGAAGAGGATGGGCTGGTATGGGTTGTTTGTGGCACATACTAGGGCCGACAGGGTGGGCCAGGAATCAGCTCAGGGAAGCTTCCATTAGTCTGTGCCTTTGCTGCTTGGGGGTGTGATGTTCAGCATATGATGCAGGTAGGCAGGAAGGAGGAGAGAAGTTGTGATCCATGGAGCTAAGATGGGTATGGGAGAGAAGAGAGAGAAACAGAAGCCAAAAACAAACAAGAAAAGAAGAAACAAACAAACAAAAAAAGTGCTAAGGGAGCTTGCCATTGGAATGGAGAGATAATAGAAATGGAGAAAGCAAAAAGGAAGAAAAAAATAAAAACAGAAAAAGATGAAAAAGCAAAATAAATAAAAATTAGAAAAAATAGAAAATCCCCCAGGGATGCCACTGTCATGGCTTCAAAAACCAGCAAATGACTCCCAGGCTGTGCATACAGCCTGGCTAGAAGGGGCTCCCAAGCCACAAAAAGAAAGACAAACAAACAAAACTAAACAAAAGAAGGAAATGCTCCCCAGGGATTCCCCCGGGTGCAGATACATAGACTGGGGAAGTGGCTCCCAAGCCAGGCAGTACAGCCCAGCTAGACGGGGCTCCCAAGACAAGAAGAGAAAAAGAAAACAAACAAACAAACCCGCCCCCCCAAAAAAAGGAAAAAAAAAATGCCCGGGAATCCCATCAACATAGCAGTGCTGATGGAGGAAGCAGTTCCCCAGCTGAGCAGCACTTCACAACCTTTTAAGAAAAAGCAAAGCTGGCACACAGAGCCAGGTGTTCAAAAGAAAGGAGGAGGAAGGTGAGAGTCAGGGAGGAAACCAAAAGAAGTGGATAAAAGCAACAGCAGCAACAAATAATTGGCACTAATGGTGCGAGCCAGTGCATGTAGGGAGAATCCAAGTTGCACAGGGCTGGATCTGGTGCCTCCCAGCCAAGATATTGGGGCCGGTGCAAAGGCCCAGCAGGGAGGAAGAAGTTTGGGGAGTGGGAAAGAGTGTGTCACTGGTTACCAGGTGCTCTGTCTCCTGCTGGGAGCTCCATGAAGCTGCTTTCCTGTATTCCCTGTCCGCCAATCTCCAACAGGAGTACAAGATGGCGCATCTGTACTGCTTTAGCTTATAGGGAACCTCCACACGTATTTCTCCTCACTCTCTGTTCTCTGTCAGTTTCTTATTCCATTCAGTGCTTCACTGAGTTCTTTATCTCTTCACCTGACACTTAGGGCTTCAGGACTGACGTTTGTCTCTATTTTACTTAGTTTTTTGGGTCTACTCTGTGAAGGAGTGATGTGGTTCTTCTGTCTATAGCACCATGTTGGTTCCATCTCCTAGATCTCTTGATCTTTTATTTAATTGTTATAGTACTATAATTTCCCAAAAAATTTCTTTTAAATAGTGTATCATTTAAAACAATTTGACTTAATGTAATAAAAGTTCATTAAAGTATATTAAAACAAGTCTCCAGATAGAAATTATCTTAGCCTCTATGTTATTTATGGGTCCTGGTGGCGCAATGGTTAAGAGCTCAGCTGCTAACCTAAAGGTTGGAGATTCCAACCAGCAGTGGCTCCCTGAGAGAAAGATGTGGAAGTCTGCTTCTGTAAAGATTACAGCCTTGGAAATCAAATGGGCAGTTCTACTCTGTCTTATAGGGTTGCCGTAAGTCAGAATGGACTTGTTGGCAAAGGGGTTGCTACAAATGGTAAAGTGCTAGACTATTAACTGAAAGGTTTTCAGTTCAAACTCACCCAGAGGCATGGTGGAAGAAAGCACTGCTGATGTACTTCTGAAAGGTCACAGCATTGAAAGCTCCATGGATCCCAGTCCTACTCTGAAACACATAGGGTTGCCATGGGTTGGAATCAACTCAACAGTGATTTTTTTTTTCCAAACATTTATCAGCACATCATCGCTTATGTGGTAAAAAAGGAGAGTTGAGAAAAAAAGAAGTAGATGATTTTAAAGTAACTTACCTCAGTCAAGTTCTAGAAAGTGTTAGTAATGATTAGGAGGGAATGTTGCTACATTATATACCACCCTTCAGCTAGGGTATATAATAACCATTATGCTCACAGATTCTGTGGGTCAGGGTTAGGCTAGGAGATAGTGGGGATGACTCTTTTCTACTCCACAATATCTGGAGCTGTAGCTGGGAAGACTTCCAAGACAGCTTCTTTACTCACATGTCTAGTGGCTGGGCTGAAGGACGTACTCAGCCACTTCTGTTGACCTGAGCATCCACTTGTGGCACTCCCATGTGACTTGGGCTACTCAGAGCGTGGCAGCTGGTTTCTGGGTAGGAATAGGGGGCTGCCAGAGAGCAAATGTTCCCAGAGAGCCAAGTGGAAGCTGGATGGGCCAGTCGTTTATGACCTAGCTTTGGAAGGCATATAGCTTCATTTCCTTTGTACTCTATAAGCTGAAGCAGTCACAAACCTGCCCAGAATCAAGAGATCAAATAGATCCCACTTTTTGTTGGAAAGAATGTTAAAGTAGTTAAGCCTTTTTTTTTTAGTTGCTCAGTGATATTATAAAATGATTTAACCAAAGAGTTTGTCTTCTATTAGAGATTCCATAGACATCTTTTTATCAAAGTTTCTTCAAGCAGAATCTCTATAGAATACTCAGTTATTTTTTAAAAAAGGAAGTTCTAGAGAGAATAAATCTAAATGAATTAACAAATGATAGAAAAGGTGATGATATTTGCCATTTATATAATTAGTGATAAGAAACAACGAATCACCCACAAGTACAGTTTATGATACAAATATAAGAAACATGGCCAGTTTCATGACTCTCTGGGCACTAGAAATATTATATTTTTCTATATCCTAAATAAAATCCAATCTGTCTGCAAGGCTCCAGGCCCCAGGGCCAATAAAAAATCCAGTATCAGTAATGCGGGTTGTCCTCCCACTCCCAGTGCCTTCTCCCTTCTTTTTATTCCTCACAGAGAAAGATAAAATCATCTTTTACTTTCATGTTTCACTTTTTTTTTTAAGTAGGTCCTTGGTGATTAATTCTTTACTTAGAAGTTTATCAAACTCTTCCTCCCAACAAATACAAGGGTTTTTCATAAGAAGAATTCTGATAAATAAAATTTACTCTACATCTTTACACAAATATATAGTCATGCACTGCATAATATTTGTTTGGCAATGTCTGGACCACATATACAGCCGTGGCCCCATATAGCTTTGCTAAATGTATATAGTATATATGGCTAAGTATATACAAAACAAACACAAAATAAGTATATACAGCTAAGTATCTATGCTTGTCTGCACCCAGGAAGAAAGGGACAGAGCAGGGAGGAAGGGAAGAGGGAGTTGGGGACAGGGAGTCCCACGCAGAGGCATGGACAAATCACTGGAGGTCAGTACACCTTGACAAGTCAAGCTGAGTTATTGAGCAGCTGCCATGCTTGGTGGAACCTCTGTGACTTTAGCTCATGGAATGGAAAGAGAAGCTGGTCTTCCCAATCAGGCTAGTGGCTTATCTGGGGGGACTGAAGAGGGGGACAGAAGCTGAGGAAGCATATATACTTTGCGAAGTAATGTGATATTTGCACTATGCCCAAATCACATAACGTCTTACTTCACAGAACATATCGTGGATGTTAAGTTATGCATGACTATACATACACATTATTTCCTCTAGAATTAGACAAACTAAGTCTTCCCAAAGGAAGTTAATAAAATCTTGCCTGATAATTCATTTTGCTTTTATGTAGATTCTTTTTTTATTGACTATTTTAAACTTATTTCTACAGATAAAGGGAGTTTTGTGAGACTAAATTACTCTGAAGAATCAAATAGAGACATTTTTATCATTGTATCATTAATTCATAACTTGGAATATAGTGCACTTGCTTTGGCACTGGATGGAATAAAAACATGCCTTTGATATTAGTAAGGCATTTGCAACTATTATTCCTTGATGACTTTATCAAAACCAGAAAACAAACCCTTTGCCATTGAATCTGTTCCAACTCATGGCCACCTCACATATTTCGGAGTCAAATTGCTCTCCATAGGGTTTTCAATGACTGTAATTTTACAGAAGTAGATCATCAAACCTTTCTTCCATGGGGCCACTGGGTGGATTTGAACCCCCATACTTTTGTTAGTAATTGAATGTGAATTTGAAAACTTGGCGTGTCCCCAGCTATTAAATATAATTTAATCTTTCTCCCTGGGGTCATTATGTTGATAAATGTGAGAACAGTGAGATAAATATGGATATAACTCAGAAAATCTGTGAATTGAAACAAGAAAGTCAACATATGTGTTTTATTATTTTTCAAATATTTTTGACTGATATTAGTTTGAACTCTTTCAACTTTTCTTATGCCCAATTTTATTTGTACTTCCTACTTACTCTTTTATTTGAGGTCAAAATTGTGTGTCTTAGGAAACAAAATGTATTTGATTAATAGATGCTATACGACTAATTCTCATTTTGCCATTACTAACATAATTTCCCATTGCCATCCAGCTGATTCCAACTCACAGTGGCCCTATCGTACAAAGTAGAACTGCCCCACTGGGTTTCCAAGGAGTGGTTAGTGGAATCAAGCTGATGACCTTTTCGTTGGTAGCCATAGCTTTTAACCACTGCTTCAGAATATTATTATTCTGCATCATTTAGTGCTGATTAATCCCTATTATGTGTAAAAATTTCTACCCTAACGCTATTGAATCCTTATTTTTTCATGTGGTGACATAATTAGAAAATTAACTATTGGACCTAAAATTATGTAAAAAAAAAAATACAGTAACATCTCGCTTAATGTCCATGATACTGAACATTCTGTGAAATAGGATTTTATGTGATTTGGACATTGTGCCAATACCATATTATATACAGGCTGTCCCCAGGTTATGAACATACTACTTAAAACAGCCTGTAGTTATGAACCAACCCTCATAAAGACTATTACATTAAAACCTTATGGGAGCCCACTACTGGTTGTCCTCATCTCTGCTGTTGCTGCTGCTGGAGCTGCTGGCAGAGGCTGGAATAATGGGTGGCAGTGGCCGACGTGGCTCAGAGCTCAGTGAGGGGAGCAAGAGGAAGTGAGCAAGGAAGAAACCAGAGAGTGTCTGCCCCGGCTGGCTATTCTGCCAGCCTAAGGAGCAGGAGCATCCTGGCCCTTGCAGCACCTCCCACCACCCTCCACCCCACCTACAAACTGGACAAAAACAAAGAGCCCTGACCCAGAGCCATGCCCTCTGTCTCACCTGCCTGTATCCCACCCATGTTTCAGTGCTGCAACAGTCTGGATTTGAGGTCTTTAAAACCATTAAAAAAAAAAAAAATAGGAGGAAATAAATGAAAGGAGAGCTGACCACCCTTTAAAAAAAAACAAACAACTTACGGGACCACAGACCTATATGTGGTCAGACTACGCCAACAGAAGTTATGTGGTGCATGATTGTATATACACACAGAGAGAAAATACATGTGTATCTAAAATGATACACATAGTCAAGGTTATCCCAAGGTTAAAACGTGAAGTGTGTCTTTTGGTGCTTTTCCTTATTTTGTGAACTTTCCTTTTCTCCGCATTGCATAGACTGCTATTTCATCAACCTTGAGGCTTTTTCCTCTTTTTCACCTGTCAATTCAGGAGTCCCTACCCCCTTTTTCTTTCTTCTTTTCCTCTGTTTATGTTTTTTGTTTTTCTTCCTGTGTACTGCCCTCCCACTGCCGTCCCTCTCTTCCTTTTTCTGTCCCTTCTTTCTTCCCTTTGTTATGATTTTTTTTCTTGTAGCCCATTTGCCTCTAGAAAGGGTTTAAGGTAGCTAATGATAATATTACTAGAATTCCTCTTGTTAGAAAAATCTATTGTTAAGGAATTAAAAATTTATGGTGGACAACATTAATCTTCTATTTGGGAGATTAAGCATAAGGCAAACCCATGGAAAGCCTTTGTGGATTTTATTTTTAATGTCCATCATATATAACAGCAAGATTGCATGCTAAATAAGGAGGCTATTAATGATATTTTATGGCTCCTTATTGATGAATTATATACCAGTATTTTTCATTTATCACACCCTCATTTCAAGATTTAATTTTTTAGGATCTTTAACTCATAAAATTTTAATGTGATACAACTATTTTTCTTTTCCAGCGTCTTTTAACATTTCACTGTTGGATTTTTCAATCTTTTTAACTAGCTAAGAATATGTCCTTGATTAGAAATCCTCTTATTTGTAAGAAGGCATACATAGGCAAATCCATATATACTGCAATTTTTTATAAGGAACATTTGTGATTGAAGAAGAAACTTTCTATGTTATGTTATGCCTTATTGAACTAAGCTGAAGTGTTCTTAGTCTGTTCCCTTTCTGAATCTTTCAGTTTGGTGTATAACTAAATCTTATAAATGAATCCAGGTTAATTTGATATCCATTTCTTAATGATGAGTCACAGGCCGGGTTTTTTTTCTTACCATATGGGGTGAGGCTTGTATGATTTTCAAGTTTGATTAGCAGAGAGATTCTGCAATAGACATTTTGTGTGAGAAATACCTTGAGAGTGATCTTTGTTGACTTTCAAATATGATTGCCTAATTGTGGTCTTTATTTATTTACTAGGACTAGCTACAAAGCTACTTTACCTAAAGCTATAGTTGTACATAACAATGTCAAATTGAATTGGATTGATGTTAGCCTGATTATGTTCCATCTTATCTTATTTTTATAAAAGGCATGAGTATCATTTAAATAAAACTAATCTATTAAATACTGTTGTGAAATTTTATGCTAAGAAAAAAAAAAAAAACACTTTAATTCCAGTAGAGAGATACCATTCATTTAGAAAGCACTTTTCCCTATTATGTGAATTGTAGCCTCTGCGTTTCCAGGTGGCATGTGATTTCTTTTAGAATTCAACATGATTATATTTTTGATTTGTCTGAGATATAGAAATAAAATTAAGTAAGGTAGCACGATTCCATCTTCTCCTGGTGAAGATATGATACTCAAGTATGAACTGTGCACACATCCTATGTAAAGCCTGGGTAGATGAAAAAAGAAATATTCCAGTAAAAGGGCTGTCAATAAATATAACATTGATATATGCAATATGTCCTTTATAAACTTCACAGATATTTTCAACATTGGCCAACTTTGGCCCATCTGTATTTAAATTGGTAATGCTTTTTAAAGTATGAGTTCGGTGGAATTTTTGAATTGGCAGAGGCATTCAGTTATGTGTTATACTAATCCTTACTGATGAAATCCATTTGTATTCAACCTTAAAAAAAAAGCAAATCTCATATGTAATCCTCTAAAGGAGCTCAAGGATAATTGTATTGAAAAGAATACTTACTCTGAAGTATGACTTATTACTTGATTTTATTTTCTTCATTGTCTTGGATACAAATCATACATTGACTTCATATTCTTCCTTTTGTTATATGTTTTAAATCCTTTCTTTATTGATGATTTTTTTAAATGATCTTAAAAGTACTTATTTATGATTTTTGTTTAAAGAAATCAATGATATTAAAACTGTGCCTGTTGAAACCAAATCAACATAAGCAAACGACCTATTTAAAATATGAAATGCTCTTTGCATTTTATGTACCTACCTATAGTTCTTGTATGTCACTTTGCTATTGTCTATTTTTTTTTTTTTTTTATGGTTTATAAGCATAACTGTAGTGGAATATCATAATTACTAATTCTATTTCTTAGGGTCACTCGATAATTCTTTCAATATTCTGAAATACTAGAAATGCAATTCACCTATCCCTAAATAATTTATTAGGGATGTAGTATTATTTCATATATATCATCATCATGACATCTTATGGTAGCTATGGCCTGCATTACTTGGTAGATCAGCAGAGGTGATCTCACAAAGGACCTGGTATGGCTTTTGGTACATGTGTCATTTATCTAGTTGGTTATGTCAAGCAGCCTCAAAGCATTTTAAAGAACATTTAAATCAGAGAATTTATAGGATACTCCAAGGTGTGATTAAAAATAATTATTCAAAAACACAGTAGTAGTTCAATTTGACTCATTATTTTCCCTGTCTACAGGGTAGAGTTCCATTGTGATTACTCATGGATGAAGAGCGACCATTTTAGATACAGATTCTGACTTAGAGGGACTATGCAGACCACACCTGAGATGACATCTGGGCTCACTGGGGAAGGGTACAGTGATCATCTTGAATATCTATCTTTATCATGAGATTAGGAGGGAAAATAGTAGATGGACTTCTCATGTATGCCACACCTCTCTCGTAAATGTGACAAAACCTGGTTACTAGATTCTAGTTATCAAAATATTGGGATATTCCCAAATTGTAGGCTCTGAGAACTTATCTATTTCTGAAGATAAAGGCAGACCCTTTTTTCTCTGCTTGTTTCTCAAAATCTGGTCTACACATCATATTTATTCAGAATCTCTTGGAATTTTTGTCCAAACTGATGTTTCCTGGAGTCTGCCCCAAATGTATTAAATTATAGCTCTGAAGATAGGACTCTAAGAGTCTGAATTTTAAATAAACACCCCTGGTGATACCTACACAAACTGAAGAATAAAACAACTGCTCCAATAGTTTGATTCACTTAGTTCCCATCTGTTATAGGGAGTAGTTCAATACCCAGAGTGTGGAAATGTAAGATGCCCATGGCTAATTACTTTTTGTTTGTTTGTTTATCACTAGGAAATGTACTTTAATAACCTTTGACCAAGGCAGAAAAACTCTAAAAGATCCCTGCTCAGACGTATACCATTATTTTATAGGTTAAATAATTCTCCTTTGTATACTACTCTCGGATTCACCTATATATCAGTACCTACCCACCATACAACACACAAGTTTGTGTTTCCATCAACTCCTTTCTGGATTAGTGCAATAATATCTGTCTCCTGTGTACGTCTCGTCTCTAATCATGTTTTTCTAGTGCCTTGGTGAGAAGAATGGTCCCTTCTTTGCTAGACACGCATCCTCCTGAGATAGTATTTTTTAAGTAGAATGGGAATAAGAAAACTCCTGAGAAACAGCAGAAGCAATTATGACTGTATAAAACAGTGGAAACCAAAACAATGTGTCAACATAATTTCCTTAATTTGAATTTTTTTGTTTTTTTGGTGGCAAGTATTGAAGAATGTTTCTTCCATCAAACTCTGAGCAGCTTTAGACAGGGGTTATTTTTCACTCAGGTTTCTATTTGCAGAGCTTTGTGCAGTGACTGGCATATAGTATTTATATTTCAAATGTTTTATAAATGAATGCATTTTAGCCTGTAATATTCAGTAAACTTTTATCAGCCATCGGTTTTAACCACAACTACATAAAATCAATCGGATTTATTAACCTTTTCTCTGAAGCATTAATTTTTCTTTCATCTCCAAATCCTAGGTTATGTTCATGGCCTGATAATTATATCTTTGTAGAATTAACATTCTGTAAAACCAGGCTTAAAATAAGATTGGGGAATCTGGCTCAAGTAGAAATTTCCACTACGAATATGCCACCTTGCCATTTCTTTGATCTTTACTGTTTCTGTTGTGAACTTCTCTCCAAGTTTTTTTTTTTTTCCTTGTTGGTTATTTAAATTCCTTAGATTTAGTTACAACTAAAGGCTTTTCATATTTTAAATCTTCTCTTACTCACTGTGTTCTCTGATTTATTACTTCTGAGGTTCTATGATCTATTCTATTACTTTTCCCTAGAGAATCTTATTCAATCATGAAATTCTAAACATGTAAGTTAAAACACACCTTTTTGAAATAGAATTGGGTGATAAATTTCTCACCTCTTCCTAAAATACTTTTCAAAACCTGTTAACATGATGCTAATTGCTGTTTTGAATAATTACATCACCCTTGAAAAGTAAAATGTGACTTCCCTTTAACTGAATCTGCTTATTATTGAAACGTGTTTCTAAAGAACAGAGGGGTAAAGGATGTCACAGGTTACCAAACAAAAACACCTGGTGTGTTGTTGATTCCTCCCCTCTCGTGTATGGCCTTCAGTGCTGGTGCCATGCTCCTTTGCATCAGAGCATGATTCTTCCCATGGTCCTTCCTGAGCTCTTGCTCTTTTTCTTTCACAGAGCGAAGCCATGCCATCTTATCTCACAGTGCAAATAGTTTACTATTGGATGCGATCCACTCCTTCAGTATTTCAGCTACAGAAATAAGGAGTCCTTCTTTTCCCATTGAGATTAGACCCGGGAAGATTTTAACTGATACCATCAAAACAAACAAAAAAATGACTCATAGCAACGCTATAGGACAGAGTAGAGCTGCCCCATAGGGTTTTCACGGAACAGCTGGTAGATTCAAACTGCTGACCTTTTGGTTAGCAGCTGAGGTCTTTAATCACTGCCCCACCAGGGCTGTTAAGTGGTCTACAAAAGAAATTAGTTTCTATACATGTAATCCAGTTTTTTTGGAAAATGTTCAAAGTGAGTGTCTATGTATTTAGGAAATTACTTTGCTATTCAGTAGTAGTCTTTATGACCCACGCTTGTTGCAAAATCTCAGTCCCGGGTATTTCTGACAGACTCCCTTTTCCCACAAGGTAGCTTTTCCTAGAGACCCACTGAGGACTTATGTAAATGGAAAATCTATCAGCTTGCCTAACAACCAGAAGGATATAGCAACAGAATATCTAAATATTATTGTTCATTCCATGGTCCTATTAATAAAGTTCACAGCTTTACCTGGCATAGACCAGAAATTGAAAGAATGAAAAGTACAAGAAGATTTGACAACATGTCACCTTAGACTGAAAAGCTGAAATTAACTTTAGGATGATTTAGGCTCTAAAACGTTTTCCTTCAACTATCCATTCAAAAAAAATGAGTGAGTACTATTATTTGCTAAATAGTTTTCCATGTACTGGGAATACTTAAGTTAACGAAAGAGATAAGATCTTTTACATCATGAAGCTTAGATACAAGAGGAGCAGAAAAACAGTATAAAATAAACATAACAAGTAAATTATATTATATTTTGGAGATTGAAATGAGATTTTTAAAATTATATATAGAGAGCAGGGTATGGTTACTCTGTTATGCTGGGTGGGGAAGGAGGCTACAATATTGAATGGAGTAGTTGGAATAGAACCACTGAGAATATAAAACTGGTCTAGCTTTGGAAGACAAAACAGCTAATCATTATCGTGTCTGAGGAAAGAGCATTCTAAGCAGAGGTGACAGACGGTGCTCAGGTCTCAGATACTCTTGTATATTGAGTACCAAAACCAAACCAAACCCATTGACATCAAATCTATTCTGACTCATCGAGACCCTATAGGACAGAATAGAACTGCCCCATAGAGTTTCCAAGGAGTGCCTGGCAGATTCAAACGGCTGGCTCTTTGGTTAGCAGCCATAGGACTTAATCACTATGCCACAAGTGTCAGTAGGGGGAAAACAGAAATAAGTATTAGAGACATTATTTGCAGAAGGTTTAGCATGATGTTAAAATGTCAAAGGTTTTTGAATGATACCCATTATTATGAAAGAGGACCTGGGTTATAGAAAGATGAAATCACCTGGAAAATAGGAGTGTATTATCTTCCTGTGTCTGCAGTAACAAAATGCCATAAACTTGGTGGCTTAAAACAATAGACTTGTATTCCCTCATAGTCCTAGAGGCCACAAGTCTGAAATCAGTATCACTGGATCAAAATCAAGGTGTCAGCCACTTCCAGCTTCTGGTGGCTGCCAGCATTCCTTGACTTTTGGCTGCATCATTCCAGTTTGAAGGTCAGCATGTTCAAATCACTCTACTTCACTAGCCTTCTCTCTGTGTGTCAAATCTCCCTCTGCCTCTCTTAATAGGACACTTGTGATTGCATCTAGGTTTTACCCAGAAGATCCAGGATACTCTCCCCATCTCAAGACCCTTTATCACATTTACAAAGACACTTTTCCTAATGAAGGTAACGTTTACAGCTTCCAGGAATTAAGGCCTTAGATATTTGGGGGTTGTTATTCAGCCTAATTCCAAGAGTTAGGGAATTAGGTCATCATTGTAATTTTCGAAGGTATAAAATTAATTCTAAAGATTTCCTATAAAATAAACTTACTGGGATTATTTTGCAGCAAATAATTTGCAATTCCACCTATACTAAGAAAGTAAAGGCCTTATTCGAGGAGAGAGAAGATTTGCTTTGTAGGATCCCAAATTACAATTAGTTTTTAATACAGCTTCTCATCAGTTCGTCCCCTTCCTCTCCCCAAAATGCACGTGAAGCATGAGGGTGTCATTTTTTTAACCTACCTTGTCCTTACAAGCTTCTACAATTTTATCATCTTCTTCATCCAAGCCTTTTCACTGAAGAATTTAAGGTTTTAGTATGCTTGTTGACATAAGGCTTAGGGCCTAAATCCTAGGATCTACACCCTACACACCATATACTCATATTGATAGGCACTAGGTCCAGAGGCATGTGCTGTTTTTATTATTCATTTATTCATAAACAAAATTAGCCTAACTCAAATAAAATATAAGATTATTATACTGGTGAATGGGTTATACAATCTCACCCTTCTTTGAAACACTAAGTGAAATGAGTGTGAAGAAGAATCAAGTTAGAATTTCTTATTAATTCTATTTTGATTTTAGACCTCCGTGATTCCCCACTTGTCAAGCAATGTTCCCAGAAAAGCTTTCCTCATGGAGAAAGTCCAGGATTTAGAGTTGTCACCAGAAGAAACTGTCCCTTTCTATTTTGGTAGGACCTACAGTCTTTTTTTTTTTTTTTTACAGTCTTAATAAGGAGTCTTTGTGGCACAATGGTTAAGCACTTGGCTGCTAACTGAAAGGCAGGCAGTTCGAACCCACCAGCCACTCCATGGGTGAAAGATGTGGCATTCAGCTTCGGTAAAAATTACAACCTAGGAAACTCTATGGGGAAGTCATACTCTGTTCTGTAGGGTCCCTGTGAATCAGAATTAACTCGACAGTAAATAGTTTGGATTTGGTACAATTTTTTTTTTTTTATTGTCCTGGGGTTTCAGGTTTTTATGTATAAAGCGACATAAAGTGTGTTCACCAAATCCTACCTGGGACCCTGAGGCCTGGCTGTGAAGCTGGAAGGTGACTTCTGGTGATTACATTTCTCTGGCCCCATGTCCCAGGCTCTGGAGGCTCTTTTTGCCTCTATACACTAGAAGCTGCACTGTCTGCACAGGCCGACTCCTCCCTGCTCTGCTTTCTCTTCACAATGTAGTGAGCCATGGGAGGAAGCTTTGTCCAAGTGGAGTCAGAAATGGAAGCAATTATATTTGACTCTGCACTCTTAAAACACTGAATCCAATTTAAATACAGAGCATAATACTGTTCTCAAATTACTGCTTTATTTTGATTATCTACAAAGCTCTTTAAATTCTACTTCCTCTGTAAAATCTTATCTAAATTTAAAAAGTGATGAGGCTATCTCTAATCTTCCTTTCCACACCTGTTATAATTCACAGTTTATTAGGAAGTGACATTAATGCTGGCATTTCTTTAATCATTTGAATGGTCTTTTTGTATAATTATTCATACATTCCTGTCATATCTGCAATTCTTACTGAGTCATGTCTGTGGTCTGAGTGTGGGAAGGATCTAGGGATATTTCTTTTACATCACGTAGTTCCTAGCACAAAGGGACACTTTAAAAAATTGCTTTCTGATGACAGTGATTTGGGAAAGTGTCAGTCATTTGATTTAAAATTAAGCACATGTGAATTCCACTTCAGTTGGCAGAACTAGAGATTGAAATGTGATCATTTTAAATGAATGCAAATTCTTGGAAAATTCAGACTATCAAATGAATGCCATAGTATGAAGTATCACACTGGAAAATAATATGGTATAACAATGATGCTTATGGCAACTTTCATAATAGGATTGTGTAGTCAGTAGATGGCACTATTTTATTAATATCCACTGACCACTTCCTTAACTGTTATAAAATGCATCAATAATAGTTTCTTTTTAGATCAGACTTAATGGTCTGACTGAGACTAGAGGGACCCCGGAGGTTATAGTCCCTGGACCTTCTGTTAGCCCAAGACTGGAACCATTCCCAAATCCAACTCTTCAGACAGGACTGTAAGAAAATGATACTGGTGAGGAGTGAGCTTCTTGGCTCAAGTAGACACATGAGACTACGTGGGTAACTCCTATCTGGAGGCAAGACGAGAAGGCAGAGTGAGACAGGAGCTGGTTGAAAGGACACAGGGATACAGGGTGGAGAGGAGGAGTGCGCTGTCTCATTAGGGAGAGAGCAAATAGAAATAGATTAAAAAAAAAAAATTTTTTTTTTTTCAAGGTGTGTATGAGTTTTTGTATGAGAGGCTCGTAAACTTTTACTTAAAGCACAAAAAAATAAAGAAGAAAAATAGTTTCTTTTTAATTATTTTAACAAAATTGCATGGTTGTTTTATAAACAGCTTATCAAATGAATAAACTTGATTGCCTGTTGTGGTGACTTTTTGCACATAACCAGAGAACAATTTAGGATGACAGAAAAAAGAAAATTTCAATATTATCAAATCGGGCTTGAAATGTGTGTTCAACCTGACAGATATCTAGAAAGAGTTATTACAAACATGTTCCTTTTAATAAAATTTATTGTTTATTACGTATAAGAGATTGCTGTTCCTGGTGTTATCTTGTCCCATCCAGGTTATTCTGGTTCATGGCGGCCCCAGGTGTTACAGAGTATGTGCTGCTAAATATTCTCTTGGCTGTAATCTTGAGGCAAGCAATTTGCCAGGCCTTTTATTCCGAGGTGCTGGCGGGTGAGTTTAAACTCTCAACTTCTCAGTTAACAGTGGAGGTTAAACCCTTTGTGCTACCCAGGAACTTCATAAGAGATTTAAAAACAGAATCCAATATAAGTTATCTGACCTGGTTTGACTTGCTAGAATTCGTTTCAACCCACAATTCTGGACAGTCACATGACCTCTATAGTGACTGAAACAACAAATCCTCAAATGAAAGTGTGGGCGAATGGGAAGAGAACAGCATGAAAGAATCAGAACAGATGGTTTTATAGGAAGTAGACTAGCAGAAGTAAAAAGAGGACCAGTAATATGGTAGGTAAACACAATATCTTCTATGAATGTATTAGTAGCTGATATTGATTGTAATGTAAATATATATTTATACTCATTCACTAGTACAATTTAAAAGGACATTTTTGTCATGAAATGAGAGCTGGCAGTAATGAAAAGTGAAAGACCACATGCAAGTAAAGCAAACAATGGTTGAATTAAAAAATTAAAAAAAGGAGGAAAATCGTTGCGTTCTTAAGAGAACAGAATACCAAGTTAGTGAAGAAGAGCATGCATAAAAATTTCCTTCTGAACTCATAAGAAAAGGAAAAGGGAATTATAAAATTATCAAGAAGGATGAAATATGGAAGGCTGATCTAGGCCCTCCAATGTATGTATGGTAAGATTTCCAGAAGACAATAGAGTGATAATGAGATCAGCAATGATAAAATATATAGTGAATCGATAAGACTTATTGACTACCAGGAAAAAATAATATTAATGAAAAAAGATCCAATAAGGGAGAAAAGTTAGTTTAACTGCTTTGGAACAAACGCCAGGCAAGCTTAGACATCTCAACAACACTAAGCACAAAAAGGCAATGAGCAAAAGCACAGAGAATTAGAGGGAAAGGATTGGGAGCCAAGAACTCTGTACCTGAACAAAGGAGCACTTATGTTCAAGAGCAAAATACAATCTCACTTACGTAAGGCACAGAACAAGCACACTCACTTGATTCTTCTTTCGCCGAGCTAGTTCATTGCCTGTTCTCTCTGTCAGTGTTGAACTACCCTGAATTTTCCAAATGAGCCACAGTGCTTCTCACTTATACCTTGAATATGTGCTCACTGCTTCCTGTGTTTGGAACACTCTTTTTTCTTCCTCCTCTTTGACTCCAAAAAACAAAGCAAACCCGTCGCCATAGAGTCGATTCTGACTTAGAGAAACTATGAGGACAGAGTCGAACTGCTCCACAGGGTGCCCAAGGAGTGCCTGGTGGATTTGAACTGCCAATTTTGTGACTAGCAGCCCAGCTCCTAACCACTGCACCACCAGGGCTTCCCTCTTTCTTCATGTCTCACTTTAAAAAGAAAAATAAAATGCTCCAAAACAGATCTAGCCATTCCTTTTCAGAATTTCCATAGCGTTTTAAATTGACCTGTATTTTAGCACGTAGCACATCATATAGTAATTGACTGTGCTTCTACACCCTCAAGCTGTAATACCTTTGTATACTGTTGTGTGCTCAAAAGCTAGTAAAATGACTCGCTAAATAGGTACATTTTCTGAATTACTTTATGAAATACCGAATGCATGCAAGATGATGAATTAAAAATACTCAGTGAAATACTGCCACTGGTTAATTTTAGAATACACACACACGCACACACACAAAGACCTAACGAATACAGATGACAGTTTACTAAATTGGTAAAGAAAAGAACACAGATACAAGAAAATATATTCTTAATATGTTCATATCTATTTTACAGTCCATAGAGTAAAAGAGTGGATGTAAAGGCCAGTATGTGCTGTGTACATGATTAAGGCCAAACCCTGCTGCTTTTGTTTTCTGTGCCCACAGCTTCCATACAACATAGTAAGAGGAGTGATCGGACTTCAAGATAGCTATTTTGGGATTGTGCGATACAGGAAAATCAAACAATAAAACGTGAGTTTTATGCAGCTACTCTGATGATCAGGACAGGCTGTCTGGCAGGACATTTCCTGCCTGGAGGAATAGATAAGGGATTCATTCAATCTGTAGGTGAGTCTAAGACTGTATTTAAAATGGTTTTCTGAAAAGGATTTTTTTAAGCTTTATAGTTTTGTTGTTGTTGTTAGGTGCTGTCTACGGGATTTTCCTCTCATAACAACTTCAAGTGAGAGAGTAGAACTATTTCACAGGGTTTTTTACTCTGTAATCCACCACAGCCACTATGGGAAGTTTTATTCTGTCATATAGGGTCAGTATGAATCTGAATCGACACCACGGCAACAGGTTTGGCTTTTTGGTTTTCAGTAATCTTTCCAGGAGCAGATCACTAGGTCTTTCTCTTGCAGAGCCTCTGGGTGGGTTCCAACCCTCAACCTTTTGTTTAGTAGCCAAGGGCTTAATCATTGCACCACCAGGGCTCCTTAATACAGCTTTAGGATTACCAACTGATTAGACTCCTAGGAGAGCAGAGGATCTGCTAACATTACAAGGCTTTTGTAATTCACTTATTTGGAGCCTGGAGCCCAAAGTCAAGGTTAGATATGGCCATTGGGGTGTAAAATGTACGACCTCATTGTCTCAGCAAAGTCACTCAACTTTTGGAAAAGTTCAGTTAAAAAAAAAAAACAGGTCTGTGGGTGACACAGATGGTTTGCACTCAACTACTGACCTAAAGGTTGGTTCAAACTCACCCAGTGACATCACTGAGGAAAGGCCTGATGATCCGCTTTGGTAAAGATTACAGTCAGGAAAAGTCTATGGAACTTGAATTCTACCAAGCAAGTCAGCAGAACACATTACATTAGCCCTCCAAAACAAACCCAACCCATTGCCATCGAGTCGATTCTGACTCATAGTAACCTTACAGGACAGAGTAAAACAGCCCCATAGGGTTTCTAAAGAGCACCTCATGGACTTGAACTGCTGACCTTTTAGTTAGCAGTCATAGCTATTAACCACTATGCCACCAGAATTTCCTACATTAACCCCCCCAAGGCTTTGAAAATAATCTTCTGTTCTCTGAGACAAGTTACACAATGGCCCTGCCCTCCAGACTCTAGGTATTGGCTACATTCTTCAGATTCTCAGTGGAGGCCCCTGGGCCCTAGGCTTCAGCTCTGCCTTCCAAGCTCACTGGGACAGCAACTCTGCTCCGTCGACTTTAGGGATGCCATTCTCCTAGTCCATCTGAGTGGCAACTCTACCCTTAGAAACTCCAGAGGCCATGGCTCCATCCTTTGAAACCCCTGAGGTCATGGTCATACCTTTTGGGACTAAGGCAGCTCAACTTTTTGTGCTCCTTGTCTTTTCAGCTTCTGCTTCCTGGTTTCTCAGGCCTCATACCTGCATCTGTCCCGCTGGGGCAAGTGTTCCAAAGCTCTGTTGCTCCACCGATAAGGCACACCACTCCACCAGGAAACCTCCTGCATGCAGTCATTCAGCTCTCTCGCTCTGTAGGTTGGGTTTAACACTGCCTGGTGCTGGTCTTCTAGTTCTGCTGCTGCTCCTCTGCTGCTGCAAGTTCTCTGCTGCTGTGGGTCCTCTGAAGCTGCCACTCCTCTATCCATTAACAGTTTCAAAACCACTTCCACATATTAGGTATCTGTTAGAGCAGCACCCCACTCTCTTGGTAGCAAGTTCTGTCTTAGTCATCTAGTGCTGCTGTAACAGAACTATCACAAGTGGATGACTTTAACAAAGACAAATTTATTTCTTCACAGTAAAGTAGGTGAAAAGCCCAAATTCAGGGCGTCAGCTCCAAGGGAAGGTTTTCTCTCTCTGTCAGCCTTCTTATTAATCGTCCTCCAAACTAGGAACTTCTCTGAGCAAGGACCCAGTGTCTAAAGGACATACTGTACTCCCGCCATTGCTTTTTTGGTGCTATGAGGTCCCTGGTCTCTTTATTCATTTCTCTCTTTTATATCTCAAGAGATTGCCTCAAGACACAATGCAATCTTATAGATTGAGTCCTGCCTCACTAATACAGCTGCCGCCCATCCTCCCTCATTAACATCATAGAGGCAGGATTTACAACATATAGGCAAATCACATAATACCAGGAATCAAGGTCCAGCCAAATTGATACACACATTTTTGAGGGGACAAAATTCAATCCATGACATTTGTAATCACAGAAAGCACTAAAAGATGGTTACTGATATTACCATGAGTTTACATGTGAACAAACACACAGTAGTTGAGTAAGTTAGACGAAGGGCGCACAGCTAGTATGAGTGAGAACTGGTATTCACACCCAAGTACTGTTTCTCCAAAGTCCACAGTATTACTATAATTATGACTGTGACTATGTAATATTTCTTCCCCCAAATGAAGGTATATCACCTAAAACCCATTCTAACAAATAGTAAAATCTGCATCAAATTGATGACTATTACTTGAAAGTGAAAAATGCCTACTTGACTAAAAAGAAGTAGAAAACCAGTATAACAAGACAAGAAAAGAACAGGGCTGTCAGTTTTATGTTAAAAATTCTGTAAGCAAATATAGTTTGATTAGAAGTTTCTTTCAAATATTCAGTGTTTGAAACATTCAAGGAACAATTGATTTACACACAATATAAGCTCTTCCAGAACATGCCGGACAAGTGAGAACTTCTAATTGATATTTATAAAATCAGCAAAACTCATCTAAAAATATGACAATGATAGCATAAGAAAAGAAAAAAAAAAAAACATAACATTTCATATGAAGAGATAGTAGGACAAACTTTAAAGCTAATTAAAAGAATGAAAAACAAAATTTTATATACTATGTCTTTTTTTCTACTTAGAATTTTATCTTATACTCACCTCATCCCTCTCCAACATTGCTCTCAAAATAATTTATAGCATTTCAATAACTGCGGTGAATTGTGTCTTGGGAATTACATACCATAAAGCCCTTCTATTCTCTTACTGCAAGGTCTAGAAGTCTTATAATTGCATCTCTTCCAATAAAACGCAAGATTTTCAAGAGAAAAGAAGCAGGAATCATTATTACTCCATTGCCAATAGGGGCAACATCGATAGTCTTTTAAACATGCAGCCATAAAATTTTACCAATTTTTATGAGTTCACCTATGAATCATCTGTTTCAGGAGCATGATCATTATTGGAAGTTTCCTGTGAATCTTGGATGTTATGGATTGAATGGTGTCCCCCAAAAATGTGTATCAATTTCGCTAGGCCATGGTTCCCAGTATTGTGTGATTATCCACCATTTTGTCATCTGATGTGATTTTCCTATGTGTTGTAAATTCTACTTCTATGATGTTAATGAGGCAGGATTACAGTCAGTTACGTTAATGAGTCAGAACTCAATCTACAGGATTAGGTTGTGTTTTAAGTCAATCTCTTTTGAGATATAAAAGAGATAAGTGAGCAGAAAGACGTGGGGACCTCATAGCACCAAGAAAGAAGCACTGGGAGCATAGCATGTCCTTTAGACCTGGGGTCCCTGTGCTGAGAAGCTCCTAGTCCAGGAGAACATTGATGACAAGGACACCTTTCTCCAGAGCTGACAGAGAAAGCCTTTCCCTGGAGTTGGCACCTTGAATTTGGACTTCTAGCTTCTTAGATTGGGAGAGAATAAATTTCTCTTTGTTAAAGCCATCCACTTGTGGTATTTCTGTTACAGTAGCATGAGATAACCAAACACTGGACTTCCAGATTCCCTGAATGATGGCAACCTTTTTAATAGTATGTCAGCCTCTAAATGTCTGTATTAAACACCTTCTAGCCTGAAAAAATCTAGAGTGTTTGCTGTTTTCCTGTTGTATTTTTGACTAGTATATGTACATGATGTGGTCCTTACAGAGACTATAAAATGGAATCTAAGAAGGGTATTATCTTTAGTTAGCTGGACCGGTATAACAGATATATCACAAGTTGTTGGCTTTAAAGAAGAGAAATTAATTTTCTTACAGTTTAGAAGGCTAGGAGTCCAAATATGGGGGGTCAAGTCTAGGAAAACCTTTCTTTCTCTCTGCTCTAGGGGAAAGTCCTTATCTCTTTTCAGTTTCTGTTCCTAAATTCCCATGTCCTGTATCTTCCTTTTCATTTGTGCCTTCTTGCTTGCTTGTTGAATCTACTCTTTTATATTGCAAAAGAGATCGATTAAGACACACCCTACACTAACACTGCCTCATTAACGTAACAAAAAACCCATTCCCAAATGGAATTATAGCCACAGATATAAGGATTAGGATTTATAGCCCATATTTTGGGGGGACATGATTCAATCCATAACAGCAATCCTCACATGACATCTGTCTTTCCCTGTCTGTGCTTGTCTCTGTGTCTCAGCTGCTCATTTTATAACTCAGAAGCAATTATGTTTAGGACACATCCTACACTTTATGGTCTCATGAATGTAACATTAGGAAATGTTATTCCTTCCTGGAATAGACAGGGAGGAAGCAAGACTGGTCAGAGGGGGAAGCGGAGCTGCACTGCAGGTCAAACACACAGGGTGTCCAGGAGCCGACATGGCCTATCACATATTGGCTCCAAATGGCTTGGACTCTATACCTCATCATGATTGGTCATTTGGTATGCACTTCCCCTAGAGTGGTAGGACATTAAATGAGGCAATTTTTTTGTAGCTGAGGTGGTCCTTGAAAGGTCTGACAGAGCTCCCAGCATCTGTGACAACTTTTTTTTTTTGATGGTGGGGGCAGGAGGTTGAATTTGAGCAGCATATCCCCACTCCATGTCCAGCACACAAGCTATTGCTTATGTTCAAATTTAAATTTGGCTTGAAGGGTATACATGTAAGCATAACCAAAAGGGTAGATTGTACCTGTTTTTCTGTTGGTGACTTAACGCCATTTACTCTTTATGCCTTCTAATATATTTTAGGAGCTGGAAGACTGGTAACTACATCCTGCCAATTTGAAGGAATCATGTGGCAGTTTGAGGGTGAAATGTAGGCAGAAGTAATCAGTTTTTATGGCAGCGGCAGACAGGTGGTTGGGTATAGGCAGCTATAAAGTTTTGTCTGGGGATCCCAGTTGTTCTGAAAAATCACTCATTTCAGCACTGTAGACAACTGTGACTGTTGGTGATGATTTAGGAAATAATACTGGAGTCATTATTCTCTGTCCTTGAGCACAGAGAATGTGACCTAGCTGGAACTGGACTCACAAGGACCCATAAGGACACAACAACTGGACCCTGAGGTAAAAGACAATAGCTAAGATAATCTTGGAAAATAACTTTTAGGGAACTTTTCACTTAAGCCAATCAACCAAAATACAAAAGACTTTCCACTCTCATATTTTTCTATTAGCATTTAGTGAATAGAAAATTTGTTGGACCAGTGAAGACCCCTCTTGACTGTCATTACTGAAACCTGTACCAATGATTGTTAAGAAAGACAATTCAAAATGTAGGATCGCAGTTTCTAGCTAATCTGTGAAAAGGTGAAGCTTTCAATTGTTTTGCCCGTTTTGTAAAGTTAATATATACTGATGACTCTGTAACTTCCCTTGGACTCAGGCAGACATGGCTGTGACAGCATGCTTGTCCGTTTTCCCATTCTTGACTTTTGCAGTATTTCCTTGAACTCAGCGGCATAGTGGTTAAGAGCTACAGCAGCTAACTGAAAGGTCAGTAGTTCAAATCCACCGGGAGCCCCTTGGGGCAGTTCTACTCTGTCCTATAGGGTCGCTATGAGTTGGAATCAACTCAGTGGCAAAGGATTGGTTTGGTTTTTTTTGGATAGACCTGGCTCTAGCAGCATGCTTGTCCATTTTCTTACTCTTGCCTATTCTGTAATATTCCTTGGACTCAGGCATTACTCTGGCAGCATGGTTGTTTGTTTCCTACGTTTGCCTTTTTGAATATACACTAAATAAAACTTTCTTTTTGGTATGCTAAACTTTTTGATTTTTTTTCCCTACAACAGTTAGTGACATAGTGTTTGCAGGATATTTCTGAAACTATGAATCCAGTCGACCTTGAGGAGACCTGGGCTGTGGAGCAGAAGCCGGCAAAGGAGGGGCCCTCTCTTTTGGACACAAGTGTTTGCACTCCATGCATGTCCCTTTGACACCTACGGGATGAGTGCTTTCAGAAAATGAGCCTTTGCTTATTCTTATTTGTTCTCTTTCTCATGTTTTCTCAAGTTTCGTTTGATATATTTGTTTGAAAAACCAGTTGTTTTATTAAGGAGAATGTTTCTTAGATTTTTGCTTGATCGTTTGGTTAGGAGTGGTATGTAGTAACTCTTTTGGTGAACTGCAATTTAGGTTCAGATTTGGACTTTTGAAATATTAAAGAGGTAATTCTATTTTCAAAGAGCTCTGAGTCACTATAAGCCACAAAAATTTGGGCACGGGTCGATGAGTAAAAGCCGTTAGGGAGGTTGCCAGTGCTCATGATGATCATCAAAGTCTCTCGTGACAGGATAAGGTGGTCATGAGACAGGCTAGAGCACTAGGTTGCCTGTTACCTGCAAGCAAACTGTCCTGTAATGAAAGTACACATGGGTCTAAGCAAAATACTGTCCAAACCCTGCAGTGTTCCTCGTTAGGTTTCTTCTTGTGGCTCAGAGAAAACCTGGAAAATAATGCTCTGTTTTGCCAAATTCCCAGGGAGAAGTGGCAGCTCCTGACCTGTTTTATAAAATTTGCAGGAAGAAGTGGTAGCCCCATATCTTTTTTGTGATATAGTTTCTCAATAAAGAATCACAATATTAAAATTAAAATCATCAATACCTTTAAAGTACTATCCAGTTAAAGGAACTAGTATATTTAAGGTCTAAAATAAGAGACTAGGTCTCTAGCCATCAAAATGAATTAAGTTAAAAAAAAAAAAAAAAGGAAACCAAAAAGCTTGAACCTTAGAGCTTAACATCTTTGATAAATGTACCAACACACTGGTTTGGGGTTCATATTTAAAAACACTATAAACTGAAAATACTGGAAGTAATTTGGAATTTCAGTGACCACTTTGGGAAAATGAGCCTTCATTTGTGTTGTCTTTTCTCTTTGGGGAACCTTTGCTTGATGGATAGGTTTTTTCAAAAGGTCTAATATTCCTCTATCTGAGGCTCTAGCAAGTTAAAAGTTTTATCTAGAGCATGTTTTTTTCTGTTGAATTAAGTTGATCTTACCAAAAATTTCTATATACATTTTAAGAAACTAGAATCCCCATATTCTTGTTTTGTGTGGTATTGTCTGGTGAGTTTATGTGGTCTTTCTGCTTCATTTTGTTCTGAGAGCTTGCTCCTAGTCTGCAGTGTTGCATCTAAGTTTCTGTCTTGTATCAGGCTGGAGGCTGTAGCTGAGAATTGCTGTTTTTTTTTTTTTTAATTAATTTTTATTAAGCTTCAAGTGAACAATTACCATTCCAATCAGTCTGTCACATGTAGGTTTACATACATCTTACTCCCTTCTCCCACTTGCTGTCCCCCTATTGAGTCAGCCCTTTCAGTCTCTCGTTTCGTGCCAATTTTACCATCTTCCCTCTCTCTCTATCTTCCCATCCCCCCTCCAGTCAAGAGTTGTCAACACACTCTCCAGTGTCCACCTGATTTAATTAGCTCCCTCTTTATCAGCATCTCCCCCCCCCTCCCCGCCCCGCTGACCAGTCCTTTTCATGCCTCATGAGTTGTCTTCGGGGATGGTTCCTGTCCTGTGTCATCAGACGTTCTGGGGAGCATTGTCTCTGGGATTCCTCTAGTCTCAATCATACCATTAGGTATGTTCTTTTCATGAGAATTTGGGGTCTGTATCCCATTGGTCTCCTGCTCCCTCAGAAGTTGTCTGTTGTCTTCCCTGACAGGGCAGACATCAATTGTGGCCAGGCACCAACTGGTTCTTCTGGTCTCAGGATAATGTAGGTCTCTGGTTCATGTGGCCCTTTCTGTCTCTTGGGTTCTTAGTTGTCGTGTGACCTTGGTGTTCTTCCTTTGCCTTTGCTCCAGGTGGGTTGAGACCAATTGATGTATCTTAGATGGCCGCTTGTTGGCATTTAGGACCCCAGGCGCCACAATTCAAAGTGGGATGCACAATGTTTTCATAATAGAATTATTTTGCCCATTGACTTAGAAGTCCCCTCAAACCAAGTTCCCCAGACCCCAGCCCCTGCTCCGCTGACCTTTGAAGCTTTCATTTTATCCCGGAAACCTCTTTGCTTTTAGTCCAGTCCAATTAGGCTGAACTTCGTTGTATTGAGTGTTGTCTTTCCCTTCACCCAAAGCAGTTTTTATCTACTGATTGATCAATAAAAAGCCCCCTCCCTCCCTCCCTCCTCCCCACTTTGTAACCACAAAAGTATGTATTCTTCTCCGTTTTTTCTATTTCTCAAGATCTTATAATAGTGGTCTTATACAATATTTGTCCTTTTGCAACTGACTCATTTCGCTCAGCATAATGCCTTCCAGATTCCTCCATGTTATGAAATGTTTCAGAGATTCGTCACTGTTCTTTATCGATGCATAGTATTCCATTGTGTGAATATACCACAATTTATTTACCCATTCATCCGTTGACGGACATCTTGGTTGCTTCCAGCTTTTTGCTATTGTAAACAGAGCTGCAATAAACATGGGTGTGCATATATCTGTTTGTGTGAAGGCTCTTGTATCTCTAGGGTATATTCCTAGGAGTGGGATTTCTGGGTTGTATGGTAGTTCTATTTCTAACTTTTTAAGATAACGCCAGATGGATTTCCAAAGTGGTTGTACCATTTTACAACCCCACCAGCAGTGTATGAGAGTTCCAATCTCTTCGCAGCCTCTCCAACATTTATTATTTTGTGTTTTTTGGATTAATGCCAGTCTAGTTGGTGTGAGATGGAATCTCATCATAGTTTTAATTTGCATTTCTCTAATGGCCAGTGATTGGGAGCATTTTCTCATGTATCTGTTGGCTGCCTGAATATCTTCTTTAGTGAAATGTGTGTTCATATCCTTTGCCCACTTCTTGATTGGGCTGTTTGTCTTTTTGTGGTTGAGTTTTGACAGAATCCTGTAGATTTTAGAGATCAGGCGCTGGTCTGAGATGTCATAGCTGAATATTCTTTCCCAGTCTGTAGGTGGTCTTTTTACTCTTTTGGTGAAGTCTTTAGATGAGCATAGGTGTTTGATTTTTAGGAGCTCCCAGTTATCTGGTTTCTCTTCATCATTTTTGGTAATGTTTTGTATTCTGTTTATGCCCTGTATTAGGGCTCCTAGGGTTGATCCTATTTTTTCTTCCATGATCTTTATCGTTTTAGTCTTTATGTTTAGGTCTTTGATCCACTTGGAGTTAGTTTTTGTGCATGGTGTGAGGTATGGGTCCTGTTTCATTCTTTTGCAAATGGATATCCAGGTATGCCAGCACCATTTGTTAAAAAGGCTATCATTTCCCCAATTGACTGACACTGGTCCTTTGTCAAATATCAGTTGCTCATACGTGGATGGATTTATATCTGGGTTCTCAATTCTGTTCCATTGGTCTATGTGCCTGTTGTTGTACCAGTACCAGGCTGTTTTGACTACTGTAGCTGTATAATAGGTTCTGAAATCAGGTAGAGTGAGGCCTCCCACTTTCTTCTTCTTTTTCAGTAATGTTTTGCTTATCCGGGGCTTCTTTCCCTTCCATATGAAATTAGTGATTTGTTTCTCTATCCCCTTAAAGTATGACATTGGTATTTGGATTGGAAGTGCATTATATGTATAGATGGCTTTTGGTAGAATAGACATTTTTACTATGTTAAGTCTTCCTATCCATGAGCAGGGTATGTTCTTCCACTTAAGTATGTCCTTTTGAATTTCTTGTAGCAGAGTTTTATAGTTTTCTTTGTATAGGTCTTTTACATCCTTGGTAAGATTTATTCCTAAGTATTTTATCTTCTTGGGGGCTACTGTGAATGGTATTGATTTGGTTATTTCCTCTTCGGTATTCTTTTTGTTGATGTAGAGGTATCCAAGTGATTTTTGTATGTTTATTTTATATCCTGAGACACTTCCAAACTCTTCTATTAGTTTCACTAGTTTTCTGGAGGATTCCTTAGGGTTTTCCATGTATACGATCATGTCACCTGCAAATAGTGATAGCTTTACTTCCTCCTTACCAATCTGGATACACTTTATTTCTTTGTCTAGCCTAATTGCCCTGGCTAGGACTTCAAGTACGATGTTGAATAAGAGCGGTGATAAAGGGCATCCTTGTCTGGTTCCCGTTCTCAAGGGAAATGCTTTCAGGTTCTCTCCATTTAGAGTGATATTGGCTGTTGGCTTTGCATAGATGCCCTTTATTATGTTGAGGAATTTTCCTTCTATTCCTATTTTGGTAAGAGTTTTTATCATAAATGGGTGTTGGACTTTGTCAAATGCCTTTTCTGCATCAATTGATAAGCTCATGTGGTTTTTGTCTTTTGTTTTATTTATGTGATGGATTACATTAATGGTTTTTCTGATATTAAACCAGCCTTGCATACCTGGCATAAATCCCACTTGATTAGGGTGAATTATTTTTTTGATGTGTTGTTGGATTCTATTGGCTAGAATTTTGTTGAGGATTTTTGCATCTATGTTCATAAGGGATATAGGTCTAAAATTTTCTTTTTTTGTAATGTCTTTACCTGGTTTCGGTATCAGGGAGATGGTAGCTTCATAGAATGAGTTGGGTAGTATTCCGTCATTTTCTATGCTTTGAAATACCTTCAATAGTAATGGTGTTAAGTCTTCTCTGAAGGTTTGGTAGAACTCTGCAGTGTAGCCATCTGGGCCAGGACTTTTTTTTGTTAGGAGTTTTTTGATTACCGTTTCAATCTCTTTTTTTGTTATGGGTCTATTTAGTTGTTCTACTTCTGAATGTGTTAGTTTAGGTAGGTAGTATTGTTCCAAGAATTTATCCATTTCTTCTAGGTTTTCAAATTTGTTAGAGTACAATTTTACGTAGTAATCTGAAATGATTCTTTTAATTTCATTTGGTTCTGTTGTGATGTGGTCCTTCTCGTTTCTTATTCGGGTTATTTGTTTCCTTTCCTGTTTTTCTTTAGTCAGTCTAGCCAATGGTTTATCAATTTTGTTATTTTTTTCAGAGAATCAGCTTTTGGCTTTGTTAATTCTTTCAATTGTTTTTCTGTTCTCTAATTCATTTAGTTCAGCTCTAATTTTTATTATTTGTTTTCTTCTGGTGTCTGATGGGTTCTTTTGTTCCTCAGTTTCTATTTGTTCAAGTTGTTGGGACAGTTCTCTGTTTTTGGTTCTTTCTTCTTTTTGTATGTGTGCATTTATCGATATAAATTGGCCTCTGAGCACTGCTTTTGCTGTGTCCCAGAGGTTTTGATAGGAAGTATTTTCATTCTCGTTGCTTTCTAAGAATGTCCTTATTCCCTCCTTGATGTCTTCTATAACCCAGTCTTTTTTCAGGAGGGTATTGTTCATTTTCCAAGTATTTGATTTCTTTTCCCTAGTTATTCTGTTATTGATTTCTAGCTTCATTGCCTTGTGGTCTGAGAAGATGCTTTGTAATATTTCGATGTTTTGGATTCTGCAAAGATTTCTTTTATGACCTAATATGTGGTCTATTCTAGAGAATGTTCCATGTGCACTAGAAAAAAAAGTATATTTTGCAGCAGTTGGGTGGAGAGTTCTCTATAAGTCAATGAGGTCAAGTTGGTTGATTGTTGTAAGTAGGTCTTCTGTGTCTCTATTGAGCTTCTTACTGGATGTCCTGTCCTTCTCCGAAAGCGGTGTGTTGAAATCTCCTACTATAAATGTGGAGGTGTCTATCTCACTTTTCAATTCTGTTAAAATTTGATTTATGTATCTTGCAGCCCTTTCATTGGGTGCGTAAATATTTAATATGGTTATGTCTTCCTGATCAATTGTCCCTTTTATCATTATATAGTGTCCTTTATCTTTTGTGGTGGATTTAAGTCTAAAGTCTATTTTGTCAGAAATTAATATTGCTACTCCTCTTCTTTTTTGCTTGATATATTTTTTTCCATCCTTTGAGTTTTAGTTTGTTTGTGTCTCTAAGTCTAAGGTGTGTCTCTTGTAGGCAGCATATAGATGGATCGTGTTTCTTTATCCAGTCTGTGACTCTCTGTCTCTTTATTGGTGCATTTAGTCCATTTACATTGAGCGTAATTATAGATAAATAAGTTTTTAGTGCTGTCATTTTGATGCCTTTTCATGTATGTTGTTGGCCATTTCATTTTTCCACATGCTTTTTTGTGCAGAGACGTTTTTCTTAGTAAATTGTGAGATCCTCATTTTCATAATGTTTAACTTTGTGTTTGTTGAGTTGTTACGTTTTTCTTGGCTTTTTTCTTGAGTTATGGAATTGATATTCCTTTTTGTGGTTACCTTATTATTTACCCCTATTTTTCTAATTAAAAACCTAACTTGTATCCTTCTGTATCGCCTTGTATCCTCTCCATCTGGCAGTTCAATGCCTCCTATATTTAGTCCCTCTTTTTGATTATTGTGATCGTTTATCTATTGATCTCCATGATTTCCTGTTATGTGTATTATTTTGTTTATTTATTTATTTTTTAGAATTAGTCTTAATTTGTTTGTTTTTGTGCTTTCCCTATTTGAGTTGGGTTGATATCAGGACGTTCTGTTTTGTGACCTTGTATTGTGCTGGAACCTGATATTATTGGTCATCAGGCCAAACAATCTCCTTTAGCATTTCTTGCAGCCTTGGTTTAGTTTTTGCAAATTCTCTAAACTTGTGTTTATCTGTAAATATCTTAATTTCTCCTTCATATTTCAGAGAGAGTTTTGCTGGATATATGATCCTTGGTTGGCAGTTTTTCTCGTTCAGTGCTCTGTATACGTCGTCCCATTCCCTTCTTGCCTGCATGGTTTCTGCTGAGTAGTCTGAACTTATTCTTATTGATTCTCCCTTGAAGGATACCTTTCTTTTCTCCCTGGCTGCTTTTAAAATTTTCTGTTTGTCTTTGGTTTTGGCAAGTTTGATGATAATATGTCTTGGTGTTTTTCTTTTTGTATCAATCTTAAATGGGGTTCGATGAGCATCTTGGATAGATATCCTTTCGTCTTTCATGATGTCAGGGAAGTTTTGTGTCAGGAGTTCTTCAACTATTTTCTCTGTGTTTTCTGTCCCCCCTCCCTGTTCTGGGACTCCAATCACTCGCAAGTTATCCTTCTTGATAGAGTCCCACATGATTCTTAGGGTTTCTTCATTTTTTTTAATTCCTTTATCTGATTTCTTTTCAGCTATATTGGTGTTGATTCCCTGGTCCTCCAGTAGTCCCAGTCTACATTCTAATTGCTCGAGTCTGCTCCTCTGACTTTCTATTGCGTTGTCAAATTCTGTAATTTTATTGTTAATCTTTTGGATTTCTACATGCTGTCTCTCTATGGATTCTTGCAACTTATTAATTTATCCACTATGTTCTTGAATAATCTTTTTGAGTTCTTCAACAGTTTTATCGGTGTGTTCCTTGGCTTTTTCTGCATTTATCCTAATTTCATTTGTGATATCTTTAAGCATTCTGTAAATTAGTTTTTTATATTCTGTATCTGATAATTCCAGGATTGTATCTTCTTTTGGGAAGGATTTTGATTCTTTTGTTTGGGGGGTTGGAGAAGCTGTCATGGTCTGTTTCTTTATGTGGTTTGATATGGACTGCTGTCTCCGAGCCATCACTGGGAAACTAAATTTTCCAGGTAATCAGCTAAAAAAAAAAATGCCGTCAGATCCCTATCTGAATTCTCCCTCTGGCTCCGGGTATTCGGATGTTAATGGAGCCGCCTGGGGAGGATGGGGGAGGGATCAGAGAGCTGGGAGTGTAGCACCACTGGATACAGAGCTGAACACTGCGTTCACACTCCGCCCCCGTCCGCCAAAATCTGGGCGGGACGGCTTCCCGGCTAGAACACTGCTTTCCCTGCTCGGAGACCAGTCACTTCCTCCCGGGGACTTCTCCCTCCGGTGCGCGGCACCGCTCGCGCGCACTGGGTGGGCGTGTCCCGCATGAACGGGTGGGCCCGCCCCCAGGGTCTATTCAGGAGAATATAATTGGACCCTGCGCTTGCGCCCCACCCGCGCGCGCGCCCAAATCCCAGTGGGACGGCTCGCTGGCTGGGACGCTGCTTTCCCCGGTCCGAGACCAGTCACTTCCGGAGGTTTTTCCCTCCAGTGTGCCGCGCCACACGCGCAATCTGGGTGGGCGTCACCCACACGACCAGGTGGGCCCGCCCCCTGGGTCAATTCAGGGGAATATAATTGGACCCCGAGCTCACGCCCCGCCCATGCACACGCCCAAATCCCAGCGGAATGGCTCCCCGTCTGGGACGCTGTTTTCCCCGCTCTGAGACCAGTCACTTCCAGGGATTTCTCCCTCCAGTTCGCCGTGCCGCACGCGCAGACTGGGTGGGCATCCTCCCGCACGAACGTGTGGGCCCCGCTCCGGGGTCGCTTTAGGGAAATATAGCTGACCTCCCCCCTGCTTGCGCCCCGCCCTCTTCCTGCCAAACTCCTGGCGGGACGGGTCCCCAGCTGGGACGCTGTTCTCCCCACTCCAATATCAGTCACTACCTCCCGGGTGCTTCTCCCTCTGGCTGCGCCATTATGCCGCCCGTGCCAACCAGCTAGACTTCCTCCTTGGATGGGTTCGGGGGGAAGGGCTGGGCCCCCCATCTGTGCCGTCTGCCCCCCTGGGCTCTGTCCCAGATCGGGCTCCGAAGGTCACCTGCCTGGTACGCTGGCTCCTAGTTCTGAAAACGGTCGCTGTCTGCCCGTATTTGTTCGTTTTCCGTCTCTAAGCCTGTGCTTGTTGTTCAGAGTTCATAGATTGTTATGTATGTGATCGATCCCCTTGTTTCTCCGAGTCTTTGTTGCAAGAGGGATCCGCGGCAGCGTCCACCTAGTCCGCCATCTTGGCCCCGCCTCGAGAATTGCTGTTTTTTGTAAGGCTGTCTTAGAACCTCAGCTCTTTCCTGTTCCAGAAAAACTGTGTCTTGTGTCTGTCTTATGGTTTAGACTTTTAATAGCTACTTGGAAATACTTTGGTATAAATTGGTCTATTTGAAAAGTACACTAAGGTTTTTATGCTCTGTGTGTCAATCTTAAAAGCAAAATCTTTCTAAGTAACTTAAGCTAGATATTATATGAAATGTATTTTAAGTAAAAAAGGGATAATTTTGTCTTAAAGTAAAAGTAGCAGTTCCAGAATAATAAAGGGAATGAAATTATCTTTTGCCTTTCAAAATGCCTGGATCAATTTAAACATATGTAAATGAATTGGAATGACCTAATCTTGTCTTCTACCATGAGTTAAAAAATAGGGCGGGTAGGGCCAGATCAGGCCTTCCCATCCCCTAGTCTCTGAGGTCATATAACTCCAGGGAACCTTTCAAAACTCTTTAAAACTAGGTAGAGACCTTTTTTTAAAAAAATAATTTTTATTGTGCTTTAAGTGAAAGTTTACAAATCAAGTCCGTCTCTCACATATAAACTTATATACACCTTACTACATACTCCCACTTACTCTCCCCCTAATGAGTCAGCCCGCTCCCCCCTTCCAGCCTTTCCTTTTGTGACTGTTTTGCCAGTTTCTAACCCCCTCTCTACCCTCCCATCTCCCCTCCAGACAGGAGATGCCAATATAGTCTCAAGTGTCCACCTGATGCAAGTAGCTCACTCCTTATCAGCGGGAGACCTTTTTAAGACAAAAGAAAATAAGAAAAAATTGCTGCTTTACTATAAAAAAAAAAAAATAGGTATCGGAAATTGGGTGGATTCCACTCATGGAAGAACTTTACAAGTTCTCTCTGTTGTAGGGGAAATTTAAGAAGTCAAAAAATAAAAATCACAATGGGACACACCTGAAATGGCCTGGAAAAATGTTTCCAACCCTAGCCCAAGACTTAAGGTTATATGCCTATCAATGAACTGGTCAGTTGAACAGAGACTTTGTGATTTCCAAAGCCAGTTGATAGAATCTTTAAGGGCTAAAATTAGATCAGGAAAAATATGGCAAATAGTAAAAGTTGAATGAAAACTTAGAATGTTTAAACAAACTTTATTTCAATTACAGTTATGTTTTGTAGTATACATGCTTAAAATAATTTCCAAAACATTTTAGGTAGCTTACTGATATTAAATTGAGTTAGTAGATATTCATTATAATTTAAGTTTATATACTTTTTGCTTTTTATACATACGTGTATATTTGGGTCTGCTAATGAGCGTGTTCATTTTGCCATTTTAACGGGATACACTATAAAATATATGCAATAAAGACAATGTTTAAGAGGTTTATTAGAAAGAAATTTATTTGATAATGATCAAAAGTTTTAATTGTGTGACTAAAGTGTAATGGTTTAATTTATGAGATTTTTAGGAGAATTAATGTTAAATAGCACATAAAATAATATTTCCTTGCACTCGGGCAGGCATGGCACTAGCAGCATGTTTGTCTGCTTCCCAATTTTGCCTTTTTGAATACACGCCAAATAAAGTTTTCTTTTTGCTTTACTAAACTTTGCAATGTTTTTTCCCTACCCAGACCCTACAGCAGTGAGAATTGTCTATTTCTGCACTTCCTGATTTCTTAATGCTTACTTTCCCCACACCATCTATTGTTGTGTAAGTCTCTGTTTCTCTGTATTAAAGTGCTTTGTTTTTGAAGTACTAGAGATGAGAGGTCTGCTTCTACCCACCCCTCTTCTCCCATCCTCTGTGTTTGTTAAATTACCTCAGTGATTCACTTCTATTCGCTTATTGTCATCAGCTGTAAACCTTCAATAAATTTAAAGCAATTTCATTTCTAACAATAAAGTCCCAAATTTCCAGCTCAGTTCTTCTAGTGATTCGTGCAATGACTCCAACTGATAATTGACCCACTAGAATTGATAATCTATTGATCTTACCACCTTAATTCACTTATGTTCTTACTTTTTACTTACCCAGTTAAAAATCCAGTCAGAGCTCTTATTCTTCTCTTACTTCAAAATCCCAAGCCTGTTTAAATCTACTTCTCCTGGGGGAAAAAAAAAAGCCATTGTAAATCACATTAAATCCGTGACCAGTAACCTCAAATATATTCATGTTATTACTGGTAAATCCTACCACATTTTCCAATTTACTCTCTGAATCTCTTGGATAATTGTTTTATGATTTCTGCTCTTTCCTTCAACCTCACACAGATTCTCACTATCCTTGCTGTCAGAAGAAAATATAGGCATTCAGAAGAAAATTCTCTCAAGATTCTTCCAATTACCCCCTGCCATCATGCACTACTATGAGTTAGGCTTATGCACTCTTCCTCCACCCCTGTTACCATGGATGAACTGTCTGTGTTTCTATCAAAGGCAAAATCTTTCACTTGAGCTCCAGATGTCGTCTCCTTCCACTTTGTCATGAACACAGCTACAGAAATTTTACCATATGCTGTGTCATCAAGTTTTTCTCTTTAGTAAGAATGATCCATAAGGACCCGGTACAACAGTATCAGACATGACACTATTTCTCATCTTAAAAACACTCCTCTGCAGAAAAAACTAAGGCATGCCTGACCCAAGCCATGATATTTTCAGTCACTTCATATGAATGTGAAAGCTGGACAATGAAAAAGGAAGACAGAAGGAGAATTGACACATTTGTATTATGGTGCTCACCCATAATACTGAATATATCATGGACTGCCAGAAGAATGGACAAATCTGTCTTGGAGGAAATATAGCCAGAATGCAACCCCTTGGAAATGAGGATGGTGTGACTTTGTCTTGCTTACTTTGGACATGTTATCATGAGGGATCAGTTCTTGGAGCAGGACATCATGCTTGGTAAAGGAGAGGGTCAGCGAAAAAGAGGAAGACCCTCAATGAGGTGGATTGACACAGTGGTTGCAACAATGCACTCAAACATATCTACTTTTGTGAGAATGGGACAGGACAGGGCAACGTTTCTTTATGTCGTGCATGGGGTCTCTGTAAGTTGAAGCCTATGCTGCAGCACTTAATAACAACAACAGCAGAAGAATAAATCAGGATCTGTTTCTCACATCAAACAAACAAAAAACAATTCTTAATGGAGCAAGGACATAAATGTGATAACTAAAACCATAAAATTCTTAGAAGAAAATGTAGGAGAGAGGCTGTGAGATCTAGAATTTAAGGATGTATTATCAGAGATGGCAACAAAAGCGTGATCAGCAACAGACAAAAAAGATAAAAATCAAATACTTTTGTTCATTAATGGGCTTTACCAACAAAGTGAAGAGACAGCCTACAGATTGGGAGAAAATTTTCAGGAACTGTATAACTGTAATATCCAATACATAAAAAAAAAAAAAAACTTCTACGACTTAACAACAAAAAGACAAACAACTCAATCCAAAAATGGGCAAAGTATGAGACCAAAAGGTCAACAATTTCTCTGAAGCAAAGATGAAAAGACAAGGAGAGAAGGAAAACTAGATTACTGGAAATGAGACAACCGGAACACAATTAAGGAGAATACTGACACATTGTGAAAAATGTAACTAATGTCACTGAACAATTTGTGTAGAAATTGTCAAATGAGAATCTAATATGCTGTGTAAACTTTCACTAAAAACACAATAAAATACTGTTAAATAAATAAATGAGAACTATTGTTGATATAAATTGCTAAGTGAAAAAAGGAAGGTATAGGACAGCAAGTACAATGTGCTTCCTTTTGTGTACAAAGGACAATATACACAAGTCTTTGTATATGACTAGACTATGGAGAAATTATAAATATTGGTTGCCTCCGATCTGGATACGTTGAGGTGGGAGGGAGATTTATTACTCTACATCCATTGCACCATTTGAATTTTGAACCATGTAAATGTAGAACCCATTTTTTTAAGTAAAATTTTAAAATTAAAACAAACAAAACAAATGGGCAAAGGATTTGAAGAGGTATTTCACCAAATAGAATATCTAAATGGCCAAGAAACACATGAGAAGATGCTCGATATCATTAGCCATTAAAACCCATTGCCATGGAGTCAACTCATAGTAACCCCAGGACAGAGCAGAGCTGCCCCATAGAGCTTACTAGCCGTTGTTGTTGTTGTTAGGCACAGGGAGTGGGTTCCAACTCATAGTGGCTCTATAACACAGAGTAGAACTGACCCATAGGGTTTCCAAGGAGCCACTGGCAGATTCAAACTGATGAATTTTGATTCTCAGGCAAGCTATTAACCACTGTGCCACCACGGCTCCTACTAGCCATTAAAAAAAAAAAAAAAAAAATTGCCGCCCAGTCGATTCTGACTCATAGCAGCCCTACAGGACAGAGTAGAACTGTCCCATATGGTTTCCAAGGAGCACCTGGTCGATTCGAATTGCAGACCTTTTGGTTAGCAGCTGTTGGTCTTAACCACATGCCACCAGCACTTCCAACTAGCCATTAAAAAAAATTAGGGAAATGCAAATCAAAACCACAATGATATACCATTTCACTCCCATGTTAATGAAAATGATAAAACAAAAACAAACAAACAAAACACAGAAAAGAACACGCATTGGCAAGGTTGTGGAGAAACTGGAATCCTCATTCATTGCTGGTGGCAATATGAATTAGTACAGCCACTGTGGAAAATAATTTGGCTGTTCCTCAAAAAGTTGACCATAGAACTACCATATGACCCAGCAATCCCAATCCTAGGTATATACTCAAAAGAAGTAAAAGCAGGAACGCAAACAGAAGCCTGTACGCCAATGTTCACTGTACCACTTTTCAAAATAGTCAAAATGTGAAAACAACCAAAATGCCCATTAACAGATGAATGGATTAAGAAAAACTGGAATATATATATAACAGAATACTACTAGGTCATAAAGAGAAATGAAGTCCTGATGCATGGCACAACGTGGATGAACCTTGAAAACATCATGGTGAGCAAAACAAGTCAGTCACAAAAGAATAAATACTGTATGATCTCACATATATGAAATAAGTTGTACATAGAAACCAAAGATTATTAATGGTTACCAGTGGTCTTACGGACTTTGGACATGCTATCAGAAGGGAACAATCCTTGGAGAAGGACATCATGCTTAGTAAAAAAAAAATATATATATTCTTTTTTTTTTTAGTAAAGCAGGGAGTCAAAGAAAAAGAAAATCCTCAATAAGATGTGTTGACACAGTGACTGCAACAATGGGCTCAAATACAGCAATGATCATGAGGATGGTGCAGGACCAAGCAGTGTGTCATTCTGTTGTACATAAGGTTGCTATGAGTTGGAACCTACCGGATGGCGCCTAACAGCAACAACAAAAACCAGCGGTGGGAGGGGGAGAGACAGAGGGAGTTCTTGCTCAAGGGGCATTAAATTTATGTTAATTAAAAAAAAAAAAAAACCTGTTGCTGTCGAGCCAATTCCAACTCATAGCAACCCTCTAGGACAGAGTAGAACTGCCCCATAGAGTTTTCAATCAACGCCTTGGGGATTCGAATTGCCGACTGTTTCCTTAGCAGCCGTAGCACTTAACCACTACACCACCAGGGTTTCCTTATGTTAATAGTGGTGGAATAATTTCAAAAAGGATAGAGAGAATGAGTGCACAACTTGAAGAATACAATCAATGCCACTGAATTGCATGTGTAGAAATTATTGAGACATTGTATATTCTGCTACATGTATTTTCACCACAATAGAAACAAAACACACCAAACAAAAACAATTCTCTCTTTACTTCATGTCAGTCATGCAGATACCATTCCATAGCTCTGCTCCTATTTACAGCAAAACTCCCGGACAGTGTGGGCTGTGCCTTCTGCCTCCATTTCCTTCTGAGGTATTTGGCCTTAAATTCATTTAAATTAGACTTTCAACTCCACTATGCCAAAAAAAAAAAAAAAAAAAATCACAAATGACTTCCATGTTGCTAAATCCAATGGACATTCTCAGTTCTAATTTTACTTGAAGGAGCCCTGGTGGGGGAGTGCTCAACTGTTAACCAAAAGGCTGGTGGTTTGAACTCACCCAGTGCCTCTGTAGGAGAAAGACATGCAGACCTGCTCCCATAAAGATTACAGTCTAGAAAACTCTATGTGCCGTTCTCCTCTGTCACATGGTATTGCTATAAATCAAAAATCGACTTGGCAGCACCTAACAACAACAGTAATTTTAGTTGACCTATCGCCAGCAATTGCCAAAAATCATTCATCTTTGCTCCTTGAAAAACTTCCTATACTTGGCTCCTAGGATGTACTCTTCCCCCTCCTTCACTGCAGTCTCCTACCTAGTCCCTTCTGCTAGTTTTACTCTGCATCTCAAACTTTAAACATCCTCATCCCTTATCTATGCAGGTTCATACCGGTGAAGTTGTCATCAATGTTCAATGAGATGGATTGACACAATGGCTGTTACAATGGGCTCAGATATAGAAATGATTGTCAGAATGGCACAGGGTCAGGCAGTGTTTTATTCTGTTTTATATAGGGTTGCTATGAGTCAGAACAGACTCAACAGCACTTAATAACAACAGCATATAGTAGTGACTCATATTTCCAGCTCAGGCCTCTCTCTGAAGTCATTTAGTGTATCCAGCTGCATACAACTTATCTCCACTTGGATTAGAAGCTTCCCAAACTTTCCCTGTTAAAACTGAACTCCTGACCCCCACCCCTACCAAACTTGTCCTTTCCTCATTCTTTTTTCATTGTAGTAAGTATTAACTCTATATTTTTTTTTTATCCAGTTGCTCATGCCAAAAACTTTCGAGTTTTCTTTGGCTTCACTTTCTTTTTTTTTTTGTCAACATCACACACAATCTCTTGAACGATTTGTAATATAAATTACAAAATATATCTTGACGCTAACCACTGCTCAGCCTCTCTACATTTACCTCCTCAGCCAAGACTCCGTGTTCTCGAATTTGTATTATTTCATGGCTTCCTAAGTGGTTTCCCTGCTTCTGCCTTTGCTTCGCTACTGTCTCTTCCAGGACAATACTTTTAAATCAAAACTAAAATCATGTCGTCTTTTAATCAAAATCGTGTCAATGGTTTTGAGTCCATACACCTATCTAAAGAGTCATACTGGATATGCCTTCCCATATTAATTACTTTTCTCACTTCACCTTCCTCTCCTTTCCTTCTAACTCATGGTCTCTTTGTTGTTCCCAGTCATGCCAGGTATGCGCTCTTTCCTTTTGTATCATCTCTGCCTGAACACTGTTTCTGTGGTAATTGCGTGGCTCACACTCCCTCCATTACCTCCTTTATGTCTTCATGCAGATATCTCCTCTGTAACTCTGTCCACCCTATTTAAAACAATGAATCACTTACCTCCCCTGGCATTTTCAATTACTTCCTTTTTTTTATAAAAATGTTTTTTCTCTACCACACTTATTACCATATGGTGTATTCTGTATTTGACTTGTTTATAATAATTCTCTCCCAGCTAAATAAAAGCAACACGAAGGTAAACCAGTTGCCATCAAATTGATTCCGGCTCATAGCAACCTTATAGGATAAGGGAAAACTGCCCCAAAATTTCCAAGACTGTAATCTTTACAGAACAGACTGCCACATCTTCCTCCCTTGGAATGTCTAGTTGGCTTGAACCATCAACGTTTTCTTTATTGGCTGAGCACTTAACCACTACATGCTCCACCAGGGCTCCATAAACATAAAAGTAGGGATCTTTCTATTTAAAAATGTTTTTACTATTATATTCTTATCACATAGAATGGTGCTTTGAAGAAAGGAAGCCCACACATGCACAAAAAAAATACTGAATGAATTAATTTGTTAAACAAATGTATCAAAGAGTAAAATTGTTTGATTATATCAATGTATTGCTGTTAGGTGCCTTTGACTCCATTCTGACTCAAAGCTATCCTATGCACAACAGAACGAAACATTGTCCAGTCCTGCACCATCCTCACAATCGTTATACTTGAACCCTTTGTTTTGGCCACCATGCCGCTCTCTCTTTTTGATGGATTTCCTCTTTTTTGTTGACACTTTATTTTACCAAGCATGATGTCCTTCTCCAGGGACTGATTCCTCCTAATAATATGTCCAAAGCATGTGAGATGAAATCTTTCCAACCTTGTCTCTAAGGAGGATCCTGGCTATATTTCTTCCAAGACAGATTTGTTTATTCTTTTGGCAGTCCATTGTATATTCAATACTCTTCATCAACATCATAATTCCAAGGCGTCTATTCTTCTTTGGTCTTCCTTATTTACTGCCCAGCTTTCGCATGCAGATGAGGCGATTGAATACATCATGGCGTGGGTCAGGTGCACCTTAATCTTCAAGGTGGTGTCTTCGCTTTTTAACACTTTAAAAAGGACTTTAGCAGCAGATTTCTTGACTGCTGCTTCCGTAGGAGTTGACTGTGGATTCAAGTAAAATTGAAGTCCTTGACAACTTCACCCTTTTCTCCATTTATCTTCATTTTGCTTATGGGGCGATTGTGAGGATTTTTGTGTTCTCTATGTTGAGGTGTAATCTATGCTGAAGGCTGTGGACTTTAATCTACATCAGTAAGTGCTTCAAGATTTTTCTTCACTTTCAGCAAGCAAGGTTGTGTAATCTGCATAACGCAGGTTGTTAGTGAGCCTTCTTTCAATCCTGATGCCACATTTTTCTTCATATAGTTCAGCTTCTCAGGTGATTTGCTCAGCATACAGATAGAACAAGTATGGTGAAATGATACAACCCTGAGCACACCATTCCTGACACTAAACTATGCAGTATCCCCTTGTACTGTTCAAACGACTGCCTCTTGATCTATGTACAGGTTCCTCGTGGCACAATTAAGTGTTCTGAAATTTCTATTCCTTGAAATGTTATCCATAATTTCTTATGATCCACACAGTGAAATACCTTTTCATAGTCAATAAAACACAGGTAAACATCTTTCTGGTATTCTCTGCTTTCAGTCAGGATCCATCTGACATCAACAGTGATATCCCTCATTCCATGTCCTCTTCTGAATCTGGCTTTAATTTCTGGCAGTTCCTTATCCATGTATGGTTGCAACCACTTTTCAATGATCTTTGGCAAAATTTTACTTCCCCATGATATTAATGATGTTGTTTGATATTTTTCACATTCAGTTGGATCACCTTTCTTTGGAATAGGCATAAATAGGGATCTGTTCCAGTCAGTTGGCCAGGTAACTGTCTTCCAAATTTCTTGGCATAGGCAAGTGAACACTTCCCAGCATCTGTTTGTTGAAACATCTCAACTGGTGTTGCATCAATTCCTAGAGACTTTTTTTTCACCACTGTCTTCAGTGCAGTTTGGAATTCTCCCTTCAGTACCATGGGTTCTTGATCATATGCTACCTCCTGAAATGGTGGAACTTCGACCATTTCTTTTTGGTACAGTAACCATGTGTATTCCTTCCATCTTCTTTTGATGCTCCATGTGTTTTTCAGTATTTTGCCCATAGAACCCTTCAATATTGCAACTCAAGGCTTGAATTTTTTCTTCAGTTCTGTCAACTTCTTCCCCATTTGGTCTTCTAACCCCAGGTCTTTTCACCTGTCAGTATAATACTTTACTTTGTTTTCTGGAGCCACCCTTTGAAATCTTTTGCTCAGCTCTTTTGCTTCATTATTTCTTCAGTTCCCTGTTGCTCTTTGACATTTGAAAGCAAGTTTCAGAGTCTCTTCTGATATCCATTTTGGTCTTTTCTTTCTCTCCTGTCTTTTTAATGACCTCTTACTTTCTTCATGTATGATCTCCTTGATGTTGTTCCACAACTCTTCTGGTCTTCGGTCATTAGAGTTCAATGCATCAAATCTATTCTTGAGATGGTCTCTAAATTCAGGTGGGATACACTCAAGATCATATGTTGGCTCTCCTAGACTTGTTCTAATTTGCTTCAGCTTCAACTTGAACTTGCATATGAGCAATTGATGATTTGTTCCACATTCTGGTTTTGGCCTTTCTCTGTCTGATGATATTGAGATTTTCCACAGACTCTTTCCACAGATGTAGTCAACTTGATTCTTGTATATCCCATCTGGTGCGGTCCACATATATTGTCACCATTTATGTTGTTGAAAAGAGATTTGCAATGATGAAGTCCTTGGTCTAGCAAAATTCTATCGTGTGATCTCTGGCATCACTTCTGTCACCAAGACCATATTTCTCAACTACTGATTATTCTTGGTTTTTAGCATGACTCCATCCATATCATTAAGGTCAACTCTACTTCAAGGAAGCAGCTCTTTCCAAGTCATCTTTTGAGTGTCTTCAAACCTGAGTGGTTCATCTTCTGGCACTATATCAGACAATGTTCCACTACTATTCATAAGGTTTTCACTGACTAATGTTTTTCACGAAGTAGACAACCAGGTCCTTCTTCCTAGTCTGTCTTAGTTTGGAAGCTCAACTGAAACCTGTCCACCATGGGTGACCCTGCTGGTATTTGAATACTGTGGCCTATCGTCCAGCATCACAGCAACATATAAGCTTGTGTGGTATGACAAACTGACAGACATGTGGGGAATCAATATATTACAAAGCGTTACTTTGTAATATTAAAAATATATTTTAATTAAAACATTCTAAATAAACTAGGAAAAATGATCCATTGGTATGGGAATTTTAATACCTATTTCAAACCAATAAACAATATAAGAAGACAGAACTATGAAAGGTTTTCTCATGTAATTTAACAGTTTATTACCTCTATTAACATCATTCCAAACATTCTTCTCAACCTAAAATGAAAAAAGTAATTACATAGAAATAATCAAAACACAGAACCTTTGCTGCATAAAAAGAATGCAACATTCTTAGTTTCATAATTATTTACTTAGAAAAATCAAGACTGGGAAAACAAATTATTAATAAATAACAGCAGGCGAATTAGAGAAAAGGAATTTAAACCCAAGCACTTTGCTTCAAAATTTCAAACTTTTAGCTACCACAGAATATTTCTTTGTTCTATAGAAATTTTGCAAAAAATAAAAATATATATATATTTTTACCCTAGTATTCAATAATAGGACCTAAATTAAGAAAAGTATATTAACTACATTGATGAATAGTATATTACCATTTGAAGCCCTGGTGGGGCAGTGGTTAAGAACTCGCCTACCAACCAGAAGGTCAGCAGTTTGAATGTACCAGCTGCTCCTTCGAAACTGTATGGGCAGCTCTCCTCTGTCCTGTAGGTTCTCTATGCATCACAATCAACTTGATGGCAACAAGTTTTTATGTTAACATTAAAATCGTATAATCAAAAAATAAGGCATATAAGAAAATACAAAGTGAAAAGTTAGAAAACACAATGTTGAATATGATCCAATTTTTTTAAGAAAGGAAATAGTTACTTCAGACTTGAAGGAAGTACAAAATATCTACAATACTCCTCTCTGGTTACCGAAGTTGCTGTTAATCTTTTTCTTTAACCATTTACAATTTGGAAATTGTCTAAATTGAACAGTTATTACTTTTAATTTCAGAAATAAAAGCACTAAATTGCAGTATCAATATTTAGCTAAACTTTATTTCTTTTTTCTTTACCTTCCAGAAATCTCGGAGAAAAAAAAATCATTTATCTAATATTTCAATCTGTTCATCCTTAGTGAATGTAGTCCTTCCTTAGATGCCTTTGCTTCTGTCTGAGGAATAAATGTAAAAATTTTACAATACGCTCTCAGGTGTAAGTTGCTTTAAGTTCTCTGAAACATGGTGAAAGGAAGATACAAGATAGACCATAATAAGAGAAATAACACTCTTGCTTGCCCTGCAGTCCTATCAACAGATTTATATACTACCAATTCTGTCTTAACTACACACAGATTGCATTCTCCACGTATTATCTATTGCCAGGGCTACTGCTAAGCATATTGCATATTTCCTGGGCATGTTCTCTTATCATCTAGATAGTGCGTACACAGGGAATGCAAACTAATTTTAAGGTGCACTGAAGCACAATATTACCAGGAAGGTGAAGTTACTAAAATATATAGCATATAAATTGTTTGCAAGCATTCGTGACTTTATGATTATTGGGCATTCTGGATGTTCCACACTATTGCTCCTCTCCATTAGTATAGATAACTGAGAGACGAGGCTTAACGAGGGTAGGGAGAAAAATAACTTTTTTTTTTTTTTACTCCCATCTCATCTAGCAACAGCCATGCTTACTTCAACGTATTCATAACAACAACAACAAAAATATCAACTTTGTTGAGTACATTCTACCACCACACATTTTCTTGTGTTCTTTGATCATTTTACCTTAAATGTGTAACAGAGCTCCAAAAGCACCCAGAAGTTCCCCGTTAATTTCTGGTTCATTATATATTTTTCCATGAAATTACAGAATCCACAAGGTCAAGGATTTGTCTGTTTGGTGTGCTAAGGCATGCAGCACGCAGCAGTCACAGTGCCTGGCACAAAGGGGTGCATGATAAGTGTACATGAAAGAAATGAGCACATTTTCACATAACTAAGTTATTTTCTTATCTTGCCTAAATAAAAGGGAGTAAATGAGGTAACCTCTGGTTATGTTGCCAAAATATTTCTAAGATTATATGCCACAATCAGTCAGGGGAAAATGATAGATAAAGCATAACTTCTTCCTTTAAGTTCTTTTTTTAAGTTCTTCCTTCAAAAAATGAATTCTTTTCCTGTTTAATTCTCAAATCTAAGGGGGGAAACAAAACTAAGAATACTACCCTGTTTCAGTTAGAATTATATTACATTATACTTTATTCTAGGGAGTCCTGATGGCACAGTGGTTAAGCACTCAGCTGCTAACCAAAAAGTCAGCAGTTCGAATCTACCAGCTGCTCTTTGGAAACCCTATGGGGCAGTTATACTCTGACTTATAGGGTTGCTATGAATCAGATTTGACTTGACGGTAAGAGTTTTGGTTCGGTTTGTTTAGACTTTATTCTAGGGAGTTCTGGTTATGCAATGGCTAAGAGCTCAGCTGCTAACCCAAAAGGTCAGCGGTTCGAACCTACCAGTGGCTCCATGGGAGAAAAGACCTGATAGTCTGTGGATATACAGATTATAGCCTAGAAAACCCAATGAGGTGGTTCTACTCTGTTATATAGGGTCACTACGAGCTAGAATTGACTCAGTGACACACAACAACACACAGTTGGCCTTCTGTATCTGAGGGTTCCACATCCAAGGATCCAACTAACCACAGATCAAAAATATCCAGAAAAAAAATGTTATATACCTTATCGCTGACATGTATTATGTAGTTAGGCCTATGATGTTTGCACCTGTAATGATCATGTACAGGCTTTTTTTTTATTTCCTTGTCATTATTTCCTAAATAATCCAGAGTAACAACTATTTATGTAGCACTTTTGCATTGTATTAGGTATTACGAGTAATCTAGAGATAATTTAAAGTACACAGGAAGTTGTGTGTGGGTTATATGCAAATCCATTTTCTATAAGGGACCTGGGCATCCACAGATTTTGGTTTCTGCAGGGGTTCTGGAACCAATCCCTCTTCAGATCCCAAGGTATGACTGCAATTTATTCTAGTTGTTACGTTTAATATTTGCTGTTGTTAGTTGCCATCAAGTTGATTCCAACTCATGGTGACCCAAAGTGTGCAGGGAAGAACTGCTCCACAGGGTTTTGTATTAATCCTAATACAAATGCCATAGGGTTTTCAAGGCTGTGTCTTTTGGAAGCAGATCAATAGGCCTGTCTTCCAAGACAATTCATACAATATTTACATATTTAAACTACCTAGAGCGTATCTTGCACTAAGATATGAACCAAAGATCAACATTGTTTCAGTTGCAAGTTCCATGCAAGTTGTCTCCTTGCCATTGAATAAAACAAACTTATTTATGAGATGTTGTCTATCAATTTTAGTAGTCCTATGTATTTCAGCACTTGTGTTTATAACTCTGGTAGTCTGATAGTCTTTTTCTATGATCCATTTTTTTTTCTCTCAGTTATATTTATATCATCTTTTGTTTGTTTTTCTATTCTGCCTAATTATATATTTATTATATATTCAGTATTATATTTGCCATAATTTTTAGAAATCATGTGCTTTCTAGGATGATGTTATTTCCTCCAAAGATGATTTATGTTTATTTTCTGGGAGCACTAGCAACCGAGGGCAATATGGGCCACATAGAAGGATTTGAGTATATTTTGATGAGATTTTTATCAATATTGAACTAATTATGTTTTTAAGTAGCACAGCATAAAGATGGAATTCCATTAAATCTTTCTAACTGTAATACATTGCTTTGGTGGTCCCAATTCTTTAGCTTTTTCTATATCCTCCTCTAGATGAGCTTGACTTTGGAATCATCCATTCATATGTGTCACTTTGGCCAATGGGATATTGGCAAATGTAATACAAGCAGAGGCTTAAAGCAGAGTTGTGCTTTCTCTCTCTGACACTTATACCTGTGCTAGATTGTCAAAAACATACAGAATAAAATAAACTGCCTTAAATCACCCAGCCATGGTTTTTTTCATTAGGAAACAGCCTGTCAATTCCTGGACATGTGAGTGAACAAAGTCAAGATCAGAAGAGATGCCTAGCTGATTCCCAGCTGTTGCCAGATCTGTGAAAAATAAATACTTCTTGTTGTAGGCCTTGGAGATTTGATAGTTGTTTATTCTTCAGTGATATTGTGGTAAAACATAACTAATTCAAGGAGCCTTGGTGGTACAACGGTAAAGCACTCAGCTGCTAACCAAAAGGTGGGTGGTCTGAACCCACCCTGTGGTTCCACAGGAGAAAGATGTGGTGATCTGCTTCTATAAAGATCACAGCCAAGAAAACCCTACAAGGCAGTTCTACTCTGAATTGATATGAGTCAGAATTGACATGACACCCAACAACAACAACATAACCATGCAGAAATAGATACCTAGGAGTGGGGTGCTGCTATATCCCAAAATCTAAAATATGTGGCATTTGTATCAAGAGTAAGTGGTAGGCAAAGGTTAAAAAACAAGACTAAAATTGTTAGAGTAGTCTAGAGTTCTGGAAAGTGATGAGAGAATGCTGTGAGTAGTTTTAAGATGGTAGACCATGGAACAGAATGACCAGATATGTAGTAAATCTGTTTTGTGCAGTAAATAAAAATGTACACTATACATTGATGGACTTGAGAAAAATTCCTGATGAAATAATGAAGGCAGGAGCTGGATCCTTTATCTACATTAAGTAGGTAAATTCATAAAATAACTGGTCAGTTTTAAACAACATTGAAAGGAAATATAGAGACCTCAAGAATTCTGGGACTAATTAAACTGGAAAATAAAACTCTTTGTCATCTCTAGACTCTCTAGACAAATTATCCTTTGCCATCGAGTCGATTCTGATTCACAGCGACCTTATAGGACAGAGTAGAACTGCCCCATAAGGTTTCCAAGGAGCAGCTGGTGGATTCAAACTGCTGACCTTTTGGTTAGCAGCTGAGCTCTTAAACACTATGTCACCAGGGCTCCTTCCAAACAAATTAGGAATCTCAAAATAAATTAAGTGTGGGGGCAAGATTAGATCTAGTGCACTGCTAGTATGACATGACTCACAGAGGAAAGATCAAATCAAGGGTATATTTTAAGTTCATTTCTTATGACTTCTGAAAGAATTTAGGTAGTAACAAATAGACCTTCAGAGCTTCTCTGTGGCACAAACTGTTAAGCATGTGACTGCTAACTGAAAGCTTGGCACTTCAAAAAATCCACACAAAGGAGACTCGGAAGAAAGGCTTGGCGATCTACTTCCACAAAATCAGCCATTGAAAACCCTGTGGAGCACAGTTCTACTCTGACACAAATGAGGTCACCAGGATTTGAAGTCAACTCGACTGCAACTGGTTATCATGGTTAATAGGTCTCAGTCGAACAAAGGACTTCTATCTAGCAAGTTAAAGGGTGTGTTTCCGTAACAGAAGGCCGGCTCCAAAGTATTAGTAAGTCTAGAGAAAGGGACATGTCTCAAAAACTTTTGTGGACCTGGCTTTAGAACATGGAGTGTAATTGTAATCTGATATTTACAAATCCCGTTAAGTTTTGAGAGAGATATATTATCAAAAATGTCACAAGACTGGACTAAAATTTACTGATAGTGTCAGACGTTCTCTATGATAGAAAGCATGTTGAGAAACATGCTGAAATGGAAATGTTCCCATGCCTCTTTAGAAGTAGAAAGAGTCCTTGTGGTGCAGTGGTTAAGAGCATGGCTGCTAACCAAATGGAGGGGAGTTAGAATCCACCGGTTGCTCCTTGGATACATTTCGGGTCACTTCTACTCTGTTTTATAGGGTTGCTATGAGCCATAATGAACTCAAAGGCAAAGGGTTTTTTAAGGTGAGAAATACAAAAGAAAGGACATCCTAGAGTATGGAGCCAAGAGCCATGAAGAAAAATGGAAACTGTCCTGGGAAGCCATTCTAAGGGAGTAGAACTGAGACTTAATAAAGAAATGTTTCTGACTTCCATTGTGCGGGGACCTGTAAGCATTGGCCCAGTGGGATTTCAGAATTTTTAGTAATTGGTGACTGCTGTAGATCTTTTATTCTCTTCCTTTTCAAATGAATCTCCCTGCTTGCTTCACTATTGAATGAGGGGCAGGTAACTTTTCCTTTTTTTGTTTGTAGCTCTCTGGATCAAGGCTATCTACATGTAGCACTTGGTGTAGAATATGAATTTTTAGACATTGGGTCGGATCCCATGATAGGATAAGATTCTGGGGACTCCTAGAGACTGGGTGAGTATATTTGTGAATAAATATATCCATGGCGGAAAGTTGGGTTAGATGATGTTGATTGTACCAGTTGTGCATTCCTCCCTAAATCCATATATTTTGCCATGTAACTTTGTAGCAGTCTCCCATTATGAGCAAGCAGCTTTAACTTGTCCCTTACTCCAATCTCAGTCATGTGATTTGACTGATGTTAACAAATATGACACATGCAGAGGCTTAATGTGGCCCTGTGTATTGGGACTCTATCCTTGTGTCTCTGCCATTGGCTCGAGTACATGCCAGGGCCAGCTAACTGGAAGACAAGAGACAAATGGAGTTAAACTATGTTAGCTTAGCTGAAGCCATCCCAGATCAGCTGTAACCAGCTTAACCCTATATGTGTAAGTTAAGCCAGCCAAGATCAATAGATTGTCCTGTATTGGTTCCAGCTAACCCAGGATAAAAATAAGCAAAATGTTTCTTGTTCTATGCTACTGAGGATTGGTGGTTGCTAGTTATGCAACTTTATTTTTGCAATAATTAACTGGTCCACTAAAAACCACTACACTCGTGCAAATGTTATCGACCTATGTCATAAAGTACAATGAAGAATTATTCTGATGAAAAGTTGAATCACTAACTGTGTTGAAACACCATATAAACATATTTATTTCTAAATCTTAGTTTTGTTCTACCATATGTAATGTAAAACAAGTGTGACATTCATCTGATATGCCCTAGGACCATCGCTCCAATTATTTATGGCTTAGCCCATTCTGATGATTTGATGCATGTAATTCTGACTGATGGTTACCCATATTTAACTAAATATCTAAAGTCTCCTCCCCAAATAATATTATACTGTTATTGACACTTTAATGCACTAACACCTAGTTCACAAAACCTATATGGATTAAGAGAGTTCTGTTTAAGTCTCCAACTATGCAGCATTTTTGTTACATCATTCACCTTAAGACTCTACATGATTTACTTCAAGGAATTGGCTCATGTGATTGTGGGGGCTGGGAAATCCGAAATCCATAGGGCAGGTCAGCAGGCTTGAGAATTAAGCAGGAACTGATGCTATGGTCTTCAGGCAGAATTTACTCTTTCTCAAGGGAACCTCAATTTTACTTTCAAGAACTTTCAACTGATTGGATGAGGCCTATGGTCATTATTCGAGAATGATCCCCTTTACCTAAAGTCAGATAATTGTAGATGTTAGCAATACCTAAAATATCTTCACAGCAATACCTAAAAAAAAAGAAAAAATAGATTCCTCCAAATTAGTGTCTGATTAAATAATTGCGTACTATAGTGAGCCCTGCTGGCATAGTTCAAATTCACCAACTACTCCTTGGAAACCCTGTGAAGTAGTTCTACGGGGTTGCTATGAGTTGGAATCAACTCGGTGGCAATGGTTTTGGTTTTTGGTTTAAAGCCTAGTCAAGTTGATGCATAAAATGAACCATCACAAGCGTTAAATAGAAGTTTCACATAAAAAGAGTCCCAAGACCAGTAAAATGGTAAAAATTTTGATTAATGTGCACTGAGAAAATCATGAGACTCATCTACAAAGCTAATAATTGCTGGTCAAATTTACAAAGGTTGTTTTTGTTTGTTTTAACCATGCTAACATATACTGACTTAAAACTGTGGATATATTCTTATGATATGACATGAGAATATTTTCACAAGGAGAACTACTTTAAAATGTAATTCATTAGTTTCGTGTAAATGATTTTTGCAACATAAGTGGAAATATTTAAAATTTACAATCAAGATTCAAAGGTTTGTTAGTATTTACCTGAGAGAAAGGAAATAAAAAGGTAACAGCATTTTTAAAATATATTTTATATTTTAGTATTATAATTTCCTTTCTTCCCCTTTAGAGTCTCTATTTTTCTTATTCAATTCCCCAACTCTTCTACCATTATATCCACCTTTACTTGTAAGTTCTTTAAAATATCTGTAATAGTTTTTATTTAGTCCTTGATTTCTAGATCCATTTTCTATGTCCTGTGTGGGTATGCTTCCATTTCCTGTTTTTTTTTCTAAATTATGTGTCACGTCTTCTTCTTTACCCACCCCATGATTAGTTATAATTTTGAATGCACAATGAAGAAAAATACATATATATTTTGCTTTTTTAAAATTTTTTCAAAGACTGTAGAACCTTTTCTCTGTGTCACTATGAGATTCTTGAGCTGACCATTCAAGTTCCTTCAAGAGTGTAGTTAAACAGAGACTGGGCAACAACTTTAAGTAAATTAGATCACCCTTGCTTACTCTCCTCCTGACTTCTCTACTGAACAAGACTTTAGGATAAGAATGAGCTCGTTGATCTTGTCAATACTTCAACCGAGAGGAGGTCAAACTGTACTTCCAGATAATCTGAGAACACTTCAGAGTCAATTTTGCCAGGCCCTGGTATTCAAGCACTGGGAGATTGCATGGGATTGCATGAATTCTCTCCCCCAAGCCCATCAAGGGAGCCCTGGTGGCACGGTGGTAAAGAGTTATGGCTGCTAACCAAAAGATTAGTAGTTTGAATCTACCAGCTGCTCCTTAGAAACCCTGTGGGGCAGTTCTCCTCTGTCGTCGACTGGACAGCAATGGGTTTGGGTTTTTTTGGTGACACAGTGGTTAAAGTGCTCAGCTGGTAACCAAAAGGTAGGTGATTCAAATCCACCAGCTGCTCCATGGGAGAAAGATGTGGCAGCTAGCTTCCATAAAAATTTATAGCCTAGGAAACCCTATGAGGCAGTTCTTCTCTGTCCTATAGGGTCACTATGAGTTGGAATTGACTCAACAACAGTGGATGGGTGAATCCCACAGAAATTATCATTTAAATTTTCTTTTTTTTTTTATTGCTGTTACTATGGGAACAAAAGTATCACGTTATTCTGTATTCTGACTAGAGGACATTTCTACTGTTCAGTAAAAATATTTTTTAATGCCGACATCTGTCTTCCATGCATATATATGTATTTTTCTTTTTGTATAGCACATTTCTAATTTTCCAGAAAATATTTCTTTAAATTGCTTTATTCAGCACTTGATATCATACCACAGACTAATGGGCACTGAATGGGATGGTTGTTGGTTAAATATTAGTCCAGCATTGCACTCCTTAGGAAAACATATCGCATCAAGTACTTTAAAAGGAATGAGATTAAGTTTTTCCTTTTTACCTTGTTTGAAACAACATAATGGTGTGTTTGTATACAATTTTTGAAATCACCAAATGGATATGAATAAAAAAGAATAGGAACAGCTACTATAGTCAGGATCATTAAAGAAAAGTATAAGTCCTCATTAAGGACACGTTTGAAAAGATGGCAATTTTAAAACTAATTTTGCAACAGTGAAGCTTTCTGTACTAACCTATTCAGTTGCATTTTTCCTGTTTTAATATGGTATATTTTCTTCTATGACCACCTCCATCTGTTATATATATATATATATGTCTATATCCACAAGTCGAGTATGCTTTGTAGAGTTCTTCAGGGAGTTCATTGTTTCATTTGAACATTTTTATCATTTGAATGACATCTTAATAGGTGTTGCCTTTATTACAACCCTGGTGGCATAGTAGTTAAGAGCTATGGCTGCTAACCAAAAAGTTGGCAGTTTGAATCTACCAGGCACTCCTTGGAAAACCTATGGGGCTGTTCTACTCTTTCCTTTAGGGTTGCTATGAGTCGGAATTAGCTGAAAGGCAACATGTTTGTTTTTTTTTTTCCCTTTGGTTTTACTGTAATATAAAAAACCCAACAAACCTGTTGCCCTTGAGTTGATTCTGACCCATGATGACCCCATATGTACCAGAGTAGAACCGCGGCATAGGGTGTTCATGGCTGCAATTTTTATAGAAGCCGATTACCAGGCCTTTCTTTCGAGGTGCTGTTGGGTGGGTTTGAATTGCCACCTTTAGCTTAATAGTTGTGAACATTTCATTTGTGCCACTCAGGGGCAGAATTCAAAATGATTTACATTGATATTAATGTCCTGTGTGGGCAGAATGTTTTTCCTACTTCTAGAAAGACAGAATTGTGGGATACAAAGTAATGATTTTTTTAATGCACATAATCTGTGTTTTCAAATAAACAGAGAAACAAGATCTTCAATATCACCCCTAAAATCAACTTTTCCTTTAAAGATGCTACATGAATTAATGTGTTTCAGTTGTTTAGCACTGAACATTATACACTTCCTTTCTTAGACAAAAGTAACTGTAAACTCTGGCCTAAGACAGGGACCACTGGAGTAGAAAAAATGAAAGAAAAATTGTTTGAGGTGGGAAAGACATGTTGTTGTTGCTGCTGTTAGGTGCTGTCGAGTCGGTTCCAATTCATAGCGACCCTATGCACAACAGAACGAAACACTGCCCGGTCCTGCACAATCCTTACAGTCGTTGTTAGACGAGCTAATTGTTGCAGCCGCTGTGTCAGTCCAACTCGTTGAGGGTCTTCCTCTTTTCTGATGACGCTGTATTTGCCAAGCATGATGTCCTTCTCCAGGGACTGATCCCTCCAGACAACATGTCCAAAGTATGTAAGACACAGTCTTGCCATCCTTGCTTCTAAGGAGCATTCTGGTTGTACTTCTTCCAAGACAGATTTGTTCATTCTTTTGGCAGTCCATGGTATTCAATATTCTTCACCAACACAATTCAAAGGCATCAATTCTTCTTCAGTCTTCCTTATTCATTGTCCGGCTTTCACGTACATATGATGTAATTGAAAATACCATGGCTTGGGTCAGGTGCACCTTAGTCTTCAAGGTGACATCTTTGCTTTTCAACACTTTAAAGAAGTCCTTTGCAGCATATTTACCTAATTCAATGCGTCTTTTGATTTCTCAACTGCTGCTTCCATGGCTGTTGATTGTGGATCCAAGTAAAATCAAATCCTTAACAACTTCAATCTTTTCTCCCTTTATCGTGATGTTGCTTATTGGTCCAGTTGTGAGGATTTTTGTTTTCTTTATGTTGAGGTGCAGTCCATACTGAAGGCTGTGGTCGTTGATCTTCATTAGTAAGTGCTTCAAATTCTTTTCATTTTCAGCAAGCAAGGTTGCGTCATCTGCATAACGAGGGTTGTTAATGAGTCTTCCTCCAGTCCTGATGCCCTGTTCTTCTTCATATAGACCAGCTTCTCAGATCATTTGCTCAGCATACAGATTGAGTAGGTATGGTAAAAGGATACAATCCTGACGCACACCTTCCTGACTATAAACCAATCAGTATCTCCTTGCTCTGTCTGAACAATGACCTCTTGATCTATGTAAAGGTTCCTCCTTAGCACAATTAAGTGTTCTGGAATTCCCATTCTTCACAATTTTATCCGTAATTTGTTATGATCCACACAGTAGAATGCCTTTGCATAGTCAATAAAACATAGGTATACATCCTTCTGGTATTCTCTGCTTTCAGCAGGGATCCATCTGACATCAGCAGTGATGTCCTTGGTTACATGTCCTTTCTGAAACCAGCCTGAATTTCTGGCAGTTTACTGTCGATATACTGCTACAGCCATTTTTTAATGATCTTCAGCAAAATTTTGCTTGCTTGTGCTGTTAATGATATTCTATAATTTCTACATTCAGTTGGATCACCTTTCTTGGGAATAGGCATAAATATGGATCTCTTCCATTCAGTTGGCAAGGAAGCTGTCTTCCATATTTCTTGGCATAGATGAGTGAGCATCTCCAGCGCTGCATCTGTTTGTTGAAACATCTCAATTGATATTCCGTCTATTCCTGGAGCCTCGTTTTTTGCCAATGCCTTTAGAGCAGCTTGGACTTCTCCCTTTAGTACCATTGGTTCCTGATCATATGCTGCCTCTTGAAGTGGTTGAACATCAACTAATTCTTTTTGGTATAGGAGTGAAAATTAGGGGGTAGGAAAGATATATAGTCCTATAATTGCATTCTTTTCCACCCCTTAATTTCCACTCCTAATCCCAGAATCCCAATCATTCTGTTATACATGGGGTTGCTTTGAGTAGGAACCTATTCAACGGCACCTAACAACAAGAACAATCCCAGAAAACTTCCCAGCCTAATCTCATCTTTAGTTCTTGTAATACTTAAATTTTGGGTGCATTTATTTTGCCTTAAAAGCTTGATTAACTGTTTTTTTGAGTAATATACTTTCTAATTGTCTATTAACCAAAAGCTTGGCAATTCAAATCCACCGGCTATCCCTTGGAAACCCTATGGGGCAATTCTCTGTCCTATATGGTCACTATAAGTTGGAATTGACTTGATGGCAAAGGTTTTGGTTTTTCTGGTTTTGATTTTACTTGAGACCACTGCCCTGAGGTTGATAACAGATATGCCATGGCTAAGTTATATTATTTTCCTTGGGTGGCAGTGATATATACATCTTGATTAGAGAAACATATCAAGGTGGTCCTAACAGAGAATTCACTTTTTCAAGTATGTAACTGTAGATTACTTCTGTTGTAGGGCAAATGAGCCTAGAGTAGAACAGGTATCAAATCCAGTGTATAGCTCACTAAGGCTACTGATAAAGGTCAAATGTAATTTACTTGCCAGCTTTGCCCCAGTACTTGGAGGATTTTACCCACAGTTACTTTCATGAGATTCATTGTCCATTGCCATTGGGTACAATTCTTTGTCACATTAGTCATTTCGTCAGCACATTTCGTGTTTCCTCACAGCCTTGTGATTCACAGCCTGAGAACCATTGTTTTTCCAGACTCTATCCCTTTAACTAAATGAGGTAAATTCAGCTCTTCTTTCAAGCATTTTTCTTTCTAAATTGTGATCTTTATCATTGGATTTGAATTCCTCCAGAATAAAGTAACCGAAACCAAACCAAGCCAGTTGCCTTTAAGTTGACTCCAACTCATGGCAACCCCAAGTGTGTCAGAGTAGAACTAACTGTGCTCCATAAGGTTTTCAGTGAATGATTTTTGGAAGTAGATTGCCAGGCCTTTCTCCCTAGGTGTCTCTGGGAGGACTTGGACGGCCAAGTGTTCAGTTAGTGGCAAAGTGCTTACCCATTTGTGCCACTCAGGGATGCCCTCAGACTGAAGTCGAGCTAGAAAATTTGCCGTGATAGTTTATGAGCTGGGAGGGAGGCTGATGTGGCTTTCCCACCCTTAAAACTATCTACTCCTTAATGAGAATACCATCAATTTTATTTTTTTAACCTTCCCACTTCCTTGAAGTTTACTCTGACTAATAGTGAGCATGCAGGAAAGAGTAGAACTGTCCTATAGGGTTTCCAAGCCTGTAATCTTTAGGAAGCGTACTACCTCATCTTTCTCCACTGAAGTGGCTTGGGGTTCAAACTGCCCATCTTTTAGTTAGCTGCCAAATACTTAACCACTGCACCACGAGGGCTCCTTTCTCTTTTAACTACTGCTTCAAGAAAAAAATTGAACAATCAACTGAACAAACTGTACTGTATTAAATTGGTTATTATTTTCTCCCCTGTCTTTTTATGTCTGCCCTTGCTTAACTCCTGCCTCTGTTATGGCATAAACATTTTTCCTCTTTATGTAGCTCCAGTCACAGTAACTGAACAAGCAGAATAGTCCTTTTCCCTTGTATAGCAAAGGGTGAATGTCTCTTTACCTAGGCCTAGTCTGGCTTACTCTTTCCAAATAACAAAACCAAAATGGATTCTATAATCATGGTCACCATCATTAAAGTGAAAAAACGTCGGAAGAAAGCAGAGAACACTGAAATAAACAAATTCAACAGAGCTACCAGCATAGTGGGTAGTGAAATATTACATTTGTATTTTCTCCCTTTCATCCCCACCATATGCATCTAAATATGGTATTTTGCAAATAGCATATATTCAATGCATTTTTTAAGTAAAATAAAACTCCTCCTGGGTCTCACGTTTTATAAAATGCTGAAATTGGTTTAGAATATTTCTAAACTCTATGGGATAAAGGTTAATTTGCTGGGGAAAAAAAGAAGAAGAATATTTGGAGTCAATAAAACTAGGCTTCGACTGCAGTTCACTATCATGTTACTACTTTCTTAGACCTTAGTGTCTTCTTTTGTAAACTAAACTTATCTGCCCTGAAGGATTGGCGGAAAGAAACACCTGGCAAACACCTCACATTTACGACAACAGTAAAAAGCCCACTGTCTGACTCTTTTGTGCATTAACAACATGTGTCTGGCATCAATGAATGCCAAGGTGCCAGGTGAGAGCAACGCTGGCTGTGATGGTTAGGTTATGTGTCGACTTGGCTGGGCTATGATTCTCAGTGGTTTGGCAGTTATGTCATGATGTAGTCATTATCCTTTTTGTGATCTGATGTGGTCATCCTCATTTTTGCATAATGCTGATTTTTGCAGAACAATCTGGTCTTTAGAACCTAACCATTAAAATGATCTTTTTTGTGCCTCAAAAATAAACATAAATATACAGGATAATATTATACATTTCATTACAAGTGCTTTTTACACTACCTAAAAAAAAAAAAAAAATTTTTTTTTTTTATGACACTGTTAGCTATGGCTGCCTACCAAAAGGCTGGCAGTTCAGATTCACCAGGCGCTCCTTGGAAGCCCTATGGGGCAGTTCTACTCTGTCCTATAGAGTCGCTATGAGTTGGAATCAACTTCATGGAAATGGGTTGTTTGTTTATTTGTTTTTGATGTATATATAGATTTTAAGAAAATTTTTAGCTCATATTATACTTTCAAAATTACCATTCTTTTCATTTTTAATGTGGTGAGATAATAGCTCAGGTGGAATAATATGTTCCATGCTTATATAATGCCCATATATAAATGCATGCCTAGAATTTAAAATTAATTAGAAAATAAGGATACAAATTCATTTATTTCTTTTAGTTATTCCAGTAAAAATGTTGCTTATCTTTCAAAGAGTGAGTTCCTCTCCCTTGTTTATAGAAAAGTTTATCATAGCTAAAATACATGAGTTCTTTATACAGTTGTAGACTATATATTGGTAACTTTCACACACCAATTAAAATGATTCCAAACACTTGCATTCTGAGTTTATTCATGAAACACATCAAGTTCTTGCACTATATTTTCTCCTTCTTTCTTCTCCACAGGGGCTAAAGGGCTATAAATTTACCATCTGCTCTAAGACTTTCTGGCCATGAAGATGCAGTTAAAACTATGTTAATAGCTCAGTTCAGACAAGAATGATTCTTTAATTTTCATTTCTTATAAAGTTAATTAAACCCATTAAAGCCATTTCATCACTCCATAAGGCTACTCAGGTTCATGTTTACTTCTATTTTAAAATTCTAGACTAAACTCTACATATCTGTTAGCTCCATAATTTCATTTCTACGAATGCTATTTTTCATAGCATCCTGGCTTGCATATTTAACAGTTAAGCTAAGATTTAAACAGTTTATTTCAGTTAGGTAGGTTGTTACTAAGATTAAAATTTTATTGATTTGAAAACAAATACATCTATTGACAGAAAAAAAAATCATGTAGGATTTTGTTTGCATCTGATACCATTCCAAAATCATGTAGAAAAAGGAGTATATAATGCATAGGAGTATAATGCAAAGAAAAAAATGAGATTCTGCAGATGCTCTGTCTATGTTAGAACAGAAAACTTACATACGTCATAGAACATAGTTATAAATAACTACAGTATAAACATTGTCAGACCTTAACCTTCATTCTCTCCCTAATGTTGGGCACAGAGTAGGTGTTCACTGATCCAGTTTTGAACAAAGTGCTTTTTGGGAAATAGAAAAGAGAAAGAACATGTTAGAGAACTTATTAAGAGTGTCTCCAGTGATAAATAAAATTTGTCAGGTTGAGAAATAAAGGGCTTCAGATATGCCAAAGAAACAGCAGGTTATCCATATAGTGATTCCCTAAACTCATGAGTAACTCAAAATTTAATGAATAATTCTGCAGGATATGCTAAAATTTCAAACCAAAAGCTCACTCATTTATTCAGTTGACAAGTATTCATCGATGGCCATCTATGTGCCTAGGGAGACAGTGGTGTTCAAGATGTTCGGAGCTTATAGTGGAGTGAGAAAGAGAGTAAAAAGCAGGTAGAGTTGTGTATCATAGAGTAGGATAAGGGAAGAATAAGACGTATATGACTACATGAAAAAGGCATCCAATTAAGTCCTGAAATTTAGAAAAGTGTCTCAGTATACCAGATATTTGAATTAAGGTTTATTAAAATTGTTACTGACCATCTGTCTGTCACACTGTGTGGCTTACAAGTAGCTACAACAGTGAAAATTATGCCACCAGTATGTCAAATACCAACAGGGTCACCCATGGTGGACAGGTCTCCATGGAGCTGACAGACTCCTTGTTTGGTTTTAACTTTAATTTTGTGACAATCCAAGTCAGGAGTACTTCAAAAGCTTTAACAGTGAATGACATGTTTCTTTCAAAAACAGAGAAACATAATTCTTCAGCAGGCTTTCTTCTTGGAGTTTATGACTGCCTACAAATTAAATTAATAACTTTTAAAAATGTGTTTCAGATGTTTCCTGCCTAATGTTCTACACAAAATGATCTATCAGAAACTCAAAAATTTTGCCATTTTTTAAAGTACTGTACTCCATTATCTGCACAGATACAGAATGTTCTTATATATATATATAAATGCTTTTATATTTAAGAACACTTTGATAAATGCAGCATTACCTTTTGTTTTTAAAAGCTGCGTTCCAGAGATATCTAAATGCTTTACTCCATCTGAGTGATAGCTGCATCTTCCTCTTGCCAAAGAGCCTAGTATCTGCATCACAAGTGATCTCTTCTCATAAACATCTGCACAGCCCAAATTACAAAATCAGATTGTGCAATGCATTTGTATTAAAAGCTCTTTGATAATGTTTAATTCCATGAAGTCTGACTTTAAATTGTCATTATTCTGGAAAATGTAGATTATTTCTTATTTCTGAGACAGAAGAATATTTCCAAGTCTAGAACAAACTGGGAACTAGAAACCACTAAAATTTTTATTACTCCCACCTCCCCCAAAAGAAGAGAAAAGAAAACAAGTGCTGTTTATTCCACTAATATTATTCAACACCTATATTTTTTTAGCACCAGGAATTCTTCTAGACAATGAAGTTGCAGAAATGAACAAAACTGATACATTAATAAAATCAGGATCTTGAAAATTATTTTTTGACTCGCTCTCTCTTCTGCACTAATCCATGTATTCACACTTGCATTCATTTATGCATGACAATTTGAAGAGTTATTTTCCTATTTGACAGCCTTAGATGCTGGGAGACTCAACAGTGAATATAGTAAGTATGGGTTTGCTCTCAGAGTTTATAGTATGAAAGACTTTAAACAAATAATTACCAAACTAAATATGTAAATACACTATAAAGTTGACACATCCAGGAAAATTAGATGAAAAAACAAGTGATTACAAGATGAGAGATGATTTTTTCTTAAGAACTGATTAATTTAGAAATGAAGTCTGGCTAAAAAGTAGTCACGTTAAGTTAAACCCAAAAACATCCAAACTCATTGCTGTTAAGTCAATTCTAACTCATGAAGACCCCGTAAGTAAAGTAGAACTGCTCCATAGAGTTTTCATGGCTGTTATCTTTATGGAATCAGATAGACAGGCCTTTCTTCTGTGGGTGTGTTCAAACCACCAATCTTTAGTAATAGCAGGCACACCATTTGTTCCACCCAAGGGACTTGCCATTAATTTAAGGGAAAGATTATTCCAGGAGGAGATCACTGCCTGTGTAAAAGCTCTAAAGCAGAATGGAGTATGGCAAATTCGAAGGCTGAGAAAATATCCCTTCAGTCCAGTGTGTAAGGAGCAAGGGGACCAACAAAATATGAACAGGTTAGCAGTAGAAGATTGCAAGCTATTCTAAGTGTTTTATATTTAAATGAGCTAAAAGAATAAAAACAAAGACATAAAAACACATGGAAAAAACTTGGTCATGCTGATTTCCTAGGCAGTAGTGCTACTATGTGAATGATTATCCAAAAGAAATTTTCTTCTGGGGTCTGAACCATACCCAAGCCATTTTGTAATTTCACACATAAATCAGACTGCTTATCTGTTCTTAGGCCAGGGCTTTCACAAATGTCTTAAATTTAACCAATAACAAGGTGAATTAGTATATTCATGACTTCATGTTGTCATAGATTAAGAAAAGAATAGGAACAAAATATTTGAAAAAGGATAATTTATTTGAATGCAGAATCATTTTAGCTCTTTTTTATGAATGTTCTTAAAAATCTCTCTGTCAAAACTTGTTGGGAATTTTGACTAAAGATGAAATACTTTGGCTGCTCCTGCTCTCCAAAACAGACTCCCTCTGAAGCTTTAAAAAGTATAGTATTAGGACCTGTGGAATGGACTAAAAGAATCAGGTTTTCTCTCAGTGTTAGGGGGTCAGCTTTAGCATTACTTGTAGCTTCTACAATTATTCTCTTTGAGCCATTTTTTGAAACAAACCTATAGCGCGGAAAGAATATAAAATACACTGATAAAATGTATATTTGGTTAATCTTACTCTAAAATTGTACACAAAACGATCTATGTGGAATCATCCCACTTTCACATCTAGATTGTTATTTATGTGTATGTACATGTATATGGAAATCCTGGTGGATATTGGTTAAGAGCTATGGCTGCTAACCAAAAGGCTGACAGTTTGAATCCACCAGGTGCTCCTTTGAAACTCTATGAGGCAGTTCTACTTTGTCCTATAATCCTATAGGGTCGCTACGAGTCGGAATCGGTTTGGTTTGGTTTTGTGTATATACATATATATATATAATTACATATATACATATATGCATATGTTTATGTCTCAAATATTACAGAAAGCTGTAAGTTAAGAAGTCTCCTCTCTACTGCCCCCTGAAGGAGAAGGGTTTATAGCTCTGCATTCCGTAAGTGTGGTCTGTTACATATAGGGACTTCTTTCTAAAGATTACAGTATGTAAAGGAAGGAAAAAGAGTAACTTTAAAATGGAGAATTCTGACAAACACTACCTCAGCCAGGCAACCATGGTAACAGCAATAGTTATAAATCATGTTGATAGTATGCATCCTTGATATGATGTGATGAAAATGACACTTTTTTCCGTGGCCTTTCTCCTCAAATGCTACTAAAAAAAATGTTGCCATCTAGTCAATTCCGACTCATAGTGACACTACAGGACAGAGTAGAATTGCCCCACAGGGTTTCCAAAGAGCACATGGTGGATTTGAACTGCTGACCTTTTGGTTAGCAGCCATAGCACTTAGCCGCTATGCCACCAGCATTTAAATCTGGTCTAATCATGAGAAAAACACCAAATTTCAATTGAGGGGCATCCTACAAAATGGAGCAGTTCTATTCTGTTCTGTGGAGTTGCTATGAGTTGAAATGGACTCCACGGCATCAAGTTTATTTTATACTCATCAAAACTGTCAAAGTCATCAGAAAGGAGGGATATCTGAGAAAATGCCACAACCAAGAGAAGCCTAAAGAGACATGTCTATGAAGTATAATGTAGTATATTAGGTATACCCTGGTTGGGTCCTGGTTGGTTCAGAGAAATTATGTCAGTTAAAAGCTAAGGAAATCTCATTAATACACTTTAGTTACTACTAATTTATAAATTTTTGTCCATTAATTGTAACAGATTGACCTTGTTAATATAAGAGATTCATAATAGGGAAAAGCTGGATATGGATTACCTGGGAGCTCTTTGTACGGTCCCATTTTTTTTAATAAATCTAAAACTGTTCTGAAAAATAAAGCCTATGAAAAAAGAATAAACCATATTACCAGGTTGTTGGAGTAACAGATTGGTTCATATTTTAAAGATCTTTTAAATTGTAAAACATTTTAGGAGAAATAAAAATTAGTTTTGGTAATTGCCGTATGGTGATTCTCTGTCTGTAAGACTCCATTATGTGCTGCATTACAAATGACCAGAAAACCACAGTGGCATACAACAGGTAAGTATTTACTTTCGGCCATTCTTGTGCAGGTTATCTCTACGGGATGTTTTGGGCTCAGGTACCTCTGTGGGCTCTCTCATACATCAGTACAGAGTAAGAGAGGTGGATTTTTTTATATTGGTTGGGCTGTCTCCCAATCTGTGTCCTTGATTGACTCATCTCTGTTCCACGGGGCTTCTTATCTTTAAACAGGCTAGCCTGGGCTTCTTGTTAAGCTTGAGACAGGAGTAAAAAAGCACATGCTTCAGGAATAACACAATTTTTGCCATATACTATTGGCAACAGTAAACTGCAAGTCGAATCCAATTCAAAGTTTGGGGAATAGACACTACTTTTTTAATGGGACGTGCTACATAATCATATTATAAGAGGCATGGAATATGTATTGGTTAGGGATAATTTCAGTCACTTTCTGAATCTATCTGTGACAGTGTATATATCTTAGGAGATATTGCCAAATAAGAATCAAAAGTGATTATTTCAGTTGACTTTTTTCTCCCACCAGCAGTCTAGTTTTAGTTACTCCACATCCTCAACAGTGTTTTATGTTTTTGTGTGTTTTCTCCCCCATTCTGGTGTGTTTATGTGGTCATAGCAAATTGTGGTGAACTTGATATTTTGAAATAACTTATCAACAAAACGTAAGTATATTCTGGATAGACTACAGTAAACCTTACTGTTACAATCTGATAACACCAATTATTAGGATTTGAAAATCTTACCCAACTGGTAAATGATGAGTACTTTGTAAAGCTATTTTGGAGACTAATTTGACCATAGTTAGTTAATTTGAAGTCATGCATAAGCAAGACTCCCTCAACTCCACTCCTATGGATAGATGCTGTAGAAATGCCTGCTTATGTGTACAAGGATGTTCTCCACAATATCATCCTTAGTAACCTCACACTGAAAGCAATGCAAATGCTGATCAATGGTAGAAAGGGTGAAAACTGGTTCTATTTATACAATGGAATACTACACGATAATAAAAATGGATTAGCTAAACCTGCTCACACTTTAAGGGCAAATCTTAAAATGTGTTGGGCAAAAAAAAAAAAACAAAATAAATGTAAAATAATACACAAGGTTTGATTCTATTTGTATAAAGTTCAAAATAGACTAACAAACTGTATTTTTAGAGATGCATATGTACACAGTAAAACTATAAAACAAAGCAAGGAAATGATTAACAAAAGAGTCATAATATAAGTTCTCTGTAGTCTGAAGAGATAGGTTTATTATTGAATAAAGAACACGGGGCTTTTAAGGACAGGAAAAAACCTAAAGAGAAGGGAAAAAAGTTAATAAAGATAGAAGACGGTAATAAAATATAAAGGAAAGATAGAGAAGATTGGCAAAACAAAATTTGGTTATTTAAAAAAGTAATTCTGGGCGGAGCCAAGATGGCGGACTAGGCAGATGCTACCTCGGATCCCTCTTACAACAAAGACACGGAAAAACAAGTGAATCGATCACATACATAACAATCTACAAACCCTGAACAACAAACACAGATTTAGAGACGGAGAACGAACTAATACAGGGAAGCAGTGATTGTTTCCAGAGCCTGGAGCCAGCGTACCAGTCAGGTACGGCACAAGCACAGAGAGCAGCTCCACCCCCCGGAACTAACCCCGGGAGGGGGACCAGCCTGTTCCACGGGCAGCGTGGGACGCAGCCGGTAGGAGAAGTCCCCGGGAGGCAGTGACTGGTCTTGGAGCAGAAAGAGCAGCGTCCGAGCCGGGGAACCGTCCCGCAGGGATTTGGACTGGACGCAGGTACGACATAAACACGGAGAGTTGCTCCACCCCCCTCAACTAACCCCGGGAAGGGGACCAGCCGGGTCGCGCTGTCGGCGTGGGACGCAGCCGGTAGGAAAAGTCCCTGGGAGGCAGCAACTGGTATTGGAGCGGGGAGAACAGCGTCCCAGCCGGGACACTCGGTCACGGCACAAGCACGGGGAGCTGCTCCACCCATCTGAACTAACCCCGGGAGGAGGCCCAACTGGTTCTTGGGGGCGGCAAGGCCACACGGCTGGAGGGACGAGAAGTCCCCGGGAGGCAGCGACTGATTTTGGAGTCGAGAGTGCACCGTCCCAGTAGGGGAGACTTGACGCTGGGTGTGGGGCTGGAAGCGGAGGATCTGACCGTGACTCCAGCGGGCCAGACCCCCCGGGGGCAATCTCCACACAGCCAGCACACATAGGCGACGCGCCCTGCGGGAATCTCAGATATAATAGTCATTCCAAGCAAGACAAGCAACTCTGGCTATATTCTGAGGTGCTACTCTCCTATCTCTCTGTTCCCTCCCCCACCCTCCCCAGGCGGCTTCATTAACATCTGAATAGCCTGAGCCAGAGGGAGAACTCTGATAGGGATCTGACTGCATTTTTTTTTTAGCAGATTTTCTGGAAAAACTAGTTTCCCAGTGATGGCTCGGAGACAACAATCCATATCAAACCACTTAAAGAAGCAGACCATGACAGCTTCTCCAACCCCCCAAACAAAAGAATCAAAATCTTTCCCAAATGAAGATACAATCTTGGAATTATCAGATACAGAATATAAAAAACTAATTTACAGAATGCTTAATGATATCACAAATGAAATTAGGATAACTGCAGAAAAAGCCAAGGAACACACTGATAAAACTGTTGAAGAACTCAAAAAGATTATTCAAGAACATAGTGGAAAAATTAATAAGTTGCAAGAATCCATAGAGAGACAACATGTAGAAATCCAAAAGATTAACAATAAAATAACAGAATTAGACAATGCACTAGGAAGTCAGAGGAGCAGACTCGAGCAATTAGAATGCAGACTGGGACATCTGGAGGACCAGGGAATCAACACCAACATAGCTGAAAAAAAATCAGGTAAAAGAATTAAAAAAAATGAAGAAACCCTAAGAATTATGTGGGACTCTATCAAGAAGGATAACCTGCGGGTGATTGGAGTCCCAGAACAGGGAGGGGGGACAGAAAACACAGAGAAAATAGTTGAAGAACTCCTGACAGAAAACTTCCCTGACATCATGAAAGACGAAAGGATATCTATCCAAGATGCTCATCGAACCCCATTTAAGATTGATACTAAAAGAAAAACACCAAGACATATTATCATCAAACTCACCAAAACCAAAGATAAACAGAAAATTTTAAAAGCAGCCAGGGAGAAAAGAAAGGTTTCCTTCAAGGGAGAATCAGTAAGAATATGTTCTGACTACTAAGCAGAAACCATGCAGGCAAGAAGGGAATGGGACGACATATACAGAACACTGAAGGAGAAAAACTGCCAGCCAAGGATCATATATCCAGCAAAACTCTCTCTGAAATATGAAGGCGAAATTAAGATATTTACAGACAAACACAAGTTTAGAGAATTTGCAAAAACCAAACCAAAGCTACAAGAAATACTAAAGGATATTGTTTGGTCAGAGAACCAATAATATCAGATATCAGCACAACACAAGGTCACAAAACAGAACGTCCTGATATCAACTCAAATAGGGAAATCACAAAAACAAATTAAGATTAATTAAAAAAAAAAATACACATAACAGGGAATCATGGAACTCAATAGGTAAAAGATCACAATAATCAAAAAGAGGGACTAAATACAGGAGGCATTGAACGGCCATATGAAGAGTGATACAAGGCGATATAGAACAATACAAGTTAGGTTTTTACTTAGAAAAATAGGGGTAAATAATAAGGTAACCACAAAAAGGTATAACAACTCTATAACTCAAGATAAAAACCAAGAAAAACGTAACGACTCAACTAACATAAAGTCAAGCACTATGAAAATGAGGATCTCACAATTTACTAAGAAAAACGCCTCAGCACAAAAAAGTATGTGGAAAAATGAAATTGTCAACAACACACATAAAAAGGCATCAAAATGACAGCACTAAAAACTTATTTATCTATAATTACCCTGAATGTAAATGGACTAAATGCACCAATAAAGAGACAGAGAGTCAGAGACTGGATAAAGAAACACGATCCATCTATATGCTGCCTACAAGAGACACACCTTAGACTTAGAGACACAAACAAACTAAAACTCAAAGGATGGAAAAAAGTATATCAAGCAAACAATAAGCAAAAAAGAAGAGGAGTAGCAATATTAATTTCTGACAAAATAGACTTTAGACTTAAATCCACCACAAAGGATAAAGAAGGACACTATATAATGATAAAAGGGACAATTGATCAGGAAGACATAACCATATTAAATATTTATGCACCCAATGACAGGGCTGCAAGATACATAAATCAAATTTTAACAGAATTGAAAAGCGAGATAGATACCTCCACAATTATAGTAGGAGACTTCAACACACCACTTTCGGAGAAGGACAGGACATCCAGTAAGAAGCTCAACAGAGACACGGAAGATCTAATTACAACAATCAACCAACTTGACCTCATTGACTTATACAGAACTCTCCACCCAACTGCTGCAAAGTATACTTTTTTTTCTAGCACACATGGAACATTCTCTAGAATAGACCACATATTAGGTCATAAAACAAACCTTTGCAGAGTCCAAAACATCGAAATATTACAAAGCATCTTCTCAGACCACAAGGCAATAAAACTAGAGATCAATAACAGAAAAACTAGGGAAAAGAAATCAAATACTTGGAAAATGAACAACACCCTTCTGAAAAAAGACTGGGTTATAGAAGACATTAAGGAAGGAATAAGGAAATTCATAGAAAGCAAAGAGAATGGAAATACTTCCTATCAAAACCTCTGGGACACAGCAAAAGCAGTGCTCAGAGGCCAATTTATATCAATAAATGCACACATACAAAAAGAAGAAAGAGCCAAAAGCAGAGAACTGTCCCTACAACTTGAACAAATAGAAACTGAGCAACAAAAGAATCCATCAGGCACCAGAAGAAAACAAATAATAAAAATTAGAGCTGAACTCAATGAATTAGAGAACAGAAAAACAATTGAAAGAATTAACAAAGCCAAAAGCTGGTTCTTTGAAAAAATTAACAAAATTGATAAACCATTGGCTAGACTGACTAAAGAAATACAGGAAAGGAAACAAACAACCCGAATAAGAAATGAGAAGGACCACATCACAACAGAACCAAATGAAATTAAAAGAATCATATCAGATTATTATGAAAAATTGTACTCTAACAAATTTGCAAACCTAGAAGAAATGGATGAATTCCTGGAAAAACACTACCTACCTAAACTAACACATTCAGAAGTAGAACAACTAAATAGACCCATAACAAAAAAAGAGATTGAAACGGTAATCAAAAAACTCCCAACAAAAAATAGCCCTGGCCCGGGCGGCTTCACTGCAGAGTTCTACCAAACTTTCAGAGAAGAGTTAACACCACTACTACTAAAGGTATTCTAAAGCATAGAAAATGACGGAATACTACCCAACTCATTCTATGAAGCCACCATCTCCCTGATGCCAAAACCAGGTAAAGACATTACAAAAAAAGAAAATTATAGACCTATATCCCTCATGAACATTGATGCAAAAATCCTCAACAAAATTCTAGCCAATAGAATCCAACAACACATCAAAAAAATAATTCACCCTGATCAAGTGGGATTTATACCAGGTATGCAAGGCTGGTTTAATATCAGAAAAACCATTAATGTAATCCATCACATAAATAAAACAAAAACCACATGATCTTATCAATTGATGCAGAAAAGGCATTTGACAAAGTCCAACACCCATTTATGATAAAAACTCTTACCAAAATAGGAATTGAAGGAAAATTCCTCAACATAATAAAGGGCATCTATGCAAAGCCAACAGCCAATATCACTCTAAATGGAGAGAACCTGAAAGCATTTCCCTTGAGAACGGGAACCAGACAAGGATGCCCTTTATCACCGCTCTTATTCAACATCGTGTTGGAAGTCTTAGCCAGGGCAATTAGGCTAGACAAAGAAATAAAAGGTATCCGGATTGGCAAGGAAGAAGTAAAGTTATCACTATTTGCAGATGACATGATTATATACACAGAAAACCCTAAGGAATCCTCCAGAAAACTACTGAAACTAATAGAAGAGTTTGGCAGAGTCTCAGGTTATAAAATAAACATACAAAAATCACTTGGATTCCTCTACATCAACAAAAAGAACACCGAAGAGGAAATCACCAAATCAATACCATTCACAGTAGCCCCCAAGAAGATAAGATACTTAGGAATAAATCTTACCAAGGATGTAAAAGACCTATACAAAGAAAACTACAATGCTCTACTACAAGAAATTCAAAAGGACATACTTAAGTGGAAAAACATACCCTGCTCATGGATAGGAAGACTTAACATAGTAAAAATGTCTATTCTACCAAAAGCCATCTATACATTTAACGCACTTCCGATCCAAATTCCAATGTCATATTTTAAGGGGATAGAGAAACAAATCACTAATTTCATATGGAAGGGAAAGAAGCCCCAGGTAAGCTAAGCACTACTGAAAAAGAAGAAGAAAGTGGGAGGCCTCACTTTACCTGATTTCAGAACCTATTATACAGCTACAGTAGTCAAAATAGCCTGGTATTGGTACAACAACAGGCACATAGACCAATGGAACAGAATTGAGAATCCAGACATAGATCTATCCACATACGAGCAGCTGATATTTGACAAAGGACCAGTGTCAATTAACTGGGGAAAAGATAGCCTTTTTAACAAATGGTGCTGGCATACCTGGATATCCCTTTGCCAAAAAAATGAAACAGGACCCATACCTCACACCATGCACAAAAACTAACTCCAAGTGGATCAAAGACCTAAACATAAAGACTAAAACGATAAAGATCATGGAAGAAAAAATTGGGACAACCCTCGGAGCCCTAATACAAGGTATAAACAGAATACAACACATTACCAAAAATGATGAAGAGAAACCCGATAACTGGGAGCTCCTAAAAATCAAACACCTATGCTCATCTAAAGACTCCTCCAAAAGAGTAAAAAGACCACCTACAGAATGGGAAAGAATTTTCAGCTATGACATCTCAGACCAGCGCCTGATCTCTAAAATCTACATGATTCTGTCAAAACTCAACCACAAAGAGACAAACAACCCAATCAAGAAGTGGGCAAAGGATATGAACACACATTTCACTAAAGAAGATATTCAGGCAGCCAACAGATACATGAGAAAATGCTCTCGATCATTAGCCATTAGAGAAATGCAAATTAAAACTACGATGAGATTCCATCTCACACCAGCAAGACTGGCATTAATCCAAAAAACACAAAATAATAAATGTTGGAGAGGCTGCGGAGAGATTGGAACTCTCATACACTGCTGGTGGGAATGTAAAATGGTACAACCACTTTGGAAATCTATCTGGCGTTTTCTTAAGAAGTTAGAAATAGAACTACCATACAACCCAGAAATCCCACTCCTAGGAATATACCCTAGAGATACAAGAGCCTTCATACAAACAGATACATGCACACCCATGTTTATTGCAGCTCTGTTTACAATAGCAAAAAGTTGGAAGCAACCACGGTGTCCATCAACGGATGAATGGGTAAATAAATTGTGGTATATTCACACAATGGAATACTACGCATCGATAAAGAACAGTGACGAATCTCTGAAACATTTCATAACATGGAGGAACCTGGAAGGCATTATGCTGAGCGAAATTAGTCAGAGGCAAAAGGACAAATATTGTATAAGACCACTATTATAAGATCTTGAGAAATAGTAAACCTGAGAAGAACACATACTTTTGTGGTTACGAGGCGGGGAGGGAGGGAGGGTGGGAGAGGGTTTTTTATTGATTAATCAGTAGATAAGAACTGCTTTAGGTGAAGGGAAAGACAACACTCAGGGAGGTCAGCTCAATTGGACTGGACCAAAAACAAAGAAGTTTCCTGGATAAAATGAATGTTTCAAAGGTCAGCGGAGCAACTGCGGGGGTCTGGGGAACACGGTTTAAGGGAACTTCTAAGTCAATTGGCAAAATAATTCTATTATGAAATCATTCTGCATCCCACTTTGAAATGTGGCGTCTGGGGTCTTAAATGCTAACAAGCAGCCATCTAAGATGCAGCAATTGGTCTCAACCCACCTGGAGCAAAGGAAAATGAAGAACACCAAGGCCACACGGCAACTAAGAGCCCAAGAGACAGAAAGGGCCACATGAACCAGAGACCTACATCATCCTGAGACCAGAAGAACTAGTTGGTGCCCGGCCACAATCGATGACTGCCCTGACAGGGAGCACAGCAGAGGACCCCTGAGGGAGCAGGAGATCAGTGGGATACAGACCCCAAATTCTCATAAAAAGACCAAACTTAATGGTCTGACTGAGACTGGAGGAATCCCGGCGGCCATGCTCCCCAGACCTTCAGTTGACACAGGACAGGAACCATCCCCGAAGACAACTCATCAGAAATGAAAGGGACTGGTTAGCGGGTGGGAGAGAGACGCTGATGAAGAGTGAGCTAATTATATCAGGTGGACACTTGAGATTGTGTTGGCAACTCTTGTCTGGAGGGGGGATGGGAGGATAGAGAGACAGGGAAGCCGGCAAAATTGTCAAGAAAGAAGAGACTGAAAGGGCTGACTCAAGAGGGGGAGAGCAAGTGGGAGTAGGGAGTGAGATGTATGTAAACTTATATGTGACAGACTGATTGGATTTGTAAACGTTCACTTGAAGCTTAATAAAAGTTATTAAAAAAAAAAAAAAGTAATTGTGACCTTCAAAATTCTAGCATGAAATGGAAGGTACACTCTAATCAGGTTAAATTGAGAAGAGTAACAAAGGAACCATTCACAAAGAAAAGGGCAGGGAAGTAAACGCAATGGTTAGCACTGTTTTCCAGGCTACTAACCCTGGAGCCCGGTGAATGAATGGAAGACGGAAGGGAATTGTTAGAAGAAACTGGTCGGAGAAAAGAGTTCTTGTCTGCTCTGAGAGTGGTGACTTTCAGGAGAGCAGTATGGCCAGCCTGAGGCAACCTCCGGAGGAAACTGGGGAAGTAAATACCCCACCACACTCTTCTCTTTCCCTTCAGCTTTTGCAAGAACAACATTTTGGTAAACTCAACCAGAAGCCAGAAGGCAAAGAAGTCTGTTGTTATACCACATATGGGTCAGCTTCCTGGAGAAGACATAGAATGATGGAAAGTGAATCTGGAAGGGCAAAATAAATTATTTCACACAACTGATTTCTTTTGCTTCTAAGCAACATTCCTTCCTTTTTCTCAGTAAAATGTTTGTGTTCTCAACACACAAAAATTCACATTCTAATTATTGTATCATCAAGGGATGATGTTCCTTTGGTCATACTTCTTCCTGAAACCTAAAATATGAGACACCACCAATGTTTTTCACCTAACATGCTTTCTATTAAAAATCGCTTATCTCTCGGGCACTAGGACCTCTAAACCTACAAAGCTCAAATTCATGAGGATGGGAAGCAAAAATTCTTACTGAGGATTAATTGGTATAATAGTGAGTGAGGCTTTCCTCATCCTCCATCCCTTCGTTCCAGGACCCATGCATTCTGCCTTTGGGAGAGACCGCTTTATAAGTTGACCACTGGGGTGATGAAAATACTGCTTCAAGAAGGATGGAACCCAGACTCATTGGGTGTGTTTCTCCCAGCTGATGTTATAATTAAGCTGTCAATAATTGTATGCAAGGTGCCAGGAACGTTTTGGTGTTCTACAGGCAATATGCCATATTTAGAACCTCATTCAACTGGTATCATCATTATCTCCTTAAATGTGTGACAATCTGAATAAGGAAGTTTAATGGGGCTTTGGTAGGAATTAGCACCATCACTGACATAAAGGTCAAGAATTCCATTTGCACTGTCCATTCTTCACTGTCATTTCCAGTCTACAGGATGGCTACTAGAGAGCTTTTCAAGGATGCTGACAGCCTCTCACCGATGGATTTTCTAAGGCTTTGGTGATATACATATGTATATCCATATCTATCTATGTATATATATCCATGTCTATATATATATCCTTTAGTCTCACCAACCATTTATTCTTAGAGGTAAATGAACAGCTTGCACATAATAGATCAACTACTGGCCACATTATCATTCCCAGAGCCTTCAGGCTCCTTTCTGAATTCAACCACTATCTTAGCTAATATAAATATCACAAGTGGCTGGCTTTAACACAAATTTCAAATTTTTTCTCTCACAGTTTATGAGGCTAGAAGTCTGAATTCAGGGCACCAGCTCTAGGGAAAGACCTTCTCTTTCTGTCGACTCTGGTGGAAGATACTTGTCATCAAACTTCCCCTGGGTCTGGTGGTTTCTCAGCTCAAGGATCCTGGATCCAAAGGACACATTCTGCTCCTGGCTATTCTTTCTTGGTGGTAGTGAGGGCCCTCTCTGCTCACTTCTCTCTCCTTTTATAATAATGTAGAGCACACCCAGTGGTAACTCTCCTTATATCATATCTGGACTATGACCTGATTAATGGTGTTAACAGCCCACCTTAATCCCCTTTAACATAATCTAATCTTGCCTCATCAACCACAGGCAGATATTAGGATTTACAACACATAGGACAATTATATCAGATCACAAAAATGGAGGACAACCACACAATACTGGGAATCATGGCATAGCCAAGGTTGGTACATATTTTGGGGGTCACACAGTTCAATCCATGACAATCACTGAATTCTAGCATTTCAAGCTCACTAACTGTAGGCCATTGTTGTTGTGTTCAACTTCAATTTGCCAATTTGGCAGAGTAGTAATGCTCTCCCAGGTCCTTGACAATGCATTCAATCTTGAATGTCAGTGAATACAGTCCTATATTTTACCCACCCTGGTCTGACACCATTAAACTAATTCCCACTAGAAATCTTTAGGTTCCTGCTGATATAGATTGTAAATTGCTGAGAATATAGGCTACCACCTAAGCAGAACTTGTACCTCCTTTTCTGAATTCCCTTTGTATCTAATTCTTATTGTCGTACAGAAGACAAAGAACAGTGGCAAGGTGAATCCTATAGAACCTCAACCATGTTGTTTTGGTGGTCCCCATCCCATTTGAAGACTTCGGGTTTCCATTTTTCCCCTCACTGGGCGTACTTACCTTTGAGTTTAAGAGGCCCATAGGGATTGAGATTTAATTGGCACTGCAACTCTATATTCCTAAATATTAGGTTCTGGACTTGACCCTCAGATCATCTCTGTGACTACATAAAATTTTCCAAGGAGGCTTTTTGGTTCTGTATGCATATTTTTAATTGTATGTTCAGGTATTTTAATTTTTCTTTTTTTTTTTCTGTATATGTTCTCCAGAGTCACGTTAAAACTTTTTTGATGTTGTTGCAATTGTGGTTGCATGTCAAAAACATTTGATCTCCAAAACCTTATCGTCCACCTGAATTGTATCCTTGGTGATACACTGATTATATTCTGGGCAAACGCATGCCACAATTTGCCATGGACATGGTTAAAATATCACATTTCAACCCTAAACAATGAAGGATGAGGGAAGGACTAAACCTGGAGATGAATGGAAGAGTTAACCTTAGTAACAAAGAGTCATACAGAGAGGGCAGCTTTGAGATATGCAGTGAACTTCAGAATAGTGGCATTGCTAGCCCAAGGTGAAGGAGAGAGAGAGAACAAGAGTAAGAGCAAGAGAAAAAGCAAGGTCAAGAATGCAAGAGAGAGAGAGAGAGAGGTTGATTGATTTAGTCTTACTAAGAGATAAAAATTCTAAAAAATGCCTTAGTAAATTTCATTATACTATATATTAAAATAGTAATAAAACATTGCCAACTATGGTTTATTATGGAAAACAAGCATGATTTAATATCAGATTAAATCTGTGTATATATCATGTTTCAAAATCCTCAAACGAACACTTTTTTTAAAATATTAGTGTCATTGAAATTACAATGCAACTAATAATCAATACCTTCAAAAATAGCTGCTGGCCTAACAGTAATAATGATGATAATCTTGGTGGCATGACTAGATAACAAAAATCCTTCAATTTTTAGTCAGAAATTCTTTTAAGAACCATTTGAAGAAAACAGATATGTTCTGGTTGTTGTTTAAAACTCATATTTTACACTTTCTGGTCAAATTGGGTGTTTATCGGCTTTGAAGAAAACTCTAAAAACAAGAGCAGAGTGCTCTTTTAAGACATGCTGCATCATTATCTCTCTTGATGACATAGAAAGTTATGCGGAAAAAGAGGACATAGACAATCTGAGTTAAAAGGGTTTCAGAAAACATAAACTCTGGTTTCAAAGATATTTTAGAAACATTCACCCAATTTTTCACTTACTGTATTTTTACACAAATAACATGCAGCCTTCTACATTTGTTTGCCAACCATGCTGCCCCCCGCAGAGGTATTTTCGTAAGCACCCTTAGCTAATTTTTTTTTTTTTACTCCAACATTAAAAAAAAAAAGGCATAACAGTGGTTATGAAAATAACTTGAGGGGGAAGGGTGCAATTGGCAGACAAATGTAGAAGATGTGTGTTATTTGCATAAAAATATGGTATATTGTCTTTTTAACATGCATGAGAATCATATAAATTAAAATAATTTATTGCCTTAGAAGTCTAAAACTGTTCTTTCAAATTTTCTAAGTGTTAAGAAAGAAATACATTTTTAAATAAGTCAAAAAATACCTTTCAGTAAATATAAACTTGTCAGGTGGCTAGCTGAGCTGGAGAGAGTCGAGCTGAACTGCCAAGTATTAAAGTACTCAACTGAGACAAACAAAAATGAAAGTGAGAGTGAAGCCTTTATTCACTTACTGCAGTAATATAATCAAAAGGGTAACCAAGGGTAAAGCGCCCTCCCCAGTTCCGTTTTTCCCCAGGAAAGTCATCAGATGGATCAGGGCAGATTTGGGGACCATCTCACTGATGACAGAGCCCCAAACAAAGGGCTCCTTCAGTTTTATGGACCAGGGGCCAGGGAAAGTGCTATGGGTGGAAAAATACTAAGTATCGAATCAGAGTGGAGAAAAAATGTCTTCCAGATACTCCCTTTCACCCATAAGGAGACCTCAGCAGAGACATCTGAGAAAGGCCTGCACTAAAAGTCCCCAGTAAAGAGGCCTCTGAATGGAGGTGTCTGGACTAGGAATACAGATGTGCAAAAGAGCATGGCTAGCCAGAAGGGCCTGAGTCCTTGATTGCAACTCCCTTCAGAGACTGCAATGCATTGGCTGTGCACCAGGTCTGGTGTGGTGAGGGCAGATTTCCCCCATGAGGCCTGCCATCCTGAAGGGGTAAAGGGAAAACCCCAAATTTGTAGCCAGCAAGTCAGAAGTGAGGGCATTTTGGGTACAGCCAAGCTTGCACTAACGTTTGAAATCTCGGGCTGATTTGGCAGAGGGGAGGAAGTTACCCTCTAACTTGTAAGGTCTGACCTACGCTGGATGATCAGGAGCAGAGGGAGACGTACTGCATGTGTTGCTGGTGTCAGAAGTGGAACAGAATTATATCGAATTGAATCAAACTGATCCTTACAGGTTAGTGTGAGAATTGGGATTTTGATTTTTTCCAGCAACCACAAAACATGAAGAAATAAACATATCAACTAAAGATACCATTGGAAACTAAGTACCACATCCCTAAATAAATAGTAAGTAAAAAATGAAAGCACAATGGAAATTAATATAGAATGGTATCAAAATACTGTTTAAGAAAACCTGTTCAATAACAACATGCATTTTTTTTAATACAGAGGACTGAAAATAAATTAGCTAAGATCTTAAGTTAACAATTGAGAAGAAGACCAGTGAAGTACTTTCAAAGGAAGAAAATACAAAATACATGATTTAAATTCCAAATGATGAAATGTTTGTGTCTTTTGTTTGATTCATCTTATTTGCACATGTTCTTTCTTGGCAATTTATCATGTTTCAGAGTTTAAATTTTCAACATGACAGAAATGACTACACAAATCTCTTCATTCTTAAGTATATTATTGCTTAGAAGGTATAGTAGACGGTCATAGTTTGAAGTTTCAAACTATGTTTTGTTTTATCAATGACCAGATACAAATTTTAGTGAACTAGTCTATGTGAAAATAAGACGTAACATAATTATTGTATATATTCCTTGTTGTGGATTGAATTTTGTACCCCCAAAAGACATATCAAAACCCTAATCCTTGTACTTTGAGTGTGACTTGTTTGGAAATAGGGTCTCTAAAGATGTTATCAGTTAACAGGAGATCATACTGGAATAGGGTGGATACCAGCCCAATATGAATGGTGCCTTCACAAAGGAGAAGAATCACAGAGACACAGAGGGAAAATTGCTGTGTGACAACCCAGTTTTGATACAGCTCTTGTCCAAGGAACATCTGGAGCTGCCAAAAGCTGGAAGAGACAAAAGCCGGAAGAGACAATCTTTCCCTAGAGCTTTTGAAGAGAACACAGCCCTGCTGATGCCTTGAATTCAGACTTCTCCAGAACTATGAGTCAATAAATTTCTGTTTATCATCTACTTTGCAGCAGCCTCAGAAAACTAGTACACCCTTGAACAGAATAAATCCCTAACGACATACTTTTAAAGTTTATATGTTATTTTTACAATTCCAAAGATAAGCAAAATGGCCAAATGTTACATGATTAGCACAAATTTTAAACTAGAAAATAATACAGTCCTGGCATTAGTACTTTTCTTACAGCTAACAATACTAGTTTTTTTTTTTTTTTTCTTATTTTTCCATTATGTGTGTGTGTGTGTACAGGAGTATGACGATTTAACAAAGAATTATGCTAATGTTAAACAAAAACCTCAGTGTTTCTAAATTTAGACTGCTTTAAAGTTCATCTCCAACTCTTCCTTCCTTCAGTAAAGAAAAAGAAGTGATTGCACAGTCAAATGACAAACAACAATCTACAGAGCACATTCAAGGAAGGGATTAACCAGAACAAGGCACAAAATTAACCTGAACAAGGCACGAAATTAGCTTTCTTGTGAGTAATTGTTTAAAAAAAAAAAATCTTGTAAATACAAATGCAGTTGCTAATTTTGCTTGACCTCTCTGATTACAGGCTTTGAATAAGAACTTTCAACCTTTTATTAGATCAAAAAAAAGCACTCACCGTATTGGAATATGGGTGACGTTTCAAAAATTACAATGTTAGGATATGTATAAAAATAATACATGTTCATTTAGAAAATAAAAGTAAAGTCATGTGATAGAGAAAAAAGAATAAAACATTACCTTAAATATGGCTAACAAGACTGCTAGCATCTGGTTGATACGATTTCAGATACTTCTGGAGCTCCCAGGAGCTGAGAGAGACAAGAAAAGATCTTCCTTTAGAGCCTTCAGTAAGAATACAGCCCTGCCAGCACCATGAATTTGGACTACCAGCCTTGAGAACTGTGACACAATAAATTCCTTATCTAATAAGCCACCCACTTTGTGGTATTTTTTTTACAGCAGCCCTGGGAAACTAATATAAATACGAAAATCATTTATATCTAAAGAGTATAAGTAATTTCAGATATGTAAAACTTGAAAGTTGAACTTATATTTAGGGAATACTTTAGGTAGAAAATTAAATGAAGAATATTATATCCTTCTTTGTGCCAAATGTTAAAAAAGCTTAATAAATACATAATAATATTTAGATATTGTAATTCTAATCATTGTAGAATTGTTGGATACCTTAATGTTTATATATTAAAGAAAATAAACTTTACATTTAACTTTAAAAAAATTCATTTTATTTACATCATTTTTTAATCAAAAGGTCTTTCTTGAAAATTTTCCATGTTTGAAATAAAAGGTTAAAATAAAAGGTTACTTTTGTTACCTCATTTTTGCATGTTTTAAGTACAAGAGCATCATGGACAAGATCAAACACAATTAGTTCACTTTGATGCAGATATGAAGATATGATAAACAAAAGGAAGACTATCTAAAAAAATGAGTTATATCAAACATGTCTTGCTTTCTACTAAATTTGCTTTAAAGAAAGGCTATTCAGTAGTGTACATAAAAAGAGTAATGATCACAGAAGTAATCTGGCAGCCAATAGTGCTGAGAAATTATTGTTCCTACAATGAAATTTATAATGTTACAAATGTATAACTTTTACAGTTGATTGTTAAACTTTTAGTAGCAGAATTAAACTTTTTAGATAAAGTTTTAGGTTTTTATTTTGTTCTCCAATAATTTCATTACATGGTGTCATTCAACTCAGCCTCAGATTTTGTGAAATCTTAATTTTAACATGATACCATTTTTCACTGACCCTCTACTTTACAAAACATGATGTCCTTCTCCAGGGACTGGTCCTTCCTGGTAAAATTCTGGCTGTACTTCTTCAAAGATGCATTTGTTCCTTCTTCTGGCAGTCCATGGTTTATTCAACATTCTTCACCAACGCCATTATTCAAAAGCATCAATTCTTCCTCAGTCTTCCTTATTCATTGTCCAGTTTTCCTATGCATATGAGGCGACTGAAAATACCAGGCGTGGGTCAGGTGCACCTTAGCCCTTAGAGTGACATCTTTGGTTTTTAACACTTTAGAGAGGTCTTTTGCAGTAAATTTGCCAAATGTAATACATTGTTTGATTACTTGATTGCTGCTTCCATGGGCATTGATTGTGGATCCAAGTAAAATGAAACCCTTGACAACTTCAACTTTTCTCCCTTTAACATGATGTTGGTTATTGGTCTAGTTATGAGGATTTTTGTTTTCTTTATGCTGAGGAGTAATCTGTACTGAAGGCTGTAGTCTTTCATCTTCATCAACAAGTGCTTCAAGTCCTCTACACTTTCAACAAGCAAGGTTGTGTCACCTGCATATGGCAGATTGTTAATGAGTCTTCCTCCAATCCTGATGCTGCGTTCTTCTTCTTTTTTCATATAGTCCAGCTTCTCAGATATTTGTTAAGCATACAGATTCAATAAGTATGTTGAAAGGGTGTAACCCTGACACATACCTTTCCTGACTTTAAACCATGTAGTATTCCCTTGTTCTGTTTGAATGACTGCTTCTTGATCTATGTACAGGTTATTCATGAGCACAATTAAGTTTTGTGGAATTCCTATTCTTCTCAATGTTATCCATAATTTGTTATGACCCACACAGTCAATTGTCTTTGCATAGTCAATAAAAGACTTAACATCGTCCTCTGATATTCTCTACTTTCAGCCAAGATCCATCCAACATCAGTGATGATATCCCTCATTCTACGTTCTCTTCTGAACCCAGTTTGAATTTTTCATAATTCCATGTTGATGTACTGCTGCAATAGTTTTTGAATGATCTTCAGCAACATTTTACTTGCATGTGATATTGATATTGTTTGATAATTTATGAGTTCTGTTGGATCACTTTTCTTTGAAATGGGCACAGATATGAACCTCTTCCAGTTGGTTGGCCAGGTAGCTGTTTTCCAAATTTCCTGGCATAGACTGGTGAGTACCTCCAGTGCTGCGTCCATTTGTTGAAACATCTCAATCAGTATTTTGTCAATTCCTGGAACTTTGTTTTTTGCCAATGTGTTCAGTGCAGCTTGTGCTTCTTCCTTCAATACCACTGGTTCTTGATCATATGCTACCTCTTGAAATGGTTGAACATCAACTCTTTTTGGTACAGTGACTCTGTATTCTTCCATCTTCTTTTGCTGCTTCCTGTGTCATTCAATACTTCCCCATAGAATCCTTCAATACTGCAATTCAAGGACTGAATTTTTTCTTCAGTTCTTTCAGCTTGAGAAATGTTGAGCATGTTTTTCCCTTTTGTTTTTGTTACAATTAATGAACAAATATCGGTACTTTATTATTAACTAAAATGAATACTTTATTCAGATTTTCTTGTTTTTACCTATTTTTTTTTTTCCTGTACCTCAGTTCCACCATGGATATCACATAGTATTTAGTCATCACGTTTTCTTAGGCTCCTTTTGGTGGTGACAGTTCCTTAGACTTTGTTTTTGATGGCCTTAACATTTTTGAGCAGTACTTGGTTAGATATATTGCAGGATTTTCTTTGATTGGAATTTGATCTTTTTCTCATGATTAGACTGAACTTAACACGTTTCTGGGAGGAAGATCACAGAAGCAAAATATCATTTCCACTGCATCATATCAAGGATGCATGATTTATGAGTTTATGTTAGCCTTGAACACCTGACTAAATTTGTGTTTTTCAGATTTTTCCACTGTAAAGTTACTTCTTTTTCCCCTTTCCATACTGTAATATTTGAAAAGAAAGTATGTGCAGCTCACACTTAACAGGTGGAGAGTTTTGCTCCCTTTCCTATAAAATGAAGTGTCTACATAATTGTATTTGGCGTTCTTCTGCATGTGAGATGTGTCCCTTCTCTACCATTTATTTATTTATTTAATCACTTATATATGTTATGTCAGTATGGGCTCCTGGATACTTATTGTATACTTTGAGTTAAAATACAGTGTTATTCTACTTATTTTGTTGCTCAGGTTGTTCCAGTTTTGGCCATTGAGATCTCTTTCAATTGGCTAATGTACCCCTTTGACATACCCCTGTCGATGTGATTTTTTATAGCACTTCTTTATTTTCTGTCCCTAGAAGATGCTCCAGGATCATCTTGTATATCTCCTGTCTTAGTCCTAGAATTGACAATTTTGCCAAAAAGCCCTAGCTCATTTTACAGGATGGTAAAAAATAGATTGGGGCACTAGTTATGTTCTTTGATCCTAAATTGCTATTTCCTTTAGCCTTCTCAGCTGACAGAGCTAAGGCATATATATAATCTGAGTATGTGAATGTAAGTATGTATACATATATACATATCTGCATCTATTTTAAGTAAAAAAAATGAGATCTAATTGATGCTTCCAACTTTAATATATTCCAAATATATCATTCTATCCTCCTCCCTTTGAGAAGTTGTAAATTTCCATTCCAACAGTGAGATACTTTGCTCATACCATCTGCCATCCATTTACATAACTGTTCAATTCCATTATACACACATATCAGTATTAGAATTGTTATGGATCCAGCTTCATTCCTCTGCACGTGGGGATCCAGTTGTTTTAGCACCATTTAAAAAAAACTATTCTTTCCCCATTGGATGGATTAAGCACCCTTGTCAAAAATCAGTTGATCATAGATGTATGGCTTTATTTCTGGACTCTGAATACTATTCCTTTGGTCTATGCCTCTAACACTATACCAATCCTTGCTGATTACTGTAGCTTTATTGTAAGTTTTGAAATCAGAAGTGTGAGTCCTCCTACATTTTTCTTCAAAATTGCTTTGGCAGTTTGAGATACCTTGTTGTTCTATATAAATTTGAGGACTCACTTTTCCATTTCTACAAAGAAGGATGTTGGAATTCTTATGAGGATTGCATTGAATCTATAGATTGTTTGGGTATTATTGTGAATAGATGCTATTGTGAATGGAATTTTTTCCTTTTTAGGAGCTCATTGCTCCTGTGCAGCAATTCAACTGATTTTTTTTGTTGTTGTTGTTAACTTTTCACCCTCCACTTTGCTAGATTCGTTTATTAACTCTAATAGTTTTCTTATGGAATCTTTGAGATAGTCTATATAGAGATCATGCCATCTGCAAAGAAGGATAATTTTACTTTCTCCTTTCTGATTTGGATATCTTCTATCTTCTTTTCTTACCTAATTGCTATGGCTAGGATTTCCAGTACAATGCCGAACAGTACTGGTGAGAACAGGAATCCTTGTCTTGTTCCTGATCTTAAAGGGAAAACTCAGTCTTTCTCCATTTAGTATGTTGTTAGCTGTGGGTTTTTCCTGAGTGTCCTTTATTACAGTGGCTTCACTAGGGTTGGTGTTATCCAGTGCAGTAACTAGTGGTGTCACCCCTTCCCCATGCAAATTAGTATAATATTGTACATAAAACACCAGAAAATTTGACAAAATCAACAACTATAAAAACACTGGCAGCAACAAAAACAACATTCGTGCTTGTATCATGTGCAAAAGAAACCACATGATTCAAAGTGTCATTGTTACTGGGTGATAATGATGGCTCTGACCAGAGTGCGTTAGAAGGTTCAAAAAGTAAATTAGCATAGAGTTTTAGCCTTGTGGATATATTGATACATGTACACTGGGCTTATGAAAACTTTTTTTTGTTGTCTTAACTAGCTAAAGGAATATTTTTTATAAACAATAATAAATTTCTCCTGAAACATTTTACAAAAATTTCATAGACAGTCATTTTGGTGTCGACCCCTCTGACAGTGTCACTTGGCCTGGTCTGTATGTACATCCCTCACCCCCCAGTGATGCCACTGTTTTATCATATTGAGGAATTTCCCTCTTGTTCCTAGCTTCATTAGTGTTTTTATAATGAAAGGATGTTGTATATTGTTAAATGCCTTTTCTGCCCCAGTTGAGATACTCATGTGGCCCCTTTTCTTTGTTCTAATATTGTGGGGTATTAACCCATTGATTGTCTAATGTCAAAATACCTTTGCATTCCTAGAATAAATCCCACTTGATTATGGTGTACAATACTTTTAAGATACTTTTGGATCTAGTGCGCTAGTATTTTGTTCAGAATTTTCGTATCTAGCTGTAGGATTTTTATAGATATTTATCAACTTAAGGAAATTCCTCCCTATTGCCAGTTTGGTGAGTTTTTATCAGATGAATCATAGACTTTGTTGAATGCTTTTCTTGCATCAATTTATGTGATCATAAGCTTTTTCTTTAGTTTCTTGATGTGGTGAGTTACTAACTTGATTTTCAAATGTTGGAGAAGACGTGCATTTGTGGAATAAATCGTATGGGGTCATAGCGTGGAAGCATGATGGTGCAGTGGTTAAGAAATAGGCTTCTAACCAAAAGGTCAGCAGTTTGAATCCATCAGCTGCTCCTTGGAAACCAGATCGTCTCAATGCCAATGGATTTTTTGGTTTGGTCATAGTGTATAAATATTTTTATACATTGTTGAATTGCAATTGCTGAATTTTTTTTGAGAATTTTTATATCTATGTTAATGAGAGATACTGTTTTGAACTTTCTATTCTTTTAATGTCTTTATCCGGTTCTGGTATTAGGATAATGCTGATTTCATATAACAGGGTGGAAAGTATTTCCTCTGTTTTCATTTTCTGAAAAAGATTGTAGAGAATTGATATTATTTCTTCCTTAAATGTTAGGTAGGATTCATCACTGAAGTAATCTGGGCCTGGAATTTTCTTTTCTGGGAAAATTAAGTACTGATTCATTTCTTGAATATTTATTGACCTATTCAGATAGCCTATTTCTCCTGATGTGAGTTTTTTTTTCTTTTGGTTTGTATTTTTTAAGCAATTGGTAAATCTATCTAAAGTAATCAAATTTGTGGGTATAGAGTTGTTTATAATATTCATTTTATTATCTGCTTAATTTTCATGAGATCAGTAGTGATGACCCAAGTTTTATCTCTGTTATTAGTTATTTATTTCTTCTCTCTCTCTTTTTTCTCTATTTTTTTTATTTATTAACAATTATTATTATTATTTTTGACTAGCCTGGCTAGAGGTTTACTGACTTTATTGATCCTTTCAAAGAATAAGCTTAATTTTTTTTTCTGTATTGGTTTGCTGTTTTCAATTTCATTGATTTCTGCTCTATTGGTTGTTATTTCTTTTTTTCTTACCTTAGCCTTAAAATGTCTTCTTTTCTAGTTTCCTATGGTGGAAGCTTAGATTATTAATTGTAGATATTTCTTTTATTGTAATATATACATTCAATGCTATAAAACTTTCTCTAAGACCTGCTTTCACTGCATCCCATAAATTTTGCTAGGTTTTGTTTTAATTTTTATTTAGTCAGAATATATTCTGAGTTTCTTTGAGACTTCTTTTTTGGCCCATGTGTTATTTAGAAATGTGTTTTTTAGATCTCCAAATATTTAGAAAATTTAAAACAAATTTTGTTAGTTATTTCTCATTTCAACCCATTGTGGTGTGAAAATACACTTTATATGATTTCTTTTTTTTTTTTTAATTTGTTAAGGTGTGTCTTATGGTATAAAATGCGGTCTGCCTTGGTGAATATTTCTTGTGAACTTAAGAAACATGTACATTCTGCTATAGTTAGATTAAATTTCTATAAATGCTAAATTAATTCAGTTGGCTAATGGTGCTTTTTAATTAAAAAATATCCTCACGGATTTTCCACCTGCTGGATCTATCAATTTCTAAAAGAGGGCTAATGAAGTCTTCAACTAATGAATGGTCAGAGATTTCTTAAAATTTCCAGAAGAAATGTGCCTTTCACTCTTTGCTGACGTGTTCTGTGCATGTGTCGTGACATGACTTCAACACTGGGGCAGTTTACAACTCTGCCTTAGCCTGTACTTTCTGCTAAACAGGGCCTCAATCAGTAAGAGGTGAAATATTGGGGCCCTTTTGGGTCTTTTCTGGCCACATATACAGTCCTGCACATGCATATGACTTTCTACATCCTCTACCAGCCTTTTCAAATTGTCTATGGACATCTGTTTTCCCAGGTTTTCATTTTTATGTTTTTGGCTAGGTTCTTATTTGCCCCAACAAATATCACAGCTTCAGGCAGTATCAACATTAAACCTTTTCCTTTTTTTTTTTTTTTTGTGTGTGGCATATGCCCTGGGAATTGGGCTTTTCCCATGGAGTGAACTCCAACTCAGGTCCATCACAACAAGGCATATAAAACGGGCTCTCTCACAGAGCAACAAGACAGATCAAATAGTGAAAGTGCTCTGGGGGTGAGAATTTTGAGGAGCTCCAGATTTAGACCTCTGCTCTGGTTTCACACCCATGGTGATTATTTTGCTGCTAGCTGGTAAGGCTACTGTAAGCCTGGGAAGCCAGAGATGGGAATTGTTTGTCGTGTGCCATTGAGTAGATTCTAACTCCCAACTCATAGTGGCCCCATGGGGTTTCCAAAGCTGCTAATCTCTATGGAAGCAGACTGCCACATCTTTCTCCCACAGAGCCACTGGTGGTTTTGAACCATCAATCTTTGGGTTAGAAGTCAATTGCTTTAACCTCTGACTCACCAGGGCTCCTACTCATAGCAACCCTATATAACAGAATAGAACCGTCCCATAGTTTTCCCTAGGCTGTAATCTGTCTGGAAGCAATCACTAGGCCTTTTGTCCCATGGAGCCTCTGGTGGGTTCACACCAATGGTCTTTCCTTTAGTAGCTAAATGCTTAGGCATTGTGCTAGAAAGGCTCCCTGTTGTTGTTGAAGTTCAGCACTTTTCCTTGAATCAATACTCAGATTATTAAAACCTTTGGTTAATAACTAGGGTTCCTACATGTCATTTTTCTCCAATGTTTTATCTCCATCTTCTTTCCATAAACCTCATTTTAGTCAGGTTGTTTTATACTAACCCATATATTTACTAGTTTATTTGCTTGCAATTATGTCCATTCCACCCCTTCCTTCTAAATTTAGATATCATTTTTTAATTAATTTTTTTGAGAGGGGCTAAGATTTATAAATTTTCCTTATTTATCACTTTCTCACTTCTCTATAGTATTTTATTGACAGTTTTATTGATGATCGTTTGCTTTCCGTATTTTGAAGGGTTATACGATTATCTTGCGTCCTCTATTGTGTCTATTGAGCAGGTTGTTACTGGTTTAATATTCTTTTTTGTTAATAATTACTTTCTATGGTTGCTTTAAAAAAATTGATTTTACTTTTACTTGGCATTTTGTAGTTTAACTACAATTTTTATAGCTGTATATTTAATTTTATAATTTACTCAAGGTTTGTATGTTTCTTGAAACTAAGAATTCACGTTTATCAGTTTTATCAGCTAATCCATTAATTAGCTCTTCAAATATACTCTTCCCTCTCCCTCTTCTCTCTATTATCTGTTACTATAAATCCCAGTGATGAGAAGTTCCTCTTCCAGATCAGCTCTGCATGTATCAAAGCTTCAATTTCATGTTTCTTTCATGTATTTCTATATGCCGTGTTACATATGATTTCCTCAAGTCTACTTACTAGTTCATAAATTTCAATTTGTGTGTCTTTAATTAATCAAAGTTTTATGTAGTTTTTTTTTTCCCCCAAAATATGCCTTTTTTATTATTAAAGTTTGTACTGGCCTATTAGTTTCAAGTCCTTTTTTTAGGTTTTTGATAATTCTATGCATTTTAGCTGATATTTTCTTATATGTTTTCTTATTATTGTCTCATGTTCTCCCCCAGAGGTCTGTTAGTTTGTTGTACTGTGAGGGCTTGTCTGTTGCTGTGATGCTAGAAGCTATGCCACCGGTATTCAAATACTAGCAGGGTAACTCATGGTGGACAGGTTTCAGCTGAGCTTCCAGACTAAGACAGACTAGGAAGAGGGAAACAGCAGTGCACTTGTGAAAAGAATTAGCCAGTGAAAACCTTATGAATAACAGCAAAACACTGTCTGATATAGTGGCAGAAGATGAGCCCCTCAGGTTGGAAGGCACTCAAAATACAACTGGGGAAGAGCTGCTTCCTCAAAGTAGAGTCCACCTTAACAACATGGATAGAGTCAAGCTTTCAGGACTTTCATTTGCTGATGAGGCACGAGTGAAAATGAGATGAAACAGCTGCAAACATCCACCAATAATCCGAACACAGAATGTATGAAATCTGAATCTATGAAAGTTGGAAATTGTAAAATATGAAATGGAATGCATAAAGATTGATAGTTTAGGCATTAGTGAGCTGAAATGGACTGGTATTTGTCATTTTGAATCAGACAATCATATGGTCTACTATGCTGGGAATGACAACTTGAAGAGGAATGGTGTTGCATTCATTGTCAAAAAGACCATTTCAAGATCTATCCTGAAGTACAGCATTGTCAGAAATAGGAAAATATCCACATGGCTACAAGGAAGACCAGTTAATACGACTATCATTCAAATTTACGCACCAACCACTAAGGCCAAGTATGAAGCAATTGAAGATTTTTACCAACTTCTGCAGTCTGAAATTGATTGAACATGTAATTAGGATGGACTAATAATTACTGGTGATTGGAATTTGAAAATTGGAAACGAAGAAGGATCAGTAGTTGGAATATATGCCCTTGTGATAGAACAATGCCAGAGATTGCAGGATTGAATTTTGCAAAACCAACAACTTCTTCATTGCAAGTGCCTTTTTTTTTTCACCAACATAAACAGCAAGTACACACATGGACCTCACCAAACGGAATACACAGTAATCAAATCAACTACATCTGTGGAAAGAGAATTGAACGTTCAACCATTTCAGGAGGTAGCATATGATCAGGAACAGACAATACTGAAGGAAGAAGTCCAAGCTGCACTGAAGGAATTGGTGAAAAACAAGACTCCAAGAATTGACAGAAAACCAAATGAGATGTTTCAATGCAGAAATGGAAGTGCTCACTCTTCTATGCCAAGAAGTTTGGAAGACAGCTACCTGGCCAAAAGGTTGGAAGAGATCTGTATTTATGCCTGTTTCCAAGAAATATGATCCAACCAAATGCAGAAAGTATCGATCAATATCATTAATATCATATGCAAGCAAAATTTTGCTGAAGATCATTCAGAAGGGGCTGCAGCAGTATATTGACAGGGAACTGCAAGAAATTCAAGGCAGATTTAGAAGAGGACATGGAACCAGGGATATCATTGCTGAAGTCAGATGGATCCTGGTTGAAAGAAGAGAATATCAGAAAGAGGTTTACCTGTGTTTTATTGATTATGCTAAGGCATTTGACTGTGTGGATCATAACAAATTATGGATATCATTGCAGAGAATGGGAATTCCAGAACACTTAATTGTGATCATGAGGATTCTCATGGATCAAGAAGCAGTCGTTTGAGCAGAATAAGGGGATACTGATTGGTTTAAAGTCAGGAAAGTTGTGCATCAGAGTTGTAGTCTTTCACCATACCTATTCAGTCTGTATGCTGAGTAAATAACCCAATAAGCTGGATTGCATGAAGAAGAACAGGGCATCAGGATTGGAGGAAGACTCATTAACAACCTGTATTATGCAGGGGAAACAACTTTACTTGCTGAAAGTGAAAAGGACTTGAAGTGCTTACAGATAAAGATCAAAGACTACAGCCTTCAGTATGGATTACAGCTTAATATAAAAAAAAACAAAAACCCTCATAACTGGACCAATAACCAACATCACAATGAACAGTGAAAAGACTGAGGTTGTCAAGGATTTCGTTTTACTTGGATCCACAATCAACAGCCATGGAAGCAGCAGTCAAGAAATTAAAAGACACATTGCATTGGGCAAATCTGTTACAAAGGACCTCTTTAAAGTGTTGAAAAGCAAAGATGTCACCTTGAAAACTAAGGTGTGCCTGACCCAAGCCATGGTATTTTCAATTGCTTCATATGCAGTGAAAGCTGAACAATGAATAAGGAAGGCAGAAGAATTGATGCCTTTGAATTACGGTGTTGGCAAAGAATATTGAATATACCACGGGCTATCGAAAGAACGGACAAATCTGTCTTGGAAGATGCACAACGAGCATGGTTTTTAGAAGCAAAGACAGTGAGACTATGTCTCAGATACTTTGGACATGTTATCAGGAGGGATCAGTCCCTGGAGAAAGGACATCGTGCTTAGTGAAGTGGAGGGTCAGCAAAAAGGAAGGAGACCCTCAATGAGATGGATTGACACAGTGGCTGCAACAATGGGCTCAAGCATAGCAACGATTGTGAAGATGGTGCAGGGCAGAACAGTGTTTTGTTCCATTAAGCATAGGATTGCTATGAGTCAGAAACAACTCAACAGCACCTAAAAACGACAACATCATGTCATGTTCTTGGCTTTTGTTCTAGATATTCTTTTATTTACTTTTATCTCATGAAGGAGAAGTTTTGTTTTTCCTTTTAGGATTCTTGTCCAAGAGTATATAGCTCCAATTCACAGGCCTATTTAAGGAGTAATCCGATTGTTTGAACTGTCAGAGGTTTTTTTTTTTTTTTTTTTTTTTTCCAAGGGCCCAGGCCAGGATAAACAAAATTTTCTATTTTTAATTTTTTTCTTTTCTTCTTAATAGCATACTTTACTTTTTACATTTTATATTATTTTTCTCATTTTTTACTTATATATTGGTGGCATTCTACTTACAGGGTACATAATTTTACATTTCTGATTCAGATATTAATAAAAAGTTACTGTTTCTTATTGTTGTTAGGTGCCATTGAGTTGGTTCCAGCTCAGTGACCCTATATATAGCAGGATGTAATACTGTCCTCTCCTGTGCCATACTCACAATGGTTGCTATGCTGGGGCCCATCGTTACAGCCACTGTGTCAATCCATCTCTTTGAGAGTCTTCTCTTTTACTCACCCTCTACTTTACCAAACATGTTGTCCTTTTCCAGGGACTGATCCCTCCTAAAAGCAGGTTTAAAGTACATGAGATGAAGTTTCTCCCTCCTTGCTTCTAAGGAGTGTTCTGGATGTACTTCTTTCAAGACAAATTTGTTTATTCTCTGGCACTCCATGGTACAGTCAATATTCTTTGCACAATAAGCTGGACTATATGAAGAAGAATGAAAGAAGACTTATTAACAACCTGTGATATGCAGATGACACAACCTTGTTTGCCGAAAGCTAAGAGGAATTGAAGCACTTAGTATAAAGATCAAAAACTACAACCCTTAGAGTGGATTACACCTCAACATAAGGAAAAAAATCCTCACAACTAGGCCAATAAGCAATGTGATGATAAATGGAGAAAAGTATTGAAGTTGTCAAGGATTTCGTTTTACTTGGATTCACAATCAATGTCCATGCAAGGAGCAGTCAAGAAATCAAGCCATGTACTGCACTGGGCAAATCTGGTGCCAAAGGCCTCTTTAAAGTGTTGAAAAGGAAGGAAGTCACTTTGAGGACTAAGATGCGCCTGACGTAAGCCATGGTATTTTCACTCATATCATATGCATGCAAGAGCTAGACAGTGAATAAGGAAAACTGAAGAAAAATTGATGTATTTGGCAAAGAGTTTCTTACTAATCATGCATAAATTTATTCCAAAGCCTATGCTGAAACAAATAACTAACTGAATAAATGAATACTTAATTGGGGAGAAGAGACAAATCTTCTTTACAGAAGAAATATAACTACTCCCCACTTGTGGAGAGAGGGCTTAACTACTTCATCCCATTTCTCCCCATTCCTGAGGATGAGCTAGACTTAGTGACTTAATTCCAAAGACTAGAGTATTTAAAGTGAACCTAAGGGTGAAGGATCATGGTAACCCCATGTGTGTAGAATAGCACTCCTCCATATGATTTTCAAGGCTCTGACCTTTCTGAAACAGATTGCCAGGCCTATCTTCTGAGGGTGCTTCTGGGTTTGAACTGCCAACCTTCAGTTAGTAGTCCAGCACTTAAACATTTGTGCCAACCAGGGACTTGGGATCACCAGAAGTCTGAATTGACTTAAGACCAGCTAACAATGGGAGTAGGGAATCCTGGCAAACACTGTCAAAGTGACGAATAGTAACATCATCAGTCATGTCATATGCATATCATGTACCATCTGATAAAATACAGGAAGGGTACTTCACCTCTGTGATATTCTTTCCAAAATCCTATAATCCCAGTCTAATCACAAGAAAAATATCATATAAACCCATACTGAGGCACATTTTACGAGATAACTGGTCATTAACCCTCAAGACTGCCAAGGTCATGAAAAATAAGAAACTATTGACAAATTCATATACCAAAGGAGACAAGACAGAAATGACAAATAAATGCAAAGTGTTACCCTAGAATGGATTCTGAAATGGAAAGAGGATATTAATAATAACAATAAAAGTGAAATCTAAATAATGTTTGGGGTTTAGTTAATACTAATACGTCAATGCCATTGTCTTCATTTTGACAAAAGTATCATGCTAATGTAATATAGTAACAAGGAGGGATGGTGTATGGGAACTCTTTGTACTGTTTTTGTAACTTTTCTGGAAATCTAAAATTATTTAAAAAGAAAAAGTTTTTTTGAGTGTACTAAGATAGCTGTCATGCTATTGAATTTGATATGAATTTTAAAATTAATCAACTAACTGAATTATTTGTTCTATGCTAAGCCCACACTTCTCTTGATACGATGGATACAAATTTGCCTTATGAGTAGAAGGAAGGGGAGCAGGGAGAAAACATGCAAAACAAAAATGACTTTAAAATATACAAATTATTACACCACTACATTACATTTATTTTAAGCAGCGTTATATGTTTAATGTGAAATATTCTAATTACTGGTAAAATCCTAGGCGATTTGCTATCAGAAAGGAAGCATTCAGGGTGACTAACTTGAATACTGAAGACATATGAAATTATCATTGCCCTTGTACAGAATCATTAGAAATTAGTCCAGCCATATGACTTTGGTTAGTACGTCTTTTTGAATGCTCTGGTGACAATGAGTTTTCTGGAAAGGCAAAGCTGGAAATTAGTTGCTATAGTAGTATGATCCCCCATAGGAACAGCAACCATACAGGGCTTCTGCCTTGTCACATGTGACTCTGTAAATGCCATGTTCTAACACTTTTAATACATTAATCAGTGTTAATTATGAGCCATTAACACAGAAAGAGATTGAGTATTTTTAAGTGAGATAATACTGTTAACACAATGACTATTCTCTTTATTAATTAATTAGTTAATTAATTAACTTTAGATTGGAATAAGGACTCACACCTGACTATACAATGATCGGTGCCCAAAACGATTTAGGTGATTTGACAGCACATGTATTATGTAAACGTGATGATTAAACTTAATATTTGCAGCCTTAGCACATAAAATTGTTTGATAAGAAGAGAGAGAGATCCTTGCCTTTTTTTTTTTTTTTGACGGAGATTCACTCTATGCTGATGTGTATTTGTTTTCTCAAGTTTTGAGCAAGAGAAGCATAAATTTACCTTGATTGGTGCTTTGTCTAGAAATTGTTCATGGGCTAATAATAATTTAGAAATTTTTAAAATTTACACCTTGAAGTAAATGTTTTAAAAGTGTTGCTCTGCTCTTATATCAGTTTAAAAAAGCCAAAAGCCAAAGTGAATGTAAAAATATTCAGCAACTTGCTATACTTTCAAACCAAAAAGCTTTTAATTATATTAAAAATAACACAATTAAAAAATCTCATACTAAACAAGTTTCTATTCATATTAAGGTTTTAAAATGCATTTTGCACCAGAGTTTAATATTAGTATTTAATATTGTTAATTTATTATGAAAAATAAAATACATTTATGAAATAAGATTAATTTAATACCATTATTCATTGAGTTCATATTCACATGTCTTTTTCTTCCCTGCAATTTAATTTCCTCCAGCATCATTTGTATTTATATATTCAAAAGTGGTTGCAGCAGTACATTGACAGGAACCTGTCAGAAATTCAAGCCAGATTCACTCAAGAAGTCAAAAATTGGGCATATAGAGATACAAAGAAGAGGACATGGAATGAGGGATATCACTGCTGACGTCAGATGGATCTTGGCTGAAAGCAGAGAACACCAGAAAGATGTCTACCTGTATTTTATTGACTATGCCTTGGCATTCAATTCTGTGGATCATAACAAATTATAGATAACATTGCAAAGAATTAGAATTCCAGAACACTTAATCGTGTTCATGAGGAACCTGTACATAGACCAGAAGGCAATTGTTCATACAGAACAAGGGGATACTGCATGGTTTAAAATCAAGAAAGATGTGTGTCCGGGTTGCATTCTCACACCATACTTATTCAGTCTGTATGTTGAGCAAATAATTCAAGAAGCTGGACTATATGAAGAAGAATGTGGCACAGGATTGGTGGAAGACTCGTTAACAACCTGCAATATGCAAATGACACACAACCTTGCTTATTGAAAGTGAAGAGTTGAAGCAAATACTGATAAAGATGAAACACTACAGCCTTCAGTATGGATTACACCTCAGCATAAAGAAAATAAAAATCCTCACAACTGGCCAATAAGCAACATCATGATAAACGGAGAAAAGGTTGAAGTTGTCAAGGATTTCATTTTACTTGGGTCCAGAATCAATGCCCATGAAAGCAGCAGTCCGAAAATCAAATGATGTATTGCATTGGGCAAATCCGCTAAAAAAAAAAAAAAAAAAAGGACCTCTTTGGAGTGTTCAAAAACAAGGATTTCACTTTGAGGACTAAGGTGTGTCTGACCAAAGCCATGATATATTCAATCGCCTCATGTGCCTGTGAAAGCTGGACAATGAATATAGAAGACTGAAAAAGAATCGATGCATTTGAATTATGGTGTTGGCAAAGAAGATTGAATGCACCGTGGACTGCCAGAAAACAAACAAGTCTGTCTTGGAAGAAATACAGCCAGAGTGCTCCTTGGAAGCAAGTATGGCAAGACTTTGTCACAAGCACTTTGGACATGTTATCAGGAGTGACCAATCCCTGGAGAAGGACATCATACTTGGTAAAGTAGAGGGTCAGAAAAAAAGAGCAAGACCACCAAAGAGATGGATTGACACAGTGGCTGCAACAATAGGCCCAAACATATCAATGAGTGTAAGAATGGCCCAGAACTGGCCAGTGTTTTGTTGTCTTATACATAGGATCATTATGAGTCAAAACCAACTGAATGGCACCTAACAACAACAATAACAAATATATATATAACATATTCCAGTCATTGTCCCAAGTACTGTGAATATAAAGAGAAATTAGATTTGTGCTTTACACTCAAGAAATCAAAAATTGGGCATATAAAAAAAGTAAAGATACAAGATATAAATACAAGTTTATAAAATATTACATGCGAAAAATAATACAACATATAAATATAAAGTATTTTAAGTACTTTATTACAAAGTATACAAATACTCTTACCTATTTTATCATATAATGGCATCCCCTCCTAGTAAAAGTCATTTTATATGTCAATTTTTTTAAATGGGGAATAAAGTGGATGTCTCATTACTGATGGGTTGAATGAGAATGGCCCTGGGACCATTGCACCTACCACATCATAATGTCTCCCAGAGCCAAGCAGCTTACTAAGAGCTATTGAAAAAATGTTAACAGCCAGGCAGGTTTTTTCATTCTTTCATCATATAGGGTTATCTGCACCTTTTGAATAGCTCTTTACAAAATCTTCATGCTGCTCTTGCTGCTAATAACTTTATTGGACCACCAGGAGGGAAATTATATGAGTAAAAAACGTTGCTTATTTCTTCCTCAACATTTGACTAGAAAATATGTTGGATGGCTATGAGAACAGTAGTGAGAGATTATATAATAGCAAGTAAAACAGTTTAAACTCCCAGCTTAGCACTAAATATTCTCCATGAAAAAATGTATTAGCATGCATTTTAATACTAATTTGATTATCCTAAAAACGTATTTCTCGATATCCATTATTATTTTTAAAATGTACCTCTTATGGAAATTTAGGTTTTCTATTTAAATACATATGGAAATACTAAAAGATTTTATAAGAATTTATAAGAAAGTGTCATGTAATGAAAAACCTATTACATGATTAAATAAATATAAATTAAATCTTAGGAACATATTCTCAAGTTTGTATCACATTTTAAAAATAAAACTCACGATTGTTCCCTTTATAAAAATACTATTTTGGGTGGGGCCAAGATAGCAGAATAGTCAGGTCCTTTTTGTAGCCCCTCTTACAACAAAGACCCTAAAAACAAATGAATTGATTATATATGACAATCTAGAATCCCTGAATATGAATGACAAAGTTGAGGAGTCAGACTGAGCAGCATGGGGAGAGAGAGACAGTTCAGAAAAAGTGAAGAAGTGCCAGACTTGAGCTAGCTGGCACCCAATGGGCTGGATCAGCTGGTGAAAGCAGTCTGAGGCAAGCAGTAATGCTCAGGACGCCTTTTACTACATCAGGAGAGATCGGGCAGCAGAGGGTATGTATAAGCCTCAGGAGCCGGGGGAAGCAGAGCTGGATCTGTGAAAGTTAAGTACAAGAATCTAACTTACCACACAGGATCAAAATATTCTCTTTTCCCGAGACTTTCCTAGCAAAGAAGTGCATCTTTTCCCCTCACCCTTCCCGCTCTCTGCTGAGCTCCCGTACTAGTCCTACTAGTCCCCTAAGCCAGCAATAGGAACCACTGCACCCAAGCCAGTCTTGCAGCTTTAGAGAAAAAACAGCAACAACAAAAAACCTGCCAACTCCTCTGAGCCAGGTACTCAGGACTAACCACACCTCCCAAACCAGTCTCCTGGCATTAAAAAATCACCATGCTCCTTAAGCTGGAAACTCAGTGCAGGCACTGCCCCTTTGTCTAGGCACAGGCATAAGGGGTCCGTGGACTTCAAATGACTTTCATTCCTGCCTAGATCGTTGTGGGCTGAATCAACAGCATAAGGGCATAGGCCCTCATTACCATGGAACAACAAGGTATCTACATGAAGCCTATTTTCAAATTCAACAGCCAAGGGGCAGTGGCAGATTCTTCACATCTGACACCACCCTGCCCATTAAGCAGAATCCTCACCCACTCACATTAAGGGACTGAGGACTGGAGGCTTCACCCATTCCACCAAGCTACCAGTGACAGGGGTCCAAAAATAAATGGTGCCTTCCAGTCCTTATACCCAGCAGCATTGGGTACCCAAAGTCTGGCTGCAAACCCCACTCGTCTATGCTCTCTATGGGACAATTCTTCCACCTAGGCAATCAGGGGCAGCCATCAGCCTTCTACCTTTTTCAGCACATAGCCTGCTACTGTAGCCAGATACCTGTGCCTGCTCCAATCACCTCTGCATAGCCCTGCACATTTTGGACTATAGGTGTGAGCCACCAAAACAAAGAATCAGTAAACCTCCCAGAGGAAGAGAAGGTCTTGGAATTACTGGAGGTAGAATTCAAAAGATTAATATACAGAGCTCTTCAAGAGATCAGGAAGGAGATCAGGCAACACTCAAACAAAGCCATGGAGTATACAGCCAAAGCAATAGAGGAATTCAGGAAAGCTATACAAGATCAGCATGACAAATTTAACAGGCTGCTAGAATCCATAGAGAGAGACAGCAAATAAAAATCCAAAAGATTAAATATAAAATTTCAGAATTAGACAATTCAATAGGAAGTCATAGGAGAAGAATTGAATCAATTCTCATAGATATATACAAAATAACCCATCCAAAAGTAGCCAAGTATACTATCTTTTCTAACACACATGGAACGTTCTCCAGAATAGACCACATATTATGCCACAAAGCAAGCCTTAACAGAATCCAAAACATCAAAATATTATAAAGCATCTTTTCTGACCATGAAACCATAAAAGTAGAAATCAATAATAGAAACAGCAAGGAAAAAAATCAAATATTGGAAACTGAACAACACCTTGCTCAAAAACTACTGGATTATAGAAGAAATCAAGGATGGATAAAGAAATTCATAGAATCAAATGAGAATGAAAACACATCTTACCAGAACCTTTGGGACACAGCAAAAGCAGAGCTCATATGTCAATTAACAGCAATAAATGCACACAGCCAAAAAGAAGAAAGGGCCAAAATCAAAACATTAACCCAGCAGCTCTAAAAAATAGAAAGAAAGCAGGAAAAGAAGACCTCAGACACAAAAAACAAAATAATAAAGATTAGAGCAGAAATAAATGAGATAGAGAAGAGAAAAACAATTGAAAGAGTCGATAAGACCAAAAGCTCGTCCTTTCAAAAGACCAACAACATCAATAAACACATTGGCCATACTGACAAAAGAAAAACAGGAGAAGAAGCATATAATCTGAAAAGAAATGAGATGGGCGATATCACAACATACCCAATGGGAATTAAAAGGATCATAACAGAATACTATGAAAAATTGTACTCCAACAAATTTGAAAACCTAGAAGAAATGGACAAATTTCTAGAAACACACTACCTACCTAAACTAACACAAATAAAAGTAGAAAAAATAAACCTATAACAAACGAAGAAATTGAAAAGGTAACAGAAAAACTCCCAACAACAACAACAAAAGAAAGCTCTGGCCCTGATGGCTTCACTGGAGAATTCTAGAAAACTTTCAGAGAAGAGTTCACACCACTACTACCAAAGGTATTTCAGAACATAGAAAAGAGTAGAATAGAAGAGTTCAGCAAAGTATCAGGATACAAGATAAACATATAAAAATCAGTTGAATTCCTCCACACCAACAAAGAGAACTTCTAAGAGGAAATCAACAAATCAATATGCCTGTGCCCCCAAGAGGATAAAATACTTAGAAATAAACCTAGCCCAAGACATAAAAGACCTATACAAAGAAAACTACAAGACACTATTGCAAGAAACCAAAATACACCTACAAAAGTGGAAAAATGTACCATGATCACGGATAGGAGACTCAACACTGTGAAAATGTCAACTCTACCCAAAGTGATCTACAGATACAATGCAATCCCTTTCCAAATTCCAATGACATTTTTTAATGAGATGGAGAAACAAATCACCTACTTCATATAGAAAGGGAAGAGGCCCTGGATAAGTAAAGCCTTACTGAAGAAGAAGAACAAAGTGAGAGGCCTCACACTACCTGATTTTAGAACATATTACATACTGCCATGGTAGTCGGAACAGTCTGGTACTGGTACAACAACAGAGATATAGACAAATGGAACAGTATTAAGAATCCCGATGTAAATTCATCCACCTATGAGCAACTGATACTTGACAAAGGTCCAAAGTCTGTAAATTGGGGAAAAGACAGTCTCTTTAACAAATGGTACTGGCATAACTGGATATCCATCTACAAAAAAAAATGAAACAAGACCCCATACCTTACATCCTGTGAGCATCAAAAACCTAAATAGATCAAAGATCTAAATATAAAATCTAAACCAATAAAGATCATGGAAAAAAAAATAGGTACAATGCTAAGAGCCCTAATACATGGCATAAACAGAATACAAACCATAACTAACAATGCATAAACATCAGAAGGGAAACTAGATAACTGGGAGCTCCTAAAAATCAAACACTTATGCTCTTCAAAACACTTCACCAAAAGAGTAAAAAGACAACCTACAGACCCAGAAAAAAAAATTTGGCTATGGCATGTCCCATAAGGGTTTTAATCTGTAATATCTACAAGATACTGCAACACCTCAACAATAAAAAGACAAATAACTCAATGAAAAAATGGCAAAAGATATAAATAGACATTTCACCAAAGAAGACATTCAGATGGCTAACAGATACATGAGGAAATGCTCACAATCATTAAACATTAGAGAAATGCAAATCAAAACTACAATGAGATACCATCTCACTGGAACAAGGTTGGCATTAATCCAAAAAACACAAAATAATAAATGTTGGAGAGGTTGTGGAGAGACTGGAACACTTACACACTGGTGGTGGGAATGTAAAATGGTACAACTACTTTGAAAATTGATTTGGTGCTTCCTTTATAAAGGTAAAAATAGAAGTACCATACAATCCAGCAATCCCACTCCTTGAAATATACCCTAGAGAAATAAGAGTCGTTGCATGAATAACTATTTGCACACCCAGGTTCATTGCAGCACCATTCACAATAGCAAAAAGATGGAAACAACCTAGGTGCCCATCAACAGACGAATAGATAAATTATGGTGCATACACACAATGGAATATTATGCAATGATAAAGAACAATGATGAATCTGCAAAACATCTCACAATTTAGATGAATCTGGAGGACAATATACTGAGAGAAATTAGCTGCAAAAGGACAAATACTAAAAGAACTCAAAATAAGGTTTAAACACAGAAGAAAATGTTCTTTGATGGTTAGAAGGGTGGGGATGGTGGGGGAGGGGAATTCACTAACTAGATAGCAGACAAGAATCCTCTTAGGTGAAGGAAGGGACAGCACACCATACAAGTGAAGTCAGCACAACTGGACTAAAGCAAAAGCTAAAAAGTTTCCTGAACAAAACCAAACACTTTGAGGGGCAGAGTAGCTGGGGCCAGGGTCTGGGAACCATGGTTTCTAGGGGCCAAAACCAAAAATCCATTGCTGTCAAGTCGATTCTGCCTCATAGCCACCCTACAGGACAATGCAGCACTCTGCTCTGACACACACGGGCATACCACGAGTTGTAATCAACTCTACGGCAACTGATGTTGGCATGGGGTTGACGAGTCCCAGGAATTTAGTCCACATTTCTTCCTACTTACAAGATAGGATATGAAAATGGTCTTAAAATAGTATATTTAGCAAGGTGACATTCAAACTATGACATTTTTGTCAAACGTGCAAAAGCTATAGCTCAATATTAAAATTCTTACATTGCATTCTTGGCCTCTGTTTTCAATACATTTGTAAAATAAGTTTGTATAATAAGTGTTCATTATTTTATAGAACATTTTCTGTTAACCTACAGTTTATATTTAATTGATTACTGATGTACTAGTAGGATTTATTTTTCAACTCTTTAAACTATCCATGTTAATTAACATGTTCCCTTATGCCCAGGGCTTCAAGTTATTTATGAAGAAAACACTAATGAATTTTAATAAGTTCTCATTCTCTCTTTCCTACTACTTATTCATAAGATCTATTTTAAGTACAGGTGAAATAACAATATGAAGAATAGAATTTCCATGTAGTAGCTCCTTTTATCAATTCAGTAACATAAATTGAATGAAAGTCACAGATTAAAACTTAATTTGAGTGTATTTGGTATATGTTTCCTAGAGTCACATTTAAATGCATGCTTTGTGTTCTGTTTTGTTACCTTTAGCAATATTGGTATTGTTTACAAATCCTATTGATAGGTATTTTGTGGTCATAATACATAACCATAGTTATGATTTTGTAGACTCTTTTATTTCTTGTAGAGTAATGATGTTCACTATAGCTTTGTGCATACTAAGTAGATATGAGAAATCTAGGAGTAGCTTCTCGAGTTCAGAATGCAAGAGTTGTTGACATTTCTCCAAAATATATTGAATCTTTACAGACTTCACTGCAATTGATTTAAAAAATATATTGTATATAATTCTTTAAACTGAAAGGTAGATAAAGATGCTGTTAAATATTCCTCTTCTTGAGACTTTGGACTAGAAATTGTCTTGAATTTACAGAGCAAAATAGAGTTTAAAGTCTTTATTTTCTGAATGGATAGAATCAATTGTAAACGTTTTTAAGGGGAAGCTATCATTTTTTTTTTTTATCAGTGATAACAAAAAAAAAATACGACATAAAAAAAAAAAATTCCTTTAGTAATGTAGTTCCCAAAACATGTATGATCAATCAGAACAAAAACAGAACACCCAGAACAAAAGCCAAACCTTTGGAGGCCTGAGTCAGGAAGACTGAAATATTAATCAGCTTTTAAAAATGGTTTCCATTTCCTTTCTTGACAGATGGAAATCACTTGTCCTTGGTAATGCCAACTAAAAAAAAAGTTAAGGCTAACCTGCTATCTTTCAGTTTAAGGCTGAAGCCTTCTCTTAAATTGGAAACTCATTGTATTTCCAAAATTTCCCCTAAGAGATACTTAACTTTTTTAGCAAACAACATTCCTGTATATTCTTCTTAGTTTTGTAAACATGAACTTGAAAACGGGCTTTGCTTACAAGTTCTCTAGATAAATCAATGGCTAACTCTAAAACCAATGATCAGCCAAGGGCTTACATCTGTTATATACCAGACCTGCTTATATAAACTTGGATTTAAATACAGGCACTCTGTCTTCAGAGACTACAGCCTTATCATGCTACAGGGCCTTTCTGGGAGTTCTTCATATCATAGGTTAATGGCATATGCTTTTTTTGGTCTTTGCTTTTGACTTTTGTTGTTGCTATATTAGCCACAGTGCTTTTCTTCAAATTAAAGCCTAAAAAATGTAATTAAAATTTCTAAACAAAAACAAATATAGGTCCTGTATTTGAAGCAAGGTAAGGGCCCTGGAGCTAGGGATAATATACGCTTGTCTTGATTCTTCTTTGGCATGGTTTAGCTCATAAAGGGGATTTATAAAATGCTTCTTTGGGTTAGATTTTGAAAATAATAATACAGATGAAAATAGTTTTTAAAAATAATACAAAGATAAGCATTTCCTTATCCAGATATATACTTTTTTTTTTAATAGTCTTAGCACTTATAAAAAATATACAATGTCTATTTCCAGATTTTATAATTTAGGAATGTATTAATTGATCAGTCCCCAGGTATTCCTTATTTACAAGTGTTAATTTTCATTATTAAAGTTTATAGATTATGGAAGAGCAAAATATGCTATTCCCAACATTAGACATCTGGACGCCATGCTCCTCTGCTTTCCCAGGTCTCCATGGAGTGTAATGCTTTCAATCACAGCCATGAAACTTCTCTGGCTGAATGGTGCAGTTTATTCCCCAAGACCAGCGAGAGAATAAAAATACTTGATATTTAAGGAAAACAAGAGAATCAAAGAAAACTAAATAGAACGATGAAATATTTTCAGGAAGAGCTGCCATATCTTCTTTCTAACACTGCTAGGTCTGTGTCTTACTCCCACCTTGAGAGACCAACACTAAAGGAAAAATAAAACACTGCTGCTGGGAAATGTTCCAAAATGATGGCTTGAGAACCCTCCCTCTCCACCATAGATTCAAGGATAAACATAATACCAAAAAAGAAAAAAAAAAGTTGCTGTGGAGTCGACTCTGACTCCTAGAGACCCTATAGGACAGCGTAGAGCTGCTCCACAAAGTTTCCAAGGAGCAGCAGGTAGATTCAAACTGTTGACCTTTTGGTTAGCAGCTGAGCTCTTAACCACTGAGCCATCAGGGCTCCAAACATAATATATGTCATAATATTTTGCCTAAGCAATACTGGAAAATGGTACAGAATGTAGAATCCTTGACCGTCTCTTAGGTGTGTGCTGTTAGTTTTAGGTAGTGTGTTGGACCATATTACCGTTCCCTGCCAGAGGATTTCATTTGTCTGTACCCTTGAGGTCATCTTGACCCTGTGACTTTGTCCCAGTGTATATAAGTTGAATTAATTTTTGTCATTTTGAGTGGAAGTTTCTAGAACCTCTGCATGATTCTTCATGTTCTCTTGTCTCTCTTCAAAGTTTCCAGCAATGTCCGAAGAGTGAATAAGTCCTGAATAAGGACCAAAGCAATGCGGGGGAATTGTGAGGGACATGAACATGAGTGAGAAACAAGCTTTTTTGATTTTATGTATCATTAAGGCTTGAGAGTTGTTTTTTCTAGAGTGTAAATTAGTCCATCCAAACTTGTGTAAGAACATCATTGTTCTGTTTTATGAATAAACTTTTGCCTTTGAACTCTGGGGAAATCAGATTCTATTATTGGCCACCAACAGATACAGCTTCTTCTTTACGGGAACAGTTTTCAATCTTGGTTGGCAAAGCTCCAGAGTTCTATAAAACTAAATGGGATGGAGGAGGGATGGGAGAGCTTGTGAGGTGGGGGAAAAGTGGACCTTGAATCCATTTTAACCATGCCCGAACTATAGTAATTAACTACTCCTCCCCTCCAATACATTGAAATTCTATGTAAGATTTTGATTCACCAAATTTGGTTCCTTTCAATTGTTTATAATATACCCTGTTTGAAAGTATATTATGTGATCAGAAAGGGGATTGTAAGCAGAGTACCTTTAAAAAGTAAAACTAAAGGAGAAAGAATATAAAGAGTCTTCAGCCTCTGCCAGTGGGGCAGCCCTGATCAGCAGCTGAGGGTATCTCTGACCTCAAAAGCTGTGTAATGGCTGACATGCGCTCAGGACCCTGATTATTACCATTACTCAATATAGCTTCTTCATATTTTTCATGAGTATTTTTCTCCAGGGAATATTTATCCCAAATAAGGGAAAACAATGTTATGCTCTCTCTGAGAGTTACATTTCTTGCTCTGCGTTAATGAATGGGTATTTTGGTCCATAAGTCAGTCTCCTGTGTGTATGGCTAACCTGAGCCATTTCCACTGGAGTCACACAGCTCCAAGCACATGTAAATGTTATGAACAGATCCTAGAATACTGTCACCATATCTCAGTTCTGCAATCCTGTGAGGCCCTGTTTGGGTAGGGAGCCAGTATCCCTATATGACAGGCATCATCTCTAGATCACTGATCTGTATTTTCAACATAAGGCAGATTCATTTATTCTTTATTTGTTAACATTTTTTTCTACGTTAGCACAGTAAAAAGATTTGAGGAACTTCATAGCTCAGCTCACACCAGAATATAAATTTCATCTGGAGAGTAAGTGCTAGACTTTGAGACGATATGCCGTTTTTCAGAGTACTAAACCACACTTTAGGAGAGATTCATGGTACCTTTGTGCCCTGAACAGCTACTGGCACTTCTAAATGCTCCTAACTTCAAGAAAGCAAATTTAGGATCAGAAACTCTGGATACCCACTTCAAAAATTCAGCCTTGCTAAGACTTTTTATTAAAACTAATATTTGAAAGACTAAACATGATATTACTTCTCACAGTAGTACACCTAAATAAAACATAATTTTTACACAACGCTCCTGAATGAGGGAAAGAAAAAAGCATAAAACAAGAAGGATAAACCGCAACATACATTATGAGGTGGGATCGTTTTCAAAGTAAAATTCCAGCCATGTGACTGGCCATACAAAACATAATTATGTGACTACTGTTTTCCTGTCTCTTCTTGGTGAATTTATTAAAGGTTAAATGACGTGAGAAACTTAATTCTCTTTGTCCTAAAAACTACAATCAAATCCCCTGTTGTGCTTCTCATAAATTAAAATGTAAGGGAACATTTGACAGGATTTTCAGAAGGCAAACTGAACAAATGGCAATTACGTTCACAAAACAAAACAAACTACAACAAAAAAAGTATTTTTTTTATGATCCATTATTATCATGCACTTAAATTCAATTAAAAACAAAAGCTTGTTGCCATCAAGTCGATTCCAACTCATAGCGACCCTATAGGACAGAGTAGAACTCCCCTATAGGGTTTCCAAGGAGCGGCTGGTGGATTCAAACTGCTGACCTTTTAGTTACCAGCCAGTAACTGGCCATAGCTTTTAACCACTGTGTCACCAGGGCTCCATAAATTGAATTTATGACAGAAAATCCCCAGTGTAGTGGCTAGAAAGGAAAAAATCCTCTGGTAAATTTATGTTGACATCTTTGTGTGTGCGTGTGTGTCTTTATTCTCCAATTAAGTTTTATCTTTTTTCTCATAAGCTTCAAAGTTATTGAAATGATGCTGTTTTTAATGTTTCTAAATTCACTTTTCAGCTGGACGTGTTTCATTACTGATAGTCATGCCCTTAACTAATAGATTAGTAATACGTTACTATCATTTGGATTTTCTCTAAAGAATCCAGACGAGCAGTGATAAAATCACTTCTCCAGACATTTCCACCCATGTGACTTTTTATTCTTTTATTTCCTCTTTCTTGGATTCTCTATTACATTTTGAAAAAGAGTTTTAATTGATCCATAGTCAATTTTGATGCATTGGTCAAATTTCCCAGAATTCCTTTTTTTAAAAATTTTAGTTGTTACCTATTATTTCAACTATAATCTTTTATCAGTAGATGCATTTCCTTTTTAAGATGAATCACGGTCAAACAATTGCAAATATATGCCACAATTTTAGAATACAAACACATACACATTCAAACACACACATACATGCACACGTGCATACACACAGCTTTGCTATATTCTGCTTAGAAGGCAGTGCTGTAATGAAAATGTAAAGTCATATGATAATATTTCTAATCTTTTTTTAAGTCAGAAGTAATTCTATTTTATTTCCTCATTGTCTTGAACTCATCAGTGTATCTCTGCTTCAAGTCATTCTGTTAGTCATACCTTGGCTCCTGAATTCAGATTTTCTTCTTTTTCTGATATGGGCTCTTCAGCTGACATTAATTATATTACTTGCAGCTCAGCTACAAAGACAGATTCTTTTTTAAAGTTGCATACCCAAGCCATGGTATTTTCAATTGCGTCATACGCATGTGAAAGCTGGACAATGAGTAAGGAACATCAAAGAAGAATTGACACCTTTGAATTGTGGTGCTGATGAAGAATATTGAATATACCATGGACTGCCAAAAGGAACAAACCTGTCTTGGAAAAAATACAACCAGAGTGCTCCTTAGAAGCAAGGATGGCGAGACTGCGTCTTACATACTTTGGACATGTTGTCAGGAGGAGTCAGTCCCTGGAGAAGGGCATTACGCTTGGTAAAGTACAGGGTCAGTGGAAAAGAGGAAAACCCTCAGTGAGGTGGATTGACACAGTGGCTGCAACAGCGGGCTCAAGCATAACACTGATTGTGAGGATGGCACAGGACCGGGCAGTGTTTCATTCTGTGGTACATAGGGTCACACTGTGAGTCAGAACCAGCTCAACGGCACCTAAGGAAAATAACAACACACAAAATATGATATTTTTTAGTAATTATCTCAGAGACATGAATTTGAAAGAGAACTAGCTCCTCCTACAACTGTCTGCTGAGAATTGCAGCTAGTAAGAAAATATACTGTATCTCTCTACTTCCAAAAGAAAAGCTGAACGATTGCATTTGCCACTCAATGAAGAGAGTGACATGTGAAATTCTTTTGGTATTAATGTTCTGTTAGATGGTCATTTACGTTAATGGGGCAAATTTTAGAAAATTAAAACAGTGAAAATGCAACCAAAAAGGATAAAGATTTTATCCAGAAGTTGCTCAGGAATATATTTGTTACAGGAGCCCAGCAACATGTTAAAATGGTCCACTCCTGATGCAAAGAAAACCAGGCTCTAGGCTATGTTTAAAAAATAATTATCTTTTTATATATAATAATCTTTTGGCTTCATCATTCTATTTTGATTAGCTTTAATGTTTGGACACTTAGACTGTTACCCACATTTGACAAGTATAAACAAACATGCACCTGGCCAAAGAAGTTCCCTTGGTTCTTTTATAATCTTGGCTATACCAATTGATTTCAGAATCTCTTATTTGGAAGAATTATAGCAGTGAATAATATTCTGTACTTGGGTAGCAGAGAGAGAAGATAAATGCTTCTACCTCAAGAATTCCAAAAGCTTTATGATATGTCTACAAAAATATATTTGTACTCTTAGGCATTGGATGCCAATATAAATTTTAACAAATTAAATTCCTGTAAAATTTTATAATCTTTCAAGCCTTGAACATTTGTAACTTCTCCATAAAACTTCTTGGAGCCTTGGGAAAAGATGTGTTTAATGCAAATGTTTTTTGATATATTTCAGTAGAAAATACAAACTATCCTTTTTTATTTTTTTTTTATTTGACATCCATCCATTACTCCTTTTATTATTCTTTCAAGTATGAAAAGGTTAAAAAAGTGGCATGAGCCCTTGCCTTTTTCATAGTGTTAGAATGTGTAAGTCCTTCTTAATTGTAAGGCAGGTTCCTGAGGCTGATCTTTGGCATGGGGCGGTTTGTGCATGTATAGATTAGTTCATATCAAGAGATAACAGCTTCTCTATGGAAAAAGTTGTGAAATCAAACAGAAATTTTGAGTCATAAACTAAGAATTTATATTGTAGCAAACTTAAAGAACATATAATTTGAAGGACATTCCAGACAAATGTATTCCTTTTTAATTAAGTCTAAGCTTTAGCTCCAAACCCCCATACACTTTTATCATAGTGATCTGGGCACAAGCACAACACTAAAGGCACTTTTGAGGAACCTGTTCCCTGCTACCACCTTTCCTCTGGCCCTGGCCTTGCTTCTAATACCAAAGGCTTGAGGTGTCCTTATCTTCTCTCTGAACATATTAGCTGCAAATAACATTTAACCTGGATAAAAGAAGACCAGATATATATAGTTGGCCATGTCCCATTTTGTTAATAATATCTTCTGCTCCTTTTAAAAATGCTACTATAATTGTGAAGGTCTCAGTTTTTCTTTAATATATTGTTAAGTCTGAAGCTGTAAAAGGTATGAGATTTTATCCTACTTGCACACACAGGCACACATGCATACATATATGCTGATAGGAGCATGCATGACCATTGCATCAGGGATTTATTTACTTACCCTCAGAGCAACTGTGTTGGCTCCCTATCCTCCCCATGTCCCAGTTCTCCACAGAGCAATGCAGGGAGAACAAGTTATACCTGTTCTTGCAATGAGTATAGTGGGATAAAGTCAATAGGAGATAAACTCTAGAATTATGAATCTCAGAGCTCATATAGAATGGTTAGTGCAGATGCCTCCATTATCCTCTGAAGATGGAGGCAAAATCTTGCTCTGGAATGTAAAATTATCCTCTCTGGAGAGAGCAAGGCTTACTTCATCACTGTGGAATGTAAACAAGTGGCTTAGGGGAGAGATGTTATATAGGTTTCCATCACTTGAGTTGATATTCTATCATCTTTTAATCTATGTTTCCAGCAATCTTTACTCAAAGAGCTCTGACTGTGCAGAAGGGTGAAAATATTCATGGAATATTGATACCAAAACCTATATTAGAGCTCTGTCTTAGGCTGGGTTCTCTAGAGAAGTAAAACCAGTGAAGTGTATATATTTATTTCTATATAAATATAGAGAGGGAGATTTATCTCAAGGAAATGGCTCACATGGTGTTGGAGGTTGGCAAGTCCCAAATCTGTGGGTTAGGCATCAGGCTGGAGGATTCTCCTGACTCACCTGGTTGGAGGAGCTGATGAACCCACAATCAGCAGGTCAAACTGTAGGCTGTTGGCTCATGGGGCTGTGGAAGCTGGTGAATCCCAGAATAGGCAGGTCAGATGATAGGCTCTCGTCTCAAGAACTGTAGGTCAGATGATAAGTAGCTGGATGCAGGATCCAAGGCAAAGGAGAGCCTTGCCAGAGCAACCATATAGATATTAGATGTGGGTCACAAACGAAGGACATTCCCCCAACATGAGTAAAAGTGTGACTTCAGTAAGGATGTGACTGTAGTAAGGGTATGACTTCAGTAAGGGTATGACTTGAATAAGGGTTTGACTTGAGTCACATCCCCTTGTAAGACTGTGATACAAGATACACCCCACACTGATCCTGCCTAATTAACATATAGAGGTTTGGATTTATAACACATAAAATGGAGGACAATTGCATCAGATCACAAAATAGAGGACAACAACAATACTGGGAATCATGGCCTAGCCAAGTTGACACATAAGATCAGCCATCGCATGCTCTTTATACCTGAAGGTAGAATTGTAAGATGTTAGTTTTAGCCTTCTTTACATGTTAAAGTATATCAGCAGATCCTTCCTACTCTAGGAACTGTACAGGGCTTATAAGTATAAACAAATAGAGGTATAGCCGTTAATCCTGAGATTACATTTTGGTAGTGAAAATAAAAGGATTGGCACATATTTGCAATATAAATTTTCACCAAAGATTATAGGCCCTCATTACATTGGAGAGCATTCCAAATACTAATAATATCTAATGATATTCAGAAAATTCAAACAGCATTCAAAAGTAGTAGGATCTTTTTTTGTTTGTTCTTTTGTTTTTTAATTTTCACACGCAGTCTTAGGACACGATAAATCTTAAAAATTTCTCTAAACCCACTAACTTAAGGTCATCAAAGCTGCTTGATTTTAACCTATAGAAACACCTGGAGAAGAAGAAGAGTGAGGGATTTTATTTTTATCCCCAGTGTTCGTGTGTATTTAACTTGACCATAAAAAAAATATATAAATATTATAAATAAAAAACAAATTGTGAATAGAAATCACATCTCATAATGCAGAGGTTTAGAGCGGTTTAAATATGGAACCACAGTTGATTCTCATTATTCCTGATAGTTACTTTCTATAATATCTTTCTGGATGCTGATTTAGTGGTTTTTTTTTTAAGGCACTGCTCAGAAATACAAGGTTAGGCTTCTTCAAGCCTCTGGTCACAATATTCCCATCTTCTTTTTTGTGAATGTACTGTATTGTTGATTCCTTAACTCTGAACTCACAATCAAGAGCACTATAAATCATATATGAACAAAGCTATCTAACATACACATTTTTTTTTGCAAGGCACATTACAACTTCCTTGTTCTTAGGAACACCATACAGCACTTCAGTACTAGGACTGGGGCCATTCAGCTGGGATTATGCTAGTTGAGTGACTCAGTTTTTTCACCACTCTGTGCATGTTTGTGAGTGACCACAAAAGGACTAGAAGTATTGATTTTGGGGTGATAAATAAATTGTAGAGAGTAGGTGACTTTTCAAATATGGAATCTATGAATAATGAGAAGTCAGTTTATTTGTAGTGTTGTTGTTATGTGCCGTCGAGTTGGCTCTCACTCAAGGTGACCTTGTGTATGAATGAAACGTTGCCCGTCCTGCACTATCCTCGTGATGGTAGGTATGTTTGAGCCCATTTTGTTGCCACTGTGTCAATCCATCTCAATGAGGGTCTTAGGTTTTTAGCTGACCTTCTACTGCATGTTCTGATTATTAATGAATGTTTGTAGCTATTTATTCTCAGTTTGAGTCAACAAATGAAGGTTCTGAAAGCTTTACTCCATCCATATCATTAAGGTTGACTCTAATTTGAGGAGGCAGCTCTTCCCTCGTCATATTTTGATTGCCTTCCAACCCGAGGGACTCATTTTCCAGTACTGTATCAGATGATGTGCTGTTATCATTAAGGTTTTCACTGGCATTTTTTTTTTTCCCCGAAAGTAAATTGCCAGGTCCTTTTTCCTAGTCTGTCTTAGTCTAGAAGTTCTGCTGAAAACTGTCCAGCATGGGTGACCCTGCTGGTATCTGAAATACAGGTGACATAGCTTCCAGCATCACAGCAACAAGCAAGCCACCCCAGTAAGACAAACTGACAGGCAGGTGGTGGTATGATATGTTAGGGATTATTAAACAAAATTTTACCATGTATTATAGAAAAAAGTTTAAAATGTTAATGATGATGATAATGTTTTTTTTTATATACCATTTATTAAAAACATTTGAGTAAATTATGTATTTGATTTTGTAGGGTCATTTGCATTTTAGGAAACAGGGAAGCATAGAAAGGGATAAAAGAAAATAGAGATAAAAATTAACACCAATTTTTAGACTGAATATGTGAAAATCTGTAACTATACTATTTGTACTAGTATTTCCCAGAGAATGGGCTATAATGCCATGAATTGTTTTGAATTATACATAAAGAAGATTTTAGTTGGTTCTCTGAAATCACAATATTGAGTTATAATGAAAATGTTTCCCTATTTTCAATTTTCTGAATATTTTAGGATTTTTATCAAATGAAACATTTTAGTTAGATGCTAAACTGTTTTTATTTCCAGTCTAGCATTCACTAAGCTCTCTTTTTAACAGACATATCAGGGCTCCTGTTCTGGCATGATGGCAGGCCCTCTAACAGCCCACCTTCCTGCTGATTGCAACTAAAATCTATCGTCAACAAACATCAACAACAACAGTGTTTTGAACAGTACACAAAAGCAGATAGATTGTAAATGGGTATAAATACTTGGAAAAATGTCTACCACAGGGGAGCATTTCTTGTTTGTTTATTTGTTTTTCCTTTTGCATGTTTAGACAAAGGAAGGACCCAGACAGAGAACAACATGGGGACTGAGGCAGTTAAAGCTCTGAAGGAGCTATCATCCTTTTTAATGTGAGGAACAAGGAAAAGCCACCTGTATTGACCAGACAATGTGGAGGGAATACTAGGAGAGAAAGAGCCAAATAAGGAGATACCCTAATTCTTTTTATAAACCCTTGTATGGCTCAGCTTAAGCCCTGAGATACTACTCATCAGTGGGATAGATCCAAACCAGTATAACAAAGGTTTAGTGAACTGAACTGATATCTGAATAGCCATAGAACTGTCCAGGCATGGGAATCTTCCAGACTAGTGTACCAAACTCCAAGGAACACTTGTGGTGCAGTGGTTAAGAGCTAGGCTGCTTACCAAAATGTTGGCAGTTTGAATCCACCAGCCATCCTTGGAAACCCTATGAGGCAGTTCTACTCTGTCCTATAGGGTTGCTATGAGTTGGAGGAGACTCTAAGGCAACAGGTTTCAGGTTTTGGAGCCCTGGTGGCAAACTGGCTAAAGTTACGGACTGCTAGCCAAAAAAAGGTGGATGGTTTGAAATCACCAGCAGTTCCGCAGGAGAAAGATGTGGCAGTCTGCTTTTGTTGAGATTTACAACCTTGGAAACCCTATAGGGTCACTTTGAGTTGGAATCAACAAAGACTGAAAACTCACACATTACTTAGAGGGGAATGAGAATTTGAATGACTCTAGATTTCTCTTCGAAGTCCATGGAGTTCAAAAGAGGGCATACAAAATCTTTGCAAAGATGTAAGAAATGACCTGTCAACCCAGGAGCCCATATTAAGAAAAGATTTCATGGGTGAAAGTGCAGTAGACGTTTGCAAATGAAGGAAGCTAAGTGAATTTGTTGCCAGTAAATCTGCTCTAGAAAAAAGGGTGACAAAACTTCTGGCTGAAGAGAAGCGATGCCAAAGGGAAACTTGGATCTTCAGGAATGAAAGCAGATCAACAGAAATTATAAATGACTGGTAACTATAAAAGACTAATTTTTTTCCACTTTTGTATTATTAAAAGCATACGACTGAAACAAAAATAGAACATTTTTGGCGATGCAAAATTAGATCATGAGGCAGTTGTTTGACCAGAGCAAGTGGGTACTGTTTGTTTTAAAATCAGAAAAGGTGTGTGGCAGGATCGTATCCTTTCACCTTACTTAATCTGTATGAGCAAATAATCAAAGCAGTTGGAATATATGAAGAAGAATGAAAGATGCATCAGGATTGGAGAAGGAAGACTCATTAACAACCTGCAGTACGCAAATGACACAGTTTGCTGAAAGTGAAGACAACTTGAAGCACTTACTGATGAAGAGCAAAGATTTCAGCCTTCAGTATGGATTAACCTCAAAATAAAATTAAAAAAAAGCCTCACAATTGGGCTAATAAGCAACATCATGGTAAATGGAGAAAATGTTGAAGTTGGCAAGGATTTCATTTTACAACAATCAGCACCCATGGAAGCAGCAATCAAGAAAGCCAATGAGGTATTGCACTAGGCAAATCTTCTGTGAAATACCTCTGTAAAGTCTTCAAAAGCAGAGATGTCACTTTGAGGACTAAGGTACGCCTGATTATTTTCAGTAGCCTCAGATAGATGCGAAAGCCAAAAAACGAAAAAGGAAGGCCAAAGAATAGACACATTTGAGTTGTGATGTTGCTGAAGAATTTTGAATATATCTTTGGCTACCAGAAGAATGAACAAATCTGTCTTGGAAGAAGGACAGCCAGAATACTCCTTAGAAGTGAGAATGGTGAGACTTTGCCTTGCTTGATTTGGACATGTTATCAGGAGTGATCAATCCCTGTAGAAGGGTATAATGCTTGCTGAAGTAGAGGGTCATCGAAAAAGAGGAAGACTGTCAATGAGATGTTTTGACACAGTTGCTGCAACAATGGGATTAAACATACGAGCTATTATGAGAATGGAGCAGAACCAGACACATTTTCATTCTCTTATATATGGGGTTACTGTGACTTGGAGCCAACTCAAAGGCACCTAACATATGTAAAATATAACAAACGGAGATAGAGGAAATACATGGTTACAACTTTTCTATATTTTATGTAAAATGTTATAATATTAGCTATAAACCCAGAACCCAGTGCCGTCAAGCCTATAATTGTTAATTATGGACAGTGTAATTTCTAGAACAATCACACACACATATATATGATCATAGGATAATTTTGGTATCTTCAGTAAAGTATTAAAATCAATAAATTACTTGTATATGCTAAAAATTATTATAGTCTATACTTTATCTATTAGCATATTCTAATAATAAAAAATAAAGGCAAAGAGGTACAGAGGAAAACAAAACAGAGGGAGAAAAACAATACACACACTAAAATTACAGACCCAAATACAATCACATCAATAATTACCTTAAATGTTACCATTAAGATAACTAGGCACATGTGACTATTTAATTTGAAGCTAATTACATTTAAATAAAATTAAATCTTCAATTCCTCAGTTATATATTTCATTTACTCAACTGTCACATTGCTGAATGCACCGAATTCTTTAAAACTATCACACTTGGAGAGACTGGAACACTTATACACTGCTGGTGGGAATGTAAAATGCTACAACCACTTTGAAAATTGATTTGATGCGTTCTCAAAAAGCTAGAAATAGAAGTGCCATAAGATCCAGCAATCCCACTCCTTGGAATATATCCTAGAGAAATAAGAGCCATCACAGAAACAGATATATGCATACCCATGTTCATTGCAGTGCTGTTCACAACAGCAAAAAGATAGACATAACCTAGGTGCCTATCAGGAGAAGAATGAATAAACAAATTATAGTATATTCAAACAATGGAATACTATGCAAAAATAAAGAACAAGGGTTAATCCAAGAAACATCTCATAACATGGATGAATTTGGAAGGCATTATTCTGAGTGAAATTAATCAGTCACAAAAGGACAAATCCTGTATAAGACCACTATTATAAGAACTCAAGAAAAGATTTAAACACAGAAGAAAGCATTCTTTGATGGTTAAGAGGGTGGGGAGGGAAAAAGAGGGAAATTCACTAACTAGATACTAGATCAGAATTATCTTAGGTGAATGGAAGGACATACAATACAGGGGAAGTCAGCACAACTGTACTAAACCAAAAGATAAGATGTTTCCTGAACACAACCAAACACTTCGTGGGACAGAGTAGTAGGGGCAGGGGTCTGGGGACAATGTTTTTGGGGGACATCTCAGTCAATTGGCAAATGAAGTTTGTTAAGAAAATGTTCTGCATTCCACTTTGGTGCGTGGCGTCTGGGGTCTTAAGAGTTAGCAAGCGGCCATCTAAGATACATCAATTGGTCCCAACCCACCTGGAGCAAAGGAGAATGAAGAACACCAAAGACACAAAGAAAGTATTAGCCTAAGAGACAAAAGGGACCACATAAACCAGAGACTCCATCAGCCTGAGACCAGAAGGGCTAGACGGTGCCTAGCTACCACCAATGACTGCCCTGACAGGGAACACAACAGAAAGTCCCTGACTGAGAAAAGTGGTGCCGAATTCAAATTCTAGTAAAAAGACCAGACTTAATGGTCTGACTGAGAGTGGAGGAACCCCAGAACACATGGCCCCAGACTCTCTGTTAACCCAGAACTAAAATCATTCCTAAAACCAACTCTTCAGACAAAGATTATACTGGACTATAAGACATAAAATGATACTCATGAAGAGTGTACTTCTTAGTTTAAGTAATTACAGGAGACTAAATGGGTATCTCTTTTCTGGAGGTGAGATGAGAAGGCAGAAAGGGATAGGAGCCAGTTGAATGGACATGGGAAATTCTGGGTGGAAAGGGGGAGTGTGGTGTTACATTATAGGGATAGCAACTAGGGTCATAAAACAATGTGTGTACAAATGTTTGTATGAGAAACTAAAGAGCTGTAAATTTTCACTAAAGCACAATAAAAAAAGAAAAAAAATCATATACACACACATACTTACATGTATGTATTCACTATATATATATATATATATTTAGACTCTATTATTAGGCACAATGTGAGTAAATATTATGTCTTACCAAAGAATTTTACTTTTTATTAATATTAAATGTCTCTCTTTATCTTGGCAACTCTATGGGGCAGTTCTACTCTGTCCTATAGGGTCGCTATGAGTTGGAATCGACTTCACGGCAGTGGGTTTGGTTTTTTGGTCTCTTTGCCTCTGATGATCTTTGCTCTGAAGCCTACTTTTTATGATATTAAAAGAGCCACTCAGCCTTGTTAAGTCTACTGTTTGCACGGGATATCTATTTTCATCTATTTATTTTCCACATATCTTCTTACGTATATATATATACATATATAAACCAAAACCCAAACCCAGTGCCGTCGAGTTGATTCCGACTCATAGTGAGCCTATAGGACAGAGTAGAACCGCTCCATAGCATTCCCAAGGAGTGGCTGGCGGATTCGAACTGCCGACCCTTTGGTTACTACAGCACCAGGGTTTCCATATATATATATATATACATATATATATACATATATATATATATAAAATATTATATTAGGATATTAGGCAGCTCTTCTGACTAGGATATTGCTACTTTCCACTCAGGCAATATTTGCTTCTTCTTTTTTTTTTTTAATGACTTTTATTAAGCTTCAAGCGAACGTTTACAAATCCAATCAGTCTGTCACATATAAGTTTACATACATCTCACTCCCTACTCCCACTTGCTCTCCCCCTCTTGAGTCAGCCCTTCCAGTCTCTCCTTTCTGGACAATTTTGCCGGCTTCCCTCTCTCTCTATCCTCCCATCCCCCCTCCAGACAAGAGCTGCCAACACAATCTCAAGTGTCCACCTGATATAATTAGCTCACTCTTCATCAGCGTCTCTCTCCCACCCGCTGACCAGTCCCTTTCATGTCTGATGAGTTGTCTTCGGGGATGGTTCCTGTCCTGTGTCAACTGAAGGTCTGGGGAGCATGGCCGCCGGGATTCCTCCAGTCTCAGTCAGACCATTAAGTTTGGTCTTTTTATGAGAATTTGGGGTCTGTATCCCACTGATCTCCTGCTCCCTCAGGGGTCCTCTGCTGTGCTCCCTGTCAGGGCAGTCATCGATTGTGGCCGGGCACCAACTAGTTCTTCTGGTCTCAGGATGATGGAGGTCTCTGGTTCATGTGGCCCTTTCTGTCTCTTGGGCTCTTAGTTGTCATGTGACCTTGGTGTTCTTCATTTTCCTTTGCTCCAGATGGGTTGAGACCAATTGCTGCATCTTAGATGGCCGCTTGTTAGCATTTAAGACCCCAGACGCCACATTTCAAAGTGGGATGCAGAATGATTTCATAATAGAATTATTTTGCCAACTGACTTAGAAGTCCCCGCAAACCATGTTCCCCAGACCCCCGCGCTTGCTCCTCTGACCTCTGAAGCATTCATTTTATCCCGGAAACTTCTTTGCTTTTGGTCCAGTCCAATTGAGCTGACCCTCCATGTATTGAGTGTTGTCTTTCCCCTCACCTAAAGCAGTTCTTATCTACTGATTAATCAATAAAAAACCCTCTCCCACCCTCCCTCCCTCCCCCCCTCGTAACCACAAAAGTATGTGTTCTTCTCAGGTTTACTATTTCTCAAGATCTTATAATAGTGGTCTTATACAATATTTGTCCTTTTGCCGCTGACTCATTTCGCTCAGCATAATGCCTTCCAGGTTCCTCCATGTTATGAAATGTTTCAGAGATTCGTCACTGTTCTTTATCGATGCGTACGTAGTATTCCATTGTGTGAATATACCACAATTTATTTACCCATTCATCCGTTGATGGACACCTTGGTTGCTTCCAACTTTTTGCTATTGTAAGCAGAGCTGCAATAAACATGGGTGTGCATATATCTGTTTGTATGAAGGCTCTTGTATCTCTAGGGTATATTCCTAGGAGTGGGATTTCTGGGTTGTATGGTAGTTCTATTTCTAACTCTTTAAGGTAACGCCAGATAGATTTCCAAAGTGGTTGTACCATTTTACATTCCCACCAGCAGTGTATGAGAGTTCCAATCTCTCCGCAGCCTCTCCAACATTTATTATTTTGTGTTTTTTGGATTAATGCCAGCCTTGCTGGTGTGAGATGGAATCTCATCGTAGTTTTAATTTGCATTTCTCTAATGGCTAATGATCGAGAGCATTTTCTCATGTATCTGTTGGCTGCCTGAATATCTTCTTTAGTGAAATGTGTGTTCATATCCTTTGCCCACTTCTTGATTGGGTTGTTTGTCTTTTTGTGGTTGAGTTTTGACAGAATCATGTAGATTTTAGAGATCAGGCGCTGGTCTGAGATGTCATAGCTGAAAATTCTTTCCCAGTCTGTAGGTGGTCTTTTTACTCTTTTGGAGAAGTCTTTAGATGAGCATAGGTGTTTGATTTTTAGGAGCTCCCAGTTATCAGGTTTCTCTTCATCATTTTTGGTAATGTTTTGTATTCTGTTTATACCTTGTATTAGGGCTCCTAGGGTTGTCCCAATTTTTTCTTCCATGATCTTTATCGTTTTAGTCTTTATGTTCAGGTCTTTGATCCACTTGGAGTTAGTTTTTGTGCATGGTGTGAGGTATGGGTCCTGTTTCATTTTTTTGCAAAGGGATATCCAGTTATGCCAGCACCATTTGTTAAAAAGGCTATCTTTTCCCCAGTTAATTGACACTGGTCCTTTGTCAAATATCAGCTGCTCATACGTGGATGGATCTATGTCTGGGTTCTCAATTCTGTTCCATTGGTCTATGTGTCTGTTGTTGTACCAATACCAGGCTGTTTTGACTACTGTGGCTGTATAATAGGTTCTGAAGTCGGGTGAGGTGAGGCCTCCCACTTTCTTCTTCTTTTTCGGTAGTGCTTAGCTTATCCGGGGCTTCTTTCCCTTCCATATGAAATTGGTGATTTGTTTCTCTATCCCCTTAAAATATGACATTGGAATTTGGATTGGAAGTGCGTTAAATGTAGAGATGGCTTTTGGTAGAATAGACAATTTTACTATGTTAAATCTTCCTATCCATGAGCAGGGTATGTTTTTCCACTTAAGTATGTCCTTTTGAATTTCTTGTAGTAGAGCTTTGTAGTTTTCTTTGTATAGGTCTTTTACATCCTCGGTAAGATTTATTCCTAAGTATCTTCTTGGGGGCTACTGTGAATGGTATTGATTTGGTGATTTCCTCTTCGGTGTTCTTTTTGTTGATGTAGAGGAATCCAAGTGATTTTTGTATGTTTATTTTATAACCTGAGACTCTGCCAAACTCTTCTATTAGTTTCAGTAGTTTTCTGGAGGATTCCTTAGGGTTTTCTGTGTATATAATCATGTCATCTGCAAATAGTGATAACTTTACTTCTTCCTTGCCGATCCGGATACCTTTTATTTCTTTGTCTAGCCTAATTGCCCTGGCTAAGACTTCCAACACGATGTTGAATAAGAGCGATGATAAAGGGCATCCTTGTCTGGTTCCCGTTCTCAAGGGAAATGCTTTCAGGTTCTCTCCGTTTAGAGTGATATTGGCTGTTGGCTTTGCATAGATGCCCTTTATTATGTTGAGGAATTTTCCTTCAATTCCTATTTTGGTAAGAGTTTTTATCATAAATGGGTGTTGGACTTTGTCAAATGCCTTTTCTGCATCAATTGATAAGATCATGTGGTTTTTGTCTTTTGTTTTATTTATGTGATGGATTACATTAATGGTTTTTCTGATATTAAACCAGCCTTGCATACCTGGCATAAATCCCACTTGATCAGGGTGAATTATTTTTTTGATGTGTTGTTGGATTCTATTGGCTAGAATTTTGTTGAGGATTTTTGCATCAATGTTCATGAGGGATATAGGTCTATAATTTTCTTTTTTTGTAATGTCTTTACCTGGTTTTGGCATTAGGTAGATGGTGGCTTCATAGAATGAGTTGGGTAGTATTCCGTCATTTTCTATGCTTTGGAATACCTTTAGTAGTAGTGGTGTTAACTCTTCTCTGAAGGTTTGGTAGAACTCTGCAGTGAAGCCGTCCGGGCCAGGGCTTTTTTTTGTTGGGAGTTTTTTGATTACCGTTTCAATCTCTTTTTTTGTTATAGGTCTATTTAGTTGTCCTACTTCTGAATGTGTTAGTTTAGGTAGGTAGTGTTTTTCCAGGAATTCATCCATTTCTTCCAGGTTTGCAAATTTGTTAGAGTACAATTTTTCATAATAATCTGAAATGATTCTTTTAATTTCATTTGGTTCTGTTGTGATGTGGTCCTTCTCATTTCTTATTTGGGTTATTTGTTTCCTTTCCTGTATTTCTTTAGTCAGTCTAGCCAATGGTTTATCAATTTTGTTAATTTTTTCAAAGAACCAGCTTTTGGCTTTGTTAATTCTTTCAATTGTTTTTCTGTTCTCTAATTCATTTAGTTCAGCTCTAATTTTTATTATTTGTTTTCTTCTGGTGCCTGATGGATTCTTTTGTTGCTCAGTTTCTATTTGTTCAAGTTGTAGGGACAGTTCTCTGATTTTGGCTCTTTCTTCTTTTTGTATGTGTGCATTTATTGATATAAATTGGCCTCTGAGCACTGCTTTTGCTGTGTCCCAGAGGTTTTGATAGGAAGTGTTTTCATTCTCATTGCTTTCTATGAATTTCCTTATTCCCTCCTTAATGTCTTCTATAACCCAGTCTTTTTTCAGAAGGGTGTTGTTCATTTTCCAAGTATTTGATTTCTTTTCCCTCGTTTCTCTGTTATTGATCTCTAGTTTTATTGCCTTGTGGTCTGAGAAGATGCTTTGTAATATTTCGATGTTTTGGACTCTGCAAAGGTTTGTTTTATGACCTAATATGTGGTCTATTCTAGAGAATGTTCCATGTGCGCTAGAAAAAAAAGTATATTTTGCAGCAGTTGGGTGGAGAGTTCTGTATAAGTCAATGAGGTCAAGTTGGTTGATTGTTGTAATTAGATCTTCCGTGTCTCTGTTGAGCTTCTTACTGGATGTCCTGTCCTTCTCCGAAAGTGGTGTGTTGAAGTCTCCTACTATAATTGTGGAGGTATCTATCTCGCTTTTCAATTCTGTTAAAATTTGATTTATGTATCTTGCAGCCGTGTCATTAGGTGCGTAAATATTTAATATGGTTATGTCTTCCTGATCAATTGTCCCTTTTATCATTATATAGTGTCCTTCTTTATCCTTTGTGGTGGATTTAAGTCTAAAGTCTATTTTGTCAGAAATTAATATTGCTACTCCTCTTCTTTTTTGCTTATTGTTTGCTTGATATACTTTTTTCCATCCTTTGAGTTTTAGTTTGTTTGTGTCTCTAAGTCTAAGGTGTGTCTCTTGTAGGCAGCATATAGATGGATCGTGTTTCTTTATCCAGTCTGTGAATCTCTGTCTCTTTATTGGTGCATTTAGTCCATTCACATTCAGGGTAATTATAGATAAATAAGTTTTTAGTGCTGTCATTTTGATGCCTTTTTATGTGTGTTGTTGACAATTTCATTTTTCCACATAGTTTTTTGTGCTGAGGCGTTTTTCTTAGTAAATTGTGAGATCCTCATTTTCATAGTGCTTGACTTTATGTTAGTTGAGTCGTTACGTTTTTCTTGGTTTTTATCTTGAGTTATAGAGTTGTTATACCTTTTTGTGGTTACCTTATTATTTACCCCTATTTTTCTAAGTAAAAACCTAACTTGTATTGTTCTATATCGCCTTGTATCACTCTCCATATGGCAGTTCAATGCCTCCTGTATTTAGTCCCTCTTTTTGATTATTGTGATCTTTTACCTATTGACTTCCATGATTCCCTGTTATGTGTATTTTTTTTTTAATTAATCTTAATTTGTTTTTGTGATTTCCCTATTTGAGTTGATATCAGGACGTTCTGTTTTGTGACCTTGTGTTGTGCTGATATCTGATATTATTGGTTCTCTGACCAAACAATATCCTTCAGTATTTCTTGTAGCTTTGGTTTGGTTTTTGCAAATTCTCTAAACTTGTGTTTGTCTGTAAATATCTTAATTTCACCTTCATATTTCAGAGAGAGTTTTGCTGGATATATGATCCTTGGCTGGCAGTTTTTCTCCTTCAGTGTTCTGTATATGTCATCCCATTCCCTTCTTGCCTGCATGGTTTCTGCTGAGTAGTCAGAACATATTCTTATTGATTCTCCCTTGAAGGAAACCTTTCTTTTCTCCCTGGCTGCTTTTAAAATTTTCTGTTTATCTTTGGTTTTGGTGAGTTTGATGATAATATGTCTTGGTGTTTTTCTTTTTGTATCAATCTTAAATGGGGTTTGATGAGCATCTTGGATAGCTATCCTTTCGTCTTTCATGATGTCAGGGAAGTTTTCTGTCAGGAGTTCTTCAACTATTTTCTCTGTGTTTTCTGTCCCCCCTCCCTGTTCTGGGACTCCAGTCACCCGCAGGTTATCCTTCTTGATAGAGTCCCACATAATTCTTAGGGTTTCTTCATTTTTTTTAATTCTTTTATCTGATTTTTTTTCAGCTATGTTGGTGTCGATTCCCTGGTCCTCCAGATGTCCCAGTCTGCATTCTAATTGCTCGAGTCTGCTCCTCTGACTTCCTAGTGCATTGTCTAATTCTGTTATTTTATTGTTAATCTTTTGGATTTCTACATGTTGTCTCTCTATGGATTCTTGCAACTTATTAATTTTTCCACTATGTTCTTGAATAATCTTTTTGAGTTCTTCAACAGTTTTATCAGTGTGTTCCTTGGCTTTTTCTGCAGTTATCCTAATTTCATTTGTGATATCATTAAGCATTCTGTAAATTAGTTTTTTATATTCTGTATCTGATAATTCCAAGATTGTATCTTCATTTGGGAAAGATTTTGATTCTTTTGTTTGGGGGGTTGGAGAAGCTGTCATGGTCTGCTTCTTTAAGTGGTTTCATATGGATTGTTGTCTCCGAGCCATCACTGGGAAACTGTTTTTCCAGAAAATCCGCTAAAAAAAAATGCAGTCAGATCCCTATCAGAGTTCTCCTTCTGGCTCAGGCTATTCGGATGTTAATGAAGCCGCCTGGGGAGGGTGGGGGAGGGAACAGAGAGATAGGAGAGTAGCACCTCAGAATATAGCCAGAGTTGCTTGTCTTGCTTGGAATGACTATTATATCTGAGACTCCCGCGGGGCGCGTCGCCTATGTGTGCTGGCTGTGTGGAGATTGCCCCCGGGGGGTCTGGCCCGCTGGAGTCACGGTCAGATCCTCCGCTTCCAGCCCCACGCCCAGCGTCAAGGCTCCCCTACTGGGACGGTGCACTCTCGAGTCCAAAATCAGTTGCTGCCTCCCGGGGACTTCTCGTCCCTCCAGCCACGTAGCCCTGCCGCCCCCGAGAACCAGTTGGGCCTCCTCCCGGGGTTAGTTCAGATGGGTGGAGCAGGTCCCCGTGCTTGTGCCGTGACCGAGTGTCCCGGCTGGGATGCTGATCTCCCCGCTCCAATACCAGCCGCTGCCTCCTGGGGACTTCTCCTACCGGCTGCGTCCCACGCCGCCTGCGCGACCCGGCTGGGCCCCTTCCCGGGGTTAGTTCAGGGGGGTGGAGCAACTCTCCGTGTTTATGCCGTACCTGCGTCCAGTCCAAATCCCTGCGGGACGGTTCCCCGGCTCAGACGCTGCTCTTTCTGCTCCAAGACCAGTCACTGCCTCCCAGGGACTTCTCCTACCGGCTGCGTCCCACGCCGCCCGTGGAACCGGCTGGTCCCCCTCCCGGGGTTAGTTCCAGGGGGTGGAGCCGCTCTCTGTGCTTGTGCCGTACCTGACTGGTACGCTGGCTCCAGGCTCTGGAAACAATCGCTGCTTCCCCGTATTAGTTCGTTCTCCGTCTCTAAATCTGTGTTTGTTGTTCAGGGTTTGTAGATTGTTATGTATGTGATCGATTCACTTGTTTTTCCGTGTCTTTGTTGTAAGAGGGATCCGAGGTAGCGTCTGCCTAGTCCGCCATCTTGGCTCCGCCCCTCCAATATTTGCTTCTTAATTGAGTTGTTTAATTACTATATTCATTAGAACATCCTTTGATGGGCCATATACCATGTCCCAAAGGCATAGCTGAGATAAAATAATATTAATAAAAAAATTCAAAAATAGAAAGATACTCAATGTAGAAATATAGGAATAAAATATTCGTCTTCATTTCAAAGCTTGTCTTCTTTTTATATCTATGCTGAATATCAATATAACTTTATTCACATAGCTCTATACTGTTTTTTTCCTACGCATTTTATGCTTTTACTGTTCTTATAAATAGGAGTTATTTCCATTATATTTTCTACCTTGTCAAACATACCATATAGAAAAGTAATTTTTCTATATTTTCAAGTATTTTTTGATCAACAGTATAATGAATTTTTATATTAATGCTAAGAATTTTCATGTGATTTTCCTGAGTTTTACAGGTAAACAAACATATCTTCTGTAGAAAATGACAATTTGTGTTCTCCTTTTCAAAATTTATAAGATTATTTTCTTTTCTAACTGAAATGTTTTGAAATCTTAGAGCTATTTTGAACAAGCCATCACTATCTTTTTACTTATCTTCATTTCCACTATATGACCGTTTTTCTTTATAACTGAATCATTTGAACGTAACAGCTATTTTTAATCGGAAGTGGTGATTCTAACCATCAGTATCTTGTTACTCTACTGTTCAGGTTTGCGCATGGTTTTGACCTTAGATTTGAGACAAATATACTTTATCATATTGTGAAGTCTTTTAATTCATAGTTCATAATTATTTTTCTTTGTCATTTTTCTGTTTTTTCCAGTAGGACTCTGATGTGATTAATTGAAACCTCTAATACACAACAAAACTTGTCTCGAGTCAATTCCAACTAATAACAAACCTATAGGACAGAATAGAACTGCCTCATAGGGTTTCCAAGGAGGGGTTGGTGGCTTTCAACTGCCAACCTTTTGGTTAATAGCCGAGCTCTTAACCACTGAGCCACCAAGTCTCCTCTAAAATACGTAAGAGTTATGAATTTATTTAATGGTAAGTGATTCAGAGAGTTATGGGGATTATTACAATAACCAGAGTATAGTAGTATTGTACTACTCGCTCCCAGTCATACAAAGGGTTTGCAGGTTCCCATAATTTGACTGAAGGAACAAACAGTATTAGTTTTCAATTGCTGTATAGCAAATTATCACAAACTTAGCTTAAAGGGATACAAATCTATTATACTGCACTTCCTGTAGGTTAGAGGCTTGAGCCTGGAATAACTGGATTCACTTCTCGGGGGTCATGAAAGGGCTAAAATCAAAGTGTCAGCCAGGGATACAACTCTTTTCTTGGACTCAGTCTTCTTCCAAGCTCACCAGTTGTTGGAGGGATTCACTTACATGTGATTGTAGCACTGGGGTTTCTGTATTCTGCTGGTTGTTGTTCAGGGACACGTTCAGCTCCTGGAAGCTGTTCACAGTTCCTCGTCTTGTGGCCTCCACAGGTACTTCCCAGATGAATGTTTGCTTTCTTCTAGACCAGCCACAGCAATTCATCCTGACTTCTTCGTACAGCTGGAGAAAACTCTCTGCTCTTAAGGACTCATGTGATTAGGTCTGGCCCATCCAGATAATCTCCTCATACACATATCAAAATTTCTTCAAAGCAATAACTAGATTACTGTTTGATTGAATACCTGTGAGAAGGTGTGTGTACACCAAGGGCTAGGGATCTTGGTGGAGAGGCATCTTATAATTTTGCCTACCATAAAAAACTATGTATGGTACCCTAACTATTGAATGAGGATCTTGTCATGTATGAGAGGTGCACTATTTTTATAGGGAATTTTATACGCTGTTTGCCTTTACTGGAAGCCACTTAACGTGGTTCATTTCAAGATGGACATGGCAGATTCTTTCCCTTATTTGGCATATAAGATAAACTCATTTATTCTTCCCCCTACTTATTACTAATGTCAACCTTAATCACTTTATTAGGGTGGTCTATGTCAGGTTTCTCCTCTGTAAAATTACTATTTTTCCCTTCCAATACTCTATTTTTTTTTCAAATGCAGCCACTAAATTCAACCTACATTCAAGTGGAGGGGAATTATGCTCTATCTTTGGTGGGAGGGTGTGGTATATTTATGTACATGGTTTGTAAATGTTCTCTAAGGAAGATTCTTCTTTCGTTCCTATTTATTTAGATCAGATTGAGATTCTGAATACTTGCTTTATTATTTATTTTATTCCTTGGTGGCACATGAGGCCACATTCAGTAGACCTTCAAACTAGTTTTAATGCCCTGTTGTTGCCCTCTTGAAATTCTTAAAACATTATATTTGAATTTATGTTTGTAATTAGAAAGTCTGATGAGACAATAGATTATGTGTTCGGGGCTTGGAGCCTCACCCCATGCATGACTCCGGTTAGCTGTTTCCTCACCTTCTTGGAATGGGTTCTCCATTCCCCATTCACCCACCCACTGACTGTGGGTTCCCTCTGGCAACACTTTTCCCTGATGGCCCAGTGATAGCTGTTGCCTTCCATGCAGGGCAGTGACTTAGGTCTTATTGACATGAGAAATCCCTGTTCTACCATCACTGTTTTTTTGGTAGGGACCTAGGTTCTAGTAAAGTGAGGGTTGAGGCTATACACAGATGCCCCTGAGTTTCTTGGTGGTGCATGGCAGTAGTCATCTCCACCTGAACTGGCAGTGTCCAGGATAACGGATGGGCAGCCAGTCAAAGGCCAAGTCTTGATAGGAGCCAGTGAATGACTTCTATCCCACCTCCAATTCAGGTAGTTAGTGTGTCCTGGAGCAGGTGTTAAAAGATACTTGAGGTTGTCTATCTCCTCTGGTTTGATGCAGGGGATGAAGGAGGTGTCTGGCTTAACTTTCCCAGGACTCCCTTTCCACTCCATGTTCCCTGTGCAGCTGACAGATTCCACAGGGATCCAGAAGCTTGCAGGAGGCTGAATCTGTCAGGTGTCAGGCCTCATGCATGCCTTTAGTCATTTGAGGGACCTCTAGGTGCCTGTCAGGGTCTGCACTTGCCCCCTGAGTACGTTGCTGCCCAAGAGAGCACTCCCTCGGTCAGGCTCCATACCTAGAAGGAGCCTCTCTTCCTTGGTCCAAACTTCCTGAGTCTGGCTTGTGTTTATCTCTTCTGGCCATCTAGAGACACCCTTGAGGACAAGCTTGTTGTTGTCGTTAGGTGCCATAGAGTCAGTTCTGACTCATAGCAACCCTGTGTACAACAGAATAAAACACTGCCTGTCTTGTGCCATCCTCACAGTCTTTGTTATGTTTGAAAACGTTGTTGCAGCCACTGTGTCAATCCATCTCATTGAGGGTCTTCCTCTTCTTCACTGACCCTCTATAAACTGGTCCAAAGTACATGAGACGAAGTCTCGCCATCTTCTCTTCTAAGGAGCATTCTGGCTGTACTTCTTCCAATGCAAATTTATTTGTTCTTCTGGCAGTCAATAGTATATTCAATATTCTTTACCAACACCATAATTCAAAGGCATCAGATGTTCCTTTGTATTCCTTACTCGCTGTCCAGCTTTCACATGCATTGAGGCAATGGCTTGGGTCAGGCTCACCGTAGTCCTCAAACTAACACCTTTGCTTTTTAACACTTTAAAGGGCTATTTTGCAGCATATTTGCCTAATGCAACATGTCATTTGATTTCTTGACTGGTGCTTCCATGGGCGTTGATTGTAGATCCAAGTAAAATGAAATCGTTGACAGCGTCAATCTGTTTATCATGATGTTGCTTATTGGTCCAGTTGTGAAGATTTTTTTCTTTAGTTGAGTTGTAACCCATTCTGAAGGCTGTATAGTCTTTGATCTTCATCAGTAAGTACTTCTAGTCCTCTGCACTTTCAGCAAGCAAGGCTGTGTCATACGCATAATCCAGGTTGTTAATGAGCCTCCCTCTATTCTGATGCCTCGTTCTTCATATAGTCCAGCTTCTCAGATTGTTTGCTCAGCATACGGATTGAATAAGTATGATGAAAGAGTACAACTCTGACACACACCTTAAATCATGCTGTATCTCCTTGTTCTGTTCTAAGGACTATCTCTTGGTCTATGTACAAGTTCCTCATGAGCACAATTAAGTATTCTGGAATTTCCATTCTTTGCAATGTTGGCCATAATTTGTTATGATTCACACAGCCTAATGCCTTTGTATAGTCAGTAAAACACAGGTAAATATATTTCTGATATCCTCTTCATTCAGCCAACATTCATCTAACATCAGCAATGATACCCCTTGTTCCACATCCTTTTCTGGACCTGGCCTGAACCTCTGGCAGTTCCATGTCAATCTACAAAATACATACTGTTCAATTTTTTTGATTCCATGAACAAGTTAAATGCTCTATTTTGCTTTAAAACTGGCACTATACAGTATAAACAAAAATGATTAAATGCATGTAAAATATTCAAAATTTAATTTTTCTGTGCTTAGAATAAAACTAAATGGCAAATAAATCACATATGGCAATTCAAGAGAGAGACTACAGAAGAGACAATGTTTTATACTTTATTGCCTTTAATAACGTTTTACCTTTTTTTTTTTTAAACAAGGAGCCCTCATTTTCATTTTGCATGGAGACCTGTAAGTTATGAACCTGATTCTGCTCTCTCGTCCTTTTGGTAAGACTCATTCTTTGTTTTTTTCTTTTCCTTGTGCACTTCCTTACTTTCTAGCACTGTAATATGCTCCCAACTCTTGTACTTTCCCTGCCACTTGATAATATCTTCTTTGTAGGTAATTTGCTCTTCCTTCTATGATACTTGGAATATAATCTTTGGTAGGATTATGTTTTCAGTCTAAAATTAATGTCTAGGCATATCATTTAGTATTTAATTGGGTTTGGTAATAGGGAATCTACTTAAAAGTGTTTAAACAAACAATTTAAGCAAAAGCGTTTAATTTTCTTACGTTAAAAAAAGGTTTTCAGATTAGCAGTTCTATGATTCAAGCCTCTAGGCCAGTTTCACTGTGATTCTCACTGCCACAGCTTTTGGTCATTCTTAAAAAATGTACAAACATAAAGAAAGGAAAGAATTCTCTCCTCAAATTTCACTCTATTTGTCAGGGGCCATTTCCCTCTTATCCTCAAGGGCTGTGTGCCAGGATTCTGTCACTTGCCTCTGCTCTAGCTGGATCAGACTAAGAAAGTACTTATGATTTCCAGCCTTCATTATGAAAGGTAACCTCTGCCATCAAGGAATCAAGTCAGGGACATGGGGAAGAGGTGTAGGGTAAGCAATGAACAGCACATATTGGCTTATGCTGTGTTCTCAATGGTGGCTTAGAGTATCTGAGGAACCAGGGATTCAAGAGGTGAAATCAAGCCTTACCACATGAAGTGTATTTTGCTTTTTATTTCTTTTCACCTACATTTACCTCTAATCATGCATTTTTTTATTTTATTCTCTCTCAGAGCAGAGAAATATTTGTATGACAATAGAGCCATAAATGATCTCAGCTTTTTAAATGTAGTCGATTTTTTTTCTCTTAGCTTCCAAATAACTGTGTCATAGAAGATCTTTAATTGTTCGTGATGAAATGATGTTCCCATGGTTTGTGGCATTCATTATTGCCAGATTGTAGAGTATTATGATTGGCCAGTCCTGATTATCACTGTGTATTACTGTGGTTGGAATGTTGGGGTGAAGGAGGTTAGCAATGCAGTAGTTTTTAGCACTAGGCTATTAACTAAAAGGTCAGTGGTTTAAACCTACCAGTTGTTCCTAGGGAGAAGAAACAGGTGGCAATCCACTTCTGTAAGCATTTCATCCTTAGAAACCCTGTGGGGCAGTCCTATCCTGTCCTACGGGGTCTCTATGAGTTGGAATTGACTAGAGGGCACAGAACAGCAGCAACAATGTTGGGGTGGGGAAGGAAGGGAATGGAATTTATCACCTTGCCAGAAGACCTGCCATGGGGAAGGAGTTTTGCTCAAAAGGAATTATTTCTTCCACATTATTGATTCGATTTTGTGAAATTGAGCTGTTAAATACCTTTTTTTTAGCATTAGATTTTTAGGTTGATTACATTCTCTATCTCAGTCAGCATCCTCTTTGGTTATTTCTCTTCAGTTTTATTTCAGCTGTCTCAGTTGAAGCTTAGTCCATAAAAAAAAAAAACCCAGTGCCGTCCATAGAGTTCTTAAAAAAAAAAAAAAAGATTTTTTTGGAGAGCACGAAGTAGGGATACAGTAGAATTTATTCTGCTTTCTCATTAAATATTTTATAAGCCATATCCTTCCTACTATATCTTGAGTGCTGCAATGATCGTTGGTGTACACATATCTGTTTCTGTTCCTCCATTCAATTGTTTTGGATCTACACCTAAGAATAGAATTTCTGGAGTTGTTAAGCACTTGGCTGCTACCCAAAAGTTCAGTAATTCCAACCCACCAGCTGCTCTGTGAGAGAAAGGTGTGGCAGTCTACTTGTGTAAAGATTTACTACCTTGGAAACCTTATGGGGCAGTTTTACTATGTCCTATTGTATCGCTATGAGTTGGCTCAATGGTAATCTCTATGGGTATGGAAACATAGGTTTGATTTTTAAGGAACCTCCAAACTGTTTTCCACAATGGCTGTACGAGAAACGATGCCTTTCCAATTCCTCTGCATCCTTGCCAACACCTGCCATTTTCCATTGTTTGATCATAGCCGTATTAGTGGTGGTGAAGCAATATCTCACTGTCCTTTCGATTTGGTGGTGCACTAGTTAAGAGCTTGGCTGCCGACCAAAAGGTTTACAGTTCCAATCTGCTAGCTGCTCCTTGGAAACACTATGGGCAGTTTTTCTTTGTTCTATAGGGTCACTATGAATATGAATCGACTCTGGCAACAGGTTTTAATGGCTAATATGGAGCCCTGATGGCACAGTGGTTAAGAGCTCAGCTGCTAACCCAAAGGTCAGTGGTTTGAATCCACCAACCACTGCTTGGAAACCCTATAAGGCAGTTCTACTTGGTCCTATAGGGTCGCCTGAGTTGGAATCCACTCCACAGCAGCAGGTTTGGTTTTGGGGTTTGGAATGGCTAATAACATTGCACATCTTTTCATGTGCTTGTTGTCCATTTGTATTTCTTCTCTGGTGAAATGTCTATTTAAATCCTTTGTTCATTTTTCTAACTGAGTTGCTTGTATTTTTTTTTAAGTTGTAGGAGTTCTTTATACAGAACTCTGATAATCTGTGTGAAATAGGAAGCCATAGGAGGACTTTGGCCATAGTAAGGTTTGACATAAATTAGCTTTTAAAGGATTACTCTTGCTGCCATACAGGAAATATCCTGTCTACGGCAAGAAAGGAAGCAAAAAGATAGTTCAATGGTCAGATATGGCAGGGCTTTGGCCTAGGTTAGCAGTGGCAAAATCACTGTGAGGTTAACCAGCATTTTTGACTGATTGGTTGTGAAATCTAAGAGAAAGAAACCAATTAAGCACAATACCAAGTTTTTTAGCCTAACCACTGGAAGAATTGTGGTGTGTTCACAGAGTTAGGGGCCTTTGATAAAAGAGTAGTTTTGGAGACAGAAATCTAAGTTCTTTTGGTATGTTTATTTTGAAATCCCTATCAGATATCTGGAAACCCTGGGGATGTAGTGGTTAAGAACTGCTGCTAACTGAAAAGCTGAAGGTTCAAATCAGCCAGGCGCTCCCTGGAAACTCTATGGGACAGTTCTACTCTGTGATATAGGGTCATTATGAGTTGGAATTGACTCAACAGCAACAGGTTTTTGGGTTTTATGGCCAACTAGAAAATGATAGGGGATGAGAGTTTGGGTGGTGATGGATAATGATACAGAATTCTTTGGATTCTTATGGTGAGTGAAATAAACAGGGACAAGAAGTATGATGGAATTCCACCTAAATCACTTTTTGGGGAGAAAGAAGGAAATATTTCTAATTCATAAAACTGATCATTTAGGCAGCTTGGACTTGTAAGGCAGGAAATGACTGTATATGTATGTGGGTGTATACAGGTATACATATGTTTGTGTACATGGTGTGTGTGTCTGTGTGTGTCTGTGTATGTGTCAGGTGATCTGTGTGCTCCCTTAGATGTTCTTAGGACTGCAACAAGATCTGGATAGTGAAAGTCTTACCTGGAGCTGCAGAAGCACTCTTCACAAGGTTGTCAAGTTTTCAGTGCTCTTGTTCTGATGTTATGTTGTGTTGGTTAATTTAGCAGGGTTCCAAAACGTGAGAAGGTGTTTAGCACCTGTTCTGACATTGCTATCTCACCTGGAAGTTATACACTTAGATTTCAATAATGTAGACACTTTGAGATAGGCATGTGAATGAATAGAAAAATTCGTATACATATATCAATATTTAAGTGATTTTCAAAGATTGTATCTTAAGTCTTATGTATACCAGATAATGATCACCTGCTTTCAAGTCCAGCTCAATTCTTCAATGTCTTGCTGATTTCTGGAGATGGGCCATTATCTTACTCATCTTTATATCATAGGCATCCAGCTCCCTGTTTGGCACATATTATGTAAAAAGCAAATATTTTATAAATAAGTTAAACTATAATTCTGCAGAGTCTTTCAAAATAAAGATTTTCTTTATATGAAAAGTAAGTAGAGGCATAATTTTGAGTGCATATAATTTAGCAAATACAAGCATTAATTTGGAAAAGAAAAATTTGAGATCTCTTATTTTACATACGCCCTCTCATGCCTATCTGTATTTTGATGCAATTTAAAACCAGATAATATATTTTCTTGATACTTGATGATGCTTACCAGACTGTAACTTGATAAAAGCAATATCATATTGCTTCGAATAGTTTATTTGTGACATTTACATATGTGAGAGGGATGTTGACTTAAATGGATTAACTTTGAAAATTCAATCAACTGCTCCATTGAATAAAATAATGGATTGAGCACTTTTTTTTTCCACTGAAATAATAAATTGCTGGGAAAAGTGGATACAATTGAAACTTCTAAAATAATCTTTTTCCCAACACCCATTCCTAATAAAAACTCTCAGCAAAATGGGAATGGAAGGGAACTTTCTTTACGTAATAAATGGCATTTATACAAAGATAACAGCCAACATCATTCTAAACAGAGAGAGACTGAAAGTGTTCCCCTTGAGAATGGGAACCAGACAAAGATGCCCTTTTCCACCACTCATTCAACATTGTCCTGGAGGTCCTAGCTGGAGCAATAAGGCAAGAAAAAGAAATGAAGGGCACCTAAATTGGTAAGGAAGAGGTAAAATTCTCCCTATTCCCAGATGATATGATCTTATATACAGAAAACCCCAAAGAACCCACAAGAAAACTACTGGAACTAGTAGAAGATTTCGGCAAAATAGAAGGACACAAAATTAACATACAAAAATCAGGAGGATTCTTCTACATTTACAAGGAAAACTTTGAAAAGGAAATCACCAAATCAATACCATTTACAATAACCCCCAAGAAGATAAAATACTTAGGAATAAATCTAACCAGAGATGTAAAAGACCTATACAAAGAATACTACAAAACACTACTACAAGAAATCGAAAGAGACCTTCAAATGTGGAAAAACATACTATGTATGCTCAGGGATAGGAAGACTCAACATTGTGAAAAATGTCAATTCTATCCGAAGTGATCTACAGATACAATGCAAACCTGATTCAAATTCCAACAGCTTTCTTTAATGTGATGGAGAAACAAATCACCAACTTCATATGGAAAGGGAAGAGGCATGGATAAGCAAAGCATTACCGAAGAAGAACAAAGTAGAGGCCTCACATTATCTGATTTTAGAATCTATTATACAACCACAGTAGTCAAAACAGCCTGGTACTGGTACAACAACAGACACATAGACAAATGGGACAAAACTGAGAAACTAGAAGTAAATTCATTCATCCATGAGCAGCTAATATTTGACAAAAGCCCAAAATCCATTAAATGGGGAAAAGACAGTCTCTAACAAACGGTGCTGGCGTAACTGGATGTCCGTCTGTGAAAAAAATCAAACAAGACCCATACCTCACACCATACACAAAAACTAGCTCAAAGTGAATCAAAGACCTAAAACAATAAAAATCATGGAAGAAAAATAGGGACAACACCAGGGGCCCTAATACATGGCAGAAATAGGATACAAACCCTAACCCACAATGCACAAAGACAGAAAAAAAAACTAGATAACACTTATGCTCATCAAAAGAGTTTACCAAAAGAGTAAAATGAGAGCCTGCAGACTGGGAAAAAATTTTTCAGCTAGGACATATCTGACAAGGGTCTAATCTCTAAATTCTACAAGATACTGCAATACCTCAACAACAAAAAGGCAAATAACCCAGTTAAAACATGGACAAAAGATATGAACAGATACTTCACTGAAGAAGACGTCCAGGCTGCTAACAGACACATGAGAAAATGCTCTCGATCATAAGCAAATGCAAATCAAAACTACTTTGAGATACCATCGCTCCATAACAATACTGGCACTAATCCAAATAACACAAAATAACAAATGTTGGAGAAGCTGTGGGAAGATTGGAACTCTTATGCACTACTGGTGGAAATGTAAAATGGTACAACCATTTTGGAAAATGACATGGCACTTCCTTAAAAAGCTAGAAATAGAAATACCATGACATCCAGCAGTCCAACTCCTAGGAGAAAAAAGAGCTGTCACATGGATAGACATGCACACTTATGTCCATTGAGCACTATTCACAATAGCAAAAAGACGGAAATAAACTAAACGCCCATCACCAGGTGAATGGACAAATAAATTATGGTACATACACACAGTGAAATACTATGCAACGAAAAGAACAACAATGTATCTGTGAAACATCTCACTACATGGATGAATCCGGAGGGCATTATGCTGAGTGAAATAAGTCAATCACAAAAGGACAAATATTGTATGAGACCACTATTGTAAGATCTCAAGAAAAAGTTTATACACAGAAAAAAAAGCATTCTTTGATGGTGAGGAGGGTAGGGATGGAACAGACTCCTCAGCCATATCTTGAACAGAACTTGTGCCTTTTTACCCTCCCCTAGCCTGTCTCTGTCTCCAAGTATGATTTCACTGTTAGCTCCTCTAAAAGTTAAATGTTAACCAATGTTTCCCCTAGGACAGTGGGAAAACAAGTGATATCTATCTAAGCCTGACAAACAGGAAGATGCTCATCGGGATGGTACCAGTCACCCCCTGGTCTGATGAGACAATGGCAGGGAAAGATCAACATGTTTGAGACGTGATTACCTAAACCACACAGAGAATAGACTTTCCACAAGTTCCTAAAACCCATGTCCCCCTTTCCCTATAAAACACCAGCCGGACTGCAGTTCTGGAGACAGACAGCTTTAGGAGGAGATCGTTCCCCTCTGTCTCCATATACCGGTATATATAATAAAGTTCTTGCTACCCACCTCACCCCGTCTCAAGAATTGGCTGTTAGTGACAGATGGCTCTAACTCGCAAAATTGCAGTAACAGGGAGGGAGGGGAAAGGGAAATCACCAACTAGATAGTACACAAGTGTCAACTTTGGTGAAGGGAAGGACAGCATACAACATAGGAGAAGTCAGCACAACTGGACCAAAGCAAAAGCATACAAGTTTTCTAGACACGTTCAGACACTTTCAGGAACTGAGCAGCTGGGGCTGGGGCTTGGGCATCAGTCTTGGAGGACATCTAGGTCAATTGGCATAACATAGTTCATAAAGAAAATGTTCTACATCCCACTTTGGTGAGTAGTGTCTGGGATCTTGCGAGTGGCCATCCAGGATACACCTATTGGTTCCATCCCACCGGCAGAAAAGTAGAATGAAGAAAACCAAAGACACAAGGAAAATATTAGCCCAAAGGACAAAAGGACCACATGAGCCAGAGACCAATGACCGCTTTAACAGGTATTACAAGAGAGAATCCCAGCCAGAGCAGGAAAAAATATATAAGAGAATTCAAATTCATGAAAAAAGACCAGACTTACTAGTTTGACAGAGACTAGAGGAACCCCCAAAATTATTGTCTCCAGACACTCTGCTAACCCAGAAAATTCTATTTCTCAGACAAAGGTTAAACAGGCTTATGTTGTAGGGGAAAAAACATCACAAAGTTTAGTAAAGCAAAAAGAAAGTTTTATTCAGCATATATTCAGAAAGACAAAAATTGAGAAGCAGACAGGCATGCTGCCAGAGCTAATGTCTGCCCAAGTCCGAGGAAATATTACAGAGTAAGCAAGAACGGGAAAACGGACAAGCATGCTGCCACAGCCATGTCTGCCGGAGCCCAAGGAAGGTTATAGTCATCAGTACATATTAACATTACAAATGGGCAAAACCATTGAAAGCTTCACCTTTGCACAGATTGGCTAGAAACTGTGATCTTACATCTTGAATTGTCTTTCTTAACGATCATTGGTGCAGGTAATGGTAACAGACAGTCAGGAGGGTCTTCATTGATCCAACAAATTTCTCTTCACTAAAAGCTAATACGAAGAGGTAAGACTGGAACGTCTTCTGTGTTCTGGATTATGTGAAAACTTCCTTAAAAGATATTTTCCAAGATTATTCTATTGTCCTTATCTCAGGGCCCAGTTGATGTGTCTTTGTAAGTCCTTGTGAGCTCTTGTGAGCCCAGCTCCAGCTGGGTCACATTCTTCATGCTGAAGGACAGGGAATAATGATTCCAATATTATTTCCTAAATCACATATAAAACAAAAAATTACATATGTGAGGAATGTTCTTCTTAGATCAATCAAATATATGAGAGCAAATGGGCAACTCCTGTCCAAAAGCAGGACGAGAAGGTAAGAAGGGCTAGGAATTGGAAAAATTGACACAGGGTACCTGGGGTGGAAAGCGGAAGCGTGCTGTCAAGTTGTGGGGATTGTAACCAATGTCACAAAATAATATATGTATCAATTTTTGAATGAGAAATTAACTTGAGCTTTAAACTTTCACCTAAAACACTGTAAAATAAATAATTACATCTTTTTCTTACCTTGGAACTAGTAAGAGATGCAATGCAATTCTTTCATTCTTGCAACATTCAAGAAATCCTACTGCAACACCAAACACAATCACCAAAAAAAAAAAAAAAGATGTTTTACAAAATTTGATATTATGTGAAATGTCACCTCATTTAACACTATTGTTTATTTATCTTATTGTATTTTTTCCTTTATTTGATGGGAACAGCTATTAACAGACTTATTAAGTCCTGATAGCTTGACCAATCATTTATAGCCAAAAAATAAACTGCCAAATTTTGGAAACAATGTGTCTTAGTTATTTAGTGCTGCTACAATGGAAATACCACAAGTGGATGGCTTTAACAAACAAAAATTTATTTTCTAACAGTTTAGGAGACTAGAAGTATGAATTCAGCGTGCTGGGTTTAGGGGAAGGCTTTCTCTCTGTCCACTCTAGGAGAAGGTCTTTGTCTCTTCAGCTTGTATTCTTTGGTTTCTTGGCAATCTTCATGTAGTATGGCATCCATCTTCCCCCATCTCTGCTTGCTTTTCTGTGCTTTATCTGCTTTATTGGTTTATATCTCAAAGGTAATTGGCTTAAAACATACCCTACACTGATATGGCTCCATTAACATTAAAAAGAAAGTCCTATTCCCAAATGAAATTACATCTGCAGGTATACGAGTTTAGGATTAACAGCGCATATTTTAGAGGGACATAATTCAATCCATAACACAACTTAAAAATGGTTATGACTATAATAATTACAGTAATAATTAGAAACAGAATGAAAGTCTTTGCTTTTTAGTATTGTAAAAATGGCACGGCATGGGGCCATCTCATCTCTAACTTCACAAGGAGGAAGGAGAATTAAAACCAACAGCACAAGGCTGATTCCTATGATGTGGAGGTCAGACATGCCTCATCTTTCCACCATCTTTACCAATTCTGACACCAACCATCCCTCCTAAGGCACTCTTTACTTTTCTGTTGAGTTTGATAATGCATTGCAATGACCACATGGAACTTGCAGACAATACTTAAGATTATGGGGTTTATTAGAGAAGAAGACAGGTTACAATTCAGGCTCAAGAATGCTAAGGATACAGCTCTTCCATAAGGACAGCCTCTTCTCAGCTATTCCCTGAAAGCACACCTCTCTCCGGCCCCTTGACCTCTGCCTTGCTCAGGCAAGTGTTACAAAGCTCTTTTAGCTCTGCCTATAAGTGTCCAGAGGCACCTGAAGGCCTGAAGGTGCTCATTTCTAGCTTCATGGGTCAGCAAATTGCCTTGAGGCACCCTGCTCTGTTAGCAAGCCTCCTGCCCCAAAGCATTCAACTTTTCTAGCCCAGTGACCCAGGAAGCCCACTGCTCTGTCTCCTGCCAGGGTCTCCTGCCACTACTTTTTGCTGTCTTCAGTGTTACAGCTCTCTTTTTCTCTGTTTATGTCTCTCTCTCTTTCTCTCCATCTCCTTGTTCCAGGAGCTTCTCAGCACTGGGATTCTGGGTCCCAAGGATGTGCTCTGCTTTGGGTTCTTCTTCTTTGATAGTGGTGAGATTCTGTCCTCTTGCCTCTAGGATGGCTTATTTTAACCCCAGTGGGATGGTAAAATAGACAAATCCCTCATTAGGGTTCCATATACCTTATTAGTATTATCCCAACCAATCATTCGGTGGAAGTTACAAAGACTATGGCTAGATAGGCCATATTAAGTAATTCATTGCACTGCAGATATGGACTCATTATTTAATAAATATTTTTTCTCACTGCAAAAATGTCAAAGTATATAAAACCATACTCCTGCATAGTCAGGAGTATGAATATAGGATAATCTTCAAAAATATTTTTATTGAAATAAAGCATAAATTCAGAAAAACACACTTATAATAACTGCAAAACTTGATGACAATTCACAAAGTGAATGTTTAACTAGCTCCCAAAATTAAAAAAAAAAAAAGACTAAAACATACTAGCCCCTGAAACTCTTCTGGTCCAGTCATTCTCTGCTCCTTCCCCCACCAAAGATACCACTATTCTGACTTCTAACACAAAGTTCATTTTATAGCATAATTCTTACATGTATCACTAGTAAATGAAAAGTCTATTATTGGTTCTTCCCAATTATAGCACATTACCTCTGATTTTGAATCATAATAGTGTTTATAGATGAACATCCTCATGGTTCAAAATTTAGCCTGCAGATAAATTTAATTTTTACCTATCACATCTGGATACTCACACATTCAGGTTATTTTCTATCTATGGTTTAGGATATGCCCACCCACCTTCCAGCCCATACCTATCCACTTTTCTACGTCCACATTATCGTACAGATTTTCAGTAAATACCAAAAAAACAAAACAAAACAAAACAAAAACCTGTTCCCGTCAAGTCGATTCTGACTCACAGTGACCCTATAGGACAGAGTAGAACTGCCCCATATGGTTTCCAAGGAGCACCTGGTGGATTTGAACTGCCGACCTTTTGGTTAGCAGACGTAGCTCTTAACCACTATGCTATGAGGGTTTCCTCCAGTAAATAACTAGGGAACAAATAGGAGAAAAGTATTGTGGGTCTCTCAGTGCACTAAATGATACACAATACTGTAGACAGGTGAAAAGTTAAAGACGCCAGGTAGTTCTGCAAAACAAAACAAACAAACAAACAGAGGCACAGGGGAGTGCGGAATGGGCCTGACATCTCCACAGATCAGTGGTACACTAACAGAAGTCATTGGACAAATTGGACGTGGAGCTGTCTATATTCAACATAAGAATTAAAATCAAAATGAATATATGTTATTTAGTCAAACTAATAGCCAACTTATAGATCTCAATGTTTTAGACAATCTCCTTAAGTTGTGTGTGCAATAACAATGACTGAGATTCAGTACCTCTTAAGTCAGTAAGGAGCCCTGGTGGTGCAGTGGTTAAGAGCTCTCCTGCTAATCAAAAGGTCAGCAGTTTGAATCCACCAACTACTCCTTAGAAACACTATGAGGCAGTTCTACTCCGTCCTATACGGTACCTATGAGTTAGAATCAACTTGTCAGCAACAGGTTTTCTTTTTTTTTTTTAATCAGTACCTTTCATTTATTGATTGGAGGAAGACTCATTAACAACCTGCGTTATGCAGATGACACAACCTTGCTTGCTGAAAGTGAAGAGGACTTGAAGCACTTACTAACGAAGATCAGGGACCACAGCCTTCAGTATGGATTGCACCTCAACATAAAGAAAACAAAAATCCTCACAACTGGACCAATGAGCAGCATCATGATAAACGGAGAAAAGATTGAAGTTGTCAAGGGTTTCATTTTACTTCGATCTACAATCGACAGCCATGGAAGCAGCAGTCAAGAAATCAAAAGACGCATTGCATTGGTTAAATCTGCTGCAAAGGACCTCTTTAAGATGTTGAAGAACAAAGATGTCACCTTGAAGACTAAGGTGCACCTAACCCAAGCCATGGTATTTTCAATCGCATCATACGCATGTGAAAGCTAGTCAATGAATAAGGAAGGCAGAAGAAGAATTAACGCCTTTGAATTGTGGTGTTGGCAAAGAATATTGAATATACCATGGACTGCCAAAAGAATGAACAAATCTGTTTTGGAAGAAGCACAACCAGAATGCTCCTTAGAAGCAAGGATGGCGAGACAGCATCTTACATACTCTGGACATGTTGTCAGGAGGGATCGTTCCCTGGAGAAGAACATCATGCTTGGCAGAGTACAGGGTCAGCAGAAAAGAGGAAGACCTTCAACGTGGTGGATTGACACAGTGGCTGTGGCAGTGAGCTCACGCATAACAATGATTGTAAGGATAGCTCAGGACTGGGGAGTGTTTCGTTCCATCGTGCATAGGGTTGCTATGAGTCGGAACCAACTCCACGGCACCTAACAACAACAACAACGTTTCATTTGGGGACAATCTCAGCTAAAGGGTTGTTGTTTTTCATACTGGTGAAATTTTTTTGTTCTTTCACTTTTATCCAGTGTTTTAGTGCTGTTTTGGGTTCTACCCAAAATACATGGAATCTCTTTTCTATATGGCAGCACTAAAGTAATGGAAAACCACTGCCGTCGAGTCGATTCCAACTCATAGCGACCCTATAGGACAGAGTAGAACTGCACCATAGAGTTTCCAAGGAGCGCCTGGCGGATTCGAACTGCCAACCTCTTGGTTAGCAGCCGTAGCGCTTAACCACTATGCCACCAGGGTTTCCAAAGTAATGGAAGAGAGGTACTATTAACTTTGAATTTTATTTTATCCAAAATAACTTTTCTCTGCCACGTTAGTAGTTCCTTATTTGGCATTGTTTTAATTTTCTCAAATCAATTTATCGTATCTCTTCTTAATCTAAATCACAATAGCTAATGTGAAACTTCTTAACTACATTTGAATATTTTAATGCCTTTGAGTTTTCATAAAATGCAGATGTTTTCGGTGGATTTATTTTGCCATTGCGAATATGCAAAATTTGTGACCTAGTCACTTGAGCCAGCCCTCCAAGGTTATTGATATGTGTAAGAGAAAAGCCTAGATATTTTTGATAATACTTACCTATTATCAGCACTTTTCAAGAGTATTTAAATATATAAATTGTTTAATAGTCTTAGCTATTCAAAGAGGAAGGAATAATTATCTCATTTAATTAAACAAATATTTATTGGGCTGAACTCAGTTCTAGGTACTTGGAATACACTAGTGAACAAAACAAAGGCACTACAAAGGTTATAGTGCCTTTCTAGAGCCTACATTTTAGAAGGATGATGAATAAAAAAAGGCTTATAGTAATTAGATAATTTTCCTGGGCTCACACTAGAGTAAGAGGAAGAACTAAGGAAGTTCTAGCTCAATGAACTCTGTTGTTGGGAGCCGTCAAGTTGACACCAACTAATAGGGACCCATGTGTCCTAGTTATCTAGTGCTGCTATAACAGAAGTACCACAAGTGGGTGGCTTTAACAAACAAATGTATTCCCTCACAATCTAAGAGGTTAGAACTCCAAATTCAAGGCACCAGTTCCGAGGGAAGGCATTTTTTCTCTATCGGTTCTGGGGTAAGGACCTTGTCATCAATCTTCCCCTGGTCTAGGAGCTTCTCAGCACAGGGACCCTGGGTCCAAAGGATGAGTTCCACTCTGGGCAATTCTTTTTCAGTGATAGGAGATTCCACTCCGCTCTGCCTGCTCCTTTCCTTTTTTTAATTTTCTTTATTTTTATTGTGCTTTAAGTGAAAGTTTACAAATCAAGTCAGTGTTTCACACAAAAGATTATATACACCTTCCTACATACTCCCAATTGCTCTCCGCCTAAGGAGACAGCCAGTCCCCTCCTTCCACCCTCTCTGTTTACGTCCATTTTGCCAGCTTCTAACCCCCTCTACCTTCTCATCTCCCCTCCAGGCAGGGGATGCCAACATAGTCTCAAGTGTCTACCTGATCCAAGAAGCTCACTCCTCACCAGCATCCCTCTCCACCCCATTGTCCAGTCCAATCCCTGTCTAAGGGGTTGGCTTTGGAATGGTTCCTGTCCTGGGCCAACAGAAGGTCTGGGGGCCATGACCACTGGGGTCTTCTAGTCTCAGTCAGACCATTAAGACTGGTCTTTTTATGAGAATTTGGGTCTGCATCCCACTGCTCTCCTGCTCCCTCAGGGGTTCTCTGTTGTGTTCCCTGTCAGGGCAGTCATTGGTCATAGCCAGGCACCATCTAGTTCCTCTGGTGTCAGGCTGATGTAGTCTCTGGTTTATGTGGCCCTTTCTGTCTCCTGGGCTCCTAATTACCTTGTTCCTTGGTGTTCTTCATTCTTCTTTGATCCAGTTGGGTTAAGAACCAGTGATGCATCTTAGATGGAAGCTTGCTAGCATTTAAGACCCCAGACACCACTCTTCAAAGGGGGATGCAGAATATTTTCTTAATAGATTTTATTATGCCAATTGACTTAGATGTTCCCTGAAACCATGGTCCCCAAACCCCTGCCCCCGCTACGCTGGTCTTTGAAACATTCAGTTTATTCAGGAAACTTCTTTGCTTTTGGTTTAGTCCCGTTGTGCTGACCTCCCCTGTATTGTGTGTTGTCTTTCCCGTAGCCTAAAGTAGTTCTTATCTATTATCTAATTAGTGAGTACACCTCTCCCACCCTACCTCCCTTCCCCCTCTCGTAACCATCAAAGAATGTTTTCTTCTCTGTTTAAACTATTTCCCGAGTTCTTATAATTGTGGTCTTATACAGTATTTGTCCTCTTGCAACTGACTAATTTCACTCAGCTTAATGCCTTCCAGATCCTTCATGTTATGAAATATTTCACAGATTCTTCACAGTTCTTTTTATCAATACATAGTATTCCATTGTGTGAATATACCATAATTTATTTAACCATTCATCCGTTGATGGGCACCTTGGTTGCTTCCATCTTTTTGCTATTGTAAACAGTGCTGTAATGAATATGGGTGTGCATATATCTGTCCATGTAAAGTCTCTTATTTCTCTAGGGTATATTCCAAGGACTGGGATTCCTGGATTGTAGGGTAGTTTTATATCTAGCTTTTTTTTTTTTTAAATAATTTTTATTGTGCTTTAAGTGAATGTTTACAAATCAAGTCAGTCTGTCACAGATAAGCTTATATACACCTTACTCCATACTCCCACTTACTCTCCCCCTAATGAGTCAGCCCACTCCCTCCTTCCAGTCTCTCCTTTCGTGACGATTTTGCCAGTTTTTAACCCTCTCTACCCTCCTATCTCCCCTCCAGACAGGAGTTGCCAACACAGTCTCAAGTGTCCACCTGATACAAGTAGCTCACTCTTCATCAGCTTCTCTCTCCAACCCATTGTCCAGTCCCTTCCATGTCTGATGAGTTGTCTTCAGGAATTGTTCCTATCCTGACCCAACAGAAGGTTTGGGGACCATGACTGCTGGGATTCCTCTAGTCTCAGTCAGACCATTAAGACTAGTCTTTTTATGAGAATTTTGGGTCTGCATCCCACTGCTCTCCTGCTCCCTCAGGGGTTCTCTGTTGTGTTCCCTGTCAGGGCAGTCATCGGTTGTAGCCTGGCACCATCTAGTTCTTCTGGTCTCAGGATGATGTAAGTCTCTGGTTCATGTGGCCCTTTCTGTCTCTTGGGCTCATAGTTATCGTGTGACCTTGGTGTTCTTCATTTTCCTTTGATCCAGGTGGGTTGAGACCAACTGATGCATCTTAGATGGCCGCTTGTTAGCATTTAAGAGCCCATACTTCTAGCTTTTTAAGGAAGTGTCAGATTGATTTCCAATGTGGTTGTACCATTTGACATTCACACCAGCACTGTATAAGTGTTCCAATCACTTCACAGCCTCTCCAACATTTATTATTTTGTGTTTTTTGGATTAATGCCAACCTCGTTGGAGTACGATGAAATCTCATTATAGTTTTGATTTGCATTTCTCTAGTGGCTAATGATCATGAGCATTTCCTCATGTGTCTGTTAGCTACCTGAATGTCTTCTTTAGTAAAGCGTCTATTCATATCTTTTGCTCATTTTTAATTGGGTTATTTGTCTTTTGTAGTTGAGGTTTTGCAGTATCATATAGATTTTAGAGATCAGGCTCTGATTGGAAATGTCATAGCTAAAAACTTTTTCCTAGTCTGTAGGTAACCTTCTTACTCTTTTGGTGAAGTCTTTGGATGAGCATAGGTGTTTGATTTTAGGAGCTCCCAGTTATCTAGTTTTTTTTCCTGCAGTGTTAGTAATCTTTTGTATATTCTTTGTACCATGTGTTAGAGCTGCTAACATTGTCCCTATTTTTTCTTCCATGATCTTTATCGTTTTAGATTTTATATTTAGGTCTTTGATCCATTTTGAGCTCGTTTTTGTGCATGGAGTGAGGTATGGGTCTTGTTTCATTTTTTTGCACACAGATATCAAGTTATGCCAGCACCATTTGTTGAAAAGACTGTCTTTTTCCCATTTAACTGTTTGGGGGCCTTTGTTTCATATCAGCTGCTCATATGTGGATGGATTTATGTCTGGAGTTTCAATTCTGTTCCATTGGTCTATGTATCTGTTGTTGTACCAGTACCAGGCTGTTTTAACTACTGTAGCGGTATAATAGATTCTAAAATCAGGTAGAGTAAGGCCTCCCACTTTGTTCTTCTTCTTCAGTAATGCTTTACTTATCCGGGACCTCTTTCCCTTCCATATGAAGTTGGTGATTTGTTTCTCTATCTTGTTAAAAAATGTCGTTGGAATTTGGGTCAGAATTGCATTAAACCTATAGATCGCTTTTGGCAGAACAGACATTTTTATAATGTTAAGTCTTTCTAACCATGAGCAGGGTATGTTTTCCCACTTATGTAGGTCTTTTTTGGTTTATTGCAGAAGTGTTTTGTAGTTTTCTTTGTATAAGTCTTTTACATCTCTGGTAAGATTTATTCCTAAGTATTTTATCTTCTTGGGGTCTACTGTAAATGGTATTGATTTGGTGATTTCCTCTTCGATGTTCTTTTTGTTGGTGTAGAGGAATCCAACTGATTTTTGTATGTTTATCTTGTATCCCGATACTCTGCCGAACTCTTCTTTTAGTTTCAGTAGTTTTCTTGAGGATTCTTTAAGGTTTTCTGTGTATAAGATCATGTCATCTGCAAATAGAGATACTTTTATGTCTTCCTTGTCAATCTGGATGAACTTTTTTTCTTTATCTTGCCTAATTTCTCTGGCTAGGACCTCCAGCACAATGTTGAATAAGAGCGGTAATAAAGGGCATCCTTGTCTGGTTCCTGATCTCAAGGGAAATGCTTTCAGGCTCTCCATTTAGGTTGATGTTGGCTATTGGCTTTGTATAATGCCCGTTACTATGTTGAGGAATTTTCCTTCTATTCCTATTTTGCTGAGAGTTTTTATCACAAATGGGTGTAGAATTTTGTCAAATACCTTCTCTGCATCAATTGATAAAATCATGTAATTCTTGTCTTTTGTTTTATTTATATGATGGATTACATTAATTGTTTTTCTAATGTTGAACCTTCCCTGCATACCTGGTATGAATCCCACTTGGTCATGGTGAATTATTTTTTGGATATGTTGTTGAATTCTATTGGGTATAATTTTGTTGAGGATTTTTGCATCTAAATTCATGAGGTATATAGGTCTGTAATTTTCTTTCTTTGTGGTGTCTTTACCTGGTTTTGGTGTCAGGGATATGGTGGCTTCATAGAATGAATTTGGGAGTATTCCATTCTTTTCTATGCTCTGAAATACCGTTAGTAGTAGTGGTGTTAACTCTTCTCTGAAAGTTTGGTAGAAGTCTGCAGTGAAGCCGTCTGGACCAGGGGTTTTTTCTGGGGGGTAGTTTTTTTATTACATTTCAATCTCTTCTTTTGTTATGGGTGTATTTAGTTGTTCTACTTCTGTTTGTGTTAGGTTAGGTGGTAGTGTGTTTCTAGGAATTCACCCATTTCTTCTCAGTTTTCAGATTTGTTAGTGTACAATTTTTCATAGTATTCTGATATGATTCTTTTAATTTCTGTTGAGATTCTTGCAGTATCACCCATCTCGTTTCTTATTTGGATTATTTGCTTCCTCTCCTGTTTTTCTTTTGTTTGTTCGGCCAATGGTTTATCAATTGTGTTGATCTTTTCAAAAAAACAGCTTTTGGTCTTGTTATTTCTTTCAATTCTTTTTCTGCTTTCTATTTTATTTAGTTCTGCTCTTATTTTTATTATTTGTTTTCTTCTAGTGCCTGACAGTTTCTTCTGTTGTTCTTTTCTATTTGTTCAACTTTTGTAGGGGTAATTCTTTGATTTTTGGCCCTTCTTTTTGTATGTTTTCATTTATCAACATAAATTGACCTCCGAGCATTGCTTTCGCTGTGTACCAAAGGTTCTGATAGGAAGTGTTTTCATTCTCACTGGATTCTATGAATTTCTTTATTCCATCATTAATGTCTTCTATAATCCAGTCTTTTTTGAGCAGGGTATTGCTCTGTTTCCAAGTGTTCCATTTCATTTCCCTGGTTTTTCTGTTATTGATTTTCACTTATGGCCTTATGGTCAGAGAAGATGCTTTGTAATATTTCAGTGTTTTGGATTCTGCTAAGGCTAGCTTTATGACCTAATATGTGTTCTATTCTAGAGAATGTTACATGTATTTGGTGTGTAAATTTGAATAATATTTGTATTAACTGGTTTTCCTTGTAGGTGTACGGATATCATCGTGACAGTGCTGTTACTTCAGGATAGATCTTGAAATGTTCTTTTTGACGACTGCAACACCAATCCTCTTCAAGTTGTCATTACTAGCATAGTAGAGTATATGATTGAAAATGGCCAATACCTGTCCATTTCAGCTCACTAATGCCTAGGATATCGATGTTTATGTGTTCCATTTCGTTATGACAATTTCCAATTTTCCTAGATTCATACTTCATACATTCCAGGTTCCAATTATTAATGGATGTTTGCAGCTGTTTCTTCTCATTTTGAGTCATGCCACATCAGCAAATGAAGGTCCCGAAAGCTTTACTCCATCCATGTCATTGAGGTTGGCTCTACTCTGAGGAGGCAGGTCTTCCCCAGTCGTCTTTTGAGTGCTTTCTGACTTGGGGGGCTCACCTTCCAGCACTATATCAGACAACGTTCTGCTGCTATTCATAAGGTTTTCACTGGCTAATGATTTTCAGAAGTAGGCTTCCAGGTCCTTCTTCCTAGTCCGTCTTAGTCTGGAAGCTCAGCTGAAACCTGTCCTCCATGGGTACCCTGCTGGTATCTGAAATACAGGTGACATAGCTTCCAGCATCACAGCAACAAGCAAGCCACCCCAATAAGACAAAGTGACAGACACGTTTATCCCTAGCCGCTCCAAAAATTCTCTATCTTTGGTTTTATCAAGTTTAATTATAATATGTCTTGGTGACTTCCTTTTGGGGTCTACCTTGTTTGGGGTTCTATGATCATCTCGGATAGATTTCTTCTCATCTTTCATGATATCAGGGACATTTCCTGCCAACAAATCTTCAAAAATTCTCTCTGTATTTTCTGTTCTCCCTCCGTATTCTGCTATTCCAATCACTCATAGGTTATTCCTTTTGATAGAGTTCCACATAATTCTTAAGGTTTCTTCATTTTTAAAAAGTCTTCTATCTGATTTTTCCTCAGATATGTTGGTGTCAGGTTCTTTATCTGCAATCTCAGTAATACTGACTTCCAGTTCCTCAGTCCTGCTCCTATGGCTTTGTATTGAGTTGTCTAATTCTGAGATTTTATTGTTAATCTTCTGGATTTCCGTTTGCTGTCTCTGTATGGATTCTTGGAGCCTTTTAAATTTGTCATTATGCACTTCTCTAATCTTCTTAAGTTCCTCTAATGCTTTGTCTCTGTTTTTTCCTTAGCTTTTCATGTGTTTTGCCTGATCTTCTTCATCTCTTGAAGATTTCTGTATATTAATCTTTTATATTCTACCTCTGGTAAATCCAGGTATTCCTTTTCGGCCTGAAGACTTCTTGATTCTTTGTTTTGGCAGCTTGTTGAGGTCATTATCGTCTGCCTCTTTATGTAATTTGATATTGACTGTCGTCTCTAAGCCATCAATAGGTTATTGTATTTATTTATTTTATGTTTGCTTACTGTTTTCTAGCTTCTTGTTCTATTTTAAAATGCCCTAGTAAGATGCTCAGTGAACTAATTTGATTATTCACCCCTTTCAAGCTCTAACGTCCTGTCGTCAGGTGGTTAGAGCTATTACTAGGTATATGGGCACAATAGTATACTTTTCTTGTATGGATTCAGCTCAGGTGTCCAGGTAGTCGGTCACTAAGTGTGTTGTGCTGGCTTTTACCTACAGTCCTGGATGAGCAGGGGTGATCGGTGTAGGCCCAGGTACCTGGCTGCAGTAGGGGGTCACACGCTGAGCAATGCAGGCAGCTGACAACAATCCCTGAGTGTCTGTGAGGAAAACGTTCCCTTTCCCTAGAGTGCATAGGTGGGTGGGTTTTGCAGAAGACCTATGGGTACCCAATGCTGTTGGCTATAAGGACTGGAGGGCATCTCTTATCCTTGGACCCCTGTCAAGGGTGGTTAAGTTTTGTGGGCGCAGCCACCAGTCCTCAGGCCCCTGATGTGGGTAGGTGAGGACCCTGTTTAATAGGCAGAGTGGTGTCAAATGTCATGAACCTGTCTCTCCACCATATAGCTGAAACACTCGAAGTTAAACTTCAGGTATATACCCTGTTGTACTGTGTTAATGAGGGCCTACACTGTTGAAATGGGCCTACACAGGTCTATGCAAGGGTGAAAGGCATTCAAATTTTGTGGGCCCCTTATGCCTGTGCCTAGGCAAAGGGCCTGTTTCTGCCCTGAATTCCTGGTTTATGGAAGCCAGCAGATTACTTTTTCTCTGTTTCTAAATTTTTCCCTTCTTTAAGGTTGGGAAAATGGCCCAGGATGTAAAACAAGCCCTACTTCTGGCCCGGGAAAAGTAGCTATCACGAAGCCTTCTTGGGATTTGGTGCAGAGCAGGGAACGGTCAGGTAAATGGCAGAAAGTTTTTTCCTAAAGGGGTGTTTTTTGATCTACGTGGTAGATTAGATGCATGTACGTATCTTTTGCTGGTTGAGCTCCACCTTTCACTGACACTGGTGGTGTAAGTGGACTCTCCGTTGCTCAGTCTCTCCTAATGTGGCAAATGCATCCCTAATGCCACTGTTCCCACCAGGTCAGATCTGGCAACACTTCGCTGCTTCAAAACTGTCTTCCCTCCCCCTGCCACTTAGTCTGACTTTGCCCTCGATGTTCAGGGCTCCCAGACTGTCGTATATAATCAATTCACTTGTTTTTTTTTGTTATAAGAGGGAGCACAGGAAGCATGTGACTACTACATCATCTTGGCCCTGCCTCCGAGCCATAAACTTTTAAGAACATTTTTCCATGCATTTTATAACTATTGTCTCTTAAATAGTACAAGAACACACATATAACAGTCAGGAGCTCTGAGGGTTTTTCTGCTCTATCACAAATGTTAAAAGTTGAATTGCACTTGTTAATATACCATTCCATATCAATATTCCTTTATTGTAAATTGTTAGAACTATGTAAGAATCCCAAACCCAGTATATAAGAATAAGAATAAAAAAAAAAATAAGAATAGAGGTGAATATATAGGGTTTCTGCCAAACTTAGCAATCACCGTGAACTTCTTTCTAAAGTTATTATTCAAAGTAGCATCGTTGTAGGTCTCATTCATTAGATAATTCTACAAATATTCAATTAAGTTATGTAAATCTAATTATGAAATCTTCCTTCAAGTAGTTATAAGGAAAATACATAATTTTACCAAAATCACAAGGCTTTAAATGATATTTTTATTGCTAATTTCACCTTTCATGAGTTCGATGCATCCTCAGCTAAAAGGAACAATAACTATCCTTTTTTAAAATAGCTATTGTCTTATATACAAAAAATAATAAATTTAAAGTTAAAAGCACTTAATCCCAAACTTTAATAAAGTAAGGATTTCTGATGATTACTTGACTAATTTTCTTTTTTAAAATTGTTTACTCTGTATAGATAAAAGTTAATCCTTCCTTAAGGTCTTTCAAAGAGGTTGCTCTCTTGCAGGTACGCTGCCCTCAGTTTTTTCTATGGAGTCCCTGAGTGGCACAAATGGTTAAGTATTAAACAGCTAGCTGAAAAGTTGGTGGTTCAAACACACCCAGAGGTGCCTCAGAAGACAAGCCTGGCCATCTGCTTCCTAAAGATCACAGCCTTGGAAGCCTATAGAGCAGTTCTACTCTGCACACATTGGGTTACCATGAGGCAGGGTTGACTTGAGGGCAACTAAAACCAATAATAGTTCTATTGTAAATACTCACTTATGTTTTGAGACTAAACTTAAATGTCATTTCCTCAGTGAGACTTCCCCAATCACACATTTTAACTTAACCTCCACCCCATTATTGTTGACTCATAGAGACCTTATAGGACAGAGTAGAACTGCCCCATAGGGTTTCCATGGAGCAGCTGGTGGATTCGAACTGCACATTTTGGTTAGCAGCCAAATGCTTAACCATTGCACTACCAGGGCTCCAGATTTTCTCTCATGCCAAAAAAAACCCTCTGTCAAAGTTGATTCCAACTCATAGAGACCTTATAGAACAGAGTAGAAATGCCCCATAGAGTTTCCAAGGAGTGCCTGGTAGTTTCGAACTGCCGAACTTTTGGTTAGCAGCCGCAGCTCTTAACCACTACGTCACCAGGGTTTCTTTTCTCTCATAAAACAAAAAAACCAAACCTAGTGCTGTCGAGTCGATTCCAACTCATAGCGACCCTATAGGACAGAGTAGAACTGCCCCACAGAGTTTCCAAGGAGCTCCTGGTGGATCCGAACTGCTGACCCTTTGGTTAGCAGCCATAGCACTTAACCACTATGCCACCAGAGTTTCCCTCTCTCATAGCTGTAATTTCCTTTATCATTTATCTTACACTCTAATTGTATCTTTATTTTTGTAATTATTATTATTTTTTTAATGCTCAACCTATCACCCTAAGCCTGTTGCGATTGTATGTTCACCATATACATTTTCATAACACCTAACTCTGGCCTGTCATATAGTAAATGCTTAGTATTTTGTTATTGAATTTAAAAAAGTGATGAATAAATTAAAGATACTACTGCATTTATTTGACTACTGTCTAATTAATTATGTTAATACAGTTAATTTGATAGACTATATTGCAAAATGTTTTAATATAGTCTAGAATTACGCATCTATAAATAACTGAATATGTAGTTAATTATATACAAATGTAGTTCATTTTTGAAGAAAAAGCTGTTCTTAATTGTGTAGACAAATGTTCCTGTTGTCTAACCAGGGCCCGGTCCCCTCCTCTTTTTTAGTAACCCATTCCCATTTTGTTAATGTATTTATCCTTTTACCATATGACTTAGGGAAAGATCATTTTACTCCCTTGTTCAGAGGTAAGGCCTGGTTGATTCTAAGCCACAGTGTTCTCATTCTTTGACAGTGATTGGTTTAGAGGTGAGCATTTCTGGCCAACAAGATAGAGAAGTAGGCTTGTATTCTTGGGAAGGTTTTCCTTATTTTCAAGAAGAGGCACAGGAAATCCCTTTCTGCATCATAGATTCATGTACCTTGACATAACCTCAGAAACAATTGAGACTATGAAAGGACCTGGACTTAAGGCCAAGCTATCACACTGATGGTGACAAAACAGAAAGAAGGAAATAATTTGGCTCCTTGATGTCAACATTGTGCTATTGAAAGGCCCAGCTCTGAGTATGTCCCAGCTCTGGAATTCTATTTAGTGAAAGACAGCGTGAAATGTTTTCTCTGATACACTTGGTCAAAAGTTTTGGAGTCCATTTTGAAAACAATAGTATATGACATTCAGTAATAATAGTAGTGGATACCATTTGAATAAAATACTTAATCTATATAATTATCAATATCAGCTTGGGGTCAATAAAGAGATTTTCTGATTGTGCATGAATGCAGGACAGAGAAAGAAGCTTATTTGGATTCAGTAAGAAAACATGCAATTTTCTACTGTTTTCAAATTTAAAATCTTCATTATAAATGAGTTATGTCAAACAGTTTAATAGCTAGACCTCAGCTGGAGCTGAAAATCATCATTTGACACTGTGGGAGTCAAAATGTGTTATGGCATCAAACTTATCAACTTCTTTCAAAGCGATTCAGCCAAAATATTGAAGCTTTAATGAGTAATACTGATACTAATTAGCATACACATTTATTTGCTTTGGTTGTCTGTTTTTTTTCGTGGTACATGACATTAAAATAAATGTTTGCTTACATGTGTTCTTCCCTAGCTTTATGACTGGATTTGTGACTTCAGTTATATTTTTGGTTGTATTTCTACATAATCCTTTAACAATCGTCATAAGATATTTATATAAAGGTTTTATACATATGTGATACTATTCTAAGAAATTTACATAGATGCACTTTTTAAATTTACATATTAATCTTTCTAACAATGTTATGAAATAAATACTTTCATGTAATTTTAACCACAATGTTTGTTCCCTCTTGTTAGAAACCATACAAACAGTAGCTAGAGTGACTATTTTAAGTAATTTTTATTCCATTAACATAGTCTTCTTCTTTTTTTTGGTGTTTGAAAAATATTTTACTTTCATGGGATAAAATACCCATTCACACCATTAGTGCATAAATGCACTTTATTAAATTGAATGGATAGTTCTCTATTTTAAAGAAGTTGGGATTTACTATAGTAATTATTTTTGCATGCAACATATGGGAAATTTCCTATAAGAAAAATTTGTAGATATTGGTAACCAACCACTATTTTCAAAGTTAATATTATTTCCCAGTCCATTGGCAAACATGAGTTTTAGATTAGGTTGTCAGTATAATCCATTGTCTTTCCTTTGCATGTGCATTAGTACTTCATATAAAATACTTTCAATGAATATTGTCTTGGAAAAACTACCTATACAAATGATGGAGCACAACAGATAATATTCCCATAGGTAAAAATTAGAAGATTCTGCTCTCCCAGGATGAAGTTTTCATCCAAGTTTAAATGATCGAGTATTACAACAAGCAAATTTAGAGCCTGTTAGTGAAGTCATTAATTATGTAAGTGAAGAAATACAATTAGCAAGTCATATGGGGAAAATGAGTAATTGCTAAATATGAGAATTAAATAATTATGATCTGTCAGTGAATTGTGTGTGTGTCTTTTTCTAGAAGTTGCATATTCCTATTTATATATCTTCCTATTTACCTTGGAGCTGTGCACATCATACAATTAAGCATCCTTAAAAGTTTACTATTTTTCTCATATTATAAATTAATTTCATACATAGAGATTTGGTTACTTACATACTGTAAAGCTCGAAAGGATACATTCTTATGAGTAGTCACTAAAATATACAGAAATAAAAATATTTTATACATTTTAGAAACCTTGGTAACTTGGGCCTACTCTACAGGATATTTCATATAAGATACACAGATAAATATTCTCCGATTATTCAAGAAGCATTTAAGTGACTAATATAAATTTAGATGAAGAAAACAGAAATGAAAAAAAGATATACTCTTTATCCATAGGGAATCAAGACTTTGGTGGAAGAAGATTATTTTATGTGGTTGAGACAAGGTTAGGTACTTATAGGAACCATACAACTGATATCTCACAACGTCATTGTATGTCAGGTATTATTTTCACTTAATAAATAGAAATTGAGTACTAAGAAGTTAAGTAAGTGTATGTCACTTGGTCATACTCTGGTGGCTTTTGTGTTGCTTCAATGCTGGAAGCTATGCCACCGATATTTCAAATGTCAGTAGGGTCACCTGTAGTGGAAAGGTTCCAGGGGAGTTTTCAGTCTAAGACAGACTGGGAAGAAGGACCTGGCAATCTACTTTTGAAAAAAAAATTGCCCATTAAAAAAATTATGAATAGCAGCAGAACATTGTCTGATACAGTGCCATATGATGAGCCCCTCAGGCGGAAAGGCACTGAAAATATGACTGAGGAGGAACTGCCTCCTCAAAGTGGAGTCAGCCTTAATGACGTGTTTGGAGTAAAGCTTTCGGGACCTTAATCTGCTGATGTGGCATGAATCAAAAGGAGAAGAAAGCTAGCAACATTATCAGTAACTGGAACGTTGAATGTAGGAAGTATGAATCCAGGAAAATTGGAAGTTGTCAAAAATGAAATGAAGATCAATATCTTAGGCGTTATTGAGCTGAAATGGACGGTATTGGCCATTTTGAATCAGACAATCATATAATCTATTATGCCGGGAATGACAAATTGAAGAGGAATGGGATTGAATTCATTGTCAAAAAGAACCTTTCAAGATTTATCCTAAAGTACAACACTGTCAATAATAGAATAATATTCACATGCCTATAAGGAAGACCAGTTAATATGACTGTTATTCAAATTTACCAACCACTAGTTCCCAAGATGAAGAAATTGAAGGATTTTATAAACTTCTGCAGTCTGAAAGTGATCAAACATGCAATCAAGATGTATTGATAATTATCAATGATTGGAATGGGAAAGTTGGAAACAGAGAAGGATCACTACTTGGAAAATATGGCCTTGGTGATAGGAACAACACTGGAGATAACATGATAGAATTTTGCAAGAGAGATGACCTATTCATTGGAAATACCTTTTTTCAAGAACATGAATGGTGACTACACATATGAACCTCACCTGACGGAATACACAGGAATTGAATAAACTACATCTGTGCAAAGAGACAATGGAAAAACCTCAATATCATCAGTCAGAAAAAGACCGGGATCCGACTGTGGAACAGGCCATCAATTGCTCATATGCAAGTTCAATCTGAAGCTGAATAAGCTTAAAACAAGTCCACCAGAGCTAAAGCACGACCTTGTGTATGACTCAACAGAATTTAGAGACCATCTCCAGAATAGATTTGAAGCATTGAACACTAATGACCAAAGAACATCCAAGTTTTGGGATGACATCAGGGACATCATACATGAAGAAAGCAAAGGTCATTAAAAAGACAGAAATAAAGAAAAAAACAAAATGGAAGTCTGAAACTTTCTCTTGAACATAAAGTAGCAAAAACCAACAGAAGAAATGATGAAGTAAAAGAGCTGAACAGAAGATTTCAAAGGGCAGCTCAAGAAGAAAAAGTAAAGCATTATAATGAAATCTGCAAAGACGTGGAGTTAGAAAACCAAAAGGGAGTTAAAAATCAAGCCTTAAGTTGCAATATTGAAGGATTCTATGGGCAAAAAATCAAATGATGTAATTTGTACATATTATCAGGAGGGACCATTCCTTGAAGAAGGACATCATGCTTGGTAAAGTAGAGGGTCAAGCAAAAAAGAAGATCCTCAATGGGATGGGCTGACACAGTGGCTGCAACAATGGGCTCAGATACAGCAAGAATTGTGAGAATGGGCACTGTTTAGTTCTATAGTACATGGGGTTGCTATGAATTGGAACCAACTCGACAACACCTAACCACAAGAATGTTTCAAGATCACATACTTTTAGTGTAATTATAAGGACTTTCCCAAGATCTTTCTACTACTTAGACTTTCTTCAACCTCACTATCTCCATTTTCCACACAGTAGTCAGAATGATATTCCTAAAATTTAAATAAAGTTAAAATTAAAAAAGGTAGTGCTTCTCTCCTGTTTAAAACACTTCAAGTACTGCTGTTTGCTTTCAGGTTTATATTCAATTTCCTCAGCCTGAATAACATGAGCATGATTTATCCCTGTGCCAGTTTAAGGAAAGGAAAGATTTCCAGGCAATCTCATTCAGTTTGACTCAAGTATTTGTTTGAAAGATAGGAATGCTAGTGACACTTTTTTTTCATTTTGCAGATTTTGGGAGTTCTTCATTATAGGTTAAGAATTGGAGGCATTATTCTGAGTGTAACAGTAGATGTCCAAGGGCACATTCCTTTTCTTAAGAAACTTAAGAGTGTCCTGGGCCATGGGAGAACTGTATTTACATGGAGTAAGTGATAGTGAAAAGGAGACTCTGCTAAGTCTTAGGTCATAGGTAACGGTGGTAAACTGAAAACAGTCCCGCAAAAGATATCCACATCCTAATCTATGGAAGTTGTAAATGTTACCTTATTTGGAAAAAGGGAACTTTACAGATATGAATAAATTAAAGATTTTGAAATGAGAGCATTCTCCTGGATTATCTTTGTGGGCCCAAAGTGCCGTCATAAACTAAACCAAACCAAACCCATTGCTGTCGAGTCGATTCTGATTCAGAGCAATTCTGTAGGACAGAGTAGAACTGCCCCATAGGGTTTACAAGGAGTGGCTGGTGGATTTGGAACTGGCGACCTTTTCGTTAGCAGCCAAATGTCTCATCACTGGTGCCACCAGAGAGGGCTCCAAATGCCATCATATGTATCCTTAGAAGAGAGAGGCATAGGGAGATAACAAATGTAAGACAGAAGGCAATGTGAAAACAAGAAAAACTGGAGTGATGTGGCCACAAACAAAGGAATGCTGGGCACCACCAGAAGTTGGAAGAAGCAAGGAAAAAATTCTCCCTTAGGACCTCCAGAGAGTGTGGCCATGTCAGAGATAGAGGTTTTGATAAATGATGGCAAATTGTGAGAGTATACATTTCTGTTGTTTTAATCCATTGAGTTTGTAGCAATTTGCAAAATCACCACAGGAAGCTACTGCGCTGAGTATCCACCTGTTGCACATTCAGCCACTGATGCATGGTCTGTTTATCACCTGAAGCCACTGAGAAAGACAACTCAGGTAACACTGCTGATTCAGGCAGTGTAAGTGCTCTCAGGATGAGGAGCTTCTGTGGGAGCTCACTTGGGTCTCTGCTGACTGTTGATGGACTTACCAAGGTTGGGACTGGGCCATCTCAAGATACTCCATTTCTCTACACAAAGGCCCTCAGGGTTCTTTCTTGCTCTTCTTGAGCCATAGGATCCTTCTTCATTGTTTCCTTTTGGCATATCCATTTTTTCCTAGCCTGGTGTGTGGGTGATAATGGAAGAAGCTTTCTTTACACTTTTTTTTTTTTTTTCTTAAATCAATCATTTGTGCCTGTAAGTGTGTTCTAGTATTAAATAAGGAGTCCCTGGGTGGTACAAATGGTTAAGTGCTTGACTACTAACAGAAAGGTTGGCAGTTTGAGTCCACCTGTCCAGAGGCATGTGGGAAGAAAGGCCCTGGAGCACTGTTCTACTCAAGTCACTATGAATCAGAATCAATTCCAAGGCAACTGGTCATCTTAGGTTATGAGTTTCAAAGATTATCCACTCTCCCTCCTTAATCTTTTTTCCTTAGTCATATATTCCACTTAGAGAAATAAATACAGGGTATAGAATACCTAGATGACAGAATGGGGAATTTAATAACAAAAACTACTGTTGATTCTTAAGATGGCATCATTTAGACATATTGACTCCTGATATGCTCTTCCCTGAACTACTACTAAAATATTATTGAAAATATAAGAAAAAGGACAATACACAACTACACGGAAAAATATGTCTAACACTGATTTTTCAGAATTTGGAAATTGAAACCACTATTTTATAATATTGAGGTTGCAGGACTACAAATTACTATTATTGGCTAACGCACACTTCAGCCTTATAAATTTATCAGTATGAATACTGAAGAATTTCATAAGGGATTTTAACTATTCCTTACTGTCTCATAGCTATGATATATATATAAAAATATATATATCAGGTCTTTATAAAAAATATATAGTTAATCGTCCCTCCCTCTAATTTCCCACATATTGGTTACTGATTTCTAGAGAGAATAGTATTTTCTTCTTGCCCCTCAAATAGGCAACCTTCTTTCTATAATTCACAGTCCAATATACCTGGTGGATTTGGGGTAAGAGCTATATGTCTTAAAAAGTAGAACATGTTCATGGGTGGAAGAAATTGGAGCAGTCCATGCAGGGGCTGAAGTTTTTCGTATAATACATCTGGCCAAAGAAAATTAAAACAGCCTAAGTTTCCCCAGAGTTGTGATTTTCAAGAATATTGTTATCGGGGGACTTTTTAGTATCACCAGAGGGATATTTTCAATTTTTCCAGAGAAGATTGAAGTCCAGATTTTTATTTGGAATCCTCTCATTTCTCTGAGGCATAAACAAAACATTTCTGTGAGCCAAGATTAGCCTGTGGGCCATTAATTATTTTTTTTTTACAGCTTATATGGCCAAGAAGAAAATAATTTTTTTTGATTCTACAAATATTTCCACATAGCATACCATTTCTATATTTCTTTCACAGATAAAAATCCATACTCCAGTCCTCATTTCCATAACATCAGTTGTCTTCATTCTTCTCTATTGGAAAGAAATATTTTTACTCCTTTCAAGACCCATTTCTCTATTCATCAGCTAAATTCCACTACTTTTCCTTCTCAGAAATCTTATTCAATCAAGTATGCTATCAAGTATGCTCTATCAAGTATACTGTCTCTCACCTATAATATCAACTACTCTCTAAAGTAGCAAAAGTACATGTTCAAATTTCTCCCACCTGTAAGAACAATAGCAGCCTTGATTTCAGACACTAGATTTCAACTTTGGAAAGAATGTTACTTACTCACTGTCCCAAGTTTTTTCATGTCCATTTATTTCTTCTTCAAACGCAATTTGGCCTCTAGTCCCAGTACTCTTTTGAAACTGCTCTTGTAAGTGCTCCAATGAGCCAGTTTATTGCTAAATCCAATGAATAATTTTTATGCTCTAACATACTTTATATGTAATGTTTTATTTTGTTCACCAACAAGTTAATGTTTTCTTTAAAAATGTTATATAATGCGTATGTGTTTATTGTAGAAAATATGAAAACAGAAGTAAAAGCAAACAAAAAAATGACATTGAATTCCACAATGGAAAAATAACCACTCTTAGCATTTTGACATCATCTGAAGAATTTTGTGTACTTTTCTACATATATAATGTTCGCATACACAGAAATATACATATGTGCATGGGTGTGTTCAATTATTTACGTATACATAAATATCTTTTTTTTAAAAATATCTTAGTGTACATCTTCCTTCATAAAACCCCTAAGTATTTTTTTATTCTAACACTGTACCTGAAACATCTTTCCATCTCAATGTATATTCTCAAACAACTCCATGGCGATTTTTAAACTGAATGCACAGCCAGAATAAATCTAGAAGAAAGATAGCAAAATAACTGTAAGTAAAACAGAAGTCAACAATAAGTTAAAAGCAGATAAGGTGGTAGAATTAATCAAAATAAAGAATTTAAATACAACTGCTCAGGTTCTTCTGAAAGTAATTAAATTAAAAAAGGGAAAAAATATAATATAAGGAAATTGAAAGAAAATATAATCCAAGACAGAGAATTTTTATTTACTAAAAAATATTATGAACAATTTTGCTTACTTAATTTTTATAACATGAGTTAAGGGAAATTGTATGGGAAATCTGTCTGAAAAAAATAGATATTAATAAATTTATAACAAACCTGTTGCCCTTGAGTCCACTTCAACTCATGGTGAGCGCATGTGTGTCAGAGTAGAACTGTGCTCCATAGGGTTTTTGGTTACTGATTTTTTGGAAGCAGATCACCAGGTCTTTCTTCTGAAGCACCTGTGGTGGACTCAAACATCCGACCTTTTGGTTAGCACCCAGGTGTGTTAACTGTTTGAACCACTCAGGGAACAATAAATAAACTCATTGTTTTTGCTGCAAATCATTAATATTAGCATATTATCCCTCCTTTCAAGAGTCTTGTTTATTTTCCAGCTTCTAGAGCTGAATAAAATCAAACCCATTGCTGTCGAGTTGATTCCGACTCATAACGACTCTATAAAACAGAGCAGAACTGCCTGCCACCCAGGGTTTCCAAAGAGCACGTGGTAGATTCCAGCTGCTGACTTCTGGTGAGGAATTGTAACTCAACCACTACGCCACCAGGGTTGAATACTTAGTTCATTTATTATTATTATTTGTTCAATGATAAAAGACATTTAACCAAATAAACTGCACAATTTTATTCTCAGAGCCATTAATTCCTAAAACACACAAAAAAACCCAAACTCATTGCTGTTAATTGATTCTGACTCAGTGAACCTACAGGACAGAGAAGAATTGCCCCATAGGGTTTCCAAGGAGCAGCTGGTGGATTCGAACTGCTGACCTTTTTAGTTAGCAGCCAAGCTCTTAACCACTGGGACACCAGGGCTTCAATTCCTACCACAATGCACCCTCAATGAGAATAATGTGGAGAAAGTAAAACTTATCATAACCCTAAATCAAGATTGAAACAAAACCAACATAAAAAACTTATAGGAAAACCATACCTAATATTAGGTACATAGTTGCCATTCTAAAATTGACATTCAAGTGTGAAAATAAACAAACAAAAAAAATGCATTAATAAAAAGGTTGGAGTTAAGAAAAATAACCTGGGCAATTATTCAAGAAATATTCAGTGGCTTGGTACTTTCCCTGTGCACTTCTAATTCTCAACAGTTACACTTTTTTAAATGCTAGAATCAGGTGCACCACCAACGTCACCTTGCACTTAGAATAATTTACCTTTACATTCTAGTCGGTATGACAACTAGGACAATGGATTAAATGGCGTATGTGTGTGATTGTGTTCTTGTAAGCTGGTGGTTTTTTTATTCACTATTAATGTCATAAGCCTCCTTTCAGTCAAGCAACATCACAGTTTGTATATTCGTTAGTATAGCGATGCACATTTCCTCATAACAAATTCAAGCCCTTCACCTTGAACATCAAATTACCTAGTAACAAAGATGATCATAGCACAGAGAGTAGGGCATTGTGGGGTTTCAGGACATGAACTCCAGGAAAAATGGTCTGGACTCATATCCTGGCTCTTCCACTTAGTCTGGGCAAGTTATTTTTTTAATCTGTAAATCAGAAATGATAATAGAACTTACTTCATATGGTTGTTCACGAGCTGACATATTTAAAATACTTAGAGGAGTGGCTGGATTGTAAGAAAACACTTCGAAAGTATTAGCCATGGCTATCACTAGAATGTAAATGACACAGGAATAAAGATTTTCTTTCTTCTTTTATCCCCTGCTGTATTTTCAGCCCTTAGAATAGAGACTAACACATGGCAGATACCCAATAAATTTTTGTTGCGCAAATGGACATTTACTAACCGCTGATAATAACCAGGCACCAGGATTAACATTCATTATGTATTACTTCATTGATCTTGATAAAACAGGCTTGGGTTTAATAAACATGTTATCTTTCTTTTCCTAATATGGCAATTAAGACATACAGACATAGTTTAAATGACTTCTTTGATGTCACCTAGTTTGAAAGTTTACTGGTTTCCTATTGCTGCAGTTAAACAAACAAACAAAATTACCACAAACTTAGTGGCTAAACAACATAAATTTATTATCTTACAGTCCTGGAAGTCAGGAGTCTGAAAAGAGTGTCTCTGAGCTAAAATCAAGGTGTTGGCAGGGCTGCGATCCTTTCAGAAGGTTCTAGAAAAGAATCGCTTTTCTTAGCTTTTCCAGTTTCTTCATGCTCCCTGTGCTCCTGGTTAGTGGCTTGCTCTCTTCTATCTTCAAAGTCAGCATCTTAGCATCTTCAAACCTCTCTCTGACTGTGACGTCCTCTTCTGCCTCTCTTCTCCTTTAAAAAACCCTGCGATAGCATGCAGGTCCCTAGGTGGCGCAAGTGGTTTGCTATGGCTGCTAACTTCTCAGAAGAAAAACCTGGCAATCTGCTTCCAAAAAATTATAGCCAAGTGTCATAGATTGAATTATGCCCCCCCAAAAATGTATGGATCATATGGCTGGGCCACGATTCCCAGTATTGCGTGGTTGTCCTCCATTTTGCGATTGTAAGTTTATGTTGAGAGGATTAGGGTGGGAGTGTAACACCACCGTTACTCAGGTCACCTTCCTGATTCAAGGTAAAGGGAGTTTCCCTGGCATGTGGCCTCCACCACCTGTTATTTCTCAAGAGATAAAAGGAAAGGCAAGCAAGCAGAGAACTGGAGACCTCATGCCACCAAGAAAGCTGCACCAGGAGCAGAGTGTGTCCTTTGGACCCGGGATCCCTGTGGCTGAGGAGCTTCCCAACCATGGGAAGATTGAGGACAAGGGCAGTCCTCCAGAGCCAACAGAGAAAGCCTTCCCCCAGAGCTAATGCCTTGAATTTGGACTTTTAGCCTACTTTATTGTGAAAAAATAAATTTCTCTTTGTTAAAGCCATCCACTTGTGGTATTTCTGTTACGGCAGCACTAGATGACTAAGACACCAAGGTAACCCTGTGGAGCAGTACATTTCTGTAACACACGGGCTGTCCAGAAGTTGAAATCAACTTAACAGCAACTGGTTTGGATTGGTTTGGTTTGGTTTAAAATAGCATTAGGCCCACCTGGATAATCCAGGGTAATTTTCTTATTTTAAGGTTATTAGCAACATTAAGTCTACCTGCTATCTTAATGACCCTTTGCCACATAATATAATATATTCAAAACTTCAGGGGATTAGGGTATAAGTATCTTTGGGGAGCCATTATGCTGCCCACCACAGGAAATTTTTAACTCCGTTGACTTCAGAACACATTTATCAGTAACTGTACCACTTCTCAAATAACACACCTGCTGTATTTTCCCAAAATGTTATTCTCTTAAATCATCCAAGCACTCCTTCACTTCCTGTGAAGAAAGCCATGGATCTTTCTAACACTGAAGGGAAAGATACAATAACAACACCGGTCATTTCTAGTATGCTTGCGGATTTGGGGTCTGCAGTGTCTTTTAACCTCCCCAAATCACCTCTTCCTCATTTTCAGTTTAAAATAAACCATTAAAAAAAAAATTAAATTTGTGGGTTAAATACAGCAAAGCCCTTCTGGTTACCCAAAGGCCAAAATTAGCATGTTTTTACATTGGAATAAAGTTCAAGTGCCCAGGAATGGTCAATACTCAGGCTAATCTGATCTTCCAGTTATTCCATCTTTTTGGGAGAGCAGCTGACAAATTGTGACAACGTAAAAAGTATGTATCTAATTGACCTTGGTGAAGAGAACAACATATTTTAACAACAATGTGCTTCCTGAGAGTAATTGGATGTTTGTTTATAGCTGATTAATGATAATTCTAATCAACTAATTCATTGATTGTTTTCCAGGTTAAATCCAGAATCTACTACATGCTACAAAGATACGAAGCAGGGTACAGTGACTGCATGTAACAATGTGTGACTATGAGAGTAAAAGCCTTGAGATTTTTGTAATTTTTACAAAAGCCTACCGCCAGGCCTATATTTTGAGGCACCACTGGGTATGTTCAAACAGCCAACCTTTAAGTTAGCAGCTGGTTGCAAAATTGTAAACATTGTATAAGACTTGTTATTTGGTCATACTACTTAAGCTCTCTTTGCTTATACGTAAAATGGCAATAAGAAGTAAAATAGCTATGTTATAGTGTTGTTATAAGGCTTAATGAGTTGATATTTTTGAAGCATGAAGAACAGTGCCCGACACTTAGTATTGTAAGGATTCCTAAAGAATCTTAAAATATTATGATTATCATGATAATTTTGTACAGCTTGCTTATTCAAGTCTTTGATGGCCTTAAACCCAGTGCTTTAATTAAATTTTGGTTATGTATATTCCAAAAAATCCTCTTTCAGTATGTTTGAGTCAAATCTTGAGTGATCAAAATAAAACGTTCTGAGATAGAACACAGTAAAATACATCTTCCACAAAAAAATATACTCCAGTGATTTAAGTAACCAGCTGTGCAAGTCTAACAAAGTGCTTCTTTACTAGAAGGTATATGTCATTCTCGCTAAGATTCAGTTATTTTCTCTTAGTTCGCTCAATCCCCACTAATTTAAAGCAACTTGAAATGAAACCCAGAAGGCAAGAATTTTAGCATGATTTCACTTTCTTTTTTTTTTTCTGACCAACTCACTTTTTTATACACTGAGAACAGATACTTTTTCTTTATCCTTTGTTATAAACATAATGTGTCAATGATTGTTTAGACTTGACTATAATATTTACAATTTTGTGTTCACAAATATTTCTTGAACGTCTCAATTCCCTTTGCTTTTGTTTTTTTTAAAATCTTTCTTTTTATTGTGGTACTTACCTTTTGATTTTTTTTTTAAGAAGGTCTATGTCCAATTTCTGGATTCTTGAATGTATGAAAATGTCTTTATTTTGTTCTTTCACTTGAATAATAGTTTTATGGGTGTTGAGGTTATAGTTTCACTCTTTTATAGATTCGTGAGCTGCTAATGAGGTAGCTAGACGAGCCCTGGTAGTCCAGGTTAAGCACTTGTCTGCATTCTGAAAAGTTGGCGGTTCTGACCCACCAGCTTCTTCATGGGAGAAAGATGTGGCAGTCTGCTTCTATAAAGATTTGTAGCCTTGGAAACCCTGTGGGGAGATTCTGCTCTGTTCTATATGGTCGCTTTGAGTTAGAATTGACTGAATGGCCACAGCTTTGATTGTTTTTATAATGATGTAGCCAACAGCAATTAGCTACTCATTGCTCTTTAGGTCAGATTCTTTGGGCTATCATTTACACAGAGTTACAATAAGTTATATACAATGTACCCTTTTTAGGTATACAATTTGATGACTTTTGCCAGATGCCGACAGTTTTGTAACACTGCTATAATCAAGATATTGAACATTTCCATCAACCCACAAAGTTCCATCTTGTCCATTGTAGTGCATTCCTCTCCCATTCCACCCTCTACCTCAGCTCCTGCAAACACTAATCTGATCTCTCTCTGTGCTAAAAAAAAAAAAAAAAAGAAAGAAAGAAAACAAAACTAAACAAAAAAATGCTGTTGCTATTGAGTCAATTCTGACCCATACCAACCTTATAGGACAGGGCAGAACAGCCCAGACGGTTTCCTAGGCTGTAAATCTTTATGGAAGTAGAGTGTCACATCATTCTGCAGAGCAGCTGGTGAGTTCCAACAACCAACCTTTAGGTTAGCAGCCAAGTAAGTAACCACCGATCCACCAGGACTCCCTCCTTTCTTTATAGATTTGCTTTATCCAGTAAATGCTATAAACAGATTCATAGGGTATGAATTCCTTTGTATCTGCTTTCTTTAACTTAGAAGGATTCTTTTGAGGTTCAGTCATATTGTTACTTTTCATCCTGTCTATTGCTGAGAAATAACATTTTTTGCTATTGTTGAAAATACACATAGCAGGACTCTGGAGGTGGAGCCAAGATGGCGGAATAGACAGATGCTTCCAGAGAGCTCTCTTTACAACAAAGACCCGAAAAAAAACAAGTATATTTGTGACAAGCTGGTAGCCCTAAGCTTCAAAGGCAAGCTTAGAAAAAGAATTGAGGGGCAGGGGGAAGAGACCGTTCAGAAGCAGAGAGGAGTTACTTGACCTGAATCGCAGGGAGCCCTCAGGCACCATTCCCGGAACCGCGGCAGAGGGCTGGCACTAGCGTTCAGCTGCAGTTTCCTCAGGGAGAAGCAGCCAGCCACACAGCCTACTCACACCTCCAGAACCAGAGAAGAACGGAGTTTTCGGCAAGAGCTAAGTATTCACGTATATTTTACCATCCCCCCCCCAACCCCAAGCCGGCTTCAGCGGCTGAATCCCTGGGCCTGAGATAGACCCTGGTGAGCACCTAGAGCCATCTTCCCAGCCTTGGGGAAGGAAAAAATTTGCAATTGAGGGAAAAGATAATTTGCCAGCTCCACCAACCAGGGAGCTCAGGACAAAAGTAGCTCCAGTCCAGGCATAAACAGTCCATGGACGTGGAGCAACTTTCCCTTCTACATGGACCTGAGTGGGCCTATTTCGGGAGAATAGGCCCTTGTTGGCAGACTTCAACTGTTTCAGCTGTGCGGTAGGCAGGTGGGTGTTTGATGTTGACATGGCTTTGCCTATTAAACAAGGTCCTCATCTACCCACATCAGAGACATAAGGACTGGTAGCTCCACTCAGGTCACCCAGCCACCTGCGACAGGGGTCCAAGGAAAACTGGTGCCTCCCAGTCCTTACAACCAAAAACTTTGGGTGCCCACAGTCCCTCTGCAGAACCCACCCACCAGCACACTCTAGGGAACAGAGACGCTTTTTCTTCAGAGACACTTGGGGGTCGGTTCTCATCCCCCTGCCTTGTTCAGAGCATGACCCCCTGCTGCAATCAGATACTGGTATTTATGCCGATCACCCCTGCCCCTCTAAGACTGTAGGATAGAGCCTGTACCATACACTTGATGATCAGCTACCTGGAAACCTGAGCTGAATTCATGTAAGAAAACTGAATGGACTCCTAGACTGATACACCAGAATACAGATCTAGCTATCTGAGGACAGGAAGTCAGAGCTCCAATGACAAAAATAATCAAGCTAGTTCACTCAAATGACCCATTTGGGTATATCAAAACAAAACAAAGCAAGAAGCTATGACACAGTAAGCAAGCATAAACTAATACAATAACATATAGATGGCTCGGAGACAACAGTCAATATCAAGTCACATAAAGAAACAGATCATGATCACCTCAACAAATTCTCAAAACAAAGAATCCAGGAATCTTCTAGATGAAAGTGCATTCCTGGAATTACCAGAGCCAGAATACAAGTTTAATATACAGAACCCTTCAAGACATCAGGAAGGAAATGAGGCAATACGCAGAACAAGCCAAGGAACACACAGATAAAGCAACTGAAGAAATTAGAAAGATTATTCAGGAACATAAGGAAAAGTTTAATAAGCTGGAAAAATCCATAGACAGGCAGCAATCAGAAATTCAGAAGATTAACAATAAAATTACAGAATTAGACAACTCAGTAGAAAGTCAGAGGAGCAGAATTGAGCAAGTAGAAGCTAGAATTTCTGAACTCAAAGATAAATCACTTGGCACTAAAATATTTGAAGAAAAATCAGATAAAATAATTAAAAAAAAAAAAAATGAAGAAGCCTTAAGAATCATGTGGGACTCTATCAAGGGAAATAACCTACGAGTGATTGGAGTACCAGTACAGGGAGGGATAACAGGGAGAATTGTTGAAGATTTGTTGGCAGAAAACTTCCCTGATATTGTGAAAGATGCAAAGATATCTATCCAAGATGCTCATCAAACTCCACATAAGGTAGATTTAAAAGAAAGTCACCAAGACATATTATAATCAAACTTGCAAAAACCAAAGAAAAAGAGAGAATTATAAAAGCAGCGAGGGATAAATGAAAAGTCACCTACAAAGGAGAGCCAATAAGAATAAGCTCGGACTACTCGGCAGAAACCATACAGGCAAGAAGGCAATGGGATGACATATTTAAAAAATTGAAGGAACAAAATTTCCTGCCAAGAATCACATATCTAGCAAAATTGTATCTTAAATATGAAGGCGAAATTAAGACATTTCCAGATAAACACAAATTTAGGGAATTTGCAAAATATAAACCAAAACTACAAGAAATACTAAAGGCAGTTCTTTGGTTAGAAAATCAATAATATCAGGTATCGACCCAAGACTAGAACACCGGACAGAGCAACCAGAAGTCAACCCGGACAGGGAAATCCAAAAAAAGAAGCAAGATTATTTTAAAAAAAAAAAAAAAAGCTCAAAACAGGGTAACAGCAATGTTATTATATAAAAGAAGACAATATTAAAATAATAAAAAGGGACTAAGAAATGTAATTATAGACCTTCCATATGGCGATGAAGATACAGCGATACAAAGAAATAAAAGTTACATTTTAATTTAGAAAAATAGGGGTAAATAATAATAAGGTAACCACAAAGGAGGCAAACTACCGTACTCATCAAAATAAAATACAAGAAAAAAATAGAGACTCAGGAGAAACAAAATCAAGAGCAACAAATATGAAAAGGAGAATATATAAACATAATCTACTCAGCACATAAAATTAAGTGGGAAAAAGAAACTGTCAACAACACACAAAGAGACATCAAAATGATAGCACTAAGTTCACATCTAACCATAATTATGTTGAGTATAAATGGACTAAATACACCAATAAAGGGACAGAGAGTGGCTGAATGGATTAAAAAACAAGATCCGTCTATATGCTGCCTACAAGAGACGCACCTTAGACTTAGAGAAACAAACTAAAACTCAAAGGATGGAAAAAAATATATCAAGCAAACAAAAATAAAAAAAAGCAGGAGTGGCAATATTAATGTCTAACAAAATAGACTTTAAAGTGAAATCCATCAGAAAGGATAAGGAAGGACACTATATAATGATTAAAGGGACAATACACCAAGAAGATACAACCATATTAAATATTTATGCACCCAGTGACAGGGCTGCAAGATACATAAAACAAACTCTATCAGCATTGAAAAGTGATAGACAGCTCCACAATAATAGTAGGAGACTTCAACACACCACTTTTGGTAAAGGACAGGACATCCAGAAAGAAGCTCAATAAAGACACGGAAGATCAAAATGCCACAATCAACCAACCTGACCTCGTAGACATATACAGAACACTCCATCCAACAGCAACCAACTATACTTTCTTTTCTAGTGCACATGGAACTTTCTCTAGAATAGACCACATGTTAGGTCATAAAGCAAGCCTTGAAACATTACAAAGCATCTTCCCTGACCATAAGGACATAAAAGTGGAAATCAACAACAGCAAAAGGCAGGGAAAAGAAATCAAACACTTGGAAGGTGAACAATACCCCACTAAAAAGACTGGATTATAGAATACATTAAGGATGGAATAAAGAAATTTGGAGAATCCAATGAGAATGAAAACACTTCCTATCAGAACCTTTGGAACACAGCAAAACTGGTGCTCAGAGGCCAATTCGTATCAATAAATGCACACATCCAAAAAGAAGAAACGGCCAAAATCAAAAAATTTTCCCTGCCACTTGAACAAATACAAAGAGAGCAACAAAAGAAACCCACAGGCACCAGAAGAAAGGGAATAATAAAAATTAGAGCAAAACTAAATGAAACAGAAAAACAATTGAAAGAATTAACAAGACCAAAAGCTGGTTCTTTGAAAAAATGAGCAAAATTAATAAACCACTGGCCAAACTGACAAAAGAAAAACAGGAGAGAAGCAAATAACCTGAATAAGAAATAAGATGGGTGATACTACAACAGACCCAACTGAAATTAAAAGAATCATATCAAGATACTATAAAAAAAACTATACTCAAACAAATTTGAAAACCTAGAAGAAATGGGTGAATTCCTAGAAACACACTACCTACCTAAACTAACACAAACAGAGGTAGAACAACTAAATAGACCCATAACAAAAGAAGAGATTGAAAAGTAATCAAAAGCGCCCAACAAAAAAAAAGCCCTGGTCTGGAAGGCTTCACTGCAGAGTTCTACCAAACTTTTAGAGAAGAGTTAACACCACTATTACTAAAGGTATTTCAGAGCATAAAAGAGGAAGGAATTCTCCCAAACTCATTCTATGAAGCCACCATATCCCTGATACCAAAAGCAGGTAAAGGCGCCACTAGAAAATTATAGACCCATATCCCTCATGAACGTAGATGCAAAAATCCTCAACAAAATTCTAGCCAATAAAATTCAACAACATATCCAAAAAATAATTCACCATGACCAAGTGGGATTCATACCAGATATGCAGGGGTGGTTCAACATTAGAAAAACAATTAATGTAATCCACCACATAAATAAAACAAAAGACAAGAATCACATGATTTTATCAATTGATGCAGAAAAAGCATTTGGCAAAGTTCAACACCCATTCATGATAAAAACTCTCAGCAAAATAGGAACAGAAGGAAAATTCCTCAGCATAATAAAGGGTATTTATACAAAGCCAACAGCCAACATCATCCTAAATGGAGAGAACCTAGAAGCATTTCCACTGAGATCTGGAACCAGACAAAGATGCATTTTATCACTGCTCTTATTCAACATTGTGCTGGAAGTCCCTAGCCAGAGTGATTAGGCTAGATAAAGAAATAAAGGGCATCCAGATTGGCAAGGAAGAAGTAAAAGTATCTCTATTCGCAGATGACATGATTTTATACACAGAAAACCCTAAGGAATCCTCAAGAAAACTCCTAAAACTAATAGGAGAGTTCGGCAGAGTATTGGTATACAAGACAAACATACAAAATCAGTTGGATTCCTCTACACCAAGAAAAAAGAACATTGAAGAGGAAACCACCAAATCAATGCCATTTAAAGTAGCCCCAAGATGATAAAATACTTAGGAATAAATCTTACCAGAGATGTAAAAGATTTATACAAAGAAGACTACAATACACTTCTGCAAGAAAACAAGAGGGACTTACATAAGTGGAAGAACATACCTTGCTCGTGGGTAGGAAAACTTAACGTTATAAAAATGTCTTTTCTACCAAAAGTGATCTATAGATTTAATGCAATTCTGACCCAAATCCCAACCACATTTTTAATGAGATGGAGAAACAGATCACCAACTTCATATAGAAGGGAAAGATGTCCCAGAAAAGTAAGGCATTACTGAAAAAGAAGAACAAAGTGGGAGGCCTTACTTTACCTGATTTTAGAACCTGTTATACTGCCACAGTAGCCAAAACAGCCTGGTACTGGTACAACAACAGATACATAGACCAATGGAACAGAATTGGGAATCCAGACATAAATCCATCCACATATGAGCAGTTGATATTTGACAAAGGCCCTAAAACAGTTAAATGGGGAAAAGACAGTCTTTTTAACAAATGGTGCTGGCATAACTGGATATCCATCTGCAAAAAAAAAAAAAAAGAAAGAAACAAGACCCATACCTCACTCCATGCACAAAAATGAGCTCAAAATGGATCAAAGATCTAAATATAAAATCTAAAACAATAAATATTAAGGAAGAAAAAATAGGGACAACGTTAGAAGCCCTAATACACAGCATAAACAGTATACAAAACATTATCAAGAATGCAGAAAAAAGAAAAACTAGATAACTGGGAGCTCCTAAAAATCAAATACCTGCGCTCATCCAAAGACTTCACCAAAAGAGTAAAAAGACTACCTACAGACTGGGAAAAAGTGTTTAGCTATGACATTTCTGACCAGGGTCTGATCTCTAAAATCTACATGATAACTGCAAAAACTCAACTGCAAAAAGACAAATAACCCAATTAAAAAATGGGCAAAAGAAATGAATAGACACTTCACTAGAGAAGAGATTCAAGTAGCTAACAGATATATGAGGAAATGTTCACAATCATTAGCCATTAGAGAAATGCAGATCAAAACTACAATGAGATTTCATCTCACTCCAACAAGGCTGGCATTAACCCAAAAAACACAAAGTAATAAATTTTGGAGAGGCTTTGGAGAGATTGGAACACTTATACACTGCTGGTGGGAATGTCAAATGGTACAACCACTTTGGAAATCGATTTGGCACTTCCTTAAAATGCTAGAAATAGAACTACCATACGGTCCAGCAATCCCACTCCTTGGTATGTATCCGAGAGAAATAAGAGTCTTTACAAGAACAGATATATGTACACCCATGTTCATTGCTGGACTATATGAAGAAGAACAGGGCATTAGGATTGGAGGAAGGCTCACTAACAACCTGTGTTATGCAGAGGACACAACCTTACTTACTGAAAGTGAAGAGGACTTGAAGCCCTAACTAATGAAGATCAAAGACCACAGCCTTCAGTATGGATTACACCTCAACATAAAGAAAACAAAAATCCTCACAACTGCACCAATGAGCAACATCATGATAAGCGGAGAAAAGATTGAAGTTGTCAAGGATTTCATTTTACCTGGATCCACAATCAACAGCCATGGAAGCAGCAGTCAAGAAATCAAAAGAAGCATTGCATTAGGCAAATCTGCTGCAAAGGACCTCTTTAAAGTGTTGAAGAGCAAAGATGTCACCCTGAAGACTAAGGTGCACCTGACCCAAGCCATGGTATTTTCAATCACATCATATGCATGTGAAAGCTGGACAATGAATAAGGGAGACCGAAGACGAGTTGACGCCTTTGAATTGTGGTATTGGCGAAGAATATTGAATATACCATGGAGTGCCAAAAGAACAAACAAATCTGTCTTAGAAGAAGTGCAGCAGAATGCTCCTTAGAGGGAAGGAGGGCGAGACTGCGTCTTACATACTTTGGACATGTTGTCAGGAGGGATCAGTCCCTGGAGAAGGACATCATGCTTGGCAGAGTACAGGGTCAGTGGAAAAGAGGAAGACCCTCAACGTGGTGGATTGACGCAGTGGCTGCAACTATGAGCTCAAGCATAACGATGATTGTAAGGATGGCACAGGACCGGGCAGTGTTCCGTCCTGTTGTGTATAGGGTCACTGTGAGTCAGAACCGACTCCACGGCACCTAACAACAACAACAACATGTTCATTGTAGCACTGTTTACAACAGCAAAAAGATGGAAGCAACCAAGGTGCCCGTCAACAGATGAATGGATAAATAAATTATGCTATGTTCACACAGTGGAATACTACACATTGATAAAGAACAGTGAGGAATCTGTGAAACATTTCATAACATGGAGGATCTGGAAGGCATCATGCTGAGTGAAATTAGTCAGTTGCAAAAGGTCAAATATTGTATGAGACCACTATTATAAGAACTTGAGAAATAGTTTAAACTGGGAAGAAAACACTCTTTTGTGGTTATGAGAGGGGGAGGGAGTGAGGGTGGGAGAGGGATATTCACTAATTAGATATTAGATAAGAACTACTTTAGGTGACGGGAAAGACAACACACAATACAGGGGATGTCAGCACAACGGGACTAAACCAAAAGCAAAGAAGTTTCCTGAATTAACTGAATGCTTTGAAGGCCAGCATAGCAGGGCAGGGGTTTGGGGACCATGGTTTCAGGGGACATCTAAGCCAATTGGCATAATAAAATCTATTAAGAAAACATTCTGCACCCCACTTTGAAGAGTGGCGTCTGGGGTCTTACACGTTAGCAAGCAGCCATCTAAGATGTATCAGTAAGTCTCAACCCACCTGGATCAAAGGAGAATGAAGAAGAACAAGGACACAATGTAATTACGAGCCCAAGAGACAGAAAGGGCCACATGAACCAGCTACTATATCATCCTGAGACCAGAAGAACTAGGTGGTGCCCGGCTACAACCGATGACTGCCCTGACAGGGAACACAACAGAGAACCCCGGAGGGAGCAGGATGGCAGTGGGATGCAGACCCCAAATTCTTACAAAAAGACCAGACTTAATGGCCTGACTGAGATTAGAAGGACCCTAGTGGTCATGGCCCCCAAACCTTCTGTTGGCCGAGGACAGGAACCATTCCCGAAGCCAACTCTTCAGACATGGATTGAACTGGACAGTGGTTTGGAGAGGGATGCTGGTGAGGAGTGAGCTTCTTGGATCAGGTGGACACTTAAGCCTATGTTGGTATCTCTTGTCTGGAGCGGAGATGAGAGGGTAGAGGGGGTTAGAGGCTGCAAAATGGATATGAAAAGAGAGAGTGGAGGGAGGGAGCAGGCAGTATCATTAGGGAGGTAGTAATTGGGAGTGTATAGCAAGGTGTATATGGGTTTTTGTGTGAGAGACTGGCTTAGTTTGTAAATTTTCACTTAAAGCATAATAAAAATTATTAAAAAAATATACACAGCAGAGCATAAACCAGTTCAACAATTTCTACATGTAAATTACAGAGACATTGGCTACATTCTTCAAATTGTGTAGCCCTTCTCACCCTCCCTTTTTGATTTGTTCCTCTCCTTTTAACAAAGACTAATTTTCCCCTAAATTTTCTATCTATCCTTTCAGTTGCTTTTAACAATTTGATCCCACATAGTAAGTTCTTTAAAAGAGCACACTGCCCATGACAGACATCCTTTACTAGTTAAGCTAGACTGTCGTTTTGTTTAACAAAGGCTTCAGGGGATATTTTTTGTTTATATTTTCAAGTTTATCTCAGAGCAGTAGTTTCATGGGTTTATCCAGCCTTAATCACTCTAGAAAGTCTGGATTCTATGAAGATTGAAATTCTTTTCCATATTTATCCCCTTTTAATTGGAATTCTTTTTTCTAATCTTTGATCAAAATGTTCAGAAATGGTAGGCGAGAATCATCCACTTCTTTAGGTCTCATGGTAAAGGAGGCAGTTGTTCATGGAGACAAGCAACCACACATTCCATTTCCTCCTCTTATTCTTGACTCTTCCTCCTCTGTTGCTGCAGGTGAATAGAGTCCAGTTGTACCTTGGATGGCTGCTTTAAAGCTTTTGAGACCCCAGACACCACACAATGAAATAGGAGGTAGAACAAAAGCACCCAAAATGTTATTAGGCCAATTAATTGGAATGTCCAATGAAGCCATGACCCTAAACTCCCCACCAAACTAATAAATCAAATTCCATGAGCTGTTTTATTGTTCAGCCATATTGTTACATTTCATAATTTCTACTGCTGAAGAATATTCTATTATAAAATTTGGGCCTGTTCTGATTTCACTTCATTGACTGTGACTGAACTAGTCCAAATCAGTTCTAAGCCCTGGATTTAGACTTGCATTTTCCTAACGTCTAGCGAAGTTGAACATCTTTTCATGTGTTCATTTGTCAACCTATTATCACAAAGATTTTCTCCTATTTCTTCAACAAATATATTTAAAATATTTTGAATTTTTAAAATGTTTTAGATTTATATATATATTTTTTGCTCTACTCAAAACCTTCTTTAGCACTACTACTCAAATTACTATTTTGAAATTCTAACACTAGGTTCCATGAAATAGCTGCAATATGCCAAAATTTGTATTTCTTCATTTCTACTTCCTTTCCATTAGCATTAGGTTCGGTGATATTCCCTTAAATTAATTCCATATCTCATTATTTTATATACCTCTACTCATTCTTCTATTTAGTTTGGGGGTGGGAGACATAAATAATTCTAGATATTGGTAAAAATTAGAAAAAAAATATGTTAAAAACCAATTATTTAGACTTGTTCAGCCAACTATGCATGACACGCTAAATTATTTCACAGTTACTCTATATCTCAAAACAATTATAAAACCAGACAACTATTTTCAGGCATTAGATAATATAAAATGCAGGCACATGGTTCATGACAGAAGAAAAATTCACAAGGTGAGCCTCATATTCAAACTAGGTATTTACCTGGGTGCATTTTTCCACTGCAGAGCAGGGAGATTTAGAAAAAGGAAAATTTATCAATCTGGTTGAGATCGAGAAGCCATGACTGGACATTGGGATTGCCAAGGTGGCTCAATTTCTGGAACAGGGTACTGGAGAGGAGTGAGCTGTGTGGGGTTTGGGGGCAGATATATATTTGTAGTGTTCACTTGGGCCACTGACTGAGGATTGAACTGCAAGGCCCAAAAGAGAGAAGTTGTTAAGAAGCTGAAAAGTGAATGGAGATACCAGAGTCTAACAATGCTGGAAGACATTAGTGTTTTGGCCCAACTGTGTAGAATGGTCTCTCTGAGCACATCAGCAATTCAGCAGAAATGACAGAAAGACCACACTTTATAAGTAAGGGCCATGTCCTAGAAAACTTAAGTGGACACATCCATATAGAAAATAAGACCAATCCTGACAGCATCAAGAAGAAAAAATAAGTAATTTGTCTTTCCACTATCATAGAACTCTATGCCTTTCAAAGGAAGGCAGCATAATCCAGATCCCCTACAATGTATAATCTTTTATATTCAATATAATACTAAAAAGTGCTAAGCATATAAAGAAGAAGGAATTTTGGAGCCACCATCTATACAAAAACAAACTAACAACCGAACAACAAAAACAAAATACAGTCTATAGGTGCAGACCGAAATTTTAGAATTGTATTAGAATAAAATGACTTCAAAGCAACTATTTTAAATACAGACATAATGAGTTAACAGATGGGCAGTATCATTAGAACAATGAAAATGATGAAATAGAATTAAAAGCAGATTCTGGATCTGAGATGTATATTGTGTGAAATTTTTTAAAAAAAAAAAGAATCAGTGCATGGGCATAGTAGTAAATTTGACCCTGCAAAAGAATGGGTCAGTAAACTTGAAAAAAGGTGCTTACAAATTACCCTATCAGAGGAACAGAGTGAAAAAAAAAGATTAAAAATAAAAGTTTCTGTAGCGTATGGAAAAACAGCTCATATTCTAACATATATATTTTTGGTGTCCCAGAAGGATAGGCGTATCCTTATGTGGTGCCCCAGCATCACATAAAACAAAGCAGGGTAGAAAAAAAATTAGCAGCAGTAAGATTTCCAAGTTGGTTGAAAAACACAACCCTAGATATTCAAAATCTCAGAGAACTCTAAGCAAGATAAGATTAAGAAAACCACACCTAAGTATAACATAGTCAATCTGCTGGGCAAAAAGTGATAAAAAGGTGAAGCTAAAGCAGATTTAGAATGAAATTTTAGACATATGGTCCAGACAAGATAGAGTAGATTTTTTTTCCCCCCCTAGGCTAAGCACAACAATAAACTCTGGAAATGGTACAAAGAATAACCAAAGGAGTACTATGAAAGCAGTAAAAGGAAGGCAAACTGGTTTGGGGTGCCAGGACTGGAAGAACATCACAGTGACAGAGTGTCTTATGTTACCCCACCCAGCACATGAAGGCCACCCAGATTCTGAATTTCCTGATCCCCAACCTAACAACAGAAAACATTCTAGATAGACTCGTTTCTTCCCTGGATCAAATGGAATTCCCTGTTATAGATCAGGCAAACTTGACACCATCAGCAAAGGGAATCAATTGGGAGCCTGATCAAAAATAAACAGCTAAGGGAAGGGTTCTCCTTTCTGTTGAGACTGAGACCCTCTTTTCTCATAAGAGATACTAAGGCAGGTATAGATGGAATCACCAAAAGAGAACCAGCTACAATAAGCATCCTGGTATTGAAAGTCTCTTTGTCCCCACAGAACTAAAACTATCCTCACTTGCCCAGACACTGGGTAAAAAAGAGACCCAGTCATAGCAAGTGGCCACATATGGAAAACCTCTTCTTCTTCATTGGCACAAGACTCTCCTTCCTCAACCAGAGATACTAGGATAGGTGGTGGCACTGGAAAGAGGATCCCACCACAATTGTCCTTCACCTAAAAAAAAAAATTTTTTTTTTTAGTGGAGTGGGTTAAGTAAATCCCTTAAATCCCTTCAGGAATCATCAGCTAGGACCAGTGGAAGCCCCAGCACTACCACATAAAACAAGCAGTCCAAAATAACACCTCAAAGCTATGAAAATTAAAATACCATTAAATCCACAGACCACAAATGTAGGCCCAGACACTTATTCTAAATCTGAACAGAGTGACTGACTGCTAAGATAAAAGATTCAAATAGGAGTCAAAGTCTTCGAATATAATAGGGAAAATATCCAGGCTAAAATTAAGTATCATCTGTTGGACCAAGTCCATGAAAATGACAACGTAAATGAGGAAAGATAAACGACTGACACCTATAGCAAGAAAAATCAGATGTTGGAATTATAAAACAAAAATTACAAAGATTCTGTCGTTAAAATTATTCAACCATTAGTACACATCTTCTCAATAAACATGAAAAAATATAGACTATATCAGGAAAGAATTAAGAGTTATTAAAAAAGAATAAATGAGAATTTTCTAATGAAAAAAAAAGATCTTGCTGGATGGGCTCAATGTAGAGTGGAAAGAAAGAGGGTATAATTAGTGAACACGAGTACAGAACAATAGAATTAACCCAACCTCAACAACAGAGAGAAAATAAAATAAACAGAACCACAGGAGCCTGTGGGACGGTAACAATAGATGTGACATTCTTATCTTTGGAGTCTCAGAAGAATAGGTGAAAGACAATGAGACTTAAAGAGTATTTTAAGAAAAGATGGGGGGGCGGGGCCAAGATGACAGAGTAGTCAGAGGCTTCCAGTGGTCCCTCTTACAACAAAGACCTGAATAAACAAGTGAATCGATTATGTATGAGAATCTAGGAGCCCTGAACATCAAAGGCAAAGCTGAAGAACTGGACTAAATGGCACGGGGAGGGAAAGACAGTTCAGAAGCAGTGAGGAATCGCCAGACTTGACTCAGTGGGAACTGGCACCTCACAGGCCAGATCCTCTGGTGCAAGTGTGGTGAGGCAAGCAGTGGCATTCGGGTAGCATTTTCTACATCAGGAGAGACCAAGCAGATGACGAGTCCACTCATGCCTCCAGAATCAGCAAAAAACGATGCTCTCAGCATGATAAGTATTTGCTTCGAACCTACCGTGTGGACCAAAAAACACCCCTTTAGAAAAAATTCTCTCCCACTTAACTACTGACCCTGCCCCACTCTGCACCAGGTCCCGAGCTGGCTTCAGTGATAGCTGCTTTCCTTGGGCTGAAAATAGGACCTGTCACAAGCCCTGAGCCATCCTCCTGGTCTTGGAGAAGGAACAAATTAACAAACAGGGATAAACAATCTGCTGGCTCCCTTAAACTTGGAACTCAGGGCAGAAACAGCTCCTTTGCCAGGCACAGGCATAAACGGTCCATGGATTTTGAATACTTTCACCCCTGCATAGACCCTCAATGTGTCCCGGGCAAGGAAACAAAAGGACACTAGGAGCTGGGGATTATATACCTCAGACCAGAGGGTATACATGCTAGAGTCCATGGAAAGAGGAAGGGGAGAAAGATGAAGGTGCTGCTTGATGCAGTCTAGGTTCAGGGCACATAATGGTCTTGATGGAGTCAAAGGAAGAACATTCCCTCCCCTTCTGGGATCTAAGATTAGATCTTGTCAGGATGCGATTTTATAGTTAATTTTACATCTCCCCACTAAGGCACTAGGAGACCTTACCACTAAAGCTCTGGGGGAGGGGTTCTATTTCCCCTAGGGTACATTCTTTCAGTACAATTTCAGTGTAAAAGTCATGCAGGCAGTGGGAGCAAAACTACTTTCTTCTGTTGCTGCACAGATACAGGCAAAAAGAGAAATAAAGAAATTCACATTAGAATTGAGGAATTCAACACTTTCACCTCACCAAGGGCTAGAGCTAATCAACTGAAAATTAGCAAGGATGTAAAATATTTTAACGACACAATTAAGCAACAAGAACTTTTCACCCAACAACAACAGAATACACATTTATTTTTTCAAGGGCAGAGTTTTTACCAAGACAGAACATAACTTGTCCTGTAAAACACAACTTAACACATTTAGAACAATCGAAATCATAGAGTTGTTCTCTGATCGTAGAAAAATTAAATTAGAAATCAAAAATAAAAAGGCTATAGGAAAATATCTAAGCACATGAGAATTAAACAGCACACTTCTAAGCAAGGCATGGGTAAATGAGGAAGTCTCAAAATAAACTTTAAAAATTCATGACACTGAATGAAAGCCAAACACATCATATCAAAATACATGGGATATGGCAAAAGGAGTAATGATGGGTAAATTTATGGAATCAAGTGCTTACATTAGAGATGAGGAGAAGTCTCAAACCAACAAAGTAAGTTCCTTTCTCTGTTAAGCAGAAAAAAGAGCAAAATAAACTCAAAAAAAGAAGAAAGAAGGAAACACTAAAGATAAGAAAGGAAATAAATTATTTTGAAAATAGGAAAATAACTTAAAAAATCAATGAAACAAAAAGATGCTTATTCAAAATTGTCAATATAATTGATAAGCTTCTAGCAAGACTGTACAAAAAAAGAGAGAAAGACACAAGACAAAAATTGCCAATAGCTGGATAGCTGGGATGAAGTAAGCAATATCATTACAGATTCTATGCCATTAAGAAGATATTCAGGGGCAGCAGACACCCAGGACTCCAAGATGGCGTCAACTGTACCATTAAAGGAGAAGAAACTTATGGATGTCAAAATAGGGAAGCTACCAAGCTGGATACTAATGTTGGATTTCACTCCTAATGTCATCACTGGAGCATTTCAAAGAGTTTATGACTGGTACTGTATTTTTTTTTTTTTACTGTAAGGGGAAGGGGGAGAGCTTGGACTCAGGAAGAGGAAGAGGCAGGGTGACATGCCTCAGTAAAACAATCCCAACAAAGGAAGAGACAGGAGATGGTGAAATTCCTCAATAAGATGGTCCCTACATAGTTAAACTTTAAGCCAAGGAAATGATCTTTACAGGGGTCTTTGATTTGATAATGCCCTTAACTTGATAAAGTCCCTAACTTGATAAAATCTCTAACTTGGTAATTAAACCTTAAGCCAAGGAAATACTTTTCACAGGGGAGTCTTGTCCTGGCTTTTAAGTGTTAATAGAGACAAATCAAGAGAAAAAAGGAGTATAAAACCCTAAGAAAATGACTATCAGGCGCTCAGATTCTTTCTCTAACTGAGTAGCCCACTTGATGCTCCCTAGTCAAGTGTACTTTTACTACTAACCCTCTGCTAGCTAATAAACCTCTGCTTACTTGGCACTATTTGTCTCAGTGTTTGAATTCTTTCCTACACTGAAGACAACCGAGGCCATTCTCCCGTAACAGTATTACAAGTATGTCAATGTAAAGAAAAGAAGAAATCACTGGGGTTTCTATGGTGCTGGTAGCTTATATGGTTTTCATTTACTGCTTTTCTAATGAGGAACTCAAACATGAGCAGCTACATATGTACCACTGAGAGGAAGCCGCAAGGAGGAAGCTGTCAGCATCCCTACTCACAGCACCCTTTGCCTTGGCACATCTCCCTCCTTCAGGAAAAGTGGTTGAATCCTTTACCATCCTAACTGAGAACTAGTGTCCAGTAAAAAATGGCCTGTAAATAATAATAATCAGGAAATACTATGAACAACTCTACACACATAAATTTGACAACTTAGAAGATGGATGTCAAAAACAAACTACCAAAACAGACAATCTAAATAGCCTTTTAACCATTGAAGAAATTCAATTTGTAATTAGAAAGTTCTTAAAAAAAAACCCAGGCCCAGATGATTTTACTAGAGAATGCTACCAAATATTTAAAGAAGAATTAAAACCATTTTCACACAATCTTTTCCAGAAGATAGAAGGGAGAACAATAGAACAATTTCTAACTCATTTTATGAGGCCAGGATTACCCCAATAACAAAATGAAAGAGAGTACCAAAAATATGCTACAGGAAAATTTCCCTCATGAACTTAGACCCTAAAATCCTCATCAAAATATTAACAAACCAAATCAATGTGTATAAATACTTGTAAACAATGACCTAGTGGAATTTATTCCTGGTATGTAAGGCTGGTTCAACATATGAAAAATCTATCAATGTAACCTGCCTTATCAGCAGGATAAGGAAGAAAAATCACATCATCATATCAACTTATGCAGAAAAATATTTGATATATTAAATGCCCATTCATGATAACAAATGTCAGTAAACTAGGAGTAGAGAGAAACTTGTGCAACCTTCTAAAGAGCATAAAAACAAAACAAAATACCCAAGCTAACATCATACTTAGTGGTGAAAGACTGAAGGCTTTTCCTCCAAGATGGGGAACAAGGTGAGGATGTCTGCTCTCATCACTCTTGTTCAACTTGGTACTAGAAGTTTAGCTCATGCAATAACACAAAAAGAATAAGTAAAAGGTATACATATTGGAAAAGGAAATAAACTCTAATTGCCAGATGATATGATTGTCCCCATGGAAAATTCCAAGGAAGCAAAAATAAATAAATAAATAAATAAACTTTTGAAATAATTAAAGATATCAGGAAGGTTGTGGATTGAATTGCGTTCCCCAGAAATATGTGTTGTAAATCCTAACCCCTGTACCTGTGGCTATAATTTCATTTGGGAGTGGGTTTTAGTTGTTATGTTAATGAGACAGCATTAGTGTAGGGTGTATCTTAAATCAATCTTTTTTGGGATATAAAAGAGATTAAACAAGCAAGTAAGCTAGCAGAGATGAGGGAAGTTAGATGCCATAGCCCAGGAAGATCACCAAAGAACCAAAGAATAGAAACTGAGGGGACAAGGACCTTCTCCCGGAGCCAACAGAGAAAGCAAGCTTTTCCTTTGAGCCTGTGCCCTGAATTTGGACTTTTAGCCTCCTAAACTCTGAGAAAATAAATTTGTTTGATATTTTCATTATAGCAGCATTAGATAACTAAAATGATCCTGTACAAAATCTGTAGGTTGAACACTACAGAATTTTGATGAAAGAAATCAAACAAGATCTAAATAAATGGAAAGACATATGTGCTTTTGGATGGACAACTTCACATAGTAAAGGTACTGATCGTACCAAAATGACACAGAGATTTAGCACAAATCCTAACACCATCCAAGTAAGGTTTTTGGTAGATGATGAAAAGATTATTATAAAATTTATATGGAAAAACAAGGAAACTAGAAAGGTAAAGTGATGTTTTAAAAAGAAGAATACAGTAAGAGAGATCAATATAAACCATTTCAAGATTTAATATATTTGGCTGTAGCAATTGAGACAGCATGATACAGGTGAAGGAATAAACACATATGTTACTGGAACAAAATGCAGAACCCAGAAATAAATGCATGCAAATATGTGCAACTGATTTTTCAAAAAACATGCAAAATAAATTTAATTGATAAAAGATAGTCTTTTCAAAAAATGTTGCTGGAGCAATTGAATATCCACAGACAACAAAATGAACCTTGAACTATATCTCACACTTTAGACTTGACAGCAAAAGCAGAATCCTTTAAAAAAAAAAATGTTAATTGGACCTTATCAATTTTTTGTTGTTATTCTGTGACAATTGTATAAAGACAAGCTACAAACTAGAAGATAATATTTGCAAATCACATGTCTGACAAAGGACTCGTATCTAGACTATATAAAGAAGAATTAATACTAAACCAAAAAACCAAACCCGTTACGGTTGAGTCGATTCCTACTCATAGAGACCCTACAGGACAGAGTGAAACACTACACAGTTAAAAAAAAAAAAAAATCCAATCAGAAAATGGGCAGTAGACATGAATAGACATTTCACCAAAGAGGATATACAGATGGCAAATAAGTATGTGAAAAGATATTCAGTATCATTTGTCATCAGGAAAATACAAGTTAAAATCACATTGAGCTGTAACTGCATGCCTTCAGAATGGCGAAAATAAAGTACAATAACAACACCTAATGCTGGTGAGGATTTGGAGAGCCTGAAACATTCATTCATTGTTAGTGGCGATATAAGATGGTTTCAGTTTTTTTAGAGCCATGTGTTGAAGACTATCTGTTCCTCATTGAAGTGCCAGGAATCTTTCTTCAAAATCAGTTGAACATATTTATGGATTCTCCTTTCTGATTCCCTGATCTATAACCCTATAGATCAATATAGAATCTGTGATCCAAGGACATCAATAATGGTGTTAATATTGCTCTCGTTTTATTTAGGCATTTAAGAATATCAGCACAATTGTTCAGCTTTTATTGTAAATGTATTGCGCGTTACCTTGGTGTATTTATCAAATATTTTGTTTTGGAAGCTAATATACTGGATTTATTTTCTAAATTCATTTTCCAATTGTTCATTGCTAGTGTGCAGAAATATATATTTGTTGTTGTTGTTGTACATAGATCATGTGTCTTATAACATTGGTAAACTCAAAAACGTGTTCTATTTCATTGATTCCTTAGTACAAAGTTTGACAAATGATAGCCTATAATTCTTTTACCTGTTTTTGTAGGCAAAATTTTACTGAAACACCAAAAAACAAACCCAGTGCCATGGCGTGGATTCCGACTCATAGCAACCCTATAAGACAGAGTACAACTGCCCCATAAAGTTCCTAAGGAGCGCCTGGCGGATTCGAACGACTGACCCTTGGGTTAGCAGCCGTAGCACTTACCCACTACACCACCAAGGTTTCCAGAAACACAATTGCACTCATTTGTTTTTGTATTGTGTATGGTTGCTTTCCGAAACCCTGGTGGCTCAGCGGTTAAGTGCTACGGCTGCTAACCCAAGGGTCGGCCGTTCGAATCCGCCAGGCGCTCCTTGGGAACTCTGTGGGGGCAGTTTCTACTGTCCTATAGAGTCGCTATGAGTCAGAAGAGACTCCACGGTACTGGGTTTGGTTTTTGGTTTTATGGCTGCTTTCACAGTGGCAGAATTGAGTAGTTGTGTCTCAATGGTAGTTGTGTCTCAATTCTGAGTAGACCTTATCGCATGCAGGTCTAAAATATTTAATAACTGGCCCTTTAAGAAAAACAGAAGCTTTGGTGGTGTAGTGGTTAAGTGCTAGGGCTGCTAACCAAAAAGTTTGGCAGTTCCAATCCACCAGGCGTTCCTTGGAACCTCCATTGGGGCAGTTCTGCTCTGTCCTACAGGGTCGCTATGAGTCGGCATGGACTCTACATCAATGGGTTTTGGTGGGTTTTTTGGTTTAAGGGAAAAGTCTACAGACCCCTGCAATATATATATATGTATATATACATATATATACACACATATATGTTTGCAAATACAGATTGTATTACTTCATTACCTTTTTGCACGGACTAGGCTCTGTAATGTGGAATAGAAATAGTGAGAGTGTATATTATTGTCTTATGCCCAACCTTAGGATAAAACATTTTCACCCTAAATTATAATGCCAGTTGTATACAATATGGTAGTTCTGTTTTCTCTCTCCCTTCCTTCATGCTATTGTTCTCTGATATTTTACTTATATATACTATAAATCTTAAAATATGTTATTATTGTTTTTGCATTTGCAGCCAATTACATTTTATAAAATTTATAAATTTTTATGATTTTAAAATTATAATACTCATTTTCTATTTACACTTATATTTACCATTTATGGCTCTGTTTGTTACTTTGTGTAGATTCAAGTTCTCTTCTGGCATCATTTCTCTTCAATCTAAAGGATCATTATTTCATCTTCATTTTTGAAAGATATTTTTACTGGACATAAAATTTTAGGATGGCTTTTTTTTCCCTTTTCAGAATTTCGTAGTTGCCAATTTATTATCCTTTAGTTTGAAATCTTTTGTTGCATTGTTTCCCTGAATATAATGTATTTTTTTCTCTGCCTGCATTTAAGGTATTCACTTTAACACCAGTTTGTAACATTTTAATTATCCTCTACCTTGGTAGGAAACCCCGGTGGGGTAGTGGTTAAGTGCTACCGCTGCTAACCAAAAAGCTGGCAGTTCAAATCCACCAGGTGCTCCTTGGAAACTATGGGGCAGTTTTACCCTGTCCTACAGGTTTTTATTTTTTTTTTGATAGGGTCGCCAAGAGTTGGAACCAACTCGATAGCGGTGGGTTCGTTTGTTTTTGGGTTTCTACTTTGGTGTGGTTTGCCTTGTTCTTTGAATTTCTTGATTCAAATATTTATATTTTCCATCAGATTTTGAATTTACAGCCTTTACATCTTCAAATAATTTATTGTGCCATTCCTCTCCTTCTGGAACCCCAATTACATATATTCTAAATCGGGTGATACTGTCCTACAGGTCACTGAGGATTTGTTCAATTTTCTGCATTTCTTCCTTTATGTTTGACTTTAATTTTATTCCTATGTTTATATTTCACTTATATTTTTTCTGCAGTGTGTAACCTAGTGCATATTTTATTTCAGTTGTTATATTTGTTTTTCTTTCTAGGATTTCTGTTTCTTTTTTATAGCTCTTATTTCTCTCCTCATGTTCATGGTTTCTTTTTAATTCACATGCGTATTCGTATAATTGTTTTAAAGTCATTGCTAGTTCCAATATCTTTGTCATTTCTGGGCCTATTTTTCTTTGACTTATTTTCTGTAGATTATGGATGGCATTTTAGAAGCTTTTGATTCATTGCTAGACATGTTATTTTTTGCCTCTATTTCAATTTTTTTCATTTAAAGAAGGAAAACAATTCAGTGAAAATGAGAAAAATATATCAATGTATGTGAATATATAATTTATAGTTTCATACAGTTGAATAAAAAGAAAATTTGCAATCATTCAGGGAAATATAATTTGGAAAAAAATCTTTAATCAGAAAATAAGCTTTATGTGGGTTTAGCAATATATTAGCAAGAACCATAATGCTTTGCAGTAGAAGAAAATTTTAAAATTACAGTACATATAATCACATAGTAATAACAGCAAACCTCCAAGACAAGTTGTTTGGTAAAAAATGGTAGATGCAGAAAAGTATATAATATATGGTACAATTTATATACACACACACACACACACACACACACATACTAGTACCCAACAAAAATACATACTTCTATAGGTAAAAATGAGTATTTCAGTACTTTAAAAATATTTGTAAGAACTCATATGTAACTGGTAACAGTGATTACCTGTGAGAGCAGGAAAAAATAGGATAGGTGTAGGTACTGATTAAATAGTATTCAAAGCACAGGTGTTAGGTCTAATTTATTGTATACTTTGCATTTTTGCAATAGAATTCCATACATTTTTAAATTAAAAATAAATGTTAAATAATTAAAAATGAAATGGTCTAAATAAATGAACATCAAATTTAAGGCAGTTACTACTGGAAATGGAAGATTGATGATGGGCAAGATATTGACAATGAATGAGAATTTTTCATGTTTTACCCAAAACTACAAATTTACATGTTGTTTTTGTTAGATGCCCTCAAGTTGGTTCTGACTCATAGTGACCCTGCGTATAACATAACAAAACACAGCCCAGTCTTGAGCCATCTTCACAATCATTGCTATGTTTAAGCCTATTGTTGCAGCCATTGTGTCAATTCATCACATTGGCCCTCTATTTTACCAAGCATGATAACCATCTCCAGGATCTAGTCCCTTCTGATAACATGTCCAAAGCATGTGAGATGAAGTCTTGCCATCCTCCCTTCTAAGGAGCACTCTGGCTGTTATCTCTTCCAAGACAGATTTGTTTGTTCTTCTGGCAGTCCATGGTATATTAAATATTCTTTGTCAACACCATAATTCAAAGGCATCAATTCTTCTTTGGTCTTCCTTATTCACTTTACCTTAAGCACTTCAATATAATTTAAAAAATTAACAAAGATAAGGTAAAGGTAAATTGTGTTTGGGTTTTGCAAGTACATTACATATACTTGCGTTAAACAGGATTCCGCAGACTTTTTTTTTTTTTGCTAAGCACCAGAGAGTAAATGTTCCAGGCTTTGAGGGCCATGGGGTCTGTTACAGGTACTTCACTCTGCCATTGTAGTGAGAAAGTGTACACTGACATACATAAACTAATGACTGTGGCTTGCGGCTGAGTTCTAATAAAATCATAGCTATACAAATGGGCCAGATTGAGCCTGCTGGCTGAAGTTGTTCTACTCTTGATATAAAATACTTCTATTACTTGTGTAGGGAAAAAAGGAAAGTGCATATATTTGATTATCTGCTCTATCATCATGAAATATCAATTTTTTTCATATAAAATTTATAGCAACGCAGCATTTTAAGAATGGAGTTAAAGTCCTATTTGAATGATATAATTAAAAGTATTCTTTCCCAATTCAAAAGATGATTTTTATTTCAAAATAAGCCATATAAGCCATATAAGGCATAATATTCACAGGTTCTTGGTCTTAAAGCATGAACATCTGCCTACCGCATAGGGTAAAAGCTCTATTTTTGTTTAATTAATTGTATGTTTAATAAACTAGTAAAGTATTGTGTCTATAAAGTTAGCCATTTAAGGGATTATATAGATTTACTTCTTTATAACTTTAAGAGTTTCATAATGGTTTATTCCTCCATAGTATGAAAGCCACAGCCAACTGAAAAGACTATTGTATGCATGTCAGCTAAATATGTTTTAAAAAGACTGGATAAAAATATTAAGATCAAAGTTTGAGGTCACGTCATAAGAAATAATAATTAAAGAATCCAATGTAATAAGAGAGATATGTAATGAGGATCTTTTGTTATGATTATTTACCAGGTTATTGGTCTAATATATCCTTTGCATACTGTGTGTTCGTTGTTCATACATGAAACCAGAAGAACTAGATGGTGTCCTGCTACTACCAGTGACCACCCTGACAGGGAACACAACAGAAAGTCCTGGACCCAGCAGGAGGAAAATGGAAAAGAGAACTCAAATTCATGTAAAAAGACCAGAATTAATGATCTGACAGAGATTAGAGGAGCCCCCAAACTCTGGCTCCCAGGAGCTCTGTTAACCTAGAATTGGAACCATTCCTAAAGCCCACACTTCTGACGAAGATTAGACAAGCCAATAAAACAAAAAATAATACACTTGAGGAACGTGCTTCTTAGTTCAGTCAGATACACAAGAATAAACCGGAAGCGCCTGTCCAAAAGCTGGATGAGAAGGCAGAAAAGGACAGGAATCGGTCGAAAGGACACAGGGAACTCAGGGTGGAAAGGGGAAATGTGCTGTCACATTGTGAGAATTGCACCTAATGTCACAAAACAATACGTGTATAAATTTTTGAATGAGAAATTAACTTGAGCTATAAAGTTTCACCTAAAGCACAATAAAAAAAGGAAAAAATATTTGAAAAAATCACTACTCTTGTAAAGTGTACATTTTGATGTCTATCATATTAAAACAGAAGTCTATTTATTGGTCTAAAGTAGTGAAAATTAGAAATAGAGGGTAGATTTCATTCCCTTCCTTGTCTTCCTTTGAAAATTTAGATATTTCTCACTAATAAAATAGGACTGTAGAACCTTCAATACCAAAAATAATACATGTAACAGGATGAGTTATTTTTTAATTGATTCTAGCTACCTCTTACTCATAGGACATCAGCAATTCCACGGAGGGCACCAAGAAGCTTTTAGGAGTAGCTTGTATTTATTGGTGTCCCTTCAAGCATCCCTCTTGCTTGGCTGGCGCAGAGGCATTGTGGTCTTAATGACTCTGTGTTAGCAATCAACAAAATAAATATTTAGTCATTTTCTTATTTGACCAGTGGGAAAATCTTAGTTTAGTCAATTCTTAAATTATCTGGCACTCTAATTTGATTTTTTTTTTTAAATACGTTTATCCAAAAATTTTGCTTTCCCACTCAACTTATAATATAGGGACTCTTGACTCTAACTTCAGAGGATTATAATTCTAACTAAAACACCTATCAATAAAGATCTTGAATACTACAAATAATGAAGCACATTTGGGTGATAAATAAATAAATCTTGGATGGTAAAAAATAATTTTTAGCCTAGTATAATTATCAGACTTGGTAATAAGTTTGTATATGTAAGAAAAATGTGAAGACATTAATATTTGCCTAACTGATATATTTATACAATTATATGTACAAAGTCAGAGTATATGACAAGAGTACAAATATTATCACCACTTTGGCTTAAATTATTCTCAGTATTACAGTGTCCATGCATTACTGGATAAAAAGAAGTGAGAGTTAATATTTTAATAAATGCAAAAACAACTAAAGGAAGTAAGAAATTCTAAGCAGGCGTTTCTCTTCTCTGTAGGTATAATACCTTGCTCTCTTATCTTTAGAAAAATGCTGACTAGACAGATTATGAGGATTTGTTGTTAATGGTTTTACCTAAAAACTGAACTTCCCTTTTTAAACGTGTTTTTTATAATTTCCTTGCTGTCAAATTTCAACCTTTGATAGTACTGAGAAAACAGTAAAACTAATAGAAAAACAGTATGTTGAGTTTTTCTTACTTGCCCTGATACCTTCAAGTAAAGAGAGTTAACTGCTGAGCACAGCAGTGCTCAAAGAATTCATGCAGTGAACAGCTGCCTACTTTGGGAAAACATGTGTTTAAAAATACCTTCTGCTCCAGGTAATTTTGCTTTTACATCCCAATAAGTTTCAGCTGTTTTCAAGGACGAATTTCAGGAAAACTATATTTTGATAGAAACTGCTTTAAATAGTTTAGTGGCCAAAATTAGTGTTTGGCTATGTCTACATGAAGTTAGTAGATCAATAAGTCTGATTATACACCCACTTCTGTCAAATAACAATTTAGAGTTATTTCCATGTCCAGCATTAAAGTTTTATTTTATCGAATCAATCATATTGAAACTTTTTGCATAGATGCATCAAATTTTTTAGTTTCCCTAAGTTCTAAATTTTAAATTATAATCAAATTATTGTCTCAAGTTTGGAAATCATCATCTTAAAGGTACGTATTTAAAGATGTGGTGAAAAACAGGTATAACTGTTCACTACAGATTAGTAACCAAAACCTATTACCGTCAAGTTGATTCCGACTCATAGTGACCCTATAGGACAGGGTAGAACTGCCCCATACAGTTTCCAAGGAGCACTTAGTGGATTCAAACCACTGACCTTTTGGTTAGCAGCCATAGCTCTTAACCACTACACCACCAGTGTTTCCTATTTGTAAGTAAGCACAAATAAGCCTGTGAATAACTTGCTTATTGGGTAATCTGTCCCTGTTTGCTGTACGTTTACTACACAAACAAATCTGTGGTAAGAAAGGTATAAACTTGTAAACATTAAGGTCATTCCCTGTAAAAAGTTTATAATGATTTAGGGGCTCTGAAACACAGACACATCACTATTGTATAAGGTAATGATAAGTGTGAATAGTAATTAAACTGATTGCTACACTGGTACAAAGGGGTGGAGTGTACTGTAATTAAAGTCAACGAGTAATCCATCATAGAAGAGGGAGCGATTCAATCTGATTTTGAAGTATGGGGGAAGTATTTAAAGACAGCAGTGAAGCACTGTTGGAGGAGCAAACATATTAGAAGAACAAAGACATTGTGAGTGAAAGCACAGTGCTTATTCAGTGAATGAAGTTATTTCAGTTGAGAAGAAAGTGAGCTGTGTGTGGGACCCTATTAATACAGAAGGCTGAAAAATAGACTGGGATTATTTTGAAGGCTTGAAAAAGTTCTTTAAAATGTTAACCTAGTAATTGTATGTAAGAAGGAAAATTTCTTCGCTGGGAAAAAAGTTATGATTAGACAAGTACAGATATGATAGAGAAGAGAAATTAATTTTATTTTTTTGTGATACATAGATATTGCTATAACTAATGTAAAAAAAAAAACAAACAATAGTGAGTTTAGGAGACAGAAGTACAATGATAAAGTCAAAGATATGCCAGATAGTGTAGTGTTACAGTAGCAAGGAAGAGGTCAATTCCATTCTTCTCTAGAAAGGACTGTGGAAGAAGTAATGTTATTTTGGGAAAGTTTGACTTAAAATCTGGTGAGTATGTAAAGAAGACCCTCATGGAAAGAAAGAAAATTAAACATGTATATGCTTCGATCATCATAAAGCAAAGAAAAGGAAGAGAAAGGGCTAGAAAGGATAGATGTGAACGTTTGATTGGAATAAAAATAATGGTAGAAAAATAAGATGTATTAGATGATGCTTTGTGTATATGTTTGTTGTTACAGCATTAGGTGTAGGTAGCAAGGGAAAATATAAACTATATAGAGGCAGACACATATTACAGATTTAAGATTAGGTAGGTTGTTTGTTTGCAGAGGGACTTATGACCAACCACAATTTTCCAACTAGAATACCTTCTCCTTGACCTTCTCCTTGATAAGCAGTGTTTAATAGTTTCAATTCTGTCATGATTTTTCCTAGTGTGACTATAGACGGAACATGGTATACCTTCTAATTTTGCAGCATTACCAGCCCGCACGTGTTTCAGCTCCTCCAACTACACAAACTCAATAGAGATGTTAAAGATCTAATGTGTTTTGACTCCCCTGCATAGATTATAAAAATAAGTAGATAATCCAAATACTCTTATAGAAGCCTCTAATCCAAACTTAAATATTTCCTTTTTTGAGAATATGTCATTTTCATTGCCCATTGTTTTACTGGTGTTGCATGAAACACAAAAGGCTAGATATGTTGACATGTTGGTGATTAACAATTCTCGAATCTTTGTAGCGTCTTACAACAAAAGTTCATTCTTTCTCATTATCTTGGCCCATCAATGGATGGCTGGAGTTTGTTCATCACATCTTATTCCTCTGGGGAACAGGCTGACAGGTAGTCACCACCTTCAACCTTGAAGGTCACTGTGGCAAAGGGAAATATGAGGGCTGGATTCTCCAAAGAAGTAAAATGTACAAATACGTATAGAGAGATTTATGGCAAGGAAATGGCTCACACTGGAATGTCCCAAGTTCGCGGATCAGGATAGAGACTTCTGATTCCTGTAGCCACAAGGGCTGGTAAACCCAAGATTGTCAGGTCAGAGAGCAGGGCTTTCTCCAACAGGCTATGAAGATTCATGAATTCCAAGATCGGCAGGTAAGCTGCTAGCTCAAGCCCCAAGAACCAGAGGTCAGAGGAAAAGGAGGCAGCTGCAGGATGCAGTGCAGGCAAAAGCCAGAACGTCCACTTATATTCAGATTCAGGCCACACACCCAAGGAAACTCCTTTCAACTAATTGGCTGCTCACAGCAGATCCCATCAAGGGGGTGACACATATAAACACTGACAACCATGGTCCAGCCAAGCTGACACACAATCTTAGCCATTACAAGGACTCTGAAGGATCTCATAAGGCAATAAATTGCTCTAGCCTGGAAGAGACACACCTCCTTTCTGCTCTTACTGGTGAAAACTACTTCTATGGCCACACCCAACTAAAAGAGATCCAGTAGATCCACAGTGCAGTTCTGCCATGTGTCTGGAAGACAGAGACTGAAAATGTTTGACCAACAACACTATCAAATATGTCAAAGCACACAAACTATGAAATCAGATACACCTGTGTTCAAAATCACTTTGAATTCAGAGCATCAGTTTACATTGGTAAAATGAAGATAATATCACCACTCAAGGTTGTTATAATAATTACAAATGATGTATTAAAGTCAAACTAACAAAATAAATCACATTTCAATATATAGCAGTTACTAAATTTCTTGTGTGACTGTGGAATCATAACAATATTGCACATTTTTCCACTTCTGCAGTACCCTGTCATAAGATAACCAACATGACCCCCCAAAATAACTATCACAATTCCTATTTTGTAACATAATTCACTAAGAATATGTTTAAGGGAATTTGATTTTGTTAAAGAGATTATGATAAAATTGTCTAAAAAGCTAGTAATCCTTTCTCTTCTCAATCATATTTAGTGTAAATCTAATTTTTCCATGTTGGTTGTTGTTAGATGCCATTGAGACTCATAGCGACCCTATGTACAACAAAACAAAACACTGCCAGGTCTTGCACCATCCTCACAACCCTTGTTATGTGTGAGCCCATTGTTGCCGCCACTGTGTTAATTCATCTCATTGAGGGTCCTCCTTTCTTACGCTAACACTCTATCAAGCATGATACCCTTCTCCAGGGACTGGTGCCTCCTGATAACATGGCCGAAGTATGTGAGACGAAATTCATTGTCGAGCTTTCACATGCAAATGAGACAACTGAAAACACTATGGCTTGGGTCAGCACACCTTAGCCCTTAAAGTGGCATCTCTGCTTTTTAATACTTTAAAGAGGTCTTTTGCTGCACATTTGCCCAATCCAATGCCTCATTTGACTTCTTGACTGCTGCTTCCATGGGTGTTGATTGTGGATAGAAGTAAAATGAAGTCCTTTACAACTTCAGTCTTTTCTCCATTTATCATGATGTTGCTTATTGGTCCAGTTGTGAGGATTTTGTTTTCTTTATATTGAAGCATGGTCCATACTGAATGCTGTAGTCTTTAACTTCGTGAGTAAGTGCTTCAAGTCCTCTTTGCTTTCAGCAAGCAAGGCTGTGTCATCTGCATATTGCAAGTTGTTAATGAGTCTTCTTCCAATCCTGATGCCCCATTCTTTTCCTATAGTCCATCTTCTCAGATTATCTGTTCAGCATACAGAGTGAATAAGTATGGTGAAAGGATACGATGCTGACGCACACGTTTCCTGATTTTAAACCAGGCAGTATCCTCCTGTTCTATTCAAAGACCTCCCTTTTAGTCTATGTATAGGTTCTTCATGAGCACAGTTAAATGTTCTGGAATTTCCACTCTTCCCAATGTTATCCATAATTTGGTATGATCCATACAGTCGAATGCTTTTGCATAGTCAGTAAAACTCAGGTAAACATCTTTCTGGTAGTCTCTGCTTTCAGTCAAAATCCATGTGACATCAGCAATGATATTCCTTGTTCCACATCTTCTTCTGAAACTGGCTTGAATTTCTGGCAGTTTCTTGTCAATGTACTGTGGCAACCACTTTTGAATAATTTTCAAAGTTTACATGCATGTGATATTAATGATATTGTTTGTTAATTTTCATGTTCTGTGTATTGACTTTCTTTGTAAAGTGCACAAATATGCATCTCTTCCAGTCAATTGGCCAGGTAGCTGTCTTCCAAATTTCTTGGCATAGATGAGTGAGAACTTCCAGCATTTCATCCATTTGTTGAAATATCTCAATTGGTATTCATTCTGTCAATTCCTGGAGCCTTGTTTTTCATCAATGCCTTTCATACATTTGTCCGTGTTGGACTTTCTTAAATCAGGGTAGTGTTTATATGTTTCAATGTGTTGTGAGGTACTTTGTACCAATGGCACTTACCATATTTTGATTTTTTTTAATGAGATAGTGCCACTCACCTTACTTGAAATGCTACCATAAACTCATTTCCCTGAAGAGCATGCCTTCTTCCTCTAGTAGTAAATAAAGCAAAATCTGATCCTTGTATATTTCACTCTGATCATTTAAAACTAAGTTTAAAAAAAAAAGTTTAAGATTGTACATTTATCTATATATTTTCTATTGAATTACCTTTTATATTAACAAATTTTAATGGTATAAAACTGACTTAATACACATCTGACTTATATAAATTTAATGTTGAAAAATTAAACCTTCATTTATAAAATCAGGAAAATTTTATTTGATACTTTTTCATTGTCATTATCTTAATTTTGTTCTGTAAATTTATTTGGTATTTCCACATTATAATAATAAATGTATTAGGTTTTTAAAATTAGAAGTTTTTTTTGTCATTTGTTTTTTAACATTTAATCCCCTAGTTTTATCCAAGTGAAGCAGTCCTTTATATCTGGAGAACAATGGTCTGATCTCCCAGAACGGTATCGTTTGCATTGTTTTGATAATTCTGGGAACAGAGGAGAGTTTGAGGTGAAATGTCTCTGGAGAAAGATGCTATTTCCCTTTGATAGATAGGTTGGCCAAAGGAGAACAGAGTTAAAAGTTCTACTCAATGATCTGGAAATACAAGCCATTTAAGTAGCACTAAAGGCCAATGAACTGGAACTGTTGTAGTTACACTATTTATATAATTTAATTATTTAAAAGGATATTGAAAATGACCATTTTAGCATGCAGTGTTATTGAAACAGCAGACCAACACTTTTTTTTTTTTACTGTGTGTGTGAGGTGTGGTTAATGTTCCCTTTAATGTGATAACACATTTTTTAACACAATAAATAGAAAAAAAAAAAAAGGCTAAACTAAAAGTTCAGGGAAGATATACATACTTAGGATGTGCCTCCCAATGTCAGTAAGTGACAGTGATCTAAGCTCACAGATGCTCATCACAATTTTAAGAAGGGAATTAAGAACCTTTTTCTCAGAATGAGGTTAGTAAGATTCTTTCTCAGGTTTTTTACCCTTCTTATTTTGAACATATCATTCTTTTATAGCTTAATCCATAAAAAATATCATCTAATTGCTGTGATCTTTAGACACTGGGTATTATCTACTTTCTCACATTAGTTTTACCAGGAATCATAATCTAACAGAGGAATTATTTAGATAGAGGCTTATTACAACGTATGAAATAGGGTGACTCCGTGAGGAAAGCAAATACATTTTCAAGGTGATGTTACTCTCTGTAAGTATAGCTTGAGGTAGATATTCCATTGCTTTTAGGAAATGATAGGATTTACTCTATCTTACTGCATGTATTTAGAAATTTTAAATTATTGGTGAAATAGCTCTTCAATACACCTTTTTTTCCTATAATCTAGAATTGATCTTCCAGAAATTCAGATCTGAATTAAAGATATATGGCCTCTAGAATTTGCCTGGGTTTAAATTCAAATCCACAAATTACTGTGTAAAACGGATAAAGTATGTAAACATTTTTTTCTCAGTTTTCTAATCTTTAAATGAGAACTATAATATTCCATTGTTATATGGATTTAATAAGATTACTCATGTATAATTTTTAAATAGTGTCATTATTAATCATCATGTAATTACATATTACAACCAGTTTCCCCAAACTCATGTGGTTATGTTTAACTGTTTGATGTTGTAACGTATAGCCTATACTTGGCTTTGTTCAGATGTGGATTGCTTAAGGCCATTTTATGAACGACTTCTTAAATTAACTCAGTAATTTTATATACTTTTTTTCTATAAATCTTTAAAGCTCAACATTGGAGAATAATCATGAATATTATTTTTAGATAAATTAACCTATGGGAGCAAACCATTCAATAACATTTTCTGGTAGCTTAACCAGATCAAGAAGATGCATTTTCAAAAGAAAATGGATAAATAGTAAATAAAATATTTATAAAAGGAAGTAATTTTGCAATTAAAATTAATGACCTGGAGCTGTATGAATCATCAGGTGTAAGCCTCCGAAACAGAATAGTAGGTGAGTAGCTCACAAAAAAAGGAAAGGTTTCCATGGGTGCCAACATTTCAACTCAAGCCTAGGGATAGACCTTCATGGAAGACACTCAGAAAGCTTAGGGGACAAAATAAATGCAGGTCAAATTCAGACCTTGCTGGTAAAATCTGTGCCAGGACATAATGGGCTTGCAGGTTGGAAATCAATACATTCCCAGATTCTGTTGATGGAGAGACTTTCATGTTAAACAGTGCTGCTGTGTGGCTGTCTTTGATTCTTTCCATGAGAATGCTTGAACATATAAAAGACCTTAGTAGAAATAAGAGTTAGGGTATTTCCAAATCCATGGGGAATGAGGGAGAAGTCATGAATGAGACAGTCAGCTTTAAAAACCATTCTGCACTCAGGGAGCTGTGGGCGTAAACACAATGGAAGACCCCAAGAGGGGAATTTGGGGATCTCAGAGCCAGCATTTCTAGCCACGGGGGCTTATTGTTCTATGTGAAACTTCCTGTCAAAACAAGCATAAAACTGGACAAAATTGTCTAACAACAATCATTCGAGGGCTCTAGAAATCAACCAAAGAGAATCAAGAATTCTACCTTGATTTTCCTGTGACTTCCTGACAATGCCTTCTTAGTCCTCATTTTTTGAATTTACTTCTTTTGACAGATCATCAAATATCAGACATGTTTCACTTACTACTTCTCAAACCTGTCATTCTACAGAACTCATCCAATCATAGTTTTTAACCACATATATTAATAATTCTTGCATATATACATCTTTTAGCTTCAGGCTCTGATCTCCAATTGCTACTGGGCAGCTTTACCTGAATATGTTAAAGGGGCCCTCAGGTAACATATAAAATAACACATTTATTATCACCAGTCACAGACACGTCTCATTTTCTGTCTTATATGTCATAATCCACGTAGTGGCCACTCTTTCATGTAGTGATTCAAGTTTGTTAACTATCTGGGAATCTTCCATCTCATTCCCCATAACCAATCGGTCAACAACTCCACCCCCACTCTCAATACCTGCGGTTCTGCCAAAGTCTACACTCTCATTTTATCTTGCATGGACAATTGTAATTACTTCCTAATTCTTTCTCCTTCATCCAACATGATCTTCATTAATTCATTGAAACCTTTCATAAGTTTTGGATGCTCTGTGAAGCCTTATACTACTTTATACTATGCTTTGTACATTGAGCCTAAGTTTATTTATAGCACATGATGCTTTACTTATTTAATTTTTATCTGTCTAGCTTGGTCCATTGACAGGATAGGCAATATCTCAATCATTTTTATCTCTATGGTATCTAACACAATATCTCATAGAAAAAGAAAACATTTGATGTAGCTACTTCTTGCTATGTAAATATCTATTTATGTATTTAATTTTTATTTTTATATTAACCTGCTATCAGATACAATGAATTTTGCCCATAATGTACTTCAAGCTATTAAATAATTTTTTTCATTTAAATGGAACAAATCTGGCATTATCAGGGTAGAAAAGAATAAATCTTATTAATGTACACTGAATAAATTAGGGTGTTTTTAGTTCTAAAGGAAGAAGAAATGCAGCTCGAATAGAGTTAAAGAAGAGGAAATTTATTTTAGAAAACAAAAGAAATCCAAATATGGGGGTGGAGGTGAGGTGTGTCTAGTTTCTCTATATAAGTTAACTTACTCCACAGTCTGGGAAAAAGTAGCTACAACTGTTTCAGATGTTACATCCCAATAGTAACCCCTTACAGAGGGAAAAGAAAACAAAAAACACTAGTTTCTATGACTTTTTTTTTTAGGAGCTAGGAAAGAGTTTCAATAACACTTTAGCTAATTTCCTATTACATCTCATTGGCCTTTATTTTGCCACATTCCTATTTTTAAACCTATCATTGATAAAGGGAAAGCTGATTACCATGACTGACTTCTAATAATTATAATCTAACTCCTGTGACTTGAAATGGGGTCTCATTTCCCTGAGTCATGTGGTCATGGTTAAATGTCTGAACAAAAATAGAGTCTTTTTTTTTTGTAACAAGGAAAAAGTAGGAAATGGATGCAAGTAAAACAATCAATAGTACTCACTATACCTATAAATTAAGTGGAGCCCTGGTGGCACGGTGGTTAAGAGATCAGCTGCCAACCAAAAGATTGGCAGTTTGAATCCACCAGCAGCTCCTTGGAAACCCTGCAGGGCAGTTCTACTCTGTCATATAGGGTCACTATGAGTCGGAATCAACTAAATGGCAACAGGTTTTGTTTTATAAACTAAGTAGGTACTGAGTCCACCTTCTTCTTCGTCTACTTAGTAGAAAGGAAAGTTGAATGAAAATACATTGTTAGTAGACTCCAAAAGAATAATTACACATACACTACATTAAACTTTTATGCTATTCATATTGTTCTCTAAATCCAATCCTAGGTTTTCTCCATATATATACACACACACACACACACACGTATATATTATGTATGTATGTATATGTATACATATATATAAAGATATCAGCTTTCTTCAAAGTAACAGAGTTAATTGATTTGAAAAGCTACATGATATATGTAGTTTCACGTACATTGCAATATTTTATTTCATGGCTCAGCCTTCCTAAATCCTGAACTCTGCACTTTATTAGAGCGGGCACTGCAAGTGTATTTATTTTTTAGGTTAAATAACTATTTAGAGATGCTTTCCCATTATTCTATATTCTATATAATATTCTATATATTATTATATATTCTTATTGGAGTTTAAAAACCAAGAGCTTAAGGACACTGTGAGTTTTTGAAAGAAGACATCCTGAAATGTGAATGTTGCTGTGAGTCTTCATGTTTTGTCCACAGGAAAGAGTTTTACTTTATGAAAGGATTAGTGTCTACAGCAATGAAGTGATGTAGTTATAAGCTGAGACAGGCTGATGTCTTACTTAATTTTGTACATGTAACATTAACATTTGCATGCAAAAAAATACAGCTTTATTGATATAGGATCTAATTTCATTTTCCTATTATTTTATTCTAGAAAGTAGAGTTATCTCTGTTGACAAATTGGTAGAAAATTTCATATACATAAAAGTATGCTGAATATTACTATAATGTATTTAATAGCCATAGTTTCTATTTTCAAATTATTTGAAGATTAATTATAACATTATTTTTGTGGGGAAGAAATTTAGTGGATAATGTAGATTATTATTGCTTTCGTAGAAAATTTTATATTTAAATGAACTGTATTTCTATATAATGCAATTTCAGCATTATTTTTTTTATGAAATAAATGTGAAACCTAAATTACTGCGTTTTGCAGAATCAGTACTTATAAAGTGATATCTTGGGAATTTCATTTCTACATACTAAGCAAAATATACTATTAGGAATATTGTAACTTAAATAGTTGATTTTGTTAGGGCTGAGATGAACTTTTCATGAAAATGTTAAATATGATATTTAGAGTAAGAAATATGAGAATGTGTGGAAAAACTTCACTGATTCTGGCACTGCTAAACTTTATTCTCATATTAACAAATTTTTATATTTAAATTAATAAGTGCAACACAGGAGTGATGGTAGCAGGATTTAAGACACCTGTTTTTAAAAAAAAAAAAAAATTTTAATGTTATATTCATAATTAGCCCTCTTGAAAGGTAGAAGTATACAGTAGGAATTCCAACGTCAGAACATCTTCTATACCCCCATGGAACTGCTACTCCTTCTGAAAAATCACAGTAGTGGAATGACTAAGACTCCTGTGTAAGGGTAGTAGGAAAGGAGGTGCTTTCTCTACGAGGAACTTGAGTAGTCCTAGGAATGACAGAAAAGCAAGATGACTTATCAAGCAAAGGTATTGCCAGGGAGTAAAAACTGTTTTTCACTTAAAATTCAATTTTTTACATTTAGTTTTCACTAAAGTCACAGAGTCATTTGATTTTGTGGGGGGAAATACATATGTATATGTATATGTATATGTATATGTATATGTATATGTATATGTATATGTATATGTATATGTATATGTATATGTATATGTATATGTATATGTATATGTATATGTATATGTATATGTATATGTATATGTATATGTATATGTATATGTATATGTATATGTATATGTATATTCTTCAGTTTTCATGGACCAGGGAATCCCAGTACAGTGACTGCTGTAGTGTTCAAGCCCATTCCACAAAGTCATATTACAACTCTTAGAGTAAAATGCTACCATGATAGCAGTTATACAGGCCAGATCTCAGGGTGGCTCCAAGATAGAATGCAACTTAGCCTCTGAATAATCCCACAACATGCAAAAGACATTTAAATAACCTAGTGCTCCAAGAAGATTCTACCTGTGTCAGTCAAGGTCCAATCACTCACATCAGAAATTGGAACACAAAAAATTTACTATAATCATTAACTAGTGACAGGTGGTTAAAGGGATAAAGAAGTAGTCTAAGGAATACAAAACAATGAATGAAGAAAGGAGCTAGTACTACATCTGGGGGTGAGGAAAGATGGAAAATAAAGGAATTAAGTGCTTAGCAGACACCCCCCCTCCCCGGTATTGAGATTCAACCTTGTTGGAGAGAGTGTGGCTACCATAAGAACACTCAGGCTGCTTGTGACAAACTTGCCAGAGGGACAGGTCAAAGCTCATCTGTAAGAACAGCCTGCTCAGTGGTAGAGAAACTTGCTGGAGAGTGTGGGTCCAGAAAACAAATCCAGTGTATTAACTACCTGCTGAGGCACTCGGGACACTTTGAAAAGATTAACATAGTCTAGTTGTAAACTCCCCAAGGCAGGAACATGGTTATTTGCTTGGTAAGCTTTTTATTTAAAATGCAGTATGGTGTCATTTTGAGTATTAACAGAATGTTTTAGGGGAAAAGGGTGCTCAATAGAGGAAAAATGAGTTTTTATTTTCCATCTCACTGTATTCTTTTCTTGTGTGTATTTGATTTACATGCAAACAAACCATATATTTTAAAGAGGACGAAGGGTGATCCACTGTAAGTGATGAAAATAGCACTCAAGGAGCCAAGCTAAGGTGCATAATTAAACTTTTAATTAAGTAAATCATTATAGGTGTGCCAAATGTGATGCAGCCAAAGTGCAGAGAGTGCTATGGGGGCATGTAGTAGGTGCCACAACTGTTCTTAGCAAAGAGTAGTCAAGGACGGCTTTTTTCAGAAAAGATGGGCGAGGCAGGTAAACAACAGTTAGCTAGGTGAACGGAAGTAGGGTGAGCTTGTAGAGGAAGCAGCTGCTTGTGGGTTGAACAATAGTGAGAATAAAGTGTTTGAAGAGCCTAGAGGAGTTGGGTAGGATTGGAAGTGAGAAATTGGGAAAATGGAAAGAGATTAGGCTTGGAGACATAGTACAAGTCAGATTATTCAGGGTCGGTGGGTTGTAGATCACCCTAAGGAGTTAGATTTTTATGAGGAGGATATTTGGTAGGAGTGGGTCACTGAGTATTACAAATGGTTAACACATTGGGCTGCTGACAAAAAGGTTGGTGGTTGAGTTCTCCCAGAGACACCTGGGAAGTAAAGTCTGGTGATCTACTTCTGAAAAATCAAGTCACTGAAAACCTACGTAGGGTCGCCATGAGTGGGAACTGACTCAACAGTTATTTTATTTTTGTTTTTTAGACAGTCAAAATATACCATTTTACAGTAACTCAGAAATGTACATGTTTTCAAATTTTCACATCTCTGAAATTGGAATTAGGCTTAGATTTGGTGATATTTTTCTTTCGTACAGGTGCGTAAGACAATAAATAGTGTATCTGATAATCAATGGATTTTTACATTAGATGAAGTACAGTTGTTTGGGAGATAAAAGCTTCAGAACTTTGTGGTGTCATGGAGCTCAAGGATTGGGGGCTTGAGCACCTGGACAATGGCGGGGCTCCAGGTTCCAGCAGAGAAAAGGCTTTATGGGAACAGTTTTATTTTTTAACTTTTTTTTTTTCAAATATGGCACAGTCACAACTAGAAAAAACACCAGATAATATGCATCATGAGCTGAGTTGCCTATTTTAAAGATTGTTAAGCAAGAGATGTAGATCTTAGTTGTTGATATAAAACTTGTTTTATGTGTAGATGAGACATTAACCAACTTGGTCTCTTGGTCTGCACGGTTCTCCCTTTTATGTTTGCATTCTACTCTGTCGGTTTGTACTACTGTGATAGTTTGTGTGTTGCTATGATGCTAGAAGCTATACTATTGGTATTGCAAATACCAACACTTAAAATATGCCACATAGAGTTCTAAACTGTGAATTTTATTATATAACATAATATAGTTTTCCAAAGAGCGCCTGTTTGTTTTGGGTTTTAACATAATATACAATGCATATTATTTGATATAATAAATAATTCATAATATAACAGATAATTGATAATCAATTATCCCCATTACCCCATTGCCGTCGAGTCAATTCTGACTCATAGCGACCCTATAGGACAGAGTAGAACTGCCCTATATAGTTTCTAAGGAGCGCCTGGTGGACTCGAGCTGCCGACCTTTTGGCTAGCAGCCATGCACTTAACCACTACACCACCAGGGTTTCCAATTATCAATTCCAATAATCAATTATACATAATGTTATTGTTGTTAGGTGCCGTTCAGTTGGTTCTGACTCATGGTGACCCTACGTACAACAGAATGAAACACTGCCCAGCCTGAGTCATCCTCACAATTGTTGTTATGTTTGAGTCCATTTTTGCAGCCACTGTGTCAAACCATCTTGTTGAGGGTCTCCCACGTTTTCTCTGAACCTCTACCTTACCAAGCATAATGTCCTTCTCTAGGGACTGTTCCCTCCTGATAATGTGTCCAAAGTACATCCTTGCCTTTAAGGGTATTCTGGTTGTACTTCTTCCAAGACAGACTTGCTTGTTCTTCTGGCAGTCCGTGGTATATTCAATATTCTTTGCCAACACCGTAATTCAAAGGCGTCAATTCTCCTTCATCTTCCTTATTCTGTTTCCAGCTTTCTCATGCAAATGAGGTGATTGAAAATATCATGGCTTGGGGCAGGCACACCTCAGTCCTCCAAGTGGCATCTTTGCTTTTCAACACTTTAAAGAGGTGTTTTACAGCAGACCTGCCCAGTGCAACAAGTCATTTGATTTCTTGATTGCTGCTTCCATAGGTATTGATTGTGGATCCAAGTAAAATGAAATCCTTGACAACCTCAATCTTTTCTCCAAATATCATGATGTTGCTTATTGGTTCATTTGTGAAAATTTTTATTTTCTTTACATTAAGGCTGTGATCTTCATCAGTAAGTGCTTCAAGTCCTCTTTGCTTTTAGCAAGTAAATTTGTATCATCTGGGCATAATAGGTTGTTAATGAGTCTTCCTCCAATCCTGATAAATTATATATATATATATATACACACACATACATACGTACATACAATTTAATCCCCATACTGATTCTGTGAATCTGTTTTATTTTGTACGTACACAAATATAGAGAGAGAGAGAGACAGCTGTATGTTGGACATATCAACATAAACTTCAAATCAGAGAGAGAGATCATAACTTGAAAGTCTCTGCATAACTTGGTAACATTTTTGTTGTTAAAGTAAGGGTAATAATAAGACCTTTATTTGATCTGGGACTTAATAATAAAAGTTTTAAATAAATCAAGAAAGTGGACTTGGAGCAAAAATGTATTGAACTTTTCTATATCTGTAAATATTTTTGTGAGGAGGGGAGCAAAGTCATGATTATCAATCACAAAAATTCACTCCATACATTTAGAGTGCCTTGAACTAAACTTAAGATCAACTGAGATATTTCAAATGTCTTGTCCATGTGGAAGCAAATTTATTTTGAGAAAAATAGAAATCAGTTCACTTTCTCAAACAACATTTACCAATACACAGGCAAATAATTATGTAAAAGACTTCCTTGGGGAGAAAAAGGGCATCATTAATTATATTTTAAATGTCATCATAATATGTTTATCCAGATAAATCAAATTTATGATAAGGTAATTTTTCTACTGTTCACATTATATTATGTAATGGAAATGCTGTTTAAGGGACATTTATATGTATTTCCATTTCATGGACTTTACACCAAGTTTCAGTATTCCAGACAGTTGGAAAAGCTATCACTGCTGTATCTTTGCTTTGAGAGCATATTATTGATTCTATCTATGATTTTATATGGAGACATTGGTGAGAATGCAAACTCCTGCAATTTTATAATTGTCTTTATGGGAAACCTTCATCCATTTTATGAGAACTAAATTATGACACAATTTTTAGGAATCATTGGAGTTATAAATTTAGATTTTATATAGATTGACATGTATGAGCACCTTTGATTCTGTGTAGTTAATTGTTTGGTTTTTCTTTGTTAAAATATATAGGAGGAAAACAGTTTCAAATACAAGTCTTAAGGTCATTTAAAAGAAGTGTTGGAAGTATTTAAACAGTCATAAAATATCACATACAACCTGCTGTATAATAAACCTTCCTCATTACAATACAGCAATTACATAATTTTACTTGCAAATTGAGTTATAATCATAGATATACGTTTTAGCTGCATCTAAATCATTTGCTCAGAAAGACAGATATATTTAAAGGCACTGTTGGTCTCTGACTTCTTATATACATTCTTGGACCCCAATCTTGATTACAAGAAAAACTGTAATTACCAACAGTTCATCTCACATCAGAGTTTGTCCAGGATTATAAATGTTCATATCAAAAGATAACATTGAATTATATACTTTGGTAATAATGCATGTTGGAATTCATTTATTTTGAATCCATGTAATGATAAAAGTTGAAAACTATATAGACATGTCCCTTCATTAACGGCAAATTCAGCCATATTTAAAGGAAGAGGATGTGGTATTTAAGCATCTACGAATTCTGCAATGCAAAGAAGGCTCACCTTAGCAGCATTAAGCACAGAGCTGCTGACACAGTGAAGGATTACTCTAACTGTGGAACAGTATGATTCAATGAATGGCAAACTTCCTATCAGAGTACCATGCAGGATACTGGAACATATGGTTCTGTACTTTTTATTTATTTTTTTTCTGAATAACTACATATTCTGGCCAGAGATTTTTTTTGGTTTGTACAAAATCTCTTGGTTAATCCTCGGCCATCTGTTGTAGGATGGCAATATATGAAAATGTCAGCAGAAAGTGCAGAGCTTAAAACTTATCCGTGGGAAGATTTGAGGCTAACATAACCACAAGTAAGACAATGTGTTCAGCTTCAATGTGGTCTGGAGCTATTACATGTGGAGAGCAAAAAGGGGGTGAAACATGTCTCCCTCCATAATAGCAAAAACAATCACACAAACATTTCTGGTCTCTATTTTTGAAGTTCACAGGGTTGTAGATTCTTCATCACCCATGACAGTTAAATAGATTTACATCGTACTATTCTAACAACAACATTCTAAAAACCCTGAAACTTTTCTGAAACAAGACATTAGTAATTATTTACATTTTTACTAAAGAGCAAACCTGAGTACAATAATATTATTTAATATTTTAACATTCCAACAATCCTTGGTAGTCTGGATTTGATATCATCATATACTGGAATCTTTCATTGGTCATAAATGATGACTCAAATTTCATATCTAGTTTTGCATTAATTTTACTGTCTTTATCTTCTCTTTCTCATTTGTCTTACCACCTTTCAATACAATGCACATATTTGTTTTTTCCTTACACTGCTATAAGCCATCCTTTCATATTCCCTTTTTTAACACCACTCCTTATTTTTACTTCCCAAAATATATAAATTTCCATGAGTATTTTACTTTTCTTTAAGTTTTCTGTCATTTGCAAAGTTCATTCATCCCTCTCATGATTCAGCTATTCTAGTTAAGCACCAAAACTCCCATAATTCTCTTTAAAACTTTACATTCCAACTGACAACATTATGCTGAGCATATCAGCATAAACTTCAAATACAGACTTTACAAAAGCCTACTAACCCTCCCTAAAAGATTTTCCCACTAACTAAAGAACTAATGTAACAAAATCAACAACAAGAAATCTTAGCTATCCTTTCTGACTTGCCTATTTTGTTTAAAAGTAAGCAAATAATCTTAGTCCCAGAAGATCTAAGAATAAAATGTTCACTAGTTGTAGGTATATGTTAAAAACATATAAAAGCACGTGTGCTAATGCTAATATCAGTAGAAATTACAGGGCACCAAAACCCTGTACACGTTGCATTGGACTAGGCTTCATTTAATTTAGACAGTAAACAAGCTGAAGTGAGGATACTGTTGAATCATTATTCTAATTAAGTTGATTGGGTCCAAAAATAAGTGGTGCAGCAGTACTCTAGCTAAAATACTAGACTATCAAATAAACACATGAAAGAAAGAGGAAAAAGAGAGAGAGAATGAAGGAAAGAAAACTGGTAAGCACACTGTGAATTTGAATCATATGTGCCAAACACATAAGTAACTCCTTTCCTAGTTACTCCTACAAATCAATAGAATAGGGGCTGGAAAAAATAGATGGGCTTCTCTTGAGGGAACTAATGGGCGAAATTCCCTCTTTTTTTCCCCATCTCTTACTTCTCTCTTTCTAGAGAAAGACTGACTTAATCTGATTTACGAAACTGACTCGTAGGTCACTGCTCAAGCCTGACTCTGTTTGGGTGGAGTCTCTTTCTTGTATTGGCCTGCTTATAACTGAAGAAGACAACATTTATAAATAACAAATAAATTATAAATATTAAAATTATATAATTTGAGTTTCATCATATGTATACACCCATGAAATAATCACCACAATCAAAATAATAAACAAACCCCTCACCTCGTTTCTTTGCACTCCTTCATAATTCATCCTTCCCCACCTTGTTCCCACAAACCCCAATCTACATCCTGTCAGTATAGATCAGTTTTCATTTTTTAGAATTTTATATAAATGGAATAATGCAGTATGTATTTTTTCTGTCATCTTTCATTGGGTATAATTGTTCTGAGATTTATGTTGTGACTGCATGAACATGTTTGTCATTTGCATGTTGCATGTATCAATAGTTTGTTACTTTTTATTGCTGAGTAATATTTCATTGTACAGATCTACTACTATCTGTTAACTCATTCAACTGTGATGACATTTGAGTTGTTTCTAGTTTGGTACTATCTATTTGCGTAAAAATATTTGTCCAGTCATGAATTTAAAACAAAAAGGATCAAAATTAGAGTTTATTGCAAACATACCAATCAGGCTGACTTACTTACTATTTTCCACAACACTAAGAGCATGATATCTATAGTATTTTGAAAGAAAACAAAAACAAAAGCAGCCCCTTAAATTGTATGTAAGACAAATTAGCTTCCAAGAATGAAGGAAACAGAAAAACATTGTTAGATAAATGAAAGAACATGACGTATGTCAAATAAACTACTTCTGGAAAAATTATTAAAATGCCTCAAAACATGAATTTTAGAAAACAGAAATGGTATACACAAGTCACTAAATCAACTACAATCAACTCTAATACAGAGTAAATCTAAGCCAACGGCTCTCAACCAGGGCCAACCCTCCTCCCTCCACCACCACCACCCAGGGTACATTTTGGCAATTCCTGGAAACATTTTTGTTGTTACAACTGGGGAGATGATACTGACATCTAGTGAGTGGAGACCAGAGATTCGGCCAAGCAATGTACAGGATTGCTTCTGCTCTCCCAATAAACAATTATCTTTCCCAAAACATCAAAAGTTCTGAGATTCAAAACCTGATCTAAATAAATGTTGTGAAATCAGTAATGAAACACTGACCTCATTACCATCGAGTTGATTCTGACTCATAGTGACCATATAGGACAGAGCAGAACTGTCCCTGAGGGTTTCCAAGGAGCAGCTGGTGGATTCGAACTCTTAAGCACAGTGCCATCAGGTCTCCATGAAACACTAGGCACTTAAAAGAAAAACTATAAAAGATATAATATGAAGAAACCATTTAATGTAATACAGGTAATCTAGATCTGGATCTTCTGGTTATATTCCCAATAATTCATAAGTGCTTGAGAAAAGAAAGGTTTGGAATGAAACTGTTTAATGGTGTGTCTCAAATACTCCGGGTTCTTAGAGTTTCTAAAACTACACCTTAAAACTGATAAATTGACAAAACAAAGGCTTAAGAATACATCTGAAAAAATTAAAAGTAACCACTACTTAAAGCTAAATGTCAGAAATTGTCATCAATTCATAATGATGAGAAAAAAAGTAAAAACTGGAAATATACTACACATAGCAAAAAATGAAACAAAGGAAAAGAAAAACAAGATATAGTACAAAGAGAAAGCAAAGAGACAAAATACATAGTTTTATTTTACAAATAACTATATTTTATTCATGAGAAACAAAATGAAATCACAAAATTGTTAAATTTAGAGTCAAAAATCAAAAACACAAGGCACGGATCACATATACATCAGAAATATAAAAGACAAGGAAAAAATCACTAGGTACAAAGTTAAGAGTGATGTTTTATGTAAATAAAATAAAAAAAAAACTGACCAAACAGATAAACACATAATAATCATCAGATGCAAAAAAAAAAGGAAATAAGTAAAAATATACTGAGAAAACTTTATGCCTATTTCAATCTTTATTCTGGTAAGGTAAACGGGAAAAAGACTATCAAATAGTTTTAATATATATACATATCTTCACATATTGTTAAGTTAATAAATCTCAACAAATAAATACAGCAGTAAAAAAATATATAAAATATAGTGTAGGCTAATTTCTCAGAATACCATGACATTGAAATCAAACAATAGCAAGTGGTTAAAAGAAAGACTACATAGTACATTAAAACTTAAGGGTAAAAATAAACTCTTAAAATCAGTTTTGTACCAAAAGGAAAATCAAAGGAGAGATCACAGATTACTTTAAGAATATCAAAAATTAGAGACGTAATTACAAAAAACACAAAAATGGAACGATAGGCTGAAATTAAAATACATAGCTTTAAATCATTCTATTATTGAAACAGGAATTATAGCATAGATTTTTCCAGTATTGATTTGAAATAATTTCAAATCAATAACAAAACTGAGAAAAGCCTAAGTAAAAAGAGAACAGTTATGAATAATAACACAATATAAAGTGTGGATACAGATAAATATATTTTTTTAATTCTAAGATCAATTCACACCTAAATTCTGTGCCAGTTAGTAGGAAAAGCAGATGCAATATTACCAAAAAATTATGCCTTTCCAAAACTAAATCAAGAAAAAAAGGAGAATAAATATATATTCATATGTAAAGGAATAAAAATTGTGTAATGTTTAAATCAGTATTATCAAATGGCAAGATACCAATACTTTTTTTAGGTAAAATCTTAAATTTTCAAAGAACACATTATTCATATTTTGTGACTGTCATTTTGATTTAACCACATATATAAGCATATATATATGTGTGCGTGTGCGTGTGCGTGTGTGCATGTATGTGTGCATGTGTGTGATGTTGTCATTAGGTGCTGTCGAGTTGGTTCCAACTCATAGCAATCCTAAGTACACCAGAAGGAAACATTGCCCGGTTCTGTGCCATACTCACAATTGTTGTTATGCTTGAGCTCATTGTTGCAGCCATTGTGTCAACCCATTTTGTTGAGGGTCTTCCTCTTTTTCACTGACCCTTTACTTTACCAAGCATGATGTCCTTTTCCAGGGACTGATCACTTCTGATATGTCCAAATATGTGAGATGTAATCTTGACATCCTTGCTTCTAAGGAGCATTCTCTTTGTACTTCCAAGACAGATTCATTTGCCCTTTTGGCGGTCCATGGCATAGTCAACATTCTTCACCAACACCACAATTCAAAGGCATATCAATTCTTCTTTGGTCTTCCTTATTCACCGTTCAGCTTTCACATGCATATGAGGTGACTGAAAACACCATGGCTTGGGTCAGGCGCACCTTACTCTTCAAGGTGACATGTTTGCTTTCCAAAACTTTAAAGAGGTCTTTTGCAATCCATTTGTCCAGTGCAACGCACCTTTTGATTTATTGACTGCTGCTTCCATGGGTGTTGATTGTAGATCCAAGTAAAATGAAATCCTTGACAACTTCAATCTTTTCTCCTTTTATCATGATGTTGCTCATTGGTCCAGTTGTGAGGATTTTTGTTTTCTTTATGTTGAGATGTAATCCATACTGAAGGCTGTGGTCTTTGATCTTTGTCAATATTTCAAGTCCTCTTCACTTTGAGCAAGTATATGTCATACATACACATGAGTTACTGAGTGACGCAAACAGTTAAGCACTTGCCTACTAGCCTAAAGGTTGGCAGTTCAAACCTCCCCAAAGGCACCACAGAAGACAGTCTTCTGCTTCTAAAAGTTCACAGCCTTGAAAACCCTATGGAGCAGTTCTATGCTGTACACATAGGGTCAACAAGAGTCAGAATCAACTGTACAGCTACTAACAACAAGCACTGAAAATATGACATCACATCTTCTTAAAAATGTGTCTTTTTCCTTGGCTACGAATACAAATATTTTTATTATAATTACATGACTATTGATAAATTTGATAAACTTTTTCTGTAAGATTTCCGTTAACTAACTGAATTTCTTAAGGAGTTTAAGATTTCCATTTTTCTCATTTTAAAACATCTGTTAAATTACATCAGACAGCACATCTAAGATTTTTATATAGCGAGAAGTCATTTTTCATTTATTAATTTTAGTTCATGGACAATAAATTTATTTACTTGTTTTTCTAGAAGAAACTTACCACTATTTTATTTTACCACTTGCAGGCTTAGTAGCTGTTTTAGTTTTGCATCAATTAGGTATTCATTATGAATTGAAGTAAATAATTAATAGCTTATTGTAGTTCTTAGGAAATTTCTAAGAAAATGGCCAAGAATTTGTCTACTGCATTGTTGATTTCTTCTTTATTCCTCAGATGACATAATGTTGGCAAAATATAAGGCAAATTGCAGTGTGAAAACATAATCAATGCATGCGGGGTCTTTTATCATTAGTCATTACTGAGTAACTAATGCCAGGTTTCCCCTCCCACCATAAACTAAAACCAAATCCATTGCTGTCAAGTCAATTCCAACTCCTAGGGACCCGATAGAGCAGAGCGGAACTGCCCTATAGGGTTTCCAAGGAGCAGCTGGTGGATTCAAACTGCTGACCTTTTGGTTTAGCAGTCAAATGCTTAATCACTTGTGCCACCAGGGCTCCCCTCTAACCATTAAAAAAAAAAGAAAGCTCATTGCCATCAAGTGGATTCTGACTCATAGCGACCATATAAAGATCCATAAAACTGGACAAAATGCAAGTAGCAATTGTCTTCAGATATTGGACATAGGTGGCATATGACTACAAACCCCGGGAAAAGGAAAACACTTAGAGTGAGCTCCATCTTCATTCTGGCTTTCTCTGCCTTGGAATAATTTTCAGACGCCTGCACAGGGAACACAGCAAGACAGAACCCAAGCAGGTAATGGCATTCCCACCTAACTAAGGATGAAGATATTGGAGTTTAGGGTTCTGAAGCAGGTAGAATATGTGGAGTAGAGTATTTATTGCTGAGGAGAGAAACTAAAAGGAAGTATTCAAGATACATGTGTCATTATTCCTCATGGTCCCTGGCTCAGAGCCAGGCTGCAATCAACAATTAGAAAACGAGTTTAAAAATAATTTCAATTGTAGTGACATTAACGTGAAATATTTAGGGACATATTTAATGAAAGATGTCAAAGATCTTTACTCTGGGGCAAGACACCAGGAGCCATAATAGAAAGTAGCTACTACAAGGTTGAGAGTAAAACCTAGTTAACAGAGATTGTGCGATGCTTGAGGACGTAAAAGTTATGGACATGACAGAATGAAGCGATCTCCTAAATACCAAGACGTGCACATTAGTACTACAGGAGCCAGGACTTAAGAGTTACTTCATTGTGGTGGTGTGCTGTCAAGTCAATTCTGACTCACAGTGACTCTATAGATCAGAGTAGAACTGCCCCACAGGGTTTCCTAGGCTATAATCTTTACTGGAACAGATTGCCAGGTCTTTTCTCTTGCTGAAGCACTGGCTGGTTTGAACTGCCAACCTTTAGGTTATCAGCCGAGCGCTTAACCATTACACCACCAAGGCTCCTTGCAGAGCTACTTTAGCCCTACCTAAAAAACCCCAGACCAAACCTCAGCAAAATGAACAACCACCAGGGAATTAACTGACTGCCAGAACAAAATTACTCTCATATAAGAGAGATAAAATCTGGGCTTCTCATAGCACACTGTCCACGGCGTCTATCATAATATCAAGTATTACTTGGTACATAAAAAGTCAAGTAAATATGATCCACAGTAAAGGAAAAAACAAGATAAGAAAAACATTTCCAAGATGACCGAGTTGCTGAAATTAAAGCAGCTATTATTATAAATTAAATATGGTAAAGTACTTAAAGGAAAGTGTAGTCTTCATGAAAAGGAAAACGAGAAATCTCAAAAACAATAACAACAACAATAGACACTATAAAAAATCGAAATTGCATCATTGAACATCAAAGTGCTTGCAATTAAAAATTAACTGGATAGGCTTGTAACCAGAAGAAAGATGTCAGAAAAAGGGTAAATAAACGTAAGTTTGAAAATATAATAAAGAGAGCCTGAGTAATCAAGAGGTGAATATACAGACTCAAATACGCAAATATTTTCCCCTAAAACAAGCGATAGAAAAGTGGTAAGACTGCTGCACCTTGTCAAAGGCAGCAAACGGGCCAGACCTAGAAGAGCAAGGCAGTGAGTGAGTTAATGGGGGAGGAACAACTCTGAGAGGGACGGTGAGAACGGTGGCACAACTAGAAGAGGGTGATCAATATCACTGAATTGTACATGTAGAAGCTGTTGAATTGGTGTTGTGTTTTGCTGTGTATGTTTGCAACGATAACAAAAATGAAATAAAATAAAAACATGTTTATGGAATAACTTTACAGTACCATTTGTACTAGTAATCTATGTCACAAAAGTTTTAGAATAGGTGATATAATTTAAAACCAAAAAACCAAACCCACTGCCTTCGAGTCGACATAATTTATTTCCACTTAATTCATTATTATGAGGCCTCTGGCACAGTGGTTAAGAGCTACGGGTGCTAATCAAAAGGATGCCAATTCAAATCCACCAGCCAGTCCTTGGAAACCCCACGGGGCAGTTCTACTCTGTCCTATAGAGCCGCTGTGAGTTGCAATGGACTCAGTGGCAATGGGTTTATGAGGCCTTTAAATTGATATTATAAAACTGTTCACATTATGTCAAGTGAAAAAAAAACTGGTTATTTAATAAAAGGTACAATAAAATTTCGTGCAAATGTTTTGGGGAAAAAATCTCTAATACTATGAGAGTAAAAGGGTTGGAGATAATTTCTCCCTTTCTAACTTATAAAACAGTAGACACTGTCTTAACACAAACAAAGAAAACAGACTAATAAGAAACACATCATGTGGGACTAAAAAAACCAAACCTGTTTGCCGTCAAGTCAATTCTGACTCATAGCAACCCTACAGCACACAGTAGAACTGCCCCATATGGTTTCCAAAGAGTGCCTGGTGGAATCGAATAGCTGCCTTTTTGGTTAGCAGCCGTAGCTGTTAACTACTATGCCATGTGGGATTAGGCTTTAATTTTTATTGATATAAATGTTATTTTCTACTGGGAGATGAAAGTAATACCTACTGAAATATTACACATGAACTAATATTATGAAGAATAAGCAAATGATAATGGCATTTCATCTCGTAAGAGTTTCATTAAATGGTTTCTCACTTTTCTGAGGCTATGGGTATTCCCACCAAAAGGAAAAACTCTTTCAAAGAATATTTCATCTCTGAGTTCCACTGTTTGATAGAATATTTTTGAAAGTTGTTTGCTTGCTTTGTCAAATAAACCTTTCAAATGTTCCCAAATTACGATTGTAAAAGCAAGAATGCACATTCCATCAATAGTATAATTTAAATAATGGACTCATAATCCACAAATGTGAAAACCCTGGTGACATAGTGGTTAAGAGCTACGGCTGCTAATCGAAAGGTTGGCAGTTCGAATCCACCAGACGCTCCTTGGAAACTCTATGAGGCAATTCCTCTCTGTCCTATAGGGTTGCTATGAGTTGGAATCTACTCAACAGTAAAGGGTCTGTTTTTTTGTTTTGTTTTTTTAATCTGCAAATAAAGGTTAATGAAAGTTTTTAGAAGATCTTTATTAAACTTTAAACTGCATGTGTACTGATGCAGACAAACACTGGACTAGAGATTTGCTTTGCTCTGTGTAGTTAAGAAAAGGAATTTGGCAAGTAAATTAATAATGTAAATAAGATATGAGAGAAAATGGCCTACTTAAGGAAAGAAATTCTTCAGTTAGATTAGAAGGAATTATTTGCATACCAATTATAATTAAAAATGAGTTTGATTTCAGCAATAGAGTTTGGCAGGATTTCTACTTGGCAGTATTTGTACATTAGCTTTAATTGCTGAGTGCCCTGGGAATGACTGAAATTCTTTCTTTAAAAACAATTTCTACATTTCAGATTATTGTTATGCTTCCTATACTTGGGCTGAATTAATGAGATTTCATTATGTTTACATTAGTGACTCTTAGGTACTTTTCTTTTACCTTACAGAAGCAAATCCCTGTCTACACTCATTCGAAAAGAAGCGCTTTCATTATGAGGCAGTGAACTCACTGTAACCAGAAATGTGAATCCATATGTTAAATGACTTAACAGGTAGGGAAGTAATAGACCGCGAAAAGTCATATTCTTATCCTAAGGTTCTATTATGTTAGGATTTTATCATGAAATAGAATTCAGGTTGCACAATTACTGAATTCATCGATTATTACTTGAACATTTATTTCTCTAACCAATTATGTTTGTGTAGTGAGATGTCACTCCTCTGAATATAAAAAACATACTCACCTCATAGGTGTCCAAAAAATCTGATAACACATTCAGGAAAGCTTTTCTATCTCCTATTGCCTTCCTTATAGGAATGCGATAACTCATAATCCCCTTAGAGGTAACTCCAGCAACAAAGAAGTTAGTAGCATTCTGAGATGTTATCATGGGAGAGTTATTATATTCAGAAAGTTGTACTCCTTCCCTTTTAAATATCACACTTTGCATAACATTTTTGCTTCTGGGTCAAGAATTGAACTTATGATTAAAAGAAAAAATAACTTGGGAACTGGCACTGTCAGTCACATCATTTTTGAATAATAATAATGGTGATAATGATAAATACATTTTTGAGTGCTTTTCTTTTAAAAGTTCAAAGCACTTAATGAAGGCCAAGAACAGAGAATTGCACTTATTTTATCTAATACAAGAGTAGGGTGGTATAGTGTGGGAAATACATTTATGTGAATAAAAAGCACTTTTCTCAAGAATTGACAATGGCTGTAAAAGAGCTGTGTGCCCTTACTACGGTGGTTACTCATTTCAAGCGCACAGATCCCAAAGGCCATCTGGAATCCATCTGTATGCAACCATCGTCTTTTAGAACAAACCAATGTACGAGTTTCTGAATAAATAGGACCAAGGTGATACATCTATCTCAACCAGACCACTTTTTTTTGGTATTTTAAGAGATACATTTTACCCAGTGGTAATTCCTGACATGCCTTATTCAGCACAGACTGGAATTCAAGCTTTTCATTTATTTTTTTTAAGATAGATAAGGAATATTACTTGGATTTCAGTTATCATTCCATTTAATTAAACCTAACCCTGGTGGTGCAGTGGGTTAAACACTCAGCAGTTCAAACCCACCCGCCACTCTGCCACTGAAAGATGTGGCATTCTGCTTCTGCTTCTGAGATAGGGAAGAAAAAAGGACTGAGACCCCAGGCAAGGAGTCCTGCAACACTTCCAACTTGCAACTTACTTACAATACTATGTGTTTGGCTAATGCAAAACCCCTATAATTGAATGTGTGATAAGGAAAGAACAAACCATGTACTCCCTTGTGAGATGTTTTTCAGAGGAACCGGCCCTGGAGCATGCGCAGACATCGGCAAGGTGACCCACGGCTGTCTTCTGCTTAATGCAAGTACCCGCAACAGGAATAGAACTAGCACCGCAGGACGGACTGCAAGTGTGACACCCCATAATAAGTGCTGCCACTCTGTCCCAGGAGCCTTTGCTATGTGTTCCATCTTGGATTCCAGATGCGTGAGCAGCCTAGTTTAATATGCACTGTCATTCTGAGAAGTACCTGCCCCTTGAAAGAAATCGACTGAATATTCATTACCCTATTATCCTCACCTCACCAAACCCATATAAGCCCCAGAAAAACCTTTGTTCTGGGGAATAGAGGCTAACGTTGCTTGGTCCCTCTCTGTTCCCGGCTGGAGAGCCTTTACTATCGTTCCATTCCTAATACACCTTTGTTCCTTTGGAATCTCTGAGCCTCTCCTGGTCATTCTTGGTCAGTAGAAGGCAAGGACCTAGGCCGGGCTTAGTCTGGAGTTGGGAAGCCTTGCCCTTCAACACTTCCGTAAGGATTTACACCTTTGGAGACCTTCTGCTCTGTCCTATGGGGTAGCTATGAGTTGGAACCAACTTGATGGCAACTTTTTTTTTAATATTATTTATGTGTTTAACATAAAGATGAGTTCGTTATTAATATTTTGAGAAGTGATAGAAGCTTTCCTGTAATATTGCAAAGATAAATTTAAGTCTCAAAGACTCTTAACTTCTAATCTTGAGAATATGAGTGCTAGTTATAAGAAATGAACTTCTAATCTTGAGAATATGAGTGCTAGTTATAAGAAATGACATTTGTTATATTGATTGTAAAGAATGTTCAATTATAAATGTAAAGCATTGTGTCGTAACAATTTGGCTTTATAAACCATCTTCATGATAATTAATTAATCTACTAATACCTCACCAATCTGTTTCTATTAACTTAAGCAATATTTTTTAAGTGTAAAGCCAAAAAACCAAACACATTGCCGTCGAGTCCATTCCAACTCACAGTGGCCCTTTAGAACAGGGTAGAACTGCCCTACAGGGTTTCTAAAGAGTGGCTAGTGGATTCGAACTGCCAACCTTTTTGGTCAAAAACCGAGCTCTTAATCACTGTGCCACCAAGGCTCCTCTTTTTAAGTATAGCTCCTTAAAATTAATTATATAGCTAATTTATTTTAAAACTTAAAAAGATAACTGAAACTTAAAAAAAAAAAAAACTTACTATGTATTTTTAAATAGTGCTATCAGTTGAACCAGGTGCCATCAGTACTCCACTGTTACTTGACCTGACTGAGGAACTGTGATGACCAACATCCAAGTGCTTTCATGTTTTGAGAAGATTTATGTCAAGTGTAGTTCTGTGTCTTACCCCATGTTCTCTAGAAAACAGAGTCTGAGAAAAACCTTAAGTAGTAATGCTTAATCGGAGGTGCAATTGGTATGACACAGGGAAGAATGGAAGACCATTATATGGTCATGTGTTACTAAACAGGACACTATTTTATGAAGAGCAACAGCTGGTCACTGGGTTATGTGAGTTGGCTCTGAGCAGTCTCTATGGAAACTCTGTGCCTGGGGGGAAATATGGAGAGGAAATTTCTCTGTTGACTCCCTATTGCTAGCTGCCCACCTCCCCCCCCCCCACATTGGTCAAAGCCAGTCCTAGGGAAATTAACTTCTCTACACTTCTGTGTCACCTGGTCCTTCTGGCCACTGTTAGGGAATGAATATTGGTCTCCTACACTGAAACATAGTGCTATATATCAGTCCTGAAGTAACTGAAGTAGCCAAAGACTTTGAATGCTGGCCTCAGGAGGTAGAAACTTGAAGGCTTATAACAGAGGTGGTTCCCATGGCAGCTTCAGGGACGGAGCAAGTCGCCAAGAGCCAGGACACAGATAAATTTTAGAAATCAGATGTAGCACAGAAGATACGCTTGATACAGTCCATTTTATATGGCTTTCAGATCCAATTGTGCACTTCTACTGTATCTGCCTTTCATACAGCAAAACAGGTCAACACTTCTGTAAAAGCCACCTCTTGCCCAATTGTGGAAGTATAAGTTAAATCAGTCAGGGTCTATGTGGAGATTGCTCTCAGTCACCTAGAAGGGTTAAGAAAAAACATTAAACACAAACAAGGTGAAAAAAAACTATAGCTTCATTGTTGAAACACCCCTCGTTACCACCCACTCTAGATTTCTTTCACTTTTTGCCAACATTTCAACAGCTTTGTTTCTAAAACTCCAATCCATTCTTTTCTCTGTGAGAACTACCGAAAGCCTTAGCCCATAATGCAACTACACCTGCATTTTCCTACCAAAGAAACAGCCCTAGTGGCAAAGGGGGCTGCTAACCAAAAGGTCAGCAGGTCAAAATTACCAGTCCCTCAGGAAAGAAAGGTGTGGCAGTCTGCTGCTGTAAAAATTTACATCCTTGGAAACCCTATGGGGCAGTTCTACTCTGCTCTATAGGGTCACTTTGAGTCAAAAACCACTGGACTGTGAGGGGCTTTTTGTTTTATAGGAACCCAGGGCATGTGGGACTGTTAAAAAGGTTCCACTCTTTGCAAAGAAATTCAAGTCAGGACTTCCCTCCTGTGGTGCTCTGGACACCCACCCACAGCCAATTATCCTCTTCTCAATCTTCCTGAGGGTGGTAGGGAGGGGTGTTAGATGTGTATCTCCAAGTCTTTCCTCCAATGGCCATTCTAGCCTCCATCACCGGGCAGATTTTAAGACCAGACCCCCATCGGCCTTGTAGCGTCAAAATTAGGACCTGTTTGAATTTGTGCTATTATCCTCATTGGAAAGAACTCCTGCACTAGAGACACTTTTAGTGGTTTTGTTCTTTTTTGAAGGTCGTTACTATGGAAGCTTGTTAATAAGCCCCAAGTCAGAGACCTGTTGGAGTCTCCCGGACTCACCCAGCTGGAACCACAGAGCAGGCAGCAAGTGGGAAGTAACTCCTCTTTTCTTATAACTTTGGGATCACCCAGAGCTTCAGATAGAGGGGCCGTAGACTGAGGCTTAATCCCAGAGCCGCTGGCTGCTCGCTGACAACTGGGTTGGGACAATTAATGCCAGGACCACACGGGAATGGGCACGTTCCCAATGTTCACTGCACCCTTCCATTCTTGTATGAAATGGAAGGGGATGTTCTTTTCAGTATTCTTTTCTAACCCTAGAAGAGCCATTTATCAGTATGTAAGTACCTCACGGGATTTCAAGTAAATAACACTGTTCGAGGATGACCTAACGTGTTCACTCAAGGGGATAAACTCTTCCTCTCGACGCATTATTGTTGCTGTAGTTTCCGTTGTTAAATTACACAAAGGCCAAAACTGCCCTGCCAATTTGTTTTCCCAAAATGAATCTGAGTGACATGACTTTCATTTGTGTCTGAGAATGTGCATTATGTCAGATACTTCTTTATATTTTTCATCCTAGATGCATTTAAAAAAAATGTAAAATGGATTTTCTTATAATGTATTTGTTTGCTACCTTAGACTTGCTGTGGTCTTTTTGGTCTTAGACTGTTTTTGGTGACCAAAAGATAAAATGTGTAATTAAAAGAGGTTTTCCAAAATGATACTCCATTTCATGCCATTTACTCTTCAAAATAAAGTCTTTCACAATCTCTTGTCTTCCCTGTGAAGTAGGCAATCATGAAAGGGTTATTAGGGGTTATTAACCATCCCATAATAGTTGTTTTTTTAGAAAAGTCTACTCTTGCTACATTTTTGTTACAACTTTTACAGCATTTCACCATGATTGGTCAAATCCCCGGGTTTCTTCTCTTCTCCAGGCAGGGGGCAGAGGCTCAGGCACACTAACTCAGAATCTACCAGCTATGTGACCTTCCTGGGGTGGCAGTAGCAACCCTTTGCCTTTTTTTTAGGGCTGTGCATAATATTTTTAGAGCAGTGCATGAAAATTCGTTCATTAAAATTATGCCAACTGCGCATGCATCACAAGACTGAAGATCCTCCCCCAGACTATTCATGCATATGTATGTTACTCCCTATAAAAGGAGCGAATCTGCCCAGGTTCAGGGAGCTGGCAGGCTTAGGCCACAAGACCCTGCCTGCCTCCCAGTTTGTAAACCGTGGGTAAACCTTTCTGTGTCCAGCCTTGTGTCTGGCTGACTTCAATTCGCTAGTCTGCTTGACAAGAACCTATTAGTTCATGGCTTCACCTGTACCCGCTTTTTGTCTGTAATACAGTCTTTTCAAACATGGTCGACTCTGTAAACAAGTGCTTTTCAAAATTTGGTTCTCAGAACAGTACTCCTAAAAATCCTCCTCCAAAGGAAGTTGGTTATGTTTGGGAAGCCCTCTGGGATTAAATATGAATGTTCTTTTAAGCTGCCAAGTTTGTGGTAATTTGTAGCAATAGAAAACAAATAAATATGATAAGCAAGTATATGTTCAATGTCACAGCATTAACATGGGAGAAATTAAGGGAAAATTGTCTATTTACCCAGGTTTTAGGGAAAGATCACTAAATTTTTGCTTTTAAGAAAGTTTTTTTATGGATTGGAGTTCAAAATTCACATGAATTTTTAAGATAAAATGTGAGTACGCTAAGATACATAATGTTTTTTAAACTCTGAGATCTCCAAAGTTTATGGTTTTCCTTCCCTCTAGCCTTAAAAAAAAAAAGAAATGAAAGGATGAATGGCATTCCTCCATCCTCCATGTCTGAGACAGTTTTGACAGTGAATAGCTATTTTAAACATACTGTTGAGACCCACCAAGCCAGAAGATAACCCAGGGGCTTTTTGAGGCTGCAAGGTATCAATTTCTAAGGTAAAAATAATTTTATCAAGATATGCCTCATACGTCGAGATTCCTTCTCATAAATAAACCTGTGATTTTATGAGCCATAGCAGTGCTGAAATAAAAATTTTAGATTTTCTAGCTATATGACTAATGAGGTGTAAAAACTTTAAAAAACTCCAACATGATGTGGCTTCCATGGGCTTTCTTGGATGGCACATGTAATTCATGCTCCCAAAATGCATCCTAGTGCCAAAAAAGGGGATTTCTCAGGGAGCTCCACCTGACTGCTGTAGGGCACCTAGGTACTTCTGCTAGCACTTGTAATTTCTCCCAGGCCCCAGGGGAGGGCGCAGGAGTGTGGAGGAGGTCTGGGTCTACCGTTGCCTGAATCAACAGGTGCCTCAGCAGTGGGAGAGGCAGGCTTTCTCAGCCTTTCAGCAGCCAGTGGCAGTGGCTTCTTGTTTTAAACATTGCTTGGTGTTGGGTAGGAGACATTTGTGTTAGTGTAGAGCTTTTTGCCTGAGAAATTAAGAGTAGCACTCCCAATCTAAATCACTCTAGTACCTTTTTCAACATACAAGTATACAGCAATCACAATAAAACTATTGAGTTAGAATATTGGTGGTGTAACAAGGGCGTATGCGCTCAGGTAAACTTCCCCTAGTAGGTGTTGAATGCTAAATGCGACATTAGAATTAGTACCTTAAGATGTCAATAAATGAGGACTAGCTTTAGTATTTGAATACAATCAAATTAAAGCTTTATTGGATTCTGTTTTTCATTTCAATTTTTTTAAATAATGGCACATCATGTAAGTGACTGAAAGGGGCATATATGCCCTTTTTAATGTGAGGTTATGCAAGCATTATAAAAATATTGTGACATTATGCATCAGAATTCTTAAATATATTACTCTTTGACTCACTATTCCACTTTTAGAAATACATTATCAGGATATAATCAAGATGCAATACCAAAGTGCTTCTTCACTGTTAATATGATGTTATTAAATGTTCTAGAAATATCCCCCAACGCCTTCCCCTAGACTGCCTGTGCAATGTCTACTTTTCTTTAGAGACACAGTTGAACAACTCACATTTTATCTCCTCCAAAGGTGTTTTCCTGACTCCTCACATTTCAGCCTGTCTGCGTCCTTGTCTTACAACATCCATTAGTAAGAAGTGAGGGCAGATATGGTCTTATTTATCTTAATAACTCTCACAATCCTTGAAACAAGATATTTCTTGAATGAATAAAAATAGAAACTACATCTTGTCTCCTCAGATTAGGACAGCTATATGTCATAATATCAATATTGGTTTACATATATTCTTCCACTGATATTCATCAGTGATATTTTATGTTTTTAACTAAAAAACAGAGTGCTTGTTTTTAAAAATAAATACCTGAAGTGATTTTTGGAATAATTTAGTAGGATAGATTTCCTTTTTTGCATATATTTTTTGCACAAAATTGGGTCTAGGGATAAATTCTAAAGGCAAATAGAAGCTTAAGTGCCTCATATGAGATGGATGTGTTACTTTCCAAGCGATCCCTGAATTGGACAACTTTTTCGTGCCATTGATTTATCTTTAATTAGCCTGGTGCTGTACCGTCGACAACTTTCTGCTTCTCTGAAATAGCTTAGTGTGTTCATTTAGATTTTATCTCAGAAGTTAAACTTTTCTGAAATTACATAGGGATTCATTTTATTTATTTTTTCAATTAAGAAATTGTAGTTGAATTTTGGGGTAAAGTAGGAAAGCTCCTAGCTGCTTGTGGCTGCTTTCAGAATGGTAATGGAATTGGCTTTGCCCAAAGGATTGGCAATATGGATATGTATGTGACTTCTAGACAGCTTGTGAGTTTATGAACAGTGAGACAAAAAAGAGGATGGGGACATCAGAACCTTGCCAGAGCTTGTGTCTGAATTATTTGTATATCCATTCTAGCTGTTTATTTGAGCAAAGTTTCTTGAGATTTTAAAACGAATGTAAAAACATATAATTCTGAGAATATATCCTGACTTCCTACCTAGTGCTGAGGTAGGACATAATCCTTAAACAGAAAAAAAAAAAGCATTCTCAAATTGTTGAAGGCTGACGTTTTATCTAAGATTGAATTTATTTGAGTGGCTTCTTTATGCAGAAATGGGTGAAGGGGCAACATGAGGGAGATAGTTTCCAGCTCTGAGAAAAACCAATCTCCCAAAGTGCAGAGCTGTGGAGGAAAGGAAACATGCATTCTTGTGAAGTGACAATGATTTCTGATTGGAAATTTATTTATATTTTTTAAATGTGTATACGGTAAAATTCGTTCTTTGTGGTATACACGTCTTTTTTTTGACAAATGCATAAAATCATGTATTTACAACTATAATTCAATTAAAAATAGTTCCATCATTCAAAACAAAAACAAAAAAAGTGCTCAACCTGTGTAGCCAGCACTGTCTCCTTCAACCAAAGTCCCTGGAAACCACTGATATTTTTTCTGTCTCTTTAATTTTTCTTTTTTCATAAAGTGACTATGGCTTCTGTCAGCAAAATGTTAAGTGACAAAGGTCATTTCTGTTGAATGGCTGACTCATATTCTATTATATGACACAGCGTAGCTTATCAGTTCACTAATTGAAGGCATTTGACGCTTTTGCACTTTTGGATAATTTTGAATAAAGCTTCTAGAGTCATTTGCCTTTAGGCTTTTGTAGACATAGCTTTGTTTGACTTGGTTAAATACACAGCAATGGGATTGCTGGGTCATATGGTAAATATATATCTAACTTTATAAGAAAATGCCAGAGACTGTTTCTAAATTGGATGTACCGTTTTACATTCCCATCAGCAATGTTGAAAGACGCGGTTGTCCTCCTTCTGCACTGGCACTTAGCGTTGCCATTTTCGTTATTTTTCAGCCGTGGTAGTACTTGCGGAGTGGTATTTCACTGTGATTATAATTTTCATTACCCTAATGATTCATTATGTTGAACATCTTTTCATGCCATCATTTGAAGTGGATATACGTTCTTTGGTGAGCTTTCTGTTCAAGCGTTTTCCACATTTTGTCCGGTTCTTAGTTTTCTTATTGTTGAGGTTTTGAGAGTTCTTTATATATTCTGAATATAAGCCCTTCGTCAGATACGTGATTTGGAAATATTTTCTCTCAGTTCACTGCTTGTCTGCTCATTCTTCAAACAGTGTATTTCACAGAGCTTTTGGTGACATATCTAAGAGCTTTCTGCCTAAGTCAAAGTCACTGGGATGTTTCTCCTCTGTTTTCTATCAGAACTTTTATAGGTTTCTGTTTTACATTACGTGTGTTATCCAATTTTAGTTAATGTGTTCATAACATCTGAGGTGGGTTAAAGTTCATTTTTTAGCATGAGGAAATTCAGTTTTTATAGCACTATTCTTAACAAGACACCTCTTAGTTTATTGATTTGCTTTTATTTAATATATAATTTTTATTGTGCGTTAAGTGAAACTTTACAAATCAAGTCAGTCTCTCACACAAAAACCCATATACACCTTGCTACACACTCCCAATTATTCTCACCCTCATGAGACAGCCGCCTCTCTCCCTGCACCCTCTCTTTTTGTGTCCATTTCATCAGCTTCTAACCCTATCCATCCTCTCATCTGCCCTCCAGGCCAGAGATGCCAACATAGTCTCAAGTGTCCACCTGATCCAAGAAGCTCACGCCTCACCAGCATCCCTCTCCAACCCATTGTCCAGTCCGATGCATGTCTGAAGAGTTGGATTCGGGAATGGTTCCTGTCCTGGGCTAACAGAAGGTCTGGGGGCCATGACCACTGGGGTCCTTCCAGAATCAGTCAGACCATTAAGTCTGGTCTTATGAGAATTTGGGGTCTGCATCCCACTGCTCTCCTGCTCCCTCAGGGGTTCTCTGTTGGGTTCCCTGAAGGGCAGTCATCGGTTGTAGCTGGGCACCATGTAGTTCTTCTGGTCTCGGGATGATGTAGTCTCTGGTTCACGTGGCCCTATCTGTCTCTTGGGCTCATAATCACCTTGTGCCCTTGGTATTCTTCATTCTCCTTTGATCCAGGTGGGTTGAGACCAATTGATGCATCTTAGATGGCTGCTTGCTAGCATTTAAGACCCCAGACATCACTCTTTAAAGTGGGTTGCAGAATGTTTTCTTAATAGATTTTATCATGCCAGTTGACTTAGATGTCCCCTGAAACCATGGTCCCGAGACCCCTGTCCCTGCTATGCTGGCCTTCGAAGCATTCAGTTTATTCAGGAAACTTCTTTGCTTTTGGTTTAGTCCAATTGTGCTGACCTCCGCCGCATAGTGTGCTGTCTTTCCCTTTACCTAAAGTAGTTCGTACCTACTATCTAATTAGTGAATGACCCTCTCCCACCCTCCCACCCTCCCCCCCCCGTAACCACAAAAGAATGTTTTCTTCTCAGTTTAAACTATTTCTCAAGTTCTTATAATAGTGCTCTTATACAATATCTGTCCTTTTGCAACTGACTAATTTCACTCAGCATAATGCCTTCCAGGTTCCTCCATATTATGAAATGTTTCACAGATTTCTCACTGTTCTTTATTGATGCATAGTATTCCATTGTGTGAATATACCATAATTTATCCATTCATCTGTTGATGGGCACCTTGGTTGCTTCCAATTTTTTGCTATTGTAAACAGTGCTGCAATAAACAAGGGTGTCCATATATCTGTTCGTGTAAAGGCTCTTATTTCTCTAGGATATATTCCTAGGAGTGGGATTGCTGGGTCCTGTGGTAGTTCTAGCTTTTTAAGGAAGGGCCAAATCGATTTCCAAAGTGGTTGTACCATTTGACATTCCCACCAGCAGTGTATAAGTGTTCCAATCTCTCCACAGCCTCTCCAACATTTATTATTTTGTGTTTTTTGGATTAATGCCAGCCTTCTTTTTTTGTTGTTGAAGGTTTTTTTTTTTTTTTTTTGGAGTGAGATGAAATCTCATTGTAGTTTTGATCTGCATTTCTCTAATGGCTAATGATGGTGAACATTTCCTCATATATCTGTTAGCTACCGGAATGTCTTCTTTAGTGAAGTGTTTATTAATATCTTTTGCCCATTTTTTAATTGGGTTATTTGTCTTTTTGCAGTTGAGTTTTTGCAGTATCATGTAGATTTTAGAGATCAGGCGCTGATCAGAAAAGTCATAGGTAAAAGCTTTTTCCCAGTCTATAGGTGGTCTTTTTACTCTTTTGGTGAAGTCTTTGGATGAGCGTAGGTATTTGATTTTTAGGAGGTCCCAGTTATCTAGTTTTTCTTCTGCATTGTTAGTAATGTTTCGTATACTGTTTATGCCATGTATTAGAGCTCCTAACGTTGTCCCTATTTTTTCTTCTATGATCTTTATTGTTTTAGATTTTATATTTAGGTCTCTGATCCATTTTGAGTTAGTTTTGGGGCATGGAGTGAGGTATGGGTCTTGTTTCATTTTTTTGCAGATGGATATCCAGTTATGCCAGCACCATTTGTTAAAAATGCTGTCTCTTCGCTATTTAACTGTTTTGGGGCCTTTGTCAAATATCATCTGCTCATATGTGGATGGATTTACGTCTGGATTCTCAATTCTGTTCCATTGGTCTATGTATCTGTTGTTGTACCAGGCTGTTTTGACTATGCGGCAGTATAATAGGTTCTAAAATCAGGTAAAGTAAGGCCTCCCAGTTTGTTGTTCTTTTTCAGTAATGCCTTATTTATCTGGGGCCTCTTTCCCTTCCATATGAAGTTGGTGATTTGTTTCTCCATCTCATTAAAAATGTGGCTGGAATTTGGATCAGAACTGCATTAAACGTATAGATCACTTTTGGTAGAATAGACATTTTTATAATGTTGTCTTCCTATCCACGAACAAGGTATGTTTTTCCGCTTACGTGAGTCTCTTTTGGTTTCTTGTAGAAATGTACTGTAGTTTTCTTTGTATAAGTCTTTTACATCTCTGGTAAGATTTATTCCTAAGTATTTTATCTTCTTGGGGGCTACTGTAAATGGCATTCATTTGGTGATTTCCTCTTCGATGTTCTTTTTGTTGGTGTAGAGGAATCCAACTGATTTTCGTACATTTATCTTGTATCCCGATAGTCTGCTGAACTCTTCTATTAGTCTCAGTAGTTTTCTGGAGGATTCCTTAGGGTTTTCTGTGTATAAGATCATGTCATCTGCAAATAGAGATACTTTTACTTCTTCCTTGCCAATCTGGATGCCCTTTATTTCCTTATCTAGCCTAATTTCTCTGGCTAGGATTTCCAGCACAAGGTTGAATAAGAACGGTGATAAAGGGCATCCTTGTCTGGTTCCCAGTCTCAGTGGGAATGTTTTCAGGCTTTCTCCATTTAGGGTGATGTTGGCTGTTGGCTTTGTATAAATGCCCTTTTTATGTTGAGGAATTGTCCTTCTGTTCCTATTTTGCTGAGAGTTTTTTATCATGAATGGGTGTTGAACTTTGTCACATGCCTTTTCTGCATCAATTGATAAAATCATGTGATTCTTGTCTTTTGTTTTATTTATGTGGTAGATTACATTAATTGTTTTTCTAGTGTTGAACCATCCCTGCATACCTGGTATGAATCGCACGTAGTCATGGTGAATTATTTTTTTTAATATGTTGTTGAACTCTATTGGCTAGAATTTTGTTGAGGAATTTTGCATCTACATTCATGAGGGATATAGGTCTATAATTTTCTTTTCTTTTCGTGTCTTTACCTGGTTTTGGTATCAGGGATATGCTGGCTTCATAGAATGAATTTGGTAGTATTCCATCATTTTCTATGCTCTGAAATACCTTTAGTAGTAGTGGTGTTAACTCTTTTCTGAAAATTTGGTAGAACTCTGCAGTGAAGCCGTCTGTACCAGGGCTTTTTTTTGGTTGAGAGTTTCTTGATTACCTTTTCAATCTCTTCTTTTGTTATGGGTCTATTTACTTGTTCTACCTCTGTTTGTGTTAGTTTAGGTAGGTAGTGTGTTTCTAGGAATTCATCCATTTCTTCTAGGTTTTCAAAATTGTTTTAGTTTTTCATAGTAATCTTATATGATTCTTTTAAGTTCAGTTGGGCCTGTTGTAATAACGCTCCTCTCATTTCTTATTCTGGTTATTTACTTCCTCTCTTATTTTTCTTTTGTCAGTTTGGCCAGTGGTTTGTCAATTTTTGTTGATTTTTTTCAAAAAACCAGCTTTTGGTCTTGTTAATTTTTTCAATTGTTTTTCTGTTTTCTATTTCATTTAGTTCAGCTCTAATTTTTATTATTTGTTTTCTTCTGGTGCCTGTGGGTTTCTTTTGTTGCTCTCTTTCTATTTGTTCAAATTGTAGGGATAATTCTTTGATTTTGGTCCTTTCTTCTTTTTGGATGTGTGCATTTATTGATATGAATTGGCCTCTGAGCACTGCTTTTGCTCTGTCCCAAAGGTTCTGATAGGAAGTGTTTTTATTCTCATTGGATCCTCTGAATTTCTTTATTCCATCCTTAATGTCTTCTATAATCCAGTCTTTCTTGAGCAGGGTATTGTTCAGTTTCCAAGTGTTTGATTTCTTTTCCCTGCTTTTCCTGTTATTGATTTCCACTTTTATGGCCTTATGGTCAGAGAAGTTGCTTTGTAATATTTCAATGTTTTGGATTCTGCTAAGGCTTGCTTTATGACCTAATATGTGGTCTATTCTAGAGAACGTTCCATGTTCACCAGAAAAGAAAGTGTAGTTGGTTGCTGTTGGTTGGAGTGTTCTGTATATGTCTATGAGGTCACGTTGGCTGATTGCGGCATTTCGATCTTCCGTGTCTTTATTGAGCTTCTTTCTGGATGTCCTGTCCTTCACTGAAAGTGGTGTGTTGAAGTCTCCTACTATTATTGTGGAGCTGTCTATCTCACTTTTCAATGCCGATAGAGTTTGTTTTACGTATCTTGCAGCCCTGTCATTGGGTGCATAAATATTTAATATGGTTAAATCTTCTTGGCTGTACTGTCCCTTTAATCATTATATAGTGTCCTTCCTTATCCTTCGTGATGGATTTCACTTTAAAGTCTATTTTGTCAGAAATTAATATTGCCACTCCTGATTTTTTTTGATTGTTGGTTGCTTGATATATGTTTTTCCATCCTTTGAGTTTTAGTTTGTGTCTCTAAGTCTAAGATGTGTCTCTTGTAGGCAGCATATAGACCGATATTGTTTTTTAGTCCATTCTACCACTCTCTGTCTCTTTATTGGTGCATTTAGTCCATTTACATTCAGGGTAATTATGAATAGGTATGAATTTAGTGCTATCATTTTGATGTCTTTTTTGGTGTGTTGACAGTTTCTTTTTCCCACTTGATTTTATGTGCTGAGTGGATTTTCTTTATGTATTGTCCTTTCCTCATATTTGTTGTTGTTGATTTTGTTTCTGCTGAGTCTGTATTTTTCCCTGGTATTTTATTTTGATGAGTAGGGTTGTTTGTCTCCTTTGTGGTTACCTTACTATTTACCCCTATTTTTCTAAATTTATAACTAACTTTTATTTCTTTGTATTTTTGTATCTTTCTCTCCATATGGAAGGTGTATGATTACGTTTCCTAGTCCCTCTTTATTATTTTAATGTTATCTTCTTTTATATAATAATATTGCTGTTACCCTGTTTTGAGCTTTCATTTTTTTTTTTTTTTTTAAATAATCTTGCTTTGTTGTTTTGGATTTCCCTGTCCGGGTTGACTTCTGATTGTGCTGCCCAGTGTTCTAGTCTTGGGTTGATACCTGATACTATTGATTTTCTAACCAAAGAACTGCCTTTAGTATTTCTTGTAGTTTTGGTTTGTATTTTGCAAATTCCCTAAATTTGTGTTTATCTGGAAATGTCTTAATTTCACCTTCATATTTAAGAGACAGTTTTGTTGGATATGTGATTCTTGGCCGGAAATTTTGTTCCTTCAATTTTTTAAATATGTCATCCCATTGCCTTCTTGCCTGTATGGTTTCTGCCGAGTAGTCCGAGCTTATTCTTATTGGCTCTCCTTTGTAGGTGACTTTTCGTTTATCCCTTGCTGCTCTTATAATTCTCTCTTTTTCTTTGGTTTTTGCAAGTTTGATTATAATATGTCTTGGTGACTTTCTTTTAACATCTACGTTATGTGGAGTTTGATGAGCATCTTGGATAGATATCTTTGCATCTGTCACAATATCAGGGAAGATTTCTGCCAACAAATCTTCAACAATTCTCCCTGTTCTGGTATTCTAATCACTCGTAGGTTATTTCTCTTGATAGAGTCCCACATGATTCTTAGCTTTCTTCAATTTTTTAAAATTCTTTCATCTGATTTTTCTTCAAATATATTATTTGCCAAGTGATTTATCTTCAAGTTCAGAAATTCTAGCTTCTACTTGCTCAACTCTGCTCCTCTGACTCTCTATTGAGTTGTCTAATTCTGTAATTTTATTGTTAATCTTCTGAATTTCTGATTGTTGTCTGTCTATGGATTTTTCCAGCTTATTAAACTTTTCCTTATGTTCCTGAATAATCTTTCTGATTTCTTCAGTTGCTTTATCTGTGTGTTCCTTGGCTTGTTCTGCGTATTGCCTCATTTCCTTCCTGATGTCTTGAAGGGTTCTGTGTATTAAACTTTTGTATTCTGCGTCTGGTAATTCCAGGAATGCACTTTCATCTAGAAGATCCCTGGATTCTTTTTTTTTTGAGAGCCTGTTGAGGTGATCATGATCTGTTTCTTTATGTGACTTGATATTGACTGTTGTCTCCGAGACATCTGTAAGTTATTGTATTAGTTTATGCCTGCTTACTGTGTCGTAGCTTCTTGCTTTTTTTTTCTTTTTTTTTTTTTGGTATACCCCATGGGTTGCTTGAGTGAGCTAGCTTGATTATTTTTGCCTTTGGAGCTCTCGTGTCCTGTCCCCAGCTGGCTAGAGCCATTATCAGGTATATCAGTGTAGGAGTCCTTTCAGTTTTCTTGTATGAATTGAGCTCAGGTTTCCAGGTAGCTGATTATCAAGTGTGTGGTATGGGCTCTGCCCTACAGTCTTAGAGGGGCAGGGGTGATTGGCGTATATACCGGTATCTGATTGCAGCAGGAGGTCATGCTCTGAACAAGGCAGGAGGCTGAAAACTGACTCCGAAGTATCTCTGAGGAAAACGCATCTCTGTTCCCTAGAGTGTGCTGGTGGGTGGGTTCTGCAGAGGGACTGTGGGCATCCAAAGTTTTTGGTTGTAAGGACTGGGAGGTTCCAGTTATCTCTGGACCACTCTCACAGGTGGCTGGGTGATCTGAGTGGAGCTACCAGTCCTTACGTCCCTGATGTGGGTAGGTGAGGACCTTGTTTAATAGGCAAAGCAATGTCAGACGTCAAACATCCACCTCTCTACCACATAGCTGAAATGGTTGGAGTTTGCCAGCAAGGGCCTATTCTCCTGAAATAGGCCCACACATGTCCATGCAGAAAGGAAAGGTATGCAAAGTGCATGGACGGTTTTTGCCTGGACAGGAGCCGTTTCTGTCCTGAGCTTCCCCGGTTAATGGGGCTAGCAAATTATCTTTTCCCCCCCATTGCAAATTTTTTCCTTCCTCAACGCTGGGAGGATGGTTCTAGGTGCTCACCAGGGTCTATCTCAGGCCCAGGGATTCAGCTGCTGAAGCCAGCTTGGGGGTAGGGGGCGGGGATCCCGGTAAACTATAAGCAAGTACATAGCTTTTGTCAAGAGCGCTGTTCTTCTCAGATTCCAGAGGTGTGAGTAGACTGTGTGGCTGGCTGCTTCTCCCTGAGGAAACTGCAGCCGAATGCTAGTACCAGCCCGCCGCTGCTGCTGCCACCACTCCAGGAATGGTGCCTGAGGCCTCCCTGTCTGTGATTCAGGTCCTGTAACTCCTCTCCATTTCTGAACGGTCTCTTCCTCCGCCTGCCCCTCAGTTTGTTGGCTAAGCTTGATTTGATGCTCAGGGCTCCCAGCTTGTCACAAATATACTCATTTCACTTGTTTTTTTTGGTCTTTGTTGTAAAGAGGGCTTGATGCAAGCGTCTGTCTATTCTGCCATTTTGGCTCCACCTCCTGATTTGCTTTTATAACTTTGTCAAAGATCAGTGGACTATTTTTCTGTGGTTCTATTTTTGTACTCTTTATTGTGTTCCATTAGTTAACATCCATTCTTTTGCCAATAATACCACACCGACTTGACTTGATAATTGTGGTTGAGTAACAAACCTTTAAATCAGCTTTTATGAGTCTTCCAAATTTTTTTTGAAAGTTATTTTGTCTACTGTCATTTTTTTTTTGCCTTTCCATACAAATTTTAGAATCAGCTTGTGTTCAGCAAAGACACTTTTATGTTTTTCTTAGGATATATTTTATCCAGAGATTGATTTAAGACTAACCAATATCAATATTGAGTCTTCCAGTGGGTGAACACAGCATCTGTATTTATTTAGGTCTTCTTTGTTTTTTTCAGCAGTGTTTTGTAGTTTTCGGTACAGATCCTGTACATATTTGATTTTTTTTTATTTCCTTTTTCATTTTTGATGTTATAATAAATGATACTGTTTCTTTAATTTGATTTCCAAATGTTTATTGCTAGTATATAGAAATATAATTTTTTTTGTATATTGTAATCTAGCTTGTTAGTTCTAGGACTTTTCTGTGGACCCTTTCGAATTTTCTGTGTAGATAATTATGTTACCTGAGATTAGGGGTGGTTTTATTTCTTACTTTTCAAATTGTATACCTTTTATTTCTTTTGTATTCCTTATTGCACTGGCTAGAAATTCAAATATGTTACTGGTTTGGGGTCTGTGCCCTGGAGCGGTTGAGCCAATGAAACGTAGTCCAAGTAAGAAAGAGAGAGGAAGTTTATTAGGAGATGATGCCAGTGGAGGGGCTCCGACAGCAACACAGGCTGTCTTTTATGGAGTCCCCCAAAAGCAATTTTTACATCAAAGCTTATATATCATCTTGGCAAGGATTACCTAATTTTTTAACCACACAGCCCACAGATGGTCATATACATCACAAAGTACATAATAAAACTCTTTATTAAACTAAAGATATGCATGTTGGACATCTGGACTCTACTCTGTGTATTTGTGACAGGCTGAAAAAACTTACATAAGAATCTCTTAGCCAGTGGAATTGGCCTGCCAAGTCCAGTCTGATTGAGGTAAGGAGCAAGAAAGAAAGTTACAGACCAAAAGCACCAAGCAGCCTTCCTAGCTGCTGTCTTACAGGGTGAAGGCCATCTCACAAGAGAACAGAGAAGAGGAGAGAGACCAAGGCTGCAGGAGCTGAAAGGGCTCCACGCTCCTTTGGAAAGAGACTGGTGCAGATGGTACAATAAAAAAAAAAATGCTTATAGATTACTTAGTGTGTCATTATGGCATTAGTTATGTCAAGCTCTCAATCACCCATTTTGAAAAGGAAAAAACACATTGCAAGATATTAGGATCACAAAGTTTGATGATTTGTAAGAGTGATACAAGCAGAAATTCTTATCTTGTTTCTAACCTTTTGGTTGTTTTGTGCCCATTAATTAAGTTAGCCATAAGTTTTTTATACGTGCCCTTTTTTTTATCAGGCAAAAAAAAAAAAAAAAAGTCCTCTTCTATTTTTAGCTTGCGCGAATATTTGTCATGAATGAATATTGAATTTTTCAAATGCTTTGACTGCATCCATTTAGAGGATAATATGATTTTTCTTCTTTAGTTTGTTAATTTAGTGACTTGCCATAATTGACTTTTCAATGTTGAACTATATTTGCATTCCTGGGATAAAATCTCAGTCTTAACGAAAACAGGTCAAACATTTTATGGAGGAAAAAAAAAAAAAGTTTTATCCCAAAATAGAGACAAGCACCAAGTACTTACCCCTATTTGACCAACGGTAATAATGGACCAAAAAAACCTGTTGCCGTTGAGTCGATTCTGACTCACAGCGACCCTATAGGACAGGGTAAAACTGCCCCATAGGGTTTCCAAGGAGCTCCTTGTGGATTCAAACTGCCAACCTTTTAGTTAGCAAAAAAAAAAAAAATCCACTGCCATTAGCAGCCACAGCTCTTAACCAGTATGCCACCAGGGTTTCCAAATAATGGACCGTATAACTAAAAAATAAACTTAAATAAGATGGTTAAAAAAAAAAAAAAAATCCTGTAATTTCCAATCACTTTTTAAAATTGTATTTATTACTATTTGTTTCTCAGTATATATTTCTTCTAAGTCCATGCATGCATTAAGATTATGCTAGCTGTTCTTGTATGTACACACACACACACACACACACACGCACACACACAGAGGCATGTATGCATGCACTGAACATCGAAATGTATAATGTTTTAAATATAAAAGGCGTTTCTTCCGTTTTCCTTAAAAAACTACAACTGCTGTTTCTTATTACCTGTCAGATCTCCCCTGATTTGTGATATAGGAACCCAGTGTTCATCATTATTGTGGCTCTGCCACACTCAATACTTCATTTCTAGGGTCTCTACGTGTGTTCCTTTCCTAGTTATGCTGTAATAAAAATACTACAAGTGGTTGGTTTTAAAGAACCGAAATTTATTTTCTCACAGTTTTGGAGGCTAGAAGTCCAAATTCAGAGCACTGGCTCTGGGACAAGACTTTCTCTCTCATCTCTGGAAGAAGATCTGCTGGTAGATTGGATACTCGGCACTGGCTGTAGCCAAGTTGGCCTTGGTGAATGGAAGTCCACATTGCTGAATTCATACATAAAAACCTCCATCCCTGCCACCATTGCCTCTTTGCTCATGAGCCCTCTGAACAATTGCAAGACTGGCTGGGAAAAGAGGCTGACTAGCATCCACAGAACACATTATCCTATCTACTTGTATATTAAAATTGTCTGCTGAGATCACCCTTTGGTGAGCACTCACATGAGACACAAGTATCTTCAGGTTTTGCCCATTCATAGAAGTCTATCCACGTTCTCTCTTTCCCAGACCCCCTTGTCACCTGTTTTCCAATCCTGTTTCTTCCGTCTTCTGACCATCCAGCCAAACCACTGGCCACAGCCTATGAATCAGTGTACAATCGCACATCTGGCCATTTCTCCTTCCAAAGCAAATGAACAATCTGGTGCACTGCTGTAAGTTCTGCCCACTGGAAAGATTTCTGTTTGCTACTGTCCTTCAGGGAAGTTCCAGAAAGGGGCTGCAGTTCTGCATATCCTTCAGAACCATTTGTAAACCAGGCCTGAGTTTTCTCTTCCTCAGTCAACTGATCTCGGGAACTATGAGGCCACAGATGTGGGGTGGGAGAGGGAAGGTACTATAGAAGTAGTGTGGACCATGGGTATTTGGGCACTTCCTTATGTAACTTAAATGTTTCTTCAGGGCCTACTTGAACCTGGTCTAGTATATACTACTTCCGTTTGATAATGAAGTGCTACCATGCACACCTAACTTTAAGATTTTGTGAGTCAGACAATACCCAGTTTGTAATGGACAGTCAGGTTGCATGGGAACTTGATGGCCCATGGTTAAGCATTCAGGGTCTCCAAAGGTCCAGTAGAAGCCAAAAGCTTTTTCTCAAAAGGAGAGTAGTTATCTGCAGATGATGGTAAGGCTTTGCTCCAAAACCCTAAGGGTCTTCAGTTTGATTCACCAATAGGGGCCTGACAAGGGCTGCAAACAGCATCACTGTCACTGATACTTCAAGCACAATTGGATCTGCAAGATCATAGGATCAAAGTGGCAGAGGGACCACATGGCAGGCTGGACCTGTTGCAAAGCCTTCTCCTGTTCCGGACCACACTCAAAACTAATAGTTAGCAACTTTTTTGGTCATTTGGTAAATGGACCGAAATAGGTCATTGGAAATCAGATAAGCCCAGTAGACATAGTGCCTCCTCTTTAGTTTTAAGATGGGCCAAAAATATATATTTTTTTAGTTCTGAAAAATACAGTATTATTTATTGAACATCTCACAAAGAAATGGGGGAGAAAGACAAAATTGAGATCCCCTTCAATGATTAAAACCAAAAAACACATCTTAAAGAAATTTAACTATGCATGCAATAACATTCCAGAACAGTATGACTTAGAATTTACAATTTCAGTAGATTTAATAAAGGGGAGAATGGTCACTATTAAAATGTAAATGAGACTTATGGCTCAAGTAGCAGGATGTACTTCATTCTCAGGGAATATAGATAACTTCTAAACTCTGAGCTGAAACTCCAGCTGAGTTAGGAAACCATGATGTTAAGTAAAAACAAATTGAAGGCTTTTTCTGGGAGCAAATGTTTGTATCAGAACTGTGAATGGAAAAGTAAGCTTGGTCTTTCCAAAAGGTAAGGAAGTTGACCCGAAGGCCACTGTACAAGCTGAAATGCTTTGAGAGGGTTAACGTGATTTCAAGCCCATTGCACCTCATATTTTCTGGGAGAAGCAAATACAAATCTGCTCTGGAGGAAAGTAGTCTTAAATTAGGACCTCAGAATTTTTCAGGTTAAGTTAAAAAAAAAAATTATGTACAAAAAATCACCAAACGCAATAGGAAATATTAAGAGTATTATGTTTATGAATTAATCATGGTTATATTCAGTTTTGTCATCTCCAGATAAGTTTTTACTTTGGTGATTTACTGAAAATGTTTGACCAAAATATTTCAACAAAAAGAAGGTCTATATTGGACTTATGAAAAAAACTGTGACTAGACTGAATCAAGATTTCCAAAACTCTTATACAGAAGCTGATGGGTTCACAGACTATCTGATCCAGAATCACGAGGATCAAAAATTAACTACACAAGACTGAACTAAGGGATCACTCTGACTTTTATGTGGGAATATTGCTGATGTTTTAAGGTCTATTTTCTGGGTATAAGAAATCATTTTCCTTTCTCCTAAATTACCTAAGTAATGGGTTTTGATATTTTAACTCTTAAACTAAAAATTTTTTCTTGATAAACCTAGCAAAGTTGTAAATACTATAACCAGAGAAGTGTCTGAAGTCCGCGCTATGATTTTACAAATTAAAATAGCATTAGATTTCCTATTAGCCTCTCAAACAACAGTTTGTGCCTTAATAAATGTTGCCGTTGGGTTATGTCATATTAACATGCAATCTGAGATTTTGCAGAATGTAGTTGCTGCTGAGGCACGTAAAAAGCAGTTACGGATGCTGCTTACGTAGAGACGAACACCTTGTGAGGTTTGTTTTCTGGCTCAAAGATCTTAGGGTCGTGGTTTCGTTGGTTATTTCAGACAATTGGCTTAATATTATTGTTAGTGTTTCTATTCTGCCTACTGGTTCACTGTCTGGTGCCTGGGATCTTAAAAGCTGGATGGGGCCCAATTACCATTTATTGAGCATTTTTGATCAAAGATTCTATAGCAAGATCATGATCCAAAGGAAGGAACCATGGGAGAGTTGTATGTAATTCTCCTGGAATCCAGATTTCTGACTTTCATAGAGGTTAAAGCAACTCAAACAAGCTATTACCTTTGGGTGCCCTTTTGGACCTCGAGCTTTGAAAAAAAAAAAACTGGTTCCTGAAGCCACTCTGAGTCGAACAATAGTCCAGATAAGCAAGTAAGACCCTTTTGCCCTGAGCATTGTGCTTTTTTTTGAAAAGTTCAGTCTGTTTTGAGAAACTGACTCCAAGATCAGACTAAGAGTTATGTTTAAAGTAAATCAGTAATTAGTTTAACCAGTCTTCAATACAATGTTGTATGAAATACCTGTTTAATGTTTGTAATCAAACTGTCCTCCCCTTATGATGCAGAAAATTATGTATCTTAAAGAAACCAGGTTCTCAGAGATCAGCCTCATGGCTCAGATCCCTTTTTGTCTTAGGTTTCACTTCTGATTCTGAGAAAGTGATCTATGACTGTTAATAGATAAACCAAGGAGAGGCAGCTTCCTCTCAGTAAGAACACTTAATATGTTTTAAATAGAGTAACTGGAGACCTCCTAAAGGAGAGGTCCATCCTATATTACCTTAAAACTTGCTAATCAGTAATTCTGTAACGGAAACTTGTTTGTCACATGGAAATTTTTCTATACCTTCTGATCTCTCTAGACAAACTTTGTGTGCTCTTTATGGGTATACGTATATTTTTTTGTGTGGTGAATCCAACTTTACTAGTTTAGATGACACTTTCCAACTGACAGTGAATTTAAGTGAGCAATCTTTTGTTTAGATTCCTGATGAATGCATGGGCAATGCACTTTGAGAATTTTAGGATTACCTTTGGGTATTCATAGTAATGATGCTAGGAAATATTAGAAAAGTAATGTTAATTTGATATACATTGTAAAATGAGAGTCAGAAGAAAACCTATTGGTCCAACATTCAAGGTGGGGTTGGTAGCTTTAGTTCCTATTTATGGTGTAGTTGAATTGGAGAAATCTTCAAGAAATTATCAATTACCGTGGGACTAATAGCAAACGAAGTTGCTAATGGGATGGATCCACAACAGCGATCTCTGACCTCATTAGCTAAGGAGACATGAGAACAAAATAGTGTTAGATTTTTTATTAGTCCAAGAAAGCAGCCAGTGCTGTAGAATTAGACAGCAAGCTATTGGTTACACACTGTAACACCCTTACAAACACCAGATTTATTTGATTGGTCACTATCAAGAATAAGTACATGGGCTAAGTCACTACTACAAGGAATAATAATATTCTTAGTCTGCATCCTGATAGTATTAGGCATAATAAAATTTATCTTCTATTTTCATACACACCTAAAAGGCAAAAGAAAGCCTTGGGCTAAAATGTTGATTTACATTGAGTCTGCTCATTTAGACAATGTGATTGATGAGAATGTCACTTTACTAAAGATCCTGGTGAAGAGCCAAATAGTAACCATATCCAGTGGAAAAGCAGCACTGAGAGTCTAAAGAGCCTGTAACGGCCACTATCTAAGAGCTTGACTAAGTCCAAGTATTGATAATTGATGTGTTATCTCCAACCTTCGATCCACAGGAGGGATGTCCTTGAGCATAGAGTATGTGGCCCACCTGGAGCTGGGCTCACAAGGACTCACAGGGACACATCAACTGGGCCCTGAGGTATAAAGACAATAGCTAGGATAACCTTGGAAAATATCTTTTATGGAAGCTTTCACGTAAACCGATCAAACAGAACACGAAAGTCTTTCCATTCTTATCTTTTTCTATTAGCATTTAATGAATAGAAAATTTATTGGACCAGTGAAGAGCCTCCTGACTGTTGTCACTGAAACCTGTACCAATAATTATTAAGGAAGATGATTCAAAATGTAGAATCACGTTGATCTGTTTTTAGCCAATTAATGAAAAGGTGACGCTTTCAATGATTTTATCCTTTTGTAATGTTAATATGGAAATCCTGGTTCCCTAGTGGTTAAGTGCTATGGCTGCCAACCAAGAGGTCAGCAGTTCGAATCTGCCAGGTGCTTCTTGGAAACTCTATGGTGCAGTTCTACTCTGTCCTATAGGGTCACTATGAGTTGGAATCGACTCGACGGCACTGGGTTTGGTTTTGTTTTTTTAATGCTAATATACACTGATGATTCTGTGACGTTCTTTGGACTGAGGCAGACATGGCTCTAGCAACATGTTTTTATCATTTTCCCATTCTTGTCTATTTTGTAATATTTCCTTGAACTCGGACAGACACGACTCCAGCAGCATGCTTGTCCATATTCCCAGTCTTGCCTATTCTGTAATATTTCCTTGGACTGGAGCAGACATGTCTCTAGCAGCATGCTTGTTGGTTTTCCCACTCTTGTCTATTCTGTAATATATTTCTCTGGACTCGGGCAGACATGGCTGTGGCAGCATGCTTGTCCGATTTTCCACTTTTGCCTCTTTGAACATACGCCAAATAAAACTTTTTGCTTTACTAAACTTTGTGACATTTTTTCCCTACAACAGCTCTCGTGTGTGAGAGTCACTAGAAACTAGCAAAAAGCTAGCAAAAGTTTTTGACCATAATGATTTAACGAATTGGAAATATCAAATGCAGAACATAAAACTAGTAATTTAAAATTAATACTTACAAAATATAAGCAAATAATTGATGGAAATAAAAAAAAATATGAGCAAGCAGCAAGCAAGTTTCAAAAAGTAACAGTGCAGATTTGAAAAAGAACAAAATTTAAATTTCAGAAAATTTAAAATAAAATGCAAAAAAAAAAAAAAAAATCAGTGGATGTATTAAAGTGAATACAGGTAGTCCCCGACTTATATCATATTCTAGTTATGATGAACCACACTTATGACTGCCTGGATGATGATTGTGTTATTTGAAGACTGGTTTTTAAATTGTTTCATCCAAAAAGTGCACACCAACTTCCTGTCAAGATTCTTCTGCTACTTGATCATGCCACAGGACATCCTCCTCACTTAGATGATTGAAATCAAGATGTGAAAGTAGTGTGTCTGCCTCCCAATACGACAGCTGTAATTCAGCGTATGGACCAAAGTGCATTGCCACTTCCAAGGCACACTACCTACGGACTACCTTTGCTCAGGCAATAGCTGCAACAGATGGAGATGGTAACAATATGTGATTTACGGAAGGATTACAATATTCTTCAGTGTATCTTGAACATTGTGTCTTCCTGGGAGGAAGTTACTGGAAAATGCATGTGGGGATTTGGAAAAAATGCTGAGTTACGTGAACATGCTTCAAGCATTTGATCAGGATAATATGATGAAAGAGATCGGTGGAAAAATCATCCATTGGGCAAGAAGGCTGAATGTAGAACTTGATATTGTCAATGTGGAACAGCTCCAAGATCATGAAGAAAGGGAATGGACAGATCAGGACTTACAGATTTTGAAGAGGAAAGAATGCTGAAGAAGAAAGAAAGAATGAGGAAGAGGAAAAAGAGAAGCCAAAACATTTTACAGTGAAAAGACTATGAAGGTTTTCTAAACTAAATCCAGGGCTTCACTTGCTCGAAAACATGGACCCAAATGCTGATCTCTTTGCTGAAGTTGATAGGCAGATTCAGGAAGTAGTGAGATGTTACTGCAAAACATATGAAGAAAAAAGATAAGGAGCATAGAGACAACTCTCACTAATTTTCTGTCTAGAAACCCTATTCCCAGTCACAGGGATAATCCAGATGATCCAAAACCTTCAACAAATGGAGTTATTACCTCAACCGAAAAAATGTCAAAGTTGTCCAACTCTTCATCATCAGAGTAAATTTTTATAATTTGTGTATTTTTTATGTAGATATATATGTATTATTAAAATATATCTATAAGTTTATATGCAGTGTTTCCAACCCCCAGAAACATGTAAAGATCAAATTTATAAAGATACTGAGAATAAAAGTCAATGATAATGAAAACCAAAAAAAAATAAATAAATAAAAAGGTTTTCAACTTACGTCGGAACTGACTTATATCAGTCGTTGGAATGGAACCCTGTCATTAACCGGGGACTACCTGTGTTAGGTATATTGAGAGAGGAAAAAATAATGAAAGATAAATCTAAATAAAATAAAATGACTATAATGCAGCAATGCAGCATTGATAAACAGAAAATATATGAAAAATAGTTAAAGAGACTGAGAATACGTTAAAAAAAAATTTGATCAGAGCCCACAAAGGGGAGGAAAAAAAAAGAATAGAAAGGAAAACTATTTCAAGAGACAATCATGAGTTTTCCAAAGTTATAAAAGACATGAATCCAAAGATACAGCATATATCAAAACAAATAAATTATAAGAAATCAACATCTACACATATTATAGTGAAAGTATATAATGATAGAAATTATATGTTGAAACCACAGAAGGCAGATCGATTGAAGATGAATAATATTTTGACTGGCAGCAGGCACCACAGTAATATCAGAACCAGAATAGAAGCCAGTGGAATTCTACCTTTAAAGAGCTAAAAGAAAATAATCTAACCGGGTTTCATCTGCAAGAAAAATGTGAGAACATTTTTTTTCAGATTAACAAAATTTAGAGACTGTAGCGTCAATAGAACATCACTGAACAAGTTTCTAATTTTATAGACTGCTTTCAGAAGAAGGAAAAAAATCTAAAAGGAAAGTCAGAGATGCAAGAAAGAAAACTGAGTAAAAAAATTACTAAATCGATAGGTAAATCTAACCATGTCTATTTTTTAAAAATGATATTAAGTTGTGTTTTGTTAGGGAATAAATATAACACTAAAGTGAAAAAGCACCGAGATTTGTACCGCAGTGATTGAGGGGGCAAGGTATTGGTTGGCTTTAATTTCTCCTTCAAGTATTCATGGTAAAATATCAAAGATAACAACCATAATGACAGAAACACTGTGTATAACTCTCAAACCTGTAGAATGAGAAAATAAAAGGAGAGAAGAGAAATCACAATAAATAGAAAGATCAAGATAGAAAAATAAAAAGGATAATTGGTTCTTTACATAGAAAAATACAATATCGGGCATTCCTTCCCCACAAATCCCAACCATTAAAAAAAAAAATTCATACCACCAACTATTTAAAAATGTACAATATCACTAAGAAACTACAATGTAAATAAAAAGGTAAGCAACAAAGTGTATAAAAGATATTTCTAAAATTATACTTGAGAAAGGATTAGAATATGTAAAGTCCACATAAAATGTCAATAAAAACATATGACCCGTAAAAATAGCCAAACCACATGAATGAGCATTTCACACAGAAAATAGTTAATAATATGAAAATATTTATTTTTAATAAAAAATAAAATTCCAACTAAGACAACTAAGAGCTACCATTTCACAGACACTAGAATGATAAAAATTTGAAAGTCTCACAATATTTTGCACTCGTGTTTACAGGGAGCAACTAAAAACATTTAATACGTAAAACTAAAACAAACAAAAATAATGGTGTAAAGGGGGTAGAACCATTATAGAAAACGTTCTTGTACTATCTACTGAAGTTATGGTTATTACCCTTTAAGCTAGAAATTCTACTTCCTGGTCTCTGTCCTAGAGGAAGATCAGAAAAGTCTACTAAGGAACATCTTCAAGTGTGTTCATGCCAGTATTTTAAATATCAAAACTTAGGAATTTCTTTTGTTGTGAATTTTGTAGTAGGTACAGGGATTTCCATTGTCCAGTGTACTTTGTTTATATAATTATGTATATTTACTAAATATTCATTTTTAGCTATTCAATTCTTAATAAAAATAAGTATTTTGGAAAGATAAAATAAAGAGAATTAATAATCTTGGAACTTCATAAAAGGTATTTGATACATTTAGTTCCCATTCTTGGTGGTAGTTATCAAAATATAAGAAGGGAAATTCTTCACCTGATGTAGGGTGTCTATCCAAATCTTTATCAGAAACCTTGTTTTGAGACAGCGGTTCCCTGTGACATGAGAAATAAGGCAATAATGCATCATTACTTCCATTTGTAATTCTTTTGGAGGTCCAGCTTATACTGAAATTTGAGAAGGGCAATTACCATTACTTACATAAGATGTGGAAACTGCAGAGAACAAACAAGAATATTAACCAAAAGACCAAATCTAATCAAAAGGCAAAGTCTGGGAGTAGATATTGCCACCAATATATAATCACCAAAGAATTAATGTTTGGATTTTTGAAGAACTAAACCTTCCAAATCACTAAAGAAGAGTTAAACAACCTAATAGAAAAAAGGGAAAATATGAACTAGCTATGCAACAAACTAAGTTGAGAAACCAAATGGCCAATAAATATAGATAAACATGGCTGGCCTCTCCAGTAATCAGGGGTATTAAAATCACAATGAGCTGCAATTTCACACCCATCATATTTGCATACTTTAAAAGATCAGGTAAACCAATGACAGAGAGAATGTGGGAAAATACTCTTCACCCTAAACTGCTACAAGAGATATAAATTTAGCATAATCTCTTTTGAAAGTAATAATAAAGTTGAAAAAGCACATGCTTAAGACTCAACAATTGAACTTCTAGGTACTGGCATAGAGAACACCCCACTTCTGTAAGGATGTTGATTGTTTTATTGAAGCATATCTAACAATTTTGTTTGGTAGCTAGCAATCCAATAGCAGACGATTTTATAGTCATGCAATAGAAACTACAGCAATTGAAATAATGTGTTATATCTCTTTACGTGATTACCTATCAAAAACATAGAATTTAGTTTTAAAAAGTCATAACTAAAATGATAAATTCAGTAATGTCATCTAAAGTAAATATTGCAAAATGGCTACATTTTAGTGTTTCTTTTCTTTATGTGTTTATTTACATACTCAGACTTCTTCAGGATTTGTTTACTTTGTTTTGTTTTCAAAGAAATAGCATTTGGATTAATTTATTAATTTTTGTTATACTTTATTTACACTTTTATTTTTGTAATTCTTCATTTGTACCTTTTTAATAGTTAAGATTAATATTCAGACTCTTCATTGGAATATTTCTTATATAAAAAAATTTGGCATTTAGAACTATACATTTTCCTTTGAGTATAAATTTCAAAAAATATTAATTATAAAAAAATTAATTTTTAGGCAGTTTGTTTTTCATTTGTCTTATATTTTAATGGAATATGATGTGAGAATGTGAAGTGTAAAATCTCTACAATTCTATTTTTTTTATGATTTATTCATGGCTTAGAGATGATTGTATTTATTTTCCCCTGTGAAAATCTTATTTAGCTTTCAAAATGTATTTCAAATCCATCACTGTTGAACAAGTTCTCTGATCTTCTTGTTCATGCTACTTTAACTCCTCATAATCGGCTTTAGGCACAAAGGTTTTAATTTTCTTTAAAAATCAGGTTTTAACAATTCCAAGTTAATTATATAGCAAGTAGATTTTGTTGAAGGATGTGTTGAATAGTTTTCACCTTCTTTTGGTACAAAATAATATCCTTTCTTTGAATAAAGTTAGACATTTATGGTTTCAAAATTTATTTCCATCAGAGTAACAATAAGACTCTGTACATCTTTAAGTGCAGTACCAGAAAGTCTAAAGCTGTCTGATATCCATATGGCAATCCATCAGCATGGTCTTTATCACAGGACTGTGGGAACATTGAGTGTAAGTTCTCTGCGGTACGGTGTACATAGCTACGCTTTAAGACTTCTGATAACACAGTATCCTTTTAAAAATTAGCTAGCGGAAATGCCGAGTAGCTTTGTAACGGCCAGACCTTAAGGCTGCTATACTTGTTTTTTATATTATGCGAGCTATATTGTGACACGATAACATGATTGAGTTTTGATAAATATTCCATACCATCGTTACCTGACTGAGGTCCGTGCCCTGGAGCAGTAGAGCCAGTGAAATGTACTCCAAGCCAGAAAGAGTGAGAAAGTGTATTCAGGAGATGTATACATCACCGGGACCGGCAGCAACACAAGCTGCCTCTATGGAGTCCCAAAGAGCAATTTTTACATCAGAGCTTATACATCATTTTGACAAGGATCGCCTAGTGTTTTTAAGCCTGTAGCCCACAGATGGTTATATACATCACAAAACAACTACAAGAAACTCCTTATTAAACTAAAGATATGCATGTCAGACATCAGGACTCTGATCTGCATGTTTGTAACAGGCTGAAAAAAACTTAAGCTAGTAGAACTGGTCTGCCCAGTCCACTCTGAATGAGATAAGGAGAAAGAAATAAAGTTGCAGACCAAAAGCACCAGGCAGCCTTCCTAGCTGCTGTCTTATAGGTTGAAGGCCATTTCTCAGGAGAACAAAAGAGAGAGACAAAGGCCACAGGAGCCGAGAGGGCCCTGCACCCCTTTGGAAGAGACCAGTGCAGCTGTTGCAATAAAAAAAGTTCTTATAGATTACTTACAGCGTCATTATGGAGTTAATTATGTCGTGCTCTCAATTACCTATTTTGAATAAGAGAAAATGTATCAGAGTCACACCATACCCATTGCCGCTGAGTCAATTCTCACTCATGGTGACCCTATTGGACAGAGTAGAACTTTCCCATAGGGTTTCCAAGGCTGTAATCTTTATGGAAACTGACTACCACATTTTTCTAACCACTAAATCACCATCTTAGTGGTTAGCAGCCAAGCACTTAACCACTGTGCCACCAGGACTCCTTAACCATTCATTCCATAGGAATATGAAAAAATTTAGTCTTTATTTAAAGGTTATAATGTTTTATGTCTACAAATGTTGATTTGAATTTTTTTTTTTTTTTTTGGTCTCATAGTCAAATGATCAAATTTGCTTTTAATATTCACTAGTAATAAGAGTAGTATTATTTTGTCGGAAAGGAAAGCAGTTAAATGGCTATTGAAATAATGAGTTTTTAAAAGTCAGAGAATGCAGCAAAAGAGATTTGGGGAAAGGGAAGAGAGTTCTTAAAAATATAAAATAGACATAACTAGGGCACGAATTGTATGTTGCAGATAAAGATGATAATTTAAAGGTAATTGTAACGTGGAATTTATATAATGTTTTGAAAGAGCGAAGTGTAGGACAGACTAACAGGAAATTGCTGAAAGTAGAAAATTAGGGAGTTGGTGGTAAGATTTTAAAAATTAAAAAGCATGCAAACGGGCTGATTTACTGAGTTTAATTGTTTATTTAATGTAAGGAACTCATGACATGCTTCATAGTAATATGTGTACTACGCAGTGCAACTACGGAGTTGGGTTTGGGCACTTTAATAGCGGTTTATATGTTTATGTGTTAACTTAGTAAAAACACTAAGCTATTAGAAGGCTGAAAACAAAAGTTTTGCAGACCCACATACTCAAGAGACAAGCAGAGGAATCTGGAAAGCCAACTAAGAAAGAACAGTCAGAGAGAGGAGAAACATACTGAATGTTGTTTATGTAAAAATGCAGGCTATATGCAACAGTGAAAATACTATACTATGATGGCAGAAAAGGGCAACATAGAGGTCGTAGGTCAATGGATTAAGGGTCATTTTAGTCAAAGTGAAAGCTAGACTCTAATGATTAGAAATAAGTAAAATATAGGGAAACAGATCTACAAAACATATTTTTGTGGGAAAACAACTCAATGGCAAAAAAAGAAAAGTGATACATGAAATGGATTGAGTGTAGGATTAAAGGCTGCATTTTGGGTTTTGTTTTTATTTAATAAGAACTTGAACTTTTTTTTTTTTTAACCCAAAAAGAAGACAGTCACAACAGTAAAAATATATATATATATAAATAATAATAAGAGAAAAGGGATGAAGGGGTGTTTGTTGCTTTGTTGCTGGGTGCCGTCGAGTTATATTCAACTCACAGTGACCCACATGATGGAGTAGAGCTGCCCTATAGGATTTTCTTGTCTGTAATCTTTAGGGAAGCAAATCACCAGGTCTCTCTCCGGAGGAGCTGCTGGCTGGTTTTAAACTGCCCTCCTTTTGGTTAGCAGCCTAGCACTTCATTGCGGCACCAGGTCTCCTTGAAGAAATGATAACGGAGCAAAATATACATATATATTCCAAAAAACGAGCGAGACATTAGCATTGGACAGGATATGTAGCATTTCATTTTTTTTCACTGGGAAAGCAAAAATCAAACAAGAATTGTGAGAATGCTGAACAATTTGCAGTTTAAGGTGAAAAATTGTAGAACATTTTTGTCGAATGAGTCCTTCAGTGTAATAAGACACAAATCTCACTTCTTACAAATGTGTACATGGGGAGAAATGATAGAGGGGTTCAGCCTACAGAACTTCTTTTTAATATTTCTTGTAAAGCAGGTCTTTCCGAATCAAACTCTTTCAGTTTTTATACATTCAAAATTGTTTTTTTGCCTTCATTTTTTCAATAGGCTTTATTTTTTGGAACAGTTTTAGGTTTACAGAAAAATTAATAGATGGTACTGTAAATTTCCATTTCCATTATTAGTAATATCTTGCATTGGTGTGGTACATTTGTTAAAATTGATGAACCGATATTTAATACAGTATTACTAACTAAAGTCCATAGTTTACATTAGGGCTTACTCTTTGGTTTTGTACTGTTCCATGGGTTTTGACAGATGCATAATATCACATGTCCACCATTGCAGGATCATACGGAATAATTTTACTACACTAAAATATGCCGTGTTCCACCTATTTACGCCTTCCCCCTTCATTTGGATCCCTGACAACCACTAGTCTTTTTACTTTATCTCGGGTTTTCCAGAGTGCCATATTATTGGAATCATGCAGTATGTAGCTTCTTCACACTTGCATATTTTACTTTACAATATGCATTTAAGATTCCTCTATTCAGTTATTAGACTTTTCAATTCCACAATTTACATTTAGGTTTTTCTTTTCTTTTTAAAGAAGTTCTCCCTTCATATTAATATTGTCTATTCTCTGAGCCATCGCCGTCATTGTTGTTGTCATTGTTTGGTGCCGTCAAGTTTGTTCCAACTCCTAGCAACCCTATAGGACAGAGTAGAACTGCCCCATAGGGTTTCCAAGAAGCAGCTGGTGGATTTGAGCTCCCAACATTTTGGTTAACAGCCGAGCTCTTAAGTACTACGCCACCAGGGCTGCGTTGCCATCATGCCTCCCTTTAATTCTTTAAACATGATTTTCTTTAGTTCTTTAGACATTTTTATGATAATAAAAACAAACCCAGTGCCGTCTAGTAAATTCCAACTCATAGTGACCCTATAAGACATGGTAGAACTGCCTCATAGGGTTTCCAAGGAGCAGTTGATGGATTTGAACTGCTGACCAACCAAAAGGTATTCTGCATTCCTGGTTACTCCCCAAATGATGTAAGGGATGCTTACTGGCATGGCCATTATGTTAAAATATTAGTCCTATATTAGTTTAGTTATTTAAGTGGACAGACTGGCTTTTTTCATAGGACAGGAGACCTGGCTGCCAGAAATGATTGGGGTTACATATCCAGCTTTACCATCAAGCTTTTAATGCAAACAAGCAACCAAAGTAACATAAGACAATACATTATTTGGTCAAATTTGAGTCTTGTGGAGTACCTTACAATTCCAATAGCGCTACCTGATTGTAACGGGTCTGTGTCCTAAAAGAAGGGAACCATCTCCAGCAGAATTTAGATAGACAAAACAATACATTTTCATTAAAACAACGTATCACTTTCTTCTTTAGTTGCACAATTTGAAAAGCTTATATAGGACTTAAGAACTTGCAGTTATCCATTCCTGAGGTTCACCCTTCAGCCAATGATTGAACATGCCCAAGGAACAAAACCAGACTAAAAGGACACACCAGCCCTGGGGCAGGGACTGGAAGGCAGGAGGGAACAGGAAAGCTGATAATAGGAAACCCAGGGTTGAGAAGGGAGAGTGTTGACCTGTCATGGGGTTGTTAACCAATGTCATATAACAATGTGTACACTAATTGTCTGATGAGAACCTAGTCCTGTAAACCTGCATTTAAAGGTCAATAAAAAAGAAAAAAAAAAAAAAAACCTTGCATTTGGAAACTGACTAGGTGTGATTGTGTCTTATACTTAACTAGCAGTTTTCTTAATCTTAGCATATCAAAGAATTTACGTTGCCTTCTCTATTTTTAAAGCCAATGTTTAAGATAAACTTTATTTTCTCCCAGTAAATAGCATATTTTGTGGGAATGCTCCACAGAACTTTTCAGCCTTCTGTTAGAGAAATCAAAAAAGCATGAAAAGAAGCTTATCATGAAAGAACACAGAATAAACACTCGTCTATTAGGAGACTTGACAAAATGGCTGATAATCAGCAGCAGACTGCTCACTGATTATTTTAATATTCTTGGCTGTATCAGTGCTTTTAGAAACTAAATTATTTCAGCCTCAGAAAACAATTTTGGTTTAATACTGAAGAGGATGTGTCATTCACTGAAAATTGTGATTCTCCTCTTTGGCTCCAGATAGAATGCTCCTGGAATGCAAAATGAGAGTTCGCAAAGCAGATACGTTCTATTAACATTTAATTATTGGGTATAATTGCTCAAAGAGGGGTACTATTCTGAGAAGGATGATGATGTTTAGGAAAAAAAAAAAGATAATTCGTCTTTTCAGTGAATTCTTTCTAAAAGCAATTCAATTTTTTAGAAGCTGTATTTTGTGCAAGTTTACCACGTGGTTTAATTGGAAAACTTTAACATGGCCTGATCTCCTTGGTCTTCGTTATGTGCCTTTAGGTAAACACAGAAATGTTTTTTTCAAGATGATTTAATGCTTTCCTTATTAATAATACCCTTAACTATTTTCTTGGAAAAATGTACTCATCATGGTTTTGATAGCACTACTTTTAAATTTTGTCTTTCATAATGAATGCATTACAATAGAGTTTTCCAGAAAAATAATGTTTCCTTAATTTGAGAAAAAAGCAATTTCAAATCTATCTCGAATTTTCTAATAAAACACTTCACAAACTTCAAACTCACATGAGCTTGTTAAAATATTTTGCCTGCCTTCTCTTTGAGTGTGAAAATAGCAGTCATTTAAATATTTCAAGGGAGTATGCACTTTAACATAAAAGATAATAAAATATAAAAAAATCACTATTTAAAAACCATAATACTGCACATACCAACACACATGCACATGCAAACATAGAGGTATATAATACAGAATTTTAATTAAGAAAATCTTAAAACATTAAAGAGGGAACATGACCACTCACTTCCACTTCTTCTTAAATCTTCAATATCTCTCTTCCTTGTGCCCTCCTATTGATATTTCAGGGCTTATTACTGTGTATCATGGAACAATAACAAACAGATGTAAAACCAAGCCCAAACCCTTTGCTGTTGAGTCCGTTTTCACTCATGGCAACCCTACAGACAGGGTAGAACTGCACCACAGGGTTTCTAAGTCTGTGGATCATTCTGAAAGCAGACTGCGACATCTTTCTCCCGCAGAGCATCTGGTCAGTTTGAAACCAATGACCTTTCAGTTAGCAGCAGAGTGCTTTAAACTCTGTGCCACCAGGGCTCCTAAAAACAAATATAGTCAATTTAAATTTGTCCTTTTTACACGCAAAATGTCTAATGAATGGGAAAAATTTTAAGTGATTTTCCAATTTTTTTGTATATATAAAATTGGTATATCTGTGTTCATTTAATTTGTAAATACTCATCTTGGTTCAAAAGAGAAGTGACAATTTATTGAAAATAAGTTTTAATAGCATTTGTGTAAATCATAAATTCAGTATATTAATAAATGTATTTTTTTTAGTATCTAACAAAGCTGATGTGACTCTATATGAACACATTTGCAAGTTAATGATTTTTCATATTAACAACACTTCACAGTATATCAGCTCTTCCTTCCTGCAGCAAGGTTCTTGTTGTTGTTAGGTGCCGCAGAATTGATTTCAACTCACATTGACCCCATGTGACAAAGTAGTACTGCCCTATAGGGTTTTCTAGGCAGTAATCTTTGTGGGAGCAGGTCGCCAGGTCTTTTTCCCACAGAGCCTGGTTGGGTTCAAACCACCAGCCTTTTAATTAACAGCAGAGTGCTTAACCGTTGTGCCACCAGGGATCTTTTTGCAGCAATGGGGCAATGTACTTCTCTCAATAGAGCTGGACACTCTAGAATCTTAGGACCAATGTTCAGCTTCAGTGGCTGAGATGAACACCAGTGTAGAACTGTTTATCAGTTCAGTTGAAATGCCTTATTAAAATCCTTTTAAACAACTCTAGAGTTAAACAAAGGTGTCCATTTCCATTGTGAAACATACCCTCTGGTGCCTGTTGGATGATGACTATTGGTGGTTAATAGGCTACTTCCTAATATACTGGCACGCTATGCCCCAAAACTGAGGTGTAGCCGTTTAGATTTGCTCATAAGCCTGTTTATGTTAGTTGTATTTTCTATTGTTATTATATAATTGATGTTTTATTAATAAATCAAATATTAGTCCAAAAAGAAAAAAAAAGTACTGTAAGGATACATGAAAGCTGTATCACCCAGACAGACATTAAAAAGTGAGTTGCTAAACAGTGTCCTTTTTCTTATTAGATCTGTGTGAGGCTACTGTAAATAATGTAGGCAGCTGTGATGGTGAAGATAAAAATCTAAATCATTCTTCATTCAGGTTATTTTGCAATAGTTTTTAGAGAAATTAAAAAAAAAATCCATCCAAATATAAAGAAATAAAATTGAAATTTGTCATTGATGCGTGAAAAAAAATTAACCAATCCTTCAACAGAACCACATTCAAAGACTTGAGGTCTATGTAAAATGTTTTGCGAAGATGCGAACATTTGTTTTCAAATAAAATGAAATGTTTAAAATATGTATATATCATTTTCAATGATTTATTCTTAACTACATTTTCAATTAAAATAAGAGGATTTGCTTAGTTTTTTGTATGAATATGCAAATATGCTTTTAAGAGCTGTTATAATCAAAATAGCACCAGACTGAGTGAAAAGAAAACTGTTCATTGACTTTGACTTTTCTTTTTTTCCAGAAACCAAGCATCAATTCTGAATTTTACATTTCTTCTCTTTAAAATAGATGAACTGATTAATTAACCCCCCCAGGAATATTTTAACCCTAATTTTTTTTTTCTTTACCAGGATCATGATAATTGGAAATGTTTAATTCTTAACTCACTTGTACCTGTATAATGAATGTTTTTGGAGCTGAGAAAGTTTAAGAATAATACATTTAAAAACATATTTGAAACAATGTCTGAGTCTTTCCAAGCAAAATCGGAGGTTTTGGAGAGTAAAAGGACTGTTACACTGAGGTGTTTCTTTGGTTTTCACTTAAACTTTTTCTCCTGGCAAATACTGGAGTATCAAACCAGTGTTGTACAGATATTATGATTCTGTAATGAACTATTTAAGGAATTCTACTTGTGAGCAAATAAGATTTAAGTGGCACAGTTAGCTTCGCTTAAAACTAGAAATTGCATCACTTCTAAAAACTAATCTATTGCCATTTCCTCAAGGGCTCCAACTGAATTTTAACAAATCTCTTTTAGTATAATTTGCATTAACTCAAATAATTAAAAAAAATTTACAACCACTATATTCCTAGGCAGACATTTTGTTATTGGGGATTTTATCAATGAGCCTTGGTTTTATTAGGTACTATTTTCATTACATTTATCATGTTAAAATGTGCTTTCTATTGATGCTTCACATAATAACTACCAGAATCTCACTAATACTTTAAGGATATGTATTGTTGTTGTTGTTAGCTGCCTTCAAGTCAGTTCCAACTCACAGCGATGCCATATACAACAGAACAAAACACTGCCTCGTCCTGTGCCATCCTCACAATCATTGCTATGCTTGAGCTCGTTGTTGCAATCACTGTGTCAGTCCATAGAGGGTCTTCATCTTTTTCACTAACGCTCTCACTCTACCAAGTATGATGTCTTCTCCAGGGATTAATTCCTCTAACATGATCAAAGTATGTGAGATGTAGCCTTACCATCTTGCTTCTAAGGAGCATTCTGGTTGTACTTCTTCCAAGACAAATTTGTTCGTTCTTTTGGGAGTACATGGTGTATTCGATATTCTTCGCCAACACCATAATTCAAAGGCATCAATTCTTTGGTCTTCCTTATTCATTGTCCAGCTTTCATACACATGTGAGACGATTGAAAATACCATGCCTGGCTAAGGCGCACCTTAGTCTTCAAGGTGACATCTTCATATTTTAGCACTTTAAAGAGGTTTTTTGCAGCAGATTTGCCTAATACAATGCAGGTAAACATCTTTCTGGTATTATCTGCTTTCAGCCAGGATCCATCTGATATCAGCAATGATATTCCTGGTTCCACATCCTCTTCCAAATCTGGCAGCTCCCTGTTGATGTACTGCTGTAAACACTTGTGAATGATCTGCAGCAAAATTTTACTTGCATGAGATATTAATGATATTGCTTGATAATTTCCACATTCGGTTGGATCACCTCTCTTGGGAATAGACATAAATATGTATCTCTTCCTGTTGGCTGACCAGGTAGCTGCCTTCCAAATGTCTTGGCATAGATGAATGAACACTTCCAGCGCTGCATCCGTTTATTGAAACATCTCACTTGGTATTCTCTTCAATTTTTGGAGCCTTGTTTTTTGCCAATATCTCCAATGCAGCGTGGACCCTTTCCTTCAGTACTTCTGATCACATACTACCTCATGAAATGGTTGAATATTGACCAATTCTTTTTGATATAGTGACTCTGTGTTTTCCTTCCATCTTCTTTTGATGCTTTCTGCTATATTCTCCTTGTAGAATTCTTCCATATTGCAACTCGAGGGTTGAATTTTTTTTTCATTTCTTTCGGCTTGAGGAATGCTGAGCTTGTTCTTCCCTTTTGATTTTCTAACTCTAGGTCTTTGCACATATTACAATACTTTTCTTTGTCTTTTTGGCCCCCCCTTTGAAACCTGTTCAGGTTTTTCACGTCATCATTTCTTCCGTTCCCTTTAGCTACTCGACATTCAAGAGCAAGTTTCAGAGTCTATTCTGAAATCCATTTTGGTCTTTTCTTTATTTCCTTCTATTTAATGACCTCTTTCTTCATGTATAATGTCCTTGATGTCATTCCACAACTCATCAGGTCTTCAGTCTTTAGTGTTCGACTCGTCAAGTCTGTTCCTGAGATGATCTGTAATTTCAGGTGAGATATACTCAGGGTCATGCTTTGGCTGTCGCGCACCTGCTCTGCTTTTCTTCAGCTTCAGCTCGAACTTACATATGAGCAATTGATGTTTGGTTTCACAGTCACAGCCTTGTCCTGACTGATGATACTGATCTTGTCCCGTCATCCCTCTCCACGGATGTAGTCGATTTGCTTCCCGTGTATTCCATCTGGAGAAGTCCACTCGTACAGTTACTCTTTATGTTGTTGAAAACAGGTACTTGTAATGAAGAAGTCATTGGTCTTGCAAAATTCTATCATGCAATCTCCAGCATTGTTTCTGTCACCAAGGCCATATTTTCCAACCACCATTCATTCTTCTTTGTTTCTAACTTTTGCATTCCAATCACCAATAAGATCCTTATTCCAATAAGGATACACATAGTATTTATATACTTACTCTTTCATTCACTCATTCACTCACCCATTCAATAAAAATTGACTGACTTACCGTGTGTCAGACATTAGTCCAACTATGCTGGGCACAGCAGAGAACAAATTACAAATTTCTACCCACTCTGCAGCTTATACTTGGTTAAGGAGACAGCTAATAAACAGCATAACTAGGTGATGTAAATAACATGGTACATAGCGGTGAGTAGAAAGAAAAATAAAGCAGGGGAAAAGGGTTTATGGCATGATGTCTCGGGTGGTACACTTTTAGGTAGGGCTTCAATGAAAAGTTGACATTTGAGTAAAATAACTGAGGGTCTATAAAATAGTTTTCTGGAAGAAGAGCCATGCAAGCAGAGACTTTCAGCAAGTGCACAGGGCCAGAGTGGGAATGCGCCTGTCTTCCTGGAGGACCTACAAGCAGCCTAGCTGGCATATTGAGCAAGAGGGGGGAGTTGTAGGGGATGAAGCCAAACAATTAAGGGAGTATGGACAGATTATTTGCTGCAGTGCTGTTCAAAATGTGTCTATAGTTTGGTGCCAAGATAAATGTAGACAGCGACAGAAAGTGTTTGAACACTTTTGTAGCTATTTGACACTATCATGACTCCAAGCATGTAATTATTGAGCTTGAATTTATGTCTTTTTTTTTAACTTTTATATTACTTTATTTTTATTTTATTTTACAACAGCATTGGTCTATCAAAATTGAAAACAAACAGACAAACAACTTGTCACTTGCCTACAGATAGTTTGATAAGAACTGACCAGGGGGATTATGACTCCTCCACAGCATAAGATGTAGAGCAATTGGTGTTTAAAGGAGGAGAGATAGGATGTGGCTTACTGACAAAGAAGATAACTCTAGCTTCTATGAAGAGAAATGATTTGAGGAAGGTCAAGGGCTTAAACATGGGCACAAGGTGAGGAAGGATGATGACACAGACCAAGGTGGAAGCAGGGAAGGTGATGAAACATGCTGAGGTTTTGGATGTGTTTTTGAAGGTAGAGACAAGAAAAGTTTTTGAAAAATCACAAATAAATGTGAGACAAAGAAAAGAGAAGACATAAGGATGACTCAAAGTTCTGACCCAAGTAAGCCAAAGAAATTGCCACTTACTGAGAGGGTAGTTTGAGAGAGGAGCCATTTTGGCTGGTAGAAGGGAAATAGAGTGTAAATCAGGAGCTCAGCTTGGGACATATTCATGTTAAAAGACCTATTGCACAGCCAAGCAAAGACTTTCAAGTAAGACGTTTCTTTAAACAATAAAGTGAAAAAAGTGTTAAATTTATGCTTGCCCATAAAAGCATTTAAAAGGTGAAAACATGATTAAAAGGCAACACAAATTAGTTGCTTACCGTACCCTGGAACACAGTGCTACCAGCTGTCATGAGCATTTTCACATTTGATTTCTATGATAGTTTCCAACGTGGGCATTATTTATCATTTTTCAGATGAGAGATGGCTATTTAGAAGATTAAGCAATTTATCTTAGGGAGCATATAAAAATATATGAAAAACAAAATATAATAATAATGAGTATATATTAAGCCCTTATTAAGTAATCATTAAGTACTACCATTATCACTTCTTTACAGAAGATAACAACCAACATTGTAAGTAATTTGCTTGCGATCTCATAGTTGGTCATTTTTTTTTTTTTTTTTTTTAGAGACAGGATTTCCACAGTTAAACAATGAAGTTAAACAGTTTTAGTCAACTGGCTTCTTGAGGAGAGGAAGAACTTACAATTAGTAACTTCTCAGTCTAGAGCTCAGGTGTTTCCTACTTGCCCAGGCTACTTTTTTTCTTTTTCAAAACTTGAGCATAAATCATAATTACCTAGAGATGTTATTACCTTATAGGTTGCTGGGTTCAACACCCCAAATGTGATTCAGTTGTTCTGGGGAACCTACTTTGAGAACGACTGTATAGGATTTTTTTTTTTTTTTTTTTGTATAGGATGTTTACAAATAAGATTATGAAGTCTAAAATAATATAGTAGGAACTATGCTTCAATGTAAGGAGAGACTGCAAATCTTTGAACGTATTATCAAAATGACTTTCTGGATTAGTTGCCTTTAAGACAAAGCATCTTTCCTGAAAGAGAGAGGTGAAACCACAATGACAATTTTATAAGGATGTGAAATCACGCTGACAGACAGCAGTTCCTGCCAAACAGAAAAGGGCGTCACACTTGATTAGCTCCTTGGAACTGTGGTGAAAGAAGTCAGGTGAATAGCTATATTATGAACTCATGCTTTTTTTTTGTAGTTCGAAAGATATATGAATGAGGAGATTAGGATGTCTCTAAGACAGAAGGATGCAACGAATGTGAGGAACTAAAATACTAAGAAAAAAGATGGCAAAATTAGCTCCTCCATATAAATACATCTCAATGTGATTTGCCCTTATGTGTCATCATGTGATGATCTAGCATGTTAATATTTATTTTCTCTATAAATTATATTTTAATATCCACATTTTTCATTGTTTTCCTTTTCCGATTTTACTGATAAAAAATTGTGGTCTTGAATTTTAATAATTCACTTCACAACAGCTGTATTTAGTGACTTACATAAAAAAGGCCTCTGATGTACTTTTTTGATTTCCATCATTTGTCGTTCTGATAAATTTTCTACATAATCATCACAGTAGCATCTTTATAATGTGTTGCACACAGAAACATTCCTGAAGAGGCTCTTTTAACTAGCAACTCTGAATTTTCTTCAGCAGATATAACCCTTCCATTTTTTTTTTTTTTTTAATTCCTTATTCCAGTTTTGGGGAGCTTTCTGGAAATGAATACACAGCATGAATATTTAAAACACTTTTCTTTATTATACTACTCTAACACCAAACAGAAAGCTAAAATGTACTCATGCCATGTCTGACACTGAAGTCACAAGAATTTGACTTCAGGATGCTCAGTTTAAAAGGCTAGTGTTAAAAATGTTAGAAGTAATCAACATCCTTACAGATTACAATGTGCTCTGATGGCATTAAATGATTTAGTCTGCCAACCATGTTTAAAAAGTAAATTCCCATTTCTGCCCTTTCTCTCATTTCATTCCTTTTTGACATATTTTCTCACTGAAATACTAGGTGTAACTAACATATGCCTTCTCGAAGTTCAATTAGTAACAATAACTTTTTTTTTCAGTAATAAATAACCTAAATAGGTATTCTCCTTTGCCTTTTATAAAATGAAAAACTTGATCTTAGCTTTGTAACTTAACTTTTCATGTGGAACACTGTGCTTTATGGGCCACATTCTCAATCTCTCTTGTACTGGAGAAGAGTATGTATACATGGATCTACTCTTTAATAGATGAGCATGTATATTTTTATACGAAAAACACTAAGAAAGATTTTTTAAAAGTCTGGAGCCACTGTTCTTATACAGCAGTTGAGCATTGTATTCAAACATTATATATCCTATTTTTTTAATTTAAAATATTTAGTTAATTTTTAATAAATAGTAATTTTCATGGTACAAAATTTTCAAGTACTAAAATGTATTTCTGTTGAATTTTATCCCTAGGTACTCTTTTCTTTCCCTATAACTCTTCCTTTCTTTATAACTCTGCTTCATACATTTATGAAATATGTGCATGTGTTTGTTTTTGTGTGCATACACCAAAAAAAAAAAAAAAAAAACCGACTGTCATTGAGTCGATTCCGACTCATAGCGACCCTACAGAACAGAGTAGGACTGCCCCGTAGAGTTTCCAAGGAGCGCCTGCTGGATTCGAACTGCCGACCCTTTGGTTAGCAGCCGTAGCATTAAACACTAGGCCACCAGGGCTTCCTCCGTATATGTATATATTTATTTGTTTGTTTGGAGAGACAAGTTATACCAAATCATGCACGTTACTCTGCACTCGTTTTTCGTACTTAATGTTCTCTTTGGTTTACCTTCCAACACTAGGAGACATGTTTTCCTCATGCTCCCTAATGTCTACAGCAGCATTTCATGTGCGTATGACAGTTCATGTAGCTAGTTCCCTGTTAATGGACAGTTATATTGCTTCCAGATTTTTTATGAGAAAGAAAATCTTCATAAATAATTACCTACATATAAAAAACCAAACCCATTGCCGTCGAGTTGGATCCGACTCATAACGAGCCATAGGACACAGCAGAACTGCCCCATGGAGTTTCCAATGAGTGCCTAGTGGATTCAAACTGATGACTTTTTGGTTAGCAGCTTAGCACTTAACCACTACGCCACCAGGGTTTATATATATATATATACATATATATATATATATATTTCAGAGCTTCAGCTATATTTATGGGAAATGAGTTTGTTTAAATATAAAGTCTAGGGACCTGTCATTACAGTTCTTTCCTGAATGATCCTTATATTTTTATACCCGCTTATTTTTATATAAATTTTAGACTGGAATTGGTTTATTATTAAAAAGTTATTATTTTTCTGTATGCATATAAAATATTTAGTTTTTGTGTTTTTTTTTTTTTATTACTGCGTAAAAGAATTACTTTGAATCTTGGCAGCTTAAAACAGCAAATATTATCCCACACATTTTCTGAGGGTCTGAAATCCAGAAGTGGCTTAACTGGATCATTCTGGCCCATGGCCTCTCAGGAGGTTGCAGTTAAGCTATTGGCCAGGGCTACAGATATCTGAAGGCTTAAATGAGAACGGAGAAGTCACATCCAAGCTCATTCACGTGGCTGTTGGCAGGCCTCAGTTCCTTACTGGCTGTTAGCCTGAGCTTCAGTTCTCTGCCACCTGGTCCTTCCTATAGGGCTTTTCGCAACGTGGCAGCTTGTTTTCCCCAGCGTGACAGGGAAAAAGAGAGAGAGTACCACAAACAAAAACCACAGGTTTTTTGCTTTTTTTAAAATAACGTATTCTTGGAAGTGACATAACAATACTCCCATATGCTATTACTGTTCATATAGAGAGCCCTGATATAAAGTCGGAAGGGACTTGTGAAAACCAAGAAGAGGGTACCTGGGGGCCATTTGGGGCAGTGAGTACCACAACCCCCTGGCCCACAATGATTCATGTCTTTCTCACATGCAAAATACGTTTACCTCCTCCCAAGGCTCCCAAGTATCTCATCCCATTACAGCATCTCCATCTTGCCCATCCCAACTGCTCCATAGGGTTTTCTTGGCTGTAATCTTAACGCAAGCTGATCACCAGGAATTTTTTCCATGGTGCCACTGGCTGGGTTTGAATTGCCAATCTTTAGGTTAATAAAAACCCAGTGCCGGCAAGTCAATTCCGACTCACAGTAATAAAAAAAAATAGCTGAGTGCAAATTGTTTGCACCACCTTGGCACCTTGGGTTACATATTTATAGTAAATATATTGAAGAACTCCCACATACAACCACACGCATCCTTATCAGTACCATGTATTTCCCTGACAATGTTGTGTGATGAGCAATATTACATGCATAGCACAATAAGATATGGTCCACTTAGGTGAAAATCCAATGACAGAGGAATGTATTTATGTATTCATAACCAAGGGAGCAAAATCCAGTTTCTTCCAACAGACAAAAGAAGCAATATTCTAACTCCCCTTCACCAGGATTGTGGTTGAAAATTGAAAATGAGTCAAAGAGAGTACATACGGAAGCACAGAATCTCTTTATATCTCCTCAGAGGTTAAAAAAAAAAAATTCCATAACCATTGCTGTATATAAGTGATCTTAATTAAAATTATAATTTTAACCTTATCTAAAATCACCATGGGCATGACATTCATGACCACAGAAAGTCTCAGTATATTTTAGCTGATCTTATAAAAATTCTGTTTATGTAGGAAAATGTTATTGCCAGCAGTGTGCTCATTTTTATGTTTTTGTTTGTTGTTGTTACATCTCCAATTATTCTTGCTTTGTTGTGCTCCAGACAGAAAAAAAAATTCTATGTGAGAAAAATAATTCACTTGAGGTTTTTAGTAGCAGACCCCTCCTCCCATTTTATCTTTTTTCACCAAGTCCCCAAGACAAAGTTTTGCAATGTACTGTCATTAGATATGCAAATACAAATGGGAGAATATTGAAATTATAAGACATTTGGGGCTTTTCCTTTGTAAATAATATTTATACATGATCCCGGATAAACAATACTGTGGTATAAATCATTTTCTATTGAGTTTTTTTTTTTTTCTCTTTACAATTAAAGCAAACAAAAAACAACTTTGTACTTGGATAGTACGTATTGTTTTATAATTAATTAAAGAGAGGCAAAGCAAGACGGCACCATAAGCAACTGCATGCTTCCAACCTGCCACAAAAACAGCAAAAAACAATCCAAGCAGAACCTGTAAGAATCAACAGTGTTAGAAATCTGGAAACTAGTCAAAGATTTTGGCAACTAAACAAATGCTGAATCAAAGAAAGCGTTGCATATATAGGCGAATTGGAAAAGCCATGGGCATGCACAGGACAAGACGCATGCTCAGAGTCATTCAGATAAATGCATTTCAAATTAACACATTCCTGTATAAGCAAAGGAGTCTTGGTGGTGCAGTGGTTAAGGACTCAGCTGCTAATCAAAAAGTCAGCAGTTTGAATCCACCACCTGCTCCTTGGAAAACTTATGGGGCAGTGCTGCTCTGTCCTAAATGGTCACTATCAGTCAGAATCAACTCGATGGCAATGGGTATATAAGCAAAAAGTGTAAGAACTTGTTACTATGAGACATGCCCTACAAAAATGCCAAAAAGAGTACTTCAGGTTGCAAAGAAAGGCTGCTGGATAGTAACTCAAATCTGTATGAAGAAGAAAAGATTTCTAGTAAAGGTAATTCAATTAATAAATATAAAAGTCAGTTTTATGGTATTGTTCGAGGTGTAACTTTATTTTTTCCTGCATGTGTTAAAAGACAAATGCATAAATTGAAGAGGCAGGAACACTTACTAACTCATTCTATGAGGCCATCATTACTCTCATACCAAACCCAGATAAAAATAACACAAGGAAAGAAAACTACAGACCAATATCCCTTAAAAGGAGCCCTGGTGGCAAAGTGGTTAAAGAGCTTGCCTGCTAACCAAAACGTGAGTGGTTCAAACCCACCAGCCACTGGAGAAAGATGTGACAGTTTTCTTCATAAAGATTTACTGCCTTTGAAACCCTTTGGAGCAGTTCTACTGTGTCCTACAGGGTTGCTATGAGTTGGAATCAACTCGATGGCAGTGGGTTTTGTTGTTGTTGTTGTTGTTGTTTTTGGTTTGTTTTGTAACACCCCTTATAAAGATAGATAAAAATATCCTCACCAAAATTCACCAGAATACTAAAAGGATTACACACCAGGACAAAATAATATGTATTCTAAGAATGAAAGGGTAGTTAGACATAAGAAAATCAATCAATATAATATACCGTATGAGTAAAGTAAGAACCACATAATCATCTCAATTGATCCAACACCCCTTCATGATAAAAACACTCAGCAATCTAGGAGTAGAAGTTTCTCAACAGGATAAAGGACATTCTTGAAAAACTCATATCTAACATCATGCACAGTGTTGAAAGTTTTTCCCCTAAGGTCAGGAACGAGACAGAGATTCCCACTTTAACCGCTGCTGTTCAAAACTCTACTAGAAGTTCTAGTCAGAGCAATAAGGCAAGGCAAAGGAGTAAAAGGCATCACAATTGTAAAGAATGAAAAAAATCCTCTCTATTCACAGATTATACCGTCCCATGTATAGAAAATTCCAAAGATTTCACAAGAAAGCTACTAAAGATAATAAAAGATGTTAGCAAAGTCGCAGGGTAAAAGATCAACATACAAAAGTCATTGTGTTTCTATACATCAGCAATGAACAATCTGAAAAGGAGATTAAGAAAACAATTCTAACAGCATCTAAATAAAATAAAATATCTATGAATAAGTTTAATCACAGAAGTGAAAGACTTAATACACTGAAAACTGTACAACATTGCTGAAAAAAAATTAAAGAAGACCTGATTGAAAGACATCCTGTGTTTATGGGTTTGAAGACGTAATATTGTTAATATGTCAATACTATCCCCCAAAAGTATACAGATTTAATACAATCACTATCAAGATTTCACCAGCCTTATCTATGGAAAAAAAAAAAAAAACTTCATATGAAATTGCAGTAGGCTCCACATAGCCGAAACTGTCTTAAAATAAGAACAGTGTAGGAGGACTAATGCTTCTCAATTTCAAAACACACAATAAAGCTGCAATTAATCAAAACAATGTAGTACTGGCATAAGGATAGATGTAAAGATCAATGGAATAGAATCTTTTCCCCGTTTATCATGATGTAGCTTATTGGTCCAGTTGTGAGGATTTTTGTTTTCTTTATTTGAGGTGTAATCCATACTGAAGGCTGTGGTCTTTGATCTTCATCAGTAAGTGCTTCAAGTCCTCTTCACTTTCAGCAAGCAGGCTGCATCATCTGATAACTCAGGGTGTTAGTGAGTCTTCCTCCAATTCTCATGGACCATTCTTCTTCCTAATAGTCCAGTTTCTCAGATTATTTGCTCACAATAAGCATTGAATAGGTATGGTGAAAGAATACAATCCTGATGCACACCTTTCCTGACTTTAAACCACACAGTACCCCCTTGTTCTGTTCAAACAGCTGCCCTGTGATCTAGGCACAGGTTCCTAATGAGCACAATTAAGTGTTCTGGAATTCCTGTTCTCCTAGATGTTGTCCATAATTTGTTATGATCCACACAGTCAAATGCCTTTGCATAGTCAATAAAACACAGGAAAACATCTTTCTGGTATTCTCCGCTTTCAGTCAGGATCCATCTGACATGGGCAATGATATCCCTGGTTCCACGTCCCCTTCTAAATCCAACTTGAATTTCTGGCAATTCCCTGTCTACATACTGCTGCAGCTGCTTTTAAATGATCTTCAGCAAAATTTTACGTGTGTGTGATATTAATGATATTGTTCCATAACTTCCATATTCAGTGAGATCACCTCTCTTGGGAATAGGCATAAATATGTATCTCTACCAGTCAGTTGGCTAGGTAGTTGTCTTCCAGATTTCTTCCCCTAGACAAGTGAATACTTCCAGCGCTGCATTCTTTTGTTGAAATATCTCAATTGGTATTCCATTAGTTCCCGAAGCCTTGTTTTTCCTCAATGACTTCAGTGCAACTTTGAATTCTTCCTTCAGTACCATTGGTTTCTGCTCATGTGGTACCTCCTGAAATAGTTGAATGTTGACAAATTCTTTTTGGTATAGTGACTCTGTATGTTCCTTCCATCTTCTTTTGATGATTTCTGAGTTGCTTAATATTTTCACCATAGAATCCTTCACTGTTGCAACTCGAGGCTCAAATTTTTTCTTCAGTTCATTCAGCTTGCGAAATGTGGAGCACGTTCATCCCTTTTGGTTTTCCATTCCCAGGTCTTTGCATATGTCATTATAATACTTTACATTGTCTTCTCAACCAGCCCTTTGAAATCTTCCATTCACGTCTTTTACTTCATTATTTCTTCCTTTTGCTTTAGCTACTTCACATTCAGGAGCAAGTTTCAGAGTCTCTTCTGTCATCCAATTTGGTCTTATATTTCTTTCACGTCTTTTTAATGACCTCTTTCTTTCTTTTTTTTTTTTTAATAATTTTTATTGACCTTTAAGTGAACGTTTACAAATCGTCAGTCTGTCACATATAAGCTTATATAAACCTTACTCCATACTCCCACTTACTCTCCCCCTAATGAGCCAGCCCTTCCAGTCTCTACTTTCGTGACAATTTTGCCAGTTTCTAACCCTCTCTACCCTCCTATCTCCCCTCCAGACAGGAGATGCCAACACAGTCTCAAGTGTCCACCTGATACAAGTAGCTCACTCTTCGTCAGCATCTCTCTCCAACCCATTGTCCAGTCGCTTCCATGTCTGATGAGTTGTCTTCGGGAATGGTTCCTGTCCTGGGCCAACAGAAGGTTTGGGGACCATGACCGCTGGGATTCCTCTAGTCTCAGTCAGACCATTAAGTCTGGTCTTTTTATGAGAATTTGGGGTCTGCATCCCACTGATCTCCTGCTCCCTCAGGGGTTCTCTGTTGTGCTCCCTGTCAGGGCAGTCATCGGTTGTGGCCGGGCACCATCCAGTCCTTCTGGTCTCAGGGTGATGTAAGTCTCTGGTTCATGTGGCCCTTTCTGTCTCTTGGGCTCATAGTTATCGTGTGACCTTGGCGTTCTTCATTCTTCTTTGATCCAGGTGGGTTGAGACCAATTGATGCATCCTAGATGGCTGCTTGTTAGCATTTAAGACCCCAGACTCCACATTTTAAAGTGGGATGCAGAATGTTTTCATAATAGTATTATTTTGCCAATTGACTTGGAAGTCCCCTTAAGCCATAGTCCCCAAACCCCCGCCCTTGCTCCGCGGACCTTTGAAGCATTCAATTTACCCCAGAAACGTCTTTGATTTTGGTCCAGTCCATTTGAGCTGACCTTCCATGTATTGAGAATTGTCCTTCCCTTCACCTAAAGTAGTTCTTATCTACTAACTAATCAGTAAATAACCCTCTCCCACCCTCCCTCCCTCCCCCCCTCGTAACCACAAAAGTGTGTGTTCTTAGTTTATACTATTTCTCAAGATCTTATAATAGGGGTCTTATACAATATTTGTCCTTTTGCATCTGACTACTTTCACTCAGCATAATGCCTTCCAGGTTCCTCCATGTTATGAAATGTTTCACAGATTCGTCACTGTTCTTTATCGATGCATAGTATTCCATTGTGTGAATATACCCGAATTTATTTAACCATTCATCTGTGGATGGACACCTTGGTTGCTTCCAGCTTTTTGCTATTGTAAACAGAGCTGCAATAAACATGGGTGTGCATATATCTGTTTGTGTGAAGGCTCTTATTTCTCTAGGGTATATTCCGAGGAGTGGGATTTCTGGGTTGTATGGCAGTTTTATTTCTAACTTTTTCAGAAAATGCCAGATGGATTTCCAAAGTGGTTGTACCATTTTACATTCCCACCAGAAGTGTATAAGAGTTCCAATCTCTCCGCAGCCTCTCCAACATTTCTTATTTTGTGTTTTTTGGATTAATGCCAGCCTTGTTGGAGTGAGATGGAATCTCATCGTAGTTTTAATTTGCATTTCTCTAATGGCTAATGATCGAGAGCATTTTCTCATGTATCTGTTAGCTGCCTGGATATCTTCTTTAGTGAAGTGCGTGTTCATATCCTTTGCCCACTTCTCGATTGGGTTGTTCGTCTTTTTGTGGTTGAGTTTTAACGGAATCATATAGATTTTAGAGATCAGGCACTGGTCGGAGATGTCATAGCTGAAAATTCTTTCCCATTCTGTAGGTGGTCTTTTTACTCTTTTGGTGAAGTCTTTAGATGAGCATAGGTGTTTGATTTTTAGGAGCTCCCAGTTATCTGGTTTCTCTTTGTCATTTTTGATAATGTTTTGTATTCTGTTTATGCCTTGAATTAGGGCTCTTAACGTTGTCCCTATTTTTTTTCCATGATCTTTATCATTTTTGTCTTTATGTTTAGGTCTTTGATCCACTTGGAGTTAGTTTTTGTGCATGGCATGAGGTATGGGTCCTGTTTCATTCTTTTGCAAATGGATATCCAGTTATGCCAGCACCATTTATTAAAAAGACTATCTTTTCCCCAATTAACTGACACTGGGCCTTTGTCAAATATCAGCTGCTCCTATGTGGATGGATTTATATCTGGGTTCTCAATTCTGTTCCATTGGTCTATGTGCCTGTTGTTGTACCAGTACCAGGCTGTTTTGACTACTGTGGCTTTATAATAGGTTCTAAAATCAGGTAGAGTGAGGCCTCCCACTTTGTTCTTCTTTTTCAGTAATGCTTTACTAATCCGAAGCTTCTTTCCCTTCCATATGAAGTTGGTGATTTGTTTCTCCACCACGTTAAAAAATGTCATTGGAATTTGGGTCGGAATTGCCTTGTATATATAGATGGCTTTTGGTAGAATACACATTTTTACTATGTTAAGTCTTCCTATTCATGAGCCAGGTATGTCTTTCCACTTAAGTAGGTCCTCTTTAGTTTCTTGCAGTAGTACTTCCTAGTTTTCTTTGTATAGGTCTTTTACATCTTTGGTAAGATTTATTTCTAAGTATTTTACTTTCTTGGGGGCTACTGTGAATGGTATTGATTTGGTGATTTCCTCTTCGATGTTCTTTTTGTTGTTGTAGAGGAATCCAAGTGATTTTTGTATGTTTATCTTATAACCTGAGACTCTGCCAAACTCTTCTATTAGTTTCAGTAGTTTTCTGGAGGATTCCTTAGGGTTTTCTGTGTATAAGATCATGTCATCTGCAAATAGAGATAATTTTACTTTCTCCTTGCCAATCCGGATGCCCTTTATTTCTTTGTCTAGCCTAATAGCTCTGGCTAGGACCTCTAGCACAATGTTGAATAAGAGTGGTGATAAAGGGCATCCTTGTCTGGTTCCCATTCTCAAGGGAAATGCTTTCAGGTTCTCTCCATTTAGAGTGATGTTGGTTGTTGGCTTTGTATAATGCTTTGTATAGATGCCCTTTATTATGTTGAGTAATTTTCCTTCAATTCCTATTTTGCTGAGAGTTTTTATCATGAATGTGTGTTGGACTTTGTCAAATGCCTTTTCTGCATCAATTGATAAGATCATGTGGTTTTTGTCTTTTGTTTTATTTGTATGGTGGATTATATTAATGTTTTTTTCTAATATTAAACCAGCCTTGCATAAAACCAAAAACCTGGTAGAAATCCCACTTGGTCGTGGTGAATTATTTTTTTGATATGTTGTTGAATTCTATTGGCTAGAATTTTGTTGAGGATTTTTGCATCTATGTTTATGAGGGATATAGGTCTGTAATTTTCTTTTTTTGTGATGTCTTTACCTGGTTTTGGACCAGGAATATGGTGGCTTCATAGAATGAGTTAGGTAGTATTCCGTCATTTTCTATGCTTTGAGATAACCTTAGTAGTAGTGGTGTTAACTCTTCTCTGAAAGTTTGGTAGAACTCTGCAGTAAAGCCATCCGGGCCAGGGCTTTTTTTGGCTGGGAGTTGTTTGATTACTGTTTCAATCTCTTTTCTTGTTATGGGTCTATTTAGTTGTTCTACTTCTGATTGTGTTAGTTTAGGTAGGTAGTGTTTTTCTAGGAATTCATCCATTTCTTCTAGGTTTGCAAATTTGTTAGAGTACAATTTTTCATAATAATCTGATATGATTCTTTTAATTTCAGTTGGGTCTGTTGTGATGTGGCCCATCTCGTTTCTTATTCGGGTTATTTGTTTGCTTTCCTGTATTTCTTTAGTCAGTCTGGCCAATGGCTTATCAATTTTGTTAATGTTTTCAAAGAACCAGCTTTTGGCTTTGTTAATTCTTTCAATTGTTTTTCTGTTCTCTAATTCATTTAGTTCGGCTCTAGTTTTTGTTATTTGTTTTCTTCTGGTGCCTGATGGATTCTTTTGTTGCTCACTTTCTATTTGTTCAAGTTGCAAGGACAGTTCTCTGATTTGGGCTCTTTCTTTTTGTATATGTGTATTTACCGATGTAAATTGACCTCTGAGCACTGCTTTTGCTGTGTCCCAGAGGTTTTGATAGGAAGAGTTTTCATTCTCATTGCATTCTATGACTTTCCTTATTCCCTCCTTAATGTCTTCTATAACCCAGTCTTTTTTGAGGAGGGTATTGTTCAGTTTCCAAGAATTTGATTTCTTTTCCCTGATTTTTCTGTTATTGATTTCCACTTTTATGGCCTTGTGGTCTGAGAAGATGCTTTGTAATATTTCGATGTTTTGGATTCTGCAAAGATTTGTTTTATGACCTAATATGTGGTCTATTCTAGAGAATGTTCCATGTGCGCTAGAAAAAAAAGTATATTTTGCAGCAGTTGGGTGGAGAGTTCTGTATAAGTCAATGAGGTCAAGTTGGTTGATTGTAGCAGTTAGGTCTTCCATGTCTCTATTGAGCTTCTTACTGGATGTCCTGTCCTTCTCCGAAAGTGGCGTGTTGAAGTCTCCGACTATAATTGTGGAGATGTCTATCTCACTTTTCAGTTCTGTTAAAGTTTGTTTTATGTATCTTGCAGCCCTGTCATTGGGTGCATAAATATTTAATATGGTTATATCTTCCTGGTCAATTGTCCCTTTAATCATTATGTAGTGTTCTTCTTTATCCTTTGTGGTGGATTTAACTTTAAAGTCTATTTTGTCCGAAATTAATATTGCTACTCCTGTTCTTTTTTGCTTATTGTTTGCTTGATATATATTTTTCCATCCTTTGAGTTTTAGTTTGTTTGTGTCTGTAAGTCTAAGGTGTGTCTCTTGTAGGCAGCATATAGATGAATCGTGTTTCTTTATCCAGTCTGAGACTCTCTGTCTCTTTATTGGTGCGTTTAGTCCATTTACATTCAGCGTAATTATAGATAAGTATGTGTTTAGTGCTGTCATTTTGATGCCTTTTTATGTGTGTTGTTGACAATTTCATTTTTCCCCTTACTTTTTTGTGCCGAGACGTTTTTCTTTGTAAATTCTGTGTTCCTCATTTTCATAGTATTTGACTTTATGCTTGCTGAGTCGTTATGTTTTTCTTGGTTTTTATTTTGAGTTATGGAGTTGTTATACCTCTTTGTGGTTACCTTAATATTTACCCCTATTTTTCTAAGTAGAAACCTAACTTGTAATGTCCTATATTGCCTTGTATCCCTCTCCATATGGCAGTTCTATGCCACCTGTATTTAGTCCCTGTTTTTGATTATTGTGATCTTTTACATATTGACTTCAATGATTCCCTGTTTTGAGCGTTTTTTTCTTTTTAAAATTAATCTTAATTTGTTTTGTGATTTCCATATTTGAGTTGGTATCAGGATATTCTGTTCTGTGACCTTGTGTTGTGCTGGTATCTGATATTATTGGTTTTCTGACCAAACAATTTACTTTAGTAGTTCTTGTAGCTTTGGTTTGGTTTTTGCAAATTCTCTAAGCTTGTCTTTCTCTGTAAATGTTTTAATTTCACCTTCATATTTGAGAGAGAGTTTTGCTGGATATATGATCCTTCGCTGGCACTTTTTCTCCTTCAATGCTCTATATATGTCATCCCATTGCCTTCTTGACTGCATGGTTTCTGCTGAGTAGTCTGAACTTATTCTTATTGATTGTCCCTTGTAAGAGACCTTTCTTTTATTCCTGGCTGCTTTTAAAATTTTCTCTATCTTTGGTTTTGGCAAGTTTGATGATAATATGTCTTGGTGATTTTCTTTTTGGGTCAGTCTTAAATGGGGTTCAATGAGCATATTGGATAGATATCCTTTTGTCTTTCCTGATGTCAGGGAAGTTTTCTGCCAACAGATCTTCAGCTATTCTCTCTGTGTTTTCTGTTATCCCTCCCTGTTCTGGGACTTCAATCACACACAAGTTATTCTTCTTGATAGAGTCCCACATGATTCTTAGGGTTTCTTCATTTTTTTTAATTCTTTTATCTGATTTTTTTTTCAGCTATATTGGTGTCAATTCCCTGGTCCTCCAGATTTCCCACTCTGCCTTCCAATTGCTCGATTCTGCTCCTCTGACTTCCTATTGCATTGTCTAATTCTGTAATTTTATTGTTAATCTTTTGGATTTCTGAATGCTGTCTCTCTATGGATTCTTGCAACTTATTAATTTTTCCACTATGTTCTTGAATAATCTTTTTGAGTTCTTCAACTTCTTTACCAGTGTGTTCCTTGGCTTTTTCTGTAGATTGCCTTATTTCATTTCTGAGGTCACCCCTGATGTCTTGAAGCATTCTGTAAATTAGTTTTTTATATTCTGCATCTGGCAATTCCAGGATTGTTTCTTCATTTGGGAAAGATTTTGATTCTTTAGTTTGGGAAGTTGTAGAAGCAATCATGGTCTCCTTCTTTACGTGGTTTGATATCGACTGCTGTCTCCAAGCCATCACTAAGATATTGTAGTGATTTATTCTATAATTGCTCACTGAGTGTTATCTTTTTTTGTTTTCTTTCAATATATGTAGATGGGGTATTAGATTGCACTGTCTTGATTGCTGTAGCCCTTGAGTCACTTATGTCCTATTACCAGCTGGTTTGGGATATTACCAGATATATAAGCCTAAGAGTCCATTCACTATTCTTGAGTAGAATCTGATTTTGGGTCATCAATTGTGTGGTGCAGACTGTCACCTATCCACCTTGGGAAGTAGTGGTGATAGTTGTGTGCACCAGATTCTAGTAACAGCAGGGGTTCACACTCTAGGGGGGGCAGGTTGCTGATAGTCTTCACCCAAGTGCCAGTGAGGTAGGTGTGTCTCTATTCCTAAAGCATTTTGGTGGGTGGGCTCTGCAGCTGTACCTTAGGCCCCCAATGCCAGTACCTCTACAGATTGGTAGGTGTCACCCTCCTTTGACCTCTAAGGCAGGTGGCTAGGTGGTCTGGGTGGAGCTTCAGCCCTCAGTTCCCTGTTGTGGGTCAGTGAGGGCTCTGTTGAATATGCAGAGATATCAGAGCTGGGAAACTTGTCTTTCCAGTAATCTGTGAAAACAGTTACAGTCAGATCCCTATCAGAAATACCTTTGCATTATAATAGCCACCTTGTTCCCTGTAGGGATGAAAGCCCAAGACTGTGGATCACGTATGCTTGGCTGGAGCTGGTTCTGTGTTTTTTTAGTCCAATTAGGGAAGGATTTTTGGTCCCTGGGTTTTTTGTAGTTGCTTCTCTCAGGCCAGGAGAATGGGTTAGGAAAAGACAAAAACAAAACGAAAGAAAGAAAAAACACAGAGCAGTTTACTTTCTGGCTCAGGAAATTCCAATGTTAATGAAGCCGCCTGGGAAGGGGAGGGGAGGGTTCAGATAAATAGGAGAGAGTAACACCCTGGAATATAGACAAAGGTACTTATCTTGGTTGGGATGACTGTTTTATCTGAGATTCCCGAGGGGGGAGTGCGTTGACTGTGTGCGCTGGCTGGGTAGAGATTGCCCCCTAGGTTCTGGCCTGTGTCCTGTGCTTGCGGTGTCTCAGAAGCCGCGGTTAGTTCCTCCGCTCCCAGTCCAAAGCCCAGTGCCAAGGTTCCCTGGCTGAGACGCTGCACTCCTGGCTCCAAAACCAGTTGCTGCCTCTCGGAGACTTCTCCTCCTGTCGGCCACGTCGCTGCCCCGCCTGCATGCACTGGCTGGGCTAGGACTGCGCCCCGTGTTTGCGTCCTCTCAGGATGCCTTGCTCAGCTCCCCTGTGCCCAGTCCAAAGCCCGGCGCCAAGGTTTCCTGACTGGGACGCTGGCTCCAGGCTCCGAAAACAGTCGCTGCCTCCCCGTGGTTGTTCGTTCTCAGTCTTGTCACTCAGGTCAACTCTTTAGATCTGTGTTTGATGGTCAGGGTTCGTAGATTGTCACGTATGTGATCGATTCACTTGTTTTTCCGAGTCTTTGTTGCAAAAGAGTTCCGAGGTAGCTTCTACCTAGTCAGCCATCTTGACCCCGCCTCCCCCCTTTTGCTTTCTTCATGTATGATGTCTTTGATGTCATTCCACAACTTGTCTGGTCTTTGGTCATTAGTGTTCAATGCATCAAATCTATTCTTGAGATGGTTCATAAATTCAGGTGGGATTTTTTTTTTATAGTCAAGGTAATACTTTGGCTTTTGTGTACTTCCTCTAACTTTCTTCAGTTTCAACTCGAGCTTGCAGATGAGCAATTGATGGTCTGTTTCACTTATGATTGTCCAATTCAAAATGGTCAATACCATTCCATTCCAGCTCACTGTTAGGTTGCTGTTGTTAGGTGCCGTTGAGTCGGTTCCGACTCACAGTGACCCTATGCACAACAGGATGGAACACTGCCTGGTCCTGCTTCATCCTTACAATCGTTATGCTTGAGCTCATTGTTGCAGCCACTGTGTCAATCCACCTCGTTGACCCTGTGCTCTGCCAAGCATGATGTCCTTCTCCAGGGACTGATCACTCCTGAAAACATGTCCAAAGTATGTAAGACACAGTCTCGCCATCCTTGCTTCTAAGGAGCATTCTGATTGTACTTCTTCCAAGACAGATTTATTCGTTCTTTTGGCAGTCAATGGTATATTCTATATTCTTCGCCAACACCACAATTCAAAGGCATCAATTCTTCTTTGGTCTTTCTTATTCATTGTCCAGCTTTCAAATGCATATTATGCAGTTGAAAATACCATGGCTTGGGTCAGGTGCACCTTAGTCTTCAAGGTGACATCTTTGCTCTTCAACACTTTAGAGAGGTCCTTTGCAGCAGATTTACCCAATGCAATGCATCTTTGGGTTTCTTGACTGCTTCTTCCATGGCTGTTCATTGTGGACCCAAGTAAAATGAAAGCCTTGACAACTTCAATCTTTTCTCTGTTTATCATGATGCTGCTCATTGGCCCTGCTGTGAAGATTTTTTTCTTTATGTTGAGGTGCAATCCATACTGAAGGCTGTGGTCTTTGATCTTCATTAGTAAGTACTTCAAGTCCTTTTCACTTATAACAATCAAGGCTGTGTCATCTGCATAACGCAGGTTGTTAATGAGTCTTCCTCCTGTCCTGATGCCCTTTTCTTCTCCATATACTACAGCTTCTTGATTATTTTCTCAGCTTACAGATTGAATAGGTATGGTGAAACACTACAACCCTGATGCCCACCTTTCCTGACTTTAAACCAATCAGTATATCTGCTTGTTCTGTCTGTCCTCTTGGTCTATGTAAAGGTTCCTCATGAGCACAATTAAGTGTTCTGGAATTCCCATTCTTCACAATGTTATCCATAATTTGTTATAATCCACACAGTCAAATGCCTTCGCGTAGTCAATAAAACACAGGTAAACATCCTTCTGGTATTCCCTGCTTTCAGCTAGCATCCATCTGACATCAGCAATGATATCCCTGGTTCTACGACCTTTTCTGAAACCAGCCTAATTTCTGGCAGTTCCCTGTCGAGATACTGCTGCAGTCATTTTTGAATGATCTTCAGCAAAGTTTTGCTTGCGTGTGATATTAATAATATTGTTCTATAATTTCCACATTTGATTGTATCGACTTTCTTGAGAATAGGCATATTTATGGATCTCTTCCAGTCAGCTGGCCAGGAAACTGTCTTCCATATTTCTTGGCATAGACGAGTGAGCGCCTCCCGCGATGCATCTGTTTGTTGAAACATCTCAATTGCTATTCCATCAATTCCCGGAGCCTTGTTTTTTGCCAGTGCCTTCAGAGCAGCTTGGGCTTCAGTACCATCAGTTCCTGATCATATGCCACCTCTTGAAATAGTTGAATATTGACTAAACTTTTTGGTACAGTGACTCTGTGTATTTCTTCCATCTTCTTTTGATGCTTCCTGCGTTGTTTAATGTTTTCCCCATAGAATCCTTCACTATTGCAACTCGAGGCTTGAATTTTTTCTTCAGTTCTTTCAGCTTGAGAAAAGCTGAGCATGTTCTTCCCTTTTGGTTTTCCATCTCCAGCCCTTTGCACATGTCGTTATAATACTTTGTCTTCTCGAGCCACCCTTTGAAATCTTCTGTTCGGTTCTTTTACTTCATCAATTCTTCCTTTTGCTTTAGCTGCTCGATGTACAAGAACGAGTTTCAGAGTCTCCTCTGACATCCATCTTGATCTTTCCTTTCTATCTTGTCTTTTCAATGGCCTCTTGCTTTCTTCATGGATGATGTCCTTGAAGTCATTCCACAACTTGTCCTGTCTTCGGTCACCAGTGTTCAATGTGTAAAATCTATTTTTCAGATGGTCCCTAAATTCAGGTGGGATATACTCAAGGTCATATTTTGGTTCTCGTGGCCTTGCTCTGATTTTCTTCAGTTTCAGCTTGAACTTGCGTATGGGCAATTGATGTTCTGTTCCACAGTCGGCCCCTGGCCTTGTTCTGACTGATAATATTGAGCTTTTCATCATCTCTTTCCACAGATGTAGTCACCTGGATTTCTGTGTGTTCCATCTGGCGAGGTCCATGTGTATAGGCGCTGTTTATGTTGGTGAAAGAAGGTATTTGCAATGAAGATGTCGTTGGTCTTGCAAAATTCTATCATTCGATCTCTGGCATTGTTCCTGTCACCAAGGCCATATTTTCCAACTACTGATCCTTCTTTGTTTCCAACTTTGGAATTAAAATCACCAGTAATTATCAATGCATCTTGATTGCATGTTCAATCAATTTCAGACTGCAGTAGCTGATAAAAGTCTTCTATTTCTTCATCTTTGGCCCTAGTGGTAGGTGCATATATTTGAATAATAGTCATATTAATTGGTCTTCCTTGTAGGCATATGAATATTATCTTATCACTGACAGCATTGTACTTCAGAATAGGTTTTCAAATATTCTTTTTGACAATGAATGCAAGACCATTCCTCTTCGAGTTGTCATTCCCAGCATAGTAGACTATATGATTGTCCAATTCCCAATGGCCAATAACAGTCCATTTCAGTTCACTAAAGCCTGTGTTCCAGTTCATTTTTGATGATTTCTAATTTTCCTAGATTCGTACTTTGTACATTCCAGGTTTTGATTATTAATGGATGGTTGCAGCTGTTTCTTCTCATTTTGAGTCATGCCACATCAGTGAATGAAGGTCCTGAAAGCTTTACTCCAGCCACGTCATTAAGGTTGACTCTACTTCGAGGGGACAGCTCTTCCCCAGTCATCTTTTGAGTGCCTTCCAACCTAGGGGGCTCATCTTCCAGCACTGTATCAGACAATGTTCTGCTGCTATTCATAAGGTTTTCACTGGCTAATGCTTTTCAGAAGTAGACTGCTGGGTCCTTCTTCCTAGTCTGTCTTAGTCTGGAAACTCAGCTGAAATCTGTTCTCCATGGGTAACCCTGCTGGTATCTGAATACTGGTGGCATAGCTTCCAGCATCACAGCAACATGCAAGCTCCCACAGTATGACAAACTGACAGACACGCGAGGGCCAGCTCACTAATGCCTAAGATATCAATGTTTATGTATCCTATTTCATTTTTGATGACGTCCAATTTTCCTAGACTCATACTTCATGCATTCCACCTTCTGATTATTAATGGATGCTTGCAGCTGTTTCTTCTCATTTTGAGTCCTGCCACCTCAGCAAATGAAGGTCCCAAAATCTTGACTCCATCCAAGTCATTAAAGCCAACTCTATTTTGAGGATGCAGCTTTTCCCCAGTTGTCTTTTGAGGGCCTTCCAAACTGAGGTGCTCATCATCTGGCACTGTATTAAACAATGGTATGCTGCTTTTCATGATATTTTCACCAGCTAAATGTTTTCAGAAGTAGACCGTCAGGTCCTTCTTCCTAGTCTGTCTTAGTCTGGAAGCTCAGCTGAAACCTGTCCTCCATAGGTGACCCTGCTGATATTTGAATACCAGTGGCACAGCTTCCAGCATCATAGCAACATGCAAGCTCCCACGATACGAGAAACTGACAGACAAGTGGGACATTATTCATTAGGTAAATGAAAATCAAAACCACAAAGAGATATCACTTTACACTCACTAGGAGGGCTATTATAAAAACAAGACAAAACAGAAAATAACAAGTGATGGTGAGGGTGTGGATTAATTGGAACACTTGTCCTTTGAGTGTGGGATTAAGCAATGCAGCTACTGTAGCAAACAGATTGGTCTGTCCTCAAAAAGTTAAATATAGAGTCATCACATGACCCATCAATTCTACTCCTAGGCATGTACTCACAATGCTTAAAATCAGGGACTCAAACTGTTAGTGTACACCAGTGTTCATTGCAGTACTATTCATAACAGCTAAAAGTTGGAAACAGCCCAAGTACCAACCAGCAGATTAACAGATAAGCAAAATATGGTATATATCCATACACTGAATATTATTTAGCCATAAAACCAAACCAAACCTGTTGCTGATGAGTCCGTTCTGACTCATAGTGACCCTATAGGACAGAGTAGAACTGCCCCATAGAGTCCCTACAGCTGTAAATCTTTATAGAAGCTGACTGCCACATCTTTCTCCAGCAGAGCAACTGGTGAGTTTGAACTGCCGACCTTTCAGTAAGCAGCCGAGTACTTAACCACTGCACCGCCAAGGCTCCTATATTTAGTCATAGAGTAATGAAATTGTGAGATGATAAACCTTGAAAATATTGTGTTAAGTGAAAGTAGGTACAAAAGGACAAATATTGTTTGATCTCACTTACATGAATTAGGCAAATACATATAAAGACAAAAGTTCATCAGTGGCTATCAGGGGCTGGGGGGAGGGCAAATGGACAGTTATTACTTAAGGGGTACTGAGTTTCTGTGTGGGATGAGAAAAACTTTTGGAAATGAATAGTGATAATGGTTGCACAATATGATGCATGTAATTGACTTCATTGAATTGTAGACTTAAAAATGGATAAATTGGCAAAATCTTTGTTATGTGTATATATTTTCTCACAATATTTAAAAAAATATAATAAGTAAATGCACTATTGGTTCATTTATTTAAGAAACACTTATTGCAGGCTTACTATGGTATAATATCGAGCTACATTTCCATTTAGTTTTTTGTATTCGGAATGTTTGTTTAATTCTGGACTTGATGTGCTAGTCCCTGAAGACAACGACTGCTGCTGGCTGCTGATCAGCATTCACAGAATGCTAAAAGTGAAGGCAAATGTGTGAACAATGTGCTAACAGGTTTTGATTGCTGTATAGTCCAATCTGCTTTGCATTGCAGAACTCCCATGGGTACCTTTCATTATGACTCCAAGGTGGATAGCATCCCCTAGAGTTCTGCAGCGAATAATCTGCACATCTGTACATGGCAGTTTGTAGTTGTACTGCTGTCTTTTGTTTGGTTACTCAACATGGAAATCTCCCTCCAATTTGAGGGAAACCAAATGACAGGCAGGCATTGCCCAAACTCACATTATGGTAGCCAAACCCCCCAAAACCAAATCTGTTGCCACCGAGTTGGTTCCAACTCATAGCAACCCTACGAGGGTTGAACTGTCCCATAGGATTTCCAAGGAGTGGCTGGTGAATTCAAACTTTGGGTTAGTGGCCATAGCTCTAACCACTGTCCCACCAGGGCTCCATGGTAGCCAAAGGGGACACAGTTCCTCAGGCTCAAAGTAAGCCAAACCAATCCTTTTTTTTTTTTTTTTTATTGTATAACCAACAATTGTATTTTAATTTTTACGAATTTCATGCCTAACTAAAACCCTCTGATATTTTAAAAGAATCAGAATATTTCCTTTAGTTATTTCTCACCATGCCAATATATTTTGCACGAGTACTAGGTAGCCATCTTTATATTAAAGCAAATTTTAACTTTGAAGTTAATTTAAAACAGTATTTTGCTACAACCTCTGAAAAGCTTATGCCCTGCAATAGTAAGTCTGGCATGTCACTTACACTTTGTTTTACCCCATTAGCGGCATTGTGGTAACCAGCTGAGGAGGTACAATACAGCAGGTCATGGAGTAATCACGACTTGTCACAATTCTGAGTCAAAAATCTATTAGAATAATTTTTAAATTATTTTATGAAATAAAAAATGAAAAGCACCCACTATTATTAGCAACCCAAATTTAGATAATTTCTGAATCTATCATACAATTGCTTTACAATACCTGGATTTCCTTGAATGTGAGCAATCTTCTTTTCTTTTTCTCTTGGGATCGGTTATACTGGTTTTACGTAACTGACACTGTCTGTATAACCCCTTCCTAGGTATTGAAGATGGGCCAGTCACGGCCCAGGCCAGTCCTGGGAATCCAGGACACATTCCTTCTCGGTGTTTCCTACGGTACTTAGAAAGTTGGAGCCAGTTTGCTACCGTGAAGCTGAAAGGGGACATATGAAAGAGGTAATACCTAAGAGGAAAAAAAAAGTCACAGAAAACTTTGATGAATCATATTTGAAGCATGATTCACTTGTTGCTTATGCTAGTTAAAATTGTGTTTTCTGTTACTTTCAAATTGAAGCATAACATTTTTGTAGAATTCTTAACAGGAAATGAAGTCAGGATGATAAACAACATATCCTGAAGTGTGGAATTAGCTAAGCCAAAGAGAGAAGACAGAAAGCAATGATGGCCACACTCTTATGATAGGGAATATGAATGTACTGTGAAATGGTGACATGGTTGCTTACATTGTGGTCTGTTTTACATTGAAACTCCAAGTCTGGCCAACAAAAGTGTGTGTTCACCAACCCTTTAGGAAATCTCTAGGCCTCCAAACGTGAATGAAAAAAAAAAAAAAATGCTGTGAATGTTTGCCACATCTGAAAAGGCTGTCCTCCAAAATGCCCATGGCAAGATGTAACTAAGACAGACAATGGACGAGAGATTCTCCTCTAAATTAGAACTTAAAGTTACTTTTTTGCTTCAGAAGGGTTGCAATTCCTTGATTTTCCTGCAGGCTAGGATATGATATATACCATTGATGAGTAAACATTTTGGTTATTTTCCACCTTTTCCTTTTTCAAATGGAAAATACACTTGCCTTCAAGCAGAGACAGGTATGGAGATATCCTCTTTGTATTGGCAGTAATTATAGGGAACTTAACTGAAATAGTAGCATGGGTAAAGAGAGAAAATAATGAGGTTCAAATTCAAGTTGAAGTGTTACCGTTATTGTACAAATTATGAGTTCATTTAAGCAGATACAGAAGTCATCTAGGAAGATAATAGGAAAATAAATTGTGATACAGGTGATGTAATTCACAGTAAAGTTTTACTCCTTTATGGGCATAGGAAATTATGCCAATGAAGATGGTATAGGCTGAAGGGATAAACCTTGAAATAGGAACAAAGAATATTAATGATAACACCAGATCATTTTGGGGCGTTAGGGCCATGGACTGCAGTTAGCAAAGAAACCTTCTATAGATGACATAGGAGAAACAGTGACTTCATAATAGATTCATATAGCAGTTTAAGCAAGTAGAAAAGAAACACTTCTGAAACCCCTGGAAAAATGGAACAGATAAGGGAGCATTATTTGGCATAACTTGCATTTTTCAAGTCTTCTCATTGAGATTATGAACTTGTTTTGAAAGAAATATTCTATCATTTTTATTGAAATTATTTCAAAGAAAATAAATTATCTTTTCACTGGCACATCAAAAAATAATCAGAATGGAAACAGAAAACACAAATGTTCTCTTGTTATGAGTGTATTAGGCATTAACCTCATTCCCCTTGTGCAAGAAAAATATCATTCTTCATTCTTCAATAACTTAGCTAGTTCCTGTTTCAAAAAAACCTTCTTAACAGAGTGGTTTAAAATATATTGAGTTCTGTTTGTAAACCTTCATTTTGCCTGGTTTTGCTAAATTCCAGTTTGCATATCTACTACTAGAACTTTTCTTGTTAGTCTTTGGTATGGATGGGGCATAATGCAAGGAGTGCCATTTCCCTACAGGGGCAATTCCAACAATGTCCAAAATATTTTGGATTTGTTGGCTTAAATACAAGATATTATTAATATTAATTTCACCTGTTTATTTTTCCTTTTTTATTAGTATGGTTACTAAAATTCTTTTAGCATGGTTGGATCATATTTGTATTTGACAGTGCTTGGTTAGAATGACCATGTGAATGGAAAGCTAAGAAAGGGAGAAAAAAAAAAAATTGATCTGTGACGTTTATGAAATGCTGGCAAAATTATTATGTTGAAAATGTGTTTCGACAATATAAGCCACATCATATCAGTGATGGAGAAAAATAGAGTAAGCCAGACACTCAAGTAATGAATATTGCCACCAGGCAACAGCTAAAAAGAAAGGCAAATGGAAAGTGGGGATAATGAGAAAAACGTTTATCGAAGGATCTGGGGTGCTAGAAAAATGGAATAGAAGCAGTTTGAAAGTAGAAGTGAACTTCAGGATGGTAATTTATTTTAAGCTGTTACTACTAATATTCTTTTTTTTTTTTTTGTCTTTTAGTAGCTAAAAGATGATTTTCAGCACAATAGTTATCAATAAAAGGAAAAAAATACTTTAAAATGAAGCTTTAAGTAAGGAGAAATGTCACATACTGTTTAGATGATAAAAGGATCAAACTCTGATAAATGCTGAGCCTCGATAATACCCTAGAGTAATTGTACTCACAAATATTTAAAAAAAATTCTCTATAAGTGCTCATTATTATCAATATGAACATTTTTAGCCGTTATAATGAAAATCGAATTAAAAAAAATTCTGAGGCTGTGGCATGTGGCAGAGAAGGTATATTCTATGTGAATGGTGCCTACTGGAGGTGGATAGTGCCCAAAGTCATGCCTATCAGTTTGTAACTCTGGTAAAGGTGTTATGTTCAATGGAAGTACTATGTAGCAGAGGGCATGAACCCATTTTTTATTTTTCAAATATGAAAGGATTTTTACATTAAGTATACAAAGACATATTAGGACAAAAAACTACTAGGAAATATATCTTTATAAATAAGTAGGAAAGCTTTGCTGAAAGTAAAAAAAGAAGGTAAAATTTTATGAAAGGCAATGAATATTTGGTGTGTGTATAAGAGAAAAAGACAAAATCATTTGGAATCACCAAACATAGTAATTAAGCAATATTTATTGGTATTTAGCATGACTCTATATTGACATTATATTAAGAAGTACAGGAAAATTGAAACATCATTTACATTCACATGGTGAGTCTATGGAAAATGAAAAATTAACTTTTTATGACCAGTGTGACCAAATAATGCTACCATCTACTTACCTATATAGAATTTTTAATGTGTTTTATGGTAGATGATGGGTATTTTTAAGTGTGTCATAAAAGAGAATAGGACTCTAGAAATCTGTCAATTTTCTTGTTACACACGGACTGTTTATTATAGAAAGGACATTTTCCATCCTTCATAGCTATTTTTCACTTTTATTTCCAACTATAGTTGTCTAGATCTATTATAACATCAAGCTGTTCAGATGGGGGCTAGAACACTTTTCTGTCTTGCCTGCTATAGAAGGCTAAGGTTCTGAATGAAAAGGGCCTGTGTTCTAATGGAATTCTCCCCTGGGGCACATCAAGTCATTTTATACAAAGACACACTTAGAAAGGCAATTTATGGTGTGTGACTGACTCTAATGTGACTTTTTCATCATTTCATTTGTTTTCTATTAGTCAGAAAAAAGACATATGAACTACACAGAAATCTGTTCATTGTACTCCACAGGAGGTGTTCTAGTATATTAGATTCTGGTGGAATATGATATTTTATGAAATTTATATTAAAAAAAGTTTAAAAACATTTCTTACCTTCAAATATCTATCAAGCACTTTTAAGACATTCTAAAAGGATATCTACATTTATTTTTTGCAAGTCTAAACATATTTTTAAAGATAAATCTTTGTTTAGAACTTTAACCAGTACCTTTAAATAAGTTTCAGTTGTTATAATTAAGTTTTCTAAAAACAGTGTGGTCCCAATATGTATAGTTGAGCCTTCATTTATATTCACACGATAAGTTCATGGAAAGAGAAAAATTAACTTTTTGTGACCAGTGTGACCAAATACTGCTACCATTCACTTATCAATGTAAGTTTTTTTTTTTTTTTTCAGGTAAGTGATGAGTATTTTTCACTGGACTCCTTAAAGGGAATAGACTCTAGAAATCTGTCAATCCTCTTGTTACACATGGACTATTATAGAAAGATAGATTCAGATATATATATATTTAGATAGTTAAGATAGATTAGATAGATGATAGATAGATAGATGATAGACAGATAGATAGATAGACAAACAGACAGACAGACAGAAAGATGATAGGTACACAGATAAATACCTGAATCTATCTATTTCAGTGCATAGAAAAGGAAGGGATACTCCCAAATTCATTCTATAAAGCCAGCATAACCCTGATACCAAAGCCAGGCAAAGACACTGCAAAAAAAGAAAATCACAGACCAATATCCCTCCTGAATATAGACACAAAAATTCTCAACAAATTATAGCCAATAGAATTCAACAATGTATCAAAAAATAATACTTCAAGACCAAGCTCATTGCCATTGAGCCGATTCCGACTCATCAAGACCAAGTGGGATTCATACCTGGTATGCAAGGATGGTTCAACATTAGAAAATTAATCAACACTCTTCATCACATAAATTAAACAAAAGAAAAGAATAACATGATCTCTCAATTGAAGGAGAAAAAGGCATTTGATAAAGTCCAACACCCATTCCTGATAAAAATTCTCAGCAACACAAGAATAGAAGGGATATTCCTCAACATAATAAAGGCATTTATATAAAATCAACAGCCAAGATTATTCCCAATGAGGAAAGACTGAAAGAATTCCCCCTGAGAATGGGAACCCTTTATCACCACTCTTATTCAACATTGTACTGGAAGTCCTAGCTAGAACAATAAGGCAAGAAGAGGAAATAAAGAGCATTCAAATTGGTAAGGAAGAATTAAAACTATCCCTGTTCACATACGATATGATCCTAAACATAAACAACAAAAATAAATAAATAAATAAACCCATTGCTGTTGAGTCAATTCCAACTCACAGAGGCCCTATAGGACAGAATAGAACTGCCCTATAGAGTTTCTAAGGCGCATCTTGTGGATTCAAGCTGCCGACTTTTTTGTTAGCAGCTGTAGCTTTTAACCACTATGCCACCAGGGTTTCCATCCTATACATAGAAAAGCCTAAAGATTCCACAAGAAAGCTACTGGAGCCAATAGACGGTTTCAGCCAAGTAGCATGAAACAAGATCGACATACAAAAATCAGTTAGATTCCTCTACAACAATAAAGAGAACTTGGAAAAGGAAATCAGGAAAACAATATCATTTACAATAACCCCCCAAAAGATAAAATTCATAGGAATAAATCTAACCAGGGATGTATAGGACCTATACAAAGGAAACTGCAAAACACTGAGACGAGAAACCAAAAAGGCCTACATAAATGGAAAAACATACCGTGCTCATGGATAGGAAGACTCAACATTGTGAAAATGTCCAAAGTGATCTATAGATATAAAGCAATCCTAATCCAAATTCCATCAGCATTCTTTAATGAGAAACTGGGTGTCTATGTGATGAACCAGGACCCAGGTCCCACTGTACACAAAAGCTAACTCAAAATGGATAAAAGACCTAAACATAAGAGTAAAACCATAAAGATCCTGGAAGAGGAGGCAGAGCCAATGTGGTGCCCTAGACAGACAAATCATGCTGTACCTCTGCAACAAGGATCCTAAAACAGTAAGTAAAACAGATAAAATGCCAGTCCTGGAACCATAAGCATCAAATGAAAGAATAAAGAGCTAGATCAAACACCAAATGGAAGACCAACCTAGGTAAAGAACTCTCAGTAATAAAACAAAGCTAAAAGGCATAAAACAGGGAAACAAAGAAACAGAAACATCAAGCTATAAGTTATGACAAAGCGAAAACAATAAAAGGGAGACTAAACGGCGTATCAGGTAATAAAAGACTGGTTCAAACTTACAAAGTAAGGACACATTTCAAAGTAACCACAGAGAAAGCTGACAAATATACTCATACGACTAAAAAAGAAGAAAAACATAAAGTCTCTGTAAACACAAAATCTGTAAAAATGGAAGAAAAGAAATGTCAATCCACAAATAAAAGAAACGAGCACAGAAGAGTAACAGCAACAAAGATCAGCATCACAAAGAAGAGCACAACAATACTGACAGCAATAAAATCATGCGCGTTCATAATCACACTGAATGCAAGTGGCTTAAATGTGCCTGTAAAGAGACAGAGAGTGACAGAATGGATTTAAAAAAAAAAAAAAAGAACCATCAATATGCTCTGTACAAGAGGTACAAAGACATAAATAAGTATGTTAATTATCAAAGAATGACAAAAACATATACATCAAGCAAACAGTAACCAGAAAAGGGCAGGAATGGCAATACTAATCTCAGATAAAATAGATTTTAATGGGAAACAATCATTAAAGACAAAGAGGGACATTATATAACGATTAAAAGGACAATCCACAGAGAAGACATAACCTTAATAAATATCTGTGAACCCAATGAAGTGCTCCAAAATACATAAACTCTAACAGCACTAAAAATAGAAATAGTTCCACAATAATAGTAGGAGCCTTAAACACACCACTCTCAATAACGAACAGAACATCTAGAAAGAAACTCAACAAAGATACAGAACATTCCCAAAGGCCAAAATCAACCAACTTGACCACATAAATAGATATACTTATATAGAACACTCCATTCAACAACAGCAATGCATATATTCTTTCCCAGCCCACATGGAACATTCTCCAGAATAGACAACATTTTAGGCCACAAAGCAAACTTCAATAAAATCCAAAACATCAAATTAATACAAAGCATCTTCTCTGATCACAACACAAAAAAGGAGAAATTAGTAACAGGAAGAGCAACAACAACAACAAAAAACATAGAAACTGAATAACACCTTGCTTAAAAACAACTGGGTAATAGAAGAAATCAAGGAAGGAATAAAACAATTCCTAGAATCAAATGAGAGTGAAAACACATCATACCAAAACATTTGGAACACAGCAAAGGCAGTGCTCAGAGGTCAGTTTATAGCAATAAACATGCATATCAAAAAAGAACAGACCAAAATAAAAAAGTTACCCTACAACTTGAGCAAATAGGAAAAGAGCACCTACAAATACAATGCGATCCTGATCCAAATACCAACAGCACTCTTCAACAAGATAGAAAAGCTAATCATTAGCTTTATATGGAAAAGAAAGAAGTCTCATATATGTAAAGAACTATGGAAAAAGAATAAAGTAGGAGGCCTCATACTACCTGACCTCAGAAGCTACTATATAGCTATGGTAGTCAGAACAGCCTGGTACTGGTACAATGACAGACACATTGACCAATGAAACAGAATTGAGAATCCAGAGGTAAATCCATCCACCTGATCTTCTACAAAGGCCCAAAATCTGTGAAAAGGGGAAAAGACAGTCTTTTTTAACAAATATTGCTGTCTAAACTGGATGTCCATCTGTAAAAAAAAAATGAAACATGACCCATACCTCATACCATACAAAAAGGCTAATTCAAAATGGATCAAAGACCTACATATAAAACCCAAAACTATAACGGTCATAGAAGAAAATAGAGTCAATGTTACACGCCCTAATACGAGGCATAAATAAGACAAAACCATACATAGCTAACAATACACAAACCCCAGAAGATAAGCTAAATAACCGGAATCTTTTAAAAATTAAGCACTTATGCTCATCAAAAGACTCACAAAAAGAGTAAAAAGAGAATGTGCAGACTGGGGAAAAAAAAATTTGCCCAGGACATATCCGACAAAGGTCTGTTGTTGTTGTTGTTAGGTGCTGTCGAGTTGGTTCTGACTCATAGCGACCCTATGCAAAACAGAACGAAACACTGCCCGGTCCTGAGCTATCTCTACAATCGTTGTTATGCTTGAGCTCACTGTTGCAGCCACTGTGTCAATCTACCTCGTTAAGGGTATTCCTCTTTTCCACTGACCCTGTACTCTGCCAAGCATGATGTCCTACTCCAGGGACTGATCCCTCCTGACAACATGTCCAAAGTGCGTAAGACACAGTCTTGCCATCATTGCTTCTAAGGATTATTCTGGTTGTACTTATTCTAAGACAGATTTGTTCATTCTTTTGGCAGTCCATGGTATATTCAATATTCCTCGCCAACGCCACAATTCAAAGGCGTCAACTCTTCTTCCATCTTCCTTATTCACTGTCCAGCTTTCACATGCATATGATGCTATTGAAAATACCATCACTTGGGTCAGGCGCACCTGAGTCTTCAAGGTAACATCTTTGCTCTTAAACACTTTAAAGAGGCTCTTTGCAGCAGATTTGCCCAATGCAATGCGTCTTTTGATTTCTTCACTGCTTCTTCCATGGCTGTTCATTGTTGATCCAAGTAAAATGAAATCCTTGACAACTTCAACCTTTTCTCCATTTATCATGATGTTGCTCATTGGTCCAGTTGTGAGGATTTTTGTTTTCTTTATGTTGAGGTGTAATCCGTACTGAAGGCTGTGGTCTTTGATCTTCATTAGTAAGTACTTCAAGTCCTCTTCACTTTCAGCAAGCAAGGTTGTGTCATCTGCATAACACAGGTTGTTAATGAGTGTTCCTCCAATCCTGATGCCCCTTTCTTCATATAATCCAGCTTCTTGTATTATTTTCTCAGCAAACGGAATGAATAGGTATGGTGAAAGAATACAACCCTGATGCACACCTTTTCTGACTTTAAACCAATCGGTATCTCCTTGTTCTGTCTGAACAACTGCCTCTTGATCTATGTACAGGTTGCTCATGAGCACAATTAAGTGTTCTGGAATTCCCATTCTTCTCAATGTTATCTATAATTTGTTATGATCCACAGAGTCGAATGCCTTTGCATAGTCAATAAAACACAGGTAAACATCCTTGTCATAATCTCTGCTTCCAGCCAGGATCCATCTGACATCAGCAATGATATACCTGGTTTCACATCCTCTTCTGAAATCGACCTGAATTTCTGGCAGTTCTCTGTCAATATACTGCTGTAGCCACTTTTGAATGACCTTCAGCAAAATTTTGCTTGGGTGTGATATTAATGATATTGTTCTGTAATTTCCACATTTGGTTGGATCATCTTTCTTGAGAATAGGCATAAATATGGATCTCTTCCAGTGAGTTGGCAAGGAAGCTGTCTTCCATATTTCTTGGCATAGACAAGTGAGCACCTCCAGTTCTGCATCTGTTTGCTGAAACATCTCAATTGATACTCCATCAATTCCTGGAGCCTTGTTTTTCACCAATGCCTTCAGTGCAGCTCGGACTTCTTCCTTCCGTACCATCAGTTCCTAGTCATATGCTACATCTAGAAATGGTTGAATGTCGACTAATTCTTTTTGGTATGATGACTCTGTGTATTCCTTCTATCTTCTTTTGATGCTTCCTGCATTGTTTAATATTTTCCCCACAGAATCCTTCGCTATTGCAACTCGAGGCTTGAATTTTTTCTTCAGTTCTTTCAGCTTGAGAAATGCAAAGTGGAAGCGTGCTGTTCCCTTTTGGTTTTCTATTTCCAGCTCTTTGCACATGTCATTATAATACTTTACTTTGTCTTCTTGAGCCACCCTTTGAAATCTTCTGTTCAGTTCTTTTACTTAATCATTTCTTCCTTTTGCTTTAGCTGCTCAATGTTCAGAAGGAAGTTTTTCAGTCAGAGTCTCCTCTGACATCCATTTTGGTCTTTTCTTTCTGTCTTGTCTTTTGAATGACCTCTTGCTTTCTTTAAGTATGATGTCCTTGAAGTCATTCCACAATTCATCTGGTCTTTGGTCATTAGTGTTCAATGTGTCCAATCTATTCTTGAGATGGTCTCTAAATTCAGATGGGGTATACTCAAGGCTGTATTTTGGCTCTCGTGTACTTGCTCTGATTTTCTTCAATTTCAGCTTGTACTTGCTTATGAGCAATTGATGGTCTGTTCCATAGTAGGCCCCTGGACTTGTTTTGACCGATGATATTGTGCTTTTCCATTGTCTCCTTCCACAGATGTAGTTGCTTTGCTTCCTGTGTATTCCATCTGGTGAGGTCCATGGGTAACAGCTGCCGTTCATGTTGGTGAAAAAAGGTATTTGCAATGAAGAAGTCATTGGTCTTGCAAAATTGTATCATTCAATCTCCGGTATTGTTTCTATCTCCAAGGCTGTATTTTTTAACTATCGATCCTTCTTCGTTTCCAACTTTCACATTAAAATCACCAATAATTATCAGTGCGTCCTGATTGCGTGTTCCATCAATGTCAGACTGCAGAAGCTTGTAAAAATCTATTTCTCCATCTCTGGCGTTAGTGGTTGGTGCATAAATTTGAATATTAATCATATTAACTGGTCTTCCTTGTAGGTTTGTGAATATAATCCTATCACTGACAGCCTTGTATTTTAGGATAGATCTTGAAATGTTCTTTTAAATGAATGGAACACCATTCTTCTTCAAGTTGTCATTCCTTGCATAGTAGACTATATGATTGTCCGATTCAAAATGGCCCAAACCAGTCCATTTCAGTTCACTAATGCCTAGGATATAGATGTTTATGCATTCCATTTTATTTTTGATGATTTCCAATTTTTCTAGATTCATACTTAGTACATTCCAGGTTCCAATTATTAATGGATGTTTGCAGCTATTTCTTCTCATTTTGAGTTTTGCCACTTCAGCAAATGAAGGTCCCAAAAGCTTTACTCCATCCACATCATTAAGGTCAACTCTACTTTGAGGAGGCAGCTTTTCCCCAGTTGTGTTTTGAGTGCCTTCCAGCCTCAGGGGCTCATCTCCTGGCACTATATCAGACAATGTTCCGCTGCTATTTATAAGGTTTTCACTGGCTAATTCTTTTCAGAAGTGGACTGCCAGGTCCTCCTTCCTAGTCTGTCTTAGCGTGGACGGTCAGCTGAAACCTGTCCTCCTTGGGTGACCCTGCTGGTATCTGAATACCGGTGGCATGGCTTCCAGCATCTCAGCAACACACAATCCCCCATAGTACTACAAACTGACAGACACAGAAATATTCAAATGATTTCTTTCATATTGGGTAAATTGTGGTAGTCTGTGTTTTTTTTTTTTTTTTGTGGATATGTTCCATTTCATCTAAGTTGGTAAGTTTTTTTTTTTTTTTTTGTCTGAATAAGTTCATGGTAGTTTCTTATTATCCTTTTGATGTCTGCATGGTCTGGAATAATATCCCTCATTTTTTTTCTTCATTTTAGTATTTAATGTCTTCTCTAATTTTTTTGTTTCTCAATTTTGCTAATTTGTGCTTGTTTTGTGTTTATTTTATTCTTGCTAGAGCTACAACTGCTAACCAGAAGGTCGGCAGTTCAAATCCACCCAGGCACTCTTTGGAAACCCTATGGGGGAGTTCTACTTTGTCCTGCAGGGTGGATGTGAGTTGGGATTGACTTGAAGGCAATGGGTTTGGTTTTGGTTTTGTGTCTAGGTCCTTGAGGTGGAAACTTAGCATATTGATTTAAGACCTTTTTTCTTTCCTAATAAGCATATAATGCTATAAATTTCCCTCTCAGCACTGCTTTACCTCTATGCCATGCAATTTGATATGTTGCATTTTCATTTTTATTCAGTTCAATATATTATTTAATTTCCCTTGAGACTTCTTTGACCTATGAATGATTTCAAAATGTTTCAAAATTGCTTAGCCTCCATGAATTTGGAGATTTCCCTGGTATATTTTTGTTATTCATTTCTAGTATGATCCCATTTGATTGGAAAACAAATTGTGCATGGTTTTAATTATCTTCAATTTATTGAAGTTTGTTTAATACCACAGAATATGGTCTGTTGTGTCAGATGTTTAATGACTCTTGAAAAGAATGTGTGTTTGCTGTTTCGTGGTGGAATAGTCTGCAACTGTTGATTTAATCATGTTGATTCATGGTGTTGTTGATTTGTTCTATATTCTTCCTGAATTTTTGTCTAGTTGTTTTACCAATTGGTGGAGAATAGGGTTGACTTCTTCAACTCTAATTGTAAATTTGACTATTTCTTCTTTCAGTTTCTTTAAGTATTATATCACATAATTTTGCAACTCTTTTATTGATTGGAGTTAGGATTGCTAGATCTTCTCAAACACTAAGACAACAAGAATTGACAGAATACCAGTTAATATGTTTAAACAAACAGATGCAGTGCTAGAAATGCTCACTAGTCCATGCAAAGAAAATTGGAAGACAGCTACCTGGCCAACTGACTGGAAAAGATTCATATTTATGCCTATTCCCAAGAAGGGTGATCCGATCGAATGGGGAAACGATTGAACAATATCATTAGTATCACACTCCAGTAAAAATTTTGCTGAAGGTCATTCAAAAGTGGCTACAGCAGTGCATCAACAGGTAACTGACAAAAATTCAAGCCAGATTCAGAAGAGAATGTGGAAAAGGGACATCATTGCTGATGTCAGATGGATCCTGGTTGAAAGCAGAGATTTCCAGAAGGATGTTTACCTGTGTTTTATTGACTATGCAAAGGCATTGGACTGTGGGGATTATAACAAATTATGGATGATATTTAGAAAATGGGAATTCCAGAACATTTAATTGTGCTTGTGAGAAACCTGTACATAGATCAAGAGGCAGTTGTTGAACAGAACAAGGGGATGCTCCATGGTTTAAAGTCAGGAAAGGTGTGCATCTGAGGTTTATCCTTTCGCTATACTTATTCAGTCTGTATTTTGAGCAAATAATCTGAGAAACTGGACTATATGAAGAAGAATGGGGCATCAGGATTAGAGAAAGACACATTAACAACCTGCGTTATGTGGATGACACAACCTTGTTTGCTGAAAATAAAGATTTGAATCACTTACTGATGAAGACTAAAGACCACAGCCTTCAGTATGGATTACACCTCAACATAAAGAAAACAAAAATCCTCACAAATGGACCAATAAGCAACATCATGATAAGTGGAGAAAACTATGAAGTTGTCAAAATTTTCATTTTATGTGGATCTACTATGAACATGCATGGAAGCAGCAGTCAAGAAATCAAAAGACTCATTGCATTGTACAAATCTTCTGCAAAAGACCTCTTTAAAGTGTTAAAAAGCAATGATGTCACCTTGAAGACTAAGGTGCACCTGACCCAGGACACGGTGTTTTCAATCACCTTACGTGCATATGGAAGGTGGGCAATAAATAAGGAAGAACAAAGAAGAATTGACACCTTTGAATTATGGTGTTGGCAAGGAATATTGAATATATCATGGACTGCCAAAAGAACAAATAATTCAATCTCCGAAGAAGTAACACCAGAATGCTCTTTAGAAGCAAGAATGACGAGACTAAATCTCACATACTTTGTACATGTTTTCAAGAGGAATCAGTCTCTGGAGAAAAACATCATGCTTGGTGAAGAAAAGGTCATCAAAAAAGAGGAAAACCCTCAATGAGATGGATTGACACAGTGGCTGCAGCAATGAGTTCAAGCATAACAAGGATTGCGAGGACAGCACAGGACCAGGCAGTGCTTCGTTCTATTGTACATAGGGTGGCTATGAGTTGGAACCAACTCAAAGGCACCTGACAACGACAATAATCTTCTCGATGAATTGATTCTTCATCATGATGTAATGTCACTTTCTGTTTTTTATAATAATCTTTTTTTCTGTAATCTACTTTATCTGAAATTAATATAGCTACTGCTGCTGTTTTGATTAAAATGTTTATATGGTATATGTTTTTTTCTTTTACTTTTAACCTTTCTATATTGTTACATTAGAAGTGAGTGTTTTGCATATAACATATAGTTGAATCATATTTTGTTATTTGCCCTGCCAGTGTCTGTCTTTTAATTGGTGTATTTAAAATATTTGCATAGAATGATTGATATGTTAGAGCTTAAGTCCACCCATTTTATTTTTTTTAATTTTTTGTTACTTTTATATTTTTTGTGTTCTTCTGTTCCTTCCTTACTGTGTGTTATTTCAACCCATTTTTATTTATATGTGACATCTTTTAGTGTTTTCTCTTTGTGTATCTGTGTTAATGGTTCTTCTTACTACACACATACATACACACACACACATTCTGCAATCTACTGGTGCAGTTGGTTTACCAAGTCAATTGTAGAGGTCTGACGTCTCTTCACATCCTATTACCCTCTCTTATTTATAATATAATTGTTTAAAATATTTTCTCTAGATACTTTTAGAACCATATCATACACTATTGTTAAGTTTTACTTCAATTGTCAAACATAATTTAGAAAGCTCAAATGGAGAAGAAATTTTTACTTATATTTTCATTTTTTCTTTGTGTTTTTCTTCTTCCAGGGTCTTCCGAGTTTTTTTTTTTTCCAATCATTTCCATTCTCTACAGGTAACTTCTTTTCGCCATTCTTTTAGGGTAGGTCTGCTGTCAACAGATTCTCTTAGTCTTCTTTGGAGAATTTCTTGTTTCCTCTTTCTTTACTGAAGGATGTTTTTATTAGATATTAAATTCTAGGCTGGTGGTTCTTTTCTTTCAACACTTGATCAATGTCATTTTTCTTCCTTCTTACTTGCCTGATTTCTGATGAGAGTCCTGTCATTTTTCACCTATAGGTAAGGCATGATTTTCTCTCACTGCTTTCAAGATTTTTCCTATGTCTCTGATAATTTTTTTGTTGTTGTTCTCTAATCTAATTTTCAGAAGGTTGACTTTGATGTATCATGTGGATTTCTTTGGGTTTACCCTGTTTGTGATGGGTCCAATTTCTTGAATCTGTAGGTTTTTTTCCTTAGCCACACTTGGGATATTTTCAGCTCTTATTTCTTTGAGGGCTTGATATGCTCCTTCACTTTATCCTTTCTTTTTGAGACTCTAATGATATTTTGATATTTCAGTTATTGTATTTTCAGTATTAAAATACCCATTTGGTTCTTCTTTAAATGTTTTATTTCTTTGCTGAGACCTTATCTTTGCTGAAACTCTATTATTTTTTTCAACTGTGGTTTTAATTGCTTGTTCAATCATCTTTATCACAGCTGATTTGAAATCTTTGCTAAATAATTCTAACATCTCTGTCTTCTCGGTGTTGGCATCTATTATTAATTGTATTTTTTCAGTTGAGCTGATATTTTCACAGTTCTTGACATGATGACTGATTTTCCTTTGAAAGTATGTACATTTTGGTTTTATGTTATGATGCTCTCTATCTTTTTTTGCTTTGTTTTGTTTTGTTTTTTTTTTCTTGTGCTTTAGATGAAGGTTTACAGAACAAACTAGTTTCTCATCAAACGGTACGCACATTATTCTAAGACACTGGTTAACAACCCCACGACTTGTCAACACTCTCCCTTCTCGACCCTGGGTTCCCTGTTACCAGCTTTCCTGTTCCCTCCTGCCTTCCAGCCCCTGTCCCACGGCTGGTGCACCCCTTTAGTCTTGTTTTGGTCCATGGACCTGTTTAGTCTTTGTATGAAGGGTAAACCTCAGGAGTGACCTCATTACTGAACTGAGTGTGTCCAATGGCCATGTTCTCAGGGTTTCTCCAGTCTCTATCAGGCCAGCAAATCTGGTATTTCTTTTTGAGTTAGAATTTTGTTTTTCTCCAGCTCTCTCTGGAATCCTCCTTGTGATGCCTGTCAGAGCTGTCAGTGACTGTAGTTTGGCACCATCTCGTTGTGCCAGACTCAGTCTGGTGAAGGCTATGGTAGAGATGCTGTCAATCTTATTTAAATGTTTTGGCTTTTCCTTTCACTGCTTCAGTAAGGACAAGAGATGGGGAAAGTTGCATCCTTACTTCCATGTGGAGGTGGAAGTCTATTTTCCCCCTTCCTTCTCCATTGACATCTGAATGGAGAGGGGTTCTTTGTTACTCCATTGCTACAGTGGAAGTTCCAGTTCCTCCCTAGGTCTTCACTGATACCTCCCTAAATTGGAGGAATAGCGTTGCCTTGTTCCTACTTTCCATGTGGCATCCACTAACACCACAAGAGTGCCGTTGTTATTGCTAACCCATGGTAAAATTCCTGACTCTCCACTAGGACTCTTCTGACACAACATGGCTAAGAGGGAAAGGATGTCTTTTTACTGCCAGGTTGTGTAGAATTCTAGACTTTCCAGATAAAGTCTCCATTAATATTGCTTGGCAGAGGCCTTGTTACTGTCTGGCAAGAATTAAGTCCCAGCTCCTTAACTGTGTTCTTTGAGACCATCTTGGTGGGTGGATTGAGGATCCTCATTACTTACTGGCAAAGGAGAAAATCTAGGATTCCTACTTGGCATTTGTCATTGTGGGTACAGATGTGACCACAATTTTTTGTTTTTTTTTAGAAAAGAGCAGTTATTATTATTATTATTATTATTATAAGATTTCTGTATTTTTAGGCTGCCTATTTCTCATTCTTTGGGCAGAGAGAGAAAGCAGTCTTTCGTTGTTACATTTTTTTCGTTCCGTCTGTCTTTCTCTCTCTCATTCTTTCTTTCTTTTGCCTGCATCAGTTAGTGTATCTGGATTGCTGGTGTCTTCAGAATCAAGTCTCAGCTATTTGAGGCAAAAGGAGAACTCCAGGAACTTAACACTCTGTCATTCTTTGAGTTCCAAATTTGCTAAACAATTTGTCTTATCGTCTTATTTTCTCCAGAGGCTTTTTACTTTTGTCTTATATATAACGTCCAGAGTGTTTAGCTTTACTTAGAGAGAGGAATATAGAAAAGTTTATCAACTGTCCTTCCAGAAGCAGGTTTACCATCATTTTTTTATGTGATATTTTTTCAGGGTATAAAATTCTAGGTTGATAAATGTTTTCTGTCAGCAATTTAAAGATTACATTTTATTTTTATTGGGCTACTAATGTTACTGTGAAAATTCTATCAATATTTTTGTTGCTACTTTTTTGGTTTGTGTCTTCCCCACTCACCCCCCCACCCCCCAGCTACCATTAAGATTTTCACTTTAGCTTTTTTTTTCAGAGCCTCCAACTGATTTGCGTAAGTGCATTTTTTAAAGCTTATTTGGAGGTTTTAGAAATTCTTCAATATGTGACAAGATATCATTTATCAATTTTGTAAAATTCTTAACAAATGTTTCTTGAAATATTTCTTGAATATTGCTTATTCTTGAAATTTCTATATTCTCTTTCTGCTCTTCTTGGGACTTCAGTTATGTATATGTATAACTTTTTACCACGTATCACAGTCCTGTGTTTAACTTTCACTGTGTACCATCTTGGTTGCTTTCCTTTTCCTACAGAAAAAGTTGGATTTTTGTTAGGCAGGGAGCTTAAATATTGACTGAACACCTTGATCCAGTTGAGGGTGGAAGTCAGGCTTCTTTAGTGTTGATTTATTTCTTTAATTTTCTTAGAGTGGTATTTTCCTTTAAAGGAATAGCCCTTATTCATAGAGAATAGCCCTTCAGCTCTGAAATTTTGGTACATTCTGATATCCCTAGCACCTCAAGAATGTTGAAACTTCCTTTATACTTTTTGCCACTTAGTATCTTGGATCTTGCCAAGATCTTGCATGGTTCAGAGTTTTCCACGTCTTTAGGAGGACGTTTCATAGAGAATTTTTAGCTCACATTTGTTTTGGGTCCCCTCCTCCCGTTTAGGCACACAAAATCTTAAGTCCTAGCCACTTTTGCACATTCAGAAACCAACCTCGATTTCCCAAGCCTAGTGATATTGTTACAAGCCCCAGCTACCACTTTGTGTTAAAACTCTATTTTACCAGTGAGGAACTGGCAAATACTCTGATGATAAAATGTGAAGGGAAAAAATAGAGCTTACGTCTATATACTTTCTCTTTCTTCAGAATTTTGGCCTTGGTTGCCTTGGAGGCTTTTAGGTGCTTTCAAACACTTTTTTTTTTGGGAGGGGGAGATTTATCTATTTGTTTTTCTATGTTCTTTGCTGTTGTAGTTGTTACTGATCAGAGTTTTACAGTAATACAAGCTACTCAATCTTATCCAGAATCTGAGGACATCACAGAAGAAATTTAATGTAGGCAGTTGACTACATTATTATAAAAGAACAGAAGAGCTAAAAGGAGAAGGTGCAATAACTTGTGTGAGAACAAGAAAACATGAGTACAAAAGGAGTATTAATTTTTTATTGTTGCTGTAACAAATTACCACAAACTTAGTGGCTTAAAACCATGCAGATTTATCATCTTTCAGTTCTGGAGGTCTGAATTTCAATGTATGTCAGCAAAGTTGCATTATTTCTGGAGACCATAGAGGAGAATCCTTTTCTTTGCCTTTTCCAGCTTCTAGTGACTGCCCGCATCACTCTGACCTTGACTTCTGTAGTCACATCACTTTCACTCTGCTTCCATGATTATATTATCTTCCCTTCCTCTGCTTTCATCATCACATCTCATTCTCTTGCTCTGACTCTCCAGCCTCCTTCATATAAAGAGCCTGTGAGTTATATCAGGCTCGTCCAACATAATCACTTCTGCAAAGTGCCTTTTGCTGTGTAAGGTAATATATTCACAGGTTTCAGGGATTGACATGTGGAAACACTTGGAGGGGGGTGGGATATGCCACAATGAGTTATAAGACCCTGAGGGCTATCACCACTCAGTAGAATCCAGCAGCATGGTCTTTTGAGCAGGAACAGGAGCTATGGCAGAGACAGAACAACTGCCAGAGACACCATATAATTAGAGAAAGAAGGATGCTATGGTTTCACTCCCACCTCACACTCCATTCTTTATTCAACATTTCTTATTGGTGAACACAACTGGAAGCCAGATGACATTGGAACCTGAGAAATGCATTCTGGATGTGTTAGCCACCATTGATGTGGAACCAAACAAGCAAAAGATGAGGAAGGGAAGTGAGGTCAAATAGGCCCCGGAAACACAACAAAAAGCATACATATCTCTCCCCATTGTGTTAAAACAAATAAATAAACTGTCATTATGCAAGTCCCTATTTTGTTATAAAAATTGAAATTGTTACAATGAAAGAGAAGGTACAATGTATTGGTGGAACTGCATTGACTGCAGGGAAAATAAAAATTTCTCAGATCACAATATATATACCACTTCATGCTATTGTAGAAAATGAAAGTGCATAAAGCAATAACAACAGTCAATTCCTGGTTCTTAGTGGTTTCTACAACTGTATACACACACACACACACACACACATATTGTGTATATATATATATTTAATAAACCCTTTGCCATCCCACTGATCCTGACTCATAGCGACCCTATAGGACAGAGTAGAACTACCCCATAGGGTTTCCAAGGAGTGCCTGGAGGATTTGAACTGCCGACGTTTTGGTAAGCAGCAGTAGCACTTAACCACTACGCCACCAGGGTTTCCATCCACCTCTCTTAGACACTCTATATATCTTATTAATAATTCTTGCAGTAGCTCTAGAGTGTAGGTATGGTATAATTTTGCAGGTACAGAAGCCAACGTTCTGAAATTAGGCAACAGAAACTAGTATACCAGTGATGAGAATCTGTCTGTTTGTCTAGAATCTTTTTCTTTTTAATATAAAACACACTTTGTTAAATGTTTTACTGTTACAAAGATTTGTGGTTATAAATAAGAGTATATTTTGCAAGATCCTAGAGTTCAATTTCTGTTTGCAAAATAGTCATTTTAAATTCATATTTTTTAGTTTAAAGAAGAAATCAGTCACAGTTTACTATACATTTTTTAAACACAGCAAGCACTAGTGCACATGTTTTAGAAATAACAGGCAGGATAAGAGCAGATTTTAACAATTAATTTCTTCTCATTGGGATGGCATATAATGTGTTTAATTAAAAAGTATTCTCTGAGCAGGTAGCTCAAATATTTCCTTAAAATGGACACCTACCTTTGAGAACAAGAATCTTAATAACTCTTCCGTTTACCAAGTTCTAGATTTTGAAAGGACTTGCACCAAGTTTTCAGGGAAATTAATCTGCATAACAGAGGGAGACAAATTTGGAGAGGGAAATTAAGAAGTGGGGGAGCAAGGTCAGTGGTGTAATGGTCCTGCCCATTTAGTCTCAATAAAATCTATAATAATAGAGAAATGGTTTGTTGATCCAGGTTAATATGGGGACAAAATAGAGAGAACATACAAAGATAGAGGGGAAAACAATTCCCAGAAGACATGAAAATTGGAGATGGTTCCTGTAGACTTGAAGAGGCATTGTCAACTACTTAGCATTGCTTACGCATTTGTTAATAATCTAGGCCAAGATCAACTTCCTGTTCTTTCTTTTATTTAAATTACTTCACCTTTTTCATTAAACAGATGACATCTTAGAAACTTGTTCTTAGGAAAATGAGCCTTATTTTTTCTTGCATCTTTTTTACAGGAAGCTCCAACTTTCTGACACCCCCTCTTCCGGTCACTGGCACTCCTTCCCAAGACTAACTTCTTATTATCCTTATAATTTCTGCTTGTCCTGAGTGCCAAATCAATGACTCATTTTCTTTTCTTTACGCTCCTGTTGTATATCATTGGTAATGCTATTTCTAACTTACCTTTGTTATCGTTTGCCTACTAATGTATCTCCCTGAATTAATTGCAAAGACTCAAAGGGAGGAGTCATGTATTATTAGTTATGCAACCAGAAAGTGATATAATAGGCACTTAAAAATGTGTTGAGTGAACAAGATTAATTTAACAATTAGTTAAATTTTCTTTGAAAACTTCTTATGAGTGCAGCTATTTATAGATCATATAATAAACATATATGATAAGCTGGTGACTAAACCTGTCACAAATGAAAATAAGTAGTATTCTTTATTGTAAAATTCCTCATTTTTGTTATAATTTACAGTACATCATTTTCTTATAATTCTGTGTATTATAGTCTACTTTTTATACAATTATTTAAACTTGTATGACCTTTGAAATATTAAGCTGGGACATTCACAAGGACAATGAATCTAAATCAGTATAATTTCTTTTGGCAACATTTCACAAATAAATATGTACAGAAACTCTAGAGTGAAGAGAGCTTTATTGGTTGCTGAATGCCTTGAGAGGTGCATACAAAATGCGGTGTCAATGGCTTGTACTGACTTTGATATGACCTACAGTTTTTCTGTAAATGCTCTATGTAAATGTGTTTATCATGCCTAAGTTATTTTGTCCTAACTATATTATTATAAGTAGTGTTGCAGAAAGAGAGAGATTTCTCAATTACATATTTACAATAGGATGACCACATTTTCAGAACAAGTTCCAAGGACACATTTATCATAGAATTGATTTTATTTTATTTTTTGTTATTCATGAATTTGGTCCAAGGCCCTAATCTCCTTCCAGTTTCCCTCTATTTCTTAGTTGACTGGAAAGGAAATAATGGTGTGTTAGCAAAAAGAAATTCTGGAGGGCTGTATAAAAGGGTTACACTCAGATAGGGAAACCAGAGTGGTCACATCAAAGGTCATTTTTCCCATGTGTATACAAATGTAGTAGAAACTGATTTCATTTTGTCTTATATTATTTTTTAACTACTTGATATAAAAAGTTTTATCTTTCAATAGGGATTATATTTTACTCTGGGGCATGGCACAGATACCAAAAAACCAAACCAAGCCCATTGCTCTCAAGTCAATCCCAACTCACAGTGATCCTATAGGACAGAGTAAAACTGCCCCATAGGGTTTCCAGGGAGGGGCTGGTGGATTCAAACTGTTGATCTTTTGGTTAGTAGCCTGAGCTCTTAGCCACTGTACTACTATAGTTGGCTTTCCTTCTATTGCGTGCACCACAGTGCTAAGTATCCCTTCCTTCCCCATACTTGTATCAGAATTGCCAAGAGAGATTAATATAAATGCAAAATGTTGGCAGAATGTGTATTTTTAGGAAGCTCCTCAGTGACTTTTATGTACTTGAGTACTACTGGCTTATCAGCTCACTTGCAGGAGTTTAATAAATACCTCTTTATTTGCCAACTCTTTGTTCATGACCAAGCTATTATCATTTGTTTTCAATTTAATGTCACTGAAGTAACTATAAAATTTTCCTAAAGTAATAAAAATGCATGATATAGCTTGGAAAGATATTTTAAAATAATATAAAAAGAAGGAAATAAAACTGCAAAAAATTAAGTTATAAGATCTACATGCTAAATTTTAAGTATTTTAAATATCCTGCAACAACAAAGCCCCTATTGTGTCTGGCATGTAGCCAACCCTAGCATAGGACAGGATTGACAGCCACTCCACGGATACCAAGTACTCTTTATGACACTATGGCCATTTACTTTATCAACATCTCCTAGGCCATAAATAGAAAATGCATTAGATCTCAGTCCCCAAGAATGAATAATTATTTAGTCTTGATTAACACCTCCATCTAAGAGACCACCGGAACTGGTCTGTTCATACCCACCAGAGTGCACGATCCTTCTCATTTCCTAGACCATGGTTCTGGGTGCCTTTGGACACAGTAAGTTACGACCTAGTCATTCACTACAGCAGGACCTGTGCAAATCTATCCACTATCCCTTCTGAAATTCAAGGTCTCTCAGAAGTAATATTCCCTAATAACTGTGGTCACTTCACTGAATCTTCCCTGTGATTGTTTATTCTATCGGAAAGTAAGCTCTTCTGTTTTGACCTCACTACCCCAGGCCCAGCCCTACCCCTTGGGTAAGAAAGATTTTCTGTGACTTTTTTAAGAAAGAATTTTTATGTGTTTTCTAAATTCTACTCTTCCAGGCCTGGAAAATGGTGGGTACCTTTTATGCTCTGAATTGCCACTTTTGACCCTCTTCCTTATGCACCTCATTAAAAAAGAAAAGTTTTTGAAGGATAGTCAGTATAATCCATACTAATTCATCTCAGTGCAATTATGTGCCTTTAACTGACCAGTACCCCAATTCATGCTACCTGGTTTACTATCATTCTCTTCATCACTTATATTGTCCTCACTTTGGTGACATAAAAGTATACATAAAGTTTCTTTCCACACATGTGGCTTATCAGTCTTGTGTTTTCCTCACATCCAGTGGTTATGTCCTCTACTCTACCTCAGTCACCCACCCTAAAATACAGAAAAAAAAAAAAAAAAAACCCTTTGCCACTGACTGTAGAATATTTCATGTAAAGTCATTAACATAACACTGGTTAAAAAGAAAAAAAAAACCATCTTTTGCTTGTTCTCCATTCATTATCTTCATCTGGCAAAGTGCAAAACTGCATAAATCAAAATATCTACATGAATTACATGCAGCAAAATGATAACAGTAACCCCTCCATGAGGATTAATGATATTTAGAGTTTTGCAATGATATAATAATTAATCTCCATGTGATTAATGATAGTCCATAGACATATATTTATTTTTCTCTTTACTAATTTTTTCCAAATGTTTTAAAATGTGTAAGGGATGCCTTTTCAAGAAATATATATATTTAAAATAAATATGTATATACTTCCTTATATCATCCTAGGATCATGAATTTATTGCTTGATGCTTTTAAAGTAACAGTTAACCCAAAACATTGTTAAGAAAATTATTTTTATAAGTCTATTTCCTCTCATTGATATTTATCAAGGTGAAAATAAGCAACCAATACTGCTGAGACTTACACTTTACACTTCTGGTCAAAATGATCAAACAGGGCTGAGATTTACCCTACTGTCTGAATCAAACAAATAAACAAATCAACTAAAAGATATGAAACTATGGTATTCTGGACACTGGACATCAGGCAATGGAGGAAAATGAGGCCTTGGAGAAGGAAACTTAAAAGGTTACCTGCTATGACCTTGACTGCTGATTTAAAGTGTTTTCAGGACGTAATGGAAGGGAAACCCATGTGGAGTCCACAGCATATTCCCTGAGTTGAAAGACAGATCTAAGAAGTCCAGGGAAGTCATGGTGGGCAGAATTAGCAGCCAGAGTACTGGAGAGGATAGGGTTGCACAGAGAGATGACCCCAGAGATCTAATGAGGTTCATTCTCAAAATTACAGCATGTGATAAAACTGTACTGGCATGAGATCAAACTACCCAGGGAAGGGAAAAAACCCTCTGAAAGAGTTAAAGGGGATAGTGCCAGCACTTACACAGGGCCATGAATAGTGCTTGTTCCATCACCCAGACTAGAAAAACTCAACTCACAGAAAGCACTCAAGAAGGTCTTGCCTCCGTAGTACAGAATAATTAGCCCAAAGCTGGGTGTTTTTCTGGAACCACCTAACAAACCATAAAACAAGCCTCAAATGAACAAACTGTTTCCAAATAACTGCAAGCAAGAACAAAGCTCATGAATATTAATAGGAATCACCAACCGTGCTGCTGAAGTGACCTTAGAAGTCACATAGTATCTCAAGGGAATGGGATATAGACATTGGAATGGGAGGAGGGTCAAGAAATTTGGAAGCCATGTTTTAAAAATTACCAGTTACATTTCAAACTGTTTTCGTTGTTACTGCATGGATGCAGTAATAGTTTTACTTAAAAAATATAAAACCTTCTTAATTGATTCATTAAGAAAACCCCAGTGATATAGTGATTAAGTGCAATGGCTGCTAACCAAAATGTCAGTAGTCTGAATCCACCTGGAGCTCCTTGGAAACCCAATGGACTCAATGGCAATAGGTTTTTTTGTTTTTGTTTTTAAACTGATTCATGATTCAGAGAAAAGGGCCATTAAAACAGGCAGAAGCAAATGAAAGCTTTAGAAATTGCACTATACAAAAAATAAAAAAAATTAAAAATTATACAATTAATGAAAACTCAGGTAATGTGGTCACAATGATATTTTTGATGTATATGTAGGTATGATGATTCTCAATATCTCCTCATTTAATTCTATTGCTCGGCATAAAAAAGGAAACTATAAACTACTCAGAACAACTAATTATTGGTTCTGGGCTTAGCTTCTGTCTCTGTTATTCCTACTGAATCAAATTGATATAGTGTCGCAATTGTTGTACAACCAGAGTCAAACAAAAAGATTTTTTCTGTGTGATTGTCCATATAGGCTAATTATTTCAGTGTCACAAATGACTGTGGATTAATCCTAAATGATCTAGGAAAATCATGTCATTTAGCAACAAATAGGTGGGCATATCACACCCACCCCATAACAAGAATTGTCTAAGAATTGATAGGACAACTTGTATAGTTCAATCATTCTGAAGTTATTTTGTATACATTCTAGTTCTTAAAAAAAAGTATCCACAGAGTTAAACTGTATTGAGAAGTAAAGCATGCTCTTTTTGGTTTGAGTGATTACATTCACAAATTATCCTAGCATGGTGGTAAATTTCCATGCTTTTAAAATACAGAGGCCATGAAAAATAACATCTCTAAAAAATTTTTTTTTTCTAATTTTGTTAGTGTGTCATAGAAACCCCAACTTATTAGCTAGATCTAATCCCTTGTGGATAATAGATATGGTATATGGTTAAATAGACATATGCTTCATTTTAAAAACTAAAACATTTTACAATCTTTTCATAAAGTAACAGAAATGCTCAGAAATGAGTGTTTCTAATTTATTTCTATTGCGAATGGGCAGTCTTCCTTTAAAATTCCAGATGTTTTTCATTGTGAAAAGTAAGATACTGTGAATTCGGAAGTTAACATGGTCTTAACAATATAGAATATTGTTTCAAATATTCATCAACAAAATATGCACTATTCATTCATTTTAAATTTTAAAATAAGGCTCATTTCAGGTCATTCATATGCATTTTTAGTTGATTTTGAAAAAATATATGATAACAAAAACTGACTTTGATTTCAGATGAGAAATGTAAAATTTTGACTAAATAATTTAAAATTTGTAGATATCATACTTCATTTATCAGTGTATTAATGTTTTTAACTTCTGCTTTCTGTCATTTTTTTGGCTGGTTAGATGTGAGAAAATTCAAATATTTTTAAATATGATAATCTAATCTCAACCTGTGCTTATGTTGTTCTTCCTTGCTGTAGAGTCAATTCCGACTACTCCTGACCCGATGTGCAGAGTGGAACTGCTCCGTAGAGTTTCAGAGGCTGTAGCCTTTCAAAGGCGGATCACCAAGCTTGTCTTCCAAGGCTCCTCCCGGTGAGTTTGAACCGCCAGTTTTCGGCCAATAGTTGAGTACTTAACCGTATGTGCCACCCAGGGACTGCTATCTGCAAATATAGTTCTTTGAGTGTAAGACTAGTCAGTCTTTCTATGAAGTTGATTTATGCAAGAGAAACAATTAGTAATAAAACTGGATAAATTATATCCAGATAATTTTTAAAACTTTTTCTCTTTACCTCACTCCTTTCACTTGGCAGTAAAATGCAGCATGCCAATATTTACAAAATGCAATTAGCACTATTTATTTATTCGGATTGTCACAATTTTCACCTCCTAAAGCTAGTGAGAATTTTCAGCTACTTCCTGCCAGGTTTCTCCCAGAAGTGGATGTGTTAATGATGTTTGCAATACCTCACGCTGTGGCTTATAATGAAGTCTCAAGCTCAGATGCTTTATTACGTTTTAAGGAATGATTTCTAAACAAAGCAACTGGAATGAGTTTAGTAAATGTGAGTTTGAGGTCATCATAAAATTATTTACTTACTATTTCATGCATTTTTGTTTATCCACCAAACTGATAATGTAATATATAACAATATATATTGCATATATTAATATAACAATTTGCTCCTTAAGTGGTGTTATTAATTTCTAAATAAGTGTCTATTCAAAATTGGTTTTCAAACATAATAAAAATAATAATTTTAGTTATTAAATATTTTTTTAGATTGAACATATATTGGGAATTTCAGGTCTTGAAGTTGTATTTCAAAACCTTGATGACCATTTTGAATGAGTCTATAGCTATCAATTCTTCCCATATAATCAACTTTTACTTAAATTTATCAGCATTGAAGAGGAATGATCAGATTAGAAATAACCATTTTAATCTAGAAGTTCTTATATTTGAGTTATCATGTCTCTCCAAAAAGTTGCCAATGTTTTGTTTTTTTCTTAAAACGTAGGGGATAAAATCACACAACCATTGTATTGTTTATACAATAACTGTGAGAATAAAAAGCTTACAAAATGAATAATTTTAAAATGCTTGCACTACCTTTTAGATGTATATTGGACTTGCCATTTTTCTATTCAATAGGAACTAAGGAAGAAAAAAAAATCCTCTATATTGCTCATCCGTTTCTCAAATTGGTGGGCCCCTTCTGAACGTTATTTCATATTTTCTCATGCCCTAAGTTATACACACATGATACTGTTGACAGAAAAAGATATACTTGGAGAATATATTTAACGTAAAGAAAGGCAGATTACGTTTGGGCTTCTGATTTAATTGCACACATTTTTAAAAGATTAGAACTCCACCATTTTCATTTGAAAGGTTGTCAAAATGGAAATAACAAATTATGTAAAATATTTTTAACTCATTTTGCTCCTAAAATTTTAATTGGATTGCCGTAACCACACACCAGTGGGAATTCCAAGTGTTTTATTAGGGTGATAGAATTCCATTTCCCAGGACTGAGCTCTTGACACTAACATTTGTTAATTGGAATTATTTTTGTTATCATGGTGAAAACTTTGATGGCTTTTTTTTTTTTTCTCATAACTTTGTCTCACTTAATTTCAAGGGAAAAAAAAAGAAACAAAAGAAACATGGACTCACTCAGATTTACTTTACCATATTTTGTAGATTTGGATATTTATTGCTTCAGGGTTTTTATATCTTCTGTATATACAAAAGAATAAGCTAAATTTTGAACTCTTGACATGCAACAAGATAATTTTCTTTCTTCATTCTTTGACCATGAAATAAAATTCTAGCCTTTTTTTTCCTTTTAATTGACGTATCTGTTACTCTACCACATGAAAAATTTAATTCTCCTTCATTTTTAATTGGCAGTGGAGCCAGAATGATCAGTATTTGATGACAAACTTGTAGTTAATTTTCTTTTCCATCATGACTTTTCCACTAGCGGAAAAAAAAAAGACAGTTTTTCATAGAAAGTCTTAAAATAGAACTTTCACATGAAAAGAACTTTTTTCTCTTTTATTTAACAAATTATTAGCACATACAAAGCATTCTCTCTCTTACTTTTAACACACAGATGTGAAAATGAGATTAAAATAAAATGTATTATGGAACTGTGTTCTAACTGAGAAATTTGTCTGTAGACTATAAAATTATTTTCTCTGTGCCATAGCTACCTTTTTGAAGCCTTAAGTGCATCAGGTGGCTATAAAAAAAAAAAAAAAAAGGAAAGGGGAGTATATCACTCAAGGTCCTTATTTGCAAGCAGTAAAAATTGATACTGTATGAGTGTAACAGAATAGGAGTTTATTAAAAGAACACTGTTTAACTTCTAGAAGATTGGGCAGGCTTGAGAACCAGGTTCAATACCTCACTGTCAGGAACAAAGACCAGAACATCAATAACAATCTGCAGAACTGGTCTGATGAGGCAATCACTGCCTTTCCCGCTGAGTATGTTTACTGCCTGCTGCTCTGAGTCCTGGAACCTATCCTACAGACAAGCCTCCTACCAGAGATGAAGCAAGTGTTCCATGGCCTGAATTTCTTTCAAGAGCTCCAGGACAGGGATAATTCATGTAAACCATGTCTTCTGGAGTTATGGAAGCCAAGGCCCTGTCTTTGTTTTTATTGGCAGAGCCTAAGCACTTAACTGATCTATTTATGTTGGAGAGGGCATGTGCATACCAAAAGATTGGCAGTTTGAATCCGCCAGGCTCCTTGGAAACCCTATGGGGCAGTTCTACTCTGTCCTATAGGGTCGCTGTGAGTAGGAATCTACTCAATGGCAACATTTTTTCTTTTATAGTAGGGAATAAGGATCCCTGATGGCACAAAGATTAAGTGCTCTGAGGCAGTATGAACCCACCAGTAGTTCCATGGGAGAAAAAATCTGGTGATCTGCACCTGTAAGACTATGGCCTAGGTTACTCTGTGGGGCAGTTCTACTGTGTCATATACTGTAAATATGATTCAGAATCGACTTCACGCCACACATAGTAGTAGGTAGGCTTTATCTGTAACTGAGATCATAAGGTGTAGAGAGCAAACCCCCCCAAAAAAAAAAAAATCAAACCCATGCCATTGGGTTGATTCCGATTCATAGCGACCCTATAGGACAGAGTAGAACTGCCCCACAGGGTTTCCAAGGAGTGCCTGGTGGATTCGAACTGCTGTCCTTTTGGTTAGCAGTCATAGCTCTTAACTACTCCACCACCAGGTTTTCTAAGGTATAGAGAGAGGTGATTCAAACATTATTTGGGGGTTTCTTGAATAAAAAATAATTCAATATAAAATCAGCACTTAAATAGAATCTGCACAATTGAGAGGCCCTAACGTTTAAGTTTCCTTAGCTCATAGCAAACTCCCTTTGGGCATAATCTCCCAGATATAGAAAGCAGTTAAGATAATGCTCAGCAAATAGTATGACAGATGCTCACTACATAGAGTATGTTAGAACACACACTGTTCTCTCTTTATATTTATAGACAAATATTGTTCTAGAAAGCAGAAGACAAGAGGATAGACTAAAAATTATATAATGTTACGATTAAGATAACTTATAAATGATCTGCATAAACAATTTTTTTTTAACTCTAAGAACTTTGCTCAAGTTGTGTCTTAGTCTGTAGCTTTTCATTTGTTGAAATCTGATATCATAAAATCAATTTCTACTTCCTTTTTCTCTGTCTTCCTGCTGTGGTTGTTAGTTTCTGTCCAATTGATTCCAACACATGGTGAGAAGAACTGCACTCCACGGGGTTTTCAAGGCCGTGATCTTTTGGAAGCAGATTGCCAGGGCTTACTTCCGATGTGGGTTTGAACATCCAGGCTTTTCAGTTAGTAGTCCAGCACTTAACCATTGGTACCTTCCAGGGGCTTCCTTTCTTCTTCTATAAATATAAATGTATGTTTTCCCTTACCAAAAACCCATTGCTGTCAAGTCGATTCCAACTCTTAGCAACTTTACAGGGCAGAGCAGAACTGCCCCCGAGGGTTTCCAAGGAGTGGTTGGTGAATTCAAACTGCTGAACTTTTGGTTAGCAGCTGGGTTCTTAACCACCGTGCCACCAGAGCTCGTATTTTCCCTTAGTGGATAATTATTTATTATTTTTAAAAATTTTTAGTGTTTATTATTTATAATTTAAATGCAGTAAAACTTTTCTTTGTGCACATGTACATGTGTACAAGTCTATGCGTTTTAGCAGATGAATAGTTGTAGCCACAACCACTAACCTTATAAAGAACAATTGCAAAATCCCCACGCTCCCCTTAACAAACAGATTTTCTTCTGCCAATCACTGGTGCCTTCTTCTTCCTTTATTGTTGCCACTTCAAAATGTTATGTTATATGAAATCATGCATTTTGAAGCCTTTGAGACTAGCTTCTTTCACATTTTCAGTTCATACAAGTTGTTGTGTGTATCGGTACTCTCTTTCTCTTCTCTTTTATTGTTAAGTAGTATCTCATGGCACGGATGTACAACCACTTCTTTACTGTTCACGTGTTGAGGAACATTTGGGTTGTTTTGAGTGTTTCCGCAATTACAAATAATGCTGCTATAAGCGTTCCTGTACCAGTGAGAACCCTATGGATCACAAGAGTCTGATCCACAAGCTATCATGATGATGAAGGGTTGGGCAGTGTCTTTTTCCCTTGTGCGTGGAGTCGCCAGGAGTTGGTGCAGACCGATGGCAGCTAACAATGACAACAGGTTTTCGCGTGAAAAGAATGCTCATTTCTCTTGATAAATATGTACAAGTAGAAACTCTGGGTCACAGGTAAGTTTGTGTTTAAATTTATAAGCAACTCAAAATGATTTTCCAGAGTGGCTGTACAATAAGCAACAATGTATGAGAGTTTGATTTCTTTGTATCTTTGCGATCACTTGGTATTGACAGTATTTAGTTTTAGGCATCCATAGATATGTACTGGCATCTCATTGTCTTTTAAAATTGCAATTCCCTAACGACAAACACTGTTGAGCATCTTTTTGTGTGTTTATTTTCCTTTCATACATCTTCTTCGATGAAACATCTGTTCAGTTCTGACCATTAAAAATTAAGTTGTTTATTTTCTTGTACTTGAGTTTCGAGAGTTCTTTATATAATCTGAATCCAAATCCTTTTTCACATATGTGATTTGTGAATATTTCTTCCCTATCCTTGATGTCCATTCTCACATTCTTTGCTCTTTGCAGAGAAAAGTTTTTAATTATGATGAAGTCACATTTATCATTTTTTTTTTTCTTTTATGGATCATGCTTTTGGCATTGTAGCAAAGAACTCTTTGTCTAAGCCAAGGTCGTGAAAAATATCTTCTATGTTTCCATTTCAGAATTTTTTTTTTTTTAATTTTACTCTTTACATTTAGACCTATGATCAATTTTGAGTTAATTATTCCATACTGTGAGAAGTATGAAGTTTGTTTATTTATTTTACATATGGATTTTCAGTTGCTTAGCACTATTTGGGAAACCCTGGTGGTGTAGTGGTTAAGTGCTATGGCTGCGAACCAAAGGGCTGGCAGTTGGAGTCTGCCAGGCACTCCTTGGAAACTATGGGGCAGTTCTACTCTGTCCTATAGGGTCGCTATGAGTTGGAATCAACTGGACGGCACTGGGTTTGGTTTTGGTTTTTAGCACTATTTGTTGACCAGACTAAGCTTTTTTTTTTATTGTGCTTTAGGTAAAAGTTCACAGCACAAATTAGTTTCTCATTCAAAAATTTATACACAAATTGTTTAGCAACATTGATTGCAATCCCTGCAATGCGTCAGCACTCTCCTGCTTTCTCTTTACACCCCGGGTTCCTCCTGTCCATTTTTCAAGTTTCCCTGTCCTTTCCTGCCTTCTCATCTTTGCTTTTAGGCAGGTGTTGCCCATTTGGTCTCATATACTTGATTGAACTAAGAGGTATATTCCTCATGTGTATTATTATTTGTTTTATAAAAAGCCTGTTTAATCTTTAGCTGAAAGGTGGACTTCGGGAGTGGCTTCAGTTCTAAACAGGGTTATAGCCCTGGGGGTTCCTCCAGTCTCTGTCAGACCAGTCAGTCTGGTCTATTTTATTTATTTATATTTTCTTTATTTCTATATTTTAAATCCAGTCAGTCTCACACAAAACTTATGCATACTTTGCTGTGTACTCCTAGCTGCACTCCCTCTAATGAACAGCACACTCCTCCTCTCCACCCTGTATTCCCTGTGTCCATTCAGCCAGCTCCTATCCCACTGTGCTTTCTCATCTCCCCTCCAGACAGAAGCTGCCCACATAGTCTCATGTGTTTATTTGAGCCAAAAAGCTCACGTCTCACCAGTATCATTTTCTGTCTTATAGGTTTTATATTTAGGTCTTTGATCCATTGTGAGCTTTTTTTTTTTATGTATAATGTCAGCTATGGGTCATGTTTCCTTTTTTTTTTTACAGATGAACATCCAAGTTTGCCAGCACCGTTTGTTAGAAAGACTATCTTTTCCCCATTTAATGGACTTTGGTCCTTTGTCAAAGATCAAAGACCATAGATAAGTTGATGGATTTATGTCTGGGTTCTTGATTCTGTTCCATTGGTCAATGTGTCTTTGTATCAGAATCAGACTGTTTTAACTACCATGGCTGTATAGTAGGTTCTGATATCTCATAGTGTGAGACCTCGTACTTTGTTCTTTTTCTTCAATAATGCTTTACTTATCTGGGGCCTCTTTCTTTTCCATATAAAGTTGTTGATTAGCTTTTCCATCTCATGAATCCATGCTGTTGGTGTTCGGATGGGTATTGTACTATATCTGTAGATCGCTTTGGAAAAAATTGACATTTTCACAACGGTGTGTCTTCCTATCCATGAATATGGTATGTTTTTCCATTTATGTAGGTCTCTTTTGGTCTCTTGCAATAGTGTTTGTTAGGTTTTTTTTTTTTTTTTTGGTGTAGGTCTTTTACGTTCTGTATAGATTTATTCCAAAGTATTTTATCTTTTTTGAGTCTATTATAAATGTTTTGTTATAATGTACTGTTTGTTATAAATGTACCATTTTCCTGAGTTCCTGTTCAAAGTTCTCATTGTTGGTGTACAGGAATTTATTTTTTTGTACATTGATCTTGTATCCTGTTACCCTGCTGAATATTTCTATTAGTTCCAGTAGATTCCTTGTGGAATGTTTGGGGTTATCTATGTATAGGATTATATTATCTGTGAACAGGGATAGTTTTACTTCTTCCTTTCCAGTTTGGATGCCCTTTATTTCTTTTCCTTGCCTTATTACTCTAGCTGGGACTTCCAGGGCAATGTTAAATAGGAGTGGTGATAAAGGTTATCCTTGTCTTTCTCAGGGGAAATGTTTTCAGTCTCTCTCACTTGAGAATGATGTTGCTGTTGGTTTTGTTTAGATGCCATTTATTGTGTTGAGGAATTTCCCTTCTATTCTTATTTTATTGAGAGTTTTAATCAGTAGTGGATGTTGGGCTTTATTAAATGCCTTTCTGTGTTGATTGAGACGATCATGTGATTCTTTTGTTCTGTGTATGTGGTGGATTACACTCATTAATTTTCTAATGTTGAACCATCCTTGCATACCTGGTGTGAATCCCACTTGGATGTGATGTATTATTATTATTATTTTATATGAGGCTGAACCTTGTTGGCTACAATTTTATTCATCTAAATTCATGAGACATATTGGTCTACAATTTTATTTATTTATTTTGTGGTGTCTTTCCCTGGCTTTGGTATCAGGGTTATGCTGCTTTCATAGAATCAATTTGGGAGTGCTCATTCCTTTCCTATGCTCTGAAATAGGTGAAGTATTACTGGTATGAGCTCTTCACTGAATGTTTGGTAGAATTCTCCAGTGAAGCCATCTGGGCCAGGTTTTTTTCTTCTTTTTGGCATGGGGGGTGGGGAATGGTGGTGGTTTTTATTACCTCTTCCATCTCTTTTCTTGGCATGGTTCTGTTCAGATTTTCTATTCTCAACTTGTGTTAATTTAGATAGGTAGTATGTTTCTAGAAATTTCTCCATTATTCTATCTTCTCAAATATGTTGGAATATAATCTTTCATAAAATTCAGTTACAATCCTTTTTATTTCAGTTGGGTCTATTGTGATATCCCCCATCTCATTTCTTATTTGGGTTATTTGGTTCCTCTCCTGTTTTTCTTTTGTCAGTTTGGTCAATGGTTTGTCAATTTTGTTGGTCTTTTCAAAAAACTAACTTTTTGTTTTGTTATTCTCTCTATTTTTCTCTTCTCTATTTCATGTATTTCTGCTCTAATCTTTATTATTTCCTTTCTTCTGATGTCTATGGGCTTCTTTTGCTGCTCTCTTTCTATTTGTTTGAGTTATAGGGCTAAAATTTTGATTTTGGTTTCTTCTTGATGTGTGCATTTATTGCTAAAAATTAACCTCTGAGCACTACCTTTGCTGAATCCTAAAAGTTTTAGCATGGTGTGTTTTCATTCTCTTGACTCTAGGAATTTTTTTTTTTAATTTCCTCTCTGATTTCTTCTATTACACAGTTGTTATGAAGCAAGGTGTTACTCAGTTTCCATGTATTTGACTTTTTTCCTTGCTTTTCCTGTTATTGATTTCTGCTTTAATGACATTGTGATCAGAAAGAATGCTTTGTATTATTTCGATGCTTTGGATTTTATTGAGGGTTGCTTTTTTGGCTTAAAATGTGGCCCATTTTGGATAATGTTCCATGTGCATTGGAAAAGAATGTATATTTTGCTGCTGATGGATGTAGTGTTCTATACATGTCTACGAGGTCAAGTTGGCTGATTTTGACTTTTACGTCTTCTGTATCTTTACTGAGTTTCTTTCTAGATAGTCTGCCCTTTACTGACAGCAGTATGTTGAAGTTCCCTACTATTATTGTGGAACTATCTACTTCTCTTCTCAGTTCTGTGAAACTTTGTTTTATGTATTTTGGAGCCTTGTGTTTGGGTTGTAGGTATTTGTTAAAGTTATGTCTTCTTGGTAAATTATTCCTTTTATCATTAAACAATGCCCTTCCTTGTCTTTTAAGGTTAATTTTGCCCCTAAAGTCTATTTTATCTGATATTAGTATTTTCACCTCTGTTCTTTTTTACTTACTATTTGCTTGATGTATTTTTCCATCCTTTGATTTTTAATATATTTATGTTTTTGTATCTAAAGTGTATCTCTTGTAGGCAGCATAGCAGTGGGTCATATTTTTTAATCCATTCTGCCATGGTCTATCTTTTTACAGGTGTATTTAAGTCATTTACATTCAGTACATAAGCATTCTTAATTAAATTTTCTTTACTACTTTGTCTAATTTAAATTGATCCTATTTCTGTTCTGTTCTGTTCTTTTTGTCTAAGAGGCAAAACTTTCCCCAATACTACATTGTCATTGTTACTGCAGCTTTATATTATATCTTAATATCAACTAGTACAAGTCCTGTAATTCAGTTATTTTTGAAAATAATTTTGGCTATTCTAGTTCTTCGACTCTTCACATAAATTTGTGAATTAGCCTATCTGTACCTACTAAGAATACTATTGTGATTGAGGTTGCGTTAAATTTATAGATGACTTTGGGTAGGATTATCATCTTAACTATATTGATTCTTCCAATTCTTATAGCTCCATTTACTTAGTTCTGCATCATTTCTTTTATTTGTTTTTTGTATTTTTCAATATCCAAATCCTAGGAAATAGTCTTTTTGGACTTAAACCTAAACATTTCATTAAGGAAGACTGAAAAAGAATTGATGCTTTTGAATTGTGGCATTGGTGAAGAATTTTGAATATACCATGGACTTTCAGAAGAATGAACAAATCTGTCCTGGAAGAAGTGTAGTCAGAATGCTCCTTAGAATCGAGGATGATGAGACTCATCTGATGTACTTTGGATCTTCTATTAGGAGGACCAGTTCCTGGAGAAGGACATCATTCTTGGTAAAGTAGAGGGTCAGCAAAAAGAAAAAGGCCCTCGACAAGATGTATTAACACAGTGGCTGAAACAATGGGTAGGTGCAGGATCAGGCAATGTTTTGTTCTGTTATATATAAGGCCACTATGAGTTGGAATAAACTCGGCGGCATCTGACAACAACATTTTAAATTATAATTTTATAAAATTTGGTTTCCAATTGTTCACTGCATGTGTATAGAAATGTGATTGACTTTTGTATGATATTTTTGTATTCTTCAATATTTCCCAACTTAGTTATTAGCTCTAAGAGCATTTTTTTTTTTTTTTTTTTTTGTAGCTGGTCTCTGTCTGGTATCAGGGTATGATAGCCTCATAAAATGAGATGAAAATTGCTGCTTCCTGGAATTTTCTGGAAGACATTGTTAAGAACTGTCATTAATTCTTCTTTAAATATGTGGTATAAATCACCAATGAGTCCATCTATACCTGAATTTTTTTTTTTTTAATATTTTAGCTACAAATTTTATTTTATATTAATTTATATAATACTATTCAGATTATCTTATTCTTCTTAGGTGAATTTTAGTAGTTCGTTGCCTTTAAAAATTTATTCATCAAGTTGTTTGTAATATTCTCTCAGTAGCATTTCAATGTCTGTAGGGTCAGTAGTGACAATTTATCTTTCATTCCTGATGTAGATGATTTGTGTCTTTACTCTTTTATTTCATAGTCAAATTAACTAGAAGATTAATCAGTTGTATTGATTTTTTTTTTCTTCTTTCAGAAAAGTAGCTTTTGGTTTCATGGATTTTTCTCGACTGTTTTTCTGTTCTCAGTTTCACTGATATCTGATTTTATCTCTAGTATTTCCTTAGTTCTGTTTACTCCGGGCTTGGTTTACTCTAATTTTTTAAAATTTCTTAAGGTGGAATTTTAAATTATTGATTTTAAAACTTTATTCTTTTCTAATATAAGCATATAGTGAAATACGTTTCCCTCTCATCTTGCTTTAAATGCATTCCTCGAAATTTGATGTTTGGTATTTTCCTTTACATTTACTTCAAAATGTTTTTTTTCTTTAATATTTGTTGACATTTCTGCTTTGAACTTTGGATTTTTGGGTAGTTTCTTTCTCTTAAAATATTTTTAGATTTTTCAAATATCCTTCATTATTTTATTTTTAATTCTATTATGGTCAGAGAACATAGTCTCAGTAATATCATTTTAAATTTAGTAAGATTTCATGGCCCATAATGTGGTCTATCCTGGTAGATTAAAGCATTGTTAAATCATGTAGATAAGTTCTTAGTAGTGTAAAACGGTCCTATGTATTGAACAATGTCTGGTATGTGGGTTTGTAGCTCACTAAGTGCCAGTAATTTGTAACAGTCATTGTGCAACCAAATTCCCCTCAGAAAATTTGAAATGCTTCCTGGAGGCAGTGATACCTCCAGTGAGAGTGACTGATTTGAACAAATATAAATATTACACTTATCTCATGCATTAGTAACTTGCATTTTAGATAATTTACATTTGCTTTTTCTCAATTCTATTTTAATCATTGTGCAGTATAATTACTAAATCCTTTGACCTTTATTTGTCTCTTTGAATTAATTACTTTAAACAAAGTAAATTCAAGAAAAAATTATTTACGAGTGAGTTGTTTTGATTTAGCTCCTCGTATTTTTTTATGTCTCTATTCCTGTGTGCACACACAATTACATGTTAGCCATTATCAGTATTGAAGAGTATGAATTTTCTTGCATCATATTTATTTATTTTGACAGAATAAATAACAACTGCACCAATATTAGAAAAAAAAATGCCCATATATTTGTAACTTTTATTATGGTGAAATTGATGTAGCTTCCTTAAAGAAAATTACTTTTTAAGTTGCCGTCTAAGGGAATGTGGCTCAAGCAAGTGTCTTTTGATTGGTGGCAGTGGGCGAGCTGCGAACCATTTGATAATCACGTAATGATAACTTTGGAGGCAGCAATTTAGACCAGCTGCACTGGACTGTCTGGAACCATCATTACCTCTACTCTGTGAGATAAGCTGTCATTATGGTTTATACAAACACACTTCTGTCTTTTCACAACTAAAACAGTTCACCTGGGACAACCAACAAGGGGAAAATCTACTGTACAAAAATTATTTTTTTTGCAGAGAAAACAGCTTGATATAAATAATGTCATTAATGCACTTAGAAAAACCATTTTTCCTCTTTTTCCGTCCAACAAATGGTGTTGCTGTTTCCATTACAGACACTGGTGACAATGATTTGAGAAGTCACAAAAAGCACATTCCTCAGTTGAGATGAGTATCCCTTCATGCCTTGTTTCACTAACTGCACCATAGAGCGATCAGTAATAACTGACAGATTTGTTTTTTTCAGTTTCTCACATTATATACTGCAAAGAGAAATGTGAGAACAAGGCACTATCAAATATCTAAATTATTTTTTCAAAACAATTTCAATTGAATTATATAGTGTTCATTAAGTTCTGTAACAAATCAAACAACTGAAATCAACATGTAGCACTTTATGAAGGTCAAACTCTGCTTTGTTCTCCAAAAAATGTCAACATATTTCATAAAACCAATGAATATTAATGGTACTCCTACTACCAGCCAATCTTTTTTCTGAGGAGTTAATTTTTGCTGCAAGCTATGTTTTAGACATAAAAATTAGATACAATTTGATCTCTTTAATCTTCACAATAACCTTGGATTGGTGCTATAGCTAGCAAAAAGAAGACCTAGCCATTGAAACCTGTCTGTTCCAAAAGTTTCCATTATCAAATACTACTATAATATCCCAAAGAATAGAAATTAGTTTAGGAGGTTTAGAGTGTGAAAAGAGAGTCCCAGGAAATGATAATAGATTCTTTCAGGGCATGGAAGCAGCCAAGAGTCGGGCTTTTTATTGATGCTTGAAGAGCATATATGGTTAAAGGATAAAATTTAAAGAGCAGAGGTCCTAAGAATGAGGCTGTGTAGGTGCTCAGGGACAAAATAAGGGAGGGCTTTACAAAGAATATTAAGAAGTCTGGGGTTAACTCTGAGAGAATCAGGAAATCATTGAGGACATTTTAAGAAGATACACAAAATCCTTATTTTGCTTAAGGAAAATTCCTTTGCTTGTAGGGCTAATGAATTACAGCATTATAAGACAGGAAACACAATGATCATTTATGGACGTGATTCTGTATTAAAATTGCTGAATGGTTAAGAACTGGGTATGAGTGGTAGGGGATCTATGGGAAGACCTTTTTGTGGTTATTAGGTTTATTAGAAAATAAAATTTAGAATAACAGAATAGAGTACTATTTTCTGGTAATGGATTTGTTAATAAGATTTTCTTTTGGCAAGGAGTTAAGTAATTTAAGGGGAATTTGGAGGGCACAGACCATTGTAGATGTTTTTAGATATATATGTAGATTTTAGATAAAGCTGCATTATTCTCTTTCTTTCTCTTTTTCTTGCACGCCTGTGTGCTGGGCGCCAGTTTCTGAATACAGCTTTCTTTTTAAAATGCTTTCCCAGTCAGGTATAAACTACGTTAAAATCAAGTTTTCCTCTAGGTTCATTTCCTACGTTCTTTTAAAGAAGTGCCTCCTGAGACTTCCCTGTTAACTTCCTGCTTCAGGTGATGACTAGGCTAACTTTAGTTCCTGCAGCAGCCTTGATTGTGTTTCTGCTGCAATGTTATGGATTTCAGGTCTTGTTCTCACATTTGCCTGCCCTTTGGCTACCTTCACCACCTAACCCCATCTGTGCAAGTTAAGATATGTGAGTGAAATTCTGAAAAGTGTCTTTCAATTACTTTTCCGGGACATTATTCTTTCTCAAGAGGGCAACTTGTGATTCAGTGTTGGCACCATTCTTTAAATTTGTTTGATATGTACTATACCTAGCTTCAAGAATAAATGCAGGTTTTTCCATACCTCACATTTCATACACGGTGTGGCTCATTTCGATGGAGATCAGAATACAGGAAGCTTTATCTTACTCTAAATAATTTTATTTTATTGTAAAAATTTAATGTCTTCTATCCCAGTGTCTTTTTTTGTTCAGATCAAAAATGTATTACAGATTTCTCCATTTGAAAATCTAGCTTACTTCTGCATTGTCCTCTCAGTACCACTCCTCCATTTCTCTTCATCACTTCATCATCAACCTTCTTCAAAATGTAGTGTCAAACTTATCTGTCCATGTCACAAGTTTGTTTTCATTATTCTACCAACTAATACCAGATTTCTGCCTCAGTAATTCCACTGGACAGAACACCACTGAGGCAGCCATGGCACATGATTCTTGTTTTTATTCTGTTTAACCCATATGATGTAGACTTCTCAGGTCCCAGGATATATTTGTATAATATATTTTTAATCGTATCTTTTTTTTAGCAATATAAAATCTCTTAATCAGATTGTAAATTAGACATCTGCAATGATAGAGCATCTTCTATGCTACTTCAGTGATGACGACAGTGAGCCATTTAATCTCAGAGGGATTTAGCAGATCAGTGACATTTTAGTGGATTCTAGTTCAAAACAAATCTCAACTATTCTTTTCATACAGAAAGACAAAACTTCACTTTCAGGTGTCTTAATCATAAATATTATTTTTGCCTACGGGTTTGGTCAGCAGATAGATGTTTTGAGAGATTATAAATTTGCCTTAAGAGAGGCCTTCACTTCTGCCCTTTCTCCTATCTCTCATTATTTTTCAATCTCCTTCACTGGATATTCTTTCTTTGCTTGCTCCTTAAATGTCGCTGCACTCCAGGTTTCTCCCCATTACCTTCTTTTCTTCCTGCTCTAATGCACTTCCCCCTTTTGAAATTGCCCTCTCTCTTGATTTTGAAAACCACTTGTCAGTAGGTGAATTTTAAGATTACTTGTTCAGCCCATAACTGAAACGAAACGAACCTGTTGCCGTCGAATCGGTTCTGACTCATGGTGACCGTTTAGCACCTTCAAAATTTTAGTGCTCTGTATCATACGGCTTACTTGACAACTTCTCTCAAAAATCCCATAGGTGTCTCTCTGCTATCCCTCTATTAATTTTCTTTATTCAAGGCACTTTCCTCCATCCAGTCACTCTCATTTTCTCTTCCCTCAACTATTGCCATATTTTCCCAAATCAACCTCTTGCCTCTTGACAATGTCACTTTGAGGATTAAGGTATACCTGACCCAAGCCATGGTGTTTTTAATTGTTTCATATGTATGCAAAAACTGGACAATGAATAAGGAAGACTGAAGAAGAGCTGATACCTTTGAGTTGTGGTATTGAAAGAAGTACAGCCAGAATGCTCCTTAGAGGTGAAGATGACAAGATTTCTTCTCACATACTTTGAACATGTTATTAGGAGGAACCAGTTGACGGAGAAGTAATCGTGCTTAGTAAATTGGAGGGTCAATGAAAAAGAAGAAGACCTTTAATCAGATCAATTGGCACAGTGGTTGCAGCAATGGACTCAAGCATAACAACGATCATGAGGATGGTAGGGACCGGGCGGTGTTTCTTTCTTTTGTGCATAGGGTCACTACGAGTTGGAACTGACTTGAAGGGACCCAACAATATATGCTCTTCCCATTGGTGCTAGAGTAATCTTTCTAAAATGCAAGATTTACTAGAGTACTCCATTGCTTAAAACACATCATGGATTACATTTTACTACAGGATGAAGTCCAAACTTCTTAGTGTACCATGCCAGGTCCTCCAGGATTTGAATGTTCCAACCCCCAGGGTTCATTTTTGCTTTGATGTGCCTCCTCAACCTCACCATTCCAATCTTGCTAAAATATTTACAGTTTAGCAGGGTACCATACTTTATACTTCTGGTGCCTTTTTTGAGTTTTTCTTAACTTTTGAAAAATGGTTTTATTTACTTGCCAGCAACTACTCATTCATCAACATGCAACATTTGATACCTTTCCTGAACTCTTCAATGAAATGAATAATCCCCTAGAGAAAATAGGGCCATCACACGAATAGACATACACACACCCATGTTCATTCCAGCATTATTCACAATAAGAAAAAGGTAGAAAGAATCTAAGTGCCCATCAAGAGATGAATGAATAAACAAACTAAGGTACATACACACCACGGAATACTACACAACAATAAATAACAATGATGAATCTGTGAAACATCACACAGCATAGATGAATCTAGAGGGCATTATGCTGAGTGAAACAAGTCAATCACAAAAGGACAAATGCTGTATGAGACCACTATTATAAAAACTCATGGAAAAGTTGACACACAGAAAGAAACAATCTTTTGATGGTTATGAGGCAGGAGAAGGGGGAGAGGGAAAAACACTAACTAGAAAATAGATAAGTGGTAACTTTGGTGAAGGGTAAGACAGTACACAATACTGGGGAAGCCAGCACAACATGACCAAGGCAAAGTCATGGAAGCTTCATAGACATATCCGAACTCCCTGAGGGACCAAATTACTGGGCTGAGACTTGGGGAGCATTGTCTCAGGGGATGTCTAGCTCAATTGGCATAACAGTTTATAAATAAAATGTTCTACATCCTACTTTGGTGAGTAGCGTCTGGGGTCTTAAAAGCTTGTGAACGGCTATCTAAGATACTCCACTGGTCCCACCCTGTCTGGAGTAAGGGAGCATGAAGTAAACCAAAAACGCAAGGGGAAGATTAAAGGACTAATGGACCACAACTACCACAGCCTCCACCACACTAAGTCCAGCACAACTGGTGCCTGTCTACCACCACTGACTGTTTTGACAGGGATCACAGTTGAGAGTTCCAGACACAGCTGGAGAAAAATGTACAAGAAAATTAAAACTCACAAAAAAGACTAGAGACTGGAGAAACCCTGACAGTATGGTCCCTGGACACCTTTTAACTCAGTACTGAAGTCACTCTTGAGGTTCACCCTTCAGCCAAAGATTAGACAGGGCAATAAAAGAAAACAAGACTAAATAGGCACACCAGCCCAAGGGCAATGAAGAGAAGGCAGGAGCTGACCGGAAAGTTGGTATTAGGAAACCGAAAGTTGAGAAGGAAGAGTGTTGACAATGTTGTGGGGTTGGCAACCAATCTCATAAAATAATATGTGTATTGTTTAATGTGAAACTAATTTGCTCTGTAAACCTTCATCTAAAGTACAATAACCAAAAAAGAAAATAATCCCATGTGACCAAACTGTAACCTATATATTCTAATACCTGTAACATTTATTGAATTTACCTATTTTCTTATTTGTCTCACTTTATTTAGTCAAGTGAATTCAGTCAGTCAGTCAACAATTGCTTAATGAGAATTTCCTCTGAAGGATGAGTGAAGATGGCTATGACAAACCACTGCCATACCAGGATCACAATGTTCTCCATTGATTGGCGATGATGTTGATGATGATGATGATTTTACTTCCTATTGTGAAATACAGATATTGACACAATTTAATGGATTCTAGAAACAATATATATTTTACTGAATGATGAAATTAATAAGTAAAATAATATTCTCCCCCTTTCTCTCTCTCTACCTTAATTCTACCTACTGTCTAAGGTTAAACTAATTTCAACCATGAAACTTTCCTAGATTACCTCATGAGAACTGCAGCCATAATGTAGCTGTGCTGTTTTGGCTATGTCACCTAGGTAGCCATTGACCTCTATAGGTTTTTGAGTTGTGATGTCAATTTAGCAGGCTTATCATGGAGACTCAGAAACATAACTACATTTAAATTCTAGCACACATGAGATACATAATGTATTTTTGGTTGAATCTGTTTCCAGATTTCCCTTACAAATTATAATGTCTTTGTTCTAGCCATATGGCCTGTAACATTTTTTACTTATTTTTAGTGCTATGGGTATTTCTTAATCTTCTTAGTAGCAAATTGACTCCTAAAATGGGTAACTGTATCTTTTATTTATTTTTACCATTGACATTATCTAGTAAAATGCTTTGTATTTCAATGTTACTTAAAAGCATTTATGTATGGAATGAATGCATTTTTTCCCATAAGCTTAGCCCCTTTATCTCATAAAATACAAACATTCCTACCCTGCACACACTCATACATGCAAGGCATCTGGCATCTGAAAAAAAGATTCTTCCTGTGAATTGTGAAAGTAAATATTTAGCTCAAGGATGGAGGTGAATGGAAGTTGGAAAAATAGGATATTGGGGTGGATTTTTAACATCATTACACATTTTTGCATTGTTTTACTACCCCCTTCATTTTCTAAAATGAATAATAATGGAATATGATGTGATGGAAAGTAGTACATTCTGGAATTTTTCAGATAATATCTAAACAACAAACCCGTAAAGATGCAGTAGAAAAGAAGGTGAATTGACTGCATGACCCTCAAAGCTTCTTTCAAAAAAAAAAAAAAAAAAGGGGGGGGTTCTATGATCTTATCAGGACTTAAAAATTTCTCTACTGGACCAATTTTTGAAAAAAAAAAAATGTTACCATCTAGTCAACTCCAACTCGTGGTGACCCCATGAGTGTCAGGACAGAACCATGTTCCACAGAATTTTCAATGGCTTCAGGCCTTTCTTCTGACACTGAATCAATACCATTGTGTTTTAAACTAATATCTTATTCCTAAAAGTATATACAAGTGAACATAAGTTTAAATTGCTGAATGCCACCCTTGAAAAATAAAAACAAAACCAATCATTTGCTTTTCATTGGGATACTTTCCGTGAATTTTGCATTGAACTAGTAACTCTCCAGTTTTAAGGATCAAGTCTCAGTTATAATATTACATAAACATAGTTTGGTATAATACTATTAGTCTTTTAGCTCTGTCCATAATTATTTTCTAAACTGTAATCTTTATAGACTAAATAGTACTTATTTTCTGTTGGTCCCTCACTTTAAGTTTCTGAGCCATTAGAATGTTGCTTCAGAAGAGGGAAACTGAAACATATTCCCCACATGTTACAAGTTGAGAAGGACTAGAATATTGTTCCAGCGGCCCGGGGAGGTGCAAATGGTTAATACGCTAGGCTGCTAACCGAAAGTTCGGAAATCCGATTCTACTCAGAGGTGCTTTGAAAAAAAGGCCTGACAATCTACTTTCAAAAAATCAACCACCGAAAACCCTGTGGAGCGCAGTTTTCTTGTGACACACACAGGGCTGCCCTGAGCCGGAGCTGACTCCACAGCAACCGGTTCTGGCGTCGGTGGGGCGTTGGCGTCGGTGGGGCGTTGGCGTCGGTGGGGCGTTGCTCCAAGGCCGGGGCTGTTTCAGTTTATGACAGGCAAGGATACAATCTCAAACAATATCAGAACAGTATCTTTTCCTTTGAATGAGGGGTTTCCCTTTTGGCTTATGATAAGCAGACTGTTCAGTCTGAGCAGTTTTGTTTCACTTCACTAGAAAGCTGAGTGGTCCCTTCACACCAGTGCTGTGAATTAAGGCAGCCACCACAGTCCCTGGGCCCTCATGCAGTGCTTTAACAGATCCTTGAAAACCTAATGAAGCTCAAGGATATTGTAACAGTTCAAAGGAAGTCCCATGAATCCACTCAAACTACTCACTCAACACACATTTTTAAAGGAGGACTTATTTTTAGTGTTTGGAATCCCTTCTCTTTGAGAGGGTCTCTCTTCTAAACGGGATAAAAGGAGAGCAGAAGCAGCTCTTTTCTGCTGACCACACAGCTCAAGAGTTGTTTTCAGATGTTTTAAATTGTATTTTTATGAGTGTCAAATATAATTTTTTTTTTTTTTATTGCTAAAGTAATGCTGTTGCTGTTGCTACTACTACTATTATTGCCAAAACACCTAGTATCCTTCTGACACCACTGGACACCACTACTACTGTCATCATTTTGATGATAAGTAAGCTGAGATAAAGATGTTAGGTACAATAAGTAGGAAAAAAAAAAAATTGGTATGCAATGCCTTCCAAAACCAGGAGAAATGCAGAAAACATGCTGAAGGAAGTTGTCTTTTATAATAAAAATAGCTGTGTGTCCCAGTTAGTCAAGGTATACTTTTTAAAAAGGGATGCGAAAAGCTTTTTAAAGTAGTCTGCATCGGTGAAGAGAAAAGCCCTATTAGGTATTATTATTTACAAAATTAAGTATATACCTGAATAGCACTGTATGCAAGTAATTAATGAGTGTAAAAATGTTAAAAGTAAATTGATTCAGAAATGTATTCACATTTAGAAGCTTTTAAAGAAATCTTGTAGTAAAGTGGTTAAGATTATTCAACTCGAAGTCACATAAAATTAAACTGAAACCACAGTTTTTAATTACTAACTGCATATGTTTGTTTGAAGTACTAAATTTCTCTGTAAAATAGGGATAATGAAAACTAGATCACAATATTTTAAATACTATGTAAGATAATTTATGTAAAGTAAGAAGTATTTATCTCATACAGAATGGTAATGCCAATTTATAGTTAACACTATTTTATTGTATGATAATTTAATTTTTTTGCATTTTTAAAGAGAGCAAAAAAACGTTACGTATCTATACCATTTTCAAGTTGTTCTGAAGAAATAATTTTGGATATCCAGAAATGTAGTTTCTCACAAAAAGTATAGGCATTTTAGAGTTATCCACACATTCAACAGATATTTTATAGCTACTAGGTTCCAGGCATTGTGCTAGGCACCTGTTATATTAATTAAGAGAAAAAGCAAAAAAGAGTTTCTGTCCCATAACGGGAGCTATTGCTTTGGATCAGTTTTCTGGTAAAGCAAAAGAACAATTTGTAAGTAATGATGATGCTAGCTGTGTGGTTAAAACAACAACAAAGTAAATGACAACAGTGTCTTAAACTGAAACAATGAAAGTAACGACTACTTTCAGTAAATTCACAAATAACCTTCAGGAATATAGAAAGGATACAGAATTTAGCAATTATTTTATTCAAAATTGAGTGCATAACAATAAATGCAAAAAATTATTTTATAAGTAATGGTGGGTAATGGTGAAAAATCATAGGAAATGAAGAATAGAAGTTGGAATACCAGACAGACAGGAAAAGAGAAGTGTGACTTAGAATAAAGCTTCTTTCCGGAAATTATAGATAAGCCAAGACAATTATTATAGAATGGAATAATAGCTAATGTTTTATAACTCTTTACTCCATACCAGAAAATGTGTAAAGTACTGTATATCATCTAAGCCTTGTGAATAATATTATTCATACCTTATAAATGAGAAAAATGGAACTTACATGGTTATAGTAATTTGCCCAGTGTCACAGAGCAAGTCATTGGCAGAAGACTGAAGTCAAAGCCAGATTTACATGTCCCCATAATCCAACCACTCATTCACTCCATTCTATGGACAACAATTGTTAAATTCTGGACCCTCAACACTCTAATTGTATTAACCTTTCTAGTGATTTCCTTTGTGTTTTCTGGATGATAACTAGCTCAGAACCAGGAAACTGATTCATTTTGTGAACACAATAAAAGAAATTAAGAGATGATTGAAGTGAGAGAAATAATGTCCATCACCGATGCTGCAAGCCACACAACTAAACAAATTCTAAACTGATTTCTGAATAATTTTATTTCCTCATTTTACAAAGTACAAATGTCTTTGCTAGAAAAGTGTCAAGTGACACTTTTGACAATTAATGGACTGTTTATCATTTAGTGTTTGTTCAGATTTTGTGAAAATCTATTACTAATACATAGCAGTTTTTAAAACTGAAGTAAAATATGTAGAATTAAATATCTTAGAAGATTTATTCCCATAGAACAACACAGGAAGCACACAAAAAAGAAGAAAAACACATAAAATAGAATTTTTACTATTTTTTTAATCTGATGAGATGTCTGTTATCAATTATAAGTTAATTTCCAATTTTATTCCATCCTTGGTCAGCTGGTCTTGTACCGAGACTAATTATGCACCAAATATACAAATACATGGGAATATTCTAAGCCATATGCACTAATTGTGCTTTTTTAAAATTTATTGGAAAAACTTAAAAGGCTCCACAAAACGTGTAAAGGTGAAGGATACTGTTCAGCAGGATGAGAAGAACACTGGCAATTATCAGGGAAGACTGAGGCATCAAAGGACAGATTCCAATCCCACCACAGCAACACAGAACACACTTTATCTTGAGCCACCAGCCTTCAAAACATTCTGTCTTTCAGGAAAGCCACAGTCTCATCTGAGGGTGGTATTTGATATTCCTTTTTTTCATCTAAAGATGAGTATTTTATATCCCATTTGGTTACACAGCCAAAACTTGTAACCGAAAAGAGATTACAGGAACCAGGAGCAAACCAGCATTCTGTAGTATATTGTTGTTGTCATAAGGTGCCTTGTCGGTTCCAACTCATAGCAACCCCGTGTAAAACAGAATGAAACACTGCCCAGTCCTGCACCATCCTCACGATCATTGTTATGCTTGAGACCGTTGTTGTAGCTACTGTGTCAATCCATCTTGCTGAGGGTCTTCTTCTCTTCTGCTGACCCTCTACTTTACCAAGCATGATATCCTTCTCCAGGGACTGATCCCTCCTGATAACATGTCCAAGGTATGTGAGATGTAGTCGCAACCATTCTTGCTTCTAAGGAGCATTCTGGTTGTACTTCTTCCAAGATAACTTTGTTCATTCTTTTGGCAGTCCATGGTATATTCAATATTCTTTGCCAACACCACAATTCAAAGACGTCAATTCTTCAGTCTTCCTCATTCATCGTCCAGCTTTCGCATACATATGAGGTGATTGAAAACACCCTAGTTGTCAGGGTGACATCTTTGCTTTTCAACACATTTTAAAAGAGGTCTTTTACAGCAGATTTGCCCAACGCAATGTGCCGTTTCATTTCTTGACTGCCGCTTCCATGGGTATTGGCTGTGGATCCAAGTAAAACGAAATCCTTAACAACTTCAGTCTTTTCTCCGGTTATCATGATGTTGCTTATTGGTCCAGTTGTGAGGATTTTTGTTTTCTTTATGTTGAGGTGTAATTCGTACTGAAGGCTGTGGTCTTTGATCTTTACCTGTAAGGGCTTCAAATTTTCTTCACTTTCAGCAAGCAAGATTGTGTCATCAGCATATTGCAGGTTGTTAATGAATCTTCCTCCAATCTTAATGCCCTGTTCTTCACAGAGTCCAGCATCTCAGATTTGTTGTTCCACATGTAGATTGAATAGGTATTGTGAAAGGATACAACCCTGACACACACCTTTCCTGACTGTACTATAAAAAAAAAGATTGTACAAATTGCTACAGGTTTCCTCATGGTATGTAGCAAGCCTTATTAAGAACTATTTAAATGACTAATTGGTATATTTAATTTTGTTTGGCAAAGGGTCAGCACCATGGATATCATTTACAATGATATTAAACTTGATAAGCAAATTGAAGTGTATTCTAATATCTGTAACTGTTAAAGTCAGATAATCCCATAAGACAAAATAGGAAGACAATTTAGACTCTTTAATGAAGTGGGATAAAATATTACTAAATTTATTAAGGTCTGTTATAAATTAAATTTCTCATCCAAGTTATCAAGCATTTGGTTCTAATAATTCTGCTTCTCCAATTCCCAGTTTAATGTTCTTTCTACTTGACCAGATTGTTTTAGCTTTGATCCAATGCATATCTGAAATAAAGCTCTTTCTATTTTTCACAAAAGAGCTTCTAACTCCTATGAAGAGAGATTTGTCTTAATAATAATATTGTATTATATGAATATGGATTTATAACATTTATATTTTATTGATAGAGTAACCATATGCATTATCTTCCATTTGAGAATAAGATTCAAAACTATAAAACATTTAGAAGAACTCACAAGAGAAAATCTAAGTGATCAGGGGTTAGTCAAAGTTTTCTTAAAGGAGACACACAGCATGAAATGCAAAAGACAAATTTATACTTTGAATAACATCAAAAACAAAAAATTTAAAATCTTCAACATCTCTGTTAAGAAAATTAAAAATGCAAGTCACACACTTAGAGAACTTGCAAAACATATATCTAATAAATGCCATATCTCCAGAATATATAGAAAACCCTTACAGTAGGCCAAAAATATCTGCAGAAATTATATCTGCAGATATAAGAAAAGAATATATAGACAGCTCTTAAATCTCTTATACTTCACGAAAGAAAATAGACAATTGGGCAGTTAACACGTTAAAAGATGTTTAAAATCATAAGTGTCACGGAAAGGAGAATTAAAACTACAATATGATACCATTTACATACCCACTTAAATGGCTAATATTTAAAACAAAAAAGGCTAATGGTGGTAAGGATGTGGAACTGGTTGGAACGCCAAATGGTACAGCAACTTTGAGAAATAGTTTAACAGTTTCTTCTAAAGGAATACATACCATACTGTACGATCCAACCATCTCCTTTCTAAGTATTTATACAAGAGAAATGAAAACATATATCCACAAAAATATTTGGATTCCAATATTCATAGTTAGCCTTGTTCATAGAGATTCCAAACTAGAAACAACTCAGTGCCCATCAGCTGATGAGTAGATAAACAAATTATGATATATCCCTAAAATTTAAAACTCATCAGCAATTAAATGCAACAAACTATTAATACGCACAAGATGGATGCATCTCTTAGGCAGAATCCTAAGTAAAATGAACCATTTATTTGAAATTCTAAGTTAAAATGATGGTAATAGACTACAGATTGGTGTTGCCAGGGGCCAGGGGGTGGACAGAGAGTATAGTCTACAAAGGGGCAGTAAATAACTCTTTGGAGAATGGTGGAAATACTCTACATCTTAATTGTGGTTGTGGTTTCATAACTGTATGTATTTGTGAAATATCCTAGATTTAAAAACTGAATATTGGTGATTTTTATTATGTGTAGACTGCACTTCAATTAAAAACTAAAATAAAAATAACTAAGCCAGGGCAATATGTACAAACCCAGGCTGTCCTTGGCACCCCAGGACATATGATTACTCTTTTTATTGAGTGCATTTGCTAGAAATCAGTGTACAAAACAAATTACATGTGAGTCTACATCTCAGTTACCTTCTCAAAGACATTATTAGCTCTGAGAAACACAGACTTAGAGAAGTTAAATAAATTTTGAAAGCCATAAAGCTATTATGAAGTGGAGAAGGGACTTGAGTTTGTATCTTTCCAATTAGGAAGCTTTTACTAAGCTGCATACCTCCACTATGAAGTGGGTTTATCCTGCCATACAATTACTTTTACGTACAGTTCTCAGCTTACTGCCTTCCAGAAACAAAGAATATAAACAAGGAAGCATATTGTGGTGCCTTCACAGATGTCACAGTTTGCTCTTGCAGATACTCTTTGGAAACATTTAAAAGCCACTCTGTTAAATTCCTACGTGGACAAGAGGCCAAGATGTTTTCATTGGGTAACTACATACAATACAAGAGGTGATATATTCATCACACTTCAAATTTATTTATATTCTTTCTTCTCACTCAGGCTACAACCTCGATTTGATTTTTCTGCCTTAAACTTGCCTGGTTTTATTAAGATTGTCATGGTTATGTTAATGTTTGTCTTGAATTCATTCCAAGGGAGAGTAAGGGCAAGAATCGCAAAAAGCTTCTTGGAATCTTTAACAGACATCATCACATTTGTTATAAGAACTAAGATCACTATTTTAGAATTTCCAGGTCTTTCTCAGAAAAAAAAAATTTTTTTAATTTGATTTTGGCATAAATACTGCCAAAAAAAGAGGAAGATGTTAGTTTATGCAACTGTACATATTCTATAAAGAGTCAGTGTATTTAAACATACTGAAATGAGTAGAATGAAGGTGATTAATATATTTGGCAATACTAATAAATAAGCATATATAGCTTCCAATGGATGGAAAAACCAGGCTTAATGATAGGGGTATTTACAAAGTAATATAAAAATTACTCTGATGACAATTACCTTATTACCTCTCTGGCTCTGCCTTAAAAAGATACATTTTTTATTAAACAAGTTTTCTAAATGATTGCAGATAAAAATGAAACATGCTTCACACTTGTGTGTGCATCTATAATTTTCTATATAATAATAGAAATATTATTGTTAAAATAATATTGTTAAAAATGATACCATGATGCGGGGGGGCCAAGATGGCTGACTAGGTAGACGCTACCTCGGATCCCTCTTGCAACAAAGACTCAGAAAAACAAGTGAATCGATCACATACATGACAATCTATGAACACTGAACAACAAACACAGATTTAAAGAGTTGACCTGAGTGACAGAGACAGAGAACGAACAACTACGGGGAAGCAGTGACTGTTTTTGGAGCCTGGAGCCAGCATCCCAGTCAGGTAACCTTGGCGCCGGGCTTAGGACTGGCCCCAGGGGAGCTGGACACAACATCTTGTGAAGGCGCAAAAACGGGGTGCAGCCCTACCCCCCTGAACTGGCCCCGGGAGGGGGCCCAACTGGTCCACACGGGCGGCATGGTGACTTGGCTGGTGGGAGGAGAAGTCCCCGGGAGGAAGTGACTGGATTTGGAGCTGGGAGTGCAGCGTTCCAGCCGGGGAACCTTGGTGCCGGGCTTTGGTCTGGGCTCAGGAGGGCTGAAAACGGCATCTGGTCACGGCACAAACACAGGGTGCAGCCCTACTCCCCTGAACTAACCCCGGGAGGGGGCCCAGCTGGTCCGCGGGGGTGGCGAGGCGATGCCGCTGAAGGGCCCAGAAGTCCCCGGGAGGCAGCGACTGATTTTGGAGCCGGGAGTGCAGCATCCCAGCAGAGGAAACTTGACGCTGGGCTTTGGATTGGCAGTGGAGGATCTGACCGTGGCTTCAGCGGGCCAGACCCTCAGGGAAAATCTCCACACAGCCAGCACACATAGGCGACACGCCCCTCGGGAATCTCAGATAAAATAGTCATCCCAAGCAAGATAAGCAACTTTGTCTATATTCCGGGGTGCTACTCTCTGCTGTTTTTCTGAACCCACCCCTCCCCTTCCCAGGCAGCATCGTTAACATTGGAATTTCCTGAGCCAGAGGGAGAACGGCTCCGGCTCTGCGGCTTTGCTTTCCCCGTTTTTTTTGGTCTTTTCCTAACCCATTCTTCCGGCCTGAGTGAAGCAACCACAAAAAACCCAGGGACCAAAAATCCTTCCCTAATTGGACTAAAAACACAGAACCAGCTCCAGCCAAGCATATACGATCCAAATCTCGGGCTTTCATCCTTACAGGGAACAAGGTGCCTGTTATAATGCAAAGGCAGTTCTGATAGGGATCTGACTGCATTTTTTTTAGCGGATTTACTGGAAAAACAAGTTTCCCGGGTCTGATATCTCTGCTTATTCCACAGAACCCTAACTGACCCACAAGAGGGAACTGAGGGCTGAAGCTCCCCCCAGACCACCTAGCCTCTTGCCTTAGGGGTCTAAGGAGGGTGGCATCTACTAATCAGTAGAAGTACTTGCACTGGGGGCCTAAGGTACAGCTGCAGAGCCCTCCCACCAAGGTGCTATAGGAATAGAGACACACCTACCTCACTGACACTTGAGGGAAGTCTGTCATCATCCTGCTCCCCCTGGAGTGTGAACCCCAGCTGCCAATAGAATCTGGTGCACACAACTATCACCACTACTTCTCGAGGTGGATAGGTGTTAGGGTGCAGCACAAACTGGATGACTCAAAATCAGATTCTATCCAAGAATAGTGAATAGAGTCAGGCATATATATCTGGCAACAGCCCAAACCAGCTGGTAATAGGTCATAAGTAAGTCAATGGCTACAACAAACAAGACAGCACAATCTAGTAGCCCATCCACGTCTATTGAAAGAAAACAAAACAAGATAAGACTCAGTGAGCAATTATAGAATAAATCACTACAATATCTTAGTGATGGCTCGGAGACAGCAGTCGATATCAAACCACATAAAGAAGCAGACCATGACAGCTTCTACAACCCCCCAAACAAAAGAATCAAAATCTTTCCCAAATGAAGATACAATCCTGGAATTATCAGATACAGAATACAAAAAACTAATTTACAGAATGCTTCAAGACATCAGGGATGACCTCAGAAGTGAAATAAGGCAAACTGCAGAAAAAGCCAAGGAACACACTGATAAAACAGTTGAAGAACTCAAAAAGATTATTCAAGAACATAGCGGAAAAATTAATAAGTTGCAAGAATCCATAGAGAGACAGCATGTAGAAATCCAAAAGATTAACAATAAAATTACAGAATTAGACAACGCAATAGGAAGTCAGAGGAGCAGACTCGAGCAATTAGGATGCAGAGTGGGAAATCTGGAGGACCAGGGAATTAACACCAACATAGCTGGAAAAAAATCAGATAAAAGAATTAAAAAAAATGAAGAAACCCTAAGAATCATGTGGGACTCTATCAAGAAGGATAACTTGCGTGTGATTGGAGTCCCAGAACAGGGAGGGAGGACAGAAAACACAGAGAAAATAGTTGAAGATCTGCTGACAGAAAACTTCCCTGACATCATGAAAGACGAAAGGATATCTATCCAAGATGCTCATCGAACCCCATTTAAGATTGATCCAAAAAGAAAAACACCAAGACATATTATCATCAAACTTGCCAAAACCAAAGATAAAGAGAAAATTTTAAAAGCAGCCAGGGAGAAAAGAAAGGTTTCCTTCAAGGGAGAATCAATAAGAATAAGTTCAGACTACTCAGCAGAAACCATGCAGGCAAGAAGGCAATGGGATGACATATACAGAGCACTGAAGGAGAAAAACTGCCAGCCAAGGATCATATATCCAGCAAAACTCTCTCTGAAATATGAAGGCGAAATTAAGATATTTACAGATAAACACAAGCTTAGAGAATTTGCAAAAACCAAACCAAAGCCACAAGAAATAATAAAGGAAATTGTTTGGTCAGAAAACCAATAATATCAGATGCCAGCACAACACAAGGTCACAGAACAGAACATCCTAATATCAACTCAAATAGGGAAATCCCAAAAACAAATTAAGATTAATTTAAAAAAATGCTCAAAACAGGGAATCATTGAAGTCAATATGTAAAAGATCACAATAATCAAAAAGAGGGACTAAATACAGGTGGCATAGAGCTGCCATACGGAGAGGAATACAAGGTAATATAGGACAATACAAGTTAGGTTTTTACTTAGAAAAATAGGGGTAAATATTAAGGTAACCACAAAGAGGTATAACAACTCCATAACTCAAAATAAAAGCCAAAAAAAACGTAAGGACTCAACAAACATAAAGTCAAATACCATGAAAATGAGGATCTCACAATTTACAAAGAAAAACGTCTCGGCACAAAGAAGTAAGTGGAAAAATGAAATTGTCAACAACACACATAAAAAGGTATCAAAATGACAACACTAAACACTTATCTATAATTACGCTGAATGTAAATGGACTAAATACACCAATAAAGAGACAGAGAGTCTCGGACTGGATAAAGGAACACGATCCATCTATATGCTGCCTACAAGAGACACACTTTAGACTTACAGACACAAACAAACTAAAACGCAAAGGATGGAAAAAAATATATTAAGCAAACAATAAGCAAAAAAGGAGTAGCAATATTAATTTCTGACAAAATAGACTTTAAACTTAAATCCACCACAAAGGATAAAGAAGGACACTACATAATGATAAAAGGAACAATTGATCAGGAAGATATAACCATATTAAAGATTTATGCACCCAATGACAGGGCTACAAGATACATAAAACAAACTTTAACAGAACTGAAAAGTGAGATAGACACCTCCACAATTATAGTAGGAGACTTCAACACACCACTTTCGGAGAAGGACAGGACATTCAGTAAGAAGCTCAATAGAGACACGGAAGACCTAATTACAACAATCAACCAACTTGACCTCATTGACTTATACAGAACTCTCCACCCAACTGCTGCAAAATATACTTTTTTTTCTAGTGCACATGGAACATTCTCTAGAATAGACCACATATTAGGTCATAAAACAAACCTTTGCAGAATCCAAAACATCGAAATATTACAGAGCATCTTCTCAGACCACAAGGCAATAAAACTAGAAATCAATAACAGAAAAACTAGGGAAAAGAAATCAAATACTTGGAAACTGAACAATACCCTCCTCAAAAAAGACTGGGTTATAGGAGACATCAAGGAGGGAACAAGGAAATTCATAGAATGCAACGAGAATGAAAATACTTCCTATCAAAACCTCTGGGACACAGCAAAAGCAGTGCTCAGAGGCCAATTTATATTGATAAATGCACACATACAAAAAGAAGAAAGAGCCGAAATCAGAGAACTGTCCCTACGACTTGAACAAATAGAAAGTGAGCAACAAAAGAATCCATCAGGCACCAGAAGAAAACAAATAATAAAAATTAGAGCTGAACTAAATGAATTCGAGAACAGAAAAACAATTGAAAGAATTAACAAAGCCAAAAGTTGGTTCTTTGGAAAAATTAATAAAATTGATAAACCATTGGCTAGACTGACTAAAGAAATACAGGAAAGGAAACAAATAACCCGAATTAAGAAACGAGAAGGGCCACATCACAACAGACCCAACTGAAATTAAAAGAATCATATCAGATTATTATGAAAAATTGTACTCTAACAAATTTGAAAACCTAGAAGAAATGGATGAATTCCTGGAAAAACACTACCTACCTAAACTAACACAATCAGAAGTAGAACAACTAAATAACAAAAAAAGAGATTGAAACGGTAATCAAAAAACTCCCAACAAAAAAAAGCCCTGGCCCGGATGGCTATGCTGCAGAGTTCTACCAAACTTTCAGAGAAGAGCTAACACCACTAGTACTAAAGGTATTTCAAAGCATAGAAAATGACGGAATACTACCCAACACATTTTATGAAGCCACCATCTCCCTGATACCAAAATCAGGTAAAGACATCACAAAAAAGAAAATTACAGACCTATATTCCTCATGAACATAGATGCAAAAACGCTCAACAAAATTCTAGCCAATAGAATTCAACAACATATCAAAAAAATAATTCACTCTGACCAAGTGGGATTTATACCAGATATGCAAGGCTGGTTTAATATTAGAAAAACCATTCATGTAATCCACCATATAAATAAAACAAAAGACAAAAACCACATGATCTTATCAATTGATGCAGAAAAGGCATTTGACAAAGTCCAACACCCATTTATGATAAAAACTCTCAGCAAAATAGGAATTGAAGGAAAATTCCTCAACATAATAAAGGGCATCTATGCAAAGCCAACAGCCAATATCACTCTAAATGGAGAGAACCTGAAAGCATTTCCCTTGAGAATGGGAACCAGACAAGGATGCCCTTTATCACCGCTCTTATTCAACATTGTGCTAGAAGTCCTAGCCAGGGCTATTAGGCTAGACAAAGAAATAAAGGGCACCCGGATTGGCAAGGAGGAAGTAAAATTATCTCTATTTGCAGATGACATGATCTCATACACAGAAAACCCCAAGGAATCCTCCAGAAAACTACTGAAACTAATAGAAGAGTTTGGCAGAGTCTCAGGTTATAAGATAAACATACAAAAATCACTTGGATTCCTCTACATCAACAAAAAGAACATCGAAGAGGAAATCACCAAATCAGTACCATTCACAGTAGCCCCCAAAGAGATAAAACACTTAGGAATAAATCTTACCAAAGATCTAAAAGACCTATACAAAGAAGACTACAAAGTACTAGTGCAAGAAATTCAAAAGGACATACTTAAGTGGAAAAACATACCTTGCTCATGGATAGGAAGACTTAACATAGTAAAAATGTCTATTCTAGCAAAAGCCATCTATACATACAATGCATTTCTGATCCAAATTCCAATGTCATTTTTTAAGGTGATAGAGAAACAAATCACCAACTTCATATGGAAGGGAAAGAAGCCTCGGATAAGCAAAGCATTACTGAAAATGAAGAAGAAGAAAGTAGGAGGCCTCACTCTACCTGATTTCAGAACCTATTATACAGCCACACTAGTCAGAACAGCCTGGTAAGGGTACAACAACAGACACATAGACCAGTGGAACAGAATTGAGAACCCAGATATAAATCCATGCACATATGAGCAGCTGATATTTGACAAAGGCCCAGTGTCAGTTAATTGGGGAAAAGATGGTCTTTTTAACAAATGGTGCTGGCATAACTGGATATCCATTTCCAAAAAAATGAAACAGGACCCATACCTCACACCATGCACAAAAACTAACTCCAAGTGGATCAAAGACCTAAACATAAAGACTAAAACGATAAAGATTATGGAAGAAAAAATAGGGACAACATTAGGAGCCCTAATACAAGGCATAAACAGAATACAAAACATTACCAAAAATGACGAAGAGAAACCCGATAACTGGGAGCTCCTAAAAATCAAACACCTATGCTCATCTAAAGACTTCACCAAAAGAGTGAAAAGACCACCTACAGACTGGGAAAGAATTTTCAGCTATGACATCTCTGACCAGCGCCTTGTCTCTAAAATCTATATGATTATGTCAAAACTCAACCACAAAAAGACAAACAACCCAATCAAGAAGTGGGCAAAGGATATGAACACACACTTCACTAAAGAAGATATTCAGGCAGCTAACAGATACATGAGAAAATGCTCTCGATCATTAGCCATTAGAGAAATGCAAATTAAAACTACGATAAGATTCCATCTCACGCTGGCATTAGTCCAAAAAACACAAAATAATAAATTTTGGAGAGGCTGCGGAGAGATTGGAACTCTTATACACTGGTGGTGGGAATGTAAACTGGTACAACCACTTTGAAAATCTATCTGGTGTTTTCTTAAAAAGTTAGAAATAGAACTACCATACAACCCAGAAATCCCACTCCTGGGAATATACCCTAGAGAAATAAGAGCCTTCACACAAACAGATATATGCACACCCATGTTTATTGCAGCTCTGTTTACAAAAGCAAAAAGCTGGAAGCAACCAAGGTGTCCATCAACGGATGAATGGGTAAATAAATTGTGGTATATTCACACAATGGAATACTATGCATCGATAAAGAACAGTGATGAATCTGTGAAACATTTTGTAACATGGAGGAACCTGGAAGGTATTATGCTGAGCGAAATTAGTCAGAGACAAAAGGACAAATAATGTATAAGACCACTATTATAAGATCTTGAGAAATAGTATAAACTGAGAAGAACACAGACTTTTGTGGTTACGAGGGGGGGAGGGAGGGAGGGTGGGAGAGGGTTTTTTACTGATTAATTAGTAGATAAGAACTACTTTAGGTGAAGGGAAGGACAATACTCAATACACGGAAGGTCAGCTCAACTGGACTGGACCAAAAGCGAAGAAGTTTCCAGGATAAACTGAATGTTTCAAAGGTCAGCGGAGCAAGGGTGGGGGTTTGGGGACCATGGTTTAAGGGGACTTCGAAGTCAATTGGCAAAATAATTCTATTATGAAAACATTCTGCATCCCACTTTGAAATGTGGCGTCTGGGGTCTTAAATGCTAACAAGTGGCCATCTAAGATGCATCAATTGGACTCAACCCACCTGGAGCAAAGGAGAATGAAGAACACCAAGGTCACACGATAACTAAGAGCCCAAAGACAGAAAGGGCCACATGAACCAGAGACCTACATCATCCTGAGACCAGAAGAACTGGTTGGTGCCTGGCCACAATTGATGCCTGCCCTGACAGGGAGCACAACAGAGAACCCCTGAGGGAGCAGGAGACCAGTGGGATGCAGACCCCAAATTCTCATAAAAAGACCATACTTATGGTCTGACTGAGACTAGAGGAATCCCGGCAGTCATGGTCCCCAAACCTTCTGATGGCACAGGACAGGAACCATTCCCGAAGACAACTCATCAGATATGAAAGGGACTGGACAGTGGGTAGGAGAGAGATGCTGATGAAGAGGGAGCTAATTATAACAGGTGGACACTTGAGACTGTGTTGGCATCTCCTGTCTGGAGGGGGGATGGGAGGATAGGGAGAGTTGGAAGCTGGCCAAATTGTCACGAAAGGAGAGACTGGAAGGGCTGACTCATTAGGGGGAGAGCAAGTGGGAGTATGGAGTAAGGTGTATATAAACTTATATGTGACAGTCTGACTTGATTTGTAAACGTTCACTTGAAGCTCAATAAAAGTTAATAAAAAAAAAAAGGAGAAAAAAATGATACCGTATTTCATGGTCTTTGCAGTATTTTTTTTTTAATAATTTTTATTGTGCTTTAACTGAAATTTAACTGAGAGTTTACAAGTCAAGTCAGTCTGTCACATACATAATTTTGGTGCAAGTTACTTATTTTTCTTTAAAACACAGTGGAAGTGTCTGCATTGGCCTTGCTCAATGGTATCTGAGAGTAGGGTTTGTAAGATTGCCTGGATAATCTAAATTGGAAGTATAGTAACAAAAGGGCATTCACATTTCTGTATGCTGTGCTAAGGAGGTTCAGCAGTATTGAAAAGTGTAGGAAGGTATTTGTGGCAGAAGTTCATCCTAGAAACAGATTGTATGCATAACTGGTCTTGCTTTTTTAGAATCTTACTAATAGCACCAAATGGGGAAAGATATCACATAAAGGGGTGAAGCACAAATAAAAGATAGGGTTGAACCCTCCCTAAAAGTCACCATAGGCAGAAAAACCTTAAAGAAAAGACATGAAAGTTCTAATTACCTGGAGCTCACTGTTCTTAGCAATAGAGAGGGATTTTGGAAAACAGGGGATTAAAGAGAATAAGTGAACAGTGATGGCAAGAAGGAAATATTTGCATTGCTCCTGTTGAAAGCAATGTCCTCCTAATCACTAAATCGAATGTCTTGCAATTACCATGCCCACCATTGTCAATATTTTTAACATTGTTATGGAAAGTTATATTATCATCACTATCACTGTTAGCAGTAAATGATATTAAAGGATAGAAATAAATAAGGTATTTTAATATTAGAAAATATTATGATAATTATTACCCTTGTATATTACACATTGAAAACAAATTAAGGTAATTTATTAAGCTACCTGGCTGCTAAATATAGAAAACATAAAAAACATTCCTTAATATATATATAAAAAAAAAACAGTTTGGGACACATAATGGAAGATAAGATTCTATTTAACATAACCAGAGAAACTATGAAATGCCTAGAGATGAATGGTAAGAAATGTGCTGGAACCTATCAAGAAGTCTGAAGATTTGTTCTGAGAGAAAAAAAAAAAAAAGCATCAAAATAATAATAATTGAGTAAATAAAAAGACATGCATTGTTCTTGGATAGTAATATTCAAAGCAATTGATATTTTAATTATCTCTAAATAAGCAAATAAGCAAAGTCACATGAAATCAACAGAAAAAACAGATTTTCCAATATTTTGAATTTGATACAATACTATAATTCATTTGGAAAAGGACACATGTTATAATACTGAAGAAACCTTTGGAAAAAAAAAGGTGTATTAGGCTAGATTATCTAAAGAAGCAAAACAAATCATGTGCATGTATGTATACATACATAGAGAGAGACAGCAAGGAAATGGCTCACATGGTTGGAGAGGCTGGAAAGTCCCAAGTTCACGGGTCAGTCATCAGGCTGGAGCCTTTTCCTGACTCAGGTAGCTGCAGAAGCTGATGAACCCAAGATCAGCAGGTAAGAGGGCAGGTTGCTGTCTCAAGACCCAAGAACCAGAGGTCAGATGATGGTGAGCCGAAAGCAAGATCCAAAGCAGAGAAAAAGCCAGCAAACTTTGCCAGAAAGTCCATATATATTGGATGCAGGCCACACCCCTAAATAAAAACCCTTTCAACTGATTGGTTGTTCCTAGCAGAGCTCATCATGAAGGTGATTACATCATTACATAACTGAAAAGCTATATCATACCTGCCAAACTACTGAGAATTATGGCCCAGCTGAGTTAACACAAAACCTTAAACATCAAAGAAGGCATTTTGACTAAATGACTGTAAAATGTTTAATTGAACACCAATTATTAACAGCATAATTTGGATAAGAAAGCAACACAAAGAAAAATGAAACAGTAGAGAATGTATGTATTGCCATAATTTTCAAATTTTGAGTGAGGGTATGCATCCTTTCATAACAATGGTGCCCTACTTTTCTCTTAACTGTTGTTGTTAATGTTGTTAGGTGCCATGGAGTAGGCTCTGACTCATTGTGACCCTAGGTACAACAGAATGAAACATTGCTGGGTCCTGTGCCATTCTCACAATTGCTATGTTTGAGACCATTGTTGCAGCCCTTGTGTCAATCCACCTTTTCAAGGGTCTTCCTCTTTTTTGCTGACCTCTAACTTGCCAAGCATGATGCCCTTCTCCAGGGACTCCTCTCTTCTTATAACATGTCCAAAGTACATGAGAAGAAGTATTGCCATCCTCGCTTCCAAAGAGCACTCTTGCTGTGTTTCTTCCAAGACAGCCTTGTTCGTTTTTTGGCAGTCCATGGTATATTCAATATTCTTCCACAGCATCGTAATTCAAAGGCTTCAACTCTTGTTCAGTTTTACTTATTAATTGTCCAGCGTTTGCATGCATATGGGATGGCTGAAAATACCATGACTTCGGTCAGGTGCACTTTAGTCCTAAAATTTTTCCTTTTCAATACTCTAAAGAGGTCTTTTGCAACATATTTGCCCAGTGCAGTAAGTCGTTTGATTTCTTGACTGCAGCTTCCATGGGTGTTGACTGTGGATCCAAGTAAAATGAAATCCTTGACAACTTCAATATTTTCTCCAGTTATCATGACGTTGCTTATTGGTCCAGTTGCGAGGATTTTTGTTTTCTTTATATTGAGGTGTAATCCGTTCTGAAGGCTGTGGTCTTTGATCTTCATCAGTAAGTGTTTTAAGCCCTCTGCACCTTCAGAATATTGTAGGAACTCGGTAAATGTGGGTTCAATAAATTGACCTGTAAGGGTGATCTCCCTGTAGGGCCCTGAGTTAGGCATGAGTGTCTTTCTACCATTTCCACTGTGGGCTCTTTCACCCTGTTTCTTTCCCTTCTTGTACCACCTCTCTTCTTTTATTATACTTCTGTTCTTTTTTCTTTACTCATTTTCTTAACTAGTTGGAAAAAAAAATGTTAAGCTTGCCAAGAGTGTGAGGACAGTTACTCTCATATACAGTCTTCCAGTTATGTAACAGTTGGCTTTATAAAGAAATGTGCATCCTCAGACTGGGACACAAGATGTTACATTAAAAAGCAATATCTAAACCAGTTCCCTCCTACTTCAGGGTGAGTTACATTTGATACTGGGATGTTTCAGAAGTTGGAATTGAAATTTTTCCTCTCTTTTGAGTTGTAGCTGTGTCATTGTGAGAATGACTGATATTCTCAAAGCCTATTTCATTATTTCTTCTTAAATGTCCACTGACATTTTATTAGCTTCGCATCCTGGTATGTTATGTCAGAATTTCCAGATAAGAATGCTAACTATTATCTCCCCAACCTAGTTCCTCCCTTTCAAATTCCCTTCTTTTATATTGTTCTAGCATATGTCTCCATATTCATTACACCAGATATACCTATTCTCTGGTTTGGCAACATTAACTTATTTTGAATACATAATTTTGATGCAAGTTACTTATTTTTTCTTTAAAACACAGCCTATACCAAGCCCACTGCCTTTGAGTCGATGCCGACTCCTAACGACCCTGCAGGACAGAGTAGAACCGCCCCACAGAGTTTCCAAGGAGAGCCTGGCAGATTCAAACTGCCGACCTCTTGGTTGGCAGCTGTGGCACTTAACCACTGTGCTACCAGGGTTTCCATAGCTATTTTAAAATACAAAAGAGAAAACTCTCATTTCATAGACAAATAAAAATGGGGAAAAAAAATCAAAATAACAGAACCAGTGTCATTAAAAAAAAAAAAAAAAAAAAATCAGTTGCTGTCAACATGACTCCAACTCATGGTGACACCGTATGTGTCAGAGTAGAACTGTGCTTCACAGAGTTCTCAGCGGTTGGCTTTTCAGAAGCGATTCACCAGGGCTTTCTCGAAGGTGCCTTGGGGTAGACTCAAAAAAGATTAAATGTACATTTTTCCTTAATAACAGCTATTTTCAACATCTTAAATTTAGGATATTTTATGCAAAAATATAATTTCCCAAGTTAATTAAGTTCTATTGTATAAAAATTCCTTCTTTGACAGAATATTAATGAGAGAATAATAAGAGTACCGATATATTGTCTTATTATCTATATTGTCTGCAGAAAGCAGTGTCCCTTTTTGAATCCATGAGCTGTTATTTGATTCGCTGTGTCTCTAATTTGATGGTAAAAAATTGATAGAATCTCAGAGACTATATTGGAGTAGTTCTTGAATTTGTCACATTTTCAGCCAGATCGAAAGGAGAGACTATGAAACCTTAAGACTTTAGCTGTGAGACTAACTCACAGTAGCTATATGAAACTTTTGTTACTAATTAGAATATGGCAAATTTTTAGAAAATTATGTGTAAGATTCAGACTTATAAGAAAAAAACATACAAAATTGCTGTATATTTACAAAATCTTTTGAATATATACGTTAGCAGTTAAAATGAAAAGTGATTATTTTCATAGTAAAGATGATATAGTCTCTTTAAGTCATTTATTTATTTATCAAGCATGTATTTATTGAAAGACTACACAGCCTACCACATAGCCTCACCATTTTCTTAATTTTTTGGTCTTAACAATGGTGTCTAACTTAGGCACTGGAGATATCCTGCCCAGTATCTTTTTTTTTTTTTTCTCCCTGCAAGAGCACATAACTTAGCAGTACAAGTAGCAAACAAGCTAAGTCCCAACAGAAAATATAAAGAGCAGAGAACTAAAATGAGCTAATAAAAGAGACCTGGATTCCAGAGTAAGTCTGGTATGATGATGGCAAATCATATGTTCCTGAGTTATATTAATCTGTAAAGATTTTCTATGCTTATAGTAAAAATTCTATTAGTAGACTGTGATAATATTAATTAGCTAAAATGCTAATTAAAATATTGAATGAAATACATTTATATATTATTTACTTAAATATGATCCCACCCTGGCACTTATTCCTAAACCTGGAAGGACAATGTACATCTTTGTCAAATGGCTGTAGCATCTGGTATCAATTTGGCCTTAAAGACAACTTGAACTCTAAGAAATAGGCTGGAAATTTTAAAAATGAACAAAAGCTATAAATAGTTAAACATCATTAAAAGGACTAAAGACAAATTGGAATCTCATAGAGGTGAGGTGATTTGCTGCATCTCAAGGTCCACTCATTAATAAAACCAAGGTTCCTTTCCAAAGACATACCTTCAGTGCCACTAGGTTAGATTAGATTGGATTAGAATTTGTGAAGAGATGCTCAAAGTTCTGAGAGAAATGGGAATAAGTGAAGAGAAAAGGAGGGGGATTAAACTTCCTGAAGTATTTTCCAAACCAGGATAGTGATCAAAGTTAGAAATGTTAGATACTGTGTAAAACACAGAATTAAAACTAGTAAAGGCAAACATGTCACAGAATAACTATTTTTTTAGTTAAAGGAGAAGTAGAATTTATCACCTGTTATGTACTGGTTTCTAACAAATAGTAGTTCATTTATTTCTGTAAATTAGAGATTATCGCCTCATTTCACAAATGAGACTTTCAGAAACCCAAGCTAAGAATGCTAAGAAGTGGTAGAGCTTATACTAAAATATGACTCGTGATATTACTTCAAAATTATTAATTGAAGTGACCAACCAAAACAAATCAAACCCATTGCCATCAAGTCAATTCCGACTCATTGTGACTCTATAGGACAGAATAGAACTGCCCTATATGGTTTCTAAGCCCATAAATCTTTACAGACACAAACTGTACATCTTTCTCCCATGAAGCGGCTAGTGGGTTCAAACCGGCTAGTGAGTTCAAACCAGCTAGTGGGTTCAAACCGCCTTTTGGTTAGCAGTGGAGTGCTTAACCACTGTGCAACCAGGACTCCTTATTAGAGTAACAATAGGTAGAGAATTTAGCATGCTATTGGTTAAGGGGTCTGACTGGTAAAAGATGACTACGATGTTTGCATAAAATTTATCTCAAATTATATAATGATATGCCATGGAAAATTTTGAAATATTATGAAATTCAAGAAAACATAACATTTCTACCTTCATAATATACCCATCAATGTGGAAAATTTGTAGGTTAGCTATCTTTTTTAGTAGCTACCACATCAATCCACTTTTCTTAGTACCACCATATCAATCTCTCCATGCATCTATCAGTTTGTTGTACTGTGGAGGCTTGCATGTTGCTGTGATGCTGGAAGCTATGTAGCTGGTATTTAAATACCGGCAGGGTCACCAATAGTGGACAGGTTTCAGCTGAGCTTCCAGACAAAGACAGGCTAGGAAGAAGGACCTGACAGTCTACTTCTGAAAAGAACTAGCCGGTGAAAACTTTTTGAATAACAGCAGAACATTGTCTGACATAGTGCCTCAAGATGAGCCCCTCAGGTTGGAAGGCACTCAAAGACGACTGGGGAAGAGTTGCCTCCTCAAAGTAGAGTCAACCTTGATGATGTGGATGGAGTCAAGCTTTTGGGACTTTCATTTGCTGATGTGGCACGTCTCAAAATGAGAAGAAACAGCTGCAAACAGCCATTAATAATCAAAATGAAGATTGTACAAAGTATGAATGTAGGAAAATTGAAAATCATCATAAATGAAATGGAATGCATAAACATCAATATCCTAGGCATTAGTGAGCAGAAATAGACTGGTACTGGCTGTTTTGAATCATATGGTCTACTATGCTGAGAATGACAACTTGAAGAGGAATGGCATTGTATTCATTGTCAAAAAGAACATTTCAAGATCTACCCTGAAGTACAGCTCTGTCAGAGATAGGATAATATCCATATTCCTACATGGATGAGCAGTTAATATGACTATTATTCAAATTTATGCACCAACCACTAAGGCCAAGGATGAAGAAATTGAAGATTTTTACCAATTTCTGCAGTCTGAAATTGATTGAATATGCAATCAAGATACTTTGATAACTACTGGTGATTGGAATACGAAAGTTGGAAACAAAGAAGAAGGATCAGTGGTTGGAAAATATGGCCTCGGTGATAGAAATGATACCTGAGATGACATAATAGAGTTTTGGAAGCCCAACGACTTCATCGTGATCCCTTTTTTCAACAACATAAATGGCTAATATACACATGGATCTTGCCAGGTGGAAAACACAGGAATCAAAGGGACTGCATCTGTGGAAAGAGACAATGGAAAACCTCAATATCATCCATCAGAACAAGGCCAGCACCTGACAGTGGAATAGACCATCAATTGCTTATATGCAAGTTCAAGTTGAAACTGAAAAAAATTAGAACAAATTGACAAAAGCCAAAGTGTGACCTTGAATATCCCACCTGAATTTAGAGACCATCTCAAGAGTAGATTTGACCCATTGAACACTAATGACTGAAGACCAGACAAGTTCAGGAATGACATCAAGGACATCATACATGAAGAAAGCAAAGATCATTAAAAAGACAGGAAAGAAAGAAAAGACTAAAATGGATGTCAGAAGAGACTCTGAAACTTGCTCTTGAACATTGAATAGCTAAAGTGAAAGGAAGAAATGATAAAATACAAGAGCTGAACAGAAGATTTCAAAGGGCAGCTCCGGAAGACAAAGTATTATAATGAAATGTGCAAAGACCTGGAGATAGAAAATCAAAAGGGAAGAACACGCTCAGCACATCTCAAGATGAAAGAACTGAAGAAAATATTCAAGCCTCAAGTTGAAATATTGAAGGATTCTATGGGGAAAATATTAAACAATGCAGGAAGCATCATGAGAAGATGGAAGGAATATACAGAGACAATCTACCCAAAACAATTGGCCTACCTTCAACCATTTCAAGAGGAAGCAATGATCGGGAACCAATAGTACTGAAGGAAGAAGTAAGTGCAATCTGCACTGAAGGCGTTAGTGAAAAACGAGTCTCTAAGAATTGACCGAATACCAATTGAGATGTTTTAGCAAATGAGTGCAGTACTGGAAGTGCTCACTTGTCTATGCCAACAAATTTGGAACACAGCTACCCGGCCAACCAACTGGAAGAGACCCATATTTATTTCTATTCTAAAGAAAGGTGATCCAACTGAATGTGGAAATTATCAACAATATCATTAATATCACATGCAAGTAAGATTTTGCTAAAGATCATTCAAAAGCTGTTGCAGGGGACTGCCAGAAATTCAAGCAGAAATTCAAGAAGAGGACCTGGAATCAGGGATATCATTGCTGATGTCAGATGGATCCTGACTGAAAGCAGAGAATGACAGAAAGATGTTTGCCTGTGTTTTATTGGCTATGCAAAGGCATTCGACTGTGTGCATCATAAAAAATAATATGGATAACGTGGCAAAGAATGGGAATCCCAGAGCATTTAATTGTGCTCATGAGGAACTTATACATAATCAAGAGTAGTCCATGGAGCAAAACAAAGTGATAGTGTGTGGTTTAAAGTCAGGAAAGTATACTTATTCTATATGTATGCTGAGCAAATAATCCAAGAAACTGGACTGTATGAAGAAGAACAGCACATCAGGTTTGGAGGAAGACTCATTAAGAACCTGCACTGTGCAGGTGACAACCTTGCTTGCTGAAAGTGAAGAGGATTTGAAGCACTTAATGATGAAGATCAGAAACTAAAAACCTTCAGTATGGGTTACACCTCAACATAAAGAAAACAAAAATCTTCACAGCTGGACCAATAAGCAACATCATAATAAACAGAAAAATTTGAAGTTGTCAAGGACTTCCTTTTACCTGGATCTACTATCAACACCCATAGAAGCAGCAGTCAAGAAACCAAACACATTGCATTGGGCAAATCTGCTGCAATAGACCTCTTTAAAAAGTGTTAAGAAGCAAAAATATCACCTAGAAGGCTAAGGTACGCCTGACCCAAGCCTTGGTGTTTTCAATTGCCTCACATGCATTCAGGAAAGCTGGAAGACCAAAGAAGAATTGACAACTTTGAATTATGGTGTTGGTAAAGAATATTGAATATACCATGGACTGACAAAAGAACGAATAAATATGTCTTGGAAGAAGTATAGCAAGAACAATCCTTAGAAGCAAAGATAGCAAGACTACATCTCACATACTTTGGACATGTTATCAGGAGGGATCATTTCCTGGAGAAGGACATCATGCTTGGTAAAGTAGAGGGTCAGTGAAAAGAGGAAGACCTTCAGCAAAATGGGTTGACACAGTGGCTGCAACAATGGGCTCAAGCATAATAACGATTGTGAGGATGGTACAGGACTGGGCAGTGTTTTGTTCTGTTACGTGGGGTCGTTATGAGTCAGAACTGATTGGGTGGCACCTAACAACAACAACAACCACATCAATTGTCTATATATGCCCCATCTATATCTGTGCCACATTTATATCTATAGCACATCTACATCTGCCAAGGGTTAGGAATACCCATGTGCTAAATGGTGAACAAATAGCAGATGGATGGCTGATTTTCTATACATAAAATATATTGCGATTTAAACTTTAAATTGTTTTAAAAATAGCACCTTGTAACCAAAATCAAAAAGGGCAAACATAAAACTCTAACCTAAATGTACAAAAACTGGAAATCTTCATCAAAAGTTTAGCTAGCAAAACATGATTAACCTCTGCTTAATAAAGTTTTTGATGTCCTGCTGAAATTCTCTAATCTCAGGGAGTTTAGTTAGTTCCTTTCTCATTTAACAGGCAATTTCCTTCAGTGCATGTTGTGCCATAGTACCTGGATGGCTTGCATCTGACAAATCAAGCAACAAAGAAAATATTTTGCATTTCATGAATCATTTTAATTTACATACTGAATATGCATTGGAATCATCTGAACGGTTAAATACAGGGTAAGATTATCCTAACAAGAAAGAGGCTGCTTTTGTATTTACTCGAAGGTACTAAACTTAATTAAAATATGTGTACTTATTATGGAGCCGTGGTGGCACCTATAGGAAGTTTAGAGCTTGGCTGCTAACCAAAAGGTCAGCAGTTCAAATCTACCAGCCACTCCTTGAAAACTCTGTGGGGCAGTTTATTCTGTCTTAAAGGGTCGCTATGAGTCAGAATTGACTCAATTGCAATGGGTTTGGTTTTGGGGGGTTTTACATTTATTATACTTAATTTTTTTTTAGTATTTAATCTATTCGACTTTCTTAGCTTTCCCTGTGAGGGATATGAAACATACGAAACAGGTATGCTATAAGGGTCCCAGGTTGTGAATTTTACCAACATACATTTTGATATTTAGGTATGTTTTTGCTGTTGTAGCAGAGTGGCATCCTGAATTTTAATTACAATCTTATTTCATACAACAACCATTATGTCTGAAAGTTGTATATGAAACCTGAGCCTTATTGGGCCATTTTCAGTATCAACTTGCTTCATTTGATCTGTTTGATGACAGAGAAGGTAACTCTCCTTCCCTGGGTCTTGCTATCAAGTCCTGATAATTCCCCCAATATTTCCCATTTTCCCAATGAGGCCCTAGGCATTTGTATCAGTTTTACAATATTAACCCTCTCCAAGAAGTACAACTGATACGTATTTGTCTGGCTATGTTTTACACTCATGTTACTAAGAATTTCCATCTTATCTAGAATATTGCAGCATATTTGCAGTTTCTGTTACTTCTGTTGCAAATAGCTTTCTCCTGCATGTCTGCACAACACTCTCTCTTTCTCTTCTTTAAGGTCTATGATGAATAGTCATTTATGAAAATCTTTGATCTCACCACCTGATATAAAGCAGCAATTACTTCCTCTAGCACCCCCTTACCCTGTTTCATTTGACTTCAGTGTGGCTGGGAATGATATTTATATGTTTATTTGTATAGTTTTCTTCTCCCCATTAAATTGTAAACTTCATGAGTTCAAAGATGAAGGAAAGTTCTTCTCTCATTATTGTATATCCACTGTCAAAAACAGTCCTTGTCACGTAGTAGTCATCTATCAGATATTTGCTAGATAAATTAATAGAATGGATGAATGCTCATTCTTAGAGCAAAAGAGGATATCCCTCTTGGATTTCTATGAGACACTCCTTTGTCACGTTTTTAAATTGCTAACAGTTCGCAGCTGCAGATCTACAAGCAAAATGTTTAAACTTTTCTAGAAATATTCTTTGAATTGACCCAATTAATTCCATTTATTTCTTGTCGGTTTGAGGGAAAACCTATCAAAAAATCTGATCCTGTATTTTGTAAGAGGTTTCATTTATTTACTGAAATAATATTTTCTATGAATTCATATATCTAATAACCAAACACTTACTAACTTGTAAGGGTATAACTTTGCCACAACAACTAGACAACTGATTACGCACAGTATTTCTAACGAATTCAGAGAGGAAGAGAATCATAAGGGAAAGTAAAATATCGATAGGTTAAGTTCTGTTTTAACCAACTAAAAGAAAACAACTTTCTTATTCTATTTTTAAAGGTCTAAAAATCTGAATTAAATTTATAATTGCTTAGAAAATACAAACTGACACATTTGAACAGCTATTGCTTCATATGAAAGCAACTTTCGCAACAGTATGGAAGAGTAATGATTTTTGTGAATCATATTTTTTTGTGATAAAATTTTTAGATGGAAGATGAAAAAATTTTAAAAAATTATGGAAAAATAACACACCATTTACCAATTCCAAGTACTATATTATCTTTTGATTTATAAGAATTACTTATGACACTACATACAAAGTAAATTTAAATACTAATTTTAAATGGTATAGATGGGTATAAACCATATACACAATTTTTTTCTTCAATTTATAATGACAGAACATGCCTTTTAGGAAAAATTTATCTGAATAATATGAAACAACTTTCTATCTACATATTTCTAAATTGACATCATCTATTAAAAAAATAATAATAATAATTTTTTTATTTTTTATAATAATACTTTTTCTTAAAGTATTACATTAGTGTTAAAGAACTAATCTAGTAATATGTTAACATTGAAAAAATTAGAGATATTTAATATCAGTCAAAGTTTTACGAGGACTTTCTAACTTCATGTAACCACATATTAAGTATTTAATAAGGTGAAATATTTGTCAGTTAGGGAGGCAACATAATGTACAGCTATTTGTACTGTAATGTGTCCTGGTGGCACAGTGGTTAAGAGTTCGGCTGCTAACCGAAAGTTCTGCAATTTGAACCCACCAGCAGCTCCACAGGAGAAAAGACCTGGGGATCTGATCCCATGAAGATTTCAGCCTAGGAAACACTGTGGGGCAGTCTACTCTATCACATAGGGTCGCTTTGAGTCAGAATCCACTTGATGGTACCCAAAAACAATCTGTGCTTTAGAACTCTAGGCTTCCTGAAAATAACATTGTTGTATCCATGCTCGAAGTACTATTTTTTTTTAATTAAAGTTACTTTTTAAACTGCTTATAGAGCACAGTATTTCATATTACATTTTATATCTATCAGATTTCTGTGTATGATTTTATTTTAAAATGCTCCACTGTTGATATAATATTGAGAACTAGCAATCCAGTGGAAACCCCATGAGATCTGAAGCGGGAAAACCAGGGTTTGAATCACATCTTCACTGCACTATCTCTATGGCCTTTTCCCCTGTAACTCCGGGTGAGTTACTATACCTGATCAAGCGAGTAAGTTCTACCAGACCAAATTGTTGTGAAGGCCAAATGAAATAGATTTGAAAGTGCCTTACAAACTTCTTAGCACCTTAAATTGGAGGTATTATTAAAAAATAACCTCACGGCAGTTGGGACACCAACATCTGTTATGGAAGTGATTGTTTTGTCTGTTTTTTCTTAGTCAGGGAAGAGATAAGAAATATGTTTCTCACCAAAAGAATCATTTCTTCCATGATGGCTGGAAAGGCTTAATAATAATGATAAAATATAAAAATAAAAAAAACCTGTTGCCTTTGAGTCAATTCTAACTCATAGCAACCCTGCAGGGCAGAGTAGAACTACCTCATAGGGTTTCCAAGGAGTGCCTGGTAGATTCAAACTGCTGACCTTTTGATTAGCAGCCATAGCTCTTAGCCACTACACTGCCAGGATTTCCAGTAAAATAATAAGAGCTATTAATTTTGAAAGCTACCACGTAACAGGCACTTTTGTAATCATATCACATAATTTACCTCATTGATCCTGACAGCAATCCTGGCAGTTAGGTTTTAATATGATCCCTGTTCCACAGATGAGAAAACTGAATCACAAAGACATTAATTAACTTTCTGAATATTACCTGCAAGAAGTAACGGAGATAAGACTTGAGTACAATAGTCCTCTTTAACAGATAGTCCTCTTAACTGCTACTCAGTATCGCCTTTCATATCACTGATTTCACTTAAGCAATGTTGAAAACAACAATTATTCATAATCTGGTATTAATTTCCTAATTTATGGTCATATAAAAGTGTCCTTTGAAATGTAGCTGATGAAAAATTAGCAGAAAATGTGTGGGTTTAGAAACAATTTACCCTCCCAATTTTCTCCCACTGTGTCTCAAACAATACCTGTGAAAGTCAAAAAAAAAAAAAAAAAAAAGCCACAGTAGTAAGAGAAGCAAGGATTTTCCATACTATGAGACAGTCTGGATTTGAAATAGTAGGGCACTGACACAGTATATGTTGAAATATCAAGTTGGGAAGAGTTAGTTCAGGGAAGGAGAAGTTCTGTGGAAACATTACAGCAGGGGTTGTTACTTTTGCATTTGTAGTTATTTAGGGAGACTCTAAACACTATATCATTCTCTAGAATATATTTTCTAAAACATTTTTGTTTTTAATTTTTTTTAGTTTATACATGAGAATTATAATTAATAATTACTACATCCTTAAAAGTTCTTTGCTGATATTGCCACTGATCTTAAATTCAGAAGAAAACAATTTTATTACATTCCAGTAGACTATGACATAAATTTAAGGAAAACAAAAAACTTTACAATATTTATTGTCAAAAACTGACCCTACATAGGGATTCTTTGTTCTAAAATTGAGTAAAAAACAAATAAGTAAAATAAAACAAAGATTGTAGGAACTAACAATGGATTCCAAAATAGAAGAGAAAGAGAGCAGTTCATGGAACATAAAGAAGAGATGTTATAGTTTTAAGACAAGAGTAACTACCAGAATTAAGAGGGGAAATAATGCATTGTACCCTCATTAAAATTCGTTAGTATATTTATTTATTTAATGATAGCAAAAGTAAAAAAAAAAAAATTAAAGGTAATAAATCAAGATATATGCCAAGGTGATATTTTCAGCCATTATTAGATCAAATATTTTTCTGCCCCATCTGGTTGTCTTCTTCTGGGTATCATGTTGGAGGTATGTGGAAACTCATTTTTATACTAGATATTGAGAGGAATGTTTGGTCATAAAAAAATCCAATAAGAAAAAGAAATAAAACCCATATCAGAAATGTAGTTGGAATTTTCAGAAACTGAGCCAAAGATTTTGAATTAAAAAAAATAATAAAACACTTTCCAGATTTGCTTAAAAACATTGATATACATGTCCAAGTAGTTCACTAAATTCCCAAGCAAAATAAAAAACAAAGATAAGAAAATCTAAATATATATTGTCAAATTCAATGGCTAGTTGACAGTCAAAACACACCAGGAGAAGAGACTGCACAGGCAAGAAGAAGAACACAGAAGAGATAACAGAGCTATGTGGAAAGATGTCAGCTTCCGGAAAGAACATACAAGTATACACAGTATGTAATACACAGGTATTATATATCAGGAACTCATCAACCATAATGAGTTCGTGATATACAGGACCTGTGATATCCACTCTTCCATGCAATATCTGCATTTCAAAAACAATGGTTAATTGCTGCAACGGAATAATGCTCACTAGACTCCCAGAAAAGCAATTGAAGGGAAAGTAATAACTTCTTTTTTCTCACAAATAATATCCTTGCAAAGAATGACAAACCTGACCTTCGAAAGAATATGCAAGCCTGAAAATATTCTCTATTTTTCACTTGACTCGTTTCTCCCCACTTCCCACCTTCCCTCTCTGCATTTCCAATATAATTTTACCGATTTCAAGTACTCTAAAAACCGCAAATACTTGCCTTCAGTAAATACGTTTAGAATTCACCAGAAAAATTAAGATTTTCATGAAGACAAAAGAGAAAGAGAACAGAAAATAGAAGGGGGGGGGACCTACTCCTCAAGAGGGTATGTGAGCAGAATAAATTAGCTCCTTTTTCTCTTCAAATCACTGTTTAAATATACAGTGACACTAGATATTTGACGAAGGTTTAAAAGTGGCGAAGCATTGGAAGCCTTCATAAAGGAAAGCATTTGAATCATTTAGGTACTACAATTAAATCTGTTGGCTGTATGCTTCTTCAGCAACAAAAGGATCAATAAACTGACTGTTTTAAATTAAATGGCTTAAAAGTAATCTTTGAAATTTCATTGAATTCATTGGATTATCCCTTTATTTTTGGAGGATTACGCAGTCATGATGAAAATTGACAGATAAAGAAAATTCAAACAAATATAAGGGTATTTTTTCTCTATAAACAATGTCCTTATTAATATTCATGGGAGGATGTCTTTCGTAGAAAATTATTCTTATCTGTGTGTACTCTGAATTTCTGAGTTTATGAATAATTTTTTAAAATAATTTTTATTGTGCTTTAAGTGAAAGTTTACAAATCAAGTCAGTCTCTCACATATAAACTTATGTACATCTTACTACATACTCCCATTTACTCTCCCCCTAATGAGTCAGCCTGCTCCCTCCTTCCAGTCTCCCCTTTCGTGACCATTTTGCCAGTTTCTAACCCTCTCTGCCCTCCCATCTCCCCTCCAGACGGGAGATGCCAACACAATCTCAAGTGTCCACCTGATACAAGTAGCTCACTCCTCATCAGCATCTCTCTCCAAAACATTGTCCAGTCCATTCCATGTCTGATGAGCTGTCTTCGGGAATGGTTCCTATCCTGGGCCAAGAGAAGGTCTGGGGGCCATGACCACGGGGGTACTTCCAGAATCACTCAGACCATTAAGTCTGGTCTTATGAGAATTTGGGGTCTGTGTCCCACTGCTTTTCTGCTCCCTCAGGCGTTCTCTGTTGGGTTCCCTGAAGGGCAGTCATCGGTTGTAGCCAGGCACCATCTAGTTTTCCTGGTCTCAGGATGATGTAGTCTCTGGTTCATGTGGCCCTTTCTGTTTCTTGGGCTCATAATCGCCTTGTGTCCTTGATGTTCTTCATTCTCCTTTGATCCGGGTGGGTTGAGACCAATTGATGCATATTAGATGGCTGCTTGCTAGCGTTTAAGACCCCAGACACCACTCTTCAAAGTGGGATGCAGAATGTTTTATTCACAGAATTTATTTGCCAATTGACTTAGAAGTCCCCTTAAGCCATAGTCCCCAAACCCCCGCCCTTGCTCCGCTGACCTTCAAAGCATTCAGTTTATCCCAGAAACTTCTTTGCTTCTGGTCCAGTCCAGTTGAGCTGACCTTCCGTGTATTGGGTATTGTCCTTTCCTTCACCTAAAGTAGTTCTTATCTACTAACTAATCAGTAAATAACACTCTCGCACCCTCCCTCCCTCCCCCCTCTCCTAACCACAAAAGAATGTGTTCTTCTCAGTTTTTACTATTTCTCAAGATCTTATAATAGTGATCTTATACAATATTTGTCCTTTTGCATCTGACTTTTTTTTTTTTTAATTTCACTCAGCATAATGCCTTCCAGGTTCCTTCATGTTATGAAATGTTTCACAGATTCGTCACTGTTCTTTATCGATGAGTAGTATTCCATTGTGTGAATATACCGTAATTGATTTAACCATTCATCTGTTGATGGACACCTTGGTTGCTTCCAGCTTTTTGGTATTGTAAACAGCGCTGCAATAAACACGGGTTTGCATATATCTGTTCGTGTAAAGGCTCTTATTTCTCTAGGATGTATTCTGAGGAGTGGGATTTCTGGGTTGTATGGTAGTTCTATTTCTAACTTTTTAAGAAAATGCCAGATAGATTTCCAAAGTGGTTCTACCATTTTACATTCCCACCAGCAGTGTATAAGAGTTCCAATCTCTCCGCAGCCTCTCCAACATTTATTATTTTGTGTTTTTTGGATTAATGCCAGCCTTGTTGGAGTGACATGGAATCTCATCGTAGTTTTAATTTGCATTTCTCTAATGGCTAATGATCGGGAGCATTTTCTCATGTATCTGTTAGCTGCCTGAATATCTTCTTTAGTGAAGTGTGTGTTCATATCCTTTGCCCACTTTTTGATGGGGTTGTTTGTCTTTTTATGGTTGAGTTTTAACAGAATCATATAGATTTTAGAGATCAGGTGCTGGTCGGAGATGTCATAGCTGAAAATTCTTTCCCAATCTGTAGGTGCTCTTTTTACTCTTTGGTGAAGTCTTTAGATGAGCATAGGTGTTTGATTTTTAGGAGCTCCCAGTTATCTGGTTTCTCTTCGTCATTTTTGGTAATTTTTGTATTCTGTTTATGCCTTGAATTAGGGCTCCTAATGTTGTCCCTATTTTTTCTTTCATGATCTTTATTGTTTTAGTCTTTATGTTTAGGTCTTTGATCCACTTGAAGTTAGTTTTTGTGCATGGTGTGAGGTATGGGTCCTGTTTCATTTTTTTGCAAATGGATATCCAGTTATGCCAACGCCATTTGTAAAAAAGACCATCTTTTCCCCAATTAACTGACACTGGGCCTTTGTCAAATATCAGCTGCTCATATGTGGATGGATTTATATCTGGGTTCTCAATTCTGTTCCATTGGTCTATGTGCCTGTTGTTGTACCAGTACCAGGCTGTTTGGACTACTGTGGCTGTATAATAGGTTCCAAAATCAGGTAGAGTGAGGCCACCCACTTTCTTCTTCTTTTTCAGTAATGCTTTACTTATCCAGGACTTCTTTCCCTTCCATATGAAGTTGGTGATTTGTTTCTCCATCACCTTAAAAAATGTCATTGGAATTTGGATCTGAAGTGCGTTGTATGTATTGATGGCTTTTGGTAGAACAGACATTTTTACTATGTTAAGTCTTCCTATTCATGAGCAAGGTATGTTTTTCCACTTAGTTTTTCCTTTTAGTTTCTTGCACTAGTACTTTGTAGTGTTCTTTGTACAGGTCTTTTACATCTGTGGTAAGATTTATTCCTAAGTGTTTTATCTTCTTGGGGGCTACTGTGAATGGTATTGATTTGGTGATTTCGTCTTCAATGTTCTTTTTGTTGATGTAGAGGAATCCAAGTAATTTTTGTATGTTTATCTCATATCCTGAGACTCTGCCGAAGTCTTCTATTAGTTTCAGTAGTTTTCTGGAGGATTCGTTAGGGTTTTCAGTGTATAAGATCATGTCATCTGCAAATAGAGATAATTTTACTTCTTCCTTGCCAATCCGGATGTCCTTTATTTCTTTGTCTAGCCTAATTGCTCTGGCTAGGACCTCTAGCACAATGGTGAATAAGAGCATAGATGCCCTTTATTATGTTGAGGAATTTTCCTTCAATTCCTATTTTGCTGAGAGTTTTTATCATGAATGAGTGTTGGACTTTGTCAAATGCCTTTTCTGCATCAACTGATAAGATCATGTGGTTTTTGTCTTTTGTTTTATTTATATGGTAGATTACATTAATGGTTTTTCTAATATTAAAGCAACCTTGTATACCTGGTATAAATCCCACTTGGTCGTGGTGAATTATTTTTTTGATATGTTGTTGAACTCTATTGGCTAGAGTTTTGTTGAGGATTTTTGCATCTATGTTCATGAGGGATATAGCTCTGTAATTTTCTTTTTTTGTGGTGCCTTTACCTGGTTTTGGTATCAGGGAGATGGTGGCTTCATAGAATGAGTTAGGTAGTATTCCATCATTTTCTATGCTTTGAAATACCTTCAGTAGTAGTGGTGTTAACTCTTCTCTGAAAGTTTGGTAGAACTCTGCAGTGAAGCCGTCTGGGCCAGGGCTTTTTTTGGTTGGGAGTTTTTTCATTAACTTTTCAATCTCTTTTTTTTTTGTTATGGGTCTATTTAGTTGTTCAACTTCTGATTGTGTTAGTTTAGGCAGGCAGTGTTTTTCTAGGAATTCATCCATTTCTTCTAGGTTTGCCAATTTGTTAGAGTACAATTTTTTTGTAATAATCTGATATGATTCTTTTAATTTCAGTTGGGTCTGTTGTGATATGGCCCACCTCGTTTCTTAGTCGGGTTATTTGTTTCCTTTCCTGTATTTCTTTAGTCAGTCTGGCCAATGGTTTATCAATTTTGCTAATGCTTTCAAAGAACCAGCTTTTGGCTTTGTTAATTCTTTCAATTGTTTTTCTGTTCTCCAATTCATTTAGTTCAGCTCTAATTTTTATTATTTGTTTTCTTCTGGTGCCTGATGGGTTCTTTTGTTGCTCACTTTGTATTTGTTCAAGTTGTAGGGACAGTTCTCTGATTTTGGCTCTTTCTTCTTTTTGTAGGTGTGCATTTACCAATATGAATTGTCCTCTGGGCACTGCTTTTGCTGTGTCCCGGGGGTTTTGATAGGAAGTGTTTTCATTCTCGTTGCATTCTATGACTTTCTTTATTCCCTCCTTAATGTCTTCTATAACCCAGTCTTTTTTCAGCAGGGTATTGTTCAGTTTCCAAGTATTTGATTTCTTTTCCCTGATTTTTCTGTTATTGATTTCCACTTTTATAGCCTTGTGGTCTGAGAAGATGCTTTGTAATACTTCGATGTTGTGGATTCTGCAAAGGTTTGTTTTATGACCTAATATGTGCCCTATTCTAGAGAATGTTCCATGTGCACTAGAAAAAAAAGTATACTTTGCAGCTGTTGGGTGGAGTGTTCTGTATAAGTCTGTGAGGTCAAGTTGGTTGATTGTAGCAATTAAGTCTTCCATGTCTCTATTGAGCTTCTTACTGGAAGCCCTGTCCTTCTCCGAAAGTGGTGTGCTGAAGTCTCCTACTATAATTGTGGAGATGTCTATCTCACTTTTCAGTTCTGTTAAAGTTTGTTTTATGTATCTTGCAGCCCTGTCATTGGGTGCATAAATATTTAATATGGTTATATCTTCCTGGTCAATTGTCCCTTTAATCATTATGTAGTGTCCTTCTTTATCCTTTGTGGTGGATTTAACTTTAAAGTCTATTTTGTCAGAAATTAATATTGCTACTCTTACTCTTTTTTGCTCATTGTTTGCTTGATATATTTTTTTCCATCCTTTGAGTTTTAGTTTGTTTGTGTCTGTAAGTCTAAGGTGTGTCTCTTGTAGGCAGCATATAGATGGATCGTGTTTCTTTATCCAGTCTGAGACTCTCTGTCTCTTTATTGGTGCGTTTAGTCCATTTACATTCAGGGTAATTATAGATAAGTATGTGTTTAGTGCTGTGATTTTGATGCCTTTTTGTGTGTGTTGTTGACAATTTCATTTTTCCACTTACTTTTTTGTGCTGAGACGGTTTTCTTTGTAAATTGTGTGCTCCTCATTTTGATAGTAGTTGACTTTATGTTTGCCGAGTCATTATGTTTTTCTTCGTTTTTATTTTGAGTTATGGAATTGTTAGACCTCTTTGTGGTTACCTTAATATCTACCCCTATTTTTCTAAGTAAAAACCTAACTCGTATTGTCCTATATCACCTTGTTTTCCTCTCCATATGGCAGTTCCATGCCTTCCGTATTTAGTCCCTGTTTTTGGTTATTGTGATCTTTTACATATTGACTTCAATGATTCCCTGTTTTGAGCATTTTTTTCTTTTTAAAATTAATCTTAATTTGTTTTTGTGATTTCCCTCTTTGAGTTGATATCAGGATGTTCTGTTTTGTGACCTTGTGTTGTGTTGGTGCCTGATATTATTGATTTTCTGACCCATTTCCTTTAGTATTTCTTGTAGCTTTGGTTTGGTTTTTGCAAATTCTCTAAGCTTGTGTTTATCTGTAAATGTTTTAATTTCACCTTCATATTTGAGAGAGAGTTTTGCTGGATATATGATCCTTGGCTGGCAGTTTTTCTCCTTCAGTGCTCTATATATGTCATCGCATTGCCTTCTTGCCTGAATGGTTTCTGCTGAGTAGTCTGAACTTATTCTTATTGATTCTCCTTTGTAGGAGACCTTTCTTTTATCCCCGCCTGCTTTTAAAATTTTCTCTTTATCTTTGGTTTTGGCAAGTTTGATGATAATATGTCTTTATGTCTTGGTGATTTTCTTTTTGGGATCAATCTTATATGGGGTTCGATGAGCATCTTGGATAGATATCCTTTCATCTTTCATGATGTCAGGGAAGTTTTCTACCAGCAGATCTTCAACTATTCTCTCTGTATTTTCTGTTATCCCTCCCTGTTCTGGAACTGCAATCACATGGAAGTTATTGTTCTTGATAGAGTCCCACATGATTCTTAGGGCTTCTTCCTTTTTTTAAATTCTCTTATCTGATTTTCCTTCAATTATATTGGTGTCAATTGCCTTATCCTCCTCACGTCCCCCACTATGCATTCCAATTGCTCGATTCTGCAATTGCATTGTCTAATTCTGCAATTTTACTGTTAATCTTTTGGATTTCTGAATGCTGTCTCTCTATGGATTCTTGGAGCTTATTAATTTTTCCACTATGTTCTTGAATAATCTTTTTGAGTTCTTCAACTGCTTTATCAGTGTGTTCTTTGGCTTTTTCTGTAGATTGCTTTATTTCATTTCTGAGGTCATCCCTGATGTCTTGAAGCATTCTGTATATAATTCTTTTGTATTCCGCATCTGGCAATTCCAGGATTGTATCTTTATTTGGGAAAGATTTTGATTCTTTAATTTGGGGAGTTGTAGAAGCAATCATGGTCTGCTTCTTTATGTGGTTTGATATCGACTGCTGTCTCCAAGCCATCTATAAGATATTGTAATGATTTATTTTATATTTGCTCGCTGAGTCTTATTTTGTTTTGTTTGCTTTCAGTATATGAAGATGGGCTACTAGATAGTCCTGTCTTGATTGTTGTAGCCTTTTAATCACTTATGTCATATAACAGCTGGTTTGGGCTATTACCAGATATAGAAGCTTAAGAACCCATTCACTATTCTTGAATAGAATCAGCTTAGGTGTTCTGATTTTGGGTCACCAAGTGTGTGGTGTGGACTGTCACCTATTAACTAGGAGGAGTAGTGGTGACAGTTTTGTGCACCAGATTCTAGTATCAGCAAGGGATCACACTTCGGCGGGGGGGACAGGATGCTGACAGACTTCCCCCATGTGCCAGTGAGGTAGATGTGTGTCTATTCCTAAAGCACTTTGGCAGGTGGGCTCTGCAGCTGTACCTTAGGCACCCAATGCATGTACCTCTAAAGACTGGTAGGTGTCGGTATCCTCAGACCCCTTTGGCAGATGGCTAGGTGGTTTGGGTGGAGCTTCAGCCCTCAGTTCCCTGCTGTGAATCAGTGAAGTCTCTGTTTAATAGTTAGAGATGTATGAGACCTCAAAAACCTGCATTTCCAGTGATCTGCTAAAACAATTACAGTCAGATCACTATCAGAATTGCCTTTGCATTATAATAGCCACCTTTTTCTCTGTAGGGATGAAAGCCAAAGACTGTGAATCTCATATGCTTGGCTGGAGCTGGTTCTGTATTTTTATTCCAATTTACGGAATTCAGGGAAGGATTTTTGGTCCCTGGGTTTTTTGTAGCTGCTTCTCTCAGGCCAGGAGAATGGGTTAGGAAAAGAAAGAAAGAAAGAAAGAAAAAAACTGCAGAGCACTTCACTCCCTGGCCCAAGAAATTCCAATTTTAATGCAGCTGCCTGGGCCAAGGAGGGTAGGGGGGAGAGTAGCACCCAGGAATATAGGCAAAGTTACTTATCTTGTTTGGTGATGACTGTTTTATCTGAGATTCTTGTGTGTCCTGGCTGGGTCGAGATTGCCCCCAAGGGTCAGGCCCCTGTCCCATGCTTGCGCTGTCTCAGAAGCCGTGGTCAGCTCCTCCGCTCCCGGTCCAAAGCCCAGCGCCAAGGTTCCCCACCTGGGACACTGCACTCCAGGCTCCAAAACCAGTCGCTGCCTCCTGGTGACTTCTCCTCCTGTCAGCCGTGTTGTTGCACTGCCTGCATGTGCTGGCCAGGCTTCCTCCGAAGTCCCTTCAGGCGGCTAGGGCTGCGTCTCGTGTTTGCGCCATCTCAGGAAGCAATGCTCGGCTCCCCTGTACCCAGTCCAAAGCCCCGCTCCAAGGTTTTCTGACTGGGACGCTGGCTTCAGGCTCCAGAAACAGTCACTCCTTCCCTGTGTTTGCTCTTTCTCTCACTAGCCACGTCAGTGTGCAGCCTGCTTGCGCTGGCTGAGTCTCTACCGAGGTTACCCCAGGGGGCTAGGGGTTAGGGCTGTGTCCCGTGTCTGCCCTTCCTCAGCAAGCCGCAATCAGCCCTGCCACTCGGCACCAGGGAACCCCAAGGGCTCAAGGCTGTGGAGCAGAACGCTGGTTCCAGAGACGGTCACTGCTGCAGGGCATGGCTGTCACTCAGGTCAACTCTTTAGATCTGTGTTTGATGGTCAGGGTTCATAGATTGTCATGTATGTGATCGATTCACTTGTTTTTCCAAGTCTTTGTTGCAAGAGGGATCGGCAGTAGTTCTACCTAGTCAGCCATCTTGGCCCCACCTGTCCGAATAATTTTTATAAACCCTTTTCTTGCTCAAGTCCATGGATAAGAACCGGAGGTGTTCTTATAAAAATTAATGTGTCACTTTTGTACATTTCAATAAAGTTAATACCTATGTCAAAATTCTGTAATAGTTGTATCTAATACAACTTAGCAGAAAAGGAAACCTTAAGTTTTATTTTAACAATACTAAATTTGCCAGAGATACCACTTAAATTGTTATTTTGCCCATACTTTCCTAATAAGAGAAATCATGTCATAAAAGGAGATCTTTTAACAAGGTGATTTTGTAAACGGCGTTTATTTTCTCATTATTGTCTCTTATTACAGTATAATAATAGCTATTATAATATAATACCTTTATCTTCCTCATATGCCCATGGGTGGTGCAAACAGTTATGCTCGTGGCTGCTAACCCAAAGATTAGAAGATTGAGTCCACCCAGAGGAGTTCTGCAAGAAGGCCTAGTGATCTACTTCTTCGAAGAATCAGCCATTGAAAACCCTCTAGAGTGCTTTCCTACTCTGAAACACACGATGTCCCTGTGAATCAGAATTGATTCAATCGCAAAAAATAAAAAAATTCTCATAAGGTGATTATTATAATTGTATAGTATAATAAGTTTGCTTATATGTCCCATGAGATGTCTATTTTTAAATAATAATCAATATGAATAGAATTTCTCCATTTGCATATGCATGGCTTAAATTATTATCAGAATAAATGAACTTTGCATACATTCATAATTCAATACATTTTCTTGGTGTTACTGTATATCATTTTCTGCTCTTCTTGGGAAAGATGTATACTCTTGGGTCTTATTTAAAATAATTCATTTTGTAGCATAATTTAGCATTTATATGTTACACTACATGAGTATATTTCTCCAGTTTGGAATCCCAGAAGAAGAGGAGATAGTGGGGGAGGAAGGAAAAAAATACGTGCATTTGAACAAACAATAAGTGCATTATCTGAATAAAAGCATTTTTTTTAATTAAAAAAAATCATAAACTCAACAGTGTTATTTTCAAATTGCATCTATAACAAATTACCTCAGACCTAGTAGCTTGAAGTAACAAATTTTTGTCCTGTAGTCTGGAGATCGAAAGTCCAAAATAGTCTCACTGGGCTGAAATTAAGGTGCCAGCAGGACTGTTCTCCTTTCTGGAAGCTCTAGGGGGATAATCAATTTTCTTGCCTTCCAGTTTCAAGAGGCTACTGGCATTCCTGACTCATGGTCCCTTTGAGTCAGGAATGGCCCATTGAGTCTTTCTCACATTGCATCACCAAGACATTGATTCTTATTCTGCCTCCTGCTTCCACTTTAATGACCTTTGTGATTACATTCTGCCCACCTGTATAATCCAGAAAAATCTCCCTGTTTTCTGGTCAGCTGATTACCAACCATATTTCTATATGCAACCTTAATCCCTCCTTTCCATTGAACTTAACATATTCATAGGTTCTGTGGATTAGATTTGGCCATATTTGAGATGTGACATCCACAGTTTCAAGAAGATCAACATATTCCAAGGAGAGAAGAAAAAAAAAAAATGAAGAAAACCCATACCAAGACACATCATAATCAAATTACTAAAATCAGAAAAAGAAAAAAAAAAAAAAGGATAAAATTAAAAGGCAAACAGGAATTTGTGGTATAGAAAAAAAAGAACACTGTAAATAATGTTGTTTTCACTCTAATAGTGAGAGGAAAAAACAAATAAGTTACCAACTCATAACTCATCTTGAGCACTTCAGCCAGCTGTGAACTCAGCTGACAACCAAATACTGACTTTCAGAGGGAGAAACAGGGTACACAAACCACTTGAATTTGTGCAGAGTGAGGGAGTGGTAACCATCTTAAATGCGAATTGGAATAAATCAGCTAAAATGTCAAAGAAATGTTAAAGCCAATGTTGGGCTGTTTTATTAGTTTGAAATAACTGGGGGTCCTAAGTACAAGGCAGAGGTCCCAAACACCTAGATCCTCTTTCCTATGGGTTTCCACTGGGTGCTCATGAAAAAAGATTGAGGAGAGTGAAGGAGTCCGTACAAAGCCTTCCGTTAGTGGCACAGTTGTTCAGTAGGTGATAGGCGGTTGCTAGGGGACAAGCACAAAGCCCCACTCATGTATCTATGACTTTACTCCTAGGAAGTAAAATTCTTAAGTTGTGGAGAGAAAAACAAAACATTATTTGTCCATCAGAACCCAGGGATAAACAAACCAAAAAACAGATTCTAGGAGATGGGTAAAACAAAACTGATTTACTTGTGTGGGAGAAAAAGAAAACTCTGTGGCATCCAGGACAAAGTCAAAGTTCCTTTGAAGCTGGGAGAAAGGAAGATAACAAAACGCTTACCCTGAAGTAGATGGGGCAACAAATGACTTTGAGAGAAGCATCCTATACCTAAATCAGGCAGAGGCTTGTTAACATTGGAGGAGGGGCAGGTAACTGCTGTCCAAGACCAGGGAGAAATACAAGAAAGTGCATGGGATGGAGGGAAGGGGAGGCTGAGAATAATCTCGAGGCCAGGCACCATAGGACCTCCCCGAAACTGTAACTGAATCATGACAACAGAGAACATCCCTGTCCCCATTACAAGCTTTGCCTCAGGTTACAAACAATTATCTATCCTTCGGGCAGGGGCAAGAGCATGAGGAGAGACCTTATGGTGGTAAAGATAAGCAAGGGCAGCTGAAAGTTGAGGAGCAGTAGCAAAACTGAGAGACAACATTCAGGACCCTGTCCTACCCTAAACACAAAGTAAGAGCAGCCAACCACTAGAGGATCTGTAGTTGTGATGCACTGAAGGTAATGATAAAACCAAAACCAAACCCGTTGCTGTCAAATCGATTCTGACTCTTAGTGGCCCTATGTGATAGAGTTGAATTACTCCATAGGGTTTCCAAGGCTGTAAATCTTTATGGAAACAGACTGCCACATTTTTTCTCCTGGGAAGTTGCTAGTGGGTTTGAACTGCCAACTTTTCAGTTAGCAGCCAAGTGCTTTAGTCACTGTGCCACCAGGTAATGATGGTATCAACAAATTACAAACTCAGCCCAACTACTGACTATAATGACTCAAACGCTAAGAGCCCGGTAGAAATACCCTTTTCCAAATGTAAAGGTTATTTACCTCAGTGCCCAGTGTTTTACTTTTGGTGTCACCTATTTAATAAAAAATATATACAAAAAAATTAATTAAAAACCACCAATTGTCAAGTGACAAAACAATCAAGAAAACTAGTCTCAAAGATGAAACAGCTGTTAGGATTTTAAAATAACTGTACTTATTATGTAAAAGGATTTAGCAGAAAAGGTGGCCAGCAGGCATAAAGAGATGGGGAACTTAAACAGAGAGATGGAAACTGTAAGACAGAATCAAATGGTAGTTCTGCGGGTAGAGGTGACATGAGAGAATTCCTCTGAAGGGTCAGCAGATTTGACATAGCTCAAGAAAGTATTAGAAAACTTGAAGATGGGTCTATATATGTCATCCAAATTAAAACCCAAAGAAGAAAAAAAGCACAATTGAATATTTAAGAGCTGAGAAACAATACTAAATTGTTTAATGTATGTGTAATTGGAGTTCCAGGAAGAGAAGAGAGAGATAATGAGTCAGCAGAAATATCTGAAGATATTATGAGTGAGAAATTTCCAAAAACTAATGAAAGTTTTCAAAGTAGTTATAAGAAACTCAGAGAACTTTCAGGAGGATAAAAGGATAAATGCTGAGACAGAGATAGAGAGAGAAATCTTAAAGTGAGCCAGAGAAGAAATAATCGTACAGAGAAACAAAGATAAGAATTAGAGAAATTCTTATTAGAAATTTGCAAGGCAGAAGTCAATGGAGTGGCGTCTTTAAACAATCAAAAATCCAAAAAGAAAAAAAAGTCAATCTAAAATTCTATATACAATAAAAACTTTTTTTTAAAAAAATGCAGGCAAAGTGAAGTATTTTTCAGATAAAGATAACTCAGAAATTCACTGGCATTAGGTCTGTACTACAAGAATTTGAGGGAAGTTCTTCAGGCATAAAGGACTACCATGCATGTATGTGTTGACACACAGACAAGAGTGCTAAAATCATTCTTAAAGTAAATGTGACATTATATTTTGTTATTTTAAACAGCTTTAAAACATTTGACTGTCTAAAGGAAAGATGTCAAAAATGACTTTCGGAGTTCAGAACATATGCAGAAATAAAATGTATTAAACCAAACTAAATCAAACCAGTTAGCATCAAGTCAATTCCAACTCATAACGACACCATGTGTTTCAGAGTAGAACTGTGCTCCATAGGGTTCTCATAGTTTCTGGCCTTTCAGAAGCAGATTATCAGGCCTTTCTTCCAAGACGTCTCTGAGTGGGTTCAAAACATAAACCTTTTGGTTAGCAGCCAAGCACTTAACTCTTTGCTCCAAATGTATGCAAACAATAACATGTAGACAGGATGGTGGAACTGTAAGTATTCAGTTATAACATTCTTAAAATCCAAGTGAAGTTGAATGATATTATTTGAAGTTAAACTATGATGTATTAAATAACTATTGTAAACACTAGGGCAAACAATACAAATGATCATTTAAAATAAATAGATATTTACTATATGTTTACAAATAGGTAGTACTATTTGTATGACTAAGCCTATTTTCTATTGACGAAATAGCTAAGAGATCAACTTCATATGAAATTATCCTTTATGTGAAAAGTCCAGAGTCAGGATCTTTTCAAGTTTTTCTCTAAATTTTTTTTTTTTTTTTTGCTACACATTACAAACCAACTCAGCTGTTCCTCCCGGTAAAATGTAAAATACATACATCACATAATAAAAAATAACAGTAACAATATTTATAACGTCACTCACATTTATTATCATTGCTTTATGTTAGATTTTGCTTGATTACATGATTTGATTAAATTTCTAATAACAGGCTTTAAAATATTAATTACTCGTCATATAGTTTCATTCATTTCAATAATTTAAGTCAATGAAAAACTAACAAAAAAGAAAATAATTTAAAACTTAAAACCTTTATATTTGTAGAAAAATCATTCTGAGTCTTAGAAATCTAGCTAGCTGGAAAATCACAGATCACAGTTATATTCAGTTTTTACCTTTAAGATAATCTAGTTAAACTTTAAAAGCACGTTCTTTTTATTAATGGAAATGAGGCAGACAACCTTTTGGCTAGACAGCTTGACAAAGGGCAAAAAGGCTAGCCTTTATGGAAATCAAATCTTAAAATTAAATTCAAACAACACAGAAAAAGTCTTCCAGCACCTATATTAGGATATATGAATACCAAGGGGGATCTTTTAAAATCTCTCATTGAATTTATCCTGACCTTAATAATACAGCTGCTCTTTTTAAATAGGTTATGTTGTAAACATTTCAAGAGCTGAGAATTCACGGAATTCTGTATATTATTAGATAAAGATCGCACAAATTATCCAGTCTGTCTACTTTGATCTAATTTGTCAGATAAATTGTAAACATTCCTGTTTACACTCTGTGGACAGAGCACGTTTGAAAGAAATGTGAATAAATTTTATCATTAAATAAAAATGTTTTCAAAGTCAATTTCATCTGGAAATAAGGATACAAGTCCAATGAAGCTTTCTTTTTGTGTAAAAGTTAAAGTAGAAAAGGGAAATACTCTCATTACCTGTAAATGGTTCTCCCCAGCCTGCTCTCCTCTTGATTTCACCCAAACCTGTTGAGCCATTTTTCTGATAAGGCACAAAAAGGAAGACAAAGTCAACTATCAAAATGGTCTAGTTGTGTCTCTCCTTCCTTGACTGAACATTTAAGAGAACATGTCCTTGAAATACTTTACACCTAAGACCTTTTAAGAGGTATTTTGTAACTTTCGTAATTGCCACTGCTTATTGAAGAGGATGGGGTATGACTATGCTGTTCTCTTTGTAATGATTTGACAGGTTGAAATATCAGAGGAAAAATCACTTTATTAATAAATGGTATTTTCCAATCGGAAAGAGAAGTACACCTGAGTGGAGATGAGCACAGGGTCTTTAGAGTCAATTTTGTCAGTTTGTTGTACTATGGTGGCTTGCATGTTGTTATTATGGTGGAAGCTATGGCACCAGTATTTAAAATACCAGTCAGGTCAGCCATGGTGGACAGATTTAAGGGAAATTCCAGACTAAAACAAACTAGACAGAAAGGCCTGGAAATCTACTTCCCAAAATTAGCCAATGAAAACCTTAAGGATAAATGGCATATGACTGGGCAATGTTTCTTTCAGTTCTACGTAAGTCCCCATGACAACTAACAACAAATCTAGTGTCATAGTGAAATTAAAAGGAAAAAAACTACTATCGTCTTGCAAGACTACTGAGAAAAAACCAAAGAGTTGAGAGAATCTGAGGGACGAAAGGCATTCTAATTCATGATATAAGCTGTTTTCTTTGCTACCACCACTGTGGCTTTGTTTCTTGCAATTTTTTATGAAAAACAAAACAACACATACACAAAAAAATCAATATGTACAAATAAAAGCTAAGGACATAATATGGAAAATTATTTTTGAAATTGTAAGTGGAGAACAAACACTTGGAGGAAATTAGAGATAAAAATGAAAATAAAAACAACAACAAAAATGCCTTTAAGGATCAAAATATCTTTTTTAAAAAGCAGTAACTTCCTAATAGGCGATAGTTTAGATTTTTCAAAGCAGACTATAAATATGAGATTAAAATTAGTTGAAGACAGAAAAACTAAAGAAGTTAATATTCAGGGAGAAAGACCTGGCAATCTGCATCTGTAAAGTTTATAGCCAAGAAAACCCTATGAGGCAGTTCTACCCTGTTATATAGGGTCACTTTGAGTCAAAAATTGACTCGATGGCATCTAGTAACAACTCTCTTTCTCTACACCTCAGATGAGTAAAATGAGATATCTGCATGTGGAGGTCACGTACCTCAATTACAATAAAGCATTTGAAAGTGATTTGGCAAGTATGAAGTGCTGTTTTAGTGGAAAGTGTCTTCATGATGCAGATGGGGTGAAGGATTGTTCTTGGTTCTCCAGCACCTTCTTAATGGAGACTTTGGTATACTTGACGAAAAGTTTGCTCTGCCTTCAGTTCTGAATGCCAGTTTGCCATTGGGCACCCTTTCAATTTTCACCAGAATGCCCTTAATTCATGACACCAAAAAGCCCCAAACAACTTATACTTGGAGAAAGTTATTACAGTTTTTTAAAAATTTTTGATTTCTTGATTTTGATTTTTTAAATAAAGTTTAAGAATAAATAGAAAAAAAGTTAATATTAAGAGAAAATATGAAATGCCAGTAATGAAAAATTAATGCAGAAAGATAGGCTTAAGATTTTTATGATACTTGTCATAGTTTAACATATTTCATGAAAATAACTTTGATGACTATCATGATTGGATTAACACTGACTAATACAATTTTTTTTTTTTTTTTAGTACAATGAGTATATTTACTAATAACACCGTAAGGGGTACGATAAGCAGGTAAGTATGATATGCAATACTATATTTAGAGTTAAACTCTAAAGATTTGATTGTTGTTGCTGTTAGTTGCCCTCAAGTGGATTTGACTCATGGTGTAATTGAGTAGTGCCAGAAGTCCTCTAATTTCAGGAAGGTGAATAAGAATCACCATCAGCTCAATGGTGTGAAAATCAGACATATATCCAGTCTCCAAATTTTTCATCCTTTCTGACACCATCCCCACAACACTATTCTAGTGGGTTTGATAATTCATTGCAATGGCCCCACAGAACTCACAGACCGTACTCACAAATATGTGGCTGATTAAGAAAGTAACAGGCAACAATTCAGGATCAGGATCGTCTTGGAAATAACGGGCTACAGTTCATCAATCAGGGCATCTTCCAACCAGGACAACTCTCAGCTTCTTGCCTATGCCTGTAGGCAGGCCTCACTTTTGACTTCTGCCACCGGCCCCTGTTCGGTCTAGGCTCTGCTACCAGGCACAGTTTAGACAAGTGTTACAACTCTTTTGGCTTCACTGTCAAGTGCCGGGAGGCACCCCACTTTGATAGCAAGCCTACTGCCTGATGGTGCTCAGCATTCTCACTCTGGCTCAGTGAGCTCACTGCAGCCACTTCGCTCTGTGTGTCAGGAAGCCCACCTTAGCCATCTCATGCCAGTCTTCTGGTTCTTGCTACTTGTGCCATCTCTAGTGTTACAGCTTTTCTGTCTCCTGGGTGTAGGAAGTTCTCAGCACAGGCACTCTGCATCCAAAGGATAGGCTCCACTACAGGATCTTCCTCTTGATGGTAGTGAGGTCCCCCTCAACCTGTGTGGGATTGTTCCTTTTAAGCCTAGCTGGGTGATCAATTCCCTAGGTAGGCCACAGCCACCTAATTTGCATAGTAATCCACCAATTGCACAAGAGTTTTACACACCTTGTTTGCATAGTAAACATTTAATCCCTTTGCAAGATTGTGGCCTAGCATATCATCTTGGCAGAACCACAAACCCAGGTCCAGAAAGGCCATATGTAAAGAGAAACCCATTGTCCTGCACATGACGATCCCATGTGTATAGAGTAGAACTGCTCCACAGGGTGTTTAAATCTGTAAAGATTTGGTTACTTAACATAAATATTACCCTTGTTTGAAATGACACAAGCTTGTTTTTCATTAGTATACTGGTCAATGTTTACTGGTGAAATTAATGGTGTTTTAAGATCTACGCATGATTAAGTGTGGCGTAGAACCCATCAAGGTGGAAGAGCAGACAATTTCTGCTGATGCCTACATCACAGTTCTCCCAGCCAGAGCACCACTTCACTGCGTGTCTTATTGCACTGAGGACCTTCTGATCCTGCCAGGGACTTCTGAGACCTCCACCTCTAAACAAGCCTTTTGTATGGAATGTTAGTCATGCTCGTATGGGCAATCTTAAATAGCCCCAAGTTAAAGTCAAGTTAGATGGCTATTTTGGGTGTTTCTGTTAATAAATGCAGAGCCTCTGTGTGGTGCAGATGGTTATCACACTCCTTAAAAGTTCTATTGCATCCAGAGGTGCCTTGAAGAAAGGCCTGGTGATCTACTTTCTGAAAATGAGTGATTGAAAGCCCTGTGGAGTACAATTCTACTGTGAAACACTTGGGGTCCTCATGAGCTGGACTCCACTGCAATGGGTATGTTTTGTTTTGTTTTTCAGTTAATAAATGCAAGCTAGCATTTGTGTTCTTCAACTTTAGTAGACCTCAAAGTGAACCTCAGAGCTTGTGCAAATGTAAACTTCAGTCTACGGCCACAGTGATTTCAGTTAGTATGACTGTTGCCCTAAATCATCATTTTATATGCCCCCGGCTAAACAGAAAACTTAAGAAATACTGCTCTTAACATTCAAGATGGGCCTGCAACCCCAGGGAATCCCACCCCACCACTTGTTGAGAAAAAAATGGAAGATCTGAAAGGTGTTCTAAAAATATGTTATTGTAATCAAGTTAAAAAAAAAAATTAAGTGTAAATGGTACTAGAAGGGCAGCAAGCATTTTTTCCTAAATTGAAGATAGCAATTCTCACTAATTAAAATTAGTTATTAAAAGATCTGAGAATTAATTATGAGGTTCAAATTACACAGTTAATGAGTAAATAAAAAATTATTATGAAAATAAACACAAGTCTATAAAGACACATATGAAAGCATTATGGTCTCAAGAATAAGTGTCACATAACTTTTTTTTAAAGTAGATATTTAAAGAACTTCTGGCAAACAAAATTATGCAGGACTGAATATTGTGTGTAAACATACAAAATAAGTGTAATTAATCTAACAAGGAAGTATTTTTATCCCTTCTTGTATAATAATCATATGTGAGGGTCTATAAGGGGAGTTATTCTCCTGCTCTTTTACTCTTTTTTTTTTAATATGAGTCAAATCACTTGTGTTAAAAACTTTAAAATGTCCATTCTCTCAAGGTATCTGCTACTGAGGAAAAAAAAAGTGTGACTTCTGTGTTCAATTTTAATTTTAATCAAATCTGAATTAAAGATTAGGATTTGAAAAATTATAAGTTCCATCAAGGAAGATCTTAAAATGCACAAATTGCATCTATTTTGACTACCAGAGTCTTTCCAGGGAAGCATTGATTTTACAAATTAGTTATATGTACTCATTCATTATAAAAAGTTATAAATGAAGTATGAGAGTATAACTATATTTTTCTTGTCCCACTCTTCATCTCATTTGTATTATTTTAAAGCCTCTGAGTTGTGAAAAGACTTACTTGAACTTTCCAAAAATAATTTCATTAGGGAACCAGAAGAACTTTTAAAACCAGCAGTAAACATTTCCTAGGTGAGTGAAAGCATGAATCATGTAGTATATTTATTCCTAAGGCTGCTCATTAAACTCCTGTGCCCTATCCTATTTAAAGCTGAGCTATCTAAATCAAGAATTGAGAAGCAATTGAGCATTTAGTGAATTTTATATTGTACTGTATTTGTTGTTGTTAGGTGCCATTGAGTCAATTCCAAATCATAGCAACCCCAGGTGCAACAGACCGAAACACTGCCCAGTTCTGTGCCGTCCTTGTAATCACTGCTGTGTTTGAGCCCATTGGTGCAGTCACAATGTCTGCACTGTATTTAGTGTTTATTTTATTTCTTAATATGATAACCACTATGGGTTGCTTCTTTTAAACCATTCATAGAGCCATAGATTTATTACCACACTGAAGCTAGAGTGAGAATCTGAGGCTAGAAAAATAAACAAACAGAAAAGCTAAAAAGAAATGTGATAGAGTTAAGCAAACGGTGGAGAGAGGTTATAGAGACTGTTCTATACTTTAAGTATTATTTACTCTTTGAAAATGGATTAATATTTCAGTGAAAACACTGTTACTTCTTTATATTTTTTTGAGCATTATCATAGCAAAACTTAATAGCCAAGAAGTCATAAATTTTATTACATAAGAAAAATGTGAAAGCAGGCTCATATGCTCTTAAGCCCAACACTATTCTTCCATTTTGTATGACACGTTACCTTCGTGATATTATCTGATTGTTTTTGATTGTTTAACACAACAGAATGAAAATAGGAGCTTCTCAAACCTAGTTATCAAAAACAGCCACAGGGTTTCTGTCATACCTCATTTATACATTCTGAATAAATGCTCTAAGCAGATGGAAGTTGAAGTTTATGAATATGGACAGATGTCAGATTGTTTAAATAGCTGTCTTCTGCTGTTATTTCTCACAGAACTACTTCAGGGCCTATGTACATCATGAGGAACCAAAAGGTACACCAAACCAAATCAAACCCAGGGCCGTCGAGTCATTCCAACTCATAGTGACCCTATAGGACAGAGTAGAACTGCCCCATAGAGTTTCCAAGGAGGGCCTGGTGGATTGGAACTGCTGACCCTTTGGTTAGCAGCCGTTAGCACTTAACCACTACGCCACCACAGTTTCCAAAAAGGTACACTGTACACCGTATATATATGTAAGTTTCATTACTTAACAGTAAGTTTGGCTGGAAATTGCAGAAAACTTCTTCTTTTTTTCCATTCTTTTATGTTCAAACCAGGAGATTACTCTTTCATGGCTGGTTATGCCAGTTCCACAGGACACCAGAAACCCAAACTTTTTTTAAATTTCCTTTCTGCTCTGTCATAACTAAGGTATGACAGTAGTTCTCATGGTTCAAATGTCTTTGGCAACTCCAGGCATCATTCTCCCATCAGGAAGGCAGAAAGGAAAGAGAAAAGCATTGTCTTTGAGTCAATTACGACTCATACTAACCCAACCAAACCATTTCCGTCAAGTCAGTTTTGACTCGTAGTGGTCCTATAGGACAGAGCAGAATTGCCCCATAGGGTTTCCAAGGAGTGCCTGGTGGATTTGAACTGATTAGCAGCCATAGCACTTAACCACTGTGCTGCCATGGTTTCCATTCCGACTCCTAGTGACCCTATAATACAGAGTAAAGTTACCCCATAGGGTTTCCAAGGAGGGGCTGTTATGATTGAACTGCCAGCCTTTCGGTTAGCAGCCGAGTTCTTAACCACTGTGTCACCAAGGCTCCAACACTCCCTAAAAGCTATCAAAATGTTGGCAGTTTGAATTTACCAGCCACTCCTTGGAAATCCTACAGGGCAGTTCTACTCTGTCCTATAGGGTTGCTATGAATCAAAATTGACTTGATAGCAATGGGTATGACTTTTTTGTTGTTGTTGTTTAGAAGTTACAGTACTTTGCTTACACACAATTGGCCAAAACTTTCTCGCATTACCATATAGCTGCTAAGAAATCTGAAGAATATACTTATTTTGGGCAGTCAAATGCTCAGATAAAATTCTGGGATTTTACCTAAAAAAAAAAAAAAAAGAGAGAATAGATACTGCAGAACCATCAGCAATATTGGCCACAACCTATTTGGACATCCATAAATCTCTGTTCTGTCTTTTGACTACAAATAGAATACACTGCTTACTTCTCCAAGGAAGACACCCTGAAGGACCATCTGGTTACTGCTTTCAGCTCAAAGTTCATGATGTCAGGGTGATATTTAGCTTTCTCCTTCATAAGGTATAACTCATTCTGGTCTTGTGGCCAATAAAATAAAAGACAATATATTTGTCCCTAAAAAAAAAAAAAAGAGAGAGAGAGAAAAGAATGGGGGAAGATCCATGGGACCTAATTTTCTTTATTAATAGTTTATCAAATATAGCAACAAATATACAAGCAACAGAAGACAAAATAGATAATTGAGGCCTCATGAAAATTGAATACTTGTGTTCATCAAAAGACTTTATCAAAAGAGTAATAAAACAACCTACCAACTAGGGAAAAAATCTTTAGAAATCATGCATCCATTAAGGGTCTAATAGCCAAAATATACATAAAACTAGTACAATTTAGCAGAAAACAAACAAAGAAACAAACTACCAATCAAAAATGGGCAAAGAACATGAACAGACATTTCTCCAAAGAGGATAATCAAGCAGCTAACAAACTCATGAAAATGTCATTAGCCATTCCAACCCACTGCTGTCGAGTCGATTCCGACTCATAGGATAGAGTAGAACTGCCCCAAAGAGTTTCCAAGGAGGGTCTGGTAGATTCGAACTGCTGACCCTTTGGTTAGCAGCCGTAGCACTTAACCACTACTCCACCAGGGTTTCCTCATTAGTCATTAAAAAAAAAAAAGTCATTAGAGAGATGTAATTCAAAACTACAATGAGATACCACCTCACTCCTTCTAAAACGGCAAAAATAAAATACATTTTTGCAAGGATGTGGGAGATCAAAACTCTAATCCACTGTTGGTGGGAATGTAAAATGTTACAGACATTGTGGAAAACAGAATGGCAAGTCCTCAAAGAATTAGAAATAGAACTACCATAGGATCCAGCAATCCCATTCCTAGGAATATATACTGGGTTCCTAAAACTAGGGACAGGAATAGACTTATGTATGCTGGAGTTCATTGCAAAAGGGCAAATATTGTGTGGTTTCACTTACATGAAATGACAAGAATAGGTAAATATATAAAAACCAATGGTTACTAGTGGTTACTAGGGGTGGAGGGTGGGGTGGTGGGTTGGAGAAAATAATTCTTTGGCATGTACTGACTTTTATTACTATGGAGTTGGGAAAATTGGCCTAATATTGTCTTTAGAGTTTCTGCTCTACCTCCTAGTTCAGTGAGTAATGTGTATTAAAAGCTTGTCAGCAGCTACTCAAGATACAAAAATTGATCTGTGTTTGCTGGATCAACAGAGGAAGAAAGAACCAAGGAATCAGAGAAGGAAACGGATTTTGAGTCTGTTTTCCTCCACAAACGACTACCTCTTCTGCCATGGGACCAAAAGAAATGTATGATGCCCAGCTCCCATTACTGAATGTTTTGATCAAGGACCCAATAGGTGGATCTTGATCAAAAGGAGGAAAAAAGTGGGACAGAACTTCAAATTTTTTTGGAAACCAGACTTAACTGAATACATTGAGGAACACTCAAATCTATTGCATAGAAATAACTTTTAAGCCTTGAACTGAAACTATCCCATGAAATCATCTTTAAATTAAAATGTTTAGGATCTAATAAAGAATGTTCACCCTATGCATCACGCTCCTTTAAAGAATTATCTACATGAAAACAAATAGGCAACAATAACACTAAAATACAGATGAGATCTTAAGGGGCAGAGAGCCTAAGTTAGTGGTGGCGAAACAATATGAGCAGAGATAGGAAGAATGAAAACACAATGTCAACTATATAATAATGGCCAAGGAACTGTAAATGCACAAATTGTTGAATGGGCTCATGCTTTGTTATATATATTTTCACCAAAATAATTAAAAAAGAGAAAAAGAATAACTACACTTGGAAACACTTGGTTCAAGGATAAGAATATGAGGAAACATATAGAATTCAGCGGCCCAAAAACTAAAAAACCAAACCTCTTGTCATTCAGTACGTTCTGACCCATGGTGACCCCAAACATTGCAGAGTAGAACTGCTCCATTGGATTTTCTTGGCTGCTATCTTTACAGAAACAGATTGCTAGGCTTTTTTTTATTTTTATTTTTTGCTGTGTCACTGGGTGGGTTCAAACAACCAGCATTTAAGGTAGGGGCTAGTCACAAGCCACTTGCCCCACTTAGGGACTTTTCAGTGGTTCACAGCGTTTATCAAATTCCATTGAGCCGAAATAGTGAAGACTCTTCTGGGGCAGCAGAGGAACTTCCTTGTTTAGCCCGTCTGGCATTCCCTGCTTCTCATTTCTGTGAAGAATTTCCTTTCACTAGTGTCTTTCTGGGATCATGACTCCGCCTTTTGGGAAAGTCATGTTGTTGTTCAATAACCTCCATGCCCAAACCTAAAGAATATGCCTGTCTTGATGGTTGCACAGCTATTATAGCCTAATAACTCCTGGAATATAAATTCTTTTAATCAGCAAAAGTCAGATTATAGTACAAAAATCACCCTGACCAGAGACATGTTCCTTCTATCTCTGCAAACTGACTAGCTCTAGGACTGCAAAAATAGGGTAAAAGCAGCTAACATCCACCAGCATTCTAAATCTCGCATTTTCTTTTATACTTTCCACGGCACTGCTCTGAGCCGTTTTGATCAAATATTTTTTGTAATCCATAAGGATTACCATTTTTTCAACTTGTGATACCTAAGTCATTGATACCTGATGTCCAACTACTAAATTAATGCCACCTGTTTCAAGCATATATTACTTTATTTTGCACATTTTATATGTGCAACTAAATTACTTATAACTTACGTCCAGATATGAAATCCTATATTAATTAAGTTCCTAACTAATTAATTAGAATACATTTGACTATAAGTGGAAAATGAAAAAGAAAAAAGCACAAATAACAGATGCTTAAACAGACAAGGTCTTAAACTCTTAATGAAATGTGCAGAGGTCGATTGTGCAGGGTTGATGTGGTATAGGTCACTGGAGATTTAGATTCTTTCCAAATTCCGGTTATGCCATCCTTACAGTGTAAGCATTTATTTTTTTTTCATGTTGCAGTCTCCATTGTTATAGTTTTCATGGCTCTATCTATTTCAAATAATTTTTCTTTTCAAGAAAGAAAGGTAAAAACACAGCATTTTCTTTTTGGTCTTTAACTTTCCTATGTGGAATAGACACAATTTCCTTGAAATCATTAGATCAGTGTTACTGGATTTCAGAGGGGGGAAAACCAGGTGTTGCCAGAAGTAGCACTCATCCTGATAGTAACCACAGCACTTTAAGGCCTCAGGATAACATAGAGTCAACAGAGGTGATTTGGCTCAAAGAATCTCAGGGTATAATATGACCTACATTGCAGTTACCAAGCCATGGATATCCAAAAACACCAGTACAAACTAGTCTCAAAGAAGCAAACTTACACATGTATTTTATAAACCTTAAAATATCTTCCCCAGTCTTATTTCCATGGCAGCCCCAAAGTCAAATTGCCTGAAGAGAAATGTCTAATGCTTAACTTGTCCGTCTTTTCTTATCTTTTGATATTTCACTTCAGGTGGATGACTAGCTGTTATAGTCAATGCATCAAAAATCCTAAATCCTCTAGATTTTACTTGGCAATCAGTGCAGTGGTTCTATGTGGGGTGGTAATACCACCTGGGGCCATGGTGGAAACTTTTATGTGCTTTAGATGGCTACTATAACTGGGGATCATTATTGGCTTAGAGTTGGAAAGGGCCAGCAGTTCTAGACTTACAGAATGCTCCGAGTCCTATACAAATAATTTTTATTCATGTCTGTGAAATTGTTTATAATTTTCTGATTTCTTAAACCCTAATTTTATTTAACCTATAAAAATATATTTTTACAAATATGCACGGAGCTTTCCAGGAATGCAATTACCATTTATAATTGAAATAAGTTTGCACATTGTTTGATTTGAATCATTACCAGAAGTTCACAACTGAGGGAAAAAAAATCACATCATGGCTGGCATTACCATTTGTGATAGTCTGATATTTATCAATCTAAGTTTATAGCTGTTGCATACATGATGATTCTATACTTATTTTCAAGTATTTAACTCTCATTATTTCTTCTAGTATCATCGTTGTTGTTAATCATTGTTGAGTGGGCCCCAGCTCATGGTGACTCCATGTACAATAGAACAATAAGTTGATCATTCCTGCCCTATTTTCACAAGTGACCAATTAGATATCCTTTTGTAAACAGTCCCTTTGCTTGTTTCCGGTGTTTGCTGTTACGAAACACTCTGATAAATGTTTTGGACATGTCTACTGTAGACAAGTGCAAGACTTTCACAGATATTCACTTGAAATGGAATTTCTTAAGATGCTGAATCCATTTCAGCCCAGCTTTTAGACTAAGACAGATTAGGAAGAAAGTCTTGAGAATCTACTTTTGAAAATAAGACAACTGAAAACGCTAAGGGTCACAACATCTGATCTGCAGCTAATCATGGGGATAGCGCAGGACTGGGCAGTGCTTCATTCAGATGTGCATGGTGTCATCATGAGTTCGAGTCTGACTCAAAGGCAGCTCACAACAGCAACCAGGTTTGGACAAGAATGATATTCAAAATATTTAGCCACCCTAATGTCCTACTCAGTGCTCTATCAAAATGAGGGCCAGCAATAAACAACTTACTAGGCCATACAGTGTTCACCATCAGAATAATATTCATGGACATAAATGTATCAATGATTATTAAATAATTTCTGACTGCATTCAAACAGGTCTGATTTCTTTATATTCCCACCAGCAGAGGACAATAATTCTCTGCTCCACTTTTTATATATTTTTTGCCAGTTTGATGTGAATATAATAACACATTACAGTGGTTGTCCTTTGCCGTTCCTTAATGATTAATGAGATTTTTTTTTCTGAATTTATAGATTCTTTTTGTTCATGTTTTTGGAATTCCTATTCATTTCTTTTCCTGTTATTTTCTAGTGGTTTATTTATATTTTTATTAATTGATAAGTTTTTTTAAAAAACACATTTATAAAACCATCTGATGGTTGTTAGTGCTGCAAATGCTTTTTCCTAGTTTGCGGCTTTTCTTCATTGTGTCTTTGATTTGTCTGAATGATTGTTAATTGTTTTGCTGTTAGGGACTATTGAGTTGGTTCTGACTCATAGCAAGGTTATGTGTAACAGCTTGAAATGTAGCCTGACCCTGCACCATTCTCATAATCCTTGCTATGTGTGAGCACATGGTTGCAGGCACTGTATCTGTGTATCTCAGTGAGGGTCTTGCTCTTTTTGCTGACCCTCTACTTTACCAAGCATGATGTCTTTCTGTAGTGATTAGTCCCTCTTGATGACACGTCCAAAGTAAGCCAGACAAAGTCTTGCCATCCTTGCTTATAAGGATCATTCTGTCTGTACTTCCTTCAAGACAGATTTGTTCTTTCTTCTGGCAGTCCATGGGATGCTCAATATTCTTTGTCAACAAGTTATTTATATATGCACTTATACGTATAATAAAATATTACCTTTATGATTTTCATGGCTTATGTCTCATTTAATAAATATTCTCCTACCTGAAATTGTATTCTCCTATATTCCCTTCTACAATAATTTTTTTATAGGTTGTGTATGATGAGGGTTTACTTTTTCTTTATATAGATAACTAACTGTCCCAGCAAATTTCTTGAGCTATCCATCTTTTCCACATTTATCTGCAATATCATCTGTATCATAAGTTACATATAAGTATAGATCTGGTTCTCTGCTATATATTCTGTTGTATTAATAAACTTTTGTATTTTTTTATGAATATACAACTGTCTTAATTATTATAATTTTCATTACATTTTGACATCTAATAAAATAAGTTCCTTCCCCTAACTTTACTCTTCTTCATTAGCATTTTGCATATTTTTAGTCTTTGGTTTTTATCTATGCATTTTAGAATTAGGATATGAAAATATATCCCAATATAATTTATCAAAAATCATTGACTCTATATATCAATATAGGCAGAATTAATATCTTAAAAATATCAAACATTCTAATCCATAAACAGTTACCTAGGATTTCTATATTTCTGTGGGTAAAGCTTTAAAATTTTCTCTAAAATTTGGTGTGATCTTGTTTCACTAAAAATCAATTATTTAAAATAGAAATTCACTTAATCAAGGCATACTGAGGAAATATGTGGAAAGTTAGCACATGAGGTAAGGCTCAACTCTCATACCCACTGGATATTGACATGACAACTTGACATATGACTAGAATGTGCAGGTATAAAATTATATATATTATTGATAACACTGGTTTTACTTTTGTATAAAAATAAATGTAAATTATATTGTCTCTTTCACCCCAACCATAGTGGGTCATCTAGAACACTCTTTTGTGGGTGTGCAACCCATATTGGGAGTTTCTGAAATACAGAATATAGACAGAAATCTTGGTTCTGTCATCACATTTATGGAATATATTCTGTAGTCACATGAAGAAATTAGATTATTTCTAGTACATACGATGTTCCTTCAAATCTCAATGCTTTTGCTTAAATAATTTCTTGTTCTTACTGCCTCCATCTTATTTTTCCACTAATAAAATTTATTCACCCTTGATGAACACCTTGAAATATTCTTCTATATTAAACTTTATCTGACTTACAGAATATTATTGGATGACCTTTATTTTTGTATTGCACTACTATACTACACAACTGATTTTATAACAGGTTTTGTTATTGATTTTCTTGTTGCTTTTCAATGTGTGTATGCCACAAAAAACCCATCCCAGCCCCTTCCCTTCCGCTGGACCTGCCCTGATGCATGAGCTGAGTGACTGGCCCCACCCATTGGACAAGGAGGTGAAAAGTATCATGACTACAGATGATCAAACAACAAAGAATGCACAGACTGCCTGCTCAGACATGACTAAATAAAACAACAACAAAAAAAAGAACAAAACAAACAAATCTACAATCAAGAAAGGAAGAAAATAACTACTGAATGCCCCAAAGACAGCAGACAATATCAAAACATATAAAAAAAATCAGGAGAGGATGGTTCCAGTAGAAGTTCAAAATAAAACACCAGAGGACTTTCCAGTAGAAAAGGCACTAAAACTACCTGACAAGGAATTCAAATCTCTAATATTCAGAGCAATCCAAGAGAAGCAAAAAGAAGACAAAAATGAGGAAAAAATAGACAAATTTATGGAAAAGGTAGACAAGTTCATGGAAAATACAGACAAATGGAAGAATTAAGGAAAATAATATAGAAACAAAATGCCAAAATAAATTTACAATGAGAAATCATACAAAAACAGCAATTAGAAATCCAAAAGATAAACAAGATTTTGGAAATGGATAGTGTCGTAGAAGGACTGAGGAGCAGGTTTGAAATGAGAAGACAGGATCAGTGAAATTGAAGACAAACACTTGGATACAACTCTGTTTGAAGAAAAACCAGAAAAAAAGAACAAAGAAAAATGAGGAAACCCTGAGAATTATGTGGGATACAATCAAAAGCAAAAACTTGTGAGTGATAGGAGTTCCGGAAGAAGGAGAGAAAAAGGAAAACACAGATAATCATGGAAGAATTGCTGACAGAAAACTTCCCTAATATCATAAATGATGAAAGGCTGACCATCCAAGAACTCAGTGAACCCCGTATAGGATAGACTCCAAAAGAAAAACACTAAGGCATATCATAAACACACTTGCTAAACTAAAGACAAAAAAAAAAAAAAGTCCTGAGAGCAGCTCCAGAAAAACAAAAAGTCACATAGGAGAAACAAAAAGACTGAGCTCTGATTATCTTCTTCATTTCTCTGTTCTCATCTGTCTGTACTTATCTTCTTTTCCAGTCTCAGCAGAAACCATGCAAGCAAGAAGGCAATGGGATGATATATATAAAAAACCTTGAAAGGAAAACATTGCCAACCACCAATAATATATCCTGCAAAACTTTCATTCAAATATGATGGTGAAATTAGGACATTTCCAGATAAACAGAAGTTAAGGGAATACGTAAAAACCAAACCAAACCTACAAGGATTATTAAAGGGAGTCCTTCAGTCTGAGAACAACTAACATCAGACCACAGCCTGAATCTAGGATGCAAATTGTACCAGCCAGATACCAAAGTAAGAAATGAACTCCCAAGGATTGTCCAAAACCAAAAGAATTGCAAAAGGATGGCAATAATGTCAGAACAACAACAAAAAAAGAATAAATGGTGTAGGTATAGAATTCTCATGGAGAGGAAGGCAAAGTGATACAAGTCATAATAGACTGGTTCAAATCTAGGAAAATAAGGATAAATTTCAAGGTAAGAACAAAGTTAACAAAACTACTCATCAAAATAGAGAAGAAAAATATAAAGTCTCAATAAAAACACAATTTACAAAAACAAAAGAAATGAAAAAGAAATCCACAAACAAAAGGAACTCAGCACGGGTGAGTAAGAGGAACAAAGAAAACATGAGTACCACAAAAAAAAAAGCACTACAAAGTGACAGCAATTAACTCACACCTATCAATAATTACACTGAATGTAAATGGCTTAAATGCACTGATAAAGAGACACAGAGTGATAGGATGGATTAAAAAAAAATCAGGATCCATCAATATGCTGTCTATAAGGGACACACCTTAGAAACAAAGACACAAATTTATTGAAAAATCAAAGGATGAAAAAAATATATCAAGCAAATAACCACCAAAAAAGAGCAGGAGTGGCAATACTAATTCTCAGATAAATTAGACTTTAAAACAAAATCCACCATGGAAGACACAGAAGGGTGCTATATAATGATTAAAGGGACAATCCATCATGAAGACTTAACCATAATAAACATCTATGCACCCAATGACAGGGCTCCAAGATACATAAAAGAAACTCTAATAGAATTGAAAAGAGAAATTAACAGTTGCACAATAATTGTAGGAGACTTCAACACACCACTCTTGGTAAAGGACAGGACATCTAGAAAGAAACTGAACAAAGATACAGAAGAGCTAAAAGTGCACAATCAGCCAACTTGACCTCATAGACACATATAGAACACTCCACCTAACAGCTGGAAATTACACATTATTTTCCAATGTTTATGGAATGTTCTCCAGTATAGACCACATCTTAGGCCACAGAGCAATCCTCAACAAAATCCAAAACATTGAGATAATACAAAGTATCTTTTTTGACCACAATCCCGTCAAAGTAGAAATTAAAAACAGGAGGAATAAGGAAAAAAAAAATTAGTTACATGGAAGCTGAATAACACCCTGCTTAAAAACCACTGATTAGTAGAAGAAATCAGAGATGGAATCAAAAAATTCCTAGAATCAAATGAGAATGAAAACACATCATACCAAAACATTTGGGACTCAGCAAAAGCAATCCTCAGGGGTCAATTTATAGCAATAGATGTATGTACACATTAAAAAAAAAGGACAAAATAAAAAATTAGTTACACAACTTGAACAATTACAAAGAGAACAGCCAAAGAAGCCCACAGTCACCAGATGAAAGGAAATAATAAAGATCTGAGCAGAAATAAATGAAATAGAGACTAGGTAAACAATGGAAAGAATCAACAAAACCAAAAGTTGGTTCCTTGAAAGGATCAACAAAATCGACAAATCACGGGCCAAAATGACAAAAGAAAAACAGGAGAGGGCACAAATAATCCATATAAGAAATGAAATGGGGGACATCACAACAGACCCAACTGAAATAAAAAGGATCATAATAGAGTATGAAGAAAAACTATGCTCCAACAAATTTGAAAACCTAGAGGAAAAGGACAAATTTCTGGAAACACACTACCTACCCAAACTAACACGAAATGGTGTTGAAAATCTGAACAGATCCATAACGAGAAGAAATTGAAAAAATAATTAAAAACAAACAAAAGACTACCAACAAAAAAAAAGCCCTGGCCCAGATGGCTTTACTGGAGAATTCTACCAAACTTTCAGAGAAGAGCTTACACCAGTACTACTCAAACTATTTCAGAACGTAGAAAAGGAAGTGATATTTCCAAATTCATTCTGTGAAGCCAGAATAACCCTGATACCAAAACCAGGCAAAGACACCAAAAAAAAAAAAAAAAAAAAAAAAAAAAGACCAATATCTCTCATGAATATGGATGCAAAAATTCTCAACAAAATTCTAGACAATACAATTCAGCAACATATCAAAAAAATAATACACTATGACCAAGTAGGATTCCTACCAGGTATGTAAGGATGGTTCATAGTTAGAAAACCAATCAATGTAATCCACCACATAAATAAAAAGAAAGAATCACATGATCATCTCAACTGACCCAGAAAAGGCATTGAACAAAATCCAACACCAATTCCTGATAAAAAACTCTCAATAAAATAGGTAAATAAGGAAAATTTCTCAACATAATAAAGGGCATCTATGCAAAACCAACAGCCAACATCATTCCTAATGGAGAGAGGCTGAAAACATTTCCCTTGAGAACAGGAACAAGACAAGGATGCCCTTTATCACCACCCCTATTAAACATTGTGATGGAAGTCCTACCTAGAACAATAAAGCAAGAAACAGAAATAAAGGGCATCCAAATTGGTAATGAAGAAGTTAAACTCTCCCTATTTGCAGATGATGTGATACCATACATAGAAAACCTGAAAGACTCCACGAAAAAACTACTGGAACAAATGGAAACAGTCAGCAGAGTTGCAGGATACAAGCTAAACATACAAAAAAATCAGTTGGATTCCTATACACCCATAAAGAGAAGGATGAAAAGGAAATCAGGAAAACAATACCATTTATAAGATCTCCTAAAAAAATAAAATACTTGGGAATAAATCTAACCAGTGATGTAAAAGACCTATACAAATAAAACTACAAAACACTACTGCAAGAAACCAAAAAAGATCTACATAAATGGAAAAACATACCATGCTCATGGATAGGCAGACTCAGCATTGTGAAAATAACAATTCTACCCAAAGTGATTTACAAATACAATGCAATCCCAATCCAAATACCAACAACATTCTTTAAAGAGATGGAAAAACTTACCATTAACTTTATATGGAATGGAAAGAAGCCCTGGATAAGTGAAGCACTATTGAAGGAGAAGAATAAAGTGGGAGGACTCACACTACCTGACCTCAGAACCTACTATACAGCTATGGTAGTCAAAACAGCCTGGTACTGGTACAATGACAGATACATTGACCAAGGGAACAGAACTGAGAACCCAGATGTGAATCCTTCCACCTATGGCCACAAGATCTTTGACAAGGGCCCAAGTCCATCAAATGTGGAAAAGAGAGTTTTTTTTTTTAAACAAATGGTGCTGGCAAAACTGGCTGTTCATCTGCAAAAAATACCTCACACCATATACAAAAACTAACTCAAAATGAATCAAAGACCTAAATAAAAGCCAAAAACCATAAAGTTCCTAGAAGAAAAAATAGATGCAAAGCTAGAGGCCCTAATACACAGCATTAACAGGATATAAACCACAACCAACAACACAATCTCCAGAGGCTAAGCTAGATAACCGGGATCTTGTAAAAACTGAACACTTGTGCTGGTGAAAGGAGTTCACCAAAAGAGTAAAAAAGAGAACCTACACACTGGGAAAAAAAAAATTGGCTATTACGAATCAGATAAAGGTCTAATCTCTAAAATCTACAAGAAAATCCAACATCTCTATAACAAAAAGACAAATAATCCAATTAAAAAATGAACAGACACTTCACCAAAGAAGATATTCAAGTGGCCAACAGACACATGAGGAAATGTTCACGACCTCTAGCCATTAAAAAAAAAAAAACAACCCAGTGCCGTCGAGTCAATTTCGACTCATAACGACCCTGTAGGACAGAGGAGAACTGCCCCACAGAGTTTCAAAGGAGCACCTGGTGGATTCGAACTGCTGACTCTTTCGTTAGCAGCCGTAGCACTTAACCACTACGCCATAGAGAAACGCAAAGCAAAGTCACAATGAGATAGCATCTTATGCCGGCATTACTGGCACAAATCAATAAAACAGAAAATAAATGTTGGAGGGGCTGTGGGGAGATCGGAACTCTTATGCACTGCTGGTGGGAATGCAAAATGACACAACCATTTTGGAAAACGATTTGACTCGTCTTCAGAAAGCTAGAAATAGAAACACCATATGATCCAGCAATCCCACTCCTAGGAATATATCCTAGAGAAATAAGAGTCGTTACATGGACGGACATATGCACACCCATGTTCATTGCAGCATTGCTCACAATAGCAAAAAGATGGAAACAACCTAGATGCCCATCAACAGGTGAATGGATAAACAAACCGTGGTACACATCCACAATGGAGTGTTACACAATGATAAAGAACAATGATGAATCTGTGAAGCATCTCATAACATGGATGATTTTGGAGGGCAATATGCTGAGTGAAATAAGCCAGTCACAAAACAACAAATATTATATGAAACCACTACAATAAAACCTAATGAAAAGGTTTACATACAAAAAGAAATAATCTTTGATGGTTACAAGAGAGGGGAAAGGTGGGGATGGAAAAATACTTTACAGACAATACCAAAAAAACCAAACCCACTACCGTCAAGTTGTTTCTGACTCATAGTGAGCCTATAGGACAGAGTAGAACTGCTCGATAGAGTTTCCAGGGAGCACCTGGTGGGTTCGAAATGCCAACCTCTTGGTTAGCAGCCATAGCACTTAACCACTACGCCATCAGTGTCTCCTAACAGACAATAGATAAGTGGAAATTTTGGTGAAGGTAAGACAGTACACAATACTGGGGAAGCCAGCACTACCTGTACAAGGCAAGGTCATGGTAGCTCCATAGACACATCCAAACTTCCTGAGGGACCAAATTGCTGGGCTGAGGGCTGCGGGGACCATGATCTCAGGGAATATCTAGCTCAATTGGCATAAAATCATTTATAAAGAATATGTTCTACATTCTACTTCCGTGAGTAGTGTCTAGGGTCTTAAAACCTGTGAAGGGCCATCTAGGATACTCCACGGGTCTCACCCCTTCAGGAGTAAGGAATAATGAAGAAAATTAAAAATACAAGGGAAAGATGAGTCCAAAGGATTAATGGACCATATCTACCATGGCCTCCACCAGACTGAATCCAGTACAAGGAGATGGTGCCCAGCTACCACCCCCGACTGCTCTGACAGGGATCACGATAGAGGGACCTTGACAGAGCTGGAGAAAAATGTAGAACAAAATTCTAACTCAAAAAGACCAGACTTGCTGGCCTCACAGAGACTGGAGAAACCCAGAGACTATGGCCCCCAACACCCTTTCAGCTCAATAATGAAGTCACTCCTGAGGTTCACCCTTAAGCCAAAGATTAAACAGGCCCATGGAACAAAACAAGGCTAAAGGGGTGCACCAGCCCTGGGGCAGGGACTGGGAGGCAGGAGGGAACAGGAAAACTGGTAATAGGGAACCCAGGGTTGTGAAGGGAGAGTGTTGACATGTCGTGGGGTTGTCAACAAATGTCATAGAACAATGTGTGTACTAACTGTTTGATGAGAAACTAGTTTCCTCTGTAAACCTTCATCTAAAGTACACACACACACACACACACACACACACAAATTACAGTCGTGGAAACCCTCTAGGGCAGTTATACTCTGCCCTATAGTGTCACTCAGTTGGAATCATCTCCATAGCAATGGATTATGCTAGGTGGGTGTTTGTTTTTTTGAGACTGTTTTCCGCTAGTGCTGTACTGTTTTATATCCCTAATGGCAATATTGGTCGTCTAGTTTCTCCACATCTTTGCCAGATGTTAGGTGTTGTCACTGTTTTGTATTATAGCCATTCTAATAGGTGTATTGGTTACATATCTCATTGTGGTTTTAATTTGAGATTTCCTAATGGTTAATGATATTGGACATCTTTTCGTGTGCTTATATTTGTATATCCTCTTTGGTGGAATATTCTTTCATATCTTTATCTCATTTTCTAATGGGATTTTTTTTTTTTTTACTGCTGAGTTTTGAGAGCTTTTTGTGTATTCTATATACTGACCCTTTGCAAGACGTGTGCTTTACAAATATTTTCTTTATTTTCTTTCTTTTCATTCTTTTACCAGAATCCTTTGCAGTGCAATGTTTAAAAAAATTTTGAAGTCCACAATCTATACGTTATAATTTTTTTTTAGTCAATTCTAAGAATTCTTTGTCTAGCCTTACATCTCAAAAATATTTTCCTATGCATTTTTTTAATAAAATGATATAAGAGAAAATAAGCTAATATCACTCTTGGAAGGCTTGTGTAAGAAAGAAAGTAAATACAGAAGAAAATTTAACATGTAAAGTTAGGCATTCTGCATAAAATAAGTACACACAGGAACTTTTTATTTTCTGTTGTTTGATGATGTCAAATATTAGGCATGAGCTTCCTTTCAGGCCAAGCAAGAAAAAAAATTAGTCAATTACTATGGGTTTTTACACTATCCATAATATTTTTGTACCATCATCAGAAATTCAATAATCTTTTCTTTAGAGAATGAAGCAAAAATTTTAGATTATTCTGACCATGAAGACAATGCATTATTTAAGCACACACACAATACACTCAAATCTACCAGTTTAGTATACTTATTAAATTATTACACTCTGTAACTACTTTGTTTGATGTGACAAGTAATGAATTTAATTTGAATGTCTGATTTGTTAAGATTCAAAATTTGACTTTGGCAATTAATAGTTTATTTGATTTAATAAAAAATTGCATATGCCTCAAATTTCTCAAATGAAAAATAAAGCAGTTTAAAGTGAGAAAATCCTACATTCAAAATTCCTGTCAGGGAGCCGGGCAAAACTGTATGGAAACCAATACTTCATTCCCTAAGGGTGAAAGTAAGTTCATTTTTTAAATATTGTTTTTGTGTACTTTTTTTTATAACTTTTATTAAGCTTCAAGTGAACGTTTACAAATCCAATCAGTCTGTCACATATAAGTTTACATACATCTCACTCCCTTCTCCCACTTGCTCTCCTCCTCTTGAGTCAGCCCTTTCAGTCTCTCCTTTCTTGACAATTTTGCCTGCTTCCCTCTCTCTCTATCCTCCCATTCCCCCTCCAGACAAGAGTTGCCAACACACTCTCCAGTGTCCACCTGATATAATTAGCTCACTCTTCATCAGCGTCTCTCTCCCACCCACTGACCAGTCCCTTTCATGTCTGATGAGTTGTCTTCGGGGATGGTTCCTGTCCTGTGTCAACTGAAGGTCTGGGGAGCATGGCCACCGGGATTCCTCTAGTCTCAGTCAGACCATTAAGTTTGGTCTTTTTATGAGAATTTGGGGTCTGTATCCCACTGATCTCCTGCTCCCTCAGGAGTTCTCTGTTGTGCTCCCTGTCAGGGCAGTCATCGATTGTGGCCGGGCACCAACTAGTTCTTCTGGTCTCAGGATGATGTAGGTCTCTGGTTCATGTGGCCCTTTCTGTCTCTTGGGCTCTTAGTTGTCGTGTGGCCTTGGTGTTCTTCATTCTCCTTTGATCCAGGTGGGCTGAGACCAACTGAGGCATCTTAGATGGCCGCTTGTTAGCATTTAAGACCCCAGACGCCACATTTCAAAGTGGGATGCAGAATGATTTCATAATAGAATTATTTTGCCAATTGACTTAGAAGTCCCCGCAAACCATGTTCCCCAGACCCCCGCGCTTGCTCCGCTGACCTTTGAAGCATTCATTTTATCCTGGAAACTTCTTTGCTTTTGGTCCAGTCCAATTGAGCTGACCTTCCATGTATTGAGTGTTGTCTTTCCCTTCACCTAAAGCAGTTCTTATCTACTGATTAATCAATAAAAAACCCTCTCCCACCCTCTCTCCCTCCCCCCCCCCCGTAACCACAAAAGTATGTGTTCTTCTCAGGTTTACTATTTCTCAAGATCTTATAATAGTGGTCTTATACAATATTTGTCCTTTTGCCTCTGACTGATTTCACTCAGCATAATGCCTTCCAGGTTCCTCTATGTTATGAAATGTTTCACAGATTCGTCACTGTTCTTTATCGATGCATAGTATTCCATTGTGTGAATACACCACAATTTATTTACCCATTCATCCGTTAATGGACACCTTGGTTGCTTCCAACTTTTTGCTATTGTATATAGAGCTGCAATAAACATGGGTGTGCATATATCTGTTTGTATGAAGGCTCTTGTATCTCTAGGGTATATTCCCAGGAGTGGGATTTCTGAGTTGTATGGTAGTTCTATTTCTAACTGTTTAAGATAACGCCAGATAGATTTCCAAAGTGGTTGTACCATTTTACAATCCCACCAGCAGTGTATGAGAGTTCCAATCTCTCCGCAGCCTCTCCAACATTTATTATTTTGTGTTTTTTGGATTAATGCCAGCCTTACTGGTGTGAGATGGAATCTCACCGTAGTTTTAATTTGCATTTCTCTAATGGCTAATGATCGAGAGCATTTTCTCATATATCTGTTGGCTGCCTGAATCTCTTCTTTAGTGAAATGTGTGTTCCTATCCTTTGCCCACTTCTTGATTGGGTTGTTTGTCTTTTTGTGGTTGAGTTTTGACAGAATCATGTAGATTTTAGAGATCAGGCGCTGGTCGGAGATGTCATAGCTGAAAATTCTTTCCCAATCTGTAGGTGGTCTTTTTACTCTTTTGGAGAAGTCTTTAGATGAGCATAGGTGTTTGATTTTTAGGAGCTCCCAGTTATCGGGTTTCTCTTCATCATTTTTGGTAATGTTTTGTATTCTGTTTATGCCTTGTATTAGGGCTCCTAGGGTTCTCCCAATTTTTTCTTCCATGATCTTTATCGTTTTAGTCTTTATGTTTAGGTCTTTGATCCACTTGGAGTTAGTTTTTGTGCATGGTGTGAGGTATGGGTCCTGTTTCATTTTTTTGCAAATGGATATCCAGTTATGCCAGCATCATTTGTTAAAAAGACTATCTTTTCCCCAATTAATTGACACTGGTCCTTTGTCAAATATCAGCTGCTCATACGTGGATGGATCTATGTCTGGGTTCTCAATTCTGTTCCATTGGTCTATGTGCCTGTTGTTGTACCAGTACCAGGCTGTTTTGACCACTGTGGCTGTATAATAGGTTCTGAAGTCAGGTAAAGTGAGGCCTCCCACTTTCTTCTTCTTTTTCAGTAGTGCTTTGCTTATCTGGGGGTTCTTTCCCTTCCATATGAAATTGGTAATTTGTTTCTCTATCCCCTTAAAATATGACATTGGAATTTGGATCGGAAGTGCGTTAAATGTATAGATGGCTTTTGGTAGAATAGACATTTTTACTATGTTAAGTCTTCCTACCCATGAGCAAGGTATGTTTTTCCACTTAAGTATGTCCTTTTGAATTTCTTGTAGTAGAGCTTTGTAGTTTTCTTTGTATAGGTCTTTTACACCTTTGGTAAGATTTATTCCTAAGTATCTTATCTTCTTGGGGGCTACTGTGAATGGTATTGATTTGGTTATTTCCTCTTCGGTGTTCTTTTTGTTGATGTAGAGGAATCCAAGTGATTTTTGTATGTTTATTTGATAACCTGAGACTCTGCCAAACTCTTCTATTAGTTCCAGTAGTTTTCTGGAGGATTCCTTAGGGTTTTCTGTGTATATAATCATGTCATCTGCAAATAGTGATAACTTTACTTCTTCCTTGCCAATCCGGATACCTTTTATTTCTTTGTCTAGCCTAATTGCCCTGGCTAGGACTTCCAGCACGATGTCGAATAAGAGAGGTGATAAAGGGCATCCTTGTCTGGTTCCCGTTCTCAAGGGAAATGCTTTCAGGTTCTCTCCATTTAGAGTGATATTGGCTGTTGGCTTTGCATAGATGCCCTTTATTATGTTGAGGAATTTTCCTTCAATTCCTATTTTGGTAAGAGTTTTTATCATAAATGGGTGTTGGACTTTGTCAAATGCCTTTTCTGCATCAATTGATAAGATCATGTGGTTTTTGTCTTTTGTTTTATTTATGTGATGGATTACATTAATGGTTTTTCTGATATTAAACCAGCCTTGCATACCTGGTATAAATCCCACTTGATCAGGGTGAATGATTTTTTTGATGTGTTGTTGGATTCTATTGGCTAGAATTTTTTGTTGAGGATTTTTGCATCAATGTTCATGAGGGATATAGGTCTATAATTTTCTTTTTTTGTAATGTCTTTACCTGGTTTTGGTATCAGGGAGATGGTGGCTTCATAGAATGAGTTGGGTAGTATTCCGTCATTTTCTATGCTTTGGAATACCTTTAGTAGTAGTGGTGTTAACTCTTCTCTGAAAGTTTGGTAGAACTCTGCAGTGAAGCCGTCCGGGCCAGGGCTTTTTTTTGTTGGGAGTTTTTTGATTACCGTTTCAATCTCTTTTTTTGTTATGGGTCTATTTAGTTGTTCTACTTCTGAATGTGTTAGTTTAGGTAGGTAGTGTTTTTCCAGGAATTCATCCATTTCTTCTAGGTTTTCAAATTTGTTAGAGTACAATTTTTCATAATAATCTGAAATGATTCTTTTAATTTCATTTGGTTGTGTTGTGATGTGGTCCTTCTCGTTTCTTATTTGGGTTATTTGTTTCCTTTCCTGTATTTCTTTAGTCAGTCTAGCCAATGGTTTGTCAATTTTGTTAATTTTTTCAAAGAACCAGCTTTTGGCTTTGTTAAGTCTTTCAATTGTTTTTCTGTTCTCGAATTCATTTAGTTCAGCTCTAATTTTTATTATTTGTTTTCTTCTGGTGCCTGATGGATTCTTTTGTTGCTCACTTTCTATTTGTTCAAGTTGTAGGGACAGTTCTCTGCTTTTGGCTCTTTCTTCTTTTTGTATGTGTGCATTTATTGATATAAATTGGCCTCTGAGCACTGCTTTTGCTGTGTCCCAGAGGTTTTGATAGGAAGTATTTTCATTCTCGTTGCTTTCTAAGAATTTCCTTATTCCCTCCTTGATGTCTTCTATAACCCAGTCTTTTTTCAGGAGGGTATTGTTCATTTTCCAAGTATTTGATTTCTTTTCCCTAGTTTTTCTGTTATTGATCTCTAGTTTTATTGCCTTGTGGTCTGAGAAGATGCTTTGTAATATTTCGATGTTTTGGACTCTGCAAAGGTTTGTTTCATGACCTAATATGTGGTCTATTCTAGAGAATGTTCCATGTGCACTAGAAAAAAAAGTATATTTTGCAGCAGTTGGGTGGAGAGTTCTGTATAAGTCAATGAGGTCAAGTTGGTTGATTGTTGTAATTAGATCTTCCGTGTCTCTATTGAGCTTCTTACCGGATGTCCTGTCCTTCTCCGAAAGTGGTGTGTTGAAGTCTCCTACTATAATTATGGAGGTATCTATCTCACTTTTCAATTCTGTTAAAATTTGATTTATGTATCTTGCAGCCCTGTCATTGGGTGCATAAATATTTAATATGGTTATGTCTTCCTGATCAATTGTCCCTTTTATCATTATATAGTGTCCTTCTTTATCCTTTGTGATGGATTTAAGTCTAAAGTCTATTTTGTCAGAAATTAATATTGCTACTCCTCTTCTTTTTTGCTTATTGTTTGCTTGATATACTTTTTTCCATCCTTTGAGTTTTAGTTTGTTTGTGTCTCTAAGTCTAAGGTGTGTCTCTTGTAGGCAGTATATAGATGGATCGTGTTTCTTTATCCAGTCTGTGACTCTCTGTCTCTTTATTGGTGCATTTAGTCCATTTACATTCAGGGTAATTATAGATAAATAAGTTTTTAGTGCTGTCATTTTGATGCCTTTTTATGTGTGTTGTTGACAATTTCATTTTTCCACATACTTTTTTGTGCTGAGGCGTTTTTCTTAGTAAATTGTGAGATCCTCATTTTCATAGTGTTTGACTTTATGCTAGTTGAGTCGTTACATTTTTCTTGGCTTTTATCTTGAGTTATAGAGTTGTTATACCTTTTTGTGGTTACCTTATTATTTACCCCTATTTTTCTAAGTAAAAACCTAACTTGTATTGTTCTATATCGCCTTGTATCACTCTCCATATGGCAGTTCAATGCCTCCTGTATTTAGTCCCTCTTTTTGATTATTGTGATCTTTTACCTATTGACTTCCATGATTCCCTGTTATGTGTATTTTTTTTTTAATTAATCTTAATTTGTTTGTTTTTGTGATTTCCCTATTTGAGTTGATATCAGGACGTTCTGTTTTGTGACCTTGTGTTGTGCTGATATCTGATATTATTGGTTCTCTGACCAAACAATATCCTTCAGTATTTCTTGTAGCTTTGGTTTGGTTTTTGCAAATTCTCTAAACTTGTCTTTGTCTGTAAATATCTTAATTTCACCTTAATATTTCAGAGAGAGTTTTGCTGGATATATGATCCTTGGCTGGCAGTTTTTCTCCTTCAGTGTTCTGTATATGTCGTCCCATTCCCTTCTTGCCTGCATGGTTTCTGCTGAGTAGTCTGAACTTATTCTTATTGATTCTCCCTTGAAGGAAACCTTTCTTTTCTCCCTGGCTGCTTTTAAAATTTTCTGTTTATCTTTGGTTTTGGTGAGTTTGATGATAATATGTCTTGGTGTTTTTCTTTTTGGATCAATCTTAAATGGGGTTCGATGAGCATCTTGGATAGATATCCTTTCGTCTTTCATGATGTCAGGGAAGTTTTCTGTCAGGAGTTCTTCAACTATTCTCTCTGTGTTTTCTGTTATCCCTCCCTGTTCTGGGACTCCAATCACCCGCAGGTTATCCTTCTTGATAGAGTCCCACATAATTCTTAGGGTTTCTTCATTTTTTTAAATTCTTTTATCTGATTTTTTTTCAGCTATGTTGGTATTGATTCCCTGGTCCTCCAGATGTCCCAGTCTGCATTCTAATTGCTCGAGTCTGCTCCTCTGAGTTCCTATTGCGTTGTCTAATTCTGTAATTTTATTGTTAATCTTTTGGATTTCTACATGTTGTCTCTCTATGGATTCTTGCAACTTATTAATTTTTCCAGTATGTTCTTGAATAATCTTTTTGAGTTCTTCAACAGTTTTATCGGTGTGTTCCTTGGCTTTTTCTGCAGTTATCCTAATTTCATTTGTGATATCTTTAAGCATTCTGTAAATTAGTTTTTTATATTCTGTATCTGATATTTCCAGGATTGTATCTTCATTTGGGAAAGATTTTGATTCTTTTGTTTGGGGGGTTGGAGAAGCTGTCATGGTCTGCTTCTTTATGTGGTTTGATATGGATTGTTGTCTCCGAGCCATCACTGGGAAACTAGTTTTTCCCGAAAATCCGCTAAAAAAAAATACAGTCAGATCCCTATCAGAGTTCTCCGTCTGGCTCAGGCTATTCGGATGTTAATGAAGCCGCCTGGGGAGGGTGGGGGAGGGAACAGAGAGATAGGAGTGTAGCACCTCAGAATATAGCCAGAGTTGCTTGTCTTGCTTGGAATGACTATTATACCTGAGATTCCAGCGGGCGTGTCACCTATGTGTGCTGGCTGTGTGGAGATTGCCCCTGGGGGGTCTGGCCCACTGGAGTCACGGTCAGATCCTCCACTTCCAGCCGCACGCCCGGCGTCAAGGCTCCCCTGCTGGGACGGTGCACTCTCGACTCCAAAATCAGTCGCTGCCTCCCGGGGACTTCTCGTCCCTCCAGCCACGTGGCCGTGCCGCCCCCGCGAACCAGTTGGGTGGCCTCCCGGGGTTAGTTCAGATGGGTGGAGCAGGTGTCCGTGCTTGTGCCGTGACCGAGTGTCCCAGCTGGGACTCTGATCTCCCCGCTCCAATACCAGTCGCTGCCTCCCGGGGACTTCTCCTATCGGCTGCATCCCGCGCCGCCCACGCGACCCGGCTAGGCCCCTTCCCGGGGTTAGTTCAGGGGGGTGGAGCAGTTCTCCGTGTTTATGCCGTACCTGCGTCCAGTCCAAATCCCGGCGGGACGGTTGCCTGGCTGGGACACTGCTCTTCCTGCTCCGAGACCAGTCACTGCCTCGCGGGGACTTCTCCTACCGGCTGCGTCCCACGCCGCCCGCGGAACCGGCTGGTCCCCCTCCCGGGGTTAGTTCATGGGGGTGGAGCAGCTCTCTGTGCTCGTGCCTTACCTGACTGGTGCGCTGGCTCCAGGCTCTGGAAACAATCGCTGCTTCCCGTATTAGTTCGTTCTCCATCTCTAAATCTGTGTTTGTTGTTCAGGGTTCGTAGATTGTTATGTATGTGATCGATTCACTTGTTTTTCCATGTCTTTGTTGTAAGAGGGATCCGAGGTAGCGTCTGCCTAGTCCGCCATCTTGGCTCCGCCCCTGTTTTTGTGTATTTTTGTATTAATTTTCCAAATTTTGTGACTGGCATGGATAGTTTGGGGTTATGGATAGTTTGGGGTTACGAACGAGAAAGAAGATCTGGAGTGAAGGTAAGGAAAAAAGATAATACTGTTCCAAAGGACCTAACAGGTATGCAGAAAGCCATAGTTAAACTTGTTTGCGACTTTCTATATGAAATAGAGAAAGTGTAAAAATGAAGACAGAAATAGCTTGATCATAAAGAATGTGCCTATCTAAGTTTATGTACACACAATGATATAGTGTACCTGAGGGTAAAATGTATTAGAAAATGATCACTTTGGGTTGTTCTCAGGATTTTGGTTTATTTTATCTTTTCCCTGTAATAAATAACCTCTGACAACTCAAGACGTCTCAAGCTTTCCTCAGGGTATCACACTTAGTAGAGTCCTTGTGCTCTCCTCCAAATACGGAATTCCTAGGAGTCCCTCTTCCGAACTGCATTGAACTGTTCCTCAAGGCAGTCAACTGATGATCAGAGGAGGGTCACCTGCCATTAACAGTGCATCAAAAGACGGCACAGTGAAGTCAATTTATTTTCCTACTATTGTATTTCCAGCCCACAGAGAGAAGTGAGGTACTTGTTGCCACTTGCCTTCTATTCATTTGTAGAAATAATATAGTGCAAGTAAAATTAGCTCAGATAGAGGCCTCGGAAGAAGGAAGCACTCCAAAATGCCCTGAGTACTCACTGTTTATAGAATTTGATATTAAATCTTCTGAGGAACTGCATAGAAATAGGTCGTAAGGTCTATTTCCTATATTAGTGTGGAAAATGTTTATGGAGAAGCAATGATACTCAGCTTTTTATTAAAAAATACCAAAATACCTATTATTTATGTTTTATTTAATAGAGAAAGCCATTTGTCTCAGTGATTCTGATTTTGTTGTAAATTTGAATTGTATAAACCAGCTTATGTTTAATTATAATATGATACAGTATAATATATGTTGATTATAATATATATCAGAAATGATGAGTATGTAGTCCCATATTGATCATTTCTGAAAAAAATAGACTATATATATATACCTTAATTTCAACAGAAAAGGATAATGTTTTGTGAAGTATCACTTGCATTTTTTCAAGATTAAAATTAAAAAGAGATTTAGTATTATTGATTGAAGGTGTTCTAGAGACGATTTTTGTAGAAACGTCTCCTGACTTAACACATGAGCTTATTTACAAATTTAACACTTTTATATGTGCATTCCTCATGTTTATCGGTTATTGTTTTTTGAGAAAGCAGCCCTTATACAATTCTCTGCCCCTTCTCCCAGCTGCCCAATCAGGGCCTCAGGCTTGGAACATCTCCTTACATAAATATAGCCCAGTCTGTACTGAATGCCTTCTATCATTTGATGATGTTTCCCTGTTTCCAGCTTGATAATTACCTCTTAGTTCTGCCTATGCGTGTGTTTCATGTACACCTGGCCCACCCCATCACTATATCTGCTCTAGGCAGAGAAAAACGGGTCCTTTGCCTGCAGCATGTGAAGAGTGCACTCAGTCTACCATTGGCATCAGCTGTGGAAACTGACCAATTGGCCATGAGACCAATGCCCACTATTGAAGCTGATTTTACTCTACTTCTCTTTCCTGTGAGTAAACATGGTTTCATCCTCTGCCTGTGTAAGTCTTGTCTTTCTTGACAACCCAGACACCTGCAAACCATGGAGCAGACTGACATCCAGGGCTGCTGCTTCTTATGCAGGCATTGTTACTCTCTTTGCTATCCTCCATGTGGTGGAACTCTTTCCCTGGAGGTGGTAACCAATACTGTTCCAACACTGATATTTGTGCCTTTTTACTTCACCACAAAACTCTTAGAAGAAAAAAATGTTGATACACCATATTTTATTACTTTTTATTATAATTAAAATTATTTGTAACTTGTATTATTTCTTCTTAAAATTCTTTATAAGTTGATTTATATTATGATTTTACAGGTTTTTTTTTAAATTTTAGAAAAGCATGCTGTACAATATTTAATTGAATTTAGCATGACTTGCTGCATACATTCCTGTAATTTTTGCAAAACTTGATAAATTGATTATCATTTTAAAGAAGACATTATGGCCTGGTTTTACTGCAGATTATGCATTTTCTATGCAAGATATAATATCATGATATATGTCCCTTACCATATTAAATCAAAATAAATATTTTGTACCATTAATTAATTTATCCTCATAGAATATATTTAGTAGAGACTGTCATATAGAAACTTTTGTAGTATTTTATTATAAATTATAGCTAGTTTTGTTCAGAATTATTTTGTAGCACTTCTGTTTTGTCTTCAAATTTTTAGGGAACATAATCCACACTTAAAGTCATATATACAGTCCAAGCCAGTGATGTCACTGACAAAATGTTTTATTGGAAATTATTCAAATACTTTTGTTGTATTTTTGTAAGCTTATTAGTTTTAACATCACCATCATTGTTTTATTCTCAGTGTATTTCATTATGACTCTTTTGATTAAAAGTAGTATAATGAGTCCACTTGAGAAGAAAAGTAAATTTATTATGACCATATAAGGCTGTGTTGTGGGATCAAAGTGCAGAAAAGACATGTGAAATGGAACCAAAAGCTAAAATGCCATGAGGATACTATAAGATCATTTTTAAATTAAGTCTTTTTTTCATTTTCCCTAATGTGTATGGGCTCTATCTTTGTATTATCTAGAGATCCAACAATTTTCAGCATTTTATTTTCTTCGTGAAGGAAATCTGGTGGCACAGTGGTTTGCCTGTTGCCTGCTAACCAAAAGGTTGGTGGTTCAAACTCACCAGCCCCTCCAGAGGAGAAAGATGTGGCAGTCTGCTTCCATAAATATTTACAGCCTTGAAAACCCTATGGGTGCAGTTCTGCCCTGTCCTATAGAGTTGCTGTGAGTTGGCATCGACTTGACTGCAGCGGGTTTGGTTTTGGTTTTTGGTTATTCTCTCCATAAATTTTGTAACTTAAATCTGCAAGCTAATTTAAATGGAGTTTCATGATACGTAATTTTCTTATGTTCATTCTAACATCTTCAAGTTGAGAAAAAATACTGTGACTGCACCTGGCCCACTGGCCTTCCAGTTCAAAATCAGGAATTACAGTGAAGGCTCAAATCTCTCCTCAAAAGAGACATTGTAGAACCACTTCCTGAACTGGCAGGAAGCTTGATTCGGTGCCTGCTGTGTGGCTATCTAATATTCTTTCTATCCTACCCCAGGCAACAGCTTCATGGTAAGCACATCCCTTGCCAGTGGTAGTAAAATTTTTAGCACGTAGTCATCGGCAAGATCCTCTTGAGTACGTTCTCATTAAATTTTAACCTTTACTCCAGGAGAGATGAACTTTCAGATACCACTGCCAATTTCTGGTTCTAGAAGCATCAGCCCTGACTTACCATGGAGTATTTGGGATCCATTGTTGTTCCAAGGAGAGAGAGAGTAGGCATAAAATGCCCACTGTTTCATAGACTGCTTTCCTCACTCCACAATGCATGAGGAACCTATGTTTATGTTAACATGCAACTATAATACCAGTCCAAATATTTTTATATGATTTTTTTTTTTCTCAGAAATGCATCACAATTTATTGTTAGAGTTTGGTTGTTTGTGTACGTGTCTGTGTTTTTTTTTTTAATTATTCTCTCCTTTTGAACATTACTATGATTAGTAACTTTTGAGCTAAATATTTCCTTACATCAATCTTTTTTAAGTAGGGACAACTATTAACATTAAAATCCAAACATTATATATTTTTAAAGGTTTTTACTGGGTAGATTTATATTTGTTGATTTTTCTTCAGAATGTTATACCATGTCACCAACAGCATGTGAGTGTTTATAGGCTACTTTTTTAATTCATAAAATGTAAATAATTCATGAATGCAAACACTTCAAAGTGAAAAAGATGGATGCAAGTCAGTGTCTAGATATAATGTTGTCGTTGTGTGCTGTCCAGCCAATTCTAACTCAAAGTGACCCTATATGGCAGAGTAAAACAACCCTATAGAGTCTCCTTGGCTGAAATCTTAATGGGAGCACATTGCCAGGTGTTCCTTCCATGGAGGCACTGATGGGTCTGAACCACCAACCTTCGGTTAGCAGCCGAGTGCTGAACCATTGTGCCACCAGGTCTCCTAGCCATTGTATATTATACTATAGAATATACAAGTCCGTGGCTATATATAATATGTGCTTGATAAGTAATACATATATATTCTTCATTTCAGCATTTTAAAAATGTTTTTATATATAAGCAGGTATAGGTGAATTTTGAAAATATGTCATGAAATCTCAGAATTGATGCATATGCATATTGTTTATTAATATGTATATTTTCATAAATACGTTGTTGCTGTTAGGTGCCATCAAGTCAGTTCCAACTCATACAGACCCTATGTACAACAGAACAAAACAATGCCTGGTCCTGCGCCACCTTCACAATCACTGTTATGTCTGAGTGCATTGTTGAAGCTACTGTGTCAATCCATCAGGTTGAGGGTCTTCCTCTTTTTTCACTGACCCTTTACTTTACCAAGCATGATGTCTTTCTCCAGGGGCTGATCCCTCCTGATAACATTCACGTCATAAAAATAGACTCTACTTTGAGGAGGCAGCTCTTCCCCAGTAGCATTTTTTAAAAAATAATTTTTATTGTGCTTTAAGTGAAAGTTTACAAATCAAGTCAGTCTCTCACACAAAAACCCATATACACCTTGCTACACACTCCCAAATTACTCTCCCCCTGCCTGCTCTCTCCCTCCACTCTCTCTTTTCATGTCCTTTTCACTAGCTTCTAACCCCCTGCACCCTCTCATCTCCCATCCAGGCAGGAGATGCCAACATAGTCTCAAGTATTTTGAGTATCTTCCAACCTGAGGGGCTCATCTTCCAGCACTATATCAAACAAGGCTCTACTGTCCTTCATAAGGTTTTCACTGGCTAATTTTTTTTTCTGAAGTAGACTGCCAGGTCCTTCTTCCTAGTCTGTCTTAGTCTGGCAGCTCAGCTGAAACCTGTCTACCATTGGTGATCCTGTTGGTATTTGAAATATCAGTGGTATAGCTTCCAGCAACATAGCAACATACAAGCCTCCACAGTACGACAAACTGACAGAGGAAAGCATGGTGTTCATAAATATACAATTAATTAATTATTTATATTCCTTAACTATTAATTGTTAAATGTAAAAATCTGCTTGACTTTGAGCTATAATTTAAAGGCTATGGAGTTAAGCATATATAACTTATAAGCAAATATGAATCTGTGTTGTTACTAGAGTAAATATATAAAATACTTGTTTTTCAGAAACAAGAAATTAGGCTTAGTGTTCTCTCACATAACAATATTTATATATTCATAATAATTAAAAACTATGCAATATAACGGAAACCCTGGTGGTGTAGTGGTTAAGCGCTACAGCTGCTAACCAAGGGGTCAGCAGTTTGCATCCGCCAGGCACTCCTTGGAAACTCTTTGAGGCAGTTCTACTCTGGGGTACGCGATTATGCAATACAACTGTATAGGAAGAAGGAAGAAAAAGTAAAATGCAGTGATATAAATCTTCTAACTACCACATAGATTCAGTGTAATGTTGATGAATCTAGTGTTGGCAGGATAAGCATTGAAAAATATGAAGGTATGTATTATGTGGTTAAGAGCTACAGCTTCTAACCAATAGGTTGGCGGTTCGAATCCACCAGGCGCTACTTGGAAACCATAATGTAGCAGTTCTACTCTGTCCTATAGGGTTGCTATGAGTCAGAATAGACTCGACGGCAACGGGTTTTTATGTATTATGTGGACCATCTGGGACACAGACTCTGACATGGATTTAGGAGTGCAGAAGACTTATTAGAGGGTAACACCTGTAAAGGTAAAAGAGAGAGGAAGTGGAATAGGCTAGAGAAAACTTTCTGACAATGATGTAGAGCTATCAAAATCCCAGTCAATCTATGGAGGTCTCTGGAGCAAAGATTGACCATTAGGAAAGTCCTGCATTGGGCAGAAATGTTCAGCTCCTAATAAATCTGACATGCTCAGACATTAGTTGGGGGCTTCACAAAAATAATGAAGAGTATTCCCTTGGCTCAAAAGCTGAGGTGGACCCAGCAGGCTGTAATAAAATCTCCAGGCCCTAATAATAAAGGGAGCTAAATGCCTTCTTTGAAGCTGAATGGCAATTTTTTTTTCTTGAAGGGATATCTGCCTGAAATTTCCCAAGAGCTGCCATAAGGCAAATTCTGGGAGTGTGGGGGAAAGAAATGGAAAAAATCTGGAAGTTTTGCTTCTAAGGAATGGCAAGGTTGAGAGACTGCGTAAGGAACAGAGGTTTGCTGAATTGTTATTGCTATTGAACCTATAGAAATGATTAAATTGTTGATAAATCACTTTGATAAATAAATATATTGGAAAATTAAATTAAGAAATTAATGAACTAAATATTTATAATATTTTCATAGAAAATAATTTGTTATTTTTTTTAAATCAAAGAAAATAAAACAAAAAAGTTTGTGAATAAAACAGCTTTAAAACTAGAAATTAAAAAGAGCTGCTTTTCAGGAACAAAAATAAGGTACAGTTAACATATTAATCAAGCAACATGATCTTAAAATTGAATACAAACAGAAACAAATGAATCTGATTAAATATTGAATTGATAACCTAACCACAGAAATAATTTATTTTGAACTGTATACTTTCAGGGTGATATATTAATATTCTTATTAATGTGTGAGGTATTATGAGGACTAAAGATCTGAAGGAGATCTTTACTTTTATGTTGTTTTTTGATTATTGGAGGCCCTATTAGGATAGAGTTATTATAAATATATTTTTTCTTATTTATTTCATGACAGAGCAAGTGAACAAAGAAATGAATAGAATAAATGTATTGGAATAGTAGAGAATTAAGATTCTTGCTGCAGTAAACAAACATAAAGAAAATAAAATATGGAAATATGAGAAAGGACCACATGATACCAGATTTGGATTTGGTCATATCAGTATGAACTTATATATTTAAAAAAATACATATCATAACTCTATCCAGGGAAAAGGCTCAAAATCAGTGACATCCTTCACCAAGCATATCTGCTACCCACATCTTGGCATCTAAATGCTATATAAAACCGCACCAAAAAAAAAAAAAATAATAAATAAATAAATAAATATATAGTCCGATTTGTGCTCTGGGCTAAGGAAAGTACAAGGTAAGCCTTCTTGGCAAGCAGGGAAGTACTCAAAGACTGATAGTAACTCTTCAAAAAGACCAAAGAGTCAGCTTGACCAAAACTAAGAAACTATGAGCATCCAAAAAAAATAGCTGAGACAATATGTTATGCCCATTAATTCAAAGTAACTCACAAGCCTTTAATGATACTAAAATAAAGACATAGAGAAAAAAGTAAAAATAAAATGTAAAGAAATAAAACCATTTTTAAATAGAGAAAATGCCAGCTAATCATTATGGGAGGTATGGTAGAATCAGAAAATCAGTATTTTACATCTCCTAACATACTTTTTTTTTTTCAACATACTAATGGAAGCCCTGGTGGTGTAGTGGTTAAGTGCTACAGCTGCTAACCAAGAGGTCAGCAGTTCAAATCCACCAGGCACTCCTTGGAAACTCTATGGGGCAGTTCTACCCTGTCCTATAGGGTCGCTATGAGTCGGAATCAACTTGAGGGCACTGGGTTTGGTTTGTTTTTTTTTTTTAACATACTAATATCCCTGGGTGGTGCAAGATAGTTCACCTGCTAACCAAAAGGATGAAGGTTTAAGTCCACTCAGAGGTGCCTTGGAAGAAAGATCTAGCAACCTACTTCTGAAAAATCAGCCACTGAAAACCGTGTGGAGCGTAGTTCTACTCTGACATACATGGAGTCCATTATAAGTAGGAGCGGACTAGACAACAACTAGTTTTTAATGTAATATACATTCACGCAAGATTGGTCAATGGATGTTTAAACCCTTGGTTGAAAGGTTGGGGAGCAACAGAACGATCACAGAATTTCAGCCTCCCAGATTACTAATGACTTTCAAAAGAAATCAGTATTATTTATAAAAGCCTGGCATATATCACCATAATCAAGTGATCAAATGCAACCTTGCCAAAAAAATGGGCTAGCTGCTTTCTAATTTGATGCCATGCTGAGTGTACAATGTTAACTGTTGTGTTCAGATCAAATAGGTTTAACTCAAAACATAAACATGAGGGAACAATTGGCAACATGCCTATGTTCTTCAAAATGTAATGGACTACTTGAAACAAACAAAACAAGGGTATAGAACTGTTGAAGATTAAAAGAGATTTGCTTGAATCCTGAATCAGAATAAAATAAAATAAAAATACATGTGAGAAATATGTTGGACATTTAGGGTACTTTAATAAGAATGGTATATTATAAGGTGTTATTGAATCAATATTAGTACTTTAGGTAACAGAATATACTTGTTCTTAGGAGATAAATAATAAATTTTTAATACTGCAGGGTCAGAATGCCTGTAACTCAATTTCAAATGACTAAGTATAAAGAATGTTGTATACATACATACTCATATTTAGAGAAAAAGAGTAAAATGAATATGGAAAAAAGTTGACAATGGGTGAATCAAAGTGAACTGTATAATGTGACTTCATTATAAGTTTGTTTTGTTTTGCAGTCTGTTCATATTTCTCATTACAGTGGGTTTGAAATTTTTCAAAATAAAATGTTGGGAGAGAAAGAGATCTACTCCAAATTACATAGTTAATATTTTCAGTGACAAAGCCATGATGAGAAGTGATATGCTCTAATTGATGAGCCAGGATTTCTTCCTCTATACTGTGCAGTTTTCTGTCCCGCCCTTATATGAGTATTTATGACTATTATACCACTTCTTAAAATCATAAAATACCACAAAAAAGTTGAGCTAATACTGACTGAGAAATGTTTAGTTCTGAAATTCTCTAAGCTAAATATTTCACTTATATTTGTCCTTTTTTCTCACTTCTTTTCTTTTATTTACTATTTGTTCTATAATGCTGTCTAAGAGACACCTTGAATATAAGTTATTTTACTACTAATGGGGAACTGATAATTATAATAGCTTTATTGGATTTATACACATTCTAAACAAAACTATATAAATATGCTTTATCATTAGCTGAAATAAAAATGAATAGATACTTAAGTAAGCCTATTACAATTTCCTTACAATTGTATAAGATGTTTAAAAGTCAATAATCAGATATAAATCTTTAGTAAAAATCAATTATGCCTTAATTTTAGTAATGATTCATCTGCACTAAAACATGCCATATCTCCAAACTTTTACTTAGAATTTTTATTTTAATGTTATTATTTACCTTTTTGAGGTAATATGAACTACGTATTTTAAATATTAAAGGAATAATGAATATTGTCATTTTAGTCATTGCTGTAGAAACAAAAATCACCAGTATGTGATTGGCTTACAAATGCAATTTTTTGGTTTGTTTTTTATTTGCTCATGCTACATGAAGGCTATGGATCAACTACATCTCTTCTGCTGGCCTCTCCTGTTTCTTCTTGGCTTAGCTGGACTCAGCTACACATATCTTTGCATTTTGGAACACAATCTGAAGCAGTAGTGAATACCTTGTCATTTTATTTTTACAGAGAATGCAGGAGCAAGAAGTTGAACAAAGCTACAGGAGCGCGTTAAGTGCCATTGCTCAGATATAACAAATGTTGCAGCATCTCACACCACATTCATCACAGCATGTCAAATGCTCAAACTCCAATTTAAAGGGCTTGGCAAGTATCTTACGCCTACAAAGAAAAATGACAAGAGCGAAGAGAGAATAAATAACTGTGAACAAATAATGAAGTCCTATGATTATCCTCCAGCCCTGAATTTACATGCCTGCTATTTTTGTGCCTTCCAACTATAATCCTGATTATTGCAGGTTGTATAACTATTAAAATTTTTATCCTTGATGTTATGAGGTAAAATTCATTATTAAATGAATATATATATATACATATATATACATAAAAAAAACATATACATATATATATACATATAAATATATCAACTAATATGTGGCTGTTTTGCTTCCATTAGGTGATACAAGTAAGAAACTAGAAAGGATTATTCATTCAAAAATAAGAAATTATTTTAGGCACTGTATATAAAATTATAATCACCACACTTTTTGTTCAACAGCCTTTTTAATCACTAACCTATTTATTTCCTCCTTAAAAACAAATGAAACGATATTCAAACTGGACCTGTGTTTCTCCTAATATATTACTAAATTTTGTAAAACTTGTATTTGCCAAAATACGTATTTGAAATCAATACAATTGAATTTAAAAAATAAAAATAAAACCTGTACTTCAGACAGTACACCCAGCAATGATAGCATAAAGTGGTCAATTGGTTTTCACCAGCAGAACACAAGTATAAAACTAGACCAAATTGTCAAAAATAACTATTCCATGGCACTAGAACATGACCATAAGGCAGAAAACAGCTTGAAAATCGCTCACTCATGAAAAACTGATACAGCACCAAGTAATAAGGTTTGAGTTTGTGGATTTCTTGCTTTAGGGCATCCCCACACTCCTATAAGTGGCTGACCTTCTTCAGGTAGGTGACTGAGTAGACATAATATTGTGGGGAGACATTAGAAATGAGAGATATATAAAAAAGCTGAGATTATGAACAGTAACAACAACTCCAGTAGCAGCAGCAGTAACAAGAAACAACTTTTCACGCATTTGTACATGACTGGTAAACTAGGCATTTGTGCCAGGTACTCTAGAGCATGCTGGTGAAAATTGAAAACCTGGGGAGCTTGAAAACTTGCTGTATTGCAAGGTTGAATACATTTCTCAAGCAGCACAGAGCTTGGGCAAGAAGAGCTGGAAGCCTTAGAGACTTGAGCTATCTGAGCATCATTTCTTCCCAAATATTGAGTGAATGCTAAACTATGTAAGCACAAGGGAGACAACAAGGAAGCCAGGAGAAAAGAAAAAAAAGAAAGAAAAAATCCTGAGAAGACATATCAGTTACTGCATGTTGGAGAAAAGACAGAATAATTGTCTAATAAATAAACACAACAATTCTCAGATGAGCAAATTCTAATCCAAAGTCAAATAATGATTTATCTAAAATGTCTAGTTTTTAACCAAAAATTAGTAGACATGCTCAGAAAAAAAGGAATATGTGGTCATACTCAGGAAGAAAAGCAGTGAATGCAAAATGATTTTATGTGGGGACAAACAATGGGTTTAGCAGAGAAAAGAGTCAGAGGGAATTACCCTACTACTGATTTCAACACACAAGAAAAGTAAACATACAAATGGAAACTATGTATGTGCACGTGCACATGTATGTGTATGTGCATGTGTATGGGCATGTGTGTGTGCACGTGTATGTGCATGTGCATGTGTATGTGTATGGGCATGTGCACATTCATGTGTATGTGCAGTGCATGTGTATGTGTATGTGCATATGTATGTGTATGTGCATGTGCACGTGTATGTGTACGTGTACGTGTAGGTATATATATATATACACACATACATACATATATATAGAATCAACTGGAAATTCTAGAGCTGAAAGCTGCAATAATAAAATGAACAACTCATTAAGTAGGGTCAAGAGCAAATTCGAGACTACAGAATAAAACAGAAATAAATTTGATTATAGATCAATTATCCAGTCTGGACAAGAACGAAATAAATATTCAACAAAAATAACAACACTTTAGAAATCTGTGAAAACATAGCAAGTTTTCCAACATTTGTGAAGTTGTGGTTCCAGAGGAGAGGCGAGAAAAAGGTAGAAAAAACATTTGAAATAATAATGGCTGAAAATATCCTAGGTATGTTGAAAACATTGATTTACAGATCCATGAAGCAGAACAAACACGGAGGACAAAATATAAGAGGACCACATTATGGTAGGCTGAAGAACATCCCGCCAATGATGTTTAGGTCCTAATCTCCTGAACCTCTGACTATGTTGCCTTTCATGACAAAAGTGACTTTTCACTTTAATTAAGTTAAAGACTGTGAAATGAGGATTATATAGGTAGGTCTAATTGATTAGATAGGTGGGCCTAACGTATCACAGGAGCCCTCGTGGAGCAGCTACTAAGTGTTTGTCGGGCTGCTAACCAAAACGGTCAGCTGTTCAAATCCACCAGCTGCTCCTTGGAAACCCTATGGGGCAACTCTATCCTGTAAGGTCACTATGAGCTGAAATTGACTTGACCACGATGTGTTAATGCATCACAAGATTCCTTATAACAGGGAAGTAGGACATTCAAAATAAGAAAAAGGAGGTATGATAACGAAAGCAGAGATTGGAATGATTCACTTTGAAGTTAGAGGGAAGGGCCATAAGCCAAGGAATGCAGGTGGCCTATAAAGATTGAAAAGTTTATTTCAAACTTCTGATCTCCAGAAGTGTGAGAAAATAAGTTTGTGTTTTTTAAACCCACTATGTGTGATAATTTGCTACAACAGCAATTTGAAATTAAAAATAACAAGAGAAAAACAATGTATTACATAAATGGAAGCAACGTTACAATTTACAGATGCATTCAAATCAGAACAAGTTCAGAAGACATTAGAATTACATATTCAATATCCTGTAAAATGAGCTAGTTCATTTAGATCAAGCAACAAGTTAATTCAGTTGACTATGCTGTCTACCATCAGACAACAAGATCTTAGTTTGATCTTTACTTTTCCAATCATGCTCAGGCTATCAAAGACCGCTTTATCTGCAGACCATGGCCCTCATTTTGTAGACAGGAGCCCGTGGTATTGTTCCTAATGCTATACTACTATGAGAAGTAAAATTCCCCCCACGTCTGTTTTAGTCATAAAAATGAAAGAAAAGAAGACATATTCACTCAAAGAGAAGAATAAAAAACAGACAGAATCCTGATGAAGGCACTCACTTTATAGTCAGAAGGCTTTAGTATTTCATTATAACATGGGCCATATGCTTTGGAGTTGTGTCCTCTTCTCCATCTCCTCCTTCTGCATCTCTTCTGCTTCTTCCTCCTCCTTCTCTTCTTTGTCCTTCTCCTCCTTCTTTTTCTTCTTCTCCTCCTCCTCTTCTAGGTGTCTTGGAATTCTACAAGCAGGAAACAGACCAAAGGAGCTACATGTGTTTTCCTTCAAGAAAAGAAAATTAAAAAATCCCCAGAACGGCCTGGATATCAGCAGAATTGCTGGAAGCAGTATAGGAAGCAGAGCTGCCTTGATCTCAAAGGGTGAGGCCCTAGCCTCTATGTCTTAGGGTAGAACCAGAAGCTCCTAGGTTTCAAGAGTCCGATCTTCACCATCTCAGCTCTGCAGTGTGGGGCTGCCATTCAGTTTGACCAAGAGAATGAGGCTGTTACCCAAAGCCGAAGGGGCAGGACTACCATGTGCAACAGGCAGAAGGATGGGGTCTGCCGGGGTTGAGGGGATGAATTAGGGAACAGAATTGCTGTTCTTTGTGTCTGAAAAGTGGAGCAGAACCCAGGGCTGAAGGGCCTCCACAAAGAATTCAGAGAGCATGCCCAATACCCAGAGTCTGGAGGGCAGGGCCCTTGCCCAAATGGTCCCAAAGAAGAGAGGACTATTTTCAAGTCTTGAGAACTAATGTAAATTTTTCTACTGAGTTTTGGAATTACTTGATGCCCATTATCCCTCCTCTCCCTCCAATTTTTCCCATTTGTAATGAAAATATCTACCTTGTGTCTGTTCCACTATTGCACTTCAGAAGCAGACAATTTGTAGTATAGATTTCACACTTCACAGATGAAGAGGAATTTTGCCCTAGAATGGAATATACCTAAAGCCTCACTCATGTTTGATTTAGATGATTCAGAAGATGATATTTTGGACTTGGAATTGATTTAAAACTTTTGATATGATGTGACAGGGTGAATGTGTTTTGTATGTAGGAAGAACAAATTTTGGGGAGACCAAAAGGTGGAATAGTATGGACTGAATTGTGTCATCCCAAAATACGCATTGTAAATCCTAAACTTTATGCCTGTGTTCATAATCCCATTTGGTAATGGGCTGTCATGCTAATGAGACAGGAGTAGTGTAGGGTATGTCTTGAATTAATCTCTTTTGAGATATAAAAGAGATTAAAACAAGGAAGCAGAGATAGGGAATGATAGATGCCACATCACTTGAAGAGAACCAAGAAGTCAAGGAACAAGGACCTTCCCCAGAGCCAACAGATAGAAAAAACCATCTTTAGAGACACTGCCCTGAATTTGGACTTCTAGCACCATGTATCAGTCAGTTTGTCGTACTGTGGGGGCTTGCTTGTTACTGTGATGCTGGAATCTATACTACCAATATTCAAATACCAGAAGGGTCACCCATGGCAGACAGGTTTCAGCTGAGCTTCCAGACTAAGACAGACCAGGCAAAAGAGCCTGGCATTGACTTCTAAAAAGAATGAGCCACTGAAAACCTTTTGAATAATAGCTGAACATTGTCTGATATAGTGAGAAGATGAGCTCCTCAGGTTGGAAGACACTCAAAAGAAAACTGGGGAAGAGCTGCCTCCTCAGAGTAGAGTCAACCTTAATGATGTGCATGGAGTCAAGATTTTGGAACTTTCATTTGCTGAGGTGGCATGACTCAAAATGAGAATAAACAGCTGCAAACATCCATTAATAAGCAGAACGTGGAATGCACGAAGTAGGAATTCAGGAAAATTGGAAATCATCAAAAATGAAATGGAACAGATAAATATTGATATCTAGGCATTTTAAGCATTAGTGCAGAGTACAGGGTCAGCAGAAAAGAGGAAGACCTTCAACAAGGTGGACTGACACAGTGGCTGGAACAATGAGCTCAAGCATAACAATGATTGTAAGGATGGCTCAGGATAGGGCAGTGTTTCTTTCTGTTGTGCATAGGGTCACTATGAGTCGGAACTGACTCGATGGCACCTAACAACAATTTGAATCAGACAATCTTATGGCCTACTATGCCAAGAGTGACAAGTTGAAGAGGAATCACATTGCATTCATCGTCAAAAAGAATATTGCAGGGTCTATTATCCTGAAGTATAATCCTGTCAGTGAAAGGATAATATCCACACGCCTACAAGGACGAACATATTAAAAAACACAGCAAGCATCAAAAGAGGATAGAAAGAATACACAGAATCACTATACCAAAAAGAATTGGTCGACATTCAACCATTTCAGGAAGTAACATATGATACTGGTACTGAAGGAAGAAGGGCAAGCTGCATTGAAGGCACTGGCAAAACACAAGGCTCCAGGAATTGAAGGAATACCAACTGAAATGTTTCAACAAACAGATGCAGTGCTGGAAGTGCTCACTCCTCTATTGCAAATAAATTTGGAAGACAGCTACCTGGCCAACTGACTAGAAGAGATCCATATTTATGCCTGTTCCCAAGACAGGTGATCTGAGTACAGAAATTATCAAACAATATCATTAATATCAGATGCAAGCAAAATTTTGCTGAAGATCATTTAAAAGTGGCTATAGCAGAATATTGACAGGAAACTGCCAGAAATTCAATCCAGATTTGAAAGAGGACTTGGAACCAGGGATATCATTGCTGATGTCACATGGACACTGGCTGAAAGCAGGAAATACCAGAAAGATGCTTACCTGTGTTTTATTGGTTATGCTAAGGTATTCAACTGTGTGGTTCATAACAAATTATGAATAACATTGTGGAGAATGGAAATTGCAAAACAATTGTGCTAATGAGGAATCTGCACAGGCATCAAGAGGCAGTAGTTCAAACAGAACAAAGGGTTACTGCATGGTGTAAAGCCAGGGAAGGTGTGTGTCAGTGTTGTATCTATTCACCAAACCAATTCAATCTGTATGTTGAGCAAATAATTCAAGAAGCTGTGCTCTGTGAAGAAGAACAGGGCATCAGAATTGGAGGAAGGCTCATTAACAAACTGTGTTATGCAGATAACACAACCTTTCCTGCTGAAAGTGAAGAAGGCTTGAAGCACTTAACTGATGAAAATAAAAAACCACAGCCATCAGTAAGGATTACACCTGATCATAAAAAAACAAAAATCTTCATAACTAGACCAATATGCAACATTATGATAAAGGGAGAAAAGATTGAAGTTGTCAAGAATTTCATTTTACTTGGATCTGAAATCAATACCCATGGAAGCAGCAGTCAAGAAATCAAAAGATGCATTGCATTGGGCAAATCTGCTACAAAATATCTCTTTAAAGTGTTAAAAAGCAAAGATGTCACCTTGAGGACTAAGGTGTGCCTGAAGTGGTGTTTCCAAATGCCTCATATGCATGCGAAAGCTGGACAATGAATAAGAAAGACCAAAGAAGAATTGATGACTTTGAATTGTGGCTTAGTGAAGAATATTGAATACACCTTGGGCTGCCAAAAGAATGAAAAAATCTGTCTTGGAAGAAGTATAACCAGAATGCTCCTTAGAAGCAAAGATGGAGAAACTATGTCTCATATACTTTGGACATGTTATCAGGAAGGAGCAATCCCTGGAGGAGGACATCATGCTTGGTAAAGTAGAGGGTTGACGAAAAAGAGGAAGACCCTCAACAAGGTAGATTGACACAGTGGCTGCAACAATGTGCTCAAGCATAGCAACATTTGTGAGGATGGTGCAGGACTAGGCAGTGTTTTGTTCTGGTGTGCATAGAGTCGCTAAGAGTCAGAACTGACTCGAAGACACCAAACAACAACAACGACAAGGACAACTAGTTAATATGACTATTATTTAAACTTATGCACCAACCACTAAGGCCAAAGTTGTAGAAACTGAAGTTTTTTACCAACTTCTGCAGTCTGAAATTGATAGAACATGCAATCAGGATGCATTGATAAATACTGGTGATTAGAATGCGAAAGCTGGCAACAAAGAAGAAGGATTGGTAGTTGGAAAATATGACCTTGGTGACAGAAATGGTGCTGGAGATCACATAATAGAATTTTCCAAGACCAACTACTTCTTTATTGTAAATGCCTTTTTTCATCAACATAAATGGTAGCTATTTTTTATACATGTGGATCTTACCAGATGGAATACTCAGGAATCAAATCAACTGCATCTATGGAAAGAAACTATGGGAAAGCTCAATATCATCAGTCAGAACAAGGCCAGAGGCCAACTGCGGAACAGACCATCTATTGCTCATATGCAAGATCAAGTTGAAACTGAAGAAAGTTAGAACAAGTCCATGGGAGCCAAAGTATGAACTTGAGTATATCCCACCTGAATTCAGAGACCATCCCAAGAATAGATTTGATGCATTGGACACTAATGAACGAAGGCCAGACAAGTTGTGGAATGACATCAAGGACACTATACACAAAGAAAGAAAGAGGTCATTAAAAAGACAGGAAAGAATGAAAAGACCAAAATGAATGTCAAAGGAGGCTCTGAAACTTGCTCTTGAACATCGAGTAGATAAAGCAAATAGAAGAAATGGTGAAATAAAAGAACTGAACAGATGATTTCAAAGAGTAGTTCAAGAAGATAAAGTGTCATAATGACTGGGCAAAGAGCTGACAGTAGAAAATTAAAAGGGAAGAACACACTTGGCATTCATCAAGCTGAAAAAATTGAAGAAAAAATTCAAGCCTTGAGTTGGAATATTGCAGGATTCTACAAGGAAAATATTTAATGACAGGAAGGATCAAAAGAAGATGGAAAGAATACCCAGGACGGGGCAGGACCAGGCAGTGTTTTGTTCTGTTGTACATAGGGTTGCTGTGAGTCAGAACTGGCTCAAAGGCACCTAACAACAACAAATAACTAAGACACCCTGGGTAAAAGATAATAGGTTTATTATTATTATTACAAATATCATGCAATATTGGATTCAAACTCAGGTTATAAATATGAATACTTGATTTTAAAAAACTACTCTAATACTAATCTATCTTCTTTTTTAAAATAATTTTTATTGTGCTTTAAGTAAAAGTTTACAAATCAAGTCAGTCTCTCACGTATAAACTTATATATACCTTACTACATGCATCCCCTTACTCTCCCCCTAATAAGTCAGCCCACTCCATCCTTCCAGTCTCTCCTTTCATGACTGTTTTGCCAGTTTCTAACCCCTTCTACCCTCCCATCTCCCCTCTAGACATGAGATGCCAACATAGTCTCAAGTGTCCACCTGATACAAGTAGCTCACTCCTCATCACCATCTCTCTCCAAACCATTGTCCAGTCCAATCCATGTCTGATGAGTCGTCTTCAGGAATGGTTCCTGTCCTGGGCCGACAGAAGGTTTGGGGACCGTAACCACTGGGATTCTTCTATTCTTGTCAGACCATTCAGTCTGGTCTTTTTATGAGAATTTGGGGTCTGCGTCCCACTGTTCTCCTGCTCTCTCAGGGGTTCTCTGTTGTGCTCCCTGTCAAGGCAGTCATCGGTTGTGGCAGGAACCATCTAGCTCTTCTGGTCTCAGGATGATGTAAGTCTCTAGTTCATATGGCCCTTTCTGTCTCTTGGGCTTATAATTACCTTGTGACCTTGGTGTTCTTCATTCTCCTTTGATCCAGGTGGGTTGAGACCACTTAATGCATCTCAGATGGCCATTTGTTAGCATTTAAGACCCCAGATGCCACACTTCAAAGTGGAATGCAGAATGTTTTCTTAATAGAATTTATTTTGCCAATTGACTTAGATGTCCCCTGAAGCCATAGTCCCCAAACCTCCACCCTTGCTCCGCTGACCTTCAAAGCACTCAGTTTATTCAGGAAACTTCTTTGCTTTTGGTCCAGTCCAGTTGAGCTGACCTTCCCTGTGTTGAGTGTTGTCCTTCCCTTCACCTAAAGTAGTTCTTATCTACTATCTAATCAGTAAGTAATCTTCTCCCACTCTCCCTCCCTCCTCCCTCTCCTAACCACAAAAGAATGTGTTCTTCTCAGTTTATACTATTTCTCATTTTTTTTATATAATAGTGGTCTTATACAATATTTGCCCTTTTGCGTCTGACTAATTTCACTCAGCATAATGTCTTCCAGGTTCCTCCATGTTATGAAATGTTATACAGATTCATCATTGTTCTTTATGGATGTGTAGTATTCCATTGTGTGAATATACCATAATTTATTTATCCATTCATCCGTTGATGGACACCTTGGTTGCTTCCATCTTTTTGCTATTGTAAACAGTGCTGCAATAAACATGGGTGTGCATATATCTGTTCATGTAAAGGCTCTTATTTCTCTAGGGTATATTCCGAGGAGTGGGATTTCTGGGTTGTATGGTAGTTCTATTTCTAGCTTTTTAAAGAAACACCAGATCAATTTCCAAAGTGGTTGTACCATTTTGCATTCCCATCAGTAGTGTATAAGAGTTCCAATCTCTTCATGGCCTCTCCAACATTTATTATTTTGTGTTTTTTGTGTTAATTCCAGCCTTGTTGGAGTGAGATGGGATCTCATCGCAGTTTTAATTTGCATTTCTCTAATGGCTGATGATCGAGAACATTCTATCTTCTTTGAATGGAATTGCATGTCTAAAATGCCTCAGTTAATAGCAGATTGTTTGCCTGGGGCTCCCATTGTTCATTCTCTTTTCTCTCTGTAGTCTTCAATCTTTTTTACTTATTTTCGTAAAAGGCACTTTGATTAAAATAAATACTCATCAGCTTCTCTTAAAGTGTAATGTAATACTGAACCTCACACCATCCTTTACAGAATGCAAATAATGGAAACACAAGTAATTACCATGCAGGCAATCTAAGTAAATGTTGAATAATTTCAGTGATGAGTTTTCATAATTGTATTTTCAGCAGCGTAGAACTCTTTAGAAGTAGTGTCTTACCACTTAGGTGTTCTTCTTTATTTTACTCCGTGAAATTACCTCATAATTATCTACTTGCTGTAGTTCATTATTCCTTCTCTATATAAACTGAGAAGGCCTTAAAATAGTTTTGTATTTATCATTCTAGGAGTCACATTTTTTTTGACTAAATTTATCAGCTCCATATAATATAAATTAGCCTTATCAGCACATCTATGTCTATGAGGAAATTCACAGCATATTATTTTGTAAGCCAAATAGAAACTAACTCTTGTCTATGATTACTTATGGTTCTTTAAAAACAAACAAACAAAAGTTGCTGGGAGTTGATTACAAGTTATAACAACCCCATTTGTGAAAAGTACAACTGTACTCCATAGAGTTTTCTATCAAGTGACCTTTCAGAAGCAGATGGCCATGCCTTTCTTCCAAGGGGCATTTGGGTGGGCTTAAATCACTATATTTTATGGTTAGGACTTCGGCGTTTATCTGTGCGCACCACAAAGGGACTCCACTGTTCTTTTATGTTATCACTAACAAAATTTACCTTTCTGTTTGCTATGGGCTTTTATGTTTTCCAATGCTGCTCCTGCTATTCTGGAATGGGGTACCAAAACCCCTGATTCCAACTCATAGTGACCCTATAGGACAGAGTAGAACTGCCCCGTAGAGTTTCCAAGGAGCACTTGGTGGATTGGAACTGCTGACCTCTTGGTTAGCAGCCGTAGCACTTAACCACTACACCACCAGGGTTTCCTGGAATGGGGTAGAGGGCAATAATTTCTAATGTTTTGACAAAAATGGTGGGCTTAACCTCATGTTTTTTTTTTTTTGCCAGTCATCACTATTTCAAAGTGATTTGGCCAAGGAGAGCTGTCTTTTCCAGTTGTTTTTCTTCAACTTTTTTTATTTAACCCAATGCAACAGTTATTCAAGAAGGAGCCAATTGTTTATATTATATGGCCCAAAACCTTCTAAATCTATCATTATTCTCTCAAATACATAAATTAGAAAATAAGAAAATACTCTCTCACACACGACAATCTACTGCAATTCTATTTTTCATATACTTATGAATTTTCTATATTTATGAATTTGTATATAAATTCATAGTTTACTATGAGATAATATTGATACATTGTATATATATATATTTCGAATACATAGGAATCTACTGCTTATGGTTACAGTTAATAGAAGATTTTAGAGTCCCCCAGGCGGCGGAGCCAAGAGGGAGGAATAGACAGACACTTGCATCAAGCCCTCTTTACAACAAAGACCTGAAAAAAAACAAGTGAAGCGAGTATATTTGTGACAAGCTGGGAGCCCTGAGCATCAAAGGCAAGCTTAGACAATGAACTGAGGGGCAGGGGGAGGAAGAGTCCGTTCAGAAGAGGAGAGGAGTTACTGGACCTGAATTGCAGGGAGCCCTCAGGCACCATTCCTGGTGTGGCTGTGGCAGTGGTGGAGGGCTGGTACTAGCGTTCAGCCACAGTTTCCTCAGGGAGAAGCAGCCAGCAACACAGCCTGCTCACACCTCCGGAACCTGAGGAGAACAGCTCTCCAGGCAAAACCTAAGCACTTGCATATATTTCACCGTTCCCCTCCACCCCCAGCCGGCTTCAGCGGCTTAATCCCTGGGCCTGAGATAGACCCTGGTGAGCACCTAAAGCCATCTTCCTGGCCTTGGGGAAGGAAAAAATTTGCAAATAGGGGTAAAAGAAAATTTGCTAGCTCCATTAACTGGGGGAACTCATGACAGAAGCAGCTCCTGTCCAGGCATAAACCGTCCATGGACCTTGAGCAACTTTCCCTTCTGCATGGACCTGTGTGGGCCTATTTCGGGAGAATAGGCCCTTGTTGGCAAACTCCAACCATTTCACCTATACGGTGGAGAGGTGGGTGTTTGACATTTGACATTGCTTTGCCCAATAAACAATGTCCTCCCCTACCCACATCAGGGACCTAAGGACTAGTACCTCCACTCAGGTCACCTAGCCACATGTGACAGGGGTCCAAAGATAACTGGTACCTCCCAGTCCTTACAACCAAAAACTTTGGGTGTCCACGGTCCCTCTGCAGAACCCACTCACCAGCATGCTTTAGGGAACAGAGACGCGTTTTCCTCAGAGATACTTGGGGGTTGTTTCTCAACACCCTGCCTTGTTCAGAGCATGACCCCCTTCTGCAATCAGATATCGGTATATACACCAATCACCCCTGCCCCTCAAAGACTGTAGGACAGAGCTTGTACCTCTCAGTTGATGATCAGCTACCTGGAAACCTGAGCTGAATTCATACAAGAAAACTGAATGGACTCCTAGACTGATATACCTGATAATGGCTCTGGCCAGCTGGGGACAGGACACCAGGGCTCCAAAGGCAAAAATAATCAAGCTAGCTCACTCAAGCAACCCATAGAAGTATACCAAAACAAAACAAAGCAAGCAGCTGTGACATAGCTAGTAAGCAAGCACAAACTAATACAATAACATAGATAGCTCGGAGACAACAGTCAATATCAAGTTACCTAAAGAAACAGACCATGATCACCTCAACAGGCTTTCAAAACAAAGAATCCAGGGATCTTTTAGATGAAAGTGCATTCCCGGACTTGCCAGATACAGAAGACAAAAGTTTAATATACAGAACCTTCAAGACATTAGGAAGAAAATGAGGCATTATACAGAACAAGCCAAGGAACACATAGGTAAAGCAACTGAAGAAATTGGAAAGATTATTCAGGAACATAATGGAAAGTTTAATAAGCTGGAAAAATCAATAGGCAGCAATCAGAAATTCAGAAGATTAACAATAAAGTTACAGAATTAGATAACTCAGCAGAAAAACAGAGGAGCAGAATTGAGCAAGTAGAAGCTAGAATTTCTGAACTCGAAGATAAATCACTTGGCACTAATCTATTTGAAGAAAAATCAGATAAAAGTATTTAAAAAAAATGAAGAAATCTTAACAATCATGTGGGATTCTATCAAGAGAAATAACCTATGAATGATTGGAATACCAGAAAAGGGAGGGATAACAGAAAATAGAGAGAAAATTGTTGAAGATTTGTTGGCAGAAAACTTCCCTGATATTGTGAAAGATGAGAAGATATCTATCCAAGATGCTCATCAACCTCCACATAAGGTAGATCTTAAAAGAAAGTCACCAAGACATATTATAATCAAACTTGCTGAAACCAAAGACAAAGAGAGAATTATAAGAGCAGCGAGGGATAAACAAAAAGTTACCTACAAAGGAGAGCCAATAAGAATAAGCTTGGACTACTTGGCAGAAACCATGCAGACAACAAGGCAATGGGATGACATATTTAAAAAAATGAAGGAAAAAAATTGCCTGCCAAGAATCGTATATCGAGCAAAACTGTCTCTTAAATACGAAGGTGAATTTAAGACATCTCCAGATAAACACAAGTTAAGGGAATTCGTAAAAACTGAACCAAAACAACAAGAAATACTAAAGGCAGCTCTTTGATTAGAAAATCAATAATATCAGGTATCACCCCAAGACTAGAACACTGGGCAATGCAAACAGAAGTCAACCCAGACAGGGAAATCCAAAAAAAAAGCAAGATTATAAATAAAAAATAAAAAGCCCAAAACAGGGTAACAGTGATGTTATTATATAAAAGAAGACAACACTAAAATAATAAAGAGGGACTAAGAAATGTAATCATACACCTTCCATATGGAGAGAAAGATATGGCAATACAAAGAAATAAAAGTTAGGTTTAAATTTAGAAAAATAGGTGTAAATAATAAGGTAAACAGAAAGGAGACAAACTATCCTACTCATCAAAATAAAATACGAGAGAAAAGTACAGACTCATCAAAAACAAAATCAACAAAAACAAATATGAGGAAAGGACAATATATAAAGAAAATCTACTCAGCACATAAAATCAAGTGGGAAAAAGAAACTGTCAACAACACACAAAAAAAGACATCAAGATGAAAGCACTAAATTCATACCTATCCATAATTACCCTGAATGTAAATGGACTAAATGCACGAATAAAAAGACAGAGAGTGGCTGAATGGATTAAAAAACAAGATCCATCTGTATGCTGCCTACGGGAGACACACCTTAGACTTAGATACATAAACAAACTAAAACTCAAAGGATGGAAAATAATATATCAAGCGAACAAAAATCAAAAAGGAGCAGGAGTGGTAATATTAATTTCTAACAAAATAGACTTTAAAGTTAAATCCATCAGAAAGGATAAGGAAGGACACTATACAATGATTAAAGGGACAATACATAAGCAGCTCGATGGCACTGGGTTGGGTTTTACACCAAGAAGATATAACCATATTAAATATTTATGCACCCAATGACAGAGCTGCAAGATACATAAAACAAACTCTATCAGCATTGAAAAGTGAGATAGACTGCTCCACAATAACAGTAGGAAACGCCAACACACCACTTTCGGTGAAGTACAGGATAACCAGAAAGAAACTCAATAAAGACAGGGAAGATCTAAATGCCACAATCAACCAAATTGACCTCGTAGATATATACAGAACACTCCACCCAACAGCAACCAAGTATACTTTCTTTTCTAGTGCACATGAACATTCTCTAGCATAGACGACATATTAGGTCATAAAGCAAGCCTTAGCAGAATCCAAAACATTGAAATGTTACAAAGCATCTTCTCTGACCATAAGGCCATAAAAGTAGAAATCAATAACAGGAAAAGCATGGGAAATAAATCAAACACTTGGAAACTGAACAATACCCTGCTCAAAAAAGACTGGATTATAGAAGACATTAAGCATCGAATAAAGAAATTCAGAAGATCCAATGAGAATGAAAAAACACTTCCTATCAGAACCTTTGGGACACAGCAAAAGTGGTGCTCAGATGCCAATTTATATCAATAAATGCACACATCCAAAAGAAGAAAGGGCCAAAATCAAAGAATTATCCCTACAACTTGAATAAATAGAAAGAGAGCAAGAAAAGAAACCCAAAGGCACCAAAAGAAAACAAATAATAAAAATTAGAACTGAACTAGATGAAATAGAAAACAGAAAAACAATTGAAAGGATTAACAAGACCAAAAACTGGTTTTCTGAAAAAATATCAACAAAATTGATAAATCACTGGCCAAAATGACAAAAGAAAAACAGGAGAGGAAGCAAATAATCCAAATAAGAAATGAGATGGGTGATATTACAACAGACCCAGCTGAAATTAAAACAATCATATCAGATTACTATGAAAAAGTATACTCAGACAAATTTGAAAACCTAGAAGAAGCAGATGAATTCCTAGAAAGACACTAACACAAACGGAGGTAGAACAACTAAATAGACCCTTAACAAAAGAAGAGATTGAAAAGGTAATCGAACAACTCCCAACAACAACAACAAAAAATTCCTGGTCCAGATGGCTTCACTGCAGAGTTCTACCAAACTTTCAGAGAAGAGTTAACAACACTACTACTAAAGGTATTTCAGAGCATAGAAAAGGATGGGATACTACCAAACTTATTCTATGAAGCCACCATATCCCTGATACCAAAACCAGGTAAAGACACCACAAGAAAAGAAAATTATAGACCTATATCCTTCATGAATGTAGATGTAAAAATCCTCAACAAAATTCTAGCCAACAGAATTCATCAACGTATCAAAAAAATAATTTACCATGAGCAAGTGGGATTCATACCAGGTATGCAGGGGTGGTTCAACATTAGAAAAACAATTAATGTAATTCACCACATAAATAAAACAAAAGACAAGAATCATATGATTTTATCAATTGACGCAGAAAAGGCATTTAACAAAGTTCAACACTCACTCATGATAAAAACTCTCAGCAAAATAGGAATAGAAGGAAAATTCCTCATCATAATAAAGGGCATTTATTATGTTGCCAGCAGCAACATCACCCTAAATGGAGAGAGCCTGAAAACATTCCCATTGAGATCGGGAACCAGACAAGGATGCCCTTTATCACCACTCTTATTCAACATTGTGCTGGAAGTCCTAGCCAGAGCAATTAGGCTAGATAAAGAAATAAAGGGCATCCTGATTGGCAAGGAAGAAGTAAAAGTATCTCTATTTGCAGATGACATGGTTTTATACACAGAAAACCCTGAGGAATCCTCCGGAAAACTACTGAAACTAATAGAAGAGTTCGGCAGAGTATTGGGATACAAGATAAACATACAAAAATCAGTTGGATTCCTTTACACCAACAAAAAGAACATCGAAGAGGAAATCACCAAATCAATGCCATTTACAGTAGCCCCCAAGAAGATAAAATACTTAGGAATAAATCTTACCAGAGATGTAAAAGACTTATACAAAGAAACCTACCATACACTTCTGCAAGAAACCAAAAGATACTTATATACGTGGAAGAATATACCTTGCTCGTGGATAGGAAGACTTAACATTATAAAAATGTCTATTCTACCAAAAGCAATCTATACATTTAATGCAATTCCGATCCAAATCCCAAGGACATTCTTTAATGAGATGGAGAAACAAGTCACCAAATTCATATGGAAGGGAAAGAGGCCCCGGATAAATAAGGCATTACTGAAAAAGAAGAACAAAGTGGGAGGCCTTACTCTACCTGATTTTAGAGCCTATTATACCGCCACAGTAGTCAAAACAGCCTGGTACTGGTACAACAACAGATACATGGACCAATGGAACAGAATTGAGAATCCAGACATAGATCCATCCACATATGAGCAGTTGATATTTGACAAAGGCCCCAGAACAGTTAAATGGGGAAAAGAGAGTCTTTTTAACAAATGGTGCTGGCATAACTGGATATCCATCTGCAAAAAAATGAAACAAGACCCATACCTCACTCCATGCACAAAAACTAACTCAAAATGGATCAAAGACCTAAATATAAAGTCTAAAACAATAAAAATCATGAAAGAAAAAATAGGGACAACGTTAGGAGCCCTAAGACATGGCATAAATAGTATACAAAACATTGTAAAGAATGTAGAAGAAAAACTAGATAACTGGGAGCTCCTAAAAATCAAATACCTATGCTCATTCAAAGACTTCACCAAAAGAGTAAAAAGACTACCTACAGACTGGGAAAAAGTTTTTAGCTATGAGATTTCTGATCAGTGCCTGATCTCTAAAATCTACATGATACTGCAAAAACTCAACTGCAAAAAGACAAATAACCCAACTAAAAAATGGGCAAAAGATATGAACAGACATTTCACTAAAGAAGACATTCAGGTAGCTAACAGATATATGAGGAAATGTTCACCATCATCAGCCATTAGAGAAATGCAGATCAAAACTACAATGAGATTTCATCTCACTCCAACAAGGCTGACATTAATCCAAAAAACACAAAAAAGTAAATGTTGGAGAGGCTGTGGAGAGATTGGAACACTTATACACTGCTGGTGGGAATATCAAATGGTACAATCATTTTGGAAATTGATTTGGCGCTTCCTTAAAAGGCTAGAAATAGAACTACCATACGGTCCAGCAATCCCACTCCTTGGAATATATCCTAGAGAAATAAGAGCCTTTACATGAACAGATATATGCACACCCATGTTTATTTCAGCACAGTTTACAACAGCAAAAAGATGGAAGCAACCAAGATGCCCATCCATGGATGAATGGATAAATAAATTATGGTACATTCACACAATGGAATACTATGCATTGATAAAGAACAGTGATGAATTTGTGAAACATTTTATAACATGGAGGAACGTGGAAGGCATTATGCTGAGTGAAAATAGTTGCCAAAGGAGAAATATTGTATAAGACCACTATTATAAGAACCTGAGAAATAGTTTAAACTGAGAAGAAAACATTCTTTTGTGGTTATGAAAGGGGGGTGGGAGAGGGTCATTCACTAATTAGATAGTAGATAAGAACTACTTTAGGTGAAGGGAAAGACAGCACACAATACAGGGGAGGTCAGCACAATTGGACTAAACCAAAAGCAAAGAAGTTTCCTGAATAAAATGAATGCTTCGAAGGCCAGCGTAGCAGGGGCAGGGGTCTGGGGACCAGGGTTTCAGGGGACATCTAAGTCAATTGGCATAATAAAATCTATTAAGAAAACATTCTGCATCCCACTTTGAAGAGTGGCATCTGGGCTCTTAAATGCTAGCAAGCAGCCATCTAAGATGCATTAAGTGGTCTCAACCCACCTGGATCAAAGGAGTATGAGGAACACCAAGGACCCAAGGTGATTACAAGCTCAAGAGACAGAAAGGGCCACATGAACCAGAGACTACATCATCCTGAGACCAGAAGAACTAGATGGTGCCCAGCTACAAGCGATGACTACCCTGACAGGGAACACAACAGAGAACCCCTGAGGGAGAAGGAGAGCGGTGGGATGCAGACCCCAAATTCTCATAAGACCACACTTAATGGTCTGACTGAGACTGGAAGAGCCCCGGTGGTCATGGCCCCCTGACCTTCTTTTGGCACAGGAGAGGAACCATTCCCGAAGCCAACTCTTCAGACATGGATTGGACTGGGCAATGGGTTGGAAAGGGATGCTGGTGAGGAGTGAGCTTCTTGGATCAGGTGGACACTTGAGACTATGTTGACTTCCCCTGCCTGGAGGGGAGATGAGAGAGTGGAGGGGGTTAGAAGCTTGGGAAATGGACACAAAATGAGAGAGTGAGGGAGAGAGTAGGCTGTCTCATTAGGGGGAGAGTAATTGGGAGTGTATAGCAAGGTGTATATGAGAGACTGACTTGATTTGTAAACTTTCACTTAAAGCACAATAAAAAGAATAAAAAAAAAGAGATTTTAAGACCAAGTTATAGTAAGGCCATGCCAAGAATATCTTTGAGAGGACCAAAACATATGCCTTCTTTTTAGAAGTCATGATTAGCTGAAGTTTTTCTATTACATCTCTGAAATGTATATATATGATAAAACTAAATTGCCTCGTTAAATAAAATAATCTGTAAGTCAATAAATGCTATTCTTGGAACTCATTTACATTAGGACAAATATCATCTCATACTATCTGGAGAATTAGAAACGAACTGTGTAGTTTACATATTTATTAAAAAAAAATTCTTTTTTTGTAGTTGCTATGTGAGGGTTAAGACTGTACGTTAACTTGGCTGGGCCATGATTCTCGGTGGTTTGGCAGTTATGATGTAGTTTGGTAGCTATGTAATGATGTAATAATTTCCATAATGCGATCTGATATAATGTAACACTTCCATGATGAGATCTGCTAAGAGGAACCAAACAGTTGAAAGGAAGTTTCCTTGGGGGGTGTGGCCTGTATCCAACATATGTGGACTATCTGGTAAAGGTTGATGGCTTTTGCTTGCTATAGGTCCTCATCTGACCTCCGGATCTTAGGACTTGAGCTAGCAACTTGAGTATGCTTATTTTAGTATTAGTCAGCCTCTGTAGTCTGTGAGCCAGAGGCCTGCTGTCTGACCTGCCAATCTTGGGTTCACCAGTCCCTGTAGCCACCTGAGTCAGGGGAAGACTCCAGCCTGACCCACGAACTTGGGGCTTTTCATCCTCTACAATCATGTGAGCCTTTTCCTTGATATAAATCTCTCTCTCACTCATATATATATGTACACATACATATATGTGTGTGTATATACATTTATACCTACACATGTAAGATTCTCCGATTTTGCTTCTCTAGAAAGCTCAGTCTAAGACAGCTTCATATTAAAGTTTGTGAGGAAGGGAATATATGCATAATGTGGACTAGAATTATATATAAAATGTCACCTATTTATTTTTTCTAATTGTGTAAGAAGACCTGCAACTTTTTTTCCTTCTTAATTTTGTTTATGAATGTCTTAGATAAGATTTAACTTTTGTGGAATCTTCAGCTGGAATATTTATTAAGCAAGAAGGTGTTAGCCATCTAAGATACTCCACTGGTCTCACTCCAACAGGAGAATGAAGAAAACCAAAGACATAAGGGAAAGATTAGTCCAAAGAACTAATAATGGACCACAACTACCACAGCCTCCGCCAAACTGAGTCCAGCACAACTAGATGGTGCCCAGCTACCACTACCAACTGGTCTGACAGTGGTCGCAATAGAAGGTCCTGGACAGAGCTGGAGAAAAATGAAGAACAAAATCCTAACTCACAAAAAAAGACTAGACTTACTGGCTTGACAGTGGCTGGAGAAGCTCTGAGAGTATGACCGCTGGACACCCTTTTAGCTCAGTAATGAAGTCACTCCTGAGGTTCGCCCTTCAACCAAAGATTAGACAGGTCTATAAAACAAAACGAGACTAAAGGGGCACACCAGCCCAGGGGCAAGGACAAGAAGGCAGGAGGGGACAGGGGAGCTGGTAATAGGGAACCCAAGGTTGAGAAGGGAGAATGTTGACACGTTGTGGGGTTGCTAACCAATGTCACAAAATAATATGTGTACTAATTGCTTAATGAGAAGCTCGTTTGTTCTGTAAACCTTCATCTCAAGTACAATGAAAAAAAAAAAGGTAGAACTGCACTCCATAGGGTTTTATGGCTGTGACATTTTGGAAGCAAATTGCCAGGACTTTCTTCTGAGGCACGACTGGGTAGATGTGAATTGACAACCTTTCCATTAGTTGCTGAGTGCTTAACAGTTTGTGCCACTCAGGGAGCCCCTTTCTGCAAAGACCTATTAAAATATTCATGCTCTTTAAAAAAAAGAGGCATAATTAGAATTTAACAGAATACTAGCTAGGAGAATTGATAGGATGCAGTAACAAAGAGTAGTTATCTAGTCAAAAATATAATTTGAAAAAAGATAAGGTTTGATCTGTCATCAAAGTCTGCATTAATAATTTTTTTAAGTATACAAGCAAAAATTAAGCATTACTTAAAACAGTATTACCTAGTTCCAATAAAAAGTATTAGAGAGACAATGACTACAGCCTTTTAGAAATTTCATCAACTCAAAGCAGGGTATTTTGTCAGGCTACACTGCATTTTTGGCTCTGGATAAAGCATTTTAAAGTTCAAGCTGGCATTTTAGATAAGGTTCTTAGTAGCCAATAATGTACTTGCTTAATTTTCAGTAGATATGAGAGTCTGGACCTCTACAGAGAATTTGGTTACCTGTGGTGAAATGGAAGCAAATAATTAATTTGCAAAGAGCACTTTGGGTTACCCTTTTTTATACCGGGACTACTTGGATAACATGTGTAAAGTGTTTTCAATGCATATAAAATCAATTAGGGCATTATTATGAAATGTCTTTTAATCACTGATTATGTATCTTATCTTTACTTAATAAATACTCATCGAGCACCCAATATAGGCAAGAAAATATGCTAGGAAATACAGGAAGCGAAAGGTAATCAATAAAAAATATTTTATTATTATCAGATAAATACTGATAGCTAGTTATAATAAAAAGCAGAAGTAATAAAATGTACCAGAGAATCAAAGATTATCCCTTGGGATTTCATTAAGAATTCAGTGAAGGGGCAAAAAAGGCTTTAGGTGTTTCAGAATGAAAAAGATTTAACGCAGAGAATAGAGAATGAAAACAATTTAATGCAGAGACTAGATATGGTTATAAAATTGTTAGGAAAAAAAGACAGGAAGCCAACAGTAGCTTCTGTCTTCAAATTCACAGGTTAAGCTGCTGTCCAAGGTTCAAGAGATGTATGTTGCTGCAGTTAGAGGTGTGTATGTATTACGTAGGCGTTTCCACCCTCACCTGTGATGAGACCAGCTCAGTATCTAAAATAAAAAAAAGACAAAGCTGAATTTATTGCTTACTATAAAGGAAAACCAGTGCTGCTCAGGCAGTTTCTCCAAGCAGAGTGGAGGGCAAATTTTATATAGGATTTTTGGGACAGATGGAGTTCAGAGAAGGAGCCCTGGTTGTGCAGTGGTTAAGCGCTCAGCTGCTAACAGAAGGATCGGTGGTTCGAACCCACCATCACTCTGGGGGAGAAAGATATGGCAGTCTGAGTCCATAAAGAAAGCACTACGGGGCAATTCTACCCTGTCCTATAGAGTTGCTATGAGTCAGAATTGCCTTAATGGCAGCAGGAATGGGAGTTCAGAGGTTGCCTGAATTTTAGATTTGTGAGCTGACGTCATCTGAGGTGTGTGGTCACTCTGGTGAGACTATTGTCTCTTGTTTGGCACTTAAGAGTCATGTTCATTGTATGACTCTCTTCCTGCTTGGCTGACTTTCAGACGTGAGAGGCTAGCACTGCTAAGTGGTGTTCATTCAGGCACTCATTGTTTGATTGAATTACATGGGGCTACATAATACCAGTAGTACAAAACAATCAGTCTTTTCCTAAATTTACAAGAACTTCCTAAATTTCACTGGTGACTAGACAATGAAATACATTAGTTGGAGCCTGCTTGTCTACCTGTGAACCATACATAAGTAGCTGGTTCATAGAACTTAAGTTGTACCCAGAACCCAGAGCCAAAGTACCAAAAAGCTTAGAAATAAAGCTTTTGGCCTTCTAGGCTCTATGATGTGGTAGATTGATTACAGTAATGACCTCGTTTACTTAATTTTAACCATATCACTTGCAAAGTGGTTCAAGATTAACATACTGGATGATGAGACATGTGAAGGAGAACCACGTCACTCTAGTTGTTCCAGCTGAAGCTGTCCAGAACAGTGAAAACTGGAACCAGTCAACTCATTGACCTGTAGCTGCTGGCAGACTCTTGAACAAGAGGTTAACATAGCTCGACCAGATCAGAGCGTACATCTGAAAGCAAAGTAAATGTTTATTATTGTATGCTATTGAGGTTTTACAGTTTTTCAGGCAATAAAATGACACAGGGAAACAGAAGGAATAAAGAAAATATTGAGTGCCATTAAACACAATCTACCATAAATGTGAAATTAAGTATTAGTTCATTCCCATCTGGTTGGAACATCAGGAATGGCTTCAGGATAATAATATAATTTCAAATATGGTCTTAATAGCATGTATAAATTTGATGATTATATGAAACAGAATAATCAGTGGCATATATATACACATATGCACTTTATATATAGACATGTACATACATTATACATGTATATATATACACACATACATATATATATATATGTACATACATAAATTATCATCAAGGGAACAGTGGCTTGGGACATTTGAATGTAGAGTAAGAGTACAGTGTTGAAGTTCAGACTGAAGCCTTGTTTTTGTCTTGGGCTACATGTGGGGAAAGGCAGAAATATAGAAACAATAGGTCTTGATAATTCACTGGATGTGAGAGACGCCTACATATTATAAAGAGACAAAACAATTTGAAATGCCTAAGTGACTTAGATAGCAAGCACTATGCAGAGTTAAGTATGGATAGGTTTAGTTTTCTTTGTACCATTAGAAAACATGCAGCAAGTTAGTGTTTGTTGATTAGTTACTAAATGAATTATATTCTATAGGAATGAAATTAAAATAAATGGAAAGCAGGTGTATTTGTTACAACCTAATAAGGAAGATAAGACTTTAATTAGCCATTTAACAACACAAAGAAGTATATAATTAGTGGTCCAAAGACTTGGTACACATGAAAAATGTAATCTGAGGTCAGATAAAGGAATTTCAATATAACTAAATATTATTAATATTGGGCATAATGATCAGACTTATGAGAAATTTAAATCAGAAATTGAAGGTTGTATTTAGCTAGGTAAAAGACCACAGGAAGGCATTCAAGATAAAACTAATAGGAAGGCTTAGATTCAGATGTCATTTTTATGGTGTAAATTAACACAGTTGAAAAGGAGGCTTTATTTTATAGAATAGTGAGAGATTTATTAAAAATATTGGGTGAGATTATAGACAGCCTGAATTGAAAAGCTAAATAATTTGACCTGCATCCTCTTTGACATTGTTTAAGCAGGTAGATGACAGGAGGCAATGGCTGTTTCAGAATGGCTATTTTGGTAGAGAAGCCATAGAAATAAATTGATTAGAAAATGGCTGCATTAATTTAGGTGTGTATTGAGATGTTACAAGGGGTCTGAAGAGGAAGTGGCAGGTTCATACACTACATAGTATGAAATGATTCTGGGCATGAAAGAAAGGTTGAAGTAAAAAATATTGCAAAGTATTGTCATAAAAGTCTTTGGTCTATGGGAGTGTTTAGTTTACAATGAAAACTGATAAATTCCTTACTTGTATAGGGAAACTTGGGAGAAGATATCATACTGAGAAGGAAGATAATAAACTGTTCATCTTGGTTTACTCTGAATGATTTTAAAAAGCAGTTTTGTGTGCACAAATACTGCATTTAAGAAATATGGATAGAAACATCTGTCTTAAGTAAAATACTTTTTAGAAGCATATAGTACAATGACTGGCATTCAATATTTGCGTAACTATTAGTTAAACCCTAACTTCACGATATTTCATCGTTTTATTTTAGTTCTGTTTCTCAGAATCATGAAGAATATGCCTGACCTTTTCCATATTCTAATTATTCCTTCTCCCTTGCCAGCTAAACATTGTTCATTCTTTTAATTATTCCTTGTGTGCCCTGCTTCAGTACCAGATTAAAGCATAAGATTTATTATTCATAAGAAACCAATAGAAAGTAGCCAAAAACAGAGTGTGAGGGCTTATATTTTGGCCAGAATTTAGCCAAGGTTGAAGATGGGAAGTAAAGGTGAAGTCGAAACATATGAACTAGCAAAGGGTTTGTGAGGTTTGTAAGTGCAAAGCAGGGTATACGACAGTTTAAAGGAAGCAAAAAACAAAAGCTTAGAACATTAGCTTCTATGTCGAACTAAAAATTGTAAAACCAAAGTGTCTTATTTAACAGAAGAAAAAAAAGAATAATTATTTAATAATTATTCTTTTTTTTCTTCTGTTAAAGTCCGTATCTCCGCCAAATTCAGTGAATGATAGAAAATATAAAAGAATGATGACTAGCTAACACTGCGGTAAGCCATTATAATCTGTGCACTTCTCCATCATAACCTTTTCCATTGTTTATAATTACCCTGGGGTCTGTCTGCCCCATCCACTAAAGATTCAGCATTTTGGGAAAGAGGACTGTGATTTTGCTACATTATGTCTCCAAAACTTATAATAATGGCTCATACAAAAGTAATGAATTAATGTTCAAATAACAACACTGGTTAAAAATATGGAGAAAAATTTAAACCTATAGGCTTAAATTATTAAAGATATTTTAAAAATTATTAAAGACATTTTTCACTCTCCACAAAGTTCTCTCTACATTTCCAATAAAACCAGTTAGCATATTCTACATTTCTGCTTAAGTAAATCACTCACAAGTATTTAATTGTTTATATTATGTCTGTGTAAGAAATAGTCAGCCCTTCTTTTAACTGAATTTAAAAAAAAAAAAACTTTTTTTGAGCCTTTGCTTTATTGGTTTAGCGATCCCAGTTTTCTCTTGTAGTCTCTTCTGAACAATTTTAGTCTGCATATAATATCTCTTATTGATAATTTGTATCCCAGCAGATTATTCATTTTTTCATAGGATTAGCAAAAAAGAAAATCAATAGCCTAATAGCCTAGATGAGTAAAAAAAAATGAGTAGCAGCCATATATATGTATTATCAATATATAAATATTGTTTGACTGTATAATTCCTCATTGAAGATTTTTACAAGTATATTCAGTGGGAAGGCTGGACCTGGAAAGAATGGAAGGCATAGGGCAAGAAAATCAATGAGATAGACTGCAGCAAAGGAAAGAGAGAGCAATGGTAAGACACTCAATAGGTTTTTACCGAGGGAGGCTACAGGAAGAGTTAGAAAAGGAATTACATAAAATACAAAGGATATATTTTAAATAAGTAAAATCAAACTGCTAACATGGTGTCATTTTAGATTCTTAAAAATGGGCAAGTTCCCATGCAAATCCAAAAATTAAACATATCCCCCCAGACTGCCACCAAATGTTAAACCATGGCTTTGCTTTGTCATGACTTTCTGAATAGTGTAAACTCTCTTCTGCTGTGATTTCCCTTTCTTTAATATGAGAAAAATAATGTATTCTTTATAGAAGTGCTATTAGGATTTCCATTAAGGCAAGCAAAACTTAGAAAGCAAGCTAATTATTACATACTTCAATAGCTAGTGTTCATTAAGATCACAAAGCCTCCAAAGTAGGTATTCTGCAAAATTAGCAGTTATACAAAGGAAAATTCTGGTCAAGTTCCTTGTTTCCTTTTCCAGTGCTTTATGCACATCATGGAGTCTGAAAGTTATTATAACTAAAATTTCCTACTGAGCGTAGTGTGCGTATCTGTATATATTGCGTGTATCTGAGGATATCACCATAACCACAATCAAGATAATTAATGTGCACGTTACTCTCAAAAGTTTCCTTGTGCTCCTTTGTAATTCTTCTTTCCTGCCCTTCCCTGAACCTCACCATCCTGTCCACCAGCAATCACTGGTTGTTACTGGTAACTAGATTAGTTTACAGTACCTGGGTGGACAAACAGTTAACCTGCTTATTGCTTACCCAAAGGTTGGAGGTTCAAGTCCACCCAGAGGCACCTAGGAAAACAGGTCTGCCATTTACTTCAAAAAAAAAAAAAAAAAAATCAGCCATTGAAAACCCTAGAGGACACAGTCTACTTTGACACAACATGGGATCTCCGCAGTTGGAATCGACCTGACCTCTCTCACCATAGACTAGTTTTCCTGCTTTTGAACCTCATGTAAATGCAATTATGTACTGTGTATTTTTTAGTGTCTGGCTTCTCTCACCATTTTTTTTTCTTTTTCTGTGAGATTCATCCGTGTGGCTAAATGTGTCATAGTATGTTCTTTTTCATTATTGTGTAGTTTTCTACTGTGTAAACATCATCAATTTATATAATCATGGTGATGAACATTTAGATTGTTTCATGTTTTGGGGTATATAGAATAAACATCTAAGTGCATTTTTATGTCTTTTGATGACTATAAGCCTTCATATCTATTGCACCTAAACCAACAAATGGAATAAATGAGCCTTGGGATATATATATGTTCAGGTCTGCCAAACAAGTTTCCAAAATGTTTGCAGTAATTTACACAAACTTTTATAATGTACGTGAGCTCTAGATGTTCATCAACCTTAGTGACACGTGCTCTTGTCTTTTTAATTTTTGTAGTTCTGATTTGTGGGACATGACACTTCTCTGCATGTAATTTGTACTTATCTAGTAGCTGATGATATTGAGCACCTTTTTCTACGCTTGTTGGCTATTTGGATATTCTCTTTTCAGAAGTGCCTGTTTATTTTTTTGCCCTCCCCACTTTTTTGGTTTTTGATTTGTAGTTCTTTAAAAATTTATGCACCGTTCTTATTTTATAATTTATGCATTAAAGCTAAGTTCTATCAACATCAAACTTATTATCCTTTACATATTGGCCTTTAATGTCCTATTTTAAATTATTTATCTACTTGAAGGTATAACGATGCTCTCCAAGGTACTTTTTATGTTTTGCATTTAAGTCTGTGATTCATGTCAAATTACTTGTGAAGAAGAAATTAGATATTACTTTCTACGGTTAGATATTTCATTGAGTGCCATTTATTGTAAAGGCCATTCTTTCTCCCACTGAGTTTCAGTAGCTTCTTGTCATGAGTCTGATGAGCGTATATATCTTGGTCAGTTTCTGAACTTTCTTTTTCGCGTGTCTGTTTTTCTATCTTTGGTCTATGACTTACTACCTCGATTATCAAGCTTTTGAAAAATGAGTAAGTGGTTCTTTGTATGCTCTTCAAACATGCATGTGACCCATTACATAATCCCATTTTGACAGTCTTTTTCCCCTAAGGCCACTCTTCATCCCAATTTCTGTATCAGCCAGTTACCTGGCAATACAGAGATGCCAAAATCAAATTGGAGAATTTATGAAACATTAAACTATGTACAGGTGTCGGTAGAGTAGGGAAGTCTTAAGGAAGAATCCAGTACGCTAGGTTTAGTATAACAGGGTGATTTTACCATCTCTAGGACTAAAGGGATGAGAATAAGGAGCAATTACTGGAACCTGGAGAGAAAGAAAGCTCTACAAAAAAGGTTGCTTGACAGGAGCCGAGATGCAATATAGCCAACCCATGGTAACATAGCAGATAAGGAGAAAAGAAATACGAAATCAAGCTCCCTCTTCTCTCTTATCTCCTACATGTGCTTTTCACTGGCCAAAACCCAGCAAGAAAGACAGAAAGCAGGCAGCCTATTGGCGCAGCCTTAAAAGGCTACCTTGGGGAGCACAGAGCAGATTCTTAAAATTATGGAGAATCAGATGGGGCAAATGGAAGATATCCAGCACAAATATGACATAGGAAGTCTGACATAATTTTTACTCAGCTCCAAAATAAGAATATCAGCCAAGAGAAATATCAATTCTTTGACCTAAGTCCAAAATTCCCTTAAGTTTTAGTATAAAATTTGGTAATTCTAGTGAATTAATGATCAGGGAGAAAATGGATTTTTACCATGGCTTATGCTAACTGCTCAACTCAAGGGAAGCAAAATGGTAGTTTAATTTATTGAGTGCTATAAATTGACTTAGTCCACAGCCACTTCATTACTATAAGTAATTTGTACCTAAAAATAAAAAACACCATGGAAATGAGGATTAAAAACAAAAAAAGGAAGAATGACTAGACCATGCATATAATAATTGTGCGAAAGGTTAAGCATTCAACTACTAGCCAAAATGGTGGTGGTTCAAACCCATCAAGAGGTGCCTGGGAAGAAGACAGGCCTGGCAATTTGCTTCTGAAAGATCACAGCCTTGAAAACCCTATGGAGCAGTTCTTCTCTACACACATGGGGTCACCATGAGTGGGAATCAATTCACAGCAACTAATACCAAAAAAAAATGCCAAAGACATTTTCATTCTTTGATTACTGCTGCCCCCATTTCCAGGAACAGTCACCACAGTCCAGGGGTGCCTTTATTCAATAAATTAACCTGCTTCCTCACTTACTTATTTCTTTTCCTGGTCAAGAATTGGAATGATACTGAGGTATACTAAAATATATTTTTCATGTTCTATTTGCAATCTCTTTTAACAGAGCTAAGCCCCACCAATTCTATATAGGTATTACATGCTGAAGAGGTGCCACTTTGTTAAGTATAAAGCCATCAAAGGATTTGGAGCTAGGGAATAAAGTGATGTAGTGTGGAAATTCTAACTGCAGTTTTTAGAGTCAATCAAATTGGTAGAAGAAAGCAGGAAACTATAGCTGAAGTTGTAGTTTAGGTCAGTGCTATTCAAAGAATTTTTCATGGTTCACAAATAGTCCACAAGCTATTTGTCATTGTGACAATGTAAGTACAGAAATTGAGAGAAATCATTTAGGAATTTCTAAAACAATTTGACAGTTGTATGTGGCAAAAGCTTTTTGTTAGACATTTGTAGTAGGACCATGTTATACTGCGTAATAGTTTATGGACTGCAATGCAGAAGTATTTAAAACCTAGTGATTACTTTTTTGATTGATAGATACTTTAAATTTAATTACAATTATGTAAGAAAAGTAGTTGGAAGAGGTTGAGGAATTAAAGATTAGTTTTGCAAAGGCTGCAATACTTGCTTTATTTTGCATAAAAGTTAACAATGACTATATTAAACTTGCCAAAATTTCTTTAAAATTACTGTTCCCACTACATGTCAATATGCTTCCTTGAGACTGATTGTTTTAATAAATGTTACTAAAACAAAGCATAGCTAGAGTATAGATGCACATCTTTCTCCCAGAGTGGTGTTGCCATCAACCTAATATAGATTAGGTAAATTAATAAACTGAAAGTAATTCCACTTGCCACATTAAAACTCAAAATATTTTTATACACAGTATTTGTCCAATGCATGCTTATAAGTGTTTGATATGGAGATTCACTGTTTAGTTCCTCAATATGAGTTTACTTATGACTACAGAAAACAAAACATATTAAAAGTGATTATCTATATTAGTTATCTATATGCATACCCTTCTATGAACAACATATAAAATGCTTATACTTCTTTTCCCATGTTATATTTGTTCTGATTATATTTGCTTGGATGTGATTTTATGCCTCTTGCATCTAATAAAAATGAGGTTTGCATTTTATGTCTTTGTTGTTTGTGTTTCATATTCTCTTTCTATTTTTAACATATTTTACAAAATTAATTTTCCACAATGAAATGGAAGGGCGGACTAATACTTCACCACAGATAACTTGAGAAGTACTCAAGTTATTTTGTTGTTATTGTTAGTTTCCGTTGTATCAATTCCTACTCATGGTGACCCCGTGCACAACAGAATGAAATATTGCAGGGTCCTGCACCATCTTCATGATCTTCAGTTTGCTTGAGTCCATTTTTTTTGGCCACCGTGTATTTTGAGTGCCTTCCAAAATAGGGGGTTCATCTTCCAGCACTATACCTGATGATATTCTGTTGTGATCCATAGGGTTTTCATTGGCTAATTTTCTGAAATGGATCCCTAGGGCTTTCTTCCTAGTATGTCTTAAACTGGAGGCTCCACTGAAACTTGTCCACCACGGTGACCCCACTGGTATTTGAAATACCAATGGTATAGCTTCCAACATCATCAAAAAACCAAACCCAGTGCCTTCGAGTCTATTCCAGCTCATAGCGACCCTACAGGACAGAGTAGAACTGCCCCACGGAGTTTCCAAGAAGCATCTGGCATATTCAAACTGCCGACCCTTTGGTTAGCAGCCTTAGCACCTAACCACTAGGCCACCACGGTTTAGCAACATGTAAACCACCAAAGTACATCAAACTGACAGGGGTAGTGAGCTTACAGTATTTACCCACTGCCATCAGTATTTAGTGAGTGATAATTTAGGAAATGGAACTAAAGATTAAAAAACAGTGAGGGATTTGAAGGGATATAAAAGAGGAAGAATCTTAGTAACTGATGCAGTAATCAAAAAATGGGAGGTCAGGAAAAGTAAAAGACGAAGCCCAAATTTCAGGTTCCTATGACTGAATTAATGAGGAAACAATTAAATTTTCCCTGGTGGCTCAATGGTTAATATCTCAGCTGCTAACCAAAAAGTCTGGCAATTTGAATCCACCGACTGCTCCTTGGAAACCCTATGGGACAGTTCTACTCTGTCTTATAGGGTCCCTATGAGTCAAAATCGACTCGTAACAGACTTGGTTTATTTATTTATTTTTTTAGTAAATTCAAGATGAGATACAAGTTTGGAAAAGGGATGGGGAGCTAGCAAGTTGGTTTATAAGCAACTTAAATAAAGCTTTTAATGTTGTTGTTAAGTGCCATAGAGTCAATCCAATTTATAGTGGTCCCATGTGGCAGACTAGAAATGCTCCATAGGATTTTAGGCTGAAATCTCTAGGGAAGCAGATTATCAGGTCTTTCTTTAGTGGAGCCCCTGGGTGGTTTTGAACCACCAGCCTTTCAGTTAGCAGCCAAGCTGCTTAACCATTGTGCCACCGAGGCTTCTTAAAACAATAGATGTGTTCTATATTTACATTATAGCTAAATTTTCAGTGAGCACTCTGACAAATCACAGCAGGATTTTCTCATCTGAATTTGTATGACACACAGTCGTATAAATGTCACTTAGCCTCAGGTGCTTCACAGATTTTAGTGAACTACCTTCTGTTTATCCTATTGCACTGTCTCCCAACAGTCCAATGAATAATTTTTTTAAAGGTTCAACTTGAAGACATATTTAATGCCAAGCATCATGTTGCATTTAGAACAATTAATCATTATTATTATCCTAGAATAACAAATGCTTTGAGGGATCAACATTTCTTCATGAAAACAGATTTGAAAGATGTCCACTTCCGTGTCTGAGCTCCAACATTAGAGAAGCTTTGTCTCCAATTGTGGTCCTTGGTGCATTCTATGTATTTCAAATTGTCTTTTTTTCTCAAATGTATTTGACTCAATGTGACATACTCAAAAAATTACCATGCCTATATATTTGGTTATTAATCACATTTAAGAGGTTTCATAAGGTTCTTTCTGACCTTGGCTAATGAAATCATATAATGTCTCATTCATTTATTAAAATCTCATGACAGCTTATTATTATCATTTTTTATCATTGTTTAGATATTTATTTTGCATTTATTTGTGTGATTATATCATATGCCTCTGTGTTCCCGATGGTACTGGATAGTTCCTGAGGAAATGGCTCCTGCCTATGTGTACTCATTCTTAGTACCTCCCACACTGTCTGGACAGGAGTGAGGCTAAATAAATATTTACTGTACAAATAAATAAATGATGGACTTTATTAAACATACAGTCTAATGTTCAGAACAATATGCTTATTAATTAGTGAATCCCACTTGCTTGTTTGTTTTTGTCTGTCTGTCTTGGAATCCTAAAATGGAGAAAATGAAGTAGTAGTTATTATCTTTAGTCAGTGCTGCTCACAGATCCTGTTATTAATGAAAAATTCATTTTCTTCTTCTGCAAAGATAACTAGCCCAGTCTTAGAAGAAAATCATTTTCAATTGTTTTTTTTCCCCCCCCCCAGTTATTTGAAATATGGTCAGGAAGCTCTCTTTCATTTAAAACATTCTCTCACTACCTCCATGCCATTCTAAACCTTTCATTAGTTCCCATATCTAAAACAATCTTGTTTAAAAGTTGTATTCAAGTGGGATACAGATCTCAAATTCTCATAAGAAGAAAAAAAAAAAGAAGACCAGGCTTAATGGTCTGACTGAGACCGGAGGGACCCTGGAGCTCATGGTCCCGGACCCTTTGTTAGCCCAAGATTGGAAGCATTCCAGATGCCAACTCTCCATACAGGGATTGGACTGTACTATAAGATAGATAAAGATACTGGTGAGGAGTGAACTTCTTGGCTCAAGTAGACACATGAGACTATGTGGGCAGCTGCTTTCTGGAAGTGAGATGAGAAGGAAGAGGGGGACGGGTGCTGGTTCAATGGACACAGGGAATACAGGGTAGAGGGGAGGAGTGTTCAGTCTCTTTAGGAGAAGAGCAGCTAGGAGTACATAGCAAGGTGTGTATAGCTTTTGTATAAGAGACTGACTTGATTTGTAAACTTTCACTTAAAGCACAATTTAAAAAAAAGGGTGTATTCAACTTATCTTGTATTTGCTAATCTAGTGACTGCTGCTTTCCAGGAAATGTGGTTGCAATTTCAACATTTATTAGGGAACAGTGAGGCTTATCTACATGAATTACTTTTCTCCCAATAAAACAAATAAAAAGCATTACTTGGGTTCAAAATATTATGAGTAATTTTGTATAACACTCATATTGTTTTAATGTATTCATGCCAAATTATACCTAAGAGTATTTCATGATTTCTGAAAGTGGGAGGTAAGCTTACATTTTTTGCTAAATGAGGTTTGAGGGCTGTTTGTTCACTCATAAATATTCATTGCCCACCTGCTGGGGCTGGACATTGAGTATGCAGACTTACATCATGAAAAAGACATAATTACTTTCCAGAAGGCTAAAGGTCATGATATCAAACAGAACATAAGCCCTTATGACTTAAAAAAAAAAAAAAAACTTTTGTGTAAATTACTGGATAAAATCTGTGTTATTAAGTACATGTATAATTATATTGGAAAAGTGTTTCTTAATGTTTGGAATTTTAAAAAACAGCTTGAAAACATATCAAAAAGAACAAGCATAAGGGAAAAATCAATAGATAGGGTATGATTTAAAATTATAATGTAAACATGACCTTATCATGTTTCAAAATAAATATTTCTTACACATTAGGAATTATAACCTTTTAATTGTATATAAGCATATAAGAATTCAACATTTACATGGAAAGACCACAGTGATGTTATGAAAAATAAGCTTCATATGTCAGCTTACATTAGAGAAATGTAAAAATTTGATAAACCAGTTTATGAAAATATCACCTTGGTAAAGATCACAAAGAATAATTTTCTAAAAAAAAAAAGAGCACATCAAGCGTTCAATCTTTTTTTTAATGGTGCTATTAAAAATTTTTTTTTTTAATTACCATGCAGATATATTCGGCAAAAGAACCTATTTCTCAAGTTTTAATTTAAACTTCTAGAAATTAGACATTGTCACTATGTCCTTTCAAATGAGCTTAGTTGCTAAACTAGGATTTACACTCCATTGTGTATTAGTATGAGAGCAGACAGTATGTTTTCCAATGCTATGTTTTTAAACCTAATGGGCCCATTATAACCAATGTGGTGACAAGTCAAAATTTTTGCTGAATGCTGTAATAAGCTGTTCTTAAGCTTGGACTTTAAGGAATTCTAGAAACATTTCCACCTTCTTGTTTACATCCAGAGATGCTATCACCCCTCCATCATATCCCCATCTCAGTAGCAATTGCACAACTCTGAGGAAAGTTGAATATAGGTGTAAATAAAATATACAATTTGGGAAATAATAAATGATAAATATGTGTATTCTACTTGTTTGTTCCCCCCACTTTCACCTAAAATTATGTTTCATTTAGCCTCTAGTTTCCAGTATACTTATTAGTCTATGACCAAGGAGGTTGCAGGAACAAAATTTGATAGTTTTAGAAGGATAAACTAAACGTGGAAACACAAATCACAGTGTTTTCCCTGTATGTGAAGGTAATTCCTCTGTTCACTCTTAAGCCTTAGATAAGAGGTTTGATTTAAAATATATATATATATCCCCAGGCATCTGTCAGTTTGTCATATGGTGGCTTGCATGTTGCTGTGATGCTCGAAGCTATGCTACCAGTGTTCCAAACACCAGAAGGGTCACCCATGGTGGACACGTTTCAGAGGAGCTTCCAGATTTAAGCAGACTAGGAAGAAGGACCTAGCAGTCTACATATGAAAAAATTGACAGAGAAAACCTTATGAATAGCAGCAGAACACTGTCTGGTTGGAAGGCACTCAAAATAAGATGTGAGAAGAGCAGCCTCCTTAAAGTAGATTCGACTTTAATGGTGTGAATAGAGTAAAGCTTTTGGGATCTTCATTTGCTGAGGTGGCATGACCCAAAATGAGAAGAAACAGCTGCAAACATCCATTAATAACCAGAACATGGGATGTGCAAAGTAATAATCTAGAAAAATTAGAAGTCATCAAAAATGAAGTATTATAATGAAATGTGCAAAGGCCTGGAGTTAGAAAACCAAAAGGAAAGATCATGCTCAGCATTTCTCAAGCTGAAAGAACTGAAGAAAAAAATCCAAGCCTCAAGTTGGACACTGAAGGATTCTATGGGAAAAATATTGAATGACACAGGAAGCATCAAAAGATGATGGAAAGAATACACAGAGTCACTGTACCAAAAAGAATGGGTCGATGTTCAACCATTTCAGGAGGTAGTATATGATCAAGAATTGATGGTACTGAAGGAAGAAGTCCAAGCTGTGCTGAAGGGAATGGAGAAAAACAAGGCTCCAGGAATTGACAGAATAGCAACTGAGATGTCTCAACAAACCGGTGCAGCCCTGGAGATACTTACTCCTCTTTGTCAAGAAATTTGGAAGACAGCTCCCTGGCTAACAGAATGGAAGTGATCCATATTTCTGTCCATTACAAAGAAAGGTGATCCAACCAACAGAATGTGGAAATTATCAAATAATATCATTAATATCACACACAAGTAAAATTTTGCTGAAGATCATTCAAAAGCGGTTGCAGCAGCACATTGACAAGGGACTGTCAGAACTTCCAGCTGGGTTCAACTGATGTCAGATAGATGTTGGTTGAAAACAAAGAATATCGGAAATATGTTTACTTGTGTTTTATTGACTATGTAAAGGCATTTGATGCTGTAGATCATAACAAATTATGGATAACATTGTGAAGAATGGGAATTCCCAAATACTTAATAGTACTCAAGAGGCAGTCCTTTGAACAGAACAAGGGGATACTGCATGATTTAAAGTTAGGAAAGGCGTGCATCAGGGTTGTATCCTTTCATCATGCTTATTCAATCTGTATGCTGAATGAATAATTCAAGAAGCTGAACTATATGAAGAAGAATGGCATCTCAGGACTAGAGGAAGACTCATTAATAACCTGCCATATGCAGATGACACAACCTAGCTTGCTGAAAGTGAAGAAGACTTGAAGCACTTACTGATGAAGATCAAAGACTACAGCCTTCAGTATGGATTGGTCCTCGGCATAAAGGAAACAAAAATCCTCACCACTGGACCAATAAGCAACATCATGATAAATGGAGAAAAGATTGAAGTTGTGAAGAATTTAATTTCACTTGGATCCACAATCAATGCCCATGGATGCAGTGGTTAAGAAATCAGATGATGTATTGCATTGGGCAAATTTGCAGCAAAAGGCTTCTTTAAAGTGTTGAAAAGCAGGGATATCACTTTGAGAACTAAGGTGAGCCTGACCCAAGCCATGTATTTTCAGTCTCTTCATATGAATGCTAAAGCTGGATGATGAATAAGGAAGACTGAAAAAATGACGCCTTTGAACTATGGTGTTGGTGAAGAATACTGAATATACCATAGACTGCCAGAAGAATGAACAAACCCATCTTGGAAGAAGTACAGTCGGAACGCTCCTTAGAAGGGAAGATGGCAAGACATAGGCTCATGTACTTTAGACATGTTATCAGGAGCGACAAGGAAGGACACCTTGCCTGCAAAAGTGGAGGGTAATTGAAAGAGAGGGAGACCCTCAATGAGATGGATGGACACAACGGGTACAACAATAGGCTCAAGCACAGCAAAGATTGTGAGGATGGCGCGGGAATGGGCAGTGTTTCATTCTGCTGTACACGGGGTTGCTATGAGTTGGAACTGACTCGATGGCACCTAACAACTTTATATATATATATACATGTATATATGCCATACACACACCACCCACCCATGATATGGCCCAGAAGAAATCTTGTCCCTTTCCAGCCTAGCAAAAGATGGGAAACGGGAGTGAAGAAGTATAGGAATTCACATTTATTCTTAGATAGTAGATAATAAAGGTGTAATGTCTAAGGTAGCTGTGGGAAGACCCAGAAGCTTAAGCACACTCTTTAACGTTATATAATTAATCCCTAAAACCCAACCCACTACCATTGAGTATATGATTATATATATAAGCTGTGTGTCTGGGGAGAAGGTGTCATTACATCAGTGAGATTAGTTCTAAATTTGTCTTAGTGGAGTCTTTGAAGTTCACAGATATTATTTGGAAATAGAGGGGAGCCCAAAGACAAACTAAAAAATTAACTGTAGAAGAGCAGAGCTTCTAGGCAGGCCTTGTTATCTTTCCATAAGAACTTAAAAATAATTTTAAAATGTAAGTGCCTAGCTCATATAAATTAACTTTTGATTTACTCTGACAAACTAATACTCAAATGCATAAATGATAAACAATGCATTATATGGTAAAGTATAATAAGTAATATATTAAAAAAAATTACACCATCAATATTATATAAACATTGTATTATGCCACATACGTACAGACATATATATAAATACATACAAACATATGTGTACATACATGCTTATGTGTATGTTTGTTTATATACAGAAACATATATTATGCACTTCATTCAAATACTAAGTTACTTGAATCTACCATTCAGAATTTTTATGGTTTTTGGAATTAGCATTTGGGATTTTATACATCATACAGAGAATAGCCTCAGAGTTCTAGATTCAAGCCAGAAAAGGCTTTTTAAAACGACAAACATATTAGAACCGTGGTGTAGATGTTAATGAGAAAAAATAACACTGGCGCATGGTGGTTACTGCAGCACTTCTGAGTGCTTCAGAGACATGCGGACAATATTTAAGTTCCATTGAAACATTTAGTACTAGAATTGGGTGGGCTTGTTTTATTTAGTGGAGCCCTGGTGGCTCAGTGGTTAAAAGCTCAGCTGTCGACCTTTCGGAATCCACCAGCCACTCCTTGGAAACCCTCTGGGGTAGTTTTACCCTGTCCTATAGAGTCTCTGTGAGTCGGAATCCACTCTATAGCAATGGCTTTGGGTTTTTTTTTTGTATTTGCCAGTTTGCGTTAATTTCCCAAACTCCATTGCCACCTAGTACATTAAATTAAGCAATTGCAGTCCTTTTTGAATGTGCGGGGTGATCAATGTCTTACTGGCTCTGATTGGTTCTTGTCTTCTACTTCGGTGTATTGATCAAAACCAAATAATGGGGGCTGGTGGATAGGTATCAGTTACCAAAAACCCAAACCAGTTGCCATCAAGTCGATTCGGACTCATAGCAACCCTATAGGACAGGGTAGAACTGCCCCATAGAGTTTCAAAAGAGTGCCTGTTGGATTCAAACTACCCATCTTTTGGTTAGGAGCTGTAGCACTTAACCACTATGCCACCAGGTATCGGTTAAGTACTACAAAATTCAGAAAAATTCTTAGAAAGTGCACTGCTCAGGTATATAGAAAAATGCTTCACATATGTTACAAAGGCCCAGCAGAGAAATATCACCATTAATGTAAGACCTCTTTTGTAAGTTCAATGTCTTAAATCCTGATTTTTTTTTTTTTAATAACACTGCCTCATAGAAGGAGTAATTGGCAGTGATTCATAAGCCAAATTCATAGAACATCATCAGTGACCTGGGGAAATATGTTTTAATAGAGGAATTATTACCACCCCTATCAAGGAACAATAGAATGAAAATTTCAGGCATAGTGGTGTTTACACGGGAGTAACAACTGTGAATATTCAGTTATGTGGACACTGAAAATTTTTCTGAACTCTCACTGTTGGATAAACTCATAAGGTATGAAGAATGAAAGTAAGTGAACTTAAAAGCATTAGGGTATAGCTGTCTTCAGATTCGAGATTTAGAGACCCACATGAGAGACTAGAGTTGATACAAGTTTAGTTCCACCTCTTTAAGTGGACATCCTTATCCTTGCTCCACCTTTCCTCACTCCAGCAAGTAAGTCACATCACCCACGGGGTGAAAAAAAATTACTTTCCAGACCTGTATTACATTCTAGATTGGAGATCCTGTCTCCTAATTTGCTAATCCTGTGGGGATCAGACACAACGATATCATGTCGCCATGTCACGAACATGTGTAACCATCCCTTAACTGTCCCGGAACATCTGGGATCCAGGAAATCCCTGTGGCAGAGAAGGACAATGATGGGCACAGGTAACTATAGACATAATTGTCAATTACTGAAAACCAAGAGGAGTGATAAATTGCTAACAAAGGCGTGTCTGCTCCCTAGAACACTAAATTTGTCCAGTTTCCACATAACAACAGCTTTAGAGGATACCAAAAAAAAAAAAAAAATTGTACAGTAGAAGAAAAAAAGCTATTTAGATGTGTTATGTTTACATATGTTTTTCTTCTTAGAAAAAGTGAGTAGAGGAAAAAGCCTATACATAAAATTGGTTTCAAAATCCTAGATTTAAATATTAAAACTGGATGTAAATATTGGATTCTGTAAATCAGGAAAGACAACAGTGGGTAAACCTACAGGGATCAAAACCACTAACCTGAAATTTTATCCATTGTTACTGGCATGGTAATTATGTTTTTAACATTCCAAAAAAACCCCTCAAATCCGCTGCTCTTGAGCCCATTCTGACTCATAGTATCCCTACAGGACAGAGTAGAACTGCCCTACAGGTTTTCCAAGGCTGTAAATCTTTACAGTAGCAGAGCGGCTGGTGGGTTGGAACTGCTGACTTTTGAGTCCAACCACCAAACTTTTGGTTAGCAGCCAGAGCTTTAATCACTGAGCCACCAGGACTCCCTTTGAAGATTCCAGGGCAATATACGATAGACCTAAAACTAAGGCTATAAGTGTTGGTTTACTCTTCTTTTTCATGATAATAATTACCAGAAGATAAAATATATATGTTAAGAATTCTCAATTATGTGTATAAAATCAATAACTTATTAACTAAACCACTAGTTTGGTAAATATGAACAAAACTCAATTTGCTAATGTGTTATTAACCAAATAATAGAATTTTAATGCCAGGAGGAAATTAGAGATTTATTTTAAAGGTCTAAATGTCATCTTATTTACTCTTCCTTCTTCATTTTCTTTCCACAGAAAACACTATTCTCAATAAATTTTATACAGAATTACAGTTAAAGAAAGGAGTCAAGAGAATCTTTGTTTGAAATGGACAAGGCAGGATGGTAGTAAGTTACTACCTTTTCAGCTCTTTTCTATTCCTCTTCTAGCAGGTTCTTGTTTGTTGTGGGTGGTAGGCAGTAACCCTGGGGAAAAAAAAAGTTTAAATTAGTGATCTAATTAAAACTGTTATTTTATAATTAAGGAAACAGAGGCAAATAGAAACTATCCTTGAGCTATTGATATTGGATTTTAGAACTACATTCACATTATTAAAGGATTGATTGCAATCATTTTCTTAAAACTTTCTGCACTGAAAGTCCGAAGGAAAAATGATGTACTAGTAGTAAGAACAATATGCTGAACAGCGTAGTATAGATTTGTGCTTTTTAATACATTGGATATGCTGTTATTCCTCACTCTCAAGTCGAATCAATTTAAATTTTGTATTGGGTGGAGTTCAATTATCAGCATTTTCCTCTTAGCCCCTGCTTTTTAATATGACTACACATAATGGTTCAAAATTATGTTTACTCAATCTTTAGTTATGTAACCGCTAGAGTTTTATTTGAAGCAAGGCAGCAATAAATCTATTGACTTGCGTTACCAACACGCATTAATGTGAGAAAACTAATCTGAAGAAATACTGGAATATGGTATTGAATATGTGTCCTATCTTATAAATGGTAGTTAATTATACTATTACTTGAACCTGTTTTCAGTCAGTTGGTAATTTTAAAAATCCATGAGTTGGAATCGACTCGATGGCAACAGGTTTTTTTCATAATGAAAATATTTATCAAAGTGGCACTAAATATTTTCTTAAATCATTACTTTTACAAATGTTCTTTTGGATTTTATATTTTTATATCAACAAATATGTAACAATTCACTTTTTATTAAAGGTCAAATATAAATGTTATTAAAAAGTGAGTATATAAATTGTTAGCAACTTATTCTACAAATACTTGTTAAAAACTTTTGTTCAAGGAGCTATAAAGATGAAACAGGTAAGGTACTCATAGCGTGGCCCAATCTCACAGGAAAAGAAGGACGTGTACAAAAATTACTAAATACAAGAATGTGAAAAATACCTTAAAGAAAGTGTGAATTCAATCTATAAAGACTCAAGAATGTGAGCCATTGCTTCTGACACTGGGATCTGAGAAGTTATCATGAAGAAGGAAGCGTTATGTTCAGAATTTAAAAGGTAAATGCAGAACTGGATTGTGAGGGCAAAAGAGAAGAATATTTCATTATAGTTGTGCCAGGTCACCTAAGATTAATGCAGAAGCTAAAATTAGCTCCTAACATCTTCTTTTCTCTTCTTGTTTATAGGAAAGTAAAAAATTGAAGGACTGGAAGGAAGCGAAGAGATAAACTAGCCTAGGCATTTTTTATTTTATAGAGGAATATGTTCATTTTCAATATGCCCACATAATTTTCCCAAACTCTTGTAGCTAATTAAAGTGAAAGCCGGATCTAGAACGTAAGGCTGAATGCGTATCATGTATTTAGGATCTATAGAAATTATACATGTGTCTGACTCAGTTCTCTGAACATTCCCGGCTTGAAACCCCCTTTGTCCATCTTAAATCTTCCATCTCATTTGGTTAATGCCTCCCCAGGGAAATCTTTTCTAATCCTCTCAAGTCTTCTAATTACAAAGTCTCCTCCCATATGTTCCCTTTTTATGCTGCACCTAAACCCAAAAACCCAGTGCCCTCGAGTCGATTCCAACTCACAGTGATCCTAAAGGACCCCTCAAATTAATTTACTATTCTGAATCTGCTTGATTAAAGTATAAGCTTCTCCATACCTTAAACTCTGCCATCTATTTGTTGGCACTTCAAAATGCAGCAAGACATTTAATACTTAAAGATGGCCAATCCACCTTTTCTTAATGCATACAAAGTTTTAAACTTATATACTGATTTATATTGTTCTTTCACTGTTTCAAGTGCACAGCTTTGTTTTGTTTTTTTCTCACGAAACAGATTATTTGTCATTTAAAAAGGATGTTACCTCTTAGCACAGAATCAGCCACTGCTGCATGCTTTCAAATAACACCGATTGATTGACTTGTGTAAGTAGTATTTCTTTTATTTATTAAGCTATAATGTAATAGTGACCTTTATGAAATCCATGATTTAATATATACTTCCCTCAAATTATATTCAATGAATAATATCAATTAAATTAAAGCTGATATGTTATTCAAATAAATAGCTGAATAATAAAAAATTGATTATAAATAATAAAAATAAATAATAAAAAATTGTTATTGAATGCATTTATTCAATTAAATATTACTTTTTCTCCAATAGAAGCTATTATGTAATTACAAAGCCTAACCTGCCTTCTTCATTTCCGACAGAATAATCTGAAGCACGTTCAGCTCTGTAGAGTTTTTGTCAACTCTATAACCGAACAGCTACCTGAAAAACCAATGACTTTTTAAAACACCTTTTAAAGATTTGCAGAGTAATTAACCTATGGGACATTCTATCCACTGCGAATTGGCTGAATAGTGAATGAAATTTCGAAACATGGTTGTTGAATCAACTGATGGATCAATCCATCAATCCATCAATCTTATATTATTGTAGAATTCTGAAAAATTTGAGGAGTAAAAAATGCTTTATAATAAATAGAAAATATGCTTGGATTTCTTATAATGCATGGATTCCTGTACCTATTGTATAAATGGCAAAAATGGTAAGTTTGCAAGTGAATTAGCATTTCTAGTGTCTAATCTCTACCTTTAGGAAAACTGGTTAGTGCCACAATTTCGAAGGTTTCACCCTGAGTCACAAAGTGAACTGATACTTCACTCACTAAAGGTCCACTTCATCCCAAGTGAGTTGGTAGTTTAGCGTACAGAGACATAATTACCACATAAAAATTGGTTACATGAAGGTCTACCATATTTCTAAAACACGTACGTAAAAAATGTTGCTGCAATATATAAGTATTTCCTGAAAGTTTTTTTATATGTATATTTTCCATTCATTATACTCAAAATAATTTAAAATATATTTTTGCTATGATGGTTTAACATTTTTCTGCTTGCAACATGAAATCCAGCTTATTTGTATATCATCTCAACTTCATAAATATCACCCAAATTCCTGTAATAAATGCAATTTAAAATATTAAATATTAATAACAAATACCTAGCATAGCACTATAATAAAACATTGTAACAAAGGCCTAGCTAGTTTCAGGAGAAAAAGAAAATGAAAGAAGTAAGACAATTGAAAAAAAGAAGAATAGGCTACGGATATTTGAACACAATGTGGTGGTCTATATAAAACATTTTTTAAAAAATCTTATTTAAAAACAGAACTGATAAAATAATTTCTGTAGTCATTGAATAAAAAAATCAGTGTATGAATACGATAGCCTTATTGCATACAAATAATTCCTACTTACAAAATATAATAGAAAAATTGTTTATGCATACAAAAAAAAGGAAAAAGCTTTATAGAGAAAATAACCAAACCCTTTATATATTGAGAAATATATGTTGTTTAAGTTTGAAAAAACTAAATATTTTACAGATTTTAATTATCTACACAATAATTCATACACGCAAAGACATTCATCAAGTATCTCCAGGATTTTTTGTGGCAAATAATATTCTTATTGGAATACAATGCTTAAAGAAGAAACAAAAAATACTGAAAACACTGGATGAGACGCATTTAAGAATGTTCATTATAACATTACAAGAAAAGCACAAAAAAAGTGTTTGAAAGTCTATCAATGCCAAACAGATAAATTGTATTTCACCTTAAGATGACCTAATTTACAACACTGAACATTAACCACATCTATATTTGGCATCAAAAACATTATGTGTAGTAAAAATATTAAACAACGGTACTATATGGTTCCATATAAATAAAATCCCAGCACATACTTGTAAAAACATTTTTAAAAGGAGAATTAAACAAAAAAAATTAAACTCATTATTGCCTCTGGAGAGAGAGGAAAGAGAAGAGGATTTATGAAATGAACAGACAGAACTTATAAATATATACTTATATATGGGCCTGGGTGTGTGGCAATTATTAAAATGTATTAAAACTTAATCCTTTTTCAATATGCAAATGCTATTTTAAAAGTGGGATAATATGGTTTAAATGGAAAGTTAGACTGATGGTTGAAAAAATATTTATTTATAGTAACATCACTTTAGAATTTGAGGCTTTCTGACAATTTATTTCTTTATATTTAATATGTCTATGATTCAGTATTCTTTTTTTGATGTTCTTGACATTGCAAAATTTTTCATCAACACTTCCACTAATTTAATTTTATGCTTACAGAAAAGGTCAGGCAAAACTAACTAAAACAAGGATTTTACAACTGCCTTGAATATTTTTTTTTGAATATGTAGCACATTTACTTTTTTAAAGTGCCTAGTTTGTCTGCAGTTCAAATCCACCAGGCTCCCCTTGGAAGCTTTATGGGGTATTTCTACTCTGTCCTACAGGGCTGCTATGAGTCAAAATTGACTCTACAGCAATGGGTTTGCTTTTTTTGATTTAGTTTGTACTTGGAAACCCTGGAGGCGAATGCGCTCCTTGGAAGCCATATGGGGCAGTTCTACTTTGTCCTATAGGGTCACTATTAGTTGGATTCCGCTCAACAGCAATGGGTTTGGTTTGGCCTTTAGTTTGTACTTGGCATATAGCAGGTACTCAGTAATGTGTAATTGTTCAAATACTATTATATCATAAAATTCAAAAGCTTTTTGCAAATTATAAAAAAAAATATGAACATGGGAGCAAAATTGACAGCATTCATGGTTAGAAGTCTAACAACTGCTAGCAAACAAAAGTAGCTTTCATCACATAGAGATAACTAAGTACTGGGCTGCAGTTGGGATCTTGGAGAGGTGCCCATAAATAGCACTTAACTTCTCCATTCTGGTACTGAACCCAGAGAAAAATAAGGACAAGACATAAACTACAAAGATGTAGTTTTGACCCACCTTTATTAAAATACAGTTGAAGTTTGATATAAGTAGTTTATAATCATTGGTGTTTGCACTTCCTAATACTGAAACCCAGATTATAAAAACTCAGTGCGTCATTTAGGGAAGGTTAATTACTGCCAAAACTGGGTGAAAGAATTAGTTGTATCATATTTCCTGTTCACATAACCCAACCAAACCAAAACCATTGCTGTTGATTCAATTCTGACTCCTAGCAACCCTATACGATAGAGTAGAACTTCCCCATAGAGTTTCCAAGAAGAGCCTGGTGGATTCAAACTGCCAACCTTTAGGTTAGCAGCCGAACTCTGAACCATTAGGCCACCAGGGTTTCTTTTTGCATAATAGCCAAGGGCAAATGCAGAGATTGGTGAAACCATCTGCCTCCTGGCCTGCCATTCGGGAAATCAGGTTTTTAGAAGCAGTACTAGTTTCAACAGTTAGCTTCCAAATTTCCCAGGCCATCAACTCCACGCTGCTGATAGGGGAAAAAAAAAAATATATATATATATATATAAAAATACACACACACACACACACACACACACACTTGTTTGGTTATGGTTTTTGTTGTCATTGCTTTTTTTTTTTCCCCTGGAAGGTTTCATGTCAATTGCATACACCTTCCTTTTAAACCCACCAAACCCATGGCAAATGAATCGATTCTGATTCATAGCAATGAAATACCAAGAGCTTATTCACAGTATCACTTCTAAATGCAAGAGAAGCTGGATTCTTCACTAGTTGTGGAAGCACATAGGAAGAAGAGAAGTAAAGAGGTATTGGTAAATAGTGACAAAACTATGGCCCCCACACAGGTGTAGGCTTCTCCAAGAAGAGTTCTTACACCTGGAAAACTAGAGCAGAAAACTTTCTGTAGGCAGATTAACTCACAAAATAAAGGCAAAAGGAAGGCTGAGCTATGAATTTCCCTTTTTACTTTCAAACTCAATAATCAGGCCAGTAGTAGGCGGAGACAGGCCAGGCATATTTCAATTAATGACATTCTTGTCAGATGGAAGTAAACAGCAGCAGTATTCCAGAAGCATCTCTCCCACTTAGAAAAAAAAGTTTCTTTTTTTTTTTTACTTCTTTTGTATTAAAAGATAGTATATTGTAAAATTAAAAGCCACGAAGGAAAAACAAAATTTTTTAATTAAGTGCATTAAAAACAACACTATCATTTCATCTCTTTCTTTGGTAAATACAGTATCTAGAGAACGTGATGCACATGAGAAAATATTTTCAAATAGTAGAAGTTCCTCCACTGGTAATGGAAAGAAAACGCAATTACTTTTGCTATTTTAATTGTTAATACTCTCCACGAACACCTATATTCATTGTTCTTATACATGATTTTTTCAGCTACATACGAATTCAATGGAGAGTTAGAAATTATTTGACTGCCAATATTAGACAACTCACAAAAAAATGTGTATTAAAAATGTAAGGGGTTTATTTTTCTCATACAAAAATCGGACTACTTATAAGCCTTCCAAGGCTATTATATGGCCGAGGGATGGCATCAGAGTTCAGACACTTTCCATCTTTCCACACTGTCCTTTGGTAAAATCACCACAAAGATCTAGTAAAGCAAGAAGAAAGAAATTTTCGACATATGTTCCAAGAGACAGAAGTGGGAAAGGGGCAAGCATACTGCCAGAGCTGTGTCTGCCCCAGTCTGAGAAATGTTACAGAATTATCAGTGTATTTTGACATTACAAATGAATAAAATCATTGAAAGCTTCACCTTTTCACAGATTGGCTAAAAATGGCTGAATCACTGTGATTCCACATTCCAAGGTGCCTTTCTTAATGATATTGGTAAAAGTTTCAGTAAGGCAGATGGCAGTTGACAGTCAGGAGGGTCTTCACTGATTCAAGAAATCTTACTGTTTACTAAAGGCTAACAGAGAAAGATAAGAGTGGAAAATATGTGGGTCTTTTGTGCTGTAAGTATTCGTTCATATGAAAGTTTTCCTGGAAGATGTTTTCCAGGATTGTCCTAGCTATTGTTTTTATACCTCAGGGCCCAGCTGATGTGCCCTTGTTAGTCCTTGTGAGTCCAACTGGGTGTGCTCAAGGACAGGGAATAAGAGTTCCAATTTTAACTCCTAAGTCAACCCTGACATCTTTAGGATGTTGGCCTTTCACTTCATGCTTATCTTCTCATGAATGTAAAATCACTGTTGCAACATGAGTTACTATGCCCATGCTCCAGGAAAAAAGAAGGTTGGGGGTTGAGGGAGTAGGGAATGGGCCAAGGATAAGATGCTTTCTGCAATACTCTTTGCCTTCTTTTTTTTAAGAGGGAGGCAACAACATTTCAAAGAAATTCTGTGTAAACTAAGTTCCCACAAATGAATAAAGGACCCATCCATAGCTGTAAGAAGAATAGGACGATGAGTATTTTTTAGCTGCAAACACTGTAGACATAAATCTATGGCTTTAATGGTAACCCTGGTGGCATAATGGTTAGTACAAAATAAGGGGAGATGGGCCCTTGGCAGACAAACGGTAGGGATAGACACACTGATTTCTAATTTCGTCATGAATGTGCAGTAATTTCTATGAATTATCCTACCAAATAAAAGTGAATCAAGTTGAGAATCATCACGGAGAATAAAGAAGGTGTTTATTTACAAGTATGTTCTATAATTGTTTAAAGCTGCATTTTGATTTGCATGATGGCCTATGAATAACACTGGTCTAGTTTTCATTATCCAGTTGTTATAATTGCTCCGGTTACCTCTAAAATAGATCTCCTACTTAGCTAATTTTATCATGTTACAAATAAAGCAAATAAGAAATAATCCCCATTAATCATCACCCATTCTGAAGTAAACAGAAAAGACATCATAGAATTGTTTGGTTCATATTTTACCATAATTTAATTATTCTAGAAAAGTTTGGAAGGAAACAAGATATAATATGTTATGTAAAATCTGAATCAATGCAAAAAACTCCTCATATATGTACGTGTGTATGATATTCACACATACAACCGGAATTAATCTTTTATAACCATTGAAATTATGGAGGAAAAAGAAAAATATTGAGTTCAGGCTACTTCTTTTCTCTGATAGATTTCTTATTTTAAGCAAGGAATTTAATATGAAGAGAAGTTTTAAGAGAACTCACAATGCTTTGGTGAAAAAAAGGGAAGTTCTGTTTTTTTTTTTTTAGCTACTTAAATTTACAAATGTCTTAAAATGTATTGGAAGAAAGTATAATATCCTGTGTCTGATATAAGACAAGCAGAATTAGGGGTCTGACCTGAAAATTAGATGTGTCCATTGGACTAAGTCTCAGGTTATAAAGGAACATGACAAGAAGATGGGAAGTATGGCACCAGGCAGTGGGAAACTAGGTAAGTTGTTAGCAGAGCTGAAGGCCGGTAGGCAGTTTAAGCAGCTCGAGCGGTCAGTAGCAGTGCCTTAGTCACGTGGCTAGGTTTTAAATGTATGACTCCATTTCCACCAAGAAATGTAATTATGTATCTAACTAAGAAGGAGCAGGGAAAATGTGGCCTAAGTGCTCGAAGAGGTCTCGTAATAATAAGGTTTTTGTGACACACATCCAGTTGCCAGGTTTGGGATTATGGGATGGTACTTAGAGCAAGAAAAACACTCTCTAAATAAAATGATAAGCACACATCCAGAGTTAGCAGCAAGCCTATGCTGAGTCTCCCGAGAACACGAATCAATCAAGGTAATCCTTTTTGCTTTTCTTCACAACTTCACACAATTATGCTCAGGGAAAAAGGAAGGACAAAGTCAAAACATTTAGGTAAAACTCAAGTGACCAGAAATGAGAGGAACGTTTAGATACATGGAAGAAAAAAAGCAATTTTCTTCTTGCTTATCGAGTCAAACAAGATTTTGAAAACTTGATTCCTCATATATGTTTGTGCTGATCTCTATATAAACGTCTCTGATATATGCCTAGTATAAAAACAAGGGCCTCTCAGGAAGTGTGATTGGAGAAGAAAAAAAAAAAAGCACATGAAGATCATATCTGTAAGAACAGCTCTTTATATTCCACTTGGCCTTGGCCATTATGGACCAAAATTTGAGCCTAGTTTTACTGCAATAATTACCTTCGGCTAAAAGAACAATCTATTAATAAAATAAAGTAAAATGAAGCAGGAGTGTAGCATAGGAAAAAAAAATTGTACTTTTAATATCTTCATAATAATGAGGGATAAACAATTCTTTCTCTTAGGGTTAGGTTTTTGATCTCTCAGAACTAATTTTGTTTATTTGTGTTATTTATTTTTAAATTGTCTAAAAATGGTATGATGTGATATCACTGCTAAAAAGCCTCTAGGCAGGTACTTTAAACAATTCCTCTGATCCTGTTTTTGTAGGTCATTCTTTTTTTCTTTTTCTGACTAGAAGGATCTACCCCTCCACGATTTACTACCTTAAACCTGGTGTCGTCATTGTTAAGGGCTACGGCTGCTAACCAAACGGTCAGCAGTTCGAATCTGCCAGGTGCTCCTTAGAAACCCTACAGGGCAGTTCTACCCTGTCCTATGGGGTCACTGTGAGTCAGAATTGACTCAATGGCAATGGGTTTAGTTTTTTTTGGTATCTGTCCAGGATTCATTCAAATGCCATCTTACAAATGAGACCTTCTCTGGCTACTCCACTTAGAATTGCCAACTTTTCCAGTATCTTCAATCCTACTTTATGTTTCTCTTGAGTTCTTATAACAATTTTAGATATGTTATGTTTTCCTTATTGCCGAATTCTACCACAAGATTGAAAGCTCCTTTCGTGTAGATAGTTCCTTTGTTTGTTTTTAGTAAAACACCCAGCATGTAGAACAGTGCCTGACATATGATATACTCATTGCATAGTCATTGAATAAACAATGAAGGGAAAATAATTGTGATGCTATTGTCACACTAAGTGAAGACTAGCAAACATGTTTTATGAACTAAACTGTCTCCTAATGAAAGACAAAAGAACATTAACATGTTTCCTAATTTCAAACAAGTTTTTGATCTAAGAAGGTATGAGTTATAACGCATATGCTTAAAGACAACGAAACAATTTTGTCACTGTGAAAACTATTTTCTCTTTATATGGAACAGAGAAAGACCAAAGTTAAAAATAAATGAGTGAATATATGATCAACTTGATTATGATAAGGAAATAGAAATAAAGCAATAACACAATATTTTATCCATGCAGTTAACAAAATATAGTAAGTTTGAAAATATGATATTTTGCCAAAGATGTAAGAAATGTGAAGCAGTGGATTGATACCGCTTTAGCCTACAATCATGTTAAATCCTAATATGGCGTTTTTTAGAACTCGTCGATTCTGCTTCCTAGGCATGTGCCCAGGTCATATGGGCACGTGGTGCACTATCTGGAGTAGCCGATTTAGAAAGAGTAAGAGACAGAAGGAAAGAGAGAACATTAAGTTTCCTCAGTAAGATAATTACTAATGCCGGGATGTGTATAAAATGAAATATAGCAGTTAATCGGAAAAATGAGATAGAGATACAGGCAATGATGGACTAGTATATTCATTATCTGATTAAAAAAAAAAGTCCTGATTTGTAGTGTTTCCGCTCATTTCACTTGGGAATACTTCTACAATGGCTAATTTAAAGCTACCAATGTGAAAACATAGCAATCGGCTCTTTCAAGCAATACTAGCCTGGCCCAGCCCACCGCTAAATAAAGACACAGCTCACAAATTATTGTTGAGTAAAAAGGACACATTTCCTCTACCGTACCGTGAAACCGTTTGTAAAAAGCCAAAAAGAGATGCATGACATTATATGATATATCAAAAAAATGATATAAAGGATATATGCCAAATAGATTTTTTTTTTCTTTTTGAAGAGATGATGAAGGAAAAATAATTGGAAATAATGGTCAAGGGTTATGTCTAATGTATCTGTAATATTTTATTTCACCCATTTAAACAGTTATTTGAAGGAAACATAAATATGGTTAAAACTGTTAATTCTGAGTGACAAGAATATGGTTATTTCTGTTTATTAGTCTCCGTGCTCTCTTTGATTTAAAAATTTCTCCTAAATAAATTTTAGTAGAAAATAAATACCTGATCTAAAAGAGGGAATGTGGAAACTGGAACTATGAAACTTATGTATTTTAGGAGCACAGGTGTATATAAAATCGCCAATGTAGTGGAAAGTGGTGATAAATTCAGACGAGTACTTGGCTATTGACATGGATTAAACTGTGTTCCCCCAAAATATGTATCGACTTGGATAGGCCCTGATTCCCAGTACTGTGCCCTATGTGTTGTAAGTTCTAACCTCTGTAATGTTAATAGGAGCCCTGGTGGCACAGTGGTTAAGAGCTCAGACTGCTGACCAAAAGGTCCTCGCTGGAATACACCAGCTGGTCCTGAGAAACGCTATGAGGCAGTTCCACTCCGTTCTGTAAGGTAGCTGTGAGTCAGAATCAACTTGAGGAGTTTGGTTTTTTGGTTTTATAACGTTAATGAGGCAGGATTGGAGGCAGTTATGTTAACGAAGCAGGACTCAATCCACAGGATTAGGTTGTATCTTGAGTCAATCTCTTTTGAGATACAAATGAGAGAAGAGAATAGAGAAGAGAGGGACTTCGTGCCACCAAGAAAGAAGGGCTGGGAGCAGAACATGTCCTTTGGACCTGGGGTCCCTGTGCTGAGAAACTTCTTGACCAGTGGACGATTGATGACAAGGACCTTCCCCCAGAGCCAACATAGAAAGAAGGCCTTCTCCTGGAGCTGGCACCCTGAATTCAGACTTCTAGCCCCTGAAACTGTGATTGAATAAATTTCTGTTTGTTAAAGCCATCCACTTGTGCTATTTCTGTTATAGCAGTGCTGGATAACTAAGACAGCTATCATACTCTAGCAAATCAAGAGCTACTAAAAGGAGAAGTTATCATGAGTGTTTAGTGAGTAAATAAAGTTTAAAGATGGGGAAACTTGATCTACTTTCTTGGAGAAGCCTACAAAAAATAAAATTCACAGAATAGGTGGAAGGAAATAAAATCAGAATGATCCAAGTATTTTCCTTAGATGCAATAGAAAGTGTAGATCAAGAAACATCCAGCTATGGAATATGTTTATATGAAGTTCCTGAATTACGTGAAGACTATGAGCATTTTACTGTCTTGTACTTGGAAAATTTTGTGATGGAATTTCAGATGTCTGGTTTGGGACTGACATAGTTGCTTATGAATTAGAGTGACCACATAATTTATCAATAAAACTGAGAAATGTTAAGAATGAGGCAGGGGTACTATTGATAATTATGCCTAGTTTTTATTTTTCTTAAGTATTGTAAATCTGATTGATGGTAAATGTGGATTTATGTCACAATGAAATCATAATTATTCCATCCTTCAAGGTAATCTAAAAGCGAATTAAGAAAAGGGACGAAAAGTAAATATCAAATATACTTATTCAGTTACTTGTTGGAAGGGTCCTGGAGCCCTGATGGCACAGTGGTTAAGAACTTGGCTGCTAACCAAAAGGTTAGCAGTTTGAATTCACCAACCCATCCTCAAAACCCTATGAGGCAGTTCTACTCTCTTCTGTAGGGCCATTATGAGTTGGAATCAGCTAAACAGCAATGTTTACAGTATGGAAATGTCCAAGGAGAAATGACTAAAAAGGACAACAAAAAAAAAAAAACCCCAACAATTAACGTCTTAAGCATGCTTGCCAAATATGAACATAAGTACTTCGACAGAGGTGATAGTTTAACCTTTTCCTAGATCATTTGTATATTTTTGACCTGTTTTTCAAAAGGCTTCAAAAAAGTGCTTCTGTATTAGTTATACAAACTTCTTTTGGAGTATTTTTTGTTTATTCCAGAGATATGATCATGTATTTTTAAAATTAGATAGATGCTGCTTTATTTGATATCTCAGATTTTCTAAAGGGAGGAAAATCACTTCCTATGACTCTGAGTTAAAAAGTCTGCAACTATTCTTTTGTCAAGGTGTTTATTGATGAATGGGTCTATTAAATTGTAAAACCATCCAATTTTCTTGTTCCTGTGGTTGTTCGCTTCAGAGCAAGTATGAGAAAATCTGTACTGCAGGCAGTAATTTTTCTTTCCTTTTTTTTTTTTTTTTTTGTAATTCTACAAGGCAAAGGATATTTCCTTCTATTCTTCAAAGTTATACTTTTTCTTCAACCATTCCTGAGAGTTCTCAAATCATGGAATGCTATTCAACCTACTTCCCACTCTTTGGGGGAAATTACATTCACTTGCAAGATAATTCTAATTTATTCTTATCGATTTAAGTATCCTGGTGAATTCCTGTGCATTTGGTTGAATCATCTTTATAAACTCTTCTTTAAATTACACAAAATTAAAGTCAAAATAAATCTTTCAATTGTAGTCGTCACATATATAAAAATAAGAGTAAGAAATTGTCCATAAAAGGTGTGCAATGTGCACTGACTTATAGTCATTATTTTTTTAAATAGAAAAATAATGCATATTTGGCCTTCATTCGAAGATTATACACATATACAATATAGATTATATGTGTATATATAAAATTTACTGCTAAGAGAGAGAAAATTTTATAAACGTGAAAAGTTAAATAATAAAAGAGAGTAAAGGCAATGGCAAAACAATTTAAATTTTCGATACAGATGATATATTGTCTTAAAAGTAATAGACATTGCCATATTGGTTCCACCTCTTAAACTCCAAATCTTGAGATGATTATAATCAAGCCATGCCTGATGGTCTGATATAATAAAAGATTCACAGAAAATGCCTTTTACAACATTTTTCAGCAAATTTTAGCAAGTTTAGTTCTCACTTCAGAGGCCTTGAATTTATCTGCTCTCAGATTGGACAAAAGACCTTCTGGTTTCATCTGTGATTTTCCATCGGCTTACAGAGATTTCTAGTGATCATCATTTAGCTATTTTTTTTCGTTCCTGTTCTCACAGATGTCCCATTACTGCCCTTTGCTTTCTCCCACCCTGACACCAATAGCATGGCTTGTTGCTGTTTGTGTTTTGTCTAACGCTGTTCTAAATATTGTGCATCAGTTATTGTATTTGCTTCCTAGTTGCTTGTCTATTTTAATGTGAGAAATCTCTAGATCTTAAACTGCTACTAGCACTGCTGTATTTTTCTAGAAGTACCTCTCTTAGCATTCTAAACATCATCTAGCCTGCCAATTCAGATGCCAGTTCCCAAAACAAATAGACAACCACAGCAACAAAAAATAGTTTTTAAAAGCTGACCCATGACAAGTTCATGCTATCTAATTTGAGGGAAGACTCAATGTTGCTTTGTAATCCTCTTATTAATTCCCAGTTATTCCATATTGATTTATAGACTTAGCATCTACTATTATGCACAACTAGTCCTGTCTTTAAGGAGCCCTAGAAGAGCAGTGGCTAAACTCTTGGCTGCTAACCAAAACGTTTGTTTGAACCCACCCAGCTGTTCTGTGGAAGAAAGACCAGACAATCTGTTTCTGTAAAGACTGCAGCCAAGAAAACTATGGGGCAGTTCTACTCTGTAACATGGGTTTGCTATGAGTTGGAATTGACTCAACAGCACCCAACAACAACAACAATCCTGTCCTTAGACAGGAAGAATTTAGGGTTGGGGGAACTAAATTACAGAATTTAGGATGGAAGGAGCAAAAATTTGTCTTCTTTTTGCAATTTGGTTGTAACAAATAGACTAAGTTTTTATGTGTGTGTCCTATACCTCACATTATACAGTTAGATGTCTATTCCTATGTCTAATTACTTATTCTTGGTGTACAATGCTCGTTTTTTAGCAATGTCTGTTTGTTAGATGCCTACCCTATAGATCAAATTTCTAATATCTAGCCAAGTTGCTTAAGTCCTATTACTTGTAATATAGACTTCCTAATGCTAATCTTATATTCTGAACATAACCTATTCCCACATTTCCCATTGACTTTTTTCAGTTCAGTTGGAACTGCCTGATTTCTCCTATGTAACGTTTCTTTATGTTCCGTCTTTCTCCACCACTCTGGGGTGCGGATCCAATATTCAGTCCCCTCTCTTTACATTCAATCACTTTCCCTATATTACCACTGTCTATGTTAAGAGCTCAGCTGCCAAGCAAAAGGTCGCAGTTTGAATCCACCAGCTGCTCCTCGGAAATACTATGGGCAGCTCTACTCTGTCCTATAGGGTCGCTGTGAGTTGAAATCAACTTGATAGCAATGGATTTGATTTGGTTTGGTATATGCATTGAATATTCTCAGATTGCCTCTATTTAAAACAAGACCTTAATGTGATATTTCTATATAAACTATTGCCATCAAGTCAATTCTGACTCATAGCAATCCTGTAGGACAGTGTAGAACTGCCACAGATGGTTGCCAAGGCTTAATCGTTACAGAAGCAGACTGCCACATCTTTCTCCCATGGAGCAACTGGTAGTTTCGTACTGCTGGCTTTGTGGTTAGCAACCAAGAACTTTAACCACTGATACATTTCTATATACTCTGTCTTTTTGTTTTTTACCACCAATTATACATATTTGTTGTCTGTACATTGTTGCTGCTCAAACTATACATTATCCTGAGCTAACAAAACCATTACCATGTTATAGGGAAAAAAATACTCCATGAGATAATGTGCAGCTCGTTGAATACTATATTTCTCTTTTTGATTTTACTTGACTTCTTTTTTTAAAAAATATTATTAGACACTTAACTCAGTGCTCTTTGACGCTCTCTTCTTAGGTTTTACTTATACAAGGAGACATATTCATAATCCATAATGATTATTCTCTCTTTTTTATTGGCCCTAACAATTTCTAACCTTAACCTTTTCCAGAACATCCGTTCTGCATTTACAACTTATGCATTGTCTCGTATTCCTCAGAGCCTGGGTGATGCATCATCATTTCATAATCAGCATTAACTCAACTAAATTCTAATAACTAATTTTTCTCTTTCTTATCAATTACTCAAATATTGTCTGCACTTTGTGTCCTTCTTATTTCTCTAAGTGACCTCACAAGTGCTCAAAATCTCATAGTTACAACTGCATTAGTTGTCACCAATCCTGGGGTTAGAATTACCAATCTTTCTTTGTCAGAATTTAACTACTCAAATGATTTTCGTAGCTTACAGATATTTGATGGTGATAGTGACAGTGGTAACTGTAACAGACATGTGCAGCCATGCACTTTAAGCAATATCGATCTCACAAACTCACTGTGGTGTGGGCCCAATTACTTTTCTATCGTAAGTCAGGAATGGACACGCACCCAGCTCAAAGTCATTTGGACCCTTGTGTTTCCTTAGCCCAGATGACAAATTCAGGGGTTGTTCTATCCTATGAAAATGCAGAACATTTTCTTTTTTTTTTTTTAATGTTTGCGGATATGGGTACTTTCTCTTTCCCTAAAGGAGAAGAGGAACTTTGGAGCCCCGTTTGCTTCTATAAGCATGCTTTTGAAGTCAAACTATGAATGAACCCAACACATAAGTAAGGGCAGAGTCAATATAATCTCAGATAACTAGAACTAGAGTTCTAATCAAAAGGTATGTGAAGCCTAGCCTAAATCTGAGAGTTTAATTTAGGTGAGCCAAAATAGATGCCCTGTATTTTAAGGCAGATTGAACTGAATTATGTGTCATTTTAACGTAGCATTGTAAGTGACTGTTGATTACTTAGTGTGTCCTATGCCTGACATTGTTTTACACACATCATCTAATCTCAAAAGAGATTTAAAGAAGCTAAAAAGATATAAACATAAGTGGTCAATAGAAAGTAATATGAAAACAAAAGTAATAATTTTAACATTTCTTCTTTGGTTAACTAGTTTTGAGGAATTACTTGAACTCATGCATGACAATAATTCTTATCTACTTAGAGCTAGTGTCAGTGTTTTCCTTATCAACTTAAGGCATGAGTCAAAGATTTACTGAAACTTGTGTTATGTAGGTGTCTTAATCATCTAGTGCTACTATAACAGAAATACCACAAGTGGATTGGTTTGGCAAACAGAAGTTTCTTCTCTCACAATCTAGTAGGCTAGAAGTCCAAATTCAGGGTGTCAACTCCGGGGGAAGGCTTTCTCTGTTGGCTCTGGAAAAAGGTCCTTGTCATCAATCCTCCCCTGGCCTAGGAGTTTCTCTGCTCAGAAACCTCAGGTCCAATCGGCATACTCTGCTCCCAGTGCTGCTTTTGTGGTGGCATGATGTCCTCGTCTCTCTGCTCGCTTCTCTCTTTTATATTTCAAAAGACATTGGCTCAAGACAAAATCCAGTCTTGGAGACTGTGTCCTGCCTCATTGACATAACTGCTGCCTATTCCATCTCATTAACATCATAGAGATATGACTTACAACACATAGGAAAATCACAACAGACAGCAAAATGATGGACAATCACACAATACTGGAAATCTTGGCCTAGCCAAATTGATGCACATATTTTTGAGAGACACAGTTCAATCCATGACAGTAGGATTTAATCTTAGAAAACTAATAGAGAGATATTCAGGTTTGTCATGCATAAAATTGTTTAGTTTATTGCAAGGTAGTCATGGCAAGGCACACAAGTAAGACATCACAACATTAATTTAGAACCAGAAAACCAGAATTAACAATTATGATTATAATGTTAGGTCAATGGTTAGAGTCCATATATTTAGACTTCAAGCTTTTAACTCTAAAGAGAAGTCTCAAGAGGAAGACTCAGCCACAGCTCAGGCTCAGTGGAGGTTCATCATAGCAAGGGTCCAAGGTTGGTGCTAGTGGGCAGAGTCTCAGCAGGATCTTGGTCTTCAGAGAGAATAAGAGATTAGGGAAGGAACCCTTTGCCTCTATCTTCTCTCAGTGAGTGATCAGAAATTAAGGGTTTACATGTGAAATTCTCACCTTGGCCTCACACAGTAAGGGCCAAGACTAGTATATTATGTTGTATCTCTAGGATTAGAGATGACCTGAATGTCACATTTTTTTTCTGCAAGGTTAGATATTAGGGAGCTTGTTTAGATTTATGTCACAAGGATAGTTTACAAAGATTAACTATGTTATGTCTTCTTTTATAACAGCATATCAAGTCAAAATCAAATTAAAGGTAGCTTACCACATACTTTATATGCTTCTATATTTTTATGTCTAGCTTCAGAAATTTTCTAAATAACTTTCTCATGATGTACAACTTTCTACTGGTTTGTAGTTAATGTTAGAGAGTCTCAAAAAGGTAGGCATGTTTCTATTTCTAAGTTCATATCATAACTGTCTATACATATGTATTTTGAAAGCAAAAATAAGTCTTATACATTATGGGATTTGAAATTATTATAGAAACATACAGAACAACTTGTAAGTACCAATTTTTGTCTAGATCTTGAGTGTCACAGATCTAGCAATGTCTTTCATAGCTATAAAAAGATCATTAACCAATAATCCTTAAATTATTTCATCTGTAATGTTGTCTCTCCGATCTCTCTTACTACTCCAATTATATGTATATTATACATCATCATCATTTCTTCTGATATTTCTTCTGATATTTTCTGTATTATCATTTCATTTTCTTTGGGCTCCATACTTTGGATTTATCTTCTAGTGCACTAAGCCTCTTATGTCTAAACTGATCTTAACCTACCTAATGAACATTAATTTCAGTTATCATATTTACAGTTCTAAAAAATCTTTTGATTTTCATTAAATGAGCCTGCATATTTACTAAAATGAAATAGAAACCACAGATAACATTAAATTCACATTGACTTCTTTTCTCTGCAGAATTTGGACCCCTCAAATCTTGTCTACATAGATTACTCTCCAGAGATTACAAACAGCTGCTTTTTAAATTCAACTTGAATTTTACAGATATTTTTTCTCAGTAGAAGACATGTGATGCAAGATATTCTCACTTAGCCAGAGTGATAGTTAAAATTTAATTTAAATAATTTTAATATTAATTAAACTAGAATAAACCCCCAAAAAGCACATTTATGTTGCATTTCTACTTGATTTGTTGGTGTGATATAGATAAAGATATGGATACAGATACCCTTACATTAAATCTCATTTAATCACTGAATGCATACACGCATTCTGTTATTGATCTCTATTTGAAAAACATACCAAATAAAATTATATTGCAAATATATGAAACTTTTAAGTATTCGAGATGAGTATCCCTGTTAAAATTCAGTTGATTAACATGTTATTTTTTATTTCACATATAAAATATTTATGATTCCAAGTAGACTTCTAGTACATTGTAGTAATAATATATTGTAGTATTTTATTTTCTATTACAATTTTAGCAGGATGTCATGAGGTTCAAATGAACAATATAGGTTAGATCTATATTCAGCTCTTGATGCATGTACAAAAATGTGATGTGGGAGGCGGGGCCGAGACGGCTGACTAGGTAGAAGCTACCTTGGATCCCTCTTGCACCGAAGACTCGGAAAAACAAGTGAATCGATCACATACATGACAATCTATGAACCCTGACCATCAAACACAGATCTAAAGAGCTGACCTGAATGACAGAGACTGAGAACGAATAACCATGGGGTAGCAACGACTGCTTTCGGAGCCCGGAGCCAGCATCCTAGTCAGAAAACCCTGGCGCCGGGCTTTGGACTGGGCGCAGGAGAGCTGAGCACGGGATCCTGAGATGGCGCAAACTCGAGACACAGCCCTAGCCCCCAGAATTGCACTCGGGGGAAGCCCAGCCAGTGCACACAAGCAGCGCAGCCATGCAGCTGACAGGAGGAGAAGTCACCGGGAGGCAGCGACTGATTTTGGAGCTTTGAGTGTGGCATCGCAGCCAGAGAACCTTGGCTCTGGGCCTTGGACTGGGAGCAGAGGAGCTGACCATGGCTTCCGAGGCAGCACAAGCACGGGACATGGGCCTGACCCTCGGCAGCAATCTCAACCCAGCCAACGCATACAGGCTACACACCCCTCGGGAATCTCAGATAAAACAATCCTTGCCAAGAAAGATAAGTAACTTCGTCTATATTCTGGGGTGATAATCTCTCCTATCTATCTGATCCCTTCCCTCCCCTTCCCAGGCGGCTTCATTAACATTGGAATTTCCTAAGACAGAGAGTGAACTGTGCTGCAGTTTTTCTCTTTTTTTGCTCTTTTCCTAACCCATTCTCCTGGCCTGAGAGAAGCAGCTACAAAAAAAACAGGGACCAAAAATCCTTCCCTAATTGGACTAAAAATACAGAACCAGCTCCAGCCAAGCATATGTGATCCACAGTCTTGGGCTTTCATCCCTACAGGGAACAAGGTGGCTATTATAATGCAAAGGCAATTCTGATAGGGATCTGACTGTAATTGTTATAGCAGATTGCTGGAAAGACAAGTTTCCCAGGTCTGATATCTTGGCATATTCAACAGAGCCCTCACTGACCCACAACAGGGAACTGAGGGCTGAAGCTCCCCCCAGACCACCTAGCCTCCTGCCTTAGGGGTCTAAGGAGGGTGACACCTACCAATCTGTAGAGGTACTGGCATTGGGGGCCTAAGGTACAGCTGCAGAGACCACCCACCAAAGTGCTTTAGGAATAGAGACACGCCTACCTCACTGGCACTTGGGGGAAGCCTGTCAGCATCCTGCCCCCCCTAGAGTGTGAACCCCTGCTGCTACTAGAATCTGGTGCACACAAATATCACCACTACTTCTCTAGGTGGATGGGTGACAGTCTGCACCACACACTTGATGACCCAAAATCAGATTCTACTCAAGAATAGTGAATGGGCTCTTAGGCTTATATATCTGGTAATATCTCAAAACAGCTGGTAATAGGACATAAGTGATTCAAGGGCTACAACAATCAATACAGCACATTCTAGTAGCCCATCTACATATATTGAAAGAAAACAAAACAAGATAAGACTCAGTGAGCAAATATAAAATAAATCACTACAATATCTTAGAGATCGCTCGGAGACAGCAGTCGATATCAAACCACATAAAAAAGCAGACCATGATTCCTTCTACAACTCCCCAAACTAAAGAATCAAAATCTTTCCCAAATGAAGATACAATCCTGGAATTGCCAGATGCAGAATATAAAAAACTAATTTACAGAATGCTTCAAGACATCAGGGATGACCTCAGAAATGAAATCAGGCAATCTACAGAAAGAGCCAAGGTAAACACTGATAAAGCAGTTGAAGAAATCAAAAAGATTACTTAAGAACATAATGGAAAAATTAATAACTTGCAAGAATCCATAGAGAGACAGCATTCAGAAATCCAAAAGATTAACAGTAAAATTACAGATCTAGACAACTCAGTAGGAAATCAGGGAGCAGACTCGAGCAATTGGAATTCAGAGTGGGGGATCTGGAGGACAAGGGTACTGACAACAATATAGCTGAAAAAAAATCAGATAAAAGAATGAAAAAAAATCAGATAAAAGAATTTAAAAAAATGAAGAAACCCTAAGAATCATGTGGGACGCTATCAAGAAGAATAACATGCATGTGATTAGAGTTTCAGAACAGGGAGGGATAACAGAAAATACAGAGAGACTAGTTGAAGATCTGTTGGCAGAAAACTTCCCTGACATCAGGAAAGACAAAAGGATATCTATCCAAGATGCTCATCGAACCCTATATAAGATCGATCCAAAAAGAAAATCACCAAGACATAATATCATCAAACTTGCCAAAACCAAAGATAAAGAGAAAATTTTAAAAGCAGCCAGGGAGAAAAGAAAGGTCTCCTACAAAGGAGAAGCAATAAGAATAAATTCAGACTACTTTTTTTTTTTTTTTACTCAGCAGAAACCATGCAGTCAAGAAGGCAATGGGATGACATATATAGAGCACTGAAGGAGAAAAAATGCCAGCCAAGGATCGTATATCCAGCAAAACTCTCTCTCAAATATGAAGGCGAAATTAAAAGATTTACAGATAAACTCAAGCTTAGAGAATTTGCAAAAAAAAAAAAAAAAAACCAAAGCTACAAGAAATACTAAAGGAAATTGGTCAGAAAATCAATAATATCAGATACCAGCACAACACAAGGTCACAGAACAGAACATCCTGATATCAACTCAAATAGAGAAATCACAAAAATAAATTAAGATTAATTTTAAAAAGAAAAAAACGCTCAAAACAGGGAATCATTGAAGTCAATATGTAAAAGATCACAATAATCAAAAAGAGGGACTAAATACAGGAGGCACAGAACTGCCATATGGACAGGGAAACAAGGCAATATAGGACAATACAAGTTAGGTTTTTACTTAGAAAAATAGGGGTAAATATTAAGGTAACCACAAAGAGGTATAACAACTCCATAACTCAAAATAAAAACCAAGAAAAACATAACGACGTAGCAAGCATAAAGTCAACTACTATCAAAATGAGGAACACACAATTTACAAAGAAAAACTTCTCAGCACAAAAAAGTAAGTAGAAAAATGAAATTGTCAACAACACACACAAAAAGGCATCAAAATGACAGCACTAAACACATACTTATCTATAATTATGCCGAATGTAAATAGACTAAATGCACCAATAAAGAGACAGAGAGTCTCAGACTGGATAAAGCAACAAGATCTGTCTATATGCTGCCTACAAGAGACAAATCTTAGACCTCAGATGCCACACTTCAAAGTGGGATGCAGAATGTTTTCTTAATAGAATTTATTTTGCCAATTGACTTAGATGTCCCCTTAAGCCATAGTCTCCAAACCCGTGCCCTTGCTCCACTGAGCTTCGAAGCATTCAGTTTATTGAGGAAACTTCTTGGCTTTTGGTCCAGTCCAGTTGGGCTGACCTCCCCGGTATTGAGTGTTGTCCTTCCCTTCACTTAAAGTAGTTCTTATCTAGGATCTAATCAGAAAATAACCCTCTCCCAGCTTCCCTCTCTCCCCCTTCTCGTAACCACAAAAGAGTGTGTTTTTCTCAGTTTAAAGTATTTCTCAAGGTCTTATAATAGTAGTCTTATACAATATTTGTCCTTTTGCATCTGACTAAGTTCACTCAGCATAATGCCTTCCAGGTTACTCCATGTTATGAAATGTTTCACAGATTCATCACTGTTCTTTATCGATGTGTAGTATTCCATTGTGTGAATATACCATAATTTATTTACCCATTCATCCGTTGATGGACACCTTGGTTGCTTCCAGCTTTTTGCTATTGTAAACAGAGCTGCAATAAACATGGGTGTGCATATATCTGTTTGTGTGAAGGCTCTTGTTTCTCTAGGGTATATTCTGAGGAGTGGGATTTCTGGGTTGTTTTTTTCTCTCCACAACCTCTCCAACATTTATTATTTTGTGTTTTTGGATTAATTCCAGCCTTGTTGGGGTAAGATAGTTTCTCATTGTAGTTTTGATTTGCATTTCTCTAATACCTAATAATTGTGAGCATTTCCTTATGCATCTGTTAGCCGCCTAAATGTCTTCTTTGGAGAAGATGCCTGTTCATATCCTTTGCCTATTTTTTAATTGGGTTATTTGCCTTTTTTGTAGTTGAGTTTTTGCAGTATCATGTAGATTTTAGAGATCAGATGCTGATCGGAATTGTCGTAGCCAAAAACTTTTTTTCCCAGTCTGTAAGTAATCTTTTCAGTCTTTTGGTGAGGTCTTTGGATCAGCAAAAGTGTCGTTTTGTTTCACAGGCACGCCCAATCCTTGGCTGAAGGGTGAACCTCAAGAGTGACTTCATTAATGAGCTGAAAGGGTGTCTGGGGCTATTCTTGCAGTGTTTCTCCAGTCTCTTTCAGGCTACCAGGTCTGGTCTTTTAATCTTTTTCAGTTAGAATTTTATTTTACATTTTTCCCAACTCTGTCCAGGGCCTTCTATTGTTATTCTTGTCAGAGCAGTCAGTGGTGGTAGCCTGGCACCATCTGGTTGTCCTAGACTCAGTCTGGTGGAGACTCTGGTAGATGTGGTCCATTAGTCCTTTGGACTAATCTTTCCCTTGTGTCTTTAGATTTCTTCATTCTTCCTTGCTCCTAAAGAGGTGAAACCAGTGAAGTATCCTAGATGGCTCCTCACAGGCTTTTAAGACCCTAGCTGCTACTCACCAAAGTAGAATGTAGAACATTTTCTTTATAAACTATGTTATACCAATTGAGCTAGATGTTCCCTGAGGCCATGGTCCCCACAGCCCTCAGCCCAGCAATTCACTCTCTCAGGAATTTGGATGTGTCTATGGAGCTTCCAAGACCTTGCCTTGTACAGGTTGTGCTGTCTTCCCCACTATTGTATACTGTCTTACCTTTCACCAAAGTTACCACTTACCTATTGCCTATTTAGTGTTTTCACATACGCAACGGTCCTCTCCCTTGTAACCATCAAAGATTGTTTCTTTTTGTGTTTAAGCTTTCTCATGAACTTTTACAATATTTGCCCTTTTGTGATTGACTTATTTCACTCAGCATAATGTCTTCCAGCTTCATCCATGTTACTAGATGCTTCACAGATTCATCATTGTTCTTTATCGTCACATGTACCACAGTTTGATTACCCATTCATCTATCAATGGGCATCTAAGTTGTTTTCAACTTTGTGCTATTGTGAACAATGCTGCAATGAACATGCGTGTGGGTATATCTATTCGTGTGATGACTCTCATTTCTCCAGGATATATTCCTAGGAGTGGGATTGCTAGATCATATGGTATTTCTATTTCTAGCTTTCTAAGGAAGCACCATACCATTTTCCAAAATGGTTCTATCATTTTGCATTCCCACCAGCAGTGCATAAGTGCTCTGATCTCCCCGCACCCTCTCCAACATTAGTTATTTCCTGTTTTTCTGATTTGTGCCAGTAATGGGGTGAGATGGTATCTCAATGTGGTTTTGATTTGCATTTCTCTGATGACTAGTGATCCTGAGCATTTCCTCATGTGTCTGTTGGCTGCTTGAATACCTTTTTTGATGAAGTGTCTGTTCATTTCCTTTGCCAATTTTTTAATTTAATTATTTGTCTTTTTGTTGTAGAGATATTGGATTTTGGAGGTTAGATTTTAAAGGTTAGAATGTTGTCTGATTTGTAATAGCCAAAAATTTATTCCCAGTTTGTAGCTTCTCTTTTTACTCTTTTGGTGAAGTCTTTTGATGTTCCTGTTTCAAGGGGAATATTTTCAGCTTCTCTCCATTAAAAATAATGTTGGCTGTTGGTTTTGCGTAGATGCCCTTTATTAGGTTGAGAAATTTCCCTTTTATAGCTATTTTATTGAGAGTTTTTGTCAGGAATGAGTGTTGAACTTCCTCAAGTGCCTTTTCTGTGTTGATTTAGATGATTATATGATTCTTTTCTTTCTTTTTACTTATGTGGTGGATTACGTTGATTGATTTCCTAATGTTGAACCATCCTTGCATACCTGGCATGAATCCTACTTGGTCATAGCACATTATTTTTTTGATATGCTGCTGAATTCTAGTGGCTGGAATTTTGTTGAGAATTATTGCATCTATATTCGTGAGGTATTGGTCTGTAATTTTCTTTTTTTGTGGTGTCTTTGCTTGGTTTTGGTATCATGGTGATGCTGGTTTCATAGAATGAATTTGGCAGTATCGCTTTTTTTTCTATGTTCTGAAGTAATTTGAGTAGTACTGGTGTAAGCTCTTCTCTGAATGTTTGGTGTAATTCTCCAGTGAAACCATCTGGGCCAGGGCTTTTTTTGGTTGGGAGTTTTTTCATTATTATTATTATTATGTTTTCAATCTCTTCTCTTTTTATGGGTCTGTTCAGATTTTCAACAACATTTTGTTTTAGTTTCAGTAGGTAGTGTGTTTCTAGAAATTTCCGTTTCCTCTAGGTATTCTAAATTGTTGAAGTGTATTTTTTGATAGTAGTCAGTTATGATCCTTTTTATTTCGGTTGGGTCTGTTGTAATGTCCCCCATTCATTTCTTATTTGGGTTTTTTGTGTCCTCTTGTGTTTTTCTTTTCTCAGTTTGGCCAGTGGTTTGTCAATTTTGTTGATACTTTCAAAGAACCAACTTTCAGTTTTGTTGATTCTATTGTTTTTCTGTTCTCTATTTCATTTATTTCTGCTCTGATTTTTATTATTTCCTTTCTTCTATTGGCTGTGGGCTTCTTTTCCTGTTCTTTCTCTGTCTGTTCAAGTTGCCTAGCTAATGTTTTGATTTTGTCCCTTTCTCCTGTTTTGATATGTGCACCTATTGCTGTAAATTGACCTCTGAGGACTGTCTTCGCTGTGTCCCAAAGGTTTTAGAATAATGTGTTTTCATTCTTGATTGATTCTAGGGATTGTTTGATTCCATCCCTGATTTCTTCTATTACCAGTGGTTTTTAAGCCTGGTGTTATTCAGTTTCCATGTAATTGATTTTTTTTTTTTTTCCTTGCTATTCCTGTTGTTAATTTCTACTTTGATGGCATTGTGGTCAGAGAATATACTTTGTATTATCTCAGTGTTTTGGATTTTGTCGAGGATTGCTCTGTGACCTAAGATGTGACCTATTCTGGGGAATGTTCCATGTGCATTGGAAAAGAATGTGTACTTTGTAACTGTTGGGTGGAGTGTTCTATATATGTCTATGATCAAGTTGGCTGATTGTGCCCTTTTGCTCTTCTGTATCTTTGTTGAGTTTCTTTCTAGATGTTCTGTCCTTTTCCAAGAGTGGTGTGTTGAAGACTCTTTCTTACTATTATTATGGAACTATCAATTCCTCTTTTCAGTGTTGTTAGAGTTTGTTTAATATATTTCGGAGCCCTGTCATTGGGTGCTTAGATGTTTATTACAGTTAAGTCTTCATGATGGATCACTCCTTTAATCGTTATATAGTGCCCGTCTTTGTCTTTTATGGTGGATTTTCTTTTAAAGTCTATTTTATCTGAGATTTGTATCACCACTCTTACTTCATTTTTGGTAGTTATTTGCTTGATATATTTTTTCCATCTTTTGATTTTTAATAATTTTAAGTCTTTGTTTCTAAGGTGTGTCTCTTGTAGACAGCATATTGATGGATCCTGTTGTTTTTTTTTTTTTAATTCATTCTCTCACTCTCGGTCTCTTTATGGGTGTGTTTAGTCCACTTACATTCAAAGTAATTATTGATAGGTGCAAGCTTATTGTTGTCATTTTGTAGTGCTGACATTTTCTTTGTTCCTTTTACCCTTCTGTACTGAATCCACTTTGTTCGTGGATTTCTTTTTCATTTTTTTTTTTTTTTTGGTAGATTTTGTTTTTATTGAGACCTTATTTTTTCTTCTTTATTTTGATGAGTAGGTTTCTTATTTTTCTTTGTAGTTACCTTGAAATTTACCCTTATCTTCCAAGATTTGAACCAGTCTATTATTACATGTTATCGCCTTGCCTTCCTCTCCATTAGAAAGTTCTATACCTATACTATTTATTCCCTCTTTTACATTGTTGTCATTTACAGATGAACCTCTCCAGTTCCCTGCTGTAATTCTTTTGGTTTTGGATAATCCTTAAGAGTTCATTTCCTAGGTTGGTATCTGGCTGGTACAATCTTGTGTCCTAGATTAAGGTTGTGGACTGATGTTGTTTGTTCTCAGGCCGAAGGACTCCCTTTAATAATTCTTATAAATTTGGTTTGGTTTTTACATATTCCCTTAATTTCTGTTTATCTGGACTTGACCTAATTTCACCATCATATTTGAACAAGAATTTTGCAGGATATATTATTCTTGGTTGGCAATTTTTTCTTTCAAAGTTTTATATTTGTCATCCCGTTGCCTTCTTGCCTGCATAGATTCTGCAGAATAATTAGAGCTTAGTCTTATTGTTTCTCCTCTGTATGTGACTTTTTGTTTTTCTTGAGCTGCTTTCAGGATTTTTTCTTTGTCTTTGGTTTTAGCAAGTGTGATTATGATATGCCTTGGTGATTTTCTTTTGGGGTCTATCCTACATGGAGTTCATTAAGCTCCTTGGATGGTCATCTTTTCAACTTTTATGATATTTCAGAAGATTTCTGTCAACAATTCTTCAATGATTCTCTCTGTATTTTCCATTTTTCCCTCTGTCCTGAAACTCCGATCAACCACAAGTTTTGGCTTTTGATTCTATCCCACATAATTCTCAGGTTTTCTTCTTAATTCTTTTTTCTCATTTTTCCTCAAACAGAGTTGTATCCAAGTGTTTGTCTTCAATTTCATTGATCCAGTCTTCCATCATTTCAAACCACTTCCTTAGCCCTTCTATGAGACTATCCATTTCTGAAATCCTTTTGTTTATATTTTAGATTTCTAATTTTTGTTTTTTTATGATTTCTTGTTGTGAATTCATTTTGGCATTTTTTTCCTGTATTATTTCCCTGAATTCTTCCATATTACTGTCTTTATTTTCCATGAATTTGTCTATTATTTCCTCATTTTTGTCTGCTTTTTGCCTCAACACTTGGATAGCTCTGAATATTAGAGATTTGAATTCCCTATCAGGTAGTTTTAGTGCTTTTTCTTCCACTGGAAAATCATCTGTTGTTTTATTTTGGATGCCTGTTGGAACCATCCTGTATTGCTTTTTTTTTTTTTTTAAGTATGTTTCGATATAGTCTGCTGTCTTCGGGATGTTCAGTAGTTATTTTCTTCATTTATTGATGGTAGATCTGTTTGTGTCATCCTGGTTTTTCATTTTATTTGGTTATATCTGAGCAGGCAGGCTGTGTGTTCTTTCTTGTTTATTTATCTGTGGTTATAATACTTTTCACTTGCCCTGTGGGTTGGTTCGGTCACTCAGCTATGGTACAAAGGGCGTGTCCTGCTGAAGGGGTGGGGCTGGGATTGGTTGTTTATGGCATGTACTAGGGCTGACAGGGCAGGCCGAGAGTCAGGGCTAGGCAGGTTCCTGTAGGCCATGCCTGTGATGCTTGGGGTTGTGATGTTCAGCACATGGTGCAGGTAGACAGGAAGGAGGGGTGGGTTTGTGATGTCAGAGCTAAGATGGGTATGGGGAAGAGGAGAGAAAGGTGAGAGAAAAAGAAGCTAAAAACAAAGAAACAACAACAACAAAAGAGTGCTAAGGGAGCTTGCCATTCAGTGGAGAGATGAGAAATCAAGAAATGGAGAAAAAAAATGAAAAAAAAAAAGATTAAAAAAAGAATAACAAGATAAAATTTGGAAGAGAAAAAGAAAGAAAGAAATGAAAATCCTCCAGGGGTCCTAGGGTGCAGTAGCAAAAATGAGAGAAGTGGTTCCCAGGCTGCCCAATATAGCCTGGCTAGAGGGGATGTGATGTAGATGTCACAGAGTGCCAGGTATTCAGGAGACAGGAAAAGAAGGTAAGTATAGAGAGACAAGAACTGAGAAATGAAGAAAGACAGAGAGGAAAAAAGAGAAAAAATAAAGAAAAAAAATGCCCCCAGGGATCCCACCTACATGGCTACACAGATTGGGGGAGTGGCTTCTAAGTAACATAGGGGCTCCCAAGCTGCAAAAAGAAAAAGAAAAAATGGAGCAGAAGAAAGCAAAACCAAACAAAATAAAGCAAAAAAATAAATAAAAAGCCTCTGGGATCCCACCAGCGTGGTGTCAAGGGCCAGGGGAGTGGTTCCCCAGTCGAGCATTGCTTCACAGCCTTTCAAGAGAAAGCAAAGATGGCACACAGAGCCAGGTGTTCAAGAAAAGGACAGGGAGGTGGTGAGAAGCACAGAAGAAACCAAAAGAAATGGAAAAAAGCAACATAAGCAACAGACAATTGGCACTCAGTGTGCGTGAGGTGAATCCAAGTGGCCTGAGGCCAAAACAGTTGCCCCCCAATCAAAAGACTATGGCGGGGGGGAAGCAGAGGAGGCGGGGGAAAGAAGAGTGGGGGTTAAAAAAGCATATATCACTGGTTACGGGGTGCTCTGTCTCCTGCTGGGAACTTCGTGAGGCTGCTTTCCCATACTCTGACTGCTGATCTCTGATGTGGGTGGGTGAATACAAGTGGCACAGATGCTGCACTTTCCAGCTGGGAAGCTCGGAGATAGAGCAGTGGGGACAGGATGGGGAGTGGGAAAGCGTGTATAGCTGGTTACCAGGTGCTCTGTCTTCTCCTGGGAGCTCTGTGAAGCTGCTTTCCTGTGCTACCTGTCTGCTGATCTCCAGCAGGAGTCAGAGATGGAGGATCAGTGCTGCTTTAGCTGATAGGGAACCTCTGCAGGTATCTCTCCTCACTGTTCTCTGTCAGTTTCTTATTCCATTCAGTGCGTGGCTGAGTTCTTTATCTCTTCATTTGACACTTCAGGTTCCAGGACTGACATTTGTCTCTGTTTTGCTTAGCTTTTCAGGTCTTTGCTGTGGAGGGATGGAGTGGTGCTCCTGCCTATGGTGCCATGTTGGCCAGAAGTCCTTGTTATTCATCTTTTTGAGAGGTGAAGTAGAAAGTGCTCTTTTCTTGAATCTATGTTGGACATTATGACAGGTTTAATAGATAGAATGTGGAGAAAGTGGAGCTATATCAGTTTTGTGGCCCAGACTTTAAAATACTGGCAGTTTGTACTTTTTTGTCTCTTGGAAAAATCATTCTGGAGAACTCTAAGTGCAATGTAAAAAGTATGACTACCCTGAGAGTGCTATAACTACTCTTGTTAGTAGTACAAACTGTGCCCAAGTGTCTATCCATCTTTAAAAATACAGCAAATATTAAAAAAGAAAAAAAAAAAAAAAACAGCCAAACAAACAAAATAGCTTGAGCCATCCAGTCTAGCCCATCCATCAACTGGTTGCTACTAAATCCATGCCACAAGAAGTAGGTCTAGGGGCATTGTGGCTACCTAACCTGTTGTTGCTGTTGTTAGGTACCATAGAGTTGGTTCCAACTTATAACCATCCTATATACAACAGAACGATACACTGTCTGGTCCTGCACCATCCTCACAATTATTGCTATGCTTGCGCCCATTGTTGTAGCCACTGTGTCAGTCCATCTTGTTGAGAGTCTTCCTCTTTTTCACTGATGTGCTACTTTACTGAGCATGATGTCCTTCTCCAGGGACTGATCCCTCCTGATAACACGTCCAAAGTATGCGAGACGTAGTCTTGCCATCCTTCTATTAAGGAGCATTCTGGTTGTATTTCTTCCAAGATGGATTTGTTTGTTCTTTTGGCAGTCCATGACATATTCAGTAATCTTTACCAATTCAAAGGCATCAATTCTCCTTCGGTCCTCCTTATTTATTGTCCAGGTTTCACATGCATATGGGGCAATTGAAAACACCATGGCTTGGGTCAGGCATGCCTTTGTCCTCAAGGTGATATGTTTGCTTTTCAACACTTTAAAGAGATCTCTTGCAGCCAATTTGCCCAATGCAATGCATCTTTTGTTTTCTTGACTGCTCCTTCCGTGGCTGTTGATTATGGATCCAAGTAAAATGAAATCTTTCACAACCTCAATATTTTCTCCAATTATCATGATGTTACTTCTTGGTCCAGTTGTGAGGATTTTTGTTTTCTTTATGTTGAGGTGTAGTCCATACTGAAGACTGTGGTCTTTGATCTTCATCAGTAAGTGCTTCAAGTCCTCTTCACTTTCAGCAAGCAAGGTTGTTTCATCTGCATAATGCAGGTTGTTAATGAGTCTTCCTCCAAACATGATGCCCCTTTCTTTTCTATAAAGCCCAGCTTCTAGGATCATTTGCTCAGCATACAGATTGAATAGGTAAGGTGAAAGGATACAATGCTGATACACACCTTTCCTGACTTTAAACCGTGCAGTATCCACTTGTTCTGTTCGAACAATTGCCTATTGATCCATGTATAGATTCCTCATGTGCACAATTAAGTGTTCTGTAATTTCTATTCTGCACAGTGTTATCCATAATTTGTTATGACTCATTCAGTTGAATGCCTTAGCATAGTCAATAAAACACAGGTAAACATCTTCCTGGCATTCCCTGCTTTCAGCCGGGATCCATCTGACATCAGCAATGATATCCCTGGTTCCACATTCTCTTCTATATCTGACTTGAATTTCTGGCTTTTCCCTGTAGATGTACTTCTGCAGCCACTTTTGAAATAACTTCAGCAAAATTCTCTTGCATGTCAGATTAATGATATTGTTGGATCACCTTTTCTTGGGAATAGGCATAAATATGGATCTCCTCCAGTCAGTTGGCTGGGTAGCTGTCTTCCAAATTTCTTGGCATAGATGAGTGGGTACCTCCAGTGTTGCACCTGTTTGTTGAAATATCTCAGTTGGTATTCTATCCATTCCCAGAGCCTTGTTTTTCGCCAATGGGTTCAGTGCAGCTTGGACTTCTTTCTTCAGTACCATCAGCTCCTGATCATGTATTACCTCCTATAAATGGTTGAACTTTGACCAATTCTTTTTGGTATAGTGACTCTGTATATTCCTTCCATCTTTTTTGTGTGTGTGTGTGTTTCCTAGTCATTTAATATTTTCCTTGTAGAATCCTTCAGTATTGCATCTCGAGGCTTGAATTTTTTCTTCAGTTCTTTCAGTTTGAGAAATGCTGAGCGTGTTCTTCCCTTTTGATTTTCTATCTCAAGGTCTTTGCACATGTCATCGTAATATTTTGTCTTCTTAAGCCACCCTTTAAAATTTTTTGTTCATCTCTTTTACTTCATTTTTTCCTTTTGCTTTAGCTACTAGATGTCCAAGAGGAAGTTTCAGAGCCTCTTATAATGTATTTTCCTCATATATTTCTGTAAATTTATGTATAAGAGGACCCCTCATTAAACTCTCTTTAACTTAACATTCCGATCATGCCATCAATTTTTTGCTATGATCCTGATTCATGCACCATTCCTTTTGAAATTCCATCTGGATAAAAATGGGTCAAATGGAATAAATCCATAATAGTAAGAAGAATTAGACAGGGGAAGTTTTGGCAATTTTTGAGTGGAAACTTCTTAATGAAGAGAACAGAGTGGAAGAAGGTAGATCCAGTTGTTCTCAATTGTGTCAGACTAAGGCTATTTTTTACTATCTGGAGATGAAATCTAGATAATACAGTGAAACCTATGAGAGTTGGAACTCGACTGGCCTGCCTTGTTTTTCCGTGTCTTGCAAGTTTTCCACCTTTGACAAGGTGCAGTCTTACTACTTTTCTATCACTGCTTTTAGTAGAAAATTTTTGAGTTTTCCTTCTCTGACAGGTTTCACAGATTTTACTATAAAACCTGCCTACATATATATAAATATTTTAATTAATTTAAAATCGTAACTAGAATACAGAATGGGAAGAGGAGAACCACCACCTGTTATAAAATAATATATAAGTATGTACATGTTCAGAAAAAGAACGTACTAGAAAACAAACCTAATTTTCAAAATGTCTCCTAATTTATGGTACTGTATTTTTGTAATCCACTGTTCCAAACAAAATACTGGAGGACCTTCATTTTAGAGAGTGAACAATTATCTTGGAAATGTTAATAGCTCATTGTTGGACATGAACAGCCCAGGATTTATTCTATCTTCCTTTTTGAAGTGCTTTCTTCTTAACGTGACTTAGGAGTATTATCCATTCTTTGCAGTTACTCTTTCAATTAAACTGCCTGCTTCTCATTCAATCTCTATTGAGCATTTTCTCATTTCTAAATATTGGAGGGATCTCTATTCTTCTGTGTGTGTTTATCTAAATGGTCTCATCTAGTCTTTTGACTTTGTTGTTGTTGTTAGGTGCCATTGGTTCTGACTCATAGCGACCCTATGCACAACAGAATGAAACACTGCCCGGTCCTGCGCCATCCTTAAATACTTCTATATTTTGTCAATTCCCAAATTTATAACTCGAGCCTGTACTCCACTCCAAAACCTGGCTTATATCTGTAACAGATACTCAACATTTCCCCTCATATTTCTAATGCAATTCTCAAAATACAATATTTAAAACTGCAGAGTTGACCTCTTCCCAACCTTTAATCTTGCTTTTGCTACATCTTCCATATCTTGAAAAATAATTCTTTCTTCACTTTATAAGGCCAGGAATTTTAGAGTAATTCTTCAACTATTTCTGTCTTCACATACCATCTAATCCATTGCTAAATCTTGTTGCATCTAAGTACAAAAGGGTCTGACCTAATCTTATTTCCTTTATGGCTAGCAGTTTGGACCAATCCAACATCTTCTCACCTGGAATATTCCAACAGTCTTCTAATTGGCTGCTCTACCTCTGTTTTGATCTCTTCAGTAAATTTTCACTCAGAGCAATCCTCTGAAAATATATCTTAGGTCGCATCATTCCTTTGCTCAAAATTTTGCATTGGTTTCACATCTCAGGAAAAATAAATGCCTAATGTACTTTTTTTTTTTTAATGTACTTATGACGGTCTGCAACTTGCTGCCAAATGCATCGCTAGCCTCATCCCTGCTTCACTGTTCTCCAACCACACTGTTTTCCTTGCCCTTTGTCTAACTTGTTAATCATGTTCCCTCAATGTTCTTTCTCCAACTATCTAAGTGTCTTCCTGCCTCAGTTCCTCACATTCTTCAGTTCTCTGCTCAGATGTGACCTTCTCAATGCATTAAACATATCCAGCCCCAATAATTGATGTGAGAAAAGAAGAAAGGGAAACATTGAGAAAATGGTGTAAGCTTAGTCTTGGATACATATGTACTTGCCACACTGAAGCTGGTGCAGAATGGAATGTGTACCCATGAGCAAATTTAAAAGTGAGCATCTGAAAGGACTAAGCTAGATATTATGTGTAGTATCTCTGTGCTTTAATACTAAATTTCTGAAAGATATTGTCTGAGACAACCCATTTTTCATGGTCATCGATCTGGTCAGTTTGAGTTTTGAGTCAGGCTCATGTTGTACTAACATGGAGGTTGGAACCCCCTTTCTATGATATCATTCACGAAAACTCCAGCATGGGCTGTGGAATTTAGTTACTTCTCTGATAGGGGACTTGTACTAACTGTATATCTTAAGATCCATGTACCTCATTTCCAATTTTCCAATAGCAGCCCAAGTGTCAAGGTCTAGAAAATAAAGAAATCCAGTCAATATATATACTTAATCTAATTACAGACAAGATAATTTCATATATTTAAGCTAGTGTAGTTTGTGATAGGATTTTGATGTAACAAAATAGGAGGTGGAAATATAGTTGTTAAAGTTTCTAACATAACGTAACCATGCATGTTATCAATGAATAATTTTTAAAACTTATCTCAAAATGATAGTGTTTGAAAGAACTGATACTATAAAGTCTGACCACTGTTTTTCTATTTCTTCTAATATGCTGATCAAAAGCATTTATTGCTCTTTATCCTAGGACAGTTATTTTTCAGTTAGACTGGTATAATGATTAAAGGGTGCATTTCCTTTGTAAAACTCCAATCAGCATGAATTTATTTTAGAAATGCTGAAAAATCCCAGTTTCAGTGTGTATCTAATACCTCAAAATGCACAGTTAATAATAGAAAAGAAAAAACATTATATTGATTTGCAAAATTGTGCTTAAAATTAATTAGAGTGAGAACATATGGGTTGATATAATTTTTTAAATATCACAAAACTATTTTTAAAATAATATGTTAAGTTTGGAGTTTGTTATGGCTTTGGTTATGTTCCCCTCAAAAGATATGTTGAAGTCCTAACCCCTGTACTTGCGATTGTGACCCTATTTGGAAGTAGGTTTACTTCAGTTATTTTAATGAGGTCATACAACAGAAAGGTGGGTTTTAAGCCTAAATCCTGAGTGGTGTTGGATAAAAGAGAGTAAAGGAACAGAGAGGCACACACTGAGGAAGGCTGCCATGTGACAATGGAGATACATGAATCTACAAGCCAGCATATACTAGAAGCCAGTAGAGAGACATGGAGCAATTGTCAATAGAGTTTTGGAATCCCTTTATCATTCTGACTGAGAAAAGACCAACTGGCCTTTCCTGTCCCAGTCAGCCTTTTCTATTTATTGATTAATCTATAGGAAGTCCTCAGGTTGCAAATATCCGACTTACGGACAACTCATACTTAAGAACAGACTACCATAAAGCCTATTATAGTAAAGATTTCAGTTATATACAATGTTTCATAATAACTAATACACACACTATTTTGTGATGCTCATGAAAACATGGTGGTTTGGAAGTGTTTTATATGCAAAAAAATCCTGTTGCCGTTAAGTTGATCCTGACTCACAGTGACCCTGTAGGACAGAGTACTACTGCTCCACAGGGTTTCCAAGAGAGCCTGGTGGATTTGAACTGCTGAACCTTTTGGTTAGGAACTGTAGCTTTTAACCACTACACCACAAGGCATAAAATGTATACTTTACACTAAGACAAACATTGGAACCCTGGTGACATAGTGGTTAAGAGCTTGGTTGCTAACCAAAAAGTCAGCAGTTCAAATCTACCAGCTGCTCCTTGAAAACCCTGTGGAGCAGTTCTACTCTGTCCTGTAGGGTTGCTGTGAGTCAGAACCAACGTGATGGCACCTAACAACAACAAAAAGACAAACATTTGGTTAACTGACCCTAAATACGAACCATAGGTACCATTTTAACTTACCTACAAACTCAACTTAAAGACAAATTTAGGAACAGATCTCTTTGGTAACCTGGGGACTGCCTGTATTTACAACTGTAATATCATCATTTTTTCAAATTAAGATACAGTTCTAAAATGGCAAGTTTGAACCCTTCAATAATTACTTAAGTCCTCTCTGTGGATCTTTGTCTTTCATGTTTTCCTTGGGTAGGCTCTTCATCAAATAAACTAAACCCAAGACCAAAGTCATTACCATGGAGTCTATTCCAATTCATAGCGACACTATGGTACTCTTCTTTTTAAATGAATGTATCTAATAGTTTTTTGATCAGTCAACTGCATTTATTTTATTTTATTCCTTGTACCTTAGTGGTTACCCAAACTACTTGATATGTGTGTGTGCGTGTGTGTGTGTGTGTGTAGCATAGCTTTGTTTTCCAAGCCTATGCAGGAACAAGGAAACCCTTGTGGTGTAGTGGTTAAGTGCCACAGCTGCTAACCAAAAGGTCAGCAATTTGAATCCACCAGGCACTCTTTGGAAACTCTATAGGGCTGTTCTACTCTGTCCTATAGGGTCACTATGAGTCAGAATTGACTCAACAGCAATGGGTTATACAGGAACATGGAGCCCTGGTGGTGCAGTGTTTAAGAGCTCAGCTGCTAAGCAAAAGGTCGGCAGTTCAAATCCGCCAATTGCTCCTTAGAAACACTATAGGACAATTCTACTCTGTCCAATAGGGTAGCTATGAGTGAGGCTCCACAGCAGGGACATAAGAGAATATTAATTTTAAAGAATTTTCTATTCTTGGTACTTGAGTTTATTTGCCATGGTCATTGATATTTTCCATTATTCCAATCAAAACTATTCAGGGACTGACCTTTTCAACTTTTTTTTTTTTTAAAGTTCGTCCAGGTATTTATTTATTAGCAAAGTTAAAAATATGCACAATAGTGAGACTCAATCAACGGCCATTGATCTTTGTCAATAAGATAATTTATTAAAAGAAGTTGGTATTCACTTGAAAAGAACTGAAGGTGCAGCAGTTAAAGCTCTCAGCTGCTAACTAAAAGGTTGGCAGTTCAAACCCACCAGCTGCTCCACAGGAAAAGGATGTGGCAGTCTGTTTCTCTAAAAATTTACAGCCTTGGAAACCCTGTAGAGCAGTTCTACTCTTTCCTGCAGGGTTGCTATGAATCGGAATCAACTCAAGGGCAGTGTATCTGGGTGGTATTCACTTGTTAAATACATAATTTTAGTGGAGATAATTTTCAATTTGAACTTTAGCCTGTAAAAATAAAGTATCTTCTTTTAAAAACATTGACAGTATTGCTACTATGGCCGAGCTTTTAGTATCACAAATATTCCTTATTTTTTAAATAAATAAAAACAAAGATGGCATGAAATTAGTTTCCACAGTATGAAATTATTTACTACAGCAGTTGACCAAGTTCTTAGAGAAAGGCGTTGAAATGCAAGTATCTGAAAAGATGGGAATTTATGTAGCTTGACTTGATTGCATCTGGAGGTCGACAGCTGGTTATTAAAAATGTACCCCTAATTTACCGGGCCAGTAAATACCACAAGTGGAGAGATCAATTCACCGAAGTCTACAGTTCAATAGGTTTAGCACTTTATGTTGAAAATAAAATGTGGAATAAATTGGAAAAAAACCTTTTCCACACTGTCTTAATAATAAAAGAACCCCCTCAGTGGAAAAGGCACTAAATGAGGTGTCCTTGATATAATTATGTTGATGGTAATAAACCCAGTCTTGGTCTGCTTTTTGAAGCTATTATAATAATATTAATGGTGTTTAACCATATAACAATTCCTGGACAAATGGAAAATCCATTTTCAATACCAAATTACTCATCTTCATAAGAAAATTAATTAATAGTAGTATTTCCTACTTACAGAACAAGAACATTAAATGAATTAAATTTCAGAGCATGTAAAAAAGAAAAAAAACTTAGAGGAAATCCAGAATTTTATATTCAGCTTTAGGTTTAGACATTAAGTTAACCCAAGACATTTAGCTAACAGTTTAGAATAAGGCCCCAATAATTTCCGAATTGGCTCACTTCAATGTATGAGCTTCTAAGGAAGATGATTATAAAATGCATTGAAAGTACAACTTACTGTGTTTTAAAATCGTTGCTGTTGATAGGTGCAGACTATTGTAATAGGCCTTATGGGCGTATGGATATCATCATGTCACTGACAGCATTGTAGTATTGTGTTTTAAAATTACAATCTACTATGTTTAATTTCAAGTTCTGTAATGTACAATTCCGTTATTAACAATCATTTTTTAAAGTGAAATAAAACACTACTAGAAAAGACATTTTGTTAGTATAAATCTAGTGCTATTTGGGTGTTTGGCCCTGACTGCACATCCATGAGCTGTCTAAAGAAACAGAACTAGAAAATTTCAGACAATAAACCAACCAATGCAAATGATGGAGAGATTTTATATGTATTTATGTATGTGTCTCATTATAGCGTCGCTATAGGGTCGCTATGAGTCTGAATCCGCTCGATGGCAATGGGTTTGGTTTGTTTTTTGGTCTCATTATAGATCATTTGTTTGCATTTTCTTTGTTTTTGTGTTCTTTTTTTCTAGGCATGATAACTTACCCACATGGAAATTTAATATTTAATAACTATCATATACTTGGAGCCCTGGTGGTGCAGTGGTTAAGAGCTTGGCTGCTAATCAAAAGGTCGACAGTTCAAATCACTACCTGCTCCTTGGCAACCCTATGGGGCACTTCTACTCTATCCTGTAGGTTCACTGAGTCAGAATTGACTCAATGGCAAAGAGTTTAGTTTTTGGTGTATAGTATACTCAGAATTGTAGTGTCTAGATAGACACTGGTCTCTCTTAGCCTTTGCTCCCTGAGACCTTCCAACCAAAAAAAAAAAAAAATGGTTGCCGTTCAGTACTTACTCATGATGACCCCATGCGTTGGAAAGTAAAACTATGCTTCATACGATTTAGCAGCCAAGATTAACAGCTTGTGTCACCCAAGGACTTCTTGAGACCCTCCAAATACATTCAAAACTGTTGATCTTTTCTTTATTTCTTCCTTCCTTCCTTTCTTTCTCTGTTCCTTCCTTCCTTTCTTTCTCTGTTCTTTCCTTCCTTCCTTTCTTTCCTTATATCCTTCTGTCCTTTCTTCCTCCCTCCCTTTTATCATGTTTTATTTTTTCTCTTCTTTTTTTCTTGAAGCCTCTTTCTTGGCATCTTTGAAGTTATGCTATCCTTGCTCTTCTCCTGTCTTTCTGGTTTCTGCTCTATGTATATTTTACTAGTTCCATTCTTACCCTAATGTAAAAGAAACCTTTAGGTTTCAGCCCCTTTTCATTATATTTTGTTTTTAGGTGTTATCTACCATCATGGACTTATTTGTTACTTCTGCATGATAACTTTTCTTTCCAAATTATTATTGCAACTACATCTTAGTTTAGTTATTGTATTCACCCTAGACCAGGTTAATGTCACTCCAGTTTCGAATTTTTGTAATAGTTTCTTTTGTTCCTTTTCCAATTTTCTCTAACCCATTCTGCACATTTTAGACATACTGATCTTTTTAAATATTGCTTTTATTATTCCATACTCCTGCCTACAAAACTTTAATGCCTGTATTGAAAGTCAGGGTTCAAACCAGAGCAATTTACTTATAGAAGAAAGAAGTAGGGTAGATGTCAATAAGAAGTGAGTAAACATTAAAGCAGAATTAGTGACTGAATATGGAGTAATGGTAATAGATTCAGCTGTACTTGAACATGTATTGAGGTGAAGAAAGTAAGTGATGAGTATGTCAAATATAAATTTTAGTCTTGGTCTATGGAAGCAGGTTTTGAAATATAATAATTATAAAAGTGAATTTTGTTGATTGAGACTTGTTCTTCAATGCTACAATTTATGGAAACAAAAAGGAATTCCTTTACCAATCTCATTTAGGGGAGCTTTGTTTGGTCTTAACAGGTAGCAATCCATCATATCAAATGCCAAAGTTTCAGATGATGTATCTGCTAAACTCAGGAGATTTATAAGCGTGATTTTCTGTGGCAATATCACTACCTAATTGAGAACGCAGTTTCTCACATGTGTCAAATTTCAAAGCTATTTTTGTTGAGATCATCCATAATGCTAAAAGCTCATAAGTATGTTTCACCAGGGTATAAAATTTGCTATTGACTTTTCACTACAACGAAATGCTCAAGTTTCTTTTAGTACTTAGAACATTGCCTAATAAATATTCATGACTTACTTAAAATCATCTAAATGTTTAAAGTAACACATTATTATGTACTTAAAAATGTCTTATGAACTGCCTTCAAGCTGTATCTAAACCAATGTCTATTTCAACAAAATTTTCCACTACAAACAAATTATTCTTTCCATATCCAAGCATTTTCTAACTCAGAATCTCTCCATGTATAATGCTTTTCTCTTACCTTTCTATTGATTTTTAACTTTCTGTGCTTTGAGGTCCAACCATATAATAAAGCCTTAACCAATGATTCCGTTTCAGTAAATTCTTTCTGTTCTGAAATACTATTGAATATTTTACCTTAAGTATCCATAGAATTTAAGAACTACAGCTGTTTATCACCATTGTGCATTTTTAAAGTATGTTTTCTTTCTGTGAAGCTCCATCGAAAGCTCTTCAAAACAAGAATCCAACTGAAAATATTCTATCCCTTGAATAATGTTTTATACAATTGATAAGTTGATATTTTCATGGTTGATTGATTAAGCTCACTTCCAGTATGTTAAAGATCCTTATGTTTTAGTAAAATATTATTAACATCTTGGAATAAGAAAAATATTGACCTCAAAAAATGCAGTGTACTGTCCACAGGATACAGTGGTAATAACATAGAGCACACGCCAAGATACTCAAGTCCTAGCACCAATTCTACTGATAAACTATGACAAATCATGTCTTTCTTTGCTGCTAACTTCTTAGCCAAAACTCAAAGATTATTTATGAACATAATATTTTATTATTCTATGATTAGATTACCCCTATAGCTCTTTCAGCTCTCAAATCTCCTGGTTTTAAAAATCACCTACTTAAGCTGTGAAATGCCATGGCTTTCTCATCAATCCAATAATTGAACTAATGAACTTACTTTTTTATATTTAAATCATGATTTTTAATAATCTCAATTTAAATATACCTTTTTTTTTTTTTTATGTCTGTGCTGTGCATTTTCCTGTTCTCTAATGTTACAATTGATTACCGTATCAGTACTTACTGTGTGGGTATTACTGCTCATTTTGTCATCCCAGTGACTGTAGGAGTGCATGTTGTTCATTTATGTATCTATTAATGCTTTTGACTAAGTATAATGAAAAAAATCGATAAATAAAATATGAGTTCCCATGCTATTTCCTTAAATTAACTTTTATAGGGAAGTTGAGGCAAAATTAAATGTGATTAGTATTAACACAAGACAGGTAAATTTCAAAAACAATGGACTGCAGATCCTGTTTTAAAGATCTTACGCATTATCCCAAATAGAAAGATACAGTTATGCCTTCAAAGAAATTATACCTTAAATGAAACCTTAAAAGAAAACGAGCAATCAGCTTAGTGAAAACAAAACAAACAAAAAATCTGTTGTGGTCTAGTCGTTTCTGACTCATGGTGACCCTATAAAACAGAGTAGAACCGTGCCATAGGGTTTCCAAAGGGCAGCTGATGGAATCGAACTCCCAAGCCTTTGGTTAGCAGCCAAACACTTAACCACTGTGCTACCTGTGCTCCCAGCTTAGTGAAAGAGAGCTATAATTTTCTCCACATGGTCTTGCTGATAAGGTACTGTGTAGTGAAAACCAAAGGTTCACTATTTTCCAGTGCTTCAAGCAAACAGTCACTACCTGTTCATTTCTTTGTACCGTTCTAATCATGATTAATACAAACATAAGCCTTTTTTAATGAAAACAAAGACAGGTAAAAACCCAGTCACATTTTCTACTTAAGAATTCACATTTTCACAAATTAAATCTTTATCATTAACTTTTTTTCTGTTTTCATATTTCTAAGTCATTACACTTTTGTGTTACTGCTCTGTCTCCATTTAGTAAGTACTCCCAATTTAGCATCATCCATGAATTTAATTAGTATGCTATTTAGTTTTACGTACTGTGATGGTTAAGGTTGTGTGTCAACTTGGCTGGGCCATGATTCTCAGTGGCTTGGCAGCTATGATGTAATTTCACAGTTATGTAACAACACAATCACCTCCATGATGAGATCTACTATAAGTAGTCAATCAGTTGTAAGGGAGTTTCCTTGGGGGTGTGGTCTGTAGCCAATATTGATGGACTTTCTGGCAAACTTGCTGGCTTTTGCTCTGCTCTGGATCCTGCATTTTTTTCATCATCATCTGACATCCGATTCAAGGAACTTGAGCCAGTAGCCTGTTGTCTTACCTGACAATCTCTGATTTGTTAGTCTCCTCAGCTCCTGAGCCAGCAGCCTGCTGTCTGACCTACTTATCTTGGATTCATCCCCCCTTGCAGCAATGGAAATTAGCAGAAGCCTCCAGCATGATACCTGACACATGGACATGGGACTTTCCAGGCTTTACTACCATGTGAGCCATTTCTCTCTCTCTGTGTGTATTTATCTATATATAGATGTATAGATAGATAGATGATAGATAGGTAGATTAGATAGATGACAGATAGATAGATGATAGATAGATAGATAGATAGATAGATAGATAGATAGATAGATAGATAGATAGATAGATAGATAGATAGATAGATAGATAGATAGATAGATAGATAGATAGATGATAGAGAGAGAGAGTTAGGTAGGTAGGTAGGTAGGTAGGTAGATAGGTAGGTAGATAGGTAGGTAGATAGGTAGATGGATGATACACAGAGATGATATATAGATACAGATACATATCCCCCAGCTGTCTATCAGTTTGACATACTGTGGGGACTCCTGTGTTGCTGTGATGGTGGAAGTTATGTCACCTGTGTTCAAATGCCAGCAGGGACACCGATGGCTGAAAGGTTTCAGCCGAGCTTTCAGGCTAAGATAGACTAGGAAGAAGGGCCTAGTGGTCTATTTCAGAAAAAAATTAGGCAGTGAAACCCTTATGAATAGCTGAAGAACATTGCCTGATACAGTGCCGGAAGATGAGCCCCCCAGGTTGGAAGACCCTCAGAAGAGACTGGGAAAGAGGTGCCCCCTCAAAGTAGAGTCAACCTTAATCACATAGATGGAGTCAAGTATTCAGGACCTTGATTTGCTGATGTGGTACAACTCAAAATGAGAAGAAAGAGCTGCAAACATCCATTAATAATAGGAACGTGGAATGTTGTTGTTGTTGTTGTTAGGTGCTGTCTAGCTGGTTCCAACTCATAGGGACCCTATGCACAACAGAACAAAACACTGTCCAGCCCTGCGCCATCTTCAAAATTGTTGCTATGCTTATACCCATTGTGGTAGCCACTTTGTCAATCCATTTCCTTGAGGGTCTTCCCCTTTTCTTTGACCTTTTACTTTGCCAACCTTGATGTCCTTATCCAGGGACTGATACCTCCTGATAACATATCCAAAGTATGCGAGACATAGCCTCACCAACCTTGCTTCCAAGGAGCATTCTGGTTGTACTTCTTCCAAGACAGACTTTTTGTTCTTTTGGAAGTCCAAGGTATATTCAATATTCTTCACCAGCACCACAATCCAAAGGCATAGATTCTTCTTTGGCTTTCCTTATTAATTGTCCAGCTTTCACATGCGTATGAGGTGATTGAAAGCACCATGGCTTGAATCAGGTGCACCTCAGTTCCTCAAAGTGACATCATTGCTTTTCAACAATTTAAAGAGTTCTTTTGCAGCCAATTTGCCCAATGCAATGCCTCTTTTGATTTCCTGACTGCTGCTTCCATGGGTGTTGATTGTGGATCCAAGTAAAATGAAATCCTTAACAACCTCAAACTTTTCTCCATTTATCATGATGTTGCTTATTGGTCCAGTTGTGAGGATTTTTGTGTTCTTTAGTTGAGATGTAATTCCTACTGAAGGCTGTGGTTTTTAATCTTCACCAGTAAATGCTTCAAGTCCTCTTCACTTACAGCAACCAAGATCGTGTCATCTGCTTAAGGCAGGTTGTTAATGAGTCTTCCTCCAATCCTGATGCCCAGTTCTTTTTCATATAGTCCAGCTTCTTCGATCGTTTGCTCAGCATACAGGTTGAATAGGTATGATGAAAGGATGCAACCCTGATGCGTACCTTTCCTGGCTTTAAACCACTCAGTATCTCTTTGTTCTTTTGGAAATTCTACCTCTTGATCTATGTACAGATTGCTCATGAGCACAATTAAGTTTTCTGGAATTCCCATTCTCCACAGTGTTATCCATAATTTGATTTCATTAACACAATTGAATGCCTTAGCATAGTCAGCATAACACAGGAAAACATCTTTCTGGTATTCTCTGCTTTCAGCCAGGATCCATCTGACATCAGCAAGTGGTTCTCTGTTTCCAAGACTTCTTCTAAATCTGGTATGAATTTCCGGCAGTTCCCTGTCTATGTACTGCTGCAGCCAATTTTTAATAGTCTTCAGCACAATTTTACTTGTGCATGATATTAATGATATCGTTTGATAATTTCCTCATTCTGTTGGATCACCTTTCTTTGGATTGAGTCTCTTCCAGTCCATTGGCCAGGTAGCTGCCATCCAAATATCTTGGCATAGAAGAGTGAGCACTTCCAATGTTGCATACATTTGTTGAGACATCTCAATTGGTAGTCTGTCAATTCCCAGAGCTTTGTGTTTTGCCAATGTCTTCAGTGCAGCTTGGACTTCCTCTTTCAGTACCATAAGATCCTGATCATATCTTACCTCCTGAAATGGTTGAACACTGGCCAATTCTTTTTGGTATAGTGACTCTGTGTATTCTTCCATCTTCTTTTGATGCTTACTGGGTCATTTAATATTTTCCCTATAGAATTCTTCAGTATTGCAACTCGAGGCTTGAATTTTTTCTTTGGTTCTTTCACCTTGAGAAATGCTGAGCGTGTTCTTCCCTTTTGGTTTTCTATTTCCAGGTCTCTGCATGTGTCATCATAATACTTCGTCTTCTCAAGCCACCCTTTGAAATCTTCTGTTCAGCTCTTTTACTCCATCATTTTTTTTGTTTTGGTTTAGCTTCTTGACTTTCGAGAGCAAGTTTCAGAGTCTCTTCTGACATCCATCTACCACACAGCACACATCCATTTCCATCAAGTCAATTCCAACTCACAGCAACCCTAAAGGACAGAGTAGAACTGCCCAATATGGCTTCCAAGGAGCACCTGGTGGATTGGAACTTCAGACCTTCTTGTAGCAGCCAGAGCTCTTAACCATTACACCACCGGGGTTTCTGACATTCAATTAGGTCTTTTCTTTCTCTCCTGTATTTTTAGTTACCTTTGCTTTCTTCATGTATGATGTTCTTGATGTCACTCCACAACTATCTGGTCTTTGGTCATTAGTGTTCAATGCATCAAATCTATTCTTGAGATGGTCTCTAAATTCAAGTGCGATATACTCAAAGCCATACCTTGACTCTCATGAACTGGTTCTAATTCTCTTCAGATTCAATTTGAACTTGCATATGAATAACTGATAGTCTGAACCACAGGCTGCCCCTGAACTTGTTCTTACTGATGATATTGAGCTTTCCCATTGTCTATCTTCACAGATGTAGTCAATTTGATTCATGTGTATTCCATGTGCTCATGTCTATGTGTATAGTCACCATTCATGTTGATGAAAAAAAGTATATTCAATGAAGAAGTCCTTGGTCTTGAGAAATTCAGTCATGGGACCTCTGGCATCATTTCTATCACCAAACCATATTTTCCAACTACTGATCCTTCTTTGTTTCCAACTTTTGAATTCCAATCACCAGTAATTGTCAGTGCATCCTGATTCCATGTTTGATCAATTTCAGACTGCAGGATTTGGTAAAAACTTCAGTTTCTTCATCTTTGCCCTTAGTGGTTGGTGTGTAAATTTGAGTAATAGTCATATTAACTCATCTTCCTTGTAGGCATATGGATATTATCCTATCACTGACAGCATTGTTCTTCAGGGTAGATCTTGAAATGTTCTTTTTGAAGATAAATGCAATGCCATTCCTTTTCAATTTATCGTCCCCAGCATAGTATATCACATGATTCGCTGGTTAAAAATGGCCTACACCAGTCCGTTTCAGCTCACTAATGCTTAGGATAGTGATCTTTATGAGTTCCTTTTCATTTTTGATGACTTCTAATTTTCCTAGATTCATACTTGTACATTCCAGGTTCTGATTATTAATGGATGCTTGCAGCTGTTTCTTCTCATTTTGAGTAGTGCCCCTATGACTGTCAGTTTCTTGTACTGTGGGGGCTCGTGTACTGCTGTGATGCTGGGAGCTATGCCACTGGTATTCAAATATCAGCAGGGTCACCCATGATGGACAGATTTCAGCTGAGCTTCCAGACTAAGACAGACTAGGAAGAAGGACCTGGCATTCTACTTCCAAAAAAAAATTAACCGGTGAAAACCTTAAGAGTAGCAGAGAACAGTGTCTGATATAGTACTGGAAGATGAGTCCCTCAAGTTGGAAGGCACTCAAAATATGACTGGGGAAGAGCTGCCTCCTTGTAGAGTCACCTTGAATGCCATGGATGGAGTCAAGCTTTAGGGACCTTCATTCACTGATGTGGCATGACTCAAAATGTGGAATGTACGAAGCATAAATCTAGTAAAATTCGAAATATTCAAAAATGAAATGGAACCCACAAACATCTATATTCTAGGCATTATGAGCTGAAATGGACTGGTATTGGTCATTTTGAATTGGACAATCACACTGTCTACCATGACTGGAATGACAACTTGAAGAGGAATGCCGTTGCATTCATCATCAAAAAGAACATTTCAAGATCTATCCTGAAGTACAATGCTGTCAGTGGTAGGATAGTAGCTATATGCCTACAAGGAAGACCAGTTAATATGGCTATTACTCAAATTTATGCACCAACCACTAAGGCCAAAGTTGAGGAAATTGAAGATTTTGCCAACTTCTGCAGTTTGAAATTGGTCAAATGTGCAATCAGGATCCACTGACAACTACTGGTGATTAGAATTCGAAAGCTGGAAACAAAGAAGAAGGATTGGTAGTTGGAAAATATGGCCTTGGTGACAGAAAGGATGCTGGAGATGACATAATAAAATTTTTCAAGACCAATGATTTCTTCATGGCAAATACCTATTTTCACCGACATAAATGGTGACTATACATGTGGACATTAAAAGATAGAATACACAGAAATCATATCGAGTACATTTGTGGAAAGAGATGGTGAAAAAGCTCAATATCATCAGTCAGAACAAGACAAGGGGCAGATTGTGGATCATACTATAAATTGCTCACATACAAATTCAAGTTGAAACTGAAGAAAATTAGAACTAGTTCACGAGAGCCAAAGTATGACCTTGAGTATATCCCACCTGGATTTAGAGAGCATCTCAAGAATAGATTTGATGATTTGAATACTATCACCAAAGACGAGACGAGTTGTGGACTGACATCAAGGCCATCATACATGAAGAAAGCAAAAGGACGTTTAAAAGAAAGAAAAGACTAAAATCGATGTCAGAAGAGTCTCCGACACTTGCTCTTGAACATTGAGTAGATAAAACAAAAGGAAGAAATGATGAAGTGAAAGAATTGAACAGAAGACAAAGTAAAGTGTTATAAAGACGTGCAAAGAGCTATAGACAGAAAACCAAAAGGGAAGATCAGGCTTGGCATTTTTCATGCTGAAAGAACTGAAGAAAAATTTCAATCCTTGAGTTGCAATAGTGAAGTATTTTACAGGAAACATGTTAGACAACACAGGAAACATCAAAAAAAAGATGGAAGGAATACACAGAGTCGTTATAGCAAAAGAAATGGTTGAGTTTCAACCATTTCAGGAGGTAGCATATGATCAGGAACTGATGGTACCGAAGGAAGAAGTCCAAGCTGCACTGAATGCACTGGCAAAAAACAAGACTCCAGCAATTGATGCAGTATCAATTGAGATGTTTCAACAAACAAGTGGAGCACTGGAAGTGCTCACGTGTCTATTGCAAGAAATTTGGAAGACAGCTACCTGGCCAACCAACTGGAAGAGATCCATATTTATGCCTATCCCCAAGAAAGGTGATCCAACTGAATGTGAGAATTATCAAAAAATATCATTTATACCACAAGAAAGTATAATTTAGCTGAAGATCATTCAAAAAGCAGCTGCAGCAGTATATCAAAAGGGAACTGCCGGAAATTCAAGCCAGATTCAGAAGAGGATGTGGGACCAGGGGGATCATTGCTGATGTCAGATGGATCCTGGCTAAAAGCAGAGAATACCAGAAAGGTGTTTACCTGTGTTTTACCGACTATGCAAAGACATTTGACTGTGTGGATCACAACAAATTACAGATAACATTATGAAGGATTGGAATTCCAGAAGACCTAATTGTGCTCATGAGGAACCTGTACACAGATCAAGATGTAGTTGTTCGAACAGAACAAGGGGATAGTGAGTGGTTTAAAGTCAGCAATGGTGTGCGTCAGGGTGGTATCCTTTCACGTTACCTAGTCAATCTGTATACTCAGCAAATAATCTGAGAAGCCAGGCTATATGAAGAAGAACCAGAAATCAAGATTGGAGGAAGATGTATTAACAACCTGCATTAAGTGAACGACACAACCTTGCTGGCTGAAAGTGAAGAGGACTTGAAGCACTTACTGATGAAGATCAAAGACCACAGCCTTCAGTATGGGTTACACCTCAACATAAAGAAAACAAAAATCCTCACAAGTGGACCAATAAGCAATGTCATGATAAAAGGAGAGGTGATTGAGGTTATCGAGGATTTCATTTTACTTGGATCCACAGTCAACACCTGTGGAAGCAGCATTCAAGAGATCAAAAGACGCATTGCATTGAGCAAATCTTCTGCAAAAAAACTCTTTAAAGTGTTGAAAAGCAAGTATGTCACCTTGAAGACTAAGGTGCGCCTGACCCAAGCCATGGTGTTTTCAATTGCCTCACATTTATGGAAAAGCTGGACAATCAATAAGGAAGACTGAAGAAGAATTGACGTCTTTGAATTGCGGCCTTGGCAAAGAATACTGAATACACCACGGACTGCCAAAAGGAGGAACAAATCTGTCTTGGAAGAAGTACAAAAAGTATATGGAGTACTTCTTCCAAGAACTATAAACAGAATGCTCCTTAGAAGCAATGATGGTGAGACTATGTCTCACATACTTCGGACAAGTTATCAGGAGGGATCAGTCCCTGGAGAAGGACATCATTCTTGGTAAAGGAGAGGGTCAGCAAAAAAGAGGAAGACCATCAATGAGACGGATTGACACAGTGGCATTAACAATGGGCGCAAGCATAACAGTGACTGTGAGGATGGCGCACAACTGGGCAATATTTTATTCTATTTTACATAGGGTCACTATGAATCAGAACCAACTGGAAGGCCCCTAATAACACCAATAACATACGTGTGTGTGTGTATATATACACTCTTCACTGGTTTTGCTTTTCTAGAGAACCCGGCCTAAGACACGTACCATTAGTTGAGACAGTAAAAATGGAAGCAGCAGAAACAGAAAAACTATTGAAGAAAAGCTAAAATTTATTAGTGTCCTAGTTCAATTAAGGATTACCCTTTGTAGCACATTGGTTAAGTGCTTTCTACTAACTGAAAGTTTGGTGGTTCGAATCCACCAACCGCTCCATGGGATAAAGATATGGCAGTCTTCTTCAGCAAAGATTATAGCCTTGAAAACCTTATGGGACAATTCTTCTCTGTCCTATTGGGTCGCTGAGTCAGAATCAACACAACAGCAATGAATTTGGTTTGGTCTGATTACAACTAAGAAATTAAAAGAGAACTAAATTATGAAATTTGTCTACATCATTTTTATGTGTGGCCTATATGCATATGAAGTATTAGTATAAATATGACTCATAAGAAAGGTAATTCGAGAAAGTAAAAATAGTGCTCTTAAAATCATATATGGAACTTTCAAAAGATTGCTTTTTTTTAAGAAAAAAAAAAAATCCGACCTAAAATCAAACTTCAAAACAAACCAACAAAACAAAATAAAACAAAGCAAATCAAAAAGGAATATCTAGATTTAGTCAAAGGGTAAAAATGTAAAAAATAAATCAAGGAGGCGGGGCCAAGATGGCGGACTAGGTGGACTCTACCGCAGATCCCTCTTGCAACAAAGACTCGGAAAAACAAGTGAATCGACCACATACATAACAATCTATGAACTCTGAACAACAAGCACAAACTTAGAGATGGAAAACGAACAAATACAGGCAGACAGTGACCGTTTTCAGAACTAGGAGCCAGCGTACCAGGCAGGTGACCTTTGGAGCCCGATCTGGGGCAGAGCCCAGGGGGGCAGACGGCACAGACAAGAGGCCCAGCCCTATCCCCCGAACCCATCCTGGGAGAGAGTCTAGCTGGTTGGCGCGGGTGGCGTAGCGGCGCAGCCGGAGGGAGAAGCAACCGGGAGGCAATGACTGATCTTGGAGTGGGGAGAGCAGCGTCCCAGCTGGGGAGCCGTCCCGCCGGGAGTTTGGCGGGAAGCGGGCGGGGCGCGAGCGGGGGGGGGGGTCAGCTATATTTCCCTAAAGCGACCCCGGGGCCCACACATTCGAGCGGGGGGACCCCCACCCAGTTCGTGTGTGTGGAACGACGCACCAGAGGGAGAAGTCCCCGGGAGGAAGTGACTGGTCTCGGAGTGGGGAGAGTAGCATCCCAACTGGGGAGCCATCCCGCCCGGATTTTTGCAGACAGGGCAGAGCGTGAATGCGGTGATCAGCTCTATATTCTGTGGTGCTACACTCCTAGCTCTCTGATCCCTCCCCCACCCTCCGCAGGCGGCTCCATTAACATCCGACTACCTGGAGGCAGAGGGAGAATTCAGATAGGGATTTGACTGCATTTTTTTTAGCTGACTACCTGGAAAATCTAGTTTCCCAGTGATGGCTCGGAGACAGCAGTCCATATCAAACCACATAAAGAAACAGACCATGACAGCTTCTCCAACCCCCCAAACAAAAGAATCAAAATTTTTCCCAAATGAAGATACAATCCTGGAATTATCAGATACAGAATATAAAAAACTAATTTACAGAATGCTTAAAGATATCACAAATGAAATTAGGATAAATGCAGAAAAAGCCAAGGAACACACTGATAAAACTGTTGAAGAACTCAAAAAGAGTCTTCAAGAACATAGTGGAAAAATTAATAAGTTGCAAGAATCCATAGAGAGACAGCATGTAGAAATCCAAAAGATTAACAATAAAATTACAGAATTTGACAACGCAATAGGAAGTCAGAGGAGCAGACTTGAGCAATTAGAATGTAGACTGGGACTTCTGGAGGACGAGGGAATCAACACCAACATAGCTGAAAAAAAATCACATAAAAGAATTAAAAAAAATGAAGAAACCCTAAGAATCATGTGGGACTCTATCAAGAAGGATAACTTGCGAGTGATTGGAGTCCCAGAACAGGGAGGGGGACAGAAAACACAGAGAAAATAGTTGAAGAACTCCTGACACAAAACTTCGCTGACATCATGAAAGACGAAAGAATATCTATCCAAGATGCTCATGGAACCCCATTTAAGACCGATCCAAAAAGAAAAACAGCAAGACATATTATCATCAAACTCCCCAAAACCAAAGATAAACAAAATTTTAAAAGCAGCCAGGGAGAAAAGAAAGGTTTCCTTCAAGGGAGAATCAATAAGAATGAGTTCAGACTACTCAGCAGAAACCATGCAGGCAAGAAGGAAATGGGACGACGTATACAGAGCACTGAAGGAGAAAAACTGCCAACCAAGGATCATATATCCAGCAAAACTCTCTCTGAAATATGAAGGCGAAATTAAGATATTTACAGATAAACACAAGTTTAGAGAATTTGCAAAAACTAAACCAAGACTGCAAGAAATGCTAAAGGAGATTGTTTGGCCTGATGACCAATAATATCAGGTACCAGCACAACACAAGGTCACAACACAGAACGTCCTGATATCAACGCAACTCAATTAGGGAAAGCACAAAAACAAACAAATTAAGACTAATTCTAAAAAATAAATAAATAAACAAAATAATACACATAACAGGAAATCATGGAAATCAATAGATAAACGATCACAATAATCAAAAAGAGGGACTAAATATAGGAGGCATTGAACTGCCAGATGGAGAGGATACAAGGCGATATAGAAGGATACAAGTTAGGTTTTTAATTAGAAAAATAGGGGTAAATAATAAGGTAACCACAAAAAGGAATATCAATTCCATAACTCAAGAAAAAAGCCAAGAAAAACGCAACGACTCAACAAACACAAAGTTAAACATTATGAAAATGAGGATCTCACAAGCTACTAAGAAAAACGTCTCAGCACAAAAAAGTATGTGGAAAAATGAAATGGCCAACAACACACATGAAAAGGCATCAAAATGACAGCACTAAAAACTTATTTGTCTATAATTACGCTGAATATAAATGGAGTAAATACACCAATAAAGAGACAGAGAGTCACAGACTGGATAAAGAAACACGATCCATCTATATGCTGCCTACAAGAGACACACCTTAGACTTAGAGACACAAACAAACTAAAACTCAAAGAATGGAAAAAATATATCAAGCAAACAATAAGCAAAAAAGAAGAGGAGCAGCAATATTAATTTCTGACAAAATAGACTTTAGACTTAAATCCACCACAAAGGATAAAGAAGGACACTATATAATGATAAAAGGGACAATTGATCAGGAAGACATAACCATATTAAATATTTATGCACCCAGTGACAGGGCTGCAAGATACATAAATCAAATTTTAACAGAATTGAAAAGCGAGATAGACACCTCCACAGTTATAGTAGGAGACTTCAACACACCACTTTCAGAGAAGGACAGGACATCCAGTAAGAAGCTCAATAGAGACACGGAAGACCTAATTACAACAATCAACCAACTTGACCTCATAGACTTATACAGAACTCTCTACCCAACTGCTGCAAAATATACTTTTTTTTTCTAGTGCACATGGAACATTCTCTAGAATAGACCACATATTAGGTCATAAAACAAATCTTTGCAGAGTCCAAAACATCGAAATATTACAAAGCATCTTCTCAGACCACAAGGCAATGAAGCTAGAAATCAATAACAGAAAAACTAGGGAAAAGAAATCAAATACTTGGAAACTGAACAATACCCTCCTGAAAAAAGACTGGGTTATAGAAGACATCAAGGAGGGAATAAGGAAATTCTTAGAAAGCAACGAGAATGAAAATACTTCCTATCAAAACCTCTGGGACACAGCAAAAGCAGTGCTCAGAGGCCAATTTATATCGATAAATGCACACATACAAAAAGAAGAAAGAGCCAAAATCAGAGAACTGTCCCGACAACTTGAACAAATAGAAAGTGAGCAACAAAAGAATCCATCAGGCACCAGAAGAAAACAAATAATAAAAATTAGAGCTGAACTAAATGAATTAGAGAACAGAAAAACAATTGAAAGACTTAACAAAGCAAAAGATGGTTCTTTGAAAAAATTAACAAAAGTGATAAACCATTGGCTACACTGACTAGGGAAAAACAGGAAAGGAAACAAATAACCTGAATAAGAAATGAGAAGGACCACATCACAACAGAGCCAAATGAAATTAAAAGAATCATTTCAGATTACTACGTAAAATTGTACTCTAACAAATTTGAAAACCTAGAAGAAATGGATAAATTCTTGGAACAATACTACCTACCTAAACTAACACATTCAGAAGTAGAACAACTAAATAGACCCATAACCAAAAAAGAGATTGAAACGGTAATCAAAAAACTTCCAACAAAAAAAAAGTCCTGGCCCAGACGGCTTCACTGCAGAGTTCTATCAAACCTTCAGAGAAGACTTAACACCATTACTATTGAAGGTATTTCAAAGCATAGAAAAAGACGGAATACTACCCAACTCATTCTATGAAGCCACCATCTCCCTGATACCAAAACCAGGTAAAGACATTACAAAAAAAGAAAATTTTAGACCTATATCCCTCATGAACATAGATGCAAAAATCCTCTACAAAATTCTAGCCAATAGAATCCAACAACACATCAAAAAAATCATTCACCCTGATCAAGTGGGATTTATACCAGGTATGCAAGGCTGGTTTAATATCAGAAAAACCATTAATGTAATCCATCACATAAATAAAACAAAAGCTAAAAACCACATGATCTTATCAATAGATGCAGAAAAGGCATTTGACAAAGTTCAACACCCATTTATGATAAAAACTCTTACCAAAATAGGAATAGAAGGAAAATTCCTCAACATAATAAAGGGCATCTATGCAAAGCCAACAGCCAATATCACTCTAAATGGAGAGAACCTGAAAGCATTTCCCTTGAGAACGGGAACCAGACAAGGATGCCCTTTATCACCGCTCTTATTCAACATTGTACTTGAAGTCCTAGCCAGGGCAATTAGGCTAGACAAAGAAATAAAGGGTATCCAGATTGGTAAGGAGGAAGTAAAGGTATCACTATTTGCAGATGACATGATCGTATACATGGAAAACCCTAAGGAATCCTCCAGAAAACTACTGAAACTAGTAGAAGAGTTTGGCAGAGTCTCAGGTTATAAAATAAACATACAAAAATCACTTGGATTCCTCTACATCAACAAAAAGAACTCCGAAGAGGAAATAACCAAATCAATACCATTCACAGTAGCCCCCAAGAAGATAAAATACTTAGGAATAAATCTTACCAAGGATGTAAAAGACCTATACAAAGAAAACTATAAAACTCTGCTACAAGAAATTCAAAAGGACATACTTAAGTGGAAAAACATACCTTGCTCATGGATAGGAAGACTTAACATAGTAAAAATGTCTATTCTACCAAAAGCCATCTATACATATAACGCACTTCCAATCCAAATACCAATGTCATATTTTAAGGGGATAGAGAAACAAATCACTCATTTCATATGGAAGGGAAAGAACCCCCGGATAAGCAAAGCATTACTGAAAAAGAAGAAGAAAGTGGGAGGCCTCACTCTACCTGATTTCAGAACCTATTATACAGCTACAGTAGTCAAAACAGCCTGGTACTGGTACAATAACAGGCACATAGACCAGTGGAACAAAATTGAGAATCCAGATATAAATCCATCCACGTATGAGCAGCTGATATTTGACAAAGGACCAGTGTCAGTCAATTGGGGAAATGATACTCTTTTTAACAAATGGTGCTGGCATAACTGGGTATCCATTTGCAAAAGAATGAAACAGGACCCATACCTCACACCATGCACAAAAACTAACTCCTAGTGGATCAAAGACCTAAACATAAAGACTAAAACGATAAAGATCATGGAAGAAAAAATAGGATCAACCCTAGGAGCCCTAATACAGGGCATAAACAGAATACAAAACATTACCAAAAATGATGAAGAGAAAGCAGATAACTGGGAGCTCCTAAAAATCAAACACCTATGCTCATCTAAAGACTTCACCAAAAGAGGAAAAAGACCACCTACAGACTGGGAAAGAATATTCAGCTATGACATCTCCGACCAGCGCCTGATCTCTAAAATCTACATGATTCTGTCAAAACTCAACCACAAAAAGACAAACAACCCAATCAAGAAGTGGGCGAAGGATATGAACACACACTTCACTAAAGAAGATATTCAGGCAGCCAACAGATACATGAGAAAATGCTCCCGATCATTAGCCATTAGAGAAATGCAAATTAAAACTACGATGAGATTCCATCTCACTCCAACAAGGCTGGCATTAATCCAAAAAACACAAAATAATAAATGTTGGAGAGGCTGCGGAGAGATTGGAACTCTCGTACACTGCTGGTGGGATTGTAAAATGGTACAACCACTTTGGAAATCCATCTGGCATTATCTTAAACAGTTAGAAATAGAACTACCATACAACCCAGAAATCCCACTCCTCGGAATGTACCCTAAAGATACAAGAGCCTTCACACAAACAGATATATGCACACCCATGTTTATTGCAGCTCTGTTTACAATAGCAAAAAGCTGGAAGCAACCAAGATGTCCATCAACGGATGAATGGGTAAATAAATTGTGGTATATTCACACAATGGAATACTACGCATCAATAAAGAACAGTGACAAATCTCTGAAACATTTTATAACATGGAGGAATCTGGAAGGCATTATGCTGAGCGAAATAAGTCAGTTGCAAAAGGACAAATATTGTATAAGACCACTATTATAAGATCTTGAGAAATAGAAAAAACTGAGAAGAACACATACTTTTGTGGTTACAAAGGGGAGAGGGAGGGAGGGAGGGAGAGGGCTTTTTATTGATCAATCAGTAGATAAGAACTGCTTTGGGTGAAGGGAAAGACAACACTCAATACAAGGAAGGTCAACCTAATTGGACTGGACTAAAAGCAAAGAGGTTTCCGGGATAAAATGAAAGCTCCAAAGGTCAGTGGAGCAGGGGCTGGGGTCTGGGGAACTTGGTTTGAGGGGACTTCTAAGTCAATGGGCAAAATAATTCTATTATGAAAACATTCGGCATCCCACTTTGAATTGTGGCACCAGGGGTCCTAAATCCCAACAAGCGGCCATCTAAGATGCATCAATTGGTCTCAACCCACCTGGAGCGAAGGCAAAGGAAGAACACCAAGGTCACACGACAACTAAGAACCCAAGAGACAGAAAGGGCCACATGAACCAGAGACCTACATCATCCTGAGACCAGGAGAACTAGTTGGTGCCCGGCCACAATCGATGACTGCCCTGTCAGGGAGCACAACAGACAACTCCTGAGGGAGCAGGAAACCAATGGGATACAGACCCCAAATTCTCATGAAAAGACCATACCTAATGGTATGACTGCAACTAGAGGAATCCCAGAGACAATGCTCCCCAGACCTTCTGATGACACAGGACAGGAACCATCCCCGAAGACAAATCATCAGGCATAAAAAGGACTGGTCAGTGGGGGGGGGGGAGAGACGCTGATGAAGAGTGAGCTGATTAAATCAGGTGGACACTGGAGAGTGTGTTGGCAACTCTTGACTGGAGGGGGGATGGGAAGATAGAGAGAGAGGGAAGATGGCAAAATTGGCACGAAACGAGAGACTGAAAGGGCTGACTCAATGGGGGAGAGCAAGTGGGAGAAGGGAGTAAGATGTATGTAAACCTACATGTGACAGACTGATTGGAATGGTAAATGTTCACTTGAAGCTTAATAAAAATTAATTAAAAAATAAAATAAAAGGTAAAATAAATAAATAAATAAATCAAGGACATCTCATAAAGTAATTTTTTTTTTTTCCTGTTCTACAAAGAATCCTTGAAATTCTGAGAAAAGAGAGAAGGAAATGGTGGAAGGCAGAGTGATCCCAAATTACATTTTCTTGATCTCTTGAAATTAGGCCTATGCATGAGGAAGATGTTCATACAGTTAAAGTTGACTGCTTTATAATAAACGGAAATGACTCTTTGTGAGGACTTTTAATGAAAAATTTATGAAATTGCAACACTTTAAGCTGGGTTTTAATTTATAAATATCCCCTTTTCCTCATTTCCGATATATCCCCTCTGTTGTTTTTGTAATCTCTGTCCAGTGATTCCAACTCATGGTATCTGCATGCATATGGAGTAGGACTGATTTATAAGGTTTTCAATCCTGTGGACTTTCAGAAGCAGATCACTACGCCTGTCTTCCAACTATTCCCCAGTGTTCTCCCTCTTCAGCATAAGAAACCCCATATGCAAAATTTCAACAGACAGAAAAATAAAAACAAACAAAAAAAATCATTATTTCTGGGACTTATTATCCTAATGTTAAACAGTCTTTAGAACTCAGGCGTAAGTAAGAGTTTACCTACAGAGAGACAGCAGCTGTCATCAGATGACTTCTGCAGCGATGCTGGCAGGCAACTATTTGAATATCAGAGCCCAAACTCCTCAGTTAATTTACTAATCCCCTAAATAGACGAAACCATCCATGGGTGCCTTCCCTCTGTTCCAAGATGTTTGGCATTTCTTATATGTGTACACACCATCCAACTGTGACAAAAACTCACAAATCAGCTGTCAGAAAGTTGTGAAGACAAAGGAATAGGAAAGTAATCTCAATTTTGAAAACATATTTACTCAGGAAAATGTCAGAATCAAGCCTTCTATCACTAAATGCTGTAGCTTATAATTTACCTTATACAGTGCAACATGAGAAAACCAGAACTTGTTTAGGGCAGAAACCTGTCAGAGACGGAAAATGGAAACATTTTCCACTAAAACGAACAATAAAAAAGTGGTAAGGCTGCATCCGGTCAAAGGTGGAAAATCTGTGAGACCAGGAAAAACAAAATGGTCTTGATGAGTTTCAGATCTCAAGGTTTCAATGAATGCTGTTGTTCTTAGGTGCCATCGAGTTTGTTCCAACTCATAGCAACCCCATGCACAACAGAAGAAAACACTGCCTGGTCCTGCACCATCGTCACAATCATTACTGGACATCTTTGATAGATCATTATTCTACCTACTTCTAGTACATGGAGTACAGGAAAACACTGGTGTGGAAACATATGCAAGAAATATCCTATATAAAAAGTCAGTTTTTCTCTGTAGGTCAATTTGCTGTATAATAGATTTGCAAATTTTCATGTTCAACACCTAGTTTAAGCATTAATCTAGACTCCTATATCATATGACACCATTATGTCATTAAAACCTGTCTTCGTCCTTGTTGTTAGGTGCCATTGAGTCAGTTCTGGTACAATAGAACAAAAACACTACCTAGTCCTGCCTCATCTTAACAATTGCTTGAGCCCACATTTGAAGCTACTGTGTCATTCTATCTCGTTGAGGGTTCTCCTTTCTTTCACTGACTCTCTGTTTTACGAAGCATGTTGTCATTCTCCAGGGACTGATCCTTCCTGGTAACATGTCCAAAGTACATGAGACAAAGTCTCGACATCCTCATTTCTAAGGAACATTCTGTCTGGCTGTATTTCTTCCAAAAGAGATATGTTCCTTCTTCTGGAAGTCTATGATATGTCCAATATTCTTTGTCAACAAAATAATTCAAAAACATCAATTCTTCAGTCTTTCTTATTCATTGTTCAGCTTTTGCATGCATATGAGGCAATTGAAAATACCATGTCTTGGGTCAGGCGTGCCTTAGTACTCAAATGGTTATCTTCGCTTTTTATCACTTTAAGGAGGTCTTCTGCAGCAGATTTGCCCAGTGCAATATGTCATTTGGTTTCTTGACTGCTTCTTCCATGGGCATTGAACGTGGATCCAAGTAAACTGAATTCCAACAACTTCAATATTTTCTCTGTTTATCATGATGTTGCTTATTGATCCAGTTGTGAGGATTTTTGTTTTCTTTATCCATACTGAGGGCTGTGGTCTTTTTCTTTATCAGTAAGTACTTCTGTCCTTTTCACTTTCAGCAAGCAAGGTCATGTCATTTGCATATCACAGGTTGTTAATGAGCCTTCCTCTAATCCTGATGCCTCATTTTTGTTCATATAGTGTAGCTTCTCAGATTGTTTGCTCAGCATACATATTGAATAAGTAAGGTGAAAGGATACAACCCTGATACACACCTTCTGTGGTTTTTAACCACACAGTACCCCCTTGTCCTACTGGAATGACTGCCTCTTGGTCTATGTGTAGGTTCCTCATAAGCACAATTAACTGTTCTGGAATTTCCATTCCAGGCAATGTTAACCACAATGGGTTACGATCCACACAGTTGATTTCTTTGCATAGTCAATAAAAGACAGATAAACATCTTTCTGATATCCTCTGCCTTCAGCCAAGACCTATCTAACGTTAGTAATGTAAACCCTCCTTCCACATTCCCTTCTGAATCAGGTTTGAAATTGTGGCAGTTCCCTATCGATGTACTGTTGCAATCGTTTTTAAAAATTGTCTTCAGCAAAATTGCACTTGCTTGTGCTATTAATGATATTGCTTGATAACTTCCACATTTGGTTGGATCACCTTTCTTTGGAACGGGCAAAAATATGGATCTCTTCCAGTTGATTTGCCAGGTAGCTACCTTCCAAATTTCACGACATAGGTGAGTGAATGCTCCCAGTGTTGCCTCTGTTTGTTGAAACATCTCAACTGGTATTCCACCAATTCTTGGAGCTTTGTTTTCCATCAGATTGGACTTCTTTCTTCAATATACAGGTTCTTGATCTTATGCTACCTCCTCATATGGTTGAACATCGACCAATTCTTTTAGGTACAGTGACTCCATGTAGTCCTTCAATCTTCTTTTAATGCTTCTTGTGTCACTCAATATTTTACCCATAAAATCCTTCAATATTTCAACTCCAGGCCTTGACTTTTTTCTTCAGTTCTTTCAGCTTGAGAAATGCTGAAAATATTCTTCCCTTTTGGTTTTCTAACTCCAGATCTTTGCATATTTCATTATAATACTTTTTCTTCTGGAGCTGCCCTTTGAAACCTGTTCAGGACTTTTAATTCATCATTTCTTCTATTCGCTTTAGCTGCTCTACCTTCAACAGCAACTTTCAGAGTCCGTTCTGACATCGATTTTGGTCTTTTATTTCTTTCCTCTCTTTTTAATGACCTTTTGCTTTCTTCATGTATGATGTCCTTGATGTCATCACACAACTCATCTAGCCTTCTATCATTAGTGTTCAATGCATAAAATCTATTCTAGAGATGGTCTCTAAATTCAAGTGGGATGTACTCAAGGTTGTACTTTGGCTCTTATGGACTCGTTTTAGTATTCTTCAGCTTTAACTTCTAGTTGCGTATGAGTAATTGATGGTCTGTTCTGTAGTTGGCCCCTGGCCTTGTCCTGACTGACGACACTGAGCTTCTCCATTGTTTCCTTCCACAGATGTAGTTGATTTGATTCCCATGTGTTTCATACCTTGAGATCCACATGTGTAGTCACTCCTCATGTTATTGAAAAGTTATTTACAATGAAGAAGTCATTGGTCCTGCAAAATTCTATCATAAGATCTCCAGCGTCATTTCTATCATCAAGGCCATGTTTTCCAAGTACTGATCCTTCTTTGTTTCCAGCTGTCACATTCCAATCACCAGTAATTATCAATGTGTCTTGATTTCATGGTTGGTTAATTTCATACTGCAGAAGTTGGTAAAAATCTCCAAGTTCTTCATCTTTGGCATTAGTGTTTGGTGTATAATTTGAATAATATTTGTATTAACTGGCCTTCCTTGTAGGCATATGGAGAGTATACTGTCACTGACAGCTTTGTACTTCAGGATAGATCTTGAAAAGTTCTTTTTGGTGGTAAATACAATACTATTGCTCTTCAATTTGTCATTCCCAACATAGTAGACTATATATGTCTGATTCAAAATGTCCAATACCAGTCCATTTCAGCTCACTAATGCCTAAGACATCAACCTTAAAGCATTCCATTTCATTTTTTCACCCTCCAATTTTCTTAGATCTGTACTTCATACATTGCATGTTCTAATTGCTGATGGATGTTTGAAGCTGTTTCTTTTCATTTTGAGTCATGCCACATCAGGAAATGAAGGGCTGTGTCATTAAGGTTGACTCTTTGATGAGACAGTTCTTCCCTAGTCATGTTTTGAGTGTCTTCCAACTGAAGGACTCATCTTCCAGCGCTGTATCAGAGAATGTTTTTGCTGCTATTCATACATTTTTCACTGGTAAACTTTTCCAGAAGTAGATTGCCATCTTCTTCTTCCTAGTCTCTGTCTGGAAGCTGGGCTGAAACCTGTCCACCATAGGTGACCCTGCTGGTGTTTGAAACACTGGTAGTGTAACTTTTAGCATCACAACAACTGTCAAGCCACCACTGTATGAAAAACTGACAGATGAGTGATGGTTCACTCTATAAGCTCCTTTAAGTATCAAGTTGTGTATTATTATTATTATTATTTTACTTTCTTTTTTAGGGAAGCTTTCTGAATATTTTGGCTCAATCTTTTTGATTTACTGAATGTTTTGGATCACCAAAAATAAGCATATCTAGAAGTAGAGAAAGTAAACTTTGTTTCTTCCTATCTAATTATAACATCTCTCCTTTTTTGTGGGGGGGAAGAGTGTTGACATTTCACAGGGTTGGCAACCAAGGTCACAAAACAAAATGTGCATTAATTGTTTAATGAGAAACTAATTTTGCTCTGTAAACTTTCACCTAAAACACACACACACAAAGAATTAAAACACTTATTACAGTGCCTTTTATGCAGTAGCTACTCAATTAAAAATTGCTACTATTGTGTGGTGTGGATGATATCAAACAACATTTGGTCTAAGGCCCTTTATACCAATTACTTCAGTGTATTGTATGACAAATTTACCTCATACCTGCTTGAAAACACTCAAGACAACAATGTATAAAGAAAGGTAATTAACCTGAAATAGTGTGAGCAGACATGATTTGAATTGTCAGCGTGTGGGAACAGAGAGACCCAGTTACTCTGGCCAATCCCATTGTACATGCTATCACAGATTACCATGATACCACGGTGGTAGAGGAGACCTGCCAGGGCTTCTTGCTGTCTCTGGGCAGCACAGACTTTAATACAAGGCTCTGTTGGTTCTTTGTTCTCAGATCTCCTCTGATAAACTGTCTTCCCTAAGTCTTTGGCAGAGGCCTAATTTGTTGTATTTTCCCAGTTGGCAGTTCTTCAGTTGGCCTTTTCTAAATATGTCCTGTTGGAAATGAAAAGGTAAGAAGGAAAGCAGAAAACACTTTTTTTCTTGCATATTGTCTCTACAGTGTTTACTTCTATTAGAAATTAGAAGTGAAAATAAAAACACTTTTCTCTCCCTACTTGCACATCATTCTAGCAGTGGTTTTGCCTCTAAGACAGCAGCTTCCTTTTGGTGACTTCTTCCACAGTTCTCACTCTCACCCAAGCCCCAGTAACACTCTTCCCAGTTCTTGTCCATTGGGCGAATGCGGTAATGCTCCTCATTTCTAAAAGTCGCTAAGTGCCTCAGTGATCTCTATGGGCTTCCAAAAACTTATTCACGTTTCCAAATTGTTTCTTCACTAAATTCCTGTCCTCCTGTTTGAGTGTGACTTATGTTTCCTCTTCATCTCAATTGACCCTCCGTCATGGAGACTGATTGGCACAACATTCGTTACCTTTCACCAGGGATATTTCTTTGTCTTTTTGATCAGTTATCTTGTCTCAAGGTGTGCCCTGGTAAAATTTGTTTTCCATGTTTCCCTCAAGGTGGTTTATTTAAAGTGCAGTTTTGGCCAAGATATTTTTTCTGTTTAAAACCTTTACACAGTGCAATACCACCTACATAAAAAAGTTCAAATATGAGCATTCACTATTTCTTCTTAATCTATCATTGATAACGTTGATCAATGTGATGTTGAGGGATGGGGATCCAGTATCTCTTGGGGGGTGTGTGTAAATGTATGTTGTTTTGATTTCATGTGAATGCTGTTTCTGATCTCTTTTCTGATAAGAATTGAAAATAATTTATTCTCCCAGTCAGTTTCTTCATATTATGTGCCTGAGGTGGTGGTAGTATGTTCTGGAAAAAACATATAACATCTACTCGAGCAGCTGCAGTTGGGCTACAACTTGATTGAACTGGGGATTGTCTACATCATTCTCCAGGATCAATCTGTTATCTATCTGCAGGAGACAAGTGGTGAATTAAATGGAGAGTCATTGAAAGCTCCAACCTCCTTAAAGGTGACATTAAAACCTACCGTTTTACCTACTCCAAAGGTGTGAAATTACTTTTGAACTTCTGATTTATTATATCCACTTATTTGGGGAAGGAGCAATTTCAAAGGTTTCCAATTGGTATTCCTCTTTCTGACTGCTCTCTTATGCCACAGGCTAAGAGCGTGATGTGTGGATTGCAACAAATAACAAGTATGTCAATCCCTTTTTTACATTCATGGGCCTAAGAAATGGCTACTAGAGGGGTGTCAGGATTTGGTGGTTCCATTTTTAGCTAAACCATGCAGGAATAAACTTATTAGCTGTTCCAAAAAGTATCTGGTCTAACAGGAGACGATGATGATACTTCAGTTCTTCAGGTATTAATGTCAACTCTGACTTTCTGAAAAAGAGCACACTACATGTTTGAGTATTCTCTTTTCCTGAAAGTAGCTCTTTAAGCAAATGGCCATGAGTCTCTTTTGGAGAAGGGCTAGAGGGATCATTATTATGCATATTTTTCATGGCAACACTCTTCCTTCTGGAGACCAGTCTCCTTTTTTGTAAAAGACTTCCAGGTCTAGGAACTGGCTCTAGTCTGGAATCTGGACAGGTAATTGTGAATTTTTAGGGGATGACAACCAAAGTTTATCCATCTTTGATTTCTTCTAACACTACAAATGAAGCTGTAACCTTTTAGGCTGCCCATCTATTTTACCCTTACCAGTACCAGTTGCCATTATGGCGATCCCATGTGTGTCACGATAGAACTGTGCTACTTAGGGTTTTCAGTGGCTGATTTTTCATAAGTAGATCACTAGATCATTCTTCTAAGGCCCTTCTGGGTGAACCTTCAAACTTTTGGTTAACAGCTGAGCATGTTAATTGTCTGTACCACCCGGGGACTTCATTTTGTCCTTGGGAGAGCTATTTTCTGTTTACCATCTCCATAAATATCTGTGGGTCAGGCCTCTTGGCTGCCAATCTAACCCAGCTGCTCTATGATAATTGAATCCACCTGGCTTCTGATGAGTAAGCACAGCTCTCAGCAGTGGCATCACTAGGGTGGGTGTCATCCAGTGCAGTAACTCATGGTATCATTTCCCGACCCCACAGATTCTTCCCACACCAGAGCATACAGAATCCTTCCAAACCCACCCCCCCCCCAAAAAAACAAACAAACCTGTTGCCATCAAGTAGATACCGACTCATAGCAACCCTAGAAGATGGATTAGAACTGTCCCATAGATTTTCCAAGGAGTGGCCGATGGAATTGAACTGATGGCCTTTTGATTAACAGCCAACCTCTTAACCACTACACCATCAGGGCTCCTAGCAATGTTTGTTGTACTAATAGTACTCATAAATTGTAATTCTCGTATATCATTCCTTCTTCTCCTTTAATTACTACTTCATTTTCAAAAAAGTTATTAATATAGGTTCACTAATACTAATTACAATATTGTAGTAAAAACACCAGAAAATTTGACAAAATTGGCAACTATGAAGATACTAGCAATAATGTAAACAGCAGCACGTGCTTGTGGCCTTTGGAGATGACACTAGGTGATTTGAAGTGTCATTGTAATTGGAATAATGACAGCTCTGACTGGAGGGCATTAGAATGTTCAAAAAGTAAGTTAGCATAGAATTTTAGCCTTGTAGGTATACTGAGGTTTTTTTTGTTTTTGTTTTTGTTTTAGGTATACTGAAGCATGTAAGCTGGGCTTACAAAAAATGTTTTTGTTGTTATAATTAACTACATGGACATTTTTGTTAAAAAATAATAAATTTCTGCTGAAACACTGCATGAAAATTTGATAGACAGTCACCTTGGTGTCACCCCCTCTGACAGTGTCACCCAATGTGGTACATACTCCACGCACCGGCCTAGTGAGGCCACTGGCTCTCAGGCCTCTATAGCTTTGGGGTCCTGTCATTTCCAGTGATAGTCCTAGTTCTATAACTGACTCTCCTACCATCATCCCTGGCTTATCGAGGAAAACATATGTTAAACAATTATTTTAATGATGCTGGTGCCCTTCTGGAAACCCTGGTGGCGCAGTGGTTAAGTGCTACGGCTACTAACCAAAGGGTCGGCAGTTCAAGTCTGCCAGGTGCTCCTTGAAAACTGTATGGGGCAGTTTTACTCTGTCCTACAGGGTCGCTATGAGTCGGAATTGACTCGACGGCACTGGGTTTGTTTTTTTTTTTTTTTTTTGATGCCCTTCTTGGAGACCTAGTAGTATAGTGGTTAAGAGCTTGGCTACTTACCAAAAGGTTGGCAGTTCGAATCCACCAGTTGCTCTTCGGAAACTCTATAGGGCAGTTCTACTCTGTCTTATGGGGTTGCTATGAGTTGGAATTGACTCTATGGCAATGGGTTTGGTTTGGTTTTTGGTGCCCCTCTTACAAGCATGTTTTTTACGGCCTTAGCAAATGTTGTATCCTCCTGGACTTCCTGGGGAATATAATTACCTGGTAATCATTTCTGCCTCGCATAGCAGTTCCGCTTCCCTGAAACTTTGAATCATGTCGTCTACTCTCTGCCATGGAGATTTTGGCATTGGATTTTCTTTAGCAGGGGTCATTGCTTTTCCCAGTTTTTAGGTTGTACTACTACTCAGTTTAGACCATTCTCCTAGGGACCTTGCAAGGTATTAAAATCTGTATCTTTAAAAACATCCTAAATAAATAAATTCTGCCAGAGACAATATTGCTTTTTGGTTCCTTGGATCAAACACTGTCAGCATCAAATCACACTTGTACTCCTCAGGCTTCTGCTGGCGTATACTGACAAGGTCATTTGAGATAAAGCTCATTCCCTTCCTTAGGAGGCTGAGCATATTTCCAGCAGCCAGCTTATGCTATGACTTAACATTAGATGCATGCCATGTGGGCAGCAGGGAAAGTTGGTGCTGATCTGGAGGGAAAACATGTTGTTTTATAAGAGAGAGGCTTTTTCATTGCCTTCAAAACGTGTGAAATGCTAGTTCTTAATGGGGAGGGCTGATGAGCACCTACTGTTGCCAGGCATTCTGCTATGTGCTGGGAATAGAGCCTTGAGAGACATGATTCTGACCTTCGAGGAAGGAGGGTACAGTCTAGCAGATTAGACAGACCACACAAATAAATAATCAATCAAACAAAAATAACAGGTAAATAACTAAAAAAAAAAGGGGAAGGTGGTTGAGATATTTTTGCAGGGCCCAAGGGTTAGAAGGAGTGCAAGATTCCAAATTTTTCTTTTTAAGTGTTGAAATATTAATTTTTTTGTGCTGCACTTTACATTTATTAGCATCCAAGAAAGTTTAATTCAATATTCTGTGAAATTTTATTCATACTATTGTTGTATTCTTACGACAAACATTACTGTTCTGTATAAAGTTGTTTGATCATAAACTAAGTTGGTTCCTTAAAAAATCATGATTCTAGGAATATAATCAGAGCACAACTTTATCTTGTCTTTGAAGTTCTTTGAAATGTACTCATTCCTGTCCCTACATGAAAACTGTGATAATTTATTACTTTTTGTTTGTTTGGTTTCACTATTAACTAAGTTTTATTGCTATGTTTTTTATTCTGGTGTATAACAAAATACGACCTCTCCTGTGTTAGCTTATCACATTGTGGTGGCTTGCATGTTGCTGTGGTGCTGGAACTTGAAGGACTTGAAGCTCTTAATGATGAAAATCAAAGACAACAGACTTCAGTGTGGATTACACCTCAAAACAAGAAAACAAAAATACTCACAACTAGACCAAAAAGTAATATCATGATAAACAGACAAAATATTGAAGTTGCCAAGGATTTCATTTTACTTGAATCCATAATCCACATCCACGGAAGCAGCAGTCAAGAAATCAAAAAACATATTGCATTGGACAAATTTGTTGCAAAAGACTTTGTTAAAGTGTCAAAAAGCAAAGATGTCACTTTAACGACTAAGCTGAGCTTGACCCAAGCCCTGGTATTTTCAATCATCTCATATGCTTGTGAAAGCTGGACAATAAGTAAGAAAAACTGAAGAAGAATTGATTCCTTTATCATGGTGTTGGTGAAGAATATTGAATATACCATGGGCTGCCAGAAGTATGGATAAATCTGTCTTGGAAGAAGTATAGCCAGAATGCTCCTTAGAAGCAAGGGTGGTAAGGCTTCGTCTTATGTACTTTGGGCATTTTATCAAGAGGGACCAGTCCCAGAGAAGGACATCATGTTTGGTAAAGTAGAGGGTCAGTGACAGAGAGGAAGGCCCTCAACAAGATGGATTGACACAATGGCTGTAACAATGGGCTCAAATAGCAACAACTGTGAGGATGGCGCAGGACCTGGTAGTGTTTTGTTCTGTTGCATGTAGGATTGTTTTGATTTGGACCTGACTTGACAGCACTTAACAAAATATTTGCCATTTCAGCATTCTTCACATGTATAATTTAGTGACATTGTGTTTGTCATGTTGTGCAACCATCATCATTATTGGTTTCCAAATTTCTCCATCACCCTTAACAGCTCAGCGTTCCCTAAGCAATGAATATCTTTTATCCCTTCTCTCCAGCTCAACACTGGTAACTGATAATAAACTTAGGGACATTTCCTTGGACATTCACCTGGATGTCCCCATCTCAGTGTCAGGGTGCCATTGTTTTCCAACCAGGGGTTTAGCATTGAAATAATAGAACTGCCTTGGCTGGGCATTTAACATCTCTAAAGTTTGGAAACCCTCACTAATAAGTCCTAGGCTTGGTCTATATCTTTCTCTGTGCCCCTCCTATAGAAGATGAGACCTTGCTCTTTTGAAATTTGGTTTTGGTTTTGTTATGGAAGATCTATGTCTGTTTTGCTCTTAGTCAAATTTTTAAGCCCCAGTCCTGGGAAATAGTCCTAACCTTGAAAGATTGAGGCATTTACTACAATTTGGTAGATATGAACCATGTCTCCCCGGAAACAAACAAATAAAAACAGCTCCTATATTCTCTTTAGGACAGCTCTTTAACTTTCTCAACATTGTTTCGCTTTGGGTTACTTGGATTCTCTCCTTGTGCATATATACTTCGAGGGTTAGCAAAACTTCGAGAGAGGTTTGTATGAAGATGTGATGGCTCCCAACCCTGTGACCTCTTTTCTTCAAGTTTTCAGAATTTCCAGCTGCTCTATACATCTCAAATTTAAACCTCTGCCTACTCAGTCAAGTAGAATTGTCATTTTCTTTTCCTGTATTTGCTTGGTTTTAGCATTAATATTTCATTCTTTTTCCCAGTTGTTATCTAGCTGCTGAAATTGCCTATTTGATCTTGCAAGTTGTCTATGTTTTCCATTAAACCCTTTAACATATTACCAATTTCAATTTCAGTATTCAAATTATTTCATTTTTCTCTCTGACAGTTTAACATCTGCATAGATTGCTTTTTTCTTCAGACTGTATTATATCTCACAATTTTGTTTAATACTGAGAATGTTGTATAGGATAATAGATACTAACCCAAAAACCCAGTGCCGTGAATAATAATAATAAAAAAAAATAGGTACTAGATAATAGATATTATTAGCTGATGTTGTATGCCAGACTGTTGTGATCCACAGAGTTTTCATTAACTAATTTTTGGAAGTAGACTGTCAGGCCTTTCTTCCTATTTTGTCTTAGCCTGAAGCTCTGGAAGCTCTGCTGAAGCCTGTTCAGCATCATAACAGCTCATGAATCTGCAACGACATATGGGCGCTGGCTGTGCATGAGGTGCATTGGCCTAGAATGGAACCCTAGTCTCCCTCATGGAAGGTGCGAATTCTACCACTGAACCACCAACGCTTCCTTTAGTGTGAAGGTTTGTATTAATCTAGACAAGAGTTAGGCTTAGAATGGAGTTTGTTGTTGCTATTGTATCCCTTATCGTTGTAGTTATTTGTTAGTTGCCGTCAAGTGGATTTCAACTCATAGCTACCCTTCTTATTGTAACCTGTTGCCATTGATTTGATTCTAACTCATAGAGACTCTGTAGGACAAAGTAGAACTGCTCCATAAGGTTTCCTAGGCTGTAATTTTTATGGAAGCAGGCTGCTACATCTTTACCCCACAGAACAGCTGGAGAGTTCGATCTGCTGACTTTCTGGCTAGCAGCTGAGCACTTAATCACTGCAGCACCAGGGCTCCTTTAGCTACCCCTAGTACATCAGAAATGTCAACTAACTCAAGCAATATATGGCTTTTGTCTCCCTGAAATTTGAGAAAGTCTATCTTTTGCAGCTCTCACAGCTGTATCTCACCATTATTTTTACTCCGTGCTTCTTAGTGTGATGGTGGAGGTTAGGCAGTGTTTGCTGGTCTCCTCCTCCAGCCGTACCATTTGGAAGTTTTCTCAGAATTCTCACAGTCTTCCCTGTGGGATGATGATGGAGTTTAGAAAGAGAATCATGAAGAGTCAGGCAAACTTCTATGTCTGTTGTACTGACGGGCTTCACACTTTCATACCGCTCCACACTCCATTATAACTATAATTTAGTTTTAATTCTTTAAGTGAATATATTTAATGCTTACCAGAGCCTTATATTGATGCCTCTTCAGTAATTTGATTGTAGGCAGCTGATTTTTAGGAGATTCCCCAGGGAGTTCTCATGGGGAATATAGTCTCTGAATCCTTAGACATTAATAATAGTAATTACTATTTGAACTTGGCTTTTTAAAATGAGGGTCAGTTTAGCTTAATATAACATGGTCGATTTATACTTATTTTCCACTGAGTACCTTTTTTTTTTTACCTTAGGTACTGGAAACCCTGGTGGAGTAGCAGCTAAGTGTTATGGCTGTTAACCAAAGGGTTGGCAGTTCAAATCCACTAGGCACTCCTTAGTGGAGCAGTTCTACTCTGTCCTATAGGGTCACTATGAGTCGGAATCAACAGCAACAGGTAACAGGTAAGTACCTTAGGTATTTAGGTATTCATTGCCATTGTCAAAAATTCATTGTCAAAAACTTGGATCTCCATCTTATTCCTTACCTTAGAAGTAACTTCTAACTAGTACCTAATACAGGAGGACAATGACACTATCTTTTGGGTAATGTTGAGAATATAAGTATTTTGTTGATAATGAAGAAGAGTTCAAAATAACGTAAGAAAATGATTAGATAAGGAGAAGCCGGATTTTACATCAGAGGATAGGAAGAATAAACTGGTAGAAATAAGACAAAGACAGAGGAGTTTTTTGAGCTTTTTTTGTTGTTGTTATGTGTCTGTCTTCCACAATGGTCAGAGCAAATCAAATCTATTAAATAACATTAAAAGTAATATTATTTCTACGTAACATATAACTGTATTGTATGCAAAGTCAGATCATTTTCTTAGTTACAAAGTAGATTTTCAAATCAATAAAGAAAACAGCAAATAATGCATGCAAGATTCTCTAAATCATAAATAAGCCGGAGGGAAAACTATACACAAAACACAAAGAATAATCTATGTCATCAATCTATTTCCCATGCCCTTGATTTGACAGCTTTTGACAATAATCCTGAATTATCTGATAAGTTTTCAATATATGCATTCAATTACCTTTATCTATATTTAATGCTACCCTGTTCATATCATTCACTTTAAAGGGTCTCAGTCTAGAGAATATTTGCCAGTATATCATGAATTTCCATATTTAGTTGCTATACTTTTTTACTGGCTGCAATAAATTAGTTGTATTGTTTTATTCACACATGACTGAACTGCAATTCAAAGACCTTGGCAGCATTTTAGAATTACAATGAAATCATCATGGGGACCACATATTCATTGCCTTACTTCTCCAAAATGTCACTAACCCATGCCAAGTAGAGGAAAGCACACACATAAATACACATATTGAATCCAAATTTCTTTCAGATTAAGTATGTGAGGATGCGGGGGAAGTGGTGAACTAGCATTGGAGACTGGGATATTAAGTAAGAAATGAAAGAAAAAGAACACATGCATAAAATTTAGTCAAATCTCTGGAATAGTTTATAAATAGTTGTAGACAGTGGGGATATAGAAACTTGATTTTATGGTTTCTGAGAGAAATTGAGTAATAGACTATTCAGTGATTGCTATATTTCAGAGATATTTCAACAAAGTATTATTTGGACAAAGTTTTTCAGAGTATTTCAACAAGCTTCTGAAGTTGGGAAGTGCGATCAGTTATTTTATAATTGTTTTAAAAAATGCAAGAGCAGAAATGTTAATAACTTTAGTAAAATCAGCAGGATAATTACATTTCTTTTTGTAGACTTTAAGAAGAGGGAAATGGTGCTTCAAAATTAAGATTTCACAGTGTTTGTCCATACCAGAAAAATTGTACATTGCATAGAGCACTTAGTGACAGCAGTTAAAAGTATATTTTGGTTTTATCTGGAGATATCTGATTACATATAAATAAACTGAGATCTGCCTGGGAGTTTATAATGTCCATATATCAGCCTCAGAGTTGTCACTTCACCTTTATGCTTCCAATGAATTGTATAAATCTAATTATCGCAGTTATCCGCACTCCTGGTGTACACCACTATCCAAAGTGTATTCCTGTTCCTTGCAGGTTTCAGGAAAAAATATAACTTCACTCTAATCATAAGAATGCACATATCATATTAAAATACTTATCTAATAGGAAATAATGGGTCAATATATTGTGTTTGTCCATTTAGTTAAATCAACCAATACTATTGCTCCAAACCAAAAGCGAACACATTGCCATCAAGGCAATTCTGACTCAGCGACCCTATAAGACAGAGTAGAACTGTCCCATAGGGTTTCCAAGGCTGTAAGCCTTTGCAGAAGCAGACTGCCAAGTCTTTCGCTCGTGGATGGGTGGTGGGTTCAAACCACAGACCTTTTGGTCAACAGCATAGTATTTAACCACTGTACCACCTGGACATCTAATAACAGCCATGCCTTAAAGGTTTTGGAAAACTAATTATTAGGAACAATTTAATGGCTGAAGGAAAATAGCATAATCTACAACTAATATAAAGCTTTACCTCACATATGCAAGAGCTAGATTTACCCCTTGGAGGTGCCTTGGCAGAAAGGCCTGGCGACCTACTTCTGAAAAATCAGCCATTGAAAATCCTACGGATCACAGTTCTATTCTGACATACGTGGGGTCACCATGAGTCAGAGTCAACTCCAAGGCAACTGGTGAAGGAGAAATAGAACAATTTTAATCTGTACTATTTAGAGAACAATAGTACAACTCAATTCAACTCAAAGGCAACTGATTAAAGAGAAAAAAAAAGAACTAGAACAGTCTTAATCTGTACTATTGAGAGTGCATAATATTGGAAATAAACCTCATTTTGAGGCAACTCTATTTCCAATTAGAAGTCACTATGCTGATTGGATAAAAATGCTTTTCTTGGTGGCTTGCAGCATTGTCATTGCAGGACTGGATTCCATTAATCATTATTGCTATAATGTTGCTAAACCAGAGGGACCCCCATTCTCCTTCATTCATATTGCTTTAGATAGTGGGAAAACTCAAGAATATACATATCATTATATTGTTTTGTGCCCATCTTTTTCCAACTGTCAGTATAATTTGAATGAAAAATTCATGAGGGACCTCTTGACCCCTTTGCTTTACCTGGGGATGTCATTGCCATTCATCATTGGACGGTAACTCTCTAATCTTTGAAATATATGGGAATTATGACTAGATGATCATGCTATAACTGAGCTTCTGGCTTTCTAGTGCCAGTAGATAATTTACACACAAAATAGTATGAGTAAACTACAAAACTTAAGATACTCAATGGTTGTTGTTATAGTTGTTGTTAGGTGCCATCCAGTCAGTTCCGACTCATAGCGACCCTATGTACAACAGAATGAAACACTGATGGGTCCTGCACCATCGTCATAATCGTTGTTATGCTTAAGCCCATAGTTGCAGCTGCTTTGTCAACTAACCTCATTGAAGGTCTTCCTCTTTTCCCCTGGCCCTCTACTTTACCAAGCATGATGTCCTTCTCCAAAGACTGATCCTTCCTGACCACGTGTCCAAAGTATGTGAGATGCAGTCTCACCATCCTTGCTTCTAAGGAGCATTCTGGTTGTACTTCTTCCGAGACAGATTTGTTTGTTCTTTTGGCAGTCCATGGTATATTCGATATTCTTCTCCAGCACCACAATTCAAAGGCATCAATACTTCAATCTTCTTTATTCATTGTCCAGCTTTCTCATGCATATGAGGTGATTGGAAACACCACGGTTTGGGTCAAGCATGCCTTAGTTTTCAAGGTGACAGCTTTGCTTTTCAACACTTTAAAGAGGCCTTTTGCAGCAGACCTGCTCAATACAATGTGTCTTTTGATTTCTTGATTGCTGCGTCTATGGGTGTTGATCGTGGATCCAAGTAAAATGAAATTCTTGACAACTTCGATCTTTTCCCATTTATCATGATGTTGCTTATTGGTCTAGTCGTGAGTTGTTTTCTTTATGCTGAGGTGCAATCCATACTGAAGAGTATGGTCTTTGATCTTCATCAATAAGTGTTTCAAGTCCTCTTCACTTTCAGCAAGCAAGGGGGTGCCATCTGCATAACACAGGTTGTTAATGAGTCTTCCTCCAATCCTGATGCCCTGTTCTTCTACATATAGTCCAGCTTCTAGGATTATTTGCTCAGCATATGGATTAAATACATATGGTGAAAGGATACAACCCTGATGCACACCTCTCCTGACTTTAAACCACGCAGTGTCTCCTTGTTCTGTTGGAATGACTGCTTCTTGATTTAAGTACACTTTCCCCATGGGCACAATTAAGTGTTCTGGAATTCCCATTCTTCACAAAGTTATCTATAATTTGTTATGACCCACACAATCGAATGCCTTTGCATAATCAATAAAACACAGGTAAATATCTTTCTAGTATTCTCAGCTTTCATCTAGGAGCCATCTGACATCAGCAGTGATATCCCTGGTTCCAGGTACTCTTCTGAATATGGCTTGAATTTCTGGCAGTTCCCAGTCGATATTCACTGCAGCCACTTTTGGACAATCTTCAGGAAAATTTTACCTGTGTGCAATATTAATAATATTGTTTGAGAATTCCACATTCAGTGGGATCACCTTTCTTGGGAATAGGCATAAATATAGATCTCTTCCAGTTGCTTGGCCAGGTAGCTGTCTTTCAAATTTCTTGGCATAAACGAGAGAGTACTTCCAGCACTGCATCCGTTTGTTGAAACATCTCAACTGATATTCCACCAATTCCTGGAGATTTGTTTTTCACCAATGCCTTCGGTGCAGTTTGGACTTCTTCGTTTAGTACTATTGGTTCCTGATCATATGTTACCTCTTGTAATGGTTGAATATCGAACAATTCTTTTTGGTATAGTGACTCTGTGTATTCCTTCCATCTTCTTCTGATGTTTCCTGAGTCGTTTAATATTTTCCCCATAGAATCCTTCAATATTGCAACTTGAGGCTTGAATTTTTTCTTCAGTTCATTCAGTTTGAGAAACGCCGAGCGTGTTCTTCCCTTTTGGTTTTCCATCTCCAGGTCTTTGCACATGTCATTATAATATTTTATTTTGCCTTATTGAGCCGATCTTTGAAATCTTCAGTTCAACTCTTTTACTTCATCATTTCTTCCTTTCGCTTTAGCTACTAGATGTTTAAAAGCAAGTTTCAGAGTCTCTTCTGACAGCTATTTTGGTCTTTCCTTTCTTTGCTGTCTTTTTATGACCTCTTACTTTCTTCATGTATCATGTCCTTGATGTCATTCCACAACTCTTCTGGTCTTCAGTCATTAGTGTTCAATGTGTCAAAGCTGTTCTTGAGATGGTATTTAAATCTTCTATCATTAGATTTTTCTTAACATTTCTACATTTTCTTGTCTCTTTCAGAGAATAGAATTCCATTTTTCAGTGCTGAACATTATAAAAAGGAAAAGTAACCAGATATTATAAATTTAAATGATCTTGATTGTAAATGACGACGCATGGCACTGTGAAGAAAGAAAAGACAACCACATCATATTAAGAAGCTTGACTACAGATGAGCACCTTTACCTTATTGTTTAAGTGGACAAAACAAGGTCTCCGGTCTTGCTCAGACATTTGGATCCATTCAGCAGAAACTGTGCATGAAAGAGCTGAATAGTAACATGAATAATGAGCAATTGTATCTTGATTGGAAAATACAGGCATATGTTATTTAAAAAAAAAAAAAGACTTTTGTCTGATGCATAATCCTAGAAATTCTGAATATTTCAGTCATTCTATTACATTCTGTTGAGCAATATGCATCAGTGTGAACAGGGTGAGGAACAGAACAAAGTGCTAATTTGTAGTGATTAAATTTTGCCTCCACCTCTTCACTCCCTTCCCTCTAAGACAATGGTGTGTTCTATCCCATCGTCATGTGAACCTATAAAGGTGAAGCGTGCTCGCTGTCCTTTGGAAGGCATGGCTATGTGATGAGCGTGGACTAATCATACCTGCGTGGAAGGTCAGTGTGCGAATGTGAGCAGAAGCTGAAGAGGAATCACATGCTTCCTACATATGTGGCTTATTGCTTCTACTGTAGAACAGCGTGTACCAAATGTTCTCCTGTGCATTCTACTGTGAGCAAGGAGTCAACTGAGATTTTGCTTCATTTGTTACTTGTTATTCTAGTGTAACTTAGCAAAAACTAATTAATAGATTGATACCGAAAGTGAGATTTTTGAATAAAAAACACCCTACAGCAGATGGCATTGACTTCAGGGTCTGGCAGTGGGCTGGTGAGAAAATTGTTACTGGAGGCTGGAAAAACAACCATCCATATTCTAAAGTTGTGAGACATTTTTTAAAACTTGACTTCAATTACTAGGAAGGGGAATAATAGGCTTAATAAATCTTAGGCTTTAGGTGAAGAAGCAGGGAAACAGAATGTTGGTAGCATGCTTTGGATGCTGTCAACTATATTTGGAAAGGTATAAAAGAATGACATGTCAAACAATTTTGAATAAAAATGACAGAAAGTTATCAGCAGACAAGCAAAATTAAATGTTCTTTTAATATTAGAATAATATTACCAAATTATAACAATTTTGCCAGTTGCCATCAAGTTGATTCCAACTCATGGTGACCGCATGTGTGTCAGGTAGAACTGTGCTCCATAGGGTTTTAAGGGTCTGATTTTTCAGAAGCAGACCACCAGGCCTTTCTTCTGAGGTACCTCTGAGTGGCCTTGAAACTCCAGCCTTTCAGGTAGCGGCCAAGGGTGTTAACCATTTGTACCACCCAGTGACTCCATTAACAATAAAGTAGCTAACATTTATATAGCACTTTTTTTATACAGGACATTGTTCTAAGCATTTTTAGTGATTAATGTGTTTAAACCTCACAATAACTCTGGAAGTACAAATTATTGCTGGTAGTAGTAGTAGCAGCAGCAGCAGCAGCAGCTGTAGGAGTAGCATTTGAATTTTACGGAGAAGAAAAAGTTGTTAAGGAATGCCATTCCTGGGGGTAAATGGTTACACCAATTTGTAGCTACGCCATGCTCTTTGCTGGAATTTCAAGTTTCCCTTGCCTTTACATTTCCTTGAAAGCATGAACTGTTACTGGAATGAGAGTCATATTAGGCATTTGTAACTCAACCTGGTTCTTTCTTAAAGTGTTAGAGAGGAAGTGACTTTGTACTCCTGTAACCATTGGTGTGAGAGATTTTTAGGATTTCTCTTGACTTACAGCGATGTGGGAAGGTATAAATAAGTTGTCATGGTTGTTCACCATGGGTATATCTTGCCTCGAAATATTCACGTCTTTCTTCTTCTTTGACATGGACACTTGCTCAAATCAGTCTCAGCATACTCTGAAGACTGCAGGCTGGAGTGATCCAGCTCATTTCCAAACTTTCCTGGAATCAGGTATCTGCAAGCCAAGGTAGATTTCAGGCCTGCCTGATATTCCTGTACCTAAGGAACTTAAGTGTAGCCACCCTCTACTTCTTATTGAACCACACTTGTCACACAGGCTTGCTCTCATTCCAATCACACATGCTTCCTAATGTTAGTCGTGGGCTTTTTGAACAAGTGCAGAATCACTATGTTGCACATTTAAACCCCCTTTTTTCCATTTGGAGTTCTGTCTTCTCTTGTCTTCTTAGAAGAGCACTAACTCTCTTAAAGATATAACAAACCCATAATTAGGCAATTCCTTCTCTGTCTTCCCATGTTTTTTAATTAATCACATCCTCGAACACAATGGATTGTAATTATCCCTTCAAGTGTCTTTCTCGCCACTAGAATAGAATCTCTTCAAGGCAAGACTAATTTCTAATTGCTCTTAGTACTCTTGGTTCTAATCAAAGGCCTTGGCATATGATAAGCTTTCAATAAATATTTGCTAATCACTTTATTAAAGGATTATATATTCACTATCATAGAGAATTTGCTAGAAATTCAACTATCATGAGGCAGAGTATGATACCATATATAGTTTGGGGTAAGTTTAAGGATCTTTTCTACACTTTTGTTTGTTTTTTATACAAAATTTCTTTGTTCCTATTTAATTTTCATGTTAATGAAGATTAAACATAGAAAAATCTAAATTACTTAATGTTGATGATCAAAATGCAATGTGTTTGAAACATGTAGTGAATACTATTTTAAAATGTCTTGTTCACTGAACTTGGTAGTAGTTTTTTTTTTTTTTTTTAATGTCTTTTAATTAATCAGATAACCATAAAGTATAGTAAGGCAACATTTATAAATCTTGTGATCTCAATCAATATAACTACAGATACAATGTCTCCCATGCTAGCTCCATAGATAAAATTTTGCTGTGTAAATATCCTCGAGGAATTAAAAAAAAAAAAAAACTTGTTTAATAACTCCTATTGCAAACCTCACAGCGACCCTATGAGTCGAAATCGACTTGAAGGCAGTGGGTTTGGATTCGCTTGGTATTGCAAACCTATCAGATAACAAAGACTATCAGGAATGTTTTCCTACATATTTTAACCAATCCCTTCTCCTAAATTATTACTCATGCCAGTCTCTAGGCTATATATTTGACTAGAATTAGCTTATTTATTTTAGGAAACAGCAGAGTTTAAAAGATGAATTGGAGTGTCTAGAATTAGATGAATATAGAGTTAATTAGAGACCAGATGAAATTGGTTCACTTTTAAAAATCTGCCATTTGGAAGAACCCTTTCCTGGTCAGTGCTCTAGACAGTATTTGCTCTCCAGACTATATGCCTTGGTAATTCAGGACATCTGTTTTGGCATGATAGGATCGTAGCTTTAGAAAGGCTCCTTCTGACCAGGCGTTTAGTTGTTCAACATGCCAGGAGTGCCTGATCTGAAAAGAGAAGGAGTGTAATTCAGTAGTTAAGAACCTGGGTTTGGGCATCACACAAATTAAATTCAAATACTGTTTCAACCACTTCTTTCTGTAGGACCTTGTGCAAAACTTTACATATATATGTATATTTCCTTCTCTCTCTCTCTCTAATATATATATATATATATATATATATATACATATATATACTATCTATAGGAAACTCTGGTGGGTATAGTGGTTAAGAGCTACAGCTGCTAACCAAAAGGTCAGCAGTTCAAATCCACCAGGCACTCCTTGCAAACCCTATGAGGCAGTTCTACTCTGTCCTTGAGGGTGGCTATGAGTCAGAATACATAACATCTATTTGTAAAAACAGTACCTTCCCTACTGTTGTTTTTTTTTAGGATTAACGGCAGTAAATATTTATTAAGGATTTATATTATCTCATATAATTTAGTTCCAACAATAATCCTGTAAAGTTGACACAGTTATTATTCCCATTTTACAGATGAGGAAATCGAGGCACATAAGGATTAAGCCATCTGCCTGAAGTCATGTAGCAAATAAACAGAGTGGCTATGGAAGGAACCCAGAACATTTGAACCTAATGTATTTTCAAAATTCATCTAAATCATCTAATAAGTATTCCAAAAAGATAATTACTTTTAATATCATTTTTAATACCGAAGTCAACCTACTCACTAAAACAAAGTAAAAAAATCCTTTTTTCCTTCTTTCACCACTGTGTTCTGTTGGATACTCTTCTCCTGCCCTTTAACAGGTTCTTAGAAAAGAGGCGCTTCATCCCTTATAGGTATTGAACTATAGGTTATCCATAGCTGCCAGAGTTGTCTGCAGTGGCAACGCCCAGCCCTTCCAGGATCCATGGCCTGGAGTACACTGCCTGCACTGGCTCTCTGCACCACGAGGCAGTTGATGATGCTGGTGCACTTCTTGGGCAAAAACATTGCTAAAGACAGGCAGAAAAAGACATTGGGGGCCCCTGTTCCTCCTCCCCTGGACCACGAAATTCTCCAAAGCACTGTGGAAATAAATACCCAGGTGGCTCCAGATATTGTGAAGTCAGTGGATGTTTGCATTCCCTTCTGGTGCGGACACTACAAGTTTAAATACACCATCCTGCAGGGAAGTGTCTTCACTGAAGCCTCGGACACCAAAGGAACACATGAACTTGCTAAAGAAAAGGCTGATGATCACTTGCTGAAAGTTTAAAAAAAAAAAATACAGCTTTCAATGAAGCCATCAAGTTTTCTCTTAATGCTGTGAAACTTGTAGCTGACATAGAACTCAATATTATTTAAACCCAGACTCTGAATGCTGATGGTGCTGGAAATAGCTAGATTGAAGATGTTGGTGATTGCAAGGTGACAAATCTGTTGTTCTAATTGCAACAGCAACTCATATTCCAGGCATCTTTGCTCAAACTGAGTCAGGCTGTACTTGAAAGAAAATCTCAGACTCACAAATGGTGCTTGTTGACAATAGGGATCCTACCGGTTGTACTCGAATGAGTGGATTCCTAAAGATTGGGCTTCAAGTCTTTGAAACAAGTGAAACTAGCCTAAGAGGCCATAAGCCCTCTTCTTTGGCCAGTTTGAAAGTCTGAGGCAAAAGTGTTTTCAAACTCTTTAACACTTCCTGAAGTAAGATGATTTTAGAACAGACACACAATCTCTTTATGCTTTCTATACAGCCTGGTACCAAGTGTAATATTACATATATATAAGATGCTATCCTAATGAAAGTTGACCTGGTAGCACAGTGGTTAATGTGCTTGACTGTTAACCCAAAGGTCAGTGATTTGAACCCGCCAACTGCTCCCAGACGCTCTGCGGGAGAAATTTGTGGCAATCTGCTTCTGTAAAGATTACAGACTTAGAATCCTTATGGGGCAGTTTTACTCTGTCCTGTAAGGTCTCTGTAAGTCAAAATTGACTGGAGAGCAACAGGTTTGGATTTTGTCCTAACGGTAATCTGATGACATCCCTGAGATTTAAAATCAAGAAGAACCAACCAGTTCAATGTTACTGATTCATTATCACTTGTTATATGATACAAGATGTCAGATATCAATATTGGTTATGATAACCAATAAAAAAGAATAAAAACGATTGCCTAAAACAGAGATTATTCTTGTTGCAATCGAAGAAGCAGATGACAGCTTTCAAGTGGGATTGTAACTGGATTCTAGCGGCCAAAGAAATCTCAACTTGCTTGTCAGGATACATCATTCTTACCATGATACTTGCAGATCAGCTTGTTAAGAGTCAGTCACCACTTCTGAGATTGACAAGAAATCTATAATGCCTCCTTTTTGTTTGCCAAAGTGAAGGTTACACTTCATTATCAAGAAAGCCTCTTCAAACATTTATCTCTATTCTTGTGTAATTTTTGCATGTATGAAAGTATAGAGCAAAAGAGCACTTAAGTTATAAATTTGAATTTCTTTTTAATTATTGGAAGTTTTTGGGAAGAATAAGTTGATTATTATTTATTTTATGTAAAAGAATTGTTAATTCTCGAAGTGCTTTGTCTTGAAATAATGATTATAAGTTTTTATGCACATTTATGTTGTAAAAAACCTTAATGTGTTGTTCAGATCAAGTCCTTTTTTAAAGATTTGTGAGCAGTTTTCTGTAAAATCAGCAGGTTCATGGTGATTGTCTTGCGCACCACAATATTTACATGTGTTGTGAAAGAGCTGCAATAGGCAATTTATTTTATGCATGACATAGCATTCATGTGCCAAAGGCTCAAAATATCTGAATCTATTTTATGTTTGTTTGAAGTGTTGATGAATGAAGATAATATCTTTTCTTTTCAAGTTGTTGCTGTTGTTGTTGTTAGATGCCATCAAATCGGTTCCGACTCATAGCGACCCTATGTACCACAGACCAAAACGCTGCTCAGTCCTGTGCCATGCTTGTAATCATTGTTATGCTTGAGCTCATTGTTGTGGCCACTGTGTCAATCCATCTTGTTGAGGGTCTTCTTCTTTTCCGCTGATCCTGCACTTCACCAAGTGTCTTAGTCATCCAGTGCTCCTATAACAAATACCACAAGTGGATGGCTTTAACAAAGAGAAGTTCACTGTCTCACAGTTCAGTAGGGTAGAATTCTGAATTAGAGATGCCAGCTCCAGGGGAAGGCTTTAACTCTCTGTTGGCTCTGGAGGAATGTTCTTGTCATCAGTCTTCCTTTGGTCTGGGAGCATCTCCACACAGGAAACTCAGGTCCTAAGGACACGCTCTGCTCCGGCACTGGGCATTGCTCTCTTGGTGGTATGAGGTTCCCAGATATCTGCTTGCTTCCCTTTTTTTTTTTTTATCTCTTGAGACATAAAAGGTGGTGCAGGCCACAACCCAGAGAAACTCCCTTTACATTGGATCAGGGAGGTGACCTAAGTAAGGGAGGTGTTAGAATCCCACACTAATCCTTTCAACATACAATTGCAATCACAAAATGGAGGACAACCAGACAATACTGGGAATCATGGCCTAACCAAGCTGTTACACACATTTTTGGGGGGACATAATTCAATCCATGACACCAAGCATCATGTCCTTCTCCAGGGACTGATACCTCTTAACAACGCGAACAAAATATGTAAGACGCTGTCTTGCCATCCTTGCTTCTAAGGAGCATTCTGGTTGTACTTCTTTCAAGACATATTTGTTCATCCTTTTGGCAGTCCATGGTGTATTCCACATTCTTTGCCAACACCACAATTCAATGGCATCAATTCTTATTCAGTCTTTCTTATTCTCTGTCCAACTTTCACACGCATATGATGGGATTGAAAATACCATGGCTTGGATTAGGTGCACCTTAGTCTTCAAGGTGACATCTTTGCTTTTCAACAGTTTAAAGAGGTCCTTTGCAGCAGATTTGTCCAATGTAATGCATCATTTGATTTTTCTTTTTATGATTTTTATTGTGCTTTAAGTCAAAGTTTACAAATCCAGTCAGTCTCTCACACAAAAACCCATATACACCTTGCTATATATAAAAAAAAAAAAATTTTCCTACCAATTACTCTCCTTTTTTTTTTTAATGAGACAGCCCAGTCTCTCCCTCCACTCTTTCTTTTCGTGTCCATTTTACCAGCTTCTAACCCCCTCCACCCTCTCATCTCCCCTCCACACAGGAGATGCCAACATAGTCTCAAGTGTCCACCTGATCCAAGAAGCTCACTCCTCACCAGCATCCCTCTCCAACACATTGTCCAGTTCAATCCATGTCTGAAGAGTTGGCTTCGGGAATGGCCCCTGTCCTGGGCCAACAGAAGGTCTGGGGGCCATGACCACTGGGGTCCTTCTAGTCTCAGTCAGACCATTAAGTCTGGTCTTATGAGAATTTGGGGTCTGCATCCCACTGCTCTCCTGTTACCTCAGGGGTTCTCTGTTGTGTTCCCTATCAGGGCAGTCATCGGTTGTAGCAGGGCACCATCTAGTTCTTCTGGTCTCAGGATGATGTAGCCTCTGGTTCATGTGGCCCTTTCTGTCTCAAGGCATAATCACCTTGTGTCCTTGCCGTTCTTCATTCTCCTTTGATCCAGGTGGGTTGAGACCACTTGGTACATCTTAGATGGCTGCTTGCTAGCGTTTAAGACCCCAGATGCCACTCTTCAAAATGGGATGCAGAATGTTTTCTTAATAGATTTTATTATGCCAATTGACTTAGATTTCCACTGAAACCATGGTCCCCAGAACCCTGCCCCTGCTACACTGGCCTTCGAAAAAAAAAGAAGCATTCAGTTTATTCAGGAAACTTCTTTGCTTTTGGTTTAGTCCAATTGTGCTGACCTCCGCCGCATAGTGTGCTGTCTTTCCCTTTACCTAAAGTAGTTCGTACCTACTATCTAATTAGTGAATGACCCTCTCCCACCCTCCCACCCTCCGCCCCCGTAACCACAAAAGAATGTTTTCTTCTCAGTTTAAACTATTTCTCACGTTCTTATAACAGTGCTCTTATACAATATTTGTCCTTTTGCAACAGACTAATTTCACTCAGCATAATGCCTTCCAGGTTCCTCCGTGTTATGAAATGTTTCACAGATTCCTCACTGTTCTTTATCGATGCGTAGTATTCCATTGTGTGAATATACCATAATTTATCCATTCATCTGTTGTTGGGCACCTTGGATGCTTCCATTTTTTGCTATTGTAAACAGTGCTGCAATAAACATGGGTGTGCATATATCTGTTCATGTAAAAGCTCTTATTTCTCTAGGATATATTCCAAGGACTGAGATTGCTGGATTGTATGGTAGTTCTATTTCTAGCTTTTTAAGGAAGTGCCAAATCGATTTCCAAAGTGGTTGTACCATTTGACATTCCCACGAGCAGTGTAGAAGTGTTCCAATCACTCCACAGCCCCTCCAACATTTATTATTTTTTGTCTTTTGGATTAATGCCAGCCTTGTTGGAGTGAGATGAAATCTCATTGGAGTTTTGATCTGCATTTCTCTAACGGCTAATGATAGTGAACATTGCCTCATATATGTTAGCTACCTGAATGTCTTTTTTAGTGAAGCCTCTATTCATATCTTTTGCCCATTTTTTAATTGCCTTATTTGTCTTTTTGCAGTTGAGTTTTTGCAGTATCACGTAGATTTTAGAGATCAGGCACTGATCAGAAATGTCATAGCTAAAAACTTTTTCCCAGTCTGTAGGCAGTCTCTTTACTCTTTTGGTGAAGTCTTTGGAGCATAGGTGTTTGATTTTTAAGAGCTCCCAGTTACCTAGTTTTAATTCTGCGTTCTTTATAATGTTTTGAATACTGTTTATGCCATGTATTAGGGCTCCTATTTTTAATGTTGTCCCTATTTTTTCTTCTATGATCTGTATTGTTTTAGATCTTATATTTAGGTCTTTGATCCATTTTGAGTTAGTTTTTGTGCATGGAGTGAGGTATGGGTCTTGTTTCATTTTTTTGCAGATGGATATCCAGTTATGCCAGCACCATTATTTGTTAAAAAGCCTGTCTTTTCCCCATTTAACTGTTTTGGGGCCTTTGTCAAATATCAGCTGCTCATATGTGGATGGATTTATATCTGGATTCTCAATTCTGTTCCATTGGCCCATGTATCTGTTGTTGTACCAGTACCAGTACCAGGCTGTTTGACTACTGTGGTGGTATAATAGGTTCTGAAATCAGGTAAAGTAAGGCCTCCCACTTTGTTCTTCTTTTTCGGTAATGCCTTATTTATCCAGGGCTTCTTTCCCTTCTATATGAAGTTGGTGATTTGTTCCTCCATCTCATAAAAGAATGTGGTTGGGATTTGGACTGGAATTGCATTAAATGTATAGATCACTTTCGGTAGAATAGACATTTTCACAATGTTAAATCTTCCTATCCTAGAGCAAGGTATGTTCTTCCACTTATGTAAGTCTCTTTTGGTTTCTTGCAGAAGTGTACTGTAGTTTTCTTTGCATAAGTCTTTTACATCTCTGGTAAGATTTATTCCTAAGTATTTTAACTTCTTGGGGGCTACTGTAAATGGCATTGATTTGGTGATTTCCTTTTCGATGTTCTTTTTGTTGGTGTAGAGGAATCCAATTGATTTTTGTATGTTTATCTTGTATCCCGATACTCTGCCGAACTCTGCTACTAGTTTCAGTAGTTTTCTGGAGGATTCCTTAGGGTTTTCTGTGTATAAAATCATATCATCTGCAAATAGACATACTTTTACTTTTTCCTTGCCAATCTGGATGCCCTTTATTTCTTTATCTAGCTTAATTGCTTGGGCTAGGACTTCCAGCACACTGTTGAATAAGAGTGCTGATAAAGGGCATCCTTGTCTGGTTCCCGATGTCATTGGGAATGTTTTCAGGCTCTCTCCATATAGGGCGATGTTGGCTGTTGGCTTGGTATAAATGCCCTTTATTATGTTGAAGAATTTTCCGTCTTTTCCTATTTTGCTGAGAGTTTTTAACATGAATGAGTGTTGAACTTTGTCAAATGCCTTTTCTGTATCAATTGATAAAATCATGTGATTCTTGTCTTTTGTTTTATTTATATGGTGGATTACATTCATTGTTTTTCTAATGTTGAACCACCCCTGCATACGTGGTATGAATCCCACTTGGTGTTGGTGGATTATTTTTTTTATATGTTGTTGTTTTATATGTTGTTGAATTCTATTGCCTAGAATTTTGTTGAGGATTTTTGCATCTACATTCCTGAGGCATATAGGTCTATAACTTTCTTTTCTTGTGGTGTCTTTACCTGGTTTTGGTCAGGGATATGGTGCCTTCATAGAATGATTTTGGTAGTATTCCGTCATTTTCTGTGCTCTGAAATACCTTTAGTAGTAGTGGTGTTAACTCTTCTCTGAAAGTATGGTAGAACTCTGCAGTAAAGCCATCCGGACCAGGGCTTTTTTTTGTTGGGAGTTTTTTGATTACCTTTTCAATCTCTTCTTTTGTTATGGGTCTATTTAGTTGTTCTACTTCTGTTTGAGTTAGTGTAGGTAGGTTGTGTTTTTCTAGGAATTCATCCATTTCTTCTAGGTTTTCAAATTTGTTTGAGTATCACTTTTCATAGTAATCTGATATGATTCTTTTAATTTCAGTTAGGTCTGTTGTAATATTGCCCCTCTCATTTCCTATTCCATTTATTTGCTTCCTCTCCTGTTTTTCTTTTGCCAGTTTGGTCAGTGGTTTATCAATTTTGTTGATTTTTTTCAAAAAAAAAGCTATTGGTCTTGTTAATTCTTTCAATTGCTTTTCTGTTTTCTATTTCATTTAGTTCAGCTCTAATTTTGATTATTTCTTTTCTTCTGGTGCCTGTGGGTTTCTTTTGTTGCTTTCTTTGTATTTTTTCAAGTTGTAGGGGTAATTCTTTGATTTTGGCTCTTTCTTCTTTTTGAATGTGTGCATTTATTGATATAAATTGGCCTCTGAGCACCGCTTTTGCTGTGTCCAAAGGTTATAATAGAAGTGTTTTCATTCTCATTGGATTCTCTGAATTTCTTTATTCCATCCTTAATGTCTTCTATAATCCAGTCTTTTTTTGAGCCCAGTCTTTTTTGAGCAGGGTATTGTTCAGTTTCCAAGTGTTTGATTTCTTTTCCCTGCTTTTCCTGTTATTTATTTCCACTATTATGGCCTTGTGGTCAGGGAAGATGCTTTGTAATATTTCAATGTTTTGGATTCTTCTAAGGCTTGCTTTATGACCTAATATGCGGTCTATTCTAGAGAACGTTCCATGTTCGCCAGAAAAGAAAGTGTAGTTGGTTGCTGTTGGGTGGAGTGTTCTGTATATGTCTATGAGGTCACGTTGGCTGATTGTGGCATTTAGATCTTTTGTGTCTTTATTGAGCTTCTTCCTGGATGTCCTGTCCTTCACCGAAAGTGGTGTGTTGAAGTCTCCTACTATTATAGTGGAGCTGCCTATCTCACTTTTCAATGCTGATACCAAAGCCCAGTGCCTAGTTTGTTTTATGTATCTTGCAGCCCTGTCATTGGGTGCATAAATATTTAATATGGTTATATCTTCTTGGTGTATTGTCCCTTTAATCATTCTATAGTGTCCTTCCTTATCCTTTATGATGGATTTAACCTTAAAGTCTATTTTGTCAGAAATTAATATTGCCACTCCTGCTCTTTTTGATTGTTGTTTGCTTGATATATTTTTTCCATCCTTTGAGTTTTAGTTTGTTTGTGTCTCTAAGTCTAAGGTGTGTCTCTTGTAGGCAGCATATAGGCGGATCTTGTTTTTTAATCCATTCAGCCACTCTCTGTCTCTTTATTGGTACATTTAGTCCATTTACATTCAGGGTAATTATGGAGAGGTATGAATTTTGTGCTATCATTTTGGCGTCCTTTTTGTGTGTTGACAGTTTTTTTCCCACTTGATTTTATGTGCTGAGTAGCTTTTCTTTATATATTGCCCTTTCCTCATATTTGTTGTTGTTGATTTTCTTTCAGCTGAGTCTGTATTTTTCCCTTGTATTTTATTTTGATGAATAGGATAGTTTGTCTCCTTTGTGGTTACCTTATTATTTATCCTTATTTTTCTAAATTTAAACCTAACTTTTATTTCTTTCTATCACCGTATCTTCCTCTCCATATGGAAGGTGTATGATTACATTTCTTAGTCCCTCTTTATTATTTTAATGTTGTCTTCTTTTATATAATAACATCGCTGTTACCCTATTTTGGGCTTTTTTTTTTTATATATATACTTTTGCTTTGTTTTTTTGGATTTCCCTGTCTGGGTTGACTTCTGGTTGCTCTGCCCAGTGTTCTAGTCTTGGCTTGATACCTGATATTATTGATTTTCTAACCAAAGAACTCCCTTTAGTATTTCTTGCAGTTTCGGTTCTGTTTTTACGAATTCCCTGAACTTGTGTTTATCTGGAAATGTCTTAATTTCACCTTTATATTTAAGAGACAGTTTTTCTGGATACTTGATTCTTGGCGACCAATTTTTTTCCTTCATTTTTTTAAATATGTCATCCCATTGCCTTCTTGCCTGCATGGTTTCTGCCGAGTAGTCCTAGCTTATTCTTATTGGCTCTCCTTTGTAGGTGGCTTTTCTTTTATCCCTCGCTGCTCTTATAATTCTCTCTTTATCTTTGGTTTTGGCAAGTTTGATTATAATATGTCTTGGTGACTTTCTTTTAACATCTACCTTATGTGGAGTTCGATGAGCATCTTGGATAGATATTTTCTCATCTTTCACAATATCAGGGAAGTTTTCTGCCAACAAAGCTTCAACAATTTTCTCTGTATTTTCTGTTATCCCTCCCTGTTCTGGTACTCCAATCACTCGTAGGTTATTTCTCTTAATAGAGTCCCACATGATTCTTAAGGTTTCTTCATTTTTTCAAATTCTTTTATCTGAGTTTTCTTCAAATATATTAGTGCCAAGTGATTTATCTTCGAGTTCAGAAATTCTAGCTTCTACTTGCTCAATTCTGCTCCTCTGACTTTCTATTGAGTTGTCTAATTCTGTAATTTTATTTTTAATCTTCTGAATATTTGACTGCTGTCTGTCTACGGATTTTTCCAGCTTACTAAACTTTTCATTATGTTTCTGAATAATCTTTCCAATTTCTTTGGTTGCTTTATCTGTGTGTTCCTTGGCTTGTTCTGCATAACGCCTCATTTCCTTCCTGATGTCTTCAAGGGTTCTGTATATTCAACTTTTGTATTCTGCATCTGGTAATTCCAAAATGCACTTTCATCTTGAAGATCCCTGGATTCTTTGTTTTGAAAGCCTGTTGAGATGATCTTGTTCTGTTTCTTTATGTGACTTTGTATTGACTGTTGTCTCTGAGCCCTATATAAGTTACTGTATTAGTTTATGCTTGCTTACTGTGTTGTAGCTGCTTGCTTTGTTTTGTTTTGATATACTTCTATGGGTTGCTTGAGTGAGCTAGCTTGTTTATTTTCACCTTTGGAGCTCTGGTGTCCTGTCCCCAGCTGGCTAGAGCCATTATCAGGTATATCAGTCTAGGAGTCCATTCAGTTTTCTTGTATGAATTCAGCTCAGGTTTCCAGGTATCTGATCATCAAGTGTGTGGTACAGTCTCTGCCCTACAGTCTTAGAGGTGCAGGGGTGATTGGAGTATATACTGGTATCTGATTGCAGAAGGGGGTTATGCTCTGGACAAGGCAGGGGTATGAGAACAGACCCCCAAGTATCTCTGAGGAAAATGCGTCTCTGTTCCCTAGAGCCTGCTGGTGGGTGGGTTCAGCAGAGGGACCGTGGACACCCAAAGTTTTGGGTTGTAAGGACTGGGAGGTACCAGTTATCTTTGGACCCCTGTCGCAGGTGGCTAGGTGACCTGAGTGGAGCTACCAGTCCTTAGGTCCCTGATGTGGGTAGGTGGGGGCCTTGTTTAATAGGCAAAGCAATGGCAAACATCAAACACCCACCTCTCCACCTCACAGCTGAAATGGTTGGAGTTTGCCAACATGGGCCTATTCTCCCAAAATAGGCCCACAAATGTCCATGCAGAAGGAAAAGTTGTTCAAGGTCTACGGACGGTTTATGCCTGGACAGGAGCTGCTTCTGTCCTGAGCTCTCCTGGTTAATGGAGCTAGCAAATTATCTTTTCCCCTCAGTTGCAAATTTTTTCCTTCCCCAAGACCGGGAGAATGGCTCTAGGTGCTCACCAGGGTCTATCTCAGGCCCAGGGATTCAGCCGCTGAAGCCGGCTTGGGGATGAGGAGGCTCGGTTAAATATACTCAAGTACTTAGCTTTTGCCAAGAGTGCCGTTCTCTTCAGGTTCAGGAGGTGTAGGAGTAGGCTGTGTCGCTGGCTGCTTCTCCCTGAGGAAACTGTGGCCGAACACTAGTAGCAGCCCACCGCCACCACCGCTGCCGCTCGGGGAATGGTTCCTGAGGGCTCCCCGTGATTCAGGTCCGGTAACTCCTCTCCACTTCGGAATGGTCTCTTTCTCCCCCTGCCCCTTTGTCCGTCGTCTAACCTTGCCTTTGATGCTCAGGGCTCCCAGCTTGTCACAAATATACTCATTTCACCTGTTTTTTTCTGGTCTTTGTTGTAAAGAGGGTTTGCCGGAAGCATCTGTCTATTCTGCCATCTTGGCTCCACCTCTCATCTTTTGATTTCTTGACTGCTGCCTCCATGGCTGTTGATTGTGAATATAGGTAAAATGAAATCCTTAACAACTCCAATCTTTTCTCCGTTTATCATGATGTTGCTTATTGGTCCAGTTGTAAAGATTTATTGTTTTCTTTTTGTTGAGGTGTAATGCATCCTGAAGGCTGTAGCCTTTGATCTCTGTCAGTAAGTACTTCCAGTCCTCTTAACTTTCAGCAAGTGAGGTGGTGTTGTCTGCATAATGCAAGTTGGTAATGAGTCTTCCTCCAATCCTGATGCCCTGTTCTTCTTCATATAGTTCAGCTTTTAGGATTATTTCCTCAGCATACAGATTAAATAGGTATGGTGAAAAAATACAACCCTGACATGCACCTTTCCTCCCTTTAAACCATGCGGTATCTCCTTGGTCTGTTGGAACAACTGAGTCTTGATCTATCTACAGGTTCTTCATGAGCACAATTAAATGTTCTGGAATTCCCATTCTTTGCAACGTTATCCATAATTTGTTATGGCCCACACAGTCAAATGCCTTTGCATAGTCAATAAAGCACAGGTAAACATCCTCCTGGTATTCCCTGCTTTCAGCCAGGATCCATCTCACATCAGCAATGATATCCCTGGTTCCACATCCTCTTCTGATTCCAGCTTGAATTTCTGGCAATTCCCTGTCAATATACTGCTGTAGCCGCTTTTGAATGACCTTTAGCCAAATTTTACTGGCATGTAATATATTGTAATATTAATGATATTTTTCAATAATTTCCACAGTTTGATCATCTTTCTTGGGAATACACATAAATATGGATCTCTTCTGGTTAGTTGGTCGTGTAGCTGTATCCCAAATTTCTTGGCATAGACAAGTGAGTTCTTCCAGTCCTGCAACTGTTTGTTAAAACATCTCAATTTATATTCTGTAAATTCCTGGAGCCTTGTTTTTTTCCAGTGCCTTCAGTGCAGCTTGGACTTCTTCCTTTTCATGTTAAGAAAGAATAAAATGATAAAAAAAAAAAAAAAGAAAGAAAAACTATAATCTCACATTCTGGCTAGTTTAACTTGAATAAGGTCACTTCTAAGCATTTTTTAAAAATAGTCTAGCATAAATCAAGGCTTCAAAGTCACATCCAATTTAAAGCTTCTAATTGTTATTATTTTCACTCTCATCTTTGTAATTTTTATATGGACTTTGAAATTCTTCTGAAACTGTTTTACTTGAATCATACATATTGCAAGGGATCTGACATTGAAATAATTATATTTTTCAGACAGGCAGCCTTAGAGTCAAACCCTTCTATGAGACACTAGCTCTGGCTAATCTTTATACACCTAGCAGAATAAGCTGTAATTTCTTCTGAAATTTTCCTTGACAAGGTAACCACAGGATGGTTGTAGATAGCCTCAACTCACCTCTGGGTGAAGACTTCACATCCTAATCAAGGAAAATTAACCTCTTCCTCCATCCTGGAGAATCAAACCCTTGTATAGAGAAAATGGATTTTCATCCCCAAGCCCTGAGTACTGTGTGATGTTCAATCCTGAATATTCATGATGAATTTGCATTTGCTTGTTTGCTCTCTGTAATAGCCCACCTCCTCAAGCTGCCTGCCAGTATTCTTGGAGGCAACAGCCCTGATTGCTCCTTTCCTTGCACAACAAAATAAAGGCACCTTTCTTCTCCCACCTCATCCTTTTGTTTACTGGCTTAACAAGTCACACCAAGCAGAACCTGGAGTTTCTACCCAGCAACACTTCAGCACAAAACCCCAAATCCTGAAATGAACAGGGTACTGGTAGCTAAAATCAGAGGAAATCATTCTCTTTCTAGGGAAAGGAAAATTTCCAAATGGTTAACAATGTGGTGAAATTGTAGTACCATAATTACAATCAATGTTCCTCTCTTTTTTATTATTATATGAAGAATCAAAAGAACAAGTTGAAAATAACACTATGACTAAGACTTTCAACTAGTTTTATACGTATATACAGAAGAGAACGTGGAACCAGGGGTATCGTTGCTGATGTCAGGTGGATCCTGGCTGAAAGCAGAGAATACCAGAAGAATGTTTACCTGTGTTTTATTGAGTATGCAAAGGCATTTGACTGTGTAGATCATAACAAACTATGGATAACATCGCAAAGAATGGGAATTCCAGAACACTTAATTGTACTCACAAGCAACCTTTACATAGATCAAGAGGTGGTTGTTCAGACAGAACAAGGGGATACTGATTGGTTTAAAGTCAGGAAAGGTGTGCATCAAGGTTGTATTCTTTCACCATACCTATATAATCTGTATGCTGAGCAAATAATACAAGAAACTGGACTATATGAAGAAGAATGGGGCATCAGGATTGGAGAAAGGTTCATTAACAACCTGCCTTATGCAGATGACACAACCTTGCTTGTTGAAAGTGAAAAGAACTTGAAGCACTTACTAATGAAGATCAAAAACCGGAGCCTTCAGTATGGATAACACCTCAATATAAAGAAAACACAAATCCTCACAACTGGGCCAATAAACAACATCATGATAAAAGGGAAAAAGATTGAAGTTGTCGAGGATTTCATTTTACTTGGATCCACAATCAACAGCCATGGCAGCAGCAGTGAAGAAATCAAAAGATGCATTGCATTGGGTAAATCTGCTGCAAAGGACCTCTTCAAAGTGTTGAAGAGCAAAGATGTCACCTTGAAGACTAAGGTGCACCTGACCCAAGCCATGGTATTTCCAATCACATCATATACATGTGAATGCTGGACAATGGATAAGAAAGACCAAAGAAGAATTGATGCCTTTGAATTGTGGTGTTGGCGAAGAATATCGAATATACCATAGACTACCAAAAGAACGAATAAATCTGTCCTGGAAGAAGTACAGCCAGAATGCCCCTTAGAGGCAAGGATGGCGAGACTGCATCTTACATACTTTGGACATGTTGTCAGTAGGGATCAGTCCCTGGAGAAGGATATCGTGCTTGGCAGAGTAGAGGGTCCGCGGAAAAAAGGAAGACCCTCAATGAGGTGGATTGACACAGTGGCTGCAAGAATGAGCTCAAGCATAACAACGATTGTAAGGATGGCACAGGACCTGGCAGTGTTTCGCTCTGTTGTGAATGGGGCAGCTATAAGTCGGTATCAACTCGACGACACCTAACAACAACAACAAACATGAAATTTTAGTGCACATAAATCTTTTAAGTCACAATATGAGCAAACATCAAACATCTTGTTAAGTATATCCATATGCGTGTGCAAAATAAACAGGTTTTAATCTATCCTTCCTATCTCTTCCATCTTTTCAACATCTATAACATTCAAGAAAAAAAAAAGAAATTCCAGCAACCAAAAGCTGAGTAAGATATACTCCTACCCTCAAGTTGCTCAACATCCAGGGTGGAATTAGACAAAAAGAGAAAAAAAAATAAATTCATTAGGTTAGTAAGAAACAGCATATTCTTTAGATTATCTATATTGTATTTCTTACTGCTCTGTCATTAGCCTGCAGTCAAGAGACCTCATTGTTCAAGTTTATTTACCTTGTTTTTTTATTCAATCAGTTGCATGAATATTTAATGAATTCCTCCTATGTAATTTGTAGTAAAATAGAACAATCTGTTCTCAATTTTCACGATGATTGCAGTCTTAGAAAATTTAGTGTATATTAAAACTGTGCCAAAATAACTTGTATTTATATATAAAATGGATTAGGTTATAGGCTCAGAAAAATCTTTAGCAGGTCTGGCAGATCTCTTGAATGGTTGGCAGGTATTTACATGCCATTTGGGACTTATGACAAATCTTTGATTTGCAGATGAAACACCACATCTTGCAAATTTTCTAACTTCTCTGACCTCCTAGACTCCTAAATCCAAGTGATGTCTCCAAAAATTGTGACTACTAAAAAATAGTCCTACAAATTTCTGAAATTCATCCTTGTGGTTGTTAGATGCTGTCCAGTCAATTCTGACTCATGGTAACCTTATGTTCAACAGAGCAAAGCATCCCAGCCTCATAATCATTAACATGTTCAAGTCCATCTGTGCAGCTATTGTGCCAATCTATCTCACTGAGGATCTCCCTTGCCCCTGCTGGCCCTCTGTTTCACGAAACATGATGTCTACCTCTAGTGATTGATCCCTCATGATGGTATATCCAAAGTAGCCAATTGGACATTAATCAGTAGTTACCGTAGACCCAGATAACTATGTGTTTAGGAATTTTAACATCTGATCTTTCACTTTGCATGGGTTCAATTAATTGTAATTGGAGGTCACCGGAAAGTTCTAGGTGAAACCAAATGTAGGTCTCTTCCAAGAAGAAACTTAATTCTAAACTATGCGTAGGCCTTTCCCTAACCTCTCCTGCGCGTCCTCATCCCTATAAAAAGAAGAAAAATCATCCCTATACACACCTGGAAATTGTTTACCTTAGGAGTAACTTTGAGCTCTACTGGTTTTCTGAGAATAGACAACCTTGTTTCTCTGTCTCAGAAAGTAGCAGCATTGTGGGGTAGTGGAGTAAGTTTGGTATACTACTAAAAAAAAAAAAGAAATACTACTAGAACACATTTTTTTTAGTGTAGGAAAAACATAATATTAGATGCAATTTTCCTCTAAGTATCTAGCAGAATATTAACAGTTCTGTACAATGCATTCACTTTTTAAAAGGACAATCAAAAACTAAGATTTAAGGTAAGACCTTCGATTGTAATTTTGGCATGATGTTTCCCTAAAAATTCAGAATGCCTGTACTACTTCTCAAAATTGAATTTTTATACTAGTTAAGATATACATATATACACATATATAAATATATATATATATAAATCTAAGATCCTTAGCAGTTATTTAGCATGCTTGAAAATTTAACTTGTTTTCATAGATCAGAAGATCAAAAAATATTATTAGGTTCTATGTTATTAATATTATGGTTAGCCTACAGATTAAGATGTTTAGAGATCCAAAATGTTTGGAGTAGTACATCAACAGGGACGTGCTATAAATTCAGGCTGGATTCAGAAGAGGACACGGAATGAAGGATATCACTGCTGAGAATGCAGAGCAAACCAGAAAGATGTTTATCTGTGCTTTATTAACTAGGCATTTGACTGTGTGGATCAAAACAAATTATGGATAATATTGCATAGAATGGAAATTGCAAAACACTTAATTGTGCTCATGCAGAACCTGCACATAGAACAAGAGGCAGTCATTCAAACAGAACGACAGGGCGTGTATCAGGGTTGTATCCTTTCACCATGTTTATTCAATCTGAGTGCTGAGCAAATAATCCAAGAATTTGGACTATATAAAGAAGAATGTAGCATCAGGATTGAAGGAAGACTTATTAACAACTTTTGTTATACAGATGACACAACCCTGCTTGCTGAAAATGAAGAGGACTTGAAGCACTTAATGATGAAGATCAAAGACCACAGCCTTCAGTATGGATTACACCTTAACAGAAAGAAAACAAAAATGCTCACAAATGGAACTATAAGCAATAGCTTGATAGAGAAAATATTGACGTTGTCAAGCATTTAATTTTCCTTGGATCTACAACCAATACCAATGGAAACAGCAGTCAAGAAATCAAATGATGCATTGCATTGGGCAAATCAGCTGCAAGACCTCTTTAAAGTGTTAAAAAGCTAAGACGTCACTTTAAGAATTAAGGTGTGCCTGACCCAAGCCATGGTATTTTCAATCGTCTCATATGCATGTGAAAGCTGGACAGTGAATAAGGAAGACCGAAGAAGAATTGACGCCTTTGAATTGTGGTGTTGGCCAAGAGTATTAAATATACCATGGACTGCCAGAAGAATGAACAAATCTGTCTTGGAAGAAGTACAGCCAGAATATTACTTAGAAGAGAGGATGATGAGACATCATCTCTTGTGCTTTGGACATGTTATCAGGAGGGACCAATCCCTGGAGAAGGACATTGTGCTTGGTAAAACAGAAGGTCAGCAAAAAATAAGAAGACGCTAAACAAGATGGACTGACAAAGCGGCTACAACAATGGTTCAAACATAATGACTGTGAGAATGGTACAGACCGGGCTGTGTTTTGTTCTGTTGTGCACAGGTAACTATGAGTCCGAACCTCTTCCACGGTACCTTACAACAGCTACAGAGAACTGACTCATTCAAGATTGCAACTCATTAATAATAGAAATAAGAGGTCATGATTCAGATTAATATTTTTTCTGCAAAATTGAAAATACAAATTTGTTTCAATATATCTCGCTTCCCTTTTGTGTTTCTACTGGAAGAGAAATAAAATATATCGTTTCACAGTCATATACCCACAAAATTATTTTTATGCAAGAAGGCAAGTCATCCTCTAAATACACGAGATAATTTTGTAAATATTTTACTCTCAGAGTTGCTCAGTGAGGCTAGGTAAGGACTAAATGGAATATGATTTCAAATTTGATTTATGCTCAGAATAACTTCTTTTGTATAAGATTATTATGTATCTTAGCAAGTATTTAATGAATTTACAGTAATTAATATAATAAGTTAGATTTTAATTTAGGATACCAATGTCAAAGTACCAAAACCATACCCATTTCTGTCGAGTCAGTTGGGACGCCTAGCAGCCCTATAGGACAGAGTAGAAATTCCCCATAGGATTTCCAAGGCTGTAATCTTTACAGGGAAAGCCTGGTGGCGTAGCAGTTAAGAGATACGGCTGCTAACCAAAAGATCGGCAGTTCGAATCCACTAGGAGCTTCTTGGAAACTCTATGACACAGTTCTACTTTGTCCTGTAGGGTCACTATAAGTCGGATTTGACTCAATGGCAACGCATTTAATATTTACAGAAAGAGTGCCACGTCTTTCTTTCACGAGCAGCTGATGGATTCTAACTGCTGACCTTTTGGTTAGCAGCGAAGTGCTTAACCTCTGTACCACCAGGGCTCCTTATAGTAAAAGTAGTAAAGTTAAATTAAATTCAATAATATATTTTAATGCTTTCTCCAATTTAAATTTGTTTAATTGATTTACCCATTAAATATATGATGTAAACATTGTAAAAATAGTTCTCTAATTTCAGATTAAGATTAAATCTATTTATAATCAAGTATGCATAAAAATTATTCTAATAACTTTGAAAGTACAAAATTGCTTGAATTTAGTGTTTATTGCTAAAAATAATGCATTTCCGTCAAACTGAATTCATGGCGATAGAAACGGATGCATGTGAATTGCAAAAAGGCGTAATGTTTTTCTTTTCTATATATTTTTTCTTTCATTTAGAATTATCATGGTAACATCATTTGAGAGGTTATTTCTCTCTCCTTTCACTGGGTTTTATTTAAAATTCAGCATAGCACAGTGGCTGACAGTGCAGGAAGGGTTTTTAACTTAACTCTAACGCTTAACCTGAACAAGCTATTTAAAACTCCAAGTGCCTCAGTTTTGTCATCTGTAAAATTGTGGTAATAATAGAAACTCTTAGTTTGGTTGCAAAAGTGTAGTTTAACTTTATAGAATAGTATAAGGAGCTTAGTAAAAATTAGATAGCTATAGACTATTTATTAATATTCAGTGATAATGCACATGGTAATACAAGTCATGAAAACCTGTAATGGAGTTAGAAGTAGTAAAATAATCCATTTCTGATGTTTCCTATGCTTTTTAAATCTCAGATTATCTAAAAGATGAATACTAATAAATTTAAAGTACTCTGTAGGAACAAGTAAGAATGAGATCAATACATACATGCGTCTAAATAACCCTAAACTAAATGATAGAAAAACAGAAATATAGCTTGAAATTGTATTGTGCCTAGTAGTATTCCATCTGGGATTTACATTTCTTAATTTTCCAGTTGATGGTAACAAGTCCTGACACTAAAATTTGATAGTGTCCATTTGTCTGGAGGCAAAGCTCTCAGAAACAGTATTACCTTGGTACCTTGGTACGTGAAAATACAACCAAGAATGTAGGTTGTAATGAATCTATTTAGAATTTGATCTAGACGTGGGGACTCAATAGGGGTATTCGTTAGCTGTTATAAGTTGGGCAAATTTCTTCTGAGGAATTGCAGATGTCGATGTCTCCTTTTCCTCTAAACACTTTGGACTCATTTCTGGTTGAGGATAACTGAATCTGTAAGAATGTATAATCTTTTTCACCTGCAAAGATGGGATATTACTTTAATAAGAACAATTCGTTTTCTTCATTTTTTACCAAATGAAGAATCTCTGGAATGAACTGGACCTGCCTCTTTTATCCATGTATTCTCATGAAGAACAAGCTACTCCAAAGTACAAACCAAAATCAAACTAAACACACTGCCATGGAGTCAATTCTGACTCATCGTGGCCCCATCAGACAGTCCCATTGGGTTTCTAAGGTGCAGCTGGTGGATTTGAACTGCTGACCATTTGATTAACAGCCAAACTCTTAACCACTGTGCTACCAGGGCTCCGTCCAAAATGCAAGAGCACTGCATATCTGTAGTTGGAGATAAATAATTGAAGCTCAACAAATGATTGGTTGTTAATGTTTTAACATTGCTGCTCCTTTGAATGTATGTTAAAGGACTCCTTCCAATTAGTCTTTTTGAAACTTGTGGGCTTATGACTACATTGTCACCATCTCTTTTTGTTCATTTTTTAAGTAGCTTTTTTGTTTTATTACAGTTTAGTTTTTTTTTTTTAGTGTTAATAGCTCTTTGAATATTTTATTGGTTCTGGGTTGAATATTTTATATAGGAGTCTATTAACAAATGGGTGCTTTGCAAATATATTCACCCAATCTGTGGCTTGTATTTTAATTCTCTGAACAGTATTTTTCACAGAGCAGCAGTTTTAAAAAAAAGTCCGATTTACCCTTTTTTTGTTTGTTTGTTTTTTATGGATCATGCTTTTGGTGTTGTATCTAAAATCTCACCCTTGAAGCCAAGGTCATTTAGATTTTCTATAATTTCTCCTAGAAATTTTATAGTTTTGCATTTTATATTTAGGTCTATGATACATTTTAGATTACATTTCAGATTACATTTCATAAAAGGTCTTCTAGGTTCAATTTTTTTTCCCCCCAAAAGGGCATTCAGTATTTTCATCACTGTTTGGTTAAAAAGATCATCCTTTCTCCATTGAATTGTCTTTGTTCCTTCATGAAAGATGAGTTGGCTATATGTGTGAGGTTCTATGCTGGACTTAAGAAACCCTGGTTGTACAATGGTGAAGAGCTTGGCTATAACCAAAAGTCAGTGGTTCTAATCCACCAGGGGGCTCCACGGGAGATAAAACCAGGCAATCTACTCCTGTAATGGCTATAGCCTAGGAAACGCTATGAGGAAGCTCTACTCTCTCATATACCTATGAGTTGGAATTGCCTGGAGAGCACACAGCAATGACAACAAGGTAAAAGTATGTGATTCCTCTTTGCAGAAGCAAAAATCCTTCACTTTTAACCTATGTGAGTCTTTATAATTAAAGTGGGTTTCTGGTAGACCTCATATAATTAGAACTTCTTTTTGAAAATCTTTGCCTTTTAGCATATTTTGACTTTTTATATTAACTATTGATACAGTTGAATTAATGTGAACCATCTTTGTAACTGTTTTCCAGCCATTGCCAGAGACTTCTTTCTCTGTCTTCTCTGCTTGAGAGCATTTTGTGTTTTTCCATTTTGTTTCTTTTAAGCATATCAGTTTTAACTAATCTAAGTCTACCTTCAAATAGCATAATCTGATGTCCCATGCCATACAGGCACTTTAGAACGCAAAGTTCCGTTATAACAGCGTGTCCTCCCTTTCATCCCTTGTGAAAACCCTGTCATTCGTTTTACTTCTTTCTATGACATAATCACTGATTATCACTATTTATGATTTAAACAAAAGTTATATTCAGTGGACTGTTTACCAATATTCAGTGGAATAGTTATATATTCTGAGTTTTGGAATGCTCATCTAAACTGCTTTTGTGTTTTATTTTGATAGATGCACTGGGGGTATCATTGACCTGTGGCCAGTATAGTGATTTTTAATTACTTTGTCATTTTGGAAACTAAAAATCATTTGGGTAGTTTAAATTAGTACTCTTTCTCATCCTTTTTCCAGAGAATGCATTCACTTTATAAATTCATATGATATAAATTCATACGATACACTTATGATACAAAATCTACAATATGCTGGGTTCTTACTCCTCATTCTAACACAATACATTATAATTCATAAACAAACTCCTTCTCAAGGACTTTAGGCCTCAGGTTTATCTGTTTTTCCTCCAGTATCTAATGATCTGTCTCTTATGGTCATTTTGTTGGCTGAGAACATAGGTGGACCTTGAGATAGACTAGACACTCCGGTTGCTATTTCCTCTGTACCTATTTTATAATATGTCTAATAGTAATGTCTTTGTTAATCTTGATTACACTTGAGAAGTGAGAGCTTTGTAATATGTAAAACTTTAGATACATATTTATAAATTTAATCATATAATCTGTAAATGCCATTGCAAATAACCTCTTCAAAGTATTTATTTTCATGTTTGAAAGGAGCTAATTGAGAGAAATGATAAAAAAAGACAATTTCATGATTGGAGAAACAGTCTTTAGATGTACTGTTTTCTCCAATTTTGCAAGAAAATCAGTCCCCCATTTTTTCTTTCCCTTTAGGCCGTGAGGATCTCATTACTGAGACCACCCACAGATCATATGATTGAAATTTTGAATCTGTGCATAATCACCTCATCATTTTGATCTTTTGATGCAAATCTCATGACAATCAAGGACATTACACTAAGAAAAAAGTTTAGAAGTTCAATTTTAGTGCTAAATTGTTCACATTTTATGTGTGCCCTGCATAAATTGGAAAAAAAATTGCTAGTACACCTATTTTCACTTAAGTATTAAAGATTACACTCTAAACTTTCTGATTATCAGTTATTTCCTTTGATGTATTCAGTGAAGTAAGAATATCAGATAATATCATGCTTGGTAAATTTTGGCTTTAAATAGCGTTTTAGTTTTTTGATTGATTTAAAGTCTCAACATTTTGGAGTTCACATCTCCCTTGTTATTTTATCACTGTGTTATTCGTTTGCAAATTAGTTTTTCCTCTCTTTTTCAGTCCTCTGGCATAAGAATATTACTCAAAACAGGAGTTTAGTTTTGTGTTGAAGAAAATTGGTTTTATGAGGAACAATTTAATTGTATATGTTGAAACACCAAGATAGCCTTCAGTTTTAATTGAGAATTAAAATATATATATATACATTTTCCTACATTATTTTAGTTTTTTGTAACTATTACAAGTAAACATGCAAAATATTTACACTTTCTTAAAATTAGTAATAAAGATATAATCACCTAATAGACTCGACAGCAGTGGGAATACTATTTTGTTATGACAGATTTTTAGAGTTGCTAATTTGAAACCCTGGTGGCGTAGTGGTTAATTGCTAAGGCTGCTAACCAAAGGGTCGCTACTTTGAATCCCCCAGGCACTCCTTGGAAACTCTATGGGGCAGTTCTACTCTGTCCTATAGGGTCACTGAGTCGGAATCGACTTGACAACACTGGGTTGGGTTTTTTTTTTGTTTAAGTTGATATAATAAAATTTATTATGTGCACAGAGATAACATTACAAAGCTCATTATCATAAAGTCAATATTATGGATCTGACATAGCTAATTACATTTATTAGAAGTAGTTACTATGGAAAATAATGATTTTTAAATATTGCTTTGGAAGGTGTTAAACTTGAAAAGGAGAGGGTAGCTGGCAGTATTGATATCACTGTGCACCAGGTTAAATGTCTGCTTGGTGATGTCCAAGCATTTCCTAACATATGCTCATTTTTTGTTCTACCAAGAATTTATCTTCCTCTTCCTATTTCTTCTGTCCTCTCAGTGCAATGTAGATGTATAATCCGTATCCTTGAGCTAATATAAATATTGACCATAATTCCCTTCCATGTTAATATTTAATCCGGTAGACCATTGCTTGCATTTCTATACCTATATATCATAGAACATACATATCTCTCAATCCAAGATGTGTGACAAAGTTTAACATGGAAAAATATATATTGTATCCTAAAATATAAACAAAATATTAAACATACATGCAGGAAAAGAAAACCTAGAATTGTATTTCAAATATAGCTTGTAGCATCTAGTAATTGTATGTTGGTATTTGAAAATCTCACTGTGTCTACAAAGTGTGTATGTTTTGTGTGTCTACAAAGTGTGTGTGTTTTGCATCTTGGCTTTAAGAGGTACGACAGTGTCATGCACAGTGTAAAATTTTCTGCAATTTTGTACTAGTCAAGCATGCATATGAACTTTGCTCTGCACATTCAATCCATACTTTGCTATTGTGTATGTTGTGTGCCATATGTCGTGTGCCATCGCATCCAGACTATTCCAACTCATAGAGACCATATAGGGCAGAGTAGAACTGTCCCATAAGGTTTCCTAGGTTGTAATCTTTACAGGAGCAGATCACCAGGTTCTCTTCCATGGAGCTGCTTGTGGGTTTGAACCTTGACCTTTCAGTTAGCAGCAGAGCACTTAACCATTGGAATAATGGAGAAGAAAGAAAATAGAAAGAGTATTACATGTGTCCAAGAGTAATAACTATGCTGTGTTATAATAAAAGCAAGAAGATTTATTGAAGGTTCAAAAACAGGCTGGACTGGGGAAAACATCTTATCTCACAGGGTGAAACAATCGCTCTCCAAAATGGCGAAACAGTAAACACATACTTAAGGTGTTAGAACAAAGAACCCAAATTACATCATTTGATTGGAGATTACAAACTTAGATTGATGTAAACCGGGTTTACTGAAAGAGGGGAACTAGGAGGGAATTGGTTTAGAGTACAGAGGTGTTTAGATTGGTTAGAAGGTGATAATTACAGGGATGTGAGATAGGAAGGGGCTGGGAGGGGAATGTAAAATAGCTCGCTGGAGCAAAACCTTTCCAGTTGCCTAGGAGATTCAGATAATGTTGATGCCAAAGTCCTTTTCTTGAGACATTGTTTCTACATCTTTATCACAAAAGGAATATTTTTTTGAGACCATCTTACACAGATGTATTTGTATCAAGACCCCCTCCTTAGTGTACATACTTTCCACATCCTGGTTTGACCGCAGAGAGAAACAGTTCCTTATCTCCTGTGGTTGTCAGCCTGGTAAGGGACCCAAGTATCAGGCATTGTTAAAGATCTAATTTAATTTTGCTGAATACAACAGGGGCCTGGGTTAGTTCAGCCATTTTATTCTGGTCAAAGGTGCTTTAGGGTTTCTCCTTTACCTATGTGTACAAAATAACTGTTAACAACATATTGATACTTTGGAAATCAGAGAACTCTTTTCAGCACTTTACAAACAATACAATATATTGGTACTCCTGTGTGTTTTGCTGTATTTGTTATACTTTTGAGAAATTGGGGATTTGTAATCAAGGTATAAACTAGCTACTAGGAAATGGTTAACATTTTTACAAAGAAAGCCTAAATTTTCAGAAACAAATTGCTGACATTGAGCAAAAAAAGCCTACTGTTGTCTTTGGAATTCTAGGAGTCCAGTATTTTTTATAGTCTTTTATGTATTTTTCTAATTTTTTCAGATTAATTTATGAAACTGTATCGGCCATTCCAATATCCTTTCAGATGGATTTCATAAATTGATAATTTAGTAATTTTATTATTTTTAATATAATAAATACTTTGATATTTTGCCCTTAAGATATAAACATTAAATATTTAACTGAATGGTTCTTTATATTCCTTCATTCTTGCATTTATCCATGGATATTAAACAAATGGTTTATTTCATCATGATAAACATACTTGGAATAAAAAGCATTTTCTAAAAATTGATAGGCAAAAATGTTAATATTTTAGAGGAAAATAATCTTAGAAATAATGGTAGTTTTTTATTTGCTGTATGTGTGTATTTGTGTGTTGCAGTTAGTAGGGTATGGACATTGTTAAATGTCCAATATTCTGGAAGATGACTTCAATATAATTATACATATATATTTGCCCTACATAATATTGCATTTTCTTATAAGAAGAAAAATATTAATTGGAAAAATAGTCTTGAAAATGGTTAAATTTATAGTCAACTCCTGTTGTTATCATGTGCAGTCAATTCCTACTCATAGCGACCTTGTATGACAGAGTAAAACTGCCCCCCCCAGGGTTTCCTAGGGTGTAATCTTTATGGGAGTAAACCACTAGGTCTTTTTTTCCATGAAGCCACTGGTGCTTTGGTACCATCGACCTTTGGGTCAGCAGCCAAGTGCTTAACCATTGGGACATGTAGGGTTGAAATAAGACTCATGAAATAAAATAGTGTTCCCCCCCCCCCCAATTCTTGTGTAAATATTGAATAGGGTTTTGTTTTGGAACTGTCTTTTGTATATTTTCTTCATATAACTAGTAGATAAATTTGCAAAGGTGTGTTAAGTGAAAATCGTATATGTACACACACACAAACACACACACTGTTTTATCTACTGTAGCACATTCCGAGTACAAAAGACTGTGCTGTTTTCTGTTCTATTTTTATGAATTCCTATGATATTTTAGACCTAGTTCTGACTCCACATTTGTATAATATAAATTGACTAGTTTAATTATTATTTTTCTTGTAACTATTATACTTACCCAGGCTCTTTATTATTTATTTTTTTATAAATCTTATATAATTTGAGAATAAAAAGTAACAATCGTCTTATTTTCCTTATATAAGTACTATTTTTGGCAGGACTTCACTATGAATTTATTGTTATTTTGAAATAAAGTCTTCCATTATTTCTGTTAAAGCACTTCCAGATATTTTATATATTTTTTTCTTAATATAAGCTCTGACACTATTGCTTTATTTTGCACCATATATGGTTTTTTTCAGTGCAAATTTTGCCAAGGTGAAATGAATGAGAAGAATGAAAATAATTATTTAAATCATATTTTTGTTGTTGTTGTTGAAATGGTCAAGTCCAAAACTGTAAGTAAAAGAATATAGACTAATCAGGTGCCAAATAGAACAAAGCAAATCACATTAAAATTTTATAGAAAGGAAAATAAATGCATTTGGAAGTTTTACATAATTGTAGGTGTGTTTGACTTTTTTTTCCAATGAAATCATTAAAAATTAAAATTAAATAATATGTTGGATAGTGAAATATAATATATATAGAATATTAGACAGTTAATGTTTCAACATTGCCTTGGCACCCTGGAGATGCAGTAATTAAGCATTCCACTGCTAACCAAGAAGTCAGCAGTTCGAATCCACCAGCCACTCCTTGGAAACCCCACGGGGCAGTTCTACTCTGCCCTATACCAAGCTATGAGTCGGAATCGACTTGATGGCAATGCGGCTGGTTTTTTTTTAGTCTTTGGCCACTGTTTTATTTCTCTTCCCATGACAATGAGTGAGTGTTGTGTACCCTTAATTACTGACTTCTTATAATTGCCTTATTTTACAAAAAAAAGTAGTATGGATGTTATGTGGATGTTATGTAAGCACCTTTGTGAGATATCTTGAGGTGGACTATGCATGTTAGAGAGTACATTGGTGCAATCAGGTCTTTCTCTTAGTGATGACCAACTTAAAAAAAAGGCGAACTTGAAAACTTGAACTCACTTCAAGGCAGTTTTAATGTTAGTTTGCTTCTCAATGGTAGGTCATGACTGCGGATGCTTTAGGATTAGAACATGGGAATATGTAACTGTGGGGATACTGTCTGATGTGGTTATTTGTAGAGCATTGAGTTGACACATGGTTTCTCCTTCAGCTAACTGTAAAAAAACAGCTTTCTTCTCTCAATTCTTCTGACTTAGGGAGTTATTCACTCTGCATAGATTTAATTAATCAACCAACATTGGACTCATCTATATGAAGATGCCAGAAAACATTGGGAGGGGATCAGAGTTTCTCCTATGATTATAGGCTGATTTCAGAATGAAAGCAAATGAACAGGTTCCAACTCTCACTTCTCTGTGAACTTGTGACAACTGTTTTTATCTGGCAAAGTTAATACAGCATGAGTCAGCAAGGCCAGAGAAAATAACACAGTGAGTTATGTATGGTTTAAGTAAGGAACTCAAGGCATTTCGTAATATTAAGTCTGTGGGCAATAGTAGTGCACTTCTGAAAATGTACTATGGACAACTCAGGAGCTGACTATTCTTCAATGGCATCAATACACTTTTATATGCTAGATTGTATTTTCAGGCACTTTTTCTTGATTCTGCTGTATTTCATATATATATATATATATATATTTATCATACCACTACCACTAGACATTATGTGAAAATGCTGGTAAACATGGAAGAATTTCAGGAGGTAGAAAATATAGACATTCTCTCTAATCAATTGGATGAAGAGGCACTAGACTTGGCTACAGTCAATATAATGCTCATAGAAGTTGCACTAATGTAGGAAAATTGCCTTTCCTTTAAATTTACTCCATCTGCAGTGAACATTATGTTCACAAGTTGAGGGCTCTGCCGGCCAGTTAGTTCCACCAGCCGTCTAAAGGTTGCTTCAGTCTCTGTGAAGGTGATGCCTAGTGACCATGGCTTCCAATAAGTCCAAACACCACTGGCATCCATTTCTAGCTTTGAGCTACCAAATTAATGAGCAAGTAGTGGAAGAGGTAACATGTGCGTATGTGCTTGTGTATATGTGACTGTGTGGGTATAACTCTATATTTTAGGTTACTATGAAAGCTTCAAGACACCCTGGTGCCTCAGTGGTTAAGCTCTTGGCTGCTAAACAAAAGGTCAGTGGTTCAAACACAGTTATTTTAAAGCCGTTTTCTGATTGTTTTATTATTTTCCCTTTTTGTGAAATAAATGTAACTCGGCATTTGTTAAACGCATTTGCTTTATTTCTTACACGTTGTTTTCATCATGAGATTTCCCCCCTCCCCAGATTTTAATTAAAATCAGTTCTTATGTTTACAACTCATAACTTATTTAGTAGTGATAATTAGGAAATTTGAAGATCCAGACACAGCAAGAGAGGGTTAATTAATCCCTTGCATAGCTAGAAGGTAAATCTGTTTTTTCTGGATCTAGAATGTTCATCTTTGTATGTGTCATATTTTTCAGGCAGCTGGCTTACAGTAGGTTTCTTTCATTCTCCTGTCATACATGTCCTTACTCATGAAGCATGAGTAAGTGTTGTTGTCTTGTTTGAAAGAAACACTTTTGTATTCTTATAACACAAACACATGCTTGACGGGTTCTACGCATTTCCAGAACCAAAGACCAGTGTCCTATGTTTCTTATCCATATCTGACCCAAGCAGATCATTCTATATGAGTTAGCCTGCATTTTCTGGTATATTTTTAAAGTATATTGTTTATTATTATATAGTTTATACTCAATGGGGGATGCCGAAAATATGTACTAGCTATGCCATCTTAATGAAGGCAGTGGCAGTTTAGTGATAGAATATTTGCCTTACATGCCTGAAACTCAGGTTCAAACACGGCCAGTGCATCTCAAGCACAGCTGTCACCTGTCTGTAAGTAGAACCTTGTCTTCTGCATTGTTATGATCTTGAACAGGTTTTAGTGGAGATTTCAGACTAAGATGGACCAGGAAGAAAGGCCAGGAGATCACCTTCTGAAAATCAGCCGGTGAAATCCCTATAGGCCTCAACTATATGACCAGCAATCGATGAATCATAGGGGTCGCCCAGGACTGAGCAGCATTTTGATCTGTTTTCCTTGGGGTTGCCATGAGTTGGGAGCATTGTGAAGGAAGCCGACAACAACAAAATGTCATCTTGAAAAAAACCCACATGTCATTTTTTTCTTCCTCTTTAATATAAAGAATTTCCTGGAAACTAACTTGTGAAAAAAATCTTCATTTGTGTTACTCATCATTTTCTTAATTTATTGTTGAAAGATGTGCTAAAAGAAAAGTTATGTAGAGTAGATTTAATAGACATTGGTTGAATGATCTACTGATATTTTATGACAATTTTTTATTATAAATTTATGATATTCATAAATGCAGAAATCAAAATATTCAAACCTTTCATAAAAACTTTTTGAAAAGATCTTTCTAATTAATATATTTTAAAATCATAAAGACTTAAAAGTTGCCACGACATTTTACAGATATGGATATATCTGTAATGTTATATTTTAATGTAACCTTGAAGCATTATATTTTCACTGTATCTCTCAATATTATTATTGTTGTTAGGTGCCATCCAGTTAGTTCCGACTGATAGTGACCCTATGTACAATGGAACGAAACCCTACCTGGTCTTGTGCCATCCTCACAATTATTATAAGCTTCAGCCCATTGTTGCAGCTACTGCATCAATCCATCGTTTTGAGGGTCTTCCTCTTTTTTGCTGGTCCTCTACTTTACCAAGCATGATGTCCTCATCCAGGGACTGATCCCTCCTGACAACATGTTCAAAGTATATGAGACATAGTCTCCCATCCTTGCTTCTAAGGAATGTCCTGGTTGTACTTCTTCCAAGATAGATTTTTTTGTTGTTTTGATAGTCAATGGTATATTCAAAATTCTTCACCAATAGTACAATTCAAAGGTGTCAGTTCTTCTTCAGTCTTCCTTACTCATTGTCCACTTTTAATATGCATATAAGGTGATTTAAAACACCATGGCATGGGTCAGGCGCATCTCAGTCTTCAAGGTGACGGCTTTGCTTTTCAACACTTTAAAGAGATCTTTTGCAGATTTGCTCAATACAATGTGTCTTTTGATCTCTTCAGAATTATGGATTCAAGTAAAATAAAATCCTTGACAACTTCAACCTTTTCTCTGTTTATCATGACATTTCTTATTGGTCCAGTTGTCAGAATTTTTATTTTCTTTATGTTGAAGAGAAATTCATGTTGAAGGCTATGGTCTTTGATCTTCATCAGTAAGTGCTTCAAGTCCTCTTCACGTTCAGCAAGCAAGGTTGTGTCATCTGCATATCACAGCTTGTTAATGAGTTTTCCTCCAATTCTGATGCCTCATTCTTCTTCATATGATCCAATTTCTCAGATTATTTTTTCAGCATACAGAGTTAATAAGTATGGTGAAAGGATGCAACCCTGATGCACACCTTTCCTGATTTTAAACAATGCAGTATCCCCTTGCTCTGTTCGAACAACTGTCTCTTGATATAAGTACACATTCCTCATGAGCACAATTAAGTGTCCTGGTGTTTCCATTCTTTGCAATGTTATCTGTAATTTGTTACGATCCACACAGTGGAATGCCTTTGCGTAGTCAATAAAACACAGCTAAACATCTTTCTGGTATTCTCTGCTTTCAGCCAGGATCCATCTGATATCAGCAATGATATCCCTGGCTCCAAGTACTCTTCTCTTTGTGGAAGCCATCCACTTGTGGTATTCTGTTATAGCAGCACTAGAGAACTAAAACACACAACAAAAGAGATTTTGCAGGTGTGATTAAATTAAGGATAGTAAGAAGGGAAATTTATCCTGGAATATTAGGACAGGCTCAACGTAATCACAAGGGTCCTATAAGAGTAAAGCAATAAGATCAGAGAGACACTACACTACTGACTTTGACGATGGAGTGGTGAAGATGTGGAGAAACTGGAATTTTTTACATAGCCGATGTGAATGTAAAATGGTACAGACTCTCTTAAAAACAATTTTTCAGTTTACTATCAAGTTAAGTATATACTTATCATTTGACCCAACAATCCTACTCCTGAGTATTTATCCTAGATAAATGAGTACTTATGCTCATATAAAAACTTGTGCATGAATTTTCATAGCATTTTATTTGTAAGACCCCAAACTAGAAAACAGTGGATGAAAGAATAAACACACTGTGGTACATTGATACAATGGACTTCTATTTAGCAATAAAAAGGAATACGCTATTAATAAACACAGCAAGGTAGATGGGTCTCCAGAGAATTATGCTGAGTGAGAGGAGCCAATCCCAAAGGGTTACACATGTCTGTTTTCTCAGAGTGACAAAATTATTGGGATGGGTATAGTTAGTTGGTTTCCATGGTTAAGGTTGGCAGAGAGGTATAACTCTTAAGAGTGACACAAGGGAATTTCTCTGCAGTGATGGAGCAGTTTTGTGTCTTGATTGTGTTGGTGGTTACCGAGTCTGCACATGTGCTACATTCTGTAGAACTATACACCAAAAACAAAGCAAAATAACGTAAAATAAAAACACGACATGTAAAAAGCATGTAAAAAAACTGTTGAAACTGAGTAAGATTTGTGCCTGAGTTAATAATGTACTAAAGTTCATTCCAGGAACCTTGGTGGTGCAGTGGTTAATACCTCAGCTACTAACTAAGAGGTCAGCAGTTCAAACCCACCATCCACTCTTCAGGAGAAAGATGTGACAGTCTGTTTCTGCAAAGATTTATAGCCTTGGGAAACCTACGGGGCAATGTTACTTAGTCCTATAGGGTTGGTATGAGTTGAATCGACTCGATCGCAGAAAGTTTCAGGTTTTTTTTTTTTTTTTTTTGTAACATTCATTCCCTTGTTTTGACAATGTAATGTTGTTATTTATATAGGATATTATCATAAAAACCATTAAAAAAAACTTGTTGGCTTTGAGCCAATCCAACTCATCGGGACCTTATAGGACAGAGTAGAAATGCCCATAGGGTTTTCAAGGAACAGCTGGTGGATTTGAACTGCCAACCTTTTGGTTAACACCTGAGCTCTTAACTATTGCGCCACCAGGACTGTATATTATCAATACCAAAACCAAAACCAAAAACCAAACCGATTGCCATCATCATTCCTACTCATAGCGATTCTACAGGACAGAGTAGAACTGCTGCACCATAGGGTTTCCAAAGAGCGGCTGGTTGATTCAAACTGCCAACCATTTGGTTAGCAGCCCAACTCTTACCAGTGCTCCACCAGGGCTCCATATTATCAATAAAACAAACAAACAAAACAACCAAACCCATTGCTATCCAGTCAGTTATGGCTCATAACAACCCTATAGGACCAAGTAGAACTGCCCCATAGAGTTTCCAAGGAGCACCTGGTGGATTTGAACTGCTGACCTTTTGGCTAACAGCATAGCTCTTAACCACTATGCCACCAGGGTTCCTATATTATAAAAAAAAAAAACAAACTGATATAGGGGAAGATAAATGAAAGGTTTATGGGGACTCTTAATTTTTTTTTTCACAAATCCACATGAGTCTTAATGTATTTCAAAATAAATTATTGTAAAAATTTAGAATACAACCAATGTCATAAAATAATATGTGTATTAATTGTCTAATGAAAAACATATTTGCTCTGTAAACTTTCCTCTAAAGCACAATTTAAAAAATTAGAATAGCTTCTGTGACAGTGTGGTAATTTCTTAGTAATAATAAAATAAATAAAAAAAATAATTAGTTAATGCTTAGTAATAATTAAACCACCCCAAAACCAAACCCACTGCTGTCGAGTCGATTCCGACTCATAGCGAACCTATAGGACAGAGTAGAACTGCCTGATAGAGTTTCCAAGGAGCGCCTCGTGGATTCGAACTGCTGACCTCTTGGCTAGCAGCTGTAGCAGTTAACCATTATGCCATCAGTGTTTCCTAGTAATAATTAGGTAAGGCTTAAACAATAAAATTACTTTGAGTATGGCAATAAACAAGTTACAATTTCATTATTTTTTTGCCATCTTTACTGTTTCTCTAAAATCCAAAATATGCAAGAACTACATCATTTGAAAATATTATAGAAAATTAAAATTAGTTATTTTTAAATAAATTTGTAACCTCTTTGTTTGTCCAAAGCTATTACATATCTATTTAAACAAACTAGAATATCTCGGGACTTAAAGTAACACCTATGTTATATAATGGTTTAGGGGCTGTATGTTACAGTTAACATTATTTCATTCTCTGTAAGCAATCAGCATGGTTTAACCTGATTATCCTTTTTTGATTTCATTATGGCTTTATGAAACATGGAAGAAAGGGCTCCATTTATTGTTGAGAAGTTCAAACAGAAAACATAGAATCTGTACTAATTTTCCAATATGACCCCAAAGTAGGTTAAAACATATACACCCATTGCCATCAAGACCATTCCAACACATAGTGACCTTATAGGACCGAGTAGAACTGCCCTATAGGATTTCCACGGCTGTGTTCTCTATTATTATTATTATTAAGCAATTTTCAACCCAAAATTTTAGAATATCTATAATCAAAAATAATTTTGCAGCCTGATATTTTTGACTGGCAAATATTACCTCTAGTTCAAGTAAAAAAAAAAAAAAAAACATTACGTGACCAGTGCTTTTCTTTTCCAAGATGGTTGATGGGTACAATGTAACCCCATTCTAACCCAGTAAATTCTTCCTATAAATGTTGGCAATTGCTTTGACAACCTTTTTGCAGCCAAGGTTAGATTATCACAAATATAAATTCTAAGGCCTATCTTGTGCATCAAATTCTAAGTCAGGCCATTTCAACAGCTACAATTCTCCTCTGAGTTCACTAAAAATTATTCAGTACCCTGGGGTAATATTTACTCTTCAGAAACTTTCTGATTCAAAAAGTTACTAATGGAGCTATTAGCAATAGCAGAATTGGCTGACTTGAATCTCACTTTCTCTATTTCCTATTTCGTCCTTTAAATGATCACGAAGAAGAAATGTTCAAAAGTGCAAAAAAGGATGGAAGGAAGAAAAATAAGAGGACTGAATAATTTATAGAATTGAATATAACCCAAAATTTATTTATGTTTTTCCCGCCTCTTTGAGATATTGGTAAATCTAGATGAAACCCCTAATTTCACAACTTAGTTTAGCATGCTTCACATCATGTTTGTGAATTCACCAACATACCCTGTGCTAAGTATGCTCCCTGGTCCAGTGAAGTCAATTGGTTCTGCCATTTGTAAGAATCAGTATCACTTCTTCCCCTATTTTCTGAATGCAATCCAATCATATTTGGCTTTTGGGATGAAAGAGTTAATAATTCAAGAATGAATGAAAGAAAAGGGAGAGGAACTGTACCGTGGAACTTGGAATTATCTACCATTTCACTGGCCCACTCCATTTTTCTTCATTGAGCCACTTTAAGGCACATTCAACGAAAGAAAAAGCAGTCTCCTGATCCAACATCTTGTGCTCAAGTGGAAAATACAAAGAAATCATATAGTCCATATTTATCTGCAAAATCCAGCCACTTCAAATGTAAAGGTCCACCCATCCTGGATATTTTTCCTCCTTTTAAGGATTGGATTTTTTTTTCCTTTCAAGATTTAGAAAAAACATAAAAATAATAACTCAGCAAAAACCTTTCCTATATTTCATATTAGGGATTATCTCCTGGCTTGACCTCATATCTTTCATCAAATGAGATTTTCTAGTCCTTCTTCTGGAGTACAAGTTCCTATCATTTGGCCTTGTGTATTGACAGAACCACACCACACATCTGTCGGTTTGTTGTACTGTAGTGGCTGCATGCTGCTGTGATACTGCAAGCTTTGCAAACAGTATTTCAAGAACCAGCAGGGTCACACTTGGTGGGCAGGTTTCAACAGACTAAGATAGACTAAAAAGAAGGACCATCTACTTCTGAAAAAACTGACCAGTGAAAATCTTATGCATAGCAAATGGAACTTTGTCTGATATAGTTCCAGAAAATGAGCCCCTCTGGTTGGAAGACACTTAAAATACAACTGAGAAAAAACTTCCTCCTCAAAATAGAGTCAACCTTTAATTACATGGATGGAGTCAAGCTATCAGGACCTTCATTTGCTGATATGGCATGACTAAAAATGAGAAAAAACAGATGCAAACATACATTAATAAACAGAAAGTAGAATGTATGACATATGAATCTAGAAAAATTGGAGGCGGTCAAAAATTAAATGGAACACATAAAGATTCATATCCTAGGGATTGGTAAGCTGAAATGGACTGATATTGGCCATTTTGAATCAGGCAATCATATGGTCTGCTATGTTGGGAACGACAAATTGAAATGGCATCACATTCATTGGCAAAAAGAACATTTCAAGATCTTCCCTAAAGTCCAATGCTGTCAGTGATAGGATAATAACCATATGTCTACAAGAAAGACCAGTTAAACCAGTATTATTCAACTTTACATACCAACCGTTAAGGCCAAAGATGAAGAAATTGAAGATTTTTGCCAACTTCTGCAGTCCGAAAATGATCAAACATGCAATCGAGATTCATTGATAATTACTGTTGATTGGAACGGGAAAGTTGGAAACAAAAAAGGATCAGTAGTTGGAAAACATGGCCTGGGTGATAGACACTATGCCAGAGATTGCATAATAGACTTTTGCAAGACCAAGGACTTCTTCACTACAAATATCTTTTTTCAAACACACAAACAAATACTATGTACACGGCCCTCACCAGATGGAATACACAGGAATCGAACTGACAACATCTGAGGAAAGAGACAATGCAGAAGCTCAATATCATCAATCAGAGCAAGGCCAAGCCATCAATAATTACTCATACACAAATTCAAGGTGAAGCTGAAGAAAACTGGAGCAAGTTGTGAGAGCCAAAATATGACCTTGAGTATATCCCACCTGAATTTAGAGACCATCTCAGGAATAGATTTGATGCAGTGAACACTAATGACCAACTACCAGAAGAGTTGTGGAATGACATCAAGGATATCACAGATGAAGAAAGCAAGCAGTCATTAAAAAGATGGGAAAGAAAAAAAAGACCAAAATGGATGTCAGAAGAGATTCTGAAACTTGCTTTTGAACATAGAGTAGCTAAAGCGAAAGGAAGAAATGATAAAATAAAAGAGCTGAACAGAAGATTTTAAAGGGTGGTGCAGGAAGGCAAAGTATTATAATGACATGCACAAAAACCTAGCTTTAGAAAACCAATAGGGAAGAACAAGCTTAGCATTTCTCAAGCTGAAAGAACTGAAGAAAAAATTAAAGCCTGAAGTTGCAATATTGAGGTATTCTATGAGGAAAATATTAAACAATGCAGGAAGCATCATAAGAAGATGGAAGGAATACACAGAGTCACTACCAAAAAGAATAGGTCAATGTTCAACCACTTCAGGAGGCAGCACATGATCAAGAACCAATGGTACCAAAGGAAGAACTCCAAGCTGCACTGAAGGCATTGGCAAAAACAAGCCTCCAGGGATTGACGGAAGCCAAATGAGATGATTCAACAAATCGATGCTGCACTGGAGGTGTTCACTCATTTATGCCAGGAAATTTGGAGGATGGCTGTCTGGCCAACTGACTGGAAGAGATCCATATTTGCACGCATTCCAAAGAAAGCTGATCCAGCAGAATGCAGAAATCATCAAACAATATTATTAATATCACACGCAAGTAAAATTTTGCTGAAAATCATTCAAAAATGGCTGCAGCAGTACATCAACAGGGAGCTGCCAGAAATTCATGCTGGAATCAGAAGAGGATGTAGAATGCTGATGTCAGATGGACCGTGGCTGAAAGCAAAGGATACCAGAAAGATGTTTACCGGTGTTTTATTGACTATGCGAAGGCATTCCACTGTGTGAATCATAACAAATTATGTATAACATTGCGAAGAATGAGAATCCCAGAGCACCGAATTGTGCTCATGTGGATCCTGTACATAGATCAAGAAGCAGTTGTTTGATGCTGCGTGGTTTAGAGTGAGGAAATGTGTGCCTACGGGTTGTATTCTTTAACCATACTTATTCAATCTGTATGTTGAGCAAATAATTCAAGAAGCTAGACTATATGAAGAAGAATGTGGCATCAGGATTGGAGGAAGACTCATTAACCACCTACGATATGCAGATGGCACAATATTGTTGATCTCATCCAAATTCTTGCCTACACAAGCTTTATGCTTTATTTTAGCCCATATTTCTCCAGGAATTTCAAACCTGATGTTTCCCCTTGAATGTCTAGTAGGCATTTCAAAATTAACATATTAAATTCAACTCCTCTTTTCTTTACATTTGTCTCCCAATCCCCCACTCACTATCTTCAGCATTTCAGTTAATGACAGTTCTGTCCTTGCAGGTCAAACTCTTGCAAACATCCTTGACTCCTGTCTCCCACAGTCCTCATTAGTCCATAAGAAAATTTTGTTGGGTCTGTCTTCAAAACAAATCCTGAATTTGACTTCCTCCCACCATTCCCACAGCTACCCCGCTGTCTGAGGCACTGTCACCTTTGGTCTAGATTATTTCAGTAACATTTTGTTATTTTTCCTACTTGGACTCTTGTTTCTCTGCAGTCAATTTTCAACACCTCAGCCAAAGTGATTCTATTAAAAACTAACATACATCATATCACTCTCTGTTCATTCTCCTCCAGTGAATCCCTATTTTTTTTCAGAGTAAAAGCCAAAGGTTTCGTAATGTCTTTCAGGGCTCTACACAATCTAGCTTCCTGTGAACACTGTATTATTTCTTTCTGCTCTAGCGTTTCTGACCTCTTTAATGTTCTTTGGCATCTGTTACCACAAGCACTTTGCACTGGCTCTGTCCTTAGATGTGAGTGATTTTCCTCCATATATCCACATGACTGTCTCACCTACTTTTCTTCATTACTTAAATGTTACCTTCTCAATGTGGTATACTCTAAATAATTCATTATAAATTACACCTCCTTGAATTCTAGTCTTTTCTTTTTTCTAAAGCATTTATCAGTCTCTAATTTATTATTATATAATTTGCTTATTTAAGATTCGTAGTTTTTAGTTTCTGTTTTTCCCCACTAGAATATGAGCTCCATGTGAGATTTTTGCCAGTCCTATTCAACAATATATTCCTGGACCTAAAGAGTGGTTGACACGTAGTAAGTGCTCAATAATCTATTTTGAAAAAAAATAGTTAATTGATTAAATATATTATTTATTGTCTTTCCTCTTGCAGAATAATTTCTTAAAACACTACTATAATTATGTCTACAATGTTATTTCAAAAGACAGTTTACTTTTTTTAAGACTTGATTCCTCTAATGAAGACATAGAACCGTGTGTACAGTAAACTTTCTATCTGAACGTTGGCTCCCAAGCTCTTATACAGTGGATAGACTGAGTCTAGTAGCTTAGAAGCCATGGTAGAAAGGTATTGTTGATTTTTCCCATGGTAAGTATTTTATAGGAGAAACACTCTATGTGAAAAAGCATGAAAAAGCAATCCAACTTGTTGCACAAGTCATTTAGAAGTTTCTAGAAATCTTGTGCCCCTTCATATTTAAGTAAGCCTGCCGAATGTCTCAAATTTCACAACCTGGGAAAGGCCTTTACGCTTCCCAAATTTTCAAAAGAATTCAACTCTTAGTATCTTCTACACAACAAGACATATACCAATTCAACAATATCTACATGTACAATTCAGTGACATTGATTACATTCCTCAAATTGTGCAACCATTCTCTCATTTTGAGTCGTTCCTCTCCATTAACATAAACTCACTGCCCCCTGAGTTTCCCATCTAATCTCTAGGGCTGGTGTTGTCTCTATGATCCCATATAGACAGTTCTTGGAAGAGCATAACGCTAAAGCGGACATTTTTTACTAGTTAAGCTAGACTATTGTTTTGTTTTAAGAAGACTTCAGGGAATATCCTTAGTCCAAGTTTTAAAGATTACCTCAGGGCAATAGTTTCAGGGGTTCATCTACCCTCCATGACTTCAGAAATTCTGGAGTCCATGAGGATTTGAAAATATGCTCTGCAATCTCAATGCACCCACCCCAATCAGGACTCATCTACAGGATCTTTGAGTAAATGTTTAGTAATAGTAGCTGGACACAACCCAGCTCCCCTGGTCCCATGGCAAAGGAGGCAGCCATTTGTGAAGGTAACTAGCCACACATTCCACATCCTCCTCTCATTCCTGACACTTCCCTCTCTACTGCCACTCCAGGTGAATAGAGATCAATTGTCTTGCCCTGGATGGCTGCCCAGAACCTCCTAAGATCCCAGGCACCATGCAACAAACATTTCCTCTCACTCTCTGTGATAGCTCCTTCTCTCTTCCTGATAGCTCCTTCTCTCCCTTTAATTAAGATTAAAAAGTTCTGTGTCCTGATTTTCAACTTCCGACGTCTCCCAAACATACCAGAGAATACATTGTGGTCGATCTGTCCACCAGCAAGCACCACCACTCAGCCAAGATATCGTGAGATAGTCAATCTGTCCACGGGGGGCACAGTGCACGCTCTCTCTCTACCTTAGGTTATTATTAGCCACTTTCCTTCTCTGTTTCTGCAACTACATCTTCAGTCAGAAAGCCCACACCTAGTGAGCCTCCTTCTGGACTAGGTGTTGCCCTCTGGTTTTGCCTGAGCGTTCATTCCCTGCTCTGTGGGTGCTGTTTATATCTGAGCTGGCGTTCAGGGGAAACACAGGCAGACTTTCCTCCATTTCAGTAGGAGTAGGGGCTGGCACTCTGCAGAAGGATCTCTGAGAGATCTGTCTCTGAGAGTGGCCCTGCGGTGGTGGGGGGAGCAGCCTCCACTTAGGCAACTGTCTTCCTGGCTCCAATATAGGGAACCTTTTTTTCTTTAGGAGTTTGTATCAGGGGAGTACTGTCCTGGTCTGAATGGACCCTGCCTTGTTGCTGTCAGAGCCTGCCCCATAGTATTGGGCTGTGGGTATAGCCTCCCTCAGGGTATCTGCTTCCTAGCACATAGCAACCATAGTCAACAGTCCTCAGGGCTGACCAGAAGGGAGGCAGACAGACTCGAACCGATCCCTCAGGGAGGTCTGTCTTGCTGGTTTCAGAGGCTTGAGGGAGACAGGTAGAGTGTTGACTATAGCTTCTGTAGGAATTCATGGTAGGCTTGTAGCCAACAGTATGTGGGTGGGGAAGGTTATGGCACATTACAAACAGACTGCCAGGGAGGTCTGCCTTGGTAATTTTAGAGCAGGAGCTTGGGGTCCTGTCTTCTTGTACAGGAAGGGATTGTGGTTGTTAGGGAAGCTGGCTCTTTTGCTAGGATTACTCCCCCAGTTCACAGCAGTCAGTGGCAGGTGTAGCTGGTAGGAGGGACGGGGATGGTGGGAGAATTAATTTTCATACCCTATGCAACTCGTTGTTGATTCATTGATTCTTGCCAGTCTGCAGGTCCTCGCTGCTCCCTGATTCAGAGTCCCTCAAAGCCAAGCACCGTTTTCTTGTTGTATTTGCAGGAGAGGTTGGGGATGATAATCTATTTATGCTTCCCAGAATCTGATGCCCTGTCCTTTCTTCATCAAGAAATATAATCACATTTTAGATTTAACTTTGCTGAAAATCTGAGGTCTGTTAGGTTTTAAGGGGTTTGTTCAAGACGTACATCTTCTTAGTCTCTAGTATTTTATCTCCCTCAGAGCTTCTTTTTTTATTCTGACTCATTTTCTAAAAGCTTTTTACCTCTGACGTAAGATCATCCATGTCAAGCCCAGGTTTGGGAGAAATTTAGTCCCCTACCACAGTCTACCATTTTGCTACATAATAATCATTTCCCACATAAATAAGATTTGGAATGAATAAACCCATTTATACTTTTAAAAGCATATAAATTAATTGGAAGAAAAAAACTGAATGACTTTTTAAAATAAATACAATAAAATCTGTGAAAGCCAGAACCTGCGTAAGGTGCAAACCTGTCAGAGAAGGAAAACTCAAATATTTTCCACTAATAAAGAGTGATAGAAAAATGGTAAGACTGCACCCTGTCAAAGGTGGAAAAATTGCAAGAGCTGGAAAAACAGCTCTCACAAGTTTTACCATAATTCAGCTTTGTTTTATTATCCAGTACAAATGTCGTTTCTTCAAGAGCTCTTTTAATTCTCTAAGGCATTTAGCTACACTACCATTTTTCCCCAGTAACTGCATTTATGTCTTTATTAGATTGCATATACCCTAACATGGCCTGGCAATCTGCTCCTGTAAAGATTACAGCCTAGAAAACCTCATGGGGCACTTCTACGCCATCAATGGAGTCGCTGCTATAAGTCAAAATAGACTGGACTGTACCCAACAATAACAACAACCATAACATGATTTTCTTTTCCATATTGAAATACTTCCCCAGAGGACAAGTGTCCTCGCTTGAGCTACAATATGTATAGCAGCTACTCAAATAAAGTTTTAAAATTATTTCAGAAGTAAATAGATCAATATCCACTAATATATATATATATATATATTTTAAACAGCATTAAATTGCATTAATATAGGTCATTTGCTATAGGCCATGAAATATATTCAAGGGTTGACAAATATTGTTTTCATTATTCTTTGAAAAAGGAAAAATGCTAAGCTAGTATCAGTGTAAGGCTGGAATGATCACTGGGTTTCCAACAATTTATGAAACCCCACTAGAAATGCTATAGATGACAAATTCTTGAAGCACAGGCCCAGTCCTAGAAAGCCCATATTTACGGATTTAGGAAGGTGAAATGTTAATAAGGTCAGTACATCAAAGCCTGTTAATCTTTTACCTTCTTTATTAGTATGTGATGAAAATAATTCTCTCAGTAACAAGGCCCAGTGTTTTGAGGCATTTTGAAATGGTCAGTAACTCATGAGTTACATGCAAAATAAACAAGAAACATTTTGATTTGACACTTTTATAAACAATAATGGGGTTTAGGACCAAAATAGAAATCAATCATGTGCACTTTTTATCTATACTGCCATCAAAATTAATAACATGTGACATTTTTATTAACCTAGGGGTCTCATTCGTTTATTTTATTATTCTCCAAATGACTGCATGTTGGTGTTTAGTGATTTGTCTTTTATGTTTACGTAATAAAGTACAATGCTCACATTTTTGTCTTATAATAAACTAAAAAAATTGAACCTGTTGCGCTTTAAAAAATTTTTTTTTCCAAAATAGAAGTTGAGACAGGAATTTAAAATTTATTAAATCAATCTGTAAAAGAGAAATGGCTCTTTGTAGAGAAACTAATTCCTAGATAAAGACAGCCTGAATTATTTCACTTTTAGAAGTTACAAAATACAGTTTTGCAATCACATTGAAAGAAGAGACAGGTATGAACGAAATATTTTATTTTTTTAATTTTTAATTTTATTTTGTTTTAGGTGAAAGCTTACAGCACAAATTAGTTTTTCATTCAAAAATTTATACACAGATTATTTTGTGATATTGGTTGCAATCCCTGAAATATATCAGCACTCTCCCTCTTTCCCATTATACCCCTGGCTCCCAGTGTCCATTCATCCAGATTTCTGGTCTCTTCTTGCCTTCTTGCCTTGGCTTTAGAGCCCATTTGGTCTCAGATACATGATTTAACTAAGAATCACATTCCTCAAGTGTGGTATTGTTTGTTTTATAGGCAAGCCTAATTTTTTTTTAATTGTACTTTAGATGAAGGTTTGCAGGAAAAAAACCTAGCTTCTCCTTAAACAGTTAGTACACGTATTGTTTTATGACATTGGTTACCAGCACCACAACATGCCAACACTCTCTGTTCTCAACATTTGGGTTCCCTATTGCCAGCTTTTTTATCCCCTCTTGCCTTCTAGTCCTTGCCCCTGGGCTGGTATGCTCCCTTAGTCTCCTTTTACGTGCCTGTCTAATCTTTAGATGAAGGGCGAACCGCAGGAGTGACACTTCATTACTGAGCTAAAAGGGTGTCCAGGGGGGTTTTGCCAGTCTCTGTCAGGCCAATAAGTCTGGTCTTTTATTGTGAGTTAGAATTTTGTTCTACATTTTTCTCCAGCTCTGTCCGGGACCCTCTATTTTGATCCCTGTCAGAGCAGTCAGTGGTGGAGGACAGATACCATTTAGTTGTACTGGACTCAGTCTGGTGGAGGCTGTGGTAGTTGTTGTCCATTAGTCCTTTGGACTAATCTTCCCCTTGTATCATTAGCTTTCTTCATTCTCCCTCGCCCCCGACGAGGTGAGAGGTCATAGGTCATAAGTGGTCGCTCATAGGCTTTTAAGACCCCAGATACTACTCACCAAAGTAGAACATTTTCTTTATGAACTATGTTATGCAAATTGAGCTAGATGTTCCCTGAGACCATGGTCCCCACAGCTCTCAGCCCAGTAATTTGGTCCCTCAGGGAGTTTGGATGTGCCTACAGAGCTTACACAACCTTGCCTTGTGCTGGCTTCCCCAGTATTGTGCCCTGTCTTACCCTTCACCAAAGCTACCACCTATCTGTTGTCTTTTTAGTGTTTTTCCATCCCCACCCCTCCCCTCCTTGTAACCATCAAAGATGGTTTCTTTTTGTGTGTAAACCTTTTCATAATGTTTTAAAGTAGTGGTCTCATATAACATTTGTCCTTTTGTGATTGACTTACTTCACTCCACTTAATGCCCTCCAGATTCTGGATGAAAATTTCTTAGTACACAAATATTAGTAGACAAATCTTTAGAAAGCCATGTATTTTCTCCATTTATGATGTAACTTATTGGTCCAGTGCGAGGACTTTGTTTTCTTTATTTTGAGGTGTAATACATACTGTAGACTATAGTCTTTGACCTTCATTAGTAAGTGCTTCAAGTCCTCTTCATTTCCACAAGCAAGGTTGTGTCGTCTGCATATTGCAGGTTATTAGTGAGTCTTCTGCCATCCTGATGCCGTGTTCTTCATATAGTCCAGCTTTTTGCATTATTTACTCAGTATATAGATTGAATAAGTATGGTGAAAGAATACAACCCTGATACACATACTTCCTGATTTTAAACCACACAGTATCCCCTTGTTCTGTTCAAACGATTGCCTCTTGGTCTATGTATAGATTCTGCATGAGCACAATTGAGTGTTCTAGAATTCCTATTCTTTGCAATGCTATCCATAATTTTTTGTGATCCACATAGTCGACTGACTTTGCATAGCCCATAAAACAAAAGTAAACATATTTTTAGTATTCTCTGCTTTCAGCCAAGATCCATCTGAAATCAGCAATGATATCCTTCCTTCCATGTCCTCTTCTGAAGCCAGCCTGAATTTCTGGCAGTTTCCTGTTGATATACTGCTACAACCATTTTTGAATTATATTCAGCAAAATTTTACTTGTATGTTTTATTAATGGTTTTGCTTGATAATCTCTGCATTCTGTTGGAACATCTTTATTTGGCATGGGCACAAATATAGATCTCTTTTGGTTGGTTGGCTAGAGAACTGTCTTCCAAACTTCTTGGCAAAGATGAGTGAGCATCCTCAGCACCACATCCATTTCTTGAAACATCTCAATTGGTATTCTGTCAATTTTCGGAGGCTTGTTTTTGTGAATGCCTTCAGTGCAGATTAGGCTCCTTCCTTCAATACCATAGGTTCTTGATCATATGCTACCTCCTTGAATGGTTGAATGTGGACGAATTTTTTTTGTGGTACAGTGACTATGTATTTCTTCCATCTTCTTTTGATGCTTCCTGTGTCATTCAATGTTTTGCCCATAGAATCCTTCAGAATTGTAACTCCAGGCTTGAATTTTTCCTTCAATTCTTTCAGCTTGAGAAATACCGAGCATGTTCTTCCTTTCGGTTTTTCTAACTCAAGGCCTTTGCCTTTTGGAGCAGCTATATTTGAAATCTTCTGTTTAGCTATTCCCTTCATCATTTCCTCCACTAGCTTTAGTTACTCTATGTTCAAGACTTAGTTTCAGAGTCTCTTTAAACATCCATTTTGGTCTTTCTTTCCTGTCTTTTAATGACCTTTTGCTTTTTTTTCATGTATGATGTCCTTGATATCATCCCACAACTCATCTGGTCTTCTGTCATTAATGTTCAGTATGTCAAACCTATTCTTGAGATGATCTCTAAATTCAGGTGGGATATACTTCAGGTCATACCTTGGCTTTCATGGACTTGTTTTAAATTTTTTGATCTTTAACTTGAATTTGCATATAAGCAACTGATAGTCTGTTCTCTAGTTGCCCCCTGGCCTTGCTCTGACTGATGATATTGAGCTTCTCCATCATCTCTTTTCACAGATGTAGTCAATCTGATTCTTGTGTATTCCATCAGGTGCGGTCTACTTGTATAGCTGCTGAAAAATGTGCATTGAGTGAGTTATTGGTCTTGCAAAATCATACCATGTGATTTCCGGTGTTCGGTGTTGTTTCTATCACCAAAGCCACATTTTCTAACTACTGATCCTTCTTCTTTGTTTCCAACTTTTGCATTCCAATTGCCAGTAATTATCAATGCACCTTGATTGCATGTTTGATCAATTTCAGACTACAGAAGTTGGTAAAAATCTTCAATTTCTTCATCCTTGGCATTAACGTTTATGGCATAAATTTTAATAATCATATTAACTGGTCTTTCTTGTAGGTGTACAGAGATTATCCTATCACTGACAGCATTGTACTTCAGGATAGATCTTGAAATGTTCTTTACCACAAATGTAATACCATTCCTCACCAACTGACAAATTTTTGACATAGTAGGCCATATGATTGTCAGATTTAAAGTGGCCAATGGCATTCCATTTCAGCTCAGTAATGCCTAGGATATTTATCACCAATAGTTCCATTTCATTTTTTGATCACTTCTACTTTTTTAGATTCATACTTTGTATGTTGCACATTCCCATTTTTAATGAATGTCTACAGCTGTTTCTTCTCATTTTGAGTCATGCCACATCAGCAAATGAAGGTCCCAAAAGCTTCACTTCACCCATATAGTTAAAGCTGACTCTACTTTGAGGAGGCAGCTCTTTCCCAGTTGTATTTTGAGTGCCTTCCTACTTTTTTTTTCCCCTACCTAAGGGCCTCATCTTCTAGTATTATATCAGACAATATTCCACTTCTATTCATAAGGTCTTACTGACCATTTTCTTTAGAAGAGATTGTCAGTTCCTTCTTTCTAGTATGTTTTAGTCTGGTAGCTCCACTGAAACCTGTCCACCATGGGCCTCCCTGCTAGTATTTGAAATACAGATGGCATAGCTTCCAGCAACACAGCAACATGCAAGCCACTGCAGTATGATAAGCTGGCAGAAGAGTGGTGGGCTCCAGAATAGCTCATGATATTTTAGACTACCAATATAATATCAAAATAATTGCATTAACTTTGTTAATTAATCTGTTAACACTGACAAATCAGGAAAAAATGCTGGAGTTGTATAGGTAAAAAAAATGTAAATCTTGTTTTTTCACTGGACTGCTGAGAAAGTCTCGGGGTCACATTTACGATAATTGACAGGGTGATTTTCTTTTAATTGATTTTCCCATAACCATGTTTGTAGATCAGTTAATTCACTACTTCAGGTTTGAATAACTCCATGCAATATATGATTTCACAACACTTAACATGTTTACTGAAGCCTTGTAGAAATGTTGACACAAGAAAGTGTCATTGAACATTTGACAAAGGCAAAGGTGCTACAGTGCGTTTTGGACCTTTTAGCTAACACCAGGAACACTATTATCTTGATGAAAAATGTCTGTATGGGTACCACAAATATACTGAGTTTGCCAGGTTTTATAAATTGCCATTCTAGCCATCTGGGTTGTTTCAGCATATTTACATATATTCTTCACTACAGTATTTAGTTTTTTCTTGTCTTTTCAATCATTCTGCATATATACATGAAATACCTTATATATGGTAAATACATACATATGTGTGTGTGTGTATATATGTATACACACACACACATATATGAAATAATTTCTGGGCAAACTTCTTTCTCATGAGTTTGCCTTTAAAAAAAAAAGATTTTTTTTTTTTTTTTAAAGTCTTTAGTTCTGCCATATTAAGTTGTTTCTACCTCAAGGTCTCTGGAACAGCTAGAACATTTTATTTCTCTTTGGCTCTCTCTATGCTTCATTGTGGACAGTAAGGAGGTATGCAGAGTACAGAAATACAGAAACACAGAATTTGAAACACTAGGTGCATAGTCTATAGACCATGAAAGTATCAGAACTGAAAACCTGCATTCTCACACAATTTTCCACAACAGAGCTCAGTATGCGAGATTTATGCAGGTCTGGTTAGGCCTGATAAAATAATAACAGGGCAAAAGTAGTGAAAAGGATATTGGTAAAAACAGATTTGTATTTTCGCAGGATTATGAAAGGACTTGAGCAATGAAGAAATAGGTTAAATCATGTGTTAAAATCTTCAATTTAATGAGTAGAGTGGTGAGAATAGAAAGATACCAGTGATGAAACGATTCAGAATTACTAAATATATGGATGTAAAAATATGCATTATTAACAGAGTGTGGAGGAGGATTGGCCTAGAAATAGTGTGACTTGTTAGAGAATGAGCAGCTGCTGGCTGAACAAATAACAGGGCTAAAGGCAGGGAAACCATATTTACTCTATAATAAAAAGAATAAATACTAATGCTATACTCCTATATATATTAAAATAAATATTGCTGTATGTATTTTGGGTTTTGTTCAGTCTGAAAATAGGTGCTTTTAAAGAATCAAGAAGACAAAAATGGAAGGCATATGTCTTGTGCAATCAGAAAAATGTCATGAAAATCATCGATATGATGAAAATGAAAGAAAAACAGCAACCTTCCACACACTTCTAATAGAGATATTTTGGATGCTATTACTTTTACCAAGTGTTGAATTTATTTTACCTGTGATGGACACATCTGAGCAAACTGCTTAGATGGTAGACGGGAAGTTGGCTAGAGAAAAGATGCCTTCTGAAGGTAAGATTGGAAATGTATTTTTGCGACAATGAGTTCTAAAAACAGAATTAACAAACTATTAGATTTGAAATTGTTTAAACTTGTAAGTCATCTGGATATTGACTCCTAGCTAATGGTGCCACAGATTCATAAACAAACTCTTCGCCGTTGAGTCAGCTCTGACTCATAGCAACCCTACAGGACAGAGTAGAACTGCCCCAAAGGATTTTCAAGGAGCTGCTGGTGGATTCGAACTGCCAACCTTCTGGTTAGCAGCTGAGCTCTTAACCACTGTGCCACCAGGGCTCCAACAGTGCCACAGATGTCTTTAAAGAAATAAAAGAATCAACAATATCGAGGTTATCAAAACTCAGACATTAGGTGAACATATCCTTAAAGAAGGCATGGAAAGCAAAGTATTAATATGACTGTATTGAAGTATTTCATATTTAAAAGTTTGTGATTTTTATTCTAATATATGATATATTTTTATACAGTGACCGTTCACATTTATCTACATTGAAGCTGATTTTACTACTTAACCTAAAGTCTCATGTATTCTTGCAATTTGTTCTATTCTTTGGCTAAAAAGTATGTAAGATTAATTTTTATAGTAGGGTAAAACATATTTATATGCAGTTGAATAAAAGCAAGTAGAAACTGGTTCAAAAACCTAGAGCTAAATATCTCTAAAAGATAGATTTGGGTTGTCAGTAGGATACTACTTAATTTTAACATTCTTTCCTTCCTTGCTTTCTGATGCATCTTTAAATTTTATCAAACTTTTTTTTTTTTGTCATCCTAAGGGAAGAGCTATTCTCAAATAAATTTAATTCATTTTAGCATTATTATTAATCTCCCCATATATGAGAAACAGTAGTTTTACTGAGTGTGGGGCACCAGCCAAGTTGTAGTTTCTTGTTGACTCCAATTGATAAATAACAGCAGCCAGACAAATTCTAAGGTAATGTCTCTTGGGGATGCTGAGATCAGTTAGAGATTTCCAGGATGTGCTCAAGAGAATGTTCACATGTTACTTCTTTTTGCAGATCCTAAAATAGATGGGGAAACCCTGATGGTGTAATGGTTAAGAGCTACGGCTGCTAACCAAAAGGTCAGCCATTTGAATCCACCAGGCACTCCTTGGAAACCTCTATGTAGCTGTTCTACTCTGTCCTATAGGGCCTCTATGACTTGGAATCAACTCAACTGCAATGGGTTGGTTTGTTTGTTTTTTAAATAGATGGCGCCTGTCTAAGTTATCTAGTGCTGCTATAACAAAATACCACAAGTGGATGACTTTAACAAAGAGAAATGTATTCTCTCACAGTCTAGTATGCTGCAAGTCTAAATTCAGGGCGTCAGCTCCAGAGGAAGGTTTCTCTCTCTGTGTGCCCTAGAGGAAGGTCCTTGTCACCAATCTTCCCTGGCCAAGTAACTCCTCTTCGTAGGAACCCAGGGTCCAAAGGAAGTGCTCTGTTCCCAGCACTGCTTTCTTGATGGTATGAGGTCCCATGCCTCTCCACTTGCTTCTCTCTTTTATTTCTCAAAAGAGATTACTTAAAATACAACCTAATCTTGTAGATTGAGTCCTGCCTCATCAACATAACTACCACTAATCCCACTTCATTAACATCATAGAGGTCGGATTTGCAACACGTAGGAAAATCACATTAGATGATAAAATGGTGGACAATCACACAGTTATGTACTAGCCAAGTTGACACACATTTTGGGGGGACACAATTCAATCCATAACAGTGCCTAAGCGCACTTACAGCACCGTTTTAGGTGTCTAAGTGATATCTGTGTTCAATCACATATACAACAATCTAAACACAGCTGATGATCAGAGAGTGCTTATTATGTGGCATCCATGGTGCCAAACATGTTGCATGATTTTTTTGTTTGTTTTTTCCTTAACTCTCATCATAGTTCTATAACGTAGACAGTAATACTATCTTCCATTTTACAAACAAGAAAACTAAGACTTCACTTTTAAAATGGCTCAAGATGAAATACATGACATAAGTGACATCCATGATATAATGAATTAAATTGTTCCCCCCCCCCAAAATATGTGTTGGAATCCTAACCCCTATACGGGGGGATGTAACTGCCTTCGGGAATAGGATTTTCTTTGTTACGTTAATGAGACTATATTAGCATAGGTTACTGCTTAAAGTTAATGACTTTTGAGACATAAGGAACAGCATAAACACAGAGAAGAGCAAGCACAAACGGGGAAAAGATAGATGCCATGTGGAGATCGCCAAAGAACAAAATACCAGGGTTATAGAAGCTGAGACAAGGATTTTTCCCCAGAGTGGGTAGAGAGAGCCTTCCTCCAGAACCAGTGCCATAAATTCAGATCTCTAGCCTCCTAAACTATGAGAAAATAAATCTCTGTTCCTTAAAGCTATACACTCAAGGTATTTCTGTTATAGCAGCACTAGAAAGCTAAGACACGTGACATAAGTAGGACTCCTGTGCTTGTCACACCTTTTTAAGAGTAATAGTGTGTTCTCAAGAAATCAAATCACATTTAAATTTCTGTTCTCTCTCTCTTTTTTTTTTTTTTTGGTAGTATTTTTGTTCTAAATTCTACATTCCACTCCTGACTTTGCTACACAAAGAATATTAAATTATGTCTAGTTTTCTGACCCTGCTAAGCAGTTCATGTAACCATTTTTTCTTCACTTACTACTGCCTGAATTTTCTTTCTCCTATTGTCTACATGGCAGATTCTTATTTATATTATCTAACGGGTTTTTGTCTTTTTTTTTTCCCTCTGGGAAATTTTCTCTGACTACATCTTCATTTCAAGTAAAGGAAAATCTTACTTCCAAATTACTTCAAACTTTGTGACTGTATTTTTATTTTTGTGCCTATAATTTTTTTTAATTTTTTAAAATAATTATGACTCCCTTAAATAGTCAATTTGAGATACGAAATAATGATTTAGTTGTTATTGTTTTCCCAGCTCCTTACGTAATTTATAGCAAATGATAAATATTAAATAATCATTTGCTTAACTGAACATGGGTCTTCTGCATGAGAATGTAAAATCAGAGTAATAAATGTACTTTAAGAAGCTTTTCTCAAAGTATGGTTCTAGGATCACCAGGATATAGTGGATTTCTGTATATGATATGTATCCTAAAACAAGACCTTTTTTTGTAAAGAAAGTTAATCTCTACTTTCAGCAAGCTATCCCAAAGATTCTTATGCATTCTCCTTGTAATTTAATTCCTAAATCATCAAATATATTTTTCTATAAACTGCATTGAGCACTACACTATAAATAACTTGAAGGTTAGCATAGTAGTGTTACCGGAATAAGGTTCTTGCCTCTCACTGGTCAAGAATGAGCAGGTAAGGCACGTAGTTTTCCACACAAGTGAAGCTTTATTGAAGAGGCTTGCAAGCAGAGACGAGGAGGGCCTAGAGCAATGCTTACCCTCATCTCACAGAACAAAAGACAGGACCGAGTTTTTAAAAGTTCTTGGGTGGGAAACCCTGCTGGCATAGTGGTTAAGTGCTATGGCTGCTCACCAAAGGGTCGGCAGTTTGAATCCATCAGGCGCTCCTTGGAAACTCTGTGGGGCAGTTCTACCCTGTCCTTATAGGGTCACTATGAGCCGGAATTGGCTTGAAGGCACTGGTTTTGGTTTTTTTGTTTTGTTTTGGGGGGCGGGAAAAGATTCATGTTTATTCATAGGCACAGGCAGGGCATGTTAACTAAGGTGTGCACGCAGCAGCTTTCCAAGATGGCTCATGTCCTGGAGGCCTCTGGGATTTACAGCAGGACTTATTATGGTGTGTCACGCCTGCACAGTCTCCCGCTCTCCAGGTTCGATTCCCTGGCTGGGGCTATAGCCCTCCACTGCCCCTGGTGGAAGATCACACAGCGGTAACAGGTGGACGTTCTGCGCATGTCCCTGTGCCTGGTTTTCTCCAGCTGCTTCTGAAACGCAACTTTAAAGAAGTTTCCAGGCCATTTTTAGATACCCTGCCCCTTTGTTCTGGGGAGCAGCTTTGTTTCTGCACCCTGGCCCATTTCTTGTTACTTTGTTTGCAGATTTGGGGGCCTTTCTGTTCCTTGTCTTACTAAGTCTCTAGGTTCCACACTCAACCCCCTATTACATCCCTTATAATACAGTGTATTTCTCTTTTACTTGTTTCTCCTGTAACCACACAGTCTCTTCACTGTTTTTCAAACAGGCACCTCAGGGCCTTTGCTCCCTGTCTTAGTATCTATATGCTTTATGTATCAACTAACACAGTTTTACTTATTTGATGTATTTCTTACATTTCTTATTACACTTATCCACCCCTAGACACATCAACACTTTCTCCATAAATCATGTAATAAGTGAGCAATTTTTTGTATGCGGAATAAGTGTACGAATGAGTGCCAATTCTATGTTCTGGAGTAAATATTTAGTTTCTTTATTCTGAGAGAGCAGTCAGCCTTTACAATTCCTATCCAGGTCGCCTATTCTGAGGCACTGGGCTCAGAGTATTCTCTGATAAGGAGGCTGGGAATTGGGTTTCACTCTCTCTCCCAGTTTCCTTACTTTGTCAGATAAAGCTTCCTCCCTGTTCTGAGCTCACAGTAACTTTCTATGTCTCCATGACTACCCATAATTACTTAATTGTAAATTTTATGTCCAGGAAAGCCCTACAAGGCAGTTCTACCCTGTATTATAGATAGGGTTGCTGTGAGTTGGAATCAACTCTATGGCACACAACAGCAATCTTGTAGCTAAAGGGGAAGAAATGTTGTGCACTTTGGTCACTGGATGGCCATTCTGTTTTGCCTAAACAAAGGCATCATCCCCTTATCCCTTTTCCTCTTGCTTCTATGCAGCCCAGCACATACATTTAAGTCCCAAGCCCCGAGTTCTTCTTTGTCTTCTCGCCCGTGGCACATCAAGGGATACACATGGAAGTAACAAAAAACATTTCACTCTTTTGGGGCAACCTGGCTCTTGATATACCTCTACTCTGCTTTGATTACTGAAAGTAATAAAATCCTGTGACAATGCCAATGAATAGTTAAGTGTTCGTTCTGATCTAAATAGCCCTGCACCATTCCATCTGATTTATTTCACTACATTGCACTATCTATGCCTCTCTTTAATATAATCTGCTCCTTCACTTCTTTTAACTAGTTTTCAGCTTAATATAGGCATTAAGCAGTGAATCTAATTGGTTCAGAAACAGTCTTTGGGGGCATTTACTGACATCTCAAGTAACAGGTTGTGTCTTCTAGTTCTCTTTGGTTAAACATAATGTATGACACTTTATATATTATATATTTTCCAAACACTGTCTCTTTGAACACAATAGAGAAGGTATTATTGTTGCATTTTATTTTACAGATGAAGAAATACAACTTGTGCAATTACCCCAAAGATGTAGGGCATAAAGCCTATTCCTTCTCTAGGTCATAATTATCTCCAAGAACATCTTAATCCCCTTCTTACCAGTTCCAAAAAGAGTGTCTTAATCGTCTAGTGCTACTATAACAGAAATACCACAAGTGGATGGCTTTAACAAAGAAAAGCTTATTCTCTCACAATTCACTAGACTAGAAGTCCAAATTCAGGGCACTAGCTCCAGGGGAAGGCTTTCTCTCTCTGTCGGCTCTAGAGGAAGGTCCTTGTGATGCATCAGTCTTCCCTTGGTCTGGGAGCATCTCAGCGCAGGAACCTCAGGCCCAAAGGACATGCTCCACTCCCAGCACTGCTGCATTGGTGGTTAGAGGTCCCAAGTCTCTCTGCTCGCCTCTCTCTTTTATATCTCAAAAGACATCGTCTTAAGACACTACCTGATCTTGTAGACCTCGTCAGTATAATTGCCGCTAATCCATTTTATTACATCGTAGTGATAGGATTTACAACACATAGGGAAATCACATCAGAAGATAAAATGGTAGACAATCATACACTCATACAAGGGAATCATGACCTAGCCAAGTTGACAGATACTATGGGTGGACACAATTCAAGCCATGACAAAGGGCTAAGCGTATTTTGCTTTCTTTAAGGGGGGAGTGAATAGATTAATCAAGAAGAAGGTCTAGGTGCTCTTGGGTTCATTGAGAAGATGTCATTTCTTTATTATAATTGCAATTCCAAACACTTGTTTTACATACTCTCCATTAACTGAAAGTATTGTTTAAGTTTAAAGAGTCATTTAAAAATAAGCAGATCTTTCACTACCAGTTTGTCTTTAGAAAGTTAAGTAGCTTCTCTAAACTTCAGTTTTCTCACATGCAAAAAATAATATTTAAATCGTAATAATTTGGTGAGAGTTAAAAGTTTGCATGGATTTTTATTGAGTAGCCTCAATAAAAATGTTTCTTTAAGAATAACATGTAGTATATATAACATACACTGGGATTTTTTATATATATATATAATATTTATTTTTAGAATAGTTTAGATTTACAGAAAATTGTGAAGATGGTACAGGAAGTCCCCTATAGACTGCACCCAATTTCTCCTATTCTAAACATCTAACATTAGGATGATATATTAGTTATAATTAACATTTCAACATTTGATAACATATTATTAACTAAAGTCCATACTTTATGCTGATTTCCTTGGTTTTTCACTTACTGTCCTTTTTTTGTTCTGGGATCCTATCCAGGCATATACTATATTCTATCCTGGGATTCCCCATCCTACTTAACCATATAGATATATAGATGATAGATAGATAGACGGAAAGACAGACAGATAGATGATAGATAGATGATGGATGGATGGATGGATGGATGGATGGATGGATGGATGGATGGATGGATGGATGGATGGATGGCAGACAGAAAGGCAGGCAGACGGATAGGCAGGCAGACGGATAGGCAGGCAGGCGGATAGGCAGGCAGACGGATAGGCAGGCAGATGGATAGGTAGACAGGTAGATAGATTAGATAGATTGAGAGAGATAAAGATAGAGAGATAGAGATAGAGAGACAGAGACAGAGAGAGACAAAGAGAGACACAGAAAGACAGACAGAGAGACAGACAGATAGATGATAGATAGATAGATAGATAGATAGATAGATAGATAGATAGATAGATAGATAGATAGATAGATAGATAGATAGATAGATAGACAGACCGACCGACAGACGGATAGCTATAGATACCTGGCTTAGTAATGGTTAAGCACTAGGTTGGGGACTGAAAGGAGAAAGATCTGGCAATCTGCTCTGTAAAGATTAAACAAACAACAAAAAAGACACCTGCTGCTATCGAGTTGATTCCACCTCACAGTGACCCTGTAGCACAGAGTAGATCTGCCCCACAGGGTTTCCTAGGCTATAATTCTTTAGAGAAGCAGACTGCCACATCTTCCTCCTGTAGAACCGGTGGTGAGTTCAAAGGACCAACCTTTAAGTTAGCAGCTCAGCATTTAACCACTGTTTCACCATGGCTCCATCTGTAAAAATTACAGTCTAGAAAACCCTATGGGAAAGTTCTATCTTGTCACATGGGATTGCTATGATTTGAAATCAACTCAACAGCACCTAACAACAACAACATATATATTGCATTAAGGTTCATGGTGTAAAATTCAATGGGTTTTCACAAATGCATAGTGTCATGTAGCCACAATTACAGTAACGGATGATAGTTTCATTACCCTGAAAAAAAAAATCCTTTTTGCTTCAAGTCTTCAATTCTCCTCCCTAACTTCAACAACTTGCAACCAACAACATTGTTACCATCACTACAGTGTTGCCTAAAACCAAAAAAACCAAACCCACGCCGTCGAGTCGATTCTGACTCATAGCGACCCTATAAGACAGAGTAGAACTGCCTCATAGAGTTTCCAAGGAGCACCTGGCAGATTCAAATGGCTGACCTTTTGGTTAGCATCCATAGCACTTAACCACTACACTACCAGGGTTTCCACAGTGTTGCCTACTAGGGGTTATTTTTCAAATTCCTGCTATGATATTTCCTTCTTATAATTTATATATTTCAATAGAAATATATGCCAAGTTTGATCTCAAGTCCGTAGTTGTGAATACTGTAGCAATGATGAAAACACAGCAACTAGGAGGATTGCATGGATTCTCAAACAAAAAAAAATTCACATAAGAAAAACCCAGTGGAGTATACAAAGAGCAAAACATGTTTTAATTACATGTTTTAGGGACAGATTTGATTTCAAGAAAGACAAGCTGAAAAATATGTTTCATTAAATATAAAGCCATGACCCATGACTAGAAAAAAATAGCATATTTTCATTAGTCTTCCTAAATTTACCAGCATTGTCCTAAATTGGAAACCCTGGTGGCTAGTGATTAAGAACTACAGCTGCTAAACAAAAGGTTGGCAGTTCGAATCCACCAGGCACTCCTTGGAAACTTTCTGTGGCAGTTCTGCTCTGTTCTATAGGGTTGCCATGAGTCCTAATCGACTCTACGGCAATGAGATGGGTTGGTCCTAAGTTAGAACAAGCTGTATTATTGATTTTAATAAAATAAATCTCTATTAAAATATATGGGAATAGTAATCTTAATTACAACTAACCCCTATTGAGCCCTTTCTGAGAACCATGGATTATGCTAAATGCTTTAAATGCATTGATCCTCTAAAATTTGACAACAAAAAAGCCAAATAAGCAGACAAATATTAAATAGGTACACACATTTTCCTCTTATATTTATGGGAAAATGAAGTATCAGGGGTATCATCTCTCTTTCCTAAGATCACACATCTAACAAACATAAATGGTAAATTTCAGTGCCTTCGTTCTTCAAATCACCTCAGATATATTCTCTTGACTCCATGTAACTTTCTTTTTTCATTTAAAAATTGACTATTGACAGTTTCAAAATTTCCAGTGTTATTTGATAATTCTTATGATTATTAATTGTAAAGCATTATAATTACTGTTTTAATGTAAACATTTTTGACTAGTTGATTTTCTTTAAATCTAAGTTATTTTTATAGCACTTAACCACTACGCCACCAGGATTTCCAAAAGTGTGATAGGGACTTTCAAAAAGTAATAGTTTGGTTTCTTTTGAAGAGCCACAGGTCCATTTAAGTTTTTTACCATTCCCTAAAATCACTATCCGCTTTAAAACAATAGTATGTGTATTAAAATATTACAGCGTTAAGGGGGAAAAAATGCCAATATGTTATTATAATCAACTTTTAACATAACAAGTCTATTATGGTTTTGCTTAGTATTTTCTTTCATCCAAATTAATTAATTTGATAGTCTGGTCATAGAAAACCCTCCTTTTTCTAGGTTGTAATGGAAGATGCCCAAGGATGAGCTATAACAAAAAATGCTCCTTGAGCCAGATAGATTACTACTGTTCAGATGATAAATCACTCAATTCAGGAAAATGGTACCAATCAATTAAAATAGCTCTTCAAAGAGAATCCCTGGACACATTCATATCTCCAGGATCTTTTGATAAAGACTTTTACAGTAAAAAGTTGGTGATTCCAGTTGGATATGAAGTGACGCTAATCCTATAAAGATAAAAAAAGAAAGAGGGATATTGTTAATGGTGGAACAAAAGATTATTAATTCATTTTAATTCAGATATCATGTCCATTAGATAATAAATTAAATATTGCAATTTGTAAAGATATGGCTCCAAATGCACATCGTTAATTTGAGAATTATTTAACGATTCTATTAGTTCACAGATGCATAACCAACATAAGAGTATGATGATGCGACCAACCTTGACACAATAAGTAACACTAAATACTGAAGAGCATTGAAGAGGTCCTGAAATCATCCTATGATAATACGGGGGTTTAAGGAATTTTTCCTATCAGTGAAACTAGTGTATTCAAAGTTGTCACATAATTTTTGTAAATGGTTATATTTTATAGCATATTCATAAAGAGTTCCTCACTTTTTCATTTACAATTTAATGGTTTTAGAATTTTGTCAAAAATTATTTGAGTTCTTTCTTAAAGAATTAACAAAAATATAGTTTAAAAAAAAGACTAAACTCTTACTTAATGATGCCTTTTTTTTTTTTTTTTTAGGTAGTCTCTGTTTGAGACATTCCCTCCCACCCAGCTCCTAGACTTGTTTTCTGTCCCCATCTGCTCTGCTCTGCTCTGTACCCAGGAACACTAACACCTGCAGTCAGCATCTTTAGATCCTTCGTGGAAACCCTGGTGGCCTTAGTGGTTAAAAGCTACTGCTACTAAACAAAGGGTAGGCAGTTTGACTCGACCACATGCTCCTTGGCAGTTCTACTCTGTCCTATAAGGGTCTCTATGAGTCAGAATGAACTGGATGGCAACCAGTTTTTTTTTTTTTTTTTTTTTTTTTTGGTGAGGACTTCCAGCTAGGATAGGTCAACTGGAGGCAAAAAAAAAAAAAAAAGATAGAAGGCAAAGAGACAAAAGTCTCTCTCAGTACATGCATTCCATCTTTGTGTTTCCAGTAGCCACTGAGCTGCAGTCCAAATGTGTATGCTACCCTTATACCTTCAGCAAAAGTGTTTGTAATTATTTCCCATTGTAGTGGTTTCCTAGGCATATTTCCACTCCTTTTCTTTCCCCCAACACTACCCAGACTTTTTTAAGTCCGCCCATTGAGCTCTCATCATTTGAAACATCTCGGGTGAATTCTAATTTCCATCAAAACTCTGCCTAACATTTCTGGAAATAGTACTTTTTCAACAGCATGGAGTCTCCTCTAGGCACGTTTTCACTATAGATCTATATCTGTAACTGTAGATAGATGAATCATTTATGTTCTGCATTTTTAATTAACTTTTATCTTCCGTCTGCATGGTATAGCTGCTAAAAGAACTCTCTATAGAATGAGAATGTTTGAATTAAAATTTCACTTCTGTCATTTATTAGCTATGGGACCATAGGCAAATGTTTTTTTAATATAATTTTTATTGAGCTTTAAGTGAACATTTACAAATCAAGCCAGTCTGTCACATATAAGCTTATGTACACCTTAGTCCATACTCCCACTTACTCTCCCCCTAATGAGTCAGCCCTTCCAGTCTCTCCTTTCCTGACAACTTTGCCAGTTTCTAACCCTCTCTACCCTCCTATCTCCCCTCCAGACAGGAGATGCCAACACAGTCTCAAGTGTCCACCTGATACAAGTAGCTCACTCTTCATCAGCATCTCTCTCCTACCCATTGTCCAGTTCCTTCCATGTCTGATGAGTTGTCTTCAGGAATGGTTCCTGTCCCGGGCCAGCAGAAGGTTTGGGGACCATGACTGCCAGGATTCTTCTAGTCTCAGTCAGACCATTAAGTCTGGTCTTTTTATGAGAATTTGGAGTCTGCAGCCCACTGATTTGCTCCCTCAGGGGTTCTCTGTTGTGCTCTCTGTCAGGGCAGTCATCGGTTGTGGCCGGGCACCATCTAGTTCTTCTGGTCTCAGGGTGATGTAAGTCTCTGGTTCATGTGGCCCTTTCTGTCTCTTGGGCTCATAGTTATCATGTGACTTCGGTGTTCTTCATTCTCCTTTGATCCAGGTGGGTTGAGACCAATTGATGCATCTTAGATGGCCACTTGTTAGCATTTAAGACCCCAGACGCCACATTTCAAAGTGGGAGGCAGAATGTTTTCATAATAGAATTATTTTGCCAATTGACTTAGAAGTCCCCTTAAGCCATAGTCCCCAAACCTCCACCCTTGCTCCGCTGACCTTTGAAGCATTCAGTTTATCCCGGAAACTTCTTTGCTTCTGGTCCACTCCAGTTGAGCTGACCTTCCGTGTATTGAGTATTGTCCTTCCCTTCACCTAAAGTAGTTCTTATCTACTAACTAATCAGTAAATAACACTCTCCCTCCCTCCCTCCCTCCCCCCCTCGTAACCACAAAAGTACGTGTTCTTCTCAGTTTATACTATTTCTCAAGATCTTATAATAGTGGTCTTATACAATATTTGTCCTTTTGCCTCTGACTGATTTCGCTCAGCATAATGCCTTCCAGGTTCCTCCATGTTATGAAATATTTCACAGATTCGTCACTGTTCCTTATCGATGTGTACTATTCCATTGTGTGAATATACCACAATTTATTTAACCATTCATCCGTTGATGGACACTTTGGTTGCTTCCAGCTTTTTGCTATTGTAAACAGAGCTGCAATAAACATTGGTGTGCATACATCTGTTCATGTGAAGGCTCTTATTTCTCTAGGGTATATTCCGAGGAGTGGGATTTCTGGGTTGTATGGTAGTTCTATTTCTAACTTTTTAAGAAAATGCCAGGTAGATTTCCAAAGTGGTTGTACCATTTTACATTCCCACCAGCAGTGTGTAAGAGTTCCAATCTCTCCGCAGCCTCTCCAACATTTATTATTTTGTGTTTTTTGGATTAATGCCAGCCTTGTTGGAGTGAGATGGAATCTCATCGTAGTTTTAATTTGCATTTCTCTAATGGCTGATGATCGAGAGCATTTCCTCATGTATCTGTTTGCTGCCTGAATATCTTCTTTAGTGAAGTGTGTGTTCATCTCCTTTGTCCACTTCTTGATTGGGTTGTTTGTCTTTTTGTGGTTGAGTTTTAACAGAATCATACAGATTTTAGAGATCAGGTGCTGGTCGGAGATGTCATAGATGAAAATTTTTTCCCAATCTGTAGGTGGTCTTTTTAGTCTTTTGGTGAAGTCTTTAGATGAGCATAGGTGTTTGATTTTTAGGAGTTCCCAGTTATCTGGTTTCTCTTCGTCATTTTTGGTAATGTTTTCTACTCTGTTTATGCCTTATATTAGGGCTCCTAACATTGTCCTTATTTTTTCTTCCATGATCTTTATAGTTTTAGTCTTTATGTTTAGGTCTTTGATCCACTTGGAGTTAGTTTTTGGGCACGGTGTGAGCTATGGGTCCTGTTTCATTTTTTTGCAAATGGATATCCAGTTATGCCAGCACCATTTGTTAAAAAGACTATCTTTTCCCCAATTAACTGACACTGGGCCTTTCTCAAACATCAGCTGCTCATATGTGGATGGATTTCTATCCCCGTTCTCAATTCTGTTCCATTGGTCTATGTGTCTGTTGTTGTACCAGTGCTAGGCTGTTTGGACCACTGTGGCTGTAAAATAGGTTCTAAAATCAGGTAGAGTGAGGCCTCCCAGTTTCTTCTACTTTTTCAGTAATGCTTTACTTATCCGAGGCTTCTTTCCCTTCCATATGAAGTCGGTGATTTGTTTCTCCATCACATTAAAAAATGTCATTGGAATTTGGATCGGAAGTGCATTGTATGTATAGATGGCTTTTGGTAGAATAGACATTTTTACTATGTTAAGTCTTCCTATCCATGAGCAAGGTATGTTTTTCCACTTATGTAGGTCCTTTGTAGTTTCTTGCAGTAATACTTCATAGTTTTCTTTGTATATGTCTTTTGCATCTTTGGTAAGATTTATTCCTAAGTATTTTATCTTCTTGGGGGCTACTGTGAATGGTATTGATTTGGTTATTTCCTCTTCGATGTTCTTTTTGTTGATGTAGAGGAATCCAAGTGATTTTTATATGTTTATCTTAGAACCTGAGACTCCGCCGAACTCTTCTATTAGTTTCAGTAGCTTTCTGGAGGATTCCTTAGGGTTTTCTGTGTATGAGATCATGTCATCTGCAAATAGAGATAATTTTACTTCCTCTTTGCCGATCCGGATGCCCTTTATTTCTTTGTCTAGCCTAATTGCTCTGGCTAGGACCTCTAGCACAATGTTGAATAAGAGCGGTGATAAAGGGCATCCTTGTCTGGTTCCCGTTCTCAAGGGAAATGCTTTCAGGCTCTCTCCATTTAGAATGATTTTGGCTGTTGGCTTTGTATAGGTGCCCTTTATTATGTTGAGGAATATTCCTTCAATTCCTATTTTGCACAGAGTTTTTATCATGAATGGTTGTTGGACGTTGTCAAATGCCTTTTCTGCATCAATTGATAAGATCATGTGGTTTCTGTCTTTTGTTTTATTCATAAGGTGGATTACATTAATGGTTTTTCTAATATTAAATGAGCCTTGCATAAAATAAATCCCACTTGGTCGTGGTGGATTATTTTTTTTGATATGTTGTTGAATTCTTTTGGCTAGAATTTTGTTGAGGATTTTTGCATCTATGTTCATGAGGGATATAGGTCTGTAATTTTCTTTTTTTGTGATGTCTTTACCTGGTTTTGGTACCAGGGATATGGTGGCTTCATAGAAAGAGTTAGGCAGTATTTCGTCATTTTCTGTGCTTTGAAATACCTTTAGTAGTAGTGGTGTTAACTCTTCTCTGAAAGTTTGGTAGAACTCTGCAGTAAAGCCATCCCATCCGGGCCAGGGCTTTTTTTTTGTTGGGAGTTTTTTGATTACCATTTCAATCTCTTTTTTTTGTTATGGGTCTATTTAGTTGTTCTACTTCTGATTGTGTTAGTTTAGGCAGGGAGTGTTTTTCTAGGAATTCATCCATTTCTTCTAGGTTTGCAAATTTGTTAAAGTACAATTTTTCATAGTAATCTGAAATCATTCTTTTAATTTCAGTTCGGTCTGTTGTGATGTGGCCCATCTCGTTTCTTATTCGGGTTATTTGTTTTCTTTCCTGTATTTCTTTAGTCAGTCTGGCCAATGGTTTAGCAATTTTATTAATTTTTTCAAAGAACCAGCTTTTGGCTTTGTTAATTCTTTCAACTGTTTTCCTGTTCTCTAATTCATTTAGTTCAGCTCTAATTTTTATTAATTGTTTTCTTCTGGTGCCTGATGGATTCTTTTGTTGCTCACTTTCTATTTCTTCAAGTTGTAGGGACAGTTCTCTGATTTTGGCTCTTTCTTCTTTTTGTATGTGTGCATTTATCGATATGAATTGACCTCTGAGCACTGCTTTTGCTGTTTCCCAGAGGTTTTGATAGGAAGTATTTTCATTCTTGTTGCATTTTATGAATTTCTTTATTCCCTCCTTAATGTCTTCGATAACCCAGTCTTTTTTGAGCAGGGTATTGCTCAGTTTCCAAGTATTTGATTTCTTTTGCCTAATTTTTCTGTTACTGATTTCCACTTTTATGGCCTTGTGGTCTGAGAAGATGCTTTATAGTATTTCGATGTTTTGGACTCTGCAAAGGTTTGTTTTATGACCTAATATGTGGTCTACTCTAGAGAATGTTCCATGTGTGCTAGGAAAAAAAGTATAGTTTGCAGCAGTTGGGTTGAGTGTTCTGTATAAGTCAATGAGGTCAAGTTGCTTGATTGTAGCAATTAGGTCTTCCATGTCTCTGTTGAGCTTCTTACTGGATGTCCTGTCCTTCTCTGAAAGTGGTGTGCTGAAGTCTCCTACTATAATTGTGGAGGTGTCTATCTCACTTTTCAGTTCTGTTAAAGTTTGTTTTATGTATCTTGCAGCCCTGTCATTGGGTGCATAAATATTTAATATGGTTATATCTTCCTGGCCACTTGTTTCTTTTATCATTATGTAGTGTCCTTCTTTATCCTTTGAGGTGGATTTAATGTTAAAGTCTATTTTGTCAGAAACTAATATTGCTACCACTGCTCTTTTTTGCTTATTGTTTGCTTGATATATTTTTTCCATCCTTTGAGTTTTAGTTTGTTTGTGTCTCTAAGTCTAAGGTGTGTGTCTTGTAGGCAGCATATAGACAGATCATGTTTCTTTATCCAGTCTGAGACTATCTGTCTCTTTATTGGTGCATTTAGTCCATTTATATTCAGTGTAATTATAGATAAGTACGTGTTTAGTGCTGTCATTTTGATGCCTTTTTGTGTGTGTTGTTGACAATTTCATTTTTCCACTTATTTTTTTGTGCTGAGACATTTTTCTTTGTAAATTGTGTGTTCCTCATTTTCATAGTATTTGACTTTATGTTTGCTGAGTTGTTATGTTTTTCTTGGTTTTTATTTTGAGTTATGGAGTTGTTATACCTCTTTGTGGTTACCTTAATATTTACCCCTATTTTTCTAAGTAAAAACCTAACTTGTAATGTCTTATATTGTCTTGTATCCCTTTCCATATGGCAGTTCTATGCCACCTGTATTTAGTCCCTCTTTTTAATTATTGTGATCTTTTACATATTGACTTCAATGATTCCCTGTTTTGAGCATTTTTTTTTAATTATTTTTAATTTGTTTTTGTGATTTCCCTATTTGAGCTGAAATCAGGATGCTCTGTTCTGTGACCTTGTGTTGTGCTGGTATCTGATATTATAGCTTTTCTGACCAAACAATTTCTTTTAGTATTTCTTGTAGCTTTGGTTTGGTTTTTGCAAATTCTCTAAGCTTGTGTTTACCTGTAAATGTCTTAATTTCACCTTCATGTTTCAGAGAGAGTTTTGCTGGATATATGATCCTTCGCTGGCACTTTTTCTCCTTCAATGCTCTATATATGTCATCCCATTGCCTTCTTGCCTGCATGGTTTCTGCTGGGTAGTCTGAACTTATTCTTATTGATTCTCCTTTGTAGGAGACCTTTCTTTTCTCCCTGGCTGCTTTTAAAATTTTCTCTTTATCTTTGGTTTTGGCAAGTTTGATGATAGTATGTGTTGGTGATTTTCTTTTTGGATCAATCTTAAAAGGGGTTCGATGAGCATCTTGGATAGATATCCTTTCATCTTTCATGATGTCAGGGAAGTTTTCTGCCAACAGATCTTCAACTATTCTCTCTGTGTTTTCTGATATCCCTTCCTGTTCTGGGACTCCAATCACACTCAAGTTATTCTTCCTGATAGAGTCCCACATGATTCTTAGGGTTTCTTCATTGTTTTAAATTCTTTTATCTGATTTTTTTTTTTTAGCTATATTGGTGTCAATTCCCTGGTCTTCCAGATTTCCCACTCTGCATTCCAACTGCTCGAGTCTGCTCCTCTGACTTCCTATTGCTTTGTCTAATTCTGTAATTTTATTGTTAATCTTTTGGATTTCTGAATGCTGTCTCTGTATGGATTCTTGCAACTTATTAATTTTTCCACTATGTTCTTGAATAATCTTTTTGAGTTCTTCAACTGCTTTATCAGTGTTTTCCTTGGCTTTTTCTGTAGGTTGCCTGATTTCATTTCTGAGGTCATCCCTGATGTCTTGAAGCATTCTGTAAATTAGTTTTTTATATTCTGTATCTGGCAATTCCAGGATTGTACCTTCATTTGGGAAAGATTTTGATTCTTTAGTTTGGGGAGTTGTAGAAGCAATCATGGTCTGCTTCTTTATGTGGTTTGATATCAACTGCTGTCTCTGAGCCATCTCTAAGATATTGTAGTGATTTATTCCATATTTGCTCACTGAGTCTTATCTTGCTTTGTTTTCTTTCAATATACGTAGGTGGTCTACTAGAATGTGCTGTATTGATTGTTGTAGCCCTTGACTCACTTATGTCCTATTACCAGCTGGTTTGGGCTGTTACCAGATATATAAGCCAGAGTCCATTCACTATTCTTGAGTAGAATCTGATTTTGGGTCATCAAGTGTGTGGTGCAGACTGTCACCTATCCACCTCGAGAAGTAGTGGTGATATTTGTGTGCACCAGATTCTAGTAGCAGCAGGGGTTCACACTCCAGGGGGGTCAGGATGCTGACAGACTTCCCCCAAGTGTCAATGAGGTTGGTGCATCTCTATTCTTAAAGCACCTTGGTGGGTGGCTCTGCAGCTGTACCTTAGGCCCCCAGTGCAAGTACCTCTACAGATTGGTAGGTGTCACCCTTCTTAGATCCCTAAGGTAGGAGGCTAGGTGGTCTGGGTGGAGCTTCAGGCCTCAGTTCCCTGTTGTGGGTCAGTGAGGGCTCTGTTGAATATGCAGAGATATCAGACCTGGGAAACTTGTCTTTCCAGCAATCTGCTGAAACAATTACAGTCAGATCCCTATCAGAAATGCCTTTGTATTATAATAGCCACCTTGTTCCCTGTAGGGATGAAAGCCCAAGACTGTGGATCACATATGTTTGGCTGGAGCTGGTTCTGTGTTTTTAGTCCAATTAGGGAAGGATTTTTGGTCCCTGGGTTTTTTGTAGCTGCTTCTCTCAGGCCAGGAGAATGGGTTGTGGAAAGACCAAAAAGAAAGAAAAACCACAGTGCAGTTCACTCTCTGGCTCAGGAAATTCCAATGTTAATGAAGCCACCTGGGAAGGGGAAGGGAGGGTTCAGATAAATAGGAGAGAGTAGCACCCCAGAATATAGTCAAAGTTACTTATCTTGGTTGGGATGACTGTTTTATCTTAAGTCCCTAGGGGCGTGTCAACTGTGTGTGCTGGCTCGGTAGAGATTGCCCCCGAGGGTCAGGCCCGCATTCCATGCTTGTGCTGTCTCAGAAGCCGCGGTCAGTTCCTCCGCTCCCAGTCCAAAGCCCAGCGCCAAGGTTCCCTGGCTGGGACGCCACACTCCCGGCTCCAAAACCAGTTGCTGCCTCCCAGTGACTTCTCCTCCTGTCAGCCACGTCGCTGCGCTGCCTGCGTGCACTGGCTGGCCTTCCCCCGAGGTCAGTTCAGGGGGCTAGGGCTGTGCCCCGTGTTTGTGCCATCTCAGGATGCCATGCTCAGCTCCCCTGTGTCCAGTCCAAAGCCCGGCGCCAAGGTTTCCTGACTGGGACGCTGGCTCCAGGCTCTGAAAACAGTCGCTGCTTCCCCGTGGTTGTTCGTTCTCGGTCTCTGTCACTAAGGTCAACTCTTTAGATCTGTGTTTGATGGTCAGGGTTTGTAGATTGTCATGTATGTGATCGATTCACTTGTTTTTCCGAGTCTTTGTTGCATGAGGGATCCAAGGTAGCTTCTACCTAGTCAGCCTTCTTGGCCCCGCCTCGCAAATGTTTTAAAGCCCTTATGTCTCAGATTCCTAGTCTGTGAAATGGAAGCAGTAACAGTGCCTATCTTGTTAAGTATTTTTGAGTATTAGGTGAATTAATAAAGTTACAGTACTTAGAAAAATTCCTAGTGCATACACTTTGGCATAAGTTATTGTTGTTGCTGTGGATATTTTGTTATTGTCACTAATGTTATTACCATTGCCTTTGTCCTCCCCAGGTAAAATATCATGCCAGAATAAACTAAAGAAGATAAATTTATGTACCCACCGAGAGTGCTCAACAATGTACATTCTAACACACTCAAGCAAACAGTGGTATTTACTGTTTTTAATTAGTGAGATTTGTCAGTGTTTTTAATTTTAGTTTGTCTAATAAGAGAAATGTTTTATTTGCATGATTTAGTAATTTCTTAGATAAATACGGAAATCCCGGTGATGTAGTGGTTAAGACCTACGTCTGCTAACCAAAAGTTAGGCAATTTGAATCCACCAGGCACTCCTCTGAAACTCTGTTGGGCAGTTCTACTCCAACCTTTAGGGTTGCTATGGGTCTGAATCGACTCAATAGCAATAGGCTTGGTTTTTGGTTTTAGTTTAAGATAAATATATTTTCATAAGCCTATGTTTTCTCATTGTTATGATGGTACACGTTTCTTTATGCCTTGGCTTAATTTTTTTAAATATGTGTTTTGGCCAATTCTTAATTAAAAAAAAAAAAAAAACTTCTCGTTTTACTCTTTCTTGTTTGTTCTAATAAAAAGGAAATTTAAACTTCTTGTAATTATTGTTGTAATATTTTTTCCAGGTTTTCATTTTCCTTTTATTGATGGCAAATTGAGAAATATTCCATTTAAACCAATGGAGAATATTATATGCATTTTTCAAAATTTTCCAATCAAGGCACAAAAATAGACAATATAGAAATACATTCAGGCTCATATAAAAATTTTGAATGGCATTTCAAATACTCAGGAGAAAGACGAAGCTGAGAAAAATGCCATGAAAATTTTATCCTTTCTTTATTCCTTACTTAAATATATATCTTTATATTAAGCAAGTATTTATACCATCACCAAAATACAAAAATTACTTGAAGCACATTAGATAAAAGAAAAATTACAATTTTTGTGCTTAGATTTTTTTTTTAAGCATATCATGTAAATTAGAAACCATAAATAGCAAGAGTGTTTTATTGAACACATATAAGATTGTGTAGGGCACGCTATGTGGTGAAAATCATGTAAATACACAGTAGTATATTAGTATATTATACAAACAATTCCCTACATAATTAAAATTAAAGTAAGTATATATATACACAAAAAATATGTATATACCTATACCATTTATCTATGTCCATCAAACTATGTGTCTATCAACTATGTATCTATATACTCAATATTATCTACAAAATACTATAAAAATGTGTTGTTTTACAATAAGTATTTTAATAAACAGTCAAGATATATTTTGTGGATATTTGTCTTTTGTAAGTAGATTTACGATCATAATTTAAGTTAGCTGTAGCAGTAAGTTTATTTCTTTAACAATACAACTCACTGTGCATACTGACAATAAAGAAAAAGTCCATTCATGATTTCCTGCAAGTTCTCTACATTTTTCTCAGTGGTGACAGTTTTAGGAACTTTGTTTTTTCAGCTTACACTACAGTAGGTTTAAGTGCCCACAGGTGTTAAATTGTAAGTACCTTCATGATATTTAAAAACGATGCATAATAACTCTTATGAGTGATAAAAATCTCACATTTTCAACCACGTAAAGCCTACCTCTTATTTTTCACTAATGTGCTGTTAAAGAAATGTGTGGCAGGGTGTTAGTTGCTAAGGAAAACATCTCCAAGAAGTATATAATATAGAAACTTTTTTGCAAAACACACCCAAAATGCACACTAAATTATTTGTGTTAATTTATTTTGAGTTCATTGTAGGTAGTGGTGCGTTTTGGGATGTATTTTTGGTAGAAGATCCAAGAAATTGTAACTTTGGCACTTAAAGTGTACAGAGGAATTCAAAATTTTAATAATATGGTGGATAAATTAAACTTGGAGAATTTATGTCACAAATGTCTTTAAATATCAAAAACATAACTGCGCTAGAGAAAACCTGAGCAAACCACTTATAGAATAGTTTACAGTATTTCTAAATTTTCTGCCCTTTTAATACAAACTTACTTAAAAATAGTAGCCTTAATTATTTTCAAACCAAAACAAACAAACAAAAACCTGTTGCCCTAGAGTTGATTCTGACCCATAGTGATCCTATAGGACAGAGTGAAATTTCCTCATAGCGTTTTCAAGAAGAAGCTGGTGGATTTGAACTACCAAATTTTCAGTGGATTTGAACTGCTCACCTTTTGGTTAGCAGCCATATCACTTAACCACTGTGCCACCAGGACTCCTAATTATTCATAGATCATTTCTATCCTCATCTTCTAAAGAAATCATACCTACTATTTAAATTAAGATAGACTAGCATTTTTTTTTTTTTAGCATTAAATAGAGAACTTTATTAGTCTTAGGAGTCCCTGGGTGGCCCAAACAATTAAGCGCTTGGCTAGTAAATGAAAAGTTGGTAATTCAAACTCATCCAAAGAAGCCTTGGAAGGCAGGCCTACTGGTATGTTTAAGGTCACACCCTTAAAAACCATATGAAACACAGTTCTACTCTGCAACACAGGGGATCGCCATGAGTGGGAATCTACTGGACTACAACTGGTTTTTGGTTTATTCTTAGTCTTAGCTCTTATTAATAGAATCATAGCTTCTATGGAAGCCACAAAAAGATAGTGTCCCTGAATCAACTGTAATTGTCAATGAGATTATTTTCAAATATGTGGTGGAACACATAACTTCCTTTAAACTTTTCTAAACATTTAAAACAAACAACAATCTTTGTCTTTTTAATTTTTATATTTTTAAATAAATTAGGCATTTAATGTAAAAATATATTCACTTAAAAAAAGAACTAAAAATGTAAAGAAATATTGCTGTTTGACTTCTTTAGTGTAACCATAGTAATAACCATGATGGTGATAATAGTAGTGGTTGTAGTGACAGTGGTAGTAACATAGAGTATCAGTTATGAACTAGGCTCTGTACTAGGGTTTTACATATACCTGTATGCCTACAAGCAAGACCAGTTAATATGGCTATTATTCAAAATTTCACACCAAAAAATAATGTTAAAGAGGAAGAAATTAAAGATTTTTCCAAACTGCTACAGTCTGAAATTGATCAAATATACAATCAAAATACATTGAAAATTACTGGTGATTAGAATGGAAAAGTTAGAAACAAAGAAGGATCAGTGGTAGGAAAATACAGCCTAGGTGATAGAAACTACTCAGGAAATTGCATGATAGAATTTTGCAAGACCAACGAATTCTTCACTGCTAATTTTTTTTCAACTACATAAACAGCAACTATACATGTGGACCTCACCACATGGAATATACAGGAATCAGATTGGCTACATCTGTGGAAAGAGACTATGGAAAACTCAATATTACCAGTGAAAACAAAGCGAAGTTTCAACTGCAGAACTGGTAATCAGGTGTTCATATGAAGTTCAAGTTGAAGCTGGCAAAAATTAAAACAAGTACAGGAGAACCAAAGTATGAACTTGACTATATCCCACCTCAATTTAGGTATCATCTCAAGAATTGATTTGACACACTGAACTTATAATGACTGAAGACCAGACAAGTTGTAGGATGACATCAAGGACATCATAAATGAGGAAAGCCAAAGATCATTAAAAAAGACAGGAAAGACCAAAATGAAAGCCAGTAGAAACTCTTAAACTTGCTCTTTCATATAGAGCAGCTAAAGCAAATGGAAGAAATGATGAAGTAAAAGAGCTGAACAGAAGATTTCAAAGAACAGCTGGGGAAGACAAAGTAAAGTATTATAATGAATTGTGCATAGACCTGGAGTTAGAAAACCAAAAGGGGAGAACACACTTGGCATTTCTCAAGTTAAAAGAACTAAAGAAAAAATCCAAGCCTTGAGTTGTAATATTGAAGGGTTTTATGTGAAAAATATTGAATGATGCAGGAAGCATTAAAAGAATATGGAAGGAATACACAGAGTCACTGTACCAAGAAGAATTGGTAGACACACAACCATTTTGGGAGGTAGCATATGATCACTAACCGAAGGTTTTGAAAGAATAGGTCCAAGCTTCACTGAAGTCATTGGCAAAGCAACAAGGCTCCAGAAATTGCCAGAATACCAATTAAAATATTTCAACAAACAGGTGCATCACTGGAGGTACTCAGTTGTCTATGCCGAGAAGTTTGGAAGACAGCTCCCTGGCCAACCGACTGGAAGAGATCTATATGTGTGCCCACTCCAAAGAAAGGTGATCCATCATAACGTGGAAATTATCAAAAAATATCATTAATATCACATGCAAGTGAAATTTTGAGGTTGAGGCAGTACATGGAGAGGGAACTGCCAGAAATTCAAGCAGATTCGGAAGAGGACGTGGAATGAAGGATTTCATTGCTGATGTCAGATGGATCTTGGCTAAAAGCAGGGAATACCAGAAAGAAGCTTACTTGTGTTTTATTGAATATGCAAAGGCATTCAACTATGTGGATCATAAGAAATTATAAATAACATTGTGAAGAATGGGAATTCCAAAACACTTAATTTTGCTCAGGTGGAACCTACATAGACCAAGAGGCAGTAGTTTGAACAGAACGAGGGGATACTGCTTTGTTTAAAATCAGGAGAAGTGTGCGTCAGGCTTGTGTCCTTTCACCATGCTTATTCAATTGGTATGTTGAGCAAATAAACCAAGAAGTTGGATTATATGAAGAAGAACATGCCATCAGGATTGGAGGAACATTCATTAAAAACCTGCATTATGCAGATGACCCAACTTTGCTTGCTGAAAGTAAAGAGGACTTGAAGCACTTACTGATGAAGATCATAGACCACAGCCTTCGGTATGAATTACATCTCGACGTAAAGAAAACAAAAATCCTCACAACTGAACTGATAAGCAACATCATAACAAATGCAGAAAAGATTGAAATTGTCAAGAATTTTATTTGCCTTGCATCCACAATCAATGTCCATGGAAGCAGCAGTCAAGAAATCAAACGGCATATTGCAAAAGGAAGATCTGCTGCAAAACACATATTTAAAGTGTTAAAAAGCAAAGATGTCTTTTTGGGGATGAAGGTGTGCCTGAACCAAACCATGGTATTTTCAATTGCCCCATATGCATGTGAAAGCTGGACAATAAATAAGGAAGGCTGAAGAAGAATGGATGCCTTTGAATTATGGTGTTGGTGGACTGCTAGAAGAACAAGGAAATCTGTCTTAGAAGAAGTGCAGTCAGGATTCTCCTTAGAAGCGAGGACGGTGAGACTTCGTCTCACGTACTTTGAACATGCTGTCAGAAAGGACTAGTCATTGCAGAAGGACATCATGCTTGGTAAAGTAGAGGGTCAGCAAAAGAGAGGAAGACCCCCAATGAGTTGGATTGACACAGTGTCTGCTACAATGGGCTTAAGCATAGCAAGTGTACCAGAACTGAATAGACAGCACAAAACAATAACAAAGATAGGTGTCAATGACATAATGATGTCATATGATACAGAAATCTAGATTAATGCTGAAAATAAAACCAAAAAACCAAACCCAGTGCAGTCGAGTCAATTCCAACACATAGCAACCCTATAGGACAGAGTAGAACTGCCCCAGTTTCCAAGGAGCGCCTGGCGGATTCGAACTGCCGACCCTTTGGTTAGCAGCCGTAGCACTTAACCACTACGCAACCAGGGTTTCCAATGCTGAAAATAGGTGTTGAATATTATAATTTTCAAATCTAATATAGAACAAATTGACCTAGACAGAGGACATCTTGATTTTTTACTTTAGTATATTTCTTATAGTTGTTTCCATGCCAGAGTTTTCATGTATACCATGTGCTTGAAGTAGGCAGAATGATGGCCCATTAAAGATGTCTACATCGTAATCTCTGAATATGTTAAGGTTACGTTACCTTACATGACCAAAAGGACTTTCTTTGCAGAAATGGTAAGTGAAAGATCGTCAAAGGTATGTAGATTATCCAGAATTATTCATGTGGGCACAATGTAATAAAAAATGTCCTTATGAGAAGGAGACAGGGTGTCAGAAGGAAGAGTCACCAAGTCATGTAGGCATGGTATGGTCACAGGCCAAGAAATTTGGGTAGTCTCTAGAGGGCGGAAAAGCCAAAGAAATGAATTCTCCCATAAAGCCTCCAGAGGAAACACAGCTCTGTCAGCAACTTAATTTTAACCCACTTGGACCTTCAGAATTGCAAAATGACAAGTGCGTTTTCTGTTAAGTCACTATGTTTGTATTGTGGTAATTTGATTACATTCTCCCTCCATGTTTTTAAATGACTTTTTTCCTTTAGAAGAGTTTTGCTTTTTCAGAAAAAAATGTGAAGATAATATAGAAAATTCCCATACACTCCACAACCAATCTCCCCTATTATTAACACCTAAAATTAGTATGGTAAACTTGTTACAATTAATAAACCAACTCTGATACATTATTATTAACTAGAGTCTTCAATATATTCAAATTTTTTTAGTTTTCACCTTATGTCCTTTCTCTTTCCAGGATCCTATCCAGGACGGCATGTTATATTTAATTTTCATGTTTGCTGATGGTCTGCTTCACTGGGGTGGTGTCTCAGACCTTCCTAGATTTTGATGACATCAACAATTTTGAGGCCTACTGGTCAAGTACTTTAAGAATGCCCTTTAATTGAGATTTGTTTGATATTTTTCTTATAATTAGATCAGGGTAATGTGTTTTGGGGAAGAAGACCACAAGTATATACTGCCGTTTTCATCACATCATATGGAAGGTATGTACTATCGGCATGATTTATCACTGTTGATCCTAATCTTAATTACCTGGCTGAAGTAGTGTTTGCCAGGTTTCTCCACTATAAAGTTATCTTGTTTCCCTTTTCATATTGTACTTCTTAGAAAAGTTCATTTCTCCATTTTATATCTTTGAAATCTTTGTTGGAAATAGTTATAAGTGTTTGTCTATTTCTAAATACCTATTCTGTTCCATTAATCTGTTTGCCTTATTTATAGCAGTCCCACACAATCTTGTTTACTGAGATTTTACAATCAGTCTTAATAATCAAAGATTTTGTTGGCTCTTCTGTGTCCTTTGCATTTCTATGTAATTTTAAATTAGATTAAATTAAATTTTGCAAAAATTATAAATGAGGTTGTATTGAGTCCATAGATTAATTTAGAGAAAATTGACATTTTTAAGAATTAAGATTCAATCCATGAATAATGTATATGTCCCCACTTATTGGATGGTTTTCTTAATTTCTCTCAGCAGTATTTTGTAATTATACTGATAATATTTTGTAATTATCAGACTAAAGGGCTTTGATAATTTTTGTTAAAGTTATATCTAAGTTCTTCATTTTTTGTTACTATTTTAAATTATATTGTTTTCTTTTTTTATTTTCCAATCATTAGTTGTTAGTATATGGAAATGCAATTTGTTTTTATATATTGAGCTTGATCCTGTGACATTGCCAAATTTACCTACTAGTTACAGCAATTTTGTCGTAGGTATTTTTGGATTTTCTACTTAATCATCATTTACAATATTTATGCTTTGTTTACACTTACTGTATTTTACTGGCTACAATATCTAGTATGATGTTGAGTAAAGTTAGTGAGAGCAGACATCTTGATCTTAGGACAAAATAATGTTTCACAGGTAAGTATGATGCTATATTTTGTTTTTTAAAAATGTTCATTAAATTGAGGAAGCACCTTTGTACTTTAACTTTCTGATATACATATTTTTTATCATGAATATGTATACATATTTATTTTATAAAGGGTTTTTACTGCATCTACTGAGATGATCATGTATTTCTTCTCTATTATTCTATTATTAATGTGGTAATTTAAATTGATTTAAAAAAAATTTTTAAACCAACCTTGCTGAACTGTCATAAAAATGGTTGAATTGTCAAAGCAGACTCACATGGAAAAACCATAGTTTTCTCCAATATCAAACTTTAGGAATTATTCAAAGAATTTAGGCAATGTAGAAGCATCAAGTATAGCATTTCTTTCTAAAGAGGTCCAAAACTCTCATGTAATTTTCTAACTGCTTCTTTCTCCCACACTGAAATTCTGGCAACAGGAGCATTTAACCATGCGTGCTTAAATTGCTGTTAGATAAAGCTGTTTTTTTTATGGATCTCTTTAGTATTTACACTCCATCTCCTTAACTGTCCTTCTCCAGCTGGTCATTCTCTATAAATTTGAATTCTGGTTTTACTTATGAAAAGCAAGCTAGATAGACAAGGGATTTTTGTCAAAATCCATTCATTTATAAGATAAGAACTCCCCAGTATTTTTCCATTAGTAAATGCTACCATTCTTATTTACAAATAGCTCTGGTGTAGGACAGTCATTGCTTCTGAATCCCCAGGTAAGGAGGAATAAATCACAGCCCAGCCGTTATTTTACTTCCCAGTCCACTCTCTGACCTTGATTAATATCTCCTTGCCAAATATTTCTAGGTGTCTTTTCAAAATTTGAATTAAAAAATTTACTGCAAATATTTGTTGCATACTTTATACAGAATAATAAGCTTGTAAACATGCCAATGACTTACATGATTTAAACCATTCTGTGGAGAGTAGGAATTACGATATAAGTCAGGTTAATCATGATGCTATCCCTTCATAGGTCTTTTGATATTCTTTTGTCAGCTTCACTATTTCTTTTCTCAGTCATCAAGCATTATTTGGCTGTGTTTGTTTGTTAATGGAGATGTATGATTTTTCTAAAGCTTTCTTTTTCCGGTCAGTTGGAATGTACACCTATGGCATTAATTAAGGACTTCAAAGAGCTTCCCAAAATATTTTCTCATTCTCATTGGAATGAGAAGTTGGTTTTTATTTAATTCTAAATTTAATGTAGTAAGAGATATCAACATAATGTTTGACAGATCATGCTAAAATTACAATTACTGTATTCCTTTCTCTTTCAGGCACTTACCCTTGGAACCTGAAACTGGAATGGTAAGTAGAGGCCATTTTTTTTTTTTTTAGATTCTGGATTCTACCTGGTATGTTAACTTCACCATAACCATATTTCTGATATTAAAGCACAAGTTCTTACTGACACAGGCTTTCAGGTAATATTACATAATTTTTTCTCTCAATTGTAATGACACGATGTCAACCCTTAGTGTTATTCTTTTATCCTGACAATCTGAACTACAGGGAAGATAATTGAAAAGAAATTATGTCTAAATAAACAGTGGAAATTGCAAATATAACTCTTTTGTTGTTGTTTTTACCTTCTTCTGTTTGGCAGCCAGGCCGAGAGGATGATACTCTGATTCCACATGAAGTGGAATTAAGCCGGGTGTATTCCACAGTCTTAATTTGAATGAATTCATTTCTCCTTTGCCCAACACCCAACTTCCGAGTATGGTACCATTGAGGACCTTCTCTCTGAATTTGTTAGTTTTTAAGCTGAGAGAGTTCTGGGCCCCTGCTTTTTGAAAATTTACTTCTACTTTGTATTAAACTCCAGTAGAGCCAAGAAACCAAGGTCCGCATTAGGTTTCTAACATGGTGATTCCTAGCTCTTCCTCCATTACTACTTTTGAAAGTTTTTTTTTTTTTTTTTTTAATGGAGAAGGATGGAAATACCAAGTGTAGTGATTTATTTTTGCTTTTTGAACTCTTCTAGATTCCAGCCTAACTGTCATCTGGTCAGCTGGTTTCTCTTCATCTGTGCAAAGTCTTTCCATCTGTGACAGGAAATCTCTTCTGTCTGCCCATATCCAGCAAAAGCACTTGCCACTGAAATAGAAGCTGACATGGATTGCTGCATACCTATAAGGGGCTCTGGAATCCAGGTCATTTGCTGCTCTCCAATGGCACCACAAAAAAGTATGCATTTATTAAACATGTATTTTTTTGTTACCATGGGAATGGAGATCTTTGATATTCTTTGACATTCTAACCCAAAGCAGAAGTCTCATTTACTAATTTTACTATTTTAGCTATAAACCAAAAACCAAATCCATTGCCGTCGAGTTGATTCCCACTCATAGCAACCCTATAGGACAGAGTATTACTGCCCCATAGAATTTCCAAGGAGCATCTGGTGGATTTGAACTGCTGACTTTTTGGTTAGCAGCTGATCTCTTAACCACTATGCAGCAGGGTTTCCATTTTAGCTATAGCGAAGGAAAATAATTCCCTAAGAGATGAATTAATAGTGACATATTTCACATGAGGTTAAGAACTAACATTTATTAAAGCCTTTGTCGGCAGTCATTTCCCCCTAAAACTGCAGAGCTCTTTCCTATCACAGAGACATATTGTTTCAGATGATAGGGACCTAAGAAAAATGATAGGCTTTTGTGATCTAAAAAACTAGAAATAAATGGAAGCTGGATATATAGTGATCAATGTCACATCAAACATGGGTATATGCCATCAACAAAAAAACCAAAACTTGAAAATAGGCTTACATCATTTAAAAAGAAATAAAAGCTAATTCCAAGAGGTGGTACAGAACTGGAACGAGCGTTCTGCATGAAAGCAACATCCCAAGGGAACTTCCAGAGAAAGCAATGAATAATCTGATCATTTTCTGGAGATTTTAGAAGAACCATGAGATGTAGGGTCTGAAATAACCCTACTTGCTGGTTGAAGGTACTCGATATGGAAAATTGTCATAAAAAGTCATCCTTCCTAATAAAATCCCTCAAGGTATTGATAAATGCATGCGAGAAACTGCTAAGCAGGTATGTATCCATACCCTTGGATACATAGCACTCTCAGGGACAAAAAGTCTCAAAACATAACAAAAACAAACAAAAAACTCTGGTAAAGAAGAACCCACAAAATGAAACAGTATGACTAATCACACCACCATGTGTGATGCAGAATAAGTAAGTTATGACAATTTAATATGAAACACTGTGTGAGTGAAATCCCTTAAATGGGCTGTCCACATTAAAATAAAGAGACCAAAAGAATATTGCCTTGGAGTATTATAAGTAAGGCTAAGAAGAAATGGGAATATTTTTAGGCTGCGTGTTTTGATGGAATGCTTACAATCTGTTTTGAAGATAATTTTTAATGTTTGGGAGTTAAGGAGAAAAAAATGTGGCCACAGATGATAGATTAAAGCAGAATGGAAATAATGTATCCGAAAGATAATTTCCAATAAAAACAACAAGATTTGTAAATGCAAATACACACACACTTAATTTTGGCCTCAAAATGCATATGGACAGATACCTTATATAGCTGGATGGTAATGCAGATATTTGAGACTCCATGTGGGTTGATTGGGTTTTGACAATGATGGAATACATTGCTAGCATTCAGTGAGTGGGGACCAAGAACACTAAAGACTTACAATACAGGGGCAGTCCTTCACAATGTTTCTGCACCCTGGCCCATTTCTTGTTATACTGTTTGCAGATTTGGGGGTCTCTCAGTTCCCTGTCTTGATAAATCCCTAGTTTCCACACCCACCCCCCTATTACCTCCCTAATAGTAAAGCCTAATGAATCCCTAGTTTACTTTCCACACCCAACCCCCATTACCTCCCTAATAGTATAGCCTATCTTTTACTTGCTTCTCCTCTAACCACACCAGTCTCTTTGCTATTCCTCAACAGGCACCCTCTGATCTCAGAGCCTTTGCTCCCTATCTTAATGTGACAACACACTACCCCTTTCCACCCTGCGTTTCCCGTGTCCATTTGACCAGCTTTTATGCCTTTCTGCCTTCTCATCTCACCTCTGCACAGAAGCTTCCCATTTAGTCTCATGAAACCCTGGTGGCATAGTGATTTAGTGCTATGGCTGCTAATCAAGGGGGTGGCAGTTTGAATCTGCCAGGCACTTCTCAGTTCTACTCTGTCCTATAGGATCGCTATGAGTCAGAATTGACTTGACGGCCCAAGAAATGGGCCAGGGTACAGAAACAAAGCCATTCCCCAGAACAATGGGGCAGGGTAGCAGAAAATAGCCCACAGACTTCTTTAAAGTTGTCTTTCAGAAGGAGCTGGAGAAAACCAGCCCCAGGGACATGCGCAGAACATCCACCTGTGACTGCTGTGTGACCTTCCACAGGGGCTGTGAGAGGCTGCAGCAGGCACAACACCCCATAATAAGCCCTGCTACAAATCCCAGAGGCCTCTGAGACAGAAGCCATCTTGGAAAGCTGCTGCAGGCGCACCTTAGTTAATATATCTCCACCTGTGCCCATGAATAAACATGAATCTTTTCATGTTTAGTTTTTTGGTTTATCTATTTGAACTAAGAAGCACACTCTTCACAAGAATTATTTTATATTTTATAGTCCAGTCTAATCTTTGCCTGAAAAGCTGGCTTCAGGAATGGTTTTAGTACTCAGTTAACAGAGCGTCTGGGGGCCATGTCTTCTGGGGTTCCTCTAGTCTCAGTCAATTAAGTCTGTGTTGTTTTTTTTTTTTTTTCATAAATTTGAGTTCTGCACCACAGTTTTATCCTGCTCCATCAGGGACTCTCTGTTGTGTTCCCTGTCAGGGTGGTCACTGGTGGTAGCTGGGCACCATCTGGTTCTTCTGGTCTCAGGCTGATGGAGTCTCTGGTTTATGTGGCCCTTTTGTCTCTTGGGTAATATTTTCCTTATATCTTTGCTGTTCTTCATTCTCATTTGCTCCAGGTGTGTTGGGACCAATTGATGCATCTTAGATGGCAGCTCGAAAGCTTTTAAGATCCCAGACGCCACTGAACAAAGTGGAATGCAGAACATTTTCTTAATAAACTTTGTTATGCCAGTTGGCCTAGATATCCCCAGAAACCATGGTTCCTAGACCTCCACCCCTGCTACTCGATCCCTTGAAGTGTTTGGTTGTGTTCAGGAAATTTCTTAGCTTTTGGTTTAGTCCAGTTGTGCTGACTTCCCCTGTTTTGTGTTGTCCTTCCCTTCAACTAAGATAATTCTTGTCTACTGTCTAGTTAGTGAATTCCCTCCTTTCTCCCTCCCCACCCTTGTAATTATCAAAGAATGTTTTCTACTGTGTTTAAACCTTTTCTTGAGTTCTTATAATAGTGATATCATATAATATTTGTCCTTTTGTGAGTGACTAATTTCACTCAGCATATTGCCTTCAAGATTTATCCACGTCGTGAGATGTTTCATAGATTCATCATTGTTCTTCATCACTGCATAGTATTCCATTGTGTGTATATACCATAATTTGTTTATCCAGCCATCTGTTGATGGGCATCTAGGTTGTTTCCATCTTTTTGCTATCGTGAACAGTGCTGCAATGAACACGAGTGTGCATATATCTACTTGTGTGATGGCTCTTATTTCTTTAGGATATATTCCAGGATTGCTGGATCCTATGGTCTTCTATTTCTAGCTTTCCAAGGAAGTGCAAAATCGATTTCCGAAATGTTTATACCATTTTACTTTTCCATCAGCAGTGTATAAGTGTTCTAGTCTCTCCACAACCTCTGCAACATTTATTATTTTGTGTTTTTAGGATTAATACTAGCTTTGTTTTTGTAAGATGGTATCTCATTGCAGTTTTGATTTGCATTTCTCAAATGGCTAATGATCCTAAGCATGTTCTCACGTATCTGGCAGCAGCCTGAATGTTGTCTTTGGTGAGGTGCCTGGTCATATTCTTTGCCCATTTTTTAACTGGGTTATTTGTCTTCTTGTTTTTGAGGTTTTGCAGTATCTTGTAGATTTTAGTGATTAGACACTGCTCGGATATGTCATAGCCAAATTTTTATTCCCACTCTGTAGTTTGTCTTTTTATTCTTTTGAAGAAGTTTTTTGATGAGCATAATTTTTTGATTTGTAAGAGCTCCCAGTCGTCTGGAAACCCTGGTGGCATAGTGGTTAAGTGCTACTGTTGCTAACCAAAGGGTCAGCAGTTGAAATCCACCAGGTGCTCCTTGAAAACTCTACAGGGCATTTCTACTCTGTTCTATAGGGTAGCTATGAGTCAGAATCGACTCGATGGCACTGGGTTTGGGTTTTTGGTTTTCCAGTCCTCTAGTTTCTCTTCTGGTGTTTGTGCATTGTTAGTTATGGTTTATATTCTGTTTATGCCATGTGTATTTGGACTCCTAGCATTGTCCCTATTTCTTCTTCTATGGTTTTATAGTTTTACATTTTATATTTAGGTCTTTAAACAAGTTTGAGTTAGTTTTTATACATGGCATGAAATATGAGTCTCTTTTCATTTTTTTGAAGATGAATATCCAGTTACCCCAGCACCATTTGTTAAAGGGACTGTCTTTTTCGTATTTAATGGACTTCGGGCCTTTGTCAAATATCAGATGCTCATAGGTGGATGGATTTATATCTGGGTTCTCAATTCTCTTGCACTGATCTATGTATCTGTTGTTGTACCAGTACCAGGCCGTTTTGATTACCATAGCGTTATAATAGGTTCTATAATCAGGTAGTATGAGGCCTCCCACTTTGCAGGTCTCTGTTGATTTCTTACACCAATGTCTTGTAGTTTTCTTTGTATAGGCCTTTTGCATCTCTGGTTAGATTTATTCCTTAGTATTTTACCTTCTTAGGGGCTATTGTAAATGGTACTGATTTGGTGATTTCCTCTCCAACGTTCTCATTGTTGGTGTAGAGGAATCCAACTAATTTTTGTATGTTTGTCTTGTATGCTGATACTTTGTTGAAATTTTCTATCAGTTCCAGTAGTTTTCTTGTGAATTCTTTGGAGTTTTCTGCATATAAGATCATGTCATCGGCAAATAGGGATACTTTTACTTCTTCCTTACCAATTTGGATCACTTTAGTTCTTTTTCTAGCCTTATTGCTCTGGCTAGGGCCTCCAGAACAATGTTGAATAAAAGTGATGATAAAGGCCATCCTTGTCTGGTTCCTGTTCTCAAGGGGAATACTTTCAGACTTTCTCCATTTAGGATGATGTTGGCTCTTGGCTTTGTATAAATGCCCTTTATTATGTTGAGGAATTTCCCTTCTATTCCAATTTTGCTGAGAGCTTTTTATCATGTATGGGTGTTGGACTTTGTCAAATGCCTTTTTTGCATCAATTGATAAGATCAGGTAGTTCTTACCTTTATTTATGTGATGGATTACATTTGATTGTTTTTCTAATGTTGAACCATCCCTGCCTACCTGGTATGGGTCCCACTTGATCATGGCGAATTATTTTTTGATATGTTGTTGAATTCTATTGGCTAGAATGTTGTTCAGGATTTTTGTGTCTATGTTCACGGGGGATATTGGTCTGTAATTTCTTTTTTGTGGTGTCTTTACCTGGTTTTGGCTTCAGGGTTATGCTGGCTTCATAGAATGTGTTTGGGAGTACTCCATCCTTCTCTATGCTCTGAAATACTTTTAGTAGTAGTGGTACTAACTCTTCTCTGAAAACTTGGTAGAATTCTTCAGGGACACTGTTTGTTGTTGTTGGGAGTTTTTTTAATTACCTTTCCAATCTCTTCTTTTGTTATAGGTTTATTTAGTTGCTCTACTTCTGTTTGTGCTAGTTTAGGTACTTAGTGTGTTTCTAGAAATTTGTCCATTTCCTTTAGGTTTTCAAATTTGTAAGAGTACAATTTTTTTTAATTAATTTTTATTAAGCTTCAAGTGAACATTTACAAATCCAATCAGTCTGTCACAAGTAAGTTTACATACATCTTACTCTCTTCTCCCACTTGCTCTCCCCCTATTGAGTCAGCCCTTTCAGTCTCTCGTTTCGTGACAATTTTGCCAGCTTCCCTCTCTCTCTATCTTCCCATCCTCCCTCCAGACAAGAGTTGCCAACACACTCTCCAGTGTTCACCTGATTTAATTAGCTCAATCTTCATCAGCATCTCTCTCCCCCCCGCTGACCAGTCCCTTTCATGTCTGATGAATTGTCTTCGGGAATGGTTCCTGTCCTGTGCCAACAGAAGGTCTGGGGAGCATTGCCGCCGGGATTCCTCCAGTCGCAGTCAGACCCTTAAGTATGGTCTTTTTATGAGAATTTGGGGTCTGCATCCCACTGATCTCCTGCTCCCTCAGGAGTTCTCTGTTGTGCTCCCTGACAGGGCAGTCATCGATTGTGGCTGGGCACCAACTAGTTCTTCTGGTCTCAGGATGATGTAGGTCTCTGGTTCATGTGACCCTTTCTGTCTCTTGGGCTCCTAGTTGTCGTGTGACCTTGGTGTTCTTCATTTTCCCTTGCTCCAAGTGGGTTGAGAACAATTGATGCATCTTAGATGGCCACTTCTTAGCATTTAAGACCCCAGATGCCACATTTCAAAGTGGGATGCCGAATGTTTTCATAATAGAATTATTTTGCCAATTGACTTAGAAGTCCCCTCAAACCATGTTCCCCAGACCCCCGCCCCTGCTCCGCTGACCTTTGAAGTATTTATTTCATCCCGGAAACTTCTTTGCTTTTGGTCCAGTCCAATTGAGCTGACCTTCCATGTATTGAGTGTTGTCTTTCCCTTCACCCAAAGTAGTTCTTATCTACTGGTTAATCAATAAAAAACCCTCTCCCTTCCTCCCTCCCTCCCCCCCTCGTAACCACAAAAGTATGTGTTCTTCTCAGTTTTTACTATTTCTCAATATCTTATAATAGTGGTTTTATACAATATTTGTCCTTTTGCCTCTGACTAATTTCGCTCAGCGTAATGCCTTCCAGGTTCCTCCATGTTATGAAATGTTTCACAGATTCGTAATTGTTCTTTATCGATGCGTAGTATTCCATTGTGTGAATATACCACAATTTATTTACCCATTCATCCGTTGACGGACACCTTGGTTGCTTCCAGCTTTTTGCTATTGTAAACAGAGCTGCAATAACCATGGGTGTGCATGTACCTGTTTGTGTGAAGGCTCTTGTATCTCTAGGGTATATTTCGAGGAGTGGGATTTCTGGGTTGTATGGTAGTTCTATTTCTAACTGCTTAAGATAACGCCAGATAGATTTCCAAAGTGGTTGTGCCATTTTACATTCCCACCAGCAGTGTATAAGAGTTCCAATCTCTCCGCAGCCTCTCCAACATTTATTACTTTGTGTTTTTTGGATTAATGCCATCCTTGTTGGTGTGAGATGGAATCTCATCGTAGTTTTAATTTGCATTTCTCTAATGGCTAATGATCGGGAGCATTTTCTCATGTATCTGTTGGCTGCCTGAATACCTTCTTTAGTGAAATGTGTGTTCATCTCCTTTGCCCACTTCTTGATTGGGTTGTTTGTCTTTTTGTGGTTGAGTTTTGACAGAATCATGTAGATTTTAGAGATCAGGCGCTGGTCTGAGATGTCATAGCTGAAAATTCTTTCCCAGTCTGTAGGTGGTCTTTTTACTCTTTTGGTGAAGTCTTTATATGAGCATAGGTGTTTGATCTTTAGGAGCTCCCAGTCATCTGGTTTCTCTTCAAGATTTTTGGTAATGTTTTGTATTCTGTTTATGCCTTGTATTAGGGCTCCTAGGGTTGTCCCTATTTTTTCTTCCATGATCTTTATCATTTTAGTCTTTATGTTTAGGTCTTTGATCCACTAGGAGTTAGTTTTTGTGCATGGTGTGAGGTATGGGTCCTGTTTCATTCTTTTGCAAATGGATATCCAGTTATGCCAGCACCATTTGTTAAAAAGACTGTCTTTTCCCCAATTAACTGACACTGGTCCTTTGTCAAATATCAGCTGCTCATATGTGGATGGATTTATATCTGGGTTCTCAATTCTGTTCCATTGGTCTATGTGCCTGTTATTGTACCAGTACCAGGCTGTTTTGACTACTGTGGCTGTATAATAGGTTCTGAAATCAGGTAGAGTGAGGCCTCCCACTTTCTTCTTCTTTTTCAGTAATGCTTTGCTTATCCGAGGGTTCTTTCCCTTCCATATGAAATTGGTGATTCGTTTCTCTGTTCCCTTAAAATATGACATTGGAATTTGGATCGGAAGTACGTTATATGTATAGATGGCTTTTGGTAGAATAGACATTTTTACTATGTTAAGTCTTCCTATCCATGAGCAGGGTATGTTTTTCCACTTAAGTATGTCCTTTTGAATTTCTTATAGTAGAGCTTTGTAGTTTTCTTTGTATAAGTCTTTTACATCCTTGGTAAGATTTATTCCTAAGTATTTTCTCTTCTTGGGGGCTACTGTGAATGGTATTGATTTGGTTATTTCCTCTTCAGTGTTCTTTTTGTTGATGTAGAGGAATCCAAGTGATTTTTGTATGTTTATTTTATAACCTGAGACTCTTCCAAACTCTTCTATTAGTTTCAGTAGTTTTCTGGAGGATTCCTTAGGGTTTTCTGTGTATAAGATCATGTCATCTGCAAATAGTGATAACTTTACTTCCTCCTTGCCAATCTGGATACCCTTTATTTCTTTGTCTAGCCTAATTGCCCTGGCTAGGACTTCAAGTACGATGTTGAATAAGAGCGGTGATAAAGGGCATCCTTGTCTGGTTCCCGTTCTCAAGGGAAATGCTTTGAGATTCTCTCCATTTAGAGTGATATTGGCTGTTGGCTTTGCATAGATGCCCTTTATTATGTTGAGGAATTTTCCTTCAATGCCTATTTTGGTAAGAGTTTTTATCATAAATCGGTGTTGAACTTTGTCAAATGCCTTTTCTGCATCTATTGATAAGATCAGGTGCTTTTTATCTTTTGTTTTATTTATGTGATGGATTACATTAATGGTTTTTCTGATATTAAACCAGCCTTGCATACGTGGTATAAATCCCACTTGATCAGGGTGAATGATTTTTTTGATGTGTTGTTGGATTCTATTGGCTAGAATTTTGTTGAGGATTTTTGCATCAATGTTCATGAGGGATATAGGTCTAAAATTTTTTTTTTTTGTAATGTCTTTACCTGGTTTTGGTATCAGGGAGATGGTAGCTTCATAGAATGAGTTGGGTAGTATTCCGTCATTTTCTATGCTTTGAAATACCTTCAGTAGTAGTGGTGTTAAGTCTTCTCTGAAAGTTTGGTAGAACTCTGCAGTGAAGCCGTCGGGGCCAGGGCTTTTTTTTGTTGGAAGTTTTTTGATTACCGTTTCAATCTAAGAGTACAATTTTTGATAGTACTCTGTTATGATTTTTTTAATTTCAGTTGGGTCTCTTGTGATATCACCTATCTCATTTCTTTTTCAAGCTATTTGCTTCCTCTCCTGTTTTTCTTTTTTCAGTTTGGGCAATGGTTTATCCATTTTGTTGATCTTTTCAAAGAACCAGTTTTTGGTTCTGTTAACTTTTTCAGTTGCTGTTCTATTCACTGTTTCAATTATTTCTGCTCTAATTTTTATTATTTCTTTTCTTCTGGTGCCTGTGGTCTTCTTTTGCTGCTCTCTTTCTATTTGAGTTGTAGGGTTAATGTTTCGATTTTGGCCTTTTCTTCTTTTTGGATGTATGCATTTATTGCTATAAATTGACCTCTGAGCACTGCTTTTGCTGTGTCTCAAAGGTTCTGGTAGGATGTGTTTTCATTCTCATTTGATTCTGTGAATTTCTTTATTCCATTCTTAATTTCTTCAATAACCCAGTAGTTTTTGAGGAAGGCGTCGTTCAATTTCCATGTATTTGATTTTTTTTTTTTTCCTTGCTTTTTCTGTTTTTGATTTCTACTTTTATGGCTTTATGGTCAGAACAGATGCTTTGTAATATTTTGATGTTTTGGATTCTGTTAATGTTTGCTTTATGACCTAATATGTGGCCTATTCTGAAGAATGGCCCATGTCTCCTGTAACCAAAAGTATACCTAGTGGAGTGTTCTGTATATGTCTATGAGATCAAGTTGGTTGATCGTGGCATTTAGATATTCTGTGTCTTTACTGAGCTTCTTTCTGGATGTTCTGTCCTTCACTGAAGGTGGTGTGTTGAAGTCTCCTACTATTATTGTAGAACTGTGTATTTCTCTTTTCAGTGCTGTTAGAGCTTGTCTTATGTATTTTGGAGCCCTATCATTGGTGCGTAAATATTTGTTATGGTTATGTCCTCCTCGTGTTATATAGTGACCTCCCTTATTTTTGTGGTGGGTTTTGCTTTAAAGGTTTTTTTTTTTTTTTAATTAGCGATTAATATTGCTTCTCATGCTCTTTTTTGATTGTTGTTTGCTTAGTACATTTTTTTCACCCTTTTAGTTTTAGTTTGTTTATTTGAGTCTAAGGTTTGTACCTTATGCCTACATATAGACAGATCATGTTTTTTTATCCATTCTGCCACACTCTTTTTATTGATGCATTAATCCATCTACATTCAGGGTAATTATTGATAGGTATGAGTTTAGTACTGTCATTTTGATGTATTTTTGTGTGTGTGTGTGTATGTTGACAGTTTCTTTGCTCCACTTAATTTTCTGTGCTGAGTCACTTTTCTTTACGTATATTCTTGGCATATTTTTTGTTGTAGATTTTATTTTTGCTCAGTCCTTATGTTTTTATTTTATATTCACTGAGCCTTTTTTTTCCCTTTTTTCTTTTGATTGTTAATTTTCTTTGTGGTTGCCTTAATTTTTACCTCTATTTTTCTAACTTTAAGGCAATCTTTTATTTCTTTACATTGCCTTGACTTCCTCTCCATATGAAAGTTTTATGACTACATTATTTAGTCCCTCTTTTTTCTTTTTTAACTTTATCATCTTTTACATATTGACATTTCTCTTTCCCTGTTTTCAGTGTTTTATGTTTATTTATTTTTGTGACTTCCCTATCTCGGTTGATATCTGGTTGCTCTATCCTGTGTTCTAGTGTTGAGTTGTTGTCTGTTGTTATTGATTTTCTAACTGGAGGTCTCCCTTTAGTATTTCTTGTAATTTTGGTTTGGTTTTTACAAATTCCCTTAACTCCTGCCTACCTGGAAATGCTCTAATTTTGCCATCATATTTGAGAAATGGTTTTGCCTGATATATAATTCTTGGCTGGCAATTTTTTTGTTTTTCCTTCAAGGTTTTATATATGTCATCCCACTGACTTCTTACCTGTGTGGTTTCTGCTGAGTGTCCAAGCTTAGTCTTACTGACTCTCCTTCATAGTTGACTGTTTATCCCTATCTGCTCTTAAAATTCTCTCTTTGTCTTTGGTTTTGGAAAGTTTGATTATAATATGTCTTGGTGACATTCTCTTGGGATCTACCCTGCATGGGGTTTAATGAGCTTCTTGGATAGATATCTTCTCATCTTTCACAGTATCAGGGAAGTTTTCTGCCAACAAATCTTCAACAATTTTCTCTGTGTTTTCTGTTATCCCCCCATTCTGGTACTCCAGTTGCTCGTAGGTTATTTCTCTTGAAAGAGTCCCACATAATTCTTAGGGTTTCTTGATTTTTTTTAATTATTTTATCTATTTTTCCTCATATAAGTTGGTGTCAAATGCTTTATGTTCAGTCTCACTAATTAATTGCCTCAATTCTTCACCTTCGACTTTCTATTGAGTTGTCTAGTTATGAAATTTTATTGTTAATCTTTTGGATTCCTGTTTTCTTTCTCTCTATGAATTCTTGCAGCCTGTTAAATTTGCCATTATGATCTTGTATAACTTCCTTAAGTTCCTCTGTTGTTTTGCCTGTGTGTTCCTTGGCTCAGCCTGACTTTTGCCTGATCTCCTTCCTGATCTCTTGAAGAACTCTGTGTATTAACCTTTCAAATTCTACCTCTGGTAACTCCAAGATCTTATCTTCCTCCAAGAGGTTTCTTGTTTTTTTGTTTTGGTTGCTTGCTGAAGCCATCATGGGCTGCTTCTTTATGTGTTTTGATACGACAGCTTTTTTTCTGAGCCATCTATAAGTTATTATATTTATTTATTTTATATTTGCTCACCATGCCCTAGCTTCTTGTTTTGTTTTTGTTTTGATATGCACAAATAGGCTGCTTATGTAATCTACTTTGATTATTGGCATCTTCGAAGCTTACATTCTATCATCAGGTGATTAGAGCTGTTACTAAGTATGTGAGCCCAGAAGTCCGTTTAGTTTTCTTGTGTGGATTCAGTTGAGGTGTCCAGGTTGTTGGTCACCAAGTGTGTGGTGCAGGCTCTCACCTACAGTCCTAGACAGACAAGGCCATGTAGGGGTGATTGGAGTAGGCACAGGTATCTAGCTGCAGTATGGGCTTATGTGCTGAGCAAGGTGGTGTCTGAGGGGTATCCCTAAGTGCCTGGGTAGGAGGCATATCCCTGTTGCCCAGATGGGTGGGTGGGTTTTGCAGCTGGACTTTGGACACCAAATGCTGGACCTGGCTGTTAGGCCAGGGAGTCACCACTTATTCTTTGATCCTTGTCACAGGTGGCTAGACGGAGTAGTGGAGTCACCAGTCCTCAGGCCCCTGATGTGGGTAGATAAGGACCCTGCTTAATGTGCAGGATGGTGTCAAGCGTCATGACTCTGCCACTTCCCCTTAGTTGTTGCAAATGAAAATAGGCTTCAGGTATATACATTGTTGTACTCTGCTAATGAGGGCCTACACTGTTGAAATGAGCATACGTGGGCCTAGGCAGGGATGAAAGGCCTTCGAAGTCCATGGACATGTTATGCCTGTGCCTAGGCAAAGGGGCTGTACCTGTCCTGAGTCACTGGCTGAGGGGAGCTGGCAGATTATATTTTCCTGTTTGCTAATTTGTTCCCTTTCCAAAGCTGGGAAAATGACTTGGAGCATTGAACGGGTCCCACTTCTGGCCTAGCAGGTGTGGCAGTCTCTAAGCCAGACCAGAACTGGAGCAGAGCAGGGAGGGGCAGTTAAATGGGAGAGAGGTACTTCCCAGAGTTAGGAAGTGTTTTTTTTTTTTTTTTTTCATCCCATGTGGTAGGTTAGATTCTTATACTTAACTTTCTCAGGTTCAGCTCCATTTCTACCTGGTCCCAGAGGCTTGTGCAGACTCTCTGCCACTCTGTTTATTATGGTGTGCAAAACACATCCCAAGTACTATTGCTTGCCTCGGCCCATGCTTGCCTGCCAATCCAGCCTACAGGGTACAGGCCAGGTCAGGTCTGGCGAATCTTCACTGCTTCTGAACTGTCTCTCCCTCCCACTGCCACTCAGTCCAACTCCTCAACTTCGTCTTTTATGTTTAGGGCACCTAGATTGTCATATATAAACCATTCACTTGTTTTTTCAACTCTTTGTTGTAAGAGGGACCACAGTGTCTGTCTACTTTGCGGTCTTGGCCCTGCCTTATTTTTGCTCTTAAAAATCCTTTACACCCATGACTGCCCTGACAGGGAGCACAACAGAGAACCCCTGAGGGAGCAGGAGATCAGTGGGATGCAGACCCCAAATTCTCATAAAAAGACCAGACTTAATGGTCTGACTGAGACTAGAGGAATCCCGGCGGTCATGGTCCCCAAACCTTCTGTTGGCCCAGGACAGGAACCATTCCCGAGGACAACTCATCAGACATGGACAGGACTGGACAATGGGTTGGAGAGAGATGCTGACGAAGAGTGAGCTACTTGTATCAGGTGGACACTTGAGACTGTGTTGGCATCTCCTGTCTGGAGGGGAGATAGGAGGGTAGAGAGGGTTAGAAACTGGCACAATCATCACGAAAGGAGAGCCTGGAAGGGCTGACTCATTAGGGGGAGAGTAAGTGGGAGTATGGAGTAGGGTGTGTATAAGCTTATATGTGACAGACTGACTTGATTTGTAAATGTTCACTGAAAGCTCAATAAAAATTATTTTTAAAAAATCCTTTACAGTAAACATGGTTTTATAAGAAATATAAAAATGGCAATAGAGGCTAATAAAAGATATTGGTAAATACAAACATTTCACTTTTTACCTAAAGAAGCCCTCCCTGGCGATTCTGGACCACACTGGCATGGTCAGTGTCTCGCTTACATTGCCAATATTTTGTATTTCAAAGATCTCCAAATTTTATTATATTGATTTTCTGTTTGGCTGTTTAATGAATGCAGTTCTTGTCATTTCAACAAGAATATAAAGTCTATGAAAGGTAAAAACAAAGCTTATGCAATTTTTCTATCCTTCACGTCAGCTTGCACATAAGTTGTTAGTTGATTAAAAGATAAAATATTTGAAAGTGAAAGAAAATAAAGTTTTCTATGAAGTTGATTATTATTAAGCTTATTACCGAAGATATTTTATTTTATTTTTAAATAAATTTAAATTTTTAAGTTTAATATTATCCAGATTTTTTTCTAATTCATTAAAACAATGACTGCCACTTACTGAGTATAATATATGAATACATGTGCATTGGTTTATACTCTTTAAGCATATTTTTCATACACAATAAAAAAAGTCCTCATACCCATGAAAACAATGTGAGAATAGTAGCCGTTATGTGATTTGAAAGCACACGTTTTGTGCAGAAATTACCGTGATTCCTGATGAACTCATAAATGCATGAAATCTTTAATACTAATAGTGTAATCTTGCCTTCCTTTCAATACCTTAAAGAAATCTAGTACAGAAATCAAATTCCTCATTCCCAGTCCATTCTTTCCAGCGTGGACGCACAGTCAGGAATCTTGACATATAAACAGCAAAGTGTTTCATTAGGCACCACGGACTAGAAGCACATCTGTTGAAAGTTCTGGGAATTCTCTAAAAAATTTCACAAAGGAAATGTTTAAAAGCACGTTGCCTAACATTCCTTTAGTGTCTTGAAGGATGTTTTAGTTATTCAACTCTTGCTTCCAACTATTTGGAATTCAAAATGAACAATTCTTCATTTATTTTCTCTGAAGCAATGTTTCTACTTTATCCCAACAAACACATACCAGGTTGTTGCCTTGGCTGGAATTAGTCAAACACAGGTGCTAAAATTTTCAGTTTCCCCATTTTTTTCTGCCTACTTGTGTTACTGAAAGTCATTAAGTTTCTGTAGAAGACACACATTTTCCCAATTCATTACACCTAAAGAAATTGCCAGGCAAAATACACTGCCAGTCTATGAGCCGTTGCAGACTTCCCCATATGTATTTTGTAAGCAGGTGTTTCATCTGCAGTTTGCCAGAAACAAACTGTTTTTCAGGTGCATAGAGAATATCATCCTTGTACAAAAAAGAAACAGTAATAACTGCTCCTAGGAGAGTCTTGTTCAATAGGAGAGCAATACTGGCGTTGTTGAATAAAAGAACCAATTTAACACAGTGTTTAAACAACCTAAGTGCGTCCATTCAGTGTAGCTACTTACTCACTCCAGAATGGATGGAGGTAAAATGTCAGCAAATAGCCAGAAGAAGTAGATTAATATTGTTAAAGTATCTTTTATGCAAAACAGTGTTTTACCATGTCCCTGTGAGTTCAGGGCTATTACATCTAGTTGGATAAATGACAAAACTGTGACTTAAATTTTATGCAACTTTCTCAAGGTCGTGCAGTCAATAAGGATTGCAACAAAATCTATACCTGAGTCTGTACAAATCATAAAGCCTAATTTTAAGGACTGGAATTTTTCTTTGGTTTCTTCTCTTTTGTCTTATACTTGGAAGTTTCACTTCCAGGTACTGGAGTAATATAAATTCCACATATTGAATAGGACTCTTCTATTTTTTTAAATAATATTTATTGGGTTTTTAGCGAAAGTTTACACTGGAAGTTAGATTCCCATTTGACAATTTCCAAACAGATTATTCAGTGGTATTAGTTACACTTATCACATGTTCATTAAGCTGTTTTTATAAAATACTATGTTCTACAGTTTTGTCCCCAGAATTTTATGGTTTTACGTTTAATATTTAGATTTTTAAAACATTTTGAGTTAGTTCCTGTAGATAGTATGAGATATGGTCCTCTTTCATTTTTCTGCAGATGGATATCCACTTTTGCCAGTGCTATTTATTAAAGAGACTGTTTCTGCTCCACCGAATGGATTTTGATGCCTTGTCGGAAATCAGTTGTCCCCTAGCTGGGCTTAATTCTGAGTTTTCAATTATATTTCTCTGGTCTATGCATCTATCATTAAGGCAATATCAGGCTGTTCTGATTACAATGGCTGTATAGTATGTTTTGATATCAGGGAGGGTGAGACATCTTGCTTTGTTCTTTTTCTTCAGTGTTACTTTGGCTAGTTGCGGTTTCTTTCCTTTCCACACGAAGCCGGTCATTAGTTTTTTCATTTTTGTAAAGATTGTTGTTTGGATTTGTGTCAGAATTGCATCACACCTGTGGATTGTTTAATGTAGAAATGACATGTTCACTATATTACGTCTTACAATCCATGAGCATGGAATGTCTTTCCATTTTGTTAGATTTCTTTTACTGTCTTGTAGTGGTTTATAATTTTCATTGTAAAAGTCTTTATTGTCCCTGGTTAGGTTAGTTCCTAGGTATTTTACTGATTTACTATTGTAAATGGTGTTTGTTTTTTTCTTTTTTGGAGTAGTCTTAGTGTAGAGGAACCCAACTGATCTTCGTGTGTTGATCACATACCCTGTAATGTTGCTAAATTCTATTAATTCCAACAGTATTCTTGTGGAATCTTTATGCTCTTCTGTGTCATGTCAGCTGCAAACATTTAGTTTTACTTCTTCCTGTCTGATTTGGATAACTTTTATTTCTCTTTCCTGTCTTATTGCTCTGGCTAGGACTTACAGTACAATGTTGAATAAAAGTGGTGATAATGGGCATCCTTGTCTCATTCCTGTTCCCAAAGGGAACGCTGTCAGTCTTTCTCCATTAAGTATAGTGTTGGCAGTTGGTTTTGCATATACTCCCTTAACTGTGTTGAAAAATTTCTCTTAAATTCCAATTTTGCTGAGAGTTTTTATTAGGGATATGTGTTGAATTTTACTGAATGCCTTTTCTGCATCCATTCATGTGATTGTATGGCTTGTTTGTTTTATTTAAGTGGTGGGTTACATTGATTGACTTTCTAATGTTGAACCTTCATTGTAATCCTGATATAAATTCATCTTGATCATGGTGCATGATATTTTTATGTGTTGCTTAAGTCTGTTGGCTAGAATTTTTTTTTTAATAATTTTTATTGAGCTTTAAGTGAATGTTTACAAATCAAGTCAGTCTGTCACATATAAGCTTATGTACACTTTACTCCACACTCCCACTTACTCTCCCCCTAATGAGTCAGCCCTTCTAGGCTCTCCTTTCGTGACAATTTTGCCAGTTTCTAAACCTCTCTACCCTCCTATCTCCCCTCCAGACAGGAGATGCCAACACAGTCTCAAGTGTCCACCTGACACAAGTAGCTCACTCTTCATCAGCATCACTCTCCAATGCATTGTCCAGTCCCTTCCATGTCTGATGAGTTGTCCTTGGGAATGGTTCCTGTCCTGGGCCAACAGAAGGTTTGGGGACCATGACCGCCGGGATTCCTCTAGTCTCAGTCAGACCATTAAGTCTGGTCTTTTTATGAGAATTTGGGGTCTGCATCCCACTGACCTCCTGCTCCCTCAGGGGTTCTCTGTTGTGTTCCCTGTCAGGGCAGTCATCGGTTGTGGCCGGGCACCATCTAGTTCTTCTGGTCTCAGGATGATGTAAGTCTCTGGTTCATGTGGCCCTTTCTGTCTCTTGGGCTCATAGTTATCGTGTGACTTTGGTGTTCTTCATTCTCCTTTGATCCAGGTGGGTTGAGACCAATTGATGCATCTTAGATGGCCGCTTGTTAGCATTTAAGACCCCAGACACCACATTTCAAAGTGGGAGGCAGAATGTTTTCATAATAGAATTATTTTGCCAATTGACTTAGAAGTCGCCTTAAGCCATAGTCCCCAAACCTCCGCCCTTGCTCTGCTGACCAATGAAGATTCAATTCATCCCGGAAACTTCTTTGCTTTTGGTCCAGTCCAGTTGACCTGAACTTCCCTGTATTGAGTGTTGGCCTTCCCTTTACCTAAAGTAGTTCTTATCTACTAACTAATCAGTAAATAAACCGCTCCCACCCTCCCTCCCTCCCCACTGTCGTAACCACAAAAGAATGTGTTCTTCTCAGTTTATACTATTTCTCAAGATCTTATAATAGTGGTCTTATACAATATTTGTCCTTTAGCCTCTGACTAATTTCACTCAGCATAATGCCTTCCAGGTTCCTCCATGTTATGAAATACTTCACAGATTTGTCACTGTTCTTTATCGAGGTGTAGTATTCCATTCTGTGAATATACCACAATTTATTTAACCATACCTCTGTTGATGGACACCTTGGTTGCTTCCAGCTTTTTGCTGTTGTAAACAGAGTTGCAATAAACATGGGTGTGCATACATCTGTTTGTGTGAAGGCTTTTATTTCTCTAGGATATATTCTGAGGAGTGGGATTTCTGGGTTGTATGGTAGTTCTATTTCTAACTGTTTAAGATAACGCCAGGTAGATTTCCAAAGTGGTTGTACCATTTTACATTCCCACCAGCAGTGTATAAGAGTTCCAATCTCTCCACAGCCTCTCCAACATTTACTATTTTGTGTTTTTTGGATTAATGCCAGCCTTGTTGGAGTGAGAGGGAATTTCATCAAGTTTTAATTTGCATTTCTCTTCTCATGTATCTGTTAGCTGGCTGAATATCTTCTTTAGTGAAGTGTGTGTTCATATCCTTTGCCCACTTCTTGATTGGGTTGTTTGTCTTTTTGTGGTTGAGTTTTAACAGAATCATATGGATTTTAGAGATCAGGCACTGGTCGGAGATGTCATAGCTGAAAATTCTTTCCCAGTCTGTAGGTGGTCTTTTTCCTCTTTTGGTGAAGTCTTTAGATGAGCATAGGTGTTTGATTTTTAGGAGCTCCCAGTTATCTGGTTTCTCTTTGTCATTTTTAGCAATGTTTTGTATTCTGTTTATGTCTTGTATTAGGTCTCCTATCGTTGTCCTTATTTTTTGTTCCAGGATCTTTATCATTTTAGTCTTTATGTTTAGGTCTTTGATCCACTTGGAGTTAGTTTTTGTGCATGGTGTGACGTATGGGTCCTGTGTCATTTCTTTGCAAATGGATATCCAGTTATGGCAGCACCATTTGTTTAAAAGACTATCTTTTCCCCAATTAACTGACACTGGGCCTTTGCCAAGTATCAGCTGCTGGTATGTGGATGGATTTATATCTGGGTTCTCAATTCTGTTCCATTGCTCTATGTGCCTGTTTTTGTACCAGTACCACACCGTTTGGACTACTGTGGCTGTGTAATAGGTTCTGAAATCAGGTAGAGTGAGGCCTCCCACTTTCTTCATCTTTTTCAGTAATGCTTTACTTATCCGAGGCTTCGTCCCCTTCCATATGAAGTTGGTGATTTGTTTCTCCATCACATTAAAAAATGTCATTGAAATTTGGATCGGAAGTGCATTGTATGTATAGATGGCTTTTGGTAGAAGAGAGATTTTTACTACGTTAAGTCTTCCTATCCATGAGCAAGGTATATTTTTCCACTTATGTAGGTCCTTTTTAGTTTTTTGTAGTAGTACTTTGTAGTTTTCTTTGTATAGGTCTTTTACATCTTTGGTAAGATTTATTCCAAAGTATTTTATTTTCTTGGGGGCTACTGTGAATGGTATTGATTTGGTGATTTCCTCCTCGATGTTCTTTTTGTTGATGTAGAGGAATCCAAGTGATTTTTGTATGTTTATCTTATAACCTGAGACTCTGCCAAACTCTTCTATTGGTTTCAGTAGTTTTTTGGAGGATTCCTTAGGGTTTTCTGTGTATGAGATCATGTCATCTGCAAATAGAGATAATTTTACTTCTTCCTTGCCAATCTGGATGCCCTTTATTTCTTTGTCTAGCCTAATTGCTCTGGCTAGGACTTCTAATAAGAGCGGTGATAAAGGGCATCCTTGTCTGGTTCCCATTCTCAAGGGAAATGCTTTCAGGTTCTCTCCATTTAGAGTGATGTTGGCTGTTGGCTTTGCATAGATGCCCTTTATTATGTTGAGGAATTTTCCTTGAAATCCTATTTTGCTGAGAGTTTTTATCATGAATGGGTGTTGGACTTTGTCAAATGCCTTTTCTGCATCAATTGATAAGATCATGTGGTTTTTGTCTTTTGTTTTATTTATGGTTTTTCTGATATTAAACCAGCCTTGCATACCTGGCATAAATCCCACTTGGTCGTGGTAGATTATTTTTTTGATATGTTGTTGAATTCTATTGTCTAGAATTTTGTTGAGGATTTTTGCATCTATGTTCATGAGGGATATAGGTCTGTAATTTTCTTTTTTTTGTGATGTCTTTACCTGGTTTTGGTACCAGGGATATGGTGGCTTCATAGAATGAGTTAGGTAGTATTCCGTCATTTTCTATGCTTTGAAATACCTTTAGTAGTAGTGGTGTTAACTCTTCTCTGAAAGTTTGGTAGAACTCTGCAGTAAAGCGATCCGGGCCAGGGCTTTTTTTGTTGGGAGTTTTTTGTTATGGGTCTATTTAGTTGTTCTACTTCTGATTGTGTTAGTTTAAGCAGGCAGTGTTTTTCTAGGACTTCATCCATTTCTTCTAGGTTTGCAAATTTGTGAGAGTACAAGTTTTTGTAATAATCTGATATGATTCTTTTAATTTCATTTGGGTCTGTTGTGATGTGGCCCATCTTATTTCTTATTCAGGTTATTTGTTTCCTTTCCTGTATTTCTTTAGTCAGTCTGGCCAATGGTTTAGCAATTTTGTTAATTTTTTCAAAGAACCAGCTTTTGGCTTTGTTAATTCTTTCAATTGTTTTTCTGTTCTCTAATTCATTTAGTTCAGCTCTAATTTTTATTATTTGTTTTCTTCTGGTGCCTGATGGATTCTTTTGTTGCTCACTTTCTATTTGTTCAAATTGTAGGGACAGTTCTCTGATTTTGGCTCTTTCTTCTTTTTGTATGTGTGCATTTATCGATATAAATTGGCCTCTGAGCACTGCTTTTGCAGTGTCCCAGAGGTTTTGATAGGAAGTATTTTCATTCTCGTTGCATTTTATGAATTTCTTTATTCCCTCCTTAATGTCTTCTATAACCCAGTCTTTTTTGAGCAGGATATTGTTCAGTTTCCAAGTGTTTGATTTCTTATCCCTAATTTTTCTGTTATTGATTTCTAGTTTTATTGCCTTGTGGTCTGAGAAGATGCTTTGCAATATTTCGATGTTTTGGATTCTGCAAAGGTTTGTTTTATGACCTAATATGTGGACTATTCTAGAGAATGTTCCATGTGTGCTAGGAAAAAAAGTATAGTGTGCAGCAGTTGGGTTGAGTGTTCTGTATAAGTCAATGAGGTCAAGTTGCTTGATTGTAGCAATTAGGTCTTCCATGTCTCTGTTGAGCTTCTTACTGGATGTCCTGTCCTTCTCCGAAAGTGGTGTGTTGAAGTCTCCTGCTATAATTGTGGAGGTGTCTATGTCACTTTTCAGTTCTGTTAAAATTTGTTTTACGTATCTTGCAGCCCTGTCATTGGGTGCATAAATATTTAATACGGTTATATCTTCCTGGTCAATTGTCCCTTTTATCATTATGTAGTGTCCTTCTTTATCCTTTGAGGTGGATTTAATGTTAAAGTCTATTTTGTCAGAAACTAATATTGCTACCACTGCTCTTTTTTGCTTATTGTTTGCTTGATATATTTTTTTTCCATCCTTTGAGTTTTAGTTTGTTTGTGTCTCTAAGTCTAAGGTGTGTCTCTTGTAGGCAGCATATAGACGGATCATGTTTCTTTATCCAGTCTGAGACTGTCTGTCTCTTTATTGGTGCATTTAGTCCATTTATATTCAGCGTAGTGCTGTCATTTTGATGCCTTTTTGTGTGTGTTGTTGACAATTCCGGTTTTCCACTTATTTTTTTGTGCTGAGACTTTTTTCTTTGTAAATTGTGTGATCCTCATTTTCATAGCATTTGACTTTATGTTTGCTGAGTCGTTATGTTTTTCTTGGTTTTTATTTTGAGTTATGGAGTTGTTATACTTCTTTGTGGTTACCTTAATATTTACCCCTATTTTTCTAAGTAAAAACCTAACTTGTAATGTCTTATATTGTCTTGTATCCCTCTCCATATGGCAGTTCTATGCCACCTGTATTTAGTCCCTCTTTTTGATTATTGTGATCTTTTACATATTGACTTCACTGATCCAGGGTTTGTAGATTGTCATGTATGTGATCGATTCACTTGTTTTTCCGAGTTTTTGTTGCAAGAGGGATCCGAGGTAGCTTCTACCTAGTCAGCCATCTTGGCCCCGCCCCCCCCGGCTAGAATTTTTTGGTGACAATTTTTGTGTCTGCATTCATAAGGAATATTGGTCTATAATTTTCTTTTTTGTGTGTGAAGTGTTTGCATGGTTTAGGTATCAGTGTTATGCTGGCTTCCTAGAAAGGGATTGGTAGTGTGCCTCCTCTTCTATGTTTTTCAAGAGATTAATTGGCATCAACTCTTCTGTAAATGTCTGGTAGGATTATCCAGTGTAGCTATCTGGTCATTTTTTTTTTTTTTTTGGTTGGCAGTTGTTTGATGACATCTTCAACCTCTTCTTTGTAATATGTACATACATACCTATTGCTGTCAAGTCAATTCTGACTCATGGCGACCCTATAGGACAGAATACAGAATAGAACTGCCTTGTAGGGTTTCCAAGGAGCCTCTGGTAGATTCAAACTGCCAACCTTTTGATTAGCAACTAAGTTCTTAACCACTATGCCACCATGACTCTATTCTTCTTTTGAAATTGGTCTATTTAAATTTTCTGTTTTTTTTATTAGCTTGAGTATATAGTTAGTTTCTAGGAATTCATTCATTCCATCTAGGTTTTCAAATTTCTTGGAGTACAAGTTTTCATAATAATCAATTTTGATCTTCTTTTTCTCTGTTGGTCCAGTTGTAATGTCATTTTTAATTTGGTTATTTGCCTCTTCTTTTTTTATCTTCTCTTTTATCAATCTAGCCAGTGGTTTGTCTGTTTTATTGACTCTTTCAAAAAACCAACTTCTGGTTTTGATGATTCTTTCTATTGTTTTTCTATTTTGTTTATTTCTGCCCTGAACTTTATAATTTCTTTTTTCTGTTAGCTTGTGGCTTCTTTTGCTCTTTTCTATTTGTTCAAGTTGTCAGTTTAAGTTAGTGATTTTGGATCTTCTTTTTTATTAGGAGCTTTTATTACTATGAATTTCCCTGTGAGTGCTGCTTTTGTTGTGTCCCAAAGACTTTGATATGTTGTGTTTTTATTTTTGTTTGAATCTAGGAATTCTTTTAATTTCTCTTTTGATTTCTTGTGTGATCCAATAGTGATTTAGTAGTGTATTATTTAATTCCATGTATTTGTTTATTTTTCCTTATTTTCCTTGGTGTTGATGCCTACCTTCATACTGTTAGGTTCAGAGAACATGTTTTGTTTGATTTCAATCTTTTAAAATTTGTTAGACTTGTTTTGTGTCCTAGAATAGAATCTATTCTAGAAAATGATCCGTGTGTGCTGGAGAAGAATGTGTATTTTTCTGATGTTGGGTGGAGTGTTCTATGTGTGTCTATTAGGTTCAGTTGGCTTTTGGTTTTATTTAAGTTCTCAAAGTCCTTAGTAATCCTTTTTTTTTTCTTTATAATTTTTACTGTGCTTTAAGTGAAAGTTTACAAATCAAGTCAGTCTCTCACATATATAAATATATACATCTTACTACATACTCCCACTTACCCTTCCCCTAATGAGTCAGCCCACTCCCTCCTTCCAGTCTTTCCATTCATGACCGTTTTGCCAGTTTCTAACCCCCTCTACCTTCCTATCTCTCCTCCAGACAGGAGATGCAAACATAGTCTCAAGTGTACACCTGAGGCAAGTAGCTCACTCCTCATCACCATCTCTCTCCAACCCATTGTCCAGTCCAATCCATGTCTCCTGGGTTGGCTTTGGAAATGGTTCCTGCCCTGGGCCATCAGAAGTTTTGGGGACCATGACTGCCGGGATTCTTCTAGTCTTAGTCAGACCATTAAATCTGGTCTTTTTATCAGAATTTGGGGTCTGCATCCCACTGTTCTCCTACTCTCTCAGGGGTTGTCTGTTGTGCTCCCTGTCAGGGCAATCGTGGGTTGTAGCCAGGCACCATCTAGTTCTTCTGGTCTCAGGATGATGTAGGCTCTAGTTCATGTAGCCCTTTCTGTCTTTGGGGCTCATAATTACCTTGTGACCTTGATGTTCTTCATTTTCCTTTGATCCAGGTGGGTTGAGACTCATTGATGCATCTTAGATGGCCGCTTCTTAGCGTTTAAGACCCCAGACGCCACATTTCAAAGTTGGATGCAGAATGTTTTCTTAATAGAATTTATTTTGCCTATTGACTTAGATGTCCCCTGAAGCCGTAGTCCCCAAACCCTTGCCCTTGCTCTGCTGACCTTCAAAGCATTCAGTTTATTCAGGAAACTTCTTTGCTTTTGGTCCAGTCCAGTTGTGCTGACCTCCCCTGTATTGAGTGCTGTCCTTCCCTTCACCTAAAGTAGTTCTTATCTACTAACTAATCAGTAAATAACACTCTCCCACCCTCCTTCCCTCCCCCCGTCTTGTAACCACAAAAGAATGTGCTCTCAGTTTATACTATTTCTCAAGATCTTATAATAGTGGTCTATACAATATTTGTCCTTTTGCTTCTGACTAATATCACTCAGCATAATGCCTTCCAGGTTGCTCCATGTTATGAAATGTTTCACACATTCATCACTGTTCTTTATCGATGCGTAGTATTCCATTCTGTGAATATACCACAATTTATTCAACCAATCATCCGTTGATGGGCACCTTGGTTGCTTCCAGCTTTTTGCTATTGCAAACAGTGCTGCAATAAACATGACTGTGCATCTATCCGTTCGTGTAAAGGCTCTTATTTCTCTAGGATATATTCTGAGAAGTGGGATTTCTGGGTCCTATGGTAGTTATGGTAGTTCTATTTGTAACTTTTTTAGGAAATGCCAAATTGATTTTCAAAATGGTTGTACCATTTTACTTTCCCACCAGCAGTGTAGAAGTGTTCCAATCTCTCCACAACCTCTCCAACATTTATTATTTTGTGTTGTTTTGGACTAATGCCAGCCTTGTTGGAGTGAAATGGAATTTCATCGAGTTTTAATTTGCATTTCTCTAATGGCTAATGATCGAGAGCATTTCCTCATGTATCTGTTAGCTGCCTGAATATTTTCTTTAGTGAAGTGTGTGTTCATATCCTTTGCCAAATTTTTAATTGGGTTGTTTCTCTTTTTGTGGTTAATTTTTAACAGAATCATATCAATTTTAGAGATCAGGCGCTATTCAGAGATGTCATACATGAAAATTTTTTCCCAGTCTGTATGTGGTCCTTTTACTCTTTTGGTGAAGTCTTTAGATGAGCGTAGGTGTTTGATTTTTAGGAGCTCCCAGTTATCTGGTTTCTCTTCGTCATTTTTGGTAATGTTTTATATTCTGTTTACTCCTCGTATTAGAGCTTCTAACGTTGTCCCTATTTTTTCTTCCATAATCTTTATTGTTTTAGTCTTTATGTTTAGGTCCTTGATCCACTTGCAGTTAGTTTTTGTGCATGGTGTGAGGTATGGGTCCTGTTTCATTTCTTTGCAAATGGATATCCAGTTATGCCAGCACCATTTGTTAAAAAGACTATCTTTTCCCCAATTAACTGACACTGGGCCTTTGTCAAATGTCAGCTGCTCATATGTGGATGGATTTATATCTGGGTTCTCAATTCTGTTCCATTGGTCTATGTGCCTGTTGTTGTACCAGTACCAGGCTGTTTTGACTACTGTGGCTGTATAATAGGTTCTGAAATCAGGTAGAGTGAGGCCTCCCACTTTCTTCTTCTTTTTCAGTAGTGCTTTATTTATCCGGGGCTTCTTTCCCTTCCATATGAAGTTTCTGATTTGCTTCTCCATTACATTAAAAAAAGTCGTTGGAATTTGGATCGGAAATGCATTGTATGTATAGATAGCTTTTGGTAAAATAGACATTTTTACTATGTTAAGTCTTCCTATCCATGAGCAAGGCATGTTTTTCCACTTATGTAGGTCCATTTTAGTTCCTTGCACTAGTACTTTGTAGTTTTCTTTGTATAGGTCTTTTATATCTTTGGTAAGATTTATTCCTAAGTATTTTATCTTCTTGGGGGCTATTGTAAATGGTATTGAGTTGGTGATTTCCTCTTCGATGTTCTTTTTGTTGATGTAGAGGAATCCAATTGATTTTTGTGTGTTTATCTTGTAACCTGAAACTCTGCCGAACTCTTCTATTAGTTTCAGTAGTTTTCTGGAGGATTCCTTAGGGTTTTCTGTGTATGAGATCATGTCATCTGCAAATAGAGATAATTTTAATTCTTCCTTGCCAATCTGGATGCCCCTTATTTCTTTGTCTAGCTGAATTGCTCTGGCTAGGACCTCCAACACAATGTTGAATAAGATCGGTGATAAAGGGCATCTTTGTCTGGTTCTCGTTCTCAAGGGAAATGCTTTCATGTTCTCTCCATTTAGGATGATGTTGGCTGTTGACTTTGTATAAACGCCCTTTATTATGTTGAGGAATTTTCCTTGAATTCCTATTTTGCTGAGAGTTTTTATCATGAATGGGTGTTGGACTTTGTCAAATGCCTTTTCTGCATCAATTGATAAGATCATGTGGTTTTTATCTTTTGTTTTATTTATATGATGGATTGCAATAGTTGTTTTTCTAAAGTTGAGCCAACCTTGCATTCCTGGTATAAATCCCACTTGGTCCTGCTGGATTAGTTTTTTGATATGTTGTTGAATTCTATTGGCTAGAATTTTGTTGAGGATTTTTGCATCTATGTTTATGAGGAACATAGGTCCGTAATTTACTTTTTTTGTGGTGTCTTTACCTGGTTTTGGTATCAGGGATAAGGTGGCTTCATAGAATGAGTTAGGTTGTATTCCATCATTTTCTATGCTCTGAAATACCTTTAGTAGTAGTGGTGTTAACTCTTCTCTGAAAGTTTGGTAGAACTCTGCAGTGAAGTAGTCCGGACCAGGGCTTTTTTTGTTGCGAGTTTTTTGATTACCTTTTCAATCTCTTTTTTTGTTATGGGTCTATTTAGTTGTTCTACTTCTGATTGTGTTAGTTTAGGTAGGTAGTGTGTTTCTAGGAATTCATCCATTTCTTCTAGGTTTGCAAATTTGTTAGAGTACAATTTTTCATAATAATTTGATATGATTCTTTTAATTTCATTTGGGTCTGTTGTGATATGGCCCATCTCATTTTTTTTTCGGGTTATTTGTTTTCTTTCCTGTATTGTTTTAGTCAGTCTGGCCAATGGTTTATCAATTTTATTAATTTTTTCAGAGAATCAGCTTTTGCCTTTGTTAATTCTTTCAACTGTTTTTCTGTTCTCTAAATCATTTAATTCTGTGCTAATTTTTATTATTTGTTTTTTTCTGGTGGCTGATGAATCCTTTCGTTGTTCCCTTTCTATTTGTTCAAGTTGTAGGGACAGTTCTCTGATTTTGGCTCTTTCTTCTTTATGTACGTGTGCATTTATTGATATAAACTGACCTCTGAGCACTGCTTTTGCAGTGCCCAGAGTTTTTGATAGGAAGTGTTTTCATTCTCGTTACATTCTATGAATTTCTTTATTCCCTCCTTAATATCTTCTATAACCCAGTCTTTTTTGAGCAGGGTATTTTTCAGTTTCCTAGTATTTGATTTCTTTTCCCTGATTTTTCTGTTATTGATTTCTACTTTTATGGCCTTGTGGTCTAAGAAGGTGCTTTGTAATATTTCGATGTTTTGGATTCTGCAAAGGTTTGTTTTATGACTTAATATGTGATCTGTTCTAGAGAATGTTCCATGTGCACTAGAAAAAAAATTGTGCTTTGCAGCTTTTGGGTGGAGTGTTCTGTATAGGTCTATGAGGTAAAGCTGGTTGATTGCAGCAATTAGATCTTCTGTGTCTCTATTGAGCTTCTTACTGGAAGTCCTATCCTTCTCCAAAAGTGGCGTATTGAAGTCTCCTACTATAATTGCGGAGGTGTGTATCTCACTGTTCAAACTCGTTAAAGTTTGTTTTATGTATCTTGCAGCCCTGTCATTGGGTACATAATTGTTTAATATGGTTATATCTTCCTGGTTAATTGTCCCTTTAATCATTATGTAGTGTCCTTCTGTATCCTTTGTCGTGGATTTAACTTTAAATCTATTTTGTCAGAAATTATTATTGCCACTCCTGCGCTTTTTTGATTGTTGTTTGCTTGATATTTTTTTTTCCATCCTTTGAGCTTTACTTTGTGTCTCTAAGTTTAAGGCGTGTCTCTTCTAGGCAGCATATAGACAGATTGTGTTTTTTTAATCCAGTCTGTGACTCTGTGTCTCTTGATTGGTGCATTTAGTCCATTTACATTCAGCATAATTATAGATAAGTATGAGTTTAGTGCTGTCATTTTGATGCTTTTTGTGTGTGTTGTTGACATTTTCATTTTTCCGCTTACCTTTTTTGCTGAGAAGTTTTTTTTGTAAATTGTGTTTTCCTGATTTTCATAATAGTTGAATTTATTTTTGCTGAGTTGTTATGTTTTTCTTCCTTTTTATTTTGAAGTATGTAATTGTTAGACGTCTTTGTGGTTACCTTAATATTTACCCCTATTTCTCTGAGTAAAAACCTAACTTGTATCATCCTATATCGCCTTGTTTTCCTCTCCATATGGAAGATCTAGGCGTCCTGTATTTAGTCTCTCTCTTTTTATTATTGTAATCTTTTACATAATGACTTCAATGATCCCCTGTTTTGAGTATTTTTTTTCTTTTTTAAATTAATCTTATTTTGTTTTTGTGATTTCCCTATTTGAGTTGATTTCAGGATGTTCTGTTCTGTGACCTTGTGTTGTATTGGTATCTGATATTATTGATTTTTTGACCAATTTCCTTTAGTAATTGTTCTAGCTTTGGTTTCATTTTTGCAAATTCTCTAAGCTTGAGTTTATCTGTAAATGTTTTAACATCACCTTCATATTTAAGAGAGAGTTTTGTTGGATATGTGAGTTTTGGCTGGCAATTTTCCTCCTTCAGTGCTCTACATATGTCATCCCATTGTCTTCTTGTCTGCATGGTTTCTGCTGAGTAGTCTGAACTTAATCTTATTGATTCTTCTTTGTAGGTGACTTTTCTTTTATCCCTGGCTGCTTTTAAAATTTTCTCTTTATGTTTGGTTTTGGCAAGTTTGATGATAATATGCCTTGGTGATTTTCTTTTTGGATCTGTCTTATATGGGGTTCGATGAGCATCTTGGATAGATATCCTTTCGTCTTTCATGATTCCAGGGAAGTTTTCTGTCAACAGATCTTCAACTATTCTCTCTGTATTTTCTGTTATCCCTCCCTGTTCTGGAACTCCAATCACACACAAGTTATTCTTCTTGATAGACTCCCACATGATTCTTAGGGTTTCTTCATTTTTTTTTGAATTATTTTATCTGATTTTTCTTCAACTATATAAAACTTTTTTTTTTTATATTGGTGTCAATTGCCTTATCCTTCACGTCCCCCACTCTGCATTCCAATTGCTCGATTCTGCTCCTCTGACTTCCTATTGAGTTGTCTAATTCTGTAATTTTAATGTTAATCTTTTGGATTTCTGAATGCTGTCTCTCTATGGATTCTTGCAGCTTATTAATTTTTCCACTCTGTTCTTGAATAATCTTTTTGATTTCTTCAACTGCTTTATCAGTGTGCTCCTAGGCTTTTTCTGTAGATTGCCTTATTTCATTTCTGAGGTCATCCCTGATGTCTTGAAGCATTCTGTATATTAGTTTTTCGTATTCTGCATCTGGCAATCCCAGGATTGTATCTTCATTTGGGACAGATTTTGATTCTTTAATTTGGGGTTTTGTAGAGCCAATCATGGTCTGCTTCTTTATGTGATTTGATTTCAACTGCTTTCTTCAAGCTATCTATAAAATATTGTAATGATTTACTTTATATTTGCTCACTGAGTCTTATTTTCTTGTTTTGTTTTGTTTGAATATACCCAGATGGGCTACTAGATTGAGCTGTCTTGATTTTTGTAGCCTTTGAATCATTTATGTCCTATTACTAGCTGGTTTGAGCTCTTACCAGATATATAAGCCTAAGAGTCCATTCACTATTCTTGAATAGAACCAGCTTAGGTGTTCTGATTTTGGGTCACCAAGTTTGTGGTGTAGACTGTCACCTATTAACTTAAAGGAGTAGTGGTGATAGTTGTGTGCACCAGATTCTAGTAGTGGCAGAAAGTCACACTCCACAGAGGGCAGGATGCTGACAGCCTTTCCCCAAGTGCCAGTGAGGTAGGTGTGTCTCTATTGCTAGAGCACATTGGTGGGTGGGCTCTGCAGCTGTACGTTAGTTACCCAATGTTTTTACCTCTAACGATTGGTAGGCATCACTATCCTCAGACCCCTTAAGCAGGTGGCTAGGCTGTTTAGGTGGAGCTTCAGCCCTCAGTTCCCTGCTGTGGATCAGTGAGGGCTCTGTTTAATAGGTAGAGAGGTATCAGACCTCAAAACTTGCCTTTTCACTGCTCTGCTGAAACAATTACAGTCAGATCTCTATCAGAATTGACTTTACATTATAATAGCCACCTTGTTCCCTGTAGGGATGAAAGCCAAATACTGTGGCTCTCATATGCTTGACTGGAGCTGGTTCTGTATTTTTATTCCATTTAGGGAAGTCAGTGAAGGATTTTTCCTTCCTGGGTTTTTAATTGCTCGTTCTCTCAGACCAAGAGAATGGGCTAGGGAAAAAAAAAGAAAAAAAACCCACAGAGCACTTCACTCCCTGGCCCAGGAAATTCCAATGTTAATGACGCTGCCTGGGACAGGGAGGGAAGGGATCAGTAGGAGAGAGTAGGGAGCTACTTATCTTGCTTTATGATGACTGTTTTATCTGAGATTCCAGAGGGGTGTGTAGCCTGTGTGCCCTGGCTGGTTTTAGATTGCCCCGGAGGGTCAGGCCTGAGTCCCATGCTTGTGCTGTCACAGAAAGCTGTTATCGGCTTCTCCACTCCTAGTCCACAGCCCAGGGCCAAGGTTTTCTGGCTGGGGCGCTGCACTCCAGGCTCCAAAACCAGTGGCTGCTTCCCTGTGATTTCTCCTCCTGTCAGCCGCATAGTTGTGTAGCCTGCGTGCACTGGCTGGGTTTCTGCCGTGGGTACTTCGGGGGCCAGGGATGCATCCCGTGCTTGCACCATCTCAGGAAGCTGTGCTCAACTCCTCTGACCTTAGTCCAAAGCGTGGAGCCAAAGTTTTCTGACTGGGACGCTAGCTCCAGGCTCCAAAAACAGTCGTTGCTTCCCTGTGGTTTCTCGTTCTCTTGTCAGCCACATCAGTGTGCAGCCTGCTTGCCCTGGCTGAGTCTCTACCAAGGTTACTCCAAGGGGTTAGAGGTTAGGGCTGCGTCCCATGCTTACCCCATCTCAGTAAGCCGCTATCAGCCCCACCACCCTGGCACCAGGGAACCACGAGGGCTCAAGGCTGTGAAGTGGATCACCAGTTCCAGAAGTGGTTGCTGCTTCAGGGAGCAGTTTTTCACTCCCCTGTCACTCAGGTCAACTCCTTAGTTCTGTGTTTGATGGTCAGGGTTCATAGATTGTCATGTATGTGATTGATTCACTTTGTTTTTCCAAGTCTTTGTTTCAAGAGGGATCCATGGTAGCTTCTATCTCGTCAGCCATCTTGGCTCCACCTCCTAGTGGTCCTTTTTTTTTAGGTGTTCTATCTATAACTGAAGAAACCCTGCTGACGTAGTGGTTAAGTGCTATATGGCTGCTGCCCAAAGGGTCAGCAGTTCAAATCTGCCAGGCGCTTCCAGGAAACTCTATGGGGCAGTTCTACTCTGTCTTATAGGGTAGCTATGAGTCAGAATCAACTCGACAGCACTGAATTTGGTTTTAGGTTTTATCTATAATTGAAAGTGGTGTGTTGAAGTCTCCTACTATTATCGTGGAGTTGTTGATTTCTCCTTTCATGTTATTCAGGATTTGTTTCATGTATTTCGATGCATTGTTGTTAGGTGCATATATATTTATAATTGTTAGTCTTCTTGGTGGATTAGCCTTTCTATTATTATGCAGTATCTTTCTTTATCTCTTGAAATAGATTTTGATTTAAAATATCCATTGTCTAATATCAGTATGACCACTCCTTCTCATTTTTGTTTACTGGTTGCATGGAATATTTTTTTCATCTTTTTATTTTCAGTCTGTTTGTACCCTTATGTCTAAGATGGGTTTCTTGTAGTCAGCAAAAAGTCACATTTTTTTGTTTGTTTTAATTCACTGTGCCACTCTGCCTTTTGTATGGAGCATTTAGGCCACTTACGTTAAAAGTTATTACTGAAAGCAGTATCTAACTCACTCAGTTTGCTATTTGTTTTTTTAATGTTTCATATCTTCTTTGTTTTTTTTAATTTTTCTGTTTATATTTGGCTGCTTTCTTGTGATAGGAAACCCTGGCGGCATAGTGGTTAAGTGCTACGGCTGCTAACCAAAGGGTTGGCAGTTTGAATCTGCCAGGTGCTCCTTGGAAACTCTATGGGGCAGTTCTGTTCTGTCGTATAGGGTTGCTATGAGTCAGAATCAACTCTACGGCAGTTGGTTTTTTTTGTTGTTGTTTCTTGTGATGAGCCTTTTTTGCTTTCTTCCTTCTTTTTTTCTAATGTTTTTTCTTGGTGATTTCTTAGTGGTTACCACATACATTAACGAAGGCACTGGGTTCTGGACCATATATATTATATCATACAACTTAATTGCAACAAAGTTTAACATATGAACAACAGTTAATACACAACCTTAACATGATAAACCTATTCCTGATATGTTCCTCTCTCTCTCTCATTTATTTCTTTATTTATTTTTCCCATGTATAAAAAAAAAAAAAAATTATTTAATGCTCTTGCCTTTCTATTTGAAGTGCACCCTTGGGTAATACTTGCAAAGCTGATCTAGTAGTCAAAAATTCTCAGAGCTTCTGTTTGTAAATGTCTTGATTCCCCCCTCATTTTTGAATGAGAACTTTCCTTTGTAAAGAATTCTTGATTAGCAATTGTTTTTGTTCAGTACTTTATACAAGTCACTACATTTTCTCCTGGCCTTTAGAGATTCTGGGGAGAAATCTGCACTGATTCTTACGAAAGCCCCTTGGTCTGTTATATTGCATTTTTGTCTTGCTGCTTTCAGATTTATCCCCTTGTATTTGGGTTTCAAGAATTTTATTGGGGTATGGCGTAAAGTTGATCTTTTCGTGTCTCTTCTAACTGATGTTCGTATAGCTTCCTGTTTTTGAAGACTCGGTTCTCTGTTCAATTCTGGGATATTCTTTCTGATTATCTGTTGGAAAATTGTTTCTATACTTTTATTGTTGTCATGGTGCTCAGGGATTCCAATAATTTTAATGTTAGATTTCTTAATTGTATCCCATATAACCTCTTGGGTTTGTGTGATTTTCTTCTTTTTTCTCTTGAGATCTGAGTAGCTGAGCACTTAACCACTGTGCTACCAGGGCTACTTTGAGACTCGATAAGTTCAGTTATTTTGTCTTCTAGTTAATTTATTCTTTCTTCTGTCTGTTCAACTCCATTGAGTGTTTTTCTCGCTTTTTCTATTTCAGTAGCTTTACTCTCCCGTTCCAGTAGTTCTATGTTTTTCCTCATGTTTTCAATTTCTTTGTTAAGTCTCTCATTTTTTTCCTTCATTTGTTTTCTGTTGCTGCTAGTTTGTTTTCTGTGTCCTTTTTGCTTTCTTTAAACATATTTAGCACCATAGTCTGAAAATTATCCATTATTTGCATTATTCTTGCCTCTACTAAAGACTTTGCCCCTTCTTCATGTTTTGCTTTTGATTGGTCATTTTTCTCTTGTGATTTTGTGTGTTTTATTGTTTTTTGTTGACCTTGGGCCACTTTATCTTTTTTTTTTTTTAATTTTGTATTGTGGTTGTTGTGAGAAAATTTTCTGAGTGGATGCCTTGGTGGTACAGTAGCCAAGTGCCTGGCTGCCAACTAAAAGACCAGAACCTGCACCCATCAGCTGCTCTGCAGAATGATACAGCATCCCACCTCTGCAGGGTCTTATGACCCTGAGAACCCCATGGGGAAGCTCTACCCCTCCCCACAGGTTCACTATGAGTCACAATCAACACAGCAACAGTGGGTTTGGTATTTTCTCCTGAGAACAATAGAGGGCATGCTTATCCTTAGTTTTTTTTTTTTCAGTGCTGATCTAGACGCTTCATCTCTGGAATTCAATGGGCATGCACCAGACAGTGTATTTGAGCTTATCACAGACTCTGATATAAGCAGTGGGTCTAGGCTTTCTTGTGGCAAAGGTGGGTAGGGCTCTCTACGTCTTTCCTTCATTGGTGCCCCTTCACAGGTTCTCTCACAGTGTCCCACTGTAGGCAGGGAGATAGCCGTTTCTCTCTGTGTTGTTGTCTGTCAGAAGTATTCCCCTTACTCTGTGCCCTTGCACACTTTCTACTTTTGTTTCCCAACGTCCTCTTCCTGCTACGTATTTTCAGAAGTACCCTGTGCTATTTTTTTTACAGCTACATGTAAAAAGAAATTGGCATAGAGGGGCTTATTAAAATGCATAGTGGGGAGAGGGTGTGGTTGGCAAACAAACATAGAAGGCTTGTGTCACTTGCATAACAATAAGGTAATATTGTTTCAATATGTTCACTACTTCCATTAAACCATCCTCAATAATGACACCATTAGGGTTTCTCTATAGTTTTTATTTCCTTTGGAATAAATCTAAACTTTTTATTTTGTTATGTATGACTCTTCATTATTCTGCTCTTGACAACATTTCAAGGTTTAGCTCTATCCTCTCTTTCTCATCTACCTACTCTTCATTCATATTGAAATATTCAAATTCTGTAAAATATGTCATATGGTATAGGATTTCTTCATGACTGACCAAGTGGCTTTCATTCTTTCTGGTTTCTCTCTCGAAACCACTTGAGCATGGATAAATTCCAACCAATATTTAAGAGCCATTACATGGAGAATCTTTTCTGGCATATTTTTTCTATTCTGCCAAGGCTAGATTATATGCCCTTTTTCTAATGACCTTCATCTCTCATGCACAAGAATTATTACAAAAGTTTCCATTTTCTTGTCCACAAAATTTTCATTTACTTGCCCATCTTATGAAATCTTAGATGTTCCTATCTGTAAAATTCATAGGATAGTTTATTTTCTAGGCATATACAAGTATATCGATAATTGAATAAAATAACATTTATTGATAATTAATATAATGGAGTCTGAAAACCAATAACCAAATAAATATGCAGGCATTCTTGAACATGCACAAGGGATTTCTAAGATCACTAATGTAGTTCTGAAAGATAAAAAAAAGTAACAAGTGTAGAATATGGAAGATAAAATAATTTTATAGATATTCTCTATTGCTAGAAAAAGAATACATAAATGTGAATGTAGTCTACATAAGTTTACAATCATAGGTATGGTTGGTGTGCGGAATTTAAATGGGAATGTTTTGCTCAGTAATGCCGTTGTTAGTTGCTGCCATGTTGGCTCTAACTCCTGGCAACATTATGCAGAACAGAATGAAATCTTGCCCAGTCCTGCACCATATTCATGATCATTGTTATGCCTGAGTTTGTTGTTATGGCTATTGTATGATGATGCCCAACCTAGGGGACTCTTCTATCAACATTATATTCAACAATATTCTGTTGTGATCCATAAGGTTTTCACTGGCGAATTTTCAAAGTAAATCATCCTACTCTGTTTTAGTCTGGAAGCTTCACTGAACTTTGAGCACTACAGGTGACCCTACTGGTATTTAAAATACTGGTAGCATGGTTTCCAGTACCACAGTAACACGTAAGCTACCATAGTATGACAAAATAACAGTTGTCTGTGGCCAGTAATACGTTGGGCCTAAAAATAAGCTTTATTAATTTGTGGCAAAAAAAGATTGCTTTAGACTGGTGCATCTGCATGGCATTGGTGGTAGGTAGACAGTAGATGGGGATGGAATCAAATGGATATTTGAAGTCAAAATATAAATTATAAATTTGGCTATTCCATGGCTTCAGAGGAATTGGCCCTCAGTTTCATCTCAAGAGTATAGTGTCAGATACTGATTTCAACAATGCAATTTTGTTGAAGAAATGTACCCTCTTGATTGAATATTGCATATATTCTTTATGATGTCCAGACTGAGCAGTTTCAATGAGCACCTTTGGCCATTCATATAATGCTAATAAAGATTACTGGCATATTATTCTATTTATTGACGCTTTGAACCCTAAATTATTGTTTGCTTAAATATAACTCAAAAACTCTAATATAAATGTAAATATAAGGGCTATTTATGACAGCTCGAATTTTTTCTTCAGTTCTTTCAGCTTGAGAAATGCCGAGCGTGTTCTTCCCTTTTGGTTTTCCATCTCCAGATGTTTGCACATGTCATTATAATACTTTATTTTGTCTTCTCGAGAGGCCCTTTGAGCAAGTTTTAGAGTCTCCTCTGACATCCTCCTTGGTCTTTTCTTTCTTTCCTGTCTTTTCAGTGACCTCTTGCTTTCTTCATGGATGATATCCTTGATGTCATTCCACAACTCGTCTGGTATTCAGTCACTAGTGTTCAATGCATCAAATCTATTCTTCAGATGGTCTCTAAATTCAGGTGGGATATATTCAAGGTCATATTTTGGCTCTCGTGGACTTGCTCTGATTTTCTTCAGTTTCAGCTTGAACTTGCATATGAGCAATTAATGGTCTGTTCCACAGTCGGCCCCTGGCCTTGTTCTGACTGATGATATTGAGCTTTTCCTTTGTATCTTTCCACAGATGTAGTCATTTTGATTTCTGCATGTTCCATCTGGCGAGGTCCATGTGTATAGTCGCCGTTTATGTTGGTGAAAGAAGGTATTTGCAATGGAGAAGTCGTTGGTCTTGCAAAATTCTATCATTCGATCTCTGGCATTGTTTCTATCACCAAGGCCATATTTTCCAAAGACTGATCCTTCTTTTTCTCCAACTTTCACATTCCAATCACCAGTAATTATCAATGCATCTTGATTACATGTTTGATCAATTTCAGACTGTAGCAACTGATAAAATTCTTCTATTTCTTCATCTTTGGCCCTAGTGGTTGGTACATAAATTTGAATAATAGTCATATTAACTGATCTTCCTTGTAGGCGTATGGATATTATCTTATTACTGACAGGGTTGTAGTTCAGGATAGATCTTGAAAAGTTCTTTTTGATGATGAATGCAACACCATTGCTCTTTGAGTTGTCATTCCCAGCATAGTAGACTATATGATTGTCCGATTCAAAATGGCCAATACTAGTGCATTTCAGCTCACTAACGCCTAGGATATTGATGTTTATGTGTTCCATTTCATTTTTCGATGATTTCCAATTTTCCTAGATTCATACTTCGTACATTCCGGGTTGTGATGATTAATGGACATTTGCAGCTGTTTCTTCTCATTTTGAGTCTTGCCACATCAGCAAATGAAGGTCCTGAAAGCTTTAATCCATCCACATCATTAAGGTTGACTCTACTTTGAGGAGGCAGCTCTTCCCCAGTCATCTTTTGAGTGCCTTCCAACCTGGGGGGCTCATCTTCCAGCACTATATCAGACAATGTTCCGTTGCTATTCATAAGATTTTCACTGCTTAATGCTTTTCAGAAGTAGACGGCCGGGTCCTCCTCCCTAGGCTGTCTTAGTCTGGAAGCTCAGCTGAAATCTTAAATGATGCAGGAAGAATCAAAAGCAGATGAAAGGAATACACAGAGTCATTATACCAAAAAGAATTAGTCGATTTTCAACCATTTCAAGAGGTGGCATATGATCAGGAGCCGAATGTACTCAAGAAGAAGTCCGAGCTGCTCTGAAGGCATTGGCGAAAAACAAGTCTCCAGGAATTGATGGAATATCAATTGAGATGTTTCCACAAACAGATGCAGCACTGGAGGTGCTCACTCATCTATGCCAAGAAATATGGAAGACAGATTCCTGGCCAACTGACTGGAAGAGATCCATATTTATGCCTATCCCCAAGAAAGGTGATCCAACCGAATGTGGAAATTATAGAACAGTATCATTAATATCACACGCAAGCAAAATTCTACTGAAGATCATTCAAAAATGGCTGCAGCAGTATATCGACAGGGAGCTGCCAGAAGTTCAGGCTGGTTTCAGAAGAGGTTGTGGAACCAGAGATATCATTGCTGATGTCAGATGGATCCTGGCTGAAAGCAGAGAATACCAGAAGGATGTTTACCTGGGTTTTATTGATTATGCAAAGGCATTTGACTGTGTGGATCATAACAAACTATGGATAACACTGAGAAGAATGGGAATTCCAAAACACTTAATTGTGCTCATGAGGAACCTTTACATAGATCAATAGGCAGTAGTTCCGACAGAACAAGGGGATACTGATTGGTTTAAAGTCAGGAAAGGTGTGCATCAGGGTTGTATTCTTCCACCATACCTATTTAATCTGTATGCTGAACAAATAATACGAGAGGCTGGACTACATGAAGAAGAATGGGGCATCAAGATTGGAGGAAGACTCATTAACAACCTGCGTTATGCAGAGGACACAGCCTTTTTTGCTGTAAGTGAAGAGGACTTGAAGCACTTATTAATGAAGATCAAAGACCACAGCCTTCAGTATGGATTACACCTCAACATAAAGAAAACAAAAATCCTCACAACTGGACCAATGAGCAACATCATGATAAATGGAGAAAAGATTGAAGTTGTCAAGGATTTCATTTTACTTGGATCCACAATCAACACCCATGGAAGCAGCAGTCAAGAAATCAAAAGACACATTGCATTGGGTAAATCTGCTGCAAAGGACCTCTTCAAAGTGTTGAAGAGCAAAGATGTCACCCTGAAGACTAAGGTACGCCTGACCCAAGCCACAGTATTTTCAATCCCATCATATGCATGTGAAAGCTGGACAATGAATAAGGAAGATGGAAGAAGAGTTAACGCCTTTGAATTGTTGTGTTGGTGAAGAATATTGAATATACCATGGACTGCCAAAAGAAGGAACAAATCTGTCTTGGAAGAAGTACAACCAGAATGCTCCTTAGAAGCAAGGGTAGCGAGACTGCGTCTTACATACTTTGGACATGTTGTCAGGGGGGATGAGTCCCTGGAGAAGGACATCATGCTTGGTGAGGTGGATTGACACAGTGGTTGCAACAATGAGCTCAAGCATAACAACGATTGTAAAGATGGCGCAGGACCGGGCAATGTTTCGTTGTGTTGTGCATAGGGTCGCTATGAGTTGGAACCGACTTGACGGCACCTAACAACAACAACAACATTTATGACAGCTGCTTCAATTGTAAAACAATGCATAATGAAAATGTATCAATGAACAAGCAAAAACAGAAAAAAAGTTTACTCCATAGGTATGAGATGAAAATTAAATGAATTGTTTTGTATCCCTATGAAAACTTGTTCATCTATAATTAGATTTTGAAAAATGTTGCATCGTTATACTTCAAAATCATTCAAAACCTAGCACTTTCAATGAAGAAATAACAAGTAATATAGTCTGAATAAAAATTTTCTAATTTTTATTTTCTCTTTTAGTGAAAAATTATTTAAATGCATCATAAAATTCAATTTAGTGATGTCACTATTTGTGGAAAAACAGAAACAAAATCTGGTATCTCTATTCATTTAAAATGTTATTGTAATGAATGCTAATCACCATAATGGAATCTGGACCTTGGCAGTCTTCATCTCCATGAATAGAGTGAAACTGATGCTTCATATAAGCCAGAGCCTGTTCATTCTGTGGTATATACCACATTTTGTAAACAATACCTTCAAACTTTAAAATATAACTTGTTCATACTTTGTAATTATCTATTAAAAACTCCTAATAATTTGTCAGCTTAAATTGCATTTTTATATATATGGATTCATTGAAAAATATTGTTGTTTGTTGGATAAACATTTCTGATCCTTTTTTTCCCAATGGTTAGTGGCAGTTATACTTGAATGTCAAATCTCATTATCTGGTAATAGTGATGAGGTTAATTTTTTTTTAAATAACAAAAAATAATGGTGGTCTCTGATGTCTCCCAACTTGCCTATATATTGATATGCATGCACACACACACACAGCATGTGTATGCCACACAAATACACTCAAGGCTGAGGTTTAACAGACTGTGCCGTTTCCTACTTTTATTTACATTGGTAAATAAGAAGATAGGTGATGCAAGATAGTTTTTAGGAGCTCATTTGTTTGAATTAGAATGCCATAATATTCCCAAGTAAGAAATATGCAAGTATCATCTTTAACAAGATTCATTTTTTTTCCCCATAGCTAAAAGTACAAGAAAATAGGCAGGGCCTAAAAAAATATATGGGTGACAAATATCCTGTGTTTACACAAATAATGCACACCTTCTGAGCTCGTTTGGCAGCTGCTCAGCCCCCAAACCCGTGAGGTAGTTTCATAAGCACCACTATGCCAGCTTTTTTTTTTTTCCTTTTTGCTGTAGGAGGATTGGCATAGCAAGCTTAGGAAGATACCTCACTGGGAGGACGCAGTTGGCCAACAAACATGCAAGATGCCTGTTATTCGAGCAAAAATACAGTATGTCTGAAAGCATGAGGTAAAGGGAAATATAATTTTATAATGTTTGAAAGAACTTTTGGAATTAATTATAAAGCTATAATTTTGGCTATATAAAATTATAAACAAAAAGATACAAATCTGTGAAAATATATTGTGAATATATATTAAAATTTCTAAAATTTAACTTAAGCTACAGAAAACTATAAGCATAAGAGGTGACAACTACATGAATGCTTGAATGTCAATCCGTATAATATTCCTGAGATTAATTTTTTTTGTCGATGGAAATAAATGAGAGTATGTCATATTGAAAATAATTTCAATAAATATTTTAAGCAAATTTTCAATTTTTCCCTTTGTATTTTGAAAAATGACATGTAACTTACATGAAATATATAAGGTGCAATCAAATGGAGCAAGAACACCATGCAGTGGTTTTTTTTTTCACAATAAAGCACACTGCTGTTGAACCCCAAAGAAATACACTCATAAAGCTATAGAAATAGTACTCAATATTGGTAAAATAAGGTAATTTTATTAATAGTAAGCTTTATTTTTGAGATATATATCCAATATAATAAATACATATAGTACTATTTTTTGTGTATATGTAGGTGTATGTGAGTGTGTTATTACCAGCAGGAAAATCCAGTAACACACTCAACACCAATTTTGGCATGACTGCCAGAAATTTCTCGCACTGCTCCAGCTGCTATTTGTGGCACTAGCCTGGACATCATCTGACTGGCAGGACAGGAGACCTCAGATCTCTCTTTGCTTTCCCCAAGACTGTCTACCCATCACCGCCATTACTGTTCTTAGTCAAAGCATGACAATCTGTCCAAGAAATCACTAATTTCGTTATTCTCCACATTTCTTTTTACCTCAGTCACAAAAAAATAGCCCTAGTATCTCAGAACATTTCTCAAATTTTATTCCAGTTTCATAGGATCTGGCTAATAGAGAAGATCAGTAATAATAGTCCTTCCTCCCACCTCCACAACCATCCACATTTCCCCCTGAAACTTTTTAGCTTTTTCTCAGCTTAACAACTTATAACTTTAACTATTTCTTCTCAAATTTTGTTTCGATCTCTGCTGAATACCTGAAATAAGATGCTTCCCTAAGCGTATTGTTTCTTCTGCATTTGTCTCAGCGCTTTAACAAGTGATGACACATAAATGTTCCAGCTACATTTTCCATCTATAGGGTCACGATGAGTCGGAATCGACTCGACTGCACTGGGTTTTTTTGGGGAGGTTTATTGGCAGGTGTTTGAAGCACTTCAATACATTCTGGCATAATAGCGAACACTTGGCCAATTGTCTAAAAAAACAAGGAAGGTGGTCAGTATCACATTTAACTGTGGAAAGCCATTCTGTGAGGTATGCTTCCTGGAGGAGAGATTGTGTGAGACTTTTGTGTCTTTTGGCTTCTGTACAGTGAGATAAGGCTTAAAAAAATTTTTTTTTTTAATCCCCTTTGTGGTAGTGGGAAAGTACAGCTACTGGTATTCAGAAATATTCAACTAAATGTGTTATTTTTGGGATGAAAACAGTTTGTGACAAACTTCCTGGGTCATGCTACCAGTATGTACCGTGTGTGTGATGTGATTCATGGAATATGCAGCCAATATGGCTCACTTGCAATTGGCACCTCATTTTTTTCAAATAATAAAAAAAAACTACCAACAAACAATGGATCAGCATTCATTTTATTAGATAGGCAGATAGATGACAGATAGACAGACAGATGCCATGGAGTCAACTTTGACTTTGACTCATAGTGACCTTATGTATACAACAGGACAAAATTTTGTTTGGTCCTGTGTCATTCTAATGATCATGAGCTCATTTAAGTCCATTCTTGCAGCTCTTGTTAAAAATCACAGCATCACCAAAAAATTCAAAGAAAAAAATTTACTCATGAAAAGGTTAAGGAGGGTTTATATTATACACCATACCTCCTTTGCCACCGCTTCTGAAAGCAGGCAGGCAGGGACGCAGGGAGGCAGGGAAGCAGGCAGGGAGGTGGGCAGGCGGGCAGGCGGGCAGGCAAGACAGATAAACAGATAGATGATAGATAGATGATAGATGATGATAGATAGATAAATAGATAGATAGATAGATAGATGATAGATAGATAGATAGATAGATAGATAGATGATAGATAGATAGATAGATAGATGATAGATAGATGATAGATAGACAGATGATAGATAGATGATAAGTGATTGATAGATAGATAGATGACAGATAGATATATGATAGATAGATATATGATAGATAGATAGATGATGATAGATAGATAGATAGATGATAGATAGATAGATAGATAGATAGATAGATAGATAGATAGATAGATAGATAGATAGATAGATAGATAGATAGATGATAGATAGATAGACAGATAGACAGATAGATAGATGATATAGACGGATGGATGGATGGATGATAGAGAGAGAGATGATAGAGAGACAGATAAACAGACAAACAGATAGATGCCACGGAGTCGATTTTGACTTTGACGCATAGTGACGTTATGTACAACAGAACAAAATGTTGTGTGGCCCTGTATCATTCTCATGATCGCCGGCAGGTTTGAGTCCATCCTTGCAGCTATTGTGTGAAATCATCTCACCCTTACTGGCCCTCTACGTCACCAGACATGATGTCCTCCTCTGGAGACTGATCCCTCAATGTTCAAAGCAAGCAAGTTAGACAATGTTATGTTGGGATCCATAAGGTTTTCACTGGCTAATTTTTGGAAGTAGATTTCCAGGCTTTCCTTCCTACTCTTAGTCTGGAAGCTCCACTGAAACCTGTCCAGCATGGGTGACCCTGGTGGTATTTAATATGCTATACCAGTAGCATATTTTACAGCATCACAGCAGTCAGCCACCACAGTACAGCAAACTGACAGGCAGGTGGTGGAAAGCAGTATTGGCATCCTCTTGCTCTGCACTATAATTTCCAAGTCACTTTCCTCTCCTCTTTCTTATAGTATTTATTTTTGTCTTTCTTCCATCTGCTCCTTTTCCTTCTACTGAACCATTTATTATGTGTCTGCTATATTTCAAAGTCTCTTGTCTTTTATTATTTGAGATAATATTTCTAGGCATTCTTCCAGTCACTTAAATACTCCCCCCCCAAAAAAAAATTACCCCTTCTTTTAATGTGTTTACTTTTTTTGTTGTTCTACTTTGTGCTCTTAGTTTTAGAAATCATGTTTTTAAGTTTTGTTGATGTTAGTCTATTCTGACCCATAGCAGCTTTATGTACAACAGAACAAAACATTTTATAGAGGTCTTTTGCAGCAGATTTGCCCAACGAAGTGTGTCTTTTGATTTCTTGACTGCTGCTTCCATGGCTGTTGATTGTGGATCCAAGTAAAATGAAATCCTTGACAACTCCAATCTTTTCCCCATTTATAATACTGTTGCTTATTGGTCCAGTTGTGAGAATCTTTGTGTTCTTTCTGTTGAGGTGTAATCCATACTGAAGGCTGTAGTCTTTGATCTTCATAAGTAAGAGCTTCAAGCCCTCTTCACATTCAGCAAGCAAGGTTATGACATCTGTGTAACGCAGATTGTTAATGAGTATCCCTCCAATCCTGATGCCCTATTCTTCTTCATATAGCCTAGCTTCTCAAATTGGTCCAGAAAATAAAAAAACCAAAGGACTCCAGTAAGTAAAATAAATGTAATAATTTAAAAAAAAAAAAACAGCTTTACTTCTGACATAACTCTTGGAGGTTTTGCCTCAGAGGGAACTGTAGGACTTGGGTCACAGAGTAGTTAAGCTCTCGGCTGCTAACCAAAGGTTAGCAGTTGGAACCCACCAGCCGCTCCAGGGAGAAAGATGTGGCAGTCTGCTTCCATAAAGATTTATAGCCTAGGAAACCCTATGGGGCAGTTCTAGTCTCTCTTATAGGGTCCGCTGAGTCATAATTGACTCCATGGCATTGGGATAGGGCAACAGTGGGTCTTAATACTGAACTACAATGTTAAACAGACAGATCCACTCTGTCAGGCAGCACTGCAAAACCACAGTTTCCTCCAGAAAGGAGTTTCTAAATTACTAATTTTGCTGTACAACCTAAGTTAGAATAGAAACTACCCTCTTTGCAGGAAGAATCAGGGAAACCGATCAAGAGAACTTGAGAGAGAGTTGAGCTTTACTTGAATAGCTTCTTCTCAAATCCTTCTTGACGAGGAATTAATAAGCATGGCAGAGAGGGATCAGGAGTGTAACCACAACGGAAATCTCTTCATATATATATATAAGTACAGTCCAAGAGAATATACTGTGTTTTTATGCAACAGCATTCTACATTATTTTGCCAACTGTGCCCTCCCCGCCCCAATGATTTTTAGTAAGCCCACTAAGCTTTTTTTTTTTTACAGCAACATGTAAAAAATTAGTATAACTCGCTTGCTGAAATACTGGTGTGGGGGGAGGGTTGGAAAAAACCCATAGAATGTGAGCGTTATTTGTGTAAAAATATGGTTATACTTTCATAAATTTTTAAATATATGTTATTACCTTGGCAAACTTCTGTAGAGGCAGAATTGTTCAGTGATAAATAACACTACTTTTCAGCCAGATTGCCTTGTTCAGGTTCTAGCTCTGTCAATGACAAATCTGAGAATTTGGGGCAAGTTCTTTAAACTTATTTGTCTCAGTTTTCTCATTACAGTAATAAAAATCAGAGTATAATGTGAGGAGTGTTAGCATACATAAATAAGTCACATAGAGCAATGTCTGGTGCTCACAAACTCTATAGAAATGTTTATGCTGTAATTTTTTCCTTTTGTGGTCTCTTATTATCCATGTTCTAGAGAAGATCAAGCAGACTTCAATATTTCAAGCAAAAATATCCTTGTATGAATATTTTTATAGCTTTTTTTACCATTTTAATTAAAAAGAAATTACTAGAACTGACATAATATTGATCAACTTTTATGTTATTTAAAAAAATAAGTCATATAGTTTTTACATTCACATAATATTACATCATTTCTCTTTTATTTAAGATTTATGAATCTGTACAGTGTTGCTTCCCATTTGTAATGGACCTTTCTTGGGTTATATCATGGACCTCAGTTGCAAGATGACCTTGAGAAGTGAGCAAAGGTGCAAATCTGGAGCAAGTGCTATCCAAAAAGTAGATATACATATAAAGATTGTGAAGAAGTAATGATTTTGATGTGTTTAAGGAACACAGAAAGATGGACAGATAGAATAGAAGGAAACAGAGGATACTTAGATGTAGCTGATGATCTTGGAAAAGGAGACACACTGTATCACCTCAGGACTTCTATATCACAGCAATTGCTTTGGATTTTGTTTAACTATCATGAGATACTATGCTGGGAATGACAATTTGAAGAGGAATGGTGTTGCACTCATCATCAAAAAGAACATTTCAAGATCTATCCTGAAGTGCAATGCTGTCAGTGATAGGATAATATCCATATGCCTACAAGGAAGACCAGTTAATATGATGATTATTCAAATTTACGCACCAGCCACTAGAGCCAAAGATAAAGAAATAGAAGATTTTTATAAGCTGCTACAGTCTGAAATTGATCGAACATGCAATCAAGATGCATTGATAATTACTGGCGATTGGAATGCAAAAGTTGGAAACAAAGAAGAAGGATCAGTAGTTGGAAGATATGGTCTTGGTGATAGGAACAATGCCAGAGATCGAATGATAGAATTTTGCAAGAACAATGACTTCTTCATTGCAAATATCTTCTTTCACCAACATAAACGGTGACTACACACATGGACTTCACCAGATGGAGCACACAGAAATCAAATTGACTACATCTGTGGAAAGAGACGATGGAAAAGCTCAATGTCATCAGTCAGAACAAGGCCAGGGGCCGACTGTGGAACAGACCATTAATTGCTCATATGCAAGTTCAAGCTGAAACTGAAGAAAATCAGAGCAAGCCCACCAGAGCCAAACTATGACCTTGAATATATCCCACCTGAATTTAGAGACCATCTGAAGAATAGATTTGACGCATTGAACACTAGTGACCCAAGGCCAGATGAGTTGTGGAATGACATCAAGGACATCATCCATGAAGAAAGCAAGAGGTCGTTGAAAGGACAGGAAAGAAAGAAAAGATCAAGATGGATGCCAGAGGAGACTCTGAAACTTGCTCTCAAATGTGGACCTGCTAAACCAAAAGGAAGAATTGATGAAGTAAAAGAACTGAACAGAAGATTTCAAAGGGTGTCTCAAGAAGAAAAAGTAAAGTATTATAATGACATGTGCAAAGAACTGGAGATAGAAAGCCAAAAGGGAAGAACACACTCGGCTTTTCTTGAACTGAAAGAACTGAGGAAAAAATTCAAGGCCTGAGTTGCAATAGTGAAGGATTCTATGGGGAAAATATTAAACGATGCAGGAAGCATCTAAAGAAGATGGAAGGAATACACAGAGTCATTATACCAAAAAGAATTAGTCGATGTTCAACCATTTCAAGAGGTAGCATATAATGAGGAACGCGTGGTACTAAAGGAAGAAGTCCAAGCTGCTTTGAAGGCACTGGTGAAAAACAAGGCACCAGGAACTGAGGGAATACCAACTGAATTGTTTCAAATATGGATGCAGCACTGCAGGTGCTCACTCGTCTATGCCAAGAAATATGGAAGACAGATTCCTGGCCAAATGATTGGAAGAGATCCATATTTATGCCTATTCCCAAGAAAGGTGATCCAGCCAAATGTGGAAATTATAGAACAATACCATTAATATCACATGCAAGCAAAATTTTGCTGAAGATCATTCAAAAGTGGCTGCAGCAGTATATTGACAGGGAACTGCCAGAAATTCAGGCTGTTTTCAGAAGAGGATGTGGAACCAGGGTTATCGTTGCTGATGTCAGATGGATCCTGGCTGAAAGCAGAGAATACCAGAAGGGTGTTTACCTGGGTTTTATTGACTATGCAAAGGCATTTGACTGTGTGGATCATAACAAATTATGGGTAACACTGTGAAGAATGGGGATTCCAGAACACTTAATTATGCTCACGAGGAACCTTTACATAGATCAAGAGTAGTTGTTCAGACAGAACAAGGGGATACTGAGTGGTTTAAAGTCAGGAAAGGTGTGCGTCAGGGTTGTATTCTTTCACCATACCTATTCCATCTGTATGCTGAGCAAATAATCCAAGAACCTGGACTATATGAAGAAGATTGGGGCATCAAGATTGGAGGAAGACTCATTAACAGCCTGCGTTATGCAGATGACAGAACCTTGCTTGCTGAAAGTGAGAGGACTTGAAGCACTTACTAATGAAGATCAAAGACCACAGCCTTCAGTATGGATTACACCTCAATATAAAGAAAACAAAAATCCTCACAACTGGCCCAATGAGCAATATCATGATAAACGGAGAAAAGATTGAAGTTGTCAAGGATTTCATTTTACTGGGATCCACAATCAACAGCCACGGCAGCAGCAGTGAAGAAATCAAAAGACGCATTGCATTAGGTAAATCCTCTGCAAAAGACCTCTTTAAAGTGTTGAAGAGCAAAAATGTCACCTTGAAGACTAAGGTGCGCCTGACCCAAGACATGGTATTTTCAATCGCATCATATGCATGTGAAAGCTGGACAATGAATAAGGAAGACCAAAGAAGAACTGATGCCTTTGAACTGTGGCGTTGGCGAAGAATATTGAATATACCATGGACTCCCAAAAGAACGAACAAATTTGTCTTGGAAGAAGTGCAACCAGAATGCTCCTTAGAAGCAAGAGTGGAGAGACTGTGTCTTAAATACTTTGGACATGTTGTCAGGAGGGATCAGGCCCTGGAGAAGAACATCATGCTTGGCAGAGTACAGGGTCAGCGGAAAAGAGGAAGACCCTCAACAAGGTGGATTGACACAGTGGCTGCAACAATGAGCTGAAGCATAACAACGATTGTAAGGATGGCTCAGAACCAGGCAGAGTTTTGTTTTGTTGTGCATAGGGTCGCTACGAGTCAGAACTGACTTGACGGCACATAACAACAATAACATCATGAGATATTTGGAAGAATTTGAACAGTAGAATTATATGATGTGATTTGCATGTGTAAAAAAGTTACTCTGGCTGCTACGTGGAGAATTTACTGTCGAGTTTCAAGAGCTAGGGTGATGAAAAATGCCTGCTTTCCCCTGACAGTCTGGCTTTTGCCCCCTGTAATTATTAATAACATCCTCACTTTCAAGAGTCATGGACTAGATTTAAATGCTGGTGGCATAGTAGTTAAGTGCTACAGCTGCTAGCCAAAAGGTCAGTAGTTCGAATCCACCAGGTGCTCCTTGGAAACTCTATGGGGAGTTCTTCTCTGTCCTATAGGGTCACCGTGAGTCAGAGTAGACTAGTAGGCAAAGGGTTTGTTTTTTTTGGGTATAGCAACAGTGGAGGTAAGTGGGCTGGTAAGTGACTACTGAAAAAGTACGGAACAGGGACCATGTGGATTATACACTGTGTGTGAATGTATATGAGAGTGTGGGTGATTGAGAGAGAGAGAGAGAGGGAGTGTGTGTGTGTGTGTGTGTGTGTGTGTGTGTAAACATGTAGAAGTTATTGATGGAATAGGGGCTGATTTAAAAAAAAAAGCAAAAAAAGAAACCCCTTGCCATTAATTCCAACTCATAGTGACCGTATAGATAGGTTTATATTAAATTAGTATGCATTGAGCACTTTTATATACCCAAATTCATATGCGTACTATTTAATAATATTATTTCTATGTATGTGTTTATTCTACTGTTATAAAAAAATAGATACATACATAATTGTTTAATAGCTGTGTATTTGATAATTATTTAATTTGTATTTTATATACATTATTTATTGTTGTTCTTGAATACTTTATATTTTTTGCACTAAAATTGTGTTAGCTAAAATGTTTTTGCCACCAAATCATGCTTTTGGTTTTATGTAATTTATAATAATTAATATAATAATAATTATTTATAATTATTAATGTAATTTTTTCCTTTGTTGAGAATATACACAGCAGAACATATACCAGTTCAACAATTTCCACATGTACAATTCAGTGTACATTCCTCAAGTTGTGCAACCATTCTCACCCTCCTTTCTTGAATTGTTTCTCCCCCATTTTAACAAAAACTCACTGCCCTCTAAGTTTTCTATCTAATCTTTTGAGTTGTTGCTGTCAATTTGATCCCATATAGATAGATTAAAAGAACACAATGCTCAAGACAGACATTCTATACTAGTTAAGGAAACACTGTCTGGTTTTAAGAAGACTTCAGGGGTTATTTTTGGTTAAGTTTAAAATTTATCTGTGGGCAATAGTTTGGGGAGTTCATCCAGCCTCCACCGATCCAGAAAATATGGATTACATGAGAATTTGAAATTCTGTGCTGCATTTTGCCCCTTTTGACCAGGTTTCTTATATAGAATTTTTGATCAAATCATTAAGTAATGGGTAGCCAGGTACCACCCAATTCTTGTAGTCTCTTGGTAAAGGAGACAGTTGTTCCTGGAGACAATTAGCCACACATACCATTTCCTCCTTCTGTCCCTGACTTTCCTTCTTTTTATGTTGCTCCAGGTAAGCATAGATCAATTGTTGTACATAGGATGGCCACTTGTAAGCTTTTAAGATTCTAGGCACTATGCGACAAACTAAAAGGTAGAAGAGAAACACTAAACATGATATTAGGTTAATTAACTGGGATGTCCTATAAAACCATGACCCTAAACTTCCAAACCAAGAAACCAAATTCCCTGAGGTGTTTGTACATAAGCAGCCTGTTATGAATTGAATTGTGTCCCCATAAAATATGTGTCAACTTGGCTAGTCCATAATTCCCAGTATTGTGTGATTGTCCACAATTTTGTCATCTGATGTGATTTTCCCATGTGATGTAAATCCTACGTCTATGATGTTAATGAAGCAGGATTAGAAGCAGTTATGTTAATGAGACAGGACCCAATCTACAAGATAGGTTGGGTCTTAAACAAATCTCTTTTGAGATATAAAAGAGAGCAGCAAGTAGAAAGACTGGGGGACCTCATACCACCAAGAAAGTAGTGCCAGGAGCAGACAGGGGCACAGTGTATCCTTTGTACCCCAGGGTTCCTGGCATGAGAAGCTCTTAGTCCAGGGGAAGATTGTTTACAAGACCTTCCTCCAGAACCAATAGAGAGAGAAACCCTTCCCCTGGAGCTGATGCCCTGAATTTGGACTTCTGTCTTACTAGATTGTGAGAGAATAAACTTCTCTTTGTCGCAGCCATCCACTTTTGGTAGTTCTATTATAACAGCACTAGATAACTAAGACAGCCTCAGCAACTGCTCTTTTTTGTGTGTGTATTATTGTTGTGTAGAGCCCTGGTGGAGCAGTGGTTAAGAGCTATGGTTGCTAATCAAAGGCCAGCAGTTCGAATCCACCAGCTGCTTCTTGGAAACCCAATGGATGGTTCTACTCTCTCCTATAGGGTCGCTATGAATCAGAATTGACTGGACAGCAACAGGTTTTTTTGTTTTGTTTTGTTTGATTATTGTTGTAAATACAGCTATCATACAACATTTGCCAGTTCAACTTTTATAGGCATAGAACTTATTGACAGCAGTTACAATTATTGGCTGTGCAACCCTTAATCAATGAGATTTTTCCATCACCGTAAACTGAAACTCAGTGCTCTACAAGGAATACTTCCTCTTTCCCCTCCCTTCCCTGGGGACCACTGATAAACTTTGATCTCTATATATTTGCTTCTTCTTGTCTTTTTACATAAGTGAGGTTATACAGTATTTGCCCTTTTGTGATTGACTTATTTAATTCATCATAATGTCTTCAAATGCCACCCATGTTGTATCATGTATCAAGACTTCATTTCTCTTTTTGGCTGAGTAGTATTCCATTGAACATATGTATGTACCATATATTGTTTATCCATTCATTCAATGATGGCCATTTAGGTTGTTTCCACCTTTTGGCTATTGTGAATAATGCTGCAATGAACACTGGTGTACACATGTCTGTTCATGTCACTGCTTTCAAGCCTCTTGGGTATATTCCTAACAGTGGAGTTGCTGGGTCATATAATAGTTTTATTTTTATTTTTTGAGGAACTGCTACACTGTTTACAAACAATGCCTGTACCATTTTGCATTCCCACCAGCAATGGACAAGGGCTCTTATTTCCCCATATTCTCACCAACATTTGTTATTTTCTCTTTTAAATTTATAGAAAAATTAGTGAGAAATTAGCATTTTAATTTAAATAATATTTAAGATATAATAATTTATTATCTATCTAGATTGTAAACTTTAGTACTTAAATAATTATAATTTTCAGATTCCAGCCTTTGACCTATAGGGCATTTTAATAATAGTTCAATACTACATTAAATCAGCATATGTTCAGTAGTTTTTACCTTACTCTTACAATTAATTGCCTTACTTAAATGAGTTGCACTCAACCTAAATGTTGGTGGTTAGAACTCACCCAGTGGTACCACAGAACAAAAGTCCTAGTCATCTGTTTCCTTTAAGATTATAGAGAAAAAAAATCCTATGAAGATGTTTGACTTTATAGCACATGAGTTTGCTATAAGTCAGAATCAACTGGACAGCAACTAACAACAGCAATTTATAGATCAGAAATGTTCTGGTAGTATAACACTATTTAGTAGCATATACAGTAGTGTAGGAAACCCTGGTGGTGTAGTGATTAAGAGCTATGGCTGCTAACCAAAAGGTCGGCAGTTTGAATCCACCACGTGCTCCTTGAAAACTCTATGGGGCAGTTCTACTCCGTCCTGTAGGGTCGCTATGAGTTGGAATTGACTTGACGGCAACAGGTTATAGTAGTGCAAAGAATGCTTAATTTGATCAAGCTAATTACATAAACTTTTAGTATATTTTTAGGAAAATATTCTTTAAACTATTAGTTCCTATATGGATGATTAGTTCAATGATCTCAATTAAATGTCTTAAAATATTTGCCTAAGTTAGTTAATATTTGTTTGCAGATTTATGTAAGTCAACACACTAAATGTTCATATATAAATGAGTAAGAAACTGATTATCAATAATTTGTTCTTTTAAATAATTTATTTTGAGTATAACTTTAAATTGCTGAGTAAGCTTTTGTTTTAATTGACAATGATTTGTAAATTATTGTCATGTCTAAGTAGTACAATTTTAAATTTTAAATTTTAAAAATCTTAACTGTGAATTGCAATAAGATTATCAAGGAATTTAAAGCAAAAAAAATTATAGAATTTCACCTAACTTATCGAAAATGGCATATTTAGTCATTTCATCCTTCTCCACAATTCAGTAGATGTTGGAGTTCTTTAATGTTTCATTGTAAGTCTCTCTTCTTCCCATATTACACTTTTTTTTTTCTTTTTTAATGTGGGCTTATCTTAAAAGTTTTATTTGCCTTTTATATTATCTGACTCATAAGTGGATACCTTTGGACTTGAATTTTTCTCTGAACTACAACTCAGTTGATTATAGTCTCTTGGAGGTTTCAAAGATTCCTCAAACTTGATATGTGCAAGAAAAGAAAAAGTGCTTTATTTTGCCTCCCGAACTTCTTCCACAACAGGTTAACCTTCTTCCATTATTCCTTGTCTCAGTAAGTGGTAACACCATTTACACAGCTTAAAACATTCAGAATTAATCTTATGTCTCTCTCTCCACCCTCATATTCAATTCATCACCAACCCGTATCTATTTTACCTTCTAAATATCCCATCATTAATTCATTATTTCTTGGGCTTCAGCAAATAATGTCTTAATTGATCTCCTTCTCACATCCTCACTTTCACTATTACTCTTCTTAATCCACTCTCCACACAACAGGTACAGTTATATTTTTGAAATGGAAATCATAGCTCCCTCTCATCAGTAACCCTCCCCTAAACCCATCACACACTGCACTTAAAACCCTAGGAAAAAAAAATTCAAGCAAATAGTGTAGAGGACCCTGAATAATTTGGCTCTTACCTATCTCTACAGCCTTACATCTCTCTACTCTCCTTTTCTTAATCCTTTTGCTCAGATATACCGGTACCTTCACTTAGCACTATTTTACCATTCTCCTTGCCTTGCATTTGCTGATGTTATTTCTTCAGCCTGAAATTCTTCATTTCCTTCCCCGTAACAAACTGCTCTTAAACTCTCAAGTATTGTTGTAATTGTCACATACTTCCTCAAGGAAACATCACTTAACTTCTTGACTTATTAAATTCCTTTATTACATCCTCCAAACACTCTATTCTTCTTTGCACATATCTTGAAACAATTTTTATTGAAATATGTGTTCTTCATGAGGGTATAAATTCCATAGTAGAGACTACCTTTGTTTTTACTATTTTATTCCCAGTGATAAGCACAGTGTCTGCCCATAGTGATTCATTACTAAATAAATGAATAAATACTTCTGCTGTATCAGTATATATTCAAATGTATCCACTGTAATGAATTTGCTTGTTAAACAATTATTGATATCCTTCTGCTATATAAAGTCAATGCAAATAGAGTAAGAAATAATTCCAGATCTTGTGGCAATTATTCATTACATCAACAGATAGTTTTGAATAATACTGTGTACAAGGGATCTTAACACTGGGCACATATTGGGCCCATCAGTGTCTATGAAAAACATGGGCATTGTTTTCAGTTTACAGGACAAAGACAAATGAAAGTTTTTAACCAAAGTTGTCAACTGTTTTAATAGAAGTGCAACATAATGTGAAATTAATATTGTAAGCAGCATAATTTAATTTTGGAAACCAGAGAAAGTACTCCAAAAATAATCTTTGATCTAAAATCCAGAGAAAAACAAACTTTTGGAAAAGTGAGACTCTGACACCCCAGAAATATGTGAAGCATTTGAAAAACTGAAATGAATTCAGTATAATTGAGAGCAGAATACACAAAGCAAGACTGAGGGAAAATACAAGGGACTCAAAATTATCTGTATCTTAGGACTGGACTTCACAGCTATGGAGTTAAAATCAGCAAAGGGAAAAGGTGTATGGAATCAAGTCTAGGAGAAACGAGACACAAGCTTCCAAGTATCCTCTCTCAATACAGCCACACGGACATGCTTAATTCTCCCAGCAATAATGAGTGACAACGAGTGCGAAGTATTGCTAGCCGGGAAAGCTTACCCAAGCTTAGGTGCCCTGAGTTTTTACTGAAGGTCAGTTAAGCTGGCACATAGCACCTACGTGACTGACCTCAGCTACTCAGACTCCAGATTCCAGGAGTAAAAACAGATATTTACCATAAATTACATTATTAACACAAACTATCTGGTCAAACTGATACCACATGGCCAAAGCCCTCAGTCATACAAAAACATTCTTAGAAGGTAGAATATTATAATTGCTCAGACCTCATCTCCCCGAATCTGGTGAAAAGCCAGTTCAGAAGAGAGGCCTTACCTGGGAAAGTGCAGGTCTGAGAAACCCAGGCCTACTGAGTTAACCCTTTCTTGTGCATGGGTGTACTGTTGACAGATGCATCCTCCAAAGAAAGTTTCTGTAATGCTTGAGCAAAGACATATTTATCCAATTATTTAGATTTTAGCTCCCTTATAGAGCAAAATAAAATAGTATAATATAAAGATAAATATATGAATAAATTGAATTAGAAAAGAATAACAAATCTAGGGAAATTTCCAATTACTAAAATGTACAAAAAAAATGATATTAATAAAACAAACATTTAAAAAAAATACAAAAACAGTGATTAGTAAGAAGCCCTGATGGTACAATGGTTAAAGTCCTTGGCTGCTAACTGATAGGTTGGTGGTTTGAACCCACCAGCTGCTCCAAGGGATAAAGATGTGGTTGTCTGCTTCCCTAAAGATTACAACCCTGGAAACACTACAAGGCAGTTTTTCTTATAGGGCCACTATGAATCAGAATCAACTCAATGGCACACAAGAACAATAGTGAAGACTGATAAAGTATCATTGATTAGATAAATTTCATTGGAAAAATTACTTCTTAAATTATAGAATATTTTTATACTTTTTAACCTGAACAGCTTCTATGAAAAAAAGAGTGCCAGATTAATTCTGGGGAAAATATCAGGTTCAGAAAACATAATGGTTTGTATTGTTATACAATAACACTGATGGTATGGCCTATTTTTGAATTTTCACCAAACAGAAGTTATTTCAGATTACTTACGATCAGGTATTTTTAGCTTCATTTACATAAAAGTTTAAAGCATTTTGAAAAATTAATGAATTTTTAATTATTGTCCAAATAAACATAATTCCAACATGCAAAACATGAAAATTTTCTGAGCAGGCTGACTTTAATGATCTTTATAAATCCTAGCCAGCTGAATTATGAATAATTCAAATGGATACTCCTATATAGCTTTTTGATTTCAAATGATAGCAAATATGAAATTGAAATATATTTAATCTACCTCAAATTTTAATTTATTCTTAAGTGTCCATGCTCCATCTACTTTTAAATATCTTCACAATTTTCTGTAATTCTTACATTTCTCTGTAGTGGTGTAGTATAGTGTGGCTTTCACTTTTTCTATGTTTTTTTCCTTTACTTTCATGGGAAAATATCTCACCATACTTTTGTCAAGTTTTATTTTCTTTAATTTTATCAATATACATTTTCTTGATATGAACCAATGTGGGACATGGAGTAAGATTAACAATCTATGATTCTGGACACCATCCACCCAGGTATTCACAGTTTAGAGGAAAAGAGAGGCACAAAGTTATTCTGATATTAAGTAAGCTGTGTTTCCTATTTAAATGTAGAAAAATATGGCATATTGGAGGGTCTTCTGGCTGTGGCTGTGTGAGGAAGTTGGAGATACATAACCAAGTGATATTTGTGCAAATTAAAAAACGCAAATGCCTTAAGCAATAGTACACATTTGCAAGTATAATTTAAAATAAAATTATTAAATACACTTAAAAACAAACTTTTGAAGAGGAACTAGATGTGAGTGGTAAATGGGTTATGTGTGACTAAGAAGGAAATCCAACCAGAGAAGGGCTTATACAGTAACAAATATAAAAACATTCAGTCAACTAAAGTATATGATCAAGTAAATGTTCTGTGTCTGAGGTCAGAAAATAATTTTAAAAAATTACTCCTATTCCATTTGAGTTTATTCACCATTATCACACGATTGCTGTAATGGATATACAGTGTATTCCTATAAGTTAATATTTACTGAATTCCTATATGTACATCACACTTTGCCTTTAACATAAGTCTGGTATTGCCACTACAAAAATACAACGCACACATTTTTTTTGTCTCTTTTTTGATTCTATTGTCTAAAAAATTCAGTAGTCTGAATGTTGGTTCTTTTCAACAAAAGCCAATTTTTAAATAAATGAATTTAGAACACTATTGTAATTTGTTAAGAGAAGCATTTTTTCACATTACACTTAAAATGAAAAATCTATCTGAACAACAAGCATACGTTCATTGTAAGTGTTTACGCACTTAACAGAAACTATACTGAAGAATAACTTACAAAAAATAAGTTTCAGTAGTTTTCACAACTTAGCAGCTACTAGCTTTGCACCATGTGGAACTGCTACACTTGAAGGTCAAAAAGAATTGAATACAGCAATCTCATAGGGTTCAACCTATACTTTTAGTAAAAGTTCTGATGAACCGCAGAACACTAAAATTGAAAAGAAAAAACATATGTCAGAAACACAGCAAAATGGTAACTGAACTAATCGACTTGATGGCAATTTTTTTTTGTAAAATTATCACCTGAATATAAGTTAGATCATTAAAAAGTGTTAATAATTTTTTTCTTATATATCTAATTGTTACGTCAGCCAAAAAAAAAAAAACCAAACCCATTGCCATCAGATTGATCCTGACTCATAGACCCTACAGGACAGAGTAGAACTGTCCTATAGAGTTTCCAAGGCTGTAAATCTTTGAGGAAGCAGACTACCACAACCTTCTTCCATGAAGCTACTAGTAGGCTCAAACTACCAACCTTTCAGTTAGCAGCCGAGTGCTTAACCACTGAGTCACCAGGGATCCTAATTGTTATATAATAACACAAAATTCTTCATCAACTTCCATAATTTATGGAAGTCTCTTTACCCTTTTCCATTGAGGGGATTATTTCAAACATGAGTGTGAAAACGCGACAAGGATTGCCTTTTTTCATATATGCTTGGTTTGGAATTGCTTTTTTCTTTTCACCAGCTGACTTCAACTATATTTGTCTTCGTCAGAATGAAGTTCTGGAACTCAGCCCATGAACCAGCATTGAAGCAGTCACTCTAAAAATATCATTCTAGTAGGAGGGATAAGTTCAATGGATGAATGACAGTTACATAGGTACATGAGTTGAAGTTGGGAAATTGCAAATGGAGATTGTAGAAGATTGGAAAAATTGAAAGCAATATCCTAAATTTCTAATTCATAAAGCCAAAAATCCAAATAAATAAAAATAAAGACTAATTATTAATAAAATTAAAAAACAAACATTGTATAATTAAAAATGTTGAAATCTGGATTGAAAAGAGTAATAAAATAGACCAACTTTGACAACTAAGTTCAGGGAAAAAGGATGTACAATAAATAGCTTCAGAAATATTGCAAAAAGGAGTGCCTAGTTGCAAGTATAAAGTAAATTTGAACTATTGAAAATACATAATGAAAAACATTAGATGAACAGATTTAAAAACATACATGAAATTGTCATACTATGAAAAATAAAGTATCAAAACTGTTAAAAGAAATAGAAAATTTCCTTCATAAAAAAAGTAAAGTGTATAAATTATCTAATCAACAAAATAGATCACCAATCTCAAGAAGATCAAAGTGGATATGATAAATATACCCTAATATAAATAGAGTTTACCACATCTGGGCAAGGTTTCATGTTTCACAATACAAAATTAGGCTTACACAGTGATGTCACCTGTCATTTTGTAAGCCTCATCCATTCATAATACATCTTGTTTTTGAAAAATCAGAATGAAAACTCTTTCAGCCTCGGACTGCTGTGTAAAAACAGATACTACGAAGCCAAACACAAATAGAGATGAACGAAGACTGGTTAGAAAGCTTCTGGGCAGAGTGGCAAGGAGTTTTGAATCTATATGGACCTTCCAGCAAGACTTTAAGCAAATTTACTTTCTCAGTGAGGCACTCTTTGACAGCATATTTAATACTGCAACCTGCATCTCCACACCAAGCTCATGGAACCCCCTCCCAGCGTGACACAGTGTCTTCTAACATACTAAACACATTTTTTTATTTATTATGCTTAGAGAGTCTAGTCTCCCTCTTCAGTAGAACACATTTTTTACTACACTTGGGATCATTTTCTGTTTTTGCTCACTTATGTGTCTTAAGTGAACTGTGCCTTACCTCTAGCAGACATGCTAACTTGGTGTTGAATAAAGTTAAGACGAAAATTGGCAAGACTCAGATTTGAAGTTATTCTCTAATTCTTTTGATTGTTTCAATCTTTGTTGACCTAAATTTTATTGAATATATCATAATTAAGGAAGTGAATTCATTTTTGGTTTTTTTGTTTCTTAATTTTCAGAGAAATAGAACAATACAGGGGAAGGGAAACAAATATAATATCCAGTATTTGAAAGCTTGTTTTAAATTTAATGATTCTAACAACACAAAATGTGTATGATGGCTGAGGAGTAGTTAACTGCAAGATAAAGGGAAAGAACGCCTGCTATTTTTCTGCCAGAGGGCAGAGATGGAGTAATTTTATATATTTCTGTTGCATCTTTCATTACGGTTCAAATTATTGGCACTTTAAGAAATAGTGTAATTAGAAATTGAATTTCTAAAGAGATAATAGCTCAGAATAAAATTGATCTTTTTCTCTCCAAAGTTAGAAAAACACCAGTGAGCATCCAGATGCCTCATGGTAGGCCAGATAGATCCCAGACCTAATTTAATGCCAGGCATATTCAGAGCTGGCTGTGAAACAGGCAGAGCCTGAGTGTACAAACGAAGTATTCAGCACCTGCAGTAGAGATGGGGCCAGGGACGGGAGAACAGTGACTCTAGCTGTGGCATTTATCCATATACATTTATACGTCTTTTTCTAATTTTAAAAATGTTTGAGTTTGAACAGTTATCTGAACTAATATATAAATCACCTTCGATGCTTAAATAAGATTCTGATTGGTTAAAAAACAGAAACTAGTACCTCAGCCTGTCTTCTGCTCAAGGGTCATGCTAAACAGATAGAGAAGCATGTATTTTCCAAAGAGTTAAAATGCTGCTGAAATGCTTTCAGTACTTCTCATTTAAAAAAAATTTTTTTTCATCTTATGGTGTTCAATATACATTTGGAGCCATATGTCTGTTCTGATTTGGAAGTTAGATGGAATGAGTTGAATAAAAAGGCTTTGGCATTTAGATGGCTATCTGCATATAAATGAATGTGTTGATTACACTTTCAAGAACCACATATAAAGGCACCTGCACAGAGGAATCAATGTTAATTCTGGAGAGTGGATCCATTATTAGTGAGTATTAGAATCTCACCTGAGTATGTTTGTGAGAATTGCTTATGTGTATACAGATACAACCCCCACGTGTCTGTCAGTTTGTTGTACTGTGGGGTCTTATGTGTTGCTGTGATGCTGGAAGCTAAGCCACCAGTATTCAGATACTAGCAGGGTGACCCATGGAGGACAGGTTTCAGCTGAGCTTCCAGACTAAGATAGACTAGGAAGAAAGACCTGGCAGTCTACTTCTGAAAAGCATTAACCAGTGAAAACCTTATGAATAGCAGCAGAATCTTGCCTGATATAGTGCTGGGAGATGAGCCCCCCCAGGTTGGAAGGCACTCAAAAGATGACTGGGGAAGAGCTGCCTCCTCAAAGTAGAGTTGACCTTAATGACATGGATGGAGTAAAGCTTTCGGGACCTTCATATGCTGATGTGGTGTAACTCAAAATGAAAAAAAAAACAGCTGCAAACATCCATTAATAATTAGAACCTGGAATATACAAAGTATGAATCTAGGAAAATTGGAAATCATCAAAAATGAAATGAAACACATAAACATTGATATCCTAGGCATTAGTGAGCTGAAATGGACTGGTATTGGCCATTTTGAATCTGACAATCATATAGTCTACTCTGCTGGGAATGACAACTCGAAGAGGAAGGGTGTTGCATTCATCAACAAAAAGAAAGTTTCAAGATCTATCCTAAAATACAAAGCTGCCAGTGATAGGATAAAATCCATATGCCTACAAGGAAGACCAGTTAATACAACTATTATTCAAATTTACCCTTCAACCACTAGGCCCAAAGATGAAAAAATAGAAGATTTTCATCAGCTGCTGCAGTCTGAAATTGATCAAACATGCAATCAAGATACGTTGATAATTACTAGTGATTGGGAGGCAAAAGTTGGAAACAAAGAAGAAGGATCAGTACCTGGAAAATATGGCCTTGGTGATAGAAACAATGCCAGAGATCAAATGATAGAATTTTGCAAGACCAATGACTTCTTTATTGCAAACACCTTCTTTCACCAATATAAACAGCAACTATATACATGGACCTAGCCAGATGGAACACACAAGAATGAAATTGACTACATCTGTGGAAAGAGACGATGGAAAAGCTCAATGTCATCAGTCAGAACAAGGCCAGGGGCTGACTGGGGAACAGACCATCAATTGCTCATATGCAAGTTCAAGCTGAAACTGAAGAAAATCAGAGCAAGTCCACCAGAGCCAAAATATGGCCTTGAGTATATCCCACCTGAATTTAGAGACCATCTCAAGAATAGATTAGATGCATTGAATGCTAGTGACCAAAGACCAGACGAGTTGTGGAATGACATCAAGGACTTCATCCATGAAGAAAGCAAGAGGTCACTGAAAAGGTAGAAAAGAAAGAAAAGGTGAAGATGGATGTCAAAGGAGACTCTGAAGCTTGCTGTTGAGCGTCGAGCAGCTAAAGCAAAATGAAGAATTGATGAAGGAAAAGAACTAAACAGAAGATTTCAAAGGACATCTTGAGAAGACAAAGTAAAGTATTATAATGACATGTGCAAAGAGCTGGAGATGGAAAACCAAAAGGGAAGAACACACTCGGCCTTTCTCAAGCTGAAAGAACTGAAGAAAAAATTCAAGCCTTGAATTGCAATAGTGAAGGATTCCATGGGGAAAATATTAAATGATGCAGGAAGCATCAAAAGAAGATGGAAGGAATACAGTCATTATATCAAAAGAATTAGTTGATGTTCAGCCATTTCAATAGGTGGCATATGATCAGGAACCGATGATACTGAAGGAAGAAATCCATGCTGGTCTGAAGGCATTGGCGAAAAACAAGGCTCCAGAAATTGATAGAATATCAATTGAGATGTTTCCACAAACAGATGCAGCACTGGAGGTGCTCACTCGCCTATGCCAAGAAATACGGAAGACAGCTCCCTGGTCAACTGATTGGAAAAGATCCATATTTGTGCCTATTCCCAAGAAAGGTGATTCAACTGAATGTGGAAATTATAAAACAATATCATTAATATCACACGCAAGCGAAATTTTGCTGAAGATCATTCAAAAAAGGCTGCAGCAGTATATCGACAGGGAACTGCCAGAAATTCAGGCCAGTTTCAGAAGAGGACGTGGAACCAGGGATATCATTGCTGATATCAGATGGATCCTGGCTGAAAGCAGAGAATACCAGAAGGATGTACCTGTGTTTTATTGACTGCGTGGATCATAACAAACTACAGATAGCATTGTGAAGAATGGGAATTCCAGAACACTTAATTGTGCTCATGAGGAAACTTTACACAGAGTTGTTCTGACAGAATGAGGAGATAATGATTGGGTTCAAGTCAGGAAAGGTGTGCATCAGGGTTGTATTCTTTCACCATATCTATTTAATCTGTATGCTGAGCAAATAATCTGGGAAGCTAGACTACATGAAGAAGAATGGACGTCAAGATTGGGGAAGACTCATTAACAACCTGCATTATGCAGATGACACAACCTTGCTTGCTGAAAGTGAAGAGGACTTGAAGCACTTACTAATGAAGATCAAAGACCACAGCCTTTAGTATGGATTGCACCAAAACATAAAGAAAACAAGGATCCTCACAACTGGCCCAATGAGCAACATCATGATAAATGGAGAAAAGATTGAAGTTGTCAAGGGTTTCATTATATTTGGATCCACAATCAACAGCCATGGAAGCAGCAGTCAAGAAACCAAAAGACGCATTGCATTGGGTAAACTGCTGCAAAGGACCTTTTCAACGTGTTGAGGAGAAAAGATGTCAACCTGAAGACTAAGGTGCACCTGACCCAAGCCATGGTATTTTCAATCGCATCATATGCATGTGAAAGCTGGATGATGAATGAGAGGAATAAGAATTGACGCCTTTGAATTGTGCTGTTGGAGAAGAATATTGAATATATCATGGACTGTCAAAAGAAGGAACAAATCTGTCTTAGGAGAGGTACAGCCAGCGTGTTTCTTAGAGGCAAGGATGGAGAGACTGCGTCTTACACACTTTGGACATGTTGTCAGGAGGGATCAGTCCCTGGAGAAGGACATCATGCTTGGCAGAGTAGAGTGTCAGCGGAAAAAAGGAAGACCCTCAACAAGGTGGATTGACACAGTGGCTGCAACAATGAGCTGAAGCATAACGACGATCGTAAGGATGGCTCCAGACCGGTCAGTGGTCAGTGTTTCCTTCTGTCGTGCATAGGATCGCTATGAGTCGGAACTGGCTTGACGGCACCTAACAACAACAAACATACGGCTACAAATCGTGGAAATAGTTCAAGTTTTCATATCAGAGAACAAACTCCACTGACAGAACAAAAGAGAAACCTCAGAGACAAACCCAAGAATACTTGGGAATAATCTATCCTACAAATGTGTTATATTCTTAATGCAAAACTATTTAATAATTAGAAATACTATATTTTGGTCAAGTAGTTTCCCAGCCTTAAAAATTAGCTCCATGTTTGACTTCTCCACTGTTTTTGGCATAAAACTAAGTCCCTTGATTACCAAAATAATACTGCTTTTAATTGTGTGTTTTTTTTTTTTTTGTCCCCTAAGTCCCTTGTCTTATTCTGTGAAGGCACAGTAACAAAGACATTGCATTTTATGAGATATTTAGCTGTATTTTAATGGGAAGCACTTCAACAACACTGTCCAATCCTCCATCAAGGCAGGCGCAGAAACCCCAGCTTTAGTCCCTAAGCTCATCTCTATGCATCGCATACTGATATTAGAAGAGGGGCCAATAAAAATCAGGGATGAGAATTATTAGCTGAAGTTCAAAGACCGAATTTTCAGCAGGAAATGTTGACTTTTAATGTTTAATTACAAATAAGAATATTGAACTAGAGAATAAATATATTGTTCATGTTCATGTATAGTACTACAAAAATCATTCAAATATTATTAAAAAAATTAAAATAAATATTATAAAATGCCCTAATTCTACCATAATGGAAAGAATTGAAACTTTTTAAAATCAACCAGGCATCTGTACCAAAAAAAAAAAAAAAAAAGCTATACTCTTCAAAAAACGCGACCCTTGATAGATGGTAAAACAAAAATTGCACTTACATTTTTCTTTTATTTTTCAGACAATAGGTAACAAATGTTCATGATTTTATGAAATGCTGTTCTTACTGTTTATACATACAACCCAAAACCAAACCCTTTGCTGTTCAGTTGATTCTGACTCATAGTGGCTCTATAGGACAGAGCAGAACCACCGCATAAGATTTCCAAGATGCGGCTGGTAGATTTGAACTGCCAACTGTTTTGGTTAGCAGCTGAGCTCTTAAAAAAAAAAAAAAATTTTTTTTTTTTTTTTTTTACTGCATATTACTATCTTCCCTTGAATTATCTATTGCAACTTGTTGGAGTTTTCTGTTGTTGTTGTTAGAAAGGAGCTATCTATTTTCATAATATATTCAGTTCGTAAACCTCTATTTCTGACTTTACCACGTTCTTATTGCTAATTTTCTTAGTCAGTTGTTAGGTGCTACCAAGTGTGTTCTGACACATAGCAACCCTATGTACGACAGAATGAAACACTGCCTGGTCCTGCACCATGCTCACAATAGGTCAATAAGAGGCTGAATTTGGGAAAACATAAGCCCTGTTATATAGAGTCAATGACTATTTTCCCAGAGGAGCATTTTAATGTTTACTTATTTAATTTATTCACATATTTCTGATTTTTAAATTTATTTATAAACCATTCACCTGTAAAACACGAGGACCCTCTTGAATTTAGACATTGCATTGAGATCTTCAAACATTATATCCAAAATACAAAAATGTTCCTTTTTAAATCAAAATATAGGCTCTATCTAAAAGTAAAATTTTATAAATTCTATATAATTTAGTGTTTCAGATCTACTTAAAAATATTGAGTTTTCAGTAATTCATTTTCCTCTTTTATTTTTAAGATCTTATTTCCCCCTTATACTGCATGAATCAAAAAAAAAAAAAATCAATCTACCACATACACCCCACAAACTTCAAGAACACGATGTAGTGTTTAAACCTTATTAACATATATGTGCCATCTGTTTCCAATTTAAATGTTGCGCATTGAGTTTTCTAAGCTTGTATGTCTCAAAAAAAAAAAAATTTTTTTTTTATGTCTCAGGATATTGTTTTTTTTTTTTTTGAAGTTATTTTCTTTTTCTGGACTTTTCTTCACGTTCTTACCAGTGCCTAAAATGATAAAAGGATTTTATTTTTCAGTTCCAAGCATCAATCTAAGTGACACTATATTACAAATAAGGGACAACATGAATGAGTGGCACAGTGAAAAGAGAGGGAATTGGGCAGGACCTGAAACTGAAATCTTGGCTCTGTCACTTACGACAGTGGCCAAACTATGCTGTGTCATTGAATACTCAGTAAATGCATTTCCACCTCTTCACAGTGTTTACAAGGAGTGAAACAAATACCTATCTGGCAAGGTTATTGTGGTGATGAATACTAGTAAAATAATAATACTTGACACTATTGTTATTGCAGGCCATCCAAATGTTTTATATGTTTTAACTCTTTCCTTGTAGTAACTCAATGAGGTAGGTAATACTGTTATTTCCAGTTTATAGATGACAAAACTGAAGTGAAAAGAGGGAAGTAACTTGCCTAAAGTTACTTACGCAGTAAGTGACAAAGGAGATTCCAACACAAATAGTATGAATCCTGAGTCTCAATTATCTCATTGCGTCTTAGATTAAACGAGGTTATATATGTCAGTGGACGGCTTCTCAGTGCTTTGCACACTTTTGTTTGTACCTAATATTATTTAAATTATTTTTCATGATAAAATATTATTTAACTATAATAACACATATTAAATTCAACATTGTGAAAATGTAGGTACTATACAGAGAAGCATTTTAGCATTTGCATTCTCAAAAGGGCTTTAATTGTATTCCAGTTAATTTGGTTAACTTTTCTGCCATCTAATTTCTCCAGCTGAATAGCAAAAAAAAAAAAAAAAACAATTGTAGTTTGGACTTAAGATTCTAAGTTTAAATGACAGAATTTTAAGTGGAAAGCTATTTTGCAAAAGAAAAAAAAATGAATTTTGCAAATGTAAATGCAAGGTTCATTTTTAGGCATAAATTCTGGCATAGAATTTCTCCCATTTTGTTTTCTTTTCTACTAAACATTTTTGATAATATTTAACTTTGCTGAGAAACTGGAACAGATGAAAAGACTGTCTTTATATAACAACAAAGCAAATCAAAACAAAAAGAACTTCATTGCTCCTGAGTGTGTGTATGTTTATGGCATTAAATAGGTTTGCCTTGAAACCATATCTACCTTCCACATGTTGTTGACTGATTTGAATAAATCCAAATAGAAGTATTTGTACCGGAAGTCCTCAAGCATTTGTTTGCATATGAATCATTTAAGATACTTATCAAAAGATACAAACTCTCATTCATAGTCTCCAGAGAAATCTGTAAGATTCATGACATTAGCCATATTACCCTTCTTTAATAATATGTAATTATATGTAAAATGAATCATCAACAACCTAACAACTTCATTGCTTAAAAACCTTAGATTTGAGACCTCAAAACTTATTCCCATAATAACTTTGTGATGATTTCCCAACATATGAAATTTTCAGCTCCTTGTGTACTGTTTTCCAATGATTTTACTTTCTGTTCTTACTTAGAGAACACATCCATGGTCATACCTGAAGTCCTATAATTAATCACCCTCTCCATCACCTCAATTTCTGGTATCTCTCCTTTCAACCTTAGTTCTGTTTCTTTCTAGATTATCCATCTCCTTCTCTGACTTCAAAAATTGCCTAACCAACTGGGACTTCCAGTCTATTGATTTTCTACCATATTTAACTTTTTTCCTCCACCTGACCTTGGATCCTCACTTTCTTATTTACCTAATTCATTTCTCATGATTCATCAGTATAATCTTTTCCTTGTATATAGTATAAGCTTTTCCTACATATATGTATAATCCTTTCAAGTCCAGTTTCTTACAACAACAACCAAACCGGTTGTTGCTGAATCAGTTTTGACTCGTCACTCAGAAAAATCCAGGTCAAGTAAAACTCAACTTCCCTTTTACTCCACTTCTGCATCAAAATCCATAGTTATTTAGAGAAAAACAGATAACCTGATCTACTTGAAGACCATTTATGTCAAACAGTCCCCTAGTGCTGCTCTTCAATCTTACCCTATTTCCCTAGACAATTCTCTCCTTTCCCCATAAATCTCATATTATATATTCTCTCTTCAAACATTTAGCACCAACAAAAGCAAACATCAAGAGTTTCCTTAAACTACCACCATCATATCCATTATATTATCTCTTTTCTGTTTGAAACTACTCAAGAATAACACTATAGCCATTCCGCAGTCCCAAAGTATCCTTTTTTTCTCAATTTAATCATTTCCATAAACATATATACATATTATGATACCTCCTATCTTAAAAGAGGAAAATAAGAGAGATAAAAAAAGAGAAACAAAGAAAGATAGAAAGAAAAGCTCTCTTAACCTCACAACCCTTAAGAGCTACTTTTTCTATTTACTGTAAAACTCTTCAAAAATACTAGTTAAATTGCTTTCACCAATGTATTCTTCTCCTCAGAATTTTCCTTAAAATCAGTCAGTTTTACCAAAACAGTCTTTTAAAATTCACCTGTGATCATTATGTTGCTGAATCCAATGGTCAATCATCAGACACAGCTTAATGGACCTATCAGCCTCATTTATCTCAGCCAATCCTGCCTTCTTAAAATATCTTATTTATTAGTTTCCACACTGTGCTGATATTCTCTTAATGCATTTTTTTTCATTTTTATTGGTTTGTCTTCATTTGCCTGAAGCTCAGTTTAAAGATGCCTCTACCTCTCCTCATACCATACTTGTTCTTATTAATTTTTATAGCTTTACATACCATCTCATGCCTATGATTCTGAAATATTTACCTGTAGTCCATACCTCTCCTATAGACTCCATAACATTTAACCCAAATGTCAATGGCATAACTTCACTTGTCTGTACAACAAAGTATCTCAAACACTTCATATTCAAAACAGAACTCCTGGTTTTCGTCGAAAACGTGGCACTCCTACAGTCTTCCCAACTCAGAAAATGACAACTCTATTCTTCCAAATACTGATACCAAAACTTAGAGTCATCTTCAGCACATTTTCTTTCACACAACACACAAATTTGGTCCCTTTACATCTGCATGTGTGTGTGTGTGTGTGTGTCTTTGTAGAATACTGAGCTTTGCTCACCACCTCTATCAGTTAATCATTAACTCTGACTGGATTACTAAGTAGACTTACAATTTTGTCTTTTCTTCTACTTCTTGACCCCTATTCTCTATGTTCAACAAATACCAGATCATATTAATTCTCTGTTCAAAACCCTCCTATTGTTTTTTGTTTCAAGGAAAGTAAAAGACATAGTTTTTGCTTGGCTATACTTCCACCCCTATTACTTCTCTGACCTCATGTTTTACTATATTCTCCCTTCTTTGACTCTCTCCAGACAAACCTGAATCCTGGTTACTTCTCAAATATGTAAGTGTTATGAATTGAATTGTTTCCCCCCCCAAAAAATATGTGTTGGAATTCATAACATCTATGCCTGTGTTTATAATCCAGTTTGGGAATGGATTGTCTTTGTTATATTAATGAGGCAGGATTGGTGTAGGGTGTGTCTTGAGCCAATCTCTTACAAATTATAAAGGAGCAGATTAAGAGGACACAATGGAGGGAGATAGATGCCAAGCCACATGGAGATCTCCAAGGAACCAGGAAGCAGGAGCTGAAGACACAGGACCTTCGCCCAGAGCTGACAGTGAAAGAAGGACTTCCCCTAGAGCTGAAGCCCTGAATTCAGAATTCTAGCCTCCTATGGTTTTTAAACTGCCATATTTTTTTGTCATAGGAAACCCTGGTGGTGTAGTGGTTAAGTGCTACGGCTGCTAACCAAAGGGTCGGCAGTTCAAATCCTCCAGGTGCTCCTCGGAAACTCTACAGGGCAGTTCTATTCTGTCCTATAGGGTTGCTATGAGTCGAAATCGACTCGACGGCACTGGGTTTTTTTTTTTTATAAACTGCCATATGCAGATGACGCAACCTTCCTTGCTGAAAGTGAAGAAGACTTGAAGCACTTACTGGTGAAGATCAAAGACCACAGCCTTCAGTATGGAATATACGTCAACATAAAGAACACAAAAATCTTCAAAACTGGACCAATAATCAACATCATGATAAACGGAGAAAAGATTGAAGTTGTCAAGGATTTCATTTTACTTGAATCCACAATCAACAGCCATGGATGCAGCAGTCAAGAGATCAAAAGATGCATTGCATTGGGCAAATCTGCTGCAAAAGACCTCTTTAGAGTGTTGAAAAGCAAAGATGTCTCCTTGAAGACTAAAGTGCACCTGATGCAAGCCATGGTGTTTTCAGTTCCTTCATATGCAAGTGAAATCTGAATGATGAATAAGGAAGACTGAAAAATTGACGTCTCTGAATTGCAGTGTTGGCAAAGAATATTGAATGTACCATGGACTTCCAAAAGAATGAACAAATCTTTCTTGGAAAATATAAGACCAGAACGCTCCTTAGAAGCAAGATGGTGAGACTACTTCTTACGTATTTTAGACATGTTGTCAGGAGGGATCAGTCCCTGGAGAAGGACATCATGCTTGGCAGAGTACAGGGTCAGCGGAAAAGAGGAAGACCTTCACCAAGATAGACTGACACAGTGGCTGCAACAATGGGCTTAAGCATAATGATTGTGAGGATGGTGCAGGACTGGGCAGGGTTTTGTTCTGTTGTACATAAGGTTGCTCTGACCTGGAACTGATTTGACTGCACCTAACAACAACAAACTGTGAGAGGATCCTTGATGGTGCAGTGGTTAAGAGCCTGGCTGCTAACCAAAAGGTTGGCTGTTCAAATCCACCAGCTGCTCCTTGGAGACCCTGTGGGGCTAATTTTTAAGTTTTTTTTAACAACAACAAACTGTGAGAGGATCCTTGATGGTGCAGTGGTTAAGAGCCTGGCTGCTAACCAAAAGGTTGGCAGTTCAAATCCACCAGCTGCTCCTTGGAGACCCTATGGGGCAGTTCTACTCTGTCCTGTAGGGTAGCTATGAGTTGGAATTGACTTGATGACACTGGGTTTGTTTTTTTTGATTTTTCAAACTGTGAGAAAATAAATTTCTGTTAAAGCCATGTACCTGTGGCATTTTTGTTATAGCCGCACTAGATAACTAAGACAGTGAGGCATACTGTTGACTTGTGTCTATTACACTTCTTCTATTTCTCTGGGAGTTTCTTCCCTAGATATTTGCATGGCTTGCTCCTTTATTTCCTTAAAGTTCTCTGATGTAATAGTGCTTTATGAGAAAATCCTTTCTTGATTATCTTATGTGCCATTTATCACTTATTGCCTCTAAGCTCCAAAGAATTGCTCATTGCCTCATCGGTGAAAATGAATCTGGGCCCTTTAAAAACTTTTGTTTCTCTAGTTCTGCTAGTGCAATGTTAAACTTTGGCAATAGTGAGTGCTAGAGGGACATGATAGGAGGAAAGAGGTTTTCACCCTTGTTCTATTGTAATTTGTCCTGCTTCTTGGTGCTAGTACGCTTCTGCAGTGTTCACAGAATCTCTACTCTACCAGCAGCGGGGAGGCCCCAGCCCTCCCCTAAAGCATTTTGTAGCAAAGTGCCTCTGGTGAGATATGCCTCAATGAATAGTCTTCCACCATATGATTATTCTTACTCAACTTACACTGCTCTATTTGTCTCCAAGGCGATTACCACTATCTGATATTACATGTAGTCATATATTTTCTGCCCATCTCCCACACAATGTAAAGTCTATGAGGGCATGGACGTGCTGTTGTTTTTATTGTTGTATTCTCTGAACCTAGAACAGCACGTGATACTTAAGGTATTCAGGCTGTATTTTGAAAATGAGTGAATATTGTCCAAGGATAATGCTTGGAAAAATGCTTATGACAGACTCGTCATAAGCCCATTCTGACAGATGTTAATGATAAGGACACATACACAAATATTGTATAATATTTTAAAAATCAATAATTTTATTACATATTACATGTTATGAAATCTTAAGATTTTCTTCAGTGTGTAACAATATGATTATTCTCATTTGGGAATAATTTTCATTTTTGGTTAACAAGTAGCATATATTAATCAGAATCAAAAGTGACAGAAAAAATGAATAATTTCTTGATAGAAACAAATTTACCTACAGTGTATTTTGAGATTTCAAATGAAAAATTAAACATTACAAATTCATTGACTATTTACTGTTTCAAGAAATTGTGCTGATTTCCATTGCTGAAAAGGGCTAGCTGAGAAAATGATTTTCAGTACTCACAGTAGTTTTTTTTTTGTTTGTTTTGTTTTATTTTGTTATACTTTAGTTGGAGGTTTACAGAACAAACTAGTTTCTCATTAAACAGTACACACATTGTTTTATGACATTGCTTAAAAACCCCACGACATGTCTACACTCTCCCTTCTCAACCTTGGGTTCCCTATTACCAGCTGTCTGTCCCCTCCTGCTTTCTAGTTCTTGCCCCTTCGGTGTTGTGCCCCTTGAATCTCATTTTGCTTTATGGGCCTGTCCAATCTTTGGCTGAAGGGTGAATCTCAGGAGTGGCTTTATTAGAGCTGAAACGGTGTCTGGGGGCTGTACTCTCAAGGTTTCTCCAGTCTCTGTCAGGCCAGCAAGTCTGGTCTTTTAGTACTCACAGTAATTTTATAACCACTTGTTAATTCAGAAAATATTTCTCATAAAATTGAGTTTAAAGTGAGATCGTCTAGTGGGATGATGAGCAAATTTTACTGGGAGTTTCAAACTTTTAGTGATTAGTACTGTCCAAGAAGTTTACTGATTCTCAACTGAATTCAGCCATGTCTGTTATGGACATTGGGGGATAAGCCTTCCTTATCTTCTATCTTTGTTGGACTTCTTTTCACACAACTACATATAGGAAATGGCACATGCAAGCAGTTTAATCCCTTTCTTAGACAAAGTGCAGCCTTCCCAAAATGTAAATTTTAAATATGTTAAATGAAACATTTGTCTTATGACATTCTTTAGGCCATCCAATTTTTAAAAATGTACATTATAAATATTCATTTGGTTCTGTTATTTGCATTGTATCAAAGCAACTGAGTGTTTCAAAGCTTCTCAGATTATTGAAAGTTTCAGGTTCTTTTTTTGTTTGCTTGCCTGACACTATGTAGAAACAAATAGAGAAGTCAGTCATTTCACAGGGTTCACAGTATACGTTTATGCACAGCATCGATGAGTTGACTCATCTCACGAGACTATATAAGTGTGTATTTATTTCTGACATTTCTAGTTCATGGCTTTAAGTCTGAAGTTTAGAAACAAATTAACTTTCAAAGCTTCTAAGGCGGAATGACATTCGCTTTCACTCTACTGAAGCTACGTCAGTGGTAACTGAAGAAGAAAACGACAATGCAGATGGCAAGTCCCCCGAGCAATGACGATTTCAGCAGACCACTTAGTGGAAGAAGACTATTGAGTCAGAACTTTAATAACTTACACATATCGGCTTTTAATTAGCCCTCGGCATGTTGGATAACCTCTATGAAGCAGCCAGGGAATATGTCCATGTTATCAGGTCATCCAACAGTGTCCGTGAGTGGCACACCACTGAATATTTTCCTGGAAAAACATAGCTTATTCCAGGATGTACAGGGGGAAGTCCAATGAATCTCTGGCCCCGGAATTTGCAGCCTTAACCAGCTCGCTGGACTTCGATTTCTTCTAAGCAAATCATATATATATGATTTGCTCTGTTCACATCTCAATTCTAAAATACCTTTCTAAAATGTGTTGATTTATAACCTCTTTAGATTTTTTTATCATCACAGAAAGAAAAATAAAATCATTATTGCTAACTTTTTAAATCACATGTTGTGATCTTTATCTTATTAACTTTCAAAATTAATATGATTGGATTTATATAGAATATAGTTATATTTAGAATGAATGGAATGGTTTCTCCAGAAATTTTGCTATAACATTGCAGCAGTGATATCATTTTTCATGCAGCTAAAAAAACCCAGTAGATTATAATTGCTGTCCTTGCCAAGTCTATCTTTAAACTGAATGATATTTACCTCTTTACTCTTCCAGAAAACAAAATCTTGTGAAATGTAAAAGCAAACACAGTAAAACAAAACAATAATAACACAAATAAGAGAGAAGAAGAATCACAGAAAAATAGCTTGTGAATATTTCTCTTACTGAAACTTCCTTCCATGTACTTTTCGATCCTCTCTTGCAGTCTCTATACAGTAAAGGAAATTCCTGAATTTACTGTAAATTTTATAGGAGAAAAAAAATTAAAAACTTCCCCAAAGTCTTTTAAAATAAGTGTGTGCTTCTAGAACAGCTCTACATTTTCTGAAGAGATACTTTAATTACGTGGCTGCAAGACTCTTCAGTTTTATCTCTACATGCAGCTTGGGTCTTCAAAAGGACTGCCTGCTGATTTTTTCTTTATAGTACATTCTGCTGTATTTAATTCGTTACCACAGACATGAAGCACAAAGAGGAGAACATTTTATAAAGAAATGTGTCTTTCTGTGAAAACCTGAGAAACAGCAATAGGAAGAAAGAGCCAAGTGTTCAGGAAAACATTAAGGTCGAGCATTTTACTGTTAATATTAAAAATTCACATTGTATTTTCTAGGCTCTGATGTTACTTACTCTATTTTCTATGTGGCGACATTAATATCACATACCTCTGCCTGTCTGTTGTAATAATGTCTTTGTCCGTGAGGTGAAAAATTAACACTGTCATTTCAATCTAGAAAATTCCACAATCAAATTTCATTTAACACGTGTGACTGTATATCAAAGGCACATTTCTACGGGCAATAAATGCCAAGTGATCATTGGGTAAAACTAAATATATATATGTGTCTAAATATATATATATATATGTGTGTGTATATATGTATATACATTCAATTTTCCATGGAAATCATTTCATCAAATTGTGTTTTAACAGATTGCATTTTGTTTGAAATATTTTTAGTATTGCCTAGATAAATCTGTAAATGTAAAATAAAATAACCCAGAGAAGAACTATGAAATCAGAGAGGCAGAATCAGTCATAAAACTCCATCATTCACAGAAAAAACATTTAGAACCCTTATAGGTGACATATCATTGGAAATCCAATGCAAGTCTATAGAAGACAAAATCTATTTGCTTAGACATATCAAGTCTATCATAAACGACTGAACAGTGGATGCTTTCTGTATGTATACATCATATTCCTTTATAAGCTCATATCCCTGTGATTTAAATTATATTGTTAATAATAATCGAGCATTGATTTCAAAGCCCAGGATAGTAGTTGATACTTTGGAAATATGCAAGCCCTTACATTCTAATGTTAGTTGAGGATACGGTCTTACATTTTTTGCAACAAACCAGTAGAAACGGAAGATTGTTATAACAAGGAGATGAATTTTATGTTTTTTTTTTAAGCAACAGGAGTTCAATAGTAGTAAAGATATAAAGCTAGCTTATTAGTCATAGATGTTTCTTTTGAGTGAAAAAAATAGTTAAGGACTGAAACTTGACAAAACATCTGGAAGAACTGAAAGACAGGAACATGGTTGACCTTTCTTTCCAGGGGCTATGTCTCAAAGGAACATCCCTGCATACTCCTCACCCAGGGGTTAAATATTGACTTAGGGAACTCTGCTACTAGTTTCAGATATAAGGGTCCCTTGCATGTCTCTAAGTGACAAGTAGTGAAGGAATATAGTTAGGGTTCCTTCCGAAACAGTGATATATTTATATACTGTGTTTTTTCTTCTTTTAAAACTCAGGACCGAGTATAGCACTTTATTTTGGCAGTTACTAAATACATACTGTTGAATAAATTGGGTTCCTAACTATTCTGAGCAAATAATAGGATTGATGATGATAATGTCAATAATAATGATAAGAAGAAAGAACAGAAGAATAAGGAGGATGAGGAGAAGAGAGGAAAAGAAAAAAAGAAGGAATGAGGAAGGGTAAGAGGAAGATGAAAATGAGAAAGACCACTATTACTATGTATACCACAACCTGCTTTATCTCTAACAAATATTCAGTCAATTCTCAGTAAAGCTCTTATAGGGAAGGAGCTACAATTATCTGAATAATACCAGTAAATAAATCAAGGTCATGTTTTAAAATAATTTGGATGAACTAAAAATCCTGAAACAGAATATCCAATTTCACAAGTCATATCCCTAAAAATCATATTTTACATTTTTTGTAGCATATGATTATAGGTTCAGGAAGAAACATGAGCTCAGGTACATTTTTGTGGACATCAAAATCTAAAACAAAATAAAACTGCAGAAATAAAATAGTAAATAAATACCATTTTCTCTGCACCTAAAATCTAAACAAAACAAAATACCAGCAAATATTTCCTTAGAAACAAAATAAAATCATGAGTTACAAGTACATGAAGTGGGCAAGGGAAAGTTAATTTGTATTAGAAAACTGATCAAAACAGCTGAATTATGAAAATACAAGATGGCTAAGTGTGATATATTCTGGGTTGTGATAGAAAATATTCAAAGGAAGTGGAGATGCTTATAAGAATTAGATTTACCAGGCAAATAAAATTTCTCTGGATAAAAAGAGAAAATAAAGACCATTTTTTGGACTTTAATGGAAACGGTAGTCCCAGATTGTTGATTTTACTACAAAGAAAATGTGTGTGTGTTGCGGGGGGAGGGAGAAATCTACATCTAATGGGGAAATAAAAGAAACATTAATTGGAATAAAACTTTAAACTGTTACTCCTCTAGGGAAAGGTATCATTTAACACAACAAAGATACTTTACTTCAAATTTCAGTGAATCGTAGGGAGCTTCCGAGATATATCCATTTAGAGTCTTGCTCCTTCCTTCTTATTCTTGATATATACAATAATCTAGTAAGCAACATTTGTCCCACGTACAACTTTATAGCTTATGATCAGAAATATGGTGGAGGGATAAAAAACTAATTCAATCAAGATGATTAAAATTACCAAACTTACTTTTTTATTTCAAAATATGACAGAAAATGTAAGATAATAGTTAAAAGCTAATAATAGGTAGCCAATGACACTACATAAACTTTCTAAAGCAAATAGGATAATTTGCTTTAGAAAGCTGAATTCTTAAATCATTTAGATAAAGGGCTAATGTATAGCCTATAGACTGATACTAGGTGAAAGGAAGCATTATGGGTACAAATATCACTCAAAGATTTAAACATAATTGTAAAGGCTTTTGATTGAAATCATTTTGAGGTGGAGAATTCGAATATGTTGTTTTGTTCCATATAAACCTGTTGCTAATTCATGGTGTCTTTTTGGAATATAGACTGAGAATGAAAGCTGTTTATTTCTTGCAGTTTCTATTATTTTCCTCACTGCAGCTAATTCTCTCCATTCTTCCCAACTATCTGAAATTGAGGCTAGTTCATGTTATGCATAAGAAGATAGAAAAACAGCAAATTTCTATTGGATAAAATTCCTCATAACATAATTTGGGAAAAATATTCCTCACCAAATTTGGCAGTGGTAAAAATAAAGTTTATTATGTTTGTATTTTTATAAAGAATTAATTCAAGTTTATTAAATGATATTCAAAAATATGCAGTTATTCTGCTTTATATCTCTTCATAACACAACTGTATGACATTATAAGACATATTTATTTTTATTGCTTATGTTTCTCTCCCTCTCTAGCTCTGTGAGGGTTGAGGCTTTGTTTGCTGCTTTGATCTGGTACTTTGAATAGTTTCTGAGAAACAATAAGCTTTCAATAAATATATGAAATAAAAATTCAACTTGGAAAAACTTGTGTGATGGATATATTTACAACAACGGCAAAAAAAAAAAAAAAAAAGAGGGTGAGAGAGTAGCTGCTGAGGCTGTACAGCCAAACACCTTATGGGATTTGGTTCCTTGGTTTGGAGGTTTAGGGTCATAGTTTCGTGGGACCTTGCAGTTAATTGGCCTAATAACAAGCTCAGTGCCTCTGTTCTACTCCTAGCTAGCTGCATGTTGACTGGGGTCTTAAAAGCTTGCAAGCTGCCATCCAGGACTCAAAAATTGGTGTCTATTTACCTGGAGCAACAGGGGAAGGAGGAGATTCAGGAATAGGAGGAGGAAATGGAACGTGTGCCTAATTGCTTTCATAAACACCTTCTTCTTTTGCCATGAGACCAGAAAACTGGGTGTTGTCCAGCTACAATTACTAAACATTTTGATCAAGAACACTTTTTTTTTGAAGAATACTTATTAAACACTTATTAAAAGGAGAAAAGTGAAGAATAGACTTTAAAATTCTCATGGACTATAGACATTCTGGAGCCATGGAGGGTGGATGAATCCCTGAAAATATTGCCCTGAGATCACCTTTACACCTTAAACCAAAAATACACCCCTAAGTCATCGTAAAATAGAACAATAGTTTAGCTTACCTAGTAAAAGCATTATGCTCTTTTAAGAACTATCAATATGAGATCAAATTGATAGCAACAACTAGAAAGATTAAATCGGAACCTTAGGGGGCAATGAGTTTATGTTAATGAGGGAGGAATAACTCAGAAAAGGAGAGTGAGAATGGCTGCACAACTTGAAGAATGTAATCAGTCTCTAAATTGTACGTGTAGAAACTGTTGGACTGGTGTATGTTTTGCTGTGTATATTCTCAATAGCATAAAATTAAATAAAATTTAGAAAAAAAAGTCTCAATCTTACAACTGAAGATTTCTAAATAGGCAAGGAAACTGTTGGGGAAACCCAAGGTGGAACCCTAAGAGGTATCTCATACCCCACGCTCTTGCAGAGTTGTGCGCATATTGTTATTTCCTGGCTCTTAATGTTGCCCTACTCTCTTCTCCAACCCCAGTTTACTACACTAAAAAATCTAGGAAGAAAAAAAAAAAAAAATTAGAAAATGATAAACCTTCCGGGCACAATTCAGGAAAAAGTACCCAGAGTTTTCCTTACTCTCCCTGGGCTGGCTGAGCAAATTGAAAAGTATTTCTAATGCCTGCTCAGTGTCATAGTCAGCAAAAGACAGAAAATGTCTGCTGTACTTAAATTTCAGGAATCCAAGAGATTGCTGTTTTCATTTCACATGATGCTAGTTTTTTAATGTAATTTTGAGGGTGGGTTCTATATAGCTAGCAATTTGAGGATGAAATTAAGGAATTGTCATTTAACCCATAGATTAAATGTTCTGGGATTAAACAATTTTTGGTTAGAAATCTAAGCACTTGACACCTGAAACTCAAATCACGATAATTTGACTCAATCAAACCCAGTTAATTTCGTCCCCAAAGGTTAAATGAATATGTAGCAGAGATGAATAGTTAAAAATATTAATTTACTTTTCTTTTCCCTTTAGACTTAAAAAAATTAATTTACATTTCTTTTTCCTTGACTATAAGGCTCTTTGATCTTTTTACACCAGGATTTTTATCCATTTTTCTATCTCTGTAATGGGTAGTCTTGGCCAAGCATATTTGGGTATCTCTTTCACATGTACTAAAAGAAATCCAATGAGCAAGGTGTCAGACCCAAATCCCAGCATCTCAGACTATGGAGATCTTTAAGGAAAAGAAATGGTGGATCATGAAGTGCTGATCAACTCAAAAGTGTTGTTCTGGTACCTGGAAACAATCTTTTGCAACCACATAGGATCACGTTATTTAATATTCAAAAGCCAACTCATTGCCATTGAGTAGATTTCGACTCATAAAATGTTTAAACACAGTAGAAATTAAAAAAAAGAAATGTCTTTTCTGACTTTTAGCTTCTTGAAGAAATAGAATTCTTTTTACTTTTTAAATAATTTTTATTGTGCTTTTAAGTGAAAGTTTACAAATCAAGTCAGTTTCTCACATTTAAGGTTATATACACCTTACTCCATACTCCCACTTACTCTCCCCCTAATGAGTCAGCCCACTCCCTCCTTCCAGTCTCTCCTTTCCTGACCGTTTTGCCAGTTTCTAACCCTCTCTACCCTCCCATCTCCTCTCCAGACAGGAGATGCCAGCACAGTCTCAAGTGCCACCTGATACAAGTAGCTCACTCTTCTTCAGCATCTCTCACCAACCCGTTGTCCAGTCCCTTCCATGTCTGATGAGTTGTCTTTGGAAATGGTTCCTGTCCTGGGCCAACAGAAGGTTTGGGGACCATGACTGCCAGGATTCTTCTAGTCTCAGTCAGGCCATTAAGTCTGGTCTTTTTATGAGAATTTGGGGTCTGCTTCCCACTGTTCTCCTGCTCCCTCAGGGGTTCTCTGTTGTGCTCCCTGTCAGGGCAGTCATCGGTTGTGGCTGGGCACCATCTAGTTCTTCTGGTCTCAGGGTGATGTAAGTCTCTAGTTCATGTGGCCCTTTCTGTCTCTTGGGCTCATATTTATTGTGTGACCTTGGTGTTCTTCATTCTCCTTTGATCCAGGTGGGTTGAGACCAATTGATGCATCTTAGATGGCCACTTGTTAGCATTTAAGACCCCAGATGCCACATTTCAAAGTGGGATGCAGAATGTTTTCATAATACAATTATTTTGCCAATTGACTTAGAAGTGGCCTTAAGCCATAGTCCCCAACCCCCGCCCTTGCTCCGCTGACCTTTGAAGCATTCAGTTTATCCTGGAAACTTCTTTGCTTTTGGCCCAGTTCTGCTGAGCTGACCTTCCCTGTATTGAGTATTGTCCTTCCCTTCACTTAAAGTAGTTCTTATCTACCAACTAATCAGAAAATAACCCACTCCCACCCTCCCTCCCTCCCCCCTCTCGTAACCACAAAACAATGTGTTCTTCTCAGTTTAAATTATTTCTCAAGATCTTATAACAGCGGTCTTATACAACATTTGTACTTTTGCCTCTGACTCATTTCACTCAGCATAATGCCTTCCAGGTTCCTCCATGTTATGAAATGTTTCACAGATTTGTCACTGTTCTTTATCGATGTGTAGTATTCCATTGTGTGAATATACCATAATTTATTTAACCATTCATCCGTTGATGGACACCTTGGTTGCTTCCAGCTTTTTGCTATTGTAAACAGTGCTGCAATAAACATGGGTGTGCATATATCTGTTCATGTAAAGGCTCTTATTTCTCCAGGGTATATTCCAAGGAGTGGGATTTCTGGGTTGTAGGGTAGTTCTATTTCTAACTTTTTAAGAAAACGCCAGGTAGATTTCCAAAGTGGTTGTACCATTTTACATTCCCACCAGCAGTGTATAAGAGTTCCAATCTCTCCGCAGCCTCTCCATCATTCATTATTTTGTGTTTTTTGGATTAATGCCAGCCTTGTTGGAGTGAGATGAAATCTCATCGTAGTTTTAATTTGCATTTCTCTAATGGCTAATGATAGAGAGCATTTCTCATGTATCTGTTAGCTGCCTAAAGATCTTCTTTAGTGAAGTGCGTGTTCCTATCCTTTGCCCACTTCTTGATTGGGTTGTTTGTCTTTTTGTGGTTGAGTTTTAACAGACTCACATAGATTTTAGAGATCAGGCGCTGGTCTTAGATGTCATAGCTGAAAATTCTTTCCCAATCTGTAGATGGTCTTTTTACTCTTTTGGTGAAGTCTTTAGATGAGCATAGGTATTTGATTTTTAGGAGCTCCCAGTTATCTGGTTTCACTTCATCATTTTTGGTAATGTTTTGTATTCTCTTTATGCCTTGTATTAGGGCTTCTAACGTTGTCCCAATTTTTTCTTCCATGATCTTTATCGTTTTAGTCTTTATGTTTAGGTCTTTGATCCACTTGGAGTTAGTTTTTGTGCATGGTGTGAGATATGGGTCCTGTTTCATTTTTTTGCAAATGGATATCCAGTTATGCCAGCACCATTTGTTAAAAAGACTATCTTTTCCCCAATTAACTGATACTGGGCCTTTGTCAAATATCAGCTGCTCATATGTGGATGGATTTACATCTGGGTTCTTAATTCTGTTCCATTGGTCTATGTGCCTGTTCTTGTACCAGTACCAGGCTGTTTTGACTACTGTGGCTGTATAATAGGTTCTAAAATCAGGTAGAGTGAGGCCTCCCACTTTCTTCTTCTTTTTCAGTAATGCTTTTCTTATTTTACTTATCCGAGGCTTCTTTCCCTTCCATATAAAGTTGGTGATTTGTTTCTCCAACACATTAAAAAATGTCATTGGAATTTGGATCTGAAGTGCATCGTATGTAGAGATGGCTTTTGGTAGAATAGACATTTTTACTATGTTAAGTCTTCCTATCCATGAGCAAGGTATGTTTTTCCACTTAAGTAGGTCCTTTTTAGTTTCTTGTAGTAGTACTTTGTAGTTTTCTTTATATAGGTCTTTTACATCTTTGGTAAGATTTATTACAAAGTATTTTACTTTCTTGGGGGCTACTGTGAATGGTATTGATTTTGTGATTTCCTCTTCGATGTTCTTTTTGTTGATGTAGAGGAATCCAAGTGATTTTTGCATGTTTATCTTATAATCTGAGACTCTGCCAAACTCTTCTATTAGTTTCAGTAGCTTTCTGGAGGATTCTTTAGGGTTTTCTGTGTATAAGATCATGTCATCTGCAAATAGAGATAATTTTACTTCTTCCTTGCCAATCCATTTGCCCTTTATTTCTTTGTCTAGCCTAATTGCTCTGGCTAGGACCTCTAGCACAATGTTGAATAAGAGTGGTGATAAAGGGCATCCTTGTCTGGTTCCCGTTCTCAAGGGAAATGCTTTCAGGCTCTCTCCATTTAGAGTGATGTTGGCTGTTGGCTTTGTATAGATGCCCTTCATTATGTTGAGTAATTTCCCTTCAATTCCTATTTTGCTGAGAGTTTTTGTCATGAATGGTTGTTGGCCTTTGTCAAATATGCCTTTTCTGCATCAATTGATAAGATCATGTGGTTTTTGTCTTTTGTTTTATTTATATGGTGGATTACATTAATGGTTTTTCTAATATTAAACCAGCCTTGCATACCTGGTATAAACCCCACTTGGTCCTGGTGGATTATTTTTTTGATATGTTGTTGAATTCTATTGGCTAGAATTTTGTTGAGGATTTTTGCATTTATGTTCATGAGGGATATAGGTCTGTAATTTTCTGTTTTTGTCATGTCTTTGGTATCAGGGATATGGTGGCTTCATAGAATGAGGTAGTATTCCATCATTTTCTATGCTTTGAAATACCTTTAGTAGTAGTGGTGTTAACTCTTCTCTGAAAGTTTGGTAGCACTCTGCAGTAAAGCCACCCGGGTCAGGGCTTTTTTTTGTTGGGAGTTTTTTGATTACTTTTTCAATCTCTTTTTTTGTTATGGGTCTATTTAGTTGTTCTACTTCTGATTGTGTTAGTTTAGGTAGGTAGTGTTTTTCTAGGAATTCACCCACTTCTTCTAGGTTTGCAAATTTGTTGGAGTACAATTTTTTGTAATAATCCGATATGATTCTTTTAATTTCAGTTGGGTCTGTTGTGACATGGCCCATCTCGTTTCTTACTCTGGATTATTTGCTTCCTTTTCTGTATTTCTTTAGTCACTCTGGCCAATGGGTTATCAATTTTGCTAATTTTTTCAAAGAAAAATTTTGGCTTTGTTGATTCTTTTGGCTTTGTTGATTCTTTCAATTGTTTTTCTGTTCTCTAATTCATTTAGTTGAGCTCTATTTTTTATTTTTTGTTTTCTTCTGGTGACTGATGGATTCTTTTGTTGCTCTCTTTCTATTTCTTCAAGTTCTAAGGACAGTTCTCTGATTTTGGCTCTTTCTTCTTTTTGTATGTGTGCATTTATCGATATGAATTGACCTCTGAGCACTGCTTTTGCTGTGTCCCAGAGGTTTTGATAGGAAGTGTTTTCATTAGCATTGTATTCTATGAATTTCTTTATTGCCTCTTTAATGCCTTCTATAACTCAGTCTTTTTAGCAGGGTATTGTTGAGTTTCCAAGTATTTGATTTCTTTTCCCTGATTTTTCTGTTATTGATTTTCACTTTTATGGCCTTGTGGTCTGAGAAGATGCTTTGTAATATTTTGATGTTTTGGATTCTGCAAAGGTTCGTTTTATGGCCTAATTTGTGATCTATTCTAGAGAATGTTCCACGTGCACTAGAAAAAAAAGTATACTTTGCAGCTGTTGGGTGGAGTGTTCTGTATAAGTCTGTGAGGTCAAGTTGGTTGATTGTAGCAATTAAGTCTTCCATGTCTCTATTGAGCTTCTTACTGGAAGTCCTGTCCGTCTCCGAAAGTGGTGTGCTGAAGTCTCCTACTATAATTGTGAAGGTGTCTATCTCACTTTTCAGTTCTCTTAAAGTTTGTTTTATGTATCTTGCAGCCCTGTCATTGGGTGCATAAATATTTAATATGGTTATATCTTCCTTGTCTATTGTCCCTTTAATCATTATGTAGTGTCCTTCTTTATCCTTTGTGGTGGATTTACCTTTAAAGTCTATTTTGTCAGAAATTAATATTGCTACTCCTTCTCTTTTTTTGCTTATTGTTTGCTTGATATATTTTTTTCCATCCTTTGAGTTTTAGTTTGTTTGTGTCTGTAAGTCTAAGGTGTGTCCCTTGTAGGCAGCATGTAGATGGATCGTGTTTCTTTATCCAGTCTGAGACTCTCTGTTTCTTTATTGCTGCATTTAGTCCATTTATATTCAGTGTAATTATAGATAAGTACGTGTTTAGTGCTGTCATTTTGATGCCTTTTTATGCACGTTGTTGACAATTTCATTTTTCCACTTGCTTTTTTGTGGTGAGATTTTTTTCTTTGTAAATTGTGTTCCTCATTTTCATTATAGTTGAATTTATTTTTGCTGAGTCGTTATGTTTTTCTTGGTTTCATTTTGAGTTATGGAGTTACTATACCTCTTTGTGTTTACCTTAATATTTACCCCTATTTTTCTAAGTAAAAACCTAACTTGTATTGTCCTATATCGCCTTGTTTCCCTCCCCACATGGCAGTTCTATGCCTCCTGTATTTAGTCCCTCTTTTTGATTATTGTGATCTTTTACGTACTGACTTCAATGATTCCCTGTTTTGAGCATTTTTTTTAAATTAATCTTAATTTGTTTTTGTGATTTTCCTGTTTAGGTTGCTATCAAGATGTTCTGTGACCTTGTGTTGTGCTGGTATCTGATATTATTGATTTTCTGACCAATTTCCTTTAGTATTTCTTGTAGCTTTGGTTTGGTTTTTGCAAATTCTCTAAGCTTGTGTTTATCTGTAAATGTTTTAATTTCACCTTCATATTTGAGAGAGAGTTTTGCTGGATATATGATCCTTGGCTGGCAGTTTTTCTCCTTCAATGCTCTATATATGTCATCCCATTGCCTTCTTGACTGTCTGATTTCTGCTGAGTAGTCTGAACTTATTGTTTCTCCTTTGTAGGAGACCTTTCTTTTCTCCCTGGCTGCTTTTAAAATTTTCTCTTTATCTTTGGTTTTGGCAAGTTTGATAGTAATATGTCTTGGTGATTTTCTTTTTGGATCAATCTTAAATGGGGTTCGAAGAGCATCTTGGATAGATATCCTTTCGTCTTTCATGATGTCAGGAAAGTTTTCTGCCAACAGATCTTCAACTACTCTCTCTGTGTTTTCTGATATCTCTCCCTGTTCTGGAACTCCAGTGACACTCAAGTTATTTTTTCTTGATAGAGTTCCACATGATTCTTAGGGTTTCTTTTTTTTAAAATTCTTTTATCTGATTTTTTTTTTTCCAGCTATATTGGTGTCAATTCCCTTATCCTCCAGATTCCCCACTCTGCATTCCAATTGCTCAATTCTGCTCCCCTGACTTCCTATTGAGTTGTCTAAATCTGTAATTTTACTGTTAATCTTTTGGATTTCTGAATGCTGTCTCTCTATGGATTCTTGCAGCTTATTAATTTTTCCACTAAGTTCTTGAATAATCTTTTTGATTTCTTCAACTGCTTTATCAGTGTGTTCCTTGGCTTTTTCTGTAGATTGCCTTATTTCATTTCTGAGGTCATCCCTGATGTCTTGAAACATTCTGTAAATTAGTGTTTTGTATTCTGCATCTGGCAATTCCAGGATTGTATCTTCATTTGGGAAAGATTTTGATTCTTTAGTTTGGGGAGTTGTAGGAGCAATCATGGTCTGCTTCTTTATGTGGTTTGGTATAGAATGCTGTCTCTGAGCCATCTATAAGATATTGTAATGATTTATTTTATATTTGCTCACTGAGTCTTATCTTATTTTGTTTTCTTTCAATATACATAGATGGGCTACTAGATTGTGCTGTCTTGATTGTTTTAGCCCTTGAATCACTTATGTCCTATTACCAGCTGGTTTGGGCTGTTACCAGATCTTTAAGCCTAAGAGTCCATTCACTATTCTTGGGTCACCAAGTGTGTGGTGCAGACTCTCACCTATCCACCTAGAGAAGTAGTGGTGATAGTTGTGTGCACCAGATTCTAGTAGCAGCAGGGGTTCACACTCCGGGGGAGGGGGGCAGGATGCTGACAGGCTTCCCCCAAGTGCCAGTGAGGTAGATGTGGCTGTATTCCCAAAGTGCTTTGGTGGGTGGGCTCTGCAGCTGTACCTTAGGCCCCCAATGCAAGTACCTCTACAGATTGGTAGGTGTCACCCTCCTTAGACCCCTAAGGCAGGAGGCTAGGTGGTCTGGGGGGAGCTTCAGCCCTCAGTTCCCTGTTGTGTGTCAGTGAGGGCTCTGTTGAAAAGGCAGAGATATCGGACCTGGGAAACTTGTCTTTCCAGTAATCCGCTAAAACAATTACAGTCAGATCTATCAGAATTGCCTTTGCATTATAATAGCCACCGTGTTCCCTGTAGGGATGAAAGCTCAAGACTGTGGATCTCATATGCTTGGCTGGAGCTGGTTCTGTATTTTTAGTCCAATTTTGGGAAGTCAGGGAAGGATTTTTGGTCCCAGGGCTTTTTGTAGCTGCTTCTCTCAGATCAGGAGAATGGGTTAGGAAAAGACCAAAAAAAAAAAAAAAAAACTCACACAGCACTTTACTCTCTGGCTCAGGAAATTCCAATGTTAATGAAGCCGCCTGGGAAGGGGAAGGGAGGGATCAGATAGATAGGAGAGAGTAGCACCCCAGAATATAGACAAAGTTACTTATCTTGCTTGGTGATGACTGTTTTATCTGAGATTCCCAAGAGGTGTGTAGCCTGTGTGCATTGGCTGGGTCGAGATTGCCCCTGAGGGTCAAGCCTGAGTCATGTGCTTGTGCTGTTTCAGAAGCCGTGGTCAGTTCCTCTGCTCCCAGTCCAAAGCCCATCACCAAGTTTCCCCAGCTGGGATGCCACATTCCCAGCTCCAAAACCAGACACTGCCTCCTGTTGACTTCTCCCCCTGTCAGCTGCATCGCTGTGCTGCCTGCGTGCACTGGCTGGGCTTCCCCTGCGGTCAGTTCTGGGGGTTAGGGCTGCATACCGTGTTTGCGCTGTCTCAGGATGCCATGCTCAGCTCCCCTGTGCCCAATCCAAAGCCCGGCACCAAGGTTTTCTGACTGGGACGCTGGCTCCAGGCTCTGAAAGCAGTTGTTGCTTCCCCATGGTTGCTTATTCTCAGTCTCTGTCACTCAGGTCAACTCTTTAGATCTGTGTTTGATGGTCAGTGTTCATAGATTGTTGTGTATGTGATCGATTCACTTGTTTTTCTGAGTCTTTTTTGCAAGAGGGATCCGAGGTAGCTTCTACCTACTCAGCCGTCTTGGCCCCCAAGAAATAGAATTCTTAAAGGCATTTTTAAAAATGTTTATTGAATAAAAGTTATCTTTACTAAGTTTTAAGTTGGCATACCCAGTGTGTAGCATAACACCTAGCACTAAAAAAAAAAAAAAAGCACTAGAAGTTATAAATATTGGTGAAGGTGAATAGAGATATGAAAGTGAAAAAAGAAGGTATGTGCTATTCAGGATAATATACTGAATTTAAAAAATATTTTCTTTCAAATAAGTATGGAAAATTATTTCTTTATGACAGTTTATTGTGGCTTTTACTATGCTAATATAACTTATGACTCTCAAAAGAGCATTATAAAATGCAATACTCTCCAAACTTATCTAACACTAAAAGTTTTTTTTTTTTTTTTTTTTTAAATTTAAGCATCTCTGAAAGTCAGGAGCTGGCTGAACATGATTTTGGAAATTTTCTTGTCTGCTGTGCTGTTTCCATTTGGTCTTGGGAAATGCATTATTTCATAGATAAAATTCACTCTTCCATTTATGCAATAAGGTTGACGATACAAAAACGAATGAGGCACAATCCCTACGCTTATGAAGCTTAACCTTTTTATAGATGAGGGAAGAAGGCAAATATTTATAACACAGCTTAGTAAATGATATGATAGCAATATACACAGAGTACAGATGTATGAAATATATTTGAGGCTATTATTGATCTAGATTGGGGTCAGCTAACCACAACCTATGGGCCAGGTCCATCTCCCTGCCTATTTTTGCAAAAAAAAAAAAAAAGTGTTGGAACACAGCCATACTCATTCAACTATTTATCGTACATGGCTACTTTTGCATTATAACAGCGAGTTCAGTAGTTGCAACAGACCGTCTGGCCCACAATGCTTAAAATGTTTGCTATCGGAACTTTTCCAAAAAGTTTACCAGCTAAAGAGATATAAAAGTAACTCATTGTTAGCCATGAGTTCTCTAACTGGAGGGAGTAATGGAACCTTATGGGAAGAACTGCTAATTAATATAGAATATTATTGGTTCATCAGAGAGTTTGTGTGTTCCATAAACCATGGCCAAATGCTAAGTTATGTGGTAGGGTGAGCTACAGTTTGGAAGTCAGAAATCTCACCTTCTTTTTCTGATGCAAAGGATTACAGAATCTTTGAATTTTCTGCTAGTTCTAAATGCTATATTTATGTTCATTTAACACCTACCTTGGCTAAAGCTTTCATAAAAAAAAAAAAAGCTTTCATAGTCACTTGAAAATGGAATTTTCATTTTATCAAAAGTGAATTATTCAGGGTTATCCTCTGCATGGAGTAGAATTTGAAAATAAAAGAGTAAACATGATAAAGATGGACCCTGCCACTAACCCATTTTTTTTTGTTCATAGTAATAAATAGATTAAAATGATATTCTCTGATAAAGGGTCCAAGAGACTTTTTAAGGAATTTTTCATTTGAGGAGCTAGATAGAAACTGTAGCTATGTCACAAAAAGATAAGAGCCTTTAATTGCTTTTTTTCAAATACCAGTGATTTTTATTTTCCTACCTGAAACTAGCAGATCCACAAATTTTAATAAGCTGAAATGCCAGTAGGGTGTAAAAGCTGATTATATTTACTGAATTCACTGATCATTTTTTTTTCAACTGTCCATTTGTTTAGTTAAATTATTTTGTCATCATAGCACCAAATCTGTGTTCTTTGCTCCTTTGGTTGCTATGCTGCCACTATTCACTTATTCCCTCCAGATTCGAAGGACTGTTGTAAATGCATGAATAATACAGCTGTGTTTATGCTGCCACTCAGTTTCTTTAATTAAATTTATTTTCCTGAAGCAAATGATATGTTTTAAAATATCAGTAGTAACAACATTACATTTTAGGTATTTTAATAATTCCATATTAATTCCATATCTGGTGCTTTATTTTTTCTGCTTTCCTTAAACACGTCATGAAGGACAAAAAAAATAAGTTTGACATGTAGTTTATTTCTAATATTCACTTTTAAAAATACTACAGAGAGCATCTTTTTATTAATTCTTTTTTTAATGAGATGATTCCCTCAAAAGAAACTATTAAAAGTTTAAATATTACATAAAAGTATTTAAACAACGTATATTATGCATGTTAGTGAAGTGGTTTAGGTGTTCAAGTTGAGGGAATCTGTGTAAGATACAGTTATTTTTCTCGGCAGATGAAATATTAAATCTCAAGCTATGTCCTGATAACTGAGACATAAAGAGAAGAATATAGTGAACTTTCCTTGTTTGTTAAAACCTTTCTTCTGACAAAACGTTTGCGATCTATATAAAAGTAAATAAATGAAAATTCTACCCTGTTTCTCTTCATATCAAGTACGATATCAAAGAAGAGGAGTTCAGGAAATAAGCAATTGGTTTTCCCTTTGCCATTTGTATACAGTGTCTCTCTACACATCTACGCTGAATCCCAGGGTGGTGCAAATATTCAATGCTTTCAACTGCTAACCAAAGAATTGGAGGTTTGAGTCCACCGAGAGGTACTCAAAAACAAAAAGAAGGCCTGGCAATCTAATCCTGAAAACCTAGCCATTGAAAAATCTATGAATCACAGTTCTTCTCTGACACACGAGGTCATCGTTAGTCTGAGTTAACTAGAGGACAAGTCATGGTTAAATGTCTACCTGCAAACTGATAAATGGCTAGTAATATACAAATGCTGAAAATAAAAGTTAGACTCTGATACAAATAAAAGCCAAGGAAACATAGCAGAAAGTGGAGAAGAACCTCAGAGAAAAACCAAATTAGCTTTGAACTGTTGAGCTTCAAATGGTGTAACCAATTAATTTCTAACAAGTCACAGTAGTAAAATGTACTACCAGATGCAAAAACAACTGTGAAGGAGGAGTTGACAGCATCACATTTATAATTCATTTACTCTATCCATTGCAGTTCAGTCCTTTACGACTCATAACAATCCTACAGAATAGAGTAGAACTGCCCCATAGGGTTTCCAAGGAGTGGCTGATGGATGAGAATTGCCGACCGTTTGGTTAGCAGTCGAGCTGTAAACCACTGTGGCACCAGGGCTTCTCATTCAGTTTAGATCACATTTAATATCAGCCACATGGCTATTCTCCACCTCACGCACACCAGTATTAAGGCACTTAGAACTTAAAATAATAATATTAATGATGTATGAAAGTAACTAGTCCAAGACTAAGGGACTATCTAAATATCTAACCTCTTGTTGTTGCTAGGTACTGTAGGGTTGGGTCTGACTCATAGTGACTCTATGTCAGCATGGAATTCTGCTGGATCCTGCCATCCTCACAATCATTGCTATGCTGAAGCTCATTGCTGCAGCTGCTGTGTCAATCCATTGTCTTGATGGTCTTCTTCTTTTTTGCTGATCCTCTACTTGACCAAGCATGATGTCCTTCTCCAGACACTGGTCCTTCCTGGTAGCATATCCAAAGTACATGGGCGAAGTATCGCCATTCTCGCTTCTAAGGAGCATACTGGCTGTACTTATCCCAAGACAGATTCATTCATTCTTCTGGAAGTCCACGATATATTAAATTTTCTTTGCCAACACCATAATTCGAATGCACCAATTCTTCAGTCTTCCTTATTCATTGTCCACCTTTCCATGCATGTGAGGCGATTGAAAATACCGTGGCTTGGATCAGGTTTACCATAGTCCTCAAAGTCACATCTTTTCTCTTTAACACTTTAAAGAGGTTTTTTACTGCACTTTTGCCCAATGCAATATGTCGTTTGATTTCTTGACTGCTGCTTCCATGGGTGTTGATTGTGGATCCAGGTAAAATGAAATCCTTGACAACTTCAAAATTTTTCTGTTTATCATGATGTTGCTTACTGGTCCAGAAGAGAAGATTTTGTTTTCTTTAGGTTGAGGTGTAATCCATACTAAAGGCTATATATAATCTTTGAGCTTGATTCAGTAATGCTTCAAGTTTTCTTCACTTTCAGCAGGCAAGGCTGTGTTATCTGCGTAACAGGTTGTTAACTAGTCTTCCTCCAATCCTGTCCTTGTGTTCTTCATATAGTCCAGTGTCTCAGATTATTTGCTCAGTGTTCAGATTGAATAAGTATGGTGAAAGGATACAACCCTGACACACACACCTTTTCTGCCAGGTAGTATCCCCTTGTTCTGTTCAAACGACTATCTGTTTGTCCATGAGTGGGTTCCACATGACTGCAAGTAAGTGTGTTCTGGAAGTCCCACCTTTTGCAATGTTATCCATGATTTGTTATGATCCATATAGTTGAATGACTTTGCATAGTCAATGAAACACAGGTAAACATCTTTCTGGTATTTTCTTATTTTAGACATGGTATTCCTTGTTCCACATCCTCTTCTGAATCTGGCTTGAATTTCCTGCAGTTTCCTGTCATCTACACCAAGATGTATGGAAGACAGCTACCTGGCCAACTGACTCAAAGAGATTAATATTTGTGCCCAATCAAAAGAAAGGTGATGCAATGGAATGTAGAAATTATTGAACAATTTTATTAATATCACAAGCAAGCAAATTTTTGCTGAAGATAATGCAAAAATGGTTGCAGCACTATGTTAACAGGGAACTGCCAAAATATCAGACTCTTGTTGTTGTTAGGTGCAATCGAATCGGTTCTGACTCATAGTGACCCTATGCACAACAGAACGAAACACTGTGTGGTCCTGCACCATCCTTACAATCATTGTTAATGCTTGAGCTCATTGTTGCAGCCACTGTGTCAATCCATCCCGCTGAGGGTCTTCCTCTGTTCCACTGACGCTGTACTCTGCCAAGCATGATGTCCTTCTCCAGGGACTGATCCCTCCTGACAACATGTCCAAAGTATGTAAGACACAGTCTCGCCATCCTTGTCTCTAAGGAGCATTCTGGCCGCACTTCCTCCAAGACAGGTTTCTTCGTTCTTTTGACAGTACATGGTATATTCCATATTCTTCGCCAACACCACAATTCAAAGGCATCAATTCTTCTTCGGTCTTCCTTATTCATTGTCCAGCTTTCATGGGCATATGATGTGATTGAAAATACCATGGCTTGGGTCAGGCGCACCTTAGTCTTCAGGGTGACATCTTTGCTCTTCAACATTTTGAAGAGGTCCTTTGCAGCAGATTTGCCCAATGCAATGGATCCTTTGATTTCTTGACTGCTGCTTCCATGGGTGTTGATTGTGGATCCAAGTAAAATGAAATCCTTGACAACTTCAATCTTTTCTCCATTTATCATGATGTTGCTCATTGGTCCAGTTGTGAGGATTTTTGTTTACTTTATGTTGAGGTGCAATCCATACTGAAGGCTGTGGTCTTTGATCTTCTTCGGTAAGTGCTTCAAGTCCTCTTCACCTTCAACAAGCAAGGTTGTGTCATCTGCATAATGCAGGTTGTTAATGAGTCTTCCTCCAATCTCATGCCCCGTTCTTCTTCATATAGTCCAGCTTCTCGTATTATTTGTTCGGCATACAGATTAAATAGGTATGATGAAAGAATACAACCCTGATGAACACCTTTCCTGACTTTAAACCAATCAGTATCCACTTGTTCTGTCCAAACAACTGCCTCTTTATCTACATGAAGGTTCCTCATGAGCACAATTAAATGTTCTGGAATTCCCATTCTTCACAGTGTTATCCATAGTTTGTTAAGATCCACACAGTCGCATGTCTTTGCATAGTCAATAAAGCACAGGTAAACATCCTTCTGGTGTTCTCTGCTTTCAGCCAGGATCCATCTGACATCAGCAATGAAATCCCTGGTTCCACAACCTCTTCTGAAACTGGCCTGAATTTCTGGCAGTTCCCTGTCGATGTACTGCTGCAGCCGTTTTTCAATGATCTTCAGCAAAATTTTGCTTGCATGTGATATTCATGATATTGTTCTATAATTTACACATTCAGTTGGATCATCTTTCTTGGGAATAGGCATAAGTATGGATCTCTACCAGTCAGTTGACCAGGGAGCAGTCTTCCGTATTTCTTGGCATAGACAAGTGAGCACCTCCAGTGCTGCATTTATTTGTTGAAACATCTCAATTGATATTCCATCAATTCCTGGAGCCTTGCTTTTCGCCAATGCCTTCAGAGAAGCTTGGACTTCTTCCTTCAGTACCATCGGTTCCTGATCATATGCCACCTCTTGAAATGGTTGAATATCGACTAATTCTTTTTGGTATAATGACTCTGTGTATTCCTTCCATCTTCTTTAGATGCTTCCTGCATCATTTAATACTTTCCCCATGGAATCCTTCACTATTGCAACTCAAGGCTTGAATTTTTTCTTCAGTTCTTTCAGCTTGAGAAATGCCAAGTGTGTTCTTCCCTTTTGGTTTTCCATCACCAGCTCTTTACACATGTCATTATAATACTTTATTTTGTCTTCTCCAAGACCCTTTGAAATCTTCCATTCAGTTCTTTTACTTCATCAGTCCGTCTTTTTGCTTTAGCTGCTCGACACTCAAGAGAAAGTTTTGGACTTTCCTCTGACATCCATCTTGGTCTTTTCTTTATTTCCTGTCTTTTCACTGACCTCTTGCTTTCTTCATGGATGATGTCCTTGATGTCATTCCACAACTTGTCTGGTCTTCAGTCACTAGTGTGCAATGCATCAAATCTATTCTTGAGATGGTCTCTAAATTCAGGTGGGATATACTTGAGGTATATTTTGGTTCTTGTGGACTTGCTCTGATTTTCTTCAATTTCAGCTTGAACTTGCATATGAGCAATTGATGGTCTGTTCCACAGTCAGCCCCTGGCCTTGTTCTGACTGATGATATTGAGCTTTTCCATTGTCTATTTCCATAGATGTAGTCAATTTGATTTCTGTGTGTTCCATCTGGCTAGGTCCATGTGTATAGTCGCCGTTTATGTTGGTGAAAGAAGGTATTTGCAATGAAGAAGTCGTTGGTCTTGCAAAATTTTATCATTTGATCTCCAGTATTGTTTCTATCACCGAGGCCATATTTTCCAACTACTGATGCTTCTTCTTTGTTTCCAACTTTCCCATTCCAGTTGCTGGTAATTATCAATGCATCTTGATTGCATGTTCGATCAATTTCAGGCTGCAGCAGCTGATAAAAATCATCTATTTCTTCATCTCTGGCCCTAGTGGTTGGTGCATAAATTTGAATAACAGTTGTATTAACTTGTCTTCCTTGTAGGCGTGTGGATATTATCCTATCATTGACAGCATTGTACTTCAGGATAGATCTTGAAACATTCTTATTGACAATGAATGCAACTCCCTTCCTCTTCGAGTTGTCATTCCCAGCATAGTAGACTATATGATTGTCTGATTCAAAATGGCCAATGCCAGTCCATTTCAGCTCACTAATGCCTAGGATATTGATGTTTATGTGTTCCATTTCATTTTTCGATGATTTCCAATTTTCCTAGATTCATACTTCATACATTCCAGGTTCCGATTATTAATGGATGTTTGCAGCTGTTTCTTCTCCTTTTGAGTCATGCCACATCAGCAAATGTAGGCCCCTAAAGCTTTACTCCATCCGTGTCATTAAGGTCGACTCTACTTTGAGGAGGCAGCTCTTCCCTAGTCATCTTTTGAGTGCCTTCCAACCTGGGGGGCTCATCTCCCAGCACTATATCAGACAATATTCTGCTGCTATTCATAAGGTTTTCACTGGCTAATCCTTTTCAGAAGTAGACTGCCGGGTCCTTCTTCCCAGTCTGTCTTAGTCTGGAAGCTCAGCTGAAACCTGTCCTCCTGGGATGAGCCTGATGGTATCTGAATACCGGTGGCATAGGTTCCACCACCACAGCAGCACACAAGCCCCCATAGCATGACAAACTGACAGACACGTGCGGGAAATATCTGACTAGATCTTATAAAATTATTGTCTAGCCTCTTCAAATTACACTTCTAACCTTCTTTCTTTTACTTTTGTAAATGATCATTTAAAGTAATATGAGAGGGAACAAGCTTTTCTTAAAGCTCAGAATATACATCCTTCCTATGAGAGTGAATTATAGGTATGCAGTCACTATGTATTGGTTGGTTTAATCCAGTGGGAATCTGGAATTGTGCACTGGAAGATTCCTATAGAAGGAGAAAGTGGGGAATAGATATCAGGTGAGCAAACTACTTCAATACACTCTAGCCACCCTTGAGGTTGTGGCTTGATTTCCTCTTCTTCCTAATGATAAAGATGTCATCTACATAGCCTTATCATAAATTCACTTAAAAAAAAAAGTCTTCCTCAAAAAACTTTCTCTGAAACAAAATTACTCTTTCATAGAACCTCATGATTTTTCTCATTAATGATTAAACCAAAACCAAACTCATTTCTGTCAAGTCGATTCCAGCTCATAGTGACCCTGTAGGACGGAGTGGAACTGCCCCAAAGAGTTTCCAAGGAGTGCCTGGTGGATTCAAACTGCCGATCTTTTGGTTAGCATCTGTAGCACTTATCCACTATGCCATGAAGTTTTTCCATTAAAGATTAACCAATTTAGATTTTTGTCATTATGTGTTCAGTAGTTTTTTTTTTTTTTTTTTCATTCACTATACTCTAAGCTCTATGACAGCAAGCACATGGCCTCTTTTGTTCACAACTCTATTACCCACGACTTGGTTTAGACTTGGAGTTTTGAAAAATAGTGTTGTATGAGTAAGCATGTGAATTAAGGAGAAGGAGAAAGTTCTACAACTTCCACTGCTCTATTCTTGTCCAATGACAATTACTTAACACCGAAATAAATATAATATTTTTTTCTAGGTACTATAATGCCTTCTGCTTTGCCCTTCTGCATCCATTCTTCATTCATCCACAGTGATTTCTTAAAATGTTAAATCATGGTATAGAACATTAGTGTTGTACTGTTTTGTGATAGTATGTATCTGTCTGAACTTACTGAGTTATACATTTAAGTCAATGAATTTTGTATAACATATAAGTCAACAAAGATGATTGAAATACAGGAGTCAATAATCTCATTCCCCTATTATTAAAATCCTCTAAGAGTTTTGGATTGAGGTGGATCAATCCAAATTGTGTGGACTGTACTTTGGAGTAATGGTGGCCCATTACTACTTCTATGACTTCTATTCCCTGTTGCTTCTACACAAGTTTTTTTTGTTTTTCTGCAAACACAGATACCTAGCCTGACTTAAGTTCTTGCTATTTACTCTTAATTTTCTACATGTTTTACACATCTCTTATATATTCCTTCTTAATTAAAGATATTCCTATTTAATATTAATGACTGAATCTGGGTAGACACTCTTCTACATAACAGCGGCATGGTCCAATAACATTTGGCTCAGTACCAGAATTGTGCATAACATTTGGTACTATGGTCCAGTATGTAAATTTAAAATAAAATTTTTAAGAATTAAAAAAAAAAAGAGGGAAGAAAATCATGAAGTCTGGCCTGTTGAGGCCACTGGCTTTAGTGGGAAGGAATGAAAACTCAAATAATGGGCAGTCACAAGGGGCTGAGAAGAGAGGTTAGGAGCTAGCCAAATAAAAAAAATTACCCAGGATTATTTACTACATTCTTTGACTATCATAAGGTAAAATTTCAAGTTTGAAAAAAGAATTTAGTTAAAACTATTCAGGCTATGGTGTATAAATTTTCCATAAAGGCTCATGTATTATGAAGGACTATTGGATAATTCCAGTAATATTGGATAAGTCCAGTAATGCTTGAGTTAGTGAGTTGCTGTTTCCTACTCTCCCCATGACCAACAGTTACGGCAGTTTTCACCTGTCTGACTAGATTCTAGATTTTATAAAATTATTCTATTTTGTATTCTATGTTATTAACACACATATGTATACATAAAACATTCTGACCCTTTTTATATTGTAATGTTAGTTTTTTTGTATGAATAGCTTTTTTTTTTTTTAATTTGGTTAAATTTCATCCTTCAATATTTCAGGGTACAGCTATTATACAACTATGTTTATGCATTCTCAAATTGTTCTCTACCAAGGACACATTTTTTCTTCTGCTTAGATAACTGTTCTCAATACACTGAAATAGTAGAGCTAGTAGTTGATTTTAATAAGTCGCTTGGCATATTTTCTTACACATTATGAATTCATGATACAACCCCATAGATGGCATAAGTTTTTTTTTTTTTATGTGTTTTCCATTGTAATTCAGTGTATTTATGATGCTATTGGGCTAATAATCTGAACTATGCATTACTGAAAGGTTAGAATTTCCTTTAAATATGTCCTTGCTGGGAATCTTTCTGAGACTAATGGATAAAGACAACATGATATTCAAGAATTACAAGCAACTTTTTCACTGGAAAAAAGTAAGCACATTTCAAGGTCATATTTGATATTGAAGAACTTTAATTTTAAGAGGACTAAGAACTTTATTTTCATATTTTATTAAATTAATGATTAGATAGCTAGTAAAATACAAACACAAAGAAATTTAGATATGGACGTGTGTGTCTAGTAAACTTGTAAAATAATGGAGGCAGGGTAATAAGTAAAGGTTTAAAAATATCTCAAATGAATCTAACATACTATTGTAAAGAATTTCTAACTTTTTAACAAAATTAATATTATCTAATGGGAGGCAATAAAAATGCTTCTTTTGTTAACATAAATTCTGCAAAAGTAATTGGAATATGCCTAATGAGGATAAACAAGACACACTACATACTTTTTTTAAAATATTTGGGATTTATACTAAATTTTTTTTTGTTAAAGTTGACAAGTCAAAGACATAGGAAGAAAGGCCCAGTGATCTGCTTCCAAAAATCAGTCAATGAAAACCCTATGGACTGCAACGGCCTGATATGCAACCGATCATGAGGATGGCACAGGACTGGGCAGCGTTTCATTCAATTGTGCATGGGGTTGCCAGGAGTCAGGCACAAACTTGGTGGCAGCTAACAAGTCAAAGACATTGAGATTAGTTAGATGCAAATTAGTATTAAATTTCAAATTATTTCACCCATCCTACTATAATTTTTTCTAAATGAATGTATATAAAAAAAAAACTTAAATTGATTTCACACAATTCTAGAAAGGCAGTTTTAGACGATATTTTAGATTAGAGATGGCCTAATCTACTCTCCCCTCCCTAGAATTACAGAGTCCCTTCAGGTAGTTCTCCATGGTGTGGAAGAGAGCTCACCAGGCAGGACCTAGTTTCTTCTTTAGCTAGACACATAAACAGCTTTTACCTTTTAAATCTGTTTTATATATGCTTGTTCTATCCTCCCACATGATTTCCTACGACCAAAAAAAAAGGAGGGGGAGATTAACAACAAAGGAAACGATGAAAGCAATTTAATCATTTGGAAAACTTTTTCATATTTTGAGGCTTTCAAAGCTCAGAGACACATTGGATAGCTTGCCCAAAGACAGACACAAAATCTTGGATTAAAACAAAAATATTTCAAGTCCTAGTTCAATTCTTTGTAGGGCTTTTTTTTTCCTGACAAATACTCTTTACTTTTTAAAGCTGCCTTGTTGTTGTTAGGTGCTCTTGAGTCGGTTCCGACATACAGCAACCCCATGTACAAGAGAACAAAATGTTGCTCAGTCCTGTGCCGCACTCACAATAGTAGATATGCTTGAGCCTCTTGTTCCAGCCACTGTGTCAATCCCTCTCATTGTGAGTCCACCTCTTTTTATCTGACCCTGTACTGCACCACACATGATGTCCTTTTCCAGGGATTTGTACCTCCTGATGAGGTGTCCAAAGCAAGCAAAACGAATTCTTACGACCCTCGCTTCTAAGATTCATTTTAGCTGTACATCCTTCAAAAATGATTTATCCGTTCTTCTGAAAGCCCATGGTATATTCAATATTCTTTGCCAACACCACACCTAGAATGCATCAATTCTTCTTCAGTCTTTCTTTTTCATTGTCCAGCTTTCCCATGCATATTAGGTGATTGAGAATACTATGGCTTGGTTTTGGTGCATCTAGTCATCAAAGTGACAACTTTGCTTTTTGACACTTTAAAGAGGTCTTTTTGCGGCAGATTTGCCCAGTGAAATATGTTATTTGATTTCTTGAACACTGCTTCCATGGAAGTTCATTGCTGATCTAAGTAAAATAAAATTTTGACAATGCCAATACATTTTCCCTTTATCGTAATGCTACTTACTTGTTCAGTCATGAGGATTTCATTTTTCCTATTGAGATGTAATCTACATTGAAGATTGTAGTCTTTTGCCTTCATCGGCAAGTACTTCAAGGCCTCTTCAATTTTGTCATCTGCAAAAGTGTCTCATCCACATATCACAGGTTGTTAACGAGTCTTCCTCCAATCTTGATGATGCATTCGTCTTCATATAGCCCATATTCTTGGATTATTTGTTCAGCAATAGATTGAGTAAGAAAGGTGAAAGCATACAACTCTGCTGCATAGGTTTTCCAATTTTGTTGAAACTGTAACCACAATTAAAAACAAGACAAAATGAAACAGATCCATGGAAGAAAATTTCCTTGTGATCCTTTTAATCTTCCGCTCTGACCCATGCCGTTTTTCGCTAAAGTAAACCATTGACCTGTTGCCCCCACACATTAGTTTGCATTTTTCTAGAACAGTATATACATATAATAAGAAAGCTTGACAATGGAAAAATAAGACAGAAGAAAAACCGATACACTTGAATTGAGGTGTTGATGAAGGATATTGAATATAGTATGATCTGCCAAAAGAACAAACCAGGTCTTAGAAAAATACAACTGGAATGCTCCTTAGTAGCGAGAATGGCTAGATTTAGGCTCGCTTACTTTGTACGTGTCATCAGGAAAGGCCAATCTCTAGAAAAGGATAACACATTTGGTAAAGCCGAGGGCCAATGAAGATGAGGCAAATCCTCAATGACATGGATTGACACAAGAGCCGCAACAATGGACTCAAATACACATGATAATGCGGATGGCATTGGACTGGGCAACTTTTCTCGTTCTGTTATACACAAGGTCACCGTGAGTCAGAGGGACTTGATCACAACTAACAATAACAACAACAACGTGTACCAGTATTGTCTGGTTTCTTTCTAATGGCATATTTTTTCTGAGATTCATCCGTTTTGTTCTTTTCTATCATTCTATCAATAGTTCATTTATTTTGTATTATTCAGCCCTATTCCATTATATGGCTATATCATAGTTTGTTTACTTACTCGCCTATCTAAAGACCTTTGGATTGTTTCAATTTGAGGATAACATAAATAAAGGTGCTATGATCATTTAGGTACATGTCTCTATATAGATATATTTTAAAAATTTATTTATCTTGAGTAAATACCTAAAAGTGGAATGGCTGAAGCACATTGCAGGTATATACATAACTTTTTAGGAAACTGTAAAATAGTTTTCCAAAGCGGTTTCACACTCCCATAAATGGTAGAATTCCAGTTTTTCCATTTATTCACTGACTAGTCTTTTTGATTTTAGTCATTCTAAGTGTATGTACCTTGTACCTCATTGTGGTTTTAATTTGCATTCCCCTCATGAATAAAGATGTTGAGCGCTGTTTCTTGTGCTTATTATCAAGCTGTATACTGTCTTTGATGAAATACCTGTTCAAATTCTTTGCCCATGTTTTATATTTTCTTGCTTTCTTATTATTTGGGAGTTCTTTGTATTTTCTGGATACAAGTTTTATGAACTATATAATTTTCAAAGATATGTTTACAGTGTGTGCCTTGTCTTTTCTTTATCTCAACAATGTATTTCAAAGAGCATAAATATTAATTTGAAGTCAAATTTATCAGTTCCTTCATTTATTGATCATGCTTTTGGTGTCATATTGAAGAAAACTTTTACTCACAGTCACAAAAATGTTCTGCTATTTTTTTTCTAGAAAATTCTCTATACCTAGTTTGCTTTGAATTTTTATTAGGAATACATGTTGGAACTTGTCAAATACTTTTTCAGTAGATTTTATGATGAGCAAATGGTTTTTGTCTTTTAGATTTTTTAATATGGAAAACTACTGTTTCCTAATTGTAAGTCATGTCTGCATACGTGATTTTTTGTGCCTCAGACTGGACATTCTCTCTTGGCCTATATTCTACAATCATTCTTTTTATTCCACTCAAATCCGATGTTCAGCTCCTCTAGTGAATATTTCATTTTGGTTAGTGTAATGTTAAACTCCATAACTTCTTCCTTTTTTTTTTTGCTATAATTTATATCTCTCTTTGCTAAGAAATTGTGTTCATATTTTCCTTTAATTTTCTTGGTTTGGTTTTCTTTAGTTCTTTGGCAGACATGTATAGCAGCTGATTTAAAGACTTTTTCTACTGAGTATAATATCTGAGCTGCTTCCAAAACAGTTCCTATTAATTTTCCCCCTGTATATGGATCATATTTTCTTGTTTCTTTGCTTGTTCTGTTTTTTTTTTTTGAAAACAGTATATTTTAGGTAAGATAATAAAATCTTTTTCTCTGCACGGCTTGTAACAATTGCTGCCATTATTGTTTCTCTATATTGGCTTAAGGACTTAGCTAGCCTAACTCTGTAAAGTCTGTATTCTTTTTCATGTGTGATCACTGAAGTTTCTGCTCGGTTAGCTTATTAGTCAGGTAAAAATTGGGCAGAGATTTCCTTATATGCCTTTAATTAATAAATCTTGAATCCTTTACCGAGAAGCTCTGTGTGTGTTGGGACACACCTTCAATGCTTAAGTAATTCACAACTCTACCTTAGCTGTTACTTCCTGATAATATAAAACCTCAAGGTCATCTGTCATTCAGAGAGTGAAGCCTTCTGATATATTTTTTCATGAATGCATATAGCCCCAAACATTTTCATGTCTTTCTAGATTTTCCAGGAATATGTCAGACCTTTTCAAAGTCCCTTAAGGTATGTTCACCTCAAAATTTTCTTTAAATATTTTGCCAGTTTTTGTCTCATCTTTTTTCACATATTCACAAAGCTACAATGCTAAATAGTTGTTTTCAACAAAAATCCTGGGGATAAGGTTTTTCCTTTAGATAAGCTCTGACTCAGACCAAATAACAATGCCCTGTGAGTGAGGCTTCTTCCGGACAGGTCAGATAGTGACAATGCCCTGGAGATGGGACCTTTAGAGGGTCCCTGTGATGGTTAAGATTGTGTGTCACCTTGGCTGGGCCATGATTCTCAGTGTTTATATGTGATTGCCCTCATGATGGGATCTGCTGTAAGTAGCCAATCAGTTGAAAGGGAGTTTCCTTGGGCATGTGGCCTACGTCTGAACATAAGTGGACATTCTGGCTTTTGCCTGCTCTGGATCCTGAGGCTGCCTCCTGTTTGTCTGACCTCTGGTTCTTGGGACTTGAGCTAGCAGCTTATCTGACGGTCTTGGGATTCATTGACCTTCGCAGCCTGTGAACAACAGCCCTGCTCTCCCACTTGTTGATCTCTGGTTTGCCAGCCTCTTTGGCTATGTGAAGCAGGAGAAGCCTCTAACCTGATCTACGAACTTGGGACATTGCAGCCTCTACAATCATGTGAGCCCTTGCCTTGATATAAATCTCTCTCTCTATATTTTTTATGCTTTACTGGTTTTTCTTCTCTAGAGAGCCCAGCCTAAGACAGTCTACAGAACCAGTATGACCCCTCCAGTGGGTATAAGCCTGCTGATTTTCACAGTTACCATTTTTGTGAGGCAGGTAGTTTTCGAAGTTACTAAGGATATGAAAAAAATGAATGGGAATAGGTTAGTTTCATTACCACAAACCTGCTCTTCTTAATGACACCAATTTTTTCTTGAATTACCACTTCTCTGACTGTTGTAAGCCTTTGGCTAACTTTAAGAGTTCTGAAAAGCTGATTTTGATAATTTTTGCCAGTGTTTCCCTTGCTTTTAAAGAGATGCATATTTACAGAGGTTCTCACTTCACCATTCTGGAAGTTTTGTATATAATTATAGGGTGACAGATTTGTTCGTTTGTTTTCCTTTCAGTATACTAAAATTAAAAAAAGAAAAATTTTTTTTTTTTTTATACTAAAATACTGATGATGCAGTGGTTTAAGCATGCAGCTGCTAACCAAAAGGTTGGCAGTTTGAATCCACCAGCCACTCGTTGGAAACCCTATGGGGCAATTCTACTGTTATAGGGTAAGCTATGCATCGGAATCAACTGGAAGGCTGTGGGTTTGTTTTTTGGTTTATCTTGTCCCTTGCATTATTTTCAACAAAAAATCAGATCTAATCCTTATTTTGGGACCTCTGTAGTAATAGGAGAGCCCTGGTGGCACAGTGGTTAATAGCTTGGCTGCTAACCAAAATGTTGGCAGTTCGAATCCACCAGGCACTCCTTGGAAACCATATGAGGCAGTTCTACTCTGTCCTGTAGGATCACTATGAGTCAGAATCAACTAGGAGAAGCAAGTTTGCTTTGGTTGGTAGTAACAGAGAGGAGCCCTGGTAGAGCAGTGGTTAAAGCACTCAGCTGCTAACCAAGAGATGAGTGTTTGGAACCACCAGCCACTTGTTGGAAGAAAGATATGGCAGTCTGCTTCCATAAACATTATAGCCTTGCAAACCGTATGGGGCAGTTTCACCCTGTCTTACAAGGCTGCTATAAGTCAAAATTGACTCGGGTTTGGTTTGGGTAGTAACAAGTCTTTTTTTAATTTTTTTTTTTTAATATCACTGCCTTTGAGCAATTTGATTATAGTGTTTCTTTCCATTTTATTCAATTTTCTCGTGCTTGGAGTTTGTTGAGCTTTTTATATCTTAGTGTGTATAGTTTTTATCAAATTTGGAGAAAGATTTCAGCCATTATTTCTGCAAATATTTTTCTGCCTCTATCTCCTTTATGGTGGAGCCCTAGTAACCCAATAGTTAAGCACTTGATTGCTGACCTAAAAGTCTGAACCTACCCAGTGGTTCTGTGGGAAAAAAAGGTGACAATATGGGAACATAAAGGTTATAACTTAGGAAAACCTATGGGCAGTTCTATTCTGTCACATTGGGTCTCTATGAGTCAGAATCGACTAGATGGCATGTAACAACGACAATTCCCTGTGTGAATAGTCCTTTTGGAATTCCACGTTTATTAAACAAACAAAAAACCCATTGCCAACAAGTCGAGTCTGACTTATAGCAACCCTATAAGATAGAAGAGAACTACCCCATAGGGTTTCCATGAGTCGGAATCAACTCAACAGCAATGGGTTTGTTTGTTTTTTTTTTTAGGGTTTCCGAGGCTGTGATTTTTATGGAAGGAGATTGTCACATCTTTCTGCTGTGGAATGGGTGGTGGCTTTCAGTTTACCTTTCAGTTAGCAACCTAGTACTTAACTACTGCACCACCAGGGCTCCCTACAGATTTATTAGGTTACTTCAAATTGTTCCATATCCGAATAATGCTGTTTACATTCTTTCTTTCTTTTTTTTTTTTTCAATTCTCTTTAAGCTCTTTTCATTTTGGAGAGTTTCTGTTGTTATGTATTCATGTTAATTATTTTTTTCTAAAATGTTAACATGTCTTTAAATATCACCCAGTGTATTTTTCATGCCAGACATTGTAGGCATTGTAGTTTTCATCTCTAGAAGTTTGATTTGTTTTTTTTTTAATATCTTCTATGTTTCTACTTAAATTTTCAAGGTCTACATTACCATTATAATAACTTTTTAAATGTTCTTTACTACTAATTCCATTATTTGGTTTGTCATTTTACATTGGCTCACTGACATTGCAAATTTTACCTAGATGGGTGCTGGAAATATTATTTCTATAAATATGTTATTGTGCTTTATTTTGTGATTTATATAATTTCCTTATAAACGGCTAATCCTTTTCTTACAAACTTTTTTAATATCTGTTATTTGTAACTTCTGCAATGTCTGCCTAAGCCCAATTATTTCCCACTACCGAATCCAGCTCCTCTGCGTACACTACTCAGTAACTTCTACATCTTGAAATTTTCAAGCCTGGGTGGTGGCAACATTTACTGTTACTTGTCCTGTGTTAATGCCACATTCTGTTCCAGGTAATCATGTGGATGGTTTTTTTGCAGGCCTCAGGCGGTTTCCTCACACGCATACACTGAGCAGTGCTCAGCTGAGTGCTTGAGGGGAGCTTTTTGCAGATCTCTGTGCAACTCTCTTGTGGAATTCTGACATATGAACTCAGGTCTTGGTTTCCCAGAACATTCAAACACCAAATATTCAGCTCCCTCAGTCCATTGATATTGAATTCTGCCTGAAACCAGGAAGATTGATTACTAATTTAATATATATTTATACAAATATGTATTTATACAAAATATATTTATATATAAATATATATACTATGTATATATATGCATACATATATAAAAAAATTTTTTATATATGTATGCATATATATACATAGTATATATAGTATACATATATAGAGACTATAATATGCAATAATGCTTTAACTTACTATCTTACATAAGATTAAATATAAAAGATTAATTTACATAAATATGAAACCTTGTTATAGTAATAAAAAGTATACAGTATACACACCCACCCAGTATACAGTATGTTTAAAGCACAATTTTCACCTAATATCCAAGTCATTTCAAATAATTTTTGGAGTAGTTACAAACATTTTAATACTGTCTTTGCTGTAGTAGGGAGCCCTGGTGGCACAGTAGTTATAGGGATCAATGGCTAACAAAAAGGTCTGCTTTTCAAAACCACCAGCAGCTCCTTGGGAGAAAGATGTGGCAGTTTGCTTCCATAGAGATTTACAGGCTTGGAAACCCTGTAGGCTCACTGTGAGTTGGAATTGACTCAATGGCAGTGGGTTTGGTTTGCTATAATAGATATTCTTTCTATCTAAGGCATGTAATAAGTTTTCTCCCTTTCTCTATGTATTAGATACACATTATACACATTAAGGTTGTGTGCCGATTTGGCTGAGCCATGATTCTTAGTGGTTTGGCAGTTATGATGCAGTTTGGCAGTTGGATGATGATATGATCATTTCTTCTATGATGAGATTTGATATAATGTGATCATCTCCATGATGGGATCTGCTGTGAGCAGCCAGTCAGTTGAAAGGGAGTTTCTTTGGGGATGTGGCCTACATTGAATATAAGTGGACTTTCTGGCCAGGCTTGAAGCTTTTGCATGCTGTGAATCTTGCAGCTGGCTCCTGCTCATCTGACCTCCGGTTCTTGAAAATTGAGCTAGCAGCTTACCTACCGTCTTGCCTTCTGATCTTGGAATTCATCAGTCTTCATAGCACGTGAGCAGGAGCCCTGCCCTCTGACTTGCCAATCTTGAGTTCACCAGCCCCAGTGCCTATGTGAGTCAGGAGAAGCCTCCACCCTGACTCATGTTCTAACCTTCATAATGGTGTGAGCCATTTCTTTGATGTAAATCTCTTTCTCTGTATTTAAACACTTTACTGTTTTGCTTCTCTAGAGCCAGCAGCCTAAGATACATAGGTACATAATTTTCTAGGATATATTTTTAATTATGGCATAAGTTTCACATCATTATAAATACTTCAAACCCTTGACCCTCACTAGTTTCTTCCTGTTAAATGAGAACATAGAAACAAACAAAAAAATTAACTAATTGCATCCACTGACGAAACACTAATCTCAGGAAAATCAGTTTCTTTCTAAACAGTAGTCCAGCAGCCTCTCTCTCTTTTTCCATGAAAATTAGGTCCTTTTTTAGTTGAGTCACCTTTTAGATCAAAATCTCCCGCATTTTGCCAAAGGATGTTCAGTACCTTTTCACAAACTCCCTTTTACTTTCACAGGATGGTTTCATAGCAAAATCATTCTTTTGTTCCTGTATCAGAGTCAATCGACGCATTAGATAAAAAAAAAAAAAGATAGGTCTTGTAAAATGTAAAAATTATCACGTTACTTGATAGTTTGGGCTAAGAGTATTCAAAGGCAGGCTGCATTTGTAAACATTAAAAGACATTAAGGCCCTCGAACCAGAACAAGAAATTTCCAGATGCCTCATTGAAAAGACTGATGAAAAATATAACATCTTCAGAGAAGCTACTATGCTATCACCTCATTTACACATTACAATAGCCCTTAAACACAACATAGTTTTTCCTGTTTTACAGATGAAGAACTACAAGTTAAAAAATATTGAAGTAACTTCTTCAAGTAAGCAAGCTACCAAATGATATTGTTGAGATTTTAGTCCAGTTGTATTTTGAAGTTTACAATTTTTCAGATTGATTATTTGATGATGCTTTCTGTTGATTGGGATTTTGCTCAAAACAAGACCTTAGAAGAAATAAGAATTCCATTAACCTGCCGGCTGTCCTTTCAGCTGCGTAATTATGATACTTAAATAAACTGTCACAAGAGAATTGAATACTGTCTATCATATGCTTTCATACACCATAAGATTTTAAATGTTTCTTTGTTCAAAGCAATGTGCTGAAGTATTTTAATAAATAATCCACTATTTATATGGTTTGCTCTATATTTTCTTATTTTCTCCATGTATTTATTTAAATTTATGATCTGATATGCTTATGATTTGCTCTTATTTGGCCTTCAGACATAAGCCATGATTCCTGAAAGCCATAATAATTAAAGGCTGGCCCCGAGTTACAATAAAATAGAAACTGCAAAGCTGTACGTCCTTGATCTTTAGGAAAAGTTAAAAAGCTTTGAGAATACAGATGAATGACAGTATCAAATTGATGTCATTTTGGTAAAAAATGTATACCAGGGTGCATAACCTAGTATAAAGTAGTTCTAATTTCCTCTTTAAATTTAATATTTCTATCAATAATCAAAACTAATTTTGGTACACAGCTTTTATTAAACAAGACAAATGCTGCATGAAAAATGGCATAACCTTTTCATTATTGCTTTGTCAGGACATCTCACCAGAGTTATTTATTCAGTCCCAAAGCTTTCTATGAAGGCATAGAAAGAGCTCATTATGGTATAGCTTGTCCTTGGTGTGACTTCAAACTTATACATTAACAAATTAACAAAAAGGAAAAATAATTTAGTATGTAAAGCAAGATATTTTGGTGTGAATTAAATAACAAAATGTTTTTTATTGTAGAGAGACAAACAGTACATATTTTAAAGATATGAAGAATTACTTTTGTGTGTGGTTTTAATTGGAGGTTTTATTCTGCTAAAAATAATCAGTTTTTTAAATGTGTTTCAGAACTCATTAGATAAGAAAGATCACTAGACTAGTACTCAAAGTGAATAAGTACTTGAAAACTTTCTTTGGCATGTGCAATGAGAAAGAACATTAAAAATTTATCATTGCGGGGGCGGAGCCAAGATGGCGGACTAGGCAGACGCTACCTCGGATCCCTCTTACAACAAAGACACGGAAAAACAAGTGAATCGATCACATACATAACAATCTACGAACCCTGAACAACAAACACAGATTTAGAGACGGAGAACGAACTAATACGGGGAAGCAGTGATTGTTTCCAGAGCCTGGAGCCAGCGTACCAGTCAGGTACGGCACAAGCACAGAGACCTACTCCACCCTCCTGAACTAACCCCGGGAGGGGGACCAGCCGGTTCCACGGGCGGCGTGGGACGCAGCAGGTAGGAGAAGTCCCCGGGAGGCAGTGACTGGTCTTGGAGCAGAAAGAGCAGCATCCGAGCCGGGGAACCGTCCCGCAGGGATTTGGACTGGACGCAGGTACGCCATAAACACGGAGAGTTGCTCCACCCCCCTGAACTAACCCCGGGAAGGGGACCAGCCGGGTCACGCGGGCAGCATGGGACACAGCTGGTAGGAGAAGTCCCCGGGAGGCAGCGACAGGTATTGGAGCGGGGAGAACAACGTCCCAGCTGGGACACTCGGTCACGGCACAAGCACGGGGACCTGCTCCACCCATCTGAACTAACCCCGGGAGGAGGCTCAACTGGTTCTTGGGGCGGCACGGCCACGCGGCTGGAGGGACGAGAAGTCCCCGGGAGGCAGCGACTGATTTTGGAGTCGAGAGTGCACCGTCCCAGTAGGGGAGCCTTGACGCTGGGCGTGGGGCTGGAAGCGGAGGATCTGACCGTGACTCCAGTGGGCCAGACCCCCCGGCGGCAATCTCCACACAGCCAGCACACATAGGCGACGCGCCCGCGGGAATCTCAGATATAATAGTCATTCCAAGCAAGACAAGCAACTCTGGCTATATTCTGAGGTGCTACTCTCCTATCTCTCTGTTCCCTCCCCCACCCTCCCCAGGCGGCTTCATTAACATCTGAATAGCCTGAGCCAGAGGTAGAACTCTGATAGAGATCTGACTGCATTTTTTTTTTTAGCGGATTTTCTGGAAAAACTAGTTTCCCAGTGATGGCTCGGAGACAATAATCCATATCAAACCACTTAAAAAGCAGACCGTGACAGCTTCTCCAACCCCCCAAACAAAAGAATTAAAACCTTTCCCAAATGAAGATACAATCTTCGAATTATCAGATACAGAATATAAAAAACTAATTTACAGAATGCTTAATGATATCTCAAATGAAATTAGGATAACTGCAGAAAAAGCCAAGGAACACACCGATAAAACTGTTGAAGAACTCAAAAAGATTATTCAAGAACATACTGGAAAAATTAATAAGTTGCAAGAATCCATAGAGAGACAACATGTAGAAATCCAAAAGATTAACAATAAAATAACAGAATTAGACAACGCACTAGGAAGTCAGAGGAGCAGACTCGAGCAATTAGAATGCAGACTGGGACATCTGGAGGACCAGGGAATCAACACCAACATAGCTGAAAAAAACTCAGATAAAAGAATTAAAAAAAATGAAGAAACCCTAAGAATCATGTGGGACTCTATCAAGAAGGATAACCTGCGGGTGATTGGAGTCCCAGAACAGGGAGGGGGGAGAGAAAACACAGAGAAAATAGTTGAAGAACTCCTGACAGAAAACTTCCCTGACATCATGAAAGACGAAAGGATAGCTATCCAAGATGCTCATCGAACCCCTTTTAAGATTGATCCAAAAAGAAAAACACCAAGACATATTATCATCAAACTCACCAAAACCAAAGATAAACAGAAAATTTTAAAAGCAGCCAGGGAGAAAAGAAAGGTTTCCTTCAAGGGAGAATCAATAAGAATATGTTCTGACTACTCAGCAGAAACCATGCAGGCAAGAAGGGAATGGGACGACATATATAGAACACTGAAGGAGAAAAACTGCCAGCCAAGGATCATATATCCAGCAAAACTCTCTCTGAAATATGAAGGCGAAATTAAGATATTTACAGACAAACACAAGTTTAGAGAATTTGCAAAAACCAAACCAAAGCTACAAGAAATACTAAAGGATATTGTTTGGTCAGAGAACCAATAATATCAGATATCAGCACAACACAAGGTCACAAAACAGAACGTCCTGATATCAACTCAAATAGGGAAATCACAAAAACAAACAAATTAAGATTAATTTAAAAAAATAAATAAAAATACACATAACAGGGAATCATGGAACTCAATAGGTAAAAGATCACAATAATCAAAAAGAGGGACTAAATACAGGAGACATTGAACTGCCATATGGAGAGTGATACAAGGCGATATAGAACAATACAAGTTAGGTTTTTACTTAGAAAAATAGGGGTAAATAATAAGGTAACCACAAAAAGTTGTAACAACTCTATAACTCAAGATAAAAACCAAGAAAAACGTAACGACTCAACTAACATAAAGTCAAGCACTATGAAAATGAGCATCTCATTTTCTAGTTGGTGCCCGGCCACAATGGATGCCTGCCCTGACAGGGAGCACAACAGAGGACCCCTGAGGGAGCAGGAGATCAGTGGGATGCAGACCCCAAATTCTCATAAAAAGACCACACTTAATGGTCTGACTGAGACTAGAGGAATCCCGGCGGCCATGCTCCCCAGACCTTCTGTTGACACAGGACAGGAACCATCCCCGAAGACAACTCATCAGACATGAAAGGGACTGGTCAGCGGGTGGGAGAGAGATGCTGATGAAGAGTGAGCTAATTATATCAGGTGGACACTTGAGATTGTGTTGGCAACTCTTGTCTGGAGAGGGGATGTGAGGATAGAGAGAGAGGGAAGCAGGCAAAATTGTCAAGAAAGGAGAGACTGAAAGGGCTGACTCAATAGGGGGAGAGTAAGTGGGAGTAGGGAGTGAGATGTATGTAAACTTATATGTGACAGACTGATTGGATTTGTAAACGTTCACTTGAAGTTTAATAAAAGTTATTAAAAAAAAAATTATCATTGCATTCCTGTGAAATATTTTGCTGAAACTCTTAAGGTTTTCACTGGATTTTTTTTTCAGAAGTAGATCACTAGCTCCTTCTTCCTAGTCTGTCTTAGTTTGGAAGCTCTGCTAAAACATGTCCACCATGGGTGACCCTGCTGGTATTTGAAATACTGGTGGCATAACTAGCAGCATCATAGCAACACGAATGCCACCACGGTGTGACAAACTGAAATGAAGGGTGGAAGTGCTCACTCGTCTATGCCAAGAAACTTGGAAGACAGCTGCCTGGCCAAATGTCTGGAAGGGATTCACATTAATGCCCATTCCAAAGAAAAGCGATCCAACAGAATGCAGAAATTGTTGAACAGTATCATTAATATCACACATGGGTAAAGTTTTGCTGACAATAATTTAAAAACAGTTGCAGCAATTCATAGACAAGGAATTGCCAAAAATTCAAGAAGAGGAAGGAACAAGAGAAATAACTGCTGATGTCAAACGATCCTGGCTGAAAGCAAAGAATACCAGAAAGATGTTTACCTGTGTTTTATTGGCTACGCAAGACATTCGGTTGTGTGGATCATAACAAATTGTGGGTAGTATTGGGAAGAATGGGAATTCCAGAACACTTAACTGTGCTCATGTGGAGCCTGTATACAGACCAAGAGGCAGTCGTTCAAACAGAACAAAGGATACTGTGTGGCTTAAAGTCAGGAAACATGTGTGTCAGGGTTGTATTCCTTCGCCTCACTTTCAATCTGTATGCTGAGTAAATAATCCGAGAAGGTGGACTATATGAAGAAGAACAGAGCATCAGGGTGAAGAAAGATTAATGAACAATGTGCAATATCCAGATGAAACAGCCTTGCTTGCTGAAGTCAAGAAGTCTAGAAGCACGAACTAATGAAGATCAAAGACTACAGCCTTCAATGTGGATTACAACATAAAGAACATAAAACCCTCACAAATGGACCAGTAAGCAACATCAATATAAACAGAGAAAATACTGAAGTTGTCAAGGATTTCATTTTACAGAGGTCAAAAACTCAAATGACATATTGCACTGGGGAAATCTGCTATAAAAGGTTTCTTTACTGTGTTGCAAAGCAAAGATGTAGCCTTGAGGACTAAGGTGTGCCTGATCCAAGCCATGACTTTTCCTGTTGCCTCTTATGCAGGTGAAAGCTGGACAATGAATAAGGAAGACCAAAGAAGAACTGATGCATTTGAATTATTGTGTTGAATAATGAACATACCATGAACTGACAGAAGAACAAAAAAATGTCTTGTAATTAGTACTTTGAAGCAAGGATTGAGACTTTGTCTCACATACTTTGAATATGTTATTAGGAGGGACCAGTCCCTGGAGATGGACATCATGCTTGGTAAAATAGAGGGTGAACCAAAAAGTATAAGACCCTCAGCAAGATGGATTGACACAGTGGCTGCAACAATGGGCTCAAGCATAGCAACAATTGTGAAGATGGTGAAGGACTGGGCAGTGTTTCATTCTGTTATACATAGAGTCACTAGGATTCAGAACTCCACGGCACCTAACAACAACATTCCTGGGAACACTTGCCTAAGTTTGTCTTCTTGACATAAACCTCAGGCTTGTAGATATAGCTAGCGTTCACTTTAGTCTCTTTAGGACATTCTTTCTGTCTTCTTTATGTCATTTTATCCTAAGTTGTGATGATATGCTAAGGAAGAAAAATAAATAAATAACTGTGTGATAAATAGAGTGCATTACTTTAATCAGAAATGGTTTGAATTTCTTACAAAATTATATGAATGAATACTTGTATTCTTAGGCAGGACTAGTTATCAACTCAAATGAGTCTTTAATTGTAGAAATTATGGAATGATATTCGTGATCAGAGAGAGAAGGTTGACTGGGAGGAAAGAAAGGACACTTTTCTTGTCCTGTGCTTATTTATATACATTATTTTCTTGGCCTTAGTTAGCATTAATTAGCATTAATGAAGAACTCAATACCTACAGTTTCTTAAAAGATCTTAAAATCAAAGTGCCAAGCATGAAGTCTAGGCTTCATTACACAAATTTGACCTTCTCTCCCTGATTTCTGATCTCAGTCGTGAGAACGACTCTTCTCTTGGCCTGGTGTGAGTTTTGCTTACCCAGTGTCATCTCCAGATCCAGCTTTCAGGGCAGGACTCTGAGCTCTAGAATTGCAGCATCCTTTCCATTTTTTTTTTCCATTTACTTTGCTTACTGCATTCTTAAACGTCAGAATTGAAACTCCACATAGTTTTACTTTTTGTGTAAAGTTAATCCACTGTCAATTTTATAACTTTATGCAATAATTTCCTATGAATGTATTAAAATTGAGTAAAAAGCACTTGATATTTTATGAAACAGATTCGTTTGTGGTATACGATATGTAATTTTTACAGTGAGCGTAAGCATGTTTACAAGTGATAGAGTTCTTATAAAACCAACAATTTTCATAAATTTGTTAACAAAAAAGATCTTGACAAGAGAAAGGGAAAAAATAGAAGTGATTGGGTAAGTCAAAAAAAGAAAAAAAAATTATGAAAATATGAAAATGCTCAACTCTCCTAATAATCATGAAAGCAGAAATTTAGACAGCATGTTATACCTAAAAGGTGAAATCTTTGAAAGCCTTTACGATATCTTTATATTTATAATAAAGTCTCACTCTTGGTATCAGTGAAATTAGTCTTAGTTTTGAAAGACAATTTGTTAATACATACCCACTAGCAAAGTATAAATCTATGTTCCTCAACTGAACATTCTGATAAGGGCCACAAGAAATGGATGCTGATAGAAAGGTAGAAAACATGTGGAACAGAACTTCAAATTCTCAAATAATCCAGACATAATGGACCATTGAGATTGGAGGAATCCTTGAGAATATTGCCCTAAGATGCTATTTAAACCTTAATCAAATCTATCTGAAGTCACTTTTAACTACACAGCATATCAGCTCAAAAAGTAAAGAATGTTACCCTTGAGTACTGCTTTTTTTTTTTTTTATCTATAAGAGACAAAATGTACAGTTAAATAGTTACTCTAAAGCATGAATTAGAAGGTTGGGGGCCAGCGAGTCTAAGTTTTTTGGAATGTAACAATTAGAAAGAAAACAAGGAAAACGTTGACACAATGTGAAGAAAGTAACCAATGTCGCTGAACATTGTGGTAGAAATTGTTGAATAGGACACGGTTTCATTGGGTATACTTTCACAAAAAATACAACGAAATATTTTAAAAATACATATAAATACACATCTCTTTTGATATAAAAAAAGAAAGAAAATACGTAATTGCACTCCTCTTCATTCAGGTATGCTGTCTTAGTTATCTTAGTTATCAAGATAACAGAAATATCACAAAAGTGTGGTTTTAACAAAAACTTATTTTTTCATAGTTTAAAAAAAAAAAGTTTAGGAGGTTAGAAATTCAAGTTCACCATGCCGGCTCTAGGCGAAGTCTTTCTCTCTCTGTTGTCTCTGGAGGAAAGTATTTGTCTCTCTGAGCTTCTTTTTGGCATCTGTCTTCCCCCATCTTTTCTCTGTTCACTTGTAGAATGTCTTACATCTCAAAAGAAATTGACTCAGGATACACCCTACAGTAATCCTGCCTCATTAACATAACAAATACGACCCATTCCCAAGTGGGATTATAACAACAGGCATAGAGATTAGGGTTTACAACACATATTTTGGGGCAATATAATTCAATCCATAACCCACATAACCTTAACCATCATAGTCCACCCCTTGTCAACTTGACACCTGTACATATCTCCTTAAACTATACATAATATCTAAATAAAGACAATTATAAAGTCATACTTACACCTACCATGGTAAACCCAAAACAAACTAGTCCTGTTTACTTCTTATATCTTATAAGAAGTAATGGAATAAGGGAAGGAAGAAAACAAAAATATCTGCTATATGTGTATATACATGGGCGAAACATTTACATATATATATAAAAAAAATTTTTTTTGTATATATACACACCACACACATATGTATTTATGTATGTATACAAACACCTATAACAAAGCAAGAAAGAAGTATCAATAACTCTAGACTTATCGGTAACACATCTGCATGCTACAGAATGGGAAATTAATAGGACAATTCAGGTGCTCAGTGAAAGTTCTAGGGGCCCAATGGCGTGGGCCATGTTGAGCTATTCCCTCTAAAGTGAAGGACAAGATATTTCACGTGGCCCTTCCAACAAATAAAAAGAAAGCGTAACACATGGTGGGTCTTTTGGAATTTGGAGGCAATGTAACCGTCATCTGTGTGTGCTACTTCAGCCTCTTTATCAAGTCACTCCAAACACTGCTAGTTTTGAGTGGGGCCCAAAACAAAAGAAGGCTCTGTAACAGATTCAGATTGCTGTGCAAGCCGATCTGCCACTTGGGCCGTAGGATCTGGCTGATCCAATGGTTCTTGAAGTGTCAATGTTAGATAGAGATGATGTTTGGCAGGTTCCTGTTGGTAAATCATAGGGCAGACCCTTAGAATTTTGGAGCAAAGCCTTGCCATCTTCTGCAGATAACTACTCCCCCATTGAGAAACAGCTTTTGCCTTGTTACTGGGCCTCAGTAAAGACTGATCTCTTAACCATGTGCCACCAATTTACTGAGTTGGCCATCATGAATCGGGTGTTGTCTGACCCACAGAGTCATAAAGTCAGATGTGTTCAGCAGCATTCCATCATTAATGGAGGTGGTATATACGAGATCGGACTCAAGCAGGACTTGAAGGCACAGGTAAGTTGCATGAGGAAGTGGCCCAAATGTACATGATTCCCATCTTCCTTCTTCCAGTCTCCACCTTGGGCCTCATGGGGAGTTCCTTATGATCAGTTGAATGAGGAATAGAAAACTCATTCCTGGTTTACAGACGGTTCTGTGCAATATGCAGGCATCACTTGAAAGTGGACAGCAGCACTGCCACCCCTTTCTGGGATCTCCCTGAAGGACAGTGGTGAAGGGAAATTGCCCCAGTGTGCAGAACGACAAGCAGTACACCTAGGTGTTCATTTTACTTGCAAGGAGAGATGGCCAGATGCACAACTGTATACTGATTCATGGGCTGTGGCCAATAGTTTGGCTGGATGGTGAGGGACTTGGAAGGAACATAATTGAAAAATTGATGACAAGGTCTGCAGAAGAGGCGTGGAGATAGATCTCTATAAATGGGCCAAAGAAGTGAAGATATTTGTTTTCTATGTGAATGCTCACCAAATGGTGACCTCAGCGGAGACAATTTTAGTGGATAGGATGACATATTTTGTGGATACCAGTCAGACTCATTTCCCAATCACTACTCTCATTGCCCAATGGGCTCATGAACAAAGTGGCCACGGTTGCACAGACTTTGCAACACGGAATTCCAGTCACCAAGGCTGACTTGTCTGCAAGCACTGCTAAGTGCCCAATCTGCCAACAGCCAAGCCCAACACTGATCCCCCATTATTGTACTATTTATTGAGGTGATCACCCAGCAACCTGGTGGCAGGTTGATTACATTGGACAACTTGCATCATGTAAAGGGCAGCATTTTATTGTTACTGAAATAAATCCTTACTCTGGATATGGATTTGCCTTCCTTGCAGGCAATGTTTCTGACAATACGACCATCCAAGGACTTACAAAATGCCTTATTCACCATCACACTATCCTGCACAGCATTGCCTTGGATGAAGGAACTCACTTCATAGCAAATGAAGTGCAACAATGGGCCCATGCTCATGGAATTCACTGGTCCTACTATTTTCCCCATTATGCTGAAGCAGCTGGCTTGATAGAATGATATAACGGTCTCCTAAAGACATAATTATGGTGCCAGCTAGGTAACAGTGCCTTGCAAGGCTGGGGCAATATTCTCCAGGAAGCTGTATAACTGCTCTAAATCAGCATTCGATATATGGTGCTGTTTCTCCTATAGCCAGGATTCCTTGATCTAGGAATCAAGGTGCGGAAGTGGGAGTGGCACCACTCACTATTACCCCTAGTGAGCCACTCCCAAAATTTTTACTCCCGTCCCCACAAGGCTATGCTCTGTGAGTCTAGAGGCCTTAGTTCCAAAGTGAGAAACGCTCCCACCAGAAGATACAACACTAATTCCGTTGCACTGGAACTTAAGAAAGCCACCTAGCCACTTTGTGTCCTCATGCCCCTGGATCAATAGGCGAAGAAGGAAGTTATTGTATTGGCTGGTGTGATTGATCCTGATTACCAAGGGGAAATGAGACTGATACTATATAATGAAGATAATGAAGAGTATGTCTAGAATACAGGAGATCCCTTAGTACTACCATTCCCTGTGATTAAAGGTAATGGCAAACTACAGCAACTCAGTTCTGACGTGACTACTAATAGCCCAAACCCTTCGGGAATAAAGGTTTGGGTCACCCTACCAGGTAAAGAACTGTGAGCACGACCAGCTCAGGTAGTTGCCAAAGGTAAAAGGAATATGGTATGCACAGTGGAAGAATGTAGCTCCAAATACCAGCTATGAACACGTGATCAGTTGCAGAAAAGAGGGCTGTAATTGTTTTGAGTATATCTTCTTTGTTTTGATATACATATGTGTGTATGCTTATGTATGTAAAACTAAAAACCAAACTTGTTGCTATTCGGTCAATTCTTACTCACAGCAACCCTATATGACAGAGTAGAACTGCATCACAGGATTTTCCAAGGAACAGTTGGTGGATTTGAACTGCTGACCTTTTGGTTAACAGCCTGAGCTCTTAACCACTGAGCCACCAGGACTCCGTGTATGTGTGTGTATATATATATACACACACACACATATATAGCAAATATCTTTACATATATATACATATACACACACATATATAATATTTTTGTTTTCTTCCCTCCCTTATTCCATTGCTTATTATAAAATATAAGATGTAAAGAAGCTAGTGTGTTTTCAGTTGTATGCATGTGAGTTGTATTATGTTAGGCGCAAGTATGACTGCATAATTGTCTTTATATTGATTTATGCATGGTTGAAGGAGATGTATACGGGTGCCAAGCTGACAAAGGGTAGACTGTTATGATTAAGGTTGTGTGTCAATTTGGCTAGGCCACAATTCTCAATGGTTTGGCAGATATTATCTAATCATTTTCCATTTTGTGATCTGATGTGAGTAACCAATCACTTGGTTGAAAGGAGAGTTTCCTTGGGGAAGTAGTCTGCATCCAATATACATGGATATTCTGGCAAAGCTTGCCCCCTCTTGATCTGGCATCTGGCTTTTAATTCTTTGTCCCCTAGTTCTTGGGACATTTAGCTAGCAGCCTACCTTCTACCTGCCAATTCTGGGTATGTCAGCCCCTGCAACCACGTGAGTCAGGAGAAGCCTACAGCCTGATGCCTGACCCACGGATTTGGGACTTGGAAGCCTCCACAACTTCGTGAGTCATTTCCTTGAAATAAATCTGTCTTTCTATGTAGGGTCGCTATGAGTCATAATCGACTCGACGGCACTGGGCTGGGTTTTATATATATATATACTTTATATATATATACATATGAAATACATATATGCTTCACTGGTTTTGCTTCTCTAGGGAACCCAACCTAGTTATTACAGTTTATTGGTAATACTGCAAAATCAAAGCCAAATTAAATGTTTATCAATATGTTCATAAATACAAAATAGAATATCCATACAATAGAGAAAGTCTAAAAGAACACATATCTCACAGGATAAACCTCTGGGGGGGAAGTGAAATCAAATGGGGTAAAGGGAATTTCAAATTTTTGGTCTTAAATATTCATTTTTAAAAACTGTTAAAAACTCCATAATCACAAAGCAATTTGTGTATAAACTTTTGAATGAGAAACTAATTTGTGCTGTAAACTTTCACCTAAAACAATATAATTAAAAAAAAAATTGAGAATAACTACTTTAAAAAAAAATACATTTGCCATGTTCTTTGGGTTGGAGAGAGTGGGGGTAGGAACACGGGATAACTAAATCAGATTGCACTGTGTAATAGATGCACTGTACGTCACTTGGTCTCAAAATCGGTAACAAGAATAGAACACTCAGTTTTCAAAATAGAATTTCTGCATGGTCTCACAAATAATGGAAATTTCACCTGCAATAACAGATGTAGGTTAAGCAATAAGTCTCAGAGTAGGGTTTGAGAATTCACATAATTGTGTGTTCACGTAACTGCAGTATTTCTTGATTGAAACTACATTTACTTTTTATTTTTAGCCATCAAATTTCTTGAAGTTTGTTTTCTTATTTTCTGTTTAAATGTATTTAATATATTAAGGCAATTTATAAAAATAATAGAATTATTCACATTCTCACTAAAAATTGTTACAAACTCATATTTTTTTCAGTTAAGAGAAAATATTTTGCTATGGAAAATTGAGTATGCTAAACATAAGAGTAATTTTCAAATTTCAACGGTGAAATTTGATTTCAACATCAGAAATTTTGAAAATATAGGATGTTTCCTTTTATACCTGAGTGGCAGTTATTTCAATTTTGTTTTTCAAAACAAAATGCAAAGGCTTGTCATAATTTTTTTTTGGATTTCTGATTCTACAGATATAAATAACATTTAAAAAAAAACACCTGAATTCAGATAAATCTGCACTTGTTTCAGACCTTGCAAATTCTTTAATATTTAATAGGTAAATTAATATGAGAATCACTTTAAAAATGAAACATCATACTGGTATAAAATCTATACAACTGGAGAAATTAAAGATAAAAATTGTTGCCTAAAACTTTGTAGAATCTTGTTTTTTTTATAAACTTCTGGCAAAACAATAAATACAGCAGTAACAAAAGCAACTTCTTACCTTATCTGACAGCATTAAAGTTCACAGAAAAATGATGACATCAACCATACTGTTCTCATTGGAAATGTTAGACGTTGCCTTAAAAAATACAGCAATACATAGATACAGATACAGCTATACATCTTAAGACAAACAGAAATACACATGTATGTATGTATCGCATTGCTTTTTATATCTACTTCTAAATTTGTATGTTTCTACCTGTCCCCAACAGAAAGAGACCATTGAATTCAGGCATACAAAGTTATTGTTACAGGGATGTGATATTAAAAAGTTCCTAAAGGCTTCAAGCCTCTCAGGATACCTGATTTTATTCACTAGCCAAACCCAGATATTTTTTTATTTTAGAGCTGCTGTTCAAATAGGCATAGATTCTTAATATATATTCTTTTGGGGGGCTGGTATTAATGATTTACCCATTAGCTTGAACACTTGGCCAGACAAGTGTAAGAAGCAAAGCCACTCAGGTATGAAAAGAAAATAATACGAAAAGATTAAAGGCTCCAAAGCATATTTTACAATTTTGCCATGGGTTTATTCTATTACAAATGTATAATTTTGTCTAAATCTAAATATTTTTTACAAATTGTCTTTATGAATGAAGAGAGGTTAAACATCACTATAGCTTCATTATGAGGATCAATTACAAAATATTTTATCCCTGTGGTATCTTATTTTTCCCAGAAGAGTCACAAGGAATTTTTGCAATAAGCATTTATAATATTTTTAATCCAGAGAGGGAATACAGGTAATTTAAAGTATCTTAATGAAAAATGAACAATAGTTTAAAGATTGCAAATTATACATCACCATGGTATAAGCTTTTTGTTATACTTTGTGCTCCCTGCCCACTTCAGGTATAAGGTGGTATAGTGGAAAGCATTTTGAACTCACAAAGTAAGTAAATCTCAGTTTTAATATTATGAACCTTGGTTTTCTTAGATATTTCTGAATTGTTTAATGTAATTGATTGTTTTGAGGCATAAATAAAATAATCTAAGTAACATAATGATGTACATATTCATAAATCTTAGTTCCTCCTTGTGTGTTTATCTTCTGATTCCCACTCTAATTAATACTCATTAAATTCATTTCCCCTCAGTACTTCATGGTATGAATGTGACTAGCAAGGACAGAGAAAGTGAGTGGGTGGAGGACAAGAAGTTAATGGATAAAAGGATCTGCATAAATGGCAATTGCTTAAAATTCACACAATTTTGTTCAAAGAATATATATATTTTTTTCCTTCCTTCTTCAGGGTCTGGAAATCTTATTCTTTTTAAATTTCTATGTTAGAACATTATTTTCTTTTTTTCTGAAAAAGAAACAACACCCCTAGCATTTGTAAACTCAGACTCAGAGTATGAATAAATATGAAACAGAAGGGATTTCATTATCTTAATGCAACTTCTTTGGTCTCAGAGCTTTAATACCAATTTGCCAGAGCTCCCAAATGTTTATTGCCTAAATTGTCCTCTCCTCTGTACTTGTGAGTTGTCTATACGTATCTACTCATCTGAGTGGAATTTTCCCTGCCCCAACTTGTTTATTCAATAATCTTCTCCATGGCGGGGGGGGAGATAATTCTTTCATTTTCTCAGGCCAAAAACATGGTAATCATCATGGACTCTTTTCTTTCCTTCATTTACTCCATCAACACCGTAACAAAATCTTGCTAGTTTAGCCTTCACAATTTGATTACCTCTCTCCACCTCCACTTCTACCAAGCCTAATACAATTCTCTCCTGATTTATTTCAATAACATCGTTGTAGTTAGCTGCCCTCCAGTTATGCACAATGTGATATGACTGTTGTGATCCATAGGTTTTCACTGGTTAATTTTTTTAAAGTAGATTGCCGGGCCATGTTTTCCTAGTCCATCTTAATCTGGAAGCCCTGCTGAAACCTGTTCAGCATCACAGCAACACACAACCCTTCAATGACAGATGGGTGGTGGCTGTATCCAAAGTGTATTGCCTGGAAACCCAGGTCTACTGCATGGAAAGCGAGAATTCTACCATTAAACCACTACTGCCCTCTTAATAATCGTGGTGCAAAAGGTTAAATGATGGACTACTAACCAAACCCACCCAGATACGTCTTGGAAAACAGGCCTCTACATCTGCTTTTGACAGATCACAGCTTTTACAGTGCAGTTCTACTCTGTACACATGGGGTCCCCATGAATCAGAATTGACTAGATGGCAACTAACAACAACTCCAGCAACAATTAGTTATTTTAATAGCATAACCCAGAAAACCCAGTATTGCCCTTGCCCTCTTCCTCTTTAAAAATATTATTAAAAAGATAATATACATATGCATAGACATAGACATACATGCACAAGGGTCCCTGATAGCTCAAGGGTTAAGCACTTGACCGCTAACTGAAAGATTCAGGATTCAACCCACCCAGAAACTCACAGTATAAAGATTTGCTCCTGTGAAGATTATAGCCAAGAAAACTCTATGGGGCAGTTCTACTGTCACACGGAGTAGCTATGAGTCAGAACCGACTGGTTGGCACACACACATACATAAATATATATATATATATATATATATATATTTCAAACCTGTTGTCTCCAGTAAAACACACACACACACACACAAACAGGTATGCATGGCTTAATCTCCATTCCAGCAATGTCCCGTGGCATATATGTCCATGGTCCCATAAGGTTATCCTGATCAGAGAAAGGGATATAGTGGATGTACTTTGCTAAGTACGGACATCTAACCTGTCTCTCACTAGCACTCTGGGCTCATGGAAGTCGCTGCCCCACTCAGCCCTGGCTGCCCAGTGGCCTGGGCTGATGCAGTGGCAGGAGGAGAAGCGGAAAGGGCTGCAGGCGGCGGAGGTGGAGGAAGAAGTGGAGAAGAGACGAGCAGTGCTAGAAGAGTTTAAAGCCCATTAGGGGGGGACAAGGGAGGCCGGCAAGGGAAGGAAGGGAAGGGAAACTGCATCGAAGTAGGGCCAGGGGCCTTTGGCTGGATGGCTTGTATGTCCCTGCAGGTGGGCAGACAGGAGCCAGAAGAAGCTCTTGGACACTGGAAGGTGACCATCCAGGACCAGCTGCAACAGAGCCAAAGGTTTTGGACAACCCCTTGGTGCAGTGGCAGCTGTGTGAGTCCCAAGTCAACCGGTGACTGTCCTGCATGCCTCTCTCTTGTATTTGCACAACATCCAAATCACTTAATTTGCACAACATCCAAATCACTTAATGCCCTATTTCACAGAATGTATCATGGATGTTAAGAGGCCCAGAACTGTATTTGCATATCAGCTTAGATATGCCACTCATCTGGTCAATGACTTCTAATCACAGGAAGAGTAGAAGTCCAAGTCCTCTTATTTATCCTTCCAATCTCCTCTTCTTTCCTACAACTTTCCCCCTTCCTTTCTCTACGCCCCAGACATTGACTTCCTTGCTCTTCTTGGAACAGGCCAAACACATTCCCCTCTCAGGGGCTTTTGTCCTCCCCAGAGATCTACTTGGCTTGCCCATTTAATTTCTCCAGATGCCTGCCCAAAAGTAGCTTTATCAGAGAAGCCACCAGATATCATCGTATAAGCAAAATCAACACATCCCACCACAACTACCCTTATCCTGACTGATGTTTTTCTCCATAGCATTGGCCACATTCTAACATATGATATATTTATTATTTCTAATTACTTGTCTTTTCAAGAGAATGTTTATTCCATGAAGTAAAGGCATTTCTTGTTTTATTTACTGCTGTATCTCAATTGACTAGACTAGAATCTAGCACCTCTTAGGTGCTAAATAAATATGTATTGGATATATTTGTTGAAATAATCAAATATTAATATTTGTTACTTTGTGAATTAAGACTAAAAAATAAGACTAAAACACAGCTTAATCCACCCCTCCTAAAATTTAATTTCATATATTGGGTGTTGTTACATAACATTATCTTTGAAACTATTTTCAGTTTATTTCTTCTGTGATCTTATACTTACAGCCATTTGAAATTTTAGGTAAAAAAATTACGTATCTATTTCATATATGTACTGTTGAAAACTATATTCAAAATTTATTAAGATGTTACAAACACTCTGCTTAAATGTATTAAATAATGTACAATTTTAATTTATATTTCATTGTTATTTAATGTGAGAAATAATTTCATTAAACATGCAAAATCATACATCCATATTTATGTCACTCTTGAAGATTAGTGTTTATAAAATTTGTGTCTGTGTTCATCTTTTTCCAAAAATATTTAAATAAAATTCTCTATTAAATCAGTTATCCTTCTACATATTCCGAATAGAAGATAAAGGAAGTTTACATTGTCTTAGAATTCATAGGTATAACAGCCAAATATTCACATGATCTCTTCATGCCCCATTCCTCATTTTTGCACTGTTTTCATTTTCTTTTGAATGGGCACTTTCTCTACTGATTGTTTCCTCTTGTCTTCTGACATATTGGGGGCTTTTAATAAAAGGCTGTGCTGATTATTTTTATTAGGCATAAAAAAAATTACAATTACTTAACTTCAAAGGTGGCCTTGGAGGTCAGTGGAACAGAACAGCTTGAAATCCACACTGTTTTTTTCAAAGTTCTTTTATGGATGATAAAACTTGAGAATACCATGTGAAATACAGTGGAATGACCTGTTTACATTTATAAGAAAAGGCCTGAAAGGTTTTAAAAGTTGTTGATAAATTTTCTACTCTCTGCTTTCAGTAGTTTGAAAACTAGGGTTTCTACTTTAATATTATAGCTTTAAGCTTACTTAAGGAATGTCTTTGACTTATTATCAAATATTATATACTTTGCTTTATTTTCATGTTAGTTCAATATTAAAAAGAATTACTGGTCGTACAATATTTGTCCTTTTGTGACTGACTTATTTCACTTGCATGTCTTCAAGCTCCATCAATATTGTAGCGTCTATCAAGATTTCTTTTCTACTGTTGGCTGAGTAATATTCCATTGTTTGTATGTACCACATTTTCTTTATCCATTCATTTGTTGATTGGTTTTTTTTTTTTTTTTTCCACCTTTTGGCTATTGTGAGTACTGCTGCAATGAACATTGGTGTAAAAGTCTCTGTCCGAGCCTCTGCTTTTAAGTGGTTTGGATATATACCTAGGAGTGGAATTGCTGAGTCATACGGTAGTTCTGTTTTCAGTTTTTTGAGGACCCGCCTCACTGTTTTCCATAAAGGCTGTACCATTTTGCATTCCTACCAGCAACAGGTAAGAGGTCCGATTTCCCCACATCCTCACCAACACTTGTTATTTTATGCTTTTTTTTTTTCGGCTTAGCCTAGTGAGAGTGAAATGATATCCACTTGTGGTTTTGATGTGTGTTAAAGGACAGCTATTGAATTACCTCACACATAAAAAGATAAAAACAGGCAAAGGTATAGAGACTGAAGTTTTCTAGTGTTTATGAACTAGAACTGATTCCATGACACTTAACAACAACAAAAACAGGAAGAAGGTGTAAAGTGGGAGGTTATTGCTTAAGGAGCACTATGTTTCGGTCTATGGTGATGAAAAAATTGCATTGATTAAAGGTAGAGTTGCACAATTGATTAATGTAATTGCTGTCAATAAGTTATACACCTGTAAAAAGTTGAATTGGCTAAAGTTCTGTGATAGATATATTCACTAAAATGACAAAAGAAAAAAAAAAGGGTAGCTCCTGAGGCTGCTTAAGTACAACCAAAAACCTCATGGGATTTGGTTCCTTTGTTTGGAGGTTTAGGATCATAGTTTCATGAGATATCCCAGTTAATTGGCCTAATAACGTGCAAGTGACCCTCTGAGCCACAACAATTGGTCTCTATATGCTTGGAGCAACAGAGGAAGGAATAGAGTCAGGAAGAGAGGGAGGAAATGGAATGTGTGGCTAAATGCCTGTATGAACAACTGCCTTCTTTGCCACAAGACTAGAAGAACTGGATGATGCCCGGCTACCATTACTGAATATTTTGATCAAAGTTTCTGTAGAAGGATCTTGATCAAGAAGGCGGAAATGCAGAACAGAATTTCAAATTCTCATGGAATCCAGCCTTTCTAGAGCCATGGAGGCTGGATGAATTCCCTAAACTATCGCCCTGAGATAATATTTAAACCTTGAAACTCAATCCAAAAATATTCCCTGAAGTCTTCTTAAAGTCAAACATTAGTTTAGCTTAACTAGTAAAGAATTTCTGCCTTGAGCATTATGCTCTTTTAAGATCTATCTACATGGGATCAGACCGACAACAGCCACTCAAAAGACTAGGTACGAACCTAAGGAGGCAGTGAATTTATGTTAACGTAGGTGGAACAACTCAGAAAAAGAGAGTGAGAATCTGTGATATCACGTGGGGGGGGTGCAGACTGCGCCCCCTAACACTGTCAGAAACAGTGACACCAAAATGACCCCAGGATCCATGGGGAGCCAGTGCTATTGGGGGATGGGCTGCAAAGGCACTGGTGTCGTTAGGGTTGATGTCACTCCCCCAACTCCTCATTGCACTCCAGTCAGTGCTCTGGCAGTTGGGCTGCAGAGCTTGCCACTGGGCAAGCTTCCATTAGAGCTTGGCTAAAGAGAGATGGGAGGAGCTACAGGGAGCCATGGGTTGTGGGGCTGAATGGCTCAGCCACTCTGCCCACAAGGGGCGTAGGTTCAATGGCCAGCCCTACTCATGCAGTTACAGCATGAGTAACTGCACTGGGTGACACCAACCCGAGTGATGCCACTGGTGACTGGTGAAAGTGATGTATAACTCAAAGATTGTTATCAATATCACTGAAATGTACGTGTAGAAACTTGAATTGATGTATGTTTTTGCTGTGTATAGTCTCAATCTCAACAACAAAATATAAAATAAACTATAAAAAGTTAAAAAAGAATCACTGACTCTTTGGCTTTGATCAAATAGATTAAAAAAAAAAAATCTGACATCTTTTTCTGGTCACCTGTGTAATTTTTAGCAGGATTCAATGATAAGGTAAATTTTAGAAAAGTCTTTATCTTGACGATCTTCGTGTTGTTAAAATTACTGCTTTTCTTACGGTATTTCCTACTGCCAAGACTTGAGGCCTTAGTAGGACAGTGAATTTTTGTTTCATTGTTTTTCTTTTTAATTTTCCTTCTCCAGTGACATTTCCCAGCCTATCTGAAAATTCCCCAATTTTTTAAACCATCTATGCTAAAGAATCTAATAAATCATTATGCTGTAAATGAAATTACATGTTGAGTGAAAATTCGCCTCTGTTCATTACTCGTTTTTATTAGAGATGGAGCGTTTTTAAGGAGTATCTCCTGAATGCAGAACTTTTTTGCCCCACACTCTACAACCAAAAAGAGCATTTTCAAAGGCAAATATGTACCATTATTCAATATGGTGAATATATGGCTGACAACTCACAAGGCATATTGTATGAATAATGAAATCATTTATGGCATTTTTGACTGTAGCTAATGAGAGCTCAGATATATATAGTATCATTCAATTAGCTTTATCATCAATAGTGTCAATGAAAATTCTAATGGGAAAGAAAAACTCTTAAACAAGGTGTCCATGACAAGTACAACTTAGTTCTGTGCTGGATCATCTTGAAATTTTAATAAGAAGATGGTAAAAAATTAGCACTTGTGACTAGAGTGCGCTTTAAAATGGTCAGAGCTAATGTTGGAATTGTTACAAAATTTAAACTAAGGTGGAAGGAATCATTAAGTCAGTCCCTTGTACGAATACTCCAGAATTGTTCTGTGCTGAAAAACAAAGGAAACACATTCTGGTTTTAATATTTAAAATCTTTAAAATTTGTTCCCTTTTATGGCCAATTCACATGTAGTCAGTCCTTTGCTAGGTGAGTTGGCTGAACAATAGCATGGTATGCCCTAACACTCTGAGGTTAAGAGGTTTAGATATGGCATGTTCTGAAGAGAATTTTGAAGTTTTAAGAAATCAGCTCATATTGAATAATCATAAGTGAAGACTGGATCAAAGACTTGAACTTTTTGACTGACATTTCAACCTGTTACAAATTACCAATATTCTTTTTTTATTTTTTTCTCCACTCAAAAGTAGTCGCACAAATATATGTCACAAAAGGATAAATATTATATGACCTCACTTAAGCAAAAAGACAAAAAAAGGCAGATGTATAGGGAACAAATTTTATTAGTAGTTTTCAGGAGCTGGAAGGAGGAGGAAAAGGGAGGATAATAGTGATGGAGAAATCATACTGATTTAAAGTAGGGCTGCAAAATTGATTATTGCAATTGCTGTTAATAAGTTGTACACCTGTAAAAAGTTGAACTGGCAAAAGTTCTGTGATAGGTATACTTACAACAAAGGCAGAAGAAAAAAAAATAGAGTAGCTGCTGTGGCTGCTTATGTGCAACCAAAAGCCTCATGGGATTTGGTGCCTTGGTTTGGAGGTTTAGGTTCCTGGGACATCGCAGTTAACTGGCCTAATAAGGTGTTTAGTGCTTCTGTTCTACCTCCTAGTTTGCTGCATAGTGCTTCAGGTCTTAAAAGCTAGCAAGTGGCCATCCACGGCACAATTGGTCTCTATTCACCGGGAGCAACAAAAGAAGAGTCAGGAATACAAGGAAGATACAGAATGTGTGGCTAATTGCCTCCATGAACAACTGCCTTCTTTATCATGAGACCATGAGAACTGGAGGGTGCCTGGATACCATTACTGAATATTTTGATCAAGATTATATAGAAGAATCCTGATTAGAAGGGAGAAAATACAGAACAGAATTTCAAATTCTCATGGATGCCAGGCTTCCTAGAGCCATGGAGCCAAAAATATCCTCTGAAGACGTCTTAAAACCAAACAAGAGTTTAACCTAACTAGTAAAGAAGGTCTGCCTTGAGCATAATGCCCTTTTAAGAGCTATCTATATGGGATCATATTGACAAAAGCAACTCAAAAGATTAGATAGAAAATTTAGGGGGCAGTGCATTTATGTTAATGAGGGAGAAACAACTCAGAAAAGGAGCGTGAGAATGGTTGCAGAACTTGACAAATGTAGTGAACATCACTGAAATGTACATGTAGAAACTCTAACTGGGTATGTTTTTGCTGTGTATATTCTCAATGACAACAAAAGTAAATAAAATTTAGAAGGAAAAAAAAAAAACTCATGTGACAACCAAAACAAAATTATTAAAAATGTTTGAACATTGTGAAAATTTCAGTCAATGCCCCTTAGTAATCTGTGTAGAAATTGTTAAATGGGAACCTAATTTGCTCTGTAGAATCTCACTGAAAACACAATAAAATATTACTTAAATAAATATATATATATAGTTGAACTTTTTTCTAAATAAATAATATCCTTCTACAACTTCATCTCTTATATTGAAATAACTTTCATCAAATCAAAACAAGAACCAAGTTGAATTCCAAACAGTGGTGCTTGAAATTTACCACTTTTTTCTACACCCTCTCTCCACAAGACAAATTGTTCATGCTGTCAATATTGAAAGTTCAAAAAAAGAGTTACAGATGTGAAGTTGCTGAGCTACACTTCAAATACTACACTGAGTTTTCCCAAAATATAATTTTGAATATTCAAATAAAAATAATTATATCAATATTTTGAATTGCTTATATTTCTAAACTACTGCTTACTGAGAGACAAAAACAAATATTATTATCCAGTTAAAATGTTAAAGGGTTCACTATAGGCCAGATACTATTCCTGTTATTTACATGTGCTTATTTTTTTTTATTATTAAAAAAAAAATTATTATTATTATTATTTTGTATTTAATCCTAACAACCATATGAAGTAGATGATAATAATATCCATTTACCATTTTATCCATAAGAGAACTGAAGCACGTATTAATGACTTAGCCTATGCATACCACAAGTAAGTGGTAGATTTCTATTTGGAAACTAGACAATCTCTTTCTAGAACTCAAGCTCTTAGCTACCAGACTATATATATCTGTACTTCTAATACAATTAATCAGGTTTGGGTCAAAATTAAAGCTCAAATGAATTACTAAAATTACATTTCAATGGTGAAAGTCAAAGGCAATCTTCAATATGACATTTAACACATAAATTCAATAAAAAATACTTTGATTCTATTTCTGGCAGTTGATTTTTTATACACCCATATGAATGTAAACATTTGATAGATCACTTTAGACACTTGTTCTTGTGATTATTGCCTTAAAACATGATGATGCTATGTTTATAATAAAAGTATGACTCTTCTGTGTTGTTTCTACACGTGTGTACCCTGTAAATTTCCAAAGGAAAGATAGTTACCCTTGAGTTGACTTGTCTCAAACTCTTCCTCCTCTCTCTATGGCTATATTTCCTATATCTGAGTTTGCTGGAGTATGAAATGCTAAATTTCATATATGTTGTTGTTGTTAGATGTTGTCAGGCCCATCCCTACCCATAACTACCCTATGTAAGAAAAATGAGAAACTGACCAGTCTTGCACCATCCTCATGATTATTGTCATGCTTGAGCCCGTTGTTGCGGCCACTGTGCCAATCCATTTCATTGAGGGTCTTTCTCTTTTTCTGTGACCCTCTACTTTACCAAGCATGACCTTTTTCTCCAGAGACTGATCCCTCCCGATAACATGTCCAAAGCATGTGAGACGAAGTCTTGCCACCCTCACTTCTAAGGAGCATTCTGGTTGTACTTCCAAGACAGATTTGTTTTGGCAGTCCATGGTATATTTAACGTTCTTTACCAACACCATAGCTCAAAGGTCTCAGTTCATCTTTGGTCTTCCTTATTCATTGTCCACTTTTCTCATGCATGTGAGGTAATTGAAAACACCATGGTTTGGGTCAGGCACACCTTAGTCCTTAAAGTGACACCCTTGTTCTTCAACATTTTAAAGAGGTCTTTTGTGGCAGATGTGCCCAATGCAATGCTTTGTCTGTTCTCTTGACTGCTGCTCCCATGGGTGTTGATTGTGGATCCAAGTAAAATGAAAGCCCTGACAACTTAAATCTTTTCTCTGTTTATCATGATATTGCTTATTAGCCCAGTTGTGAGGATTTTTGTGTTCTTTATCTTGCGGTGTAATCCATAATAAAGGCTATGTACTTGATCTTCATCAGTAAGTGCTTCAAGTCCTCTTCACTTTCAGCAAGCAAGGTTGTGTCACCTGCATAAAGCAGGTTGTCAATGAGTCTTCCTCCAATCCTGATGCCCTGTTCCTCTTCATATAGTCCAGCTTCTCGGATTATTTGCTCAGCATACAGATTGTATGGTAAAAAGATACAACCCTGACACACCTTTTCTGATTTTAAGCCACACAGTATCCCCTTGTTCTCTTCAAAGGACTGCTTCTTGATCTATGTAAAGGTTCCTCATGAGCACGAATAAGTGTTCTGGAATTCCTATCCTTTGCATTGTCTGTAATTTCTTAGACTACACACTGTCAAATGCCTTTGCATAGTCAATAAAATGCAGGTAAACATCTTTCTGGTATTCTCTGCTTTCAGCCAGGATCCATCTGCCATCAGCAAAGATATCCTTGGTTCCATCCCCTCTTCTGAAGTAGGCTTGAATTTTTGGCAGTTCCTTGTTGATGTACTGCTGCAACCGCTTTTGAATGATTTTCAGAAATTTTTACTTGTACGTGATATTAATGATATTGTTCAATAATTTTCACATTCAGTTGGATCACCTTTCTTTGGAATAGATATAAACATGAATCTCTTCCAGTTGGATGGCCAAGTAGCTGTCCTCCAGTCTTCTTGGCGTAGATAAGTGAGTGGTTCCAGCGCTGCATCTGCCTATTGAAACACCTCAATTAGTATTCCATCAGTCTCTGGAGCCTTGTTTTTCACCAGTGTCTTCAGTGCAGCTTGGACTTCTTCCTTCAGTACTATTACTTCTTAATCATACAGTACCTCCTGTAATGGTTGAACACCAACCAATTCTTTTTGGTACAGTAACTGTGTATTCCTTCCATCTGCTTTTGAAGCTTCCTGCATTATACAGTATTTTGCCCACATAATTTTTTCCCCTTCCCCTTATGGGTAATTTCATATATATATATATGAAATATGTATATATATGAAATAAAAAATACAATTTATCTTCACTCACAGTGTTTACTTTTTGGACTTCTAGGTACCTATAATTGAAATGAAAATGTAATGTTATTTGAATTGACACTGGAAACAAAAAGTTCCATAGACAGATGAATATGTGTTCTCACTGATATGTCAAAACACCAATTTAGTGTAAGTAAATGTTCGCTCATTTCCCGATGTATTTTTCACAATTGATTATATAAAATATATTAATAACATATATAATATATCCATAACTAACTTTATTATATAATATATCTAATATTTTCAATAGTGTGTGACTAGAGGTAAAGTATCTGACTATATATACCTATGATATTTTATGCAAATAGTTTAAGCATTCTATGTTCATTTGCCCATGACCTTCAGGTGTGTATTTTCCTAAGTGCCATTATGCCAATTTTTTTTTTACAGCAACATGTAAAATAATTGGCATAGTGGTGCTTACAAAAATAGTTTATGGGGAGGGAGGGCAAGTTTGGCAAACAAACATAGAAGGCATGTGTTATTTGAGTAAAAATATAGTATATATATATATGTATACACACATGTATATGTATACATTTATGTGTTTATTCAGAAAACGAATATCTTTATTAACTGATTATAAAAACTAGTTGTTGATATATATATATTTGTACGTGTGCGTAGATAGACTATCAATATAAATACAGATATAGATAGCTATAGATATAAATATCCAACAAATATATATAACTCACATATAAATATATACGCCAGTTTTATTTAATTGTTTTTTATAATCTAAGAACAGTGAATTTTAATTTTACCTATGGTTAAGTTTAATTATGTTGCATATATTATTTTATATTTTCTAATAATTTACTGCAGAAATCAATGATATCACTTGATCCTCTCCCATGTTACATGTAGCACATTTATACTTCGATCTCCTCTCACCTCACAGCTCCCTTGACCTTCATTATTCTATAATCATTTCTACTTATTTCTCATGGCAAAACATGTATAGGCTACCTATTGCATTTCATAGTTGATGCTCACTGATCTAGTTTGCAAACATTCCTCTCAATTGTTAAAAATAATTTAATGCTAAAGGTAGAAAGTTAATACAATTTTTATTCTTTTCTTATCCACATTATATTTATGTGGGACGTTTAAAGATGGCATCAGGCACCTCTAGTCAGATACTGAGAGAGATAGCCACATATTTTAAGAGCAAGAAAGTAGTCATGCACAATATTGTAATTTAGACAGAATGAAGGAAATAAAATCAAAATATATGTTTTTATTTATCATTGTAATTTTCCAATGAGGAACAATACAATATTATTTTCTTATGATAGAAGCTTAGAGAGATTGAATGCCTCAGAAAGATATATGGCTAGTTAGTGGCAGAGCTGGGATACTAATCTAGTTTTGATTGTCTTCAAACTGCCCTCTTAATGACCAAAAAGGAAAAAAAAATTGTAATTCTTTTGTCATCTAGGAGATTAACAGAAAACAATTGTTGAAAGTGTCAATTTTCTAGAAATAAAATAATAAAATATCATAAAATACAGATGTTAGAGTAGCACCTAGAATTACTCTTATACCATTTTAATGTACTTACCAGTTATTCCATATACAAGCATATATACCTGTAAATGGAGCCCTGGTGACACAGTGGTTAAGAGCTCAGCTGCTAACCAAAAAGGTTGGTAGTTCAAATCCACCAGCTGCTCCTTGGAAACCCTATGGGGCAGTGCTACTCTGTCCTACAGGGTCACTATGAGTTGGCATCCACTCAATGGAAAGGTTTTTTCTTTTTTTTGATATACATGTATATATATAATATATAATCCTAAAAATATTAGTAAAATAGTAAAGGAAAAGAAAGTAAAGTAAAACGTAATTTTTATTTAGCTCTTATAAATAGATTATGTTAACAATTTTGTATATACATGTATATATGCATGTTTGTATGCACACACATATGCAGACATATATTTATACACATATTTATTACAAGAAATTGTTTATCACAATTGTGGGGTTGTGGGGAGTGGTTAAGCAAGCCTGTGGTTGAGAACACAGACAGGCTAGGAGGGAAAATTGTGACTAGGTTGGACTTCATGGGCATGAGCCAAACAATGGACCTGTGAAAACAGGAGGCAGGGCCTGTTCTCTTTTAAAGGCATTCCTATTAATTAAGTCAGACCCACCCAGGATTAACTTAACTTTAACTAACTTAAAATCAACTGTTTAAGGACTTTATGTCGGAAAACTCCTCTCACAGCAATACCTAGGTTAGTGTGTAACTGAATGACTGAGCAACCGGGATGAAGGTGTACATATGCTGTAAAATAGCTGTTCTCTCCCTCTGCCCTCCACCTCTCAAAAGAATATCTTATGTAGCCCATCCTAAGCAGAAACACTTGAAAAAGAATTCTAGAGTATGTAATTCAGCCTAGCCATGTTGATGCATCACAAAGCCATCACACTCCACCACTTTGCAACTTGGCACTAGTGCATATCTCCTTAGACCATACTTAACCTCCAAAGAAAGACAATGATAAAGTCATTTTCTACCTGAAAAGATAAAGCTACCACATGCACAATCTAAAACACCCTGACATTTTACCCATAAGAAGATACAAAGTCCTTGGATCATGTTTACTCTTCTCCTTTGAATTGTAACTAAACTGTGCTAAATACTGAACTGTAATTAAAAATCTATAATTAACATGTTATATGAGATAATAAGGGAACTTGAGAATGAAGAAAACAAAAAAAAAATGAAATATATTTGACATATATATGCATACAAATTTGACATGTATTTCTACTATTCTTCATGTGACTATAGTTGATATTTGGAATTACCTTGTTCCACTACTAATTCCGTATTTCTTTTGCCCTCAGGAAGCACCTCCACCGGTCACAGTTGTTTGCCTGGTGGCGGACTCAAACCTTCATTCCTGAAGGATTTGGTCCATTAAGAGTCCTGCCTAAAATGGGTTGTTGTAATTTCCACTGAGTTTAATCAAAGGGCATAGTAATAATAAGAAACGTCTTAAGGGATCTCCTGGATTCCAGTCATACTCTTACTTACCTACAATGTGCAGCAGCAGCCCAAATTCCTCTTGGTAATGAGGATAATCAACCCAGTCAGCATAGTAACCCCTTCTTTTCCTGTTAATTTAGAGGCCAAAAATGAACAGGTGACAGTTACTTACATTGAGCTTTCCATTCAAAGGAATCATTGTGGTATCCTTGGTGGAATCATTCCGCCATTTGGAACTAAGTCCTCTAACCAGCAGAGCCTAAAGTGTTTTGCAAAGAAAGCAAAAATTTTGTCTGTGGATTGCTAAGAATAATAGTGAGAGGATCTCTAACCAAACCCATTGCTGTCGAGTCAATGCTGATTCATAGCCATCCTGTAGGACAGAGTAGAACTACCATGTAGGGATTCCAAGGAGCTGCTGGGGAATTCGAACTGCCTACCTTTTGGTTAGCAGCCAAGCTCTTAACAACTGACCCACCAGGGATCCTACTGGACAAATATTTAGAACATATAATGCATCCTGGAGAACATTACCTCAGCCATGAAAGGTATTGCCACCTACCTAATAGTGTATCTGAGTCTAAAATAGATCATTCCACTGTTTCAGCAAGTCAACTGCTTCAGGATGATGAGGAATATAGTAAGGCTAATGAATTTCATAAACTTTTATCTCGGTCGGAAGTGATACTGTGTAGAATACCATGTCAGCAGAACTGGCAGTCATGAGAGTTTTAGCAGAAGAGTGAACAGGCGATGCAAAACTATCTAGAGTGTTTATTCCAATAAAATAACAAAGTGCTACCCATCCCATAATGAAAGTGCTCTAATGCAGTCAACATGTCACCTGATAACCCTAGGAAATGGTGCCATATCAGGTCTCTATTTTTGTAAAATTGGGCTTTCCTCATGGGCTGTGGTCAGATTGGCCACAGTAAGTGGAAGTGAACGTTGCTAAGCCTATGTACAACTTCCATTCCTGGCATGGTTGCCACATTGTTTATGAGCCACTGGGCAATGGCAATAATGGATGGGTAAAGATGTTGACTATTAGCCTCAGAATGTGTTATCTTCATGATTGTTAAAATCATCCCCTTCTTAGGTCATGTTTTGGTGAGCATTCACATAGAACTCAAATACTTCACATTCTGTGCCCATTCAGAGAGGCCTATCCACATACCTTTCCCAAGACTTCTTTGTCACCAATTAAACAATTGTATGATTGGAATTCCCTGGCCATTAGCCAAATCACTGGCCACATAGCATGAATTAATATATACTTGGCCATTGATGTCCAAGCTAATGTCTTTTTTTCCTAGCAAAAATGAACAAGCATTGACTGAATTTCTGCCACTGAGAGTATTTCCCTTTACCTCCGTCCTTCAGGGGTGTCCCAGAAAGGGACTGTACCACTGCAGCTATCAACTTTTGGGTGGTGCATGCATATTGAAGAACTGTCTAGAAACCACAGTCAAGTGTTTTCTTCCTCTGTCAACTGATTGTTGAAAACTTTCAGTGAAACCGTAAGTGAGAGGGAAGAAGGAATGTAGCAAGGTGGGAGCTGAGGGCATTTGGGTCACTTCCTCTTCTTTTTTTCAGGACCTGTTCAAGCTCGGTCTCATATATATCATTTCAATTGCCACTTCAATTTGATAAAGGCGTGCTGCTGTGCATGCCCAACTTTATGGCTTGGAGTTGGAAAGTTCCAAGTGCATGATGAGCAATTCAGGCCAAATGAACTTGGTGGCCCATGGTTAAGCATTCAGTCTTTATTAGGCCTCAGTAGCAAGCCAATAACAGTTTCTGAAATGGAAAGTGGTTATCTGCAGAGAATAAAAGTGCTTTTCTCTAAAATCCCAAGGGTCTGAGTTGTGAATCACCTATACAAGTCTGCTAAAAGCTCCAAAAACATCTCTATCTGCCAGTAACTCATTAAGCTGGCCTGTATAGCCCAAGTGGCAGAGCAGCTGCAGGTAGTGCTCACAGATTTCCTGTCTGCTCTGTTATCTTCCCTTCCTGATTGTCTACCTGTAAACAAAAAGCTTCCTCCCAATAATGAATATGCCTTCAAAGTTAATGTGTATTTCTTTAACAATGTCGAACAGAAAGAAAATATTTAAATGTTTCTACATTTTATTATATCTGTACCTCTTCCAGAGTAGTCCTAAAGCCCAGGATGTGTCTTTTTATGAAAAAAAAAAAATTATTAAAAAAAAATTCATCATACGTTACAAACATCTAACACTGATGTCTTTTATATAGTAGGTGTTTTCAATAAATGTATTGAATTTATCTGAACTTAATATACATTTCTGGTAGTAATAGTTATCTGCAAAGATATACAGATGTGCTCAGGTTTGTGCATACACACCTATGCACAGAAATTCAGGTGCACAGAGTGCTGAAGGACGAATTCTCTGATTAAAAGCTATTCATTTAATCTCTGCAAATGAAACTGTCCAATACTCTCTTTTGGTCAAGTCCCAGAAAATTAAAGATTTTCTAATTCATTTTCTCTTAACCCATGTTACGTCTACTTATCTATACATCTCCTTTTAAACTCCTACTCTTCCTACTCATCATTAGCCACAGTTAATAAATCATACATAGATAGTATGTCCTAATTGAGCTAAGGTCGTCTAAAAACCTCAAGGTTATACATTAGCAGTTTCTCACGAACATATTTTAGATGATTAATATAATTAGCCTGTGTAATTATAGGGCTGATACATTCACAGATTGGTCCAATTAGCCTTTGAACAGACTGATGCCTCAACTGAAGAGCTAATAAATTCTCTGGCTGATCTTCATGCACCTTTTATATGTGGTTTGATTAATGCTCACACACTGTGCAAAGGGCTAAATTGAGCCTATCAATTTTCAATAATCGCTTTGCCATAATGGATATTTATCTCTGCAAGATTCTTGATTCTTTTTGTGTTCATGTATTTCTGTGATGTTTATGGTAATAATCAGAATGGATTTTTTTTTTCATTTGTTTGCACACAGATCAGTGTCATTAGAGGGATTCTGTGAGGCTGTCTCTATATCATGAACAAATAAATCTAGAAAATCTATAAATACTGCAAAAAATGTACAATATTAAGAAATAATTTTAGTTCACTGTCATCTAGTAGTAACTCTATGTAGAATTTACTAACAAACTTTCTTTGCTTTGATATTGTTTACTTTCCTATGATATCTATTTTTGCCTAATTCTATTTATGGCTATCAAAATAGCTAAAAGTATTTTTAAAACATACATGTACATAATAAAAATGCCAAAAACTTTGTTTCAAAATGCAATATATTAATGACAACAAAAATAACAAATGTGTATAACTTCTGGTATTGTTTTTACTCCACAGAATACATCTACAGTTAATTTGCATTTGTTTTAATTACATTTTTGAAATTTTAGCTATAATATATATGGTAATCTCCTTGACAATAAGTTAAGGCCAATTACAGAGCTAAATCCACCGATGCAGAGCACTCAGCTCAGGCAGTAAATGAAAACTATTAAAGTGTAACTTTCTAATTATAGTGCAAAAGCTTGGGAGGGAGCAGAGCTCATTTACCATGTTGTGAGTGATACAGATTTTATTCACTCCCATGTCCCTTTAAACCAACCTAAACTTGTATTTGGAAGATACACCCCCATGACAATTTATATAAACTCCTTGAATTATGTACTTACATTCAGAAACCATTGATCAGTTGTAAGTCATATACGGTTTTATCATAAAAAAATTATTTTGATACTATGATAGTGTGCATCTTTGGTTGTAGAAATAATTCTTAGTGTTCTGATGACATGTTTAATAGATTTTCCATTAGTAATTTTCCATTCTCATAATACATTATTATCACTAAAAGCCTTTATTTTGCCTGTTGTTCTTGTTAGCTGCCTTTGAGTCAACCTCTAATTCGTGATGACACTGTGCGCAGTGGGATCAGACCACTGTGATCCATGGGGTTTTCACCGATTGATTTTTCCGAAGTAGATCATCAGATCTTTCTTCTTACTCTGTCTGAGTTTGTCTTAGCATTAGAACAAAGCAGTATGATAGATGGGTGGTGGCTGCACTTGAGTTGCATTGGCCAGGAATCAAATCTGCATGGAGGACAAGAATTCTACCATTGAACTACCATTGCTTCCATTGGTAAGATAGCACCACCCAATTGAGAGATTATGTGACCCACTCCAAATCTCTGAAAAAGAGTAAAGAATGAGACTGAAGAGCAGACTTTTTAAAGTTGTTTCATAGAAAGAAATATCAGACATGGTTAGTAATCACTGTTCTTCATAGCCACTTAAAGTATCATTAATTGCTACAAGCTCTGCTTTCCATCTCTGATCATCTGTGTTGTCATTGCTTTTGTTGTTTTTATGACTCCTGTGCATTTTCTCCCTATGAGTTTATGCTTTTTAAAAAATAACTTTGTGTTCATTGCATTAGGATTTAGGAGGAAGTGTAGCAAAACAAATATATGCTATCTGCTGTCTTTAACTGGAAATACTACTTATGTTCCCTATTTGGTATGTTATAAAAAGTACTGACTAAGCCTTTAGTTGGGACATTTCTATAAAATAGAAAGTAACTTTTTCATGTGATGTCCTTCAATCTTTCCTTTTTATATCATCTAGCTTCCCCACAGTAAAATAGGTTATTATTTGCTGCATAAATAAGTTGGCTATACATCTCCATTCTACCTAAGTTACCTAACAAAGTTACAAGTTGTTATTGAGAAAACTTTTATGGCTGACACTAATTTGTGATGGTGAGGTAGCAGAATGTGTAATTTGTTTTGCATAGCCCAAGCATGGTTGTAAGTAATGAAGAACTGTGTTAATAGCAAAGTCAGCATAACTGACACTACTCAAAGACAGAAGGAATTTATGTACCGTCGAGTTATCATTTTGATAAAGTGGATTTTCCCCATCAGAGACATTTAAATGCCATGGTAAAATAGTACAAGAAAGCAACCATTATATACTCTAGTTTTCCTCAAATTATGCTATCATAAAATTGAGGTCTCTGATGGGACTACTTCTATTTATGTAGTACAGTAATAATGAGAATAATCAGGTTAAAAAAAGTTATAATCAAGTTTATTTAAATATGAATATAGGTTTTAAGATGAATGTAGAAATTTTAAAGCTTATTTACAATATTTAATGATGAAGTGCTTCAATTTTACTTTCAAAATCTTACTAAGTAAACCTCAATAATGAATTTCAATTTGCTGTGAGACCTTGTAAACAAACTCTACAAATTCGTTTCCTGTTTTTGTCATTTGCAAAACAGGGCATTTAAACTAGATAGTATTTAATTAATATTAAGCAAATGGATCAGAATTCATGAATACTTGAAGAATACAATTATCAAATGAACACCAAGGATAGCTAAAAGCTTAAGTCTCTTCCTTGTTGGTTTTTCATAACATTTGAATCTCCTATGGTTATAAAACCCAAAGTGAAAGATTTAACAATTCTGTGGCTCCTACTAGGCATTATATATAAATACATTTCTTTTTATTCATTCTCATTGTAACTTTTCCCAGTAAACAACAACAAAAACCTGTAGCCGTCTAGTTGATTTCAATTCATAGTGACACTACATGACAGAGCAGAACTGCCCCATAGGCTTTCCAAGGAGTGGCTGGTGGATTTGAATTGGTGATCTTTTGGTTAGCAGCTGAGGTTTTAACCATCGCACCACCAGGGTTCCAAAAGAAATGCAATAAAATATGTGTCATAGAAATAGTTAAGCATTAAAGGATGAAACTCATGAGGCAGTGTAAAAGCGTGTTAGTGTAAAAGATTATTCTAATTAACCAATAAAGTTATATTAACATTAAAAATATCCCTACAACAAAATAAATTATAGAAAAAAATACATTACCCTGAAAAGATGATGAGAATTATCTTCCTTGTATATTACTAACAAATATAAGTGTCAAAGATATATATTATCTAAACATAAATAAGAAAATGGTCCATGATCCAATTGATAAAGTCAAAGGGCTGGAGAAGGTCCATATAAGAGACAACATGAATAATCATTAAAAAAATGAAAGGATGATCAATTTCACTGATCATCAGAAAAGTTCAAATTAAAAGCTATATGGGGGCTGGTGGGACCAAGATGGCGGACTAGGTGGACGCAACCGCGGATCCCTCTTGCAACAAAGACTCGGAAAAACAAGTGAATCAATCACATACATAACAATCTATGAACTCTGAACAACAAACACAGATTTAGAGACGGAGAAAGAACAAATACGGGGAGGCAGCGATTGTTTTCAGAGCCTGGAGCCAGCGTACCAGTCAGGTGACCTTCGGCACCTGATTTGGGGCAGACCCCAGGGGGGCGACGGCACAAACAAGGGGCCCAGCCCTAGCTCCCGAACTCATTCCGGGAGGGGGCCCAGCCGGTTCGCGCGGGCGGCATGGCGGTGCAGCCGGTGGGAGAAGTTCCCGGGAGACAGTGACTGGTCTTGGAGTGGGGAGAGCGGCGTCCCAGCCGGGACACGTGGTCATGGCGCAGGCACGGGGAGCTGCTCTGCTCTCCTGAGCCGACCCTGGGGGGGGGGCCCAGCTGGTTTGCGGGAGTGGAGCTGCGACACGGCTGGCGGGACGGGGAGTCCCCGGGAGGCAGCGACTGATTTTGGAGTCGAGAGTGCACCGTCCCAGTAGGGGAGCCTTAACCTTGGGGGTGGGGCTGACAGCGGAGGATCTGACCGTGACTCCAGAGGGCAAGACCCCCCGGGGGCAATCTGCACACAGCCAGCACACCTAGGAGACATACACCGCGGAAATCTCAGATATAATAGTCATTCCAATCAAGACAAGCAACTCTGGCTATATTCTGAGGTGCTACTCTCCTATCTCGCTGATCCCTCTCCCACCCTCCCCAGGTGACTTCATTAACATCCGAATAGCCTGAGCCAGAGGGAGAACTCTGATAGGGATCTGACTGCATTTTTTTTTAGCGGATTTTCTAGAAAAACTAGTTTCCCACTGATGGCTCGGAGACAGCAGTCCATATCAAACCACATAAAGACGCAGACCATGACAGCTTCTCCAACCCCCCAAACAAAAGAATCAAAATCTTTCCCAAATGAAGATACAATCCTGGAATTATCAGATACAGAATATAAAAAACTAATTTACAGAATGCTTCAAGACATCACAAAAGAAATAAGGCAAACTGCAGAAAAAGCCAAGGAACACACTGATAAAACTGTTGAAGAACTCAAAAAGAGTCCTCAAGAACATAGTGGAAAAATTAATAAGTTGCAAGAATCCATAGAGAGACAGCATGTAGAAATCCAAAAGATTAACAATAAAATTACAGAATTTGACAACGCAATAGGAAGTCAGAGGAGCAGACTCAAGCAATTAGAATGTAGACTGGGACTTCTGGAGGACCAGGTAATCAACATCAACATAGCTGAAAAAAAATCAGATAAAAGAATTAAAAAAATGAGGAAACCCTAAGAATCATGTGGGACTCTATCAAGAAGGATAACTTGCGAGTGGAGTCCCAGAACAGGGAGGGGGGACAGAAAACACAGAGAAAATAGTTGAAGAACTCCTGACACAAAACTTCCCTGACATCATGAAAGACGAAAGGATATCTATCCAAGATGCTCATCGAACCCCATTTAAGATTGATCCAAAAAGAAAAACACCAAGACATGTTATCATCAAACTCACCAAAACCAAAGATAAGCAGAAAATTTTAAAAGCAGCCAGGGAGAAAAGAAAGGTTTCCTTCAAGGGAGAATCAATAAGAATATGTTCTGACTACTCAGCAGAAACCATGCAGGCAAGAAGGGAATGGGACGACGTATACAGAGCACTGAACAAGAAAAACTGCCAGCCAAGGATCATATATCCAGCAAAACTCTCTCTGAAATATGAAGGAGAAATTAAGATATTTACAGATAAACACAAGTTTAGAGAATTTGCAAAAACCAAACCAAAGCTACAAAAAATACTAAAGGATATTTTTTGGTCTGAAAACCAATAATATCAGGTACCAGCACAACACAAGGTCACAAAACAGAACGTCCTGATATCAACTCAAATAGGGAAATCACAAAAACAAACAAATTAAGATTAATTAAAAAAAATAATAAATAAATAAATAAAATAATACACATAACAGGGAATCATGGAAGTCAATAGGTAAAAGATCACAATAATCAAAAAGAGGGACTAAATACAGGAGGCATTGAACTGCCAGATGGAGAGTGATACAAGGCGATATAGAACGATACAAGTTAGGTTTTTACTTAGAAAAATAGGGGTAAATAATAAGGTAACCACAAAAAGGTATAACAACTCCGTAACTCAAAATAAAAGCCAAGAAAAACGTAACGACTCAACCAACATAAAGTCAAACACTACGAAAATGAGGATCTCACAATTTACTTGGAAAAACGTCTCAGCACAAAAAAGTATGTGGAAAAATGAAATGGCCAACAGCACACATGAAAAGGCATCAAAATGACAGCACTAAAAACTTATTTATTTACAATTACGCTGAATGTAAATGGACTAAATGCACCAATAAAGAGACAGAGAGTCACGGAATGGATAAAGAAACACGATCCATCTATGTGCTGCCTACAAGAGACACACCTTAGACTTAGAGACACAAACAAACTAAAACTCAAAGGACGGAAAAAAATATATCAAGCAAACAATAAGCAAAAAAGAAGAGGAGTAGCAATATTAATTTCTGACAAAATAGACTTTAGACTTAAATCCACCACAAAGGATAAAGAAGGACACTATATAATGATAAAAGGGACAATTGATCAGGAAGACATAACCATATTAAATATTTATGCACCCAATGACAGGGCTGCAAGATACATAAATCAAATTTTAACAGAACTGAAAAGCGAGATAGATACCTCCACAATTATAGTAGGAGACTTCAACACACCACTTACAGAGAAGGACAGGACATCTAGTAAGAAGCTCAACAGAGACACAAAGACCTACTTACAACAATCAACCAAATTGACCTCATCGACTTATACAGAACTCTCCACCCAACTGCTGCAAAGTATACTTTTTTTTCTAGAGCACATGGAATATTCTCTAGAATAGACCACATATTAGGTCATAAAACAAACCTTTGCAGAGTCCAAAACATCGAACTCTTACAAAGCATCTTCTCAGACCACAAGGCAATAAAACTAGAAATCAATAACAGAAAAACTAGGGAAAAGAAATCAAAAACTTCGAAAATGAACAATACCCTCCTGAAAAAAGACTGGGTTATAGAAGACATCAAGGAGGGAATAAGGAAATTCATAGAAAGCAACGAGAATGAAAATACTTCCTATCAAAACCTCTGGGACACAGCGAAAGCAGTGCTCAGAGGCCAATTTATATCGATAAATGCACACATACAAAAAGAAGAAAGAGCCAAAATCAGAGAACTGTCCCTACAACTTGAACAAATAGAAAGTGAGCAACAAAAGAATCCATCAGGCACCAGAAGAAAACAAATAATAAAAATTAGAGCTGAACTAAATGAATTAGAGAACAGAAAAACAATTGAAAGAATTAACAAAGCCAAAAGCTGGTTCTTTGAAAAAATTAACAAAATTGATAAACCATTGGCTAGACTGACTAAAGAAATACAAGAAAGGAAACAAATAACCCGAATAAGAAACGAGGAGGACCATATCACAACAGAACCAAATAAAATTAAAAGAATCATTTCAGATTACTACGACAAATTGTACTCTAACAAATTTGAAAACCTAGAAGAAATGGATGAATTCTTGGAAAAACACTACCTACCTAAACTAACACATTCAGAAGTAGAACAACTAAATAGACCCATAACAAAAAAAGAGATTGAAATGGTAATCAAAAAGCTTCCAACAAAAAAAAACCCTGGCCTGGACGGCTTCACTGCAGAGTTCTACCAAACTTTCAGAGAAGAGTTAACACCACTACTACTGAAGGTATTTCAAAGCATAGAAAAAGACGGAATACTATTCAACTCATTCTATGAAGCCACCATCTCCCTGATACCAAAACCAGGTAAAAACATTACAAAAGAAGAAAATTATAGACCTATATCCCTCATGAACATAGATGCAAAAATCCTCAACAAAATTCTAGCCAATAGAATCCAACAACACATCAAAAAAATAATTCACCCTGATCAAGTGGGATTTATACCAGGTATGCAAGGCTGGTTTAGTATCAGAAAAACCATTAATGTAATCCATCACATAAATAAAACAAAAGATAAAAACCACATGATCTTATCAATAGATGCAGAAAAGGCATTTGACAAAGTCCAACACCCTTTTATGATAAAAACTCTTACCAAAATAGGAATTGAAGGAAAATTCCTCAACATAATAAAGGGCATCTATGCAAAGCCAACAGCCAATATCACTCTAAATGGAGAGAACCTGAAAGCATTTCCCTTGAGAACGGGAACCAGACAAGGATGCCCTTTATCACCGCTCTTATTCAACATCTTACTTGAAGTCCTAGCCAGGGCAATTAGGCTAGACAAAGAAATAAACGGTATCCGGATTGGCAAGGAGGAAGTAAAGTTATCACTATTTGCAGATGACATGATCTTATACACAGAAAACCCTAAGGAATCCTCCAGAAAACTACTGAAACTAATAGAAGAGTTTGGCAGAGTCTCAGGTTATAAAATAAACATACAAAAATCACTTGGATTCCTCTACATCAACAAAAAGAGCACTGAAGAGGAAATAACCAAATCAATACCATTCACAGTAGCCCCCAAGAAGATAAAATACTTAGGAATAAATCTTACCAAGGATGTAAAAGACTTATACAAAGAAAACCACAAAGCTCTACTACAAGAAATTCAAAAGGACCTACTTAAGTGGAAAAACATACCTTGCTCATGAATAGGAAGACTTAACATAGTAAAAATATTTATTCTACCAAAAGCCGTCTATGCATATAACGCACTTCCGATCCAAATTCCAATGTCATATTTTAAGGGGATAGAGAAACAAATCACCAATTTCATATGGAAGGGAAAGAAGCCCCGGATAAGCAAAGCATTACTGAAAAAGAAGAAGAAAGTGGGAGGCCTCACTCTACCTGATTTCAGAACCTATTATACAGTCACAGTAGTCAAAACAGCCTGCTACTGGTACAACAACAGGCACATAGACCAATGGAATAGAATTGAGAACCCAGATATAAATCCATCCACGTATGAGCAGCTGATATTTGACAAAGGCCCAGTGTCAATTAACTGGGGAAAAGATAGTCTTTTTAACAAATGGTGCTGGCATAACTGGATATCCATTTGCAAAAAAATGAAACAGGACCCATATCTCACACCATGCACAAAAACTAACTCCAAGTGGATCAAAGACCTAAACATAAAGACAAAAACGATAAAGATCATGGAAGAAAAAATAGGGACAACCCTAGGAGCCCTAGTACAAGGCATAAACAGAATACAAAACATTACCAAAAATGATGAAGAGAAACCAGACAACTGGGAGCTCCTAAAAATCAAACACCTATGCTCATCTAAAGACTTCACCAAAAGAGTAAAAAGACCACCTACAGACTGGGAAAGAATTTTCAGCTATGACATCTCAGACCAGCACCTGATCTCTAAAATCTACATGATCCTGTCAAAACGCAACTACAAAAAGACAAACAACCCAATCAAGAAGTGGGCAAAGGATATGAACACACATTTCACTAAAGAAGATACTCAGGCAGCCAACAGATACATGAGAAAATGCTCTCGATCATTAGCCATTAGAGAAATGCAAATTAAAACTACGATGAGATTCCATCTCACTCCAATAAGGCTGGCATTAATTCAAAAAGCACAAAATAATAAATGTTGGAGAGGCTGCGGAGAGATTGGAACTCTCATACACTGCTGGTGGGAATGTAAAATGGTACAACCACTCTGGAAATCCATCTGGCATTATCTTAAACAGTTAGAAATAGAACTACCATACAACCCAGAAATCCCACTCCTCGGCATATACCCTAGAGATACAAGAGCCTTCACACAAACAGGTACATGCACACCCATGGTTATTGCAGCTCTGTTTACAATAGCAAAAAGCTGGAAGCAACCAAGGTGTCCGTCAACCGATGAATGGGTAAATAAATTGTGGTATATTCACACAATGGAATAGTACGCATCGATAAAGAACAGTGATGAATCTGTGAAACATTTCATAACATGGAGGAACCTGGAAGGCATTACGCTGAGCGAAATTAGTCAGAGGCAAAAGGACAAATATTGTATAAAACCACTATTATAAGATCTTGAGAAATAGAAAAAACGGAGAAGAACACATACTTTTGTAGTTACGAAGGGGGGAGGGAGGGAGGGAGGGAGAAGGTTTTTTATGGATTAATCAGTAGATAAGAACTGCTTTGGGTGAAGGGAAAGACAACACTCAATACATGGAAGGTCAGCTCAATTGGACTGGAGCAAAAGCAAAGAAGTTTCTGGGATAAAAATGAATGCTTCAAAGGTCAGCGGAGCAGGGGCTGGGGTCTGGGGAACATGGTTTGAGGGGACTTCTAAGTCAATTGGCAAAATAATTCTATTATGAAAACACTCTGCATCCCACTTTGAAATGTGGCGTCTGGGGTCTTAAATGCTAACAAGCGGCCATCTAAGATGCATCAATTGGTCTCAACCCACCTGGAGCAAAGGAAAATGAAGAACACCAAGGTCACACGACAACTAAGAGCCCAAGAGACAGAAAGGGCCACATGAACCAGAGACCTACATCATTCTGAGACCAGAAGAACTAGTTGGTGCCCGGCCACAATGGATGCCTGCCCTGACAGGGAGCACAACAGAGGACCCCTGAGGGAGCAGGAGATCAGTGGGATGCAGACCCCAAATTCTCATAAAAAGACCACACTTAATGGTCTGACTGAGACTAGAGGAATCCCGGCGGCAATGCTCCCCAGACCTTCTGTTGGCACAGAACGGGAACCATTCCCGAAGACAACTCATCAGACATGGAAGGGACTGGTCAGCGGGGGTGAGAGAGATGCTGATGAAGAGTGAGCTAATTAAATCGAGTGGACACCTGAGAGTGTGTTGGCAACTCTTGTCTGGAGGGGGGATGGGAGGATAGAGAGAGAGGGAAGCTGGCAAAATTGTCATGAAAGGAGAGACTGAAAGGGCTGACTCAATAGGGGGAGAGCAAGTGGGAGTACGGAGTAAGATGTATGTAAACTTATATGTGACAGACTGATTGGATTTGTAAACATTCACTTGAAGCTTAATAAAAGTTAATTAAAAAAAAAAGCTATATGGGATACCAGTACCTATGTATAATATTGATTTAAAATAAAAAGTCTGACAATACTAATTGCTGATAAAGATATAAAGCAAAGGGGACTCTGACACACAGCTGCATATAAATAGTAAATTTACATAGTGCTTCTGGGTCACCTTTAGGGAATATCTAGTGAGATTGGATCCTGAAATTCAATTTAAAGCACATATTTTAGAATTAGCCTTATATAAAGAAGTACAAGAATGTTCATGAAAGCAACATCTAGAAAAATAAAAATAAAAGCAACTTATATGTGCATGAGCCATAAAATGGATACCTACAAGTCTTAGTTATCTAGTGCTGTCATAACAGATACACTACAAGTGGATGGCTTCAACAAGGGGAAATTTATTCTCTCACAGTCCAAATTCAGGGAGCCAGCTTCAGGGAAAGGCTTCCTCTTTCTGTCAATTCTAGAGGAAGGCCCTTGTCACCAATCTTCCTTTGGTCGAGGAGCTTCTCTGTGCAGGAACTTTAGGTCCAAAGGACACACTTTTCTCCTAGCACAGCTTTCTTGGTGGTGTGAGGTCCCCTGTCTCTCTATTCTCTTCACTCCTTTATATCTCAAAAGAGATTGGCTTAAAATACAATCTAATCTTGTAGATTCAGTCTTGCCTGATTGACATAACTGCTGCCAATTCCATCTCATTAACACCGTGTTGTCGTTGCTAGATGCTTTGGAGAAGTTCTGACTCACAGTGACCCTATACACAACAGAATGAAACACCGCCTGGTCCTGCACCATCCTCATGATGGTTGCTTTTCTTGAGCCCATTGCTGCAGCCACTGTGTCAATCCATCTTGCTGAGGGTCTTCCTCTCTTTTGCCAACCCTCTACTTTACTAAGCATGATGTCCCTCTCCAGGGACTGATCCCTCCTGACAACATGTCCAAAGTATGTGGGATGCAGTCTCCATCCTTGCTTTCAAGGAGCATTCTGGTTGTACTTCTTCCAAGACAGATTTGTTCATTCTTTTGTCAATCCATGGTATATTCAACATTCTTCACCAACACCACAATTCAAAGACATCAATTCTTCTTTGGTCTTCCTTATTCATTGTCCAGCTTTCGGGTGCATATGAGGCAATTGAAAACACCACGGCTTGAGGCAGGTACACCTTAGTCTTCAGGGTAACATCTTTGCTTTTCAAAGTTTAAAGAGTTCCTTTGCAGCAGATTTGCCCAACAAAATGCGTCTTTTGATTTCTTGGCTGCTCCTTCCGTGGGTGTTGATTGTGTATCCGAGTGTCGTGGATTGAATTATGTCTCTCCAAAAATGTGTGTATCAACTTGGTTGGGCCATGTGTGGTTGTACTCCATTTTGTGATTGTAAGTTTATGTTAAGAGGGTTAGGGTGGGATTATAACACCACCCTTACACAGATCACCTCCCTGATCCAAGGTAAAGGGAGTTTCACTGGGATGTGGCCTGCACCACTTTTTATCTCTTAAGATATCTTCCTTTTCTTAAGAGATAAAAGGAAAGGGAAGCAAGCAGAGAGTTGGTGACCTCGTACCACCAAGAAAGGAGCACCAGGAGCAGCAGAGCATGTCCTTTGGACGCAGGGTCCCTGTGCCTGACAAGCTCCTTGACCATGGGAAGATTGAGCACAAGGACCTTCTTCCAGGACCAACAGAGACAGAAAGAGCTTCCCTGGAGCTGATGCCCTGAATTTGGACTTCTAGCCTACTAGACTGTAAGAAAATAAAGTTCTCTTTGTTAAAGCCATCCACCAGTGGTATTTCTGTTATAGCAGCACTAGTTGACTAAGAATTCAAGTAAAATGAAATCCTTGACAACCTCAATCTTCTCTCAATTTAACATTAATTCACATAACAATTAATATCATAGAGATAGGATTTACAACACATAGGAAAATCACATTAGATGACAAAATGGTAGACAATCACCCAATACTGGGAACCATACATGGCCTAGCCGAATTTATACACATATTTTGGGGCATGCAATTCAATCTATGACACTACCTTAATATGCAATAAATAGAATATTATAGAGTGATTACATTTTGCTCTTGTTTCATCCTGGTTGCCTGGGATCAATCGTCGTCTTTTCTTTCTCTTTCAAAATTTTGGTGACAGCTGGTCTCTGCCTATCCATAGGACAGTCTCAGAACAGATGCATATTGGTGTGTACTAACCATCTATCTCTGGTCATTCACTACATCTCTTTTTCTATGTAAATTACCACAAATTAAATGTGTCTATAATTGTTATTAGTGGAGTTTTCTGTAGAATGGCAGAAATGCAAATACCTAACAATGGTCTTATGGAATGTCTTTAAATAAAGGAGATGTCTTTTAAACTGGTCTCTCATTTTTGCTTAAACCAAAAGCGATACAACCTGGGGTCTTGCTTACAACTATTTCCCTTTCACAATACCAGACAATCCTCAGAGTTGGTGTGACATCTGAGGTAAAACTATCAAATACATGTGTGTGTGTGTGTGATCTAAAACAGAAATATTATGAGTGGTCTAATTTATGAAGGCATATAATTAGTCAAGGAGATAAAGAATTGTATTAGGAATATCAAATAGGAGAAAAGCACAAAATAATTGAGAAGAAAACAAAGTGTGAAATAATGAAAACAATGAATGACATAAATAGGATGATGTATTTTTTTATGCAGATAAAGAATAAATTAGTAACTTGAAAAATCAGACAGAAGAACTATACCAAAAGAAACAGAAAGTATAAATGGAAGAAATAAAATAAAACCTTATTGATAGTGCCAGTAAAAAGCCAAAAACCAAACCCACTGCCGTCGAGTCGATTCTGACTCAATAAAAAAAAAAAAAAAATAGAAGTTACAAAATAGGGGCTGTAGGAGCTCTAGAAGTAAAGTCATGATAACAAAATGGGGATATTTACCCAGAATTATAGAAAGATAAAAAAAAAAAACTTCAGGTTGCAAAAAGACAGAAATTTAAAAAGCAGACAAAAAATTAACAAAATTTTTAGTAAAACTATCTCTAGTTCCAGATGACATATATAGAAAATTTCAAAGATTCTACAGAAAATCTACTAGAATTAATAAACAAATTCAACAAAGTTGCAGGGTACAAAACCAACTCACAAAATCAGTTGTGTTTCTATACACTAGGAATAAACACTCTGGAAAGGAAATTAAGAAAACCACTCCATTTATAATAGTATCTAGAAGAAAAAAATACTGAGAAATAAAGACTTTTACACTTATTTACTAAAAACAGAATCTACTCCCAGCCCAGAAAACTCCTCCACAAACACAGAAGAGAAAAAAAGATTTTATTATTAAATAAGTAATAAATCAGAATGTGATGCGCCACTGGCAATCCACTAAAGAGATTACAAAGAAATTAATCTGACCCTTTGCATAGCTGAGTGGATACAACCAATTACACCCATGTGTTCAGAACAAAAATGCTACTTTATTGCAGAGTCCCTGCAGTTATGTTAATCTCCTTCCAGAAAACTGGGAGGTAGGGATGTGATCTTCCTTGATGATTATATACTATTTTAAAAGGATGGCCCTCAAGTCCTTGAGGAAGCATGCGTGGTTTAGATACTTTTCAAAGAGACAGAGAAAGACCTTACAATTATAAGTTATCTAAAACAAATTCTAAAAGAAGAGGGGAGGAGAGGAGACTCTTCCCTGATTTTCAACAGGAAAAATTAAAACCTCTTATTTTTTATTTGTGTTGTCCTTACCCAGTGAAGACTGTAAAATACTGCTGAAAAAAACTAAAGAAGATCTAAATAAATGAAAAGACATGCCCTGTTCATGGATTGGAAGGCTTAATGGTGTTAAGATGTTAAGTCTATCCAAAGTAATCTACAATTCCTGTTAAAATCCAAACAGTATTTTTTTTTTCCAGAAATGGAAAAACTGATTCTCATATTTATTTGGAATTGCAAAAGGCCCAAAAACTCAAAACAGATTTGGAGAAAAAATAGGAGGACTGACACTGCCTAGATTTCAAACTGTAGTACAAAGTTACAATAATCAAAACAGTTGTACTGGTATGTGGATAGGTATATATACTGTCTATCACAGACTAAACTCACAGACTCTGTTAAAAATAAAGCAAGAGAGATTTACTGAAAACACAAGAACAGTTGAATGGGGAATTATGGACCACAAGCAAGTAAAAAAAAAAGTAGGGACCACAAATTCAGAGAGGAGAGCTTTCCAATCCATTATTATAAGGCTAAAGGAGGAAGTTATTGTTGTTGTTAGGTGTCATCAAGTCGCCTCTGATTCATAGCGACCCTATGCACAACAGAATGAAACACTGCCTGGTTCTGAGCCATCCTCACAATCGTTGTTATGCTTGAGCTCATCGCTGCAACCACTATGTCAATCCACCTCGCTGAGGGTCTTCCTCTTTTCTGCTGACCCTGCACTCTTCCAAGCATGATGTCCTTCTCCAGGGACTGATCCCTCCTGACAAAACGTCCAAAGTATGTAAGGCGCATCTCGCCCTCCTTGCTTCTAAGGAGCATTCTGGTTGTATTTCTTCCAAGACAGATTTATTCGTTCTTTTGGCAGTCCATGGTATATTCAATATTCTTCGTCAATGCTGCAATTCAAAGGCGTCAGTTCTGTTTCGATCTTCCTTATTTATCATCCAGCTTTCACATGCATATCATGCGATTGAAAATACCATGGCTTCGGTCAGGTGCACCTTAGTCTTCAAGGTGACATCTTTGCTCTTCAACATCTTAAAGAGGTCCTTTGCAGCAGATTTACCAAATGCAACGCATCTTTTGATTTCTTGACTGCTGCTTCCATGGCTGTTGATTGTGGATCCAATTAAAATGAAATCCTTGACAACTTCAATCTTTTCTCCATTTATCATGATGTTGCTCATTGGTCCAGGAGAGGATTTTTGTTTTCTTTATGTTGAGGTACAATCCTTACTGAAGGCTGCGATCTTTGACCTTCATTAGTAAGTGCTTCAAGTCCTCTTCACTTTCAGCAAGCAAGGTTGTGTCATCTGCATAACACAGGTTGTTAATGAGTTTTCCTCCAATCCTGATGCCCCGTTTTTCTTCATATAGCCCAGCTTCTCATATTATTTGTTCAGCATACAGATTGAATGGGTATGGTGAAAGAATACAACCCTGACACACACCTTTCCTGACTTTAAACCAATCAGTATCCCCTTGTTCTGTCCAAACAACTGCCTTTTGATCTATGTAAGGGTTTCTCATGAGCACAACTAAGTGTTCTGGAATTCTCATTCTTTGCAATGTTATCCATAATTTGTTATGATCTACACAGTCGAATGCCTTTGCATAATCAATAAAACACAAGTAAACATCCTTCTGGTATTCTCTGCTTTCAGCCAGGATCCATCTGACATCAGTAATGATATCCCTCGTTCCATGTCCTCTTCTGAAACCGGCCTGAATTTCTGGCAGTTCCCTGTCGATATACTGCTGCAGTCATTTTTTAATGATTTTCAGCAGAATTTTGCTTGTGTGTGATATTAATGACATTATTCTGTAATTTCCACATTTGATTTGATCACCTTTCTTGGGAGTAGGCATAAATATGGATCTCTTTCAGTCAGTTGGCCTGGAAGCTGTCTTCCATATTTCTTGGCATAGACGAGTGAGCACCTCCAGCACCGCATGTTTTTGTTGAAACATCTCATTCAATATTCCATCAATTCCTGGAGCCTTGTTTTTAACCAATGACTTCAGAGCAGCTTGGACTTCTTCCTTCAGTATCATTGGTTCCTGATCATATGCCACCTCTTGAAATGGTTGAAAATCGACTAATTCTTTTTGGTAAAATGATTCTGTGTATTCCTTCCATCTTCTTTTGATGCTTTCTGCATCGTTTAATATTTTCCCCATAGAATCCAACACTATCGCAACTTGAGGCTTGAATTTTTTCTTCAGTTCTTTCAGCTTGAGAAATGCTGAGCTTGTTCTTCCCTTTTGATTTTCCATCTCCAGCTCTTTGTATATGTCATTATAATACTTCGTCTTCTCAAGAGGCCCTTTGAAATCTTCTGTTCAGTTCTTTTACTTCATCAATTCTTCCTTTTGGTTTAGCTGCTTGATGTTTGAGAGCAAGTTTCAGAGTCTCCTGTGACATCCATCTTCACCTTTTCTTTCTTTCCTGTGTTTTCAATGACCTCTTGCTTTCTTCATGGATGATGTCCTGATGTCATTCCACAACTCATCTGGTCTTCAGTCACTGGTGTTCAATGAGTCACATCTATTCTTCAGATGGTCTCTAAATTCAGGTGGGATATACTCAAGCCCATATTTTGGCTTTGGTGAACTTGCTCTGATTTTCTTTAGTTTCAGCTTGAACTTGCATATGAGCAAGTGGTGGTCTGTTCCACAGTCAGCCCATGGCCTTGTCCTGAATGATGATATTGAGCTTTTCCATCGTCTCTTTCCACAGATGTAGTCAATTTGATTTCTGTGTGTTCCATCTGGCGAGGTCCATGTGTATAGTCACTGTTTATGTTGATGAAAGAAGGTATTTGCAATGAAGAAGTCGTTGGTCTTGCGAAATTCTATCATTCAATCTCTGGTATTGTTTCTGTCACCAAGGCCATATTTTCCAGCTACTGATCCTTCTTTGTTTCCAATTTTCACATTCCAATCACCAGTAATTATCAATGCATCTTGATTCCGTGTTTGATCAATTTCAGACTGTAGCAGCTGATAAAAATCTTCTATTTCTTCATCTTTGGCCCTAGTAGTTGGTGTGTAAATTTGAATAATAGTCGTATTAACTGGTCTTCCTTGTAGGCGTATGGATATTATCCTATCACTGACAGCATTGTACTTCAGGATAGATCTTGAAACATTCTTTTTGACGATGAATGAAACACCACTCCTCTTCGAGTTGTCATTTCCAGCATAGTAGACTGTATGATTGTCCAATTCAAAATGGCCAGTGCCCGTCCATTTCAGCTCACTAATGCCTAGGATATCAATGTTTATGCATTCCATTTCATTTTTGATGATTTCCAATTTTCCTAGATCCATACTTCGTACATTCCAGGTTCCGATTATTAATGGATGTTTGCAGCTGTTTCTTCTCCTTTTGAGTCACGCCACATCAGCAAATGTAGGCCCCTAAAGCTTTACTCCATCCGTGTCATTAAGGTTGACTCTACTTTGAGGAGGCAGCTCTTCCCTAGTCATCTTTTGAGTGCCTTCTAACCTGGGGGGCTCATCTCCCAGCACTGTATCAGACAATATTCTGCTGCTATTCATAAGGTTTTCACTGGCTAATGCTTTTCATAAGTAGACTGCCGGGTCCTTCTTCCTAGTCTGTCTTAGTCTGGAAGCCCAGCTGAAACCTGTCCTCCATGGGTGACCCTGCTGGTATCTGAATACCAGTGACATAGCTTCCAGCACCACAGCAACAAGCAAGCCCCCACAGTAGGACAAACTGACAGACACACGGGGGAAGGAGGAAGTTAGGAAACACTATTTGGATTCGTGAAATGTTGTCAGTCAGATCAGGGTTAGGACATCTCAGAGTGGTGCTTTTCCTAAGATTGGTTACAATGCTATAGTTGGCTTTACATGATTTGCTACAAGGGTAAATTGCAGGAAGTTTTTGCTGGGAAGAGGTCATCAGTCAAATGATTACAGAGCAAATATTTCAGGAACGAGTTATTAAAATATTCTGCTTTCTGCAATCATTTCCTGAAAGCATCTTACTCAGGGGGCTGTGATAGCTATCTGTGTCAAAAACCCTAATGGAACATGCTGGTGACCTGCTGGTACCTCTTGTCTTAACTAAGCACAGGGCAAACATTCCTGAGTTATAGGACCAGATCTGTGTGAGAGGATATTAGCTTGTCTGCTTCTTTTGATAGCAGAGAAGAAATATAGGGATGGGGTAGGGTATATGGAGTCAAGTAGCCATTTGACAAACATCTTTCATATTTTGTTCTACTAACCTGAGGTGTTTACCCAGGTGTAATGGGAAGTATTTGTAATTGTACAAATAACATTTTTGAGCCAAAAAGAAATCCAAGACAGTGCGGTAATCCAAAACAACCTTGATATGGGAACTTAAAGATTTGTCTTTAGCTGCCATTACAGTAGCAATATCATTGACTATGTTTTCCATGGTGTCAGAGAGATTTCTTATGGCATATTCCAAAGCAGCGACTCCCCGCCAGGGTACAAATGAACACACAAATGAAAAACCTGCACCTGGGTGATCTTTAATGATATCATACCCATAACTTTTTTTTTTAAGGTAAGGGATTTTTTTAAGGTAAGGGTAAACCCTTTTGTTTAAGGTAAGGGATTTTAAATCACTAGTCTAATGTATACTTTCATTGTGGAAATGAAATCTAAAGGAATTCCCAAATGAGCTAAAGTACATTGACCCCACATGTTCCATCTATCTATATAGAGCAAATCCCTGATGTAGGTGTTTTCCATGAAATGTTGTTTTTCATAATTTGCAGCCTACCAGGTATAGGGGTCAGTGTTAGACCCTCCACATGAAAATGTATATTTGTATGGGGCACATATCATACTTTTTCTTGTCTGCTTATTTGGAAAATGAATAGTCTGATTTGCCTCTTCCAGCCAAGTTTCAAGTAATGAATTATCACAAATAGATGATAAGCCAAATTCTATATGATTACTGATTTCTCAATATATGGGGAAGGTCTGGCCATTCACATCACAGTCAGCTGCTAAATTGTTATAATGTTGGGCACAGCTAATAAAGAGTATAGATTGTTTGCTACTGTAAGTCATTTTGAGCTATACCAGGAATTGGTGAGAGAGAAGCAGGATACTAAAGGATATTCTAATAAGCCTGGATTGATGCCTTACACAAATGGCCCACTTGAATGATTTACTAAAGTCTGTAGTGGTCTTAGTTACTTTGCTGTAGTTGAGTATTGGGGGAAAAAAGGGTCAGGACGATCCAGTGTAGATTTGGGAGAAGAATGGCATATCCAGAATTCAGTTAGATTACTGGAACTTGCCACCAACTGAACCAATTTGACATAGGCCTTGTCTTTCCAGGCCTCAATGGGCATTATGAGGTAAGGAAAAAGAATACTTAAGAAAAGTCTCATAATGAAGAAAAATTGCCTGGAAATAACACACCAGGGCAAGTAGCACACATATAAAAACTACTACAAAGTAAAGTCTTTCAGTAAAAGGCATAAGCATATGGAGATTTACTAGCAAAAGAAGTAAGATCAAAATGGCCAAAATGTTCAGGAGAAACAGGTATAATAAGATCACTAAATTAGAGCAAGTCATGGATGAGAGAACTTACCATTCAACAAGGCCTAGTTTAAAGAATAGAACGATTTCAAAAGTATTAAGGATAAGGCATAAAAGTTTTAACTTCTATAGCCTCCATTCACTAGACTTATGAAATCATTGTTGACATGAAAAAAACATGATATCAGGGAACAATATTGCAGTAATATAACATGCTAATTAACATTAATATAGCTACTATAATGAATAAAATTATAAAGACATCAAGATATTTGAGTTCCATTCAGCCCTTCAAAATCTAGTAAAGAGAAAAAGGTCAGTTCAAAATTCAGTGTTAATCCTTTAAAAAAATACAGGCCAGGTCTAGTGTCTTGGGCAGAAAGCCGTCCCTGTTAGATACCGTCTGCTTCACATCTTGGTGTTGTGAGACGTTTACTTTAAGTTCTTCAGTAGGTAGAATAGTCCAGGCAGGTGCAGTAGACTTTTTCAGCTGAGACCAATAAATCCATGCCTTAACCCCCTGTAATTTTGCTGCAATAGGTTTAGTCGGAAGGACAAGGTAGGGTCCTTTCCAACAGAGCTCAAGAGAATCCTTTAACCGGTGCTCTTCCAATAGATGTAGTCACCAGGCATAAGAAGTCATTGTAGGCTGTTCAGCCTCCTTGAGGTTGGATGTCTCCTTGAGGAAATTAGCACTCTCCTTGGCATAGTAAAATAAAGCATGACAGTATTTCAGCAAATTGGCTTGTATTAAATTTGAATAAAAAAAATTGAATCAGTGGCAGCTGATCAATATTGTAAATCCATTGGTTAACCTGTAATTATCTCATAAGGGTTCAGCTTATGAGGGCCAAAAGAGGTGGCTGTTGAATTCATTAATCCTAATGGGAGAACCAGTAGCCAGGTCAGACCCAATGAAGATGAGAGCTTTGCCAATTGAGTTTTTATGATACCATTGGTCCATTCCATGAGTTCAGAGGTCTGGGGATGATAGAGACAATAGAGCTGCTGAAAAATGGGCAATATTTTGCAGATGGCAGTTGTCACTTGTCCAGTAAAATAGGTACCTCTGTCACTGTAGAGGACGGCTAGAGTTCCCCAAGTAGTAATGATGTTCTCCAGCAACTTCTTAGCCACAAAAGTTGCCACGGCTTGGTGACAGGGAAATCTTCCACCCAGGGTGAATATCTACAAACCATAACTAAAATAAATTTATAACCACTGAAAAGTACTAGGTGGGTAAAATCTCTCAGCCATTGGAGCATAGATAGGTCCAGCTGGCAGAGGGTACCTCTCAGGCGATGGTTGATAAGATCTACCTGGATTATATCAGAACAAACAGAGATTTGTCTCACCATCTGTCCTACTCTGTTCTATAGGGGCAGTCCTACTCTGCCCTATAGGGTCACTATGAATAAAAATCCACTCGACAATGGGTTTTGTTTGTTTGTTTATTTTTCCTCTTCCAATGTTACCTCAGCATCAGGAGCTTTAGTCTGGTGACTGACTAGACTGAGCCTAATGGCAGTTTTTTAAACATGATATTCAATCAACATGCTAGGAGGTGGATCTGGAGGGCTATCACCACAAACATGACATTTATTGTGAATAGAGGGATAGTCAGGACAATGTCAATATGAAGGGCTATAAATGACTGAGCTGGAAGTGCTCAGCATTCTAAAGGCCTTTATCGTGTCAGGAGCACTAAGACTAAAGATGACACATGGTTGGCAGCAAACATAATGTTTCCCCAAAAATACCATTTCAAAAACTTGATTAAGCTTTCACCAGGCATGCCGATAGTTTCAATTAAACAAGCCTGGAGTAGCATGCGGGCAAGTAGGCAAAATGAATCTGCCCCAGGGACCTATCCACAAATGTATAGTGGAGTCCTGATAACATTCATTGCATGCCCAGTCTTTAATTTTTTCCTGATAAGCCAGTTGCTGATACTTGCTGATGGTGCTGAAAAGATCAGAAAAACAGGAAAAATTCAGAAAGTTTGGATTTGGCTTTACTAGACTCAATTTTATTTTATTTACTCTCTTTAAGAAATTAGGATTTGAATAATTTGAAGAATAAAAAAAAATTGAAGAATACATTGTTTTAATTCTCTCCTTTTCATCCCAGTTGCAACTGAACAGTCACAAGTGGGAATGAGAGGTTGGGAGATGGCCTGGTTGGCAGCTGCATAAGCCAAAGCATTTCCTTTGATTTCCTGCGTCTAAGGAACATCAGTAGATTGGTGGGCTTGAATTTTAACAACTGCAATCTCAGAAGGAAGCAAGTAAACTTCCAGAAATTCAGCCACCAGGGGACCATTCTCAATTTGGGTGCTGGAAGATGTCAGAAACTCCCTTTGTTTCCATAACATCCCAAAATTATGAACAATTTGGAAATAGTACCTTTAATCCGTATAAATGTTTACTGATTGTCCAGAAGCCAGATCGAAAACCTTGGTGAGTGTGATCAATTCAGCTTGTTGTGCTGAAATGACTTCAGGAAGGATGTCAGTCTTCAAAACTTTAGTGGACATAGTGAGAGCATATCCCCCCCTTGTAACGAGAACTATATGGATCTGGTTTCAAATATGACCGTCTATAAAAAGAACTAAATCAGGGCTAGGAAGGGAGGTGTTACGGATCAAATAGTGTCTTCCAAAATATGTGTGTCAACTTGGCTAGGGATGATTCCCCGTATTGTGTGACTGTCCACCATTTTGTGATCTTATGTGATTATCCTAAAAAAAATAAATAAATAAAAAATAAATGCTATAAATCCTAACCTCTACGATGTTAATGAGGCAGGGTTAACAGTGGTTATGTTAATGAGGTAGGACACAATCTACAGGATTGTGTATCTTGAGTCAGCCTCTTTTGAGATACAAAAGAGAAAGGAAGAGGACCTCATGCCATCAAGAAAGAAGCACCAGGAGCAGAACTCACCCTTTGGACCTGGGGTCCCTGCAATAAGAAGCTCCTAGACCAAGTGAAGATTGGTGACAAGGACATTCCCCCAGAACTGACAGAGAAAGAAAGCTTTCCCTAGAACTGGTGCCCTGAATTCAGACTTCTAACCTCCTAAAATGTGAGAGAATAAACTTCTGTTTGTTAAAGGCATCCACTTGTGTGTGTGCTACAGCAGCATTAAACAACTAAGAGAGGGCGTTTCTTGTGAGCCTTGCCTGGGGGTTAGTAATTGGTCTGTTAAGACAACCATGAGGGACAATGTCAGCCTCATCATGTAAAGGCAATAAAGTGGCCAGGTCCAAGGAATTTACAGTGTGCAGTTGGATATTGGATGGAGCCAGAAGAAGAATCTCATAAAAGGTTATTCTGCTGGCTGATAGATGTTGAGTTAACGTAGAATTCGTCATAGCAGCTATAGCGTGTGCAATGTACACGTCTAAGAAACTTCCAAGCACGGTATCAGCTGAGGCCTCTGCTATTCGGGCCATGGCAGCCGCTGACCTGAGGTATGGGGGCTACCCTCTGGCCACAGGATCTAGTTGCAAACTGTAGCACCCCACAGGTCGCTGCTGGCCTCCAGAAGCTTGTGTGAGGACTCCGAAAGCATTGCTGGCCATTTCAAGAATACACAAGGAAAAATCCAAGTTGTAATTATGGAAACCTAAAGTTAGAATAGTGAGTAAGGATTTCTTTAGAAACAGCTTGGATGCCTTCCTCTGACAATTGAAACGGGTCAAGCGTAGATCCTATTAAAAACTGGTATAATAGTTGTGCCATTAGTGAAAATTACATATCCACATGCAGCAGTAGTCACAAAGGCCCAAAAAATCACTTAATTGCTTGTCATGGAGATAAGAAAGGACATAACGGCATCCTTTCTTTTGGGGTCTATAGAGATAACTTTAGCCGATATTATACGTCCCAAATATTTAACAGGTGTTAAAGTTGTTTTTCCTTAGAGGCTTTGTGCCCTCTAGTGGCCAAATGTTGTACAAGTCTCCTCTTTTCAGGCTTGTGATGAATTTGAACAGATCGTCTGTATACTGTAATAAGGTAGATCCCTTAGTAAACTGCAGGGACTGCAAATCAGCATGTAAATTCTGAGGAAAGTAGGTGGGAGATTTGGCAAATCTTTGAGGCATGACACTCCAAGTGTATCGTTGGTTATCCCAGGTGAATGGGAATACATACCGACTGTCTGGATATCATAGTAAACTGAAAAAAGCCCTGCATAAATCTATCACTGTAAAATGAGTTGCATCTGGAGATACACTGGATAAAATTAAATGGGGATTAGGTACCACAGGAAATCCTGGGATGATAATATGACTAAGTGCTTTCAAATTTTGCACAAACTGCTAACCCAGGTCATTGAGTTTCTTTGCCAGAAATACTGCAGTTCACATGGACTAGTGCAAGGAATAATGAGCACTTTGGCCAGAAAATCTTGAGCTATAAAGGCCATTTCATCTCTGGCCTCCCATTTTAAAGAGTATCAAGGGACTTTCAGTAAAGGTTTAGATATATCCATTTGGACTTTATAAGTTCTGCTGACAAAACTCTACCAACATCCATGGATAAGTAGGTCCGTATGTTTTCTAGCCCAGACCATCTAAATGTGCCATAGCTTCTTGGGACTTAGAAGACTGTAAAGGGAAGGTAAATGCTTGAAGGTGACATGAGACCTCCTCTGAGTCTAAATGTTTGAGAAGTGAAGAATTAGCAGGCAGGTAAGATAATTTCTCCCTGATCAGTAAATCTGATGTGAAAATTCCACTTAGGTAAAAATTATCTGCCCAACAAATTAACAAGAGTATCTAAATTCAATAAGAAGGGGTGTATGTCTTTGATGGGTCCTAAAGAAATGGGGTCAGGCTGGGAATGTACTAAAATATGTTCTTTATTTGAGGCCCCACAACCTTAGAGATTTTGTTACTCTGGGGTAGAGGCTTTTGTAAGTGTGTGGGGTTTATGACAGAGAGTAAGCCTGTAGCTACAAGAAATTTGCAAGATTCCCTGTTAATTTTAAGAATAGTTTCTCTTTGTGAATCTAGGATGATCCTTGCAAAAGTCTCTATTTTGTCCCTGGAATCCCTTCATTTGAGCTCTGGTGTGGTAGATGGTAAGGTGCCCAGTTTGTGCTTTAAGACAATCCCTTTTAAAACAACCAGGCTTTCTTCAAAAGTAACAAATTTCCAGGACCCTTGACTAGGGAACCCTGGGTTTGTTCCTGACAGTGGTCTTGGGTTTTGTTGGATTGTAACTGTTGTAACTGCAAGGCAAGCAACTTGTTTTGCAGTTTGCCTGTTTTCCACTGTCTGGGGGAGTCTGTTAGCCAAGCGTGTCAATTCATTTACTGGAGTAGGTTTCCAATCCAATTAGTGTCGTTTTACTAAGGTGGTCAGTTCAAAGTTTAACCCTGATGAGAAAATGACATTGAGTGCCCCAGAAATCCCATCCCTGGGAGGATCTAATCCAGAAAGTTGCTGGAATTTTTTGAACAAATGGTTTCTAAAATCATAAACACTCGTGCCCCTATTTCCTGTACAAGAATGATGAATTTCTGCCCAATCTATTTTGGGAGGAAAAGCCTTGTTAAGGGACTTTAGTAAGGCTTTGCCTTTTTTTGTGAGCTTGTTTGAGTAAATCCAGGCCGGATTTTATTGTAAACATTTCTAAATTTTAATGAGGATCCTTCCAGTCAACCTGTTCTAATCAGAGTTGGGCATCTCCAGGATTAGTTAGTATATGAACTAGTTGATATAAGTCTGGTAATCCTGGTTGGTAGACATCAATAAAAACCCAATGCCATGGAGCCAATTCCGACTCAATAGGAAGTCTAAATCCCTTAACAAATTGGCAAAGATCATTATGCACTTCAGGGAAAGACTTAGCAATGCTCTGCAGCTCGGTTTGTGTCCTGGGAACAAAGGACAAGCTTACATCTTTAAAATTTTCTGTAGTTCTGACTCTTGGACCTGGGATCGGAATTTAAATGGCACCTCAGATACCTGTTTGATTTCTTCTTAGGTCCCTTCAGGAAAGTAAGGAAATTCCACTAAGGGATTTTCAGGATAAGAAAGTAAAGTCAGGCAGAGGGAGGCAGCTGCCAGAGGAATGGAGGAAGGAGATGGGGCAGAAAGGAAAGCTTGGCTTAAAAATAGAGATAAGAGAAAAGTTGGCTAGAAGAAGGTCAGGAAAGTGTTGGCAGGAGAAGGGACAGGGCTCTGACACTGGAGCTCTTTAATTTGTTGTGCCTGTTTAGACACTTCATCTCTTAAAGAAGCAAATTTATTCTCTTGATGCCTTGTGGATCCTTCTAAATACCAGTGAAAATAAGCTTTCCATTGGGCTACTTTTTTTCAGGTACCCCTACTCTCCAATTTACTGTGCAGGGATGTTACCACTATATAAACCAGTCCCAGGGCCATAATTCCAGAACATACATGCAGAGGGAATTACAGAAGGTGGTCCTAAGATAATTCTTAGATGTGGCATTACCCATCTTATTAAATAACAGCACCGTGCCAACAAGGCACCTGACATGTCCTTAGAGAAAAAAAAAGTTCTACCATGTTATCAAGTCCTGCCAGTTGATGGGAGCCTCTCCTCACAAATGAGGAAAGTCTTGGTTAGAAGCAAACTCCTGTAAACTGTCCAGTCTGTGGACAGAAATGAAAGCAGAGGCAGCAGAAGCAAAAATAATGGAAAGCATATCAATAAATTCTGAAGAACTATGCTGCCAATTGTCGGGTTCAATCGGAGAATTCTTACTTTCCAGCATTTTCAGGGACCAGTGGAAATAGAAAGAGCTCAGAAAGTCTCTTGCTGGCACCTGGCTTCTGGTCCTAGATTCCTTGTGGTTCTGCTGAAAAGGAAAATGTCTGGATCCTGATGACGATGCCAAAACACCTTAGAGAAACAAACTCTCAGACTGTTAAAATAACGCAAAAGAGATTTACTGAACACAAAAATACACTCAAATGGGGAGTTATGGACCACCAGCAAGTGGAGACTGTAAATCCAAAGAGGGGTGGTTTCAAATCCTTTATTATAAGGCTAAACGAGGAAGTCAGGATACACTATACAATTGGTCTAAATGCTATCAGTCAGATGAGGGGCAGGACATCTCAGAGCATCACTTTTCCAAAGATTGGTTACAGTGCGGTAGGTGGCTTTCTGTGATTTGCCATAAGGCTAAAGTGCAGGAGGACGTGCTGGAAAGAGGTCGTCAGTCACAAGATGATTACAAAGTGAATATTTCAGAACAGATTGTTAAAATGTCTTTCTTTGAACAAACATTTCATAAGAGCATCTTACATAGTGAGTTGTGATAGTTATCTGTGTCAAAAGCCCTAATGGAACATTCTGGCAACTACTAGTGCCTCCTGTCTTAAATAGCCACAGGGAAACATTCCTGAGTTACAGGACTGGGTCCGTGTGAGTGGTTATCAGCCTGTCAGCAAGAAACAGAAGTTAAAGTAGGTCTGTGATTAGACCCTGGATCAGCCATTTTACTTTGGTCAAATGTCCTGTAATTTGGGCTCCCTGACAATATCAAACAATAGAATTGAGAATCTAGAAATAAACTATGGGCAATGACTTTTCCATAAGGGTGCTGAATCCATTTTAGAAATATGTCTTCTCCAGGAATGGAAATATGCTCCTTATTGCCATAAAAGATCTGTTTTTTTTTTCCCTGATAAAATTATTTCTACTGTACAGAATAAACACCCATATTCCTGTTTCCTGTCTCTATATATTCCCATGTCTAAACTACAAGATCTACTTCCCTATCTCCACTCAATAACTCGTTTATACTGATCACAGAATAAAAGAATATGTGTGTGTCTACAAGTTGGCATTTTAACAGCATATGCCAACTCCATCAGGTCTTGACAAATCCTTCACCTTCTTCTAGGAAACGTCTTCCCTGCTGAATCCCCACATATACCATTTCATTTAATTTTTCTTCTAGTTTGGGTAACATTTCTCCTCGGTCTCAATAACACCCTGATGCCAATCTATTCAAGTTTTATACATGCAGCCCCTCCTCTCCATCTCCCTCTACTCTGGTCTCTTCTTATGAAATTTGAGTCCTTTGCGATAAGGAGTGGCTTTTTTTTTTTCTGTACATTCATAGAATCCAGCAAATTTGGTGTGTGTTATCTGTTTTTCTATTTAATAAATGAATGAAGACAAAGCAGAATTAGAAGAATGACCAAGCCATCTACATTTAATCTAAAGAGAAAATAAATTCTATGAAGGACTGTGACATCTTCCATTTACTTTCCCCTTAATTTTCCGTTATACAGGAGAATAAGGAAGAGATATTCTAGGATTCTACATCATGATGCTAACCTCAAAAGAGAGCCAATATACTGTTTTAGAATTATATCATGTATAGATAGTGAGAAAGTTTTAAAGTTGAAAATGTGTTCCATCTGCCATTGGAAAGCTAAGATACAGTAACATAACTATACTTTATTGATTATTAGAAAAATAGAACTGTTAAATACATTATAATGGGAAATTTTAAAGTGTTTATTTGGTTACAAAAAATCCTCTTTTTAAAAATTATTGGAACGCATATCCGGTATTCCTTGGGTATATAATATATAAACTCTTTTTTTTTTTTTTTTTTGAAATTTGAAACCAAGTAAAGATATAGGCTGTGCCAAAGGTTTTTTTTTTTTTTTTTTTTAATTAAAGGGAAATATAAAAACACATCTGGTAGGCAATGGTAGCCAAAGGCAAGAAACCAGAGATTAATAAACAGTAAAAATGCCACCCGCTTACAATTTTTTCTTCTTTTTTCTAGCTTTAGTATCACAGTACATTTAAGAATTTAGTACATCAATCTATTTATATATGCCAGGCTGCTGTGCTGCCCCAGCTATCTTCAAATCTGTTAGTCAAATATAGTCATTAAAATACCAATATATATTATTTTCTGGGTACATAAAAGATCAGTTGGTGCATAATATTTGGTAATATCTGAAGAAATTAAGTGTGTGAGGAAAATTTATAACATTAGGATAGCTAAATAGATATATGGCTTTTATAATCATAAAAAAGGTATGGGTATTTATGTTTGATAATATTACAAATGTTTTTGTTACAATATTACAGGTGACCGCAGATCTTTGGGGAAGTTGGAGTTTAGAAACCAAATTTCCTCAAAGTCATAAAATCTCCTGATATGAAGCATCAACCATATTTCTGACTGAGAATAAAAATTGGTCTACTTTCATATGGAGTTCATGTCTGTAACAACTATCCCTGGACTCATGAATCATGCAAGGTAAAAACAAGAGACATATGGTGGCTTCAGCACATTTTATCCAGGAAGCTTTTTTAGAAAAAGCTTTTTAAGAATTTGTCTTCAGTTGGATGGAATTTACTCATCCAGTTTGACTACGGAAGAAAAAATATTACTTTGTGCAGGTGGATGAGAGGAAAACTAAAAAAGGGAAATTTGAGTTTATATGTATTTAGGCATCGATGCTTATATTTGTATAGTACCTTATGCTTTTTCAAAGCAATCAACATCCATTATCTCAATCTTTGAAACAACCAAATAGGTTAGGCAATATTATTCTTATTTTAAAGATTAGAAAATGCATTTTGAGCGCTGGCATTTCCTTGGGTTTGTTGTTGCTGTTAGGTGCCTTTGACTTGGTTCCCACTCATAGTGACCTTGTGTACAGCAGAATGAAATACTGTCTGATCCTGCACCATACTCATAATCAAGCTTTGGGTTTAGGTTACATAAAAACTGAACTGTTACTCACAAGTTACGAACAAGTCACAGTTATTGCCCTTAATGAGCTCCCAATATCTTAGATCTGCAAGACAAGAAAATGAGCAATCATATTATGACGAGCTAAATAGATGTATAATGTTATTAACCACTAGTCGTTGGGCTCTTCTTATGTCCCTGGTGCTATTCTAAATCTTTTATGATTATTACCTCATTTAGCCATCACAATGCATTTAAGAGGTATGTTCTCTTAGTATCCCTGTTACGAGGGTTGGAAATGGGAACATAGAGAAATTATTTGCCCATTAAAAAGCCAATAGAGGGCAAAGACTAGGTCCAGCCCCACAATCTGACAATAGAACCCAAGAGTCCATGGTAATGACTACTTGGTTTATGTTGAAATAACTTTCTGGGCTGGGGAGGATGGTCTGGAGGATAAATGTGAAAATATCACAAATAATGAACAAGCTGATCCTTGAAGCATAGCTAAGAATTTGATTTGAATATGGAGATGAAAGATATTACAGAAAATGAAGCAGCTCATGCAAAAAAAAAAAAGTCTTGAATAAAAATGATGCATTTGGGGTTTAATTGTTTGGTATGTGGGTATAAGTAATTATCTTGTGTACAGTATGTAAAAAATGTAAAAATGTGGGTGGAAAATTAGAGTGAATTATAAACAAAATTAACTGAACTAGGGGACTTGAGAATGGTGAGGTGTATTAGAATTATTGATGCATTCTTTTATTGTCAGTGTTGACTTGATCATAAAAGTGATAAAAACCCACCCCAGTGTCGTCGAGTCGATTCCGACTCATAGCGACACTATAGAACAGGGTAGAGCTGCCCCGTGAAGTTTCCAAGGAGCGCCTGGTAGATTTGAACTGCCGACTCTTTGGTTCGCAGCTATATACATGTAGAAAAATTCTTCCATTTAATCTTAATGTGTTTTCTCTTTAACTTGTAGTAACACTGAAAATAGTGTTATTTACAATCCAGTTTTATAGATACTAATTTTGACATGTTATCATTGGTTGCCATTAAGTTGTCTCCAACTCATGGAGACCCCATATACAACAGAACAAAATGTTGTCTGGACTTGTACCATCTTTATAATTGTTGGTTTTCTGAAATCCATTGTTGTGGCAAGTGTATTAGTGGTGCTTTTTAACTTGGGATCCTCAACTTCCAGGACTTAATTAGACAATATTCTGTTGTGATTTATAGGGTTTTCATTGGCTGATTTTTGGAAACATTGCCTGACCTTTCTGTCTACTCTTAGTCTGTAAACTCTGCCCAAACCTGTCCACCATGGGTAACCATACGGGTATTTGAAATACCGGTGGCATAGCTCCCAGCATCATAATGACACGTTAGCCTCCAGAGTACAACAAACTGACAGACAAGTTGTGGAATTTTGACATATTGACAGGAATTCAATATAAATTTAAAGTATATCTAATGTGACAAGGCTTTTTAATGTCCTTTCTAGGTAAAATTAAGGAAATAACCCAGTGTTTCCTTCTCCATTGCTCCCTAAGTCTAGGAAAAGACATTTTGTCAAAGTTGGTGTGATCATTAAGGTTGTACGTCAACTTGGCTGGGCCACAGTTCTCAGTGGTTTGGCAGTTATGATGTAGTTTGTCAGTGGCATAATGATGTGATTTCCTCCATAATAAGATTTGATATAATGCAATCACCTCCATGATGGAATCTGCTTTGAGTAGTCAATCAGTTGAAAAGTAGTTACTTTGGAAGTGTGGCCTGTATCCGATTTAGTTGGACTTTCTGTCAAGGTTCAGGGGCTTTTGCTCTATACGTACGCTGCAGCTGGCTCCTGTTCATCTGACTTTGGTTCTTGGGACTTAAGCTAGCAGCTTACCTGCCATCTTGCCTGCCTACCTTGGGATTTGTGGGTCTTTCCAGCCTGTGAGCTAGAGCCCTGCTGCCTGACCTGCCAATCTTGGTTCCATCAGTCCCTGTGGTTACATGAATCAGGAGAAGCCCCTAGCCTGACCCTTGGACTTGGGATGTTCCAGCCTCACCACCGTGGGAGCCATTTCCTTGATATAACTCCCCGCCTCTCTCTCTCTATGTGCCATAGAGTTGATTCCAGCTCATAGCAGCCCTACAGGACAGAGTAGAATTTCCCCACAGAGTTTCCAAGGAGCACCTGGTGAATTCAAATAGCCAACCTTTTGGTTAGCAGCCATAGCACTCAACCGCTACACCACCAGGATTTCCTCATACATACATACACACACACACACACACACACACACACGTATGTACGTATCGATAGAGGAAGAGAAATTTACTTTAAGGAAACAGCTTTTACAATTGGGGTGGCTGTAAGCCCCAAATCCATGGGTCTACCAGCAGGCCAAAGACTTCTGCAGGTTCACAGGGTTGCAGGGGCTGGCAAATTCTAAGTCTGCAGGTCAGGTGACAGGCTGGAGACTTCTGCAGGATTCGCCCAAAGAACCAGAGGTCAGGTGATGAGAAAAGTACAGGGTAGAGAGACCACAAGCTTTACCATAACATCCAGTTATATATTGGAGGCAGACCCCACTCCCCAGAAATCTTCCCTTTCAATTGATTTGTTGATCACATCAGATCACATCACGGAAAGTGATTATATTACATTACATTATGGAGGCACACTCAGTCTAGTGTCTGCCAAACACTTGAGAATTGAAGCCTAGCCAAGTTGATACATAATATTAATCACCACAGGTGGGTTCACTTTGTGAAACTTTTGGATTCTGTACTTTTGAACTGAATGGATCTCACTCAATGTTGATGATGGTTATTTAACTACAAGGCTTGTGGAATTTTGGGTGTTTTTAAAGCTTTCTTTATGTACTTCTCTATGAATTGTTTTTATATTATTGTGCGTATGTTATCTTCTCAAAAATAATATATTCTTTCATAATTTGGTACTTTTTATTTAAATATATCTATATAATCCAGATGTTAACTGTTTCTTTGAATGAAAACCACTCAACATTGTGTTAGTCATTTAGTGCTGCTGTAACAGAAATACCACAAGTAGTGGCTTTAACAAAGAGAAATTTACTCTCTCACAGTTTAGGAGGCTAGAAGTCTGAATTCATGGCACTGGCTCCAGGAGTAGCCTTTCTCTCTTTGTGGGCTCTGGGGAAAGGTCCTTGTCTTCGATCTTCTCCAGTTGAGGAGCTCCCCAGAGAGGGGGCCCCAGGTCCAAAGGATACACTATTCTGCTGCCTCTTGTTTCTTGGTAGTATGAGGTCCCCATGTCTTTCTCCTCACTTCTCTTTTTATATCTCAAAAGAGGTTGGCTTAAGACACAACCTAATCTTGTAGATTGAGTCCTGCCTCTTTAAGATAACTGGCACTAATCCCACCTCATTAACATCATAGAGGTAGAATTTACAACACGTAGAAAAATCACATCAGATGATAAAATGGTGAACAATCACATAACACTGGGAATCATGGCCCAGGCAAGTTGAGAGATATATTGGAGGGACACAATTCAATCCATGACAAACAAAAATTTGGCTAGTCAAGGATGGAAGTTGTATTATATCAACCTAATAAAGAGGTTGCCAAGTCTAACGTATTAGTAATACTGTATAGTTTATGCTTATTGCTAATAGAAAATTTGATTTCTTTTAATAAAAAACACAGTAACTGTTGAGCCATTGTTCAAGGTCACCAACAAAAAGACACAGATTACACACAGGCAGTGCATGGAAGAATGCTTTACTCAGAAGAAACAGAACAAGGTCAGCTACACCAGCAGGTGTCAGTCCCCCATGGCCAGTGGATCGCTTCCTTCAGCTGATGCAGGGCAGGTGTTATACGCACACCTGTCTTGTGCTGCAGGTGAAGGACTCCATTCCCTCCCTGCAGGGAACAGATACGGAATTGACCAGGTGCCACACGGTGCCTGTGCAAGTGCAGAACAGAGAAAGTTGCTGTGTGCTCAGAGCAGGGAAGGGAGACTTTCCTGATAAGAAGAAACTGGAAAATAGAGAGAAATTCACTTCCCAGCCTCTGCTATCATAGAATATTCCCGGTTCAAAGGTCTTTGATTAGGTACCCAGATGGGAGTTGCAGGGACCAGAGCAGATTGTCCTCCCAATAGTAACGAATGACAAAAGTATCATTAAAACATATGTGGAAAAATGAAAAATGATACTTTTATCTAATGACAAACTTTTTCATGAATTAATATAGTATTTATCACATACACTTGCTTCTATGGAAAGCGTAGAAGTGTAGTCAACAGTATTCTACAATGGGCTTTGTATTGAAGGGTAAGAAAGAAGTACAATTTCAGCCTTTATATACTTCCAATATAGTTGTAAGAAACAAAGAAAAAGCAGACAGTGAATGGTATGGATGTATCTAAATTGTAATGGCAGATTATGGATGTAAAGAACAGTGTAGACAGGCAAAATTGCAAACAAAATGAAATGAAACAAAAAACCTTAGTGGATATTGTATTCAGGTTGAAGCTGGAATGTTATCTGTATTTTAAGTAGATATGGGGGTCAACAAACTTGTTGTTACAGGGTTAAAGAGTAAATTCTCTTGGGTTTGTGGGCCATATAGTTTCCGTTGCAACTACTCAACTCCTCAGTTGTGCCGTGGAGCTGCCATAGAGAACATGTAAACAAACGGTCAAGGCTGTGTTGCAGTAGAACTTTATTAGTTACTGAGGCTGCTTCTATACAACCAAACACCTCACGGGATTTGGTTCATTGGTGTGGAGATTTAATAAACATATTATCAAGCCCAGTTAATGGGCTTGATAATATGTTTATTGCTTCTGTTTGGCCTCTTAGTTCTTTGTATAGTGCCTGGGATCTTAAAAGCTTATAAGTTACCATCAGAGGCACAACAATTGATTTCTATTCACCTGAAGAGACAGAGGAAAAAAGAGAGCCAGGAATAGAAGGAGGATATGGAATGTGTGGCTAATTGCCTCCGTGAACAACTATGTCCTTTTCCATGAGACCAGAAAAAATGGTGCCCAGGTACCATTACTGAACATTTTGGTCAAAGATTCTATAGAAGAATCCTGATCAAACGGACAAAAATGCAGAACACAACTTCAAATTCTCATAAACTCTAGACCTTCTGGACCCATGAAGGTTGGATAAACCCCTGAAACTATTGCCCTGAGATAACCTTACACCTTAAACTGAAAATATTCCCTGAAGACATCTTAAAACTGATCAATAGTTTAGCTTAACTAGTAAAAAAGATCTACCTTGAGAATTTTGCTGTTTCAAGAACTGTCTATATGGAATCAAACTGACAATAGTAACTGAAAAGATTAGGTAGGAACGTTAGAAGCAGCAAGTTTATGTTAATGAGCGAAGAACAACTCAGAAAAGGAGGGTGAAATTGATAGAATAACTCAGAGAATATAAACAATGTCATTAAATTGTACATGTAGAAACTGTTAAATTGGTGTATGTTTTACTACGTATATTCTCGACTATAACAACGAAATAAACAAAATTTAGAAAAAAAAATCTTTATCTCAAAAATAGGTGGCAAACCAGATTTGGCCTATAGGCCATAGTTTGCAAACTTCCAAAATAAAGTACAATTAACTTAGAATCTCAGTTCCTCTATTGATATTAAAGGCATGGTTTAATGAAAAGGGAGCCCTGGTGGCACAATGGTTAAGAGTTTGGTTGCTAACCAAAAAGTCTGCAGTTCAAATCCACCAGCTGCTCCTTGGAAACACTATGTGGCAGTTTACTCTGTTCTGTAGGGTTGCTATTAGTCAGAATCAACCTGACAGCAAAAGGGTTTGGTTTTTGGTGTGGTTTAAGGAAAAGTTTTATTTCATCTCCAAAACATTTAAGAAAAAAAAAAATTTTATTGTGACAGTTATTTCCTAATTTTGAGTTACTTTTTTCCATAGATTACTCATTGCTTTAGAAAAATGATTTTAAATTGATATGTCTAGATAACCTTACTGACTTAACATCCCTAGTATTTTTTTTCTCTTTAAATCTTACATAATACTGAATGAGTTGAGAAAAGTCAGTTTTATGTCATTTTGTATATGCTTTTGATATTGACTAAATGGATAACTGCATACAAAAACCTTCCAGATAGAAAACCTAAGATGAGTTTAAAAATGGTCTTTAAATTCTGCTGGGCATGAAGCTTTCCTTTAACAAACTGAATTTTTTTTTTTTTTTTTACCACACATATTCATTTGGTAAAAGGTTGTTTTTTCCTTTCTACTTTCTTATCCTCTTGTTCTTACCCTTCTCTTTTTCTTTATTTCTTTCACTTCCTTCCCTTTCTTCTTGTCCTCTTCCTTCACCTTCTCTTTGCTTGGCATTCTACAAATTAACTGAATGGGATCTTTAACAGAATATGTCAACAGAAAAATTAAAGCAGTAAAATATTTCTTTCTTCCATGTAACTTAATATGAATGAGCAAATATAAACTCTTCTAACAATAAACCAGCCAGAAGTAGGTGTAAAGATGGAGAATAAAGATAAGTGGGTGTGTGTAAGAATTTATGCCAAACCTGATGAGCAGTTAAGGAAACCAAGACATAAATAGTTTATTTTTCTTATTCACTTCTGATCACACTCTTTCAATTATGTATTACAATCATCCCGCAAACCCTCGATTAAATGTGGATGTGTATTTCCATTTGAAAATGGCATATTCCTAACTGCAGAAAACTTTTCAATTTACTGAGTAATTCATACAAAAGGAACAATTTTCTCTTTAGAAAGGGTTGTTAATTATGAAAATGCATTGTATTTTGGAGACAAACATAGTGGCAACAAAAGTGTGTATTTATACAATCATCAAGCCACTGAAAAGACCAGAGAAATAATATCCAAACCAAAGAAAATTATATTTTGAAAATGTTTTCGTGAAACAGAATCTTCTAAGAATAAACTCATATAAACTATAACTAGTTTAAAGACCTCCTCTTTGTACTTCATCAAAGGTTAATATTTATTAGAGTTTTATTTTCCTAGAAAGGACAAGAAGATAATGCAAATACTGAAATGAATGTAAAATTAAACCATGTATGAATGAAAGTTACTAAAGTAGTGCTAAGTTACAAGGAATGTTATTTAGAAAAATCTCATTGAGTTAGTTATATTTAAGATATGATAAATTAATTCTAGGTTAATTGTAAACGTATATTTAATATTTTAGTTTTTAAGCTTGAGAAAGAGGAGCAATTTATTTATTTAATGTTTACCAATTAATATTTCCTGTTTGCATGGAAAGATTCTTGATAAACCAAACCAAAAACCAAACCTACTGCCATCAAGTTGATTACGACTCATAGTGACTCCGTGGGGTTTCTAAGGCTGTAAATTTTTTTTTTTTTAATTAACTTTTATCGAGCTTCAAGTGAACGTTTACAAATCCAGTCAGTCTGTCACATATAAGTTTACATACATCTTACTCTGTACTCCCACTTGCTCTCCCCCTAATGAGTCAGCCCTTCTAGTCTCTCCTTTCGTGACAATTTTGCCAGCTTCCCACTCTCTCTATCCTCCATCCCCCCTCCAGACAGGCGATGCCAACACAATCTCAAGTGTCCACCTGATATAATTAGCTCACTCTTCATCAGCATCTCTCACCTACACACTGTCCAGCCCCTTTCATGTCTGATGAGTTGTCTTCAGGAATGGTTCCTGTCCTGGGCCAACAGAAGGTTTGGGGACCATGACCGCCGGGATTCCTCTAGTCTCAGTCAGACCATTAAGTATGGTCTTTTTATGTGAATTTGGGGTCTGCATCCCACTGATCTCCTGCTCCCTCAGGGGATCTCTGTTGCGCTCCCTGTCAGGGCAGTCGTCGATTGTGGCCGGGCACCAACTAGTTCTTCTGGTCTCAGGATGATGTAGGTCTCTGGTTCATGTGGCCCTTTCTGTCTCCTGGGCTCTTAGTTGTCATGTGGCCTTGGTGTTCTTCATTCTCCTTTAATCCAGGTGGGTTGAGACCAATTGATGCATCTTAGATGGCCGCTTATTAGCATTTAAGACCCCAGACGCCACATTTCAAAGTGGGATGCAGAATGTTTTCATAATAGAATTATTTTGTAAGGCTGTAAATTTTTATAGAAGCATATTCCCACATCTTTCTTCTGAGGAGCCCTGAGTAGTTTCAAACCACCGACTTTCAGTTAGCAGTTGAGCACTTTAACCACTACATCTAATACACATAGAATACGTGAGTCATGGTGTTTGTTACAGTATTTATTGGGAGTCAAGGGAAGGCAAGAGAAAACTTCCCTGTGGCCCAGGCACTGCCTTACAACCTCCCCAACACATGTTTTCAGAACAATTTCAGGCTGAGTCAGGGGGAGCCCTGGTGGTGTAGTGGTTAAGAGCTTGGCTACTAACCAAAATTTCAAATCCTCCAGCTGTTCCTTAGAAAACCTATGGGGCAGCTCTAGTCTGTCCCATCGGGTGGCTGTGAGTCAGAATCGACCTGTTGGCAACAGGTTTTCAGGGGTACAAGAGTGTCAATAATGAAGTTAGGGAGCAGGATTCTATCCAGGCAAAGTGAAATATGATTCGCCATGAAAGAAAAAGAGAGGCATTTATACAACTAATGACAACAAGCACCAGGCAAAGCTGACTGCTCCATACCTTCCTTTCTTTCCTCCCTCCCTCTGTTCATTCCTCCCTCCCTCCCTTCCTTTATTTTTAATGGCTATTCAGTTTCCGGAAACCCTGGTGGTGTAGTGGTTAAGTGCTACAGCTGCTAACCAAAGGGTAAGCAGTTCGAATCCAACAGGAGCTCCTTGGAAACTCTATGGGGCAGTTCTACTCTGTCCTATAGGGTCACTATGAGTTGGAATTGACTGGAGGGTACTGGGTTGAGATTCAGTTTTCCCACGTCCACTTCTAAAGTACTAATCTTTACTTTCAGTTGAGTGTACTTCTTATGTAGCCTGCCCATTCATGAGCCAGTAATACTTTCAAGCCTTTTCTCCACACTCCCCAAAGAAGAATAAACTAATTTGGATGCTGCTGTTAGAAGTTTCCTCTCAGATTGGGCCTTTCTTAGTAGACCCACAGGTATTTCACACCTGTGAGCTTCTACACCACCTCTGGGCATTTCCTTTTCTTTCCAAAGACATCTTAGCAACTGCCCATCTGTCCATAGTCATAGGCACTTGGGTTTTCTGTCTCCTTGTGTCGCTGCAAATGGATTTTTGGGTTTTGTTTCTTTTTCTATTTTTTCCCTCAATGGTCTTTAGGAAGTTGAAAATTTTTCTCAAGTCCTTATATTTGAAACAACTCCCCACGCTCTACAGTAGATGCTCACATAATATTTCAGGTAATGACAAAGTATACAATGCAGTAAGAGAAGGAGAGTACAGATAAAATTGTGGGGTTCAGGTACAAGCCCCTCAGAGACTTACTCAGTCAGGATCTGGGTTGTCTCTGGAATGAACCACCAAGATCTGTGCAAGGGATCTTGGCTTGAGAGACCTTCAGGCAGAAAATTCCAGGTTTTTCTTTTTTTTTTCCTAAATGCCCTTCTGGTTGCATTGTCCAACCAGGATATATAATTGTTTTGTCGGTGAAAACCATCAGTGAACAAACTGACCCTGGAGGGTTGCCAGGAGAGTTGTGGACTTTCAATAGCACATCACGAACCCCACTGTACCCCACTGTCGAAGACAGACATTCCCAGAGATAAAGATAGAGCTTGCTAGGTCCAGTGTAAATTAACTACATCCTCCACAGAGGAGTGGGACAATTTAGAACTAGATTGTCACCTTGTTCCTAATGAAACTAGAACTTACTAGGTATAATTTTGATAGGTGTAGTCAAATTATCCTTCAAAGTGACTGTTAATTGCATTCCCACCAGTAATGTAGGAGTGCTTCTTTCTCCATAACCTTATCATTACTGCTTGTTGTTATTTTTTGCAAATATGGTAGGTTAAAATTATCTTACTGAAATTTAAATTATATTAATCTTATTATAACTGAAAGTAGCTTTTGACATGTTTATAATCACTGTATGTCTTTAGTGTCCTATGATTAAATTTTCTTCTTTTCACAAAAAGTATCGTTGATATTCTTTACAATTATTTTTTCCAGTTTTTCATTGACTTTTCATTTGATTATGGTGACTCGTTTCCCTCACGCAGATATATATATATATTTTTTAATTATCAATAATTTGAAAATTTTTACTTCAATTTCTAAATTTTGGTTCATACTAGAGGAGTTTACCTGATCCAAAGAGTTCACTAAAAATTCTAAGGTGTGTGATATTTTCTTGTACTGTTTGCTTTGATTTTTTTTTTTTTTTTAATTATTAATGCCTAGGGTTAGAAACACATTTTCACTCTTTCAACATTTTTCTGCTTTTTCTCTCCGGTTAATTTTCCACATTCATTTTGGAATCATAGAATAACTCAGAATGAACATCCTTATGGGGTCGGTGCTCATGGTAAAAGATGATCTAACTCTAAGTTTAGTTGATGTACCTGTGTCTGTGTATATATATGTATGTGTGTGTGTGCGTGCGTATATACATATATATATATATTTCTTGAATGTTTCTTCTTACACTTATCCTAATATTTCATTTTTTGGTCTTTCAAATGAATGTCTCACTTAAATATAAGAAAATTATGTTTAGGCGTGATGCTCGATTTCTCCAAATTTACAATGGTGGAATGTTTGGAAAGATAGAATTCTCTTTCTCCAAGTCTAAGCTCTTAATCACTTACAAAACAAAAAATAAACCCATTGCCATCAAATCAATTCCCACTCATAGCAACAATATAGGACAGAGTAGAACGGCCCCATGGGGTTTCCAAGGACTGACTGGTGGATTCAAACTGCTGGCCTTTTGGTTAGCAGCCAAGCTCTTAACCATGCACCATCCGGGCTCCTTAATCATTTATACCGAATGACTTAATCACTTATACTAACTCAAAAATATTTAATCTTTCTTTTATATGTTTTTGATTCAATAATTTATTCTCACTGATACTAGAGTTACTTAAGGGTTCTAGGGTAATAAACATGCAGGCTCTGGCACTGTAGTGGGGGGATCAAAGGCCTAAACTCTGTATATTGGCAACTAAGGTAGTGGACAGAAATTCCATAGATGGAGAAAGGTAGGTAAAGGCATGAAATTCATGATTAAAATGTAAGTTTGAATGGGGATATAGTATATATAAAAATCATGAGTACTTAATATTAGTGAAAGCAGTATTAAAGACCTGTACTTTGCATAGATGACCCCTTGCAGTTTCTTTCATGTGGACAAGAAGAAAAATAATGGTAATCCTGAGATATATTGAGAGATAGGGATGTGGCAGTAAAAAAGAAAAGGAGGGAAGATATTATTATCAAAACTCACATGAAGGGTTAAATGCTCCTCTAAAAGCAGATTTTGCTAATGATGAAAAGAACTACAGAAGTTTCAAGACAAACTTTTCTACTAAACAGTTTTGACTAGGTAGAAACGGGTATGTTGGTAGAAATGGGTATGTCAGGAGGGGTTAATTCATTTTTTAGGATAATGATAAGACTTCAGTCCCAGAAACAACCTATGACTCAGAAATATCCTAGTTCATTAATAAAAAGAGCTGAGTGGTTTACAAAGCACATGCTGTAATTGCACCAAAAGCTCAGAACATTTTGAAAGTGACAATGACAGTGCATCGGTGATTCATTCATTCGGACAGATTAGATTTATGACATGTCTATTCATCTGATAATGAGCACTTGTAGGTATTTGCTGAGAAACAGGGAGGACATACACAATAAATTTTGTTTAAAGGAGCCCTGAATGAATCTGCGATTAAAATAAATCGCAACATATATTTTGGGGGGACACATTTTGATCCACAACACTGAATGTTCTGATGAAACCTTTCCAACCGTAGCTACCATCTGCTATCATTCTGGGTTTTGAGTACATAATTACTTTCTTATGTCAATTATTTTGTTCTTGCTAATAAATACTTGAGAGAAAGGTAAAATTAAACAAGAAAATCTGTTGAACAGTAAGAGCTATACTGCTGATAATTTCCCTTTATGGATTAGCCATCAGGAAAATCTGCATTAACTAAGTAGCAAAAATAATCCCTAAACATTCCTTTATGTTAATACATGACTTATAATTCTATATTTTTATGAGGAATAAGTAAAATAACAAACAAAACAGCATAAAACTGCATGACCAAATCACAGCTTTTAGGTGAATAAATGTTTTAATATATTAAGTGGTAATGGCATCAGGGGCTGGAAAAAACATGTGGGCTTGTCAGATCTCTTCCATTGGCTTGAGATCCCACTCAAACACCAGTGATAGTTATAGACACACATAGGTGGGTACCTATTCTTATTTTTAAGCACATTGATCTAGATAAATTTAAAGGTTGTTGTTGTTCGGTGCCTTTGAATTGTCTTTAACTCATAGTGACCCTATGTGCAACAAAACACCGCCAGGTCCTACACCAGTCTCACAATCATTGCTATGTTTGAGCTTATTATTGCAGTCACTGTGTCAACCCATCCCAACGCAAGGGTCTTCCTCTCTTGCATTGACCCTCTGCCAACATGATGTCATTCTCCAGGAGCTGGTTCCTCCTGATAATGTGGCCGAAGTATTTGAAAAGACGCCTCTCCATCCTGACTTTAAGGAGCACCCTAGCTGTACTTCTTCCAAGACAGATTTGTTCTTTCTTCTGGCAGTTCATGGTATACTCAACATTCTTTGCCAACATCATAATTCAAATGCATCAATTCTTCCTCGGTTTTCCTTTTCCATTGTCCAGCTTTCCCACACATAGAGGTGATGGAAATTCCACAACTTTGGTCAGGTATACCTTAGTCCTCAAACTGACATCTTTGCTTTTCTAAACTTTAAAGAGGTCTTTTGCAGCACATTTGCCCAAGGCAACATGTCGTTTGATTTCTTGACTGCTGCTTCTATGGGTGTTGATTGTGGATCCAAGTAAAATGAACTTCTTGACAACTTCAATCTTTTCCCCATTTGTCATCATGCTGCTTATTGGTCCAAATGTTTTTAGGTTGATGTGTAATTCATACTGAAGACTGTAGTCTTTGATCTTCATCAGTAAGTGCTTCAAGTCCTCTTTGCTTTCAGTAAAAGGTTGTGTCAAAAAAAAAAAAAAAAAGGCTGTTAATTATTCTTCTTCCAGTCCTGATGTTGCATTTTTCTTCAAATAATCCAGTTTCTCAGATTATTTGCTCAGCACATACATTGAATAAGTATGGTGAAAGGATACAACCATGATACACATATTTCCTGATTTTAAATAACACAGTATCAACTTGTTCTTTCAAAAGACTGTCTGTAGGTCTATGTACATGTTCTCCATGAGCACAATTAAGTGTTCTGGAATTCCCATTCTTCGAAATGTTATCCATAATTTGTTATGGTCCACACAATCGAATGCCTTTGCATAGTCAATAAAAATAAATAAACATATTCCTGGTATTCTCTGTTTTCAGCCAAGATCCATCTGAGATCAGCAATGATATCCCTTGTTCCATGTCTTCTTCTGAATGGTTTGAATTTCTGGCAGTTCCCTGTTGATGTACTGCTGCAACCATTTTTAATTATCTTCAGTAAATTTTACTTGAGTGTGATATTAATGATATTGTTTGATAATTTCTGCCTTCTGTTGGATCACCTTTCTTTGAAATGGGCACACATATGGATCTTTTCTAGTCATTAACCAGGAGCAGTCTTACAAATTTCTTGTCATAGGCGAGTAAGCTGCAACGTCACAGTTGGTATTCTGTCTGTTCCTGGAGCCTTGGTTTTCACTAAAGCCTTCGCTGCAGGTGAATATAATGGCATATGTTATATTCTGTCAGGTTTATCGCTATATTGAATTAAAAAAAATACTTTTTTACACTTAAAATGAACATTTTATTTATTCCTCCATAATCCAATTTGCTCACTAGGATAGTATAATCAAAAAGGTTCTGAACTGTCAGTTTCAAGTCCACCAATTGTTATTTACTGTGTGAGACTGGATAAATTAATCTTTCTATATGTTAGCGTTTTATATGTAAAATAGAATTAACCACATTTCCTACCTCTATAAATGCTTTGATTACTAAGTGAGAGTTTATATAAATTCTAATTACAGTATCTGTGCATATTAGGTGTTCATTATATGAGAGTTACTAGTAATAGCTGTAATAATAGCGACAAAACCAGCAACAATAGTAGTAATAGTAGTAATACCTCTACAAGATGTCTTGATGTATACTTTGATATCAGGATTAGATATCTCATTTTTTGATTACCTTGTTATATTGCCATCACATGTAATCTCTGAGTTAGTTGAAGTTTTAAAATTTGTGTGATTTCCATAATATTCCATAGATAATGGTCAATAATTTTGAGAATCATTTGTAATTTCTGTCTTGACTGACAAACAATATACTCTTTCTCAAAAAGCTTGTGAGTTTATTCTCTGTTCTTTTTATAAGATATAAAATCTGAAAAAAATCCTTGTAAGAAACTGACCATCTACATAAAATAATTCAGTCTTGAGTAACACTTTAGTCTTTTCAGGGGGCATGGCTAACCACAGAAATTTTAGAATCCAGTATCATAGAAAAGAATGGAAATGCATAAAGAACAGACCCAGAGCCATAAGAACACTATAATTTATGGCTTTCCTGAGTAGAAATAGAAAATATTCACCAAATTATTTGATAGAATTAATGGAAAAAAAAATCCATTTATCTTACCAGGATCGAGGAAATGTACACTAACTATAGTAAATGTTACTAGCCAATCCATGGCTGACTACTAGTCTGAAGGACCATCATTTATTTTTCAAAATAATTAACCATCTCTCTCTGTATATATAGATATATAGGTATTTCTTATGATAAAGAACAGATGACTTATAAAAATTTTGAGCAGTAGTCTAATTAGAAAGGCCCCTTATTAAAAATTTTTTATATTAAACAAAACTATATAAAACTGTATAACCGATATCTGATTAGCCTCCTTTGATAAAAGGTGCTCTGTTTAACAACTAGACAGTCTTTCCAGTAAAAAGGGGTTAAGATCAGCAAAAAATAAATGAATGAATAAGTAAAATGAAGCCAGAGTTATAGATCTGGACACGTAAAGAACGAGATTTTGGTCTATGTTTTAGTTACTTGTTTCCTTTTCACTGTCACTGGCTTGATCGACAAGTTTATTGTCTAAATACTTCACCAACCTAACAAATAACTTCAACCCAACATATTTACTAAGGCAAATATAATTCAATTTCTAGTAAGAACTGGGGTTAAAAACAAAATGGAGAAGTAGAGATTTTATTTTGGATTGAAACCAGCTTCAGTAGTTGTGAAAACTTAGGCAAGTCTTTTACTTAGCTAATCAGTCTCAAATGTCACATATGTAAATTTGAAACAACAGCATGAAGCTCACAGTGTTGTTAGGAGCAATGAATGTGGGAAGAATATTGTAAAATGTGAAATTTTTCTGTAGAAATGAAATTATATTATTTATTTTTACATGAAATAGTTATCATTATTTTATTATTTATTTTAGAGACAAGTATTAGCTTGGTGAATTTTATTTAGCCCATAAATGATATCCAAAAAACCCAACCCAGTGCCGTTGAGTCGATTCCGACTCATAGCGACCCTATAGGACAGGGTAGAACTGCCCCATAGAGTTTCCAAGGAGCACCTGGAGGATTCGAACTGCCGGCCCTTTGGTTGGCAGCTGTAGCACTTAACCACTACCCACCAGTGTTTCCTAAATGATATCTTTTTTTTTTTAGAGAATTATATACGAATTTATCTTTACTATTTTTTTATAAATATTTTAAGGCAGGGGCCGTGGTGGCACAGTGGTGAAGTGCTCGACTGCTAATCGAAAGGTTGTCAGTTTGTACCGACCAGCTGTTCTGCAAGAGAAAGAGGTGGCACTCTACTTCTGTAAAGATTTACAGCCTTGGAAAGCCTATAGGGACTTTTTTGCTCTGACCCCTGGTGGCATAGTGGTTAAGTGCTACAGCTGCTAACCAAAAGGTCGGTAGTTCAAATCCGCCAGGCGTTTCCTGGAAACTCTATGGGGCATTTCTAGTTTGTCATATAGGGTCTCTGTGAGTCAGAATCGACTCGACTGCAGTCGGTTTGGTTTTTGGTTTGGTATAGGGTAGCAATGAGTTAGAATTTGACTTGACAGCAATGTGTTTATGGGGGTATATTTTAGGGCTAGGACATATTAAAGTCATATCCCTAAAATATAGCAATGCTTATTAATGCATAGTCTTCCTTAGGTATTCATGAATCATCAATATTCTTGTTTTCTTTTTTAATCCATCTTTTAATAATTGCCAATCCATCAAGAGTAAAACTAGAATGTTTAATTAATTATATAAAAAAAACCCCCATTACTGCCCTATAGGACAGAATAGAACTGCCCCATAGAGTTTCCAAGGCTGTAATCTTTAAGCTGGCTGCCACATCTTTCTCCTGGTGGGTTTGAACCATCAACCTTTCTGCTAGCAGCTCAGCACTTAAGCACTATGCCACCAGGGCTTCATTTAATTAATAAAAGTACCTCAATTCATGCTTTATCCATGATAATTAACAACTGTACATACCTGATATAATTCATATTTTAATTGCTTTATTACATTCAACTTAATTTTAAAAATAAAATGATTATGCTGAGTCCCTTGGTGAAAATTATTTATCAAAAGGAAATTTCTATTTTAACATTCTCTAGGTGCCATCATAGGGTTGCTATGAGTCAGAACTGACTCAATGGCACATAACAGGTGCCATCTAATTTTGACGCCTGTATAGAAGTTGGTGTAAAGCCTTAGAGAAAACACAATGGATTTGCACTTTTTTACAAAGAACTGTTGCTATTTTAAGTTTGTGATTCCTTTGATCATGTGAAAAATGAATGGGAATATGTACATATGTTTATGCAAATAAGTTGTCCTTGATGAAAACACTAGAATTTTATATGACCTTTACTTTTACTCTCTCAGTTATACACATACCTGAATGTTTAAATATTGTGATATACATAAAGGAGCCCTGGTGGCGCAGTGGTTAAGGGCTTGGCTGTTAATCAATAAGTTGGCAGTTTCAATCCACCAGCTGCTCCTTGGAAACTCTAATGGATAGTTCTACTACTCTGTCCTATAGGGTCGCTATGAGTCAGAATTGACTTGAGGACAACAAGTTGGATATACATAAAACTATACAAAAATAAAATATCTAAATGTCAAACATCTATAAAGAAATATTGACCAAGCACTTATAAACACATCTATTTTTTCCTTAGTACTTGCTGATTATAAAGCTTACTTCTACAGAAATCATAAGTCTAAAAAAATGAAATTGTGATTTAGAATGTTGTTTTTGCTCAAAATTTTAAAGTGGAAAAAAAATAAGGAAACATATTCTTAATTATGTGATTTTTAATAATGCTCCAATTCTGAAAAAAATCAGTGCTATTGAATGCATTTATTATAATTATTAATATACATTTATATCTCAAAGCAGTTTAAGATTCATATTTTAGTATCATTGACTCAAGTTCTTTTATTTAATAGAAATGTTTTAGAAAATTTTTATCATTATTTACATTTTTTGGTTGTTGCTGCAATGATGCTCATGTATTCATTAACATTTTATATGCATAATTACTTTTTAAAATATAAGCATATTATGAAATTACGAGTTCTTCTCATTAATAATTAGGTATGATATGTTGTGCATAGGGTCACTATGAGTCAGGACCGACTCAACGGCACCTAACAACAACAAGATGATATGAAATGGCTGTAAATCTTACTCCTACATAATGAATTTCTTAATGACATTTGTAAAATTAGATGCCATTCCAAAAGAAATCAAAATGTTCTGTGGCCTAAACATAAAATAAAAATGAAATTCAGAATTTAGAATAAAGTTTTTTAAGCCCTCTAATGGATTTTTTTTTTAATGGATAATTTTTAATGAATCAACAATGTCAGCAATAGCTATGAGTATTATTGCAAAATTACAGTGCTATCTTGAGCACTATTTTCTGTTTCCCAATTAATGCAAAAGAAAAGAGTATTTTTCCTGGTTGTTGCCCTGGCTTTGGCTTATTACATGGTCACACAGAGAACCTATATCCTATGTTAGTATTTTTTTTTTTTTCCCTTGGGATGGAGTTTTTGTTTATTGATTATATTTTCATTTCACTTTGTTTTGTCTTAAGTTCAGAGAATTTGCAAGCACCCCAGGAGGTCTGAAACTTTAATGGTCCTGAGGTAAAGAGATTTAGAAACGATCAAGGCATTTCTAAGTGCAGAGCTAAGTTTCAGAGTTGACACTGCTCCTCTTTTGGATTCTTCCTTGAGACTTCATTTCATGGCTGGTGGGACACAACTAGAGTGGCTTTGATACTGGAAGTTTCAATAAGATATTTTAAATAGATACTTCCTTTGATGAGGATTCTTTCTTTTTTTTTTTAACCTGTATTTTCTTTCCATTTAGTTGGGTATTGTTCCTTGAGTAGTCTTGCAAAAAACTAGTGTTGCGAGCTGAACAACTTTATGTGAACTTCCTGAGAGGGCTTAAGTCGAAGGAAGAGGCAGACAGACAGAACCTATTGTAAGATGAGAATAGTGGTTTGAAAAGAGTTCTGGGCTGTCCCATGAGTACGCCCTCAATCTGTTAATGAAAGCATTATTCACATCACTGTTTACTATGTGACAGACACTGTTCCAGACTTTGGGGGTACAATGGAAATACAAAGTAAAAAATAAACAAATACCTGCCCTCATGGTGTTTATATTATAATGGAGTGGAGAGGAAGCAAACAGTAAATAAATAAAACAGATTATTATTATTTTTTTTATTATTATTATGTTAGTGAAGAATAAGCGTGATAGTGGAAAATAAAGCAGAGAATAGAATTGATTATTACTGACAAACTGAAATGTTAAAAAAAAAAAAATGTAGTTAGGGGTGCATCCATGAAATCATTCCCTTTGAATACAGACATAAAGGAGGTGAGGTTTACTAGACATAGATATATCTGAGGGAAGAATCCCCAACAGAGAGGGCAGAAAGGGCAAATGCCTAGAGTGCTTGAAGAAGATTAAGAAATTCTGAATAGATCAGATAAGCACAATCTAATAGTATAGGGTGCTATGAGTCAGAATTGACTTGATGGCAAGAGGTTTGGTTTTTTAATAGTAAAAGATCAGTCATCCCTAGCTCATGGGGCTAGATCATGTGGACCAAGAAGCCATTGTAAGGGCTTTTACTTTTACTTAGTGAGAGGGAAGCCGTATGAAGGTTTTGAGCAGAAAGGGGACATGATGTGGTTCACATTTAACAGGTAACTCTGGACGATATTTTAGGAACAAACTTATATATGAGAAAAAAAAAGCAAACAAACAAAAAATTATATATGAGAGCATAGAGTAAATCAGGGAAGTTCATAAGAGATTACCGCATAATCCAGGCAATAGATGGTGGTGGCTTAGATAGAGATGGCAATGGAAACAATAAAAATGTTCAGTCTCTCCATAAACTAACTTATTTTATCAATTCTAGCCTTTTATTTTGATTTATTCATTTTATCTTACATAAAAAACTCAATTTTAGTTTTTATTTTTGAAACTCTTATTTTAACTAAATTGTCTTACTTGATTATCCTTTGTCTTATAAAACTTCAATGTTTATTTTAGTTTTTTTAATTTTAAATTTTAACAGTTTTTGTTTTTCCTAATTCTCTGTTTTGTGATTTTTTTTTTTTAACTGTAGAAATCAGTAAACATGGTTGGAAAAGTGTTTTTTAAGAAGTAAATATCACAAATAAAAAACTCTTGAACCTCATCTCTGGATTTCCAATAAATCATTCTTTTGATAGATTACAATTTATACAGTGAGAATCCTTTGTCTTTGTAACGTGTAAATACTTAAAAAAAACAAAACAGAACAAAAAAACAGTTGCCCTCAAGTCAATTCCAACTCATGGCAACCCCGTGTGTATCAGAGTAGATCTTTGTTCCGTGAAGATTTCAATGGCTGATTTTTTTGGAAGTAGATCACCAAACTTTTCTTCTACGGAGCCTCTGGGTAGACTAGAATATCCAAACTTCCAGTTAGCAGCTGAGTGTATTAACTGTTTACACCACCCAGGGACTCCATCAGGGCAGATAGCATGATGCATATTACAAATAATTTTGCAAATTGTAAACTTGTCTTGCCAGATGGCACAATTGACTGTTCCACTGAGATCAGTGCTTATAGGATTCCAATATACAGAAATATCACTATTTGATATTTTAAATGTCATGTTAATGTACTCCCGTATATTTTCCAAAAACTAAAATTTCTCTCTGTAGAACATAGTTGATGATATTAAATATTCAGATACAGCTATGTTGTATTTTTACATGTATTTCCATACTATAGTTATGAAACTGATACAAATTTTAGAAATATTACCTCCCTATATTAAAAATTTTTAAACTTTTATAGCTGTCTCTGGTTAAAGAGAGTTTGTCTGAGTTAATTTTAAACTGACTATCTGAATCAATGTTTACTATGGAAATAAGAAAATTTAGTGTTTTTTTTTTTTTCCAAGTAGCAAGATATTAAATACAATGAAACACAGGAAAATAATAACTTGTAAAGCTGTTGGAGGAACTAAGAAGTGAAATTCAAAGGGAGGTATTGTAGCTTGCAGTTTTTACTCAGCAGTTCTTCTCCAGAGCAGCAAGAAGTTGCTGATCCAACCCCCTACCCATAAGTCAAGACATCATTGCCAATGGTTACCGTGGCCTTCAGGACCAAAGCAAGTAAAGGAGAGAGGAACGACCTGACGCCTCTGGGGCGGAGGGGGTGGGGAGGAGTCACTTTTGGAAAATTATATGCTCTTCTCACCACTACTGGTGGAAGATTAATATGACATCCACTTCCCAGCTTCTCTGGGTCTGTGTGGGTTATTTCATTGTTGGAATCTAAATCTTCTCCAGAACACTATAGGCAAGGAAACTGAGATATGTAAATCCCAGGCTTACAGTCCTTACACAAGAAGGTAGAGCACAGAAGGATGTGGGAAATGATGCTTGTGCAGTGGGGTCACTAGGATTTCTGTCACTCAGTGTGGTGACTCATGGTGTCACCACCACCCCCTGCCTGCGGTAGGTGGGGCTGGCAGGTGAACCCCCAGCCCCCGGTCGGCAGAGTGGGCACCAATACATATTTAAAATGAGGGGGAATATTGGTTAGTATAAAACAATAAAAATGCAAGAAAAAAATACCCAAATACTACTGTGTGCCTGCAACTAGTCAGAGGCCGTAGTTGGTGCTTTTAATGCTCTTTTTCCTTTATGCCCATCTCTTCATTGCTTCCAGACATTATTTGATTGTGATTCTTTTCTTGGTACAGGGTTCTTGGTGGTCCTACCTGTATTGGATTCTGTGAACTTCACTAACTTTTACTACTAGACAAAGATGTACAACAAAACACCCCCTAAGAAGTGCTTAGATTCCAGACATATATCTTTAAAACCATTATGCAGTAGGATCAATCAATCCAGCCAGTATAATAACCTCACCCCATTGCCGATTAGTTTCAGAGCCAAGAAGCACAAAATATCCAGGTCATAATCTCAAAGCTCAGAGCACTACTCATAGTGCTAGGTCCACATCTACCTAGCAAAATTTTAAGAGTGTCACTCTTTCCTAATCAATGTCCTACATTTCACATAAAAGGAATTGGCTATGTAGAAAATTCAACGCACTTCTTATTTCTGGAAACTACAGATTGAGAAAGGAGCTCCGGTGGTAAAACCAAGCACTGATGTGCTAGCCAAAAGGTTAACGGTTTGATCCCACCCGGTGACCCCACAGGAGAAAGACCCGGTGATCTGGTCCCAGGGATCATAGCCCAGAAAACTCTATGGGGGCAGTTCTACTTTGTCACTTGGAGTCACTATGAGTTGAAACTGGACTCAATGGCACATAACAACATGATTCTCAGCGGAGTCATCTATGGACTACCATGACCTCCTTATGTAGTATTGCAATTATCATCAATTCTTCTCTTATCCTACTTTTTTTTCTTTGTAGTCCTATCAACCAGTTGTCATTTTATATTAATTGTTTATTTTCTTCTCTATTTTCTGTACTTCTCTTGAAAGCAGTATCTGACCATTTTGTTCACTTCTAGACCCCAGCACCTAGAACAAGGATTGCCATTACTGTTCAGAATTACGGCAGTTATATGATGACAGGTTGCATCTTACGACACAAGTAATAACATGCGTTATGGTAACTGGCGGGTTGTGGCATCACCATCCACATGGCTCCACTCTGTCTAAGGTCTACAAGAGCTGTTTAGTCATCAGAAGTGGTTAAGGCTTACTCTGATATTCTGACTACTTTTGACTTGTGTTGCCTCCTGTCAAGGAAGCATCATTCATTGGGAAGCTCTACTGTGAAATGAGGAGCCCTGGTGACACAGTGGCTATGAGCTCAGCTGCTAACCAAAAGGTTGGCAGTTCGAATCAACCAGCCACTCCTTGGAAACACTATGGGCAGTCCTACTCTGTCCCATAGTGTAGTTATGAGTTGGAATCAACTCAATGGCATCCAGTTTTGGCAGTGAGAAATGAAGTCCATGTGATTACATGGATAAACCTTGAAAATATTACACTGAGTGAAATAAGCCAGGTACAAAACAACAAATACTGAATGATCTCACTTATATGAAATGTATAGGATAGGCAAATGCATAGAGACCAAGATTTATTAATTGTTACCAGGGGTAGGTGTGAGAGGAGAGAAAAAGAGGACTCATTGCTTAGGGGATACCGGGCCTCTGTAAAGGGTGATGGAAAAAGTTGGAAATAGTGATGATGGTTGAACGACATGATAAATATAATTAATGGCACTGAGTTTTACACGTAAAAAGTGTGAAATGACAAATGTTCTATTACATATATACTTACCACAATAAAAATAAAATAAAAGTACATAAAAACTTCTGATTGTCATCACTTTTAATCCCTAGCACTCTGTAGGTAGAAAGTGAATATGGGAGGGGATCATGTCAGTGGTTTGAGATCAGGTCCCCTCTGAGCATGGTCTCCATTCTTCCCTTGACAGTAGGCAGAAGCAGGGACAACCTCAGCAACACTTTATCTCAACCCACAGACTGGCGATTAATCTGCTGCAGTGGCTGGCATCTTGAAAATTATGTAATGAAGTCCTTTGCTATTATTTCATATGAAAAATTGCTTTTGACAAGGGTTGTTAGGTTCAGCACTTTTTCAAGAATGCTTCCTTCAGTTGTCAAGAAGTGCCTGTATATCACAGCTAACTTCCTCTCTGCTTATTTCCAGCCTTAAGATTCTTACTATGGACCCTTATTTTAATACTTTGCAGAGCTGTGTCAGAGGCAGTGTACATTAATAGTTAGATTGGAAATATTAGCCACCAAGTAAAGTAATATTAATGTAGGCATTTTCATACCATTTTAGAGACTCTTTGCTAACAATTGACTTTGTTATCTTACTTTATGTTCTTCGAGGAAATTGTGTCTTCTCTCTCTTGCATTAGCCATTGTTTATAATCAGTACTCGTTCTATAAGCTCTATGCCCTGACAATCATAGGATTCTTGCACCATGTGAAAAAGATTTTCTCATATCAAAATAATCCCTAACCAAAATAGCAAAGTTACATGCAAAGAAAAAAGAAACCTTTCCAGCATATTATCAAATTCAAATGTTAGTCAAAGTCAGATGAGGCATTGACTATGTACCAGGTACTGTGTTAACTGATTTATTGATAATAGCTATACAGTAGTCCTCAACCAATGACATATTTGAGTTACTACAAACTTCACTTATGACCTTTTTTTTTTTTTTGGACATCTTATTGTTAGTAATATATACTATATACAAAGTTTCAGGGTGCAATTTGCTGTCATTATTATTCTCAGATGTTGACTCACAGGTGTTCAATATTAAGATTTACTCTTCAAAGCACTGCCGTATAGCAGGCTATGAACCCCGTCGTTAAGTCAGGGACTACCTATTCAGGTAGAAACTGTTATTATCTCTATTTTACGTATGTGGAAACCTAGGCAGGACAATGAACTTTTCCCAGGTCATAAACAAATAACTGTCAGATGGGCATTTGGATTCAGGTAGCCTGACTCTTAAGTCTACGATTAACCATCACATTTTTCTACAGGAAGAAATAAACTTGATCATCACATATAGAAATAAAGCAAAAGTTATGAAATGATTACATGAAATATTAGTTTGGTGATGTCATTAATCAAAGTAGTGACTCATTAATACCTTGAATATTAATTACCTTTAATATAGTGAATTAGAACACCTTTCAAATAATGATGTGCCTGTTACCCTCTTTAATACAGTAAAGCTTGTTAAAATGCCCAAAATAAATAATGGTCTGGAGATTTCTTACCCCCACAGCCTTTCAAGAGCTCTTCCAGATTATGAGCTCCAATTTATAAACGTTTTATTAACTGATAGTATAGGCAAGATTAGTTTTATTCAAACAAGTGTTCATTTTTATTCTCATATTAAGACATTATTACCTTACTAAATATTTCAACAAAATACATACAAAATATTGTCAGTTGAAGTTGCCAAGGAAATATTCTACACAAAAATGAACAGGTTGTAGGGTTCAAATATACAAAAAAAACTCAATGCAATGAAATAGGTTAAGGATAAATTGAATCGATTGTAGCAGTGTTGACTTTTAACCTTGCAAAGTACATTTATTATGTCCTACTGCAAGAATTTCCTGCTGTTCATATTTTTCCAGGATCTATTCCTTAATGATACTTTGAGGTCAAAATCAGCAGTAATATTCTTAGTAGGCTGGTAAAGCTAAAAATTTTCAGAGAGGTAAAATAAAAAATCTCTATCTCTTCTTCATGCATTTGTATATTACTATCTTGACATAATTTTAAATATATTTGAAAGTAATATCCTCCTTCATGCAGATACTAGCTCTTTCTTGACATATTTTAGGAATATCCTAATATATAACAGACCCTAATTTTTTTTTAATGTTAAATTTATATCAGAAATAACACTTTTAGATTAAGTATTCCCACCAAGAGGTGTTGAATTGGTTGAAATAAAGAGCCTTATATAGAAAACATGAGTTCAATGACCTACCTGTGTATTTGACCACAAGCTGTAAAGTACTTAATGAAGTTCCTTAAGATATGACATTCACTGGGTATAATGTTTATCTTTTTCTGAGATATATGGCGGCATTTTCTTTAAAAAGGTTTTTAGATCCAAAATAAGAATCATGAACGAACTTATGTTTGCTTTATGTCATATAATTTGATAGCCTCAATCATTCATCCCTCCTTCAGTTTGCAAAACTATGTGTTAAATGCTGAATTCTCCCCCAGACTACCCTGGGAAGAACAACAAGTGCCTCATTCTAAGTAGCCTGCCCTAGTTAGACTCCTCAGTTTTCATAAAGGCAAAAATCTTTTATGTGCATTCTAGAAATTTCATAAAAGACACGTTTATAGGAATAAAGAACTTAACATCACTTTGTTTCGCAGGATATTTAAGAAGGTTTGCACAATACATACAATAGAGAACAGCTTCATTTCAGACACTTATCAGAAGCATAACCTTAAACCCACTTCTCTTCAATGCTTATAAATGATTGCTTTATAGAGAAAACAATTTTATAAAGCTGCCTGATAGATATATAGTATGGTTTAGCTACTTTTGTTGTACAATGTATCTGTGGATTTAGCACTTTCATCAAGAGCTAAATAGAAAAAAATATGGATGCATCTTATTAAATTACTATTAACAAATCAGATTCCATTGCTGTACATTGAGCAGCATTGTAAAAAGAAACACAAGAACACATTTTTCTTTTTAACAAAAAAAGATGCGTTGGTCTTCATATTATGGCACTCCTCTCATAAGAAATCACAGGAGACTTTTTTGTCTGTCACTGTTCCATATATAGTTGTACTTTGCCCAAAAAGCTATAACTTGCAATTTTGGATATCAAAAATCATATGACTGCTTGGAAAAAGGTGTTCTGCCCTCAGAAAAATGTTCCAAATGCTTGGGTTTTATATCTGAGCACTTTTCTAGAAAGAGCTGGACTTGGATGCCACAAAGGCCAAGCAGAATTACTCCTATACTTCATGCTATTTTAACAGAGGCCACAAAGAAATAAATAATATTCAGAGATACCCACTGATCTAAGGCTCTTTCCAGTTAATTTCAATAAATAATTATACATTCAGCAAATATGCTCTAGGCACTGGGGACAGAGTTATAAGTGAGAAAAATATATCTGCCTTCTTTGTGAATTTCTTTCTCACACTCTGCCTTCTAAAAGAAGGCACCTTTCAGACTGTAAACTCAAGCCCAGGTCTAATTCCTTGAAGCAGACAGTAGTGATGACTGTATGCCATATGAGGACAGGGGCAATGTCTGCCTGGTGAATGAGGAAAGTTTCATGGCTTGGATCCCAAGGAAAAGTGGGATTCAGCAAGTGGCGTTGGGGTGGAGTAATAAGTGAATCGCAGAAGATTTGAAAGCTGGGAAGTTTCGGGGAGTGACATTGAGATGAAGACATAGGAAGGTCAGTAGTAGATGATTAAAAAACAAATCCTTTGCCATTGAGTCGATTGTGACTCATAGCAACTCTATATATAGTAGATGATAAGACAGGCTGAAATCAGAGACTTCCTTGATTCACAACCATATTAAGAAGATTGAATTTTATTCCTAAGGCAATGTGTTTGGGACCTCCAAGGATTCGAACAGGGGAATGACATGTTCCTTTGCAGAATTTTTTTTCACATATAAAACAAATACCAAACCCGTTGCCTTTGAGTAGAATTCCGACTCATAGCGACTCTATGAGACAGAGTAGAGCTGTCCCATAGAGTTTCCATGGAGCGCCTCGTGGATTTGAACTGGCGGCCTTTTGGTTAGCAGCCGTGGCACTTAACCACTACGCCGCCAAGGTTTCCTTTTCACATATAACTCATCTTAAAATGAACTAATTCAAATCTTTCCCAAATCCTTTTACATTTGGCTTTAATTTACATGTAATATAGATGAGGATGTGATTTAAGATCTAAATAATTTCTTCTAGTTAGATTCCACTATGAATTAATTGCACATCATCAAAATTAAAAACCTTTTTGCTTCCAAGGACACCATTAAGAAAGTAAGAAATAATACAGAGAATGGGAAAACATTTTTACAAATCATATATCTGATAACAAACTTGTAACTAGAACATACAAAGAACCATTACAGCTCAATAATAAGACAAATAACCCACTTAAAAGTGAGCAAATGAGCTGAGTTTAAATTTCTCCAAAGAAGATAAACAAATGGCCAATAGGCACAGGAAAAATGGTCAACATCATTAATCATCAGGGAAATGCAAATCAAAACCACAATATGACACCATTTCACTCCCACTAGGATGATGCCTTTGTTCTCTAGTGCTGCTATAAAAGAAATACTGCAATGGATGGCTTTAACAAACACAAATTTATTCTCTCAAAATCTAGGATGCTAGAAATCCAAATTCAAGGTACCAGCTCCAGAGGAAGGCCTTCTCTGTCTCTGGGCTCTGGGAAAGGTACTTGTCATAAATCTTCCCCTTATCTCATCCCAGGAATCCCAGGTTCAAAGGACTCATGCTCCTGGATCTACTTGCTTGGTGGTGATGAGGTCCTCCCCCTCTCAGCTTTCTGCTCGCTTCTTTCTTTTATATCTTAAAAGAGATTGACTAAAGGCACAACATAATCTTGTAGATTGAGTCATGCCTCATTAACATAACTTTCTCTAATACTGCCTCACTAACATCATAGAGGTAGGATTTACAACACATAGGAAAATCACATCGGATGACAAAATGGTGGACAACCACACAGTACTGAGAAGCATGGCCTAGCCAAGCTGAAATACATTTTTGAGGGACATAATTCAATCCATAACAGATGGCTATAATAAAAAAAGGCAGATGATAACAACACTGCCATTGAGTTGACTCTGACTCATGGCAACTCCATGTATGTCAGAGTAGAACTGTGCTCCACAGGGTTTTCAACAGCTGATTATTTGGAAGTACGTAGATCATGAAGGTCCTTCTCCCGAGGAGCCTCTGGGTGAACTCAAACCTCTATCTTTCAGTTAGCAGTGAAAGCTCATTAACCATTTTCACCACTCAGGGACTTCAGTGGAACACTCCTGGGCTATTAAAAAGGTTATGAAGTATTGACACATACTACGACATGGATGAACCTTGAAAACATTATGCTAAATGAAAAGCCAGACACAAAAGGTAACATGATATATGATTCCATTTACATGAAATGCTCAGAATCCACAGAGACAGAAAGAAGTTCAGTGGTTGCCTAGGCCTTGGGGGAAATAGGGAGTCACTGCTAATGGGTAAGGTATAAAAGAAACGGGAGGAAGACGAAAAAGTTCTAAAACTGACTGCGGTGGTGCTTGCACAATTTTGTGAATATACTAAAAACCACTGAATTGTACCCTTTAAGAGGTTAATTGTATCATATTTAAATTACATCTTAATAAAGCTGTTATAAAAGAAAAATCATAATAAACAGTAGAGGTAGAACTGCTTAATATAAATATTGTATACAATATTGCATGCCATTTATTGTTCCCTTTATTTGTATTTATGACTTTCCTTTAAAAAAATTTTTTTTAAGACAAAATATGACTTTTTGGATTTAGTTATTTATAAAGCTCCTTTGGCATTTATGTACAATTCTTCTATTTATATTTGCAGTCTGGACCTTAATTTATATTATTTTACACATATTGTTTGCAGGTATTATTAATAAGATTAGTGCTGTATGTTACGCTGTAAGTGTGGCTTTCTGAATGGTGGGTTTCTTTGAAGAAAGGATCAAAGGAGAACATAAATGTAAATAGAGGATTTCTTATAAAAGTTACTTATGTAAAAATGAAATTAATATTTACTGGTAAAAATCACAAATCAACATAAGATAGAGTCATGCATAATAATTTAATATGTCAAACAAATAGAAATTTTAAGTTTTATTGCATTAGATACATGGTAGTTGGCAAAGTGTTTAATTAAAATTTCAATAAACTGTCTTAGATAATTTAATATCAATGACAAGTTCAGTGCTATTTAAATGGGTTCACAGGGAACACGAAAAGCATTAACATTTGAATAAAGACTTGCCATATGACATAACATTATTCACAGTGTTTTCAAACATGAGGCCTCCTGATGTCAAGATTTTGATTTCAAGTCCATTCTGTTCATGAAAATGATGAAATGTACAACACTTTATCTTGCAACTATTCTAGTATTAAAGTTTGGGTTTGTGCTCTTTCTCTCTGTCTCTCATAATTATATATATTATAAATAGAAAATTTGTACAGGTATGCCGAAGGAATAATAAATGGCATACGATGTTGTATATAATATATATATATATCAGTAATTTCACTTTTTTTTACCACCAATGGTTACAGAAAAAAATACTACAACTATTTACAGTATCAGAAGTATTTGCTCTGCATTTGGGAGCTGTATTGTCTAATACATGCATCCCATGGGGTACAGTTTAATACCACCTACCATAGAGGATGAAACACACAAACGTCAGTAAAGTGCTTCAGCCAGTATATGAAATGCATCAGCTTTTTTTTTTTCTAATTGTTGCAAATATATACATAACACAAGATCCACTAATTCAACATTTTTCACCAGTGTAATTCAGTGACGCTTGTTATTTATTACTACTTTTCAGGTGCTAATTCTCTGGCTTCAACTCCTGACAGTCCATTCACTACATTCCAGCTGCATTTGACTTCTTTCTTTACTTCAAACACGACAGCTGAGTCCTAGGGTCAGAGTCTTTGTTTGTGCTGTTCATTTTCCCTGGAATAGTCTATATTTAACTTTCTTCATATCTCTTCTCAAATGACATTTCTTCAGAGAGACCATTCTTCAAAACTTTATTTAAAACAGTCAATCTCCCTAGTCTCATTAGTGTCTCAGTCCTTGTTCTATTTAAAGTTTATTCATACCATTTATTACAATATTTAAGTATGTTGTTTTTTCTTTTTTTTTTTTTTGCTTATTTTATTGTTTGTTTTATATCTTTTTTTTTAAATATCTGTTCTTTCAGTAAAAATGTCATGATAAAATCATATCCATTGCCATGGAGTCGATTCTGACTCATACTGGCCCTATAGGACAGAGTAGAACTGTCCCATAGGGTTTTCAAGGAGCAGCTGGTGGATTAGAACTGCTGCCTGTTTGGTTAGCAGCCAAGTTCTCAACTGCTGCACCACCAGGGCTCTATTTGGAAAGGAAGAAGTAAAACTATCCCAATTTGCAGATGATACGAGCCTATACAGATTACACAAGAAAACTACTGGAACTAATAGAAAGATCCAGCAAATTATCAGGATATAAGACCAACATATAAAAATCTTATGCACCAACAAAAAGAACTTCAAGAAAGAAATCAGGAAAAAAATACCATTTATAACAACCCTTAAAAAGATAAATAAACTAGGAGTAAATCTAACCAGGGACATAAAAGATCTATATAAAGAAAACTACAAAATACTACTCCAAGAAACCAAAAGAGACCTACATAAATTGGAAAAACAAACCATGAAGAGTCAAGATTGTGAAAATCTCAATCCTGCCCAAAGCAATCTACGGGCTATAATATAAACCCCCCCCCCAAAAAAAAAAAAAACAAACTTGTTGCAGTCAAGTCGATTCTGACTCATAGCAACCCTGTCTGACAGAATAGAACTGCCCCATAGGATTTCCAAGAAGCAGCTGATGGATTGGAACTGTTGACCTTTTGGTTAGCAGCCAAACTCTTAATGGCTACATCACCATGGCTTCAGATATAACACAATCCTGATCCAAATACCAACAGCATTATTTAAAGAGATGGAAAAGCTAATCACCAACTTTATATGGAAAGGAAAAAGGCCCCAGATAAGCAAAATACTATTGAAGAAAAAGAACAAAGTAGGAGGCCTCACACTACCTGATTTCAGAACCTACTATACAGCTCAGACAGGAAAAACAGCCTGGTACTGGTACAAACACAGACACAGAGACCAATGGAACAGAAGTGAGAACCCCGATGTAAATCCATCCACCTATGGTCAGCTGATCATTGACAAAGCACCAAAGCCCATTAAATTAAGAAAAGACAGTCTTTTTAACAAATGGTGCAGGCAAAACTGGATGTCCATCTGTAAAAAAATGAAGCAGGACCCATACCTCACACCATACACAAAAACTAACTCAAAATGGATCAAAGACCAAAATATAAAACCACAAATAATAAAGATCATGGAAGAAAAACTAAAGACAATGCTATGGGCCCTAATAGACTGCATAAATTCAATATAAACTATAACTAACAATGCACAAACTTCAGAAGATAAGCGAGGTAACTGGGGAAAAAAAAGAAAAAAATTAAACACTTATGCTCATCATAAGACTTAACCAAAACAGTTAAAAAGACTGAGAAAAGAAATTTGGTTACCCCATATCAGACAAGGGTCTAATCTCTAAAATCTATAGAATGCTTCAACACCTCAACAACAAAAGGACAAATAATCCAATTAAAAAAATGAGTAAATGATATGAACAGACTCTTCACCAAAGAACACATTCAGGCAGCTAACAGGCACATGAGGAAATGCTTGGGACCTTTTAGCTGTTAGAGAAGTGCAAATCAAAACTATAATTGAGATACCATCTCGCTCCAACATTACCAGCACAAATCAACAACAACAGTAAAAAACAAAAGAAAATAACAAATGTTGGAGAGGCTGTGGGGAGATTGAAACTCCTAGGCACTGCTGGTGGGAATGTGAAATAGTGCGACCACAGTAGAAATCAATGTGGCACTCTTAAAAAGCTAGAAATAGAAGTACCATAAGACCCAGCAATCCTACTCCTAAGAATGTATCCCAGAGAAAAAAGAGCTGTCTCTCGAATAGACACAGGCACATCCATGTTCATTGCAGCATTGTTCACAGTAGCAAAATGATGAAGACAATCTAAGTACCAATCAACAGGTGATTGGATAAACAAATTGTAGTACATACACACACTGGAATACTAGGCAACAATAAAGAATAATGATGAATCCACGAAACATTTCACAACATGATTCATTCTGGAGGGCCTTGTGCTGAGTGAAATAAGTCAATCACAAAAGGACAAATATTGTATAAGACCACTATTTTAAAAACCCAAGAAAAAGTTTACACACAGGAAAAAAAAATGTCTTTGATGGTTACGAAGGAGGAGATGGTTTGGGAGTGAAAATCACTAACTGGACAGTAGATAAGTGTTAAATTTGGTGCAAGGAAAGACAACCCACAATATAGGGAAAGTCAGCACAATTTGGCCAAGGCAAAGCTGTACAAGATTCCTAGACACATCCACATACCTTGAGGGACTGAGTTACTAGGGCTGTGGTCTCAGGGGACATTGAGGTCGACTGGAATAACATAGTTCATAAAGAAAATGTTCTACTTCCTACTTTGGTGAGTAGCATCTGGGGTCTTAAAAGCTTATAAGTGGCTATCTAAAATACATCTATAGGTTCCATCACATTCAGAGAAAAGCAGAATGAAGAAAACCAAAGACGCAAGAAAATAGTCTAAAGGACTAATAGACCATATGAAATACAGTTTCCACCCACCTGAGCCCAGAACTAGATGATGTCCAGTTGCCACTGCTGACCACTCTGACAGGGATCACAATAAAGGATTCCATTGGGATAAATATCATGGAATATTATCAGTGTGATATTTAACTCCAGTATTCCAACAAAAAAAAAAAAAAATTTTTTTTTTTATTCTTGGGAGTTAAATATAATTCCTTCATATATTTAATATGCTATTTGTAATCAAGAGGCACAAAAATTTTAAGTCTATGCTTTGAAAAAATCTTCATGATATTTTAATATTCTGCAATAGTTGCTTCCTTAGTTAAAATCATTAGTGTAACTATAAATTTCAATGTTAGAATAAAACAGATGTGTAATTAGTTAATCTGTAGAGTAGAAACCCTAGCACTATTGATTTAATTTAAAGATATTTAGTTTTTAGTGCAATTCTATAAGCTGTGACATAAAAGTCTAAAAATCTTACTCTATTTAATTTTTACTTGTTGATAGTAAGCATTTGAATCCAACAATGGGGTTACAATCGAAGCACTCTAAAAACCAAATCTCATTTATTTGAAGAATCCTAAGGAGTTATTTTAATAATCATATATATTTTTCATAATAGATTCCAGAAATTAAATTAGTATCTTTATTTTGAGAACAGAAAAGAAGAAACTAAGTATTTATTTGCATAGTGTAGCAAAGATAAAAGAGAACATTTTAAAAATCTTTCTCTCACTCTCCTCTATGGTATAACTGAATGGATTGCTCTATACACATTTTTACTTTATAACAATTCTTCTAATTTTTTGTATGTTGTGTATGCCCAATTTCTATTCATTCAATGTGATTTGTATTTTGTTTGTTTAGGAATTCAGTAAACTTACGCTAAAATTCTAATAGTATGCATAATAAGATAGACTTAAAATCTACTATAATTTTTTTGATAACTATGTGTTTCAGTGCAAGATCAGATATTTAGGCTAATGGAAGAAAATAGATTGCACAATGGAAAATCAATATATAAAACGTAACTTAATATACAATACAGAATACATCAAAAATAAAGGGAGTAAAGCATAGACTGGTATATAATGTGGGAAAACTGACTCACAAGAAAATAAAACAGAATCCATATTTAAAAGCTACAAAGCTGAAATTTAAAAAGATTAAAGACCTAACTATGAAAAGTAAAAACTATGAGGTTAATAGAATATAGTTTAGGAGAATAACTTTGAGATACAAAACCCAGGAAAGATCTAGTAGAACTTCAGAAGCACAAGTCATTAAGAAAAAGTTCATTAATTCAATAACATCAAAATTAAGGATTTTTTTAAAGTACTGAAGGACATTTAGACAAAGTTAAGTTACTGCCTAAAGTGAGGGACTGATATCTAGAATATACAAGAATTTCTGTAGTTAAATTGGGGCTGAGGGGAGGGTGTTGGAAGCAGGGAAGAGAGAGACATGCAGCAGTGTAGAGAGGTTCCAGATGGCCTTCGCTGTCCTCGGCTCCATGTCTAGCTCTTACTCTCAGCCCACAGAACCCAGTACAATCGTTCAAGATGCAGAAACTATAGGGTGCCATTTGCTTATTCACCTACTCTCCCTCATGGTTCCACTCCTACAACTAAATATGCTTGACTTCAGAAGAGTTGGTGATTGACTTTTAGACCCTTAAATCCCCAGCTTCTCCCACAATTGTCTAAAGCAGGAGCCATCAAATTATGAACCAAGGGCCAAATGAAGCCCACCATTTGGTTTTGTAAATATAGCATTGCAGAAACACAGCCAGTCATTTATGTATTTTCTATGATTGCCTGTGTTCTATAATGACAGATTTGAGTAGGTGAGACATAGACTATGGTCTGCAAAGTCAAAAAATATTTGGTATGCTCAATTTCTATTCATTCAATCTCATATTTACCAATAAAACTTTGAATTCTAGTCTAAGGTCATATTTCTATGAATTCATTATTCTGTTGCCATTATGGTTTTTCTTCTTCCTTGATTGATAAGAAATAATCTCTCTCTGTGTGTATGTGTGTGTGTAAGTGCACACACACATGGGAGGATGCTTGGGTACGTGAGAGAGAAAACATTTATAGATTAAAATCACATTGTTCTAGAAATTATATCACTAGTTGATGAAATGTGAAAGTCCACATGAAAATATGTTTGAAGGATATTTTAGCCTTATAATAGTATTTAAGTGTTATTTATGAATTACTGTCACAGAGGTGTCAAGGTTGCCAAGAAAGGCACCACTCACATACAGGCACCAGATAGAACAGTGTTTACTTACAGGGAAGAAAAGATCAACTTCCATAGTGGGTATAGGTCTTCCATGGTCAGTGGGTCATTCCCCATATCTGATGCCAGATGATGGGCTGCATGCACCCCTCTCATGCTGCAGATGAAGTCCCCTGTTCCCTCTCCACTGGAAACAGATAGAGCAGTGGGGTCAGCCAGGGGCCATGTGACACCCGAGAATATGCAGAACAAAGGACTACTCATCAGGCCCTTAACAGGGACATATTCCCAAACAAGACAGAAGGCCCAATACAAACTGTGTGATCTTCCTCTGAGATGTTCCAGGCCCTGACTGGGCAACCTGGAGAAGAAGCAGAAACTAGTGTGAGGGCTCCTCTCCCAACATTTACAAAAGAAAAAAAAAAAATCTACTGTTCAGCAATACATATAGTGTTTTATCTTTTCATGGCTTCTTAGATTACGGTCTTAAAAAACACAGCCTAATGAATTTGTACTAGAAAGGTTAACAACATATGGGACCTAAGTTAAATAACATTCTATGGAAGCTCTTACAGCTATATTTAAATTGTTAAGTTAAAGTGTACAAGCATAAAAACCAAGATCAGTAAAGTGATTTCATTTATAATATGCTTTAAAAAAAAAAAAAAAAATTATTTATTTATTTTTTAGTATAGGTGCCCTTGAATGTAGTGTAGCTAAAGTGAATGGAAGAAGTGATGAAGTAAAAGAACCAAACAAGAAGACAAAGTATTTTAGTTAAATGTGGAAAGGCCTGGAGTTAGAAAATCAAAATAGAGCACGCTCAGCATTTCTCAAGTAGAAAGAACTGAAGAAAAAAATTCAAGCCTCTAGTTGCAACATTGAAGGATTCAATGAGCAAAATATTGAATGATCCAGGAAGCATCAAAGAAAGATGAAAGCAATACAGAGTTACTGTACTAAAAAGAATTGGTTAACATTCAACCATTTCAGGAAGTACCATATGATCAAGAACTGATGGTGTTGAGGGAGGAAGTCCAAGCTGCACTGAAGGCATTGGCAAAAAACAAGGATCCAGGAATTGACAGAATACCCGCTGAGATGTTTCAACAAGTGGACGCATCACTGGAAGCACTCACGTGTCTATGCCAAGAAATTTGGAAGACAGCTATGTGACCAGCTGACTGGAAGAGATCCATATTTGTGCCTATTTCAAAGAAATTATTGAACAATATCATTAATAGCACTGTCTTAGTCATCTAGTGCTGCTATAACAGAAATACCAGAAGCGGATGGCTTCAACAAAGAAAAATTTAATCTCTCATAGCCTAGTAGGCTACAAGTCCAAATTCAGGGCACTGGCTTCAAGGGAAGGCTTTCTCTTCTTGGCTCTGGGGGAAGAACTTCACTGGTAGAGGAGCTTCTCAACACAGGGACCCCAGGTTCAGCTGGGAATCATGACCTAGCCAAGTAGACAGATATTTTTGGGAGACATAATTCAATCCATGACAAGTACACACAAGCAAAATTTTACTGAAAATCATTCAAAAGCAGTTGCAGCAGTACATCAACAGGGAATTGCCAGAAATTCAAGCTGGATTCAGAAGACGACAAGGAACAAGGGATATCATTGCTGATGTCAGATGGATCTGGGCTGAAAGCAGAGACTATCAGAAAGCTGTTTACTTGTGTTCTATTGACTATGCAAAGGCATTCTACTGTGTGGATAAAAACAAATTATGGGTAATATTTTGAAGACTGAGAATTCCAGAACACTTAATTGTGCTCATGAGGAACCTGTACATAGATCTAGGGGCAGTCGTTCAAACAGAACAAGGTGATACTGCATGGTTTAAAATCAGAAAATGTGTGCATCAGGCTTGTATCCTGTTGCCACACTTATTCAATCTGTATGCTGCGCAAATAGCCCAATAAACAGGAGTATATGAAGAAGAATATGGCATGAGGATTGGAGGAAGATTCATTAACGACCTGTGATATGCAGATGACACATCCTTGCTTGCTGAAAGTGAAGAGCTGCTGAAGCTCAAAGACTACAGCCTTGAGTATGGATTACACCTTAATATAAAGAAAATAAAAATCCTCACAGCTGGACGAATAAACAGCATTATGATAAAAAGAAGAAAATATTGAAGTTCCCAAAGATTTCATTTTACTTGGATATCAATTAATGCCCATGGAAGCAGCAGTCAGAAATCAAAGGATGCATTGCACTGGGAAAATCTGCTTCAAAAACCTCTTTAAAGTGCAAGAAAGCAAAGATGTCACTCTAAGGACTAAGGTACGCCTGACTCAAGTTATGATAGTTTTAATTGCCTCATATACATCCCAATTTTGACAGTGAATAAACAAAACCAAAGAAAAATTGATGCCTTTGAATTATGGTGTTTGTGAAGAAGAACATTGAGTATACCAAGGACTGCCAGAAGAACTAAAAAATCTGTCTTGGAAGAAGTACACCAGGATACTCTTTAGAACAAGGATGGTGAGACTTCATCTCACATACTTTGGACATGCTATCAGGAAGGACCAATCCCTGGAGAAGGACATCATCTTTGGTAAAGTAGAAGGTCGGCAAAAAAGAGGAAGAGGAAGACTTTCAGGGAGATGGGTTGACCTAGTGGCTGCAACTATGGGCTCAAACATAGCAACAATTGTAAGGATGATGCAGGACTGGGCAGTGTTTTGTTCTGTTGTATAGGGTATCAATCAGTTGGAATTGATCAACAGCATGTGACAACAACAGGATAGCTGTATGTATTTTTCTTTCTACAAGTGTCAAATATTTATAACTGAGTTGACGCCCACCATTAAACATTCACCTTCATTTCAAAGATGCAGATATAAACTGACATATTGAAATATCTTCCATCCTAAGAAATTCAGAACACAGTTCTAATTTAAATTTCTTCAGTTTGTCTTTAATCATACTCAATACTTACCTTACAAAATTATTTACTGTTCAATCTGTCTTTTTACCAACTCCGTCTCTTTCTGACTTCTAGTCATCTGTTTTTCCTATAGTTCTTCCCTGTTATTATTTTCGATTACTCATATTGGAACTCATTCCTGTTTCAATTGTAACAAAAGGCATTCAGATACAAATCTGAATACATTTGGTATTTAGGGAAGGGAACATATTTGGAGTGACATTAAAAAAAGAAAAAAACCAAACCCGTTGCCATCAGGTCGATTCTGACTCATAGCTATCCTATAGCACAGAGTAGAACTGCCCCATAGGGTTTCCAAGGAGCACCTGGTGGGTTCGAACTGCTGAACTTTTGGTTAGCGGTTGTAGCTTTTAACCACCATGCCACCAGGGAGTGACATAAGGTACCTGGAAAAAAACAAAAACTAAACCAAAACCCCCTGTTGCATTTGCTTGTTTGTTAAAGTAGGAGAGACAAGATAAAATACAGTAATCAGAAGTACAGCCTCAAAATTAAAATTTTTCACTCTATAAAAGACAGTATTAAGAATGAAAAAGAAGACACAGACTGGAAGAAAATATTTGCCAAACACGTGTCTGATAAAGGTCTTATACCTAAAATATACAAAAAACTCTAAAAACTCAGCAATTAGAAAACATAGAAGCCAATTACAAAATGGGCAAAATATATGAACAGACCGTTCACCAAAAAGCATACACAGAATACAAAGAAGCATATAAAAAGATGCTCAACATGATGTGTTGAGCAAATTTAAACCATATGTTGCCACCACACACTTATTGTTGTTGTTGTTAGGTGCCCTCGCGCCGGTTCCAATGCATAGCGACCCTATGCACAACAGAATGAAACACCGCCTGGTCCTGCGCCATCATTATAATCGTTGTTATGCTTGACCTCATTGTTGCAGCCACTGTGTGAATCCACCTCGTTGAGGGTCTTCCTCTTTTCCGCTGACTCTGTACTCTGCCAAGCATGATGTCCTTCTCCAGGGACAGATCCCTCCTCATAACATGTCCAAAGTATGTAAGACACAGTCTCACTATCCTTGCCTCTAAGAAACATTCTGGTTGTACTTTTCTAAGACAGATTTCTTCATTCTTTTGGCAGTCCATGGTATATTCAATATTCTTCGCCAACCCCACAATACAAAGACTTCAATTCTTCTTCGGTCTTCCTTATTCATTGTTCAGCTTTCACATGCATATGATGTGATTGAAAATACCATGGCTTGGGGTCAGGCGCACCTTAGTCTTCAGGGTGACATCTTTGCTTTTCAACACTCTAAAGAGTCCTTTGTAGCAGATTTAGCCAATACTATGCATCATTTGATTTCTTGACTGCTGCTTCCATGGCTGTTGATTGTGGGTCCAGGTAAAATGAAATACTTGACAACTTCAATCTTTTCTCCGTTTATCATGATATGGCTCTTTGGTCCAGTTGTGAGGATTTTTGTATTCTTTATGTTGAGGTGTAATCCATACTGAAGGCTGTTGTCTCTGATCTTCATTAGTCAGTGCTTCAAATTCTCTTCACTTTCATCAAGCAAAATTGTGTCATCTGCATAACACAGGTTGTTGATTAGTCTTCCACCAATCCTGATGCCCTATTCTTCATATAGTCCAGCTTCTCCGATTATTTGCTTAGCATATAGATTGAAAAGGTGTGGTGAAAAGATACAACTCTGATGCATACCTTTCCTGACTTTAAACCACTCAGTATCCCCTTGTTCTGTCTGAACAACTGCCTCTTAATCTATGTAAGGGTTCCTCATGAGCACAATTAAGTGTTCTGGAATTCCCATTCTTCCCAGTGTTATCCATAATTTGTTATGATCCACACAGTCGAATGCCTTTGCATAGTCAATAAAACACAGGTAAACATACTTCTGGTACTCTCTGTTTTCAGCCAGGATCCATCTGACATCAGCAACGATATCCCTGGTTCCACACCCTCTTCTGAAAACAGCCTGCATTTCTGGCAGTTCCCTGTCTATATACTGCTGCAGCCACTTTTGAATCATCTTCAGCAAAATTTTGCTTGTGTGTGATATTAATGATATCGTTCTATAATGTCCACATTCGGTTGGGTCACTTTTCTTGGGAATAGGCATAAATATGGATCTCTTCCAGTCAGTTGGCTAGGAAGCTGTTTTCCGTATTTCTTGGCATAGACGAGTGAGCACCTGCAGCGCTGCATCCATTGTTTGAAACATCTCAACTGATATTCCCTCAGTTCCTGGTGCCTTGTTTTTTGCCAGTGCCTTCAAAGCAGCTTGGACTTCTTCCTTCAGTACCATGGGTTCTTCATGATATGCTACCTCTTGAAATGGTTGAACATCGACTAGTTCTTTTTGGTATAATGACTGTGTATTCCTTCCATCTTCTTTTGATGCTTCCTGTGTCATTTAATATTTTCCCCATAGAATCCTTCACTATTGCAACTCAAGCCTTGAATTTTTTCCTCAGTTCTTTCAGTTCAAGAAAAGCCGAGTGTGTTCTTCCCTTTTGGCTTTCTATCTCCAGTTCTTTGCACATGTCATTATAATACTTTACTTTGTCTTCTCAAGACACCCTTTGAAATTTTCTGTTCGGTTCTTTTACTTCATCATTTCTTCCTTTTGCTTTAGCTACTCAACGTTCATGAGTAAGTTTCAGAATCTCCTCTGACATCCATCTTGGTCTTTTCTTTCTTACCTGTCTTTTCAATGATCTCGTGCTTTCTTCATGGATCATGTCCTTGATGTCATTCCACAGCTCGTCTTGTCTTCGGTCGCTAGTGTTTAACACGTCCAATCTATTCCTGAGATGGTCTCTAAATTCAAGGGGGATATACTCAAGGTCATATTTTGGCTCTCATGGGCTCGCTCTTGTTTTCTTCAGTTTCAGCTTGAACTTGCAAGTGAGTAATTGATGGTCTGTTTCATAACTGGCTCCTGGCCTTGTTCTGACTGATGATATTGAGCTTTTCCATCATCTCTTTCCACAGATGTAGTTATTTTTATTCCTGTGTGTTCCATCTGGTAAGGTCCATGTGTATAGTCGCCGTTTATGTTGGTGAAAGAACGTATTTGCAATGAAGAAGTGATCGGTCTTGCAAAATTCTATCATTTGATCTCTGGCATTGTTTCTATCACCAAGGCCATATCTTCCAACTACTAATCCTTCTTTTTCTCCAACTTTCACATTCCAATCACCAGTAATTATCAATGCATCCTGATTGCATGGTCGATCAATTTCAGACTGCAGCAGCTGATGAAAATCTTCTATTTCTTCATCTTTGGCCTTAGCGGTTGGTGCGTAAATTTGAAAACTAGTCGTATTACTTATTCTTCCTTTACACATATGGATATTATCCTCTCACTGGCAGTGTTGTACTTCAGCATAGATCTTGAAATGTTCTTTTTGACGATGAATGCAACACCATTGCTCTTCAAGTTGTCATTCCCAGCTTAGTAGGCTGTATGACTGTCTGATTCAATATAGCAAATAGCAGTGCTTTTAAGCTCACTAATACCTAGGATATCAATATTTATGTGTTTCACTTCATTTTTGATGATTTCCAATTTTCCTAGATTCATACTTCATACACTGCAGGTTACGATTTTTAATGGATGTTTGCAGCTGTTTCTTCTCATTTTGAGTCATGCCACATCAGCAGATGAAGGTCCCAAAAGCTTTACTCCACCCACATCATTAAGGTCAACTCTACTTTGAGGAGGCAGCTCTTCCCCAGTCATCTTTTGAGTGCCTTCTAACCTGGGGAGCTCATCTTGCGGCACTATATCAGACAATGTTCTGGGGCTATTCTTAAAGTTTTCACTGGCTAATTTCTTTCCAGAAGTAGACTACTGGGTCCTTCTTCCTAGTTTGTCTTAGTCTGGAAGCTCAGCTAAAACCTGTCTTCCATGGGTGACCCTGCTGGTATCTGAATATTGGTGGCATAGCTTCCAGCATCACAGCAACACACAAGCCCCCACGGTAAAACAAACTTACAGACACGTGGGGGAGACATATATTAGAATGGCTAAAACTCGTAACACTGACAATACTAAATGTTGGAGAGGATATGCACCAATAAGAACTCTCATTTATTGCTAGTGAGAATGCAATAAAGTACAATTACTTTGGAAGATAGTCTTGCAGTTTCTTACAAAGTTAGAAATGGGCTTATCATATGATTCAGGAATTGTGGTCCTAGGTATTTGTCCAAATTATTTGAAAATGTGTCCACATAAAAACATGTACACTAAGGTTTACAACTTTTTTTTTCATATTTGCCATAAATTGGAGGCAACCAATATGTCCTTCAATCAGTGAATTGATAAAAAATGGTGATAGGTCCATATAATTGAATATTAATCAGCAATGAAAACATATGAGCTATCAGGCTACAAAAAGACATGGACTAACCCTAAACGCTTAATGCTAAGTGAAAAAAGCCAGTCTGAAAACGCCGCACACCCTATGATTCCAACTAAACGACATTATGGAAAAGGCTAGAAAACAGATGCAGTAAAAAAATCATTGGTTGCCTGGAGCTCAGGGAATAGGAGAAGGAATGAATAAATGGAACACAGGGCATTTTGGGGATAATGCAACTATTCTATATGAATCTGTCACAGTGCACACATGACATTATACATCTTTTAAAAATCACAGGACTGTAAAAAAACAGAGGTTACTCTGATACAAAACATTAAAAAAAAAAAAATTGCTACCATTGAGTTGATTCCGACTCATAGCACCCTGTAGGACAGAGCAGAACTGCCCCATACAGTTTCCAAGGAGCATCTGGCAGAGTACAAACTGTCGACCATTGTTGAGCAGCCGTAGCACTTAACCACTATTCCACCAAGGTTTCCCAAATACAAAACATAGATAAACTTTAGTTAACAATAATTTTTAAAACATTACTAAGTTCCAGGTTATTTAATAAAGCCAATTGCCTAGGGGTAATACACACACACACACACCCCACACCCACAAATACACACACACAAACTTATAAATAACCCATAACCCATTGCCATTGAGTCAATTGCAACTCATAGTGACCCTATAGGACAGAATAAAACTGCCCCATAGAGTTTCCAAGGAGTGACTGGTGGATTCAGACTGCCCACATTTTGTCTAGCTGCCTAGTCCTTAACCACTAAGCCACCAGGTCTCTCTCTCTCTCTAGTCTCCATATAAATCAGTTTGCAAATGTAGAAGTGAGGGGGGAGACAATTATGTGATCTGCCCTTCCACCCTCATATACTTCTAACACTTTTCAATTTTTAGAAATTCATGCTGCTAATGTTTGAATATTTGACAAATAAAGCAAATGCTATCTTGTTTTTCATGAAGGAAGGGGATAATCTAAAGTCAACAGCAAATTAAGGAATATTTTAAGATTATATAAAGAAATATTAAATTGCATAGTAATAATAAAAATGGTCAAGCATTTCAAGACCATGCCCACTTTATAATATGACAATATCGTACAACATAAAAGATACAAGATCAAGTAGAACACAACAGCAGTAACCTATAGTTGAAGTCACCTCATTAAATCCAATCACTGCAACTTTTCTCCTATGTCTTTCACTTTCTGTGAGGATCTGTGTCAAATGGATGAGGTCTTCTCTCAGCCAAGTGACGACTTTAATCTCTCTGCTATACCTCTGAGGATGTCTGTTTCTTTTGCTTCTGAAGATTTTGTAATGACAGGTACTGATTATTACGTTTGTTTTATGTTGTGTCAGTAACTCAGGTCAGTGGTTTCCACTAACAATGATTTTGTCTGTGTTACTGAACACTGTATCTATAGCTTGGTGATGGCCTAAACACCATAACATTTATCTCGGTCTTTGCTTTTCCTGGAATGCTCTTTGACTTCTTTTCTACTTTTCAACTCCTTGTTGTTGCTGGTTTTTTTTTTGTTGTTGCTGTTAGGTGCCACTGAGTCGGTTCTGACTCACAGTGACCCTATGCAGAACAGAACAAAACACTGCCTGGTCCTGCACAATCCTCACAATTGTTGCTGTGCTTGAGCCCATTGTTGTGGCCACCATGTCAATCCCTCCTGATAACATGTCCAAAGTACGTGCTTCTAAGGAGCATTCCAGCTGTGCTTTTTTCAAGACAGATTTGTTCGTTCTTCTGGCAGTCCATGGTATATTCATGATTCTTCACCAATGCTGTAATTCAAGGTGTCAATTCTTCTTTAGTCTTCTTTACACATTGTCCAATATTCACATGTATATGAAATGATTGAAAACATTATGGTTTGGGTCAGGAGCACCTTAGTCTTCAAGGTAACATCTTTACTTTTCAACACTTTAAAGAGGATTTTTTGAAGCAGATTTTCCCAATGCAATACATTCTTTGATTTCTGACTGCTGCTGTCATGGGCATTAATTGTATATCCAAGTAAACCGAAATCCTTGAGAACTTCAGTATTTCCTTTGTTTATCATGATGCTGCTTATTGGTCTAACTGTGAGTATTTTTGTTTTCTTTATGTTGAGGTGTAATCCATAGTGCTTCAAGTCCTCTTCACTTTCACCAAGCAAGGATGTGCCATCTGCATATCACAGATTGTTAATGAATCTTCCTCCAATCCTGATGCCATGTTCTTCTTCATATACTCCAGCTTATTGGATTATTTGTTCAGGATACAGATTGAGTAAGTGTGGTGACAGGATACCAGCCTAACACACACTTTTTCTGATTTTAAACCATGCAGTATCCCCTTGTTTAGTTTGAACGACTGCCTCATGATCTATGTACAGGTTCCTCATGAGCACAGTTAAGTGTTCTGAAATCCCCATTCTTCACAAATACCGTCTTCTTTTCAACTCCTTAGATGTTCTTTAAGTTAAAATATAGTTCAACTCTCACTTCTATGAATCATTGTTTTATTCATCATGTTCACTCTAGGCAGAAGTTTCATTCTTTATTCTTCTGTGGTTCCTAACACTTTTTATTTTTTGGAACCCTGGTGGTGCAGTGGTTAAGAGCCTGGTGACTAACCAAAAAGTTGGCAGTTCGAAACCCTATGAGGCAGTTCTACTCTGTCCTATAGGGTCGCTATGAGTTGGAATCAACTCAATAGCAACATTTTTTTATGTTGTTGTTGTTTACTATCATACTCTGTACCTTCTTCATATTTGCAACTTCTTGTCTCCTCCCTGCCATGCCCCAAATCTGTCAAACTTACCACTGTCTCTGACACTTAAAAATATTAAATAAGTGTCCATTTTGTCATGAATAAATAAAAGAGTGATGAACGGCATCAAGGAAACAGGCTAATGGGAGGTAATAATTCAGAGATCTACTTCTACAAATTAACTGTAGCTGACCCCAAATTTCTTTAACATTGTTCTACTAAATTACATTAAAAAGCTATGCAAGTAGAAAATACAGCTTTCAGCAAAATAATTAGGATGGGAATTGACATGATAATGTAACAGTTAAATGAAAGTAATAAAAGATTTAGATGTTGATATTTGGACTGCCCATATAATGATTTAAGAGAGGAAAATGTAAATATGTGATTAAAATTATATGGCCAGAAACTTGGGAATCTATATATTGAGTAGAATAACAAGTGAGTTTCCAGATGGTACATAATGGGAGGTATGGGAATTGAAAAAACAAATTACCATTTTTGAGGTATGGTAATACAGTAGAAAAGTTAGGACTTCCAGCTGAATATGAAAGAAGTGAACAGGCTGGCTATTAACCCTGTACAAGTGAATGCCATTCAACCCTTGGATACAACTGGAAGTGATGTGATGAAAAAGATAAAATTTTAAATGGATCATAAATGCTATACTTACATAGCCAATTTTTCAAATAAAAAGAAATGGCAAATTAAGATGAGACCAAAGCAAGTTATTCCTAGGAATAGTTATTGTTAAAGAGTAAGAAATTTTTGTATCTAAAAGTTGTGTGTTTATATTTTATATAGTTCGTACAAGATACCACGGGTAATATGGAAATATTTAAAATGCATGGAAATATCTTCATGAAGTTGTGCAACCACAGTAAGAATAAACACAATATTAATAAGGGTTGACAATTATTATTATTACTTTTTATAAAAATATAGATGTATATGTAAATAGATAGATTATGACATTTCCTGTGTTCTTAATATCCATCTAAAGCCTCAGATTTATAGTCACTGTATAAAAATATCATCTGGGTAGAGGTTTGGAAAATGCCCCCTGAAGATTTATCAAATGAGAATAAGACTGTTCTGCTACCCTTACCCAATCATGTATCACTAGTCTATATAAGGTAATTAAATTAATTGATAACATTATACATTGGAATCTCATAGCTATGAACAGTTCTATTTTCAAGCCAGAAGGGCACTCTATGAGAAATACATGTAGAGTGGTAGTAGTAATAGTAGTAGAATTTCTCTGTTGTCTCCTTCCATCTTATAGCTCTCATTTGTTACAATTTGCCACCATTATTCTGAGTCTTCTTATCTGGCTCATTTGGGCCACCACTGTGGAAGCCAAAGGGGCCAGCATCTTATTCAGGTTGCCTGAGGGCATTAGAGTTGCCTCGGCTTTTTTTTCTTTTTTTTTTTTTTTTATAATTTGTATTGTGTTTTAAGTGAAGTTTACAAACCAAGTCAGTCTCTCACACAAAAACCCATATACACCTTCCTACACACTCCCAATTACTCTCCCCCTGATGAGACAGCCCGCTCTCTCCCTCCACTCTCTTTTTGTGTCCATTTCATCAGCTTCTAACCCCCTCCACCCTTTCATCTCCCCTCCAGGCCAGAGATGTCAACATAGTCTCAAGTGTCCACCTGATCCAAGAAGCTCACTCCTTACCAGCGTCCCTCTCCAACCCATTGTCCAGTCCAATAATCCATGTCTGAAGAGTTGACTTTGGTAATGGCTCCTGTCCTGGGCCAAGAGAAGGTGTGGGGGCCATGACCACTGGGGTCTTCCTATTCTCAGTCAGACCATTAAGCCTGGTCTTATGAGAATTTGGGGTCTGCAAACCACTGCTCTCCTGCTGCCTCAGGGGTTCTCTGTTGTGTTCCCTGTCAGGGCAGTCATGGGTTGTAGCCAGGCACCATCTAGTTCTTCTGGTCTCAGGATGATGTAGTCTCTGGTTCATGTGGCCCTTTCTGTCTCTTGGGCTTTTAATCACCTTGTGTCCTTGGTGTTCTTCATTCTCCTTCGATCCAGGTGGGTTGAGACCAATTGATGCATCTTAGATGGACGCTTGCTAGTGTTTAAGACCCCAGACGCCACTCTTCAAAGTGGGATGCAGAATGTTTTCTTAATAGATTTTATTATGCCAATCGACTTACATGTCCCCTGAAACCATGGTTCCCAGACTCCTTCCCCTGCTACGCTGGCCTTTGAAGCATTCAGTTTATTCAGGACACTTCTTTGCTTTTGGTTTAGTCCAATTGTGCTGACCTCCCCTGTGTTGTGTACTGTCTTTTCCTTCACCTAAAGTAGTTCTTATCTACTATCTAATTAGTGAATGCCCCTCTCCTACCCTACCTCCCTCCCTCTTCTCGTAACCACGAAAGAATGTTTTCTTCTCAGTTTAAACTATTTCTCAAGTTCTTATAATAGTGGTCTCATGCAATATTTGCCCTTTTGCAACTGACTAATTTCACTCAGCATGATACCTTCCAGGTTCCTCCATGTTACGAAGTGTTTCACGGATTCCTCACTGTTCTTTATCGATGAGTAGTATTCCATTGTGTGAATATACCATAATTTATTTATCCTTTCACCCATTGATGGGCACCTTGGTTGCTTCCATCTTTTTGCTAGTGTAAACAGTGCTGCAATAAACATAGTTGTGCATATATCTGTTCGTGTAAAGGCTCTTATTTCTCTAGGATATATTCCAAGGAGTGGGATTGCTGGATGGTATGGTGGTAGTTCTATTTCTAGCTTTTTAAGGAAGCACCAAATCGATTTCCAAAGTGGTTATACCATTTTACATTCCCACAAGCTGTGTAGAAGTGTTCCAATCTCTTCACAGCCTTTCTAACATTTATTGTTTTGTGTTTTTTGGATTAATGACAGCCTTGTTGGAGTGAGATTAAATCTCATTGTAGCTTTGATCTGCATTTCTCTAATGGCTAATGATCGTGAACTTTTGCTCATGTATCTGTTAGCTACCTGAATGTCTTCTTTAATGAAGTGTCTATTCACATCTTTTGCCCATTTTTTAATTGGGTTATTTGTGTTTTTGCAGTATCATGTAGATTTTAGAGATCAGGCTCTGAACAGAAATGTCATAGCTAAAACTTTTTCCCAGTCTGTAGGTAGCCTTTTTATTCTTTTGGTGAAGTCTTTGGATGAGCACAAGTTTTTGATTTTTAGGAGATCCCAGTTATCTAGTTTTTCTTCTGCATTCTTTATAATGTTTTGTATACTGTTTATGCCATGTATCAGGGCTCTTAATGTTGTCCTTATTTTTTCTTCCATGATCTTTATCATTTTAGATTTTATATTTAGGTCTTTGATCCATTTTGAGTTAGTTTTTGTGCATGGAGTGAGGTATGGGTCTTGTTTCATTTTTTTGCAGATGGATATCCAGTTATGCCAACATCATTTGTTAAAAAGACTGTCCTTTCCCCATTTAAAGGTTTTGGGGCCTTTGTCAAATATCAACTGCTCATATGTGGATGGATTTATGTCTGGATTCTCAATTCTGTTCCATTGGTCCATGTATCTGTTGTTGTACCAGTACCAGGCTGTTTTGACTACTGTGGTGGTATAATAGGTTGTAAAATCAGGTAAAGTAAGGCCTCCCACTTTGTTGTTCTTTTTCAGTAATGCCTTATTTATCTGGGGCCTCTTTCCCTTCCATATGAAGTTGGTGATTTGTTTCTCCATCTCATGAAAGAACGTCGTTGGGATTTGGATCGGAATTGCGTTAAATGTATAGATCGCTTTTGGTAGAATAGACATTTTCACAATGTTAAGTCTTCCTATCCACGAGTAAGGTATGTTCTTCCACTTATGTAAGTCTCTTGGTTTCTTGCAGAAGTGTACTGTAGTTTTCTTTGTATAGGTCTTTTACATCTCTGGTAAGATTTATTCCTAAGTATTTTAACTTCTTGGGGGCTACTGTAAATGGCATTGATTTGATGATTTCCTCTTCGATGTTCTTTTTGTTGGTGTAGAGGAATCCAACTGATTTTTGTATGTTTATCTTGTATCCTGAAACCCTGCTGAACTCTTCTATTAGTTTCAGTAGTTTTCTGGAGGATTTCTTAGGGTTTTCTGTGTATAAGATCATGTCATCTGTAAATAGAGATACTTTGACTTCTTTGCCAATCTGGATGCCCTTTATTTCTTTATCTAGCCTAATTGCTCTGGCGAGGACTTCCAGCACAATGTTGAATAAGAGTGGTGATAAAAGTCATCCTTGTCTGGTTCCCAGTCTCAATGGGAATGTTTTCAGGCTCTCTCCATTTAGGGTGATGTTGGCTGTTGGCTTTGTATAAATGCCCTTTATTATGTTGAGGAGTTTTCCTTCTATTCCTCTTTTGCTGAGAATTTTTATCATAAATGAATATTGAAATTTTTCAAATGCCTTTTCTGCATCAATTGATAAAATCATGTGATTCTTGTCTTTTGTTTCATTCATGTGGTGGATTACATTGTTTTTCTAATGTTGAACCATCCCTGCATACCTGGTATGAATTCCACTTGGTCATGGTGAATCGTTTTTTCGATATGTTGTTAAATTCTATTGGCTAGAATTTTGTTGAGGAGTTTTGCCTCTACATTCCTGAAGGATATAGGTCTGTAATTTTCTTTTCTTGTGGTGTTTTTACCTGGTTTTGGTATCAGGGATATGGTGGTTTCATAGAATGATTTTGGTAGTATTCCATCCTTTTCTATGCTCTGAAATACCTTTAGTAGTAGTGGTGTTAACTCTTCTCTGAAAGTTTGGTAGAACTGTGCAGTGAAGCCGTACAGACCAGGGCCTTTTTTTTGTTGTTGAGAGTTTTTCGATTGCCTTTTCAGTGTTTTCTCTTTTTTTTATGGGTCTATTTAGTTGTTCTACCTCTGTGTTAGTTTAGGTAGGTAGTGTATTTCAAGGAATTCATCCATTTCTTCTGGGTTTTCAGATTTGAGTATAGTTGTTCATAGTAATCCGATATGATTCTTTCAATTTCAGTTGGGTCTGTTGTAATATCACCCCTCTTTTCTTATTTGGGTTATTTGCTTCCTCTCCTGTTTTTCTTTTGTCAGTTTGGCCTGTGGTTTACCAATTCTGATTTTTTCAAAAAACCAGCTTTTGGCCTTGTTAATTCTGTCAGTTTTTTTTTTTTTTTTCTGTTTTCTATTTCATTCAGTTCGGCTCTAATTTTTATTATTTGTTTTCTTCTGGTGCTGGGTTTCTTTTTTTTGCTCTCTTTCTATATGTTCAAGTTGTAGGGATAATTCTTTGATTTTGGCCCTTTCTTCTTTTTGGGTGTGTGGATTTATTGATATAAATTGGCCTCTGAACACTGCTTTTGCTGTGTCCCAAAGGTTCTGATAGGAAGTGTTTTCATTCTCATTGGATTCTCTGAATTTCCTTATTTCATCCTGAATGTCCTCTATAATCCAGTCTTTTTTGAGCAGGGTATTGTTCAGTTTCGAAGAGTTTGATTTCTTTTCCCATTATTGATTTCCACTTTTATGGCTTATGGTCAGAGAAGATGCTTTGTAATATTTCAATGTTTTGGATTCTGCTAAGGCTTGCTTTATGACCTAATATGGAGTCTATTCTAGAGAATGTTCCATGTGCACTAGAAAAGAAAGTATACTTGGTTTCTCTTGGGTGGAGTGTTCTGTATATGTCTAGAGGTCACGTTGGTTGATTGTTGCATTTAGATTTTCTGTGTCTTTATTGAGCTTCTTTCTCAATGTCCTGTCCTTCACTGAAAGTGGTGTGTTGAAGTCTCCTACTATTATTGTGGAGCTGCTTATCTCACTTTTCAATGCTGATAGAGTTTCTTTTATGTATCTTGCAGCCCCGTTATTGAGTTCATAAATATTTAATATGGTTATATCTTTTTGGTGTATTGTCCCTTTAATCATTATATAGTGTCCTTCCTTATCCTTTATCATGGATTTCACTTTAAAGTCTATTTTGTCAGAAATTAATATCTCTTGTAAGCATCATATAGATGGATCCTGTTTTTTAATCCATTCTGCCACTGTCTGTCTCTTTATTGGTGCATTTAGTCCATTTACATTCAGGGTAATTGTGGATAGGTATGAATTTAGTGCCATCATTTTGATGTCTTTTTTTGTGTGTTGACAGTTTCTTTTTCCCACTTGATTTTATGTGCTGAGTAGATTTTCTTTGTATATTGTCCTTTCCTCATATTTGTTGTTGATTTTGTTTCTGCTGAGTCTGTATTTTTCCCTTGTATTTTATTTTGATGAGTAGGATAGTTTGTCTTCTTTGTGGTTACCTTATTATTTACCCCTATTTTTCTAAATTTAAAACTAACTTTTATTTCTTTGTATCGACATATCTTCCTCTCCATGTGGAAGGTGTATGATTACATTTCTTAATCCCGGATTATTATTTTAGTGCTGTCTTCTTTTATATGATAACACAGCTGTTACCCTGTTTTGGACTTTTTTTTATTATTTACAATCTTGCTCTGTTTTTTTTGGGATTTCCCTGTCTGGGTTGGCTTCTGGTTGCTCTGCCCAGTGTTCTAGTGTTGGGTTGATACCTGATATTTTACGAATTCCCTCAACTTGTGTTTATCTGGAAACTTTTTAATTTCCCCTTCATATTTAAGAGACAGTTTTGCTCGATATATGATTCTTGGCAGGCAATTTTTTTCCTTCAGTTTTTTAAATATGTCATCCCATTGCCTTCTTGCCTGCACGGTTTCTGCTGAGTAGTCCGAGCTTATTCTTATTGTCTCTCCCTTGTAGGTGACTTTTCTTTTATCCCTTGCTGCTCTTATAATTCTCTCTTTATCTTTGGTTTTGGCAAGTTTGGTTATAATATGTCTTGGTGACTTTCTTTTAATATCTACCGTATATGGAGTTCGATGACCATCTTGGATAGATATCTTCTCATCTTTCACAATATCAGGGAAGTTTTCTGCCAACAAACCTTCAACAATTTTCTCTGTATTTTCTGTTATCCCTCCCCGTTCTGGTACTCCAATCACTCGTAGGTTATTTCTCTTGATAGAGTCCCACATGATTCTTAAGGTTTATTCATTTTTATAGTTCTTTTATCTGATTTTTCTTCAAATATATTAGTGCCAAGTGACTTATCTTCAAGCTCAGAAACTCTAGCTTCTACTTGCTCAATTCTGCTCCTCTGACTTTACTGAGTTATCTAATTCTGTAATTTTATTTTTAATCTTCTGAATTTCTGATTCCTGTCTGTCTATGGATATTTCCAGCTTATGAAACTTTTCATTATGTTCCTGAATAATCTAATTTCTTCAGTTGCTTTATCTGTGTGTTCCTTGGCTTGTTCTGTGTATTGGCTCATTTCCTTCCTGATGTCTTGAAGGGTTCTGCATATTAAACTTTTGTGTTCTGCATCTGGTAATTCGAGGAATGCACTTTCATCTAGAAGATCCCTGGATTCTTTGTTTTGAGAGTCTGTGAGGTGATCTTGGTCTGTTTCTTTATGTGACTTGATATTGACTGTTGTCTCCAAGCCATCTATAAAGTTATTGTATTAGTTTACGCTTGCTTACTGTGTCATAGCTGCTTGCTTTGTTTTGTTTTGGTATACTCCTATGGGTTGTTTGAGTGAGCTAGCTTGATTATTTCACCTTTGGAGCTCTGGTGTCCAGCCCCCAGCTGGCTAGAGCTGTTATCAGGTATATAAGTGTAGAAGTCCATTCAGTTTTCTTGTATGAATTCAGCTCAGGTTTCCAGGTAGCTGATCATCAAGTGTGTGGTACAGGCTCTGTCCTACAGTCTTAGAGGTGCAGGGGTGATTGACGTATATACCAGTGTCTGATTGCAGCAGGGGGTCATGCTCTGAACAAGGCAGGAGGCTGAGAACTGGCTCCCAAGTGTCTCTGAGGAAAGCACATCTCTGTTCCCTAGAGTGTGCTGGTGGGTGGGTTCTGCAGAGGGACCATGGGCATCCAATGTTTTTGGTTGTAAGGACTGGGAGGTACCAGTTATTTTTGGACCCCTGTCATGGGTGGCTGGGTGACCTAAGTGGAGCTACCAGTTCTTAGGTCCCTGTTGTAGGTAGGTGAGGACCTTGTTTAATAGGTAAAGCAATGTCAAACATCAAACACCCACCTCCCTACCGCATAGCTGAAATGGTTGGAATTTGCCAACAAGGCCCTATTCTCCCAAAATAGGCCCACACAGGTCCGTGCAGAAGGGAAAGTTGCTCAAGGTCCAAGGACGGTTTATGCCTGGACAGGAGCTGCTACTGTCCTGAGCTCCCCTGGTTACTGGAGCTAACAAATTATCTTTTCCACTTCATTGCAATTTTTTTCCTTCCCCAAGGCCAGGAGGATGGCTCTAGGCACTCAGCAGGGTCTATCTCAGGCCCAGAGATTCAGCTGCTGAAGCAAGCTTGGGGGTGGCGGGAGCCCATTAAAGTATACCAAGTACTTAGCTTTTGCTGAGAGCACCTTTCTCCTCAGGTTCCAAATGTGTGAGTAGGCTGTATGGCTGGCTGCTTCTTCCTGAGGAAACTGTGGCCGAAAGCTAGTACCAGCCCACTGCTGCCACTACCACCACCTCTGCTCCAGGAATGGTGCCTGAGGACTCCCTGCGATTCAGTTCCAGTAACTCCTCTCCACTTCTGAATGGTCACTTCCTCCCCTACCCCTCAGTTCATTGTCTAAGCTTGCCTTTGATGCTCAGGGCTCCCAGCTTGTCACAAATATACTCTTTTCACTTGTTTTCTCAGGTCTTTGTTGTAAAAAGGGCTCGTCGGAAGTGTCTGTCTATTCTGCCATCTTGGCTCCACCTCCCATTAATCACCTTGGCTTTTTTAATGGCAACACAAGAAGGTTATGCTGAAGTCAAGCCATTGTGTTCATGGAGATAGAGATAGCCTGTGGGGGTGGAATCTGGAAAAGGCAGCAAAGGTGGTGGCTGGGATTCTCCATTGAGCAAGTATGTAAATAATTTCAAATATAAGAATCTCTACAAAGCCAATTCCTATGAGTTGGAGGTGAAGTGTATTCCAGATTTCCAAACTCTAGAAGCTGCTGTACCACTCCATCTCTGACAGTGGCCGCTCCTCCACCCCTGAGCACTCTTTCCTCCCCTGCTTGGGTTAGGCAATTTGCTGCAATGTCTCACAGAACTCACAAACTGTACTTACAGTTAAGTGGTTTCTTAAGAAAACAGCAGGCTACATCTCAGGACCAGATTCAGGAAACAGGTAGGCAAAATCTGGAAGGTTCTCTCAAAGTGAACACATCCTTCTCTTGACCAGTGCAGGACAGCTCTCTCAGTTCCCCTTGGTCCATGAAAGCAAGCAAGCCCTTTTATCTAGCATGCACACCCCTTCTCAGCCATTCAGGTCTCTTCTCAGCCCCCGAAGGCCTCCTCTTGGCCATGCTTGCCCCTTTTCAGCCTTGCAAACCTTCTCTGCCTTCTGCCTCCGTGTTATCTGCCTCTTCACTGCTATCTCATCCAGTTCATAGCCAGTGTAGCAGTTTTATTCTGCTCTCTCTTACCTGCATTCTTAGCAGCAAGTTTCTGCTGTCACTACATATTCTGTCTGCCACCAGCCCCCTTCCAGGCCTCATGCTATCTTCAGTGTTACAGTCCTTGACCTGTGTTACAGCTCTTTTAGATTTCCTTACCTCCTCTCTCTCTGCTTTATTTTTCTCCTCTCTCCTTGCCACTCTTGCCTTTTCTCCTTTCTTTTTCTTCCTTAAACTTCTGCAGGGCTGGCCACATATACAAGCAAACTCCTTGTTGATTGCAAGGCATGAGCCTCCCTTCAGGGTCACAGACTGGCCAATGCCTTCAGTGGACCACAGTCACTTCATTCGCACAGTCTATAATCACTTCAAATGAGCCCTGGTGGTACAGAGGTTAAAGGCAGCTGGTCTGCTAACAGGAAGTTTGGCAGCTTGAACCCACTAGCCAACCTGTGGGAGAAAGATGTAGGAGGTTCCTTTAGCAAAGATTACAGCCTTGGAAACTCTATGGGACAATTCTACTCTGTCCTATAGGGTTGCCATGAATCGACTCCATAGCAATGGGTTTAGTTTTTTTTTTTTTTTTTTGGAATAGTCAACTACATTTACATAGTATATTGACCAATCCCTGTAAGATGTGTAAAATAGACCAAACACAGGGCAGGCTACAGCACAGGGCCAGACAAAGTATCAAACCATCAAGTCCTTTACAGTTTATCAAGCAATATCAATCATCCTGGACAAAAGTAACAAACCCTTTGGAGCAGAAAACTAGGGCAAAAGTAATTCTTCAGAGTTTACAGGAAGAAAAATCTCTCAAATTTTCCAAAGAACCAGGGCAAAAGACCACATAAAGGAACTCATTTCACCACAGCCAAGTAATCAAGCCTTGGGGTAAGGTGGAGCTGAATAAATCTAGGGAGGTGCACATAATGGGTATAATACAAGGACATTAGCTATGAGGAGACCTCAGGGGGTTGTGGGTTTGCTATAAGAAGTGAGACACAGAATGCCTCTCAAGTACCAGGGTACTGCCATGATGGCTATTCCCATAATGAGACCCCTGAACAACTCAACAGTAATCTTTGTGAAAAAGAGCCAAAATGTAGAGCTCTTTGTCAAACACAGGACATCACTGGTCAGATTACAAAAAGACTAAAAAAGTAAAAACTATGTTTCCTCTAATCCCCTGCATTCTTGACTCTGACAACTGGAGAGAGAGAAAAATGAGGCAAAACAAACAGTGAATGAATAACATCTCTCTGCTCCTTACTCCCTCATTCACCAATTTATCACCATTTGTAGAACCATGAGTTAGGCCTGACCTAGGAGAAGGAGAATTATTAGAAGTCAATTTGACGTGTGCATATAACAGTTCCCTCTTAGCTCAAGAACGTAACAATTCAAGTAATAACTTGGCCCCAATGAAATTCCTCTGAGAGTGCAAGCAAACTTGTGAAGACCTTCTCCCCACATGATTTTCTCACTTTTATAATATGGAAACTAGTTAATGTCTAATATTTAAACAAGGAATAGTGAAGCATATTATTTTTTAAAAAATTGTAAATGCAATTTCATGAACCCCACGTGTCTGTCAGTTTGTCGTACTGTGGGAGCTTGTGTGTTGCTCTGAGGCTGGAAGCTATGCCACCGGTATTCAGATACCAGCAGGGTCACCCATGGAGGACAGGTTTCAGCTGAGCTTCCAGACTAGGAAGAAGGACCCAGCAGTCTACTTCTGAAAAGCATTAGCCAGTGAAAACCTTATGAATAGCAGTGGAGCATTGTCTGGAAGATGAGCCCCCCAGGTTGGAAGGCACTCAAAAGATGACTGGGAAAGAGCTGCCTCCTCAAAGGAGAGTCAACCTTAATGAAGTGGATGGAGTAAAGCTTTTGGGACCTTCATTTGCTGACATGGCAGGACTCAAAATGAGAAGAACCAGCTGCAAACATCCATTAATAATTGGAACCTGGAATGTACGAAGTATGAATCTAGGAAAATTAGAAATCATCAAAAATGAAATAGAATGCATAAACAGTGATATCCTAGGCATTAGTGAGCTGAAATGGACTGGTATTGGCCATTTTGAGTCGGACAATCATATAGTCTACTATGCGGGGAATGACAACTCGAAGAGGAATGGTGTTCCATTCATCGTCAAAAAGAATGTTTCAAGATCTATCCTGCAGTACAATGCTGTCAGTGACAAGATAATATCCATACACCTACAAGGAAGACTGACTATTATTCAAATTTAAGCACCAACCACTAGGGCAAAAGATGAAGAAATAGAAGATTTTTATCAGCTGCTACAGCCTGAAATTGATCGAACATTCAATCAAGATGCACTGATAATTACTGGTGATTGGAATGCGAAAGTTGGAAACAAAGAAGCAGGATCAGTAGTTGGAAACTAAGGCCCTGGTCATAGAAAAAATGCCAGAGATCAAATGATAGAATTTTGCAAGACCAACGACTTCTTCATTGCAAATACCTTCTTTCACCAACATAAACAGCGACTATACACGTGGACCTCTCCAGATGGAACACACAGAAATCAAATTGACTACATCTGTGGAAAGAGACGATGGAAAAGCTCAAGAACAAGTCAGTCAGAACAAGGCCAGGGGCCAACTGTGGAGCGGACCATTAATTGCTCATACACAAGTTCAAGCTGAAACTGAAGAAAATCAGAGCAAGTCCAAGAGAACCAAAATATGACCTTGAGTATATCCCACCTGAATTTAAAGACCATCTGAAGAATAGATCTGATGCATTGAACACTAGTGACTGAAGACCAGACAAGTTGTGGAATGACATCAAGGACATCATCCGTGAAGAAAGCAAGAGGTCACTGAAAAGACAGGAAAGAAAGAAAAGACCAATACGGATGTCAGAGGAGACTCTGAAACTTGCTCTTGAGCATTAAGCAGCTAAAGCAAAATGAAGAATTGATGAAGTAAAAGAACCGAACTGAAGATTTCAAACGTCTCTCGAGAAGACAAAGTAAAGTATGATAATGACATGTGCAAAGAACTGGAAATGGAAAACCAAAAGGGAAGAACACACTCAGCGTTTCTCAAGCAGAAAGGACTGAAGAAAAAATTCAAGCCTCTAGTTGCAATAGTGAAGGATTCTATGGGGAAAATATTAAACGACACAGGAAGCATCAAAAGAAGATGGAAGGAATACACAGAGTCATTATACCAAAAAAGAATTAGTCGATATTCAACCATTTCAAGAGGTGGCATATGATCAGGAACCGATGGTACTGAAGGAAGAAGTCCAAGCTGTGCTGAAGGCATTGGTGAAAAACAAGGCTCCAGGAATTGATGGAACATCAATTGAGATGTTTCAACAAACAGATGCAGCACTGGAGGTGCTCTCTCTTCTATGCCAAGAAATATGGAAGACAGCTTCCTGGCCAACTGACTGGTAGAGATCCATATTGATGCCTATTCCCAAGAAAGGTGATCCAAGCAAATGTGGAAATTATAGAACAATATCATTAATATCACACACAAGCAAAATTTCCTGAAGATCATTCAAAAACGGCTGCAGCATTATGTCGACAGGTAACTTCCAGAAATTCAGGCTGGTTTCAGAAGAGGACGTGGAACCAGGGATATCATTGCTGATGTCAGATGGATCCTGGCTGAAAGCAGAGAATTCTAGAAGGATGTTTACCTGTGTTTTATTGACTATGCAAAGGCATTCGACTGTGTGGATCCTAACAAACTATGGATAACACTATGAAGAATGGGGATTCCAGAACACTTAATTGGGTTCATGAGGAATCTTTACATAGATCAAGAGGCAGTTGCTTGGATAGAAAAAGGGGATACTGATTGGTTTAAAGTCATGAAAGTTGTGCGTCAGGGTTGTATTCTTTCACCATACCTATTTAATCTGTATGCTGAACAAATAATCGGAGAAGCTGGACTATATGAAGAACAGGGCAATCTGGACTGTATGAAGAAGAACAGGGCATCAGGACTGGAGTAAAACCCATTAACAACCTGTGTTATGCAGATGACACAACCTTGCTTGCTGAAAGTGAAGAGGACTTGAAGCACTTATTAATGAAGATCAAAGACCACAGCCTTCAGTATGGATTACACTTCAACATAAAGAAAACAAAAATCCTCACAACTGGACCAATGAGCAACATCATGATAAACGGAGAAAAGATTGAAGTTGTCAAGGATTTCATTTCACTTGGATCCACAATCAACAGCCATGGAAGCAGCAGGCAAGAAATCAGTGGATCCATTGCGTTGGGTAAACCTGCTGCAAAGGACCTCTTCAAAGTGTTGAAGAGCAAAGATGTCACCCTGAAGACTAAGGTGTGCCTGACCTAAACGGTGGTATTTTCAATCACATCATATGCATGTGAAAGCTGGACAATGAATAAGGAAGACCGAAGAAGAGTTGATGCCTTTGAATTGTGGTGTTGGCAAAGAATATTGAATATATCATGGACTGCCAAAAGAATAAACAAATCTGTCTTGGAGGAAGTGTGACCAGAATGCTCCTTAGAGGCAAGGATGGTGAGACTGCGTCTTACATAATTTGGACATGTTGTCAGGAGGGATCAGTCCCTGGAGAAGGACATCATGCTTGGCAGAGCACAGGGTCAGTGGAAAAGAGGAAGACCCTCATCGAGGTGGATTGACACAGTGGCTGCAACAATGAGCTCAAGCATAACAACGATTGTGAGGATGGCGCAGGACTGGGCAGTGTTTCGTTCTGTTGTGCATAGGGTCACTATGAGTTGGAACCGACTCGATGGCAACTTACAACAACAACAACAATTTCAAGAAGAAAAACAACGTGTTATAAGCCTTCCAAATTATCAGATGGAAACTCTTTAAAATAAAGAAAACACAGGTCAGAGAGTTCAAAGTTAGAGAAAACTAAAGCATTAAAAATAGAAAACAAACCAAAAATAAGGTGATAGAGTGACATAACAATGTTCAAATGTATTTATGACATCAAAGGTATAAAAGGAGAAACTAAGCTTTTAAAAGGATTAAGATATATATCAGTTTGAATAAAATCAAAGAAACCTATATGAAATTCATGTAAAGAATAAAAGCGACTCTGAAAAGTTGAAAGTAAAGGATTTTGCATGAGGAAAAAAAAAAGATGCATCATGATATTCTACTGGGCGAAGTTAAATTGAAAACAGAGTCATTAACTGATTTACAAAGTCACTTTTAACAAGTTCTCAATGGGGAATTAATTGTAATAAATCTTTACCATAAAGTGAGTCCAATTAAACTCTCATTTAAAAGGACAAAAATGCTACTGTCAAATAAGAGTGAGAGAGCATACTATTTACAGATGTTTGCTGAAAGAAACATAGCTCAATATCTCTACCCAGCCAAAGGGAGAAATTCAAAATAGAAGGAAAGAATAAGATTTAAAAAATAATTGACAAAGAAACTAGAAAATACTGACACCTTGTAGGAAGTATTAAAATTTAAATAAGAGTGCTGCTAAACAAAAGGTTGGCTGTTGAGTGCCCCGGAGGCACCTTGGAAAAAAGCGTGGTGGAGGCGGGGCCAAGATGGCGGACTAGGTGGACGTTACCGCGGATCCCTCTTGCAACAAAGATTCGGAAAAACAAGTGAATCGATCACATACATAACAATCTACGAACTCTGAACAACAAACACAGATTTAGAGACGGAGAACGAACAAATACGGGGAGACAGCGATTGTTTTCAGAGCCAGGAGCCAGCGTACCAGCGGATTTTCTAGAAAAACTAGTTTCCCAGTGATGGCTCGGAGACAGCAGTCCATATCAAACCACATAAAGAAGCAGACCATGACAGCTTCTCCAACCCCCCAAACAAAAGAATCAAAATCTTTCCCAAATGAAGATACAATCCTGGAATTATCAGATACAGAATATAAAAAACTAATTTACAGAATGTTTAAAGACATCACAAATGAAATTAGGCTAACTGCAGAAAAAGCCAAGGAACACACTGATAAATATTTTGAAGAACTCAAAAAGATTATTCAAGAACATAGTGGAAAAATTAATAAGTTGCAAGAATCCATAGAGAGACAGCATGTAGAAATCCAAAAGATTAACAATAAAATTACAGAATTAGACAACGCAATAGGATGTCAGAGGAACAGACTCGAGCAATTAGAATGCAGACTGGGACATCTGGAGGACCAGGGAATCAACACCAGCATAGCTGAAAAAAAATCAGATAAAAGAATTAAAAAAAAAGAAGAAACCCTAAGAATCATGTGGGACTCTAACAAGAAAGATAACTTGCAAGTGATTGGAGTCCCAGAACAGGGAGGGGGACAGAAAACACAGAGAAAATAGTTGAAGAACTCCTGACACAAAACTTCCCTGACATTATGAAAGACGAAAGGATATCTATCCAAGATGCTCATCGAACCCCATTTAAGATTGATCCAAAAAGAAAAACACCAAGACATATTATCATCAAACTTGCCAAAACCAAAGATAAACAGAAAAATTTAAAAGCAGCCAGGGAGAAAAGAAAGGTTTCCTTCAAGGGAGAATCAATAAGAATAAGTTCAGACTACTCAGCAGAAACCATGCAGGCAAGAAAGGAATGGGACGACGTATACAGAGCACTGAACGAGAAAAACTGCCAACCAAGGATCATATATCCAGCAAAACTCTCTCTGAAATATGAAGGAGAAATTAAGATATTTGCAGATAAACACAAGCTTAGAGAATTTGCCAAAACCAAACCAAGGCTGCAAGAAATGCTAAAGGAGATTGTTTGGTCAGATGACCAATAATACCAGGTACCAGCACAATACAAGGTCACAAAACAGAACATCCTGATATCAACTCAATTAGGGAAAGCACAAAAACAAACAAATTAAGATTAATTCTAAAAAATAAATAATTAACAAAATAATACACATAACAGGGAATCATGGAAATCAATAGATAAACGATCACAATAATCAAAAAGAGGGACTAAATACAGGAGGCATTGAACTGCCAGATGGAGAGTGATACAAGGCGATATAGAACGATACAAGTTAGGTTTTTACTTAGAAAAATAGGGGTAAATAATAAGGTAACCACAAAAAGGAATATCAACTCTATAACTCAAGAAAAAAGGCAAGAAAAACGTAATGATTCAACTAACATAAAGTTAAACATTATGAAAATGAGGATCTCACAATCTACTAAGAAAAAGTCTCAGCACAAAAAAGTATGCGGAAAAATGAAATGGCCAACAACACACATGAAAAGGCATCAAAATGACAGCACAAAAAATCTTATTTATCTACAATTACGCTGAATGTAAATGGACTAAATGCACCAATAAAGAGACAGAGAGTCACGGACTGGATAAAGAAACACGATCCATCTATATGCTGCCTACAAGAGACACACCTTAGACTTAGAGACAGAAACAGACTAAAACTCAAAGGATGGAAAAAAATATACCAAGCAAACAACAAGCAAAAAAGAAGAGGAGTAGCAATATTAATTTCTGACAAAATAGACTTTAGACTTAAATCCACCACAAAGGATAAAGAAGGACACTATATAATGATAAAAGGGACAATTGATCAGGAAGACATAACCATATTAAATATTTATGCACCCAGTGACAGGGCTGCAAGATACATAAATCAAATTTTAACAGAACTGAAAAGTGAGATAGACACCTCCACAATTATAGTAGGAGACTTCAACACACCACTTTCGGAGAAGGACAGGACATCCAGTAAGAAGCTCAATAGAGACATGGAAGACCTACTTACAACAATCAACCAACTTGACCTCATTGACTTATACAGAACTCTCCACCCAACTGCTACAAAATATACTTTTTTTTCTAGTGCACATGGAACTTTCTCTAGAATAGACCACATATTAGGCCATAAAACAAATCTTTGCAGAGTCCAAAACATTGAAATATTACAAAGCATCTTCTCAGACCACAAGGCAATGAAATTAGAAATCAATAACAGAAAAACTAGGGAAAAGAAATCAAATACTTCGAAAATGAACAATACCCTCCTGAAAAAAGACTGGGTTATAGAAGACATCAAAGAGGGAATAAGGAAATTCTTAGAAAGCAACGAGAATGAAAATACTTCCTATCCTAACCTCTGGGACACAGCAAAAGCAGTGCTCAGAGGCCAATTTATATCAATAAATGCACACATACAAAAAGAAGAAAGAGCCAAAATCAGAAAACTGTCCCTACAACTTGAACAAATAGAAAGTGAGCAACAAAAGAACCCATCAGGCACCAGAAGAAAACAAATAATAAAAATTAGAGCTGAACTAAATGAATAAGAGAACAGAAAAACAATTGAAAGAATTAACAAAGCCAAAAGCTGGTTCTTTGAAAAAATTAACAAAATTGATAAACCATTGGCTAGACTGACTAAAGAAAAACAGGAAAGGAAACAAATAACCCGAATAAGAAACGAGAAGGACCACATCACAACAGAACCAAATGAAATTAAAAGAGTCATTTCAGATTACTACGAAAAATTGTACTCTAACAAATTTGAAAACCTAGAAGAAATGGATAAATTCTTGGAAAAACACTACCTACCTAAACTAACACATTCAGAAGTAGAACAACTAAATAGACCCATAACAAAAAAAGAGATTGAAACGGTAATCAAAAAGCTTCCAACAAAAAAAAGCCCTGGCCCGGACGGCTTCACTGCAGAATTCTACCAAACCTTCAGAGAAGACTTAACACCACTACTACTGAAGGTATTTCAAAGCATAGAAAAAGACGGAACACTACCCAACTCATTCTATGAAGCCACCATCTCCCTGATACCAAAACCAGGTAAAGACATTACAAAAAAAGAAAATTATAGACCTATATCCCTCATGAATATAGATGCAAAAATCCTCAACAAAATTCTAGCCAATAGAATCCAACAACACATCAAAAAAATAATTCAACCTGATCAAGTGGGATTTATACCAGGTATGCAAGGCTGGTTTAATATCAGAAAAACCATTAATGTAATCCATCACATAAATAAAACAAAAGATAAAAACCACATGATCTTATCAATTGATGCAGAAAAGGCATTTGACAAAGTTCAACACCGATTTATGATAAAAACTCTTACCAAAATAGGAATTGAAGGAAAATTCCTCAATATAATAAAGGGTATCTATGCAAAGCCAACAGCCAATATCACTCTAAATGGAGAGAACCTGAAAGCAATTCCCTTGAGAATGGGAACCAGACAAGGATGCCCTTTATCACCGCTCTTATTCAACATCTTACTTGAAGTCCTAGCCAGGGCAATTAGGCTAGACAAAGAAATAAAGGGCATCCAGATTGGCAAGGAGGAAGTAAAGCTATCACTATTTGCAGATGACATGATCGTATACACGGAAAACCCTAAGGAATCCTCCAGAAGACTACTGAAACTAATAGAAGAGTTTGGCAGAGTCTCAGGTTATCAAATAAACATACAAAAATCACTTGGATTCCTCTACATCAACAAAAAGAACACCGAAGAGGAAATAACCAAATCAATACCATTCACAGTAGCCCCCAAGAAGGTAAAATACTTAGGAATAAATCTTACCAAGGATGTAAAAGACCTATACAAAGAAAACTACAAAGCTCTACTACAAGAAATTCAAAAGGACATACTTAAGTGGAAAAACATACCCTGCTCATGGATAGGAAGACTTAACGTAGTAAAAATGTCTATTCTACCAAAAGCCATCTATACATATAACGCACTTCCGATCCAAATTCCAATGTCATATTTTAAGGGGATAGAGAAACAAATCACCAATATCATATGGAAGGGAAAGAACCCCCGGATAAGCAAAGCATTACTGAAAAAGAAGAAGAAAGTGGGAGGCCTCACTCTACCTGATTTCAGAACCTACTATACAGCCACAGTAGTAAAAACAGCCTGGTACTGGTACAACAACAGGCACATAGACCAATAGAACAGAATTGAGAACCCAGATATAAATCTATCCATGTATGAGCAGCTGATATTTGATAAAGGACCAGTGTCAGTTAATTGGGGAAAAGATAGTCTTTTTAAGAAATGGTGCTGGCAAAACTGGATATCCATTTGCAAAAGAATGAAACAGGACCCATACCTCACACCATGCACAAAATCTAACTCCAAGTGGATCAAAGACCTAAACATAAAGACAAAAACGATAAAGATCATGGAAGAAAAAATAGGGACAACCCTAGGAGCCCTAATACAGGGCATAAACAGAATACAAAACATTACCAAAAATGATGAAGAGAAACCAGATAACTGGGAGCTCCTAAAAATCAAACACCTATGCTCATCTGAAGACTTCACCAAAAGATTAAAAAGACCACCTACAGATTGGGAAAGAATATTCAGCTATGACATCTCCGACCAGCGCCTGATCTCTAAAATCTACAGGATTCTGTCAAAACTCAACCACAAAAAGACAAACAACCCAATCAAGAAGTGGGCAAAGGATATGAACACACATTTCACTAAAGAAGATATTCGGGCAGCCAACAGATACATGAGAAAATGCTCCCGATCATTAGCCATTAGAGAAATGCAAATTAAAACTACGATGAGATTCCATCTCACACCAACTAGACTGGCATTGATCCAAAAAACACAAAATAATAAATGTTGGAGAGGCTGCGGAGAGATCGGAACTCTCATACACTGCTGGTGGGATTGTAAAATGGTACAACCACTTGGGAAATCCATCTGGCGTTATCTTAAACAGTTAGAAATAGAACTACCATACAACCCAGAAATCCCACTCCTTGGAATATACCCTAGAGATACAAGAGCCTTCACACAAATAGATATATGCACACCCATGGTTATTGCAGCTCTGTTTACAATAGCAAAAAGCTGGAAGCAACCAAGGTGTCCGTCAACGGATGAATGGGTAAATAAATTATGGTATATTCACACAATGGAATACTACGCATCGATAAAGAACAGTGACGAATCTCTGAAACATTTCATAACATGGAGGAATCTGGAAGGCATTATGCAGAGCGAAATTAGTCAGAGGCAAAAGGACAAATATTGTATAAGACCACTATTATAAGATCTTGAGAAATAGTAAAAACTGAGAAGAACACATACCTTTGTGGTTACGAAGGGGGGAGGGAGGGAGGGAGGGAGAGGGTTTTTTATTGATCAATCAGTAGATAAGAACTGCTTTGGGTGAAGGGAAAGACAACACTCAATACAAGGAAGGTCAGCCCAATTGGTCTGGACTAAAAGCAAAGAGGTTTCCGGGTTAAAATGAATGCTTCAAAGGTCAGCGGAGCAGGGGCTGGGGTCTGGGGAACATGGTTTGAGGGGACTTCTAAGTCAATGGGCAAAATAATTCTATTATGAAAACATTCTGCATCCCTCTTTGAAATGTGGCGTCTGGGGTCTTAAACGCTAACAAGTGGCCATCTAAGATGCATCAATTGGTCTCAACCCACCTGGAGCAAAGGGAAATGAAGAACACCAAGGTCACACAACAACTAAGAACCCAAGAGACAGAAAGGGCCACATGAACCAGAGACCTACATCATCCTGAGACCAGAAGAACTAGTTGGTGCCCGGCCACAATCGATGACTGCCCTGTCAGGGAGCACAACAGACAACTCCTGAGGGAGCAGGAGATCAGTGGGATACAGACCCCAAATTCTCATAAAAAGACCATACTTAATGGTCTGACTGCGACTAGAGGAATACTGGCGGCCATGCTCCCCAGACCTTCTGTTGGCACAGGACAGGAACCATCCCCGAAGACAACTCATCAGATGTGAAAGGGACTGGTCAGCAGGGGGGAGAGAGATGCTGATGAAGAGTGAGCTAATTAAATCAGGTGGACACTGGAGAGTGTGTTGGCAACGCTTGACTGGAGGGGGGATGGGAAGATAGAGAGAGAGGGAAGATGGCAAAATTGGCATGAAATGAGAGACTGAAAGGGTTGACTCAATAGGGGGAGAGCAAGTGGGAGAAGGGAGTAAGATGTATGTAAACTTACATGCGACAGACTGATTGGAATTGTAAATGTTCACTTGAAGCTTAATAAAAGTTAATTAAAAAAAAAGTTAGAAACAAAAAAGAGAGAAAAAAAAGCATGGTGATCTACTTCTGAGAAATCAGTCTGCTTGAATACACATGGGGTTGCTATAAATCTGAATCAGCCCTATGGTACATAGTGTACTGGATTTTCAAAAAAATATATAAACTTCAGGTGCCACACACCAGCCTTTACATCCGCACATCATGCGCCAGCTTGTGTGTATGTTCTCTGATCCTCTTCATATTATATTTCAAGTTAACTCCTTCTCCCCACTTGTACACTCCAACTTTTCTCATCAACTCACTCTGTTCGATATTTATTCCTCACCATTTCACTGAAACCAGTCTTGTTGAAATCAATAATCTCCTTGTTTTAAAATCCACTCTTAATCTCCATATTTATGCCTCTTTCAAAGAAAGATGATCCAACTAAATGCGGAAATCCTGGAACAATATCATTAATATTACGCACAAGTAAAATTTTGCAGACGATCATTCAAAAGCGGCTGAAGCAGTACATAGACAGGGAACTGCAAGAAACTCGATCTGGATTCAGAAGAGGATGTGGAACAAAGGATATCGTTGTTGATGTCAGATGGATCTTGGCTGAAAGCAGAGAATACCAGAAAGATGTTTACCTGTGTTTTATTGACTATGCAAAGGCAATCGACTGTGTGGATCATAACAAATTACATAGAACATTGCAAAGAATGGGAATTCCAAGAACACTTAATTGTGGTCATGAGGAACCTTACATAGATCGAGAGGCAGTCATTTGAACAGAGCAGGGGGATACTTTGTTGTTTAACGTCAGGAAAGGTGTGCACCAGGGTTGTAGCCTTTCATCATACTTATTCAATCTGTATGCTGAGCAAATAATCCGAGAAACTGGACTGTATAAAGAACAACAAAGCATCAAGATTAGAGAAAGAGTCATTAAGAACCTCCAATACGGAGGTGACACAGTTTTGCTTGCGGAAAGTAAAGAGCACTTGAAGCACTTATTAATGAAGATCAAAATCCACGGCCTTCAGTATGGATTACAACTCAACATAAAGAAAACAAAAATCCTCACAACTGGACCGATAAGCAACACCATAATAGATGGAGAAAAGATTGAAGCTGTCCAGGTTTTCATTTTACTTGGATCCACAATCAACACCCATAGAGGCAGCAGTCAAGAAACGAAAGGACAGTTGCATTGGGCAAATCTGCTGCAAAAGACCACTTTGAAGTGTTAAAAAGCAAATAAGTCGCCCTGAAGACTAAGGTATGGCTGACCCAAACTATGTTGTTTTCAATCACGTCATTTGCGTGAGAAAGCCAGACAATTAATAAGGAAGCCCAAAGAAGAAATGACTCCTTAGAATTCTGGTGTTGGTGAAGAATATTGAATACACTATGGACTGACAAAAGAATGAACAAATCTTTCTTGGAAGAAGTACAGCCAGAATGCTCCTTAGAAGCAAGGATGGCAAGACTGTGTCTCACATACTTTGGACATATTATCAGGAGGAACCAGTCCCTGGAGAAGGAGATCAGGCTTGGTAAAGAGGGTCAGTGAAAAAGAAGATCCTCAAAGAGATAGGGGTTGACACACTGGCTGCAATAATGGGCTTCAGCATAACAACGATTGTGAGAATGGCGCAGGAGCGGGCAGTGTTTTGTTCTGTTGTACATTTGGTTGCTGTGAGTCAGAACCAACTCAAAGGCACTTAACAACAACAACAACTTAGTCATGTTGACTCCTTTTTTCACGGTCAATATCTATACTTTCCCCACTTCACCTGGCCCACTCCACTTCAGCCAGCTTGCTCTTCTACTCTCTGAAACAAAGGAAGTGGTCCCATCTTCTGGAACTGAGGGAGCAGCAGCAGCCACACCAGCTTCTGAACTGCCCTCAGGGTTTTCTTTCCATTTTTTGAACCTCAGACCTAATTTGAAGGAAACTGAATTTTGCCACAATCACACGTGTTTGGAGGAAGACTAAATTCCAGATAAGAATGAAGTCCAGCAAACGCTTGACTTTAACCTCAGCAGCAATCACAGCAATATACTGAACTCCTGACCTACGGAATCGTGAGATAATGGTTGTTGCTGTTGTTGGGTGCTGTCAAGTCAATTCGACTCTTAGTGATTCCACGTGAAAGGGTAGAACTGCCCTCGTAGGGTTTTCGTGGCTGTAACCTTTACAGAGGCAGATGGCCAGGTCCTTCTCTAATGGACTGCCTGGGCAGCTTCAAATCCCCAACATTTAGGGCTCCTTTGAGACAATGGTGCCAAAAAAAACAAACCCGTCGTCATCTGAGTCAATTCCAAATCATAGCGACCCTATAGTTATTTTAAGTAACTGATGTGGTAATTTATCATGTAGCAGTAGAAAACTTTTACATGTTTATGTTGATAGGCTAGAGACAGAGAGAGGAAAATGAAGAGGGGGAGGAGGAGGAGGAGGAGGTAAAGAAGCAGGAAAAGAAGACAAGGAGGAGGAACAAGGAGAAGAAGGAAGAGGAGGAGACATGTGAAGAGGTGAGAGAAGAGAAATTTATTTAAATGGCAAAAATGGAATGAACAACTAGTATTCCCTTGCCCCTACGCAGGGAGGGTCTACCTTGGAGTAAGCACCTGATAGACGATATAAATCCACTTCCGTCGATTTTCTAATTTCTCCACAACTTTCATAGAAAGACTTTCATGGATTACTGGGAATGATTTTGCATTTACAGAAAGACATTTTATGAGCCATGTGAAATGCAAGCAGCATCAACTAATATTCAAACTCAGGCAAATTGATCTGTTTCGACAAAAAATGAAAGCAGGGCCAAGTTGGATTTATTGAGAAATGAATATTATTTATTGATGTGAGGCATAAATATGGTTATGTATTCCTCATAGGCAATTAAACTCCCAAAATATTTACCTAATTTGATTGTTGCTTTATAAGTTGGATGTATCATTAATATTTTGAATTAATAATTCCATTATGTCCTCAAGTCTTTACTGTTATAACAGCAACAGAAAAGACGGCTCTGGTTAATTAAAAACTACTTTCACAAAAGCTATGATACAGGCACAATATGGTGTAATTTTCTGAATAGAAAGGCTCATAGATTAAGTTTCTACTTTCATTCATTTCCTGGAAAGAAATGTTTTCAGAAACGAATAATTCCTGGAATCAGAATGCTGTCTTCTTACTTGGCTACCTTCTGCTTATTGTTGTTCAGGTAAAACATGTCAGTAAAGCTTTTCTAGCCCCCAGGTCTAGATTAGGTTCTGTTTGAAGGGTGTATATGCCATGTGAAATTGCCCTGCCTTACACTCTCTTCCAATAAATTTAAGTTGCTTATTTTCGTGACGCTTTCACTCACCAAGCTACAAGGGTCTTCAAGACAAAAGACTGAATTTTGACACAGATATACACTCCTTATATTTTTTTAACAAGTATGATTTTTTCATTCGAATAATAATGTCTATCATCATTTACTTTTAATTTTAACCACATACATTTATCCTTCCCATTTACTAGGCATATATTGTCAGTGAACAACCTGTAGTAGGTTGTGGACATAGAAAAAGAATACTACATAAATCCGACATTCTATTATTGTTGTTGTTAGCTGCCATGGAGTCAGCCCCGCGACTCATGACGATCCCATGCGCAATGAAACCAAACTGTACCCAGTCCTGTCATTGTTGTTGGGTGCTATGGAGTCAATTTTGGACCCATAGACACCCCATGTGACAGAGTAGAACTGACCCATAGGGTTTCCTAGTCTGTAATCCATTTTTTTAATCTTTAGAGTAGCAGATTACCAGGTTTTTCTCCCGCGGAACCTCTGGGTGGGTTTGAACTGCCAACTTTTCAGTTAGCAGCTAAACCCTTCGTCGTTGAACCACTTAGTCTCGTAGTGTCATTAAACTCTGAACCAAATTATCAGCCCGAATAATCAGCTCATCTTATGTTCCGGGTAACATCCACTCCAATCTACTTGCTTCAAACAGTCTCTGTTTCATGGGATTCCCTAATTGTACTCTTAGATTATGGTTAGTCCAGTAAATGATTTCAGATCCATTTGAAATCAGATGTAATACAAAAATTAAGATCTGGGTTTAGAGAAATGAAGACTATCGCATCCAAATAAAATGCATTCTTTGATTTGTAAACCAGCTAAGTTGAACTAACATTTTGGTAACATTTCATCCTGTTTGTCACTCTATTTTACAAACATAAGGAGTTCCCTTGGAATGATTTTGTGGATCCTTGCTGCGTTTAAAACTTCAATTAAGTGACTACCATTCTATTTTCCTATGAGAACGAGTTTAATTTCTTCAATTTTTCTTCATAATTCACCCCTATGAGTATAGGAACATATTGCTTGGAATAACTTTGCATCCCAGAAGGAGCAATTATATATTTCCTCATGTGGCTGATACTGCATGCAGTCTATTGATGAGCAGTAACTCGTGCCTTGTAATTCCTTTAATTTTGTTTATATTCTTCTGGGATGGGAGCCAGGTTTTTCTTGGCTTTAGCACACTCAGTAATGGCTAGGCAGAGGAGTTTTTTTTTTTTTTTTTTTTTTTTTGGTGTATTCTTAGGTATTGCCAGCTTTAACACCTTCTTCTTTTGCAGTATTTTCTGTCGCTGTCTATTAATTTGCCAGTAATAAATTTTCTGCATTTATCACCATCTTGATTCTCCATTTACCCACCAACCTTCCCTATTACATTACATTGAAATGTAAGTTCATTTGTTCCCTTTTTAAATAGCCTGGGTTTGGAACTACAAATTAAAACTTCTTAAGAGAAAAACTGGCCAAGAGGCCATATTTTGGAAATGCTGTGTTTACTACGTTAGTCAAAAATTTACATACTATTGGTATGCTCCATTCGTCCTAGCATCTGTTACCCAATTTCTCGAATACAAATGAGCACATTTTAATTTTCACTGACTGTTCTCCTGACACACTGAGTGATAGCTGGCATTGTGATCTCTGCTTTACACAGAGCAGCATGCCATTTTCATTTTCACTCTGGGTATGACTGGGCTATAATTTGTATGCTAACTTTCTCATTATACGTGTCTTTTGGAATAGGGTGATAAGTTTGAGAAGCACCCTCATTCTTAAAAAGAGTAAGGAGAATGGAGATGAAGAAGTTGGTACATTTGCCAGAGTCCATGGGTTTTAAAAATAATAAAAACATTTTTTTCTTGCATAAATTTCCTCTTCCTGATATTGTAGACAAGTGTTGATACGAAAAAATGTAGTACTTTCTTTTGTTCTTTCTTTCAACTTGATTCTGTCTACTGAATGTGCACCCTTTGTTGCTGTTTTTTCCATGTATAAATCATTTACAGACTAGTTGCGTGCATAGCCAATATTTATGAATTTGATTATCAAATTTTTGCCTAATTTGTATTTACGTCCTTTTAAATTAACTTAAACAACATGGTATTTTTGTCATCCGTGAAAAAACCGTTGATGTTGAGTAGCTTTCAACTTATGACAACCCCATGTATTTCAAAGTAGAACTGTGCTCCATGAGGTTTTAAATGACTGATATTTCAGAAGAACCTTTCTGGGTCTTTCTTCGGAGGCACACCTGGGTGGACTGGAAACTCCAGCATTTCAGTTGGCAGTCAAGCACGTTAAACTTTTACACCACCCAAGGATTCTATTTTTGGCACAGCTTTCATTGTATCCATTGTATGATTAAGTTTAACATTTGTGATTCTATAATTGTAAAGCATTCTAAATGAGTCTTGTGGCATTTCCTTTCTTTGAACTAAACCTCTGAGGAACAGAGATTCTGTAGTGAACTCCAATAACAGCAAAATGCTCTCTGCTCAAAGTAGCCCAGCAATTCTAGTTGAAAAATTGCACATAGCTGATAAGCTGACAGATCATGAACTATGTTTCCTTAGAAAAAGACGTAAGTTCATCATATCTACTGAAAATACCTTTCTTAATAAGTGCACTAATTTTATAATGAAATATATTAAATGTACTAGAGTAGACACACATGCACACACACATGCAAGCATGCATTCCTATATGTGATATGGACATTTAAAGAACAATATATATTGCAGACTCTTACTCATTTACCCATAATCCAAAAAATTTAGACGTGCAAGACTACCAATATCTTTAAAATCTATTTGTGCCCTTAAGTGATTGCATTTTCCTAACAAGAATTATTCACTTTCTTGAATATTTTATTTATTATCCTACTTTTCTTAATACGTTTAACACATAGGTGTATATCCCAACTTGCTCATAACAAAGTATCCTTTTGGACATTGTTGCATACATTCAGCTAGTATTTTGCTTAGCAATTTGCTATATTGATTATTGCAAGTGATCTGTAATTTTTTTCTTATCATATCTTTATCTGCTATCAGTATGAAGTATGTAATAAAAAAATAGACTCATAAAATAATGTCATCATTTTTTTCTAATTTTTCACATATATATAAAATGTGTTCCTTGAATGATTGCTATAACTCTAAATAAAAACAAAAACCTGTGGCTTGTGTTTTCTTTGTAGAAAAATAAAACAAAAACTACTACTTCAATGTATTTAATTGTTGCAGTCTATTTAAAATTTCTATTACGTTCCGTGTCAGCTTTATTAACTTATTTCTTCCTAGGAATTTGGTCATCTCCTGCATTGCATAACATTGTTTGCAAATCCTTCTATTATCATTTTTAATTTCTGCAATAATTGTGCCACTGTTTCTTCTTTCCATTTCTAATACTGTTTATTGTTCTTGCATTTGTATTTGATCATTTACTTCAGCTTTCTAAAAGTTAATTAGCCTTGTCAAATAACTGAAATTATGCTTAATGATCCTATCTATGTTGTTGTTAGGTGTCATTGAATCAGTTCCAACTCAAAGCAACCCTATGTACAACAGAATGAAACACTGCCTGGTCCTGCACCATCCTCACAATTGTTGATATGCTTAAGCCCATTGTTGGAGCCACCGTGTCAATCCATCTCATTTAGGGTCTTCCTCTTTTCATTGACCCTCTACTATGCTAAGCATGACATCCTTCTCCAGAGACTTATCCCTTCTGAGGACATGTCCAAAGTATGCAAGATGTAGTCTTGCTATTCGTGCTTCTAAGGAGCATTCTGGTTGTACTTCTTCCAAGACAGATTTGTTCCTTCTTTTGGCAGTCTGTGGTGTATTCAGTATTCTTTGCCAACACCACAGTTCAAAGGCATCAATTCTCCTTTATCTTCTTTAGTCATCGTCCAGCTTTCATATGCACAGGAGGCAACTGAAAACACCATAGCTTGGCTCAAGCTCACCTTAGTCTTCAAAGTGATGCTTTGAACACATTAAAGAGGTCTTTTGCAGCAGATTTGCCCAACACAATGCATCTTTTGATTTCTTGACTGCTGCTTCCATGGGTGTTGATGGTGGATTCAAGTAAAATGAAATCCTTGACAATTTCAATCTTTTCCCTGTTTATCATGATGCTGCTTATTGGTCCACTTGTGGGGATTTTTGTTTTCTTTATGTTGAGGTGTAATTCACATTCAAGGCTGAGGTTTCTGATTTTCATCAGTAAGTGCTTCAAGTCCCCTTCCCTTTCAGCAAGCAAGGTTGTGTCATCTGCATGATGCAAGTTGTTAATGAGTCTTCCTCCATTTCTGATGGCCCATTCTTCATATAGTCCAGTTTCTCGGATTACTTGCTCGGCATACAGATTGAAAAAGTATAGTGAAAGGACATAACTTTGATGCACACCTTTCCAGCTTTAAACCATGCAATGTCCTGTTGTTCTGCTTGAATGACTGCCCCTTGATCTATGTACAGGTTTCTCATGAGCACAATGAAGTCTTCTGAAATTCCCATTCTTCTCAATATTATCCATAATTTGTTATGATCCACACAGTCGAACGCCTTTGCACACTCAATAAAACACAGGTAAACATCTTTCTGATATTCTCTGCTTTCAGCCAGGATCATCAGCAATGATATTCCTGGTTCTGTGTCCTCTTTTGAATCCGGCTTGAATGCCTGGCAGTTTCCTGTCAATACACTGTTGCAGCCGCTTTTGAATGATCATCAGCAAAATTTTACTTCCATGTGATACTAATGGTATTGTTAATTTTCCCATTCAGTGGGATCACCTTTCTTAGGAATAGGCACAAATATAGATCTCTTCCAGTCGGTGTCTTCCAAATTTCTTGGCATAGATGAGCGAGTACTTCCAGAGCTGCATCTGTTTGTTGAAACATCTCAGTTGGTATTCTGTCAATTCCTGGAGCCTTGTTTTTTGCCAATGCCTTTAGTGCAGCTTGGACTTCTTCATTCACTACCATTGGTTCCTGCTTATATGGTACCCCTTGAAAAGTTTAAACATCGACCAATTCTTTTTGGTGTAGTGACTCTGTGTTTTCCTTCTATCTTCTTTGATGCTTCCTCAGTCTTTTAATATTTTCCACATAGAATTCTTCAATACTGCAATGGAGGCTGGAATATTTCCTTCAGTTCTTTCAGCCTGAGAGATGCAGAGTGTGTTCTTCCCTTTTGATTTTCCATCTCCACGTCTTTGCGCATGCCATCATGATCCTTTATCTTCTTGAGCCACCTTTTGAAATCCTCTGTTCAACTCTTTTACTTCGTCATTTCTTCCTTTGGCTTTTGTTACTCAACGTTCAAGAGCAAGTTTCAGAGTCTCTTCTGACATCCATTTTCGTCTATCCTTTTTTTCCTGTCTTTTTAATGACCTTTTGCTTTCTTCATGTATAATGTCCTTGATGTCATTCCACAGCTCGCCTGGTTTTTGATCATTAGTGTTCCACACATCAAATCCGTTCTTGAGATATTCTCTAAATTCAGGTGGGATATACTCAAAGTTCTACTTTGGTTCTCATGGACTTGTTCTAATTTTCTTCAGTTTCAGCTTGAACTTGCATAAGAGCAATTGATGGTCTGTTCCACAGTTGGCCCCTGGCCTTGTTCTGAATGATGGTATTGAGCTTTTCCATTGTCTCTTTCCCCAGATGTAGTTGCTTTGATTCCTGTGTATGCAATCTGGCTAGGCCCATGCCTATAGTCATTGCCTATGTTGATGAAAAAAGGTATTTGCAATGAAGTTGTTGGTTTTGCAAAATTCTATCATGTGATCTCTGGCTTCATTTCTATCACCAAGGCCATATTTTCCAACCACTGAGCCTTTGTCTTTGTTTCCAACTTTCACATTCCAATCACCAATAATTATCAGTGCAATCCGATTGCATATTTGACCAATTTCAGGCTGCAGAAACTGGTAAAAATCTTCAATTTCTTCATCTTTGGCCTTAGTGGTTGACAGTAAATTTGAATAATAGTCGTAGTAACTGGTCTTCCTTGTAGGCTTATGAGTATTATCCTATCACTGACAGCATTGTGCTTCAGAATAGATCTTGAAATGCTCTTTTCGACAATGAATGCAATACCATTGCCCTTCAAGTTGTTGTTCCCGGCAGAGTAGACCATAAGATTGTCTGACTCCAAATGGCCAAAACCAGTCCATTTCAGCTCACTATGCCTAGGATATTAATGTTTACGGTTCCATTTCATTTTTGACCCCATCAAATTTTCTTAGATTCATACTTCATACATTCCAGGTTCTGATTATTAATGGATGTTTGCAGCTGTTTCTTCTCATTTTGAATCATGCCACATCAGCAAATGAAGGCCCTGAAAGCTTGACTCTCACCCACGTCATTAAGATCAACTCTACTTCAAGGAGGCATCCCTTCCCCAGCCATCTTTTGAGTGCCTTCCAACCCGAGAAGCTCTTCTTCCAGCACTATATCAAACAATGTTCCACTGCTATTCATAAGGTTTTCACTGGCTAATGCTTTTCAGAAGTAGACTGCTGGGTCCTTCTTCCTAGTCTGTCTTAGTCTGGAAGCTTATCTGTAACCTATCTGCCATGAGTGGCCCTGCTGGTATTTGAATACTGATGGCATAGCCTCCAGCATCACAGCAACACCCAAGCCCCCCCGCCGCTGTATGACAAACTGATAGACACACACTGTCTATTACATTCCAATAATATTCTGTTACTTTTGCTCTTATGCTTATTTTCTTTCTTCTTTTTCATTTTATGTTTTCTCTTATTCTAAATTGTTCATTTGAATGCTGGACTTATTTCATTCCATCTTATTTAATTAAATAAATGTATATGTCCTCAAAATCACTTCAGCTAAAAGCAAATTTCATTACAGAGTATTTGCGTCAACATTCAGTTCATATATTTTCAATTTTAATTATTATTTTTTCTTGGTTCTACAGGTTACTTAAAAAAAAACTGTTGTCATTGAGTCGATTCTGACTCATAGCAACCCGTAGAAGGGTATTTTATTATTTACTTCCTAATTGCATTACATGAGTATTCCCTAGTAATCTCTTTATTTCCATAACCAATTTAATGCATTTTGATCAAGAATGTGCTCTGTAAGACACTGATTCTTAGAAATATAATCAGGCTTACTTTTTTGCCTTGTGGCCTATCAATTTTTGTGAATATGCAATGTTTACTTGAAAAATAATACACATGCTCTATTTGTTGAGTACAGCGGTCTATTTATGTTTATTAGATCAAGATTCTTGCTGTTGTTTACGTATTCTCTATTTTTATTAGTTTTTAAACACCTTGTTAATATCTCTGACTCTAACAGTGGTTTTGCCTTTTTTTCCTTTCTTGGCATTTCTACAATGTTGGAGATATATATATACTTATATATATAATTCTTTAAAATATAGTGTTGGAGATATATATATGGCTATTATGAAGTATATGCATATTTAGAATTATTTTATTATGCTGATGACATACTTTGATTCTAAATACCACTTTTTAAAAGTGTGATTTATCTGTCATGAATATAAATGCTTCATCTATTTTTTTAGTATTTATCTAGCTTATGTTTTTTGCCCAATTTTAATTTCAAATTTTAAGTGTTTTAATCTTTACAGCCTAAAACTTATGCTCTTGCAAAGAACTTATAGCTGAATTTTTAAACATTGAATTTAACAAAATTGTTTTATCTGAATAATTTATTCATTTTACAATAATGAGGATTTTCAAAATATTAGGATTCATTCCTACAATCTTTTTATTTTTTACTTATTTATTTTTTTAAGTTCCTATTAATCCTGAGTCTCTTGGCTGTTTGTTTCTTGTTGTAGTTTGGATTTATTTTATTTATATATTTCTCAAATTTTATTTCTACACTACTAGTTTGAATTTAGGAAACCCTAGCTATGGCTGTTGACCAAAAGGTGGACAGTTTGAATCCACCAGGTGCTCTCTAGAAACCCTATGGGGGCAGCTCTACTGCTATGGAATCAACTCGACGGCAATGAGTTTGATTTTTCTTGGATACTTTGAATTTTATATAATCATTTTTTTAATCTTACTATGACAACCTTAGAAAATGTAACATGTATCATAACATACACTTAATTATCTTTACCTTACTTCCCAATAATATTAGAAATCCAAAATTTTTAATTCCAATACACCCTCCTGACTTATTTTTTGAGCTTTAGTTCTCCTATTATTTAAAAATCCAAACATTAGATGTGAATTTTATTGTTTCATATATACAAAAATTTTTGACTTACCAGTTTGATTAAAGTTTTTTCAACATTAATTCTTGCATTTGGGAGAAATATGGTAGGGTTATTTTCTTTATGAAGTTATTCTTTGGAAGGTCCTTTAGTTAAAGTCTACTGTTAATAAAATTTCTCAGTTCTTGTCTGCTTGAAAATGTGTTTAACTTGGCCTTATTTGGGAAACATAATTTCATCCGGTGTGGAATTCTGGAATGATAGCTATTTTTTTCAAATATTTTGAAAACATATTTATCTTCTTTTTTTGACATTGAAAAATATACAACAGAGGAAAACTACACGCTTTCTTTTGTACTCCTTACTATATTCTTTACCTCCAGAATCTATCATCATCTCTCACTTGGTTTTCTGTGATAAAATTCTAGTTGGTGTTGCTTAAACTCTTTGGCCTCCAATCCCTCTTCTCCAACTCTCAGAAACACATCCATAATCTATTATTACATAGGAACCAGATTGATCCCTTTAAAACATGTTAGATAACGTTAGATAAGTCATTCCTCTGTAAGAAACCCTCCAGAGAGCTCTCCCTTTTATGCTGAGTCAAAACCAAAATCAGTACAAAGATCTAGTCTACCTGGGCTTGCCCCATTAACTCCCTGACCTTATCTGTTTTTACTTTTTTTTTTTTTTTTTGCTAACTTTGCTTCAGGCACTTTTGCCTCCTTACTGTCCTTTGACCAAGCTAGGTACACTCCAACCTCAAAGCTACTTTTTGGTGAAACACACTTTCTCCAGACATTTAATGCTTAACCCGTTTGTTGCCTTCAGGTTTTTACTCAAATGCTACCTTCACATAGAATACTATCCTTATTTAAAATTGCAAACCTTACCCAATGCACCTAACCCGGCTCTATTATTATAACACTCATATGCTTATAAAACATAATGTAGTTATTTATTATATATATAATTTATTTTCTACATCTCTCTCTCTAGGTAATGTAAACTTCCTAAGGGCAAATTTTGTCTGTTTACTTCATGATATATGCCAGTAGTCTTGAGCAATGCCTGGCAGATTATATGTAATCATTAACCTGCTAATTAAATAAATTATTGTTGGGCTACAATTCTTATCTGTTTTTGCCACAATCAGAACTATTAAGGTTTTTTTTTTTTCGGGACATTGACTCTTAATTCACAGTTGAATAACTCATGTTAATAAATTCTTCTCATATAAAGCTTTATATCCCATTCACTCTTCTAATCCAACTCTATCAAGATAAGTTCTCACTTATGCTACGCCAATTCCTGATGGTGAATATTAGCTAGGTCCTATAGAAGAAACGGTTAAACTCTCACCCAGAGATGCCTTGAAGAGAGACTTGGCAAACAGCCTCTGAAAGGTCACAGCCTTGAAAACCCTATGGAGCATTTCTACTCTGCATACATATGGTCACCATGAGCAGAAATTTACTGCAGGGCAACTAACGACAACAACAATTCCTTTGTTGTGTACAGCATTTCTTTCTCTCGAGTAAAGACTACACTTCTCTGTCTGGGGTGCAGTGGCTGATAACCAGATTATTGGCCTGTAGAGAAGCAGGTTGGTGGAGATGGAAGAAAAGCAACATCTTGCAAAGACTTGCATTTATACTTTTCCAGGCAAAGTGTGTGTGTGTGTGTGTTTACCAAGCAGAGGGGGCTATTTCTACCAGCTAATTCAGGAAATTTAGGGACTGAAAAGGCATTTGGTCTTTCCCATCCCATGTCTCAGGTCTTATCAGAGGTCTCATATGAAGGCTCTAAATTTGACTTAGGAGATCGTTGAGCCTGAAAATTGTGCCTCATTTGCAGATCCATCACCCTGATGATCAGTTTCTAAACTTGTCAGCAAAGGCTGCCCCACAGTTGCAGGAGATGAGACACCCTTTAATGCCCTTTAATGCTGTCACAGAGGCTCTCTGGTATTCATAACATGCCTTGGCTTGGCAATTCACTGTCTTGAACCTGTTGTTTTTATTCTACAGGGCTTTTAATATTGTCAAAAGAAGTAATTTCATACTATACTCCAAGAAAAGGGGGGGGGAAGGAAAAGGGGAAAGGAGGCAGAGAAGGAGAAATATCAAAACAAAAAGGTACTTTAAAACTGGTCACAGCTTCTTAACAAGCTCAGCTGATTGCTCCATTTCGAAAGAGTTCTTTGGAGAGTCAGGCAATAGATTTGTCTTAGGACAGACCCTTAAGAAAGAAGAAGAATTTAACGGATGATTCCTTCCAATCTATTGTCTTTGTTGGAGACACACCCTAAGGTGATTTCCAGTGAGTCCCTTCCTTGTATAATCTCCTTATCTTGTTTGTGGTAATTTCCTTGATTAGGTTATATGACAATGGTAATAGGATGTTACTCTTGTGATTATGTTTCACTATATAAGACTCTTTTTTTCTTTTTTATAATTTTACTTATTTTGTTGTTGTTGAGAATATACACAGCAAAGATACATACACCAATCCAACAGTTTCTACATGTATCAGCTGGGGACATTGATTACATTTTTCAACTCTCTTAGGAGATGGCAGAGAGAAATTCTCCTGCTTGCCTTGAAGAAGCAAACAGCCATGTTATGAACTGCAATATAGAAAGCCACACATGGCAGGAAATGACATCCTCTGTGAACTTGAGGGTTGAGTAGTCAACGATAAATATTTTCAGTCATACAACTGCAAGGAAATTAATTCTGCTGACAGCCTGAGGAAGAGTGGAATCAAATATTCCCCCCAGTCGAGTCTATGGATGAGAATGCCTTCCAGCAGATACCTTGATTGCAACCTTGTGAGACCGTGAAGGGAGCGCCCAGCTAACGTGTGCCCCAACTCCTGACTCAGTGTAAAATAAATTTGTGAAAAAATAAGTTTTCCTTACTTTAAGCCACTAAGTTTGTGGTAATTTCTTACTTGGAAATAAAAACTAACACAGCATTCAATTAAAACCACTTGTGGTCCTTAACGCCCCTTCTTTTCTGATATTTTTGTTTGTTTGTTTGTTTTGATCTGGCCTTTCCAGGCAGGTATTGGAACTCTAGAACATTAGCTCCACACTGGTCCTGTCCATCTGGTCAGTGCACGGGTTCAGAGATCTCTGTCAATCACTGCTATGCGCAGGATGCCATGATCTGTAGCAGTGGTCTGTGGGACACAGTGATTGTCAGGATACTGCAAGCTGTTCTAAGGCCTAGAAATAGGGGTGTTGCAGATCAGAGATCACACTTAAAATGAGACCAGGAATTTTTTATTTTTATTTTTTTAATCCCTCCCTCTCCTGTCTTTCAACCGTCTGTATTATAAGAAGACAATGAAGAACCAAAAAAGACAAAAAAATACATCCTCAGATTATGATCATATTGGATAAAACAGCAGCCTAAATTTCCTGCTTTAAGATTAGAAGAAATATAATAATAACAAAAAGCTCTCTAAAAATCATTTAAGTATTTTAAAGCTTAAAATAATAGCGAAATTTAAAGTATTTTATAATTCCATGAAGAGTTTTGTTAGAAAAAATGTAAAATATGAAATATATTTTCTGTAATAAATTCTGCATAAATGTGCAATTTCATTATTTTTATCTGATTAGTAATTGGAAATAATTTTTTTTTTTTCCCCAAAATCTACACTGGTTTTTTTTTTTTTTAAATTTTATTTTTGGCTTTAAACAACAAACATTTATTAACTCAAAGATTATTGGATTCCAACTCCTAGTGATCCCAAGTTACAAAGTAGAACCACCCCATAGGGTTTTCAAGGCTGTGAACTTTCAGAAACAGATCACCAGGCCTGTCTTCCAAGGTGTCACTGGGTGTGTTCGAACTGCTAACCTTTCTATTATTAGCTGAGCGCTTAAGCATTTGTACCACCCAGGGATTCTGCTTTATTATTACCCGACATTAATTTACATCTTTTCTTTTTTGGGTATCTCCAAGGACTCACTTCCATTATTGATTTTTGTCTACATATTCGAACCTTTTTTTTCTCTCACCATCACTACCTGCAATCCAAATCTGAATTTTTTTTCTTCACTAAAAATATGCTTTAATATTTCCTTCAAATGCCAACTACGGGTACTAAATTCTGTTTGGCGGTTTTTGAAAATGACTTCATTTTTCTCTCACATGAACATGATGTTTTAGCACTGCATACAATTCTAGGTTGAGTCTCAAAACCTTGTGGGTAGTAAAGCCCAAGCCACTAGCTCTTGGATCCAATCACTCCCCAGGGCAGCTGTAGAAACTTTAGCTAGTGTCAAAGCTATGGCTTTTAGCTCTTTATTTACTCCTGAAATATGGGGATTTTCTTTTCTTTTGTGACTCCAGGCATTCATTTCAACAGACATTTTTGTTATATTTTATCTAGCACTATTTGTTTTGTGAGTATTACAGCAAAACCTAGTCTTTCACATCACACAACACAGTCACTGCAAAACTCTGTAATAAGATTTCTGTAAGGCTAAATCATGCCTAAATAGTTAGAACAAGGTCATTGAGATTATACTTGCATATAAAAGGATGTTGAAAATATTGCCTATAAATGGCCTGACATATCCTTTAAAAGTTTTCTCTTTTAAGCTATTGAAATTAGTCCCTGGTATGACAATTTCAGAATGCTTCTAATTGCCTGCCAGGTGATCCTACACTCAGCATCTAACTTTGACAAGAACACACCTTATATTCCATTTGCTTTCAAAACTTCAGGAAAAGATCACAACTCAAAATGCATTTTAAGTACAAATTAACCACCCGAATATGAAATCTCTGGGTAGAAGGATGTTTAGCTTTTACCTTGACAAGGTAATGAATGCCAAGATGTTTTTGAAAGAGCTTGTAAAATTTTGCATTCCCATCAGAATTTTATAACAGTCCCCATTGATCCACATCTTTGATAATTCTTGGTATTATCAGATATTTTAATTTTTGCAAAGTTAGCGGGTGAGTAATAGTATGTCATTGTTCTCTCACTGTGCATTTCTTACATTGCAACCCTTCATGAGGAAATTCGTTATAACTCTTCGGTAAAATGTCTGTTCATAATTTTGATAGTTATTTATTAGTTTATTTATATTTTTATTGATGTAGAACTTCATCTTTTTTGTATGTAAATCAATTGTACTGTATGGTTTACAAAATATTTTGTCATTATGTGATTTATCTGATCACTGTTTATTTGGCTACTTTGGATGAACCACAGTTCTTAATGGAATCAATAAATATGTAATCTTTAAGCTTAGCACTTACGTATTTTGTTTAAGAAACTATTTTCCCTCTTCAGATTTTATAGATAAAATATTAAATTCTATTTTTAAAATATAAGAAAAAATCCTTTCATATTTATACATTCAAGATTCTATTAGGATTTCATGTTGGTTTCACTCAACTAGACATTGCATCAGGAGAAAGAGGCAGGTCCCATGCCTAGCTGTTTTAGCAAATAGACAAGCTATATAGTTGATTGTAGTTCCCTGGATGGCACAAACGATTTCCTCTCATTTAACTGAAAGGTTGGCAATTTGAACCAATCCACAAAGAAGAAAGGCCTGACGATCTGCTTTTGTAAATATTACAGCCAAGAGATCCTATGGAGCTCTGTTCTACTCTGTAACGTGGGGTAACTGTAAGTTGGAGTTGATGGCAATTTTTTTTGTTTTGTTTTAATGGATTCGATTTATTATTCAAGTTATTTCCATATTATGTCGTTTAAAAAAATCTACTGTTCCTCTTTTACTTAAGGAGAATTTTACAGGACTTCTCAGTTTCATAGTTATGCCATTTGAGATACGGCTAGGTAACTTACAAATGATATGTTTTTATTAAATCATATAATGAAAAGTTTCAAGTGTGTAGAGAAGTAGTCGGCTATAATACAAATTTTATATAATGAGCTTTAAATTATCCATATTACTAAATGCTCTTACTTTTTCTTTTGACAAATATTAAGTATCTCATTTGTACTGCGCACACTTATATGCACTGAGGTCACAACAATGAAAATCAGAGACAAAAATAAAACAAATTATACATATTTGGGGGTGTTTCTGAGTAGATAACATCATCATTGCTGTTTTCCTTCTATTTGTTCTTTGGTTATTTTGCTGATGACAAAAAGTAGATTAGAACACTCAGAAAATGAAAATTTTATTTATATCATGCTACAAGTTTTACGTTTTTGTGTTTTCAGCATTTTTCCTTTAAATTAAATATTAACCAACATGATAAATTTCCAAGAAAAAATTGAGAAAAAAATAATCTGTATTTCACAAAAATTATGAAAAAAAATAAATAACCAACATGATAAATTTCCAAGAAAAAATTGAGAAAAAAATAATCTGTATTTCACAAAAATTATGAAAGTACCTGCCAAAAATATAATCTGGGAGTTTGCCAAAATGGTAAGTATGTTATTTTGATCACCTAAAAATCACCAGTGGTCACCAAATGGTCTTAATATGCATGAGAGATACCAAGCATATTATCTACATGATTCTGGAGTATTTCTCAGGGATAACTAGTAGTTAACTCTACTAAACTAGTATCTCACAAACCTTTAGTGAAGGGGTTATTTGGGATCTCACATTCCTGACAATTGCTGGCATTCTCTGCAGTCCCCTGAAGAACTGGTACTCCAGCTTAGACTGTTTAATTCCCAAGTTCACGTTGCATGCCCCTACTTAAAATGCCATATTTATCTTGCCCCCCTAAACAGAAGAGCAACAGGATGTGCAGTCTCTTTTCTAGCAAAACCACACCATGTATCTAGTAGCCAATCCATGAATATCTTTCTGCAGTTTAGGAAGAGAATAAGGGATCCACATAGTTTAATGACTCCTCTCAGAATTTAAGTCTACATCAAATAATCCTTGGTGGTATTTCCTAACCCTTTTGCCCAATACTTGTATTATTTCATTAATTTATAGAGTAACCAGATTTGTGGATAAAGCAAGTGTCATATATTTCCTCATCTTTACTTTGCCAAGGTTTTTGGAAAAGTCTCTTTGGTCAATAAGTAAAAACTAGCTTCAGTGAGGATTTATCTCTTAACATCAAGCCAGGGAAAGATCTTTTGATATGTAACAGAGTATAATGCTATTCCTAAGCCTCTTCTGGTCAATCTACTTTTTCAATAAAAACCAATTCCTTAAATAAAGATTTTGGAGGAATGATTATTGGATCCTGGAATACTACATTTCTGGGGTGGAAAAAAAAATGTATTGTACCACAGAAGGAAGAATAAAATAAATCATAAATGGATGCAGAAACAGGTCAGATTATCAAAATATATTATTTTGATAATAATTGCATCTAGTTCTTTGTATGAGGTCATCTGACCTTTTAGTATTAGGAGTACCATTTTGTACATTTTTTTTCATTAAGATACTTATTCTGCTGTGAACTTTACTTTTAATTTTGATTATCTGAACACAGCTTTGTTTCAAATCTGCAATAACAGTCAAGCCAGCTTCCAAAATTAATGGATGCTGATATATTATTATACCAGGAACTGTTTGTACAAAGATAATTGGTTCTCACTTTACATTGGGTCAGTTAACATCAAGAGTACATTCCCTGACTTAATTTCTGAAAGAGATTAACTTTCTTTTTTTTAACTCTTATGTTAACTTCATTAAGTGCTGAATTTTTTTATTTGGAAAAAAATGATCATGTTGGGAGATTTTTGGTATGTAGAAATTAATATTAAAATTAATATATTTAAGAGGAGTCACAGAACAAATAGAAGAAAATATTCAAATAGTCAATTGATATCAACTGGTACGAGTCCAAATCAAAATAGTTTCCAAGGTAGTTTTCTCAAAGACCATCTAAACTTCTGAAAACAACACTCTATTTGCAACTGTCCATCTTCCCAGCTTTATCTATATCACCAGCTTTCATCACTTTTATTTCTTCTGCTGCTCTCCCTGACTTCCTCAACAAATTTTTCATGTCCTCTGGGTTTCTCAGGAAAAGGTCAATCACATTGCACAATAACATCTTAATATTGCTAGATCTATAAAAATTGAATGTAAACGCTGATCTAAAAGTGGAGTTTGATGGCTATGATTAACTTTTTTTTTTTTTTTAACCACTGGTACCCAGAACAAAACCCACTGCCATCAATTCTGACTCATAGTGACTGTATAGGACAGAGTAGAACTGTCCATAGGGTTTCCAAGGAGCGGCTGGTAGATTCGAACTGCTAGCCTTTAGCAACCGTAGCTCTTAACCACTTTTTTTTTTTTTAAACTTCAGGTAGACAGACACAAATTTACTATACAGTTCTCTATTTTAATTGACTTTTGAGTCCATACCAACTAATTTACCTAATTATCTTTTAAAAAGGTGGTGTTCTTGTGTGTTTTCAAGTCCATCCTGACTCATAGTGACCATAAAGCATGGAGTAGAACTACCCCTTAGGGCTTCCTAGGCTGTAATCTTTTGGGAGCAGAACACCAGGTCTTTTTTCCCTTGGATTTGCAGGTGGGTTTGAACCACCGAGCTTTAGGTTAGCAGTCAAATGCTTAGCCACTGTGCCCCAAGGTTCCTTGAGGAGCATGCACATAGAAAAATTACATGAATAACTATTTCAAACGACCATTTCAGAGGCCTTCTCCTTAAAGGTAGATTGAAAACAGATTCAAAAATTTTCAAGCTTTTAAGGAAAATAAAAGATGAATAAATAGGAAGTTTTAAACTAGAAAACACTGTAAAACAATATTCCTAGGTATACCTGAGTCAACAAAAAAACATTTCTTCTCCTTTTATAAGTCATTTCTGATTAAAATAAGGAAATCAGAAAAAATAAATAAATTAGAATGTGAATTTGCTGATTTGGAAGTTCTCTAACATGTGGACAAGTATTCCCAGCTCAAATCTAGAACATAAGTGAGGTAGAAGAAAAGAAATGTATTGTCTTTCAGATAAAATTATCACCCCTCCTTCAAACAAACAGAATAGAACAAAACATTAAAAGGTCCTTTGTTCTTTAGAAATTGGGAACTGAAAGGGAGGGACAACAATAAGTAAAGCATGAAAAAGAATTATTGGAAGTACTAATGCCCCGTATTTGCTAAGAAACTTAAGGACAATTATCCAAAATCTGTTCAGTGTAGCTGCTGAAAGGGAGACATTAGCACCCAACAACTTCCTGGCTCCTTTCAACTTCCAAGAGATTTACTTATAAATATAAATGAACAATGACACAGCTTTTTGTTAATGAAGAAATATGTTAATAAGAAAGTTACCTGAAAAGCAAGAGGAAAGAAAATATACTTTAAGTAATGATAAAAACAGGAAAAAAAGATAGTAGATTTATTTTTCCTTTAAAGTGTCTACTTGTGTCAAGAAATTTAAAAAAGTACAAAAAAGTAAGCTTGCAGTTTTTTTTTTTTTTTTTTTTTTGCAGTTTTAGAATAAGTTGTAGAAGGTTTGAGAAGAAATGAAACTTATTTGTCTTGATGTTAAAAGCTTAAGGAATGGGAAATTCTAATGATCCCAAGCTCTTTCCCATCTCCTAAAATGGAGCCCCCACTTCTGACCGTTTGTTGTACTGTAGGGGCTTTCGTGTTGCTCTGATGCTGGAAGCTGTGCCACCAGTATTCGGAAACCAGCATGGTCACCCATGGTAGAGAGGTTTCAGCTGAGCTTCCCGACTAAGAGTAGGAAGATGGACTTAGCAGTCTACTTCTGAAAAGAATTTGCCAGTGAAAACTTTATGAATAGCAGCAGAACATTGTCTGTCTCCTCATTGTAGAGTCGATCTTAATGACATGGATGGAGTCAAGCCTGAAGACCAGCCCCTCAGGTTGGAAGGCACTAAAAATACAACTGGTGAACACCTGCCTCTTCAAAGTAGAGTTGATCTTAATGATGTGGATGGAATCAAGCTTTTGGGACCTTCATTTGCTGATGTGGTGTGACTCAAAATGAGAAGAAACAGCTGCAAACATCCATTAATAATTGGAACATGGAATGAAGGAAGTATGAATCTAGGAAAATTGGAAATCATCAAAAATGGAATGGAATGGACAAACATCGATATCCTAGGCATTAGTTAGCTGAAATGGACTGGTATTGGCCATTTTGAATCAGACAATCATATGGTCTGCTATGCTGGGAATGACAACCTGAAGAGGAATGGCATTGTATTCATAGTTAAAAAAAGCATTTCAAGATCTATCCTGAAGTTCAATGTTGTCAGTGAGAGGATAATAGCCATATGCCTACAAGGAAGACCAGTTAATATGACTATTACTCAAATTTACGCACCAACCACTAAGGCCAAATATTAAGAAATAGAAGATTTTTACCAGCTTCTGCAGTCTGAAATTGATGGAACATGCGATCAGGATGCATTGATAATTACTGGTGATTGGAATGCAAAAGTTGAAAACAAACAAAGATCGGAAGTTGGAAAATACGGCCTTGGTGATAGAAAGGATGCAGAAGATCGCATGATAGAATTTTGCCAGACCAATGACTTCTTCACTGCAAATATCTTTTTCACCAATATAAACTGCGATTATACACATGGACCTCTCAATTATACACATGGACCTCTCAAGATGGAATATACAGGAATTGAACCAACTACATCTGTGGAAAAAAACAAGGAAAATCTCAATATCATCAATCAGAACAAAGCCAGGAGTAGATTGCAGAACAGACTTTCAATTGCTCATATGCAAGTTCAAGCTGAAACTGAAGAAAATTAGAACAAGTCCCCGAAAGCCGAAGTACGACCTTGAGTATATCCCACCTGAATTTAGAGAACATCTCAAGAATAGATTTGACACATTGAACACTAATGACTGAAGACTAGATGAGTTGTGGAATGACATCAAGGACATCATACGTGAAGAAAGCATGACGTCATTGAAAAGACAGGAAAGAAAAAAAAAGACCAAATGGATATCAGAAGAGACTCTGAAACTTGCTGTTGAACATCGGGCAGCTAAAGCAAAAGGATGAAATGATGAAATAAAAGAACTGAACAGAAGATTTCAAAGGCGGATAGAGAAGACAAAGTCAAGTATTATAATGACATGTGCAAAGACCTGAAGACAGAAAACCGAAAGGTAAGAACATGCTTGGTATTTCTCAAGCTGAAAGAACTGCAGAAAAAATTCAAGTCTCGATTTACTATATAGAAGGATTCTATGGGGAAAATATTAAACAATGCAGAAAACATTAAAAGAAGATGGAAGAAATACACAGTCATTATACCAAAAAGAAGTGTTCAACGTTCAGCCATTTCAAGAGGTAGCATATGATCAGGAACCGATGGTACTGAAGGAAGAAGTCCAAACTGCTCTGAAGGCATTGGCGAAAAACAAGGCTCCAGAATTGACAGATATCAATTGGGTTGTTTCAATAAATGGATGCCTTGCTGGAAGTGTTCAGTTGTCTATGCCAAGAAATTTGAAAGACAGCTACCTGGCCAACCAACAGAAAGAGATCCATATTTATGCCTATTTCCAAGAAAGAGATCCAACCAAATGTGGAAATTGTTGAACAATATCATTAATATCACAAGCAAGTAAAATTTTCATTCAAAAGTGGCTGCAGCAGTATATCAACAAGGAACTGCCAGAAATTCAGGCCAGATTCAGAAGAGGACATGGAACCAGGGATATCTTTGCTGATGTCAGATGAACCCCAGCTGAAAGGAGAGAATACCAGAAGGATGTTTACCTGTGTTTTATTGACTATGTGAAGGGATTCAACTGTGTGGATCATAACAAATTATGGATAACATTTTGAAGAATGGGAATTCCAGAACACTTAATTTTGCTCATAAGAAACCTGTACATAGATCAAGAGGCAGTTGTTCGGACAGAAGCTGGAGATACTGCATGGTTTAAAGTCAGGAAAGGTGAGTGTCAAGGTTGTATCCTTTCATCACACCTATTCAATCTGTATGCTGAGGAAATAATCCAAGAATTCTACCACTGAACCACCATTGCCCCCACATAGATGATTGTGTCGTTGTTGTGAGCTGTTAAGTCGATTCTGACTCATAATGGCCTCGTGTTACTGAGTAGAACTGCCGCATAGGGTTTGGTAGGTTGAAATCTTACAGGAATAGATCACCAGGTATTTCTCCCACAGAGTGGCTAAAGGCTTCAAACTGCCAACATTTCTGTTAGCAGTTGTCATGGATTGAATTGTGTTGCCTCAAAATATCTGTTAATTTGGCTAGGCCATGATTCCTAGGTCTTTTCTAGGATTGATTTTAAATATGATAATGAAACTATACATAGCACAATCATAATTGCTTGCTGGAAACACCCAATATTTTTGTATTAGTTCATTTAATATTTACAAGGTATTGTTACTTTTCACTACTCACGTTACCATTAACAAGTATAATACATACATCCAGCCTTCTATCTCATGACTCTGTATGAGAAGATTCCATTATCAGAATAGGTCTTTTAGGGAGTCCAAAATTACTGAATCTCACAAGAAGCTAAATTAGCTTTTTGGCATTAATTTGTTAACATAAAAGAGTATTTTTTATATATATATGTAAACCAACAGCTAGTTTGCGTCTGGAGTTGTTGAGAAATTTAGAGTTCTAGAGAAACAAGTGTTTTTTGAACTTCTTATCCAAAAAAAATCCAAACCCATGACCACCAAGTTGATTTTGACTCATAGCGACCTTATAGGACAAAGTAGCACTACTCCATACGGTTTCCAAAGGGCAGCTGGTGGAATTGAATTCCCGATCTTTGGTTGTCAGCCATAGCTCTTAACCTCTACACCTCCAGGACTCCAAATTCCTCACATACATCTATAAAAAATAGACCCAAAACAAGGACCACTTGATGGTTTCTTGCTACTCAAAGAATCTGCTTTCTATAAAGGTAGGAGCCCAAACTAGAAGAAATTCTACAGAAGTTAGAGGAAATGCTTTACCAATTTAGTGTCCTAAACAGTCTTCTTTGACCAAAGTCTTTATGCATTTATTCAGTATAAAACAAATAGATTCAAGAATGCCTTAATAAATGTACACAATTTGCCTCTCTCACCACCTGCAGCTATACCTCTACCCCTCCCAAGTCAGTCTTGAAAAGAAAAAATGGGAGAGATCATATTGTAAAATCGAGGAAAATAAGACCTGATAATAAAAAAATTGTATGAAATGAACAGCCAAAACCCTCTATAATACAACACATGACATTAGGGAAAATTCTGTTATTTTAGAGAGCACGTCCAGTCCAGTTCAAGCTTCATCTGTAATCACCACGTTCTTGAAAAACTGTCAAGGTAGAGCATAGGTTGGAATCATGACTGAAGGAAACCTTTGATCATATCCAGATGAATTTTATGCATTCACTCCCAAAAGAGTAGAATATTTGCAATTAACAATGTGCTTATTTTCTGGGTGAATTGCAGCATCGCTGAATAGTTAAAAAAAAATGGTGAAGACAATATGTCTGATGTAGTTTTCAGAAATCATTGGAACTTTTTTCCTTGTTCAGAACTGGAAAGCCTGAAGTCCTTTCAGAATCCATTCAGTCTCGTAGTAAAATAAGTTTACATGTTTGTCTCAGATTTGTTCTCAGAAATCACTGCCTTGACAGGTTCTTCAACACATGAGGAAGAGCGAACAGGATAAAATCACGTTCATCAACACTGTACCTGAAAATCAGACCTCTGCAAACAATGCCTCATTTTTAAGGAGAATCAATAATAATGGTAATAATCAAGCTAATAATTCCTGAGGATCACACTTACTGAGAGATTTAAAAAAAAAAAAAAAACATATGGTGGAAAACATAAATGTCTTAATAATTTTTTCTATACTTAAGGCCAGCAGTAGCCTCTAGAATTGGTTTGAAACTCACTAATTCAATCTATATAAGCACCAGACCTATGTTGTTTGTTGTTAGGTGATGTCAAATCAGTTCCATCTCATACAGACCCTATGTACAACAGAACGAAACACTTTCCAGTTCTGTGTCATTCTCACAATCATTATTCTCGAGCCCATTGTTGTAGCCATTGAATCAATCCATCTCATTGAGGGTCTTCCTTTTTTCACTGACCCACTACTTTACCAAGCGTGATGTCCTACTCCAGGGACTGGTCCCTCCTGGTGACATGTCCAAAGTACGTGAGATATAGCCTCGCCATCCTTGCTTCTAAGGAGCATTCTGACTGTACTTTTTCCATGACAAACTTGTTCGTTCTTTTGTCAGTCCATGGTATGTTCAACATTCTTCTCTAAAACCGGTGTCAATTCTTCTTCAGTCTTCCATATCCATTGTCCAGGTTTCGAATGCATATGAGGCAACTGAAAACATCACAGCTCGGGTCAGGCATGCCTTAGTCTTCAAGGTGACATCTTTGCTATTTAACATGTTAAAGAGGCCCTTTGCAGCAGATTTGCCTAATGCAATGCATCATTTGATGTCTTGACTGCTGCTTCCATGGGTGTTGATTGTGGATCCAAGTAAAATGAAATCCTTGACAACTTCAATCTTTTCTCCATTTATCATGATGTTGCTTATTGGTCAATTTCTGAGGATTTTTGTTTTTTTATGTAGAGTTGTAATCCATACTGAAGGCTGTGGTCTTTGATCTTTATCAGTAAGTGCTTCAACCCCTCTTCACATTCAGCAAGCAAGGCTGTGTCATGTGCGTAATGTAGGTTGTTAATGAGTCTTCCTCCAATCCTGATGCCCTGTTCTTCTTCATATAGTCTGGCTTCTAGGATTATTTGCTCAGCGTAAAGATTCAATAAGTATGGTGAAAGAATATAATCCTGATGCACACCTTTTCTGACTTTAAACAGTGTAATATCCTCTTGTTCTGTTCGAACGACTGCCTCTTGATCTATGTACAGGTTCCTTATGAGCACAATAAAGTGTCCTGGAATTCTCATTCTTCACAATGTTATCCATAATTTGTTATGATCCACACAGTCAATTGCCTTTGCAGAGTCAATAAAGCACAGGTAAACACATTTCTGGTATTCTCTGCTTTCAGCCAGGATCCATCTGACATCACCAGTGATATCCTTTGTTCCACGTCCTCTTCTGAATCCAGCTTGAATATCTGACAGTTCCCTGTCAATATACTGCTGCAGCCACTTTTGAAAGATCTACAAAATTTTACTTGCCTGTGATATTAATGATATTGTTTGATAATTTCCATATTCTGTGGGATCACCTTTCTTTGGTATAGGCATATATTTGGATCTCTTTCTGTCAGTTGGTCAGGTAGCTGTCTTCTAGATTTCTTGGCATAGATGACCGAGCACTTCCAGATGAGCACTTCCAGAGCTGCATCCCTTTGCTGAAACATCTCAATTGGCATTCCCTCAATTCCTGGAGCCTTGTTTTTTGCCAATGCCTTCAGTGCAGCTTGGACTTCTTCCTTCTGTACCATGGGTTTCTGATCATACACTACCTCTTGAAATAGCTGAATGTTGGATAATTCTTTTTGGTATGTTGACTCTGTATTTCTTCCATCTTCTTTTCACACTTCCTGTGTTGTTTAATATTTTCGCTGTAGAATTCTTTAATACTGCAAATCAAGACTAGAATTTTTTCTTCAGTTCTTTCAACTAGAGAAATGCCAAGTGTGTTTTCTTTTTTGGTTTTCTAACTCCAGGTCTTTGCACATGTCATTACGATGTTCTACTTTGTCTTCTCGAGCTGCCCTTTCAAATCTTCTGTTCAGCTCTTTTACTTCGTCATTTCTTCCTTTTGATTTAGCTACTCTACATTCAAAAGAGACTTTCAGAGTCTCTTCTGACATACATTTTGGTCTTTTCTTTGCTTCCTGTCTTTTTAATGACCTCTTGCTTTCTTCATGTATGATGTCCTTGATGTCATTCCACAATTCCACTTTGATCATTAGTGTTCAATGAGTTAAATCTATTCTTGAGATGGTCTCTAAATTCAGTTGGGATATGATCAAGGTTGAACTTTGGCTCTCGTGGACTTGTTCTAATTTTCTTCAGCTTCAACTTGAACTTGCATATGAGTAATTGATGGTCTGTTCCACAGTTGGCACCTGGCCTTGTTCTGACTGATGATATTGACCTTTTCCACAGATGCAGTCAATTTGATTCCTGTGCATTCCATCTAGTGAGGTACATCTGTATACTTGCTGTTTATGTTGTTGAAAAAAAGTATTTGCAATGAAGAATTTGCTGATCTTGCAAAATTCTATCATGTGATCTCTGGCATTGTTTCTATCACTAAGGCCATATTTTCCAACTACGATACTTCTTTGTTTCCAACTCTCACCAGCAATTATCAATGCATCCTGGTTGCATATTCAATCAATTTCAGACTGTAGAAGATGGTAAAAATTAAGGTGGGTTCTATTTTGAGGAGGCCGCTCTTCCCCAGTCATCTTTTGAGTGCCTTCCAACCTCAGGGGCTCATCTTCCAGTACTATATCAGAGAATGTTTAGCTGCTATTCATGAAGTTTTTGCTGGCTAATGCTTTTCAGAAGTAGACCACCCAGTCCTTCTTCCTAGTCTGTCTTAGTCTGGAAGCTCAGCTGAAACCTGTCCACCATGGGTGACTCTGCTGGTATTTGAGTACTTGTGGTATCGATTCCAGCATCACAGCCATGTGCAGGCATCCACAGTATGACAAACTGACAGATGCATGGGAGCTAGACCTATGGTAACAAGCAAATACCAGAAATGCTTTAAACCTGTCAACTTGATCACTGACAACTTGCTTCAGTGGACATGCTTTTGAAAGACAGCCAGCTGGTGACAGAACTCATGTTTGGAAAGTCAGCCTATCAGCTGTGAACTCAATCTAGTAAATAGACTTCTAAGGCTGACATCAATCTGTTGCCTCATCTGCACTCAATGTAAAATGTGCTTCAAAGATTGATATCAGCCCACTCCTATCTCTGTAACTAAAATGGAACATTCTTTTACATCCTACACATACCTTCACTTCTATAACTAACACAACACAAAGCAAATTCTTCCTCAAACATCATAGTAGGTCAACAGTTTGATGGGATCAATGAAACTATTTATGATCAGAATAGCTCTTCCTTACTCGCACAGCAATAAATTCAATTTTGTATTTTGTTCCACATTTTGAGTGATGATCACGTCCTCTGACAAAGAATGTGACTCCATCCTCTGATGTTATTAGAGATTCTGACTTTCAGATCTTTTAAGCATATCTTCCTATTTTACTTTAATAAAAGACAGACAATTTGAGAATATTTTCAAAATATATATGCTTATTCCATAGGAAATAAAGTAAGGGTCTCTCTGAAAATAATTTCTTCAGAGTAACTTAGACATTTTGACAGTAATTGTTTAAAATCAATTATCTTTTAAAAATCAGTGCTACTTCATTGCCTAAAACATTGTTATACACTTGTGGGGTTTACTGCCTATTTAAATTACAGTATTTATGAAAAAAAATAAGTATAGTTTCCAAATATATTAAGCTTTAGGTTCTTAGTAAATATAAGGGCCCTGGTCGTGCGACAGTTAAGACCTGACAATTGTTACTGTAATGATTCCAGCCTAGAAAATCCTATGGAGCAGGTCTATTCTGTTACATGGGTTACTATATGTAGAAATTGACCTGACAGACCTAACAACACGTTTCTTCAATCTAACAAAATAATATATTGATTATCAAATGCACATTTATTGCCTGAAAGTAATAAAGCAGCTCAAAATACACTTTACTTGCCCTTTTAGAATTATTTCAAGGAGATTTCAAATATTTTTAATTTATGAACTTTTTAATTTCTTCAATTCTGTTTACGAAATAGCTCTGAAAACTTTTGCGGCAAAGTCTTCTTATTTATTTTCCTTTCTTTTTATCGATAATAGGTCATAATTATTTAATTTTCTCAATTAATGGAATTCTACAGCAAAATTTATACAATGTTAAAATATTTGTTTATTCAGTATACTTTTTCAGTGTGAGTAAATTAATCCCCACCACCAGTAATTTTCAGTTTTTTACAAATACGAAGATGAAGGGATGAAATTCCTCCCAGATGTTACCAATAACATGGAGATTAATATCATTCAACTTCTCATTCATTCATTGAGGATCTAAGGACTTAAAAAAAAAAAAAAAACCTATTTCTAAGTTTCCCACCCCCTTTTAGCATTCTTACTTTCAGAATATGGTTGTAGTACTGGTAGAGAGGAAGAGGGAAAAAGCCAAAGAATCTCCATATATCAAATACTCATTGTGGAGCATCTCTGAGCTAGCCTAGTTTCATATACAAGGTTTTACATAAAATTATCACAATTCTATCTTTATAAATACTTCATAGATGTGGAAGTTGATATGTGGAAATGTTAAAGAACTTGCAAAACGATCTGATATTCATAGCAACCCTATAGGAAAAAGTAGAACTGCCCCATATAGGGTGTCCAAGGAGCGCCTGGTGGATTTGAACTGCCAATCTTTTGGTTAGCAGTTGTAGCTCTTAACCACTATGCTACTGGGTTTCCATCTGATGTTGAGAACCATGTGATTTCTAATATATTATGTTTGAGTTTGCTTTCCTTAGGCTGTGTTCAAGTGGTCCTAGTTTTTCTACCATTGCTTCAGCTAAAGCACAGATAGAAATAATGTGGTTGTAAGGTTGTGATCTCTGCCTGGTGAGAGTGTTGAAAAAATGTGAAGTTACGGTTTTTACTTCATTTGACAAAAGTGAGTCTACCAGGTAAGTAGGGTAGACGGCAGCAGCATTGTGGCACAGTGCTTGAATAGGAAACTCGTGATTAGGTAACAGTGACAGGTAATGAGAACACGGTGAGACTGGGTGACATGGGTGAACACGTGGGGGTGTATAGCAGTTGTACTGTGGACCTTATGAGAAAAGCCTTAGCATATGCTCATGCTCTATGCAGATATGAAGTACATGATGTCAAGATATGGGAATTAGTGCTATTGTTTCCTTTCTGGACTCCTTCCCTGAGGTGGAAATAATAGTTTTAAGAAGCCGAACAATCAGGATCTGAGTGTTCCACACACCTAGCCATACAAATCTGCAAGATCTTGGAGCATTTGTTCCAGATTGTTGTTGTAAGGTGCAGCCCAGTCAGCTCGACTCATAGCGACCCTTTGTACAACAGAATGAAACACTGCCCGCTCCTGCGCTATCCTTACAATCATTGTTATGCTCGAGCCCATTGTTGCAGCCACTGTGTCAGTCCAACTCATTGAGGGTCTTCCTCTTTTCTGCTGACCCTGTACTCTGCCAAGCATGATGTCCTTCTCCAGGGACTGATCCCTCCTGACAACATGTCCAAAGTATATAAGATGCAGTCTCGCCCTCCTTGCTTCTAAGGAGCATTCTGGTTGTACTTCTTCCCAGACAGATTTGTTCGTTCTTTTGGCAGTCCACGGTATACTGAAAATTCTTCACCAACACCGCAATTCGAAGGCGTCAATTCTTCTTCGGTCTTCCTTATTCATTGTCCAGCTTTTGCATGCATATGATGCGATTGAAAATACCATGGCTTGGGTCAGGCGCACCTTACTCTTCAAAGTGACATCTTTGCTCTTTCTTTAAAGAGGTTCTTTGAGCAGATTTACCCAATGCAATGAGTCTTTTGATTTCTTGACTTCTGCTTCCATGGCTGTTGATTGTGGATCTAAGTAAGATGAAATCCTTGACAGCTTCAATCTTTTCTCTGTTTATCATGATGTTGCTCATTGGTCCAGTTGTGAGGATTTTTGTTTTCTTTATGTTGAGGTGCAATCCATACTGAAGGCTGTGGTCTTTGATCTTCATTAGTAAGTGCTTCAAGTCCTCTTCCCTTTGTTTCAGATAGCATTTCTAAAACAATAATTGCTTTAATATTTATTAAGATGTTTGGGTGACAGATGTGCTATCATTTTATATCAATGCAAATGTCAACTGACTTACTATATTCCCATTATAATGATTGTTGCACTATTTTCAGAGTAAAGCAAAATGTATTAATTCACATCTGCCATCAGTTAATTTTATTATATAATATGATGTGATATGATATGATATGATATGATATAAATATAATATAATATAATACAATACAATAAATATAATATAATAAAAATATAATACAATAAATACAATACAATATAATATAATATAGATCAACTTTTAATCATCTCTAATATCATGATTGAAAATAAATAGAAAAAATATAGAAAAATTTCTAAAACTTGGTTATAAATGGTACCATTCCATAATCACCCCATATGCAGAGAAGAGAAATATTCTTATTAACTGCTATAATTCATGTTCAGAATATCGAACTGATGCAACTCAATTACCATGCAGACTGTAACCTTTGAACTCAGTTACAGTTCAGCTTTTACTGCTTGTAGTGGCACAGAATGAATATGTCTGGTTTTATAAGTTATGAGACAATTTAAGAATTATATTTATTCTAAATACATTCAATAACAGTCTACAAAAGTATTCACTACAATAATCTTGGAATTTGTTCTCAAAAATCTGCATTTCTGGAGAACTGGCAGTTGCCATAATATTCTTAATGCTGGTAATAACAAATTAGAACCTGGAAACTAGTTATTGAATTTGAATAATCTACTAAAAGTCTATTGCTTTATTAAATATCTTTTTTAACATGAAGTAAATCAACATTTAGAAGAGACTTAATTATTAATGAAATAACTCTCTATTGTTTCTTGTTTGATTTTATTTGGTAGTTGTGGAACCTAATATGGCATATAGTTGACATAATTATTTGATTTAAAACTTGAAGGGACACCATGAAGTCAATATTGCTAGACCACATTTACAGGTGAGAAAACTGATCATTGGAAAGGTCAAGTAAATTCCCAAGGTCACACAGCTAGAAAATGGCTGATCTGGAAATTACAGGCAGATTAATGCCAAGGTACAAACTCTTAATCATGAAACTTTACTGACCTTTGAAAAAAATGCATTAAATTTGGATAAAAACCTAAAATAATATGTACCTAAAAGTATATATGTACATTAAGAGCAATAGATAGGGTGTTGTAGAAAGAACATCAGACCTAAAATTACAACACTAGGCTAGAATTCTGGCTCATCAATTTACTGGCTATCCAAAACAAGGTAAGGCATTTGCTCTCTTTATTTCTGCACAGGGAGAAATAATTCTTCATATGAATCTGGTCTGCATTTGTAACAGTTGCCTCATAGGGTGGCCTGTGCATGAAAACAGCATTGTAAACTCTAACATGTTATAAAAATATATGATTAATAATGATTAATAATGCCAGCCAGTTTTTTAATAAATTGTGTAGATGATCAAAGTATTTCCTTTCAATCCTGTATATTCCCTCTTCGACAACTCATTTGAAGGGAAAGTGTTCGTTCACACATCTCCCCTTAAACATTCTTACAAAATAACCAATATTTTGTATTTTGCAAACTTCAGTAGATAGCCAGTGCCCTCCTTGTGTTCAGCTTCTCAGCACCTTGGGTGCTATTTTCTAGTATCTGACCTCTATATGTTACAAAGCATGTTTCTCTTCTCTCCTCCCACTCTTAACCAAGCTAAGGACAATGAATAAAGCCATTTATATCTAATACACAAATTTATAACTTTAACCTTGATTTTATTTTCCTAATTCTACATAACCACTTAGATGTCTAATTAAAAAAAAAAATCCAAACCCATTGCTGTCAAGTCGATTCTGACACATAGTGACTGTATAGGACAGAGTAGAACTGCCCCATGGAATTTCCAAGGAGCACATGGTAGATTCGAACTGCTGACCTTTTGGTTAGCAGCTGTAGCTCTTAACCACTATGCCACCATGGTTTTCAGATGTCTAATAAGCATCTCAAATTTAAAGTTCCCAAAATAGAGTATGTTTCCCTATCACTTCAGAACACATTCACCTAAGTTTTGAGTATATGTTACCTGTGCTTTACCCTGGGCCATAAACCGCCAAATTTTTCTAGATACCACTCAATCCCTCACTTTCCTTATCCAGACTTTCCTCTGGAATGTAAGTCCACATCTCACTTCAACAGAGCCACTATTACCGCAATCCAAACCTGAATAAAACAACAATCAATAACTGAATTAATTTAAACCACTCTACCGCAAAAAATAAAGTGAAAAAGCAAACAACGTAACAGCAAATCAACGGCATGTTTCATTACCTTCTTAGACATTTTAAATAAAATTTTAAGTCCTTACTGTAACCTACAATGTCTTGCACAGTCCAAGGATCCTATCTATTTCGCCAGCCACTTCATCCACCAAAGAGGAGCCAACTTTTGTGCTGCAGCCACGCTGGCCATCTAGTTTTCCTGTCATTTAAGCATACCAATATTTCTATCTCCCAATTTCAGATCCTTTGTACTTGTTGTTCATGATTCCTGCAAAGCACTTATCTCAAGTATGTTAATAATTGATTCCTGCATATTAGTGTGGCATCAGCTCAACTCAGTGAAGTGTTTTTATATATCTAGACATATTTTTCATGTCTTACTTCCTCCCTTCTTTCTTTCTTTCCCAGAGCCTACTTCCCAATACAGTAATTGAAAATACCCAGGTACTTATTTCTTGCTTGTGATCTAATCTCAGCTAATTAGGTGCATTAATGCAAAACTTTTGAACCAAGAGATGTAGTGACTTACCAAAAAAAAAAAAAAAAACCTGTCACTGTCCAGTTGATTCTGACTCATAGTGGCCCCTGTAGGATAGAATAGAACTGCCACATAGGGTTTCCAAGGAGCAGCTGGTAGATTTGAACCACTGAATTTTTGGTTAGTAGCCAACTCTTAACCACTGTGCCACCGGGATTCCAGTGGCTCATACGACAATGACAAACATTCTGAGAGCCACAGTAGAAGCGGCAACAACCCCAGGTTTTGAGGGTCAGCAGTATCCACTGGAACAGTCAGAGCACTGTGTTGTCAGCACCAACAGCCGTGTGGTCAGAATACCAACTCAATGTCTTTGCTCTAGTTTTTTCTAGCTGCCTAATGTCACTCTTCCTTCCTGCTCTCTTCTCAGAGCCAGATTATCCAGGCTTCTCAGCAATTCTGAGTTTTCCATCATCCACACACATTTTCCATTTAAATGAGATAGAGCTCACTTTCTTGCAAAATAGACACTGCCAGACATCTCCTATCCCATTGTTTTTGTTGTTGTTAGGTGCTGTTGATTTTGACTCATAGTCATGTTGGTTTTGACTCATAGCAACTCTACAGGGCAGAGTAGAACTGCCCCCACAGGGTTTCCAAGGAAAGGCTGGTGGATTTGAGCTACTGGCCTTTTTGGTTAGCAGCCGAGCTCTTAACCACTATGCCACCAGGGCTCCTCCTATCCCATTACTCAATTTTATGTTCTGTGAAAAACTTATTTCCTCATCATTACATATAGGCATTATGTTATATTTGATAAACCAAAACCAGACCCACTCTGTCCAGTCAATTCGAACTCTTAGCGACCCTATAGGACAGAGTAGAACTGTCCCATGGAGTTTCCAAGGAGTGCTTGGTGGATTCAAACTGCCGACCTTTTGGTTAGCAGCTGTAGCTCTTAACCAGTATGCCACCATGGTTTCTGATAGGTTACTATAATGAGGGAACTTTCATTTTATCTCCATCCGTCCCCAGGTTACTTACGTAATCTAAAAGTTCTAAACTGGGATACTCAACTTTTTTTCTTTAAAGTGAATAAATTGTGTGAGTTTATTCCAAATAATACTTAGGATAATTTATATCCAGATGTAGAGTATATGATATTCCTGAAAGTAGTAGGTTTGTTTTGTTATTAGTATTACTTTATGAAAGAACCTGCACTGCTTTACAAAATAACTAAGTTACTACCATTGGGTATCTTCAAGCAAACAGTGGACAATGAATTGACAGATGTTGTAAAGGAAAATTGAAAATCTGGGTGGAATTTTAACTTGATCTTTAACTACTCTTCTAGTTCATTGTTTCTGTAATACAATGCTTCTTCATTTAAATTCAAAATTTAATAGTTTATTGGTTTGATGTGGTGTCATTATTTAATTCACAGAGAACTGATAATACCAAAATGTTTAATTTTATTCCTTCTGAGTATTAAACACTAAAGTAGCTATACAATTGGAAAGAAATATCTAATAAAAAGGTTGCCTTGATACTGTAACAAATGTTCACAGAATTTCTGCATCTTTAGTCCCATTGACTCATTTTTTTTAGTAACAATGAAGTTTTTTTTTTAATAATTTTTATTGTGTTTTAAGTGAAAGTTTACAAATCAAGTCAGTCTCTCACACAAAAACCCATGTACACCTTGCTACACACTCCCAATTACTCTCCGCCTAATGAGACAGCCCGCTCTCTCCCTCCACTCTCTTTTCGTGTCCATTTCTCCAGCTTCTAACCCCCTCCACCCTTTCATCTCCCCTCCAGGCCAGAGATGTCAACATAGTCTCAAGTGTCCACCTGATCCAAGAAGCTCACTCCTCACCAGCATCCCTCTCCAACCCATTGTCCAGTCCAATCCATGTCTGAAGAGTTGGCTTCGGGAATGGTTCCTGTCCTGGGCCAACAGAAGGTCTGGGGGCATGAACACTGGGATCCTTCTAGTCTCAGTCAGATTATTAAGTCTGGACTTATGAGGATTTGGGGTCCTGCTCCCTCAGGGGTTCTCTGTTGTGTTCCCTGTCAGGGCAGTCATCAGTTGTAACCCGGCACCATCGAGTTCTTCTGGTCTCAGGATGATGTAATCACCTATTATATACCTTTCCAGTGACAAGAATTGCTAAGCACTGTCTCTCTCCATGCAATTTCTGTTAGCACATTAACTCAATAATGTAGTTAGTAATCTAAAAGTTTTTTTTTAAATAAAGAGCAAATTTATTAAAATTGATTTGTAATTGTCAACACCGAAATGAATTTATTACTACAAGTAATGCTTCTATTTACCAGAAAATTTATTTATCCTTGAATAAATCTATGCATCCAATATTCTATGGCAAAATAAAGCATGGGTTATATAGTCAGATAATTTTGTTTTAAACATTAAATCTATTATTACAAATTCACCTTGGACAATATGTCTAATCTTTGATCCTCATCTCCTTAATTCTAAATCCATTGTGAATCTTGCCTTCTTTAATCCAAATTTGATATTGGCAAATTTTTTATGTAGGTCTAGGAAGTAAATATCATATTTTTATGCAAATAATATGCACCTTCTATGTTTGTCAACTGCACTCTCCCCTGGTAAGGTATTTTTATAAGCACCACTTTGCCAATTAAAAAATTAGCATAGCGTGCTTGCAAAAATACCTTTGGGGGGGAGGGAGCAGTTGGTAAACAAACTCAGAAAGAGTGTGTTATTTGCCTAAATATATGGTATTTTAGGCATTGTAGGCAACATAGCCTCTGGAGCAACTAGTCTGCTCTGCCATTGTAGTATGAAATCAGCAAGAGACAACATGATAATGAATAGATGTGGCTATTTTTCAATAAAGTTTTATTTCCAAATAGGGATAGATTAGATTCAGCCTGCTGACTACAACGTGATCTAAACATTCCCAAAGATAATGTAGTAAAAATACACAAAGTATATTTTTGTTTGGACCAAGGGTGTTTTTTTTCTGCTTTCCTGTTTCTCTCTCTCAACATTTTCACCATCTTTTATTTCTTCTCATTTCAGCCACAGACCCTTGCCACTTTGGTTGACTCACGCCAACCTTTTTATCAGAAATCATTCTTTTGTAAGCTAGTAATAAAAAAACCAAACAACTAAACAAACAAAATGTTGTATCTATCATGTAGCAATAAAGAGAAATCTATGCTTCCTAAGTTTTCTAAAAAACCAAGCCTTTTACTTATTTCCTTGAATCTTTAGATCCAGTAAAGATAATAAATAAACCATAACAACGTTGCATCTTAATCTGAATTTCTGCAGATGTGCTCAGAATTCATCCTTAGGCAACTTCTGCTTTTGTCATTTGGATTTATAGTTCTATTATATAATAAAGTCTGTTGATAACAAGTATCTTAAACTTCTTAAATCTCAATATGCTTTTGTTGTATTTGGTTATATATATTTCTTAAATGCTACTTTTGATGAATAAACTAAACCATGCCTGTAAAGTACTTAGAGCCACATGGGGCACATATTAATTAGTTTTTGTTAATAGAAAACTCCTTTTTTAAGACATTAAACTGAAAGTAATTTTGAAATCACTACTTTTTTGTGTGTTTAGATTATTGTGGGGTAGTAGAAAAAAAATTGTTTTTTTTTTTTTTAGTAGAAGCAATTTTAGCTCCTACCATCTGCATGACCCGTAAAGGGAAATTGTAGTGAAAGAATGTATCATAGGGAAACCAAACTCCCTCTCCTAGTGTTTTTATTGCAAATCCTCTTTGAGCCTTAGTGGTAAGGCATATGATTAACTATATCATCGCATGCTGGTAAGATCTGATCTTAGATTCCATAAGGGGGGGAGGGGCGGTAATGATCTTCCTTTGATGCCCTCAAAGCTGGGGATAAAGAGTACAAGACCCTCATGCACACTGAACCAAGACTGCGTCAATTAGAACCTCCCTCTTCTTCTCCTTCCCCTTTTCCTATGTATGTAGACCGCTCTGGTCTTAGGTATGTAAGTCCTTTGTCCCTTTTTGCCACTTTGTTTCTGTCACTTACGATGTATCAATGTATCAACAGGCTATGCATGGGTAGAAGAGATTTCCTTGTCAACTCAACCCGAGAAAGCTGGGAATTTTTTCCTTTCCCCTCTGTTCCGATTACTATGTAAATAATAAAACTTAGGAAAATGCCACTGGGTAAATGTCCATTGTTTGCTGAGAGCTACAGCCGTGCATGAACTTACTTTCATTTTTCATTCTTGGTTCATCCCAACTATTAATTTAAAGAAGTTTGATCTGTTTCTTCTTTCCTCTCTTTTTTGGTCTAGTTCACCCTATCCGGTGATGGCAGTACTTGTTAACTAAAACAATGGATGTTTATCAATGAACAGATGATTTGATTGTAAGCATTATTTTTGCCGTGTGTGTAAGACTACCTGGAATGCGGAGCTGAATAAACCTTTTGAAATCTAACAAAATTAAAGAAACTAGGAAAGCAAGAGGTCATGATCAAGAATGGAGTCTCAAATTTGATAATCACAAAGCTAATACATATTAAAGTAAGAAGAAAGGGTCCAGCTTTCGGAAAGTCAACCATCAAAGCCTTACTGTGAATAAGGTTATTATGCCACAAATCCAAGAAAATTGGTTTTCTTCTCTGAATAACAGTACTTTGTATACATAAGGAAATTAGAGTCCTACAAGTCAACTGTTTACCTACAGAGATACCGAGATTACCTTCAACAAAGCCAAAAATCTAACCCGTTGCTGTCCAGTCGATTCAACTCAGAACGACCCTACAGAATAAAGTAGAACTGCCCCATAGGATTCCCAAAGAGCTTCTGGTGGATTGCAACTGCTGACTTTTTGGTTAGCACCCAACCTGTTAACCACTATGCCACCAGGGCTCCAACAAGAAACTCTTAAAGATTAACGTTAATTAGTTAGAAATTAACCTTAAGCAATTCAGGCTGTATTTGCATACCTTTTAATATGTTGATATCTCATAAAATTGGGGCTGCTCTAGATAATTTTTTAACACCTATGAGGAAGTCAACGTGCATATATTTTATCTGAGCAATTTACATCAGTGAAATATTACAAGCATAGCACAAGTATCCTAACTCCAGATATGGTATAAGACTGACAATCAGGGTTTATAGTACTGGGTACATTTTTCCTTTATTTATATAAAGATTTTTGAAATCAACTTGGGGATCTTGGGTACAATTGAATAAATTTTTAGACTATAGAATTTTGCCAAACGTGATGTTGCAAAAGAAATTGTTGAATAACTCAAGTGAGTCACACAGTACAATACATTTGATGTACTGTTCTTTCAGAAACTCAGAATTTCATTACATGTTTTAGAATGGCACATTAAATTTAATGCAATAAACTTTTTATGTATGCTATGAATATTTATCTTTGTAAGAACACCTATTAAGGACAAGAATGCATTTTTTATTTTCTTTGTTAGTGTTGTAAAGCATAGCTGAATGATTAAAATGCAGCAGAAAAAAAAAGACACGTAAGTGAAGAAGAAAACCTAATATAATGTGATTCAAACAATAAGTTGGAGTACATTACATTCATTTGATAAACTGCCAGATGTTAAGTAAAATTAAAGTAAGAACAAAGAAGAGAAAAATTAAAAATTTATATTCATTCTGGAGTTTACTCAGGAAGAGTTTGGTAAGTTATTGAACATGCAGAAAAATTAGAGCATTTTTTATTGATGGATATGATATGCTAAGATTGTGGAGAGAATATAGACTAAATTTTGGTTTTATCTGTGAGCTTTATTGAAATACAAAAGGGAAAATCTGTTGGATCTAAACGACATAAGAATACATTTTATAGGAAACTGAAGTGCCTCATTGAAACCTTTATTGACAGTACTATTAAGTGTCAAAACGCTGTATTTTTAAAACAAATATATTGGAATGTACTTATATAGACATAATTGAAGAATGTGGTTAAAACAAATAGTGGTCTTATAAACTAATCTGAAAATACTATTATGCAAAAGTAACTGATGTGTTTCAAAATTGATGGAACACCTTACTAGGTAGGTATAACATCTGATTGTCATATCTAGAACATTTATTAAATAATTTTAGAATCAAGGAAATTATTTGAATAATCAGAATAAAAAGCTGATTTTCTCTAATTCTCTAGACAGGCAATGTGAAATTACTGAGCACAATTATTTCAGTAATTACTTTAACTTTGAACTTTATTTTGCTTATGAAGGTCAAATTTTCGGCAGCTCAGTCTCAACGTAAAGCATGAATTCACTTTTATTAAGAGACGGTCCAGAGAAAAAGAACTATAAATTAGTCAATTGTCTATCAAACATGTTTATTCCTTATCAATTCAATATAAATTTTGGACAAAAGATAATTACTTTCTACAAATTACAACAGTTTTGTTAGTGAAAATAAAATGACTATTTAATGTCAAATGTATACTCTTGTACATTATGCCTTAGAAACACATTATTGACTTTATTATCGATTTCCTTCAAGTTAATAGAGCAAAATGCTAAATGTTTTAGGACATACTAATGTTAAGTAGACTAATATATTTATGTGTGTGTGTGTGTGTGTGTGTATATATGTATGTATGTATATATAACCAGATTTATGTTTTCCAGATAATGGCAAATGTTTCTTCATATATAATACCATAAAGAACTGTAGTTAGTTAAAATAGAATATGTACCTCAGTGCAAAATCAGACTTTATAATGGGGGGGGAGGAACCATACATTGTCACAAGAATGCACCATAGATACATTGTTGATTGGAGAACATCAAAGAAGACAGAAACAGCATTTTGGAAAGCAGCAGGAAAGAGTGAATGAGAGGAAGAAATGAATGAAAAAGTAAAATAAACAGCCAAACCTAAAAAGAAGGAATTCCGTCCTCCCTATATGTACATCTTTGGAGAAAAGAGAATGCGGGGTGGAACTTGAAGGCATTCTAGCAGAGATTAGTCATTGTATTTCTATTTCCATTTTTAAAAAAATCAGCCTAGATTTACATTTAACTTCAGTCACAATATTAACCTGCCTGTGTCAGGATACTACATTTTACTTCTTTTATGTAGACATTATTTTAAATAATCATCTATGCAGGTGACATGTCCATTGCTATCAGCACCTTGTCTGAGCGCTGGATATGTTCAGTTTTAGTAAGTGGGTAGAATGTAGTACTCCAAAGAATTATATAAATAATGAATGAAGTGAAATGGAACAAATGCATTTTTAATAGCTCTGATGAAATAAATATTAATTTGAAAATCTCACTGTGTTATCCTGCAGGTCTGCGAATGCGTGTTGCACTAAATGTCTTCTACAAAATAGTTTTCATGTGAAGGTCAGAATAATGCTTCTACAATTCTCACTCTCTATATTTTTTATATTTCTGGAATTGTTGGATTTTTAACATGGGTAGAAAAACCTTACACTAATAACGGAATCGACTCAATGGCACTGGGTTTCACTGGGTAATAATGGAGGATAAGCTAGGTTCTTCTGTATTATTTATTGAAAATATTAATTAATAACTCCTTATTCCAGAATGGTATTTTCCACAGTAATAGAAGTAAAATTTCAGTGATTTAAAGATGCCCATTGTCAGCTGCAGTGTTTTTTTCTTGCACAATTAAGAACTATTAATGTTCCATAGCATAGCTTGATTTATGCTGCCATATTGTTTTTTTATTATCTAGACTTAAAATTTAGTCTCCATAAGTATTCAGAAATTTCACAAGCATTTTTCTTCATTTTAATTATCGATATATAAGACGGAATTTTTATTACACAATAGGTGCTATTATCATGGAAATTACAATAATTTTATTCACCTTTCTGTGCTTTTTCCCTTTGGGTTAATAGTGACAAAGCTTAACGGACTTATTTTCACAGCACTAGGCTGAAAAGGGTTTTGAATGTACTTCACATGAACTGTTTTTTAAGCTGAAGGAAGCAGAAGCAAAGCAACTTTTATCTTTTATCTGTGTTCATTTCGGGGACTACTCCTGTAAAAAAAACTCATTGCTGTCTCATAGCAACCCTATAGGACAGAGTAGAACTCACCCATAGGAGTAGCTGGTTGATTCAAACCAGCGAACCTTTGGTTAGCAGCTAACCTCTTAACCACTGTGCCACCAGGGCTTCTTTGGGACTACTAATTCGTCAAAAAATTAATGTGATTCACAGTTTCGTAGGCCTTCCTTTATCACTTAAGGTTTAATATTATCTACCTATTTTTTTTTACCTTGATGATCTTAGGATATCTCAGCAATGCTTTATATTAATCCAGGTTCTCGATTAATACGTGTTTTAATGGTCTTATTTTATGTACTACCATACCAGTTATTCAAAAATGTGTTTTTACTGATTAAGAGAAGTGTGTGGGGTAAAAATTAAATAGTAACCAACTAAGCTAATGTTCACATTCATGGGTATGTCATGTTTTTTGCTTACTTACATACCTTTTTGTGGCTTCATGTGGCAAAAGCAATGTGCATTACACACATATGTACAAGAGACAGTATCTTTTTTAGAGTATTTTCAAGATTATGTATTATATAATTTTGGAGAACAAGGAGAATATCTTCATGAATCCATCATTTTCTGTGATCTTTTTATATATAAGAGGTATTTAGTACATTTGTATTTCATTCATAAAGACAAATTCCTTTTAAAAGCAACATTAAGGAAAGTGCTGCCATTAAAAATGTACATGTTTTCTAAAAAAAAAAAATCAAAATCAGATGAATACTTCAATCTATTTTCTTGAAAAGGACTTGTGCGCTTTTTAAAATGTGAAAAAAAAACCCAAAAAACACGAACATACATTTTGCTATCCTGTTTCACCTGAATATAGAAGACATTGTTTAAAATGAAAAGTAAATCTATATTTAATCTTCGAGCCATCTGCAGTTGATAAAAAAAAAAATTGTAACCCATTTTGCAAATGGTGAAGAAATTATTCTAAGCAAGTACCAAACAGAACATTTGCATATTTAATTTATAAGAAAGGTTAATTGCATTGCTCTGTTAGCATGGACTGCTTGAATGCTAAATTCAGGGAGCATAAATTATTTTTAAGTACACAGTGAGAGAGTGGATTGCCCCCTATGGTTATTCCTAAAGCTTTTGTGCACAGACAAGCAATAAGAGATGTTACATACCTGTATGGTGATTGTTCTCAGCATTCCTGAAGTCTAAGTCCTCAAGATCATGAGACAAAAACTCAATAATAAATGGATTTCTGAAGTTAACGTCTAAACAAAAAGGTAACATTATGGCTTCTTCCTCTTAAAAAAAAAAAAATAAAACACTTGTAACATAAGCATAATCTGTTAATGCCTTGGGTCTAACTCTTTCCCATCAAATTATGGAGATTCTACTTTATTCAAGATATTTTAAATTATAATCACATTGTTTTCTTTAGAGTAGCGTAACACTTTTACAAAAATGTGTCATTTAGAACATAATGTGTTGTAGAGCTATTACTAAGATTTAAGCAGAAATCTGGGTGGTACAAAACATTAAGGCTCTTGCCTACTAACCCAAATGTTGGAGTTTCAAGGACACCTAGAGGTGCCTTGAAAGAAAGTCCTGATGATCTACTTCGCAAAAACCAGCTATTGAAAACCATATGGAACCCAGTTCTACTCTGACAAGTATGGGATTGTTATGGGTCTGCATAGACTCAGTGGCAACTGGGTTAAATTTAAGCACTCGATTGCTGCTGCCGACACACAAGATACTTGACTTCATTTGATTTGATATTAAATATTTGATAATTGTTGAAATTTCTTTTGGTATCTGTTGGGAGGCGATTTTTTGTTACCTACTAATTTTCCAATTCTTTTTGACAGAGATGTACTATGGAACAACATTGGCTTTGAAACCTTGAAAGTTCATGAATCTGATGTGTATATTTAGAGGCAAGAATGATAATTTGCTCATTACCTGAGACGGAACTTTTTAAAAATTTTATTTTAATGAATTCTTAATTTGTCTAGAAATAAATTATGGCTTTATTTGACCTTATCTTGCTATTCTTATAATTGTATGTTGGGTGACAAGTGGAAAATACTAATGAAGTTTTGTGTGTGTGTGTTTGTGTGACATCTTCATCCATCCATGAGAACCAAAAAAAATAAATAACAAGCTCATTGCCATTGAGTTGGTTCTGACTCTTCAGAAAATAGATAAATAAACCCTTATTCTTAGGATATAAGCTACCTTTCCTTGCCAAATTTTTTGTCACTGACATGAATTTCTTCTTTGCTGAATAGAAAAATAAAGTAAGAACAGGTTGATCCTGGCAAACCACATCTGCCCTTTTATCCTTCAAGAGCTATAGTAAGTAGCAGTAATATATTCAAAGTGTGTGTGTATATATATATATATATATATTTTTAGTCATTCAAGTGTGTATTTCATTATATTACTTTGAGGCTTTAGTTTTTACTGCACTAATGACACTGAGCTTTTTTTGTTTTTGTTTTCCATGCTGTTATTGACCATGTAAATGTCTCATTTGGTAGAGCTTTTCAACCATTTTATTACTGGACTGTTTGTACACTCATTTTTAAGTTCTATGAGTTATTTGCACATTCCAGACTCAAGTTCTTTTTTTTTGGTATATATATTTTGCATATATTTCTTCTCATTTCATGATTTCCCTTTTCTTTTTCTTGTCAAAGTGTAGATCAAGAATTGGGTTTAGTATGGTTGAGTTTTGGCCAAGCAAGATAATCGAGATAAGTTGGAAGTAAATTGGTGGTACGTTTTAAGGAGTGACTCTAAATATGGAACATACAATCAAATGTGGATAGGGAGAAAGGAAAGGATACAGGGAATAAAGGCCTCTGAAAAATTATTACTCTCAGTGGATTTTTGGTCCCAGTGAAGTTTTAGAATTTTGGGACATGAGATACTACAAACATTGGAAAAGAAAGGGGAGGGCGGTAGTTAGAATGTAGTACGTATAACACTGAGGTTAGAGAACAGGGTCAGTTACTGCCAATGAGGTGCCAACGGTAATTCTTCCCAAATATTCTGCATATGTGGTAAACATAAATAATGGCAATATTTACAGAGCACAGGGAACAAACTATAGAGGATTGGTGATTTTATATAGAGCTGGTTAAAAGTTTAAAATGTGTCTTATATACTTGAGATGATATTGAACATTATTAAATACTGAATTGTGCACATTTCTAAAATTGTCTACAAAAATTGAATTATAATTTGAAATAGTTTCCATGAGCATTATTCTACATCGGGATTTATAACTGCAATATTTCTGGCCAATAATTTAATGATGATTTATTGGAATGTTACAAAATTTTCATCTCGGAGATGATTGTTATCATATATAGAAGGTGAAATGTAAAAATGAGTTTAATATCATTCAGAAATGTTACAGAGTTGCAACTATATCAAATAACTTTCCAATATTTAACTATAATCAAATAATCTAATCATTTCATTGTCTTTATTTGATTAATGTAATTTTGAGATTTCTTGCAATGATCTGAATAAATTTGAAACAAGTTGAACATTTTCTCATCACATATTTTAAAACTATAACTCTGTAATATGCAAAAAGATTTAATTTAGGGCAATCTTCTTGTATTTAGCTCAGAAGCCATATAAAAAGCACATCCGGCACAAATTGAATTCCAAATGCAAGAGAAAACAGATCAGTAGTGAACTGAGAAATTGTTCCCTCCTACTTCTGAAGCTTCTGCCCCAGTCAGCTGTATCCTGGGCAATGTTCTGCGCTCTTTCAGCGCATGGAACGTGAACTGATTCAGCCTACCATAGTCCCCTTTTTCATGCTGAGTAGCAGTCTATTCTACAGTTATCTTCTGAGTAAATGCCCAGGCTGTAGATCATTTTCTTAGCTACACTCAGAGTTATGGCTAAATAATTAAGCTGGATATGGATTCTCATGTTTGCTGTCTCTGGGGACTCTGAGATAACATCATTCTTGCTCTTCTTAGGCCATCTTCTAAAGAGTCCCATAAGAGGCTGTCTGGATATTCCAGGTACTTTTATTCACACTGGTGGCTCCCAGTGCTGAAAAGATGACTATATCAAAATAATAACTGAGAAAGCCTTGTTCACAGTCACAGGAGTAGATGAGGAAGTAGGTTGTAAGATGAGCTGCTTGAAGATAAGGGTGGTAAGAGACTGAGAAGCCCAGTTGTTGGGAAGATTGCTGAAATAAGAGTTTTGACAGGATGTTTTCTGAAGGGAGTAACAGAAGAAATGTTATTCAGGGAACCAAAAATAGTGACTTAAGGTCCACTGGAGATTGGAGTTTAGATATTGATATAATCTGAAGGCATGAAATTTAAAACTGCAGGTTTAAAAGAAAAACGTATTAATAATATAAATATATAAGAAGAAAAACAACAACCCGGTAGAGGAAAAAATACATAATTGGTATGATAAAATCATAAACATATGGGAAGATGGTAAAACACTCATAAAAGAAAAAATTTAATATAAAATAAGCTATTATATTTATTTTATCAGAATTTGAAAATAAAAAAAATGTTTATAACAAATAATTTAAAATGGTAAAGGAAAGTAGACAAACTCATACCAGGTTATTGGCATTGTAAACTGATATACCATCTATTGAAGAGAAATAACAAATTCTTTCCGAATTAAAAATAAATGCTCAGACATTTGACTCTGCGTTTATGCCCATGTTGTTTAATCCTAAAATAATGCACATGTAAATTAATGAACATATAAAAATATTCCATACAGTATAGTGTATAATAGTAGCAAAATACCAAAGACAAACTAAAGTTCTTTAAAAGAAATTGATTGAATTCATCACGTTACACCTGTACAATGAAATATTATGCAATTTTCCAAATCACAAAGTTACAGATATTTTTTATTTCGAATTATGAAATGAAAAAATTAGAGAGTTTTAAGTGTACTGATATAGAATAGCCCCCAAGCTATATTGTTAAGTATTTTTGCTATTATAGTATATATTATATAAATATAGTATATATTATACAAATATAATATAGTATAATAGAAAAGTATAATATGTACTATATATTTGCTATAATATAGGTGCAACGACATAGGATTATACTACTATTAGCTTATGAACCAAAAAAAAAAAAAAAAACCTGTTGCCATTGAGCCTGACTCATAGTGACCCTATAGGACAGAGTAGAACTGCCCCACGGGGCTTCCAAGGAGCAGCTGGTGGATTCAAACTGCTGACCTTTTGGTTAGCAGCTGAGCTGTTAAACACTCTGCCACCAGGGCTTCCTATTAGTTTACCCAAAAATTAAATCAGTTTTGTTGTATTTTATTATATTCTGTTCTATTTAGTCTATTGGCAGGTCTCCGGAAGCACGCACACATACACACAGAGCTAGTACAGTTGCTGTCTTTGTGAAGAGGAACTAGATAACTACTATTAGGGAGAGTTGAAGATTTCATTTTAATGTATAAAATTTATCATTTGGATATTTCAAGAGTTTTTTTTACATACTGTCAAATAAAGTTTAAAAAGTTAAAATATAAAACTAACATTGCAAAAAGACAAAAACAATTCATAATTTAAAAGAAGAGGTTAAATAATATAAAGAATAAAATGTGCTGCTATTGTATATAAAACATGGTAAATAATAAACTTATTCTGTAATTAGTTGTGTTTTTAGAAATGAGAGAATGGAGGGAAGTATATAACAAAAAAAGGTATATAAGACATTGTTTGAATGCATTCCCATTATAAAGCATATATTTATCTGCAAAAATACAATAAAAAAGCATACCAGCAAACTCTAATTTCCTAAGCACACAAAAATGTGGATTTTTTTTTTCAATCAACTGCTTCATGGCAATGCAACATAATCAGACATTTCAAAATCAATGTGGCATGTTGAACCTTATGCACTATTGATTAAAAAGTTATGTTCTTGTTTTATCAAGTAATGATTTGATTCAGTCTGGAAGAGGGACAAATTATTCAAATTAGCTCTTCTGTATTCCATGTGTCTTAGACACGTAGGCAAAAATGTAAGGAGTGGCAGTTCCAGGCTGTAGAGATAATAACCAACATAACATATCAAAGATAATATCAAATATCCATTTTTCATATCTTTGTTCAGTTCTGACACCAGCTGCTCATGCAGTACTTCTCTGACCTACCCTCCCAGAGCTAGGTCAGATTTCACAAGTTGAAAGGGCACCATCCTTCAGACTGCCAAGTAAGCAGATGCTAGCTGCAATTTGATAGTCCACTAGTCACCTTCACTTCTGTCCTGCTGGCCACAATTTTATAGCTTCCCTCTACCCACTCAGGATGCCAGTCGCAAGCTCAAAATTTCCCCTAGGCTCCTCACTTCTAACCTAAACAAACTCTATTGCCTTCGAGTTTGTTCTGACTCATAGTGACCCTATAGGACAGAGAAGAACTGCTAGATAGGGTTTCCAAGGCTGTAATCTTTATGGAGGCAGACTGCCACATCTTTCTTCCATGGGGCAGCTGGTGGTTTCGAACTGCTGGCCTTTGTTTTGGTTAATAGCCATGCACTTAACCACAGTGCCACCAAGCTTCTCACTTGTCATCTGCTGGCTACAATTTCAGGAATTTTCCTCTACTTTTTCAGGATGCAAGGTGCTAACTTGGGAGTCCCCTGTGGTCTCCCTTACTTCTGCCCTGCTGGCTCCCACTACTCCTTTGGGTTTGATACTTCACTGGAACAACTCACAGAACTCACATAAAATGCTATGATTATAGCTGTATTATAGGGAATGAAAGACACAGTGTAAGAAATGTATAAGCAGAGGTCTGGAAGGGTTCCCAGTTCACAGCTTCTATGATCCAAAGGACATGCCACCCTCACACATGCATCTATGTCTTTCACCAACAAGCAGGCCCATTGCTCTTTCATGGCCATAGCTTTTATTTGTGTAGTCATAAACTGATTGGATCAGCTTCCCCTTCCTTCCCTTGAAGTCTGCTGATATCATGCTTTATGGTGGTCTTTCTGGTCAGTACAGCTCCCCCCACCTTAGCACAAACTATCAGGTGTGGTTTAGCGGTCCAGATAACAAAGGCACTTTAATTACTCAGAAAATTTCAAGGATTTAGAGTTATACCTCAGGAACCAAGAATAAAGGCCAAATCACTTGAGGTAAAATATTATTTTACCCCATAGGGGCATAATCTACATCTACAAATATGAAATGGCATGAAGGACAGAGTATAATATGCAAGAGATTTGGCTATTGGTAGTCAAATAATTCTTCAGTTTATTTACCACAGAGAGAAGACTTTTGTACTAGTGATTGTAGACTATCTAATCTCAACTTTCTAGAGTACCCCATTTATGTCAATGTGTTGACAATGAATGATGTGTGTCACTTTAAGATCAAGATAATTGATGATATATAGTTGACAGTTGATCAAAAACAACTATGGTTTATCTATATAGTTTTGGTAAACTATATCAAGATGTTGACTAGTAATGAGACAAAATTAAGGGCATAAAAAAAAAGCTTCATTTATTGGTTGCTACATGACTAAAGTTTTACCTGAAGATGGCCAAAATGATTGAAAAAAAATATAGTGGATTTTGTTGCAAATTCTAGTAAAATATTATATATAGATTCATGCTGAAAATATAATGAGGGTCCCTGGAAAGCATTTTCTTGGTGAAATAACCTTTGAATGTTTAAATACCCTTTATATTTTCTAAAATAAACAACATCATGAAATAATATCAATGAATTTACCTGTGTCTTAAAAAGTAATTGCTTTCATCATATTCAGATAAAAAAGTAGTTGATAATTTCCCAAACACGTTATGAAAAAAAAAGAAAATATCTGTTACTTGGGAATGTTTTTACCTCAAAGCATCGTAATTATTGGAAGAAATGTAAAAGTACTTCCTGACACTAGAATAAAAATTTTAATAATAGTATTCCGATCATAACAAAAAAGCAGAGAATAAAACATATTTAGTGAGAGGAATGAGAACTTAATTATCAGCTAACACTCTCATTTTTCTGGTGAGCATACTAAATTCTGAAGAAGTTTTTGTCCAAATTTACTCCACTAAGGACCCCTGGTGGTCCAGTGGTTAAGGACTTAGCTGCTGACCAAAAAGGTCAGCAGTTTGAATCTACCAGCTGCTCCTTAGAAACCCTACGGGGTAGATCTACTCTATCCTATAGGGCTGCTATGAATCAGAATTGACTGGATGGCAATGGGGATTTTGGGGGGGGGGGGTTGTTGTTATTTTACTCCACTAATGAGTGGCTGACTTAAAGCTAGAGCCCCACCATCTTCATTCCCAATTTTATACCTACATCTGAGAGACAAAAAAAAAAAAAAAAGAGCTATACGTTCAAGAAAGGTGTGCGTCAGGGTTGTATTCTTTCACCATACCTATTCAATCTGTATGATGAACAAATAATATGAGAAGCTGGACTATATGAAGAACAGGGCATCAGGATTGGAGGAAGACTCATTAACAACCTGAGTTATGCAGATGACACAACCTTGTTTGCTGAAAGTGAAGAGGACTTGAAGCACTTACTAATGAAGATCAAAGACCACAGCCTTCAGTATGGATTACACCTCAGCATAAGGAAAACAAAAAACCTCACTACTGGACCAATGAGCAACATCATGATAAATGGAGAAAAGATTGAAGTTGTCAAGGATTTCATTTTACTTGGATCCACAATCAACAGCCATGGAAGCAGCAGTCAGGAAATCAAAAGATGCATTGCATTGGGCAAATCTGCTGCAAAGGACCTCTTCAAAATGTTGAACAGCAAAGATGTCACCCTAAAGACTAAGGTGCACCTGACCCAAGCCATGATATTTTCAATCACGTCATATACATGTGAAAGCTGGACAATGAATAAGGAAGACCGAAGAAGGGTTGATGCCTTTGAATTGTGGTGTTGGAGAAGAATATTGAATATACCATGGACTGTTTCTTTTCTTTTTTCTTTTTTTGCCAAAAGAATGAACAAATCTGTCTTGGAAGAAGTGCAGCCAGAATACTCCGTAGAGGCAAGGATGGCGAGACTGCGTCTTACATACTTTGGACATGTTGTCAGGAGGGATCAGTCCCTGGAGAAGGACATCATGCTTGGCAGAGTAGAGGGTCAGTGGAAAAGAGGAAGACCCTCAGCGGGGTGGATTGAAACAGTGGCTGCAACAATGAGTTCAAGCATAACAATGGTTGTAAGGATGGCGCAGGACCGGGCAGTGTTTCGTTCTGTTGTGCATAGGGTCACTATGAGTCAGAACCGACTCGATGGCACCTAACAACAGCAACACACATACAATGAGAAAAATTTCACCATATCTGATGCAATTCTGCAAATAAGATATGAATAACTATCCTAGAGAAACATTTTACTAGGAACCAATAGGGAAAGAAAATTCATTGTTTCCTAAAATGCTGATTGTCCCTTCAGCAGATCCAGGTGTTTGTGATGAGGAAACATAATTAAAAATAAAATCTACTCCCAATCCAGAAAACCTCTTCACAAAAATAGAAGGAAAAACTTTATTATTGAACAAGTGTTAAACTAGAATGTGATGCATCATAGGCAATCAGCTAGAGATTGCAAAGACAGAAGGGAATTTTACCCTTTAAATAGCTGAGTGGATACATACAACCCATAACACCCATGCTTTCAAGATAAAATTGCTATTTTTCTAGTATCTTTATGGCCACTTTGGAGCCTGGGCCACCTGAGGTCATGCTAATGTTCTTCCAGGAGACTGGAAGGCCAAAAACTAAACCAAACCCATTGCTGTAGGGTGAATTCTTACTCATAGCGTCCCTATGGGACAGGGTACAACTGTTCCATTGGGTTTCCAAGGCTGTAATCTTTACAGAAGCAGACTGTCACATCTTTCTCCCATGGAGCAGCTGGTGGGTTCAAACTACCAACCTTTCAGTTAACAGCTGAGAGCTTTAACCACTGTGCAATGAAGACTCCTTAAATGGAAGGTAGCGGAAGATTATCTTGTTATATTTTTTAAAAAATTTTATTGTGCTTTAAGTGAATGTTTATAAATCAAGTTAGTCTCTCATAAAAACTTTACACACACCCTGTTATATACTCCTAGTTGCTCTCCCCCTAATGAGACAGCACACTCCACCTCTCTACCCTCTATTTTTGTGTCCATTCAGCGAGCTTCTCATCTCTGCATTCTCATCTTCCGTCCGGACAGGAGCTGCCCACATAGTCTCATGTGTCTACTTGATCCAAGGAGCTCACTCCTCATCAGTATCATTTTCTCTCCTATAGTCCAGTCCATTCCCTGTCTGAAGAGTTGGCTTTGGGAATGGTTCCTGTTTTGGGCTAACAGAAGTCCTGGGGACCAGGACCACTGGAGTCCTTCTAGTCTCAGTCAGACCATTAAGTCTGATCTTTTTTCCGAGAATTTGGTGTCTGCATCCCACTGATCTCCTGCTTGCTTAGGGGTTCTCTGTTGTGTTCATGTCAGTCATTGGTTGTAGCCTGGCACCATCTAGTTCTTCTGGTCTCAGGCTGGTCTAGTCTCTGGTTTATGTGGCCCTTTCTGTCTCTTGGGCTCATAATTACCTTGTGTCTTTGGTGTTCTTCATTCTTCTTTGCTCCAGGTGGGTTGAGACCCATTGATGCATCTTAGATGGCTTGCTAGCATTTAAGACCCCAGAAACCACTCTCCAAAGCGGGATGCAGAATTTTTTCTTAGTGGATTTTATTATGCCAATTGACTTAGATGTCCCCTGAAACCATGGTCTCTAAACCCCTGCCCCAGCTACGGTGGCCTTCGAAGCATACAGTTTATTCAGGAAATTTCATTGCTTTTGGTTTAGTCCAGTTGTGCTGACCTCTCCTGTACTGTGTATTGTCTTTCCCTTTACCTAAAATAGTTCTTGACTACTATCTAATTAGTGAACACCCCTCTCTCTCCCTCCCTCCTCACTCTCGTAACCATCAAAGAATATTTTCTTCTCTGTTTAAACTATATCTTGAGTTCTTATAATAGTAGCCTTATACAATATTTGTCCTCTTGCAACTAATTTCACTCAGTATAATGTCTTCCAGATCCCTCCATGTTATGAAATGTTTCACGGATTCATCATTGTACTTTATCACTGTGTAGTATTCCACTGTGTGAATATTCCATAAAATTATCCATTCATCCGTTGATGGGCACCTTGGTTGCTTCTGTATTTTTGCTATTGTAATCAGTGCTGCAATGAACATGGGTGTGCATGCATCTGTTTCTGCAAAGGCTCATTTCTCTAGGATATATTCCAAGGAGTGGGATTGCTGGATCCTATGGCAGTTCTATTTCTAGCTTTTTAAGGAAGTTCCAAATTGATTTCCAAAATAGCTGTACCATTTTACATTCCCACCAGCAGTGTATAAGTGTTCCCGTCTCTCCACAAAGTCTCCAGCATTTATTATTTTGTGTTTTTTGGATTAATGCCAGCCTTCTTGGAGTGAGATGGAATCTCATTGTAGTTTTAATTTGCATTTCTTTAATGGCTAATGATCTTAAGCATTTCTTCATGTATCTGTACATTCAGGTACCTGAATGTCTTCTTTAGTGAAGTGTGTGTCCATATCCTTTGCCCATTTTTTTAATTGGGTTATTTGCCTTTTTGTTGTTGAGTTTTTGCAGTATCATGTAGATTTTAGAGATCAGACACTGATCAGAAATGCCATAGCTAAAAACTTTTTCCCAGTCTGTAGGTAATCTTTTTACTCTCTTGGTGAAGTCTTTGGATGAGCATAGGTGTTTGATTTTTAGGAGCTCCTAGTTATCTAGTTTCTCTCTGGTGTTTGCACATTATTAGTAATGTTTTGTGTACTGTTTATGCCACGTATTATGGTTCCTAGCCATGTCCCTATTTTTTTTCTTCTATAATCTTTATCATTTTAGATTTCATATTTAGGTCTTTGATCCATTTTGAGTTAGTTTTTGTGCATGGTGTGAGGTATGGGTCTTGTTTCATTTTTTTGCAGATGGATAACTAGTTATGCCAGCACCATTTGTTAAGAGACTGTCTTTTCAGCATTTGACACGTTTTCGGCCTTTGTCAAGTATCAGCTGCTCATCTGTGGTTGGTTTTATGTCTGGATTCTCAATTCTGTTCCATTGGTCTATCTATCTGTTGTTGTACCAGTGCCAGGCTGTTTTGACTACTGTGGCGGTATAATAGGCTCTAAAATCAGGTAGTGTGAGGGCTCCCACTTTGTTCTTCTTTTTCAGTAAAGCTTTACTTATCCGGGGCCTCTTTCCCTTCCATATGAAGTTGGTGATTTGTTTCTCCATCTCATTAAAAAATGTCATTGGAATCTGGGTCAGAATTGCTTTGTATCTATAGATCGCTTTTGGTAGAATACACATTTTTACACTGCTAAGTCTTTCTATCCATGAGCAAGGTATGTTTTTCCACTTATGTAGGTCTCTCTTGGTTTCTTGCAGTATTGTCTTGTAGTTTTCTTTGTATAGGTCTTTTACGTATCTGGTAATATTTATTCCTAAGTATTTTGTCTTCTCCGAGGCTACTGTAAATGGTATTGATTTGGTGATTTTCTCTTTGATGATCTTTTTGTTGGTGTAGAGGAATCCAAGTGATTTTCATATGTTTATCTTGTATCTTGATACCCTGCTGAACTCTTCTATTAGTTTCAATAGATTTCTTGAAGATTCTTTAGGGTTTTCTGTGTATAAGATCATGTCGTCTGCAAATAGAGGTACTTTTACTTCTTCCTTACCAATCTGGATGCCTTTTATTTCTTTATCTAGCCTAATTTCTCTGGCTAGGACATCCAGCACTATGTTGAATAAGAGTGGTGATAAAGGGCATCCTTGTCCGTTTCCCAAACTCAAGGGGAATGCTTTCAGGCTCTCTCCATTTAGGATGATGTTAGTGTATTGGCTTTATATAAATGCCCTTTATTATGTTGAGGAATTTTCCTTCTATTCCTCTTTTGCTGAGAATTTTTATCATGAATGTGTGTTAAACTTTGTCAAATACCTTTTCTGCGTCAATTCATAAGATTATGTTTTTCTTGCCTTTTGCTTTATTTATATGATGGATTACATTAATTTTTTTTTTTTTTTCCTAATGTTGAACCATCCATGCGTACCTGGTATGAATCCCACTTGATCATGGTGAATTATTATTTTTTTGTTGTTGTTATGTTGTTGAATTCTATTGGCTAGAATTTGTTGAGGATTTTTGCATCTAAGTTCATGAGGGATATAGGTCTGTAATTTTCTTTTTTTGTGGTGTCTTTACCTGGTTTCGGTATCAGGGACATGCTGGCTTCATAGAATGAGTTTCGGAGTATTCCATTCTTTTCTATGCTCTGAAATACCTTTAGTGGTACTGGTGTTAACTCTTCTCTGAAAGTTTGGTAGAACTATGCAGTGAAAGCATCTGGGCCAGGGCTTTTTTTGTGGGGGAGTTTTTTTAATTACCTTTTCAATCTCTTCTGTTGTTATGGGCTCATTTAGTTGTTCTACCTGTTTGTGGTAGTTTAGGTAGGTAGTGTGTTTCTAGGAATTCATCCATTTCTTCTAGGCTTTTTTTTTTTTTTTCAAACTTGTTAGAGCACAATTTTTTGTAGTAACCTGATATGATTCTTTTAATTTCAGTTGGGTCTGTTATGATATCACCCATCTCATTTCTTATTCAGGTTATTTGCTTCCTCTCCTGTTTTTCTTTTGTCAGTTTGGCCAGTGGTTTATTGATTTTGTTAATTTCTTTAAAGAACTAGCTTTTGGTCTTGTTAACTCTTTCAATTGTTTTTTCTGTTCTCTATTTCATTTAATTCTGCTCTAAGTTTGATTATTTGCTTTTTTCTGGTGCCTGTGGGTTTCTTTTGTTGCTCTCTTTCTATTTGTTCAAGTTGTAGGGATAGTTCTTTGATTTTGGCCCTTTCTTCTTTTTGGATGTGTCCATTTATTGATATAAATTGGCCTCTGAGCACCACTTTTGCTGTGTCCCAAAGGTTCTGATAGGAAGTGTTTTCATTCTCACTGGATTCTCTGAATTTCTTTATTCCATCCTTAATGTCTTCTATAATCCAGTCTTCTTTGAGCAGGGTATTGCTCAGTTTCCAAGTGTTGATTTCTTTTCCCTGCTTTTCCTGTTATTGATTTCCACTTTTATGGCCTTATGGTCAGAGAAGATGCTTTGTAATATTTCAGTGTTTTGGATTCTGCTAAGGCTTGCTTTATGACCTAATATGTGGTCTATTCTAGAGAATGTCCCATGTGTGCTAGAAAAGAAAGTATACTTGGTAGCTGTTGAATAGCATGTTCTATATGTATCTATGAGGTCAAGTTGGTTGATTGTGGCATTTAGATCTTCCGTGTCTTTGTTGAGCTTCTTTTTTCTGGATATTCTGTCCTTCACCAAAAGTGGTGTGTTGAAGCCTCCTACTATAATTGTGGAGCTGTCTATCTCACTTTTCAATGCTGATATAGTTTTTTTTTTTTTTTTTTTGCATCTTGCAGCCCCGTCATTGTGTGCATAAATATTTAATATGGTTATATCCTTCTGGCATAACATCCCTTTAATCATTATGTAGTGTCCTTCCTTATCCTTTGTGATGGATTTAACTTTAAAGTCTATTTTGCCAGAGATTAATATTGCTGTTTCTATTCTTTTTTGATTGTTGTTCGCTTTATATATTTTTTTCCCCATCCTTTGGGTTTTAGGTTATTTGTATCTTTAAGTCTAAGGCGTGTCTCTTGTTGGCAGCATATAGATGGGTCGCTTTTTTTGTCCATTCTGCCACTCTCTGTCTCTTTCTTGGTGCATTTAATCTATTTACTTTCAGCGTAATTATGGATAGGTTTATGAGTTTAGTGCTGTCATTTTGATGTCTTTTTTTGTGTGTTGTTGACAGTTTCTTTTTCCCACTTAATTTTTTGTGCTGAGTAGTTCATCTTTATATATTACCTTTTCCTCTTTCTTATTTGTTGTAGTTGATTTTGTCTCTATTTTTTTCTTTTTCTTTCTTTTTTTTTTTTTTTGATGAGTAGGATCGTTAGTCTCCTTTGTGGTTACCTTAATATTTACCCCCATTTTTCTAAGTTTAAGCCTAACTTTTATTTCTTTATATTGCCTTGTCTTCCTCTCCATATGAAAGATCTATGACTACATTTCTTAGTCGCTTTTTATTGTTTTAGTATTGTCTTCTTTTACATAATGACATTACTGTTTCCCTGTTTTGAGTGTTTTCTTTAATGTTGATTTATTTTTGTGATTTCCCTATCTGGGTTTACATCTGGTTGCTCTGTCCTGTGTTCTAGTCTTGGGTTGATATCTGATATTACTGATTTTCTTTCCAGAGAACTCCCTTTAGTATTTCTTGTAGTTTTGGTTTGGTTTTTACAAATTCCCTAACCTCTGTTTATCTGGAAATGTCCTAATTTTGCAAGTTACTTTGTTTTTTTTTTAAAGAGGTGGCTGCCATGTCCCTGAGTTAACACCTTTAAATTTACATACTTTTCATATACTTGAGTTTTTTTTTTTAAAAACTTTTTGAATATTTACTGGTAAACTAAACTGATTACTTTGGCTATTTTTACAATAGCAGAGACACATCACTGCAATTTCTGTAAGTTTTTGTAGATAAAATGAACTGGAAGCTGCCAAGTGTAAGAGAAATAAAAACTGAAAATAAGGGGCTTTAATTTTCCCTACTGAACAAAAGAAAAGGGACTTCCCTCCTCCCCTCTTATTTCACAATTCACTTTAGATAACTTGTAATTGTAAATTATTTCTCTGTCTCTTTGAAAAGTAAACCCAACCCATTGCCTTCGAGTCAATTCTGACTTATAACAACCCTATGTTCACATGAGATGATGTGGGTAACTCTGGTCTGGAGGCAAGATGAGAAGGTAGAAGGGGACAGGAGCTGACTAAATGGACACAGGGAATACAGGGTGGAGAAGAGGAGTGTGCTGTCTCATTAGGGGGACAGAAGCTAGGAGTACATAGCAAGGAGTATATAACTTTGTATGAGAGACTGACTTGATTTGTAAGCTTTCACTTAAAGCACAATTAAAAGACAAAAAAAGGGCCCTGCACAACACATTAATTGTTCTGATCTATATTTCATTGTTACGTTTTTTTTTCCATTCATCCCATTGACTCTCTTGCTTCATTGACATTGCTTCACCTGTGATAGGTAATCTCTGTGTGTGTATCTTAGTAACAAAACATACCCCAGTTTTATCTACCTGTGAGTATACCCTTTCCTAAATAAAACTAAGAAACTGTTTTAATTCCCCTGGAATCCAGATTTCTGGGTTCATGGAGTTGGGTGACCCACTAAGACCAGCTGGCCTTAGGTGTCCTTTGGAACCTTAAGCCTTTTAAGGAACTATTTTCCTAAAGTCAAATTCAAGTCAAACAACAGGCTAGAAAGCAGCTTATCTGAGATCCTTTTGCCTTAGGCTTTTTTGGAGAATTACAATGACCTTTTTGTCATGAGACAGTGAACACTGGCTATTAATGAGTACCTTTCATCTATAGCATATAAACATCATCATGAGAACAACTGTAAAAAGGTAAATGAAACACTAAATTCTGACATTTGAAGACATTAGGAAGCATCCAAGACAGCTAAGGGTCAATGTAGCAAAGAAGAGAAATGCAGTGAGGTAAGCCTGACATTCTCTGCTGCTTTTTCCTTGAGACAGTTGTTGGTTCTTAATTGCTATCTGGCTTATAGGTCAAGTAGAAAGAATCTCAGAACTGTAGCAGTCTCATGCACCTGAACAAAAATTATAGGTCAGGGATATGAAGGTGCCTTGAAATTGGTGAGTCAGGATGTCAAAGAAACAAGAGCCCCTGACAGGTGAGCCTGATATTGTGTATTAATTTCTCCTTATGCTTTTTGCCATTTTCTCATCTTTGTTGGTCAAGAGTCTAGTATACCAAGCAGAATGCAACAGCTAAGAAGCTAAACAGATAAGCAGTGGTTCTGTTTTGGGGTAAGATAGGAAAAATTGCAGCAGGTCACAGTACAGCAGAGAGAAAAGGACAAGAGATGATTTCTGGAGAGGCTGTAAGGCTGTGTAAGGGTCACAGTAAACCCTCTCCCCAATGAAACAACCATTTAGTGAATGCAAATTACAAACAACAACAGCAAAACAAACAAACAAAACAACAACAATAAACAAACTACCTGGAAATTGTCCTAAGGTCATTAAAAAAAAAAACCTTACCCTTGAGTGAATTCTGACTCATAGCTACCCTATAGGACCGAGTGGAACTGCTGCATAGGATTTCCAAGGAGAGGCTGGTAGATTCAAACTGCCGACCTTTTGTTTAGCAGCCTGAGCTCTTAACCACTGCTGCACCAATGCCCCATATGTTGGATTCCAAAAGCCGAACCAAACCCGTTGCTGCCGAATCGATTCTGTCTCGTAGATTTGAGAAACTTTTATTTGAGAAGGTATATTAAATCTCACTAATAACTGTGAGATTCTGTGATACCATAACCTGTTCCCACTCATACCTCCTCCAGCTCAACATAGTGGAAGCTCTGCTCTAGGAGGTGCAGCCAAGAACAATGGGCTAAAACTTCCAGCCTAGGGCTATGTTTTTACTCCAGGAAGGGCAGGCCACTGGCATCTCTCATCTACCCACAGGTCTGTGTTACAGGAACAGTCGAGAGGCTGGGCTCCTCTCCCCATTCGGACAACATTCATAGTCTGGAACTTCTAGTCCAGGCCCAGCAGCCAGAGAATAGTAGACTCTAATGACTCCTGCCCATGCTGCTTGTAGGGCATAGGTTCTACATGTAGAGAGGCAAGATGAAAGGACCAGAGCCTTCCATTCCCATCCTGCACCTGAATTACAGAACAGGGATGTCACTGTGGGAAAGTGTACTACTTTCCCCCAAACTACCTCTGGGGCAGTTAGACAGCAGTTCTATCAAGATAGAGAGGCAGACCTTAAAAATAGAGAGTTCTGCAGCTTTCCGTAATGGAACTGACTTTATTTGGAACCAAGTGTGGGGAAGTTCAGGCCTAAGAAAGTTGTTGAAAATGATAGAAATCTTGTTAGTCAGCAAGTTGGCAAGTAAAAGGAGTTTGGTAGCTTCATGATCATAGCAGCAAGTGAAGCAGTAGACCAGTTAGAAATGTAACAGAGAGAACCAGGAAGAAAAAGCTAACAAAACCCTCCTAGGATTGGGATTGAGGCAAACTTCGAAGATTGGCGACATTCTGCTCCAGCAAAAAGGGTCCAGATCTAATTGACTCAAGTGTGGAGTAATTTATGCCCCAGGAAATTAAAAAAAAAAACAGTAATCAGTTAGCAATTCATGCAGGCAAACAACTAGGTTGTACAAATGGTTTCTGCTGTTTACTGACCTAAAAGTTGGTGGTTTGAACCCACCCAGCAGCTCTGTAGAAGAAAGGCCTGGTGGTCTGTTTCTGTAAGGAGTAGAGCCAAGAAAAGCCTATGGAACTGTTTTACTCTGTAACATATGGGGCCTCAATGAGTTAGAGCCAAATAGACAGCAACAGGTTATTGTTGTCAGGCTAGGTGTGATAACGAGAGGTAGATTACTGAGAAGCTTAAAAGGCAGATTGGGGAAAGAGATGATCAAAGAGAGACCAGGTAAAACCACAGTCATTCTTGAGGATTGTCTTAATTTCCTAGTGCTGCTGTATCAGAAATACCAGAAGTAGATGGCTTTAAAGAACAGAAATTTATTTTCTCATAGCTCTGGGGGCTAAAAGTTCAAATCAGGGTCTCGACCATGTCATTTCCTTACTTGCAATTAGTTTCAGGCGTTCCTTGCTTCCCTGGCTTGTAGATGATGCCCACATGGCATCTGTCTTCTCCCCGTGTGTGTGTCTCCATACGTAATCTTCTCTTTCTTTAATTCAGAAGTGATTAGATTTAGAACTCACCTCACTAGGGTTATGATCTAATTAATATAACAAAGAAAATCCTATTTCCAAACAGAGTTACATCCACAGGTATTGAGGTTAGAATTTCAGCACATATTTTGGGGAGATACAATTAAATTCATAACAATGATACATAATTGTAAGATTGGGAGTGTGGCTTATTGAACTGTAATAGCATTTACAATAACAGCAGTAAGCTGGATTGAAGTAAGGAAATGATACCAGATAATAACTAATTCCTCCTAATTTCCTTAGGAGAGAATGAAGTGAATAAGAAAATTAATATAAAAAATTCTATAAATATGTATTATGTCCTACTTCTCTCACCTTTTTAAAGGACATAAAATTACATAAAGTGGTTTGTAACATGTATAGACATGATATGTATAACAATAATAGTACAATAAAGAGAAGGTGAGAACTGAGCTATATAGAAGTAAAGATTCTATATTATATGGCATTTAAATTATTGTAATTCAGTATATATACATATATTCTAAGCCCAAGAGTATACACTAAGTCCCTGGGTGGTGTCTGAAGTTAAAATGAGGGCATTGATTAGGAAGAAATGGGGACATACGGGCAGATAATCAAGAAGCTGGGGACACTGGATCCAAAATTCTGTGAAATTATTCCTGCCAAGAGCACCACCCTTCCATGTGAAGAGATTACTCCACCTTTGTCTGCTACCCTTAGGGCATCTCTTAGTACTACCATGACCTATGATTAAAGTCAGTGGAGACCTATAGCAACCCAGTGTCTACTAATGGCCCAGACCCTTCAGGAATGACGGTTTTGGTCAACCTGCCAGCAAAGAACCAAGACCATCTGAGTTGCTTCCTGAGGGTAAAGGGAATACGGTATGGGTGGTGGAAGAAGGTCATTCTAAATATCGTTTATAACGACATGACCAGTTGTAGGAATGACATCAGTAATTGCTACGAATATTTCTTCATTGTTTTGTTATAAGTGTATGTGTACATATATATATACATATATACACATATATAAGTGCATGTGTACATATATACATATATAAAAACTATATATATTATAATAAATATAATATATATAAATGTATATATATATGTATATATATATATAATCTTAGTCATCTAGTGCTGCTATAACAGAAATACCACAAGTGGATGGCTTTAACAAAGAGAAGTTTTTATTTCCTCACAGTAAAGTAGGCTAAAAGTCCGAATTCGGGGCATCAACTCCAGGTGAAGGCTTTCTCTCTCTGTTGACCTCATCAATCTTCCCCCAGACTAGGAGCTTCTTGGGGCAAGGATCCCAGGTCTAAACGACACACTCTGCTCCTGGCACTGCTTTCTTGGTGGTATGAGGTCCCCACTGTCCCCTTGCTCACTTCTTTCTTTTATATCTCAAGAGATTGCCTCAAGACACAAACTAAACTTGTAGGTTCAGTCCTGCCTCACTAACACAATTGAGGCCCATTCTCCCCCATTAACATCATGGAGGCAGGATTTGCAACATATAGGAAAATCACGCAATACTGGGAATGTGGCCCAGCCCAACTGATACACAAATTTTGGGGGGACATACTTCAATCCATGACAGATGCATATATCAAATATTTTTTTCTTTTGTACCTTATATAAAATATAAAATGTAAAATGTAAATGGGGCTAGTGCATCTTCAGTTGTACGCATACTACTTGTATCACGTTAAGCACAACTATGACCTTATAATTATCTTTATTTAGAGATCATGCGTGGTTTAAGGAGATGTGTACACGTGCCAAGTTGATAAGTGATGGACCCTGTTGGTTAATGTTATGTGTTGACTTGGTTTGGCCATGATTCCCAGTATTGTGTAATTGTCTTCCGTTTTGTGATATAATGTAATTGCCCTCCATTTTGTGGTATTGTGTAATTATGTGTTGTAAATCCTAAGCCTCTACATGTTAACGAAGCAGGATAAATGTGGGATGTATCTTGAGTCATGCCCTTATTAAAGGGCATGATACAAATCACAGCTTTACTCATGTCATACTGCTCTGGATTGAATTGTGTCCCCCCAAAACATGCATATCAATTTGGCTAGTCTATGACTTTCATTTATGACTTTCAGTATTATGTGGTTCTCCACCATTTTGTCACCTGATGTAATTTTCCTATGTATTGTAAATCCTATCTCTATGAAGTCAATGAGGTGAGATTAGAGACAGTTATGTTAATGAGGCAGGACTCAATCTATAAGATTAGTTTGTGTCTTAAGCCAATCTCTTTAGAAATATAAAAAGAAAAGAGAGCAGGGAGATAGGAGGACTTCATACCACCAAGAAAGCAATGCCAGGAGCATAGTGTGTCCTTTGGACCAGGGGTTACTGCATGGAGAAGCTCCTGGACCAGGTGAAGATAGATGACAAGGACCTTCTCCAGAGCCGACAGACAGAAAAAGACTTCCCCTGGAGCTGGCACCCTGAATTTGTACTTCTAGCCTCCTAGATTGTGAGAGAATAAATTTATCTTTGTTAAAGCCATTCCCTTGTGGTATTTCTGTTACAGCAGCACTAGATAGCTAAGATACACACTCTTATTCAAGTTATGCCCTTACTCAAGTCACACCCTTACTCAAGTCACCAATTTGCTTAAGTAAGGAAAATTTCTTTTGGGGTGTGGCCAATATATATGAATGCTCTAGCAAAACTCTCTTTCTCTGGATTCTGCATCTGGCTTATCATCATCTGATCTCCAGTTCTTTGGACTGGAGCTAGTAGCCTGCTGTCTGACCTGTTAATTCCAGAACTTGCCAGTTTCTGTAGCTCTGTGAGCCATCAGCCTATCATCTGATCTGATTTGCCAGGTTCTGTAGCCCTATGAGCCAGCAGCTTGCCATCTGACCTGATTCACCAGCTTCAGCAGCCTCTGGGCCAGCAACCTGCCATCTGACCTGTGTATCTAGGTTTTTCAGCTCCTGCAGCCACAGGAGAAGCCTCCAGCATAAAACTGACCCACGGGTTTGGGCCTTGCCAGCCTCCAAAACTGCATAAGCCATTTCCTTGATATATATATATATATATCTCTCTCACTGGTTTTACCTAATTCGGCCTAAGACATATAATGTCTGCCAAACTACTGAGAATCATAGCCTAGCCAAGTTGACTTATAACATTAACTATCATAATGAATAAGAAGGCACTGAAGGACTTATGGGAAATCAAAATTATATGATACATATAGAAAATAAAAAGGGATGTGGTGGACATATATTCAACTATATTAATATTAAATGTAGATAGATTAAACAATGCAATAAAAAAGGTAGATATTCCTAGATTGGATTTAAAAAAAAAAAAACCCTATGTTGTCCACATGAGAAAAACTTCTGATTCAATGATACAATGCTAGGTTGAATGTAAAAGGATGGAAAAGATATACCATATAGACAGTAACCATAAAAGAACAGGAATGGCTATATGAAAAGAAATGTGAAACAAACAAATAAGAAAAGATAGTAGAGATAAGAAGAAAATTTTATGATAAAAGGGTCAATTACTCAGGATTGTACAACCATATAAAGATGCATGCATCCAACAACGGAGCTCAAAAAAAAAAAAAAAAGCCTTCCTTTACCAGTCCCACTGGTCACCTGCCCCAGAAACATCACTACAATCCAGGTTGCCCAGTTTGGCTCTGATGTAGGCAGACATGGACACAACTTCCTCTTCTGGTGGCAAGGCCCCAAAATCAAAGATAAAGAAAGACAACATCTTCCCCCTCCATGGTTCCCTTCTGTTTCCTCTCACCCTTCGCATTTGCTTCCTCATCATTGTTGAGCAGAAGCAAAGGGCAGAAGAGAACTCAAAAGAAATGGTCATGGCTCTTGCTAGACGTAGGAGATACACTCAGACACCTGAACTTGCACACACATAAATGATCACACGCATATACACCACTAGCTGGTGGGAGTGCTACACACACGTATGCATAGACACACAAATGCAAAAGGGGTAGGAGTACAGCTTTACGCGGATGTCCAGGCTTTCTGAGCCATAGGGGCAAGTGGATGCTCAAACTCCCCCTGGAAAGTGCATCCAGGAACACCAAAGCAGAGACAAGTGACAAAAGCCGTGGGAAGGTACTGGCCTGGGTCTCCAGGGTGATCAGTGGACTCAGGTGTGGGTCCTGTGGTGTAGAAAGGAGAAAACATATACATTGGTGGTGGGGAAAAATTAATGTACTACCCCAGCATCATTTTAAAACAAAGTTCGTTATCCTCAGTGTTCAGGCAACAACACCTTGGGGAGGGCAGTCCAACTCTGTTTCCTGCATTCCATGGAAACATTAGAGCAGCTTGGCCCGAGCTGCTGCACACAACATTCTCCCACACCCATGCAATTAAGGGAGCTCAAGTTTTTCATTCAGAGACACCAGCATGAAGATCATGCAAGATGATAAGGTAAAAAGGTATAAGAAACAAAGCACCCCAGACAAATATCTCAAAATGTATTCTCTATATGGAGGAGAAACTGGAGCTACAGAGGATAGGAAGAATATAAAGCCCTTATGAGGGGTGAAATGTCCCTGGGTAGGGCAAACAGTTTGCGCTTGACTAGTAACCTAAAGGTTGGCAGCTCAAACTCACTCAGCAGTACCACAGAAGAAAGTCCCGAAAACCTGCTCCCATAAAGAATACAACCAAGAACACTCTATGGACAATCAACTCTATGAGAACAAATGGTCAACATTTACTCAAAAGCAAAGATGGGATGGCAAGGAGAGGAAGGGAAGCTAGATCAATGGAAACAGAAAAAACAGAATGGAAATAATGACGATGCTGACACATTGTGAAAATTTTAACCAATGCCATGTAACAATTTGTATAAAAACTTTTAAATGGGAACCTAATACTCTGAGTAAACTTTCACGTAAAACACAATAGAATATTAAAAAGAAAATCCTGTGGAGAACAGTTCTACTCTGACATGAATGGGGTCACCATGACTTGGAGTTGACTCAAAGGTAACTGTTTGGTTATGTTTTTTATAAGATGTCTAGTAAATACTGTAGTTACACATAGATGAATACAGTGACTGAAAGGGCATTAGGGCATCTCCTGGGAAAATATATAATGCATTTTTGTGCATGCCTGTGTGTGTATGTGTGTCCATGCATGCTAAGGACAAGTTCAATTAATTGTTGTTTTTTGGTGCCATTGAGTCCATTCGCACTCATAGTGACCCTATGTACAAAAGTACAAAATACTGCCTAGTCCTGCACCATCTTCAGAATCGTTGCTATGCTTGAGTTCACTCTTGCGGCCACTGTGTCAATCTATCTATTTGAGGGTCTTCCTCTTTTTTGTTGAACTTCTATTTACAAAGTGTGATATCTTTCTCCGGGGACTGGTTCCTCCTTATAACATACTGAAAGTATGTGAGATGAAGTCTTGACATTCTTGCTTCTAATGAGCATCCTGGCAGTAGTTCTTCCAAGAAAGATTTTTGTTCGCGTTTCTGGCAGTTTATGGTATATTCAATATTCTTTGCCAATACCATAATTCAAAGGCTCATTTCTTCTTCAGTCTTCCTTATTCATTGTCCAGCTTTCACATGCATATGATGCAATTGAAAACACAATGGCTTGGGTCAGGCCCATCTTAATCTTTTAAGTGACTTCTTTCCTTTTTAACACTTTAAAAAATGTCTTTTGAAGCAAATTTCACCAATGCAATATGATGTTTTAATTCTTGACTGCTTCTTCCATGGGTGTAGATTTTGGATCAAAGTAAAATGAAATCCTTGACGATTTAAATATTTTCTGCATTTATCAAGATTTTGCTAGGTAGAGAAGGGAAATTTCTCAACATAATAAAGGGCATCTATGTAAAATGAACAGCCAACATCATTCTTAATGAAGAGAGGCTAAAAACATTCCCCTTAAAAACTGGAACAAGACAAAGAAGTCCTTTATCACCACTCCTATTTAACATTGTGTTAGAAGTCCTAGCTAGAGCAATAAGACAAGAAAAAGAAATAAAGAGTATCCAAAATGGTAAGGAAGAAGTTAAACTGTCCCCATTTGTGGACACTATATATGATACTATATATAGAAAACCCAAAAGACTCCATGAGAAAACTGCTAGAACTAATAGAAAGATTCAGCAGGGTTGCAGGATACAAGATAAACACACAAAAATCAGTTGGGTTCATATACACCAATAAAGAGAGCTATGAAAGGAAATCAGGACAACAATACCCTTTATAATAGCCCCTAAAAAAATAAAATACTTAGGAATAAATCTAACCAGAGTTGTAAAACACCTATACAATGAAAACTACAAAATGCTACTAGAAGAAACCAAAAGAGAGCTACATAAATGGAAAAACACACCATGCAATTTACAAATAGAATGCAACCCTGATCCAGATACCAACAACATTCTTTAAATAAATGGAAAAACTAATCATTAACTTTACATGGAAAGGGAAGAAGCCCTGGATAAGTAAAGCACTATTGAAGAAGAATAAAGTAAGAGGATTAATATTACCTGATCTCAGAACCTACTTTACAGTTACAATAGTCAAAACAGCCTGGTACTGGTACAATGACAGATACATTGACCAGTGGAACAGAATTGAGAGCCCAGATGTAAATCCATCCACCTGTGGTCACCTGATCCTCGACAAGGGCCCAAAGTTCGTCAAATGGAGAAAAGACAGTCTTTTCAACAAATAGCGCTGGCAAAACCAGATGTCCACCTGCAAAAAAATGAAACAGGACCCATACCTCACACCATACACGAAACTAATTCAAAATGGATCAAAGACCTAAATATAAAGCTTAAAAATTTTAAAGTTCATAGGCAAAAAAATAGGATCAATGCTGGAGGCCCTAATACACGGCATTAACAGGATACAAACCAGAACCAACAACACACAAACTCCAGAAGATAAGCTAGATAACTGGGATAATCTAAAAATTAAACACTTATGCTCATCAAAAGATATCATGAAAAGAGTAACAAGAGAACCTATATACTGGCGGCGGGGTGGGGAGCGGGGAATTGGCTATTACAAATCAGACACAGTTCTAATGTCTAAAATCTACAGGAAAATCCAACACCTCTACAACAAAAAGACAAATAATCCAATTATAAAATAGGCATAGGAAATGAACAGACTCTTCGCCAAAGAAGACATTCAAGCTGCCAACAGACACATGAGGAAATGCTCACAGTCTCTAGCCTTTAGAGAAACGCAAATCAAAACCACAATCAGATACCAGCTCACCTCGGCATTATTGTCATGAATCAATAACACAGGAAATAACAAATGTTGCAGAGGCTGTGGGGAGATCAGAACTCTTGCACTGCTGGTTGGAATGCAAAATGGTACAGGCATCTTGGAAAATGATACAGTGCTTCCTTAGAAAGCTAGAAATAGAAACACCATATGATCCTGCAATCCCACTCGTAGAAATATATCCTAGAGAAATAAGAGTCATCACACATATAGAAATATGCACACCCATGTTCATTGCAGCGTTGTCCACAATTGCAAAAAGATACAAAAACCTAGATGGCCATCAATGGATGAATGGATAAACAAACTAAGGTACAAACACACAGTGGAGTATGACACAATGATAAATAACAATGATGAATCTGTGAAGCATCTAATAACATGGATGAATCTGGAAGACACTGTGCTGAGTGAAATACGTCCATCACGAAAGGACAAATATTGTATGAGACTGTAAAAACTCATGAAAATGTTTACACACAAAAGGAAACAATCTTTGATGGTTATGGGAGAGGGGAGGGGTGGAGATAGAAAAATGCTAAGTAAACAGTAGATAAGTGGTTATTTTGGTGAAGGGTAAGACAGTACGCAATACTGGGAAAGCCAGCACAACTTGCCCAAGGCAAGCTCATGGAAGCTCCATAGATACATCCAAACTCCCTGAGGGATTGAATTGCTGAGCTGAGGGCTGTGGGGACCATGGTCTCAGGGAAATCTAGCTCAATTGGCATAACATAGTTTTATAAAGAAAATATTCTACATTCTACTTAGGTGAGTAGCGTCTGGGGTCTTAAAAACCTGTGAGTGACCATGTAAGATACGTCAGTGGTCTCATCCCTTTGGGAGCAAGGGAAAATGAAGAAACTAAAGATACAGGGAAAAGATTAGTCCAAAGGACTAAAGGACTACACCTACCATGGCCTCCACTAGACTGAGTCCAGCACAACTTGATGGTGCCTGGCTACCACCACTGACTGCTCTGACAGGGATCACAATAGAGGGCTCCAAACAGAGCTGGATAAAAATGTAGAACAAAATTCTAACTCAAAAAAAAAGACCAGACTTAGCGGCCCGACAGAGACTAAAGGAACCCAGAGAGTATGGGAGTATGGCCCTCGGACACCCTTTTATCTGAGTAATGAAGTCACTCTGGAGGTTTACCCTTTAGCCAAAGATTAGACAGGTACATAAAACAAAACGAGGCTAAAGGGGCACAACAGCCCAGGGGCAAGGACCGGAAGGCAGGGAACCTGGTAACAGAGAAACCAAGTTCGAGAAAGGAGAGCGTTGACATGTAGTGGGGTTGTTAACCACTGTCATTAAACAAAATGTGTGCTGTTTAATGAGAAACTACCTCGGTAAACCTTCACCTAAAGTAGGAAAAAAAGAAAAAAACTGCTGTTCCTACTTTCTTGCAGTTGCAGCTGGAAAGAAGTTACATTTTAAAATAAGAAGAATTTCTGTGATCTTGAAGAAAAAATTTAAGAAAGCTGTAGCTCTTTCCTGGTGATTTTTCTTTTTTTTTCCTGGCAAGTAAGCCAGCATCTCCTGTACAGTTAGAGTTTAACTGCAAGTGGGAGTTGAGGTTGTGAACTCTGGGTTACGGCAATGACCGCGCATTCTTGAAATCAATAATTCCAGTGGTGTATCTGGATTCTCATTCCTAGAGGCCTTCAGTTGATTTTGTAGGAGCTATGCTTCCATAAATTAACTCCATTTCTGCTCTTTAGGTTTCCTAGAATGCTTTCTGATTTCTGTCGCTCATCTCTACCAATAAACAGGAGAAGAGGTCAGATGAGAAATAATTACAGAAAGCCCTATGTATTTCAAGTACACAATAAGTGGATCTTAAAAATCCCTTCAAACCTAAACATTAATGTGCTATGAGAAAAAAAAAAAAATCTGTCTTTACTGTGAAAAGATCTTTGCTACAGATGGTGTTGATTTTGTTTGTATTTTGCCACACTAGTTTCTATACAATTATGTGCTACCCCATGCTACTCCAGACTTGGTTTAACGAATTAATTCATTCAACAAATATATGAGCATCTACTATGTGCTGGGCACTGTACTAGGCACTGAGAATAGAGGAAGAAAGTTAGGACCATCCAAATAAATCCACAAGTACTAGTATGGAATGGGTCATGGAGGCGTGCACAGGGTATTCTGGGCTTCACCCCAAAACCAAACCTATTGCTGTCAAGTCGATTCCAACTCATAGCAACCCCCTCTGCATAGTTGCCAAAATTCAAGCCTTTTCTTTCTTAATTCCTTTCTCTAACACAGGTCTCCTGGTACTCTAAAAATCATAGCCTTGGAGAAAACTTAAAACCAAATAATGGTTTAGCTTAACTAGTAAAAAAGGTCCGCCTTGGGCATTATGTTCTTTTAAGAACTAACTATATGGGATCAAACTGACAACAGCAACTCGAAAGATTAGATGAGAACCTTAGGGGGTGGTGTGTTTATATTAATGAGGGAGGAACAGCTCAGAAAAGGAGGATGAGAATAGTTGCACCACCAGAAGAATGTAATCAATGTCACTAAATTGTACATGTAGAAGTTGTTGAACTGGTGTGTACGTTGCTGTGTATATTCTCAACAACAATTACAAAATAGATAAAATTTAGGGAAAACAAAAAGAAAAAAAAATCTCAGAGTCCCAATGACGTGAACCTGACCAGGCTTTCATTTTTCTACTGCACACTAAAATAAGCATATTTCTCCTTTCAATGAACTGCTTTTGCAAATACTAGCAAAAAAATTCTTACTGTAGACAATATTCAGGCACAAGCATAAAAAAAAAGACCCATTGTCATCCAGAAATAAAAAAATATTTTAAATTTAATTTCTTTAGTGAAACATTTCAGTTTCCAATGGCAAATTACAATTATAAGCCTTATCAATATTATGTGTGAAGTGCTTCCAGAAACATTTCATATAATTTGAAAAGAATCCCAGCTGAATATGCCAAAGTTTCCTTTCCACTCTTGCAAATCCAATGCTGGGAATCTAGCCTAAAAAAATAATCTTAAATATGACAGCAGCTTCATGCATTCTAATATTCTTTCCTGTTTCCCTTATATGTTCAACTGAAAGTTGAAAATCACCCTTAAATATTAAAACATAAGTTTTTTAGTTAAGGAAGATATAAAATGAACAGTTTATATTATGGAATCATTTTTTTTTAATTAAAACTATGTGTTAATAAGAGGTTTCCATTATATGTTGAGTGAACATAAAAAGTATGCCAAATTGTATACAGCAAATAAATCTTACCTCTATGAGAACTCATAATTTAAAAATTATAAGATTTTCAGTGTTTTTCATGTGGTATTGCCTAAATTTGTGCTTTAAGGAAAAAAATTTTTTTTGTTGTTTTATTTGAAATAATTATTTTTATTAGTACATGTTGTTGTTGTTGTTAGGTGTCATCAAGCCCATTCTGACTCATAGTGACCCTATGTACAACAGAATGAAACACTGACCAGTCTTGTGCCATCCTCACAATCACTGCTATGTTCCACCTCATTGTTGCAGTCACTGCTTCAATCTATCGCACAGAAGGTCTTTGACTTCTTCACTGACCCTCTACTACCAAGTAAGATGACTTCCAGGGACTGATCTCTCCTGAAACATGACCAAATTACTTGAGACAAATTCTTGCTATCCTCTCTTTCAAGGAGCACTCTGGCTGTACTTTTTCCAAGACAGACTTGTTTGTATTTCTGGCAGTACATGGTATATTCAATATTCTTTACCAAAACCATAATTCAAAGGCATTAATTTTTCTTCCATCTTCTGTATTCATTGTCCAACTTTCACATGCATAGGAGGCAATTGAAAACTTCATAGCTTGGGTCAGGCATAACTTAGATCGAAGTGACTAAGTGACATCTTTGCTTTTCAACACTTTAAAGAGGTCTTTTGAAGCAGATTTGCCCAGTGCAGCATGCCTGTTGATTTTTTGCCAGCTGCTTCCACGGGCCTTGATTGTAGATCTAAGTGAAATGGAATCCTTGACAACTTCATTTTTTTCTCTGTTCATCATGATGTTACTTATTGGTCCAGTTGTGAGAATTTTTGTTTTACCCTGAGGTTCAATCCATACTGAAAGCTGTGGTCTTCGATCTTCATCAGTAAGTGCTTCAAGTCCTCTTCACTTTCTGCAAGCAAAGTTTTGTCATCTGCATAACGCAGGTTGTTAATGAGTCTTCTTCCAGTCCTGATGCCTGTTCTTCATATAATCCAGCTTCTCAGATTATTTGTTCAGTATACACATTGAATAAGTATGCTGAATGGATACAATGCTGATGCACGCCTTTCCTGATTTTACACCATTCAATATCCCCTTGTTCTGTTCAAAGGACTGCCTCTTGGTGTATGTACAGATTCCTCATAAGCACAACTAAGTGTTCTGGAATCCCCATTCTTCACAATGTTATCCATAATTTGTCGTGATCCACACAGTCAAATGTCTTTTGCATAGTCAATAAAACACAGATAAACATCTTTCTGGTATTTTCTGCTTTCACCCAAGGTCCATCTGACACTAGCAATGATATCCCTCATTTCACATCCTCTTTGGAATCTGGCTTGAATTTCTGGCAACTCTCCATTAATGTACTGCTGCAGCCATTTTTGAATAATCTGCAGCAAAATTTTACTTGTGCGTGATATTAATGATATTGTTTGATAATTTCTGTATTCTTTGGGATCACCTTTCTTTGGAATGGGCACAAATATGGATCTCTTCCAGTTGGCTGGCCAGGTTGCTGTCTTCCAAATTTCTTAGCTTTGGCAACTGAGTGCTTCCAGTATTGCATCTGTCTGTTAAAACATCTCAATTGATATTCCACCATTCCCTGGATCCTGGTTGTTTATCAATGCTTTCAGTGCAGCTTGGACTTCTTCCTTCATTACCATTGGTTCTTGATCATGTGCTACCTCCTGAAATGGTTGAATGTCAACCAATTCTTGTGTGACTTTATGTATTCCTTCCATTTTCTCTTGATGCTTCCTGTGTCATTCAATAAATATTTTGCCCAGAGAATCCTTCAAAATTGCAACTTAAAGCTTGAATTTTTTTTTCATTTCTTTTAGCTTGAGAAATGCCAAGTGTGTTCTTCCCTTCTGGTTTTCTAACTCCAGGTCTTTGCACATGTCATTATAATACTTTTTCTTTTCGAGCTGCCCTTTGGAATCGTCTGTTCAGCTCTTTTACTTCATCATTTCTTCCATTAACTTTTGCTACTCTGTGTTCAAGATCAAGTTTCAGATTCTCTTCTGACATCCATTTTGTTCTTTTCTATCTTTTTAATGACCTTTTGCTTTCTTCATGTATGACATCCTTAATATCCTTCCACAACTTGTCTGGTCTTTGGTCATTAGTGTTCAATGTGTCATATCTCTTCTTGAGATGTTCTCCAAAATCAGCTGTGATATACTCAAGGCCATATTTTGGTTCTTGTGGACTTGTTCTAATTTTCTTCTACTTCCTCCTGAACTTCCATATTAGCAATTTATGTTCTGTTCCCCAGTTGACCCTTGGCCTTGTTCTGACTGATGATACTGAGCTTTTCCATTGTCTCTTTCCACATATGTAGTTGATTAATTCCAGTGTTTCCATTCTATGAGGTCCAAGTGTATAGTTATTGTTTATGTTGTTGAAAAAAAGATATTTGTAATGAATAAGTCATTGGTCTTATGAAACTCTATCGTGAGATTACTGGCATCACTTCTTTCACCAAGGTCATACTTTCCAACTACAGTTCTTTCTTGTTTGTTTCCAACTTTTGCATTCCAATCACCAGTAATTATCAATGCATCTTGAATGCGTGTTTAATCAATTTCAGACCACAAAAGTTGGTAAAAAATCTCCAATTTCTTCATCTTTGACCTTAGTGGTTGGTGTGAAAATTTGAATAATAGTTGTATGAACTGGTCTTCCTTGTAAGTATATGGCTATTATCCTACCTCTAACAGTGTTTTACTTCAGGATAGATCTTGAAATATTTTTTTTGACAATGAACACAACACTGTTCCTTTTCAAGTTGTCATTCCCGGCGTAGTAGAGCGTATGATTGCCTGATTCAAAATGGCCATTATCAGTCCATTTCAGCTAACTAATGCATAGGATATTGATCTTTATGCATTCCATTTCAATTTTGAGTTCTTCCAATTTTTCTGGATTTATATTTCTTACATTCCATGTTCCAATTATTCATGGATATTTGCAGCTTTTTCTTCTAATTTTGAGTCATGTCACATCAGCAAATGAAGATCCCAAATGCTTGACTCCATCCATGTCATTAAGGTAGACTCTACTTTGAGAAGGGAGCACTTCCTCAGTTGTATTTTGAGTACCTTCCAACCCGAAAGGTTCATCTTCTAGCACTCTATCAGACAATGCTCTGCTTCTATTCATAAGATTTTTTCAGAAGTAGACCACCAGGTCCTTCTTTCTAGTGTGCCTTAATCTAGACGCTCTGCTAAAAACTGTCCATGATGGTTGAATATTGGCATTTGAACAGTGGCATAGCTTCCAGCATCACAGCAACATGCAAGACACCACAGTATGACAAACTGACAGACTCGTCATGGATAAATACATTAAAATTTTATAACGATGCTCATTACAGTAGCAACAAAATGATATAAGAAATGATCCAATTTAAACAGTGAAAGAGAAGTTCCAAAAAAGAACAACTATAAATTTTATTAAGGATCATGAAAGAAAGGCATGTATGTACATCAAGATATAATGTTTATATATTTGAAAACTCAATATTTTAAATCAGCAATTCACTCAATATTATAAATATACTGGATAAAATGTGTTCATGAGACAGGTTAAAAAAATGTTCATTGAAATATGAAAAGCAAACTAGAGCTTCCTCAATAAAGGAATAGACAATAAATACATTATAATATCCTCATGAAATATTACACAGCAATTAAGATTTAGAAATCACATAAGCTAAATATTCCACTATGTAGTTCTTGAAATAAAGCTACTTAAATTAGAAAAGATCTGCTCTCAAATAAATTAGAAATAGGCTGAGAGGTGCTAAAATGAGCCTGTGGTTTTAGATTTAAGTAATAAATTTCAGTATAAATTCATTTTTATTATAATATACATTCAGTTAAATAGATTCAAAGTAAGTATATTTCCTTGCTTTTTCCACTGAAATCACCTAGAAACAATGACACTTCAGTAGTAATAAGCATGCCTAATGCTCAGATCTTCTTTTCCAAAATACCCTGCTCCAACAACAACAACAAAAAAAAAATACGGAACTTCGTAGAATTGTCAGATTCTAGGGTTGGTCAGGGAAAAAACCAGATAAGCCTAGTATATCTTGCTATGCCACAAAGTAAAAAATAATATAAAATAAAATAAAGAGAAAGCAGCAGTTGGAAGTTTACAAGAACCAAACTGAAAGTGCTCCCAAAGCTAAAAGAATTTGAGTAATAAAATACAATGCAAAATTATTTGCTTCTAAATCAAGGAATAAAATAAATTACTGTGGTAAGCAGAATGTGGACTCCCACTATCTTTTCCATCTGGTGTTACACCTGTGAATATGGTATATGTCTAAGGGGACTTCGTTACAGTTATGGAATTTGAAATAAGATTATACTGGAATATCTAAATGGACCCAATCTAAGCACTTGAACTGTAAAAAAGCAAAGATTTCATCTCTTCAGCTGGGCTCAGTCTAATACATGCAGCGGAAGACGTAGACAGAGATTTGAAACATAAGAAAGGCTATACCAGCCATTGCTGGCTTTGAAAGGTACCATAAAGCCAAAGAATTTTGGGTGTCTTTTAGAGGCAGAAGGAGCCCTGGTGGCACAGTGGTTATGCAGTTGGCTGTTAACCGAAAGGTCGGCAGTTCAAACCCACCGGCTGCTCCAAGGAAGAAAGATGTGGGAGTCTGCTTCCGTAAAGATTAAAGCCTTGGAAACCCTATGGAGCAGCTCTACCCTGTTTTATAGGGTCATCATGAGTCAGAATCGACTCCACAGCAACTGGTTTGGTTTTTTGGTTGTAGGGGCAAACGATGATCCCTATCCAAAAGCCAGCAAAGAAACTTCAATCCTACAATGACAGGGAACTGAATCTGGACAACAACTTGAATGAATTTAGAAGTTGATCCATCCCCCAGAGACTCCAGAAGGAATACAGCCTTATCTACAACTTGCTCTCTGTCTTGTGACACTTAGAATAGAACCAGCTGAGTCACACTATGCCCAGACTTTTGGCCCACAGAAACTGTGGGTAATAAATGGGCTTTATATGATGATAAATTTGTTGTAATTTTTAATGACATTGATTAGGGAGCTAATAAAATAACCATGAAAATATTCTGATACAAATAAACTACTGAAAACATAAGTAAATAAATGGCCAAGGGACAAATCTTTACAAAAGAATTCAAAATAACTTTCGTGGAAAGCATGTGAGAAATAGAAAATCAGTATCAGAATACCACAATAATTATTACTGCAGGCAAGGTTCACTAATGTATCCTAAAGTCTGTAGACAATAGCTTAAGGAAAAACAGAAAATTTTCATAGCCTCAATGTATCTCTCCAAAAAGATACATGAATTACTGTGGTGGTTTTAAAATATGGTCACAGATTATTTACTAATTCTCCCTCAAGAATGTCGATCTTAATTTCCTCTCCCCTCTTATATTTCTCTCTATTTTTGTATAATTGTATAAAGCAAAACAGATTCATGGAGCTGGGAAGAACATCAAAGAAGATCCCAGACAATAGAAATTTATCCAGACACATGGAAGACAGAATGGGATACAGTCTTACTGTAATTTGGTATCTGGCAGTAAACTCAAGTTTGGAAGAGCAATCATTTCTTGCCACGTCATCTGAAAGAAGTCTCAAATATAAGATAGTCTTATATTTAATAAGATGTCCCTAGTATTAATAATTTATTGAACTGGCTGCTTACTGTATTATTCAGAAGCTTAAATCCCAGTTCAGTGGAAGAACACATTCTCAAGAATGTACTGGGGATTTATGTTGGCACCTTAGTAGATTCATGGCCACTTAACAAGCTCTGTGAGTCTACTGGTGGCAGAGGCCACTTACTAACTGCTGAGCAAGTACCTTGAGAAGAGTTTTTTGTTGTTTTTTTTTAATGTTTATTCAAAATCCCAATTCATACAGTGTATGACATTCTACTCATAGTCATAGCGGGGATAATCAGGCCAAGAAAGTGCTGAACTGAAAGCTCAAGAAAGTCTTAAATATTCAAATTGCTTCCTCTACAGATTGACCTGTACTCACTGTTTGTTGAATTGGAAAATAGCTAAGTATTTTGTCTTCAGATTGACATACGATCTTCCTCAATTTATTTGTTTGTAAGGATTAACAATTAGAAGCTTGAGGCAAGATGGAAAAGCAAAAGGCATATTTACCGTATAATAAATATACTGATAATCAGTTTTAGAACAATTAATAATTCATAGTATTAATGTTATCATGCTATGCAGGGAATCATGGTAAATAATTCATTTTATTAATATAGATTTAAATAGCCAAAACTCTACATTCTCATTGGTAATCATTCTATTTGTGTTAGATTATTTCAAATTTATAGGTATTTGGTAAAGTTTAAAAAAAAATTTAAAAATCACAAGCATGAAATATGCTTAAAATATTTAATTTATATTTTACTCATTTATAACTTTTTATCCCCATGTATTTGAGAAGCTTGAACTATGCTTTAATATAAACACTGACATGAGAAAGATTTATACTTTCCACTTTTAAAAACTGAAGGACAAAGAAGAACCAGGAATCTCACAATTAACTCCTCAACACTCAGATTGAATTTTAGCTTAAAAGAGCTTAATAAAAATAAAATTAAATAAAAAGTATTATTATGGTAGCTAAATGCTAGGATTTTTGGTTGAATGTATCTTCAGCATTTTGAATTTGTATCTTATGAGTTCTATGCATGATTTGTTTAGTTAATTGATTTTGTACATTCTTCCAGATTTATGTTTATTTATCTATTCATGCAATGCAAATGATGGCCAACTCATGACAAGAACATTTGGAATTTGTCTGCTTGACTTGCATAAAAATAAGTTCAGGAAAGGAGATAAACCTTTGAGACATAAAATATATTTCTCATCATGAAACTTAATCCCTTAGCACATATTAAGGGTTAAAAAGTTAGCCTTAGTAATACACAAGCAAATTAGAAATTCATATTTTCATTGACTCAAAATTATACAGTATGACCAAAAGTCTTAGCATAGAGTGCTAGATCTATAACATATTTCTGCAAGTTAAATAGAAATTAAAAGTGGAAATACAAAAAATAGAGTGGTTTACAAATAAATCAGTTTTTCACATAGTTTAATGTGAAATGTACCAACTATAATTTACATCAAAAGTTAAATTATATTTTTTTTTGTTGTTATCTAAATAGCAATTCGTATTTCAAATTTCAATGAGAGTAAATGTGAAACTTTATATGTCCTGGATATAAGGGCAAACCAAAATACAAAATATCCTGCATCCAACAGAAAAAATAATTATTATCAGATTTTATTGCAAAAAGAAGCTTTAGAGATGATTTGAGATACTATGGTTCTTGAAATTTATAATGGCATTAGGAAAATTGTAAATGCTATTAAAGTTGCAAAGATTATAGTTCAACAATGTTAAATACTATAAAAGGTAATCAAATGTTCTACTAGAAAATATAGTATATAATATATAATGCATATATTATATATTCTTATATTTTATATATTCACAGTTATATTTATGCATTTATGCTATGCATATATATTTATATATATTATATTGTAGTAATTTATCTATAGGCAACACAGGTAATATGTAAATATTTTATTTCACGTTACCAAAAAAAAAAAAAAGAGTTGCCATTGAGTTGATTCAGACTCATAGCTACCCTATGGGATAGAGTAGAACTGCCCCTCAAGTTTTCCAAGGAGCAGCTGGTGGTTTCGAACTGCTGACCTTTTGGTTAGCAACCGAACTCTCAATCACTGCACCACCAGGGTATTTCATGTCAGTATATTACAAAATAAGTAGTATTGGTTGATTTCCTGCATCAGATTATGCATTAAGAATTTTACCTTTATAATCTTTACAAAAAATTCTCAACAATTCAATCAGGTTTTTTTTTTTTTAGCTCCGTTTTACACTTGAGAAAGTTAGAATTAAAGGAAATAAGTCTTCTGACCAAAGAGCCAACAATCTGAGCAATGACATGAGAATGTGAGAACTTGGAGAAATTACTCTGCATCTTTGACTCTCAATCACCCTCTTTGTATAACACATTTGGAACACAAGCTTGCAGATTATTTTGAGGAAATAATGAGATACTAAGTTCTTTTCACATTGTAGACAAGTATCAATTATGTAAAACACTTTGAATAGAATCTGACAAGTATTAAGCACTCAGGATAGTTATAATTGCCATTATTATTATACTGGTTGTTGTTATCATTTCCCTGGTTTTTATTCTACTCTAAGCCTAACACACTATCATTTAAAAATACACAAACTTGTATTTTTATTTAGTCATGTAATATAATTAATATGATATAACATAAACCATTTTAAACATTTTAAAACTATGTGATAGCAAATTTTTAGTGAAGGTTTGATAAACATCCGTGGATCACCCTATATTTCTAAAATCTTTGCCCAAGTCAAATTTCTCCTATTGTAATCTAGTACAGTACAAATGTAAATTACTGTAGTATTTCCTTTTGGAGGCTTAGCCAACTTTAAAAATATAATAATGAAGTTTATCGTTCTAAAACCTAATGTCTTCATGAAAAGATAGATTTTCTCTACTAATTTTTGGCCTAGAGTAAAATCACTTGTTTTCCGTGTGAAGCTCTTTAATGATTTGCATTATTTATTCCTTAGGACCATTTCATGCCATGTTTCAGTAAGTCAACATACATTTCTTTTTTATTTTTTAAAAAATTTCCATTTTTGTAGACAAATACACACACGTACGTTGAAATTTTTATATATCACATTTCCACGCGTTGTTAACACATTTAAAAAATGACAATTTTGATTGCAGTTTGGAGTTGTCAAGGTCTGCTAAGCGGAATCTGGACTCGATAATTCTGGGATATAGAAGAAAATTTGAGAGATAGCATTTAGTATGTAGATAAGCCTATTAGTGGGGGGTAAGGCGCTAACTAGGAGATCAAAGAACAATACAACCCATACACAAAATACATTTCCTCAGTTACTAGAAAAGCGAATTTCCCAAAGGTAATGACATCATAAATTAAATAAAAGAAAATATCTTGTAATACTTCTTCAGCTAATATCACAAACAGATGTCCGTGAATTGAAATCAAAAGGTCTGGACTTTTTTTTTTAATAATTTTTATTGTGCTTTAAGTGAAAGTTTACAAATCAAGTCAGTTTCTCATACAAAAACCCATATACACCTTGCTACACTCCCAGTTACTCTCCCCCTAATGAGACAGCCCGCTCTCTCCCTCCACTCTCTCTTTTCCTGTCCATTTCGCCAGCTTCTAACCCCCTCCACCCTCTCATCTCCCCTCCAGGCCGGAGATGTCAACATAGTCTCAAGTGTCCACCTGATCCAAGAAGCTCACTCCTCACCAGCATCCCTCTCCAACCCATTGTCCAGTCCAATCCATGTCTGAAGCGTTCGCTTCAGGAATGGTTCCTGTCCTGGGGCAACAGAAGGTCTTGATGACTGCCCTGATGGGGAACACAACAGAGAACCCCTGAGGGAGCAGGAAAGCAGTGGGATGCAGACCCCAAATTCTCATAAGACCAGACTTAATGGTCTGACTGAGACTAGAAGGACTCCGGTGCTCATGGCCTCCAGACCTTCTTGAACTATTTTAATAAAGCATATTTTATTATACAAATCTCATTTTATTTTGAGGCTTTAGACTATGCGTGTCGTACAGTTAAATCAAGGCACGATTACAGTTTTAATTTCATTGCCTCACTTCAAACTCCTTGTTTTTCCTTAGGTGTAAAAGGTTATGAATTACTTGTTACATATGAATGACTAGATAGCCTTACAGTATGAAAATAAATGGAATTAATCACCTCTAAATTTGAAAGCATTTATCAAAATAATGTATTAAAATTATCATTAAACATACAATAGTGGAAGCCAGTTAAAATGGCATGGACTTAGAATTATTTTTATCTTTTTTTAAGCATGCAGGTGATGTTTTGCAGGCCAAACATTGAAGTTATAATGAAAATAGCGCTGAATTTAAATTTCTTTCCTTGTCGGTTCTCATGTGAGCAGCTCAGTTATTTTTCTCTAACCTTCATATTTCCTATCTGTAAAATAATCCTTATTTTCACAGACACAAGACAGAAAAATCATTAAAAAAAAATTCTTGTACACACTTAACATTCTGAGTGAAAAATGTGTAGTTCTTTCCAAAGCAGCCTCTGCAATTTTTGTCAAGTGTATTCCAAAATATATTCCCTTATGTTAGGGAAAATTGTTTAAATTGAATTTTACTAACTATAGATGAAGATGAAAACATATCACTGTATTTAAAGATAGAAGTTTTTAGAGGGTGCTGAATAAAATTGGTAGAGGATGTTCCTGGAGTATTAGGTACTAAACTCTTCGTCCCCCCTTTAATTGCTCTATTCCCACATTTTGTAAGCATACCCTCACAGAATTGTTCCAATTTGAGAATATTCTCTTTTTTCTGTTGTTATCCTGATTGATATAGTAGTTTTCTTAGACATTTTATTATCTGTTTGTATCTATCTATCTATCTATCTATCTATCTATCTATCTATCTATCTGTCTATCATCTATCTCTCTCTCTATCATCTATCTATCTATCTATCTATCTATCTATCTATCTATCTATCTATCTATCTATCTATCTATCTATCATCTATCTCTCTATCTCTCTATCATCTATCTATCTATCTATCTATCTATCTATCTATCTATCTATCTATCTATCTATCTATCTATCTATCTATCATCTATCCATCTAGCTACTTAGAAATCTACTTCTCCATCTACCAAGGGGCCAGATGATACAGTGGTTAAAGCATTCAACTATTAAAGATCAGCTTTTGAAACTACCAGCACTCCCCGAGGGAAAAAGATGTGGTAATCTACTTCCATAAAGATTTACAGCCTTGGATTAATAGGATACAAACCACAACTAACAACACACAAGCTCCAGGGAATAGCTAGATAACAGGGATCTTCTAAAAATTAAACATTTATGCTCATCAAAAGACTTCACCAAAACAGTTAAAAAAAAAGAACCTACAGACTGGGAAAAATTTTTTGGCTATTACAAATCAGACAAATTAATCTCTAAAATCTACAAGAAAATCCAACACCTCTACAACAAAAAGACAAATAATCCAATTAAAAAATGGGCAAAGGAAATGAACAGACACATCACCAAAGAAGACATTCAAGTGGCCAGCAGACACATGAGGAAATGCTCACTTTTTTTTTTTTTTAGAGAAATGCAAATCAAAACCACAGTGAGATACCATCTTACTCCAGCATTACTGGCATGAATCAATAAAACAGGAAATAACAAATATTGCAGAAGCCATGGGGAGATCAGAACTCTTAAGCACTGCTGGTGGGATGCAAAATGATACAACCATTTTGGAAAAAAATATGATGCATCCTGAGAAAGGTAGAAATAAAAAAAAAAAAACATATGATCCAGCAATCCCAGTCCAAGGAATATATCCTAGAGAAATAAGAGTCATCACAAGAACAGATATATGTATACCCATGTTTACTGCAGCATTGTTCACAATAGCAAAAAGATGGAGACAGCCTAGATGCCCATCAACACATGAATGCATAAACAAGCTGTGGTAAGTATGCACAATAGCATATTGTTGTTGTTGTTGTTAGGTGCCGTCGAGGCAGTTCTGACTCTTAGCAACCCTATGCACAACAGAACTGAGCCATCTTTACAATTGTTGTTATGCTTGAGCTCATTGTTGCAGCTACTGTGTCAATCCACCTCGTTGAGGGTCTTCTTCTTTTCCACTGCCAAGCATGGTGTCCCACTCCAGGGACTTATCCCTCCTAACAACATGTCCAAAGTGTGTAAGACACAGTCTCACCATCCTTGCCTCTAAGGAGCATTCTGGCTGCACTTCTTCCAAGACAGATTTGTTCATTATTTTGACAGTCCATGGTATGTTCTGTATTCTTTGCCAACACCACAATTTAAAGGTGTCAATTCCTCTTTGGTCTTCCTTATTCATTGTCCAGCTTTCACATGCATATGATGCAACTGAAAATACCATGTCTTGGGTCAGGTGCACCTTAGTCTTTAGGGTGACATCTTTGCTCTTCAACACTTTAAAGAGGTCCTTTGCAACAAATTTACCCAATGCAATGCGTCCTTTGATTTCTTGACGGCTGCTTCCATAGCTATTGATTTTGGATCCAAGTAAAATGAAATCCTTGACAACTTCAATCTTTTCTCCATTTATCATGATATTGCTCATTGGTCCAGTTGTGAGGATTTTTGTTTTATTTATCTTCAGGTGCAATCCATACTGAAGGCTGTGGTCTTTAATCTTCATTAGTAAGTGCTTCAAGTCCTCTTCACTTTCAGCAAGCAAGGTTGTGTCATCTGCATAAGGCAGGTTGTTAATGAGTCTTCCTCCGACCCTGATGCCCTGCTCTTCTTCATATAGTCCAGTTTCTCAGATTATTTGCTCAGCATACAGATTGAATAGGTATGGTGAAAGAATACAATCCTGATGCACACCTTTCCTGACTTTAAACCAATCGGTATCGCCTTGTTCTGTCCGAACAACTGCCTCTTGATCTATGTAAAGGTTCCTCATGAGCGCAATTAAATGTTCTGGAATTCCCATTCTTCGCAACGTTATCCATAGTTTGTTATGAACCACACAGTCGAATGCCTTTGCATAGTCAATAAAACACAGGAAAACATCCTTCTGGTATTCGCTCCTTTCAGCCAAGATCCATCTGACATCAGCAATGAAATCCCTGGTTCCACTTCCTCTCCTGAAACCGGTCTGAATTTCTGGCAGTTCCCTGTCAATATACTGCTGCAGTCATTTTTGAATGATCTTCAGGAAATTTTGCTTGCGTGTGATATTAATGATATTGTTCTATAATTTCCACATTTGGTTGGATCACCTTTCTTGGGAATAGGCATAAATATGGATCTCTTCCAATCATTTGGCCAGGAAGCTGTCTTCCATATTTCTTGGCATAGATGAGTGAGCACCTGCAGTACTGCATCTGTTTGTTGAAACATCTCAATTGATATTCCATCAATTCCTGGAGCCTTGTTTTTCACCAATGCCTTCAGAACAGCTTGGACTTCCTCCTTCAATACCATCGGTTCCTGATCATATGCCATCTCTTGAAATGGTTGAACATTGACTAATTCTTTTTGGTATAATGACTCTGTGTATTCCTTCCATCTTCTTTTGATGCTTCCTGTGTCGTTTAATATTTTCCCCATAGAATCCTTCACTATTGCAACTCAAGCCTTGAATTTTTTCCTCAGTTCTTTCAGCTTGAGAAACACTCAGCTTGTTCTTCCCATTTGGTTTTCGATCTCCAGCTCTTTGCACATGTCATTATAATACTTTACTTTGTCTTCTCGAGACACCCTTTGAAATCTTCTGTTCAGTTCTTTCGCTTCATCAATTCTTCCTTTTTCTTTAGCTGCTTGACGTTTGAGAGCAAGTTTCAGAGTTTCCTCTGACATCCATCTTGGTCTTATCTTTCTTTCCTGTCTTTTCAATGGTCTCTTGATTTCTTCATGGATGATGTCCTTGATGTCATTCCACAACTTGTCTGGTCTTCGGTCACTAGTGTTCAATGAGTCCAATCTATTCTTCAGGTGGTCTCTAAATTCAGGTGGGATATACTCAAGGTCATATCTTGGGTCTCATGGACTTGCTCTGATTTTCTTCAGTTTCAGCTTTAACTTGCATATGAACAATTGATGGTATGTTCCACAGTTGGCCCCTGGGCTTGTTCTGATGATGATACTGAGATTTTTCATCGTCTCTTTCCACAGATGTAGTCAATTTGATTTCTGTGTGTTCCATCTGGAGAGGTCCATGTGTATGTTGGTGAAAGAAGGTATTTGCAGTGAAGAAGTCGTTGGTTTTGCAAAATTCTATCATCCAATCTCCAGCATTGTTTCTATCACCAAGGCCATATTTTCCAAAGAATGATCCTTCTTTTTCTCCAACTTTCACATTCCAATCACCAGCAATTATCAATGCATCTTGATTACATGTTCGTCAACTTCAGACTGCAGTAGCTGATAAAAATCTTTTATTTCTTCATCTCTGGCCCTAGTGGTTGGTGCGTAAATTTGAATAATAGTCGTATTAACTGGTCTTCCTTGTAGGCGTATGGATATTATCCTATCATTGACAGCGTTGTACTTCAGGATAGATCTTGAAAAGTTCTTTTTGACAATGAATGCAACACCATTCCTCTTCAAGTTGTCATTCCTAGCATAGTAGACTATGTGATTGTCCAATTCAAAATGGCCAATACCAGTCCATTTCAGCTCACTAACGCCTAGGATATTGATGTTTATGCGTTCCATTTCATTTTTGATGATTTCCAATTTTCCTAGATTCATACTTAGTACATTCCAGGTTGTGATTATTAATGGATGTTTGCAGCTGTTTCTTCTCATTCTGAGTCGCACCACATCAACAAATGAAGTTCCTGAAAACTTACTGCATCCACATCATAAAGGTCGACTCTACTTTGAGGAGGCAGCTCTTCCCCAGTCATCTTTTGAGTGCCTTCCAACATAGGGGGCTCATCTTCCAACACTATATCAGACAATGTTCTGCTGCTATTCATAAGGTTTTCACTGGCTAATGCTTTTCAGAAGTAGACTGCCTTGTTCCTAGTCTGTCTTAGTCTGGAAGTTCAGCTGAAACCTGTCCTCCATGGGTGACCCTGCTAGTATCTGAATACCTGTGGCATAGCTTCCAGCATCACAGCAACATGCAAGCCCCCGCAGCACAACAAACTGACAGACACGTGGAGGCGATGGCGTATTATGTAACGTTAAAAAACAACGATGAATCTGTGAAGCATCTCATAACGTGGATGCATCTGGAGGACGTTATGCTGAGTGAAATGAGTCAGTTACAAAAGGGCAAATATTGTATCAGACTACTACTGTAAAAACTCATGAAAAGGTTTACATACAAAAAGAATCAATATTTGATGATTACGGAGTGGTGGGGATAGAAAAAGAATAGACAATAGATAAGTGGTAACTTTGCTGAAGGGTAAGACAGTACACAATACTGGGGAAGCCAGCACAGCCTGTACAAGGTAAGGCTGTGGTAGCTCCGTAGACACATCCAAACTCCCTGAGGGACCAAATTGCTGGGCTGTGGGCTTTAGGGACCACGGTCTCAAGGATCATCTAGCTCAATTGACATAACAGCATTTATAAATACTATGTTCTACATTCTACTTTGGTGAGTAGCGTCTGGGATCTTAAAAGCCTGTGAGTGGCCATCTAGGATACTCCACTGGTCTCACCCCTTTGGGGGCAAAAAGGATTGGAGAAAACTAAAGACATAGCTTCCACCAGATTGAGTCTAGTACGACTAAATGGTGCCTGGCTATCACCACTGACTGTTCTGACAGGGATCATGTTAGAGGGTCCCAGACAGAGTTAGAGAAAAATATAGAACAAAATTCTTACTCAAAAAGATAGAGCAGACTTGCTGGTCTCACAGAGACTGGAGAAGCCCTGAGAGTAGGCCCCAAACACCCTTTCAGCTCAGTAATGAGGCCACTTCTGAGGTTCACCCTTCAGCCAAAGATTGAACAGGCCCATGGAACAAAACAAGGCTAAATGGGCACACCAGCCCTGGGGGCAGAGACTGGAAGGCAGGAGGGAATAGGAAAGTTGGTAATAGGGAACCCAGGGTTGAGAAGGGAGACTGTTGACATGTAGTGGGGTTGTTAATCAACATCATAGAACAATGTGTGTACTAACTGTTGGATGAGAAACTAGTTTGTTTTGTAAACCTTTATCTAAAGTACAATAAAGAGAAAAAAAAAGATTTACAGCTTTGGAAACTCTGTAGGGTCAATTTGAGCCAGAATTGATTTGATGGCAGTGGGTTTTTGGTATCATCTATCTATCTATCTATCTATCTATCTATCTATCTATCTATCTATCTATCTATCTATCTATCTATCTATCATCTATCTATCTCTCTCTATCTCTCTATTCTCTCTCTATCTCTCTATTCTCTCTCTATCATCTATTTATCTATCATCTATCTATCTATCTACTATCTATTTATCATCTATCTATATTTCTGTTAGTCTCTCTGTCAATCTATCATCTATCTGTATGTTATGGATTGAATTGGGTCACACCAAAATATGTATTATAAATCCTACTATACCTGTAGTGAAATCCCATATGGGAATAGGGTTTTCTTTGATATGTTAATGAGGCAGTATTAGTATAGTGTATGTCTTAAGTCAATCTCTTTTAAAACATAAAAGAGCAGATAAAGCAAGCAGCAAAAAAACACTGTTGGGGGAAAATAGATGCCATGTCACATGAGCTCTCCAAGGAACGAAGGAGCAGAAGCTGAAAAAAGATTAGGGCCCTCCCCCAGAACCAACTGAGAGGGAAAGACTTCCCCTAGAGCTGGAGCCCTGAATTTGGACTTCTAGCTTCTTTAACTGGGAGAAAATAAATTTCTGCTTGTTAAAGCCACCCACTCATGGTATTTCTGTTACAACAGCACTAGATAACTAAGACACTATCTGTCTATGTTTTCTAGAGCAGTTTTAGTTTTACAGAAATATTGTGCCGAAAACGTAGCTAGTTCCCATATCCTTTTTCTCCCTGCACACAATTTCTTTTACTATTAACATCTTGCATTAGTAGAATGTGTTTGCTGCAAATGAGAAGCCAATATTGGTCAAGAAGGTCTATAGTTTACACTAGACTTTGCTCTTGTGGTATAGAGTTATATGGATTTTGACAAATACATAATGACATGTATCTGCCCTTATAGTATCGTACAAAACCGTTTCACTGCGTTTAAAATGCCCTGTGTTTCAACTATTCATCTCACTACCCCCACCCTGAATTGATGACATCCACTGATCTTTTATAACTATAAAACCAGTTGCCGTTGAGTCAATTCCAATTCACAGTGACCCTATAGAACAGAGTAGAACTGCCCCATAGAGTTTCCAAGGAGCAGCTGGTAGATATGATTTGCTGGTCTTTTGGTTAGCAGCCAAGCTCTTAACCACTGAGCCACCGGGGTTCCTTTTGTGTCCATAGTGTTACTTTTTCACAATGTAATATAGTTGGAATGGTAGAGTACTGAGTTTTTTCAGACTGTCCTCTTTCACTTAGTGATATACATTTATGGTTTCTCCATATTTTTTTGTGGCATGTTAGCAATTTCTTTCTTCTTCATTTTTTCAATCCCTGAATACTCTATTATATGCATGTACCACAGTCTGCTTACCTATACACCAATTAAAGGACATCTTGGTTACTTTCAGTGTTTGAAAATTACGAATAGGTTTCATATTTTGTGTACATACATATCTGTGGTATATTCCCTTTTCTCTTTCACAATTTTCCATTGTATGAATTTATTATACATCCTAGGTAAAAGAGTATTTTATTGTTTCTTAATTTTTGCTTATATAAATAGCACAGCTATGAATTTTATTGTTTAGCTTTTTTATATATGTATATAATAGTTTATCTTGGACAGAAAATTTTCAGTGGAATTGCTGGGTCAGAGATTATGTTCAGAGTATGTAGGTGTAAATTATTAACATCATATTTGGGGGTGGTATTCTTGGCAAATAATATTCAAATGAAACATTTTTCATTGAATATGATCATTATTGTGTAACCTTGAAACTAGAAACAACTTAAAATATTTGAAACAGTGATACAGTTTAATAAATAATGGAACTTAATGGATAACATTGTGAAGAATGGAAATTCCAGAACACTTAATAGAATTATACTCATGAGGAATATGTACGTAGACCAAGAGGTGGTGGTTTGAACAAAACAAGGTGATACCGCATGGTTTAAAATCAGGAAAGGTGTATATAAAGTTTGTATCCTTTTACCATACTTATTCAGTCTGTATGCTAAACAAGTAATCTGAGAAGCTGTCTTATATGAAGAAGAACACAGCACTGAGTTTGATAAAAGGCTCATTAACAACCCGCAGTATGCAGATGACACAGTTTTGCTGCTGAAAGCATAGAGAACTTGAAGCACATACTGATGAAGATCAAAGACTATAGCCTTCAGTATGGATTACACCTTAACATAAAGGAAACAAAAATTCTTACAACTGGACCAATAAGCCACATCATGATAAACGGAGAAAAGATTGAAGTTGACAAGGATTTTGTTTTACTTGAATCCACAATCAAGGCCCATGGAAGCAATAGTCAAGAAACCAAATGGCACATTGCACAGGGTAAATCGGCTGTAAGAGACCTCTTTAAAGCCTCGAAAAGCAAAGGTGTTACTTTGAGGACTAAGGTGCATCCGACCCCAAGTCATTGTATTTTCAATTGCCTCATATGTATGTGAAGTTTGGACAATGAATTAGGAAGACTGAAAAGGAATTGATGCCTTTGAATTATGGTGTTCATGAAGAATATTGAATGTAGTATGCACTGCACAAAGATGGGAATTTGGTATTGGTTATCTGACCTTAATAGATTTGAAGGCTGGGGATGCATGATTATCTGTGAAGACTGGAAGAACATGGCATACAGGAAAAAAAGAGTTAAGTTAGTTAGATTTTTGCTTTTTTTTTTTTTTTTTCCACCAGGAGACAACTTAAATCTGCTATGAAAGCAGTTTTTGGGAGACAAGTGTTACAGCATAAAAAATGATTAAAATTTTTTTGTGTGTGAGTTAGCTCCTTTTAAGTATATTGGAGGAATTGCTGGGGAAAAAAAAGGACAATGCAATGATTTTAAATCTTCATTTCAAGTCATGATCAGAGAATCAGAGAGCTTCTGTGACTTCTCTAAAGTAATAGCTCAAGTTTTTTTAGCTATAAGACACATATTTCCAAAAATCAAAAAGATTATGAGCCTAAAATTGCTGAATCACAATCTATAGTCTTGTCAGCTCTATCAGTAGCAAATTAAGGCTTTGAGAGGAGTGGGACCACGAGGCCTGGAATTAAACACTTGGCTGATTCTGAAGAATGCTTGTCCTCAACCCTATTTCCCTCTGTACCTCCTTACCTAGAAAAGCAATTTCTCCTTCCCATTCTAAAGTTGGCTTCCCCTTGTTTGAAGCTCTGTAGTGATCTCACTTGAGGCAGTTGTCTTCAAACATGTTCCCTCAAGATCTACTCCTCTCATGCTTTCTACATCCAAGTTGATCCTTTATTGGGGTGGGGCTGTTGAGAAAAAATTCTGTACTAGAAGCTAGCATACCTACTAAGTATATGATATGATTACGCCAGTTTATCTTGTAAAAATCATGGGAATGGATGAAGGAGTGGATTCTAAGGGTGTTAGGCCAGAGAAGAAGGAACATAACATTAAATCACGCGAACGTGTCAAAATGGGTCTACTTACACATACGATTTCTGGATTCTAGATTCACTGTGTTAGTCTGAATAGCTGGAAGTGCCTCTAACTATTAGTTTGGTTTGTTGACTATAGTATGGATTTATGTATGGCCTATACTAAACGAGTTTCAGATGGCAGAACTCTGTAATATGTGGGGGGAAAAAAGTCACAAAGCTTACGGGAATAGGACTATTGATGTGTGTGCAAATACCTTTTCATTCATTTTCTCTTGGAAAGCACAGAGGACACTCCCTTCCAAAAGGTATCGAGAAATATATTGAGAGTAAGGTGGTGTAGGACAATGACATCTATGAATGGTTTGCCAACACTTGCCCACTGCAGGTAAAGAATGAGGATGAAAGACACTGTTGTCCAAAGGAGTTTCCTAATTTAAATGAAATATTAAGTTTTTGAAGGGGCAGAAGTCAAGGAGCAAATCTTAGGCACTGTAGACAAGGAAAGCCTGGTTATCATAAAGGTAAATAGGGTTGATTTAGTAAGCAGAGTGTTTTACCCACAAATATTTTTGATCATAATATAGTAAAGGTTGAAAAACACAGGATGCCAAAAAATTTCACTTGAAAAACATAGGCAAAAATCTCTGTGTTTGATAATCAGAGGTCTGACTTGAATAACCATAATGGAGAAAGATTTCATGACTTGAGCCAGTTCATATACCAGTGGGTTGAATGAGAAGTCATGTCTCATTGAGAAAGTTCTCTATAAACTGCCACAACTATGTGCTTCCTACTTGCCTTCTCCAAAAGAATCTGAAGTTATTTAAAAGAAATGGAATATCCACTTTTCTACAGGGCCTGCTGGGCCCAAGGCTGCATGTACATACGTGTGTGTATGTGTACAGTGGTGAAGAGTTCGGCTGCTAACCAAAAGGTCAGCGGTTCAAATCCAAGAGTTGCTCCTTGGAAACGCTATGGGGCAGTTCTACTCTGTCCTATACGGTCGCTGTGAGTCAGAATCAACTCTAGGGCAACAGGTTCTTTATACACACACGCGCACACACACACACACACATACATTAAAAAAAAAAACAAACCTGTTACTGTCGAGTAGATGTCCACTCATAGTGATCCTACAGGGCAGAGTAGAACTGCCCCATAGAGTTTCCATGGGGTACCTGGTGGATTCGAACCGCTGATCTTTCGGTTAGTATATATCCCAACGACACTGGGCAGGTTTGAACTGCCAACCTTTTGGTTAGAAGCCAAGTGTTTAACTGTTGCTCCACTAGGATATAAACACACATACATATAGTCTATCCACGGGTGAAGACTATAAAACTGCACTGTGGTACATGATCAGAGTGAGGTGCTGATGAAGAGCAATTGATCAAACTTAAACTGCGCTGCGCTTACATGATAAATGAGCTTTATAATCCCAGGAATTCAATCTGACTTTATTTCTCCATATCCTGAATGCATAGTGAATGTAAACACAAAAGAAACTAACAGAATTTTCACATTTGTTCCCTGATGCAGGAGGGCTACAATGTCTGAAAGTGTCTCAGGATTTTGCTGCCATGGTTTGTAGTTATAGGAAATTAGCACATGTCATGTCTGTTTCCCTCTTGTATAATGTTAACTTTTCTAAGTAATGCGTTATACACAACTGTAAATTCTAGGAGTTGGATGGACATGCACTTTAGGATTCTGATTTACCCCAAACATTATTTGGCTTCTGGAATTCATGCAGACCAACACATTTTGCAGAAAAATGCCAATGCTTTAGTATGTTTAGATATGGTTACGTCACATATGGATGCTCCTTCTCTTTCTGTGCCAATGTAATTATATATAAGTTTTATTTCTGCTATTAGAGTGACCATAACCATAATTCACCAAATGGAGTTTTCAAAAATATAATTCTTTAGCTTTTTGGGGGAGACATATATATATATATATATATATATCTCATGGTTGACACTGAATGAAATATATGGAAATAATAAAGCATAGATTCATTAAAAAATAACAATAGGCAAGATGCTCCAAAAATTCTAAGCACATACAGTATTATAAACAAGAGTTTTGAATTGAATTATTTAAGGAGTAATTTCTTAAAACATTTCCCATTTACTTACTCTGCTGTATTTACCTCTAATCCATCACAATTTGCATTAACAAAAGGTCTGCTGGACAAAAGGAGCTATTTTGCCCTTTGGTGCAATTCAAAATGTTTGCATCATTTTGACAAAATTTACAATATATTTCCATACAAAAAAAGACACATTAAAAAAGTCATTGCAGCTATTAATGCATTCAGTTACCTAATCCTTGTACTTGCAAAATATTTACCATAAAAATGTTTGCTCCTTTTTTCAACAATCACATTGCCAACAGCAATAAGAAAATGATTTTATTAGTCACAGTATTCTACAGTGTACTCAGAGAATCTTTATGTTATATGCACTATTGACAATCAGAAATGTAAATTGAGAACTCATATTTTCACAGAAGGATTAAACTTTCAAATAAGTTTATGACAAAACACCAATGATTGATATTTATAAAGAGTAAGAGCACTGGTGGTGCAAAGGTAAAGCACTCAGCTGCTAACCAAAAGGTTGGTGGTTTGAACTCAGCTCCACGGGAAAAAGACCTGGCAATCTCTCCCATAAATATTTTAGCCAAGAAAACCCCATAAGGCAGTTATACTCTGTCACATGGAGTTGCTATGAGACAAAATCTACTCAAAAGCATATTTAGTGATTTTAATATAGCCGTTGTTAGGAACCGACTGCAGAACAGACCATCAGTTTCTCGTATGCAACTTTCTATTTAAGCTGAAGAAAATTAGAACAAGTCCACAAGAGCCAAAGTACAACTTTGAGAACAACTCACCTGAATTTAGAGACCATATCAAGAAGATATTTGCATTGAATACTAATGACCAAAAACCAGATGAGTTATCAGATGACATCAAGGACATCATACATGAAGAAAGAAAAAGGTCAATAAAAAGACAGAACAGAAGGAAAAGACCAAAATGGATGTCAGAAGAGACTCTGAAACTTACTCTTGAATGAAGAGCAGCTAAAGTGAATGAAGGAAATGATGAAGTAAAAGAGCTGAACAGAAGATTTCAAAGGACAGCTTGAGAAGATGAAGTTAAGTATTACAATGAAATGCGCAAAGACCTGGACTTAGAAAGCCAAAACGGAAGAGCATGCTCAACATTTCTCAAGCTGAAAGAACTGAGATAAAACTTCAAACCCTTGAGTTGCAGTTTTGAAGGATTTTATGTGCAAAATATTGAACAATACAAGAAACTTCAAAAGAAGAGGGAAGGAACACTCAGTCACTGTACCAAAAAGAATTGGTCAATGTTCAACCATTTCAGGAGGTAGCTAATGATCAGGAACAAATGGTACTGAGGTAGAATTCCAAGCTGCATTGAAGGCATTAATGAAAGGCAAGGCTCCAGGAATTGATGGAATACAAATTGAGATGTTTCAACAAACGGATGAAGCACTGAAGTTGTTCACTCATCTATGCCAAGAATTTCAGAAGACAGCAAACAGGACAATTGACTGGAAGGGATTGATATTTTTGCCCAAGCCCAAGAAAGGTGATCCAAAGATTGTGGAAATTATTGAACAATATCATTAATATCACACACAAGTAAAATTTTACCAAAGATAATTCAAAAGCAGTTGCAGGAGCACATTGACAGGGAACTGCCAGAAATTCAAGCCAGGTTCAGAAAAGGATGTGGATGTATCATTGTCGTTGTCAGATGGATCTTGTCTGAAAGCAGAGAATACAAGAAAGATTTTTACGTGTGTTTTATTGACTATGCAAAGCAATCGACTGCGTGGATAACAAATTATGGATAGCATTGTGAAGAATGGGGATTCCAGAACATTGATTGTGCTGATGAAGAACATGCACATATATCAAAAGGCAGTTGTTCTAACAGAACACAGGGATACTGCCTGGATTAAAATCAGAAAAGATGTGTGTCAGGGTTGTATCCTTTCATCATACTTATTTGATCTGTTTGCTGAGCAAATAATCTGAGAAGCTGGACTACATGAAGAAGAATGCATCATCAGGATTGGAGGAGGACTGATTAATAATCTGAAATATGCAGATGACACAACCTTACTTGCTGAAAGTGCAGAAGGTGTGAAAGCACTTACTGATGAAGATCAAGGACTACAGCCTTCAGTGTGGATTACACCTTAATATAAAGAAAACAAAAAAAGTCCTTAAAACTGGACCAATAAGCAACATCATGATAAACAGAGAAAAGATTGAAGTTGTCAAAGATTTCATTTTACTTGGGTCCACAATCAACACCCTTGAAAGAGCAGTCAAAAAATTAAACCACACATTGCATTGGGCAAATCTGTTGCAAAAGACCTGTTTAAAGTGTTCAAAAGCAAAGATGTCACTTTGAGGACTAAGGTGTGCCTGACCCAAGCCATGGTATTTCCATTTGTCTCTTATGCATGTGAAAGCTGAACAATGAATAAGGAAGACGGAAGAAGAATCCATGCCTTTGAATCACGGTGTTGGTGAAGAATATTGCACATACATACCATGGACTGCCAGAAGAATAGACAAATCTGTCTTGGAAGAAGTACAGCCAGAATGCTCCTTAGAAGCGAGGATGGGAAACTTTGTCTCACGTACTTTGGACATGATATCAGGAGGGACCAGTTCTTGAGGAAGGACATCATGCTTGGTAAAGTTGAGGGTCAGAGAAAAAGAGGAAAACCCGCAATGAGATGGATTGATACAATGACTGCAACAAGGGGCGCAAACATAATGATTGTGTAGGACTTGGCAGTGTTTCCTTCTGTTGTACATGGTGTCTCTATGAGTCAGAATCACCTCAATGACACCTAACAAGCTACTGCATCTTTATTGTACTATACCACAACCTGGAACACTGTGTGACCAACTTTCCAGTTCTTCTAATTCCATTCCTTAAGCACACGGAGTTAAGGATAAAAAAGGCTGAAATTATGTTAGTTATAAGGGATGAAGGAAGAAATGGCAATGGTAGAACCTCCACTGCTTAATTTTCTTAATTTCCATTCTGTAATAACTGAGGCTCTCTGCAACAACTGCCATGAATACCTTTGAAATATTTAAAATAAACAGTGGGGGTGGTGTAGTATATGAAAATAACAAACTGTAAATTACAGGTCAATTGGAGGCAATTTTTATTTACTAGCTATTTTTTCTTATTTTCTTCCTTAATAGTCTCAATTATTTAATGAACATCATCTCATAAATTGCAAGTTCACACAAACATGGACACTCTCAGACTGTAGTCATTAAAAAAAGCAGTTATTTTAAGTATTTCCATATAAAAATAACCTTTGTCACTGAGGCTGTGAACAGTAGTTGATAAGGGAAATCACATACCTCTATATTTTATTTTCCTTCCTTCTTTGAGTAGCCAAGTGTTATCTTGCTTTAAGGCAATAGCTGTCTATTGTATGTTTCTGGAAATACAACTCTCCAAGCACCAAACACTTTCAAAGCTATCAAGGAACTCCAGCTGTCCAAGGTTTACCCTTTTCCCCAGAGCTTTAGCCATTGATGATAATCTACAGAGACCACAGAGTTTTAAAATAAAACTTCAGTTTTAAATGGAAAATAAGAAGAATCAAAGAATATTGGAAACAGGGCAAGCTTATAGACCCATGCTTTCCTCTCCCCTAGTCTTACCGAAATGGAAATTGAGCACCATTGAGGCTACATATGTTGCATCAGGTAAAATACATAGCTATTGGCAAGGTCAGATAACGTCACCAAGACCCCGGAGTCCTCTTCCAGTGTTTCCCAACCACACTGTCAGTTTTCAGACTTTTTTTTTTTAATACTTTTTATTGTGCTTTAAGTAAAAGTTTACAAACCAAGTCAGTCTGTCACATATAAGCTTATATACACCTTACTACATACTCCCATTTACTTTCCCCCTAATGAGTCAGCCTGCTCCCTCCTTCCAGTCTCTCCTTTCGTGACGTTTTGCCAGTTTCTAACCCTCTCTAAACTCCCATCTCCCCTCCAGACAGGAGATGCCAACACAGTCTCAAGTGTCCACCTGATACAAGTAGCTCACTCTTCATCAGCATCTCTCTCCAACCCATTGTCCAGTCCCTTCCGTGTCTGATGAGATGTCTTCGGGAATGGTTCTTGTCCTGGGCCAACAGAAGGTTTGGGGACCATGACCGCCGCAATTCCCCTAGTCTCAGTCAGACCATTAAGTCTGCTCTTTTTATGAGAATTGGGGTCTGCATCCTACTGTTCTCCTGCTCCCTCAGGGATTCTCTGTTGTGTTCCCTGTCAGGGCAGTCATCGGTTGTGGCCGGGCACCATCTAGTTCTTCTGGTATCAGGATGATGTAGGTCTCTAGTTCATGTGGTCCTTTCTGTCTCTTGGGCTCATAGTTATCCTGTGACCTTGGTGTTCTTCATTCTCCTTTGATCCAGGTGGGTTGAGACCAATTAATGCATCTTAGATGGCCGCTTGTTAGCACTTAAGACCCCAGATGCCACACTTCAAAGTGGGATGCAGAATGTTTTCATAATAGAATTTATTTTGCCAATTGACTTAGAAGTCCCCTTAAGCCATAGTCCCCAAACCCCCGCCCTTGCTCTGCTGACCTTTGAAGCATTCAGTTTATCCCGGAAACTTCTTTGCTTTTGGTCCAGTCCAGTTGCGCTGACCTTCCACGTATTGAGTATTGTCCTTCCCTTCACCTAAAGCAGTTCTTATCTACTAATTAATCAGTAAAAAACCCTCTCTCCTTCCCCAACTTGTAACCACAAAAGTATGTGTTCTTCTCAGTTTATACTATTTCTCAAGATCTTATAATAGTGGTCTTATACAATATTTGCCCTTTTGCAACTGACTAATTTCACTCAGCATAATGCCTTTCAGGTTCCTCCGTGTTATGAAATATTTCACAGATTCCTCACTGTTCTTTATTAATGCGTAGTATTCCATTGTGTGAATATACCATAATTTATTTAACCATTCATCCATTGATGGACACCTTGGTTGCTTCCAGCTTTTTGCTGTTGTAAACAGAGCTGCAATAAACATGGGTGTGCATATATCTGTTCATGTAAAGGCTCTTATTTCTCTAGGGTATGTTCCAAGGAGTGGGATTTCTGGGTTGTATGGTAGTTCTATTTCTAATTTTATAAGAAAACGCCAGATAGATTTCCAAAGTGGTTGTACCATTTTACATTCCCACCAGCAGTGTATAGGAGTTCCAATCTCTCCGCAGCCTCTCCAACATTTATTATTTTGTGTTTTTTGAATTAATGCCAGCCTTGTTGGAGTGAGATGGAATCTCATGGTAGTTTTAATTTGCATTTCTCTAATGGCTAATGATGGAGAGCATTTTCTCATGTATCTGTTAGCTGCCTGAATATCTTCTTTAGTGAAGTGCATGTTCATATCCCTTGCCCACATTTTGATTGGGTTGTTTGTCTTTTTGTGGTTCAGTTTTAACAGAATCATATAGATTTTAGAGATCAAGTGCTGGTCAGAGAAGTGAGGGTTGAAAATTTTTTCCCCATCTGTAGGTGGCCTTTTTACTCTTTTGGTGAAGTCTTTAGATGAGCATAGGTGTTTGATTTTTAGGAGCTCCCAGTTATCTGGTTTCTCTTCATCATTTTTGGTAATATTTTGTATTCTGTTTATGCCTTGTATTAGGGCTCCTAACGTTGTCCCTATTTTTTCTTCCATGATCTTTATCATTTTAGTCTTTATGTTTAGGTCTTTGATCTACTTGGAGTTAGTTTTTGTGCATGGTGTGAGGTATGGGTCCTGTTTCATTTCTTTGCAAATGGATATCCAGTTATGCCAGCACCATTTGTTAAAAAGACTATCTTTTCCCCAATTAACTGACACTGGGCCTTTGTCAAATATCAGCTGCTCATATGTGGATGGATTTATATCTGCGTTCTCAATTCTGTTCCATTGGTCTATGTGCCTGTTGTTGTACCAGTACCAGGCTGCTTTCACTACTGTGGCTGTATAATATGCTCTAAAATCAGGGAGAGTGAGGCCTCCCACTTTCTTCTTCTTTTTCAGTAATGCTTTACTTATCCGGGGCTTCTTTTGCTTCCATATGAAGTCGGTGATTTATTTCTCCATCACATTAAAAAATGACATTGGAATTTGGATCAAAAGTGCATTGTATATATAGATGGCTTTTGGTAGAATAGACATTTTTACTATGTTAAGTCTTCCTATCCATGAGCAAGGTATGTTTTTCCACTTATTATGTAGGTCCCTTTTAGTTTCTTGCACTAGTACTTTGTAGTTTTCTTTGTATAGGTCTTTTGCATCTTTGGCAAGATTTATTCCTAAGTATTTTATCTTCTTGGGGGCTACTGTGAATGGTATTGATTTGGTTATTTCCTTTTCGATGTTCTTTTTGTTGATGTAGAGGAATCCAAGTGGTTTTTGTATGTTTATCTTAGAACCTGAGACTCTGCCAAACTCTTCTATTAGTTTCAGTAGTTTTCTGGAGGATTCCATAGGGTTTTCAGTGTATAAGACCATGTCATCTGCAAATAGAGATAATTTTACTTCCTCCTTGTCAATCCGGATGCCCTTTATTTCTTTGTCTACCCTAATTGCCCTGGCTAAGACTTCCAACACGATGTTGAATAAGAGCAGTGATAAAGGGCATCCTTGTCTGGTTCCCGTTCTCAAGGGAAATGCTTTCAGGTTCTCTCCATTTAGAGTGATATTGGCTGTTGGCTTTGCACAGATGCCCTTTATTATGTTGAGGAATTTTCCTTCAATTCCTATTTTGGTGAGAGTTTTTATCATAAATGGGTGTAGGACTTTGTCAAATGCCTTTTCTGTATCAATTGATAAGATCATGTGGTTTTTGTCTTTTGTTTTATTTAAATGGTGGATTACATTAATGGTTTTTCTAATATTAAACCAACCTTGCATAAAAAATTTTTTTTTTTTTTTTTTTTTTGCTTACCTGGTATAAATCCCACTTGGTCCTGGTGGATTTTTTTTTTTTTTTTTTTGATGTGTTGTTGAATTCTATTGGCTAGAATTTTGTTGAGGATTTTTGCATCTATGTTCGTGAGGGATATAGGTCTGTAATTTTCTTTTTTTTGTGGTGTCTTTACCTTGTTTTGGTATCAGGGAGATGGTGGCTTCATAGAATGATTTTGGTAGTATTCCATTATTTTCTATGCTTTGAAATACCTTTGGTAGTAGTGGTGTTAACTCTTCTCTGAAAGTTTGGTAGAACTCTGCAATGAAGCCATCCGGTCCAGGGCTTTTTTTGTCAGGAGTTTTTTGATTACCTTTCCAATCTCTTTTCTTGTTATGGGTCTATTTAGTTGTTCTACTTCTGATTGTGTTAGTTTAGGTAGGTAGTGTTTTTCTAGGAATTTATCCATTTCTTCTAGGTTTACAAATTTGTTAGAGTACAATTTTTCATAATAATCTGATATGATTCTTTTAATTTCAGTTGGGTCTGTTGTGATGTGGCCCTTCTCGTTTCTTATTCGGGTTATTTGTTTCCTTTTCTGTATTTCTTTAGTCAGTCTGGCCAATGGTTTATCAATTGCAACTCATAGGGGCCCAATAGGGATTCGAAGACTGTAGATCTCTAAGGAAGCAGACTTCCTCATCTTTCTCCCAAGGAGCAGCTGGTGGTTAGGAGTTGATTGCTATTCGATCCTGTGTTTGAAATCTGCCTACTAATATTGAATGGACATTCTGCATGGTTGTTTTACCTCATGTAAGTTAGATGAAAGGAAGACAAATAGGCTCCCATTCGTGCTTTGTTCTGAGTGAATTACACGTGATCAAATACTCAGTTACAAAGATATTTGCCTGTTATGTATGTGCTATGCACCACCATGTATGTGTCTGAGGAATGTCCACCAGTATTTTAAGCAAAAAGTCCATGCTACATAGGTGACTAGTCATGTGCTTTTCTTTTTTTTTTTTTTTGAAATCATCATCAGAGGGGCTTTGCAAATAAGAATAATGAATAAGTACAGGTAATCTCCAACTTAAGACAGGGTTCTGTTCCCACAACTCTGTCATAATATGGTTCTGATGTAAGTCAAATACTTCCTTTCAAATTAACAACTGATGCTTTTTATGGTACAAAATGCTGAATAAGATCATGCTATGGGAAGTTAGCATCAGTGTCACAACAATGAAGTCATTGTTGTAATGGCTGCCACATGCGTTAAAGCTGAACATTGCCCAACTTCCTGTCCATTACAACTCCCAACACTGGTACCAACTTCATGGTAGACCAGGCAATAACCTTATATATGGCAGTGTTTTGAACAGTAAATCATAACATTGAACATCTGTTAATGAACATCTGAGGGTAATATCAGCAAATTATGCACCACAACATTGTATGTAACACGTATTACTAAGCATAAGATACACCAAAATAAATAAATAAATGAACAAAATGGACAGTTTAAGTGAAGCTGTAACTCAGGTACCATAAGTTCAGGACTACCTATACTCAATTGTTAAATTAGTGACTTGCTAAACTACAATATAGATTGTGAAAAGGGAATCTATTGTTGAGATCAATAATATTTAAGATACATGAATTGTTCAAAATACTTAAAAACCCCTCTTATCCCTGAATGAGAATTCCTAAACATTTAGCAAGCTATGTAACTTAGGGATAAAACCCAAGACTTGATGATTACTTATTTCTCTAGCATTGCACATGCAGGTTACCTTGAAGGCTGTCTCCAGATCCCAAGTGCCCACCTGAATGCTGATCTGAAAGTTCGACTCAGTGGTATGAACCACTCCATGGGTGTTATGTTAATTTATGCTGATCACGCCGTACCCACAAGACATGTATGTGTGTTGGCAAAAGTGAGTCATTTTGATTACTCACAGGCAACAGATAGTGTATGACAGGGACATTTCAATCTCAAATGGTCTTCCCTGGCTCAAAAGCTGTTTGGATAGGACGAAAAACTTTCATGGGTGTCCCCTCTCTTTGCACCATGGACGAAGGATGCTGAGGCTCTTCCCCCATCTGTTTCTATATTCCAAGGGTTGTATATTCAATTGCACAGAGTGCGGTGAAAGTTTTACCACCTGATCACATAAAGAGGGGAGTAGCCAGATATGGAAGTGCAAGTCCAAAATTGTTAGTCCAGACTTGTACCACTTGAACCCTCCTGCTTATTTAGACAAATCATTAGGTATAAGAAGAGGAGGTATAATGGATTGTTCCGAAGTACACAGATGCCACCAGAGGTAAGGAATTATAGCTTTTGGGCCATCGGAAGGACTGCCTCATCTCATCTGTGTCCAGCCATTGGGATTAAGTATTGTGGTGACCTGATATTGGACCTAAGGATAAGCGTATTTTGCCTTTAGAATACAGTGATCATTAAGGTTGTGTGTAAACTTGGCTGAGCCATGATTCTCAGTGGTTTGGCAGTTATGATGTAGTCTGGCAGTCGTATGATGATGTGACCACTTCCTTGACGAGATTTGATATAATGTGATCACCTCCATAATGTAATCTGCTGTAAGTAGCCAATCAGTTGAAACAGAGTTTCTTTGGGGGCATGACCTGCATTGAATTAAGGGATTCCCTTGCAAGGCTCATGGGCTTTTGCTTGCTCTGGATCCTGCAGCTGGCTCTAGTTCCTCTGACCTCTGGTTCTTGGCATTTGAGCAAGCAGCTTGCCTGTGGTCTTGCCTGCCAATCTTGGGATTCATCAGACTGTGAATAAGAGCCTGTGAGCAAGAGCCCTGCTGTCTGATCTGACAATCTTGGGTTTGCCAGGCACTATGGCTCAGTGAATCAGGAGCAGAACCCTGTCTTGACCTATGGACTTGGAACTTTCCAGCCTCTACAACTGCATGAGACATTTCCTTGATATAAATCTCTCTCTATAGATATTTATCCACTTTACTGGTTTCGCTTCTCTAGAGAACCCAACCTAGGACAAATATTATTAGTCTTCTTAGGATGAAGCACATAAGTAAGTTTTGATCAGCATACCTAAAATACAGTATTTTTTTGTTTGGTTTTTATTTTTGTTTGTTAGATTTTTTAAATCAAACCTCCAAAACAAAATATATGTAATATTTTATTCCAGCTTACTAAACAAACAAATCTGTGTTTAATAAATGGTGGAAGTATTGTGTCTGTTACTCTCATTCATGAGTTTCTTAGTTTGCTAGTGCTGCCATAACAAAATACCACAAACTAGGTGACTTTAAAGAGCAGAAATTTGTCTCACAGTTAACAAGGCCAGAAGTCTAAATTCAGGGTCTTGGCTCTAGTGGAAGGCCCTTCTTTGTCTTTTTTCATTTTCCATTTGCAATAGCAATCCTTGGCATTGCTGAGCTTATAAATTCACATAGTGTCTTCTTGTGTGTGTGTATGTCTGTGTCTATTTTGCTCTTTTTATAAGACATCAGATTAGGTTTAGGCTCACCCTACTCTAGTATGGCCTTATTAACATAAAAAAGTAAAATCCTGTTTTCAGTTAGGGTCACATTCACAACTACAGGAGTTAGGACTTCAACATAACATTTTTTGGGGAGACACAATTCAATCTGTAACAATTAATATCTGGCAGAAATTGTTCAGAATTATAACTCTAACCACAGGCTGCTCCTATTACCTACCAAAGGTGCATGACAATATTAACTTGGACTTGTTCACAGCAGAATTACTTTGAAATAATAGAAAAAAAGTTCATTTTGTCCTAAACATCTGCAGATATGCCCTGCACTGAATCATGTACTTTAAATATCTACAGGAAAGGGAGATGTTATAGAGTATTATACTCCGGCCCCAATAATTGGATGTATATCTCAATTACATATGGCTGGCATGGCCTTGAGATATGTTTTCTATGTTCTATAGGAATGGATAAGGAAAAAATTTTTCTAAAGAATCAGTAGAGTCCATAATTGGACAATGGGAATAATGTGAGAAATGGACTTAAGCAAGGAGCCAAGCAATCATATTTTATGGTTAACTTGGGCCCTATCTCTGAGTAGCTAATTCCAAGGCAGGAATCAGACACAATTGAAATCCATACCATTGATTTACTGCACATAGTTAGGGTGTTCCTGCCAACACAGTTTTACCTAAGTCTCTGTTAATCATGTGGATATACAGAGGCACTGAGATAAAAATTCTTTAGTTCCAGTTATACTGTCACTACATGTAGACAACTTGTCTTCCCTTTTATAATTGTAACAATGCTTCAATAATATATGGGTTCAAATGAGCGTTTTGTTGTTATGGTAAAATATAACTACCAAAAAGAAAAAATTGCTATTTTACTATTTTTAAGTGTACAACTCAGTGGCATTAATTTCATTCACTGTGTCCTGCAGCCCACACCACAATCTACTTCCAAAGGTTTTCAGCACCCCAGGCAGAAACACAAGACCCCCGTTTTCCCCTGCCCTCAGCTTCTGGTAATGACTACAAAAAAATGTCTCTATGTATTTGTCCATTCTGGTTATTTTATATAAATGCAGTCATGTAATATTTATCCTTTTGTGTCTGACATTTTACTTAGCATAATGTTTTCAAGGCTCATCTATGTGGTAACATGTACTAGAACTTCATTTCTTTTTAAGACTAATGATATTCCATTTTATGTATATACCGTATTTTGTTCATTCGTCTGTGGATGGACACTTGGGCTGTTTCCACCTTTTGGCGATTGTAAATAATGCTGCAATGAATATTAGTGTACAAGAATCTGTTTGAGTTCCTGGTTTAAAGTCTTTTGGGTATATACCTCTCAGTGGAATTGCTGGGTAGTATGGAAATTCTCTGCTTAAGTTTTTGTGGAACGACCAAACTATTTTCCACAGTGGATATTCCATTTTACATTCCCATCAGTAATGCAGGAGAGTTCTAGTTTCTCCACATTCAAACAAACACTTGTTATTATCTGTATTTTTTGTAGTTGCTGTTAGTTCTTATAATAGCCATTCTAGTGGGTGTGAAGCAGTATTTCACTGTGGTTTTGATTTTCATTACTACAGAGTCACTGGAAACTCTGGTGGTATACTGGTTAAGTGCTACTGCTGCTAACTAAAAAGATTTGGCAGTTCAAATCTACCAGGCACTCCTTGGACACTCTAAGGGGCAGTTCTGCGCTGCTCTACAGGGTCACTATGAGTTGGAATCGACTCTAGGGCAATTTTATTTTATTTTTTTGATAAGGTCACTATGAGTCAGAATAGACTTTGTGGCAATGGATTTAGTTCTTGGGTTTTAATGACTAATGAAAAGGAGACCTGGTGGTGCAATGGTTAAGCACTCAACTACTAACCAAAGGCCTCAACACCACCAGCAGCTCAGTTCAAACCCACTAGTGGCTCAGGGGTAGAAAAGACCTGCCAATCTCCACCTGTAAAAATTTACAGCCTAGGAAACCCTATGGGGCAGCTCTTTTCTGTTCTATAAGCTTGCGGTGAATCAGAATCAACTAGACATCAGATAGCAACAAAAAAAATGATTAATAACGTTGGACATTTTTACATATGCTTATTGGCCATTTGCATACATTCTTTGAAAAAATGTCTGTTCACATCCTTTGCCCATTTTTAATTGGGTTATTTGTCTTTTTGCTGTTTCATTTTTATAGTTTTTTAAAAATATATCCTGGATCGAGGGGGGCTGAGATGGCCGACTAGGTAGACGCTACCTCGGATCCCTCTTGCAACAAAGACTCGGAAAAACAAGTGAATTGATCACATACACGACAATCTACGAACCCTGAACAGCAAACACAGTTTTAAAGAGTTGACCTGAGTGACAGAGATGGAGAACAAACAACTACGGGGAAGCAGCGACTGTTTTCAGAACCTGAAGCCAGCATCCCAGTCAGGTAACCTTGGTGCTGGGCTTAGGACTGGGCGCAGGGGAGCTGAACAGGACATCTGTGACGGCACAAATATGGGGCGCAGCCCTACCCCCCTGAACTGACCCCGGGAGGGGGCCCAGCCCGTCCACGCAGGCGGCATGGCAACACAACTGGTGGGAGAAGTCCCTGGGAGGCAGTGACAGGTTTTGGAGCTGGGAGTGCAGTGTCCCAGCCGGGGAACCTTGGCACCGGGCTTTGGATTGGGCACAGGGGAATTGAACACGGCATCTGGTCAAGGCGCAAACACGGGGCGCAGCCCTACTCCCCTGAGCTAACCCCGGGATGGGGCCCAGCTGGTCCGCAGGGGCGGCGCAAAGACGCGGCTGGCGGGTCGAGAAGTCCCCGGGAGGCAGCAACTGATTTTGGAGTCGGGAGTGCAGGGTCCCAGCAGGCGAACCTGGACGCTGGGCTTTGGACTGGCAGCAGAGGATCTGACTGCCGTTTCAGCAGGCCAGACCCTCAGGGACAATCTCCACACAGCCAGCACACATAGGCGACACGCCCCTCAGGAATATCAGATAAAATAGTCATCCCAAGCAAGATAAGCAACTTTGGCTATATTCCGGGGTGCTACTCTCTCCTATTTTTCTGAACCATCCCCTCCCCTTCCCAGGTGGCTTCATTAACATTGGAATTTCCTAAGCCAGAGGGAGAACGGCTCCGGCTCCGCGGCTTTGCTTTTCCCTTTTTTTTTTTTTTTTGGTCTTTTCTTAACCCATTCTTCCGGCCTGAGAGAAGCAGCCACAAAAAAAGCAGGGACCAAAAATCCTCCCCTAATTGGACTAAAAACACAGAACCAGCTCCAGTCAAGCATATATGATCCAAATCTCGGGCTTTCATCCTTACAGGGAACGAGGTGACTGTTATAATGCAAAGACAGTTCTGATAGGGATCTGACTGAATTTTTTTTTTTAGTGGATATACTGGAAAAACAAGTTTCCCAGGTCTGATATCTCTGCTTATTCAACAGAGACTTCACTGACCAACAACAGGGAACTGAGGGCTGAAGCTCCCCCCAGACCATGTAGCCTCCTGCCTTAGGGGTCTAAGGAGGGTGACACCTACCAATCAGTAGAGGTACTTGCATTGGGGGCCTAAGGTACACCTGCAGAGCCCTCCCACCAAGATGATATAGGAGTAGGGACACACCTGCCTCACAGACACTTGGGGGAATCCTGTCAGCATCCTGCCCCCCTAGAGTGTGAACCCCAGCTGCCAATAGAATCTGGTGCACACAACTATCACCACTACTTCTCAAGGTGGGTAGATGTTAGGGTGCAGCATACACTTGATGACCCAAAATCAGATTCTACTCAAGAATAGTGAATAGACTCAGGCATATATATCTGGCAACAGCCCAAACCAGCTGGTAATAGGTCATAAGTAAGTCAAGGGCTACAACAAACAAGACAGCACAATCTAGTAGCCCATCCACGTATATTGAAAGAAAACAAAACAAGATAAGACTCAGTGAGGAAATATAGAATAAATCACTACAATATCTTAGTGATGGCTCGGAGACAGCAGTCGATATCAAACCACATAAAGAAGCAGACCATGACAGCCTCTATAACCCCCCAAACAAAAGAATCAAAATCTTTCCCAAATGAAGATACAATCCTGGAATTAACAGATACAGAATATAAAAAAACTAATTAACAGAATGCTTCAAGACATCAGGGAAGAAATAAGGCAAACTGCAGAAAAAGCCAAGGAACACACTGATAAAGCAGTTGAAAAACTCAAAAAGATTATTCAAGAACATAGTGGAAAACTTAACAAGTTGCAAGAATCCATAGAGAGACAGCATGTAGAAATTCAAAAGATTAACAATAAAATTACAGAATATAGACAACGCAATAGGAAGTCAGAGGAGCAGACTCGAGCAATTAGAATGCAGACTGGGAAATCTGGAGAACCAGGGAATTAACACCAACATAGCTGAAAAAAAAAATCAGATAAAAAAACTAAAAAAATTGAAGAAACCCTAAGAATCATGTGGGACTCTATCAAGAAGGATAACTTGCGTGTGATTGGAGTCCCAGAACAGGGAGGGAGGACAGAAAACACAGAGAAAATAGTTGAAGATCTCCTGACAGAAAACTTCCCTAACATCATGAAAGACGAAAGGATATCTATCCAAGATGCTCATCGAACCCCATTTAAGATTGATCAAAAAAGAAAAACACCAAGACATATTATCATCAAACTTGCCAAAACCAAAGATAAAGAGAAAATTTTAAAAGCAGCCAGGGATAAAAGAAAGGTCTCCTTCAAGGGAGAATCAATAAGAATAAGTTCAGACTACTCAGCAGAAACCATGCAGGCAAGAAGGCAATGGGATGACATATACAGAGCACTGAAGGAGAAAAACTGCCAGCCAAGGATCATATATCCAGCAAAACTCTCTCTCAAATGTGAAGGCCAAATTAAGATATTTACAGATAAACACAAGTTTAGAGAAATTGCAAAAACCAAACCAAAGCTACAAGAAATACTAAAGGAAATTGTTTGTTCAGAAAACCAATAATGTCAGATACCAGCACAACACAAGGTCGCAGAAGAGAACATCCTGATATCAACTCAAATAGGGAAATCACAAAAACAAAGTAAGATTAATCTAAAAAAAAAAAAAAGTTCAAAACAGGGAATCATTGAAGTCAATATGTAAAAGATCACAATAATCAAAAGGAGGGACTAAATACAGGTGGCATAGAACTACCATATGGAGAGGGATACAAGGTGATATAGGACAATACAAGTTAGGTTTTTACTTAGAAAAATAGGGGTAAATATTAAGGTAACCACAAAGAGGTATAACAACTCCAAACGCAAAATAAAAGCCGAGAAAAATGTTACGACTCAACAAACATAAAGTCAAATACTATGAAAATAAGGATCTCACAATTTACAAAGAAAAACGTCTCAGCACAAAAAAGTAAGTGGAAAAATGAAATTGTCAACAACACACACAAAAAGGCATCAAAATGACAACACTAAACACTTACTTATCTATAATTACGCTGAATGTAAATGGACTAAATGCACCAATAAAGAGACAGAGAGTCTCGGACTGGATAAAGAAACACGATCTGTCCCTATGCTGCCTACAAGACACAGCTTAGACTTAGAGACACAAACAAACTAAAACTCAAAGGATGGAAAAGAATATATCAAGCAAACAATAAGCAAAAAAGAAGAGGAGTACCAATATTAATTTCTGACAAAATAGACTTTAGACTTAAATCCACCACAAAGGATAAAGAAGGACACTACATAATGATAAAAGGGACAATTGATCAGGAAGACATGACCATATTAAATATTTATGCACCCAATGACAGGGCTGCAAGATACATAAATCAAATTTTAACAGAACTGAAAAGTGAGATAGACACCTCCACAATTATAGTAGGAGACTTCAACACATCACTTTCGGAGAAGGACAGGACATCCACTAAGAAGCTTAATAGAGACAGGGAAGACCTAATTACAACAATCAACCAACTTGACCTCATTGACTTATACAGAACTCTCCACCCAACTGCTGCAAAGTATACTTTTTTTCTAGCGCACATGGAACATTCTCTAGAATAGACCACATATTAGGTCATAAAACAAATCTTTGCAGAATCCAAAACATCAAAATATTACAAAGCATCTTCTCAGACCACAAGGCAATAAAAGTAGAGATCAATAACAGAAAAACTAGGGAAAAGAAATCAAATACTTGGAAAATGAACAATACCCTCCTGAAAAAACACTGCGTTAGAGAAGACATTAAGGAGGGAATAAGGAAATTCATAGAAAGCAATGAGAATGAAAATACTTCCTATCAAAACCTCTGGGACACAGCAAAAGCAGTGCTCAGAGGTAATTTATATCAATAAGTGCACACATACAAAAAGAAGAAAGAGCCAAAATCAGAGAACTGTCCCTACAACTTGAACAAATAGAAAGTGAGCAACAAAAGAATCCATCAGGCACCAGAAGAAAACAAATAATAAAAATTAGAGCTGAACTAAATGAATTAGAGAACAGAAAAACAATTGAAAGAATTAACAAAGCCAAAAGCTGGTTCTTTGAAAAAATTAACAAAATTGATAAACCATTGGCTAGACTGACTTAAGAAATACAGGAAAAGAAACAAATAACCCGAATAAGAAACGAGAAGGGCCACATCACAACAGACCCAACTGAAATTAAAAGAATCATTTCAGATTACTACGAAAAATTGTACTCTAACAAATTTGAAAACCTGGAAGAAATGGATGAATTCATGGAAAAACACTACCTACCTAAACTAACACAATCAGAAGTAGAACAACTAAATAGACCCATAACAAAAAGAGAGATTGAAACGGTAATCAAAAAACTCCCAACAAAAAAAAGCCCTGGCCCGGATGGCTATACTGCAGAGTTCTACCAAACTTTCAGAGAAGAGATAACACCACTACTACTAAAGGTATTTCAAAGCATAGAAAATGACGGAATACTACCCAACTCATTCTATGAAGCCACCATCTCCCTGATACCAAAACCAGGTAAAGACATCACAAAAAAAGAAAATTACAGACCTACATCCCTCATGAACATAGATGCAAAAATCCTCAACAAAATTCTAGCCAACAGAATTCAACAACATATCAAAAAAATAATCCACCACAACCAAGTGGGATTTATACCAGGTATGCAAGGCTGGTTTAATATTAGAAAAACCATTAATGTAATCTACCATATAAATAAAACAAAAGACAAAAACCACATGATCTTATCAATTGATGCAGAAAAGGCATTTGACAAAGTCCAACACCAATTTATGATAAAAACTCTCACCAAAATAGGAATTGAAGGAAAACTCCTCAACATAATAAAGGGCATTTTTTTTATACAAAGCCAACAGCCAACATCACTCTAAATGGAGAGAGCCTGAAAGCATTTCCCTTGAGAATGGGAACCAGACAAGGATGCCCTTTATCACCGCTCTTATTCAACAATTGTGCTAGAAGTCCTAGCCAGAGTAATTAAGCTAGACAAAGAAATAAAGGGCATCCGGATTGACAAGGAGGAAGTAAAATTATCTCTATTTGCAGATGACATGATCTTATACACAGAAAACCCCAAGGAATCCTCCAGAAAACTACTGAAACTAATAGAAGAGTTTGGCAGAGTCTCAGGTTATAAAATAAACATATAAAAATCACTTGGATTCCTCTACATCAACAAAAAGAACATCGAAGAGGAAATAACCAAATCAATACCATTCACAGTAGCCCCCAAGAAGATAAAATACTTAGGAATAAATCTTACCAAAGATGTAAAAGACCTATACAAAGAAAACTATAAAGCTCTGCTATAAGAAATTCAAAAGGACATACTTAAGTGGAAAAACATACCTTGCTCATGGATAGGAAGACTTAGCATAGTAAAAATGTTTATTCTACCAAAAGCCATCTATATATCCAATGCACTTCCGATCCAAATTCCAATGTCATTTTTTAAGGTGATAGAGAAACAAATCACCAACTTCATATGGAAGGGAAAGAAGCCTCGGATAAGCAAAGCATTACTGAAAAAGAAGAAGAAAGTGGGAGGCCTCACTCTACCTGATTTCAGAACCTATTATAATACAGCCACAGGAGTCAAAACAGCCTGGTACTGGTACAACAACAGACACATAGACCAGTGGAACAGAATTGAGAACCCAGATAGAAATCCCATATGAGCAGCTGATATTTGACAAAGGCCCAGTGTCAGTTAATTGGGGAAAAGATAGTCTTTTTAACAAATGGTGCTGGCATAACTGGATATCCATTTGCAAAAAAATGAAACAGGACCCATACCTCACACCATGCACAAAAACTAACTCCAAGTGGATCAAAGACCTAAACATAAAGACTAAAACGATAAAGAGCATGGAAGAAAAAATAGGGACAACATCAAGAGCCCTAATACAAGGCATAAACAGAATACAAAACATTACCAAAAATGACGAAGAGAAACCAGATAACTGGCAGCTCCTAAAAATCAAACACCTATGCTCATCTAAAGACTTCACCAAAAGATTAAAAAGACCACCTACAGACTGGGAAAGAATTTTCAGCTATGACATCTCCGACCAGCGCCTGATCTCTAAAATCTATATGATTCTGTCAAAACTCAACCACAAAAAGACAAACAACCCAATCAAGAAGTGGGCAAAGGATATGAACACACACTTCACTAAAGAAGATATTCAGGCAGCTAACAGATACATGAGAAAATGCTCTCGATCATTAGCCATTAGAGAAATGCAAATTAAAACTATGACGAGGTTCCATCTCACTCCAACAAGGCTGTCATTAATCCAAAATAATAAATGTTGGAGAGGCCATGGAGAGATTGAACTCTTATACACTGCTGGTGGGAATGTAAAATGGTACAACCACTTTGGAAATCTATCTGGCGTTATCTTAAACAGTTAGAAACAGAACTACCATACAACCCAGAAATACCACTCCTCGGAATATACCCTAGAGAAATAACAGCCTTCACACAAACAGGTATATGCACACCCATGTTTATCGCAACTCTGTTTACAGTAGCAAAAAGCTGGAAGCAACCAAGGTGTCCATCAACGGATGAATGGTTAAATAAATTGTGGTATATTCACACAATGGAATACTACGCATCGATAAAGAACAGTGACGAATCTCTGAAACATTTCATAACATGGAGGAACCTGGAAGGCATTATGCTGAGCGAAATGAGTCAGAGGCAAAAGGACAAATATTGTATAAGACCACTATTATAAGATCTTGAGAAATAGTATAAACTGAGAAGAACACATACTTTTGTGGTTACAAGTGGGGGAAGGAGGGAGAGTGGGAGAGGGTTTTTTACTGATTAATTAGTAGATAAGAACTGCTTTAGGTGAAGGGAAGGACAATACTCAATACATGAAAGGTCAGCTCAAATGGACTGGACCAAAAGCAAAGAAGTTTCCGGGATAAACTGAATGCTTCATAGTTCAGCGGAGCAATGGCGGGGTTTTAGATACCATGGTTTAAGGGGACTTCTAAGTCAATTGGTAAAATAATTCTACTATGAAAACATTCTGCATCCCACTTTGAAATGTGGCATCTGGGGTCTTAAATGCTAACAAGTGGCCATCTAAGATGCATCAATTGGTCTCAACCCACCTGGAGCAAAGGAGAATGAAGAACACCAAGGTCACACGATAACTAAGAGCCCAAGAGACAGAAAGGGCCACATGAACCAGAGACCTACATCATCTTGAGACCAGAAGAACTAGTTGGTGCCCGGCCACAATCGATGACTGCCCTGACAGGGAGCACAACAGAGAACCCCTGAGGGAGCAGGAGATCAGTGGGATGCAGACCCCAAATTCTCACAAGGAGACCATACTTAATGGTCTGACTGAGACTAGAGGAATCCCGGCGGTCATGGTCCCCAAACCTTCTGTTGGCCCAGGACAGGAACCATTCCTGAAGACAGCTCATCAGACATGAAAGGAACTGGACGGTGGGTAGGAGACAGATGCTGATGAAGAGTGAGCTAATTATATCAGGTGGACATTTGAGACTGTGTTGGCATCTCCTGTCTGGAGGGGGGATGGGAGGATGCAGAGAGTTGGAAGCTGGCAAAATTGTCACGAAAGGAGAGACTGGAAGGGCTGACTCATTGAGGGAGAGCAAGTGGGAGTACGGAGTAAGGTGTATATAAACTTATATGTGACAGTCTGACTTGATTTGTAAACGTTCACTTGAAGCTCAATAAAAGTTAATAAAAAAAAATATATCCTGGATAATCACCTTTTCAGATATATGTTTTCCAAATATTTTTTCCCATTCTATAGGTTGTCTCTCACCTCCTTGATAAAGTCACTGATGCACAAAAGTTTTTAATTTTTCTATTTTTCCATTCTTTCCTCATGTTTCTGGTATCATATCTAAGACTTGATTTTCAAAAACAAGGTCCTTTGAAGCTTTATCCCTGAGATTTCTTCTAAGAGTTTTATGTGTATATAATTGTGCCTTAGGTGAAGGTTTATAGAGCAAAACATTTTCTCATGAAACAATTAACATACACACTGTTTTGTGACATTAGTTGCCAAACCCACTACATGTCAACACACTCCCCTCCTGGACCTTTTTATCTTGCATCTCTATTGGTAAGGAATATAGTTTGTAGCTTTTTTTGCTTGTGATGTATAGCTACTGTTTTGCTTTAGGAGGCTTACATTGGGCTCATAGGATAATTTGCAGTGTTCCCTCCTCTTCTATTTTTTGAAAGAGTTTTAGAGGAATTGGTGTGAATTCTTCTTTAAATATTTTATAGAGTCATTAGTTATGACCTCACATTCATTTCTGATTTTAGATATTTGCATCTGCTTTCTCTCTCTCTCTCTACCTTTTTTCCTTGTCAGTTTAGCCAAAATTAGTCCATTTTATTGATATTAAAAAAAAAAAAAAAACCTTTGGTTTTATTGATTCTCCTTGTTGGTTTTCTATACTTAATCATTTTCTTCCTTCTTGTAGCTTTGGGCTTAAAAAAAAAAAAAGGTTTACTATTATTTGTCTAGTTCTTCAGGGTGTAAAGTTAGGTTATTGATTTGAATCTTCATATTTCTATAACTACAAATTTCCCTCTGAGTACTGTTTTCCCCACATCTCATAAATTCTGATATGCCGTGCTTCATTTTCATGTCCTTATTTCCCTTATGAGTTCTTCTTTGACCCACTGATTAATAGTGTGTTGTTTAATTTCCACACATTTGTGAAATATGTAGTTTTCCTTCTGTTGTTGATTTCTATTTTTTTTCCATTGTGACCAGAAAAGACAGTTTTCTTGATTTCATTATTTTTAGGTTTATTGAGACTTGCTTCATCATCTAGCATATGCTGTAACATGGAGAATGATCCATGTGTACTGGAAAAGAATGTGTATTCTGCTGTTATTGGGTAGAATATTTAATATGTTTATTAAGCCTACTTGTTTTATAGTATTGTTCTCATCCTTTATTTCCTTACTGATCTTCTTTCTAGATTGAAAGATTGCCTGTTATTGAAAGTGGTGTATTGAAGTCTCCAACTAATATTACAGAACTATTTTTCCCTTTAGTTCTTACAATGTTTGTTTCATACACTTTGGAGCTCTGTTGTATATATATTTTTAATTGTTATACTTTCTCAGTGAATTGCCCCTTTAATCATTATATTACGTCCCCCTTTGTCTCTTGTAAGAAATTTTGTCTTAAATTCTACTTTGTCTTATATTAACGTAGTCACCCAGCTCTGGTAACTGCATGGAATATTTTTTCCCATAGTTTCACTTTCATTCTATTCATGTTTTTGGATACAGAGTTGGTGCTATATAGATAACAGACAGTTGAATCATGTTTTCTTAACCAATCTGCCAACCTTTGCCTTTTGATTGCAGAGTTAAATCATTTACGTTTAAAGTTATTGTTATTAGGAAGGACTTACTTTTGCTATTTTGCTATTTGTTTTGTGTGTGTCTTGTGCCTTTTTTGTCCCTCATTTTTCCCAATACTCCCTTCCTTGGTGTTTAGTTGGCATTTGGCAAGGAGCCATTTCGAATTCATTTTCTGTCTTTCTGTGTATTTCTTGGCTATTTTGTTTGTTGTTACCCTGGCCATTACATTGAACATCCTAAATTTATAACAATCTAGTTTATATTGATGCTAACTTAACTTAAATAACATATAAGAATTTTGTTCCTATATCTCACTTCTACCCTTATGTTCTTGTCATCAAAAATTAAATCTTTACACTGTGTGTGCTATAACATAAATTCATAATTATTGTTCATGCATTTTTCTTTTAAATCGATTTAGACAAAACATGTAGAGTTACAAATAAAAACTTCTACCCAAAGATGTACAAAATGTTCTTTTTTGTTAAATACTGATTATAGCTTACTTCATAAGCCTTAGGAGAAAAATACAAAGTAATTCAACCAAAATTTAGATCAGTTTTTATTGCCTTATTTAAAATAAAAGTTCTTGGAAGATAAGCCTAATATTCCTTGTACTTGCTAATATGCAGACATTACCTGTTATGAAATGAATTGTATCCTCCAAAAGACATGTTAAAATTCTAACTTCTCTACCATGAATGTGACTTTGTTTGGAAATAGGGTTATTGAAGATGTTTATCAGTCAGGTTAACCTGAGATCATAATGAAGTGGTGTGGGACCTAATTCTATGTGACTGATATTCTTATAAAAGAGGAGAAATATATAAAAAGAGGGAGACAGAGAAAAGACATCATGTGATGCTACAGCTGCAAACCATGTCCTGCCTGGAGCTGCCAGAAGTAAGAAAGAGATTCTCCCTCAAAGGATTAGAAGGAATTAACAAGACCCACACCCTGGTCACGTAGTGGTTAAGTGCTATGGATGCTAACCAAAAAGGCTGGCAGTTTGAATCCACCAGCAGCTCCTTGGAAACTCTATGGGCCAGGTCTATTCTGTCCTATAGGGTCGCTCTGAGTCAGAATCAACTCGATGGCAGTGGGTTTGGCTTTTTTTGGTTTACACCCAAATCTCAGATTCCAGCCTCCAAAACTGTGAGAAAAGAGACTTCTCTTCTTCTAAGCCACCCAGTTTGTGATATTTGTTACAGCAGCCCTAGGAAAATGACACAGCACTCTAATGTTTATAAAATTAAATTCGTAGAGACTTTGCATAATAGAAAAGAAAATGCAGCAACATATTTTTGAGGAAACACAATGTTTCCTTATCCAAGCATAGTTCTAGAAATCTTTTCTTACTTATTCATGATACAAAAGCATATGTGCTAATTTAATTCAGATTGATTCTGCCCATATTCTAAATTATGTGAACCTAAAGATTTGAATTTACTTGTTGGCATTACAAGAAATTTCGGCCATTTGATTTGCTATTTAACTGTACTAAGAGACAAATTCAATGCCTCCACCAAAATATTGCTAATGCTGCTTCATCAATTCGAATTTAAAGTGCTGATTCTGATTAAATTAAAAATAATTGCATGAATGATACTTTTAACCACTGTATTATATTCAAATTCCTAGCTTGGGCAATCAGTTGTGAAGTAATATATAAATTAATGTGAATGTGGGAAATAGAAATCTTATTAACAGTTTTCTGGAATACCAAGATCAAGGATAAAAACAGAATGCAAAATTTATTTCCAGTTCTTTAGTTGAGTTCCTGGCACAGAGTCTGCAGAAATATATGTATTTGTTGAATTTTAAAACCCAGTCTCCAAACTATGAATATTGTTTATGAATAGCAAAATGTTGAAAAGATGGGAACAGCAATTTTTTTTTTCTGTTGCTTGGTAAGATCATGATAGTTTTAAAAAATGATCCTTTTATTGGAATTAAAAGGACTAGAAGCATGAGGAAACCAAAGGAGAAGCCCATTTTGAAGATTGTTTTCACATTTGAAGAGCTTTGTATGTGACTTTTCTAAGATAAATGTGAAGAGATAGGCCATCTGTGATTACTCTGACCCAAACTTTTTAACCAGAGTAATAAAAAAAAAAAAATTCAAAAAAAAATATATCAATTGGTTCGTGACATAAGATACACTCATCTTTTCCAAAGCAGCTGGCCTGATAGGATGATGAAATAGCTTACTAAAGACTCAGATAATACACCAGTTTTGGAATACCACTATGCAGGGTTGGGGCACCACTGTCAAGAATTCATTATATACATTGAACTGCTGGCAACAAATATATAGAGCTATGTGTCCAACAGTATTCAGGACAGAATATCAGAAAAGAAGTTTTTATCATATACAGACCCTCCTCACCATTTGTGCTTCTTATTTCCACTACTTTAAATTATATGAGATTAGGGGTTCAGGTTCCCAAAATAAACATTTCTAACAAGAGGAACAGTAAGAGGAAACTGACCTGGAAGCTACAACTACCATCCCCAGGTCCCAGTGGACCAATAGTAAGAACAGTTAGGTTAATGGTGGGGTATTCATTCTAGATTGTCAGATGGATCTAGGATTTTGGCTATAAAATGGGGCCAGGATAATAAGTCTGAAACCCAGATGACTTCCTGGGGTCACGATTTAGTACATTTGTTCTCAGTGATACCTGTCAACGGGCAATTGCAGTAACCACAGTCCAACAAAGGCAAGGCCACTTACGGATAAAAGCCTGGTCACCTCCACAAGCAAGCAACTCAAACCAGCAAAGTTATTGGTTAAGGACAATGGGTTACTAGAATAGATGGTAGAAGAAGGAGATGATGACTATCAAGTATTGCCCAGAGCTAGCCTGCCGTAACAATTAACAGAACAGAAACCTATCATTTTGTATTTGCTTCCTAGCTTTCTCTGTTCTTCCTTTTTCTTTTTCTCCTGGCCTGGGATTCTAACTCACAGTAAAGCATAAACACTAAATTTGGCCTTAAGCTCCGTTTTCTAAAGAACACCCACACACACACACAAAAGCCTAAGAACCAAACAGTATCATTAGAGGGCAGGTGATTCCATGTCTGAGTACAGAAAATATAATCCCATTTCCTTTAAATCCCGTAGGTAGTAGTCATACACAAAAGCCGACATTTAACTACTCTGATCAGATATCTGGTTATTTAGTTAACACTGTTTGCACAACCAATTTTTCCCCTTTGTACCAGTTTTATTTTTATTCCAACGTACTTGATATTCGAATAAAAAAAGTTTTTTTATTTTTTTAAAAAAGCTCAATTTCAAGCAAAGAAATTGTACAGAATAAATAGCACATCTTCTAAGTAGCAAGCAAATCAAAGGGTAATTAATATAAGACAAACCAAAGAATCCCCTTTACAAAAGAAACCACTTGGGATCATAAGTGACCTTTTAACTGCTGTTCATTTTATAACAGACTTCATTATGCAACCTCCAAAGATTTTTCTAAAGTCAAAAGAGATGACTGCGTGTGTGTGTGCGCATGTGTGTTTCCTTCAGCTTTTTAAAAGCCCATTTAAACTCTTTGTCCTTAAGGCCCCTAGAGATTATATTCTGATTTAAGGGCTGACAAGAGCTTCTAAGTCAAATTGCCTTACTGTAACACCCCGTGGGAACCCTAGCTGCTAACTAAAAGGTCAGCAGTTCAAATCCGCCAGGCACTTCTTGGAAACTCTATGGGGCAGTTCTACTCTGTCCTATAGGGTCGCTAAGAGTCGGAATCGACTTGACAGCAGTGGGTTTTTTGGTTAATACCCCATGAGCCCCCATCTGTGCCTATGATATGCAAAGTTTCAGGCAATTCTTAAATATTTAGCATTAATACTTCCTCTTGAATTTGGAAGAGAAGGAGTTAGTACGTAGAGGAGGATTTAAAAGGATGGAATGTGTATTAAATAATCTTACGGATAAATGAAAAGATTGTCTCAAATAATGTCCACACCCCTGAATGAGTAATCCTGCTTACCATCCATAACTCTAGCATATATATTTCACTAATTTGACAATTTTTTGTTTAATTTCCTTTGTAGCATTTTGCTTTTATTTTTATCATATGAAAATCTTCCTTTATTATTCCACTTCTCATTTATTCTTTCAATCAGTATATATAAATTTAAAGCCTAGTATACTATGTGTAGGAGGAACCATGGTGGCACAGTGGTTAAAACACTCGGCTGATAACTGAAAACTTGGCAATTCAAACACATCAGCTGCTCCACAGAAGAAAGTGGTGGCAGTCTGCTTCCATAGAGATGACAGCCTTGGAAATCCTATATGGGGTCACTATGAGTTGAAATCAACTCAATGTCAATTTTTTTTTTTTTTTAATGTTCAATGTTCACTGTTTAAATGTTGGAGATAAGTATTCCTGTCATAACTACTTTAGGATCTAGTAAGAAGGTATAAGTAATCTATTCTTCCCTTCCCAAAGCTATTCCAAAAATGGCATTTAGAGATTTATTATTTTCGCTGGTTTTTACACCTAGAGCTCCAAAGGCTAAACACATATTTCAGTATCACTTAACCCTAGTCTACATTTCAAACTTTATTTTCCTGTTAAGGAAGTTGGCTGATAATTTAGAAGTGACATCTATTTCTCTGAAACATAATCCAGAGGCTTTAATGATGTGGATTTTTTTTCCACTGGTGCAACCACATAAAATTTCACTAGAAAGCAGTTGTTTTTCTCCATTGTTATGAACAACTAGAGATGCTGCTGAAATGTCATATTGCATTTATTTAGTAATATGACTTCTACTGGTATTTAAATTTCACATATTTAACTAAGGTAATAATCTATGATAAGCAGAATGCAAATCTCCTTAATTATACATATTATTAATTATTATTATTATTATAGTCCTTATTATTATAAAGAAATCATGGCTAAATTACCACTCATAATTCATTACAGACTGAACTATTCAAGTGAGTGAAAGGACTTTATAAGAGTTTTCTCCCTGAACAGTATGTGGAAGAAAGAGATGCCTATAACGTAGTTTGTTCTATTCCTTCAGTGAATTCCCTTCAGTGAATTGGGCTGCTGTCCTCCTCTCATGCCATGACCATTTTTACAGAGATACATTAAACAAATAACCATTAGAATTTATTTGAAAGTTCTACATTTCCTTAAAGTTATGGTAATTTGACCTTATAGAATTAAATATGGTATTTGGAATTTTTCTGAGAATCAAATTTAAGTCAATTTTTAAAAAAAAATCCAACATATGTCACTGAATAAAATATAAAAGTTAATGATTTATAAAAATGAGCAAAATGTAAGAATTCCACATGCCAGAATATTTTTATCTTTAATTGGTGATATGTTACCTACACATTTTTTAATATGTTCATGCTATTCTGTTTGTGGAAATGTATTTTTCTTATTTTGATGATAGAAAATAATAAGATGATGGCAAAAGCAAAGCAGTGAGAATATTAGCAAAAGAATGATCTAAAGGAAGATTGCTTGATAGTGTAATACCCAACTCTTACAGGAATAGGGTAGCCTCTTTCATTTTTTTTTCAATAAATCAGACTGCACTTATTATTTTATTCTATCCTTTGTTGACTTGCTGAGAACACCTAGATGAGATCCACAAATTCTTGACTTAAAGAAACTAAAGGGGATATAGGCATATATATGCACAATTATCTAGAAATCACTAGGAACACAAAGAAGAAAAGCTGTATAATTATGGAAGTCTTTCTTGATTCATGTCATAAGAGGAGTCTTCTAAATGAAAGTTTTATAGCAGAGGAGGTAACTACATAAAATTGAGAAAGAGGGTTAATCACTAAATTTATTCTTCCTGAGTGAGAGTCCAGAGACCTCAGAGACTACTGCATACTTGGTTACCTTCAATAGTTTCATACTGCTAAGACATATGAGGACACATCATCTATATATGAGATTAAAGAGTTTAAAAAGTATTAATCTATAAAGGTACCTACATACTATGTAAAGTCAATGAGGATTTCATGAAGAAAAATGGGAAAAGATACAAGAAAAAACTGTATTTTATAAAGAACATTTCTGGACTAGTATTACAAATAAGTCCTAAGGCTCAGAGATTAATAAGAGTAAAGTATCTGGTTACAGACAAGAAAGGATGAGAGCCTCAATGGAAGCAAAAGGATTATTTCATAGGAGACCTAATGAGTTTGGAAATAGTAAAGCAAAATTGACAAACTTGGATTCATTTGAATATAAGGGATAAAGGAGGTAAGACTCAAGGAGAACCTGTGGTATTAGATTGATTAGCAGAGGGAATAAAATAGGAGAAGACTTTAAACAGAGAGATAATTTGACAAATTCACTTTTGGATACTCCAAGTCTGTGATACACGTAGTCTCCCAGGTAAATATGTCAAAGAGGAAGCAGTTTCCACAGGTATGAAATTTAGCAAAGAAGATTGGGTTGGAAAAAGAGGTTGTAAAGTCATTAGCACACAGGTGATATTTGGCCACAAAAAAAGACAGCTGAGAGAAAATTCTGGAGACTATTAGCATTCAATGGACAAATTGTGAAAAAGATGGCCACAATGGTTGCTGTCACAAAAGTCAAAGGTGCAATTTTTGAAAATGACTGGATTATAAAATGGTGTCAAAGATTGAAGAGAGATAACATTATATTAAAAAGAAAGTTTGCTAGATTGGCAACCAGAAGATTACTGAGGTCCCCCTCCCCCGCTGCATCATATTTAGTGGAGTAAATATTATGAATGACTAGTTGTTGGGACTCTGAAGGAAAGTGAAGGTGAGAGGGGAAATAACGGGGGTTTCCCAGCTTTTTCATATCATAGCGCACAACAAAAGTGATCATGTTTGTAAGGCACGCTGGAGAAAATTGTGTGGATTGTAGAGACAGACGGATGAAGCTTATTGGAAAAAGATACCAGTCCCATTTCTTTGTGTCATCAAATTATGTTAAGAAAAATAAAAACGTAACTTGTTAGGGAAAATGCTGAACATTGTATTTGTGTCAAATCACCAATAAAATACCTCCAATTTTTAATTTTATGACAAATGTGAGTTTGCTTTTGCAAACACATTTTTAACATCACATTTTGTTCTTAAGTGGGTATACTCAGTTCCTGATAAAGAAATTTTAATCATAAACTTGAAATTACTTTCCTCACCCACCCATCCAGACCTGTTGTTATTGTTTATCACAGAACATCAATATTTGCTCAACTGTACAGTTTGAGTGGGTGTTCAGTAGAATTTCACTTAGCTAGGAAATAAAGAATGCAATATGGTAGAATATATCCATGCTTGGAGTATATAGCAAAGATATATGGACTGAGTAGGGAGTAAAAGAAAAAAAAAAAAAACAGAGGATTGAAGATGTGAGATCTAGGCTACTCCGGAAAGGAAAAGAATCAGGGAAGACTGATTAAATATAAAAGGAAATGAAAAAGTTGGAGAGATTAATAATGTTAAAACCATACTGAGAATAAGGAAGTCAGAGAGCTGGAAGAATAGGAAATTGTAGTCAGATATTGGAATATTTCAAGTTTTCAGAAGAAAAATGTTAAAAAATGTGTGCCTTTAAAGAAGTAGAAGAAAAAGTAATTGAAGTTGAAAAACTCAAGAAATGTTTTGGATATGGTATTAATATATATATGAAGATTTTCAGGCTGGTGTGAGGATTTCAAGAGGAAAAAAAAAAAAAACTGAAAAATGTCAGTTTTAGATTGACCTGTAAGATGCCCTGCCTGACATTATCTCCAAATTCTATCCAGACCCTGAACTACATATATGCATGAGAAAAAGATGTGTTTCACCACTCTATAGGTTTGATGGGAAATAGTGAGCAAGTTTCACTGTTCAATATATGGAGGTCTCTTTTCCAACTATTACATTACAACTAAATTCTCTAGGGTCACAAAATGTCACCCTCTGTTCTGGGGGTCTTCTAATTATTCTCCAGAGTTGTTAAGAAATGTTTAGTCAACAAGGGATAGAAGAAACAGTGGCTGAGACAAATCTCAGTACAAGGACAGTTTTCACTAATGATTAAAGTGTGAAGAACTTCAATTGAGGGAAACAATACACCAGTCAGGAATGCTTAGAAGTAAGAAATCTTTTGAAAAAGGTGATGTCTGCTGAACTTTTGGAGATTTCTGGTTTCATAGGCTCCTATAAAGCTCCCTGGCACTGGTGAAAATTGGTGCTCGCTCAAAGTTTCTTCATGATTACCACAGTATACAGTCCTTCCTTTAAACCTGTTTTGAAGATTATGGAGTCTTTGTCTAGCCTCAGGGAAGAAAAATACAACTTGATCTATTATACTTTAAAAGGTTTTCTGTTTTTCACTTTGACCACAGCTTTGAAATTTGAAAACAAAAGACTGTATGCTCTTTGTTCTCTACTTCTAATCTGATAATCTTTGTCTAAGGTAGTATATGGCTTATGTTTATATGACGGCTCAGGGGAATAGCCATTAAAGTGTAAGTTGAAAAATCTAATCAATAAAGCACCTAGAAGGAACACATTGGTTAATATTCAAAATATAATCTTCCCCCATACCTACTGCAGGTAAAATAAAAAGCTAATTAGAATTTTATCTGCTTATAATAGAAAATTGTCGCTGAGTCGGAATCAACTCGATGGCACTGGGTTTGGTTGTGTTTTTTTTTAATAATAAAAAAGGATTCCCCTGAGGTGTTTGTCTGGATCTGAATACAATGCATATCAATAATAATGTAAAAGCCTATTCTCTGAGGAAAAAGCCTCTTTTTAGTAGACTATATATGTATTATTCCCCATTCCTTTAGGGCCATTAGGGAGCCACCCCATTCAGTGAGTGCTTGGTTGGACACCCCACTTGCTCGATGCCTGTGTGCATAAGTGACTAAATGGAATTGGGGAAAGATTGATATTAGAATGCAGAGAAGACAAGATGCCTTTCCTTTGGACAGTTAAGCTGTGAGTGTATGAAACACAAGTCTCTAATTTGTCCTGACACAGAACATTTCTACTGACAAAGTCAGGAAAATATCAAAAAAACTGAAAACACTGCATAGAGTCGTTTCTGACTTATAGCAACCCTATCGGACAGAGTAGAACTGCCCCACCTTAATAATTTATTTTGTATTCTTGAATCCAGTCTTTTCCGAGCTTGCCTTATCACTGGGAATTGCAATTATGTGTTACAGTGCAACCCCTTTATTGAAGAAAATTGGAGTTGGATTTTTCCCTTTCAACTGAAAGCACCCTATCTAATAAATAAAATAGGCACACGAACACAGATTATGGCAGTTAATGGACCTAAAATATATTACTGATGATATGGAATATAAAGGCAATTGAAGATTGAAATTTAGAACACTGTGAAAAAATATGTGAAAATGCCGTAGTCTAATACTTCTTGTAGCCAAAACGTTGTAACAGAATGGTGTTTACGAAAACAGATAAGACCAAGAATACAATGCATACCTCTTTCTGTTTGTGGCCAGGAATCCAAGATGGATGCAACCGGATAACATGTGACTTAAAGAGTTACAAAAAAATATATTTTTGCTCCAAAGTTTAGTAAAAACAAAACTGAATGTGAATAACGAATGTGAGCAGGAGATAAAAACAGGACCCATAGAAACAGCAGGGGTTTGAACCAGTTCAATCGTGGCCAACAAAGTGAACTGGAACAGACCCGAATTTTTGCAATTTGAATGATCAAAAACAATAACCGGAATGGGAAAAATTATGAGTAGAATCCCCAGAATGGGAGATTTGGAGGAGGCATAGTGAGCCCTTCCAGGAGCCAGATGTGTGATATTGAATTATTGGCAGGACCCTGAAGAGCAACACACATCCAAAGTGTCATAGTCCGCCACCATCTTTGAACAAGGCGCAGCTGTTTCTGACTCTGCTCAAAATCTCACAGGCAAGAGATTTGAGTGCTATGTAATGTCTCTTCTGTCCTTGTTTTCCAAGAGGGAGATTAGGTTTCTAGCAGGATTTCAATTTGTAATTTTTCCCATTCTGTTTATCACACCATTTCACCCAAATTTTAAAACTTCAGATCTGTTATGGCTTTGCTTCCTGGACCATGACTAAATTGGGAAGAACCAGTACCAAGCCCTAAATAATAAGGAAAGTTTGATCTCTCTGCACCATCCAATACTTTATTGATGTAGCTGTGAGCACTTGAAATGCCTTTTAATTATAAAAAACACACTAGTTTAAAAATATTTTGCACAAAATGAAGTAAAATAATTCATTAATAATATTTATATTTTACATGTTGAAATGATAGTTTGGATGTATTGAGTTAAATAAAGGTCCCTGGGTGGCACAAGTTCAGAGACACTGAGCTGAGAGCTTTATAAAAATTTCCCTGCCTTTCTACGGGGGATTTCCATTGTAGATAGAATGATTGTATTATATTAGGAGTAAACACTACTGAAATTTAATATAAATTATATATGAATCAAATAAATATATATTGAGCAGTAAGAGAGTAAAGTAAATGATACTTCAGTAAACCCACTACCATCAACATTTAATTATTTTTTAGCAAATTTTCTCATGCCTTTTCTAGTAATATTGTCTCCTTCCTTTGGACAATTCTTATCATAATCTGTGTGGCTTTGTGGGTCACTAAGTTATGGTACTTTCTCCTTCTTTCCCAGACACAAGACTACACTCAAATATGTTTTCTTCTTTTTATCTTTTTTATCACTTTACATAGGATGGGACTCACTTTTTGATAGCATAGGTTTATATTAATTCATGTATGAACTACTTAGATTTTGCTTTGCTATACCATATCAGAAATGAAAATTCTTGTTAAAGAAATGTGAGAAAAATAGGAAAATGAAAGGAAAAAGGAAGGGAAGAAGGAAGGAAGGAAAGAAGGAAGGAAAGAGGGTAAAAAGGAAGGGGGAGGGGAGAGGGAAGGAAGGAAGGAGGAATAAAGAAAGATAGGAAGGAAGATAGGAAGGAAGAAAGAAAACAGTATTGAATGAAGAGTGCTCTCTGATAGAAAATTTCCAAATTAAAATTTTTTCATACAATCTAATAACTCTACAAAGGACTCAGTACTAAAGACATCACTCGGAACTCATTCCCTTGGCTTCTTACTAAATAGGAAATAACCCCCCCTCCGTTTTTCTAATTCTTTGCTTATGTCTACTTAGTTATACGATGCTGTGTTTTTTGTATGTGAAAAATTTGATTAAAACAAAAACTATGCTATAAGTAAATTTTACTATGATGCATTTCTTAGGCATAGAGTGACTTATCTTCTCATGGACATTTATTTTACTTTTGCCTAATGTACTCACCACATCCTTCTCCTATTATTTAGAATAGATAGCAGGACTTAGGACAGTTTTCCAGTATGGGGAAATCATCACACACTAAGTGTCTGATCATATAGTAATAAATTTGAGGCCTTGTGAGGATATAAATTTGTGAACTTAATTTTCCAATTCAAATGGCAGATGCGTTTTAAGGTACTGGCATATATTCCTTTGGTACAGAATAATGATGATTATTTTCAGGTGCATTGTACAACTACATGGGCTGTGGGAGGTGACTGTCAATCAGTTGATTTATTTCTCTTGAACTGCTGGAATGGAATTGGGGTGTCTAGAAAATTCACACACACCAGAAATGAGCAAATGAGAAATCATGAGAAAGAATCATGATAAGGTTTTTAGATACAAAGTAAAACATGAAAAAGAATTAGAGTCTCTGGAGATACACTACAATCGTTGGCTTTATAATGAAGACCATTTCTTCCTAGATCTCCACTGTCTTCACAGTTCTTTTTTTTGTAAGAAATTAATGTGAAATAAGCAAAAACACATATAACTGCAATAATTCATATGCCTTTCAGAAATTTTATATGCACAAACATGTAAAAGTGTTACATTTTTCATATTTATAAAATCACACTCTTAAGACACATCTATAATTAATACAACTAATATTGTTTTAATAAAAATATTAGCATACAAGGCATGTACTTTAATCCAACATATATCCAAGTTCTTGATCTCCTGTTCAAATATATTTTTGAGACCATAACATTCTGGCAAATATGTGAATTTTCTCTCTGTGTGTATGTGTGTGTAGGTGTGTGACACAGCAAGGTGAGTAAAATCTATGTGATGTTTGGTGATACTGGAGATTATTCAAGAAACCATTTATTAATTTTTTTTAAAAGAATCTTGGGATCAAAGTTGCTACGGTGTTTTCAGTGACTGTCCTTGAATACAGATTGTGTATTTTAAAGCCTGCAAGCTTTTGTTCATGTGCTAAGCCTTTAGAAGTCTAATGGTTAAATTATTATTATTATTTTTATTCTGCTTTTAGTGAAAGTTTACAAATCAAGTCAGTCTCTCCCCCAAAAACCCATATACACCTTACTAACTAGAAAATTACACACTCCCAAATTACTCTCCCCCTCATGAGACAGCCCACTCTCTCCCTGCACTCTCTCTTTTTGTGTCCATTTCTCCAGCTTCTAAACCCCTCCACCCTCTCATCTCCCCTCCACACAGGAGATGCCAACATAGTCTCAAGTGTCCACCTGATCCAAGAAGCTCACTCCTCACCAGCATCCCTCTCCGACCCATTGTCCAGTCCAATTCATGTCTAAAGAGTTGGCTTTGGGAATGGTTTCTGTCCTGGGCCAACAGACGGTCTGGGGGCCATGACTACCCGGGTCCTTCTAGTCTCAGTCAGACCGTTAAGTCTGGTCTTATGAGAATTTTGAGTCTGCATCCCACTGTTCTCCTGCTCTCTCAGGGGTTCTCTGTTGTGTTCCCTGTCAGGGCAGTCATCGGTTGTAGCCGGGCACCATCTAGTTCTTCTGGCTTCAGGATGATGTAGTCACTGGTTCATGTGGCCCTTTCTGTCTCTTGGGCTTGTAATTACCTACTGTCCTTGGTGTTCTTCATTCTCCTTTGATCCAGGTGGGTTGAGACCAATCGATGTATCTTAGACGGCTGCTGGCTAGTGTTTAAGACCCCAGATGACACTCTTCAAAGTGGGATGCAGAATGTTTTCTTAATAGATTTTATTATGCCAATTGACTTAGATGTCCCCTGAAACCATGGTCCCCAGATCCCTGCCCCTGCTACGCTGGCCTTCGAAGCATTCAGTTTATTCAGGAAACTTCTCTGCTTTTGGTTTAGCCCAATTGTGCTGACCTCCCCTGTATTGTGTGCTGTCTTTCCCTTCACCTAAAGTAGTTCTTATCTACGAATTAGTGAATGCCCCCTCCCACCCTCCCTCTCTCCCCGCCTCATAACCACAAAAGAATGTTTTCTTCTCAGTTTAAACTATTTCTCAAGTTTTTATAATAGTGGTCTTAGACAATATTTGTCCTTTTGCAACTGGGTAATTTCACTCAGCATAATGCCTTCCAGGTTCCTTCATGTTATGAAATGTTCCACAGATTCCTCACTGTTCTGTATAGATGCATAGTATTGCATTGTGTGAATATACCATAATTTATTTGTCCATTCATCCATTGATGGGCACCTTGGTTGCTTCCATCTTTTAGCTATCGTGAAGAGTGCTGCAATAAATGTCGGTGTGCATGTATCTGTTTGTGTAAATGCTCTTATTTCTCCAGGATATATTCCAAGGAGTGGGATTGCTAGACCATATGGTAGTTCTATTTCTAGCTTTTTAAGGAAGCTCCAAATCGATTTCCAAAGTGGTTGTACCATTTTACATTCCCATCAGCAGTGTATAACTGTTCCAATCTCCCCACAGCCTCTCCAAAATTTATTATTTTGTGTTTTTTTGGATTAAATGCCAGCCTTGTTGAAATCTCATTGTAGTTTTGATCTGAATTTCTCTAATGGCTAATGATCGTGAACATTTCCTCATATATCTGTTAGCTACCTGAATGTCTTCTTTAGTGAAGTGTCTATTCATATCTTTTGCCCATTTTTTAATTGGGTTATTTGTCTTTTTGCAGTTGATTTTTTGCAGTATCATGTAGATTTTAGAGATCACGCGCTGATCAGAAATGTCATAGCTAAAAACTTTTTCTCAGTCTGTAGGTAGTCTTTTTACTCTTTTGGTGAAGTCTTTAGATGAGCATAGGTGTTTGATTTTTAGGAGCTCCCAGTCATCTAGTTTTTCTTCTGCATTGTTAATAATGTTTTGTATACTGTTTATGACATGTATTAGGGCTTCTAACATTGTCCCTATTTTTTCTTCCACTATCTTTATTGTTTTAGATTTTATATTTAGGTCTTTAATCCGTTTTGAATTAGTTTTGGGGCATGGAGTGAGGTATGGGTCTTGTTTCATTTTTTTTGCCGATGGTTATCCAGTTATGCCAGCACCATTTGTTAAAAAGACTGTCTTTTCCCCATTTAACTGTTTTGGGACCTTTGCCAAATATCAACTGCTCATATGTGGGTGGATTTATGTCTGGATTCTCAACTCTGTTCCATTGGTCTATGTATCTGTTGTTGTACCAGTACCAGGCTGTTTTAACTACTGTGGCGGTATCCCCCCAGTGGCGGTATAATAGGCTCTAAAAGCAGGTAACATAAGGCTTCCCACTTTGTTCTTCTTTTTCAGTAATGCCTTATTTATCTAGGGCCTCTTTCCCTTCCATATGAAGTTGGTGATTTGTTTCTCTATCTCATTAAAGAATGTCGTTGGGATTTGTATCGGAATTGCATTAAATGTATAGATTGCTTTTGGTAGAATAGACATTTTTATATTGTTAAGTCTTCCTATCCATGAGCAAGGTATGTTCTTCGACTTACGTAAGTCTCCATTGGTTTCTTGCAGAAGTGTACTGTAGTTTTCTTTGTATAAGTCTTTTACATCTTTGGTAAGATTGATTCCTAAGTATTTTATCTTCTCGGTGGCTACTGTAAATGGCATCAATTTGTTGATTTCCCCTTCGATGTTCTTTATGTTGGTGTAGAGGAATCCAAATGATTTTTCTACGTTTATCTTATATCCTGACACCCTGCTGAACTCTTCTATTAGTTTCAGTAGTTTTCTGGAGGATTCCTTAGGGTTTTCTGTGTATAAGATCATGTCATCTGAAAATAGAGATACTTTTATTTCTTCCTTGCCAATCTGGATGCTCTTTATTTCTTTATCTAGCCTAATTTTCCGGCTAGGACTTCCAACACAATGTTGAATAAGAGTGGTGATAAAGGGCATCCTTGTCTGGTTCCCGATCTCAATGGGGATGCTTTCAGACTCTCTCCATTTAGGGTGATGTTGGCTGTTGGATTTGTATGAATGCCCTTATTATGTTGAGGAATTTTCCTTCTATTCCTATTTTGCTGAGAGTTTTTATCATGAATGAGTGTTGAACTTTGTCAAATGCCTTTTCTGCATCAATTGGTAAAATCATGTGATTCTTGTCTTTTGTTTTATTTATATGGTGGATTACATTAATGGTTTTTCTAATGTTGAACTACTCCTGCATACCTGGTATGAATCCCACTTGGTCCTGGTGAATTATTTTTTTGATATGTTGTTGAATTCTATTGGCTAGACTTTTGTGAGGATTTTTGCATCTACGTTCATGAGGGATATAGGTCTACAATTTTCTTTTCTTGTGGTGTCTTTACCTGGTTTTGGTATCAGGGATATGGGGGCTTCATAGAATGAGTTTGGTAGTATTCCATCTTTTTGTATGTTCTGAAACACCTTTAGTAGTAGTGGTGTTACCTCTTCTCTGAAAGTCTGGTAGAACTCTGCGATGAAGCCGCCTGGACCAGGTTTTTTTTTTTTTGTTGGGAGTTTTTTCATTACCTTTTCAATGTCTTCTGTTGTTATGGGTCAATTTAGTTGTTCTACCTCTGTTTGTGTTAGTTTAGGTAGGTAGTGTGTTTCTAGGAACTCATCCATTTCTTCTAGATTTTCCAAATTTCTTTGAGTATCATTTTTCATAGTAATCTGATATGATTCTTTTAATTTCAGTTGGGTCTGTTGTAATATCTCCCACCTCATTTCTTATTTGGGCTATTTGCTTCCTCTCCTGTTTTTCTTTTGTCAGTTTGGCCAGTGGTTTATGAATTTTGTTGAGTTTTTCAAAAAAACAGCTTTTGGTCTTGTCAATTCTTTCAATTGCTTTTCTGTTTTCTATTTCATTTAGTTCAGCTCTAATTTTGATAATTTATTTTCTTCTGGTGCCTGTGGGTTTCTTTTGTTTTTCTCTTTGTCTTTGTTCAAGTTGTAGGGATAATTCTTTGATTTTGGCCCTTTCTTCTTTATGGATGTGTGGATTTATTGATATAAAGTGACCTCTGAGCACTGCTTTTGCTGTGTACCAAAGGTTCTGATAGGAAGTGTTTTCATTCTCATTGGATTCTCTGAATTTCCTTATTCCATCCTGAAAGTCCTCTATAATCTAGTCTTTTTTGAGCAGGGTATTGTTCAGTTTCTAAGTGTTTGATTTCTTTTGCCTGCTTTTCCTGTTATTCAATTCCACTTTCATGGCCTTATGGTCAGAGAAGATGCTTTGTAATATTTCAGTGTTTTGGATTCTGCTAAGGCTTGCTTTATGACCTAATATGTGGTCTATTCTAGAGAAGGTTGCAAGTGCACTAGAAAAGAAAGTATACTTGGTCGCTGTTGGGTGGAGGGTTCCGTATATGTCTACGAGGTCAAGTTGGTTAATTGTGGCATTTAGATCTTCCACGTCTTTATTGTGCTTTTTTCTGGATGTCCTGTCCTTCACTGAAAGTGGTGTGTTGAAGTTTCCTACTGTTATTGTGGAGCTGTTTATCTCACATTTCAATGCTGATAGAGTTTGTTTTATGCATCTTGCAGCCTTGTCACTGGGAGCATAAATATTTAATATGGTTATATCTTCTTGGTGTGTTGTCACTTTTTTCACTATATAGTGCCCTTCCTTATCCTTTATGACAGACTTAACTTTAAAGTCTATTTTGTCAGAAATTAGTATTGCCACTCATGCTCTTTTTGATTTTGTTCACTTGATATATTTTTTCCCATCCTTTGAGCTTTAGTTTGTTTGTGTCTCTAAATCTAAGGTGTGTTTCTTGTAAGCAGCATATAGCGGGATCTTGTTTTTTAATCCATTCTGCCACTTTCTGTCTCTTTGTTGGTTCTTTTAATCCATTTACATTCATGGTAATTATGAATTTAGTGCTATCATTTTGATGTCTTTTTTTTGTGTGTTGTTAACAGCTTCTTTTCCCCACTTGATTTTATGTGCTGAGTAGATTTTCTTTATATGTTGTCCTTTCCTCATATTTGTTGTCACTGATTTTGTTTCTGCTGAGTCTGTATTTTTCCCTTGCATTTTATTTTGATGAATAGGATAGTTTTTCTCCTTTGTGGTACCTTATTATTGACCCCTATTTTTCTAAATTTAAAACTAACTTTTATTTCTTTGTATCTTCCTCTCCATATGGAAGGTGTGTGATTACATTTCTTAATCTCTCTTTATTATTTTAATGTTGTTTTCTTTTATATAGTAACATCGCTGTTACCCTGTTTTGACCTTTTTTTTTTTATAATCTTGCTTTGTTTTTTGGATTTCCCTGTCTGGGTTGACTTCTGGTTGCTCTGCCTGGTGTTCCAGTCTTGGATTGATACCTGATATTATTGATTTTCTAACCAAAGAACCCCCTTTAGTATTTCTTGTAGTTTTGATTTGGTTTTTATGAATTCCCTCAACTTGTGTTTATCTGGAAATGTCTTCATTTCACCTTCATATTTAAGAGACGGTTTTGCTGGATATATGATTCTTGGCAGGAAATTTTTTTCCTTCAATTTTTTAAATATGTTATCCCGTTGCCTTCTTGCCTGCATGGTTTCTGCCGAGTAGTCTGAGCTTATTCTTATTGTCTCTCCTTTGTAGGTGACATTTCATTTATCCCTCATTGCTCTTATAATTCTCTCTTTATCTTTGGTTTTGGCAAGTTTGATTATAATATGTCTTGGTGACTGTTTTTTTAACGTCTACCTTATGTGGAGTTCGATGAGCATCTTGGATAGATATCTTCTCATCTTTTACAATATCAGGGAAGTTTTCTGCCAACAAATCCTCAACAATTTTCTGTATTTTCTGTTATCCCTCCCTGTTCTGCTACTCCAATCACTCGTAGGCTATTTCTCTTGATAGAGTCCCACATGATTCTTATGGTTTCTTCATTTTTTCAAATTCTTTTATCTGATTTTTCTTCAGACATATTAGTGCCAAGTGATTTATCTTCAAGTTCAGAAATTCTAGCTTCTACTTGCTCAATTCTGCTCCTCTTTCTATTGAGTTATCTAATTCTGTAATTTTATTTTTAATCTTCTGAATATTTGATTGCTGTCTGTCTATGGATTTTTCCAGCTTATTAAATTTTTCATTATGTTCCTGAATAATCTTTCTAATTTCTTCAGTTGCTTTATCTGTGTGTTCCTTGGCTTGTTCTGCATATTGCCTCATTTCCTTCCTGATGCCTTGAAGGGTTCTGTATATTTAACTCTTGTATTTTGCATCTGGTAATTCCAGGAATGCACTTTCATCTAGAAGATCCCTGGATTCTTTGTTTTGAGAGCCTGTTGAGGTGATCATGGTCTGTTTCTTTATGTGACTTGATATTGACTGTTTTCTCCCAGCCATCTATAAAGTTATAGTATTAATTTATGCTTGCTTTCTGTGTCATAGCTGCTTGCTTTGTTTTGTTTTGGTATACCCCTATGGGTTGCTTGATTGAGCTAGCATGATTATTTTTGCCTTTGGCGCTCTGGTGTCCTGTCCCCAGCTGGCTAGAGCTGTTATCAGGTATATCAGTGTAGGAGTTCATTCAGTTTTCTTGTATGAATTCAGCTCGGATTTCCAGGTAGCTGATTGTCAAGTGCGTGGTACAGGCTCTGTCCTACAGTCTTAGAGGGGTAGGGGTGATTGGCATATATACCAGTATCTGATTGCAGCGGGGGGTATATTCTGAACAAGGCAGGAGGCTGAGAATCAACTCCCAAGTGTCTCTGAGGAAAACATGTCTCTGTTCCCTAGAGCGTGATGGTGAGTGGGTTCTGTAGAGGGACCATGGGCAAAGTTTTTGGTTGTAAGGACTGGGAGGTACCAGTTATCTTTGGACCCCACCACAGGTGGCTGGGTGACCTGAGTGGAGCTACCAGTCCTTAGGTCCCTGATGTGGGTGGGTGAGGGACCTAATAGGCAAAACAATGTCAAACGTCAAACACCCACCTCTCCACTGCACAGCTGAAATGGCTGGAGTTTGCCAACAAGGGCCTATTCTCCCAAAATAGGCCCATGCAGGTGCATGCAGAAGAGAAAGTTGCTCAAGGTGCACGAACAGTTTATGCCTGGACAAGAGCCACTTCTGCCCTGAGCTCCCCTGGTTAATGGGGTTAGCAAATTATCTTTTCCCCCCAGTTGCAAATTTTTCCTTTCCACAAGGCCGGGAGGATGGCTCTAGGTGCTCTTCGGGGTCTATCTCAGGCCCAGGGATTCAGCCAGTGAAGCTAGCTTGGGGGTGGGGGGCGCACGGTAAAATATCCGTAAGTACTTAGCTTTTGCCGAGAGCGCTGTTCTCCTCGGGTTCCGGAGGTGTGAGTAGGCTGTGTGGCTGGCTGCTTCTTCCTGAGGAAACTGCAGCTGAACACTAGTAACAGCCCACCACTGCCGCCGCCACTCCGGGAATGGTGCCTGAGGGCTCCCCGCGATTCAGGTCCGGTAATTCCTCTCCACCTTTGAATGGTCTCTTCATCCCCGTGCCCCTCAGTTCATTGTTTAAGCTTGCCTTTGATGCTCAGGGCTCCCAGCTTGTCACAAATATACTCGATTCACTTGTTTTGGGGGGTCTTTATTTAAAGAGGGCTCACTGGAAGCGTCTATTTTGCCTTTTTGGCTCTGCCTCCTTAAATTATTTTTATAGAACTTCTGTACTTGAAAATCATTTAAAAATTTTAGTAACTCTTCAAGATTCAATGAAATGACAAGCAAAATTTTTAAAACTATGCCAAGCACAAAATAAATAGCCAAAATATATTAATTGTTAGAAATTGGGAGCTTAAATTCACTTGCCTTGATCAATTTTTTTTTATAATATTTCATTATTTTTTGATGAAGCCCTGCACAACAAATGAGGTGCCATTTAACAATTACTACACAAATTGTTCAGTGACATTGGCTGTATTTTTCACAATGTGTCAACCTTCCCATTAATTCCATTCTGGATGTTATGTTGCCCGTAATCTGGTTTCCTTGTCCCTTACTCTTTCACCTTTGCTGTAAAGTCACTGGTGAGCATTTGGTCTGATATAGATGATTTTTTAAAGGTGAACAGTACTCATGGGTACTATATTTTATGAGCTAATCTTTTATTTAGTTAAAAGGTGACCTCAGGGGAGTAGTTTTAAAGAGTTCATGGTTTAAGAAATATCTCAGGGAGATAGTTTTAGGGAGTCCTGTGGTGTCAACCAGTCCTATAAGTCTGGATATTTTAAGAATTTGAGTTCTGTTCTACATTGTTCTCTCACTTTATCATGAGCCATCTATTACTGCCCTGATCAGAATGGTCTTAGAGGTAGCCGGGCATCATCTAGTTCTTCTGGTCTCAGGGTAGATGAGGCTGAAATGGGAAGATACTGCTTGAACTTCCAGATGGTAGTATAGTTAATGTTTATGGAAGTTTATGAAATCCCTGTGAGCTATAGCATGCCTTGTGATTCTTTTCTCTCATGACGTTGTAAAAGTTTAAGATTAACCTACGTTTTCTCTCTAAAGGTGAAAAACAAGTGATAGAATCTGGGAACTGAGGAGTCAGGAGACGGTAATATCAGAAGACCAAACTTCAATGATGCCAGAAGGGACTTTAAGAATACCTTGAAAAGACCATCACGTCTGGCAGGCAGTTTGCAAGACCACCACAAAGGGGAATTAAAAATCCTCACAATCCCTTAGACTTAGCCTTTCTTTCCCTATAAAACTCTCCAGCTGGCAGTTTTGGGCCATACAGAATTTGGGAGGAACCTATCCCTTCTGTCTCTTGCATACTGGTATTCAATTAAAACCCTTTTGCTGCTTACCTCCCTCCTATCTCAGTATTGGCTTTGTGGCAGGCGGCTTGAATCCTCAATTTACAGTAACAAGGCCATGGGTCTGTAGACTGTTAGTCCTGTGGATTAGTTTCTTTTCTGTGTCTTTGGTTTCCTTCTTTCTCTTTTGCTCCAGACAAGAATAGACTGAGAGTCGTATAAATCAAAAAATCCAAACCTGTTGCAGTTGAATTGATTCCAACTCATAGCCTTGATCGATTCTTAATTCCCAATTCAAATTTTCTTATATAACAGAGATTTAATTATTAACAACCTCTGAAAGAAAATATGTTGAAATATATTCCGTCATATCTTCAGCAGGCTCAGCTTTAAGGTATGCTAAGAATTTACCTGTGCATTGGTGGGCCAAAGGGATTAATCTAGACCTAAACACAGGCAAGAGTTCCTGGATTGTGTAAACAGCACACTCAACTGTTAACCAAAAGACTGAATGTTCATGTTCACCCAGAGGCACTGTGTAAGAAAGGCATGGAAATCTAGTTCCAAAAATCAGCCACTGAAAACTCTGTGGAGCACACATGGAACCACCATGAGTCTGAATGAACTCAATAACGAAGTAGGATCAAGACAAAGCTGATGCAAGCAATGCTTGGTAGCATACCAAATGGCAGCTTCAGAACAAAAAAGAAAGTGAGCTTGGAAAAAAATAGATTTCCTAGGATGAAATTCATCTGGTAAAAGGATGTATTAGTTAACACTAGCTGTTGTAACAATAAAACCCTGAAATCATAATAACTTAACAAAATGGAAGTTCTAGTTATTTCTTACTAAGGTCAATTTAGGCATGAGTCACCCTGTATGTTTATATCAAACCTACAGATGTGAAAGGGAGAGTAAAGCTCCATATCAGAAAAGGTGGAATGCACATCACGTATTCCTGCATTCCATTAACTAGAGCTATAACACCTGGCCATATATAACTACAAAGTAGACTGGGAGATGTAAACTAACTATAATGGCTGTAGAGTTTGCCAGTCTCAGAAAAAAGAGATCTAGGAAGAGTTTATATTTGGAATTAATCCAGAGGCACTATCATCATTCTGGATGATCCAGATACTTTTGAACATATCCACAAAGCAAAGAGCAGAGTGTACAGACTGTGGGTAGAAAGGTTATGACCAGACAAAGGGTGGCTTAGTGTAGGGCTCTGAACAAGTGCGTTACTTTAAGAAAAAATTGAAAAACTAAGAAACAAAGGCAGACACCCACTCCTGTGATTAGGAACCGGTAAGAAAGTATGAGAAGAATTTAACAGCAAGGGGCTCTCAGGACTCATTTCAAATATCTCAGATGCTGGGCCTCAATCAGTAACCACGTTTTCATATTCTACTAACAAATGGATGCTTCAACCAGAACAAATTCAGATAGGACAGGGATTAACATGAATCTGGAGGTGTTTTATTTTCCATAGCTAAGCAAAATCAGATTCATTCTTTGACAAAAGAGGCAGAAACATTCCGTTAACTTAGATATGCGTTCACTTACTAAGACAGTGCACCAGCGATGCAACCGTTTTTTAACTACTGGGTGTTCAACAGCTAGACTCAAATTGTGTTTTCTTCTAAATGCACTGGTCTTGTTTATGGGAACAGGTAATATTTAAAAATTTATGTTAAAATATGGCACATACACTTAAAAAGGGAACCCTGGTGGCGTAGTGTTAGGTGCTATGGCTGCTAACCAAAAGGTCAGCAGTTTGAATCCACCAGGCATGCCTTGGAGTCACTATGAGTTGGAATCGACTCAATGGTAATGGGTTTTTTTTTTTTGAGATCTTGATAAACTTCATATTATAAATTAATAAAATATGTTTTATTTAAAAACAGTGTTTGAAAAATATTATTGAACTGATCATTTGTAAGCTCTGTCATTTCCACATATAAAATGTGAAATATTAAAACCATGCATTTGTTCTGGATTGCTATTTAACCAATTTAAATAACAATTGAAAGTTTAAAGAATTAGCAAAGCTGTAAGAATGCAGATAATTATACCTTTTAAGAAAATTGATACATCTTTACAATAGCTCTGTAAATCACCCTGAAATAAATTTGTAATACCTAGGGAGGTGTGAGGTCCCTGGGTGGTGCAAACAGCTTGCACTCATGGAAAAGTTAGTGGTTCAAACAAGTCCAGCAGTGCTGCAAAAGAAAGACCTGGCAATCTGCTTGCATAGATATTACAGCTAAGAAAGCCTTGTGGAGCTCAGTTCTATTTTGTAACACATGGGTTACAGAATTGACTCGACAGCATTGCGTTTTTAGTTAGGAAATATTTTGTTCATTTGCTTCACAGCTTGTGAATGTAGCTGTTCCACTTAGCACAGAGTCAGAAATACTTTCTAGGCCACACAAATATCAACAGAATGATTTATATATGAATAGAAGACCACCATATTTTGCTGTCATATGCAATTAAATAAACATGCCACATTAAATAAACATGCCACATAGAATTTACTTCAAAATTTCTGTTTCTCACTCTCAGCACTCATGTAACTGACATTAAAAAGCAGGCCTGCAGAAGCAGAGCAATGGAAAATACAATATAGCAAATAATCCCAGATATGTAACCTGATTTATTGAATTATTTTAAAAAAATCCATCTAATACTTGGTAAAAAAAAAAAAAAAACCCAATACTTGGTAGGTCCAGGAAAACATAAATATATAAAGATGAAAATAAAGTGCTTATTTTAAGTATTTTTCCAAGAATGTAAATAAAGGAGACATGATTAGAAGCCAGAGGGCATTCACCCAGGGAGCTAAATTAGACCAGCATTTGCTCCAACTTTAATATCAGGGAAAATGATAAATACACCACACACAGACATATAAACACAAACATACAAACTCACAAAAAACTGCAAGTAAGTAAGCAAAACAACAAACAAAATCACAGTTAGATATTATAGAAAGGTACGCGTCATTCAGCAGTATTTATTGTAACAGGTGCTGGAGATACAGCAATGATTCAGGAAAAGCACATTCATGCCTGGCAACATATTCACCATCTAGAAGAAATACAGATATCTCATGCATGGTTAACATAAAAAAGTGAAGTGTAGAGAGAGTTGAACAGTAACTAAATGGAAGAATGAACCTAATGTGGAGTAGCAGAGAAAGTATTCAAGAGAAATCAGCATTTCAGATGAGCCATAAAGGATGAATAGGAATTAGACAATGCAATGGAGGAGAGGGAAATGAGTGTGAAAGCAAAATTATAAAGGCCCTAAGGCAGAAAATAGTATAATCTTCAAAAACCAAATATAGGTCCTTACAGCTGGAGCTAAAAGAGCTTGAGGATAGTGGCTACAGTTGTCATTGTGGTTGTTATTAGGTGCCGTTGAGTCGGTTCCAACTCATAGCGACTCTTTGTACAACAGAATGGAACACTGCCTGGTCCTGCGCCATCTTCACGATAATCATTATGCTTGAGCCCATTGTTGCAGCCACTATGTCAATCCATGTGTTTGAGGGTCTTCCTCTTTTTCGCTGACCTTCTACTTTACCAAATGATGTCCTTCTCCAGGGACTGATCCCTGCTGATAACATGTCCAAAGTATATGAGATGAAATCTCGCCATCCTCACTTCTAAGGAGCATTCTGGCAGTATTCTTCCAAGACAGATTTGTTTGTTCTGTTGGCAGGCCATGGTATATTCAATATTGTTCTCCAACACCATAATCCAAGGTTGTCAATTCTTCTTCAGCTTTCCTTTTATTCACTGCCAGCATTCGCATGCATGTGAGGCGATTGAAAACACCATGGCATGGGTCAGGAGTACCTGAGTTTTCAAGGTGACATCTTTGCTTTTTAACACTTTAAAGAGGTCTTTTGAAGCAGATTTGCTCAAGGCAATGCATCATTTAATTTCTTGACTCCTGCTTCCATGGGTGTTGATTGTAGATCCATGTAAAATGAAATCCTTGTCAACAGCAATCTTTTCTCCATTTATCTTGATGTTGCTTATTGGTCTAGTAGTGAGGATTTTTGTTTTCTTAATGTTGAGGTGCCATCCATACTGGTCTGTGGTCTTTGATCTTCAGCAGTAAGTGCTTCAAGTCCTCTGCACTTTCAGCAAGCAAGGTTGAGTCCTCAGCATATCACAGGAAATTAATGAGTCTTCTTCCAATCTTGATGCCCCATTCTTCTCCATATAGTCCAGCTTCTTGCCTACAGTTGACGTTATACATAAACACAGGAACAGAATCATGTGTGTATTATGGATCGTGTTAAAGATTCTTAACATTAATCCAAGGGAAATGGAATGCAAAATATATGCATAAGTATAGGACTTCAGTGATTCATTTTGAGTTTTAAAATGCTATCCCCCTAGTTCACTGTAAACATGTTTAACATTGACTCACAGTTGAGTGGAGAAACCAGAAATAAACTTACTACAATAGTTCACAGGAGAGATGGTGGTGGTATGGACAGCAGTAGTGATAGTGGCAATAGAGAGAACGAGAGAAGTAAAAGAGATATATTATATACATAAATTTAGATATTGATGGACTACCTACGGTTAGAATGGAGTTAGATGTAAAAAAATGTGACCACTGTTGTTGTTTTGTTTTGTTTTTTCTTTTTCTCTTTTTAAGACAAGCACAGTTACTGGTACTATGCACTGAGATACAAAAGACAAATAAGGAAATCAGGAGAGTAAATTTTCTATCACCTATGAATCTCATGAATATGAGATGCCCAAGAGCCATCAAGTTGAGATATCTGGTGGCAAGACAAGTCTGGAGATCAGAAGGGTTATCAAGACTGGAGGCAACTGGAGCCATGAGAATCATTACCTAAAGGCGATGTATGAATTGCAAAAAGGCATGACATATTTCTGAAGAACGACAACAAATAATGGCTACATGGGGTTGCCATGAGTCTGAGGCCAACTCAACAGCAGCTAACAATAACAACAGAGAGGGAAATCCTGGAGAAGAAGTTAAAGGGCATTAACTAATGATTAGGAGGAATTTTATTGTCATTTTACTCAATGTAATTTACTTAAGAGAGAAGAAAGGATGAATGCAGTTGTTTACTTGGTGGTAGGAAGTTAAAACTATACTGTTCTAATATTTTTTCCACATCTTTTTCTTTAATTTTAACTAGGTGAGAAAATCAACTGAGAGTGAACAGAGAACAGGAATGTCAGATGTTTGTAAAAGCATAGAGAAGGTTCAAAATAGATTAGGGAGAAACTAGGTATATCAATTTAGGATTAAAGTTTTGCCTTGTAGGGATAGTAAAAGAATGAAAGGCAAAGGAAATTTAGTAGATAATCAAAAGAACACATTCAGATTGACCACGAATTCAAAGCTGAATAAGATAACTAAAAAAAAAACATTGCTCTTGAGTCGATTCCTACTCATGGCAACTCCATATGTGTCAGAGTAGAACCCCACGCTATAGGGTTTTGAATGGCTGTAATCTTATGGAAGTCAGTTATGAGGCCTTTCTTCTGTGATGTCACTGAGTGAATTCCAACTGCTAACCTTAGAGAACAAATAAACAGAAAAAGTGATTAAATTGCAAAGTATGGTTGTTATGTGAGTAACTTAACATGGAAGATGGGTGGATAGAGGTTTCTTCACAGTGAGTGTGATATCTGTTTTAGAGATGCCAAAACTTTAACAGTTATAATTGATGATAAGGTCTAGAGTGTGGCTATGAAAATTATAACTGATAAAGAGTGGATGAGAGGATATCTGAATTTTTTAATCTAATCCCAAGATTTATGATTAGAGATTTGAGTATCACATTGCTACAAATATATATATATATATATAAATAGGTGGTTAGCATTGATGTTGAATTCACCTAGGCTGAAGGCAACAATTGCATCACAGAGACTAAAAATTGAGGTCATAAGTCAATGATTCAAAAAGTTTTTTGGTAGACCAATAGAAGATAGCAATGTCTAGTGGTAGAAGTTAACTAAAAGTTTATTATTTTTCAATAGTGACATAATTATTGTTTGTGGTAGAAGGAATAAGTAAAAAGGATACCAAACTTACTTCACTTCAAATAGGTCAGTAAGAATACCCATTTTACACAGAAGAGGATACTGTGTCTCATGAGTAGGTCAGATTTTTATTAAGGTATGAAAATATAAAGATTGTTCAGTGAATTGGTTTAGATATATGACACATTTTTTTCCAGCAGTGGGGATTCTAGGACTTAAAACTCAAGTAATTGATAGTGATAGCAGAATTTGTCTGTTCTTGTGTTATTTAAGTGAGGTCTTGCAAAATTTGTCCTTTTGTGATTGACTTATTTCACTCAGCATAATGGCTTCAAGCTCCATCCATGTCATAGCATCGGCACTTCATTTCTGTTTAGGCTGGATACAATTCTACTGTATGTATGTACCACATTTTTTTCATCCATTGATCTGTTGATGAGCATTTACACAGTTTTCACATTTTCGCTTTTGTGAATAGTGCTGCAATGGGCTTTAGTGTACGTATATCTGTTTGGGTCACTGTTTTCAAGTTCCTTGAGTATATTCCTAGCAGTGGAATTGCTGGGTCATATGGTAGTTTTGCTGCTAACCAAAAGGTCGGCAGTTCGAATCTGTCCGGTGCTCCTCGGAAACTCTATGGGGCAGTTCTACTCTGTACTGTAGGGTCACTATGAGTCGGAATCGACTCAACGGCACTGGGTTTTTGGGTTATGGTAGTTTTATGTTTAGTTTTTTGAGGAACCGTCACACTGTTTTTCATGTCTATACCATTTTGAATTCCCACCAGCAGATGATAAGTGTTCCAATTTCTTTACCTCATTACCAACATTTGCTGTTTTCTATTTTTATTTTTTTTAGCTATCCTAGTGGGAGTGAAATGGTATCTCACTGTGGTTTTGATTTGCATCTTTCTTAAGGCTAAAGACATTAAATATCTTTTCATGTGTTTGTTGGCAATTTAAATATCATCTTTGGTGAAATGTCTATTATAGCCCTTTGCCTATTTTTTGACTGGGTTATTTGTCTTTTCTTTATTTGTCAAAGTTTGATAAGCATTTTGGTGTTAGATTCTCATCAGATTAATGTTTTCTGAAGATATTCTCCTAATCAGTAGCTCGTCTTTTCACTTTTTTGGTAAAGTCTTTTAATGAACAAAAATACTTACTTTTCATGAGGTCTCATTTATTTATTTTGTCTTTTGCAGTTTGTGCTTTTGTTATTAAACCTGAAGAATGCAAAGGAAATAATATATTTGTAAAAAAGGTATGATCGTTCTGTGTATGAAATTTTAAAAATATTTGGCATTTAGATTTCCGTCTTTTTACCAGTGAACAATCAAATATGGGATAGATGATTACAGAAAAAGTCTACAATTATGCACTTGGGGTCATCATCAGTCAGAACTGATTCAATGGCAACTAAAAACAACTCATAGTGGAGAGTAGACCAAGCCTTAGTAACGAAAGCACCAAAAATTAAAGGGCTCAAAAAGGTATTTCTCTCTTACATAAAAGTTCAGATGTGGATAGGGAGTTCAGGGTAAGTTTGAGTAGGTAGGAGGCTTAGCTTGACAAAGTCAGCCTCGGCCCTTTAGTATTTTTGCACTATCAATCACTTAGATATAGTATTCCTCCACAGAGTAATTTTTTACTCTATTTCTGGGTTCCAGCCCATAGGAAACTGAAGGAAAGTAAAAGCAATGGACATCTAATCATTTTAAGGACATGAGCAAGAAATTACACATTTTAATTCCATTTTCATTGCATTAGTTAGAAATTAGTCCTTTGATCCCATTAAGTCTCAATTTTGATGTCTATGTAACCTGCAGAACTTTGAAAGAGGTTGTATTATAAAAGAGAAGACGAGAAGAGAATGAATAATGAAGGACAATTGAGATTACCTGTAATGTCCACTTCTTTTTCATTTTCAAGGGACAACATTCCTTAGGTATTTATATACAGGAAGATTTGTGGTATATATGAGAAAGTATCACACATTAAACCAGAGTAAATATTTAAGGAAAATAATTATATAGCAATAATTTCCAATAGAATATCTATCAATTTGAGATGCTCAATTGTTAATAAAAATTAAAGGAAATACTGTACTTTGGGGAGCATAGTTTCTTTAAGCATATATATATATTTTTATCTGCTGCTACATTTTCATCTCAGGAAAAGAAAGGAGGGTAGACTAACAGGAAGAAACTGCCTCCTTATAGAGTCATTATGGAAATGAAAGCGAAAATAATCTGAATGCTCCAGAATGTGATCACATAGGTTGGAAATAAATGCAATGCAGAGGACTGGCTAAAAAAAAAGATACATACATACTACTTTATGACTTTTGAAAGATAGTTGAAGATAGTTACCAGAGAATCTAATTTAGAAGCTAATCATTTAAATCACTGTCAAATATTTGTAGATTAGTCAAAGTTGCCACTACAATTTTTGCAATCTGTTCATCATGAGTAGGAAGTGGAGAAGTTTTGATTTATCTTGCAGTAAACATTTGTACATTTGTATTTGTTTGCTTTTCTTTTGACAAAATTACATAATTCCAAGGAATGATTACGTGTGTGTATGTGTGTGTGTGTGTGTGTTATATATAAAGCAAATCAAACCCATTGCCATTGATTGGATTCCAACTCATAGCAACCCTATAGGTCAGAGTAGAACTGCACCATAGGGTTTTCAAAGAGCAACTGGTGGATTCAAACTGTCGACCTCTTGGTTAGCAGCCATATCTCTTAACCACCACAACAACATGGCTCTCTCTCTCTATATATGTGTACATACATACATACATATATATACCAAAAACTCACTGCTGTCAAGTTGATTTGAGACTCTCAGCAACTGTATAGGACAGAGTAGATCTGCTCCACAGGGTTTTCAAGGTTGTGACCTTTTGGAAGCAGATAGCCAGGCCTGTCCCCCAAGGCACCTCTAGGTGATTTTGAACTGCCAACCTTTCCACCAGTAGTCAAGCACTTAACTGTTAGAACCACCTAAGAATACCTCTAGAAACGATACAAAACCCAAACCAAACCCACAGCTGTCCGGTCGATTCCTAATCATAGTGGCCTTACAGAACAGACTAAAACTGCCCCATAGGGTTTCCAAGAGTATAGATCTTTAGGAAACAAATTGCCACATCTTTCTTCCACAGAGCTGCTGGTGGGTGGGTTTAAACTGATTATCTTTTGGTTAGCAACCAAGCGCTTTAACCACTGAGCAACCAGGGCTCCTATGTATATATGTGTATGTGTGTGTATATATATATATATTTGAAGAATCATCATCTCTACTGAACTGGTTTGTGTAATTAAAAAAAAAAAAACACACACACAGTGCTGTCGAGTTGATTCCAACTCTCAGCGAACCTGTAGGACAGAGTTTCCCAAAGAGTTTCCAAGGAGCGCCTGGTGGATTCCAACTGCCAAACTTTTGGTTAGCAACTATAGCATTTAACCTCTATGCCACCAGGGTTTCTGGTCTGTGTAGTAGTATTACTAAACCTCTTTAATCCCTTACTTAACTAGATATGGTATAGGGCGAGATGTCCAGCCAGAGGGTATACCATATGCAAATATACTTAGATGGGGGAAAGCACTGCACATTCAAGTTACTAAAAAATAATTTCAGTATTTGGAGTATTGAGAATGAGGGGTATCAAAGACATGATAAGATTTGTTTTTGTTATACGTACAGTGCTATAATAGTATTTGAAGATAATGTATAATAAGTTAAAGATGTATATATTGAACTCTAGTATAACAGCATGCACGAGAGAGATAATAAATTATGTAGATAAAATGAAATGCAAAACAAAACGACTAATACAAAATAAGATAAGAGAAAAAAAAAAAGCCCACTGCCATCGAGCCAATTCTGACTCATAGAGACCCTATAGGACAGAGTAGAGCTGCCCCATAGAGTTTCCAAGGAGTGCCTGGTGGATTTGAACTGCCAACCTTCTGGTTAGCAGCTGTCATACTTAACCACTGCATCTCCAGGGTTTCCAAGATAAGGAAATAAGTGGAAAAAGTACAGACAGAGAATAAATAAAACAAATAGCAAGATGGTAGACTTAAACATTACCATTTTGATAATTTTATTAAAGACACGGAACATCTGCTTAAATAAGCAAAACCCATCTGTATGTTGTCTAATAGAAAACACTTTAAGTATAAAGACACGCACAGATTAAAAGGATAGGCAGTATTACACTATGCAAACAATGATCATAAATAACTTGAAGTGGCTATAGATATATTATTACAGGATCAACTAGAGTTCATAGCAAGGACTATTGCCAGAGATATGGAGGGACACTTTATAACAATCAAAAGATTAAACCTTCAAGAAGACATAGCAATTCTCAGTATGTTTTCACATAATAGCAAAACTTCAAAACACTTGAAGCAAATTTTAATAGACCTGAACTAATAAATAGACAAATGCACTATTAGAGTTGTAAGTTCACACACATACACACACACAAATAAATACACAAGACAAACAACTGTATTAGAAATGGTCAAAATAGACTAAAATTAATACTTCACAAATGAAGCTATAAAGATAGATAAATGGCATAGGCACATGAAAAGAAGCTCCTTGAGATACATCCACTAAAAGAGCTAAACTTTAAAGAGTGACACCACCACGTAATGGTGAGGGTGTGGAGCGGCTGGGACACGTCTCTACTGCTGTACGGAATGTACTATGTATGGCACCACCACCCTGTAAGACAGCTTGACAGGTTTTGCAGTACACTTTACGTTGATCCAGCAGTTCTGCACATACCTACTTATCCAAGAGAAATAAACACATATGTGCACCCAAATACTCATAGCAGCTTTATTCATAAAAGCAAAAGCCAGAAACAACCCAAATGTCCATCAACAGGTGACTGATAAAAAATTGAGAAATATCCATACAATGAAATATCATTCAGCAGTAAGTGATGCACACAATAACATGAATTAATCTCAAAAGTCTTATTCTAAGTGAAAACACTCACAAAAATTGATAACTCTATGTGATGACTGAATTATGTTTCCCAAAAAGATATGTTGAAATTCTAACCCCTGAACCAGTGAACGTGACCTTGTCTGGGAAAATAGGGATTTTCTTGGCAGAATGTTGTCAGTTCAATTAACAAAGTCATACCAACGCTTTCTGAATGACCTCTTGTTAAAGGGGAGAGACAGAGAGAGGTCACACAGAGGAGGAAGACAACATATAAGGATCCATCTAAAAGCTAAGAAACACCAAGAAAGTCTTGAGACTACAGAAGCTGAAATAGACAAGGAATGATTTTCCCTAGAGATGATATAGAGAGACCATAGCCCTGCTGGTGACCATAATTCAGACTTCTAATCCCCAGAACTGTAAAATTTGAAACACGCATATATATGCATATATAATCTACTGGAGCAAGTCTGTGGACATGACATCAAGGGGGAATGAAGGAAATGTTGGGGACAAGGAATATATTTTTATATCTAGATTTTTGTGTTGGTTACACAAATGTTTAGGTCCCTGGGTGGTACAAATGGTTTGTGCTTGACTGCAAACCTAATGGTTGGCAGTTCAAGCCTACCCAGTGGTGCAGTTGAAGAAAGGCCTGGAAAAAATCTGCTTCTGTAAAGATTACAACCAAGAAAAGCCTGTGGTACAGTTCTACTCCGCAACCCATGGGATCCTCGTCTGTCATAATCAATTTGGCGGCAACGGGTTTGCTGTGTTTTGGTTTTACATTAGTGGGTTATACCATTTGGTGAAATGCATTGAATTGTACTATTACAATATTGGAAACCCTGGTGGCATAGTGGTTAAGTGCCATGGCTGCTAACCAAGAGGTTGGCAGTTCGCATCTGCCATGTGCTCCTTGGGAACTCTATGGGGTAGTTCTACTCTGTCCTATAGGCTCACTGTGAGTAGGAAGTGGCTTGACGGCAGTGGGTTTGGTTTTTTGGTTTTATTAGAATATTAAAATTGATGTATTTAATTGTTTTTCAAATTATACCTAAAATAAGTTGATGGGAAAAGAAGAGGAAGAATAGGAGGAAGAAGATGAAGAGGAAAAGGAGGAGGCGTAGAAAGAAGAAAAGCAAGAACAAGAACAAAAAGTAGTAGTAATAGTTTGACCACTATAAAAGTAACTGTTAAGAAAATAAATCCTAGGTATATTGATTTTTTTTTAGCCCCTGACACTAACTGAACAAGTCTGTTTATTCTTGAGTGAAAAGAGATGACTATTGCATTAATATATCCTTCCTCTGAGAGAAAATGCTTTTACATTCTTGAACAATAGAAGCCTCCTATGATCCTAACTATAGAAAATCATTTCATGTTGCATGCATTTTACTGTATATTTTTGTGTCTAAATGTACTGAAGAACAAAAGAAAAAATTCCTATGTCAAAGAACTGGGTGTATATAATAAAGGTATGTAAAATAATCCCTTTAAATACTATGCATATTTTCCAAAGTCCTTGTAAAAGGAAAAAACAAAACAAAACTTTAAATCCTAAGTCTGAAAGAATTATTCATTTCCTTCTGACTGAAATGTTGTAATATTAAATATCTCCAGAGGGTTTCTCAGTCCTCCAGCAAAATAATTCTTTAACTTGATCCTAGGCAAGGTCACAGTTTTTCCAGAAAATCAAGACTGTGTACAACCTGGAGCTTTATTTGAAACATCATAGTTTGTGGAGCCTTTTATTGCTAGGAAATTACTTAAAAACATTTTTAATAGCAATTTTCAACTTAAATCTTTATATTTTGAAGTTTTTTCTTCCTCTGAACAAGTATCCTAGTTCAGCATTTTCATTTAGGCTATTCGTTTATGTGTTAGTTTTTCAGACTTCTATCTGTCATGGCCGTGTGAAATATAGGTCAAATTAGCTTGTGAAAAATGAATGTCTAAAAAAAGTAGCAGCTGCTCTCTTAAAGAGGTAGATTTAAATAATCTTCCCAGAAACGATTGATATCTAAAGTACTTGAAAGTTCTGCATTTTCTAAGATCAAACCCTAAAACTGAAGTATCATAAATATAGAAATAATTTTTTCTTAGTTTTCTTATAGCATGAACTATATACTGTGTTGTTATATATGTTATTTGAACAAACACAGAATATCTTAATTTGGCAAGGTTATCTGCAGACTAATTTTCTTGCTATTATTGAAAATGTGTGTATCCAAAAAAAAAAAAAAAACCATTTCACCATCATCGGCATAATTACAAGTGTGCCTTGTAATAGTTTAAAAAAAGAAGCTGAGATATACTGAGAATCTACTCTGAATCAGGTATACAAAAAAAAAAAAGGCTCTGAGGAGTCACTATAATTAGGTAATTGTAAGCAATTAGAAAGTCATATAAAACAAGGGTATCTGTACCTGGGGATAAGGCAAGTAAGGAAGCCTTTCAGGAGGAGGTGGCTGCTCAGTGTATTCCTTAAAAAACTTAAATGACGATGGGGATACTCAGAACGGTTTTCCAGGAAGAGATAATGACTCAAGAAAAGGGACAAAGGTGAAAAATACATGTAGGGAACTGAAAATAATAATAGTAAAATGAAAATGAAAACATGAGAAGTCATTGCTTAACACTTTACAAGTATTATCTCATATAATTCATGTGAGAGATAAAAAAAATTTTTTTAAAGAAGTTTCTGTCTAATTTAAGTTTAATCTGTATTAACCTGTATCAGTGTGTAAGTCAATTGTGCTCAGTAAGCACTAGCCAGTATATTCCTTCTATCTTATTCATATTCATGTTTTTTAGTGTCTGCCCTCCACAAACACCTTGAACTAGTAATATCCCTGCTCCTGTTGGCGATCCCCTTTGATGAGGAGTCAAATGTCTATGCCAATGGTATTATCTCCTTTCTACAAAGCCTACGATCTTTGAGTTCACAGGGCATTGCAGTTTCATGAGGGGGTGGGATGAAAACTCATTTCCTGTAATGGTCACATTTAGTCATCTGGAAGTAGTGATCATTGTGTTCATTTTCTTTTACATGAAATGTCTTTCAGTGAAACTGTTCATTTGGTCTCCAGCTACCATTGTTGGCTCACGATGTCTTTCAAGAAAGAGTTCCATCAACATTTGGCTCTTTCTCATCTCGTTTAGAGTTCCATGCTGAATAAGAACATCTAGGCAGGGGAGGCTCGGCACCCCTCCGTTACCACACTTCCTCCCATTACTGATATATTTCCTCAAAAGCAATCTAGTTTTTCCAATACACGATATCCTAACGATAGTTTTATTTTTTCCCCTCTTCTTCCAACCAAAGTAATATGCATGCGTGAAGGACTATGTGTGTGTGTATGTGTGTGCTTGTGGGTATGTGCAGCTCTGTAGAGTCAATTCTGCTTTGTTTGGTTTGCTTTTCTTTTAGGGTATCTCATGCCCTAAAGAAGCTCGTTCTTTTGTGAAATTTTGGTTTGCATTTGCATAAACACAATTTTTTTTTGGAAGTTATATTCAAAATATAGAAAAAATTTTCCTAAAAAAGTAAATACATTCAAAGTAAATAAATAAATAAAGCAAACTGGGTTGTTATTGATGTTAGTGTTGCATTAGTTTTTCTGATTCTAATCTCTCCAATAATATTCCAAAAATTTTAGAACCATATTTCAGTGATAACTTGAAATCACCATGTGTTTTTCTCTCTGAAGTGTCTTGCAGAAACTTTTCCTGAACACCTGATATTTCACATTCCATGATATGAAATTCCAGAATCAAATATACTAATTTCTGTTTCGCAACTATACTCTGAATAAAAATGTCTCGTGTGTTTGAAGAAAACAGCGAAGGCATGACTCCATAAGAACGGAGCATTTATAGAGGAACTTCCATATGAGAGATACAGTGCTAAACTGCGTTTTGTAGAAGTTAATCATTAAAAGATATCTGTGAGACAGGTATTCCTATTTCCATTTTACAGAAAGGACATTTACCAACTGAGCATAAATAATTGGCCCAGGTTTACCTTGCTTATAGTCAACCGTAGCTGATTCATAGTGACATACATCATATGTTCTAAATTTTATCTTTAAATATTAAATAAGGCACGTAGATTATTTCTTACGACATTTTATTTGCAATAGTATAAAGACATAAATAACTTCAAGTGGGGCTTAAAAACAGACTAGGATATGTGTGTTTTTCGTCTTTCACCTTTATTTTTACTCTATCCTTTTGCTTTATTGGTATAAAAATATAGATAACACTTTTTTTTATATATATTTGACATTTCAACATTTTTCATGTGTACAATTCAGTGAAACCAATCATATCAATCATGAGCAACCATCACTGCTAGATAGAGAAATGAGATCCTGATACATGTCACAGCATGGATGAATCTTGAAAACATTATGCTCCATGAAAAAGTCAATTATAAAAGAATGTGGTATGATCTCACCAATATGAAATGTCTCAAATAGGCAAATATTTACTATATGCTTTTAAAGTGTATTGGCACCCAATGGACACACTTCTACAGAAGAATGGAGAATACAAGGTAGAAAAATCATTTCTTCTACTATAAAGTTTTAAAACATTTTATGATCTTCGAACTTTGTTTTGTATTCACACTATTCTATTGACTTATATTCAGCTGATTCATTCATTCATCACATATTGATGAGTATTTACCATATGTCAGGAAACCCTGGTGGCATAGTGGTTAAGTGCTACAGCTGCTAACCAAAATGTTGGCAGTTCGAATCCGCCAGGAGGTTCTTGGGAACTCTACAGGGCAGTTCTACTCTGTCCTATAGGGTCGCTGTGAGTCGGAATAGACTTGACGGCAGTGAGTTTGGTTTTTTGGTTTTACCATATGTCAGGCAAGCACCCTGCTAAAAACAAAAGTAAACAAGTCAATCATTGCCCCTCTACTTGTGGAGTTAGGCAGCTATCAAAACAAGCTTTCCCATCTTATGTTTAGGGTTATAGACTAAGACCTTCAATGGGCTGAGGTAATCATAATTCAATCTCTTCATTTAGTAATTGAGGAAATACAATTTGCAAGGTTTGAATACAACTTTCTAAAACCCAGACCTCTTGCCTCCTCAGCCAATTTCCTTTCCTCTCGGATCCCACATGTTGTTGTTGTTGTTAGGTGCTGTCAAGTTAGTTCCAATTCGTAGCAACCCTATGTACCACAGAACAAAACACTGCCTGGTCCTGCGCCATCCTTTCAATCGTTGTTATGGTTGAGGCCATTGTTGCAGCCACTGTGTCAATCCATCTCGTTGAGGCTCTCCCTCTTTTCTGCTGACCCTGTACTTTACCAAGTATGATGTCCTTCTCCAGGGACTGCTCCCTCCTGACAACATGTTCAAAGTATGTCAGAAGTAGTCTCGCCATCCTTGCTTCTAAGGAGCATTCTAGTTGTACTTCCTCCAAGACAGATTTGTTGAGTCTTTTGGCAGACCATGGTACATTCAATATTCTTCATCAACACTGCAATTCAAAGGCGTCAATTCTTCTTTCGTCTTCCTTATTCATTGTCCACCTTTAACATGCATATGATGTGATTGAAAATACCATGGCTTGGGTCAGGTGCACCTTCGTCTTCAAGGTGACTTATTTGCTTTCCAACACTTTAGAGAGGTCCTTTGCAGCAGATTTGCCCAATGCAATGCATCATTTGATTTCTTGACTGCTGCTTCCATGGGTGTTGATTATGGATCCAAGTAAAATGAAATCCTTGACAACTTCGGTCTTTTCTCCTTTTATCGTGATGTGGTTTATTGGTCCAGTTGTGAGGATTTTTGTTTTATGTTGAGGTATAATCCATACTGGAGGCTGTGGCCTTTAATCTTCATCAGTAAGTATTTCAAGTCCTCTTTACTTCCAGCAAGCAAGGTTCTGTCATCTGCATAACACAGCTTGTGAATGAGTCTTCCTCCAATCCTGATGCCCCGTTCTTCATATAATCCAGCTTCTTGGATTGTTTGCTCAGCACACAGATTGAATAGGCATGGTGAAAGGATACAACTTTGACAAACACCTTTCCTGACTTTAAATCATGCGATATTCTTTTCTTCTGTTATAATGGCTGCTTCTTGATCCATGTGTAAATTCCTCATGAGCAAAATTTAAAAAAAAAAAAAAAATTGCCGACGAGTCGATTCTGACTCATGGCAACCCTATAGGACAGAGTAGAACTGCCCCATAGAGTTTACAAGGAGCACCTGGTGTATTTTAACTCCTGGCCTTTTTGTTAGCAGCCACTACGCCACCAGTGTTTTCAAGCACAATTTAGTGTTCTGGAATTCCCATTCTTCACAAGGTTTTCTATAATTTGTTATGATCCACACAGTCGAATGCCTTTTCATAGTTAATAAAACACAGGTAAACATCCTTCTGGTATTCTCTGCTTTCAGCCAGGGTCTACCTGACATCAGCAATGCTATCCCTGGTTCCTTGTCCTCTTCTGAATCTGGCCTGGTTTCTGGCAGTTCCCTGTTGATATACTGCTGCAGCCACTTTTGAATGATATTCAACAAAATTTTGCTTGCATGTGGTATCAATGAGATTGTTCAATAATTTCCACATTCAGTTGGATCACCTTTCATGGGAATAGGCATAAATATGGATTTCTTCCAGACAGTTGGCCAGGTAGCTGTCTTCCAAATTTCTTAGCATAAACGTGTGAGCACTGCCAGTGCTACATCCATTTGTTGAAACATCTCAGTTGATATTCTGTCAATTCCTGGAGCCTCGTTTTTTGTCAATGCCTTCATTGCAATTAAGACTTCTTCCTTCAGTACCATTGGATCCTAATCATATGCTACTCTTGAAATGGTTGAACATCGACTAATTCTTTTTGGTATAATGACTCTGAGTGTTCCTTCCATCTTCTTTTGATGCTTCCTGCATCATTTAATATTTTTCCCCATAGAATCCTTCACTATTGCAACTTGAGGCTTGAATTTTTTCTTCGGCTCCTTCAGCTTGAGAAATGCTGAACATGTTCTTCCCTTTGGTTTTCTATCTCCAGCTTTTTTCACATGTCATTATAATACTTTACTTTGTCTTCTCGAGCCACTCTTTGAAATCTTCTGTTCAGCTCTTACACTTCATTATTTCTTCCTTTTGCTTTAACTGCTTGACATTCAAAAGCAAGTTTCAGAGTCTCTTCTGACCTCCATCTTGGCCTTTTCTTCCTTGCCTGTCTTTTTAATGACCTCTTGCTTCCTTCATGTATGATGTCCTGGATGTCATTCTACAACTTGTCTGATCTTCAGTTATTAGTGTTCAGTGCGTCAAATCTATTTTTGAGATGGTCTCTAAATTCAAGTGGGATATACTCAAGGTCTTATTTGGGCTCTTGTGGACTTGCTCTGATTTTCTTCAGCTTCAGCTTGAACTTGCATATGAGCAATTGATGGTCTGTTCCACAGTTGGGCCCACATGCTTCTAATTTAGTAAGATTGGTATTCTGCTCTTTCCCTAAGAGTATAATCTTTCAGTTGCACATGATAACTGCTTTTTTTGTATAAATTTTTCAAACATGTCAGAATAACATTGAGATCATAAATTAATATGATGATCTGATTATATATATATTATATATACTCAGTGGAGTTTTAAAAAAGTCTAAGTAAGAGAACTGCCAGAGAACTGAAATATTTCTTTAATGTGATTTGCATGTGGGGATGGATAATAAGCAGAACAGAATTACCCTTTGTAATAGAAATCCTGAAATGTGAGCGTAAACTTATAAAAACAACGTTAAGTACCTAGCAATCATTTGCGATAATAAGAAAGTGTAGACAATTAAAGTGTAGTTTGAAAACAAACTATGATTTGTCTGATTGCCTTCATTGTTTTTAATAAATATATAAATTTTATTTTGAATGTAAATGAAGGGAAAGCATAATAATTTATTTTATCCGAAGGATATATGACCTTATAAAGTTTAGGAAATAATGCTATGCAATCCAAAAGTAAAGGGCTTAGCTTTCACTAATAAGTAGCAAAGCCTTGTGAGAGCATTAGCCAAAGAGCTTCCAACATGACAAAATGTGAAACACTTCTTACTGAGCGGCCTTGAATTTTTTTGTATTTTTTTTCTTTTTGAATACATATAGAAACTCATTTTATCCAGTAGCTGTGCTAGAAAATATGTGACGCTTTTTTAATGTAATGCATAGAGACACTATAGGAGAACTAAGATGTAAGCAAAAACAGGAAAAAAGGAGAAAACAAGTTGCAAACCAAAGGAAAGTGAAATGAACCAAGAACAGAAAATCTGCTGAAAATATACCAAGCCTAGCAAAGGGATCTGCCCATTCATTAATAATAATAATTTCATCACATTTTGCTGAGTTATGACTGGAACACTGGAACACTGACTGTAGCTATAATTCTGACCATAATAATCAATCTGATATCGTATTTTGTAGCACGCAAAGAAAAAACAATTTTGAAATGGTTGAATAGCTTTTCTTTCTAAGCATATGATTAGGTCATGTACAACCAAAATAAATGACAAATTTTTGAAGCTACAATTGTGCTGTATAAATAGAGATGGGATTATTTGAAAATGTAATGACATACGGACTTGAAGTTTGAATATATAAACAGATATATATGAATTTAGTGCTAAACAAGCGCTAAATAACTGATTTATATTCATGAGTCTGTTGAATTGTTCTTCAGAGCCAAAATAAATGGCATTATATTTGCAGCGATGTAGTGGTCAATGTGATCCTGCAACGAACTAACAGGAATCTTTTATTTATTTTTACTTCCAAGTAGTTTTAAGGTGGATGTCACTAAAACTAAGAAAACAGAAAAAATAAATACAAAGATAACTGGCTTATTCAGAATGGAAACAAAAAAGATGATCACTTACTTTTTTAATTTAAACAACAAAATAATAGAAAAAACAATTTTCTGTTAAACTTTCACAGTCAGTATAAAATAAACATTAATAAAAATACTGTAATCTGAATTATATAAATATGTTATTAAAATATTAATATTGCCATAGATTGAATTGTGTCCCCTCAAAATAAAAAAACATAACCACTGCCGTCGAGTTGATTCCAACTCATACTGACCCTTTAAAACCCAAAAAAAACCAGTGCCTTCGAGTCATTCCAACTCATAGCGACCCTATAGGACAGAGCAGAACTGCCCCATAGAGTTTCCAAGGAGCACTTGGCGGATTCGTACTGCCGACCCATTGGTTAGCAGTTGTAGCACTTAACCACTCCGCCACCAGCGTTAGCCCCTCAAAATATGTGTTGTAAATCTTAACTTCTATGCCTGTGGTTATGAGCCTATTTGGGAATGGGTTATCTTTGTTATAATAATGGTATAGGATTAGTGTAGGATGCGTGTTGAGAAGCAGAAATGGGAGAAGAGAGATACCAAAACACAAGATCGCCCAGGAGCGGAAGATCAGAAGAAACAAGGACCTTCTTCCAGAGCCAACTGACAAGAGGAAGCCTGTAGTTCCTATAGTTGGCACCCTGAATTTGGGTTTCTAGACTCCAAAACTGTGAGGAAATAAATTTCTGTTTGTTAGAGCCATCCACTTGTGGTATTTTCTGTTTTTTTTTTTAGATAACTAGACAAATTACATTGAAATTTTTGCTTTTTTATCGGTTAAAAATAAATGCACCTTTAAAACCTACTGGGTGCGTAATACTCAACACATTTTAATTTGCTAATTTGACATAAAATATAATGTAAAGCACAGTATACTGTCGCATTATAAAAGTGAACAAAAACAAAAGACAAAAACCCCAAAGGAAAGAACACTCTAAGGATACAGCACTATCGTGGTTAATGGAAGGTTTTTTTTGTTTAGTTTTTGTTGGGTTGGTTGGTTTTTGTTCTATCTTTTTTTTTTTCTAACTTTAAATTTTTCAGCAAATTTGAAGTCGTAGGCTCTCAGAAAATCGACCTTAATTATTTATTTTAGATCAATAACTCATCCTACAGCATCGAAGGAGCTCTGGTGGCACAGGAGTTACGGGCTCGGCTGCTAACGAAAAGGTCGGCAGTTCAAACCCACAAGCTGCTCCCTGTCAATCCTATGGGTTCTACTCTGTCCTATAGGGTCGCTATGAGTTGGAATCAACTTGAAGGCAATAGGTACAGCAACAAAATCCAATTAATAACAATAACAAGAACAGATAATGTGTATTGGGTGTATACATGGATTTGCTCATAGTACTTTTATAATTCCATTAATTTAGGTACTGTTACCAGACCAACCCAGTTGTCTTCAAGTCAATTCCAACTCAAGGTGACCCCATGTGTGTCAGAATAGAACTGTGCTCCATAGGATTTTCAATGACTTGTTTTTCAGAGGTAGATCTCTAGGGCTTTTATCTGAGGTGCCTCTGGGTGGACTAGAATTTCCAGTCGTTAAGTTAGTAGCCAAGCACATTAACCATATGTACGACTCCGGGAGTCCTTAGAAACTATTACTGCCCCCCAAAAGCAATTTTGCCTTGAGAATTTAGCCATTAAAAAATTGAACTAGAATTTGCTGCTTGGATCTAAGAGCCAAATGTTATAATTTTCTTATAATTTCTTCATTTATTTTGCTTTCACTTCTTCGTTTATCTACTTTGATTACTTTATTTGAAAAAGCTTATTCTTCTTAAAAGCCAACTACTTAAAGATTCAAATTTGAATGCTAAATATGCTTCCAAATTTGTCTTTTTTTTTTTTTGGAATAATTTTTATTGTGCTTTAAGGGAAAGTTTACAAATCAAGACAGTCTGTCACATATAAGCTTATATACACCTTCCTATACTCCCATTTACTCTCCCCCTAATGAGTCAGCCCGCTCCCTCCTTCCAGTCTCTCCTTTCATGACTGCTTTGCCAGTTTCTAACCCTCTCTACCCTCCCATCTCCCCTCCAGACAGGAGATGCCAATACAGTCTCAAGTGTCCACCTGATATAAGTAGCTCACTCTTCCTCAGCATCTTTTTCCAACCTATTGTCCAGATCCTTCCATGTCTGATGAGTTCTCTTCAGGAAGGGTTCCTGTCCTGGGCCAACAGAAGGTTTGGGGACCATGACTGCCAGGATTCTTCTAGTCTCAGTCAGACCATTAAGTCTGGTCTTTTTATGAGAATTTGGGGTCTGCATCCCACTGTTCTCCTGCTCCCTCAGGGGTTCTCTGTTGTGCTCCCTGTCAGGGCAGTCATCGGTTGTGGTCGGGCACCATCTAGTTCTTCTAGTCTCAGGATGATGTAAGTCTCTAGTTCATGTGGCCCTTTCTGTCTCAGGCTCATAGTTATCGTGTGACCTTGGTGTTCTTCATTCTCCTTTGATCCAGGTGGGTTGAGACCAGTTGATGCATTTTAGATGGCCGCTTGTTAGCATTTAAGACCCCAGACACCACACTTCAAAGTGGGATGCAGAATGTTTTCATAATAGAATTATTTTGCCAATTGAGTTAGAAGTTCCCTTAAACCATAGTCCCCAAACCCCCGCCCTTGCTCCACTGCCCTACAAAGCATTCAGTTTATCCCAGAAACTTCTTTGCTTTTGATCCAGTCCAGTTGAGCTGACCTTCCCTGTATTGAGTATTGTCCTTCCCTTCACCTAAAGTAGTTCTTATCTACTAACTAATCAGTAAATAAACCTCTCCCACCCTCCCTCCCTCCCCACCTCATAACCACAAAAGAATGTGTTCTTCTCAGTTTATACTATTTCTCAAGATCTTATAATACTGGTCTTATACAATATTTGTTCTTTTGCCTCTAATTTCACTCTGCATAATGCCTTCCAGGTTCCTCTATGTCATGAAATATTTCACAAATCCTTGATGCCTAGTATTCCATTGTGTGAATATACTATAATTTATTAAACCATTCATCCGTTGATGGACACCTTGGTTGCTTCCAGCTTTTTGCTACTGTAAACAGTGCTGCAATAAACATGGGTGTGCATATATCTGTTTGTGTGAAGGCTCTTATTTCTCTATGATATATTCCGAGGAGTGGGATTTCTGGGTTGTATGGTAGTTCTATTTCTAACTTTTTAAGAAAGCGCCTAATAGATTTCCAAAGTGGTTGTACCATTTTACTTTCCCACCAGCAGTGTATAAGAGTTCCAAACTCTCCGCAGCCTCTCCAACATGTATTATTTTGTGTTTTTTGGATTAATGCCAGCCTTGTTGCAGTGAGATGGAATCTCATCGTAGTTTTAATTTGCATTTCTCTAATGGCTAATGATTGAGAGCATTTTTCATGTATCTGTCAGCTGCCTGAATATCTTCTTTAGTGAGGTGCATGTTCATATCCTTTGCCCACTTTTTGATTCGGTTGTTTGTCTTTTTGTGGTTAAGTTTTAACAGAATCATACAGATTTTAGAGATCAGGTGCTGGTCGGAGATGTCAGAGCTGAAAATTTTTCCCCAGTCTGTAGGTGGTCTTTTTACTCTTTTGGTGAAGTCTTTAGATGAGCATAGAGAAGTTTGATTTTTAGGAGCTCCCAGTTATCTGGCTTCACTTCGTCATTTTTAGTAACGTTTTGTATTCTCTTTATACCTTGTAAAAGGGCTCCTAACGTTGTCCCTATTTTTTCTTCCATGATCTTTATAGTTTTAGTCTTTATGTTTAGGTCTTTGATCCACTTGGAGTTAGTTTTTGTGCATGGTGTGAGGTATGGGTCCTGTTTCATTTTTTTGCAAATGGATATCCAGTTATGCCGGCACCATTTGTTAAAAAGACTATCTTTTCCCCAATTAACTGACACTGGGCCTTTGTCAAATACCAGCTGCTCATATGTGGACGGATTTATATCTGGGTTCTCAATTCTGTTCCATTGGTCTATGTGCCTGTTGTTGTACCAGTACCAGGCTGTTTTGACCACTGTGGCTGTATAGTATGTTCTAAAATCAGGTAGAGTGAGGCCTCCCACTTTCTTCTTCTTTTTCAATAATGCTTTGCTTATCCGAGGCTTCTTTCCCTTCCATGTGAAGTTGATGATTTGTTTCTCCATCACATTAAAAAATGTGATTGGAATTTGGATTAGAAGTACATTGTATGTATAGATGGCTTTTGGTAGAATAGACATTTTTACTATGTTAAGTCTTCCTACCCATGAGCAAGGTATGTTTTTCCATTTATGTAGGTCCCTTTTAGTTTCTTGCACTAGTACTCTGTAGTTTTTTTGTATAGGTCTTTTATATCTTTGGTAAGATTTATTCCTAAGTATTTTATCTTCTTGGGGGCTACTGTGAATGGTATTGATTTGGTGATTTCCCCTTCGATGTTCTTTTCTGTGATGTAGAGGAATCCAAGTGATTTTCGTATGTTTATCTTACAACCTGAGACTCTGCCGAACTCTTCTATTAGTTTCAGTAGTTTTCTGGAGGATTCCTTAGGGTAGTCTGTGTTTAAGATCATGCTATCTGAAAATAGAGATAATTTTACTTCTTCCTTGCCAATCCGGTTGCCCTTTATTTCTTTGTCTAGCCTAATTGCTCTGCCTAAGACCTCTAGCACAATGTTGAATAAGAGTGGTGATAAAGGGCATCCTTGTCTGGTTCCCATTCTCAAGGGAAATGCTTTCAGGCTCTCTCCATTTACAATGATGTTGGCTGTTGGCTTTGTATAGATCCCTTTATTATGTTGAGGAATTTTCCTTCAATTCCTACTTTTCTGAGAGTTTTTATCATGAATGGGTGTTGGACTTTGTCAAATGCCTTTTCTGCAACAATTGATAAGATCATGTGGTTTTTGTCTTTTGTTTTATTTATATGGTAGATTACATTAATGGTTTTTCTAATATTAAACCAACCTTGCATACCTGGTACAAATCCCACTTGGTCATGATGGATTATTTTTTTGATATGTTGTTGAATTCTATTGGCTAGAATTTTGTTGAGGATTTTTACATCTGTGTTCATGACAGATATAGGTCTGTAATTTTCTTTTTTTGTGGTGTCTTTACCTGGTTTTGGTATCAGGGATATGGTGGCTTCATAGAACGAGTTAGGTAGCATTCCATCATTTTTTATGCTTTGAAATACCTTTACTAGTAGTGGTGTTAACTCTTCTCTGAAAGTTTGGTAGAACTCTGCAGTGAAGCTGTCCAGGCCAGGGCTTTTTTTTTTTTTGGGAGTTTTTTGATTAACTTTTTAATATCCTCTTTTGTTATGGGTCTATTTAGTTGTTCTACTTCTGATTGTGTTAGTTTAGGTAGGTAGTGTTTTTCTAGGAATTCATCCATTTCTTCTACATTTGCAAATTTGTTACAGTACAATTTTTCATAATAATCTGATACGATTCTTTTAATTTCAGTTGGGTCTGTTGTGATATGGCCCATCTCGTTTCTTATTCGGGTTATTTAGTTCCTTTCTTGTATTTCTTTAGTCAGTCTGGCCAATGGTTAACCGATTTTGTTAATTTTTTCAAAGAACCAGGTTTTGGTTTTGTTAATTATTTCAATTGTTTTTGTGTTCTCTACTTCATTTAGATCAGCCTTAATTTTTATTATTTGTTTTCTTTTGGTGCCTGATGGATTCTTTTGTTGCTCGCTTTCTATTTGTTCAAGCTGTAGGGACAGTTCTCTGATTTTGGCTCTTTCTTCTTTGCGTATGTGTGCATTTATCGATATAAATTGACCTCTGAGCACTGTTTTGCTGTGTCCCAGAGATTTTGATAGGAAGTGTTTTCATTCTTGTTGCATTCTGTGAATTTCTTTGTTCCCTCCTTAATGCCTTCTATAACCCAGTCTTTTTTGAGCAGGGATTGTTCAGTTTCCAAGTATTTGATTTCTTTTACCTGATTTTTCTGTTATTCATTTCCGCTTTTATGGCCTTATGGTCTGAGAAGATGCTTTGTAATATTTTGATGTTTTGTATTCACAAAGGTTTGTTTTATGACCTAATATGTGATCTATTCTAGAGAATATCCCATGTGCACTGGAAAAAAAAGTATACTTTGCTGCAGTTGGGTGGAGTGTTCTGTATAAGTCTATGAGGTCAAGTTGGTTGATTGTAGCAATTAGGTCTTCCGTGTCTCTATTGAGCTTCTTACTAGAAGTCCTGTCCTTCTCCAAAAGTGGTGTATGGAAGTCTCCTACTATAATTGTGGAGGTGTCTATCTCACTTTTCAGTTCTGTTAAAATTTGTTTTATGTATCTTGCAGCCCTGTCATTGGGTGCATAAATATTTAATATGGTTATATCTTCCTGGTCAATTGTCCCTTTCATCATTATGTAGTGTACTTCTTTATCCTTTGTGGTGGATTTAACTTTGAAGTCTATTTTGTCAGAAATTAATATTGCTACTCTTCTTCTTTTTTGCTTATTGTTTGCTTGATATATTTTTTTCCATCCTTTGAGTTTTAGTTTGTGTCTCTAAGTTTAAGGTGTGTCTCTTGTAGGCAGCATATAGACGGATCGTGTTTCTTTATCCAGTCTGAGACTCTCTGCCTTTTTATTGGTGTATTTAGTCCATTTACATTCAGCGTAGTTATAGATAAGTGTGTGTTTAGTGCTGTCATTTTGATGCCTTTTTGTGTGTGTTGTTGACAATTTCATTTTTCCACTTACTTTTTTGTGCTGAGACGTTTTTCTTTGTAAATTGTGTGTTCCTCATTTTCACAGTAGTCGAATTTATGTTTGCTGAGTTGTTATGTTTTTCTTGGTTTTTATTTCGAGTTATGGAATTGTTATACCTCTTTGTGGTTACCTTAATATTTACCCCTATTTTTCTAAGTAAATACCTAACTTGTATCGTCCTATATCACCTTGTTTTCCTCTCCATATGGTAGTTCTATGCCACCTGTATTTAGTCCCTCTTTTTGATTATTGTGATGTTTTACTTAATGACTTCAATGATTCCCTGTTTTGAGCATTTTTTTTCTTTTTAAAATTAATCTTAATTTGTTTTTGTGATTTCCCTATTTGAGTTGATATCAGGATGTTCTGTTCTGTGACCTTGTGTTGTTTTGGTATCTGATATTATTGGTTTTCTGACCAATTTCCTTTAGTATTTCTTGTAGCTTTGGTTTGGTTTTTGCAAATTCTCTAAGCTTGAATTTATCCGTAAATGTTTTAATTTTACCTTCATATTTGAGAGAGAGTTTTGCTGGATATATGATCCTTGGCTGGCAGTTTTTCTCCTTCAGTGCTCTATATATGTCATCCCATTGCTTTCTTGACTGCATGGTTTCTGCTGTGTAGTCTGAACTTATTCTTATTGATTCTCCTTTGTAGGAGACCTTTCTTTTATCCCTGGCTGCTTTTAAAATTTTCTCTTTATCTTTGATTTTGGCAAGTTTGGTGATAATATGTCTTGGGGATTTTCTTTTTGGATCAATCTTATATGGGATTCAATGAGCATCTTGGATAGATATCCTTCTATCTTTCATGATGTCAAGGAAGTTTTCTGCCAACAGAGCTTCAACTATTCTCTCTGTATTTTCTGTTACCCCTCCTTGTTCTGGAACTCCAATCACACACAAGTTATTCTTCTTGATAGAGTCCCACATGATTCTTAGGGTTTCTTCATTTTTTTTAATTCTTTTATCTGATTTTTCTTCAACTACATATATATATATATTTTTATATTGGTGTCAATTGCCTTATCCTCCAGCTCCCCCACTCTGTATTCCAGTTGCTCTATTCTGCTCCTCTGACTTCCTATTGAATTTTCTAATTCTGTAATTTTACTGTGAATCTTTTGGATTTCTGAATGCTGTCTCTCTATGGATTCTTGTAGCTTATTAATTTTTCCACTGTGTTCTTGAATAATCTTTTTGAGTTCTTCAACTGCTTTATCAGTGCGTTCCTTGGCTTTTTCTGTAGATTGCCTTATTTCATTTCTGAGGTCATCCCTGATGTTTTGAAGCATTCTGTAAATTAGTTTTTTATATTCTGCATCTGGCAATTCCAGGATTGTATCTTCATTTTGGAAAGATTTTGATTCTTTATTTTGGGGAGTTGTAGAAACAATCATGGTCTCCTTCTTTATGTGGTTTGATATCAACTGTTGTCTCCAAGCCTTCCATAAGATATTGTAATGATTTATTTTATATTTGCTCACAGAGTCTTATCTTGTTTTGTTTTCTTTCTGTGTACGTAGATGAGCTACTAGATTGGGCTGTCTTGATTATTGTAGCCTTTGAATCACTTATGTCCTATTATCAGCTGGTTTGGTCTCGTACCAGATATATAAGCCTAAGAGTCCATTCACTATTCTTGAGTAGAATCTGATTTTGGGTCTCCAAGTGCGTGGTGTAGATTGTCACATATTCGCTTAGAGGAGTAGTGGTGATAGTTGTGTGCACCAGATTCTAGTAACAGCAGGGGGTCACACTCCAGGGGGACAGGATGCTGACAGGCTTCCCCCAAGTGCCAGTGAGGTAGGTGTGTCTCTATTCCTAAAGCACTTTGGTCGGTGGGCTCTGCAGCTGTACCTTAGGCAACCAATGCATGTATCTCTACAGATTGGTAGGTGTCACTATCCTCGGACCCCTATGGCAGAATACTAGGTGGTTTGGGTGGAGCTTCAGCCCTCAGTTCCCCCTTGTGGGTCAGTGAGGGCTCTGTTGAATGGGTAGAGATATCAGACCCGGGAAATTTGTCTTTCCAGTAATCCGCTAAACAGTTACAGTCTGATCCCTATCAGAATTGCCTTTGCATTATAATAGCCACCTTGTTCCCTCTAGGGGTGAAAGCCCAAGACTGTGGATCTCATATGCTTGGCTGGAGCTGGTTCTGTATTTTTAGTCTAAATTCAGGAAGTCAGGGAAGGATTTTTCATCCCTGGGTTTTTTTGTAGCTGCTTCTCTCAGGCCAGGAGAATGGGTTAGGGAAAGACAAAAAAAAAAAAAAGAAAAAAACAGAGCACTTCACTGTCTGGCCCAGGAAATACCAATGTTAATGAAGCTGCCTGGGAAGGGGAGGGGAGGGATCAGATAGATAGGAGAGGGTAGCACCCAGGAATATAGACAAAGTTACTTATCTTGCTCGGTGATGACTGTTTTATCTGAGATTCTTGAGGGGGTGTGTAGCCTGTGTGTGCTGGCTGGGTCAAGATTGTCCCTGAAGGTCAGGCCTGCGTCCTGTGCTTGTGCGGTCTCAGAAGCCGTGGTCAGTTCCTCTGCTCCCAGTCCAAAGCCCAGTTCCAAGGTTCCCAGGCTGGTACACTGCACTCCAGGCACCAAAACCAGTCTGTGCCTCCTGGTGACTTCTTCTCCTGTCAGCTGCATCGCCGCGCTGCTTGTGTGCACAGGCTGGACTTCCCCTGAGGTCACTTCTGGGGGCTAGGGCTGCTTTCCGTGTTTGCAACTTCTCTAGATGCCGTGCTCAGCTCCCTTGCATCCAGTCCAATGCCCGGTGCCAAGGTTTTCTGACTGGAACACTGGCTCCAGGCTCTGAAAACAGTCTCTGCTTCCCTGTGGTTGCTCATTCTCTTGTTAGCCGTGTCAGTGTGCAGCCCACTTGCGCTGGCTGAGTTTCTGTCACTCAAGTCAACTCTTTAGATCTGTGTTTGATGGTCAGGGTTTGTAGATTGTCATGTATGTGATCAATTCACTTGTTTTTCCAAGTCTTTGTTGCAAGAGGGATCCGAGGTAGCTTCTACTCAGTCAGCCATCTTGGCCCTGCCCCAATTTTGTCATTTTTAACAAAGTTATTTATCTATAGCCTATAAAGCTGTTGACTTACAAAGGGAGAGATAATAGTCCTTAAAAGTAGACTTAATTTTTGCAAAATTAGACTCGTATTTAGTACATCAGTCTAAACATTCTTTTAGTTGGAAATTTGTTGAAGAAATTCTTGTTTAAACCTGCCTTAAAATATGTCCAGGAAAAAAATGCATGAATATGTTAAAACTGGCTATTGGAATAACAGAGATTTTTAATTTATTTCTGTAAGTATATAAATGTTCTAAATTTACAAGCAGGATTTAGCATTATTTTGATAGTTTTTTTTTTTTTAAGTCCAAAAGTTTCATTAATAACATATTTGAATAAAGCATGATATGCTTCATTATTGGAATTTCTTGAGGGGTTATAATCACCTGTACAATACTTTTTGTTTCTACTTGAAGAATAAATATTTATGGTTTTTAATCTTCACACTATTGACATAATTGGTAAGACAGTCATAGATATAATACCTATTCTCAGTGACTAATTTTAGGCATGTTGTTATTAATTGCCATCGAGTCAAGCCTGATTTATGGCAACGCCATATGTGTCAGTATAGAACTGCTCCATGAGGTTTTCAAGACTGTGATCTTTCGGGAACATATCTCCAAGCCTGTCTTCCTACGCATCTCTGGATGGCTTTGAACCTCCAACTTTTCAGCTAGTAGTGGAACATGTAATTATTTGTGCCACCCAGTGACTCTGGCATCTTTAAAAGTTATATCTTCTAACTCTCAAAACAACTCTGTGAGTTAGACTCCATTTTTCCATATGTTCTTGTTGTTTGTTGCCTTTGAGTTGATTCCGACTCATGGTGACCCCATGTGTTATAGAGTAGAATTGCTCCATAGGGTTTTCTTGGCTGTAATTCTTAATGGAAGAATATTTTCAGGCCTTTTCTTCCATAATACTGCAGGGTGGGTTAAGCTAGCAGTTGAGAGCAAACTGTTCGTGTCATTTTATCCAAAGGATGACCTTCCGTTCACTCCTCAAAGAAATTTACTTTTGACCCAATTTTTTACTGCTTATAGATAAGAAGTAGAAGTGAAAAGGTAGGTAGACAATACCTATTTTCATGTTTATCGTCACAAAGGCCAAGGAATATAGTGGAATGACCACAATCTTTGCATCCAGAGAGGCACAACATTTTATCTTTCTGTGCTTTTAAGAACAGTATGGCATTTTGAAAACTAATTTCCTAAGCTTTAATTTCTTTATCTGAAATACTTGGATAATACTACCTTCTTTATGGTTGTGAAAATCAAATACCTAGCATAGGCTCTGAAACAGAACAAATGCTAAATAAAATGTAGCTCTTAGTATTATTAGATACTTAAAAACCCAAACAAAACAAAACAGCAGCAACAACGAGAAAAACAACCATGTAAGAGGTTAGAAAACGGTGGTTTCATATCTATGTGCTCACAGAATTATTTTGCTGTGAAAATGTAGTTTTATTCTGCAGGAAGGGTACCGGATATGAGGAAATTGTTTCCAAAATAAGGTTTGCCCAGGAAAAAAAAAGAAATCAGTCAATAGTTTGCAGTTTACCTCATAAGAATTTAACATGTTGTTGAGTCTAAATGCAGTGAAGTATGACAATGTTGCTTCATTTCACCCAGCCTCAAATGGGGTAGCGGAACATGTTTTTTTTTTTTTTTTTTCCAAATCATTAACCAGACAGCCTTGCAAATATAAAGTTACAAGAAAAGTATGGTTTGATATATTGTTTGATAGCTTAACTTCTTTTTGCTGCAAAAAACTCTATTTTTCACTTTAAATAGCACACATACATGAGTGGATTCCAAGTAGAGAGGTGAGAGTATTTTTTATTTAGAAAAACATCAAGTGGAGGTGCTGACGTATTTTCAAGAAAGCCATGATTTTAGAAAATACCTTATATAGTAAGTGGAAACCCTGCTGGTGTAGTGGTTAAATGCTACAACTGCTAACAAAAAGGTTAGCAGTTCGTATCCACCAGGCGCTCCTTGGAAACTCTGTGGGGCAGTTCTACTCTGTCCTATTGGGTCACTAAAAGTCAGAATCAACTCGATGACAATAAGTTTTTTTTTTTTTTAGTATAGTAAACCTTATTATTTTCATGTAGAAAAAAATCTAGACTGAAGAAGTAATTAAAAATAAACAAATGCATTACTTGGAATTGAAAAAATATGTTAAATTTACTGTTACAAATGCAGTTAATTTGCAAAAGCATAGCAGTGAGAGGCCACAATATGAATTGCTCATTTTTTTAAATTAATTATCTTACTCAAGTGACCCTGTAGGACAGAGTAGAACTGCCCAATAGACTTTCCAAGGAGCACCTGGCAGATTTGAACTGTTGACCTCTTATTTAGCAGCCATTGCACTTAACCACTACACCACCAGGGTCGCTATGAGTCAGAATCGACTCAAAGGCAGTGGGTTTGGTTTTTTTTGGTTTATTAATTACTAAAAAAGCCTGAATTTGAAAGGCATTCTGCTATCTGTATGGTCCACTGATATTTTCTTTGCTAAGGCAATTTGAGAGTATCAGTTTTTTTTTTTTTCATTTTTTTATTGTAGCAAGTATATAGGTAAAAAAACATTTTCCATTTTAACAATCTTTGTACACTTCAGTGACATTAATTATGTTTATCATGTTCAACCATCACCCTTAACCATTCCTAAATTTATCTATCACCCTTAACAGAAGGTCAATGTCCCCAAAGACTTGTGTTTTCTTTTCCCTCTCCCTCCCACCCACCCCAGTAACCACTAATAAACTCTGATATCTATATATGTTTTTAATGATTTTTTTTAATTATAAAATCGTCTTACATGGTAATCTTTTTTTTATTTTTTAAATAATTTTTATTGTGCTTTAAGTGAAAGTTTACAAATCAAGTCAGTCTCACATATAAGCTTATATACACCTTCCTACATACTCCCATTTACTCTCCCCCTAATGAGTCAGCCCCCTCCCTTCTTCCAATCTCTCCTTTCGTGACTGTTTTACCAGTTTCTAGCCCTCTCTACCCTCCCATCTCCCCTCCAGACAGGAGATGCCAATGCAGTCTCAAGTGTCCACCTGATACAAGTAGCTCACTCTTCCTCAGCATCTCTTTCCAATCCATTGTCCAGTCCCTGCCATGTCTGATGAATAGTCTTCGGGACTGGTTCCTGTCCTGGGCCAACAGAAGATTTGGGGACCATGACTGCCGGGATTCTTCTAGTCTCAGTCAGACCATTAAGTCTGGTCTTTTTATGAGAATTTGGGGTCTGCATCCCACTGTTCTCCTGCTCCCTCGGGAATTCTGTGTTGTGTTCCCTGTCAGGGCAGTCTTCGGTTGTGGCCAGACACCATCTAGTTCTTCTGGTCTCAGGATGATGTAAGTCTCTAGTTCATGTGGCCCTTTCTGTCTCAGGCTCATAGTTATCGTGTGACCGTGGTGTTCTTCATTCTCTTTTGATCCAGGTGGGTTGAGACCAATTGATGCATTTTAGATGGCCGCTTGTTAGCATTTAAGACCCCAGACACCACACTTCAAAGTGGGATGCAGAATGTTTTCATAATAGAATTTGTTTTGCCAATTGACTTAGAAGTCCCCTTAAGCCATAGTCCCCAAGCCCCCGCCCTTGCTCTGCTGACCTTTGAAGCATTCAGTTTATCCCGGAAACTTCTTTGCTTTTGGTCCATTCCAGTTGAGCTGACCTTCCCTGTATTGAGTATTGTCTTTCCCTTCACCTAAAGTAGTTCTTATCTACTAACTAATCAGTAAATAACCCTCTCTCACCGTCCCTCCGTCCCCTATCTTGTAACCACAAAAGAATGTGTTCTTCTCAGTTTATACTATTTCTCACGAACTTATAATAGTGGTCTTATACAATAGTTGTCCTTTTGCATCTGACTAATTTCACTCAGCATAATGCCTTCCAGGTTCCTCCATGTTATGAAATATTTCACAGATTCCTCACTGTTCTTTATCGATGCGTAGTATTCCACTGTGTGAATGTATCATAATTTATTTAACCATTCATCCGTTGATGGACACCTTGGTTGCTTCCAGCTTTTTGCTATTGTAAACAGAGCTGCAATAAACATGGGTGTGCATATATCCATTCATGTAAAGGCTCTTATTTCTCTAGGGTATATTCCAAGGGGTGGGATTTCTGGGTTGTAAGTAGCTGTATTTCTAACTTTTTAAGAAAGCGTCTGATAGATTTCCAAAGTGGTTGTACCATTTTACATTCCCACCCGCAGTGTATAAGAGTTCCAATCTCTCCGCAGCCTCTCCAACATTTATTATTTTGTGTTTTTTGGATTAATGCCAGCCTCGTTGGAGTGAGATGGAATCTCGTCGTAGTTTTAATTTGCATTTCTCTAATGGCTAATGATCAAGAGCATTTTTCATGTGTCTGTTAGCTGCCTGCATATCTTCTTTAGTGAAGTGCGTGTTCATATCCTTTGCCCAATTTTTAATTGGGCTGTTTGTCTTTTTGTGGTTGAGTTTTAACAGAATCATATAGATTTTAGAGATCAGGCGCTGGTCAGAGATGTCATAGCTGAAAATTCTTTTCCAATCTGTAGGTGGTCTTTTTACTCTTTTGGTGAAGTCTTTAGATGAGCATCGGTGTTTGATTTTTAGGAGCTCCCAGTTATCTGGTTTCTCTTCGTCATTTTTAGTAAGTTTTGTATTCTGTTTATGCCTTGTAAAAGGGCTCCTAACGTTGTCCCTATTTTTTCTTCCATGATCTTTACCGTTTTAGTCTTTATGTTTAGGTCTTTGATCCACTTGGAGTTAGTTTTTGTGCATGGTGTGAGGTATGGGTCCTGTTTCATTCTTTTGCAAATGGATATCCAGTTATGCCCGCACCATTTGTTAAAAAGACTATCTTTTCCCCAAATAACTGACACTGGGCCTTTGTCAAATATCAGCTGCTCATATGTGGATGGATTTATATCTGGGTTCTCAATTCTGTTCCATTGGTCTATGTGCCTGTTGTTGTACCAGTACCAGGCTGTTTTGACTCCTGTGGCTGTATAATAGGTTCTAAAATCAGGTAGAGTGAGGCCTCCCACTTTCTTCCTCTTTTTCAGTAATGCTTTACTTATCCGGAGCTTCTTTCCCTTCCATACAAAGTTTGTGATTTGTTTCTCCATCACATTAAAAAATGTCGTTGCATTTTGGATCTGAAGCGCATTGTATGTACAGATGGCTTTTGGTAGAATAGGCATTTTTACTATGTTAAGTCTTCCTGTCCATGAGCAAGGTATGTTTTTCCACTTATGTAGGTCCCTTTTAGTTTCTTGCACTAGTACTTTTCTTTGTATAGGTCTTTTACATCTTTGATAAGATTTATTCCTAAGTATTTTATCTTCTTGGTGGCTACTGTGAATGGTATTGATTTGGTGATTTCCTCCTCGATGTTCTTTTTTGTGATGTAGAGGAATCCAAGTGATTTTTGTGTGTTTATCTTGTAACCTGAGACTCTGCCGAACTCTTTTATTAGTTTCAATAGTTTTCTGGAGGATTCCTTGGGGTTTTCTGTGTATAAGATCATGCCATCTGCAAATAGAGATAATTTTACTTCTTCCTTGCCAATCCAGATTCCATTTATTTCTTTGTCTAGCCTAATTGCTCTGGCTAGGACCTCTAGCACAATGTTGAATAAGAGTGGTGATAAAGGGCATCGTTGTCTGTTTCCCGTTCTCAAGGGAAATGCTTTCGGGCTCTCTTCGTTTAGAATGATGTTGGCTGTTGGCTTTCTATAGATGCCCTTTATTATGCTGAGTAATTTTCCTTCCATTCCTATTTTGCTGAGAGTTTTTGTCATGAATGGGTGTTGGACTTTGTCAAATGCCTTTTCTGCAACAATTTATAAGATCATGTGGTTTTTGTCTTTTGTTTTATTTATATGGTGGGTTACATTAATGGTTTTTCTAATATTAAATGAACCTTGCATACCTGGTACAAATCCCACTTGGTCATGGTGTTTTATTTTTCTGATATGTTGTTGAATTCTATTGTTTAGAATTTTGTTGAGGATTTTTGCATCTGTGTTCATGAGGGATATATGTCTGTAATTTTCTTTTTTTGTGGTGTCTTTACCTGGTTTTGGTATCAGGGATATGGTGGCTTCAAAGAATGAGTTAGGTAGTATTACATCATTTTTTGTGCTTTGAAATACCTTTAGTAGTAGTGGTGTTAACTCTTCTCTGAAAGTTTGGTAGAACTCTGCAGTGAAGCCATCCGGGCCAGGGTTTTTTTTTTTTGTTGGGTGTGTTTTGATTACCTTATCAATCTCTTTTTTTATTATGGGTCTATTCAGTTCTACTTCTGATTGTGTTAGTTTAGGTAGATAGTGTGTTTCTAGGAATTCATCCATTTCTTCTAGGTTTACAAATTTTGTAGAGTACAATTTTCATAATAATCTGATACGATTCTTTTAATTTCAGTTGGGTCTGTTGTGATATGGCCCATCTCGTCTCTTATTTGGGTTATTTGTTTCCTTTCCTGTATTTCTTTAGTCAGTCTGGCCAATGGTTTATCAATTTTGTTAATTTTTTCAAAGAACCAGCTTTTGACTTTGTTAATTCTTTCAATTGTTTTTCTGTTCTCTATTTCATTTATTTCAGCTCTAATTTTTATTATTTGTTTTCTTTTGGTGCCTGATGGATTCTTTTGTTGCTCGCTTTCTATTTGTTCAAGTTGTAGGGACAGTTCTCTGATTTTGGCTGTTTCTTCTTTACTTATGTGTGCATTTATCAATATAAATTGACCTCTGATCACTGTTTTGCCGTGTCCCAGAGTTTTTGATAGGAAGTGTTTTCATTCTTGCTGCATTCTATGAATTTATTTATTGCCTCTTTAATGTCTTCTATAACCCAGTCTTTTTTGAGCACGGTATTGTTCAGTTTCCAAATATTTGAGTTCTTTTCCCTGTGATTGATTTTCACTTTTATGGCCTTGTGGTCTGAGAAGATGCTTCATAATATTTTGATGTTTTGGATTCACAAAGGTTTGTTTTATGAGCTAATATGTGATCTATTCTAGAGAATGTCCGATGTCCACTAGAAAAAAAAGTATATTTTGCAGCTGTTGGGTGGAGTGTTCTGTATAGGTCTATGAGGTCAAGTTGGTTAAATGTAGCAATTAGGTCTTCCGTGTCTCTATAGAGCTTCTTACTGAAAGTCCTGTCCTTCTCCGAAAGTGGTGTGTGGAAGCCTCTTACTATAATTGTGGAGGTGTCTATCTCACTTTTCAGTTCTGTTAAAATTTGTTTTATATATCTTGCAGCCCTGTCATTGGGTGCATAAATATTTAATATGGTTATATCTTCCTGGTCAATTGTCCCTTTCATCATTATGTAGTGTCCTTCTTTATCCTTTGTGGTGGATTTAACTTTGAAGTCTATTTTGTCAAAAATTAATATTGCTACTCCTGCTCTTTTTTGCTTGTTGTTCGCTTAATATGTTTTTTTCCATCCTTTGTGTTTTAGTTTGTTTGTGTCTCTAAGTCTAAGGTGTGTCTCTTGTAGGCAGCATATAGATGGTTCGTGTTTCTTTATCCAGTCTGAGACGCTCTGTCTCTTTATTTGTGTATTCAGTCCATTTACATTCAGCGTAGTTATAGATAAGTGTGTGTTTAGTGCTGTCATTTTGATGCCTTTTTGTGTGTGTTGTTGACAATTTCATTTTTCCACTTACTTTTTTGTGCTGAGATGTTTTTCTTTGTAAATTGTGTGTTCCTCATTTTCATAGTAGTCGAATTTATGTTTGCTGAGTCGTTATATTTTTCTTGGTTTTTATTTAGAGTTATGGAATTGTTAGAGCTCTTTGTGGTTACCTTAATATTTACCCCTATTTTTCTAAGTAAAAACCTAGCTTGTATCGTCCTATATCACCTTGTTTTCCTCTCCATATGGCAGTTCAATGCCTCCTGTGTTTAGTCCATCTTTTTGATTATTGTGATCTTTTACATAATGACTTCAATGATTACCTGTTTTGAGCACTTTTTCTTTTAAAAATTAATCTTTGTTTTTGTGATTTCATTATTTGAGTTGATATCAAGACTTTCTTTTCTGTGTCTTTGTGTTGTGTTGTTATCTGATGTTATTGATTTTCTCACCAAACAATTTTCTTTAGCATTTCTTGGAGCTTTGGTTTGGTTTTTGCAAATTCTCTAAGCTTGTGTTTATCTGTAAAAGTTTTAATTTCACCTTCATATTTGAGAGAGAGTTTTGCTGGATAAATGATCCTTGGCTGGCAGTTTTTCTCCTTCAGTGCTCTATATATGTCATCCCATTGCCTTCTTGACTGCATGGTTTCTGCTGAGTAGTCTGAACTTATTCTTATTGATTCTCCTTTGTAGGAGACCTTTCTTTTCTCCCTGGCTGCTTTTAAAATTTTCTCTTTATCTTTGCTTTTGGCAAGTTTGGTGATAATATGTCTTGGGAATTTTCTTTTTGGATCAATCTTATATGGGGTTCAATGAGCATCTTGGATAGATATCCTTTTATCTTTCATGATGTCAGGGAAGTTATCTGCCAACAGATCTTCAACTATTCTCTCTGTATTTTCTGTTATCCCTCCCTGTTCTGGAACTCCAATCACACGCAAGTTATTCTTCTTGATAGAGTCCCACATGATTCTTAGGGTTTCTTCATTTTTTTAAATTCTTTTATCGGATTTTTCTTCAGCTATATTGGTGTCAATTGCTTTATTCTCCAGCTCCCCCACTCTGCATTCCAATTCCTCGATTCTGCTCCTGTGACAGTTGTCTAAATCTGTAATTTTACTGTGAATCTTTTGGATTTCTGAATGCTGTCTCTCTATGGATTCTTGCAGCTTATTAATTTTTCCATTGTGTTCTTGAATAGTCTTTTTGATTTCTTCAACTGCTTTATCAGTGTGTTCCTTGGCTTTTTCTGTAGATTGCCTTATTTCATTTCTGAGGTCATCCCTGATGTCTTGAAGCATTCTGTAAATTAGTTTTTTATATTCAGCTTCTGGCAATTCCAGGATTGTATCTTCATTTGGGAAAGATTTTGATTCTTTAATTTGGGGAGTTTTAGAAGCAATCATGGCCTGTTCTTTATGTGGTTTGATATCGACTGCTGTCTCTGAACCTTCTATAAGATATTGTAATGATTTATTTTATATTTGCTCACAGAGTCTTATCGTTTTTTGTTTTCTTTCAATGTACATAGATGGGCTACTAGATTGCACTGTCTTGATTATAGTAGCCTTTGAATCACTTATGTTCTCTTACCAGCTGGTTTGGGCTCATACCAGATATATAAGTCTAAGAGTCCATTCACTATTCTTGAGTAGAACCTGATTTTGGGTGTCCATGTGTGTGGGGTAGACTGTCACCTATTCGCTTAGAGGAGAAGTAGTGACAGTTGTGTGCACCAGATTTTAGTAGCAGCAGGGGGTCACATTCCAGAGGGGGCAGGATGCTGATAGGCTTCCCCCAAGTGCCAGTGAGGTAGCTGTGTCTCTATTCCTAAAGCACTTTGGTGGGTGGGCTCTGCAGCTGTACCTTAGGCACCCAATGCATATATCTCTACAGATTGGTAGATGTCACTATCCTCAGTCCCCTATGGCAGGAGGTTAGGTGGATTGGATGGAGCTTCAGGCCTCAGTTCCCCCTGTGGGTCATTGAGGGCTCTGTTGAATAGGCAGAGATATGAGACCTGGGAAACTTGTCTTTCCAGTAATCTGCTAAAACAATTACAGTCAGATCACTATCAGAATTTCCTTTGTTCCCTGTAGGGATGAAAGCCCAAGACTGTGGATCACAAATGCTTGGCTGGAACTGGTTCTGTATTTTTAGTCTAAGTTCAGGAAGTCAGGGAAGGATTTTTCATTCCTGGGTTTTTTGTAGCTGCTTCTCTCAGGCCAGGAGAATGGGTTAGGGAAAGACAAAAAAAAAAAAAAAACAGAGCACTTCACTCCCTGGCCCAGGAAATTCCAATGTTAATGAAGCCGCCTGGGAAGGGGAGGGGAGGGATCAGATAAATAGGAGACAATACACCCAGGAATATAGACAAAGTTACTTATTTTGCTTGGGATCACTGTTTTATCTGAGATTCCCGAGGGGCGTGTTGACTGTGTGCGCTGGCTGGGTAGAGATTGCCCCCGATGTTCAGGCCCATGTCCTGTGCTTGTACAGTCCCAGAAGCCGTAATTTGTTCCTCCGCTCCCAGTCCAAAGCCTAGAACTAAGGTTCCCCGGCTGGGATGCTGCACTCCCGGCTCCAAAATCAGTCGCTGCCTCTCGGTGATTTCTCCTCCTGTCAGCCGTGTCGCTGCGCTGCTTTCGTGCACTGGCTGGGCTTACCCCGGGGTCACTTGAGGGGGCTAGGGCTGCTCCCTGTGTTTGCACCATCTCAGAATGCCGTGCTCAGCTCCCCTGCGCTCAGACCAAAGCCCGGTGCCAAGGTTTTCTGACTGGCCCTAGGCTCTGAAAACAGTTGCTGCTTCCCTGTGGTTGTTCATTCTCTCATTAGCCCCGTCAGTGTGAAGACTGCTTGTACTGGCTTAGACTCTACAGAGGTTACCCCAGGTGACTAGGGTTTAGGGTTGTGTCCCGTGCCTGCCCCACCTTAGCTAGCTGCAATCAGCCCTGCCACTTGGCACCAGGGAACCGCTGGGTCTCAAGGCTGTGGGGTGGGTCGCGGGTTCCAGAAGTGGTCGCTGGTTCAGGGGGCAACTTTTCGCTCACTGGTCACTCAGGTCAACTCTTTAAATCTGTGTTTGATGGTCAGGGTTTGTAGATTGTCATGTATGTGGTCGATTCACTTGTTTTTCCCAGTCTTTGTTGCAAGAGGGATCCGAGGTAGCGTCTGCCTAGTCAGCCATCTTGGCCCCACCTCAGTAGTCATCTTTTGTGATATCTTCCAAATCATAACAATTTCTCCTTGTACGGGAACTGCCTCTTAGTACAAAGCTGATGTCTCTACTCCACTCCCTCCCTCCCACTGAACTCAGAGAGTAGAGCCTCAAGAACGAAGGATTATTTGCAGGCCTTGAAGTCTAATTGAATTTTCACACTGGGATCAGTGACTCCTTTCTTCTTTCAGTTTTCTACTTTTGGGATGGAAATGTCTATCACTGTTACCCTATGTCTGTCCCACTACTGTATTTTGGAAGCAGAAGATTTGTTACCTAGTTTCACAGCTTCACATATGGAAAGAATTTTTGCCTCCTTATGGATCATACCCAGAATCTCACCCAAATCTTATTTAGATGATTTAGATGAAGAAATTTGGGATTTTGAGCTGATGATACTTAGATGATGTTTTGGATTTTCAGTTGATGCTCTAATGCATTGAACATTTTGGAGATGTTGGAATGGAGGTGAATGCATTTTGCACATGGGACAGACTTGGATCTTCAGGGGCAAAAAAAAAAAAAAAAAGCAATGTGTTGTAGACTAAATAGTGCCAGCCCACACACACATAAAAAAGAAATTCACACACAGCAAGGTCATAGAAGCTTCATAGACACATCCAAACTCCCTGCAGAACCAAATTACGGCACTGAGGGCTGGGGACCAGGGTCTCGGGGGACATCTAGCTCAATGGGCATAACGGTTTTTAAAGAAAATATTCTAAGTCCTACTTTGATGAGTAGCATCTGGGGTCTTAAAAACTTTTGAGCAGCTTTCTAAGATACTCCATTGTCTCACTACATCTGGAGCAAGGGAGAATGAAGAAAACCAAAGACACAAGGGAAAGATTAGTCCAAAGGACTAATGGACCACAACTACCACAGCCTTCACCAGACTGAGCCCAGCACAACTAGGTGGTGCCTGGCTACCACCACTGACTGTTCTGACAGGGATCACAATAGAGGGTTCCAGATAGAGCTAGAGAAAAATGTAGAACAAATTCTGACTCACAAAACCAAAGAACAGACTTACTAATCTGACAAAGATGGGAGAAACCCCAATACTGAAGTCATTTGTGAGGTTCACCCTTCAGCCAAAGATTAGACAGGCCCATATAACAAAATGAGACTAAATGGGCACACCAACCCAGGGACAAGGAGAAGAAGGCAAGAAGAGACAAGAAAGCTGATAATGGAGAACCCAAGTTTGAGAAGGGGAGAGTGTTGACATGTTCTGCAATTCGCAACCAATGTCACAAAACAATATGTGTAATAACTGTTTACTGAAAAACTTATTTTTTCTGTAAACCTTCATCCAAAGCACAATTTAAAAAAAATGTAAAAAAATAAATATATATGCTCACAACCTAATCTGTGGAAACTGTGAATGCTACCTCATAAGATAAAAGGGACTTTGCTGATCTGATTAAACTTCTTGAGATGAAGAAATTATCCTAGATTATCTGACTGGAACCTAAATGAATTCATACATATCCTTTATAAGGCCAGAAGGAGGTTTAATATGTACAAAAGAGAAGACAATCTGACCACTGACAGAGAGATTGGAGTGATGTGACCACAAGCCAAGCAATGCCAGCAGCTACCAAAAGCTGGAAGGAAGAACCTTCGTAATGTCCCCAGAGGGAGCACAGCTTGCCCAAATCTTGATTTCAGCACAGTAAATCTGATGTTGAACTTTTAGCCTCCAAAGTTATAGAGAAAATTTTCTGCTTTTTTAAGCCACCAACTGTATGGTAATTTATTACAACTGCCACAGGTAACTAATACAGATGTGGGCTGCACTTATTTGTACTGCATGACCCTGTCCAGACTAAAATAAATATGGCAGATATGGCCATCTGATCAAATTTTGCCCATTCAAATACTCTTTCCTAGGAACTTGGTATCAAACTAGGTAATTACCTTATAATTTCCCCATTAATGGATGTCTATTTTTTGGAAAACCCCCCAAAACCAAACCCGTTGCATTCAAGTTGATTTCGACTTATAGTGATCCTATAGGACAAAGTAGAACTGCCCCACAGAGTTTCCAAGGAGTGGCTGGTGGATTTGAACTGCCAGAGTTTTGGTTAGCAGCTACTAGGGATCCATGAATGTGGGAATGGTGACAAATATGCTGACAAATAAGCTATCATTTTGTCTGTGAAGATTTGATTGGATGCTTCCACAAATTTTAAGCCTCTGTGGGAGAAACAGCCCACATTGTACTTTTAAGGTGAAAGAAGATATATATTCTTGCTCAGCTTTCCAGAAAACTTAGATACAGCTATTACATTAGTGATGTTCAGTCAGCAAGAGATATACACAAGGATTTTTGAATCTGGAATTAAGGATTATTGTGACAATGGGGCTCTGGCACTTACTAACACTTTACAGTAGCAAAGTGGCAAAGATAGGTGGCAATATCCAGTGTCCAATACTGGTGATATCACAGCCCAAAGTATGGAATCTCACGTTAAATGGCAGTGCCAGTGGTAGCCTCACCAAATCAACTCAGCTGTTGGTCTGCCTATAGCTTGAACCGTGTATCTGTGTTTGTTTCTGCTTCTGTCCCGAGTCCCTTCTGCCAAGCTTCTCAAAGCTTTCACAAAGAATCCAATGTATTTCCCACTAAATGTTCTTTCTTTGTGCGAGTAGGAATCTAGGTTGATGCAAGAGATATGGGAAGCCATGTAACACTTTCTTTACTATATGGGGAGCGGGGAAGGGGGGAACTGTACTAACTGAAAAGAATGAACTATTTGTGAAAAAATAATAGAGGCAAATGTCTGAAAAAATCCTTTTCCATTTTCTGGCATTAGTCCCTTTTTTAGGTACATTTTCTCTTTTGAAGTGAGAATTCTTGTAAAAACTCCCCACCTTTTTATTTTTAAGCTAGTTTTTTTTTTGTTGGTTTCCATTATTGGTATTCAGAATGTGGTGAACACTATGTATTTCAAATCTTAATTAGAAATATAGTTATAATTATAGAAATATAGTTATCACTATAGAAATATAGTTATCAGTTTATAGTACAATTTTAAGAAATTTTATTTACCTAGTAAGTCAAAGGGCTAAAATATATTTTATTTAAAGTATATTTACTTATGTTTAAAATTAGCAAATTGTTCTGCAAGTGCCTAATGATTTTATTGTATGGAGAATCTACGTTTTTTCTAAAAAAATAGAAATCTTCAGTTCTTTAGTCAAATCCATTAAAATAAATCTTAAAAAGCTGTACTTTTTATCTTTTTAATAGTTTTGTAATTCTTATCTGTGATGTGATATTATGCTATGATGCTTTACATAATTATGATGATATTATATAAAGTGTGATACTATATAGTACTGGTATGAAATGGTCTATTATAATAATATTTTATAGGGAGTTATTCAAACCAAAAAACTAAACCCACTGCTGTCGAGTCAATTCCGACTCATAGCGACCCTGTAGACTCAGGTATAACTCGGCATAGTTATTGTCTTAGTCATCTAATGCTGCTATAACAGAAATACCACAGTGGATGGCTTTAACAAAGAGAAGTTTATTCCCTCACAGTACAGGAGGCTAGAATTCCAAATTTAGGGCACTGGTTCCAGGGGAATGCTTTCTCTCTGTTGGCTCTGGATCTGTTGGCTATAAGGGAAGGTCCTTGTGATGCATCAGTCTTTTGTTGGCCTGGGAGCATCTCAGCACAGGAACCTCAGGTCTAAAGGACGAGCTCTGCTCTCAGTGTCATTTTCTTGGTGGTATGAGGTTTCCAGCTCTCTGCTTGCTTCCCTTTCCTTTCATCTCTTGAAAGATAAAAGGTTGTGTAGGCCACACCCCAAGGAAGCTCCCCCCACATTGGATCAAGGATGTGACCTTGCAAGGGTGTTACAATCCCTCCCTAAGCCTCTCTAACATAAAATTACAATCACAAAATGGAGGACAACCACAGAATACTGGGAATTATGGCCTAACCATGTTGATTTTTTGGGGACACATAATTCAATCCATGACAGTACAGATTATTTTAGACTTAATTTTTTTCCTTGACATAATTATTTATCAAGTAAAAATTATGTTCAAATAAAATAAAGGTCCCTGTATGGGAGGGATATATTTAGATAACAGCTATACAAAAAATTCATAGTAGCATGTTATCATTTTAGAATTATGAGTATTAAAAAGATTTGGCTCAATAGTTTTATTTTAAATTGAGGTTAGATGTTGAAAATGAACAACAATACAACTTACATGTTTAGTATTATCATAGATAACTTAGCTAATAAGTATTTCATTAATACATAACAGAAAAAGTTCAAATTTTAAAAGCCCAAATATACACAATAATTACGTTAATGTCTGGTTTTGGTGGTGGTCTCTGTATGTTTGTGTGTGGAAGGTAGTATGTGCATGTGTGTGTGTTTGCATGTGTGCACATCATATTTAAAATGAAACGTAATAAAGGAAATAAATGTTCTTTCCAGAAATGCAGTATTTTTTACTTTATACAAATCACTCGAATACATGAAAATGTATGAAATGAGATTTAAATGTAGACCTGTTTGATTTGAATCATGATAGAAAAGTCTCCGAGAATGAATTTAACTGACAATGTCATGCACTTGCCAACTGACTTGGCTATGCATGTTGAAGTGGTGATCATCTCCTCTAACAGTGATGGACAGGCATAATGCTAAACAGTTCTAACAGGAGTTGAATGCAGTTGTTGCCGACTATCTAGACTTTAAATTTCATTGCATAATGATATTTACATATTTGCAAATACCACGGAGATGCGTCCTGAGTTTCCTATGTGCCTCTTTTGCTTGTAGGTAATATTTCTTGAAACAACTAAAATAAATATTATTTGTTTTCTACCTTGTAAAGACTTGACAATTCGTACTAGTTAATCAAAATGTTTTGTTTTTCTAAATTATCTGGTACAATTTTCACACAGAAGTGAAAATGAGCTAATGATTTTGTGACATTTTAAAATCCATTAATTAAAAAAAAAATACATTACAGCCTTTAAAAATGTTGTTTCATCAAAATAACATTAAAAATAAATAGGAAATGGAATATAAAGGAATAAACATGAAAATAGCTAATTAAGATTTATTCTACAAAATAATGGCAACATTTGGATTCCATGAAATCTGTAAAAATAATGGAATTTAATCTTACAATATTTTTTTTTTAATAATATTTTATTGAGATTTTGGTGAAAGTTTACACAATAAGGTAGGTTCCCATTTGACTATGTCCACACAAATTCTTCAGTGACATTAGTTGCATTTATCACAATGTGTCAGCTTTCTCTTTAACTGTGTTCTGTTTGTTCCATTTTTAGGACTCTAGTTTTCTTGTCCCCTTTTATGCTCATCTTTGCTTTTGAATAGTTGCTGATCGTTTGGTCTTATATGGGTGGTTTTTACACAGAGCTCTGATCTTATGGGTAATATCCTTTGTTTTGTCTGTCACCACTATTTAGCTAAAAGAAGATCTCAGAATAGGCTCGGTTCTAGGTTTAAAGAATGTCTCAAGACGATAGTCTTAGGGATCTCTGTGTTCTGTAGTGTTCCTGTTTGTCTGGCTTTTTTTTTTTAATAGAAATTTGAGTTTCGCTCCACATTTTTCTCTCATTCTGTTCGGGACCATCTATTGTGACCTCAGTCAGAAAGGTCAGTGGTGGTAGCCAGGCATCATCTAGTTCTTCTGTTCTTAGGCAGATGAGGTTGTGGCTTGTGTAGACCTGATTCTTCTCTGAGCTTTTGGTTATCTTCTTACTGTTTTGCTCCTGCCTAGTAGAGACCTGTAGTTGTGTTTGATTATGTCTGTGGACTATCCATATGTATTTCTTCAATGAACGTATGTGCCTGAACTCACATATGTGTATTTACATGTGCCTGTAGATGCTTTGGAAACCTTGACGGCATAGGGGTTAAGAGTTGGGCTGCTAACCAAAAGGTCAGCAGTTCAAATCCACCAGGCACTTTTTGGAAACCCAGTGGGGCAGTTCTATTCTATCTTATAGGGTCGCTGTGAGTCAAAATTGATTCAGCAGTGGGTTTATAGATACTTCAGGAAACCCTGGTGGTGTAGTGGTTAAGTGCTACAGCTGCTAACCAAAAGGTGGGCAGCTCAAATCCACCAGGTGCTCCTTGGAAACTCTATAGGGCAGTTCTACTCTAACATATAGGGTCACTATAAGTTGCAACCAACTCAACAGCAATGGGTTTGGTTTTGGTTTTGTAGATACTTCTGGAGCTCTGGTGGCACAGTGGTTAAGCATTCGGCTGCTAACCAAGAGATCTGCAGTTCATATCCACCAGCTGTTCCTTGGGAACCCTATAAGCTAGTTCTACTCTTTCCCATAAGGTCGCTATGAGTCAGAATTGAACCCATGGCAGTGGGTTATTTTTATTATTATCATTTTTTTATTGATACTTCTGTCTGTCTCACCTATTACACATCTCTACCTATTTGTATACCAGTACCCATCCATACGTGCTCACTCATTTTTACTTTGGTTGTGCTGTGCTCACTACATTTACATTCAGTGGCACTTTACCCATCACTGAAAAAATTAATAAATAACAAGTCTTTGCCATCTAAAACGTAATTTCCCCTCCCCTCCTCTCCCTGGTAACCACCAATGAACACTAGTCTCTTTCTATATATAACCCCAAAACCAAAAACCAAACCCACTGCTGACGCGTCGATTCCGACTCATAGTGACCCTATAGGACAGAGTAGAACCGCCCCATAGAGTTTCCAAGAAGAGCCTGGCGGATTAGAACTGCCGACCCTCTCTCTCTCTCTCTCTCTTTCTTTCTTTATCTGTTCTTATCTCCTATATGGTCACTATGAGTCAGAATAGACTCAAAGGCAACAGGAACGCAACAGGTTTTGTTTTGTTTTCAGCATGTGTACCTAGGAGTGGGATTGCTGGATCGTAGGATAGTTCTATTTGTAGTGTTTTGAGAAACCCTCATACCATTTCCCATAGTGATTTTCCATTTTACAGTTCCACAAGCAGTAGATAAATGCTCCAATCTCCCTATACCCTCGCCAACATTTGTTACCTGTTTTTTTTTTTTTTTAATCAATGCCGTTTTAACTAGGTTAGATGGTATCTTGCTGCAGCTTTGATTTGCATCTCTCTAATGGCTAATGATTGTAAACATCTTTTCATATGTTTGTTGCCTCTTGTATGGTCTCTTTGCTGAAGGTTCTGTTCATATTCTTCACTCATTTTGTGGTTGAATTGTTTGTCATTTGCTTGTTGACTTGTAATTTTCTATAGATTTTAGAAATTAGACTCTTACTGGTTGTTTACTATTTTAATGAGGTCTTTCAATGAGCAAATATTTTTAATTTAATTTTGATCAGGTCCCATCTATCTATTTTGTCTTCTTCTGTTTGTGATTTGTTGTTATGTTTGTTATCCCATTTTTACAAAAGATTAGGTTCCATAGTTTTCTCCCAGAAACTTTAAAGTAAAGTGATCCATCAGAACACAGAAAATATTGAACAATATCACACTCGAGTAAAATTTTGCTGAAGATCATTCAAAAGCGCTTGCAGCAGTACATTGTCAGGGAACTGCTAGAAATTCAAGCTGGATTCAGAAGAGGTCATGGAACGAGGGATGTCATTGCTGATGTCAGATGGATCCTGGCTGAAACCAGAGAATACCAGAAAGATGTTTACCTGTGTTTTATTGACTATGCAAATGTATTCTACTGTGTGGATCCTAACAAATTATGGATAACATTGCAAAGAAGTGGAATTCCAGAACGCTTAATTGTGCTCATGAGGAAACTGTACTTGGACCAAAAGGCAGTCATTTGAGCAGAACAAGGGAATGCTGAATGGTTTACAGCCAGGAAAGGTGTGCATCTAGGCCGTACCCTTTTACCATACTTATGCAATCTGTATGTCTAGTAAATACTCTGAGAAGCTGGACTATATGAGGAAGAACTTGGCATAAGGATTGAAGACTGGTTAACAACCCGTGATATGCAGATGACACAGCCTTGCTTACGGAAAGTGAAGAGGACTTGAAGCCCTTACTGGTAAAGATCAAAGACCACAGTCATCAGTATGGATTACACTTCAATGTAAAGAAAACAAAAATCTCACTACTGGACCAATAAGCAACATCATCGTAAACAGAGAAAAGATTGAAGTTGTCGAGGATTTCATTTTGCTTGGATTCACAATCAACACTCATGGAAGCAGCAGCTGAGAAATCAAATAACACATTGCTTTAGGCAAATCTGCTTTGAAAGATCTCTTTAAAGAGTTAAAAAACAAAGATGTCACTTTAAGGACTAAGGTTGTTGATTTTGCATATATGTCCTTAATTACGTTAAGAAATTTTCCTTCTATTCTATATGTCTCACATACTTTGGACATGTTAGCAGCGGTCAGTCCCTGGAGAAGAACATCATGCTTGGTAAAGTAAAGGGTCAGTGAAAAAGAGGAAGACCCTCAATGAGATGAACTGATACAGTGGCTGCAACAATGGGCTCATGTATAACAAGGATTGTGAGGATGGCGCAGGACTGGGCCTTGCTTCCTTCTGTTGTACATGTGGTCACTATGAGTCAAAATTGACTGGTTGGCACCTAACAACAACATTCCTATTTTGCTGAGAGTTTTTGTCAGGAAAGTGTGTTGAATTTTATCAATTTCCTTTTCTAAATCCACTGATTTGATCATATCGTTCTTTTCTTGTATTACTTATGTGGTGGGTTATATTGTTTGATTTTCTAATGTTGAAACACCATTTTAATCCTGGTATGAATCCCACTTGATTGTGGTGTATTTTTTTTTTTTTTTTTTGATATGTTTCTGAAGTCTGTTGGCTAGAATTTTGTGGAAAAATTTTGCCTCTATGTTCATAAGTAAGTGATTTTGGTCTGAATTTTTCTTACTTTTTGTGATGCCTTTGCCTGGTTTAGGTATCAGTGTTATCCTGTCTTCATAGAAAGATTTTGGTAGCTTTTCTTCTATATTTTTGAAGAGATTAGTGATAACACTTCTCTGAATGTTTAGTAGAATTCTCCAGGGTAGCCATCTGAGCCTGCTTTTTTTTTTTTTTTTTTTTTTTTTGGCAGTTCTTTTTAATGACACCTTCAATTGCTTCTTTTGTAATAGGTCTGGGCCTGTTTAAATATTCTAGTTCTGAGTTACTTTGGGTAGGTAATGTGTTTCCAAGAATTTGTCCATCTCATCTAGGTTTTCAAATTTGTTGGAGTGCAAGTTTTCATAGTAATTAGTTGTAATCTTATAAATCTATTGGATTGATTATAATGTCGTCAGTTTCATTTTGTAATTTGGTAATTTGCCTCTTAAGGTTTTTTTTTTTTTTTTCTTTTGTCGGTCCAACCAGTGGCTTGTCTCTTTGTTGTTCCTTTCAAAGAACCACCCTCTGGATTTGTCGATTCTATTGTTTTTCTGTTATGTTTATTTCTGCCGTGGTCTTTATTATTACCTTTTTTGTGATAGTTTTTGGCTTCTTTTGCTCTTGCTTTTCCATATTTTCTATTTGTCTGTTTAAATTAATGATTTTAGATCTTTCTTCTTTTTTACTGTTATGAATTTCCCCCTGAATACTGCTTTTGCTGTGCCCCAAAGGGTTTGATATATTGTGTTTTCATTGTCGTTTGATTCTAGGGCTTTTTAAGTACCATTTTTCTATCACCCAATAGTTTTTTGGTAGTGTATTATTTAGTTTAAACACACACACACATATATGCTTTTTTATATATTTGTTTTACATATATATGTATATATATTTTATGTATCTGTTAGGTTTTTTTATATATCCATTAGGTCCAATTGGCTTATGGTTTTATTTAAGTTCTCAGTGTCCTTAGTGATCTTTTTTTTAGATGTTCTGTCTTTATTTGAAAGTGGTGTGCTGAAGTCCCTTACTATTATTGTAGAGTTGTCTATTTCTCCTTTCATATTAATTAGTATTTGTTTCATGTGTTTTGGTGCATGTATTTATAATTGTATGTCTTCTTGCTGGATTGACCTTTTTATTACTGTGTAATGTCCTTCCTTGCAGAAACCCTGGTGGGGTAGTGGTTAAGTGCTATGGAATCCTCCAGGCGCTCCTTGGAAACTCTATGGGGCAGTTCTACTCTGTGATATAGGGTCGCTATGAGTCAGAATTGACTCGACAGCAGTGAGTTTGGTTTTGTTTTTTTTTGGTCCTTCCTTACGTCTTGGAATAGATTTTGATTTCAAGTCTATTTGATCTGATATCACTATGGTCATCTGTGTTCTTTTTTGTTTACTGTTCACGTGGAATATTTTTCTCCATCCTTTTATTTTTAGTATGTTTGTGTCCTTATGTCTAAGGTGTGTTTCTTGTAGACTGGAAAAGGATGAGTCATGTTTCTTTATCCATTCTACCATTCTCTGCCTTTTACATGGGGGCTTTTAGATAATTTACATTTAAGGTTATTACTGAAAGTGAAGTGTCTAACTCACTTTTTTTTTTTTTTTTTTGGTGGGGATTTCATATCTTCTTTGTATTTTATCCTGATTTTTCTGTTTTTGTTTGCTTGGGCTGCTTTCTTGTGATGAGATATTTTGCTTTCTTCTGAAAGTTTTTTCTTTGTGATTTCTTAGTGATTACCATGTATATATTACATTATACAGTTTATAATTGCAGCAATGTTTAACATATAAACAACAGTTAACCTAAAACTTTAACATAGTAAATCTATTCCTCATATGTTACTTCCTCCCCTTTTTCTGTTGGTCTGTCTCCATTAACATCAATATACAACCTATATTTCCTAAATTTGAGTCTATTTCTTAAACTTGTATTGTTTGAGGGATTTAATTATTGAGTATATATCCTGAAAATCTCATACACTTGGTCCTTATGATTGCCTATGTTGTTGCATTTTTTTGAAGATCTCTCTCTCTCTCTCATTATTTATTTATTTCGTTTGTATTGAAATGAGTGTTATTTAATACTCTTGCCTTTCCATTTGAATTACTCCCTTTAGTAACACTTGCAAAGCTGATCTGTTAGTGGAAAACTCCAAGAGCTTCTATTAGTTTAGAAATGTCTTAACTTCCCCTTAGTTTTTGAATGACGACATTGCTGACTAAAGAATTTTTGGTTGGCAATTGTTTTTGTTCAGTATTTTGTATATGTCACTCTGTTGTCTGCTGGCCTCTAGAGTTTCTGGGCAGATGACTGCACTGATTTTTATGAAAGACCATTTTTATGTTATGTTTTGTTTTTCTCTTGCTGCTTTCAGAATTCTGTCCATGTCTTTGGTTTTCAAGAATTTTATTAGGATATGGCACAGAGTTAATCTTTTTGTGTGTCTTCTTATATGGGTTTGTGTAGCTTCCTGAATTTGCAGGCTTGGTTCTTATTCAGATCTGGGAAATTCTCTTTGATTATCTGTTGGAAAATTGTTTCTATGCCTTTATTGTTGTCATGGTGCTCTGGGATTCCAATAATTCTAATGTTAGATTTCTTAATTGAATCCCATATTTCCTTTTTTTGGTTTGTTCACTTTTCTTTGTTCTTTTCTCTTGTTTCTCTTGAGACTTGACAAGTTCAGTTATTTTGTCCTCTATTTATTTATACTATTTTCTGTCTGTTCTACTCTACTGTTGAGTATTTCTCCCTGTTTTCCTAATTCGTTTGCCTTATTTTTCACTTCCAGTAGTTCTGTTTTTTTTTTTTTTTTTATGTTTTCAATTTCCTTGTTGAGTGTCTCATTTTGGTTCTCCATTTGTTTCCTGAACTCTTCTAGTTTGTTTTCTGTGAACTTTTTTTTTAACCATATTTAGCCCCGTAGTCTGAAAATGATCAATTCCTTACCTTTGTCTTGCCTTCATAGGAGAAATTTTCTCTCTTCATGTTTTGCTTTTGTTTGGTCCTTCTTTTCTTATGATTTTGTGTGTTTTACTATTTTTTGTTGGACCTGGGCCATTTTGCTATCTTTTTTTTTTTTTACTTTAAATTTTGTACTCTGGTTTTTGTTTAAAATTTTCTGATTTGGCACCCTGTTCGTGCACCATCCAAGCACCTGGCTGCCAACTGAAAGGCTGGAGTGCACACCCCCCAGCCACAGCAGTCCATCTCCACAATGTCTCACAGCCCTGGAAATCCCACATGACAGCTCCATTCTGCCCCACAGGATCTCAATGAGTCAGAATCAACCCAGCAGCAGTGGGTTTGGTATCTTCTTCTGAGATTCCTTAGAGGGCACTCTTATCTTTATGTTTTTTTTTTGGTGCTGATTCAGGAGTTCTGGATGCTTGACCTTTGGAATTCAATATGCATGTATGGGACGGGGTGGGGGAAATTCAGTTGGTCACAGACACTGGTGTAAACAGTGGAGCTTGACTTTCTTGTGGCAAAGAGGGGGGACTTTCTATGTCTTTCCCTCACAGTCACCCCTGTACACTCCCATGGTGTCCTGCTGTCTTGTGAATAGTCATCTCAGAAGCCAAATTTGTCTGTGTGTGAAGTTCAGATAGACTTTTAAAGACTAATACTTTTTAAAAAAATGGCATAAATAATTTGCCAGAAGTAAAATAACTATTGAGTGGCCTAGAAGCTCATATTGTCTGGTTAGAACCTTTTCATTTCAACATGTTATATATTAAAGTATATCAGATTGTTGATGAATGAGGATGGATTTTTATGCATTCGTCTCCCTTATAGATCAGCAGTTGCCACAGAGACTAGACTAATTGAATTGTTGGACTGAGGGATCCTGCCTCTAAGCAGCCCTGGATGGGCACTGCCAACGTTTGTGCCAGTAAGTCTCTTCTATTTTTTTGAGTTGCCATGTTTTATAATCTCCCATAGAATCCTATTGGGTTGCTATGAGTTGGAATTGACTCGATGGCACTGGTTAGAATCCTTGTAGTTTTATTTTTACGTGTGTTAATAAATATAATCAAAATGCAGTCCTGTAGCTTGACTGTTCAATACCTCTGTTCTCATTACTGATGTGTTGATTTCACAATTTGTACTCCAATAAAACAGTATAATTTCCATCATTTTTTCAACTATTGAGCTATTTTAATGTAGTTTCCAATAATGACAAAACATATACCTTCAGGGTCTTAATTACTTCATTTAATTTTAAGCTCTTGAAAGGTAAAATCATTGTCTTATTTAGCTTTATGTTTGTAAATTCGACACAGTATCTTCAAAGCAAATGATAACCCATGAATGTTTTTAAATTGAAGTTAAGAGATAAATAAATAAATAAATAAAATGAGTAATAAAAATAAATATTCAAAATTAATGATTAATTCTTTTCTAAGATTGATGGATAAGTGATAATTTTACAAAAAACATATTAAGTAAGAACAACATTTATTTTCATTGAAGGAATACTTATATAAAATGACATTTATTCATTCTTACTGTGAAGTCAACAGTGTAAAGAGAAACACTCTGCTTTCCATAAAGGATAATCAAATTTTGCTATGTAAATTAGTTATATAAGGCTTTGAACTTTAAAAATATAAAAAAAAAAATTAATTTGAAATAATTTATGTATTTCTGCATTGAATTTTTTTTATCTGTTGCCAAAGGCCTTAAAATCAAAACCAAACCAGTTGCCTTCTAGTCAATTTTGACTCATGGAGACTATGTGTTACAGAGTAGAACTGGTTCATAGGATTTTCTTGGTTTTAATCTTTACAGAGAGGACCCTGGGTGGTGCAAGCAGTTTACGATCTGTTGCTAACCTAACAACTGGTGGTTTGAACTCGCCCAGAGCCACAATGAAAGAAAGGCCAAGCGAATGGCTTCCATAAAGATTATAGCCAAGAAAACCCTATGGAACAGCTCTACTCTGTAACTCATGGGGTTGCCGTGAGTAGGAAGCTGATTCAATGGCACTAAAGACAAGGACACCAACAATCTTTAAGAAGGCAGTTGCAAAGCCTGTTTTCTGGGGCGCCGCTGAGTGAGTTCAATGCTACCTTTAGGTTAATAAACAAGGCAAACCGTTTGTACCACTCAGCCACTTTGTAGAGGGCCTTATATGTGGGAAAGGAAATATGAGTTTATCATTTCAGGTGGGAAACTATTATCACCACAGAACTACTTTGGGAACATTTTTAGACAAGAAAAAGACACTAATTACAATGGTGTCAAGACAAATCTCACCAAGAGAGGTCAAAATAACGGAATTAGGGTTATATAAAGGCTCCTGTCATTGGGCCTGTTTGGCTTTTACAATTTAATGGTATAAATTCCAACTGATTGTCTATGTTTGACTGTAATATAATCTGATACAAACCGAATTCTCCCTGGAATCCTCTGAAAGCAAACTTTTGTTACTGCCTCATTAATAAATATGTCTTCCCCCAAAGGAAAAGGACAGTACTTTGATTTGAACCATAACTCTATGCAAGACAGCAGTTGCCAAAGTGGAATTTTGCATGAAGGAAACATGGGAACTCTGTACTATTTTGCAACATCTTGGGAGTCTAAAATTGTTTCAAAATGAAAGCTAAAAAAAAAGACATGGGAAAAATCCTAAGCAGCCACATGTTCTCAAGTGCTCAAATTTTAACTTAGCTGATGCACAAAAGGGGGATGCCTGTTTAAAAGAAACAAAAACATGTTTGGAGCTGTAGCATTTTCTAAGAAGAAATACTTATTTTTTTCCATTAAGTTATTAATACACATATGTTTTCAATATCACTTTTGTGTTGTTGTTACTTGCCATCAAATTGATGCCAACTCATGGCAGTCCCTTAAATTTTCAATACACATAATTTCATTCCTCATAAAATCACTTTCTTGACAAAATATAAAAGAGCTGCAATATATACTTTTAAGTGGAGGTTATTATAATGACTATGTGTGGATTATTATCACTCAAACATATTCTGGCATTATAATTTCCACTTACTGAAAGTTGAGTTCTTGTTTTTTCTTTAATTGCCTTTTCTTACAAATTTCTATTTCTGAGTGACTAATAATTTCCCATTACACATACATTTTTAAACAGAAAATTTTTTGTAAGAGAATTGAGACTCCTCCACGAACCTTTTCGAAGATACTGAAAATGCGTTACTAGAGTAACATTACAAATGGAGAATAATAACATATATCAAAATTTCCCAATTTATGAAAAATAAACACTTAACAAATACCCTCAAATACATTATTAATGTGCAGATCATGAACCAGGCAGTATGACTACTTGAACTAAATATTCCACATCAAAAAATCTCTCGTAACTTGATTTAAGCAATATTTGAATAATGATTTGAGTGGTCATGGCATTTTGCTCCCTGGATGAAAGGCAGTCCCCATTTCTTATTTTATTTCTCATAGTTGCAAGTGAAATACCTGGCTTCCAACAAGAAAATGCCAGTAACACTCAGTGAGTGAGACATTTCATGTGCGAAAGAACCTTATGTAATTCCCTCAGAATAATTCTATCAACTTTTAATGTTACAATGGTAGCTTTTATGATAAAAGTGAAGATTTTAGTGAGCATTGGTGGGTTTCTAGCGTCATATTTTTTTGCTCTAAAACTGTCAACATACCTTGAGAAAGATATTTTTGCTGTGTTGTTTTCACAGTCAGTTGCCAAGACTTATTTGAATCTAATGTACTGTAGGAAAGACTTTCTGCACTGTTAAATAGCTTCATTTATGATGACATCTAGTAAGTTGTATTTATTTAGTAATCCTAAATTTCTAATATATTTTTCTTCAAAACTGCAAATCATCATAAATATTCTTCACTTAAATGCTTACATTGCTTTTCTAATTCCTTATATCATTAGGTCTCAACACAGTCACTAAAAAATATCTAAAAGTCTGATCTAACAAAATCACTGTTAATCATTTACTTTGTGCTGGATGGACATAAACTAACAATATTTTGTACAATCAAGAAGTACTGATAAAACTTCTTATAGACAGTAGAATAAAAATAAGTTAATATTAGAGAAATACTGAGTAATTAAAATGTGTAGTTATAAATCAGTATTTTTTAATTGCATGTATTAGTGTCAACATTTTTTGAGAATCCAAATTCATTTAATATAAAATAATTAGGGTTGAGTGTTACTTACATGTTTATTTTGTGTGTTTTCATATTTCCAATGAAGATAAAACATGTTTCTTATTTCTTAAAGAAATCATATTTGTAATTTTCTAGCTGGAAAAATTATCTAAAATAATGTAGGTTGGTAAATACATCAGAAAAAATATAGAATTCATAATTGCTTATAATGGTCAAAGGTCTTATATTAAATGTTTGTTTATAGGAAATGTATTGCTGGCAGATGAGTGTTTTTGATGGTTTAATGATTGCTAAGAAAAATGGTAAATATGCCATAAGTAATGGCAATACAAACTAAGGACATTGTGCTTAGTTCACTTGCCCACAGCTAGGTTTGCCCTTTATAGTTGACATATCAAGTTCAATGGACACTTTTTCTGTGATGTGAATGAACTACCAATGAGAATAAACATAAAGATCATGTTTTGGCACTTAATGAAAAAAAAAAGAAGAAGAGGGAATCCTGGCTGTGCAAAAAATGAAATCCCTACTTAATTTTGATTCATTCAGTAATGGACCAGGTGCTGGTCAACAGGAATTTGTGTTACGTTAATTGGTAGCAGGCAGTGCTGCTCCCTAGGCACTCGCTAATGATGCGTGGACAGCTGAATATGCCCTCCAGTTCCTTTATAAATGTACAAAAAGGTTTCTCTTAGAGGATTGTCTCTAGTAATGTTCTATGTTCATATAATGGCCCTTTTAACCTTTCATCTAATTCTTTCATACCTTTAAAATGGTTACTGTTTGATTCTTAGGGCAAAGAGAGCTCCAAATAGACGGCTTTTTTCTTAGGTGGTTCTGAGGAGTTGTGTAGAAATGGCAACTGGCAGGAATCAATGCGTGTCAAAAGATCTGTGACCTCAGACTGGAAAACCTAAGAGTCTGATAATGCCAATCGTTGCTCAGAATGTGGAACAAGTGAAATGTCTACACACTGCTGGTGGGAAAGCAAATCTGCATAAATGTCAATTGGGCAATTACTCGTTAAAGATGAAAATAACCAGCTCCCAAGAAATTCTACCCCTTTTACTAGAGAAACTGTCATATTCTCTACGTCCAAGGAGATATTGGATGACAAGCAATGTTTGGAGCTTTCTTGTTTTTTAATATCAGAATTGAAAACAACTTAAGTCTTATGAAATTAAGAAAGCACAGCCACACGCATCAGCAAAGCTGAACCTCACAAAATTAATACTGAGAACATCAGCAGGTTATGTATATAAATACATACTGTATGAAACCATTTATACACAATTTCTAAAGGTGTAAAACATTATTATATGTTTAAGAAGATGCTTATAGTGTAAAAACTTTCTGGAATTGCTTGAAAATGATTCAGACTTTCTGCTGGCTGTTTCCTCTGGTTGGGAAAGAACGTGATTTGGTTGGGGAAGTGTGTATAGAAAGGAAGGAGCCCTGGTGGCTCAATGGTTAAGTGCTTGGCTGCTAACCAAAAGGTCCATGGTTCTCAGAGGGAGAAAAGTTGTGGCCGGTGATCTGCTGGTTGTAAAGATTACAGCCTGGGAAACCCTATAGAGTGGTTCTATTCTGTTCTATAGTGTCTTTACAAGTCGGAATCAACTTGAAGTCACCTCACAAAAGCAACTGTGCCAGTACAATAATTCTGAATCTGATAGGCAGGCAAACAAGTGTTTGGTACATCTGAAAACTTTCTCAAATATATTTGCTAAAAACGTTTTCTGATCATTTAGAGCAATGGCTTTCTTATCTCACTGCCAGAGACTTTGAGTGCTTTTTGTCTTTTTACTGATCACAGTCACCCTGCCTTCGACTTGTTTAACAAGCAATTGCCCTTTCTTTCATTTTCAGGCTAGTTGCACTTAGTATATATGTGATTTATAATTTATTTTAATAGTATTTCAATCATTTATAGATGTGTGTACTTTTGCTTTGTTGGAACGGTTGTTAAGAGCTTGGCTACTAACCAAAAGTTTGGCAGTTCGAATCCACCAGTCACTCCTTGTAAACCCAAATGGGGCACTTCTGTCAGAAATGACAGGACGGCAACTGTTTTGGATTGTATTTAGAAACTGTATAAATCCAACAATAAGATATATAGGAGCCCTGGTGGTGCAACGGTTAAAGCTCTTGGCTACTAACTGAAAGGTCGCTGGTTAGAACCTATTAGCCACTCTGTGGGAGAAAAGACCTGCCAATTTTTTTCCAGTAAAGTTTACAGTTCTACTCTGTCCTACAGGGTTGCTATCAGCTGGAATTGACTCAACAGCATCCAACAGCAACAACATGAGATACATAGCTTATTAAGTATATATATATCATTTATTTTCCATGCAATGTAAAATATTTTAATAATTTTTTCCAGAGATTTTTGTTTTCCTTACCTCCCTTGTTCTCTCTCTCCTTCCCCTTTCTCTTCCTTTCAACAATATGGAAAATATATGCTAAGAAGGATAGGCTTTAGAGAAACGCAAATTTGCATCAAATACTAGCTCAATAATTTCATAGATGTTTAGTGTTGGGATAATTACACGACCTCAGTGAACTTGAATTCCTTCTTCCCTTTCTTCAAATGTATCCTGAGGATCAAGGAGAAAATGAACATACAGCTGCTAATACAAGAGCAGACATTTTTCTTTGGATTATTTTTACTTTTATCCCGTAAAATCAATGGTGGCATTATTGTATAAGAACATAATTGAGCCAAAACTATAAATTTAGGATTATAAGAATTAATTTTACTTGTCTTAATTTAAAATTTGCCAATATGAATTTGCCTGTTGTAAAATGTGAACATAGTAATTCATTGGAAAAACTTGGGGATATGATTGTAATTAAAATTATTTTTTAATCTGAACTTTATTTTACTTCTTATCATTCTCTAATACACTTCTTGCAAGCGGGAAGTTTCATTTTGTATATTAAAACTATCATTTAAAAAAAAAAAACCTTGCTTTTCTATGCTTTCTTTGTTGAGTGACTATTGACTAAACTAAAACAACAAATGCATTAAAAAGTCTGCCTGCTTCAACATAGACTTTATAAAATTTATTGGAAGTTATGATCTCACATACTGCTTCATTCAGGCAGGCAGATAACATGGTAGGCCCTCTACTCTGTCACTTTGTTAAAAAATATAAGATACAAAGTAGAGTAAATCAACCTTTGTGCTCAAAAAGCGCATGCTCTATTTTGAACATCAAATTGACATATCTAGGAAAGATGACCACCAAATCATGCCCTCAGAATAAAATAAATCATGACTATAAGATGATTTTGAGACTAAAACAGTGATTATTACAGGAAAGCTCATAGTTCTCTTAGGATGCTGTAATATAACACCATTTATTCAAAATATGAGTTCTATTCAGGGATTTTTGCCTGTCCTATTTCTTTTTTGTCTGTCTGTAGGACCTACAAAAGTGGCTGGTATGAAGTGAATGAATGAATGAATTTATCTATTTTTGTGCTAGAATTACTTTTTTTTTTTTTTTTAGGACTTTAGAATGCTTTGCTAACAGGAGAAATTCAAAATAATTTTATTCTTTGCAAAGGTTGCTAGGTACTTTTTCATATTCAGTCTTTTAAAAAAAATTCATACTCTTTTTCAATTGTCCAGAGGTTTACATTATGATTGCAATTGAAATTGTACTTTATTTTTAAGTTAACCTGAAGCTTGCTATACTCTCAGCACTGTTTTAGTACCTTTTTTTTTTGTTCATTAAATACTTAAAACAGCCCTGTGAAATATGCACTGTTATTTTTCTGTGTTATACCTGAGGACATTCAGAGGCAAATAAATCTTTAAAAACTCTCCTCTTGGTGTAGATTGAAACAAGATTTTTGAACCCATGAAGTTTCTCTTCAGAGCTTGTGTTCATAACCATCACACTATCTTTTCCCCATATAGGATTAAGCTTTTTTCTCTCTAAAAAGAATATATACATATACACACGTATGTTCTGCACATTTCTATATATGTTCATTTTTTTAATTTTTATAATTGTAATTGTGAAAGGAATGTTTTTGCCTTTTGTGTTAGAAGTCTAAAAATAGCTCCAAGTTCTAAGTCTTAATCCTCAGAAACTGTGGTGAATATGATGCCATAGTGACACGCTCCCCCCATCCCAGTATTTTATGTTATATGGCACAGTTGACCTTAAGATAGAGCTATTATCCAGGTGGGCTGAATCTAATAACAGATGCCTCTTTGAGAGCAAAGTGATTTCTCCAGGTGGTAGCAAATGAAAAAGTCAAAGAGACTTGAAGCTCAAGAAAGATTCACAATGCTTCGATGATGAGGGGAGTCACGTGATAAAGAGAAAAGGAATGTGGGCTTCTTCTAGGGACAAAGACTAGCCCTGGCTGGCGGCCAGCAGGGAAATAGGCTTTCAGCTGTACAGCCGAAAGATGCTGAATTCTCCTAGCAACCAGCAAGCCTGGAAGAAGATCCGAAGCCCCAGATGAGATCTGCAGCCTCAGCCCACGCCTTGATTTCATACCCTGAACAGAGAACTCAGCCATGCCATATTAGACTTTCTACCTACAGAACAGTGAGACAGCAAATAGTTGTTGTTTCAAGTACAGTTTTTTTTTTAATAATTTGTTATGACATTGATAGAAAAAGAAATACACATTTTTTAACAGAAGTGACTATCATACAAGAATCAGTAGGCTTTCTTATTGACTCAAGACCCTGAATGGGCCAAGCGATTTGCAAATGGCTGCTTAATCTAAAGGTTAGAGGTTGGAACCCAAACAGTGGCACCATGGAAGTAAAGGCCTGGAGATGTGCCTCCATAAAGTACAGCCAAGAAAACCCAGTGGAGCAGTTCTCTGTCCCTGCCAATGAGTCGTGGCCAACTTGACGGCAGCTAACAACAACATATTGATTCTAACATTTATAGATTTTTTTGCATTTGCACCTGTGGATGCCTTTTCAACATTTATGCTGCCTTTCCAGCGTCTTATTTGTTGCCTAGTGGCACAGTGGTTATAGCCATTGGCTGCTAACCGAAAGGTTGGTGGTTTGAAACCACCTGTGGCTCCGTGGGAGAAAGATTTGGCACACTGCTTCCATGGAGACTTACAGCTGTGGAAACCCTATGGGGTTACTATGAGTTGGAATCAACTCCATGGCAGTAGGTTTCGATTTTTTATTTATTGCCTAGGAACTGCAGAACAATACCGAAAATAGCAGTCATGAAAGATTGCACTATGTTAACGATAACAGTTTGGTGGTTTCATCATATTAACTACTGATATCTGAAGAATTCTATTGTATCAATCTAAATATATTTTTTCTTCTTTATCAAGCCTGTGATAAAGATCACTTATTAATTTTATCAAATGAACTTAATTATCTTTTGAAATATTCAAATGGCCTTTTTCCTTTTATTTGTTGTTAAATTGAATAATGTTAATGGTTCTACCATGGTTCAAATGCCCTTGTTTTCCTTTAATAAATCCACCTTTACTATAGCATACCATTTCCTACTCTGGCTCTGCACTTGGACTACTTGATATTTTATTATATATTTGTATGTCTATATTTACAGAAGTGAATTTTGTCTGTTTTCTTAGTGAGAGAAATTCTGCCTGACTAGTTGCAAATTTTATGATCCATTTGTATAATTATAAAATATTTTCTATTTTTGTATGCTTTGGAAAACCTGGAACTAGAAATGTTTGTTGTTGTTAGGTGCTATAGAGTCAGTTGCAACTCATAGTGACCCTATGGACAACAGAATGAAGACACTGCCCAGTCCTGTGCCATCCTACAATTGTGGCTATGTTTGAGCCCCTTGTGGCAGCCACTCAATTCATCTTATTAAGGTCCTTCCTCATTTTTGCTGACCCGCTATCTTACCAAACATGATATGTCCTTCTCCAGGGACTAGTCTCTGCTGACAGTATGTCCAAAGTATCTGACAGTATGTCCAAAGTATGTGCTCTCTTCCAAAGAGCACTCTGGCTGTACTTTTAAGACAGACTTATTCTTCTGGCAATCCAAGGTATGTTCAATGTTCTTCACCAACACCATAATTCAAAGTAATCAACTCTTTGGTCTTCTTTATTCATTGTCCAGCTTTTACATGCATATGAGGTGATTGAAATTGCCATGGCTTGGGTCAGGCACACCTGAGTCTTCAAGGTGACAGCTTTGCTTTTTAATACTTTTAAGAGGTCTTTTGCAGCAGATTTGCTGAGTGCAGTATGTTTGATTTCCTGACTGCTTGCTTTTGTGGGTGTTGATTGTGGATCCAAGTAAAATGAAATCCTTGACAACTTCAATCTTTTTTCTGCTTATCACGATGTTTCTTATTGGTCCAGCTGTGACAATTTTTGTTTTATTTATGTTGAGGTATAATCCATACTGAAGGCTGTAGTCTTTGATCTTCATCAGTAAGGGCTTCAAGTCCTCTTCGCTTTCAGCAAGCAAGGCTGTGTCATCTGAATATCGCAGGTTGTTAATGAGTCTTCATCCAATCCCGATGCCATGTTCTTCTTCATATAGAAATTTATATGCATATATAATTGTGGTTAAACTTTAGTAATTCACTTTTTTTGAAATTTACCTACTTCATTTAGTTTTCCTAATTTGCTGTATAATTTGTTATAAATTAAGTTTTACCTATGATATTTTAATCTCCTCTGAGTCTGTTAGCATGCCTTTTTTTTTTATTCCTAGTGCTATCGATGGCACTAGTCATCATCATCATCAGTGCTATAGGGTCACTGTGAGTCAGAACTGACTAGATGACACCTAACAACAAACAACAAAGGTGCTTAATATTTAAATTACTTTAAAAGATTTGCTGATCATATGTATGTTTTATTAGTCTGAAATCATAGTCTTACTTTTTATTATCTACAAATTTTTATTTTTTAATTTATTAATGGATTTTCTTAACTCCATTTTCTTTGTTTGAAATAATATTGTTTATATTCTAGTTTCTTAAAATGAATCTTCATTAATTTATCAAGCTATTTAGTTCCTAATATATTTATTTAAGGCTATGTATCTTTTTTCCAGTAATGCTTTGATCCCATCCGTTAAGCTTTGACAAAGCCTATCTCTATGATTGTTCAAGTTATACACTGCACAAAAGCATGCCATGTAAAGGGCATGCCATTTACATCTTCGATACTAACTTAAATGAAAGCATGTGAGAAGTCATAGAGTTTTGAGTGTCCCAGCAGAATCCTGGAGTGACAGAGGCGAGACTGCTCCTACATAAAACACACATTGCGGATAATGGGCAAAGGCATCTACCTGTAGCTGTGTTGTTAGCCTTACTGTTCTCTGGGCATCTCATGAGATTTCTTCTCTCCAGCCAACTTCTTTTTCAGAATTCTGGAGCCTTAGCCTTGCCTGATCCTGAATCTGATGGGTGAGTTGCCTCACGGAGTCTGAGGCTGTGTGAGCAGGTATGTGTGAATGTGTGCGTGTGTGTGCGCACACGTGTGCATGCAACCAAGGCTGTTACCTACCCCTTTCTCTCTCTCTTCCTTTTCAAGCTGACACTGTACAGGATTACCTCACATTGTTGAAATGGGGAAACACTTTCAGTTTTGTTTTTCCCAAGCACCATAATATTATAACATCATATGACATATAATATTTTCTTAAGTAATGGGTACCTTTTCTTATTTTGCATAAAGGCACGATTGAGCAAGTATCATATCTAGTTTTTAATTTTTTTCTTTAGTTATGGTAAGTTTATATTATTTTGAACAGTCTATAATATTTTTTATAATATTAGTTTTGACTTCTATAAGAAAATCGTCAAATGGAAATAGAAAATCATCAAACGGAAAATTAGATTTATTAGTTTTTTTTAATTTATTTGTACATATTTCATTATAGTTCCCTCAATTGTAGTTTCCTGGATACTGGAAATGAAGAGTCAGAGGTAGACGTGTATTTTCTCTAGAATACATAGGGGACTTCCTCTCTGGGTTTAAGATCTCATCCTTTGAAAAGACTACACGTTACCCATTACCCAGGAGTATGACTCTGTTTCTCCAACAAGACCCCACACCAGCTCTGACAATTTCCTCTGGCAAATCTTCCAGTCATCTCTACCGAGATTTTAGTCTTAGAGCAAATACTGAAGTTAACTACCTTGTGAACAATGGACTAGAGAAATTGTTAGAGAGCATATTGATAACCTTATTGAAGTCCCACATCCCATCCCCTTTCCTAGAGTCTCTAGCTTCTTATAGTATAGGTAACTGAATAATCTGGCTTGTTTTCTGTCGGCCTGATTTTCATCTGTATTTCTTTGAAAGATGTTTAGTATTTTATGCTTTTTTAAAAATTAATTTACTTATAAATTAATAATTTTTATTAGTTTAATTCCACCTTCTTTGTGTCTCAGATTAATTTCCCATTGTTTTGTTCCATTACTAATACAGTTCCTTATTTGCATCACTAACAACCTGCGTTATGCAGATGACACAACCTTGCTTACTGAAAGTGAAGAGAACTTGAAACACTTACTGCTCAAGATTGAAGAGTACAGCCTTCAGTATGGATTACACCTCAACATAAAGAAAGCAAAAACCATATGACTGGACCAATAAGCAACATCATGCTAAATGGAGAAAAGATCGAAGTTGTCAAGGATTTCATTTTACTTGGATCCACAATCAACACTCATGGAAGCAGCAGTCAAGAAATCAAATGATACATTGCGTTGGTAAATCTGCTGCAAAAGACCTCTTTAACATGTTAAAAAGCAAAGATGTCACCCTGAAGACTAAGGTGTGCCTAACCTAAGCCATGGTATTTTCCATCGCCTCATATCATGTGAGAGCTGGGCAATGAATAAGGAAAACAGAAGAAGGATCTATACCTTTGAATTATGGTGTTGGTGAAGAGTATTGAATATACCATAGACTGCCAAAAGAATGAACAAATCTATCTTGGAAGAAGTACAGCTTCATCTCACGTACTTTGGACATGTTATCAGGAAGGACAACATGCTCGGTAAAGTAGAGGGTCATCGAAAAAGAGGAAGACCCCCAAGGAGATGGATTGACATGATGGCTACAATGGGCTCAAGCATAACAATGGTTGTGAAGACGGTACAGGACTGGGAAGTGTTTCGTTCTGTTGTACATAGGGTCACTATAGTCAGAACCGACTCGACGGCATCTAACAAAAACAACAACAACAACTTGGAAATATTCTTACTTTTTATTTTCTTTCAAATTTATTTGGTAAAGAAAGAAAAGGAAACCTGTGTTTATTCATCATGAACTGGATTTCTGCTCTTCATGTGTAAGGCATTAGAAAAGAATGTGTTATAGTTATACACGAAGTTTTGTATGTTTCACCATGATTATGCAAGTTATTCTGACAGGTGTCACATATGAAAAATTAACCATATGAAAAATTAATGGTACTGATAATTGATGTCTAGCTTGTTAAAATTAGTTTCAAATCTTTTATCAGCAGTGGCATGACACCCAGAGTAAAAAGCTATCTAAAATTTTAACAGGGTGAATAATTGTGTGGCAGAGTGATACACTCATATTCTAATGTAGAAGTTGCCTAATGCTTTCTTTTTCCAGTTTCACTGAAGCAAACTCATCAGATAAAAATATATAAAGTTATATTTTCACTCAAGTCCTCATATACTTAATTTTTTGTTCAATTTTTATTTTATTATTTGTTGTCGGTTGGTTGTTTCTTGGTTCATTGCCTCAAAGGGAAGTTACAAGGCTTTTGTTAGTGTGTGTGATTCAGTGTCCAAATAGGATATTTCTAGGTCACTGTGTAGCCTTCCTGACACCAATTTTCACAGCAACATCTGTGTCCAACGGTGTAAAATCATCAGTAACATCTCATACAGGAAAGGTTATTTAATGTGCCCAGGTCTTTATGTGATTATTCTGATGAAGCTACATTACAAATGGAGGATGGAAGTCATTTCTCGGCTATGTGCTGAGTTAATTGACGAATATCAACCCAAACTGAGCTTTCGAGAAACCCATAAAGCCCGTAGGACTAATGGGAAGTGCTAATGAGAATGCAGATGTCTTTCAAAATGCCCTATATTGCTTTCCTTGCTCTCCTTTTATACTGTAGCCTTTAACTGGATTTTAATTAATCTAGAAAAATAAAGAAACATAGTGACCCATTCTGACTATATGAAGCTTATTTATACAATAGAACATACCACTCATGCTTTGATTCAGGAAATATAATTACTGTGGAAAAAAAGGAAAACCAACAAAACACAAACTGCTAATTAAAGAATGCTCTAATTGGACTAGAATAATTTCCCACTGTTTCTGGACATAGCCACAACACTGCTAAATCCAGTGGCTCTCAGAACTCATTTGACTTGACACGTCAGCAGTTTTTGACATGGTTGTACATTTCTTCCTCCTTAACATGCTTTTTTCCCACTTGGCTTCTAGGATATAGCTTCCTTTTCTCTCACTGGTTTCACTCTCTCTCTCTCTCCCTTCCTCATTGGGGAAATATCCCTAAACTTTTCACCTCAGTCCACACCAGGGTTCTCAGTTCCTTGGATCTCTTCTCTATCTGTTGTCACCATTCTCTAGTATCATAGCTATAACCCGAAGTTTACACCTCCAATCTTGTCTTATTTTACGTGCCATGTTCTATACTACACTATTGAGAAACTTACTGTGCAGATTAAGACAATAGGCTTTTAAGTTAGCTCAAAACAATATATTGAACTGACCATACAATGTACATGATAATTACACCTAATCCCTAGGTTTGTTGGGAAAAGTATGAGATAAATCCCCCAGTACTTTTCCACTGATCAAATAAATATCAATAAATAGTAGCTAGCATTTTTTTTAGCATCATCACCACCCTCATTATGATGATGATCATGATAATCATAATTATCATATCTGAGCCATAACAGATATTAAGTCTTTAATCTTTGGAAATACCTGGCCTTCCAAAGCCTCAATTTACTTGTTTGTTAAGTAAGGATAATGATATTACTATAGTGGAAATTAAGTGTTTGTCACATTTTTTTTTTCCACTCCTCCTTCTTCTGGTTATATTACTCATTTCTTTGAACAATTGATGTACTTCTCCAAACATACCAACTTCACACACACACACACACACACAAGCACCATTACAATCATTTATTTAGAATTATTTGTAATAGTAAACTCATCACAAGTATTTATTAAAATTTACTCCATCTTACTGGTTTCCATTTTGTTTGGTTTTTTAGGTTATTAAAAATGTACCATATAAGATATGTTCAATAAAAACCAAGACATTTATTATTTCTTTAAAATCTAAGAGCACGTCTTATCTATAAGACACACCTAAACAAATCAAAATAATGTAAAATGAGTTTTGGGCTAGAATTGATGAAACGTTGCATGTTTCGTTCAAAACTTAAAAGCACATGTGAGTCTGGGTTCTTATCTGACGAATACTAGAACACTTGAAGTTTTATGATGGTATTGACAGTCACCTCCCTACCCTCACATTTTTCTATTTCAGAAGAAATCACAGAATGTTATTTCTTAAAGGCAGTTAAACTTGAAAAGGCAAAACTACAAAAAATAAATTTCAGGAAATAAGTCTATTTCAATAAAAATATTAATTAAGAGATTTCTTTTAACTAAAATATTTTGTAGAAAGAGATACAACAGTGTTTTGAATTTTTACATAAAATACGGAACCAGCACTTGCAATTTCATCAGAGGTGGTCTGCGTTTTGCTATGATACTAGAAGCTATGCTACCAGAATTTCAAATACCAGCAGTGTCACCCTGGTGGACAGGTTTCAACAGAGCTTCTAGACTAATACAAACTAGGAAAGAAATAATCTATTTCTGAAATTTAGCCAATTAAAACCTTATGGATAGCACCAAAAGATCATCAAATTCACTTGCTTTGTACACGTCATTAGGATGGATCAATCTCTGTAGGAGGATATCATGTTTGGTGAAGTAGGAGGCCAGTGAAGGTGAGGGAGACACTCTGTGAGACAGATTGGCACAACAGCTCCAGTAATGAACTTGAGCATACTGGTGCTCATTAGAATGAATGAGGGCCGGGCAATGTTTCATTTTGTTGGACCTAATGTCGTCATGAATTGGTGTCTACTCTAAGGCAAAAAAAAAAAAAAAAAATTTTTTTTTTTCTAAGGCAGTTGTCCGTCTGTCTATCTATCAACTATTTATATCATCTTTCAAATTTTTACCCAAATCTGAATCTTAAATTTGTATCACAGAAGAGAATATTTAAGCATGTAAAAACTTACAATATTCACAGATGAGTTACATTGCTGTGGAAATCCATGGCCCTCAGAAGAGGCACTGAATTTAGACCTAGCCAAGACATCCTCAGCAGGCTATTTATCCTTCTCCAGTTAACACCATGGGAAGGTATCTATGGGAATTAGAGAATGGATCATTTCCAAGTTAAAAGACCGTATCTTTAGAGGCAAAAATGATGGTTCTTACCAGTGACTTGGCATTGCCCAAGGCCTGTTCCAGCATCTCATAATTTCTGTTCCACTGTTGTATCATGGACAGCTATGTAATTAAACTAAATTTTGTCAATTTACACTTGTCAGCTAACCAAAAGTAAATAAATAAAATAATAATAGTGGTGGCATAACACAACAATGGAAACCCTGGTGGTCTAGTAGTTAGGTGCTATGGTTGCTAACCAAAGGGTGGGCAGTTCGAATCTACCAGGTGCTCCTTGGAAACTCTGTGGGGGCAGTTCTACTCTGTCCTACAGGGTCACTATGAGTAGGAATCAACTCGACGACACTGGGTTTGGTTTGGTTTTTAACACAACAATAATTATATACACCTATTACATCATTTTTAAAAATATACTAAAGAAGCTGTCAACATTTAATCTCTGGAATGAAATGAAAGTTAAGGCGTATACTGCATATTTTACTTTTCTTAAACCTACTAATTTGTCAGTTTCTGGTTTGGGGTTCACGGGAGAAAATCGCTACATTTAGTTTTTTTTTTTTAATTTTTTGTAACATAGACTTCCTCCATATCTTATGCATACAATGCATAAAAATTCCTTTCCAAAAATTTAAAAATATCACACATACATGTACATAAAACATTGGACCATATTAGACTCAAAACATAAGCTTAGTCTGCCTAATCTTTAAATGATATTTCAGTTGTATAAGCTCTCCCATAAATAAAGAGCTATTCGGATGTACAGGATGAGACTTTAAAGGTTGAGCAAATTTTAATAGTATTAAGTTGTTATTTAATGTCATTTTTATATGTTCTGAATCCCCAATCATCCTTAAAGAAGAGAAACAACTAATCCTTTTTTAAAGAAAAATAAACTTTATCACCTGGGCATTCAAGCAAAAATATGGCTAATTTTCCCACTGACTTCAAAAGGAAACTTAAGTCAATTTAATATAGTTTCCATGACTCTTATTCCCTCCTTCATTGATGATTTAAAAATAAAATATTTACTTGGTAATTTATAAATTTATAGAACCTTTTCACAGATAGCAGTTATAGATTTTAATTTTGTTATTGGAAAAACTCATGTGAGCTTTCCTTTCTAGAATGTGGGGGCCAATTAGAACCTCCAGAGAGAACTGAAACAGATACATGATACCATAGGAGGAGGAAACTTTATAAGCTTAGACTTGCAGGTAGAAAGCTGAAAGAGATCTCAGCCCTGATTTCCTTTAGAAGCTTTTCTCCATAACAGAGATCTGCATGATGTAATGTTCCACACAGCTTTATGGATAACATGCTGCTGCAAGTCGTTTCCTACAGAGTTACAAGGTTTTGTTTTTGCAAAATAGACTATACAAGTAATCAATTTTATGTCTCGCTCTGTTGTCATTTGCCAAAATTTGACGGATTTTCCTTATGTTTTTGAAATTCTTCTTTTGAAGCCATTCATAATTAAAGCACTGATAAAAATGTCTCCTTACCAAACTGAATCCACATACAAGTCCATTCTTTTTAGGCTTTTAACATGAAGAAAAATTAACATGAAGAAAAATACAACAGCCCAAAGGCGAGGCTGCTCAATATGAATCTTTTAGAAACTGTTTTCCTCGGCCTGTATGCATAAAATTCACTCATTTTTTCCCTGATAATTTTATGTCTGAGTTTCTGGAACTCTCAGTGGTACGTAAACAGGCATTCGTGATTTGTTATTCTTAAAATATTGAACATAGATAGCTACAATAAAATTTCTATTTTTTTGATATAATAAAATTTCTGTTAATACACTGACAAAATGATCAAGATGTTTGTGAGCAAAATATTTGTAAAAACATAACTATTTAATATTTTATTAGAATGTGTTTCTTTTGTAATATTTTTTAAATGTCTCTTCATTTCAAATACTTGAATTAAAGCATATCCAATGAGATGTAAAACAACTGATAATATTAGTTGTTTTTGGTCTGTTTATGTAGAAAAAATTTTTAAATAAATGTTAAAACACGAGGACTGTATTACAATGCTAGGCACTGCATGCTAAATGATTTCTGCAATAATCTATTGACCTCGCAATTCATCCATAAGATGATATCAAGTGGCCTTCTCCATAAAAATTAGAAAATACCATCACTGAATTTCCTCAGTGATTCTGTAAAGTTTATTGCTAAGTTTAATTGATTGATATGTGGAAAGTGATCCTGAAAATGAGGAAATATGAAGTTCTATGTCAGGTTCCTGAAGGAGGGACCCACCAGAGGGCCTCCTTCTCATAACCAATATAATACACCAAAGATCTATATGTATTTTTTGTTTTGTTTTTATATTATGTGTAAAGACCCTAGAAATAAAAATATGTTTTTAAAAAAATGTATAGCCAACAAAGAATCTGTATTTTTATACCGAGTAAATAAACTATTTTAGAGAAAGATTAGCAGACCAGATCTTTTGATAACTCTCTAGTCACTCGCTCTGTTAGCTCTGTGGAACTGACTTAGGTAACAAACTCTAGTTGTAATTCTTTCTGGACAATAACTTGAAGAATCAAAACTAAAAAAAAAAAAAAAAAAAGATTAAGTGGTTATATAGCAAATCTCATTCATTCTTTAAGGCTAAGTTTTGGTATATTGTAATATGTTAGGGAAAATATATGTGAACAAATAATTTCTTTTGTAACTATCAGCACAAAGCTAGTTCCTACGAGGTGGAGGGTAAAGATGTTCCAGACATCCAGCTTTTCCAAGCTGCTGTCCTACTCTATCATCTCTGACATCAACTACTCCCCTTCTCCTCAAGTACTCTCCCTCCCATCTTTGGGTTCCCTAATTCACTGCAATGTCTCCCAGAACTCACAAACCTGATAAAGGAAATGGCCTAAGTGGTTGTGAAGGCTGGCAAGTCCTGAAATCGTAGGTCAGGCATAGGCTTCTCCCTGGAGTTCAGTCTCCACCCAAAAGCACTCAGCTTTCTCTCTCCATGGGCCAGGAAGCCCGCTGCGCTCTCTCCTGTGTGTCTTTACTGTGCGTCTCTGCTGCAGATCTCTGCTGTGGGTCTCTGCTGCCACTCTCCTTCCTAGGTGGTGGTGGGCTCTTCTCCTTCCCTGTCTGTGGGGTGGTTCATTTTGGTGAGCCACAATTACCCTATCACACAGTCCTGCCTGATCACCTGGGTGGGAGTTATAAGACCACGGCCAGAAAGGCCACACAAAAAAGCAATCCATTACACCATATATGTATACCTTGGTGGAGGAAATGGGAGAGTTTAAGATAGGAAATGCCTGTAAGACATTCAATCGAGACAGCACAATGAGATTTAATATATATTCTCTGCTACCCTGTTCTAAAACAGATATTCTGTATAAATTATAACATTCAAAGGCAAAGGGGAAACTATAGTTACTAAAATTAGATGAGAATCCGAAGCCATAGCCTATACCTCTTTGCTTTTATTCTCTCTGCTAGCACCATGACGTGAACTTAGCAGACAAATAACAAATATGTGTAGATAAGTAAATTAATGAAGAGTCTCCTGTTTTCCCACCAGAAAAATAGGTAGGAAACAGAATTAAATGGAACCTCAAGTATTTTCTGCTCTAATGACTCTTTAAAATATTCTATAAATTGTTGCATCATTTTCCAAAGTTTATTAATTTCTTAATATTCACTTGTGTGCTTATTTTAAGATGTAGCATAAAGTTTGAGGAAAGTGGGTATTTTATTAAATCCCGCTGAAGCCTTTACTCTCTTGGCTTATGCCCCTTACACACTGCAAGCAAAATCTATCTTCAAGTAAGGAGAATTTTAAGTCTCATTCCATCCTTTGAATCTTAAAGTCTGGTCATATTCCAGCATTAATTGCTTTATATCCAAACTAATGAGCTAATTTGCATTTTTTGCACAAAGTACTTTCTATCAGAACATTCATATGAAACTGAAATTTAGTCATCCAGATACGTGTCCCCAGGCTTCCAAACATCTGGCTATTTAGAAATTCCAAGAAGTTTGAAACTGCATTTTAGCATTCATCTGGAGCACTGTTCATAAACTTGGGGTCCAAAGACCGTGTGGTAGCCGGTGAGAGTTACCGGCCTAATCCCTGGGGAGGATTTGAATATTCCCACACTCACAAGATTTTGCACGCAATTTCAGAGACTCAGCTCATTTGAAAAAAAAAAAACATTTTTTTGTTTTTGAAGCCTATTCATAATCTCAAGGCTAATTATTCCTGAAGTTTACTGTTTTATAGTCAATATTTTACGAGGGATTATTTTTATGTTAGCAAAGCTCTATCCCCACGTTGTCTGGTAACCAAGCCTTGTAATTATCTTTAGAGTATCACATATTTAAGAATATTGTTGTGTTCTTATTTGTTTATTATCTACTTGCTTCATTAGTAATACCCCGAGGGCAGTGGTTCGTCTATTTTGCTCATCAATTTACCATCAGGACCTAAGGCATTACCTAATCTCACAGAAAGTGGTTGTTGAATTCATCAGTCAGCATCTGAGCGAGTCAGTTACCCGTGGTTGAGAGTTCTAGGCAGCATTTCCGCTGCAAGAACTTATTTTTTTTTTCACTCTTTGTTTTTCTTCTTTTTTTCTAAATCCACATTTTTCACAATAAGCCTTGTAGATATCCGCGTAGAAAGGGCAATAGATGTTCACTTTCTCTCTTTGAGGCTGCAAAAAAGAACCAACAGCATACATTTGAGAGACGGAGGTTTAGAATTTGGATGTGTCAGCTGCTTCTCCATATAGTAGATAAACTTTACCTACACAGGCATGGCCCGACTAGATGATCAATGTGGTATGAAAGCACCTGAGTCCAAGTCCAGGTTTACTAAAGTGTTTTGTTTGCTTTTGAAACAGCCTATTTCCATTTCCTTCCAATCAGGCTGCTCGGCACACTTTAACATTTTAGACATACAATGTACACGAGAATGTTGGCTAAACTTGTACATCATAACATCTTTACAACGTAGAAGCAAATTTTTAGTCCTTGTTAACAACTTGCCTAAAATTTCCCAAAGCACTTTTCTTAGGAAACTGCCCCCACAATCTCTGGGGTACACACTCGGAACCAGATTTCCCTTGAGACACACACGGTTCCTGTCACATGGACGCATGCTCTCAAGAAATATTATTTAGATAAATCACAAGTAAACAAATGCAAATCATGACCCTAGAGACATAACAGAGAAGTGAGTCTCCTGAGTTACTTATTTACAATCCGTCAACTGATACGGCGAATGAGACCTATGATTTTTCGTAGTTCTACAGTTTTCTAGCGTTCTTCTCATGTGTTCTTTCTCTGATTATGTCATCAAAATACATCCTCCCCTGCACTGATATACAATTTGGAGAAATTAAAAAATCCCCAGTGAAAACAGCCATATTTTGAAAGGTTAACTTTTAATGTGATTAGTAATTTCTTTCTTACACAAGCTTAAATCTGCACATGGTGTATTGTAGCTTTCATGAGATCATTTTTAATCAACATGTTTTAATCAGAACATTTGTTGATGAGTCTGTGAGTGGGCTCAGCAAAGGAAACACATAAAAGGGATATACTGAGAAAAAAAGTAAAAGTTTAAAAAATAGTCTAATTTTCTTGATGCATTTCCTTTGGTTTCTTTTTCTTTCTTAGCATCAGATTCTAATAAAAATTTTAACTTTGGAAGAACAAATATGGCAATCTCATTGTTTGTGTTGTGATTAAAAATTTATAAAATCACTTTTCCAGCATACTGTATGGAACTCAATATGATTATTGTTAAGTAGGATATGGCACATGCAACTCTGGAATAAAAAGTGGATAGAAAATTATACAAAACACAGATTTATCCCCTAATTCCTCCTAATGAAGTAAGAATTGTTGACATTTTATAAGTAGGTGTGAGGAACCCTGGTAGTCCAGTGGTTAAGAGCTTGGCTGCTAACTCAAAGTTGACAGTTCAAATCCACCATCTGCTCTTTGGAAACCATATGGAACAGTTCTACTCTGTACTGTAGGGCTACTATAAGTCAGAATCAACTCCATAGCAATGGACTTGTTGTTGTTGTTATGTTCCTTCCATTCCTCTCTCTCTCTTTCTCTATCATCTATCTTCCTATTTGCCTACCTAGCTATCTATATATTTACTATCTCTAAATAATTATATATTTATACATATACTGTTCTAATTCATTTAATATCCTTTGGACACTTCCTACATCTATATGGAAACAGACGTTCAGTACATTATCATTAATATGTTTATGATTAATATAAACAAATCTATGAATGTTTAAAAGAATATGTAACAGGTTTACAATTTTACCTAAACTGATAGTTTTGTCTACATGAAGATACATGGGGCCAGTAGTATAATTACCCAGTTACTCACTGAGCAAAGGCACTGCATCTCCTAGACACTGTTCACTTCAAAGGCATCACTAATCATTTTATTTATCATGACAAGTTTCCTAGTAATGGAAATGAAGTGTTGAGGAAACAGTGTTTTATTTTGTTGTTGCTCTTCGCTTGTTTTGTTTTTGTTTAATTGGAAGTTTCACAAGATTTCCTATAGGCTAGCAATGTCCTCAATTTATGTGCTTAGGCCCCTACATAAAAACCATCACATACGTTTTCTGATGTAAAAGTTTTATATCCTTGGACATTTTTATCTCCGCTCCAAGTTCTATGATGTAAAAGTAGTGCGTCATGATCTTTTGTATCATCTCCACACTTACTCTGGGCAACTATGTAATAGTGAATTCTATGAATATGTACTTCAGGGTTAATGCTATAGTGTGTGGTAAGGTAAAGCGAAAAGGAAATGGCTACATTTCCACGATCATATGCAAGGGCTGTGTGACCTAACAATGCAATAACGTTATGAGATTTTGGTAGGATAACATATAAATTCATGGATGAATGATTCCCTTGAACTAAATTACTTTCAAGTGAAGATACGTTAAAGTATAAAGGTAGTGAATAGACTGAACAGTAATTTTATACACTTTTTGTTCTTAAAATATGATATCATGAAATGTGTGGTCTATATTTTAATAAAGATCACATTTGTTAAATTTAAGTCATTTTAGTCATTTCTTTAATATTTCTCCTGGTTTTATCTTTCCCAAACTAATAGCTAAATCTTATTTAGGAAACATTAATGCAGATAAATGCTAGAGTTACTGGAACTATTGAAGAACACGTCTTAAATATAAGGTTAAAGACCAGGAGAGTTTATTGGATATCACAAACATCTGTCTCCATAGAACGAAAACAAATAAATCTAAATAGTGTATGCCCATAACCCCAATTTACTTTACACTTTTTTTGTTGATAAATTAAATTAAAATTAAATGTCCTTGTTTATGTGACACTCATCTTCTAAGTCAACTCGAAGATACTGTAGGCAAATTTATTTGAAAATTTTTGTTGTTCTTTTGGATATGATTAATTTGTAGAAATGCCTAGTGCCTGGTGGTAATTATTAAATATTTCTATAACAAATTTTCTGCTTCATAAAACACTGAGAAATGACTTATCTCTCTAGCATTATATATACACACACGTATATGTATATACAATATTTGTATCATTTCTACATACGCACGCGCACACACACACACACACACACACTCTCAAACTCCCTGACTAAATTTGCACTCTGCTTGCCCTTCCTACACAGAGTCCTGAATAAATTTTCAGAACATAGGAAAAGGAAAATTATCTCTTGTTCATAAGTTTAAAGATCATTATAATTTACCAAATTAAATAAAAAGTTTGTGAGTCCTTTTATGAAGATCTGTTGGAAGGAGGCTTGCCAACCTGGTAAAAATTAAAATCACTGAATAAATGAGGAGCATGTGTAGGCACTAGAAAGGCATATACATAGTGTATTTTTCATTGATGATTGATAACTGAATGGTATGTACTGTATATTCATTTTTTCTCAAAATCTATAATGCACACACACAGACATGCACACACGCAGCAGTATTTTTCCCCAGTAGTGAAAAACAGCCAACATTTGTTGAGAGCCTTTTAGACTCTCCTAATTGTTCCCTTTATACTGACATAATGATTTTATGAAACCAGTGCTTTTTTCCTCTTAAGGCATAAAGAGGTTAAGTAACTTGCCCGAGGCAACTTTAGTTCCAGTGTTCATCTATCTGACACATATTTTATAGAGCTACCTGCTGCGTTAAGCTGCATTTCAATACAGAAGGATGATGCCACATGCCTCTAAATCAGCAAATTATGAAGATAGTGAAAGAAAGTAGAACGCATATGATACAATTTCTACGTTATCCTATTATCTGCATTAACATCATTGATTTTTGTTTAGTATGCTGTTAGAATAATAACGGAATGTTAATGAACTACTTGCTATAATTCATTACACGTCAGTCATATGATAAGGCTAAACAGTAGATCCTAAGAAATGCACATATATCAATCTGGCTCCTGAAATAAAGAGTTATTAAAGCCGATATCTAATCAAAACAACTTAAAAAAAAATTCACATTATTTTGGTGATATCTAAACAACTCCAGATCAAAACACTTGAGAAATTCAAATGGTGGCAAAGTTATGCAAACCTGTTAAGGATTTTTAAAAATGAATTTTATTTGCAATAGCTTGTCGTATTTGGTGGTATAAGTACTTTTTTTATAGATAAAGTACTTATCTCTATCCTTTAAGAAATGTTCTTGCATGCGTTTTCTATCTTCTTTCACTTATTAAACCTACAGCATTTATTGAGTGAAGTCCCTGGGTGGTGCAAAAGGTTAACACGCTTGGCTGCTAACCAAAATGTTGGAAGTTTGAATTTACCCAGAGGTGCCTCGAAAGAAGGCCTAGTGATCTACTTCAAAAAAAAAAAAGGAACCGTTAAAAACTCTCTGGAATTTTCTGCAGCTGTAGGAAAAAAAGAGGCTGTACAAACCCCTGAAACTATTGCCGAGATTATCTTCAAATTTTAACCAAAAATATCCCCTGAAAGTCTTCTTAAAACCAAACGACAGTTTAGTTTAACTAGTAAAGAATGTCTGCCTTGAGCATTATGCTCTTTTAAGATCTATTTATGGGTAAACAAATTGACAACTCAAAAGATTAGATAGGAACCTTAGGGGGCAGTGAGTTTATTGCAATGGGTGAAGAATAACTCAGAAAAGGAGGGTGAGAATGTTCGCACAACTTGATGAATGATATCAACAGCACTGAATTCTACATGTAGAAACTGTTGAATTGATGAATATTTTGCTGCGTATGTTCTCAACAACAAACATAAAATAAAATAAATTATAAAAATAAAAAATAGAAGAAACCATACACACACACACATACACACAAACCCTATGGAACACAGTTCTCCTCCGACTTGCATGGGCAGGCCATGAGTTTGGGTTAACAGTATGGCAACTGTTTTTGTTTTTAAATTGAGCAACCATTATGAACCAGATACTATGGAGATCCTGGAGATCCAGCAGGGAACAAACAGACTCTGCACTATGGCAAAGAGTGAGGTCAACAATGCATGAAACTAATCAGTAAAGTGTTCAGTATGAATGATGGAGACATGTTGTGGACAAGAATAAAGTAGAGAGAAGATAAGAAAATGTGTGTGTTTGCATGTGTCCAGTGTTGGGGACTGGTAATTGCAATTACAAAAGAGATGGTGGCAAGGTCTCATCTAGAAGATTATATATTCATTGCTGCAAATGTAAAGCTTTGAGTCCTGATGTCACGTGAAAAAGAGTTTTCCACGTTGCTTGAAGTCTTCGGAACCATACTTATATTATTTGAATAGTAGTCTAACATAATTTCTTCTTATTGTTTTGTATTTTCAGAATTTTAGGTTTTTTCCATGTTTTTCCTCATAGAAATCACATCAGGATTAAAATTTCTTTGATAGTTTCTTAGAGGAATCACCAGGTCAATTTTTTTTTTTTTTAATTATGGTTGAGATGGTTTACCAAATTGCTCTTCATAAAAGTTGTTACAACTTATAATTAATTTTATTAGCAATGTATGGATTTTATTTCACAATATTCTCAACTAGATTTGGTACAAGGGTTTCGATATTATTAGCAAATATAAAAATATTAACTATTTTAGCATGTTTTTCCTCTAATACAGTGCTTAATCTTTTTTCTATACATCTCTTACGCATAATTCAGCTTTCAAACTTTGCTAAGCTATATTTTTGGTAATTATTGTTTTTAGTTTTTTTTTTCTTTTTAATATTGTAATTAAAAAAAAATTGTAAAGACAGATCCCCCCCATCTGTCAGTTTGTCATACTTTGATGGCTTATGTGTGATACGATGCTGAAAGCTATGCCACCAGAATTTCAAATACCAGCAGGGCTACCAAAGTTTCTGCAGAACTTTCAGACTAAGACAGTCTAGGAAGAAAATCCTGCCAACCTGCTTCTAAAAATTAGTCAATGAAACTTAATAGGACACAACATTGTCCCCAACAGTGCTGGAAAATGAGGTCCCTATGTTAGAAGGCATTCCAAATAGACAGTGGCCACAACAACGAACTCAGGCATCTCAATGATCGTGAAGATGGAGTAATACTCCCCTCTGCTGCACCCGGGACTGCCTTGAGTTGGAGCTGGCTCCACAGCAATAGCGATCCTCTTTTACATTACCGGAAAAATTGTCTTTTAAAGGGAGGTGGGGCAGTTTTTACCTGTGGGGCCTTTCCATTTTTAGAAAGTCCTGCCATCAGTCATCTCCTTTACAGTTCTTTCCATCATTTCTAAACATAGAACCTTCAGCTTAGGAGCTTTGTTAAGTAGTTGGTATTTCCCCTTCGCTGGACTTCCTTTTTATTACAGCTGTCGTAGTCTGCATCTAAGTCCTTTGGGTGTTTAGAATGAAGGTTTTTAGTGATTTTTTTGTTCCCTATAATTTTTATCTAGATCCCCCAGAACCATTTTGTGGTGATATATGACTCTGAATTACATCAAACATATTGGTAAAATATAATGCTGTAATGATTAGAAAATGGCCTCAAAAAATAATCTCTATAATTCTTTGAAAAAAATGTCCCACAGTTTCGAGTAGTATTGGTAACTTGTCCCCTTCAGCAGCTTTCTTATTTCATATCTGTTCATCGAGGTCTTTTTTTTTTTTAATAATATTTTATTGTGTTTTAGGTGAAAATTTACACAGCAAATTAGGTTCCTCTTAAACAATTTTTATACAAATTGTTCCATATCGTTGGTTATAATTTTTACAATGTGTCAGAATTCTCATTATTTCTATTCTGTTTCTTCTGTTTTCATTGATCTAGCTTCCCTTCCCATCCTTTCCTTCTCACCTTTCCTTTTGGGTAAATATTGACCTTTTAGTCTCATATACTTTCATTGTTTAAGGGACACATTACTCACAGTCTATATTGTTTATTTTATAAGCCAATCTATTATTTGGCTGAAGGGTGGCCTGCAGAAATAACTTCAATTCCACCTTCAAAGGTTATCTTATGGCGGTAGTGTCACGGATTACTCTAGTCTCTGTCAGTCCAATAGGTCTGGCCTTTTTCAGGAATTCGAGGGATTTTTTTTTTTCCATTCTACCTGGGGCCTTCTATTGTGTCCCTGGTCAGAATGGTCCATAGTCATAGCCAGGCACCACCTAGTTCTTCTGATCTCAAGTTGGAAAAGGCTTTAGTTCTTGTGGGCTATTAGTTCTGTGGATTAGTTTCTTCCTGTAATGTTTGATTTCCTTCATTTCTCTTTTGCTCCATACAAGTGGAGACCAATAGTTGTATGCTTGAAATCTTTAAGGCCCCAGATATTACTCACCAAACTAGACTGTTTTGATTACCACAGCTGTATGATAAGTTTTAAGATCTGAAAGTGTGAGGCCTCCTACTTTGTTCTTCTTCAATATTACTTTACCTATTTGGGTCCTCCTCCGTTTCCATATAAAGTTGGAGTTTAGTGTTCCCATTGCATTAAAGAATGTTATTTGGATTTGAGTTGGGATTGCATTATATCTATAGATCTCTTTTGGTATTATTGACCTCTTTACAATGTTAATTCCGCCAATTCATTACCATGGAATATTTTTTTCCATTTATGTAGATCTCTTTTAGTTTCTTACAACAGTGTTCTATATAGTTTTCCTTGCATAAGTTTTTTACATTGCCAGTTAGGTTTATTCCTAGCTATTTTATCCCTTTGGAGGCTATTGTAAATGGTATTTTTTTTTTTTTTTCAGAGTGCTCCTTGTTACTGCAGAGGAACCCAACTGAATTTTGTGTGTTGATCTTGTACCCTGCCACTTTGCTGAACCTTCTATTAGTTCCAGTAACTTCTCTGTGAAGTCTTTAGGATTTTCTCTGTACAGGATCATGTCATCTACAGATAAGGATAGTTTTACTTCTCCCTTTTAGTACGGATGCCTTTTTACCCTTTCTTGCCTTATTGCTCTAGCTAGGACTTCCAGTGCAATATTGAATAAGATCAGTGTTTAAGGGTATCCTTGTCTCGTTCCTATTCTCAAACAGAATGCTCTCAGTCTTTCTCCATTGAGAATAACGTTTGCTGTTGGTTTTGTATATATACCATTAATTCTGTTGAGGAAGTTCCCTTCTATTCCTATTTTGCTGAGAGTTTTTATCACGAAAGTTTGTTAGATTTTATCAAATGCTTTTTCTGGGTCAGTTGAGATGAGATGATTCTTTCCTGGTGTTGAATCATCCTTGGATCCCGGGTATGAATCCCACTTGATCATGACGAATTATTTTTTTGATATGCTGTTGAATTCTGTTGGCTAGAATTTTATTGAGAATATTTCTGTCTATATTTATAAGCGATATTGGTCTGTAATTTTCTTTTTTAGTGGTGTCTTTGCCATCATGGTTATGCTGGCTTCATAGAGTAAGTTATGGAGTATTCCTTCCTTTTCTATGTTCTGGGATAGCTTGAGTAGAACTGGTGTCAACTCTTCTCTGAATGTTTAGTAGAATTCTATAATTTTTTGATAAAAATGTCTCACAGTTTTGAGTAGTATTAGTAACTTTTCCCCTTCATCAGCTTTCTTATTTCATAAAAAAGCTCAATGTTTAGTAGAGTTATCTACTGAGATTATCTAAGCCAGAATTTTTTTTTTTTGGAAATTTCTTTTCCTGACCTCTTCTATTTCTTTTCTTTCTTTCTTTTTTTTTTTTTTTGCTATGGTTCTCTTCAAATTTTCTTCTAGGTTTTCCAATTTGTTGGAATACAATTCATCATAATGTTCTCTTATGATCCTTTTTATCTACGTTGGGTCTGTCTTAATATCATCTATCTCATTTCTTATTTTTGTTGCTTATTATTTTTTTTCTTTGTCAGTTTGACATGTGGTTTGTCAATTTTTTTGATCCTCTCAAAAAATCAACTTCTAGTCTTGTTGATCCTTTCTATTGCTTTTCTGTTTTCTAGCTAATTTATTTCTACTCTGATCTTTATAATTTCTTCTGGTGGCTGTGGACTACTTTTGTTGCTCCTTTTCTCTTTGTTTGAGTCGTAGGATTAAGCTATTGATTTTGGCCCCCTTTTTTTCTTTTTAATGTGTGCATTTATTGTTATAAATTCTCCTTTGAGCACTGATTTTGCTGTGTCCCAAAGATTTTGGTATGTTGTATTTTCATTCTCTGTTGACTCTGATTTTTTTAAATTTATTTTTAATTTTTTCTATTACCCAGTAGTTTTAAGTAATGTGTTATTCAGTTTCTATGAATTTAATTTTTTCCTTGTTCTTTCTATTATTGATTTCTAGTTTTATAGCATTTATAATGAAAAGATGTTTTTTATTATATCAATTTTTTAAAAAATTTATTGAGGCTTGTTTTGTGGCTTAAAATATGACCTATACTGGAGAATGAACCTTGTACGTTGGAGAAGAATGTGCACTGGGTTGTTGTTGGGTGGTGTGTTCTGTATATGTCTATGAAGTCAAGTTGGTTGATCGTGTTATTTAGATCTTCTGTATCTTTGTTGAGTTTTTTCCTAGTCGTTCTGTCCATCATCAAAAGTGGTGTGTTAAAATCTCCTACTATTATTGTAGAACTGTCTATTTCTCTTTTCAATTCTGTTATAGTTTGTTTTACGTATTTTGGAGCTGTGTCATTGGGTACACAAATATTTATTATGGTTATGTCCTCTTGGTGGATTTACCCTTTAATCATTATATAATGCCATTCTTTGTCTCTTATAATGGATTTTGACTTAAAGTCTATTTATTAGAGATTGTTACTGCCACTCCTGCTGTCTTTTGGTTACTGTTTACTTGATATTTTTTTCTATCCTTTGATTTTTAACCTACTTATATATTTGTGTCTAAGGTGTGTTTCTTGCAAGTAACATATTAATGGGTCATGTTTTCTTGTCCTTTTGTCACTCTCCGTCTCTTGACTGGTGCACTTGAACCATTCAGATTCAGTGTGATTTTCCGTAGAAATGAATTTAATGCTAACATTTTTTGTGCTCTTTTTGTGGTATTAATTGTTCCTTTGTTCCAATTAACTTTCAGTGCTAAGTTCTTTTCATTTATGGATTTTCTTTTCATTTCCTTCATTGCTCCTGATTTTGTGTTTGCTGAGTCTTTTTTATTTTCTTCTTTATTATGTTTAGTAGATTAGATTTATTGATTTCCTTTCTGGCTACTCTAAAATTTAAATTTATCTGCCTAAATTTAAAACAGTCTCTTATATCTTAATATCACCTTGACTTCCTCTCCATATGGAAGCTCTAAACTATACCATGTATTCACTGTTTTTTGTTCTGAAGTCATCATCATTTACAGATTGACATCTGTAGTTCCCTGTTTTCAGTTTTGCAGCTTTATTTTGCTTTTGAGAATTCTTCTTTTAAATTGATATTTGGGTGATGCTGTTCTGTGCCTTAATCTCAGGTTGTTTTTTGATGTCATTGGTTTTCTATCTGAAAGACTTTTTTAATGTTTCTTGTAAGGTGGATTGGGTTTTTACAAATTCTCCTAATTTCTGTTTATCTGGGAATGTCGTAGATTCACCATCATATTCGAGAGACAATTTCGCTGGGTATATGGGTCTTGGTTGGCAATTCTTTTATGTCAGGGATTTATATGTTATTCCACTGCCTTCTTGCCTGCATGGTTTCTGCCAAGAAACTGGTGTGCTTTGAAGGTGATACTTTGTTTTTCATGAGCTGCTTTCAGGATTTTTCCTTTATGTTTAGTTTTGGAAAGTTTAATTATTATATGTTTTGCTGACTTTCTTTTGGAGTTTCTCCTGTGTGGAGTCTGTTGAGCTTCTTGAAGGGAAACCTTCTTGTCTTTCATGATATTAAGGAAATTTCCTGCTAGTAAATTTTTCAGCAATTCTCCCTGTGCTTTTTTTTTTTTTTTCCTCCTCCTATTCTGGGAATCCAATTATGTGTGAATTATTCCTCTTGATAGCGTCCCACGTAACTCTTAGCCTTTCTTCACTTTTCTTCATTCTTTTTTTCTGATTTTTCCTCAAACAAATTAGTGTCTAGCAATTTGTTCTCTGTTTCACTGATTCTTTCTTCCATTGATTCAATTCTACTTCTCTGTGCTTCTATTGAGTTATCTATTTCTGATATTTTATTATTAATCTTCTGGATTTCTAGTTGTTGTTTTTGTATGGTTTCTAACTGTCTATTTTGTCATTTTGTCCTTGTATTGTTTTCCTGAACTTTTCTAGGGTTTTGTCTGTGTTTTCCTTGAGGATCCTATATGTATATCTTTGGAATTCCTTATCAGGTAGTTCTATTACCATTTCTTCCTCAGGTTTTCTGTCCCTTTATTTTGCTCACTAGTTTGAGTTATCTTATCCTCTTTCTTCATATAATTTGTTATTTTCTGCTGTCTCTGGGGCATTACGGTGTTAATTTATTTATATATTTCTTTATTGATTGTATGTATGTTTGTTTTGTGCTGATTTTTTGTTTTGTTTTGTTTGATGTGTCTAGAATTTTGTTTCCTCTCTTTCGCTATAGAATGTCTTTCTTCCTTTGTATTATTTTAATTGTTATTGTTTTGTGTTTCTGGTCGATGTGCGACTTTGGTGATGTCTGTTGTCTGGGAGTGATTTCCTTTCACTAGTGGGTATGATAAGTTACAACCACATGCGAGCCCTCTGTGGTTAGGCTTATATGTCTTACCTTACTGGACTGAGTGGAGGTAGGAGATCAGGTTCTTCCTTGATATTGGGTGATAAGTGTTGGGTGGTCAGGATCCCTCTACAGCCTTCGTGGGTTCCTTTCAAGTTGGTGCTAGCAGTTAGTGCACTCTCTGGAGGTCAGGGCAGGATGTCTCCATATCATCTGTGAGAGAGTACTACCCATATGAATGGGGTAGAGCCACTGTGTGTGGATGAATTGACATCTCAGTAGGTGTTGGGGAATCAAAGGATTCAGTGCAAGTGAAGACAGCCTGCAGTTACTGTATAGGTGTGGGATGTGTGCTATTGCCACTGAGTGGATGTTAGATGGGGCACTAGGATTACCTGCTCATCGTCTGACAAATGTATAGGTGGCATCTGTCAGGATGTGACTGAGATTGCTGGTGCAGTGATGTGCCTGTCCATTTGGTCACCTGGGTGTGAGTGCAGGGAGTGTTCTCACTGGTTGCCAGGTTCAGTGCTGTGTGTGCACTCCGCCAGTTGCTGGGAGATGAAGCAAGGGTGTACAGGTCACTGGTCACCAGGCGAGTGGCATAGGAACTCACACCGCTGGTTGTCAATTGGGTGGTGTATCACAGGGGTGGTAGAAGTGAACAAGTATGACCCTCTGGTTGCAAGTCTGACAGCATGTGAGTGCACAGTGTGGATTACTGGTGTTCATGCTGTGTGGGAATGGGTGGGGACAGTCATGAGCCTCTGGTTGCAGGTCATTACACCCAGGAGCATGCATGTCACAGATAATTAGTTGAGGGGGAAATGCAAGCTCACCATTAGTCACTGGGAGCCTGGGGAGGGTGGAAAAGTGGTAGTTAATGAACATGTTCTCTGGTCTCTGGCACAGTCAAGAGGCATTCCCCACAGAGTGCAGCTGGTGATCAGGACCTAGCCCCAACAAAATGTGAGAGGGGGGTTGTTCAGAGTCCAGCTGGGTGGAGCATCTTTAGCCACCACTCCAAGTACCGACCATTCCACCAGTGCCACCCACCCAAATGTCAATAGACTGCTGCTGATGAGTAATTCTGTCCCTATTTTCTGGCACCCTCCCTGCTCTGTGGTCAGCTCAATCCCTAGGGCTCTTGCCCACCTTTCTGCATATTCTCTTCTTAGATACAGCTCATGTTCTGCTAACCTTACTTTTCTCCAGGTTTGTCTACACAGTGTCTCTGCCTCCTATTGGGAATTTTGTGAAGTTGCTTTCCTGTACATCTCACCCATGAATGCTGTTCACTTTGTCCCAAAATGGCCACACTGGGCCTGGCCAGCCTGTAGGGTGCCTACAGTCTGTAAGTCTTATTTGCTGTTTTCATTAAGTTTATACCTCCCTTTGGTATTAGATCTAATTCTCCACCTTCCATTTGCTACTCTGTGTGTCCAAATTGTCATCTGTGTCTGTTTCACTTGGTTTCTTGGTTCTTTGCTGCAGAGGCGGGTGGCAAGTTGTGTCTGACTAAGCCACCATCTTAGGCTGTCTCTCATTGAGTTCTTTTTGACAACACTTTCTTGGTTTCATTCTTCTGCCTGGTTTACTGTATGCTTCAATATACTCATTAATTTTCTCCTGAAGTCTCAGTTTTAAATACTTTTGCTTTTTAATTGAAATGACAGTTCTTCAATATGGAACCTGAAAATATAACTATCCAATTTTCATATTGCATTATTAATTTTAATTCAATAATTTAGTTGATCTTATTTCTAAAAATATATTTTTAGAATATTCTTTTTATGTATTATTGCTAATTACATATATAAAAATACCATGAACAAAAAGCACATTCAGTCTAATTAATAGCTTGTGGCTAACTAAGTTCCCAAATACAGTGATGAGAAAAGTATGATCTTCCATTTAAAGAGATTTGTAAGCATTCCAAAAAAGAAAATGTGCTCTAAAGACTTTGCAATGCCTGTATTTTATTGTAATCACAATATATGGTAAGTTCCATTGTGAATGTCACACTTTCTTGGTTATTCAGCATTTTTCTCAAATTAGAGTAAGCTTTAAACTGTAATTGACCTGCTACTAACCCTTGTCCAGGTCCAAACCAAAAACCCACTGCCATTGAGTTGATTCTGACTCATAGCAATCCTATAGGACAGAACAGAAGTGGCCCACAGGTTTCCAAGACTGTAAATGTTTTTTTTACTCAGCATTTTATTTTACAATTTTTTGTTATTTTCATAGAATACATTTTCACAGTAGAGATGTCCAAAGTAATAAAATAACAGTTTGTAACTTCATAGTTTTATATTTGTAGGCAGATTAGTTAAGGACATTTGAAGGATAAGTCTTGGTTTAGAATCTGTAATATTTTAATACCTCTACAAGGGGACCTCTTCTGTACATGCAACTTCTCTATAATCAAAAATTCTCTAAGCTTTTCCTTCTAGGGTTTAGAAATTAGTAATATGAGCATCAGCATTTTCTAATTTGAGAATTACCCCCAGGACATGTAACCACTAGTAGCTAGCATCAACTGAACAGAGGGGAAAGTTTTCAAAAATTGAACAGTCTTATTTTCTGCAAAATCTTTATTTATGAGTTACCAGTCTTTTCCACTGTTCATCATTCTCAGAATAAATATAGAAGAGATTTGATCATAATGTGCCTATAGTAATAAACTAAATTCATATTAAGAGGTTGATAAATTAAAAAGCAAAAGGTCATACGTAATATTTAGTTATACTCTGACTCATCATCCCATCATCTCACCAGAATACAGAATTCCATTTCACTCTTTGGTGAATATAATTCCTCTCAAATCTTCTCCTCAAAGATTAAATTCTGAAAACAACCATGTGATTAGGAGAAGAGGATTCCCTCACCAATGCTCATATCTGTTATTTCCACCTTATTTTCAGTTGAATGGCCTGATACGGCAGAGGCAAAGAGGTGTACAGTCATTTGTTAAGACATTAGGACAAAAAAATCAGAGCTTCCACAGCATGCAACAGTTTTGCAGATGCCCACATCACGATAGTTGGAATAACAAAGACCAGCAAAATTTAAAGCTGAGAGTGTCAAGAAGCCTGCCTTGGCAGTTTTCTGTGATGAATCCCCATGGACATAGTAACAACTTGTCCAATACCCTTGTGACTATGGGGAGTAAGGGCTGCAGCCAGGGAGTAGTCCATCACTGAGCAAGGATTCAAATAAGCAGGTGGGTGCAGGCCCAGGAGCAAAACACTGACAACCCTCTCGCCAGTCCAGTGGAGAAATGCAACCTTGGAACCAGAATGGTGGCTGATGGACAGGTAGATGTGCTGTGCTCCTGAGGTAGGCCTATCCTGGAGAAATGCTGAGACATGGGCATGTCTGACCACTGGGGTTCAGAGGAAGAGAGCTCTGGCTCCGTGGGAACCACAGGGGATGCTCAGCCTCCAGAGCACCGCCGTGTTGGTCTTTAGGGCTCAAGACTGTAAATCTCTATGGAAGCAGACTGCCACATCTTTCTCCCACGGAGTGGCTGGTAGGTTTGAGCCACCGACCTTTCAATTAGCAGCCGAGCGCTTTAACCACTGTTCCATGAACTCCTCCTTAATCTACTCTTTATTACCCATCTCTTTATCAATTTATTCTTATCAACTATCATTTACAGCCTTTGGCTTCTCAGCAGTATTATATAAGAAACTCCAAGTAGTAATTAGATTATTATTTACACTCTAGAATTTGCTTTAGTTTGGAGATGTAAATGGAAAGATTCTTGGAGAAAGCATAGGATGGTTGAAACTTAAATTTTTCTTCTTAATAATTTTCACAGTAAATACTTAATATTAAAAATGAAGAAGAAATAAAGAAAAACAATCAACTATGCACATGCGAGATAATCTCTTATTTATTGGTATCTTAATGCAAGTTAACACAATGAGATAATCTGCCAGCTGGTATCAGGATTAGCGTAAATATGAACTATAAATGCTAAATCAGAAGGAGGAAAGTATAAATGAGTACACATTTCAGCTAAAAAAAAAAAAGGAACTCCTTCAAAAGATCAAGCTTTTGTGAGCAATTAAAGAAGAATGACAAGCAAAGGTGGTTGGTTCCTTGGAATATGTGAGATCATTAGGAAATCATAAAGTGTAGTACCTTTAAAGGAACTTTGTTATTAAAAAAATCAAAGCCAAACGCACTGCAGTCGAGTCATTCTGACTCATAGAGACCCTATAGGACATAGTAGAACTGCCTCATAGCATTTGATATATTCTAATAAGAGATACCTATAAACTTCACACACACTGTTATTTCCATCCTCTGTCTCTGTCCTCAACTTTTCTCTATGTGACAAAGTGTTTGAAGTTGAGGATCATGCAAGCTCATTTTCCAAAACAGTTCTAATTAAAAGCCTTTCCCCTTATTTTCATAAACATATTTAAGGGATTAAGAAATGTTTAAAAAATGTCAGTGATTAATGATAGGTGGAAAGTGAGTCAGAAATGGCATTATTTTCCACCCAATTTCATTAGGAGTTATTTCATTAGGAGTTATTTTATTTACAAGTTGAAGTGGGGACTTTGTACCTTACTTCTATGCCCAAAGTGTTTTCACCCCCTTCTGATATGAGTTGTATGAGCAATGGTGAAGATCAGTGTAAAATAGACAAGATATTTGAACAAAAATGAAAAAAGGTTTTTATGTGGCAATAGAGACTAAGTTCCTACTGTTCTAAGTTGATTCGTAGGTAATAGTGAAGATCTGAACTTTTCTTGAAAATACCATTCTAAAAAAGTGCCATACTTTAGTTAATGAAAGTTCAAGGCCTTTAGAGTCTCACATCTGGCAAGCAAATCACACTTCTACCACTTGACGGTTTGTGTTCCTAGGCAATGTCTACCAGTTTTCTGAACCACTCTCTTAATTTGTAAAATGTGGATATTGATGCCTCCTGACAGAGTATGGTGCTGAATTATTATGTATAGATATGAATTATTACGATATGTTGTTGTTGTTAGGTGCCATTGAGCTTGTTCCGACTCACAGTGCCCATATGCACAGCAGAACGAAACACTGCCTGGCCCTGTGCCATCCTCGCAGTTGTTGTAATACTTGAGCTCATTGTTGCTGCCACTGTGTCAGTCCACCTCGTTGAAGGTCTTCTTTTTCACTAACCCTCTCTTTTAACGAGCATGATGTCCTTCTCCAGGGACTGATCTCTCCTGATAACATGTCCAAAGTATGTGAAATGTAGCCTCACCATCCTTGCTTCTAAGGAGCATTCTGATTGTGCTTCTTCCAAGATAGATTTGATCATTCTTTTGGCAGTTGGAATATTCGATATTCTTTGCCAACATCACTATCCAAAGGCGTCAATTCTTCTTCCATCTTCCTTATTTATTGTCCAACTTTTGCATGCATATGAGATGATTAAAAACACCATGGCTTGGGTCAGGCATGCCTTAGTCCTCAAGGTGACATCTTTGCTTTTCAACACTTTAAAGAGGTCTTGTGCAGAAAGTTTGCCCAATGCAATGTGTCATTTGATTTCTTGACTACTGCTTCTATAGGTGTTGATTGTGGATCCAAGTAAAATGAAATCCTTGACAACCTCAATCTTTTCTCCGTTTATCATGACATTGCTTATTCATTCAGTTGTGAGGATTTTCATTTTCGTTTTGTTTTTTTACATTGAAGTGTAATCCATACTGAAGGCTGTGGTATTTGATCTTCATCAGTAAGTGCTTCGAGTCCTCTTTTCTTTCAGTAAGCAAGGTTGGGTCATCTGCATAGCACAGGTTGTTAATGAGTCTTCCTCCAATCCTGATGCCCCGTTCGTCACAAGATATAGCACACTGAACATTGACTCACATGACATGCCATGTCATCAGGAAAGACCAATCACTGGAAAATGACATCAGTGTTGGTAAAGTAGAGGGTCAGTGAAAACAAGGGTAAGCCTCAATGTGATAGACTGACACAATAGACTCAAACATATCAACAATGGCGGAGATGGCTCAGAACTGGGCAATGTTTCATTCTATTACAGGTAAAGTCACTATGAGTCAGAGGTGACTGGACTACAGCTAATAACAGCAATAGCAACAACGTTATTAAATATTGTTTTGATGTCATATGAAAAGCAGTAAATACTGTTTAAAGAATAAATTTAGTTGATGGCACTCAAAAATATGTTTTTTGGTTGTTTTCAATCATATGTAAAATGAATCCTCATTAAAGGAATATTCTAAATCATTCCTGTTTTAAAAGAGAATTCAAATAAATCTAACAAATATTTATCTACTATGTATTTTCTACTATATACTGGAAGAATACAAATATATAAACTAAGGTTATGCTTTCAAAACTAATCTAACTTGAGAGACTCAAATACAGAAATATGAATTTGTATTAGGGAAATAAATCACTGGAAGAACATGTACCAAGACGAAATTCAATCGAACTAATTTAAGACCCAGAAAATGAGCATTTAGGCCATACCTTGAAAGAAAAGCAAAAACATATTTCATTTTGAGTAGCAACAGGTAGATTTTTTTAATATGGCCAGGGTCAATATGATAATCCTAGATGTATTCCAGATGATGACACTTATGGGCTTATAAATAAGATATCTCTACATTTCATAATTTTGATATATTATATATGGTCTGTATTATAAATGTATATGTAAACAAAATATTTTTATTTAAAAACTTTGCATCTGTTTTAAAATTCGCTTATGGCATGTAGTGGCTTTATTTATTTAGATAAAGTCCTTTATGTTATCAATTCTGATGTATGCATATGAAGAGGAAGGGAAAGGGTAAGGTAGTGAATATAATTGTGTATGTTTCTGTTTATGTACCAGTATTAGCTACCACGAATCACCTGTGAAAATCAAGAGGATATTCTTTTCTACTTCATGTCACAAATATGTCATTTTGTTAGAAGGTTCATTTTTCCCCTTCTTCCAATAAACAAGAGCCTTTGCCAACCAAGTACCATAAAAATGATGAATGGGTCAAAGAGCATAATACCGAAAAGATCAAAGTGGTGAAATTACTATTTTCCTTTACAGGTGGCATTTAAAATATCATATTTCCACCACAAGAACCACTTTTGACAAGAGAGGAAAGTGGCAAAAGCATAATGGTAAGCTATTTCTGTGACAGTGATTTTGACTAGAATGTGAAACAGCACTTTTTCAATCTTACGTTACAATAAAATATGGTTTTATTTGTGATAATAAAAGCTAACTGCCCAAGAATATTGGTTAAGGTCTTGAAAAAGCAGTTTTTAGACTTATATATATATTCTGGGTTGTGGGAGAGAAGAGAAGGACAGCTTTCTGCCTGTACAAAGTAATAGAGGGAACTTTGGGGACTAATCACTTTTTAAAAATAGCTTTAACTATTGATGTATAATTCAGATAACATCAATTCATACAATTAAAGTATACAATTCAATGGTTTTTAGTGTATTCATAGATCTATACTCCCATCGCCACAATACATTTCCAAACATTTTATCACCCTAAAAATAAACCCTGTACACATCAGCAATCACGGTCCATTTCTTCTCCACCCTCTCCCACCATCAGCCCTAAGAAACCACTAACTCACTTTCATTGCTGCAAAAAAAAAAAAAAAAGTTGCCATTGAGTCGATTTCAACTCATAGCAACACAATACCTTCCATGAGAGATCCTTTTCAGATGATTTTTTTGTGTGTTTTCTCAGACTTCTCTTGTCCTTTTAAAAAAGTTTATTGAGATGTAATTCAGATATCTTAATAACAAAAAATCTTAATAGTCAGGTATTAATATAAGATTAGTATATTCCCAGGGTTGTGCAACTGTGATGGTTAAGGTTGTGTTTCAACTTGGCTGAGCTATGATTCTCAGTGTTTGGGCAGTTGTATAATGTGATCATTGCCCTGTTGAAATTTGATTCATGATCACCCCCATGATGGAGTCTGCTGAGTGCTACTGGCAGGGGCAGGGCCTGTGGTGTCTCGCCACCCCCTCAGCCTTCATTTTTCCACCTCCTTCACCTAATTCCTTTCTGCTTGCCTTGCTGGGGCTTTTGCTTGTCCCGGACCCTGCAGCTTGCTCCTGTTCCACTGGTCTCTGGTTCTTGGGACTTGGGCTGGAGGCTTGCCAGGGGTCTTGTCTGCCAACCTTGAGATTGGTCAGTCTTCTCTGCCTGCAGTGGCATTGCTCTCTGGCCTGCCAATCTTGGGTTCACCAGTCCCCGTGGCTATGTGGATTCAGAGAATTCTCTTTCCTGCCTCGAAGACTTGGGACATATAGCCTCCAGGGGTCCTGTGAGCCATTTCCTTGATATAAATCTCTCTCTCTCTCTCTATACTTTTCAGTGGTTTTGCTTCTCTGGAGAACCCACCTTAAAACAGCAACCGTCACCACAATCTAATTTTAGAATATTTCCATTACCTTTAAAAAGAAACCATGCACCTAATTAGCAGTCAATATAGATTTGTCTGTTCTAGACACTTTATATATGGAATCTTTCAATTTCATGTATCAAATCATACAATATGTGGCCTTTTGTTTCTTTTTTCTTGCTTGGAATAAAATTTTCAAGGATTAACCATGTTATTATACATATCAGGGTTTCACTCCATTTTAATATTCAATATTAGTAATTATACAGATATACTATATGTTTACCAATTCATCAGTTGATGTATATTTGGATTGTTAAAATTTTTAGCTATTATGAATAATGCTGCTATGAACATTTGTGTATACAAGTTTGTGTGGACATATATTTTCATTTCTCTTAGGTATATAGCTAGGAGTGGAATGACTATGGAAACCCTACGGAAACCCTAGTGACAGTGGTTAAGTACTACGGCTGCTAACCAAAAGGTCAGCAGTTCAAATCCACAGGAGCTCCTTGGACACGATGCGGCAGTTCTATTCCGTCCTATAGGATTGCTATGGGTCTGAACCGACTTGATGGCAACAAGTATGATGACTATGTTTAAACTTTGAAGAACTGCCAGATCGTTTATCAACAAAGCAGCATAGTTTTACATTCCAATCAGCAATGTAAAGTTCAATTTCTCCACATGTTGGCCAGGATTTGTTTTGGTAGTCTTTCTTAGCCCAGGGTAAAAAAAAAACAGTTAAGCGCTCTACTACTAGCTGAAAGTTGGCAATTTAAACCTACCCAGAGCCACCTCAGAAGACAAGCCTAGCAATCTGCTTCCAAAATGTCCCAGTCTTGAAAACCCTATGAAGCAATTCTGCCCTGCACTCATGGAGTACTTATGAGTGGGAATCGACTGGAGATCAACCAACAACAACAGCAGTGGGTATAAAGGTATTATAGCTTTGATTTCTGTTTTCCAAAGAGCTAATGATTCTGACACTTTTTCATGTATTTATTGTCCATTTGCATATCTTCATTTAGAAATGTCTACTCTGATTCTTAGCTGAGTTTTTATTTAGATTATTTGTCTTTTTGTTTTTGAGTTAGAAGAATTTTTAACATATTCTAGGTAGATACAATTTCATTATCAGATACATTACAAATTATTTCACCCCTTCTGTGGGTTGTTTTTCACTCTATTGGACTTCACTAAAATGAGCACAAATGGTTTATTTTGGTGAAGTTCAATATATTTACTTTTTCTTTTGTTGCATGTGTTTATGGTGTCACAACTAAAAACGCTTTTACTAATTCAAGTTCATGAAGATATAGCTGTATATTTTCTTTTAATAGTTTTGTAGTTTTAGATCTTACATTTCCTCATACATATATCTATGATCCATTTTGAATTAATTTTTGTATATGGTGTGAGGTAGGAGTCCAACTTCATTCTTTTATACACAGATATCAAGTTATTCCAGCACCATTTGTTGAAAAGATTATTCTTTTCCCATTGAAATATCTTGACACCTTTGTAAAAAAATCAGTTCATTGTAAATGTGATGGTTTACTTCTAGATCTCAATTATATTTCATTAATCTATATCCTTATGTGAACACCACAGTCTCTTTATGACTTTATTACAGTGTCTTTATTACTGTCACTTTTTAGTAAGGTTTGAAATTGGAAAGCATATGTTCTCCAACTCTGTTCTTTTTTCCTAAGATTATTTTGGCTTTTCTCAATTTAATTTCATATGGATTTTAGCATCAGCTTGTCAATTTCTTCAAGGAAACACTTGAATTTTGATAGCGAGTGCATTGAATCTGTGTAGATCAATTTGTGAATTATTTGCATTTTAGTAATTTTAAAAATTCTTATTCATGAATGTAGGATGCCATTCCATTTATTTAGACCTTCTTTCTTTTTTAATTTCCCTCAACAGTGATTTGTTGTTTTCTGAGTATGAGTTCTGCACATCTATCGTTAGATTTTACCCTGTTTTTTCTTTTAGATGCTATTGAAATGGAATTGTTTTCTTAATTTCTTTTCCAGAATGTTCACTGCTGGTGTAAGGAAATACAATATACACATATATTTTATTTTTATATTGATTGTGTATACTGAGACCTTGCTTAACTTGTTTATTAGTTCCAATAGTTGTTTTAGTGGATTCCTTAATTTTTTAATACAAGATTATGACATCTGCAAATATAATTTTACTTCTTCCTTTCCAATCTGAATGCCTTCTGCTTTCTTGCATAGTTGCATTTGTTTATTTGCCTAGTTACCCTGGTTAGTAGTCCAAGTACAATGTTGAATAGAAGTGTTGAGAGCAGGTATCATTGCCTTGTTTCTGAATTAGAAGGTGTCTAGTCTTTCACCATTAAGTGCGATGTTTGCTTTAGATTTTTGCCAGTTGTCCTTTATAAATTGAGAAAGTTCACCTGTATTACTAGTTTGTTGGATGGACATTGGAATTTTTTCAAATGTTTTTCTGCATCTGTTCAGATGATCATGTGGTTTCTCTCCTTTATTCTATTGACATGGTTTATAACATTATTTTTCAGATTTTAAAAACAAACACACAAATAAAGCTTTTAATCTAGGTATATAGTGTATTTAATCATGGTGAATAAACTTTTTTTGTGTTACTGGATTTTTTTGTTATTATTTTGTTGAGGAATTTTGCACTTATATGCATAAGAGAGACAGTTCTTTAGCCACACACCCCCCCCTTTTTTTTTTTGTCTACTGATATCTTTGACTATTTTTGGTAACAGGATAATTCTGGACTCAGAAATGAGTTAGGAAGTGTTCTCTCCACTTTCATTTTTGGAAGAAGTTTTGAATATTTCTTATTCTTTTTTTAAAAGTTTCAAAGAATTTACCAGCAAAGGCATCTGGGTCTGTATTTTTCTTATGTGAACTGTTTTATTTTATTTTATTTCTTTACATTACTATTACTTGTTATATGTCTATTCAAATTTTCAATTTCTTCTTGAATTAATTTCAGTAGTTTGTTTTTTATGGGAATGTGTCTATCTCATCTAGGTTATCTAATGTTGGCACGTATTTGTTTATAGTATTCCTTTATTTTTGTAAAGTTGGTTTTATTTTTGTAAAGTTGGAAGTGATACCTGATGCCCTATCTTTCATTGCTGATTTTAGTGGTGGGAGTCTTATTATTATTATTGTTAGTGTAGCTAAATATTAGTGAATTTTGTTATTCTTTTCAAAGAAATCAGTTTTGGCTGGTTGATTTTCTTTATCATTTTATCATTCTCTAATTTTTCGACTTTCACTTTAATTCAACATTTTATTTCTTTAACTTGGTTTGGGTTTACTTCACTCTTTTCAGCCATAACAAAGTATCACTTTAAAGAACATAACTGTATTTTCTCACAGTTATGGATGGAGTCTAGAAATCTAAATTCAGGACATGGACTATAGAGAAAGGTCTGTCTTTGTCTCTTTCAACTTCTAGTAGCTGCTGGCAAGGACCTCTGGTGGCATAGTGGTTAAATGCTCGGCTACTAACCACAAGGTCAGCAGTTTGAATCTACCAACTTCTCTGTGGGAGAAAGATATGGTAGACTGCTCTATAGGGCAGTTCTACTCTGTCCTATAGGGTTGCTATAAGTTGGAATCCACTGAACAGCAATGGGTTTGGATTTTGTTTTAGTACCTGCTGACAATCTTTGGTTTTCCTGGGCTTGTAGAATCATCTGTCTCTGTTTTCACATGGCATCCCGCTCCCTGTGTTTTTCTCTGTGTCTGTTCTACTCTTTTGATAAGGCACCATTCAGAAAGGATTAAGTTTAGCAACCACCCTGTTTCAGTATAGCTTCATTAACATAACAAAGAGAATCCATATTCCCAAATAAGTTCACATTCACACATACAGGAGAAGGATTTCAGCATAATTTTCTAGGGGACACAATTCAATTCATAACAGGTTATTATTTGGAAATGTTTAAATTTCCTTCTAATCACTGCTTTAACTGCATCCCATAAATTTTGTTATACTGTGTTTTCATTTTCATTGATTTGTGATTTCTTCTTTCTTTCATTAATTATTTGGACTACAGTGTTTAATTGCCGTGTGTTCATGAATTTTCCAAATTACTTCCTATTATTGGTTTCTAATTTTATTCCATTATGTTCATAGAACAAACATTATATGATTCAATACTTTTAAATTTATTGAGGTTTGTTTTGTATGGTCTATCCTAGAGGATGTTCCATGTGCTTTTGAGAAGAATGTTCCTTCTGTTTTGTGTAGAGTGGTCTGTAGTTGTTGCATAGTGTTTTTAAAGTGTTCTGCATCTTTATTGAACTTCTGCTTATAGGTATTATCCATTATGGAAAGTGGAGTATTACATACTCCAAATATTATTGTTGAATTGTCTATTTCTCCCTTTAATTCTGTCAGTTTTTGCCTCTGTTTTCTGGCATTCTGTTGCTGGTGCATATACATTTACAATTGTTATGTATTTCTGACATATTGACCCTTTTACTGTTATAAAATGATGTTCATTTTTAAAGACTATTTTGCATGATATTAGCATAACCACCCCTTCTATCTCCTGTTTTCCATTTCGTTATTTATCTGCTTCTCTTTTCACTTTTAATCTACTTGCGTATTTAAATTTAAAGTATGTCTAGCATATATAGTTGTGTCTTATTTATATCCAGTCTGACAAACTCTGCCTTTTGACTCGACAATTTAATTCATTCATATTTAATATTATTATCAGTATAGTTTGATTTATATCTATATTATACTTTTTTGTTTTTCTATAAGTCTCATGCATTTTTGTTCTTCCTTTACTACATTTTCTTTGCATTGAGTATTTTCTAGTGTTACATTTTAATTCCTTTAACAAGTTTTTCACTATATATCTTTGACCTTTTTTCTTAGTTGTTGTTGTAGAGTTTATCACGAATATATATCAAAAGAGCAAACAAAACCTGTTGCCACTGAATGTATTCTGACTCATAGTGACCCTATAGGACAGAGTAGAGCTGCCCCATAGGGTTTCCAAGGAGTGGGTGGTGGTAATGAACTGGATTTGGTTAGCAGTCAAACTCTTAACCACTACGCCACCAGAGTTTTCACTGCACCACCAGGGCTATATATATATATATATATATATATATATATATATTTCCCATTCCCCATATCTTTGCTATTTTGTATAAATATTAAATATACATTAATATATATATTAAAGAAAGTTCTACAGACTGAAAGAAAATTATCACACTGTGAATGTATACATACACACACACATATATATGTATATATACACTCTAACAATACATTACTATAATTACTACTACATGTATTCATAAGGTAATTTGCTTTCTGTCTGTAGAACTTTATTTAATATTTATTACAAGACCAAACCTAAACCAAACCCTTTGCCATTGAGTCTATTCTGACTCATACCCAGCTTAAAGAATGGAGTAGAACTGCCTCATAGGGTTTCCAAGAAGAGGCTGGTGGATTTGAGCTGCTGGCCTTTTTGGTTAGCAGCTGTAGCGGTTAACCACTGCTTCACCAGGGTTCCTATTACACAGTCTTCTAATAACAAATTCTCCTAGTTTTTGTTTATCCAGGATAAGTTTATTTTGCTTTAATTTTTTAAAGATAGTTTTGCTAGATAGAAAATTATTGTTTAACATATATATATATATTTTTTTTCTTTTCCAACTGCTTCCTGTTCTCTGTTGTTTCTGATGAGAAGTCAGTTATTGATTTTATTGGGATTTCTGTGCAGTGGTTAAGGGCTAGGCTGCTAATCAAGCAGTTGGCAGTTTGAGTTCAGCAGTGGCTCCTTAGAAGCCGTATGGGGAAGTTCTATTCTGTCCTTTAGTGTCACTGAGCCAGAATCAACTCCATGGCAATGGGTTTTTGGATATACGTCATCTTTCTTTTTTTTTTCCTTTGTTTAGTTTTTCTTGCTTTTGGGATTTTCCCTTTGTCTTTCAAAATGTTTTCTTGTGATAACTGGATGTGACTCTCTTTCCTTTATTATGTTTTAAATTCTTTTAATTTTTTTACATTTGTAGATTAATTGAAAAAAATTCAAATATGGTTTGGGCTTTTGTGTTTGAAATTGGTTGTCATTTGTAGACATTTATGGTGTTTAAACCAAGAGACTCAGTTTGCTCACCTAATTAATTAGCATAAAGAATCAAAGACATTTAAGGGCACATTCCTAGCACTATGAAGTTTAAATTTCAAGGAAAAAAGGAAAAACCACAAAAGGATTTGCCAATGAGATAGGGGAAAAGCATGAGAAGATGGATTTCTGAAGGTCAATGGAACAAAGTACCAAATGCTGTCAAGAGATCCATTTAGATGAGGACTGTGAATAGATCTAGGGACTGGCAGTATTCAGGTCCGCAGCAACTTAGAAGACAGCTGTTGAGAAGTAGTTGTAGACAACACAGCTGAAAACCTAATTTGATTTTGATTTAGGCTATGTTACAAAGAGAGAAACTTAAGAAAATGAGTATACAAAATACTTCAGAGAAATTCTGCTGTAGAGGTGAGAAGAGATGTGGTTAGATACCTAGAGGAGGATCTGGGGACAATAAAGTTTTTTCTTTTCTTTTTTTTTAGTTTTGTGTATTTTAAGGTTGCAGTTAATATAGCGTTATCTGTATATGTACCAAAAAGATGCAGCACACAGGGAAAATTGCATGACAGGGAAAAGAAGGAGTGAATTTTTAGTGTGATGTTCTTGAGTGCTTATTCCTTGGGGTACAAGGAATGCAGTAATTTAAAAGTCTGTTTTACTTAGTATTCTACTCACCTCTAAACTCTGCATTAATTGATCCATGTGTGATGTTTACACTAAGTTTAAACAGATGTGTCCACAAGAATAACTCCCTGATTTTCATTTCTGCTGAGAACATTGATCATGCTGTGTCTCATGTTTTCCATATTATTCTACAAGCAAGAAATTTATCTCAGAACTTATTAGCAGTAGAAACTTGGTCTCCTTTGAGAAGTTTGTTTATTCTCCTTTTCCTCAGAAATATTTGCTTGTAAGAAGAGAAGATTTTTATAAATGAGATCACAGATTAAATCAGAGATGGGATAAGGTGCTATTTTAATAATGCAGTTGCTAATGTAAGAAGCATAGAAAGATTACTCAAGAAATAAGGGACAACCATCAAGTAAAATTTGCCTGTAAATTTTTCACGAGATGTTACACGTACTGAGAAATCATTGTTCAGTGCAGGTGAAGCAAATCTCTTCCTAAAAATCTCCTTGGCTCTTGTTTCTTAACTTTTTGAGTGGGAAATATCAAACTAGTTTTTCTAAATATAGGAACCCTTTCTGTCCGAAGGAGATGAAAGGTTAACTTATTCTGCATTTCTGTAGATGGTTTTCAGAAAGGTCAACACAAAAAAAGAAAGAAAGAAAAGTATACAGGTGTATACGTGCCAAAGTCAAGGAGTTAAGGGATAGGGTTGGATCAAAATAGTCCCTTTTATGTGTATGAGTATTATATATAGACAATTATATGTATAAGAATTTTTAGTTTAGAACTCAGCTGTTTTGTTTCAGGCAATCCGATAAATCTATTACTCAAACTAATCCTTTGAGTCCTGCTAACCCTAGAACTGACTCTGCAGATGATATTCAAATTATTCATCTGAAACTGGAGCTGGATGGAAGGAATGAAAATTATGTGATTTATTTTGTTCGTATATTTGGTTTGTCAACAGAAAGTTGACAGATTGATTTTACAGGTAAAAATAAGAAATTGGATGTATTTGCCTAAATATCTTTTTTCCCTAAATACTGTTTTCTTCTTTATGTTTAAAAAATCTCATGTGTATGTGTGTATTTTTCTTTTTTTTTTTAATGAATTAAATTTGACAGGGATAAGCTTTTTAAAATAAGTGTATCAAAATGATTGACTAGCATGATGAGGTAGAGCTCTACCAAATGGTTTTATCTAAATAGACAGCAAAGTAAGAGTAACTTAATATTTTTCACTCTCTTGGAAACTATTTTCTCACATGGACCTTATGTTTTAAATACAAAGTTTAACAATTGTAAGCTTAGGTTAACTATTATTTATTCCCCAAGTTCATTATAATTATCAAAGCTTACACGGTAACTATAGTCATGGGTCTTACACTCTCCACTGCCATCTAATGGATTTTGACTCATAGCGACCCCATAGGGGTTCCAAGGCTGTAGATCTCTGCAGAAGCAGACTGCCACATAGTTCTCCCACAGAGCTGCTGGTGGTTTTGAACTACTGACCTTTCAGTTATCTGTCAATTGCTTTAATCAGTGTCACCAGGGCTCCGTGGGAAATCAGAGATCTTAAAAAATCCTGCCCTAGGATATTATATGAACAGTGACAGTGACATGCACAGAAGGCAAAAGGATCATAGAACAGACTTAAATATGTTTCACTGAAAAGGTTAAAGTAAAGCTTCCAAGGAAATCTTAGACTAAGTTTTGAAGAATGAGCATTAGAGAAGATAAATAAACAAGGCGAAATGAATATATGTCACAGGAGAACATCTTTATGTTCCTACTAACATAAAATACAAAGTAATTTTAACCAAATCATTCATATTACAAGTAGAGTATGTAAGTCCCCAAAATTGATTTTGTGATAGCTTAAATATATATTACTTCAGTTTAGTAATTGGAAAGTGTATGCAGAGCAAACACAGGGTTGAAGAATCAAATAGCTCTGGAAAGAATGAGGGCACTGCATAGGGAGAAGACATTGGTATTTGGTAAATATATATATAAATATATAAAAGCAAAAATTATAGGATTAGTAATTAAAAAATAATAATCCCAAAGATGTTAATTTTTTAAAAATAATTTTTATTGTGCTTTAAGTGAAAGTTTACAAATCAAGTCAGTCTGTCACATATAAGCTTATATACACCTTACTACATACTCCCATTTACTCTCCTCCTAATGAGTCAGCCCGCTCCCTTCTTCCAGTCTCTCCTTACATGACCAGTTTCTACCCCTCTCTACCCTCCCATCTCCAGTTTCTAACCCTCTCTACCCTCCCATCTCCCCTCCACACAGGAGATGCCAACACAGTCTCAAGTGTCCTGATACAAGTAGCTCACTCTTCATCAGCATCTCTCTCCAACCCATTGTCCAGTCCCTTCCACGTCTGATGAATAGTCTTCAGGAATGGTTCCTGTTCTGGGCCAACAGATGGTTTGGGGATCATGACCTCCGGGATTCCTCTAGTCACAGTCAGACCATTAAGTCTGGTCTTTTTATGAGAATTTGGGGTCTGCATCCCATTGTTCTCCTGCTCCTTCAGGAGTTCTCTGTTGTGGTCCCTGTCAGGGCAGTCATCGGTCGTGGCTGGGCACCATCTAGTTCGTCTGGTCTCAGGATGATGTAAATCTCTAGTTCATGTGGCCCTTTCTGTCTCTTGGGCTCATAATTATCTTGTGACCTTGGTGTTCTTCATTCTCCTTTGATCCAGATGGGTTGAGACCAATTGATGCAACTTAGATGGCCGCTTGTTAGCATTTAAGACCCCGGATGCCACACTTCAAAGTGGGATGCAGAATGTTTTCATAATAGAGTTTATTATGCCATTTGACTTAGAAGTCCCCTTAAGCCATAGTCCCCAAACCCCAGCCCTTGCTCCGCGGACCTTCGAAGCATTCAGTTTATCCCGGAAACTTCTTTGCTTTTGGTCCAGTCCAGTTGAGCTGACCTTCCAAGTATTGAGTATTGTCCTTCCCTTCACCTAAAGTAGTTCTTATCTACTAACCAATCAGTAAGTAACCCTCTCCTACCCTCCCGCCTCTCGTAACCACAAAAGAATGTGTTCTTCTCAGTTTATACTATTTCTCAAGAACTTATAATAGTGGTTTTATACAGTATTTGTCCTTTTGCATCTGACTAATTTCACTCGGCATAATGCCTTCCAGGTTCCTCCATGTTATGAAATGTTTCACAGATTTGTCACTGTCCAAAGATGTTAATTTAACTATTTATAATGCATATTGTTTTTTGGTCTGGTTGTGAGGATTTTTGTTTTCCTTATGTTGAGGTGCAAGCCGTACTGAAGGCTGTGGTCAATGATGTTCATCAGTAAGTGCCTCAAGTCCTCTTTTCTTTCAGCAAACAAGGTTGTGTCATCTGCATAATGCAGGTTGCTAATGAATCTTCCTCCAATCCTGATGCCACTTTCTTCTTCATAAAGTCCAGCTTCTTGGATTATTTGCTCAGCATACAGATTGAATAAGTATGGTGAAAGGATACAACCCAGACACACACCTTTCCTGACTTTAAACCCTGCAGTATTTTGTATTCTGTTCAAACAACTGCCTCTTGATCCATGTACAGGTTCCTCATGAGCACAATTAAGTGTTCTGGAAGTCCCATTTTTCTAAATGTTCATAATTTGTTATGATCCACACAGTCTAATGCTTTAGCCTAGTCAATAAAACACAGGTAGACATCTTTCTGGTATTCTCTGCTTTCAGTCAGGATTCATCTGACATCAGCTATGATATCCCTGGTTCTACATCCTCTTCTGAATCTGGCTTGAATTTCTGGCAGTTCCCTGTTGATGTGTTACTGCAGCTCCTTTGCATGATCTTCAGGAAAATTTTACTTCCTTGTTATAGTAATGATATTGTTTGATAATTTCCATATTCAGTTGGATAACCTTTCTTTGGGATAAGCGTAAATATGGATCTCTTCCAAACATTGACCAGGTAGCTGCCTTTCAAATTTCTTGGCATTGACGAGTGAACACTTCCAACACTGCATCCTTTAGTTGAAACCTCTCAGTTGGTATTCTGTCAATTCCTGGAGCCTTGTTTTTCATCAATGTCTTCAGTGCAACTTAGATTTCTTCCTTCAGTACCAAAAAACCTCACAACTGAGCCAGTAAGCAACATCATGAACAATGGAGAAAAGACTGAAGTTGTTAAGGATTTCTTATTACTTGGATCCACAACCAACAGCAGTCAAGAAATCAAAGATATTTTGCATTGGGCAAATCTATTGCAAAATACCTCTTTAAAGTGTTAAAAAGCAAAGATGTCACCTTCAAGACTAAAGTGCGCCTGACTCAAGCCATGGTGTTTTCAAACAGCCCATATGCGTGGGAAAGCTGGAGGTTGAATAAGGAAGATCGAAGAAGAATTGACGGTTTTGAATTATAGTGTTGGCAAAGAATATTGAATATACCATGGACTGCCAAAAGAACAAACAAATCTGTCTTAGAAGAAGTACAACCAGAGTGCTCCTTAGAAGCAAGGATTCAAGACTGTGCATGTTATCAGGAGTGATCAGTCCCTGGAGAAGAACATCATGCTTGGTAAAGTGAAGGGTCAGTGAAAAAGAGGAAGACCCTCAACGAAATGGATTGGCATTGTGGCTGCAACAATGAGCTCAAGCATAACAATGATTGTGAGGATGGAGCAAGACTGGGCAGTTTTGTTCTCTTGTACATAGGGTCACTATGAGTGGGAACCTACTCAATGGCACCTAACAACAACAACAATGTATATTGAATCATGTTTAGCCATGTAATTGCATATATTTGATAGCATTTCATTTTTTTCTTAGAAATGTCTGTACCGTTTTACTCAGAGTTTTCTAAAAATTATTTTTAAATAATAGATATTACATTTATCCTGTTGAAATGAAAGAAAACATTTTAAATGTTTCCTTTCATGTGAAACTCATAATTTATTTTTTGAGTGCCTAATAATATAGGTCCAGATATATTCTAGATATGTGAGGACTATAGAAATATGAGACAATAGCTGCTATTAAGAAGTTATGAGGAAAAGCATTCTACATAGGTGCGTGCGTGTGTTTGTGCACATTTGTACACATGTTTTTTATGTATCAGCAAGCACACAAGTAGGAAGATCTCCCAGGTGTACAGTACATATATTAATTATCTTAAGACAGATGTCTTAGTCATCCAGTGCTCCTATAACAGAAATACCACAAGTGGATGGCTTAAACAAAGAGTTTATTCTCTCACAGTCTAGCAGGTTACAAGTCCAAATTCAGGGTATCACATTCAGGGGATGGCTTTCTCTCTCTGTCAGCTCTAGAGGAAGATTTCTTGCCATCAATCTTCCCCTGGTCTTGGAGCTTCTCAGGCGCAGGACCCCAGCTCCAAAGGGCAGGCTCTGCTCCCAGTACTGCTTTCTCGGTGGTATGTGGTCCCCAATTCTCTGTTTGCTTTCCTTTCCTTTTTATCTCTTGAGAGATAAAAGGTGGTGCAGGCCACACTTCAGGGAAACTCCCTTTACATTGGATCAGGGAGGTGACCCGAGTAAGGGCGGTATTACAATCCCACCCTAATCCTTTTAATAAAAAACTGCATTCACAAAATGGAGGACAACCACAGAATACTGGGAATCATGTTCTAACCAAGTTGATACGCACATTTTTTGGGGGGAACATAATTCAATCCACGACACCAGACTATGAATAAGATCTTTTAGTTATACTCAAATTGTTTTTTGGTGTTCATGGAAGAAAAGATTGTAGAGAAATTTCAAAGAGGCTTCATAAAGGAAAGATCATTTGAGATTGATCTTGTAGATTTGATTTTGACAAGCAAAGACTGGGGTAGGAGTGGAAGAAAGGACAGTCTGAAGTTTGGATCTATGCTATTGAAGTCATAGGGGTGGATTAGGACAGGTGTCTTCCATAAACAGAGTCCTATTAGCCTAGTAATTAAATTACCAGGATTTTCAAGTTTGTAACACCTCTCCCAAACATACATTCCACAGCATTTATTGACCTATTTTATTTTTAAAAAGAGCAGTGCTATCTGAGGATACAAAGGTAAAGAAAACATAACTTAGTGCAAAGAATCAGAGTTTAGTAGGAAAATGACTCAAATAATTTATTGCCATATTGTGTCATAATTACCACATTATAACGTTATTGCAAGTTAAAATAGCAGCATCATTGAAAGAAGGGGGAGGGTGGAACTGGAACATGCAACTTGATTGTAGGTTTTGAAAGTGGATACCACTTTATTCTTAGACTAACCAGGCCTCTGTTTTCCACAGGGTATTGTGGAAAAACACACTTAACTGGAATTTTCAAATCCGCAACTCAAATCCTGACTTGTTTTATTTACTAGTTAAATGAACTCAGCAAATTGGGCTGACCGAGAAGTGAAGAGGTTCAAGAAGAGTTTCTGCTTTATTAAATCAGTAATTGGAACCTTAGGGCTATGTGATTAACAAAGCCATGCTTTACACAAACTAGGTTTACTTAACCTGTTCCCAGAATTCCTGAGGGTATTGTAAATATCATCCAGAAACCTGCACTATCTTTAATTGCATCACGGGTGACATTTACATTCTCAAAGGCTTTATAAGAGCCTCATTTTTAATCGCTATAGTTTTTTTTTTTTTTTATAGTTTTAAGTTGTATTCCAAGACCAATAGAGCTATTTTCATGACAGTTGGAATCTTGTAGCTTTGGAACCTGAATTGTAGGGCTCAGTTTTAGGAATTTTTTATATTAATTAATGCGAAGCAAGCACATTTGTTATGTCCAATTCCATAGTGTTATATTGAATTTTTGTTTTTTGAGAAATTAAATAGTAACGAGAATAAGATTCATTTATACTCATTTATGATATTTTACTTAAAAAAGTAAAATCTAATATTATTCCATTAATTTTATATTTCAAAGTTATATCCAAGAAATACCATTTTATGGAATCATTTTGTATTAAACATTCTTTCTAATCCTTAGATCTGAGCCTATGACTTTCTAGATTTTGTTTGAAAACAAATACTTACAATGGAAAATTACATCTTTCGTGGTTTGAAACCCTATAGCATACAAATGTTTTTATGCCATAATTGTCATTCCTATTTGGTTTAATCCTGGCCATTCAGAATTGTACAAGTTCTTTTCACACTGTGCTTTGGAAAAAATCATTAATACTGACTACAGCATAAACAGGGAGCAGGGAAAAGTCACGAATATAGTCTCAGAATACATAAATCATTATAGAAACTATGTCTCATGTCACATCACCAATTTATGAAAAATATAATCTCTTTACTGCTTATCTTTGATTGCTCTTTAGTAGCTTAAATATAAGTTAGAAAACCTGATATCAAAATAATTCCTTTTGTTGCTATCCCCTTTCTTTAGAGTTAAAACATAAATACCCCAATCAGCTCTCCCTAAGTTTGTTGATTACTTTCCTGTTCTTGGCACCATTTGATAACACTTATTATGCAGTTTTGTAATTGCTTATTTGTTCGTCTCTGTCCCTCAGTAGATGCAAAATTCTGTGATTGTTCATACTGTTTCCTTTTCTTAACTGCTTTATCCCTAGTACCAGTTGAGTGTCTGGCATAATGTAGCCGTAGTAACTATTGTTTAAAAAATGAACGCATGCATGAGACTTCCATGGGGGAATTTTCTTAAAACCAAGTTCAAGTATAAATTCATCATGTGGGTTTTACATTGGGAAGAGACTGTGCTGTATTGGAATCAAGATGTCCAACATAATTTTTAGACAAATGCAATACTGTATGTTGAATTGTAATTTCTTGTACACCTTGTACACTATTTGGTAATATCCAAAGGCATAATCAAATGCAACCAATTGGAGAAAATTCTATAGAGGCCAATATATTATAATACAGGTTTTTTGTCATTTGGTGATTTGGTTTTTTCCAAAGGCACATTTTGATGGAAATGCATGTACAAATGAACTGTACATTATTTAGTTATTTTACAATAAATACCAACATTCTGAGCAAAACATTTTATAAGAAATCAATACTATGTATTTCAATAATGCATGATAAGACATGGTTATTATGCTGGGTTGCTGGATGAGGGTAGGAAACAAATGAACAAATGTTCGTAATTCAGTTGAGAAAATTAAGGAACATAGTAACAAATCAAGAAAAAATATACTGTACAGTTTTCTCTTTTTATTTACTGTCTTGTCAACCAAAATTTATTTAAAATAAAAATGAAATTGAAGAGGTATTTTATTTTCATGTTTTGAGTTGTGGATTAAGAGCATATCTTATTTTTAGTTCAGTGAAAACCAAGTGAAGAGGATTAGATTTGCAGACACATCGTGTCATATCATCTACCTACAACTAACTTCCCTTAGGGCAGCACTTCTTAAACTTCGTGAAAATAAAATCACCTGAGGATCTTTAGACATATATGTTATTTGACCCCATCTCCTGAGAATTTGACCCAGTAGATCTAGTGGGAGCTGCAGGGTTCTACATTATAGCAAAACTCCCAGGTGATTCAGATATACACCCTGTAGAGATTTGATCTAGCTTCAGTTGCAAGAATACTGTCCTAGACTATTAAATTGATCACTAAATTACATAAAATGTATTATATTTCTATTCAACCCTCTCTCCTCTAGTATACAAAACTTTCCTAAACACTGTATCTGAAACTGAATCTAAAGGGACCCTTTGCTTGTGGTTGTGTCTTTGAAATTTTCTCTCAATCCAGTGCATATATTTTGAATGATGAATAGAAATCAGAGTTGGCAAAAATCCAATTTGATGAAGGAAAAATATTAAAGACTGAAAATATCCTTCTAATACCAGTAACTGTGCTTGATATTTCCACAGTGCTTCATAATTTCCAGAACACTTTTAATATTATTTCATTTGATTCTCACAATTAATAAGGTTGGGAAAGGAATTTGAATGCTCTTTCCGTGCCCCACGGGTGAAAAAGTGAAGTAACAACACCAGTGGACACTGTGCGGTGGTAGCAGATCCATCCATAAATAACACTGTGTGTTTTCAAATATTTCCCTTGCTTCCCTCTCTTTGATCTCCATCTGGAATTCCAATTGCCCATGTTACACCTTTGATATGGCCTGAGAATTCTTGAATACCCCATTTTTTTTTTCTTCAGTCTTTTCTCTTTTCATTTCAGTTTGGGAAGTTTCTATTGACATATCTTCAAGCTGATTGATTTTTAACTTGTCCATATTCAGCCTACTAGAGTGCCCATCGGAGACATTCTTCATTTCTGTTACAGTGATTTTTAGCATTTCTTTTCCACACTTTCCTAGGGTTTCTATTTCTTTGCTTACACTACCCATCTGTTATTGCATATTGTCTACTTCTTTTTTTTTTTTTTGATTAAACACATTAATCATAAAACCAAAAAAACCAATCCCATTGCTGTAGAGTCAATTATGACTCATAGCAACCCTATAGGACAGAGTAGAACTGCCCATAGGGTTTCCAAGGAGCACCTGGTGGATTCAAGCCACTAACCTTTTGGTTAGTAGCCATAGCTCTTAACCACTATGCCACCAGGGTTTCCACATCAATCATAGTTACTTTAAATTCACTGTCTGATAATTCCAAAATCTGTGTCCTGCCTGTGTCTGTTTCTGATGCTTGCTTTGTCTGTCTAGTCTTTGCTGGCCTATATTCCTGGGCTATGACCTTCACAAGTGTTTCTTAGCTACACCCCACCTTAGATGAGACAAGAAGCCTATATGGGAATGTTGTTGTCATGTGACCTTGAGTCATTTTCTGGACTCATCACAACCCCATGTAACAGAGTAGAACTGGCCCATAAAGTTTTCTTGATTGTAATCTTTACAGAATCTGATCGCCAGGTCTTTCTCCTGCAGAGCTGGTGGGTAGATTAGAACTGCATAACTTTTGGCTAACAGCCTAGTACTTAACCATTGTGCCATAGGTAAACGCCCTTCTCCTAGGTTGGATAAGGCTCTGGTAAAGTGTTTTATTCTGGTAAATAGGATTTTGCTTTGGATAAAGCTCTGCACATTTTTTTTTAAATAGTTATTGTCCCCCTTTTCAAGCCAAAGTCAAGAGGGAATCATTCTTGGCTCTTGAGAATGATAATCTGAGAAGCCACTGGATGTAAAAACCCATGAAAGTGGGAGCTGCCTAAGACTGCTGCCCAGGGAGTTTCTCATGCTCCTGCTAATCCACGTTCAGCTCCCAGTAATTTATCAAAATTATCACTAAGTGTTCCAGTTTCTGTTCCAAATAAGCAGATCTCGGTTGCAGTATCTCTCCGGATACATCTGTCTCTCTGATGGGGAGAATAAATGTCATTGCTTTTTAGTGTGTTCAGCCGTTTTTTTCTTGTAAGAATAGAAGTGATGACTTCCAAGCTCTTTCCATGTCACAGCTGAAACTTGAAATCGAGATCCAGGCTTTTTACTCTGTCATTACCTGGACATAGATATTGCCCAGGAGGCCACAGGTGAGGGAAAAGAAAAGCAGGGAAGCAATAGGAGCAGGTATCATAGAATATGAAACTGCCTGTGTCTGTAGCATACTTGTATTTTTGTTAGACCTGGTCAGGGTTGCTTTCATATGTACAATTTCCATGTTAAAATGTGATGCTGCTATGCGTATTCAGTTTCGTGGTTCATAAATCAAAAAAGTTTGGATTACGTAAGCACTTGCTAGCCTATGGTCATGCATTCTGTCTTTACCAAAGCCTATTATCATTTCGGAATCTTCTTTTCATACGGAGGGGAGTTATCAGTGAAAAGCAGCGGGTCTTTACTTCAGAACCTTATGGGTAAGCACTGTGATTTTATGATTCTCCCATTGCGGTTTGCCAGTATTTCCTTCTACCATAGGTACTTTCAGTTCTGTTCTGACCGTTTACTTATAAGACCCAAGGTGAAAAAGGGCTGCCCAAATCTGCTGCAGAAGCTTTTCCACTTTCCAGTCCCTTTTTGAACTGGTGATTATAATGATTATCCATACGTGGTATTGCTGCCTCCAGATTAGATTACGGTTAATTGCCATCAAGTCAGCCTTCAACTCATCCAGACTCCATGCGCAACGGACCACAATGCTGCCTGGTCTTGCACCTTTCCCACGAATCAGACTGCTGCAAACTGCGGGTCCAATCACTGTGACCCACAGGGGCTACACTGGCTGACTTCTGGAAGTATATAACCAGGACTTTCTTCCTAGTCTATCTTTGTCTGAACATTCCATTGAAACCTGTTCAGCACGATAGCAATCTGACATTTGGTGGTAACTTCACACGAGGTGCATTGTCCAGGAATTGAACTGGGTCACCCTCATGGAAGGCGAGAATTCTACCACTAAACTACCTCTGACCCCCAGCAAATTGAGAGCTCCAAGTGTTGCATCTCTTTCTTCATGGTATGGTACAAAGATAAGCAACTTATCTCTCACTTCTAAGGTATATCCTGATATGTCCCCGGCCAGTGAATCCCAAGGAAATTCAGTGAAGCAGCTATGAACTTTCATTATGTTTATCTGTTATTCTCCAGCATGCATCTCTGTGGCCTGTTACTTTCTAATTCCCAAGTCCCTTAATCATGTTAACAATGTAGTTGATCAACCTGATTTTCTTTAGGATATCAGAATATTGAAGCAAATTATGATTATATAATGGCAAACAGCAGCAGATTTGGCATTGTCATAGAGCAGGACAATAAAGGTATATGTCTGTCAAGCCATTTAAAAGCAAACTATCTAATTTACTACTAAGTATGGACTCAAACATACTGTTACAGATTGAATTGTGTCCCTCAAAAATATGTATTGTAAATCCTAACCTCTATGCCTATGGTTAAAATTCCATTTGGAAATGGGTTGTCTTCGTTATGTTAAGGAGACATGATTAGTGTAGGGAGTGTCTTAAATCAATCTATTTTGAGACATAAAAAGAGATTAAACAAGTAAAGGACAGCAGGAGAGGTGGGAAAAAATGCCAAACCACATTAAGATTGCCTAGGAACAGAAGCTCAAAGAGACAAGGAAACTTCCAATTAGCTGACAGATAGAAAGCCTTCCCCTAGAGCCAGCACCTTGAATTTGGACTTCTAGCCTCCTAAACTGTGCAAGAATAAATTTCTGTTTTTTAAAGCCATCCACTTGTGGTATTTCTGTTATAGCAGTACTAGACAACTAAGACAGAATTTGGTACCAAGAGTGTGGTGCTGCTCTAACAGAGACCTACAATGTAGAAACGGTTTTCGAATTGGGTAATGGGTGGAGACTGGAAGAGTTTTAAGGTTTTTTTTTTAATAGTAAAAGCCTAGATTGCCCTGAAAGGACTATTGATAAAATTATGGACACCAAAGGCAATTCTGGTGAGGGCTCAGAAGGAAGTGCAGAGAGCTATAGAGAAAGTCTCTATCATCTTAGAGAATACATATTCTGCCAGCAAAAGAATATTGCTAGAAATGTGGATATTAAATGTGCTTCATGGTAAGGCTTAGAAGAAAACAATGAACATGTGAATGGACAATGTAGGAAAGGCAATGCTTTTTATGTAGTGGCAGAACTTGTCTGAATTATGTTCAAATGTTTGGTGGAAGGTAGAACTTGTAAGTGATGAACTTGTATATCTTGCTGATGAGATCTCTAAGCAAGGTCTTAAAGGGACCACATGGTTTCTCTTTGCTGCTTATAACAAACTGTGAGAGGAAAGAGAAGCACTTAAAAATGAACTATGCAAATTTAAAACAAAACTTAAAGATTTGGAAAATTCTGTTGTACAAACTAAGGACATATGTCCTAAAACTGGGTACACAAATTTTGTTAAAGAAATGGGTATATAAATTTTGTTTAAAAAATTAAGCTTGTGACAGATGGATCTAACCAACTACCACAAAGAAAATCCATCAATTTAGAATGAAGGGGACAGAGAAAGGACAAAAGGAAAGAATGTCGTCTGCCTCTTGGAATTCTACAGGCTGAAGGAGCTACATTTGTTGTCCTCCAAAAAAAGAAAATGATCCTTTCTGGAGTAGTTTGAAGATCAGCAGGACTGTTGGAAGGAGCGTGGGAAGCAGGGTCTTCTCATTTTCAGAGTGGTGCCACAGCCTCTTGAATCTCAGTGGGTGGAGTCACAGCCTCCTAGGTTTCAAAAAGTCAGATCATTGCCAACTCTGTTCTGGAGTGTGGGGCTGCCATCAAGGTGCGCCAGGCTTACATGGCTACCACCCAAAACTGAGGGGGGAGGATGCCATGTCCAAGAGGAAGAAGAATGGGGACTGCTTGGGGAAAGTATGTGGGGTCACCACTCATATGGACCAGAAGAATGGGGCTGCCTAAAGCCGAAGGAGCAGAGTTGCTGCCCCAGAGGGCCTAGAAGGTGGAGCTGAAGCCCAGGGCTGAAAGGCCTACACCAGAATCCAGAAGGCAGGGCGTGCACTCAGAGTTTGGAGGGCAGGGCCATTGTCCAGATGGTCTCAGAGAACAGAGGATTATTTTCAAGCTTTCAGAGCTAATGTAATTTGTTTTGTTGGGTTTTGGACTTGCTTGGTGCCTATTAACATTTCTTTCCCTCCAATTTCTCCCATTTGTAATGGAAATATCTACCTTGTGCCTGTTCTATCCTTGTACTTTGGCAGCAGATAACTTGTATTCTACATTTCACAGGCTCACAGGTGTACAGGAATTTTGTTTCAGGATGAAATATGCCTAAAGTCTCACCCATATTTGATTTAGATGATCCAGAAGATGAAATTTTGGATATTGAGTTGATTTAAGACTTTTACAATGATGCGATGGGGTGAATGTGTTTTACATGTGGCAAGGACATGAATTTTGAGGAGCCAAAAGGTAGAATGTTATGGATTGAATTGTGTCCCCCCAAAATATGTGTTGTAAATCCTAAGCTCTATAGCTGTGGTTATGATCCCATTTGGGAATGGGTTGTGTTTGCTATATCAGGAGGACAGGTTTGAGATTATAAAAAGAGATTAAACAAACAAGCCAGAGAAGCAGAGAAGGGTGAAGAAAAATGTCAAGGCACAAGATCGCCTAGGAGCAGAAGCTTAAAGATACAAGGACCTTCTCTGAGAAAACAGAGAAAGCTTTCCCCTAGACTTTTAGCTTTCTAAACTGTGAGAGAATAAATTTCTGTTTGTTAAAGCATCGACTTGTGGTATTTCTGTTACAGCTCCGCTAGATAACGAAGGTAGCACTAGATAACTAGATAACCTGGCAACATTTGGTTCTGTTATACGTAAGCTGTTTTGACAGCAACTAACAACAGGGATGTTAAAAAAAAAAAAGGCTTTTTTAAGTCAATAGTTTATACTAGCTACCAGAGACTATGTTGATTTGCTCCAGTAAAGACACAGATGTAACTGGTATCATGCTTAATTAAACTTGTAATAATACATAGTGTTTCTACAAGGTATAGCTAATTTTTCATGTCAAGTGGAATGGTAATATGATAGGAATCACCACCTCTATGTTTTTCAAGGCTCTGATGGTGTCACTAATTTACACAATCCTCCCAGGAAATGAAGTGTTGCTTCTGATTAATGGGCTTGATTTACTAGTGCAGTTCCAGCGACTTCCACTTGGTTAACATAATAGCCTTCTTTCCATGGTTCATGGAACCAACATAAGAATTCTCTCATTTACTGATTGTGTTTATTCCTACTACAAAATCTGGGCAAAGGAAATAACTTATATGGGGCTTAATAATCAACTAAGCACACTGTGAAATGTACTTATTCACTTGCATCTATCAGCTGAGCCCTCCCTTCAATAACTAGTAGAACGCAGTAATATTTTGAATACCATAGGCTTGCATGAATTTAACACCAGTATATAATTTAAACATAAAGTCTGGCAGCCTTTGTTGGTAGGAATATAAGATGGCACAATCACTGTGAAAAGTTTGACAGTTCTTCAAAAAGTTGAAGGTAGAACTACCATACCCATTCCAAGCTGATAAAAAAAAAAAAAAAAAGGCCATACAGCCTTTCAATTCCAATTCTAGGTGTATACCCAGAAGAAGTGAAAGCAGGAACGCAAAAGAAACCTGTATACCAGTGTTCACTGCAGCACTTTTCACAACAGCCAAAATGTGGGAACAACTGAAATGCCCATTAACAGATGAATGGGTAAACAAAATGTGGTATATGCATCCAATAGAATATTACTCATCCATTAAGAGAAACTAAGGCCTGACGCATTTCACAACACGGATGAAGTTGGAAAATATTATGCTGAGCGAAATGTTAGTTGCAAAGGGAAAAATACTGTGTGATCTCAGTCTTATAAAATAAGCAAATATGTAGAAACCAGAGATTATTAGTGATTACTAGGAGTGGAAAGAAGAAGGGAAGGAGGAGTTTTTGCATAGGGAATGCTGAGTTTAAACTAATGGTGTTGGAATAATTTGGAAAAGGATAGTGATATTGGTTGCACAGCATGAAAAGGTAATCAATGTCCCTGAATCAGACTGTAGAAATTGTTGAATTGGCAAATATTGTGCTGTGTATATTTTTACCACAAGAATAAGTAAAGACTGGACATTTCTCTCCAATGTATACTCACTCTTCTAAACGATTTTGAGTTTTTTGGGGGATTCATGGTATACTTACTAGAGAGACAATTTACAAAGCTGAGTGGAAGGCTTGAGTACACGCAGACACACACACACAGACACACACAAAGGACACCAGTGCTAATTAAAAAGAGGAACAATTAACAGCAGACCAGACAACACACAAAAATAGCAGCAGGTCTAAAACAGTGGTTCTCGACAGGGATGATTTTGCCCACCATGGGACATTTGGCAATATCTAGAGACACTTTTGCTTGCTAAGGCTGGGGGTGTGGGTTTGCCAAAGGCATTTAGTGTGTAGAGGCCAGGGATACTGCCAAACAACCTCCCCCACCACTCATCCCCACACAGAGGGCAAAGAATTGTTGGTTTCTAAGGTTAAAGATTCAAAGTTTGAGAAACCCTGGACTAAAGGGATAAGAGGAAGGAGCCTAATTTCAGAAATTTGGAGAGAGTAGCTCAAGAATGGACTGCTTAACAAAATGTGACCAAAAAAAAAAAAAGAATTGGCAGGGCAACAAACCCATTGCCATTAAGAAGACTCTGACCCTAAAGGACAGAGAAGAACCGTCCCACAGGGTTTCCAGGATGCTGTGGTGGATTCAAACTGCTGATCTTTTTGTTAGCAGCTGTAACTTTTAACCACTGTGCCACCAGGTCTATAGTCAGAGAAATAAAAATCTGATATACCTATCCTGTGTTTCTTTCTCCTGCCTATGCTTCCAACTGGATGAACCCAACTGGATCTGGAGTGGCAAATGGAAAAACTCCATCTCATCTATATAACCTGAAAGTATGTATGCCTAGCTGGCAAAGAGTGTGAGTGGGAGGGGAAGGAGAGATTCTAGGATGGAACATCAAGGAACAACATATAAATTATGTGAAGGGGAAAATAGACTTGCAAAATATCGAACAGAGCATAAAGATGGAAACCTGAAGGACTTTTTTTTTTTTAAATATTGATGACACCAATCTAGATTTGAAGTTCAAGTGGGGGCCAATAGGTTTTGCTATTGTTTTCTTTATTTTTATCTATTACCCACGCTTTTTTTTTTTAACATTGATAGTGTGTATATCAACAACCATCAGACATTTTGCTTAGCGGAGACACTTGGTTTTCTACAGATCAGTGGCTTTCATATTATTTTCACTGTCAACAAAACACTATGAATGGAACCCTCAAGTTCTGCCCTCCCACCAAAACAAATTAAAACAAAATTAGTACAGATCCAACTCATTTAATTTACAAGATTTCTATGGCAAAAATATCTTAGGCCTAATTTTTAAAAAATAAAATGCCTACATCATTTTCTTTGTTTTATACTCTGGCGGAAAACATTATACGTATGATGTCTAAGCAGAACACTTTGGAAACACTTGAGGCTCTTGAGTATTATCTCCTTGGAAGCATTAAACGTGCCATAAATATATGACTGTCTTAATAATAAAAGGTATGAAAAAGAAAAAAGGCTGTTTGCAATGCAAATTTTATTTTTATACATCTACCTTGAGAGTAATAAAGCAACTATCAGCAATAAAAATTTAAGGACCTTTAGATCATTTTAAAAATGTGGCAGTAACATAATACATATTTTCAGTATTCCTGAAAAATTAAAAGTACTATTTCAAAAACAACTTTAACAACTCTTCAATATTTTCATTTCACGTTATATGTACACATTATGCATTTGCTTACAACATTCAGCAATTTTAGTGAAATTATCTCATTTATATGCGTGTCCAACATTTACTTGCAAATGTGAACTGAGGTAGCTCCTGAACATCTGAACTTTATATTCAGGCAAAAATAACATCTGCTTAAAAGAAAAGTTTAACGAATATTTCAAGAGATTTAAATTTACGTTGTGTTGTGGTATTTTAGGGAGTCGAATAGTTGACAAATATGTGTGTGTGTTGGCAATATTTTATATATGTATTCTCTTGATGTCAGAAGAGAGCACAGTTCTTTATATTAAGGTAAACATTATGTTTGCAGATACTGGTTTGTTATTAATAAAGAAAAATAATTGGGAAACACTGAAAACAAAAAGAATACTGAGATTTCTAGATTTGACTAAGTAAGTTACTATAAATTACTTAGCTAAGACCTCAGATTTGTGCAACAAATGTTTAATGATATTAATTCTCTAAGGAACACACCTAAATAAGAATGATTATTCTGAGAATTCAGGCTGCCTACGTGAATCTGAGAATAGTATTCTCTCCTCCCCCAGCCCCCAGGATACTCTTGCCCAGAAAGATCAGACTAGAAAGATCAGACTACAAACTAGTAAATAACTTTATTGTTCACTTTGGACACTTTTTAAAAATCAATTTATGAGACTGTTCCAAATAAAAAATAGCAGCTCAAAATACCCCCATTTTCAGGACAACAAATTGCTGGTCTGGACAAACAGCTCAACTTTCAGGCCAATAGATCACTTAACTGAGCAAACCATTTACTTACCAAAAAATCATTTACTTATCAAGACTCATTGGGTTCATCAACTGTAAACCCTTAATAATAAAATTTTCTCAATCACAGATTTTCACATTAAAATACTTAAGACCAGCTTTACATGGAACCCCAAGTTCTACAATACCTACTGCTGGTGTTCCCCTGCTAAGTCACTGTACCACTCTGTCAAGCTGATGTTCTTCTTTATTACGGGAGGTAAGAAACTCAGCTTTGCTTTATCAATAGGTTATTCTAGTCATCTGTTGGGAAGTCAGTAGTTGAAAAGCCAATTCTGTACACTAGCGTATTTACAGATTTCCCCCGCCCCATGGTTGTCTGTTTTTTGTTTGCTCATTTTCATACTTTTGAAATGCATTGTAAAAAAAAATCAGTTACACATCATTGAATTATTTTTTCAAACCTGAAAATCAAGGAGTTATTTCCCTTCACAGTACATTGCAAAATTGTGAAGAGCACGCATGTAGCTGTATTAGGATCAGAACTTTAAGACAATATTAATATTAGCTAAAGTTAAACAAAGTTGGAATATAAAACTATTGAATGAGATAGCCAAATGCTACATTAGAAAGTCAAAAGAAAATCTCTTGTGGATTATGATACATTTCAGACTATGGGAAACTGCCCCCTTCCTCCACCCAAAACCAAAAATCAAGCCAGCTGCCATGGAGTTGATTCTGGCTCGTAGGGTTTCCAAGGACAGAGTAGAACTGTCCCATAGGGTTTCCAAGGAGGACCTGGTGAATTCCAACTGCCGACCTTTCAGTTTGCAGCCGTAGCTCTTAACCAGTGAGCCATTAGGGCTTCAGCATGTGGGAAAATGCTGCCTTATAACTCATTTCTGAGAAATAATATAAAGGTCCAGGAAACATGAAATAGGAAGGAAAAAATACGATGGATAGGAATTGAGGGCTCCTTTACCAAGAATCCTTTGAAGGAAGAAAATTTAGTGTATGAAAATGACTTTGTATAATGTATGAACTTATCACTTTGAACGTTGTATATGTGTTAACAAAGTCAGACTACAAAACTCTCCACTACATCACAAACATTTCTGATTTGTGCCTTGGGGAAAGAATTTTTAAAATAAATACTTCAAATATAATAAAAGAAAATTTAAAAATGTTTTACTAACACCCCAAAATGTATTGTATTTAGTTTCACATGTTTATATATTTTCCATGAATTACTTACTTTCAAAGCTTGTTTAAGATGTGGCATTAACTGCAAGTCAGTGTTTTATTTTGTTGAGTTAATACAATTCTACAAGTTAAAATTTTCTAAAACAAATGCAAACAGAAGAAAGCCAAGACTCTTCCAGGTATGCTCAAACATTCAAAAGAAACCCTAACCAAGTGTTACAAAACTCTAAAAAAATCAAGATTAGTTATTAATCAATAGCTCTTGAGGGTATGGTAAGTGGAAGGATTACATAGGATAGCATTTCATACAGGTCCATTATAAATATACTTTCTTCTCTTCACATTTCCCCCAGGAGTTCTGTCTACTTCCCCAAACTGTCTTCCAGGTCTCTTTCTTGAACTTCTCCCTCCTGGATGTCTTTTTCTTTTTTTATTTCCACTCCCCTGAGCTCCTTCATAATAGTTATGTATGGAGTTCTAGTAATTTCTTATATAAATATAAGAGCGTAATTCTTCTCTTTCCCTTTATTTTCCTGATCAGACCAACAATGGTGTAGGAGTGAACTACACAAAGCTTTCTTCTGGGAAGACTTTAGACTCACAATACTGTGACTGATTGTTTTTATTTTATTTTATTTTTTACTCTGTCAAACAAATAATTTACCTTTAGTAAATGCTCACGGAATTAAAAAAAAAAAAAAAAACCCATTGCTGTCCAGTCGATTCCAATTCACAGTGACCCTATAGGACAGAGTAGAACTACCCCATAGAGTTTTCAAGGAGTGCCTGGTGGATTCAAACTGCTGACCTTTTGGTTAGCAGACATAGCTCTTAACCAGTACGCCACTAGGGTTTCCATTCGTGGAACAGGTTCTCATAAACTGTTTCCAATCTTACCAACTCTTCCTTTGACAATATAGTGAAAGAAGGAGATACCAAAATTGGCAAGAAATTCTGGCAGTAAGAAAAAAATGGTAATTGAAAAGACTATGAGAAAATAAAAATGGATAAAGTTGGATGCTGTCTGTTTTACCCAGATCAGACCCTCATCTATCATGACTACTACCACAGCTTCCTAATGGATATCCATCCTGTCAGTCTCTACTCATTACAAGACGTCTGTAGATTCCTGCCAGTAACGTTTACAAAGCAAAACTCAGATACCTTGATTTTCCTTAAAAAAAAATCTCTGTATTATGATGCATCAAGATAACAGAATGCTATAAAATGCTTTTAAAATCCATGTTCAACAGGATATTCAATAAAAGGAAAATCCCATTAATATATAATTTAAGTTACAAAAAAAGCAAAATAACAAGTTTATTTTGTATGATGCCACTTTGCAATGTAAGAAATGTCTGTAAAAAATAGTGAAAATAAAGAGCAGCCACTTGAGTTCAGTGAGAGTTTGAGATTTTGTGTAATATGTGTTTTATTCTTTACACTTAAATGTGTCTTCCACATTTTCTAAAGGTGTCAAAGTATATTTTATTAAAATGAAACGATACAAAAGCAAACCAACAATCAAAATAAAACAAAATTACAGTGACAACAAGAAATCAAATATTAAGTAACTGATGTTTTCAAAAGCTGATTAGAGCTTCTCATATTTTCACAGAATGTAAACTCCAAACTGCAGTTAAAATGCACACAAAGCCTTGCATAAAAATCAAGCCATGTTAAAAATAGTCATGTGTGTACCTGTAGTGGAAACAAATGAAGACAATCCAAATGGGAACAAACAGGATATTTATTCAGAGATCCCTATAGCAAGGAAGTCAGCTGTAGCCTCCATCACTTGCATTTGGCAGAGACTCAAAGACAAGAATGCAAGTGGGAAAGCTTTATAGTGAAGAAAAAAAAAAAAAAGGAGAGAGCAGTGGTTCAATTATGTTACAGTTGAAGGTGGGAAGCCAGAAGAAGGCTATGCAGAAGTTGAGCATCTTATCTCATTGGTTTGGGTTATTTGGCTTTCTCAGGTTGGTCCTGAGATCAAAGTGGAGGCAAAAATTTGGGAAGCAAGCAATCACTGACCAAGTCCTCATTCTTTTGGGCCAATTGCTGCAGAGGTTGTGGTTTTGCTTGCTAAGCTGATTGCTGTAGAGGTTGTGGGTAAGAGTTCTATTATAAGGTCTTTACCACTTGAGAATTGCTCAGTCATCTTTATAGAAAACTATATTGCAAGATATTCTTGACATATTTACTGTTGTATCATCACGGCCATTATCTGATGAGAGTGGCTATACAGATAGAATTTTGGATAGAATGCAACAGTCATGTATGATGGACAGCATGATAAAAACAAGAGTAACTAATAGTCCTTGTAAGATGCTTTACAATTAGGAACCTCAGTTTCTGAACTCAGGCCAAGGAAACAAATCCTATAGACAGCCTAGTATCTTTTCCCTTAAGAAACAATTGACTTATAGGATCTACGTCCATCTTCAGTCCTGTGACTCACCTTATGACAAACCATTCAATACAAAATAGAAGCACTAAAGAACAAAAAGGTATGAAAACAGATGGTCTGATTCTATGAAGGATGTCAGAAAATGGGAACCAATGACAAGACGTAGTACCAAATCAAGAATAAATAACCAAGAAAATTAACACAAGGTGAGCCAAGTTCAGACCCAGTGCTCATTTATTGTGTTGGCATGGACTCAACAAACCTTAAGCAGCAAGGTACAAGGGACCTCTGTGGGTACCATGCATAGTCAAACGGTGGAGTCTGCAGCATTGGGCAGTGTGGATGGTGTCTCAGTGGGAATTCCAAGAAAACTGTGGGGAAAAAAAAAAAAGACAACCCAAATGGGAACAGAGCTTTATTTAAAGCTTCTTACAACAAGGGAGTCAGCCACCATCATTTGTGTTTGGCAGGCTCAAAGGCAGGCAGAAGAGTGGGAACTCTTTTTAGTAAAAAAAAAAAAAAAAGTAGGGGAGTTCAGATACTCTCTGATTGAGAATGTTGACATGGGGAAACGAGAGGCAGTGTTATTCATTGAATTATGCCCCACAAAAAGAAATATGAAAATCCTAACGACCTGTACCTGTACCCATGGCCCTGTCTGGAAATAGGAATTCGCCTTTATTATGTTAATGAGGTCATACCAGAGTAGTTTGGTCCTAAACCTCATCACTTGTTGTTGTGTACCATCTAGTCAGTTTCAAGCCACAGTAACCCTATAAGACAAAGGAGAACTACCCAATAGGGTTTCTTAATGGTGTTTTATAAAATGATCAGAATAGACACAGACACATAAACACAGGGTGAAGATGCCAAGAAGATGGCTCTACACATCCACGAATACCGAAGATTGCTGACAGCTTCTAGAAGCTGAAAGAGACCAAAATGTCCTTCTCCTAGAGCTGGTGCCCTAACTTGGACTTCTAGCTTTCCAAACTGTGAGACAATAAATTTTTGTTTTTTGAAGACACTCACTTGTGGTTTTTGTTATGGCAGTCCTAGCAAACTAAGATAGATGGGTCAGCTAGAAGTGGGCCATTCTGTGTGACTGGTTTGGGGAGCCTATTTTACTTTCTCTGATGGGTCCTAAATTGGAAGTGGGGAAAAATTAGGAAAGCTGGCAGGCATTGACCACATTCTCACCATTTTTGGCCAGGTGGTGCAGAGATTGTGGTTTTTCTTACTAGTCTGGTTGCTGCAGAGGTAAAAGGTCAACAGTCTGTCATACGTGGTCAGGCCATTGTTTGTATATTCTGTTTCCTTGTGTGTGTATGTGTGTGTGTAACAGAAACCCAGGCCACAACTTAATACATTTCTCTATTAATCACAGGTTAACACCAGTCACCACTGAGTGAGTTCAATGGCTGATTTTTTGAAGTAGCCCCAGTCGTTTCTTCTGAAGCATGTCAGAGTGGACTTGAACCTCTAACCTTTTGGTTGGCAGCCATGTGCTTTAACTATGTGCAGTACTCAAGGACTCCAATTATAGATTAAAACCTCACTGATTACCAAAATTTAATAAACTATATACTGAGTAATGAGCTTAACTGTTAATCATAAGAGATATTTAATATTTATTTGTCAAATACATTGAATGCATAGCATGACGGTATTTTTGTTTCTTTTATTGTTATAGCATTTCAGGTTATACATCAAGGATATTTATATGAAGCTTGTTTAGGGTAAAGAAAGCCTGTTTTTCTAGGGCACACCAGCAACAGAATCCTTTGGCTTTCTTGCAGTAAATCCTTTAGGTGTGGCTAATGACAAAGGCCCAAGCTCCTTCTCTCTCTTTTTATTTATTTATTTATTTTTGGTACCTCCTTAAGTCACTCTGGAGCCCTGGTTATGTAGTGGTTAAGAGATACAGCTGCTAACCAAAAGATCAGAAGTTCGAACCCAACAACAGCACTTGGAAACCCTATGGAGTAGTTTTACTCTGTCCTATAGGGTCACTATGTGTTGGAATTGCTTTGGAGGCAACAGGTTTGGTTTTGGTTTTTGGTTTAAGTCACTCAGTCTACCCAAAACTTCAGGCAAACAGGAACAAGAGAGGAGACATTCCAATATTCAGTACCTTGAATTTAGAGACCATCTCAAGAATAGATTTGAAGCATTGAACACTAGTGACCGAAGACCAGACGAGTTGTGGAATGACATTAAGGACATCATCCATGAAGAAAGTAAGAGGTCATGGAAAAGACAGGAAAGAAAGAAAAGGTCAAGATGGATGTCAGAGGAGACTCTGAAACTTGCTCTCGAATGTTGAGCAGCTAAAGCAAAAGAAAGAATTGATGAAGTAAAAAAAATGAACAGAAGATTTCAAAGGGCGGCTTAAGAAGACAAAGTAAAGTACTATAAAGACACGTGCAAAGAGCTGGAGATGGAAAACCAAAAGGGAAGAACATGCTTGGCGTTTCTCAAGCTGAAAGAAGTGAAGAAAAAACTCAAGCCTCAAGTTGCAATAGTGAAGGATTCTATGGTGAAAATATTAGACGATGCAGGAAGCATCAAAAGAAGATGGAAGGGATACACAGAGTCATTATACCAAAAAGAATTAGTTGAAGTTCAACCATTCCTAGAGGTGCCACATGATCAGGAACCGATGGTATTAAAGGAAGAAGTCCAAGCTGCTCTGAAGGCATTGGCAAAAACAAGGCTCCAGAAATTGATGGACTACCAATTGAGATGTTTCAACAAACAGATGCAGCCCTGGAGGTGCTCACTCATCTATGCTAAGAAATATGGAAGACAGCTTCCTGGCCAACTGACTGGAAGAGATCCATATTTATGCCTATTCCCAAAAACGTGATACAACCAAATGTGGATATTATAGAACAATATCATTAATATCACATGCAAGCAAAATTTTGCTGAAGATCATTCAAAAATGACTGCAGCAGTATATCAAGAGGGAACTGCCAGAAATTCAGGCTGGTTTCCGAAGAGGACATGGAACCGGTGATTTCACTGCTGATGTCAGATGGATCCTGGCTGAAAGCAGAGAATACCGGAAGGATGTTTACCTGTGTTTTATTGACCGTGCAAAGGCATTTGGCTGTGTGGATCATAACAAACTATGGATAACATTGCAAAGGATGGGAATTCCAGAACACTTAATTGTGCTCATGAGGAACCTTTACATAGATCAAGAGGCAGTTGTTTGGACAGAACAAGGGGATACCAATAGGTTCAAAGTCAGGAAAGGTGTGCATCAGGGTTGCATCCTTTCACCATACCTATTCAATCTGTATGCTGAGCAAATAATCCGAGAAGCTGGGCTATATGAAGAAGAACGGGGCATCAAGATTGGAGAAAGACTCATTAACAACCTGCATTATGCGGATGACACAACCTTGTTTGCTGAAAGTGAAGAGGACTTGAAGCACTTACTAATGAAGATCAAGGACCACAGCCTTCAGTATGGATTGCAGCTCAAAACAAAAATCCTCATATCTGGACCAAAGAGCAAAATCATGATAAATGGAGAAAAGATTGAAGTTGTCAAGGATTTCATTTTACTTTGATCCTCAGTCAACAGCCATGGAAGCAGCAGTCAAGAAATCAAAAAACGCATTGCATTGGGTAAATCTGCTGCAAAGGGCCTCTTTAAAGTGTTGAAGAACAAAGATGTCACTTTGAAGACTAAGGTGCGCCTGAACCAAGCCATGGTAATTTTTTGATCTCATCATATGCATGTGAAAGCTGGACAATGAATAAGGAAGACAGAAGAAGAATTGATGCCTTCAAATTGTGGTGTTGGCAAAGAATATTGAATATACCATGGACTGCCAAAAGAACGCACAAATCTGTCTTGGAAGAAGTATAACCAGAATGCCCCTTAGAAGCAAAGATGGTGAGGCTGTGTCTTACATACTTTGGACATGTTGTCAGGAGGGATGAGTCCCTGGAGAAGGACATCATGCTTGGCAGAGTACAGGGTCAGCGGAAAAGAGGAAGACCCTCAACGAGGTGGATTGACACAGTAGCGGCAACAATGCTTGTGACGATGGCTCAGGACCGGGCAGCGTTTCGTTCTGTTGTGCATAGGGTCGCTATGAGTCGGAACCGACTCGACGACACCTAACAACAACAACCTTAGTTAAAGCTCTGGATGTAGGTTTGATCGTTTGTATGACTTTCGTTTCTTGTTGACCTCTATTCAAATTCTTTATTTGTGTTACCAATTATCACTCATTGTGTTTATACGACAAGGGCAATGACAGCAATTTGCTTCAAATGCCTATGGAACAACAGGCTGATTTTATACCAGGACTCTAATAATCAATTTTCAAGACTAAATATGTCAAGATATGTATATGTATATATATATATGCACATACTAAATATATACCAACAGGTGACGATATATTTTCATAGAGTAAATTATGTATGGTGATCTTTGAAGCTTACTGAATATATTTTATACCTCTTAATAAATTTCTAAAATATGACAAAGAGGAAGTATTTCTGATATAACTTTATATTTTAAAAAATCTGTTTATGATAAATGCACCTTTTTCTTAGCCTTGTCATTTTTACACTGATATCACTTACTTTTAAATATTTTACACTGTGCATTTTGACAATTCATTTGACTTCTAAGTCCAGAATCAGTACGTGTTTTGTGTTGGAACATAATGCCAAGATTTATATGCCTATATTATCTATCCTAAAAGTTCTAAAATAACAAACTTCTTCATTGTAATGTCAAAATATAAAATGTTGTCTTCCGTTTGCACACTAAGTTTTGATCTTTGAAGACAAAGTGATAAGAAATCCTTCAATAACGTTTTGAGAGAGTTGTTATTATTAAATTTCTTCTATTAAGGAAAACAAAAGCTCCACAATTCTGACCACATTTTTATGTTTAATCAATGAATTATTATATAAGGAAGAGACAGTCCGGTAAAATTTGGAGGAGGAAAGCACTAGAATCTTGAAGAAGACTGGTTCACAAAAGAAAGGGAGAAATTGACAGAATAATCAGTAACCACTTTTTTGTAGGAATTCCCAATTGGATATGATGCCTTCTAACAAAGATTACAGGCTCTCCTTTTTCCTTCATATGCGATTTGAGGGTGGGGGGACATGTCTAATTTTCCCTTTCAATCTCTGCTCTCTAATCTAGAGAAAAATCTTCATATTTGGCCCAGGATGCTCAGACTCTTCTCTGTAATTTAGTTAAGGCTGATTTGTTGGTAGAACGAGTGACAACATCACTGAAGATAGCAAGGACGACAGGGAAGAGCCTTTGCAATGCTCTCAACTCCGTTCTGCCCCCTGCATTGGTGTGGCCTCTCTGAAACAATCTCCGCTGAGGAGGCATCTTCAATTTGTCACTATGCAGATATTTGCAAAGCTTTCAATAGCATTAAAAAAACAATAAACCAAACCTGTCGCCACTGAATCGAGTCCAAGTCACATTGACCTTATAGGACAGAGTAGAACTGCCCCACAGGGTTTATAAGGAGTGGCTGGTGGACCCAAACTGCTGAACTTTTGGTTAGCAGCTGTAGCTCCTAACCACTGTGCAACCAGGACACTAGACACCCTCTAAAATGTAGACAGGAGTCCCTGGGTGGCACGAAAGTTTAAGTGCAAATGCTTAAGTGCTGAACTATTAACTGAAAGGCTTGCGCTCAAATTCACCCAAAGGTGCCTTGGAAGACAGGCCTGGTGATCTCCTTCTGAAAGATCACAGCCATGAAAACCCTATAGAGCAGTTCTACTCTACACATATGGGCTTGCCCCGAATCAGAATTGCTGTGACAGCAACTAATGACAAAATATGGATGGATCTTACCTCTTTTATATGTATTCAAATGCACCATGTTCAGCCATATATATATATTGCCTTAGGATTCAATATAAATAAAAGAGAAGCAGAGAGAAATCTGGGAGTGCACAGTTTTCCCATGTGTGTATCACATCTGCAACCGTGACTTCTTACATAAACAGCAGCAACCCATATGCACCTCTCTACCCGATAACTTCATGTAATCCACCAAAAGTTTGCTCAAAACCATTTATGAAATTTAAATTTGGTGTTTGCTAAATGAATACTACTTCCAAATTTTCTCTTCACACTAAATGGCACCTTCGGACACTTGTTGCTCAAGCTAAAATTTGAGAATTATATTCGATGTCTCCTTTTGTAGGAATCCCCTACGTCTAGAGAGATTTAGCAAGAATGCCAAGAACAACAAGCAATGAGAAAGAATGCTGGCCTCTCTAATGATCAAACCAGTAACCTTGCACTGATGAAGTGTAGAGAAGTCAGGAGTGTTCCAGAAGAGAGAGACCGGAATGACTGAGGGGAAGCACTTGCGAAGGCAAAACCAAACCAAATAAACAAACAAAAAAAATGGTTTTCATCAAGTCTGTTCTGACTCATGGAGATCTCATGTATTTCAGAGTAAAGCTGTTACATAAAGTTTTCAATACCTGTGACTTTTCAGAAGTAGGTTACCAAACCTTTCTTCCGAGGCACTTCTATGTGGATTTGAACTAAGTGCTTAACTTTTGTACCACCCACCACCCATCTGTCAATGGAGGCAATGTGGATCCATGGTCAGCTACCACAGACTAACAAGAGTAATCTACTAAATATGTAAATCAGATTATGACCTTCTCCTGATTGAAAACTTTCTATGACTTTCCTTTGAAACCAGGATAAAATACAAACTCTTCACCTTTGCCTAAGGCCTGCTTGCATAGCGTCTGAGAGCTTGGCTGCTAACCAAAATGTCGCCTGCTCCTTGGAAACACTATGGGGCAGTTCTACTCTGTCCTATACGGTCGCTGTGAGTCAGAATCGACTCGATGGTAATGGGTTACCTTTGCCAACAATTCCTATATTATTTCAACTCTGTTATGCTCCAGATTTCACATTCTATCATTTGCCTTTTCCTCATTATTCTTCCATCATATTAATCTCATTTCTTTTTCTAGTTCAGACCAAATCCACTCCTACTTTACGACCTTTTGCACCTCTCCCTGCTCTTAAATGAGCTGGCGTTTTTGTATTTTCATCTCCTTCCTTAATGTCAACACCCTGGAGAATACACTTCTGAGCAATCTGTAAGTTATTTCCTATCATATTAAACTGTTAATTGCATTCATTACATTTACCAAAATTTTTGAAATTACCATATTAGTTTTGTTTATTTGTTTCTGTTTCTCAAGAGTATGCAAGCAATTTTGGAAGGTTAACTCATTTCTTTTAAAACAATTCTGACTCATGAAGACCCCGTGCATCGCAGAGCAGAAGTGCACTCTGTTCCACAGGATTATTTTATGATTGTGGCCTTTCAGAAGCAGGTTACCAGAACATTCTTCTGAGGCACCTATAGGTGGGCTTTTACTGCCAACCTTTCCGTTAGTAACCAAGCCCTTAACTATTTGTATTACCTAGGGACTCCTTGCAGGCAATTTTAAGTGAAGGGGAATTTTATTACTTCATCACAGCTCTACTCTCAGTGGAGCCACAGAGTAGACTCCCAATAAATTTTGCTGAATAAAAGAATGCTCCCTGTGGTTGACAGTAGAGCCATACTTCGGAGATATTGTGGATTTGGTTTCACACCTCTGCAATAATGCGAATATTGCAATAAAGAGTCACACCAATTTTTTTGTTTGTCAGTGCATATAAAAATTATGTTTACATTATAGTGTGGCACAGTGGTTAAGAGTTAAGGAGAGCTATAGCTTCTATCCAAAACTTAACATTCAAATCCACCAGCTAGTCCTTGGAAACCCTATGGGAGCAGTTCTACTTTGTCCTCTAGAGTTATTATGAGTCAGAATCAACTCGACTACAATGGGTGTCAGGTTTGGTAATCTATTAAGTGTGCAACAAGCTGTAATCTTTTTGCTGGTGGAGGGTCTTGCCTAGATGTTGATGGTTGCCCTCTGATAAGGGTAGTGTTGCTGATGGTTGGGGTGGCTGTGGCAATTTCTTAAAATAAGACAACAGTGAAGTTTGCTGCATCAACTGACTTTTCCTTTCGCGGAAGATTTCTCTCTAGCAGGCTATTTGATAGCATTTTACACACAGTAGAACTTCTTTCAAAACTGAAGGCAATCCTCTCAAACCTTGTTACCTCTGTATCAACTAAGTCGATGTAATATTTTAAAACCTTTGTTGTTGTTTCAATAATGTTCACAGCATCTGGACCAGGAATAGATTCCTTCTCAAGAAACCACTTTCTATGCTCAGCCAAAAAAGCAACTCCTCATCCATTAAGGTTTTATCATGAGATTGTAGCAATTCAGTCACATCTTCAGGCTCCATTTCTAATTCTAGTTCTCTTGGAATTTCTACCACATCTGCAGTTACTTCCTCCATGGAAGTCCTGAACCCCTCAAAATCATCCAAGGGGGTTTGAATCAACTTCTTTCAAACTTTGGTTAATGTTGATATTTTGACCAATGAATCATGAATTTTCTTAATGGTATCTAGAATGGTGAATGGTGAATCCTTTCCAAGATGTTTTCAACTTACTTTGCCCAGATCCATTACAGGAATCACTATCTACGGCATCTATAGCCTTACAAAATATATTTCTTAAATGATAAGACTTGAAAGTCAAAATTACTCCTTGATCCATGGGCTGCAGAAAGGATGTTGTATTCGCAGGGATGAAGACAATATTAATCTCCTTATATGTCTCCAACAGAGCTCTTGAGTGACCAGCTGCATAATCAATGAGCAGTAATATTTTGAAAGGAATTTTTTTTTCCCTGATAGTTACTCTCAACAGTGACTTTAAAACATTCAGTAAAACGTGTTGTAAAACAAAAAGCTATCATTGAGGCTTTGTTGTTCCGTTTATAGAACACAGGCAGAGTTGTTGTTGTTCTTAGGCACAGTCTAGCTGGTTGTGACTCATAGTGACCCTACATACAGCAGAATGAAACACTGACTGATCCTGCCCCATCATCACAATCGTTGCTACGCTTAAGCCTATTATTGCAGCCACTGTCTCAAAACATCTTACTGAATGTCTTCCTCTTTCTCACTGACCCTCTACTTTACCAAGCATGATGCCCTTCTCCATCGACTGATCCCTCCTGATAACATGACCAAAATATGTAAGATGAAGTCTTGCCATCCTTGCTCCTAAGGAACTTTTTGGTTGTACTTATTCCAAGAGAGATTTGTTAATTTTTTTGACAATATTCTTCCCCAACACCATAATTCAAAGGTATCAATTCTTCTTTGGTCCTTCTTATTCATTGTCCAGCTTTCACATGCCTATGAGCTGATTGAAAACACCATGGCTTGGGTCAGCACACCTTAGTCTTCAAGGTGACACCTTGGCTTTTTAACACTTTAAAGAGGCCTTTTGCAGCAGATTTGTCCAATGTAATGTGCCATTTGATTTCTTGACTGCTGCTTCCATGGGCGTTGATTGTGGATCCAAGTAAAATGAAATCCTTGACAACTTCAATCTTTTTTCCATTTATCATGATGTTGCTTATTGGTCCAGTTGTGAGGATTTTTGTTTTCTTTATGTTGAGGTGTAATCCATACTGAAAGCTGTAGTTCTTGATCACCATCAGTAAGTGCTTCAAAGCCTCTTTGCTTTCAGCAAACAAGGTTGTGTCATCTGCATAATGCAGGTTGTTAGTGAGTCTTCCTTCAATCCTGATGCCCCGTTCTTCATATAATCCAGCTTCTCGGATTAATTGCTCAGCATACAGATTGAATAAGTATGGTGAAAGGATACAACCCTGACACACACCTTCCCTGACTTTAAATCATGCAGTATTCATTTGTTCTGTTCAAATGACTGGCTCTTGATCTATCTACAGGTTCCTTATAAGCACATTTAAGTGTTCTCGAATTCTTATCCTTTCCACTGTTATCCATAATTCATTATGATCCCGTAGTCAAATGCCGTTGTGTAGTCAATAAAACACACGTAAACATCTTTCTGGTATTCTCTGCTTTCAGCCAGGATCCATCTGACATGGGCAATGATATCCCTGGTTCCACGTTGTCTTCTGAGTCCAGCCTGAATTTCTGGCAGTTTCCTGTCAATATAGTGCTGCAGCCACTTTTGAATGATCTTCAGCAAAATTTTATTTGGGTGTAATGTTAGTGACTGTTCCATAATTTCTGCATTTTGTTGGATCACCTTTTTTTGAAATAGGTATAAACACCATCTCTTCCAGTCAGTTCACCAGGTAGCTGTCTTCCAAATTTCTTGGCATAGATAAATGAGCACTTTCAGCCCTGCATCAGTTCGTTGAAACATCTCAATTGACATTCTACCAATTCCTGGAGCCCTGTTTTTGGCCAATGTTTCAGTGCAGCTTGAGCCTCTTACTTCAGTATCATCAGTTCCTGATCATACGCTACCTCCTGAAATGGTTGAACTTCAATCACTTCTTTTTATAGAGCGATTCTGTGTATTCTTTCCATCTTCCAGCTAAAGTATATTTAGCATAATTCTTAGGGACCCTAGGATTTTCAGAATCATAAATGATCATAGGCTTCAATTTAAAGACACCAGCTGCATTAGTCCTTAATAAGAGTCAGCCTGTCCTTTGAAGCTTTGAAGTAAGGCACTGACTTCTCTTTGTCTATGAAAATCCTGAATAGTGTTTTCTTCCAACATAAGGCTGTTCCATCTACACTGAAAACCTGTTGTTGAGTGTGGCCCCTTCATCAACTATCTTAGCTGGACCTTCTGGACAGCTTGCTCCTGCTTCTACATCAGCACTTGCCGCTTCACCTTGTGCTTTTATGTTACTGAGATAATAGTGGTCTTTTGCAATATTTGTCCTTTTGCAGCTGACTAATTTCCCTAAACTTCATGAACCAACCTCTGCTACCTTCAAACTTTTCTTCTGCAGCTTCCTCACATCTCTCAGCATTCAGAGAATTGAAAAGAGTTAAGGGCTTGCTCTGGATTAGCCTTTGGCTTGAGGGAATGTTGTGGCTGGTTTGATTTTCTATCCAGACCACTAAAATTTTCTCCGTATCAGCAGGAAGGCTGTTTCGCTTTCTTATCATTTGTGCGTTCAATGGAGCAGCACATGTTTTTTTTTTTTTAATAATTTTTATTGTGCTTTAAGTGAAAGTTTACAAATCAAGTCAGTCTGTCACATATAAACTTATATAACCTTACTCCATACTCCCACTTACTCTCCCCCAAATGAGCCAGCCGGCTCCCTCCTTCCAGTCTTTCTTTTTGTGACCATTTTACCAGTTTCTAACCCTCTCTACCCTCCCATCTACCCTCTAGACAGGAGATGCCAACACAGTCTCAAGTGTCTACCTGATACAAATAGCTCACTCCTCATCAGCATCTCTCTCCAACCCATTATCCGGTCCAATCCATGTCTGATGAGTTGTCTTTGGGAATGGTTCCCGTCCTGGGCCAACAGATGGTTTGGGGACCATGACTGCCAGGATTCTTCTAGTCTCAGTTAGACCATTAAGTCTGGTCTTTTTATGAGAATTTGGGGTCTGCATCCCACTGTTCTTCTGCTCCCTAAGGGGTTCTCTGTTGTGTTCCCTGTCAGGGCAGTCATCGGTTGTGGCCGGGCACCATCTAGTTCTTCTGGTCTCAGCATGATGTAAGTCTCTAGTTCATGTGGCCCTTTCTGTCCCTTGAGCTCGTAATTATCTTGTGACCTTGGTGTTCTCCATTCTCCTTTGATCCAGATGGATTGAGACCAATTGATGCATCTTAGATGGCCGCTTGTTAGCATTTAAGACCCCAGACGCCACACGTCAAAGTGGGATGCAGAATGTTTTCTTAATAGAATTTATTTTGCCAATTGACTTCGATGTCCCCTGAAGCCACAGTCCCCAAACCCCCGCCCTTGCTCCACTGACCTTCGAAGCAGTTTACCCAGGAAACTTCTTTGCTTTTGGTCCAGTCCAGTTGAGCTGACCTTCTCTGTATTGAGTATTGTCCTTCCCTTCACCTAAAGTAGTTCTTATCTACTATCTAATCAGTAAGTAACCCTCTCCCACCCTCCCTCCCTCCCCCTCTCATAACCACAAAAGAATGTGTTCTTCTCAGTTTAAACTATTTCTCAAGATCTTGTAATAGTGGTCTTATACAATATTTGTCCTTTCGCATCTGACTAATTTCACTCAGCATAATGCCTTCCAGGTTCCTCCACGTTATGAAATGTTTCACAGATTCATCACTGTTCTTTATCATTGTGTAAATATACCATAATTTCTTCATCCATTCATCTGTTGATGGACACCTTGGTTGCTTCCAGCTTTTTGCTATTGTAAACAGTGCTGCAGTAAACACTGGTGTGCATATATCTGTTCCTATAATGGCTCTTATTTCTCTAGGATATATTCCGAGTGGAGCAGCACTTTTAAATTCCTTCGAGAATCTTTTCTTTGCATTCACAACTTGGCTAACTGTTCAGCACAAAAGGCCTGTCTTTCAGTCTATCTCAGCTTTTGACATGCCTTCCTCAATATGCTTAATCGTTTCCAGCTTTTGATTAAAAGTGAGAGACATATGACTTTTCCTTTCACTTGTGCACTTACAGGCCATTGTAGGTTTATTAATTGGCCTAATTTCAATATTGTTGTGTCTCAGGAGTAGGAAGGCTGAGGAGAGGGAGAAAGAGGAACAGCTGGTCAGTGGAGCAGGCAGAACACACACAATATTTATCGATTAAGTTTACAGTCATTTACAGGCATGGTTCGCAGAGCCTCAAAACAATTACAATAGTGACATCAAAGATCACTGATCACCACAACAGATATAATAGTAATGAAAATGTTTGAAATATTGTGAAAATTACCAAAACGTGATACAGAGACACAAAACAAGCACTTGCTGTTGGAAAAATGATGCTGACAGGCTTGGCTCGATGCAGGGTTGCCACAAACCTTCAATTTGCAAAAAACACATGATCTGTGAAGCACGATAAAGCAATGTGCAACAAAACAAGGTGTGCCTGTATCAAAAATAGTCTTCTAATAATCTTAAAATAACTTAATTTCATGGACACATTCAAACTCCCCGAGGGATCGAATTACTGGGCTGAGTGCTGGGGACCATGGTCTTGGGGAGCATCTAGCACATTTGGCATAACTTGGTTTATAAAGAAAATGTTCTACATCCTCCTTTCGTGAGTAGTGTCTGGGGTCCTAAAACATTTTGAGCAGCCATCTAAGATATTCCACTGGTCCCACCCCTTCTGGAGAAAAGGAGAATGAAGAAAACCAAAAACACAAAGGAAGATTAATCCAAAGGACTAAGGGTCGCAACTACTACAGTCTCCACCATGCTGAGTCCAGTACAACTATAAAGTGCCCAGCTACCACCACTGACTGCTCTGACAGGGATCACAATACAGGGTCCCATATAGAGCTGGAGAAAAATGTAGAACAAAATTCCAACCCACAAATAAAGACCAGACTTACGGGTCTGACAGAGGCTGGAGAAAACTTAACAGTATGGTCCCAAACACCATTTTAACTCTATACTGAAGTCGCTTGTGAGGTTTACCCTTCAGCCAAAGATTAGATAGGCCCATAAAACAAATGATAACACAAGTAGCTCAACCCTGTATATGAGGCTTAATGGGCACACCAGCCCAGGGGAAAGAATGAGGAGGCAGGAGGGGAGAGAAAGCTGGATGAATGGAAATGGGTACCCAAGTTCGAGAAGAGGAGCCTGTTAACACGTTGTGGGATTGGAAACCAATGTCACAAAAGAACATGTGCATTAATTGTTTAATGAAAAACTAATTTGCTCTGTAAATCTTCATCTAAAGCACAATAAAAAATTATTACTCACAAAAACTAAATTATGTAATAATGACTTACTTTGAACAGGCAGTAAAAAATGTCTCTATTTAATTTCCAGTAGAGATTCTAGCAAATTTCTAGTGTACTAAAGTTAAAGTTGTGAAAAACAATTGAACAGATTATAGCTAACAACAAAAACCCAAAAACCAAGCCTGTTGCTGTGTAGTCGATTCTAACTCATAACAATCAGATAGGACAGAGTAGAATTGCCCCGTAGGGTTTCCAAGGAATGGCTGGTGCATTCAAACTGCTCACTTTTTGATTAGCAGCCAAGCTCTTAGCCACTGTACCACCAGGGCTTCAGCTAACAAGTGAGATAAAAATTAGGACACCTGAGATCTATACACAACATTGGTTTTTTTTTTAATTAATTTTTATTAAGCTTCAAGTGAACATTTACCATTCCAATCAGTCTGTCACATGTAGGTTTACATACACCTTACTCCCTTCTCCCACTTGCTCTCCCCCTATTGAGTCAGCCCTTTCAGTCTCTCGTTTCGTGCCAATTTTGCCATCTTCCCTCTCTCTCTATCTTCCCATCCCCCCTCCAGTCAAGAGTTGCCAACACACTCTCCAGTGTCCACCTAATTTAATTGGCTCACTCTTCATCAGCATCTCTCTCCCCCCAGCTGACCAGTCCTTTTCATGCCTGATGAGTTGTCTTCGGGGATGGTTCTTGTCCTGTGCCATCAGAAGTTCTGGGGAGCATTGTCTCTGGGATTCCTCTAGTAGCATTCATATCATTAGGTATGGTCTTTTTATGAGAAATTGGGGTCTGTATCCCATTGGCCTCCTGCTCCCTCAGGAGTTGTCTGTTGTGCTCCCTAGCAGGGCAGACTTCAATTGTGGCCAGGCACCAACTAGTTCTTCTGGTCTCAGGATAATGTAGGTCTCTGGTTCCTGTGGCCCTTTCTGTCTCTTGGGTTCTTAGTTGTCGTGTGGCCTTGGTGTTCTTCCTTTGCCTTTGCTCCAGGTGGGTTGAGAGCAAATGATGTATCTTAGATGGCCGCTTGTTGGCATTTAGGACCCCAGGCGCCACAATTCAAAGTGGGATGCAGAATGTTTTCATAATAGAATTATTTTGCCCGTTGACTTAGAAGTCTCCTCAAACCATGTTCCCCAGACCCCAGCCCCTGCTCCGCTGACATTTGAAGCTTTCATTTTATCCCGGAAACCTCTTTGCTTTTAGTCCAGTCCAATTAGGCTGACCTTCCTTGTATTGTGTGTTGTCTTTCCCTTCACCCAAAGCAGTTCTTATCTACTGATTGATCAATAAAAAGCCCTCTCCCTCCCTCCCTCCCCCCTTTGTAACCATAAAAGTTTGTGTTCTTCTCCGTTTTTTCTATTTCTCAAGATCTTATAATAGTGGTCTTATACAATATTTGTCCTTTTGCCTCTGACTAATTTCGCTCAGCATAATGTCTTCCAGATTCCTCCATGTTATGAAATGTTTCAGAGATTCGTCACTGTTCTTTATCGATGCGTAGTATTCCATTGTGTGAATATACCACAATTTATTTACCCATTCATCCGTTGACGGACACCTTGGTTGCTTCCAGCTTTTTGCTATTGTAAACAGAGCGGCAATAAACATGGGTGTGCATATGTCTGTTTGTGTGAAGGCTCTTGTATCTCTAGGGTATATTCCGAGGAGTGGGATTTCTGGGTTGTATGGTAGTTCTATTTCTAACTGTTTAAGATAACACCAGATGGATTTCCAAAGTGGTTGTACCATTTTACAATCCCACCAGCAGTGTATAAGAGTTCCAATCTCTCCGCAGCCTCTCCAACATTTATTATTTTGTGTTTTTTGGATTAATGCCAGTCTAGTTGGTGTGAGATGGAATCTCATCGTAGTTTTAATTTGCATTTCTCTAATGGCTAATGATCGGGAGCATTTTCTCATGTTGGCTGCCTGAATATCTTCTTTAGTGAAATGTGTGTTCATATCCTTTGCCCACTTCTTGATTGGGTTGCTTGTCTTTTTGTGGTTGAGTTTTGACAGAATCATGTAGATTTTAGAGGTCACGCGCTGGTCGGAGATGTCACAGCTGAATATTCTTTCCCAGTCTGTAGGTGGTCTTTTTACTCTTTTGGTGAAGTCTTTAGATGAGCATAGGTGTTTGATTTTTAGGAGCTCCCAGTTATCTGGTTTCTCTTCATCATTTTTGGTAATGTTTTGTATTCTGTTTATGCCCTGTATTAGGGCTCCTAGTGTTGTCCCTATTTTTTCTTCCATGATCTTTATCGTTTTAGTCTTTATGTTTAGGTCTTTGATCCACTTGGAGTTAGTTTTTGTGCATGGTCTGAGGTATGGGTCCTGTTTCATTCTTTTGCAAATGGATATCCAGTTATGCCAGCACCATTTGTTAAAAAGACTATCATTTCCCCAATTGACTGACACTGGTCCTTTGTCAAATATCAGCTGCTCATACATGGATGGATTTATATCTGGATTCTCAATTCTGTTCCATTGGTCTATGTGCCTGTTGTTGTACCAGTACCAGGCTGTTTTGACTACTGTAGCTGTATAATAGGTTCTGAAATCAGGTAGAGTGAGGCCTCCCACTTTCTTCTTCTTTTTCAGTAATGCTTTGCTTATCCGGGGGTTCTTTCCCTTCCATATGAAATTGGTGATTTCTTTCTCTATCCCCTTAAAATATGACATGGGTATTTGGATTGGAAGTGCGTTATATGTGTAGATGGCTTTTGGTAGAATAGTCATTTTTACTATGTTAAGTCTTCCTATCCATGAGCAGGGTATGTTTTTCCACTTAAGTATGTCCTTTTGAATTTCTTGTAGCAGAGTTTTATGGTTTTCTTTGTATAGGTCTTTTACATCCTTGGTAAGATTTATTCCTAAGTATTTTATCTTCTTGGGGGCTACTGTGAATGGTATTGATTTGGTTATTTCCTCTTCGGTGTTCTTTTTGTTGATGTAGAGGAATCCAAGTGATTTTTGTATGTTTATTTTATAACCTGAGACTCTGCCCAACTCTTCTATTAGTTTCAGTAGTTTTCTGGAGGATTCCTTAGGGTTTTCCATGTATACGATCATGTCATCTGCAAATAGTGATACCTTTACTTGCTCCTTGCCAATCTGGATACCCTTTATTTCTTTGTCTAGCCTAATTGCCCTGGCTAGGACTTCAAGTACGATGTTGAATAAGAGTGGTGATAAAGGACATCCTTGTCTGGTTCCCGTTCTCAAGGGAAATGCTTTCAGGTTCTCTCCATTTAGAGTGATATTGGCTGTTGGCTTTGCATAAAAAAAAAAAAAAAAAAGATGCCCTTTATTATGTTGAGGAATTTTCCTTCAATTCCTATTTTGGTAAGAGTTTTTATCATAAATGGGTGTTGAACTTTGTCAAATGCCTTTTCTGCATCTATTGATAAGATCATGTGGTTTTTATCTTTTGTTTTCTTTATGTGATGGATTACATTAATGGTTTTTCTGATATTAAACCAGCCTTGCATACCTGGTATAAATCCCACTTGATCAGTGTGACTGATTTTTTTGATGTGTTGTTGGATTCTATTGGCTAGAATTTTGTTGAGGATTTTTGCATCTATGTTCATGAGGGATATGGGTCTAAAATTCTCTTTTTTTGTAATGTCTTTACCTGGTTTTGGTATCAGGGAGATGGTAGCTTCATAGAATGAGTTGGGTAGTGTTCCGTCTTGTTCTATGCTTTGAAATACCTTCAGTAGTAGTGGTGTTAAGTCTTCTCTGAAGGTTTGGTAGAACTCTGCAGTGAAGCCATCTGGGCCAGGACTTTTTTTTTGTTGGAAGCTTTTTGATTACCGTTTCAATCTCTTTTTTTGTTATGGGTCTATTTAGTTGTTCTACTTCTGAATGTGTTAGTTTAGGTAGGTAGTATTTTTCTAAGAATTTATCCATTTCTTCTAGGTTTTCAAATTTGTTAGAGTACAATTTTACGTAGTAATCTGAAATGATTCTTTTAATTTCATTTGGCTCTGTTGTGATGTGGTCCTTCTCGTTTCTTATTCGGGTTATTTGTTTCCTTTCCTGTTTTTCTTTAGTCAGTCTAGCCAATGGTTTATCAATTTTGTTAATTTTTTCAAAGAACCAGCTTTTGGCTTTGTTAAGTCTTTCAATTGTTTTTCTGTTCTCGAATTCATTTAGTTCAGCTCTAATTTTTATTATTTGTTTTCTTCTGGTGCCTGATGGATTCTTTTGTTGCTCACTTTCTATTTGTTCAAGTTGTAGGGACAGTTCTCTGATTTTGGCTCTTTCTTCTTTTTGTATGTGTGCATTTATCGATATAAATTGGCCTCTGAGCACTGCTTTTGCTGTGTCCCAGAGGTTTTGATAGGAAGTATTTTCATTCTCGTTGCTTTCTAAGAATTTCCTTATTCCCTCCTTGATGTCTTCTATAACCCAGTCTTTTTTCAGGAGGGTATTGTTCATTTTCCAAGTATTTGATTTCTTTTCCCTAGTTTTTCTGTTATTGATTTCTAATTTCATTGCCTTGTGGTCTGAGCAGATGCTTTGTAATATTTCGATGTTCTGGATTCTACCAAGATTTGTTTTGTGACCTAATATGTGGTCTATTCTAGAGAATGTTTCATGTGCACTAGAAAAAAAGTATATTTTGCAGCAGTTGGGTGGAGAGTTCTGTATAAGTCTATGAGGTCAAGTTGGTTGATTGTTGTAAGTAGGCCTTCCATGTCTCTATTGAGCTTCTTACTGGATGTCCTGTCCTTCTCCGAAAGTGGTGTGTTGAAGTCCCCTACTATAAATGTGGAGGTATCTATCTCGCTTTTCAATTCTGTTAAAACTTGATTTATGTATCTTGCAGCCCTGTCATTGGGTGCATAAATATTTAATATGGTTATATCTTCCTGATCAATTGTCCCTTTTATCATTATATAGTGTCCTTCTTTATCCTTTGTGGCGGATTTAAGTCTAAAGTCTATTTTGTCAGAAATTAATATTGCTACTCCTCTTCTTTTTTGCTTATTATTTGCTTGATATATTTTTTTCTATCCTTTGAGTTTTAGTTTGTTTGTGTCTCTAAGTCTAAGGTGTGTCTCTTGTAGGCAGAATATAGATGGATCGTGTTTCTTTATCCAGTCCGTGACTCTCTGTCTCTTTATTGGTGCATTTAGTCCATTTACATTCAGGGTAATTATAGATAAATAAGTTTTTAGTGCTGTCATTTTGATGTCTTTTCGTGTGTGTTGTTGGCCATTTCATTTTTCCACATGCTTTTTTGTGCTGAGACGTTTTTCTTAGTAGATTGTGAGATCCTCATTTTCATAATGTTTAACTTTGTGTTTGTTGAGTCGTTACATTTTTCTTGGCTTTTTTCTTGAGTTATGGAATTGATATTCCTTTTTGTGGTTACCTTATTATTTACCCCTATTTTTCTAAGTAAAAACCTAACTTGTATCCTTCTATATCGCCTTGTATCACTCTCCATCTGGCAGTTCAAGGCCTCCTATATTTAGTCCCTCTTTTTGATTATTGTGATCGTTTATCTATTGATTTCCATGATTCCCTGTTATGTGAATTATTTTGTTTATTTATTTATTTTTTAGAATTAATCTTAATTTGTTTGTTTTTGTGCTTTCCCTATTTGAGTTGAGTTGATATCAGGACGGTCTGTTTTGTGACCTTGTATTGTGCTGGTACCTGATATTATTGGTCATCAGGCCAAACAATCTCCTTTAGCATTTCTTGCAGTCTTGGTTTAGTTTTTGCAAATTCTCTAAACTTGTGTTTATCTGTAAATCTCTTAATTTCTCCTTCATATTTCAGAGAGAGTTTTGCTGGATATATGATCCTTGGTTGGCAGTTTTTCTCCTTCAGTGCTCTGTATACGTCCTCCCATTCCCTTCTTGCCTGCATGGTTTCTGCTGAGTAGTCTGAACTTATTCTTATTGATTCTCCCTTGAAGGAAACCTTTCTTTTCTCCCTGGCTGCTTTTAAAATTTTCTGTTTGTCTTTGGTTTGGGCAAGTTTGATGATAATATGTCTTATTGGATCAATCTTAAATGGGGTTCGATGAGCATCTTGGATATATATCCTTTCGTCTTTCATGATGTCAGGGAAGCTTTGTGTCTGGAGTTCTTCAACGATTTTCTCTGTGTTTTTTGTCCCCCCTCCCTGTTCTGGGACTCCAATCACTCGCAAGTTATCCTTCTTGATAGAGTCCCACATGACTCTTAGGGTTTCTTCATTTTTTTAATTCTTTTATCTGATTTTTTTTCAGCTATGTTGGTGTTGATTCCCTGGTCCTCCAGAAGTCCCAGTCTACATTCTAATTGCTCGCGTCTGCTCCTCTGACTTTCTATTGCATTGTCTAATTCTGTAATTTTATTGTTAATCTTTTGGATTTCTACATGCTGTCTCTCTATGGATTCTTGCAACTTATTAATTTTTCCACTATGTTCTTGAATAACCTTTTTGAGTTCTTCAACAGTTTTATCAGTGTGTTCCTTGGTTTTTTCTGCAGTTATCCTAATTTCATTTGTGATATCTTTAAGCATTCTGTAAATTAGTCTTTTATATTCTGTATCTGATAATTCCAGGATTGTATCTTCATTTGGGAAAGATTTTGATTCTTTTGTTTGGGGGGTTGGAGAAGCTGTCATGGTCTGTTCCTTTATGTGGTTTGATATGGACTGCTGTCTCCGAGCCATCACTGGGAAACTAGATTTTCCAGGTAATCAGCTAAAAAAAAAAATGCAATCAGATCCCTATCTGAATTCTCCTTCTGGCTCAGGGTATTCGGATGTTAATGGAGCCACCTGGGGAGGGTGGGGGAGGGATCAGAGAGCTAGGCGTGTAGCACCACAGAATATAGAGCTGATCCCCGAGTTCACGCTCCACCCCCGTCCTCCAGAATCCTGGCAGGATGGCTCCCCGGCTGGGACGCTGCTCTCCCCACTCCAAGACCAGTCACTTCCTCCCAGGGGTTTCTCCCTCCGGTGCGCCGCACCGCTCGTGCGAACTGGGTGGGAGTGGCCCTCACGAACATCTGGGCGCCCCCCCCCGGGTCGCTTTAGGGAAATATAGGTGATCCCCACGCTCGCGCCTGGCCCGCCTCCCGTCAAACTCCCGGCGGGACAGCTCCCTGGCTGGGATGCTGCTCTCCCAGCTCCAAGATCAGTCACTGCCTCCCGGGTGTTTCTCCCACCGGCTGCGCTGCTATGCCGCCCGCGCCAACCAGCTAGACTTCTTCCCAGGATGGGTTGGGGGGGTAGGGCTGGGCCCCTTGTCTGTGCCGTCTGCCCCCCTGGGCTCTGCCCCAGCCCGGGCTCCGAAGGTCACCCGCCTGGTACGCTGGTTCTTAATTCTGAAAACGATCGCTGTCTGCCCATATTTGTTAGTTCTCCGTCTCTAAGTCTGTGTTTGTTGTTCAGAGTTCGTAGATTGTTATATATGTGATCGATTCACTTGTTTTTCGGAGTCTTTGTTGCAAGAGGGATCCGCAGTAGCGTCCACCTAGTCCGCCATCTTGGCCCCGCCCCACAACATTGGTTTTTAAGTGGTGCCTAAACTACATACAATTCTCCTTCACAGGATAATTATTCGCAGAGTGATTGTTCATTGAATCAAAGTCTATTCATCTCTTCCAAACATATTGACTTTAGAAATGATTCTGAATATAGTTACTGAGGATTATGGGAAAAAAGAGAGCAAGCTTTCTGTCATAATGTTAAAGAACACTTGTAGTGCTACTTCCCACCCCATGCTAGATTTAAGAGGTAAAGAAAAATGATTCCCAGTGTTAGAGATATATACATTTTCATCATTCTACGACAACCAAATGAAACATTTAAAAATCAATTTTTTTTTTTCCCTGCAGGGAAGTTGCTAAATTTTACAGATCGCTTTTTCTATTGTTGTCGACTAATTTACAGCAGCAACATGTGGTAGATCTCCCATGTACTTAGGGCTTACTATGGGCCACTAGCTTTTCTCATTTAATCCTGAGAAGTATTTAATGGCATTGATTAGAATAATCAGTTTTAGAAATGATGAACTTGAGACATATAAAAATTAAACCACTCATTCAAGGTCACACAGCTCTGAGTACTAGTGATGGGATTTCTTCCCAGGTCTGTCTGACTATGAAGGTTATGTCTTACATATAAACAATTGTCTCAAATCTTTTAATTTACAACTGTGCCATACCATGTCCTTTAGTCCTTATTTATCAAGGCAATCTCTCTTTACAATATTACACATCACTAGTCCCTGTAGTCTTTTGGCTATTGATGCTTAGTAGTGGTTAAGTGCTACGGCTGCTAACCAAAAGGTCAGCAGTTCGAATCTGCCAGGCGCTCCTTGAAAACTCTATGGGGCAGTTCTACTCTGTCCTATAGGGTCACTATGAGTCAGAATCGACTCTACCGCAACGGGCTGGGACTTTTTTTTTAATTTTTTATATTTGTTTTAGTCCCTATATTATTTTAAAATAGATCTTAACTAAGTTTTACAAAGACTTACTTTATAATAAAAGGCTCTTGCTTTAGGATAAAAGCAATTTTGAAAATGGACCTTCAGAGTGGTTAGCTCTTAACAGCTGTGCTATAAGGGCTACTTAATCAACAGAGGGTTAGTTAAACGTATGATGGAATGCTATGCAACCATGACGAGCATATTTTTAAAGACTACTTACTTAGATGGAAAAACATTTACATAATACTTTATTAAACAGGAATGTAAAATTGAGTACGGGGAAAATCTCAATCTTATTACTATAAACGGAATCATGTATTAGAATGGAAGGAAATACACAATATATGTTTGGTTAAAGATGAATTCCCTAGTCCAAAAGTAGAATCTAAAATACTTTTTTTTTCCTTTAGACTTATAAGCCTTTACACAGAATCATAGATTGAGTTTGAAAAAAAAAAAATTAGTAAGCTTTAATGTTACATTAAGTATTCAGTCAAAATGGGGAATTGAGTTATAATCCTGTCCATACCAAACAGATTGTGCCTTTGTACAGCTAAGAAGAGGTTATTCGTTGTTGGTGTTATTTAAGTAACATGGGCATTTTTAGAATGATGAATCCCTCTTTCTGGTTAAATGAAGGACAGGTATTCATATCAAGACTTTTTAGCAGGTCTAACAACAAAGGCTGTTCCAGATAAAAAGGAAAAAGCATGGTGCCCTCACCCCGTTGTCACCCTCTCTCAGACACAAACAAAATGAACTAAATGGACCCACTGTATGTGCTCTGACTCCTTCCAAACCATTAGGACATTAAGGGGGAGGGGGGCAGCTTAATCTTGTTAGGTGCCATTGAATTCATTCCAACTCAGAGCAACCGTATATACTACAGAACGCAACACTGCCTGGTCTTGCGCCTTGCATCACCCTCACAATCATTGCTATGCTTGAACCCATTGTTGCAGTAACTGTGTCAATCCATCTCATTGAGGGTCTTCCTCTTTTTCACTGACCTTCAATTTTGCCAAACATGATTTCCTTTGTCAGCGACTGGTCCCTCCTGATAATATGTCCAAAGAATGTGAGACAAAGTCTTGCCAACCTCCCTTCTAAGGAGAATTCAGGCTGTACTTCTTCCAAGACAGACTTGTTATGCTACATATATATATATACATATATGTATACATACACATACATGTATATATATACACACACGTATACATATATATGCAAAAAGACAGTGGCTGTATCTCTCCAGGTAAAGATAACTTAAAACACAGGCAATAATATACCACCCATAGCACCGATGGCTAAATTCAAGCTGTTTTATCACAAGCAAGCTGCATCTATAAATATTTGTGTGTGTGTATCTATATGCACATATGTCTACACCTATACCTATGCCTGGAAAGCCTGGTGGCGTAGTGGTTAAGAGTTACCACTGCTAACCAAAAGTTTGGCAGTTCGAATCTACCGGGTGCTTCTTGGAAACTGTATTGGGGCACTTCTACTCTGTCTATAGGGTTGCTATGAGTCGGAATCGACTCAACGGCACCTGGTTAGTTTTTTTTTTTAATATCTGTATTTGTATCTATACCTATATCGTATCTTTTCCTATACCTATATGTATATTTTTCCTATACCTATATATATATTTTATATGTATATTTATAACTATACCTATATTTATACCTATACCTGTATCTTATCTATACCTATATATACCTATATCTATATCTATATCAATATCTATCTTCAGACTTTAAATACATCAGAGGCATTTATGGAAAGGAAGTGAGTTGATTTTTAAAGACACTTTTGGGAAGAAAAGGGCTACGCCCTAAATTATCCTGGAGTCTTTTTATTACCACATTCATTGATACTGTAAAAATGTTAAGAGTGGCTATATTGTATAGTTTTATTTTCTTTTTTATACATACTTACTTTTATGAGTTTTCTGCAATGCACATGTTTAGCTTTTATAATAATACAAAATAATCATAAAAATATCATCTCTAATTATAAAGATTGTTAAATTCAGACACACTCTGGATAAAGTATCTACTAAACATTAGCTTTCTAATATCACATTGGAAAACCTGGTGGCGTAGTGGTTAAGTGCTACAGCTGCTAACCAAAGGGTCGGCAGTTTGAATACGCCAGGCGCTCCTTGGAAACTCTATGGAGCAGTTCTACTCCGTCCTATAGGGTTTCTATGAGTCGGAATCGACTCGGGGGCACTGGGTTAATATCACATTAAAATATTAATGTTTTCTGAAAGACTACAGCTATTTTTATATGAGATCACCTGATATTTCAATCATCCACATTATCATACTTTTTATTAAACATTCCCCAGTCTCATAAACTCTGTTCTATGGACAGAAAATGAAAATACCTTGTAAGAGCTTATATTCAAAGGGCTTTGACCTTTTTTTTTTTTAATGAAAGTTTTTATTTATCACTTGGACTGTTCATGTTATTCTTCATTTGGTCTGAGTGTGTGATGAACTTTAAGATTTTGTTGACTATAAATCCTAGCTCTTCACCCTCTCATGAGCTTCTATTCCCAGGAGAATCATAAATGTAAATGAGAATTTTAGAAGAGTAGTAAGGTGAATGCTCTTGTAATATAAAAGAGTTCAGGACTTTATGAAGACAGAAACAATACCAAGCAATATTGATTTATATGAATGTAACAAAACAACAAACAAAAACGTAAATAAGCAAAAAGCTTCCAACATAAATAAATGAACAACAGAAAAAAACCCTGGAAGAATATCTGTGGCATATATCACATTTTTTATATCACATATAAATCATGAATAAAATTGTTATGTATGCAGTTAATTCAGTAGTGATTGAGAGACCTCATTCTTCTGCCAGAAAGCCCTGGGTCAATTTCTAGCAACACAGTGTTGACTTTGGGTAACTTACTTAATTTCTTCATGCTTCATTTTTCTCATCTAAAAATTAGGGATGATAATAGCTGCTTATAAACGTTTTGTGACTATGAATTGCACTTAAAGATGACTTGTCACGGTGACCAGCATATAATCAGCACTCAATAAATGTTAGCTATTAAAAAGACCAAAAATTTACACTTTCATAGAGATGGCAAAGGACATGAACTGGTACTTCTACAAAATAATTTATACAAAAAAAGCAACCAAAAATTTCAATTTCTTTAGTTTTCAGAAAAGAGAAAAGATTTTTAAGAAAAATATTATTTGTCACCTAAAGTGAAGAATTGTGGGTGTAGACAGAAGTGTGAATTGGTACCAACTCAAATGAGAAGATTTTGGAAGATCCTCAATGAGGTGGACTGCCACAGTGGCTGCTACAATGGGTTTAAGCAGAACAAACAGTTGTGAGGATGCTGCAGGACCAGGCAGTGTTTCATTCTGTAGTACACGGGTCACTAAGAGTCGGAACCAACTCAACAGCACCTAGCAGCAACAACAAACGGACAGTGGTTGTTTTGGCTTATGCAGAACCCATTGCTCCTTCTGTGGGTGACATCATGACATTTTATGCAACTGCACCCTAACTGATAGAGTCTGTTTGAAAATGGAGCAAGATCAGAAAACTAAAGTCCAGTGAGTGAGTGAGAAAAATCAGATCTTACTGAACCTTGGACGAGTTACCCCTGGAATGCTTTACTTTTGCAAGTCTGTGTGCTTTAACCACTGAGCCACCAGGGCTTCCTAGAAGTATCTAATACGTTGTTTATGTCTTTGTCTTTAGAGCCAAAGGTAATGCCTTTGATTTTAAGTAATGAATGTTGTTGAATTAGACACACTATTAATCAATCGAGGCGCCTTGGTGGTACAGTGAATAACAGCTCCGCTGCTAACCAAGCGGTTGGCAGTTCAAGTCCACCAGTGGCTCCTTTGATATTCTATGGGGCAGTTCTACTCTGTGCTGTAGGGTCGCTATGAGTCGGAATCGACTCAACGGCAATGGGTTAGTTAGTTATTAATCAATCAAAAATTATTATATCATTTTGTTTTATGTAAAACAAAGTTACATATGCTGTATATGCATTTCATTTCTATAACTGGTTTCTCTCACATCAGTGTAAGCTCCCTAAAGGGAAAATGTGCTGTTTAATTTTGATGCTTGGTTTATGTAGTTTTGGACATGAGGCAGACATTATAAAAATAGACTCTGAACTGAAATCAAAATTTACCCTCTTGCAAATTAAAATTATACATCAAATATCGATTTTAATTCTTAGATCCAATTTTATTGGATCTTTAAAGCTGTAAAAGGAAATTTATTTTTTCACTGAAACAAATATTTGTCTGTTTTCTGGTGGTGCAGTGGTTAAGAGCTATAGCTGCTAACCAAAATGTTGGCAGTTCAAATCTACCAGTCGCTCCTTGGAAACCCTATGCAGCAGTTCTACTCTGTCCTGTAGGGTCACTATGCATCAGAATCGACTCGACGGCAATGGTTTTTTTTCCAGTATATATAACTCTGTGGAGCTAAAACTCTTATGGAAGTCCTAAATATACTTTTTACTAAAAAAGAAAAAATATATATATGTGGTCAAAACATTTACAAAGAATTTACAAAAATGTTTATTAATGCTTCAAAGTACAATCACAAGAATGATGAAGAATCTCAGCTCAATTTATTTAAAGAAAGACCTGTAGTCTAGACAATTGGAATAAATGCTAGTTTTTATGAAATCTTTTATTTAAGTCCTTGACCTCATTTATTCAGCTAAAGCTATATGAACAATTTGGTTTCTTGAATCAACAACTTCTCAGTGGAAAAAAGAAAAAGGAAAAGTAATGTGTTTTGGTTGAGTAAACCTTGGGTTGCAAACACTAACATAAGGTTTGACAAGATACCTCTGATAGTTCAGCCACATTCTCTGTGCATTTTCTTTCCTGCAGATTTTTTCTGTCTTCTACCGTGGTTTTATTTGACTTTTCAAAACTTCTCCTAAGATGGATTATATATATTTTCTTATTCTGTATTATCTCAATATACAAGCATATGTACACATTTATCACAAGCATATGTATGTGTCTCTATCCCTCATGTACCAAATTGACATTGGTGAACACACGGTGAATATAAGCAATATATTACTCAAGTATATATCTATATCTATAAATTAAAAAAAAAATTGCTGTCAAGTCAAATCCGACTCATATCAACCCTAAAAGACAGAACAGAACTGCCCCATATGGTTTCCAAGGAGCACCTGGTAGATTCGAACTGCTGAACTTTTGGTTAGCAACCGTAGTTCTTAACCGCTACGCAACCAGAGTTTCCAAGTCTATCTATCTATCTACCTACCTATCTATCTATCCATAAAACCAACAAAAACTTGTTGTCATCGAGTGGATTCCAACTCATAGACATAAATACGTATATATACATATATACATATATAGTTGTCGTAGCATATACATACACACGTGCATATATATGTGCGTATGTATATATATACAGTTCTTGTAGTTAGTTGCCAACAAATTGATTCCAACTCATGGTGACTCCATGTGTGACCCCATGGTCACACTCATGTGTGACCCCATGTGTATATATATATATATATATATATATATATATATAAAATATGTGTATATATAATGTGTATATATATAATATATATATATAATGTGTATTGGGTCAAAAGTCAAAATTACAACTAAAACAAGCATTGAGTTGTATATATATAATACATATTATATATGTATTATATATATATACATAAAACCCACTTTTTTTTGGTGGGTTTTATGTATATATATATATATATATATACATATAATATGTATATATATTTATATATATACAACTCAATGCTTGTTTTAGTTGTAATTTTGACTTTTGACCCATGGTGGAAAATGTAACCCATGAAATACATGTGCTGTCCTGGTTTGCCTGCTGCTATGATACTGAAAGCTATGCTACTAGTATTCAAATATCAGCAAACACAGCCACAGTGGGCAGGTTTCAGCAGAGCTTTTATACTAAGACAGAATAGGAAGAAAGGCGTGGTTATCTACCTCTAAAAATTAGTCAGTATAACCCTATGGATTGTAACAGCATATTGTTTGATATAGTCCTGGAAGATGAGACCCTAGGTTGGAAGGCACTCAAAATACGTAGTGACCACAACAATGGACTTGAGCATACCAATAATTGTGACGGTAATGCAGGACCAGGCAAAGTTTTGATTTGTTGTACAAAGATGGTGTTATGGATTGAATCGTGTCCCCCCAAAATGTGTGTTGTAAATCCTAACCTCTATGCCTCTAGCTATAATCCCATTTGGGAATGGCTTGTCTATGTTATGTTAATGAGGCAGGATAAATGTAGGGTGTATCTTGAATCAATCTCTTTTGCAATACAAAAGAGATTAAACAAGCAAGCACAGTCGAGATGAAGGAAGGGAGATGCCAAGCTACATGAAGATAACCCAGGAGCAGAAGTGCAAACAGACAAGGGACCTTCCTCCAGAGTTGACATATAAAGTCTTTCTCTAGAGCCAGCACCCTGAATTCAGACTTCTATTCTCCTAAACTGTGATAAAATAACCAAGAAAAGGAAAAGACCGTCCCTGGAACATCTTACAGATTAGTAGAACTGTTGGAAAGAACATAGGAAGCAGGACCTTCTTGTTTTCAAAGGGTGGGACCATGGTATCCTAGGTTTCAAAGAGTTGTACCTTCACCAACTTTGTTTCAAAGTGTGGGGCCACCATTAAGGTGTGCCAGTGAGATGGGGTTGCTGCCCAAAGCTGAGGGAGTGGGACTGCCATGCCAAAGGGGCAAAGAACAGGGCCTGCCAAGGCCTAGGGGGTAGGGTTGCCACTCAGATGGATTAGGAGAATGGAACCGCCCAAAGAAAAAGAGAGAAGGGTTGTAGTGCCAGTGGATCCAGAAGGTATAGCTGAAGCCCAAGGATAAGGAACCTCCACCCAGAATCCAGAGAGCATGGCTAACACCCAGAGTTAGTAGGGCAAGACCACTGCCTAGAAGGTATCAGAGAACAGAAGATTGTTTTCAAGCATTGAGAAAGCTAATGTAAATCGTTTTGCCAGGTTTGGGAATTTCTTGGTGCCTGTTATCCCTTCTTTTCCTCTAATTTCTCCCATTTGTAATGGAAATGTCTACCTTGTGCCTGTTCTACAATTGTACTTTGGAAATGTATAACTTGTTGTTTAGATTTCACAGGCTCATAGATGAAGAGGCGTTTTGGCCCAGGATGGAATATGCCTAAAGTCTCATTCATATTTGATTTAGATGATTCAGAAGATGAGATTTTGGACTTTGAGTTAATTTAAGACTGTTGGGACAATGTGATGAGGTCAATGTGCTTTGCATGTGGCAAGGATATGAATTTTGAGGGGGACAGAGGGTGGAATGTTATGGATTGAATTGTGCCTCCTCAAAGTATGTGTTGTAAATTCTAACCTCTATTCCTGTAGTTATAATCTTATTTGGGAATGGATGGTCTTTGTTATGTTAATGAAGCAGTATAAGTGTAGAGTGTATCCTGAAGCAATCTCTTTTGAGATGTAAAAGAGGCTATTTTTTTATACAAGCAACAGAGCAGAGATGGATGGAGAGAGATGCCACGCCACAGGAATATCACCCAGGGGCAAAAGAGACAAGGACATTCCTCCAGAGCCAATGAAGAGAGAAAGCTTTGTCCTAGAGCTGACACCTTCAATTCGGACTTCTAGCCTCCTAAACTATGAGGAAATAAATTTCTGTTCTATTTCCACTTGTGGTATTTCTGTTATAGCACCACTAGACAATAACTAAGATGGGTTCGTCCTGTGTCAGAGCCCACTCAATGGCAAATAACAACAGCAACAACATCACATGCAAGTAATTTTCGCTGTTGCTATATAAAACATTATAATCAAATGAACGAGAACCATGTAGGTTAATATTATTTTGACATGTTAAACATATTCATCTTGAAGCTGGTTACATCTGAATACCTCTATGAAAAATATCTCAATTGAAGATCTTGGAACTTCAAAATTTGCAACTTCTTAATCTACGTAAATTATATTCAATCTGAAATTCATATTTTAAACCACTATTTTTTTTTTTCTATCCACAATTTCTTAGTATATCTGGCATATTTCTCTCATTTGGCAATCAAACAAACCTCAATTACGTGTGGTGTTACGTTGCTTAAGAGAATGGCTCTCTATTTATTTTAAGTGCTCCCAAAGCAGCAGAAGAAACTTGTAAGCTACCTAACCTATATTTAAATGAGAATAATACAAATGTATGTAAAACATTTTGTTAAACTCCTTCTGTATTTTTAATCTCTCTAAAGGAGTACCATGTATTTTGAGATCCTCTCTGAAACTATGCAATGAATATCATTTATATGAAATACTATATTGGTCTCACCAATACAAATATATCTTTCTAATTTGATGAAAATACATCCTGTGTTTCTACTGATCTGCAGAATGACTGCACATTTCTAAGAGTTCCTCAGGAAAGTCTAAATGAATTTTGTAACCATCATGTCCCCTATATTTTAAGCAAAATTTTCCAAAAACTTAATCTCCAAATTAGTTTAAATTGCATTTAGCAATTTGCATGTAAAATGGAGATAAATTTGCTTTAATTTATTGAACCATGAGTTTTATTTATATTATTGTATAAACTGGGAGTTTAGGTTAAAAAGAAATGAGAAGCCCTCAAATTACCTAAAGTTACATTATAAGAACACATATGGAAATGAGAAGGCAGAAGGAATCGGCTGTTCAAATAGAAATGTGACCTTTCACACCATCCAAAAAGCAATTGTGTCTTAGGTTTAAAAAATAAAGAATATAAAAAACAAACAAACCTGCCACCGTGGAGTTGATTCTGATTCATAGCGACCCTATATGACAGGGTGGAACTTCCCCATAGGATTTCCAAGGAGCAGATGCAGGATTCAAACTGCTGACCTTTCGGTTAGCAACCAAATACTTAAGCACTGTTTCACCATGGCTGCTTTTCTTAGGTTAGACATTAGCAAGTCTAGGGAGAAAAGAATCCTTATGATCCATCTACCTCTTTGCCCCTCAGTTGTTCTGAACGAAGTCTCTGTTTCCTTGAGGATCTCAGTTTCTCTTTATCCTTGCCTCAGTATTTGCTTGAAACTTTCTACACAGAGACAGACTTTTACTGTGTCCACAAATCCTCATGCAAAATATAGTACCATACACACCAAACTCTCATGCTAAGTGGCTAATGGCCTTAACTGGGGAGGATAAGTACACGAGGGATAATCAATTGTGGAAAGTGTATTAAGGTTTAATAATGAAAAGGATAGTCATGTATGGAGAATGTTTTCTGTAGGAAGGCAATTTAGTTGTATCAAAGATTTGGACTTCTCATCAGGGCAAAAACAATTTTTAATCATCATCTTTATAATGGCTTCGCTAAAATTAATGCCTCTTCTGTTACAGGTACTAGGAAAAAGGCTTTAAATAAAGTACCTTCTCACAACCCTATAAACTAGGTATGATCTCTATTATATATTTAAGGAAATTAATCAGAGATGAAATGTATTGTTCCCAGGTTCATTCAGTTACTTAAACACTGAGCTGGCATCTTGCTATAATTTTTTGCCTTCACAATTTTTACTTTATCCAGTAAGCTAATATATATGTATACTATATAGATATATATTCTTCTTTAATAAGGTCACTTACAAAAATTTCTTTTGGGACCCCGGGAGACTTAAAAGAAAGAAAGGATCATCCTCTTTAGCAACTAAAACTGCATCTCACACACACACACACACACACGCACGCACACAGATGTAGATGGAATTTTACGTACATATACTACTTAAATATATATTAAAATATTTATTTTTCCCAAAACATAAAACTCTCTACCATTTTAATAAGAGAGGAAAAAAAAAAAGATTTATTTAAAAAGGATGACTGTTAAATCAGCTGGAGATTTTAAATGCCCTGAATGATGTATATTAAGAATTGGAGAAGTATAAATTTAGTAGTTTATAAGGGATAGTGCAACACATAAATTCTAAAAATAAGACAGAGGAAAACTGTGTAGAGAGGCTCTTGCAAAGCTCATATATATCATGTATTTTGTTTTTAGGACATTTTATTTACGTGTTAAGGTTTATAATTGTATAATGAGGTGTACCCTCAAGTGTGTGTATGAGCCTGTGTGTTTGTGTGTGTGTGATTAAATTTATTGATAGACAATAAATAGCCCCTTAAATCTAGAAACTCATCCTAATCTTCTGGGAAATTTTATTTTACTTCCTAAATATTTTTTTTCACTTCCCTTATTTTGATTCTTACTCTGTGTGTTTCTTTATTTTAGTTATTTGATATCCTGAAACTATTTTTCATTAAAAAAAAACCTTTCTTCTGTGTTCTCTCTTTGTGTTATTATTATAATTTATGAAAGAATTTTTTAAATAAATCTCTTCTACACTTCTACTGAAAGTTCATGTGTATATGTTTGAGAGAGACAGAAAGAGAGAAACAGAATTTCCAAGAACACTTATTATTGGCTTGTTTTTCATACGTTTTTGTCCTGTAATATCTCGACTCTGAGAAATTTGAGTCTATTTTTTTTTAGAAGCTTTCTTATTGACCTGTTTTATCTTTGTTTTGAAATTCTGTACTTCATTTTGTTTTGGCTTTCCTTTTCATATTGTCAGTCTTTATTTTTTTTTAATGATTGATGCTTACACTTTGAAAAAACGGCAAAGCAAGAGAAAAAACAATAATGTTTTTTGACAAATGCAAGAAAAATTGTTGGTATCAGTTTTTACTCCTAATGGATGGGGAGAGAGTGATAGAAAAGAATGAGAGAGAGAGAGAAAGAGGCAAAGAAGAGGAAAGGAAAAGGAAAAAAAATCTTAAAAATCGTTCTTATGATTCTGTGAGACAAGGCAGAATTAAAATGGGTTTAATCTCTGAATTTATACTACTTTCCTAAACCATGCATGTCAAAGAAAGTTCATCTGTAGAGCCGTATGGTACCTCCCAGCAGCCAATTTTAATTTCTCTAGAATTGAATTTCAACCATGCTCTTATTTAACTCCTGCAGATATTCAAGCCCTGAATTATTCAAACAAGCAAGTCATCATGAGTAGGAATTAGCAGAAACCGCAAATAATAGAATGAAATCTTTCAAAATTCTAGACATAGGGCAGAGACCCTAAAATGATTTTACTGAAATAGATAAAAGAGAGAATTAAAAATGTGAGCAGGGTTCAAGAGATCAACCAAATAACCAGGCAGACAAGAAATACAAACCAATAGAATTTCAACATATACAATACAATAATAGCTGGAAAAAAAAAAAAAAAAGGAGATGTGTCAAACAAGAGAACAATGACTGCTGAAGAAATAATTAATGAACTGAATATAGATCTGAAGAAATAAACTGGAATGCAGCAAAATAGGAAAAAAATGTTTTAGTTACCGTTGAGTTGACTATAACTCGTGGTGACATTATTTATCACAGAAGGAAACGTTTCCTGATCCTGTGGCATCGTTGTAATTGTTGGTAGTTTTGAGTCCATTATTGTAGTTATTGTTTCAATCCATCTTATTGAGAATTTCTCTCATTTTTCCTGACCATCTATTTTTTCCGAACATATTGTTCTTTTCCAGAGATTGGTCTTTCCTGATGATGTGTGTCCAAAGTAAGTGAGCCAAAGTCTTGCCATCCTTTCCTCTAAGGAGCATTATTATTGTATTTCATCTAAGACTGATTTGTTCATTTTAACAATCCATACATTTCTAAAAAGAAAGGTCACATTATTTCAAGACATATACAGAAACAGGTGCGATGGAGGGACTCTGACTCATCACGACCAGACATGTGCTGCGTGAAGACTTCAGTGGCTGGTTTTCCAGAGGCAGATCACCAGGACTTTCTTTCAAGGTGCCTCTGGTGGACTTGAACCTCCAACTATTCAGTGGGCAGCCAAGCATATTAATCATTTACACCACTCCGATACTCCTCAAGCCTTATAAATAAGTTAATTTCTGACTTCAACTTCAAGAAATGGCATGTAGAAATTTCCATCTTCTGATTAATGTGTGAATCGTGTAAATACCATACTACTGAATAATAAACCCATTGCTCTGTAGTCAGTTCTGACTCATAGCGACCCTATAGGAGAGAGTAGAACTGCTCCATAGGGTTTCCATGAAGTGGCTGGTGGATTTAAACTGCCGGCCTCTTGGTTGGCAGCCGTAGCTCTTAAGCACTGTGCTACCAGGGCTCCATTGAATAATATAATACTGTTTAATGCATAATAAAATTGTGAATAGTATAACGTAAATTCAGTGAAAGTCTGCATTAGGAGATATGAGTATCTCTGCATAGTTGGACAAGATAATTCGCTAAAGAATATAAACAATTGACTTACCTTTCAAATTTCATATCATATACCAGCAATGTAAAGATCATTCCTTGACTAAATATGCCTAATCTATTTGTCCTCTCAATTCCAGCAGCATTTTATATATCTTGAAGATTTTTTATTAAAATACCAGGCATCTTATTGCCTCCTAGTATAAAGCAATCTTCATGAATACACTAAGTATATTTTATTTTTTTTTTGTGTCACTGTAATGTTAATGGCGATTTTATGCCTAAAGTAGGTTTTTGGTTATATTGGAAAGTCTGTGCTCCCTAAGTCCTCATCTTTATAAGTCATATTCTATTTTTCTCTAGAGATGGAGCTTTCGAAGGGACAAACAGTTAACATATATGTGTGAAGTCTCTTGTTCTTTATCTCTGATATTCTTTTCTTTATTTTATTCATGTTAGTAAGGATGTGAGCCATTTGTGTTTCTCTTCTTTTTTGATCACTCTAAAAAAAAAAAATTTTTTTTTTTTTTATCACTAACATAGAGGAGCCATCCCTAGAAAGTCTTTTAGCATAGGAAGGCTAGATAATGGCAAACTGGACAAGTTCAATCTAGTCATTGGGCAAAACATCTCTCCCTCTTTCTTTATGGGTCCATCTTTCTTGACGCTGTTGAGTTTCTATTAGTTTACACTAAAAGTGAACAGTATTGCAAGATCTAAAGCAAATTATTAAGTAGAGAGCAAGGGCAGGGTGGGGAGATAAAGCATGCCTCACAGCTGGCTTTAACTTTAGACTATTTATTCTTAAATGAATTGGGAAAAGTATTCTTAAATGAGGCCCACCATACTGCATATTATAGCTTGTACTTACTTCTCAGTCAATATGTGAATTTTTCTCCTTTATGAATATATATCTCTGAGGGAATTCTCAGAAAGGGAACATACTAGAAGCCCAACACTATTTTAGTATATCTTAAAGCCATACTTTTATAGTGGTTAAGAGCTATGGCTGCTAACCAAAAGGTCGGCAGTTCAAATCCACCAGGCACTCCTTGGAAACCCTATGGGGTAGTTCTACTCTGTCCTATAAGGTCACTATGAGTCAGAATTGACTCAAAAACAGTGAGTTTCTTTCTTTTTTTTTTAAGCCACATTTTAATAGCACCTTGGTATATCATCATTTGAGACATTCAGCACTATTTTAACGTAATGGAAAAAAGGACTCTGTTAAATGAAACTTGTGGGGGGAAAACAAAAGAAAAATCTAGGCTTTGGTGAGATCCTTCAGTGTATCAGAGAAACATGATATTACCAGAGGAGGGTTAAGTAAATAAAGAGTAAATACAGAAAATTCTATGTAAATTTAGGATGTAATTAACATTTTATCTTTGCATTTTTGATGTCAAACATTGACGTGGGGGTAGTATATTGTTTGACCATGTTTTGTTCCTTCTGCCTTCTCTCTTGAAATGTACCAAGGATCAAGAAGAGAATAATGACAAAAACCTTCTCTGAATACTTACTTATCACTATATAGTTCTACAAATCATTTCAAAACTTAAGTTCTCAAAGTAATTATGGTGTATTAATTAGGTTAATCTTGTTCAAGGTTGAAAATGTACAGAATTGTGTGATCCAATTTAACAATAGTAAAATAGAAGAATTGCGACCCAGTATTTCATTTGAATTTGACTTGTAAAAGTCATGTTCAAGGCTTCCTCATTTTTCTCCAATTATTTGTATCTCACAGGTTTATTCATTCAAGAAATATTTAATGAGGGCTAAATATATATCATGCAATGTTTATGGAGGTTGGAATATAACACTGGACAAAATTTTTTAAAAGTTCTTCCTTATTTATCTTATTTTTATTGGATGATGCAGTTGATATAAAGTCAAAGAGAAACCAAATCTGGCCAACCATAATATATCCCCCATAGCAAACACACACACACACACACACACACACACACAAATGCAAGTTCTCAAACATACAAACATATCAGAGGAATCTCAACCTGTGGTAGGAAGATTAAGTCCCTCCCCTCTTAATCATGGCCCATGTTCTCATCACAGGAACCTATGAATATGTTAGGTTACATGGCAAAGTATAAAACGTTACAGATGGAATTAAGGTTGTGAATTTGAGATGGGGAGATTATCTTGGATTAACCAGGTACGACGGTAAAGATTGTGTGTCAACTTGGCTGGGCCATGATTCTTAGCATTTATATGTTATCACCCCCATGATAGGAGTTTCCTTGGGTGTGTTGCCTGTGTCTGGATATAAATGGACTTCTGTTTTTTTTCTGCTTTGAATCCTGCAGCTGCCTCTTGTTCATCTGACCTCCAGTTCTTAGGACTTGAGTTAGCAACTTACCTGCCGATCTTGGGATTTGTCGGTATTTGCAGCCTGTGAGCAAGAATCCTGCCATCCAACCTGTCGATCTTGAGTTCGCCAGCCCCTGTAGCTACATGAATCAGGAGAAGCCTCTGTCCTGATCAAGGGACTTGGGACGTCCCAGCCTCCACAATCACGTGAGCTGTTTCCTTGATATAAATCTCTATATATGTATACGTATTTATATATTTTACTGGTTTTGCTTCTCTAGAGAACCCTACCTCAGACATCAGGTAAATGCAATATAATCACAAGGGTGTGGGTGCGTATCAGTGAAAGAAGAAGGCAAAAGAGAAATCAGAGATATTACAGTGTGAAAGGTACTAAGGCTGCCAGGCTTGACAATAGATGAATGGGACTATGAGCCAAGAAATGTAGGCAGTCTCTAGAAACTGGATAAGGCAAGGAAATGGGTTATCAGCTAGAGCCTCCAGAAGGAATGCAGATCTGCCAATACCTTGACTGTATTCCAACAAACCCCGTTTTGGAATTCTGGTTTTCAGAAGTGTAGATGAGAAATTTGTGTTGTTTGAAGCCACTAAATTGGTGGTTAATTTGCTACAGCAGCAAGAGGAAACTAATACTGTTAGAGTAAAAAATATTATTTCTCATTTAAAATAATATTTAAAGCAGGCAAAAGACATTGTCCTACCCCTGTATTTCTTCTTTTCTCATCTACAGGATACAAAGAGCTCATGACTACTCTGATCACCAACACTTATCTATATTTTCTTATTCCAGACAGACTTTCTTTCACCTGACAATTATATCCAGGGATACTAACTCAGGATGGGAATGACAGGGATTGCTGACCTCTTCTATCTATGCCATAATCATTATAGCAAAGATGTTTGGTTAACATTCTTCCTACTGCAAACTGGCATGTAATGGAAGAGGCTTTTTCAGCAATATTGTGAAAAGAGCTGACTTACTATGTAAGAGTATATACGGAGCTGGATTCATAACAAGCTTTTGTCTGAGCTCCTTTAGGTCAATATCATTTAGTTAAATGTAAGTTGATAAGAAGAAGAAAATTCTTGAGAAGGAAAATAAAAAGTGGAAGAACTTCTGTATTCAAATGTAAAATTAAAATATACAGAACAATTGGAGATGTGATTGAATATCATCACTGTTGTTGTTGCTAAGTGCTATTGAGTCAGTTCCGACACATACAGACCCTACAGGACAGAGAGTAGAACTGCCCCATAGGGTTTCCAAGGAGTGGCTGGTGGATTTGAACTGCTGACCTTTTGGTTAGCAGCCAAGTACTTAACTACGAAGCCACCAGGGTTCCTGGATATCCTTAGAAGTACAAATTAAGAAAGGCAGGCATCAGAGAAAAAGAAAAGAAACATTTAAGCTTTTCATTCACCTTTATCTCTGTTCTTCATAAGGCAACTCTCTACACTGGTTTTTAACACAAGATAATTTTTCAAAACCAAAATGTGTTTGGCAAAGCTTGAGGGTTTGGTCAGCTGCATGTTGCCAGGTGGAAGTAAAGTACTTCAGTGGCTGAGTACATTAACTTTGTTATTGGTGATAAAACCTCAGTAAATACGTATCAATTAAATATGCATACCAGCTAAAACGGTAATGGCTTTTTAAAATTCTGTTTAATTGAAAAATCAGCTGCTTATGAGTATCACGTATTAATATTTTTTATCTTTTTTTCAGTTGTCCTCGAGTTGGCTCTGACTTATGACAACCTTTATATAACAGAACGAAACATTGCAGCCTTGCACCATCTTCATGATCTTTGGTATGTTTGAGCCCATTGTTTATCCTTATCCTCTTTTTATCCAACCCTTTTAGTGTGTGTGTGTGGAAAAAATATATGTAAGAAAACATTTGCCATTTCAACAATTTTTTTCATGTACATCTCAGTAACATTAATTACATTCCTTATATTGTACAGCCATCGCCACTGTCCATTTCCAAATTTTTCCATCATCCTAATTCCTACTGCCGTCCAGTCGATTCCGACTGATAGTGACCCCACAGGACTGAGTAGAACTGCCCCATAGGGTTTCCAAGGAGCACTTGGTGGATTGGAACTGCCAACCTTTTGGTTAGCAGTCATAATACCTAACCACAATGCTACCAGGGCTTCCTATATCACCCTAATTAAAAAAAAAAAAAAAAAATTTTTTTAGGTACCTTTTATTCTAGATAAATATTTAAAATGTTGTTCTTCTAAATTTGTACTCCATACTCTGCTAGTGCTATGAATATTATTATATACTATTTCTACAATGGTATATTTTATGGCTCTTGACTTCAGTATAACACGTTGTAGAAGAAAGATCATAGAATTACAAAACAAGAGCTCTAGTTTCTTGCCCCAAATATGCCATTATGAGTTGTCTGAGCTTAGACAAACTTAAAATTCCTTTTCTTTAAATGTCTGAAAAATCAATAGATTGACTTTGATATAACACATTTCCAAATCTAAATTATGTAATTATGCATGTCTCCTTGAACACTTCTAATTAAGAACTCTTGTATTCGTGCCAATATAACATTCTGTTCTATTTTTTTCAGAATCCATAGTCAAATTTCAGATATATTTTAACTGCATAGACATTTCACAGCATATGGCAGTGCCGCAGCTGAATGTCGCTATTAAGTAATGTTTAAATCGGGAAATGGTTTTAATATATGCCCCTTATAAAACATGATGATGATTTTACTTATTTGTTTGTTTGCATGGCCCTGCCTGTGATTATGCCCTCATTCTCTAATGTTTAAAGTTTAAAGATCATTCAAAAGGTAGGGAAAACCAAAGACGTTTCTCCCATTTTCTCTAATAAGATGACAAACATCTTTTCCTTCAAGAGGAGGAAAAGTTCTAGGAACACATGCAATAAATATACAATAGTTAAAAACCAATGAGGGAAGCAAAGGTTTCCAGTAGTGATGTGAATTTTACACCATAATAATTAAGAAAATGTAAAGTCATTTAATATAATCACAAGTCCCTGGGTGGTGCAAACACTTTGCTCTTGGCTACAAATCGAAAAGTTGGCGATTCAAATCCACCCAGCAGCGCTACAGAAGAAAGGTCTGGCAATCTACTTCCTTAACAGTTGCAGCCAAGAAAACCCTATAGAGCTGAATTCTATTCTGTAATATATGGGACTGCCATGACTCAGAATTGACTTTATGGCAATGTGTGTAGTTTTGATTTTGGTAATATAACCAAAAAATATATACCACAAATCTCTCTGTTACATCCCTCATAGATGATCATTTTGTATCTGCTGAAACATTTACAGTGATTCACTGCCTCAGTAAGACTGTCATTGTTAATCACTTATATTCAAATAATATTTATATTTCTGTAACATCTACCTTTCAGATTATATGATTTATACCTCTGAAATATATAGAATGTGTCTATGTCGTGTTCTTAGGAAAATCTTTCATAAATATGCAAAGTACTACCATGTGCTCCTGTAACTCCTCCAAGTTAAAAACATGTAGGATCTGCAATATTTTAAAGAATCTGGATTGGTTTCACACATTTTGACATAAAATTAACAACGCAGACTTATATTGAAATAAAGTTAACTACGGAACATATAATATAGAACATATAATCATTTTTGTGGTAAATATTATTTGGAATAATGCCTTAGTCACCTAGTGTGGCTATAATAGAAATGTAAGTAGGTAGCTTTAACAAACAAAAATTTTCTTTCTCAGTTTAGGAGGCTAGAAGTCTGAATTCAGGGTGCTGGCTCAAGGGGAAGGCTCTCTTTCTCTGTCGGCTCTGGAGGAAAGTCCTTGTCTCTTTTGAGCTTCTGCTCCTGGGCAATTTTCATGTGGCTCGATGTCTCTCTTTCCCCATCTCTGTTTCCTAGCTTGCTTGTTTAATCTCTTTTAAATCTCAAAAGAGGTTGATTCAAGACATACTGTACACTAATTCTGTGTTATTAACACAACATAGACTACCCATCTCCAAATGGGATCATAACCAAATGGGATTATAACCACAGGCATAGAGGTTAGAATTTACAGTACATATTTTGGGGGAACACAATTCAGCCCACAACAAATAATATATATAATGATATAGTTTAATCTTTTATATTATATTTTATGTTAATCTTCAGCTTTTCTGATATATTATATAAATATACACAAACTGAATTTCCTTTATCTGTACTCTTGGCTGAGGTAGAGTTAATTTTCTTCTGCTTTTCAATAAGGAATTGTTTCCTTAAAAAGTTTAAAATTTTTTTCTATATATATAGCATATGTAATATATATATTATATATGTGAAATAAGTACACCAATATAGAGATATATAGATATATATTTTGAAAGAAATAATGTTAGAAAACTCTATGTCCAACCAAGGAAATAGAAAGTTATTGATAGGTATTTTTCCAATTATCTTTGTACTCCTTTTAAATATTAGCTCCTGCTTCCTGCCCCAGGTAACCATAATCATGAATTTATAAGAATGTATTTCCCTATATTTTTTTATACTTTAATCACATTTTGTGTGCCCAAATAGAAGAGGTAACTAATTTCTGTACTGTACATAATGTTGTAATTCTTCTGAAACTTTCTTTTTTCACTCATCATTATACTTAAGAGGCACATCCATGTTTATGTATGAAGCTAAATTTCATTACTTTTCAGTGTTTTATAATAATCTATTGTGTGAATAGTACATAATTCATGTTTTTTTTAAGTTCTTCTATTTTTAGACTTTTGGATTATTTCTTTTTTTTAATTAATAACAAAGCTCTTTTAAGATTTTTGGCATTGTTTACTGGTGTGTGGTCAAGGCTTTCTCTTTAGGGAGCACACCTAGTAGTGTAAATGCTGGGTCCTATATATACAGCCCGCCCTTACATGTTAATTTTTTTAAAGATTAAGGCCAAATTCTTTTTCAACAATTTAATTTAAGTCATTATAGACTTTTCAGCATTGTGAGGTCCTAATGAGCCACATCTGTTATGAATTGAATTATGCCTCCCAAAATATGTGTTGTAAATCTTAACATCTTTGCCTGTGGTTATACACCCACTCCTCACTTACAGACATGGTTAGGTTACAAAGACCAGATCGTTATGCAAAAATTGGCATTATGTGAAAATGGACGATAACCACATCAGGTCACAAAGTGGAGAATGATTACAATATAACTGCCAAATTACATCATTACATAACTACTAAATCTCTGAGAATCATAGCCCAGCCAAGTTGATATATAACCTTAACTATCACAGCCTCGGACCTCAACATTTGTTACTACCAGGTCAAAAAAAAAAAAAAAACACTGCCCTTGAGTTGAGTCAATTCCAATTCATAGTAACCTTATAGGACAGAGTAGAACTGTCCCAGAGTTTCCAAGGAGCACCTGGTGTATTTGAACTGCTGACCTTTTAGTTAGCAGCTGTGGCACTTAACCACTATGCCACCAGGGTTTCCTACTGCCAGGTATATGTCATTAATTTGCAAAACAGTCAGATAGTAGATTTTTTGCTATTGTTGTAAATGTGAACTATTTATTGGATAACTAGGTAGTCAATAGGTAAGGAGTAGGTGTAATCTCATTTGGGAATGGGTTGTCTTTGTTATGTTAATAAGGCAGGATTAGTGTAGACTGTGTCTTGAATCAATCTCTTAAAAGTAAAAGGAGCAGATTAAGCAAGCAGAGATCATGGTAGATGACAAGCCACATGGAGATCTCTGAGGAACTAGGAAACTTCAGAAGCTAAAGAGACAAGGACTTCTCCCCAGAGCTGACAGAGAAAGCCTTCACCAAGAGCCAGCCCCTGAATTTAGACTTCTAGCCTCCTAAACTGGGACAAAATAAGTTTTTGCTTGTTAAAGCCATTCATTTGCTGTAACTCTGTTATAGCAGCATGGATAACTAAGACTACTCCTTTGTAGTAAAGCTGGGGAACGCATTGCCGAACTTTAAATAGATCTTGTATGGTTAGGAAATTATATATGTTAACTAGAGTTATCAAGGTTTATAAAGCGAGAATGAAAATCATTACTTTTAACCTGGATGTAGCCCATAGTAAATAAAATGAAACATAGAATAAAGAAAGTAAAGCCTATCGGTAATTTTCCCTTTTTTTTTTTTTTGAAGAAACCTAACCTCAACCAAGGCTGCAACACTGAATAACTGAAAGAAACCAAAAGCTTGTATCAAGTAATAATAATGTTGTGAAGACTGTTTGATGGGAACAAATATATCCCTCTGGGAGCAAAGAATGACAGGAGGACACATGGGTAAATGTCATTTCATCATAAATTTAGTTATAAGAAGTGTTCATAGTTTTTTTTTTTTCTTTGTTTCCATATTATTTTTAATCCATTTTAACAGTTCCAGGGCAATTTGAAACACAGGTTATTTCCCACAATTTGTGTTGCAGATTTTATATACTTTCGGCAGATCTAGCAAGGTCCGATAGCTTCACAACTATTACTATTCTGGAAGCTGGTGGTAGAGCACTCGACTTTGCTTATCATTGATTTCAAGCAAATAGCTATTTAAATCCCCACCATGCATATCGCTCAAAAAATATATATTTGAACTAAAGAATAATGGATTGTTAAAGTACTTTTGTAAAGATATAAAATTAATCAATATTAAATAGCTATAAAAGATATTTTATCTAATATTTTTTAGCATCTTTTTTTAGAGTTTAGACCTTTTCACTTGACTCAAACAATACTACACTACTAGGTACAATCTATTTTTCTGGTAACAGATTTTTAACAAAGAAACTTTTGTTTCTGTAGACAAAACTGGAACAGATGTGAGACAAGTAAATGCCATAAATATTAATGTTTTATTTTGAATGTCTCTAACATAATTTTTTTTATTAACATAAAACAGCTCATATCCTTGTTGATTGTAATATTTTAAGAAACCTTAATCCTCTGTCTTAATTTGTTATACATTATTTAATTCATAACTTGTGACATGCATTTTGAAAGTCATATTAATTAACAGTCACTTTTTGTGTTTAGAACAACAGGAGAGCTCTCTAAAGGCAATCAAAAAAACTTTCTTATTCCCAACAAAGAAAACAGAAGAGGCACAGTGATAGACTCAACCACACATTTTCACTGTGTTTTAAGTGGTGATTTGCAAATAAAGGCTGGGTTATTGCATATCCCGGAGACACTGAAGCTTCCTAATTTTATCTAAAAGAGGCATCAATCAGGACTTTGAGAACAATTAAAAAGAGTAAAGATATAAAGTTAAGTTCAGTGTCCACAAGAAGGCAACTACAATTCCCTTTTATTCAACCAACATATAGTTGGTATACTTTGGAATACCATGATGTCAGTGTGGTGCTCTTGTAGGATGTATAATCTGGTGTGTGGCAAACATGCAAAAATGTGATTTCCAAAAGGTGAACCATTTAATACTTGGGAAAGTGCGTATGCTGTCAGGGCATGTAAGAAGAACACATAATTCAGATGAGGGGAAATAGGAATTACAAACTTTCTGGGTTAACTGATACCTATTCTGGAATCTTCTATTAAATGATAATCAAATAAGTAAAGAAATAGAGAAGCCTTTAGCAAAAGGCATACATATTTTTTCATTAAAAGGCAAATTTCCTTGAAAAACAGAAACTGAATCTTATTTTGGCTATTTTATTTTTTGCATGTTTGATTAAAATGCTCAAATTTTTGCATACCCATCCCAGCTGCATCTGAAATCTTTCTTGTTTAGTTCTGCATCCCCTCCCACTTTGGCTATTTTGTTTTTTTCTTAACCAAGTCTTTAATGTTTTGTATCTATGTTATTATTTCACCAATAGGAATACACACATTCAAATGTAAAACAACCAAATATGGCCTTACCAAAAACCAAAACCAACCCCATTATTGTAGAGTCAGTTCTGAATCATAGTGATCTTAGAGTCTCTCATTTTTTTTTTTAATTTTGTACAATACATGTCTATAATTGTGCTGCCCAACATGAGAGTAACTAGCTACATGTGGTCATATAAGTTAAATTTAAATTAATTAAATTAAATTTAAAATTTAGTTCCTCAGCCACACAGGGTCAACTACTCAGTAAGCACATATAGCTGAAGCTTTCCCTATTGTAAAGTGTAGATTACAGAATATTTCCTCAACTCAGAAACAGTCAAGGTAGAAGGTAGACTGACCAACCCAGAATTCTACCCATTTGGAGAAGATTTGAATACATAGAGTATCATGGGTTTTTTTTTTTTCTTTCATGCATAATTTAAATAGTTGTTGATTTATTAATTAAATTCGGATGAAACTCATTTAGTTACATTATATAGTGACTCACAGACATTAAATTTAATCATCTAATGAACTTTTTCCCTTAATAGTATAATTTTTTACATCATGAGATAAATGTAAAGATTTGGAACAAATGGACTAGAGTAGTCATAGATATTTTTAAGTCCCTAACATTTGCAACATCTATATCATATCTAAGACTGATTTTGATTATTGCTTTGTCTCTTCAGAGATTTTTTTTTTCTTCACATTTTGGTATCCTTTGTAATTTTTTGTTGACAGCCAGAGGTGTTATATTGTCTTAGGTAATAGGAACTGAGGTAAACAGGCCTTCAGAGTGAAGATTTATGTAAGTCTGTCTATGAGTTGGTTCATGTTTAATATTTCTTGTAGTTACAGGAACCAGAGGCTTCAAATCGCTTTAGTAATCTTGCTTCTACCACCCCTTGGTTTTGGTGCTTCTCTTTGTATTTTTCCTTAGAGAACATCTGGGTCTTGCAGCTGTAATATACTGTTATCATTCCTGAAGGCTTGTCAGTATGGTGGTAAGCTGTGGGAGAAGGAAGTGTTTTTCCTCTTTTCACTTCTCTGCCTACAGTGGCCCCAATCTATTTCCTCAAAGCCCTCCATCCTGTTGATGATGTATTTTACTTATTTATTTTTTCATTACATGAGGCAGGAAGGCTGAAGCCAGCTCATCTGAAAAGGAGTTCCATTTCCTACCTGGAGAATGTTCTCAGAATGGTACTTTGATGGAGGCCTTTCTACTAGAGATTGGGCCTTTTTTACGAAGACGAGTCTGGGTAGGTTTTAGGATGGCTATTCTTCCCCTTCTCCTGACAATTCCACCCGAGAAACTTCCTTGGATCCTCCTTTTGAGAACCTGGTGAGGTTCCTGGTGGAAAGCTTACAGAAGGAAGTCCTGCAAACCACTGTAGCCTCCAGGAGTTTCCAGCCTCAAGTTAGTCTGTACCCAACCCACATCAACTCATCAAAATTAAAAAAAAAAAAAAAAATTTTTTTTTTTACTGTTTAAATATTCCTACTGTCTAATGACGTCTGATGACGTCATTCCAGAGAAGCAGATCTTAGCTGTGACTATCTGGGTATGCTCAGTTCTTTAGTTTTTGTATTAACAGTTGCCCTGCAATCTCAGTTCCTTAATTCGTTCATGAAAATTTGTTTATTTTCACCACTCTTATTCAACATTGTACTGGAGGTCCTAGCCAGAGCAATTAGGCTAGACAAAGAAATAAAGGGCATCCACATTGGCAAGGAAGAAGTAAAATTATCTCTATTTGCAGATGACATGATCTTATACACAGAAAACACTAAGGAATCCTCAAGAAAACTACTGAAACTGACAGAAGAGTTCAGCAGAGTATTAGGTTACAAGATAAACACACAAAAATCTGTTGGATTCTTCTACACCAACAAAAAGAACATCAAAGAGGAAATAACCAAATCAATACCATTCACAGTAGTACCCAAACACTTAGGATAAAACACTTAGGACTAAATCTTAACAAAGATGTAAAAGACCTATACAAAGAAAACTACAAAGTACTACTGCAAGAAACTAAAAGGGACCTACATAAGTGGGAAAACATACCTTGCTCATGATTAGGAAGATTTAACATTGTAAAAATGTCTATTCTACCAAAAGCCATCTATACATACAATGCACTTCTAATCTAAATTCCAATGACATGTTTTAATGTGATGGAGAAACAAATCACCAACTTCATATGGAAGGGAAAGAAGCCCCAGATAAGTAAAGCATTACTGAAAAAGAAGAACAAAGTGGGAGGCCTCACTCTACCTGATTTTAGAACATATTATACCACCACAGTAGTCAAAACAGCCTGGTACTGGTACAACAAAAGACACATAGACCAATGGAACAGAATTGAGAACCCAGATATAAATCCATACACATATAAATAGCTGATATTTGACAAAGGCCCAGTGTCAGTTAATTAAGGAAAATATAGTCTTTTTAACAAATGATACTGGCATAACTGGATATCCATTTGAAAAAAAATGAAACAGGACCCATACCTCACACCATGCACAAACACTAACTCCAAACGGATCAAAGACCTAAACAGAAAGTCTAAAATGATAAAGATAATGGAAGAAAAAATAAGAACAACATTAGAAGCCCTAATACAAGGCATAAACAGAATACAAAACACTACTAAAAATGACAAAGAGAAACCAGATAACTGGGAGCTCCTAAAAATCAAACATCTATGCTCATCGAAAGACTTCACCAAAAGAGTAAAAAGACCACCTACACACTGGGAAAAAATTTTCAGCTATGACATCTCCGACCAGCGCCTGATCTCTAAAATCTATATGATTCTGCTAAAATTCAACCATAAAAAGACAAACAACCCAATTATAAACTGGGCAAAGAATATTTACAGGCACTTCACTAAAAAAGGCATTCAGGAGGTTAACAGATACATGAGGAAATGCTCTCGATCATTAGTCATTAGAGAAATGCAAATTAAAACTACGATGAGATTCCATCTCACTCCAACAAGGCTGGCATTAATCCAAAAAACACAAAATAATAAATGTTGGAGAGGCTGTGGAGAGATTGGAACTTTTATACACTGCTGGTGGGAATGTAGAATGGTACAACCACTTTGGATATCGATTTGGCATTTCCTTAAAAAGCTAGAAATAGAACTACCATACAACCCAGAAGTCCCACTCCTCGGAATATACCTTAGAGAAATAAGAGCCTTTGCATGAACAGATATATGCACACCCATGTTTATTAGAGCACTGTTTACAATAGCAAAAAGCTGAAAGTAACCAAGGTGCCCATCAACTGATGAATGGATAAATAAATTATGGTATATTCACACAATGGAATACTGTGCATTGATAAAGAACAGTGACGAATCTGTGAAACATTTCATAATATGGAGGAACCTGGAAGGCATTATGCTGAGTGAAATTAGTCAGAGGCAAAAGGACAAATATTGTATAAGACCACCAGTATAAGATCTTGAGAAATAGTTTGAGAAGAATACATTCTTTTGTAGTTACGAGACAAGGGAGGGATGGAAGGAGGAGAGGGCTATTTACTAATTAGATAGTAGATAAGAACTACTTTAGGTGAAGGGAAGGACAACACTCAATACAGGGAGGTCAGCACAACTGGACTAAACCAAAAGCAAAGAAGTTTCCCGAATAAACTGAATGCTTCGAAGGTCAGCAAAGTAGGGGCAGGGGGTTGGGGATCACGGTTTCACGGGACATTTAAGTCAACTGGCAAAATAAAATCTATTAAGAAAACATTCTGCATCCCACTTTGTAGTGTGGTGTCTTTGGTCTTAAATGCTAGCAAGCGGCCATCTAAGATGCATCCATGAGCCTCAACCTACCTGGATCAAAGAAGATTGAAGAACACCAGGAACACAAGGTAATTACGAGCCCAGGAGACAGAAAAGGGTACATGAACTAGAGACTACATCATCCTGAGACCAGAAGAACTAGATGGTGCCCAGCCAAAACCGATGACTGCCCTGACAGGGAACATAATAGAGAACCCCTCAGGGAGCAGGAGAATAGTGGGATGCAGACCTCAAATTCTCATAAAAAGACCAGACTTAATGGTCTGACTAAGACTAGAAGGACCCTGGTGGTCATGGTCCCCAAACCTTCTATAGGCCCAGGACAGGAACCGTTCCCAAAGCCAACTCATCAGACATGGATTGGACTGGACTATGGTTTGGAGAGTGATGCTGATGAGGAGTGAGCTACTTGCATCAGGTGGACACTTGAGACTGTGTTGGCATCTCCTGTCTGGAGGGGAGCTGGGAGGGTAGAGGGGGTTATAAGCTGGCGAAATGGTCATGAAAAGAGAGACTAGAAAGAGGGAGCGGGCTGTCTTGTTAGGGGGAGAGTAATTGGGAGTATGTATGTAACTTTATATGTGAGAGACTGACTTGATTTGTAAACTTTCACTTAGAGCACAATAAAAATTATTTTAAAAATTTTGTTGATTTTTAGTTTTTCAGATTTTTCTTATTGTAAGGATGGGAGGAACAACTTCTAAACACTTTACAAGCCAAAACAGGAAGCCAAAATGCTTTATTTTTATCCAATATATCTCAAATCCATGTATATATTTCTATATTTACAGCCAATAACCTGGCTCAAACAAACATTATCTGTCACCTGGACAAAATACAACCCTTAATAGGTATCTTTAACTTTTTCAATCTATTCTCCACATTAAAAAAAAAAAAAATTCTTAAATTATATCACCTCACTGTTAAAAACCCATTGCCATCGAGTTGATTTTGACTCATAGTAACCCCACAGGACAGAGAAGAACTGCCTCATAGGGTTTCCAAGGCTGTTATCTTTATAGAAGCAGACTACCATATCTTTATCCCATGGAGCAGCTGGTGGGTTCAAACCACCAACCTTTCACTTAGCAGCAGAACGCTTAAGCACTGGCCTACCAGGCTCCTTCGCTTCACTGTTAGTACTCTCCAATTGTTTCCCAAAGAATGTAGAATGATATCTAACACCCTTTCATAAATACACAATTCTATCCGATCCCTGTATAGCTTATTGACCTCATATCCCACCCACTATCATTTATTTCCAACCTGGTTGCAATGTACTGCATTCAAAAGTACTTAGTGAAGACCATTTGGAGCAGAGCAAAGACCAGGCACTCTTCTAATGGTGTGGTTAACAGACATTTATTTCTCACAGAATAAACAGGACAGGAATGAGAAGAACAGCAAATACCATCATCAGCCAAGGTTCCCCAGGTGATTCTCCCATCCCAGGGTGTGAGTAACATCACATCCATGCATACCTCACTTCGCACCATGGGAGAAGAAAGTCAAAGCCCCTCTCTCCTGTGATAAATGTACTTACAAGCAGCCATGTCTATGTGCTATGCAGAGTACAAGTAGGTGAAAGGAGTAATAAAAGGTAAAAGGGGGTAATAAAAGTGGAAGACGCCTAAGGGTAATGGACATTACTTATTGCCCCTATTCAGAGTGGATGACCATCTCCTAATAGGCTATTCTAGTCTTACTGGCATTAGAAAAATAGGCTTTCCTCCTTTTCCCCATTTAGATAGCTTAGCAGAGTTCTGAATTTCCTCAGAGGGCAATCATCTTCCCTTAAGTCGCATTCTTTACTTTGTGACCATTAGTTGCTATGGAGATGGGCGGGGGGGGGCATTTTAGTATAGCACACCTGTGCACTCAACACCGTTTAATGAACCTTTGCTCCTACTCATCTTGACATGGTTGTATTATTCTTTTCATACAAGTGTCAGCTTAGATATCAGTTTCTGAAAGAGGCTTTCCTTGACTGATTAAATAAAAAACAAAAGGATCAAACCCATCGCTGTCCAGGCCGTTCTGACTCACAGTAACGGACAAAGTAGAGCTGCCCCATAGGGTTTCCAAGGAGTGGCTGGTAGATTCGAACCTCCAACATTTTGGTTAGCAACAGCCATAGCTCGTGTAACTCTTAACCATTGTGCCACCAGGGCTCCGGTTAAACAGAAGAACCCGTATATCCTACAAATCAAACTTTTCATAGTCTGTAACACTGTTTGTTTACCTTTAAATCTTTCTTTATAAGGAGAGTGCAGTGAGAACAAGGACTTTTCTGGCCTTATCACTGCCATATCCCTAAACTTAAAACACATATTCCAAGCACAGAGTAGTGATGAATAAATGACTGTATAACCAATGGATAAATTGTGTGGCCTTTCCTAAGCTTTTCAAATTAATATTTTACCATCGTCTCACTAATCCATTCAATTTCATCCATTTTAGCCTTCTTTTAGTTCTTTTAACTCAAAACTATTTCCTGAGTTTTTACTTTCTATCAGTCTTTGCTCTTACACTTCTACAGCTTTTTTTCACAGAATTCATTCTTATCACTTTCTTATGATTTAGCCTCAAGAAATCTCCCCGTCATCTTCTTAGTATCAACGTGTTCAGTTTGGCTAAGTGACAGGGGACCAAAAATAACTGCTACAAACAAGATAAAGATTTTCTAATAGAAAGTCTTGGGGTAAACTGTTAGCTCCACCATCAGCTGAAGCCAAGGCCCTCCCTCAAGCTCACTTAATTCCTCAACATGTGTCTCTATTTCATCGTCCATGATTGCCCCAGATCTTAACATCAGATCCAGAGCATGAACAAGATAAAGGAAGGACACATTAGTTCTAAATTTCTATTTCTCTTCCACTGATGGAAAGTTTGTCAGGTGACCACTACAAATATTAAGGAAAATTTAGAAAGTCAGTGTTTATTTTGAATATCTATTTGTCCAGCTAAAATCCACTTCTACTCTCAAGAGAGAGATGGGGATATATCTCATGCAACATATAACAGTCTCTGTCACGTTATCTAATGCATGTACCTCCTGTTTCTTTCTTATGGAGCACCATATTTTTAAAATCAAATTGAACAATTTATTAGTATTTAGAGTCTTTTCTTATTTTTCATGTTTACTTCAACTATTTCCTGCTTTACTATAAGCATTATTATGTCACAGAAAATATCTGTCCTTTTCACCATGTTATCTACAATGCTTTTTATAGCATCTGAAATATTTACCAAATAAATAAAAATACGAGGAGACAGATATTCCATAATCCATCTAGTTTCACATTCTAAAATGTTTTTATGTTCTGCATATTACAATTGCTATAATTTTTGTGTTAGTTCTAATAAAGATTTTAAAATTAATGCAATATTAAAGGTAAGAGCTATATTTTCCTAAACTTTTTTCATGTGCTACTTTATAATACTCGGTAACTTAAATGATAATGTTAGAGATGATTATAACTGTGTTGCAATATTTGTTACTACATCATGAATAAAATACTTGTAGAGAAATAAACTATCTTAAACACAAGCTACTGCTTTTACTAGCACATTATATACAAATTATGGGATCTATGAAAATGTCAAGAAGAAGTCTAATTTAAATTATTGTTCTTTAATTGCATACAGGAAAAAAATTAAATTGTATACATTTCTTGGCTATGTGATTACAGGGATCTTTGTCTAGTTTGTTGAAGTATATCAAGTCTTTAAGAGAGTTGGGACATTTTGATTAAAAGTCACAAAAAATATGAAGACAAATAACAACAGCTTTTATATAGCAGGCGTTTCCTGTGTATCAGAAAAATATTATTATTATATTTATTATAGCTATATAATAAATATTATATTTAATGTATACCTTTTGCCGCCAAGTCGATCAGCTCATAGCGATATAATAGGTAGAACTGCCCCATGGGGTTTCCAAGTCTGGAAATCTTTACAGAAGCAGACTGCCACATCTTTCTCACACAGAGGGACTCGTGGGTTTAAACTGCTTACGCTTTGATTAGCAGCCGAGCACTTAACCTTTGCACTACCAGGGCTCGTATATTTAGTTCATAAGGCATTCAAATGTAGTTGTACAATTTTTAAGAATTCAAAGTGACCCTCACTTCTGGTTCACTGACATGTTTTAAAACTGATACAGGTGACAAACATGCAAAAATATAAAATCAAAGAAAAAATTACTAAAGTGATATTTTGTGCAAAAGAGTTTTAAATAAGGGGCAAAATGGTAAAAACCATACAGTGCTTATGCTCAAAAAATTCATAATCTAGTGAAATGGTGAAACATTAAAAATAATGTTGTTTACAATAAAAATATTGCATTTTTCAATGTAAAATGTTATGAAAGCTGCTCCTCGTTTACAGAGATATGATTCTTTTCCATTAGATTCATTCAGCTGCCCACGTAACAAGTACTTATTGAGCATCAGCTGAGTGTCTGGCACATTCCTAGGTGTATGGGCTGCACTGGAGAACACAACAGACAAACAGCACAACCCTCATATAGTTTACATTCTAATGAGCGTGTGTGGTGGGGGAGGTGGGGCAATAGACAAAAACACAATAACTGGGTGTGGCACATTGTATTTTCTGAAGAGAGCTCAGTAATATCTCCCATCCCATATGCTATTCTATAATGCAACCTTGATTCTCCTCCTGTCAACAGGTGGGGAGTATGACACCTCTATTGGAATCTGGGCAAAAGTATAACTTCCTATAATCAGTAGAATGTGACAATGCATATCTTTCAAGGCTGTATCACAAAGGATAAAGAAACTTCTGTCTTCTTTGCTGGGACATTCACACTGGAGCCTTGAGCTGCAATATAAAGAACCTGGTTACCCTAAGTCCTCCACACTGTATTGAAGATCACACAAGCAATCGCTGAGTGGCTTCAAGGAGAAGTTAAAGACTACATGAAGAGAGAGATTCCTGGACAGCTTACATATGCTCCAGCTTCAGCCACTATGCAGCTACTATCACATGAGATACCCTGAGCTAGAACGACCTAGACAAATTCTTTGTGAATTTCTGATTCACAAAAGCTGAGAAATGACTGCTCTTTTTTTAAACCAATGAATTTTGAAGTCACTTTCTATATGGTAATAGATAGATGAAATTGCAGTTTGTTTAAACAGTGATCATTTATAAGGGTAAACAATGATAAAAAATACAGTAGGGTAAGATAGGTCACAAACATTTGAGGTTATCTTTCAATTTTTAATATGATGGTCATTGTAGTTGTTATTGAAATGATATTTGGGCAAGAACCTGGAGAGAGGGAATTAGTGAATTGGATTATATTTTTCATTAGAAATCTGGATTTTGAGTTCTGTTTTAGGCTGGATTCTTTAAAGAAGCAAAATCAATGAAGCGTATAAATATATACAGAGAGAGATATTTATATTAAGGAAATGGCTCACACAGTTGTAGAGGCTGGAAAGCCCCAAGTTTGTGGGTCAGGCTGGAAGCTTCTCCTGACTCAGGTAGCCACAGAGGCTGGTGAACCCAAGATCTACAGGTCAGATGGCAGGCTGCTGGCTCATGGCTATAAAGGCTGATGAAGTCAAGATTGGCTGGTAAGACAGCAGGCTGCTGGCCCAAGTCCCAAGAACTTGAGGTCAGATGAGGACAAGATGAATGCTGGATCTAGAGCAGAGCGAAATCCAGCAAACGTTTCTGGAAAGTTCACATATATTGGATGCAGGCCACGTCCCCAAGGAAATTCCCTTTCAACTGATTGGCTGTTCACAGCATATCCCATCATGGAGATGGTTACATTATATCAGATCTCATAATGGAAGTGATTATATCATTATGTGACTGCCAAACTATATCATAACTGTCAAACCACTGAGAATCATGGCCCAGCCAAGATGACGCACAATCTTAAAGGTAAAAGTTCCAATCTATCAGAATATCTGAATGTGTCAAGAGCTCTGGCTATGACTCTGAGCAGTTACTACATAAAACTGCTCTGGTTGCTCTTAGAATTTTTTTTTTAATAGCTCACTGATTAAATATATAACCAAATTCCAACACTTCCTCTACATTGTAGAGTTACATTGTATTTACTGAGACCTTATTTCCTTATTTTCTATACTACATTTAGTCTAACTTGTTTTAAAAAGCCCAATAAAATATGTCAGGATGTATTAGGCATTCGATAAATGTTCATTTGTTTTTGTTTTGTTTTGTTTCTTTCTTTCTCCTTTTCCAATGTTCTCTCTTCTTTGTAGTCTTTTTAATTTTTTTTTCCATCAACACTTGTTAAAAGTTGCAAATTGGGTTGAAAAATAAATAAATGTATTAAAATTCAAAATATCAATTTTATAATGCATCAAATTCTTACTGGAAACAAGCAATCTAATCTTCTCATTTTAAAGTAATGTCTCACAAATTGAGGTACAATGATCACCTATGTCTGGATCACCTTGCTTTCTTGTTATAAATGTGAATACTGTTTCCAGAAGGAAATTTTTAATTTATTTTTGAACTTAAATCAACTAACAATGTGAAGAACTCTTACCTTGTAAGAAAGAGCTAAGCCAAGAAATCAACATTTAAATCTGCCATTTTTAAGTCCAAAAGTATGCTCACTACCCACTTCCAGGAGAAAATTTCTCCCTTCCTTCCTTCCTTTGTTCTTTCCTTCCACCTTTCCTTCCTTTCTCCCTACTTTCCCTCCCTCCTTCCTTCCCTTTCGTCCCTCTTTCCTTCCTTTCTTTTTTCCCTCTAAGGATTAATTAGAACATATTTTCTATACTAATTAATTCATAGGTCCTTCTCATCTGAATAATTCAGCTCTGAGACTTGGTAATTTAAAATAAAATGAATTTTTGCATTTTACTGTCTTTTTGGGCCAGCATTATACACTTTGGTGGCAACAAGTGGTGAGATGCTCATTCAAGCACAAGTTATGATAATCCCTAACCTAAATCATTTTTTAAATCATTTTATGAAATCTCCTAGGAAAGTCTCTCGCTCTGGGTTTGATCCATGTAATGATGCCAACAGAGAGATGAGGCAACCTAGATAAAGAATCTCTGGGTTTATTTTCTTAGTTCATAACATCGTTGTTGTTGTGTGCCACAGTGTAGATTCCAACTCTGTATAAGAACAGAACAGAGTATATAACAGTGACCCTATATAACAGAGTAAGAACTGCCCCATAGGGTTTCCTAGGTTGTAATCTTTATGGGAGCAGATCACCAGGTCTTTTTCCACAAAGCTACTGGTAGGTTCAAACTGTAGACCTTTTGGTTAGCACATGAGCGCTTAACCATTGCTCCACCAAGGCTCCACTACAGCTGGTGAAATAAAAGCTGGATACTATTTTCAAGCTTGGAGGCTCAAAGAAGGTCATTATGTCCATAGATCAAATACTCTGTCACTATTGTTTTGTTTACACAAACTAAAAAAAAAGTAACTACCTACAAGTATATGCAATTTTTCCCCTCCTCTTGTAATCTCAGTATTATCTACAACTTCCAATTTTTGTCCTTGTATCATGCCTGCCTCTTCAAGTGTTTTATCAACTGAGATAAGCTTGGTAGCTGACTAACATTTCTCGAATTCTATTTATTTGTACAAAACCCAGCACAATCTATTTAAAAAAGTGAAGAAACATTAGATAAAAATTTCCAGATATACACGACCATATATCATTCCTCTTCTTTGCTCCAAAGGTTCTTATCATACACGTTTTTAAACCAAAGAATTTTCTTTACATCAAAAATAACTCATTAACATTGCATTATTATTTATTATAATTATGTTATTATTAACATCAATTACATTTATTTTATACTACATTTGTGATCTTGCTTTTTTTTAGGTGTCATGTTTTGTCTACAATTATATATGCAACGCACACGTTTTATATAAAAAACAGTAAAAAAAAGTCCTGTCTTCAGTTTAGATAACAGGAGCATACCAGAATATTAATACAAATATTATAACATTGTCTAAGTTGTGTTTATGCAAACAGTAGTATTCAGGAATTCTTAACAGATTTTTTTAAAAATAACTAAATGTTAAACAACCAAGTATGTTTATGAAACACCAATTTAAAAAATTAAGTCTTTAATGCAGAGCTTACTCACATCTTTCACATATTTATAGGCATTGTGAACTTCAAAGAGTGAATATGCAGCATTTCCCAGATTTATTATGAATAAAAAAATAGCCACTTATCCCATAGGTCTCTTTCAGAAAACAATTCACATATTTCTGTTTTCTCATGAATCACAGTTTGGGGAACACTGGTCTTTTGCCATTGTTCTATTCCATATTTTGGACTTACTTTCCTATAACTAGCATATTTTAATATCTGAAATTGTAGTTCTGTTGATAACCATTGATATGTGTTATCAGTATTTATCACATAAGTGGATGTGGTTAGTTTATACAGATATTTGTTTTCACTTATTTGATTTTATGTTCTCTAATTCAGAAATTTTAATTAACTATTTTATAAACTCGGTGAATACAAATGCTATAATAATTACATTTCATGGCAAAGTCTAGAATAGTCTCCAAGACTTTCATGAATGTAGACATTTCATTATTGTCATGGATTGAATTGTGTCCCCCCAAAATATGTGTTGACTTGGTTAGGCCATGATTCCCACTATTGTGTGGTTGTCCTCCATTTTGTGATTGTAATTTTATGTTAAAGAGGATTAGGGTGGGATTGCAACACCACCCTCACCCAGGTCACATCTCTGATCCAAAGTAAAGGGAGTTTCCCTGGGAAGTGGCCCTGCACCACTTTTTATCTCTCAAGCTATGCAAATGTTAACCTCTTCATCTAACAAAGAGACCTGCACACATTTACTGACACCAGCAAAGTAAAGGGAGGGAGGCTCACAGACAAATTTGTTTATCAATTTATCAGGGCAAAAAGAATTAAAAGTATGAGGTCTTCCCATATTGTCATCCTGTAAAATTACTATTATCATATATGCCTATAGTTTTATCATATTGTATAAAAATAAACAAAAAAGAAAAAAATAAGAAGTGATATGTAAGACATTATTCACGATCACTGTCATTACGAGGCAAGAAGTGAACAATGTGTCAACTCCTGAGGTTTCCTTGCCATAGAGCTCTCCTGTTTTAATCAGCATCATCATTTCCAGGTTCTAGCCTATTTATCTGTCTTAGTCATCTAGTGCTGCTATAGCAGAAATACCACAAATGGATGGCTTTAACGAAAAGAAATTTATTTCCTCACAGTAAGAACTAAAAGTCCAAATTCAGGGTATCAGCTCCAGGGAAAGGCTTTCCCTCTCTGTTGGCTCTGGAGGAAGGTCCTTGTCCTCAATCGCCCCTGGTCCAGGAGCTTCTCAGGTGCTGAGACGCCAGGTCCAAAGACAAGACACGCTGTGCCCCTGGTGCTGCTTTCTTGGTGATTTGAGGTCCCCCCGTCTCTCTGCTTGCTTCTTTCTTTTATACCTCAAGAGATTACTTCTAGACACAATCCAGTCTTGTAGATTGAGTCCTGCCTCACTATCACAACTGCTGCCCATCCCCCCTCATTAACATCACAGAGGCAGGATTTACAACCTATAGGAAAATCACACAATACCAGGAATCATGGCCCACCCAAATTGATACGCACATTTTTGGGAGGACATAATTCAATCCATGATATTATCCAAGCCGCTACTTTATCTTCTTCCTGTCACTCTTTCCCTGGAGGACCCCCCTGCCATTGGATAGCATTTTCTTCCTTAGGCAAACTATATTCCTTACTATTCCTTGCATAAAGCACATCAACACCAGGCATCCTTCTTTAAATGCAGCTTAAGTCACATCTTTCACTCAGGCAGACGGTGGTGAAAAGAGCATGAACTTTAGAAGTAGACAGGTCTAGGAACCACTCCCCACTTTATAATTATTAGCCATGTGGTCTTTTGAAAAGGACTGAACTCTTTCAAACTTAATTATTTCTTCATTTGTAAGATGATGCGAAAATGCTATCTCACAGGTTGTAATGTGAATTAAAGAAATACATAAAATACATAATACCAGACACATAGGAAAATCATCCTCATTCCTTCCCTCAAGCACTTATTGAACACTTACTGTATATCAGGCACCAGGACTGTCACTGGGAATACAAGGATAAAAGACATGACTCCTGCCATCAAAGAGCTTACAGGTTAATGAAGAATCAAAATAAAAATAATCACTAACAATGTGGAAATGTCCACAAAATATGTATGGCTATTGCAGTGTGGTGACTCATGATATGTGCTAATACTAGAGTAAAAAGGAGCAGGGAAAGCTTCTTGAAGAGATAAAAGCTAAGATTTGAAATAAGCAGGGCTTTTTTTCCAATAGAAAGGGGAAGGGGGTATTAGCATATTTGATGTATGGAAGCCTGAGAGAACCAGGTGGTAACACAAAGGATCTCAGAACCGCTAAAGTTTAATTTACTGAGAAGGGAGTTTGGGGAGTAGGAATAAAGTTTGTAGAATTAAGAGGGGGCCTGAATAAGCAAGGTCTAGCCTTTTTTTTTTTTTTTTTTTTTAGCTAGGTCAGTATAAAAAGCCTTGGTGGCACTGCGGTTAAACATTCAGCTGCTAACTGAAAGATGGGCAGTTTGAACCCACCCTGTGGCTCTGTGGGAGAAAGATCTGCAATCTCCTCCTGTAAAGATTACAGCCAAGAAAATCCTATGGAAGAGACAACTACTGGTCTCTACTTGTTCAGGATAAAAGAGAAAGAAGGAAACAAAAGCCTCGGAGAAGAAAGTAATCTACAGGACTAATTGTCTACCTGAGACAAGGCCTCATCTACCCTGAGACCAGAACTAGGCGGTGTCTAGTTTCCACTAATGACCATTCTGATCAGGGCCACAACAGATGAACCCTTACAGAATGGGAGAAAAATGTGGAGCAGTGGTCAAATTCTTAAAAAATCCGGACTGACTGAACTAGTTGAGACTAAAAGACTCCCTGAGACTATCGCCGTGTGATGCTCTTTAAAACTTAAACCAAAATTATCCCTTAAGGTCATCTTGTAGCTAAAAAACAGAGTGCCTCATAAAATAGAGAATATCGCCAGTGAGTAATGAGCTCCTTTAAAAAATCATCTATATGAGAGCAAATGGTCAAAAATTACTTTAAAGCAAAAATATGAAGGTAAGAGTGCAGGAAAACTGTAGTAGAAATGGTACAACCAGAACAAAAATCAAAAACCCACTGCCGTCGAGTCAGTTCTGACTCAGCGACCCTATAGGACAGAGTAGAACTGTCCCACCAGGTTACAACCAGAACAGAATGAATAAGAATGATGACACATTGTGGAAAAAAAAAAAAAAATTCTACACTGAATAATTTGTGTAGAAATTGTTAAATGGAAACTTAATTTGCTGTGTAAGTTTTTTACCTTAAAAAAAATTTTTTTTTTTTTTTAGACACAATAAAATATTATTAAAAAAAAAAAAAGAAAGAAAGAAAACCCTATGGGCAGTTCTACTATGTCATATGGTGTTGCTGTGAGTCAGAATTTATGGAAGAGCAACAACAACAGGTGCAATATAAATCAGTTGCTGTAGAATCAGTTCCTACTCATGACAGCCTCATGTGGGTCATAATAGAACTGTGCTCTCAGGACTTTCAGTAGTTGATTTTTCAGAAGTGGAAAGCCAGCCCTTTCTTCAGAGCCACCTCTGAGTGGACTCGAACCTGCAACTTTTTGCTTAGCAGTTGAACTCGTTAACTGTTTGCATCAAAGATCTCTGCGTAGCATAAACAGCTTGTACTGGACTACTAACCTAAAGGTTGGTTTTCGAACTCACCACCATGGAAGAAAGGCCTCGTGATTTGTTTCCACAAAGATAACAGCTAAGAAAACCCTATAAAGCAGTTGAACACACGGTATTGTCGCGAGTCTGAACTTACTCGATGGTGATGGGTTTTAGGCACGATGTACACATTAATGTATTTAAACTCTAATGAGGTAGGTAATATTGTTATCCCAATTTTAAAGATGCTAACAAACACCAAAAACAAACAAAAAAACCAGAATTCCCAAAATCATAAAGCATTTAAGTTACTGAGACAAGATTCATACTTTAGGACTGTGGCTGCAGGTCCGGTGCTTCAAGCTAGCCTGCACTGATTCTCTACAATAATAGTTAATGCATGAAAGCATTGACTTCGACCTCTTCCAATTCTTTCCCTTCCTTTCATATAAAAGTCTGTCAGGTATCAAGTCCTTATATCGTGATAATTCTTCAAGTCATTTATGTTTAGGTCATTATATCATTGTTTTGCATGAGACAAACAGCTATCTAGAAAATCCAAGAGATGCAACACCAAAATAATTAAAATTAAAGAAAAATACATCTGTAAGGTAGGCAGATTTTGATCATCATACAAAAATCTATACTTTTTTTCTATATAGTAGCACTAAACTATTGGGAAATAGTACAGATAATATACTGTGAGTATAAAAAAAATTAATGTATATGAGTAAACCTAATTAAAGGAAGAAAACTGTAATTTATACCACAGAAACTTGAAAGAATGAAGAAACATATTCCTTTACCAAACAGCACTGTTGCCTTCCCAATATAGGTAAAGGTAAAATTTTTTTCTAAACAAACATATAAATTTAGTATAATTTCAGTCAATAGTCAAACTTTTTTTTTTCCCAAAGTTCAGTCAGAATATGGAAGGTTTCACCAAAGCAATTTCACAAAAAATGTAATTATCTCCAGATAAGAGTTACAAGCGTTACAGACAATGCCCTTACTATATTGCCTGACGTTTTTTCAATTGGAAATCACCAGGGAAGTTTTTCTGAGTAAGTTCCAGAACCAAGGCTCTTTGTTACAGACAGAAGACCTGGTCTGTATACCTTTGGCATCATATACTGATGATCTAGATAGCACGAAACTGAGACAGTTTCAGTGACTCCGACAATTACAGAACCTATGAATTTTGAATTTAGTGTTTTTCAGTCATGGATTAGGATTCATAGACAAGGGTATTTAAATACATAAAAGGTAACTGGAAATTGCTGGAGACAGGGCTGCTACGTAATCACATATTTTTGTATGCAATTTTGATTTAATAATTGTATAATCTACTCAAAATTTTTCTGGTTGCTATTGTTATTGCTGTTACTTGTTTTCTATAAGGGGATTCTATATACTAAAATAGTGTTTTCTAAAACAAGCCAGCATGTGGGTTAAGAGCAGAAATTCTAGAATCAGACCACTTGGGTTGAAAACCTCGCTCTGCCTCTGCATCAACGTTTATGAACCTCTAGCAAGTTAATTAAAATGTCTGCCTATATTTCCACATCTTTAAAATGAGATTAATATTAGCATCTATCTCATAAAGTTGTCATGAGGTTTAAGTTGATAACTGTGCTCAAAATTTCCTTGATATTTTTATTTTTAAATGGTTTGGCAAAGTTTTAATCATAAGCATATAGCAAAGATGTGTTGGAGGTTGCTACAGAATTCGCATGACTATCATTTCCTTACTGTACACTTATCTACTAAGTTGTTATTTTTATTAAAGTTTCACACTTTTTACATTTAGAATGTTAAGAAAATAAACAGCTCCTGGCTGGATTTGTGCTGCCTATATTGATAATGTTATACATACTACTTTCACCCCATTTTAATGTTTTCATACAGTAAATATAAGTGGCAATTTATATTGCTAATATTTGAGGCTGAGGTATTTGAACACATTTATAAAGTGATTTGTTTATTTACCATATTGATACTAAAAGCCACAGAATTTGGTAAAAGCCTATGAATGCTCAGCATCCTGCTAGGTGCAGTTACCTACATGATTTAAAAGACTATAATTTTGACCATGTTTCCCCTGTGGCTGACTTTTTGCCTGAGAGGAAATTAATGAGCTGAATTAAATTTAATTATGCGAATACTACTATTTAAAAAAATTGTGCCTTTAATCTCAGTGGGTTTACAAAAACAAATGGCAGTTACCTGGAATGCCTTATTCTGCTATTTGAACACACTACGCTTTTCTGATCAGGTATACTTATTGCTGCTTTCTTTCAAACACCCAAGTTCAAGTTATTTAATTTTCTGTTCCTTCTATGTGTGGCAGGTAGACGTCTATAAGAGTTTACAACGATCACTATCTCCTGGTATTGTTGCTTTTATATACCGCATTTTTATGCAAATAATGTGTGCCTTCTTCATTTCTTTGCCAACCTCTCACTCCTCCCCTCCCGCAAGATATTTTCATAGGTGTGGCTTAGCCAATTTTTTTTTACGCGCGTTGCTGTGAAAAGAATTAGCCTAGCATGCTTACAAAAATATCTCATGGTGGGGGGGGTGGTTAGCAAACAAATGTAGAAGGAGAGTGTTATTTGCATAAAATACAGTAATTTTCTCACCTCATGTTGGTGCTGGAATCAATAGAATATGACAAAATTATCAATAAAACAAAAAAAACTGTTAATAAAGAATATGAATAAAACAAATATAGATGTCATGATTGGGTTGCATAAGGTTTTGACTCTCCCCTCTTGCAAGATTGTCTATTACCTCCTTTAGCTATCATGTGGGAGAGGACCAGGTGGCAAGAAACTGAGAGACACCTTCTCCCAATAGGCAATGAGGAACTGAGGCTACCAGCCCTTGGTATGGATTGAATTGTGTGCCCCAAAAGTTTTGTGTTATTCCTAAATCCTGTTTTTGTAAATATGACCCTGTTTGGAAATAAGAGTTTTCTTTTGTTATGTTAATGAGAGCATATCAGAGTAGGGTAGGTCCTAAATCTAATCATTTCTGAATGGCTTCTTATAAAAAGAGCAGAATAGGCATAGAGATACACACACAAGGGAAAGACAGTTGCTGTGTGAGGATTTGTCTACAAGGAAAGGAACACCAAGAATTGCCAGCAGACACCAGAAACTAGGAAAGAGGCCCACAGAAGGGATTGGCAGAGCTGTAACCTGATTTGAAATTTTAGACTCCAGAACTGTGAGAATAAATTTCAGTTATTTAAAGCCCACCCACTTGTGGTATTTTTTGTTACAACAACACTAGGTAACTAAGAATGTCCTGTGACCCACACTGAACTGAGTGCGGCCAAGAACTACTGAATGAGTTTGGAAGTGAATCTTCCTCAGTAGAGTCTTCAGATGAAACTACAGACTCTGGGCTGACAACGTGGTTGTAGCCTTACGAGAGACCGTGAAGCAGAGGACTCAGCTAAGCCCTGTTCAGACTCCCGACCTGTAAGATCTGTGAGATAATAAATGTGAATGTCATTTTAAACCACTAAGCTTTAGGGTAATTTGTAACACAGTAACAGATAATCAATACGATATGCCAAGTAAGAAAAACAACATGCCCCGGTGTTGTAAGTCAAACCATTTCTTCACTATGGATTGGTATATTGTGGTTTCATGACTACAAATTCAATTCTAATCATAAAACACCAATATTCATTATGAAATATGTATGGCAGGAAATAAAAAATAATATTTTCTATACATTATAAATTATTTATAACTTAAATAGAAGAAACAGATCATACTTCTATATATTTTTTTCACAGAAAGGTTTGGATCATGCATCTCAAAACAATGAGTCAATGGAAGTGTTTGCTTAAGACACGTGGTAATTTTCCTGTTATTTTACTTTTAGTAATCATAGACAATTATCTTATTCCATGGACTTCTCTCCGTCTCACTGCTCGAATGTAATTATATAATCAAAACCACATACAAATACTGATAAGCATAATAATCATTCAGCTGTGACATAGTCATCCACTGTGAGAACCAGAGCAGCAGCGTTACTTTGACCTTTTCTGACTACTCCTCCTTGTTACAACTCTGCCTCTTCCACAGAGGTAATCACTATTTTGTCACTTTTTTACTATAAAATAGTTTGCCACGTATTTTTGTCTTCTTAAAATATAATACTTCCTTTGATGAATAAGCATGAAATAACAAAATGACAGTTTATATGACAGGCCCAGGTTAACAGATTGCATAAAATAATATACTTAAAAGATGTAATGAGTAAAATAAATGCCCAACTATATTTATAATTTTTATCAAAATTTTAGCATAGGTGTCATTTAATCTTTTATGTCTGGAGAAAAGAAAGGAAAACTATTCACTCTAGCTTATTACATTGCATTTCTAACAAAAGTGTCCCAAATTGCAGCTACATTTATAAGCATGTGAAAAAACAAGGAAATTCCTTAGAAATATTTATTAAGCATTTTTATGTGTAATGTAAGTTCAAAAGACACCAAAGTTTGTAGTCTCTTGGTTATATCATACTCTACTTAATGGTGATTGTACCGAAAATCTGAGTGTAGAGATTAGTGTAACACGGAGAAATAGCTGTTTACAACCTGCATTAAGTCATACAAAGATACAATTAAGGAGAGTTTGAGTGAAACTTGAATAAAACTGGTTTGGTATCATCAGATTGTACAATTTTTAATCTATTGCCAATTTACAGGAGCATCAACGCTCCTCTACTCAAAGCCGATTGACAACTCATGAGAGACGAGCCTTGCCTGGGAGCTTCAACCAGCCCAAAGTTTATGTACTATAGAATGTTGTTGTTAGCTGCTTTTGAGTCCATTCCAACTCATAGTTACTCCATGTGTGCAGAATAGAACTACGCCATAGAGTTTTCAAGGTTATGGCCTTTTGGACACAGATTAGCAGACCTGTCTTCTGACTCAGTAGTGAGTGTTTAACCATTTATGCCACTCGGAGACTACTGTCTATAGAATAAACCAAGACCCACTGCTGTGGAGCCCACTGACTGATAGCAAGCATACAGGACAGAGAACAGCTCCATAGGATTTCTAAGCCTGTAAATCTTTAGGGAAGAAGTCTGCCACATCTTTCTTCTGTGGAGCAGCTGGTGGGTTTGAACTGATGACCTTTTGGTTAGCAGGCTAATGCTTAACCACTGTACCACCAGGGCTTCTATCTATACAATACAGGGCAGGGGGAAAAAAAAAAGTAGCATGCTTAGAGACGGCCCAGCAGAAATCTTTTGATACCAGGCAGAGTTTTTTAGGCCTTGGAAACATACATGGTCATGAATATGAATGGACAACCTTAGTTCATGGACGCCATCAGCACTAGATTTGCTCTGCTTTGATATCTTGTAAATCACAACCCCTAGACAAATAGGACTAGACTCGTTCTCTGGTACGGCTGTATCTAATCAATACAAAATACTCATTAGTAGACAATGACATTTGAAATTTGTTAGTTAGTAGTTGCTGTTGAGTCAACTCCACTCATGGTGACTCCATGTACAACAGAACAAAATGTTACCCTGTCCTGCAACATCTTCATGATCGTTGGTATGCTGGAGTCCATTGTTGAGACCACTGAGTATTTTGAGTGCTTACCTACTGAGGGCTTATCTTCCAGCACTGTATTAGACAGTCTTCTATTGCAATCCATAGAGTTTTCAATGGCTAATTTTTGGAAGTAAATTTCCAGGCTCTTCTTCCTAGTCTGTCTTACTCTGAAGGCTCTTCAGAAACCTGTCCAACATGGGTGACCCTGCTGGTATTTGAAATACCAGTGGCATAGCTTCCAGCATCACAGAAACATACAAGCCACCACAGTACCACCAACTGACAGACACGGTGGTAGGTGCTTACTAGTAATCCAGTAGATATCTCTGGCCAGATTCTCATTTATCTTGGATCTGAAAAATCCTACCGATTCCTGTAGTTAATTTTGTCACAATGATTGACTTAGGGCCATTTCTTCAGAAATCACTGAAGTTAGAGGTAAGGCCACAGACCAGCTGTTCATTCTTTTCTTCCACATATATTTGGATTTCTGTTATACAACATTTTTAGAGACAAAGAGGTGTTTATTTTCTTTACTGCACAATTTAAGAATTTAGTCACAGAATGCTACTGGTTTGTAGTGCCAGGCCCTAGTTCTCACTGGGTACCATTGGACCATTATTTGATTTTTCTCAAAAGATGTAGGAAAATAATGAAAAATCAAGATGCAAAAGAGTGTGGATTGTTAAAGTGTCTTAAAAAAAACCCTATTGCATGGGATCACAGTGTCTGAAATAGGATAGGAATAGATGAGGATGAAGACAGGAAGTAGTAAAATATACAGGGCTTTGAGTATATATAAGAAATATGAGAATACTTAAGCACTATAAAAAGTCACTAGAGAAGTGTAAGCATATTCAGAAAGTCTAATTAGTAAAGCCATGGTTAGACTGCAATAAATCATCAAGGAAAATGATATAGTGAGGAAAACTCAAAGAATGAAGATATTGGCTGAGGAGGGAATTTATTGGATATCCTAATTATTCTGCTTATTTATAATAATCGTGTAATCAATGTCATTATAATCATGATCAGAAAATGATACATAAAATGATAAAATTTTAGCTTTGTTAGAGCAAAATAGAGTGCATAGAGAAAAGGAATTGATGAATGTTGTTGACAGAAGCTGGGAAAGAAAGTATGAAAATTTTAGTTGTATTTCATGGTGCAGTGTCAGTGGGTAATATTTAGTTTTACTGGTAAAAAACACTGTATGGTCAAGAAAACCAAGGAATCTATTAAAATTATATTTTTGCTGTTGCTATTTAAAAAAAGTATATTCTCTAGCTGTAAGTTGCTGGTATATTAAAATGCAAACAATTTTTGTAAATTGTTCTCATCCAGACACAGGATGAATTAAACCTCTTATCATTATGTTCTGTATTTTCTTATTCTTAACACTGTTTTTTGAATTAAAGTCTTTACTGTCTGATACTAATATTTCACTCTCATTTTCCTTTCATTACATTTGCCCTGTATATATTTCCTACCATTTTACTTTCTACAGGTTTTAATTCTTATGTTTTAGATGTGCGTAGTAGGTTTCCAGGTAGCCTTCTGCTACTTGCTAGAAAGGTTGATGTTTCAAATCTACCCAGAGGCACCTTAGAATACAGGCCTGATGATCTGCTTCCTAAAGGCCACAGCCTTGAAAACTCTTTACAGTAGCGTTACTCTGCACACGTGGGATTGCCATGAGTCAGAATCAACTCCCCAACAACTAACAACAGTAGAATCACACAGCTAGATTTTGTTTTTATACCAGATTTTATAATCTCTTGGAAGTCCAGCCAGAACGCTACTTGGAAGCAAGGACGGTGAGACCACGTCTTACATACTTTGGACATGTTGTCAGGAGGCATCAGTCCCCAGAGAAGGACATCATGCTTGGTAAAGTACAGGGAAAAGAGGAAGACCCTCAACAAGGTGGACCCACACAGTGGCTGCAACAATGGGCTCAATAACAACAAATGTGAGCATGATGCAGGACCGGGCAGTGTTTCGTTCTGTGGTACATAGGGTCGTCATGAGTCAGAACTGACGTGATGGCACAACGATAACAGAAACTTCACTGGGGCTTTTATATTTTTGATGATTATTGGCATATCATGTTTATTCCAGCCACATTATCTTGTGTCTTTCACTAGTTGAAATAATTTATGCTTATTCATTATATTGTCTTCCTTTGTATTTATATTATTATTATCATTCCATGTGTCCCCTTTGTTAGTTTGAAAACTACATCTTCTACTTATGATCATCCTTGGAAATTTGCCATATTAAATTAACAGAATGTTAATAAAGTATAAAATTATTCACTGTTAAACCTAGCCTCTGAGGCCCCTACTTGTCTGCCAGTTTGTCATACTGTGAGGGCTTGCATGTTGCTGTGATGCTATAAGCTATTCCACCAGTATTCAAGTACCAGTAGGGTCGCCCATGGCAGACAGGTTTCAGCGGAACTTCCAGACTAAGACAGACCAGGAAGAAGGATCTGGCGGTCTACTTCTGAAAAGAATTAGCCAGTAAAACCTTACGAATAGCGGCAGAACACTGTCTGATATAGCGCCAGAAGAGGAGCCCCTCAGGCTGGAAGACACTCAAAAGATGACTATGGATTGACACAGTGGCTGCAATAATGGGCTGAAGCTTAACAATGATTGTGAGGATGGTGCAGGACCAGGGAGTGTTTCATTCTGTTGTACATAGGATCCTGTGAGTCAGAACCAACTTAATGTCACCTAATAACAACAACGAGCCTAGTCTCCCCAAAGAACAGACCTATTAAGTTTGAACCAAAAGTGTCTGTGGATGTCTTAAATGGTTTGTGAGGTACAGCACGTGAAAATGAGATCCATACAGGAAAGCCAGAAAACAAATAGAATTTAATACTTACAGATCCAAAAAAGAAAACTATAGCATAGCTTGACAGGGCCACATGGGCTTTTACCCAGGGACAAGGCAACAGCAAGCTAGAACTGTAGGGGAGGGCTTAGGTATGGAAAGCAGGGTGGGGTCTCAATTAATGCATGCTGAAGTCTTATTTGTCCGTTTAAAATTTTCTAGTGCATTAGGGTGGGAAAAGGGAGAAATTTTAATCATGGCTACCCGGGACCACTTTTTTTTTTTTACCCGGGACATTGCTGAGAGGAGCAAGGAGGAATTAGAGTCATTTAAAGATTGGGCCATAAGATAGTAACCAGTTCCAATCATAAGAAACATATGGGGAATGTCTGGGGGGCCAATTAAGAGACCACAGCTGTTGAAAGGCTGTACGATAAAATGGGAACGGCCATGCAGTGGTATCACTCGGGTTGGTGTCGCCCAGTGTGGCAACTCATGGATGGTGTCACACCCCTCCTCAGGTGGGGTGGGCAGGGCAAGCTGGCACACCCGCCTCTGGTGGGTAGAATGGAATGACCTACCCTGCCCCCCCCGCTCCCCCGCCTCCAGTCCCTCTGTCTCCCCGCAACTCCTCCTCTCTTCCGTTAGCTTAGGTGGAGATGCTCATTTCCACCTAGAACAGGCACAGCTGTTTAGCCATCTGCACCCTGACTGGCAGGTGACAGGGGGTGGTGGTAACAAGTTACTGCAGTAGGTGATGCCAACCCTAGTGACTGGTTAGTGAGTGGGTGAGGGGTAGAAGGGTCTGTGACCAGATACTGCACTGGGCGTTGGGTGATGCCAACCCTAGTGACTGGTTAGTGAGTGGGTGAGGGGTAGAAGGGTCTGTGACCAGATACTGCACTGGGCGTTGGGTGATACCAACCCTAGTGACATCACTGCCTTGGCTGCCCCTCCCCTGGTGTTGCCAGTTGGCCTGCCACCTCCACTGCCACGGCAGCCATCAAAGGCCCTGGGGCCATGTTGGTGTCACTCTCTCTGACGGTGTCGGGGGAATGGCCACACCCCACATCCCGCTGGTGACACCACCCTGGACATGTCCGACACTGGATGAAAGGGCGACCAGGAGGAATTAGTGGATGTCAAGGCAGCGAACCAAGTAGGCTTTAACTGGCCTCATGATACCAAGGCCTTGAATACTTTAGGTCTTCTCACCTTCTCTTAGCTTAGCTTACACGCCAATAGAACAGTTTGATTTTCTCCAAACTTTATTTAAATAAATTATTTTATTCCATGTTCTCCAGGAAAGTTCATAATTTAGAAGTTTTATTTTATAAATGTTTTCTGTCATTATTGAATTAGATAATAAAGTTTAATATATTTCCTCAGGTAGCAAAAATAAAAATTTTAAAAAACCTTGATCAAGATATAGTAAATATTTTTGACATCAGCTTTTAATCGATCAATTTCATTCAGTTAAAAATTAAAAGTGGCCAATATAAATAAAAATGACATGATAAATGAACTAATCATAACAATACATACCAAATGAGAACCACAAAAATTTGGTTATGAGTCTCAAAATAACTACTAAATCTTGAAACACCATTATTCAAAGTAGCCTATTTGAAAATGGTACATTTCAAGTGTCTACTTCTTTTTTTACTTAATTCTATGTAACACTCCATAAAAAGTGGTTTATAGGGAGCAACAGCCTTTCACTTCCAATATTTTGATATCCTCAGAAGCATCAGTTATTATATTTCTAGACTGTAATTCCAGAGAAGACCTATGTGCAGAGCTAGACTCTCTTTCTGTACTTCCTAGCCTTTTTTGTTTCATTTTTCTTATTAGCACTTTGCAATTTCTTAAATTCAAAGTAAGTTAGAATCTGACAAACTTAACTATAAACAGGAGGTTTGAATTGGCTCTTCACTGGATACTTGAAGAAAAAGTGTTCAGCTAGGGAGAAGGTACCTTGAAGATTGCAATACCTTCAAGCATAACTTTAACTGAGAGTTCCAAATGTTGGACCTGGAAGCTTATATGGAAGCTGCAACCCTAAGATTCTCCCTCCAGAGCAAGTCATTAAGAATTTAAAGAAGTACTTCACAAATCCGGCTGTACACGTAGTACCTATAAACTGAATACTAAATGTTTTGCCAAGAGTGTCAGTACTTCAGCCATGTATTAGAGGAAATTGGACAATTGGGGTTTATGTATCTTCTGCAATGTCAGGAAAAAAATTACTAGCAGAGCTAAGCTTCTCACTTATATCTGAGTTCCAACTCTGAAAATTAGCCTCAAAATAGTATTTTATAACATGTAACTCTGTGCTGGTAAACATAAGAAGAGATTAAAATTATGTCTTTATGCATATTTAACAAATTTAATTTGGCATTTTCAAGAAAAAAAAGAATACTCTCAGTGTCACTATGTATTTAATTTTCCTGTATCAAATTAACAAACTTTGTTATGCAAATGAAACAATCTTGCTTGCTAAATATAAGGAGGACTTGAAGCACTTGCTTATGAAGATACAAGACTATAAAAAAAACAAATATCCTCACAAATGGACCAATAAGCAGCATCATGATAAACAGAGAAAAGATTGAGATTGTCAAGGATTTCATCTTCCTCGGATTCACAGTTAACACATTTGGAAGCAGCAGTCAAGAAATCATAAGACTCATTGCATTGGGCAAATTTGCTGTGAAAGACCTCTTTAAATGTTGAAAAGCAAAGATGTCACCTTGAAGAGTAAGGTGTACTTCAACCAAACCATGGCACTTTCTGTTGCTTATATGCATGCAAAAGCTGGGCAATGAATAAGGAAGACCGAAGAAGAATTGACGCCTTTGAATCATGGTGTTGGTGAAGAATATTGAATATACCATGGACTGCCAAAAGAAGGAACAAATCTGTCTTGGAAGAAGTACAACCAGAATGCTCCTTAGAAGCAAGAATGGCGAGACTACATATTACATACTTTGGACATGTTATCAGTACGGATCAGTCCCTGGAGAAGGACTTCATGCTTGGTAAAGTACAGGGTCAGCAAAATGAGGAAGACCCTCAATGAGATGGATTGGCACAGTGGCTGCAACAATGGGCTCAAGCATAACAATGATTGTGAGCATGGCGCAGGACTGGAAAGTGCTTTGTTCTGTAGTACATGGCATTTCTATGAGTAGGAACCAACTCAACAGCACCTAACAACAACATGGACTACAAGAAGAAGAAACAAATCCTATCTGAAGGAAGAACAACCAGAATCCTCCTTAGAAGTGAGGTTGGTGACACTTTGCCTTGCTTACTCTGGGCACTTCATCAGGAAAGACCAATTGCTGGAAAAGGACATCATGTTTGGCAAAGCAGAGGGTCAGCAAAAAAGAAGCAAACCCTTCATGTGATGGATTGACTTGATGGCTGCAGCAATGTGCTCAAATATACCAATTGTTGTGAGAATGATACAGGACTGGACAATGTTTTGTTCTGTTATACATAAAATTGCCATGAGTTGGAGCCAACTTGATGGCAGTTAGCAACAACAATAACACTTGTATTATGCATTTAAAATATAAGCAATAAATTTTGAAAATATCAGTAGGAGTTATCTGTGCTTTAGAAGCATGATTGTTTCTATTAAGCAATATTTATATTTATAGGAGCCCTGGTGGTACAGTGGTTAAGCACTTGGCTGCTAATCGAAAGGTCAATGGTTTGAACCCCTAGGCACTCCTCTGGAGAAAGATGTGGCAGTCTGCTTCCATAAAGATTTACAGCTTTGGGAATATTGCAGGGCAGTTCTATGCTTTCCCATAGGAATGATATGAGCTGGAATCAGCTGGACGGTAATGGGTTTATTTTAAAAAATACATTAAATTGTATTTAATACATTTTATTAAAATAGATAATTTGCCTCTAATTTTGTTTTAAGATAAACTAATTAGAATAATGCCATTGTTGTTGTTGTTAGGTGTCTTTGGGTAGATTCCAACTCATTGGAAACCTAGGTATGACAGAATAAAACATTGCCCAGTCCTGCACCATCCTCACAATTCCTGCTATAATTTGAGTCCACTGTTGCAGCCATTAAGTCAATCCATGTCACTGAAGGTCTTCATCTTTTTCATTGACCCTCTACTTTACCTACCATGTCCTTCTCCAGGGAATCGTCCCTCCTGATAACATGCCCAAAGTACATGAGAGGTAGTGTCACCTTCCTCACTTTCACAGTACGTTGCGGCTGTACTTCCAAGACAGATTTTTTTCTTTCTTCTGGCAGTTCATGGTATATTCAATATTCTTCACCTTCATCATAATTCAAGTACATCAATTTTTCTTCAGTCTTCTTTATTTGTTGTCCATCTTTCTCATGCATATGAGGTGGTCACAAATGCCATGGATTGGGTCAGGACACCTTATTCCTCAAAGTGACATCTCTGCTTTTTTTTTTTTAATAATTTTTATTGTGCTTTAAGTGAAAGTTTACAAATCAAGTCAGTCTCTCACATATAAACTTATATACACCTTACTACATACTCCCACTTACTCTCCCCTGATGAGTCAGCCTGCTCCCTCCTTCCAGTCTCTCCTTTCATGACCATTTTGCCAGTCTCTAACACCCTCTACCCTCCCATCTCCCCTCCAGACAGGAGATGCCAACATAGTCTCAAGTGTCCACCTGATGCAAGTAGCTCACTCCTCATCAGCACCTCTCTCCAACCCATTGTCCAGTTAAATTCATGTTTGATGAGTTGGCTTTGGGAATGGTTCCTGTCCTGGGCCAACAGAAGGTTTGGCGACCAATACCACTGGGATTCTTCTAGTCTTAGTCAGACCATTAAGTCTGGTCTTTTTATGAGAATTTGGGATCTGCATCCTACAGTTCTCCTGCTCCCTCAGGGGTTCACTGTTGTGCTCCCTGTCAGGGCGGTCATTGCTTGTGGCTGGGCACCATATAGTTATTCTGGTCTCAGGATGATGTAGTCTCTAGTTAGTTCATGTGAGCCTTTCTGTCTCTTGGGCTTATAATTACCTTGTGACCTTGGTGTTCTTCATTCTCCTTTGATCCAGGTGGGTTGAGACCAATTGATGCATCCTAGATGGCCGTTTGTTAGCATTTAAGACTCCAGACGCCACACTTCAAAGTGGGATGCAGAATGTTTTCTTAATAGAATTTATTTTACCAATTGACTTAGATGTCCCCTGAAGCCATAGTCCCCAAACCCATGCCCTTGCTCGACTGACGTTTGAAGTATTCAGTTTATTCAGGAAACTTCTTTGTTTTTGGTTTAGTCCAGTTGTGCTGACCTTCCCTGTATTGAGTGTTGTCCTTCGTTCACCTAAAGTAGTTCCTATCTACTATCTAATCGGTAAATAACCTTCTCCCACCCTCGCTACCTCCCCCTTCTCATAACCTCAAAAGAGTGTGTTCTTCTCAGTTTAAACTATTTCTCAAGGTCTTATACTGGTGGTCTTATACAATATTTGTCCTTTTGCATCTGATTAATTTCACTCAGCATAATGCCTTCCAGTTTCCTCCATGTTATGAAATGTTTCACAGGTTCATCATTGTTCTTTATTGATGTGTAGTATTCCATTGTGTGACTATACCATAATTTATTTATCCATTCTTCCGAAGATGGACACCTTGGTTGCTTCCAGTTTTTTGCTATTGTAAATAGTGCTGCAATAAACATGGGTGTGCATATATCTGTTCATGTAAACGCTCTTATTTCTCTAGGATATATTCCGAGAAGTGGGATTTCTGGGTCGTATGGTAGTTCTATTTCCAGCTTTTTAAGGAAATGCCAGATCGATTTCCAAAGTGGTTGTACCATTTTACATTCCCACCAGCAGTGTTTTAGTGTTCCAATCTTTCCACAGCCTTTCCAACATTTATTATTTTGTGTTTTTTTGGATTAATGCCAGCCTTGTTGGAGTGAGATGGAATCTCATTGTAGTTTTAATTTGCATTTCTCTAATGGCTGATGATCGAGAGCATTTCCTCATGTATCTGTTAACCTCCTGAATATCTTCTTTAGTGAAGTGCGTGTCCATATCCTTTGCCCAATTTTTAATTGGGTTGTTTGTCTTTTTGTGGTTGAGTTTTAACAGAATCATATAGATTTTAGAGATCAGGTGCTGGTCGGAGATGTCAGAGCTGAAAATTTTTTCCCAATCTGTAGGTGGTCTTTTTACTCTTTTGGTGAAGTCTGTAGATGAGCATAGATGTTTGATTTTTAGGAGCTCCCAGTTATCTGGTTTCCCTTTGTCATTTTTAGTAATGTTTTGTATTCTGTATTAGGGTTCCTAATGTTGTCCCTATTTTTTTCTTCCATGATCTTTATCATTTTAGTTTTTATGTTTAGGTCTTTGATCCATTTGGAGTTAGTTTTTGTCCATGGCGTGAAATATGGGTCCTGTTTGATTTTTTTGCAGATGGATATCCAGTTATCGCAGCACCATTTGTTAAAAAGACTATCTTTTCCTCAATTAACTGACACTGGGCCTTGTCAAGTATCAGTTGCTCCCCCATTCTGCATTCCAATTCCTTGATTCTGTTCCTCTGACTTCCTATTGAGTTGTCTAATTCTGTAAATTTACTGTTAATCTTTCGGATTTCTGAATGTTGTCTCTCTATGGATTCTTGCAGTTTTTAATTTTTCCACTATATTCTTGAATAGTCTTTTTGATTTCTTCAACTGCTTTATCAGTGTGTTCCTTGGCTTTTTCTGTAGATTGCCTTATTTCATTTCTGAGGTCATCCCTGATGTCTTGAAGCATTCTGTATATTAGTTTTTTGTATTCTGCATCTGGCAATTCCAGGATTGTATCTTCATTTGGGAAAGATTTTGATTCTTTAATTTGGGGATTTTAGATGCAATCATGGTCTGCTTCTTTATGTGATTTGGTAGTGACAGCTGTCTCCAAGCCATCTATAAGATATTGTAATGATTTATTTTATATTTGCTCACTGAGTCTTATCTTCTTGTTTTGTTTAGTTTCAATATACCCAGATGGGCCACTAGATTGCACTGCCTTGATTGTTGTACTCTTTGAATCACTTATGTCTTATTACCAGCTGGTTTGAGCTGTTACCAGATATATAAGCCTAAGAGAATTATATATCTATTCTATTCAAGAATAGTGAATAGAATCAGCTTAAGGGTTCTGATTTTGGGTCACCAAGTGTGTGGTGTAGACTGTCACCTATTAACTTAGAGGAGTAGTGGTGATAGTTGTGTGCACCAGATTCTAGTAGCGGAAGGGGGTCACACTCCAAGGAGGGCAGGATGCTGACAGCCTTCCCCCATGTGCCAGTGAGGTAGGTGTGTCTCTATTCCTAGAGCACTTTGTTGGGTGGCTCTGCAGCTGTACTTAGGCACCCAATGCTTGTAGCTCCAAAGATTGGTAGGCATCACTATCCTCAGACCCCTTTAGCAGGTGGCTAGTTTGTTTAGGTGGAGCTTCAGCCCTCAGTTCCCCGCTGTGGATCAGTGAGGGCTCTGTTTAATAGGTAGAGAGGTATCAGACCTCAAAACGTGCCTTTTCACTGCTCTGCTAAAACAATTACAGTCAGATCTCTATCAGAATTGCCTTTGCATTATAATAGCCACCTTGTTCCCTGTACGGAAAGACTGTGGATCTCATATGCTTGGCTGGAGCTGGTTCTGTATTTTTATTCCAGTTTAGGGAAGTCAGGGAAGGATTTTTTTCCCCTGGGTTGTTAGTTGCTGCTTCTATGAGGCAAGAAGAATGGGTTAGGAAAAAAAAAAAAAAAAAACCTGCAGTGCACTTCACTCCCTAGCCCAGGAAATTCCAATGTTGATGAAGCCGCCTGGGGTAGGGAGGGGAGGGATCAGATAGATAGGAGAGAATAGTGTGGACCAGTATAGACAAAGTCACTTATCTTGCTTGGTGATGACTTTTTTATCTGAGATTCCAGAGGGGCATGTAGCCTGTGTGCGCTGGCGGGGTCGAAGTTGCCCCTGAGGGCCAGGCCTGTGTCCCGTGTTTGCGCTGTCTCAGGAAGCCATGATCAGCTCCTCCACTCCTAGTCCAAAGCCCAGTGCCAAGGTTTTGTAGCTGGGACACTGCACTCCAGGCTCCAAAACCAGTCGCTTCCTCTTGGTGATTTCTTCTCCTGTCAGCCACGTGGTTGTGCAGCCTGTGTGCACTGGCTGAGTTCCCCCAGAGGTTACTTCAGGGGGCTAAGTCTGCGTCCCGTGCTTGCACCATCTCAGGAAGCCGTGCTCCACTCCTCTGGGCTTAGTCCAAAGCCTGGGGCCAAGGATTTCTGACTGGGATGTTGGCTCCAGGCTCTGAAAACAGTCGCTGCTTCCCTGTGTTCTCTTGTTAGCCATGTCAGTGTGCAGCCCGCTTGCCCTGGCTGAGCCTCTATCAAGGTTACTCCAAGGGGTTAGGGGTTAGGGCTGTGTCCCGTGCTTGCCTAGTCTCAGTAAGCCGCAATCAGCCCCACCTCTCTGGCACCAGGGAATTGTGAGGGTTCAAGCTGTGGTGCAGGACGCCGGTTCCAGAAGTGGTGGCTGCTTCAGGGTGCCACTTTTCGCTCCCCTGTCAGTCAGGTCAATTCTTTAGTTCTGTGTTTGATGGTCAGGGTTCATAGATTGTCATGTATGTGATCGATTCATTTGTTTTTCCAAGGCTTTGTTGCAAGAGGGATCTGTGGTAGCTTCTACCTAGTCAGCCATCTTGGCCCCGCCTCGACATCTTTGCTTTTTAACAATTTAAAAAGCCCTCTTTTGTAGCAAATTTGCCCAGTGCAATAAGTAGTTTGATTTCTTGACTGCTGCGTCCATCGGTGTCGATTGTGTATCCAAATAAAATGAAATGTTTGACAGCTTCAATTTTTTTCTGTTTATCATGATACTGTTTATTGGTCCAGCTGTGAGGATTTTTGTTTTCTTTATGTTGATGTGCCACCCATACTGAAGGCTGTAGTCTTTGATCTTGATCAGCAAGTGCTTCAAGTACTCTTCACTTTCAACAAGCAAAAATGATATTGCTGGGCAATAATTATATAAAAATATTAGTGTCCTCATTCTTTATAATCCGAGTTTCATAAACAGTATTAATTATTTGGAAATAATCAGAGTGTGTCTATTAATTCAATCAATTAATGTGTATTTCTTTAAGAATAATAAAATTTCAATTTTATAAGTACTCTATGAAGTAAATACTTTTGCTGTCCCTTTTATGATAAGGAGAGGTTAAGTATATTGATTGAAGTCAAACTATATGAAAGCCAAGACTTGCTTTTCATATTATGGCACCAACGAGTATAGTTTCAATATTATATTTAATAAATATACTTGCAGTTTATTTCAAAACAGCTTAAATCTATTTATAGAAACCTAATTTCACTCAAAACAATAAATATAATTGAAAGCATTTTGAGTGAATTTTCAACAACTATTTTATTTTATTTCATTTGTTGATGTGGCGTGACTCAAAATGAGAAGAAACAGCTGCAAACATCCACTAATAATCGGAACATGGAATGTATGAAGTATGAATCTAGGAAAATTGGAAATCATCAAAAATGAAATGGAACACATAAAAATTGATATCCTAGGCATTAGTGAGCTGAAATGGACTGGTACTGGCCATTTTGAATCAGACAATCACGTAGTCTAGTATGCTGGGAATGAAAACTTGAAGAGGAATGGTGTTACATTCATTGTCAAAAAGAAAGTTTCAAGATCTATCCTGAAGTACAATGCTGTCAGTGACAGGATAATATCCACACGCCTACCAGGAAGGCCAGTTAATACGACCATTATTCAAATTTACACACCTACCACTAAGGGCAAAGATGAAGAAATAGAAGATTTTTGTCAGCTGCTGCAGCCTGAAATTGATAGAACATGCAATCAAGATGCATTGATAATTACTGGCAATTGGAATGCAAAAGTTGGAAACAAAGAAGGAGGATCAGTCGTTGGAAAATATGGCCTTGGTGATAGAAACACTGCTGGGGGCCAAATGATAGAATTTTGCGAGACCAAGGACTTCATTGCAGATACCTTCTTTCACCAACATAAACGGCGACTCTACACATGGATCTTGCCAGATGTAAAGCACAGAGTCAAATTGACTACATCTGTGGAAAGAGACGATGGAAAAGCTCAATATCATCAGTCAGAACAAGGCCAGGGGCTGACTGTGGAACAGACCATCAATTGCTCATATGCAAGTTCAAGCTTAAACTGAAGAAAATCAGAGCAAGTCCATGATAGCCAAAATATGACGTTGAGCATATCCCACCTGAATTTAGAGACCATCTCAAGAATAGATTGGACACATTGAACACCAGTGACCAAAGACGAGATGAGTTGTGGAATGACATCAAGGACATCATCCATGAAGAAAGCAAGAGGTCATTGAAAAGACAGGAAAGAAAGAAAAGGCCAAGGTGGATGTCAGAGGAGACTCTGAAACTTGCTATCAAACACTGAGCAGTTAAAGCAAAAGGAAGAATTGAAGAAGTAAAAGAACTGAACGGAAGATTTCAGAGAGAGTCTCAAGAAGACAAAGTTGAGTATTATAATGACATGTGCAAACAGCTGGAGTTGGAAAACCAAACGGGAAGAACATGCTCGGCATTTCTCAAGCTGCAAGAACTGAAGAAAAAATTCAAGCCTTGACTTGCAATAGTGAAGGATTCCATGGGGATAATATTAAATGATGCAGGAAGCATCAAAAGAAGATGGAAGGAATACACAGTCATTATACCAAAAAGAATTAATTTCAACCATTTCAAGAGGTGGCATATGATCAGGAATTGATGGTACTGAAGGAAGAAGCCCAAGCTGCTCTGAAGGCATCGGTGAAAAATAAGGCTCCAGGAATTGATGGAATATCAATTAAGATGCTCCAGCAAAGACATGCAGCACTGGAGGTGCTCACTCGTCTATGCCAAGAAATATGGAAGACAACTTCCTGGCCAACTGACTGGAAGAGATCCATATTTATGCCTATTCCCAAGAAAGGTGATCCAACTAAATGTGGAAATTATAGAACAATATCATTAATATCACACTCAAGCAAAATTTTGCTGAAGATCATTCTAAAACGGCTGCAGCAGTATATCGACAGGGAACTGCCAGAAATTCAGGCCGGCTTCAGAAGAGGACGTGGAACCAGGGATATTGCTGATGTCAAACGGATCCTGGCTGAAAGCAGAGAATACCAGAAGGATGTTTACTTGTGTTTTATTGACTATGCAAAGGCATTCAACTGTGTGGATCATAACAAATTATGGATAACATTGCAATGAATCAGAATTCCAGAACACTTAATTGTGCTCATGCTGAAACTTTACTTAGATCAAGAGGCAGTAGTTCAGATAGAACAAGGGGATACTGATTGGTTTAAAGTCAGGAAAGGTGTGCGTCAGGGTTGTACTCTTTCACCATACCTATTTAATCTGTATGCTGAGCAAATAATCTGAGAAGCTGGACTCTATGAAGAAGAACAGGGCATCAGGATTGGAGGAAACCTCATTAACAACCTGCGTTATGCACATGACAAAACCTTGCTTGCTGAAAGTGAAGAGGACTTGAAGCACTCACTAATGAAGATCAAAGACCAAAGCCTTCACTATGGATTGCACCTCAACATAAAGAAAACAAAAATCCTCACACCTGGACCAATGAGCAACATCATGATAAATGGAGAAAAGATTGAAGTTGTCAAGAATTTCATTTTACTTGGATCCACAATCAACAGCCGTGGAAGCAGCAGTCAGGAAATCAAAAGACACATGCATTGGGTAAATCTGCTGCAAAGAACCTCTTTAAAGTGTTGGAGAACAAAGATGCCACCTTGAAGACTAAGGTGTGCCTGACCCAAGCCATGGTGTTTTCCATCGCTTCATATGCATGTGAAAGCTGGACAATGAATAAGGAAGACTGAAGAAGACTTGATGCCTTTAAATTGTGGTGTTGGTGAAGAATATTGAATATACCATGGACTGCCAAAAGAAGGAATAAATCTATTTTAGAAGAAGTACAACCAGAATGCTCCTTATAGGCAAGGATGGTGAGACTGCATCTTACATACTTTGGACATGTTATCAGGAGGGATCAGTCTCTGGAGAAGGACATCATGCCTGGCAGAGTACAGGGTCAGTGGAAAAGAGGAAGACCCTCAATGAGGTCGATTGACACAGTGGCTATAATGATGAGCTCAAGCATAACAACAATTGTAAGGATGGCTCAGGACTGGGCAGTGTTTCCTTTTGTGCATAGGGTCGCTATGAGTTGGAACCGACTCGATAGCGCCCAACAACAACACTTTTATTTCCAGTTTGTAAGATATGTAATAAATTAAATTTAATGTAACTTAAAATTTATTACATCGAATTTTATTAAAATGCATAGGCTTCAAATGTAAGTATAGAAAAAATTTAGAATGTTTAAAGATATATTTGGGAAGCTCCTATATTTAAGAAATAATATTTATTAAAGTGTATTTATACTTTGTCTTAATCATCTAGTGCTGCTAGAACAGAAATACCACAGTGGATGGCTTTAACAAAAAGAAGCTTATTCTCTCACAGCTCAGTAGGCTAGAAGTCCAAATTCAGGGTACCAGCTCCAGTGAAAGGCCTTCTCTCTCTGTTACCTCTGGAGTAAGGTCCTTGTCATCTGCCTTCCTTTGGCCTTCGAGTATCTCAGCATAGGAACCTCAGGTCAGAAGGACACACTCTGCTCCCGGCATTGCCTTCTTGGTGGTATGATATGCCCCTGTCTCTCTGCTCGCTTCTCTTTTTTATATCTCAAAAGAGATTGGCTTAAGACACTATCTAATCTTGTACATCTCATCAATAAAACTACCGCTAATCCATCTCATTACATCATAGTGATAGGATTTACAACACATAGGCAAACAACAACATCAGATTGCAAAATGGTAGACAGTCACACAATACTGGGAATCATGACCTAGCCAAATTGACAGATATTCTGGGGGGACACAATTCAATCCATGACACATTTGAACATTTCATATTTTCAATTGAGATATGCATGAAGTTAAAAGAAAAACTATGTGTTAATGTACATGGTGAATGGTTTGTTCAACATGAATAAGAACAAAAAAATGTTGACTTTGGAAAAGTCTGAAATCAATTTCTGTTTTATCCTTTTGCTGTCACCTAATTTTCTTACAAGACTCAGAATAAATTCTAGAATGTAAAAAGACATTACAGTAAGGACCAGATTTTACTGGAGATTTTGTAAAGCAAATCATCAGCAAGAAATAGAATCCTTCTTGTCACTCTGGCCCTCACTGTGACGGGAGATGTGAGTCTGTTCTTTAAGAGAAGGATCTTCTAGACCTTGTTGGCTTTACCTATAAAAATTATAAGGCAAATCAGAGAAATGAGAAAATGACCTTTTCAGAAGATTATAAACAGAGTCCAAGGCACATGAGAGCCTCGATTTGGGTGGTAGGTGTTTATAAGAAACGGTGGAATAAAGTAGATCACAAGTGCGTTGGAATTTGGAGCTTGTACAAGCATCACCCCCTCTGGCAGGTAAGGAAATAGGACAGGGAGGAAGTTGAGAAAAAAGGAGAGTCTCAAGTCCTGCAGTCAGGCAGTCAACCTTGACAGACCTGGACTCACTTTTGAAACATTGATTCTTTGTATGTCAGACAGTTTCTTATATAAATAAACTTGCATATCAGTGGTTTCCTAAGTCAGTAATTTTTTTTTAATGGTGTGATAGTAAATTAATCTCTAAGTTTAAGTAAGAATAGCATTACATTGCATAAGTAATGTCTATTAATGTATGTATTTTATCTCTTGGAAACTTCTATTAATACACTCGGAATAGCATTACCTTGAAAATGAATATTCTAGTGAATAACAAATTTACTAAAATTGAATATATTTTTCATTGCTATTATTAAGATACATTTTTTCCAATATTGTGGTAATGTCTAATGTTTTAATTCAATGTTATTAGATAATGCTCTTAGTAGAACTTACAGTTTGTTTCATGGCTTACATGATATTTTATCTCTAAAAGAAATCATACAAAGGCTGCTAATACCTGTCAAAGTGTAATATTAATATTTCTAGTGCAAATAGTTAGCGGGATTTTAAAGTTTAACAGGTTTTGAAAGGCCCATTAAACTTTTAAATCCTACCACTTGCTGGAGCCAAACTAACATTTGGGAGGAATGAATGTCACAGTGTATTAGTAAGGCAAAATTGTAAACCTAACCGTTTCTTTTATTTTTGCAATGGTAAGCTTTTTCTTTGTTTTGTTTTGTTTGTTTGCCACTATCTCGAGGTATTTTTAGTATAGGAAGAAAAGTTTAATCATCCCAATAATAAAATAAAGTTTGTTTATGTGCAATATTCAATATAGATTCTTGTCGCATCTCTGCTACTTTCCTATTTTATGGCCTAGGACAAACCACTTACATTCTCTGCACCTTATATTCTTTTAACTAAAGGATGGAGAAGGCAGTACCCACCCTGTGCTGTTAGAAATTAAGAAAATTACATATGAAAATTAATATTTGACCTTCCTTTTATCTTAATTTTTTCACTATTTCTATCAGATCTCATTTTTTCCTTGTGGCTTATTTATCACAATATACTCCTGTTACTATGAAGTGAAAAGCTCAGATCAGAACCCTGCCCCTAAAGTCCATGTCTGTGTTAACTGTCTACTGATTATTTCTGTCTGCCAACCCTTCGTTGTTTCTCCATAAAGCTGCTTCATACCCAGCATCTTTATAACCAAGCATCTAGGCATGCTGGGTCTGCATTCATTATCTCCAATTTCTAACCCCTATTTGTTTCTAACTGCTTGCAGTGTATTGATTCCCACCTTACTATTCTTCTAAAATTCCTTTTCCTGATGGTACTACGAGAAGCCTTGGTGGCTCAGTGGTTAAAGTACTCAGCTACCAACTGAAATGTCGGCAGTTTGAACCCACCTACCATCTCTTCAGGAGAAAAGATCTGGTGGTCTGCGTCTGTAAAGATGAAAAAAAAAAATTTTTTTTGACAGCCTGGCAAATCCTATGGGACAGCTCTACTCTGCCATATTGGGTTGCTATGAGTCAACAGTGCCTAACAACAATGACACTAATAATTTTATATTTTACTATGTTGACAAGCACCCTTCAATTTTGACATTACTTTAGAATTTGACACTAATGACTATTTGTTGGCCTATTGGGATTCCACTTCCTAGAGTTTTATTTTTTTCTCTTAATATCTTCACAATTACTATCATCAACTTTTGTTCTTCTAACTGTTCTATGTCTTAAATATCTGTACCCAGAATTCCATACCTTTAATTTTCCTTCACCATGTGGTGTACACTTTTCTTTCAGCAAACAAGCATATTCCAGTGGCTTAATCTCCCACCTATACATCAATGACTCAGTGCAACAGTTGTTGCTGTAGAAACAAAGTATTCCAAAGCTTAGTTGCTTAAAACAATGATAATCATGTACTTTCCTCACAGTTTCTGTGAGTCTGGACTTCAGGAGTGGCTTTGTTACTTGTTTCAGGATCAGCATTTCTCATACGGTTACAGGCAAGCTTATTATATTGAAGGCTGCACACATCTGAAGACTTGAGTGAGGCTTAAGGATCTGCTTCCAAGAAAGATGTGCTCATGTGACTGGTGGGTTGGTGCTGCATTTTGGTGGGAGGCTTCAGTTGCTCCCCACACAATGGTCTCACAGCTTCCTTAAGCACCCTCAAGTTTAGCGACTGCCTTCTCTCATGTTGAATAACCCAGCAGAATTTGTGATCCAAGATAGCAAGAGCCATGTGGAAGCTATGATTCTTTCCCTCTCACCCTCTATAGGCAATTAATTCTAGAGTCGTCTATAGTCTTCAACCTAAATATCTCTATTCATCCGTTTACAACAGACTTTTATAGTTTCTGTTTTATTCAAAAATAATTTTATGTTTATATTATTGCTACAGTTCTTCATTCAATAAATAAATAAAAACAAGCAAACAGATAAAGGAAGAATAAATAGCCCATAAACAAAAAAACCCGTATCTGTTGAGTCGATTCCGACTCATAGCAACCCTACAGAACAGAGTAGAACCGCCCCATAGGGTTCCCAAGTCTGTAATCTTTAGGGAAGCAGGCTGTCACAGGTATCTCCCCTGGAGCCCCCTCTGACCTTTTGGTTAGCAGCCAAGTGCTTAACCACTGCACCACCAGGATTCCTTCAGGTACTTGAAAACTACCGTCCAGAACTAAAATCACATCTACATACTAAACTGTTTCTCTTTCTAGGTCATCTGTTTTTCAGTTAAAGATTCCAGTAATCTTGCATACCAAAGGCTTCAGAATTATTTTCCAAGTCGTCCTTCCCTGTACTTAATAATTTGGTCCTAAAGAAGAAAGTTTTCTTCTTTTTTTTAAAGTACTGTCTGGTCAACCCTTTACATAGCTATGAACTCTGTAGCCTCCCAGTTTAGTTTAGTCTTTCAACATCATCTCTCACCGTAACAACTGAAATAGCCTTATAAATAGTATACAAGGATCTCTTAGTGCTCTTTTGGGTTTTTCCTTGTGCCGTTACTAAATTGAACTTTCATATGCAAACACTGCCATTAAATAGATCTTCATTGAAATTGTATTATTTAAAGGCTAATCTCCTATAATGTTCTGTATGTTCTAAAATATTTAGCCCTTCTCTGTATCTCTAGGATCATTTACTGACACTTGCTCAGTTGCATTTTACATTTCAGCTGTTGAATTTCCCTAAAAGAATCATTTGTAAAAGAGGTAAAAGAAATTTTATTTCTTATTTCCTGTTCTTTAAATGTTCTAGTATTCTCTCTGCCCCTACACTTCTTATGCTTCTCGTGCAACCTTACTCATTTTTCAAGAATAGACTTACATCATAGCTCATTTCAGAATAATCTTAAATGTGCCAGTATTGTTGTTGTGTGCCATGGAGTCAATTTCAATGACAGCAATCATGTAGGGCGGAGTAGAAATGCCCATAAGGTTTCCAATCTTGTAATCTTTGTAAGAGCAGATCACCAGGTCTTTTCTCTCAGAAGCAGCTGGTGGGATTGAACTAAAATCCTTTAATTAGCAGCCAAGCACTTAATATTAGGGTAGTTCTCATTGTTTTGTTAGACTGTTGTACATATATCACCCACAGAGATATACTAGAATCTCAGAAGAAACCCTGGTGGCGTAATGGTTAAGAGCTACGGCTGCTACCAAAAAATCAGCAATTTGAATCTACCAGGTGCTGCTTAGAAACATTACGCGGTAGTTCTACTCTGTCCTGTAGGGTTGCTATGAGTCAGAAGTGACTTGACGGCAACGGGTTTGGTTTTTGGTTGTTTCACTGAGAAAAAAACATTTTGTTTCAAAGTTCTTTTGATTTCTAGTGTTCAGCACAATTCTTTTTTTAAAATAATTTTTATTCTGCTTTAAGTGAAAGTTTACAAGTCAAGTCAGTCTCTCACACAAAAACCTATATACACTTTGCTACACACTCCCAATTATTCTCCCCCTAATGAGACAGCCTGCTCTCTCCCTCCACTCTCTCTTTTCGTGTCCATTTCGCCAGCTTCTCACACTGTCCACCCTCTCATCTCCCCTCCAGGCAGGAGATGCCAACATAGTCTCAAGTGTCCACCTGATCCAAGAAGCTCACTTCTCACCAGCATCCCACTCCAACCCATTGTCCAGTCCAATCCATGTCTGAAGAGTTGGCTTCAGGAATGGTTCCTGTCCAACAGAAGGTATGGGGGCCTTGACCACCGGGGTCCTTCCAGTCTCAGTCAGACCATTAAGTCTGGTCTTATGAGAATTTGGGGTCTGCATCCCAGTGTTCTCCTGCTCCCTCAGGGGTTCTCGTCTGTGTTCCCTGTCAGGGCAGTCATTGGTTGTAGCCGGACACCATCTACTTCTTCTGGTCTCAGGATGGTGTAGTCTCTGGTTCATGTGACCCTTTCTGTCTCTTGGCTGAGCTTATTCTTATTGGCTGTCCTTTGTAGGTGACTTTTCGTTTATCCCTTGCTGCTCTTATAATTCTCTCTCTATCTTTCGTTTTGGCAAGTTTGATTATAGTATGTCTTGGTGACTTTCTTTTAACATCTACCTTATGTGGAGTTTGATGGGCATCTTGGATAGATATCTTCTCATCTTTCACAATATCAGGGAAGTTTTCTGCCAGCAAATCTTCAACAATTTTCTCTGTATTTTCTGTTATCCCTCCCTGTTCTGGTACTCCAATCACTCATAGGTTATTTCTCTTGATAGAATCCCACATTATTCTTAAGGTTTCTTTGTTTTTTAAAATTCTTTTATATGATTTTTCTTCAAATATATTAGTGCCAAGTGATTTATCTTCGAGTTCAGAAATTCTAGCTTCTACTTGCTCAATTCTGCTCCTCTGACTTTCTACTGAGTTGCCTAATTCTGTAATTTTATTGTTAATCTTCTGAATTTCTGATTGTTGTCTGTCTATGGATTTTTCCAGCTTATTAAACTTTTCATTATGTTCCTGAATAATCTTTCTAATTTCTTCATTTGCTTTATCTGTGTGTTCCTTGGCTTGTTCTGCATATTGCCTCATTTCCTTCCTGATGCCTTGAAGGGTTCTGTATATTAAACTCTTGTATTCTGCATCTGGTAAGTCCAGGAATGTGCTTTCATATAGAAAATCCCTGGGTCTTTGTTTTGAGAGACTTTTGAGGTGATCATGGTCTGTTTCTTTATGTGACTTGATATTGACTGTTGTCTCTGAGCCATCTATAAGTTATTATATTAGTTTATGCTTGCTTACTGTGCTGTAGCTGCTTGCTTTGTTTTGTTTTGTTATACCCCTATGGGTTGCTTGAGTGAGCTAGCTTGATTATTTTTGCCTTTGGAGCTCTGGTGTCCTGTCCCCAGCTGGCTAGAGCTGTTATCAGTCCATTCAGTTTTCTTGTATGAATTCAGCTCAGGTTTCCAGGTAACTGATCATCAAGTGTGTGGTACAGGCTCTGTCATACAGTCTTAGAGGGCAGGCGTGATTGCCGTATATACCGGTATCTGATTGCAGCAGGGGGTCGTTCTCTGAACAAGGCAGAAGGCTGAGAATTGACCCCCAAGTGTCTCTGAGGAAAATGCATCTCTGTTCCCTAAAGCGTGCTGGTGGGTGGGTTCTGCAGAGGGGCCATGGACACCCAAAGTTTTTGGTTGTAAGGACTGGGAGGTACCAGTTATCTTTGGACCCCTGTCTTGGGTGACTGGGTGACCGGGTGACCTGAGTGGAGCTACCGGTCCTTAGGCCCCTGATGTGGGTAGGTGAGGACCTTGTTTAATATGCAAAGCAGTGTCAAACACCTACCTCTCCACCTCACAGCTGAAATGGTTGGAGTCTGCCAACAAAGGCCTATTCTCCCAAATAGGCCCACACAGGTCCATGCAGAAGGGAAAGGTGCTCAAGGTCTACGGATGGTTTATGCCTGGACAGGAGCTGCTTCTGTCCTGAGCTCCCCCAGTTAATGGAGCTAGCAAATTATCTTTTCCCCCAATTGTAAATTTTTCCTTCCCCAAGGCCAGGAGGGTGGCTTTAGGTGCTCATCAGGGTCTATCTCATGCCCAAGGATTCAGCCGCTGAAGCCGGCTTGGGGGATGGTGCGGTAAGATATATGCAAATACTTAGCTTTTGCTGAGAGTGCCGTTCTCCTCAGGTTCCGGAGGTGTGAGTAGGCTGTGTGGCTGGCTGCTTCTTCCTGAGGAAACTGCAGCCGAACGCTAGTACCAGCCTGCTGCTGCCACTGCCACTGCTCCGGGAATGGTGCCTGAGGGCTCTCTGCAATTCAGGTCCGGTAACTCCTCTCTACTTCTGAATGGTCTCTTCCTCCCCGTGCCCCTCAGTTCATTGTCTTAGCCTGCCTTTGATGCTCAGGGCTCCCAGCTTGTCACAAATATACTCATTTCACTTATTTTGGGGGCTCTTTTTTGTTGTTGTTGTAAAGAGGGCTCCCCGGAAGGGTCTGTCTATTCCGCCATCTTGGCTCCACCTCTCTTGTTTGGCACAATTTTTAGAATATAAGAATGCTTGTTATTATGCATTCAATACTATAGAGAAAATTTTACTCATTGAAATAAGTATTTTTATGTGGTATTAGGAATATAAAATTGAATAAGAATCAACTCTTGTTCAGGTGTGAGTCTAATGACCCAGATGAGGGGAATAAACAATTACCTAAAAAATACACGTGATTTAATATATGGTATTTTCTATGTTCATTTTAGTGATTAACACACTGAATTGTAATTTACATATGTTCATGTCTTTCTTCCTTATATAAATTGCATTTTATCAAGGTAGAACTAGTAAAAGTGTACAAATAGTGGGTTTTGCAATAGTCTATTATAAATTTAACAATGCTGGATATAAAAGAGCACCAGCTGCATCATTTTCAATAATTGATCTGTGAAATTTAGAATCACCCAATACCTTTCCCTTATTTGCAAGCTTCTGAGCAGCAATACCATCTCCTTCTACATTTTGACTTTTAGTGCCTTTTCCTCTGCCCTCGGGTATGATATGACTTCCCATATAAATATTATTTTCCATTTGCTTGGATCAATCTGGCTTTGTAGCTACCTTTTCATATCATGGGCTTCGTTTCCATTTTAGACAACTTTGTAAATACTGAAATGTGCGGGGACAAATGCTCTTTTTCCATATCAGTCATGACATAGTACAACCCAGAGATATGATTTTATTATATTCCCTCCTGTTTCAATTACTTAATTTGTCTTGGTGTTCAGACTTCTTTTTTTTTTTTAATAGTACGTATGTCTGACCTCCATGTTTTCTTCCTAAGAAATTTGCACATGTATGCTGTCAGGAACCTGAGCTGAGAGAGCTGAGTTGAGCTGCCAGGTGTCTCAGTAGCCAATTAAGAAAACAAGCCAAAATAAATGTAACAGCCAAGGCTTTAATCACTTACTACAATAACATAAACAAGAGAACCCCAAGAACGCAATGACTCCTGACCCATTTTTTTCCCCAGGAATGTCACCTGGGTGAAGATCAGGTAGATTAGTGCAAATGTGGGGACTACCCAACTGCCAGCGGAACCCCAAACCATAGTCTTTAAGAGTTTAATGGACCTGGAGAAAGAGAAGGGGAGAGCTATAAAAAGTGCTGAGTCAGAGTGGGGAAAGGAGCCTTCAAGTTCTCCCCTTTGCTCCCCTTAAGGGGGTCTTGGTAGGGTCACCTGAAGAAAACCTCTGAGTGAAGGTGCCTGGGCTGGGAATGAAAGAACATGACCAGCAAGGGGGCCTGAGTCTCTGACTGCAACTCTCTTCAGAGGTTGTGCACCAAGTCTGGTATGAGGAGGGTGGCTTTCCCCCATGAGACCTGCCAGGTAAAGTCTTTGTAATTGCCTGTGGTCAGGCTTGAAATTCACAAGTTTTTTAGCCAATGCCATATTTCTCATTCTCCTGGCATATGTCAAAAAAAAAAAAAAAAAAAAACTTTCAATGTTAGTGTAATGTAACTAAACCCAAACTGTCGCCATTTCTAAACAGTGGACTCTAGTAATGGCTGCTGTCCCTGATTCTATCTCCCTTTAGAGAAGCTATTTTCATCTTCATCTTGTAGATTGCTGGCTGTATGAAGTATGTTCATTGTGAGGAATTTTGTGAAAATCTTGTTCTTGGTAGATATCAGTAACTTGAAGTCTAGTCCAGTGGTTATCAACTGGAGATAATTTTTTCCCCTCCAAAGTAATACTTGGAAATGTATGGAAACATTTTTGGCTGTTACAAAGGAGGAGGGAGAGCTACTGACATCTAGTTGGTAAAGGCCAGAGGTGTCCTACAATGCACAGGGCAGCCCCTGACAACGAAGAATTACTCAACCACAAATCTCAATAGTTCCAAGGCTGAGAAACCCTGGTAGAGTCAAGTCTTCATCTACGTAAGTCATTTTATAATCACAAAAAACCACACAAACAAAACAAAACAAAACAAAATCCTTCCACAGATCCTCAATAGTCTGAGCAATATACAAGTCTTGCTCTGTGGGAAAGTCCAGCATAATTTCTGTCACATAATAGAACTCATTAAATACCTATTGAATAAAGAAAATGTTATCTAGACTCTCCCAAGGAAGAAATTTCTTTACTATTTAATGAATCACTATGGCTACTTTCAAGTAAATACTGAGAGAATTACCGCCTGTACTATCAAAATTTTCTATTATTTGGCTTATCATTCTTTCTTTGCATAAACATATCAAACCCCACACAAAAGTAAGTGTGAAGCTAGACTTTATAATTGAGCTCAATTAACTTTAACAGAATAACAGTTTTCAGAGGATACTGCCATTTATTTGAACTACAGCTCCAGAAGAGCACTCTCTTGGACTAAATCTTAGGCAAAGGGGCACTCGATAGGAAAAATAACAGACTTCAAGAGAGTGAATTAATCAAGGTACGTTTAAATTGCAGAATGGTGTACTTCCTTATAGCTAAGTTGTGTTTCACAGCATTTATAGCACATTTTTTCCTGATAATTATTGTACCTTTATGCTACTTTATTTTCTATTCCATATTTAATTTTCTTGTTTCATAAGAAATGTGAAAATAATCAAATACAAAAATTGATGATGCAACTATATTGAGACTCTCAGTGAGTGGTTTATAATCTGGTTAATGTTAAGCCTTGTAATCTTTATTTCTTATTTGCATAGAATTTATTATGCATTTCATTTTGAATTAGAGAAAACCAAACTTTTTTGATTTATAGTGACGGAATTCTTGTCCTTTATATCCAATTACCATAAACTAATGATGTAAGAAAATCACAGGCTATGAAAGAGTTTCATAATTAGGTGGAAGAGACTCAATAAGTATTTGTAAACAATCATATTTTCAATAAAAAAGGATAACAATTTTCATGGAATAATTGATGTAAAATAATATCACACAAAATCATATTACTTGTAATAATATGGCCCAAAATGTATAGTCACGTTTATGTAAATATATATACACAAATATATATATGCAGTATTTTGTAAAACCTACATTTATTGACATATTATTTTTTTAACCATAGCTGAGAAAACTTACATGCTCCTTAGCCCCACTACACACCAGTTTATGATGAGGCATGTCACTCTAGACCAACACTGTCCAACAGAATTTCTGAGATCATGGAAATGTTTTATATCCCTATTGTCCAATACGGTAGCCCTTAGTCACATGTAGCTCCCGAGCATTTGAAATGAGATTAATGTACAGAGGAACTCAACTTTTAGCTTTACTTAATTAAAAAAAAAAATTCGCATTTAAAAGTAAAATGTATCTAGTGACTATCATATTAGACAGTACCCTATAGGACAGAGCAGACTGCCCCATAGGGTTTCCAAGGAGTGCCTGGTGGATTCAAACTGCCGACCTTTAGATTAGCAGCCATAGCTCTTACCACTACGCCGTCAGAGTTTCCACTAGACAGCACAGCTCTAGAACATTAGCTTAATTTTCTGCCAACTTATTAATAAATACTGTGCTTAAATGAGTAAAATCATTAATGAACTAATTTGTAAATTTTAATGGAAAATTTTTGATTCGTATAGGTGTTACTCTTAAGAGTTTCATGCTATATTTCTTCTGAATACGATGAACTAAGCAAGTGTTCTGTGAATAAAGCAAGTAAAAAGAATTTGGTCTTGAATTCCCCTTTAAATGGCTAACTCCTTTTTCCATCTGTGGGAGTTCCCCCTGTTTAAAGGCTGCAGAATAAGTTCTTTAAATTTTATGACCTTATTGAATAACTTTGTGAGCAATTCCCACATGAAGAGCGTCATAAATTACAATATTATTGCTTATTCATTTTATGGGTTCGCTCTACGTAGTGGTGTGTGGTGTTTTTATATGTACCTTTAATTACCTCTCCTGAAAGTTACCAGCATAAATCTCTCCTGCCTTCTCTGCAGTTGAGATACATTAAATGCTTACAAAAATTCACTAGAAATTTTGCTGACACCAACGCATAAATACAGTTTGATGCATTGTTCAGACATGGAATGCCATTAAGTCTAGTCATCCTTAACGTGTAAAATGACACATCCTCCCTCATTTTCCAGACTTAACATATACGGAAAGAGTCTAATAACAATTGACAAAACTCCTGAACAATTTGCATACTCAATGTCTCTTGGTACAATTGAAAAATGTTGAAAGAACTTATTAGAATTAAACCAAAAACTCAATAACTTTTACATTGAGTTATCAGGATGGAATAGATTTGAAAATCTGTAGAAAACTGTAAATCTGTGTATAATTACAACAGAGAAAAACACAATTTTATTTTTTCATTTTTGTCTCCCTAGTTAAACAATTTAAGACTTAACTTTTTTTTTCTAGTCAATTGAAAAATGAGCAGATACACATTTTCTCTGCAATGCAGACATTATTATTTGAGCTGCAATGACAATAAAATGAAAAACTAAGCAAACAAAAGAAAAATCTACTTTTCTTTGCATAGAAGACCTATTTACATACCCACGTTTTAAAGTAGTGGGTGGTTTTGGGAAATTGACCAGAGTCTTGCTAAAATTTAACTAGTATCCTCTGAGAATGTTTGTGTGCACATGTTTATATTTTATTGAACTGAATTAATTTAATGTGGTTGTTTGTGACCTCGTTAGTCTCTAGGCTTTCAAACTGTGGAAATAGTGACCTTTTATTAACTTTCTAGGCATAAAAACTGTGCAATCTACAAAGCTATTTCATATGAAATTTAGGGACAGCTTAACTCTAATAGAATCTTCTTGTTGTTAGCTGCTGTCCAGTTGGCCCCAATTCAAGACCACCCCATGCATAATGGGATCAGACTATTGTTTTCCACAGGGCTTTCTTTGGCTGGTTTTCTAAATTAGATTGCTAGACCTCTTGTCCTAGTCTGTCTTAGTCTGGAAGCTCTGCTGAAACATGTTTGCCATCAACACACACGCCTCCACTGACAAATAAGTGGTGACTGTGCTTGAGGAGCAGTGGCTGGGAATCAAACTCAGGCCTCCTGCATAAAAGGTGGGAATTCTACCACTGATCCACAAAAGAGGACCATGGATCTAATGTTTCTCTTCAAAACATCTTCAAATTTACCATTACTGTTTTTATCCAAATGTGTATTACTGGTACAATAATTCAAATTGTTGGTTTATTATTCTTTATAGCTTAGTTAACATTGTCTTTACCATTTATTGAGACTTTTCTCAGAACATGAAGGTAGACAATAGAGAACTTGAGTTTTAATTACAATCACAGCAAGTCACTTGATTTTGAACCTATAATGAAGGACATCTGAGGATTTTTATTCCAGCTCTAAGGAGTTATGTTCACAATACTGATCAACCCATCTCAATTTATTTAACTGACTTAATATTTGGTAATGCTGGTATAATACAAATTTTGACAAAATTCTACACATTTTACAAATATGTATATATACATAATGTCAACATATTATACTTGTATATAATATGTAATCAGGCATGTCTTCTCTATGTGGTATATGGGGAAAAGGAGGGTCTGAGATATGCCCTAATCCTCTGGTTTTGATATTAGGATATAGTACCTCCAAGTTATAAAAGGATTAAGCTTCTTGCACCTGTGCGTTGTTGTTGTTAGGTGCCGTTGAATCAGTTCCAACTCGTACAGACTTTATGTACCGCAGAACAAAACAGTGCCTGGTCCTGCACCATCCTAACAATTGTTGTTATGCTTGAGCCCACTGTTGCAGCCACTGTGTCAGACCATCTTGTTGAGGGTCTTCCTCTTTTTCTCTCTCTACTTTACCAAGCGTGAGGTCCTTCTCCAGGGGCCGATCTCTCCTGATAACATGTTCAAAGTATGTGGTAATCTTGCCATCTTTGCTTCTAAGGACCATTCTGGTTGTACTTCTTCCAAGACAGATTTGTTCATTCTTTTGGCACTCCATGATATATTTGATATTCTTCACCAACACTATAATTCAAAGGAGTCAATTCTTTGGTCTTCTTTTTTTATCATCCAGCTTTCACGTGCATATGATGTGATTGAAAACACCACGGTCTGGGTCAGGCCCACCTTAGACCTTAAAGTGACATCTTTGCTATTTAACAATTTAAAGAGGTCTTTTGCAACAGATTTATCCAATGCAATGGGCCTTTTGATTTCTTGACTGCTGCTTCCATGGCTGTTGATTGTGGATCTAAGGAAAATGAAATCCTTGACAACGTCAATCTTATGTCCATTTATCATGATGTTGCTTATTGGTTCAGTTGTGAGAATTTTTGTTTTCTTTACATTGAGATGTAATCCATACTGAAAGCTGTGGTCTTTGATCTTCATCAGTAAGTGCTTCAAGTCCTTTTCCTTGTGTCATCTGCATAAGGAAGGTTGTTAATAAGTCTTACTCCAATCCTAATGCCCTGATCCATCTGACATCAGCAATGCTATCCCTGGTTCCACCTTGCCAGATGGTAAACACATGAATCAGATCAACTGCATTTGTGGCAAAAGAAGATGGAAGAGCTCAATATCATTAGCCTACAAGAACCAAAGTACAGCCCTAGATATATTCCACCTGAATTTAGAGACCACCTCAAGAATAGATTGACTCATTGAACACTAATGAACAAATACCAGATAAGTTGTGAAATAACATCAAGGACATCATACATGAAGAAAGCAAGAGGTCATTAAAGAGACAGGAAAAAAAGAAAAGACCAAAATGGATGTCAGAAGAGACTCTGAAACTTGCTCTTGAACATCAAACAGCTAAAGCAAAAGATTTCAAAGGGCAGCTCAGGAAGACAAAGTAAAGTATTATAACGACATATACAAAGACCTGGCAACACAAAAGCCCCCACAGCATGACAAACTGACAGATGCATGGGGGATCTATATACATGTCATAAGTGTTTACTTTCTTTAATATTTATTTTACCTCATTCTTTCTCTATGCACCTCCAGAAAAGGATATGAACCTTCATTTTTTAGGTTAATAAATTGAGTTGGAAGCCCTGGTGGCATAGTGATTAAGTACAGCAGTTCAACTCTACCAGGCACTCCTTGGAAGCCCCATGGGGCAATTCTCCATCCTATAGGGTTGCTATTAGTCAGAATCAACTGGACAGCAACAGGTTTGGTCTTAAATTGAGATGGTTATTAAATGTAAAGTGTGTTTGAGTTGGATTTTGGCTTTCTTTGCCTTTCAGTTTTGAAGGAGCCCTGGGGGCTCAGTGGTTAAACGCTTGGCTACTAACAGAAAGATTGTCAGTTTGAATCCACCAGTCACTGTTATGGAAAAAGATGTGGTAGTCTGCTTCCATAAAGATTCCAAACCAGTTGCTGTTGAGTCGATTAGCCTTGGAAACCCTATTGGGCAGTTTTAGCCCATCCTGTAGCGTTGCTATGAGTTGGCAAAGGGTATGCAATTTTAAATTGATTTCATTAACTACTTGCTATCAAATATTTTGAGGAAGAACTCAACATTTTCCTTCAAAACAGCATAGGATTTGAGTCCATGAATGATCCCAGAGATCTCTATGATTTATAGTGAAGCCAGCTTATTTCATGTTGGAAAATTCTCTCTCTCACTTTTTGCCTTACATCCCAGCTGCTGGCCTTTTGGAACTCTGAGCAGTTTTCTTTGTTCTCTGGTTTCTTCTCAGGCTTTTTGTGTCTTTGGAGATTTTTGTCTACCCTTAGACTTACCCTTAGCCTTTGAAGCAGAAATGCTTTACATTCTCTGAAAGCCTGGGATGCTTCAGAGTTATATTTTTCAGCACCTTCTTTTGCCAAAAATTTAATAGTTGAAGTTACAGAGTTTCACCAGTAAAATTTCAAAGCTCTCCTCTCCTATCTCTTTTTATCAGTAGTTGAAAGATCAAAACACCTTGCATTTATTATACTCAACTCACCTCTGCTCTCCCCACCCTTGGTGGGAGCTGCATTGCACTTCAGCGAGGCAATGTGCACCATGGAAGGTAAGAATCTCTCTCAACTCTCTTGCTCTGCCCTCACCCTTTGGCATACTACCTATTACATGGTGAAGACCTGTGTGAAAGATTTAGTGAGTGAATTTTTATTTGATCTGTCATTGGAATTCCTCAGAAATCTGACCTTTCATGGCAGCTCACTAATATCCACCAGTAGGTCTACCTATTGCACATTACTCCTGCTACTGCTGCTCCCAAAAGGACAAGGAAAATTGTGGGTCTCTTCTCTTAAAAATAAATCAATTATCTGAATGTATTTCATTGTGCTTTTACATCCTTGCCTCTGTAATATCTTAAATGGAGTTATCAAGGGCACAGGCATCTTAGGATCTCAGGAAGTAAATATGAGGCATTCCTGTGGGTAGAAAACAAGTCCACCATCAGTGATGCTATGATCCTGGCCAAAGGCATTGGGAATATGGAAGACATTCCTTCATGACTGAAATTGTAGGGTCTATCTACATTATCTTCATTATTTTCTTTATTTTGTGTGTCTACGTAAATAAACTGGCCAAAGGCATTGGGAATATGGAAGACATTCCTTCATGACTGAAATTGTAGTGTCTATCTATATTATCTTCATTATTTTCTTTATTTTGTGTGTCTACGTAAATAGTATGCCTATATTTTTATATATCCTCTCTCTTTATTCTTTTTTTTATTTTTCAGTATTTTGTATAGAATATTCTGACAAACTCTTAGTGAGTAGGTTGCAGAATACCAGGAGAGGTTAATGAAAGAACTAGAAAAAAACTAGAAGTCATCCAGATTTTCCAAACTTACATATTGATGCAGTTTTGACACATGATTTTGATTTGGCTACTTTTGGAGAAGTAGTAAGTTTATTTACAGTCATTAATAAAATGGGTAGAGTATATAAAGAAGGGGCATTAAAATTGTCTATATGAAAATTAATTGTGTGTCTGTGTATGTGTTTACTAGGAATCAAATATCTGCTGGTGTCTTTTTGTTTTCTTTTGTTTCCATGCTCAACCATTCTGCCTGTGGTAAGATAGCAGCATCTTTATTTATTTATGAGAACCAACCTTCTATCACCACCCCCAGTGTTGTGTGTAACAATCAAGGTGATTTGCTCTCCCCTGTCCAAGGTGTATGCATGTGACTCAAGCCAAGACATCATGTTTTATAGAGAAGAAATTTGGCTCCCAAGCAGAGTAGCTCAAGATCAAAATGAAATAACACTGGCTGATTGTGTAGGTTTTCCCCTACAAAACCTTTACATTAATTACTGATACCTGTTTCTGAAAGTTACCTTGGTTCCAGTCTTTGCTTTTTTTTTTTCACTTTGTCTTTAGTGCTGTGAGATGCTTAAATTGAGTCTAATAAATTCTTTCTATTTCTCTCCTTAATTTAGTCAGAGATATTTCTGTAATTTGAAACCAAGGGACACAAAATGTACATAGTAAAGAAAAATATTAATTCTTTTTTCTTCCACCACAGTAGTCTTTATCAATTTCATGGTACACAAAATAATCTTTTCTAACTTTTTTTTTTCTCTTTGTATCTATACTTACTATACTGGATCAGGGATGCTGTCTTATTCTGATTTTCATATAGTACCAACCAAAAAACCAAACCCATTGCCATCAAGTTGATTCCTACTCATAGAGACCCTATAGAGTAGAACTGCCCCATAGAGTTTCCAAGCAGCACCTGATGGATTTGAACTGCCAACCTTCCAGTTAGCAGCTGCAGCACTTAACCACTACACCACCAGGGTTTCCTCAATAGTATCAGGACCTGTTATATAATTGGTCCTGGATAAATTTTCTATATTTAGTTACTTAGTTAAAATTGTGGAGGATTTTTATATATAGGATAATTGAGTTTATTTATCTTGGGTTTCTTTCACAACAAAAATATATTAGTAGTCAATTTATTATGCCACAGATCAAATGAAATTCTCAGTTATTTTCATGTTTATTCAAACCTGGACTAGTTTCTAAACAAAATTCATTTATTCATGAATATATATTTGTATTTGCATTCTACATTCTGTAATAAAGTCTGGTATAAAATCCAGGTAATTAATATGAGCTCAACTTCATGAAAAACTTCATGACATAAAAAACATAAAATTATGTTAAATTCACAACTTCAAATGTGAAATAATTCTCTCAGCTTTCTGAGAGATCAAATAAAAGATTGCTTAACTAGTATTCCAAAGAAAACAGAGAAGTTCAACATTTTTCAGTTTCCTGGTGAAATATTAACTCTCTTATTTCAATTGGGAAAAATTAAACTCATTTTATTTGGGCAAATAAAGTAATCATGTTAAATGAGCTTATTATCTGTGGTAATGAAACCCTTACAAACTTTAGTACCTAGGAAAGTGATATCCCTGATTCATTAAAATTAAAGATTTTTAATCAGGTATTATCTTGTAAATGGAACATGAGTATAACAAGATATTAAAACCATCTTTCCCAAATGCTGGGGAGGATGTAGAACAATAGGGGCTCTCGTTTGTTGCTGGTGGAGCATAAAATGATACAGCCATTTTGGAAGACAGTCTGTTAGTTTCTTACACCAAAACATAAGCTTATCATATGACCCAACAATTGAACTCCTAGATGTGTACCCAAATTAGTTGAAAAAATATGTCCACATAAAACCCTGCACATGAATCAAATAGGTTTTAAAACAAAATCAACCATAAAAGACAAAGAAGAGTATTATATAATGATTAAAATGATGATCCATCTTGAAGACATAACCATAATAAATATCTACACACCCAATGACTGTGCTTCAAAATACATAAAGCAAACTCTAACAGCACTGAAAAGATAAATTGACACTTCCACAATAATAGTAGGAGAGTTCAACACATCACTCTCATTAAAGGACGGAATATATAGAAAGAAACTCAACAAAGATTTGGAAGATCTAAAGGCCACAATCAGCCAACCTGAACTCATAGAAATATGTGGAACATTCCACCAAAGAGCAGCAAAGTACACATTCTTTTCCAATGCATACGGAACATTCTCCAGAATAGACCACATCTAAGGCCACAAAGCAAACCTCAAAAAAATTCAAAACACTGTCATAATCTAAGGTATCTTCTCTGATCACCAGATCATCAAAGTAGAAATTAACAATAGGAAGAGCAAAGAAAAAAAATTACATGGAAACTACTGGGTAATAGAAGAAACCACTGGGCAATAGAAGAAATAAAGATGGAATCAAAAAATTCCTAGAATCAAAAGAGAATGAAAACACTTCATACCAAAACCTTGGGACACAGCAAAGGCAGTCCTCAGAGGTCAATTTATAGCAATATATGCACACTTCAAAAAAGAGGAAAGAGACAAAATCAAAACATTAGCTACACAACTCAAACAAATAGAAAAAAAAAAAAAATACAGCAAAAGAAGCCCACAGCCACCAGAAGAAAGGAAATAATAAAGTTCAGAGCCAAAATAAATGAAAAAGGGAATAGAAAAACAATAGAAAGAATCAACCAAACCAAAAGTTGGTTCTTTTAAAAAATCAACAAAATCAACAAACCACTGGCCAAACTGACAAAAGAAAAACAGGAGAGGATGCAAATAGCCCAAATAAGAAATGAAATGGGGGACATTACAATGACCCATATGAAATAAAGGGGATCATAACAGAGTATTATCAAAAACTATACTCCGACAAATTTGAAAACACGGAAGAAATGGACAAATGTCTAGAAACACACTACCTACCCAAACTAACACAAAATGGTGTTGAAAATAACAGACACATAACAAGAAAAAGAGATTGAAAAGGTAATTTAAAAAAAAAAAAAAAACCTCCCAACAAAAAAAAGCCCTGGCCCAGATGGCTTTACTGGAGAATTCTACCATTCAGAAAAAAAAGCTTAAACTAGTACTCTCAAACTATTTCAGAAAATAGAAAAGGAAGCGATACTTCTAAATTCATTCTATGAAGCCAGCATAACCCTGATGCCAAAGCCAGGCAAAGATGCCACAAAAAAAGAAAATTACACACCAATATCTCTAATGAATATAGATGCAAAAATTCTCAGCAAAATTCTAGTCAGTAGAATTTAGCATCATATCAAAAAAATAATACATCATGACCAAGTAGGATTCATACCAGGAATGCAAGGATGGTTCAACATTAGAAAATCAGTCACCATAATCCACACATAAATAAAAAAATCACATGATCATCTCAATTGAAGCAGAAAAGGCATTTAACAAAGTCCAACACTCATTCCTGATAAAAACGCTCAATAAAATAGGTATAGAAAGGAAATTCCTCAACATAATAAAGGGCACCTTTACAAAGTCAACAACCAATATCATTCTTGATGTAGAGAGGCTGAAAACATTCCCCATGAGAACAGGAACAAGATAAGGATGTCCTTTATCACCACTCCAATTTAACATTGTGCTGGGAGTCCTAGCGAGAGCAACGAGGCAAGAATAGAAATAAACGACATCCAAATTGGTAAGGAAAAAGCAAAACTGTCCCCATTTGCTGATGATATGATACTATACTTAGAAAACTCAAATGACTTCACAAGAAAACTATTGGAACTAGTAGAAGGATTAAGCAGAGTGGCAGGATACAAGATAAACATACAAAAATCAGTTGGATTCCCATACACCACTATAATGTTGAAAATGAAATCAGGAAAACAATAACATTTATAAGAGCTCCTAAAAAATATAAAATACTTAGGAATAGATCTAACCAGGGATGTACAAGACCTATGCAAAGAAAACTACAAAACACTACTGCAAGAAACCAAAGGAGATCTATATAAATGGAAAAACATGCCATGCTTATGGATAGGCAGACTCAACATTGTGAAAATGACAATTCTACTCAAAGCAATTTACAAACACAATGCAATTCCAATCCAAATACCAACAACATTCTTTAGAGAGATGTAAAAACTAATCATTAGTTTTATATGGAAAGGGAAGAGCCCTGAGATTAGTAAAGCACTATTGAAGAAGAAGAATAAAGTAGGAGGACTTGCACTACCTGGCCTCAGGACCTACTGTATAGCTATGGTAGTCAAAACAGCCTGGTACTGGCTCAAGGATACATACATTGAGCAATGGAATGGAATTGAGATCCCAGATGTAAAGCCATCCACCTACAGTCACCTGATCTTCAAAAAGGGCACAAAGCCCATCAAATGTGGAAAAGACAATCTTTTTAACGAATGGTGCTGGCAAACCTGGATGTCTGTCTGCAAAAAAAATGAAACGGGTCCCATAACTCACACCTTACACAAAAACTAATTCAAAATGGATCAAAGTCCTAAATATAAAACCAAAAACTATAAAGATCATCAAAAAAAAAAAAGGATTATCTTTAGGGGACCTAATTCATAACATTAACAGTGTACAAACCATAACTAACAACATACAGACTCCAGAAAATAAGCTAGCTAACTGGGATCTTCTAAAAATTAAACACGCTCTTCAAAAGACTTCACCAAAAGAGTAAAAAGAGAACCTATAGGCTGGGAAAAAATATTTGGCTATGACAACCCTAACCAAGTGCTAATCTCTAAAATCTACAGGAAAATCCAACACCTGTACAACAAAAAGACAAATAATCCCATTAAAAATGGGCAAAGTAAATGAACAAATACTTCACCAAAGAACACATTTGATCTGCTTACAGAAACATGAGAAAACGCTAGCGATCACTAGCCATTAGAGAAATGCAAATCAAAACCACAGTGAGATACCATCTCACTCTGACATTACTGGCACGAATCAAAAAGAGAGAAAATAACAAATGTTGGAGTGGCTGTGGGAATACTGGAACTCTTATTCACTGCTGGTAGGAATGAAAAATAATACAACCATTTTGGACAACGATATGGCACTTCCTTAGAAAGCTAGAAATAGAAATATCACTTGATCCAGTAATCTCACTCCTAGGAATCTATCCTAGAGAAATAAGAACCATCACACAAATAGACATATGCACACCTATGTTCATTGCAGCATTACTCACAACAGCAAAAAGATGGAAACAACCTAGATGCTCATCAACAGATGAATGTGTTGCTAACTGAAAACCCCAGGTTTTGCTCAATGTAACTTGTTACAGCCAATAAACAAGAAGTTGAGGTGGGAGATCAGAAAGACGCCTTTATTTCATTGTACAAGGAAAGGAGCTATCTGCGCTGTTGCCTCCAAGACTGCTCACAGGCAGTTTGGGGAGTTGGGCTTTTATAGAGAGCAGACAAGGATATGTAAATTCATCATGAATATTCAGGATTAACCTTCACACAGGGGCTCAGGGCTTGGGGATGACTATGAATTTTCTTTAGACAATGGTTTGTTCCGCCAGGATGAAGAGGTTGATTTTCTTTCATTGTGATGTTAAGTCTACACTCAGAGGCCAGTTAAGGCCATCTATGGCCTGTTCTGTGGTTTTCTTGTCAAGTACAGTTTCAGAAGAAAATGAAGTTTACTCTGCTTGGTGTAGGACGATAAGCCAGAGCAGGAGTCTCTTGTAAGGGTTGGGCTCTGAGGCTGCCCGCCTCAAATGGATAAACAAACTATGGTACGTAAACACAATGAGTACTATGCAATGATAAAAAAACAATGATGAGTCTAGAAGGCATTATGCTGAGTGAAATAAGTCAATCACAAAATGACCAATATTGTATAAGAACACTACCATAAAAACTAATGTAAAAGTTTACACACAAAAAGAAACAATCGATGGTTATGAGGGACAGGAGGGATGGGGATGGAAAAACACTAAATAGACAATAAAAAACCAAAAAACCAAACCCAATGATGTTAAGTAGATTCTGACTCATAACAACCACAAAGGACAGAGTAGAGCTGCCCCGTAAAGTTTCCAAGGAGCACCTGGTGGATTTGAACTGCCGACCTTTTGGTCAGCAGCCATAGCACTTAACCACTACACCACCAGGGTTTCCAAATAGACAATAGATAACTGAAAACTTTGGTGAATCATAGCACAGTACAGAGTACTGGGGAAGCCAGCACAAGGCAAGGTCATGAAAGCTCCATAGACACATCCAAACTCACTGAGGGACCAAATTATTGGGCTGAGTCAGTGGAGACCATGGTCTTAGGGAACATCTAACTCAACTGGCATAATATAGTTTAAAAGAAAATGTTCTACCTTCTACTTTGGTGAGTAGCATCTGGGTTCTTAAAAGCCTGTGAGCGGCCATCTAAGATGCTCCACTGATCTCACCCCTTTGAGACCAAAAAAATTCAAACCCACTGCCGATACCCCTTTGAGAGCAAGGGAGAATGAAGAAAAACAAAGACGCAAGGGAAAGATCGGTCCAAAGGACTAGTGGACCACAACTACCACAGCCTGCCCCAGACTTAGTCCAGAACAATGAGATGGTGCCCGGCTACCACCACTGACTGCACTGACAGGGATTACAACAGCGAGTCTCAAAGAGAGCTGGAGAAAAATGTGGAACAAAATTCTAACTCATAAAAAAAAAAAGACAAGACTTACTGGCCCGACAGAAACTGGTGAAGCCCCAAAAGCATGGCCCCCAGGCACCCTTTTTGCTCAGTAATGAAGTCACTCCTGAGATTCACTCTCAGCCAAATATTAGACAGGCCCAAAAAGGAAAAGGAGACCAAAGGGGCACACCAGCACAGCAGCAAGGACTAGAAGGCAAGACCGGATAGGAAAGCTGGTAATAGGGAACCCAAGGTCGAGAAGGGAGAGTGCTGACATGTCATGGGGTTGGTAACCTATGTCATGAAACAATATGTGTATTAACTGTTTAACGAGAATCTAGTTCTGTAAACCAACCGAAGTACAATTAAAAACAAAACAAAACAAACCCTTGCACATGAGCATCTATGACAGCTTCATTCATAATTTTCAAAAACTAAAAGCAACCAAAATGTTCTTCAGTAGACAAATGGACAAACTTTGTTACACCCATATGATGGAGTATTAATAAAAAGAAATGAGCTATCAAGCTATGAAAATATATGAATATGCCTTAAAAGCATGTTACTAAGTGAAAGAAAAAAAAAAACAAACCCACTGCCCTGAAGTCGAATCCGACTCATAGCAACCCTGTAAGACAGAGTAGAACTGCCGAATAGAGTTTCCAAGGAGAGCCTGGCGGATTCCACCTGCCAACCTCTTGGTGAGCAGCCATAGCACTTAACCACTACGCCACCAGGGTTTCCCAAGTGAAAAAAGCCTGTCTGAAAAAGTGACATGCTACAAAATCCCAACTATAAATCCCACCATTCTGAAAAAAGGTGAAACTATCAAGAGAGTCCAAAGGTCGGTAGTTGCCATGGTTTCAGGAGGTTGGAGAGATGGATGAATACGTGGAGCACAGGGCATTTTTAGGGCAGTGAAACTATTCTCTATGATAATGTAATGGTGGACACATGAGAGCATGCATTTGTCAAAACCCATAGACCTATGGATTTTAGTTAGGAATTAGTGTCAATATCGGTTCATCAGTTATAACAAAAGCCATACACTAATGCAAGTTTTTAACAATAGGAGGAACAGTGCGAGTGGGCGGGGCTGGTATAGGAGAACTCCGTACTTTCTGCCCAATTTTACCTAAATCTATAACTGTTCTAAAAATAAAACCTATTTTTTAAAATCTTCTAATATTTTGATTAAATATCTGGTGATCACACGGTTGCTTCTTAGATCACATTTATTTACAGAATATGAGGAAAGAGACTAGTATCGGAAGTAAATCAAATATTAATCAAAATTATTTTTTAATACAGCAAAATTAAGCTCTATCTCTTGTAAGTTTCAGTGTAACTGAGTTGTATATTCCAACATTTTCTAGATAGATAAGTGGACCCTGCAGTCCCTTGGGTATTGAAATAGCTCATACAGAATGGATCAGCACAGCCAACACACATCTCCTGTGCAGTCTAGTTCATTCTTTTTTGTATACACTCACTTGGAAATTAAATTTCATGCACGGATAGGGGTATTTTGTGTCTCATGAGAGAGGTTTTAAAATTATATTTTTATTTGTTTTTGTTTTGGGGTATATCTTAAGGCTTCATTTTACATCTCTGCATTATGATTAAGAAGTGTTTATTGCAAACTCATGACAAATATCGCAATAAGGAAAAAAAAACCTTTCTGCGTTATTTTGAAGATGTGACTTTACCTGGGTGGAAAAATTTTTACTAGTACTTTTTCCTTTTTTTCCACTATAAATAAATCATATATATTTAGTTTGAAAAAAAGAACAACTCAGCCATTCTGGAAGACAAATATGCATAAGAATTATTCTATAATTCTTTAACAATACTCAAAAATTTTAGATAATCTAGAAAGTGTTAAATCTCTAGGAAGTCAATCATTTCTGCTCTGCGTCAGCAGACAGCTCACACAGCAATGCTGTTTTCTACATGTTCAGCAGCAATGGTAAACACTCTACCTATGTGTTTGAATGACGTGAAGAGACAGTTTACACCCCTATGAGAATAGAGGTCACTTCTATATTAGTACTTATTAAGAGAGAGTCACATGTGGGAATTACAGCTCTGGATTAGTGATTCCCAGCATGTGGTCTTTTAGCCAGCAGCATCAGAATCACTTCAGAAATTTTTAAAACTGGAAATTCTCAAGTCCCATTCTGATGTATTGAATCGGAAACTCTGGTGCTACCTGGAAATTTGGGTTTTAACAGACCATGCAGGTGATTGTGGTGCATGAAAAACAACTACCCTATTTCACTGTGCCTGAAAATAATTTCCACCACCCATCTGTTGGTTTGATGTACTGTGGTGGCTCGTGTGTTGCTATGATGCTGGAAGCTACGCCATGCGTATTTCAAATAGCGGCGGGGTAACCCATGGTGGACAGGTTTCAGTGGAACTTCCAGACTAAGACAGACTAGGGAGAAACGCCTGGTGATCTGTGTCCAAAAATTAGCCAGTGGAAACCCTATGGATCACAACATAATATTGTTCAATACAGTGATAAAAGACGAGCTCCCTGGCGTGGAAGGAACTACACAATAGCTGAAATAATGAACTTGACCACACCAGCAATCACAAAGGTAGCCCAAGACTGGGCAAGGTTTTTTTCTGTTACATGTAGGGTTGTCCTGAGGCGGAGCTGGCTAGAAAGCAACTGACAACAACAATAAACGTAAGTCAGCGTGAACAGGAGCATCATCTAGGTACTTCTGTGTGTGCAGGGCAGGCGTGGGGTTTACAGATGAATATGTTAGTTTATACCAACTCTCATTCTTTTAACGAATTAACATTAAAAGTATATTTTAATGGCTAAAAGCATCTCCTTTAGTTTTTGCCTTTTTCAGTTCACAGTTTTCTGAGCCTGTTTTCTCATTTGTAATAATAACAGCAATCCTTAGAGTAGTGATGAGGACTCCGTGAGGAAATACGTGTAAAATATCCAGCAGAGAGCTTTTGGTTCTTATAATGAGGATCATTACTTTTTCTTAAAAGTGCAGTAGCCAGTAGAAATCTTTTAGTGAATGAATTAATTTCAGTATTGTTGGTTTGCACAGCATAGACAATTTGCCCCCTTATAAACTGCAATGTTGAGGATAGAATATTTCTGCCTTATATTTCTTTGAACAGCTCTCTTAACACTTAAAATAATTTTCCATAATTTCTGAGTGTTTAAAATACATCATGATTTCTGAGTGTTTAAAATAAATCACAGCTCTCTTACTAGAGAATTTAATGTTGTGCTGTTGTTGTCGTTTGCTGTCAAGCAGCTCAGACCCATGGCCACCTTATGTATAACAGAATGAAATGTTGCTCGTTCCTGCACCATCTTCATGATTATAGATTTGTTAGTTGGCAGTTTGAAACCACCAGCACTTCACAGGAGGAAGATGCAGCAGTCCGCTTCCATAGAGATTTACAGCCTTGAAGAACGTACGCAGTTGTAATGAGTTGGAATTGACTCAATGGCATTGGGTGGTGGTGATGGTAAAGCCCATAGAGTCCATAGTTGCGGCTATAATCCTGAATGAAATACCTAACTAAAACTTTTTGAACCACATAGTTTTATGGACAGTACAAGTGCCCTGGTGTTTGTTGAACATAATATGGATGTTTTGAAATTAAAAAACAAAAAAAACATATAGCACACAAAAGATATCATTTTATATAAAACTTGTAAATGAATGCGCTTGTTCATCCAATATGTATTTATTGAGCTTCTAATGTACCAGGCCCCCCCCGCCAAAAAAAAAGACACTGCATTGGGCAAATTTACTGCAAAAAAAAAAAAAAAAACATTTAAAGTTGTAAAAAGTATAGACGTCACTTTGATGAGAAATGTGCACCCAACCAATGATCTTTTCAATCATCTCATATGCATGAAACTCTGGACAGTGAAAAAGGAAGACAGGAGAAAATCCGATGCATTCAAATTGTGGTGTCAGTGAAAAATATTGAATGTACCATGGACTGCCAAAATAATGAATAACTGAATACTCCTTAGACACAAGGATGGTGAGACTTCATCTTGCTTACTTTGGACACGTCATCAGGAAAGACTAGTTGCCGGAAAAGAATGTTATGTTGTTAAAGACTTAAAGGGTCAGCAAAAATGAAAAATCCCTCCATGGGATGGACCTATACAACAGCCTCGGCAATGCACTTAAGCATATCAAAGATCATGGAGATAGTGCAGGACCTGACAATATTTTGTTCTGCGCTACATAAGATTGGAACCCTGGTGGTACAGCGGTTGAGAGCTACAGCTCCTAACCAAAGATTGGCAGTTCAAATCCATCAGCCACTCCTTGGAAACCCTATGAGGCAATTCTACTCTGTCCTATAGGGTTGCTGCTATGTGTTAGAATCAACTCGATGACAATGCGTTTGGTTTCTGGGTATATACAAGGTAAAGAGCCCTGGTGGCACAGTGATTAAGCTCTCACTGCTAACCAAAATTTCAGCAGTTCAAACCCACCAGCTGCTCTGTGGAAGAAAGACGCAGCAGTCCGCTTCCGTAAAGGTTTACGGCCTTGGAAACCCTATGGAGTGGTTCTTCTCTGTCCGATAGTTTCCCAGTGAGCTGGAATTGGACTCAATGGCAATAGGTATACATAAGGTCACCATGAGTCTGAGCCAACATGAAGACAACTAACAACAACAAAGTGTACCAGATATGGTGCTAGGTCTTTGGGAAACAACTTTAAACAATGGAAAGAAAGAAATGCTTTGTATTTCATAAAGTTAACAGTCTTGGGGGAAATGACACTTATTAAATAAATATCAGATAACCATATAGTTATGAATGTAATAAATAAAGGTGAATTTTTTCACAAGCACTTTTCTGACCTAGGGTTATTTTCAGAATACCAGATTATTTGTTATGTTTTCCTACTTTCTCTACTCTTTTTTCTGCCCTTTACCTCTCCTCTTTGGCCCTTTTCTATGTCCAACAGAAAAGGTATCAGATGTTTTTTGTTTGCTTTGTTTTGTTTATATTTGTATTTCCCAATCTTTAGACATTGCTATTAAAAATAGAAGAGAACAGGCAACACTTGATTGTAGTGTTAATGTGTACTGGTTTTTCTGGAGCTAATTTGGCAATGACTATGACAACGATTATAAAAAATTGTAGCATCTGCATTAAAACCTGTCTAAATGTATTTTTTTAAATGTATTATATTTTTTAAAAATATATTCTAAAATACTAATGCTATTTTTAATTTAAAGACAAAAAACAAATGGTTGGGAATTCATAATGGTATGGAAAGATGGATAAATCGTTCTATCGTTGATAAAGAATGTAATATCTGGAAGAAATTATAATTTTTCACAATTAAATGGGTATGATTATCACAGAACCATTTATAAGATCAAAATAATTGGAAAAAAATTGAGATGAGGGATTGGGAAAAAATTAAAATATTTGATGTAATAATATAAGTCTAATAAAATCAGGATTCAAATATATATACTTGGAATAACATTTTTGATAAACCAAGCAATAAACAAAAGTTAAAAATCAAAGTGCAGTGTGCTTGCATTTATTATATATGTATTAAAACAGAGGGAAGGAGAATTGAGATATGTCATGAAAATGGCTGTAAAATTGCCCCCCCAATTGTTTTCTTTGGGTAGTCCCCTCCCACCAGACTCTGAACTTGACTATGTGTCTTGCTTTGGCCCATGAGAAATATGGAAAAGTTCTGCTTAAAAATGCTGTGTATTGAGACTTTCCATCTTTTCCTTCTCCTGGAACCTGATAACATCATTAAATAAGCCCAAGATGGACTAGTGGAGGATGAGTGATACTGCAGTGTACTAACCAGGAATCCCTGCTTATAACCTGACGCCTGCCAGGCATATGAATGAGACCATCCCAGGTCATTTCTTTCCCAGATGACTAATCAGTTGACCATGGATGGATGACAGAATCCTGAAGAGTGGTCAATCTGTCCCAAATAACGTGAAGGACCTAGTCAAGCCACAGCATTGTTGTGGAACAGCATTGCTGTTCTTTTAAATGACTAAGTCTGGGATGATTTTGCTGTGCAGTAAAAGCTAACTGACAGAAGAATCATCTAGAAGAATGAAAAAAAAAAGATAGTGATAATCTTTATGTACTGAGATTATAAATAAACTTTTGTTTATCCATGTTCTCTGCATTTTCTACATTATCTTTTAAGTAGAAAGAAGACATGTTATTAAAATATAAAATATGGCTTTACTTAACAGCTACATATTTCATTCTCATAAATATTTCTAAAAGGTTTTAAAACACAAAATTGTGTTTTTAAATGGAGACCATAGCTATCAAATTCAGAAGACAAAGTGGTTTAAGCACAATTGACTAAACTTTGGATCAAATGCACCCTCCAGAATTTCTCACTTATTAACTGATATTGAATCTATACCTTGTGGACATTTATCATTTTGGGACTCCTGGGAAATCATTCTTCTTTCTTGTCAGGACTTCCACAGGGAATTTTCTCCTCCCAATTATTTACATACATGTAAATCAAAGGAGATTCCTTTCAACAGATTATTTCCCCATACTTAAGACACAAAGTATAAATAAAACATTATGTTATTTTTTATGCCTGGAGTATTTATATGTCTTAGGAATATGTTTCCACAATTCTCTTGTGTCGTACTTTTCCAACAAGACTAGAAATTTTGAAAAATGAGAATTACAGATCATTTTGTTTTACACTGTCTTGAAGAGTTTACTGCATATACAGTGGCTGGTGCATTACACACACTACAAATACTTAATGCATGTACAAGTTCTATGAGATATTGCTGACATGAATGCACCAGTGTTAATAAATATCATCTCAGGCATAATAGCAATATTTTAATTAATTTATTCAGATAATAAAGATGAGATTGACAGGAATGTTCACATAGAAAAAGTGGGTAGTGGGTATATCTTCTCTTTTGTTGTAAGAATTTCCTGATTTAATATGTAAAATAAATGAGAAAAAATGAAATAAATGGTCTTAATTCAAAGTTAATTTCTTTATACTATAACCATTGATAACATTACAGATTTGTCATTGAAATGGATAAGAAAATTTCAGATGGTCTTTTCAGATCAAACTAGAGGAAATATTGAGTCACAAGATAATAAATTTAATAGTATGTTTACTTATCTTAAGGATAAAACCATTTTTTTCTTTGATTCAGTGTAAAATATTGTGTAAAGAAGAAAATATTTATATATACTGTGACTCTAGCGTGGGAGCTATAAGCTAAGTAAAAGTGAATTAAAGAACTTAGAAGAATGCTGGATTTATGAAATGGTTCTTTGTTGTTGGCTGTTGTTGAGTCGACTGAGACTCAAGGAGATGCCACATGTGCAGAACAGAACTAATCCACAGGGTTTTTGTGACTTTTTGGAAGTAGTTTCCCAAGCCTGTTTTCCAAGGCACATCTGGGTGGGTTCAAAGCGTCAAACTTTTACCTATGAAATCGAGCACCAATGGCTCTTTATCTACCACAAAATAGGATCCATTTGAAATACATCATATTCTAATAATAGATATATATGTTTCAGTGTGCTTAATTTGAATTTCATAGGAGTGTTAAGTTTTAGAAGGTTTAAGCAAAGATAAAGATAAAAACCTATAGTTGTACAAATACTATGGGATTATTTGTTCACTTTGCCATCTTTAGGACTCTTTCAAACATTTAATTAATAATCCTAAAAGTAATCTTACTAAACCTGAAGGACAATTAAATAATCCTATAGCAAATTGAGTAAAACCATTTACCCTATTTAATTATTATATTTCCACACAAAACTGGAGTGCTTTAAATTAACTCGTTTTCTTAAGTTCCCTGATTCTATATTCTATCAGATATGGAAAATTCAATTTTGTTATTTCAAGGCACTTACCTATATATTTAAAGATTTTTGACCAGTTTTAAACAAAATGGCATATTATTTCTAGTGGAGTGGGAGGAATATTTTTCTAATTTATATTAATGCCTTTAAATGTTGCCTATTGAAACTTTATTTCAGTCTGTAGGTAAACCAGATTTTATATATTTAAAATTCATTAAATAAATTGGCAAGGTGTGTTGTCATGTAGAAACTACATCCTTTTAAACATTCTTACTTTACAGAAGAAACTTCAGTGACAGACATGATATTATTGCATCCATATGTTCAATTTTATTCTGGAAAAGGATACCCTTGAAATTGGCAAACTATAACATTTTAAGGTGACTTAAAAATTCTGGAGTTTGAAAACAGCTGGTGACAAGAGATTAGACTTTTTTTTTCAATCTCTAGTCTGTTGTATTTCCAACTCCAAAAGCAACTCGATTACTTATATTTGAAACATTACAAGTGAATATGAAGCTAATTTATAATCAATTTTATTTAATTCACAAAGGGTACCATAGAAAATATTTTATATCAGATTACACAAAACACACAATTACCAATACTGAAAAAAATATGTTCTTTAAATCTTTGTATTTCTTAAAATGTAAAAAAAAAAAAAATTTTTTTTTTTTTATCATGAAAGTCTACAACAGAGTATCTAAATATTGGGTGTGCCATATATAGAGTGAATAAGCACAATTTTACCCATCACCTACATTAAGAAATAGAACATTTCAAAAATGTTTGAAGGGCATTGGCTATGCCTCACTGTTTCCAAATCCCACATTTGTAATAATATAAAATGGAAGGTTTCCATTTATGGTAAGACAATAAAGAGGATTTACCCATAAGAACAGCATAGCTGTTGTTTCCAAATCCCACATTTGTAATAATATAAAATGGAAGGTTTCCATTTATGGTAAGACAATAAAGAGGATTTACCCATAAGAACAGCATAGCTGTTATAAATACACACTCATATTTACAAATACATTAGTATGATCTGTCAGGGAATAACAAATTCTTGGAATTTTGGGAGCAGCAATGTTATAATTTCCTTGTGAGGATTTTGAAACAAAATTCTGCAATCATGACTACTTCTGGGGGAGAAAGCCTCTTTTCAATTGGATATCATCAGGCAGTTGAACAGCCAGCTTTGTTTTAAAGCTCTGAAGAAAATAATAGTAATTATTTTGAAACCTGTAAATATTGTAAGAGATTGAAGACACAAAAATCTTTAATAGGAAAATCATATAATTATGATTTTTTAAGTGATAAAATAACTAAATTCTTTGGTATAAATATAAAGTAACTCTAAAATCCAAATATGTATTTTTTATTTTATTTAATATGTTACCTCCCCAGATACACTATATCTTATCACCCATCTAAAACAGCAAAAATATTGCCTCTCCAAACTTTATCCTTTTACTCAGCTGTATGTCTTCAGATAAATTATTACAGTCAGTAATTTGTACACGCACATTCACACACTCACTCACACTTTTACACACACACTAACACACATTCACATTCACACAAACTAGACAAAAAGAGGTCTGACAACTAAAATTATTTAAGGTCTCAACAATTGTTCTTGAGTTTACATACAGGGTTTTGGAGCAAAATCCCAACTGAAATAGAGTTCATCTGGCAAGATCAATCAATAGTTACCAATTCTATCAGCTCCAATGCCTCCTCTTAGAGTAAGTATTTAAGGAGATACTTGAATATCTGTACCCATCTTTACCAAGTGTAATAAAATATGTAAATAGCATAGCCTTCCCATAAACATAACTGTGAAAACATAAACTGTAATACAGAAAGGGTAATTTATAATTAAATGATTTGTATTTCAGCCTATAAAACATGGGCCATATCTACCCTAGAAGACAACCCTAGAAGATATTACAAAGAAATCAGGTGCTTAGTCCTAGATATAGAATCACTGTGAAAATGAAGGCTAAAAAATAGATTATAGTGGTGACCCAAATATCACAAAAAACATTTTGATCAAATTATGTATCTATTTTTTTAATGGTGAAAAAGTCGTCTCAAAGTTCTGACAAAACAATGTACATTCACGTGCCACACAACATCTGTTCTGGCAAAGTCCCACCGCGTATGTCTGTGGTCACATAAAGTTTTTATTTATTTTTTTTAAGGGAAAGCAGTTCTTCTTTTATTATTTTCCCCTAATGGTTTTAAAGATCCCAGACCCCCAGGGTGAAGGAGTAGCAGCGCTCTAGGGCAGATCCCAAAGACCGCAGCACTTCCTCCTCTTCTACCTCTTCCTTTCCTTCCTCCCAGCTTCATTCGCCTGCCCAGCAGCCCTGCAGCCTTTCGCTGCAGGGTAGGGCAGGTGACAGGGCTTCTGCCGTCGGTGGTGGCAGGGATGACGGCAGGGCTGCACGTGATCAGGAGGTGGCCGCACCAACAGGCCTGCACACCCTCTCCCCGCTGCCGCTTCCCAGAACCCCTCCCGTGCGCTCCCGCCCCCGCTGCTTGCGAACCTGTGCAAGGTCACAGTCCGGCTGCCAGCACAGCACACACCCCCCGTCCCTCCCCTCTCCCCCATCCCCCCAGTCTTTCCCCCTACCCCGCCACACCCATGACAAGGCCAGCCTCCTATAACCCGTGGATACAGGCTGTGTCTTGAGAGTTTCCTGTAAGGTTTTAATACAAAAGTCCTTAGTGGGGATTGTATGGGAACTGCCTTATATAATATGGTGTTTGCACAATGGCCAAACGCATAAAAACCTATTTCACAGAACTATTGTGGAGCCTTGGTGGTGAAGTGGTAGGGCTGCTAACTAACTGGTATGACAGCTGGAATCCATGGGCTTCTTCCTGGAAACCCTGTAGGGCAGTTCTACTCTGTCCTATTGGGTCACTATGGGTTGAGCTGGACTCCACAGCACCTTTTTTTTTTTTTTTTTAATTGTGGACGTTAAGTGAGGCATACCTGTATAAACTTTTCTAAACTCACATGATAGTTTCATTAAAACTGTACCTTATTTGTATTTAAGTATAAAATGGATTAAAATTTGAATTTAGACATCCATAACAAGATATTCTACACAAATGTGTATCAGCACATTCAAAACGATATAAACAAAAATTTCCTTGATGAGACTATTACACAACTTTGGGGAGGTTTAATAACCATGGTCCCACCCATTAAATGGCAGTCAAAATCAAACATCCTAATCATTGTGAAACATAGTTTCTATTTTTACAAGTTTCCAAAATACCTCCTAGAGAGCAGCACTACTCCCAGTGAGAACTGAGTGAATAGAAAACTGTTTTCCTGCCTTTATTACTTACAATGAGATATTAGCCTAATATTTTTTCCTGACATTTTCATTTTACAACCTTCTTGAGGTTTAATTTACATTCTATGAAAATCACATATTGTAAGTGCGCCATCAATAATCTTTAGTAAATTTATAGAGATGTACTTCCACCACTGCGATCTAGCTTTAAAACTTTTCCAACACTCCCAAAAAATGTCCCCTGTTGGGCCCTTCTGCTGAACCCTACATGACATGGTAATGTGTCCATTTCCTAAGTGCATTTTAAGTGTTTACACCAGTACTTTTCTTCTTCAAACCTTCTTGTCCCTACAAGAATCTGAACTTGAGTCACCATTAGTTTTTTCCCATGGACAAGTATTGTCCACAAATAACATGTTCTTTCAGAAACGTAGACAATGAAAATATACAACATATATATATATATATATATATGTTCCACTCGTTGGAAGCATATGCCTTTTTCTAAAGACATTCATGGATATACTATGTAATTATCTAATGGTGCAGAAGTGGTATTTGTATCCCTGCTAGCAAATCTTAATGAACCATTTTCAGAGGAGGCTTGAAATTTATCCTATTAAGTCCAGTGGACATAGACATTTCTCATAACATCCTAAGTGCTTGCAAAGCAAAGGGTGACTGTGGGTCAGGAGGGGACATGATGAACATATGAACAGTCTAAAGGGCCTAATTTTGTATATAACTCGCTTTTGTCTTGTTGGTTAACCTCCTTAGAATCAGTTTCTAAACCTGTTCCTCTGAATTTTTTCCAACATCTGTTAGAATAGTCCTGAGATTCTTTATCTCATCCTACCTCTTTATGGTGTGAATTTTGATAGCCATTCCTTCCTGTCTCCCTTTCCTACATGAGCGAACTCAGCTCTATTAAAAGGCTTTTTAAATACTGAAAACTAAGGGTCAGAGGAAATGAGGAAAAATTATCCCCCTTTTCCAGAAAACTGCTTCTGACAAGCAGTGCATCATCAGCCCATCAGACAGGGTAGGACAGAATGTAGTCTCCAAGGAAGACATAACGGGGCTTATCCATCTGGGTACAGCACAGTTCTACCCTGACCCACAGGGGGTTGTCATGAATCTGCATTGACTCAAATGCAATTTTTTTTTTTTTTTAATCAGCTAAGTACTCATATGATCTAAACAATTTCAGTTCTGAAGATTCCAATCTTATCCTACAGATGTCCTACTTTTTACATCGAATAACTGGCAGGTCTGTAAAAATAACTGGCAGTGTAATTTGCAACCCATCAGGATCAAGAGATCAATGTTTGGTTTGTGTTGTCTGGTATCTCAGTTTTGCAGCTTCGAGAGATAAGAGATTTTTTTTTTTTTTAATCACTGCTGTAGAAAGTTGGTTTCTGCCATTGCCTTGAGCAGAGATTTGAACTTTTATCCTCTTTTTAAAACTTCCAAGTTTTAGAGGATGGCACCACATTTCACAGTCCTTGAATTCCTCCTTCACTCACACTGTTGAATGGCGATGACACCCAGTTCCAAAAATCTTAGGTTTTGGTGGATTCTGTCTAACAGAGGACCACAAAGACAATTTAATTTTCTCTTGCTACTATGGTTTTTTTTTTTTTTTTTTTACTATGGACAAGTTTACTACATTCTTCTTGAGGAATAATAATTTGACTGCTTGGCTATTAGCATAATCAGTCTAAGATTACCTAAATTTTCCTAAGGATATGTTCTCTGTAATGCTCTCTGGTACCTAGGTCTGTGCAATAGTAGTCAGACAGAGAGGATTTTTAAGTTCTTTCCATTTCAATATTTGAAGATTGGGTCTGCCTTCCATTAAATTTTTGTTATTAGGCAATTCTTCCAAACTGAGAAGGTGGTTCTGATGTTGGACAGAAAAATAACAAATATCTACAAATACCACACTTTACTGCGTGACAGCCAAGCCCCTTTATTGCCCAGCATCTGCCTCCATTTCACATTTTGTCCCCTGCCTATCTATAGGATGTTGTCTTAATTGCGACTCACGGAAAATATCTTGACTTTTCATGCTTTCTGCTCTTTTCACGTTTTTCCTTTTTCTCAAATTAAATTCTATGTCTTAATCAGATCTTCCCAATCTTGATGATTTAATTTTAGAACACTTTTACCGTCTTCATCCATACAAAATTATGTGATTTCTCCTCTAACATAGTATCCTGGTCAAGCAAGTGAAAACCTTATGAGTAACAGCAGAACATTGTCTGATATGTTGTTGTTGTTAGGTGCCGTCGAGTCGGTTCCGACTCATAGCGACCCTATGCATAACGGAATGAAACACTGCCCGGTCCCGAGCCATCCTTATAATTGTTGTTATGCTTGAGCTCTTTGTTCCAGCCACTGTGTCAATCTACCTCGTTGAGCGTCTTTCTCTTTTCCGCTGACCCTCTACTCTGCCAAGCATGATGTCCTTCTCCAGGGACTGATCCCTCCTGACAACATGTCCAAAGTATGTTACACGCAGTCTCGCCATCCTTGCCTCTAAGGAGCATTCTGGCTGCACTTCTTCCAAGACAGATTTGTTCATTCTTTGTCTGATATAGTGACGGAAAATGATCCCTTCAGGTTGCAAGGCAGTCAAAACAATACTGGGGAAGATCTACCTCCTCAAAGTAGAGTCGACTTTAAGGTGTAGCCTTAATTTGATGAGGTGACATGACTCAAAATGAGAGGAAACAGCTGCAAACATCCGTTAGTAATCAGAACGTGGAACATACAAAGTATGAATACAGGAAAATTGAAATTTGTCAAAAATTAATTGAAATGCTTGAAGATTGATATCTTAGGCTTTAGTGAGCTGAAATGGACTGGTATTGGACATTTTGAACCAGAAAATTATATAGTCTACTGTGCCGGGAATGAAAAATTGAAGAGGAACTGTGTCATAGTCATTGTCACAAAGAACATTTCAAGATCTATCCTGATGTACAATGCAGTCAGTGATACAATAATATCCATACACCTACAAGGAATACCAGTTAATACAACTATTATTCAAATATATGCACGAACCACTAATACCAAAGATGAAGAAATTGAAGACTTTTATGAATTCTGAAGTCTGAAATTGATCAAATATGCAATCAAGATGCATTGATAATTATTGGCGATTGGAATGTGAAAGTTGGAAACAAAGATGAATCAATAATTGGAAAATATGGCCTTGGTGATAGAAATGATGCTGGAGATTGCATGGTAGAATTTAGCAAGATCAATAAACAATTCATTGGCAATACCTTTTTTCAACAACATAATGGTGCCTATACACATGGACCTCTCTAGAAGGACTACACAAGAATAAAATTGACTACATCTACGGAAAGAGATAATGAAGAAGCATAGTATTGTCAGTCAGAAACAGGCCAGGGAAGACTGGGGAACAGACCATCAATTGCTCATACGCAAGTTCAAGTTGAATCTGAAGAAAATTAAAACAAGTCCAAGAGAGGCAAAGTACAACCTTGAGTATATCCCACCTGAATTTAGAGACCATCTCAAAAATAGATTTGACACATTCAGCACTAATGACTGAAGACCAAACAAGTTGTGGGATGACATCAAGCACATCATACGGGAAAAAAGCAAAAAGGTCAGTAAAAAAATAGGAAAGAAAGAGAACAAAAATGATGTCAGAAGAGACTCTGAAACTTTCTTGAATGTTGAGTAGCTAAAGCAAATAGAAGAAATGATGAAGTAAAAGAGCTTTAAAGAACAGAAGACTTCAAAGAACAGTTTGAGAAGACCAAATAAGTATTATAATGAAATGTGCAAAACCTGGAGTTAGAAAACCAAAAGGGAAGACATGCTTGGCATTTCTCAAGCTGAAAGAAGTAAAAGAAGACTTCATTCCTCTAGTCGAAATATTGGACTCTATGGGCAAAACTGACACAGTGGCAGAGACAATGGGTTCAAATATAACAAGGATTGTGAGGATGGCCCAGAACTGGGCAGTGTTTCCTTCTGTTGTGCATAGTTTCACCTTGAGTTGGAACCAACTTGAAAGCACCCAAAAATAACGATCACATGAGCAAAATATTGTACAATGCAGGAAGCATCAAAAGAAGATGGAGGGATACACAGAGTCACGGTACCAAAAAGATTTGGTCAATACTCAAATCAGGAAGTAGCATATGACCATTAAAAGAAGAAGTCCAAGCTGCAATGAAGACATTTGCAAAAAAACAAGGCTCCAGGAATTGATGGAATACAAACCGAGATGTTTCAACAACAAACTGATGCAAAACTGGTAAAGCTTACTCATCTGTGCCATGAAATCTGGAAAACAGCTACCTGGCCAACGAACTGAAGAGATCCGTATTTGTGCCCACTCCAAAGATAGGTGATCCAACAGAATGCAGAAATTTTCAAACAATATCATTAATATCACACGCTAGTAAAATTTCGGTGAAGATAATTAAAAAACAGTTGGGCAGCCGTGCTTCAACAGGGAACTGTCAGAAATTCAAGCCAGGTCCAAAAGAGCACAAGGAAAGAGGGATATTATTGCTGATGGATTTTGACTGAAATCTGAGAATACCAGAAATATGTTTACCTGTGCTTTACTGAGTATGCAAAAACATTTGACTGTGTGGGTCATAAAAAATTATGGATAACATTACAAAAATGGGAGTCCCGGAACACTTAATCATGCTCATGTCTAACCTGTGCACAGACCAAGAGTTCGTCTCTCAAACTGAAAAGGGGATAATGTATGGTTTAAAATCAGGAAAGGTGTGCTTCAGGGTTGTGTCCTTTTGACATAGTTATTTAATCTGTATGCTGAGCAAATAATTCGAGAAGCTGGGCTATATGAAAAAGAACGTGGCATTCACGACCTGAGATATGCTGATGACACAACCTTCCTTGCTGAAAGAGAAGACTTAAAGCACTTACTGATGAAGATCAAAGACTACAACCTTCAGTGTGGATTGGACGTCAATGTAAGGAAAACAAAAATCCTCACAACTGGACTAATAATCAACATCATGATAAATGGAGAAAAGATTGAAGTTGTCAAGGATTTCATTTTACTTGGCAATGGCCACGGAAGCACCACTCAGGAAATCAAACAACATATCACATTGGGCAAATCTTTTGCAAAAGATTCCTTTAAAGTGTTGAAAAGCACAGATGTCACTTCGAGGACTTAGGCGCCCCGACTCAAACAATGGTATTTTTATACGAATGTGAAAGCTGAACAATGAAGATGGAGGACTGAAGAAGAGTTGATGCCATTGAATTAAGGTGTTGGTGAAGAATATTGAATATACCATGGACTGCCAAAAGAACAAACTAATTTTTCTTAGAAGAAGTACAGAGAGAAATCTCTTTGGAAGTGTGGATGGCGAGACTTCATCTCATGTATTTTGGACATGTTATTATCAGAACAGACTGGTCCCTGGAAAAGGATAGCATACTAGCTAAAGTAGCGGGTCTGTGCAAAAGAGAAAGACCCTCATTGAGATGAACTGACAATGGCTGCAAGAATGGGCTCAATCACATCAATGATTGTGAGGATAGCGCAAGACCAGGCAGTGTTTCATTCTATTGTACATAGGGTTGCTATGAGTAGGAACCTACCAGGTGGCACCTAACAACAACAGTAACAGTTTCTTAATGGTACATTAATTTTGAAACAGCATGAAACATACACTTAGTAGTCACTGTTAATAATTTTCTTTCACTACTTCTCCTACAACCAAAACCCACCACCACTGCCATCAATTCCGACTCATAGTGACTCATAGCGACACTACAACCAAAAGCATCATCAAATAAGTCGCTTCAGTTCAATCTCCAAATTATGCCTCTATTTTAATTTCTATTGTTTCCATCTCATCATGTCCCCATCATCTTTAGCTTGAACTCCTGAAAAGCCTCTAAATTTTTCCTTTTGCTTGTACTCTGCCCATATCACCTTCATCATTAACATCACTAGCAATGTTTTATAAAATAAGCGTTAAGTCAGGTTGCTTCATCTTGTACAATTTTCATTCTGCTTGGGGAGGGGGAGACACATATGAACTCCTTGAATTCATCTACCTAAATCATCAGTCTTGTTCTAAATCTCTCTTCCCCTTACACACTATTTTCCTCCCAAAATGGACTTCTAGAACCTGCTATTTACTCCTGAGATTAAATGTATTTGCTATTTTCTATGCAGAGACTGATCATTTTCATTTTGTTTTTGTAGCTGGCTTATTTGTCTCATTTTCCTGGCCCGAAATCACATTTTTAGAAAAACAGTCATCAATCTCCATACGTAATGCAAGTACCCTCATAGTTAAAAATTGTTACTCTCTATTATATTACTCAGATTATTCCATGTCTAATGCCATATTCCAAAATACTTATTTTAATATCATATTCCAAAATACTATTAGTTGCATATATTATATCACCTTCATTTTAAACTGCAAAGTCCTTGCAGGCAGAGGCTTGGCTTCCTTGGGTACCTTAATATCGTCTTTTCATAGCATTGCCTGGCAGATAGATAGATGTCTGGAGAAAGAGGCAGTTCATGAGAAATTGAAGCCATATTTCCTCCTACATGTTTCTCCTCTACCCTCCATGCATCTCAAAGCACATATTGTAAAGTCTTGTGCACTAAATATACATCCAAGGAATGAAAGTGTGAATTTGGAAAATAAGTAAGTGCATTTTCCATTGTGTAAGAATTTTTTTTTTTTTTTTTGCTTACCCTGTGATCTTAAACATTTAAAAAAGTGTAGGTTTGTTTTGAATATTTATTATTAAATTTTAAACTTTTTTTTTTCACTTCAGACTATTAAGGTACTGCTTATAATATTATGTTGAACACTGACTATAGTCCTCCAAATGTAGTTTGATAAATACAGTTTACACAGGCATGCCAGATCCCCTTTTCTGGCCTCATATTTTTAGTAATAGAGCTTCAAATTATACCAAATTTTATTTGAGAATTAATGACACTAATGGCCAACACTAAGAATGAGGTCAACTAAAATCTTTTTATGTACTTGTTCAACATGTATTGAATGAGGTCAATAAAAATCTTTTTATGTATTTGCTCAACATATTGTTGTTTAGAAATAAACTTTGACAGTTTATTTCTTTTTAGCTTATATTTTACAGAATAAAGGGCAGAGACAATTTAAGAATTCACTTTATCCTGTTATCCCATCCATTCAAAATTTGTGCAATCTTTACTTGGAACCTTATTATATCTTAATTCATTTTATCTATAAGTTATTTAAAAATAATATGTGGTCCTTAAATATTTGATTAATATGATGAATAAATATCTAAAATCTAAGGTACACTCTAAGAGAAGTGCCTGCTAGTTACCTTTAGATATCTTTCTCCCATGAAAACGCATTGTGTGAAAAGATCTTTTTGTACTCTACTGCATTGATTAATAGCTTTTAATCATAAAAATCCAATTTTATTAGTCACTAACGTCTATTATTACCCATCACAATTTCATATTTAGCTTGAAGTAATATTAAAATGAATTTCATAAAATTGTACAAGAAAGCAAAGAAACATTTAACACATCATGAATATTATTAAGTGTGGAATCTAACTTAGTAACGATAAATTAAAACAAGCCACTTCAACTATTATTATTTCAACATTATAATGCAAATAATGTTAGAGACAAAAGAAACCAAAATCAAACCTGCTGCCGTTGAGTCAATAAACTAACAAATCAAAGTGCTAAAGCAAACTAGCTCTGATGAATTCCAAATAATGCAGGAAAGAATAAGAAATGTAAATCTGGATTAAGCTTCATTTATGGGTTATATGGTGCTAATTAGTGATTTAAATATTTGTAACAAATAAGCCACATGGAGCAATAATCAAAATGTTACCTACAGTGTTAAATGCTCTTTCTAGCAAATCATTTTAAATCATTGTAAATGTGTAAAACAAAATGCATTAATTTCTGATGCATTATTAGTTCTACTTGGAATGACTTCATAAAACATTGTTTTCCAAGACCTTAAAGCCATGTTAAAAAAGAACAACAAAATAGTTTAGGCATTTTTCAAATACAATACTATAAAGTTTTCTTCTCCATCAGGCTGCATGTCCATTTCAGAAAATAACAAGATCTTATAGTCTACAAATTACTATGAACTTGAGTGCACTGAATTTTCTTAAAAATAAATAAAATTTTATATTACTTTAATTTTTCTAATAGATGCTTGCAGATAAAATTGATAGAAAAATGTGGTATGTATAGAGGAATCAGATAATGTAATCATAAAAATGGATTAATATTTAATTTATACTATTCAGGGATAGTCAGCCTTTTCAAAATTAATGAATAGTTAGAAACGTTGGTCATAGACATTATAAAGCAAACCCATTGCTGTCAACTTGATTCTGACTCATAGACACCCTATAGGACAAGTAGAAATGCCCATAGGGTTTCCAAGGAGCAGCTGGCCTCCATAGTTTGGATAGAAACCATAAAAAAAACTATATATACACAAAAATATGGTTGCATTTAAATTATAAGTTATAAAAAATCTTCACCTATTTTATTTTAATTAAAACTTTTTTTTACATATTGTTTGTATTATTTTTTATTGTAAAATATTTAGTAACTATGGGTAACAATTTTATTTAGGTTTTATCTGTGGTGTAACATATGATGGAGCAATTGTGAAGCAATGATTAAGAGCTCAGCTGCTAACCAAAGTTCCACAGTTCGAATCCACCAGCTGTTCTTTGGAAACCCTGTGGGGCAGTTCTACTCTGTTCAATAGGATCACTAGGAGTTGGAATCGACTCAATGGTAACAGGTTTTTTTTTTTTTAATCCAAATTATATTCAATACACTCACTATATTTACTTTTTTTTCCTTGAACAAGAAAACAGCTAGAAATAGTTATAAGTCAACAGCATAATGAGATAGAAAAATAAGTCGAATGGAAACTGAAATGATTAATTACAAATAAGAAGTAATGAATTAGTAAATGATTAAGCACTATGCAAAACTATTTGAAATAAAGGGAAAGATAAGAAAGAAAAAAGATATCAACACTGTACATATTAGGTGTTAGAATGCTAATTTATCGAAAGGTAATAAAAACACCAAGAGGATTCATTTAAAGGTTTCAATAAAGTGATAATTGCTTAGAAAATATAATTAATATAAATATTGCCTCAAAAAAAAGAAAACTCATCATAATAATGATAAATAATTAGATTACATCCTATACGAGTCATTGAAAGTAGGCAATTTTACCAGTGGTGTATTCAAAGGAAACAATGTTTCCTGCTAAAATAAATCTCTTCAGTTTAAAATAAGAAAATTTTCCTATTTTTAAATAAAATTTCATGAGATGTATGACAAAAATGGTGAAGTAGAATTCAATTGTGTGTTTCATTATAAATACAGAGAAGTTACTGTTTTTAAATTCTAGCAAACTGAAACCAACTATATTAAAAACAATAAAACCCATGCAGATTTGTGATTTTTAAAAAGTACATTTTTTTATTTTTAAAAATCATTGATTTAATAAGTCAAAGTGTGAAAATAAAAGTTTATTTCTGTGCATACAGAACTCAACACACAATAAAGAACTGGATTTATTTTTGACTATTAAGAACAATTTAAAAAAATTGTCAATTAATATGTATATAAATGATTTCTAGTATGCCTTTCTACAAAAATAAGATACACTACCCTTAATGTTTGAGGATACTACTCAAAATATCTAGATACGTATTTACTGACAATTATAAATAATTTATATAAAATATTTCAAAACATTAATTGAGGGCTATATGTTAATACTTGAATACACAGTGAGACATAAAATTTTCCTTATTTTGAGGAGAGATATTGCAAAAAAGTAATTTTTTAAAAAAAGAACTAATGATTATTTTGAAAAAATTACAATTAAAGTTCTAACGGAAAATTTTAATTTGTTAGAAGTACTGATTTTTCTAGGAGAATAAATGAGTAAATAAGCAGGAAGTTTTTGAAATTACATGTTAATTATGGGATCCTTTTCTGTTAAATGTTAAACGGTTTATAATATTACGGCAACAAAAATATTGTGGCAGTAATGCAGGTTAAAAAGTTGGAAGGAAAAAAAATTCCAGCTAAGTACAAAAATATACAGATTCTATATACTCTAAATGTTAAAATTTTAAATTAAATAAAGAATAATGAAAAACTCAGACTTCATAACTATTTTGGGGAAAATGAATATGAGGTCTGCATATAATTTAAAGTCAACATCATAGGAAATACAGCAAATGACTAAATACAGTAATCACATATCTGAGGGTTTGAACATTGATATTTTCAATCTATGTGTATTCCTCACATACCTTCGAGGAAAACACAGAATCCAATAAAAACTGAACAAAAGGAATAAAATGTCCATACCAAAAAAATAAACGATTAATAACACATGAATATTTATCCAACCACAATAAAAGAACTACAAAATGAAACTGCAAAACTTTTTTTTTTGTTTGTGTTTGGTTGGTTGGTTTGTATTCAATAGGTAACATATTCTAGAATCTTTCTGAGTATTTTAGTAAAAATTTTTTGTGGTACTTCTCTGTCCGTATTTCTATTTCCTTTAATTTAGATGTTCTATTTTTCAATATTGTATTCATCATTCATGATCTTGTTTTTCTGTAAGTGCTCTTGAGGTGAGAGCTTATATTCATAAAATAGCTCTCAAAGGGTTCCTTCCAAATGATTTGGACCTATGTGAAGCATCTTCAAAATAGGAAAACTAACTAAAGAAATTGTTGAAGACGAAGGTGCACCTGACCCAAGCCATGGTATATTCATTTGCACCATAAGCATGTGAAAGCTGGGCAATGAATAAGGAAAACAGAAGAAGAATTGATGGCTTTGAATAGTGGTGTTGATGAAGAATATTGAATATACCATAGACTGCCAAAAGAAGGAACAAATCTGTCTTGGAAGAAGTACACCCAGAATGCTCCTTAGAGACAAGGATGGCGAGACTGTGTCTTACATACTTTGGACATGTTGTCCGGAGAGATCAGTCCCTGGAGAAGGACATCATGCTTGGTAAAGTACAGGGTCAACAGAAAGGAGGAAGACCCATGATGAGATGGATTGACACAGTGGCCGCAACAATGGACTCAAGCATAAGAACAGTTGTGAGCATGGTGCAGGGCCAGGCAGTGTTTCCTTCTGTGATATATAGGGTTGTTATGAGTCGGAATTGACTCAATGGCACCTACTATGACAACAACACATTTCAAAGAGCTTCTTGGATGTGTATGTTTTTTTTTTTTTTAAATCGAATCTGATAAATTTTATATGAATTATTTCTTTAAATATTTTGTAGGTCTTTTTTTCCCCTCTCCTCTCTTTCTGGTACTACTATGTTGTTTATACTGGTATACTTAGGAACCAAAATCCAAACCAAACCAAACCCATTGCCATGGAGCCCGACTCATAGGGAGTGACCAACCCTAGAAGACAGAGTAGAACTACCCCATAGGATTTCCAAGGAGCGGCTCGCTAGTGGATTAGAACTGCCGGCCTTTTGGTTAGCAGCTGAGCTCTTAACCACTGCGCCACGGGGGCTCCAATTGATGTCTCATGTTTCCCTGAAGCTCTGTTTATTTTTCTCCATTTTTTTTTTAATTTTTTAAGTAGCATAATCATTATTAATCTATCTTTAAGTTCCTCAATTCTTCTGCCAGTTCAAATCTAATGCTGAGGCTCTCTCTGAATTTTTTAGTCATTTTACAGTAAAATTCTGTAATTTCTATTTGGCTCTCTTATAATTTCCATCTATTGATGTTCTCTACATGAGGCAACACTGTCATCCTTTACTTCTTTAATTATGCTTTTCTTTTGTTTCGTGAATATGTTTACAATGACTACTTTAAAGTCTTTTTGTGATTAATTCAACATCTGTTCCCTCTCACTGGCAGTTTCTGTTGTCTGTTGTTTTGTTATTCCCCCAGAGCCTGAGTCACATTTTCCTGTTTCTTTGCATGACTCATAAGTTGTTGTTGGAAACTGGACATTTTAGATCATATATCATAGCAACTCTGCGTACTGCTTTCCCCTCTCTGGGGCTTGTTATTGTTTTTTGCTTGTTTATTGTTTAGTGACCAACAGCATTATTTTAGTAAAGTCTATTTCCCACTAAGCCACCGCCACCCCTACTGCCATGGGGTATAGCCTCTGATGTTGTTCCTTCTCAAGGAGGCACAGCTTTGGGCATGCCTACAGTCACCATGGGAGGACAGTGGCATTGATGGTGCTTTTTCTCTCTCTCCTTGACAGAATGCAGCTGTTAAACTCCACTTTCGGTTAAGCGCTTGGCTGCTAACTGAAAGGTCAGCACTTTGAACCCACCAGCTGCTCTGTTGGAGAAAGGGATTGCAGTCTGCTTCTGTAAAGATCTACAGCCTTTGAAACCCTATCTGGTAGTTCTACTCTGTGCTATAGGGTCACTGTGAGTTGGAATTGATGGCAATGGGGGATTCCCTGATGATCAGCAGCTAATTGTTTTCAGCTGTACCTTGGGCATACATTTCTGAGGTCAGGGTTTGATTTTGCTCTCTGCCCAGAGAGACTCCTCCAAGCTGTCTAATTTCTCAGTTCTCTGCTGCAAACTAGCTGGCCTACAGTTTTGCCTGTATCTTGGATCTCCTCCCAATTGCCTGTCACCAAAACCTCCACTGTTCTTGAGAACAACTTCAGGCTTAAAATTCTCCATTCTCTTGCAAATGAAGTTGGTTCTTTTGGGAAGAGATTAAATGCTGTTTTAGGGTCCCTTTCCCCCCATAGGCAAAATCCCTGAGACAGGCCTCTGACATTGGAGGTGGAGACAATGGCAAGTTTCTCTCTGGGAGCTGAGTGATTGGTACCAGAGTAAGAGGCAGACAGAAGTCTGGAGTGTGCTTGACTTGCCTCTTCTGGCTTGAAGCCACAGTCTCAGTAACCAGGATAAGAGTGATCAAGGCCCTAGTATTCTCATTATACCATAGCTCCATTCTACGAGTAGGTGGATGAGTGAAAGAGCTGTCACTTCTTGATCACAGTTGCCTGGGACTTAGCCTCAGCAACAGCTGGGGGCAGGATGAGAAATGCTGATGTCCTATTCCTCCTGAGAACAGAGCCCTTCATCTGGGTACTATGGGGAGGGATGCCTGTGGTCTCGGCTGCAGAAGTCTGTAGTGTGGTTTCTACTTGGCTGTGCTGGGTGGCCAGAGGGAGGGAATTGTCTTGGTTCAAATAATTTTTTGCTGAAATTTCATGGCTGTTTCTTCTTTCATTCTTTCCGCTTAGAATTATTTCCAAACGCTTTTTTTTTTTTTTTTAATACATTTCACCAGTTTCACTGGGGAGTGGGTCAGAAGAGCTCTTCACAAGGTCATGCCAGAAGTCTGACTGGAAAAAGCCCTATGTATACATATACAATACATATACATACATACAATACACATACACATACACACATACACATACATTGTTGTTAGGTACTGTCTAGTTGGTTTCCACTCATAGTGACACTTCTTACAGCAGAATGAAACACTGCCCAGTCCTGCACCATCCTCACAATCCTTGCTGTGTTCCAGCCCATTGTTGCAGCCACTGTGTCAATCTATCTTGTTGAGGGTCTTTCTCTCCTTTGCTGATCCTCCAGTTACCAAGCATGATGTCCTTCTTCAGGGACTGGTCCCTCCTGATGACATGTTTAAAATGTGAGATGAAGTCACCTCATCCTCACTTCTAAGGAGTATTCTAGCTGTACCTCTTCCAAGACAGATTTGTTCATTCTTTTGGCCCTCCATGGTATATTCAATATTCTTCAACAACATGATAATTCAAAGGCATAAATTCCTGTTTGGAATTCTTTATTCATTGCCCAGCTTTCTCATGCATATGAGGTGATTGAAAATACCATGACTTGGGTCAGGTACACCTTAATTCTCTAAGTGACACCTTTGCTTTTTGACGCTTTAAAGAGGCCTTTTGCAGCTGATTCGCTGGATGCAATAGTTGTTTGATTTCTTGACAGCTACTTCCAAGCGCGTTGATCGTGGATCCAAGTAAAATTAAATCCGTGACAACTTCAATCTTTTCTCTGTTTATCATGATGTTGCCTATTGGTCCAGTTGTGAGGATTTTTGTTTTCTTTATATTGAGGTGTAACTCATAATAAGGCTATAGTCTTTGATGTTCACCAGCAAATGCTTCAAGTCCTCTTCACTTTCAGCAAGTAAGGTTGTGACATCTGCATATTAGAGGTTGTTAGTGAGTCTTCCTCTTGTCTTTGTCATCTAGTGCTGCTATAACAGAAATAACACAAGTGGATGGCTTTAACAAAGAGAAGTTTATTCTCTCACAGCCCAGCAGGGTAGAAGCCTGAATTCAGGGCACCAGCTCCAGGTCAACTCTGGAGGGAGGTCCTTGTCATCAGTCTTCTCTTGTTCCAGGAACATCTTAGCACAGGAACCTCAAGTCCAGATGACACACTCTGCTCCTGGCGCTGCTTTCTTGGTGGTATGATGCCCTCTTGTCTTTCTGCTTGCTTCTCTCTTTTATATCTCAAAAGAGATTGGCTTAAGACACTATGGAATCTTGTAGATCTCATCAACATAACTGCCATTAATCCATCTCATTACATAATGGTTATAGGATTTACAGCAAATAGAGAAATTATATCTGATGACAAAATGGTAGACAATCATACAGCACTGGGAATGATGATCTAGACAAGTTGACAGACATTTTTGGAGGACACAATTCAATCCATGACACTGCAATCTTGATGCAGTGTTCTTCTTCATACAGTTCATATTCTTAGATTATTCGCTCAGCATACAGGTTGAATAAGTGTAGTGAAAGGATACAACTAACAACATCTTTTTTGATATGAAACCACTCAGTCCACCCTTATTTTTTTCCAACGACTTGTGTTCAAGTTTTACTTGAACACAATTAAGTGTTCTGGAATTTCCATGCTTCACAATGTTATCCATAATTTGTTATGATCCATACTGTTAAATATATTTGCATAGTCAATAAAACACAGGTAATCATCTTTCTGGTATTCTCTGCTTTCAGCTACAATCAATTTGACATCAGCCATGATATTCTTCATTCCACATCCTCTTCTGAACCCAAATTCAGTTTCTGGAAGTTCCACGTCGACTCTACATTGCTGCAACGGTTTTTATAGTATCATCAGTAAATTTTACTTGTGTGTGATATTAATGATATTGTTCAATAATTTCTGTATTCTATTGGATCACTTTCTTTTGAACGGGCACAAATATGGATTTCTTCCCGTCAGTTGGCCAGGTAGCTGTCTTCCAAATTATTTGGCATAGACAAGTGAGCACCTCCAGTCCTGCGTCCATTTGTTCAGACATCTCCATTAGTATTCTGTAAATTCCTGGAGCTTTAATTTTTGCTAATGGCTTCAGTGCAGCTTGGACTTCTTCCTTCAATACCATCAGTTCTTGATCATATGCTTCCTCCTGAAATGGTTGAATGTCAATTTTTTTTTTGTAAAGTGGCTCTGTATTCCTTCCATTTTCTTTTGATTCCTCCTGCATTGTTCAATATTTTGCCCATAAAACCAAACCAAACCCTGTGTCTTCGAGTTGATTCCGGCTCATAGCGTCCCCGTTATGCCCGTAGAATCCCTTAATATTGCAATTCGAGGCTTGAATTCTTTCTTTCAGCTTGAGAAATGCTGACTGTGTTTTTCCCTTTTGGTTTTCTAACTTCAGGTCTTTCTACATTTCATTATAATACTTAACTTTGTGTTCTGGAGTCATCCTTGAAATCTTCTGTTTAGCTCTCTCACTTCATTTCTTCCGTTCGCTTTAGCTACTTTACATTCAAAAGCAAGATTCAGCTTCTGCTTTTGACTTCTGTTTTGGTCCTTTCTTTCTTTCCTGTCTTGTTAATGACCTTTTTTCTTTCTTCATATATGATGTCTTTGATGCCATGCCACAATTCTTCTGGTCTTCAGTCATTAGTGTTCAATGAGCCAAAACTCTTCACTGAGATGTTCTTTAAATTCAGGTGGAAGATAGATACCCAAGGTCATACTTTGGCTTTCATGGACTTGTTTAATTTTCTTCAGTTTCAACTTGAACCTGTACATGAGCAGTTGATGTTGCGATCCAAATCTGACCCTTGACCTTATTCCTATTGATGATATTGGGCTTTTCCGTCGTCTCTTTCCACAGATGGTCAATGGGATTCCTGTGTATTCCATCTGGTGGGGTCCATGTGTATAACCCAATCACAGCTGGCACCGTTTAAGCTGTTTAAAAAGATTTTTCCAAGGAGTAGGCTGTTGGTCTTGCTTAATTCTATTTTGTGATTTCTATCACCAAGGCTATATTTCCAATTACTGATCCTTTGTTTCCAACCACCAGTAATTATCAATGTATCCTGATTGCATGTTTGATTAATTTCAGACTGCAGAAGTTGGTAAAAGTCTTCAATTTTTTCATCTTTGTCATTAGTGGCTTGTTCATAAATTCAAATAATAGTAATAACTGGTCTTCCTTGTAGGTGTGTGGATATTATCCTATCACTGACAGCACCGTACTTCAGGATAGATCTTGAAATTTTCTTTTTGATGATGAATGTGACACCATTTCTCTTTAATGTGTCATTCCTAACATAGTTGACCATGTGATTGTCCAAATCAAAATGGCCAGTGCCAGTCCATTTCTAGGATATCATGTCTAGGATATTGATGTTTACCCATTCCAATTCATTTTTTATGATATCCAGTTTTCCTAGATTCATACTTGTACATTCCACGTTTCAATTATTAATGGATGTTTGCAGCTGTTTCTTCTCCTTTTGAGTTGTGCCACATCAGCAAATAAAGGTCCCAAAAGTTTTATTCCATCAACATCATTAAGGTTGATTCTACTTTGAGGAGGTAGCTCTTCCCTAGTTGTATTTTGAGTGCCTTCTAACCTGAGCAGCTCATCTTCTAGCACTACATCAGACAATGTTCTACTGCTATTAATAAGGTTTTTACTGTCCATTGCTTTCACAAGTAGATTGATAGGTCCTTCTTCCTAGCCTTTCTTATTCTGGAAGCTCCTCTGAAAGCAGCCCGCCATGAGTGAGCCTGCTGGTATTTGAAATACCAATGGTATAGCTTCCAGCATCTCCACAACACAGAACCACCACAGTACAACAAACTGACAGCTAAGTGGTGGGTATATATACACATAATGATTTTTACAGGGTATTAAGACAGCTGCTAACCAAGAGGTGAGCAGTTCAAATCCACCAGGCACTCCTTGGAAACTCTATGGGGCAGTTCTACTCTGTTCTATAGGGTCGCTATGAGTCGGAATCAACTCGACTGCAGTGGGTTTGGTATTAAGCAGAAGTAATCATCAGCAATTCATTTTGTATTCAGACTTTCAGAACTTTGCTCAAAGTGAAATTATTTTATATACAGATCCAAGAAAATTAGAATTAGCAACCACACTTGTGTTTTATGGTGATAAAATTCACTGTACTCTGTCCTTATGATATTATGTTTCAATTTGAATCATTTAACATGGAAAAAGTATCCTAAGCTTCTACAGGTTTTTAAAATTTCTTGATGATGAATAAAAAAGCACTAAAGGCTCTTATTTACATGGGTTTTTGTGGTATCCAGATCTAGATTGTACTTCTTACTTTGCAGGAAAAAAGAAAAAAAAAGTATATCATTTCATAGTTTGCATATTTTGATTATGTATCAATTTAATCTTGTTTCTATTAGTGTTCCCAAAAGACAAGGTAAGATCTAGTCAATGAGCCAAAACTTGACAAGTTAGATAAAATGCAATTAAATACCTTTCTTAATCAAGAATTATTCTGACTTTTCTTATCCATTTTTTGGAACAACATACATTTTATTTTACTTTGGACACCAAGTCGCATTGTCCCTGACTAAAAGTGAACTTAATCAGTTTGCTGTGGATAGCCATACCTGTGATCATCATGCCAGAACACACTTCAGGGGGCCTCAGAAAATCATGTCTAATATTAACTGTCAAATACCATAAAAAATAATGTTTGAGTGGGGTATGGCATTAAGGATTGCTTGTTCCTGAAACTTTACAGTACCCATTGATTTTGAAAATTTATGTATATTTAAGTACTGATTTAGATGAAATGAATTAGAATTACCTGGCTGATTTGATTAATGCAGAGAGTTGGTAGCTTTTCTGCTTTTATTAAATATTCTATGTAGATCTTAGTATTCTAAGTAAATACACTTTTGAAAAGTAAAAAAGTAAATACATTTAAATTATACTGATCAATCAAAAATGACCAATTAAACAGAAATACACAGATCATTTTGGCGTTTTGAAGGAATAGAAAGATACAGAATTTAACAATAACATTACCGTTTATTGAGAACAGTGCTAGGAACTTTACCATCATTATTTCACTTGAGTATCAAAGAGTCCTACAATATGAATATTGTTATTATAAAAAATTCCTGGAGAAGGGAATCATGCTTGGTAAGATAGAGGGTCAGTGAAGAAGAGGAAGACTCTCCAAGAGATGGATTGGACACAGTGGCTGCAAAGATGTGTTCAAACAAAGCAATGATTGTGAGGATGGCACACGGCCGAGCAGTGTATCATTCTCTTATACTTAGGATCCGTATGAGTCAGAATCAACTGATCGGCACCTAAAAACAACAGCAATATTATAAAGAAACCAAAGTCAAATCCATTTGATCTAACTTCAAGTGGGAATCAGCACACTTTCAACTGGATTATTGTAATATTCTCCTATTTGCTCTTCTTTATCGTTATTCTCCTACATAGCAACCAGACTTATCATACGAGTTCTAATATAAAACCAAGGAACATTTAAAGCTGTTATAGTTTCTAAGGTCGACACTAACATCACTGGTATGAATTCAACTCAGAATTATTGTTCATTTCAAATGAAACGTGTTTTTCTTCTTAAAATCTCATCATGTGCTATGAAGTTCTTGCTTATTTGATTATCAATTTATTCTTACTATAGTTTATAGTATATTTTAAGGATCCCTGATGGTACAGTGATTAAGTGCTCAGCTATTAACTGAAAGGTCAATGGTTCAAACCCACCAGCTGCTGTGCAGGATAAAGATGTAGCAGTCTACTTCCCTGTAAAGATTACAGCCTTGGAAACCCAATCAGGAAGTTCTACTCTGTCCTATAGGGTCACTATGAGTTGAAATTGACTTGATGGTTTGGTTTGGATTCATAGTATACTTTATTATTATTATTTTTATTGTGCTTTAAGTGAAAGTTTACAAATCAGGTCAGTCTCTCATACAAAAATTCACATACACCTTGCTATACTCTCCTAATTGCTCTTCCTCTGATAAGATAGCACAGTACTTCCCTCCCCTCTCTCTCCTTGTGTACATTTGGGTAGCTTCTGGACACCTCTGTCCTCTCATCTCCCCTCCAGGCAAGTGATGCCAAGATAGTCTCATGTGTCTACTTGATCCAAGAAGCTTGTTCTTCACCAGTCTCATTTTCCATCCCCTATTCCAGTCCAATCCCTGTCTGAGGAGTTGGCTTTGGGAATGATTCCTGCCCTGGGGTAACAGAAGGTCTGGGGTCCATGGCCTCCGGGGTTCCTCCAGTCCCTGTCTGACCATTAAGTCTGGTCTTCTTACGAGATTTTGGCTTCTGCATCCCACTGCTCTCTTGCTCCCTCAGGGTTTCTCTGTTGAGTTCCCTGTCAGGACAGTCATCGGTTGTGGCTAGGTACCATCTAGCTCTTCTGGTCTCAGGCTAATGTAGTCTCTGGTTTATGTGGCCCTTTTTGTCTCTTAGGCTCATAATTATTTTGTGCCTTTGATGTTCTTCATTCTTCTTTGTTCCAGGTGGGTTGAGGCTCATTGATGTATCTTAGATGGCCACTTGTTAGCATTTAAGACTGCAGACTTCATTCTCCAAAGTGGGATGCAGAATGTTTTCTTAACAGATTTTATTATGCCTATTGACTTTTTTATTGACTTAGATGTCCCCTGAAACCACAGTCCCCAGACCCCTGCCCCTGCTACGTTGGCCTTGGAAGCATTCATTTTATTCAGGAAACTTCTTTGCTTTTGGTTTAGTCCAATTGTGCTGACCTCCCCTGTATTGTGTGCTGTCTTTCCCTTCACCTAAAATAAAACTTATCTACTATCTAATTAGTGAATAACCCCTCCCTCCCTCACGTTCTACCTGCCTCATAACCATCAAAGAGTGTTTTCTTCTCTGCTTAAACTGTTTCTCCAGTTCTTATAATAGTGGTCTTATGCAATATTTGTTCTTTTGCAACTGACTAATTTCACTCAACATAATGCCTTCCAGGTTCCTCCATGTTATGAAATGTTTCACAGATTCCTCACTGTTCTTTATCGATGTGTGGTATGCCATTGCATGAATATACCATAGTTTATTTATCCATTCATCCATTGATGGGCACCTTGGTTGCTTCCAACTTTTTGCTATTGTAAACAGTGCTGCCATGAACATAGGTGTGCATATATCTTTTCGTATAAAGGATCTTATTTCTCTAGGATATATTCCAAGGAGGGGGATTGCTGGATCATATTTCTAGTTTTTTAAGGAAGCTCCAAATCGATTTCCAAAGTGGTTGTACCATTTTGCATTCCCACCAGCTGTGTATAAGTGCTCCAACCTCTCCACAACCTCTCCACAGCCACTCCAACATTTATTATTTTGTGTTTTTTGGATTAATGCCAGCCTTGTTGGAGTGAGATGGAATCTTATTGTAGTTTTGATTTGCATTTCTCTAATGGCTAATAATCGAGAGCATTTCCTCATGTATCCGTTAGCTGCCTGAATGTCTTCTTTAGTGAAGTGCCTGTTCATACTTTGTCTATTTTTTAATTGGGTTATTTGTCATTTTGATGTTGAGTTTTAGCAGAATCATGTAGATTTTAGAGATTAGGCAGTGGTCGGAGATGTCATAGCCGAAAACTTTTTCCCAGTCTGTAGGTGGTCTTTTTACTCTTTTGGTGAAGCCTTTGGATGAGCATACATGCTTGATTTTTAGGAGCTCCCAGTTATCTGGCTTCTCTGTGGTATTTTTAGTAATGTTTTGTATTCTGTTTATGCTGTGTATTAGGGCTCCTAATGTTGTCCCTATTTTTTCTTCCATTATCTTTATCATTTTAGATTTTATGTTTAGGTCTTTGATCCATTTTGAGTTAGGTTTTTATGCATGGTGTGAGGTATAGGCCGTGTTTCATTTTTTTACGGATGGATACCCAGTTATGCCAGCACCATTTGTTAAACAGACTGTCTTTTCCCCAATTAACTGACACTGGGCCTTGTCAAATATCAACTGCTCATATGTGGATGGATTTATGTCTGGATTCTCAATTCTGTTCTATTGGTCAATGTGTCTGTTGTTGTACCATATGTACTTTAGAAGTAAATATTGCAAAAACAATTTAGCTGAGGATAAAAAGTGATAGATTAAAACAAAAAGCTTGGTTTTTTAGCAACAATACATTTAGTTAACATAATTGGCCTGTCCAGTTACATTCATGTAAACTTTTCAAATCAGCCCTTTTGGACAGTGAATAAAAAGAAAAACTTCTGTAAGTCAGATAAAATAGAGACTATGATTCCTTTCTTCCTTTCTGTGATGACATTAACCATTAACCATCCAACCTCAAACACTATCATCTCTACAGGAGAGAGGAAAACGCAAAAACAAGAACAATCAAACTAAAAATGTGTCACACAATTTCTCCCTTGATTATATTTTAATCTTTCTCCTGGGTATCTGTTCCTGAAAGTTGAATTAATCATATACTAAAGTTAATGATATGTTAGCATTCTTAGTCTGTTCCTGTTCCCTTTTTCATTGTTGTTATAATTTGTTATTTTCCCTTTTATCTGTATCTCTATTCCCATTCTCTCAAAGCACCAAAATTTTCATCTATCTTTTAATATTGATGTACTCTTTTAAGATAAGTATAGTTTCTTTGTGTATGTCTTTTTCAAACATTCATAATGTTATTGTGTCAGCCTTCTGTTTTCTACTTGTAAGATTTACTATTTTACTCTCTATACAGAAAATATACATTTCATTGTTTTTTAGATTTATTTTCTCTAGAGAACCCTGACTAAGACATATATTAGGACTTCATTACTTGTTTTCATGTTTGTTTATATTTGAAAATAAAGTCAAGGAGTTAGGGTTTTATTTCTCAAGTAATTTGAAACTACAAAAAGATTTTCGAATTGCTTATGAAATGATAATGCTATTCAACAGGATAAGTCTGAGAAATATTTTTCATGTCTGGAGAGTGATTTTAACAGGAAAACATGTAATAGCCTCCACAAAGATTCCAAAAAACATGTATAAAACAAATTTAAAAAATTTTTTTATTCATATATTTTTGAGCAAGTATATCTCCTACTAAGAATAAATCTTAAAAATTTACAGAAAAGGAAATCCATTGTGGTTTTCATAAGACTAGGGCTATTCTACATTTGTGACTTGTAACACAGGTTGAAACCGAGGTTGAAACTGTGGGGAAACAAATCAGGTTTGGGGAAATGGGCAGTTGACAGTTGCTTTAAAATGGCTGGAAAACGTGAAGCAGTGAGGTTTTTCAAAAAAATTGTTTACTGGGAGTCTTGTGCTCTTTTGTTTCCAAGACAGATTGTGTCAAGGGGTTGGCTCTTGCTTGTTTTGCAAGCTACATTTCTACTTCTTAGTGTAGTATGTCCAATTCTCATTTCTCTAACAAAAACTTGCTTAAGTGTTCTTAAGGCTGGTTCATCCAAAGAACATGACGGTTTCAGGTCTTTTCTGATATTTAAAGACATATTGAAACATCTGTTTGAAACATCATTGTATCTTCTGACAGATTAGATCCACAAGTAGATATTGTATAGTACAAGCACCCAAAGATAATTTTTACAGAATTTTCATTTAATCTATATAAAAACTGCCTCTGATAGGTATATTTGGATGCTCATCCAATTCTATTAATTGTTCATAAAAAATAATATTGTAATTCATTTACAGCCAAACCCATTGCCATTGAGTTAATTCCAACTCATAGCAACCCTATAGGACAGAGAAGAACTGCCCCATACAGTTTACAAGGAATGCCTGGTGGATTCAAACTGCCGACCTTTTTTTGGTTAGCAGCCGTAGTTCTTAACTACTATGCTACCAGGGTTTCCTCATTCACAGCAGATTAGTATTATTTGGATTACATTTGCTTTGCAAAACTTCACCTATGACTTTAGAGATGCTATATATTTATTAGTAGAGTATAGTTAAATGAAATTAATATACATATTTTAATATGCATAAATACCCATACATAAGTTTTAAATAGTTAATACATATATTCAATACTTATAAATTATAATATTTATATCATATACTTATGATACAGGTTAAAGAATATATCATATTTACGTTGTGGTTTATATACTCTGGTATGTTATATAATTTGAATAAGAAGCTAAATATTTTGACTCTGAAGATTTTTTTCTTCAGCAAGTTGCAAACTATAACTAAACAGTTTTTGATCAATGAATGCTATCCACATTATTTTTATAGATGATTGCTTTATTTAATATCAGCATAATGAGGACCAAAACAATCTTTTTGAAATAAAGTTTAAAAGTAATGTTTAGTAGTTTACTGTTCCTTTAGTGCATATTTGTCACTTCTTCCTCTGATTTCTGATATCGCTTTATTCTTACCTCTGAGATGTATTCACACTTTGATTTTAGAACTGATCATATAGTATTTTTTGTTTGTTTGTTTAAGACAAATCTACCTCCATCATGAAATTATGAGTTTTTAACATAAGAGTATGGTATTTTAGTTTTCTTTATATACTTACATCTCAAAGTCAAAGGCACAGCATTTTGATCACTTATGCATGTAAAGGACTTTTTTCTTTTCATAAGCTATCTGCTTTGATCCTTATGAGATTCTTGAAATTTGTTTAGATGTAAAAACTGAAAATCACAGAAAGTAAATAACTCATCCCCAAAGGGTTTTTTTTTTAATTCCCAAAGATGGGTCTAGCCAGTGATGGAGTAATAGTTCAGAGCTAGGTCTCTACGTGAACCTGGTTTCATTTCATTATACCACAGATCTGTCTGTAATCTGTAAAAGATAACAAAGATTTCAATGTGTGTCAACTAGTCTGCAGGTGAAAAAATGTATAGATCAAGTGGCTCCTGTTTTCAGAGTGGTTTACATACACTGAAATCTTTGCTATCCTTTACAAATTGAGGATTTTGTAAGCTATAATTATAACCAATGCAAAAAACCTGATTTCTGGTTTCTTTTAAAAGAAAATTGGCAGAGCTGGCCAACTGGAGTCACAATAGCATAGCAGCATTGCTTCCATGCTTAGAATGCAGTACATGTCTAAAATGGAGGGCCATAACAGTTGATCACCTTTTGATCAGGAAGTTGTTTTTTCTAATATCTTACCTGCTTCATTCACTCAAATTGACTTCCTGGCCACTGCAGACATTTGCATGTATGACACCATGGTAATAATCTACATATTTTTGTAAAAAAAAAAAAAGAATAAAAAACAAAAAAGGTAAATGCCTAAGGGAAAGAAGAGAAAAGAAGAAGGAAGGAAGGAAGAAAAGGAAAAAAGACAGAGGAGGAAGAAATAGAAAGAAAGGAAGTAAGAAAAGGTGAGACAGGGAGAGAGAAAGAAAGACAACTTCTCTTTTGATTTCACTTAAAAAAAACTCAAAAATTTCTAGTTTAAAAGTTTCCTATAGTAATTGTCTTAATATTCTTTTAATATAATTTATTTTTGTCTCCTTATTAATGCTTTATAATCCTCTGAATTAGCTTTGATGTTTTGGTATTATTTTGCAGGCCTTTCCACAAATGTGCAAACTTTGTCATCCTAAACGCCCATGGAACAATGGAACAATATAATACGAGATAACTGGAGGGTTACTGTACTAGTTGTTAAAATGTAAAAGAAAAACTTAATGAAACAAACATGTTTTATACCATGAGTTCTGAGACTGTGCCTCACTTTTTATCCTTTGTCTAGTTTTTCATTCCCTGGCATACTCATGAGCCACTCAATAAAAAGACATCCCTTTGAAGAGAACAGAAATGATGATTTTATAGTGAGAGATCAAAAACCATTTTGTATGAAAGAAAGGAGAAAGATGTAACAGCTGTGCAATAAACACAAATAAATACAAAGCTAATTTGGGTCAGAAAATTTGGACAATGAAGACCTCACCCACTGGAAAATTGAAAGATATGAACTGTTATAGGCCCTGTCCTAGATATTTGTTTTATTCTTGTTGTGTCCTAGAAGGATAATGGGAGGCAACTTGTGATATTTATGTACTATAATCTCATAATACAAGTAAGTAAAATGATTGGTAATGCCTTTTACACGATGTAAACAAAAACAAATGAAACTAAAATGCAACAGGCAGAGAACACTCATTGGAAAACAAGATCTTTCAAAAGACTTTGGCAGTATTTAAGGGAAGCTAACCAATTTAAAGTAAATAATTTAAGAAGAGTATTATAAAAGGGAAAATAACCATCTCATATTTATGCTTGCAGCATAATGAACTGAAAAACACAATAAAGCAAATACATTAGATTAGCATAATTTTATTTCAGTATTCAAATTTATAAGTTGGAAATTGATTTTGTTTCAATTGCCGCATTCACCGTGGGTTTTTTTTTTTTTTTCAAATCTATGCTTGTGTTTAAATCTGGTACTGTTTTTTCTTTTTGCTGGATATTTACAATGTCTAAGGTTGTGACTAGATGCAGCCTTTTAAGTTTTCTATGATTGAAAAGATGACTCATAATCACATTTGGAAAATGTAAACAATAGATTTATTTTCCTTACTTAAGAATAAAATTTGGGTTTTATTTCACACCAAAACACTGTGTTTGGCTAAAACATCCAACTTTGTGTAGAATTGTTGATCTACATAATCTTAATAACAATTGCATTTATTATCAATCATTATTTGACCCAAATTCCACTAGAAGGAAGATGGAGTTTTTAATTTACAAAACTAGATTTTCCTTGCACTCTCACAGTCAAGCACTGAATCCTTCCACATGAAGATAAAAACTATGAATTTTCTCTTTCTAATATTTGGATTTCAGAGAAAATTAGGCATACTGATTCTGAAAGAAAAATTTCTCCAATAATGCTAAAACCAAAAAAAAAAAAAAGAACAAATTCATTGCCATTGAGTCAATTCCAACCCATGGAAATCCTATGTGTGACAGAATAGGGTTTTCTTGGCTGTACTGTTTTAGAAAACAGATCACTAGGGCTTTCTTTCATGGGTTCAAACTGTCAACCTTTAGGTTGGTAGTCAACAGCAAATTGTTCGCACCATCGAGGGACATTCACACAATGATAGGCATACAACATTGTTTTTTTAAAACTAGGCTATTAGTAAATCATAAAAAATCAAGTAAACAGAAGATTTAATATCTAGGTACCCCTTTTTTTTTCTTATGATCTCACGTTGACACCAACAATTAAATTGGAAAATGTTGCACAGTTAAATTATAATATTTAATACATATTTCTACAGACCCATCTAGCATGCTGTCTTACAAAAATAAATATGAATTACATACATTAGTTGAAAATCTACTATTAAGGATCGTGTTCTAAATACTAAGTATCCAACAAATATCTTAATAATAAATAATGAAAAATGTCGTAAATATTATATCAAAAAAAATTGCCGTTGGGTTGATTCTGACTCATAGTGACACTATAGGACAGAGTAAAACTGCCCCACAGAGTTTCCAAGGTGTGCTTGGTGGATTTGAACTGCAGACCTTTTGGTTAGCAGCCGTGGCACTTAAGTACTATGTCACCAGGGTTATATACTCTATGTGACTGTCATATTGATCTGCAACACTACAATTTAACAATAAAAAAAAGATGATATATACATTCTATATAATTTAAATATTTTACTTGCTTTCTTTTGCCAAATTCCCTCTGATTTAATGTGGTAGTGGTAAATTTTCGTGTTCTTTAATGGTAAAATTTTAAGTGCTTTCTCAGCTCAAGTAAATTTCTAGAATGCATTTTTTTTTTAATTCCAGTTTGTGTGCGTCTTAATTAGATGACTAGAGTTTCAGAGAAGAGGAGGAATGGTATAGGCTGTTAAGTTAAAATTAGCTCAAGTAAATACAGTTTTCGAGAAAAAAATAATTAGCTCCTGTAATTGATAGATACCAGAGTCATTTGACATTTAAAACTCTAGGCTAGTCACAAAAAAGATATGTTAATCAGATCAATGAAAGAATCTCCTCTGTAATAGCTAATGATTGTTAATATTTACTAAATCCTTAAAATGTTTCAGACACAATGCTGTTCAGCTTGTAGGGTAATTTATCTGTTTGATTCACTCATGCGTGTGCTTATTCTAGAATAGTTCCTGGTAGATAGCAAGTAGTCTATAAATATTTGCTGAATGCAGTATTTTTTTTTTAATTTCCGTATCTCAAACTGACTCCTTCATTCCTTGCTTTACAAACAAAATGTGCTATTACATTTTTAAAAGTTGTTAGTTTTATTGTATGTATCGTCTATAATCTTAAAAAGGATTTTGAACAATCCAATAAATAGCTAATAAGTGAAGGTACTTGAATGGAATGAAAGCATGTAAAACTTTTCATAGGTTTTTGTTACATTTTATTTATAATCATGTGTATGAATATGTTTATTTCTGCTAATCTAATCGCTTACTGGTATCCCTTACTGTAATATAAAATAACTAAGGAAATAGGGAGTAATAAAACCATTAAACCAATAAACCTAAAAGCAAATAAAACTATAATTGCTTTCATCATAACTCACATAACTCCCAAGATTATACTGTCGGATTCTGGCTTAAATATACTAACCAGATAAGCATGATTTCTCCTGGTGGCGAAAAAAAAAGGTAACAGAAATAACTTTTTTTTTTTATCCTTTAAGATCTTAGCTAGAAATCCTATTTGAACTAAAAATGACAATATCTTTGAGAACAGGTGCTATTTTAATTTCATTGCACTTTGAAGCAAACTTTTGTCAAATTCCTTGTATTCACACCTTCCTCCCCTAGCTAAGATTTCCTACTCACATCCGTGTAAGAGTCAACACTATGTTTGACACCCTTCCCCATATGCAAAGCTGGTTGAACCAAAGGAGATACAACACTAGAGACACTCAAACCATTGACTCATCATATTTTTTTCTCTTTTCATGACTTACAAAACATGCAACTGGACGCACTTCACATGAAAAGTATTTGAAAGTTAGGTTTAGCACATATACTTCTTTAGATGAAAAAAATGCACATTTTTAAGAAGGATTGGTGACATAGGGAAATAAGATGAGAGGCCATGAAGCATTTACTAAAATATAGCACCCTTGGTTCCTGATAGTTTAATGTTTAGTTTAATACTTTCTTTGCCCTGACTGTTTTTTCCCTCTTGTTGCTTCAATTTTGGGTAAACAAGTATTTATTTACATAAATGTCCACATTTATTCAAAATAAATTGAAAGGTTGTACTTTGCAACAACTATGCCTTATTGAGAGCCATGTTGAGCCCTGGTAAACAGCCGAAATATGAACAAGACCTGTGCTCTTTCCTCAAACACTTGCAGGTAATTTTCTATAAAGTGGATAAGAGTAGGTGCAAGAAGTTCACACAAAGTTTTGAAAAAGACTCCATATAATAATGTCTAAGCAAAACGAGCATCAACAACATATTTTTGGAGCAGAGGACAAGAGGTAAAAGCAGTAAAAACTCAGAAAATGATGGTAAATTATAAATTAAACTGGAATCATGATAACTAAGAAACAGAGATAGGAACGTCCTTTTGAAGTTAAAAATATATGTGAGTACTGACTCCAATGAGGGGAATTTCAAGGAATAGTGAATATTTAATAGCACTTAAAATTTTTTTTTTTTTTTTTTAGAATATAAGGTTAATATCACTAAAAAGCTTGCACAGAGACTATCTACATGCCAGAGTGTGGTAGTGCTGGGATGCTAGCCTAAGAAAACAGGACCTAATATAATCGAAAACAGGGCTACTATTATGTGTCAGGGTTGTAGTTCTGCTGTCATAAATTTAAAACAACACAAATTTATTATCTTACAGCTCTGAAGTTTGTAAGTCCAAAATCAATTTCACTGTGTTAAAATCAAGGTGTTGGCAAGTATGTGTTCCTCCAGGAGGCTGTAGGGGACATTTTGTTTCCTAGCCTTTTCCAGATTCAAGAGACTACCTATATTCCTTGGCTAGTGGACCATTTCTCCATTTTCAAAGCCAGGAATGTAACATTTTTTCTTGTCTCTGACCTCTGATTCAGTCCTTAATCTCTCTCTGACTTATCGTTTTCCTTCCTTTTCATACAGTCCCTTGTGATTACATTGGGCCCACCAAGATAATTCAGGATAATATCCCTATCTCAAGAACCTTAACTTAATCACATCTGTAAAGCCCCCTTTAACATGTAAGGTAACATATTCACTGGTTGTGGGAATTAGGATGTGGCCACTCCTGGGAAACCATCATACAGCCTACCCACAAGAGATCATGCTCTGTCAGGGAGATAATATAGAATATATTTTAGACAGGCTAATAGAGAAATCGGAAACCCTGGTGGCACACTGGTTAGTGCTATGGCTGCTAACCAAAAGGTCAGCAGTTAAAATCCACCAGAAACTCTACGGGGCAGTTCTACTCTGTCCTATAGAGTCAATATGACTTGGAATTGACTCAACAGCAACAGGTTTGGTTTTTGGTTTTTAACAGAGAAATCGAGAACATATGCTTTGACATAAAAGATATTTAGAATGGCACACCAGTGTTGCCAGTGTCTAGCTAGGTGATCCTAAACAAGTTATATAACGCCTTGGAATCTTAGTTTTTTTCATATATGTAATTGAAAAATTTTTTCAACTTGAAAATGATTACAAGATACATATTTGATGCATACTACACGTACACGCATGTACGTGTGTGTGTGAGTGTGTGTGCATATCAAGGACTTAGTATACACCTGGTGCATAGTTAATATTTAATAAATGATGACAACTGTACAGAAGAGAATGGTTATGATAATAAGAGTGTCTCTACTCATAAAGATCTTAAGGCATGTATATTGTGGGAGTTAAAAATAAAGGACAACAATAACAAAATTAATAAGAGAGAACCTCATAACACATTACACTCAAAAAATATAACCCTAATTCATTGAATATCTTAAGGGGAAAAATTACAACTTAAAACAATCAAATTTAGAATATAGGAAACTATCTTTAATATAGGAAATCTTGATGGGTAGTGGTTAAGAGCTATGGCTACTAACCAAAAGGTCAGTAGTTCAAATCCACCAGGCACTCCTTGAAAACTCTCTGGGGCTATTCCACTCTGTGCTATAGGGTCGCTATGAGTGGGAATCGACTCCATGGCAATGGGTTTGGTTTTAGTTTATCTTTAATATGCTGTTAGGTTCCCACTCATAGTGACCCTATAGGACAGAGTAGAACTGCTCCATAGGGTTTCCAAGGGGCAGTTGGTGAATTTAAACGGCCGACCTTTTGGTTAGCAGTCGAGTTCTTAACCAGTATGCCACCAGGGCTCCATCTTTAATGTAGGAAGATATATATCCTATATCAGAAAAGGGAAAGTTTTCAGACAAAACTCTAAGTGCAGAAATCATAAAGGTAAAGATGTATAAATATATTAAGAAAAAAAACCACTGGCGATGCTATATTTTGATTTAGAATATAGATATAGATGATAATAGAGATATAGATAGATGGATACCTCAGACATCAAATAAATTCAGTTAGTTTTCCTCTAGGGAGTGAGATAAATAAAAGGATACTGTAAAGTCTGTTTCCTTTTTACAGATAATGAGGCACATATGACAGAAACTTGACCTTTGTTAATTTTCTGTTGTGGGTTACATGGGTATTAATTTACTGTCATTTGTTTTATGTCTTTTCAAAAATGATGAAATAACACACAAAAGGTAATCTGCAAAAACCTGCCTAGACTTATTTTATTATTATTTTTTAACTACAATTTCTTCAGTACTTGGGATATAAGGATAAAAAAAGTGATCATTATTACATTTTATAGCCTTAGTTATAATGGCTGAGAAAATGTAGTTTGAATATTATGTGTTTGCTCACTTAACAATAGTAAAGAAAATTTCTGCATAATACGTACAGATCATAAATAATGCATATAGAACTGCTTCATACCTTATGCTTATTTTATAAATTAATATTAAGCTGCTCAAACATAAAAAATTACAGGCTCGAGGGCCAAGATGGCGGACTAGGTAGACGCTACCTCAGATCTCTCTTGCAACAAAGACTCGGAAAAACAAGTGAATTGATCACATACATAACAATCTACGAACCCTGAACAACAAACACAGATTTAGAGACAGAAAACGAACAAATACGGGGAAGCAGCAACTGATTTTGGAGCTGGGAGGGCAGCGTCCCAGCTGGGGAACCTTAGCGCCGGGCTTTTGACTGGGCGCTGTCAAGGCACAAGCACGGGGCGCAGCCCTACTCCCCTGAACTAACCCTGGGGGGGGGCCCAGCCGGTCCGCGGGGCGGCGTGGCAACGTGGCTGGAGGGGTGAGAAGTCCCCGGGAGGCAGCGACTGATTTTGGATCCGGGAGTGCAGCATCCCAGCAGGGGAACCTTGACACTGGGCTTTGGATCGGCAGTGGAGGATCTGACCGCGGCTTCAGCGGGACAGATCCCAGGGGGCAATCTCCACACAGCCAACACACATAGGCGACACGCCCCTCGGGAAACTCAGAATAGTCATTCCAAGCAAGACAAGCAACTCTGGCTATATTCCGAGGTGCGGTGCTACTCTCCTATCTCTCTGATCCTTCCCCACCCTCCCCAGGCGGCTTCATTAACATTGGAATTTCCTGAGCCAGAGGGAGAACGGCTTCGACTCCACGGCAGCTTTGCTTTCCTCCCCCCCACCTTTTTTTTTCTTTTGGTCTTTTCCTAACCCACTCTTCCGGCCTGAAAGAAGGAACCACAAAAATCCCAGGGACCAAAAATCCATCCCTAATTGGACTAAAAACACAGAACCAGCTACAGCCAAGCATATATGATCCAAATCTCGGACTTTCATCCTTACAGGAAACAAGGTGGCAGTTATAATCCAAAGGCAGTTCTGATAGGGATCTGACTGCATTTTTTTTTAGCGGATTTTCTGGAAAAACAAGATTCCCAGTGATGGCTCGGAGACAGCAGTCGATACCAAACCACATAAAGAAGCAGACCATGACAGCTTCTACAACCCCCCAAACAAAAGATTCAAAATCTTTCCCAAATGAAGATACAATCCTGGAATTATCAGATACACAATATAAAAAACTAATTTACAGAATGCTTCAAGACATCAGAAATGAAATAAAGCAAACTGCAGAAAAAGCCAAGGAACACGCTGATAAAACAGTTGAACTCAAAAAGATTATTCAAGAACATAGTGGAAAAATTAATAAGTTGCAAGAATCCATAGAGAGACAGCATGTAGAAATCCAAAAGATTAACAATAAAATTACAGAATTAGACAACGCAATAGCAAGTCAGAGGAGCAGACTCGAGCAATTAGAATGCAGACTGGGAAATCTGGAGGACCAGGGAATTAACACCAACATAGCTGAAAAAAAATCAGATAAAAGAATTAAAAAAAATAAAGAAACCCTAAGAATCATGTGGGACTCTATCAAGAAGGATAACTTGCGTGTGATTGAAGTCCCAGAACAGGGAGGGAGGACAGAAAACACAGAGAGAATAGTTGAATATCTGCTGACAGAAAACTTCCCTGACATCATGAAAGACGAAAGGATATCTATCCAAGATGCTCATCGAACCCCATTTAAGATTGATCCAAAATGAAAAACACCAAGACGTATTATCATCAAACTCGCCAAAGCCAAAGATAAATAGAAAATTTTAAAAGCAGCCAGGGAGAAAAGAAAGGTCATCTTCAAGGGAGAATCAATAAGAATAAGTTCAGACTACTCAGCACAAACCATGCAGGCAAGAAGGGAATAGGATGACATATACAGAGCACTGAAGGAGAAAAACTGCTAGCCAAGGATCATATATCCAGCAAAACTCTCTCTCAAAAATGAAGGCGAAATTAAGATATTTACAGATTAACACAAGTTTAGAGAATTTGCAAAAACCAAACCAAAGCTACAAGAAATACTAAAGGATATTGTTTGGTCAGAAAACCAATAATATCAGATACCAGCACAACACAAGGTCACAAAACAGAACATCCTGATATCAACTCAAATAGGGAAATCACAAAAACAAATTAAGATTAATTAAAAAAAAATGCTCATAACAAGCAATCACTGAAGTCAATATGTAAAAGATCACAATAATCAAAAAGAGGGACTAAATACAGGTGGCATAGAACTGCCATATGGAGAGTGATACAATGCGATATAGGACAATAGAAGTTAGGTTTTTACTTAGAAAAATAGGGGTAAATATTAAGGTAACCACAAAGAGGTATAACAACTCCATAACTCAAGATAAAAGCCAAGAAAAACTAACAACTCAACAAACATAAAGTCAAACACTACGAAAATGAGGATCTCACAATTTACTAAGAAAAACATCTCAGCACAAAAAAGTATATGGAAAAATGAAATTGTTAACAACACACATAAAAAGGCATCAAAATGACAACACTAAACACTTACTTATCTATAATTACACTGAATGTAAATGGACTAAATGCACCAATAAAGAGACAGAGAGTCTCGGACTGGATAAAGAAACATGATCCATCTATATGCTGCCTACAAGAGACACACCTTAGACTTAGAGACACAAACAAACTAAAACTCAAAGGATGGAAAAAATATATCAAGCAAACAATAAGCGAAAAAGAAGAGGAGTAGCAATATTAATTTCTGACAAAATAGACTTTAGACTTAAATCCACCAGAAAGGATAAAGAAGGACACTACATAATGATAAAAGGGACAATTGATCAGGAAGAGATAACCATATTAAATATTTATGCACCCAATGACAGGGCTGCAAGATACATAAATCAAATTTTAACAGAACTGAAAAGTGAGATAGACACCTCCACAATTATAGTAGGAGACTTCAACACACCACTTTCAGAGACGGACAGGACATTCAGTAAGAAGCTCAATAGAGACACGGAAGACCTAATTACAACAATCAACCAACTTGACTCATTGACTTATACAGAACTCTCCACCCAAATGCTGCAAACTATACTTTTTTTTTCTAGCACACATGGAACATTCTCTAGAATAGACCACATATTAGGTCATAAAACAAACCTTTGCGGAATCCAGAACATCGAAATATTACAAAGCATCTTCTCAGACCACAAGGCCATAAAAGTGGAAATCAATAACAGAAAAACTAGGGAAAAGAAATCAAATACTTGGAAAATGAACAATACCCTCCTGAAAAAAGACTGGGTTATAGAAGACATCAAGGAGGGAATAAGGAAATTCTTAGAAAGCAACGAGAATGAAAATACTTCCTATCAAAACCTGTGGGACACAGCAAAAGCAGTACTCAGAGGCCAATTTATATCGATAAATGCACACATACGAAAAGAAGAAAGAGCCAAAATCAGAGAACTGTCCCTACAACATGAACAAATAGAAAGTGAGCAACAAAAGAATCCATCAGGCACCAGAAGAAAACAAATAATAAAAATTAGAGCTGAACTAAATGAATTAGAGAACAGAAAAACAATTGAAAGAATTAACAAAGCCAAAAGCAGGTTCTTTGAAAAAATTAACAAAGTTGATAAACCATTGGCTAGACGGACTAAAGAAATATAGGAAAGGAAACAAATAACCCGAGTAAGAAACGAGAAGGGCCACATCACAACAGACACAACTGAAATTAAAAGAATCAGATTATTACGAAAAATTGCACTCTTACAAATTTGCAAACCTAGAAGAAATGGAGGAATTCCTGGAAAAACACTACGTACCTAAACTAACACATTCAGAAGTAGAACAACTAAATAGACCCATAACAAAAAAAGAGATTGAAACGGTAATCAAAAAACTCCCAACAAAAAAAAGCCCTGGCCCGGACGGCTTCACTGCAGAGTTCTACCAAACTTTCAGAGAAGAGTTAACACCACTACTACTAAAAGTATTTCAAAGCATAAAAAATGACGGAATACTACCCAACTCATTCTATGAAGCCACCATCTCCCTGATACCAAAACCAGGTAAAGACATTACAAAAAAAGAAAATTACAGACCTATATCCCTCATGAACATAGATGCAAAAATCCTCAACAAATTTCTAGCCAATAGAATTCAACAACATATCAAAAAAATAATTCACCACGATCAAGTGAGATTTATACCAGGTAAGCAAGGCTGGTTTAATATCAGAAAAACCATTAATGTAATCCACCACATAAATAAAACAAAAGACAAAAACCACATGATCTTATCAATTGATGCAGAAAAGGCATTTGACAAAGTCCAACACCGTTTTATGATAAAAACTCTCACCAAAATAGGAATTGAAGGAAAATTCCTCAACATAATAAAGGGCATCTATGCAAGGCCAACAGCCAACATCACTCTGAATGGAGAGAGCCCGAAAGCATTTCCCTTGAGAATGGGAACCAGACAAGGATGCCCTTTATCACCGCTCTTATTCAACATCGTGCTAGAAGTCCTAGCCAGGGCAATTAGGCTAGACAAAGAAACAAAGGGCATCCGGATTGGCAAGGAGGAAGTAAAATTATCTCTATTTGCAGAGGACATGATCTTATACACAGAAAACCCTAAGGAATCCTCCAGAAAACTACTGAAACTAATAGGAGAGTTTGGCAGAGTCTCAGGTTATAAGATAAACATACAAAAATCACTTGGATTCCTCTACATCAGCAAAAAGAACATCGAAGAGGAAATAACCAAATCAATACCATTCACAGTAGCCCCCAAGAAGATAAAATACTTAGGAATAAATCTTACCAAGGATGTAAAAGACCTATACAAAGAAAACTACAAAACTCTACTACAAGAAATTCAAAAGGACCTACTTAAGTGGAAAAACACATCTTGCTCATGGATAGGAAGACTTAACATAGTAAAAATGTCTATTCTACCAAAAGCCATCTCTACATACGATGTACTTCCGATCCAAATTCCAATGTCATTTTTTAAGGTGATAGAGAAACAAATCACCAACTTCATATAGAAGGGAAAGAAGCCTTGGATAAGTAAAGCATTACTGAAAAAGAAGAAGAAAGTGGGAGGCCTCGCTCTACCTGATTTCAGAACCTATTATACAGCCACAGTAGTCAAAACAGCCTGGTATTGGTACAACAACAGGCACATAGACCAGTGGAACAGAATTGAGAACCCAGATATAAATCCATCCACATATGAGCAGCTGATGTTTGACAAAGGCCCAGTGTCAGTTAATTGGGGAAAAGATAGTCTTTTTAACAAATGGTGCTGGCATAATTGGATATCCATTTGCAAAAAAATGAAACAGGACCCATACGTCACACCATGCACAAAAACTAACTCCAAGTGGATCAAAGACCTAAACATAAAGACCCAAACGATAAAGATCATGGAAGAAAAAATAGGGACAACGTTAGGAGCCCTAATACAAGGCATAAACAGAACACAAAACATTACCAAAAATGACGAAGAGAAACCTGATAACTGGGAGCTCCTAAAAATCAAACACCTACGCTCATCTACAGACTTCATCAAAAGAGTAAAAAGACCACCTACAGACTGGGAAAGAATTTTCAGCTATGACATGTCCGACCAGCACCTGATCTCTAAAATCTACATGATTCTGTCAAAACTCAACCACAAAAAGACAAACAACCCAATCAAAAAGTGGGCAAAGGATATGAACACACACTTCACTAAAGAAGATATTCAGGCAGCTAACAGATACATGAGAAAATGCTCTCGATCATTAGCCATTAGGGAAATGAAAATTAAAACTACCATGAGATTCCATCTCACTCCAACAAGGCTGGCATTAATCCAAAAAACACAAAATAATAAATGTTGGAGAGGCCGTGGAGAGATTGGAACTCTTATACACCGCTGGTGGGAATGTAAAATGGTACAACCACTTTGGAAATCTCTCTGGCGTTATCTTAAACAGTTAGAAATAGAACTACCTATACAACCCAGAAATCCCACTCCTCGGAATATACCCTAGAGAAACAAGAGCCTTCACACAAACAGATATATGCACACCCATGTTTATTACAGCTCTGTTTACAATAGCAAAAAGCTGGAAGGAACCAAGGTGTCCATCAACAGATGAATGGGTAAATAAATTGTGGTATATTCACACAATGGAATACTACGCATCGATAAAGAACAGTGACGAATCTGTCAAACATTTTGTAACATGGAGGAACCTGGAAGGCATTATGCTGAGCGAAATTAGTCAGAGGCAAAAGGACAAATATTATATAAGACCACTATTATAAGATCTTGAGAAATAGTATAAACTGAGAAGAACACATACTTTTGTGGTTACGAGGGGGGAAGGGAGGGAGAGAGGGAGAGGGTTTTTTATTGATGAATTAGTAGATAAGAACTGCTTTAGCTGAAGAGAAGGACAACACTCAATACATGGAAGGTCAGCTCAACTGGACTGAACCAAAAGCAAAGAAGTTTCCGGGATAAAATGAATGCTTCAAAGGTCAGCGGAGCAAGGGCGGGGGTTTGGGGCCCATGGTTTAAGGGGACTTCTAAGCCAATTGGCAAAATAATTCTATTATGAAAACATTCTGCATCCCACTTTGAAATGTGGCATCTGGGGTCTTAAATGCTAACAAGCGGCCAGCTAAGATGCATCAATTGGTCTCAACCCACCTGGAGCAAAGGAGAATGAAGAACACCAGGGTCACACGACAACTAAGAGCCCAAGAGACAGAAAGGGCCACATGAACCAGAGACCTACATCATCCTGAGACCAGAAGAACTAGTTCGTGCCCAGCCACAACCGATGACTGCCCTGACAGGGAGCACAACAGAGAACCCCTGAGGGAGCAGGAGATCAGTGGAATGCAGACTCCAAATTCTCATAAAAAGACCAGACTTAATGGTCTGACTGTGATTAGAGGAATCCCAGCGGTCATGGTCCCCAAACCTTCTGTTGGCACAGGACAGGAACCATTCCTGAAGACAACTCATCAGACATGGAAGGGACTGGACAGTGGGTAGGAGAGAGATGCTGATGAAGAGTGAGCTAATTATATCAGGTGGACACTTGAGGCTGTGTTGGCATCTCCTGTCTGGAGGGGGGATGGGAGGATAGAGAGAGTTGGAAGCTGGCAAAATTGTCACGAAAGGAGAGACTGGAAGGGCTGACTCATTAGGGGGAGAGCAAGTGGGAGTAAGGAGTAAGATGTATATAAACTTATATGTGACAGACTGACTTGATTTGTAAACGTTCACTTGAAGCTCAATAAAAGTTTATAAAAAAAAAATAAGAAAAGTTTTAAACACTAAGGACACAAGGTAATTATGAGCCCAAGAGAAAGAAAGGGCTACATGAAAAAAAAAAAAAAAATTACAGAATATACTCTCAAAATATTCAAAGCCCCTTATTTTTTCAGAAGAAAGAAACCAATAATACCCATATTTATTAAATACTATCTTTATAACTGTCTTAGCACACTTAAAAATGTGTCCTCCTTATGCTAGTTTATCATTTCCAAAAACAGAAGACATTTATTATACATTCTTTTACTCAATGGAAACCCTGGTGGCGTAGTAGTTAAGAGCTATGGCTGCTAACCAAAAAGTTGGTAGTTTGAATTCACCAGGCACTCCCTGAAAACCATACGGGGCAGCTCTACTCTGTCCTATAGACTTGCTATGAGTTGGAATTGATTTGATGGCAGTGGGGTTTTTGGTTTTTACTCAGTAAATAATCTACTGAAATAATAAATAGTAAAGGTTAATATTTCAGTTTTGAACTTTTAAAAATATGTAAATTATTTGTATTAGTATAATATGTGAATCATTTCTTTAATAATAAACTTGTATTACAGCAATTAAAACATACACGTAATACTTAAATAATGGTTTATTCTATCTATAAATATAAGCATTATTTTAATAACTTGGGTCTTTTTCTATTTGATCTGTAAAACTTTGAACACTGTCTTTTATACATTTGATATATATCACCTAAGACTTTTTTTCATAACTTGTTTAATCTTTTATCTATGTATCTTATAGATTGCATTGAATTTCTTAGACAATGTGGGAATGTATAATCATGGTCCCAAACAAATTGCTGGTTCTACTATTACCTTAGGCTTTTTGTTTGTTTGTTTTTGTTTTGCTCTTTAGTCCTATAAATGTATATGATACTTTCATTAAAAAAACAGACTGTGAAAATAGGCAGACAACTAGAAATTCCCAGCTACACTTTGAATAAATTGACATGTGCCTATAGTTCTCAGTTACTTCTCACTGGGTTAATTTTTTTTGACTCTCTGAATAACTTTCTTGATGCTTTCTAGATAAAACTAACACTCCTTTCCAAGGCATGTGAGGCTCTTAATGATTGATATTCCTTCTATCTCCACAGTTCCTCTTGATGAAAATTATTCATACATATGCTGTACTCCAGCTGTCTCTCAACAGATCACAGTTTCTCTTCCCTTATGCCCTCCTAAATGGACAGCTCCATATGATTCTCCTTAAACTCATGGCTTCTTTAATGGACTCATAGTTATTCCCATTATTATCTTTTGTATGTATTGTTTGTCCTGAACTCCCCAAGTGTATTAAATAATAGCCAATCCATTTATTTATTGTTTAGCCACGTAAGTAATGGCCAGTGCAAGCTTCAATTTTTTATATTTTCAATCCACTATGTCTCTAAAGACCAATAAACAACATCACGATAAACAGAGAAAATACTGAAGTTGTCGAGAATTTCATTTTACTTGAAACCACAATCAATGCCAGTGGAAGCAGCGGTCAAGAAATAAAAAAATGCATTGCACTGGGCAAATCTGCTGCAAAGAGCCTCTTTAAAGTGTTAAAAAGCAAAGATGTCACTTTGAGGACTAAGGTGTGCCTGACTCAAGTCATGGTATTTCTAATCTTATATGCGTGCAAAAGCTGGACAATGAATAAGGAAGACTGAAGAAGAATTGATGCCTTTCAATTACAGTGTTGGTGAAGAATATTGAATATAAATCGGACTGCCAGGAGAATGAACAGATCTGCCTTGGAAGTACAGCCAGAATGCTCCTTAGAGGTGAAGATGGCAAGACTCCATCTCACATATTTAGACATGATATCAGGAGGGACCAGTCCCTGGCAAAGGACATCATGCTTGGTAAAGTAGAGGGTCAATGAAAGAAAGGAAGACCCTCCTCAAGATGGATTGACACAGTTGCTGCAATGATGGGCTAAACCATAGCAATGATTGTGAGGATGGCCCAGGAACAGAAAGGGTTTCATTCTGTTGTACATAGGGTTGCTATGAGTCAGAAAAGACTTGATGGCACCAACAACATGCCTCTCATGTAGCCATCACTTTTTCCCTTCTGGTTGTTGGTTCCCAATAGTTCCTTTGCTCTTGCCATACTGAATAAAGTAATTAATTACTGAGTGCCCCATATCTAGGTTAAGAAAGAAATCTTTTAGCAGGAGTATTTCTTTAAGAATGAAATATCTTGAGGCACAGCCAAGATGGCGGAATAGACAGACACTTCTGGCGAGCCCTCTTTACAACAAAGACCCAAAAAACAAGTGAAACAAGTATTTCTGTGACAAGCTGGGGGCCCTGAGCTTCAAAAGCAAGCTTAGAAAATAAACTGAGGGGTAGGAGGAGGAAGAGACCATTCAGAAGCAAAGAGGAGTTACCAGGCCAGAATTGTGGGGAGTCCTCAGGCACCATTCCTGGAGTGGCAGTAACAAGCTGGTACTAACGTTCAGCTGCAGTATCCTCAGGGAGAAGCAGCCAGCCGCACAACCTACTCACACCTCCGGAACCTGAGAACGGCGCTCTCGGCAAAAGCTAAGTACTTGCATATATTTTAACATGCCCCCCCCCAAGCTGGCATCAGTGGCTGAATTACCTGGGCCTGAGATAGGCCCTGTTGAGCACCTAGAGCCATCCTCCCAGCCTTGGTGAAGGAAAAAATTTGCAATTGGGGGAAAAGATAATTTGCCAGCTCCACCAGCCAGGCGAGCTCAAGACAGAAAAGGCTCCTGTCCAGGCATAAGCCATCCGTGGACTTTGAACACCTTTCCCTTCTGCATGGACCCATGTGGGCCTATTTCGGGAGAATAGGCCCATGTTGGCAGACTCCAATCATTTTGGCTGTGCAGTGGAGAGGTGGGTGTTTGATGTGTGATATTGCTTTACCTATTAAACAAGGTCCTCATCTGCCCACATCAGGGACCTAAGGACTGGTAGCTCCACTCAGGTCACCAGCCACCCGTGACGGGAGTCCAAAGATAACTGGTACCTCCCAGTCCTTACAACCAAGAACACTGGGTGTCCATGGTCCTTCTGCAGAACCCACGCACTTGCATGCTCTAGGGAACAGGGATGCGCTTTCCTCAGAGACACTTTGGGGTCATTTCTCAGCCCCCTGCCTTGTTCAGAGCATGACCCCTGCTGCAATCAGATACCGGTATATACGCCAAACACCCATGCTCATCTAAGACTTTAGGACAGAGCCTGTACCACACACTTGATGATCAGCTACCTGGAAACCTGAGCCGAATTCTTACAAGAAAACTGAATGGACTCCTACACTGATATACCTGATAACAGCTCTAGCCATTTGGGGACAGGACGTCAGAGCTCCAAAGGTGAAAATAATCAAGCCAGCTCACTCAAGCAACCCATAGGGGTATACCAAAACAAAACAAAGCAAGCAGCTACAACACAGTAAGCAAGCATAAACTAATACAATAACATATAGATGGCTCAGAGACATGAAAAAACAGACCATGATCACCTCAACAGGCTCTTAAAACAAAAAATCCAGGGATCTTCTAGATAAAAGTGCATTCCTGGAATTACCAGATGCAGAATACAAGAGTTTAATATACACAACCCTTCCAGACATCAGGAAGGAAATAAGGCAATACTCAGAACAAGCCAGGGAACACACAGATAAAGCAATTGAAGAAATTAGAAAGATTATTCAGGAACATAATGAAAAGTTTAATAAACTGGAAAAATCCATAGACATACAGCAATCAGAAATTCAGAAGATTAACAATAAAATTACAGAATTAGATAAGTAAATAGAAAGTCAGAGGAGCAGAACTGGGCAAGTAGAAGCTAAAATTTCTGAACTCAAAGATAAATCACTTGGCACTAACATATTTGAAGAAAAATCAGATAAAAGAATTTTAAAAAATGAAGAAACCTTAAGAATCATGTGAGAATCTATCAAGACAAATAACCTACAAGTTACTGGAGTACCAGAGCAGGGAAGGATAACAGAAAATACAGAGAGAATTGTTGAAGATTAGTGGGCAGAAAACATCCCTGATATTGTGAAAGATAAGAGGATATCTACCCAAGTTGCTCATCGAAATCCATGTAAGGTAGATCTTAAAAGAAAGAAACCAAGACATATTATACTCAAACTTGCCAAAACCAAAGGTAAAGAGTGAATTATAAGAGCAGCAAGGGATAAACGAAAAGTCACCTACAAAGGAGAGACAATAAGAACAAGCTCAGACTACTCTTCAGAAACATGCAGGCAAGAAGGCAATGTGATGACATGTTTAAAAAATTGAAGGAAAATAATTGCCAGGCAATAATCATATACCCAGCAAAACTGTCTCTTAAATATGAAGGTGAAATTAAGACATTTCCAGATAAATGCAAGTTGAGGGAATCCGTAAAAACCAAACCAAAACTACAAGAAATACTAAAGGGAGTCCTTTGGTTAGAAAATCAATAATATCAGGTACAGTTGAAGAAAATAATTACAGAGTGTGTTTGCTCATACGTAACTTTTTTTGTTTGTTTTTTCAGGGATGTAAGTAAAAGTAATACATATATGTGAAGTTATGGAGAAAACTTAGTTACGTTATAATTATGTGCTTGATCAATCAAACTTGTCTTGGAGGACATAGCCATTGGTAGTCATTAAGAAGACACCACTCTCAATCTGGTCTTGGCCTCTGGGTGTTACTCATATTTCTCAAACTTTTATTGTTAGAAGCCTGAAGAAGCTTGGGGTCAACAGTTTTATCTCTACTATGGCTGCCTTTTCAGACCCCTTCTTGTAATTTCTTTAATGTAGGTTATAGATGTAGTTAGCTAGCTCCAAAAGGACACAAAATTTCTAGCCTCTCAGTTAATTTGGATGTTATAATTTGGACATTGGCAGCTTCTTTGAGCAGAACTATAATTTCTATTATTGTGATGATACCATATCTAGGTGTATTCTGAGATCATCTCTTTCTTAAAGGACTTTGTTGAGAGTGGCAAGATCAAAAACCACCCATTAATACTCTGGAATTTACCAACATTTTCCTCATAGAGATGGGCTTGGTCAACATGAGTCCACCTTTCAAGATACTGCAAGAAGCACTTGAAATAGTCACAGGTTTTTTGTTCTGCAATATTTGTGACCTTACTGTTTATTGCCTATGCACGAAAGCAGTAGTACCTATTTTAAGGTTTGCTTTGGTAGCACCTTATTTTTAGGTCTAAATTTGTAATATTTGAGATACATTCAGTTGCTAAAACTAAACTACATGAAATGTATGAATTCTGGAAAGCAATTTGTTTTTGTGTGTAATTTAGGAAGTAAATATGTATTAGAAAGCAAATGATATCTTCATTACGTCGTAATTCACTGTTAATGATGAAAATGCATATGCATGTCACGCCACAAACTATGAGTTTTATGGAATTTACTATATTCCTTTGGGCATCAGGTCACTCAGAAAATTATAATAATCTAAATGTTAAATAAAATATGAAGATGGATAGATATAGATAGAGAAATATATTTCGTCAAAATGCATAAGCACCCATATTACTTTAAATTTTTAAAATTCAGCTTTAAATTATGCTCATTCCTCTATAATTTAACAAAGTGGGACATGTTACCTAAGACAAGAAAAATTAACTTTGCTTAATTTCTTTTGTTAGTTTTCAATTTCCTTTATCTTGAAAAACATAAGATGAAGTTATATGTGCACGAATGAACAAAGCAAACCATTGGTGCAAGCGCCACTAAATTTTAGAAGCAAAAATTACACTTAATGCAAACAATACTTTTTAACTTACCTTCTTCTACTGACTGAAACAGGTGAACCAGAGTCTTGCCTTTATGAGCTCACAGTACTTGGTGAATACTGAGTAGAGGCCGTCAGCTGAGACAATGAAAAAATCACTGATAGCTAAAACACAAACAAAAAAATTCAAACCTGTTACCACAGAGTTGATTCTGACTCATGACAACCCCACATGTTTCAGAATAGAACTGTGCTCCAAAGGGTTTTCATTGGTTATAATTTTACAAAAGTAGATTGCCAGGCCTTCCATGACACCACTGAGTGAATTGGAACTGCCAACCTTGCTGTTAGTAGTCAAGTGCAAATGATTTGTGCTACCCAGGAACCTGATAGCTAGGGAAACATGATTTATATTACACCTTTTAAAACAGTGGAGTGATTACAAAGTAGATTTACTTTCTCCATTTGCCTTCCTAAGTACAATTAAAAATCCCGGGCATTACATGTAAAACAAATATAAGAAAATTCTGAAAAGTGGAGAGATCAAGGGAGACCTGAAGACTCAAGGAATGACATGATGGTGAGTTTCCCGGATTTTATTTTCCTCAGATTTGCCGGGCTGAATAATGCAGTTACCCAGAAATGCCAACACATGCAGACAAAATAAGCCATAACAACAACAACAACAAAAAAAAAAAAAAAACTGCCTTCTCTTGCCAAAGGACTAGGGAAGGGACAGCCTACAGGACAGAAAACCTTTTGACAATACCTCTTCTATTATAGCCAACCATCGTAGAAAAAATACTAACCATGTCACCATCCGTGTCATCAAAGGCTGACTGGAAAGCCTAGACTTCCATCCTCACAAGGCTGTAGCAATGTGCCCCAACACTCCTGCAACAGTGGTGTAAGAGAATGCAAAGAGGGATCTGGGAATTTTATTCCTGATGACTGGTCACAACCCTGCCCCCTCACACTGTCAGCGCAGACCATATGGAGTACCTAGACTTTTACCTCAACCAGGTGGTAGCAAGATGGCTCTTCCTCTTTCTGTTGGGGTAGTGTCAGAAAAGCCTTGTAAGAGAGTAGGGACATTCACCATTATCTATCAGTAACCAGGCTACTGCAACGTGGTGTCAGTGCAGGTTATATGAAGAGTTAAAATTCTCACTTCACCCAACTGTGTCAAGGAACCGCCATCCCTGAACATCAGTAAAGGCCGAGTAGAAAACTTGGACTTGAACCTCCAACTGGCAGTGATGAAGTGGCAAACATGCTTTTCTTGCTACAGCAGTGTCAGAAGAAAGCAACTAAAATAAGATTTAAGATCCAGAGACACTTAACATGATAAAAAAATGTGTTCCAATTTTAACTGAAAATCACTCTTCATACCAAGAACCAGAAAGTTCTCAAACAAAATGATACAAAACAATCAATAGAGGCCAATATCTAGATGATAGAGGTGTTAGTGTTAGATATATCAGGCAAATATTTTAAAGCAGCAATGATAAGTATGCTTCATAGAGGAAATATGAGCACATGTGAAGCAAATAAAAAAATAGAAAGTTTCAGGAAAGAAATACAAAGTTTCATAAGAAAAAAGATACATAGAAGAGCTAAATAGAAAATTTAGAACTGAACAATATAACAACAAAAAAATGAGTAGATGAGATCAATTACAAAATGAAGGGGGCAAAGGAAGGTATCAGTCAACTGGAAGACAGAACAATAGAAATTACCGATCTGAACAACAGATTAAAAAAAGCTGAAAAACAACTAAAAAAAAAAAGAAGAAGAAGAAGGCTCAGGGACCTGCGGGACTATAACAAAAATCTAACATTCGTTTCACCACTGCACTGAAAACAGATGAGAAAGAGTGTGACCTGAAAACATGCTTGAAGAAATAATGACTGTTAAATTCCCCAATTTGGCAAGCGTTATACATCGACATATTCAAGGAGATGAGCAAACCCCAAACAGAGTAAACCCAAAGAAACCCATGTCAACGTTTCTCATAACTAAATTTCTCACTGTGAAGGAAAAAAATATATACCATAAAAGCAAAAGATTGTTCTAGTAAAGATGTGGAGCAAAGAAACTCTCATTCATTCCTGGTGAGAATGCAATTTTACAGCTGCTTTGGAAAACTTTAAACAGTTTCTTAAACAAAGCAATGCCTAGGCTTACCATACGATCCAGGAATTGAACTAGGTAGTTACCAAAATAAACTGAAATTAATATCCTCACAAGAACGTGCACATGGATTTTTATAGCAGCTTTATTTGCCAAACATTGGAAGCAACTAAGATGGCTTTCGGTAAGCCAAAGGGTGGTACATCCATACAATGGAATATTGTTGTTGTTGTTAGGCACCATCAAGCCAGTTTTAACTTATAGCAACACTGTGCACAACAGAATGAAACGCTCCCAGTTCTGCACCATTCTCACCATTGTTGCTATGCTTGAGCACATTGTGGCAGTCACTGTAACGATTCATCTTGTTGAAGGACTTCCTGTTTTTCAATGATCATGATGATATCCTCCAGGGACTAATCCCTGCTAATAACATGCCCAAAGTATGTGAGATGCAGTCTCATAATCCTTGCGTCTAAGGAAAATTCTGGTTGTACTTCTTCCAAGACAGACTTGTTCATTCTTTATCAATCCATGGTATAATCAATATTCTTCGCCAGCATCAATTCAAAGGTATCAATTCTTCATCGGTCTTCCTTATTCATTGTCTCACTTTCACATGCATATGAGACGATTGAAAACATCATGGCTTGGGTCAGGCACACCTTAGTCCTCAAGGTGACATCTTTGGTTTTCAACACTTTAAAAGATCTTTTGCAGCCAATTTGCCCAGTACAATGTGCCTTTTGATTTCTTGACTGCTGCTTCCATGGGCATTGATTGTGGATCCAAGGAAAATGAAATCCTTGACAACCTCAATGTTTACTCCATTTATAGTTTATGATGTTGCTCATTGGTCCAGTTGTGAGGATTTTTGTTTTCTTTATGTTGAGGTGTAATCCATATTGAAGGCTGTGCTCCATATTGAAGTCTGTGCTCTTTGATCTTCATCAGTAAGCACTCCAAGTTCTCCTCACTTTCGGCAAGCAATGTGGAGCCATCTGCATAACGCGGGTTGTTAATGAGTCTTCCTCCAATTTTGATGCCCCATTCTTCTTCATATAGTCCAGCTTCTTGGATTATTTGCTCAGCATGCAGATTGAATAGGCGTGGTCAAAGGATACAACCCTGACACACACCTTTCCTGACTTAAAACCACACAGCATCTTGTTCTGTTGGAACAACTTTCTCTTTATCCATGCGGATGCTAGTGAGCACAGTTAAGCGCTCCAGAATTTCCAGTCTCTGCAATGTTATCCATAATTTGTTATGATGCACACAGTCGAATGCCTTAGCATAGTCAATAAAACACATGTAAACATCTTCCTGGTATTCCCTGCTTTCAGCCAGGATCCATCTGACATCAGAAATGCTATCCCTGGTTCCATGTCCTCTTCTAAATTTGCCTTGAATTTCTGGCAGTTCTCTGTTGGTACATTGTTGCAGCCACTTTTAATGGTCTTCAGCAAAATTTTGCTGGCATGTGATATTAATGATATTGTTTGATAATTTCTCCATTTCGTTGGATCACCATTCTTGGAAATAGGCATAAATATGCATCTCTTCCAGTCAGTTGGCCAGGTAGCTGACTTCCAAATTTCTTGGCATAGATAAGTGAGCACTTCCAGCACTGCATCTTCTTGTCGAAACATCTCAGTTGGCATTCTGTCAATTCCCAGAGCTTTGTTTATCGTCAATACCTTCAATTCGTCATACTATGGGGGCTTGTGGTGTTGCTGTGATGCTGGAAGCTATGTCATTGCCAGCAATATCATTCAAATACCAGCACGGTCAGCCATGGCAGACAGGTTTCAGCTGAACTTCCAGACAAAGAAAGATGAGGAAGAAGGACCCGCTGGTCTACTTCTGAAAAGAATTATCCAGTGAAAACCTTATGAATAGCAGCAGAACATTGTCTAATACAGTGCCCGAAGACCAGGCCCTCAGGTTGGAAGGCACTAAAAACATGACTGGGGAAGAGCTGCCTCCTCAAAGTAGAGTCGATATTAATGATGTAGATGGGCTCAAGCTTAGGGGACCTTCATTTGCTGGTGTGGCACAACTCAAAATGAAAAGAAAAGGCTGCACACATCCATTAATAATAGGGACATGGAATGTACAAGGTTTGAATACAGGAAAATTGGAAATATTCAAAAATGAAATAGAATACATAAACATCAATATTCTAGGCATTAGTGAGCTGAAATAGACTGGTATTGGCCATTTTGAATCAGACAATCACAGTCTACTATTCCAGAATGACAGCTTGAAGAGGAATGGCATTGCATGCATGGTCAAAAAGAACATTTCAAGGTTTACCTTCAAGTACAACACTGTCAGTGATAGGATAATATCCATACGCTTACAAGGAAGAACACTTAATACTACTATTATTCAAACTTACACACCAACCACTAGGGCCAAAGATGAAGGAATTGAAGATTTTTATCAACTTCTGCAATCTAAAATTTATCAAATGTGCAATCAGGATGCACTGATAATAACTGGTTTTTGGAATATGAAAGCTGGGAACAAAGAAGAAGGATTGGTAGTTGGAAAATATGGCCTTGGTGATAGAAACGATGCTGGAGATCACATGATTGAATTTTGCAAGACCAACAACTCCTTCATTGCAAATACCTTTATTCACCTGCATGAATGGTGACTATACACATGGACTTTGACAGACAGAATGTAGTATTACAATGATAAGAAAAGAAATGACCTATCGTGCTACCAAAAGATGTTGAGGAGCCTTAAATGCATGTTGCTAAGTGAAAGAAGCCAATCTGAAAATGCTACATATATATGACTCCAACTATGTGATATTCTGGAAAAGGGAACTGTGTAGAGACAGTATAATATCAGTGGTTTACAGGGGCTCAGAGGGACTGGAGATGGATGAATAGGTGCAGCAAAGGGCATTTTTAGGGCAATAAAACTATACTTTTTTTTTTTCTATAATACTCTAATGGTGGATACGTGGCATTATGCATTTGTCAAAACCCATAGGAATGTACAGAGTGAACCCTAATGCAAACTATAAATTTAAGTTAAAGACAATGTATAAATATTTGTTTCTCAAGTGACACAAACGTGCTGCACGACTATAAGACATTAATAATAGGAGAAACAGTGCGCCTGGGGGAGAAACATTATACAAAAACTGTCTATTCTTTTTGCACAATTTTCTGTAAACCTAAAACTGCTCTAAAAAGTAAAATCTATTATAAAAGTATATACAAAGACAAAGAAAAAAATCTTGAAAGCAGCCAGAAAAAAATTGGACCTTACCTATAGGGAAAAAACAACTAGAACGACAGTAGAGTTCTTGCTAGAAGCTGCAAAGGCCAGGAAAAAGAGTCACAATATTTTCAAGTGTTGCAAACAGAGCAAAACAAAAAACAAACTGACAACCCAAAAATCTATATCTAGAGAGAATATCTTTTAGATTGAAGAGAAAATCAAGACATTCTTAGATAAAGGAAAATTAAGAAAATTCGTTACCAGCAGATCTACTCAAAATAATGGAGGATCTTTGGAACATAAGGAAAGAAAGACAGAACATGGTTAGCATAAGATGTGTAAATATAATAACCTGTCTTATCCTCTTGAGTTGTCTAAATTATGCTTCATTGCTGAAGCAAAAACTATAACACTGTCTGATTTGGTTACAAATAGATGCAGGGGAAATAAGTGAGGCGATTATATTATTAACAGAAAAGTATATATATTTTATTACTTGAGCACCCAGAAAGAAAAAAAAAAAGTATACAAAGAAATATACTAAAAAACACTGTGTATAAAACAAAATAAATGAAATGTTAAAATAACTCACAGAAATTCAAGAAAATGACAGATGACACTAACATTCGATAATTATAGTAAGTATAACTTATCTAAATATAAATTATAAAATATAATTATAATTATATATACCTAAATATAATTATAAAAACGTATCTAAATATAAACGTAAATTGGTAGAGTAGATTAAAAATATGACCCAACTATATGTTGTCTTCAAGTAACTCATTGTAAACACAGCAATTGAGGCAGGTTGAAAGTAAAATGAAGAAAAATATATATCATACGAAATGTAATTAAAGACTAACAGGAATGTCTATATTAATACCAGATAATGTAGACTTCCGGGAAAAGAAAATTACCAGAAATGGACAGATAGGTTAATAATAAAGGGGTTAATTCATTGATAAGACATAGCAATCTTAAATTAGTATGCGTCAAGCAACACAGATGCAAAATATAAAAAGCAAAAGTTGATAGACTTGAAAAGAGAAATTAAAAAGTCCAAAATTATATTTGGAGACTTCAGCACTCCCCTCTCACCAACTAATAGAACAACTGGACAGGAAATTAGTAGTGATACAGAAGAATTCAACAACACTATCAATTGAGGGGGAGGATTTAACTGATACTTATAAAACACTCTACCCTGCAACAGTGAATAAACTTTGCAAGAGTCCACGAAACATATACCAAAATTGTCCGAATCCTGGACCATAAAAACAAACAAAAAAACTCAACAAACTTAAAGAATTGAAATCATACAGAGTGTGTTCTCTGACCACAGTGGGATAAAGCTAGAAATCAGTAACTGAAAGATAACAAGGAAGTCTTCAAACACTTGGAAATTAAATAATATACTTCTAAATAATCCATGATCTAAAGAAAAAGTCTCAAGGGAAATAAAAATTACATTTGATTGAAGGAAAATAAAAATACATCAAAATTTGGGAACACATCTAAGAGTGCAGAGATGGAATTTATAGTACTGACTGCATCCGTAGAAGTAATGAAAAATCTCAAATCAATAATAAAAGCTTCACTTCAAGAACCTAGAAGAAGCAAATTAAACCCAAAGCAAACGGAATGGAGAAAATAATAAAGACAGAAGCAGAAATCAATGAAATCAAAAACAGAAAAAGTATAAGGAAAATAAAGAAAAGAGCATTTAAATTAATAAACATTTAGCAAGACTTACAAAGAAAAAGATTGAAAAAACACAAATTAACCAATTTCAATAATGAGACAAGGTATATCATTACAGATGTACAGATATCAGAAGAATACTAGAAAAACGCTATTTAAAATTCTACTCACATAAATTTAGAAAATCAGGTGAAAGAGACTGTTTTCTTGAAAAAACACAAAATATCAAAATTCAGTCAACATTAAAAAGATAATTTGAATAACCTTGTAGCTATTAATAATATAGAAATTGTAACTGAAAAACGTCCATACACAAAAAACTACAGGCCCAAATAGTTTCTCCAAAGAATTCTACCAACACCAATTCTGCACAAGCTGTTCCAGAAGATACGAGAAGGGCACATACCTGTCTGAGTAACTTATAGTGCTGCTGTAATACAAATACCAAAAATGGGTGGCTTGAAACAACAAATCTTCCTTTGTCAGAGTTCTGAAAGCTGAAAGTCCAAACTGGGGTATCAGCTGCATCAGTTCCTTCCTTGCTGATAGCTCTTGGGTTTCCTTGGTTCCCTGGCGTTCCTTGACTAGTAGACAATCCTCACATGGAGTCTGTCTTCCTGCTGGGTGTGTTTCTGTGCCTATTCTGTTTTTTTTTTTTTTTTTTATATATAACTCAGAAGATATCTACAAGTATGAAGGCTGGGAATTTAACATATAACTTGGAATAACAAAATTCAATTCCTAACAGTGTTTATTCATAAAGAATTGTCAAAAGAAGATATGTATTAAGACATCTACTGCTTAAGTAAGTTTACTGTATAACTAGGAAAGTTAGAAATCTGTAGCACAAACTGTCTGAAATAGCAGTCTGGAATTTTCAGATAAGGATAAAAGTTGCTGTCCACACTGTCCACAGGTAGAATTCCTTCTTCTTAGTAAAGCCTGATTTCTGCTCTTAAGGCCAATGATCTGATTATAGCCTTCAATCACATATACGAAATACCTTAAAAAAAAAAAAAAAAACCTAGATTGGTGTTCGATTGAATAATTGAGGACCTTAGCCTAGACAAATTGACACGTACAACTTCCCATCAGAGTCCACTTATTGTCAAATTGGCAACCGTCCTCAACTCTTTAAACCTTACTAAATCTCCAGAGTGCAATAACAAAAAGTACAATGCCTAACATGATGCAAATATTTTCCTTATGTAACTGAAAACATTGTCTTTCCCCAGAAAAGGATGAAATACCGTTGTGTGATGTTATCTCTTCTCTTTTGATACCCTGCAACTTAAAAACTGTAATATAATTTCAACTATTATTAATACATTTTATGTAAGAAGATAATGGAATAAAGGAAGAAGAAAGCAAAAGTAAATATGTGAACAGAGAAGACTATTCTCATCATGAGTAATTTGTCCTTACATTGTTATGTTTATTTCTGCAGGTGGTCACATAATTGCTAATGTTTATAACTACCTTCTCTAACTATACGTTTGATATTCCCTTTGCCTTCAGCAGGAAACACTGGTGGTGTAGTGGTTAAGAGCTAAGCTGCTAACCAAAGGACTGGCAGTTCAAATCCACCAGGGGCTCCTTGAAAAGCCTGTGGGACAGTTCTGCTCTGTCCTACAGGGTCACTATGAGTCAGTCAGAATTGACTCGACGGCAGTGGGGCTGGATTTTTCTGTTTGTTTTCAGCAAGTTCCTCTGCCGGCCATCTTTCTTTGCCTGATGGTACCGATTTGTGGTGTTTGTGCTATAGCAGCAGTAGATAAGTAAGACAGTGCTCTATGACTTTATTTATACAAGATTCTTGAAATAACAAAATTAACGAAAAGAAGAATAGGTGAATCATTGCCGGGGTTAAGGTAAGGGGTAAGGAAGTGGGTGTGGCTATGAAAAGGCAACATGGGAGATTCTTATGGTGATGAAAGTGTTGTCTATCTTAACTGTATTGATGTCAATATCCTGGTTTTGACATGGTACTATGCAGAGCCATAGTATTATATTAAATTTGTTAATTGCATTGCTCTTAAAGATAGATATTATTTAAATAAACAGGTGTTTCTAATTTTTTTAATCCATGATTTACACTTCTTTGAAATATAATGCATACATTGACTTTTAGGTAGCATTATACTCAGGGAAATGCATGTATTACTTTACATTTTTCATAGAAAATTGAGAAAATTATTCAAATACCAATTTTATAAATATAAATTTGATGCCGTTTCAGAACTGAGTTTCTACCTCATGACAGATTATCATCCCAGCTTTCTTTTGTTGATTTTGAAAACTGCAAACATTTGATTTCTCTAATAAAATTGTTGGCAGTTTCATTCAATTTAATATCCTGGATTCCTCTTTCTTTAAAAGAAGTGTCTTCGTCATCAGAATCTTTTATGCTTCATGAAGCTTTCTAAGAAAACAAACACTTTTTAGAGCACTTTTTTATTTCATTAACTGTTTATTGGATGTAACCAAGCAAAGGGTGGAACAAATGTACAAACATCAGCACAAACTTAACATTGACAAGAATGCTGCAGGACTTTACTTATAGAGGACTATTTTTCGAAATGGGTGTGATAACTCCCTGAGAATTATAAATCCAACAGAAACTATGGGGAGAAAATCTGCTGCCTGAATAACTCCTTTCTTTAACTGCACTGCTTTTCACATTTAGTTCCTTAGCTGGAATATTTTTACTCTTGCTGGTGCCCACTGCTTAACTTGTCATCTATATTTATTTTGATAACCCACAGTGTATCTGCCAAATCATTAGCCATTTCTTTTCTTTTATCTATAGTTTCTTAATAATATATCGCATGTTCATTATTACTATAAAAACCCAAAACTAAATCAGTTGCCTTAGAGTGGATTCCAACTCACAGCAACCCTATAGGACAGAGTAGAACTGTCCCATAGAGTTTCCAAGGAGCCCCTGGTTGATTTGAACTGCCTACCTTTTGGTTAGCAGCCATAGCTCTTAATCACTACACCCCTGGGGTTTCCTATTATTACTATATGGTATTATTATTTTTAATACATTGATACTAAATAATATTATTACAGCAAAGTTATGGGATGCAAAAATTTGAAAAATAACTATAAGCTACTATTTCTGTTTTTAGAGGAAATGTTACTAATGAAATGTTTCTATGAGAATAATTATTCAGCCAAGATAATGCAGGATATTACTATTAGCCTAACCCTAAACTCCAATCTTTGTGCTAGGATAACCACTAAGAAAAAATTCAGCAAATATCCAGACATTTAATTGTGTCATTTCTCCTTGAGGTCTTTTTTTGATTGTCCATCTAAAAGTGAAACCTATTTTCAACTCTTCTTTTACTTTTTCTCGGGTGTTTTCTCCTTAGGTGTTGTCACCATATAACATATTATACATTAATTTTTTTAATCTCTTTTTTTTTCTTTTGCACCAAAGTATAAGCTCCATGCAGCAGCAAATGTAGGGTTTTTATTTGGTATTTAAGTATCTTGATAATCTAACTACTGAATTATACTGCAATAAAAAAATTAAAACCTTTGCCAAGAGATGGGGGGGGACATATAGAAACAGGAAAGCAACATGGCTGTACATATTTAAAAAATACATAAAATAAGTTATATATGAAAGTTCATATTTATTCTAATAAATACCTCAACCGTTATGGTATATTTTACAGCAAAATATAAATTACCAAGATATACTCAGAAAGTTCTAGAAAATCTTAATTGGCTGTTTAAATGAAAACATATTGAAAAGATTTACAGAGAATATACCATAACAGGGAAACCCTGGTGGCGTACTGTGAGCCAAAAGGTCGGCAGTTGAGATCCACCAGGCGCTCCTTGGAAACTCTATGGGGCAGTTCTACTCTGTCCTATAGGCTCCCTACCAGTCGGACCCGGCTCGACGGCAATGGGTTTGATTTTTTGGATATACTATAACAGATTCTACCACCACAGTTTTATAGATCATCCTAACTTCAAGGTATTATTCTTCTTTCTGATCCTCTTGCTTTTCCTGGAAAAAGGCAGCACGCTTTCTCCTCAGGGTCTTTGCACTAGCTATTCTGTCAGTCTAGAAGCTCTTCCCACAGCGCATCCTGTGGGTCAGATCTTACCTTCTCATTGAAGCCTTCCCAGACCACCCAGCTTAAAATTAACACTCCTCACTCCCACGTCTGGCACTACCTACTTACCCTGCTGAACTTATAGGGAACTTATCAGCCCTTATACCGCTATATAATTTACTTATTAAATGCATTTATTATCTCCTCCACACCACACACACAAAGATAAACACTAGAATTTTTGTCTTTTTTGTTCACTTCTTATTTCCACTAACTTAACATATATTAGCTGTTATTTCTTGAATGAATAGATAAAATTTTAGGAGGGAAAGCCTTCATCCCTCACTCTCCCTGCATTCCTTTTTGCTTATTTCAGCAGTATTTGGAAAGAAAATGTTGCATTATCTCTTCTCATTGGTTTCTCTCCATGGGAAGGGAAGAGACTCATTTGATGGGTGAGAATAGAAAGGGAACCAGTAGCATGTTGCTGCACAACCTTTCCATTCTCTCACATTTCTCTCAGAAAGTGCTTTCCTTAGAACCACGCAGTGTTAATTCCTGTTTCATAAATACACATATTAGTGTTTTGATACCCATCTAACTTCTTTGGCATCATCTATTGATTGAGACAGTGTTCCACTGCTATTCATAAGGTTTTCACTAGCTGCCTTTTTTTTTTTTTTTTTTTTTAGAAGTAGGTTGTCAGGTCCTTCTTCCTAGTCTGTCTTAGTCTGGAAGCTTTGCTGAAACCTGCCCATCCTGGGTGACACTGCTGGTATTTGGCTGGCATTTGTAATATTGATGGCATAGCTTCCAGCATCATAGCAACATGCAAGCAACCACAGTACCACAAACTGACAAGTGGTAGTACACCAAGTTACTATACTGAAAAGAATTGGTTGATGTTCAACCATTTTAGAGGAAGAATACCATCAAGAAATGATGGTACTGAAGGAAAAGCTCCAAGCTGCACTGAAGGCATTGGTGAGAAAACAAGGCTACAGGAATTGACAGACTACCAATTGTGATGTTTCAACAAATGGATGCAAGGCTGGAAGGGGTTACTTGTCTATGCCAAGAAATTCGGAAGACAGCTACCTGGTCAACTGACTGGAAGAGATCCATATGTATGCCTATTACAAAAAAAAAAAAAAAAAGATCCCACAGAATAAGGAAATTATCGAACAATGTCATTAATATCACACGGGAGTAAAATTTTGCTGAAGATAATCTAAAAACCATTGCAGCAGTACATCGACAGGGAAATGCCAGAAATTCAAGCTAGGTTAGGAACAGAATGTAGAACTAGGAATATTATTGCTGATGTCAAGTGGATCTTGGTTAAAAGCAGAGAATACCAGAAAGATGTTTACCTGTGTTTTATTGACTATGCAAAGACATTCAACTCTGTGGGTCATAGCACATTATGGGTAGCATTGTGAAGAATGGGAATTCCAGAATACTTAATTGTGCTCACGTGGAACATACACATAGACCAAGAGGCAGTCTTTAGAACAGATCGAGGGCATACTGGGTGGTTTCATGTCAGGAAATTTGTATGTCATGGTTGTATCTTTTCAGCATACTTATTCAATCTGTATGCTGAGAAAATATTCTGAAAAGCTGGACTATGTGAAGAAGAATGCAGCATAAGGAATGGAGGAAGACTTTTTAACCATCTGTGATATGCTGATGACACAAGCTTGCTCGCAGAAAGATAAGAGGACTTGAAAGCACTTACTGATGAAGATCAAAGACTACAGCCATCAGTTTGGATTACGCCTCAACATAAAGAAAACAAAAATCTTCACAACTGGACCAATAAGCCTCATCATGATAAATGGAGAAAAAAATTGAAGTTGTCAAGGATTTCGTTTTACCCGGAGCCACGATCAATGCCCATGGCAGCAGCAGTCAAGAAACCAAACAACTTACTGCATTGGGCAAATCTGCTGCAAAAGACCTCTTTAAAGTATTGAAAAGCAAAGATGTTCCTTTGAGGGCTAAGGTGTACCTGACCCAAATCATGGTATTTTCAATAGCCTCATGCATGGGAAAGCTGGACAATGAATAAGGAAGACAGAAGAATTAATACGGTTGAATTATGGTGTTGTTGAAGAGTACTGAATATACCATGGACTTTCAGAAGAATGAACAAATCTGTCTTGGAAGAAGTACAGCCAGGATGCTCTACAGAAGTGAGGATAATAACACTTTGTCTCACGTACACTGTACATGTTATTAGGAGGGACCAGTCCCTGGAGAAGGACACCATGCTTGGTAAAGTAGGGTTAACAAAAACTAAGAAGACCCTCAAGAAGATGGACTGACAGAGTGGCTGCAAGAATGGGTTCCAACATAACAATGATCGTGAGGGTGACACAGGATCGGCAGTGTTTCATTCTGTTGTACATAGGGTCACTATGAGTCAGAACTGACTTGATGGCACCTAACAACAACATCGATTGAGAACTTTACAAAGAAAGTTGTGATTCACTGGTACCATTTTTAAAGCATAGCAAAAGATGAAATGATATAATGTATTTTATAAAACTAACTTAACCGGTACCCACATATAACTGTACAGTATTCTTATTTCCAAATGTAGATGCAAAATTCCAGGACAATTTTTTTTAATATCAAGAAAAGTATTAATCAGCATTATTTTTAAAGTAATGTCTTGCTTTAGTGGTATTCTAAGAATCTGGAGATAGTTCTACATTAGTTCAATATAAATAAATAAAATAATGGCTGATTGTATAATTCTATCAATAAATTGTTGAACAACATTTGACCACATTAGTATCTTATTTATTTTAAGCTTCTTTTTAAGGCAACTAAAATAATAAAATTTTCTGTATATAGTAATATGAATTTATTTGAAATTAGCACCACATTTTTTTTATGTAATATAGTGAAAAATAAAGGCATTTTCAGTTAAAGTACAATTTAAGATTTACAATTACTGTTAAAATATTATTTTACAATTTTATATAGGTTGTGCTAGTTAATGCAAAACCCTCTTCAAATAACATCAGATAGCATTTTAGAGAATTTTAAAAAGAAGCCCCAAAATTTGCATTCCTTATAAAACTTGAAAAGTCGAGATTCTTAAAATCAATATTTTATAAAACTATAGCTGTATAGGAAACCCTGGTGGCATAGTGGTTTAGTGCTATGGCTGCTACCAAAGGTCGGCAGTTTGAATCCGCCAGGCCCTTCTTGGAAACTGTATGGGGCAGTTCTACTCTGTCCTATAGGGTTGCTATGAGTCAGAACCGACTCGAAGGCACTGGGTTTGGTTTTGTGTGTGTGTTTTTTTTTTTTTGTAGCTGTATATTTATATATATATATATATATATACACACACACTAATCACAACTTGTGCAGTGTGAATATGAATTAATCAAAAATTATAAGACTATCACATTTGTAGAAAATATGTGAGTGTGGTTGTGTGTTAGAGAGGCATGTGTTTATGAGGTTGTTCATGTGTGTAGATAAGAAATTTATTATATAGAGAGCCCTGAGAATCTAGAGACTTCCAGTATTTACCAAATTATTGTATGAATTCAAGGCAACTCCAATTGCCTTTTTTTTGATGTTCAAAAATTATACTTGATACAAAAGACTGTATTTGTTACTATACTCAAGCTAGTTTTGAAAATGAAGAACAAAGGAAATTTGTTATATAGATGCTACAGTTTTATGTTGAACTTCTGTAATTAAAATAAAAATCATTTTGCTATAAAAAAAATAGGAATGGACAAATACATAAAAGTAACTAAAAAAAAACAAAGAAAATTCTTACAAAACTAATAGTGGCAGATATAGGGGCTTAATTTATTACAAAGCTGTTACTTCAAACCAGTCTAAAACCGACGTACAATTCAATACGGGTTCTTCAAATCATATGTAAAAGTAAATGTCACGTTGGATAAAAGACAATATGAAAACTATTAAATTATTTTGAGAAAATCTACAATGTTTTTATTCTTGAATGTGAGGAAGATCTTCTTAAGCACATTCAGAAAGCAAAATGAAAATCATGCATATTTAGTTACATAAAAAGCATGTTATATAATATTAAAAGCCTTGTGGTCAGTTGATTCCAATTCACAGTGATCTTTTATGACACAGTAGAGCTGCCCCATTGGGTTTCCAAGGAGTGGCTGGTGGATTTGAACTCCCTACCTTTTGTTTGTCATCCGGTGTCATCAGGGCTCCATACCATATTAGAATATGTAAAAACTTGGCTCAAACAACCCAGTGCCCATCAACTGCAGATTGTTTAAATAAATTGTTATATTCTTATGATTGAATGAAGTTCTTATGATTAATGAAAATGAGTTAACTGTAATTGCAGACAGCAAACAAAAATATGAATACATTTTTCAAACCTTATTTTAACTAAAAGAAGCCAGAACAAAGAATTTATTCTTTAGGGAATCTCTTTATACAAAATTAAAAACAAAGGCAAAGTTAGAGTGTAGTATTTAGGGATGCATGGTTAGGTAGTGAAGCTATTAAGAAAAGTAGGCTAACAATTGCCATAAAATTTAGAATAATGATCGCCTTTCCCAGTGTCCCTGGGTGGTGCAAAGAGTTTGTGGCCCATTATTAACCTAAAGGTTGGCAGTTTGAGCCCACCCAGGAGTGTCACAAAAGAAAGACCTGAAGATCTGCTTCCACAAAAGATTATAGTCAAAAAAACCCTACGAAGCAGTTCTATTCTGTAACACGTGGCGTCTCCATGAGTTGGAATCCACTGGACAGCAATGAGTTTGCTTTGTTGTAATTGTTGCTGTTTGCCAGTGTAGGATTGAGAGCTGGCTGTTGAATGGTTGTTTGTTTTATATACCGAAGTGTACACTTTAACCTTCTTAGGGAATGTTTTATCTTTTTCTCAAATATAAAAGACTAAAGGAGCAGGAGGGAGAGAGAAAAACGAGGAGTAGAAGAAGGACAAGAGAAAAGAGGGCAAGAACAGGGACAAGAAAAGAAGCTGTTGTTAGCTGTGCCAAATTGCACCCCATCCCCTACCCCCGACCAGCTCCTGGTGACCCTATGAACAACAGAACAACATGCTGCCTGGTCTAGTGCCATCCTCATGATGGTTATGGCTTGCACCGTTGTGATCCATAGGGTTTTCACTGGCTGATTTTCAGGAGTAGATGCCAGTCCTTCTTCCTAGTCAGCTAGCCTGGAAGGTCCACGGAAACCTGTTCAGCATCATAGCTACGTAAAGGCCTCCACTGACAGAAGTGTGGTGGCTACAGAAGACATGCTCTGGCTAGTCATAGTGGTCTATAAGCGTTCATTGAGGTTTTTTCTTGTTTTGCTTGTTTGGTAATGACAAAAAATCAAAAACAAACACATATGGACATAAATATTATAAAAATTAAGTTAAAAACACAAACCAAACCCATTGCCATCAAGTCAATTCATATTATAGTGATCCCACAGGACAGAGAAAAACTGCCCCATAGGGTTTCCAAGGCTGTAGTCTTTACTGAAGGGGACTGCCACATCCTCCTGCAGATCAGTTGGTGGACAATTTACATATGTATTTCTTTAGAAAGTTACATGGGTCATGTTGTCAAATGGTAAAGGAAGTTTAAAAAAATACTTATTGGCATGATCTTATTTATACACGGCAAAAAAAAAAAAAAAGTGAACCTCTATTAATATTTTAAAACTTGATAACTAAAGAACATTTAAAAATATACTGTTTTAATCAAAAAAATATATTGTTTAATCATAATCTTTAGTGAAATTAGGCTTTCCTTTTTTTTTTTTCAGAATCCCACTCTGGAGTTTTGGATCCTTTAGCCTGGCAACCAAATAAACAGATTCTGTTGTGTTGGCAAAGCTGAATTTTGCTACAATGTGAAGCTGGTCTCTGTAAGCAGAATGCATGCACCCAAATAGTACATTTTCATATTCTACGTAGAGTATTAAAATGCATAATGAATAACCAGTTGTATAGTAATGCTTGAACAGCAGGAACACTTGACTTGATTATAATACATTGAAGTTATCTGCACTTTTGGTTAAGTAATATAACAATTGCCATTATTATTCTTACAAGGTGTGTTAAGTGTGCAAACAGATTAAACTTTAAAAAGTACCCTTTATTCAGCAGTTAACATTGTAAGTAGTTAGAATAGTTTTCTAACAATTTATAGCAAGCTTTCCTTTATAACTGTCCTTAATTTTATAATGCATTTCTATATTTCATAAACTGATATAGAAATGTTTGCTTATGCAATGTGCTGGCTCAGAGTCCTGACTTTTTTTTTCTCTTCTGCTAGATGCCCTAGTTTAAGACACTTGTCCACAGCAAGAAGAGGTACTTACTTTCAGGTCGTGTTTCAGTTTACCCATTCTCTGAATTACAACCCCAATGCTCAAGTGATTTTGAGACAACAGAATGTGTGGTTAATTATGTACCACCTGGAACCTAGTCATTTTTGCCTATTCCTTCAGTTCCTTTAGCTCATTCTCAGCTCTTAAATATCCTTATTATTCAGAATCTGTATTTTTCTGAGGTAATTTTCTTTTCTCCATAGCTTTCACAATCTTTAATGCAACAAGGACAAGTGAAATAAAGAATACAATACTAAAAAACAATATGATCCTATACCCCAAACCAGAAACAAATGTACTATTAAGGCAAAGAAAACTACCAGCAACACCAGCTTCTTGTCCTCATTTTATTTCTAGTTCTTAAGACATTTTATCCAACTTCTAAAATCAAGGATACCCAAATCTTCATCTACCCACACCACCCTGAAAGCAAACTAGCTCTGGACACTGTCAACCACGTTCAACCCCATTAACCAGGGGTCAGATGCTGAAAGACAACATGTATCATAGATTTAAACTCACACTATACCGGCGATAAAAAGATATAAGGATAAAAAATATCATTATAAATAAATTCTATATTCAATATTTTAGAATAAATATACTTATGATTGATTTTTAATAGAAAAATATTAATAAGTCTATATTATTGATGTGATTAATATATTCTTTGAATCACTTCTAAATTCATTTTTATATAATATTTAAATAGACTTTACATGACAAAACATAATTATCTCAACTGAATAATTACATATAATTTGTTTTTCTTTATAATTGTGAAGTTAGTTTTTGCTAGCATTTTTAATTAGAAATACTGATGATAATCAATATAATTAAATGCTTAAGGAAAATGTCTTAATCCATGATAATTTTAATGTTATTTAGTTTGTTATTTGAATTCTAAAACAGTAGCATTGCAAATAGACTACTGTCTAAAACTGAAAACCAAACCCATTACTGTTGAGCCAATTCTGAACCATAGCGACCCTGTAGGACAGAATAGAACCACCCCATAAGATTTCCAAGAAGCAGCTTGTGGATTTGAACTGCTGACCTTTAGGTTAGCAGCCTAGCTCTTAACCACTGTGTCACCAGGGCCCCCAGACTACTGTCTGTATCAAGTAAATTAAGATATAGTTGATTCTTGTGTTTATCTTTTGGAAATACTTTAGTGCATTAAGACTAAAACAAACAAATTCATTGCCATGACAGAATAAACATTATTAGTGAATTTATGCTTGCAAAAAATACAGTATACTATTATAAATTTTGTAAACCCTTGTGGTGTAGTGGCTAAGAGCTATGGCTGCCAAACAAAAAGCCAGCCATTTGAATTCACCAGGCGCTCCTTGGAAACTCTATGGGGAGGTTTTACTGTGAGTCGAAATCCACTCGACAGCAACGGATTTGTTTTTGTTTGTTTGTTTTTATTATAAATTTGAAATAGTCATTTAACATTTAATGGAATATACTCTCACATCCGAAAATGTCCCTATTTTGATAAATTGTTCAAATGAGAAGTTTCAGTAATCAAGTAAAATTTGAGCATCAAGTAGAATTGAAGGTTGTTTCCAGTTATTCAGATACATCTAATTGTAAGTAATTCAAGTCAAGGAATTAGAGAATGTTGATAGTGAGCACAATTACAGCAACACAGATGACAACAGCATACATTAAATCATCAATGTGTGCTAATTCCTTTGGATTAATTATCTACAAAGCTCAAAGCAAACCTACAAGGTAATTATTGTCACTCAATTTTGCATATGAATAAACTGTGGTTTAGATAATTCAAAACTTAATCTTATTGACTATGAAACCTGAACACTTTTCATTTTTACTGGGGCATGTGTGTAAACCCAAGAGGGGCAGCTTTCTGAAAAGTCAAGGTCTATAACTGTACATTAAGTTTATAACTGCAGTTACTTGTGGGAGGCCTACAACATATTCAACAAATGCCTTTGGGCATCTGTAAGTTGTGGGGAAATACGTTAAAAGGATGCATTTTGTGTTTTTAACAGGGAAAATATATAGGAAATAATTAAAATACAATTTTGTGCTCTTTCCCACTTGCTCTTCAATATTTATACAGAGAGGAAACTATTTTTCTTGTAATGGAATTAAAAACTCTGGCAAAGTTCAAGGCTTCTCTGGTAACTTGTATTTAATAGAAAATCCTATTTTTTAATTCATCAAGCACAGCTTCATTTCAGTAATTAAAACAACCCCTTCAATATATTAATCAAAACTTCACTCTTCATTCACTAAGTAGAATTTGTACCAAGTGAAATTCATGCCTTCATTGAAGGGAGTGTTGCTGGCTCCTTTTTTTCTTACTTCTCCACTCTCTCAAAGCCTTCCCATTCCTTTGACTAGCTGCAGTTCCTGACCCCTCCTTAGTTAAACGGGACCATCCATGGTGCTTTCTTTCTTTTGGACCTGCCTGATATTTAAAGCTATATCTCTAATCAACTTATCAGGTAGTTCAATAATACACTCACGCCACAGATAACTTTCTCTCTTTCAGTAGCTTCATTCACTCTCCACTCATACTTTGTAAGTTTGTTTGTTTGTTTTTTATGTATATATTACATAGATTTTCTCAGGCATCCCCTGATCTGATGGAAGGCCCCCAGGTAGCACAAACAGTTTATGCTGGAGACTGCAAAAATGGGCTCCTTTGAGTTGAGGCCAACTTGATGGCAAACAACAACAACAGCTAATCTAAAAGTTGGTGGTTCAAATGTATCCAGTGACACCATGGAGGAAAGGCCTGGAAGTCTGCTTCTATAAAGATCACAACCAAGAAAACTGTACCGAGCAGCTCTACTCTGTGAAACACAAGGTTACTGAGTTGGAACCATCTGGACAGAGTTGGAATCGTCTGGACAGCAATGGCTTTGGTCTGGTTTATCTTCTGATAAAAACCTTTCATGGTTGTTTTGGTGGGAGGACTGACATCTAGTGTTTTCTTTTCCACCATTTTTTCTATTTGTTACCTTGAGTAAATTGATGTATCACGCCACTGCCCAGTTTTTATTGTTGATGAAGGTATAGAAATATGAGACTAGTACAAAGAGCTTGCTTAAGGCAATGACTATTTTTCAATTATTTTCTTCAGGAGTCAGATAAGGAAATGAATAAATCGTTATTGTACCAATTCATAAACCATGCTCAAAGTGGATAACAAAATAAAAAATGCTTTATAGAATAAAATCCAGTCATATCTCAATTTTACCACCTCTAATATTAATCTTATCTGCAGTTTATACTTGTGACACACAGCATGCAATGCTAAATACAATATTCAATGAAAAATCACTCTTTAATGTATTGATTCCATTGTTCATAATTACGTGCATAGCCACCAAATTGATCATGGCATTCCCAACAATCTCATTCTGAGATAGTATTTTCTGGTAAAGAGAAAGCAAAGAAATAAACAATGAGAGCTGCAACCTGACCTACAATTTATTGTATTATATTATAGATACATTGATGATAGAAAACAAGAGAAATCTGTATTTTATTTCCAATATTTATTTATTTACTTTATCTTTTTAATGTGTCTTCAGTTGGTTACCATACACTGTACAGAATCATCATATCTTGCAAGATTGACAAGACTTTCTCCAAAGTTTCTAAACTCTTAATGCAAATTTCGTCTTCTGCCACCATCCACATACAGAATCTTGTATTCACAAAGCTGATAATAATATAAGGTGACTAAAAATGAAATTATGTATATGTAGTGTAGAGTTTTATGATGAAATACCCTAAAAGATGTAGTTATAAAAATGTTGTTGTTATTACTGTTAGGTGCAGTCAAGCAGGTTCCATCCTAGTGACCCTACATACAACAGAAGGAAACAGTCCTGCGACATCCTCACAATCTTTGCTATATATGAGCCCATTGTTGCAGTCATTATCAGTTCCTCTTGTCAAGGGTCTCCCTCTTTTTTGCTGACCCTGTCCTTATCAAGTGTGATGTCCTTTTCCAGGGACTGGTCCCTCTTGATAACATGTCCAAAGTACATGAAACAAAATCTCACTATCCTTATTTCTAAGGAGCTTTTTGGCTGCAGTTCTTCCAAGACAGATTTGTTCATTCTTCTGGCAGTCCACGGTATACTCAATATTCTTCAACAACATCATAATTCAAAGGCATCAATTCTTCTGTTTTCCTTATTCGTTGTCCATCTTTCACATGCATCATGAGGCAATTAAAAAGACTGTGTTTTGGGTCGAGTGCACCTTACTCCTCAAAGTGGCATCTTTACTTTTTAATACTTTAAAGAGATCTTTTGCAACAGATTTGCCCAATGCAACATGTCATTCGAGTTCCTGACTGCTGCTTTCGTGAGCATTGATTGTGGATCCAAGTAAAATGAAATCCTTGACAACTTCAGTCTTTTCTCTCTTTATCATGATGTTGCTTATTGGTTCAGTTGTGAAGGCTTTTGTTTTCTTTGTATTGAGGTGTAATTCATACTGAAGGCTGTAGTCTTTGATCTTCATCACCTACGTGTTTCAAGTCCTCTTTGCTTTCAGCAAGCAAGGTTATTATGCCATCTGCATATGGCAGGTTGTTAGTTTTCTTCCAGTCCTGATTCTATGTTATTTTTCATACAGTCTTGCTTCTCGAATTGTTTGCTCAGCATACAGATTGAATAAGTATTGTGAAACGATACAACCCTGACACATAAATTTCTTGATTTTCAACCATGCAGTGTCTCCTTTTTCTTTTCAAAAGACTGTCTCTTAGTCTACACAGTGTTTTGGAATTCCCATTCTTTGTAACATTATCTATAATATATTATGATCCATACAGCCGAATGCCTTTGCACAGTCAATAAAACACAGGTAAACATCTTTCTTGTATTGCCTACTTTCTGTCAAGGTCAACATGACATCAACGATGACATCTGTTGTTCCATGTTGTCTTATGAATCCAGATTGAATTTCTGGTGGTTTCCTGCAACAGTTTTTGAATTATCTTCAGCAAAATTTAACTTGCATGTGATAATAAAGATATTGTTTGATAATTTCTGCATTCAGTTGGATCACCTTTCTTTGGAATGGGCACATATGTGAATCTCTTCCAGTCGGTTGGCCAGGTAACTGTCTTCCAAATTTCTGGGCATAGAGGAGTGAGTGCTTCCAGCATTACATACATTTATTGAGACATCTCAATTGGCACTTTGTCAATTCCTAAAGCCTTGTTTTTTGCCAGTGCTTTCAGTGCAGCTTTGATTTCTTCCTTCGTTATTATCAGTTCTTGATTATATGCTACCTCCTGAAATGGTTGAAGGTTGACCAGTTCTTTTTGGTATAGTGACCCTGTGTATTCCTTGCATCGTTTTCTGTGCTTCCTGCATCACCCAGTACTTTGCTCACAGAATATTTCAATATTACAAGTTATAGAAATAACATCTAGAATTCTTTAGAATGTGGGGGGAACAGAGTGAGTCCTAGTAAAACCTCCATATGTTTCAGTTTATCAAACCCAAATCTGAGAAGTCATCGCTGATTTTCTCTTTTTTGCATATCCCATATCCAGCCCATTAGTAAGTTTCTTTTCATATATCCAAAACACATCCAAATATTATCACTTCTTAATATGGCCAATCATATTCTAGCCATTATCAGCTTTTTATTTATTTATTTATTTATTATTTCAACAGATTCTTTGACTCCATTTTGTCACTCTTTAACTACCCTTACATTCCTTCCTTTCCCTTCCCACCACACACAATTAAAACTGTACACTCACAGACATCATAAATATAATAACGTGATAATAACTTCCCACCACCTAATAGGGCATTCATGACGAGGGTGCTGCTTTTCTCCATATTATTTTCATCCCTGGTTCTTTTCATGCCATAGGTCCAGCATTATTTCTGTTTGCTATTCCTTAAAATGCCAAGATTCTTCTCCTTAAGTCTATTATTGTTTCTCTCTGAGCAAAATGTTCTTATCTTAAAAACGTTTGAGAGATTGTTGCCTTATCATTCATGCTTCAGCTCAGTGTTTAATAAATTTGTTCACTGTACATTTGAATTTTATCGGCTGTGCAGATGGAAATGATGAATAACCATTGCTTAATATACATTTTTAAGTATATATTTTAGTATCTCTATCTTTATGCTCCACCACTCATCTGTCAGTTTGTCATAGTGTGGTAGCTTGCATGTTGGTGTGATGCTGGAATCTATGTTACCCATATTTCAAATATCAGCAGGGTCACTTATGGTGGACAGGTGTTAGTGAAGTTACAGAATAAGACAGAATAAAAAGGACCTGGTGATCAACGTCTTTAAAAACTTGCCAGTGAAACTTAATGGATAGCAGTGGAAGGTTATCTGATATACTGCTGGAAGATGAGCCCCTCAGTTTGGAAAGTACTCAAAAGATGACTGGGGAAGAGCTGCCTCCTCAAACTGGACCAAAAAAAAAAAAAAAACCTGTTGCTGTTGAGTTGATTCTGGCTCATAGCAACCCTGTAGGACAGAGTAGAACTGCCCCATATAGTTTCCAAGGAGCACCTAATGGATGTGAACTGCTGACATTTGGTTAGTAGCCATAGCTCTTAACAACTGTGCCACCCACCAGGGTTTCTTTCAGAACCTTCATTTGCTTATGTGGCATGACTCAAAATGAGAAAAAAAGAAAAAGCCGCAAACATCAACTAATAATCAGAATGTGAAATGTACAAAGTATGAATCTAAGAAAATTGGAAGTTTTCAAAAATGAAATGGAATGCTTGAAGATAGATAACCTTGGCCTTAGTGACCTGAAATGGACTAGTATTGGCCATTTCAAATCAGGAAATCATATACTGTACTATGCTACAAACCCATTGCCACTGAGTCAATTTCTACTCATGGCGACCCTACAAGACAGAGTAGAACTGCCCCACAGGGTTTCCAAGAAATGCCTGGTGGATTCTAACTGCCAACCTTTTGGTTACCAACCATAGCTCCTAACCACGATGCCACCAGGGTTTCCTCTACTATGCTAGGGATGACATATTGAAGAGGAATGGAATCACATTTCTTGTCAAAAAGAACATTTCAAGGTCTATCCTGAAGTACAATACTATCAGTGACAGGATAATATCCATTGTAAAGCCTGCCAGAAAAGAAAGGTTAATAATACTATTACTCAAATTTGTGCACCAAATGCTAATGCCAAAGATGAAGAAATTAAAGATTTTTTACCAAATTCTGCCTTCTGAAATTGATCAAACACGCAATCAAGATGTGTTGATAGTCACCGGTGATTGGAGTGAGAAAGTTGAAAACAAAGAAGAAAGATCATTAGTTGGAAAATATCTCCTTGGTGATAGAAATGACAAGGATAGAATTTTGCAAGCAATGACCCGTGTATTGGAAATACTTGTTTGCAACAATGTAAACTAACTATATATGTGGACCTTGCCAGATGGAATACACAGAAATCAAATCAACTACATTAGTGAAAAGAGATGATGGAGAACCTCAATATCATCAGTGAGAACAGTGTCAGCGGCTGACCGTGGAACAAAACATCAATTGCTCATATCCAAGTTCAAATTGAAGCTGAAGAAAATTTAAACATGTTCTCCAGAGCCAAATTATGAGGAGTATATAGCACCTGAATTTAGAGACCATCTCAAGAATGGATTTCAAGGAGGCGGGGCCAAGATGGCTGACTAGGTAGATACTACCTCGGATCCCTCTTGCAACAAGACTCGGAAAAACAAGTGAATCGATCACATGCATGACAGTCTATGAACCCCGACCATCAAACACAGATCTAAAGAGTTGACCTGAGTGACAGAGACTCAGCCAGTGCAAGCAGGCTGTACACTGACGTGGCTAATAAGAGAACGAGCAACCATGGGGAAGCAGTGACTGTTTTCGGAGCCTGAAGCCAGCATCCCAGTCAGAAAACCTTGGTGCTGGGCTTTGGACTAGGCGCAGGGGAGCTAAGCATGGCATCCTGAGATAGCGCAAACACAGGACGCAGCCCTAGGTGCCAGAAGTGACCTCGGGGAAAGCCCAGCCAGTGCACGCAGGCAGCGCAACGATGCGGCCGACTGGAGGAGAAGTCACCGGGAGGCAGCGACTGGTTTTGGAGCCTGGAATGCAGCATCCCAGCCAGGGGACCTTGGCGCTGGGCTTTGGACTGGGAGCGGAGGAACTGACCATGGCTCCTGAGACAGCACAAGCACAGGACTCAGACCTGACCTTCAGGGGCAATCTCGACCCAGCCAGTGCACACAGGCTACACACCCCTTGGGAATCTCAGATAAAACAGTCTTCACCAAGCAAGATAAGTAACTTTGCCTATATTCCTGGGTGCTACTCTCTCCTGTCTATCTGATCCCTCCCCTCCCTCCCCAGGCGGTTTCGTTAACATTGGAATTTCCTGGACCAGAGACTGAAGTGCTCTGTGGTTTTATTTTTGTTTGTTTTGTCTTTTCTTAACCCACTCTCCTGCTCTGAGAAAAGCAGCTACAAAAAACCCAGGGACCAAAAATCCTTCCTTGACTTCCCGAAATTGGACTAAAAATACAGAACCAGCTCCAGCCAAGCATATGAGATCCACAGTCTTGGGCTTTCATCCCTACAGGCAACAAGGTGGCTATTATAATGCAAAGGGAATTCTGATAGTGATCTGACTGTAATTGTTTTAGCAGATTACTGGAAAGACAAGTTTCCCAGGTCTGAAATCTCTACCTATTAAACAGAGCCAGCACTGACCCACAACGGGGAACTGAGGGCTGAAGCTCCACTCAAGCCACCTAGTATTCTGCCATAGGGGTCCGAGGATAGTGACACCTACCAACCTGTAGAGGTACATGCATTGGGTGCCTAAGGTACAGCTGCAGAACCCACCCACCAAAGTGCTTTAGGAGTACAGACACACCTAACCTCACTGGCACTTGGGGGATGCCTGTCAACATCCTGCCCCCCTGGAGTGTGACCTCCTGCTGTTACTAGAATCTGGTGCACACAATTAGCACCACTACTCCTCTAAGTGAATAGGTGACAGTCTACATGACACACTTGGTGACCCAAAATCAGATTCTACTCAAGAATAGCAAATGGACTCTTAGGTTTATATGTCTGGTACCAGCCCAAACCAGCTGGTAATAGGACATAAGTGATTCAAAGGCTACAACAATCAAGACAGCACAATCTAGTAGCCAATCTACTTATATTGAAAGAAAACAAAACAAGATAAGACTCAGTGAGCAAATATAAAATAAATCATTACATTATCTTATAGACGGCTTGGAGACAGCAGCCGATATCAAACCACATAAAGAAGCAGACCATGATTGCTTCTACAACTCCCCAAACTAAAGAATCAAAATCTTTCCCAAATGAAGATACAATCCTGGAATTGCCAGATGCAGAATATAAAAAACTAATTTACAGAATGCTTCAAGACATCAGGGGTGACCTCAGAAATGAAATAAGGCAATCCACAGAAAAAGCCAAGGAACACACTGATAAAGCAGTTGAAGAACTCAAAAAGATTATTCAAGAACACAGTGGAAAAATTAATAAGCTGCAAGAATCCATAGAGAGACAGCATTCAGAAATCCAAAAGATTAACAGTAAAATTACAGAACTAGACAATTCAATAGGAAGTCACAGGAGCAGAATCGAGCAATTGGAATGCAGAGTGTGGGAGGTGGAGATAAGGCAATTGACACCAATATAGATGAAGAAAAATCAGATAAAAGAATTTAAAAAAATGAAGAAACCCTAAGTATCATGTGGGACTCTATCAAGAAGAATAACTTGCTTGTGATTGGAGTTCCAGAACAGGGAGGAATAACAGAAAATACAGAGAGAATAGTTGAAGATCTGTTGGTAGAAAACTTCCCTGACATCATGAAAGATGAAAGGATATCTATCCAAGATGCTCATCGAACCCCATATAAGATTGATCCAAAGAGAAAATCACCAAGACATATTATCATCAAACTTGCCAAGACCAAAGATAAAGAGAAAATTTTAAAAGCAGCCAGGGAGAAAAGAAAGGTCTCCTACAGGGGAGAATCAATAAGAATAAGTTCAGACTACTCAGCAGAAACCATGCAGTCAAGAAGGCAATGTGATGACATATATAGAGCACTGAAGGAGAAAAGTTGCCAGCCAAGGATCATATACCCAGCAAAACTCTCTCTCAAATATGAAGGTGAAATTAAAACATTTACAGATAAACACAAGCTTAGAGGATTTGCAGAAACCAAACCAAAGCTACAAGAAATACTAAAGGAAATTGGTCAGAAAATCAATAATATCAGATACCAGCACAACAAAAGGTCACAGAACAGAACATCCTGATATCAACTCAAATAGGGAAATCACAAAAACAAATTAAGATTAATTTTAAAAGAAAAAAAATGCTCAAAACAGGGAATCATTGAGGTCATTATGTAAAAGATCACAATAATGAAAAAGAGGGACTAAATATAGGACGCATAGAACTGTCATATGGAGAGGAAAACAAGAAAATATAGGACAATACAAGTTAGGTTTTTACTTAGAAAAATGGGGTAAATATTAAGGTAACCACAAAGAGGTTTAATGCTTCCATAACTCAAAATAAAAAGCAAGAAAAACGTAACAACTCAGCAAACATAAATTCAACTACTATGAAAATAAGGAACACACAATTTACAAAGAAAAATGTCTCAGCACAAAAAAGTAAGTGGAAAAATGAAATTGTCAACAAAACACACAAAAAGGCATCCAAATGACAGCACTAAACACATACTTATCTATAATTACACTGAATATAAATGGACTAAATGCACCAATAAAGAGACAGAGAGTCTCAGACTGGATAAAGAAACACAGTCCGTCTATATGCTGCCTACAAGAGACACATCTTAGACTTAGAGACACAAACTAAAACTCAAAGGATGGAAAAAGTATATCAAGCAAACAACAAGCAAAAAGAGCAGGAGTAGCAATATTAATTTCTGACAAAATAGACTTTAAAGTTAAATCCGCCACAAAGGATAAAGAAGGACACTACATAATGATTAAAGGGACAATCTACCAGGAAGATATAACCATATTAAATATTTATGCACCCAATGACAGGGATGCAAGATACATAAAACAAACTTTAACAAAACTGAAAAGTGAGATAGACACCTCCACAATTATAGTAGGAGACCTCAACACACCACTTTCGGAGAAGGACAGAACATCCAGTAAGAAGCTCAAAAGAGACACGAAAGACCTACTTGCTACAATCAACCAACTTGACCTCATAGACCTATACAGAACACTCCACCCAACAGCTGCAAAATATACTTTTTTTTTCCAGTGCACATGGAACATTCTCTAGAATAGATCACATATTCGGTCATAAAACAAACCTTTGCAAAATCCAAAACATCAAAATATTACAAAGCATCTTCTCAGACCACAAGGCCATAAAAGTGGAAATCAGTAACAGAAAAATTAGGGAAAAGAAATCAAATACTTGGAAACTGAACAATACCCTGCTCCAAAAAGACTGGGTTATAGAAGACATTAAGGAGGGAATAAAGGAATTCATAGAATGCGACGAGAATGAAAACACTTCCTATCAAAACCTCTGGGATACTGTAAAAGCAGTGTTCAGAGGTCAATTTATATCAATAAATGCACACATACAAAAAGAAGAAAGAGCCAAAATCAGAGAACTGTCCCTACAACTTGAACAAATAGAAAGTGAGTAACAAAAGAACCCATAGGGCACAAGAAGAAAACAAATAATGAAAATTAGAGCTGAACTACATGAATTACAGAACAGAAAAACAGTTGAAAGAATTAACAAAGCCAAAAGCTGGTTCTCTGAAAAAATTAACATAAGTTATAAACCATTGGCCAGACTGACAAAAGAAATACAGGAAAGGAAAAAAATAACCTGAATAAGAAACGAGATGGGCCATATCACAAGAGAACCAACTGAAATTAAAAGAATCATATCAGATTATTACGAAAAATTGTACTCTAACAAATTTGCAAACCTAGAAGAAATGGATGAATTCCTAAAAAACACTACCTACCTAAACTAACACAATCAGAAGTAGAACAACTAAATAGACCCATAACAAAAAAAGAGATTGAAAAGGTAATCAAAAAAATCCCAACAAAAAAAAGCCCTGGCCCAGACAGCTTCACTGCAGAGTTCTACCAAACTATCAGAGAAGAGTTAACACCACTACTACTAAAGGTATTTCAAAGCATAGAAAATGATGGAATACTACCTAACTCATTCTATGAATCCACCATATCCCGGATACCAAAACCAGGAAAGACACCACAGAAAAAGAAAATTACAGACCTATATCCTTCATGAACATAGATGCAAAAATCCTGAACAAAATTCTAGCCAATAGAATTCAACAACATATCAAAAAAATAATCCACCACGACCAAGTGGGATTTTTACCAGGTATGCAAGGTTGGTTTAATATCAGAGAAACCATTAATGTAATCCACCATGTAAATAAAACAAAAGACAAAAACCACATGATCTTATCAATTGATGCAGAAAAGGCATTTGACAAAGTCCAACATCCATTCATGACAAAAACTCTCAGCAAAATAGGAAATGAGGAATAATTCCTCAACATAATAAAGGGCATCTATACAAAGCCAACAGCCAACATCGTTCTACATGGAGAGAGCCTGAAAGCATTTCCCTTGAGAATGGGAACCAGACACGGATGCCCTTTATCACCACTCTTATTCAACATTGTACTACAGGTCCTAGCCAGAGCAATTAAGCTAGACAAAGAAATAAAGGGCATCCGGATTGGCAAGGAAGAAGTAAAATTATCTCCATTTGCAGATGACATGATTTTATACACAGAAAACTCTAAGGAATCATCCAGAAAACTACTGAAACTAATAGAAGAGTTGGGCAGAGTCTCTGGTTATAAGAAAAACATACAAAAATCACTTGGATTCCTCTACATCAACAAAAAGAACATCGAAGAGGAAATCACAAAATCAATACCACTCACAGTAGCCCGCAAGAAGATAAAATACTTAATAATAAATCTTAACAAAGATGTAAAAGACCTATACAAAGAAAACTACAAAGCACTACTACAAGAAATTAAAAAGGACATAGTTAAGTGGAAAAACATACCTTGCTCATGGATAGGAAGACTTAACATAGTAAAAATGTCTATTCTACCCAAAGCCATCTATACATACAATGCACTTCCGATCCAAATTCCAATGTCATTTTTTAAGGTGATAGAGAAACAAATCAGCAACTTCATATGGAAGAGAAAGAAGCCTCGGATAAGCAAAGCATTACTGAAAAAGAAGAAGAAAGTGGGAGGCCTCACACTGCCTGATATTAGAATATATTACACTGTTCCAGTAGTCAAAACAGCCTGGTACTGGTACAACAACGGATACATAGACCAATGGAACAGAACTGAGAATCCAGACATAAATCCATCCACATATGAGCAGCTGATATTTTACAAACTCTCAAAGTCTGCTAAATGGGGAAGACCGTATATTTAACAAATGGTACTGGCATAACTGGATATCCATTTGCAAAAAAATGAAACAGGACCCATACCTCACACCATGCACAAAAACTAACTCCAAGTGGATCAAAGACCTAAACATAAAGACTAAAACGATAAAGATCATGGAAGAAAAAATAGGGACAACGTTAGGAGCCCTAATACAAGGCATAAACAGAATGCAAAACATTACCAAAAATGATGAAGAGAAACCAGATAACTGGCAGCTCCTAAAAATCAAACACCTGTGCTCATCTAAAGACTTCACCAAAAGAGTAAAAAGATCACCTACAGATTGGGAAAGAATTTTCAGCTATGACATCTCCGACCAGCGCCTGACCTCTAAAATCTACATGATCCTGTCAAAACTCAACGACAAAAAGACAAACAACCCAATCAAGAGGTGGACAAAGGATATGAACATGCACTTCACTAAAGATGTTCAGGCAGCTAACAGATACATGAGAAAATGCTCTCGATCTTTAGCCATTAGAGAAATGCAAATTAAAACTACGATGAGATTCCATCTCACTCCAACAAGGCTGGCATTAATCCAAAAAACACAAAATAATAAATGTTGGAGAGGCTACGGAGAGATTGGAACTCTTATACACTGCTGGTGGGAATGTAAAATGGTACAACCACTTTGGAAATCTATCTGACGTTATCTTAAACAGTTAGAAATAGAATTACCATAAAAAAAAAAATTACCATACAACCCAGAAATCCCACTCCTAGGAATATACCCTAGAGAAACAAGAGCCTTCACACAAACAGATATATGCACACTCATGTTTAATGCAGCTCTGTTTATAATAGCAAAAAGCTGGAAGCAACCAAGGTGTCCATCAATGGCTGAATGGATAAATAAGTCGTGGTATATTCACACAATGGAATACTACGCATCAATAAAGAACAGCGAGGAATCTGTGAAACATTTCATAACATGGAGGAACCTGGAAGGCATTATGCTGAGTGAAATTAGTCAGAGGCAAAAGGACAAATATTGTATAAGACCACTATTATAAGATCTTGAGAAATAGTATAAACTGAGAAGAACACATACTTTTGTGGTTACGGGGAGGGGGGAGGGAGGGAGGGTGGGTGAGGGTTTTTTACCGATCAGTTAGTAGATAAGAACTACTTTAGGTGAAGGGAAGGACAATACTCAATACGTGGAATGTCAGCTCAGCTGGACTGGACCAAAAGCAAAGAAGTTTCCAGGATAAAATGAATGCTTCAAAGGTCAGCGGAGCAAGGGCGGGGGTTTGGGGACCATGGTTTAAGGGGACTTCTAAGTCAGTGGGCAAAATAATTCTATTATGAAAACATTCTGCATCCCACTTTGAAATGTGGCGTCTGGGATCTTAAATGCTAACAAGCGTCCATCTAAGATGCATCAATTGGTCTCAACCCACCTGGATCAAAGGAGAGTGAAGAACACCAAGGTCACATGATAACTGAGAGCCGAAGACACAGAAAGGGCCACATGAACCAGAGACTTACATCATCCTGAGACCAGAAGAACTAGATGGTGCCCGGCCACAACCGATGATTGCCCTGACAGGGAGCACAACAGAGAACCCCTGAGGGAGCAGGAGATCAGTGGGATGCAGACCCCAAATTCTCACAAAAAGACCATGATTAATGGTCTGACTGAGACTAGAGGAATCCTGGCAGTCATGGTCCCCAAACCTTCTGTTGGCCCAGGACAGGAACCATTCCCGAAGACAACTCATCAGACATGAAAGGGACAGGACAGTGAGTAGGAGAGAGATGCTGATGAAGAGTGAGCTATTTGTATCAGGTGGACACTTGAGACTGTGTTGGCATCTCCTGTCTGGAGGGGAGATTGGAGGATAGAGAGAGTTGGAAGCTGGCAAAACTGTCAGGAAAGGAGAGACTGGAAGGGCTGACTCATTAGGGGGAGAGCAAGTGGGAGTACGGAGTAAAGTGTATATAAACTTATATGTGACAGTTTGACTTGATTTGTAAACATTCACTTGAAGCTCAATAGAAGTTAATAATAATAAAAAAAAAAGGCCTAAGCTCCTGCAAAATCGGGCACTATCATTCCCTTCCAGTTACCCTCCTTTAATCTTGTAAACAGAAATAAAACGTGCTCTTTTAACATCTCTGTTTGTACATGCAATCACCAAAAATGGCTAGCTAGAGTCATAGTTTCACATAAAATATGTAATACTACTCCATTTAAGCAAAATATATCATTTTTTATTTCAGTTCATTTATTGTAGTTATCACCATGTCAACTTTTGTAAGGCCTCTCTTCAGGCTGTGCTGCCTCCATCTTCGGTTTCCCAGCCAGCAGCAGATCACTAATATGATAACCACAATTCAGCTAACTAGGCAGGAGATCCTGCATCATGCAGGAACACATTTTTGAATTCAGGAATATATGCTGTCATCATGACCATAAACCCAAATCTGAGGAAATTGCTTTAAGGCTATGTTTCCTGATTTGATTACCCCAAATGCTATTTACACTGCTGTGCACAAGGGGACGAAGAAAAATTGCCTGCATTTGTCACCTCTATTTTAAAAGTATTACGTCTCTTTGAAATATTTGTCCTTTCTCACTGAAAAATGTTGGGTAATATAGGGCCAAGGGCAATAATGTGCTTATATACAACTATTCTGCTGAAATCCGTGCTGCAAAACAGTTCATAGCTTTGAAAAGCTCAAATTTATTCCATTCTTTCCATTCCCACACCCACATGTCTGTCAGTTTGTCATACTGTGGGTGTTTGTGTGTTGCTGTGATGCTGGAAGCTATGCCACTGGTATTCAAATACCAGCAAAGTCACCCATGGTAGACAGGTTTCAGCTGAGCTTCCAGACTAAGGCAGACTAGGAAGAAGGACCCGCAGTCTACTTCTGAAAAGATTTAGCCAGTGAAAACCTTATGAACAGCAGCAGAACATTGTTTGATATAGTGCCAGAAGATGAGCCTCTCAGGTAAGAAGGCACTCAAAAGACAACTGGAGAAGAGCTGGCTCCTCAAATAGAGTCAATCTTAATGACGTGGGTGGAGTGAAGCTTTTGGGGCCTTCATGTGCTGATGTGGCACGACTCAAAATGAAAATAAACAGCTGCAAACATCCATTAAAAATCACAACCTGGAATGTACAAAGTATGATTCTAGGAAAATTGGAAGTCATCAAAAATGGATGGAATGCATAAACATTGATATCCTAGGCATTAGTAAGCTGAAATGGACTGGTATTGGCCATTTTGAATCAGACAATCATATGGTCTACTAAGCTGAGAATGACAACTTGAAGAGGAATGGAATTACATTCATCATCAAAAAGAAGAATCTGAGATCTATCCTGAAGTACAACACTGTCAGTAATACAATAATACCCATACACCTACAAGGAAGACCAGTTAATACAACTATTATTCAAATTTCCACAGAACCACTAAGGCCAAAGATGAAGAAATTGAAGATTTTTACCAACTTCTGTAGTCTGAAATTGACTGAACATACAATTGGGATGCATTGATAATTACTGGTGATTGGAGTGCAAAAGTTGGAAACAAAGAAGGAGGATCAGTAGTTGGAAAATATGGTCTTGGTGATAGAAATGCGCTGGAGATCACATGAGAGAATTTTGCAAGACCAACGACTTCTTCTTTGCAAATATCTTTTTTCACCAAGATAAATGGTGACTATACATGTGGACCTTGCCAGATGGAATATAGGAATCAAATAGACTACGTCTGTGGGAAGAAATGATGGAAATGCTCAATATCGTCAGTCAGAACGAGACCAGGGGCCAACTGTGGAACAGACCATCAATTGCTCATACGCAAATTTAAGTTGAAACTGAAGAAAATTAGGACAAGTCCAGGAGAGCCAAAGTATGACCTTGAGCATATCCCACCTGAATTTAGAGACCATCTCAAAAAAAGCTCTGACACATTAAACGCTAATGACTGAAGACCAGATGAGTTGTAGAATGACATCAAGGACATCATACATGAAGAAAGCAAGATGTCATTAAAAAGTCAGGAGAGAAAGAAAAGATCTAAATGGATGTCAGAAGAGACCCTGAAACTTACTGTTGAACAGTGAGTAGCTAAAGTGAAAGAAAAAAATGATGAAGTAAAAGAGTTGAATGGTAGATTTCAAACAGTGGCTCCAGAAAACAAAATAAAGTGTCATAATAACATGTACAAAGACCTGGAGATGGAAAAGCAAAAAGGAAGAACAGGCTCTGCATTTCTCAAGCTGAAAGAACTGAAGAAAAAATTCAAGCCTCGAGTTGTAATTGTGAAGGAGTCTATGGGGAAAATATTAAACAATGCAGGAAGCATCAAAAGAAGATGGAAGGAATACACAGAGTCGCTATAACAAAAAGAATTGGTCAATGTTCAGCCATTTCAGGAGGTACCATATAAGCAGGATCCAATGGTACCCAACGGAAGAAGTCCAAGCTGCACTGAAAGCATTGCCAAAAAACAAGGTTCCAGGAATTGACAGAATACCAACTGAGATGTTTCAACAAATGGATGCTGCTCTGGAAGTACTCGCTCATGTATGCCAAGAAATTTGGAAGGCATTCGACTGTTTGGATCATAACAAATTATGGATAATATTGTGAAGAATAGGAATTCTAGAACACTTAACTGTGCTCATGAGGAGCCTGTACGTAGATCAAGAGGCAGCCGTTTGAACAGAACAAGGGAATACTACGTGATTTAAACTCAAAAAGGTATGCATCAGGGTTGTATCTTTTCACCATACCTATTCAATCTGTATGCTGAGCAAATAATTCAAGAAGCTGGACTATATGGAGAAGAAAGGGGCATCAGGTTTGGAGGAAGACTCATTAACAACCTGTGTTATGCATATGACACAACCTTGCTTGCTGATGAAGATCAAAGACCACAGCCTTCAGTATGGATTACACTTCAACATAAAGAAAACAAAAATCCTCACAACTGGACCAGTAAGCAACATCATGATAAATCGAGAAAAGATTGAAGTTGTCAAGGATTTCATTTTACTTTGATTTACAATCGACACCCTTGGAATCAGCATTCAAGAAATCAAAAGATGCATTGCACTGGGCAAATGTGCTGCAAAAGACCTCTTTAAAGTGTTGAAAAGCAAAGATGTCACCTTTAAGACAAAGGTGAGCCTGACCTAAGCCATGGTGTTTTCAATCGCCTCCTATGCATGTGAAAGCTGGATAATGAATAAGGAAGACAGAAGAATTGACACCTTTGAATTGTGGTGTTGGCGAAGAATATTGAATATACCAAGGGCTGCCAAAAGAAGGAACAAATCTGTCTTGAAAGAAGTACAACCAGAATGCTCCTTAGAAGCAAGGATGGTGAGACTACCTCTCACATATTTTGGACATGTAGTCAGGAGGGATTAGGCCCTGGAGAAGGACATCATGCTTGGTAAAATACAGGTCAGTGAAAAAGAGGAAGACCCTTAATGAGATGGATTGACAAAATGGCTGATACGATGGGCTTAAGCATAACAATGGTTGTGAGGATGGCGCAGGACCGGGCAGTGTTTTCTTTTGTTGTACATAGGGTCGCTATGAGTTGGAAGCAACTCAATGGCACCTAACAACAACAACATTTCATTCCCACAGTCTCTGCGTTAGTGTAAGTCTTCATCAATTGATGTGTGGGATTGTACCATGTCCTTTTAACCATTTTGAAAGTTCCAAGTAGAGGGAAAGGCAACTTCACAGCCAACATGGTACAGAACTTAATGTAAGACTTTTTTGTTTGAGTGTAGCATAGATTTTTTTTTTTTTTTTTTTAGTAAACAAGGACAGAGAAATCCCTGCAAGGAATTACAAATGTGGATTTTACAGAGGCCAATGGGAGTCATTGAGGAATTTAAGCAGATAAGTATATAAACATGTATGCTCTGCACAGCCTGGAAAATAGATTATATTAACACTGGAGACTGGAACACAAATTTTAATTTTAATTAAACCTAATAATGTTTTCCTCTTTTTCTGGGTCCAGGTTTTCTTTGCTTTTGCTTTCTCCTAATTGTTCGGAATCTTTCATCTGTGTTTGCATATATATATATATGTACACACACGTATACATTATATATATATACATTATATACATATACATATATGTGTGTGTGTATATATATAAATAAAAGACACATTTCCAAACAGCGAGCAGGACATGAGGGCTCAGAGGATTCCTAGGTCCTGAAATCCAAAAGGATGGGAGAAAACCTATGGAAAGGTTTTTAGGCATGCCATCTCTATTAGAGGGCCTAGACTGAATAAATATATAGAAATAGGAGTCCCTGGGTGATGAAAACAGTTAAATTGCTAACCCCCAAAAAGTTGGAGTTTTTTGTCCGGATAGAGGCAACATGGAATAAAAGCCTGATGATCTACTTTTAAAAAAACCAGTTATTGAAAACTCTACAGAGCACATTTTTACTCATGGGATCAATGTGAGTTGGGATCCACTTGATGGCAACAAGTATTGGTGTATATCATTCCTGGGTGGTACAAAAGTTTAAGTATTCAGCTACTAATCAAAAGGTTGGTGGTTTGACTTCACCCAAAGGCACCTTAAAAAAAAAGGAAAGAAAGGCCTGCCAATCTACTTCCAAAAGGTCACAGCCACTGAAAACCCTATGTGCAGCTCTATACTGACACACATAGGGTTGTCATGATTCAAAATCTACTCAATGTTAACTGTTTTTTTTATATATATATACACACACACTATGTTTTTTTCTTTATCAAGGACCAAACAGCTCTTGACTTCACCACTGATACATATGTATCTGTTGTCATAGAGTTGGTTCTAACTCATGGTGACCCCATGTGTTGCACAGTAGAACTGTTCCACAGGGTTTTCTTGGCTGCAATCTTTATGGAGGCAAGCCTTTCCTCCTTGGCACCACTAGGTGGGTTTGAACCTAGTAGTGGAATGCAAACAATTTGCAACACCTGGGGAGTGTGTGTGTGAGTGTGTGTGTGTGTGTGTGTGTGTATCCTGCTATGCGTCAGAGATTTTTATAGACATTGAGGATATAACAATGAATAAAACAAGGTCTTCTCTTTTGAAGTGTGTGTGTATGAGGGTGGGGAAATGGAAGGAAAGTAAAAACACAGATTAACAAATATGTATAAATATGTCAGAAAGTGATGATTTTTTCCTGATAAAAATTCTTATAGAGGAAAATAAAGCAGGGTAAATATATAGATCGTTACAGGGGTAGTTTTCATACCAAGTTGATAGGGAATGCTCTGATAATGGGAATTTGAGCAGAAAAGAGTAGAAGAGAGTGAACTATGCCAATACGGGGGAAGAACAATCCATGCAAAAGCAACATGTCAAAAGTAGATTATGGTCACTGATTGGTCCCCTTTCCCCCATGATAATATGTGGAAAAATACAGAAACCGGCAAAATTTCAGAATATCTATTTAAACCATGATATTTGGAAGGAAGTAGATATGTCTAGCAGCAAAGCACATCTCCTTTACCGCATATAAATAGTGAGTCACTGGAAACTTGGAGAACCTTAGAGAAATTGAAATGATTTCCTAAAATGAATCATCTATAGCAATAAAATTAGACTCTGTGAAATACAAAGAAAAAAAAGCCAAAATAAAAGAGACTCTATATAAATTCTTTCCCTTGAACTGTTAAGAAATATTAATTTAGCCAAATCTAGAAAGGGCCAAAGTAGGACCCATCTTTTGAGCTCTAATGACAGAGGAACAGCTTTCCTTTCAAAATGAAAAAGCAAAAACAAAAACCAACAAAAATAAGCCTGTTTTTTTATTGTTTTCTGGATTTTGTAAGCAACTTTAAAAGACATAAATTTGCAAAGAGGAGTCAGGGTAAAATCTAATATTTGTACTCTTAGTAATATTTTTACTGGGACAATCTAAAAAAAGTATACTTGGCACTTGAAAGTAAACCATACAAATGTTCTTCATTACATGTGCAAGTCTGAGTCTTTTTTCAATTGTTTTATCTGTTATTCATAATATCTTTTATCTGCAAATTCATATGTTCTTCAGCTCACAAATTATACAGGAATATCAACATCAATATCTCTAATATGCATTCTTATATTATTGTGTAATTATTTGTGCGTCTATTCCCTCTTGTCCATTGAAATCGCAACTGTTAATAGGAATGGAAACTATCTGTCTTAGTTATCTAGTGCTGTTATAACAGAAATAGCACAAGTGAATGGTTTTAATAAACAGAAATTTATTCCCTCACTGTCGGAAGCTAGAAATCTGAATTCAGATGCCAGCTTCAGGGGAAAGCTTTCTCTCTGTGCAGGCTCTGTGGGAAGGTCTTTGTCATCAATCATCCCCTGGCCTAGAAACTTCTCAGCACGTAGACCCTGGATCCAAAGGATATGCTCTTTTTCTGGCTTTTTTTTCTTGGTGGTAGGAGATCCCTCACCTGTCTGCTCTCTTCTTTCTTTTATATTTCTAAAGAGATTGAGTCAAGATACAATCTAATCCTGTAGATTGTGTCCTGTCTCACTAGCATAACTGCCTTTAATCCTGCCTCATTTATGTCATAGAGGTTAGGATTTGCAACATGTGGGATAATTACATCAGATCACAAAATGGAGGACAACCACACAATACTGGGAATCATGGCCTAGCCAAGTTGATACACATTTTGGGGGAACACCATTCAATCCATAACACTATTTTATAATGGTTTTGTGTCACCCATATTATTTCACCGATGAGGTTGTGCATGCTGTGTGTGTGTGCATATTCATATATGCATATATGCATGTATATATATGCAGGTATGTACATAAGCTTATAAAATGTAATAGTGAATACAGAGGTTAGGGAAAGTTTAACCTTTCATGAAATGATGGCTAAGTATTGCTGTGTTCCCAGTATTGATTTGTTTTTTTCTCTTCATGATTTCTTTCCCTCCTAGTAGTGTAGATAATATGTGTGAAATAGACTTTTATATTGGTGGAAGTAATTGTTTTCCATCACTCCCAGAAGACAAACATGGTTCCATTTTAACTCTTTTTATTTATATGCTGATTTCCTCTACCTAGAAATCCTCCTCTCTACTTAAAGCTTCAAAAGACACCCAAAGGGAAATGGTTACCTCAGGTAGGAGGAATGGGAAAAAGACTGCTCGAGACAATGGTAAATTTCAGTCACCTTTCTTAGTGACTAAATTGTTTAGTCACAAATCCCTACCAAAATTATCTCCCACTCTCTTCTTTTGAGCAACATGTTGACAATTTCTTTATTTGAGTTGCTTACATTGTGGTTTGCAAAGATCAAGTTACGTACTCTAAAATTATGTTCTTAGCAAAAATTTTTTTCTCCTAAAGTCTTTGCTTTATTTTACCTTCTCAGATACATTGTCAAAGTACCTATAGAATTGTTTTAGAGCTATCTATGCAAATAGCTTTAAACAGGCAAAAATAATTAAAAATAAGAAAGTTGAAGAAAGACGAGAAAAAGGCAGCTTCATGCAGGACAAGACATGGAGACAAAAGTCTCTAGGATGAAGATAAAATTTTATCTCCAGGCTTGCCTGAGGTGTTATCTCACAAAGTAGGGAAAAGGTTATGGCAATCAGCTAGAGAAAGTCTCAATTCTCCCTTCTCTTTCTACTTCAGATTTCTTAAACATTAAACCATGGAGGGATTTGAACCCTAATGTGATTAAATTTCAGAAACTTGAAATGCCTGTATAGTCTCTCCTTCTCAGGGGATAAATGCAGGGTCAGCAAGCTCATGTCACAAAATTTTAAGGCAAGAAATCCAAATGCAATAGGCTATTAAAAACCTATCATTTTTAACCTTTTATTTTGGGTGTGAAACCACATGTAAACTGATTTAATTACAGAAGAGTGTAAGACAGGATTTTTGCATCACCTTTTTTTTTTTTTTATTATAAGAAATTCCTTACATGTTTGAGGGAGATGGGAAGGCAGTCAAGGCAAGGAGGGAGGAGCGAGTTGAGGCAGGTAGGGCTGTGTTTACCAGATTCAAGGTCTTGTACTCCCATTGTTTCCCTACTTTATATCCACCATGTAGATAAACAGTAGTGAAACAATGGGGGTAGGCATACATACCCCGTCACTTCTGTCCTTGGCACTACAGAGAGGTGTTGTGTTCAGTGGTCAGCGGTTATAGGACTGCCTACAACATTAATTCACAACACGAGTCCTCACATTGTCTTTCATACTTAATAGTTTTCCCAAGGTCATTGCTATTTCAAGTGCTAATGATGCAGTAAAAATGTCTATGGCTTTAGAAGGACACTGTAGAAGTAAAATATTCACAAACAAATATGGAGTATGTGCAATGGCAGAATTGGGTCAGCAGCTGTGGATCTGTAGGGAAATGCTGACGACTTCTTGGTGTTCTATCATCAATGGGGTTGTTTTTTGGAGGCATCTAGTCCTCCCACATGATGAGATGAGGATCAGGCTGTGTGATTAATTGGTTTGTTTGGGTTGTTACAGAGCTTCTTGATGTCAGAAAAATAGATGTGATGACCTCAGGAAATTCCTTCAGGTCCCCTAGTCATAGGAAAACAAATATATTCCAAGAAGCCAAATCTATAGCAAAAATTAGCATTGTAAATATAAGTATCTTCTGTACACACTGTTTGCATATGAGGAAACACTAGATTATTAGCTGATCGCATTTTCTCTTGGCAGAAAATATTTTGCAGACGTACTTTTAGATACATGCATACTACAGTGTGGAATCATCACTGATTTCTTTTTTCAATATTAAAAACACCATATACTCTTTTTATACAACTGCATTTCTCCAGAGAACAATAAACAGCTACACACTTACCTGGTGCTGATCATACTGTTTATACACAGCAGATGCTGACATACTTGTAAACTGGCATGAAGAATTAAAATGCATCACCACATGTTAGAAATGTTGTTGAAACTGTGCTGCTAAAATAAAATCTAATATTTTAACACACCATATGCTACATTCGAGTAAATGTATGCTTAAAGAGAGAAAAGCATTTTATTTTCTTAATTTTTCTTTGTTAAAGGTTTTACACAACCATTATTTATTTATTTTTATTGTGCCTTATGTAAAAGTTTACAAATCAAGTCAATCTCTCATACAAAAACTTATACACACCTTGCTATGTACTCCTAGGCACTCTCCCCCTAATGAGAGAGCACACTCCTCTCCACCCTGTATTTCCTGTGTCCATTCAACCAGCTCCTATTCTGCTCTGCCTTCTCATCTCACCACCAGACAGGAGCTGCCCACATAGACTCATGTGTCTACTGGAGCCAAGAAGCTCACTCCTCACCAGTATCATTTTTTGTCTTATCGTCCAGTCCAATCCCTGTCTGAAGAGTTGGCTTTGGGAATGATTCCATTCTTGAGCTAACAAAAGGTCTGGGGACCATGACCTCTGGGGTCCCTCTAATCTCAGTCAGACTATTAAGTCTGGTCTTTTTATGAGAATTTGATATCTGCATCCCACTGTTCTGTTTCATCAGGGATTCTGTTGTGTTCCCTGTCAGGGCAGTCATCAGTGGTCGTCAGGCACCATCTAGTTCTTCAGATCTCAGGTTGATGTAGTCTCTGGTTTATGTGGCCCTCTCTGTCTCTTACCTTATGTCTTTGGTGTTCTTCATTCTCCTTTGCTCCAGGTGGGTAGATACCAATTGATGCATCTTGGATGGCCACTTGCTAGCATTCAAGACCCCAGATGCCACTCACCAATATGGAATGCAGAACATTTTCTTAATACATTTTGTTATGCCAGTTGACCTAGATGTCCCCTGAAACCATGATCCCCAAACCCCTGTGCCTGCTACTCCAGCCTTCAAAATGTTCGGTTGTATTCAGGAAACTTCTTTGCTTTTGGTTTAGTCCAACTGTGCTGACCTTTCCTGTATTGTTTACACGATCACTTTTAATGACATTTGTCTGCTTATAGCAGGCAATAGAATGGAACTCAGAGATGTTTCAGTAGGATTCTACTATGTCTTCCCATCTTGTCTAAATCTTTTATCCTGAATTCTCTGCTTACCATTTTTATCAGTCTTTATGGTAATGTTCTCCTGGAAGGTCAAAAATAATTTAGAGAATAATTTTGCCTTTTCACCTGGGATAGAGAGAAAATTAGACAACACTGAAGGAGTGAGTATATATACATAAACTAAATCAGCTCAAACATTAATTTATCACTTACATTTTCCAAAATGTGTGACAATCTGCTTGGAATTTCTATGATGTGCAAGATCAGGAGGTATGAAATGGAAATGTGTTTTTCAAAACAAGAAACACAGAGTAAAAGAAGTTCAAGAATTAACAACAACAATAAAAAATACAAATCTCCTCTGCAGCATGAAACCTGACTTGAACCCTGATACCTGCAACAGGTGGGAGCATGTAGAGAGGTACAAACTGTGGTGGGAGATGATGGCTAGAGATAGATTGGAGGAAATATTATTAAGGTTTTTACTTGCCACTCCACTTCTGTTGACGGATCCTTAAGAAGAGACAGCAGCAACATGACAAACAGCTATTATCAGTGCTTATGTAAGGGTGAGTACATGTGAAAAAAAAAAAAAAGTGAAAGCAAGTGCAAATTGAGAGGTACCCGTAAGTGTTTTCTCTACCACTTAGACTGAAAAAAACTCAGTGCCTTTGAGTTGATTCCGACTCATAGTGACCCTAGGGGGCAGAGTAGAACTGCCCTATAGAGTTTCCAAGGAGCACCTGGTAGATTTGAACTGCCGACCGTTTGGTTGGCAGCTGTAGCACTTAACCACTACACCACCAGGTTTTCCCTTTCACTTAGAGTTCCTCCAAATCCCAAGTCTCCAGCATTATCAATTAGGAAAAAAAAAAAAAAAATGTTCTCCAAGCTCTGCCTGTCCCTAAGACTTTAAGATGAGATCCTGTTCAGAGGCTTTCCTTCTCTCTAGGATCTTAGTTCTTCGAGTTCTCTTTGTGTTCACAGTTCTGTGATGCTGTCAAATGGATTTATTTTTCTGCCTCCACTCCAGTTTTTCTTGGTATTAACGTTGTCCTGGATAGAGATATTTCATCATACTAGGAAGAGAATCCAGAAAGAAAATACTAAGATGCAGGATATATAAATGGAAATCTAAGATATATTAAGAATAGAAGTAAAAGAGCCAAAATATAGATAATAATAAAGAAAAATTTCCAGAATAGGAAAAAAATGCAAGTAGAAAGAAGAAAATAATTGAAGAAAGAGTGATTTTTTTTTTCATTTCTAAAATAAATGGAGATTTCTTGGATGTATCTTTCCTATAGATTCCTAACTTGTGAACCACCAAAATACCTCCCTTCCACCCCGACAAATCATATAAGCTAACCAAGAGTAACGTATTAGTTTTCTATTGCTCTGTGTGTTCAGATTACCACAATATTGGTGGCTTAAAACAATATGAATTTTTTTTTTTCAGTACTGAGAGGCGGAAGTCAGGTATCGGTTTCATTGGGCTAAAGTCAAGATGTCAGCAGTGCTGGTTCCTTCTGGAGGCTGTAGAGAAGAAGTCATTCCATGTTTCTTCCAGCTTCTGGTGGCTGCATTCCTTGTGGCAGCATCACTTCAGCCTTGGCTCCTGTTGTTACATTGCCTTTTCCTTATAAGGACCTTTTGTGATTATATCAGGCCCATTCAAATAATCCATAATAATTTAAAGTAACTCATTCACAGGTTTCAGGGATTTGGATGGGGATATCTGTAGGGAGCCATTATGCAGCCTATCACAGATAACAAATGGAAAAAAAAAAAATTGTGTCTTCAGCAAAACACCAGAATGTAGGCTCATGATGCCAGTCACCAATCACATCAAAGCAATCACAGAACCACATTCAGTGGAGTGGTGGGAAATGAAAGGTGACAACTGATACTAACTCTAGTGACTAAAAATAGCCAGTAAATACACATTCCCAAAAAGGACGAATCCCATCTTTAATGAAAACCTGAGTGAAAAAGTGTGCACATGATTGTGGATACTGAATCACTTGTAGCTCCGATTTGATTGTAAAGGCATAAAAACTTAGTAGGAACCCAAAGGATTGAATGGTACTATAATTGTACAAGTTCTTGCAGATAAGAAAAAAAAAAAAAAACTAGCAAAAATATGCTCCTAAAAAGATGAGGTACACTGAAGAATAGGTACGGAATACAAATTTACCTGGGCAGTTAGAAACACTAGGAAAAGGTAGAGAAAAAGATCTGATGGGAGGGATGGGCAGAGTAAACTGATACCAGAAACAACTTAGTAACAATAGTAAAATAGAGTGTATACTAAGATTGAAAGATAAAGAAATGGCTCTCAGAGAAGCCATAAGACTCAAGTCCTCAAGGTGTCAAACTTTAAAAGCAACCACTGCCCATTCCAATCAGACAAAAATAAACCTGTTCCTAATATGCCAGACAAGTTCAGCTCTTTTAAGATTGGATACAAATAAGGGAGATGACATGAAAATGTCATATACAATTATTACAAAAAAGAAGAAGATGAAAATAAAATGAACAAGGTTCTAAAGAAGAATAAAATTACCTGAAATGTTTGAAAAATCTAACCTAATACTTTAATTGAAACTTCAAAAATAGGCAGTGTATTTAGCATGCAATAACAAAGAAAATTTTTAAAAAAGTGAAAATAATATGACTAGAAAAGAGCAGGATATGGAATAAGACCAAACACAATTGATATATTATTATTTGTTTAATTGCAATCACAAGGAGAACAAGAAATAATAAATTTCAGTATGGGGAGAAAGAAAAGATAATCAGAAAAAAGGAAAAGAAAATAGTATGTATGAAAGTGCTGGATATACCAGATCATGGGTGGGTTTTTTTTTAAGCCACGTAGTTAACATTTTAGACTTTGTGGGTCACACGTGGCTTTTTTTTTTTTCCACATAATCTTCTTTGTTTATTTTTACAATCTTTTAAAAATGTCAAAAAAAGTCAACTCTCAAGCCAGCCTCAGGGCAGGACTAGACCCTCAGACAGTAGCTGACTGAAAACCATAATGCTATGCACACTGCTCCACTCCAGCCACTTCCCTAATGAGAAAAATATTTGAAAAAAATCTTATGTGGAAATATCGTATATGTGGGGAAGTTGACATTTTTACATATCTTGCCAAAAAATAGGAGTCCTGATGGAACAGTGGTTAAGAGCTACAACTACTTATCAAAAGGTTGGCAGTTTGAATCCACCAGCGGCTCCTTGGAAACTCTACGGGACAGTTCTACTCCATCCTGTAAATTGCTATGAGTTAGATTCAACTTGAGGGCAACTTTTTTTTGTTTTGTTTTGTTAAACAATACCAGACTTTAAATATAAGAGTTGAAAAAAGAATATTTGAGCATCTAGCCAAAAGTCCCAAGTCACTTGTAAGGGGAAAAAAATCAGAACAGTACTAGCCTTCTTAACAGCAACATTTCACCTTATGCAATACCTTAAGATAATCAAGAAAGAAAATATGAGTCACATTTTGTATTTCTAAATGCACTTCAAGTTTAAATAACATTAAATAATAGTTATGGACATGAACAAACTCAGGGAACACTTTTCACTTATGATCTTCCAAAATATCTACTAGGGAGCAATCTTTAGCTCACCACAAAGTGAATCCAGAATGTTTGGCATGAGTTCTGAAAGCAAAATAATAATAATAATATTTTATATACAATACTGATATTTTAAAATGTGGATAAAACTGATGACTACCCTTTTTTCTTTGCCCTGACATTAAATAATGTAATTAACCAAAATATTCAAGATGATGGTAAAGACTACATAAGTATACTTGAGACTATAGTAAAAGTTCAACACTAAGAAAATGCTAGAGAATAAATTATGTGGATGTGTGAACAAAAGCACAGAAGGGGGAAATGGAAAAATAATTTTAGCATTGTTCTTGGGAGGGAATCAAGAGCCAGTATCTAAAGAAGGGGCTACAATATTTAAAAATGTATCAATATGAGGTAATTATAAAACCAAAATATGTCAATATAAGGTAATTATAAAACCAAAGAAACCAAACCTGTTGCCATCGAGTGGACTGTGACTTCATAGCGACCCTATAGGACAGAGTAGACCTGCCTCATAGGGTTTGTAAGGAGCTCCTGGTGGATTTGAACTGCCAGCCTTTTGGTCAGCAGCTGCAGCACTTAACCACTATGCCACCAGTTTCCATCAAAGTAAGCACTAAAAAATAAAAATTTGAAACCCTCAACTTATATATAAAAACACTTATATATACAATATGAAAAAAAGAGCATACTGGACAACATACTGGAAAACTACACAAGAAATAACATAAAAACCATTCATAGTAAAGTGTTAAAATTTGCATTATCAAAACCTTTTTCTGGTCATTTATCCTTCAATAAGAATGTGGGGAAACAATGATAAATACAAAATTTAAAATGACAGAAATTAGGCCAGATATTGTGGTTCTATCAATGACTTTAATTCATATGTTTAATTAAAAAATAATTTGTCTGATAAATCATGAATCCAACTTCACATTCCGTCAGAAAGAACCCCAGGTTCAAATTGACTTAGAAATGATAAAATGAAAGGGTGACTAAACTTAAACCAGGCAAATATAATATATATTAGTGTTTGTATTCTTTTTTAAATACAATTTTATTTATTTTGTTGTTTTTTGAGAATATATAAAGCATAACACACGAATTCGTCAGGTTCTACATGTGCCATTAGTGACATTGATTACATTCCTCAGGCTGGGTAACCATTCTCACCCTCTTTTTCTGAGCTGTTCTTCCCCTATTAACATAAATTCACTGCCCCTAAGGTTTCTGTCTAAACTTTGTAGTTTTGGTTGTCGGTTTGATTCCATACAGATCCTAAAAGAGCGTAATGCTCAAGGCAGACTTTTTTTTTTTTTTTTCACTAGTTAAGGTAAACTATTGTTTGATTTTAAGAAGACTTCAGCGGATATTTTTGGTTTAATGTTTAAATATTTTCTCAGGGCAATAATTTCAGCGTTTGTATTCTTAATATAAAAGAAGATCAAATTTAGGCCAAAGAGAATCAAATGAGATATAAAAGAATGACTTCATAATGCTAAATATTATTCTCAATGATAACAATAGTTATATATAATATGGAAAACATCTTAATGTATATGCACCAACAGAGCAATTACTTTACGTAAAAAGAGAAACAGACAGATATGAATTCCCACTAAGGAACTTCTAGAAAATGTCCTTCTTATTTAGATAGATCATTTGAACCAAAAACAAAAAACAAAACATAATAAGTCTGCTTACTAAAAAAATAATAAGAAAACTTAAGGTACCTTTTATAGTGATGTCCATTAAATTTTGTATCTCCAAAGTAAAAAGTGCAACTTATTTCCAGGAGAAAGTGTTACAGTTAGGAAAATTGGCCATACAATAGGCTACGAAGAAAACATTAATAAATTCCAAAATAGAAATAATGTTACTTATATCCTAATCGTAGAGAGAGGAAATAGAAAGCATCAAATTATATAAGCACAAAAGCAAGAAAATAATAATTTAAAAATATATGAGGTCAGCCCTCTAGAAAGGTAAGAAAAAAATCAAAATAAAACTTTTAATAAATACAAAATTCTTAGGTAGATGGGGAAATAAAAACAAATTTGCAGAAGTCTAGAAAATAATTGTAATGCAAACGCAACATATCAGAATCTGTTGTAGACAGCTAAACACATATTTTGAGAAAGTGTTATTGCATTAAATATTTATATTAATATTTAAACAATAAAGTCATTAAGCATCTGATTTAAAAAGACGAAACAACAGGGTAAACATCATCACCATCATCACCCCCACCAACATCATAGCTGCCTGTTCGTGCACAACTCCTAAGGCTTTATCCAGAGCAGATGAGATCATTACTCTGATATCAAATCCTTAAAGTCATAAATGGTTTAAATGTGTAAAATATGGAGTTTGAAGTTCCCCTTTTCTTGGGCTTCCTTTTCGCTCATTCTACTGTTTTTTGTTGCTCACACAGTTTAGAGCTGCTGACACTGTACATTAGCATAAGCTAACTTGTGCCCTGTCCAACAGATTTGTACAGTTGTCAGCATCATTTTTTTTTAATCAGCATGAATTTAACACTGGTTGAGCAAGTACTAATATTCTCAATGTTGAAACCTTTGTCTTGTCATTTAGCCTTCCATAGGAATCAATGGAAATGATAAAATTGCAAGGCTAGACACTTTTCATAATCATATAAAAGCTTACGTATAATCAACATAAATAGAGTGATAATTTGGTGGCATTGGGATAAATACATTTTCATTATATGTTTGTCACTGCACTGTTCTGGGCTTGTTTTTGAAAAGCATCTGTGTAGCATCAATACTATAATTCATTATAGCTTATTCATTCCTGTTCGTCCTTTCCTGTAGAACTAAAGAAGATGAGTAAAAGAAGAGCGCTTACTAGAGAACTGACATAAATAATACAATTCGGAATTTGTAGTCCAACTTGCTTTGATGACCCTTATGCCTTTTGTATTCCTAGACATTGCCCCCTGGCTTCACTATAAGTATACCACTTAGCGCTGTTCACCAGTCATTTTCCTTGGGAGTATCAGTAAGCCTCATATTCCTGGTTGACATGCCCTAGAAGTACTTGCCAAATGACCAAATTGCTCAGAAAATATAATGATAGAACAGCAGATCTAAAATGTGTTTTGAGAATCCAGGCCTGTGTTGTCTATAAGGTAAACGCTAGCCACAATGGATATTTAAAATAAAAGTGATTAAATTGAAATTTAGTTCTCAGTCACAGTAGTAACATTTCAAGTACTCAATAGCCAGTCTGGGTTTTGCCTACTCTTTTTGATTTTGTACAGCACAGGCATGAAACATTTCCACTATTGTAGAAATTTGTACTGGACTTGCTATTCTGGATTCATTATAGTCTCTTTGGAAATTCGATCATACAATCAAACATATTGGGAAAATACTGCCGATTTCACTATCCTGTTGGAAATTTCTAGCATAACATTAAAATACATACAAACTCTGTAATCATGTTTAACCTAGTGTTTCACAGATTAAATTAATTAGTTAATAATTTGTACTACCTGCAGAATAACTATGAATCCATGTGAAAATTAGTGTTTTATCGAACTAGAAATGTTTTATTTCATTAAGCACTAGTCAAAGAATCCACCTTGAAACTCTCCTACAATAAGTTTACTGCAGATAAAGAGATGTGTATTGTAAGCATAAATCTAATCACTTTTTAAAACCACATTTCCCAACATAAGCTCTGTAGCATATGAGAAGGCTAAAAAAAAAACCTTTGTGTTTAATTAAAAACTAATGCAAAAATGCAAGGCCTCTTTTTGTTTCTTTATGGGGGAGTTATGCAAAATTATATAGTTTATAACTTGCGTGCATAAGTGAATGTTTAAGAGTCATTATTGTTACTAAAGTTACTTGACATGCATTAATATTACTTCATGACTGAATAAACTCAAATTCTGATTCAGAACTCTATGGCATGCTCCACAAGTAAAACAATTATTTCAAAAGGCCCATAACTTCTCATGTCTATGTACATAAGAAAATGCATTGAATTCTCATAATTTTGGTGAATGGTGATTTGTTATCAATACAGTATCATTACTGCCTAGGGCTGGCTGAGGTTTGGCTTTCTTTTTTTCTCAAATAGTAATCAAAATGTAACTAACACATTTGGAAGTCATTGTTAGGGCGTATATCGGTTGTTTATTTGTTGTAAGATATAGCTGATTATTTTTTCATTTGGAGCAGTAATTTGTTCTGCCTTAATTTTTCAAACTGATCAAATCCTTGGGTTGTCTTTAACTGACCACCATTAAAAAGAGAGCTCAAATTCTGGTCTGAAGTTATGTCACTAATAAGTGATGGAATCAGGATTCAGACATGGTTATTAAGAGATGTTCATTCTTCTTTGTTTTGTAATACATCTGCCTCAATAGTGGACTTTAAACATTAAAATGATAATCATGGCAAGTGAAGTTTCTGTAACAGACAGAAAAGACGTATCCAGCATACGGAAAAATAATGGCAAGTGAAGAACCAAAGGCAGCAGTGAGAAGTCCTGATCATGGTGGAGATACAGAAGGGTCAACCCCTCGTTGATGGGGTTAGCATTTTAGGAGACACAGTAAGACAGTCTGTGTGTGCATACTGAATATGTTAAAACCAGTCCTTTCCTGAATAAACAAAGCCTGTCAGAAATCAGAAGGTACTGAGTCATAGCTGAAGTCTGCCCTTTGTTGCTGACATAAGAATTATTGTGAATAGCTAACAGCCTTGAAAATATAAAAAGAAGCAAGAAATATACAGAATATTTTAACCATTCTCACAGGATAAAAAGTTATCAGTGACAAGAACTTTCCCTTCCTCAGCGGTCTTCACCTATAGAATTGAAAATGGTTTATAATTAAACTAAATTGAATGTATGAAGTGGAATGCAAGCTAGTATAAGACTATGTATAAAAGACATATACATATGAAAGAAAAATACTTTAGTGACAGAATACATTATAAAAGGTATTTTTTGCATGTTATGTTAATCTCTATTGTTAATTTATAGCATGAAAGCAAATGTATAACATGGGAAACTCCTTTTAAGTATCTCATGAAAACAGGCATTGACATCTTTTATTTATCTTGTTGAGTATCTATTATTTTTGTTGCATTAAATTAATGTCACTTCTCTGTGTGTGTGTAAAACATGCATTGCTAAAAATTAGGAAATCTAGAAACCAGTAAGGCAGCAAATAACTTTTGCCCATGCACTGTTTTTAAACCTGCTAAAAACCAGATGTCCTCTTAATTTTTTTCTAGATTTTTTTTTATCTTGTTTTATAGAATTAGGAAAGTTGGAGAAAATATCACTTCACAGTTTTTTTTTTCAATAATCACAATTCACTCATTTATGTGTATGCATATGTCTTTGTATATTTATCTGCTTATAATTCCTTACTGATCTCTTTTTCTCTATCTACTCACAGCAATGAGTTGCATTATTTTAGTTGAATTTGAAGTAAACCCTGTTAAAGTTATTTATTTGGCGGAAGTAAATAAATAATTACTATCAACTGTCCATTTAATGCTGTTACTTTCTTCTAGTCTACTTGATTCCAAGACTGGGTCCTACCTCAAAGTATTAAAGGCATTTAATTTGTTATATATTGGAAACCCCGTTGGCGTAGTGATTAAGTGCTACGGCTGCTAACCAAGAGATCGGCAGTTCAAATCCACCAGGCACTCCTTGGAAACTCTATGGGGCAGTTCTACTCTGTCCTAAGGGTCGCTATGAGTTGGAATCGACTCGACAGCAGTGGGTTTTTTTTTTTTTTTTATTGGAACCACTTTTATTTTACCTTGATTCTTTGCTTTTTTTTTATTTTGATATTTCTTTTCTATTCAATTAATACCTAAGCATCTCAAATCAGTGGTCACATATTCCGCAAACTTCGGATGCCCAAAACACAGACAAATACTTCGTTGTTTAATGTTTACAGACCATTTATAATATATGAGGCACTATAAGGAATACAAATAATATCTGATGCCCTCCTAAATTGAAAAGAATCGATGAATGCTTTTCAAAAACTGGTTTAGATTTCTTGGACACAACATAGCTATATTCATCACCATTTAAAATTTGCACTTTATTATCCACTTTGTCTTCTCAGATGGTGGTGGTTAGAGGATCATAATTTAATTTTCAAAGTGAATGTTTAGCAAACATCCCCAGAGCCTCAATTTAGAGATATTGCTATGAAACTTAAATTATTTTGAACAATTTTAAGAAGTCTAATGCTTTCTGTCTTTCTCAGTTTCATGTCTGAGTAAGATGATTGTGATAGCTAGTTTCATAATGATTCCACTGATCCCTTCTTCCTGGTATGTATTCTGTTATGCTCTCTCTGAAAATGTCCACACGGCAAAAAAAAGAGGTCAGCCTCTATCAAACAGTCATCAAGGATTAGAGGCCCTCAGTTCAATATTCTGGGAGGAATGGCGTCCTCCAACCACAAGCACAGGCTTGGAGGTAAATCCCCTTCTAGTTGAGCCCTAAAATGACTGCAGTTCTAGCTGCTACTTTGCAGCCTATGAGACACTGTGAGCCTGAGGTCCCAGCTAAGGGGCATCTGGATTCCTGACCCACAGACTGAGAGATGATAAATATTGCTCAGTGACTACATTTAAGGATAATTTGTTATACTACAATAGATAATAAATAAAGTGATAGACATGAAAAGTCAAAGGACTATTTTCATATTGGCTTGCATACATAATATGAAAAACATTCTCACAATTGGTTGCTCATTATAACAAAAAGCACAGTTAAGTAATCAATGAAGCATCTTAGAGAAATACATGACATTTCTGTATAATTAAATGCTATGTGAGATCAACCTTTCCTAATGCATTTAAAATGTATAGCTCGTCATTTGTTTGTGTATATATACACACATACACACACATACAGCCGTCCCTCAGGTGTTTGTGGGGGATTGATTCCAGGACTACCCAAGTATACCAAAATCCAGGATGCTCAAATCCCTTATATGAAATGGGGTAGTGTTTTCACAGAAGCTATACACATCCACCCATATACTGTAAATCGTCTGTAGATTACCTGTAATACCTAATACAATGTAAATGCTATGTAAACAGTTGCTTCACCACAATTGAAGACTTGCTCTGGAAGGTAGCATTTCTTTTTCTGTGAGTTTCTGAAGGTTTTCTGGGAACATTGATGCCGCCTGGGCATCGCTGATGCTGATTGGCCAATGATCTTGAAATCCTGGAGGCTGTATGCTTTACAGAACTAGCCAGCCATCCCTTAAAAACCAACCAAACCAAACCCACTGCCATGGAACCCATTCCGACTCAGAGACTCTACAGTCACCCCTTACCAGCCTGAAACTCCTTCCTCTCACTTTCCTCAACCCTCTCACATTTGACCTTTAAGGGATTGCTTTGACCACTTAATTGCTTTGTAGGAGCCATTTTTTCACAGAAACAAAGGATGCACACAACCCAATGCTCAAACAATGAGTGCTGGAGAGAGACTGGGGATCTGTGAAATGGAGGAAGGCTAAACTCGCGGAATGCCTACACATCCCTTCATTTGTGTGAATTCAGGTTGTGCTTTGCATCCGGCAAATTCAGGTTTTGCTTTTTGGAACTTTCTTGTTCTTTTCTCAAATATTTTCTATCCATGGTTGGTTTAATCCGGGATGCAGAACTCTTGGATACAGAGAGCCCCTGTGCTTTCTGTGTGTATGTGGTATACAGACGCAGAAACACACCTGCATATGTATATGTTGTTGTGTCCTGCTGAGTTGATTTCTATGCATAAGAACCTTAAGTGACAGAGTAAAACTTCCCCCAAGAATTTGCCAGGCTTTAATCTTTATGGGGGAAGATGGCCCGGTCTTTTCTCAGAGGGAGCAGCTGGTGGGTTCCAACCTCCGACCTTTCAGTTAGCAGCCTAGTGTTTAACCATTGTACCACCAGGGCTCCTTATATGTGTATACATACAGTTACCAAAAAAAAAAAAACATTGCTGTCAAGTGGATTCTAACTCATAATGACCCTATGGGACAGAGTAGAACTGCCACTTAGGGCTTCCAAGGAGTGCCTGGTGGATTTGAACAGTTGACTTTTTGGTTAGCAGCTGTAGCTTTTAACCACTACGCCACCAGGGTTTCAATACATCCAGATAGATACATAATTTTTAAAGCAAGTATAAATTAATGTTTAAGAGTTAGGAGCTCATGCCCTTGTAAAATGCTAAAAAAATGTTTAAATCCAAGCTCAGTTTAGTGTATCTTTGTGTATATTACTTAATCTGTTTTGGCTTCAATTTCTCATTGTGTAAAATGACCACGACAGCACCACCTATACAAAAATGCCTATTTTCATTAAAGAAGATGATGCATGTAAGCACTTAGCATAATGCCATGCACAAAGTGAGCGCTCAATAAATGGTAATCGTACAATCATAACCATAAGTATAAATTCACGATGCAAGACTACTTCAAAGATATTTTCAAATATCAGTTTATGTATTTTAGAAAGTGTAGGTTTAGGTTTAATAAATCAAATCAACATCATATATCTATGTAGCAACTCTATTTATTCTATGTTAATAGAATTATATGGAAGTCAGGATCCCTTTCATTAAGGGTCTTTAAATATTGTTGTGAAAGATAAAATAATCATATAGGAAAAAATTAAATAATAATAAAAATTTAAGAACGCAGCAAATATTTTAATTGTGGCCAGAATTAGAAGTTGTGAAAGTAATTGCTATATGCTTTCAAAATATGTGGCCAAATCAAAGGTAGGGACGGTGATTTCCATAAAATATCTATATATATGTCTAATTAGCTGTTGTCCAAGAAGTTAAGAACTTTAAGATGAACTTGAATTAAGTAAGAATTGGTAAGGCTGATAAAAGGACATGAAATATTTCAGACAAGTGTATATCTTGATCTAAAGTTCAGAGGACACACGGAAAGATGTATGTTTGGGTACACTGCATAACCTTTTAGTCTGAAACAGAATTGGAGTAAGATAGAAACTGGAAATCAAGCAGAAACATTTCTTAAAAGCAGATTGATAGATCAAATTTAGCGTATCACATTCAGTGACAATATTTTTCTATCAATGATACTATTTATATAAACCAAAAAAACCAAACTAAGCAACATCAAGTTGACTTTGACTCACAGTGAACCTGTAGGACAGAGTAGAACTGCCCTGTAAGATTTCTAAGGAGTGGCTGGTGGATTCGAACTGTCAACATTTTGGTTAGCAGCTGAGCTCTTAAATGATTAAAATTTTAATCATAGTCACTTGAAAAATTATTTTTCAATTGTTCTTTTTTTTTAGGAAAATATGTAACATTTGAATGCATCTATATTTTTTTATAAGTATTTACATATGTATATATATGGAATATTTTTCTTGCTTAGGGATTTAATGCCTTTTACGGAATATGTATGTGTGTACTTGGTGCATAAGCAAGTTAAACACATATACGTATATAAGTTAAAAGTAGTCAGAATCTACTTTAGGGCAATGGGTTTAGTTCCCCCCCCAATGAAATTTAATACCAACTGAATTTCCTAGACAAATATGGAGGAAAACATATATGTATATATTAGAAGTATAACTAAGAAAAAAATTTACAGCTACAAATTACAATATGAAACATCTTAGCATCTAAAGTTATATAAATAGGCTCACTTTTAGTTGCATTATAGGGACTTGATTATTCAAGAAGAAACTGACATGCAAAAATATTTTTAGAAAGGTTATAGACAGATGCATTGAATTTGTAATCATGTAGTGACTTCAATTATTTCCTTCACTGGAACTATTCAGAAAGTTGGACTATGAAAAAGCAGAGTAAGATTGAAAAATTAAATTACCATCTTACACACAACTCAGGAAGGGAAGATGTTGCCATAGTGATGAGGATTCACCCACTTGTACAGTGCTAAGTTACAGATTGCAGCTTAGGGTTTTAGAAATATAATAGAGAGGTAGTAACAGGTCATTTTAAAGTGCAGAAATTTCTCCTTGACCCTCATAAAAATCCTTTGAGTAAAAAGCAACCCGTATAAAAGAAAGCTTTTTCAACTATTTAAGACTAACACTGTGGATGTCATCTTTCATTGTGAAATGGCACTAGATCACTCACAATTGAGCACTTTGAGTTCGTTATTCATAAGATACCTTATAAAAATGCCTACTGTTTGCCCTAAAGTTAATAATAGAAAGACAACCAAATTTACAATGAGTTGAGCGATTCAAATGAATGTCATGCACTTCCTATATGTTTAAATTTAATATCATCTTTAATTGTTGCAAATATACATATAACTATATACATAGCACCTTTGGCAATTCAACAATTCAGTGACACCAATTACATTAATTGCACTGTGCAAACATCACCAGTATCCATTGCCAAGCTTTAATGGGAATCGCTTTAAAGAACTTTAAAGTTGCTTAAGGAACTTTCTGGCTGCACTTCATCCAAGACAAATTAGTTCGTTTTTCTGGAAGTTCCTGATATATTCAATATTCTTCAACAACACCATAATTCAAAGGCATCAATTCATCTTTGGTCTTCCTTATTTATGAGTTAATTTTAAACCCATGGCTTGGGTCCAGCGCATCTTAGTGCTCAAAGTGATATCTTTGCTTTTTAATACTTCGAAGAGGTCTCTTTAAATACATCAAAAATACATCACTTGATTTCTTGACCGCTGCTTCCATGGGCATTGACTGTGGATCCAAGTAAAATGAGATGTTTGACAACGTCAATCTTTTCTCTGTTGATCATGATGTTGCTTATTGATCCAGTTTTGAGGATTTTTGTTTTCTTTATGTTGAAGTGTAACCTTTGGTCTCCATCAAAAAGTGCTTCAAGTTCTCTTGGCTTTCAGCAAGCAAGGTTGTGTCATTTACATATCACAGGTTGTGAATGAGTCTTCCTCCAATCCTGATGCTGCATTCTTCTTCATATAGTCCAGCTTCACAAATTATTTACTTAACATACAGATCAAATAATTATGGTGAAAAGATACAACCCTGACACACACCATTTCTGATTTTAAACCATACAGTGTTCCATTGTTCTGTTGAAACAACTGACTTTTGGTCCCTGTACAGGTTCCTCATGAGCACAATTAAGTGTTCTGGAATTCCCTTTCTTCACGATATTATCCATAATTTGTTATAATTCAAACAGTCCAAGGCATTTGCCTAATAAATAAAACACAGGTAAACATCTTTCTGATATTCCCTGCTTTCAGCCAAGATCCATTTGACATCAGCAATGATATGCCTCATTCCTCGTCCTCTTCTGAATCTGGCTTGAGTTTCCAGCAGTTCCCTGTCAATGTACTGCTGCAACCGTTTTTGAAATATATTCAGCAAAATTTTACTTGCCTGTGATATTAGCAATATTGTTCTATAATTCCTGTATTCTGTTGGATCACCTTTCTTCGGAATAGACACAAATAAGCATCTCTTTTTTTTTTTTTTTTCAGTCAGTCGTCTTCCAAATTTTTTGATGAGTGAGCACTTCCAGCATTGCGTCCATTTGTTGAAACAACTCAATTGGTATTTGTCAATTCCTGGAGCCTTGTTTTTCACCAATACCTTCAGTGCAGCTTGGACTTCTTTGCTCAGTACCGTTGGTGCTCGATCATATGCTACCTCCTGAAATGGTTGAACATCGACCAATTCTTTCTGGTACAGTGACTCCGTGTATTCCTTCAGTTTTCTTTTGAGCTTCCGGCTTTGGATTCCCCATAGAATCCTTCAATATTGCAACTTGAGTCTTCAATTTTTTCTTCAGTTCTTTAGCTTGAGAATTGCTGAATGTGTTCTCCTCTTTTGGTTTTCTAATTCTATGTCTTTGCACACTTTATTAACATACTTTGTCTTCTCCAGTCACTCTTTGAAATGTTCTGTTCAGCTCTTTTACTTCATCATTTCATTTACTTGCTTTAGCTACCTGACTTTAAAGAACAAGTTTCAGAGCCATTTTTGGCATTCATTTTAGTCTTTTCTTTCTTTCCTGTCTTTTTAATGACCTCTTGCTTTCTTCATGTATGATATACTTGATGTCATTCCATAACTCATCTGGTCTTTGGTCATTAGTGTTCAGTGTGTCAAATCTACTCCTGAAAATATCTCTAAATAAAGGTGGCATAAAAAAAAAAAAAATTTTTTTTTTTATACTCATGGTCGTACTTTGGCTCTTGTAGATTTGCTGTAATTTTATTAAGCTTCAACTTGAACTTGCATATGAACAACTGATGATCTGTTCCACAGTCAGCCCCTGGCCTTGTCCTGACTGATGATATTGATCATTTCCATTGTCGCTTTCCACAGATGTAATTTGATTCCTGTATATTTTATCTGGAAAATCCACGTGTATAGTCACCACTTACGTTGTTGAAAAGAGGTATTTGCAACGAAGAAGTCATTGGCCTTGCAAAATTCTATCATGCAATATCCAGTGTCGTTTCTATAACCAAGGCCATATTTTCCAACTACTGATCCTTCTTCTTTGTTTACAACTTTGTCATTCCAATCACCATAATTATCAATGCACCTTGACTGCATGTTTGATCAGTTTCAGACTACAGATATTGGTAAAAGTCTTCAAGCCTTCATTTTTGACCTTAGTTGTTGGTGTATAAATTTGAATAATAGTCATATTAATAGGTCTTCGCTGTAGGTGTATGGATATTTTCCTATCATTGACAGGGTTGTACTTCAGTATAGATCTTGAAATATTCTTTTTGACAATGAACACAATGCCACTCCTCTTCAATTTTTCATTCTCAGTATAGTAGTCCATATGATTGTCCTATTCAAAATGGTCAATACCAGTCCATTTCAGATCACTAATGCCTAGGATATCAATTTTTATGTGTTCCATTTCATTTTTTAAAACTTCCAGTTTTCCTAGATTCATACTTTGTAATTCCATGTTCTGATTATTAATGAATGTTTGCAGCTGTTTCTTCTCATTTTGAGTCATGTCACCTCAGCAAATGAAGGTCTTGAAAGCTTGACTCCATCTACGTCATTAAGATCAACTCTACTTTGAGAAGGCAGCTCTTGCTCAGAGGTATTTGGAGTGCCTTTCAACCTGAGGGGTTCATCTTCCAACACTATACCTGACAATATTCTGCTGCTATTCATTAGGTTTTTGGTTGACAGCTTGTTCAGAAGTAGACTGCCAGGCCCTTCTTCCTAGTTTATCTTAGTCTGGAAACTCCATGAAAAGTATTCACCAAGGGTGACCCTACTGGCATTTGAAATGCTGGTGGCAAAGCTTCCACTATCACAGCAACAGGCAAGCTACCACAGTATGATAAACTGACATTTTTTTTTATCATCCTCTAATACTCCATCTTTTACATTCCCACAACTCAGACTACTTTTGACATATTTATACTTTTTATATATTTCCTCTCTGCCATCTTTTTGAGATGTTTTTCTTTGCCATCCTTTGCTGAACATAATACTTTAATGTAATCACATGTATTATTTTTGTGTTTTGAGTTTTATATTTTAAGATATTGTTAAAAAGTCTTTCTATATTTTCTTCTATTAGCTATATAATTTTATGTTTTATACTTATTCCTGTATCCATTCAAAATATATGTATTCATATGTTATAAAATATGTACCCCAATTTTTCTTTTTTTTTCATGTAGTAAGTCAGTAAGGAGCCCTGGTGGCACAACAACAGTTAAGTGCCTGGCTGCTAACCGAAAAATGTGGTAGAAAAATGTGGCAATCTGTTTTGGAATCAACTTAATGACCCACAAAAAAATAACCAGTAAGTCAGTATTAAAACACCATCTACTAAGCAATCCCTTACAGCTCTATGGATTTTAGGTGCCACATTTATCATATATATTTCCACATTTGTATGGGTTTATTTATGAACTATGTAAGTCGCTTTTTTAAAGAAATACTTATTTCAGGTGCCTTATGACATTATATTCTTAGCTTATAGTTCTTTGGGTTGCCGACATAGATTAAAATTAAATTCTATTTCAATTTGTTTAGGATTTTCAAGCCTGTCAGTTTCCAGAAAAGGAATCTATATTACTTTGTCAATACACTTTTAGATTCTTTTAGCTAATAGTTTATTTAGGATTCCAGTGAATGCTTATAAGTGACATTTTCTTATCATGTTATTTTCTTGTTCTGTCTTATTCCAATTTTATAACCAAGATTACACTTATAAAATGAGTTGAGTGACTCTTCATAAAATCAGTTGAGTAACTTTCTTTACTTAATGTTGCTCAGATATCTTTTTAAATAAATGTATTATCTGATCTTTAAAAAATTACTCACCATTTAAGCCTAGAATACTTTTGTGTAAGAAGGAATTTATATGCATTTCAAATTTAATTACATGTCTATTATTCATATTCTCTTGAGAAATTCAGCAACCTTGGGTTGTAACATGTATTTGGGAGGAAGGTTTGATGTTGATGCTCTAACTTACAAACACTGTCAAGTTATGGTTTCAGGTGGTTGCTTCCATGTGCACAATTAACTTGTAAACTCACAAATTTGTTAATCCTGCCCCCACAGAGAAGCTCCCTTAACATTTTCACAGGTACTGATTGTTTTCCAAGGGCTTTTATGCCCCGACTGTATTTACCAAGTAAAAGATATCAGAGAACAGGAAAAATGGGCAAATTGGCACCTCTTATCATCTGTTCTTCCTCCCAACTATGCTCTCATCATTTGACATCACACCTCTCTACCTCATCTGATACTGTATCCCAGATGTTCTTGCTGAATCCATCCACTGCTATCGCCCACAGGGCCTCCTCCATCCCAAAGAGATCTACCCCATCTTTTGATCTCTCTATTGATGTGTCACCACTTGTATTGCTTTGGGGGATTGATGTTATTCCTACTCATATCCACCTATATGACTGAAAATTGAGGATAGAGCATTCCAAAGTAGTTGGTGAAATTTGTTGGAGGGATTAATATTTTAGTGCAGATAACCATTAAAATGCACAAGAAAGAGTTTTGCTAGCTCTCCAAATTACTAAATACACTTATTTTTAGTACGTGGTTTTCTTTTTTTTTTAATTTTGTGTAGTTCAACCATATTTCTCTGAGATTTTGATTTGGAAAACAGTCTGGAAATCTGACAGGAATAAACTTACACATTTTTTTTTTCATTTTCTAACTGGCAAGATCAGAAATGCCATGAAGAGCAGACTACTGCACAGTATATTTTCTACTCCAGCTGGTTTCCGAACTCACGCAGGCACATACTCACACACGTACACATAAAATCACATCCTCAAAATCTAAAAGAAGAAAAAGAAGAAGGCTGCACTCACTTATCCTCAAAACTCTCTACGTATGTTCAAAAACTAATTGATCTAAGAGGCAAATAACACCTGGTAACTTCATCATTTTTTATTTTCATTTATAGTGTACAAAAAAGTGAACTGGGTGTATTTTATAACTGCAGCTTACAGCTTAGATTGCCTATTATATATTAAAAAAAACTTATTCAAATTTTAGGTAAAAGGAAAATTCCATTTTTAAGTAAATGAATGCTTCCTTAGGTATTCAATTCATATGCTAATGGAGTTTTTGAACGAACTCAGATATATGCATAGAGAGATATTAACATATATACCAACATATTATTTAACTACCCATCTCATTTCATTTTATTGTACTCTAGGCACAATTAAGTCCAGACAGCATAGTTCATATGTTTTATGGAGCATTGAACTAGTATCATATGAGTGAATCATGAGCGTTACTGCTGCTGTTTCTGACAGAGCGGGAAGATAATAGCCCAATCGTCTCTCTTGATGACTCCTGCCTGACCAGAGAAGATGAGGTGGTAGAGGAATTGAATCATTTTAAAAGAAGCATTTGTGCAGAATGGAGGGTGAACTATCAATTGAGCTGTGCTTGACAGAAAATGGCACTTTTGCCTTTGGGCATCTTTTTAGGAGCCAGAACAAAGTTATATATAATATCTCCTTGATTTCACGCAATGGACATTGAATTTTCCTCTGAGCATATCAGAATAAATGGTAAGTTGGTGTCAATGTTATTATCACAGATAACCTCATTAAAAAAATAGGGACTATCCCTGCATGTAAGCTGATTTCCTGGGGTTGAATTTCCTCACACGAAAATAAATTAACTGAAAAGACACAGAAGAATTTCCATAACAATGAATTGCAAGGACATAGGAAAAATATTTGCTTTATCAAAATAATGCTTAAAATACATGTCAGTTGAGCATCATCAAATGATGAAAACACAGACTCTCTGTAAATCACAAAATATCATTCATGTTATATATATGTATGTGTCTCTATTTTTTCCTTATCTATCTTGTATGAAAAATAAAGCTCTTCTCAAATCTGCTGATCAACTGTAAAATAGGATGAATCCCCTGTATCATATTTTTATTTTTCTAGTGCTTTGGGATTTGTCTTAGTTACCTAGTGCTGTTATAACAGAAATACCACAAGTGGGTGGCTTTAACAAAGAGAAGTTTATTTTCTCACAGTAAAGTAGGCTAAAAGTCCAAATTCAGGGCATCAGCTTCAGGGGAAGTCTTTCTCTCTCTGTAGGCCTTCTCATCAGTCTTACCCCAGACTAGGAATGTCTCCACGCAGGGACCCTGGGTCCAAAGGACATGCTCTGTTCCCGGCACTGCTTTCTTGGTGATATGAGGTCCTCCTGTCTCTGTGCTCCCTTCTTTCTTTTATATCTTAAGATACTGCCTCAAGACACAATCTAGTCTTGTAGACTGTGTCCTGCCTCACTAATGCAGCTGCTGCCTATTCTCCCTCACTAACATCATTTTTTTTTTTTTTTTTTTAACATCATAGGGGCAGGATTTACAACATAGAGGAAAATTGCACAATATTGGGAATCATGGCCCAGCCAAATTGATACACATATTTTTGGCAGATGTAAATCCATCCATCGCAGGATTCTGTTGGCTTTACTGAATTCCCCATTGTCTCAGCTCTACATATACAAATATAGATAGATAGTATGTTATATAGGCTTTCAACCAATGTTTTTTAACTTTAATTAAATAATTTATTCATTCAGGAATTGCAAATATAATGTCGAATTTGTAGCAAGAGATACGGAGTTGATAATAATTATTTTATAGTGATACTCATTTGGATTTACAATGAATTTCAGGTTTTGTCTGGTAAATTCTGTTCAGCATAAAAATTGATATCCTGGTACTGCATATGCTTCAGAGAAGACAGATACGAAAAAATGAGAGCTTTTATATGTTTTGCTAATATTCACTAGTGTAAAGGACAGCTGTGTTTGATTTCATGTTTTAAAGTAAGTGATCACTATACTATCAGCATTCTTTACTTTCATTACGGTAGTGTGAGAAGTTAATCCTGCTTTAATGAACCCTAACATGTCTAATTCCTTCTTTTCCCATTTCAGTCATGATCAATTGTTTATTTTTTCTTCCTCTCTTTTCACTATTTCATTTCAATACTAGAACCTTAGACACCACCTATAAACATCCTGAAATATCTCTTGTTACCAAAGTAACCCTCCTTTGATTCATCTCAGGGGCTGAATTCTAAAGCTCTCTCATTGTCTTGTCTAATTTTGCTGGCCCTGTGGTTCTATTGCAGAGATAGAAGAACACACTAGTTCATGATGCATTCTTAATTCTATCAGTCAGTATGTTTATTTCACAATCCTTGTAGATTCTAGAAAATGGCTGACTATTCTGCCTAAACCCCACTGTTAGTTCAATAATGTATATTTTAATTTTCTTACATGTGTATTTCCATAAGAATTTGTAACTGGTCAGGAAGAATTAATCCAATAGCATTTTAACTCAGAAGAGCCCTTTATTTTTAGTCATTGTCATAGTGTATTAGCCAATTTGTAAATAAGTGTACAGGCTTTATTTATTATCATACCTGGACCTAACCCCATTAACTTTCAAAGTGAAGACTCACAAACTATCAGCTATTCCACACTGGAAATGAGAATTAAAATGTCACTTAGAGTCAATTATTTGTGCCAAAGTGTACTGAAGGCTATTTCTCCTTTTTTTAATTTTTCCCTCAAATGTTCATTAAAAGAATTATATAGGGGCTATTCAAAGCTTTGAAGCACTTTTAAATTCAGCTCAGTTTAAAGGGTTTATAGAAGAAATTCATAATCCACTCATTGGTTGATTTAAAATTTTTTACATTTATTCTAGAGTTTAACTACCTGTACATAAATTATTCTCAGTATCTGTCCTATCTCTCTAATGTTTCAAATTATTCCATTTTTTCTGTCCTTTATGCAGCTAAAAAACTATCAGTCATTATCTAACTTTATTTGAAATCAGCTAGGTCATTCTGCAGCTGAAGGCAATACATGTATATATGGTAATGATAATTAGAGAAGCTCTTCAATTGCACTGTTTCAGCTTAAAAAATGAGGATGCAAAAGAAGAGACATCACTCCACTGACTCATCTGAGTATTTGATTACCATTTATGAGTCTTTAATTACATTATGCATCATGACTGACAACAAATGATTGGAAAATCTGCTTTGAATAACACTGTCGATAGGTGTGCAAAACATACTAATCCTGGTGGCAATAACTTGCACTGGAATAAAATTAGAGTTTTAATTTTAGTTTACTGACAAATTCAGATTAGATAGATTTACTCATTTTGTTTGCCACAAAATAAAAGTATAATTTTTATTAGAGATTATTCCCGATTAAAAATATTTATTAGAAAATACATACATCTGGCTCCTTGTAAGAGATGGCAGAAGGGTAAACAACTAAGATTCTAGAAAAAAATACAAATTTTTTGTTTTTGACCACAAAATGAGACAATATAAAAGCTGTGCCAAGGCCAACATATAATTAGTAAATACGAAACAAGTCAATTATTTTATTATAGAAATGGTGAATATCTATATAAAGTTTACCTAGAATGAACTTTTTATATATATTAAATTTCTGCAATCCTTTTTCCAAAATTCTTAAATTGCAAAAGCTTCAGCAGCAAATGAACAAAATAATAAAATCCATTAGTGGCAAAACTTGCTGTGAATTGGCAAGAGGTTATTTACAGTCTTTATTTCAGTGTGATTAAATGTATGTTTTGCTAAAAATATATTAATATATAATTTACATTTTTTTCTCCAAATCTGCCTAGACTATATAAAGAGATTAACTTTAAAAAATTTGAAAATCCGATACTTCAAAACTTTTGGGTTGAGGGGTTTATTAGAATAACCCTTGGTGACCTAAGGAGACCCTGGTGGTAGAGTGGTTAAGAGCTATGTCTGCTAACTGAAAGGTTGGCAGTTCAAATCCACCAGGTGCTCCTTGGAAACTCTATGGGGCAGTTCTACTCTGTCCTATAGGGTCACGATGAGTTGGAATTGACTTGATGGCAATGGGTTTGGTTTTTGGTTTTTTGGTGACCTAAACACAAAGAAATACTGATTCATATGCTTCTTTTTCTGATGGCTAATTAATAGCTATAAAATGTATTTATATATATTGTATTTAATGCATAAAATTTTCCATATGTCACAGTAAATGGTATTTAACGCAAAACTCTCTGCTTCTTCTTATGGTGTCCATATCTCTCAATTTGTCAGAATGGCACTAGTTTATGATTGATATCCTGGTTAGCAGGAGCCCTAGAGGGGCGGTGGTTATAGCAGCTTGGCTGCTAACCAAAATGCTGTCAGTTTGAATCCACCAGCTACTCTACAGGGGAAAGATGTGCAGTCTACTTCCTTAAAGTTACAGCCTTGGAAACCCTGTGGGGCAGTTCTACTCTGTCCTATAGGCTTACTATGAGTCGGAATTGCCTCAATGGCAATGGATAGCTTGAATTTAAAATGTAGATAAAGTGAATTTCACTTGTCATTCAACCCAGTCCATTTGCTTTCAAGGCTCTAAATGTGTGTAGTCCAATTTAAGATGTATTTAGGTTTTGCAAAGTTATATAGATTTAAAAGTATGCCAATTTTGCAACCATTTTTACTTCTTTATAAAACCAAAAAAAAAAAACCAAACCCAGTGCCGTCGAGTTAATTCTGACTCATAGCAACTTCTTTATAGCCACTGTAAATATGAGATATTTTTAAATAAGATCCTTTTGACAATGAAAATTGTTTTATTGTCTTACCCATATTTTTGGTTTGTCAAGACAGTCATTATGAATAGAATAATTTTTATTATTTCACTCTTACCTGCCTTTTCTTGTTAGAAGACAATTTGATTCTATACAGAAATCAGATTTAACTAAGCAAATAAGATTATCAACTGTCTACAAAGCTTCACAAACTGACATCACTCCCCCAAATAAATTAAAATCAACCTTGGTTTGGGAAGATATAAGCTGTTTACTTATGTTCTCTTCCAACCTGATCAAGTGTAACAGATGTATTGCTAATATGAATCTGGAGACGTGCCCTTAACAGATTTGAGCGAACAGATGAGCAGTCATATGAAGTTTAGAAATTATACGATCAACAATATCTTTATGACCTTTACAAACATCATTTACCGATTAAATCATCACTTTGTGGCTGCTCCAAGAAAAGCTGTTTCAAAGTAACTTCATATACATACAAAGTTAGTCTAAAATAACTCTCACACAAAGAGAGAAGAATTTCAAATTGAACTGTTTCTCCGATTTCTGTTGAAAAAATTTCTATTACCAGGGTCCATTGTTGTTGTTGTTAGATGCTGTCAATAGAGCTTTCTTGGCCCTAATCTTTACATTAGCAGATTGTCAGGTCTTTCTCCAGTGGCATCACTGGATAAATTTGAATTAGTCAACCTTAATTTTTTTTTTTTTTAGTTAGCAGCCGAATGCTTAACCATTGTACCACCAGGTCTCCAGGGTTCATTTACTAGAGTTTACCTATTTAGGGGTGCCTGTGTGGCGTAAAATACGAGTGCTTGACTACTGACCAAAAGATTGGTGGTTAGAATCTACCTAGAGGTACCTCGGTATCTCTTGAGTCAGAATCCAATGTATAGCAACCAACAACAACAACAAGTTATCTACCAGGGTTCTTTTATTTTGATATGAGTTTCTGCTATCTATCTTGTTAAAAAAATCATGGTCTCCTTAAATCATATCACCCATCTGTACAAAAAAAAAAAAAAAAAAAACATGTTCTTAATATGTTTTTAAAACAATTATTTTAGGAGACATTTTTTAACTTAAATTTCATTGTGCCCTTTTTAGAACATATACAACACCAAAAATAATTTTTTTTTTCCTGATGGTTTTAGTTTGTTGTACAGACTTTTCTGTTTTTGTTACATTCTGACACTGGAGCTAAGTCAATTGTACATACATAATTTGAAGAGTAAATTCAAAAGCTTGTTCAGGCTAAAAGCTGTATGCATTTAGATAAGAGGTAACAAGTAGCAGGAGGAAAAATAACCTCGGAAATTGCCTTCTGTTCACTAATTCAATATGCTTAGCTAATTCAAATAAACCCTATTATGAGTTTTCAATTTCTCTTTAACATAAAAATACAAAGAGGAGATATTTATAGAATTAGTATTTTTTCAGATACTGATTTGCCTGAAGTTATTCATTTTTACCATAATATTTTGAAAGGATAGTCTCCTAATGAAGTGTCTAAAAGAAGAAAAAAGGCTCATATTCAAACCTTTTTGCTCTTATATTTCTACTTAAACAGCAGAATGTATAAAACATTACTTTTCTTTTTAAGCTAAAAAGTTGTTCTTATAAAAATGTCGTAATGTGGTTTAATAAATACATACTTAGAATTTAAATCAAGCTATCGATTCTTTTCTCAATGCTTAGTGCATTGGACATGAATTTTTGTCTTCTCCTTCCACACATTCAGGATGCAAAAAAAGCATAGGGAAGAGTAACTGCTTAATACAATTTTTAAAAATTTGACGGTTTTTTGAAGTACAGTGTTGTACAATGAATTCTGAGCAATGCTTTAATCCAGGGTTCAATATGACCTCTCTTTTTCTACTACGGAAACCCTGATAGTGTAGTGGTTAAGTGCTGTGGCTGCTAAACAAAAGGTCAGCAGTTTGAATTCACCAGATGCTCCTTGGAAACTCTATGGGGCAGTTCTATTCTGTCCTATAAGGTCACTATGAGTTGGAATCCACTCTATGGCAACAGTTTTTTTTTTTTTCCTACTAAAGATTTGTTAATTGTCTCTACTTTTAACAGCAACTACAACAGAATTAAAGGCTATTTTAATCTTTAATAGATAAACAAAACGTGGCTAATTTTGAATATAAACCATTTTATTTTGAGAAACACAGCCTTTTCAACAGCAAGTTAAAGTATAGCTATTGTAACTGAATCAGTACCTCTAAACTGTAATGAAGCATTCTGATAATTTATTTGTAAAATAAACATTGCAAAAAAATCAGACTCTTAATGAACTTACTTTCAATAAACCCATTGCCGTCGAGCCGATTCCGACTCATAGCTACCCTATAGGACAGGGTAGAACTGCCCCACAGAGTTTCCAAGGAGCGCCTGGTGGATTCGAAGCCAGCCTTTGGGTCAGCTGCTGTGGCACTTAACCATTAGGCCACCAGGGTTTCCCTTACTTTCAATAGCTAAGCTGATATAATTCTTTAAAAAATCTGAACAATAAATATAAATATGTATTTGTGATTTGATCCTGATTTCAAAATAGCCTTCATGCAAAATTTGCATTTTCTGTGTAATATTACAACCCATTCACTGCTAACCTATATTTGCTCAGTTTGAGGTGATGAGCTTGTATTCAACAGGAGAAAATTTTGACTCTATTTTAAATTCTTTCCAATGTAAAGGACACCATCCATTTTCTGTTTAGAATAATGTGAAGCTTCCTCCGTTTTCAAATACAAAGTCTATCGGTGCTCTTGAATCAGATCACACAGACAAGTGAAACGCATTATCACCACCACCACCAAAATTTAAAACAAATAAACAAAATCCAAATATCCAATTTCTCTCCAATCTTTAAAAGTGTTATCTTTAATGTCTTAGATTTGATGCCAGGTAGAAAAACCAAAATATCTAAATCATTTAAAAAATACTGTGTAATAGTTCGTGTTTATTTTTCTACGTCCCTTAAATATGCTAAATATTGATGTGGGAAGACACTGTTGATAAAGAGAGCTAAATTAGGTTAATGCTAATAAGCATTTTGTTATTACTCTTAAGGTAGTTTGTGATTCCAGGTGAATGGATTATTTTCTGGTACCCAGACCAATACACAATCCAAGTAACATTTCAAGCCATGGTCATTAACATAACCTGATAACCTCTAATAATCACGTGCACCTTGTGCCACTTACAAAAATTGAGTTGAAATGCATCATTTAGCTCATACTATAGATAGAGATAGGATAGGCAATATTTCTTTTATTTGTTCAAAGTTAATATTGTATAAGTTTATATACAAAATTAAGAATAATGCTATGGTAGAATAAATCAATGATTTTAACAAAGGGTAATTAAAAAATACGTAGGGCAGCATAAAAGACAGATAATAGGGCTCATTAAAATGTAAGATCCTGTAGATTAGGGATTATGCCATATAGTTGTATTTTATTTTCCTCAGCAACCATCATTGTTACTTAAAATCCCATGGTATGAAGGGATCTAAAGTCGCTCATTTGATACTTCTATCCTGCTTAGAATGTCTCCAATAATTGTGAATCCTGTATTTGTTAGAGCAGATTATCCTTATTTCCATGTCAAGGTAATACTCAATGTCTTTTGAGTTAAATGGAATCTTTAATTAACTGTTAACGAATTAGATTTCCCAATCTACGGAGAAGAAAACATCCATAAAGATCATAAATTCTTTAATTTTGGAAGCTTCCCTAATTAGGATTATTTGCATCATTTCCCTAAATACTTTTTGTATTTCAAAGAGAGAGGAGAGAGAGAGAAATCAATACTGTCTTAACCTACCGATCCTATTAAATGCATTTGATAGGAAACTTGGTTTACTTAATTTTCTTTTTTAATGGAATTAATGGATGTGAAAATGAGTTATAAGAGATTTCAAGTACTTCCCATTTTTCTTTAAGTGTATTATATTGATACCATATAATGACTAAGTACTATACAGATTGTTTTCTGAAAAATCAACAAATGCCATTAATTACCAAAATAGTTGGAATAATAGGATACTTAATAACCTACTAATTATTATTAAAACCAATCCTACCGGAGTGTTACTATTGTAAAGAAGTGTTTGACTATCAAGTAGACAGATTTAGATTGAAGAATCCAATGGGGTAAAAACAAATAAACAAAAAAATTCTCTGGCCCAGATATGAGGAAAAAAAAAAAAGATGCCCATCACCAATCTGTGGCTAAGTTATGTTACCTCCATTGTAAGTACAAAAAATAGAGAATGTGATTATTCTCTTTTGCAACTCCTCTTTTTCAGATTGTGTGCTTGAAGCAGAAAATAGTATATAGAAGTTATAACTACTGCCTATTGAGCAGCTCCACAGTTGCCTGAGAAGTTAAAGTTTCACTGCAATAAATCATTTAAATATAAGGATAACCATGACAACATTGTCTGCAATTACGAAAAACTTGAAGCAAATTGATTACTGGCAAACAAGTAAATGACAGTAAAAAAATAGGGCACTACCTACATACATTCACGTGGGGAGTAAAGACTAAGATATCTACTAATAAAAATGAATTAAGAACAAGTTTATAAAATGATTGTATTGGGGTATAGTGTGTGTGTGTGGATGTGGGCAATTTAGAGAAGACTGCATAAGAAACTGTTTAAAGTGGGACATAATGAGTGGAGTGGGATGTGCCAAGGTTGGCAAGATCGGACTAATGATTTAATTATATAACCTTCTGTACCACCGAATGCTCCATGCGAGAAAGATGTGGCAGTCTAGTTCCATATAGATTACAGCCTCAGAAACCCTATGTGGCACTTCTACTCTATCCCATAGGGTCCCTATGAGTTGGAATCGACTCAATGGCAGTGAGTTTTTGTTGGGTAATGCTTGAATTGTTTTTGATGTAAATATTTACTGTTTCATATATTGAAAATAACCATTTTAAGGAATGATTACCACTGAGCATACACAAAGAAGCAGACTCTATGCCAATGGAGAGGTATTATTCTGGCAGTTTTGACATAGACAATTTGAAGGTCAGTATATACAGTGGTATTCCAATAAATTCTACAAAATTGAAGATAATGAAAAATTCAATACTTGCATATGTCTTAAGAAAATGAATTAAATGTGTATTTTCTGGTTGAGATGAAGTGCATTTTTAATAAAGAGTTCAACAGAAGTTTTTGTTTTTGTTTTTTTCTTATTTGCAGACTTGACAGAATGAATGAGACAAATTTCTTCTTCCCTCCTCAATATCAGGTTGTGAAATTCTTGTTTGCTTTTTTTTTTAATTTGTTTGTTTTTTTATCTTCTTGCCTCAGAGAAGTGTTAAAAACAATTCTTATTCCATAAGGCCTAAACTAGGGCTTTTAAACTTGAACAAGAACATATATTCTTGTTCTATTTTAACACTACATAATTTTTTTCATGTTATATATATAATGAAAAATGTATACATATAATATGAAAATAATTTTTCACACAGTGAGATTTTGAATAACCCAGGTAGAATTCAGTTCAAACCATTCCCTGTTTTCTTACATTCTTGAAGGCTCTGGTAGTGACATAATGATGTGAGTGGGCAGGAGAAAATTCTAAGTCCTATGGGGAAAAGCAAGAAACAGAAAAAGTGACATGATTCCCAATTAGAAAGACTGGATTCCCCAAAGTTTGGAGTATTCATGAGGAGAAGAGGAATATATATCTTGCTGAGATACAGTGTCCCTAGATTGGATGACCTATGCAAGGATTTATTGGACCTGCAAGAGATTGATCATGGTTTGCCGTGGTCTTCAGGACATTAACTAACATACAGTGGCTATATATACCCAAACCAAACCAAACCCGTTGCCGCTGAATTGATTCCGACCCTTAGCAACCCTATAGGGCAGAGTAAAACTGCCCCACAGAGTTTCCAAGGAGTGCCTGGTTGATTTGAACTGCCGACCTTTTGGGTAGCAGATGTAGCTCTTAGCCACCACCAGAGTTTCCAGTGGCTATACATGGCATAGTGGAAATGATTGTGATAGTAAATTTGTTACTTGTGAGAGATAGTACTCACTAAAAATCCAAGAGTTCTCTGACTTTTCCCAGCATCCCTTGTTGTTAGGTTGGAAGTTTTGCTTAAAGAAAATTTAGATTATGCTGATGGTAATGGAACAATTTGGAAAAAGATAGTGAGAATGGTTGTACAACTTAAAGAATGTAATTAATGTCAATGAATTATACATGCAGAAATTGTCAAATTGATGTGTTTTCCTGTACATACTTTCTGAACAACAAAAGGACCTCTGAGAAACCATCACAACCAAGAGGAGCCTGAAGAGATTGGCAGTTAAATGTTAAGTGATATCCTAGATAGGACACTAGAACAAAAAAGGGACATTACATAAAAAGTAAGAAAATTTGAATGAAGTTTGGACTTTAGTTAATGATAATGTACTAATGTTGGTTATTCATGGTGACAAATTTACCATATGTCTTCCTCTGGGTTCTCTAGAGGAGCAAAGCCAGTAAAGCACATAACTAGAAAAAACCAAACCCAGTGCCTTCAAGTCAATTCCGACTCATAGGGACCCTATAGGACAGAGCAGAACTGCCCCATAGAGTCTCCAAAGAGCACCTGGTGGATTCGAACTGCTGACCCTTTGGTTAGCAGCTGTAGCACTTAACCACTACGCCACCAGGGTTTCTGAGTAAAGCATATATATAAACATAGAGAGAGAAATTTACTTCAAGAAAATGGCTCACACTATTGTGGGGCCGACAAGACCAAAATCTGTGGGTCAGATGGCAGGCTGAAGGCTTCTTCTGGTTCACATGGCTGCACGTTTTAACAAATTGAAAATCTGAAGGTAAGACAGTAGGCTGAAGACCTCTGCAAGCTTATGACCTAAGAACTGGAGGTCAGGCAAGGAGGAGTGCAGGGCCAAGAGAGAGGAAGTCTTACTGGAACATTCGTTTATATACTGGAGTAGGCCACACCCCCAAAGAAGCTCCCTTTTCAACTGATTGGCTGCTCACATCAGATCACGTTCTGGAGCTGATTACATTATATTACATTACAGAAGAGCAATCAATTCAATGTCTGCCAAACCACTAAGAATCATAGCCTAGTCAAGTTGACGCATAACATTAACCATCACACCATACTAATTCAGTATGTGAATAATAGGGAAAACTAGCTGCAGGGTGTATGGGAATTCTCTGTACTATCTTTTCAATCATTCCATAAATATAATTTTTTTCTAAATAATAAAGTCTATTAAAGGGTTATCATAACAATAAAATTTATTGTCCCTCCTATATCCTTTTCTCTCCTTGCCTCCACCAAGGCATACGGAGCTAACAAAATTAGAAGAATGTCTGCTTGACTCATATTAGTATTTATGTGGACAAAAATAAAATTTCATTGGGTTAAGCACAATTTTCTGTTTTTTTTTTTTTGACCCCTGAGCTACTTTACAAAGTTGTCTAATAACTAAGATATTATAAATTTCTTACAATTTAAGATTTATTTTATTGTGATCAAATAGGAATTTTTGAACTTTTTGTTATTTTTTATGATCCAGAATATGTTATTTCTGTGATCCAGGATATGTTCTCTCTTTGTTAATAATTCATGTGCACCTGAAAGCAATCTGTATTCTGCAGTATTTTGATATAAAAAAAAATTTTTTTTGATATAGTACAACATAATTATGAATTAGTTCCAGCTATATTTGATAATGTTATTCAAATATTCTTTATTTTTAGTTAATTTGTTAGATAATTTTTCTATCACTTATTGAGAGAAAGTTTGAAGTCTCTATCTGTGAAAATTTAGTCACTCTGAATTTTAGGACCATTCTTCCCATGGTATATGTTTGTCCACTCTTTTATTTGCAACTTAGCTTTGCCTTTACGTATAATGTGCATTTTATGTAGACTCCTGTGGTTTAATCTTGTTTTTTAATATAGTATGAACACCTCTATCCTATTGTTGGAGTGTGTAATCAATTTCTATTTATGTAACTATTAAAATGTTTGGTTTTAAGTCTACCATCATAATGGTTTATGTTATATGTCCACTGGGCTGGACCATGATTCCCAGTATTATGTGATTCTCCTCCATTTTGTGAACTGACATAAGAGGAATTTCCTTGGGAGCATGGCCTGCATCCAGTGTATATGGATATCTGGCAAAGCTCACCCCCACACAGATCCTGCATCTAACTCATCATCTTAAAGCCTCTGGTTCTTGGGACATGAGCCAGCTGCCTGCCACCTGACCTGCCGATATTGTAATTTTCCAACCTTGTGAGCCAGTAGCCTTCTGCCTGATCTACCTATTTGGGGTTTGTCAGGCCCTGCAACAACATGAGTCAGGAAATGTGTCCATAAAGCACCTAACCCACTGATTTTGCTCCTCTAGAGAACCTAGCCTAAGACATTTGGTGCCAAAAGTGGTTCTAGAGGAATAAAATCTTAAGGATAAATTCTCTGAATTGGTTCCTAAGTTTGGGTAGACTTACGAATCCATAGCATGAGGTGGCCTTATAAATATGTAGAATATCACCACCATTGAATTAAATATTTGTGAGTAACAAGGCTCTAGGTGAATGTGTATTTGATGACTTTCAACATTTCTGTTAAACTGAAAAGTATGGGAAGACTGGTTGGCTGCTTCTACTTTCACAAGATGAAGTGGTAAAAGAAAGAAATGAGCTCAGACCTTCAGAATCACAGCTTACGTGCCACAAAAAAGACCCCAAAATTGCACTTGTGCCCTGAAAGAAGTCCTTTTTTCTTATAGTAATGGAGCTGATATTGCCAAAAACCTAACCCAGAGTCTTATTGTAAGAGTGGCTGAATTAAAAAACCAACTGAATTCTTGGATGGTGTCTAAAGTTTAAGTAAGGTCATTGATTGGGAAGAAAAGGGATCCTCAAACTTGAGATGGGGACATGTGGGCAGATAATCAGGAAGCTGGGGACATTGAGCCCCTAAATTCCATTAAATCACTCCTGCCAAGAGAAACAGCCTGCTTAATCCCATCAGTGAGATTACTCCATTTTCACCTGCTAAGCCATTCTCCCGAGTAAAAAAAAAAAAAAAAATCCATTCTGTGTGCATCTGATGAGTTTAACCAAGCTATGTCTCAAAAGTCTGTGTCTGAGATATTGCCTGGGAGAGTACTGGGGACATAGCCTAAGGCATATGACTTACACAACATTGCTGATTGTCCCCAGGAGCCACCCATTGTTGCTTCTAGACGTATAAGTAGACTTATGTCCCAGTGAGACCCAAAAGGTGAAGTACAAAGTATGACTCACGAGAAGGAACACTACACTCCAAAGAATTGTTTGATTTTTCTAATATATACAAACAGAAACCTGGGTAATATGTGTGGGAATGGATATTAAGAGTGTGAAATAATGATACAAGGAACATAAAGTTGGATCAGTCCCAGGTTATTGATATTGGCCCACTAAGCACAGACTTTTCATTCAATGTTTCAACTCAGCAGGTTAGAAAAGGATCTAATAGTGTATTTAGTTGATTCAATGACCTGTACAAGTAGAAGAATTCTACTTGAAATAAATGGCAATCTAACTTGTATTGCCAGAATAGCGTCACAGCCCCTCAATCAATTCCCATATTTTATCCAGTTTACGTGCCACAAGCCAGTGAATGAAGGAGAGGCTGGGTCCCCTTGAGGAAAGATCCCACTATTCTGCCAAAAATTTATACTGTGAATCTTTCTCCTTCCTCAAAGAAATCTATGGCTTTTTACCTGAGTGACTGTTCATTGAGGAAAAGTCAATAATCAAATACTTTTTGGATTACTGGATACTGTCTCTGAACTGACACTAATTCCAGGAGTCCCAAAATGCCATTGTGGCCCACCACTCAGAGCGGGGGCATATGGAGATCAGGTTATTAATGGAGCCTTGGCTCAGGTCCATCTCACAGTGGGTCCAGTGGGTCCCCAAAGCCATCCTGTAGTCATTTCCCAAGTTCTAGGAATTGGAATAGAAATACAAAGAAACTGACAGAATCCCCACATTGCATCTCTGACCAGTGGAGTACAGAATATTGTGGTAGGAAAGGGCAAATGGAAGCTATTAAAACTGCCCCTACCTAGGAAAATAGTAAACCAAAAGAAATACTGCATTCCTGGAGGGATTGCAGAGATTACTGCCATCATTAAGGACTGAAGGATGCAGGGGTAGTGATCCCCAATACATCCCCATTCAACTTGCCTACTTGGCCTATGCAAATAAATAAATAAATAAATAAACTGATCAATCTTAGAGAATGACAGTGGATTATTGTAAACTTAACCAGGTGTTGACTTAAATTGTAGTTGCTGTTCCAGATATGGAAACTCTGGTGGTGTAGTGATTAAGTGCTATGACAGCTAACCAAAAGGTTGGCAGTTCAAATCCACTGGGGACTCCTTGGAAACTCTATGGGGCAGTTCTACTCTGTCCTATAGGGTTACTGTGAATATGACTTCTTTACTCAAGCAATTTAATATATCTTCTGGTACTTGGTATGTAGCTGTGATCTTACTAACAACTTTTTTTCCATACCTGCTTCAAAAGACCATCAGAAGCAGTTTGCTTTCACCTAGCAAGGCCAGAAGTATATCTTCACTGTCTTACCTTAGGGGTATATCAACACTCCAGACTTATATCATAATTGAGTCTACAGGGACCTCAGTCACTTTTCCCTTCCACAAGAAATCACACAGTTCCATTACATTGATAACATTATGCTGACTGGTCCTAGTAAGGAGGAAGTATCAATGACTCTAGACATATTGGTGAGACATTTGCATGCTAGAGGGTAGGAAATTAACCCAACAAAAATTCAGGCTCCTTCCACCTCAGTGAATTAGCTAAGGGTTCAGTGGTACGTAGCATGTAGAGATATTCCCCCTAAAGTGATGTATAAGTTGTTGCATCTGGTGCCTTCTATAACTAAAAAGGAGGTACAATGCCTGGTAGGCCTCTTTGAATTTTGGAGGCAACATAGCCCTCATTAAGGTGTGCTACTTCAGCATATTTATCAAGTGACTCGAAAAGCTACTAGGTTAGAGTAGGGCCCAGAACAAGAGAAGGCTCTGCAACAGGTTCAGGTTGCCATGAAAGCCACTCCACCATTTGGGCCACATGATCTGGCTGATCCAATTTTGCTTAAGTGTCAGTGGCAGTAGAGATGCTGTTTGGTGTCTTTGGCAGGCCCCTATTTATGAGTCACAGCACAGATCCTTAGGATTTTGGAGAAAAGCCCTTCCATTCCTTGCAGATAATAACTCTCCTTTTGTGAAACAGCTCCTTGTTTATTACTGGACCTTAGTAGAGACTGAACCTTTAACCATGGGCCACCAGGTTACCATGCATCATGAGCTGCCCGTCATGACCTGGGTGTTGTCTATTTCACAGAGCCATAAATTCGCATGTGCCCAACAGCACTCCATCATTAAATGGAAGTGGCATATATATGAGATCAGGCTCAAGCAAGACCTGAGGGTATAAATAAGTTACATGAGAAGGAGGCCAAATGTCCATGGTCTCCATTCCTCTCACATTACCTTCTCTATCCCAGTTTGCACCTATGGCCTTGTGGGGAGTACCTCATGATCTGTTGAGAGAGAAAGAGAAAACTGGTTTACAGATGGTTCTGAGAAATATGTAGGCACCACTCAAGAGTGGACAGTGGCAGCCCTGCAGGCCCTTTTTGGGACCTACCTGTAGGACATTGAGAAGAACTTCAAGCAGTGCACTTAGTTGTTCACTTTGCTTGGAAGAAGAAATGGCCAGATGTGCAATAGTATGCTAATTCATGTACTGTGGGCAATGATTTGGCTGAATGGTCAAGAATTTGAAGGAACATGATTTGGAAAATTAGTGACAAGGAAGTTTGGGGAAGAGATTTATTTATGGACCTCTATCAATGGGCCAAAGAAACGAAGGTATTTGTGTCTCATGTGAATACTTACCGAGGGGTGACTTCAGCAGAGAAGGATTTTAACAATCAAGTGGATAGGAAGATGTGTTCTGTGGAAACCAGTCATTCTTTTTTCCCATCTCTCCTGTCATTGCCCAATGGTGGCAGAGATAGAGGTTATGCATATGCTCAACAATATGGACTTCCATTCACCAAAGCCGACTTGGCTGCAGCCACTGCTGAGTCCCCAATTTGCCAGCAGCAGAGACCAACACTGCGTTGTTTATATAGCACCATTCCTTGGGGCAATCAGCCAGCTACCTGGTGGCAGGTTGATTACATTGGACCACTTCTGTCATGGAAAGGGCAGCATTTTGTTCTTACTGGGATAGACACCTACTCTGGATATGGATTTGCCTTCTGTGCATGCAATGCTTCTGCCAAAACTACCATCCATGGACTTAAAGAATGTGTATTTACTATGTCATGGTGTCCCACATGATGCTGCCTTGTTGGAAAAAAGGACTAACTTCACAGAAAATGAAGTGTGGCAATGGGCCCTTGCTCATGAAATTCACTTGTGTTACCATGATCCCCTCACCTTGAAGCAGCTAGTTTGATAGAATGATGGAATGGCCTTCTCAAGACATAATTATGGTGCCAGCTAAGAGGTAGTACTTTGCAGGGTTGGAGCAATGTTCTACAGGAGGCTGTATGTGCTCCATACTAGCATTCAACATATGGTGCTGTAAAGGGCCACATAAACCAGAGACTGCATCAGCCTGAGATTAGAAGAACTAGCTGGTGCCCAGCTACAACTGATGGCTGCCCTGACAGGGAACACAACAGAGAACCTCTGAGGGAGCAGGAGACCAGTGGGATGCAGACCCCAAATTCTCATAAAAAGACCAGGCTTAATGATTTGATTGAGACTAGAAGGACCCCGGTGGTCATGGTCCCCAGATCTTCTATTGGCCCAGGACAGGAACCATTCCCAAAGGCAACTCTTCAGCCAGGGATTGGAGTGGACAATGGGATGGAGAGGGATGCTGGTGAAGAGTGAGCTTCTTGGATCAAGTGGACACTTGAGGCTATGTTGGCATCTCCTGCCTGGGAGGGAAATGTGAGGGTAGAGGGGGTTAGAAGCTGGCGAAATGGACATGAAAAGAGAGAGTTGGGGGAGGCAGCGGGCTGTCTCATTAGGGGGAGAGCAGTTGGGAGTATGTAGCAAGGTGTATATAAGTTTTTTTTTTTTTGTGAGACACTGACTTGACTTGTAAACTTTCACTTAAAGCACAATAAAAATTAAAAAATCACATCATATGCATGTGAAAACTGGACAATGAATAAGGAAGACTGAAGAAGAGTTGACACCTTTGAATTATGGTGTTGGAGAAGGATATTGAATATACCACGGACTGCCAAAAGAATGAACAAATCTGTCTTGGAAGAAGTGCGGCCAGAATGCTCCTTAGAGGCAAGGATGGCGAGACTGTGCCTTACATACTTTGGACATGTTGTCAGGAGGGATGAGTCCCTGGAGAAGGACATCATGCTTGGCAGAGTAGAGGGTCAGCGGAAAAGAGGAAGACCCTCAAAGAGGTGGATTGACACAATGGCTGCAACAATGAGCCCAAGCATAACAACAATTGTGAAGATGGCACAGGACCGGGCAGTGTTTCGTTCTGTTGTGCATAGGGTCGCTATGAGTCGGAACCGACTCAACGACCCCTAACAACAACAACAACAACAACAAATATATAGTGCTGTTTCTCCCATAGGCAGGAGTCAAGGGGTCAGGAATCAAGGTGTGGAAATGAGAGTGGCACCACTCACTATTACTCACTTTTACAAGTGATCCACTTGTAAAATTTTTGCTTCCTGTCCCCATGACTCTGTGCTCTACAGGTCTAGGGGTCTTAGTTCCAAAGTGAAAGGGCTTGCACCTGGAGAGACAACACTGATTCCATTGAACTAGAAGTTAGGAATGCCACCTGGCCATTTTGGGCTCCTCTTGCCTTTGGATCAACAGGCAAAGAAGGGAGTTATCACCATATTGGCTGGTGTTATTGATCCTGATTACCAAGGGGAAATTGGGTTAATATTACATAATGGAGTTAAAGAAAAATACATCTGGAATACAGGAGATCCCTTAGGGTATCTTTCACTAGTACTATGCCCTGTGATTAAAGTCAATGGAAAGCTATGGCAACCCAATTCTGAAGTAACTACTAAGGGCCCAGACCATTCAGGAGTGAAGGTTTGTGTTACTTCACCAGACAAAGAGCCACAACCAGCTTAGGTGATTGCTGAGGGCAAGGGAATATGGAATAGGTGGTATAAGAAGGTAGTTCTAAGTACCCACTATGACCATGGGACCAGTGGCGAAAATGAGGAATTTAATTGTTCCAAGTGTTTTTTCCTTTTTTCACTATGCATATTTATTTATATTTATTTATCTGTATAGACCAAACCTAACCTATTGCTGTGAGGTGGATTCTGACTCACAGTGACCCCAAAAGACAAAGTAGAACTGCCCCATAGGGTTTCCAAGGAGTGATTGGTGGATTTGAACTGTCAACCATTTGGTTGGCAGCTGAGCTCTTAACCTCTGGACCACCAGGGATCCATATGTATGCATACACACACACACACACACACGCACAGCAAATATTTTTGTTTTCTTCCCTCACTTATCCCGCTACTTACAAAATATTAAAATGTAAACAGGGCTAGTGAGTTTTCAGTTTTTACACTGAAAAATAATGGTAGAGTTGACACACAACCTTAACAATCACGAATAGCATGAATTAACATTACCAGCTGTGCTCTACACTGGCTGGTATTATTATAAGACATTTTTATGTTCTTTTTCCTAACCTTATAGTTCCACAGTCTATTTTCAAGTCTAATTTCCTAAGAGATGTCCTTTCTTTAATTACTGTAAATTCAAGAAGAGATATGGGCAAAATTAAATTTGATCAGTATGTAAATGCAAACACTTGGGCCATATTGGATAGAACTTAAAATTTTATTAAAAGTTTCCGTAGGTTAAAAAAAAAAGACAAAAATACATAGAAAGCATTAAGACATCTTTAGTCTCCTGTCAACAGTTGGAAAATTATAATGGTTGGTTAGTAATAGATACAGTGAAATCCCTTGTCAAAAAAGCAGAAAATGAATAGACAAGCAGTTATTTCAAATTGCTTGTATGAAATCAAACATCATTACTGTCCTGGAGGATTCTATCTTAAGAATAAAGAAATGCTCAGGTTTGTCATGCATAAAGTCATTAGTTTATTGCAAGGTAGTCATGGCAAGTCATGCGAGTAAGACCTCTAGACATTCATTTAGCACTGGAGAATCAGAATTAACAATTTCAATGTTAGTTTAAATTTTAGAGTCCAGTGTTTTGGATTTCACGCTTTTACCTTTAACAGGGGATCTCAGGGAGGAGATTTGACCATCACTTGAACTCAGAGGAGGTCCTTTGTAGCTAGGGTCTAAGATCAGTTGTGGTGAGCTGTAGCTCAACAGGATTCTCAATCTTCGGATACACAGTCAGAGAGACCTTTTGCTTCTGTCTCATTCTCTGAAAATGAGCAGAAATTCATGGGTTTATACACCCTGTATGCTATCATATTTAACTATAATTGGTATGTTTTATTGCCAGTTTTATGACATATTTACCATATTTTTACACAAACAGGCACTTTTTAGGCTTGTTTGCCAACCACTCCCTTCCCCCGGAGGTATTTTCATAAGCAAGACTATGCCATTTTTTTTTTTTAACCTGTGGCTATAAAAAAATTAGAGTAGTACATTTACAAAAATACTTCGCAGTGGGAGAAAGTGGTTGGCAAACAAAAGTAGAAGCGCATTATTTGTATAAAAATATGATATGTTTTGCTAATGTAGATTATGTGTTATTGCCAATCAGGGAATTGATTTATGGTATATTTATATTCTTATTTACTACATGTTTCAAGGCCAAGTTATTTAATTAAAGCTTATGGGAATTATTTAGTGATATATTTATGGTTTGTTAATTTATAGAGATTTGATTAATTGTTACTTTCCATTATCACAGATTGCAGGTGCACAGCCCAATTTCAGAAAGTTATTTATGACCTACTTCACACAATTCTACTATTTTCAAGGCTAGAACAACTGATAGTTAATGGTTAGAGAGCATTATAGAAATATATGTTTATATTTTTAAGTTCAGAAATTCTCTATTAAAACTCCATACTATAAGTGACTTATTCATAGGTGTTTAAAAGCATAAAAACATTGTAACAGTGTAAAAAGCGTTATAGAAGCATACATAATAATGATAATAATAATAATAAAGACACATGTGGCTTTAAGAACATTACAGAATCAGATGTGGTTTGAGAGTATACATAAAGCATACATAAAAACTACTTATATCCATGGGCTTAGAGATGTGCATATTTTCCTTAAAAAAAAAAAATACTCTTGATTGGAAGGTTCCATTTCCTAATTGAAATTGTTAGTATATATATTTTTAAATAGCATATAAAGATATGATGCTGATCAGGTTACCATATAAATAAACATCAACAAAGCCCCTTTAAGCTCTATTTTCTCAGACCTAAAAGGAAAAATGAACATTCAGTGAACATGACAAAACAATATGACAAAAGTAGGTTATATCCGCATTCATACTGTAGTCAATCAGCTAGACAGAAACAATAATTTAAGCCTTGAGGACTTCTTGACCAACATGGCACCATAGACATAAGCACCATGCTGTCCTTCCACAGCAAAGGCCCAAAAAACTAAGGAAAACAAAAATAAACATCATTCCTGTACCCTGAAGAGTCAAATGAAGAGATAAAGAACTCAGTCAAATACCAAATGGAGTAAGAAACTGCCAGAGAACAGAGAACAAGGAGAGACAAGTTCAGAGGGCCCCTATCGGCTAACACAGCACAGTTCAGCCATCATAGACTCCTGTCAGGGATCAGTGGACAGAGAACACTGGAAAGCACCTCCACGGAACTCCCAAAAGGAGACAGAACACCCAGTAATCAGCGATGCACGCTTTTTCACCCCCACTTTTTTCTCCACTGCTCTACCTCCGAGCTTCCTGGCTGGCTGCAGTGGCTTTGCAGGCCCAGAAGTACAGTGTCCGTGCCTCTTGGATTTGTCCCACCCACATCAGAGATCAGCCAGAGGCAGTACCGAAAAGCAACTTCATGAAGTTCCCAGCAAGAGACAGAGAACCCGGTAATGAGAGATATAAACTTTCCCAACCCCAACCTTCTTCCCCTCTTCCCTTCAGCCTCCTATGCTTCCTGCCCGCTGCAGTCTCTTGGCCATGAGGCAACTGCTTTGGCCTCAAGTCACTTGGATTCACCCCGCCCACACAGGCCAGCCCCCTTAGCTGGTGTTGCTTCTTTCCATTTCTTTTGGTTTCTTCCGTGCCTCCCACAACCTCCCTCTCCTTTCTCTCACACACCTGGCTCCGTGAGCTATCTTTGCTGCTTTTTGGAAAGCTGTAAAGCCCCACTCGACTAGGGAACCACTCCCCCAGCCCGCAACACCACGCTGATGGGATCCCTGGGGCTTTTTTTTTTTGCTTGTTTTGTTTTGCTTTGTTCCATTTTATTTCGTTTGTTTGGTTTCTTTTTCTTTTTGTGGCTTGGGAGCCCCTTCTAGCCAGGCTGTACTGCACAGCTTAGGAGCCACTCCCCCAATCTGTGAAGCGAAGTAGGTAGAATCCCTGGGGGCATTTTTTTCTTTCTTTTTTTTTTTTCCTTTTCTCTCTCTTTTTCCCTTTCTGTCTTTCTTCATTTCTCATTTCTCTATACTTAACCTTTTCCTGTCTTCCAAATACCTGGTTATGCATGATATCTATACTCCCTCTAGCCAGGCTATACTGTGCAACCTGGGAGCCACTTCCCCAGTCTTCATGGCCCCACTAGTGGGATTCCTGGGGGATTTTCTTTCCCCAATTTTTATCCAGTTATTTATTTTCTTTTTCCTTTTTTTTTCTTTTGTCCATTTCTCAGTTTCTCATCTCTCCACTCCAACGACAAACTCCCTTAGCATTCTTTTTTTTTCCTTTGTTTTTGGCTCCTGTTTCTCTCCCCTCTCTTTCCTCTTTCCCATACCCCATTAGCTCCACACATCACAACCTCCACCCCTTCCCTGCTTACCTGCACCATACACTGAATATCACAACCCTGAGCAGCACAGTCACAGCCTACTGACATCTGCCCAGCACTGATTCCTGGCCCACCCAGTTGGCTCTAGTAAGTGCTACAAACAACCCATTTCAGGCCCTCCCTTCACCTTGACCTGCCTTGCTGCACCATAGCTTAGTGACTGGCCCTGCCCATTGGACAAGAAGTTGAAAAGTATTGTGACTACAGGTGAGCAAATAACAAAGAACACACAGCCCACCTTCTTGGACATAACCAAATAAAACAAAAAATTAGGATGAAACAAACAAATCCACAATCAAGAAATGAAGAAAGTAAGTACTAAATGTCCCAAATAAGCAGACAATATCAAAACATATATTTAAAAAAAAGACAAGATTATTCCAGTAGGCATCCAAAGTAAAACACCAGATGATTTTCCAGTAGAAGAAAATGCGCTAAAACTACCTGACAGGAAATTCAAATCTCTAATATTCAGGGCTATCCAAGAGTATAAGGAAAAGCAGACAAAAATGAGGAAAAAATAGACAAATTTATGGAGATGGCAGACAAATTCATAGAAAATAGGGGAAAAATGGAAGAATCCAGGAAAATAATACAGGACCAAAATGCCAAAATAAATTTACAACTAGAAATCATACAAAAACAATAATTAGAAAACAGCAAGTTTTCAGAAATGGACAGTGTCATAGAAGGGCTGAGAGGCAAGTTTGAAATAACGGAAGACAGGATCAGCGAAATTGAAGATAAACACCTGAATACAACTCTCTTTGAGGAAAAATCAGAAAAAAAGAATGAAGAAAAGTGAAGTAACCCTGAGAATTATGTGGGATAAAATCAAAAGCCAAAATTTGCTAGTGATTGGAGTTCCAAAACAGGGAGAGAAAATGGAAAACACAGAGAAGATCCCTGAACAATTGCTGACAGAAAACTTTCCTAGTATCATGAATGATAAAAAGTTGACCATCCAAGAAGCACAATGAGCCCCATATAGGATACAACCCAAAAGAAAAACACAAAAGCATATCATAATCACACTCACTAAAACCAAAGACAAAGAAAAAATCCTGACAGCAGCTCAAGAAAAACAAAAAGTCATATATAGAGGAGAAACGATAAGGCTAAGATCTGATTATCCAGCAGAAACCATGCAGGCAAGAAGGCAATGGGATGACATATATAAAACATTGAAAGAAAAAAATTGCCAACCAAGGATAATATATCCTGCATAACTTTCATTCAAATATGATGGTGAAAATAGGACATTTCCAGATAAACAGACATTAAGGGAATATGTAAAACTAAACCAAACTTACAAGAATTATCAAAGGGAGTCCTTCAGTCTAAGAACAAACAACATCAGATCACAGGCTAAATCTAGGATGCAAACTAGTATTAGCCAGATACCAATCTAGGAAATGAACCCTCCAAAAAAACCCTCCAAGAACTATCCAAAACCAAAAAAATTGCAACAGGGAACCAGAGAGGTTAATCTGTAAATGGCAACAACATCGGAACAATAAAAGAGAGAATAAACGGTAAAAGTATAGACATTTCCAGTGGAGTGGAAGGAAAAACAATACCAATTAATAATAGACTGGTTCAAACCTAGGAAGATAAGGGTAAATTTCAAGGTAACCACAAAGAAAGTTAACAGATCTACCCATCCAAATAAAGAAGAAAAATAAAAGTCTCAATAAAATCAGTATCTACAAAAATGAAAGAAATCTACGAACTAAAGGAACTCAGCAGAAGACAGTAAGAGGAACAAAGAAATTGTTAGCATCACAAAAAAAGTACTACAAAATGACAGCAAAAAACTCACACCTATCAATAATTTCACCGAATGTAAGTGGCCTAAATGTACTCATAAAGAGACACAGAGTGTCAGAACAGATTAAAAAAACAGATCCATCAACATGTTGTGTATAAGAGACACACCTTTGAAACAAAGATGTAAATTTATTAAAGATCAAAGGATGGAAAAAAGTATATCAAGTAAATAACTACCAAAAAACAACAGGAGTGGCAATACTAATTTCAGATAAGATAGACTTTAAAACAAAATCTACCATAAAAGACAAAGAAGGGCACTATATAATGACTAAAGGGATGATCCATCATGAAGACTTAACCATAATGAGCAACTACACACTCAATGACAGGGCTCCAAAATACATAAAACAAACTCGAACGGCACTGAAAACAGAAATTGACAGTTGCGCGATAATAATAAGAGACTTCAACACACCACTCTCGGTAAAGGACAGAATATCTAGAATGAAACTCAACACAGATACAGAAGTGCTAAAGAGCACAATCAGCCAACTTGACCTCATAGGCATATATAGAACACTCCACCCAACAGCTGTAAAGTGCTCATTCTTTTCCAATGCACATGGAACATTCTCCAGAATAGACCACATACAAGGCCACAAAGCAACGCTTGGCAAATCCAAAACATTGAGATAATACGAAGTATCTTTTCTGACCACAATGCCATCAAAGTAGAAATTAACAACAGGAAGAGTAAGGAAAAACAAATCAATTACATGGAAACTAAAAAACACCTTGCTCGAAAACCACTGGGTAATAGCAGAAATCAAAGATGGAAGCAAAAAATTACCAGAATCAAATGAGACCGAAAACATATCATGCCAAAACCTTTGGGACACAGCAAAGGCAGTCCTCAGGGGTCAACTTATAGTAGTAGATATACACATCAAAAAAGAAGAAAGAGACAAAATCCAAACATTAGTTACACAATTTGAACAAATAGAAAGGGAACAGCAAAAGAAACCCACAGCCACCAGAAGAAAGGAAATAATAAAGATCAGAGCAGAAATAAATGAAATAGAGAGTAGAAAAACAACAGAAAGGATCAATAAAACCAAAAGTTGGTTCTTTGAAAGGATCAACAAAATTGACAAGCCACTGATCAAATTAACAAAAGAAAAACAGGAGAGAATGTAGATAACCCAAATAAGAAATGAAACAGGGGGCACTACAATGACCCAACTGAAATAAATAGGATCGTAACAGAGTATTATGAAAAACTATACCTTAACAAGTTTGAAAACCTAGAAGAAATGGACAAATTTCTAGAGACACACTACATACCCAAATTAACACAAAATGATGCTGAGAGTCTGAACAGACCCATAACAAGAGAAGGGGTTGAAAAGGTAAAAATAATGATAATAAAAAAAAACTCCCAACCAAAAAAGACTTGGCCCAGATGGCTTCACTGGAGAATTCTACCAACCTTTAAGAGAAGAGATTACACCAGAACTACTCAAACTATTTCAGAACATAGAGAAGGAAATGACACTTCCAAATTCGTTCTATGAAGCCAGCATAACCCTGATACCAAAACCAGGCAAAGATACCACAAAAAAAGAAAACTACAGACATATCTCCCATGAATATAGATGTAAAAATTCTCAACAAAATTTTAGCCAATAAAATGCTGATAGAATTCAGCATCATATCAAAAAAATAATTCACCATAACCAAGTAGGATTCATACAGGTATGCAAGAATGGTTCAACATTAGAAAATCAATCAATGTAATCCACCACATAAATAAAAGGAATGAAAAGAATCACACGATCATCTCACTTGACACAGAAAAGGCATTTGACGAAGTACAAAACCAGTTCTTGATAAAAACTCTCAGTAAAATAGGTATAAAAGGGCAATTTCTCAGCATAATAAAGGGCATCTATGCAAAACCAATGGGCATTATCATTCTTAATGGAAAGAGGCTGAAAACATTACCTCTGAAAACAGGAACAAGGCAAGGAAGCCCTTTATCACCACTCATATTTAACATTGTGTTGGAAGTCCTAGCTAGAGCAACAGGGCAAGGAATAGAAATAAAGGACATCCAAATTGGTAATGAAGAAGTTAAACTGTCCATATTTGCAGATGATATGATACTATACATAGAAAACCCAAAAGACTCCACCAGAAAACTACTGAAACTAATAGGAAGATTCAGTAGAGTAGCAGGATATAAGATCTACACACAAAAATCAGTTGGATTCCTATATACCAATAAAGAGAGCTATGAAAAGGTAATTAGGAAAACAATACTATTTATAATATCCCCTCAAAAAAATAAAATACTTGGGGATAAATCTAACCAGGGATGTACAAGAACGATGCAGAGAAAACTACAAAACACTACTGCAAGTAACCAAAAGAGATCTACATAAATTGAAAAACATACCATGCTCATGGTTAGGTAGACTCAACATTGTGAAAATGACAATTCTACCCAAAGCGATTTACAGATACAATGCAGTCCTGATCCAAATACCAACATTCTTAAAAGAGATGGAAAAATTTATTGTTAACTTTATAGGGAAAGTGAGGAAGCCTGGGATAAGTACAACAGGACTCACACTATCTGACCTCAGAACGTACTATAGTAGTCAAAACAGCCTGGTATTGGTAAAACAACAGATACATTGAGCAAAGGAACACAATTGAGAACCCAGATGTAAATCCATCAACCTATGGTTACCTGATTTTGGACAATGGCCCCAATTCCATCAAATAGAGAAAGGACAGTCTTTTTAACAAAAGGTGCGTGCAAAACTGGATGTCCATCTGCAAAAAAATGAAACAGGACCCAAGTCTGAAACCACATACAAAAACTAACTCAAAATGGATCAAAGACCTGAATATAAAGCCCAAAGGGTATTAACAGGATACAAACTATAACCAAGAACATACGAGCTCCAGAGGATAAGCTAGATAACTGGGACCTTTTAAAAATTAAACATTTATGCTTATCGCAAGACTTTACCAACAGTCAAAAGAGAACCTACAGATGGGGAAAAATTTTTTGGCTAATATAAATCAGGCAAAGTTCTAATCTCTAAAACATACAAGAAAACCCAACACCTCTACAACAAAAAGACAAATAATCCAATTAAAGATGGACAAAGGAAATGAACAGACACTTCTCCAAAGAAGACATTCAAGCAGCCAACAGACACATGAGGAAATGTTCATGATTTCTAGCCATCGGAGAAATAAATACAAATCAAAACCACAATGACATACTATCTCATCCCAGCGTTACTGGCACGAATTAATAAAACAGAAAATAACAAATATTGGAGAGGCCGCAAGGAGATCGGAACTCTCACGCACTGCTGGTGGGAATGCGAAATGATACAACCATTTTGGAAAATATGGCGCTTCCTTAGAAAGCTATAAATAGAAATACCAAATGATCCAGCAAACCCACTCCTAGGAATCTATCTCAGAGAAATAAAGGTGGTCACACAAATAGATTCTTGTACACCCACGTTCATGGAAGCATAGTTTATAACAGCAAAAAGATGGAAACAACCTAGGTGAACATCAACAGATGAACGGATAAACAAACTGTGGTACATACATATAGTGGAGTATTACTCAAAGAAAAAGAACAACGATGAATCTGTAAAGCACCTCACAACATGGATGAATCTGGAGGACTTTATGCTGATTGAAATAAGTCAATCACCAAAGGACAAATGTTGTATGAGACCACTTCTGTAAAAAATCATGAAAAGATTTACATGCAAAAAGAAACAATCTTTGATGGTTATGAGGGAAGGGAGGGGTAAGGATGGAAAAACACTTAATAGACAACAGATAAGTGGAAACTTTGCTGAAGGGTAAGACCGTACACAATACTGGGGAAGCCTGCAGAAACTGTACAAGACAAGATCATGGTATCTCCATAAACCAATCCAAATTCCCTGAGGGACAAAACTGCTGAGCTGATGACTGTGGGGACCATGGTCTTGGGGAACATCTAGCTCAATTGGCATAACTTACTTTTTTTTTAGTTTATAAAGAAAGTGTTCTACATTCTACATTGATGTGTAGAGTCTGCGTTCTTAAAAGCTTGTGAAGGACCACCTAGGATACTTCACTGGTCTCACCCCTTCAATAACAAGAAAGAATGAAGAAGACTAAAGACACAAGGGAAAGATTAGTCCTAAGGACTAAAGGATCACATCTACCATGGCCTCCACTAGTCTGAGTCCAGTACAACTGGATGGTGTCCGGCTACCACCACTGGCTGCTCTGACAGGGATTGCAATAGAAGATCCTGGACACAGCTGGAGAAAAATGTAGAAAAAAAAATTTTAACTCAGAAAGACCAAACTTTCTGACCTGACAGAGACTGGAGAAACCTTGAGAGTATGGCCCCTGGACACCCTTTCAGCTCAGTTATATGGTTACTCCTGTGGTTCACCCGTCAGCCAAAGATTGTACAGACCCATGGAAAAAAACAAGACTGAAGGGGTACACCAGCCTTGGGGCAGGGACTGGAAGGTAGGAGGGAATACGAAAACTGGTAATAGGGAACCCAGGGTTGAGAAGGGAGAGTGTTGACATGTCGTGGGTTTGTTAACCAATGTCATACAACAATACGTGTACTAACAGTTTGATGAGAAACTAGTTTGGTCTCTAAAGTTCAATTTAAAAAAAACCAATAATTTATTTGTAGAAGAATGTTTATAACTAGTAGGAGGATATTTGTATAAAATTATTTACATCCAATATATTTTTTAAAAAACTGCTGAGTATGATTTTGATTATCAAATTGCAAGAAAGAATAAGCAACTGAGAGGTGTGATTTTGATAGTTACAGATATACAGAGAAGCATCCTATGTAGAAGACTCTGTGGGACAATTAGAGGGTTTTACTAACTTAAAAAAATGTCGAATAATTAGAGAATTCTCTATGTACAAAGACTAACTCATTTTTTGAGATGTCAAAATGAAAAGCAACAGTACTTGGAGTTATGAGACAAGTTTGAATATTATTTTAAATGTCAGTTCTCTGGGGAGAACTCTGAACTACACTTACTTATTTTATAAAATGATACAATATTTGTAACTTTCTTCTCATTATTGTAAGCTGTATATATGGTGCTACAGTGGGTAAGAGCTACGGCAAGCTATGGCTGCTAATCAAAATTGTAGACAGTTCCAATCCACCAGCCACTTCTTGGAAACCCAATGAGGCAATTCTACTCTGTCCTATAGGATCGCTATGAGTCAGAGTCAACTTGATGGCACCTTTTATTTTATTTATTTATTTTAATATGGCAAAGTACTTATAAAATATAAATTACTATAAATTCTTAATTTTTATTTGGTAAAAAATTGACTTTGCACAAGATATATAATTTCCTAAGGTGGCGCAGTGGTTAAGAGTTAGGCTGCTAACCAAAAGGTCAGCAGTTCAAATCCACCATCCACTCCTTAGAAACCCTATGGGGCTTTTCTACTCTGCCCTATAGGGTTGATATGAGTTGGAATTGACTTGGTGGCAAACGTTCGTGATTTAATAAAATTGTAGTACAATATGAAGTATAAATATTGTGTACCTAAATGCTTAAGTAAAATAACATGCTCTCCTATTTAGGTTAGAGACAAACATGACTTCTGAGATTGTGGCAAATTTTTCTAATTCTCAGTGGTCATGGTTTAAGAAAATAATGCATGAGTTTCTTGCTCTTGTATAAATAATTTTCCCTTTGGAAATGAATGATAAATAGATCATGATATTTGCAAAAGGCAAGCACTGCATGCTAATATCTTCATTTATCATTAAAAGTGTTAAGAACTTCCTAATAATCAGAGAGTAAAGTGTATATGGAGCCTATGAAAAATTTTGTTCTTAAGAGTGAATGAAATATTATATATGCAACTACTGATTTAAGATACTAAAATATTACTGAGGTAGAATTGACCCAAAATAAATTGCATGTATTTAAAGTACAAAATTTGATAAGGTTTGGCACATGTGTATATGTACCCACAAAGCTTTCACCACAAGTAATAGAATAAACCCCAAAGGTTTTCTATCCCCTTTGTAAGCCCTCCATCCTTCCCTCCTCATTCAGATTTTCATCCCTAGAAAACCACGGTAATAAAGGCCCTGGAGTGTTGGTGATAGAAAAGACATACAGGTAAATGGAACAGAATAGAGTCCAGAAATAGATCCATACAAATAGAGCCAACTGATTTTTAGCAAAGGAGCAAAGGCAATTTAATGGAAAAGGAACATAGTCTTTTCGATAAATGGGGCTGAAACAACTGGATGTTCATATGCAAAACAAAGAACCTGGACACAAACTTTGGACTTCATGCAATGTAAAATGGATCGGCCATCTAAAGGCAAAATGCAAAACTATAAGATTTCTAGGAGAAAATCTATAACTTGGGGGTTGGTGATGACTTTTTTAAAACAACATGAAAAGCACCATTCATGAAAGGAAAAGAAAAATAAGTTGGACTTTATTAAAATTAAAATGTCTGCTCTACAAAAGGCACTGTGAAGAGAATACAAAGACAAGCCACAGACTGGAGAAAATATTGACAAAATAAAAATACATACTCGATATAGAACTTGTATCCAAAATTTACAAAAAAAAATTCAACAATAAGTGAAGACCTAATTAAAATGGACAAAATATCTGGAGACACCTACCAAAGAAATCTACAAGTTGTTAAAAAAAAACAAAATGAAACAAAATAGCAAAAGATGCTCAGCTTCATTTGCTATTAGGGATATACATATTAAAATAACAATGGAGTACGATTATTTATTAGAATGCCTGAAAAAAGAATAATAATAACATTACCAATTAATGATGAGGCTGTAGAACAATGAACTAACTCTCTTTCACTGCAACATGGATTTTACACCCGCTTTCACTGCATGTAAAATGGTCAGCCACTTTGGAGGACTGTTTGGGAGTTACTTAGAAAGCTAAGCATAATTCTACTATATGATACAGCAACTGTGCTCCTAAGTATTTTCACAGCTCGTTTGAAAACTGATACACATACAAAAACCTGCACATGCATGTTTATAGCAATGTTGTTCATAATAGCCACAAACTGGAAGTATTCAATATATCCTTCAATAGGTGAATAGATAAACAAATAAACAAACATCCATACTATGGAAAGTAATTCAATGATCAGAAGCAACGAATAATCAAGTCATGTAAAAGAATAAATTAATATTTGATGCATGTTCCTAGATGAAAGAAGCCAGTCTGAAAATACTAAATAATGCATGATTCTCTCAAAATGACATTCTAGAAAAGGCAAAATGTTAGGGATGGTAAACAGATCAGTGACGGCCAGGGACTTAGAACAGGGGAGTTGAATATGTGAAGTACAGGATCTTTTTTAAGGCAAGAAAACTATTCTGTATGATACCCCAATGACACTATGCATTTTTCGAAACACAAAATTTTCAGCACAAAGAGTGAACCTTAATGTTTGCAAATTAAATATATATATATATATATTTATATTTAAGAGTTTGGGGGATTCCTGGAAGGAATGCAGGCTGTGACAAAATAATCTAACTGTATTTCAAATCAATAAAAATCTCATTGAAGGACATTAGGAAAATATGATATCTTAAGTAATTTGGGAAGGGAGCAGAGTTTATAAAACTAAAGATTAAATAAATGATATATAAGCACAGCTAGGGCTGCAAACCAAGAGGTTGGCAGTTCGAATCCACCAGGCCCTTCTTGGAAACTCTATGGGGCAGTTCTACTCTGTCCTATAGGGTCGCTATGAGTCGGAATCGACTCGATGGCAGTGGGTTTTTTTTTAAGCACAGCACTGCCGTTGACAAAGCTGTTTTATAACACATATATTGAAAAAGAACAATTAAGTAAATGAATGGTGGATTATGCGAGCCAGGTTTTCCACTTTTGAAGTGGTAGGTTAAGATGAGCAAGAGGAGAACCCCAGAAAGATCCATGTAGCAATGGATTATAAACTCATGTTTAGCTTAATACAGATACAGCTTAATACAGATACAGCTAGACACATATAAATGTATATGTATGTATCATCATATACCTAGGTTGTACACATAGATATGTTTTTATATTTCGTCGACTGAGAGAACCTTGAAGCATAGACACCCCAGTAAAAACAAGCACATCTTTCACCTAAATCTTAATTTCTAATAACATTCTCTGGTAAAACAAACCAGGACTCCTTGGAGTGATGGCAGGTTCTAGAACTGGGCACAAAATGTATTAGATAAGCTTGGAGCTTGTGGTGCCAGAAAGTAAGATGTTTAAAAATAACAGAAGAACACAGGGATGAGGGTAGGTCTAAAGGACACAGGAACCAACTGAATAAGCTTGCAATAACCAAAACTAGAAAACAGATGAGCAACAGGCCAAATAAATTATTATTGGATTACAACCCAAATTATAAAAGAAATATCTATGTGTTCATACTGACACAAATTAATGATTTAATAAAGAAATAAATTGACAAATCTCTCATGTTTCAGAACTACAAATAACTTATGTTGATGCTTGTTATGGATTGAATTATGTCCCCCCTGAAATATGTATTGATGTCTTGGCCTCTGTACCTGTGGATGTGATCTTATTTGGAATTAGAGTTTTTGTTGTGTTTTGTTAATGAGGCCACACCACAAAAAGGTGAATCTTAAATGTTATCACAGATTAGGTTTTAAAAGAGCAGAATAGACACAGAGACCCACAAAGTGAGAAGCCAGGCCTCATGTGGGGATTGTCTACAAGCAAAGGATTACCAGCAGTCACCAGAAAGTAGAAGAGGTTCATAGAAAGAATTAACATGGCTGAGACCCTGATTTAGACTTTTAGCCTTCGGAATTTTAAGAAAATAAATCTCTGTTCTTCAAAGCCACCCACTTGTAGTATTTCTGATACAGCAGCATCAGGTAACTAAGACAATGCTCCACTCCAAGGAGGTGGAACGTAACTTCCCACTCCTTCAGTATGGGCTTCACATAATAATTTCTCTCCAAAGTCTTACAGTATGGAATGGAAGCACACAGAGTAACTTACAGTGGAGAAACCTGATAAACTCTATCTCAGCCAGGTATTCAAGATTAAATCAATAGTGACAAGTCATCTTCAGAATATGAACTCTTGATATGTTGACAATAGCAATTTATCTCTGTGGTCTTTATCCCAAAATCTGGCAACCCTAGTCTAATCATGAGAAAAGCATCAGACAAATTCCAGTTGAAGGACATTCTGTAATATATCTAACCAATATTCCTCCAAACTGCCAAGGTCATCAAAAAAAAAAAAAAAACAGTCTGAGAAACTATCGCAGCCAAGGAGAGCTTAAGAAGACATTAGTACTAATGTGGTATCCTAGATGGCATCATAGAACAGAAAAAGGACGTTAGATAGTAACTAAGAAATTCTGAAGAAAATTTGTTGTTGTTGTTGTTGAATGCTGTCCAGTCGATTCCAACTCATAGCGACCCTATAGAACATGGTAGAAGCGCCCCGTATGTGATTTCCTTGGCAGTGGTTAAGAGCTACAGCTGCTCATCAAAAGGTCAGCAGTTCAAACCCACCAGCTGCTCCCTGGGAATCCAATAAGGCAGCTCTACTGTGTCCTATAGGGTTGCTATGAGCCAGAATCGACTCCACGGTAATGGGTTTTTAATCTTCACAGGAGCAGATGGACAGGTCTTTTCTCCCGTGGAGAGGCTGGTGGGTTCCAATCACCAAACTATCAGTTAGCAGGCCAGCACTTAACCATTAATGCCACCAGGGCTATTTGAATAAAGTATGTACTTTTATTTAAAAGATATATATATATATATGTATATTTGAGACGGGCAAGAGATTGGGTTGGCTGAATTAAATAGCCTCTGACTCAGTATTCTTGGAATCTAAGCCTAAGTGCAGACCACCATATAACTTTTGCTACTGGCAGGCGAGAACTACTTGTGATTAACCAACTAGGTGCTTAGACAAGATAAGGGGCTACATTTCAAGACCCTGTGTGCTTGACCAGCTATAAAATTATAGAAAATCCTCCTGAGTTGTTTTTCAAGGCCTCACCAGGTGCAGAGCATGCCCAGTAAAGATCAACATGGCCTATAAATGACCTTCTACATGAGACAAACATGAGCAGGGACCCCTTACCGGACTCATTCCAAGATCCAGAGGCATCACGCATGCACAACATGCAGAATAAGTCCTGTTTGACCTCCCGGCAGCCTTTGTGACAGACTCCACCTTAGTTCCAGCAACCTCTGCGAGGAAATCCATCTTGAATTCTAACTGCATGCATTTGATTTCTGTAACACCTCCTCTTCTCCTAGAAATCTCCACCCATCTAATGAATGAAAATAATGCCTTTTCCCACCTAAAACCTTTTATAAACCCTAGGAAATCCTTTGTTCATGAGAGACTGGAGGCTAGCGTAGGTGGAAACCCCTCTCCATCTCTCCCTCGAGAGCCTTTTGCTTTCTTTCTGTCACTAATAAACCTTTGTTTGTGTGGAAACTTTGAGCCTCTCCTGGTCATCCTTGGTCAGGAGAAGGTAAGAACCTTCTTAGTCCCAAGCTGGGAAGCCTTGCCCTGTAACATACATATACAGTACTAGTTCAGAATCACACTAATAGATCAATGAAAAAGAACTCAAGGTAACTCAAAAAATGGATCCAAGCATATTTAAGGATACTTTACATGGTAGATAAAAAAATGCAGAAAAGTGTTGGAATAACTGGTTTACTAAATAAGAAATATTAAAGTTGCTAACTGAAACCTTGTTGGTTCAAACCCACTCAGCAGTGCTGTGGAAGAGAGGCCCGGCAATCTGCTTTCATAAATATTACAACCAAGAAAACCCTATGGTGATCAGTTCTACTCTGTAACACATGGGGTCATCATGAGTCAGAATCAACTCAATGACGACAGGTTTGGTTTTTGTTGTCTGTTTTTGTTTTTTTTTTAAAATTTCTAAATATTACATTGTAAAATTCAAGGTGGGTCTACTTTTTCCTCAATTTTATTCCACAACTTCTTAATGCAGTGTTTTCTTAAACATATCTATTTTTTCTTTCTTAAAAATTTTATTGTGATGAAACATATATAACATAAAATTTGCAATTTTATCATTTTTAAGTGTACAATTCAGTCACATTAATTAATTACATTCATGATGTTGTACAATCTTATTATTATTTCCAAAACTTTTTCATCACTCCAAACAGAAACTCAGTACTCATTTTAAGCAGTAATTCCTCATGTCCCCCTCCTCTCAGTTCCTGGTAATCGCTAGTCCAATTTGGTCTCTATGCATTTGCCTGTCCTAAATATTTCATATGGATGGATCATGCAATATTTGTCCTTTTGTGTCTGACATTTTACTAATCATAATATTTCTAAGATTCATCTATGTTGTAGAATGTATCAGAATGTCATTTCTCTTTATGAACCATTAATATTCCATTATATATCTATACTGCATTTTGTTCACTCATTTACCTGTCAATGGACACTTGGATAGTTTCCACATTTTGAATACTTCAAATAATGCTGCAATGGACATTGGTGTAGAAGTTTCTGGTTGAGTCACTCTTTCAAATGTTTTGGGTATATATCTAGGAGTGGAATTGCTGGGTCATATGGTAATAGTATGTTTAGCTTCTTAAGGAAGTGCCAAACAGTTTCCAAACAATTGCACCATTTTACATTTCCACCAACAATGAACAAGGTTTCAACCTTTCCATATCCTTTCTAATACTTGCTGTTTTGGGCTTTTTTGATAATAACCATCCTTATCAGTAAAGTAGTATCTCATTGTGGCTGTAATTTACATTTCCTTAATGACTAACAATGATCATCTTTTCATGTGTCTATTGGGCATTTGTATTTGTTTTTTGAAGAAATGTCTATTCATGATCTTTGCTCATTTTTTCTCTACATGGTTTATTTTTTTGTCGTTGAGTTGTGGGAGTTCTTTATGTATTCTGAATATTAAAACTTATCAGATATATGGTTAAGATGCACGGCGGCTAACCAAAATGTCAGCAGTTTGAATCAACCAGGTGTTCCTTGGAAGCTCTACAGGGCAGTTGTACTCTGTCCTATAGGGTCACTATGAGTTGGAATTAACTCGACAGTAATGAGAGTTTTTAGGATTTTTGTCAGATATATAAATTTCCATACATATCTTAATTGAATATTGAAGATATTGTATGAAAAATTACCTTAATGAAAAGCTTCACATTATCAATACTTATCATTTAAAAAAAATTTTATCATTTTAACACTGAGTTAATAAAAAAAATAGAATTAAAAAAATAGTAACATGGTAATTATTATTGTGTTTTATTATTTAGTGTACTATTCATTTATTATTCAGTTGTAATGTTTACATGTGAATTTTCTTTTGAAGCATGATACAGTTAATCTCTTAAATCTTTCAAAGAGAAATCACATAGTTGAAGGATATTATAAAGGGTAATTATTGAAGACAAAATGTCACCATATTTTAAAAAATAAATAGGTATTTAAAATGCAATATCAATAAAAGCTCAGCACACTTTTTCTGATTTACCTGTAATTTCTGATTTCACTATTGAATATAACTTCACTGAATGTTTGGCAAGCTCTGTTGGTACAACTTGTGCAGTTTTGCATTGGAGGATATACCAAGGTCTCTGCAATACGTTGGAGCCCTTGTGATGCAGTGGTTAAGAGCTATGGCTGCTAACCAAAAGGCTGACGGTTCAAATCCAACAGCCACTCATTGGAACCACTATGGGACAGTTCTACTCTGTCCTATAGGGTTGCTATGAGTTGGTATTGACTCAATGGCAAAGGGTTTCTGCAACATATTATACTGACTGGAAAAAGGTACTAAATTCAGGATACACTTGAATTCAGACAACCCTTAGTATTTTGATTTCTGGTGCTCCATCTCCTTTAGCAGACCATCTTTCCAGGGATGTTACCTGCCTATAAGAAGCCACTTCATTAGTGGCAGTTTCATGGCTTGGAGAGTGGTACACAGGCTGAAATTGAGCTCCTACTCACTCTCTAACTACAATTGAATACAGTAGCTCTACCTTAGTCAGGGATTTAGAATATAGAGGATGTGCCAGAAACCCTTCCCCCATGAAGAAGAATTAAGCAAAAGTTATGTGCGATTAGAATTAAAGATTCAGACCTCAGAAGACACTGGATAGAGTGAATCAAAAGTTTTTCATGAGGATCAATATAATTTGTACTTTACTTATTTTTCCCTATGATTCACTGATGTGAGGAGGTTTAACAGTTACTAGCCCAAATTTCTATCTTGCTTAGTGTGAGACCATGTAATCCTATTAAGAACACACACTTTTATCACAAAGTTTTACTGATAGTTCAGTTTTTGCTGAAAAATATAGTACTCAGTCTATGTTTTTCAAACCGGTAACATTTAGTTCACTTTTTAAATTTTCCTTCTCACATTAAGTTAATATACATATTTTGGGATAGAATATAAACAAATCTTGGGTTGGAATCTCTCATCCATTGAATGATGATAATTATCAACAGAAATTAATAGTCTTAAATCCATTTTCTACAGCAGACTAATCTGGGAGCCATATATATATATATATATATCTATATCTTTAGGTTCAGTTCCCATTTCTTCATTATCTGAATCACTGGTGGAACTTGAAAATCTATTTTCATAGAAATTCCTTAGGCTATTCAGAATTGTAGCCAGGTATGTTTTTTATGTTTAAGACTAATCTATGTTTAAGGCTAATCTCAATAAATGATCCTATCTTGCATCCTATGTCTAGGAGGAAGCTGGTAAATTCCCAATCTTTAGGTCCTTTAAAGGAATTAATACAGAAGTTAAAGATATATTCTTGCTGCAACATGCATCTGTGTAAAATAGACTATAAATCCATGCAAACAAGCAGGGAAGGGAATTTGAGTAATAACCCTCTATTTATAGGTACTTGAACTGTACTTAAAATTTAAGAATGTGGAAAACACAAATTATTATATGCATATTTATGTTTTTTTTAAAAAGGTTCTAAAAGTGATATGCTTTTCATATACAACTATAAATCTGATCACAGATTTTTATGAAAATATTTCTAACATTTCTACTTTAGGTCTTGGCTAAAATGTGGTGAAGATAACCATTGAAGATAAATAACTGTCACAATTTCAGTTTCTGTTCTAGGTGAAACTCTAGATTAAATTTGAAAGCATCTTTGAATTAAATTAAAAAAAAAATTTAATTGGAATAATTTCCTTGGCATATGCACTTGAATATATGGGAAATTCTGTGGTAAGGGAAAAAGAGAAATATATGCAAGTACATAGATTCTGAAGTTCAGATATCTTTGCAAGCTTTTTTCACCTTAATTTTGAAATTCTTATCCTAAGTTAAGAAAGAAAACAAAACACAGCATTACTGAGTCCTTAATACTAAGATCAGGAAGCAATTTTCAGGAACAGACGTTTCAACTGATAGAAAGGTACCTTTAAAAATGACTTAGTTCTACTGGGAGTCACATACATATTACCACTTGTCTTAGTCATCTAGTACTGCTATAACAGAAATACCATAAGTGGATGGCTTTAACAAAGAGAAATTTATTCTTTCACAGTCTAGTAGACTACAAGTCCAAATTCAGGGTGTCAGCCCCAAGGGAATGCTTTCTCTCTGTGTAGGCTCTGGAGGAAGGTCCTTGTCCTCAATCCTCCCCTGGTCGAGGAGTTTTCAGGTGCAGGGAACCTGTGTCCAAAGGAAGTGCTCTGCTTCTGGTGCTGCTTTCTTGGTGGTATGAGGTCCCCAACTCTCTGCTTGCTTTCCTTTCCTTTTATCTGTTGAGAGATAAAAGGTGGTGCAGGCCCTACCTCAGGGAATTCCCTTTACCTTGAATCAGGGAGGTGACCTGAATATGGGTGGTGTTACAATCCCACCCTAATCCTCTTTAGAATAAAATTTCAATCACAAAATGGAGGACAACCACACAATACTGGGAATCATGGCCTAACCAAGTTGACAAGTATTTTTTGGGAGATACAATTCAATCCATGACAGCACTGAAAATATTCTTCTAGAATGAGTCCTGGTTATTTCATTGAGTGTCTCAAATTTTGAGTTGGTTGGAGTAGGTAAATGGTTAAGAATATATTATAGGGAGCTGAACATTTTTGAATTTTGATTTATATGAAAGCACTGGTGACACAATGGTTAAGAGCTATGGCTGTTAACTACAAGGTCGGCAGTTTGAATCCACCAGCCACTCCTTGGAAACACTTTGAGGTAGCTCTACTCTGTCCTATAGGGTCGCTATGAGTTGGAATCAACTTGACAGCAACGGGTTTGAATTGGTGTTTGGTTATTATATTCTAAGCATCTCATGTACATGAAATATAGCAGTACTCCTGTTCATCCAGTTCTCGGGTGTTAAAAATTAAAGTGAATATAACAAATCAAAATGAATATAACAACAAAAATGAAAGCAGGGACTAAATCTCCCTTTTAAAGAATTTGCAGGTGCAATAAATACAGTAGTTCCCTCCTGTAGAGTTAGAAGAGAGACAGTGAGGCTCTAGAAAAAATGATAGTTCGCAGAACACTAAATACTGACCCCAAAGCTCTTTCCTTTCACCTTTTCGTCACTGGAAATCATTAACTTCACCTTTATTTTAACTTATCTGTTTTCCCAGAGGAAACACATGTTCTGCTTTATAGAAACCTCTAGCAATAGGAGCAGTGACTGCTTCAAGCTAGCATTAATAAAAATAAATGATGGTTTCAGGTATGGGGGTAAGATGTATTATTTAGGAAAATGTAATTATCTTAATTTTCTTCCCAAGTGAGTAATTATTCAGTGGCCATAAACAGATGAATGAATAAACTGTGGTAAATCCATCCAATGAAATATTATGCTGCCAAAAAAATAGAAAAAAAAACTTTTTCAGATAAACAAAAGGTGAACTCTTTTTTAAAATGTGAATAAAAATGTGAGAGTGATGAATACTGAGGTAGCAAGTAATGACTATCTGGTCCAATTGAAGCAAATATTTATATTCAATACAGATCGTCACTACTCATTAAATGATGGATTTTTCTACTGAAGTCTAGAGCTTTATAACCATAAAACAGCTGCACGGTTTAAGCCTGAATCAAAATTGATCATAGAAGTTGATATCTATTTTAATTTTGTCAGTGAGGTTGATTTTCAAAAGGTAGTGCCTTCTGATACTAGCATTTGAAGGCGAGATGTCTAGTTTGCACTTGATCTAAAGAAGAAAAAAATAATATCGCTGAGCATAAGAATGCCAGTATTATATTGCATTTTATTTTCATAAATGTGTTACTTGAAATATGGATGCTCTGTAACTAAAATATGATTTTATTTTATTTTATGAGTCAAGGTTGCTCCTGACTTTTAACTATGATTAATAATTTCAGAATTTTAAATGTGTGATCAAGTGATCTACTAGACAATTTATGGTTTTCCCTGAAAGTTGACTCAAAATAGATTTTTTTTTGTGCATTTGGCCAAGATCCATCGGACATGAGCAATGATATCCCTTGTTCTGTGTCCTTTTCTGAATCCAACTTGAAATTCTGGCATTTCCTTGTTGATTTGTAAACCAAACCCAAACCTATTGCCATCAAGTGGATTCTGACTCAAAGAGACCCTATAGGACAGAGTAGGACTGTCTCATTGGGTTTCAAAGGAGCGCCTGGGTAGATTCGAACTGACGACCTTTTGGTTAGCAGCCGTAGCACTTAACCACTACAACAGCAGGGTTTCCTGTTATGTCCTTGTTGTTGCTATTGTTAGGTGCCATTGAGTCAGTTCCGACTCATAGCCACCCTATGCACAACAGAATGAAACACTGCCCGGTCCTGAGCCATCCTTACAATCGTTGTTATGCTTTAGCTCATTGTTGCAGCCACTGTGTCAATCCACCTTGTTGAGGGTCTTCCTCTTTTCCGCTGACCCTGTAATTTGCCAAGCATGATGTTCTTCTCCAGGGACTGGTCCCTCCTGACAACATGTCCAAAGTATGTAAGACAGAGTCTCGCTATCCTTGTCTGTAAGGAGCATTCTGGGTGGACTTCTTCTAAGACAGATTTGTTTGTTCTTTTGGCAGTCTATGGTATATTCAATATTCTTTACCTATACTACAATTCAACGGCATCAATTCTTCTTCAGTCTTCCTTATTCATTGTCGAGCTTTCGCATGCATATGCAGCGGTTGGAAATACCATGGCTTGGGTCAGGCGCACCTTAGTCTTCAGGGTGACATCTTTGCTCTTCAATACTTTAAAGAGGTTCTTTGCAGCAGATTTACCCAATGCAATGCGTCTTTAGATTTCTTGACTGCTGCTTCCATGGCTGTTGATTGTGGTATCAAGTTGATGTTCAACCCACAGTAACCCCATGTGACAAATTAGAACTACTCCATAGGGTTTTCTAGGGTGTAATCTTTACGCCTTTCTCCCACAGAACTCCTGGGTGAGTTCAAATCTCCAACCTTTTGGTTAGCAGCTGGGTGCTTAACTGTTGTAGAAAAACCTTTACTTTATGAATGGTTTACCTCTCCTACTTAGTTGTGGCCCATAAAGGTAATTAATTACCCATACTGTCAATGAGGAAACCCTGGTGGTATAGTGGTTAAGAGCTATGGTTGCTAACCAGAGGTCAGCAGTTTGAATACACAATGGGCTTCTTGGAAACACTGTGGTGCAGTTCTACTCTGCCCTGTAGGGTTACTATGAGTCTGAATCGACTGAAGCAACAGTTTTTTGTTTTTTGTTTTTTTTTTCCAACGAGGAATCTCTAATCTGGTTGGCAGGAGATAAAACATCTCCTGTGTGAACGCTGAGAATTGTTCAATTTACAACCCACCTGTCAACTGTTTGCCTGTCATCCTAGAGTTTTTACCTGTGCTTAGCTTAATATGTAGCTTAATACTCAGACAAGACTCAGTGGCTCACTATGGACATATCTGGAACTCTATTTATGCATAGCTCCTTTTCTCCAGAATTCTGCCCCATAATTTTTTGCTACATCAGTATCTTTTAACACCAGTCTTAATGGATTATGTCCCCAAAAAATATGTGTCAACTTGGTTAGGCCATGATTCCCAGTATTGTGTGGTTTTCCTCCATTTTGTGATTTTCCTAAGTGTTACAAACCATAATTTCTGCCTGTGGTTAAAGAGGATTAGGGTGGTATACAACACTCTGGCTCAGGGCACAACCCTGATCCAAAAGGAGTTTCCCTGGAGTGTGGGCTGCACCACATTTTAACTTACAAAAGATAAAAGGAAAGGGAAGAAAGCAGAGAGGGGGAAACTCATACCACCAAAAAAGCAGTACCGAGATGCTCCCAGACCAAGGGAGGACTGATGACAAGGACCTTCCTCCAGAGCAAACAGAAAGAGAAAGGCTTCCCCTGGAGCTGGCACCCTGAATTCAGACTTCTAGCCTACTGAAGTGTGAGAGAATAAACTTCTTTTTGTTAAAGCCACCCACTTGTGGTATTTCTGTTATAGCAGCCCTAGATGACCAAGACAACCAGTAACTGCCTCTTAACACAGTGTGATTGCCATGCTAAGAGTCTGATAACTTCCCCCCCGCCACCCACCCTACCCTACTCTTCCTGCCCTGCTGTCCTGGATTGCTGGACGGAGAGTCAGGGAAAGTTTATGACTCTCTTCTCTTGTTTGGCTATTCTCATGAATTATATTTCTATGCTGCCTGTTTTTCAACATCTGCCATGTGGTAGTTTCATATATTTTGACCAGTGTTTTCGCATGGAGAGAATAAGTTTGAATCTCTCCACTACCTTTTTCTCTTTCTTCATTTTTCATTTTGAGTAGTTTTCAAACTTGAGAAAGTTTCAAGAATAGCAGAAAGAATGCCACGTGCACTGTACCCAGGTTTCAGATTCACCAAATGTTAAATTTTGCAGCATTTGCCTTCTCATTCTATCTTCCTCTCTCGATGTTAATTTTTCAACCCCTGCATACATCAGAGGTGAGAAAGGGTTAAACAAGTTTTCATATATAACCACAGCACAATTTTAAAAGTCAATAATTTTGAAATTTATAAAATACAACTATACTATCTAAAGTTTTTTTTCAAATTTTGGCAGTTTTCACAGTAACCCTCAAAATTTTTTTTTTCCTGTTCAGTATTCAATCCAGGATAACCTGTTGCATCTATGTCTAATTGTCATGTCTCTATAGTTACCTTATATAAGAAACAGTTTCTAAGATTTTGTGTATTATTTATAATATCACATTTGAGATTACAAACCAGTTGTTTTTAGGATTTATGTCAATTTGCATTTGTCTGATGTTTCCTCATGATTAGATTCAAGTTATGTCTTTTTGAAAATACATTATTTAGCATAGACATGTCTCCAAAAATGATACGTAAATGCCAAAAGTACGTGAAAAGATGCCCAACATTGTGAGTCATTAGGGAAATGCAATTGAAAACCACAATTATATCACTTCATGCCCACTAGGGTGGCTTTAATAAAAATGGCAGATGATATTAAGTGTTGGCTAGGATGTGGAGAATTTGATAGCCTCACATATTGCAGGCTAGAATGTGAAATGGCACAGCAGCTTTGAAAAACAATTTAAGAGTTCCTAAGCTTTTTCTTTTAAGCAGTTTAGCACACAGTACCCCTTTAACCAACAATTTCTCTCCTAGTTATACACCCGAGAGAAATGAAAATGTAGGTCCGTGCAGATTTTACATGAATATTTATAGCAGCATTAGTTGTAATCAACCCAAGTTGAAAAACCTCAATGGCCATAAACAGATGAATGAATAAACTGCGGTAAATTCATCCAATGAAATATTATGCTGCCAAAAAAAAAAATGGAAAAAAATTTTTCAGATAAACAAAAGGTGAAAAATTTCTCACCAGCAACTCCATCCTATTTTAAAGGAAATTATTCAGTTCAAGAGAATGTTTGTCAGTTAAAGAAAGTTTTCTAATATGAAAAGATAAGAAAACTGATTAAAATTTAGAGCTCAGCAATAAAGAACAAGGTGATTAAATACAATTGAATATTACTTTTTGATTTTTTATTCTCTTCAAAACTAAATTGACACTTTAATAAAAAATCATCTTTTATGGAGGTTATAACATCTGGAGGACTAAAATGCAGTATGCCGTTAGCACTGCAGACAAGAGAGATTGTGATAAATTATATTGCTTTAAAGTTCTTACATTGAATGTGAACAACTATAATATTTGAGATAGACAATGATAAGGTAAGAATACATATTGTAAAGGCTAAAACAAATAAGGCTGTATTAAAACGTAATAGAGGAAATAGAACAGAAGACTAAGAAACACTCTAGTAACCCCCCAGAAGGAGAGGAAAGAAAAAGCAAAAGAACAAACATCAGATAGGGCAAAAAGAAAACAAGCAAGATGATAGATTTAAAGCCAACCATCTAAAATTAATGTTAAATGCAAATTATCTAAAACATTTCATAAAAGTAGATAAAAAGAACCCCCAATATGTTTATAAGCAAAAACCTTTTAATTATAAACGCATAAGTAGAACGTAAAAGGATAGAAAAAGATATACCATGAAAACCTTACCATAAAAATGCTGTATTGGAAATAATCTCAGTAGAATTATTACCTGAGATTAAGCAGGATGCTAGGTAATGACAAAAGCATCAATTCATCATGAGGACTTCATAATAATAAATAAGCAGACAATTAATAACAGAATTTTAAAATAAATGAAGCTATCATTGACAGAAATGTATATAAAAATCAACAACCATAGTTGGAAATTTTAATACCTCTAACTCCATGACTTATAATATATGGATGAAGAATAAGTGAGAATATAAAAAATAATTCAGCTCATTTGTATTGATAGGACACTACACACACCACACCAAAAAACTGTACAATAAATATTCTTTACAAGCTCACATGAGACATTCCCAAGAGAAAATACATGCTGCATTATAAAACAAATCTCAATATATTTCAAAGCATTGACAACATAAAATTTTCTTTCTTGCTGAATTATAATTAAATTAGAAATGAATATCAAGAAAATATCTAAAAAATTCCAAATGTAGTTGAAAATTAAGCAATAAAAAAATACACATAAATAATTCATGTATTAATGAAGAAATTATAAAAGAAATTTAAAAACAAAAAATCAAATTTTTGGTTAGGCACATAAGGCACTGTTTAGAAGAAAATGTTTATCTTTATATGTTTATATTTAAAAAAAACATGTAAATCTAAATATTTATGTTTCACCTGAAGAAGCTGAGTAGAGTAAAATTAAACCCAAATAAATTAAAAGAAATGATATAATGAATAGAACAAATCAATGAGATATAAAACAAAATAGCTCATAGAACTCTGTCAAGGCAGATTAGGAAATATGTCGAAAGCAAAAAGTTCTAACATTTAAAATGAAAAATTATACAAAATTACAAATTCTACATATGATAGAGTGAGTAAAGGAAATCTCATATACTACTTTATAACAGCAAATCTGACAGCTAAGATAAAATAGCCAAATTATGTAATTTTAACAAAATTTAGTAAAGAAAATCTGGATGAAAAAACCAAACCCACTGCTGTCAAGTCAGTTCCGATTCATAGCGACCCTACAGCAGATAGCCATAGAATATTACAGGCATTGAGTCTATAATGACGAAATCCCTTGTTCCAGGTTGTTTCCTCTTTAAAGAAATTCATTCTGAAAATAGCAGTAGAGGGAAGTCTTACCAACTCATTTCATTAGGCCAGATTAATCATAATAGCAAAATTTTCACAAGAGATTGAAATTAAAAGAGAAATGCAGACTGAACCCTCAAGAGCCTGGATGTAAAAATCCTGATAAGAATAACAGCAAATCAAATCCAGCAATATGTATCGATGAATCAGTGATGACTATCACAATATTGTGCGGTTGGCTTAAAATCTTTATTTATTTTTTAAACAATTTTTATTGTGCTTTAAGTGAAAGTTTACAAATCAAGTCAGCCTGTCACACCTAAGCCTATATACACCTTACTACATACTCCCATTTACTCTCCCCCTAATGAGTCAGCCTGCTCCCTCCCTCCAGTCTCTCCTTTCCTGACCCTTTTGCCAGTTCCTAACCCTCTCTACTCTCCCATCTCCCCTCCAGGCAGGGGATGCCAACACAGTCTAAAGTGTCCAACCCATACAAGTAGCTCACTCTTCATCAGCATCTCTCTCCAACCCATTATCCAGTCCCTTCTATGTCTGATGAGTTGTCTTCAGGAATGGTTCTTGTCCTGGGCCAACAGAAGGTTTGGGGACCATGACTGCCAGGATTCTTCTAGTCTCGTTCAGACCATTAAGTCTGGTCTTTTTATGAGAATTTGGGGTCTGCATCCCACTGTTCTCCTGCTCCCTCAGGGGTTCTCTGTTGTGCTCCCTGTCAGGGCAGTCATTGGTTGCGGCTGGTCACCATCTAGTTCTTCTGGTATCAGGATGATGTAAGTCTCTAGTTAATGTGGCCCTTTCTGTCTCTTGGGCTCATAGTTATCGTGTGACCTTGGTGTTCTTCATCCTCCTTTGATCCAGGTGGGTTGAGACCAACTGATGCATCTTAGATGGCGGCTTGTTAGCATTTAAGACCCCAGACGCCACACTTCAAAGTGGGATGCAGAATGTTTTCATAATAGAATTTATTTTCCAATTGACTTAGAAGTCCCCTTAAGCCATAGTCCCCAAACCCCCGTCCTTGCTCCGCTGACCTTCGAAGCTTTCAGTTTATCCTGGAAACTTCTTTGCTTTTGGTCCTGTCCACTTGAGCTGACCTTCCCTGTATTAAGTATTGTCCTTCCCTTCACCTAAAGTAGTTCTTATCTACTAACTAATCAGTAAATAAACCGCTCCCACCCTCCCTCCCTCCCCACTCTCGTAACCACAAAAGAATGTGTTCTTCTCAGTTTATACTATTTCTCAAGATCTTATAATAGTGGTCTTATACAATATTTGTCCTTTTGCCTCTGACTAATTTCACTCAGCATAATGCCTTCCAGGTTCCTCCATGTTATGAAATGTTTCACAGATTCCTCACTGTTCTTTATCGATGCATAGTATTCCAATGTGTGAATATACCGTAATTGACTTAACCATTCATCTATTGATGGACACCTTGGCTGCTTCCAGCTTTTTGCTATTGTAAACAGTACTGCAATAAACATGGGTGTGCATATATCTGTTCGTGTAAAGGCTCTTATTTCTCTAGGGTATATTCCAAAGAGTGGGATTTCTGGGTTGTATTTTTTTTTTTTTATGGTAGTTATATTTCTAACTTTTTAAGAAAACGCCAGATAGATTTCCAAAGTGGTTGCACCATTTTACATTCCCACCAGCAGTGTATAACAGTACCAATCTCTCTGCGGTCTCTCTAACATTCATTATTTTGTGATTTTTGGATTAAGGCCAGCCTTGTTGGAGATGGAATCTCATTGTAGTTTTAATTTGCATTTCTCTAACGGCTAATGACCGAGAGCATTTTCTCATGTATCTGTTAGCTGTCTGAATATCTTCTTTAGTGAAGTGTGTGTTCATATCCTTTGCCCACTTTTCGATTGGGTTCTTTGTCTTTTTGTGGTTGAGTTTTAACAGAATCATACAGATTTTAGAGATCAGGTGCTGGTCGGAGATGTCATAGCTGAAAATTTTTTCCCAATCTGTAGGTGTTCCTTTTACTCTTTTGGTGAAGTCTTTCGATGAGCACAGGTGTTTGATTTTTAGGAGCTCCCAGTTATCTGGTTTCTCTTCGTCATTTTTGGTAATGTTTTGTATTCTGTTTATGCCCTGTATTAGGGTTCCTAACGTTGTCCCTATTTTTTCTTCCATGATCTTTATTGTTTTAGTCTTTATATTTTGGTCTTTGATCCACTTGGAGTTAGTTTTTGTGCATGGTGTGAGGTATGGGTCCTGTTTCATTTTTTTGCAAATGGATATCCAGTTATGCCAGCACCATTTGTTAAAAAGACTATCTTTTCCCCAATTAACTGACACTGGGCCTTTGTCAAATATCAGCTGCTCGTATGTGGATGGATTTATATCTGGGTTCTCAATTCTGTTCCATTGGTCTATGTGCCTGTTGTTGTACCAATACCAGGCTGTTTTGACTACTGTGGCTGTATAATAGGTTCTAAAATCAGGTAGAGTGAGGCCTCCCATTTTCTTCTTCTTTTTCAGTAATGCTTTACTTATCCGGGGTTTTTTTCCCATCCATATGAAGTTGGCGATTTGCTTCTCCATCACATTAAAAAATGTCATTGGAATTTCGATTGGGAGTGCATTGTATGTATACATGGCTTTTGGTAGAATAGACATTTTTACTATGTTAAGTCTTCCTATCCATGAGCAAGGTGTGTTTTTCCACTTAGGTAGGTCCCTTTTAGTTTCTTGCAGTAGTACTTTGTGGTTTTCTTTGTATAGGTCTTCTACATCTTTGGTAAGATTTATTCCTAAGTATTTTATCTTCTTGGGGGCTACTGTGAATGGTATTGATTTGGTGATTTCCTCTTCAATGTTCTTTTTGTTGATGTAGAGGAATCCAAGTGATTTTTGTATGTTTATCTTGTAACCTGAGACTCTGCCTAACTCTCCTATCAGTTTCAGTAGTTTTCTGGAGGATTCCTTACGGTTTTCTGTGTATAAGATCATGTCATCAACAAATAGAGAGAATTTTACTTCTTCCTTGCCAATCCAGATGCCCTTTATTTCTTTGTCTAACCTAATTGCTCTGGCTAGGACCTCTAGCACAATGTTGAATAGGAATGGTGATAAAGGGCATCCTTGTCTAGTTCCTGATCTCAGTGGAATGTTTTCAGGCTCTCTCCATTTAGGGTGATGTTGGCTATTGGCTTTGTATAAATGCCCTTTATTATGTAGAGAAATTTTCCTTCTATTCCTATTTTGCTGAGAGTTTTTATCATGAATGAGTGTTGAACTTTGTCAAATGCCTTTTCTGTATCAATTGATAAAATGATGTGATTCTTGTCTTTTGTTTTATTTATGTGCTGGATTATATTAATTGTTTTTCTAATGGTGAACCATCCCTGCATACCTGGTCTGAATCCCACTTGGTCATGCTGAATTATTTTTTTGATATGTTGTTGAATTCTATTGGCTAGAATTTTGTTGAGAATTTTTGCATCTGTGTTCACGAGGGATGTAGGTCTGTAATTTTCTTTTTTGTTGTTGTTGTTGTCTTTACCTGGTTTTGGTATCAGGGAGATGGTGGCTTCATGCAATGAATTAGGTAGTATTCCATCATTTTCTATGCTTGGAAATACCTTTAGTAATAGTGGCATTAACTCTTCTCCTAAAGTTTAGTAGAACTCTTCAGTGAAGCCGTCCGGGCCAGGGCTTTTTTTTGTTGGGACTTTTTTGATTACATTTCAATCTCTTTTTTTTGTTATGGGTCTATTTAGTTGTTCTACTTCTGATTGTGTTAGTTTAGGTAGGTAGTGTTTTTCTAGAAATTCATCCATTTCTTCTAGGTTTGCAAATTTGTTAGAGTACAATTTTTCGTAATAATCTGATATGATTCTTTTAATTTCAGTTGGGTGTGTTGTGATATGGCTCATCCCGTTTCTTATTTGGGTTATTTTTTTCCTTTCCTGTATTTCTTTTGTCAGTCTGGCCAATGGTTTATCAATTTTGTTAATTTTTTCAAAGAACCAGCTTTTGGCTTTGTTAATTCTTTCAGGTTTTTTTCTGTTCTCTAATTCATTTAGTTCAGCTCTAAATTTTATTATTTGTTTTCTTCTGTGCCTAATGGATCCTTTTGTTGCTCGCTTTCTATTTGTTCAAGTTGTAGGGACAGTTCTCTGATTTTGGCTCTTTCTTCTTTACGTATGTGTGCATATATCGATATAAATTGACCTCTGAGCACTGCTTTTGCAGTGTCCCAGAGGTTTTGATAGGAAGTGTTTTCATTCTCATTGCATTCTATGAATTTCTTTATTCCCTCCTTAATGTCTTCTATAACCTAGTCTTTTTTGAACAGGGTATTGTTCAGTTTCCAAGTATTTGATTTCTTTTCCCTAATTTTTCTGTTGTTGATTTCCACTTTTATGGGCTTGTGGTCTGAGAAGAAGCTTGGTAATATTTTGATGTTTTGGATTCTGCAAAGGTTTGTTTTATGACCTAATGTGTGATCTATTCTAGAGAATGTTCCATGTGCACTAGAAAAAAAAGTATACTTTGCAGCAGTTGGGTGCAGTGTTCTGTATAAGTATATGATGTCAAGTTGGTTGATTTTAGCAATTAGGTCTTCCGTGTCTCTATTGAGCTTCTTACTGGAAGTCCTATGCTTCTCCGAAAGTGGTGTGTTGAAGTCTCCTACTATAATTGTGGGGGTGCCTATCTCACTTTTCAGTTCTGTTAAAGTTTGTTTTATATATCTTGCAGCCGTGTCATTGGGTGCACAAATATTTATTTTGGTTATATCTTCCTGGTCAATTGTCCCTTTAATCATTATGTAGTGTCCTTTTTTATCCTTTGTGGTGGATTTAACTTTAAAATCTATTTTATCAGAAATTAATATTGCTACTCCAGCTCTGTTTTGCTTGTTGTTTGCTTGATATATTTTTTCCATCCTTTGAGTTTTAGTTTGTTTGTGTCTCTAAGTTTAAGATGTGTCTCTTGTAGGCAGCATACAGACGGATCGTGTTTCTTTATCCAGTTTGAGACTCTATGTCTCTTTATTGGTGCATTTAGTCCATTTACATTGAGCGTAATTACAGATAAGTCTGTGTTTAGTGCTGTCATTTTGATGCCTTTTTGTGTGTGTTGTTGACAATTTCATTTTTCCACTTACTTTTTTTGTGCTGAGACGTGTTTCTGTGTAAATTGTGTGATCCTCATTTTCATAGTAGTTGAATTTATGTTTGCTGAGTCGTTATGTTTTTCTTGGTTTTTATTTTGGGTTATGGAATTGCTAGACCTCTTTGTGGTTACCTTAATATTTACCCCTATTTTTCTAAGTAAACACCTAACTTGTATTGTCCTATATCGTTTTGTATCTCTCTCCATATGGCAGTTCTATGCCACCTGTATTTAGTCCCTCTTTTTGATTATTGTGATCTTTTACATAATGACTTCAATGATTCCCTGTTTTGAGCATTTTTTTTCTTTTTAAAATTAATCTTAATTTGTTTTTGGGATTTCCCTATTTGAGTTGATATCAGGATGTTCTGTTCTGTGATCTTTTGTTGTGCTGGTATCTGATATTATTGATTTTCTGACCAAACAATTGCCTTTAGTATTTCTTGTAGCTTTGGTTTGGTTTTTGCAAATTCTCTAAGCTTGTGTTTATCTGTAAATATCTTAATTTTGCCTTCAGATTTCAGAGAGAGTTTTGCTGGATATATGATCCTTGGCTGGCAGTTTTTCTCCTTCAGTGCTCTATATATGTCATCACATTGCCTTCTGGACTGCATGGTTTCTGCTGAGTAGTCTGAACTTATTCTTATTGATTCTCCTTTGTAGGAGACCTTTCTTTTCTCCCTGGCTGCTTTTAAAATTTTCTCTTTATCTTTGGTTTTGGCAAGTTTGATGATAATATGTCTTGGTGTTTTTATTTTTGAATCAGTCTTATGTGGTGTTTGAAGAGCATCTTGGATAGATATCCTTTTGTCTTTCATGATGTCAGGAAAGTTTTCTGCCAACAGATCTTCAACTATTCTCTCTGTATTTTCTGTTATCCCTCCCTGTTCTGGAACTCCAATCACACGCAAGTTATTCTTCTTGATAGAGTCCCACATGATTCTTAGGGTTTCTTCATTTTTTTTTTAATTCTTTTACCTGATTTTTCTTCAACTATATTGGTGTTAATTGTGCTATCCTCCCACTCCCCTACTCCGCATTCCAATTGTTCAATTCTGCACCTCTGACTTCCTATTGAGTTGTCTAATTCTGTAATTTTACTGTTAATCTTTTGAATTTCTGAATGCTGTCTCTCTATGGATTCTTACAGCTGATTAATTTTTCCACTATGTTCTTGAATAATCTTTTTGAGTTCTTCGACTGCTTTATCAGTGTGTTCCTTGGCTTTTTCTGTAGATTGCCTTATTTCATTTTTGATGTCACCTCTGATGTCTTAGAGCATTCTGTAAATTAGTTTTTTATATTCCGCATCTGGCAATTCCAGGATTGTATCTTCATTTGGGAAAGATTTTGATTCTTTAATTTGGGGAGTTGTAGAAGCAATCATGGTCTACTTCTTTATGTGGTTGATATCGACTGCTGTCTCCGAGCCATCTATAAGATAATGTTATGATTTATTTTATATTTGCTCACTGAGTCTTATCTTGTTTTGTTTTCTTTCATTATGTGTAGATTGGCTACTAGATTGGGCTGTCTTGATTGTTGTAGCCTTTGAATCACTTATGTCCTATTACAAGCTGGTTTGGGCTGTTACCAGATATATAAGCCTAAGATTCTCTTCACTATTCTTGAGTAGAATCTGATTTTCGGTCAACAAGTGTGTGGTGTAGACTGTCACCTATTAACTTAGAGAAGTAGTGGTGATAGTTGTGTGCACCAGATTCTAGTAGCAGCAGGAGGTCACACTTCAGGGGGGCAGGATGCTGACAGGCTTCTCCCAAGTGCCATTGAGGTAGGTGTGTCTCTATTCCTAAAGCACTTTGGTGGGTGGGCTCTGCAGCTGTACCTTAGGCACCCAATGCATGTACCTCTACAGACTGGTAGGTGTCACTATCCTCAGACCCCTATGGCAGGAGGCTAGGTGGTTTGGGTGAAGCTTCAGTTCTTAGTTCCCCTTGTGGGTCAGTGAGGCCTCTGTTTAATAGGTAGAGATATCAGACCTGGGAAACTTGTCTTTCCAGTAATCAGCTAAAACAATTACAGTCAGATCACTATCAGAATTGCCTTTGCATTATAATAGCCACCTTGTTGCCTGTAGGGATGAAAGCCCAAGACTGTGGATCTCATATGCTTGGCTGGAGCTAGTTCTGTATTTTTAATCCAATTTCAGGAAGTCAGGGAAGAATTTTTCATCCCTGGGTTTTTTGTAGCTGCTTCTCTCAGGCCAGGAGATTGGGTTAAGAAAAGACAAAACAAACAAACAAACAAAAAAAACCCAGAGCACTTCGCTTTCTGGTCCAGAAAAATTGCAATGTTAATGAAGCCACCTGGGAAAGGGAGGGGAGGGATCAGGTTGATAGGAGAGAGTAGCACCCAGGAATATAGACAAAGTTACTTATGTTGCTTGGTGATGACTGTTTTATCTGAATTTCCCCAGGGGTGTGTAGCCTGTGTGCGCTGGCTGGGTCGAGATTGCCCCCGAGGGTCATGACGTCCTGCGACCTGTGCTTGTGCTGTCTCAGAAGCTGTGGTCAGTTCCTCTGCTCCCAGTCCAAAGCCCAGTGCCAAGGTCCTGCAGCTGGGATGCTGCATTCCAGGCTCTAAAACCAGTCACTGCCTCCTGGTGACTTCTCCTCCTGTCAGCTGCATCGCTGCACTGCCTGCACGTGCTGGTTGGGTTTCCCCCGAGGTCACTTCAGGGGGCTAGGGCTGCGTCCTGTGTTTGCGCTGTCTCAGGATGCCGTGCTCAGCTCTCCTGCTCCCAGCCCAAAGCCCGGCACCAAGGTTTTCTGACTGGGATGCTGGCTCCAGGCTCCAAAACCAGTTGCTTTTTCCCCGTGGTTGCTCATTCTTTTGTTAGCCCCATCAGTGTGCAGCCAGCTTGCATTGGTGAGTCTCTACGGAGGTTACCCCAGGGGGCTAGGGGTTAGGGCTGTGTCCCGTGCCTGCCCCACCTCAGCAAGCCGCAACCAGCCCCGCCACTCTGCACCCTGGAACTGCGAGGGCTCAAGGCCGTGGCACTGGTTGCTGGTTCCAGAAGCAGTCACTGCTTCAGGATACAGCTTTTTGCTCCCCTGTCACTCAGGTCAACTCTTTAGATCTGTGTTTGATTGTCAGGGTTCGTACATTGTCATGTACGTGATCGATTCACTTGTTTTTCCGAGTCTTTATTGCAAGAGGGATCTGAGGTAGCTTCTACTTAGTCAGCCATCTTGGCCCCACCCCCGGCTTAATATTTTTAAATGATATTAAGAGAAAAAAAGATAAAAATGATCATCTCAAAGAGTTGAAAATTAAGCTTTTGACAAATTTAATGTCCATTCATGATAAAGACCCTCTAGGATAGCTAGAAATAAAAGGCAACATTTTCAATGTAATTTTGTTGTTGTTGTTGTACTTCTGACTCAGTGATTCCAGGTGACAGAGTAGAACAGCCCCATACAATTTTCTTGGCTGTATTTTTAAAGGGAAAGATTGTCAAGTCTTTTTCCTAAAGAGCCACCAAGTGGATTTCAGTTGCGTACCTGTTAGCAGCTGAGTGCGTAGCTGTTGCATCACCAGGGCTTCCTCTTCAATGGGATAAAGACCATTAAGTTACAAAAAGCAAACGAACAAACAAAAGTAGCAAAAAATAAAGCCAACGTCATCAATGATGGTGGGAAAATAAATGTTTTCTTCCTAGGATCAGGAGCACTGCAAGAAGTTTTCGTGTCCTACATGGATTCAACATTTACCTGAAGTCATAGTCAGAACCATAAAGAAAAAGACACATAGATTGAAAAGGAAGAAGCAAAACTGCCTTATCTGAAGAACACATGACCGTAATCATAGAAAACATTCAGACATGAGGGCAGAAAACTAAAAAATACTACAAAAATACTGTAGAACTATAACTCAAAATAATACGAGAATTCTGCATGTTTTCATAACATAAAAATAATTGCATCTCTATATGGCTACAACAGCTAGAAAAGGCACCAAAAATCATAAAATGAAATATATTTATCAAGTGATATGCGAGAACTGTACACTGAAAAATATAAACACAACTGAGGGAAATTTTAAGGTATAAATAATGTAAAGATATATTAAATTCATCAACTGGAAATTCAATATCATTAATATGCTAATTCTCTCCACATTTACCTCTGGATTCAAAACAATACTAAACAATACCTCAGAAGGTTTTTATTAAAAACTGATACTTTGTTTTTAAAATTTCTATTGACGTAGAAAGGGTTTTTAAAAAATCTGTTGCTTTTGAGTGGATTCCAAATAATAGCAACCCTATAGGACATAGTAGAACTGCCCCATAGGGTTTCCAAGGCTGTAAAACTTTACGGAAGGCTGCAGCCACATCTTTCTGCCACAGAGTGCTTGGTGGGTTGAAACAGCTGACCTATCAGTTCTTCCTCTGTCCCATAGGGTTACTATGAATTGAAACAGACTTGACCAAAATTCAAACTAAACCCGTTACAGTCGAGTCAATTCAGACTCATAGCAACCCTGCAGGACAGAGAAGAACTGCCCCATAGAGTTTCCAAGGAGCACCTGGTGAATTCAAACTGCTGATCTTTTTGTTAGCAGCTGTAACACCTAACCGCTATGCCACCAGGGTTTCCATAGACTCTAGAGCAAAGGGTAAAACCTGACCTAATTAAATCATATGTACAGTGCAGCTATTGCTATAATTTTGTTCAAATTTGTCTTAGATTCACACACAGGTATTCCTGAGAAAATTAAAACTAAGTGAAATTATTATGTAGTGGTAGAATTCCATTAAGAGTATATCTGAGAAGAAAACGTAGTGATTATAACATGGTGAAATGATATTTTTCATGAAAATAGAGCCATCTTTTGGTAAAGAAATATCTTGATAGATTTTCTGGGTGTGAGATTGGTGTGATTGAGCTAGGAAACAAACAAACAAAAAATCACTGTTAATTCTATTTTAATAAATTGAGAGCAATATATAGTTTCTGGGGCCAAAAGAGGAAAGAAGAATGAGAATGAAGAGGTCAATAGAGACAATTCTATCATACAAGTTAAATTGGGGAGCTTAAAATTAAGTAGACCTTAAATTTGGGGACCTTAAAATTAAGTAGAGGGTCAGCAAAAAAGAGGAGACCCTCAATGAGATAGATTGACACAGTTGCTGCAACAATTGTGAGGATGGTGCAAGACTGGGCAGTGGTACGTTCCGTGCTCACAGGGTTGCTACAAGTCAGAACTGACTTAACCACAACTAACAACAACAACTACAAAAATGAGTCATGTTAACGTTTATAATTTTTTACCTGTTCATTTTCTAATGTCACTATGTAAAGTTAAGAACAAACACGTCTTTGTGTGAAGGACTTAATTGTCAACCAAGGATCATTCTCTAGCATAACTTGGCCCATGACATTGTACACCTCTTTCCTATATCAAAGGTAAGGTGGAAATACAAAGTAAATGATACTAAAATATCATTAAAAGCAATGTGTTTTAGGGAAATCAAATGCTTACAGGGGTCAGATAGCCAAATCAAAACTGTGAATCGAGCCAAATATGAGACAATAGAAAATATAAGATTATTTGACAAGCAGGAAAGTGTATACCATATTAAAGGCATATTAATTCCAGATATTAAAACAAGATGCTGGCCCAAAAATGTCTGTCTACTGACCACGCTTAGTTCTACAGCCACCTCTTTCTGACTCTTTGTCCCTTGAATCATATACAGTTATAAGAGAAACATCATTGCATATCAATGTTTAAATTTTATGTTTTACCATTTACTAATAATTTTTTTTTTTAATAATAGTGATTTAGTGTGATAGAATCATAAATCTAAGCATTCTAATCGCTTTCTGTGAAAAACTGAAACTAAGTTTGCTCGTTGGAAACCCTGGTGGCATAGTAGTTATGACTTATGTCTGCTAACCAAAAGGCCGGCATTTGGAATCTACCAGGCGCTCCTCGAAACTCTGTTGGGCAGTTCTACTCTCTCCTGTAGGGTTGCTATGAGTCAGAATCTCCTGGATGGCAAAGGGTTTGTTTTTTTTTTTTTTTTTTTGGTTTTAAGGTTGTTCACTACTCATAAGCTCATACAAAAACATTCATTAACATACCATTTTAAATTTTCAGTATGATGCACAAAGAATGGTAAAGTATCTTTCCCTTTAATTCATAACTAAATTTATGCTTGTGTGTGAATATGCATTATTTTGGTAATGGTTTATAGACTTCTATAATGATCATAATCACTCACATCAGATATATTAATTTTATTACTCAAGAGACATTAAATATTATGTTAATTGAAATGTCAATTAATAGACACCCATTTATGACCAACTGTTACCTTTTTTTAATCACCATATGCCACTATCAGCATTATGTTATCAACTATTGATTTTGCATTTTAGTTTCTAAGCTTGTGAACTAAAATTGTCTTGTTCTTTAGGGATTTTAATTTCAATTATCTGAATGGTCGATCTACCAGAAAATATCTTCTGTCAGCTTTGATACTCAAAATCTAATTGAAACTTTCTAAAAGCATAGTTATATTACCAAATGGTCCAATTCATATTTAGGACCCGATTCTTTCGTATTTAAAATAAACCTGTTTAAAATTAGAAAAGCATCTTACATATTGGTCCCCACAATTAAATATCCAGCATTTAAATCTTTGTAACATGCTGTCAAGCATGTTCACAATTAATCAATTCAATTAATTTCCAGACATTGATAATGCTGACTAAAGAGTGGAAAGCAAAACAAATCAAAGTTAGGTTAGTAACTTCATTCAAAATATTTTAGCATAAAACTTTTAAATTTAAAGGATCTGAGGACCTTGAGTGAGGTGTATAAATATTTCTTAGATCAGTTGTTAAGAAGATAGAATGCAAAAAAATAAAAAGAAGTTTCGAACGGATTTGTCCTTATCTAAAGAATATTCTGTTTTTGATTATTGGATGAACATTTTCCCTTTTATCAAAAAGCAAAAGGTATTTGAGTTACACATGGCTAAGTTGTTCAGTAGTGGTGTTGACTTTCCATGGTTGGAAAAAATTAACTCACCTCCTTGTTCCTGTTACTTACCACAATCTCCTATTTACCACTTAAAGAAATAATATTTATCTGTGCATTTCACAGTGTGCTTACTTCACCAGAATAATGGGTTTTAGTAAGAAATGCAGCATTTATGATTGAAAGCTCACTGTTTTGTTCATTACTTACTTGTAGTGGTTTTATTTTTACTTGGCCTATTTCTTCCAGGAGAGGTGGAGAGAGAGAGAGAGATAGAATTAAAATCAAGCAATCAATTCTCTTGATAATCTGGGAAGACCCATTGTTAGAGATGTTCCTCTAAGAAAGTTGTACACAAATTTGCAAGACTGGAATTGTTGATTATGACAGGACAAACATGCTCAGAAGTTCTCCATCAAATATTAAATTCATATTCTATCTATCCCAGTGTGATTACAAGATTCCCAATGACATCAGCTATTTCTGCAGACTCTGAATGATACAGAATGGTGATATTTGAAATGCTCTACAAAATGTTGTGGGCTTATGAATCAACACCTTCTCCAAAAAAAAAAGAAGAGTGAGGTTAATTAACCAGTTAATTATTTTTATATGTATAGTAATTAAAAAAAACTATAAATGCCTTCTTTAATTATCTTCTCACAATGTAGGAGCATGGTTTTCTTTTTAACATTAAGTAAAATTAATTTGGAATTATTTACTGTGAACGTCATACATATTTCTATAATTGTCACATTTAAAAAAATATTAGTTTTTCTTTATGTTCAAAAGTTGTGTTCTTTTTTAATTGGCAGTGAGTTGATCTATAAAAAGGAAATGTAACATTCTCACTGGCCTTTCCGTACAGCTTCTTCAATTGACCTCCGTTTATTTTCTTGCTACCATTATTGGTGCTTCTACATCTATCCCCTTTATTAGTAGTAGTAGTAGGTTTGCACATTTTTGTTAAGCTTTCTAAATAACTGGATCAAGGAACCTATCATATTGAGGTCCATAATGACTTCTCTGAATGTCTCATGTTTAATTTGATAGTAAACTGTATCCACACACATACACATCCACTTATATGTACAAATATATACATGAAAAGAGAACAAATCAACTAGGAAACACATTCTATTTCCAACATATCTATTAAAGTAAGACTTCATTAAATCATTTATGCAAATATTCCAAAACCAAAAAGTTGCAAAAAATGTCTAATGATACTCAGTTTTTTAAAAAATTTCAACTAATTTATCTCACCTTTCCATCTATGATTTCAAATAGTTTATTTTAATAGCTTTTTTCTATGTCTTGTATACAGTATATCACCACAAATCTGTTTTCGAAATAGACTGAATTTAAACCACAAAGAATAAAGCAGATTGCTGCCTTTCCACGTGCCAGCCTTCAATTATCCATGCTATGATGGAGAGCCATTAGGATAATTGAAAGTTACTAAATTCCCTTTAATCTGATTCAGAGAAGATTTTATGCTTTTTAAAGATGGGTCTTTTCAAGATCTTGGCAGTAAGGAGATTGAACTAAATTATCTACAGAAAATCTGACAGCATATAAAGAAGCTACAAGAAAATCAACTGGAAAATAATTACACATATAAAAATTATTATACACAATTCGATAACTTTCCTGTCTATCAAAAACAACTTATAAAAATGTGCCGTATTAGTGTATCACAAAATAATAATTTAACTACAAAGCTGTTAAGATATGTTATAAATCTAAATAATAATAGTAAAAGTTCTCAAAGCTTTTTTGACTGAACAGACTTGATCGCAAAGGAAATAACTTCCGTATTTTTACAAAAATAATGTGTGCCTTCTATGTTTATTTGCCATCCCAGCCCTCCCCCCGCCCTGGGAGATATTTTCATAAGTACCACTATATCAATTTTTTTTTACATGGTGCTGTAAAAATATATATATATATGTATATTAGCATACACGCTTATGAAAATACCCCACAGGGCGTTGGGGGGAGGGCCCAGTTGGCAAACGTACAAAGCAAGTTATTTGCATAAAATTATAGTATGTACCTACATAAAAAAAGTATATATATATATCATTGACATAATATCAATGTCCATCTTTCCAAATAAACATAGAGATTTAATGTCATTCCAGATCCAAATCATGTGAATTTTTTTTTTTACATTTAATTCTGCTTTTACCTTCCTTCTTCTGCTTCCTATCGGATTTACAGTTCTTTTCTGAATCATAAATATGTTCATAATTGCTATTTTTGAAAATATTAAGCCTATGAATTTAAATAGTCTGTTACTTGGGGGGGGTTATATTTTATTGATTGAATAATATTTACCTAAAACTTGATTAGTAGGTTTTTATATTTTTTCCCTTATTGTTTTTATTATGACTATAATTCTGCTTATAGAATTTGTTTTCAATAATGTATAACCAGTGTTTGTAAATATTTCATGGACACATGAAAAATAAGTTCATTCTGTATACATACACACATGCACACTCACTCAACAGATATATCTTTAGCAACTCCATTGTTACAGTCACTAAGCCAAGTGCTGAAAAATGGAAGAGAAAGCAAACATAACTCCCTGCTGTCACCTCATGACCATTTTATTCTTTATATTGTTCAAGTTTTAAAGTGCCTTGTTATCTGAGTCCTCTTTCAAAAATGATAGTGTTATATTTACATCTTATTACATTGGCATTTCTGGTTTTGCCTCCTTTTTTCATTTAGGAGTTCAGCTATGTTAATTTTTATACTCTTTGCAACACTTCCTTTGTCTGATGTTGTTGTCAGTTGCCATCAGTTTGATCCCAACTCCTGTCAACCCCATGTGTGCAGGGTAGAACTGCACCATAGGGTTTTGAAGTCTGTGACCATTAAGAAGCAGATTGCCAGGATTGACTTCCAAGGTGCCTCTGGGTGGGTTCAAACCGCCTACCTTTTGGCTAGTAGTTGAGTGCTTAACCGTTGTGCCATCCAGGGACCACCACACTTAATAATCTGTTAGGCTTTGTAATAACAAACATAAAATTAAAAAAAAAATTTAATATATTTTTCTTCCAATTCATTCAGAATCTACACTTCCATAGTTGCTTACTTTAATGTGCTTGACATATGAGCTGAAATTCATATTATGCTTACAGGATGCAGTACAGTCAGTCATAACCAAAGCCTCTATTCATCACTTTTAGACTCTTTCAGCTAGTAGAATCTGATCAAAACACATGCTGAAACTTGTAGTCACTTCCAACATATAAGGACAGTTCTTCAAAGATTCCCTGGAATCATGGCAATTACTTATGAGACTAGATACCGGGTTTGTGCTGTGCAATTTAAACCAAGGGCTGTGTATTAATTCTGTATTGCTGTGAAAAAAACTGTAACAAAGAGTTTCCCTGGTTGAGAAGTCTGGGCATGGTTTAGTTGAGTCCTCTGGAAACCCTGGTAGCGTAGTGGTTAAGCGCTACAGCTACTAGCCAAAAGGTCGACAGTTCAAATCCACCAGGCACTCCTTGGAAACTCTATGGCACAGTTCTACTCTATCTTATAGGGTCACTATGAGTCAGAATTGATGGCAGTGGGTTTGGTTTTTTTTTTTTTTTTTTTTTTTGCTCAAGGTCTCATAAGTCTGCAGCCAAGGTTTTGGCCACTTTGTGGTCTTATCACAGGCTTAACTGGGGATATGTTTTCCAAATTCCTCAGGTTGTTGACAAAATGCATCCATTTTTTGACTACAGGATTTAAGTTCTTGTTTTCTTGCTGTTTGTTGACTGGGCCCACCCTTAGGTCCTAGGGACCACCTGTAGTTTCTTGCCACTTGGCCCTTTTTGTAGACAGTTAAAAAAAAAAAAAGACAGTTTACAACATGGCTATTTGCTTCTTTAAGACCAGCAGAAGAATTTTTATTTATAATCTGCTAAAAAAGTGTCTTAATAACAAAATATAGCAAAGGAAGTGCCATCCCATCACCTTGCCAGTTAACTTAGCCTAATCAAAGGAATGACATCCTGTCACTTTTCCCATATTTTATTAATTAGAAGTGAGGCACAAAATCTTCCCACATTCAAGGGGAGATTACAAAATTTATCAATAATTGGGGTCACCCTAAATGTGTCCACCACAGGCTATTTAAAAGTACATATTTAGATTCTACATAAGGTAATTTCATTGTCTTTTGTTGTTTTTTGTTTTTATAAAGCTGCACAAATTTTATATCAGTAACAAAAAATAAATAAATAAATAATATTTATTTTTTTGTTACTGATATATTCAGTTCTGTTTCAGCTTTGAAGACTTTTTTTACCGTCAAGTTTTAGCCGTCTGCTATTCAATGGATACTTGAGCACCAATCTATTGCCTAAAAGTAATATCATTAACATAGGATGTTTCACTCCCAGCTTGCTCCCATCCTTCTTTCACCCTGGTGGTATCACCATTGAGTTATATTTCGTGAATTGCTTTTTTTTTTTTTCCAATAAGTTGAGTGTATTTTTTTTCCAGATACCCTACTCAATATGCAAAACAATTTGTACACAACTCAGCACATGTCTTCAACAGGATAGGGGACATCTTCCACCTTACTCAAAGCTCTCATTCACAAAGGGTTGAGAATCCCTGAATTCCTTGCTCTGATATTCTGATTCTCTCATTTTATGGGTTTAATGTCAACTTCTCATCATGTCTTTGGTTTCTTATGCTTAAATGGATTTCTATTTTCTTTCAATTATCTTAAAATATCTTCTCTATCATACCATCAACTCAACAGCAACTTTTTTTTTTCCATACTATTATTTTCACATAATTTATGCTGGAATGCAATAGGAGTGATTTAAGTAAATTAACAATTGAAACCTGTTTGTATTCCACACCTCTTAGCTATTTAAGGCTTTTTTTCCCCCTGATTTCCTACACATTTCTTCCAATTATCATTGACTTTTAGATCTTCCAAAAACAAAAACCACTTGAACACATTCATAGTTACACATATCTTTTTAAAATTTTTCAAACTAGTTTCCTTATTCTATGTTATAGGTTCCTTATGCTAAGTTCCCTATACTATGCCATACCAAATATTTTTCTCAATCAAACCAATCAGTTTTTCCTTTTCCACTCAGGGGCTCGTGAGTATCTTTTTGTCTCTTGCTTCTGGATTAGAACCATTAGATTCAGTTAAAGATTAAAAAAATTAAAAAGTCCAGGCAAAGGGGGAAAAGTCATCACTGTGTCCAAGAACCTTGTTATCTGTGTGCAGGCCTTTGAATGGGTGATGCCTTAGAGAATAGAATTAAGAGTAAAGGCTTTACTCTCTGTGGTGTACAGAATAATGCTCCTCCCCTCCAAAGATGTAAATTAATCAGTAATTCCTGGAACCTGTGACTATGTTGCATTATATAGCAAAGGAGAATTAAGGTTACAGATGGATGTAAGATTGCTAATCAGCGGACCTTAATATAGAGAGATTGTCCTGTACTATTCAGGTGTGTTCAATGTAATCACAAGAGTCCTTAAAAGAGGTGGAAGAGACTCTGACTACTGAGAACCAGAGAGATAGCAGTGATAGAAGGTCTCGACCTACAGTTGGTGGCTTTGAAGATGGAAGAATGGGGCTAGTAGCCAAGGAATGCAGAGAGCCTCTAGAAACAGGAAAAGACAAGTAAACAGATTATCCCCTAGAGTTTCCAAAAGGAACAAAGCCCTGCGGACAACTTGACTTTAGCCCCGCGAGACCCATTTCTGACTTCTGGCCTCCATAACTGTAAGGCAATAAATTTATGTTCTATTAAGTCACTGCATCTGTGGTAATTTGTTACAGCAGCAAGACGAAACCAATACAGTATTCTAACGAACAAAGGCTGAGTTCTCAGCTCTGCTGCTTACTAGCTAAACAGCATGTGCAAGGCTCCTGAAATTTCCAGATCAAAGTTTATTTTTTTCAAATGTAAAATGGAGAGACTAATATCTTCTTTTTAGGAGCAATACACTAAATGAGATTATTTGTGAAAATCATCAAAACCATCTAACAAATGATATATAAGCACTCTTTAAAAGTTGTCAGATGATAGCTTTGCTGTTTTTGTGATGTGAGCATTATTGATCTTGAATCATGCAGGGAACCTCTGTACTTGGAAACCTGTGGAGCGCAAATGTTCCCTCTAGATTCTGGAACTCTTGCCAGGCTGAGTTTTAATTATTGCCAGATTTCTCAAGTCTTATCTGTCTAAATCAACTCTTTGAATATACTGTTTTTCTTGATGCCCTAATCACATATGTCCTCTATTTGTTCCTGAACATTCCCCTTGGTTCTCTCTTTAATATCTGCTTTCTTCTCTGGCTTTTCCATCTGTTTGGTTTTAATCCTAGTTCTGTTCTCCTAGTTACTATTGCCATTCATTTGGTTTACCCAGTTCACATTTCTAACCAATTTCCTGCATGTTGTTTCTTATTCGACTCCCCTAGGTTCAGGCCTTTCACCTGCCTCCACAAATTGTGGCTTCTTACATTTCCAGACACTCTACCTTTCCAGCAGATCATGATTATCCTGTGTGTGTGTGTGTGTGTGTGTGCATGTGTGTGTGAACAAAGGACATGAAGAAAAAATAAATATGAAAATACTATGGTCATCTTTTAAAAAGATAGTGATGTTAACATAAGTTCAATAACAATATCATGATGCAAAAATATTTGGCCAGAACTGAAAATTGGAACAAGACAATAAGACAAAGCTTAGAGTAAGGATAAAGGTAGCTTTGGTTTCACAAATTTAACATCACACTTAGAGAAAAGGAGGGGTTTCTAATAAAATCACTTCTTGAGTGCACATTTTAGCATATGTACGCTTTTGGAAAGGTAAATACATATGAAGAGATTTTTTTTTTTTAAATAGGAACACATATTCTACATTTGCTTAGTCTCAAGATATCTAGAAATGTTCCTCAAATAAGGATCAGCATTAACAAAATTCAGAAATAATAATGGTAATAAAAATCAGTACTTCCCATTCATTGAAATAAAAATATATTGACATATATTTCCAACTGTAAGGCAAATTTGGCAATCCCGTGACCCATAGGTCAGTCAAGTCAGATCTGGCTTTTAGAGATAGCTTTTTTATCCATTTAAAAAGTGATTTAATTGTCAGTTTGTTTTAAATGGGAGATTTCTCACAAGTGACTGAAGTTTTTCTTGAGATCCATATTGTTAATTGATTTTGTAACTCCAACTATAATGCCTGTCTTACAATTTAATTTATAAGAAATGCTACTGAAATTGTTCCTGATGTTACTACTATCTATTATGGATGAGAAAAAGCCAAGTGATTGCCTCCACAGTTTCCTTCATACCTTTACCACTTCAAATGATAAATGAGGATGGTCTGGTCATAGCTCATAAGATAATTTCTTTCAGCATTATCCACAGTTTTTGCCTCTAATTATTATTATTTTTTTTATTGGCATTGGCTGTGGTCAGTAAAGTACATTTTAAATCATTCACTAATTATTTAAACTGTCATTATGGGTCAGAATTAACTTGAAGGTATACCACAACGAAGTCGAAATAGAAATGCTTATCATTGTAAAAAAAAAAAAAATCATTGTAACTAATATTTAATAGCTTAAATTTGAGATGATCCAAGGTGTAGGAGGTTCACTGACCAACAAAATAACAATGATATGAATAAGATGAAAAAGCAGAAAACAGTGCATTTTAGTAAAGCAAACTTTCTTTGAGAGACTGGTGCAATAATCTATTAAATTAATATGCAAAAACTTGGCCAAAATGGATCATTTTGGCAGGAAACTATATAAAAGCATCATTCAATCAAATCAGTTATCTCTTCTGTATAGATGGTGAAATTGATTTTAAATGATTTTTTTATAATATATATTATATAAAATAATTTTCCAGAAGAGTTGTACACACACACACATACACAATTCAAATACAAGCAGCTTTTTATACCATTTAAACAAACAAATGGGTCTCGGGTTAAACGATGTGGGAAAATTTTTATGATTATTCTCTTTTACTAAGATCCACATCATTTTTCAATGTTTTATCAATGCTTTTTTTTCTGTTTAGAAAATTTCTCCTTGTCTCTTAAATTTTATTTCAGTTTATATTAATGTTTTAATGCTAAGAAGTACATTGCTACTGAATATATTTTAGCATCATCTCTGGCCTGTCTCATGCTAGCAGAAGTTGCTAGTTGTCCCTCAATTCCTGTTCTCTCCCTTGTCTTCAAGTAGTAGAACACTAGAGTTTTAGCTGAATATTTGGCTCTGAAAAAATTGACCACATTTCCCAGTCTTAACTTGGGGCTAACTTTGGCCATATTAGATTATGACCAATGAATGTGAGCAAAGCCTATGTATCCAAGTTTCAAATGATACCCTTAAAAGGAATGGTAATTCTCTCCACTTTTTCCCTTTCCAGTTTCCTACTGGCAAAAATTAGTATGTGATCATAGGTAGCTGGACCAGCCATCTTCCTCTCTTATTCATTTACTTACTTTTTACCAATATGCATGTGTATAGAATAGCACACTTATGAAATTGCGTAGCTAGTCAAATCTTCCCAAATGAAAAATCCATGTAAGCAGCACTCAGATTAAGAAACAGAATATTATGAACATTCCAGAAACCTCTCTCATATTTTTTTTTTTCCAGTGTCTATGACCCCTTCCTCCAGGGTAATATTTATTTTGACTTCTAATAGAATAAATCAGTTTCAGGTTTTTTTTAATATGCTAGTTTTTAAATAGCATGCTATTTTGTTGTCCATCTTCTTTTACTTATCACTATGTTGCTCAGATTGATCCTCATTTTTTTTTATGTTGCTCAGATTGATCCTCATTTTCGTGTGTAGTTGTACTTCACTCATTTTCATTGCTGTACAGTGTTCCATTGTATAAGCCTAATACAATTTCTTTATTCATTACATTGCTGGTGAGAATTTTGACAGTTTCCGGCTTTTAGACATTATGAGTAGTGGTACTGTGAACATTGTAGAATGTGTTTTTTATAATATATATATAAGTATTTCTGATCGAATATTGATATTAAAAGACTGTTGTTATTGATGGATATTATTGATCAGTTGTAGGGTATCACTATGTTCAATTATAGATACTACTGAACAATTTTGGTTTAGGGCAATGGTATAATACATTTTTATATTTTTAATATTTAGATTCTAGTTTGTGTTTTCCATATGAGCATTCTGCATACTCAGCTTCCTGTGATATATATCTCAAACAGCAGTAGTTTAATATGTATTTATCCCTAGATTCCATGTCTATTTTCTGTCTTTGCAAAAGGGGCTAATTAGCTTCTGCACTTTATCTTATATTCTTAATTTATATTTGGCTACTATCCCCTTAGATGCTAGGTCAAATGCACATTCAATTTATTTCATCCTCAAATATTTGCAGTTCCAGAATCTGTTGGATGCTGGTATAATATGAAGATAAAAAATAGTGTTTCTTTGCCCTCCTTGATATAACTGATTTTTTCTCTTGTAAAGAGAGCCAGTGTTCTTGCCATGGATCTCATGGTGGAATGAGCTGATCCCATGGCAGAGGCTGCTGGATGGAGGATATGGCGAAGACAAAGTGGGCTGCAGCCTGTGAGAGACAAAGGAAATGGAGATTGCCTGTCCTCCCCAATACTAGTTTGTGAGCCAGCATCCTGGAATGGCAGTTCAACTGTCGTGCATATCACCTTTAGAGACAAGCTTGGTGTTCAACCACCAGTGGATAAAGGACATTGTATTGGAGATGAATGCATGCTGCCTAAGTCACTCCCAAAGGCCAGCATGAGAAGTGGTGTATTCTTTTCCCTGGATACCACAAGACAATGTAATTCCCACACCTTTCCCTTCATCTAACTGGAAACCCTTTACGCAGAGAAGTAGAGAGTGGTTATCTGAGAAAAGGAGCACTTTTGAACAACAAAGTGAATTTATGATAATGAATATAATTACAAGCATTGTACCAACCAATTAAATCCATTCCAACTGAGTTGATTCTGACTCACAGCAACCCTATAGGACAGAGTAGAACTGTCCCATAGGGTTTCCAAAGAATGGCTGGTGGATTTGAACTGCCGACCTTCTAGTTAACAACTGAGCTCTTAACCACTGTGTCTCCAGGGCTCCAACAGGCATTATGGAAATGCAAAATTATTTAAAAACAAATTTGAAAGTTTGTCATACTCTTAGAATTTACTGCTATTTCTTGAATTTTTACCTATGTTTCACTTATATATATATTTCTTCATACTATGGATTTTTTTTTTTTTTTTTTTTTATGGAGGAGTTGGCTATACTCTTCTCCCCATTCTTGCGTAAATAACTTATTGTATAAAGAGCAAGAAGTTGGAGATATAAAATATGGGCTCAAGTCTCAGCGTCCTATTGAGCAAATGATTTAACAGATTCAGTCCTTGGTTGTAAAATACTAAAAAAAAAATACTAAAGAAAATTACCTCTCAGAATAAGAACACATGATTAATTTTTAAGCATAACATATGCAAAGAGTAATTTATTTCTGCTTATTTATCTTTGCTTTCATACAATATATATTGTGAAGATTAAATAAAATGAAGAGCTGAAACATCACATTTGTAATTAAAGCAACGTTTTCTAGAATACAAACATTAAGATTGAGATATATAGCTCTTATAACATAAATAAGAATGGGATTGTAATTCTGGTGATTCATTAGGGTTTCAACCTTATTGAATGCCTACCAATGCTAGGCAATGTGATAGGCATTAATTTGAACTTGAACTTTATTTTTAATTATTCATATTTTATTTGACCTACAAAATTCATGGTGAAAACAAAAGTGCCAGTACATAATGTTAATGAATAAAATGATCCCTACAGCAATGATCCAGTAATAGGGGAGAAACCTGTTCTGTATTACACAGGAAATGCATGGCACGCTCATTCAGCTCGATAAAATTGCTTACGGTGAATTTACACATTTTATAGCATCTGCAAATTCAGCAGTTACTTCTAGGCATCCTCTAATTTTACAAAAGAGTCTAGTCATGACAATAAGATAGAATGGAAATTGCTCATTTTCAGGTATTTAAGCATATTTTTAATGGTAGCGTGTCATTTGGAGTCACGTAATTACTACATCCAGTGACTAATAATCATCCACTAAGACAATTTTCTATTCTCTCTATAAAAGCAATTTTGAAAGAAACATGCTTTGTTTCTCAGTAAACTCTGCTTATACTATTGTCATGAAACAGTTTCTTGAGAAAATAATGTATCTTCTGAAATACATTGTACATCATTCATAATACAAAAAATATATATTAATGCAAAGCAAATTTATGAGCAGATTCTCGTTCTTTTAAAATATGTCATCTAACTAAAATTACAAACTCAGTTTCAAAACAGCATTTTTCCCTTTAGACTGTGGCTTCCAGCATTGAATAAGCCCAACCCGTTGAATAGAGTGAAAGGAAAACAATAGGTCTTTAAAAGCTTAACCGGTTTAACAATTCCCAGCGCCAGTTGCCCTTGAGTCAATTCCAACTCGCGGTGACGCCACGTGTGTCAGAGCAGAACAGCGCTCCACAGGGTTTTCAGTGGCTGATATTTCTCAAGTAGATCTCCAGGCCTTTCTTCCGAGACCACCGTGGGCAGACTCTAACACTGAACCTTTTATTTAGCAGTCAAGTGTGTTTTGTTCACCACCTAGGGACTCCATTTTAACAATTAGAACCTTTAAGAGTTTTTATATGTACTCCTTTTATTTTTAATTTTATGTTATATATTCTTCCAGGGATTTTACTAAAATCAGGTAGGCTAAATCATGAAGCCTGGTTTGGTTTACACAATGCAAGCATTTACTTCTCGATTTGTTTTGCAGGCACAAGTCTTTCCGTATTTGCCTATAATTTTTAGGAGCCCTGGTGATGTAGTGGTTAAGAGCTCAGCTGCTAACCAAAACGTCGGTAGTTTGAATCTACCAGCTGCTCCTTGGAAACTGTATAGGACAGTTTACTTTGTCCTGTAGAGTCTCTATGAGTCAGAATCAACTCCATGGCAATGGATTTTTATTTATCTTAGTTATATGGTTAAGCACTGGACTACTAACTGAAAGGTTGGTGATTCAAAGCCAAGCAGAGGTGCCTGGAAAGAAAAGCTTGGGGATCACCATATTTTACACAAATAATGTACGTCTTCTATATTTTTTTTAATATATATTTTGTTTGCCAAGTGCTCCCTCCCTCCATGAGGTATCTTCATAAGTTCTGTTATGCTAATTTTCTTACCTGCTGCTGTAAAAAACACCACCAAAGCCGGCTTATAAAAACACCTGGGGTGGGGGATAGGGAGCGGTTGACAAACAAACATATAAGGCATGTGTTATTTGTGTAAAAATATGGTATATATACACATACACACATATATATGTATATATATACATACACACACACACATATGTATTTTTTTCTGGGTCTGCTATATGTATTTGCTGTGATTTTCTGAGTCAGCTCCAACTCACGGCAACCTTATGTAGAGTGGAACAAAACGGTCCCCAGTTCTGAGCTATCCTCACGATTGTTAGTATGTTTGAGTTCACTGTTGTGGCTATTGTGTCAATTCATCCAATTGAGGCTTCTTTCCTTTTCACTTACCCTCCACTTTACCAAACATAATGTCCTTTTTTAGCACTTGGTCTTTCCTGATGATGTGTCCAAAGTCAGCAATCCAATGTCTTACCATCCTCAGTTCTAAGGAGCATTCTAGTTACATATTTTCTAAGACTGACCTGTTCATTCCTCAGCAGTTCTGGTATACTCAGTACTCTTCACCAACACCCCAATTCAAATGCATCGATTTTTCTTCTGTCTTCCTTTTTCATTGTCCAGCTTTCACATGCATATGAGGCAATTGAAAAAACCATGGCTTGGGTCAGACACACAGTGGTCATCAAAGTAACATCTTTGCTTCTTATAATTTTAAACAGGTCTTTTGCAGCAAATTCGCCCAAGGGAACACATCATTTGATTTCTTACCTGCTACTTCCATGGACGTTGATTATTGGTCCAAGCAGGATAAAATTATTGACAACTTCATTTTTCCCCCATTTATCATATTATTTATAGGTACAGGTGTGAAGGATTTTGTTTTCTTCGCATTCAAGCATAATGTATACTGAAGGCTGCAGTCTTTGACCCTTCGTCAGTAAGTGCTTCACGACATCTTTATTTTCAGCAAGCAAGGTTGTGCCATCTGAATATCTACATATCACAGAATGCTAGTGAGTTTTCCTCCAATCCTGATGCAGCATTCTTCTTCATATAGTTCAACTTCTTGGATTATTTGTTGTACATACAGATTGATGAAAGAATACAACTCTGCCGTATATCTTTCCCAATTTTGAACCACAAAATATCCCCTTGTTCTGTTTGATTACTGCCTCATGATCTATGTACAGGTTCCGCATTAGCATACTAAGTGTTCTGCAATTCCCATTCTTCATAATGTTATCCATAAATAATTATGATCTATACATCCAAATATCTCTTTGTGGTCAATAAAACATGGGTAAATATCTTTCTGCTATTCTCTGCTTTTGGCCAAGATCCATCTAACAACACTGATTTCATTTGTTTCATGTTGTCTTTTGCATCCATTTGTTGAAGCATCTCAGTGGGCCTTCTTTTAATTCCTGGGGCCTTGTTTTTTTTTCCAATGACCAGAGCAGCTTGAACTTCTTCCTTCAGCAACAGCAGTTCTTGATCACATGCTACCTCCTGAAATGCCTGAATGTCAATCAATTCTTTTTGGTACAGTGACTGTGTATTTTTTTCATCTTCTCTTGATTCTTGCTACATCATTGAATTTTTTCGCCACAGACTCCTTCAGCAATACATCTGGAGGCTTGAATTTTCTCTTCAAATCTTTCAGTTTGAGAAATGCAAATCCTGTTCTCTTTTGATATGTCTCTATCTCTCTCTATACACAGAAACAGATTTGAAAGAATCGTTTGTGAGAGGGCAACAAATTAAAATCTATAGGTCAGGAGACAGGCTGGAGATGTCTTATGTTCTAAAATCTGTAAGTCAGGTGATGGGAAGAGTGGAAAATGAAGGAGTTCTGGCAAAATGTCTGGATACAAAACATACCTTAGGGAAAACTTTGTTGTCATTGTTGTTATTCTTACAGCTTTCAGCTGATTGAATAAGGCTCTTTCACATTTTGGAGACTAGTATTTGACCAAAGAACTGGACACCATAGTCTAGCCATGTTGACACATAAAATTAACCATCACAGTCAAACACAGGGAGGAGACAAACACCATATAAAGTTCTGTCTTCAGTCAAAGGACCGTCAAGGATTGCTGGCCGATACAAGCGACTAGGAGAGATGGCCACAGATGAAATCAACACACAGTCTTGGCCTTGATTTGGACTTTTAGCCTCTAGAACTGTGAGAAAATAAATTCCTGTTCTTTAAAGTTATTTGCTTGCAATATTTTTGTTATAGCAATACTAGGTAACTAAAATGCCCCTTTACATCAAACCAAAAACCAAACCCATTGCTGTTGAGTCAATTCCGACTCACAGCAGCCCTGGCAAGAGATTAGTTAAAGATCGTGCATTAAGGTAGAAAACATTGTGTTGGACCTATAATCTTCAGTGACCTAAGATTTTGCTGAAATTTTTCATTTTAAGACCTGAGTGACTTTATTCTTTTCTCGTCTATTTCAGCACCTTTGAAATCTTAAAGAAAATCTTGTCATTACTACTCTAAAAATTCCCACAGATTTCTAATACATTAATAAGTAATAAAATTATATACAAAATATTCAAAAATTAATTAGTTCAATAATTTCAATATTAGCAATAACATTGCTATTAGATCAGAGCAAATCTTCTGCTTAACTCTCTTATATAGATTCAGGGGGCCCATGCTGCTGATCATGAAGGATTGCTGCCAACCCACAAATCTGTGAGATACCAAGATGGTAGGACTTTGTCAAGATTATAATTAAGGTTATAATTCTTTTGGACCTAATTCCAGTAGAAGAGAGGCTGGTACTTTCTTAATCATGAATCTCAAAAATCCTATGATCTCATTTTCAGGTCTGGCCCCTGGCTCTGCCAAACTTTTATATGATGCCCAAGGATATCTGTTAGATATTGTTCCGTAACAACTACTCCAAATTTCAGTGGCTCAATACCACAACCATTTATTTAGGTAGAAGTGTAGAGGTCAGTTGAGTTATATTCTTCTGATCATGTCTGGGTTTACTCCATGCATTTGCAGCCAGCTGTAGTGAGGTATATGCCTTTTTTTTTTTTTTTTTTTGGTAGTAGGGTATGGTATATGCCTCTTTTAATCTATAGTAGATTTTATCACAGCTTTGTGGGTTGGCAGGCTGCAGGCTGTGTGCTACAGTTGTTCTCCACTTGCCTCTCATCCTTTAGTGTGCTAGTTTGGGCTTGTTCATATTGCAGAGGTAGAATTCCAGCAAAGAGAGACAAATCTGCAAGGTCCCTTTAACCTAGGTTTCCACAAGGACAACGTCATTTCTAACACACTCTGTTAAGTCACAAGGCTAGCCTGACTTCTAGTAGTGGGGAAGTAGATTCTACATTTTGATTGGAGAAGAAAATATCACATTGCAAAAGATTGTTGACATAGAAATAAAAATTGCATCTATTTTTGTAAAAAATTTACCAGATACAGCATTACGACATGCAATAGGAAAACAGTGGACTTTATTCATTATATATATGGAATATATATATGTGTGTATATATGTTATTATTACAGAAATCTTAATGTAAATGAAGTGTGATTTTTCTCCCTGTTTGTATTATTATTATTTTGATAGTGGCAAGAATTTCATTTAAAACTCTAGTACTCCTCAACGGAGAAGTGCTACAAGTCCCATAGTTTACACAGGATGCAGGCAGTCAATGGGCAAGTCTTATTACATTGATTTCACAAGACAGGTTCAAGAGGTTTACTGACAGCTCATGGCAAGATGTGAAATAATTAATAACGGTAACAACCATATTCTCAGCCCAGTGCAACCTGTCATTATGCAACTATCCCACAGGCCATCCCTGGGCTCCCATTTCAAAGTTCTAAGATTATATTCTGTTTTTTATGCTATAAACTTCAGACAACATTATTTATAAAACTAATATCAAAAATATATAAAACTGCAAACTGCATGTAATTACTACTAAGTATCGATTTGACGATACTGGGTTGGGTTATTGGTACATTATAAGAACATTAGATTAATATATATATGAAATATCAATAGTCACCAACCAACAAATATTTTTTAACTGTGATAGTGTTAAATTTGCATAATATTACTGTTTTTTTATGCCTTTTTATATTTTGCCTACAGACACCAGTTCTCTCTTTCAGGCTCCAACAATTCCTTGTTTCACACATCTATTACTGTACCTTCACTAATCTAGAAAAGCACAGTTTACCTACTATAGTACGTATCGCATACCAAAAATCAGCCCAAACCTATTGCCGTTGAATAAATTCTGACTCATATCCTATAAGTCAGAGAAGAACTGACCCATAGGGTTTGCAAGGCTGTAACTTTTATGGTGGCACAGCGGTTAAGAGCTCAGCTGCTAACCAAAAGGTCAGCAGTTTGAGTCTACCAGCTGCACCTTGGAAACTCTATGGGGCAGTTTCTACTCTGTCCTATAGGGCTGCTACTGGTCAGCATCGACTCAAGGGCACTGGTTTTTTTAATCTTTATGGAAGCAGGCTGCCACATCTTTCTTGCATGGAGTAGCTGGTGGGTTTAAACCACCAAACCTTCGGTTAGCAGCTGAGAACTTTAACCACGATGCCACCAGAGTCCCTTAGTTATCACACAGAATGTTCAAAATACTTAAGGTTAAATGAATAAATAGTAGCTATTTTTTTTTATTATTGTAAGAATTCATTTCATTGATAGTAGCTCAACAAATCTGAGGATGGTGCAGGACTGGACAACGTTTCATTCTGTTGTACATAAATAAGGTCATTATGAGTCAGAGCTGGCTCAAAGGTACCTAACAACAATAACATTACTCAAAACTTTCTATGTGCCAGTGTTTTAAATGCTTTAAATTATTAAGTCATTTAACCTTCTCAATATCCTATTAAAATATATTCATCCAGCAAATCTTTCTTGAGAGGTTACCATGTGTTTGGCACTGTTCTTAGAACAGATGATACCACAGTAAACAAAAGATAAATCTTCCTGCCTTCATTGAATTTGTCTTCTAGTGAGAAAAGCAGATGATAAACAAGTCAAATAATAGTGATTATTTGGACCATTCACAATTATCTCTTTCCTATTTTCTGTCAGCACCTAGCAGTATTCTGGGTTGATTTGTGTCCCACACTCCCAAAAGATATGTTCAGTTCCTAACCTCTGGTACCTGTGAATGTGACCTTATTTGGAAATAGTCTTTGTGTATGTAATTAATTAATTTAACATAAAGTTATACTGCAGTATAACTAATCCGATATGACTGGTATACTCATACAAGAGGAGAAGGGACATTGAGAGACACAGAGGGAAAATGGTCATGTGAAAATGAAGTAAGATATTGGTGTTATGCAGCTACTAGTCATGGAATACCTGGGGCTACAAGAAGCTAGAAGAGACGAGAAAGGTTTTCTCTTAGAGATTTCGGAAAGAGCGTGGCCCTCTTGACGTGTACGTGTGTGTGTGTGTGTGTGTGTGTGTGTGTACTTCTCCATTATTAAATATATCGGTGTCCTAAGGAGACAGCCACACCCTAACCTCTTGTGCATATCTTTCCTTATATGTTGTTGTTGTCTTTAGGTGCTGTTAAGTCAGTTCCAACTCATAGGGACCCTATGTACAACAGGACAAAGCACTGTCCTGACCTGTGCCATCCTCACAATCATTGTTATGCTTGAACCTGTTATTGCAGCCACAGTGTTAATCCATCTCCTTGAGGGTCTTCCTCTTTTTCACTGACTCTCGACCAAGCATGCTGTCCTTCTCCAGGGACAGATCCCTCCTGATAACATGTCCAAATTATGTGAGAGGTAGTCTCATCATCCTTGCTTCTAAGAAGCATCTTGGTTGTATGCTTCTAAGGAGTATCATGGCTGTACTTCTTCCAAGACAGATTTGTTTGTTCTTCTGGCAGTCCATGGTATGGTCAGTATTCTTTGCCAACACAATTCAAAGGCTTCAATTCTTCTTTGGTCTTCCTTATTCATTGTTCAGCTCTTGCATGCATTTGAGGTGATTGAAAACACCATGGCTTGGGTCAGGGGCATCTTAGTCTTCAATGTGACATCTTTACTTTTCAAAATTTTAAAGAGGTCTTTTGCAGCCGATTTGCCCAATGCAATGTGTCTTTTGATTTCTTGACTGCTGCTTCCATGGGTGTTTATTGTGGATCCAAGCAAAGTGAAATCTTTGACAACTTCAATGTTTTCCCAATTTATATGATCTTGCTTGTTGGTCCAGTTGTGAGAATTTTTGATTTCTTTATGTTGAGGTGTAATCCATATTGAAGGCTGTGGTCTTTGATATTCATCAGTAAGTGCATCAAGTCCTTTTCACTTTCAGAAAGCAAGCTTGTGTCATCTGCATAAGACAGGTTGTTAATGAATCTTTCAATCCTGAGGCCCCGTTCTTCTTCATATAGTCCAGCTTCTCAAATTATTTATACCGCATACAGACTAAGTATGGTGAAAGGATACAACAAAATTTTCAGATGTGATTAAGGGGGTTAGATAAAGTAAACGTTTTATTGAATTTAAGAATAGTAAAAAAAAAAAAAGAATAGCTATCATAATCCTCCCACAAATCATATCCCACAATTTATTGAAGCAAATCTTGAATAGTGCAAATAATCTAGGTGTTGTCAGCTTATTTAAAGAAAGAGCTATATTGAGGAAAATATAAAGAATTATAGGCAAAGGAACAAGGATGCTTACCTTGATTTCAGTAAAAAAGTTTTAAGAAAATTTGTGTTGTAACGTAAATACTAACAATATTTAGCATAAAATGTTCAGTTTTTCTTAATGGAAAATCCAAAAATTCCACTACATAGACAACAATAGTAGACACCATTTACGAATAGAAATTGTACTGTGTCCTTTTTATCTATTGTGTATGATATTTACATCAACATTTTTAAAAAAAGTATATTATACTTCTATTAAATATGAGGAAAGTAGAAGTAGAAAAGATTAACTGACTTTCTCAAAGTCTCATAGTTAAAAAGTTGCAAAATCTTATTTCAAGATTTTTATCTAGTTCTCTTTGTATAACCGATTTCCTATAACATAGTTTATTGACTATCTCATGCCCTCAAAAATTTTTTCATAACAAAAAACAAAACAAACAAAAAAACTTTTTGTGGTTGAGATGAATCCGACTCATAGTAGCCCTATAGAACAGAGCAGAACTGCCCATAGGGTTTCCTAGGAGCAGCTGGTAGATTTGAACTGCCGACCTTTTGGCTAACAGCCAAGTTCTTAACCACTGCACCACCAAAGGGTATGTACACCTCACCAAAGAAGGTATACTTTGGGCAAATAAGCATATTAAAGATGATCTACATAATCTGTCATTTGTTGTTAGGTGCTGTCAAGTCAGTTCTGACTCATAGATACCTTATGTACGACAGAATGAAACATTGCCCAGTCCTGCGCCATCCTCACAATCGTTGCTGTGTTTGAGCTAATTGTTGCAGCCACTGTGCCATTAAGGAAATGTAAATTAAAACTACTGTGTGATACAACTACAGGCTTATTAAAATGGCAAAAATCTAAAAAACTGACAATACTAATTGCTGTCATGAATCCAGAGTAACAGGGCTCCCCTTCATTGCCTGTGAAAATTCCAAATGCAAATGTTTGCAACAGCTTTATTCATAATTGCCAAAAACTAGAAGCAACCAAAATGTTTTTCAATAGGTAGTGGATAAACAAACTGTGGTACATACATATAAAATACACAGATAAAAAGAAATGAACTATCAAGCCATGGAAATACTTGAGCAATCGAAACACTAATTCTGGATGAACGTAGCAAGTCTGAAAAGACTACATATTACGTAATTACAATTATATGACATTATGGAAAAATAAAACTTTAGCAGTGATAAAAGTATCAGTGATTATCAGGGATTTAGGAGGAGGAAAACTGAGTGGGTGAAGGACAAGTGATTTTTTAGTGCAGTGAAACTATTCTGTTTGATACTGTAATGGTGGATACATGACACTATATATTTGTCAAAAGCCATAGAACATCATAGCCCAAAGAAGGAACCATGCTTTTTGCAAATTTATAAAAAATGGAATGCAGAATGTGACAAAAACAACCTGTCTTACAGGTGTATAAAACAACCTCACTAACAGGGTCAACATGGTTTAGTGGCAGAATTCTCACCTTCTACAGAGGAGTCCTGAGTTCGAATTTGATTCCTAGCCAATGAGCCTAAAATGTAGGCTCCAACCTTGCCATCACCTCCATTCTTCTCTCCTCCATCCATCTTTCAATATTAGCTTGTATGCTGCTATAATGCTAAATAAATTACAGTGGAGCTTCCAGACTAAGACAGACTAGAAGGAAAGACCCAGTGATTTTCTGAAAATCAACCAATAAGAACCCTATGGATCACAACGTTTCTCTCCAATTATGCATGAGCTCACCAAGAGTCAGTATCTGATTTGACAGCAGCTAACAAGAACAACACAAAAGGGGCCAGGGTAAAAGTTGATAAACTAAGTAACTTTGGAACTGAATAGAGGCTATAATACTGAAGACAAAATTAACTGTACATAGGTACTACAAGTGGTAAAGTTGTTTCCCACAGTGGTACCAGTTTACAGCTCTGATACTATCCTGGATATACACTGAAGCTTCACAATTAAGTAAATTAATGGTAAATGTCTGGTGCCAGAATTCCGCAGAGATGGAAGAGGAGGCTACAGCAGAAGACAAGGAGCAGGCTTGAATGATATGCTAATAAGTTAGAGTTGGAGATATATTATTATGAACTTATGTTTATTGTAATATAGACACAAATACTTATGTATAGAAGTAGTTATATATAGAAATAATTATATGGGCTAATACTCAAATAAATATATATAATTTTTACTGTCAGTCTAGAGGGCCTAGCAACAACATCACCGCAGTATCAACAAGCATACCTAGTGCCCAGATGAAGGAAACCATGGGTCATGGGTCCTGGGAAAAATAGCTGATTCTAGGACTAAGGCAGAAAATATGAGCCTAAAGTACCTTCTAGTGTCAGAAAGTAAGGAAGTGATAAAAATCAAACAAATGAACTATCAATAAATAAATAAATAAATAAAACACAGAAGCCAAACAAAAGAGCCCTAATGTCCAGAGAAGGAAGAATTTGAACAAAAAATACATACATTACTACTAGATTATTACACAAAGTACTATATATAATGTATATATATATACACACACACATACCTATATATATATATATCTCCGTTTATATCTGAAAATGATCAAATAAAAGAGAATGAATAGAACACTATGTTGTAAAAACACTCTAACACATTTATGTAGCTACTTTACCCTCAAGAAGGTAGAGCATAACTCCCTACTCTTTGAGTGTGGTTTGCAAAGTCACTTCCTTCCAAAGAGTCAGTTTGGAAAAGGGAGGAGAAAAAAATAAGTTTACAGTGAAGAACGTAGCAGATACTTCCTCTACCAAGTGATCAATGTTTGCATTCAAAAACCAAAACCCATTTCCATGGAGGTGATTCCAACTCATAGGTTAGCATCAGCAGTGATAAATCATGTTGATAGTATGTACCCTTGATATGGTGTGATAAAAATAGCATTTTACTCCTGCAGTCTTTCTCCCCAAAATTTAAAAGCCAGTCTAACAATAAAAGAGGAAACAAACAAAAACAATACAAATCCCAATAAATGGGCATTCTACAAAATATCTGATGAATACTCTTCAAAACTGCTCAGGTCAGTCAAAACAAGAAAGGCCCGAGAAACTGTCACAGTCAAGAGGAGCCTAAGGAGACATGATAATTAAATATAATGTGGTATTCTGGCTAGGATCATGGAACAGAGGAATGCAGTAGTAAAATCTGTGGAAACCTGAATAATGTATGGACTTTAGTTAATAAAACATATCAATATAGGCTCATTAATTGTGACAATTGCACCATTGTTGTTTTTGTCAGGTGTTGTCGAGTTGGTTCCAACTCATAGCAACCCTATGCACAACAGAATGAAACACTGCCCAGTTCTGTGCCATCCTCACAATTGTTGTTATGTTTGAGCCCATTGTTGTCAATCCATCTCATCAAGGGTCTTCCTCTTTTTCGATGGCCCTCTACTTTGCCAAGCATGATGTCCTTCTCCAGGGACTGATCCTTCTTGATAACATGTCCAAAGTATGTGAGATAATGTCTTGCCATCCTTGCTTCCAAGGAGCACTCATGCTGTATTTCTTCCAAGACAGACTTGTTTGTTCTTCAGAAGGAAGTGTACCATATTGATGTAAAATATTAATAATAAAGGAAACTGTGTTGTAAGGGAACACTCTATACTGTCTTTGCAATTTTTCTATATGCCTGAACATGTTCTAAAATTAAAAATTCATAATAAATTTCCAGCCAGTTAAAGATGACTAATTCAGCCCAAAATATTCCTGATGTAAATATTTCCTGAATGCCTACTGTGTGCTGTATTTTATGTAAATTCTAAATTAAGAGGTAAACCAATACCTGTGATGAGAAGGATTATGAATTTAACTGAGAGGTGTCTTGAGTAAATTTTAGTTAGCATTAAATGTGTAAATTAAGAAATTCCTGTATTCATTGGTGATAATTGGAATGTTTAATTTTTTAGTGAGTCTACAAAATATCTTGGTGCTGATCAGTGAAAAAACTATTTTCACTTACGATTTTATGAGAATAAAGATCATCCCTTATAAAGGATTTAAAATAGCCTTCTTTTCTACAACTGGTGGAGAGAGGAAATATCCTCAGTAGTATTATATTCAAATTAGAAATTGAAGTAGAGAGAAGTGAAATCATACCGACAAGTGTTCTAAGCAATAGCTCTAAAAGCTGATGCTTTGAAAAACAAATTGGAAATGAGCAATTTTTTTTAATAAAATCAATTACTTGGGATTCAAAAATTTCATATTGTATTTGAGAAATACATAAACCAAAAAAATTGAAAAAACTATAGTAATAAAAATATGTTATATTTTCAAGTGCATTACTTGAATCTGGTTTAGGAGGTATTGCAACATTTTGTAGTACTTTAGTCAAAATTTTATTGTGGTTAAATTCTTTCACTAATAGTGAAGAGATATAAATTGCTATTAGAATCAAAATTTAGAGTATAATGATAGTTTATCTCTTCCAAATTCCATATTCTTTATTTCTTCAGCTCAGATTATCTCATTTGCTACACATTTTACTTAATGTTAATATTTATGTTTCAGATCTTACTAAGAAATATTTAAAACCTTTCAGTGTTGCATTGATAAACCACATTCTATAATTCTAATAGAATAGTTTTTCTCTCTATTAGTTGAAAGTGACAGAAACCTAAATGTAATAAATGTAGGCAAAAGGAGAATATGTTCCTTGTATAAATAAACCATGTCAAGGATACATACAGACAATATTTAGGTATGATTAAAACCAGAAATTCAGTTCTCACAGTCTCTTTTTAATCTGTCATCTTTCTTTTTCGTGTGTCAGTCTTCTTGTTTTAGACCATCCTTTACCATAGCTGTCAGTGGTCGAAGGCCTTGCGTCTCACCCTGTAGCCATCACAAGGCTGGACGGTCCACTTCGGTTAGTACCGCTGCCATCAAGTTGACTCTGACTCACGGCAACCCCACATGTGTCAGAGTAAAACTGGGCTCTATAGGGTTTTCAATGATGACTGATTTTTTAGAAGCAGATCATCCGAACTTTCTTCTGAGTTACTTCTGGGTTGACCCAAACCTCCAACTTTTCAGTTAGCGGCCAAGTGTGTTAAATTTTTACCTCACCCAGGAGCCCCCTTTGTTTAGAAAGGTAAGTAAAACCCTGGAAATACTCTGATTGGTTGATGTAGTGTCCTTGACACTGACATGTGATCAGTGGGTGTATAATTTTCACACCTATTTCACCGTCAAAAAAATTGGTAATTGCGCTTCAGTCACATCCATTGCACTTTGCTATTCAGTAGGGGAAAGACATCTAATAAAGCACACATAATCCCTGTTCTCCTTTAAAATCCAGTGAAGCATCTATGTGTCAACATCTAGCTATCTCAGGTTTTGATGATTTATAACAGAAAAAAGTCTGAAAAGGGCATGGATAATGAAGGAGAGATGTAATGTTTAGTATAGGATGGTCAGGGAAGGATTCCCTTATAAGGTAATAGTTAAGCAAAGTAATATTTAAGAAAAAATTATGACCATATGGCTACCCATATGGCTTAAGTGGGAAGAAAGTGAGACAATCTTCCAAAGAATGAATATCATTCAGATTTGTGCTAGGCAGCTTCTAAAATAATGGATTGACTATATCAATTTGTTTCTGTTTTTCCTTCCTTTACAATTTCCATTTTTGAAATATCATTATCGTTTTTATGTTAAAATTACTCTTAGTGCATGCAGTGCAGGACTTATCTGTTTTTTGAAAGTTTAGAAAAAAACTTAGCTGACAAAATTTTGACATGGTGCTTAAAAAAAGAAACAGAAAATAAAGTATTTTGTTGCTAACAATTACAAGAGAAACATATGCTAAGCATAAAATCAGGAAAATTGTGAAAAAAGTCCAAAAATTCAACCCTAATCCTTCCCAAAGATATTTTTCAGTATATCCTGGCAGTATTTCATTTAATAAATAAGGTATCTGCTGACTTAGAATCTGTTTTTTACCTAAATTCACATCTGGTATTTTATACTCACAAAGTGCTTTCCTGACCCCAAACCAAAAACTCAAACCCATTGGCCTCAAGTCAAATTCCAACTCATAGGAACCCAATAGGACAGAGTGGAACTGCCCCATAGGGTTTCCAAGGCTGTAAATCTTTATGGAAGCAGACTGCCGCATCTTCCTCTGATAGAGCCACTGGTGGGTTCGAGCCTCCAACCTTTTGATTAGCAGCCCAGAACTTAACCACTGCACCAGCAGTGCTCCGATTTCCTGCCCCAAGATCCTGTAAATCATCACTTACATTTTTTTCAGTCAATTTCTGTTTTATTTGTTTACATAAGAGCATAAGTTAGATAAGGAGAGACAAATCTGGATGGCCCTGGAGACTCAGTACTTCCACCAGGTGTTAATTAACTCAGTCCTGCTTCAGGGACACAGCCTCCCTCTTTTCAATAAGATCACTTTCTGCTTCAACTTTTACATGATTGTATAGATGCTACCTCCCTCTCCCACACTAAAAATCTGTAGATCATTACATGAATGGGGTCTGTCTATAGGAAATTGGTTATTGTGCTTGCTGGCAGTCTATAATAATCTAAATTATGGAAAAAGGAAAAATGTGGGAGATTATTTAAAATTCTCATATCTATTCTAATTAGATGTATTTTATTTTGTTTTATCGTATGATTTGAGTTTTTACCCAAATAAAATCCAGGCATAAAAAATTTATACAGGAAAGATGCATTTTTGAGAAAGAGAGGAATAACGAAAACTGTAGATTCAAAACCAACATTGACAAGGTTCTGCTTAAATATGAAATAATTAAGTTTTTTTTTTTTTTTATACAATTAGAAGGGTCATGGGAAGCCTGTCTGTCTATGATGCCTGCCCTTAATGTCATATCATTTATAAATATTATTTACATTTATTGTGTGTTGGACTTTATATTTAGCTTCATAGATTTTCTATATTCATTTAGTTAAAAGTAGATAAATTAGAAAAACAGTAAGCACTACTTATATATTGCATATTTTATCCATTTCAATTCTTTAAGTTAATATTATTTTAACTTTTTTTATTAAAGTTGCTGTATATTTTAAATCTCCATTTTATACTTTCTCCAATATACATAAATATTTCCAGTAATGACATTCTTGAATATAATGAATTTATACACCTCAGGTGCAACACTGTAAAATATCTTAAGAAATATAGACAGCTTAATCACAAAGGACATGAGGGAATTATCCTAATTTTAAACTGCCCACCAAATGTTGGCCTTTCACCATATCAGTCCATTTTTTTTTCACCATCAATGCTAAATTATCCACAAGAGCAGCAGGTTTGTTCTTTTTTTTTTTAACTGTTTTGTTTTCCAGCACAAAAAGAGAACTTATTAATTTTGGAAAAGAAAGAAAAAAAGAAGGAAGGAGAGAGAGAAGGAAGGAAATAAGGGAAAAAAAAATGAATAGAGGTCGGAACAGAGAAAACCTAACTTTATAAGAATGAAATTTGTCAGAGTTACATAGAACAGTGCCCTTCACTCGGTAAACTAAATCCACTGCCGTTGGGTCAATTCAGACTCATATTGACCTTATAGGACAGAGTAGAATTGCCCCGTAGAATTTCCAAGAAGTACCTGGTGAATTCAAACTGCCAACATTTTGGTTAGCAGCCAAACTCTTAATCACTACACCACCAGGTTTAGTATAGCAAAAAATAATGATTGGTTTTATGATTGACAGTAGCACACTTGTACTCTACTATTCTGTAGATGACAGGTAAAAAAGGCTGCAATTATAGAATTAAAGATGCAACTTGAAATGCATCTCTTTCAACATATGGATTATCCAAGTATTTCTGGTCTATGTTTGTGAATTTTATCCTCTTTTTTTCCCCTGTGTTATTGTTATGGATTGAATTGTGCCCCCAAAAAATATGTGTCAGCTTGGCGAGGCCATGATTCACAGAAATGGGTGATGATCCACCATTTTATCATCTGATGTGATTTTCCTATGTGTTGTAAATCCTACCTCTGTGATGTTAATAAGGCTAGCTTACAGGCAGTTATGTTAATGAAGCAGGACTCAATATACAAGATTGGGTTGTATCTTGAGTCAAAATTTTTTGAGATATAAAAGAGAGAATCAAGTAGAGAGACAGGGACCTCATACCACCAAGAAACAAGAGCGAGGAGGATAGCACATCCTTTGGACCTGGGTCCCTGTGCTGAGAAGCTGCTATACCAGGGGAGGATTGATGACAAGGAAATTTTCCCAGAGCTGATAGAGAGTGAAAACATTCCCCTGAAGCTGGTACCCTGAATTTGGGCTTCTAGGCTCCCAGACTATGAGAGAATAATTTTTTTGTTGTTGTTGTTAAAGCCATCCACTTGCAGTATTTCTGTTATAGCAGCGAAGTTATTCTTGTCTGTTTGAAAAGTACAGTAGCTTTGCAACATGTCTGTAGGTTTTTAAAGGTGTATCTCCTAATTCATAGGATAATTATGTAGAGAAAATTAGTGGCAACTAATATCTCTGGGATAATATGAATTTTACACATAAAAATAAACTTTCATTTGTTGAGGCCTGTCTTGAGCTGGGTACACTGGAGAAGCAAAACCAGTAAAGTATATATACAGAGGGAGATTTATATTAAGGAAATGACTCACACGGTTGTAGAGACTGGAACATCCCAAGTCTGTGGGTCAGGTCATAGTACTCTCCTGATTCACACAGCTGCAGGGGCTGGGGGACCCAAGATCAGCAAGTCAGAGTGCAGGTCTGTCACTCACAGTCTGCAAAAATCTACAAATCTTGAGATCAGCAGGCAAGACCACAGGCAAGTTGATAGCTCAAATCTCAAGAACTGGAGGTCAGAGGAACAGAAGCCAGTTGCAGGATCCAGAGTGAGGAAAAGCCCCTGAGCTTTGCCAGAATGTCCACTTCTTTCGATGTGGGCCACACGCCCAAGGAAACTCCCTTTCAACTGGCTACACATAGCAGATCCCATCATGGAGGCGATCATATCATACGAGTACCTGAGAATCATAGCCCGGCCAAGTTGACACACAACCTCAACCATCACAAGGTACATGAGGAAAAACAAAAATTAAATGTCTTGAAAAAACTTTGTAGCAGCTGGAATGAGAATTCAAATAAGCTTGTGTTCAGGAGAATAAAATATAATTTGTTAACAATACATAATTAACATGATAAAATATCCTTCACAAGCAGGGTGCTTTACTAGAACATATTTATTTATTCTTTCCAATTTAATCTTACTCTTTCAGCTTTCGTTAATTAATGTTTACAACAGCTTTCACTTAGCCTAAATGCTGTCAAATAAGATGACTTAATATACTTTTAGGTAGTGATATCATTTTAGGAAATTCAGTTGAGGGACTTTTAACATCAACAAATTTAACATTAGCCAATATTTATTTTGACATTGTTCAAAAGTGATTTTCTTGAAATTATGTAAGAGATATGAAAGTAAGAAGCAAAATACTGGAAAAGATCCAAAATCAAATAGTCTAGGGAAAAAATAATACCGCCTTGATTCCTTGACACTTCTATGTGGTATCATCTCTTAGCATTAAATCTCTGGGGTGATTTAATTTCTCTCCTTAACAAAGAATCTTAATACAAATACATTAAAACACACATGAGTCTATTTTAATTTCTATTAGGTATTGTGATAATGATGTGGGGTTTTTAGCTTGTTGAATTGTAATACTTGCTAGTATTCACCTTTGAAGATTCTAACAATAACTCTATGATCATGAGGCAGCTGCAAAACAATACGTAATACTTGAATCAGTATATACAAATATTTATCAAGCATGCATTTTGTAGTTATGCTTGTATCTATATGTATGCTAGAAGTTTTCCAGAATCTCTGCTCTATTCTCCTTACAGGACATGAGGGTACCCATTTTCTTTATATCTTACCAGTATTTGGCAGTCTCTAACAATATTATTTTGTCAATGTGGTGGCTATTGGATTCTAATTTATAGTCACTAAAGCAACAGAATCGACTCGATGGCACTGGGTGGGTTGGTTTTAAAGCAACTTTGCTTAAGTTGGTTGAAATTGTGCTTTTAAAAAGTTCCAATATTATGGAATATCAGGTATTAAAGTTAATTGTGGATCAAAATGTAAATGGATGAAACACAAAACAATTATGATTAGAAATAATTTTCATTTTGAGTTTCAAAACTAAAAGTTCTTTCTTTACAAATGAAATTAGAAGAAATCCATTACTAGAAATAAAAATCAAAGAGAACTTTTGTTTGTTTGTTATAAGTTCAGGTCATTAAACTCTCCGTTCAAGAGAGTCCCAAAGTAATCTCTTATGTCTTAAAGCCAGTGTACCAATATTTCTGAAATTCAGACAAAATATTTAATTGTGCAGGTTGATAATTACACATAACTTGCAGTTACAGCCTTGTTAAGTCTTTCAGATGAAAGTTAGGACTTGGACCCCAGAGTCACTTTGAGACCCCTTTGCCAATAGAAGCACACTTACTTTGCTTTCTTGCTGAGGAGATTAGCATTCCTTTATTAAAGACTATGTGATAACTACTTGGGGGAAACTCTTTTAAGAGAACATCTATTATTTTCAAGACAAACCTCAATCATCCATTATTGTCACAAAGCTTTCTTCAGTTAATCTCCAAAATAGAGACTCTTGATACAAATGCATTAAAATGGACATAATCTATTTGAGTTTTTATTAGGTATTGAGACCTGGAGTCTTTAGGTTGCAGAACTCTTAAGTAACTGAAAATGTTTCCTAAAGAATTGAATATGTCAAGTATCATCATACCAGGGCTAGGAGGATACTGAGGATAGACTTCCAGCGTGACAGCATGAGGAGCAAAACTGACTTTCTAGCCAGTGAAACTGTCAATAATTATTTAAAAAAAAAAAAAAAAATCAAAGCCCCTATGGAAATGGTGCTAAGGAAAATCAACAAATAAAGAAGTATCTATTCAAGAAAAGCTACAAAAATTTGGTAGAAATTTTGAAAAGAAAAAAGGGGAGAGACTCTATGATATTTGAACCAAGATCACTCCCTTCAAGCTCAGCAAGGCATAAACTTCATTCCTGACTGCTGCAGCCAAGAGTACAGGGCTTAGGCTCCCCCAGTTCTCAGCCTTTTTTCTCAGGAGAACTGGACTTCAGTTTTTCCATGGTACCTTCACCTCATTGTTGCTGTGGCTAAGTCTTGTGAAGGTTCGATCAAAATGTGGGAGCTCCCTTTAACTACTCACCCAACATGTGGAACTGAGGCTTTGCCTCAGGTGCAGCATGCTGAGAATGCAGGGGTCCTTGATTGTTCTTCCTGTGGCTCATGAGGTGGTGTTTTTTAGGCCAGGAGAGATATTCTGAAGGATCTTAGACTACTGACCCATGTTGCCACCAAATGCTCAACTTCTAGAGTGAGAGTGTCATTCAGAGAGAAGTTTGCTATTGACCCCATTCCTAGCACCAGAGCCCTGGCTCAGAGATTTTACCTCAAAGGGGGAAGCTGGCATTAAAACTACTAGCTCCTAATCTTTTACCAAAATAAATGACTTTATTTGCAACACAGTGTGGGATAATTCAAACATAAATGTGCTTTCAAGAATAGTGGACATTGTGTTAAAAGATCTGTAAATCTGATGAAAGTACAGCACAGACTGTATGCCCGCTGGTTAGTATGAGAAAGTCGGAGAATAAAACAGCTGTGAGGAGCCATTCTGAAATCAGATCAAATATCAACCACTAACCCTACAAACTGTTTCTCCAAGGAGCTACAATTAGATTGGTTTAGTCAGTAGAGCCAGGACATTACAGTCCAGGACATTCCGCAGGAATCGGTGGGGTTTAGCAGCTGGATGGAGTCAGGAAAAATGTAGAAGAGAGCCCTACCAGTACCACTGTCATATAAGAGTGACTGTAGGCATACACAATGTTGGGCCTCGCTGAAGAGCAACATAAGAATCTTAACACTACTGGGCAAAAAGAGGATAAGCATCACTAAAATTACCTAGCCAGTCACTAAACTAACAAGTGAATAACAATAATAAGCCCCAGTGAGAATGGTACCATACCAGTATCCAGAGCTGCTAAAATACATTGTCTAAAATACCCAGTTTTCAATAATAACAAGAGCAACCAAACACCTGAACGCATGCATCCAAAGAAAGAAGATAAGTGAAGCATGTAAAGAAACAGGAAGGCATGACTCATAGACCAAGCAGCAACAGAAGCTGCCTGTGAAAGTGGCCAGATGTTGGATTTCACAGAAAAGTAGCCATAATAAATACATTCAAAAAGCTAAACAAAATCATGATTAAAGAAGTAAAGAAATGTATGATGGCAACATCACATCAAATAGAGAAGGGTAATAAATAGGTAGAAAGTATTTTAAAAGACCAAATGGAAATTCTAGAGTGGAATAGAACTGTCACTGAAATGAAAAAAAAAAAAAAAAGGACTAGAGTGGGTCAACAGTAGATCTGAACTGATGGAAGAAACAATTAGCAAACCTGAAGATAGATCAACAGGCATCATGCATGCCAAAGAACAGATTGGAAAAGAAAAAAAAAAATCAAGAAAAATAAACGGAGCCTGAGAAAAATGTGTGACACCATCTGCCACACCAACATGCATGCAATGGGAGTGCCGGGACAGGAAATAGAGAAAGGAACAGAACTATATTTAAGATATAATGACTATAAAAGTCCAAAATTTATTGAAAAACCCTAACCTACACACCCAGAAACGTCAACAAACTCTAAACAGGATAAATGCAAAGTGACCCACAGGCAGACACGTCATAGTACAAATGGTAAAATATCAAAGACCAGGGTAAAGTCTTAAAGCAGCAAGAAAAAAATGACCCATCACTTACAAGGGAACCGCAATAAGATTAACAACTGCCTTTTCAGCAGAAACAATGAAAGCCAGAAGGCAATGGGATAACAAATTCAAAGAGCTTTGGGGTGGTGGGGGAGGAATCACCGAAGAATACAATAGCCAACAAAGCTGTCTTTCAGAATTGAAGGTAAAATTACATAATTTTCCCTGACGAACAGAAGCAGAGAATTTGTTGCCTGCAGACACACATTACAAGAAATGTGAAAAGTTCCTCATGCTGAAAGCGATTCCAAAAGGTAATTTATATCCACATAAAAAAAAAAAACACCAGAAAAGGTAATTATAAATGTGAAAGACAGTAGAAATTCTTTTCTCTTTTCTTCTTAATTAATATAAAAAGCAAGTGCATAAAATGATATTCATATAATTTTAGACCTATAATATAAAAATGTAGCATATGTTTAATATGCTTCCCAATAACAGCACAAAGAAGATGAGTGGGAGCAAAGCTCTAATAGGTTCAGGAACTGATTACAAATGCTAAAGTAATAATTATAAGAATGTATTGTTGGATTTGTGAAATTAACAGACATCGTATGCATAAAAATAATACCACTTAAGAGAGGAAATAGAGAAGGGCTATATAGGAGTAAAATTTCAATGTATCAGTAGAATAAAGCTAATATAAATCTGAAGCTGATTCTGATAAATTAAGATGTAATCTGAGGGAAGAAATTTAAGCTACAGCGAAGGCAATGAGGAAAAACAAGCCTCCAGGAACTGACAGGATACCAATTGATACGTTTCAACAAACTGATGCAACCCAAGGAGAGCCCACTTCTCTATGCTAAGAAATTTGGATTAGCTACCTGGCCAATCAAAGAGATTCATATTTGTGCCTATTCCAAAGAAAAGCCATCCAAAATATTGGAGAAATTATCAAACAATATCACTAATACCACTCGCAAGTAAAATTTTGCTGAAAATAATTTAAAAATGGTTGCAGCAAGCAGTACATCTACAGGGAACTGCCAGAAATTCAAGACAGATTCAGAAGAGGAAATGGAACAAGGGATATATTGCTGATGTCAGATGGATCTTGGCTGAAAGCACAGAATATCAGAAAGATGTTTACCCGTGTTTTATTGATTATGCAAAGGCATTCCACTGTGTGGATCATAACGAATTATGGGTAACATTCCAAGGATGGGAATTCCAGAACACTTAGTTGTTCTCTTGTGGAACCTATACATAGGGCACTCGTTCGAACAGAGCAATCTGTATGCTGAGCAAATAATCCGAGAAGCCGGACTATATGAAGAAGAATGCAGCTTCCGATTTGGAGGAAGACTCCTTCACAACTTGCGATATGCAGATGACACAACCTTGCTTACTGAAAATAAAGAGGACCTGAAGAACTTACTGATGAAGTTCAAAGGCTATAGCCTTCAGTATGGATTACATCTCAACATTAAGAAAACAAAATTCCTCACAACTGGATCAATAAGCAACATCAAGATAAACTGAGAAAAGACTGAAGTCCAGGATTTCATTTTTCTTGGATCCACAATCAATGCCCATAGAAACAGCAGTCAAGAAATCAAATGTATTGCATTGGGCAAATTTGCTATAAAAAATCTCTTTAAAGTGTTTAAAAGCAAAGATGTCATTTTGAGGACTGAGGCGAACCTGATCCAAGCCATGGTATTTTCAATCACCTTATATGAATCCCAAAGCTGCACAATGAATAAAGAAGACCGAAGAATTGATGCCTTTGAATTATAGTGTTCATAAAGGATATTGAATATACCAAATCTGCCTTGGAAGAAGTACCACCAGAATGCTCCTTAGAAGTGAGGATGGGGGGACTTCTCACGTACTTTGGACATGTTATCAGGAGTAAACAGTCCTTTGAGAAGAACATTATGCTTGGTAAAGCAGAGGATCAGCAAAAAAGAAGACTCTAAGTGAAACTGAAAGGCACAGTGACCGCAATAATGAGTTGAAGCATAACAACGATTGTGAGGCTGGAGCAGGACCAGGGAGTGTATCATTCTGTTGTACATAGTGTTACTATGAGTTGGAAATGATTGAACAGCACATAACAACAACAAATATATATATATGTATATATATATAAATGTCCATGTCTGTATATGTATTTACACATTCACACATATATATACATATATATATAGTTTATAAATATATACATACCCATTGCCATCAAGTAGATTCCAACTCATAGCATCCCTATATGACAGAGTAGAACTGCCCCATAGGGTTTCTAGGCTGTAATCTTTACGGGTAGCAGATTGCAAGGTCTTTTCTTCTGTGGAGTGATTGGTAGTTTCAACCCGCTGACCTTTTTATTAACAGCCTAGCACTTAACCATTGCACCACCAGGGTTCCTTATGTGTATATAGGAATGTATGTGTATATACACATACACAGACATAAATGTATATATACACATACATACAAATACATTGCATATATATAAAGTGTGTGTGTGTGTGTGTGTGTATAGTGTGTGCATATATATAAAGAAAAAAAACCAAACCCATTGCCTTTGAGCTGATTATGACTCATAGCAACCCTATAGGACTGAGTTAGAACTGCCACATAGAGTTTCCAAGGAACACCTGGCAGATTTGAACAGCCGAACTTTTGGTTAGCAGCCATAGCTCTTAATCTCTATGCCACTAGGGTTTCCATACATATATATAGTGTGTGTATGTATATACATAGTGTGCATATATATATATATACATAGAGTGTGTGTATATATCTAGTTGGGGATATTGATATTTCTAATAAGTAAAAATGAGTAAAATTCCCATCCTTCTACCCTCTTAGGTGGTTTTACAATCAAGGTTATAGTGTCATAATAAAATAAGTGTCTATTTTCTGAAAATTTGTACAGCTTTAGAATAATATTTCCATAGATACATCCAAACTCCCTGAGGGACTGAATTATTGAGCTGAGGGCTATGAGGACCATGGTTTCGAGAAACATGTAGCTCAACTGGCAAAAAAAAAAAAAAGAATAATATATCTTTTAAATATTTGATAAAACATCATGAGAAAATAGCCAGATCTGTTTTGGTTTCCTTATTATTATTATTCCTTTATCTGTACTCTTTTTATTTTTGTGGATAGACTTAAGTTCTAAATGGAGCTTACCTATGATCACATGTTTACTTAGGCTTTCTAATTATTTTAAATCATTCCTGGAAACTGCAAATTTTCTTTAAATTGTCAAACTTTCCAAATTAATTATCCTTATACCAAATTCACTGGCTAAAAGCTGCTCATATTCCATTATAGGTCTATAGTTGTTGTTAGGTGCTGTTGAGTCGGCTCCTACTCATAGAGACCCTATGCACAACAGAATGAAACACTGCATGGTTCTGCGCTATCCTTACAATCGTTGTTATACTTGAGCCTATTGTTGCAGTCACTGTGTCAATCCACCTTGTTGAGGGTCTTCCTCTTTTCCACTGACCCTGTACTCTGCCAAGCATGATGTCCTTCTCCAGGGACTGATCCCTCCTGACAACATGTCTAAAGTAGGTAAGATGCAGTCTCGCCATCCTTGCTTCTAAGGAGCATTCTAGTTGTACTTCTTCCAAGACAGATGTATTCATTCTTCTGGCTGTCCATGGTATATTCAGTATTCTCCACCAGCACCACAATTCAAAGGTGTCAATTCTTCTTTGGTCTTACTTATTCATTGTCCAGCTTTCACATGTGTACGATGAGACTGAAAATACCATGGCTTGGGTCAGGCAGTTCAAGTGATATCTTTGCTCTTAAACACTTTAAAGAGGTCCTTTGCAGCAGATTTACCCAATGCAATGCATCTTTTGATTTTTTGACTGCTGCTTCCATGGCTGTTGATTGTAGATCCAAGTAAAATGAAATCCTTGACAACTTCAATCTTTTCTCCATTTATCATGATGTTGCTCATTGGTCCAGTTGTGAGGATTTTTCTTTTCTTTATGTTGAGGCGCAATCCAAACTGAAGGCTGTGGTCTTTGATCTTCATTAGTAAGTGCTTCAAGTCCTCTTCACTTTCTGCAAGCAAGGTTGTATCATCTGCATAACGCAGGTTGTTAATGAGTCTTCCCCATCTTGATGCCCGTTCTTCTTCATGTAGTCTAGCTTCTCGGATTATTTGCTCAGCATACAGATTAAATAGGTATGGTAAAAGAATACAACCCTGACACACGCATTTCCTGACTTTAAATCAATCAGTATTCCCTTGCTCTGTCCGAACAACTGCCTCTTTATCTATGTAAAGGTTTCTCATGAGCACAACTAAGTGTTCTGGAATTCCCACTCTTCGCAGTGTTATCCATAGTTTGTTGTGATCCACACAGTCCAATGCCTTTGCATAGTCAATAAAACACAGGTAAACATCCTTCTGGTATTCTCTGCTTTCAGCCAGGATCCATCTGGCATCAGCAATGATATCCTTGGTTCCACGTCCTCTTCTGAAACCAGCCTGAATTTCTGGCAGTTTCCTGTCGATATACTGCTACAGCCGTTTTTCAATGATCTTCAGTAAAATTTGCTTGCGTGTGATATTAATGATATTGTTCTATAATTCCCACATTCGGTTGGATCACCTTTCTTGGGAATAGGCATAGATATGGATCTCTTCCAGTCAGTTGGCCAGGAAGCTGTCTTCCATATTTCTTGGCATAGATGGATGAGCACCTCCAGCACCGCATCCATTTGTTGAAATATCTCAATTGATATTCCATCAATTCCTGGAGCCTTGTTTTTTGCCGATGCCTTCAGAGCAGCTTGGACTTCTTCCTTCAGAACCATTGGTTCCTGATCATATGCTACTTCTTGAAATGGCTGAACATTGACAAATTCTTTTTCATGTAATGACTCTGTATATTCCTTCCATCTTCTTCTTCTTTTTTTTAAATAATTTTTATTGTGTTTTAAGTGAAAGTTTCCAAATCAAGTCAGTTTCTCACACAAAAACCCATATACACGTTGCTGCACACTCCCAATTACTCTCCCCCTAATGAGACTCTCCCTCCACTCTCTTTTCACATCCTTTTCACCAGCTTCTAACCCCCTCCACCCTCTCATCTCCCCTCCAGGCAGAAGATGCCAACCTAGTCTCAAGTGTCCATCTGATCCAAGAAGCTCACTCCTCACCAGCAACCCTCGCCAACCCATTGTCCAGTCCAATCCATGTCTGAACAGTTGGCTTCAGGAATGGTTCCTGTCCTGGGCCAACAGAATGTCTGGGGGCCATGACGACCGGGGTCCTTCCAGTCTCAGTCAAAACATTAAGTCTGGTCTTATGAGAATTTGAGGTCTGCAACCCACTGCACTACTGCTCCCTAAGGGGTTCTCTGTTGTGTTCCCTGTCAGGGCCATCATCAGTTGTAGCTGGGCACCATTTAGTTCTTCTGGTCTCAGGTTGATGTACTCACTGGTTCATGTGGCCCTTTCTGTCTCTTGGGCTTGTAATCACCTTGTGTCCTTGGTGTTCTTCATTCTCCTTTGATCCATGTGAGTTGAGACAAATTGATGCATCTTAGATGGCTGCTTGCTAACGTTTAAGACCCCAGACGCCACTCTTCAATGTGGGATGCAGAATGTTTTCTTAATAGATTTTATTATGCCAATTGACTTAGATGTCCCCTGAAACCATGGTCCCCAGACCCCTGCCCCTGCTACACTGGCCTTCGAAGCATTCGGTTTATTCAGGAAACTTCTTTGCTTTTGATTTAGTCCAATTGTGCTAACCTCTCCTGTATCGTGTGCTGTCTTTCCCTTCACCTAAAGTGGTTCTTATCTACTATCTAATTAGTGAATAGCCCTCTCCCACTCTCCCTCCCCCCTCTCGTAACCACAAAAGAGTGTTTTCTTCTCAGTTTAAACTATTTCTCAAGTTCTTATAGTAGTGGTCTTATGCAATATTTGTCCTTTTGCAACTGACTAATTTCACTCAGCATAATGCCTTCCAGGTTCCTCCAAGTTATGAAATGTTTCACAGATTCCTCACTGTTCTTTATCAATGTATAGTATTCCATTGTGTGAATATACCATAATTTATTTATCCATTCATCCATTGATGGGCACCTTGGTTGCTTCCACATTTTTGCTATTGTAAACAGTGCTGCAATAAACATGGGTGTGCATATATCTGTTCGTGTCAAGGCTCTTATTTCTCTAGGATATATTCCAAGGAGTGGGATTGCTGGATCATATGGTAGATCTATTTCTAACTTTTTAAGGAAGCGCCAAATCGATTTCCAAAGTGGTCGTACCATTTGACATTCCCACCAGCAGTGTAGAAGTGTTTCAATCTCTCCATAGCCTCTCCAACACTTATTATTTTGTGTTTTTTGGATTAATGTCAGCCTTATTGGAGAGATCTGTGTTTCTCTAATGGCTAATGATCGCGAACATTTCCTCCTCACATATCTGTTAGCTACCTGAATGTCTTCTTTAGTGAAGTGTCTATTCATATCTTTTGCCCATTTTTTAATTGGGTTATTTGTCTTTTTGCAGTTGAGTTTTTGCAGTATCACATAGATTTTAGACATCAGGCGCTGATCAGAAATGTCATAGCTAAAAACTTTTTCCTAGTCTGTAGGTAGTCTTTTTACTCTTTTGGAGAAGTCTTTGGATGAGCATAGGTGTTTGATTTTTAGGAGCTCCTAGTTTTTCTTCTATGTTCTTTACAATGTTTTGTATACTGTTTATGCCATGTATTAGGGCTCCTAACATTGTCCCTATTTTTTTTCCATGATCTTTATCGTTTTAGATTTTATATTTAGGTCTCTGATGCATTTTGAGTTAGTTTTTGTGCATGGAGTGAGGTATGGGTCTTGTATCATTTTTTTGCAGATGGATATCGAGTTATGCTAGCACCATTTGTTAAAAAGACTGTCTTTTCCCCATTTAACTGTTTTGGGGCCTTTGCCAAGTATCAGTTGCTCATATGTGGATGGATTTATGTCTGGATTCTCAATTCTGTTCCATTGGTCCATGTATCTGTTGTTGCACCAGTACCAGGCTGTTTTGACTACTGTGGAGGTATAATAGGTTCTAAAATCAGGTAGTGGGTTTTTTGGGTTAAAATCAGGTAAAGTAAGGCCTCCAACTTTGTTCTTCTTTTTCAGTAATGCCTTATTTATCCGGGGCCTCGTTTCCTTCCATATGAATTTGGTGATTTGATTCTACATCTCATTAAAGAATGTCCTGGGGATTTGGATCGGAATTGCATTAAATGTACAGATCGCTTTTGGTAGAATAGACATTTTTATAACATTAAGTCTTCCTATCCATGAGCAAGGTATGTTTTTCCACTTATGTAAGTCTCCATTGGTTTCTTGCAGAAGTGTACTGTAATTTTCTTTATATAAGTCTTTTACATCTCTGGTAAGATTGATTCCTAAGTATTTTATCTTCTTGGCGGCTACTGTAAATGGCAATGATTTGGTGATTTCCTTTTCGATGTTCTTTTTGTTGGTGTAGAGGAATCCAAGTGATTTTTGTATGTTTATCTTGTATCCCGACACTCTACTGAACTCTTCTATTAGTTTCAGTAGTTTTCTGGAGGATTCCTTAGGGTTTTCTGTGTATAAGATCATGTCATCTGCAAATAGAGATATTTTTACTTCTTCCTTGACAGTCTGGATGCCCTGTATTTCTTTATCTAGCCTAATTGCTCTGGCTAGGACTTCCAGCCCAATGTTGAATAAGAGTGGTGATAAAGGGCCTCCTTGTCTGGTTCCCGATCTCAGTGGGAATGTTTTCAGGATCTCTCCATTTAGGATGATGTTAGCTGTTGGCTTTGTATAAATGCCCTTTATTATGTTGAGAAATTTTCCTTCCCTATTTTGCTGAGAGCTTTTATCATGAAAGGGTGTTGAACTCTGTCAAATGCCTTTTCTGCACCAATTGATAAAATCATGTGATTCTTGTCTTTTGTTTTATTTATGTGGTGGATTACATTAATTGTTTTTCTAATGCTGAACCATCCCTGCATACCTGGTGTGAATCCCACTTAGTCATGGTGAATTATTTTTTTGATATATTGTTGAACTCTATTGGCTAGAATTTTGTTGAGGATTTTTGCATCTACATTCATGAGGGATGTAGGTCTATAATTTTCTTTTCCTGTGGTGTCTTTACCTGGTTTTGGTATCAGGGATATGCTGGCTTCATAGAATGAGCTTGGTAGTATTCTGTCCTTTTCTATGCTCTGAAATACCTTTAGTATTGTGGTGTTAACTCTTCTTGGAAAGTTTGGTAGAGCTCTGCAGTTAAGCCATCGGGACCAGGGCTTTTTTTATTGGGAGTTTTTTGATTACCTTTTCAATCTCTTCTTTTGTTATAGGTCTATTTAGTTGTTCTACCTCTGTTTGTGTTAGTTTAGGTAGGTAGTGTGTTTCTAGGAATTCATCCATTTCTTCTGGATTTTCAAATTTGAGTATAGTTGTTCATAGTAATCTGATACGATTCTTTTAATTTCAGTTGGGTCTGTTGTAATATCACCCATCTCACTTCTTATTCTGGTTATTTGCTTCCTGTCCTGTTTTTCTTTTGTCAGTTTGGCCAGTGGTTTATAAATTTTGTTAATTTTTTCAAAAAATCAGCTTTTGGTCTTGTTAATTCTTTCAATTGATTTTCTGTTTTCTATTTCATTTAGTTCAGCTCTAATTTTTATTATTCATTTTCTCCTGGTGCCTGTGGGTTTCTTTTGTTGCTCTCTTTCTATTTGTTCAAGTTGTAGGGATAGTTCTTTGATTTTGGCCCTTTCTTCTTTTTGGATGTGTGCATGTATTGATATAAATTCACCAATGAGCACCGCTTTTGCTGTGTCCCAAAGGTTCTGATAGGAAGTGTTTTCATTCTCATTGGATTCTATGAATTTCTTTATTCCATTCTTAATGTCTTCTATAATCCAGTCTTTTTTGAGCAGGGTATTGTTCAGTTTCCAAGTGTTTGATTTCTTTTGTCTGCTTTTCCTGTTATTGATTTCCACTTTTATGACCTTATGGCCAGAGAAGATGCTGTGTAATATTTCAAGGTTTTGGATTCTGCTAAGGCTTGCTTTATGACCTAATATATGGTCTATCCTAGAGAATGTTCCATGTGCACTAGAAAAGAAAGTAAAGTTGGTTGCTGTTGGGTGGAGTGTTCTGTATATGTCTATGATGTCAAGTTGGTTGATTTTGGCAATTAGATCTTCTGTGTCTTTATTGAGCTTCTTTCTGGATGTTCTGTCCTTCACCGAAAGTGGTGTGTTGAAGTCTCCTACTATTATTGTGGAGCTGTCTATCTCGCTTTTCAATGCTGATAGAGTTTGTTTTATGTATCTTGCAACCCTGTCATTGGGTGCATAAATTTTTAATGTGGTTATATCTTCTTGGTGTGTTGTCCCTTTAATCATTATATAGTATCCTTCCTTATCCTTTATGATGGATTTCACTTTAAAGTCTATTTCGTCAGAAATTAATATTGCCACTCCTGCTCTTTTTTGATTGTTGTTTGCTTGATATATTTTTTTCATCCTTTGAGTTTTAGTTTGTTTGTGTCTCTAAGTCTAAGGTGTGTCACTTCTAGGCAGCATATAGACGGATCTTGTTTTTTAGTCCATTCTGCCACTCTCTGTCTCTTTATTGGTGCATTTAGTCCATTTACATCTAGGGTAGTTATGGATAGGTATGAATTTAGTGCTATCATTTTGATGTCTTTTTTTGTGTGTTGACAGCTTCTTTTTCCCACTTGATTTTATGTGCTGAGTAGATTTTCTTTATATATTGTCCTTTCCTCATATTTGTTGCCCTTGATTTTGTTTCTGCTGAGTCTGTATTTTTCCCTTGTATTTTATTTTAATGAGTAGGATAGTTTGTCTCCTTTGTGTCACCTTATTATTTACCCCTATTTTTCTAAATTTAAAGCTAACTCTTATTTCTTTGTATCATCGTATCTTCCTCTCCATATGGAAGGTGTATGATTACATTTCTTAGACCCTCTTCATTATTTTAATGTTGTCTTCTTTTATATAATGACAATGCCGTTAACCTGTGTTGGGCTTTTTTTTTTTTTTTTTTTTGGATTTCTTTGTCTGTGTTGACTTCTGGTTGCTGTGCCCAGTGTTCTAGTCTTGGCTTGATACCTGATATTGTTGATTTCTAACCAAAGAACTCCCTTTAGTATTTCTTGTAGTTTTGGTTTGGTTTTTACAAATTCCCTCAACTTGTGCTTATCTAGAAGTGTCTTAATTTCACCTTCATATTTAAGAGACAGTTCTGATGGATATATGATTCTTGGCAGGCAATTTTTTTCCTTCAATTTTTTAAATATGTCATCCCATTGCCTTCTTGCCTGTATGGTTTCTGCCGAGTAGTCCGAGCTTATTCTTATTGGATCTCCCTTGTAGGTGACTTTCCTTTTATCCCTCGCTGCTCTTATAATTGTCTCTTCATCTCTGGTTTTGGCAGGCTTGATTATAATATGTCTTGGTGACTTTCTTTTAAGATCTACCTCATATGGAGTTTTATGAGTATCTTGGATAGATATCTTCTCATCTTAAACAGTATCAGGGAAGTTTCCTGCCAACAAATCCTCAACAATTTTCTCTGTATTTTCTGTTATCCCTCTCTCTTCTGGTACTCCAATCACTCGTAGGTTATTTGTCTTGATAGAGTCCCACATGATTCTTAAGGTTTCTTCATTTTTTTAATTCTTTTGTATGATTTTTCTTCAAATATATTAGTGCCAAGTGATTTATCTTCGAGTTCAGAAAATCTAGCTTCTACTTGCTCAATTCTGCTCCTCTGACTTTCTATTGAGTTATCTAATTCTGTAATTTTATTGTTAATCTTCTGAATTTCTGATTGCTGTCTGTCTGTGGATTTTTCCAGCTTATTAAACTTTTCATTCTGTTTCTGAATAATCTTTCTGATTTCTTCAGTTGCTTTATCTGTGTGTTCCTTGGCTTGTTCTGCGGATTGCCTCATTTCCTTCCTGATGTCTTGAAGGGTTCTGTATATTAAACTTTTGTATTCTGCATCTGGTAATTCCAGGAATACATTTTCGTCTAAAAGATCCCTGGATTCTTTGTTTTTAGAGCCCGTTGAGGTGATCATGGCCTGTGTCTTTATGTGACTTGATATTGACTGTTGTCTCTGAGCCATCTATAAGTTATTGTATTAGTTTATGCTTGCTTACTGTGTCGTAGCTGCTTGCTTTGTTTTGTTTTGGTATACCCCTATGGATTGCTCGAGTGAGCTAGCTTGATTATTTTCGCCTTTGGAACTCTGGTGTCCTGTCCCCAGCTGGCTAGAGCTGTTATCAGGTATATCAATCTAGGAGTCCATTCAGTTTTCTTGTATGAATTCAGCTCAGGATTTCAGGTAGCTGATATCAAGTGTGTGGTACAGGCTCTGTCCTACAGCCTTAGAGGGACAGGGGTGATTGGCGTATATACCCGTATCTGATTGCAGCAGGTGGTCACGCTCTGAAAAAGGCAGGGGACTGAGAACCGACCCCCTTGTGTCTCTGAGGAAAATGCGTCTCTGTTCCCTAGAGCGTGCTGGTGGGTGGGCTTTGCAGAGGGACCATGGGCACTCCCAGTTTTTGTTGTAAGGACTGGGAGGTACCAGTTATCCCTGAACCCCTGTCATGGGTGGCTGGTCGACCCAAGTGAAGCCACCAGTCCTTAGGTCCCTGTTGTGGGTAGGTGAGGACCTTGTTTAATAGGCAAAGCAATGTCAAACGTCAAACACTCACCTCTCCACCACGCAGCTGAAATGGTTAGAGTTTGCCAACAAGGACCTATTGTCCCGAAATAGGCCCACACAGGTCCATGCAGAAGGGAAAGGTGCTCAAGGTCCATGGACGGTTCATGCCTGGACAGGAGCCACTTCTGTCCTGAGCTCCCGCAGTTAATGGAGCTAGCAAATTATCTTTTCCCCCCACTTGCAATTTTTTTCCTTCCCCAGGCCCGGAGGATGGCTCCAGGTACTCATCAGGGTCTATCTCAGGCCTAGGGATTCAGTTGCTGAAGCTGGCTTGGGGGTGGGGAGGGGGGTGTGGTAAAATATACGCAAGTACTTAGCTTTTGCTGAGAGCCCCCTTCTCCTCAGGTTCCGGAGGTGTGAGTGGGCTGTGTGGCTGGCTGCTTCTCCCTGAGGAAACTGTGGCCCAACGCTACCAGTAGCCCACTTCCTCCACCACCACCGTTCCGGGAATGGTGCCTTAGGGCTCTCCACAATTCAGGTCCGGTAACTCCTCTCCGCTTCTGAACGGTCTCTTCTTTCCTTTTCCCCTCAGTTCATTGTCTAAGCTTGCCTTTGATGCTCAGGGCTCCCAGCTTGTCACAAATATACTCGTTTCACTTGTTTTTTCAGGTCTTTGTTGTAAAGAGGGTTCAATGGAAGCGTCTGTCTGTCCTGCCATCTTGACTTCGCCTCCCTTCCATCTTCTTTTGATGCTTCCTGCGTCATTTAATATTTTCCCCACAGAATCCTTCACTATTGCAACTCGAGGCTTGAATTTTTTCTTCAGTTCTTTCAGCTTGAGAAACATAGAGCGTGTTCTTCCCTTTTGGTTTTCCATTTCCAGTTCTTTGTACTTGTCATTATAATACTTTAGTTTGTCTTCTCAGGATGCCCTTTGAAATCTTCTGTTCAGTTCTTTTACTTCATCAATTTTTCCTTTTGGTTTAGCTGCTTGACATTCGAGAGCAAGTTTCAGAGTCTCCTCCAACATCCATCTTGGCCTTTTCTTTCTTTCCTTTCTTTTCAATGACTTCTTGCTTTCTTCATGGATGATGTCCTTGAGGTCATTCCATAACTTGTCCAGTCTTCAGTCACCAGTGTTCAATGTGTCCAATCTATTCTTCAGATGGTCTCTAAATGCAGGTGGGATATACTCAAGGTCATATTTTGGCTCCGCTAGACTTGCTCTGATTTTCTTCAGTTTCAGCTTGAACTTGCATATGAGCAATTGATGGTCTATTCCATAGTCAGCCCCTGGCCTTGTTCTGACTGATGATACTGAGCTTTTCCATCTTCTCTTTCCACAGAGGTAGTCTATTTGATTTCTGTGTGTTCCATCTGGCAAGGTCCATGTGTATAATTGCTGTTTGTGTTGGTGAAAGAAGGTCTTTGCAATGAAGAAGCCGTTGTACTTGCAAAATTCTATCATTCAATCTCTGGCATTGATTGTATCACCAAGGCCATATTTTCCAACGACTGATCCTTCTTCTTTGTTTCCAACTTTCTCATTAAAATCACGAGTAATTATCAATGTATCTTGATTGTATGTTCGATCAATTTCAGGCTACAGCAGCTGATAAAAATCTTCTATATCTTCATCTTTGGCCCTAGCGATTGGTGCGTAAATTTGAATAATGGTCGTATTAACTGGTCTTCCTTGTAGGTGTATGGGTATTATCCTATCACTGACATGATTGTGTTTTAGGATAGATCTTGAAAGGTTCTTTTTAATGATGGAGGCAACACCATTCCTCTTCAAGTTGTCATTCCTAGCATAGTAGAGTATATGGTTGCCTGATTCAAAATGGCCACTACCAGTCCATTTCAGTTCACTAATGCCTAGGATATCTATGTTTATGCGTTCCATTTCATTTTTGATGATTTCTAATTTTCCTAGATTCATACTTTGTACATTCCAGGTTTGGATTATTAATGGATGTTTGCAGCTGTTTCTTCTCATTTTGAGTCGTGCCACATCAGCAAATGAAGGTCCCAAAAACTTCACTCCATCCAAGTCATTAAGGTCGACTCTACTTTGAGGAGGCAGCTCTTCCCCAGTCATCTTTTGAGTACCTTCCAACCTGGGGGGCTCATCTTCCAACACTATATCAGACAATGTTCCACTGCTATTCATAAGGTTTTCACTGGCTAATACTTTTCAGAAGTAGACTGTCAGGTCCTTCTTCCTAGTCTGTCTTAGTTTGGAAGCTCAGCTGAAATCTGTCCTCCATGGATGACCCTGCTGGTATCTGAATACCGGTGGCATAGCTTCCAGCATCACAGCAATGTGCAAGCCCCCACAGTATGACAAATGGACAGACATGTGTGGGATACGTCTATTATTTCTTACTACTATTCACTTTTGCCTTCTCTCTTTTCTTGGTCAATCTTGGGAGAGGATTTTCTGTGTGTCTTTTCAAAGAGCCAATTCTCAACTATGCTGAGTGTCTCAACTTAAAATTCCCTTATTATTTTGGACTTTGAGTTTTACATTTTCCTGTTACCACTACCTTTGTATTTGTTTATCTTTTTTTTTTTTTAACTGCTTATATCTGGCTTTAGCCTTTTGTTTGAATATATGCATCTGCTACACATCTCTAATTATCAGCCTTTCTGCTTGAATATATGGGTTTTCTAAATATTTCACTCTAGTTTATATTTTAACTCCTTCACATAAATTTTTATGTAAAATTTTATAATTTGTTTTGTGAAATTTTATCATATATGTGTAATTTTTCATAATATTACTATGCAATGTTTAAAATGCAAGTCCTTTTTTTTTTTTTTTTAACAGAGCTGAGCATCAGGAGTTTCTGTTTCAATTCATACTCTTGTTTCCAGTTCTCTGTTTCTAGCTTCTAGAGATTTTTTTCTTATGTTCTTGCAAACTCAGTTATACGTTTAAAACTATATTTGCTATATTGTGCACAATATTACTTGGTGTTTTATAGTAGGAGATCTTAAAGGCTTCCTGGAGCCCTGGTGGTGTAGTAGCTAAGAGCTATGGGTGCTAACCAAAAGGTCAGCTGTTAGAGTCCACCAGGCTCTCCTTGGAATCCCTACGGGGCAGTTTTACTCTGTTCTACCGGGTCACTATGAGTCAAAATTGACTCGAAGGCAATGGGTTTTAGTTCATGAAATTATTGGAAATAATAGGATTCTGCTATTGACCTTTTATTCTATTCCCATCTGTCTTCTACCCCACAGTTACAATGGTAAACATCCATGATCAATTTTCTGTGAGACTGGCCCATTTCTGGGTTCATCTTACTCAAATGTACAATTTATTTTTCATTGTTTACTGTTATACCCTTCTTGAAATATTTGTCTTATTTTAGTTTTCCAAATACCGTATTATTTGGGGTTTTTTTTTTTTCCTTATTAGCATTTCTTTGCATTATCTTTTTCCCTTTCCCGTACCCATTGCCATTGAGCCAATTCTGACTCGTAGTGACTGTGATGGTTAATATTATGTGTCAATTTGACTAAACCATGATCCTCAGTGGTCTGACAGATACTACATATCATCCCCCATTTTGTAACCTGATGTGAGTAGCCAATCAGTTGGAAAGAGGGTTTCCTTGGGGTAAGGCCTGCATCCAATATATAAATGGATGTTCTGGCAAAGCTCTCTCTCTCGATTCTGCACTTGTTCTGTCTGACCTCTGGTTCTTGAAAAGTAAGAAGCCTCTAGCCTGTTACCTGACCCTCAGATTTTGGAAGTATCAGCTCCCACAACCCTGTGAGCTAGCAGCTGCAGCCTGACCCATGTATTCGGGACTTGCCAGACCCCATAAATGCATGAGCCATTTCTTTGAAGTAAATCTCTCTGTATATATTTATATATAAGCTTCATTGGTTTTGCTTCTCTAGAGCACCTAGCTTAAAACAGCAACTCTATAGGACAGAGAAGAGCCCTAGAGGCATGATATTAAGCGTTCAGCTGTTAACTGAAAGGAGAGTGGTTCAAACCCACCGGCCACTCTGCAGGAGAAAGATGTGGTGGTGTACTTCCGTAAGAATTTATAGACTTGTAACCCTATGGGGGAAGTTCTACTCTGTCTTACAGTGTCACTATGAGTCTGAATCAACTCAACAGCAATGGGTGAGGTTTGGATTGAATAGGACAGAGTAGAACTGCCCCATAGGGTTTCCAAGGCTGTAATCTTTACAGAAGCAGACTGCCACATCTTTCTCCCATGGAGCAGCTGGTGGGTTCAAATCATCACTTTTTAGTTAGCTGCTGAGTGCTGAACAACTGTGCAACTAGGGCTACTTATCTACTAAATCTTAAATTTTATAATTCCACAGAGTTTATTTCTAAACCCTCTTTTTCTTCTCTTCTTTTTGGTCTTTAAGGATCTATTTTTATGAAAACTTACCCACTTTACTCAATTTAATTATCAACTTAAATTCATAACACGAAAATAATTAAATGATAAACTTTTTACTCACCTGCCTTCTGGACATTTCTACTACTATATATCCATTTCTACTACTATATATCATTGGTACCACAAATTCAAACAGGGAATTGGTTAGAAATACCAACTTATTGTTAGTGGTAACTGCCAAAATCTCAGAAAGAGGAATTTCTGTTTTTAACTATCATGGATAAGTTTAATGTAGACACTCTTTCACTGTGAATACCTAGACAAAACAGACCAAATTAAAAAATAAAATTTATTTGAAGGCATGTCAGAGCACTAGCAAGGCATTAAGGAGTTGTGGTTCTCAGAATCTGAATATAGGGGAAAGAAAGTGCTTAAATTAACTTTTTGCCATAAGGCATTGACCAATTCTAAACTTAAGGTGGGGAATGTGAAAAGAAAAATACAACCAAGAGGCTGAGGAACTGAACAGAGCTTCATGCAGTTACAGGGTATAAGTGCACAAAACTGTAGTTGAAGGCCCAAAGAGGAGAGACACTGATAAATAACTCAGGTTTTCAGTTAGAATTCCCAGAGGATATATTCTAGGAAGAGGAATTAAAAAGGAAAAGTCTTTACTAAAACTGAAATCCAGCTTCAAATAAGCTCCATCTTTGTGATTAATTAACGCAAGTAATTAATGACAACCTAGAGAATATCATGAGAGAATTGAAACATATAACAAGAACCCCAAATCATAATAACTTAAAGTAAGAACTCAGTAGATGAATTTAATAGCAGATCTGACATAATCAAAGAAAGAATAAATGAACGGAAGATAACAGAGTGGAAAATATCCAAATTTAAGCATACAGATAAAAATGTTGGAAAAATGCAAAAAAGAGCGTTAAATATATATGGAACAGAAGTTGGCGGAATAGATGGCGGACTAGGTGGACACTACCGCGGATCCCTCTTGCAACAAAGACTCGGAAAAACAAGGGAATCGATCACATACATAACAATCTACGAACTCTGAACAACAAACACAGACTTACAGACGGAAAACGAACAAATACGGGCAGACAGCGACCATTTTCAGAACTAGGAGCCAGCGTACCAGGCAGGTGACCTTCGGAGACCGATCTGGGGCAGAGCCCGGGGGGCAGACGGCACAGACAAGGGGCCCAGCCCTACCCCCCCGAACCCATCCCAGGAGGGAGTCTAGCTGGTTGGCGCGGGTGGCGTAGCGGCGCAGCCAGTGGGAGAAGCACCCAGGAGGCAGTGACTGATCTTGGAGCAGGGAGAGCAGCGTCCCAGCCGGGGAGCCGTCCCGCAGGGAGTTTGGCAGGAAGCGGGCGTGGCGCAAGCGGGGGATCAGCTATATTTCCCTAAAGCGACCCCGGGGCAGGGCCCACACTTTCGTGCGGGGGACATTTGGGCGCGCGCGGGCGGGGCATGAGTGCGGGGTCCAATTATATTCCCCTGAATAGACCCCGGGGGTGGGCCTACCTGTTTGTGCGGGAGACACCACCCAGTTCGCGCGAGCGGTGCGGCGCACCGGAGGGAGAAGTCCCCGGGAGGAAGTGACCGGTCTCGGAGCGGGGAGAGTAGCGTCCCAGCCGGGGAGCCGTCCCGCCGGGATTTTGGCGGAAGAGTGCGGAGCGTGAACGCGGGGATCAGCTCTATATTCTGTGGTGCTACACTCCTAGCTCTCTGATCCCTCCCCCACCCTCCCCAGGTGGCTCCATTAACATCCAAATACCCTGAGCCAGAGGGAGAATTCAGATAGGGATCTGACTGCATTTTTTTTTAGCTGATTACCTGGAAAATCTAGTTTCCCAGTGATGGCTTGGAGACAGCAGTCCATATCAAACCACATAAAGAAACAGACCATGACAGCTTCTCCAACCCCCCAAACAAAAGAATCAAAATCTTTCCCAAATGAAGATACAATCCTGGAATTATCAGATACAGAATATAAAAAACTAATTTACAGAATGCTTAAAGATATCACAAATGAAATTAGGCTAACTGCAGAAAAAGCCAAGGAACACACTGATAAAACTGTTGAAGAACTCAAAAAGATTATTCAAGAACATAGTGGAAAATTAATAAGTTGCAAGAATCCATAGAGAGACTGCATGTAGAAATCCAAAAGATTAACAATAAAATTACAGAATTAGACAATGCAATAGAAAGTCAGAGGAGCAGACTCGAGCAATTAGAATATAGACTGGGACTTCTGGAGGACCAGGGAATCAACACCAACATAGCTGAAAAAAAATCAGATAAAAGAATTAAAAAAAATGAAGAAACCCTAAGAATCATGTGGGACTCTATCAAGAAGGATAACTTGCGAGTGATTGGAGTCCCAGAACAGGGAGGGAGGACAGAAAACACAGAGAAAATAGTTGAAGAACTCCTGACAGAAAACTTCCCTGACATCATGAAAGACGAAAGGATATCTATCCAAGATGCTCATCGAACCCCATTTAAGATTGATCCAACAAGAAAAACACCAAGACATATTATCATCAAACTTGCCAAAACCAAAGACAAACAGAAAATTTTAAAAGCAGCCAGGGAGAAAAGAAAGGTTTCCTTCAAGGGAGAATCAATAAGAATAAGTTCAGACTACTCAGCAGAAACCATGCAGGCAAGAAGGGAATGGGACGATGTATACAGAGCACTGAAGGAGAAAAACTTCCAGCCAAGGATCATATATCCAGCAAAACTCTCTCTGAAATATGAAGGCGAAATTAAGATATTTACAGATAAACACAAGTTTAGAGAATTTGCAAAAACTAAACCAAGACTGCAAGAAATGCTAAAGGAGATTGTTTGGTCTGATGACCAATAATATCAGGTACCGGCACAATACAAGGTCACAAAACAGACCGTCCTGATATCAACACAACTCAAGTAGGGAAAGCACAAAAACAAACAAATTAAGATTAATTCTAAAAAATAAATAAATAAACAAAATAATTCACATAACAGGAAATCATGGAAATCAATAGATAAACGATCACAATAATCAAAAAGAGGGACTAAATATAGGAGGCATTGAACTGCCAGATGGAGAGTGATACAAGGCGATATAGAACGATACAAGTTAGGTTTTTACTTAGAAAAATAGGGGTGAATAATAAGGTAACCGCAAAAAGGAATATCAATTTCATAACTCAAGAAAAAAGCCAAGAAAAACGTAACGACTCAACAAACATAAAGTTAAACATTATGAAAATGAGGATCTCACAAGCTACTAAGAAAAACGTCTCAGCACAAAAAACCATGTGGAAAAATGAAATGGCCAAGAACACACATGAAAAGGCATCAAAATGACAGCACTAAAAACTTATTTATCTATAATTACCCTGAATGTAAATGGACTAAATGCACCAATAAACAGACAGAGAGTCACGGACTGGATAAAGAAACACGATCCATCTATATGCTGCCTACAAGAGACACACCTTAGACTTAGAGACACAAACAAACTAAAACTCAAAGGATGGAAAAAAATATATCAAGCAAACAATAAGCAAAAAAAGAGGAGTAGCAATATTAATTTCTGACAAAATAGACTTTAGACTTAAATCCACCACAAAGGATAAAGAAGGACACTATATAATGATAAAAGGGACAATTGATCAGGAAGACATAACCGTATTAAATATTTATGCACCCAATGACAGGGGTGCAAGATACATAAATCAAATTTTAACAGAATTGAAAAGTGAGATAGACACCTCCACATTTATAGTAGGAGACTTCAACACACCACTTTCGGAGAAGGACAGGACGTCCAGTAAGAAGCTCAATAGAGACACGGAAGACCTACTTACAACAATCAACCAACTTGACCTCATTGACTTATACAGAACTCTCCACCCAACTGCTGCAAAGTATACTTTTTTTTCTAGTGCACATGGAACATTCTCTAGAATAGACCACATATTAGGTCATAAAACAAATCTTTGCAGAATCCAAAACATCAAAATATTACAAAGCATCTTCTCAGACCACAAGGCAATGAAGCTAGAAATCAATAACAGAAAAACTAGGGAAAAGAAATCAAATACTTGGAAAATGAACAATACCCTGCTGAAAAAAGACTGGGTTATAGAAGACATCAAGGAGGGAATAAGGAAATTCATAGAAAGCAACGAGAATGAAAATACTTCCTATCAAAACCTCTGGGACACAGCAAAAGCAGTGCTCAGAGGCCAATTTATATCGATAAATGCACACATACAAAAAGAAGAAAGAGCCAAAATCAGAGAACTGTCCCTACAACTTGAACAAATAGAAAGTGAGCAACAAAAGAACCCATCAGGCACCAGAAGAAAACAAATAATAAAAATTAGAGCTGAACTAAATGAATTAGAGAACAGAAAAACAATTGAAAGAATTAACAAAGTGAAAAGCTGGTTCTTTGAAAGAATTAACAAAATTGATAAACCATTGGCCAGACTGATTAAACAAAAACAGGAAACAATGTGAATAAGAAATGAGATGGGCCACATCACAACAGACCCAACTGAAATTAAAAGAATCATATCAGATTACTACAAAAAATTGTACTCTAACAAATTTGCAAACCTAGAAGAAATGGATGAATTCCTAGAAAAACAGTACCTCCCTAAACTAACACAGTCAGAAGTAGAACAACTAAATAGACGCATAACAAAAAAAGAGATTGAAACGGTAATCAAAAAACTTCCAACAAAAAAAAAGTCCTGGCCCAGACGGCTTCACTGCAGAGTTCTACCAAACCTTCAGAGAAGACTTAACACCATTACTACTGAAAGTATTTCAAAGTATAGAAAAAGACGGAATACTACCCAACTCATTCTATGAAGCTACCATCTCCCTGATACCAAAACCAGGTAAAGACATTACAAAAAAAGAAAATTTTAGACCTATATCCCTCATGAACATAGATGCAAAAATCCTCAACAAAATTCTAGCCAATAGAATCCAACAACACATCAAAAAAATAATTGACCCTGATCAAGTGGGATTTATACCAGGTATGCAAGGTTGGTTTAATATCAGAAAAACCATTAATGAAATCCATCACATAAAGAAAACAAAAGATAAAAACCACATGATCTTATCAATAGATGCAGAAAAGGCATTTGACAAAGTCCAACACCCATTTATGATAAAAACTCTAACCAAAATAGGAATTGAAGGAAAATTCCTCAGCATAATAAAGGGCATCTATGCAAAGCCAACAGCCAATATCACTCTAAATGGAGAGAACCTGAAAGCATTTCCCTTGAGAACGGGAACCAGACAAGGATGCCCTTTATCACCGCTCTTATTCAACATCGTACTTGAAGTCCTAGCCGGGGCAATTAAGCTAGACAAAGAAATAAAGGGTATACAGATTGGCAAGAAGGAAGTAAAGCTATCACTATTTGCAGATGACATGATCGTATACATGGAAAACCCTAAGGAATCCTCCAGAAAACTACTGAAACTAATAGAAGAGTTTGGAAGAGTCTCAGGTTATAAAATAAACATACAAAAATCACTTGGATTCCTCTACATCAACAAAAAGAACACCGAAGAGGAAATAACCAAATCAATACCATTCACAGTAGCCCCCAAGAAGATAAAATACTTAGGAATAAATCTTACCAAGGATGTAAAAGAACTATACAAAGAAAACTATAAAACTCTGCTACAAGAAATTCAAAAGGACATACTTAAGTGGAAGAACATACCCTGCTCATGGATAGGAAGACTTAACATAGTAAAAATGTCTATTCTACCAAAAGCCATCTATACATATAACGCACTTCCAATCCAAATACCAATGTCATATTTTAAGGGGATAGAGAAACAAATCACTAATTTCATATGGAAGGGAAAGAACCCCCGGATAAGCAAAGCATTACTGAAAAAGAAGAAGAAAGTGGGAGGCCTCACTCTACCTGATTTCAGAACTTATTATACAGCTACAGTAGTCAAAACAGCCTGGCACTGGTACAACAGGCACATAGACCAATGGAACAGAATTGAGAACCCAGATAGAAATCCATCCACGTATGAGCAGCTGATATTTGACAAAGGACCAGTGTCAGTCAATTGGGGAAATGATAGTCTTTTTAACAAATGGTGCTGGCATAACTGGATATCCATTTGCAAAAGAATGAAACAGGACCCATACCTCACACCATGCACAAAAACTAACTCCAAGTGGATCAAAGACCTAAACATAAAGACTAAAACGATAAAGATCATGGAAGAAAAAATTGGGACAACCCTAGGAGCCCTAATACAGGGCATAAACAGAATACAAAACATTACCAAAAATGATGAAGAGAAACCAGATAATTGGGAGCTCCTAAAAATCAAACACCTATGCTCATCTAAAGACTTCACCAAAAGAGTAAAAAGACCACCTACAGACTGGGAAAGAATATTCAGCTATGACATCTCAGACCAGCACCTGATCTCTAAAATCTACATGATTCTGTGAAAACTCAACCACAAAAAGACAAACAACCCAATCAAGAAGTGGGCAAAGGATATGAACACACATTTCACTAAAGAAGATATTCAGGCAGCCAACAGATACATGAGAAAATGCTCCCGATCATTAGCCATTAGAGAAATGCAAATTAAAACTACGATGAGATTTCATCTCACACCAACTAGACTGGCATTAATCCAAAAAACACAAAATAATAAATGTTGGAGAGGCTGTGGAGAGATTGGAACTCTCATACACTGCTGGTGGGATTGTAAAATGGTACAACCGCTCTGGAAATCCATCTGGCGTTATCTTAAACAGTTAGAAATAGAACTACCATACAACCCAGAAATCCCACTCCTCGGAATATACCCTAGAGATACAAGAGCCTTCACACAAACAGATATATGCACACCCATGTTTATTGCAGCTCTGTTTACAATAGCAAAAAGCTGGAAGCAACCAAGGTGTCCGTCAACGGATGAATGGGTAAATAAATTGTGGTATATTCACACAACGGAATACTACGCATTGATAAAGAACAGTGACGAATCTCTGAAACATTTCATAACATGGAGGAATCTGGGAGGCATTATGCTGAGCGAAATGAGTCAGAGGCAAAAGGACAAATATTGTATAAGACCACTATTATAAGATCTTGAGAAATAGAAAAAACGGAGAAGAACACATACTTTTGTGGTTACAAAGCGGGGAGGGAGGGAGGGAGAGGGCTTTTTATTGATCAATCAGTAGATAAGAACTGCTTTGGGTGAAGGGAAAGACAACACTCAATACAAGGAAGGTCAGCCTAATTGGACTGGACTAAAAGCAAAGAGGTTTCCAGGATAAAATGAAAGCTTCAAAGGTCAGCGGAGCAGGGGCTGGGGTCTGGGGAACTTGGTTTGAGGGGACTTCTAAGTCAACGGGCAAAATAATCCTATTATGAAAACATTCTGCATCCCACTTTAAATTGTGGCGCTTGGGGTCCTAAATGCCAACAAGCGGCCATCTAAGATACATCAATTGGTCTCAACCCACCTGGAGCAAAGGCAGAGGAAGAACACCAAGGTCACACAACAACTAAGAACTCAAGAGACAGAAAGGGCCACATGAACCAGAGACCTACATTATCCTGAGACCAGAAGAACCAGTTGGTACCCGGCCACAATCGATGTCTGTCCTGTCAGGGAGCACAACAGAGAACTCCTGAGGGAGCAGGAGACCAATGGGATACAGAACCCAAATTCTCATAAAAAGACCGTACCTAATGGTATGACTGCGACTAGAGGAATCCCAGAGACAATGCTCCCCAGAACTTCTGATGGCACAGGACAGGAACCATCCCCGAAGACAACTCATCAGGCATGAAAAGGACTGGTCAGTGGTGGGGGAGAGAGATGCTGATGAAGAGTGAGCTAATTAAATCAGGTGGACACTGGAGAGTGTGTAGGCAACTCTTGACTGGAGGGGGGATGGGAAGATAGAGAGAGAGGGAAGATGGCAAAATTGGCACGAAACGAGAGACTGAAAGGGTTGACTCAATAGGGGGAGAGCAAGTGGGAGAAGGGAGTAAGATGTATGTAAACCTACATGTGACAGACTGATTGGAATGGTAAATGTTCACTTGAAGCTTAATAAAAATTAATTAAAAAAATATATATATGGAACATGGTGAAAAGATCTAACATATTTCAGTTGATTTCTAAAGGAGAATAGAGAGACAGAATAGGTCATAGGCCAAAATAGCATTTGAAAAGAGCCTTAAAGACACAGATTTAAATATTTGAATAAATTTGAGTCTGCTTTTCTTTCCATTACTGAGAGAACAATGATATTTTTCTCACTTTGTGTATTTGTCTCTTTTTTCTGTTTTTGTCTTGTTACTTTGACTAATATATTTTCAGTTTATATACTTGGGTTTACAGAAATTTAGAATTTTAATTTTTATGCTATTTTGACGTAATGTTTTTGAAATTTTCCTTTATCTCTAGTAATGAATTTTATCTGTAAGTTTTATTTGCTATTAGTACAGCTTGCATAGTATACCTTCTCAGTTCTACAATTTCAAGCTTCCTTACACATGTAGTTAAGATTTTTATTAACACTTAGTTCTTATTAATAGTTTATTAAATTCTGGACTAGGGGACCACAAACTACCGCCCAAAAGCTAAATCTTTCTTTTTTTTGTTTGTTTTAAATAAGTCAACCTCTCTCTTTTTTTTTCAATAATTTTTATTGTGCTTTAAGTGAAAATTTACAAATCAAGTCAGTCTGTCACATATAAGCTTATATACACCTTACTCCATACTCCGACTTACTCTCCCCCTAATGAGTCAGCCCAATCCCTCCTTCCAGTCTCTCCTTTCGTGACAATTTTGCCAGTTTCTAACCCTTTCTACCCTCCTATCTCCCCTCCAGACGGGAGATGCCAACATAGTCTCAAGTGTCCACCTGATGCAAGTAGCTCACTCTTCATCAGCATCTCTCTCCAACCCATTGTCCAATCCCTTCCATGTCTGATGAGTTGTCTTCGGGAATGGTTCCTGTCCTGGGCCAACAGAAGGTTTGGGGACCATGACCGCCGGGATTCCTCTAGTCTTGGTCAGACCATTAAGTCTGGTCTTTTTATGAGAATTTGGGGTCTTCACCCCACTGTTCTCCTGCTCCCTCAGGGGTTCTCTGTTGTACTCCCTGTCAGGGCAGTCATCGGTTGTGGCCGGGCACCATCTAGTTCTTCTGGTCTCAGGATGATGTAAGTCTCTGGTTCATGTGGCCCTTTCTGTCTCTTGGGCTCACAGTTTTCATGTGACCTTGGTGTTCTTCCTTCTCCATTGATCCAGGTGGGTTGAGATTAATTGATGCATCTTAGATGGCCGCTTGTTAACATTTAAAACACCAAATGCCACATTTCAAAGCGGGATGCAGAATGTTTTCATAATAGAATTATTTTGCCAACTGACTTAGAAGTCCCTTTAAGCCATAGTCCCCAAACCCCCACCCTTGCTCCGCTGACCTTTGAAGCATTCATTTTATCCCGGATACTTCTTTGCTTTTGGTCCAGTCCAGCTGAGCTGACCTTCCATGTATTGAGTACTGTCCTTCCCTTCACCTAAAGTAGTTCTTATCTACTAACTAATCAGTAAATATACCTCTCCCACCCTCCCTCCCTCCCCCCCTCATGACCACAAAAGTATGTGTTCTTCTCAGTTTATACTATTTCTCAAGATCTTATAATAGTGGTCTTATACAATATTTGTCCTTTTGCCTCTGACTAATTTCACTCAGCATAATGCCTTCCAGGTTCCTCCATGTTATGAAATGTTTCACAGATTCCTCACTGTTCTTTATCGATGCGTAGTATTCCATTGTGTGAATATACCACACTTTATTTACCCATTCATCCGTTGATGGACACCTTGGTTGCTTCCAGCTTTTTGCTATTGTAAACAGAGCTGCAATAAACATGGGTGTGCATATATCTGTTCGTGTAAAGGCTCTTATTTCTCTAGGGTATATTCCGAGGAGTGGGATTTCTGGGTTGTATTGTAGTTCTATTTCTAATTTTTTAAAAAAACGCCAGGTAGATTTCCAAAGTGATTGTACCATTTTACATTCCCACCAGCAGTGTATAAGAGTTCCAATCTCTCCACAGCCTCTCCAACATTTATTATTTTGTGTTTTTTGGATTAATGCCAGCCTTGTTGGAGTGAGATGGAATCTCCTTGTAGTTTTAATTTGCATTTTTTTTTTAATGGCTAATGATCGAGAGCATTTCCTCATGTATCTGTTAGCTGCCTGAATATCTTCTTTAGTGAAGTGCATGTTCATATCCTTTGCCCACTTTTTGATTGGGTTGTTTGTCTTTTTGTGGTTGAGTTTTAGCAGAATCATATACATTTTAGAGATCAGGCACTGGTTGGAGATGTCATAGCCAAAAATTCTTTCCCAATCTGTAGGTGGTCTTTTTACTCATTTGGTGAAGTCTTTAGATGAGCATATTTTGTATTCTGTTTATGCCTTGTATTAGGGCTCCTAGGGTTGTCCCTATTTTTGCTTCCATGGTGTTTATCGTTTTAGTCTTTATGTTTAGGTCTTTGATCCACTTGGACTTAGTTTTTGTGCATGGTGTGAGGTATGGGTCCTGTTTCATTTTTTGCAAATGGATATCCAGTTATGCCAGCACCATTTGTTAAAAAGACTATCTTTTCCCCAATTAACTGACACTGGACCTTTGTCAAATATCAGCTGCTCATATGTGGATGGATTTCTATCTGGGTTCTCAATTCTGTTCCACTGGTTTATGTGCCTGTTGTTGTACCAGTACCAGGCTGTTTTGACTACTGTGGCTGTATAATATGTTCTAAAATTAGGTAGAGTGAGGCCTCCCACTTTCTTTTTTTCAGTAATGCTTTACTTATCCGAGGCTTCTTTCCCTTCCATATGAAGTTGGTGATTTGTTTCTCCATCACATTAAAAAATGTCATTGGAATTTTAATCGGAAGTGCATTGTATGTATAGATGGCTTTTGGTAGAATAGACATTTTTACTATGTTAAGTCTTCCTATCCATGAGCAAGGTATGCTTTTCCACTTATGTAGGTACCTTTTAGTTTCTTGCACTAGTACTTTGTAGTTTCCTTTGTATAGGTCTTTTACATCCTTGGTAAGATTTATTCCTAAGTATTCTTCTTCTTGCGGGCTACTGTGAATGATATTGATTTGGTGATTTCTTCTTTGATGTTTTTTTTGTTGATGTAGAGGAATCCAAGTGATTTTTGTATGTTTATCTTATAACCTGAGACTCTGCCAAACTCTTCTATTAGTTTCAGTAGTTTTCTGGAAGATTCCTTAGGGTTTTCTGTGAATAAGATCATGTCATCTGCAAACAGAGATAATTTTACTTCCTCTCTGCCAATCCGGATGCCCTTTATTTCTTTGTCTAGCCTAATTGCTGTGGCTAGGACCTCCAGCACAATGTTGAATAAGAGCGGTGATAAAGGGCATCCTTGTCTGGTTCCCGTTCTCAAGGGAAATGCTTCCAGGTTCTCTCCATTTAGAGTGATGTTGGCTGTTGGCTTTGTATAGATGCCCTTTATTATGTTCAGGAATTTTCCTTCAATTCCTATTTTGGTTAGAGTTTTTATCATAAATGGGTGTTGGACTTTGTCAAATGCCTTTTCTGCATCAGTTGATAAGATCATGTGGTTTTTGTCTTTTCTTTTATTTATATGGTGGTTTACATTAATGGTTTTTCTAATATTAAACCAGCCTTGCCTGCCTGGTATAAATCCCACTTGGTCGTGGTGGATTATTTTTTTGATATGTTGTTGAATTCTATTGGCTAGAATTTTGTTGAGGATTTTTGCATCTATGTTCATGAGGGATATAGGTCTGTAATTTTCTTTTTTTGTGGTGTCTTTACCTGGTTTTGATATCAGGGCGATGGTGGCTTCATAGAATGAATTAGGTAGTATTCAGTCATTTTCTATGCTTTAAAATACCTTTAGTAGTAGTGGTATTAACTCTTCTCTGAAAGTTTTATAGAACTCTGCAGTAAAACCGTCCGGGCCCGGGCTTTTTTTTGTTGGGAGTTTTTTGATTACCTTTTCAATCTCTTTTTTGTAATGGGTCTATTTAGTTGTTCTACTTCTGATTGTGTTAGTTTAGGTAGTTAGTGTTTTTCTAGGAAGTCATCCGTTTCTTCTAAGTTTGCAAATTTGTTGGAGTACTATTTTTCGTAATAATCCGATATGATTCTGTTAATTTCAGTTGGGTCTGTTGTGATGTGGTCCGTCTTGTTTCTTATTTGGGTTATTTGTTTCCTTTCCTGTATTTCTTTAGTCAGTCTGGCCAATGGTTTATCAATTTTGTTAATTTTTTCAAAGAACCAGCTTTTGGCTTTGTTAATTCAATTGTTTTTCTGTTCTCTAATTCATTTAGTTCAGCTCTAATTTTTATTATTTGTTTTCTTCTGGTGCCTGATGGAGTCTTTTGTTTTCACATTCCATTTGTTCAAATCGTAGGGACAGTTCTCTGATTTTGGCTCTTTCTTCTTTATGTATGTGTGCATTTATCGATATAAATTGACCTCTGAGCACTGCTTTTGCTGTGTCCCAGAGGTTTTGATAGGAAGTGTTTTCATTCTTGTTGCATTCTATGAATTTCTTTATTCCCTCTTTAATGTCTTCTATATCCCAGTCTTTTTTGAGCAGGGTATTGTTCAGTATCCAAGCATTTGATTTCTTTTTGCCTAATTTTTCTGTTATTGATTTCCACTTTTATGGCCTTTTGGTCTGAGAAAATGCTTTGTAATATTTTGATGTTTTGGATTCTGCAAAGATTTGTTTTATGACCTAATATGTGGTCTATTCTAGAGAATGTTGCATGTGCGCTAGAAAAAAAATCATACTTTGCAGCTTTTTGGTGGGGTGTTCTGTATAAGACTATGAGGTCAAGTTGGTTGATTGTAGCAATTAGGTCTTCCATGTCTCTATTGAGCTTCTTACTGGAAGTCCTATCCTTCTCCGAAAGTGGCGTGTTGAAGTCTCCTACTATAATTGTGGAGATGCATTTAGTCCATTTGCATTCAGCCTAATTATAGGTAAGTATGTATTTTTTTTAATGTGTTTAGTACTGTCATTTTGATGCCTTTTTGTGTGTGTTGACAATTTCATTTTTCCACCTACTTTTTTGTGCTGAGACGTTTTTCTTTGTAAATTGTGTGTTCCTCATTTTCATAGTAGTTGACTTTATCTTTGCTAAGTCGTTATTTTTTCTTGGTTTTTATTTTGAGTTATGGTGTTGTTATACCTCTGTGGTTACCTTAATATTTTTTTTTTTAATATTTACCCCTATTTTTCTAAGTAAAAACCTAACTTGTATTGTCCTATATCGCCTTGTTTCTCTCTTCATATGGCAGTTCTATGCCTCCTGTATTTAGTCCCTCTTTTTGATTATTGTGATCTTTTACATAATGACTTCAATGATTCCCTGTTTTGAGGAATTTTTTTTCTTTTTAAAATTAATCTTAATTTGTTTTTGTGATTTCCCTGTTTGAGTTGATATCAGGATGTTCTGTTCTGTGATCTTTTGTTGTGCTGGTATCTGATATTATTGATTTTCTGACCTAACAATTTCTTTTAGTATTTCTTGTAGCTTTGGTTTGGTTTTTGCAGATTCTCTAAGATTGTGTTTATCTGTAAATGTTTTAATTTCGCCTTTATATTTGAGAGAGAGTTTTGCTGGATATATGATCCTTGGCTGGAAGTTTTTCTCCTTCAGTGCTCCATATATATCATCCCATTGCCTGCTTGACTGCATGGTTTCTGCTGAGTAGTCTGAACTTATTCTTATTGATTCTTCCTTGTAGGAGACCTTTCTTTTCTCCCTGGCTGCTTTTAAAATTTTCTCTTTATCTTTGGTTTTGGCAAGTTTGATGATAATATGTCTTGGTGCTTTTCTTTTAGGATCAATCTTGTATGGGGTTCGATGAGCATCTTGGATAGATATCCTTTCGTCTTTCATGAAGTCAGGGAAGTTTTCTGCCAACAGATCTTCAACTATTCTCTCTGTATTTTCTGTTATCCCTCCCTGTTCTGGGACTCCAATCACATGCAAGTTATTCTTCTTGATAGAGTCCCACATGATTCTTAGGGTTTCTTCATTTTTTTAAATTCTTTTATCTGATTTTTTTTCAGCTATGTTGGTGTCAATTCCTTTGTCCTCCAGATCCCCCACCCTGCCTTCCAATTGGTTACATCTGCTCCTGTGACTTCCTATTGAGTTGTCTAATTCTGTAATTTTATTGTTAATCTTTTGGATTTCTGAATGCTGTCTCTCTATGGAATCTTGTAGGATATTAATTTTTCCACTATGCTCTTGAATAATCTTTTTGAGTTCTTCAACTGCTTTATCAGTGTGTTCCTTGGCTTTTTCTGTAGATTGCCTTATTTCATTTCTGAGGTAATCCCTGATGTCTTGAAGCATTCTGTAAATTCGTTTTTTATATTCTGCATCTGGCAATTCCAGGACTGTACCTTCATTTGAGGAAGATTTTGATTCTTTAGTTTGGGGAGTTGTAGAAGCAATCATGGTCTGCTTCTTTATGTGGTTTGATATTGAGTGCTGTCTCCGAGCCATCTCTAGGATACTGTAGTGATTTATTCTATATTTGCTCACTGAGTCTTATCTTGTTTTGTTTTCTTTCAATATACATAGATGGGCTACTAGATTGCGCTGTCTTGATTGTTGTAGCCCTTGAATCACTTATGTCTTATTACCAGCTGGTTTGGGCTGTTACCAGATATATAAGCCTAAGAGTTCATTCACTATTCTTGAGTAGAATTTGATTTTGGGTCATCAAGTGTGTGGTGCAGTCTGTCACCTATCTACCTAGAGAAGTAGTGGTGATAGTTGTATGCACCAGATTCTAGTAGCAGCAGGGGTTCACACTCGGGGGTTGGGGGCAGGATGCTGACAGGCTTCCCCCAAGTGCCTGTGAGGTAGGTGTGTCTCTATTCCTAAAGCATTTTGGTGGGTGGGCTCTGTAGCTGTACCTTAGGCCCCCAAAGCAAGTACCTCTACAGATTGGTAGGTGTCACCCTCCTTAGACCCCTAAGGCAGGAGGCTATGTGGTCTGGGGGGAGCTTCAGCCCTCAGTTCCCTGTTGTGGGTCAGTGAGGGCTCTTTTGAAAAGGCAGAGATATCAGACCTGGGAAACTTGTCTTTCCAGTAATCCGCTAAAACAATTACAGTCAGATCCCTATCAGAATTGCCTTTGCATTATAATAGCCAACTTGTTCCCTGTAAGGATGAAAGCCCAGGACTGTGGATCACATATGTTTGGGTGGAGCTGGTTCTGCATTTTTAGTCTAATTAGGGAAGTATTTTTCGTCCCTGAGTTTTTTGTAGCTGCTTCTCTCAGGGCAGGAGAATGGGTTAGGAAAAGACCAAAAAAAAAGGAAAAACCGCAGCGCACTTAACTTTCTGGCTCAGGAAATTCCAAAGTTAATGAAGCTGCCTGGGAAGGGGAGGGGAGTGTTCAGATAAATAGGAGAGAGTAGCACCCCGGAATATAGACAAAGTTAGTTATCTTGTTTGGTGATGACTGTTTTTTCTGAGATTCCCGAGGGGCCTGCACCTGTGTGCGTTGGCTGGGTTGAGATTACCCCCGAGGGTCAGGCCCACGTCAGAAGCCGTGGTCAGTTCCTCCGCTCCCAATCCAAAGCCCAGTGCCAAGGTTCCCCTGCTGGGATGCTGCACTCCAGGCTCCAAAACCAGTCGCTGCCTCCTGGTGACTTCTCCTCCTGTCAGCTGTGTCGCCTCGCTGCCTGCGTACACTGGCTGTGCTTCCCCCGAGGTCACTTCTGGGGGCTAGGGCTGCGTCCCATGTTTGCGCCGTCTCAGGATGCAGTGTTCAGCTCCCTCCCCTGCGCCCAGTCCATAGCCCAGCGCCAAGGTTTTCTGACTGGGACAGTGGCTCCAGGCTCTGAAAACAGTCGCTGCTTTCCCGTGGTGGCTCGTTCTCAGTCTCTGTCACTCAGGTCAACTCTTTCGATCTGTGTTTGATGGTCAGGGTTCATATATTGTCATGTATGTGATCGATTCATTTGTTTTTCCGAATCTTTGTTGCAAGAGGGATCCGAGGTAGCTTCTACCTAGTCAGCGATCTTGGCCCCGCCTTTCCCAAAAGCTAAGTCTTGCTCACCACCTATTTTCGTAAATTAACATGAGAACAAAGCTGTGCTCATTCATTTATATATTGTTCATGGCTGTGTTCGTTCTTCAACAGCACAGTTGTGTTAGACACCGTATGGATGCAAATTTTTAAATATTTACTATACCCCTCTTTACAGAAAATTTTTCTTGATCACTGATCTAGACTAACATATTTTAAAATGTGTGTGTTAGCCCATATAAGGAGCCCTGGTGGTGCAGGGGTTAAGCTCTCAGCTGCTAACCAAGAAAGAGTTCAGGGGTTTGAGCCCACCAGTAGCTCCATGGGAGAAAGATGTGGCAATCTGCTTCCATAAAGATTATAGTCTTGGAAACTCTATGGGGCAGCTCTACTCTGTCCTATAGGTTTGTTATGAGTCAGGATCAACTCGACCACACACATTAGCCCATATACATTTAATATAATTATTAATATGTTTTCACTAAATCTACCATTTTACTCTGTGTTTAATATATGTCCCATCTGTTCCATGTTTCCTTCTCTTGCTCTTTCCCTTTCTCAAAATTTTGAACCAAGAAAACACATTTTATTATTCCATTTTCTTTTCTATCAGCTTATAAACTGTATATTTTTTTTTACCTCATGGTTATAAGATTATCAACCATTACAGAAGAAAAATGAATACATTTTTATATAACAAGTTAATGATTTTAAGTCTCCCATAAAAGGAGTATAAAACACTTAAACACATTAATCTTCTGCCCACCTATTATCCTATTGTTATGGTTTATTTTATATATATTTTAAACTCAAAAGCTATTATTATGTTGTGATACAAACAGTGCCAGCTGATACCTGAACACACAATAGGTTTTATTACATGAGAGAAACATTAGGTTTAGGGAACCAAGATCTTGTAGAAGCCTGAACTTTGCCCTGAGGGTGACATTATCTCTTTATAGTAGACAGTAACAAGCTAGCCCTTTGTGCCACAGGGAGAAAATATCTCCATTTTCCAAGGTTGTTAGCTATATAAACATCCTTGAGAAGATAATCCCAAACAAAAGGCTGTCAGATCATCAATCACAAGAATTGTCTCCTAACAACATCTCAGTATTATCTCGATACTAAAACCTGGCAAAAACATTAAATAAATGAGAATTAATTGGCCAAACTTGATCATTGATATAGATGCAAAATTCTAAACAAATATTAACAAACTGAATAATGCAATATATAAAAATGATAAGATACTATATGAAGCTTGATTTATTTCAGGAAATTAAGATTGGCTTCACACTAGACAATCAATCAGTGTTATTCATGCCATTAATAGAATAAATAGAAAAATGAAATGATCGTTTCACTAGACATAGAAACAGCATCTGTTAAAGTCAACGTCCATTCATATAACAGTTCTCAACCAACTATTCATCAAGGAGAGTGTCATAATCTGATGACATATATAAATTGAAGTCAGAGCTCATTTACAGACATATAGTAAATATTATAAACTTAGCCTCCATACAGACTGTATCATAACTACTCAACGTTGCTATTGAAGCATGAAAGCAGGCATAGACAATAAGTAAATGATTTTATCTCTCCCATATAAATTATATATAAATTATCATTTATAGAAATTTTATATAATACTTAATAGTGATCTTTAGACTTAAATGTTCTGTAAATGTACACCTAACCAAACGCAAACAAACCAGCTGCCGACTAGTCTATTCCAGCTCATAGTGACCCTGATCAACTATCTTGTTATCTGACCTTTCACATTTACAACAACAGAAAAAAATTTACTGACTATTTTGCCCATTAACAAGGAAACTAGACGAGAGAGGGAGGAGACGAAAGGCGAGGTTTGTGACGGAGCAAGGCCTTGCAGGCTGCCAGAGGTTCTTACGACGCTTATGACAAGGGTGTGGCGAAGGAGCAGGGCAGGGCCCGTGGCAAGCAAAGGGCGGGAAGGCAGTGCTCAGGAGGTGGGGTGGACAGCTGGCGAGGAGGAGCCTCAGGAGTCAGGCGGGGGTCTCAGAAGCCTCCTCTTGCAAAGAGGCCTCTCTGCCACCTCCACAGCCTCCGCCAGGCCTCGCCTGCCCTCAGGCTCCAGAGCTGCCTGCGGAGAGGCCCATATCAGGACCTGGCGGAGCTGGAAGAGAGAGAGAGGCGGGGATCTGCCGAGGCCTGGAGCGCAGTCAGGTAATGGCGGGCCTCTGTTGCTCCAGAGGTGACAGGCAACTCCTCATCATAACCATCACCACCCTTAGCCCCTACAGGCTCCACCGTGGTGGAGAAGGCATGGTAGGGCAGAGGGGCCAGCACCGCACATCCCAAGACATACCACGGGCGTCAGATGCATGGTAAGCAACCGGTGGAGACACCGGTGCCTAAGCTGGGGCACAGCCCCTACTTTGGCGTAACTCCAGTTTTTGCACAAAGATCTGGTGTTTGGAACCTAACCACGTCCATAAGTGAGGAGTGGATGTATATGCATTGGGAGCAAGTAATCTAATTTGCATCTTTCAATATGTGAATATATAGTATATGACCCAAATTGATTATTCTAGAACCTTTTCCTGTCATATTTACCTAAGTGAAAATTCTAGCATACAGGAAAAAGATTAAAGGATTCTGGATTATCCCACACACTGCTAGGATGTACTCAGGGGGAAAAAAAAAAAAAAGAAATTGTCTAAATTTCAGATTCAAGACCTTTAAAGTGTTGGTAATATTTAGCCTTGACCAAATTTCTAGCTTTTTATAATATTGCATAATCAAGTATGTGTACATTCTCTAGATTATAAAGTAACTTAAAAGTATAACATTTTTAATTTAATAAAGCCTTAGCAAATTAAAGCCCAAGAAAATTAGTTTACAATTAAGTTTGTTTTTCCCTGTGGTTTTACTTTACTCATTCATTTAATACATTTATTTTGGTTATGTTTGGTGTCGTAGACCCAGGATATTGTTTTTAAAAGAGACATAAAAAACTTTGCTCTTATAAGAAAGACAGACATTCATACAATAATTACACAGATTATTATTTAAATTATAACCATGGTTGTGTTTGAAACTATATTTGTAATGAAATTGTTGACTTTATGGATATACTAAAAATTAATAACTGTCTTTGGAGATGTAAGTACCCCATTAAAAAAAAAAAAAAAAACCTTGCCATTGGAGTTGATACCAACTCATAGCAACCCTACAGGACAGAGTGGGACTGCCCCACAGGGTTTCCAAGGACCAGCTGGTGGGATTGAACTGCCAACCTTTTAGTTAGCAGCCAAATTCTTAACCACTATGCCACCAAGGCTCCATATAGAAGGGTTCAAATCCATCTTGGAAGAAGTACAGCTAGAATGTTTCCTAAATGCGAGGATGGCAAGACTTCATCTCATATGCTTTGGACATGTTATCAGGACGGACCAGATCCTGGAGAAGGACAGCATTGAAAAGAGAGAGAGACAGCTCCACAAAAATAGTAGGAGACTTCAACACACCACTTTTGGTGAAGGACAGAACATCCAGAAAGCAGCTCAATAAAGACACAGTAGATCTAAATGCCACAGTCAACCAACTGGACCTCATAGACATCGCAGAACACTCCACCCAACAGCAGCCAAGTGTACTTTCTTTTCCAACACACATGGAACATTCTCCAGAATAGACCACATATTAAGCCATAAAGAAAGCCACTGAAGTATTACAAAGCATCTTTTCTGACCATAAAGCTATAAAAGTAGAAACCAATAACAGAAAAAGCAAGAAAAAAAAAATCAAACATATGGAAACTGAACCACACCTTGCTCAAAAACTACTGGATAATACAAGAAATTAAGGACAGAAGAAATTCATAAAATCAAATGAGATTAAAACAGATTCTACCAGAACCTTTTTTTTTCAATAATTTTTATTGTGCTTTAAGTGAAAGCTTACAAATCAAGTCAGTCTCTCACACAAAAATTTATGTACACCTTGATACATACTCCCAATTATTCGCCCCCTAATGAGACAGCCTACTCCCTCCCCCCACTCTCTCTTTTCTTGTCCATTTCACCAGCTTCTAACCCCCTCTACCTTCTCATCTCCCCTCCAGGCAGGAGATGCCAAAATAGTCTCAAGTGTCCACCTGATCTGAGAAGCTCACTTCTCACCAGCATCCCTCTCTAACCCATTGTCCAGTCCAATCCATGTCTGAAGAGTTGGCTTCTGGAATGGTTCCTGTCACAGGCCAACAGAAGGTCTGGGGGCTATGACCACCAGGGTCTTCTAGTCTCAGTCAGACCATTAAATCTGGTCTTATGAGAATTTGGGGTCTACATCCCACTGCTCTCCTGCTCCCTGAGGGGTTCTCTGCTGTGTTCCCTGTCAGGGCAGTCATTGGGTGTAGCCGGGCACCATCTAGTTCTTCTGGTCTCAGGATGATGTAGTCTCTGGTTCATGTGGCCCTTTTCTGTGTCTTGGCCTGGTAATTACCTTGTGTCCTTGGTTTTCTTCATTCTCCTTTGATCCAGGTGGGTTGAGACCAATTGATGCATCTTAGATGGCCTGTTGCTAGTGTTTAGGACCCCAGACTCCACTCTTCAAAGTGGGATGCAAAATGTTTTCTTAATAGATTTTATTATGCCAATTGACTTAGATGTCCCCTGAAACTATGGTCCCCAAACCCCTGCCCCTGCTACGTTGGCCTTGGAAGCATTCAGTTTATTCAGGAAACTTCTTTGCTTTTGGTTTAGTCCAGTTGTGCTGACCTCACCTGTATTGTGTGTTGTCTTTCCCTTCACCTAAAGTGGTTCTTATCTACTATCTAATTAGTGAATACCCCTCTCCTACTCTCCCTCCCCCCCGATAAAGGATGTTTTCTTTTCAGTTTAAACTATTTCTTGAGTTCTCATAATAGTGGTCTTATACAATATAATTTTTCCTTTTGCAACTGACTAATTTCACTCAGCATAACGCCTTCCAGGTTCCTCAATGTTACGAAGTGTTTCACAGATTCATCACTGTTCTTTATCGATGCATAGTATTCCATTGTGCGAATACACCATTATTTGTTTATCCATTCATCCATTGATGGGCACCTTGGTTGCTTCCAGCTTTTTGGTATTGTAAACAGTGCTGCAATAAACATGGGTGTGCATATATCTGTTCGTGTAAAGGTTTTTATTCCTCTAGGACATATTCTGAGGTTCCAACTCATAACGAGCTATGGGACAGAGTAGAACTGCCTCACAGAGTTTCCAAGGAGCGCCTGGCAGATTTGAACTGCCAATCTCTTGGTTAACAGCTGTAGCACTTAACCACTATGACACCAAGGTCTCTATGAGTCAGAATTGACTCTATGGCAGTGGGTTATATTCTGAGGAGTGGGATTGCTGGATCGTATGGTAGTTCTATTTCTAGCTTTTTAAGGAAACGTCAGATTGATTTCAAAAGTGGTTGTACCATTTTACATTCCCACCAGCAGTGTATAAGTGTTCCATTCTCTCCACAGTCTCTCCAACATTTATTATTTTGTGTTTTTTGGATTAATGCCAGCCTTGTTGGAGTGAGATGAAACCTCATTGTAGTTTTGATTTGCGTTTCCCTAATGGCTAATGATCGTGAACATTTCCTCATGTTTCTGTTACCTACCTGAATGTCTTCTTTAGTAAAGTGTCTGTTCATATCTTTTGCCCATTTTTTAATTGGGTCATTTATCTCCTTGTAGTTGAGTTTTTATTTTAGTTGAGTTTTTGAAACATCATGTAGATTTTAGAGATCAGGTGGTGATCAGAAATGTCATAGCTAAAAACTTTTTCCCAGTCTATAGGTAGTCTTTTTACTCTTTTGGTGAAGTCTTTGGACGAGCATAGGTGTTTGATTTTTAGGAGCTCCCAGTTATCTAGTTTTTCTTCTGCATTCTTAATAATGTATTGTATACTGCTTATGCCATGTATTAGGGCTCCTAAAGTTGTCCCTAAATTTTCTTCCACGATCTTTGTCATTTTAGATTTTATATTTAGGTCTTTGATCCATTTTGAGCTTGTTTTTGTGCATGGAGTGAGGTATGGGTCTTGTTTTATTTATTTGTTAAAAAGACTGTCTTTTCCCTGTTTAACTGTTTTGGGGCCTTTGTCAAATATCAACTGCTCATATGTGGATGGATTTATGTCTGGATTCTCAATTCTGTTCCATTGGTCTATGTATTTGTTGTTGTACCAGCACCAGGCTGTTTTGACTACTGTGGCAGTATAATAGGTTCCAAAACCAGGTAAAGTAAGGCCTCCAACTTTGTTCTTCTTTTTCAGTAATGCCTTACTTATCCGGGGCCACTTTCCCTTCCATATGAAGTTGGTGATTTGTTTCTCCAACTCATTAAAGAATGTCATTGGAATTTGGATCAGAATTGCATTCAATGTATAGGTTGCTTTTGGTAGAACAGACATTTTTTTTTTAATTAACTTTTATTGAGCTTCAAGTGAACGTTTATAAATCAAGTCAGACTGTCACATATAAGTTTATATACACCCTACTCTGTTCTCCCACTTGCTCTCCCCCTAATGAGTCAGCCCTTCCAGTCTCTCCTTTCGTGACAATTTTGCCAGCTTCCAACTCTGTCTATCCTCCCATCCCCCCTCCAGACAGGAGATGCCAACACAGTCTCAAGTGTCCACCTGATATCATTAGTTCACTCTTCATCAGCATCTCTCTCCTACCCACTGTCCAGTCCCTTTCATGTCTGCTGAGTTGTCTTCAGGAATGGTTCCTGTGCTGGGCCAACATAAGGTTGGGGGACCATGACCGCCGGGATTCCTCTAGTCTCAGTCAGACCATTAAGTATGGTCTTTTTGTGAGAATTTGACATTTTTGTAATGTTAAGTCTTCCCATCCGTGAGCAACGTATGTTTTTCCACTTATGTAGGTCTCTTTTGGTTTCTTGCAGAAGTGTATTGTAGTTTTCTTTGTGTAAGTCTTTTAGATCTCTGGTAAGATTTATTCCTAAGTATTTTATCTTTTTGGGGGCTACTGTAAATGGTATTGATTTGGTGATTTCCTCTTTGATGTTCAATTTGTTGGTGTAGAGGAATCCAACTGATTTTAGTATGTTTATCTTGTATCCCAATACTCTGCCAAACTCTTCTGTTAGCTTCAGTAGTTTTCTGGAGGATTCTTTAGGGTTTTCTGTGTACAAGATCATGTCATCTGCAAGTAGAGATACTTTTACTTCTTCCTTGCCAATCTGGATGCCCTTTATTCCTTGTCTCACCTAATTGCTCTGGCTAAGACCTCAAGCACAATGTCAAATGAAAGCAGTGATAAAGGGCATTCTTGTCCCGTTTCTGTTCTCAAGGGAAATGCTTTCAGGCTTTCTCCATTTAGGGTGATGTTGGCTGTTGGCTTTGTATAAATGTCCTTTATTATCTTGAGGAATTTTCCTTCTATTCCTATTTTGCTGAGAGTTTTTATCATGAAAGTGTGTTGAACTTTGTCAAATGCCTTTTCTGCATCAATTGATAAAATCATGTGATTCTTCTGTTTTATTTATGTGATGGATTACATTAATTGTTTTTCTAATGTTGAACCATCCCTGCATACCTGGCATCAATCCCACTTGGTCATAGTGAATTATTTTTTTGATATGTTGTTGAATTCTATGGGCTAGAATTCTGTTGAGGATTTTTGAATTTAAGTTAATGAGGGATATAGGTTTGTAATTTTCTTTTTTTATGGTGTCTTTACCTGGTTTTGGTATCAGGGGTATGCTGGCTTCATAGAATAAGTTTGGTAATATTCTGTCTTTTTCTATGCTCTGAAATACCTTTAGTAGTAATGGTGTTAACTCTTCTCTGAAAGTTTGGTAGAACTGTGCTGTGAAGCGGTCTAGACCAGGGCTTTTTGTTGTTGTTGGGAGTTTTTTGATTACCTTTTCAATCTCTTCTTTTGTTATGGGTCTATTTAGTTGTTCTACCTCTGTTTGTGTTAGTTTAGGTAGGTAGAGTGTTTCTAGGAAATCATCCATTTCTTCTAGGTTTTCAAATTTTTTAGAGTACAATTTTTCGTAGTAATCTGATATGATTCTTTTAATTTAATTGGGTCTGTTGTAATATTGCCCATCTAATTTCTTATTTGGGTAATTTGCTTCCTCTTCTGTTTTTCTTTTGTCAGTTTGGCCATTGGTTTATCAATTTTGTTGATTTTTTTTAAAAAACCAGCTTTTGCTCTTGTTAATTCTTTCAATTGTTTTTCTGTTTTCTATTTCGTTTAGTTCTGCTGTAATTTTTATTATTTTTCTTCTGGTGCCTGAGGGTTTCTTTTGTTGCTCTCTTTCTATTTGTTCAAGTTGTAGGGATAATTCTTTGATTTTGGCCCCTTCTTCGTTTTGGATGTGTGCATTTATTGATATACATTGACCTCTGAGAATTGCTTTTGCTGTGTCCCAAAGGCTCTGATAGGAAGTGTTTTCATTCTTATTAGATTCTCTGAATTTCTTTATTCCATCCTTAATGTCTTCTATAATCCAGTCTTTTTTGAGCAGGGTATTGTTCAGTTTCCAAGTGTTTAATTTATTTTCCCTGATTTTTCTCTTATTGATTTCCACTTTTATGGTCTTATGGTCAGAGAAGATGCTTTGTAATATTTCAATGTTTTGGATTCTGCTAAGGCTTACTTTATGACCTAATATGTGGCCTATTCTAGAGAATGTTCCATGTACATAAGAAAAGAAAGTATACTTGGTTGCTGTCCTGTCCTTCAGCGAAAGTGGTGTGTTGAAGTCTCCTACTATTATCGTGGAGCTGCCTGTCTCACTTTTGAATGCTGATAGTTTGTTTTATGTATCTTGCAGCCCTGTCAGTAGGTGCATAAATATTTCATATTTATTGGTATATGGTATATTGTCCCTTTAATCATTATATAGTGTCCTTCCTTATCCTTTAAGATGGATTTAACTTTAAAATCTATTTGTCAGAAGTTGTCAGAAATTAATATTGCCACTCCTGCTCTTATTTGATTGTTGTTTGATTGATATATTTTTTCCCATCCTTTGTGTTTTAGTTTGTTTCTGTCTCTATGTCTAAGGTGTGTCTCTTGTTGGCAGCATATAGACAGATCCTGTTTTTTAATCCATTCTGCCATTCTCTGTCTCTTTGTTAGTATATTTAGTCCATTTACATTCAGGGTAATTATGGATAGGTACGAATTTAGTGCTATCATTTTGATGTCTTTTTTTTGTGTGTTGTTGGCAGTTTCTTTTTCCCACTTAATTTTATGCGCTAAGTAGATTATATACTGTCCTTTCCTCAAATTTGTTGCTGTTGATTTTGTTTCTGCTGAGTGTCTATCTTTTTCTTGTATTTTATTTTGATGAGTAGAATAGTTTGTCTCCTTTGTGGTTACCTTATTATTTACCCCTATTTTTCTAAATTTAAACCTGACTTTTATTTCTTTTATCACTGTATCTTCTCCATATGGAAGATCTGTGATTACGTTTCTTAGCCCCTCTTTATTGTTTTAATGTTTTCTTCTTTTATATAATAACATTGTTGTTACCCTGTTTTGAGCTTTTTTTTTTTTTTAATCTTGCATTGTTTTTTTTTAATTTCCCTGTCTGGGTTGACTTCTGATTGCTCTGCCCAGTGTTCTAGTCTTGGGTTGATACCTGATATTATTGATTTTCCAACCAAAGAACTCCTTTTACTACTTCTTGTAGTTTTAGTTTGGTTTTTACAAATCACCTAAACTTCTGCTTGTCTGGAAGTGTCCCAGTTTCGCCTTCATACTGAAGAGTCAGTTTCACTGGATATATGATTCTTGACTGGCAATCCTTTTCCTTCAATTTTTTAAATATGTCATCCCATTGCCTTCTTGCCTGCATGGTTTCTGCCGAGTGGTCCAAGCTTATTCTTACTGGCTCTCCTTTGTAGGTGACTTTTTGTTTATCCCTAACTGCTCTTAAAATTCTTTATCTTTGGTTTTGGCAAGTTTGATTATAATATGTCTTCGTGACTTTCTTTTAAAATCTACCTCATGTGCAGTTCGATAAGCATCTTGGACAGATATCTTCTCATCTTTCATGATATCAGGGAAGTTTTCTGCCAACAAATCTTCAACAGTTTTCTCTGTTATCCCTCCCTTGTCTGGTACTCCAATCACTGATAGGTTATTTCTCTTGATAGAGTCCCACATGATTCTTAAGTTTTCTTGAATTTTTAAAATTCTTTTATCTGATTTTTCTTCAACTATATTAGTGTCAGGTGATTTATCTTCGAGTTCAGAAATTCTGGCTTCTACTTGCTCAATTCTGCTCCTCTGACTTTCTATTGAGTTGTCTACTTCTGTCATTTTATTGTTTGTCTTCTGAATTTTTGATTGCTGTCTGTCTATGGGTATTTCCAGCTTATTAAATTTTTCATTATGTTCCTGGATAATATTTCTAATTTCTTCAATTTCTTTATCTGTGTGTTCCTTGGCTTGTTCTGCATATTGCCTCATTTCCTTCCTGATGTCTTGAAGGGTTCTGTATATTAATCTTTTGTATTGTGCTTCTCGGAAACCCTGGTGGCATAGCGGTTAAGTGCTACAGCTACTAACCAAAGGGACGGCAGTTTGAATCCAACAGGTGCCCCTTGGAAACTGTATGGAGCAGTTCTACTCTGTCTTATAGGGTCGCTATAAGTCGGAATCGACTCGACGGCAGTGGGTTTTTGGTATTGTGCCTCTGATAATTCCAGGAACGCACTTTCATCTAGAAGATCCCTGGATTCTTTGTTTTGAGAGCCTGTTGAGGTGATCATGGTCTGTTTCTTTATGTGACTTGATATCGACTGTTGTCTCTGAGCCATCTCTAAGTTATTGTATTAGTTTATGCTTGCTTACTGTGTCATAGATGCTTGCTTTGTTTTGTTTTGATATGCCTAAGTTGGTTGCTTGAGTGAGCTAGCTTGACCGTTTTTGCCTTTGGAGCTCTGATGTCCTGTCCCCAGATGGCTAGAGCTGTTATCAGTTATATCAGTCTAGGAGTCCATTCTCTTTTCTTGTATGAATTCAGCTCAGGTTTCCAGGTAGCTGATCATCAAGTGTGTGGTACAGGCTCTATCCTACAGTCTTAGAGGGGCAGGGGTGATCGGTGTATGTACCGGTATCCGATTGCAGCAGGGGTTCACGCTCTGAACAATGCAGTGGACTGAGAACCGACCCCCAAGTGTCTCTGAGGAAAATGTGTCCCTCTTCCCTGGAGCGTGTAGGTGGGTGGGTTCTGCAGAGGGACCATGGACACCCAAAGTTTTTGGTTGTAAGGACTGGGAGGTACCAGTTATCCTTGGACCCCTGTCGTGGGTAGCTGGATGACCTGAGAGGGCTATCAGTCCTTAGGCCCCTGATCTGGGTAGGTAAGGAACCTGTTTAATAGGCAAATTAATGTCAAATATCAAGTACCCACCTCTCCACTGCACAGCTGAAACAGTTGGAGTCTGCCAACAAGGGCCTATTCTCCAGAAATAGACCCACACAGGTCTATGCAGAGTGGAATGGTGCTCAAAGTCCATGGACCATTTATGCCTGGAGAGAAGCCACTTCTATCCTGAGCTCCCCTGGTTAGTGGAGCTGGCAAATTATCTTTTCCCCCAATTGCAGTTTTTTTCCTTCTTCAAGGCGGGGAGGATGACTCTAGGTGCTCAACAGTGCCTATCTCAGGCCCAGGGAATTCAGCCGCTTAAGCTGGCTTGGAGGCGGGGGCACGGTAAAATATATGCAAGTACTTATGTTTTGTTGAGAGCGCCATTCTTCTTTGGTTCCAGGGGTGTGAGTAGGCTGTGTGTCTGGCCTGAGGAAACTACAGCCAAACGCTGGTATCAGCCTCCTGTCACCACTCCTGGAATGGTGCCTGAGGGCTCCTTGTGATTCAGGCCCAGTAACCCCTCACAGCTTCTGAACTGACTCTTCCTCCCCTGCCCCTCTGTTCATTTTCTAAGCTTGCTTTTGATGCTCAGGCCTCCTAACTTGTCATAAATATACTCATTTCACCTGTTTTTTTTGGTCTTTGTCATAAAGAGGGCTCGCTGGAAGCGTCTGTCTATTCCACCATCTTGGCTTTGCCTCCAAAACTCTGTTTACCTATTTTTTATTGACTATGTAAAGGCATTTGACTTGTGGATCAGAGGACTTCCAAAGAAGGATAAGACTGGGAAAAATGGGTATTCCAGAACACTTATTTGTGCTCATGAGGGACTCGTACATAGACTAAGTAACAGTTGTTCAAATAGAACAGGGGATAGTGCACAGTTTAAAGGCAGAAAAGTTGTGTGTTAGAATTGTATACTTTCACCATGCTATTCAATCTGTATGGTAAGCAAGTAATCTGAGAAACTGGACTATATGAAAAAGAACACAGCATCAAGATTGGAGGAAGACTCATTAGCAACCTGCAATATGCAGATGACACAACCTTGCTAGCTGAAAGGGAAGAGAACTTGAAGCACTTATTGATAAGGAACAAAGACTTCACCTTTCATTATGGATTACACTTCAACATAAAGAAAAAAAAAAAAAGCCTCACAACTGGATCCATAAGCAACCTCATGATAAATGAATAAAATATTGAAGTTGTCAAGGATTTCTTTTTATGTGGATTCACTATCAACGTCCATGCAAGCAGCAGCCAAGAAATCAAAAGACGTATTGCATTTGGGAAATCTGCTGCCAAAAAAAAAAAAAAAAAAACCTTCGAAGTTTTAAAAAGCAAAGATATCACTTTGAGGACTAAGGTGTGCCTGACCCAAGCCATGATATTTTGAATCGTGTAGTAATATGCGTGTGAAAGATGGACAATGAAGAGGACAGAAAAAGAATTAATGCTTTTGTGTAATGGTGTTGGTGACGAATATTGAATATACCATGGACTGCCAGAAGAACAACCAAGTCTGTGTTAAAGAAATACAACCATAGTTCTCTTTGGAAGCAAGGATGGTGAGTCTTCATCTCATGTACTTTGGATATGTTATCAGGAGGGACCAGTCCCTAGAGAAGGGCATCAGGCTCGGTAACGTAAAGGGTCAGCAAAAAAGAGGAAGACCCTCAAGGAGATGAATTGACACAGTGGCTGCAACAATGGGTTCAAACACAGGAACAATTGTGAGGATGTTGCTGAACCAGGCAGTGTTTCCTTCTGTCGTAGATAGGGTTGCTAGGGGTTGGAACTGATTCAGAGGCACCTAACAACAACACAGCATGTCAAGTCAATGACACTAGTAGTCCAATTCAGTCCCTTATAGATACAAGTCTTAACATCAAACAGGTTTCTTTCAGTCTGTCTATGGGAGACAAAGAACGTGGGATAATATCCTCCAGATAATATGCAAGAATAAGTTGCAAATGCAGAGAAACTTCAAAACATTTAACCCAATAGAAACCTGTTCACTTCTCAATTTTTTCTCAATATTTCTGGTTACATCGATGAGGAAAGGGATGTATTTAATACAGTAACACATTCTAAACATCAAAAATGTATAATCAGTGCAGAATTAGAGCCTTCTGCATTTATTAAAAATAGCATCACTTATATTTATGTGTAAATGCCACTTACTACACGTGGCTTTTTTCCCAGTGATTACTGTGAAATACTAATTAATATAATTTGTTTTATATTAGTAAAAAACATTGTTTTCCAGAAAAAACGAAATAGATGTTTAAGAGTCAAAGTGATAAATACATATGACACAAAATACTGACATTTGAGAAACTTAGTCTCTAGAAGATTACCCTGGATTTCATGGAAAATGCACAGCCTTAGTGTAAGAATTCTAAAATTTAACTTTAAATATGTGACATAATGCTTGGTAGAGTAGAAGGTCAGCAAAAAAGAGGAAGACCCTCAACAAGATGGATTGACACAGTGGCTGCAACAATGGGCTCGAGCATAACAACTGTTGCAATGATGGTACCTGACAACAACAACACAATGTTTTTGTTGTAAGCTGTTGAATTGATTCCAACTCATATTATCTGTATAGGACAGGGTAGAACTGCCTTACAGGGTTTCTTAGGCTGTAATTTTTTATTGGATGAGATCTCCAGATCTTTTCTCCAGCAGAGTGGCTGGTGAGTTCGGACTGCCCACCTTTCAGTTAGCAGCCAAACACTTTAACCATCGTGCCAACAAGGCTGTTTTTAAGTATAAAAAAATCATAAAAAATAGAACGGTACATTTTTAATAAAGAAAATAATTCTGTTGGAAGGCTTTTGGGGAAGATATTGGAAAGGCATTTTCTAACTTGGGTGACTCTGTGGATGGTATTTACTATGTAGGTATCTACTTTTTTGGAAAATAGACACTTGAAGAGTGTTAAATCATTGGTACAGTCTGGAATATTCGGTTTGTCAGATGCCTTTGGGATTAGTTTTGTGAAAACTTCCTCCAAAAAAAAAAGTGATTTTCCATTGAACTACATATATCAAGATTAAATAATACATAAATATATATATATAAATAATATATATGTGTATTACAGATTTGAGAGCATTTTTTCACATCAAAATGTGAAGGAAGAGAAAAGATACATTGTTCACCTCTCCTATCGCTCCAATAGGGAAGTAAAATCTCCTTTGCACTGATTTTAACTGATCAGCCTTGATATGGAATGAGACAGGGGCCACCTGGATAATGTCAGCAGTACTGTCCTGATTTCAGGCCCAAATGAAGGAATCAAAGGAACTCAGCCTGCGCAACGAGGGTAAGCGTGCCAGATGTGAGGCTAATGTGATAACGGCGGGAAGCAGGCTCTGAAGCTGGAATAAGCTTGTTAAGCTGGGCTCAAATCTATGAAAAACAAGATTCCGGAAGTTCTCAGGAAAAAGCAATCTTTGTAAGCTTTAGCTCCCTCAGGAGAAAGTATGGGATCAAACTGCTCATGTTTCATGTATATAGAAATACTTGTTTTTAATAATAAAATATAGGAGATTTTGAAATATCACTTCACTTGAATTTCACTTTGAATTTTTAGCTGTATCATATTTGTGCCTTTATTTGCCCCTCATATATTTTCTTCTTTATCATCATTTATTATAGTGGGAATGGTTAAAATATGGGAATGGTTAAAATATGTAGTAATAGTGACTATTGCACTTATAGTTTATTATATTTAAATTAAATATGTTACTTTATCTTCTTTAAATTTTCACATTAGTTTACTTATAAAATATATCCTTCTTACATTTTATATTAAAATTTGTATTTCATTAGTTATGGCCGGCTTTTTTTTTTGTATCCTCCACAAGATATGCTATAAAGAAGGCTTAATTTATGAAATACTTTCTTAATTTCATATTTTTATTATTCTCTTTGGAGTATAGATGAACCAATAAGCAAACATTTAGTTAGCTTCTCTTAGGCTTCCTGATTATTTATAAATGTGAGAAAGCATCCTAGGTTGATAGTAGCTTGGTAGGACTCTCTCATAATTAGAGCATGTATTCCCTTCAAAATGAGATTCAAGTGCATTGTTTAGTCCCTTGCTTTCTTCTATTTATAATATATTGAGCTCATTTTGATTCGATATTTTTTTATTGGGAGGTCCTGTGCTAGTCAATATACAATGGCAAATAAAATAAACTTGCTGTCCACTTTGTTGGTTCTTACAAAATAGTGATTTTATACCTAAGTGCAGTAAAAAATATTTTATATGTAAGTGCAGTAAAAAAAAAAAAAAACTGTAAAACAGTATATAAATTATTCAATCTACACAGGCATTAAGGATTTTATGTTAAAATTTGTATTTCATTGGTTAGAGCTAACTTTTTTTTTTTCTCCACAAGATATGCTACGGATTTTAAATCATCATTGTAAAGCATATTGGAGAAATCTTCATTTCATCTCTCAAAATAATAAAATGCAGGCAATTTTCATTCGATTTACCCACAGAAAAAGTGCAAAAGTCAAAATGATTTCAGTGATTTGGAGAAATTATGCATAAATTTGCTGGGGGAACCTGTAGTTCTGTCATGAATGTGATTAAAAATTAGATTAAGCATTTTTTTTTATATTTCATGAAAGTTTTGACATAGGCCCAAGATGTTAAATAAACAGATTTGATTTTTTATTCATTTATGTCTATAGGAGTTATTCAAATAAATAAATAAAAAATAACAGAAAAAATGTATTTTACATTATGGATTCTCTAAAAACATTAATTTTAGTGAAAGACATCAAGTAAATGATTTTTTATTTCTTTCTTGCACCTCAGCCATCAAATTATGTTTTCTTTTTGAGTTTTCCTGAAGACATCTTTTCTTGAGTATACTAGTCGATGTGCTTAGGCGAGTTGGGACAATGTATCTGTCTCTATATGAACATCTATATTTTACACTTTGAGCTTTAAGTTTACATCTGAATCTACAGATTAATCTCTAACTAAAAGCAGTATGGGGGTGGGGGGTGGTTTCCAACAGGTTTATGGACCCAGACAGATAATACTCAAAAGAAGAATTTCACCACTTATTGGGTATTTGCCTCTGGACAGGTAAAAATTTTCTCTGCACCTCAGTTTTCTCATCTGTAGAATAGAGATAATAAAAATACCTATTCCTTAAAACTGTTAGGAAAATTAAATGTGAATATACATACATAAGGAGCCTTGCTGGTACAATGGTTAAGCACTGTGGAAAGGTCGGCAGTTCAAACCCACCAATGGCTCCGTGAGAGAAAAGACTTGGTAATCGGCTCCCAAAAGACTAAAACAAAAAAAACAAACCCAATACCATCCAGTAGATTTTAACTCATAATGATCCTACAGGACAGGGTAGAACTGCCCCAACAGGGTTTCCAAGGCTGTAATCTTTACTGAAGCAGAGAAGCAGACTGCACATCTCTTTTTCTGGGAAGTGACAGGTTATTTCGAACCACTGACCTTTCAGTTAGTAGTCAAACACTTTAACCACTGCACCACCAGGGCTCCACATAAAGATTACAGCCTATGCAAACCCTTATGGGGCATATTCTACACTATCATATAGGGTTACTGTAGGTCAGAATCCACTCATTGGCACACAACAACATACATATATATGCATGTGCTTGTGTGTGTAGTTAAATGCTTAGAAAGGTGTCTGGCAAAAGCAATCAATATGTAATCATTAGTAACCTCTATCAACGTATCATTCTAGCTGTCTAATTATATCATATCCAAATGTATTATATAACTTATTCATTCTAATATGCTTTTGGTGGAACGCTAGTGAGTGGGAGCCTGACAGATGACTATGATCTATTTCAACTTCTCTGAATGGCGTTTGAGTCAAACCACTGCCTTAAGGATATAACACTGAACCTTCCTTATTTGGCTCCCTCATACACAGGGCTCCACAAGCAGTATGCATTGCATACCAAAAACTGTATTAAGGAAAATATGAACACAAACTATACTGTTATAACAATGATCAAGTGTTTCCTTCTGAAATTACTCTGACTTCTCACTCTCATTTTCACAAACATGTAATAATTTTCTGAGAGCATTTTTCCATGCTTCTCAATTAAAAAGAAAACAATCTCAATTAACACAAATAATTAATATTATTCTTAGATACAGTCTACCGAAGAAGAATAAAAAAAGTAACTGAGAAGTGCATTGGAGTATAAGGATTAATAAATGAATCATTAACAAATATTTAATGCTTGTCCACTGAGAAGTGCTTTCAAGATTGGAGAACACATGTACATCCATTAGAAATAAAAGAATATGCAAAAAGCAAGCACTAATTCACTGGCAGAATTTTATTTTGGCAATTGTGCATATACAATATTGCTCTGCTCCCTCCCACTTAACTCCAGCTATTTAACCTTATTTTCCAACACCTGGTTTTCATTTTTCTATCAATTCATTTATTTATTGATTGAATCATTTTCACTCCCTGGCTTCTGGACATCTTTCTTCATCACTATTAATTTGCCCTGGTCTAGCCTTCCTACTCAACTGCAGTCTTAAGATTGCGCCTGCCTCCAAGATCATCCACTATTCAGTACAGGGCGATTTCAGTTTTTGGCCCACCACTGGACTGAATGCCCACTGTATTCTTCTCTATCTCTTTTTCTGGAACAACCCATTGCAACACTATTCTTCAATCTTAAGCCTGCCCATGCTCATTATCTACTTGGTTTCTTTCGGCTGGAGTGACCTATTTCACTTATTTGTACTGAGACACATAGCATCCAGCTAGCTGCATTGATAAATAAAATAAATTGTGTAAACATAGCACAAAGTGAACTTCTGTTTACGTTAAGATAGACCCTGAGGACTAAGATAACTCACCTCAATTTAAACCAAACACCAGTTACCCTGGAGTCAATTCTGACTCATGACTATACCATGCGTGTTACAGTAGAACTGAGCTCCATAGGGTTTTCAATAGCTGATTTTTTGGAGGTAGATTGCCAGACCTTTCTTCTGAGGAGCCTCTGGGTAGATTAGAACTGCCAAACTTTTAGTTAGTAGCCCAGGGTATTGACCATTTACACTATCCAGGACTCCCAGCTCAATTTAAAGCAGTTTAAGAGTCAGTGGGCCGATGGTCCTGGGCTTCTCTACCCTGACGTATTTCTCACGTTATGTTGCTGCTGATATCGTAGATAGTGGGGTGTTTAATGATGAAAGGGAGGGGACTGTAGAGTTTCAATCACTACAACCTCATCTATTCTTGATCTAGTATTTATCCTTTTTACTCTTTGCTTGTTGAAAAATAAACTTCTAAGTAAGCTCAAATGAGTGTGTCATCATTTTCACAAATCCTCAGATCTGGACTTTTGTTGGGGGTCTTGACTATTTCATGCACTTCTAACCATGATGTTATGTTGGTCAGCCTTACCCTCTAAGGAATTTATTACTGAAATGAGGTGATAAGATTTATATTCATAACAATAAACTTATATGATTGGATAAAAGTACCATCTTTCATATCTCCAACTATTTAAATACATTTTTCACAATAGTCTGAGGGCAGAATCATTTTTAATAAAGAAATACACTGACAGAAATTGTAATTTGAGATTTTCTTCCTAATAAGAAACAAAACCAGGTCACCACCCTACTGTAAAAATGGTGTGATGAGGGTGGTGTCTGACCTACTCTAACTTCACATGGGGGAAGGAGAATCAAGGTCCACAACCCAAGGCTGATTCCTCTGAGCCAGAGGTCAGACATGCTTCTACTTTCTACCATCCTTTCCAATTCTGACACCAACCTTCCCTGCCATGGCACTCTCTACTTCTCTGCTGAGTTCGATAATTCGTTGCCATGGCCACATAGAGCTCACAGGCAATACTCATGATTATGGGGTTTATTAGGGAAGTAACGGTTACAATTCAGGTTCAGGAACACTCAGAATACAGTTCTTCCATCACGACAGCCTCTTCCCAGCTGTGCTCGAAGGCACACCTCTCTCTGGCACTACACCTCTGCCCATAGACTTTCAGCTTTCTCTCTCCGTGGGATGGGAAGCCTACCACACTGTCTTCTGTTGCCAAGTCCCTGCTGCCTGGTCTCTACCACTGCTTCTTGCTGCCTTTAGTGTTACATCTCTCTCTTCCTCTATCTCCTGGTTCTAGGAGCTTCTCGGCATAGAAATTCTGGGTCTAAAGGACATGCTGGCTCCTGGCTGTTCTTCCTTAGAATATGGGATCTTTTCTTTCCCACCTCTGAGATGGATTATTTCAAGGCCAGCAGAATGGCAAAACTGGCCAATCCCTTTGGTGGGCCACAATTACCCTATCACACAGTCCTGCCCAGTCACTTGGGTGGGAGTTATAAGAGCATGGCTAGAAAAGCCGCACAGAAATGATCCATCACACTACACCTACAGTTTCTGGATCTAATGAAGTATTTTGGCATGGATTTGAAATAGAATTTACCAACCTGGACACATTGGGCAAATTGCTTTATGTCACTGAACCTTGGTTTCTCAGGCTGAAAATATAGCTAAAAACAAGTAGCTGTAAAGGATGTTTAGGAGATCAAATAAAGATGACTTAAATGTAAATCACCTCAATTAATACCTATCACAGTTGTTGTGGAATTAAATATCACATCCTTCATTCTCTTTGGAAATAATTTTTAGTGTTTTTTTTTTTTTTTTTTTTAGCTTAGTGAAGTTTTTTTCTAACAGGTGAAAATGTGCATTTTAGAATTCAAAGTCTATGCCTGCCTTATTCACCTTTGTATTTTCTGACATGAGGTCAAGCATGTATGAGGCAAACAATACATGTTCGTTGAAAGGGAAAGTAAACTGGTGATGCAGTTGTCAGTCTCTTGGAGGCACAGAAGACAGATAAAATTTTACTGGATGAGCAATAACACTTTGTATATCAAAAATAAATTTATATTTATTTTTTCAAATTAGTTTCCCATCTGTGAGGTCACTGCTCCCTTTTATTCTTCTGTTCTTTTTCTCCCTAGTGCCATAATAAAACTGACACAAGGTTGGCACACACAGAGGCCGTTTATTAAACTACTATTTTTAATCTTGACATAATCAGGAAAAGAGTTTCCCCTGTGCTTTACTTCCTCTACCATGGCATACCAGTCAGTTTGGTGAAATGTACCTCAGGGTGTCAATTTGCAGCTGAAGAGAAACAAGTGCTCAAAGGAATCTGAACAACTTTTTCCCCTCTGTATTTGAGTTTATCTCTATCAATACAGGCTCTCCCTTATGAACTCTCTCGGACTCTCTTTCTTGACATACTACTTCAATTCCATTCTTCTCCTTCTTTTGTGGAACTAATTTTAATAAAACATATAGTTTAACTTCATCATGTGCTCATAAAAATACACTATTAATCATTGGGAAGGCATTTATAATTGACTCCAATTTTTTTTTACTTGAAAAATGAGACTTTATAGAATTTGCTTTTTGCTATAGTTAACAAAGTATTTTTCAAGAAATAAATATAAAAACCTATTCCTGAAAAACCTTAATGACTCTACTTTTTCTCATGTTCTAATGAATTATGCCTACTATGTTGTTCAGAGAAATACAGAGCCATAAATACATTTTCAAATATGTATTTTATATATGTGGATTCAAACTATATTAATACGATAAGACAAATTACACTGGATATTAGTAAAATTGTATTTATTACTATAATTGTGTATAGCAGATTAATTACTGTTGTAGTTGATATCATGGATAGAATAATAGAGTTTCAAAAAATCATCTAGCTCACAATTAATCAGATGGTTTTAGCCAAGAAAACTCTTCACATTTTCATAAAGTGTAAACACACACACATACACACACAGTGGTAAATCTATCAAATCTTTTCCTTTTAACTTTCTATTAGGACTACTACATGGGTCATCTCAAACAGAAGTGATCATCTTTCTATAAGATATGATCATTAGTTATGATCACCAGAATCTTAACTAGGAATGTAATTTGGAGTCCAAATGACTCAGATTTGTAATAGGACTGATATACAAACAGCAGAAAATAACTACTACCTTTGCCTGTAGTATATTAGTTGAGACTTTCTGTATAGTCCTCAAATGCTGTACAACTATTAAATATTGATTAAAAATATTGATTAGTTACATGCAATAAATTTAACTTTTCTTGAAAGTGTGCTCAGAAATTATATCTGCTAATGTCATTGTTGTTGTTTGCCATTAAGTTGATTCCAACTCACAGTGACCATATAGGTCTGAGTAGAACTGCCCTATAGGATTTTCTAGGCTGTAATCTTTATGGAAGCAGTTTGCCAGATCTTTTCTCCTGTAGTGCCAGTCTTGGGTTTGAACCTCTGACCTTTCGATTAGCTTCTGAGCACTTAACCATTGTGCCACCAGGGCTCCTTATACTGCTATAAATTCCTGAAAATGATTTCTCTATTTATATTCTTTTAAAGGAGGGAAATATGTTACTCAAGACTGAATACAGGCAAAAATAGAACAACGTTTTGGTTGAATGCACACCAAAACATTTTTTCCAAAATATACAAAACCACTGACACCATGCAATATTGAGTAATCCTTCTGGCTTCAAGCATCAAGGATTTGGACATTGAAAGCTTTTATGCTTACTTAAATATGGTCTACTTTTGCATGGTACGTTTGGATTATGAACCTGACTGAATCTGGTTTTGCCTTGGAAGGAACGTGGAATACGCTTAAAATCAATCTCCAGCACCCTTGATGACAGTGAAGATAAATGGAAGATCTTTGTATGTTAAAATAATTCTCTTTTCAATTTTTAAAATAATGTGACATTTCCCATTTCTAACAATATCTAACATGAGATTGGTAGTATAGTGTTTAAGTGCTACTGCTGCTAACCAAAAGGTCAGCAGTTGAATTCCGCCAGGTGCTCCTTGGAAACTGTATGGAGCAGTTCTACTCTGTCCTGTAGGGTCACTATGAGTTGGAATCGACTTGACGGCAGTGGGTTTGGTTTGTTTGGTTATCTGAAAAAAAAAAAAAAGAATCCTTGGGTGGTGCAAATGGTTAGGTGCTCAACTATTAGGGAAAAGGTTAGTGATTTATACCCAACCAGAGGCACCTGAGAAAACAGACCTGATGATCTGCTTCCAAAAGGTCACAGTCTTTGTACCAGGAACAAAGTTCCCTGTGACTTTTTGATTACATAATCATAATTACACTCATTTTCATTGCTGAATATCTGCAAGAACATGCTTTGACAGTAACCATACTACACACCTGCCTGTGTATTGTCTACATTGCTATATGCCCATAAAAGTATATTCATAAGGTAGGAGACCAATAAAGATTCAATGTATCAGTCTTCTAAACTCATCTCAAGGATTAACAAGTTCAGAAGTCCTTGTGACATTGGTATCATTTTTGATAAACCGCTATGAGAATCTTTTTTAAAATCTCATAAAAAACGTTTCTGAGTCTTTTCTGTGTGTGAGAAACTGGTTTTGGAAGACAGCTCCTGTCCACACGATCTGCCTGCCAGGAGGATACTGACTTCTGAACCCAAGACACCCTCAAATAATACTTCATTTAGACTATCAGCCAATTCCTTGTGGGTTCATCAGCTGATAAACTTCATTTTCTCCTGATAGAATCCTGGCTTATGTAGTATCATCCTTGTATGTGTCCTTCTAAATGGCATAATTTCAAGGTCAATTATATATTACAGTGACCACAATGGAGAAATTTCAACATATGCAAGATTTTTCATAAGAAACCCCCTTTGACACCCCCTAAAAACAAAACAAAACAAAAAAACACTACTGGTATTTTAATTGATTTCATTCTTCTAAGTCAAACTTTTCCGTTGCAACATCAGCCCTGCAAAGACTGTTTTAACTATGACTTAATATAACGGCCTTGATTATTAGGTTATTGGATAAAAGGAGATTGGAACACCCAGAGGTTTTAAACAAGATTATAAAAGTCTGTAAATACTTGTTTTAATAATACCAAAAAAAACCCCAAACCCATTGTCGTCGAGTTGATTCTGACTCATAGCAGCCCTACGGGACAGAGTAGAACTGGCCCACAGAGTTTCCAAGGAGCGCCTGGTGGATTCAAACTGCTGGCCTTTTGGTTAGCTGTAGCCCTTAACCACTACGTCACCAGGGTTTCCTTTAATAATACAGAAGTTTGTAAATTCAGTGGAAAAAAGTCCACATAACATCTGTAAAAATAAATGACTTTTTGTACAAATTAGAGTGAGTTAATAGTATTAGTTTGAAAAGAAATGTTTTTTCCCTAATTTTATTATAGTTTAATAATAAATTTTTTATAAGGCTAAAATTTATTTTCTCACATTTTAAACTTTTTAATTCCTGCATTGTAAATTAACAGTGTTCACATATATTAATTAATATTACAAATATATAAAGCTGTTTTGAACCAAAAAGAATTGCAGTGATAGATGTATTTTTCAGATGTCTAGTCTTGTGAAACTATTAAAATACTGTAACAAAGATTTAATATGTCAATTTAAATTGTATGTCCACATCCTTAGCTAAATTTAAGGCCTAAACTAACATTACATTGATTTAATTGATAAATAATCTTAAATTATTTTAAAATAATTATAATATGTCTGCTTGTATTCAACACAATATAGAGTAGTCATAAATTAGGCTGAAAAAGATGGGAAATGCTTCTGCATTATGCTAATGTATATTCTCATTTTGAGGAATGCAGCAGCATGCTTATGCAACAGTCACCATTGTGATTTTGTTTATGAAGCAAAATGAAAGTATAATTTGTCCTAAAGTAAGAAGTATTCAATAGCTCCAGAATAAAAGATAATAAAACAGAAAACTGGAACTACAATATAAGTGTAGAATGCCCGGCAAGAAATGAACTTTATTTGTCTAAGATTATCATACCTAAGGAAGACCATAAGAAGAACTGATTTCTTTGAATTATGGTATTAGTGAAGAATATTGAATACACCATGGACTGCCAGAAAAATGAACAAGTCTGTCTTGGAAGAACTACACCCAGATTGCTCCTTAGAAGCAAGAATGATGACACTTTGTCTCACATACTTTGGACATCTTATCAGAAGGTACCAGTCCCTAGAGAAGGACATCACGCTTGGTAAGGTAGAGGGTCAGGGAGAAAGAGGAAGACCCTCAACAAAATCGATGGACACAGTGACTGTAAAAATGTTTCAAGCATAGCAACAATTGTGAGGATGGTCCAAGACATGGCAGTGTTTCCTTCTGTTGTATATAGAGTTGCCATGAGTTGGAACCAACTCAATGGCACCTAACAACAACAACAATAATACCTACAAAAATGTGATAGGAACCATTCCCAAAGCCAACTCTTCAGACATGGATTGGACTGGACAATGGGCTGGAGAGGGATGCTGGTGAGGAGTGAGCGTCTTGGATCAGGTGGACACTTGAGACTATGTTGGCATCTCCTGCCTGAAGGGGAGATGAGAGGGTGGAGGGGGTTAGAAGCCGGTGAAATGGACATGAAAAGAGAGAGAGTAGGGAGAGAGCGGGCTGTCTCATTGGGGAAGGTTAATTGGGAGTGTGTAGCAAGGTGTATATGGGTTTTTGTGTGAGAGACTGACTTGATTTGTAAACTTTCACTTAAAGTACAATAAAAATTATTTTTAAAAAAATGTGATAGGAGCTGCCTGTTTAGTCTCTTGTATCTACTTGACCTAAGAAGCACACTCTTCACGAGTATCACATAGTCGGAGTCCAGTCTAATCTTTCTCAGAAGTGTTGGCTTCGGGAATGGTTTTATTTCTGGATTAACAGAGAGTCCAGGGACCATGTCTTCTGAGGTTCCTCCAGTCTCAGTCAGACCCATTAAGCCTGGGCTTTTTACTAGAATTTGAGTTCTGCACCCCACTTTTCTCCAGCTCTGTCAGGGACTCTCTGTTTTGTTCCCTGTCAGGGCTGTCATTGGTGGTAGCTGAGCACTACCTAGTTCTCTGGTCTCAGGCTGCTGGAGACTGGCCCTGTCTGTCTCTTGGGGTAGTATTTTCCTTGTGTCTTTGATGGTCTTCACTCTCCTTTGCTCCAAGTGGGTTGGGACCAATTGATGCATCTTAGATGGCCATGCACAAGCTTTTAAGACCCCAGACGCCACTCACCAAAGTGGGATGCTGAACATTTTCTTAATGCACTTTTTTATGCCAGTTGACCTAGATGTCCTCCAAAACCATGGTCCCCAGACCCCCACCCCTGCTACTCTGTCACTCCAAGTGTTTGGTTGTGTTCAGGAGACTTGTTAGCTTTTGGTTTAGTCGAGTTGTGCTGACTTCCCTGTATTGTGTGTTGTCCTTCCCTTCACCTAAGATAATTCGTGTCTACCATCTAGTTAGTGAATTCCCCTCTCTCTCCCTCTCCACCCTCGTTAACTATCAAAGAATGTTTTCTTCTGTGTTTAAATCTTTTCTTGAGTTCTTATAATAGTGGTCTCATACAATATTTGTCCTTCTGTGACTAATTTCACTCAGCATAATGCTTTCCAGGTTCATCCATGTTATGAGATGTTTCCCAGATTCATCATTGTTATCATTGCATAGTATTTCACTGTGTGAATATACCATAATTTGTTTATCCATTTGTCCATTGTTGGGTGCTTAGGTTGTTTCCATCTTTATGCTGTTGTAAACATTGCTGAAGTGAACATGGGTGTTCATATATCTACCTATTCATGTGATGGCTCTCCTTTCTCTAGGTTATATTCTAAGGGGTGAGATTGCTCGATCATATGGTACTTCTATTTCTAGATTTTTAAAGAAGTGACAAATTGATTTCCAAAGTGGTTGTACCATTTTACATTCCCACCAGCAGTGTATAAGTGTTCCAGTCTCTTCACAATGTTTCCAGTATTTATTATTTTGTGTTTTTTGGATTAATTCAAGCCTTGTTGGGGTGAGATGGTATCTCATTGTAGTTTTGATTTGCATTTCTCTAATGGCTAATGATTGTGAGCATTTCCTCATGTATCTGTTAGCCGCCTGAGTGTCTTCTTTGGTGAAGTGCCTTTGCTCATTTTTTAATTTTTTAATTGGGTTATTTTTCTTTTCATTGCTGAAGTTTTGCAATATCTTGTAGATTTTATAGATTAGACTCTGATTGGATAGGTCACAGCCAAAAATTTTTTCCCAGTAGGTTGTCTTTTTACCCTTTGGTGAAGTCTTTTGACGAACATAAGTGTTTGATTTTTAGGAGCTCCCAGTCTAGTTTCTTTTCTGGTGTTTGTGCATTGTTAGCTATGTTTTATATTCTGTTTATGCCATGTATTAGGGCTTCTAGCATTGTTCCTATTTTTTTTTTTTCCAAGATCTTTGTCGTTTTAGATTTTATGTTTAGATCTTTGATCAATTTTAAGTTTTTGTGCATGGCGTGAGGTATGGGTCTTGTTTCATTTTTTTGCAGATGGATATCCAGTTATGCCAGCACCATTTGTTAAAGAGACTGTCTTTTTCCCATTTAACGGACTTTGGGCCTTTGTCAAACATCAATTGCTCATATGTGGATGGATTTATGTCTGAATTCTCAATTCTGTTCCATTGGTCCGTGTATCTGTTGTTGTACCAGTACCAGGCTGTTTTGACTACCATGGCGGTATAATAGGTTCTAAAATCAGGTAATGTGGGGCCTCCCACTTTGTTCTTCTTCAGTAATGCTTTACTTATCCAGGTCCTGTTCTCTTTCCATTTGAAGTTGGTGATTTGTTTCTCCATCTCATTAAAAAATGCCATTGGAATTTGGATCGGGACTGCATTGTACTTGTAGATCGCTTTGAGTAGAATTGACATTTTCACAATGTTGAGTCTTCCTATCCACTAGCAAGGTGCTTTTCCTCTTATGTAGGTCTCTCTTGATTTCTTGCGTTAGATCTTCATGTCTCTGGTTAGATTTATTCCTAAGTACTTTATCTTCTTAGGGGCTATTGTGAATGATATTAATTTGGTGATTTCCTCTTTGACATTCTCTTTGTTGGTGTAGAGAATCCAACGGATTTTTGTATGTTAGTCTTATATCCTGATACTTTGCTGAAACCTACTATTACTTCCAGTAGTTCTCTTGTGGATTGTTTAGGTTTTTCTATGCATAAGATCATATCATCTGTAAATAGGTATAATTTTAAAGGAAGATAATTTTGAGATTAACTATAAGGCTCCAGTGTTAAGTGCTACAGCTGCTAACCAAAGGGTTGGCAGTTCAAATCTGCCAGGTGCTCCTTGGAAACTCTATGGGGCAGTTTTACTCTGGTCTGTAGGGTCTCTATGAGTCGGAATCGACTCGACGACATTGGGCTTTTTTTTTTTTTAATCAAGACACAATAGTATTGGTGAAAAGGTAGATATAATATCAACAGAACAAAAATAATGCACAGAGAATCCAGAAATAATTGGGGAGCACATAGTCTTTTTAAAATAAATGATGCTGGAACAGTCGTATATCCAAATGGGAAAAATATGAACTTTGACCCTTCCCTTGAATTGTAAACAAAACTTAAATTGAAATGGATCATAGATTCAAACGTAAAAGAGAAAGCAATGAATATTCCAGGGGAAAAAAAATAGAGTATGTAAAGTATGGCAAGGATATTCCTAAAAATTCCACAAAATGACTAAAATAAACATTTCATTGATCACTCCATATACAAAGGATGATGGGATATGCAGCATTTTAATCAGGTCCATTGCATCCCAAATAAAAAACAGGTTTATTTTAAGTAAGAAGGAAATGATGTGTACTAGGTAGGCATCTGATACCCCCTCCCTTCCTCTTCTCATCTTGAAACCACATAAGTCTACAATCTCAGTTTACCGTATGTAATCTACAAAGAAATGCACAATCTCAGGGAGATAACACGAAAATTTGGCTTCCTCAGCCTTTTCACTTTTTTGAATGAAAAATGAACATCTGTCCCAGAAATTTTTGAGCAGAGGTATGTTCTTATCTGATTTTGGAGTCCAAATGTTTACATCAAAAGTCCAGAATGTTATACGGAGAGACAAAGATTTGAAAAACACAAGAAGGGATAGAAGAATATTTAATCAAATACCTAACTAGATTTCTAGAGGAAGAAAATAAGAGAGAATGGGGAAGACTCAATATTTGCAGAGTTAAATACTGACAAGTTTCCAAAATAGAAAAAAAGGCATTACCTCCAAATTCAGAAAACCTAAAATAATAATAATAATAATAATCTGATATATGAATAAAAAGAACCTTGTACTTAGGTACCTTTTTCAAACTGCAGAACACACACACATACACACACACACAGGAACTATGAGAGATTAATGCACTATCACAAAGCTGGTAATGACATTTTAACTCTAAAGGAATGAAAATTAGAAAACTAGGAACTTATTATCAACAATGGAAGCCAAAAAATGTTAAATATCATAAAATTTCTGAAAGAAAATAACTGTCAGCTTGTAATTGTGTAATCAACAAAAATAGCTTTCAATGATGAGAACAAATAACTGCTTTTTTAACCAACAAACATGATCCCATTTTATTAAAAATGCATGACGTAATGAAAAGTCAAGAGGTTGTATTTTAGAAAAAATAAAAATTATTACAGCAGGGAGGTCTCTGAGATACAAAAGAGGAAAGTAATTAAAAGAACTATGGATAATATAAATAACAAATATTTAAAAAAGCTATTATTAAAAACATGTAATTCCCTAGGTGATTTATAAAGAAAATCATGGGAAAATGATTGAAAAAGATATAAACAAGAAAAGGTGAAGAGACGATCTGAGGTCATGAAACACCAGGTTCTTTAATTATTCATGTGGGTGCTTCTAAACCATAACCATAAAAGTTTTCTTCAAACTGACTTGTTAAATAGTATCAATAAGTGTTTAACTTCCATAACAACAGATGGAAAAGAAATAGGAACATTTAAAAACACAAATCACTAGGACAAAAAACAGTAGCAGAAAAAACCGAAATAGAAAGTTCAAAATGGGATGATTACATTTCCAAACACATCAGTGATCAATCAATAAATAGTAAATGGTTTTATTACTAAGTAGGGAGAGAAGAATGTACATTGGGTGGCATTGAAATTATACACACAGGCACACACACACTTTATAAAAACACACCTAAGTAACAATGAACATAAAAGGTGAGAATATAATAAATGAAAAAATACATAAGAAATAATAACTAAGAAAAATCTTGTATAGCTATACTATCATAAGACAGAAATAAACAATAAGGCAAAGAACATCAAAAATAACATTATGAAGATGAGAAGGCAGAGGGGGAAAGGAGCTGGTTGAATGGACATAGGAAATATGTGTGGAGAGAAGGAGTGTGCTATCACGTTGCAGGGAGAGCAACTAGGGTCACATCACAATGTGTGTATAAGATTTGTATGAGAAACTGACTTGAATTGTAAACTTTCACTTAAAGCACAACAAAAAAAAAGAACATTATGATTATCATTCACTGGACCGAGAAAATATAATAATACATATTTATAATAACCTAATAACCTAACTAAAAAACACATAGGCAATGAGAACCAAGGGGGCAAAGTAAGAGGTTGCAGGCTCCTGTCCTCCCACAGAAAAATTAAGCAAACAAAAAGCACCAAGCAGAGCAGTACTAGCCTTGTTGGAAGAAGCCCTGCAAGTGGCACAGTGGTTAAATGCTTGGATGTTAAACATAATGTTGGAGGTTTGAACCCATCAGCTGCTTCACTGAAGAACCCATAGGGCTCCCAAAGCTGTAGTCTTTATGAAAGCAGACTGCCACATGCTTCTTCAGTGAAGCCTTCAAAAGGTTTTATTTTTTTGTTTTCCATGTTTTTCTTCTGTTCGTTTCTGCAAAAAAAAAAAAAGTTTGAAAAGGCCGCTAAGCTAATAGACTACCACAGACTTCAACAACAGAAAATGAGAGGAAAGAAAAAGATAGGAAGAAAAAAAAAAAAAACCTCATGGTGGAGGGGCGGGGTGGGGACCAGAGTTCTAGAACTACTGAACCCACCAGCTGCTCCATGGGAGAAAGATGTAGTCATCTACTTCTGTAAATATTCCAGCCTTGGAAACCCTACAGGGCAGTTCTACTCTGTCCTACAGGGTCACTAAAAGTTGAAATAGACAATGGCACAGAAGCACAAAAACAGAACTACCACATTCAAATGTCTACCTATAGAAATTTCCTGTTTTCAACAACAAATCACAAGACAAAGAAACAGGTAAGGATGGCTCATTCAAAGGAACAAAATAAATTGACAGAGATCATCCTTAAGGAAGACCAAACACTGGACCTACAAGATACAGATTTTAAAGCAAGTGTTTAAAATATGCTCAAAGAACTAAAAGAAAATATGAACAAAGAACTAAAGGAAATTAAAAAAAAATGAGGTATGAACAAAAAGAGAATATTTACAAAGATATAGAAATTATTGAAAGGAAACAAACAGAAATCCTGGTTCTGGAAAATTCAATCACAGAACTTAAAAATTCACCAAAGGTGTTCAACAGTAGGTTTAAGCTGGCAGAATAAAGAATCAGTGAACCTGAAGACAACTGAGATGATCTATTCTGAGTACAGGAAGAAAAAAAAAAAAAAAAGAATAAAGAAAATTGAACAGATCAGAAGAGACCTGTGAGACATCATTAAGTGAACTAGCACATATATTATGGGAGTCTCAGAAGCAGAGAAGAAAAAGGAGAAATAATATTAGAGGAAATAATGGCCAAACACTTCATAAATTTGATGAAAGTCATGAATTTGCACATTTTGTAGATGCTCAAGGAGCTGAAAGGATATACCCTTGGATACTCAAATCAACTCGACAGCACTGGGTTTTTACTCTCTGGATATAACCAAGGAGATCCATGCTGTACCCAGCAAAACTGTCCCTCAAAAAAAAAAACTGAGGGTGAAATTAAGATGTTCTCAGATAAACAAAAGCCGAGAAGTCCATTACTACTAGATGTGACCTAAAAGAAATTGTAAAGGGGGTTCTCCAGTTTGACAAGTGAGGACACTAGATAATAACCGTACATATATCTGTACATCTGTAACTTAGAACATGCAGAAAGGCTGTGCCTCAAACTTCCAGGTAGCCATAAGTTACAAATGAGACACATACAGCCTTTGGCATCAACCAGTCTATGGGTGCTATGTTCATTTGTGATCAGACTGGACACAAAAGAGTTATATAGTGCTGGAAAAGTGAAAACCATTATTATTATTTATAGAAAGCAAATGATAAACTATAACAATGGGTTCCCAAAGGGGAAGTACTTTTCCAAATTACCTATGTCAAATTCTTATGTCACTGAGCAGGTATGTCATGGCTCAAGCCAAATGCTGTGTTTGTCACCGCTGCCTCTGGTTACTATCATGTAGCCCAAGACTTCTGATCTGCTGAAAGGCCTTGCTGATGGGAAGACTTTCACAGAGCATCTCCTAAGCCACTGCTGTTGGGCCCTTCTAATCCTCTGCCACTGGCTCCCATCATGGTGCTTGGGCTTACAGGGCTGTCTGACCACTACACTACCCAGGCCTCTGCTACCCAGGTCGGGAGGCATGCAATCCCTGCACAGGGAACACTTTGGCTTCTCTTTCCCTGCACAAGTAAGTGTTATAGCTCTTTTACTTCCACCAGCAAACCTCCTGCCTAGAGACATCTAGCTCTGCCCTGCTGCAGGAAGACCACTGCACAAGATCCTTCCAGACAACCCCTGAAAGGGGCACACAGGCCTCTGGCCTGCACAGGCAAGTGTCACAGCTCTTTTAGCTGGGCCAACAAGCCTCTTGCTTGAAGCATCTGAACTGTCACTCAATGGCTTGGCAAGCCCATCGTAGCTTCTCACCATCTCCAGTGTTCTCACTTTCTTCTGGGTCTGAGAGGTTCTCAGAATAGGGAACCCGAGTCCATGGTCCAAAGGTTACGCTCCACTCCAGTCTATTCTTCTTGATGGTAGTGAGGTTCCTCCGAACTTCTGTGCAATTGGCCATTATGTAAAGCTACTTCTTGTCAATTTCAAATTATGGCCGTCTGACTAGGACCAAGAACCAACCAAAAACTAACCAATCTTCTTGGTAGACTACAGATCACCCAATTTGCATAGTAAACTGACCAATTCCCTTGGTGGACCATAAGTCACTCAATTTGCATACTCCCAGCCAATCATTTTTTAAAAAATAATTTTTATTGTGCTTTAAGAGGAAGTTTACAAATCAAGTCAGCCTCTCACATATAAACTTATATACACCTAACTACATACTCCCACTTACTCTCACCCTAATGAGTCAGCCCACTCACTCATTCCAGTCTCTCCTTTCATGACCATTTTGCCAGTTTCTAACCCCCTCTACCCTCCCATCTCCCCTCCAGACAGGAGATGCCAACATAGTGTCAAGTGTCCACCTGATCCAAGTAGCTCACTCCTCATCAGCATCTCTCTCCAACCCATTGTCCAGTCCAATCCACGTCTGCTGAGTTGTCTTCGGGAATGGTTCCTGCCCTGGGCCAACAGAAGGTTTGGGGACCATGACTGCTGGGATTCTTCTAGTCTTAGTCAGACCATTAAGTCTGGTCTTTTTATGAAAATTTGGGGTCTGCATCCCACTGTTCTCCTGCTCCCTCAGGGGTTCTCTGTTGTGCTCCTTTTCAGGGCAGTCATCGGTTGTGGCCAGGCTCCTTCTAGTTCTTCTGGTCTCAGGATGATGTAGTCTCTAGTTCATGTGGCCCTTTCTGCCCCCTGGGCTCATAATTATCTTGTGTCCTTGGTGTTCTTCATTCTCCTTTGGATCCAGGTGGGTTAAGACCAATTGATGCATCCTAGATGGCCGCTTGTTAGTGTTTAGGACCCCAGATGCCACACTTCAAAGTGGGATGAAGAATGTTTTAATAGAATTTATTTTGCCAATTGACTTAGATGTCCCCTGAAGCCATAGTTCCCAAACCCCTGCCCTTGCTCCGCTGACCTTCGAAGTATTCAGTTTATTCAGGAAACTTCTTTGCTTTCGGTCCAGTCCAGTTGTGCTGACCTCTCCTGTATTGAGCGTTCTCCTTCCCTTCACTTAAAGTAGTTCTTATCTACTATCTAATCAGTAAATAACCCTCTCCCACCCTCTCTCCCTTGCCTCTCTTGTAACCACGAAAGAATGTGTTCTTTTCAGTTTAAACTATTTCCCAAGATCTTATAAGAGTGGTCTTATACAATATTTGTCCTTTTGCATCTGGCTAATTTCACTCAGCATAATGCCTTCCAGGTTCCTCCATGTTATGAAATGTTTCACAGATTCTTCACTGTTTTTTATCGATGCGTAGTATTCCATTGTGTGAATATACCATAATTTATTTATCCATTCATCCGTTGATGGACACCTTGGTTGCTTCCAGCTTTTTGCTATTGTAAACAGAGCTGCAATAAACATGGGTGTGCGTATATCTGTTCGTGTAAAGGCTCTTATTTCTCTAGGATATATTCTGAGGAGTGGGATTTCTGGGTTGTGTGGTAGTTCAATTTCTGTCTTTTCAAGGAAACGTCAGATTGATTTCCAAAGTGGTTGTACCATTATACATTCCCACCAGCAGTGTATAAGAGTTCCAATCTCTCCGCAGCCTCTCCAACATTTATTATTTTGTGTTTTTTGGATTAATGCCAGCCTTGTTGGAGATGGAATCTCATCGTAGTTTTAATTTGCATTTCTCTAATGACTAATGATCGAGGGCATTTCCTCATGTATATGTTAGCCGCCTGAATATCTTCTTTAGTGAAGTGTATATTCATATCCTTTGCCCAATTTTTAATTGGGTTGTTTGTCTTTTTGTGGTTGAGTTTTAACAGAATCATATCGATTTTAGAGATCAGGCACTGGTTGGAGATGTCATAGCTGAAAATTTTTTTCCCAGTCTGTAGGTGGTCTTTTTACTTTTTTGGTGAAGTCTTTAGATAAGCATAGGTGTTTGATTTTTAGGGACTCCCAGTTATCTGGTTTCTCTTTGTCATTTTTAGTAATGTAAGTAGTTAAGCTGAGGGCTTAACTACTGCAACACCAGAGCATATGATATCGGGCATGTAATATATAAAGATGCAACCTGTGACATAAACAACAAAAAGAAGGAGGAGAGGTATAGGAGCAGAGTTTTTGTATGTTATTTGGTATCAATTTAAACTAGGTTGTTACAAATTTAAGATGACAAATATAGTCTCTATGGTAACCACAAATAAAATTCCTAAATATATATATATACTGAAAAGAAAATGAGAAAGGAATCAAAATGATTCATCGCCAAAAAAACAACAAAATGTACACAAAAAAGCACCATTTCAGGAAATAAGGAACAAATAAGCTGAAAGATACAGAGAAAAGAAATAGCAAAATAGCACTTTCAATATCAAATGTCTTAACCTGGGTTCTCTAGAGGAACAAAACCAGTGAAACGTGCATATAAATATAGAGAGAGGGAGTTTTGTTTCAAGGAAACGACTCATACAATAATGGGGAATGGCAAGTCCCAAACGTGTGGATCTGGTGTTAGACTAGGGGAGACCTTTGCCAGCTTATTTGAGGTTACAGGGACTGGCAAATCCAAAATCTTCAGGCCAAGAGGCAGGCTGGAGGCCTCTGCTGGCTTATGGGGTTGCAGGGGCTGGTGAATTCAAGACCTGCAGGTCAGGTTGCAGGCCAGAGACTTCTGCTAGCTATGTCCCACAAACCAAAGGGCAGGCAATGAGAAGAGTACGAGGTCAAAAGAGAGAGCAAGCTTTGCCAGAACACTAAGTTATATCTGGGTTAGGCCACACCCAAAGGAAACTCCCTTTCAGCTAATCAGCTGCTCACATCAGATCACAAAATGGAATGTGATTATATTACATTATAGAAGAGCAAGTAGTCTTATTTTAAATGTGAATGGATTGAACTCTCCATCAAAAGACACAAATTGGTAGAATCAGTAACACAACAGGACTCAACTACAAAGACTGATTTTAAATCAAAACACACAAATAGGTTGAAAGTGAAAAGAAAATATATGTGTGTGTATATGTATATGTAGATAGATAGATGATAGATAGATAGATACATAGATTAGATAGATAGACAGACAGACAGACAAAACCCGTTGCCGTTGAGTCAATTCTGACTCATAGCAGCCCTATAGGCCAGAGTAGAGTTGCCCCACAGGGTTTCCAAGGAGTGCCTGGTGGCTGACATTTTGGTTAGCAGTTGTAGCTCTTTATATATACATATATACATGCAAATAGAAACCAAAAGATAGCAGAGATGTTGCTGTTGTTAGGTGCCATTGAGTTGGTTCTGACTCATAGCAACCCTATGTACAACAGAATGAAACACTGCCTGGTCCTGTGCCATCCTTACAATCGTTGTTATGCTTGAGCTCATTGTTACAGCCACTGCATCAATCCACCTCATTGAGGGTCTTCCTCTTTTCCGCTGACCCTGTAATTTGCCAAACATGATGTTCTTCTCAAGGGACTGATCCCTCCTGACAACATGTCCAAAGTATGTAAATTGCCGTCTTGCCATCCTTGCTTCTAAGGAGCATTCTGGTTGTACTTCTTCCAAGATAGATTTGTTCGTTCTTTTGGTAGTCCATGGCATATTCAATATTCTTCACCAACACCATAATTCAAAGGTGTAAATTCTTCTCGGATCTTCCTTATTCACTGTTTAGCTTTCACATGCATATGATGCAATTGAAAATACGATGGCTTGGGTCAGGTGCACCTTCAAGTCTTTAAGGTGACATCTTTGCTTTTCAACACTTTAAAGAAGTCCTTTGCTACAGATTTACCCAATGCAATGTGTCGTTTGATTTCTTGACTGTTGCTTCCAGGGTTATTGATTGTAGATCCAAGTAAAAAGATTGACAACTTCAATCTTTTCTCTGTTTATCATGATGTTGCTCATTGGTCCAGTTGTGAGGATTTTTGTTTTCTTTATGTTGAAGTGGAATCCATACTGAAGGTTGTGGTCTTTGATTTTCTTTAGTAAGTGCTTCAAGTCCATGCAAATATTCCATGCAAATAGAAACCAAAGGATAGCAGGGATAACTATATTAATATCAGACAAAATAGACTTTAATTCAAAAACTGTTATAAGAGACAGAACATTTTATATAATGATGAAATAATCAATTCATTAAGAAGAGATAAAGATTATATGTATGTCTAAGCAGCATAGCCTCCAGATATGGAGCAAACACTGACAAAACTAAAGGGGAAAATAGACTTCTCTACAAAAATAGTTGGAGACTTCAACACACAGCTTTTAATACTGTAAAGAATATCTAGATGGAAGATCAGCAAGGAAATAAGAGTACCTGAACATCACTATAAACCAACTAGACCTAACAGATGTTTATAGAACACTTCACCCAACCAGAGTAAGATACGTATTTTTCTCCAATGTAGATGGATCATTCTCTAGAATGATCGCATGTTAGATCCCAAAACAATTTTTCATGGATTGAATTGTGTCTCCCAAAAATATGTGTCAACTTGACTAGTCCGTGATTCCCCGTATTGTGTAATTGTTCACCATTTTGTCATCTGATGTGATTTTCCTATGTGTTATAAATCCTATCTCTATGATGTTAATGAGATGGGACTATTGACAGTTATGTTAATGAGGCAGGACAAAATATATAAGATCAGGTTGTGTCTTAAGCCAGTCTCTTTTGAGATATGAAAGAGAGAAGAGGCAAAGAAACATGGGGACCTCATATCACCAAGAAATGAGCCAGAAGAAAGCACCTCCTTTGGACCTGGGGTCCCTGCACTGAGAAGCCCCTCAGCCAGGGAAGGTTGATGACAAGGACTTTCCCCCAGAGCCTACAAAGAGAGAAAGCTTTCCCTTGGAGCTGTCTCCCTGAATTTGGACTTCTAGCCTCCTAGACTGTGAAGGAATAAATTTCTCTTTGTTAAATCCATCCAGTTGTGGTATTTCTGTTATAGCAGTACTAGATGACTAACACACAGTCCTAAACAACTAAGACAGCAATCTACGAAGATTTAAATCATACAAAGTATCTTCTTCAATTGTGGTGGAATAAAGCTAGGAATCAATAATAGAAGGAAACTGGAAATGTCACAAAAATGTGAAAATTACACAATACACTATTAAATAATCAGTGTATCAAAGAAGAGATCATAAAGGAAATTAGAAAATACAGACAAATGGGAATAAATGTACAACACATGAAAATTTATGAGATAGAGTAAAGCAGCACTTAAAAGGAAATTTATAACAGCACATGTATATATTTAAAAAGAAGAAAAAATTCAAATCGATAACCTAACTTTACACTTAACTAGAAAAGGAAAAAACAAATAAAGCTCAAAGAAACCACAGAGAAGGAAATAATAAAGATTAGCGCATATATAAACAAGGTATAGAATAGAAAATCAACAAAACTAGAAGTTGGTTCTTTGAAAAGATAACGAAATTGACAAGCCCCTAGCTAGACTGACACAGGAAAAAAAAAAAAGTGAGAAGACACTAGTATATAAAATAAAAATTTGAAAGTGGCAGCATTACTACTGACCTTACAGAAATTAAAAGAATTATAAGAGAATACTATGAACAATTTTAAATAAACAAACTGGATAACTAGATGGAATGAATAAATTCCTAAAAGCACACAAATTACCTAAATCAATTAAAAAATGAATAGAAAATCTCAACAAACCTATGACAGGGGTATCGTTTGAAAGAATAATAAAAAAACCTTCCATCAAAGAAAAATCCGGGATCATAACTTTCACTGGTGAATTCTACCAACTCTTTAAGGTATAATTAGTGCCAATCTTCCTTAAATTCATTCCAAATATAGAGAACTCTTCCTAATTCATTATATAAGGCCAACATTACTACATTACATAAACCAGATAAAAACACAAGAAAGCTATGGACCAATATTCCTTGTGAACACAGATGCAAAAATCCTCAACAAAATACAGTTGCAGCAAATCCAAAACTATATTAAAAGGGTTCCGCACCATGATCATGTGGGATTTATTTCAGGAATGCAGTGTCAGTTCAACATTAGAAAGCCACTCAACATAGTACACTATGTTAGTAGATGAAGGAATAAAATTCATAGTCACCTCAATTGAGCAAAATAGGAATAAAAAGAAAAATTCCTCAACATGACAAAGAGCATTTATGAGAAACCACAGCAAACGTCGTACTGGATAGTGAAAGACAAAAATCAGGAACAAAACAAAGATGTCTGCTTTCACCACTGTGTGTAGTTCCTGGGTTGTGCAAAAGATTTGCGCTCGACTACTAACCTAAGGGAAGCCCTGGTGGTGTAGTGGTTAAGTGCTACAGCTGCTAACCAAAAGCTCGGCAGTTTGAATCCACTAGGCGCTTCTTGAAAACTCTATGGGGCAGTTCTACTCTGTCCTATAGGGTTGCTATGAGTCACGATTGACTTGACCGCAACAGGCTTTTTTGTTTGTTTGTTTTAATAACCTAAGAGATTTCAGCCTAGGAAATCCCATGGGGCAGTTCCATTCTGTCCTATACAATTGCTATGAGTTGGACTCTATTGCACAGCATACGACAACAACTAACCTATAGGTTGGCAGTTCAAACCTACCCAATGATGCTACAGAAGATAGGCCTGGCAATTTGTTTCTATAAAGATTAAAGTCAAGAAAACCCTATGGAGCAGTTCTACCCTGTAACAGATAGGGTTGTCATAAGTAGGAATCAACTCGATGGCAATGGATTTGGTTTTCGATTTATTCAGTATTGTACTGGAAGTTCTAGCCAGAACAATTAAAAAACAGATATAAAAAAGCATCAAACTGGAAAACAAAAAGTAAAACTATCGCTCTTTGCAGATGACATGTTATTATATATATAGAAAAAAAAAAAAAAACCCATTGTCACCTAGGTGAGTCTATGAGTATACACAGAAAGTCCCAAAGAACTCATAAGAAAGCTACTAGAGCTAGTAAGTAAATTCAGCAAAGTCTCAGGGTACAAGATTAACACACAAAAATTAGTTATGTTTCTGTACAACAACAGTGAACAATCTGAAGAGGAAATTAAGAAAATAATTATATTTACAATAGCTTCTAAAACAATAAAATCCTAGTAATAAATTTAACCTATAAATGGCTTCCAAACTAGAAACACAGAATGTCTTTCCACTTATTTAGATCTTCCTTAATTTCTCTCAGCAATATTTTATAACAGTGTACAAGTCATTCATCTCCCTGGTTAAATTTTTCTGATTCTCCCACTCCTCAGGGATTTCTCTAGTTACTCAATGAAGGCTGCAGTCGACTGTTGAGTGACTTTTTCAGGCTTATTTTTGTAGTGGGTGTTACAATTTTGTTGTCTCTGCAGTCATTCAGAGGCCTAACAATTTCATAAAACAAATAATATTATTTTTTAAAATAAAAAGCAGGCTGGCCTTTTAAATCTGTGACTGGGAGAAGCAATTTACGGAAGAGGGCCTAATCCTGTGTAATGGTCTACACCCTTCCCTCAGGACTCCTCCATACCATACCAACTGTGCAAACTCTACAGCCTCAAATCTTTGGAGGACAAGGTCTCCATTGTCTTTCCCTGGCAGCAGTCAGCCTCTCTAGGAACAGTGGCTGCCACTCCTACCACTGAAGCAGGGCTGAGGGAAGAAGAATGGCAATCAGTTACCATGTGTGGCTCACCTAGGAAAGACCAGCAGCTGTCCTTTCATCAAGCACTCCTCTGGTTAAGTGTTTAATCAGCTTCTAGACTTCCAAAAGAGTTGGTCCTCATTGTTTTTTTCCTGTGCATTTGTTGTTTTGGTAGAGGGACTGGCCTCTGGTTCTTCCTACCAAGACATCTTGCATGATGTCGCTCCACAGCTACTCCATTTTAAATATAAACACCAATGAAAGCCTGGGTGGAGCACATGGTTAATGTACTCGGCCATTAACCCAAAGATTGGAGGTTTCAGTCCACCTAGAGACCCCCACATGTCAGTCAGTTTGTCTTACTGTGGAGGCTTGCATGTTTCTGTGATTCTGGAAGCTATGCCACTGGTATCCAAATACCAGCAGGGTCAGCCATGGTGGACAGGTTAGAGCTGAGCTTCCAGACTAAGACAGACTAGGAAGAAGAACCTAGCAGCCTACTTCTGAAAAGATTTAGCCAGTGAAAATCTTATGCATAGCAGCAGAATATTGTTTGATCCCGAAAATCCCCTCAGATTGAAAGACACTCAAAATATGGCTGAGGAAGAGCTGCCTCCTCAAAGTATAGTCAACCTTAATGACATGAAAGGAATCAAGCTGTCGGGACCTTCATTTGCTAATGTGGTATGACTGAAAATGAAAAGAAACAGCTGTAAACGTCCATTAATAATCAGAAAATGGAATGTATGCAGTTTGAATCTAGGAAAATTAGAAGTCATCAAAAATGAAATGGAATGCATAAACATCACTATCCTAAGCATCAGTGAGCTGAAATGGACTGATACTGGCCATTTTGAATCAGGCAATCATATGGTCTACTGTGCTGGGAGTGACAGCTTGAAGAGGAATGGCATTACATTCACTGTCAAAAAGAACATTTCAAGATGTATCCTGAAGTACAGCACTGTTAGTAATAGGATAATATCCATATGCCTACAAGGAAGAACAGCTAATATGACTATTATTCAAATTTATTCACCAACCACTAAGGGCAAAGATGCAGAAATTGAAGATTTTTACCAACTTCTGCAGTCTGAAATTGATTGAACATGAAATTAGAATGCATTGATAATCACTGGAGATTGGAATACAAAAGTTGGAAACAAAGAAGTATCGAAAGTTGGAAAATATGGGCTTGGTGATAGAAACAATGCCAGGGATCGCATGATAGAATTTTGCAAGACCAACAACTTCTTCATTGTACATACATTTTTTCACCAACATAAATGGTGACTATACCTGTGGACCTCACCAGATGGAATACACAGGAATCAAATCGACTACATCTGTGGAAAGAGACAATGGAAAAGCTCAATATCATCAGTCAGAACAAGGCCAGGGGCCGACTCCGGAATATACCACAGTTACTCATGTGCAAGTTCAAGCTAAACCTGAAGAAAATTAGAACAACTAAATGACAGCCAAAGTATGACCTTGAGTATATCCCACCAGAATTTAGAGACCATCTCAAGAGTAGATTTGATGTGTTGAACACTAATGAGTGAAGACCAGAGGAGTTGTGGAATGACATCAAGAACATCATACATGAAGAAAGTCAGAGGTCATTAAAAAGATAGAAAGAAAGAAAAAACTGAAGTGGATGTCAGAAGAGGCTCTTACACTTGCTCTTGAACATAGAGTAGGTAAAGCAAAAGGAAGAAATGATGAAGTAATAGAGTTGAACAGAAAGTTTCAAAGGGCAGCCCAAGAAGACAAAGTAAAGTATTATAATGACATGTGCAAAGAGCTGGAGATGGAAAACCAAAAGGGAAGAACACACTCTGCCTTTCTCCAGCTGAAAGAACTGAAGAAAAAATTCAAGCCTCAAGTTGCAATATTGAAGGGTTCTATGGTTTTTTTATGGGGACAATATTAAATAACTCAGGAAGCATCAAAAGAAGATGGAAGGAATACACAGAGTCACTATACCAAAGAAGAATTTTTCTATGTTCAACCGTTTCAGGAGGTACACTATAAGCAGGAACCAAAGGTACTGAAGGAAGAAGTCCAAGCTGCAGTTAAGGCATTGGCAAAGAGCAAGTCTCCAGGAATTGACAGAATACCAATTGAGATGTTTCAACAAATGCATGCAGCGCTGGAAATACTCACTTGTCTATGAAAGGAAATTTGGAAGACAGCTACCTGGCCTATTCTCAAGAAAGGTGATCCCACTGAATGAGGAAACTACCGAAGAATATCATTAATATTACATGCAAGTAAAATTTTGCTGACGATCATTCAAAAGCAGCTGCAGCAGTATATCGGCAGGTAACTGCCAGAAATTTAACCCAGATTCAGAAGAGGACATGGAACCAGGGATATCATTGCTGGTGTCAGATGGATACTGGCTGAAAGCAGAGAATACCAGAAAGATGTTTACCCGTGTTTTATTGACTATACAAAGGCATTCGACTGTGTGTGTCATAACAAATTATGGATAACATTGTGAAGAATGGGAATTCCAGAACACTTAATTGTGGTCATGAGGAACCTTTACATAGATCAAGAGGCGGTTGTTCAAACAGAACAAGGGGATACTGTGTGATTTAAAGTCAGGAAAGGTGTGTGTAAGCGTTGTATCCTTTTACTGCACCTATTCAATCCGTATGCTGAGAAAATAATCCGAGAAGTTGGGCTATATTAAGAAGAATGGGGCATCAGGATTGGAGGAAGACTCATTAGCAACCTGCATTATGCAGATGACTCAACCTTGCTTGCTGAAAGTGAAGAGGACTTGAAGCACTTACTGATGAATACCAAATACCACACCCTTCAGTATGGATTACACTGCAACATAAAGAAAACAAAATTCCTCCCTCACAACTGGACCAGTAAGGAACATCATGATAAATGGAGAAAAGATTGACATTGTCAAGGGTTTCATTTTACTTGGATCCACAATCAACACCCATGGAAGCAGCAGTCAAGAAATCAAAAGACACATAGCACTGGGCATATCTGCTATAAAAGACTTCTTTAAGGTGTTGGAAAGCAAAGATGTCACCTTGAAGACTAAACTGCCCTTGACCCAAGTCATGGCGTTTTTATTTGCCTCGTATGCATGTGAAATCTGGACAATGAATAAGGAAGACTGAGGAAGAACTGACACCTTTGAATTGTGGTATTGGCAAAGAATATGGAATATATTATGGACTGCCAAAAGAACGAACAAATCTGTCTTGGAAGAAGTACAAGCAGAATGCTCCTTAGAAGTAAGGATGGTGAGACTATGTCTCAAATACTTTGGACATGTTATCAGGTGGGATCAGTTCCTGGAAAAGGACATCATGCTTGTATAGTAAGAGGGCCAGTGAAAGAGAGAAAGACTCTCAATGAAATGGATTGAAACAGTGGCTGCAATGATGCACTCAGGCATGGCTATGATTATGAGGATGGCGCAGGACCAGGCAGTATTTCGTCCGGTTGTAAATGGGGTCAATATGCACCTAAAAACAGGAACTGAACCTGGATTCCAGTCTCAGTGTAGACAGCCATCTATAAGGTGTGTGGGTTTAGAACATTTAAGATCTTGGTGATAATAATTCACAACTCCCAAGATAACGCATAGGAGCCTGGGTATCACAAGCAGTTTGTAATAGGCTGCTAACCAAAAGGTTGGCAGTTCAAACCGACTCAATGTCTCAAAAGAAGCAAAGTCCTGGCAACCTGCTTCCATAAAGATTACAGCCATGAAAACTCTATGGGGCTGTTCTGCTCTCTCACACATAGGGTCCCCATGCATCAGTGGCCAACTGGATGCCAGCTAACAACAAGGGAAAAAACACATTGCCTGGGATATAAAACCCACTGCTGTGGAGTCGATTCTGACTCACAGCAGCCCTATAATAGGTGCTTTTTTTTAAAGCTCAATTTGCTTTCTCTTCACTCTTTATTACTAAATTATGTTATATAGTATTTTTCTTAAAATATCATCACATTGATTTTCTTTCCTGTGCATTTGTACTTGTTTGCCCCAACCTGATACATGCTTCTTTTTTCTACCTATTCAGATCTAACAATACTTCCAAGCATTAACTTTTATGATTTCAGACTTTATATAGTTACCTGTTCTCTGAAAGTCGAAGATCCTCTTTCACATACTGTAACGCAGGTTTTCTCTTATTGTCTTCACTAAGAAACTTTGTTTTTTAAATCAACTGCGCCTTAATTTTCCCTCAGGCTATGTTTTGCAATTCGTTGTTCTTATTCGTTGCTAGCCCAAAATATATAATCAATACATATGCAAATATTGAATGATTTTTAATTTGTTTTGATGTGTGTTCCGGTAAGAGATGAGCAAGAAACGGCAATGACAATATATTTTCTTTGGACCTAATGTTTGATCATTCAAAACATGATTAGAATATTTAAGAAAAAAAGTCAGTTTACCGAAGTAATAGCAATTCTGGCTGTTTTCCTTTAACCTGAAATAGATTTGTACTTTGTTATTTAGTAATAGTATTGGAAACCCTGGTAGCGTAGTGGTTAAGTGCTACAGCTGCTAACCAAAGGGTCGGCCGTTCGAATCCACCAGCCACTCCTTGGAAACTCTATGGGGCAGTTCCACTCTGTCCTATGGGGTCGCTATGAGTTGGAATCGACTCGACAGCACTGGGCTTGGTTTTTTTTTTTTTTTTTAATAATTTTTATTGTGCTTTAAGTGAAAGTTTACAAATCAAGTCAGTCTGTCACATATGAACTTATATACACCTTACTTGATACTCCCATTTACTCTTCCCCTAATGAGTCAGCCCGCTCCCTCCTTCCAGTCTCTCCTTTCCTGACCATTTTGCCAGTTTCTAACCCTCTCTCTTTTTTTTTCTACCTTCCCATCTCCCCTCTAGACAGGAGTTGCCAACATAGTCTCAAGTGTCCACCTGATACAAGTAGCTCACTCTTCATCAGCATCTCTCTCCAACCCATTGTCCAATCCCTTCCATGTCTGATGAGTTGTCTTTGGGAATGGTTCCTGTCCTGGGCTGACAGAAGGTTTGGGGACCATGACTGCCAGGATTCTTCTAGTCTCAGTCAGACCATTAAGTCTGGTCTTTTTATGAGAATTTGGGGTCTTCATCCCACTGTTCTCCTGCTCCCTCAGAGGTTCTCTGTTGTGCTCCCTGTCAGGGCAGTCATCGGTTGTGGCTGGGTACAATCTAGTTCTTCTGGTCTCAGGATGACGTAAGTTTCTAGTTCATGTGGCCCTTTCTGTCTCTTGGGCTCATAGTTATCATGTGACCTTCGTGTTCTTCATTCTCCTTTGATCCAGGTGGGTTGAGATCAATTGATGCACCTTAGACGGCCACTTGTTAGCATTTAAGACCCCAGACGCCACACTTCAAAGTGGGATGGAGAACATTTTCTTAAAAGAATTTATTTTGTCGATTGACTTAGAAGTCCCCGTAAGCCATAGTCCCCAAACCCCCACTCTTGGTCCTCTGACCTTCGAAGCATTCAGTTTATCCCGGAAACTTCTTTGCTTTTGGTCCAGTCCAGGTGAGCTGACCTTCCCTGTATTGAGTATTGTCCTTCCCTTCACCTAAAGTAGTTCTTATCTACTATCTAATCAGTAAATAACCCTCTCCCAACCTTCCTCCCTCCCCACCTCATAACCACAAAAGAATGTGCTCTCAGTTTATACTATTTCTTAAGATCTTATAATAGTGCTCTTATATAATATTTGCCCTTTTGCATCTGACTAATTTCACTCAGCATAATGCCTTTCAGGTTCCCCCATGTTATGAAATGTTTCACAGATTCCTCACTGTTCTTTATCGATGCGTAGTATTCCATTGTGTGAATATACCATAATTTATTTATCCATTCATCTATTGATGGACACCTTGGTTGCTTCCAGCTTTTTGCTATTGTAAACAGTGCTGCAATAAACATGGGTGTGCATGGTATCTGTTCGTGTAAAGGCTCTTATTTCTCTAGCGTATATTCCGAGCAGTGGGATTTCTGGGTTGTATTGTAGTTCTGTTTCTAACTTTTTAAGAAAATGCCAGATAGATTTCCAAAGTGGTTGTACCATTTTACATTCCCACCAGCAGTGTATAAGAGTTCCAATCTCTCCGCAGCCTCTCCAACATTTATTATTTTGTGTTTTTTGGATTAATGCCAGCCTTGTTGGAGTGAGATGGAATCTCATTGTAGTTTTAATTTGCATCTCTCTAATGGCTTTTTTTTTTTTAATGGCTAATTTTTTAATGATGGAGAGCATTTTCTCATGTATCTGTTAGCCGCCTGAATATCTTCTTTAGTGAAGTGCATGTTCATATCCTTTGCCCAATTTTTAATTGGGCTGTTTGTCTTTTTGTGGTTGAGTTTTAAGAGAATTATATAGATTTTAGAGATTAGGCACTGGTCGGAGATGTCATAGCTGAAAATTTTTTCCCAATCTGTAGGTGGTCTTTTTACTCTTTTGGTGAAGTCTGTAGATGAGCATAGATGTTTGATTTTTAGGAGCTCCCAGTTATCTGGTTTCTCTTCGTCATTTTTAGTAATGTTTTATATTCTGATTATGCCTTGTACTAGGGCTCCTAACATTGTCCCTATTTTTTCTTCCATGATCTTTATCATTTTAGTCTTTATATTTAGGTCTTTGATCCACTTGGCGTTAGTTTTTGTGCATGGTGTAAGGTATGGGTCCTGTTTCATTTTTTTGCAAATGGATATTCAGTTATGCCAGCACCATTTGTTAAAAAGACTATCTTTTCCCCAATTAACTGACACTGGGCCTTTGTCAAATATCAGCTGCTAAAAAAAAAAAAAAAATTTTTTTTTTAATATGTGGATGAATTTATATCTGGGTTCTCAGTTCTGTTCCATTGGTCTATATGCCTGTTGTTGTACCAGTACCAGGCTGTTTTGACTACTGTGGCTGTATAATATGTTCTAAAATCAGGTAGAGTGAGGCCTCCCACTTTCTTCTTTTTTTTCACTTATCCGGAGCTTCTTTCTCTTCCATATGAAGTTGGTGATTTGATTCTCTATCACGTTAAAAAATGTCATTGGAATTTGGATTGGAAGTGCATTGTATATATAGATGGCTTTTGGTAGAATAGACATTTTTACTACGTTAAGTCTTCCTATCCATGAGCAAGTTATGATTTTCCACTTATGTAGGTCCTTTTTAATTTCTTGCACTAGTACTTTGTAGTTTTCTTTGTATAGGTCTTCTACATCTTTGGTAAGATTTATTCCTAAGTATTTTATCTTCTTGGGGGCTACTGTGAATGGTATTGATTTGGTAATTTCCTCTTCGATGTTCCCTTTGTTGACGTAGAGGAATCCAAGTGATTTTTGTATGTTTATCTTGTAACCTGAGACTCTGCCTAACTCTCCTATCAGTTTCAGTATTTTTCTGGAGGATTCCATAGGGTTTTCTGTATATAAGATCATGTCGTCTGCAAATAGAGATAATTTTACTTCCTCCTTGTCAATCCGCATGCCCTTTATTTCTTAGTCTAGCCTAATTGCTCTGGCTAGGTCTCTAGCACAATGCTGAATAAGAGCGGTGATAAAGGGCATCCTTGTCTGGTTCCCGTTCTTAAGGGAAATGCTTTCAGGCTCTCTCCATTTAGGGTGATGTTGGCTATTGGCTCTGTATAAAAAGATGCCCTTTATTATGTTGAGGAATTTTCCCTCTATTCCTATTTTGCTGAGAGTTTTTATCATGAATGGGTGTTGGACTTTGTCAAATGCCTTTTCTGCATCAATTGATAAGATCATGTGGTTTTTGTCTTTTGTTTTATTTACATGGTGGATTACATTAATGGTTTTTCTAATATTAAACCAACCTTGCATGCCTGGTATAAATCCCACTTGATCATGGTGGATTATTTTTTTGATATGTTGTTGAATTCTATGGGCTAGAATTCTGTTGAGGATTTTTGCATCTATGTTCATGAGGGATATAGGTCTGTAATTTTCTTTTTTTGTGGTGTCTTTCCTGGTTTTGGTATCAGGGGTATGGTGGCTTCATAGAATGGGTTAGGTAGTACTCCATCATTTTCTATTCTTCAAAATACCTTTAGTAGTAGTGGTGTTAACTCTTCTCTGAAAGATTGGTAGAACTCTGCAGTAAAGCGGTCCAGGCCAGGGCTTTTTTTTGTTGGGAGTTTTTTGATTAGTTTCAATCTCTTTTTTTGTTATGGGTCTATTTAGTTGTTCTACTTCTGATTGTGTTAGTTTAGGGAGGTACTGTTTTTCTAGGAATTCATCCATTTCTTCTAGGTTTGCAAATTTGTTAGAGTACAATTTTTTTGTAGTAATCTGATATGATTTTTTTAATTTCAGTTGGGTTTGTTGTGATGTGGCCCATCTCGTTTCTTATTCACATTGTTTCCTGTATTTCTTTAGTCAGTCTGGCCAATGGTTTATCAATTTTGTTAACTTTTTCGAAGAACCAGCTTTTGGCTTTGTGAATTCTTTCAATTGTTTTTCTGTTCTCTAATTCATTTAGTTCAGCTCTAATTTTTATTATTTGTTTTCTTCTGGTGCCTGATGGAGTCTTTTGTTGCTCACTTTCTATTTGTTCAAGTTGTATGGACAGTTCTCTGATTTTGGCTCTTTCTTCTTTATGTGTGTGTGCCTTTATCGATATAAATTGACCTCTGAGCACTGCTTTTGCTGTGTCCCAGAGGTTTTGATAGGAAGCATTTTCATTCTCATTGCATTTTATGAATTTTTTTATTCCCTCCTTAATGTCTTCTATAACCCAGTCTTTTTTGAGCAGGGTATTGTTCAGTTTCCAAGTATTTGATTTTTTTTCCCCTGATTTTTCTGTTATTGATTTCCACTTTTATGGCCTTGTGGTCTGAGAAGATGCTTTGTAATATTTCGATGTTTTGGATTCTGCAAAGGTTTGTTTTATGACCTAATATGTGATCTATTCTAGAGAATGTTCCATGAGCACTAGAAAAAAAAGGATACTTTGCAGCTGTTGGGTGGAGTCTTCTGTATAAGTTTATGATATCAAGTTGGTTGATTGAAGCAATTAGGTCTTCCGTGTCTCTGTTGAGCTCCTTGCTGGAAGTCCTATCCTTCTCCGAAAGTGGTGTGTTGAAGTCTCCTAGTATAATTGTGGAGGTGTCTATCTCTCTTTTCAGTTCTGTTAAAGTTTGTTTTATGAATCTTGCAGCCCTGTCATTAGGTGCATAAATATTTAATATAGTTATATCTTCCTGGTCAATTGTCCCTTTATCATTATGTAGTGTCCTTCTTTATCCTTTGTGGTGGATTTAACTTTGAAGTCTATTTCGTCAGAAATTAATATTGACACTCCTGCTCTTTTTTGCTTGTTGTTTGCTTGATATATTTTTTTTCCATCCTTTGAGTTTTAGTTTGTTTGTGTCTCTAAGTCTAAGGTGTGTCTCTTGTAGGCAGTATATAGATGGATCTTTTTTCTTTATCCAGTTAGAGACTCTCTGTCTCTTTATTGGTGAGTTTAGTTCATTTACATTCAGCGTAATTATAGATAAGTGTGTGTTTAGTGCTGTCATTTTGATGCCTTTTTGTGTGTGTTGTTGACAATTTCATTTTTCCACTTACTTTTTTGTGCTGAGATGTTTTTCTTTGTAAATTGTATGTTCCTCATTTTCATAGTAGTTGAATTTATGTTTTCTGAGTCGTTATGTTTTTCTTGGTTTTTATTTTGAGTTATGGAGTTGCTACACCTCTTTGTGGTTACCTTAATATTTACCCCTATTTTTGGAAGTAAAAACCTAACTTGTATCGTCCTATATTGCCTTGTTTTCCTGTCCATATGGCAGTTCTATGCCTCCTGTATTTAGTGCCTCTTTCTGATTATTGTGATCTTTTACATAATGACTTCAGTGATTCCCTGTTTTGAGCATTTTTTTATTCTTTTTAAAATTAATCTTAATTTGTTTTTTGATTTCCCTATTTGAGTTGATATCAGTATGTTCTGTTCTGTGACCTTGTGTTGTGTTGGTATCTGATATTATTGATTTTCTGACCGAACAATTTCCTTTAGTATTTCTTGTAGCTTTGGTTTGGTTTTTGCAAATTCTCTACGCTTGTTGTTTATCTGTAACTGTTTTAATTTCACCTTCATATTTGAGAGAGAGTTTTGCTGGATATATGATCCTTGGCTGGCAGTTTTTCTCCTTCAGTGCTCTGTATATGTTATCCCATTGCCTTCTTGCCTGCATGGTTTCTGCTGAGTAGTCTGAACTTATTCTTATTGATTCTCCCTTGTAGGAGACCTTTCTTTTCTCCCTGGCTGCTTTTAAAATTTTCTCTTTATATTTGGTTTTGGCAAGTTTGATGATAATATGTCTTGGTGTTTTTCTTTTTGGATCAATCTTAAATGGGGTTCGATGAGCATCTTGGATAGATATCCTTTCGTCTTTCATGATGTCAAGGAAGTTTTCTGCCAACAGATCTTCAACTATTCTCTCTGTATTTTCTGTTATCCCTCCCTGTTCTGGAACTCCAATCACACGCAAGTTATTCTTCTTGGTAGAGTCCCAAATGATTCTTAAGATTTCTTCATTTTTTTAAATTCCTTTATCAGATTTTTCTTCAACTATATTGGTGTCAATTGCCTTATCCTCCATCTCCCCCACTCTGCATTCCAATTCCTCGATTCTGCTCCTCTGACTTCCTCTTGAGTTGTCTAATTCTGTAATTTTACTGTTAATCTTTTGGATTTCTGAATGCTGTCTCTCTGTGGATTCTTGCAGCTTATTAATTTTTCCACTATATTCTTGAATAATCCTTTTGATTTCTTCAACTGCTTTATCAGTGTGTTCCTTGGCTTTTTCTGTAGATTGCCTTATTTCATTTCTGAGGTCATCCCTGATGTCTTGAAGCATTCTGTAAATTAGTTTTTTATATTCTGCATCTGACAATTCCAGGATTGTATCTTCATTTGGGAAAGATTTTGATTCTTTAGTTTGGGGATTTGTAGAAGCAATCATGGTCTGCTTCGTTATGTGATTTGATATCAACTGCTCTCTCCGAGCCATCTGTAAGATACTGTAATGATTTATTTTAAATTTTCTCATTGAGTCTTATCTTGTTTTGTTTTCTTTCAATATACTTAGATGGACTACTGGATTGTGCTGTCTTGATTGTTGTTGCCTTTGAATAACTTATGTCCTGTTACCAGCTGGTTTGGGCTGTTAGCAGATATATAAGCCTGAGAATCCATTCACTATTCTTGAGTAGAACCTGATTTGCGGTCACCAAGTGTGTTGTGTAGACTGTCACGTATCACTTAGAGGAGTAGTGGTGATAGTTGTGTGCACCAGATTCTAGTAGCAGCAGGGGGACACACTCCATGGGGGGCAGGATGCTGACAGGCTTCCCTGAAGTGTCAGTGAGGTGGGTGTGTCTGTATTCCTAAAGCACTTTGGTGGGTGGGCTCTGCAGCCGTACCTTAGGCACCCAATGCATGTACCTCTACAGATTGGTAGGTGTCATTATCCTCAGACCCCTTTGGCAGGAGGCTAGGTGGTTTGGGTAGAACTTTTTTTTTCAGCCCTCAGTTCCCCATTGTGGGTCAGTGCTGGCTCTGTTTAATAGGTAGAGATATTAGACCTGGAAAACTTGTCTTTCCAGTAATCAGCTAAAACAGTCAGATCACTATCAGAATTCCCTTTGCATTATAATAGCCACCTTGTTGCCTGTAGGGATGAAAGCCCACGACTGTGGATCTCATATGCTTGACTGGAGCTGGTCCTGTATTTTTAGTCCAATTTCGGTAAGGGAAGGATTATTGATCCCTGAGTTTTTTGTAGCTGCTTCTCTCAGAGCAGGAGAATGGGTTATGAGAAGACAAAAAAAAAAAAACAAAAAACAAAAACAAAAAAACCACAGAGCACTTCACTCCCTGGCCCAGGAAATTCCAATGTTAATGAAGTGGCCTGGGAAGGGAGGAGAGAGATCAAATTGGTAGGAGAGAGTAGCACCCAGGAATATAGACAAAGTTACTTATCTTGCTTGGTTATGACTTTTCATCTGAGATTCCCACGGGGCGTGTAGCCGGTGTGTGCTGGCTGGGTCGAGATTGCCCCGAGGGTCAGGCCCACGTCCTGTGCTTGTGCTGTCTCAGAAGCCGTGGTCAGTTCGTCCACTCCCAGTCCAAAGCCCAGTGCCAAGGTTCCCCGGCTGGGATGCCTCACTCCAGGCTCCAAAACCAGTTGCTGCCTCCTGGTGACTTCTCCTCCTGTCAGCCGCATCGCTGCGCTGCCTGCATGTACTGGCTGGGCTTCCCCCAAAGTCGCTTCAGGGAGCTAGGGCTGAGTCATGTGTTTGCACTGTCTCAGGATGCTGTGCTCAGCTCCCCTGCACCCAGTCCAAAGCCCAGCACCAAGGTTTTCTGATTGGGACCCTGGCTCCAGGCTCCAAAAACAGTTGCTGCTTCCCTGTGGTTGCTCGTTCTCTCGTTAGCCCTTTCGTGTGCAGCCTGCTTTTGCTGGCTGAGTCTCTACGGAGGTTACCCCAGGGTGCTAGGGGTTAGGGCTGTGTCCCGTGCCTGCTCCACCTCAGCAAGCTGCAATCAGCCCCACCACTCGGCACCCGGGAACCGCGAGAGCTCAAGGCTGTGGAGCCGGACACGGGTTCCAGAGGTGGTCACTGGTTCAGGGCACAGCTTTTCACTCCTCTCCCACTCATGTCAACTCTTTAGGTCTGTGTTTGATGGTCAGGGTTCGTAGATTGTCATGTATGTCATCGATTCACTTGTTTTTCTGCGTCTTTGTTGCAAGAGGGATCCGAGGTAGCTTCTGCCTAGTCAGCCGTCTTGGCCCCGCCTTGGTTTTTTTTTTTTTTAATATATAAGCAGTGAACTAGGTTCACCATTTTCTAGCCATGGCAAATGGTGCTTTATTCTCACTCTCTGCTTCAAGTTTAGGATGACATTTTGTGACATTCAGAGGTCAGATACATTCGATGATTGATGTTATTTTAAGCCATCTACAAGGGTACCTTCTTTAAAAATTGTGTTCACTTTTGCCCTAATCAAAATATCCAATATTTTTCTAACAGCAACTTCATTTAACAGGACCAGGCATAGGGCCATTCACACTGTTAAGCACTGTGTGGTGATATTCAGCTCAACCTGTTAAATTCATTTAGCCTTCTGAGCTTTTGTCAAAAAAAAATATTATTCCATTATATCATCTGATTAGTACATGATTCAAAAGAGTGCAATTAATTTTCCTCACAAATAACACATTACGTTACAAAGCTTTCCATATTCCCAAGCCCATTTCAAAAGCCACTTGTTCCATCTAATCTTTACTGATTTCCCAGTTCAACAGTGAACCATTTTACCTCTGAATGCCCAGCACAATTATGCCTAAATATCTGTATTTTCCACATTTATTTTGCATAAGAGCTGTTTCTGTTCATGTCTCCCCAATGTTTCTTTGAACTATGTCTTATGCTGGGTTCTCTAGAGAAGCAAAACCAGTAAATTATATAAATATATATAGAAAAAAAAATAGAGAGAAATATATATATCAAGGGAATGGCTCACGCGATTGTAGAGGCTGGAATGTCCCACATCCATGGGTGAGGATAGAGGCTTCTCCTGATTCATATAGCTGCAGGGTTTGACAAACCCAAGATTGGTAGGTCAAAGAGTAGGGCTCTTGTTCACAGGCTGCGAATACCAGTCAATCCCAAGATTGGCAGGCAAGACAGCAGGTAAGCTGCTAGCTCAAGTCCCAAGAACCAGAGGTCAGACAAACAGAAGACTGCTGCAGGATGTAGAATGAGCAAAAGCCTACAGTCCTTGCCAGAGTATCCACTTATACTCAATGCAGTCACATGCCCAAGGAAACTCCGTTTCAATTGATTGGCTACTCACAGCAGATCGCATCATAGAGTTGATCATGGAAGTGATCACAATATCATATGACTATCAAACCACTGAAAATCATGACCCAGCCATGTTGTCACATAACCCTAACCATCACATGCTATAATTTATATACCTTTATGTTTGTATGTGTGCATGCTTGTAGTTACAGTATGTTTTAATCATCCAGTAACTAATTATGCTAGAGTGAGAAAGTTTTGAAAAATGACTTCTTTGCATTGTCAACGATAGCAAAAGACTCACTAACATATTTAAAATCATTTACATTTAATTATTTATTATCAGGAAACTAGAAGATACTTAAATGAAGTCCTGATACATGCCACAACATGCACGAACCTTAAAAAACATTATGCTGAGTTAAGTCAGTCAATCACAAAATTACAATTATTGTATGATATCGTTAATATGAAATACCTAGAATAGGCAAATCTACGGACATCAGAGTTTAATAGTGGTAGAAAACCCTATAGGGCAATTCTACTCTGTCACATGGGGTCTCTATGAGTCGAAATCAACACTATAGTACCCTTCAACAACAACAACAAGGAAGGGGAAAAGAGGACATAATTGTTTAGCAAGTATTGAGTTTTTGTTTCTGTGATAGAAAATTTGGCAACAGGTATTGGTGATGGTTGTACAACATGACTGATATAATTAGTGTCAATGAATTGTACAGGTGTTTCTGAGATTTTAGTATCTCCTTTCTTCTATATTCTAGTGTCTCTTTATTTTTATTAAGATGAAAGATTTAAGAAATCGTCATGCTAAAATTACTTTAATGGAACTCTAATATAGAGAAACACATTCTAAAAGAGAATTGGAGAAATCACTGAGAAAGGAAATGATTATGTAATGAAAGGAGAGAAGGAGGCAAAGGAAGGTAGAAAGTTTGAAGGAAAAAAAAAAACCAAACCCGTTGCCATTGAGTTGATTCAAATTCATAGCGATCCTACAGGAGAGAGTAAAATTGCCCCATATGGTTTCCAAGAAGCAGCTGGTGGATTCGAACTGCTCACCTTTTGGTTAGCCACTGAACTCTAAGAGAGAAGGAGCCAAAGGAAGATGGAAAGTTTGGATAGGAACTGTTAAAAGGAGGAGGTGGATGAAACACCCTCCAGAGGGATCCTACTACAGTACTCTGATTTGGTCTGTGATTCCACTCCTGCAGTTTTTACATCTTATTCAGAGGGCAAGCTAGAGAGGCAATGGCCTTGTGGTGAAATGAGTTCCTGCATCTGGCTTTTTGCCTTGGTTCTTTGGAAAGCAGCTTGAAAGATTTTTCCCCCTAAGGCCTGAGGAGTTACCTTCGCCCTAGTTTTCTACCCCAGAGGATTTGTTGCTTTTGTCCAAGTTTATTAATATTTCCTGGGTAGGCCGTAAACAATTTGAGGTTTGACTGGCTCTGGACTGCAGCATGCCTGGTGATTGATACGCGCCTTGCAGGGATTGGTCAAGAGATGATGCAGATGAAGTGTCTTCTGTAGCCTACTGAGAGGGGATTGGTCAGTTTGTGGCCCCTGCTTGGAGGGACCATGCCATGAAATTGAAAAGGAGTTGTGTATCTACACAGCCAAAACCACAGAGGTTTCTTTCAGACAGAAAGAAGCAGGAAGAGAAGCAGAAGGAAGAAAGAAGAGAGAAGAAGCAGAGAGTGAGAAGGCAAGGAACATCCCAAATGAGCTGTTAAACCGGGGTCAGGGCGTGTAATACTGAGGACACTGAGAGATCTAGAAGGGGCCTTGATGCAGATTCGGTGAGACAGTTGGCAGGGCCAGGGGGACCCTGACCTCAGTGGGCCGAGAGGAGACCTGTTTTGAGTGGCCTGAGAGTAGCTCTGCACGGCCAGGAGGAACTAAGAAAGCTATCTTGCACTGAAGAAGGGAGATTTTTCCTAAATGCTTCCTGAGGCTGATCGTAAAGTGTAGTGTGTTGATTCTGATCCCAAGTTGTACCCTCTTACTTCCTTAATAAACCACTTAACTGGAAGTATGATCTGTGAGTTCTATGTGACCATTGCAATGAATTATTGAACCCAGAAGAGAAGTAGAGTGCTGTGGAAGGGACAGCTTGTGTCAGAAAAGTTGGAAAGTGGAACTATGTCTGAGGTCCACCTCATAGGAACAAACTTTGGGCTCATCATGGTCATTATGACCCCTGAAGTTAGGTTCTCACAATAATACTACTACCCCATTTTACAGACATCTACCTGGGAATTTCTAAGAAGCAGGATGTGCAGAGATTAGTGTAAGAATGGGGCCAGAAGCAACACATGAGAAAAGAAGAAATGCCAGTTGAGCTGAGGTTGAGTTGAATGGAAAATCCCGGTTGCTTCCAACATTCATCCCAATTAAAATGTAATTCAGCCATTGCCACGGTGCTGAATACTGATCATGCTAAGAAATAAAGCATCAGGCATTGTAGGTGAAATAAACTCGTTATGTAATTGTGGTTCCCGAGGATTTCTATTTTTTACTGAAATCTTTCCACTTAAGTTTTACCTATGTACAAGATATCATTTCTATTAATTAAATATCTTAACACAATTTTGTGGCACAAATACTTGTTTGGCATTTTAGGTACCCCCGTTAGAAGTGATATGGGAAATTTTGTCACTACTCCATAAAGTATGTTATCAAGGAAAGTAATTACAAAAAGGCATGTGTATGGGACTGTATGTTCATTATAGTGACTGAATTAACTTAATATGCTATTGGTTAAAAGTCTTGTTTGTATATCCCTTAATTTTGCAATATATCTGTAATTATTTATGTTATAAAAAGTGTAGTAGTACCTTTGACTATGATTACAAAAATGATAAATGGTTAAATAATAATTGAACAAGGAATTGTATGTGACAGTAACAATAACCAGAGCAAAGAGCCCAAATTTGGTTTGCGGCTGCTAGCAGGTTCTAAGGATATTTTGTTTATTTCGGGAAAACAGCTCTACGTGCTGCTACTTGGCAGAAAGTATATTTTATGGAAGGTTTCCAAGGGAAACAAAAGCAGCAACAATAAATGATTCTTATGAATATTTCTGATTTTTCATGCTTGTAAGAACAATAAATACATACAAAGAGTAATAGAAAATAAATTAACAGAAGGCAAAAACATTTAATTGTAAGTGATTATCATTATCATTATAAATATTTTCTGTTTTTAAACATAGCATATTTTTCAGATACATCTTTAGAACTAAATCAGGTTGTTGATGACATTAAGAAAATAATTGCCATTTCTTTAATGTATTGTACTTGGACAATATGTTGCTTTCAATATATTCACAATACAAAACATTTTCTTTTTGAATCCTATAGGATCAAAACGAAAGCATAGTATTGTCATCTGGCATTTACGTCTTTTTATTTCTCTACTCTTATTACACATACTCTTTACCATTTTTACCATTTTGTCCATAAAATTTCATATTCAAATACATAAAACTGAATATAATCCAGAAATAAAACACGACTGTGACTTTTCAAAAGTAAATTTTATTTAATATGTTTAGAGTGTTACAGTCCACAATCTTTGAATATTGAGCCTGGTCTATTAAATGCCTACTTGCTGGTATGAATATAATGCATTAATATAGTAAGGTGAAAATTAGTATTACTTCATTAGTACATTGCACACTGATTCTAAAATATCTTATTTTTCTCCTGCTAGATTTCTTTATCACCACTATATTTTTTGTTTAAATTGGAAATTATACACATAGATTGTGAATGAATTTTAATATCCTTTATACTAGAAATTCTGTAGATTAAATTGCAATTTCAAAACAATGCCTAGATTTAAATCAAAATAGTGGTCACTTGAAGACATATACTCTATGAAACAGTCACTGGGAACTTGCTAAGAGCAGGTAATTTTAATCATTGTTTTTGCCTGTTTGCTTTTAGTTCAAGATGCTGTATTTGTAACAGGAAGTGAATGATTTTCCCTGCTTGTCAGATATCAGAAATCAGAAGTGATCCTGAACCTCTCACTTCAAAGACAATGATGGACTTAATCAATGGACTTGACGATGGCAAGATAATTAGAGACATTTGGGCAAATAGATTCATATACATAATGTAGACACCTATTTTATTATGTATGCAAGGTCACTTTAAATGAGGGAATAATGTTAAAATGGAAATCTTTTCATCATATTAATAAAAAAATTAAAACGTGCCTTATACTCAGAAATCAGTTAGTGCTTTGAGCCCTATGTCCATATACAAATTAAAAGGTAAGTAAAGATAATACATTGAACTGATAATGGCATTATGTGTTATACTTTTTCTATATACTTATTTGCATTTTCCTAATTTTTAAGGTATCATGGGTTACTACTTTCAAAAAATAATCCAATATATCTTTCTTAAAAGTTATATTTGACCTAGTGTCTTAAAAATAATTACCAAATGGCTTGAAGTTAAGAAAAATTAAATGTTGCAATTTCTCTGGCATTTCAAAATGTGATATATCTATCAAATATAATAAAGTAACTTCTTAATTAAGAGAGTCAGTATTTTGAGGTAACAAACCATTTTAGACTAAAGCGAGCTCCTGGCTTTGTTGGAGTTTGTGTTTACGAACAAACTGTGAGCAAAGAGGCAGTGATTCACATGAATGAAGAAAAACATCTCGTTTGCCCAATCAGGGTAGAAACTTGATTGAAGCAAAGACACAATGTGGAATAAAGATTTATCATGCTTACTCAATACCAAGGAGCCCTGGTGGCACAGTGGTTAAGAGCTTGTCTGCCGACCAAAAGGTTGTCAGCTTGAATCCACCAGCTGCTCCTTGGAAACCCTTTGGGGCAGTCGTACTCTTTCCTACAGGGTCCTTATGAGCCAGAATCAACTTGACGGCAACGTTTCTTTTTTTTTGGGGGGGGGGTTTGTTTGTTTTGTTTATGCAATACCAAATTAGGTAAATATATATATATATGTATATATATTTATATACACAATATACATTTTATGTTAATGTAGAAGGTGTGCATGCACGTGTGTGTGTGTATGTTTTGGTTATGTTAAAATATAAACATTTATGCACCACTGTGAATAATCCAAATCTATGCAGCAATTTTTAGTTGCATATTTGTTTATTATTGAACCCATAGAAAATTTTAATTATATTTTACAGATTTTTAAATAAGCATATATATTATGTGGTAATTAACCAAAAATTGCATGATTAGTCCACTAATACAAAATAACACCACTCCATTAATGTGAATTAATATTACATTTTTAAAAGCATCCTTTGAAATGGGTAGATATGACAAAAGCATCCTCACTTTTTAGTCTTTTTATGCGTATGATAAATACTTTATTATAATGCATGAAAGCTATAGTGTCTTGAGTAAGTATATTAAGGCAGAATTGCAAATTTAGCCATTAGAATTCATCGATTCACATTTCCTGGAATGAATTAAGGCAGGTCAAGATTTCAATATCATTATGTAGAAATTTCCCATTTCTATTTTACGTAAAGCTAATCATCATCCAAGTGATCTTACTCTTGAAAGGTTAAGATGTGTAAAGTTAAATAATAAAAAAGGAACTAATTTTATACTTATTTTATTATACTTATATACTCTTATAAAAGTAGTATATCTCTAGGTATTTATTCACATAGAAATTCCTCTTTACTGTTGACAAATAGCAGGAATGCTGTAAAAAAAATAAAGTAACCAAACTCATTGCCGTCTAGTCAATTCCAAATCACAGGGATTCTGTGGTATTTCTTATTGTGATTCTGATAAGCTATTGTGACAGCTTATTATTGCTTGTTGTTAGCTAAATATTTTGACAAGTATGTTCAATAATTACTGTTATGTTTTTAAAATGAAGTCTGATTTGCTAACACATTTGGATAGTTAAAATGCTTCTCATTAAAACTATGCTGATGGTGTGCTTAAGCTAGGTGCATAATTATAATATATGTATACGGGATAGAATGGAATTTCTTTGGGGATTTAAAATTATTTTTATGTTGTTGTTGTCATTGTCCGCCATTGATCTGATTCCATTTCATAGAGACACTCTATGACAGAATACAACTGCCCCATAGGGTTTTCTTAGCTGTAATCTTTACAGAAGCAGATCACCAGGTCTTTCTCCCAAAGAGCCTCTGTGTGGGTTTGAACCACCAACCTTTTGGTTAGCAGTCAAACATTTAACCTTTACCCACTAAGGATCCTTATGGACTTATACACATAATCAATATTCTTTACTCCAGTGTTCCCTCACCCAACTTGTTTAATCAGTGTATATGTTACACTTCCATCCCCTCCAACTGGTTTCAATTTTTTTAGCTAAGGAGCATGTTACCACAATTGTCATTCAGTTTATTTGCACCATACCTCAGTCAATCATAACAGAAGGAATGCAAGTCAACCTGTTCCTGCTAGTGAGTTGGGCAGTCTGGAAAATGCCTTCCAATTACTTCTGTCTTTCTGGAAAGCATTCAACTATGTCCTGGGGATGTTACCAATTACTTGCACCTTATGCACAGGTAACCAGAGAGTTCAGAACAGTTGTGAATGACACAACAAACTCCTTTTAAGACTGGCCTGGATTGAATTGTGTCCCCCCAAAATATGTATATCAATTTGGCTAGGCCATGATTCCCAGTATTGTGTGATTGTCCACCATTTTGTCATCTGATGTGATTTTTCTATGTGTTGTAAATCCTATCTCTATGATGGTAATGAGACGGGATTATCGGCAGTTATGTTAATGAGGCAGGACTCAATCTACAAGATTAGATTGTGTCTTCAGCCAATCTCTTTTGAAATATAAAAGGAGAGAAGCAAGCAGAGAGACATGGGGACCTCATACCACCAAGAAAGAAACACTAAGAGCATAGTGTGTCCTTTGAACCCTGTGTCCCTACACTCAGAAGCTCCTTGCCCAGGGGCAGATTGATGATGAGGACTTTTCCCCAGAACCAACAGAGACAGCAAGCCTTCCCCTGGAGCTGGCACCCTGAATTCAGACTTCTGGACTACTAGACTGTGAGAGAATTAACTTCTGTTTGTTAAAGCCATCCACTTGTGGTGTTTCTGTTACAGCAGCGTTAGATAACTAAGAGACCATAACTGTTTTGTGTATTATTGAATTCCCAGCACCTAGAAAAGTATCTGGCATCTTAATCAAATTAATAGAATTTTGCTCAATGGAAAGATAAATGAATGATTATTTGGAAGGCAAAGGAAGCTTCACCCATTATTGGTTTACTAGGTGGTGCAGTGGTTAAGCACTAGGCTCCTAACCAAAATTTCAGCTGTTTGAACCTACCAGCTGCTCTGCTGGAGAAAGATGTAAGTCTGCTTCTGTAAAGATAACAGCCTTGGGAACCCTGCGGGTCAGTTCTACTCTGTCCTACTGGGTAGCTATGAGTCCAAATCAACTTGATGCAATGGGCAATGGGTTTACAGGGGAAATCTAACTCTTCTTGTGGGCCTCAGACAAAAAGCGATGATGTAGGGGTGGGGTTTCTGAGGGATTTTGAAGCCTCTGTGAGGCAACTACCTAGGTGCAGTCAGCAACAGGACTTTAGGACAGGAAAGGCTAGCTGTGGTGGAAACGTGGGGGCTATTTCAGGAGAAAGGTTTGGGCTTTATGGAGATTCAAACTTCTCTGCCATTTCTGAATTCCATATCTCACATTCTTACTTTTCCCCATGAGTGTCTTTGGCCTAGAGTGTGCAATGGGATGATCTGATACAATCGTGCCACAATTTCACAACCCTTATAATAGGCCTGCCCTTGGTCCAAAGTGCCTTTCTCTCTCTCTCTCTCTCTTTTTTTTTATGCTAAACCAATCAATGCAGGCAAAGTTCACCTCTTTTTTTTTCTTTCCTGTTATCCTGTGATATACATTTTTTCATTTAACCCTTAATACATCAGGAATTAACTTAGGTTTACTACGTGGAAGCAATCTAACATATTTGTTTTAAAATACATAACACATTATTATAACCATACAGCATTATGAAGTAAATCTACCATTTTCCCATTCTAATGCTGCCAATTTATATTTTTTGAGACTATGTCTGAAGTTTATCTTTTCCTCTCTTAATACATATGTTTATTTTTGCATCAGTAACAATTTTTTTAATTGTAACTTAGTCATAGTTTAAGACAAATTGTTCCGCAGCATGTTATTCCTATATTTCAAATATGTCTAGGCTGTTGCGGGAAACCCTGGTGGCATAGTGATTAGGTGCTACAGCTGCTAGCCAAAAGGTTGGCAGTTCGAATTCACCAGGCGCTCCTTGGAAACTCCATGGGGCAGTTCTACTCTGTCTTAAAGGGTCGCTATAAGTCAGAATCGACTTGACGGCAGTGGGAAAAAGTGGGAAGACTGTTGCTGTATTTTTATTCTTACACACAAAAATTGGAATGAATGATTCTGAAAAGTTTCTATCGCCCTTTTGAATATATGAGATATATAATTTTTTTTTTATCTCACATATATATATATATATTTGAATTTGAATTGTGTGAATTGTAAGGTTTGTGTAAGAATTAATTTCCTGGGAAAATTTAAACCTCTTATCCAGGGATATGCCTGAAATATAGTTTTTTTCTTAAAAGTGTTTAAAGGGCCCCCTGTGCTCTCTCTGAAGTGTTCCAGTGTTCCTTGTAAGATTTTTCACATTTTTACTAATGATAATTTTTTTTAATATATTTTAGTATCTTTCATTTTTTAATTCATTTGCATCATGGTACTTATATCATTTCTTATTTGATCATTATGCATATATTAATGTTTTAACAATATAATAGGTAATTCATCTTAGATTATTTTATCTTGCTTTTTTGAAACCCTGGTGGCACAGTGGTTACGAGCTACAGCTGCTAACCAAAAGGTCGGCAGTTCAAATTGATCACATGCTCCTTGGAAACCCTATGGGACAGTTCTGCTCTGTCCTATAGGTTCACTATGAGTTAGAATCTACTCAAAAGCAATGGGTTTAGTTTTGTTTTTTTCTTTGAAAAGTAAAATAAAAAAGAATATGGGAAACTGTAACCAAAACTTCTATAAGTTATAAAAACTATCTAGAGTAACCACTAAAACATTATTCAAACTGTCAGCTGAGCAGCTGCTATACTAACGCAAAGAATTTGATGTACTGTACATCTGTATTCCTTTTTCTGATCATAACTCATTAGAGATTTTATCTGTTGACACCAAGAGCTAGTTCTATAAAGTATGATGGATGCCATTAAATTAAAATACTAACCATATAATTGCCTATAAATAAAATGAAAGTGGTTTGTTGGGCTTCCTTTATACAAGAAGAGAAATTATGACATTTGTTTATAGTGTTTATAGATGGGTTTCATAAACCCCAGTTTAGTCCATTTGAAGCTGTATAATTATATAATAATTATTTTGATATTAGAAGCAGTTATGCAAATGTAGCTTGTATTTGGTTAATTGGGTTTCCTTTTGCAAATGTAACATTATTGTACTTCTTTCATGAGAAACAGAAACATAGTTCACCTGTTTTTTAATTTACAAAGTGACCAAATGAAATTGTACTCATTTTAAGACAGTAAATGAGACATTACTATAATTAATTGGACAGGATATCATGAAACAACGGCCCTTGTTTCAACAATTCTAGAGGTGTATTATGTTTGGACAAGGTATTTTACCATGCTATGCCATGGCATCATTACCTCTAACATGATTCCAGAGTCTGCCTGCAAGTTTTCTTCAGCCCAGCTGTGCTTCTTTTTTCCTACTGAACACACTTTATAAACAATAGTTATTTGTGGTTGACACAAAGATCTCCCAGAAACATTGTCCATCATACGAGAATATTTTAACAATGGACTGACACTGTGTTAATAACATATTCACTTTTGTGGTTTCAAAATGGTTTTCAAGGAGTTTGGAAAGCAGTTCCAATTCCATGCTTGACCAGCAAGAGTGGATAAATATTGTTGCTTGTGAATATCTCATTGTGTTCTTGAGAGTCTCAAGAAGAACCAAGTGACCAAAATACTCAGTTCTACACAGAGAAGAGAGATACAAAGAACTGAGTATTTTGGTCACTTTAAAGAGTTCAATGTTGAGCAAAATAGTCAGGACAGATATCTTTGGGAATATTTTATAATCATATGTGCTATATTTTAGGGTTTCACATAAAATAAAAATCTATTGTGGAACAATTTTCTACAACTGTATAAATCAAAATACTGTGGTTCTTCTCAAGAGTCAAAGACTCCTCTGTCATCAGTACTTTTCCTGAAGATTTGTAAAAGAATACAAGAAACAGTAAGAACACTGAGATTACACAAAAGTGAAGACCTACTTTCATTATAAAATCGGTGGTTAGAAATATGACTTGTATTGTCAAGTTTAACTTGATCTAGTTTAAAGGAAATTAATAACCTTTTTTAGGTGTTTTTGCATCAGATAAAGGAAAAAGCTACAAGGATTATTTTCACCCTGCATTACAAGTTGTGCTACATAGTAAGTCTGGCAGTTTTTAGAATCATGACCTTTTGATTTTATGAGCTTCCTATCTGACATCTAGGTTTAAGATCTTATGACATTTTTGAAAGTGTTGTCATGATAGTCTTCTGAGCTGCTTTGAAGTAACAGCATTAACACTTTTTTAAAAAAATCTTGTCAAGGACGATTTAGAATAGAGAATATTTATGAAAATAAATTTGGAAACGGAATCACCTAAATCACAGTAGCAATTTTATTTTTTTTACTCTGGCACTAAATGATATTCTTCCTAGTGACTTTCAAAGCATTGCTGTAACTTCCAATATAGATTGATTTACTATTGTCTATACACTCAGCTTCCCATGACATATAAAATATGAGTTAAATATTTCTATTTTTATTATTGACATAAAATAAATTGTATCCCAAGATAGATTACTGAGGCAATGTCTGTTGTTTTCAAAAACTGGCAACAAGGACAAATTCAGAGTGCAATTAAAAAAAGGAAAAAAAAAACAAAACCTGCTGTCGAGTCAATTCTGACTCATAGCGACCCTACAGGACAGTGTAGAACTGCCTGATAGGGTTTCCAAGAAGTGGTTGTTGGATTTAAGCTGCCGACTATTTGTTTAGCAGCCGAGCTCTTAACCACTGTGCCACCAGAGTTCAATTCCTGTCCTAAATTAGGTCTTGACTTCAGGTGAACAAAGCCTAAAGTCCAGTTGCCATGGAGTCAACTCCAACTCATAGTGACCTCATGTGTGTCAGAGCAGAACTGAGCGCTAAAGCAGTTTCAATGGCTGATTTCTCAGAAGTTGATCACCAGGTCTTTCCTCCAAGGTGCCTCTGGGTGGACTCGAACCTCCAACTTTTGGGTTAGTAGCCAAGGGTATTAACTGTCTGTACCACCTAGGGACTCCTGAATATAGCCTAGCTCCTTGATAATTTCTTTAAAATGGAATGACAACCACAGCAATGACAACAACAAAAATAATACGTGTTGATTTAAAATGGTGAAGGATAAACCAAAAAGAACCCAAGAAAGAAAAAGTCAATGCGCTAGACTGGTCAGGATTAGTGCTGGTATGAGTCTGATACGGCACCTCAACTATGGACATGGTTAGTTTGGGTAATTACTTTGACTAAACAATGGTCACTTTTGACTTTATCTTGTTGTATTGTGGAAACTCACTCCTGAAGTTATGTATTTTACTGAAGAAAAAAATACAATTTTTACCTGCATGATCCTTTGGTTATAATTAATAATTGCTGTATTCTGGTAGGGACTATGCTACTAGGTAGTTAGAAATAAAGAAAATATAAATAGGTAAAACATTGTACTCACTGTTTGCTTCTGTGGAACAAATTACTCCAAAACTTAAGAGATCAAAGCAACCAGGATTTTGTAGCTCACAGTTTTTGTGGAACAGGAAACCTGGCACAGTTCAGCTGGATGGCCAATCCAAGGTCTCTCGTGAAGTTGCAGGCAAGCTGTCGGCCAAGGCTGACTGATGGGATGAATCTACTTCCCAGTTCACTGAAGTGGTTGTTGGCAGGCCTTGGGTTCCCATGATGTGATTCTTTCCATGGGGCTGCCTAATGACATGGCAGGTAGCTTCCCCCAGGACAGACAATACAAAACTAAAGAGAGAATACTCAGGACAGGAGGACTGTCTTTTTATAGCCTAATCTCAGAGTCACATCCCATCAGTTCTGCCACAGTTCTTTCTTGGAAGTGAATCAGTAAATCCAACCTACATTTGAAGGAGAGGAGAAGATTAAACAAAGGCATAAATACCAGTAGGCAGGGATCATTGTGGGAGGAGGGAACCTTAGTGTCTTTTCTACCGCAAACCTATCATACATCTAATAAGTACTGTTTCGGTCAGCAAGACTCTCAATGAGATGGATTAGCATAGTGCCTGCAACAATGGACTCAAGAATAACAAAGATTCTGAGGATGGTGCAGGACCAGGCAGTGTTTTGTTCTGTTGTGTGTAGGATCTCTATGAGTTGGAACTGACTTGACGGCACCTAACAACCACAAGCACTTTATCAACCAAAAAGATACAGAAATGTTTTAAAATAAAATGTAATGCCTTTACTAATTTGAAATAATGTGCATACACACACATAATATTTTAAATGTATTAAAAATACCTTATATTTTTAGGACATTTTACACATAACAAATGTGATAATATATTGAATGCTAAAAGAATAAGTGTAGTCGGGATCATGGTATAAGAAGACTATTTTTATAGGAATTCAAGGCAGCAAAGCAGTGAAGTAGAAGTCTTATTTACATTAAGCCCAAAGACTACTATGGGATTTATTTACCAAAAAAAGACTTTGATACTAACAGATTCAAATAATTAGTAGTAACAGAACAACACAAATTAGATGACAAAATTTCATGAAGGTAAGAATTCACCATGAAGAAGGAGAAAAAGATTCTCTGGGCTCTCCATTGCCTTTTGTTAAGAGCTAACTATAATTTCAGCATTGAATACCATTTCTTGAGTCCTTTCTAGCTATGTCTATCATTATTTAAATGTATTCACAGAAGATGCTTTAAAAAGGGGGGGGGGCACATCCAACTCTCAGGAGACTAGCTATCAAAATTATCTGTTATAATTTAATATTTACTTCTGACAAAATGAATATACCTTATTAGAAATTAAAAGAGACAAAACAAAATGTTTCAAGCATCCATGCAAGGAAAAATGATTACTGGAGAATGAATTATAAAAAAGGAAGCCTTCATATCTCACCTCTGAAATATTAAACACCAGAAAATATTTGTATAAGGTAGTTGGAAAAAAAATTTGTAATCCACACCTTGTACATTCAGCCAAATATATGCCATCCACATGTGAAACAGTACAAATATATGATCACATTCATTGCCATCAAGTCAATTCCAACTCACGGTGACTCTATGGGACAAAGTAGAACTAACCCATAGGGTTTCCAGGGGGTGGTTGGTAGATTCGAACTGCCGACCTTTTGGTTAGCAGCCGAGCTTTTAACCACAGTGCCACCAGGGCTCAGTATATGATCATAGATACAACAGCTGAGAAAGTACAACACCCATATGCATTTTCTGAAGGGGGAGATAAGTAAAGATTTGGTCCATTAATTTATAAGAATAAGTCAAAATAAAGGGTTCTAGGATGGAAAAAATTATAGTATAGAAGAACATACAACCTACATTAAAAGAGTTTGAACATTGCAGTATATCTGAGTGCATGCTATTTACCGGGGGCGGGGGGGGGGAGAAAATAACCAAAGCCATTAATAATTTTAAGTAAAAAATCTACAAAACAAAACAAAAAAATTTGTGTATCAGGAAAATATTTTTAAGAGTAAAAGTCTGGTTCTGAAGTCTCACTTATTACCAATAAATAAAAGTTTTGGAAGGTCATAGAAGATGAAAATACATAAATGTTTTTAAAATACATAGGTGGTTAACAATAGACATTCTTTTCTTTGGCATTAGAAAATTACATTAATATAGATGCAATAATATCACTATAAATATACTATTTGAAATGGAAATAGAGATTGTGCTTTCCAAATTACTGGAGAAAAATAACAGAAAATAGTAGAAACATTTTGCAATTTTTCATTTTCCATGTCAATTTCCACATCTCCATTCTTGGTATTACTACTCAAGCAAATCAATTGTAAGTGTGTTATTATCTTTTAAAATCATTAAGTATAAACAAAATAAAATATAAAACATGTCTAGTATCATTAAAGAATAAAATCAATCACTGAACATACAGCAAAAGAGAAAAACAACACAGAAATTAAGAAAGCATGAAAATGCACAAAACAAGAATTGCAAAGTATAAGTAATACACACTCTGCGAACAGGCAAAAATCAATTTAAATTTTCTATTAAAAGAAAAGTTTAATTTGAATAAAAATAAAAACAAAGCTCTATAATTTCTATGAAAAAAAATACCTAAAACATAATGATTTATAATGTTTAAAGGCAAAATTATCACAGAAGACTTTTAATTCTGGATACAGTGAACAACATTGCATCTGACCAGACCACACACTGATAAAACTAGAAAAGCTGGGAAAAAACAAGTGAAATTATCACTAAACTACCAACAGAGCAAATATTTCAGGGTCCAAGATAAAGAAGAGAAAGGGAAATCATTGAGATGAGAAAAATATTTGGCTCCATTTTATTCTCCAAGTATTTTCAGATTCTAAAATGATTGAGAAAAGTCTAAGAAATTGAGCAAAGTTTATGACACTTTTGTAGGTTGCAGGGACGAAAATGAAGTTGAGGGCCAGTCAAGAAGCAAGGAACACGGTAAACACTCCAGGAATCTTGACTGAACCTTAAAGGGCTACACGCTGGAGTAAAACTGAAAATTAAATAGATAAATCCGCCCTAAAACTAAAACCAGAATTTCAAAGAATTAATTCTAAGGTTCATTTATATATACCTGTACCTACAATAATTGTTTGCTAAAATCAGAAGATGTGGTTTTATCCATACAAAACCTAAAAGACTGCACAGATAAAGTAACTAAATTTAAAAAGGTTATTAAGTTCAATGTAGAATAATTATAGTTCTGCATATCATAAATATATCTTTATAAAAAAATAAAGGGAAATAAAAACAAGATATTCAATAGCATAAACATTACATTTCAAATTAACTGGGAAGAAATACCATAAATGATTTGCTTTACAATGAAGGCATACTATTGCTTAAAAAATTAAAGGAAACCTTAATAAATGGACTGATTAATCAGGGACGGGCTACCCAATAAGCAAGGTAAGCACGTGCTTAGGGCATCAGCGAATTAGGGGTATTAGTTGTTCAAAGCAACGACCCATAGATGCCAAGCAGACAAGACACAAGGAAGAGTAAGCCCCCAGCAGAAGGGAACTGGCAGCACACAAAATGAAGCTGACGCCAGCTTCCCTTCCCGTGGGCTAGAGCTGATTGGATAAAGGATCACTATTTCCCTTGGGGCAGGTTAAAAATAAAAATAAATCATGCATATTTTTAATATTTCTTTTTCTTTTCAAATAGAATTCCTCCATGTTTTCAGCCATTTCTTTTTTTAAAGCATTTTTTTAAGTTTTTTTTTTTTTTGTACTTTAGATGAAGGTTTACAGAATTAACTAGCTTCTCATTAAGCAATTAGTACAAAAAGTGTTTTGTGACATTGGTCGCCAACCCCATGACGGGTCAAAACTCTCCTCATCCTGACTTTGTGTTCCCTAGAAACAACTTTCCTGTCCCGTCCTGCTTTCTCGTCCTTGCCCCTGGGCTGGTGTGCCATTTAGTCTCATTTTGTTTTATGTTGTTGTTGTTCTTAGGTGTTGTCAAGTCAGTTCCAACTCATAGCGACTCTATGCACAACAGAACAAAACACTGCCCAGTCCTGCACCATCCTCACAATTGTTGCTATCCTTGAGTCCATTATTCCAGCCACTATGTTAATTTATCTCCTCAAAGGTCTTCTTTTTGGTTGACCCTCTACCAAGAATGGTGTCCTTCTCCAGGGACTGATCCCTCCTGATAACATGTACAAAGTACGTGAGACTTAGTCTCGCCATCCTTGCTTCTAGGGAGCATTTTGGTTATACTTCTTCCAAGACAGATTTGTTTGTTCTTTTAACAGTCCATGATATATTCAACATTCTTTGATGACACCACAAATCAAAGGCATCAATTATTCTTCTGTCTTCCTTATTCATTGTCCAGTTTTTACATGCATAGGAGGCGATTGAAAACATCATGACTTGGATCAGGCACACCTTAGTCCTCAAGGTGAAGTCTTTGCTTTTCGACACTTTAAAGACTTCTTTTGCAGTAGATGTGCCTGATGCAATGAGTCTTTTTCTTATTGGCTGTTGCTTCCATGGGTGTTGATTGTGGATCTAAGTACAATGAAATCCTTGACAACCTCGATCTTTTCTCCGTTTATCATGACTTTGCTTATTGGTCCAGTTGTGAACATTTTTGTTTTCTTTATGTTGAGGTAATCCATGCTTAAGGCTGTGGTCTTTGATCTTCATCAGTAGGTGCTTCAAGTTCTCTTCACTTTCAGCAAGCAATGTTGCATCATCTGCATAACGTAGGACAGAACTTCAAACTGTATGCATCAGTATTTAATTCTCACATGCTTATTTCTTCATTTATTCAAAAAACATTGGGAAACTACTCCATTTTTCTCACTCTACTAGATGCTGTGGACATAATGCCTTCTCAAAGCCTCTGAACTTACAGAGTTACTTGGTAGTTCTTTTTTGGAGATACAACCCTATATGATTCACCAATCTACTTGCTTCTTACCTACCAGTATGTGGATATAGCTGTCTTCAGCTGCACAGATCTCTAATAAACTATTAGCAAATACTGTTCAATTATACATTAATAACCTAATAGGAGCTCTGGTGGCACAGTGATTAAGAGCACAGCTGCTAACCAAGAGGTTGGCAGTTCTAATCTACTAGCTGCTCCTTGGAAATACTATGGAGTAGTTCTGCTCTGTCCTATAGGGTAGCTGTGAGTTAGAATCAACTCAAAGGCAGTGGAGTTTTCTTTTTGAACCTGATAGCCATGACCAGATGGACTGCATTAAAAATATTGTAATATTTGGAATATACTATTATCCATTTAAAATAGATGAAAAGAAACAAAATATCACCTAAATAAAGATGTAATAAGAAAAATTTAACAATTATTTTTAATGTAAATAAAAATATTGTTTTTAAAAGATAAAGCATTCATTCTCTACCTGTTTAAAATTATCTTAAATGAACACATAAGTTTATCTTTTATGATAAGATTCTTAAAACATTTTCATTAAAAACAGAGTCAAGGTGTACTTTATTACTAAAAATTAAGCATTATTAATATTTACTACAATGAACATTTATTAATATTGACCATGTGCCATTTTTACTGGCCAGATGTGACAATTATTTAATTCTGCTAGAAATTCTAAGAGGTTTATACAGATCAGGTACCAGAAACTTCAAATGCTTACATATCTAAAAGACCTGGTATTTGAGTCCAGATCTGACTCACTTCACAGGCTGTGTTCTTAATCAGCTTACTACATATGGTGATCCAAATATTTAGTATCATCATTATTTAGCATGTTATGTGTCAATATATTACATCAGAAGGAAATAAATCAAAATTCTGAAAAGTAGACCAAATCAGCTGTATGTTCTGATTCACTGCACTTCTTGTTTAAATAAAATGATGTTGTTATTTGCCATTGAATTGATTCTGACACATGGTGAACCCATGTGTTACTGAACAGAATTTCTCCATAGGGTTTTTTGTGACTGTAATCAGCAGAAGCGCATCATCAGGGCTTTTCTTTCCAGATACTGCTGGGTAGGTTTGAAAAGACAAACTTTATGTTAACAACTAATAGCAAATGGCTTCCATCATCTAAGAGTCTAATTGAGTCCCTGACTTACAATGGGATTCTGTTCCCATGACTCTGTTGTAAGTTGGTTCAGACTAGATCAAATACCACCCCGTTTTTTTTTTTTTTTCATTATTATTGGCTTTTATTTCAATATCTTTATAAATCTAGCAGTGTTCTGAACAGTAAATAATAAAATTGAACGTCTGCTAGGAACATCTGACAATGCTAGCATCAGCAAATTATGTGCTACAATGTGTTACTAACAGGAAGATGTGCAAAAAGAAGGACAGTGGTAAGTGCAGTTCATCATAACTCGAATACTCCTAAGTTGGGCATTACTTGTATATGTGTCTGTATGACTAAATAGGGAGCCTTGGTGGTACAGTGGTTAAGAGCTCAGCTGGTAACTGAAAGGTCAATGGTTTGAACTCACCAACAGCTCCATGAGAGAAAGATGTGGCAGTCTGCTTGTGTAAAGATTTATAGCCTTGGAAAACCAATGGGGCAGCTCTACTCCATCCTATAGGATCACTGTGCGTCAGAATTAACTGGACACCAAGGGGCTTTATTTTATTTTATTTTTTTGGTATATGGATAAATTATCTCTGGTTATATACATAAAGAAGTATTAACAATAGCTGACACTGGGGAAAGGAACAATGTGGTGGGTGACAGGGAGTAAAGGAGGAACATTTTTGACTGTATAACCTGTGGAACTTTCGAATTTTGATCCATGGCTATATTTCCCCCAAATAAATTACATTATGAAAAGAAAAGGAAAATTAAACAAAATATTTTTATTGAATTAAAATTTCTTTTTCTAATGGTCTGATTATGCATAATGCTAATACAGCCGCTTCATTTTAAAGTTTGGTCAGAAAACATGAAGAAAATTAGAAGCAGTTTTGTATCTTGGAAAAAGCATCAAGACGTAGAGGTCTACTAAACTGAATCCTAGGTAAATAGTTTAATTCTCAGATATCAACGGTATGTACCAGAGAAAGTTATTTAACTCTAAGATATTTTTTAATATGTAAAATAGAGATAATAAGTTCTATGAAATTTTAGTGACAAAAATTTATACTGTTAGGCTAAATACAAGTTACATGTTTGTTATGGCTTTGTTGTTAGTACACTCAAGTCTATTTCGGCTCATAACGGTCCCAAGTGACAGAGTAGAACAGCCCCATAGGGTTTTCCAGGCTGTAATTTACGGAGCAAACCCTCAGCCACTGGGTGGGTTCGAACAGTTAAGCTTTTGGTTGGCAGCCAAGTGTTTAACTGCTGTGCCACCAGTGCTCCTTCCCTGTGGCTAATAATGAGCATAAAATAAGTTTGTATTTTTCTGACTGTGTAACATGAGACTCCTTATGATATTATTTTAATAAACTAAGTCAAACAATTCAAAATAGTTAATTACAAAATATTAAAAGCTATCTAAAATGCTGCCAAGCCAAGTGTGTTCATTGTCTGCCTTCTAAACATAAAACCATACTGTATTGCACAGTTTTAAATATATTGTTCATTTGTTTCAGAAATGAGCATTATGAAATAAACACGATAAGCAAAATTATATTTTTTGTGTTTCACATACAACTCTCAATAATGTATGTAAACTTGCTTTGTATTGAAGGAAAATTGGGGCCTTTGGCTTTTGCAAGAAAACCAATTATATAGCTAAAATTATGTTACAAACACGTCGTAGATCTATGCATATGGATTTGCCCCAAATTGCTATTTTTTGAACTCTCAATGAAAATCCAATTTCTGTTTTAATGCAATCTGTCTATTTATCTACCTATCTATGCCTCCATTATTTTAAATTCCTAGAACTGCCATAGCAAAAATCAGAAAACTTGTGTCTTAGATGGAAAAAAAAAAAATTATTGTCTTATACTTGTGGAGGCTAGAAGCCCAAATCAACATGTAGACCTGGTTATGGACAGTCTGAAATCTCTAGGGGAAAATCCTTTCTTATCTCTCTCAGCTTCTCCTAACCCCAAGCTTATAGATGCATCTACGTATGACTGTCTTTCCTTTGCCTCTAGGTGTCTCCTCTCTTTTGTAAGAACATCACTCGGATTGGATTAGGACCCACCCACCTCCAGTATGATCTTATGTTATCTTAATTGATAACATCTTCACAAATTCTATTTCCAAACAAGTTGGCATTACACTAGGGGTCAAGACTTCATTATACTTTTTAGGGAGACACAATTCAACTGATAACATCCACCTATTTACACAAATTAGTAAATGATTAAATATCTTATCAAGCTACACAGCAATATTATTAATAGAATTACAATCGATAGAAACAAACAAAAAGCAAGTAAGACTGAAATGCTACCATAACATCATATTCTGAAAGAACAGTTTTAAATTTCTCCAAAGTCTGGCTACATACGCAGAAGTTCTTGAACTAATTCTAGAGAGCACACAGTCAAATATGAAGAATGGCCACTACTACTTAAAAACTAAACAAAAAATTATTTTAAATAAATATACAGCTTAGCTTAAATAATAAATATTTATAAACATATTCAGTAATTGTAAATGCTAACATGAGTCTAATTAAAATCTCTAACTCATTTGAGTTAAGAGGCAAATAGGACCAATTAATAGAATTGCCTAAAATCCATAGTGAGACAATTATTCAGTTATGTATTTGACAATTTTATACTGAATTCTACTGTTTTCAGCACTCTTCCAGAAAGAAATGAATAAGATGAGCAATTCTCTGCCTTTCTCTGCCCCATGGAACTCACCTTTTATTATAACTCAATAGTAAAGTGGAGCCCTGCTGGTGCAGTGGTTAAGAGCTTGACTGCTAACCGAAAGGTCGGCGGTTAGAATGTATCAGCTGCTCCTTAGAAGCCCTATGGGACAGTTCTACTCTGTCCTAGAGGTTCACTATGAGTCAGAATCAACTCGACAGCAGTGGGTTTAGTTGTTTTTTCTTTCTTTTTTTTTTTTTTAAGGGAGCAATCAGGAGTTACAGAGCAAAGAGGGAAGTAGAAAGTATTTAGATTTTTTTTTCTCAGATGTTTCAAAAAACAATTCCCCCATGCTATAATTAATCCAGCCATTTTAAAGAACTTGAGAAAATAATGTTTTTTAAGATTATCATTTAATCTCAGTTCTTATTAAAGATATTCTTCATTGAAAATTAAAAAAAGCACAATTCTGAATCAAATTTTCCTATTATTCATTCTTCGCAATATGGGATTATTATTTCCTCAATTGATGTGTAAGACATTGTGTTGGCATAGGCAAATTTGTCAAGTTATAGAAAAGGTCTAGAATATGAGTATGTATCATCACCGAAGATGAGGGAATAAAGAAAATTATGTATTTTTATGAGAGGAAAAAACTCACATTTCTAATTTTAGACATCAATATTCTCCCTCTGTATTTTCACAAGATATTTTACGTACTTGTATCAATACAAATCATGAAACTTGGCTGATTATGTTGATTTATTTCTTTGTAGGTTTTACCCATAGGGTTGTGTAGCTTAAAAACATTGTACTAGAAATCTATTGCTGCATAACACACCATTCCAGAACATGTTGACCTACAGAACCAAACATTTTATTTGTTCACGATCCTGTGAGTCAATAAATTGTCCTAGGATAAGCTGAGTGAGTCTTTCTTAGAATCACTTTAGCAATTAGAGTGAGGCTAAGATATGGGTTTGCATGTCCTGTGCTGGATCCTTAGCCAACACCATTATATAAGGGTCTTCCTCTTTTTTTCAGTGACCCTCTACCAAGCATATAAAAAAAAAAAAATTTTTTTTTTTTTTCTACCAAGCATGATGTCCTTCTCCAAGGACAGGTTCCTCCTGATAACCTGTCCAAAGTACATGTGATGAAGTCTCTCGACCCTGGCTTCTAAGGAGCACTCTCGCTGTACTTCTTCAAAGATAGATTTATTTGTTTTTCTGGCAGTCCATGGCATATTCAATATTCTTTTCCATCACCATAATTCACATGCATCAATTCTTCTTTGGTCTTTCTTGTCTTATTCATTGTCCAGCCTTTGCATACGCTCTGGGTTAAAACCAAAAACCAAACCCATTGCTGTCAAGTTGATTCCAACTCACAGTGACCATGGAGGACAAAGTAGAACTATCCCTTAGGGTTTCTAAGGCTGTAATCTATGGAAACTGCCACATCTTTCTCCTGTGGAATGGCTGGTGGGCTGGAATCACTGACCTTACAGTTAGCAGCCAAGTGCTCAACCATTTCAGCACCATGGCTCCTTGCTCTGGGTTAGACTCACGCTAACACCATTACAGTAAGTGATTAAAGGCTTAACTGTATTTTCACTTTGACTTGTGGTCTTAACTGGCTACCCCCAAAACTAGCAGCTCAGTTCTCAGCTCATCTCAGTGCTTGAAGTACTTTTCATCTCCACAAGGGGATTTAGAGTCCTTAATTCCTAAATGACTCAGAGTTGTCTTGACAGCAACGAGTTTGCTTTTGTTGTTGTTTCCTGCAGGAGGAAATATTCAATTAATGGAAACAGAAGAGTCTCATTCAACTATAAGCTACAGCTGCCACCTGGGCATTTTGGACTCTTCATATCCAGAGATCAGCAGGCAAGAAGTGTCGTCTCATCTTGGTAGAGCAATTGATCTGCTCGTTGGCAGGAAATAGCATTGCTGTTACCAGTGGGGACAGAGAGAAACATGTAATTCTACCTCTTGGTACTCACTCAATTGTAAGAGTAAATTGAAAATCACAGTAACCCCAGCCTGAGAAAGGCAGAAGTGAACTTTGACAAAGCAGCAAAGGCAATTCTTTGAAGAAAAGATAATCTTTTCAACTGTCAAAAGAAACTGAGTCAATAACAAAATCAATCTATTAGATGATGTTTATTCTGGCAGAAGATTCTTAAATTGGGCAGCACCAAAGCACATTTACTCCACCAAGTATAAGCAGATATTGACTTATATTGACAAAATGCTAAGCAAAAGTTTATTTATGATTGGCTAATACAATTTACTATAGAAATGCTGTCAGGATTTCATTGGTCAGCTAGGGTGGGAGCAATGTGAAAATCTCACTGGTCAACAAGAGTAGCCTGATTTACAGGAAAGCTAGGCTTAAGTTTTGGTAAAGATGAATCCTAGGGGCATTGTCAACTGGACCACCAATGTCATTTTGTCAACCATATGACACTGTTTTTCATTTCATTTAACACAACAAATGGTGCAGGAAAAATTGAACATCCATTTGCAGAAAAGATAAAGCTAGGCACAGTTCTTACAATATAAAATTAATTTAAAATGAGTCATAGAACTGTATTTAAAATGCAAAACTATATATTTTCTAGAAGAAAGCATAAGAGTAAATTTTAGTGACCTTGGGTCTGGTGAGGAGGTTTTAGATCCAACATTAATAGCACGATTGATGAAAGAAAATTGTTGATAAGTTGGAATTTATTGAAATTAAAATATCCTTCCCCACGAATAGGGAATAAAATTAATATTAAAAATCAGTGCATTATCAGTACTGGCTGTAAATATTAGTATTACAATAAGTCCTAATAAAATTATTTAATTATTAATATTAAGGTAATGACAAGCCAGAAAATTGTAGAAAATCCATTCAAAGCATATACCTGAGGAAAGACTTTCATCTAAAATATACAAACTCTTAAAGCTCAACAATAAGAAAACAGCACAATTTTAAAATGTGCAAATGATCTGAACAGATATTTCACTGAAGAAGATATACAGATGGAAAATAAACATAAGAATAGAAGCTTATCATCAATTACCATGAGAAAATTCAAATTATAACAAGAATGAGCTACCACTATGTAACTATTAGAATGGCAAATATCCTAATAAACTGACATTACTAATGGCTGGTGATAACAGGAAGCAAAAGGAAATCTAACTCATTGCTGGTGGGAGTAAACAATGGCACAGCAACTTTGAAGGACAGTTCAGCAGTTTTTTAAAACTTTAAATGTCTTCTTTGTTTTAGATATCTAGTGCTGCTATAACAGAAATACCACAGGAGGATGACTTTAACAAAGAGAACTTTATTTCCTCACGGTAAAGTAGGCTGAAAGTCCAAATTCAGGGCATCGACTCCAGCAGAAGGCTATCTTTCTCTGTCGGCCTTCTCATCTATCTTTCCCCAGACTAGGAGCTTCTCCGCACAAGGACCCTGGGTACAAAGAATGCACTCTGCTCTACTTTCTTGGTGTTATGAGGTTTCACCCATCTCTCTGCTCGCTTCTCTTTTATATCTCAAGAGATTCCAATCTTGTAGAATGAGTCCTGCCTCACTAACACAACTGCCACCCATCCTCCCTCATTAACACCATAGAGGCAGGATTTACAACATATAGGAAAATCACAATACCAGGAATCATGGCCCAGTCAAACTGATACACACATTTTTGGGAAGACATAATTCAATACATGACATCCTTACCATACAATCCAGTAATCATGCTCCTAGATATTTACCCAAGTATTTGAAATTGTATATCCACAGAAAATCATGCACACAAGTATATATAACAGCTTTATTCATAATTGCCATGAACTGGGAGCAACCAAGGTGTCCTTCAAGAAAGAATGGATAAGCAAATGTGATACATTCATGCAATGAAATATGTGATAGTTAAGGTTGTGTATCAGCTTGGCTGGGCCATGGTTCTCAGTGGTTTGGCAGTTATGATGCGTGAGTCGTATGATGATGTGATCACTTCCTTGACGAGATTTGATATAATGTGATCACCTCCATGATTTTCAACTTAGTTGAAAGGGAATTTCCTTGGGGGTGTGCCCTTCATTGAATATAAGTTGACTTTCTGGCAAGGCTTGTGGGCTTTTGCTCGCAGTACTGGAATCATGCAGCTGGCTCCTGTTCGTCTGACTTCTGGCTCTTGGGATTTGAGCTTGCAGCTTACTTCTTGTCTTGCCTGTTGATCTTGGGATTCATTGATCCTCGAAGCCTGTGAGCAAGAACCTTGCTTTCTGACCTGCCAATCTTGGGTTCACCAGTCCCTGCAGCTATGTGAATTAGGAGAAGCCTCTATCGTGATCTGCGGACTTGGAAATTTCCTGCCTATACAACTGTGTGAGTCATTTCCTTAATATAAATCTCTACATATATTTATACACTTCGCCGGTTTTGCTTCTCTACAGAACCGAGCCTAAAACAGAATATTATACAGCAATAAAAAAACGCACTATTAAGCAGTGAAAAGATATGAATGGATCTTAAATACATATTTCTAAGTGAAAGAAGTAAGTCTGAAGTGGTGACATACTGTGTGATTCCAAATAAATGACATTCAAGAAAAGGCAAAATTATAACAAGGTAAAAAAAAAAAAAATCAGTGGTTTGCAGGGCGTGAGGAGGAGGAGCTTGAATTTTGCAGAGGTGAAATGTAGGTTTTTTTTTTTTTTTTTTTTAAGGTTGGTGAAACTATTTTGTATCATATTACAATTGTGGATATTGTCAAACCCCATAGAACTTTTGTAGCCCAAAATGAAACATATGGACATTAAAAAAATCACTTGGGAAATCGAGAATCCCAGGATGGAATGATGAATATGACAAAAAACCTAACTATACTAAAATGTATACCAAAATCTCACTAAAGGGGGTGAGAAAAAAGCTGCTGACCTCAGTAATTTGGAAAATAAGTGGAGTTTGTAAAGCTAAATTCAAAAGGAAGTGTATGCAACATTCTACTCTAGTTGGTAAAATTGTAGTCCACAGGGCATGATTAACAATGAATGGTCCTACTATACATGTATTCTGGAACTGAGCATTTAAGTAAATGAGTAGTGGATAGACCCATTAATACAACTATTATTGGAATGCAAATTTGGAAATCAGGAAGTAGAATGAGTAGTTGGAGCTGGATTTCTTACTGTTTTCAGATAAGCAAGTGGAAAAGGCTATAATGATCCATGTGGTAACAGGTTAGAGTAGGACATCTCAGTGTAAATACATCTTAAGCTTCATATGAATGCAGAGGGCTGCATATAGAAATATTTATAGATATATGTATATATAAATCTGGGGTAATATGCACACATATATTTCCTTGCTCTGTCAGTGTATAGGTCTTAGAAGAAATGACACTCCAGTAGCAATGAGCAAGTACCCAGATCTTGGTTACTAAGAGCATTCTCCAATAAAAGGAGCCACAGCTTTTTGGAGAAATGGGTGGTTCTAGGGCTAGGGCAGGAACTCAGTAAGATGAATCTAGTGCATCTTGTAGTGTCAGAACATAAGGAACTGCTAACAAAACAAAACAAAACAAAACAAAACCACACACAATGATGACAGCATATGAAGAGAAAATAGGAGCCAAATACAAGAACTACTAATGGCCACGGCTGAAACAATTTCAGTTACTGAATAAATATTGGTTTATAGCCCAAACTATAAAATAAATATTCATAGGGATAGACATGAAGACAGAAAAATCTCTCCTGTAGAAGAATTTAAAAAAATGTATGTAGATACATCCTTAAGGATGGATTTCCAAAAAGTACAATACGAAATTACTAAAGTGAGAAGAAACAGCTGAAAACATCCATTATTAATAGGAACGTGGAATGTAAAAAGTATGAATTTAGGAAAACTGGAAGTTATTAAAAATGAAATTGAACATAAAGATCAATATCCAAGGCATTAGTGAGCTGAAATGAACCAGTATTGGCCATTTTGAATCAGACAATCATGTGGTATACTATGCCAGCAATGACAAATTGAAGAGGAATGACATCACATTCATTGTCAAAAAGAACATTTCAAGATCTTTCTTGAAGTACAACACTGTCAATGATAGGATAATATCTATATGCCTACAAAGAAGATAAGATAATATGACTGTTATTCAAATTTACACACCAACCACTAAGACCCAAAATGAAGAAATTGAAGATTTTTACTAAAGTCTACAGTCTGAAATTAATCAAACATGCTATCAAGGTGCATTGATAATTACTGGTGATTGGAAGGAAACCCTGGTGGCGTAGAGGTTAAGTGCTACGGCTGTTAACCAAGAGATGAGCAGTTCTAATCCGCCAGACACTGCTTGGAAACTCTATGGGGAAGATCTACTCTGTCCTACAGGGTCGCTATGAGTCAGAATTGACTCGAGAGCAGTTTTGGTTTTTTTGGGATGTGAAAGCTGGAAACAAATAAGAAGGATCAGTAATTGGAAAATATGGCCTTATGATAGAAACAATGATGGCAATCGCACGATAATTTTTTTCAAGAAAATGACTACTTTATTGCAAATACCTTTTTTCAACAACATAAATGGCAACTGTACATATGCACCTCACCAGCTGGAATACGCAGGAATCAAACCAACTACAAATGTGGAAAGAGACTATGGACAAGCACAATGTTATCAGACAGAGCAAGGCCAGGGATTGACTGTGGAACAGACCATCAGTTGATCATATGCAAATTCAAGTTGAAGTTAAAGAAAATTAGAGCAAGACCATGAGAGCCAAAATACAACCTTGAGTATATTATACCTGAATTTAGAGAACATCTCAAGAAGAGATTTGATGCGCTGAACACTAATGACCAAAGACCAGACAGTTTGTGGAATGATAACATATCCTATATGAATAAAGCAAAAAGGTTACTAAACAGACAGAAAAGAAAGAAAAGACCAAAATGCATATCAGAGGAGACTCTGAAACTTGTTTTTGAATGTAGAGTAGCTAAAGTGAACGGAAGAAATGAGAAGTAAGAGAGCAGAACAGAAGATTTCAAAGGGCAGCTCGAGAAGACAAAATATCATAATGAAAAGACCTAGAGTTAGAAAACCAAAGGAAAGAACATGGTCAGCATTACTGAAGCAGAAAGATCCAAAGAAAAAATTCAAGGCTTGAGTTGCAATATTGAGCGATTCTGTGGAATAATACTGAAAGAAGTAGGAAGCATTAAAAGAAGTTGTAATGAATACACAGTCACTGTATCAAAAAGATTTGGTTGACTTTCAACCATTTTAGGAGGTAGCATATGATCAAGAACTGATGGCACTGAAGGAAGAAGTCCAAGCTGCACTGAAGTCATTATTGAAAAACAAGGCTCCATGAACTGATGGAACACCAACTGAGATGTTTCAACAAACAGATGCAGCGCTGGAGGTGCTTACTCCTCTATGCCAAGAAATATGGAAGACAGCTACCTGACCAACTGACTGGAAGTCTTCATATTTGTGCCTATTCCAAAGAAACGTGACCTAACATAATGTGCAAATTATTTAACAATATCGTTAATATCACATACAAGTAAAATTTTGCTGAAGATCATTTAAAAGTGACTGTAGCAGTACATCTACAGGGAACTGCCAGAAATTCAAGCTGGATTCAGAAGATGAGGTGGAACCAGAGATGTCATTGCTGATGTCAGTTAATTTTGGCTGAAAGCAGAGAATAACAGATAGATGTTTACCTGTGTTTCATTGACTATGCAATGGCATTCATTTGTGCAGATCATAACAAATATGGATAACATTGTGAAGAATAAAAATTTTGGAAGCCTTAATTATGCTCATATGGAACCTGTACATAGATCAAGAGGAAGTCGTTAGAGCAGAACAAGTGAATACTGCTTGGTTTAAAGTCAGGAAAGGTTCTTTCACTATACTCATTCTGGGAAATTGGACAATACGAAGAAGAACAGGGCATAAGGATTGAAGGAAGGCTTATAAACAACCTGTCATATGCAGATGACACAACCTTGCTTGCTGAAAGTGAAGAGGACTTGAAGCACTTACTAATGAAGATCAAAGACTATAGCCTTCAGTATGGATTTCACCTCAACATAAAGAAAACAAAAATCCTTATAACTGAATAAATAAGCAACATCATGATAAATGGAGAAAAGATTGAAGTTGTCAAGAATTTCATTCTACTTGGATCCACAAGCAGCACCCATGAACGGAGCAGTCAAGAAATAAAAGGGATGTATTGCGTTGGGCAATTCTGCTGCAAAAAATCTCTTTAAAGTGTCAAAAAGCAAAGATGTCACTTTGAGGACTATGGTGTGCCTGATACAAGACACAGTTTTTTCAATCTCCTCATATGCATGTGAAAGCTGGCCAACGAATAAGGAAGTTTGAAGAAAAATTGATGCCTTTGAATTATGGCATTGGCAAAGAATGTTGAATATACCATGGACTGCCAGAAGAAGGAACAAATCTGTCTTGGAAGAAGTACAGCCAGGATGCTCTTTAGAAGCAAGGATGGCAAGACTTCTTCTCACGTACTTTGGATGTGTTATCAGGTGGGACCAGTCTCTGGAGCAGGAGATTATGCTTGGTAAAGTATTACCAAAAAAAGCCCAAACTCATCATGGTCGAGTGGATTCCAACCCATAGCGATCCTATAGGACAGAGTAGAACTGCACCATAGCGTTTCCAAGGAGCACCTAGTGGATTCAAACTGCCAGCATTTTGGTTAGAAGCCATAGCTCTTAACCACTGTGAAACCAAGGTTGGGCCTGCAAAAAAGAAGAAAACACTGAATGAGATGGATTGATACAATGTTGTACAGTGGACTCAAGCATAACAACAATTGTGATGATGGTGCAGGACTGGGAAGTGTTTCATTCTGTTGTACTTAGGGTTGCTATGCATTGAAATCAACTCAATGGCACAGCAAAGTATGGAAAGGAGAAAAAAGGGAATAACATTACAGTAAAAAAACGTGACAAACTATCTCAGTCACATGAGCAAGCTTATCATCAGCGTAACTCAGGTTGATAGTAAATGACGAAAATGACTCTTTGACTTCATGGTCTGCCTTCTCAACACCTATAATCCAGGCTAATCATGACAGCTACTTCAGATAAATCCCTACTGAGGGGCATTCTACAATATGCCTGAGCAGTACTCCTCAAATCTGTCAAGGTCGTCAAAAACAAGGGAAGACTGAGAAACCTGCAGCTGAGAGAAGCCTAAAAAAAATGATAAAAATGTGTTATTCTTAATAGGACTCGGGAAGAGAAAAATAATATTAGGTAAAAACTAAGGAAATAGCAAACTATGGGCTTTTGTTAATAATCATATCAATATTGATTAATTGTTACAAATGTACCATATTAATTTAAGATGTTAATAATAGGAGAAATTGGGCGTACTATTTTGGTGATTTTTCTGTAAATGTACGATTGTTTTAAAAAATAAGTTCATTTTAAAAATATAAACCCCAAAATTATTATTATTTCTTTTGATTCTGTTTCTTAAATTTTTCTAAAAGTTTCAAAGCAGTTTTTTTATGCTTATCTTTCTTTTGCATCTGTTTTCAAGATTTTCTTGAAATTTTGGTTTTCTGTTAAATCAAACCATAAGTTAGAGTATGATGCCCTTTTCTTTGCAGCTCTTAAATGGCTGATACAGACAGTCTGTTTTTGGAAAGTAAAAGGAGATAAATCTGAAAATTCTCTGTCCTTTAATAAGTAACCAGAGAGTATTAATATTCATGAATTAGTTGATTAAAGAGCACTAGAAGAAATCTAGAATTATGAATCATCATTATAGATATCTGGTGATTATTATTAAGGAACAGAGGTGATGAATGAATACAATACTAAGAAAGAAAAACACGGTTAAAATCCTGTAAAGTTGGTTACTGAATTAAAATATAAACATGTAATTTTAAATTTCAGATATGCTTTCTGATTACAAAATCAATAAAGATATTTCTTCTTTGAATAGTTTGATGAATAGTTAATACAGCTTGCAAAAAACTTATTGTCTTATATAGTCATACATTCATCAAATGAGTCAATATGAAAATTGAATCAAACACCCAGAGAACATGAAATCAAGTTGAGATCAAGCTAACATTATAAAATTGTATGCAACACTACCTAAAATACAGGCATAATGGAAAATTAATTCTTACTGATTGAAAGTATATGCTACAGTTTGTGATGTTTGTATAGAAAGAACTATTGCATGAAGGAACAAAAGGTTGACATAGACTTAATGTCAATCAGCAAAAAAATATGTGAAGAAATAGTCATGTTTGGGAAAGCACCAAAAAGGTTGATACAACCAAAATAAGTCACTCATCTAAGTACTCATCTAAGTCATTCCAGTCATTGTGCCATGATACAGGTTTTAAAATGAGAGAGCTTTAAAATAAATATAAATTTTATTGATGACTTCTTATTGCCCTTAAACTGAGCATAGAAAAGAAAAATAGAAAGCAGACAAAAAGAGGAAAAAAAAAAAATTCAGAGACCATTCCTGAAAGACTAACGACAATCAGAAAATATTTTAAAAAATGAATGTCATCCTTAAGCAGTTGATTATTTAAGCTTCAACAGAATTCATCTTATAAGTTTGCTTTTTAAAAATGTTACTGGAAAATTCAAAACAGCCAGGTGTGCCTCCCATAATTGAATATTCCCATAATTGAAGAAGCCTCCCTTAATTGAATCTTCAAAATAGGCTGTATGTCCCATAAATGTCAGAACTTTAGGGATAATGGTATAGGGTAGGCAGAGTGGAAAAGATTAATTACTGCACATTGTCAAAGTAGATATTTTCAAGTTCTTGTCTCACAGAAGCCCCATCAACCAAACCCCTGTGTCTGTAGGACTAGGCAGAAAAAGGGGCAACTCTATTTCCATTTTATGTGTTTTTTAAAAAACCAATGTATAGCTTAGTTCTTAACTGATAAAAGTGGACATCAAATATTCCTCAGATTAAAAAAGCATTTTCCTAAAGTAAACAAAACATTATTTGAGTAACAATCTATTCTTATGTATTTGAAGAAGAGAAGTTGAGTATGGAAACATATTCCAAGCAATCCTCTATCCACACGTGTGTGTGCAATTTCTGATGCGTCTCTGAGACGAGCTTTAAGTCATTATCATGGAATAATCAGCTCAATGAAAGTTCTTTATCCTAGTGGTCAGGTCGAATTAATTGATATCTCATCTATAATACGGATGCACTAGTGTCATTTCCTACATCTATACCCAAGATCTTTTAACATAAGTGCCCCTTCTTATTGCATTTGGAAGTATTCTTTAGTTTCATTAAACAAAGGCAATAATTCTCAACATATCTTCTTCAGAATACTGAGACATTATGCCAAAAAAAATGGATTCTCTAGCCAAATTAATTTGGGATATGAGCATGCAATCACCCCCTGTTATATAGTCACAAGAAGTCCCTGAGTGGCACAAATGTTTACAAGCTCTACTGCTAGCCCTAAGGTTGGTGACTTAGACCTACCCAGAGACTCCTTGGAAGACAGGTCTGCTGACACACTTCGGAAAGGTCACAGTCTTGAAAACCCTGTGGAGCAGTTCTACTCTGCACACATGGGGTAACCATGAGTTGGAATCAACTCTATGGCAAAATAACAACAATGTATTTATAATTTATATTAGCATATTAAAACCTCTGAGAATTTCGGTAATATGTTTCACCTGTTTAATGCTAAGATTCCTAAGCATATCTAAACTTGACATTTTTTCTTTTTTGGGGGGCATCAAAGTAGGTAAGTAGTCCTATTATAAGAAATGCCAATATGAGGAAAACTCTAGAAAGTAAACACTTATTTTGTAAGAATTTCTGCTGGCTATTCTGCCTCCACAGAATAGTCCCTTCTTAACACTTATGTATCTATTTCATTTTTCAGAATCCAAATAGACCACAGTAATCTTCTGTTACATATACTTTCTGCCTCCCTGGTTAGACTGTAAGTATCTTAAGAGAAAAAAAGAGGTCACATTATAAATCTCTGCAATTTAAACGGTGCTTAAAACAGTGCCTTGAACACAGAAATAATCTGGATGGTTTAGTTATTAACTAAGGCTTGCCTTTTCAGCATTTGACAAAGAAAGACTTGAGGCACAATTTTTGTTAAGTGTGGTGTTACGTGTGCGTGTGCGTTAGAGTATTTAATTCGATGTCAAAATATGTGGGGTAGGAAAATCCAAATGCAATATGAATCCTAAAATATCTTCCAGGAACTAATCTTGCTTGTCCTTAGTCTAAGTGCCTAAACCTATATTGGACAACAGTATTGAAAAATGATATTAAAAAGAAAAAAAAGAAAGAAAAAAGGTCAAAATGGATGACTTGAACACGTAAATTAATGATGTTGAATTATTTTATGAAAAGAAGAATTTTGAAAAGACTGTAACTCAATACCAGAACTCAGATACATTTTCTATAACTAGTAAATGTATATTTGAGTAAATGGCTATTTACATTAATGTTATTTTAAGTTCATTCAGCAATTTTCTATACTAATAATTAATTGCTTTCAAGATGTCCTTTGAAATGGTTGTTTTGAAAGTGATTTTAAAAAAGACAAGTGTTAAGCATATTTTTGATTAGTATTTTACAGATTGCCTAAGCATTAATTATTTGAGACTCTCTTTTAATATTGAAGGCAATTGTTTTCCTCCTTCACTCTGTGTCAATTTTAACTGATTTTCTCTGCCAGACTTTAAAATGATTGTAAAAACATTTACAATGACTTATGCAGACTTTTCCTTTTTTATTGTGGTTTCTTTATATTCATTAGAACTAAAGTCCTGAGTTCCCAACTGTGCCTACTCTGTGCAAGACAAGAGAGCCTTTTATTTTTTAATTGCTGTAAAGAAAAGTTACAAGTGTTTTCACATCACAGGCAGTTTCATTATAATACTTAAGAACGAATGAATCTATTTACATTGTTTTCAGTTATTTCTGATTAGGTAGTAATTAATTCATGACTTCACATTTATCAGAAACAAAGCCCTAGCAATCCGCATTCAGAAATCAGCCAGTGAAAACTCTGTGGATCACAGGGGTTTGAACCACAATTGATCATGGGGATGGTAGGACTGGCAGCATTTAGCTCTGTTGTGCACAGGGTTGTCACAAGTTGGGGCCAACTCAAGGCCAACTAGCATGCATTTATCAGAGCATTCCAAAGCTCTAAATGGAGAGATGGCCCAAGATGGCTGCTTAGTCATATACACCATGCCATCCCCCTACAACAAAGAACCAAGAAACTGAGTAACACAGATACAGATGACATTCTGGGAACCCAGAACAGCAAAAGAAAGGATGAAGAATTAGATCAGATATTGAAGGGAAGGAGAAACGGAATGAAAACAGCAAACAAGAAGACTTATGGACTGTAGGCTCCCTACCAGCTGGCCTAGCACGTCACAGCCATCTTGAGACAAAGCGGGTAGCATTCCCTCTGAGTAGCATGAGAAGGCAACTTCAAAACAGAATCCCCAGTAGGAGACAGAGATACTGTGTAGACAAACCTGGAATTTCAGAAGCAGGTGAGAAAATGAAAAGAAGTACAGGCAGAATTTTTGGAGATTTATGGTAGAAAACTTCCCTAGTATCATGAAAGCTGAGTCAGTTTCCATCCAAGAAGCTCCATGAACCCCATTTAGGATAGATCCCAAAAGAAAGTCACCAAGACATATCATACTCAAATTTTCCAAAAAAGAAAGACAAATAATTCCGAAAGCAGCTCATAAAAAAAGAAATATCACCTACAAAGTGAAATCAAAAAGACTAAGCTCTGATTTCTCTGCAGAAACCATGCAGGCGAGAAAGCAATAGGATGACGTATACAAAACACTGAGAGAAAAGAACACCCAACCAGGTATCATATATCCAGAAAAATTGTCTTTCAAACATGATGGTTGGGCTAGGGCCTTTCCAGAATAACAGAAATTAAGGAAATTTATAAAATCCTGACCAACATTGTAAGAAATATTAAAGGGAGTCCTTTGGAGAGAGGACCAACAACATCAGACAACAACCTGAAATTAAGACATGTGACAGCTGCAACCAGATACCAACCCAGATAAAGAAATCTCAAACATAAAATAAGGCTACAAAATTGAAAACAGGGAACAAGAGATGTCAATCTGTAAACAAAGACAATTTCAAAACAAAAAAGGGGAATGAATAGTGTGGGCATAAAACTTTGATATGGAAAGAAAGTCAAGGCAATATCAAGATATAACACACTGTTTTAAATTTACAAAGATAAAGGTAAATTTCAGAGTAAACACAAAGAAAATTAATAAATCTACTCACCAAAAGAAAAAAAAATTAAAAGACTCAAACATAAAATCAACAACAACGAAGGAAATGACAAGATAATGTATAAACAAAAAGAATTTAGCACAGAAAATTAAGCAGAACAAAGAAAACTTTAACATCACACAAAAAAAGCATACCAAAAGGGCAGTTGTAAATTCATACCTATCCACAATCACACTGATTATAAATGGCTTAAATGCACCAGTCAAATGCCAGAGAGTAGAAGAATGGATAAAAAACATGACCCATCAATATGTTCCTACAAGAGACATATCCTAGATACAAAGAAATAAGTAGATTAAAAATCAAAGGATGGAAAAAAAATATATCAAGCAAACAGCGATCAAAAGACAGCAGGAGTGGCAATAATAATCTCTGATAAAATAGACTTTAAGTGAAAATCTGCTATAAGAGAAAAGGAAAGGCATTGTACAATAATTAAAGGGTCAATCAGCCCAGAGAACATAATCATAATAAATATTTATACACCAAAGACAGAGCTCTAAAATACATAAAACAAACTCTAACAATTGAAAAGAGAAATAGATAGTTCTACAATAATAGCAGAAGATTTTAACACATCACTTTCAATGATGGACGGGATAACTAGGAAGAAAGTCAACAAAGATACAGAAGATCTAAATAACACAATCAAACAAATTGACTTCACAGACATACAGAACACCTTACCCAAAAGCAGCACATTACACCTTCCTATCCAATGCACATGGATAGTTCTCCAGAATGCACCATATTTTCAGCCACAAAGCAGCCTCAACAAATTCAAAAACATTGAAATAATACAAACCACCTTCTCTGATCATAGCACTATAAAACTAGAAATCAGTACCAGAAAGGACAAGTGTGATCGTTAAGGTTGTGTGTTAGCTTGGCTGGGCCATGATGCTCAGTGGTTTGGCAGTTATGATGTAGTTTGGCAGTTGTATGATGATGTGATTGCTTTCATGATGAGATTTGAAAAACAGTGATCACCTCTATGATAGGATCTGCCATGAGTAGCCAATCAGTTGAAAGGAAGTTTCCTTGAGGGTATGGCCTGCATCCAATGTAGGTGGATTTCTGGCAAGGCTGGCAGACTTTGGCTCTCACTGGATCTTGCAGCTGGCTCCTGTTCATCTGACTTCCGATTCCTGGGACTTGAGCCAGCCGCTTAACCTGTTGTCTTTCCTGACGATCTTGGGATTCGTCAGTCTTCAAAGGCTGTGAGCCAGAGCCCTCTGTCTGACTTGCAAATTTTGGATTCGCCAGCCCCTGTGGCTACATGAATTGTGAATTGGGAGAAGCCTCTAGCCTGACCGACATTCCAGACTTTACAACTGCATAAGCCACTTTCTTAATATAAATTTTTCTCTCTATATATTTATATGCTTTACTGGTTTTGTTTCTCTAGTGAACCCACCCTAAGACAAAAAGGAAAAAAAAAATTAAATACATGAAAACTGATTAACACCTTACTTAAAAACTACTAGGTAATAGAATAAATTAAAAATTAAAAATTAAATAAAATAATTCCTAAAATCAAATGAGAACAAAAACACAACATATCAAAAGTTTTGTGACAAAAAAAGCAGTGCTCATAGCAGAATGTATCAATAAATGTACACATCAAAAAAGAAGAAAGGTCCAAAATCGATAGCTTAACCCTACAACTGGAACAAATAGAAAAGGAGCAGCAAAAGAAGTCCACAGTCATCAGAAGAAAGGAAGTAATCAAGATCAAAGCAGAAACAAATGAAGTAGAAAACAGAAAAACAATAGAAAGAATCAACAATACTAGATGATGGTTCTTTGACAAGATCAAAAAAATTCTAAAGCCACTGACCAAATTGAAAAGGAAAAAAAAAAAACAAGAGAAGATGCAAATAAAAAACAAGCAAACAAAAATGAAATGGATGACATTACAACAGAACCATCTGAGATAAAAAAGAATCATTACAAAATATTATGAAGACATTGTGCTCCAAAAAATTTGAAAATCTAGAAGAAATGGACACGTTTTTAGAAATACACGATCTGTATAAATTAACACACACATATATAAGTAGAAAACTGAATGGATCCATAACTAAAGAAGAAATTGAAGAGATTATTAAAAAAAGAAAAAAAAAAAAGCCCCACCCAGACAGCTTCACTAAAGAATACTACCAAACATTCAGAGAAAAGTTGGCACCAATTCTACTCAAACTATTCCAGAACATAGAAGAGGAAGGAATACTCCCTAAATTCATTCTCTGAAGCCAGCATAGCCCTGATACCAAAACCAGGCAAATACACTACTAACAAAAGAAAATTACAGACCAATATCTCTAATGAATTCTTAACAAAATTATAGCCAAGGGAATTCAACAGTATATTTAAAAAAAAATTACATCATGATCAAGCGGGATTCATATGAGAGATGCAAAGATTCAACATTAGAAAACCAATCAGTGTAATTCACCACATAAATGAAAAAAAAAAAAAGAAAAAGAATCACATGATCATCTCAATCAACACGGAAAAAGCTTTTGATAAAATCCAAACCTTTTCCTGATAAAAACTCTCAGCAAAATAGGAGTAGAAGGGAAATTCCTCAAAATAATTAAGGGCATGTATATAAAACCATTAGTTACGTTAAGTAATTTCACTTCTACTCCTGTTTTGGTTGAGAGATTTTAAAAGGTATAATCACAAAACCAGTGTCAAAAAGCAAAGATGTCACTTTGAGTACTAAGGTTTGCCTGACACATGCCATGATATATTTAATCATCCTGTATGCATGCAAAAGCTGGATGACGAATAGGGAAGACCAAAGAAGAAATGACGCCTTTGAATTATGGTGTTGGTGAAGAATATTGAATATAGCATGGACTAACAGAGGAACCTGTATATAGATAAAGAGGTAGTTGTTTGGACAGAACAAGTAGATGCTGAGTGGTTTAAAGTCAGGAAAGGTGTGTGTCAGGGTTGTATACTTTTACCATAACTATTCAATCTGTATGCTGAGCAAGTAATCCAAGAAGCTGGACTGTACGAAGAAGAATGGGGCATCAGGATTGGAGGAAGACTCATTAATAACCTGCTTTATGCAGATGACACAATCTTGCTTGCTGAAAGTGAAGAAGACTTGAAGCACTTACTGATGAAGATCAAAGACCACAGCCTTCAGTATGGATTACACCTCAACATAAAGAAAACAAAAATCTTCACAACTAGACCAATAAGTTACATTATGATAAACAGAGAAAAGACTAGAGTTGTCAAGAATTTCATGTTACTTGGATCCTCAATCAACAGCCATGGAAGCAGCAGTCAAGAAATCAAAAGACTCATTGCATTGGGCATATCTGCTGCAAAAGACCTCTTTAAAGCTTTAAAAGCAAAAATGTCACCTTGAAGACTAAGGTGTGCCTGACCTAAGCCACGGTATTTTCAATTGCATCATATGTATGTGAAAGCTGGACAATGAATAAGGAAGACCAAAGAAGAGTTGATGTCTTTGAATTGTGGTGTTGGCAAAGAATACTGCCAAAAGAATGAACAAATCTGTCTCGGAAGACGTACAACCAGAATGCTTCTTAGAAGCAAGGATGGCAAGACTGCGTCTTACATACTTTGGACATGTTGTCAGGAGGGATCAGTCCCTGGAGAAGGACGTCATGCTTGGTAAAGTACAGTGTCAGTGGAAAAAAGGAAGACCCTCAACAAGGTGGGTTGTCAGAGTGGCTCCAAAAATAGGCTCAAGCTTAGCAACGATTGTAAGGATGGCGCAGGACCAGGCCATGTTTCATTCTGCTGTGCGTAGAGTCAGTATGAGCTGGAACCAACTTGATGGCACCTAATAATAACAACAACAAAAGAATGAACAAGTTTGTCCTGGAAGAAATATAGCCACGTGCTCCTTGGAAGTGAGAATGGTGAGACTTTGTCTCATGTATAGTTTGGACATGTTATCAGGTGGGACCAGTCCCTGGAGAAAGACGTCATATTTGGTGAAGTAGAGGGTCAGCAAAAAAGAGGAAGGCCCTTGACAAGATGGATTGACATAGTGTCTGCAACAATGGGCTTAAACATAACAATGATTGTGAGGGTGTAGCAGTACTGGGCAATATTTCGTTCTGTTGTAGTTATGAGTTGGAACTGACTCAATGGCACCTAACAACAACAACAACATGCAAAACCAACAGTCTACATGGTTCTCAGTGGAGAAAGATTGAGAGCATTCCCTTTAAGAATAGGAATGAGACAAGAATGCCCTTTATCAAGCAGAGGGTGGGAGAACTGTTCTTATCACAAATTTCTCCCTGGCCCTCTTCCCAGACTTGAAGTCCCTGGCACGGCTGGTGAAAGTCGGGAGAGAAGAGAGAGAGACAGAGTGCTGGTCAGCAGGGGGGAGAACTGAGGGTCCAGAACTGCCTGTCCTCATGGTTGCTGAGGCTAACCAACCCCCTGGACCAGCCATATAATTTGCAGGGCCCAGTGCAAAATGAAAATAAGGGACTCCTTGTTCAAAAATTATTAAGAATTTCAAGACTGTGCCAGCTGAGCATTAAACCAAGGGCTGGAGCCTTGTCTCTACAGGTCCCTTGTGACTGCACAGCTCACAGGCCCATGGAACCATGGCTGCCACTCCCCCTTTCCCAAAGGACACCCCAACGTGATTCAACAGAAGAGCAAAGAGAGTTAAAAGACGCCCTCCCCTCTCCCCATGTCCCGGTGAGATACCACCATCGGGAGACCCAGGACAATTTTTATATCGGATTAGAAAACAAAAATCAATATTTAATTATCTGTAAGCTTTTTGTGTCACTGAATCTTTAGCATCCTACTAACAGGGAGCTCAGACTGCCAAGGCAAAAGTAAGTCATTAAAGACGTCGCCTCATCGGCCACCCCTTTTCAGAGTCGGCAATAAATAGAGTACATTATCACTCCTCAAAAAAAAAAAAAAAAGAATGCCCTTTATCAATATTTGTCAATGCTCTCATTCAATATTGTACTGAAATTCCTAGCTATAAGAGGAAACCCTGGTGGTATAGTGGCTAAGTGCTATCGCTGCTAATCTGCCTGGTGCTCCTTGGAAACTCAATGGGGCAGTTCTACTCTGTCCTATAGGGTTGCTTGCTATGAGTCAGAATCAACTCGACAGCAGCGGGTTTTATTTGCTAAAGAGACTGTTTCTTCCCCAAAGAAATAGTCAACAAAGGGAAACAAAGTATATTTCAAATTGGAAAGGAAGAAGTAAATCTACCCTTATTCACAGATGATATGATCCTGTATATAAAAATGTCAGAATCTCCACAAGAAAGTTACTGGAACTAATAGAAGGATTCAGCAAAGTAGCAGGGTTGAAGATCAACTCACAAAAATCAGTTGGGATCCTCTATGCTAATAAGCAGGACTTTGAAAAAGAAATCAAGAAAACAGTACCATTTAAAATAGCCCCCAAAATGATGAAGTATCTAGGAATAAACCAAACTAGAGACATAAAAGACTTATAAAGGAAAAAGATAAAACACTACTGCAGGAAACTGAAAGAGATCTACCTATATGGAATAATATTCCATGCTCATGGATTAGAATGCCTAACACTGTGAAAATGTGAATACTACTGAAAGTGATCTATAGATATAATGCAATCCCAATACAAATCCCAGCAACATTCTTTAAGGAAATGAAAAAACTAATCTCCAAATTTATACGGAAAAAGAATAACAAAGTAGAAGACCTTGCACTTCCTGATCTTAAAACTTACTATACAACCGTGGGAATCAAAACAACCTGGTACTGGTTCAATGACAAGCACGTAGACGAATGGAATAGAATTGAGAGCCCAAAAGTAAATCCATCCATATATGGGCAGTTGGTCTTTGACAAAAGTCAAAGTTCATTCAATGGGGAAGAAACAGTCTCTTTAGCAAATAAAACCCGCTGCTGTCGAGTTGATTCTGACTCATAGCAAGCAACCCTATAGGACAGAGTAGAACTGCCCCATAGAGTTTCCAAGGAGCACCTGGCAGATTCGAACTGCCAACCTCTTGGTTAGCAGTGATAGCACTTAGCCACTATACCACCAGGGTTTCCTCTTTAACAAACAGTGCTGGCAAAACTGAATATCAACATGCTGAAAAATGAATCAGGATCCATACCTCACACCATGCACAAAAAATAGCTCAAAATCGATTGAAGACCTATACGTTAAAGACAAAACTATAAAGTTCCTGGAAGATAACCTGGGGTCAAAAGAAGTGCACCTAATTTTGGGCATAAAGAGTCTATCAAGCCAAACTATAATACATGAATGACAGAAGATAAATTATGTAACTGGGACCTCACAAAAATTAAATACTTATACTCATCAAAAGACTTTACCAAAGGAGTAGAAAGAGAACCTACACACTGGGAACAAATCTTTGGTGAAGATATACCTGGTAAGGATCTAATCTCTAAAATATGTAGAAAACTTCAACAACTCAACAACAAAAAGACAAACAATCCAATGAAAAAAATGGGCAAAGGACATGAACAGATATTTCACCAAGGAGGGCATTAAGGCAACCAACAAATACATGAAAAGATGCTCATGCCTGTTATCGATGAAACAACAAAAAAAAACAAACCCACAGTCATCGAGTCAGTTCTGATTTATAGCAACTTTGTAGGACAGAGTGGAACTGCCTCCACAGGGTTTCCAAGGCTGTAAATCTTTACAGAAGCAGACTGCCACATCTTTCTCCAGCAGACTGGCTAATGGGTTCGAACCACCAAGCTTTTGGTTAGCAAAAGAGTGCTTTAACCACTTTAACACAAGGGATCACATTAGACATTAAACAAAAACCCATTGCTATCAAGTCGATTCGGACTCATAGCGACCCTGCAGGATAGAATAGAACTGCCCCATAGACTTTCCAAGGAGCAGCTGGTGGATTTGAACTACCAACTTTTTGGTTAGTGGCCTGATCTCTTAACTACTGTACTACTAGGGCTCCCATTAGACATTAGAGAGATGTGAATCAAAACTATGAGATACCATCTCGCCCTTGCAAAATGGGAATGATCCAAAAAAATAAAAAACAGTAAATGCTGACAAGGTCATAGGGGAATTGAAAATCTTATACATTGCTAGAGGGGTTGGAAAATGGTACAACCACTAAGGAAAACAGTATGGTACTTCCTCAAAAAGCTAGAAATAGAAATATCTCATGATCCAGCAATCCCAGTCCTAGGTATGTATTCTACAGCTATAAGAGCAGTCACACGAATAGACATATGCACACATACGCTCACTGCTGCATTATTCACAATAACAAAGAGATGGAAACAACCTAAGTGCCCATCAACAGATGAATGGATAAGCAAACTGTGGTACATATATACAAGGGAATACTATGCAACTATAAAGAATAATGAGGAACCTTTGAAACATCTTTTGACATGGATGAATCTGGAGGATATTATGCTGAGTGAAATAAGTCAATCACAAAAAAACAAATATTGTATGCTCTGTGTCATAGATTGAATTGTGTCCCACCAAAATATGTGTCATATTGTCGAGGCCATGATTCCCAGTATTTTGTGGTCGTCCTCCATTTCTTGATGTGATTTTCCTCCATTTTGTGATATGTTGTAAATTTTGGCCTCTACGCCTGTGGTTATGGTCCCATTTGGAAAGAGTTGTCCATGGTGTTCGTAAGGCAGGGTTAGGCCATGTTAATGAGTATTAGGTTATGTTTGTTATGTTAATGATATAAGATTAGGGTGGGATGTATATTGAGTTACCACCCTTCATTGCCCTACAAAGATAAAAGCAGAAAGAAGTGGGCAAAGAGTGAGGGACCTCCTACCACCAAAAGAGAAAAGCTAGGATTGGAGTGCATCCTTTGGACTCAGAATCTCTGTGCTGAGAAATTCCTAGACTCACAGGAAGATTGATGACAAAGGTTTTTGGGTTAAGGCCCTCATAGGCAGTACTTACCCCCGACCCCGATCTGTTTTTTATTCCCCATAGTGATGAAGGATATGGGATATTCAGGACTTCCTCATTAATTAGCATAGTCAAAAAGCTCTAGGACTAAGTTGATTTCTTTCAGAATTTACAAAAAAGTAGTCTAAATTAATATGGTAGGTTATATCTTAACTAACTTTATCATCAGTCAATAATATTTGTGGGGATTATTGAAATATTATAGCGGATTCACTTCTTTCAAAACTTTTGTAATGAAAGAGGATATAAGGAAGTCATTTATGGATTTGTAGTTTCAAATGTCCAAATAAAAATCTACTTTTTTTTTCTTTTCTCCCTTTCTTATATTTTTAGTAAAATCTCTGTATATCACATTGAGTAAAGAGAGAACATACCATGATAATTAGAAAAATAAATCTTAGCTGTAAAATGAGATAGAAATGTTTTATTTTAAAATTATGTTATGGTACCTTGATATGTTTTAAGATAAGATATGTAAATCCTACAAAACATTCATGTGGTGTTTACAAAATTAAGATTCTAATGCATTTGCTCTGCTTTTAATTGTTTACGTGTTCCTTTGTGGTTTTTCATTATAGCCCTATTGCCATTCAACCAACTAATTAACCTCTATTATTAGGTGCTTTCACCACAAAAATCCCCTTCAGCTTTATATTTAATTACTTTCTTGAAACCTGTAGCCTAAGTCTAATAAGATGATAAGAGCAAATGACTATTCACATGGAGTGAAAGCATATATATCATTAGTGGTATTGTTATTTTAATTATTGAAGATAAAAAGAAAGGCAACTAAATTAAAAGATCATATTTAGCAATGAATATTTTTCTTGGAAAAAAGGTCTAGAGCTAAAATAGCTACTTAGTATATATCTTATTATTATTATTGTACCTTCGATGAAAGTTTACAGAACAAACTAGATTTGCATTACACAGCACACATATTGTTTTGTGACGTTGGTTACCAGCCCACAACATGTAAACACTCTTCCTTCTCAACCTTGGGTTCCCTATTACGAGGTTTCCTATCCCCTCCTGCCCTCTAGTCCTTGTCCTTAGGCTGGTGTGCCCCTTTAGTCTTGCTTTGTTTTACAGATCTGTCTCATCTTTGGCTGAAGGATGAACCTCAGGAGTGACTTCATTACTGAGCTATAAGGGTGTCTGGGGGGAATACTCTCAGGTTTCTCCAGTCTCTGTCAGGCTAGTAAGTCTGGTCTCTTTTTGAGAGTAAGAATTTTGTTCTACATATTTCTTCAGCTCTGCCCAGGACCCTCTTTTGTGATCCTTGTCTGAGAGATAATGTGTTAGTATGTGAGCAGCAGAGATGTGAAAACAAATACTTGCAGATACGCAAAATATTTAGAAGGTAAAACTGATTTGGCTTACACTCTGGATGGTAGATGGTGCCATCTGTGTTTAAATGGCCACAGGAGGGAAAAATATTTTATGGGTCCAAACACTAGTTTGGTTGGGTAGCTTGAATCTGAGGGGCGTTTATGACCAAGTATCCCAGAACTGGCTGAACATAATCATCACATGGAAGCTTTAGAATCATAGCTCTAAATATTTTGATTTAATTTTCTGGTATATATCTCAGGTGTCAATAATTAAAAAAAACAAATTTACAAGGAATTTTATCAGCCATGTTTGAGAATGGTTATTTAAAGACACCATATGTTATGTGAAGAGAGCAGAGAAGCATGAAATATGTGTGGGAATGAAGAACCCTTTTCCTAATGTTGTTGTTAGGTGCCTTCGAGTCAGTTCCACTTATAGCGACCCTGTGTAAAACAGAACGAAACACTGTCTGGTCCTGCACCATCCACAAAATCATTGTGATGCTTGAGGCCATTGTTGCAGCAACTGTGTCAATCCACCTCATCAAGGATCTTCATCTCTTTCTCTGCCTTTCTACTTTACCAAGCATGATGTTCTTCTCCAGGGAGTGGGCCCTCTTGATAACATGTCCAAAGTACATGAGATGAAGTCTCACAAGTCTTGCTTCTAAGAAATATTTGGCTGTACATCTTCCAAAACAGGTATATTCAATATTCTTCGCCAATACTATAATTCAAAGGCAACAACTCTTGTTTGGTCTTCCTTAGTCATTGTCCAGCTTTCACATGCATATGAGGTGGTTGAAAATGTCAAAGCTTTTGTCAGGCATGACTTGGTCCTCAAAGTGACATCTTTGCTTTTCAACATTTCAAAAAGGTCTTTTGCAGCAGATTTGCTCAATGCGATATGCCTTTTGATTTCTTGACTGCTGCTTCCTTGGGTGTTGAGCATCCAAGTAACATGAAATCCTTGACAACTTCAATATTTTTTCCATTTATCATGATGCTGCTTATTGGTCCAATTGTGAGGAATTTTGTTTTTTGTTTGTTGAGCTGTAGTCCGTATTGAAGGCTATGGTCTTTGATCTTCATCAGTAAGTGCTTCAAGACCTCTTCACCTTCAGCAAGCAAGGTTGTGCCATCTGCATATCATAGGTTGTTAATGAGTCTTGCTCTAATTCTGATGCCCTATTATTCTTTGTATAGTCCAGCTTCTTGGATTATGTGCTTAGCATACGGATTGAATAAGTATGGTGAAAGGATACAACCCTGACACACAACTTTCCTGACTTTAAACGGTGCAGTGTCCCCTTGCTCCGTTCAAACAACTGCTTGTACAGGTTCCTCACAAGCACAATTAATTGTTCTGGAATTCCCATTCTTGGCAATGTTATCCATAATTTGTTTTGATCCACACAGTCAAATGCCTTTGCATAGTCAATAAAACACAGTTAGACGTCTATCTGGTATTCTCTACTTTCAGCCAGGGTCCTTCTGACATCAACAATGATATCCCTTGTTCCACATTCTCTTCTGAATCCAGTTTGAATTTCTGACAGTTCCCTGTTGATGTACTGTTGTAACGGCTTTTGAATGATCTTCAGCAAAATTTTACTTGTGTGTGATATTAATGATATTGTTCAATAATTCCCACATGCTTTTAGATTACCTTTCCTTGGAATGGGCACAAATATCGATCTCTTCCAGTCAATGGCCAGGTAGCTGTCTTCTAAATTTCTTGGCCTAGGCAAGCACTGCATCCATTTGTTGAAACATCTCAGTTGGCCTTCTGTCAATTCCTGGAGCCTTGCTTTTTGCTAACACCTTCAGTGCAGCTTGGACTTCTTCCTTCAGTACCTTGGGTTTTTGATCATATGCTACCTGCAGAAATGGTTGAACGTCTACCAATTTTTTTGGTATGCTGACTCTGTGTATTTCTCTCATCTTCTTTTGGTGTTTCCAGGGTCGTTCAATACTTCTCCCCTTTTGGTTTTCTAACTCCAGGTCTTTGCACATTTCGTTATAAAACTTTACTTTGTCTTCTTGAGATGCCCTTTGAAGTCTTCTGTTCAGCTCTTTTACTTCATCATTTCTTTTATTCGCTTCAGCTAATCTATGTCCAAGAGCAAGTTTCTGAGTCTCTTCAGGCAACCATTTTGGCCTTTTCTTTCTTCTCTGTCTTTTTAATGGCGTTTTGCTTTCTTCATGTGTGTTACCCTTGATGTCTTCCCATCTGGTCTTCAGACATTAGTGTTCAATATGTCAAATCTGTTCTTGAAATGGTCTGTAAATTCAGGTGTGATATACTCAAGATCATACTTTGGCTCTCGTAGACTTGTTTTAATTTTCTTCAGGTTCAACTTGAACTTGCATATGAGTAATTCATGGTTGGTTTTGAAGTCGACTCCTGGCCTTGTTCTGATCCATGATTATTAAGCTTCTCCATTGGCTATTTCCATATATGTAGTCAATTTGATTCCTGTGTATTCCATCTGGGGAGGTCCATGTGTATATTTGCTGTTTGTGTTGTTGAAAAGGTATTTGCAATGAATATGTAATTGGTCTTGCAATATTCTCTCATGTGATCTCCTGCATCATGGCTATGACTAGTGCCATATTTTCCAACTACGTTTATATTCCAAACACCAGCAATTAACAATTCAACTTGATTGCATGTTCGATCAATTTCAGACTGCAGAATTTGGTAAAAATCTTCAATTTCTTCATGTTTGGCATTAATGGTTGGGGCATAAATTTGAATAATTTTTTAAAGGAAACTGTATAACTTTGCCTAGAATTTTAATCAATGTATTTAATTTCTCTCCTTAATATATTGCTTTATTAGTTCATTTTTTAAGGATTTTCTTTTCTAAATAAGCTGCCTTTTATAAGATTGAAAACCAAGGGCACTTTTGTGTAAGTATCTGAGAAAGGATATCTTTTTCTTCTAACATTGTATTTTCTGTTTTACCCCAAATCTGATTTTTCTATGTTTTCCTTACTCTTTTAATTTATCCTTTTCTTTCTTCATGAATGCTTTAAATTATTAAAAATATATCTCACAACAATATCTTGTGGTACATAATTGTCAGTGAATTCATAAATAATCCGTTGCTTTTGTAACTGAAGGATATATCAGATATTGTTTATGGAAATGTCTAATTGTGCGCAGGCTGAGTTTTGACAGATATTTGATATTAGAAAAATTTCATAGCATTTGCTGTCAATTATAATAAAAAATATTTTCTATATAATAAGATAAACCTAATATTTTTCATACTTAGGATATAATAGTGTAGCTTGCCAACACATGTAAAGGACTTAATTTGGTATTGTTTATACACTCAGAGATTATGCGATTAAATTATAAATAAGTTAATATTTGATCAAATGGAAATAGTAGCAATCCTATCTAATATCAATTAGTAATTTATATGTGTCAAAGGATGCCTATCTAATCTATGAGATTTTATATTTTTATTCTTTAGAAATGCATTTTTAAAGGATATGTATATATAACTATAACGCTTTAGAACGTAATATGTGTATGATTTCTTAGAACTTTATATGTATATGTATGCATGTATGTATCTGTGTATGTATACACACATACTCAAAGATATATATCAATAATTAGAAGAAGAAGGAAGGATAGCTTGCTTAGAATGCTGTTTATTGGGTATAATGTATACAGATTTGTTTTATAAATTAAAAAAAGAGGGTGACGACAGAAATTAGAGCTTATGCCATTGTTACCATTGCGTTGCTCATGGATGGTGCAGTGCAGAGAAGATAGATGCACCCTAAGTACCCTCTCTATTTTAAGAGAAGCCTACACTTACTTGTCAGTGGAGACCTTTACATCAAAATAATACAGTCCCATCAACAGTAACTTCAAGGGCAATGGTTCTTATTTTTTCCATTCAGAAATGATCCAAATTTTGGCATAAAAATATGTGTACCTGTTGGGAAAAAAATAAACGTCTTTTCTGCACTGTGCACATCTATTGATTCATCTACTTTTATGAACCACAAAATAATAGAATATTGATGTCATGAATACTTCACATGCCAATGCTTCTGAATCAAAATATAACTCAAATGACATACTTTCTGAGAAGTCTGTATGATTTTGTTTAGGTAATTCTCATTAATACACAATGATGCAAATTCATTGGCAATGCAAATTTTTCATCATAAAATGAAGGATTAAATCAAATAAAGATGCAGAGTTAACTTTTAAAACCCACATTTTAAAAATAACACTCTGCTGCCATTTATGAGGCATGAGGCATCAAATGAAATAGTCTCAGGTCCATGAGCATTCACAGGAGTTAAAGACATAAATTACTTTTCTAACATTTATGGTCCTAAAGAAATAGAAGCTTGGTTTTTAGAAAGCTGGAAGTAGTCCTGTGACTACTATTGTTCTTTTTTATAATAAAAGGAGAAATCAGAAGTATATCATTCAATATTCTGCTTGAACAGAAACAAAATTCTATACATATGAACGCATATTTATTATTCCCATTCAAATAATTTGACTGAACATAGCTCCATAATAGGAATGATGTGAACCTTCCTTAACGTTCAATACAGACAGGGCTTCCTTTTCTATGTTTCTCATTTCTGTACTTCAGTCATTTGATATGGCTTAATACCTATATCTTAGTAATAGTTTTCTTTCTCCATTCATTCAGCATTTTCTGGCAATTACCAATGGAGGTTCATGAAGGCCTGGGACATACCTAGTACCAGCCTTAGCAATGCTGTGAACAGTTATTCTGAAATTTGTGAAGCCTTCCATACTTACTCAATCATTATTTATATGACTTTTCAGGGAATATGATGTGTTTTCATGGTTCTCAACAAATTGACATTTCATTAATTGCATATTGAAAACATATATTTTATCAAAACCCAGAATTGCTATGCCTGTAGCATTTATGTGATTACTTATTGCCTTTGAGTCATTCTGACTTACGGCAATCCAATGTGTGACGAAGTAGAGCTGGGGTCCATACGGTTTTCAATGGCTATTTTTTTGGTAGGAGATTGCCAGTCCTTTCTTCTGAGGTGATGCTGGATGAATCTGAACCACCAAAATTTTGGTTAGCAGCCAAGAGAAAACTGTTTGCATTACCCAGACACATTATTTTAGAATTAGGATCTAATAAATACAAAAAGTATTTTATGAATCCATACTTGAAAAAATAGCAGTATGATTTAAACTTTTGAATAATAAGGCTATCTGTGTAATCCTACTAAAAATTGATTTATTTTACTGTATTTATTCACTCAAATGAAATTTATTATCACTTTACCAGATTACATTTAACATATTAATTTGTAAAGGATGGAAATCTTCAAAATATTGGGGCTTAGTATTTAGAGAGTTGTTTTGCTTCTCCGTTGATTTAGGTCTTATTTTATGTTTTCTATAATATTATAGTATTATCTTAATATGTTGTTGTTGTTGTTAGGTGCCCTTGAGTTGGTTCCAACCCATAGCAACCCTATTTACCACAGAACAAAACACTCCCCATTCCTGTGCCATCCTTACAATCCTTGTTATGCTTGAGCCCATTGTTGTAGCCACTGTGTCAATCCATCTCATTGAGATCCTTCCTTTCTTCCACTGACCCTGTGCTTTACCAAGCATGATGTCTTTCTCTAGGGACTGATCCCTCCTGACAACATGTCCTTGCTTCTAAGGAGCATTCTGGTTGTACTTTCTTCTAAGACAGATCTGTTCATTCTTTTGGTCTTCCACATCATATTCAATATTCTTCACTGACACCACAATTCAAAGGCATCAATTCTTTTTCGGTCTTCCTTATTCATTGTCCAACTTCCACATGCACATGATGCAATTGAAAATACCATGCCTTGGATCAGGCACACCTTAGTCTTCAAGGTGACATCTTTACTTTTCAACACTTTAAAGAGGACCTTTGCAGCAGATTTGCCCAATGCAATGCATCTTTTGATTTCTTGACTGCTGCTTCCATGGGTGTTGATTGTGAATCCAAGGAACATGAATTTCTTGACAACACTAATCTGTTCTTCTTTTATCATGATGTTGCTTATTGGTCCAGCTGTGAGGATTTCTTGTTTTCTTTATGTTGAGGTATGTTCCATACTGAAGGCTGTGGTCTTTGATTTTCATCACTAAGTGCTTCAAGTCTTCTTCACATTCAGCAAGCAAGGTTGTATCATCTGCATAAAGAGGGTTGATAATGAGTCTTCCTCCAATCCTGATGCCCCATTCTTCTTCATACAGTCCAGCTTCTTGGATTATTTGCTTAGCATACAGATTGCAAAGGTGTGGTGAAATGATAAACCCTGACGTACACCTTTCTTGTTCTGTCCAAACAACTGCCTCTTGAGCTATGCACAAGTTCCCCATGAGCACAGTTGTTTTGGAATTCCCACTCTTCTCAATGTTATTCATAATTCATTATGATCCACACAGTGGGATGCCTTTGCATAGTCAATAAAACACAGGTAATCATCCTTCTGGTATTCTCTGCTTTTGGCCAGGATCCATCTGACATAGGCAATGATATCCCTGGTTCCACATCCTCTTGTGAATCTGGCCTGAATTTCTGGCAGTTCCCTATCAATATAATGCTGCAGTCACTTTTGAATGATCTTCAGCAAAATTCTGTTTGCCTGCGATATTAGTGATATTGTCCAATAATTTCTGCATTCGGTTGATCACCTTTCTTGGGAACAGGCATAAATATGGATCTCTTCCAGTTGGTTGGCCAGGTAGCTGTCTTCCAAATTTCTTGGCATAGATGACCGAGCACTTCCAGAGCTGCATCCATAACATAGTTACTAAAAATGTGTTGTTAATTAGTCCTCATTATTCTGTCAATTGTGTTGCTATTATAAAGGCATTTTTTTTTCCTTATTATATATTTTTTGTTAAGTAGTTTTTTGGTGATGGAAGAATGAAACTTATTTGTATACATTCATCTAGTTTCTTGTACTTTGCCACTTTACTGTCTTTAGTTTTAATAAGTTCTATCTGGTTGACTTTCTTGGATTTTCTAAGTAAAAATGCCATAACTTCTGAAAGTAATGATAAGCTTAATTCTAAATTTTCAATACTTATATGCATTTTTCCTTTCTTTTTTTAAAATGAGAAAACAGTTTAACAATTTTCTAGGTATTTATGGCTCGATAACAAATTAACCCCCAAACCTAATGGTTTAAAATCCTAAGAAATCATTATATTATCTCTCACCATGTCTATGAGTGAGACATCGAAGAAGGCCTCTGCTGGACGTTTGTGGCTTGGGGGCTCTCACGCAATTGCAGTCAGAGGTTGGCTGGAGCTGAAGTAGTGGTGATGGGCACTTACGCAGCTGGTATCTCTCTCTCTCTCTTCATGTGCTCTTACAGTCTCTCTGTGTGGTCTCTCTGCATGGGCTAGTTTGGGTTTCTTCCACCGTGACCTCCTCAGAGCATTTATACTGCTTACGTATTACCTGAAAGCTTCAGGGGAAAAAAAAATCCTGAGAGCAAGACAAAAGCTTTATAATGATGTATGACCTAGTCTCCAAAGTCAAATAGTATCACTTCCACCACACTCTCTTACCAATCAATCGAAAGCTCTCCCACTTTGACTGGGAAGGAGCATATACTCCGCTTCTTGGTTTGACATGGCCAAATAACTGGAAGCCACACCTTTAAAATACAACTTTTAGCATTTTCATAAGAATTTTGCCCTTTTCTTTGAATAAATACATATTTTTTAATATTGAGGAAATTTCTTTCCTTTCCAGCTTATTTGGATATTTGTCAGTCTCTTCTAATTAGAATGACTTTTTATTACTATTAAAATCTATTAATATAATAAATTAATTCATTTCTTTCCAAAAAGATCATTTAACGTTGACCATGTGCCACACTCCATGCTGGGGCCTGGGCATACAGAGATGAATCAGATAAGGTTGCTACCCTTTGGCAGCTGAAACATGCAGCCATGCCAAATTGTCTCAGTTGATATATATGACCACAAACCTTTTGTTGGCCAGAGTGGTTGCAGAGGTGCTGGCTGACATTCCTATATTTCACTAACAATTTTCTCTCAGATTTAGTCTCTTAAATCTTCTCTTTTTCCCTCAAACCTCTGATATTTCCATGTCCTTCTCACTCAGTTGATACCCTTGTTTCCTATTTCACTGAAAATAAATAAATAAAAGATAGCAAAGGGCATCAGCAGTATCATCATTTTACCACAAAATTTGTACATATTAGCTCTGTCTCCACATCCTGTCTTCCCTCCCTTTACAGTGGTTAAATTCTCCCTGCTCATACTTGATCCCATCCCTTGCGCCTACTCAAGACTTTGTTCCTCCAATTAAATCTACTCTTTCCTATATTATGAAGCTTTCGTTTCTATTGTAACATTCCTATAGGAATTCAAAAATAGAGCTATATTTCCAATTTTAAAATAAAATTTTACAAATCCACATGTACTTCCACGGAATGCTCTAATTCTCTTTAGAGCTAAAATTTCGAAGGCGTTTATTAAACTATTTGTCTTTCTCTCACCCCATGCCTCTTTAGGTCCACAGAAATTTGTATTTTCCCTCACATTTCCACTAAAATCAGTTTTGTCTAGGTTAGCAATATTTTACCAAGATGAATAGTCATTTCTTAGTCCTCACCTTCCCCAACCACTCTGCAGCAGTTGACATTTTAATCAACTTTTCGAAGACTTCCTGCACAATTTTAAACTCAGAAGAGTAGCTTCATTTCTCACCAACTTTGTTTTATGATCTACTCAGAAAATCAGAAGCTTCAATTTTGTTGGTTTAAATGTCTAAAGTTGTTCTGGGTAAAAAAAAAAAAAAAAAAAAAAAATTTAACTTAAATTTGATACCAAGAGACAAAATATCCTTATAAATAGATACGCTTAAAACAAAACATTTTTTTTATTAACTTTTATTGAGCTTCAAGTGAACGTTTACAATTCAAGTCAGTCTGTCACATATAAGTTTATATACATTTTACTCCGTACTCCCACTTGCTCTCCCCCTAATGAGTCAGCCCTTCCAGTCTCTCCTTTCGTGACAATTTTGCCAGCTTCCCACTCTCTCTGTCCTCCCATCCCCCCCTCCAGACAGGAGATGCCAACACAGTCTCAAGTGTCCACCTGATATTATTAGCTCACTCTTCATCAGCATCTCTCTCCCACCCACTGTCCAGTCCCTTTCATGTCTGATGAGTTGTCTTCGGGGATGGTTCCCGTCCTGTGCCAACAGCAGGTTTGGGGACCATGGCCGCCGGGATTCCTCTAGTCTCAGTCAGACCATTAAGCACGGTCTTTTTATGAGAATTTGGGTTCTGCATCCCACTGATCTCCTGCTCCCTCAGGGGTTCTCTGTTGTGCTCCCTGTCAGGGCAGTCATTGATTGTGGCCGGGCACCAACTAGTTCTTCTGGTCTCAGGATGATGTAGGTCTCTGGTTCATGTGGCCCTTTCTGTCTCTTGGGCTCTTAGTTGTCGTGTGACCTTGGTGTTCTTCATTCTCCTTTGATCCAGGTGGGTTGAGACCAATTGATGCATCTTAGATGGCCGCTTGTTAGCATTTAAGACCCCAGACGCCACATTTCAAAGTGGGATGCAGAATGTTTTCATAATAGAATTATTTTGCCAATTGACTTAAAAGTCCCCTTAAACCATGGTTCCCAAACCCCCGCCCTTGCTCCACTGACCTTTGAGGCATTCATTTTATCCCGGAAACTTCTTTGCTTTTGGTCCAGTCCAATTGAGCTGACCTTCCATGTATTGAGTGTTGTCCTTCCCTTCACCTAAAGCAGTTCTTATCTACTAATTAATCAATAAAAAACCCTCTGCCTCCCTCCCTCCTTCCCCCCCTCGTAACCACAAAAGTATGTGTTCTTCTCAGTTTATACTATTTCTCAAGATCTTATAATAGTGGTCTTATACAATATTTGTCTTTTTGCCTCTGACTAATTTCGCTCAGCATAATGCCTTCCAGGTTCCTCCATGTTATGAAATGTTTCAGAGATTCGTCACTGTTCTTTTTCGATGCGTAGTATTCCATTGTGTGAATATACCACAATTTATTTACCCATTCATCCATTGATGGACACCTTGGTTGCTTCCAGCTTTTTGCTATTGTAAACAGAGCTGCAATAAACATGGGTGTGCATATATCTGTTTGTGTGAAGGCTCTTGTTTCTCTAGCGTATATTCCGAGGAGTGGGATTTCTGGGTTGTATGGTAGTTCTATTTCTAACTGTTTAAGATAATGCCAGATCGATTTTCAAAGTGGTTGTACCATTTTACATTCCCACCAGCAGTGTATAAGAGTTCCAATCTCTCCACAGCCTCTCCAACACTTATTATTTTGTGTTTTTTGGATTAATGCCAGCCTTGTTGGAGTGAGATGGAATCTCATCCTAGTTTTAATTTTAAGCAAAACATTTTTATACCTAAACTGAAGCATTGTTTTTGTTGTTAGGTGTCATTGAGATGGTTCTGACTCCTACAGGCCCTATGTACAACAGAAGGAAACACTTCCCAGTCCTGTACCATCCTCATAATCATTGTTATTTTTGAGCCTATTATTGCAGCCACTACGTCAATCTGTATTATCGAGAACCTTCTTTTTTTGCTGATCCTCTACTTTACCAAGCATGATATCCTTTTCCAGGGACTGGTCCCTCCTGATAACATGTCCAAAGTATGTGAGACGATGTCTCTTCATCCTCTCTTCTGTGGAGCATTCTGGTTGTACTTCTTCCAAGACGGACTTGTTCCTTCTTCTGGCAGCCCATTATATATTCAATATTCTTCACCAACACCATAATTCAAAGGCATCAATTCTTTGATCTTCCTTATTCATTGTCCAGCTTTCTCATGCTATAAGGAGACTGAAAATACCGTGGCTTGAGTTGGGGCACCTTAGTCCTCAAAATGATACCTTTGCTTTTCAACACTTTAGAGAGGCCTTTTGCAGCAGATTTTCCCAGTGCAATACATCTTTTGATTTCTTGACTATTGCTTCCATGGGCATCGATTGTGGTTCCATGTAAAATGAAAGCCTCGACAACTTCAGTCTTCTCTGTTTATCATTATGTTGCATATTGGTCCTTCTCCAGAGACTTCCTGGTAATATGTCCAAAGTTGGGGAGACAAAGTCTTACCATCCTCGCTTCCATAGTTAATGTTATTTAGTTTTTTGAAGGAAAATGTACTTGGCAGTATTTTATAGGAAAGCCTGTACACAGACTGATAAGTTTCTCTACATTTGTCTCTCTCCAACAGTAAAAAAAAGAAAAAAAAATTAATTTAAAAATAATTTAGCCAATACTTACACACACACAAATCAGAATGCTACATACACAATACATGCGTATACATTTAGTTTTTTTTTTTTTTTTTCCCTTCAGTTTTTTCTTTGTGAGATCATTTTATCAGAATTTGGTGTCAAGTGAATGACCACTTCATAAATCAGTTAGGAAGATTCTCATCAATTGCTATAATGTTGATTCATTTCTTTAATGTAAGAATTACCTGTTCTTAAAGATTAGCTAGTATTTCCCCATGTTACTTTCCAGCTAGGCACGAAAGAATTAGGACTAGTCCTATAATCCATTCTCTTCCTTTATCAGGGACAGACAGGGAGAATGAGAGAGATAATTTAGTAAAATCCTCTTATAAGATGTTAATGATATACCTCCTGGAAAAAATACCATGTTTTTTACCGGTAGAGAGTCCTCTTCTGGTCTGTCTGGGGTAAATTTGGTTAAACAATCCCATAATCTATGGATTTGTGCAATATGGATCCCTGAAAGTTTCATGTAGGCCATGTAATTACTGGAATAAAGAATGGGTTATTTCGTGACAGAAATAGCTCCCTTTTGTGCAAGGACTAAATGCCTCACTAAGTGACATCATATTTTAAATCTGGGCCAAAGACCAAACATGGCAAGAAAGGGCCTGGGATTTGGCATTGATGTCTCAGATTCCTTTGTGCTTTTCCTGTACCTTGCAATTACTTGTATACATAAATATACTACATTAGTAGAACACTTGGAACTGGTAAGATTTCAGATTCTTATGAAATTCTGGCACTTTGTGTTATTTTACTAGTCCTGTGTCAACTTTTAATTTTGATGTAATTGTAACCCTAAAGAAAGATGCAAGAATTGTAAGAATAGTACAAGGAACTCTCATATATCCTTTGTTGTGGATTGAATTTTGTCCCCCAAGAATATACGTTGTAGGCCCTAACCCCTATGCCTGTGGCTATAATTCCATTTGTCAACGGGTTTTCTTTGCTATGTTAATGTAGCAGCGTTAGTGTAGGGTATATCTTAAATAAATCTTTTCTGAGATATAAAAGCAGACTAAACAAGCAGAGGTGGGGGAAAATGGATGCTATGCCACATGAAAATCATCAAGGAGCCCAGTAACAGAATCTAAAAAAAACAAAGACCTTCCTCCTGAGCCAACATCCTGAATTCAGATTTCTATCCTCCTAAACTGTGAGAAAATAAATTTCTGTTTGTTAAAGCCACCCACTAGTGGCATTTCTATTATAGAAACACTAGTTAAATAAGACAACCTTTAATCAGAATTGTTTATACTTTGCCTCATTCTCTCCACCCCACTTTTATCGTATATATATACACATATAAATATATACAAACATACACACACATATATATTTCTGAAACTTTTGAGAACATGCTGGAAATTACATGCCCTTTTACCCCCAAATAATATATTGTATACTCTGTATGTTCAAGAACAATGTCCTGTATAACCATAGTAAGCTATGAAGATCAGAAGTTACACATCCATACAATTCTACCATTAAAACCAGTAGTTCTTAAAATGTGGTTCTCAGTTCAGAGGGTCCTTGAGATTCTTTTGGAGATTAAATCCATTCCTGGTGAGTCAATTCTGTTTCATAGAGACTGTATAGGACAGGGTAGAACTGTCCCATAGGGTTTCTAAGGAGCAGCTGGTGAATTTGAACTCCTGGCCTTTTGGTTAGCAGTTGTAGCCCTTAAACCACTGTGCCACTAGGGCTCCTTTTGTGGATTAGTGAATCAAAATCATGTTCATGATAATGCTAAGATAATGTCTGCTTTTTGCAGACATTTATATTAATGGTGCAAAAGCAATGCGGAGGGGTAAAAATTTTGGTGCCTTATCCTGAATGAAGGCCATAGTACCAAACTATAATATTAAGCATTCTACCATAAATTTGTAAAGGAAAAAATAAGCCAATTTTACTTAACAATGTCCTTGTTGAAGCAATAAAATGGTTAATATTATTAAATCTTAACTGTTCAATAATCTTATTTTTAATATTCTCTGTGATTAAATGGAAAGTAGGCATAAAATTCTTCTGCTGAATACTGAACTATGATGACTCTCTTTAGGAAAAGTACTTGTGCTTTAGTTAAGCTGTGAGCTGAAATTACTGCCTGTTGTCATGGAACACCATTTTTGTTTGAAAGAATCAAGGACAGCCAAACTACAGCGATTTTGACTTGAGTATTTGGTAGGCATTTTTTTTTTAAATGAATGAAGTGAGCCTGTCACTTCAAGGAAACAACTGGCAGTGTGTTGCCAATGCTAAGGCATAAACTTTAAAGGCAAGGTTAGACTTTTGGAAAACTTACATTCATAACTGTGAGTTTGACAGCTTTTCAAAGTTTAAAGACTTTTCTGATATGATCAGTGGTGATATTATTTTTTTTTATAATTTTTATTGTGCTTTAAGTGAAAGTTTACAAATCAAGTCAGCCTCTCACACAAAAACGCATATACACCTTGCTACACACTCCCAATTACTCTCCCCCTAATGAGACAGCCCACTCTCTCCCTCCACTCTCTCTTTTTGTGTCCATTTTGCCAGCATCTCACACCCTCCACCCTCTCATCTCCTCTCCATCAGGAGATGCCAACATAGTCTCAAGTGTCCACCTGATCCAAGAAGCTCACTCCTCACCAGCATCCCTCTCCAACTCATTGTCCAGTCCAATCCATGTCTGAAGAGTTGGCTTCGGGAATGGTTCCTGCCCTGGGCCAACAGAAGGTCTGGGGGCCATGACCACCTGGGTCCTTCTAGTCTCAGTCAGACCATTAGGTCTGGTCTTATGAGAATTTGGGGTCTGCATCCCACTGCTCTCCTGCTCCTTCAGGGGTTCTCTGTTGTGTTCGCTGTCAGGGCAGTCATTGATTGTAGCCGGGCACCATCTAGTTCTTCTGGTCTCAGGATGATGTAGTTGCTGGTTCATGCAGCCTTATCTGTCTCTTGGGCTCTTAATCGCCTGGTATTCTTGGTGTTCTTCATTCTCCTTTGATCCAGGTGGGTTGAGATCAATTGATGCATCTTAGATAGCTGCTTGCTAGCATTTAAGACCCCAGACGCCACTCTACAAAGTGGGATGCAGAATGTTTTCTTAATAGATTTTATTATGCCAATGGACTTAGATGTCCCCTGAAACCATGGTCCCCAGACCCCTGCCCCTGCTACTATGAAATCTCTATTCTTGAAGTATCTGAAAAACTCTAAACCATTTATATATAAAGCTAGTATTAATATGTTTTGATTTAAGCCTAACATTTAGCTATTTTCTATCCATCCCATCCTTTTTTTCCCCCTTTTTCCATTTCTCTTCTCCTATCTTTATTGTTTTAATTGAATGTGTCTATTTTTCTATTTTATTTCCTGTAATAGCTATTCAAAGCCCTGGTGGCACAGTGCTTAACTGCCATAGTTAGCAAGCTACAATGAACTTTGACTGTTAACCAAAAGGTCAGCAGCTGAAATCTACCAGCCGCTCCTTGAAATCCCTATGGGGCAATTCTACTCTGTTGTATAGGGTTGCTATGAGTCAGAACGACTGGCAACAGCTTTGGTTTTTGGCTTTTCATTAGCTGTTCAACTGTAGCTATTTGCACCATTCCCTCTACATTTTAGAATATGCACCTTTGTCAGTCTAAAACCAAACCTGTTGCTGTCAAGTTGATTCCAACTCATAGTGGCCCCATAAGACAGAGCAGAACTGCTCCATAGGGTTTCCAAGGCTGTTATCTTTATGAAAGCAGACTGTCACACTTTTCTCCCTCAGAGTGGCTGGTGGGTTCAAACTGCAGAGCTTTTGGCTAAGAACTGAGTCCTTAACCAGTGTGCCACCAGGGCTCTTAAGTATTCAGTCTACTAAGAATATTTTTTTTCATTCCATCACTTGAAATGCAAGGACCTTACAAAAGTGCATTTCCATTTACCCCCAGCATTTTGTGCTATTTTTGGCATCTATATCTATCTATATAATTTTATATATAAAATAATATTGACATATTAATATTAAATATGTACAGTAAATTTTTCAAGAGGCTCCTGTGTGGCTCAAGCAGTTTGTGATTGGCTAACCAAAAGATTGGTGGTTCAAAACAACCCAGTGGCTTCATGGAAGGAAAACTTCTGGCTATCTGCTTACTTAGAGATTACAGCCAAGAAAACCCTTTGCTGCAGTTCTACTCTGTAACATATAGCATGGCAATGAGTCAGGGGATGCCTCAATGCCAGCCAAGAAGAACAAGTTTTTCAAAATTAGCAGTAATTAATTAGAGGAGAAAATTCAAATAAGAGAATTAAGGAATCTATTTTCCTTTAAAAAGCAATGTTTAGGTGCTCTTGACAATATAAATGCTGATAGTTCATTGGTTAATATTAAAAATCAACCTATATAGAGCATAACATATTTAGTTATAATTATACAATATAATAAAAATGTTAACAACTTAGGTATTTTAAAGTAATCTTAAATCCAATAAAAATTTGCAGTGGGGAAGGTGGAGAGAAAGTAGTGTTAAATTGGAATGGCAATTGATTTGTTTCAAACAGAAGTAGTTCATGTTCTTTATAAAATTTAATGCAAGAAGACATACATGCGTCTAAAGAATATATGAGTTATTAAATATTTAGCTATTAGAGAAAGGGTAAGGATAGGTAGAAATAAATTTAGGTACTTTAATCCTCATCATTTTGGTGAGGTATTCATAGATAGTTCTTCAGTTAGGGAAATCCGGAAATAAAAGCCTAAGAATAATAGTTAAAGCTTCAGAAAAGAACACAACTAAACAGAACTAAGAAGAAATGTACAAAAAGGAGTTACCTCCCAGAAAACTCGAAAGGAGCCTCAAGAAAACTACTGAAACTAATAGAAGACTTCAGCAGAGTAACAGGATGCAAGATAAACATACAAAAATCCATTGGATTCCTCTATACCAACAAAGAAAATGTAGAAGAGGAAATCACCAAATCAATACCATTTACAATAGCCCACAAGAAGGTGATATACTTAGGAATAAATCTAACCAGAGACGTAGAAGACCTGTACAAAGAAAACTACAAGACACTAGATCTGCAAGAAACCAAGAGACCTACATAGTGGAGAAAACATACCTTGCTCATGGATAGGAAGACTCAGCATTGTGAAAATGTCTGTTCTACCCAAAGTGATCTCTAGATACAATGCAATCCCAATCCAAATTCCAAATGATGTTTTTTAATGAGATGGGAAAACAAATAACCAACTTCATAAGGAAGGGAACGAGGCCCTGGATAAGTAAAGCATTACTGAAAAAGAAGAACAATGTGGGAGGCCTCACACTGCCTGATATTAGAATATATTATACTGTTCCAGTAGTCAAAACAACCTGGTACTGGTACAACAATGGATACATAGACCAATGGAACAGAACTGAGAATCCAGACATAAATCCATCCACATATGAGCAGCTGATATTTTACAAACTCTCAAAGTCTGCTAAATGGGGAAAAGACAGTATATTTAACAAATGGTGCTGGCATAACTGGTTATCCATCTCTAAGAAAATGAAACAAGACCCATACCTCACACCATGCACAAAAACAAACTCAAAATGGATCATAGACCTAAGTATAAAATCTAAAATGACAGAGATCATAGAAGAAAAAATAGGGACAATGCTACAAGCCCTAATACATGGCATAAACAGTATACGAAACATTGCTAACAATGTACAAACACCAGAATAGAAACTAGATAACTCGGAGCTCCTAAAAATGAAACACTTATGCTCATCCAAAGACTTCACCAAGAGTAGAAAGATTACCTACGGACTGGGAGAAAGTTTTTTGGCTACGACAAATCTGATCAGTGTCTGATCGCTGAAATTTATATGATACTGCAAAAACTCAATGACAAAAGGACAAATAAGCCGATTAAAAAATGGGCAAAGGATATGAACAGACCTTTCACCAAAGAAGACATTCAGGCACCTAACAGATACATGAGGAAATGCTCATTATCATTAGCTATTGGAGAAATGCAAATTTGAACTACAATGAGGTTCCATTTCACTCCAACATGCTGGCATTGATCCAAAAAACACAAAATAATAAATGTTGGAGGGAGTGTAGACAGACTGGAACACTTATATACTACCGGTGGGAATGTAAAATGGTACAACAACTTTGGAAATCGATTTGGCGCTTCCTTAAAAAGCTAGAAATACAAGTACCATACCACATCCAGCAATCTCACTCCTATGGAGAAATTAGAGCCTTCAAAGGAACAGATATATGCACACCCACATTCACTGCAGCATTGTTTACAATCACAAAAAGATGAAAGCAACCAAGGTGCCCATCGGTGGATGAATGGATAAATAATGTATATTCACATAATTGAATAGTATGCAATGATTAAGAACATGGATGAGTCTGTGAAACATTACATAACATGGAGGAATCTGGAGGGCATTATGCTGAGTGAAATTAGTCAGCTGCAAAGGGACAAATATTGTATGAGACCACTATTATAAGAACTCAAGAAATAGTTTAAACACAGAAGAAAATATTCTTTGATGGTCACGAGGGTGGGGAGGTAGGGAGAGGTATTCACTAACTAGATAGTAGACAAGAACTATTTTGGTGAAGGGAAAGACAACACACAATACAGTACAGGTCAGCAAAACTGGACTAAACCAAAAGCAAAGAAGCTTCCAAATACAACCAAATACTTCAAAGGCCAGAGAAGCTAAACCAGGGATCTGGGGATCATGGTTTCAGGGGACATTCAGGTCAATTGGTTTAACAAAATGTATTAAGAAAATGTTCTATGTCCCACTTTGGTGAGTGGTATCTGGCGTCTTAAATGTTAACAAGCAGCCATCTAAGGTGCATCAATTGGTCTCAACCGACCTGGAGGAAAGGAGAATGAAGAACACCCAAGAAAAAAAAAAACACAAGGTAAACATGAGCCCACGAGACAGAAAGGGCCACATAACCCAGAAGCTACACCAGCCTGAGACTGGAAGAACTAGATGGTGCCTGGCTACCACTGATGACTGCCCTGACAGGGAACACAACAGAGAATCCCTGATGGAGCAGGAGAACAGTGGGATGCAGACCTCGAATTCTCGTAAAAGGACCAGAGAAGTAATCAATTGAAATATAAATTAGTAACCAGGTACACAATTTGTCCTGAGGGTTAGTTGTTACTTTTTAATACTTGTAATATACATTCTACATAGCATGTGTAGAAATTTAAGCAAAGTATCATATTTTTATGCAAATAATGTGAACTTTCTAAGTTTGTTTGCCAACTGCACCCTCCCCCTGCAAGGTATTTTCATAATTGACACTATGCCAATTTTTTTTTACATGTTGCTGTAAAAAAAAATTAGCATAGTGCACTTATAAAAACATCTCGAGATGGGAGGGGTTAGTTAGCAAACAAACGTAGAAGGTGAGCATTGTATGTATAAAGATATGGTAATTTGTGTGATGTATAAAATATACATGCTTTAATTTGTAAAGAAGAATCAGTAAATATTTTAAACATGAATATTGCTGTCCTCCCTCCCCCTTTGCTCTTTATGCATGAAAAGTCTGCCCACAATAACTATACTTAATGAGCAATCATTAATCACCTAGTGGCAGACACTGGCAATAATAGCAGAGTACGTGGGAGGAATTATAAAGTGACTCCAAGAGTTGCCCTGAAACTTAGCCCTTTGAAGTGATGGAAAAGTTCATAAAGACACGGAGTACAGAAAAGTTACAATGCAGTTTTAAAATGCAACTAAGTCATAAAGGAAATGTATCTCCTCTTTTATCCTTTTGAGTTCTCTTAAGCTCTCATTCCAACAGCTCTTTGTATCTCTCTGGTACAGGATTTATAGGTGCTTTGTAAACAAAAATTTTTTTTTTTTTTGTATTAGAATTCCTGTGACCAAGTCTAATTTTTCCTCCTGGAGGTTGTATCATCAATTTCTTTCTTTCTTTTTTTTTTTTTTTTTTTTATGACTTTAGTGCCCAGCAGTGTACCTGAAACTTAATAGACATTGAATAAAGGTTTGTAGCATGTGTATGTGTAAAAGGGAAGAAATGGTAGACTATCCCTTAAAAGTTCATTTATAGAATGTGTGTGTGTGTGTGTGTTTTTTGTTGTTGTTGTTTGTTTTCTGTTTTTTACAATAGATTTCATTTATCCATAAGGCAGCTGGAGGTTCTTGGGTTCTTATTTGTTGATTTGTTTTTTCTTTTTAGTAGTTGTTATTGCTAACCACAGCATGCTGCAAAGATTGAAATCATATTTTAATAGTTCTTTTTATAGATACTAGAGGCATATTTTCTCATGAAATTAGAATTTACAAAAGCATTGGAAATTTTCATTCAACAAGCTCATTAAAGTTAACAAATTATTTTAATGATACCCACAAACCCAGTGCCATCAAGTCGATTCTGACTCGTAGAATGATACATAGACAAATTCAAGAACCCACGAAATTACTAAGTAGTGTTATAGAGAGAGCTCAATTCTCTAAATGTAGTTCCACGGAGGCAGAACCATAATGCTGAGAATAGAGGGAAAGAGAGACTATTAGACGTTCATAGCCCTCATAATCTGCTGATAGTATTATTTCCTTAAAATTAATGATTTGCAACGCATTGTGTGGAAATATTTCTCTTATATTTTAGCATTTTTTAAGTTTATAAAAAAAATTGAAAATAACAGAGAACTACTTGATTTTTCTATATATCCTAGAAAAAAAAAGTTTCTAAACAATAAAGGGCATACGTGTTAAACAGAGAATTTAAACTCAGTGTTTTTTTCAGTGTTTTTACTCATGTACTAAAAATTTATTGAAACCACTGAAAAGATGTGAAGAAAACACCTATTTACTTCAAATGAGTACAAATATACTACACAAAGCAAATGATGTTCTATGAGTCCAAAAATTAAAGGTGAATGCTGAGCATACATGATGTTGTTGTCAGGTGCCCTTTGGTCAGTTCTCACTCATGGCCACCCTGTGAACAACAAAAGGAAACACTGCCTGGTCCTGCACCATCATCACCAACATTGCTATGTTTGAGCCCATTGTTGCAGCCACTGTGGCAATCCATCTCATCTGGAGCCTTCCTCTTTTTTTCTGACCCTCTACCTTACCAAGCATGATGTCCTTCTCCAGGGCCTGGTCCCTCCTGATGACATTTCCAACGTATTTGAGACAAAGTTTCATTATTCTCCTTCCAAGGAATACTACTCTGTCCTATAGGGTCGCTATGAGTCGGAATTGACTCGACGGCAGTGGGTTTGGTTTTTGGGTTAAGGAGTACTCTGCTGTAATTCTTCCAAGGCTGAGTTGGTCATTCTTCTGGCAGCCCATGGTATATATTCGAAATTCTTTGCCAACACCATAATTTAAAAGCCTCAGTTCTTTTCTGGTCTTCCTTATTTACTGTCCAGCTTCACATGCATATGAATCGAATGAAAATACCATGGCTTGGGTCAAGGACACCTAAGTCCTCAAAGTGACATCTTTGCTTTTCAACAGTTTAAAGAGGTTTTTTGCAGTAGATTTGCCCAATACAATACATTGTATGATTTCTTAACTGCAGCTTCCATGGGCATTGATTGTGGATACAAGTAAAATGAAATCCTTGACAACTTCAATTTTTTTGTGTTTATTATGATGTTGCTTATTGGTCCATTTCTAAGGATTTTTATTTTCTTTATATTGAGTTGTAATCCATACTGAAAGCTGTAGTCTTTGATCTTCATGAGTAAGTGCTTCAAGTCCTCTTCACTTTCAACAAGCAAAGTTGTGTCATCTGCACAAAGCCAGTTGTTAATGAGTCTTCCTCCAATACTGATGCTACATTTTCTTCATATAGTCAAGCTTCTTGTATTATTTGCTTGGCATACTGATTGAATAAGTATAATGAAAGGATACCACCCTGATTCACACCTTTCCTGATTTTAAACCACAGAGTATCCATTTGTTCTGTTCAAACAACTGCCCATTGGTCTAAAGTACAGGTTCCTCATGAGCACAATTATGTGTTCCGGAATTCCCTTTCTTTGCAATGTTATCCATAATTTGTTATGACCCACTCAGTTGAATGCCTTTGGATAGTCAATAAAACACAGGTAAATATCTTTTTGATATTCTATGCTTCCAGTCAGGATCCATCTGACATCAGCGTTGATATCCCTCATTCCATATTCTCTTCTGAATCTGGTTTGAATTTCTGGCAGTTCCCTGTTGATGTACTGCTGCAATGGCTTTTGAACAATCTTTAGCAAAATTTTACTTGCATGTAATATTAATGATATTGTTCGATAATTTCCACATTCTGTTTGATCATCCTTCTTTGGAATTGACACAAATATGGCTTTCTTCCAGTTGGTTGGCCAGGTAGTTATCGTCTGAATTTCTTGGCATAGAAGAGTGAGCACCTCCAGTGTTGCACCTGTTGAAACATCTCAATTAGTATTTTGTCAATAATTCTTATAAAACATATGAAACAATAATTCTGACAAAACATATTAAACAATTATCGATCAGAGATTGGGTTGATTGTAGGAAGTGGAAACACTAGTTGAGGCAAATATAGGTGCTCTTTTTTATTGTTTAACCTTCTTTGCAGATGGGTTTGGGTCATGGAATTGGTTCTGGACAACTGACTCTCATTTCCAACATGTGTATCACTTTTGGTTGAGGCAATTAAGAGCTCGTGTGCCCCTTCATTTCTCTTTTTCTTGCCACAGCAGTGTTGTAAGCTATATGCTTAGTGGTGACATAATAGTGGAAAGGAACCTAGATTCCTGAGTCCACCAACCACCACTACAAGCTATTTTGTAAGTTAGAACTAAACTTTTTGTAATATAAATCTATCTTATAAATACTTATGGGAAAGTCTTAAAATACGTTAGCAAATTGAACATTCCACCACATAATGGGGTTGATTCTAGGTATGCAATGCTGGTTTAAAACTTGAAAAATCACTCAATGTAATTTTCCTTGTTAACATAAAAAAAGAAAAGAAAAGCATAATTATCTGGATAGATGGAGAAAATACTTTTTTAAATAAAAGCTTCTAACCAAACTGGAAATAGAAGGCAGTTTCCCTAATCTGATTAGGGCTATCTATAGAAATCTACTCAATGGTGAAATACTGAAATACTTAAAGCACTCCCCTAAAATAGGGAATGAAATGAGAATGCTATCATCCCTTCTATTCGTCATTGTAATGGAAAGTCTAGCCAGTATAATCGTCTAAGAAAAGAAATGAATGCCATAAAAATTGGAACGGAAAAATTTATTCATGGACAACATAACAATTAGTTATCACACATATATACACACATATGTATAGATACAGATGTAGATGTATAACCTACAAGCTAATTGAATAAATGCATGACTTGGAATTCCATTGGATATGAGGTCACTAGAAAAAAATAGTATATTTATAAATACTAGCAACAAACAAAATATCTTAAAATGCTGCTATTTTTAATAGTATTAAGATATCAAAAGTTTAAATGCTTCCAGTGAATAATATGTAAAATCTCTGCATGGAAAGCTATAAAACATTCATGAGAGAAGTTAAAAAGGACCAAAATTAATGGGGTGATGCAGACCATGTTTATGACTGAAAACTTTAATATTCCCAAATTCCTGTACATTTCAACATAGGGATTTTTTTTTGCCAAAATTGGGGAGCTGACACTAAAATTAATATGAGATTAAGAAAGGCTAAATTAAGCAAGGTAATCTCGGGAAAAAAAAAAAAATAAAATAAATAAACCACAACTGGAGGAATTAAAGTACCAGATATGGAGACCTAGTATAAAGTAGTAATATCAAGGTAGAGTTGTTCTGACACAAAAGTATATAAAAACTGACCAGTGGAAAGAATAGAGAGTACAAAAGCAGAGCCACTTAAATAGTTTATCTAATTAATTACAAGGGCAACACTTTAGTGTGGGAGAGGGGAGAGGAGTGTGGAGGGAATAATGTTGTTTTAAATAAATGGCCCTGAGTCAACTGGATAACCATATTTAGAAAAAGAGAGAGGGCATTGCTCCTAACTGACACCAGAGACAAATGTCTACTCCAGATGGACTGAAGATCTAAAATTATAAGGCAAAAACATATCATTTTGATTTTGGAACAGGCAATAATTTCTTAAAGAAGACACAAAGGTTGTAACAATGCAAGAAAAATATGACAAATGAAATTTAAATGAAGAATTTTACTTCATTAATAAGACACTACTCAGCAAAAAAAAAAATGCAACTCAAAATTGTGGGAGAGACATTCACAATATATTTATTCAACCAAGTACTAGTAGCCAAAAAATATAATGAATTCCTGCAAATAAGTAAGAAAAAGACAATCTCAGAGAAAAATAAACAAAATAGGAATTCCATTTCAGTCCGATACATAGCCAACATAAATGTATGTATGTAATGGATTGAATTGTGTCCCTCCAAAATATGTGTCAACTTGGTTAGGCCATGTGTGGTTATCCTCCATTTTGTGATTTTCCTATGTGTTATAAATCATAATCTCTGCCTATGGTTGAAAGGATTAGGGTGAGATATAACACTCTTGCTCAGGCCATATCCCTGATCCAAAGTAAAGGGATTTTCCCTGGGATTATGCCTGCACTGCCTTTCAACTCTCAAGAGATAAAAGGAAAGAGAAGCAAGCAGAGAGCTGAGGACCCTGTACCACCAAGAAAGCAGCACCAGGAGTAGAGCATGTCCTTTGGACCCAGAGCCCCTGCTCCTGAGAAGCTCCTCGACTGGGGGAAGATTGAGGACAAGGACCTTCTTGCAAAGCCAACAGAGAAAGAAAGTCTTCCGCTAGAGCCGACATCCTGAATTTGACTGTGAGAAAATAAATTTCTCTTTGTTAAAGCCATCCACTTGTGGTATTTCTGTTATGGCAGCCCTAGATGACCAAGACAACATATGTTCCTTTAAATACTGGAACTACTTTGTTCCTTGCAAAAATTTTCATAATAGCCCAAATCTGCAGGCTAACCAAATGACCATCACCAATAGAATGGGAAAATGTATATTGTGAGATACTATAAAGCATTGGAGTCCCTGGGTGGCACAAATGGTTAATGTGTTCAACTGCTAACCAAAATGTTGGAGATTAAAGTCTACTCTGAGGCACTTGGAAAAAAAGCCCTGGCAATCTACTTCTAAAAACTTAGCCATTGAAAACTCTGTGAAGCACAATTCTACTCTGACACACATGTAATTGCCATGAGTTGTAATTGGCTCGACAGCAATTGGCTATAGAGCATTATGAATGAGTAATCTACAACTACACCACACATATGGATATTTCTTACAAATATAATGTTGAGTGAAAAGAAGTTAGACACAAGAGCATATACTGCATGATTCCAGTCATACAAAGTACCAAAAACCAAAACCAAACCCATTGCCACTGAATCAATTCTGACTCATAATGATCCTATAGGACAGAGTAGAACTGCCCCATAGGGTTTCCAAGCAGCACCTGGTAGATTCAAACTCCCAACCTTTTGGTTAGCAACCAAACACTTAACTACTGGCACTACAGACAAAGTACAAGCACAGCTAAAAGTAATATATGCTTTTATAAATCAGGAAGGTGGTTATCAATAGAGGTAGTGACTGAAAGGGAGAGGAAGATGTTTCTCATTTGCAGATAATGTTTTGATTCTTAATATGGTTGATAAAGAGATTTTATTGATTTGTGTAAAAATGACCTATATTCTTATGATATGTAGAATATTCTTCAACAAAATGTCAAACAAAAAGTGAAGGGTGAGACAGTACACAATACAGGTGTAGCCAGAACAACCTGTGCAAGGCAAGCCCATGGTAGCTCCATAGACACATGGATCTGAGTGACCAAATTGCTTGGGCTGAGGGCAGTGGGGACCTTGGTCTCAGGGAACCTCTAGCTCAATTGGCATACATAGTTTATAAAGAATATGTTCTACTTTATACTTTGGTGAGTAGTGTTTGGGGTCTTAAAAGCCTGTGAGCGGCCATCTAGGATACTCCACTGGTCTCATCCCTTTGGGAGCAAGGAAGAATGGAAGAAAACTAAAGACATAAGGGAAAGATTAGCCCAAAGGACTACTGGACCACATCTACCACGAACTCCACCAGACTGAGTCCAGTACAACTAGATGCTGCCCAGCTACCACCACTAACTGCTCTGACAGGGATCACAATAGAGGGCCCCAGACAGAGCTGGAGAAAAATGTAGAACTAAATTCCAACTCAAAAAGAGACCAGACTTGCTGGCCTGACAGAGACTGGAGACACCCTGAGAGTATGGCCCCCGGACACCCTTTAAGCTCAGTAATGAGGCCACTCCAGTGGTTCACTCTTCAGCCAAAGATTGAACAGTCCCACGGAACAAAACAAGATTAAAGGCGCACACCAGCCCTGGGACAGGGACTGGAAGGTAGGAGGGAACAGGACAGCTGGTAATAGGGAACCAAGGGTTAAGAAGGCAGAATGTTGACATGTCATAGGGTTGTTAACCAATGTCATACAACGTGTGTACTGTTTGATGAGAAACTAGTTTGTTCTGTAAAACTTCATCTAAAGTTCGTTAAAAAAAATAAGGTCCATATATGAAGAGGGAAGAAATGTGTGATGTTGCAAAGAAAATACATTAACTGATCTAAAAGAAAAAAAAAGGGAACAGATTGGAGTTTTATTGGAATTAAAAAAAAAAACACTTTCATTGTTCCAATTTCTACAGCTACTTCATGCCTACGTTTAATGCCTTCCCATCAAAAATAAATTTCTTAAATCTTTTTTTAAGGTTTTTTGTTTGTCTTTTCTCATATTTTTGGCCACCTATGAAATTTTTTTTTTTTTTTTATGATCCCTGTTGGCAGAGTGGTTAAGGACCAGGTATGGCTACTACCCAAAAGTTCAGCAGTGGGAATCTACCAGCTACTCTTCAGAAACCCAATGGACAGTTCTACCCTGTCCCGTAAAGTTACTATGAGTCGGAATTGTTTCACATACTCTTCAGTCCATCCAAATCTTTATTCTAAATTCATTGATAAATATTTTATTTTAGTTGATGTCTTTCTCAGTAGTAACTCAGAAGTAGTCAACAATGAAAAAATATTTCTTCATTTTTTAAATATTCTCTTTACTTTCATTAAACAACATATATACTAGTTTACGTCATCTACTATAAGAAGATGGATTTCCTGAAGATTTCTTCCAAGTTTTCTTTTTATCTATATTATCCAGGTAGGTAGTCATATTCATATACATGATTTTAATCTCATAGATTAAACTAATGACTTCTAAATTTTATCTTTAGCCCTGACCTATAAATCACTAAATCCTATAAAATACTCATAACCACCATTTGGATGTACAAAAATTAATTTAATCTCAACCTGTCCCAAATTTACTCATAATCTTTGCCCCCAAACCCATCTCTATTCCAGTGCCCAAATCTCAGGGAGGAGCCCAGTCACACCACCACTTTTCAAAACAAAACCCAAAACTTGCTCTTGACTTCACCATCTCTCTCATGATCCATATCCATGATCCTATCATCAAATGTGTCTTCAAAATAATCTCTCATAATGACCCTTTTTTTCTCTGTTTCCATCACCACCATCATACTAACTCAAGTTTCAATAAACTTTGACCTGATTTGTAATTCCCTCCTAAAATGGTCTTTCTGCTTCCACATTTGATCTTCAGCCATCCATTTTCTATACTACTGCCAGAAAAATCTTTTCAAAAAACAAATCCAATCTAGTCTGCGATGATGATCCCAGATCCCCTCTCCTAGTTTCAAGTGTCTTTGCCCCATCTGGTGGGAATATCTGCTGCGTTCAGCTTACTGCAGAGTCCCTCAAAGCAATTGCCCTAGGTCTAAGTGAAGTGCCTCGCCTAAGCTTACCCCTTTCCAGGAGCAAACCCTGGCCAGTGATAAACTGATGCAATAAAGCAAAGGCCCTCAGCTCTTGCCTCAACTTAGGATGACTCTGAAGGGCCATTCGGGTTCAAGTTTTCCTATAAAATAATCAGAGACCTAAGTTAAAATGTCATGGTTGGTTGGATTCTTCCTCTGCCCTACACAGCCCTTCTATCTTTCTTACAGAGTATTTCACCAGAGCACACCCCAATAGACTCTGTTTACAACTCTCCATTTCACAGGAGGTTTCCACAAAGCCAACCTAAGACAACTTTCATTCCCAAGACTGAAAACAATCAAAGTGATTTCATTGTTTTTAGGTAAAACATAAAAATCCCTCAACATCACTCACAGGGCTGAGCATGGTTTTTCCCCTTGCTTAGTCTTCTGCCTTGAACTCCAGTCATATTAGGATAGAGCATAACTGCCCCCTAAGGTTTCCAATAGGCTGCTGGTGCATTTGAACTGCTGACATTTTGGTTAGCAGCCTGAGTTTACCATAGCTCTTAATCACTGCACCACCACATTAGTGGTATTAAAATTTTTCAAACCAGGTTGCCCTGTAGTAGGATGTTCTTTGCATGTGCCATTTCCTCTTCCTGGATTTCTTCTCCCGCCCTCAAAACCTGGTTAACACTCTTCCATCTTCAGATGTCAATATTCCTTAGTAGAGATAGATTTTCCTCCTCCATCTTTCTCTCCCTATGATCACATCCCCATTAATGTTCTACTCCAGGGGTCAAAGACTATGGCCCACAAGCCAAATTCTATTTGTCACCTGTGTCTGTAAGTAACGTTGTTTCGAAGGAAAGACTTACCCACCCTTTTAGGCATTGGCTATGACTGCTTTCATGCTAATAGCAGAGTTGAGCAGTTGCTACAGAGATTACATGGTTTGCAAAGACTGAAGTATTTACTGTCTGGCCCTTTGCTGATCCCTGCTGCTCTACAACATACACACACACACATACATATACTGGTTATGTAACTTTGGAAAGATTGCTTAACATCTCTGTGCCTCAGTTTCAGTATCTGTGAAATGGGGTTGATATAAGTTGATTAATGAATGCACATAAATCCATAGATGAGTAATACATATGAAACGTGTGTCAGACACACAATAGTGTAGAACCATATCACACACATAGTAACTTGAAAAGAGTATTTTATTTAAAAGAATGTATTTTTAATCTTTTCATTTGTCTATTTAGCAGTTAAGGATGCTGATTTTTGAAGTGTTTATATTAGATCTTTTTGTGTTTAAAAACTGTTTTTTTTTTACCATATCTGTTCCAAATATTTTAACAAGTTTGAATTTTTTTTTTTTTTTACTTTGTGCATTTATATTTTGTATGGACAAATTACAGTATTTTTCCATATATGTGTGGTAAATTATGCTTGTTTTCACTTACAGTGTTTAATTTTACTGTTTTATATAATTATAAGAATATGAAGAAATTTTGAAAATGTGTACAATTGTAAACAGTTTTAGTTTGATCTAACACACCCCACAAAGAAGAGTTATTTTTAATATTATATTACAATTGATTTTTTTTCAATATGCATATATATATTAAACAAGTAAAATCACTGTGAATGTTAAATTTAGGCTTTTGGCACTTGATTTTGTTTGTATTTACTTAGCATTCTGTTTTGAATATTTTGAGGATGTTATAATTTGTACAAAAACTATTAGTGATAGTAATGTTAATTATAATAAATCCTAACATTCATTGCATGCCCTACACACACTAACAGATTTAATCCTCCTAAGAAACTCATGAGTGAAAAACTATTATATTTACAGTATAATGTATTTAGAGATGAGGAAAGCAAGAATGATAAAGATAATATGTAATTTCTCAGGGTCACAGCTGGCTAATGAAAGAGCCAAGATTCAGAGCCTGAGCTCACTTGTTTAGTCTATATGGGTGTAATAATAAAGAAAAAGGTTCTTTGTGGAAAGAGAAAGTTTCTCAAATGAGGTTATTATGCAATTATTTTTGTTGTTCAATTGTAAAATTAACCTTTATTTTTATTATTATATTTTAATTATAAATGCCTCTGAAACATTATCACACATACAAGTTCATCTCTTACCAACTGAAATTGCCATATTTTCAAATGATTATGTCCAAGCTGTTAAAGCCAATTTTTTTGTTGTTGTTGTTCATTCTGTTTTCTCCTCTTGTAAGTAGAACAATGGACACAGGTATAACTCCTCAGGGCAGGTTGTGGTAACAACTACATTAATCAGCTTACACAAAAGTATATACAATTCTTGGTCTGATAAATCCTGTTCCAGAGGCTCTTACCCCAGCAAAGAGAGGGTATCATTCTACCTTACCTTGAGGTGCTATCACATTGATTAATAGAGGGAGTCAACTTGCATTGTGTTGCGTGCTGAGCTGGCAGTTTGGCAGCGCTGGAGAGGTTACTCTTGCCTCTGCTCTGGAACAGTGCTACCCGAGTTGCAGACACGTGGCACTAGAACACCCCAAAATATAACATGCATTTCTTTAAGCATGGCAGGTGCTATATGCGCCTTAAGCCCATTTTACCCCACTGGTTTGAATGTGGTGAGAGACTTGTCTCACAATTGCCATCTTCTTGTTTTTCTATGTCTGCTTTGATGCACCCCTAGCTGACTTCAGGAGTTCCTCCTCCAGAATAATCTCTTTCCTTCCTGAATATTCCACTTGCTGTAGCTTTCACGTTATTTCTGCTGCAAGTTGGTGGGGATGGAGATTATTGGATGAAGAAAATTCTTCTCAAGACAGGCTTGATCCATGAAGTTGACACCATCTTTAATTACAGGAACAGGGTTTCTTCACACTTTCGCTAGTATGTGGAACAATTTATTCTCCACATATGCACATGTGTTTCCTCAGCTTTTTTGTTTGCAGTGAGCTAAACCCACCACATTGGAGGGAATTTCACTTTGATATTCCTGTTGGATGTTCACTAGAGCTACTCCTTCAGTGGATCATTCAAGCTGTTCAGAGTTTCTTTCTTTCTCTCAGGCCCCAGGTAACAAGTAGGATCTTTAATCTTGTTGCCCAGGCTGGCAGGGAATCGTGTGCTTAAGACTGGCTAGTTTCTTCATTTCTCTGCAAGCTCTTTTCTGAGAAGGAAATACATAAGGCTACATCCGGAGATACATACTGTTTCCAACACATGAAGCAGAACTCTTGGCTTTCAGACTCCCCACTGACTCCACAAATTTTCTTCATTGATTTCAGAAGACGAAACTGGATATTGAGGAAACCAATATGGAGAAAATATATTTTAAATTACCAGAATGAAGTCTTTTTATTTATGCCTATTTTAAAATTATTCTCTTTAATTTTTTCTTTTATGTTTAAGTGATGAACCAAAAAAAAAAAAAGAACCCATTGTCCTTGAGTCCATTCTAACTCATAGTGACCCTATAGGACAGAGTAGAACTGCCCCATAGGGTTTCCAAGGCGCGGCTGGTGGATTTGAACTGCCGACCTTCTGGTTAGCAGCTGAACTCTTAACTGCTCCACCACCAGGGGCATATATATTCTTCCTCATTATTTGATTTTTATGTAAAATGGAAGGAGAGACAAAATTTTTTAAATCTATGTTTTACCTTGGCAAAATAAATCCACCTTGTATGAAATTTACTATACTACTGGCTAAAGAGTAACCATTCCAATTTAAATTAAAGCTAAAAGAGTAAAATTCAGGCTTTTAAGTTCTCAGATACTAGTCCTTGAGGCCTCATGACTTCACAAAAAGCAATTTTCTATGCATATAATCAGAGATTAGCCATTTAATGTGAGGTAATTTTTTTGGTGATGACAATATGCACATTATTTTTTTTAAGTCAGGGCATTAGTTGTACTAATGTGCTGTACAGAATATAAACGACAGAAATTATACACAGACTAAACTTGCTCTGATTTACTACTGATAGGAAGTTTCGAATACTCTCATAATGGGATTTTTCAATTTGAAAAGTACAATCTGTCAGACAGGAAAGTTGGGTTCTGAATGAAAATTTGTAATGCTAAGGAGAGAGAAGTAGGAGAATTGAAAGCCATTCATCATTGTAACACTTCTCTGTAGACTAAGCAGAGATAAAAGATTCTGTTCACACAAGAATTTCTAGTTTCTGCAAAGCTGCACCATTCCTCTTCGCGTATAATATTATCTTAGAATGCACCATACGGGTGATATAGTTTAGCAGATTATGAAAAGTAACTTCTGTGACCACCGCAATTGAATTCTGCCTTGTAACAATAAATAAATAAGAAAATACTTTCTTCAAAGTCAACAAATGTTCAGCCTGCTTCCGATCTGCCTGACCACAGGAAATTGGGTCTAGAACATACAATAACGTTAGCCCACATTAGCAAATGTATGTAGACATCGTTTAGGTAGTAAACTGTTGCTTTGCTTATTCTATGGATGGGAGTTTGGTGTTCTTTGTATTTCTTATTTTTTTCTTTATCTTGTACTCTGAGCTTCTGTTTTCCACCAAACAAGCTTCTCTGTATTAGCTTAGACTCAGAAGTCAAGAGGTCAAATTTTAAAATGTCTTCTTGTTCAATACACACGTTCTGCACTCAACCAGACTCACATTTGCTGTTCATGCTTCAGCCTAAGCAGTCCTCGCCTTATTAACTTTTAATTTTTGAGTGGCCCATCTGTGCAAATGAGTTATGTGGCTCATGGAAGTCCTCGAATCCTTATTAAAACTCTGGGAAGTTTTGAGTGATTAAGTTACAAAAGTTCTTTAAAAATTACAGTAACACCTGCAAAAGCTGGAACCTCTGTAATGTGGAAACCTGTCAGAGAAAGAAAACTCAAATATTTTCCACTAAGAGAGAGAGAGAGAAGTGCTAAGATGGCACCCTACCAAAGGCAGAAACCTTGAGAGTTTTAAAAATGCAGTCCTGTTGAATTCTGGCTCTCACAGTTTTCACTGTAACACATACACAAAAGTTAGAGCTCGACTGTTCACAAAAAGAAGCACTGGAAACAACAAAAAGTGCCCAGCTGAATCTTGATTTTTATTTATATTTTTACTGAGCTTATTAAAGTACATAGTCCAATGTTAATTTATATCAAAAGTAGTTTCAGAATTCCTTTGCACTGAGACCTCACATATAGTAATTAATATAACATTTAAGTTGTTAGTCTTGCTGACAAAGAAAAATGTTATTTATATCTGTTATATTCTAGGATTTTATCCCCCAAATCAGTTATGGCTGGTTGATATACTGAGATCTTAGACTAAAAGATTCAATTCTGCAGTTCAACTCCATCTCAGGGAACTGGACAAATTAACGTAAATTAATTAATATTAATATAAATATTTGGCAAAAGTTGAGACATTCACAGTATTTAAATCTAAGAAGAAAATAAGACGAAGCATTAAGATAAAAAGTAATAATTCATTTGTCTTTTGATTCCTATGAAAATATGAAACTCACCACTGTAACTTCTAGAGTAGAAAGTGGAGTTCTGATTTAAGTATAAAACCCCATTGCCTTAGAGTTCATTACACTTCATGGTGACCACGTGTTACAGAGAAGAACTGTTCCATAGGGTTTTCTGGTTGTAATCTTTACGGAAGCAGATCACCAGGACTCTCTTTTGTTGTGCATGCCACCTTGTGTGTTTGAAGTGCCAACCTTTAGGTTAGAGCAAACAGTTTGCTCTACCCAAAAACCTGATTTAAATATAAGACAACATTAAACTCTTCAGAATTCTCAATCAGACCACCCCATTATGAGATAGGGAGGGATTTGGTTTACTTTAGTCTTTCCTTTATTTCACTAGTGTAGTAAGATTCAAAGTTGAGGCAGTTCCAGCCTGGGTCTTTTGCCCAAGTGGGCTTAGGTCCCCTGGGCTCAAGTGACTCTTAACATTTCCATTTGTTCCTCTCTCTTTTTTAGTCTTCTTTAGATTCAGTAGAATAATGAAAATTAGAGTGTCCGTATTTAGTTAGTGGCCATATTAATACACTGGTCTGCATACCACAGTTTTCCAGTGCAATTTAGTGGAAGTGACAGAAAAAGAAAAAAAGTTTAAAAAAAAATCAGAACTTTTCTTTTTATTTATTTTCCCCGAAGAGAGAAGATAGAATATATATACATATTTCTCTTTCTATCTATCTCTCATGTATATATACATAGATATTTATGTATTTATATAAATATTGAGAGAGGTATGTGTATATATATACATAGAGAGAGAGATGTATATACATGTGGGTGTATATATATATAAAGAGAGAGACATGTATGCATATATAGAGATATGTAGATATGTATGTATGTATATATATTGAGAGATATGTAGGTATATAAATGTATATATATCAAGAGAGATATGTATGTAAGTATATATACATATCTCTCTGTGTGTGTATATATATATAGAGAGAGAGAGAGAGAGCCCTGGTGGCGTAGTGGTTAAGAGTTCGGCTGCTAACCAAAAGGTTGGCAGTTCAAATCCACCAGCCGCTGCTTGGAACCCTTATGGGGAAGTTCTACCATGTCCTACAAGGTTGGTATAAGTTGAGATTGACTCAAAGGTAACCGGTGGCTTTTTTGATATAGATATACACATATATACACACATATATATGTGTGTGTGTGGATGTGTATGGAGCCCTGGTGGCGCAGTGGTTAAGAGCTCAGCTGCTAACCAAAAAGTCAGATGTTTGAATCCACCAGCCACTTCTTGGAAATGTTATGGGACAGTTCTACTCCGTCCTGTAGGGTTGCTATGAGTTGGAATGGACTCAATGGCAATGAGTTTTTTGTTGTTTGTTTGTTTGTTTGTTTTATGTGTGTGTGTGTGTATACATAGAGAGAAATTAAGCCTTATTAATATGTAGTAGGCAGCGGAATATGTTGCTAATTATACCAGAAGAACACGTAATTATAAATAAATATCTTTTATTTTTAGGAATACCTCTTGAAAGGGCCCAATCTGTTCTTGAGAGTCAAGAAGGAGCTGAGTGAAATCTGAAGGAAGTAGTCTTGACTTAAGTAAGGATTTATTAAGAGAAGAAGAAAAGAGTATATAGAGCCAAATTCAAAATTATAAGAGATAATAAAGGTAAAGAACTCAGCAGAGTCTATAAACAATATTAACTGTGATGATAATGATAATATAATGGTGAAGACTGTTGAATAAAAGAGTACATACTTGCATATAAAGTTATTTTTGGGGAAAATAGAAACATGAAAATGTAGAAACAGAAAGCTAAGATACAAAAAAAAAGCTCTCTTTCTCTCAATTTGTCTCTCAATATTGTTATAGTGAATCAGTAGATAACTGAAATGTAAATACACCTTCAAATAACTATTTATTAGCAGAGGGAATGTATCTACATAAAAACTACAGAACAATACAAAAATATTACTTGTATAAGTTATGGTCTTTTAGTAATTCAAAGACATTACTTTGGATCAGATGAAAATGTCCAAAAGGTGTTTTCTTGGGATGGATCATTAAGGATGGTCAAGACTGTTTATGTAAAGAAATAATTCAAAGTTCTTTCTGAAGAGGAAACTGAAGGAAAAAACACCGCGAAGGGGGAATACATAAAGCACACGTGAGAAAAATTGACTAGTCCATTTGTACTGAGTAATGGGGCCTATGAGGATAGAGATGGGAGAAAGATTGCAGAGGAAGGTAGTTGAGAAATTTATATTGTAATGCATAGAGAATGAGAAAAAAAACTATGTAAGAAAAATTTGCCAGAGGAAGAATTATTGAAGAACGTACTAAGGCAGTGGAAATGGAAATGAAGAGGAGAGAGTCTTCTGTTTCGATCTAATGTCTGAGTTGCTATATACAAAGAAAATATTGTTGTAAGTACATTCATAATTTCACATAATCCATATGGAAAAGTTTTCATGGCTAATTGTGAAAGAACAGTTTTAACATAATTACTTCCAAAAATGTCAAAGTACTTTCCTCATTTAGAACATAAGATAATTTAATTTAACTTCTTGCTTTATCTTGTGTGATCATATACAATTGATCATAATGTAGTATGCTGTCGGGGTTATTCGGTTTGAGTGTTATGGTGTTTTCAATTTGTATTTAACAAACTGAAAAAGAACATTATATAATATGTTTTGTGATTCTTACAAAAACTTTTGAGTAGGAAAGAAAACTTAAAAAAGAGCAATCCATTTAAAATAGAACTGTGACCATGTACTAATCATGTCAAAATTAATTCTTCACATTATAACATATCTTTAAAACTATCTAAATCTGACTTATGAAATAATGACTCTGTAGGAAAGATATTCTGCCTCACTGCCCTTTATGAATAAAATGCAATATTTGAATTTAGTAAAACACATTAAAAAAAACTTAATATTCCATTGGTATAAATCTTTAGGACATAATTTAACTTAATTATCCTCATGTCATTCATAAACTACTAATGCTGAGCTCATATAGTTTATGATGTCAGCAGAAATTAAATTATAGCTTTGTGTTCAGTGGGGAATCATTTTTTAAAAACAATCTGACATCAGAAAGTAAAAATCTTTTCTAATATAGGATAATTGCAGTTAATTATGAAAATGGAACAAGCTGCTGACATTCTAATTTTAGGAAAAGAAAAACTGTGTGAGAGCTCAGAAGGTTTAACAAAATAATGAGTTTTGAAAAGGAAAAGTGACATAACTTTATTACAAAATCCTCAATGTAATCATAAATAGTTAAGTCAAGAAAATTTATAAACATACACAGTTTGACCTATTACTGCAGTTAGAAATATCCAAAATCATGAGTCCCAAAATATTATTTTATTTTCTTTCAAAATTTATTAAGAAAAAAAATTCTACCTTGTTTCTAGACAAAGTATTTTAAAGTTTAATTGATATGTCTGAAATCAAGAAAATTTAACACACTTTCTCTTTCATGTAAAGTCAGAATTTGCACATTTCCCCTCAGTGATCCTAACAGAAAAATCAACCAGTTGGCATTAAACTTGAGTGAATTCAGAGCCTCTTCTGGCAAATGGTTTAAGGCGTTTATAGGCATGTACCTTCTTTGTCATCCTGGATAGGATCAAGGCTTTAGTGTCACTTGCATAGAAGATTGGCACTGTATAGAACATGATGAAAATGTACAGATTTTATCAGGAAGACCATGGAAGACCAAAGCTTCGGAGGCACCTGGCTGTTCAAAAGAAGTGCATTTCTCTTTGTAACATATAATACATGTTTTGACTACACATCAATACCTGCTATACTCCACCCCACTGGGATACTTACTAGAACCTGCTTTACTCAGACGTAGACATTACCTATAACCCAAACTACATTCTCTATTCTGAATAACTGAACCAAACCAAACCAAACAAAACCCACCGCTGTTGAGTTGATTCCAACTCACAGCGACTTTATAAGACAGAATAGACCTGCCACAAAGGGTTTCTAAGGTGTGCCTGGTGGATTTGAACTGCTGACCTTTTAGTTAGAAGCCAAATTGTTAACCACTATGCCAACAGGGTATCCAGTAACTCTGATAGCATACGATATTAGATGAATTGTAAGGCCAAGTTTTGTAAATATTATATTATACTTCTATTCTTTAAGTTATTGTGCTAAAAATTTTAATATTTTAAGTCAAGCCTAAATTTAATCATTATAATTATTTTTATCTCAATCAATCAATACAGGGGTTTTAGAACATGCTTTAATATTGAAATCTAATTTTTAAATTGTTATCCTCTTCCTTATGGAGTTTTGGTTTTCTGCTGAATTTCACACCCACAAGAAATTTATTATTATCATGTCAGTATTTATATCTACAAATATATTATCACCTTGAAATACCTCTTCATGATCTTAGTGTCGGTAGTACTTTTTTTTTTCTTTGATGTGATTTTAGCAGCAGTGCCGGTAATAGCAAAAATCTGGAAATGATAAATTCTTTCAGCAATCAAGGTATGTATAAATAGATTGGAATACAATACTGCCTTTAAAATGGGTAAAATATAACAATATTCAACAATGTGGAAGGACTTTTACATTACAATATTGAGTGAAACAATAAGTTTTAAGAGTATATCGTTGTTAGGTGTTGTCGAGGCGATTCTGAGTGACAGTGACCAATGTGATGAAGTAGAACTGCACCATAGGGTTTCCTAGGCTGTAACCTTATGGGAGCTGATTCACCATGCTCCAATTATATATATATATATATATATATATATATATATATATATATATATATATATATATATATATATATATATTTTTTTTTTTTTTTCGGAAACCCTGGTGGCGTAGTGGTTAAGTGCTACGACTGCTTAACCAAGAGGTTGGCAGTTCAAATAGGCCAGGTGCTCCTTGGAAACTCTATGGGGCAGTTCTACTCTGTCCTATAGGGTCGCTATGAGTCGGAATCGACTCGAGGGCAGTGGGTGGGTTATATATATATTTTTAATATATATATTTATATATATATTCCACTGGATGGCAACAGGTTTGGTTTTTCTGGTTGATAAATATATTTGTTGTTGTGTGCCACCGAGTAGATTTCAACTCACAGCAACGCTATAGATAGAATAGAGCTACCCTTTTTTTTTTTATATAGGCTTTCTGAGACTGAAACATTTATGGGAACAGATTATCAGGTCTTTTCACTCGCAGAGCAGCTGGTGGGTTCCAACAGCTGACATTTTGGTTAACAGCCCAATGCTTAACCATTGCACCACCATGGCTCTCTCCTTCTGTATATATATGCTAGTAACACACATATTTTATGAAATCATAATAGATGTATGTCAGTGATACACATGTGTATGTATATAAAGCAAGGAAATGATAAAAGATTCAGAATAACTGAGAGATAATTATTTATTCAGTGAGGTTAGTAAGGAAGATAAGATGGAAGAGAAGCCCATAGGTAGGTAGCTCTATGTTAACATAATCACTTTTGCTTTCAAGGTGGGTGTCAGGTTAATAGCTGCATATATCATCATTAAAATAAAGGGTCATGCTTGGATGAATTGTGGTGTGAGGATAGAAGCACTGGAAATATTTCAATTCTGTATATCTAAGGATTAAATAAACCTTTCCCCAGCAGAAAGTAAAATAATAATAATAATAAAATAATACTTCTCTGCCTTTTGGCTAAGATCAACTATAAATAGATTCAAAAAAGCCAGACATGCAGAAGGATAACCTGGAAGTTGTTGACTAAAAATTGTATAAATTAATACAATAAACTGCTTGGGCCAGGACAAACAAATGGACAAGAGGGAGCCTAGATACAGATCATATCCTAAGACAGAATCATTCTTAGTTGTGATAGTTAAGGTTATCTGTCACCTTGGCTAGGTCATGATTCTCCGTGCTTTGGCAGATATTATGCAATCAACCCCATTTTGTGATCTGATATAAGCAGCCAATCAGTTGAAAACAGAGTTTCTTTAGGGGTGTAGCCTGCATTCAATATATATCGATGCTTTGGCCAAGCTCACCCTCTCTTGATCTGCATCCTACTTGCCATTCTCTAACCTCCAGTTCTTGGGATGTGAGCCAACAGCCACCCACCTGACCTACTGATTTTGGGTTTGTCAGCCCCTGAGACTACATGAGTCAGGAGAAGCCTTCAGCCTAACACCTGACCCATGGATTGGGGACTTACTGGGCTCCACAACGGCATGAACCATTTCCTTGAATTAACCCTGTATATATATATATATATTTTTATATGGGTTTATATTTACATATACAATTCACAATTTTACTTATCTAGAGAACCTTTTAGAGAACCAAGCCTAAAACAATTGGTACTGAAATTGGTTGCAGACGAACAAAATCATAAGGTGGTGCAAGGAACATAAAGTTGTATCAGTCTGAGTTTATCAATATGGGCCTACTAAGCTCAGCTTCTTCATTTAATGTTTTATCTTGAGAGGTTAGAAAAGAATGTAACATTTTATTTAGTTTGTTCCCTGAAGCATGGATTATGTGGTGGCCTACTCTAAATCAAGCTGAAATGCCTGAACTGCCTTGGTATACTGTAGAAGGTATCCAAACCTTAGAGAAATTGGCATGTAAAAGTGGATTTATCAGGTTGGATCCACAGCGCAATACATGGAGTGCCCAGAAGACACACCTTTTACCACAACAGTGAGAAATAAATTTGTAAAGGGAGCCCCAGCATCCTTGAAGACTGCTGTGGTTGCTGTTTTATGCAAGTCCAATTTGACAGAGGGAACTGCCCTAACTGAATTAAGACACCTAACTTCACTGGGGCTGATTGGACCCCCGGATGGTAGGGGCCAAGTGGCGGCACTTAATTACCAAAGATAAGGTGGGCATGGTTATCGTAATAAGCAGCAGAGCCGAAGCAGTAATCAGAATAATCTGACTCATACGAACTCCTTGTGTTGGTTACTAAGTGAAATCAACGGGAAATCTACTAAATATTTGCTTGATCTGCAGAAGCAGAACGATTCTAGGTCAAGTGAACTGCATGCAGTCTAACTTAAATCACCAAAATAGAAAGGCATAGCCCCTCCGTCAGTTCCCAGACCTGAGCCAGCTTACAGACCAACTCCCTGAATGAATGGGAGGCTGAGTACCTTAAGGAAGGACCCCACTACAGTGCCCAAAATTTATACCATTAATTTTTCTCCCAGCTTTCCTTACAGGGATCTATGTTCTTTTATGAAACTAAGGTTCAATGGGGAAAAGGAAATAGTTAGACTTTTGGGGTATTACTAGACGCTGACTCTGAACTAATTCCAGGAGATACAAAATGTCACTGTGGCCCACCAGTTAGAGTAGAGTAGAACCCATCCTGTAGTGATTGCCTCAGTTCCAGAATGTATAATTGGAATATATATACTTAACAACTGGCAGAATCTTCAAATTAGATCCCTGACATGTGGAATAAGGGCTGTAATGATAGGAAAAGCCAAGTGAAAGCCAATAGAACTTCCCTCACTGAGAAAAATAGTAAATCAAAAGCAATATCATGTTCCTTTTTTCTATACCTGTTTTGAAGGACCACCAGAAGTAGTTTGCCTTCAGCTGGCAAGGCCAGCAATACACCTTCACTGTCCTACTATAGTAGTATATCAGCTTTCCAGTCCTACGTAAAAATTTACTCTGCATAGACCATGATCACCTTTCCTTTCCACAGGACATCACACTATTCCATTACATTGAAGACATTATGCTGATTCGACCTACTGGAAGAAATATCAATGACTCTAGACACATTGGTAAGACTTTTGCATGCTATAGGAATGTGTGTTGATGAAGTTCAACACACAGTCCCGACAAAAACTCTTAATTAAAATTTGAATAGAAATGAAATGCCTCAGCAAAATAGAGGGCATCTACACAAAACCAGTAGCCAACATCATTCTCAACAGAGGCTGAGAGTATTCCCTTTGAGAATGGGAATGAGACAAGGATTTCCTTTACCACAACTCCTGTTTAACATTGTGTTGAAAGTCCTAGCTAGAATAAGAAGGCAAGAAAAGAAATAAAGAGCAACCAGATTGGTAAGGAAGAAGTAAAAGTGTCCCTATTCACAGATAATATGATCCTATACATAGAGAACTCCAAAGATTCCATGAAAATTACTGGAACTGATAGATTCAGCAGAGTAGCAGGATACAAGATCAACATGCAAAAATCAGTTGGATTCCTGTATGCTGACAGCAAAATTTGAAAAGATCAGGAAAACAGTACCATTTGTAACTTGTTGTAAGGTGCCGTCGAGTCGCTTCCGACTCATAGCGACCCTATGCACAACAGAATGAAACACTGCCTGGTCCTGAGCCATCCTTACAATCATTGTTAAGCTTGAGCTCATTGTTAAAGCCACTGTGTCAATCCACCTCATTGAGGGTCTTCCTCTTTTCCACTGACCCTCTACTCTGCCAAGCATGATGTCCTTCTCCAGGGACTGATCCCTCCTGACAACATGTCCAAAGTACGTAAGATGCAGTCTCGCCATCCTTGCTTCTAAGGAGCACTCTGGTAGTACTTCTTCCAAGACAGATTTGTTCATTCTTTTGGCAGTCCATGGTATATTCAATATTTTTTGCCAACACCAAAATTCAAAGGCATCAATTCTTCTTCAGTCTGCCTCATTCATAGTCCAGCATTCACATGCATATGATGCAATTCAAATTACCATGGCCTGGGTCAGGCACACCTTAGTCTTCAAGGTGACATCTTTGTTCTTCAACACTTTAAAAGGTCCTTTGCAGCAGATTTACCCAATGCAGTGTGTCTTTTGATTTCTTGACTGCTGCTTCCATGGCTGTTGATTGTGGATCCAAGTAAAATGAAATCCTTGACAACTTCAATCTTTTCTCCATTTATCATGATGTTGCTCCTTGGTCCAGTTGTGAGAATTTTTATTTTCTTTGTGTTGAGGTGCAATCCATACTGAAGGCTGTGGTCTTTGATCTTCATTAGTAAGTGCTTCAAGTCCTCTTCACTTTCAGCAAGCAAGGTTGTGTCATCTGCATAATGCAGGTTGTTAATGAGTCTCCTCCAATCCTGTTGCCCCGTTCTTCTTCATATAGTCCAGCTTCTCATATTATTTGCTCAGCATACAGATTGAATAGGTATGGTGAGAGAATACAACCCTGACGCATGCCTTTCCTGACTTTAAACTAATCAGTATCCCCTTGTTCTGTCAGAACAACTGCCTCTTGATCTATGTAAAGGTTCCTCATGAGCACAATTAAGTGTTCTGGAATTCCCACCAACTGCTCTGACAGGTATCACAAGAGAGGATTCAGGACAGAGCAGGAAAAAAATATCAAACAAAATGCAAATTCACATAAAAAAGACCAGGCTTACAAGTCTGATACAGGCTGGAGAAATCCTTGAAACTATGGCCCCTTGACGCCCTGCTAACTCAGAAGTGAAACCATTCCTGAAGTCCACCTTTCAACCAAAGAGTAGACAGGCCTATAAAACAAACAATAAAACAAGTGAGGTACATTCTTCTTAGTTCAATCAAGTATGCGAGACCAAAAGGGCAACACCTACCCAAAAGCAAAGACAAGAAAGTAGAAAGGGACAGAAAGTGGACGAATGGACACGGAGAACCTAGGGTAGAAAAAGAAAGGGGGAGAGTTCTGTCACATTCTGAGGATTGCAACCAATGGCACAATAATTTGTGTATATAGTTTTAATGAGAAACTAATTTGTGCTCTAAATTTTCACCTAAAACACAATAAAATTAAAAAAAATATAAAAATTTAGCAAACTCATTTTATTTCATCTTTCAAATTGTCTCATAATTCTTACTATTACTAGGAGCCCTGGTGGTGCAGTGGTTGAGAGCTATGGCTGCCAACCAACATGTTAGCAGTTCAAATCCACCAGTCACTCCTTGGAAATCCTGTGGGACAGTTCTACTCTGTCCGATAGGATCGCTATGAGTCAAAATCAACTCAGCGGCAATGGTTTTGGTTTTTTCATTTTTCATTATTAAACAATAAAATTATATACTAGCTGCAGGACTAATTAGCCTCTAGCATGATATACTTTTATCTTCAGTGAAATATGTAGGAAAATTTTAAACATGAGATCTTATTTTTATGTGAGGTATTGATAATTCCCAAAATTCCCCAAAGCTAAAAAAAGGTATTAATAACCATCTACATATTTACTAAAGGCAAACTATACCTTATGTACTTTACTTGATTAGACTTTAATTTTATCTGTATATAAATAAATCTTTATTTGCATTACTTTACTACAAATAAAGAGAAACAACATACTGACTTATAGATTTTGAAATGTTATAAAAATGAAGAAATTAATTATTTTAATTTTGACATTACTGCTCTGCCTGACTTCCCTCTAAAGATTTTGTTTGCTCTGTGGCTTCCCTAAGAATCCCTCAAACTAAAGGCAATACCTGAGTTCTCACCTACAAAAAGTGAACCATGGTGAAGTCTACCTAGCCATACCTTACTTATTCCATGCTATATTGTCCAGGCTTCTACTGAGATTTTTCAAAATATATGTAACTTTTCTTCCTTATCCCTGTATTATAGGTATGGATACATAATTTCTCTTATTATTCACTTTTATCTACCATTTTGGAGCCCTGGTGGCATAGTGGTTAAAAGCTTAGCTGCTAACCAAAAGGTCGGCAGTTTGAATCCACAAGCTGCATCTTGGAAACCTTATGGGGCAGTTCTACTCTGTCCTATAGGGTCGCTATGAGTTTGAATCCACTGGATGACAACGGGCTTGGTTTATCTACCATTTTAACAGGTTTCTTCTCAATAGGGCTCTGAGGGAATCACACCTGTTCCTTCTCTGCTTATTTAAATAGTTTGGGTTTTGTTTTTGTAGGTGAGAGTCATCAGTAGGGAAGTATAGAAGTGATCCCAGGAAGGGACACATCCATAAGGAGTGTATAGTTAAGACAACCACAGTTGGGGTACCTGGAGTTTAATCTCTGATAAAACCTAATCAGTTGAAGAACACCAAAAAAGCCTGTAATCTGACAAAATAACATTTATTGACTCAATGCAGGGAAGGAGAGAACTTGAGAGGAACCAAGGAGAGCTGCTCAACAAAAGGGAGAACAGAAATCTGTTTTGTAAGATTTGGGCTTCACTGAAGGATTCTGAGCAGAGACGAAGAGAAGCAGGAATCCGTTCAGGATTGGTTGCTATATTTGAGGTGGGGTTAGGAGAAGCAGGATTAACCAATCAATAATTAGGTGCTGTCATGGTTTTGCCATTAGGATTTAATGTAGAGCAGTAATAAATGTAGAGTACAGCCGGTCTTGGCGCGTCATGGGAAGAAACCAGTAGTCATTAATAGTGAGGATTTTTCTATTTCAGAGAGGTTTTTGACTTTCTAACCAGTGGAGAAGCTTGGAGAAATAGTGCAAGATACATCTCAAAATTATCTCACGTAAGGAACAAGGTGGCACAGTGGTTAAGAGATCGGCTGTTAACCAAAAGGTGGTTCGAATCCACCAGCTGTTCCTTAGAAACCCTATAGGGCAGTTCTACTCTGTCCTTTAGGGTTGCTGTGAGTCAGAATTGACTCGAAGGCAATGGGTTTAAGGAGCAAGTGAACTGGAGTTATAGACTTACTCCTCTGAGTCATTAGTTGAAGGATGCTGGGAGAGGGGTTAATAATACTCACCTACCCCCAACTAACCATCTTAATGTGAGTAACAAAACTCTCAGGCAAAAAATTGCAGTTGTTGCCAAGTGGAAGTCTGCAACAGCTCACTAAAAATGTGCGTGAGATGACAGCAGTTCTGGGCGCATGTGTACCTAAGCGTTGGGAGTATAAAGTAGTACAAAGCCTTATAAAATTGTTTGGTTGATCTAAAGCTGAATATATATACACTCGATGACCTACCCATTCCAATCTTAGGTACAGAAACAAGGCAATGTGTACATATGTGCACAAAAAGAATATACAATAATGTGCATATCAGTATAATTTTCAACAGCTAAATCTGGAAACAGCCATAAAATGAATTTAAAAAATTTCTACATGTTCACAGAGTGGGACATTATACTGTAAAAAAAAAAAAAAAAAAAAAAAAAGCCTACTGCTGTATTCAACATGTTTGAATCTCACAAAGAAAATATTGTGTGAAAATAGCCAGACTCAAATTAACACAAGCTTGATTTCATTCATATATAAAGTTCAAAAATGGGTAAAAAAAATAATGAATAGGAACAGAAGTCAGGATGGTGGGGTTTGGTAAGTAACCAGGGGGAATATGAGGTGGGCAGTTTATAGGTGTTTTTTATCTTCTGTTTATAAATCTGCTTGTGTTCGCTTTTGGATAGTCATCAAGATATGCAGTTATGATTTGTGTACCTTTCTGTATGAATGTTATATTTAAAAACTCATCAATAATTATATTGCCTTGAGTTGTCCACATTCTTCATTTGGATGGAGCTCATATATTACAAGGAGGTAAGATCTGTGGATTTAGTTTACTGTTACCCCATGTGTTCCAGTAAGAGGCAGCAATCATGGGTAAGAGTCTGCTCTGTGAAACCAGCCATTCCCTCAGATGAGTTGTATCAGTGTCACAAGTTGGGATAGAAGCAGAGTGCAAGTAATTGTACACTTAAGCCATATTTTCTAACCTAGTGTTCACCAGTATTAAGGCTGACTTTGAACTCTATATATTTAGTGCCGCTCTCTCCAAATTTCTATTTTTTCTGAATTTGGTTGAGGAGTATTTTCTCTTAGGCCCATTCAAACCTCAGTATGGTACTCTACTGGTAATTGCAAATTGATATTCAGCCTACTTTTGAGGCATTGTACTCTTGTCCATTGGATTGGAATCGATACAATTTCTTTGTTTGGTCTTGGTTTATTGCAGGCAGAGACACTAGCAGTCCTCTGAAGGCAATTCTGTTCTTCGTCTGTTGAAGAACCCTAATATTTCACTGAGCACATTGCTGCTTAAAAGGAAATACGCATTGATACCCAGAATTAAATCTCCTTTTTGCTGGAAATGGGCACAAAGCTAAATTCTAGCCAACGTGTTATAAGTAGCAGATTTGTGTGGGACGCTCAGGAACTGAGCCCTTCTCTTCATTTCTGCTGCCTGGAGTATGCACATAATGGTGGAAGCCATAGTTAAGGAAGCCATTTGCAGCAGATGAAAGGAGCCTGGATCTTGGATAACTTCACATAACATCCATGCCTGATAGGAACTCCCTAAGTCCAGATTACTCTTTCATGAAAGAATAAACACTTTTAGGTTCAGTAACTGAAAGCATTTCTTAACTTATATACTTTGAATGATTTATGATTCCTACATCTCCTTTTTACCAGTAACTAATAAGAGAATTATTCATGTTTATACCATAATGGAAATAAGTTAATTTTGATTCAAATAAAGCCTACAATAGGGAATACACTGTGTGGAAGAGAAGACAAAATCTTAATAAGTTATCTAATTAAAAAGTTTTTCTCCTTATTCTTTGTTCATCTAATTCTCACACTTCTATGACAGTATTAAAAAAATATTTCATCTGCCACCTTTTTTTTTTCTGTTGAAGACTTTCATTGTCGTCTAAAAGACATATGAGTCCAGCTTGCTCCTTGTTGTTTATATGTATTGTTTACTTTCATAGTAACTCTAACATGATTCTGATTTACTTTCAGCAATTTTCACCTAACTCAATTTTAACAGCTGTAAAGGACATGTAAAAATTCCAGTAACTATTAAACCCTGACTATACTTTCTCATCACAATTAAAGTTATTTGGTAGAAAGTATAACACGTAATCTATGACCCTATCTTTCTACTGCTAAAATGCTATATTTAATAATTTATGGCTATAATAAGCATAGAGTTGTTATATTTTGTACCTACTTTTATATTGTAATCAACGTGTATTTTTGATATTGATTTTCAAACTCCAAAAAAAAAAAAAAAAAACAGTTGCTTTCTGCATAGCTTTATGAATGAAAAAATAAAAGTTTTGCAAGAATAGCATTATAATGTAGTCATAAAACCACATAAGCTTCCGGGTACTGGAAATCCAGGTGACTTAAATCAAAAAGCAATATGTGGAATGTATTTTAGTTTTTGCAACATATCTTGCATTATTCAAGACAGACATGAGTGGTTTAAATTAAAAAAAAACATTATTTTAAGAAAAAGGCATTTAAGCTTAGCATGAGAGAGTTAAACAGCAAAAATATATATCTATATATAAGTTCCAATTTATGACTGTCAGATATTCTTACAATAAGTAAAATTTTAAAACCTGTCTTAAATCTTTATTACAACATCAATATCAATTAAGAAAAATGCTGACATTGCATTGCATAATTGAAATAAAACCTCACAATAATGGAATAATAAATGGACTCTCATTAGTGCCCCTGTAAGAATTTTAAACATTTTACTTCTTGAAGAAGCTGTGGTATACCTTTGTTCTAGAGTTGCCACTTACCCTTCATTTCAAAAGCAAGTCAAAATATTCAAATGTGTAGAATTCTCTGAGGGGATTAGTGATTTGGGAAATGTATTAGTCCAGGGAATTAGTAAATTTGTCTGCCTGTGCACACCCATACCTAAACATAGTGCCTCAGATAAGATATAACTTTATTTCTCTTTCTTCATTCTCTATCTATACGCTTAAGCAGTCTCTGTTGCACGAAGATCCTGAGATTCAGGCTAGCACAGCAGCCCTGTTTTAGAATGGCTAAGGTAGCTCCAATTAGAGCCAGACGCATTCAGGTGAAGGAACAGGGAAGTGTATGTCCAGTGTAAACATTGTTTTAAAACAGAATGCAGAAGGATTTGATGAGAAAATAGTCACACCTAAGTGAAATAGTGTCTGAGGAATATAGTCACTAGCTGGGAAGCTGTTTGTCAGAACAAAGAGAGTAAAGACTTGGGAATTAGTGGGATGACTCTCAATTTGCCAAATGGAGCACATGCTCTTTCCCGAGAGTAATGAAAAAGGAAGAGTATGGGAAACATCTCTTGCCACAAAATCCACAGTGCCTAACTGAAGTAGTATATTTGGTATCTGAGCATTGATGATACTTAGGGTCTTGGTTCAGTGGTGAATTCTCACCCTCCATGTGGAAGGCCCTTGTTCAATTCCTGACCAAAAACAAACAAACAAACAAACAAAAAAACTTCAAGCTGAACAGGTTTCAGTGGAGTTTCCCGACTAAGACAGACTAGGAAGAAAGACCTGGTGATCTACGTCCAAAAATTAGCCAATGAAAACCCATGGATGACAACAGTCCAGTCCACAACCAATCATGGGGATGGTACAGGACCAGACAGCATACCCTTCCATTGTGCTTGGACTCACCATGAGTCAGGGGCTGACTCACTGACAGCTAACAATGACAACAAAACATTGATGATAGTGATAATGAAGCCTGAAGACCAAGTTTTATTTAGTAATAATAGTTCTTCAGTTGTTACTCTGGAACACTCACTAACATGACAATCAACATTACATAGTGGTTAGGAACATAAAACCTAGAACCAGACTACCAAGGACCAAAATCAACCCAGTAACTAGCAATATGACCCTGTGAAAGATATTTATCCTCTGTATCTAAGAGTCTTTATTTGCAAAATGCTGGTGTCAATAGTACACGCATGCTTCATGGAATTATAAGAATTAAAGGCGTAATACTTGCCATTTAGAATCACATCAGGCACCTAATAGGTATTCAATAAGTTTTGGCTATAACTCTTATTATTTTCTACTATTCTTATTTTTTCTTCCTTTTTTATTTATAATTATTCAATCAAAAAACTGGGGAAGATGGCTTTACTACTGACAAATCAAGACATTTTGAGTTATCTTATTAGCAGTGACACGTTTACGATTTTCACCGAGAATCTCCTTTTCTAATCTGCTTTTAAAGTCAATGCTATGCATTTTTAAGATAAGAGAGCAGAATCTGGTGGATACCTCACAGTCAAAAACAATCACAAGAGTCCACATAGCAATTGACTGAAGGCAATCATTTTATTAGAACTGCAGTCTTATCAAGGTAGTTCACAGCCACAAAATCATATTGAAATGTTTTGCCTTTACACTAATATATTTTATTTACATCATTAAAAGATAAATGTAATGCTCGCTTCATGCAACAGTTAAAAAGTGAGAAATGTTCTTAAAAACATGACAGCTGAGAAAAAGAAGTGAAAATAATACTTACTATACAATTCCATTTATTCAAAATTGTAGGAAACAGAAATCATTCTAAAGTGACAGAACACAAGTCACTGGTTGTCTGTGGATGGGTGGGGACATGTGGGAGATACAGAGGGAAATACTAGGTTTTCTCGATTGTGGAAATGCTTTCACAGTTGTACATCTGTGTCAAAACTTAAATTACACACTTTAAATATGTGCAGGTTATTTTATGTCAATTATACACCAATTTTAACAAAAGTTTTTTAAAAAGGAAAACAAACTACAAAGTCTCTCTTCTCCTTTCGTTTGCACTCCAATAACGTAAGCAAGCACTCTTAACGGTTTAGTTTGCGTATTTCCATAACATTTTTAAATCAAAGTCATATCTTACTAGTCATACCAATGTAATTTTTTACACAATAATATGTTGTGTATGGATTTCAGAGCCAAACCATATGGATACATCTCATTATTTTTGAAAGATTCACAGTATTCCATAAAATATTTTAACTTTCCCTTCTGTACCATTGAGATAGCTACATGGCTATATGAAAACTTTTAATTTCTGGTAATTCAAATGCTCTGCCCATCTTACATGTGGTTTTAAAAACAGAGACAGGAAAACCAGGGTGCCAGGATTCAAATCTACACTCCATCAAAACTAATTATGTGACCTTGGGCCATTTACAAAACTCCTCTGAGGCTTGATTTTCTCATTTGTAAAACGAAAAACTAAATAATAGCAACTATGTTTTTTTTTTTTTATGTAAAGTAGAAAGATACTCGTCTGACATATAGAGTTATGTGTGTTATTTTTTTCACATTTAATTTTAAAAACGCATTAAAATTTTTGAGTCAGATTTTCATGCACACCACCTTTAAGAAAAACCGCTATTGGTATCCTTATTTAAATTACAACAGACTTCCTCCCACTGCTTTCTTGGTGGTATGAGGTCCCCCGTCTCTCTGCTTGCTTCTTTCTTTTATATCTGAAGAGATTGTCTGAAGACACAATCCAATCTTGTAGACTGAGTCCTGCCTCACTAACACAACTGCTGCCCATCCTCCCTCATTAACATCATAGAGGCAGGATTTACAATATACAGAAAAATCACACAATATCTGGAATCATGGCCCAGCCAAACTGATACACACATTCATTTTTAGGGGGACATAATTAAGTCCATGACAACATATATATATATATATACACATACATACATATGTACATATATACTACTGCTATTTAGTGTCGTTGCGGTCGAGTTGGTGACCTTATGTATGATATAATGGACTGCTGCTTGGTCCTGCACCATCTTCACAACGCTTACCATTGTTGTGGTTATTATGTCAATACATCTCATGGAGAGTTTCCCTTATTTTCAATGACCCTCTATCTACTTTACCAACTATGACGCCCATTTGTAGCAACTGTTCTTTCTTAATGACATGTCAAATGCCAAGTGAGCTGAAGTCTTGCCATCCTCACTTCTAAGGAGCATTCTTGTTGTATTTCTTATAAGACTGATTTGTTCATTCTTCTGGTGTTCTATATTCAATATTATTTGTCATCACCACAATTGAAATGCACTAAATCTTCTTTCTCCCTTTTTCATTGTCCAGATTTTGTATGCTTTTTTTTTTTTTTTTTTTTTATGAGGCAGTTGAAAAGACTATGGCTTGGGTCAGAAACACCTTAGTCACCAAAGTATGGTCTTTGCTTGTTAAAATTTTAAAGAGGTCTTTTGCAGCAGATATGCCCAATACATCATTTGATTTCTTGACTAGTGCTTCCTTGAACATTGATTATTAATCCAAATAGACTGAAACCGCTGACAACTTCATTTTTTTCTGCATTTATCATGATGTTATATGTAGGTCCGATTGTGAGGATTTTTACTTTCTTCATGCTCAGACACAATTCATAGTTAAGGCTAATCTTTGCCCTTCATCAGTAAGTGCTTCAAGTTGTAATCACCCTGGAATCCCACTGGAGAGGCATCGAGATGTCACCTATTTAGTCCTGGACAGCTTTCTGAGTTCACTTTCTGCCTGTGATGAGATGAGCTAGGCAGTTGGAAATTCCAGGGCTATTTTAAGTGACAAAATGTCACATTATTCTTTAATATGCAATGGTGAATTGTCCGAAAGAAAGAGGGAAGGAAGGAAGGAAGGAAGCAAGGAATGAAGAAGGCAAAGAAATGAAAGAAAAGGAAAAGAAGAATTTGAGAACCCCAGGAACCTCTCACTTACCCAGAGGTAGCCATTATTCTGATTGCCATAACTATTCTGATTGCCATAACTATAGAATTATTTAATTTTTATTACTTTCAGCCTTTACATAACTTTAATAAGTAAAGTATTATCTATTAATGGAAATAATTTATGTGAGAAAGTTAATATTTATTTTATAAATACTTGATAGGATCCATCAGGGATAATTTTTAGGCCTGGATTTTTCTCTATGGGAAAGACTTTCATAGCATGTTCAATTTCTTTAAGATATAAGGCCATTCAGAAGTCCTGTTGTTCTTGTTTTAGTTTTGTAAGTCATGTTTTCCAAAGAATTTGATCATTTCTTTTTAGTAATCAGATTTATTGGTATAAAGCAGCTCATTCTATTTGCTGTTATTCTTTTGATGTCTCTTCTTTTTCATTTCTGCTATTCGTTATTTCTAATTTCTTTCATTCTTTTTCTCAGTCTTTTGGTTTTTAACTAGTAACTAATCGTTTATCAATTTTATTAACATATTCAACAAACCAACTTTTGACTGAAATTTTATGATACTTGCTTTATGGTCCAGCAAATTATCAATTTCTGTTCACTTCATATATGGTTAAATAGAATGTTACTTCTTTAATTTGTGGGCACGCTGTTCTATACATATCAAGTAAGTCAATTTTTTCATCTTCTTGTTCAGACCTTCTATACTATTATTGAAGTTGTATGTTTGTGTGTGTTTTCTTTTATTAATTCCATGACTTGATTTTTTTGTTTGTTTTTCCACTTAGGACTTGAAATGTTCTTGAATTGTTCTTTTTTGACAATGAATCTTATGCTATTTCTCTTGGATTTATCATCCCTAGCATAGTGGACTATATAGCTCTCTGATTCAAAATGGCCAATACAAGTCCATTTCAGCTCACTAATGACAAGGATATTTATCTTCAAACACATTTCAAGATCTATTCTGAAGTACAATTCTGTCAGTGTCAGGATAATATCAATACACCTACAAGGAAAACCAGTTAATATTACAATTATTCAAATTTACACATCAACAACTAATGCCAAAGATGAAGAAACTGAAGATTTTTAACAAATTCAAATTTTAACAAATTGAAGATTTTTAACAAATTCTGTACTCTGAAATAGATCAAACATATAATTAAGATATACCGATAATGACTGGTGATTGGAATACAAACGTTGGAAACAAAGAAGGATCAGTAATTGGAAGATATGGCCTTGGTGGTAGACAATAGAAATGACACCAGAGATTGCATGATAGAATTTTGCAAGACCAATCCCGTATTCATTGGAAATAACTTTTTTCAATGACATAAATAGTAATTACACATGTGGACCTCAGCTGATGGAATGCACAGGGATCAAATCCACAACAACTGTGGAAAGAGCTGTTGGAGAAGCTCAATATCATCAGACAAAACAAAGCCAAATTCCAATTGCAGAACAGAGCATCAATTCCTCATATGCAAGTTCAAAGTTAAAGCTGAAGAGAAATAAAACAAGTTCACAAGGGCCAAAGTATGACCTTGAATGTATCTCACCTGAATTTAGAGATCTTTTCAAGAATAGATTCAACCTTTTGAACAGTAAAGGCTGAAGACCAGATGAGTTATGGGATAACTTCAAGGACATTATAAATGAAGACAGCAAAAGGTCGTTAAAAAGACAGCAAAGAAAGAAAACGCAAAAATGGATTTCAGACTCTGAAACTTGCTATTGAACACAGAGTAGCTAAAGTGAACAGATGAGATGACGAAGTAAAAAGCTGAATAGAAGATTTCAAAGGATGGCTCGAGAAGACAAAGTAAAGTATCATAATGAAATACGGAAAGGCCTGGATCTAGAAAATCAAAACGAAAGAACATGTTCAGCATTTCTAAATCTGAAAGAGCTGGAAAAAAAAAAAAAAATAAAGCCTAGAATTCCAATACCGAAGGATTCTATGGACAAAAAATCGAATGATGCAGGAAGCATCAAATGAAGATGGAAGTAATACACAGAGTCCCTGTATCAAAAAGACAGTCAATGTTCATTTTTTTTAGGAAGTAGCATATGCTCAAGAACCGATGGTATTGAAGGAAGAAGTCCAACCTGGACCAAAGGCATTGGAGAAAAACAAGGCTCCAGAAATTGAGGGAATAGCAACTGAGATGTTCAACAAACAGATGCAGCACTAGGGGTGCTCACTCGTCTATGCCAAGAAATTTATAAGAAAGCAACCTGGCCAAACCACTGCAAGAGATTATACCTGCCCCTTCCAATGAAAGGTGATCCAACAGAAACTGGAAATTATCAAGCAATATCATTAATATCACACACAAATAAAATTTTTCTGATGATCATTCAAAAACTGTTGCAATAGTACATCAACAGGGAACTGCCAGACTTCAGGCTGAATCAGAAGAGGAAACGGAACGAGGAAAATCATTGCTAATGTTAGATAGATCTTGGCTGAAAGCAGAGAATACCAGAAAGACATTTACCTGTGTTTTATTGAGTGTAAAAAGGCATTCAACAATGTGAATCACGACGAACTGTGAAAACATTATGAAGAATGGGAATTCCAGAACACTTAATTGTGCTCAAAATGAACCTGTACATAGAACAAAATGCAGTTGTTTGAACAGAACAAGAGGATACTGCGTGGTTTAAAATCAGGAAAGGTGTGCATCAGGGTTGTATCTTTTCACCACACCTATTCAACCTGATGCTGAGCAAATAACCTAAGAAGCTGGATTATATTAAGAAGAACACAGTGTCAGGATTAGGGGGAGATTCATTAACAACTTGCAATATTCATACGACAAACCCATGCTGAAAATGAAGAGAACTTGCAGCACTTACTGATGAAGATCAAAGATTACAGCCCTCAGTATGGATTACATCTCAACATAAAGAAAACAAAAATCCTCACACTGGACCAATGAGCAACATCATGATAAATGGAGAAAAGATTGAAGTTGTCAAGGATTTCATCTGACTGGGATCCACAATTAAAGCCCATTGAAGTGGAAGTCAAGATATCAAATGATGAGTTGCATTGCATAAATCTGCTGCAAAAGACCTTTTTAAAGTGTTAAAAAAACAAAGATATCACTTTGAGGGCTAAGGTTCTCCTGACGCAAACCACAGTATTTTCAATTGTCTCATACACATGAGAAATCTAGACAATGACTAAGGAAGACTGAAGAATTGATGCATTTAAAATGTGGTGTTGGCAAAGAATATTGAATATACCATGAACTGGACCATTCCCTGGAGATGGATATCATGCTTGATAGAGGGTTAGCAGAAAAGAGGAAGTCCTTCAATGAGATGGATTGACACGGTGGCTGTAACAATGGGCTCAAGCATAACAAAAATTGTGAGGATGGAGAAGGACGGGGCAGTGTTTCATTCTGTTGCACATATAGCGTCAATATGAGTCAGAACTGACTTGATGGCACCTAACAACAAAAACCACCACTAACTGTCAGAAGATTAAGCAAATCCGTCTTAGAAGAAGTACAGCCAGATTGCTCCTTGGAACTGAGAATGACGAGGCTTTGTCTCATGTAACTTGGACATGTTATCAGGATGGACCAGTCTGGAGAAGTGCACCATGCTTGGTGAAGTAGCGGGTCAGAGAAAAGAGGAAAACTTTCAGTGGGATGGATTGGTACAGTGGCTGCAACAAGAGGCTCAAACATAGGACCATGTTCTGTTCTGTTGCACGTGGGTCACTATGAATCAGACCTGACTTGTTGACACCTAACAAAACATAACAGGGCTGTTGCTTCTGACTTTATTAGTTACTGTAAAGTTGGGTGCATGCATGCTTTAGAATCTTCATACATTCCAAGTGATGTGATCATTTTAGAATTGTTTGTTATTTTACAAATCTAGTTGTGTATATTGTTTTAATGTCTGATATTAGTATGTCAATGCTTTCTATGTGATTATTCTTTGCATGGTATAACCTTTTTCACTCTTTCACTGCCATTCTGTCTGTTCATAACATTAAAAAAATGCATTTGGTAAACATCATAAAGCAGGCTTTTTTTCTTTTTTTACCAGTCTGACAATAAACCAAACCCAAATCCATTGTTGTCAAGTCAATTCAGATCATAGCGAGAGCTGTAGGAAAGGCTAGAACTGCCCATAGGGTTTCCAAAGCTGTAACTCTTTACAGAAACTGCTGCATCTTTCTCCTACAGAATGGCTGGTGGGTTTGAACCATCAACCTTTACAGTTAACAGCTGAGCACTTTAACTGCTACTAACCAGGGCATCTTAGTCTGACAATAATTGTCTTTTAATTAGTGTATTTGGTCTGTATATATTCAAGGTAATTTCTGACATGTTTGAGTTTATTATAACATATTACCATTTGTTTTCTAGGTGTATCACTTCCTTTATATATTTTTCTTTTTCCAATCCTTTTTAGTTTTGTTAATAGTTTATTTTTTCTTTTATTATGCTAATAATATACATTATTTTGATATTACATGGCATTTACCTTAGACATAATAACATGCATTGTATAACAAAGTATAATATAAATTGATAATTTTCCCTTTTCCCTGAGTGTACATAGTCTTTATGAGATTTTTTTCTTCATATTCCTTCTTCCTGACCTATGCTATTATACTCATTTGTTTTAATTCTGCCAGTATTTTAAAATTCATGACTGATTATTCATAGTCAATATTTACTTAGACTTACTCAGGTAATGAATTTTTTTTCTTCATGTCTTTCTAAAATTTCACTTGTTCATCTGTTATCAATTTCCTTCTGGTGAAGACTCATTTTCTTAAATTTCCTATAAGAGGTAAAAAAATTTGGTTTTGCACTGTCTTGGTACTTATTTTCCCACACTTAGGTCAGTTTGTTGCACTGTGATGGCTTGCTCATTTCTGTGATCCTGGAAGCAATGCAACCTGTATTTTGAATACCAGCAGGGTCACCCAAGGTGAAAAGGTTTAAGCAGAGCTTCCAAACTAAGACAGACTAGGAAAAAGGGCCTGTTGGTCTACTTATGAAAATGTTGACCAGTGAAAACTTTATGAATAACAGTGGAACACTGTATGATATAGTGCCTGAAGATGAGCTCCTCAGGTTGGAAGGCCCTCAAAAGATGACTGGGAAGAGCTGCCTCCTCAAAGTGGAGTTGAATTCAATGACATAGATGGAGTAAAACTTTCATGGCCATCATTTGCTGAGGTGGCAAAACTCAAAATGAGAAGAAACAGCTGTAAATATCCATTAATAATAGAAACATGGAATATAGGAAGTATGAGTCTAGGAAATTTGGAAGTCATCAAAAATGAAATGGACCATATAAAGGTCAATATCCTAAGACATTAGTGAGTTGAAATGGACTGGTATTGGCCATTTTGAATCAGACTAATATATGGTCTATTATGCTGGGAATGACAAATTGAACAGGAATGGCATCACAATCATCATCAAAAAGAACGTTTTCGAGATTTATCCTGAAGTACAACTCTGTCAGTGACAATATCCATACACCTACAAAGAACACCAGTTAATACGACTATTATTCAAATTAACACAACCACTAATGCCAAAAATGAGGAAATTGAAGATTTTTACCAATTTCTGCAGTCTGAAATTGATCAAACATACAATCAAGATGCATTGATAATTACTGGTGATTGGAATGCAAATCTTGAAACAAAGAAAAAGGATCAGTAGTTGGAAAATATGGCCTTGGTGACAGAAACAACACCAAAGATCTAATGATAGAATTTTGCAAGACCAATGACTTCTTCATTGCAAATACCTTGTTTTAGACAACATAAACAATGACTATACACCAGAACATCACCAGATAGAATATACAAGAACCAAATTGACTACATCTATAAAGAGATGAAGGGAAAACTCAATAGCTTCAGTTAGAACAAAGCCAAGCTCAAACATCATAACAGATTATCAATCGCTCTTAGGCAATTTCAAGTTCAAGCTAGAACAAGTTCACTGGAACCAAAATACAACCTTGAGTATATCCTACCTGAATTCAGAGACCATCTCAAGAATAGAACTGACACATTGAACACTGATGACCAAAGACCAGACAAGTTGTAGGATCACTTCAAGGACATCATACATGATGACAGCAAAAGATCACTAAAAAGACAGGAAAAAGAAAAGTCCAAAATGGATGTCAGAAGAGACTCTAAAACTTTCTCTTGAATGTAGAGTAGCTAAACTGAAAGGAAGAAATGATGAAGTAAAAAACCTGAACAGAAGATTTCAAAGGATGGCTCGAGAAGACAAAGTAAAGCTTTATAATGAAATGTGGAAAGACCTGCAGTTAGAAAACCAAAAGAGAACAGTCTCAGAATTTCTCAAGCTGAAAGAACTGAATAAAAAATTCAAGCCTTGAGTTGCAATATTGAAGCGTTCTACCTGGGAAACAGCGAATGGCTCAGGCAGCATCAAAAGAAGATGGAAGGAATACAGAGTCACTGTACCAAAAAGAATGGGTTGACATTCAGCCATTTCCTGAGGTAGCGTATGATCAGAAACCTATGGTTCTGAAGGAAGTGGTCCAAGCTGCACTGAAGGGAAAGGAGAAAAACAAGGCTCCAGGAATTGATGGAATATCAATAGAGATATTTCAACAAAGGGATGCAGCACTGGAGGTGCTCATTCTTCTATGCCAAGAAGTTTGGAAGACAGCTTCCTAGCCAACCAACTGGAAAAAGAGATCATATTTATGCCCATTCCAAAGAAGGGTGATCCAACAGAATATGAAAATCACTGAACAATATCATTAATATCACATACAAGTAAAATTTTGTTGAAGATCATTCAAAAGAAGTTGCAGCAGTACATCAACAGGAAACTACCAGAAGTTGAAGTAGGATTCAGAAGAGGATGTTGAAGAAGGGATATCATTGCTGATGTGAAATGGATTTTGGCTGGAAACCTAGAATACCAGAAAGATGCTTACTTGTTTTATTGACTATGCAAAGACATTAAACTGTGTGAATCATGATAAATTATGGATAACATTGCAAAGAATGGGAATTCAAGAACACTTAATTGTGCTCATAGACCAAGAGGTAGTAATTCAAACAGAACAAAGGCATACTGCCTGATTTAAAGTCAGGAAAGGTATGTCTCAGGGTTGTATTCTTTTACCATAATTGTTCAATCCGTATGCTGAAGAAATAATCCAAAAAAGTGGACTATATGAAGAAGAATGAGGCATCAGGATTGGAGCAAGGTTCATTTACAACCTGCAATATGCAGATGACACAACCTTGCTTGCAGAAAGTGAGGGGGACTTGAAGTACTTACTGTTGAAGATCAAAGACTACAGCCTTCAGTATGGATTTCATATCAATATAAAGAAAACAAAAACTCAATATGCTATGTTATGACAAATGGAGAAAAGATTGGTTGTCAAGAATTTCATTTGACTTGAATCCACAGTCAATGCCCACGGAAGCAACGGTCAAGAAATCAAAGGTCGTGTTGCATTGGGCATATTTGCTGTAAAAGACCTCTTAAAAGCATTGAAAGGCAAAGGTGTCACTTTGAGAACTAAGGTGACTCTAACCCAAGCCATGGTATTTTCAATCACCTCATATGCATGTTGAAGCTGTAGAATAAATAAGGAAGACTGAAGAAGAATTGATGCCTTTGAATTAAGGCATTGGCAAAGAATATTGAATGTACCATGAACTGTCTGAAGAACAAACAAATCTGTCTTGGAAAAAGTATAGCTAGAATGCTCCCTAGAAGCAAGAATGGCGATATTTCGTCTCATGTACTTTGGACTTGTTATCAGGAGGGAATAGTCCCTGGAGAATGACATTATGCTCGATAAAGTAGAGGGTCAGTGAAGTAGAGGGAGACCCTCAATGAGATGGATTGACAGAGTGGCTGCAACAATGGGCTTAATCATAACATGATTGTGAGGATGGCACAGAACCAGGCAGGGTTTCCTTCAGTTGTACCTAGTTTTGCTATAAGTTGGACCCGATTCAATAGCACCTAACAACAATAGTCCTTATTTGCCTAAAACTTTATTCTACATTTTTCTTGTTGTGTTTCCAGTGAAGGTTTGCAGAGCAAATTAATTTCTCATTAAACAATGCACATATCGTTTTGTGACATTGGTTACCAGTCCAGGGATGGGTTAACATTCTCCCCTTCTTGACCTGGGCTTCCCCATTTCCATTTGTTGAGTTTCCTGTCCCTTCCTGTCTTCTAGTACTTGCCCCTAGTCAAGTATGCTTAGTTAGCTTTGTGTATTATTGTTTGTTTTATGGGCCTGTCCAATCTTTGGCTGGAGGGTGATCCTCAGGAGCAACTTCAGTGCTGATTTAAAAAGGTGTCCTGGGGCTTTTTTTTGGGGGGGGGGGCTATACACTCAGGGTTTCGCCAATCTGTCAGACCAGTAAGTCTGGTCTTTTTTTAAGTGCGAATTTTGTTCTACATTTTTCTTCAGCTCTGTCTGGGACCCTCTATTGTGATCCCTGTCAAAGCAATCGGTGGTGGTAGCCGGGCACCTTCTAGTTGTGCTGTACTGAATCTGGTGGAGGCTGTGGGAATTGTGGGCTATAAATCCTCTGGGCTAATCTTTCCTTTGTGTCTTTGGTTTTCTTCATTCTCCCTTGCTCTAGACTGGGTGAGACCAGTAGACTATCTTAGATGGCAGCCCACAAGCTTTTAAGAACTCAGATGCTACTCACCTAAGTAGATGTAAGTGTTATGCCAATTGAGCTAGATGTCTCCTGTGACCATGGTCCCTAGCCCTCAGCCCTGTAACTTGGACCCTCTGGGAGTTTGGACGATTCTATGAAAATTCTATGGCTTTGCCTTGGTCAAGTTGTGCTGACTTCCCCAGTATTGTGTCCTGTATCACCCTTTACCAAAATTACCACCTATCGATGGTCTTGTTAATGTTTTTCCTTCCCCACCCATCCCTTTCCTCATAATCATCAAATATTCTTTGTGTGTAAACCTTTTCATGAGTTTTTATAACAGTGGTCTCATAAAGTATTTACCCTTTTGTGGTTGACTTATTTCACTCAGCATAATCCCCTCCAGATTCATCCATGTTGTGAGATGTTTTGCAGATACATCATCGTTCTGTATCTTGTGTAGTGCTCCATTGTGTGTATGTAATGTAGTTTGTTTATTCATTCATCTGTTGATGGACACTTAGGTTATTTCTATCTTATTGCTATTGTGAATAATACTGCAATGAATATAGGTGTGCATGTCTATTCCTGTGATGGCTCTTATTTCTCTACAATATATTACCACGAGTGGGATTACTGAATTGTATGATATTTCTATTACTAGCTTTTTAAGGAAGTGCCATATCATTTTCAAAATGGTTATACCATTTTGCATTCCTACCAGCAGTGCATAAGAGTTCCAATCTCCCCGCAGCTTCTCCAGCACTTGTTATTTTCTGTTTTTTGCTTTGTTTTGTTTTGGTTCATGCCCGTAATGTTGGGGTGAGATGATATCTAATTGTAGTTTTGATTTGCATTTCTGTAATGGCTAGTAATGGCGAGCATTTCCTCACGTGTCTGTTATCTACCTGAATATCTTCTTTAGTGAAATGTCTATTCATATCCTTTGTGTATTTTTAAATTGGATTATTTGCCTTTTTGTTGTAGAGGTGTTAGATTTTCCCGTAGATTTTAGACATTAGAACTTTGTCAGATATGTTATAGCCAGTTTTTTCCCAGTCTATAAATTTTCTTTATACTTTTTTGGTGAAGTCTTTTGATGAGTGTGCTTAATTTTTAGAAGATCTCAGTTATCTAGCTTATCTTCTGGTGTCTGTGTATTGTTAGTTATTGTTTGTATGCTATTTACACAGTGTATTAGGGCCTCTAGCGTTGACCTATTTTTTCTTCTATGATCTTTATAATTTCTTGTTTTATATTTAGGTCTTTGATCCATTTTGAATTCGTTTTTGTGTATGACATGTTTCATTTTTTTACAGATGGACATCCAGTTTTGTCAGCAATATTTGTCAAAAAGACTACCTTTTCCTAATTTAATATACTTTGGGACTTTGTTGAAGATCAGGTGACTGTAGGTGGATGGATTTACATCTGGGCTCTCGATTCTGTTCCATTGGTCAATGTGTCTGTCATCATAACCACTGCCAGGTTGTCTGACTACTGTAGATGTATAGTAGGTTCTGAGGTCAGGTAGTGCGAGGCCTCCTACTTTATTCTTCTTCTTCAATAATGCTTTACTTATCAGGGGCCTTTTTCCTTTCCAAGTAAAGTTAATTATTAGTTTTTACATTTCACTAAAGAATGCTTTTATTTTTTAAGGATATCTTTTTTCCTAAAAGAAAAAAAGTTTTTTTCTTTTTTTTTTTTAGGCTCTATAACATTCTCAGTTACCAGTTATTTAACTCTTTACTATATCCCCTATGTCTCATACACTTGCTTACATTTTCCATCTTCTTGTTCTTCAGGGCTTCAGCCTGAATATTACCTCATGATCTTTTTTTCTGGTATACTAGTTAGCTTTTTAGCTGTGTCTAATTTGATATCAACTGATCTCCTAGAGTTCTTAGAGATCTAATAGTTTTTGGTTCTCAAATTTGTTTGATTCTTTTTTTCACAGATTCCAGATATCTGTGGAGTTTTGTAAAAGTGTCTTTTTTTCTCTTTGATGCATTTAGTGCAGTTATTTAAAAATATTGCTGCTAAATTTCCTATTTCTAGCATTCTCCCTTAAAGTTACAAATGTTACATAAAATAAATTATGTTCCAATACATTTCTAATATATAGCAGGCAAATATTACAAACAGTTTTACCACTGCCTGACATAGATGTTCATTATAGCAAACTACAATAACTTTTTCATTACCACACTGTACATGGCCCGTATATCAATACTGCACTATTATATGCTATTAGCTATGAGAACTCACCACTAGTGGTAACAATTTTTATATCAGTCAGGATAAACTGCTATGGTGATAACTCAAGAAGATAAATAACTAAAAATAATAAAATTTACATTTTGCTCATACTATGTGCATATTTTCAGATGAATGGCTCTTCTTTATCTTCACCCAAAGATCAAGATTAGACATGTAGCTGTTTAAGATGTTGCTAATTTTTTTGGCTGAGGAAAGAAAAGAATATGATAAATTACACACTTGTTTCTAAAGTTTCTGCCTGGAAATTATGCATATACTTCCACTGATATTTAATTGGCCAAAGCATATCACCTAGCCTGGAGAGTGGATAAGTTTAAAGATACTTTGTGAACAGAGGTAGAAAAATTGGAATATTTTGAGCCTATTTATCACCATTTCAATACTTCTGTTATATAGATCTCAAAAACTTAATTCACAAGTACATATACATATATGTAATTTCACATTATATATTGTAAAATCTAGTCAGAAAGATGTGATCTTTTAAAATAAGAATATTTCAGTCCAAGTATATAGTCAGAAAGTAGTTGTTTCATATATACACTGGCTTTGTTAACTAGTGCTGCTATAACAGAAATACCGCAAGTGGATGGTTTTAACAAAGAGAAGTATATTCTCTCATAGTCCAGTAGACTAGAAGTCTGAATTCAGGGCACTGGCTACAGGGGAAAGCTTTCTTTCCCTGTCCTGTCTAGAGGAAGGTGCTTGTTATCAGTCTTCCCTTGTATCTATTGTTGTACCAGTAGCAGGCTGTTTTAAATACTGTGGCGGTATAATACGTTCTTAAACCAAGTAGTGTGAGTCTCCCACTTTGTTCTTTTTTAGTACTGTTTTACTTATCCGGGTCCACTTTCCCTTCCATATGAAGTAGGTGATTTGTTCTTACATCTCATTAAAAAATTTCTTTGGAATTTGGATAAGGATTGCATTGTATCTATAGATCTCTTTGGGTAGAACAGATATTTTTACAATGTTGAGTCTTCCTATCCATGAGCAAGGTATGTTTTTCCACTTATGTGGGTCTCTTTTGGTTTCTTGTAGTAGTGTCTTGTAGTTTTCTTTGTACAGGTCTTTGATGTCTCTGGCTAGATTTATTCCTAAGTATTTTATTTTCTTGGGGGCTACTGTAAATGGTACTGATTTGGTGATTTTCTCTTCTACGTTCTCTTTCTTGGTGTAGAGGCATCTAACTGATTTTTGTACGTTTATCTTGTATCCTGATTGCTGAGCTCTTCTATTAGTTTCAGAAGTTTTCTTGAGGATTCTTTAGGGTTTTCTGTGTATAAGATCATGTCATCTGCAAATAGAGATACTTTTACTTCTTCCTTGCCAATCTCGATGCCCTTTATTTCTTTATCTAGTCTAATTGCTCTGGCTAGGACCTCCAGCACGACGTTGAACAAGAGTGGTGATAAAAGACATCCTTGTCTGGTTCCCTTTCTCAAGGGGAATGCTTTCAGATTCTGTCCATTTAAGGTGATGTTGGCTGTTGGCTTTGTATAAATGCCTTTTAGCATGTTGAGGAATTTTCCTTCTATTCCTATTTTACTGAGAGTTTTTATCATGAATGGGTGTTGGACTTTGTCAAATGCCTTTTCTGCATCAATTGACAAGATCATATGGTTCTTGTCTTTTGTTTTGTTTATATGATGTATTACATTGATTGTTTTTCTAATGTTGATCAAAGAAACAGAATTGAGAATCTAGGCATAAATCCATCTGCATATGAGCAGCTGATATTTGACAAAGGCCCAAAGTCAGTTAAATGGAGAAAAGACAGTCTAACAAATGGTGCTGGCACAACTGGATATCCATCTGCAAATAAATGAAACAAGACCCATACATCACACCATGCACAAAAACTAACTCAGAATGAACCAAAGACCTAAATATAAAACCTAAAACGATAAAGATTATGGAGGAAAAAATAGGGACAAGGCTAGGAGCTCTAATATATGACATGAACAGTATACAAAACATTATTAACAAGGCACAAACACCAGAAGAGAAATTAGATAACTGGGAGATCCTAAAAATCAAATGCCTATGCTCATACAAAGACTTTACCAATAAAATAAAAAGATTACCTACAGACTGGGAAAAGATTTTTAGCTATGATATTTCTTATCAGTGTCTGATCTCTAAAATCTACATGATACTGCAAAAACTCAAATGCAAAAAGACAGCCCAGTTAAAAAATGTGCAAAGAATATGAACAGGCACTTCACTAAAGAAGACATTCAGGTAACTAACAGATACATGGGAAATTGCTCAAGATCATTAGCCATTAGAGAAATGCGAATCAAAACTACAATGAGATTCCATCTCACTCCAACAAGGCTGGCATTAATCCAAAAAACACAAAATAATAAATGTTGGGGAGGGTGTGGAGAGACTGGAACACTTATACTCTTCTGATGGGAATGTAAAATGGTACAACAACTTTGGAAATCGATTTGGTGCTTCCTTAAAAAGCTAGAAATAGAACTACCATATCCCACTCCTTGAAATATATCCTAGAGAAATAAGAGCCTTTACATGAACAGATATATGCACACCCATGTTCATTGCAGCACTGTTTACAATAGCCAAAAGCTGGAAGCAACCAAGGTGTCCATCAATTGATGATTGTATTAAAAAAAAAAATTCTTTGATGGCTATGACGGTGGGTATGAGGGAGGGAGAGGGGTATTTACTAGTTAGATAGTAGACAAGAACTATTTTAGGTGAAGAGAAAGACAACACACAGAAGAGGTTGGCACAACCAGACTAAACCAAAACCAAAGAGGTTTCCTGAATAAACTGCGGTCACTGAAGGCCAGAGTAGCAGGGGTGGGGGCCTGGAAACCATGGTTTCAGGGGAATCTAGGTCAATTTTCATAAAAAAAATATATTAAGAAAACATTCCACATCTCACTTGGGTGAGTGATGTCTGGGGTCCTAAACGCTGGCAAGCGGCCTTCTAAGATGCATCAATTGGTATCAAAACACCGGGAACAGAGGAGAATGAAGAATACCAAAGACACAAGGTAATTACGAGCCCAAGAGACAGAAAGGGCCACATAAATCAGAGACTACATCAGCCTGAGACCAGAAGAACTAGATGGTGCCCAGCTACAGCAGATGACTGCCCTGACAGAGAACACAACAGAGAATCCCTGATGGAGCAGGAGAGCAGTGGGTTGTATACCTCAAATTCTTGTAAAAAGACCTGACTTAATGGCCTGAATGAGATTAGAAGGACCCCAGAGGTCATGGTCCCCAGACTTTCTGTTAGCCCAAGACTGGAGCCATTTCCACAGCCAACACTCCAGAGAGGGATTGGACTGGACTATAAGAAAGAAAATGATACTGGTGAGGAGCGAGCTTCTCGGTTCAAGTAGACACATGAGACTATGTGGGTAGCTCCTGTCTGGAGAGGAGATGAGAAAGCAGAGAGGAGAGAAGCTGGATGAATGGACATGGGGAATACAGGGTGGAGGGAAGGAGTGTGTTGTCTCATTTACTATGAGTACATAGCAAGGTGTATACAAATTTTTGTATAAGAGATTGAATTGATTTATAAATTTTCACTTAAAGCATAATAAAAATTTTAAAAAAAAGAGCTTCAATAAACCTTCCATAGAATAATAATAGATCTTCGATACAAAAGTATGTTATTCCAGGAGATAAGAAAAAAAAAAATGCTGTATTTGAAGAAAAACAGGTGTAAGAATTTTCCAAAGATTTTAATTGAAAAACACAAGTCAAAGATTAAAGAAATTTAATCACGTAAAAACCAAAAAAACCAAACCCAGTGCCATCGAGTCGATTTTGACTCATAGCGACCCTATAGGACAGAGTAGAACTGCCCCATAGAGTTTCCAAGGAGCGCCTGGCAGATTCCAACTGCCGACCCTTTGGTTAGCAGCCATAGCACTTAACCACTATGCCACCAGGGTTTCAATCACGTTAAGGAAGGATAAAATGAAGCACACACACACAAGGTATTTCTTTGTAAAATTTGTGAAATCAGAACTTAGTTTATTACTAAGAAAATGTAGCTATTCAGTTAAAAATCAAACAAGGCTTTCTTTTTTTTTTCCCTTTCTGGCCTTAAAATGTCTGAACCCCAATTTATTTGAGAACAAACTAGTTCATGTGAAAAATATGGACATTTCTCTTCTTCCACTACTTTTTAATCATATTAAAATGGAAGTAAATTAATGTTACAGTAATAGTTGTTCAAAAGAGTTAATTTAGAACTGAAAGGCCAACGCTTTGTCCAGAGAGTTTCTTTATTGTTGAGAGTATTTACCTGAATGAACATTTGGTCTTTGTCATAATTTCTTTTTGAAACTCTTACATGTTTTGATTTCTTTTCATCTGCTACCTATGTTTGAAATACCTGCTTTGTGGTTTATTGGACAATGAAAATTCCACCTCTTAAATTGACTTCCAGTAGCAATTTGTTTTGCCTAATAATCCATACAAGTTAATTGGAAACTCTGCAAAAAGATAAGTAAATCAGTGAAGGAGAATACTGTAATTGTAGTCTTGGAGTAAACAACAACTGATTCTAAAGAAAAAAATCTTCGTGAAAGAGCCTGTTAATTGAATCCAAGATGGCAAAATAGTTTGTATACAAAAATAGTTGCTTTTAGAGTATATGAAATGTAATTATGAATGTTCAAAATATCAAATAACATTTTCTAAAATTTATTTTGTGATGTATACCTCTTTTGTAAATTTAATATATCACTCTGATTTAAGATTATATGGACTTAATGTCTGGAAATATATTGAAACATTGGAAATACAGATAAAAAGTTCAAAATTGTACACTTATAAATTAAGTGATATCTAAATCAGTAAAACAACCACCAAATTATGTCTTAACAAAACTTTCAGTTCTTTTAATGTATTCCATAATAATAGTTAAAAACATTAGACCTCAATTATTCTTGATATTTTTCATTTTCTAAAATAATCTAAGTATATCATCACATATTTAATACTTCGAAACTAGCTATCTGGAATGTTCTAGATTGATCCTTTAAATAGCTTAAATTATATGGCTGATAGTACATTTTTTTAGATAACTGATGATATGAACATGCATTTACCTTTAATTTTCACCATATAATTGAGGTCCTAATTATAACCTTTTGTAGAAATATTATTACAAGCCACATGTCTTCTCAAAAATGTTTAAATTTTGCATGCAAAGATAATTCCAAATATCTCCGAAAAGGAGCTATTTGTAAATTTGGCAAAGAGCTATAGGATCCATTCATTTTCTAACTGCCACTGTGGGTGAGAGAGTTTGTGTGCTTTCCAAAATTTGTCTGAGCTTCCAGGCCTGTCAGATATGTTTCTGGAATTTGGAAAGGAAAGCTACCATGTTCTCCATTCTTGGCCCGGGCATCGAGAAACTTTTAAAGAATATAAACTCATCTACTGCTGTACATTTCAAGTTTTAACAATAACAATTTCAAAGAAAAAACAGTGAAAAAAATTCAAGCTTTATTTTTATTGGAATTTCCTCATTACATAAGTTGTGCTTTCCTCAAACTGATTTGAAATTTAATTTTATTCATTAATATAATTGTTTTGCTTTGGAATCATACATTTAATCACCTTCCTGTGTTGAAATATAGCACTTTTTTTAAAGCAGGCTGCATCAGAGATACGGCACATAAAGCAGCTGTTGCGTTGCTATTATTGTGATGGGATAAAATTAATTATTTTAATGTTTAGTAATCCCCCCCCCCAAAAAAAAACCATTGCCATCTAGTGGATTCAGACTCATAGTGACTCTATAGGTCAGAGTAGAACTGATCCATAGGATCCCCGAGGCTATAATCCGTGAAAATAGCACTCAAGAAATCAGACGATGTATAGTATTGGGCAAATCTGCTGAAAACCATGTCTTTAAAGTGTTAAAGAACAAATACGTCATCTTGAAGACTAAGGTGTGCCTGACCAAGCCATAATGTTTTCAATTGCCTCTTAAGCATGAAAAAGCTGAACAATGAATAAGGAAGGCTGAAGAATAATTGACATCTTTGAATTGTGGTGTTGGCAAAGAATATTGAATATACCATGAACTGCCAAAGAACGAACAAATCTGTCTTAGAAGAAGTACAACCGGAATGATCCTTTCTAAATTTGGCTCTGCACTTACATTCTGTGATAATGAAATGTAACATTAATCAAATATAAATTAACAAAACATAAACACATCACTAAACAATCCCCATACTTTTTAATTAATTAACTCTGCCTTGAAACATATGTAGTAAACAGGAATATAAATATGTCATGCCCTAATGGACAAAAACAGATATGACACATTGAACACTAATGACTGAAGACCGGATGAGTTGTAAAATAACACCAAGGACATCATACATGAAGAAAGCAAAAGATCCTTAAAAAAGATAGGAAAAGAAAAGAATGAAATGGATGTCAGAAGAGACTTTGAAATTTGTTCTTGAAAGTAGCTAAAGTGAGCAGAAGAAATGAAGACGCAAAAGAGCTGAACAGAAATTTTCAAATGGCATCTCGAGAAGGCAAAGTACTATAATGACATGTGCAAAGACCTGGAGTTAGAAAACCAAAAGAACTGAAAGAACTGGAGAAAAAATTCAAGCCTAGAGTTGCGATAGTGAATTCTATGGGCAAAATACTGAACAATGCTGGAAGCATCAAAAGAAAATAGAAGAAATACACAGGGTCACTGTACCAAAACGAAATGGTTGATGTTCAGTCATTTCAGGAGGTAGCATAAGATCAAGAAACAATAGTACTGAAGCAAGAGGTCCAAGCTGCACTGAAGACATTGGCAAAAAACAAGGCTCCAGGAATTGATGGAATACCAACTGAGATGTTTCAACAAATGGATGCAGCACAGAAGGTGCTCACACTTCTGTGCCAAGAAATTTGGAGGACAGCTACCTGGTCAACTGACTGGAAGAGATCCATATTTGTACTAGTTCCAAAGAAAGGTGATCCAACTGAATGCAGAAATTATTGAACAATATCACTGATATCACACGCAAGTAAAATTTTGTGGAAGATAATTCAAAAGCAGTTGCAAAAGTAAGTATACAGGGAACTGCCGGAAATTTAAGACGAATTCAGAAGAGGACGTGTCATGTGGACATGAACATGGATATCACTGATGAGTTGTAAGGTGAGGAGTTGTAAAATGTCAAGAGGACATGGACGTGGATATCATCACTAATGTCAGATGGATCTTAGCTGAAAGCAGAGAATACCAGAAAGGTGTTTACCTGTGTTTCATTGACTATCCAAAGGCATTCAACTACGTGGATCATAACAAATTATGGATACCATTGTTGAGAATGAGAATTCTAGAACATTTATTCGTGCTCATGAAAAACCTGTACATAGACCAAGAAGCAATTGTTCGAACACCGCAGTGGGATACTTAGTGGTTTAAAGCAAGGAAAGGTGTGCATCAGGGTTGTATCATCAATGTGTATGCTGAGCAAAGAATCCGAGAAGCTGGACTATTGAAGAAGAGTGTGACATCAGGATTGGAGAAAGACTCATTAACAACCTGTGGTATGCAGATGACATAACCTTGCTTGCTGAAAGTAAAGAGGACTTGAAGCACTTACTGGTGAAGGTGAAAGGCTACTGCCTTCAGTATGAATTATACCTCAACATAAAGAAAACAAAAATCCTCGCAACTGGACTGGTAAGCAACATGATAAATGGAGAAAAGATTAAAGTTTTCAAGGATTTCATTTTACTTATATCCACAATCAATGCTCACGGAAGCAGCAGTCAAGAAATGAAATAACATATTTCACTGGGAAAATCTGCTGCAAAAGACTTCTTTAAAGTGTTAACAAGCAAAGATGTCACTTTGAGGACTAAGGTGCACCTAACCCAAGCCATGGTATTTTCAGTTACCTCATATGCATGGGAAAGCTGGACAGTGAATACGGTGTTGGCAAAGAATATTGAATATACCATGGACTGTCAGAAGAACAAACAAATCTGTCTTGGAAGAAGTACAGCCAGAATGATCCTTAGAAGTGAGGATGGCGACACTGCATCTCACATACTTTGGACATGTTATCAGGAGAGATCAGTCCCTGGAGAAAGACGTCATGCTTCGTAAAGTAGGAGGTCAGTGAAAAAGAGTAAGAACCTCGACAATATGGCTGTAACAATGGGATCGATTATAACAACAATTAGGAGGATGGTGCAGGACCAGGCAGTGTTTCATTGTGTTGTACATAGAGCAGCTATGAGTCGGAATGGACTCAATGGCACATAACAACAACAACAACTGGCAAAAATTGAAATCTCTATAAATTAGCAAAACGTAACTGTGTCAGCCATCAATGACCTTAATAGGCAATAAAATACCAATTTAGAGTTGAACACGACAGCACACATGGTATACAAACCTGAGGATTTTTGCTCACTTTCGCAGAAGAGAGAAGCAAAAGTTCTCTCTGGCTCTCTGTCTGAAGAGTGAGAAGCCTACTGATATACTGCTTGCCATAACTGACCTCAGAGCCTAGCTATGGGAGACTTCCTCTGAGGCTGAGGTGTGGTCAAGGCTCCTCCCCTAGACCACTTAAAAAAAAAAAAACCTATAGGACAGAGTAGAACTGCCCCATAGGTTTCCAAGGAGAGGCTGGTGGATTTGAACTGCTGATCTTTTGGTTAGCAACTGTAGGTCTTAACCACTGCAGCAGCAGGGCTCCCCTAGACCACTAAAAAAAAAAGTTAGAGGTAAAAGCCTGAAGTCTAAAGATTTGGACTCTAACATTTAAACTAACATTTTAATTGTTAGTTCTGATTCTCCAATGCTAAATGAACATCTTGAGGTCTTACTTTCATGCCTTGCCATGACTACTTTCCAATAAACTAGACAAGTTCTTGCATTTCAGACTTAAGCATTTTTTTATTTATTCTTAAGATAAAATCCCCCAGGACAATGATTACCCTTTCTTCCTGGGTGGTTTTAAACCAATTAATTATTTTTGTTATCTATCTCTCTAATTAGTAAGAAATTCTTTCTTAATCCCCATAATGCTTTTTGGCTAAAAGTCTATTTTATTTTAGATCACTATTGCTAAGCCAGTATGCCTTTTCTATTTCTTTACTGTCAAACTTTTGGTTTCATTATCTTTTAAGTTTAATTATTTTACGTTTATTAAAATAACTGATGTGTCTGGATTCATTTTAATATATTATTTCTTTTTCTATGTAGTTTTTTTTCTATGCTGATTTTTTTTTTTGCCTCTTTTCTTTCACTCTCTCCTCATTATGCTTAATAAAACCTAAGTCCCTAGACATTAATATTTATATTTGATTTAGCTTCCTCCAAGCCATCAGATTTTTAAACTTCTCTTTCCCCCTTACAGTTCACTTCTCTCTTCTTGTTTGGTATGGGGAATGCATCTATTTCCTTTGTATTTGTGAACATAGATCCATATTGAGTTTTATTGCTATTTCATACAGAATTCAGGCATTTTTAGTGGGAAGAGATCCTCTTAACTTAATTGACAACTAACCTGGACCTAGAAAGCCCTAGATACAAGAAACATGACAGCTGATAGAGTGAGGAAGATAGAGGTAGAGGAAGAGAGAGAGGGAGGGTAAAGAACATAATAAAGAAGAAGATGAAATATTACTTTAAAGCTACTGTAAAAACCCAAAAAACCAAACCCATTGCCATTGAGGTGATTTCAACTCAGAGCGACTCTGTAGGACAGAGTAAAACTTTCAGGGAGCACCCAGTGATTCAGACTGTCCACCTTTTGGTTAGCAGCCTTAGCTCTTAAACACTATGCCACCAGGGTTTCCTAACTACCATAAAGTAGTTACAAACACACACATTTTATACATTTTCATTTTATTTTGAAACTGATACTGTAGTCACAAAAATTTCAAAAATTAGTTAGCTAAAGGTAACAATCATTGAAAGTTACATAATTTTATAAAGACAAATATTGATGTCTCAAGCCTATTTAATCTAGACTTAAGATTTTTAAGATATTTTTATATTATAATATGGAATGGGACCATTCCTGTTGACAATATGTTCTAAAAATGTACTCAACATTAAAAAAAGTCACATACAATTAGAGATGCTACCTCATCCCATTGTTTCAGCCTCATTAATCACTATCTTCCTCCGCATCTTTATTTTCCTATCTAAACATGACTGCAGTGGGGAAATAAAGACAAGTGTCCGAGTTAGGAGTAGTGAAGATGGTGAGAAGTGCTATGATTCTTCTGGGTTGGGGTAACGCTAAGCAGATAGGCTTAAATAGATCTTAATATCATAAAGACATTCAGCTTTATCTTTGAGAGAATGTCATATTAAATATACACACTGTCAAAACTACACCATCACCCGTCTACCTCAGTTCTGGGTGTAATTATTACCTTCCTACAATCTTACATAAGTGTTTTCCCAATAAAATTTGCTCTTTGTTGATCTCTTGGGTTCACAGAAATTCCATAACCACTAATGGCCAAGTAGTAGGTCACAGGAGCTTCTCAGCATAATACTTCAGTTACACCATAAATGATTTAGTTTTTGTTTTTCTTTATTTCTTTTTGTATTCCTGATCAACGTCCCTGAATTTCTTTTGTTGCTCCAATGAATCAGATATTTAAGCTAAGATTTACACAAAATTTTAGATGATACTTAGCAGCAGAATACCTTTTGTAACTCTAGTCAGTAATCAAGAAAAAAAAATGCTATTAACTGTGCTTTGCTGTTATAATCCTTCATGTTTTCTCTTTCAGTAGGACATAAAATGCTATAAAAATAAGATCTTACATAAAGTGATCACTGAGGTATGCATATTTGTTTCCTATGCCTCTGTCAAAAATTGGCACAAATTTAGTGGCTTATAAGAACACAGATTTATTATTTTACAGTTCTGAAGGTCAGAAGTACAAAATATATCTCACTGGGCTAATATCAAGTGCTGGCCGGGCTGCTTTCCTTTCTGAAGATGTTACAGACGAATCCATATTCTTGCCTTTTCCAGTGTGCATTCCTTGGGTCATTGCCCCTTCCTCCGTCTTCAGAGTCAGCCATGACCACTTGAATATTTGTCATGCAGCATCTTTCTCACTCTTCTCATCTTCTGTCCACCTATATCTCTTTGGCAAGAACATAGAATGAGAATCCCGCCTAGTTTCAAAGGTAGTTAGAAAACTCAACTCTTTTTTCCAAAAGGGCTAGCTTATGAATATTTAGTAGGCAATTAGCAGTCACTGCCACAGAACAGATGTGAAATAGGGGTACAAAACTGAAAGTTTGGTCAAAACTCTTAATAAGAACCTTTTGAACCTTAGATCCCACCTGTTATCTTATATAAAATATAATAGCCCTTCCCCCACTGTGATAGAATTTGAAAGGTTTATTTTATGAAGAGTTTGAAAAGTAGATTTTCTATAATGTAGACACCAGTCAGAACTAAGAACTGCTATGTGCCATGGCACTGGAAACAGTAGGATTACGTGACAGGATTAATCAAATGGTAAGACACCCAGGCCTTACTCCAACTCAGAGGACTCCTCTAGGAGAACTGTCCAGCCTATATACAAAACCTACAGGTGTTAACAGTGGAGTTTGCTCCCCAAAGAGATGGTCTTTTGCCCAACCAATCATCCTGTAGTGAGATCCAACGATTAATAAACCCCAAGCAAGTACCCAGAGAATAAAATGTAGTTTTAGTTCTTAATATTATCTGCCAGCCAAGGATCACTAGACCTTAAAGGAAAACCTCTAGTAAGAAGCAGAAACAAACAGACAAAATTCTCAGACAAAAATAAGACAATAAGAGGCACAGAGGAACAGTTTATAAGCTAACCATCGTGTGCAGTTGAGTCGATTCTGACTCACAATGATCCTATAGTATGCTTAAAATTATAAGAAAAGATATCGCATCCATCAAATATGAACAGAATATGATATATATATACATTTAATATATATGAACATATATAATATATATAAATATTATCTATTCACATCACATATATATATTATATATACCCCATTATTTTTGTATTGGTAGAAATTCTGTGAAAATTGATCCTCCACCTTTTTTTCCATAACCCCCACATAGCACTGTAAGTGTCTTGTATCCAACTTATCCAATACTCAATGTAACTATTTTGTCAAAACTGTATTCACCGTCTTCAACATCATCTGATTGGACAATTCAAATAAAATTGAATTCCTTTGGGAAAGGTGAAGGAAATTATGGATGGGAATATTGGAACCTAACCTTCTGAATGAAAATAAATAGAATTCTGAACAAAATATATTTTTAAAATCTTTAAAGGAAAATGAGCTGACAAGATATTAAGGAATTGTCAGGTCAAAATTTGGGTGAACAAGAATTTAGAAATACATACAAAGTACAGAATCTGCATTTCCCAGTGGCATTTCCAGAATCTTCCAACTTGAGCTTTTGTTTTGATAGACTCATAGACCCGAACAACGAGTTTGAAAGACCAGGGTCTACCTGAAGTGGAGAATGTAACAGGAAACCCATACCTACATCAAAAACCTGGGCTCCCAAAAAGGGACACTTTCAGTTTAAAGGTGAAATATAGACCTATTCAATCCCGTCTCCATTTTCAGGACACTGCAAATAATGTTTCCTTGATACTGAGTATGTGTGGAGAGGAAAGGGATACTAACATATTGTTTAATTATTATTGGTTAAAGAAAAAAATCATAACGGAAATTAGAAAATATCTTGAACTACTTGAAAATAAAAATAGTACATGTTATGTGTGTGGAACACATATAGGTATCTGACAGTTCACAGTCAGAAGAAAGACTGATGTTTAAAAAAAAAAATTTTTTTTTGATGTTTAGTTCAGCATAAATCTCAAGAAGTTCGAAAAAGAACACCGAGATAAACCAAAAGTTAGAAAATGACAAAAATGAGAGACGTCAATAACATTGAAATCAATAAAGTCTAAGCTGATCTTTTGAAAACATCAATAAAATTAACAAATATCTGGCAAGACTGATTAATAAAAAAATAAACAAGATCACTTAAAATCAATACCCATAACCCATTGCCGTCAATCAATATCAATCATAAAAGTGTGATTTTAACCACAATGGTGCAGACACTAGAGAGATAAATAGAAATCATAATGTGGAAAAATTTAATGTCAATATATTTAAAAAATGTATGGGCAAATGGAAAAATTCCTAGGAGGAAAATTCTAACTTTCTAAAATGAGTTGAAAAAGAAATAGAAATAGTTCTACAAACATTAAAGAATTTGAATCATAGTCAAAATTCGTCCCAGGAGGAAATATTCAGGATTATCTAACCTCATAGTTGTGTTTTACCAAACAGTGAGAGAATTAATTTATTATATTTTACATAAAATTATTATAGAAAATATAAAAATAGATAATATCCCCCAGGTCATGTTATGTGGCAATGATACTTTAGTATCTAAACCTAATAGACAGATGGGTAAGAAACTGGGTTGGGTTTCATGAAAGAGGACGTCCAAATGCCCATAACAAATGAAGATTTTTCTCAATTTATTTAATGCTTATAGAATTTTAAAACCACAATGAGGTGCCATTAAAACAGATTAGGCTTTGTCAAAAATTTTTACTGGAAAAAATATAAAATTGGTAGCACCAGTGACAGGAATTACCTCAGAATATAATAACAGTGTGATGAAGAAGGGAAAGAGATAGGAATGGATGAAGGTATAAATTAATTTTGATTAAAGAGCTGCTTTTTTTTTTCCAAACAAGATTTTACTTTAAAATTATTTTTTTGGTTTTGTTTTAATGAGCATTCCAGTGACACTTCACGCTTCCACAGTCTGTCTTACTGTCCTTACCATCCCTTTCAGTTACCTTTAGCTGCTACACATTTAAACGATTTTCATTAATACTCAACTTCTTGGTCATTGCAAGTTTTGCTTTTGGAAAAACTGAAGTGTATGTTCAAATCTATCAGATAGGTGATCTTTTTAAGAAAAAGTATTATTTATTTTGTTTTATTTTAACTAAGTTTATGTAAAACATGCGGCAAGACAGCTGTGTTACCAACTCCCTTTTCCTGAAAGCCTGGGTAAAAGTAGAAAATTTTGGTTAGTGCAGTTTGTGGCAGGGGCAAACCCAGCAAGGACACTTTTAGAATAAAGCTATACTGCTAAGTGGAGATAGAAAGGTTAAACTTGGCAATTTAGCATCTGATTACTGTATGGGTAAACTCCCTGGATTTGGATCACGGTAAAAAAAAAAAATTAGCATCTGATTACTGTATGGGTAAACTCCCTGGATTTGGATCACGGTAGGAGCTGATTATTTTCCCTCCTATCACCCACACGCAAAATCTGAACCCATCTCAAATACATTATGCCCCAAAGTTACATTTAATTAGATGACTATTATGCCTAATGCCAGACACTAGGGGTGAGGTGAGGGAAAAGGAGAAATTGAAAAGGGCAGAGGTTAATGATTACTCTAGAAATAGACAACGGGGGAGGGGTCACTGTAGTGTAGATCCATAGCCTAGATTAAAAATTATTTTGCCACTGACTTGTTTAAAGTGAGCTGAAGAAAAGAGAGAGGCTACTCTCAAATCAAAGAGCCCTGGTTGTGCAGTGGTAAAGCACTTGGCTGCTTTCATTTCAATCTGAACCCACCAGCTCCTCTGGGAGAAAGATGTGGCATCTGGTTTCTTAAAGATTTCAGCCTAGGAAATATTATGGAGCAGTTCCACTCTGCCCTATAGGGTCACTATGAGTCTGAATGGACTTTACAGCAACCTCGTTTGGTTTTGGATCGGGTACTTTCAAATTCCACTCATTGACATTAAGTAGGTTAGACTAGAAACCTTAAACCAGAAGTAGAGTCTATTTGCGTACTCTGATTAGGAGTGACTTGTTAACAGTAAGAACTTTACCATCCACTCCTTCTACAATTAAAGGCACAGAATCTACACATATAAACCAGTTCTTACTTTCTTACTACAATGCATTTACCATTAATTCAGGTTGAATTTTACTTAGAATGTCTAAATAATAGGAGAGCTCTCTCCATAAGAAGATTGACTACTGGAGTGGATTAAAAGCTTTCAGAGAAATCCTCTTCTCATTTATATTAGAGCGGGAGAATTTGATTTTCCTTCCGATGGAAATTGCTGTTTTATCCGGTTTGTGTTTCTAAAGGGCATCTTAAAATATCATTGATTTTATGCCATTCAAATTTTATGAAACATTTATCCAGCTTAATTTTACAGCTCACTTCCTGATGTTCTGAACATTATATTTCATTTCAAATTGTAACAAAAGTTCTTTTAGCAAAATTTTATTATTAGATAATATTTTATACAGTTATGCTGTGCGTGTATTAATTTTCTTTTTTCCTTTTTTAAAATATCCCTGTTTAGAAACTGATTTCATAAAAGTAAAAGTTACTATATATGTTTCATCTTCTTCAGAATTCTTTTTTTTTTTTTCATTATTTGGAAACTTTAAATATTCTAAAATCAAATAATCTTAATATTTATCTCATTTTTGTACTCAGATTGTCTTCCCCAGACTTTCATACTTCAGAAAGAAATAAAAGTTTGAACATAGTATCAAGACACAGGACTTCAGTGAATTTGAACATGGAGACAACTCAGAAGTAAACTGAGCAGATTCTAAATACCCATAAAATGGACATGAAGAAAAAAAAAGTTACATCTTTTCACTGCCTTCTGTGTTCCAAGCATTTTTTATAATGTGCTGTGATATTCTGTAATAATAGCAAAGATTATTATTTTTTTTAATTGAGAGTTCTGTCATTGAGAACTAGAGGAATGTAAGCACAGTTGAGATGCTGGAAGACCTATGAGAAGAAGCCCCACCCTTCACATCCCAAGGCCCTAGTCCAGAAGAAAGAGGCCAGTACATTCTAAACCCCTCCAGAAAGCTTTGCTGCACTTGGGAAGAGCCTAGAGCAAATGAGCAGACTGGGGAGCTCAAGCCTGAAAGTGAGCATTAGCTGTGCTTCCCTTGTTTCTATCCAGTTTCCCAGTTTATTTACCTACTTTTCTTTTGTTTTTTGAAGGGGTCACCTGGTATTCCTGGTACAGTTTCAAATTTTTATTTACTGGGAGAATAATTTTTTCATTTATACTGTATGAAAAAGGATGGGTCTTGTCAGGGACTAATTAACAGTATGTACGAGCTTACAGTAATTGTGTTTATTTACTAACCTGTAGTGAACAATTTCACATGGGTTGCACCATGTCTTTGATGTGGCGAAAACCAGGTGAAACTGTGTGCTACGGATTAGTAAGCACACTAAAGCTCCTGCTTACCTTGCTTATTGGGTAATCCATCCCTGGTTGATGAATAAATAGCAAATTATTTTAAGCAAGTGTTGACCTTGATTAAAGCTGTTCTTCTAAGTGTAGTCCACCTTACTTGAGTGTATTGTAGAGTAGCAACCCCTGTGCAGTTCCTAACATGATCATTCCTTTAGATTTCTGCCCCAGTGAGTACAGAAGGCAGCATGTGCAACAGTAGAACGTGATTTGCATCAGTTCTTCAACTCTGCTACAATTTAGTCTCCAGGAATATTGACTGTCTCACCATCTCAGAGACTGTACAATGGTTCTACCCTGATGGGCTGTTCTGCACAGAACCCTCAGCGAAGAAAATGGCTCACACAGTAAGTTGCATTTTCTAATGATAGAAAATGTTTGGCTTGATGCTATGCACTAGTGGATACTCTACACCTGATCATTAAGTGATAGGTGACAATGGGGTCCAACCTTCCCATTATGAAATGAGAATGATCTGATCCACAAAGTAATAGATAAAGCATTTCTAGCAGCATTTCTTCATCAAGGACATCTGGTCTGTATAGACCCTGGGTAAGCATATGCCAAAGTCCAAGAAAATTACATGAGTGGTTTGCTTACATTTACCAAATGCCTGTATCTGTCATTCTGTCATCTTTACCTCAATCCACAGTTATGGCCTCTTGGGAAGGTGATTGTTTACAATGCAATGTGATCTATACAACAGTGCACAAAAGTCTCTGTTGGCAGATGTTATGGATTTAATTGTGTCCTTCAAAAATAAGTGTCGACTTGGCTAGGTCATGAAGTATTATGTGATTGTCCACCATTTTGTCATCTCATGTAATTTTCCTATGTGTTGTAAATCTTACCTCTATGATATTAATGAGGCAGGATTAGAGGCAGTTATGCTAATGAGGCAGGACTCAATCTACAAGATTGGGTTGTGTTTTAAGTCAATCTCTTTTGAGATATAAAAGAGAGAAGAAAGCAGAAAGGCATGGGAACATCATACCACCAAGAAAGTAGTGCTGGGAGCAGAGTGCTTGCTTTGGACCTAGGGTCCCTGTACTCCTAGACCAGGAGAAGATTGATGACAAAGACCTTCCCCCAGAGCTGACAGAGAGAGAAAGCCTTCCCCTGGAGCTGGCAACCTGAACTCAGACTTCTAGCCTCCGAGACTGTGAGAGAATAAATTTATCTTTGTTAAAGCCATCCACATGTGGTATTTCTGTTATAGCAGCACTAAATAACTGAGACAGCAGATCAGATGTTCTGTTGAGCTTGTGGCAAGTCTAGACAGGAAAATAATAGAAAAGACCACTACAGTTTTGAAGTGTTTGAAGTCTTCAGCAGGTAAAATGTAGCAAGTGGCCAAGCACAAAAGGAACTCCCCTTCGTGGAAGCCAACCTGGCTATTACCAGTAATGACACTCAATATGCTATAAGCAACAACAAAAAATGATACCTACCTTAATTTTAAAATAAAATAAAAAAGATTCTCATGCCTTGGAAGAATAGATTAGATGCTCAATTAGCAGCATGGGTGGATCTTAAGAAAACACTTACTGAAAGAAATATAACAACACAAAATTTACAGAAACAACAAAATATGCACACAAAATAATGATTCCCATCTTGAAAGAAATATTGTATTAAAACAGTATATAAAAATGGTGAATTAGAATTTATATAATGAAGCATAATGTTGTCTTGAATTAAACCCTTGAATTTTTTTTTATTGCAGCTTGTGCAACCCTAACCAGTACAAGTTTTTATATTTTTGTTGAGTTTCATGATAAAATAAAAAACACAGTTGTAGGCAGTCTCAAAAAAAGAAAAAGGGAGGTAAGGACAAAGATGAAATAAAGAAACTTTAACAAAAGATAGACAAATGAAGGGCTTAGTGAAATTCAGGGTCAATTTTGGTTTTTAATTTATAAAAAAATAATAGAAATAAATTCTATGTATCAAATATGACTAACCACAAAGAAAATTCTGTCCAAGTACGCAAGAAAGTATGTAAGAAGTAAAAGATTCAATAAATCTTTGTTAAGGAAATTAATCTGAGATGTTTCTTTTTAGCCACAATCAAGGTATTAGGAAAATATAAGTTGATATGTTTCTATCTCTGCCTTTGTATTCTAGTTCTATCAAATTTGTTGGTGTTAGGTGCCATGGTATGAGTTCCAACTCATAGCAACTCTATATACAACAGAAAGAAGCACTGCCCCGTCCTGCATCATCCTCATAATCATTGGTATGTTTGAGTTCATTTTTTGCAGCCACTGTGTCATTGCATCTCATTGAGGATCTTTCACTTTTTTGCAGACCCTCTACTTTACCAATCAAGACAATGTCCTTTTCCACGGACTGGTCCTCCAGTCAAATTTTGTGGTGCTCAAATCAAAAATTAAAGGAAACTATAATTTGTTAGCACATTTCAACTGTCAGCTCTATTATATCTACAGTTCCACATGATCACTCCGATGAGATGGTATTATATAAAAACATAACCAAAAAGGAATAAAATGATAAATGCAATAGTAAAATGAGACACTAACTCAACTTCAGCTATTCAATACTAAATTACTTTGTATGCAAATCTCAGGTGTCTAATTAAGGTTTTTTTTTTCTTCTTTTTTCATATTTTGCTACATTTTGAATATTTTTTTTTGACTGGCTTTATTGACTTGTCTTTTAGTTTATTGATTCTTTCCTCTGCTATTTCTTGTCTGTTGTTTGAACTATGAATGAATGTTTCATTTATTATATCATAATTTTCTAGCATTTCTTTTTTTAAACAATCTTTCTGCTAAAGTTACCTATATGTTCCTGCATGCTGTCTGTATTTTCCATTGTCTCCTAGAACACATTTTAATAGTCGTTATAAACTCTTTGACATGTAATTCCAAATTCACAGTTGTATTTTTTTCTATTGACATTTTCACTCTCGCCCATGGGCTTATTTTCTTTTCTGCATTTCTCATATTTTATTTTTATTTTATGCCATGCATTGTGTGTGACAGAAGAGTAGCAAACTGAAACCAAACCTGTTGCCATCAAGTTGATTCTGACTCATGGCGACTCCGGCTCATGGTGAATCCATGTGTTAACAAGTAGAACTGATCTCCATAGGGTTTTCTTGGCTGTAATCTTTACAAAAGAAGATTTCCAGGCCCGTCTTTCATGGCACAACTATTGGGTTCAAACCACCAACCTTTTGGTTAGTAGCTGAGTGCAAACCGCTTGCACCACTGGGGGACCTAAACAACAGTAAATGTGGAAGTAAATGACATATATCCCTGGAATATATTACACAATGGGCCACTCTAGCTGGGTCACTCTACTCTGTAGTTCAGAAGTGTCTAGACTTTGTTGCAGTTTTAGTTAGATTCAGTTAAACAGTAGCTTCAAATGTTTTGAGTTTTAGATAATTTCTCTTCAGCCGAGCTTGGAATCTGAGCACTGATGAGGCTCTGGAAAGCTTTTTATACTTTAGTACCCACGCACCAGCTTTCCTAACCTTGGGGCATTTATTTTTCATTTTACAGTTTGGGTTTTATAATTCGTGTTCTTTTTTGCTCTGCAAACCTGCTTCTGCCATTCTGTGCTTCAGGGATCACTCCTCACCTGACTGCCTTGACTGCAGCTTTTAGAGAACTATTCGTAGTGAACTTAGTGAAGATCCAGAATGTCTTGCAGGCATTTGAGCAATTTTCTCTTGGTCCAGCCATTGGAGATCCACTGCAGTAGGGGTGGGGAAGTACTGATATGCTTTAGAGAGTCTCTTAGCTCTTCAGCAAGCCACTGGTTTGCACTTAAGGAAACTATAACTAGTTGCCATTGAGTTGATTCTGACTTGAACCCCCAACTTTTCAGTTAGCAGCTGAGTGATTTAATCATTTGCACCCAGAAACTCCATACTTAGCGAGGGCCCTGTGCAAACCAGGGGGATCTCTCTCAGCTCTTCTGGTCTGCTACCAGTCTTTGGTTTTCTATACCAGTACACTTATTGTAAGCCCACGGGAAGGTGTTGGTAGATGAAAGACAACTCACTCTGGGGCTGAGACTGTACAGGATACTAATTTTTCATTTCAGCACTCATGTTAACTTCAAAAGTTCATTAGAAGTTCAGCATATTTCTCATTATCTCCCTTTGTGGTGGGGTCTCCCTCCTATAATTCTACCGAGATAAGGTTTCCTCCTTCTTAGGAAACAGTTATATGTGATGTCTTTGAATCTTCAGCATTATCATGGTTTTAAAAACCATGATTTTGTAGCTTATTCTGCTTTTTTCTATCTGAAATGGAAAGAAAACAAACAAATAAATATCACTTTCGACTCGAATCTGATTTATAGCAACACTAAAGGACAGAGTACAACTGCCGCATAGAGCTTCCAAGTAGTGGCTGGTGGATTTGAACTTCAAACCTGTTGGTTAGCAGCTGCAGCTCACCGTAACACTTAACCACTGTGCCACCAGAGCTCCATCCTAAATGGAAGTGGAAGTACATATAATGCAATTTAAAGGTTTCCTTATTTCTCATTCATTTTTATTTTAAAGAAATTGAAAAACATACACCAGAATTTTTTTTTCTATAAGAATTTTGCTGAATTAGATGATCTCATATATTAAGTTAGTTAATAGGCTATAAAAATAAAACTAGTAATTTCCCAAGTATAGCTAAACCATATGAATTTGTCAATTTCAACATTTAACCTATTCAATAATAAGCCTCAAAACTGAGCTTTATTTCATATATTCCTTTGTATTTTACTTAAAAGCGGCTACTATTTTGTGAAATATCTGAAAGTATCTTTGCTCATGATCAGAGAAAATGTTAATATTTCTAGATAACTGCATTTGAGACCTCTTATCACCATGCAGATTGCAATTATACCATAAAGTGAATATTTAAAGTGAAAATTACTAATGTCTTTAGATCTATGTAACCATTTTTTTTTTTTTTAATTTGGGACAAGTACACTCCTTCCTAAAATTAATATTAAAACTGTAATTTTATTCCTATCAATATATGTGCCAAGAATCACATGTATTTTTCATCTTTCCCTAGTCCCTAATGTATTAATTAGAACATACACTGTAATTTAAAGAAAATGGTAATAATCACCATAATTCCTCAGGGTCCAATCACGTTTAACAACATCCTTTTAAGCTTTTCAGGGGAATGTCAGTCTTATGTTTGATAAAATATATTGCAATCTACATATCACTCTCCAGAATAACATAAAGAAGAGACCTCTCACCTTAGGGAGCAGTTTAAAGGAATCTTAAATCACACCAATTGACTTCAGTATTCCCCAGAACATTGTGTCTATTCATATGCAGAATCAGATTCATTCAAAGTGTCAGGCAGTCCCTTTAAAGTGAGTTTAAACTAGTTTTTTAATTGAGGTGGGGAGAATATCAAGGACAGGAAGCTACTCTTGTGTCACATCACCCTGTCATTTGGGTAGAATATATCTGCTTAGATGGAATTGTCATTAACCCCCCAGATACATTACAGCACTGTTCATTCTGGTGCTCCAACAACTCATGAAAGGCAAAATTCCCTGGAAAACACAGCTGCCAACCTTAAATGGAAAATGACAAAAAGACTGTCTTTGGTAATCAGCCTTCCCAGTGTTATCACTTAGAACCACTGCTTCAGTGTAGAATTCATCAAATTTCAACTTTTTTTTTTTTTTTCCTAACTGAAGAAGCCTGAAAGAGCACAGGAATAACTGAACATTAACCTCGAAAGCTGAAACCTAAAAAGAGAAAGGGAAAATTATTTAGGAAAGGTTTACCTTCCTAGTAGCTAAATTTCCTGTAAAAATTATATATCATGGCAGATAATGTTCATAAAAATTATACATACCACTTAAAGTTTGAGAAAATAACAGAGAAAAGTGTTCAAGAGTAAAAATTAAAAATTATATCGATCTTCATTTGGAAACTAATACCACTGTTTATGTTTTATTTTCCTTCAATTGTTGTCTAAGTGCAAATTTGGAATTAATGTGATTATACATATTTTGTATAATTCTTCACTCATGAGCACTTTTCCATGCCATTAATTTTATTTTCATTAAGAGTTTTAGTGGTGGCATGCTATTTATTTGTTTGATTACACATTACTTTATTCTATTTTTGGATAACTAAATTATTCCAATTTGTGGATTTTTATATACAATAATAGTATATATTTCATAAATACAGTTCACATAAAAGGACTGTCCAATAAAGGCTTTCATTGTACCTTTAAGTCTTTCTTTAGGAAACACTTGTACATGTACATATAAACACTCGTACTTGTACATATAAAAATATCCAAAGGATATGAATATTTTTAGCATGTTTATTACCTATTGTACAAATACATTTCTGGAGAGATTATATCAATCTATAATTTGATGCAATATGAGTGTCCAACACATGATACTCTTATCATTTTTCTTATCACTTGTTAATACTTTGCTAGAATCAAAAACCAAACCTGCTGCTATCGAGCCAACTCCGATGCGTAGCGACCTTATAGGGCAGAGTAGAACTGCCCCATAGAGTTTCCAAGGAGTGCCTGGAGGATTCAAACTGCTGACCTTTTGGTTAGCAGCCATAGCACTTAACCATTCTGCCACCAGAGTTTCCACTTTGCTATAGTTTGATTTAAAAAATATAAGATTTCTCATAGGTGCATTTTTTTAAATTATTTTTTAAGATGTTTAATGACTTAGTTTAATTTCCTAATATGACTTGGTGTACTATTTCCAAGTGCACCAAGTGCCCCTGAGCTGTCCAAAGAAGCAACAATAGCACAACACTGCAGTCTTAAACTTCTAAGCTCTTCCCTCCTAAATCATTAAAAACCCTGTTGGCTCAGTATTCTAATTTTTATGCCTTTGGTCTTTAATGGATTACAGCTGGTTGATGTGATAAGTGAGTGTATGCTTATGGGATAAAGAATTTTGCAAGTGCACCCTTGCAATCCAAAAAGGGCCATGAACCATAAGGAAGGCATTCTGGCTCCTCTGTCAGAAGAGCCAGGTGTGTGTCCCACCTATCCCTGAATGTCTTCCGGCTTTGGGTTTCCCCTTATCACATGAATCTCAGTTTCCCTTTACAGTAAATGGTTATAATATCTGGTCTACCTATGTCAGATGAAAATTACAGCAACTAGTTAAGACTCAGATGTAACAGTTTTTATAAAGTAAAAAACTACAAATACATTATATTTTAGTTATGGGCCTCTCTTTTGCGTGCTGTATAACTGCATACCTCTATACAACCTACAAATGGGTGATTCCAATAGGTATTAATTTAGGCCTTTAGAGAAATCATTTTTGGGTGATACTCCCCTCAGATCAAGTTATTGAAACAGCTGCCACGTTCAGAGCCAGTCATGGGATTAGGACAATATAAAAGTTAAAAACAGAAAATAGCCATCTTTTTAAGAAAAGAAAAAAAAAAAAAAAAACAGTTATCTAGACGAATGTATTTGGGAAACTAGAGGGATGATTTTGCAAAAAATATGTTTTATGTAATTAATCTTGTTTTGCTGAACCCACTTCCTTTTAACAGGCTTCTTTCTCAGAAAATAGTTGAGAAATATTTGCATGTTTTTGAAAGCTACAGAGCAAGGTCAAAACATTTTACTTTGACAGTCAATATGAACAACAAAACAAAAACAATCAAAAAACCCACTTCTGGTAAACGGATTGCTGTTCTCCCTGATGCATGGCAAACAAAACAGCTGATGGGGAAATACTGATTCTTCAGCTTTCCAAAACTAAATTATAAATTAGGAAATGTGTGTGTGTACACATATTTCCACATTTAAAATTGCTGTTTGTCATTCTTGTTTGTTTGCTTTTTGTTGTTATTTATTTACTTTTTTGGTTAGTTTGTTATGTTATTTATATATTCTCTTTATGATCTGAACTTTTCCATCAGATTAGTAAGTCTTTTGAATATTTCCTAAATGTATTCCTCTGATCCTATCATTGTGATTGGAAGCCAGGGAATTATCAGAATGCCACAGCTGAGAAGCACAGTTGATGAGGGTTAATTTTTATCTTTTAAATTTTGTGTACCTAGACCTAAAGTTGTTTCACACAACTTCTGCCTCGTTCCCCTTCATTACTCTCCCCTCCTCCCATTACAGAATGGAGAACTTTCTTATTTCCAGAATTTTATGCTACTCTCTTGCATTCGAAAGGAAGAGGATTCTTCAGTTCTTCCCTGCCCTCTGGTGTTGGTGGTCTCATGAGATAACTACAAGGAATATCAAGCTATGAAAAGTTTAACTCTGAGGTTGGCTCTTCCTACGTTAGCCTGTAGCTGATCAGGCGTAAGTCCTTAAACTTAAAACTGTAAATATTGAGTAGACCTCACTGAGTATTCCACATCAGTGAAACCCAGGTAGCATAGTGGTTAAGAGCTACAGCTGCTAACCAGAAGGCCAGCAGTTTAAATTCACCAGGCACTCCTTGGAAACCCTACGGGGCAATTCTACCCCGTCCTGTAGGATTGCTATGAGTTGGACTCCACAACAACGGGTTTATGGAACTGGCCAAATTTCTCTTGTGGCAGAATTTCTTTCTGAGTTGTTGAGTTACTTTTAAATATAGTTATCTTTTTAAAAAGATGTCCTTGAATCTACAGGCACTCCTTGGAAACCCTATGGGGAAGTTCTACACTGTCCTATAGCACCTCTATGAGTCAGAATTGACTCAGCAGCAACGGGTTTTGTTTTATTGGTACCAGAAATATTGGAGAAAATCTGACTTGAATTGCAGAAAACTGCGCTCATCTAATCTATCTATATTCAGCGTTTATGCTGAAACCGTGTTATATTATTAACTGCAGCATTTGTACATGATATGTAAAAGCATCTTTCTTGCAGAAATTCAATATTATCTCAGCTTTCCTGTTAATACTATCTGTGATACATCCTTAATAAATCACATAGCACTATTTTACGTCAATAATTATGTTTATTGAATAAGAAATCATTATTGGACTCAGCTTTCATTAAAATTGCATTTATCTTTTTGAAGGAGTGATACAAAATGAATAATTTCAGAGTCATTGTTAAATGAAATTATTTTTGATCACATAATAATTGCATTAACTAATTATTACTTTTAAAGACTAAGTGGACTGAAATAAAACACAATGTTTAAATCAGGAGAATTTGTTGGTTTAGTTGAATTGATGGTGGAATATTTTTAAAGATGAAACAATTAAAATTCAGAGAATGATGCACCGTCTATTTTACTCACCCAGTTATCTGAATACACTTTCAACTTTTTTTTTAATTTAAATGCAATTCCATAGTTATTTTCTATTTACCTGAATGACTTACAGAGAATTAATTGACATGGTATTTTTAGTAGAATTATATTGCTTTATTTTTTACACAATTATTATTTTGTCTTCAATTTTTTTAAGCTTTGCTTAGGCTTTAAAGAATACCAGATGTTTTAAGACAATTTGATCATCCATTACAGGCTTCTCATATAAACCAAATTCCTAAAATGTATAGATAAGATTAAAAAAAAAAAAAAAAAAACTGTGTGAATACATAGATAATGCTAGAATGAAACCAGAAAATATGAAGCATCTTGAAAAGATAAAAATCAGATGGATCCTATAGAAGAATATGAAAATCAAATTTTATTCTGGATAGTCCTGTTGCAAAAGCCAGGTGGTCACAAGGGCCAAAATGTGGTCACAGGTCTTTGCACATTTCATTTTAATACTTTACTTTGTCTTCTAGAGCCACTCTTCGAAATCTTCTGTTCATCTCTTTTACTTCCATTTGCTTTAGCTGCTCTAGGTTCAAGGGCAAATTTCAGAGTCTCTGCTAACATCCATTTTGGTCTTTGTTTCTGTTTTTTAACAGCCTTTTGCTTTCTTCATGTATGATGTCATTGATGTCATCCTACAACTTGTCTGGTCTTCTAAACTGATGATATGGAACTTCTCCATCGTCTCTTTCCACAGATACAGTCGATTTGATTCCTCTGTATTCCACCCAGTGAAGTTCATGTGTATAGTTCCTATTTATGTTGGTGTAAAAGGTATTTGCAAGAAGTTGTTGGTCTTGAAAAACTCTATCCTTGATCTTCATTATAGTTTCTATAACCAAGGCCATATTTTCCAACTACAGATCCTTCTTCTTTATTTCCAACTTATGCATTCCAATCACCACTAATTATCAATGCATCTTGATTGCATGTTTGATTTGTTTCACACTGTGGAGAAGTTGGTAAAAATTTTCAACAGTAAAAATCTTGTACAAAGTGTCACTATTATATTCACATAAGAAAGTATGCATTTTTCTCTTGTTTTCTTTAGGGGAGTTAATGTTTCTTTACTTACTAGTTAAAACATAATTAAACATTTCAAAGTGTACTGTATAATGAAATACATTTTTTTTTTTTTGCATTAAAAAATGGCTTATCAAGTAGTTTCTCTTGTATTTACCTTTTGGAAAGCAATCATTGGCATGTTTTAGATTTTTATCATTTGGATCACATATGCTGTTCCTACCTGAATAGACCTAAGTATGATTGCACCAACTCTACCATCACAATTTCGTTTCATAAAGGCTTCCTTGCTTTGTAAAGTTGCTTGAGGCTTTTTACATTGAAGGGATAATTTTTTCAAAAGAGGGAACCTGCCACAGCCTTTAACACATTAGCAAATGCAGTGGCAGTCTTCCAATTTCTTAAATAGCATAATTTAACTGCAATACAGTAGTAACATGAAATTGCTGCAATAAAAAGGGGACTGATAAACTGTGAGTAAATATATGGATAAAAATGAAATATATTTGTAAGCAAAACAATCTGCTTAAGCACTGTAGGCTAGCCAATGTTGTTTCAATGATAAAGAGGTAATTATACATATCTCAATGGCAAGTGGAAGTAGGATATTAATATAAATTTTTTCTAATGTCTTGTTTCCTGCTCTAATCACTTTAAGAATCTTAGAAGATAGAGGAGTTACATTTACTTTTAAATATCATTAAATTTTCTATATGGGTTAACAGTTTAACATACAAAGTTGAGAACCAATTAACACCCCATAACTGAATGAAATTACCAAACTAGAACAAGCACTCCTCATTGAATGCGTATACACTTGAGAATTAGAAGTGCTTAAAGGCATAAAGTGAATGTAGATGTTTAAAGCATCACTCTACATCTATAATAGACTGAATATGATCAATTCAATACTCTCTTCTTACCAAATGTAATGTTACTATGAAGACTTACTTTTCTTAAAGAAAAAAATAATGAAGTATCATATTTAAGACCATGTGGCCACTGGTAAAAAGAAATAATTGTAAAGCAATTATCTAAGCAATATTAACACTCAAAAATTGAGGAAGAGTGTGGTGGATTAGTTTACTTCCGTGTGTGGCCTTTCTAGCCATGGTCTTGTAACTCCCACTCAGGTGATTGGGTGGGACTGTATCATAGGGTAATTGTGGCCTACCAAGTGTGTCTTAGTCATCTAGTGCAGCTATAACAGAAACTCCACAAGTGGATGGCTTTAACATAGAGAAATTTACTTTCTCACAGCCTAATAGGCTAGAAGTCCAAATTAGGGTGTCAGCTTCAAGGGTAGGCTTCCTCTGTCAGCTCTGGAGGAAGGTCGTTGTTGTCAATCTTCCTGGACTAGGAGCTTCTCCATGCAGGAACCCCAGGTCAAAAGGGCATGCTCTGCTCTGGTGTTTCTTTCTTAGTGGTATGAAGTCCCCAACTCTGTGCTTGCTTCCCTTTCTTTTTATCTCTTGTGAGATAAAAGGTGGTGCAGACCACACCCCAGGGAAATCCCTTTGCATTGGATCAGGGATGTGACATGAGCAAGGGTGTTAACGTTCCACCCTAATCCTCTTTAACTACAGGCAGAGGTTATGATTTATAACACATAGGAAAATACAAAATGGAGGAAAACCACACACACAATACTGAGAATCATGGCCTAGCCAAGATGACATATATTTTTAGGGGACACAATTCAATCCATGACACAAGCAAATTGATCAATTTTGCCTTAAAAGAGAGCCAATTCGAGAGCAGAGAAGAGGAGTCCACCACCGCCAAGGAAGGAGCGACCAACAGGAGTGACCTAACAGCACAGGTCTGGTAGCAGGAGATGGCACAGTGGGCTTCCTGGACCGTGGAGAGAGAAAGCTGAGTGTCTTTGGGCGGAGACTGAAGGCCAGGGAGAGGCGTGCCTGTGAGCACAGCTGGGAAGAGGCTATCGTGATGGAAGAATTGTATCTTGAGTGCCCCTGAGCTCGAATTGTAACTGTTGCTTCCCTAATAAACCCCATAATTGTATGGTCTGTGAGTTCTGTGTGGCCATTGCAATGAATTATCGAACCCAGTACAGAGTGCTGGGGAGGGATGGTTGGTGTCAGAATTGGTAAAGATGGCAAAGAAAGGAGACATGTCTGACCCTCACTTCATAGGAATCAGCCTTGGGCTATTGATCTTGATTCTCCTTCACCTTGTGAAGTTGGAGGAGGTCAGACTCCACCCCCAAGCCATTTTTACAAAGAGTTACGTGCATTACTCACATAAATTCTCTTTTCATCTCTGTCTTCTGGCTCTCTCTATATACATATGTAAATATACATATGCAAAAGTACATGGGTGTGTAAGTGCGTGTGTGTATAATACATATATGTATATATATATTTATCTTCCTACATGTAAATATACATATACATGCACATATTTACACACAAAGTCCCTGGATGGAACAGTTACCATGCTTGGCTGCTAAGCCAAATTTTGAAGGTTCAAGTCCACCCAGAGGTGTTGTTGTTCGGTGCCGTTGAGTCGGTTCCGACTCATAGCAACCCTATGCACAACTGAACGAAACACTGCCGGGTCCTGTGCCATCCTTAAAATTGTTGTTATGCTTGAGCTCATTGTTGCAGCCACTGTGTCAATCCACCTCGTTGAGGGTCTTCCTCTTTTCCATTGACCCTCTACTCTGCCAAGCATGATGTCCTTCTCCAGGGACTCATCCCTCCTGACAACACGTCCAAAGTATGTAAGACGCAGTCTCGCCATCCTTGCCTCTAAGGAGCACTGTTGCCACACTTCTTCCAAGACAGATTTGTTCGTTCTTTTGGCAGTCTATGATATATTCAATATTCTTTGCCAACACAATTCAAAGGCATCAACTCTTCTTTGGTCTTCCGTATTCATTGTCCAGCTTTCACATGCATATGATGCTATTGAAAATATCATGCCTTGGGTCAGGCGCACCTTAGTCTTTAGGGTGACATCTTTGCTCTTCAACACTTTGAAGAGGTCCTTTGCAGCAGATTTGCCCAATGCAATGCGTCTTTTGATTTCTTGACTGCTGCTTCCATGGCTGTTGATTGTGGATCTAAGTAAAGTGAAATCCTTGACAACTTCAATCTTTTCTCCGTTTATCGTGATGTTGCTCATGGGTCCAGTTGTGAGGATTTTTGTTTTCTTTATGTTGAGGTATAATTCATACTGAAGACTGTGGTCTTTGATCTTCATTAGTAAGCGCTTCAAGTCCTCCTCACTTTCAGCAAGCAAGGTTGTGTCATCTGCATAAAGCAGGTTGTTAATGAGTCTTCATCCAATCCTGATGCCCCTTTCTTCTTCATAGAGTCCAGCTTCTCGGAATATTTGTTCAGCATACAGATTGAATAGGTATGGTGAAAGAATACAACCCTGACACACACCTTTCCTGACTTTAAACCAATCAGTATCCCCTTGTTCTGTCCGAACAACTGCCTCTTGATCTATATAAAGGTTCCTCAGGAGCACAAGTAGGTGTTCTGGAATTTCCATTCTTCGCAGTGTTATCTATAGTTTGTTATGATCCACACAGTCGAGTGCCTTTGCATAGTCACTAAAACAAGGTAAACATCCTTCTGGTATTCTCTGCTTTCAGCCAGGATCCATCTGACATCGGTAATGATATCCCTGGTTTCCATGTCCTCTTCTGAATCCAGCCTGAATTTCTGGCAGTTCACTGTCGATATACTGCTGCAGCCGTATATTGTACTCAGAGATGCATCAGAAAAAAGGCCTAGTGATCTACTTCTGAAAAATCAGCCATTGAAAACACTATGGAGCACAGTTCTGCTCTGACACACTTGCGGTAACGTGAGTCAGAAACACTTCAATGGCAACTGGTAAAATTATATTTAAAATTTGCACTAAAGATATATTTTATAGGATATAAATTATACAAAATATAGTATAAAAATATTTCGTATAATGAGATAAATAATTGCATTATATGTGTGAGTGTATATATCTCACAGTTATTGGAATATTTCTTCTCCATTTTGTTCTATCTACAGAGAACATGCATTTTTAACACATGGTCTGTAAGAAAGACATGATTCCTTTCATATACTTTTTTTTTTTTTTAAAGTGATGTTCCATAATTTTCATCAGATTGTTAAAGGTTCTGTGACACAAAATATATGAAGATTCATGGGGCACAGATGTAGCCTCTAGGGCTTGCTGAAATATCATCTGACTTCTGTTTACAATCACAGGTTAAACAAAGTAGACACAAACAGGTTATAGTTTCTTGGATACCAGTCTACAGTGATAATAAAAAGATGCCAATCAAACATTTTTTAGTATTATTTGCTTTTGTACTTTCTTTAGATTTGTTGACCATTAGAAGACATGGATGGAACTTGTTTCACCGTGTATTTATGTATTTCTTGCCAAATCAATAATAATGAATTTATCTTACATTGCCTCCAGCACCAAGTAATCTCAAAATACCACAGTTGAAAAATTTAAATACATACTTACCATATAAGGTACAGAAAATTTTAGTTATGAAGGATAAAGGAGGGAGAGAGTGAGAATGAGATATAGACTGAAACATTTGCCATCGAAAATACAAAATGTCCTAACTGTATTTTAAAAGCTTAATGACAATGATTATTACAATACCTGGTTTTCATAAAGAACATTTTAAAATAGTTAAATAAGACTAGCTAATAAATCCTTATTAATAACCACTTTTACATGCAACATATCTATTTATGTGGATATATAGACAGATATAGATATAGATGATACAAATAGAGATACAGATAGTGGTAGAGATGTAGGTAGAGGTAGAGATATAAATGATATAGATATAGATAGATATATGTGTCACATATATGTGTATATCTATTTACCCATATCTTTTTTTATATTTTTGTTAGTTGCCGTTGAGTCAGCTTCATCTCATGGCAACCTTATGTACAACACAATAAAATGTTGCCTGGTCCTGGGCCATCTTCATGATCATTGGTATGTCTGAGCTCCTTGTTGTGGTTACTATGTCAACACAACTCTTTGAGGGTTTCCCTGCTTTTCTCTGGCCCTCTACTTCACCAGTCATATTGCCATTTCCTAGTAACTGATCTTTCCTGGTACGTGTCTAAGGTAAGCGAGTCATTGTTTCTCCACCCTTGCTTCTAAGTGCATTCTGTTGTATTTCTTCTAAGACTGATTTGTTGATTCTTTTGACAGTTCATGGTATATTCAATATTCTTTGCCAACACCACAGTTTGAAGGCATCAATTCTTCTTCTGTCTTCCTTTTCCATTAAGCAACTTTTTCATGCATATGAAGCAATTGAAAAGACCATGGCTTGGGTAAGATGCACTTTAGTCATCAAAGCGATATATTTGCTTTTTAAAACTTTAAATAGGTCTTTTACAGTAGATTTGTGCAATGTAAATCTTAAATTTGATTTGCAAATGCAAATCAAATTTGATTTGTTGACTACTGCTTTCATGGGCATTGATTGTTGATCCAAGTAGAAAGAAATCATTGACAACTTCAAGTTCTTTTCCACTTATCATAATTTTATAGGTCCAATATCTATATGCTGTTGTTGTGTTATTGTATCTATATACTACAGATTAATCTATCTCTCTCAATAACCTTATGAGGTAGATACTGCATCATTGTTATTTTACAGCTAAAGAGACTGCGGTCTAGAAAGGTTCGGTGACTTATTTAAGGCCATACAATATTGCTGGGTTTTAACCTCTGGCTGTCTGGAAAAAGTCTCCACTCTTAACATCTACACCTTTATTGTCTTTCAATATTAAACAGTCTTAAATTTAAATACTGAACCAGAACAACAATGTGTACTCAATTCCAGTAGGCTCCGTATTATGATATGTAATTATTTAGAGCTATCTGTTTTTTTTTATCTGCTCTAAATTAATAAATAGTTCAGTTCCATAGGAGTTTGTGGTAGAAAATGAAGTTAGTCCCAGATTATTTTTCTTCTTTGACTGATCATGAGCAACAGTATTGAGTTACTCAACATACACAATTATTTTACTTAGATAGAAAGAATCTAAAAGGAAATTGTCAAAAGCACCCACTGATTTGATCTCTTGTTTACACATTAGCAAAAGCAAGACAAAGTACACTTGTTATTTTTTACAAGGTAGTAAGGGTTTTCACTGCTTAAAAACTGAAGTTAACTTTTCCGTGTAAATTTAAGAACAGAGCATCATCTGCTCTTACTGCTGTGGAATCAAAGTCAATCAATGACCATGAGCTGAAATGCTGGGCATTATAGATTTTTTTTTGACTGCAGCATTCTGTCATATGAATGGTGGTTTTACTTGATAATAATGCTGGAAGAGTCACCTCACCTTCAGTTAGGGTTCCCAGAGTGTCCTCAAATAAATGCCAGAGAGTCAAACTATCTGGAGACTCTGACTTAACTGACATGAACAAGTTGTTTGGTGTCTCTCTACCAGTGTTAAATAGTTTTAATGCAAGCCTAGCTTCAACTCCAATGACGAAGTCATTTTGGGTACTTTTACAGGCCAATTCTTCATATACTAAAATATCACTGACTAGCTTTACAAAATGTAAATATCTTGTTCTTTGAAGAGAATATTTTAATTAACAACTTGCTTAACTTTTATATCCTTAGGCAAAATGAATTCTAAAATGTGTAAAAAGAGATCAAAGAAAAATTTCAGTGACAGCGCTGGAATCAATACATATCGTAAAATTCATCAGATGTGCTACAAGGTACACACAGAATAAGAAAAATGCAGATCTATACTAAGCTTCCATATCCAGAAGTATTTATTCGCTTTTGGTTCTTTCTTCTTTTGTTTCTGCCTTACTCAGGCGAGTTTTACTTTTTAATATGTCTGTAATTAGACACAATTTCCACAATCCATTACCATCATTCTAATCCTATTCTAAGACATTGTCTTTATTTCCATTGCAGAATTCATTTAATAAGCTTCGTTGATAGCACTTTTTATCAGCTCCCCTTTATCTATTTTAAATCATGGCATTTTCCAGCCAATGAAAAATATAACAGTGTAAAATCATATTTAAACTTTTCACCCTGCTCTTTTAGATACTTCAGAAGCTGTTCTCATGCCATCTCATCAATCCCATTCCCCACTATTTTCAGACATAAGCTTATCATTCCAGTGCTTCCCTCGAATCCGCTTCTTCAATGTGGTTGACGTCTGCCGCGCTTGCTCCTAGTATCACTGTTAGTTCTTGGTTTAGTTTTATCTGTTCTTTTCCTATTACTCTGCTTATATAAATTCTTAACATCCAAACCTTTTTGGTTTCAAGATCTCCAGAAGCTTTTGGGTGTTATCTAAGGATATTTACCATTTTAGAAATTGAAACTGAAGAAAATATTAGAAATATTTATTTATTTACAAAGAACAGTATTAACCATTATATCTTACATGAATAAAATAGCATGTTTTAATAAGTACACTTTCAAAGAAATAGTGAAAGGAGAGTCACTGTTTTACATTTTTTGCAAATCTTCTTAATGTCTGGCTTCATAGCAGACAACTAAACCCTCATATTTGCTTCTACATTCTATTTTTTATGACAAGCTTTGGTTGAAGTATATGAAGAAAATCCAGCCCCACACAGATATAAGTGGAAAAAAGGAGAATCTTTTGGACACCCTGAAATGTTGTTGGCACTGCCGGGGGTCCTCAGTTTATACTTGGGGACTGTTACTTGAAGTTCCTAGTCAAGTCTCACTCCCTGTATGTTTTAATACTTTTTCTTGAGTCATGGAAAACCTTGTACACTGTGTGTGATATTGAACACAAGGTCAATGATTTTACTTCCTTATAGTGCACGTCTTAATTTCATCAATTATGGAGTATATTACATTTATATTTCTATGTGAAACAATGCAACATCCTGCTTCAGTACCAAGTCTCTCAGGCAAGATTGCTTGGGTTCAATTCCAGTTCTAGCTTAGTCACTAGCTAGCTATAGGACAAGTGATCTGTGCCTTAAAGTTTTTTATTTGTAAAATGTGAATAATAGTACAATAATAGTCCCATCTCATAAAATTGTCTTGAGGTTTAAACTAGTGTATGTCTGTGCACACACACACACACATTATATTACCCTAGAGTATTAGTCACTATAAAGATATCTGCCACTATGGTTCATTATAACGGCTAGCGTATGCCAGGAAACAATACTGGTTCTCAAGAACTATTGTTAAACACACACATGCATACACAAATACACACACACACAGAGTTGCTTTTTCTATTGTTGTTTTCTTTTTCCAATATGGTAGGTAAATTAATGTATGCTTTCCCACAGAAAAACATAAAATTTATGATGCTCTAATTTGTATTTCAAATAAAATATTTAAAATTATGAGAATCAGAAACTGATGTTCACAGCACATGAGGTTTGGAAGAGAGCCAGAGTTTGAAAAATACTCATCTTGTAAAAATACAAAGAAAAAAAATCATTTCTGCACTATTAGATGCAATTAGGCGATCATTTCTTCTAACTCAATCGCAGCCAAATGGGTTATTCTAATGAGCCTTTCATTAATGGGAACTACATCTCCCATACCCTTTGTCATACCCATCTGTCACTTGTGCACAAGTTCCTAAAATGATTAAGAAGTTGCTCACAAAAAGATAAAAAAAAATTGTGTTGATTATGTGCAAGTTAAAAAAAATGTGTTTATTACACTAAAATTCAAGAATTATACTATTAAAAATCCAATAATCTACCCACATTTCTCAGATATTGTGGCCATTTTTTAAAACTCGTTTTTGGTATTCAAATCTGGAAACTGAAATTGCGTAGCTTTATTGATAAAAGTATGCTCAAATGGTGTTCTAGGTGTCTTCCTACCTCCCCTCAACATACAGTGAAAGAGAGAGAGAGACCTACTTTCCATTGTTCTTTACCTTGCTTTCTCCCAGGAAGCCTATTCTATTTGTATTATATCAATTGTTTTATATCCAGTGCCTTCTGATTTCTGCTTAGGCTGTATCAATGGAAAGAACTTACAGGGGACCGAAGGGTATGCGGATAGTGAAACTGGGATATTTGTTAATTTTCCTCCCTTTCTGCCAGCCTCCATGGGTTGGCTGTATCCCTCTATTGGAGCTTTCTAAATATTTCCACCCTCTCTAGATTCAAGTAAGACATTTTTCTCTTTTTTCGTTTAGGTTCTCTGCTGTTAAGAGTTCTGGGGAAAAGCCTGTGATTCCATTTCCTTGTCTCCTAACCAATTTACATAAAAAGAAGCAAATGGTACAGTTATTATTTTCCAATTTTTATTTTATGTAAATAATTTTCAGTGTATAATAGACGTAACAGTGCTTTAGTTTATTTATTAAAATAAAAATATAGCCAGTGGATGAGTAATTAAATGTGCCAGGCAAGGTACTAAATACTGGGAAATATCTAGTTGGGGAATACAAATATGGTATTGGACCTCTATGTCAGAAGCTCAAAATTTTTAGAATCCATTTTTATATTGAAAATACATCAAAAAAACATAGTATATTAAAAACTTTTGAACCATAAGGGACATTCAAGATCATCTAGTTGAACACAACTGTGCAGATTAAAAAGAAACAACAAAAAGTTAAATCCAACTGCATATGATAATTTTCCAGTACATAACAGAGCATCTACATTTTTCCTAAGACAATCTCAGTAATCTGTGAATCTACAGATCTCTACATTTTGTTTGCATTTTTGTAATTGCATAGTTACTTAACAGCTCACAAAAATAAAGCCGTAAAAGCTATAACAACAATCAAAAAAAAAAAGGTAGGCTATTTACTTAGCCTTCACTATAGAAAGCCTTGTCTAGGAAAAAATAATAATACAGTATAGCACTACTACTAAGAAGACCAGGATTTCCATATGGTGGGAAGTAGAGGATTATTTGTTGGAAAGTTGAATAAGATAACTTTTCAAATGAAACTTTAAGGAGGTTATTTTCTGTCACGTGTATTTGACAAAAATGCATCAACTTGTACACAAAAACTACTCCTTAATAAAGTTGAATTAAATATAAAGATTGAAATTGATTTGTTTATTAAATCCACTTTCTGCACTGAGATCTATATTCACACTTGCCTATGTATTAATTCAAGTGCAACACAGAACATATATAAAATAGTCATAATCTGTTTCTTATAGAGTAAAACTTGCAAAGCTAGAACCTATGTAAGGTGGAAACCTGTCAGAGAAGGAAAACTCAAATATTTTCCACTAATAGACAGTGAAAAAAAGGTGGTAAGACTCCACCCTGTCAAAGGCAGAACACTGGCGAGACTCAGAAAAACAGGAGAATCCCGTTAAGTTCTGGCTCTCACAGGTTTCGTGGGAAACCGTTCCAATTCTTTGGAGGCAGAAACTACTGACAAGCAATGGAGGAATCAGATATACCATGCTCTCTCCCAGTTTGTAGCCCTCTTCAATCCTTGTGCTGATTCAGGTCTGTTAATTCACTTTTGTGTGTCTAATACCCTTTATGCCATCGGATACTGTGAATACCATTTTTGTAGGATGGTTGTGAGTGCTATCGTTATTGTATTTTCATCAATAAGTGTGGACATTCACTGTAAATTAAACACTTAACAAATAATTGTTTAGATACTTTGCTAAACTCAAATACGATCTGCACATACAACAAAAGTTAATAATAGTTAATCCCTAAAAAAACTTTATGTTCTTCTTCTATGCTGAGTGATTTTTTGTTTATATCATGATTTTCTCTGAAAATATCAATTTTTTCATCTGCCAAACTCTGTGTTCTACTAGGATAAAGAGAATGGTTTTATGTGGTTCCTTACGCAAGAAAAGGAAACTTGCTAGTTTGAGTTTAGAGTGAAAATGGATTTTTCATTTTTTTTTTTTTTTTTGATAAATCCTTCTGTAAAAGACCATCATCCCCCAGTGATACTAGCTTAGGGATGTTTCTGTTTACCAAGTTCACATTCTATTCTAATCAAAGTGCCACAAGAATTGACAATTGCTGTAACTGAGGGCTGATGGTAAATGACGGGATAAAAAGAAAAGGTGAATGGACAGATAAACCATAAGGTACAGGCAAAAGAACTCCTAAAGTATAAGATTTTAGGCCCTTCAGGTAAGGTCAGTCAGACTTTTGTTTTAATAATCTTCCGGTTCTTCACAATATCTTTGGTTAGCCCCAGGGCACTTAACCACTCTGCCAACAGGGCTCCTATAAGAAAAAGAAACTTGCTAGTTTATGTTTATAGTGAAAATGGATTTTTCATTGCACCATGTGATGAATCCTTCTGTAAAAGACCATCATCCCCCAGTGATACTAGCTAAGGATGTTGCTATTTACCAATTCCACATTCCATTCTAATCAAAGTGCCTCAAGAGCTGACAATTGCTATAAGTGAGAGCTGACAGTAAAGGACAAAAAAAAAAAAAAAGAAGCGAATGGGCAGAAAAACTATAAAACATAAGCAAAATAACTCCCAAAGTACAAGGGCTTAGTTCCTTCACATAAGGTCAATCAGACTTCTGTTTGGCTTTGTTTTAATAACCTCTTGGCCCTTATCGCGGTAGTCTGCAAAACGGTTAAACAGCAGCCTTCATGAGCTACTGCCAGCAGGGCTGTTTAAAGTATCATGGCACTAAGCAACAAGAGACTTACTTTCCTTTCAAAATATGAGCCACAGTGATCCTGAGCAGGAAATAATCTGTAAGCCCTGGCCCTTTGATCCAGCCAAGCCCAGGGAACACAACTAGCCAGGAGAAACTCTTCTGGAGGGGGAATTTGCTCTGAGACAAACTCTGACTTAGCTTATCTAACCTTCAAACTCCAATCTATTCAACTGCATGCTGACTGTATTTGATCATTTTTAGGTTGTTAAACAGGTCTTCTCCATGTAAAGCTTTTGAAATGGTAACTTCTCAGTTTAACTTTAGTAATTTCCAGAATGCTTATTGTACTTCTCTCTAGCCTGTCTGAATTCTAACTGAATTAACTGTCTTAATACCTGGTACTTAAAGGAGAAAAAAAGCTTACTTTTTGGAAGTTGTAGACATAAAAGAAAGGTAGACAGGCACCACAGATAAAAACTGTAAACCCCCAGTGCCGTCAAATTGATTCCGACTCAATATGCAATGAAAATAATAACAACAAATCAATAGGAAAAAGTTTAAATTTATCTCTAATCTGTTTAAAATGGTACGGAAAACTGAAATACAGCTAATGACACTTCTTATTAAATTGAAAAAAAAGTTTGGTGCTCAATTTATAATTGATATTTTTTACTTATCTGTAAGAACTTATCAATAAAAAATACTATTATACAAAATTTTATTAAACCCAAAAGAGCACTACTTTATTTAATCAAGTTATTTTAAAATAAAACAATGTTCTGATTATATCTTTAGCTAATTATTTATACATTAAGAAAATATCCTAAAATATTTTTACTGTTACCCTTCAGTTTGGATTACACCTCAGCATAAACATAACAAAGATCCTCACAGCTGGGCCAATAAGCAACATCATAATAAATGTAGAAGAGATTGAAGTTGTCAAGAATTTTGTTTTACTTGAATCCACAATCAACACCCATGGAAGCAGCAGTCAAGAAATCAAACAACACATTGCATTGGGCAAATCTCCTGCAAAAGACCTCTTTGAAGTGTTAAAAAGCAAAGAGGCCACTTTAAGGATTAAGGGGCACATAATCCAAGCCATGGTGTTTTCAATCACCTCATACGCATGTGGAAACCGCACATTGAATAAGGAAAACCAAAGAATTGATGCCTTTGAATTGTGGTGTTGGCAAAGAATACTGAATATACCATGGACTGCCAGAAAGAGAAAGAATGAACAGATCTGTTGGAAGAAGTACAGCCAGAAGGCCCCTTAAAAGCAAGAGTGGCAAGACTTTGTCTCACATACTTTGGACATGTTATTAGGAGGGATGAGTCTCTGAAGAAGGATATCATTCTTGGTAAATGATATCCTTCTGCAAAAAAGAGGAAGACCCTCAATGAGGTGGATTGACACAGTGGATGGCAACAAATGGGCTCAAGCATAACAATGATTATGAGGATGACACAGGACTGGGACAAGGCAGTGTTTCATTCCATAGTATGTAGGATTCCTATCAGTAGGAATCAACTCAATGGCACCTAGAAACAACAATGTAGTGATGAAAAAAACATGGAGGACATCTTACTCAACCTCACATAAAACTTAGAAACCCTTCTAAGTGTCTTAAAGCAGAAAGGGAAAACAACAAGAACAACACTTACATAGATCTTGACACGATCTCCATCATTACTTGTTCCCATTGCTTCAAATACTGGCTTCTGGAGAAACACACAACAAACCGAGTTCCCCTTTAACATATTAAATATATATATATATAGCAAAATATATACAAAGTTTGGCATATTGGTTTGAAAGACAGTTTCTTTTTCTGATAACTATATAAGAAGGATTTGTTTTAAATTATATATATATAGTAATATTTTGAAAAATTTAATGGCTACATATAATAAAATACATTCTATATCTGCTTTTGGCAGAAAAGAGAAAGAATATTTCTAAAGGAAGTTACTTATAAGAAAAAAATGATTCTTTGTGAATGGGAACAATTATAGCCTTCTTTTAATCTTAAATCATATGTCCAAGTATAATTTTGAAATTGCTTTGTGCTTAGCCTATTTATGAATCTCCAAGATTCCTACTCTAACTTCCTTTTGAAACGCACTGCAGAAATCACCTGTGAATGTCAGAGAGCTCAGAAAGTTGGGTGGCTTTTTCGGTTTCCAGTTCTGTTCACCTCTCTTGCCATTCCATCACTCCTCCACCCCCCAAGTTTTCCAGGACACTTTCATTATCCTTATCTGCTTACACTGGCTGTCGCAGATCAGTGACTAAGGATTTTATTATTGAAGCATAGGTACTTTCTGCATACATTTGTAAAAATTGAATTCTTAAACAAGATTTTATGAACTTTGAACTCCCTCGACAACCTATTTTGTGATTATTTTTCTTTCTCTGTTAGAAGAAAATATTTCACACAGTGTGAAAATGCTCTAAAAAAAATAAATAATGGAAACCACATAGCCTCCTGGCACTTTTATCAAATGTCACTCTGAAGTTGTAAAACACCAGTGAAATATTCCCCTCTTGCAACGTCTGAGTAGTTGAAATAGCAAATTTCTTTATAGTCTTAGACCACTCATCTGTGACTTCAACATTCCAAAGAACCAGCGCAGTACTTGCTTCAGAACCATAGATTTTTATTAAATAAACACAAAATTCCAGACCGTTGCTCACAATCTTTATATAGACGAGTGAAATGAGTAGCTATGCTGCTATCTATTAAGTCTGAAGGGGCCATTCCATTTTTCTTTTTTTTTTAATATGACCCATTTTTGTTCCAAGTTTTCTAGATTTAATTTTGTAGGTTTAAATTCATGCCATGAAAGAAGAAAACAAATGTCAAAGTAAGAGACAGATATGTGGGTCATGCCAAATTTAGAAGAGCCTGACACATCAAAATGCAAGAATATGTGAGTCATCAGAAGCCTGAAGGATTAATCAAGGGAAATTGTTGAGAGACACCCAATTATGTGAATTCAAAGGATGATTCTAAAAAAATAATTAAGCAAGGAGGCTGGAAAACCACTAGGAAAGATGAAGACCATCAAATAGATAGGGTTGAGAGAAGTTGAAGAAATTGAAAGGGCTGCTGGTCTTGATCTTCTCAGTAGCCTGTGAGGCAAGAACTTCCTTCGTGTGTGAAGTGGCTGAAGGAAGATGAACACTTCGAGGGGAGTAAATAATAATAATAATGGGCAAGCTAGAAAGTGTGAAGAGAAGCCAAATAGAGCTAAATAAAAAGATTGCTGAGCAGGGTTGAATGCCCAGCTAAGGTTATAAATTATTATACATTTTGATGAAACAGTTAATACTCTCAGGTCATTTCTCTCTATGAGGCCTTGACTGCCTAGGGAATGAGGCATGAACCTCACCAAGGGGCATTCAGTGGCAATGAGGAAATGAAGAAGGAATGCATGAGAGATTGTGTTAAGGGAGGCTATTATCAGTGACTAAAGTCATTCTTCAGTGATTCAGAGCATCCTTGGATTAGTACTAGGGAGCCTTGGTAGCGCAGTGGTTAAGAGCTTGCCTGCTAACTGAAAGATCGTTGGTTCAAACCGAGCAGCTAATTCTTGGAAGAAAGATGTGGCCGTCTGCTTTCGTAAAGATATTAAAAAAAAAAAAAAAGATATACAGCCTTAGAAATTCTATAAGAGCAGTTGTACTCCTGTCCTACAGGGTTGCTAGGAGTCAGAATCAACTCAACAACAATGGGTTTGGTTTTTTCTTTGGTTTGGACTAGTACTAAAAAACCCATTGCCATCAAGTCAGTTCTGACTCATGATGACCTCATGTGTTATAGAGTGGAGCTTCTCCATAAGGTTTTTTTGGCTGCAATCTTTATAGTAGCAGATCACCAGGCCTTTCTTCTGCAGCGCCAGTGGGCAGGTATAAATTGCCAACTTTTAGGTTAGTAGTCGAGAACAAACTATGTGTGCCACCTTGGGACCTGAGCTAGAACTAATAACTACACATTTTTAAAAAGTGTTCATGACATGTTAAGCTTGTATTCTACATTTCACTACATGTGAAGTGGGTGACATCCCTTTTAGAAGTGACTACACTGAGCTTTGAGGGGTTAGTCAACATTCCAATGGGTCACTAAGTAGCAAAGCAAGATTTAAACAGGAATTTAATGCCACATCACATGATCTAACCATTAAGCCCTTCTATTCTTCTTGAGTCTTTATAAATTTACTATCTGAAGACTTGGCTCTAAAATTAATGTCTTACAATGAAATGAAGAGGTGCTCCTTATACGAGTGAGCTCAATTCATGAAAATTCAGCTGGCTATACATAAAGAAAACAAAAATCCTCACCAAATGGACCAACGAGCAACATCATGATAAACAGAGAAAAGATTGAAGTTGTTAAGGATTTCATTTTACTTGGATCCACAATCAACAGCCATGGAAGCAGCAGTCAAGAAATCAAAAGATGCACTGCATTGGGTAAATCTGTTGCAAATGACCTCTTTAAAGTGTTGAAGAGCAAAGATGTCGTCTTGAAGACTAAGGTGCACCTGACCCAAGCCATGGTATTTTCAATCGCATCATATGCATACGAAAGCTGGAGAATGAATAAGGAAGACTGAAGAAGACTTGATGCCTTTCAATTGTAGTGTTGGCAAAGAATATTGAATAAAATACCATGGACTTCCAAAGGAACGGACAAATGTGTCTTGGAAGAAGTACAACCAGAGTGCTCCTTAGAAGCAAGGATGGCAAGACTGCATCTTACATACTTTGGACATGTTGTCAGGAGGGATCAGCCCCTGGAGAAGGACATCATGCTTGGCAAAGTACAGACTCAGTGGAAAAGAGGAAGACCCTCAAAGAGGTGGATTGACACAGTGGCTGCAACAATGACCTCAAGCATAACAACCATTGTGAGGATGGCTCAGGAATGGGTAGTGTTTCGTTCTGTTGTGTGTAGGGTCCTTATGAGTCAGAACCGACTTGCCGGCCCCTAACCACAACAACAACATACAATTCTGATACATGGACTTGCCTGAGTGTATTTTATACCTTAATAAAACATTTTACAGATAAACAAGAATTTTGAGGAAGACCGAATCTGCTTAAGAGGTTATGAAAGAAATCACAGGTCATTTTTAGCAGCAGATATAATACATAACAATTTTTGCTTGTATTATCAGTCTTCTCTAGGTTTCCACTTCCTACTAGATGTATTATTTTGGGTAACATAGTTCATCTCTGTATTTTCAGCTTACCTCATGTGTAAAATGAGAAAGTTTAATGGTATTGAGTTCTGAGGGGTCTTTTAGCTGTATGATGCATCTTGTTTATTCTCAATTTTGACTTTGAATTCATAAGAATGCTTGGATCACAGAACACTTGAGTCCTCACATGATGTGCAAGTATGATTAAAGTTTTATTACATGCCTTAGTCCTGGTGATGTAGAATCACTCGATAACATACATTAGCAAAGAGTAATTATCCAAACTCTTTAAAACAGTATTGACATTTTCAAAAATCATAATTTATATATTTAAGTTAAATTGAAATAATGGGCGAACTATATTGTAATTAGTCCGAAGGAAAGTCTTGGGAGAAAATAATGAGGATGCATAGGGATACTTTAGTAAACACATGTTTCATTAGTAAATCCAGAGGTTGAAATTTTCCTGCACAGAAAACTCAGATTCAACATTTTTTATAAAACAAGTACAAATATAGCAATATGAAAGGGAGCATGGCCTTAGTGTGTTCAAGCAGAAGCTAGTATTTATGTGTTAGGATCTTATATTAAATATCAAAAGCACTCCATGTCCAACAGAGAAATAGAATACAATCAGAATCCAATTTGCTTGTATCTGTTTAAGAATCACATGTATATTGAAAAATAACAAGACAGTAGGAAATAGAATTTCTACCCCTAATTTAAATTAATACAGTGAAAATAATTCAGGATGGTTGTTTTCTAAACAAATTGTTTTAAAAGAAGTATATACATTTTTATCTAAATAATTGTGCTGTAAAATATCTACCTACATAGTATCTATTTACAGCTGTTTCTCAAATCCACTGCTGTCAAGTCCATTCAAAATCATAGCCACCCTATACCAAAAAAAAACCCATTGCCATCGAGTCGGGTCCAACTTATAGCGATCCTATAGGACAGAGTACAACTGCCCCATAGAGTTTCCAAGGAGCACCTGGTGGATTTGAACTGCCGACCTTTTGGCTAGCATGCCACCAGGGTTTCCAGCCACCCTACAGGAGGAAGATAAATATTTTTTTATCCAGATATTCTTTGTTATCATTGTCAAACTGAATCAAGAGAATGATGTAAATGGATGATGAAAAACTTGTCCATATTCACAGTTTATAGGCTTAATGCTAAGCATTCTGCTTTCATTTTTCTCTTGCTTTTGTAGCTCTGGAGTTCTTAATAAGGTAGCATTTTACCTTGTGATTTTATAAGGTAATCTCTGGTTCTGCTCATCTGGTCATTTGTAGATGCAGTGATGCATATTCAGCAATATTGTAATCACAATTCTTCCTTGTGGAACATGATTTTATGCTTTTTCTGAGCCTACATTCTCAAAAGCTTCAAAACGTTATAGAAAAATAGAGGGTTAACAAAATGTGTCTACTGTGTAAGACACCTTTTGTTACTGTCAAGCAACACTATATTCTGAAACACTATCTCTTCGAGTCTGTAGGTCTCTGCCATTCACTGTTATGGTAAGCAAAGTGTACTTGGTTAGGAACAATTTATGCCCATAAGGGAGAATATCAAATGGAGGTGAGTACATAACACCAGCAACATTTATTAAGCACCTGTAATAGAAGGGAATTGTTGTTTTAAATGTCAGATATTGTAGAATATATGATCTTAAGAAATTTTTATAATAAACCTGTCAGAATGGAATTATCAATCACATTTAAACATGGAAATACTCAGGGCAAGAGGGATTAATACCAATGATTAAAGTCAACAGCTCTGGTAATCAATGAAGGAACCCAAACCTAGAGCTGTTCCACTCCATGGCCCATGCACTTTTACCATAATTAACCAAAAACAAAAACCCATTGCTGTTGAGTCTATTCTAAACCATAGCGACCTTACAGGTCAGAGTAGAACTGCCCAATGGGGTTTCAAAGGAGCTGCTAGTAGATTCGAACTGACTTTTGGGTTAGCAGTCATATCATTTAACCACTGTGCCACTAGGGCTCCTTTACCATAATTACATACATATAAATATATATATTTGTGTATATGTATGTATATATATAAGCTTCAAATAGATATTTATATTGCCAATAAAGTCATAATAATCAAAATAATATTATATATTATGTTGAATATGTAGTATGGGCAGGACTGTTCTGAGTGTGACATAATCATTGTCTCCTTCAACCCTCGCAGTAATCCTATGTTTCTGGTATTATTATTCTCCCACATTTTACAGATGAAGAAATGAGGCCATAGAGGTTAAGTGCCTTGCCTAAGTTAACATAGCTGATAACCAAGAACTTTGAGTTCAAGCCCACACTGTATTACCATGCCAGCTTTAACAAAATAGCAATACATTTAATGATAAATAATCATCAAGATAAATATGTATTTACCTGCCTCCTATAGGGTCACTGTGATCAACTCGACAGCAGTGGCTTTGGGAATGATCATAAATAATGATAATAATGATAAAGGAAACAAAAAATCCTCACAACTGGACCAACAAATGACATTATGATAAACGAAGAAAAGATTGAAGTTGTCAAGGTTTTCGCTTTACTTGGATCCACAATCAACAGCCATGGAAGCAGCAGTCAAGAAATTAAAAGATGCATTGCATTGGGCAAATCTGCCGCAAAAGACCTCTTTAAAATGTTGAAAAACAAAGATGTCACCTTGAAGACTAAGGTGCACCTGACCCAAGCCATGGTGTTTTCAAGCACCTTGCATGCATACAAAACCTGGACAACAAATAAGGAAGACTGAAGAGGAATTGACACCGTCGAATGGTGGTTTTGGTAAAGAATATTGAATATACCATGCAGTGCCAAAAGAATGAACGAATCTGTCTTGGAAGAAGTACAACCAGAATGCTCCTTAGAAGCAAGGATGACAAGACTATGTCTCTTCCTAGCCATTTCACCAGCTTCTAACCCCCTCTACCCTCTCATCTCCCCTACAGGCAGGAGATACCAACATAGTCACAAGTGTCCACCTGATCAAAGAAGCTCACTCCTCACCAGCATCTCTCTTCAACCCAACAGTCCAATCCATGTCTGAAGAGTTGGCTTCAGGAATGGTTCCTGTCCTGGGCCAGTACAAGGTCTGGGGGCCATGACCACCGGGGTCCTTCTAGTCTCAGTCAGGCCATTAACTCCTGTCTTTTTATGAAAATTTGGGGTCTGCAGCACACTGCTGTCTTGCTCCCTCAGGGGTTCTCTGTTGTGTTCCCTGTCAGGGAAGTCATCAGTTGTAGCCAGGCACCATCTAGTTCTTCTGGTCTCAGGATGATATAGACTCTGGTTCACGTGGCGCTTTCTGTCTCTTGGGCTCCTAATTACCTTGTGTCCTTGGTGTTCTTCATTCTCCTTTGATCCAGGTGGGTTGAGGCTCATTGATGCATCTTAGATGGGCGCTTGTTAGCATTTAAGACCCCAGAGGCCACTCTTCAATGTGGGATGCAGAATGCTTTCTTAATGGATTTTATTATGCCAATTGACTTAGATGTCCCCTGAAACCTTGATCCACAAACCCCTGCCCATGCTACCCTGGCCTTCGAAGCATTCAGTTTATTCAGGAAAATTCTTTGCTTTCGGTTTAGTCCAGTTGTACTGACCTCCCCTGTATTGTGTGTTGTCTTTCCCTTCACCTAAAGTAGTTCTTATCTACTATCTAATTAGATAATCACAAAAGAGTGTTTTCTTCTCAGTTTAAACTATTTCTCAAGTTCTTATAATAGTGGTCTTATACAATTTTGTCCTTTTGCAACTGACTAATTTCACTCAGCGTAATGCCTTCCAGGTTCCTCAACGTTATGAAATGTTTCACAGATTTGTCACTGTTCTTTATCAATGCATAGTATTCCATTGTGTGAATATACCATAATATATTTGTCCATTCATCCATTGATGGGCACCTTGGTTGCTTCCTTTTTTTAGCTGGTGTAAACAGTGCTGCAATAAACATGGGTGCGCATATACCTGTTTGTGTAAAGACTCTTATTTCTCTAGGATATATTCCGAGGAGTGGGATTGCTGGATCATGTGGTAGTTCTATTTCCAGCTTTTTAAGGAAGCTCCAAATCAATATCCACAGTGGTTGTACCATTTGACATTCCCACCAGCAGTGTATAAGTATTCCAATCTCTCCACAGCCTCTCCAACATTTATTATTTTGTGATTTTTGAATTAATGCCAGCCTTGTTGGAGTGAGATGAAATCTCATTGTAGTTTTGATCTGCATTTCTCTAATGATCGTGAACATTTCCTCCTGTATTTGTTAGCTACCTGAATGTCTTCTTTAGTGATGTGTCTATTCATATCTTTTGCACATTCTTAATTGGATTATTTGTCTTTTTATAGTTGAGCTTTTGCAGTATCATGTAGATTTTAGAGATCAGGTGTTGATCGGAAATGTCACAGCTAAAAACTTTTTCCCAGTCTGTCGGTAGTCTTTTTACTCTTTAGATGAAGTCTTTAGGTGATCATAGGTGTTTGAATTTTCGGAACTCCCAGTTATCCAGTTTTTCTTCTGCATTCTTAACAATGTTTTGTGTACTGTTTATGCCATGTATTAGGGCTCCTAAAATTGTCCCTAATTTTTCTTCCATGATCTTTATCGTTTTAGATTTTATACTTGGGTCTTTGATTCATTTTGAGCTCATTTTTTTTGCATGGAGTGAGGTATGGGCCTTGTTTCATTTTTTTGCAGATGGATATCTAGTTATGCCAGAACCAATTGTTAAAAAGACTGTCTTTTCCCCATTTAATTGTTTTGGGGCCTTTGTCAAATATCAACTGCTCATATGTGGATAGATTTATGTCTGGGTTCTCAATTCTGTTCCATTGGTTTATGTATCTGTTGTTGTACCAGTACCAGGCTGTTTTGACTACTGTCGATATAATAGGTTCTAAAATCAGGTAAAGTAAGGCCTCCCACTTTGTTCTTCTTTTTCAGTAATGCGTTACTTACCCGGGGCCTCTTTTCCTTCCATGTGAAGTTGGTGATTTGTTTCTCCATCTCATTAAAGAATGTCCTTGGGATTTGGATCAGAATTGCATTCAATGTATAGAACGCTTTTAGTAGAATAGACATTTTTATAATGTTATGTCTTCCTATCCACGAGCAAGCTATGTTCTTCCACTTATGTAAGTCTCTTTTGGTTTCTTGCAGAAGTGTACTGTAGTTTTCTTTGTATAAGTCTTTTACCTCTCTGGTAAGATTGATTCCTAAGTATTTTATATTCTTGGGGGCTACTGTAAATGGCAATGATTTGGTGATTTCCTCTTTGATGTTCTTTTTGTTGGTGTAGAGGAATCCACCTGATTTTTGTATGTTTATCTTGTATCCTGATACTCTGCTGAACTTCTTTTAGTTTCAGTAGTTTTCTTGAGGGTTTTTTGTGTTTTCTGTGTATAAGGTCATGTCATCTGAAAATAGAGATACTTTTACTTCTTCCTTGCCAATCTGGCTGCTCTTTATTTCTTTATCTAGCCTAATTGCTCTGGCTAGAACCTCCAATACAGTGTTGAATTAGAGCAGTAATAAAGGGCCTCCTTGTCTGGTTCCTGATCTCAATGGGAATGCTTTCAGGCTCTCTCCATTTAGGGTGATATTGGCTGTTGGCTTTGTATAAATCCCTTTATTATGTTGAGGAATTTTCCTTCTATTCCTATTTTGCTGAGAGTTTTTATCATGAATGAGTGTAGAACTTTGTCAAATGCCTTTTCTGCATCAATTGATAAAATCATGTGATTCTTGTCTTTTGTTTTATTTATGCGGTGGATTACATTGATGGTTTTTCTAATGTTGAACCATCCCTGCCTACCTGGTATGAATCCCACTTGGTCATGGTGAATTTTTTTTTTGATATATTGTTGAATTCTATTGGCTAGAATTTTGTTGAAGATTTTTGCATCTACATTCATGAGGGCTATAGGTCTATAATTTTCTTTTTTTGTGGTGTCTTTACCTGGTTTTGGTATCAAGGATATGGTGGCTTTATAGAATGAGCTTGGTAGTATTCCGTCCTTTTTATGCTCTGAAATACCTTAAGTAGTAGTGGTGTTAACTCTTCTCTGAATGTTTGGTAGAACTCTGCAGTGAAGCCATCGAGACCAGTGTTTGTTTTTTTTCTTGGGAGTTTTTGATTATCTTTTCAATCTCTTCTTTGTTATGGGTCTATTTAGTTGTTCTACCTCAGTTTGTGTTAGTTTAGGTAGGTAATGTGTTTCTAGGAATTCATCCATTTCTTCTAGGTTTTCCAATTTGTTAGGGTATAGTTTTTCATAGTAATCTGATATGGTTCTTTTAATTTCAGTTGAGTCTGTTGTAATATCGCCCATCTCATTTCTTGTTTGGGTTATTTGCTTCCTCTCCTGTTTTTCTTTTGTCGGTTTGGCCAGTGGTTTATCAATTTTTTTGATTTTTTCAAAGAACCAGCTTTTGGTCTTGTTAATTGTTTCAATTGTTTTTATGTTTTCTATTTCATTTAGTTCTGGTCTAATTTTTAGTATTTGTTTTCTTCTGGTGCCTTTGGGTTTCTTTTGTTGCTCCCTTTCTATCTGTTCAAGTTGTAGGGATAATTATTTGATTTGGGCCCTTTCTTCTTTTTGGACGTGTGCATGTATTGATATAAATTCACCAATGAGCACCGCTTTTGCTGTGTCTCAAAGGTTCTGATAGGAAGTGTTTTCATTCTCATTGGATCTTTTGAATGTCCTCATTCCATCCTTAATGTCTTCTATAATCCAGTCTTTTTTGAGCAGGGTATTGTTCAGTTTCCAAGTGTTTGATTTCTTTTGTCTGCTTTTCCTGTTATTGATTTCCACTTTTATGGCCTTATGGTCAGAGAAGATGCTTTGTAATATTTCAATGTTTTGGATTCTGCTAAGGCTTGCTTTATGACCTAATAAGTGGTCTATTCTAGAGAATGTTCCATGTGCACTAGAAAAGAAAGTATACTTGACTCCTGTTGGGTGGAGTGTTCTGTATATGTCTATGAGGTCAAGTTGGTTGATTATGGCATTCAGATCTTCCGTGTCTTTACTGGGCTTCTTCCTGAATGTCCTGTCCTTCACCGAAAGTGCTATGTTGAGGTCTCCTACTATTATTGTGGAGCTGTCTATCTCACTTTTCAATGCTGATAGAGTTTGTTTTATGTACCTTGCAGCCCTGTCATTGGGTGCATAAATATTTAATATGGTTATATCTTCCTGGTGTATTGTTCCTTTAATCACTATATAGCGCCCTTCCTTATCCTTTGTGATGGATTTAACTTTAAAGCCTCTTTTGTCAGAAATTAACATTGCCACTCCTGCTCTTTTTTGATTGTTGTTTGCTTGATATATTTTTTCCCATCTTTTCAGTTTGTTTGTGTCTCTAAGTCTAAGCTGTGTCTCTTGTAGGCAGCATATAGACAGATCATGTTTTTTAATCCATTCTGCCACTTTCTGTCTCTTTATTGGTGCATTTAGGCCATTTACATGCAGTGTAATTATGGATAGGTATGAATTTAGTGCTAACATTTTGATGTCTTTTTTCGTGTGTTATTGAGAGTTTTTTCCTGCTTAACTTTATGTGCTGAATAGATTATCTTTATATATTGCCCTTTCCTCATATTTGGTTTTGTTGAATTTGTTTTGCTGAGTCTCTATTTTTTACTTGTATTTTATTTTGATGAGTAGGATATTTTGTCTCTCTTGTTATTTACCCCTATTTTTCTAAATTTCAAACTAACTTTTCTTTGTATCACCTTAACTTCCTCTTCGTATGGAAGCTTTATGATTACATTTCTTAGTCACTCTTTATTATTTTAATGTCATCTTCTTTCATATGATAACATTGCTGTTTCCCTGTTTTGAGCTTTTCTTTCTTTCTTTTTTTTTAAATAGCCTTGCTTTGTTTTCTTGGATTTCCCTGTCTGGATTGACTTCTTCTTGCTCTACCCAGTGTTCTAGCCTTGAGTTAATACCTGATATTATTGATTTTCTAACCAAAGAACTCTCATTAGTATTTCTTGTAGTTTTGGTTTGGTTTTTATGAATTCCCTAAACTTGTGTTTACCTGGGAATGTCCTAATTTCACCTTCATATTTAAGAGATGGTTTTGCTGGATATATGATTTTTGGCAGGCAATTTTTTAAATATGTCATCCCATTGCCTTCTTGCCTGCATCCGAGCTTATTCTTATTGGCTCTCCTTTGTAGGTGACTTTTTGTTTATCCCTTGCTCCTCTTATAATTCTCTCTTTATCTTTGGTTTTGGCAAGTTTGATTGTAATATGTCTTGGTGACTTTCTTTTAACATCTACCTTATATTGAGTTTGGTGAGCATCTTGGTTAGATATCTTCTCATCTTTCACAACATCAGGCAAATTTTCTAAACGAATCTTCAACAATTTTCTCTGTATTTCCAGTTATCCCTCCCTGTTCTGGTACTGTAATCACTCGTAGGTTACTTCTCTTGATAGAGTACCACATGAATCTTTAGGTTTCTTCATTTTTTTTAATTCTTTTATCTGATTTTTCTTCAAATATATTAGTGCCAAGTGATTTATCTTCGAGTTTGGAAATTCTAGATTCTACTTGTTCAATTCTGCTCCTCTGACTTTCTATTGAGTTGTCCACTTCTGTTATTTTATTGTTAATCTTCTGAATTTCTGATTGCTGCCTGTCTATGGATTTTTCCAGCTTATTAAACTTTTCATTATGTTCCTGAATAATCTTACTGATTTCTTCAGTTGCTTTATCTGTGTGTTCCTTGGCTCGTTCTGTGTATTACCTCATTTCCTTCCTGATGTCTTGAAGGGTTCTGTATATTAAATTTTTTTATTCTAGCTCTGTAATTCCAGGAATGCACTTTCACCTAGAAGATCCCTGGATTCTTTGTTTTGAGAGCTTGTTGAGGTGATCATGGTCTTTTTCTTTATGTGACTTGATATTGACTGTTGTCTCTGAGCCATCTATAAATTATTGTATTAGTTTATGCTTGCTTACTGTGTTGTAGCTTCTTGCTTTTTTTCAGTTTGGTATACCCTTATGGGTTGCTTGAGTGAGCTAGCTTGATTATTTTTGCCTTTGGATATCTGACATCTTGCCCCCAGCTGGCTAGAGCTGTTATCAGGTATATCATTCTAGGAGCTCATTCAGTTTTCTTGTATGAATTCAGCTCAGGTTTGCAGGTAGCTGATCGTCAAGTGTGTGGTACAGGCTCTGTCCTACAGTCTTAAAGTGGCAGGGGTGATTGGCGTATATACCGGTATCTGATTGCAGCAAGGGGTCATGCTCTGAACAAGGCAGGGGGCTGAGAACCGACCCCTGAGTGTCTCTGAGCAAAGCGGGTCCCTGTTCCCTAGAGTGTGCAGGTGGGTGGGTTCTGCAGACGGACCATGGGCACCCAAAGTTTTTGGTTGTAAAGACTGGGAGGTACCAGTAATCCTTGGAACCCTGTCACGGGTGGCTGGGTGACCTGAGTGGAGCTACCAGTCCTTAGGTCCCTGATGTGGGTAGGTGAGGACCCTGTTTAATAGGCAAAGCGATGTCAAACATCAACCACCCATCCCTCCACCTCACAGCTGAAAGGGTTGGAGTCTGCCAACAAGGGCCTATTCTCCCGAAATAGGCCCACACAGTTCCATGTAGAAGGGAAAGGTGCTCAAAGTCCATGGATGGTTTATGCCTGTACAGGAGCTGCTTCTGTCCTGAGCTCCCCCAGTTAGTGGGGCTAGCAAAATATCTTTTCCCCCAATTGCAAATTTTTTCCTTCCCCAAGGCCAGGAGGATGGCTCTAGGTGCTCAACAGGGCCCCTCTCAGGCCCAGGGAATTCAGCCACTGAAGCCGGTTTGTGGTTGGGGGGCGCGGTAAAATATACACAAGTACTTAACTTTTCCCGAGAGCGCTGTCCATCTCTGGTTCTGGAGATGTGAGTAGGCTGTGTAGCTGGCTCCTTCTCCCTGAGGAAACTGTGGCCAAACGCTAGTACCAGTCTGCAGCTGCTGCTCTGGGAATGGTGCCTGAGGTCTCCCTGGGATTCAGGTCCGGTAACTTCTCTCTGCTTCTGAACGGTCTCTTCCTTCCCCTGCCTGCCCCTCAGTTTGTTTTCTAAGCTTGCCTTTGAAGCTCAAAGCTCCCAGCTTGTCACAAATATACTTGTTTTACTTGTTTTCAAGCCTTTGTTGTAAAGAGGGCTCGCTAGAAGCTTCTGTCTGTTCTACCATCTTGGCTCCGCTTCCCTAGTCTCATTTTTTCCATAAAATATCTCTTTGATTTTGAACAAGAGCCTGGAAAGGACTTTAGATATCATTCAATGTAAACCACTTACTTGCAGAGAAATAAATCCTATTGAAGTCCATCATGTCATACATTTTTTGCATCTATGTTCTTACCTTTGGAGGAAAAAAAAAAAGTAAGAATAGATTAGAAAACCTAACAGTTTTCCATTAATGTAATCACCTTTTCAGATCTGTACTGTGTTTAGATCAGCCTATTGAGGTGTATGCGGATACTTGCCCCTGAACTAAATGCTCTCAGAGTTCTGTTTTAATAAATTTCCTGGAGGTGAAGAGAATGCATAGTACTTAATTCCATTGACATAAGGTTCAATACACATAGCGTTCCCAGAATCAGAGAAAGGAAACAAAGAGTCCATCCCCCCGCCTTCCTCCGTGCCTCACTTCTCTCTGGAGGATAAAACAATTTGCTGCCTTGTATTATGCAGACAAGCGCGGCACTGTAGTGAAGCACAGGAACAGAGAAGGGTAACAGCCACAGGTGAAGCCGGGAAGAAACTATAAGAAGACAAAAATGCAATGACCGAATTTGGAATTTGACCAGGTCAATGGAAGTAAGTATAATTCACTGTTTTCTATCATTTAAGTTTTAGACACTTTTAATGAACAAATGCTGTTTGTCATTTAGTTTCTTCTTGCAAAAACAAAACAAAAACACCACCAATACTTCTATACGTTTAATACTCCAAAGCAGTCTTCCTCTGGTTGAAAACTGAGACAGTGTTTGTATGTACAAAGTACCAGAATTACTCTGGCAGCGTTTGACAAGCAGTATACTGAATGATTGCATGTATTCTAAAAAAAATTTAAAAAGAAATTTTTCAAATTAAAATGACTCAGAACACAGTTTTGTTTTGTTTTTACATAAAATGCTTAAAAAGTAAGTAAATTGAATTAAGGGGCTCAGATAATTTCCTCAGTTGCCTTATTCTTGGGTTATGATATTTTCTAATATTTTACTGCTTTCTTTTAATTTATAGCATTTTTGAATTAAACACCCATTAGCTACATGGATGGAAACCCTGGTGGCGTAGTGGTTAAGTGCTACAGCTGCAAACCAAAGGGTTGGCAGTTCGAATTCACCAGGTGTTCCTTGGAAACTCCGTGGGCCAGTTCTAGTTTGTCCTATAGAGTCGCTATGAGTCGGAATTGACTTGACGGCACTGGGTTTGGTTTTGGTTTAAGCGACATGGAACAGTCTCAAAAAATACTTTTATCAAGTAGGCTCCAAACAATAACAGACTGGCAAATATACATGTATATTGCTGTTGTTAGTTGCTGTTGAGTCTGTTCTGACTCATATCAACCCCATGTACAACAAACGAAACACACCTGGTCCTGTGTCATCCTCATGATCGTTGTTATGCTCGAGACCATTGTTGCAGCCACTGTGTCCATCCATCTCGTTGTGAGTCTTCCTCTTTTTCACTGATCCTCTACTTTACCAAGCACAAAGTTCACTCTAGGGACCAATCCCTCATGATAATATGTCCAAAGCATGTGAGACGAAGCCTTAAGTTCCTCACTTCTAATGAGCATTTGTCTGTACTTTTCCTGAGACAGATTTGTTCATTCTTTTGGCAGTCCATGGTATATTCAGTATTCTTCACCAACATCATAATTGAAAGGCATCAATTCTTCTTCAGTCTTCCTTGTTCATTGTTCAGCTTTCCCAGGCATACGAGGTGATTGAAACACCATGGCTTGGGTCAGGCCCACCGTAGTCCTTAATATGACATCTTTGCTTTTTAACACTTCAAAGAGATCTTTTTCAACAGATTTGCCCAGGGCAATGCATCATTTGATTTCCTGACCACTGCTTCCATGGGTATTGATTGTGGATCCAAGCAAAATGAAATCCTTGACAACTTCGATCTTTCCTCTGTTTATCATGATGTCGCCTATTGGTCCAGTTGTGAGGACTTTTGTTTTCTTTATATTGAGATGCAATCCATACTGAAGGCTCCAGTCTTCTATCTTCATCAGTAAGTGCTTCAAGTCCTCTTCACTTTCAGGAAGGTAGGTTGTGTCATTTCCAATTCTTCCTCCAACTCTGATGCCATGTACTTCTTCATATAGTCCAGTTTCTTGGATTATTTGCTCAGTATGCAGATTGAATAAGTATAGTTAAAGGATACAACCCTGATGCACACCTTTTCTGACTTTTAACCACCCAGTATCCCCTCGTTCTGTTTAAAGGACTGCCTCTTGATCTAGGTACACTTTCTTCATGAGGACAATTAAGTGTTCTGGAATTCCCATCTTATGTTATCCATAATTTGTTATGATCCACACCTTCAAATGGCTGCACATAATCAATAAAACAGAGGCAAACATCTTTCTGGTATTCTTTGCTTTCAGCCAGAATCCATCTGACGTCACCAATGATATTCCCGGTTCCACATCCTCTTGTGAATCTGGCTTGAATTTTGGCAGTTCCCTATGAATGCACTGCTGCAACCGCTTTTGGTGTGTGTGTATGTATATGTATATAAACACATATATTTATAGAGATATACTTTATAATTTGCCCAATTATATGCTTGCCTGGCATTATACCCAATGTATAAACCATTGCCATCAAGTCAATTCTAACTCATAGCGACCCTATAAGACAGAGTAGAACTGCCCCATAGAGCTTCCAAGGAGCACCTAGCAGAGGCAGATTCAAACTCTTGACCCTTTGGTTATCAGCCATGTCACTTAGCCACTATGCCACCAGAGTTTCCATTATATATATAATATATATTATTATTCTTTTCTTTTGCAGCTCATCAGGCTAAAAGGTACAAAGAAATGATTTTATTCAGTAGCAAGCTGGTTTTAACAACATTCTTGCCTACAATATCATAAAATAAAATAATTTTATAAAATAATGTTTACTCCCATTGATTGCATTGTAGGATAATGGGACAGAACTGTCTGGTTTGAATCTTGGCTCGGCCACTTTCTGATCTTAAAGAAGCTGGCTTCACAGCTGCTGAAATTTCTTACAAACTTATGTGCAAGTCACTAGGAGAATGGAGCTGATTTTGCTAGCATAATTGTTTTGTAGGTAAAAATGTCATTGTGTATAAATTGTGAGATGATGTGATGTTAACCACTTCACTTGTTGGCATCAACTGAGCCAAAGGAGCAAGAGGAATACTCACTTCCTTCCTTTTGTGTCCTCATTCCTTTGACGCTAAGTCTTCCCAAATTCTCTCCAAATCTTCTCCTGAGGTGTTTCCCATCCCTAATTGCTAATCATTTCATCTGTTTCTTTCTCCACATGCAATCATTATTATAAGTTAATGTCTCCATGTCAGGGCAGCTCCAGTAACACATGCTCAATTAATCTATTTAAACAAACTCCAACTGTGCTCTTATCTTCTATTCCTATAGTGGCCACAAAAGCAAGCAATGTCATACTCTGGGTCAGCCTTGCCCCCTTGTTTGAATTGTCTCCTGGTTTTTGTTTGTTTGTTTAAACATACTAAATTCTTTTTACTGCTGCTCACTTCAATACATGTCTCTTTGTTCATGAACTAGAACCCCATTTTTCTTCTGATAATTACGGTCCAATCTGCAGACTGGAGTTGAAAAGAAAAGAATATGTATCCTAAACCAGGTAGTGAAAATTATGCAGTCATCTGCTAGAGTTCCATCTGTTTTTTTGTGTAAGATGCCTTTATGATGTTCATAAATGGAACTACCCACTCAATTGCTTAAGCCACAAACATGACAGCTGTCCTTTTGTCTTTCATGCCCCACTTTCAATCAATCCATAAGTCCTATCTCAACTTTCTAAATACTTTCAAAACTGTCCAATTTATCATAATCCCAACTATCAATCCCTGATCTAAATTTAAAACACATCTCAACTGAAATACTCCGATAGATACCTAATAGGTCTTCTTACACATGCTCTGACTGTATACACCTTTGGGAGCCTTCTAAATACAGTCTTCTGCTGATTTCTGAAATTTAAATACTCTACCATGGCCGATTTCAAGCTATCAATGTGATATGTGCTGCTCCACTTGAATGAAAACTGTTCCACCTGCTATTCCAGTAAGGCCTAATAATTTCAGATCACAAATGACAATTTATTTCCCTGGAAAGTTGTCTTTGATCTATAAGATTAGGTCAGACATCTTTTTTATGTTCTTAAAGCAGCCTGTGATTCACTGTAATACTAAGTACAATTGTGACTTTTTTAAAGCTTAATTTCTGAATACTTTTTTTTTGTTGTTACAGAGTGACAGGAGTCTTTTTTTCATGTTCATTGCCATCACTTTTTTGCAAAGAATTATTACTCCTACTTAGTAATTTTTTTGGTACTTAGCAATGCACAAGAAATAGCTGTTGATGAGTAAATGAATTAGTAGACTTATACGATTCACAAAGTGGATTACAAAAACTTGAGAATAATAAAAATTGATTAAGCAAAATTGATTTTATTTAGAGACAATAGTGGGATTTTCACGGCTTGTGTTCAAGTTAAACACCTCTTACTTTTTAACTGTGATATCTTGGGCAAGCTTTCTGCAATTTAGTCTCAGTCATAGTCTTATTCCAGCCTTATTATTACAGTTAAGGGAATGTATGTGAATTTGTTACGTTAGCTGTTAAGTGCTATATATCCTTATTGCCAGCATTCTCATCTTATTTTTAAACATACCAAAAAAACCAAAAACAACCTGTTGTCACTGAGTCGATTCTGACATAAGACACAGAAAATTGAATTGGAAACTGCACTTTATGCATGGTACAAGAGAATTATTATAAAATTTAATTAATAGTATATAGTATTTTATATTAATGTATCTCCCTGACTATTATTTATTTTGTATTTTTAATGAAGTTTAGATACTCTCAGGATTTTTACTTGTGAATGGGACTTTTTCTTCCTTATGTTTTTAACCAAGTAACAGATATTCATTTTATACATGTTGTTATTTTACCATAAATTGTTGAGGTCAGTCCAGAACTGAAACCAGAAATAGCTTGGAGCCCTCAGTCCTTATTCTCCATATAGAGCTATAGTTTCTCTTTATCCTGCATTGACCTAATCCAATAAAAGAGAAAAAATAGTCCCAGGTTCCCAACATGCTGTTATACCACTGCAGCATGGTAATTTATTTGGTTTTAGCCTTTGCAAGCTGACCCTCTGTGGTTGTAACATCACAGATTTTATGTATTCATTTTGAAAAAGGCTCCCCCAACTGCCCAGAGGTAGCTAAGTGGTAACAGAAAGAAGAAAAAAATAAGGTTTATCTTATCCAGCTCCATCCAAAACAAGGTGCTATGCCTTCTGTGACTTCGATTTGACAAGTAAAGCCCTGGGCAGGCATGTAGCATCACTGCTTGTCACTATAGGCAACTGAGTAGAAAAGACAAGAGATAGTGCAGAAATCAGCAAGTGTAGCATGGAACTAATTAAGATTAGGAGTAAAGAGTAAAAGATTTTCAAAATCTAAGACGTCCGATCCTTCCATATCTACCACAGCACAAAACATACGGTACTGTCATGCAGCAAGCTCATCATGAAAAATACATTTTTTCAGTAAAATTGCAAGTAAAAAGAACAGACGAAATAAATAACAGAAAGTGATGTGAAATACGTGGTAACTTTACCTTTGTTTTACAAGCTTGTCTTATTCAGAAATCAATATTGATTTATTCTAAATTGTTGTTGTTATTAGGTTCTGTCAAGTCGGTTCCGACTCATAGTGACCCTATGTACCACAGAACAAAACACTGCCCAGTCCTGCACTATGCTCACAATCGTTGTTATGCTTGACCCTGTTGTTGCAGCCACTGTATCAGTCCATCTCATTGATGGTCTTCCTCTTCTTCACTGACCCTGTAGTTTACTGAGCAGAATGTCCTTCTCCAAGGTCCGATCCCTTCTGATAACATGCCCAAATATGTTAGACATAGTCTCACCATCCTTGCTTCTAAGGAGCATCCTGGTTGTACTTCTTCCAAGACAGATTTGTTTGTTCTTTTGGCAGTCCATTCTAAATTAGGAGATCAAAAATTCCTGTTTCCAACACTGAAAAAAAAAAAGTGCTCTCTTGTTCTTTGTGTATGTCTATATATGTGTCTATCTATCTATCATCTATTTATTCATCTACCTACCTATCTATTCACCTTAATGCATGGAAGCTAAAGTATTATATGGAAGAACTTGCTGTCTAGCTCCTTCACTATTATAATTATTTGTCTCTTTCTCCTTTGAATTTCATCTGAATTTTTTTCAGTGTTGTCAGTTTTCTTACTTCTTTTCATCCTTTCTTTTATCCTGTATATATACAATGGAGACCTTTTCTTCTGTATCAGTCTTTATAATTTACCCAATATATTGCATGGAAAGAGGCATAAAAGAGTAATGATATGCAAGCTGGTTGTTTATAATAGTGTTATTCCAATTGTGCTAACAGAATATATACTGGGCTACTAGCAAATCCATACTCAGCAGAACATGTTTTTTTCTTTCTATCCCTCCACGTGTTTTCTGCCATAACTGAATTTATTCCCAAATTCAGTTATTAATTAACGTCTAGCCCTAATCTTCCATTGTGGCAATTTTCAGAAGTTGAAAAAGTAAGTTTTTTATATTACTTGTTGTATTTCCCATATGTTAGATAAAGTATAGAATCACTATGAGAGGGGAGTGACAATGTGATCAGAAATTAATGTAACATAAGACAGTAATAGAACCTCTGTCCTCCAGGAAATTAAAAGAGTGTAGGAAAAACTCACAGCTCCTTTACATTTTCTTCTGACTTTGTTATACATTTCCTTATTGGTATTTCCATCAACTTCCTAGCCAGGCTACTCATTATCCAAGGTATACTAGTAGAACTAAGTTGAGATTACTTAAAATTGAAGGTCACTGCCAGTGTTCTTGATGTTGAATAGGAATCGCCTGAGCATCAAGCAGTCACAAGTAAGAATCCTTCATACTCGGGCCACTAAAAAAAAAAAAAAAAATACTCTGCATATGTGACCTTATAACAAAGCAGAGCAATTTTGAGCTGAATGATTGAACTTTTTTTTTTTTCCTAAAATTATACTTTGGGTCTATAGAATGATCCCTGCTCCAACTCAAAAGTCATGCTCAGCCATTTTGTCTGTAAATTATAGATACTTTAGAGTCACTTGAAAAGTTCTTTCAAGTCTTAAATTCCATTATCACATGACAATGCCAACATGTGTGCATTTTTTACAGTGATTCCATTAGAGTATTTCATTCCGGTTTACAACTTGTAAACTAGCTGGTGACCATTTGTCACAGCATTTTTGTAATTTCTCTCAGTTTCCGTTTTTCTTGCCAACTTTTTTTTTTTTCTCCACACTAAGTTGTAAAGATATTAGTACAACGAATACTGCTTAGAAAAGGAACCAACTGGTAGTGGATATCTCTTCCAATTTCCAAATACCACACACAAAGGAAACTAACATAAAATAGAAGTTTACAACCCAATTTTTTCATTGTGCCAGTGAACTTATTACTTTCCTACTTCGTTACTAAGTCCAGGTTTCTCTTGCATTTGTCCAGATTTTTGGCTTTTTAAATCCTGCTATTCCAGTGGAGAAAAGGTGATTCTGATCAATCCATCATGTACCTGATTGAAATACTTTCTCATTAACTTTTTTTAAAATAATTTTTACTGTGCTTTAAGTGAACTTTTATAAATCAAGTCAGTCTCACACAAAAACCCATATACACCATGCTACACGCTCCCAATTACTCTCCCCCCAATAAGACAGCCCGCTCTCTCCCTCCACTCTCTCTTTTCATGTCCATTTCGCCAGCTTCTAACCCCCTCCAACCTCTCATCTCCCTTCCAGGCAGGAGATGCCAACATAGTCTCAAGTGTCCACCTGATCCAAGAAGCTCACTCCTCACCAGCATCCCCCTCCAGCCCATTGTCCAGTCCAATCCATGTCTGAAGAGTTGGCTTCGGGAATGGTTCCTGTCCTGGGCCAACAGAATGTATGGGGGCCATGACCACCGGGGTCCTTCTAGTCTCAGTCAGCCCATTAAGTCTGGTCTTATGAGAATTTGGGGTCTGCATCCCACTGCTCTCCGGCTCCTTCAGGGGTTCTCTGTTGTGTTCCCTGTCAGGGCAGTCATCGGTTGTAGCTGGTCATCATCTAGTTCTTTGGTCTCAGGATGATGTAGTCTCTGGTTCATGTGTCCCTTTCTGTCTCTTGGTCTCGTAATCGCCTTGTGTCCTTGGTGTTCTTCATTCTCCTTTGATCCAGGTGGGTTGAGACCAATTGATGCATCTTAGATGGCTGTTTGCTAGCATTTAAGACCCCAGATGCCACTCTTCAAAGTGGGATGCAGAATGTTTTCTTAATAGATTTTATTATGCCAATGGACTTACATGTCCCCTGATACCATGGTCCCCAGACCCCTGCCCCTGCTATGCTGGCCTTCAAAGCATTCAGTTTATTCAGGAAACTTCTTTGCTTTTGGCTTAGTCCACTTGTGCTAACCTCCCCTGTATTGTGTGCTGTCTTTCCCTTCACCTAAAGTAGTTCTTATCTACTATCTATCTGTGGGTTTCTTTTGTTGCTCTCTTTCTATTTGTTCGAGTTGCAGGGATAATTCTTTGATTTTGGCCCTTTCTTCTTTTTGGATGTGTGCATATATTGGTATAAATTCACCAATGAGCACCGCTTTTGCTGTGTCCCAAAGGTTCTGATAGGAAGTGTTTTCATTCTCATTGGATTCTATGAATTTCTTTATTCCATTCTTAACGTCTTCTATAATCCAGTCTTTTTTGAGCAGGGTATTGTTCAGTTTCCAAGTGTTTGATTTCTTTTGTCGGCTTTTCCTGTTATTGATTTCCACTTTTATGGCCTTATGGCCAGAGAAGATGCTGTGTAATATTTCAAGGTTTTGGATTCTGCTAAGGCTTGCTTTATGACCTAATATGTGGTCTATCCTAGAGAATGTTCCATGTGCACTAGAAAAGAAAGTATAGTTGGTTGCTGTTGGGTGGAGTGTTCTATATATGTCTATGAGGTCAATTTGGTTGATTGTGGCATTTAGATCTTCCGTGTCTTTATTGAACTTTTTTCTGGATATCCTGTCCTTCACCGAAAGTGGTGTGTTGAAGTCTCCTACTGTTACTGTGGAGCTGTCTATCTCACTTTTCAATGCTGATAGAGTTTGTTTTATGTATCTTGCAGCCCTGTCATCGGGTGCATAAATATTTAATATGGTTATATCATCTTGGCGTATTGTCCCTTTAATCATTATATAGTGTCCTTCCTTATCCTTTCCGATGGATTTAACTTTAAAGCCTCTTTTGTCAGAAATTAATATTGCCACTCCTGCTCTTTTTTCATTGTTGTTCGCTTGATATATTTTTTTCCATCCTTTGAGTTTTAGTTTGTTTGTGTCTCTAAGTCTAAAGTGTGTCTCTTGTAGGCAGTATATAGAAGGATCTTGTTTTTTTAATCCATTCTGCCGCTCTCTTTCTCTTTATTGGTGCATTTAGCTGATTTACATTCAGGGCAATTATGGATAGGTATGAATTTAGTGCTATCATTTTGATGTCTTTTTTTTGCGTGTTGACAGTTTCTTTTTCCCACTTGATTTTATGTGCTTAGATTTTCTTTATATATTGTCTTTTCCTCCTATTTGTTGTTGTTGATTTTATTTCTGCTAAGTCTGTAGGATAGTTTGTCTCCTTTGTGGTTACCTTATTATTTACGCCTATTTTTCTAAATTTAAAACTAACTTTTATTTCTTTGTATCACCATATCTTCCTCTCCATATGGAAGGTGTATGATTACATTTCTTAGTCCCTCTTTATTATTTTAATGTTGTCTTCTTTTATGTAATAACATCACCGTTACCCTGTGTTGGGCTTTCTTTTTTTAATCTTGCTTTGTTTTTTTTTTGCATTTCCCTGTCTGAGTTGACTTCTGGTTGCTCTGCCCAGTGTTCTAGTCTTGGGTTGATACCTGATATTATTGATTTTCTAACCAAAGAACTCCCTTTAGTATTTCTTGCAGTTTTGGTTTGGTTTTTACAAATTCCCTCAACTTGAGTTTATCTGGAAATGTCTTAATTTCACCTTCATATGTAAGAGACAGTTTTGATGGATAAGTGAATAATCTTTCTAATTTCTTCAGTTGCTTTATCTGTGCGTTCCTTGCCTTGTTCTGGATATTGCCTCATTTCCTTCCTGTCTTGAAGGGTTCTGTGTATTAAACTTTTGTATTCTGCATCTGGTAATTCCAGGAATGCACTTTCATCTAAAAGATCCCTGGATTCTTTGTTTTGGGGGCCTGTTGAGGTGACCATGGCCTGTTTCTTTATGTGACTTGATATTGATTGCTGTCTCTGAGCCATCTATGTTATTGTATTAGTTTATGCTTGCTTACTGTGTCGTAGCTGCTTGCTTTGTTTTATTTTGGTATACCCCTGTGGGTTGCTTAAGTGAGCTAGCTTGATTATTTTCACCTTTGGAGCTCTGGTGTCCTGTCCTCAGCTGGCTAGAGCTGTTATCAAGTATATCAGTCTAGGAGTCCATTCAGTTTCCTTGTATGAATTCAGCTCAGGTTTGCAGGTAGCTGATCATCAAGTTCGAATCCACCAGGTGCTCCTTGGAAACTCTATGGAGCAGTTCTACTCTGTCCTATAGGGTCACTATGAGTTGGAATCGATTCGACGGCACTGCGTTTCTGGGTGGGATCATCAAGTGTGTTGTACAGGCTCTGCCCCACAGTCTTAGAGGGACGGGGTGATTGGCATATATACCAGTATCTGACTGCAGCAGGGGGTCATGCTCTGAACAAGGCAGAGGCTGAGAACCGACCTTCCAGTGTCTCTGAGAAAAATGCATCCCTGTTCCCTAGAGCGTGCTGGTGGGTGGGTTCTGCAGAGGAACCATGGGCACCCAAAGTTTTTTGTTGTAAGGACTGGGAGGTACCAGTTGTCTTTGGACCCCTGTCACAGGTGGCTGGGTGACCTGAGTGGAGCTACCAGTCCTTAGGTCCCTATTGTGGGTAGGTGAGGACCTTGTTTAATAGGCAAAGCAATGTCAAACTTCAAACACCCACCTATCCACCACACAGCTGAAATGGTTGAAGTGTGACAACAAGGGCCTATTCTCCCAAAATATGCCCACACAGGTCCCTCCAGAAGGGAATGGTGCTCAAGGTCCACGGGCGGTTTATGCCTGGACTGGAGCTACTTCTGTCCTGAGCTCCCCCGGTCAATGGAGCTAGGAAATTATCTTTTCCCCCCAGTTGCAAATTTCTTCCTTCCCCAAGGCGGGGAGGATGGCTCTAGGTGCTCACCAGGGTCTATCTCAGGCCCAGGGATTCAGCCGTGGAAGCTGGCTTGGGGGTGGGGGGGGCACAGTAAAATATACGCAAGTCCTTAGCTTTTGCCGAGAGCACGCCGTTCTCCTCAGGTTCCTGAGGTGTGAGTGGGCTCTGTGGCTGGCTGTTTCTCCCTGAGGAAACTGAAGCCGAACGCTAGTACCAGCCTGCCGCTGCCACTGCCGCCGCTCTGGGAATGGTGCCTGAGGGCTCCCCACGATTCAGGTCCAGTAACTCCTCTCCACTTTTGAACAGCCTCTTCCTTCCCCTGCCCCTCTGTTAGTTGTCTAAGCTTGCCTTTGATGCTCAGGGTTCCCAGTTTGTCACAAATATACTTGTTTCACTTGTTTTTTCATGTCTTCGTTGTAAAGAGGGCTCAACGGAAGCATCTGTCTATTCCGCCATCTTGGCTCCACCTCCCTTTCCCATTAACTTTTACTGATGGAAATGGTAGCACAAGGAGGAATTGCTATGAGCTTGTTTGGCTTTACCATAAACCCTATGAACTCAAAAATGTACTATAGCCCATTTTTCTTCCTATTCCTCAAATAATATGAGAAGCCTGAAACATCCAGCTGATAGTACCTGCTTCTATTTAGTGTAATTTTACCACATCCATTATTTGGTATACCAAACCATAAAAACCAAACCTGTTGCTGTTGAGTTGATTCTGACTCATGTCGACCCCATATGTTACAGAGTAGAACTGCTCCATAAAGTTTTCATGGTTGTAATCTTCATGGAAGAAATTTGCTAGGCCTTTCTTCTACAGAGCTGTAGAGCCACAGAGCCACTGAGTGGGCTTGAACTGCCAACCTTTAGGTTAGCAGCCAATGGCAAAATGCTCACGCCACCCAGGCTCTTTTTGATGTATCAGCAGTCAGTCATAAAACTTCCAAATTATCAAGGTTCAGGATTATGGAGATCCAGTAAACCATTTTACAAGTGGGTCACTGTATGTGTAGAAATAACTCCAACCCTTTATTTCAGACATGTATTTGAACTACAACAAAATAAAAGTAGGAACGTAATTGCTCAGTCAACAGAGTGCTGTGATTTAAAAAACAAAAAGGAAGAAAAAAAGAAATTGAATTCATCATCACATCAGCAGCATGAATAGAATGAATAAGTATACTGTAGAATAGGGCATACCACTTCAAGCTATAATCTATACACTAGCATGATTTTTCTCCCCATCACCTTTCAGCATGTTCTTTAAGACCATAGCAGTTCAATCCCAACTGCTGCCATCATATCACGTAAAGTCACACAAAAAATAAGATAAATTATTTTTATCCCTATTCATTAGTCAAGACAATGAAACTTACAGTCAAATGTACTTGAATGTATTAGAAATTTGAAAGTTCTAATCATGGTTCTTCTGAGATTCCTACAGCTTGTTTCTTTATATCACCTACACTTAATGTTGTTAGATTTTCACCTGGAAACTAGGAGAAATATTTTCTACTTCTAGGGGCCTGATCTTTCACCAAAAACAAACAAATAAATGAACTGGACTATCAACTGTAATTCTTCTGATAAGTTCTTTTCCAGTTTCTACACTACCTTAAATGAATCTATTATAGACATTTCAAAAATACTCCATTGTGAAGTGAGAGAGATTAAGTTATTGGGAAGCTTGGATTTGCTAAAAGAATTTCTCTGACTATGGATACCACTGTCAGTGGGCAATTTTTCTAGGTAGTTGGTAAATAGGTAAGACAAATACGCTACCCTCATGATGGAAAGAGTAACACAATACATTGCATCTCCTTCTTGGGGATAAATGATGAATATTATAATTAGCCCCCTCAACAAGATGGATTGGCATAGTGGCTGCAACAGTGGGCTCAAGCATAACAACAATTGTAAGGATGGCGCAGGACCGGGTAGTGTTTCATTCTGTTGTACATAGGGCCGCTATGAGTCTGGACTGACTCAACAGCACCTATCAACAACACAACCTAGCAAACATAATTACCCCCATCAGTGGACCCTCAGAATGTCATTTGAGCAGGGCCCTATATCTGCAATAATCCTTTCCCAGTGTCCTGTCAGGCTTGTGTTCTTTCAGTGGGTCTGGAGAAGTGCATCCAAACTATTGATGCTAAGGACTTGGTTTTACTAGTTCTAGTATAGAGCTGACAAATATATAAAATACAATAAATTGCTAGAAGAATAAAATTTAAAAAATACATACAAAATATAAATTCTGGTTTTTATCTTTACATTCAATAAACATTGTCATTCTATAATTATAACTAAAATTGATAATTGAAATAGCAGCTCCCCATATTGAATATCTGTATGCACATTCTGACAGAAAAATCCTTGCTAAGGATTTTTATGTGCTCTTGTTCTTCTCCTTTTTTTTTTTTTTTTTTTTAATTTTTAGCCATTCTAGTGGGTGAGCCTATAGTGGTTTTTCACTGTGGTTTTAGTTTTTAATTTATATCTTGCTTTTTGTTCTTTAAGAAAGATACATACTTGACCTAGATAGTAGGAATTTACAGAAATACACTAATAAAATAGAGACAGAAAGATCTTTTGACATAAAAGAACTGATTTCTCTGTTTTGTAGAACTCTAATACAACTTGTTTTCAGAAAACGTAGTAGCTGTTCCATCTGGGGGGTAGGGATACTAAAATGTTTCCACACGTCTGTCCCATGCATAATTTATGGATTAAATAGATAAATTACAGTAAGTAAACAATAGGCCCAGCTCACCTAATTTTAAAAATTAACTTTTATTTTAATTTCTGTAGGTAATCTAACAAATATATTTACTGCAATTTTATAAGGATTGCTAAGTATCCCCAGTGTGTTCTGGGTATTGTGAGAAATAAAAAATGAATGCATTTCTTGCTGTTTTCTATGAGCCACCCAATGACAGGGAGTTCGTAAACATTTCGATTACTAAAGGGAGTAAAGTGCAAGGCCAACTGTGATAATGCAGTAATGCAAGAATTAAATTCTGTAGGAGGTTAGGGAAAGATGACTTCTATTGGAGGAAATAATCTTTCCTCAGCACAGTGCCAATGGGCAAGTTGTTTATATTCAGATATGACTAAAAGAGGAAATTGAGAAAAATCAAAGTGCTATGATGGTATTCTCACACTTATTAAGCCTAGACCTCCCTGAGTTTACAAAATGGGGAATACAGTTGTACGGTTAGATCATAGGATAGGCAGGAAAAGTTTGGAGACATGAGTTGAGGCTCTATTGTGAGGGATATTAAGAACATAGACTATGTGTGTTCTGTAAACAACACGTAACCATAACCAGGATTTTTTTTTTTTTAAACTAGGAAAGTAATATAATCTAATTGGTTTTTTTGGCCGATGGTGTCCAACTACACTTTATGCTCATTTGAGAGGCATTAAAACAAGTGCTCCTTAAGAGGGTTACTTCCAGAATCTAATAAAGCCTGAAACTAGCAGATATGGGGAAAGAAAGAATAACATTATTATAAAACAGCAGCAAAGTATTTGGCCAACATATCATCTGTTGGTTAAAGAAAACATTTTAAATAATTAAACTGAGAGGAAGACTGCTGCCAAGGACCATAGAGAAATATATGGCCTGAAAACATACAGTGGAATAAAGATGTTTAGGTCAATTTGAACAGGTTGAATTTGTGACACATGTGTAAAAACAACTTAAAAAAAAAAAAAAAAAACCCAGTGCCAGATAGGCAGTGAAAAAAGGAGATGTGGAGTTCAGGAAAGAGATCTTGACTGAACAAATGTGGGAATAAGTTCATAGGAATATTATTGAAGTTATGAAAAGAATGAAAGCTTGAGGGAACAAAACACATATCATAAAGGGAGGTTCTGAGAATAGCGCGTTGGTGATTTTTATGATTAGTGATTGAATAAGGGCAGACAAGTCACTCAAGAACATAGACAAGGTAAAAAGTTTAAAAGAACTAAAACCTGGCTATTGGGTCTGACTCATAGCGACCCTATAGGACAGATTAGAACCGCCCTATAGGATTTCCGAGTAGCGGTTGGTAGATTCAAACTGTCAACCTTTCGGTTAGCAGCCTAGCTCTTAACCACTGTGCCTCCAGGGCTCCATTAAAAGCACTAGAAGAGTTTAATGATCTGGAAGTCAGGTTATTCAAGGTAAATAAGAAAGAAAATAATATTTAGCCTATTTTTTGCAACAAATTTATGATTCAGTGATTAATATTACCAATTTATAGGGGAGGCTACCAATAATCAAAGATACTAAGTATCTTTCCTAGGCTAAATGAATTAAGAAATTTGGATTTTAATCAATATATGATTAAAAGATAAACACACAAAAAATCCTAGATATGACAAATAATGTATCATTGGTGTATTTATCATGATAAATTAGATCACACTGCAGTAACAAATTAACTCTGTGATCTTTGGTTTAATATAATAAAGATTTTCTTGGTGTTCTAATTATATATCTAGCATGTGTCACTGGCGGAGGTTGGGATGGTGGTCTCTGATCCACATAGCCACTTATGAGTCAGATGTACAGTCTACCACAGGGAGTGTCACCATTGCTGGGCAGGGGGAAATTCAGTTGCAGATTTCTGCACTGGTTCTTCTACGTATTCGTACAGAAGTGATACATACCACTTAGGAACACAACCTATTCTGTAGAACCGACTGGCAAATTCTCATGAACTGAGAAAAGACTGGGAAATGTGGGAGAGCAAATGTTATATATGAGTTCTACTATTTACCTAGATTGCAAAGAAATAATGAAGAAAAATGTAAACAAGTTAAAAGTAAGAATAAAAGAATAGGAAAGGATCTCTAGGTGTATTGACTAAAGGGTAATAATTGAAAAAGGGAAAATTTTGAAGTCACAAAACAGGCAAGGATATAATGAAGCAAGGTCCAAAATAAGACTCTTTATTTTTCACAAAAAAGAAAGCAATGTTTTTAATTATAATATTCACTCTCAATATAATTTCTTGAATCTAAAATTTTAGATACTAAAATTTTTTAGATACTAGCCAGCTTCTCAGTAGGTATTTTTAAATGAGTGAATCATCTAACTGTGTAGTTGAACACAGGAAATCAATACTTCTTCAAAGCTTAGAAAGATTTTTCAAACACTTACCAAGAAAGGAAAAAAAAATATATTGCAGGAATTATCATTTATATTAATGAGTTGTAATCATATTTTAGGAAAAAGTAAAAATATCTAGTGAAATAAGAATCTCTAGGTTTACATGTAATGACGTATGTACTAAAATTTTATACTCTCTGGGACACAGAGGGAGTTATTTTCAATTCCTTAAATCATTAATGAAATCTTTCAGGCTTCTGGAAAAAAAAATATGTTTTTACCATCTCTTATTACCCTATTTCTTTTCAGAAAAGTAAAAATGGTCTACTGTACCCCAGTTCCTCTTTCTGTATCATTCCATAAAAATGCATAAAATATATCAGGAAAGATACACTATAGATAGATAACCAGATAGATTTATGCTGTTTTTACTTAAGAAGATAACATACACACTTTCCTGCACCTTCCATATGAATCTTTATTTTTTAATTAAAAAAATAATAATAAAATATGAGGTAAAAAATGAGAAATGAAAATATGTGTTTTTCAAATGTAGGTATAACCTACTACCTTCCAGCGGATTCTGACTCATTGTGACCCTGTAGGACAGAAGAGAAATGCCCCATAGGGTTTCCAAGGCTGTAAATCTTTATGGAAGCAGACTGCCATATCTTTCTCCTGAGGAGCAGCTGGTAGATCTGAATCAGCAATATTTTGGTTGGCAGCCAAGTGCTTTAACCACTGTTACACCCCCAGACCCAGTGCCGTCGTGGTTTCCTGTTATACCAGGACTCCTAAATATGAGTATACTATACTAGTTTTTTTTTTTTATACTTATATCTAAGTCCAATTAAAGATGAGTATTAAAAATCAAGCTTATTTTTCAAATATTTTTAAACTCACCATTTAAAAATTTCTTGTTCTGATCAGTATTTATGTAAGAAACAAATTTTATTTACTAGACAAATACTATTAAGATTGTAATATAATGTACCCTTACTAATAATCTCATCCATACCCTTCTATATACTTCATGCACTCCATGCTTCTGTTAAGCACTGAATATAATAAACAGTGCAGGAGAATCTCATTACTATCACTATTGATACTATCACTGCTGAGCACATATGTCATGTCAGCTTATGCAGAGGATGTTAGTAAAGTAAGAGAAAATTTCATACAGAAGAATCATGAGATAACAAAAGTCTTGTGATGGGGTTCAGGAGGTGCTTAGTCTTAGACAAATGTGTGACTTTTAAAATAAAATGTTTAATATTAAGAGAGTATAAAAAACAGAAAAAACTTTAAAATTCTAATTATTAAAAATAAATTGTCTATCTTTGGATTAAAAATATTATCATAAGAGAAGGGGAATATGGAAGCTAACTTAATTTGTATTTAACTTTTCAATATGACATTCCAGAGGTTTATATTAATATTTCTACTATTAAACTTTCAAATCTGTACATGAAATTCACTGAAAATATATTCTAAGTTTTTAATCATAGATTGTTTTTTAAAATATAAGAAGATGCTAAAATATATTGTCAAGCATGCTAGCCTAAAGTTATTAAAACATAGACCTCCTGTCACAAAAGCCCTTGTTAATTGACAGAGCAATTACCTGTGCATTTCAGAAAAAAAAGGACCAAGAAAATAGACCAGCAAAAAAAACTTGAGGTTATGTATAATTAGGAGTTTCTAGTTTTATAAAAACATTTATTGCAATATTTATGCAATTCTTTTATTAATAAGTTACCTTTTATATTCAAAGATTTCTTTCCTTGATTCTTTTTGAAGATAGCAAAAATATCATTGTTATTCTTTTCAATTTAGAGAAACAATTCTATTAAAATAACTGAACAAGAAAAAGCATACTCCACCACTTATAATATTAGTAATATCTTTTGAGGGCAACCCAGAAAACATTATCTTCAAACATACTAGAAGAGTTCTCGGTAACATTCCCACTGAATACTGTGAAAAGTCTCTTCAGAAACCAGCAGTAACTTTCAGGACTTTCTTTCTATGAGTTTCATTCCTATTGTCATTGGCCACTGCCTTAAATGTAAGCATCTTCCAATCAACTATATGCTTACATTTTTTCTTCTTCATACTTCTACCTGCTCATTTGTCCTGTTTTTATTTTAATATATATGTATATTATCTTTGTCCCAACTCTTTTCCATCTGACAACCTATTGGTCTTAAATATTCAATCACTTCACAGAACCCTCCATCCACCTCTAAACCTTGAACCTGTGGCTTATTCCCTTCACTCAAAGATACCTCTAGCCTTGAATGAAAGGTTGCCCATTTACAGCCTTAGCTCATAGATCCCAAGTCTGTTGTTGGTGTTAGGTGCATCGAGTAATTTTTTTTACTACAGCTATCTCATGTGAGAGAGTAGAGCTGCCCCTTAGGGTTTCCTAGGCAGTAGTCTTTATGAAAGTAGATTGTCAGGTCTTTCCCCTTTGGAGCTGCTGGGTAGGTTCAAACCATCAAACTTCGGTTAGTCTGCCAAAAAGATTTGTCCACCTGGAACCTCAGAATGTGATCTTATTGGAATGATGGTCTTCACAGTTGTAATTAAAGATCTTTAGGTCAGATCATCCTGAATTAGAGTGGGCCCAAATTCAGTGACAGGTATCTCTAAAGAAACAGAAAAAGAGGAGACACACAAACATAGGTAATAAATCCATGTGAAAATTTAGGTAGAGATTGGAGTTATGCTACCACAAGCCAAGGAATGCCAAGAAACACCAGAAGCTGGAAGAATCAAGGAAGAATTCCCCACTGGAGCCAATGGAGGGAGTATGACCCTGTCCACAACATAATATCAGACTTTTGCCCTCCTGAACTGTGAGAGAGAACAAATTTCTGTTGTAAGCCACCAAGTTTGTGATAAATTATCACAGCAGCCCTGGAAAGACGATATAGATTTTGGCACCAGGAAGCAGGGAGCTGCTATAACAAACACCTAACATTGTGGAAGTGACTTTATAATTAGGTAATGGATAGAGGCTGAAAGAGATTTGAGTGCATAAGGTAAAAGATAGATAAAGCCTATAATGTCTTGAAGAGACAGTTGGTTGAAGATAGGCATTAAAGACAATTCTCGAGAGCTCAGGGGAAGTAAAGAATGCAGTAGAGAAAGCTTCTTCTATCTTAGAGAACACATATATTATCATAAACAGAATGATAGTAAAATTATGAGCATTAAAGGTGCTTCTGGTGAAGTCTCAGAAGGAAATAAGGAATATGTTATTGAGAGCTGGAGGAAAAGTGATCCTTGTTATAAAGTGACAGAAATCTTGGCTATATTGTATTCTACTGTCGGATGAAAGCAGAACTTGTAAGTGATAACCTCAGGTATTTAGCTGAGGAGATTTCCAAGCAAAGTGTTGAAAGTGTGACACTGTTTCTCCTTGCTGTTTACTGTAAAATACAAAAGGAAAGATAGATTGAAAAGGGGTTGTTATGCAAATCACTTGATTTGGGGAACTCTTGGACTATTCAAGTTGCAAAATCAAAAAACAAACAAATCCTTTGCCATTGACTCTACTCTGACTCATAGCGATCTTAGACAGAGTAGAACTGTCTACCCACAGGGTTTCCAAGGAGTGGCTGGTGGATTTGAACTACCAACTTTTTGGTAAGCAGCCAAGCTCTTAACCACCATACTACCAGGGCTGGCTGTGAAGGATGCTAAAATTAGGAAATCCATTGCTGGAAAAGCATGCTCTGGATAAAGGGCCACAGGTTGTTGTTGTTAGGTGCTATTGAGTCAATTTCCCCATATGATAGAGGAGAAATATCCCATAGGGTTTTCTAGGCAGTAATCTTTATGGAAGCAGATCACCAGATCTTTTTCCCACATAGCTGCTGGGTGGGTTTGGAATGCTAATCTTTTGGTTAGCAGCCAAGTGCTTAAACATTTGTGCCACCAGGGGTCCTTGGGTACCTTGGCCAGTGGTAGAGCTGGACAACTTTATGCTTAAGAGATTAAGCTGTGGCTCATGTATCCAAGTAACCATCTCAGTAGAAGCCAAGAATAGAGATGAGTTACCCAAGAGGATCTGTGAAGAACACTCTTGTCTAATGGTATGGATCCCCTTGACATATACGCCAGGTCCAAAATGTTTTTGAAGATGTGATACCAGCAGAAATACTGCCAGTGTGGGCTAAAAGGGACCCAGACTGAACAAAATGAAAGAAGATCATTGGACTCTTTAAATTCTACAAGCAGGAAACAGAATAATAAGAGCTACTTGGCTGCAAACATGTGCTACCATTCCAGATAAAGGAAAAATGACTTGGAAGGTGTAACCACTGTGGGGTGGGAAGCCACAGGTATCAGAGCTGCAACCTAGGAATCAGAGGGCAATAGGGTATTCTGAAACCATAGGGCAGAGCCGAGAGCTAACAAGGATTATTTTCAGGCCTTGAAGCTTAATGGAATTTGCCCTGCTAGATTTGTAACTTGCTTCTCACTGGTGACCCCTTTATTCCTTTCTTTTATTTCAATTTCTCCGTTTGGTAATGAGATGTGTATCCTACACCTGTTCCACGACTGTATGTTGGAAATAGCTCATACTTGCTTCCTAATTTCACAGATGGAGACAAATTTTGCCTCAGGGTGGATCATACCCAGAGGCTCATCTATACCTGATACGATTTGAGATTTTTGTTCTGACGATACTTAGAGAGATTTTGGACTTAAAATTGATGCTTTAATGGGTCGAGGCCCTGGAAGATGTTGGGATAGAGTGAAAGTATTTTGCAAGTGAGACTGTAAGAAACAAATACACCAAGGTAGGATCAATATTCTTCTAAAAATTCTCCTAAAAATAAAATGGAAATATATATTAAGATCCTGTTATGAATAGATTAATTTTGGGTAAGTTACATATGATATTCTATATAATTGTGAACTTGACCTTCAGCAAGAGGATATCTCGGTGTCACTCAACTTTTTTTTTAATTGCTCCCCTGAAAAGTCATTTTGTAGAATTTAAAAAAAAAAATCCCTCCTCCATAATTTTTAGTACCATGGGTGTACTGTATATGCACTACATATACTGTTTATGCACTATATGCATATCTGTGCCTTATATATACAAATAGTAATGTTTTTCACAGCTCCCCTCAAGAACCATATTGTCATTGTTAAGAATGCATGAAGCACCCACAATTCAAAGACTTACTTTATGTGGGTGACTTACCTGAATCAAACAAATAAAGGGCAAGTAAAGAACTGAACTTGTTTTAAAAAACTTGTTTTAGCTAACTTCAAAAGCCGAGTGTTTATTATACTGTTGCTGCTGCATGATTATTGCTTGTTACACATGTGATGAAATAAAAACTCTTTGTAATCTTTTTAAATTAATAATTAGGAAATCATTATTAAATGTTTACAAATTGAGCATATAAATATGCAGGTACATTTTAAAAAGTAAAACCGCTTATTTTTTTCAGTTACCCATGAATACTGTTAACAATTTTTTTTTTCCTAAGCATTTACTCATGTATTCGTTACAGTGTACACTTTTCTAGTAATTTGGGAATTACTGAACTACTTAATAGGAACAACTACTCCGTAGGCCCCCACGCATCTGTCAGTTTGTCCTACTGTGGGGGCTTGTGGTATTGCTGTGATGCTGGAAGCTATGCAACCGGTTCTCGAATACCAGCAGGGTCACCCATGGTGGACAGATTTCAGTTGAGCTTCCAGGCTAAGACAGACTAAGAAGAAGAAATAGGCAGTCTACTTCTGAAAAGAATTAGCCAGGGGAAACCTTATGAATAGCTGAGGAACATTGTCTGATATAGTGCAGGAAGATGAGCCCCTCAGGTTGGAAGACATTCAAAATACTACTAGGGGAGAGCTGCCTCCTCAAAGTAGAGTCAACCTTAATGACATGGATAGAGTCAAGCTTTCGGGACCTTCATTTGCCGATGTGGCATGACTCAAAATGAGAAGAAAGAGCTGCAAGCAACAATTAAAAATTGGAACAAGAATTGTATGAAGTATGAAGTATGAATCTAGGAAAATTGGAAATGATCAAAAATGAAGTGGAACACATACGCATCAATATCCTAGGCATAAGTGAGCTGAAATGAACTGGTATTTGTCATTTTGAATCAGACAATCATATGGTCTACTATGCCAGGAATGACAAATTGTGAAAAGGAATGGCACTGTATTCATTGTCAAAAAGAATATTTCAAGATCTGTCCTAAAGTACAACGCTGTCAGGGATAGTATAATACCCATATGCCTACAAGGAAGACCAGTTAATATGAAAATTATTCAAATTTACACACGAAATACTAAGGACAATTGAAGATTTTTACCAATGTCTGTAGTCTGAAACTGACTGAACATGCAATCAGAATGCACTGATAATTACTGGTGAGTGGAATGAGAAAGTGGGAAACAAAGAAAAAGAACTGGCGGTTGGAATACATGGCTTTGGTGATAGAAATGATACCGAAGGTCCCACGATTGAATTTTGCAAGACCAATGACTTCATTGCAAAACCTTTTTTCATCAGCATAAACTGGCTGCTATACACAGGAACCTTGCCAGATGGAATACACGGGAATGAAATCGACTACATCTGTGGAGAAATACAATGAAAAAGCTCAACATCGTCAGTCAGAACACGGCCAGGGGCCAACTGTAGATCAGGCTATTAATTGCTCATATACAAGTTCAAGTGGAAACTGCAAAAAAAATTAGAACAAGTCCACGAGAGCCAAAGCATGACATTGAGTATATCCCACCTGAATTCAGACACCATCTCAAGAATAAATTTGACACATTGAACACTAATGGCCTAAGACCAGATGAGTTGTGCAGTGACACGAAGGATGGCATACATGAAGAAAGCAAGAGGTCATTAAAAAAAACAGGAGAGAAAGAAAAGACCTAAATGGATGTCAGAAGAGACTCTAAAACTTGATTTTGAATGTTGAGTAGCTAAAGCAAAAGGAAGAAATGATGAAGTAAAAAAGCTGACCAGAAGATTTCAAAGGGAGGCTTGAGAAGACAAAGTAAAGTATTATGATGACATGTGCAGGACCTGGAGGTAGAAAATCAAAAGAAAGAACACACTCAGCATTTCTCAAGCTGAAAGAACTAAAGAAAGAATTCAAGCCTCTAGTCACAATACTGAAGGATTCTATGGGGAAAATATTAAATGACACGGTAAGGATCAAAAGAAGATGGAAGGAAATAAACAGAGTCACTATACCAATAAGAATTGATCAATGTTAAATCATTTCAGGAGGTAACGTGTGATCAGAAACTGATGGTACTTACGGAGGAAGTCCAAGCTGCACTAAAGGCGCTGGTGAAAAACAAGGCTCTGGCAATTGACGTAATACCAATTGAGATGTTTCAACAAACAGATGCAGCACCAGAAGCGCTCACTCGTCTATCCTAAGAAATTTGGAGGACAGCTACCTGGCCAACTGACTGAAAGAGATCCATATTTATGCCTACTCCCAAGACACGTGATCTAACCAAAAGCAGAAATTATCAAAATATGTCATTAATAACACACACAAGCAAAATTTTGCTGAAGATCATTCAAAAGCGGCTGTAGTGGTACATCAACAGGGAACTGCCAGAAATTCAAGGCGGATTTAGAAGAGGATATGGAACCAGGGATATCATTGCTGATGTCACATGGATTCTGGCTGAAAGCAGAGAATACTAGAAAGATGTTTACATGTGTTTTATTGACTATGCTAAGGGATTCCACTGGGTGAATCATAACAAATTATGGATGACATTGTGGAGAAAGGGAATTCCAGATCACTTAATTGTGCTCTTGAGGAACCTATACACAGATCAAGAGGCAGTTGTTCAGGCAGAACAAGGGGATACTGAGTGGTTTAAAGTCAGCAAAGGTGTGCATCAGGGTTGTATCCTTTCATCACACCTATTCAATCTGTATGCTGGGGAAATAATCCAAGAAGCTGGACTATATGAAGAAGAAGGGGCATCAGGATTGGAAGAAGGCTCATTAACAACCTGTGTTATGCAGATGACAGAACCTTGCTTGCTGAAAGTGAAAAGGGCTTGAAGCACTTACTAATGAAGATCAAAGCCTTCAGTATGGATTACACCTCAACATAAAGAAAACAAAAATCCTCACACCTGGACCAATAAACAACATCATGACAAATGGAGAAAAGACTGAAGTTGTCAAGGATTTCGTTTTACTTGGATCATAATCAACACCCATGGAAACAGCAGTCAAGAAATCAAAAGATGCATTGCATTGGGCAAATCTGCTGTAAAAGTCCTTTTTAAACTGTTGAAAAGCAAAGATGTCACCCTGGGGACTAAGGTGTGCCTGACCAAAGTCATGGTGTTTTCAATCACCTCATGTGCATGTGAAAGCTGGACAATGAATAAGGAAGACCGAAGAAGAGTTGATGGTTTTGAACTGTGGTGTTGGTGAAGAATATTGAATATACCATGGACTGCCAAAAGAGGGAACAAATCTGTCTTCAAGGAAGTACAACCAGAATGTTTGTTAAAAGCAAGGATGGTGAGACTATATCTTACATACTTTGGACATGTTGTCAGGAGGGATCAGTAAAGGACATCATAATTGGTAAGGTGGAGGGTCAGAGAAAAAGAAGAAGGTCCTCAACGAGATGGACTGACACAGTGGCTGCAACAATGGTTTCAGGCATAGCAATAATTGTGAGAATGGTGCAGGACCAGGCAGCGTTTCATTATTTTGTGCATAGGTTTGCTATTAGTTGGGAACAACTCGACTGTACCTAACAACAACACTCCAGAGAATTTCATTGAATGCATATTCCATATGCCAGAAGTTTTTCAAATTTTTTTTTTCTTTCTCCCTGACCCAATCCCTGAGGATGCTAGTATTACATCGATGATATGCGTTTCCTTCTTATTAACACTTACTCTGTGTGCCGCTACTTCTGTCTGGCTGTAATCTAGAAATTTTAGTAAAAGTTGAGGTAAATGGACCTAGAGGGGAGTGACTTCCTTCAAATACTCACCTAGTGAATTTGTCTTCAAATTTCCTTGTTGATTTTCCTTAGCAAACTGCCTTATTTTTCAGGGTAGTAAGGTATTTCTCTTTTTATACAGATTTTTTTTTTTTTTTCTTCAGATCGGGAAAGGTAAAGAAACTCTTCCACCCTCCCAGAAAACACTTCCTCTTTTCTTTGTTTCTAAGTTATGACTCCTCTGCCTTGGTCAACTATCCAGCATCCTCACTTTTTATCAGAGCTCTCTGGAAGTACTCATGCAATGGCACAGGTAAATCCAAAACAAATTTAGTGCCCTAAATTTCAGCTGGTTGTTTAGTGCTTCTTAGTAACTGTTTCACAGACCAGATTTTCGTCTCTATTCGCAGGTCATGCTTTTTAGCCTATAGCTTTGCTTATCTCTTCATAGGGAAATCCATTTACCTCCCCATGCTCATGTCTATAAATAAAACTCTGAGTTTGTTCTTATCTCACTTTCCTTCTTCCAGGCTCCATGGACTATTTGTACTCTCACAGTTCAATAGTCGTTTTCCCATCTAAGCTTCTAAACTGGTCTCCTGTCATCTTTGACCAGAAATTACACACTTAATTATTTGGTCGTCTCTCTTTCCAGAATTTTTAACATCTGTATTTACCAAAAGTTATACCTATCCTTTTGTTTAGTTTCATTTTCTTTCACTTCTCAGAACACAAAAATCCTTGACTCTGTCTTCCCTTTTAGATATTAGTCTCTGACAGCGTTGTACTTCAGGATAGATCTTGAAACGTCCTTTCCGATGATGCATGTGCTGACATTCCTTCAATTTGTCATGCCCAGCATAGTATGCCTTATGATTGTCCAATTCAAAATAGCCAATACCAGTCCATTTCAGCTCACTAATGTCTAGGATATTGGTCTTTATGCCTTCCATTTCATTACTGATAATTTCCAATTTTCCTAGATTTATACTTCATACATTTCATGTTCCAATTATTAATGAATGTTTGCAGCTGTTTTTTCTCAGTTTGAGTCATACCACGTTGGCAAATGAAGGTTTCTAAAGCTTTACTCCATCCATGTCATTAAGGTCAACTCTACTTTGAGGAAACACTCTTCCCCATTTGTATTTTTTGTGCCTTCCAACCTGAGGGACTCATCTTCCAGCATTGCATCAGGCAATGTTCACTGCTATTCATAAGCTTTTCACTGGACAATTTTTTCAGTAGTAGATTGCCAGGTCCTTCCTAGTCTGTCTTAGTCTGAAAGCTCTGCTGAAACTTGTCCACCATGGATGACCTTACTGTATTTGAAATACCATTGGCCTAACTTCCAATATCACAGCAACACACAAGCCACCACAGTAAAACCAACTGACAAATAAGTGGTGGTTAGTAGCTATACCATCATTGTTTCAATGTTTCTATGGTGGACAGGTGTCAGTGGAGCTTCCAGATTAAGAAAAGGCCTGGTGATCTACTTCCAGAAATTAGCCAGTGTAAACCTTATGGATTATAACAGAACATTATCTGACTCACTTGCATTAGGCACGTCATCAGGAGGGATCAATCACTAGAGAAAGACATCATGTTTCACGAAGTAGAGGGCCAATGAAGGTGTGAGAGACTCTCCACGAGATGGATTGGCACGATAGCTGCAACAGTGGACTCAAAACATGCTGGTTATTGTGAGAATGACCCTGACTGGGCAATATTTCATTCTTCTTTACATAAGGCCACCATGAGTTGGAGTCAACCCAATGAATGACAGCTATCAACAACGTTATTTCTTTGGAAGATGGATTTCTTCTGCGTTTATTACTCAGAATAATGATTTCCCTCTTTTAACATTTTTTAACAAGAAAGGGAGAATAAATGCTTAAATTTTTCCTTTATTAATTTTGAGAGTAAGATGTTGGCTCTCTAGAAGCCCCAATTGATTTCATATATTTTCTGTTTTGAAAAGTATTAATCATTATTCTTTTAAACACTCAAATTAGTCCTTTTTTGATTAGTGCAAGCTCTCTGAAGTTTATTTCTCTCTTTTTTGACATAATTCCACTGACTTCTGCTTTTTGATACCATAACATTCCAGGCTTTGCGTGCACTTTTTATCCTAATGCCTGAAATATGTGTTTTTCCTCCAGCCTCAATCCTTTTAGGAGGAATGATGTTTAGAAACCACAATCTTGATGTTCACGTGCAAATTATTATTAAGACATTATTTTCTAGGTATTTTCAGTGAATATCTAGGAAATACATTTTTTAAAATAGAAAATAAAGTTTAAGATTACAACCATTTACTTAAACTCCGAAACATTTTTACCTGGTTTTATTATGCTGAAAACTTTGGTTTTAGAACATTAATTTACTTTCTTTCTTACCTTATGATACAATATATATTCAATATTTTCAAAATGACAATAATAATATCAGTAATAAAATAAGACTTCTAAATAAATTTTATGTAATATTGCTTTTAAAAATGTGTAAAAATATTTACATGGTTTCAAAGTCTAAACAATAATACAAGTTACATTCGGGTAAGAGCTACTTTCCTCTTCATCCCCTTCATCATAACCTATTTACTCTCACCGCCATATATAGTCATTTAATATACATTTGTTTTTCTTTTCATTGTTGTTTTTGAAAAACAAAAAAATATATACACATATTGCAAGTTTATCTTTCACAGAGATACTAGAAGTGTGATTTCTTTGTCAAAAAACTGTGCGATGTAATTTTTTCTTAAATCTTCTCTTTATAGTTCTTGAGTTTTGGATTTATTAGCATAAATAGCCTTTGTTGTAATAGGGTCAACTAGTCCATTGCAACTTTAATATTTTACTAAATTTTTATTTAAATAGGTCATTTCTATGCCTCTTAATTTAAGTTGTCTGAGGTTTTAGTTTTCTTAGCTTAATTTTTATTTCTACAATTTCATATAATTCTTTTCAAACGTGCATTTTCTTTTTAAAACAATTTACTATGTTTATTAAAAAATTATTAGACGGATTTTAATGCTTCAATTATTTCTTAACATTTTACACATATATTTCAATGCTTCTCAAATTTGGGATTAGAAGTAATCATGAAGTTGGATGAAATGAATGACTCTCCTCTAAGGGTGAATAGATCCATGATTAGTGAGCCCTAAAGATTATACAATTTGGGAAATCCTCTATAAGAAAAAAAAAAATGTATTTGACCATGTGAACAAATCGCTGGGGGCACTCTAAGTGCCGGGACCCTTGCAAGTGTGGTGACCTGAAGTTTATGCTTCATAAGCTTCATGATAAATCTGCCTTAGATCAAACCTCAATTCCTGCTTCAAGGACACATTTCAGGATATTGTTTCAATGAGCAGAACTCCAGATACCTTCCTGAACTTCATTCCTGCTTCTTTTTACTGTCCTTAGGTGTAGGTGCATAATTTCTCTCATTTTCCCCATCTCTTCTCATCCCATGAGCTAGGCTGAAAAACTGTCCACCAAAAGATACCCCTGTGTTAATCTCTGGAGCCTGTGAATATTATTACATATATATTAAAAAAAAAAAGTGTTGGCAGATTTGATTAAGTTAAGGATCTTCCTTGGAGAGAGTATTCTGTGTTATGCAGGTGTGTCTTAAATGGAGTCACATGTATCCTTGTAAGAGGGAGGCAATGAGAAATTTTAGACATACAGAGGAAAAAACAATATGGAGATGAATCAGAGAGAGAGAGAGTTAAAGAGGATGACCTTGATGACTGGAGTGATGCGATCACAAGTCCAGAAATGCCAGCGACCAGAAGCTGGAAGAGACAAGGAACCAGTTGTCCCATAGAACCTCCAGAGGGAGCACAGCATCACTGCTGACACCTGATTTTTACCAGCAATACTGATATTAGGCTTCTGGCCTCCAGAGGTGTAAAAGAATAAATCTATGTTGTTTTAAGTCACTAAATTGGTGGTAGTTTTTTACAGCAGCCAAGGGACCCTAATATACTCATATGACAAAAATGTTACTCAGTGTCTCTCTGAATTCACTGCAGTACATATATCTGTCCCAAACCACAAAACCATATGTCAGTGTTTCCATGCTACAGTCAGAAACACTCTACCCTATACTTCTATGCTATGCACAAAAACACCACAGACTCCTGCAACTCAGTAAATATTCATCTGGGAGAGAAAGAACAGATCTACCCTCTGGTAAATGCTGCCTCTCTGTTAAGAGAGACCTCTTGAATCTTGTAAATATTTTGAAAATGAGTGGGAGAATACACAAGCACTCAATCTCTTCCAAAGACTCCCCTTTGAATCTTCCTTCCATCAATTTCTTGGCTTATTTCCCTTTACCCAGCCCTCACATTCTGACGAGGGTCCTATGTATTCTCAATGTCTCTCATTCTTTAAAAACAGAAAGAAAATTACTTGAATTTCTACTGTCTCAAATACATATTCTTGCTGCAGATAATTTTGAGAGAAGGAAGTGTGATTTTCAAAAAGAAAAATTAATTAATTGAGATAAACTGCTTGCTTGGACCTATGTTTTATAAACTTGCTTTTAAAACCATGCTATGCATTTTGTTTTTAATAAGAATATTTAAGTTCCAGAAAAATAAAAATCTATTCATTTCATTTTAATGTTATTAGTTTATCAATTAAAGTTCCTGATTTGATTTTTCTGTCTTATTCTAGATGAGGTTGTTCATTACTCTTCATTTGTAAAAGTGGCTGTAATTTATAACTCTCTATCTCCAGTTGCCATAGTTTTATCCCCAACACAAATGAGTGTTTTATATTGCATATTTATCCAAGTACACCCACTCCTTACTTATTGACATGGTTAGGTTCCTAACACCAGTCATTTTGCAGAACTCAGCATTATGCAAAAATGCAGTATGACCACATCAGATCACAAAGTGGAAGAAAACTGTATCATTACATAACTGCCAAATTATATCATTGCATAAGTGCCAAACCACTGAGAATCATGGCCCACCCACCCAACCATCACAGCCAGCATGACTCTCACTTGCACCTTGGTTTTCATTACTGCCAGACATACATACATTGTTCATGTGTGGAAGAGTTGGAGATTAGATTTTTTACTATTACCATACACGCAAAATGTTGAATAACAGAATAGTGGATAAGTAAGGAGTAGGCATATATTTGTCATTACAGGCAGGCATTCACATATTTGGTAAGACTACATTCTTTTTTCAAATTATTTTCCTTTTGTAAGGTATGCATTTTGAAATTGTCCACTGTCAAAAGGACTTTTACAAAGCAATGCAATATTTTATGTTATATATTTATCAGGCACTACTTAGTAGACTCTTTTGTCAAGTGCAGTGATAAGGAAGCAATAGTGAGCTTCAAGAAAATCATAGGAAACATATTCTTTTAAACATTCAGTTAAGTTCTGAAGCTTCATCTCTCTCCACAGAAGATATTTTACTTTTGGAAAGGCAATAATAAAATGCTGATAACATAAGGCAATAAATATAATGTTAAGAAGGTCCTTCTAATCACTTGTATATGAAAGTGGGATGAGGTAAGATTCATTTTTGTTCTTTAACTCATAAGAACAGTCTGAGGAAAGACTTAAAATATAACAACTGATGAGTCTTTGACTAGGACACTATTATCTTTCATCCTAGATGCCATAAGTCATTGTCTCTGCAGTGTGAACAGAACAATAATTCATCATGATTACACTTATTTTTCCCCTGGGTGTAAGTTTAGCATTGAACATAAGTATATAATTAGGGACTTACATTTAGAATCAGAATGTGTGCCTCTAAAAACAATTTGTAAAGAACCATGTGAATATACTGCCAAAAAGAAGTTGATAAGTCAAAACCACAATTATAAGATTGGCAATAACCTCCAAAAAGTGTTACACGTTTTGCATCAGATACTGTGAAAAATATGAGGACCAAGTTCATGTATGTTATACAAGTGAGTGCCTTTCTTCAGTTCTTCACCTTTCTAAATTCCGCCTGAAAAAACATGAAATAAATACAAGTTCATAGCATTGCTCCAAAAAAAGGAAAGGTGCTATCAAAAGTGGCTGCAAAACAAAACCAAAACAAAATAGTGATTTTATACTCAGAAGTGTGATCAGGAGTAAATGTTAGGTAAGGGAAGTTGGACAAGTGAATTAAAGTGTACTAGAAACAAGATACCTGGCCAACCTACTGCAAGAGATCCATTTTTATGCTTATTCCCAAGAAAAATAACCCAACTGAATGTGGAAATTAGTGAACAATATCATTAATATCACACAAGAGTGAAATTTTGCTGAAGATCATCCGAAAACGGCTGCAGCAGTATATTGACAGGGAACTGCTGGAAATTCAAACTGGATTAGGAAGAGGATGTGGAACTAGGGATATCAATGCTGATGTCAGATGGATCCTGGCTGAAAGCAGAGAATACCAGAAAGATGTTTACCTGTGTTTTATTGACTATGCAAAGGCATTCGACTGTGTGGGTCATAACAAATCATGGATAACATTGCGAAGAGTGGGAATTCCAGAACACTTAATTGTGCACATGAAGAACTTGTACATAGATCAAGAGGCAGTCCTTCAAAGACAACAAGGGGATATTGCTTGGCTTAAAGTCAGGAAAAGTGTGCTTCATGGTTGTATCCTTTCACCATACATATTCAATCTGTATGCTGAGCAAATAATCCCAGAAGCTGGACGGTATGAAGAAGAACAGGGCATCAGAATTGGGGGAAGACTCATTAACAACCTGCTTTATGCAGATGACCCAACCTTGCTTGCTGAAAATGAAGAGGACTTGAAGCACTTACTGATGAACATCAAAGACCACAGCCTTAAGTAGAGATATACTTCAACATAAAGAAAACAAAAATCTGCACAACTGGACCAATGAGCAACATAATGATAAACAGAGAAAAGATTGAAGTTGTCAAGGATTTCATTTTACTTGAATTCACAATTAACACCCCTGAAAGCAGCAGTCGAGAGATCAAAAGATGGATTGCATTGGGCAAATTGGCTACAAAAGACCTCTTTAAAGTGTTCAAAAGCAAAGATATCACCTTGAAGAGTAAGGTGCGCCTGATCCAAGTCATGGTGTTTTCAGTCACCTCATACGCATGTGAAAGCTAGACAATGAATACGGAAGAATGAAGAATTGATGCCTTTGAATTGTGGTGTTGGTGAAGAATATTGAATATATCATGGAATGACAAAAGAATGAACAGATCTGTCTTGGAAGAGGTACAACCAGAAGCAAGGATGGCAAGACTAAGTCTCACATGCTTTGGACATGTTATCAGGAGGCATTAGTCCCTGGGGAAGGACATCATGCTTGGTAAGGTAGACAGCCAGCAAAAAAGAGGAAGACCCTCAATGAGATGGATTGACACAGTGGCTGCAACAATGGGCTCAAGCATAATGAGGGTTGTGAGGATGGAACAGAACCTGGAAATGTTCCATTCTGTTGTACATAGGGTCGCTATGAGTTGGAACTGACTCAACAGCACTTAAAAACAACAGATATCAGATGTATCAATCCTGAACACTCTGATGAGTGAAGCCAAGGTTTCCTCCCCGGATGGAGTCAAGAATAGCAATTATTTATGTCGAAACACTTCTAAGTCACATGGTGGGGCTGGAGAAACCAAATAAAAACCAAAGTGAGATGTAGCCATCAGAAGGTAAAGGAGTCCTTGCTCCCAGGTAGAAGCACCCTCTGTATATTGTTTTCTTTATCATGCTCCACCTAAAACTATTGTACCCAAGGTTCCAAAATTAGTAAATAATTCTTCTCTTGCTTTGAGTACATGCACGCTAGCCATCAATATGGTGGAGTCCGGACTCTCATCTGACTTGGCCAGGGAACTAAGAGAGCTAAGAATTACCGAATGTTAATAGCGTGAAAGTTTGAGAAGTTTTCCCCAACAACAAATAGTTAAACAAAGATACAACAAACTTAAATAAGAAAAAAAATCTACAAAAATATTAATAGGATGTTTTATTCACAGTTAAAGGAAAGGCTTTGATATAAATAAAATATTCAGATATCTTCAAATGTAAAAATAAACATTTTAAAATAATTTATTGGACCCAGTAGCAGAAAAAAAAAACATAGCTGAAGCTTGAATCATTGGATAGCAAGTTTGAAATGAAAGTATCATAAATTACAAAGCCAGAATTCCCAGAATTTGGCTCACAGGAGTTGAAGAATCAAGGTACAAAAATAAAACAGAGGTAGATGTTATCAACTAAATAATGGCTTAAAAAGAAATTAGATTTTGGGGGGGTACAGAGTGGAAATAATGAAACATATCGTGTACTTTTTTTTTTTTTATCGTGTACCTAAACCCAAAGGATAAAATGTCAGAACTCCAAGAATAAAGAAAAAGTTTTAAGAAGTTCTGAGAGAAAAACACAATAAAAACACCAAATAGGTTAACTATTAAGTGAACGCCTGTCATATTGGTCTCTGATTTTTCCATGAAATAACTGATAGGAGATAATGGAGCAACATCTTAATATAGCTCTGAAGGACAAACAAATCTGAACTCAGGAACCTGTATATGATAAAAAAAAAACAGTGAAAAATAATTCAAGTTAGAGGGCAAAATAAAGAGGTTACTTAAGAAGTTAAAGTAGTCAGAAGATAGAAGAAATATGTATGAGAAAACATTGGCAAAGAAACAAATATGGTTTACAACAAAACATTTTTAGAAAGTTATTAATAAAATTATAAAGGTAAATGTTTTATAACTTACAGGTATAATACTTTTAAAGCATCTAAATGATTTCACAATATACAGGAAATCTTAGGGGAAAATGGATGTGGTGAAAACTTCCAATGTGTGGGAGGTAGGAAGAGATTATAACAAGGTATTTGTTTTCATAATTAGTATAATATTCACAGTTGGGTATGTCTTTTAAAGCGTATAGCTTTATCTTTATTCCTATTTTCTCCTTCCACAATTCTAATGAAAAGACAAAAATGGTTAAATCAATGAAAGTTGTTAAGTCTATTATAAGTCTGAGAACAAAGAAAGTAGAACACAACTACATAATATGGTATAAGGGTTTGGACTATGTATATACATATATCTATATCCATATCCATATCTATATCCATAAAAACCACATCTATATCTATATCTCTATATCTATATATACATATCTTTCTATATAGGTAGATATAGATATATAAAACCAAAGCCAAACCTGCTGCTGTCAAGTCAATTCCAACTCATAGCAACCCTATGGAACAGAGTAGAACTGTTTCATAGGGTTTCCAGGGTGGGTATTCAAACTGCTGACCTTTTGTTTAGTAGCCGCAGCTCTTAACCATTACACCATCAGCGTATGTGTGTATATATATACACACACATGTGTATGACTCGACAGCACCGGGTGTGTATACATATATATACATATATATAAAATGCAGCCCTGGTGGAGCAGTGGTTAAGAGAGTGAATGCTAACCAAAAAGTTAGCAGTTCAAATCAGTGGCATCAAATTACACCTTCTCCTCACTTATGGACTGTGTTATCTGACATTTTGCATTTATGACAATAGCAAAAAATCTACTATCTGATTATTTTGCACATTAATGATATATGTCTGGCAGTAATGAACACTGAGGTGTGAGGCAAAGGTAACACTGGCAGTGATGGTTAAGGATATGTGTCAGCTTGGCTGGACCATGATTCTCAGTGATTTGGCAGTTACGTAATGATGTAATTTGGCAGTTATATAATGATGACGTTATCCTCCATTTTGTTATCTGATGTGGTCGTTCTTCATGTTCATATAATATCCATTTTGCATAACAACCGGTGTCTTTGAAACCTAACCATGTCAATAAGTGAGGTGAGGGTGTATGTATATCTTGAACACATTTCTTCAAGATGGAGTATGAAAATATTGGAATATATATTTTTATATGTATATGTACATATACACATATACTATATGCACATACATACACACATATAAACACCGTGTGTATGTGTGTGTGTATATATGTATACACACATATAACAAAAAAATCTAGGCTGGGTAATTCTCACCAAGGCCCTGAAGAGTTTCCAATTTCACTACAAGTGCAGACAGCAAGAGTGAGCCTGGGCACTGTGATGAAGTAATCAAAGGATGCAAGTGTTAACGTCTTGGCAGCATTTCCAACTTGTAAAAAAATATTTTATTTTATTTTTCATGAAAATGTACATAGCAAAACCTACTCCCCTTCAACAGCTTCTAGACAATGATTCATGACATTGGTTACATTCTTTCCATAGTATCAACATTCTTGTTATTTCTGTTCTAATTGTTTCACTTCCATTGACTTTAATTCCCTGCCCCCAAACCTTCTAGTCTATGCTTCAAAATAGCTGTTGTCTCTTTGGTCTTATACAGATAATTTTTTAAAAGAATACAACACTCAAGAGTGATAATCTACTTTTTGAGCTAAACTGTTACTTAGCTTAAAGGTGACTTCAGGGATAGTATCGATTAAAGGTTTGAAGAGTAACTCATGGGCAGAAGTCTCAGGGATTCTTCTGACCTCGACAGGTCCAGCAAATATTAATTCCTTAAAAAGTTGAAGTTTTGTTCCACATTTTTCTCCCTTTCTATCAGTATCCATCTGTTGTGTCCTGATCAGAACATTCGGTAGTGGTAGCCGGGCACCATCTGCTTCTTCTGGTCTCAGGATAGAGGTGGCAGTGATTTATGGAGACAATTAGTCCTGTAATCTGATTCCTTCTCTGGTTCTTGGGTCCTTTCTTTCTCTTTTGTTCAGACAAATGGAGACCAAAGTTATATCTTAGATGGCTGTGTAAGTTTTTAAAAACCCAGACACTACTCATCACATTGAGAGGGAGAACATAAAGTTGTAACAAAGTATGTCAATTGATTGAGACCATGACCATGAATCTTCAAACCAAGAGAACTAATCCCATGAGGTGATTGGTATGTGTAATTCATTTCAGTATCTGTAGCCCTCCTCCCTCTTTTTTTTTTTTTTTGGTTGTTGTCATTTTGGCTAAAACCAAAACCCAAACCTGTTGCTATTGAGTCGATTCCAACTCATAGTGACCCTATGGGGCAGAGTAGAACTGCCCTCCTAGGGTTACCAATAAGCAGCTTGTGGATTCAAATGCTGAGTTTTTGGTTAGCAACTAAGCTTTTAACCACTGCACTACCAGGGCTCCAGAGAATTTTCCAATTCATCTTTTTTCTTGTGTACTGTGCATTGACATCAATTACATTAGCCAAGCTGTGCAATCTTCACTCACATCTGGTGTCGCCTTTCCCATCAGCATAAAGAAAAAGTAACTGCTACCTCGGGAATGCTTCCTCCTCTTCCCCACATCCCTCGCCCATCCCTGGTAACCACCAATGAACATTAGTCTCTGTATTTTTACCTATTCTTGTCATTTCATAAAAGTGAGAACATACAATATTCCTCTTTTTGCGATTGACTTATTTTGCTCAATATAATGTCTGTCAGGTTCATCCACATTGCACGATGTTTCAGGAACTCATTTTTATTTGTGGCTAAGTAGTATTCCATTATATGTATGTACCATATATTTTTTTAATCCATTCATCCCTTGTTGCTCACTTAAGTTGTTTCCATCTATTTGCTATTGTGAATAGTGCTGCAGTGAACTAGGTATGCATATGTCTGTCCATGTCACTTCTATTAGATTCTGAGGGTACATACCTAGGGTTGGAATTGCTGGATCATCTAGTAGCTTTAATTTTATTTTTTTGAGAAGCCACCAGATTGTCTTCCACAATAGCTGTCTCATTCTGCATTCCCATCAGCAATGGATAAGGATTACAATTTTCCCCCAATCTTATCAACAATTAGTTTCTAGTTGTTTTTTTTTTTTTTTTTTTTTTTTATCTTAGCCATCCCAGTGGGAGTGAAATGCTATCTCATTGTGGTTTCAATTTTATGTCTATGATGGTTAATGGCATTGAGCGTCTTTTCATGTGTTTGTTGTCTATTCAAATATCCTCTTTGGTGAAGTGGCTGTTTATGTCCTTTGCCCTTTTCTTGACTGAGTTAAGGCTTTCCAACTTTGACCCTACCTTCACATAAGACAGGAATCAAATACTTAGTCCAAGTTAAGACTAGAAGTGTGTTTTCTAAAGAAATTGAATACGATGACTGAAGATGCCAAGGATTTTAGTGAAATTAGTATTGTTAGCTGATGGAGTGGAGGACATTCTGCTTCCTGTTCCCTATAGATAGATGACAGATAAATAGAAGGAGAGAGAGATACAACTTCCATCGAGTTGACTCTGACTCTTGCCAACCTTTATGTACAACAGAATAAAATGTTACTTGGTCATGTGTCCTCCTTGTGATTGCTTGCATGTTGGAGTCCATTTATGAGGCTATTGTACCAATTTGTCTCATTGAGGGTCTCCATTGCCTTTGTTGGCCCTCCACTTCATGAAACAGGTGTCCTTCTGTAGTAATTGATCCCTCCTGATGACATGTCCAAAGCATGTGAGTCAGATAATATTCTGTTGTGATCCATAAGCTTTTTATTGACTAATTTTTGGAGGCAGAATGCCAGGCCTTTCTTTTTTGTCTTTCTTAGTCTGACAGTTCCACTGAAACCTGTCCACGATAAGTGCCACTGCTGATATTTGATACGAGTGGCATAGCTACCAGCATTAAAGCAACATGCAATTTACCACAGTACAACAAACTGATTAATGGATGGTGAGTTTCCAGCTTGAACACTCTAAAATGAGACTTGCAAGTTAAAATGAGACTTCCCACATGTAATACATCTACTCATTTTAGGTGAATTCTATGAAACAAACATAAGATAGCAAAGGAAGCCCATATCAATTACAAATAGAAATCAACTTTCAGAAATGTAAATTGTCAGCCAAGATTAAAATGACAATGACGGATGAACACAGTAGCTAATCTCATGTGCAGTAAAATAGCCTAGGGATTATAGAAGGAATTGGGAATAATTACACTTAGTATAATTACAGAGTTTCAAGACAATAATATGGTCTTAAGTATATAATGTACGTAAGCAGAAAATAAGAAAACATTCTTAAAAATAAAAATAACATTGAAGAAGCAAAATTCATTAGATATATTTTATAAGCCAAACATGAAAGCCAAAAATAATTAAAATATGAGAGAAAATGTTAAACAGTATAGAGGATAAATCCAGGAGATCCAATACCACCTATTGATAGAAGCAGTTAGTGAATGAGAAGGAAATATTCAGCACTGCAATAGAGAGAATGTTTCAGAACAGAAGAATAAGTAACTACAAGTAAGAGGGATGTGCTAAAAATGTCTTAGATTTTAAAAAAGATGCGATAAGTTACAAAAATCTGTTTATGTAGGAAATAATTTAAAAAATGAAGGCTATTATAATCTCTGAGAGAAAAATATAAAGCTGTAGAAAAAAATTATGACACAAACTAAAATATGGTGTAATTTTGAGCAGACAGAGAAATGAAAAAAGGAAGACCTATTTTTAACTTCATGCTTATATTTCCCTTTAATTAATGATATTTAGTGAAATATCACCAGAAATTCAGGCAGGATTCAGGAGAGAATGTGGAACCAGGGGTAATATTGCTGATATCAGATGGACCCTGGCTGAAAGCAAAGAATACCAGAAGGATGGGTACCTGTGTTTTACTGATTATGCAAAGGCATTCAACTGTGTAGATCATAACAAATTATGGATAACGTTTTAAAGAATGGGAATTCCAGATCACTTAATTGTGCTCATGAGGAACCTACACACAGATCAAGAGGCCATTGTTTGGACAGAACAAGGGGATACTGAGAGATTTAAAGTCAGGAAAGGTGTGCATCAGGGTTGTATCTTTCACCATACCTATTCAATCTGTATGCTGAGCAAATAATCCTAGAAGCTGGACTATATGAAGAAGAATGGGTATCAGGTTTGGAGGAAGACTCATTAACAACTTGCATTATGCAGATGACACAACCTTGCTTGCTGAAAGTGAAGAGGACTGCGAGTACTTACTGATGAAAATCAAAGACCACAGCTTTATATGAATTACATCTCAACATAAAGAAAACAAAAATCTCACAACTGGACCAATAAGCCACATCATGATAAATGGAGAAAAGATGGAAGCTGTCAAGGATTTCATTTGACTTGGATCCATAATCAACACCCATGGAAGCAGCAGCCAAGAAATCAAAAGATGCATTGCATTGGACAAATCTACTGCAAAGGGCCTCTTTAAAGTGTTGAAAAGCAAAGATGTCACCCTGAAGACTAAGGTGTGCCTGACCCAAGCCATGGTATTTTCAATCGCATCATATGCATGTGAAAGCTGAACTATGAATAAGGAAAACCGAAGTAGAATTCATGCCTTTTAATTGTGGTGTTGGCAAAGAATATTGAATATACCATTGACTGCCAAAAAGAAGAAACAAATCTGTCTTGGAAGAAGTACAACCAGAATGCTCCTTAGAAGCAAGGATGGTGAGAGGGCATCTTACATAAGTTAGGATATATTATCAGAAGGAATCAGTCCCTGGAGAAGAACATCATGCTTGGTAAAGTACAGGGTCAGTGGAAAAGAGGAAGACCCCCAAAGAGATGGATTGATGCAGTGGTTAAAATGATGGGTTCAAGTATAATAAGGATTGTGACGATGATGCAGAATCAGGCAGTGTTTCGTTCTGTGGTACATAAGGCCGCTGAGTCGGAACTGGCTCAACAGCACCTAACAGCAACAATAACAGGTGAAATAGAATCACATATCCATTTGTATAAGTATCATATTCAATTTTTTTCAGTTGTTAGCTCCAATTTACAGACAAAAATAAGACATTTATTTATCATTTGAAAGAGCATGTAAATATAATAAAGCTACTTAAAGTCATGAAGGGGAAACAGACTTTGCAAGGCTCACATGGCCCCCCTCATGCTTCCCACTAGTTTGCTGCTGTTTGCTAGTATTTCTTATCCAATTCTTGCTGAGGCAGCTTTATATAAATCTAGGTGCATCCCTTGCATGTAGCCACTATTGTTCACTACTATAAAACCCCTGTCTCCCAATGCAGGACATGGAGATCTGCTTGGTCCTGCTGCTGCCCAGGACCTGCCTCATATGTAATTCTCCCTAATAAACTTGTTCCCTGCTACCCTGGAGTTGCCCACTTCTTTCTTCAGTGTCTTGGTGCCCTCCATTTTTGAAGGAAAGTTTCATGTTAGCAGTCCATGCTGGGACAAATGAATATAATAGTAAATCACCAGAATTGTATAGGTTGAGAAGAGAATGTGAGACATACAGGGTTAACTGTGCTGGCAGAAAAAAAGAGCTGTTAAAAGATTACCCTCTAGAAGTTGGGTAAACAGGAACCACACCCTGTTAACACGAGATAAGGGTGAAACAACCCATAAATTACTAGCTCCTTCTTAGTGTTTTTCTAGTCCCTTCCCCCTTTACAGGCTCCCACACGCACAGAAGAACAAAGTGTGACCACCATTTAAGCTTTCTTAGCCTTCTGAAGATGGTGATGTAGTGCCAAGGATCAGTGCACTTGCGCCATATCCCATAGTACGTGATGCCAAGGGCTGCAGAGAAGACTCCCTCTTGAATATCAGCAGGTTCTATTTTGGATTCCAGATGTGTGCACAACCTAATTAACATGCACTGCCACTCTGAGAAGTACTCAGCCCTTGAAAGAAGCCCACTAAGTAGTCATTACTTTATTGTCTCCAATGAACCCATATAAGCCCTAGCCTTGCTTCCCTTTTCAAGGAAGCCTTTTGGAGAGGCTTAGTCCCCCACTGACTCCTTTTGCTTGACTCAAGCAAAATAAAGCTTGCTGAAGAAAAAGTTTGTCTTTCGCGTTTATTCTTACTCAGGGAAAGACAAGGACCTTTCTGTCAGATTGGCAGTTGGTAACAAATGGAATGATGAAGACTACAGTGAAACAGTAATTACAGCAGGAATCATATTTAGCAGTCAATGTTTATTTAAATCAGTACCAAAAACAATGCTGTTATGATCATTACATAAAGAAAACAAAAATCCTCACAACTGGACTAATAAGCAACATCATGATAAATGGAGAAAAGATTGAAATTGTTAAGGATTTCAATTTACTTGGATCCACAATCAAAGCCCATGGAAACAGCAGTAAAGAGATCAAGCAACATATTGCATTGGGCAAATCTGCTGCAAAAGAATTCTTTAAAGTGTTGAAATGAAAGATGTCACCTTGAGGACTAAGGTGCATGTCTTAGTCATCTAGTGCTGCTATAACAGAAATACCACAAGTGAATGGCTTTAATAAAGAGTTGTTTATTCTCTCACAGTCCAATAGTCTAGAAGTCTGAATTCAGGGTGCTAGCTCCAGTGGAAGGCTCTCTCTGTCAGCTCTGGAGGAAGATCCTGTTATCAGTCTTCCCTTGGTCTGGGGGCATCTCATCACAGGAACCTCAGGTCCAAAGAATGCATTCTGCTCCCAGCGCTGCTTTCTTGGTTGTATGAGGTTCTCAACTCTGCTTGCTTTCCTTTCCTCTTATCTCTTGTAAGATAAAATGTGGTACAGGACACACCCCAGGGAAGCTCCCTTTACATTGGATCAGGGAGGTGACCTGAGGAAGAATGTTACATCCCACCCTAATCCTTTTAACCACAGGCAGAGATTATGATTTATAACACAGGAAAATCACAAAATGGAGGACAACCACACATGGCCTAACAAAGTTGACACATATTTTGGGGGAACACAATTCAATCCATTACAGTGCACCTGACCCAAGCCATGATACTTTCAATCACTACATATGCATGTGGAAGCTGGACAATGAATAAGGAAGATAAAAAAATTGATGACTTTGAATTATGGTGTTGGTGAGGAATATTGAATATAACAGAAGACTGCCAGAAGAACAAACAAGTCTGTCTTGGGAGAAATACAACCAGAGTGCTTCTTGGAACCAAGGATGGTGATACTTTGTCTCACATACTTTGGGCATATTATCAGGAGCAACTAGTTCCCGGAGAAGGACAGCATGCTTGGTAACCCTCTATGAGACAGATTGACACAGTGATTGCAACGGTGGGCTGAAACGTAACAATGATTGTGAGGATGATGCAGGACTGGGCAGTTTTCATTCTGCTGTGCGTAGGGTTGCTGTTATGAATTGAATTGTGTCCCCCAAAAATGTGTGTCAACTTGGCTAGGCCATGATTCCCAATATTGTGTGATTGTCCACCATTTTGTGATCTCATGTGATTTTCCTATGTGTTGTAAACCCTGACTGTATGATGTTAATTAGGCAGGATTCACTCTACAAGATTAAGTTGTATCTTAAATCAATCTCTTTTGAGATATAAAGGAGAAAAGCAAGCAGAGAGACGGGGGTCCTGATACCACCAAAAAATAAGAGGCAGGAGAATAGCACTTCCTTTGGACATAGGGTCCCTGCTCTGAGAAGCAATTAGACTGGGGAAGATTGATGACAAGGACCTTCCCCTATAGCCAACAGAGAAAGAAAGACTTCCCCTGGAGCTGGCACCCTGAATTTGGACTTCTAGCTTCCTAGGCTGTGAGAGAATAAATTTCTTTTTGTTAAAATCATTCACTTGTGATATTTCTATTATGGCAGCACTCGATAGCTAAGACAGTCACTGGGTCAGAAGTGACTCAGCGGCACCTAACAAAAACAACAACAATGATCACTACATCCAACACTCTTCTGAAGACCTTATCTATTATAATAAAATAAAACAAACAAATGGGACATATGACAGACAAGAGGAAAGTAATGATTATTACAGAATGATAAATTTCCACATAGGTAATGTAAAACATGACACACAAGAATAAGCCTATTAGAACTAATATGATAACTAGATAATGTACCTTACATTTTTATTTGGAAGGCAAACAATATTTTTCAAGTCTACAGAGACCACTCCTATATTGTCTATCAAAATATTCATTACTGTCTACTGTAGCTTTTAAATATCTTATATATATCTTCCTTTTTAAATATGAATTCAACAAAAGACTTTTTTAAAACTTAATTTCGAATGTCTAGATTCACAGTGCTCTTCAATGAAACTCTATGCTATAATGGAAACGTTCTACCTTGACCCTGCTCAATATGGTACCCACTAGTTACTTCTGGATACTAAGAACTCAGAATGTGGCTCCTACAACTGAGAAGCAGAACATTTATTTTTATTAAATCTTAATTAATTTAAACTTTAATTCAAATAGCCATATGTGACTATTGGCTACCATATTGAACAGCATAAGACTAAAACATTTCTTGCTATACATGTTCTTAATAGATATTTGTATAGTAAATTTTGAGGGGAAAAAAAGATATTGTCTAGCATATGAACTAATTACCCAAATTTTCTGTGTAAGAAAAAGAATTTATGTCTCCATTGTAATAAAAAATGATTTTCCATACCATCTTGAATAGAAATACAGGTAATGGTATTTGGACTTTTTGAAAACATTGGTTCCATACAATTTTTTAGAAGTTTCATCATTTAAGAGAAAAGAATTCAGCAACAACTCAAGCAAGATGAGTAAATTTTGAAAAATCTGTGGAGAAAATCACAAAAGCTATCAGGGAAGGAAAAGAATAACATTAGTATAACTTCAATGGCAATACCAGAATATATAAACTGCTGATGCATTTTTTTATTTACTTAAGAATTTTGGAAGGTTTTTTTCTGGCTTTAAGGCCCTTTAAGGACACCATATTTTCTTTTTAGACATATTCTATGTAGACATAAGATTAAGGAAGAGAATCAGTCCCCATCTGGGCTAAAACAATAAAACCATACTTCAGTGATACAATAAAATCACAACTATGAGGATACGCTTTTCTCAGAAATGAAAATCCACATGGGATTGAGTGTTCATCATTTGAACAGATGCAGGCTCTTTCACAAAATGTCAGAGAGGGACCTAACATATCAAGGGCAAAACTTTCTGTCTTGGGAATGCAAAATTCACTGTGAACAGGAGGAGTAATACCCAATAAAGGGTATTAAAGTGAAGTCTGAGTAAATAATCTTACATTTTGAAAGCAGAAGCAGGTGAATGTTTGCCATTAGTTATGCACTTCTGAATAGTTTTCTTTTAAACATTTTCCTCATCTGAAAACACAGTAAGATGTACTGTGGCTACAGGATAAAAACACTAACAGTACCAAAATTTTGGTAAAGAAATTTACACTTTTCTAGAAGGCACAAAATAAGCAAAGTAGTGATCATTAAATACGTTAATAATAAATTAAATAATTATTTAAGTAGTATTAAATATCAATTTTTTAGGAATTATATGTTGTCATGTACAAATTAGTAATGAAAAAGCAATACATAACAGTCATCCCCAAACATCGATGTATAAAAAAAATTTGTCAAAAAAAAATCAATGCCTCCAACAGATTGACTACAACTTATGCTAAATAATTAAGCCATTACCTATTTTGTTAAATAAATAACAGTCATCAATCTATTTTTTATCAATAAAATAATTGATAATAAAATAATAAAACAAGCTTACTACCAGTTGACTGAAATTTCCAATGACATCTCATACATAAATATCTGGAAGAAGATTATAGGCTTACATAGTTCATATTCTAAAACTTGAGACCTCAAGGTTACTTCTGTAAAATTACATTGATTCCCAAATGCTATGAGTTCAACATTTATAGCATTTATGTCCACTATTCTTAAAAAGAGGAGCCCTGGTGGCATGGTGGTTAAATACTAACCAAAAGGTCAGTGGTTCCAATCCACCAATGGCTCCACAGAAGAAAGATGAGGCAGTCTGTTTCTACAAAGATTACAACCTTGTACACCTTATGGGGCAGTTGTACTCTGTCCTATAGGATCGCTATGAGTCATAATCAACTCAATGGCAAGGGGTACTAATGGGAAATCTTAAGCACACAGAAACAAATGGAAATTCATATTATCTTTATAATCTGTGAACAGAGTGCCATAGAAGTTGAGCAAGAGAGAAAAAGCAAAAATTAGAAAATATAGAATATTAAAAAGTTACTTGTTCTGAAAAGCAAAAATTAATGAGGTATCTTTTTAGCAGGCAGTATTCTTCTAATTTCACATACATAAGACTGAAGAATGTCAGAATAGTAACATATAAAACAATTTTTTAAGGTAAATAAATATAACATTAAAAGAAAATGATTGAGTCAACCAACTTGATGATTCTCAATTCTTGTAAAATATGTCTAGGACGTGTGCCACAATTATTGTTTTAAATAACTAAACAACCCAATTCTGCCCACCTATGTTTTTCTTAATGTAGTTATCTCCCCATCCTGCTCCATTATCCAAATCTTACCAAGTTTCTGGGTATAATTTTTGTCCCACTCTGCCCATAATTCCTCATAATTATTTTACCAAACTTCTATTGCTTTTACTTTTATTTTGTAATTACCACTTCTATCTTCCAATCTTTTCATGTTTTAGCCCCTCATTTGTGCTGTGTGTACTGAGAAAAGATACTACATTATTGAGAAGAATCAGACAGAAGCTCTAATTCTGCAACTGGCAAATTTTGTATTTTCTAAAATTTCTCAGTTTCCTTGCTTATCAAATGGAAGTTTGTGTCTAAATGGGTTACTCAATTTATATTATTCTAAAATATTGAGTTCTATGTCTTTGTTATATACCTCAAACTTTTGCAAGTTGAAGAAATAGAGTTTCAGACCTAGAAGGGACATTAGAATTCACCTAATTTAAACCGTTTCTTGGATACAGTAATGATAAAGTTGAGAGTTGAACTCATGTTACTGACTTACTCAATTGCCCATCAAATATTTATTGAACATTTTCTATGCCAGGAATTCTGCTAGACTCTAAGAAAATTGAGATGAATAAGTCCTATAGGATGGTTCAGTAATGAAAAGGAAATGGCCAAATAAATGTGTATAATACACTCTGCATTAAAGACTGATAGAACTATGGACAGGGAATTGTCAAAATATAAAAGGTAGCCTGGGGAAGTAAAAAAATATATATATTCCTATAAAGGATGACACCTGAGGTAAATCATAAAGGATTTGTAAGAGTTTTATAGGTTAAAAAGACACTAGAAACTCAGAGAAAATGGAACCACGGCACAATACAACATGTGTGGGTAACTTGTTGATGCTAATGTATAAACTATGATGCAGAAATGGTGATGAAAGTTAAAGGCATAGTCAAGAGATAGTTCATTAATGACATGCACAAATGTTGTAATCCCTGGCCTTGATGTTTCTCAGTGTGTGCTCCTTTAAGCTTCTGCATCAGAGTCATATGGGTTGTTTGGCAAACAAGCAAATTCCTGAGACCCATTTTGAACCTATTGAATTAGAACCTCAGGGAGTTTGAGTCTGCAAATCTACGTATGTAACAACCTGGGTATGTGATGTTTATGGGTACACATCAGACTTAAGTATGAACTGAGGATTATCAGAGAAGTGGCAAAGACTGAAATCATGGAGATCAATTAGCAGCCCATCTATGTAACAATGGGACGGAGGCACTAGTGCAGTGGCAATGGGAACTGAGGTTTAGTAACAGAAGGGATATGGAGTGTACATAGAAAGAGTGAAGAAAAACTCTGGGTTTATGCCCAAATTTCTAGGAACTGCATTCTACTATAAGCTTATGTGAAGGAAACAGGCTCTTAGAGATCATTAATTCAATTGAAATTAATAATGTAAAGATTAAGCAGTTATTTCCATAGACACATGTTCAGAGTCATAGTCAATAGAGAGCATTGAGTAAAAGTTGCCAAAGAAATGTAAAATTCTGAAAGTAATCCAAGAAATTTTTTTCTTTCTTTTTTTAAGAAATATAATGTCATGCTGTCCTTTGGGCTGAAGCAGATTAAGGAATGGTAAGAGAGTAATACATCTTGTATAGAAGGATTCTGAAACAATAACATCTTAAGTAGTCAATAAATCAAATCCTGGGCAAGTGAAGAGAATGCCAGTGCTTTAGATCCAAGTAGGCAATAAAAAGGGACTAGAATCTTGATTTGATAGAAGTCATTAGGTGCTGCAAAGATTAAGAATAACAAGTAGCTAAAATTTATTTAGTTAGGCTTTAAGGGCTCAGTTTTCAAAAATGGGTCAAAGGTAGAGAACAGGAATGCTAACAATAAGGCTTTAACTACTAATTTTAGGGCAATGGCTACCTCCTCTTAGATTTGATTCTCTTATTTTTGATGGATGTGGGTCATTAAAAATTATAAAGTTTTCCATACATAAAGGTCAGAGTCCTAGGATGCCAATGGATTTATTGTAACTTAATCTGGAACATCAGTTCGGATGGGGTCATACAAAAATAAGAGAAATGTATGCAGCTTAGATTATGGATTCAAGAACTACCACTGAGCTTCTAGCTGTAAAAATATAATTTCTATTGGATGCAAACTACTCGTCTTCTTCCTCCTCTGACAAAGCAAGATTAGTGAAAAATAAAACCTAAAAGCTGTTTTCCTGCCAACTGAAACTAAACAACATGCAGCTTGTGATTCCATCTGTGCCTACTGCTTTCTGTCCAAAATAATCAAGCTTTCCCCAACACAACCAGAGAAAGATAGGGAGTCCAATGGTGGCTCGTAGTCAGAGGAGAGAGGAGGAGCCACTGAGATAACAGTGAAGCTAAAATTATTATTTTCTGTGAATGCCACAGAAGTGTCCTCTGTGGATCAGGTGTGTTTGTTCTGTAGTGAAGCAAAGTTGAATAAGCACAGGTTTAAAAGTTAGGAGACTTGTCATCTAGTCTCAGCTCTGCCACTAAGAACCCATGTGACCATACACATCCCTGGGACTCAATTCTCTAATCTGAAAAATTGAGTGATTCAACTAAATGATCTCTTACACTCCATTTAGTTATGGTACTCTATGGAAATTACTTTTTCTTTAAAGATAGTAGAATAAAGTCTTGGTATGTACTACCCTCTTTTGTACCCCAAAAAACATAACAAAAATAAGGAAAGTGCATAAAGACAGAGAATTGCCCCAACCTCAAAGCGTGGCTATATCTGCACACCTATCAATGCTCTGGAAGGTGAGCCATTCTGAGGGCCTATCGTGCTTCTGCTTACTGTGGGCACTTGAACTAGATACAGATTATCCAATGGTAAATCCCGCCTATATGAAATAATTTTGATCAAACTACAAGATTTTGGCCAAAAACTGATCTATCCTTTCAAAGCTGAGAAATAACCACAAATAAATCAATGATGGAAATATATCTTAAAGTTTATTAAAGTAAAAGAAAATGTTGAAACCAATTAAGAGATGTATGACGTAAACATCACAAAAGTTCTTGTTAACAGAAACACAGAGAAAGGAAAAGAGTTCAACAAAATCTGAAAGACATTGTACATAATATAAGCTCTCTTCTAAAAATTCAAATTAGAATTACAAGAGTATAAAGAAGAATTCAGGGCATCAAAAGCAGCAGTCTGATATCTGAGGAAGTAAAGGTAAGAGAACATTTATTGAAAGTCATATTATAAGTATTGAAACCAAAATAAAGAGAACCAAGACAGTGACATGGTGGTTAGACTTGAGGGAATCACAGCAAATAGTTACATTAGAATGATTATTGATAAGACAATTATGTGAATCACACAAATGAGATTCTGCAGGTCATAACTGGCATTTCTAGAGAAGAAAACACTACAAATGGAAGTGAAAAAAAAATTAGGGATTTTTGTCCTTAAAGAAAGAAAGATGTTGTTACAGTGAAAGCTTCACTCTGTATCAGAGGAGTGGGGAAGGAGGGCTCCAAGTGAAGTTACTGAACTTAACAATGAGGAATGTATTGAATATTGATCCATCAGAGAAACGCAAATCGAGACTACAATAAGATACCATTTCACTGCCACTAGGACAGCCAGGATAAAAAACAAAACAAAACAGAAAATAAAAAAATGTTGGCAAGACTGTGGGGAAATTGAAACCCTAATCCGCTGCTCGTGGGAATGCAAAGTACAACAACTGGTCTCTATTCACCTGGAGCAGCAGAAGAAAAAGGAGAGCCAGGAATAGGAGGAGGAAAAGGAATGTGTGGCCAATTGCCTCCATGAACAACTGCCTCCTTTTCCATGAGACCAGAACTGGATAGGGCCCAGTTACCATTACTGAGCATTTTGATCAAAGCTTCTATAGAACAATCCTGATCAAAAGAAAGGAAAAGAAGAACAGAATTTCAAATTCTCATGGAATCCAGATTTTCTGGAGTCATGGAGGCTGCCTGACCTCTGAAACTGTCTCCTGAGTTAATCTTTAAACCTCAGACCAAAAATATCCCCTGAGCTCTTCTTAAAACTAAACAGTAGTTTAACTTAACTAGTAAAGAGTATGTGTCTTAAGCATTGTGTTCTTAAGGTCTATCTAAATGGGATCAAATTGACAACAACTCAAAAGATTAGATAGGAAACTTAGGGGACAGTGAATTCATGTTAATGAGGGAGGAATGACTCAGAAAAGGAGGGTAAGAATGATGGAACAACTCAAAGAACATAATCAGTGTCACTGAATTGTATATGTAGAAATTGTTGAATTGGTGTATGTTCTTCTGTGTATATTCTCTACTTCAAAACGAAAATAAAATAAGTTTTTTAAAACAAAGGCCCAAACTCAATTTTCAACTATTGTGATTCACGAATGAGACATGCAAAGGAATTTTCATAGAAAATCAATATTCTTCAATAGTTGCAGAATGTTTTGCCTAAAACATTAATTAATGTGTAGGCCAAATGACTTAGACCACTTCAGTTGACAAGGACTCACACTGTCTAGGCAATAAGCAACTCTAAAGACAACAGTAACTAGCGCTGCAAGTACCAGATATGGCTCTTTACCTTAGGCTTACAGCCAAATCTCCCCATCGTGGGCTGTTAATTCTCTACTATTGAGAACTGCCAAGCATAAAAAAGAATTCACCAAGGTAAAGAAGGGAATCTTCACCACAGTGTGTAGAGAAACCCTAATTCTAAGCAACCATTCCAATCCTTGCTGGTCTATTGAAATCTGGTCGCATTTATTCTATTCACCACTTGACACATCGAATTCTCCAGCCTCTATAATTTGCCCTCAATTCAGGCCTATTTTCAACATAGGATTTAAAGCAAAATAAAAAGAGTAAGGTAGTTCAGTGCTTGCATTTCAGCTCTACCAGCTATGGTATTTGCTCTTTTTTATCTGGCTTTCTAAAGTTTCATTACTTCTCTGTAGCTTTCTGCACTCTACATTCAGCCTCATGAATTTTTTTTAGATTCTCACACTCCTTGTGCCCTTCTTCTTTTTATGTTCCTTACCATCCCTCTACCCTCATTGTATCTGAGTTAGGTGATCCAACTCTAAATAACCAGAACACTCTGGGATTATCAGCGTATTTCTCTCATTAGACTGTGTGGCCCTCGAAGCAAGATATCGTTTTGCCAGGGTTAAACATAGTGCCTTAGGCAGTATCCATCGCTTGGTAAGTATACAATAAAGTTTGGTGCTTAAACATATTTCTGAAGTTGTTACGTCATAATACATGACTACAAAAGTTTTAAAAAGTGTTTAATACAGATATGATTATACATTATGACATACAGAAAGTACTGGGTTTTCTCACAGCAGCTAATCATAGCCAATACTGATAGATGTATGCTAGTTTAACACATTCTGCTTGTAGTCAAGTCAGAAAATATAAAAACAAATAACTACAATATTGAGGTATATTGTATAAATAGGTGCCCATTTATACCTGATGATGACAGGTAAACACATAGAATCATTACGGACTGTAAGGAAGATTTAAAATAAAAGCCAATTTCATTTCCCCCAGGAACAATATGTAATAAATTCATTCCACATCATTATGAGTAAAGTAGAAAGGTAACGGAAAAAAAGAATAAAATTTCATTTTTAAAAAAATTTTGGGTTACAATTTACAAATACTTCAGTAAATGATGGCAAAGAGATGAAAACAGGAGACTTCAGAATGAAAATAAATAGATTGTAAAGATATTAAAATATCAACACGCTTCTGGATTCCTTACATTATTCATATTATTATATGCCATATGATGGGTTTATTAGCAGTAAACAAGTAAAAAATCACTTAATACAACTGACTATATAGAGATAATAGAGAATTAACTTTTCTTTCACAGTGTATGAATTAAATATGTCATTGAGAATAAGTCATAAATTTATGAAGTAGCATGAAGAATAAAGAGGAATTATTTAATCTAATAATAAATGACTTTGAAATAAAAAATTTCTGTATTTAAATTGTAACTCAACAACTTATTACCTCTTTGATGCTGGGCAATTGGTTTAGGCTATAAGAGCTTTAGATCTACCTTAAAGTGCTGTGAGGATAAAGCAGTGATTATGCACGCAAAAGGCCAAGCAAGGAGACTAAGACACAGTTAATGTCCTATTCATTTATTCGGATTTTAAATAACTGAAAACTTGCTTTTCATAAAACAAACCTTACTGGATAAGTTTTATTTTCCTGGTGGCTTAAAAAATTCAGAGGTTTAATTCCAAGAACAAAACAAAACAAATAAACAAAAAAAGTACCATGCTATATATCATGTTACTTGCTTTCCAATGTTTAGCATTCCCTGGACTGAGTTATTATATATCCACTATTTTCTAGAATGTTAACAGAATTAAAGATGTGTAACTCTGTCTCTGTTGTAATATCAAAGAGGCCCATTAACCACTTAGGCTATGTAGGTTTTGTTCCTTAAGAAAACTGAATGCATTTTTAGCACTAAGGTGTTCAGTAGGTTAGAAGTTAGGAAAAAAAAGAAAAGATTTCCCCACTGCTAGGAGAACTTTTTCTCTACGGTTAATATATGAAAATTATATATTGTATTTTCATACAAATAATGTGCACCTTCTACGTTTGTTTGTCAACTCCTCCCTTCCCCTTCAGGTATGTTCATAAGTACCACTATGCTGACTTTTTTTTTTTTTTTAACATGACTGTAAAAAAAAAAAAAATCATCTATGAGCTTAAGAAAATACCTTTTGGCAGAGGGAGCAGTTGGCAAACAAACTTAGAAGGTGTGCATTATTTGCATAAAAATTTGGGAGACTTCTTTAGTGCTACTTATTACAATATAAAGACAGTGGTGAAAACAAAAAATAAAAATATTTAAATATTTTTCCTCTTGAATTGTGGTGACCATGATTTTAAAAAATGATAATTATAGGCATAATTGGAACAAAGGGGTGAATCTTCACATATAAATAAAGAATTACTACTTACAGAAATGGTGTACTTACAGAAATGGTGAATTAGCTTGTATCAAATCAAAGCTTCAGTGAAGAACTTGAAAAACAATATAACTAAAAAACAATAATAAGTACTTCAAGGCTGCTAAGAGAGAATGAAAGCAGATAGTCATTTTTCTCTATAGATATTCGATAATACACATGCGGTGGTGTGAGAACAAAAATTTGAACAGAGATTTTTGCAATCTCCCAGAACTGTAATAGAAATTGAGTATAAAGCCCACATAGGGGAGACAACTGGTAAATACCGCAGCCTTTCATTTGTGAACTCTGTAGAAATGAACTCTAAAAGTAACTGGAATCTAGAAATAGATTAGATTTCACAAAGATCTAAAGAATACAAAAAATCACCTGAATCATTGGCTGAATTATGGTAATTTGCCACAAACTTACATTGAGCTATAGAACCATAGCTGTTGATTCTGTAACAACCCTATAGGACAGAGTAGAACTGCCTCATAGAGTTTCCAAGGAGCGCCTAATGGATTCACACAGCCAAACTTTTGGTTAGCAGCCGTACCACTTAACCACTACAGCCTCAGGGTTTCCAATAGCGTCTGGAAAACTAAAGACATGTATCAGTAATTTAATTAACCTAGGAAGCACTGCATTGGCATTCAGGGCTTGATGAGGTTGAACATTTTTTATGAAGGCACTAGGCTCTCAATTGCACTGAGACTAAATGCAAATGAGATGTAGACTAGTTCTTACAAATATTGGTACTCAGCTTTAAATAAGCTTAATATCGTATTGGATTAGTGTAATATAGTTGTAATTTAACTGTGAAAAATAAAAGGAAAAACTCTATGCAGGAAGATAATCCAAATTCTTAAATTACTTATATAATTTTTTCTACGCAATGTCCATAAATCAATTAAAATACTACATAACATAGGAAGGAACAAGAATAAATAATAACAACAAAAATAAATAAATAGGCAATAAAAACCATTCCAGAGGAGATTCACCTTTGGCATTTATGGACATGTGCTTTAAGATAAGTGGGATTACTATGTTAAGAAAAAAAAGAGATAAATTGCCAACTGTCATAAGAGAACTGGACTCTATAAAATGAATCATAAGAACACTAGAAGAAGAGAAGACGATATAAATACAATTACAAATTAAAGAGATATATTAAAAAGCAGGTAAGAAAAGAAGACAGGATTGGAGATTTGAATGATACAACAAATGAAAATATTCATAAAGAACACCACATACACGCACACACAAAAGATATCACGAAAAGGTCTAAAATATGTGTAATTATAGTCCAGAAGGAGATGTGAAACACAATGACATAGGAAAATAATTTGATGGAAAAATGTTAGTGTTGTTAAGTGCCATCAAGTTAGTTCCAGTTCATTGTGACCCCATGTACAACAGAAGGAAATGCTGCTTGGCTCTCCGCCATCCTCACATTTTTTGCTATGTTTGAGCCCATTGTTGCAGCTCCTGTGTTGATCCATCACTTTGAGAGTCTTCCCCTTTTTTCCTGACCTTCTATTTTACCAAACATGATTTTCTTGTCCAAGGACTGGTCGCTTCTGATGACATGTCCAAAGTATGTGAGATGATGTCCCACCATCCTTGCTTCTAATAAGCATTCTGGCTGTATTTCTTCAAAGACAGATTTACTCATTCTTCTGGCAGTCTATAGTATATTCAATACTCTTTGCCAACACCATGATTCAAAGGCATCAATTCTACATCAGTCTTCCTTATTCATTGTCCAGCTTTTGCACGCATATGAGGTGATTGAAAATACCATGGCTTGGGTCAGGCACACCTTAGTCCTCAAGGTGACATCTTTGCTTTTTAACTCTTTAAAGATTTTTTTTTTTTTTTTTGGAGCAGATTTTCACAGTGTAAATCATTTGATTTCTTAACTGCTACTTCCATGGGCATTGATTATGGATCCAAGTAAAAGGAAATCTTTGACAACTTCAATGTTTTCTCTATTTATCATGATGTTGTTTATTGGTCCAGTTGTGAGGATTTTTGTTTCCTTTACACTGCAGTGTAATCCATCCCGAAGACTGTAGTCTCTGATTTTCGTCAGTAAGTGCTTCAAATCTTCATTACTTTCAGCAAGCGAGGTTGTGTCTTCTGCGTTTCGCAGGATATTAATGAGTCTTCCTCCAATCCTGATACCCTGTTCTTCTTCATATGGTCCAGTCTCTTGGATTATTAGCTCACCATATAGATTGAATAAACATGGTGAAAGAATACAACTCTGACATTCACCTTTCCTAATTTTAAACCGTGCAGTATTCCCTTGTTCTGTGCAAACAACTGTGTACAGGTTACTCATGAGCACGGGTAAGTGTTCTGGAATTTCCTTAAAAAAAATTATAGCTGAAAAATCTCCAAAACTGATTTCTTGACATCTTCACAGATTTAAGCAGCCTTTCAAACCTCAGTTAGAATACAAAGAAAAATATTATAGTAAAATATCTTAAATGGCAAACAAAAAGAGAAAATATTAAAACCAGCCTATTTCTTTAAAAACCATAATAAGACCAATAAGTGACTCTTCAACATAAATGGTGAAAAAAAGACCATGAAATAACTATTTTCAGGTGCTGAAAGAAAAACAATAACAACAATAAAAATTGCCAACAAAAAATTCTACTTAGAAAATCCAAACGAATTTATAGAATTCCCTCATGTACAATCATGCTATTTTGTGATGAATGTTTACATGTATTTATTCACTCGTTCATCCATTTACTGTAATATTAAAAAAAAGAATCGAATACCTATAAACCAGGCACAGAAAGAGAGTAAATGCAGAATAAAATGGTAGCAAATTCACCTTAAAGTAACAGGTTTTAAAGACATAGTAATTTATTTCATTTTATTACAAGAATTAAATTGTATGGTCACATTGCTGTATGTGATATCTATGGTTTTAATTTTTGCAATCATAAGACAAAAGATTAAATACTTAGAGCAGATGTGAAGTGGTAATTGCCTAGGCTGTTTGCCACAGAAATGTGCCATGTCTTTTCTTGCCTATAGGTTTTTTCCACAAGGTCACCATTTGCCTGGGATATAATTTTACATCTATCTTCTCAACCTTCACCTATGCCCCGTTTCATGTCATCTTTCAAAGTTACTTTCTCCAAGGAAACCTCTCGCTCTAATTGTCAGAATATAATTATCTTGTTTGTGCTTCCTTATGATCCTTTATTTCCTCCATTATGCCATAAACATTGGTTTTAATTGTTTAATAATTAATTGGTCATCTTCACTGCTAAACTCTTTAAGGAATTTTACCAGGTCATCCTTGGTTTTTTTCGGGGGGCGGGTTATCTCACCATTGCTGTCCCAATGACCAAGAAGCCTGTAGAACTTGGTAGGCACTCATTACATACTTGCATAGTAAATGAAGGCAACAATTGTACTGGCTGGTCGCTGTGACAGGTGGCACTTTAAGATTAATTCAAAATGCCAAGTCATGTGACTGTAAGTGCTACATGAAACAGTATAAAAAGCTGATGGAAGAATAGACGGGCTGAAATTCACATGTTAGCAAGATAGCTGGCGGGAAAAGGCCCAGATGTTTGAAAATGTAATTACTGCAGAGATGATAGGACAAGATATGGGCCTTTGTAAGTAAAAATAATAACAGTTACAAGAAAGAATGAGAGTTTCAAAACAGCTGCACAGACAAAAAAAAAGTTGTTCAATAAGTAACTCAATTTAGAAAGTGTACATTGTGCTTATTGTAAATTTTTTATTCATGATACAGTTGACACATTGTAAATCAGAGTGAGAACATAGAGCTACAGTGAGCAGTGAAAGAGGAATTGGAAACCTGAGGGTAAGTAATTTACCCAAGTTCACAGAGTAGCAAGTGGCCGAGCGAGGAAAGCCAGCTGGTTTGGTTTTAGCACCAATACTTTTAATCAGCGCTTCCTATTGACTCATTGGAAATTGAAAAGATAGAAAGATCATGGTAAATTCTCATATTTAGGGATGAATGCAAAGAGAAAATGCATGTAAGGAGACTGAGAAATTATAGCATAGGTAGGTGGGCTGTGATAGTACAATATAACAGAAAATACACAGTTTTCATCAAAAGATGTTCAAAAACTGGAGGATTGAATAACAAACCCTGGAGTTCTGTCTGCTTTTAATTTTCTACATCTGCAGTTGGAAAAACAAAAACAATAAAGGTGACATAAAAGTGAGTACCTTAGCTTTAGAAAATATGTCTGCTAAGATATTAATTATTCTTCCTCTCTGTTCTCTGAACTGAAATACTTAATATATACCAGCTTTTTTGTCATTTGACATTTTGACTTTTTAGAACTCTAGGGGCATCATCATCTTGGTGTTCTTTCAGATAGCTGCTATAATGGTAACTGTCAGCTATTTAGAGTTCTCTTAGGACATAACACTATTTGTTGGCAAAAAACGAAAATACAAGAAATGAGATGCTATTCTTTCCAGGCAATCAGAAAATTTTTATTCTAAATTTCACATTTATATTATTCAGAAAAAGAAACAAAGACTGCCCAGGTCATTCTGAGATCGTTATTTTTTAACCTTGATAAGTGCAGCTTAGAGTGCTTATAAGATTAAAAAAAAAAAAAAAGTCTATTATTCTGGCATCTCAGAGATAGTTTTCAATACAGAGCAATGTATGTCAAATTTTTATTTTTTGGAAAAATATTTTGGGTAAAAACTTATAGGCTCAGGAACTTTCCATAGATATATGTGACCAAAAAAAGTGATAATAATTAAAGAGGATCAAGTTGGGTCAGTCTCCATCTATTTCTTCCCTCTTAAGAAGAAGTTGGGCTGAAGGTCAGCTGAAGGTTAAGAAGAGCAGCTAGAGAAGAAACTGCTCTTTAAGTCATAGGTAAACATCTTTTACTGTCTGAATGACCCAACTTTATTGCCACTTAAAAAACTTAGAAGACCGTAAAATATATAAAATGACACAAGGATGAATGGGACCCTACCAGGTGATAGAGAAGTAAGCATGTTTTTAATTAAAGAGGAAATATAAAGATTATTAAAATTATGGTAATTTTTATCTTAGAGGAAATTTTACAAAATACTCAAATTGGAATTAGTCTATAGCTTCACAGTATTTTTCCTACGCCTCTATTTGCCAAACCAGAAACCAAAGCCATTGTCGTTGATTCTGACTCATAGTGACAGCATAGGACAGGGTAGAACTGCCCCATAGAGTTTCCAAGTCTACGTTACCAGGTGGAAACCCCAGGTTCTTGCTAGGCATGACTCATATTGGCCAATAAACGAGAAACCGAGGTGGGAGAATAGGAAAGACATCTTTATTTCCTTGTACAAGGAAAAGAACTAGAAGCTGCTGCCTCCAAGACTGCTTTCTAAGGGTGAGGAGACAAGTTACTTTTAAAGGGTTTATAAATAGGGAGTTCATACAGGTTACAACAGCAACATTCTTAATCCTACTACTCAGGCACAGTAAGGTTTACATATAACCTCCAAGCAAAAGTAGGATTCAAATGCAAAACTGCAGGGGAGGAAGCCAAGCAAAGAAAATAGGACTTTTAATGCAACACTGTGGGAGCTCTGTCTTATCCTTCCATTTCATTTTTGGACATTGGTCATTTAGGAACAGTGCCATTTTGAATTATAGCCTGGCTTGGAATTGTTTGACATATCCTCAGGGAGAGGCACCTGTGGCACCTAGAGCTTTCATTGTGGCTATTGACCTCTTGTTGGTTTATAACTATTTACTAAATATTAAAAGAAAAAGAGTGTCTTTTATTCCCTGTTTATGTGAATGTTTCCCTAATTTTTTTTTTTTTTTAAAGATTGTCCTAGCTATCGTCCTCATACCTCAGGGCCCAGCTGACGTATCTTTATGAGTCCTTAAGAGTCCAGCTGCAGCTGGGTAACATTCTTTATGCTCAAGGACAAGGAATAATGGCTCCAATATTATCTCCTAAATCCTTTTTTTTTTTTAGAGATTGGAGATAACACATTGATGATTAATATGTGGATTTAGTCAAGCCCTTAGATGGCAGCCATGGCAGGCTCTTTAAACCATAGTGCTGTTTTCCATCAGATACCATCTGTTTCTTCACCAGGATCTTAAGTAACAACAATGTTCCTATCAATAGCATTGCCAAAGTGTGCAGACTCAATGTACATCAGCATTTTCGTCTGAGGATTTTTTAAGTGTGTAAGACAATAGAAGATAAGTTTTATTATGACTAATACTATCATGATGCAGACTAAAAATTTTGTTATTTCTTGCAATAGAGATTTAGCTCATGCATTTGTTCTTGATGGTAACTAACCTAATAATCCTGGTGTTTGTAAGGGTGTTATAGTGCGTACCCAAGTAGCTTGTCATCTAATTCTATGTATAAACCAAACCAAACCCAGTGCCGTCAAGTCGATTCCGACTCATAGCGACCCTGTAGGACAGAGTAGAACTACCCCATAGAGTTTCCAAGGAGCGCCTGGCAGATTCAAACTGCCAACCCTCTGGTTAGTAGCCATAGCACTTAAACACAATGCCGCCAGGGTTTCCAATTCTATGTATATCCTGTTTTATTCCTCTCATATTATTTTTCTGAATACAACAAGAGGTATTTGCTATAGTCCAGATTACCCTTTCTTGGGTTAAAAAAAACTAAGGCTATTTCGTTATCTCATGTCTCTTTGAATAATGAGGTCACCGAGATCGCGGTTGTGTTTTTTTCTCACTAGCAACTTCCTCTGTTTTTTGTCCCATAATAATTGATAAGCTTCTTAAAGACTTTTTCAATTTAACTATATCACAATAGGAACTAAAGCTAACAACCCCACCCTGAGTATGGGACCAATGGGTTTCTTTTTGACTCTCATTTTATAATGTGTAACAATTTAACATTATCTTTTCAGTATTTACTATCATCATTATTATGAATATCTAGAGGTAATGTTAGAATGCTCAGAGCATTGTCCATGCATTTGCCAGGAATCTAAACAAGAGATTGCCCAAGTAAACTGTCAGTTTCAAGGGGATCATTGAAACTAGTATAGTTATATACACCTCACAAAAACATATCATAAGCAGCACACAAAGTTTGTCTAGAGGAAACAGAAGGTATAGAAAAATTCACATGTGACAAACAGGTTTTCATGAGAGAACACAAGATTAACAAGAAAATATAGGATGGACCTTTCCTGTTGGAGATCTTCAGTTAATCTGTTTAAAACATACTAAGTATTCTTCTCGAGGGCAAGCTGCCCCTCCTTGGTTTACTGATTAACAGTCATGGGTCGCTTTCTCAGAAGCAGAAGTGTCACAAACGTGTTCGTTATTATTATTTTTTTTTTCTGAGAGAGCTAATAAGAATTTTAATGCTAGTCTATTTTGTAAGATCATAACTCCGGTGAATTTCAGGCTCTTCTCTGGATATGATATTTACAATTTTGCTAAATTTACCAATAAGTATTTCTAATTTAAGAGTTACAATATCTAAACCCGTTAATTAATTAATTTAGGAGAAAGGAAAATGGTCTCTTATATCCATAAAGTAGGACCTTAAAAGGTCAGCAATATTCCTATGTAAAACCCATAATATTCCTTTACTTAGTCTTATGTAGTTAATTTCTGTTCCTTGGGATTCCAGATCAGTCACAGTCTGTGAACTCATCAGCTTCTACATAAGAGTTATTGAAATCTTGATTCAGTCTAGTCGCAGTTTTTTTTTCATAATTCTAATACAGTCCATCTGTTTGTTGATACATTTTGGTCAAACATTTTCAGCAAATCCGCAAAGTAAAAATTTATCTGCAGACAACAAATCTTAATATGGCTGGCCGTGATTAATTTATAAACATAATACTCTTTTTTTTTTTTTTAATATTGCTCTTTAAATGAAGGTTTACAGAACTAGCTTCTCATTAAACAGCACACTTGTTGTTCTACGACATTGATTACCAACCCCACAACATGTCAACACTCCCCTTCTCGACCTTTGGTTCCCTATTACCAACTTTAATGCCCCCTCCTGCCTTCTAGCCATTGCCCCTGGGCTGGCGTGCCGCTTTAGTCTTGTTTTGTTTTATGGGCCTATCTAAGCTTTGGCTGAAGGGTGAACCTCAGGAGTGACTTCATTATACTGTAAGGGTTTTTTCAGCCTCTATTGGGTTTTTTAATCAGGCCAGTAAGTCCAATATTTTTTTGTAAGTTAGAATTTTGTTCTACACTTTTCTCCAGCTCTGTCTGGTACCTTCTATTGTGATTCCTGTCAGAGCAGTCAGTGGTGGGAGCCGGGCACCAACTAGTTGTACTGGACTCAGTTTAGTGGGGGCTGTGGTAGTTGTGGTCCTTAGTGCTTTGGACAATCTTTCCCTTATGTCTAGTTCTCTTCATTCTCCCTTGCTTCTGAAGGAGTGAGACCAATGTAGTATCTTAGATGGACACTCACAGGCTTTTAAGATCCCAGATGCTACTCACCAAAGTACAATGTAGAACATTTGCTTTATAAACTATGTTATGTCAATTGAGCTGGATGTTCCCTGAGACCATGGTCCCCACAGCCCTCAGCCCAGTAATTTGCTCCCTTAGAGACCTGGATGTGTCTATGGAGCTTCCGTGACCTTGCCTTATACGAATTGTGCTGGCTCCCACATTATCATTTACTGTCCTACCCTTCACCAAAGTTACCACTTATCTATTGTCTATTTAGTGTTTTTACATGCCCACCGCTTTCCTCCCTCATAACCATTACAGATTGTTTCTATTTGCATGTAAACCTTTTCATGAGTTTTTATAGTATTGGTCTCATACAATATTTGTCCTTTTGTGATTTTCTTATTTCACTCAGCATAATGCACTCCAGATACACCCATGTTGTGAGATGCTTCACAAACTCCTCATTGTTCTTTATTGCTGTGTAATACTCCATTGTGTGTATGCAACATAGTTTTTTTTATCCACTCATCTGTTAATGGGCATCTAGATTGTTTTCATCTTGTTGCTATAGTGAACAATGCTCCAATGAACGTGGATGTGCATATGTCTATTCATGTGACAGCTCTTATTTCTCTAGGATATATTCCTAGGAGTAGGTTTGGTGGATCATATGGTATTTCCATTTCTAGCTTTCTAAGGAAGTCCCATATCATTTCCCAGAATGGTTATACCATTTTGCATTCCAACCAGCCGTGCATAAGAGTTTCCATCTCCCCTCAGCCTCTCCAACATTTGTTATTTACTCTTTTTTTGATTTATGCCAGTAACGCCTGGGTGAGATAATATCTCATTGTAGGTTTGATTTGTTTTTTTTTTTAATGGCTAGTGATCATGAGCATTTCCTCATGTGTCTGTTAGCCAGTCGAATGTCTTCTTTGGTGAAGTGTCTGTTTATTTCCTTTGCCTATTTTTTAATGGGATCATTTGTCTTTTTGTTGTAGAGGTGTTGGATTTTCCTCCAGATTTTAGAGATTAGACTTCTGTCAAATTTGTAATAGCCAAAATTGTGTCCCCAGTCCATAGGTTCTCTTTTTACTCTTCTGATGAAGCTTTTCAATGAGCATTTAAGTGTTTAATTTTTAGAAGATACCAGTTATCTATCTTATCTTCTGGAGTTTGTGTATTTTTAGTTATGGTTTGTATCCTGTTAATGCTGTGTATTAGGGCCTCTAGCATTGATTCTATTTTTTCTTCAATGATCTTTATAGCTTTGTTTTTATATTTAGGTCTTTGGTCCATTTTGAATTACTTTTTGTGTATGGTGTGAGATATGGGTCCTGTTTCATTTTTTTTTTTTTTTTTTGAAGAGGGACATCCAGTTTTGCCAGCACCATTTGTTAACAAGACTGTCTTTTCTCTTTTGATGGACTTTGGCCTCTTTTTGAAGAGCAGGTAACCATAGGTGGATGGATTTACATCTGGGTTCTCAACTCTGTTCCCCTGGTCAATGTGGCTGTCATTGTACCAGTACCAGGCTGTTTTCATGTATAGTAAGTTAAGCCGTATAGTAAGTTCTGAGGTCAGGTAGTGAGAGTTCTCCTACTTTATCCTTTTACTTCTATAGTGCTTTACTTACGTAGGGCCTTTTTCCTTTGCATATAAATTTAACAATTACTTTTTCCATCTTTTTAAAGAATGTTATTGCTATTTGGATTGGGATTGCTTCGTATTTGTACACTGCTTTGGGTAGAATTGTCATTTTCACAATGTTGAGTCTACCTATCCATGATCTCTTTTGGTTTCTTGCGGTAGTGTTTTGTGGTTTTCTTTGCAGAGGTCTTGTACATCCCTGGTTAGATCTATTCCTAAGTATTTTTGTTTTTAGGGCTATTATAAATTATATTGTTTTCTTGATTTCCTTATCTTCATTTTTCTTATTGGCATATAAGAATCCAACTGATTTTTGTATGTTTATCTTGTGTTCTGCTTCTCTGCAGAATCTTTCTATTAATTCCAGTAGTTTTCTTGTGGAGCCTTTTGTGTTTTCTATGCATAGTATCATATCATCTACAAATAGGGACAGTTTTACGTCTTCATTAACAATTTGGCTGCCCTTTATTTATTTTTCTTGCTTTATTGCTCTAGCTAGTCCTTCTAGCACAATGTTAAATAGGAGTGGTGATAAAGGACATCCTTGTCTGGTTTCCGTTATCAAGGGGAATGCTTTCAGTCTCTCTCCATTGAGATTAATGCTGGCTGTTGGTTTTGCATGATTGCCCTTTATTACGCTGTGGAATTTCCCTTCTATTCCTGTTTTATTGGAATAAACAAATAAAAAAAAAATTTATCAGGAATAAGTGTTGGACTATGTCCAATGCCTTTTCTACATCGATTGAGATGGTCATGTAATTCTTTTATTTATGTGGGGGATTACATTGATTGATTTTCTAACCTTGAAACATCCTTGCATAACTAGTATGAATCTCACTTGATAGTGATGTATTATTTTTCTGGTATGATGCTGAATTCTGTTGGACAGAATTTTGTTGAGAATTATTGCAGCTATATTCATGAGAGATATTACTCTGTAATTTTCTTTTTTTGTGGTGCCTTTGCCTGGTTTTCGTATAAGGGTTATGCTGGCTTCATAGAATGAATTCAGAAGTATCGCTTTCTTTTCTATGTTCTGAAATGGTTTAAGTGGGACTGGTTTAATCTCTTCACTGAATGTTTGATAGAATTCTCCAGTGAAGTCACCTGAGTCAGGTCTTTTTTTGGTTAGGAGTTTTTTTTTTTTTTAATTACGTTTTCCACCTCTTCTCTTCCTATGGGTCTGTTCAGATTTTCAACATCATTTTGTGTTAGTTTGGGTAGGTACTGTGTTTCTAGAAATTTGCCCATTTCCTCTAGGTTTTCAGATTTGTTGAAGTATAGTTTTCCGTAATATTATGTCATGATTCTTTTTATTTCAGTAGAGTTTGTTGTAATGTCCCTCATTTCATTTTGTATTTGGGTTATTTGTGTTCTCTCCTGTTTTTGTTTTGCCAAAGTTTTGTCAATTTTGTTGATTTTTTTCAAGAGTCAACTTTTGATTCTATTGATTCTTTCTATAGTTTTTCTATTCCATATTTTTTTTTTTCCTGCTTTGATCTTTATTATCTCATTTCCTCTGTTGGCTGTGGGGTCCTTTTACTGTTCTCTTTCTATTTCTTCAAGTTGTGTAGCTAATGTTTTGATTTTGTTCCTTTTTTCTTTTTGGGTGTGTGCATTTTTATTGCCATAAATTGACAACTGAACACTGCCGTAACTGTACCCCTAAAAGTTTTGATATGGTGTGTTCTCATTCTCGTTTAACTCTAGGAATTTTTTGACTGCATCTCTGATTTCTTCTATTACCCAGTGTTTTTTTTGTTTTGTTTCTTTAATTTTTACTGTGCTTTAAGTGAAAGTTTACAAATAAAGTCAGTCTCTCACACAAAAACCCATATAAACCTTGCTACTTGCTCCCAATTACTCTCTCCCTAATGAGACAGCCCTCTCTCTCCCTCCACTCTCTCTTTTTGTGTCCATTTCGCCAGCTTCTAACTCCTCCGCCCTCTCATCTCCCCTACAGGCCAGAGATGCCAAAATAGTCTCAGGTGTCCACCTGACCCAAGAAGCTCGCTCCTCCCCAGCATCCTTCTCCAACCCATTGTCCAGTCCAATCCATGTCTGAAGAATTGGCTTCGGGAATGGTTCCTGTCCTGGGCCAACAGAAGGTCTGGGGGCCATGGCCACTGGGGTCCTTCTAGTCACAGTCAGACCATTAAGTCTGGTCTTATGAGATTTTGGGGTCTGCATCCCACTGCTCTCCTGCTCCCTCAGGAGTTCTCTGTTGTGTTCCCTGTCAGGGCAGTCATCAGTTGTAGCCAGGCACCATCTAGTTCTTCTGGTCTCAGGATGAGGTAGTTTCTGGTTCATGTGGCCCGTTCTGTCTGTTGGGCTTGTAATCGCCTTGTGTCCTTGGTGTTCTTCATTCTCCTTTGATCCAGGTGGGTTGAGACCAATTGATGCATCTTAGATGGCTGCTTGCTAGAGTTTAAGACCCTAGACGCCACTCTTCAAAGTGGGATGCGGAATGTTTTCTTAATAGATTTCATCATGCCAATTGACTTAGATGTCCCCTGAAACCATGGTCCCCAGACCCCTGCCCCTGCTGTGCTGACCTTCGAAGCATTCAGTTTACTCAGGAAAATTCTTTGCTTTTGGTTTAGTCCAGTTGTGCTGACCTCCCCTGTATTGTGTGCTGTCTTTCCCTTTGCCTAAAGCAGCTCTTATCTACTATCCAATTAGTGAATGTCCCTCTCCCACCCTCTCTCCCTCCTTTTGTAACCACAAAAGAGTGTTTTCTTCTCAGTTTAAACTATTTCTCAAGTTCTTATAATAGTGGTCTTATACAATATTTGTCCTTTTGCAACTGACTAATTTCACTCATCATAATGCCTTCCAGTTTCCTCCATGTTATGAAGTGTTTCACAGATTCATGACTGTTCTTTATCAATGCGTAGTATTCCATTGTGTGAATATACCATAATTTATCCATTCATCCATTGATGGGCACCTTGGTTGCTTCCATCTTTTAGCTATTGTAAACAGTGCTGCAATAAACGTAGGTGTTCATGTAAAGGCTCTAATTTCTCTAGGATATATTCCAAGGAGTGGGATTGCTGGATTGTATGGTATTTCTATTTCTAGCTTTTTAAGGAAGAACCAAATCAATTTCCAAAGTGGTTGTAACATTTGACATTCCCACCAGCAGTGTATAACTGTTCCAATCTCCCCACAGCCTCTCCAACATTTATTCTTTTGTGTTTTTTGGATTAATGCCAGCCTTGTTGTAGTAAGATGAAATCTCATTGTAGTTTTGATCTGCATTTCTCTAATGGCTAATGATCGTGAACATTTCCTCATATACCTGTTAGCTGAAGTGTCTATTCATATCTTTCACCCATTTTTAAATTGGGTTGTTTGTCTTTTTGCCATTGAGTTTTTGCAGTATCGTGTAGATTTTAGAGATCAGGCGCTAATCAGAAATGTGATAGCTGAAAATTTTTTCCCAGTCCGTAGGTAGTCTTTTTACTCTTTTGGTGAAGTCTTTGGATGAGCATAGGTGTTTGATTTTTAGGAGCTCCTGATTCTCTAGTTTTTCTTCTGCATTCATTACAGTGTTTTGTATACTGTTTATGCTGTGTATTAGGGCTCCTAACGTTGTCCCTAATGTTAATTTCATGATCTTTATCGTTATAGATTTTATATTTAGTTTTGATCCATTTTGAATTAGTTTCTGTGCATGGAATGAGGTATGGGTCTTGTTTCATTTTTTTGCAGATGGATATCCAGTTATGCCAGCACCATTTGTTAATGTCTTTTCCCCATTTAACTGTTTTGGGGCCTTTGTCAAATATCAACTGCTCATATGTGGTTGCATTTATGTCTGGATTCTCAATTCTGTTCATTGGACTGTATATCTGTTGTTGTACTAGTACCAGGCTGTTTTGACTACTGTGGCAGTATAATAGGTTCTAAAATTAGGTAAAGTATGCCTCCCACTTTGTTCTTTTTCAGTAATGCCTTATTTATCGGGGGCCTCTTTCCTTTCACATGAAATTGGTGTTTTGTTTCTCCATCTCATTAAAGAATGTCATTGGAATTTGGATCAGAATTGCATTAAATGTATAGATCTCTTTTGGTAGAATAGACATTTTTATAATGTTAAGTCTTCCTATCCACGAGCAAGGTATGTTCTTCCACTTATGTAAGTCTCTTTTGGTTTCTTGCAGAAGTGTACTGTAGTTTTCTTTGTAGAAGTCTTTTACATCTCTGGTAAGATTTATTCCTAAGTATTTAACCTTCTTGGGAGCTACAGTAAATGGCATTGATTTGGTGATTTCCTCTTCGATGTTCTTTTTGTTGGTGTAGAGGAATCCACCTGATTTTTGTATGTTTATCTTGTATCCTGATAGTCTGCTGCACTTCTTCTTTTAGTTTCAGTAGTTTTCTGGAGGATTCCTTAGGGTTTTCTGTGTATAAGATCATGTCATCTGCAGACAGAGATACGTTTATTTCTTCCTTGCCAGTCTGGATGCCCTTTATTTCTCTGTCTAGCCTAGTTGCTCTGGCTAGGACTTCCAGCACAATGTTGAATAAAAGTGGTGATAAAGGGCATCCTTGTCTAGTTCCTGATCTCATTGGGAATGTTTTCAGGCTCTCTCCATTTAGGGTGATGTTGGCTGTTGGCTTTGTATAAATGTCCTTTATTATGTTGAGGAATTTTCCTTCTATTCCTATTTTGCTGAGAGTTTTTATCATGAATGAGTGTTGAACTTTGTCAAATGCCTTTTTTGTATCAATTGATAAAATGATGTGATTCTTGTCTTTTGTTTTATTGATGTGGTGGATTACATTAATTGTTTTTCTAATGTTGAACCATCCCTGCATACCTGGTATGAATCCCACTTGGTCATGGTGAATTATTTTTTTGATATGTTGTTGAATTCTATTGGCTAGAATTTGTTGAGGATTTTTGCATCTACATTCATAAGGGATATAGATCTATAATTTTCTTTTCTTGTGGTATCTTTACCTGGTTTTGGTATCAGGGATATGGTGGCTTCATAGAACGAGTTTGGCAGTATTCCGTCCTATTCTATGTTGTGAAATACCTTTAGTAGTAGTGGTGTTAACGCTTCTCTGAAAGTTTGGTAGAGCTCTGCAGTGAAGCCTTCTGGACCAGGGCTTTTTTTTGTTGTTGTTGGGAGTTTTTTGATTACCTTTTCAATCTCTTCTTTTGTTATGTGTCTATTTAGTTGTTCTACCTCTGTTTGTGTTAGTTGAGGTAGGCAGTGTGTTTCTAGGAATTCACCCATTTCGTCTAGGTTTTTAAATTTGTTTGAGTATAGTTTTCATACTAATCCAATATGATTCTTTTAACTTCAGTTGAGTCTGTTGTAATATTGTCCCTATCATGTCTTATTCTGGTTATTTGCTTCCTCTCCTGTTTTTCTTTTGTCGGTATGGCCAGTGGTTTATCAATTTTGTTGATTTTTTTTCAAAGAACCAGCTTTTGGTCTTGTTAATTCTTTCAATTGTTTTTCTGTTTTCTATTTCATTTAGTTTAGCTCTAATTTTTATTATTTGTTTTCTTCTGGTGCTTGTTGGATTCTTTTGTTGCTCTCTTTCTATTTGTTCAAGTTGTAGGGATAATTTTTTGATTTTGGCCCTTTCTTCTTTTTGGATGTGTGCATTTATTGATACAAATTGGCCTCTGAGCACTGGTTTTCCTGTATCACAAAGGTTCTGATAGGAGGTGTTTTCATTCTTATTGATTCTCTGAATTTCCTTATTCCATCATTAATGTCTTCTATTTTTTATAATCCAGTCTTTTTTGAGCAGGGTATTGTTCAGCTTCCAAGTGTTTGATTTCTTTTGTCTGCTTTTCCTGTTATTGATTTCCACTTTTATGGCCTTACGGTCAGAGAAGATTCTTTGTAATATTTCAATGTTTTGGATTCTGCTAAGGCTTGCTTTATGACCCAACATGTGGTCTACTCTAGAGAATGTTCCATGTGCACTAGAAAAGAAAGTATAGTTGGTTGCTTTCGGGTGGAGTGTTCGTACATATCAATGAGGTCATGTTGGTTGATTGTGGCATTTACATCTTCCGTGTCTTTACTGAGCTTCTTTCTGGATGTCCTGTCCTTCACTGAAAGTGGTGTGTTGAAGTCTCCAACTATTATTGTGGAGCTTTCTATCTCACTTTTCAATGCTGATAGAGTTTTTTTTTTTATGTATCTTGCAGCCCTGTCATTGGGTGCATAAATTTTTAATATGGTTATATCTTATTGGCCTATTGTCCCTTTAATCACTATATAGTGTCCTTCCTTATCCTTTCTGATGGATTTAACTTTAAAGTCTATTTTGTCAGAAATTAATATTGCCACTCCTACTCTTTTTTGATTGTTGTTTGCTTGATGTATTTTTTCCCATACTTTGAGTTTTAGTTTGTTCGTGTCTCTAAGTCTAAGTCATGTTTCTTGTAGGCAGCATATGGACGGATCTTGTTTTTTTAATCCATTCTGCCACTCTCTTTCTCTTTATTGGTGCATTTAGTCCATTTACATTCAAGGTGGTTTTGGATAGGTATGAATTTGGTGCTATCATTTTGATGTCTTTGTTTGTATGTTGACAGTTTCTTTTTCCCACTTGATTTTATATGCTGAGTAGATTTTCTTTGTATATTGTCCTTTCCTCATATTTGCTGTTGTTTTTGTTTCCGTTGAAACTGCATTTTTCCCTTGAATTTTATTCTGATGAGTTGGATAGTTTGTCTCCTTTGTGGTTACCTTATTATTTACCCCTATTTTTCTAAATTTAAAACTTTTATTTCTTTGTATCACTGTATCTTCCTCTCCTTATGGAAGGTGTATGATTATATTTCTTAGTCCCTCTTTATTATTCTAATGTTGTCTTCTTTTATGTAATAACATTGCTTTACTCTGGGCTTTATATATATATATATATATATATATATATATATATATAATCTTGCTTTTTTTTTTTTTTTTTGGATTTCCCTGTCTGGGTTGACTTCTGGTTGCTCTGCCCAGTGCTCTAATCTCGGGTTGATATCTGATATTATTGATTTTCTAACCAAAAAACTCCCTTTAGTATTCCTTGTACTTTTTGTTTGGTTTTTACGAATTCCCTAAACTTGTGTTTATCTGGAAACATCTTAACTTCACCTTCATATTTAAGAGACAGTTTTGGTGGATATATGATTCTTGGCAGGCAATTTCTTTCCTTCAAGTTTTTAAATATGTCATCCCATTACCTTTCTGCCTGCATGTTTTCTGCCGAGTAGTCCAAGGTTATTCTTATTGGCTCTCCTTTGTAGGTGACTTTTCTTTTATCCCTTGCTGCTCTTAAAATTCTCTCCTTATCTTTGGTTTTGGCAAGTTTGATTATAACATGTCTTGGTGACTTTCTATTGAGATCTAGCTTATGTGGAGTTCGATGAGCATCTTGGATAGATATCTTCTCATCTTTCAGAATATCAGGGAAGTTTTCTGACAACAAATCTTCAACAATTTTCTCTGTATTTTCTGTTGTCCCTCCGTGGTCTGGTACTCCAATCACTCGTAGGTTACTTCTCTTAATAGAGTCCCACATGATTCTGAAGGTTTTTTCTTTTTTTAATTCTTTCATATGATTTTTCTTCAAACATATTAGTGCCAAGTGATTTATCTTCGAGTTCAGAAATTCTAGCTTCTATTTGCTCAAATCTGCTCCTCTGACTTTCTATTGAGTTATCTAATTCTGTAATTTTATTGTTAATCTTCTGAATTTCTGATTGCTGTCTGTCTATGGATTTTTCCAGCTCATTAAACTTTTCCTTATCTCCCTGAATAATCTTTCTGATTTCTTCAATTGCTTTATCTGTGTGTTCCTTGGCTTGTTCTGCATATTGCCTCATTTCCTTCCTGTCTTGAAGGGTTCTGTATATTAAACTTTTGTATTCTGCATCTGGTAAGTCCAGGAATGCACTTTCATCTAGAAGATCCCTGGATTCTTTGTTTTCAGAGCCTGTTGAGGTAATCACGGTCTGTTTCTTTATGTGACTTGATATTGAGTGTTATCTCTGAGCCATCTATAAGTTATTGTATTAGTTTATGCTTGCTTACTGTGTCGTAGTTTCTTGCTTTGTTTCGTTTTGATATACCCCTATGGGTTGCTTGAGTGAGGTAGCTTGATTATTTTCACCCGTGGAGCTCTGGTGTCCTGTCGCCAGCTGGCTAGAGCTGTTATCAGGTATATCAGTATAGGATTCCATTCAGTTTTCTTGTATGAATTCAGCTCAGGTTTCCAGGTAGCTGATCATCAAGTGTGTGGTACAGGCTCTGTCCTACAGTCTTAGAGGGACAGGGGTGATTGGCATATATACCGGTATCTGATTGCATCAGCGGGTCAAGCTCTGAACAAGGCAGGGGCTGAGAACCGACCCCCAAGTGTCTCTGAGGAAAATGCGTCTCTGTTCCCTACAACGTGCTGGTGGGTGGGTTCTGCAGAGGACCATGGGCACCCAAAGTTTTTGGTTGTAAGGACTGGGAGGTACCAGTTATCTTTGAACCCCTGTCACAGGTGGCTGGGTGACCTGAGTGGAGCTACCAGCCCTTAGGTCCCTGATGTGAGTAGGTGAGGACCTTGTTTAATAGGCAAAGCAATGTCAAACGTCAAACATCCACCTCTCCACTGCGTAGCTGAAATGGTTGGAGTTTGCCAACAATGGCCTATTCTCCCAAAATAGGCTCACACGGGTCCATGTAGAAGGGAAAGGTGCTGAAGGTCCAGTACGGTTTATGCCTGGACAGGACCTGGTTCTGTCCTGAGCTTCCCCAGTTAATGGAGCTAGCAAATTATCTTTTCCCTAAAATTGCAAATTTTTTCCTTCCCCAAGGCTGGGAGGATGGCTCTAGGTGCTCACCAGGGCCTATCTCAGGCCCAGGGATTCATCCGCTGAAGCCAGCTTGGGGGAGGGGGGGCACTGTAAAATATACGCAAGTACTTAGCTTTTGCCGAGAGCGCCACTGTCCTCAGGTTTCAGAGGTGTGAGTAGGCTGTGTGGCTGTCTGCTTCTCCCTGAGGAAACTGCGGCCAAACGCTATTACCAGCACGCTGCTGCCACCACTGCTCTGGAAATGGTTCTTGAGGGCTCCCCATGATTCAGGTCCAGTAACTCCTCTCCACTTCTGAAGGGTCTCTTCTTCCCCCTGTCCCTCAGTTTATTGTCTAACCTTGCCTTTGATGCTCAGGGCTCTCAGCTTGTCACAAATATACTCATTTCACTTGTTTTTTTTGGGTCTTTGTTGTAAAGAGGGCTTGCTGGAAGCATCTGTCTATTCCACCATCTTGGCTCCCTACCCAGTGGTTTTCAGGCAGGGTGTTATTCAGTTTCCATGTTATTATTTATTTATTTATTTTCCTTTCTCTTCCTGTTGTTTATTTCTACTTTGATAGCGTTGTGATCAGAGAAGATCCTCTGTATTATCTGAATGTTTTGGATTTTGTTAAGGGTTTCTCCATGGCTGAAGATGTGATGTATTCTGGGGAAAGTTCCATGTGTGTTGGAAAAGAATGTGTACTTTGCAGCTGTTGAGTAGAGTGTTCTGTATATGTCTGTGAGGTTAAGTTGGCTGATTGTGCCCGTTAGATCTTCTGTGTCTTTGCTGAGTTTCTTTCTATATGTTCTGTCCTTTACCAAGAGTGGTGTGTTGACACCTTGGCTTCCTCTCCATTAGAAAGTCATATACATACACCATTTATTCCCTCTTTTGTTGGTCTGATGTTGTTGTCATTTACAGATTAACATCTCTGATTCCCTGTTGTAAGTCTTTTAGTTTTGAATAACTCCTGAGAATTCATTTCATAGGTTGGTATCTGGCTGGTGCAATCTTGCATCCTGATTCTGGCTGTCATCAGATGCTGTTTGTGCTGAAACGGAAGGACTCCCTTTAATAATCCTTTTAAGTATGGTTTGGTGTTTATGTATTTCCTTAATTTCTCTTTATCTGGAAATGTCCTAATTTCAACATCATATTTGAACAAGAGTTTTGCAGGATATATTATTCTTGGTTGGCAATTTTTTTCTTTCAAGGTTCTATATATGTCTTCCCATTGCCTTCTTGCCTGCATGGTTTCTCTCAAACAATCAGAACTTGGTCTTATTGTTTTCTGTCTGTATGTGACTTTTTGTTTTTCTTGGCTGCTCTCAGGATTCTTTCTTTGTCTTTGGTTTTAGTAAGTGTGATTATGATATGCCTTGGTGATTTTCTTTTGGGTTCTATCCTATATGGGGTTTGTTGAGCTTCTTGGATAATCAGCGTTTCATCTTTCATGATGTTAGGGAAGTTTTCTGTCAGTAATTCTTCAATGATTATCTCTGTGTTTTCCATTTTCTCCCTCTGTTCTGGAGCTCTGATCACTCACAAATTTTTGCTTTTGAAATCATTCTCAGGATTTCTTCATTCTTTTTTTCTGTTTTCTTCCTCAAAGTGGTCTCCTAGTATTTGTCTTCAATTTCACTGATCCTGTCTTCCATTGTTTGAAACCTGTTCCTCAGCCTTTCTATGACATTGCCCATTTCTGAAATCTTGTTGTTTACCTTTTGGATTTGTAATTGTTTTTTGTTTTTTTTTATGATTTCTAGTTGTGAATTTATTTTAGCATTTCATTCTGTATTATTTTCCTGAATTCTTCCATTTTTTCTGTCTGTATTTTCCATGATTTTGTCTGCCTTTTCCATGAATTTGTCTATTTTTTCCCCATTTTTGTCTGCTTTTTGCTTCAACTCTTGAATAGCTCTGAATATTAGAGATTTGAATTCCCTATCAGCTAGTTCCAGTGCCTTTTCTTCTACTGGAAATTCATCTGGTGTTTTATTTTGGACACCTACTAGAACCATCCTGTCTTTTTTTTTTTTTTTTTTGATATTTTCTGCTATCTCCAGGACATTCAGTAGTTATTTACTTCACTTATTGATTGTAGATTTGTTTGTTTCATCCTGCTTTTTTCTTTTATTTGGTTATGTCTAAGCAGGTGGGCTGTGTGGTCTTTGTTGTTTCCTCGTTTGTGGGCAAAATTCTTTTCACCTTCTTGTTCAATCAGCAGGGCCAGTCGCTCAGCTGTGGTGCACCAAGACAGTTCCAGCAGAAGGGGAGGGGCTTGGATGGGTTGTCTGTGGCATATACTGGGGCCAAAAAAAGGACAGGTTCTAGATAAAACTTATTAAGCTTCAGCTGAAGGAATAGTAGACTTTTTGACAAAACCTGAGTATCAAGCAAAATTTTTCCAAAAACTAAAAGATGGTATGGCAGAAATGCAACCTCATTTTCCCAAAGTGGCCACTGAAATTCTAAATTGCTTCTAGTATATTTAGTTTATAGTGTTTTAAAATATCAACCCTAACCTAGTGTCTCAGTAAGAGGGGAAATCTACACTCATTTATCAAAAAATGTTAAGCTCTCAGGTTCCAATTTTTGGTTTTCTTTTCTTTTTTTTGAACTTAATTTTTTTAATTCATTTTGTTGGCTAGAGACATAGTCTCTTATTATGGACTTTAAATATACTAGTTTCTTTAATTGTGAAGTATTTTAAAGTACTTTTCAAAAAAAGTATTTTAATTTTAGCATTGTGATTTTTTTTGAAAAACTATATCATAAAACAGGGTTGGAGCTACCACTTCTTCCTGCAAATTTCCAAAACAGAGCACTGTTTCCCAGGTTTTCTCTAGTGCTCTAGCTGGCAACAGCCCTAATGGGTTTTACTGGTCAAACCATCCCCAAATTTTGGGACTCCTTGGAAATTACATAATATGGAAATATAATTGTCTGTTTAATGTTTCAAGTGCCTGAATTCAAGCACTAAACTGCCGTTCACCTAAAGAGTTAGTAAATGTCACTCTTAACCAAAGGATCAAGGAAAAAACTCTGGTAAAGATTCTCCTTAATCAAACAATGTCTTTTCGAAACAAATATGCCAAAGAAAACTTAAGGAAACATGAGAATTAGAACAGAAAGGATAAGGAAAGGTTCATTTTCCAGAGGCACCCACCTCACCACTAGTTTTTTTTTTTACCCACCTCACCAGTGTCAAAGGAACTTGGAGTGCAAATGCATGGATTCAGAAGATAGGACTTTTTTTTTTTTGCTGTCTTCTGTTCCACAGTCCATGTCTCCTCAAAGTTGACTTGATTTGTGGCTTTAGAATCCCTGCAATGACTGCACCATTAACTTCTGTAGGGTAAAAACACCAAAAAGTTTAATAAAGCAAAATGAAAGGTTTTATTCAGCATATATTTAAAGAGGCAAAAGTAGGGAAGAGACAAACATGCTGCCAGAGCCATATCTGTTGAAGTTTCTGTTCCCAGTTCTTAAGGATGCATCTTAGCAGACTGTATTCTGGGATCCCTTGAACATTCCCCATTGTCTGGATACACACAATCACACAATCTCTTTCTGTGCACCAACCTAACAGATAACTGAGCCTTTTATACCCTCAGGGGTCAATTTCTCCTGCATCTTGGGACTCTTCTAAGGCCTTACCTAGGCAGTTACCAAACAACCCAGCTATGTTTTGTGTCTCCCATGGAGCCAACTTTTGGGTCAGGGTGAATTGGCTTCCAGAGCTGCTCCAAGTCTCCAGGAGAAATCTCCTGGTGGCACCAGACATCGGGGCCTATCTGTTGTCTGATCCACTTCAGAAGCTGAACAGGTAACTCCTGGCTGGCTCACCAGAAGTGTTACCAGGGGGAAACTCCAGGTTCTTGCTAGGTGTGACTTGTACTGGCCAATGAATAAGAGACCAAGGTGGGAGAACAGAAAAGGGATCTTTATTTTGTTGCACAAGGAAAAGGAGTAAGTCGGAGCCACTACTGCCAAGACTGCTCCCTAAGGGCAAGGAGACAAGTTACCTTTAAAGAGGTTTACAAGTAGAGGGTTCATATAAGTTACATCAGCAGCATTCTTAATCATACTATGCAGGTGCAATGGGGTTTACATAAAGCCTCCAAGTAAAAGCAGGGTTCAAATGCAAACCTGGAGGGAAGGCAGCCCAGCAAAGGAAACAGGATTTTTAATGCAACACTGTGGGGGCTCTGCCTCAACTGGAATTATTTTTCACAGTATTTTTCCTATGCCTCTATTTACCAAACCAAACCCATTATTGTCAAATTGTTTCCAGCTCATAGTAACCATATAGGACAGAGTGGAACTGCCCCTTAGAGTTTCTAAGGCTGTAAATCTTTATGGGAATAGATTGCCACATCTTTCTCCCCAGGAGTGCTTGTTGGTTTCTAATGGTTAGCAGCCAAGCACTTAACCACTGCACCACCAGGGCTCTTTCCTCTACTGTATTTTATGCAAATAATGTGTGCCTTCTGCATTTGTTTGACAGCTGCACCACGTCCCACCCCCCACGAGGGGCACTTACAAGCACCTCCGTGCCAATCCTCTTCCACATGTTGCTATAAAAAAATTAGAACAGCACACGTATGAAAATACCTCCAGAGGGAGGGCATGGCCAGCAAAAAACTCAAAGTGTTTGCACAAAAATAATGTATTTATGTGCATACCTAAACACCTAAAATTTGATGTATATCCCCATAACTATCCCTCCAAAAAAAAAAGATCTGTTGTGGTCCAGTGGATTCAGACACATGACAATTGCATTTTTCACAGAGTAAAACTGTTCCATAATGTTTTCTTGTCTGTAATTTTTACTGTTTCACAGGGCCACTGGAATGGTTCAAGCTACCAACCTTTAGATTAGTAGTCAAGTGCAAACCGTTTGCACCACTCCGGGACTTTCCATAGTTATCAGGGCAGTGTTTTCTCAAGTTCACCAAGGCCCACCTTCATTACTAAGCCAGATGGCCTATTTTCAGTCCTCAACCTACTCAACCTCTATAAAGCATTTCATGCCTTTGACAGAATCCTACATCTTTTTTTTTAACATTGTTTTTCTTGAAATCGTTTTGTTGTTGTTGTTGTCTTCCATACTAATGCATGTCTCTTATATATGCTATTTTCTTTTCTAAGCATTCATTACTGGTTCTTCTTTCCCTTCATGTTAAAATATAATAATGAAACAGAAAAGAAAGGAAAAGCAATCTTCCATGAATTGTTTCAGTACTTTTCTTGCTTTACTTAATCACTTTGGACTATTTAAGTTATGCAAACTCTTTCAAAAACCAACTCTCTGACTCCTTAAATCTTCAACTCTGGACCCATATTCCACGTACACTAAATCTCTCTTCACTACTCCCTTTAGAGGAACTTGCTGTTCTCTCTGCCTAGGTTTCTTGCCCTAACTGCTACTCTATTTTCCACATTGAACTCCTACTTTTTTTTTTTAAAACCCAACACAAAATTCACCTACTATGTGAAGACTTCTGTTATTTCTACTGGAAAAAAAAAAAAGTAATATTTTCCATCTTCCCGTCTGTAGGGTATATTACTTACTGTGCTACCACCCATGGCCCTCTATTGCAATTTTTTAAATGTCTTTCTACTACATTACATTGTGAACTCTCTGAGAGAAGAGACTAACTCTTGTCCATTTTTATCTCTCCCATATGATTTAGCACTGCACTCTTTGAATGTAGAGGCCACTTAATAAATGCTAGGTGTTATTCTTTGGCAATGAAATCCTGAGCCTCTTTAAAACTTTATGAGAAACTATAAATAAACTGCTATGATGCAGTGTCTCGAAACAGGGAAGTGCAAGAATAAATTAGCTTTATTTTTCTTTTTTAGGAAGCATAGTCTATCTAATTTTAGGTTTTCATTGTGAGATCTATATTCAGCATTTTCTCTGGGATTTTTTTTATTGCAGATGCTCTTCCTGTTTCACAATAGATTTATTCCTAACAGTGTAAGTGAAAATTGATTTTTCTTTTTTACAAATTGAATATAGTTTTAAATAGACTTTTCTTATTTAGGCCTAAATTGAAGATGAATTATTAATTTTAATATCCCAAAATATAAGCTTGTTATATTAGATCTTTGGTAGTCTTTAAAGCATGCACAAACTTATTTTCTATATAATATAAGCAAAAAAACACTCAGTACTGTTGAGTCAATTCTGACTCATAGTGACCCTATAGGACAGAGTAGAACTGCCCCATAGAGTTTCCAAGGAGCACCTGGCAGATTCAAACTGTCAACCCTTTGGTTAGCAGCCGTAGAACTTAACCACTACACCACCAGGGTTTCCTTCTGGGTCTTTTTAAATCAAGTCATTGACTTATTGGATGGCTTTCCATGTCAGCAAATGCCATTACTGAGAATGCACACTTACATTTAAATTGATATTGTAAGTGAAAGTAAACCAGATCTATGGAATTCCATTCAGCAATCAAAAATATTATGCAGACAGCTTTCCACCTAATTACCATTATAGCCCCTTCTTACAATGTTGGCCAAAAGAGGTGAAGGATAAGAGGAGAAGACAAGTAAATAAAACTAGAAAAAGTCTGCTTTCTGGAAGAGATGGTAAGAGCATATATGACATCTATATTCTATTCTATATAATAGAATATATTCTATATATTCTATATATTCTATATATTCTATATATTCTATATATTCTATATAATATAGACGTCCTATATGCCTTCGTTCAGTACTACCCCAAAGATGCTCTTACCACCTCTTCCAGCATTCTCAGTAATGGCATTTACTGACATGGGAAGCCATCCAATAAGTCAATGAATTGATTTAAAAAGACCCAGAATTACAGATCTGTAAAGTTTATCCCATAGCAATGTTTTTATGAAGTATGAAAGACAAAAAGAAAAATTTTATGTTTCATAGAGCTAAATTTATTTACTTTAACCCTTTCATGACTTAATTATTTTTTCCTTTGAATTTTTTGTTGATACTATGTGTTGGACCCCTGGTAGAGCAATGGTTAAGAGCTATGGCTGTTAACCAAAAGGTCAGCAGTTTGAATCCACCATCCACTCCTTGGAAACCCTATGGAGCAGTTGTACTCTGTCCTATAGGGTCACTATGAGCCAGAGCTGACTCATCAGCACCTAACAACAACAACAACATGTGCTTGCAGTAATGCTGAATCATTATGTCTGAATATTTGGTAGGTAATATGATTTTTGTTTTATGCCTCAGTTCACAAATTGTACCCTTGGAGTGCAGAGGTACATACGCATACCCTTTGTGAACACAAATTCTACCCCGAGTCCAGAAGTACTTAGATGTACCAAATAAAAATTTTCAAAATTTATGTTTTCCCTACAAAAAAAATTCAGTGATTCAGCACTACCTTATATAATATTCTATAAAAACAGTAATCTGCAGCACACACCTTTTTTTTTTCCCCATTTCAAACTGTATGTACTGTCAGTGGGACAGTAACTTTCCAATGAACCCCAGAGGTACAAAAAGTAAGTAGTAGCTATATATGCTACCAGTCATGAAAGGGTTAAAAGACTGGTCTATATTCTAAAATATATCCCAAGGGCCTAAAAACATTTCTAATGCTTAACAAGTCTTAATAATTATTTGTGGAATGAATAAATAAATGACTTTTTTGGGGGGGTTAAACACCATTCCTTTTATAAAATTATATTGAATGGTAACTCTTCCACTTTAATGATCTTCCTTGGCAAATGTTGTTGAATTCATATCAATCCACCAAAGAATGCTTTATTGATCTAGAAAATTCAAAAGTGTAGAATTCAGTAGCTCAGAAAAAATTTTCCGAGTATGGTCACTTTAATTTCTAGAATGGATTAGCTTCCCCCTCCACTTCATCCGACTTTTATACCTTTCACCATTTTTAAGGAATTAACTGGCTGAATATTGGTTTACATTGTTTCTAAGCTGTTGTAGAAAGTTCTAGAGCATAAAAACAAAAGGAACAAGCCAAGTCAAAGTCATTTTGAAATGTAAGGCTAAGAAAAAAAAAGTGGGAGGCGGGGCCAAGATGGCGGACTAGGTGGACGCTACTGCAGATCCCTCTTGCAACAAAGACTCAGAAAAACAAGTGAATCGATCACATACATAACAATCTACGAACTCTGAACAACAAACACAGATTTAGAGATGGAGAACGAACAAATACGGGGAGACAGCGATTGTCTTCAGAGCCAGGAGCCATCGTACCAGCGGATTTTCTGGAAAAACTAGTTTCCCAGTGATGGCTCGGAGACAGCAGTCCATATCAAACCACACAAAGAAGCAGACCATGACAGCTTCTCCAACCCCCCAAACAAAAGAATCAAAATCTTTTCCAAATGAAGATACAATCCTGGAATTATCAGATACACAATATAAAAAACAAATTTACAGAATGCTTAAAGACATCACAAACGAAATTAGGCTAACTGCAGAAAAAGCCAAGGAACACACTGATAAAACTGTTGAAGAACTCAAAAAGATTATTCAAGAACATACTGGAAAAATTAATAAGTTGCAAGAATCCATAGAGAGACAGCATGTAGAAATCCAAAAGATTAACAATAAAATTACAGAATTAGACAACGCGATAGAAAGTCAGAGGAGCAGACTCGAGCAACTAGAATGTAGACTGGGACATCTGGAGGACCAGGGAATCAACACCAACATAGCTGAAAAAAAATCAGATAAAAGAATTAAAAAAAATGAAGAAACCCTAAGAATCATGTGGGACTCTATCAAGAAGGATAACTTGTGAGTGATTGGAGTCCCAGAACAGGGAGGGGGGACAGAAAACACAGAGAAAATAGTTGAAGAACTCCTGACGGAAAACTTCCCTGACATCATGAAAGACAAAAGGATATCTATCCAAGATGCTCATCGAACCCCATTTAAGATTGATCCAAAAAGAAAAACACCAAGACATATTATCATCAAACTTGCCAAAACCAAAGACAAACAGAAAATTTTAAAAGCAGCCAGGGAGAAAAGCAAGGTTTCCTTCAAGGGAGAATCAATAAGAATAACTTCAGACTACTCAGCAGAAACCATGCAGGCAAGAAGGGAATGGGACGACGTATACAGAGCACTGAAGGAGAAAAACTGCCAACCAAGGATCATATATCCAGCAAAACTCTCTCTGAAATATGAAGGTGAAATTAAGATATTTACAGATAAACACAAGTTTAGAGAATTTGCCAAAACCAAACCAAGGCTACAAGAAATGCTAAAGGAGATTGTTTGGTCAGATGACCAATAATATCAGGTACCAGCACAATACAAGGTCACAAAACAGAATGTCCTGATATCAACTCAAATAAAATAGGGAAAGCACAAAAACAAACAAAATAAGATTAATTCTAAAAAATAAATAAATAAACAAAATAATACACATAACAGGCAATCATGGAAATCAATAGATAAACGATCACAATAATCAAAAAGAGGGACTAAATATAGGAGGCATTGAACTGCCAGATGGAGAGTGATACAAGGCGATATAGAAGGATACAAGTTAGGTTTTTACTTAGAAAAATAGGGGTAAATAATAAGGTAACCACAAAAAGGAATATCAATTCCATAACTCAAGAAAAAAGCCAAGAAAAACGTAACGAATCAACAAACACAAAGTTAAACATTATGAAAATGAGGATCTCACAAGCTACTAAGAAAAACGTCTCAGCACAAAAAAGCATGTGGAAAAATGAAATGGCCAACAACACACATGAAAAGGCATCAAAATGACAGCACTAAACACTTATTTATCTATAATTACGCTGAATGTAAATGGACTAAATGCACCAATAAAGAGACAGAGAGTCACGGAATGGATAGAGAAACACGATCCATCTATATGCTGCCTACAAGAGACACACCTTAGACTTAGAGACACAAACAAACTAAAACTCAAAGGATGGAAAAAAATATATCAAGCAAACAATAAGCAAAAAAGAAGAGGAGTAGCAATATTAATTTCTGACAAAATAGACTTTAGACTTAAATCCACCACAAAGGATAAAGAAGGACACTATATAATGATAAAAGGGACAATTGATCAGGAAGATATAACCATATTAAATATTTACGCACCTAATGACAGGGCTGCAAGATACATAAATCAAATTTTAACAGAATTGAAAAGCGAGATATACACCTCCACATTTATAGTAGGGGACTTCAACACACCACTTTCGGAGAAGGACAGGACATCCAGTAAGAAGCTCAATAGAGACACGGAAGACCTACTTACAACAATCAACCAACTTGACCTCATTGACTTATACAGAACTCACCACCCAACTGCTGCAAAATATACCTTTTTTTTCTAGTGCACATGGAACATTCTCTAGAATAGACCACATATTAGGTCACAAAACAAATCTTGGTAGAATCCAAAACATCGAAATATTACAAAGCATCTTCTCAGACCACAAGGCAATGAAGCTAGAAATCAATAACAGAAAAACTAGGGAAAAGAAATCAAATACTTGGAAAATGAACAATACCCTCCTGAAAAAAAGACTGGGTTATAGAAGACATCAAGGAGGGAATAAGGAAATTCTTAGAGAGCAACGAAAATGAAAATACTTCCTATCAAAACCTCTGGGACACAGCAAAAGCAGTGCTCAGAGGCCAATTTATATCAATAAATGCACACATACAAAAAGAAGAAAGAGCCAAAATCAGAGAACTGTCCCGAGAACTTGAACAAATAGAAAGTGAGCAACAAAAGAACCCATCAGGCACCAGAAGAAAACAAATAATAAAAATTAGAGCTGAACTAAATGAATTGGAGAACAGAAAAACAATGGAAAGAATTAACAAAGCCAAAAGCTGGTTCTTTCAAAAAATTAACAAAATTGATAAACCATTGGCTAGACTGACTAAAGAAAAACAGGAAAGGAAACAAATAACCCAAATAAGAAACGAGAAGGACCACATCACAACAGAGCCAAATGAAATTAAAAGAATCATTTCAGATTACTCTGAAAAATTGTACTCTAACAAATTTGAAAACCTAGAAGAAATGGATAAATTCTTAGAAAAATACTACCTACCTAAACTAACGCATTCAGAAGTAGAACAACTAAATAGACCCATAACAAAAAAAGAGATTGAAACGGTAATTAAAAAACTTCCAACAAAAAAAAGTCCTGGCCCAGACGGCTTCACTGCAGAGTTCTACCAAACCTTCAGAGAAGACTTAACACCACTACTACTGAAAGTATTTCAAAGCATAGAAAATGACGGAACACTACCCAACTCATTCTATGAAGCTACCATCTCCCTGATACCAAAACCAGGTAAAGACATTACAAAAAAAGAAAATTTTAGACCTATATCCCTCATGAACATAGATGCAAAAATCCTCAACAAAATTCTAGCCAATAGAATCCAACAACACTTCAAAAAAATAACTGACCCTGATCAAGTGGGATTTATACCAGGTATGCAAGGCTGGTTTAATATCAGAAAAACCATTAATGTAATCCATCACATAAAGAAAACAAAAGATAAAAACCACATGATCTTATCAATAGATGCAGAAAAGGCATTTGACAAAGTTCAACACCCATTTATGATAAAAACTCTTACCAAAATAGGAATTGAAGGAAAATTCCTCAACATAATAAAGGGCATCTATGCAAAGCCAACAGCCAATATCACTCTAAATGGAGAGAACCTGAAAGCATTTCCCTTGAGAACGGGAACCAGACAAGGATGCCCTTTATCACCCCTCTTATTCAACATCGTACTCGAAGTACTAGCCAGGGCAATTAGGCTAGACAAAGAAATAAAGGGTATCCGGATTGGCAAGGAGGAAGTAAAGCTATCACTATTTGCAGATGACATGATCGTATACACGGAAAACCCTAAGGAATCCTCCAGAAAACTACTGAAACTGATAGAAGAGTTTGGCAGTGTCTCAGGTTATAAAATAAACATACAAAAATCACTTGGATTCCTCTACATCAACAAAAAGAGCACCGAAGAGGAAATAACCAAATCAATACCACTCACAGTAGCCCCCAAGAAGATAAAATACTTAGGAATAAATCTTACCAAGGATGTAAAAGACCTATACAAAGAAAACTACAAAGCTCTACTACAAGAAACTAAAAAGGACATACTTAAGTGGAAAAACATACCCTGCTCATGGATAGGAAGACTTAACATAGTAAAAATGTCTATTCTACCAAAAGCCATCTGTACATATAACGCACTTACGATCCAAATTCCAATGTCATATTTTAAGGGGATAGAGAAACAAATCACCAATTTCATATGGAAGGGAAAGAAGCCCCGGATAAGCAAAGCATTACTGAAAAAGAAGGAGAAGGTGGGAGGCCTCACTCTACCTGATTTCAGAACCTATTATACAGCCACAGTAGTCAAAACAGTTTGGTACTGGTACAACAACAGGCACATAGACCAAAGGAACAGAATTGAGAATCCAGATATAAATCCATCCACGTATGAGCAGCTGATATTTGACAAAGGACCAGTGTCAGTTAATTGGGGAAAAGATAGTCTTTTTAACAAATGGTGCTGGCATAACTGGATATCCATTTGCAAAAGAATGAAACAGGACCCATACCTCACACCATGCACAAAAACTAACTCTAAGTGGATCAAAGACCTAAACATAAAGACTAAAACGATAAAGATCATGGAAGAAAAAATAGGGATAACCCTAGCAGCCCTAATACAGGGCATAAACAGAATACAAAACATTACCAAAAATGATGAAGAGAAACCAGATAACTGGGAGCTCCTAAAAATCAAACACCTATGCTCATCTAAAGACTTCACCAAAAGAGTAAAAAGACCACCTACAGACTTGGAAAGAATTTTCAGCTATGACATCTCAGACCAGCGCCTGATCTCTAAAATCTACATGATTCTGTCAAAACTCAACCACAAAAAGACAAGCAACCCAATCAAGAAGTGGGCAAAGGATATGAACACACATTTCACTAAAGAAGATATTCAGGCAGCCAACAGATACATGAGAAAATGCTCTCGATCATTAGCCATTAGAGAAATGCAAATTAAAACTACGATGAGATTCCATCTCACACCAACTAGACTGGCATTAATCCAAAAAACACAAAATAATAAATGTTGGAGAGGCTGCAGAGAGATTGGAACTCTCATACATTGCTGGTGGGAATGTAAAATGGTACAACCACTCTGGAAATCCATCTGGCGTTATCTTAAACAGTTAGAAATAGAACTACTATACAACCCAGAAATCCCACTCCTCGGAATATACCCTAGAGATACAAGAGCCTTCACACAAACAGATATATGCACACCCATGTTTATTGCAGCTCTGTTTACAATAGCAAAAAGCTGGAAGCAACCAAGGTGTCCGTCAATGGAAGAATGGGTAAATAAATTGTGGTATATTCACACAATGGAATACTACGCATCGATAAAGAACAGTGACGAATGTCTGAAACATTTCATAACATGGAGGAATCTGGAAGGCATTATGCTGAGCGAAATGAGTCAGAGGTAAAAGGACAAATATTGTATAAGACCACTATTATAAGATCTTGAGAAATAGAAAAAACGGAGAAGAACACATACTTTTGTGGTTACAAAGGGGGGAGGGAGGGAGGGAGGGAGAGGGTTTTTTATTGATCAATCAGTAGATAAGAACTGCTTTGGGTGAAGGGAAAGACAACACTCAATACAAGGAAGGTCAGCCCAATTGGTCTGGACTAAAACAAAGAGGTTTCCGGGGTAAAATGAATGCTTCAAAGGTCAGCGGAACAGGGGCTGGGGTCTAGGGAACATGGTTTGAGGGGACTTCTAAGTCAATTGGCAAAACAATTCTATTATGAAAACATTCTGCATCCCACTTTGAAATGTGGCGTCTGAGGTCCTAAATGCTAACAAGCGGCCATCTAAGATACATCAATTGGTCTCAACCCACCTGGAGCAAAGGAAAATGAAGAACACCAAGGTCACACAACAACTAAGAACCCAAAAGACAGAAAGGGCCACATGAACCAGAGACCTACATCATCCTGAGACCAGAAGAACTAGTTGGTGCCTGGCCACAATCGATGACTGCCCTGTCAGGGAGCACAACAGAGAACTCCTGAGGGAGCAGGAGATCAGTGGGATAAAAAAAAAAAAAAAGACTCCAAATTCTCATAAAAAGACCATACTTAATGGTCTGACTGTGACTAGAGGAATCCCGGCGGCAATGCTCCCCAGACCTTCTGTTGGCACAGGACAGGAACCATCCCTGAAGACAACTCATCAGACATGAAAGGGACTGGTCAGCGGAGGGGGGTGGGGGAGATGCTGATGAAGAGTGAGCTAATTAAATCAGGTGGACACTGGAGAGTGTGTTGGCAACTCTTGACTGGAGGGGGGAATGGGAGGATAGAGAGAGAGGGAAGATGGCAAAATGGCACGAAACGAGAGACTGAAAGTGCTGACTCAATAGGGGGAGAGCAAGTGGGAGAAGGGAGTAAGATGTATGTAAACTTACATGTGACAGACTGATTGGAATTGTAAATGTTCACTTGAAGCTTAATAAAAGTTAATTAAAAAAAAAATTCTCTGCTAAAAAAAAAAAAAAAAGTGAATCCACAAATCCAGAAAAACCAGAGTTAACCATTGAAATTGAGCTCATAGAGCCAGATAGTCATTGTTTTAGTAAAGGAGATGCAAAACAAGCCAGATAATCAATTGAAAGGTGGCAGAGGTTTATAGTAATTTATTGAACACTGAGAAACTTTTTTGATTTATATTTAGGATTGTCTAGGTGGAACAGTTTAAATAGTTTCAAGGATCATTCTCAGGGCAGGAGAAATTACCCTCCCAAAGCTACAGTTCTTCAGATTTGATGTGACCGTGACAGAATAAAAAGTTCTTCTACATCAGCAGTTGTGAAATTTTAGTGTGCCCCTGAAGAGATTATTGAAAATGTTTTCATCCTCCAAGAGACTGATACAAGAGTTCTAAGAGTGGGTGAGGCTCATGTCTACAGTTTAGCATATGGCGGGAAGGGTTTCCTTGGTCATATTTTGAGTAGTATGACCCCGTATAAATTTTTGTTTTCTTTTTCTCTGCTTGTAAAATATAGCAGGTTTGTCTTACCATGTCAACTATTTTCTCCTTTAATATTTTAGAATAACACTGTTATGAATGGTTTTTCAACAATGTCATATCAATGACAAGTTGTAGTGATCAGGACATCCTTTAAACAGGGATGTACAATATTCATTTAAAAAAAAAATGCACTGCCTCAGCTTTTAGAAAGTAGGTCTCCAAAACTTCATTTTGGAACCGTGCAATTACTAACTTTACATTCCATAGCATTTACAAAGAATGTTTTTACATAGATAAGCTTGAAATATGCACTGATGGTATCACCAGTTCTTTGGACGTAGTACAGAAACTCAGAGTTTTAAAGATTTTGGAAGAAACCCACCAACTTTCATAAGTATATTTGTGAAACTTTCCAATGTGTTGAATTCTCATCTACTTGTTCTATGAAGGCTTTTTAATGGAATTATGAATTGACACAATTAAGCCAAATGTTTACCCAGAATGCAGATTTTCTTAAATTATTAGCAGATATCAGCTAATTAACATATAACTGTGGTCACATGTGGGCAGTCCCAAGTGACCAACATTTCTGCTGTGACAGCTTCATCATCACTGTATGTTTGTATGTGTATTTGAATAGATAATTTTTTGGGGGGGGTACCAAATCACTTTATTTGAAGGAATGGTACAAACAAAAGAACTTCAGGGGATGTTTTGGTACAATTTATAGAAAAGGTAAAGGTAAACCCAACATGCATGTGCTGTCTTGGTGACCATGGAAGTCACCCCTGAAGCTGTGGGGGAGCCAGGCTAAAGCTTAGCTCCCTCCAGCACTGTCTCCCAGGGTGTGCTTGTCAAAGAGATACTCTGCCAGGCCCGATTGCGGGGCTCCCATCTTGTACAAATTGGTTATGTAGTCACCCAATTCTTTGATGGATTTCACCTGCTCATGTAGGTAATGCGTCTCAGTGAAGTCACACAAATGGGGGCCGTTCTTAGCCGTGGCCAGTTTGTGCAGTTCCAGTAGTGACTGATTCACACTTTTTTCCAAGTTTAACGCACACTCCATTGCATTCACCCCGCTGTCCCAAACGTCATAGTCTGGTTTCTTGATATCCTAAAGGAAGATTCGGCCACCTCGCTGGTTCTGCAGCTTCATCAGTTTCTCAGCATGTTCCCTCTCCTCATGAGATTGGTGAAGAAAATATTTGGCAAAGTTCTTCAGAGCCACATCATCGCGGTCAAAGTAGTAAGACCTGGACAGGTGGACGGAGCAGCCCTAGAGCTCCTGCGAGGTGCACGCGCTCGTCACGGCGGCGGCTGAGGAGAGGCGGCGGCGGCTGCGAGGCGCTGGAGCGGCGGAGGCCTTGGGGCGTCCCCGGGCGCTGCTGGGAGGAGGTGGTGGACGGCTGGCTGCGAATGGCCGGCTAGGGAAAGGTTGCCGAGCGCCGGTTCCGTTCAAGCCCTGTTGAAGCGGGAAACCGCGGCGACTCTGCGAAGACCGTCTCTAAATAGATAATTTTTAATGTTTTATTTTATAAAAATGAGTGAAACACAGACATGTACATTTTAAATAACAATAATAAGTATTTTTTTAAAAATCAAAAATCCAAACCTGTTGCCATTGAGTTGATTCCAACTCATAGTGACCCTAAAGGACAGAGTACAACTGCCCCATAGGGTTTTCAAGGCTGTAATCTTTACAGAAGCAGACTGCCACATCTTTCTCCCTTGGAGCTGCTGGTGGGTTTGAACTACCAAACTTCCAGTTAGCAAGTGAGCTCTTAACCACTGAACTATCAGACCCCTAAACCAAACACGTTGCCATAGAGTGGATCCCGGCTCACAGCGACCCTATAGGCCAGAGTAGAACTTCCCCATAGAGTTTCCAAGTAGTGCCTGGTGTATTTGAACTGCTGGCCTTGTGATAAGCAGCCATACCTCTTAACCACTACACCACGAGGGTTTCTGAGCCATGAGACCTCTAATAATGAGTAGAAACAAACAAATGAAAAAAACCCAAAACTGTTGCTGTCAAGTTAATTCTGACTCGTAGTGACGCTGTAGGACAGAGCAGAGCTGCCCTACAGAGTTTCCAAGGAGCAGCTGGTGGATTAGAACTGCTGACGTTTTGGTTAGCTGCTGAGCTCTTAACCACTGTGCCACCAGGGCTCCAACAATGAAAGTATAGTTTCCGTTATATCAAACATTGTGAAACTTTTTTTTTTTTAATATATTGAACCTGGCAAAATTCAACCTTAATCTGATATTTAATTCAGTAACTAGATGACAATCCAACTGAGAAGGAAAAAAAAGTATAAAACTGAGGAATATATAGATATACAGACATGTGATGTTTCTCAAAATTTAGGAATTATGAGACTAAATGGGCACATCAGCCAAGGGGCAAGCACAAGAAGGCAGGAGGGGACAGAAAAGCTGGTAACAGGGAATCCAAGTTGGAGAAGGGGAGAGTGTTGACACGTTGTAGGGTTGACAACCAATGTCACAAAACAGTATGTGTATTGATTGTTTAATGAGAAACTAATTTGCTCTGTATACCTTCATCTAAAGTACTGTAAGAAAAAAGAAAAGAAAAAAAAAGTTAGGAATTACTAGAATTTTTATTTTACCTTTATTTTTGGTCTTTAGGACAGCCCATGACCACAATTTACACATAGCCACAACTTCAAATCTATTGAAATTCTAACAGTTGGCTTTTTTTTTTTTTTTACGTTATTTCAGGACCAAATAGTATATAAAAGCAGGGGGCTGTCTAATAAACATGGATAAATATAATTATAGATAATTGTACATATGCATGTATGCATATGTTAGAATGTATCAAGGAAAAATAGAAAATTTAACATAATTGTATCTTTATTGAAAATGCTTGTGCTATATTGTGATGTATTCAGAAGTGGTATAAAATGTATATTTCATTATGTAGATGGTGTCAGACTACTTGAACTTTTTCAAAACCTCTTATTTCTTCTTGCCTTTGGAATATAGTTGATTCAAAATAAATATTTTTGGATAAAACTGACACTTTCCCAAATATGTTCCTCACATTTGTCTTTGTTTTCTTTTTCTATAAGAGCTTCAGCCTTATAAACACTACTTTCATTTTAAGAAGAAAACAAAATTGACATTTTCTTTTCGAAGCTTGTCCAGTTGTTAACCCCTTTTCTCAAAAGTTTAGCTAATTGAGTGTGTCATATATTCCAGGCACTGTTTATACAAAGACTATTTAACAAGTCCTTGTCCTGACATTTAAGGACTTTGCAGTCTAAGGGAAGTTTTATTGTATTTACAGTCAGGTTCACATACTTTATCAATCTGATGCTCAAATATGCAAAAGTTTATTATTCCCGAAATGTTTGTTTTCCTTCCATTAAATTTGAAGCTTCTTGAAAAAAAATTATCTATTGCTACCTTGCTATAATGCTTTATATCATTGTTTGCTTAATTTATTAGCTGTCTGGTAAGACCCAGGAAATTTGTCAAAACTCCACATATGTCACCCTTGGTCTTTTTCTCTCACATCCTTTATTAAATTTATCTCAAAATTATTTTGACTTTGCCTTTCAAAATATATTCTAGAATCTGACTACTTTTCATCTCCACTGCTTCTGCCCATGTCCAAGTCACCATATCTCACATTTGGAACACTGACTCATTGCCATTGAGTCAATCCCAATGCATAGTAACCCTATAGAACAGAATAGAACTGCCCCATAGGATTTTCAAGGAGTGGCTGGTGGATTTAAACTGCCAATCTTTTGGTTAGCAGCCGAGCTCTAACCACTGCACCACCATGGCTCCTGAAACATTGAAGGAGGCTTCAAAAAGGTCTCCCTGCTTCTACCTTCCTACCCCATAAGCTAGAGTACTCCCTTCACATCATATGTGAGAGAGGTCAACTCTCTCTGTTCAGAACCTTACAACAATATTTCATTTTATTCAGAGCAAAACCCAAAGTCCTTTCAGTGACTTACAAAGAGCTACATTACTACAACACCCCCATCTTCTTACCTCTTGACTTGAACTTCTGCTACTGTCTCCCTCCCTCACTCCATTGCATCGCATTGACTCCTCTGCTGATTCTAAAATGTGAACGAACAGGGCCTTTGTTCTATGTCTTATCTCTATTATGTAATACCACTCCCCCCACCTGCACTCCCAATCTCCCCTATTTGGTACTAGATAAATGACTTATTTATTATATTTTATGACCCTTGGTGGTGCAGTGGTTAAGCATTTGGCTGCTAACCAAAAGGTTGGCAGTTCGAATCAACCAGCCACTCCTTTGAAACCCTATAGAGCAGTTCTACTTTGTCCTGGACAGTGGTTATGAGTCAGAATCGATTCGAACACAGTGGGTAGGTTTTCTCCATTAAAACATAAGCTCTGCAAGGGTAGAAATTTTTACAGATTTATATTTTTATATTTATACAAACATACATACAACTATACCCCAGTGCCGTATACATACCCCCAAACGACTAGAATAAAAAAATAAAATAAAGAATAGAGACTAGAAAACAGTAGGTTCTTATTAAGTATTATAGTAAGAACGAATGGATGAATGGATGGGTGAATTAATTAACTAATGAATATCATCCTAAAGAAAAAAATTCCCAGAGCTGTATTTAAACTCTTGTAGATATTTGAATTTTTAATGAGAAAAGGTAATAATTCTTAAAAATTTGAGGATGTCTTTCATACCTATATATGATTAACATACCAGTTCAGTCATTACAGAAATTATTTTTGAACTAAAAAACTGGTGTATGTTTTCTAGTTTGTCTTGAAAGTTGCAAAGTTTCTCTCATAATTATAAGAGAATGCAAAAGAGCAAGGACAAGGCTTTATATATGGAGAAATCCAGGAAGGAAATTACTCAGAGGTTCAGAAAGGTGAAAATAGCCTGCTCATGTTGGATTGGCATTCAAGAACAGAATTTGAAACCCTGGGGTAGCGGGGCGGCGGCGGGGGGAGGCGGGGGCGCGCGGGAAAAAATATGCAAAGAATATTCTGTGTAGGTAGTGGGATAATACTAAAAATTACACAATTCCAGTATATAGGCAAGTTAGATAATTGGGAGCTCAGAAATACAGGCAATATAGGGAAGACAATCACCTTAATTGAGGAAACAGGCTAGGGACTTCAGTTTATGAATTCCATCCTCAGGTTGAGCTGTGTGGCTGTATCGCAGTCAAGGTGCACTACGGCCGGCGCTCAGTCAGGGCTCCACTCATTCCAACAGTAATCTTTCTCATACAGTGTCTATTTTGAACAATGTAGTTTGTGTAGCCTATACCCTAATATTAATTTACTGGTACAGCATAATTCAAGGTATTTTACAATTTCCCTAAGATCCATTGCTTTAAGACAGATAAAATTTATTTTTCTTTGGGCATTTATTGCCTTCACAAGTACACTTAATGCTGCTGGTCAGCATATGACATAAAAACTACAGGAAAATCAAATAATTATGTCTACTTAGATGTACAGCAATGAAAATGTCAGTATGGTAAGCATCCTCATAATATTACAACCTTTCCTGTATCTTAGAACACATATGGCAGTTAATTTAATATCTGGCGTAATGGGAAACTCTGGCAAATATAAGAACTCCCTAATGGCCTCTTGCCACAGAAGCTTGATGGGGGAAGACAGTGTATTACATTTTTATTCCTATTTAAGCTCTAGAGAAACAATGCTTTAACAGTAGCACTTAAAATGTATTGCCTGCCATTTTAATATTTATTGTGTCATAAATGACTGATAAAAACAGGAAGAAGTAAAAACTTAAAGACAGACAGAGACACAGCTTTATCAAGTTTTTTCTGAAGCTTAGGTTAAGAAAGCTATCAGTGACAGCTACTTAGGAAAAAGAAACATTGTTTAGTCAAATTTCAGATGATAAAAAATATGTTAACAGACAAGAGAAAAGGAAACTCATTTAATGTATTTGCTGTTATGTTGATGACATAATCACTCATCTCCCTATAGCATATATGTGAATATATAGTTTGACAGCTCAGTAATCAAAAAGATGCAAAGAACGATTTTCCTGTGCTAGAAAATGCAAAACCCCCAAGGAGTAATTCTGGGGGAAGATATTTTAAGAGAAGCCTGTGTGCATTTGACTTCCTCCTTCCCTTCGTGAAGATCACTAGACACGAATACCATCTCCTTTGTCCATTAGCTCTTCTTACATTTCTGAGTTGATTTTTTTCCTTGAAATGTATTCCTCTACTTCTCTATGTGGAAAACATTAACTTAAAAGGTAAGAAAGACTAAACAAACGTTTATATGTTGAATTCTTTATTTTAGTTTACGTTTGACAAGAAAAAAAATATACATATAATTAAAGCAATGGCTTGCTATAAAGATGCAGCTTTTGTTATTGCTAACTTCAAAAGTCCCATGAGATTAAAAAAAAGAGAGAGAGAGAGAGACAGACAGAAAAAGTCAAAGACCGCTCATTTTAAAAGCTGAGTAAAGACAAAGGAAGTCCTGATACATGCTACAACATGAATGAACCTCAAAAACATAATGCTAAGTGAAATCCATGAGGCCCAACAGAACAAATATATGATTCCACTTATGAAATAGTCAATTACAGACAGCCCTAAGTGTATCAGTGGTTACCAGGGGCAGGAGTGAGGTAGAAAGAAACAGGACTCATTGCTTAAGGGACACTGAGCTTCTGTTAAAGGTGATGAAAAAAATTGAAAATGGATAATGATGATGGTTTCACAACACAAACACAATGTCTTTGAATTGTACACGTGAAGAATGTCAAGATGGCAAATGTCGTATCACATATATATTTACCAAGATAATATAAAAAAGCTGGATGAATAAATAAGTGATCATAAACGGGATTGAGATATCAGCAGACATATTGTTCCAATGGATAATTTCATAAATGACTAAGTATAAATTGATTTATTATTTTGGTTTATATTTTCAAGGACTATGTAGGCAAAAAAAATTTTTTTTGCAAGTCTCTTGAAAACCATGATTCTTCCTAAAACTCACCACAAATTTAAAAAATATGAGGTTGGTGCTGGAAGAAATATGAAAGTTTCACACAAATGCTCATGAAAGCACCTTTTAAAAGATAAAGTTGATTTTCCTTAACAAGGAACAAGGTCTGCCTTCATCCAAGTGAATGTTTGCCTCTTATCCTTTTTCACACAAGTGATATAAAACAGAACAGAATTTCCTACACACAATATTCCTTTTCACATCTCTGTGTCATTTTGCTAGTCTTCTGAAAGGAGACTCTTTCCCACCCTGTTTCTTTTCGGGAAAAAAAAAAAAAAACCTATTTATCCTTAGCAGCAGATCCAACGTCATACCCTCTAAAAATCCTTGCCTGGACCTCCAGGATAGGTTGAGTGCTCCTAATCTTGGCTACCATGGCAACCTAAATATACCATTATAATATCACCACTTAGCATACTATGTAGAAGTAATCTCTTTCCTGTAGTTTGCCTCTTTTACTAGACTGTAAGGGGCCCTGGGTGAAACAAACCTTTATCATACTTGGATGTTAACCAAAAGGTTAGAGGTTTGATTCTATCCAGAGGTGCCTGTGAAGAAAGTCCTAATCTACTTAAAAAACAAACAGACAAACAAATCAGCCGTTGAAAAGCTTGTAGAGCACAGTTCCACTGACACACATGGGTTGCCATGAGTTGGAATCAACTGGACAGCAACTGGGTAGTTGACTGTAAGGTCCTTAATAGGAAACCAGGCTTTATTAACCTCTATTTTCCGGTTCCTAGGACAGTAATTGATCCTCAGCAGGTACTCAAAAATGTGTATTATAAAATAAGGGGACCCATCTCAGAACTATACAATCAGTAATAGGGTCAAATCTTACTGATATTTGTGGGATTAGCATTTCACTTCTTCAAGGAGCCATGAGATTCACTGTACATCTTTATCAAAAAGGAAAGCCTTAATGTGGATCATAGCCTCCTACGGACGTAGATACTTAGCTAAATGTTATAACTACTTCCTTTTGCTTCTGTTTCTTTGAAAAGGTAAGCAATTTAGCATGATGCTGTAATGCCATGTGATACGTATAACAATGTTAAAGCATTGAGAGAGGTTAGCAATGCCTTGAGAAATTTAATTAATAAGATCGTGTGGTTTGTTTTCAGCCAGTGAAACCTGTTTGCTCAGTGTTCTGTGATATTTGTACTGATCAGGACTTAGTTACTATTCCTAGTAAGAAGAAAACACTGTGGTAGACTGTAAAAAAAGGAAATAAGAGGAAAATTATGGATCTTTCAAATTGAAAATGTATTGAATGCATTGTTGGGGAGTTCCCGCTGTGAGAATAACAGACCCAGGGCTCCTTCTACTTACTACACATTTCAGTAGTTCTTCCACTGTGGCATAGACAAATATCATCACCAGTAAGAACTTGCTGGAAGAAAGAGTTGGTTGAGTTCATCCTATTCCTTTAAGCTAACATAAAGTAAAAACCAGAAACTAAACCCAGTGCAACTGAGTTGACTCCGACTCATAGCGACCCTACAGGACAGAGTAGAACTGCCCCATAGAGTTTCCAAGGAGCGCCTGGCAGATTCCAACTGCCGACCCTTTGGTTAGCAGCTATAGCACTTAACCACTATGCCACCAGGGTTTCCAACATAATGTAAGTACTTTAAAATCAAAGGAAAATTTTAACTTCAAAAATAATCTGATGGCCATGCTTACAATTTAAAGAGAGGATCCATTTCCTGTCAGTCAATATATGTTTTGCTTCTTATCCCTAAATATTCTCCTGCTGTTTGACCAGAAATAAAAGAAACATTACTAAACCCTACAGAGTCTGTATTTTACTGCAGCCTCTAGTTCTCATTTGATATAAACATTTTACAGCAGGTGTTGTACACTGCAATTTTTGTTCGTTTTTCATGTGAGAAGGAATAAAAATAATAAGCTGACACGCTGGTATCTAGGATTCTAAAAACATTAATAATTTTATTGAAAATTATGTATTATATAACAACATTAGTAGAAATCCTCTCTATATTTCAGTGTGAGTAATCTGAACAGCAGTTATCTTTCCTAAAACATGAAGGCCAATGAATTCTGTTATTGAGAAACAACCAGAGTTGAGGCCTGATCTATAATTATTTAATTGGGGAAAGAGGATTAAAAAAAAAAATCTGTCTTTTAGATGATTACATTTTAAAAATATAAATACTTTTTTAAATATGTTGTTGTTTTTAGGTACCATCAAGTCAATTCTGACTCATAGTGACCATATGTACCATGGAAAGAAATACTGCCTGATCCTGCACCACCCTCACAATCAATCTTACGGTTAGCCCATTTTTGCACCCAGTGTCTATCCATCTTGTTGAGGGTCTTCCTCTTTTTCAAAGACACTTTACTTTGGCAAACATGATGTCTTTCTCCAGGGACTCGTCCCTTCTGATAACATGTCCAAGGTATGTGAGACAAAGTCTTACCATTCTTGCTTCTGAGAAGCATTCTCGCTATACTTTTTCCAAAACAGAATTGTTCATTCTTCTGACAGTCCATGGTATGTATATATAATATTCTCTGCCAACACCATAATTCAAAGGCGTCAATTCTTCTTTAATTATGTTGTTGTTGTTAGGTGCTGTTGAGTCAGTTCTGACTCATAGTGACCCTACAGGACAGAGTAGAACTGCTCCATAGGGTTTTCAAGGAGCAGCTGGTGCATTTGAACTGCTGACCTTTTGGTTAGCAGCCAAGATCTTAACCACTACTGCACCAGGGCTTCTCTTTAATTACAGTCATATGCAGATGTCAGTCTTAATCATATCACTGAATATAAAATAGAAAAACATGCTTTGTAATTTTATGATACTGAGATAGCAATGTTAGACTCAATCATGACACTGAATAGTTTTCTGCTTTTACCATTTTATGTTTTTCTCACACAAATTATTGAACTTGTATTCATGTAATCAAAAAGTCATGGAGTAGTAATATTTTTACAGCACCTAGGGAATTCTCTTAATTATGCTTCATCCTATAAAAGATTTATTTTCTGTCAAATTCTGAAGTAAAATCATAACCTTTATAAACTATGTTATGCCAATTGACCTAGATGTCTCCCGAGACTATAGTCCATGGGTCCCAGCCCCAGCTACTCAGTTCTTCAAAGTGGTTGAATATGTCCAGGAAATTTCTATGCTTTTGCTTTGATTCAGTTGTGCTTACTTTCCCTGTATTGTGTGTTGACATTTGTCTACTGTCTAGTTAGTGGTTTCCCTTTTTCCTCCTTGCCTACCCTCATAACCATCAAAGAATGCTTTTTTTCCTTTGTTTAAGCTTTTATTGAGTTCTTATAATAGTGGTCTCATAAAATATTTGTCCTTTTACAACTGACTTATTTCACCCAGAATAATGCCCTTGAGATTCTTCCATGTTGTGAGATGTTTCACAGATTCGTCATTGTTCTTTATCATTGCATAGTATTCCATTGTGTGTATGTACTACAATTTGTTTATCCATTCACTTATTGATGGGCAATTAAGTTGTTTCTATCTTTTTGCTATTATGAATAGTGCTGTAATGAACATGGGTGTGCATATGTCTATTCTTGTGATGGCTCTTATTTCTCTAGGGTATAGTCTTAGAAGTAGGATCACTGGACCCAATAGTATTTCTATTTCTAGCTTTTTCAGCAAGTGCCATATTGTTTTCCAAAGTGGTTTTACCATTTTACATTTGCACCAGCAGTGCATAAGAGTTCCAATTTCCCCACAATCTCTCCAACATTTGTCATTTTGCATTGTTTGCTTTAGTGCCAGTATTGTCGGGATAAGATAGTATCTCAACATAGTTTTGATTTGCATTTCTCTAATGGCTAATGCTCCCAGGCGTCTGTCAGTTTGGCTTACTGTGGGAACATGCATGTTGCTGTGATGCTGGAAGCTATGCCACTGGTATTCAAATACTAGCCAGGTCGCCCATGATGGCCAGGTTTCAGCTGAGCTTCCAGACTAAGACAGACTAGGAAGAAGGACTCGGCAGTTTACTTCTAAAAAGAATTAGCCAGTGAAAACCTTAGGAGCAGTAGCAGAACATTGTCTGATATTGTGCTGAAAGATGAGCCCCCCAGGTTAGAAGGCTCTCAAAATACAATTGGGGAAGAACTGCCTCCTCAAAGTGAGTTGATCTTAATGACATGGATGGAGTAAAACTTTTGGGACCTTCATTTGCTGATGTGGCACAACTCAAAATGAGAAGAAACAGCTAGAACCATCCATTAATAATCAGAATGTGGAATGTACAAAGTATGAAACTAGGAAAATTGGAAATTGTCAGAAATGAAATGGAACATGTAAACATCTATATCCCAGGCATTAGTGAGCTGAAATGGACTGGTATTGGCCATTTTGAATTGGACAATCATATGGTCAACTATTCCAGGAATGATAACTTGAAGAAGAATGGTATTGCATACATCTTCAAAAAGAACATTTCAAGATCTATCCAGAAGCATAACACTATCAGTGATAGGATAATATCCATACCCCCACAAGGAAGATCAGTTAATACAACTATTATTCAAATTTACACACCGACCTCTAAGGCCAAAGATGAAGAAATTGAACATATTTACCAAATTTTGCAGTCTGAAATTGATCAAACACACACTCAGGATAATTACTGGTGACTAGAGTGTGAACGCTGGAAAAAAAGAAGAAGGATTGGTAGTTGGAAAATATGGCCTTGGTGATAGAAATGATGTCGGAGATGGCAGGATAGGATTTTGCAAGACCAACAGCTTCTTCATTCCAAATACTTTTTTTTAACCAACATAAACAGTGACTATACAAATGGACCTCACCAGATGGAATGCACAGGAAACAAATCAGCTACATCTGTGGGAAGAGATGATGGAAAAGCTCAACATCATCAGTGTCAGAACAAGGCCAGGAGCCTACTGCTAGAACAGGCCGTCAATTGCCCATATGCAAGTTCAAGTTGAAACTGAAGAAAATTAGAACTAGTTCGCAAGAACCAAAGTATGACCTTGAGTATAACCCACCTGAATTCGGAGACCATCTCAAGAACAGATTTGACACGTTGAACACTAATAAGTGAAGACCAGACAAGTTGTGGAATGACGTCAAGGACATTATATATGAAGAAAGCAAGAGGTCATTAAAAAGACAGGAAAGAAAGAAAAGACCAAAATGATGTCAGAAGAGACTCTGAAACTAGCTCTTGAACATTGAATAGCTAAAGCAAAAGGAAGAAATGATGAAGTAAAAGAACTGAAGAGAAGATTTCAAAGGGCTGCTCAAGAAGACAAAGGAAAGTATTATAACGACATGTGCAAGGGCCGAGGATAGAAAACCAAAAGGGAAAAACACGCTGGACATTTCTCAAGCTGAAAGAACTAAAGAAAAAAATCAATCCTTGAATTGCAGTAGTGAAGAATTCTACAGGGAAAATATGAAAGGATGCAGAAAGCATCAAAAGAAGATGGAAGGAATACACAGTCACTATACCAAAAATAATTGGTCGCCAATTTCAACCAATTCAGTAGGTAGCATATGATCAGGAACCGATGGTACTTAAGGAAGAAGTCTAAGCTTCGCTGAAGGCATTGGTGAAAACAAGGCTTCAGGAACTGACAGAATATCAATTGAGATGTTTCACCAATGAATGAAGTGCTGGAAATGCTCGCTTGTCTATGCCAAGAAATTTGCAAGACAGCTACCTGACCAACTGACTGGAAGAGGTCCATATTTATGCCTATTCCCAAGAAAGGTGATCTGACCAAATGAAGAAATTGTTGAACAATATCATTAATATCACATGTAAGCAAAATTTTGCTGAAGATCATTCAAAAATGACTGTCACAGTATATCAACAGGGAAATTCAAGCTGAATTCAGAAGGGGTTGTGGAACCAGGGATGTCACTGCTGATGTCAGATGGATCCTGGCTGAAAGCAAAGAATACCAGAAGTCTGTTTACCTGTGTTTTATTGACTATGCAAAGGCATTTGACTGAGTAGATCATAACAAATTATGGATAACATTGCAAAGAAGGGAAATTCCAGAGCACTTAATTGTGCTCATGAGGAACCTGTACAAAGATCAAGATGTAGTTATTTGAGCAGAACAAGGGGATAGTGAATGGTTTACAGTCTGGAAATGTGTGCATCAGGGTTGTATGCCTTCACCATACTTATTCAGCTTGTATACTGAGCAAATAATCCAAGAAACTGGACTATATGAAGAAGAACAGGCATCAGAATTGGAGGAAGACTCATCAACAACCTGCATTATGGGCATGACACATCTTTCCTTGCTGAAAGTGAAAAGAACTTGAAGCACTTACTGATGAAGATCAAAGACCACAGCCTTCAGTTTGGATTAGATCTCAATATAAAATCTCACAACTGGACAAATAAGCAACATCATGATGAACAGAGAAAAGAATAAAGTTGTCTAGAATTTCGTTTTACTTGGATCCACAATCAATGCCCATGGGAGGAGCAGTCAAGAAATCAAAAGATGCATTGCATTGGACAAATCTGCTGCAAAAGGTCCCTTTAAAGTGTTGAAAAACAAAGATGTCATCTTGAAGACTAAGGTGACCCTGACCCAAGCCGTGGTGTTTTCAATCGCCTCATATTTCACATGCATACAAAAACTAGTGAATGAGGAATTGATGGCTTTGAATTATGGTGTTGGCAAAGAATATTGGATATAACGTGGACTGCCAAAAGAATGAACAAGTCTGCCTTGGAAGAAGTAAAACCAGCATGCTCCTTTGAAGCAAGGATGGCAAGACTGAGTCTCACATACTTTGGATATGTTATCAGGAGGGTTCAGTCCCTGGGGAAGAATATCATGCTTGGTAGAGTATCAGCAAAAAAGAGGAAGACCCTTGACACAGTGGCTGCAACAATGGGCTCAAATATAACAATGATTGTGAGGGTGGCGTAGGATTGGGCAGTATTTCGTTCTGTTGGACATATGTACCTATGAGTAGGAACTGCCTTGATGACACCTAAAAACAACACAACGATGGCTAATAAGTATCATCTGGGGTCTTTTCTTTTTTAATTGTGCTTTAAGTGAAAGTTCGCAAATCAAGTCAGTCTCTCATACAAAAACTTATATACACCCTGCTATGTACTCCTAGTTACCCTCCCCCTAATGAGCCTGCAGACTCTTTCTCTGTACCCTTTATTCTCCATGTCCCTTCAGCTAGCTCCTGTCCCCCTCTGCTTTCTCATTTCATCTCCAGACAGGAGCTGCCCACATAGTCTCATGTGTCTACTTAAGCCGAGAAACTCACTTCTCACTGGTATCATTTTCTGTCTTATAGCTCAATCCAGTCCCTGTCTGAAGAGTTGGCTTTGGGAATGGTTCCAGCGTTGGGCTAATGGAAGGTCCAGGACCATGACCTCCGTGGTCTTTCTGTTCTCAGTCAGGCCATTAAGCCTGTCTTTTCATGAGAATTTGAGGTCTGCATCCCACTGCTCTCCTGCTCCATCAGGGATTCTCTGTTATGTTCCCTGTCAGGGCAGTCATCAGTTGTAGCCGGGCACCACCTAGTTCTTCTGGTCTTAGGCTGATGTAGTCTCTGGTTTATGTGGCCCTTTCTATCTCTTGGACTCATAATTACCTTGTGACTTTGGTGTTCTTCATTCTCCTTTGTTCCAGGTGGGTTGAGACCAATTGATGAACCTTAAATTGCCACTTGCTAGCGTTTAAGACCTCATCAGGGGTCTTAAAAGCTTGTGAGTGACCACCTAAGATACATCTCTTGGTCCCATTCCTCCCAGAGCAAAGAAAAATAAAGAAAATCACAGAAACAACAAAAATACAGCCCAAAGGACTAAAGGACCACATGAACCAGAGATTAAACCAATCTGAGACCTCCCTGACAAGGAACACAACAGAGTCCCAGACAGAGCAGGAGAAAAATGTAGAACAGAATTCAAATGCATGTAAAATGACCAGACTTAATGGTATGACAGGGTCTGGGGGAGCCCCCAAAACTGTGGCCCCCAATGTTCTGGTAACCTAGAACTGAAATCATTCTTGAAACATAATTTTCAAACAAATATTAGACAAGCCTATAAAACAAAAACAATTAATACTCATGAGGAATGTCCTTCTTAGTTCAATCAAATATAGGAGGCCAAATGGGCAGCTCCTGTCCAAAAGGAGGATGAGAGGGCAGGAAGGGATAAGAACCAGAAGAATGGACACAGAGAACTTGGGGTGGATAGGGGAACATGCTATCACATTGTCGTGATTGCAACCAATGTCACAAAACAATACATGTATAAATTTTTGTACGAGAAATTAACTTCAGCTGTAATTTTCACCTAAAGCACAATTAAAATAATAAATAAGTACATAAAATAAATTAAAAAAAAACTTTAACGTTTTCATTACCACTGAGTTATTCGTATACCTGAAAAAATCAAACTTGTTGCCATCGAGTCGATTCTGACTCATAGAACCCTGTAGGACAGAGATGAACTGCCCCTTCGAGTTTCCAAGGAGCAGCTGGTACATTTAAACTGCTGACCTTTGTACCTCATTGTCGTAGTTCTTAACCAATGCATCAGTAAGACTCCAGCCATTTTTTATGCCTCTGGACCTCTTAGAGGTAAAGCCTTATTTTGATTCTAACGCATTCAGTGTCAAGGTGGGTCCCTTTTGAAATGCATGAAGGAGCCTCATTTTTGTGTAGGTTGAGCATACTACTACATGATGCTTCCTGGAAGTGCTACTTTTGTAAACTTTTGCCTTTTTTTTCCTTTTTTTCCCATGAGATAAGTCTTGCAAGCATAATTACGGCTTTCCTGTGTGATAGTTAGGGAGCACTGATGGGTTTGTTTTGGCTTTTCTGTGTTATATTTGTAAAGCCAGAGGTATAAATAATTTATGGCAGGTAAATTTCTAACCTAATGGAAAGGCACCTGCAATAAATTATTTATATAGCTCTCATTGGTATATTGTCATACCATAGATCGGTGGCACCACGGTGCCACTTGCCTCACTGGTGGCTTGTATTACCAGATGATATTTATCAAAATCTATATTACCAACCAAAAATTTAAACACACTCAATTTGTAAGCATGTATTCCAATACTGAAAACATGCCATCAAAAAAAAAATTAAGGAGAAAAAAATGTAGTAATGAAAAGGTTAACATTAAATAATATTTGCTCTACCCTGGAAGTATAAAAACAGTACTTAAAGCAACTCATTGAAGATTAATTGTTTCTCTTAGGAAGAACATTCCATGAGTCTTGAATATATACGTAAACATATCAATCAGTAATTATTCTAATTTTAATTATGGGCCTTTTAGTAAGCTGATTTTATTTAACTTTTGATCAACATTTAGGTTAAGTTGTAGACCTTTTTTAGTAGGCTGATTTATTTCAACTCTTGATCAACATATAGATTGAGTGTGCCATTTGACTTATAATAAAAAACAACATGATAAAAATAATTTAAAAAATCTTTATTACCTAGAGGCCATTCTGGCACAGTAAGATGGATAAACATAAATTGTAGAAAGAAATATTTAAGAGCATAATAACCAAATGAAAGTGTATGTGAACACACTCTTTGAGATCTTTTGCTAATGACCTTGTTGTTGTTCTTAGGTGCTGTTTAGTTGATTTCAACTCATAGTGACCTCATGTGACAGAGTAGAACTGTCTCATAGTGCTTCTAGGCTATAATCTTTACATGAGCATATTGCCAGGTCTTTCTCCTGTGGCACTGCTGGGTGGGTTTGAACCACTAACTAGCGACTGAGTGCTTAATCATTGTGCCAGGTGGGCTCCTTTGCTGATGGCTAGGTATACAGATATTGAGGGTTTTCTGTTGTTGTCGTTAATGATAATTACCAATGTTTATTTTTTGTAGAAAGCAATCTTTTGCCCCAGACAATTTCATAGGGGCAGTAAAGACATTAAGGGTAACTATAAAAGATATGATGCATAATTTGAGCACAATAAGTGTTAGCACAATAAAAGTTCAGAGAAAACTAACATCACTGGATATTTCAGAGAAAAAGAGTATTTCTACAATGCACCAAACTTTTTACTGAAGTCCTCAAATAATTTCACCACAGTTCAAAAGTGTGCAAGACAAAAATATAGACAAAAGATCAGGGTGCTCATATGCAAGAATAAAACCCAAACCCACTGCTGTTGAGTCAATTCTGACTCATGGTGACCCTATAGGACAGAGTAGAACTGCCCCGTAGAGTTTCCAAGGAGCACCTGGCAGATTTGAACTGCCGACCTCTTGGTTAGCAGCTGTAGCACTTAACCACTACACCACCAGGGTTTCCGATACAAGAATAGTGGTTCTCAAATTTTAGTATGCATCAAAATCACCTGGAGGGCTTGTTAAAGCACATATTGTTAGCCTTCCCCTTCCCCCCTCAACCGCTCCACCAATGAATTTCTGGCTCAGTTGGTCTGATATTGTTGGTGTTGTTGTTAGGTGTCCTTCAGTCAGCTCAGACTCATAGCGACTCTATGTATAATGGAATGAAATGTTGCCAGGTCCGGCACAACCTTCATGATTGTTGCTATGTCTCAGTTCATTGCTTTGGCCATTTTGTCAATCTTATTGAGGATTTCCCTCATCTGCACTGACCCTCTACCAGGAGCCCTGGTGGCACAGTGGCTAAGAGTTTAGCTGTGAACCAAAAGGTCAGCAGTTCAATTCCATCAGGTGCTCCCTGGAAACCCTATGGGCAGTTCTACTCTGTCCTACAAGGTCACTAAGAGTTGGAATCGACTTGATAGTAACAGGTTTGCTTGTTTGCTTTTTGTCACTATGAGTCAGAAATTGACTCAAAGGCAACACGTTTGTTCTTTTTTTTGTTTTTGGTTACCAACTATGATGTCCTTTTATAGTGACTGGTCTTTCCCGATGATGTGCCCAAAGTAAGAGAGACCTTAGGGCGCAAGAATTTGCATCTGTAATGAGTTCCCAGGTGATGCTGATGCTGGTGGGCCAGGAACCACGCTTGAGGATTTTCAACCTTGGCTGCACATTACAATCATCTGTGGGACATTTACAATATACAGGTGATCAGGCCCACCACCAGAGTTCCTCATATATTTGATTGTGGGGATGAAGATATCGTTTTATTCTTTTGAAGCTGCCCAGATGATTCTATTAAGCCTAGAAGAAAAAATGCCACCTTTAAGAACAATGTGAAACTTGAATATTAACATATAGATTGAATATTCAAAGCTTTTAAAACCTGGGGAAGAATATTTAGTAATAACAATTACATTCATATAGCATTTTCCAATTTACACTGTATTTGCTTATGTTCTTTTAGTCTTCACAATGATTCAATAAATCAGTAAAATAAGTATCATGATCTTCATTTTTTAGAAGAATCTGACTCAGTAACATTTCTTAACTATCCTAGGTGACCACACTTATATGCTGGTGTCTTAACTGAAACCCAAATGTTCTGGCTATAAGTTCAGTGATCATTCCTGTATATCATATAATTCTTACATCCAAAGGACACTGAAGAGACCAATCTGGCCAAAGCAGAGACTCTGTTAGGCAGTAGTGAAAAAAAAAAAATTAAGATATTTGGGGTGAAAGTAGATTCAGCTATGGTAGGACAAGATTAAGGACTATCTTTAAAATCAAATCAAGAAAATTGAAATCTGCAGCAATCAATAAAAAGCAATGTAAGACATGGGACTTTCTACAGACAGAAATGTAAATTATCCACATATTATATGTAATATCTTACTATCGGGAACTCTAGGAGCACCTGAGTGGTGCAAACAGTTAAACATCTAACTACTAACCAAAAGATTGGTGGTTTGAACCCACTCAAAGGTGCCTGGGAAGAAAAGCCTGGCAATCTACTTCCTAAAGGTCACAGCCTTGAAACCTCTATGAGGTACAGCTCTGTTTTGCAACACATGGGGTCACTATGAGTTAGACTTGGCTTGATGAAAATTGGTTTGGTTTTGCATTTTATATGCATAAAAAAGACAACTCTTTGTTTCCTCTAATTGTTGCAATTGCTCTGATTATACAGTCTTCCACCAGGGTGAGGAAAGAAGAGGGGCAACTAAACGCGATAGAAAATTTTAAATCCAAGCTGTTCCTCTCCTCTTCTTTTTTCAACTTGGTGTTGATAGAGAAAGTGTGGTCCTCTTGGCTGTAGGAGACAGTGGGCACAGGATCCATTCTATAGTTGTGTTGTATCCATTCTACTGTCTGACCTAGCTCATTTGCAGACTCCAAGAACTATTGCTGAAGGCCACTGACCTCATGTCCCCACAGGGCGCCTTGATAGCTTCTTCAGATGCGTACCCTAGCTAGTGCAACTTTTGGGCTGTTCTCGTCACATGAGTAGTGTGCTTGGGTTTTCTGTCTTATTTGGTCTTCCTAGCCCTGTATTCTTGCTGACCAACATCTTTGGCTAATCCCTCACAGGATGGACATTTGTAATGACTCTCTGACTTCTGGATAAGCTTCCTTTGCCCCCAATGGTGGTAGCATCTCTGACAAGCTTCTCAGTCAGACAAGATACCTCTCTTCTCCTCATCTTTCAGGACATGTGTTATATCATGTCCACTGAGCAGCAGTGGCCAAGACAGGGCTAGGCATGCAAAAGATTCATCGGTGGAACCACCTGTGAAGTAGAAAGGAAAGGGAGGTAGAGAAGGTTAGGCAAGCCTTCAGAATACAATGTAGATTTGTGAAGAAGTAGAAAGAAGAGCTGTGGGAAGAGCCTCAGACTGCAATGCACTCTTACTGAGAGAGTATGGCCGTCTGGGCTCCAAGTATCCCTGTACATCTTTGCCAAGTATGCCGCATTGCAATACCTAACCATCCTCTGGCCTGCACAGATTCTGTAGCTTGTCACTAAGGCAAATAAGTAGATCAAGGCTACCTCTGCATATTTACTGTATAACAACTCACTCCTCAAAGAGTGTACTGATTTGTTCGCTGCTTTTTATTCAATGCATAGCCTCCATCTGGGCTCACTGTCTGATCCCATGAGACTTGAGGGTAAGGGGAATTAATGTAATTATGCTTATGGTCCTGCTTCGAGTAATACACCGTCTGGCTGTGATTCATTAAGCCTCATTGTCTACTCTTGGCACTTATGAAGTTGTGGCAGGTTTACTCCTGCCATCATCTGTGTGGGTGGAGTTCTTCCCTGGCATTGATTGGCAAAATCTGCAGGCTATTGAGACAGACAATGACTTTTTGGAGGAAAGGCAATGGCACTTTGGGCTGGGTTCAGAGCTTTAAGGAATTTCCCTGGGATCTTTCATTTGCTCTTCCCTAAGTGTTGGTGAAGGTGCGGTTGGGTGAAATAAATGGGTGCCCCATTGTTGTATATGTTAATGAGCAGAAGATAAGTCATTAGACAGAATTTGAGTGGGGAGAGGGAGGATTGAAATAAGCAGCCAAAATAATACCAAGATTTTCGCTTGTTCTCCTCTGCAACAGGGGGCTGAAAGAGCCCCTGGGCCATCCTTATGAAGAGAAATCCAAGACTGCTTTGGTCCAAAGACTAAAGACCAGTTTGTTGATGTAGCTGGATGCTGAAATTCAGTGTTTTAACTGTAGAATGAGATTCCTCCATGGAGACCAATCTCCCTAGACTGAAAGAACTGAGAAGGTAAGTGGTTGTCTTACAACAAATCAGCCTTTCAGCACCTTCACTGTCTGACCTTGAACAGCTGTACCCAGTTTTATTATGCTGTATAGACTTACCATACTAGATATAAATCATGGTCTCTATCATCCCAGGAAATCAAAGGCCTTAACCATTGTGAGTATAAATGCAAAATGGGAAGGGTGCCAGATACAACTTTTATGGCACATGTGGATAAAAAAAAAATGTGGATACGGATGCTCAAATGACTATTTTTTAGCATCTCATGAGGGGCAGGGCCACACATTCAACTGGCCGTATTTAAAAATGAAGTCAAATGTGGGTGAGTCGGTTTATAGCCATCATATTTACTGTGCTGCCATTTAATTCTCCTTCTATTTGCTACTAATGGGTGAGCCAAGATACGGGACAGACCCCTCTCCTTTTAAGCTGACTTAGATCTACCTTGATGATAGTATGCTGATAAACTCCAACAAAAACCAAGTGGCAATGGATTTGAAGTAGAGACTGACTCCAAGGAAAGTCTGGGGGTGACTCATTAATTCTGAATCATTGCTAATAATATCCTTCTAAGGCTAGGGTTGCTATACGCGGTTATTCACAGTTAAAAAGGGGCAAGGGAATACCAGGAGGCACCCAAGTGTATCAGCTGAATGTCATACATATTCTTTCTTGTCTCATACATAAAAACAACCCACTTCTTCCTGATGATCAGAGCCAACAACCTACCAAGACAGCGCTCTTTTTGACTGCCGTTCCCTGGGCACAGAGGTAACCATTTTCCTGGTGGAAGCCTTAGCTTGTCTTCAATGTGACTTTTGTTGTGGCCCTGGCAACAGTATGTTCCTGAACCTTCCACTCTGCAGAACCAAGGAATGTGGCCACAGTAAGGACATGCTTCCCTAGTGGATCATTGGAAATGATGGTAAGTGGGGCTACTTCTGTTCCATTTCTTGGTTTCCAGATCTATGTGTGTTCTTACCATTGGGACCAGAGAATAACATGGGGGCCTATGATTTAATTAATGCCTGAAAGATGGTACCCCACCCTTTCAGAATGTTACTTTTGAGCCGCTGCTTCAGTAGTACCCTTAAAAGGTCGTTTTAATGTTTTATAAGGATGACTGCTTTTGTATTGTGTTGTATGTGATATAACTGGTGGATCCTTCAAGCATGGATATACGCTCACATCTTTTTCATTATAATGTGGGTCCCTTGGTCAGATGGAATTTGTGTTAGATTACATGTCTGTGAATCCAGTATTCTTTAAGCTGCTGGAGAGCAATGAAGACTGAGGCTCTGCAAGTAGGAAAGTCGTACCCATATCCAGAGTAGGCAAAAATGCTGGCATGTCAGGACAGAAAGATCTAAATATAGTTGACTTGCTATCAACCAGTTGGTCCTTTCAAGGTAATAATGCCAAATCAGATGTGAGCAATGGTCTCTGCTTATGAGGATTTAGAAATTTAGAAGGAGTAGTAACTACCTCAGACTTTATATGTGAGAATTCATGTTGATGGGACTCTATCACTGACAACCTGGTCTTCCTCTTTAAGTGCCATTTTGCCAGTTCTGGTGTGCCCAATGACAAAAATTAACTAATATCATGTAGCTAAGACATTTTATATTTGGTTCTTTAGTGTCTTTTACATGGTAGATACTGTCAGGTAGGTGCTAAAGCTGCAACTCCAGAATCCTTGTGTCTGATCTTTCAATCAGACCGTATATTATCTAGAAATCTCTATCTATCCTCATTTCAGACCATTTATTCTTCCATGAAAAGTAAATAACCATGTGCATTGCTTACCACTCCACTGTCTTTCGTGGTCACTCCTGAATGTGACAATAATGCAGCAACAGTTCATATTTGGCTGACACCTGCATGTCAAGTCAATCTATCCATAATCCAAGCTCAAGCCTTTTCTTCCATCTTTACCTGGTAGTAAGGGATCATAGGTACAATATTGGTAGGGGCACTGATGCAACTGTTGTGGGTGACGTGGAGGTCTGGGCTACCTGCTCATGTAGCTTACTCATGCTCTCTACTCAAGCTCAGTCTTAATGTTGAACTTTCTTACAATAGACTGCAATTGGGCCTGTCCAACTTTATGACTTGTTGGGTCTGGCAACTCCAGCTCATTGTGGAGAGTTCCAGACTCATTGTGATTTGGTGCTTATAGTATTCTATATCCTACAAGGCCTTGTAACATGCCAGAAGCTGATTGTCAAAAAGTGTATAATTCTCAGCCTTTCTCCAGAATCAGAGGGGCCTGCATTTTGATTCTCCCCCTGGTATTCGCCATGAGTTCCACATTTCATGGTTTCCCACTATTGACACTTTTGATTTAATACCAAAACTAAAGCCAAAACAAACCTGTTGCCATTGAGTCAATTTCGACTCATAGTGACCTCATATGGGAGCCACTAAATTGTATGCCCATGTGGCAGGGCTGTTTACAGCACAATCTGGAACTGCTTTCATGCGCTGAGAAAAATTCAAAGGTGGCAGCATTTTGTGTCATCTGGTTTATGAGCTGGGGCAGTATTCTTTGATATAGAATGTGTGGCTTCCAGGACCCAAGCCAGTCTACCAGGCACCATCTAATTTGTCTTTTGCTTTGGAGAAGTGTAAGTCAGAGAGGGCAGGCCATCATGTAAGTCTGACGACCACAAAGGAGGTGAAGAAGGAGAGAGAATTTTGTGGAAGAGTCTTAATTTGCAATGTAGTTCTAAGAGCATTTTGGTGATGTTTATAAGTAGTCCTTGAGCCAGTGTTGCCTGTTAGAGTTTCATATCTCAAAGCTATGGGCCTGACCTGCATTAATACCTCTTGCCATGGTCATTGTAGGGCATCAGCCCACGGAAAGTATGGCCTAGGTGCAAAAGCAGTGGTGGATACAAAGCATCGACAACTGGGGAAGCCAGTGAATAATGTTCTCAAAAACAGGAAAATAGATTTATGGCCTCCACTGAGCATTTACTGAGCATAAATAATCTTCCAAATTTGTTTTTTTTTACCACTTAATCTGAGTTGTACCAAGAGCACTGCTGCTGATTTGACTACTAGGCTATCAGCCCCCATTCTGGCATGAACCTGCATGGTAGGTTCTTCCCAGGATCTCATGCAGAAAGCAGACTAAAACTCCAATGCTCTAGGCTTCCCTTTCAACCTTCATAACCCACCTCCCTCCTCGACGAGGTCAGTGCACATATGTTTCATTTACGTGACCCCTTCTCCTTTTCCACAGTCTTCTGGGACTAAAAACTGTTGGCTTTTTATTCTCTTATCTTATGGTTGGGACTTCTAATATTTCATATCCTGAATTTTTTTTTAATTTATTTACCAAAACCATTCAATTTATTTATTTTTCATTTAAACATGAAAAAGGCCCAGGTTAAAGCTAGGCAATTATGACTAAAATAATCCATGACCTTCTTCCCAGAAAGAATATTGCGGAGCTGGATCAAAAGAGATTAAGAAATTTAGGCTTATTTGTCATTTACTCTTTCTTCTTCTTTTTTTTTTCATTATTATTTAGTTGAGTTTGAAGAACCCAGAGGATCTCTGATGGAGATGATCAGGAAGCAATTTTAAGTATTGGTTTGGAGATTTGGGGAGGCATTATGCAATATTAAGTCTATATAATGGAGAAGTTCAGCTGGGATTGCCCCAGGGAAAAAACATAGCAAATGTTTAATAATACTTTGTTTTCAAAGTATGCCATTCAAATACAATGGATGAACACCAAAAGCATTAATGTACTTTCTTAAAATGGTTACAATAAAATAGGCATTATAATTAGACAATTCTTGCTTATCTCTTTTATTTTTTTGCAATTTAAAAAAAAATTGTACTGTGCTTTAGGTGAAAGTTAACACAGCAAATTAAACTCCCAGTCAAATATTCATAGACATATATTTCCGTGACATCAGTTACAATCCCCACAATGTGTCAGCACTCTCATCATTTTCACCCCACTCGCTGTTTCCATTCATCAAGTTTCCCTGCTCTTCCTTGCCTTGTTATCTTTGCTTTTAGGTAAATGTTGACCATTTGATGTCATATACTTGATTGCTTAAAGGAGCACATTCCTCATAGGTGTTACTGTTTATTTTATAGGCCAACCTACTATTTGTTGACCTCCAAGAGGAGTTTTAGTCCCAGATTAAAAGCTTAGTCTCAGGGGTTCTTCTAGTCTCCATCAGTCCAGTTGTTACTGTTAGGTGCCATCAAGTCAATTCTGACTCACAGCTACCCTGTGTACAACAGAACAAAGTGCTGCTTGGTCCTGCACCATCATCACAATCATTGTTATACTTGAGCCCATTGTTGCAGCCCATTGTGTCAATACAGTGTGTTGGGGGTCTTCCTCTTTTTCCCTGACACTCTACTTTACCAGGAAACACTGGTGGCGTAGAGATTAAGTGCTACAGCTGCTAGCCAAAAGATCAGCAGTTCAAATCCACCATGCGCTCCTTGGAAACTCTACGGGGCAGTTCTACTCTGTCTTACAGTGTCGCTATGAGTCAGAATTGATTTGACAGCAACAGATTTGGGTTTTTTCTACTTTACCAAGCATGGCGTCCTTCTCCAGGGATCGGCCCCTCTTTATAACATGTCCAAGGTATGTGAGATGAAGTCTCACCATCCTTGCTTCTAAGGAGCATACTGGCTGTACTTTTTCCAAGACAGATTTGCTTCTTCTGGAAGTCCATGGTATATTCAATATTCTTCATCAACACCATAATTCAAAGATGTCAATTCTTCTTGTTCTTTCTTATTCGTTGTCCAGCTTTCACATGCATATGAGGCAATTGAAAACACCATAGCTTGAGTCAGGCACACATGGTCCTTAAAGAAGTGACATCTTTGCTTCTTAATACTTTAAAGAGGTCTTTTGCCATAGATTAGCCCAATGCAACACATATTTTGTTTTCTTGACTCCTGCTTCCGTGATAAATTCCTTGATAAATTCAAACTTATGTCTGTTTATCATGATATTACTTATTGGTCCAGTTGTGAGGATTTTTTTTTTTTTTTATCTTGAGGTGTTATCCATACTGAAGGCTGGAGTCTTTGATCTTCCTCAGTAAGTGCTTCAAGTCCTCTTCACTTTCAGCAAGCAAGGCTGTGTCATCTGCATAACACAGGTTGTTAATAAGTCTCCAATCCTGGTACCCTTCCCCTCCTTGTTCTTCATGTAGTCCAGCTTCTCAGATTATTTGCTCAGCATACATATTGATCAAGTATAGTGAAAAGAACACCTTCATTGACCTTAAACCACGCAGAATCCCCTTGTTCTGTTCAAATGACTTCATCTTGATCGATGTACAGGTTCCTAGGGAGCACAATTAAGTGTTCTGGAATTCGCGTTCTTGTAATGATCCACACAGTCAAGTGCCTTTACATAGTCAATAAAACACAAGGAAACATCTTACTGGTATTCTCTGCTTTCAGCCAGGATCCATCTGACATCAGCAGTAGTATTCCTCCTCCCAGATCCTGTTCTGAATCTGGCTTGAATTTCTGGCAGTTCCCCAACGATATACTGCTTCTATCTCTTTTAAGTGATCATCAGCAAAACTTTACTTGTGTGTGATATTAATGACATTGTTCAATAATTTCCACATTCAGTTAGATTACCTATGAGTATCTTCCAGTCGGTTGGCCAGGTAGCTGTCTTCCAAATATCTTGGCACAGAGGACAGAGCATTTGCAGTGCTGCATCTGTTTGCTGAAACATCTCAATTGGTATTCTATCAATTCCTGGTGGTTTATTTTTTGCCAATGTCTTCAGTTCAGCTTGGACTTCTCCCTTCAGTACCATCAGCTCTTGATCATAAGGTATCTTCTGAAATGGTTGAACTTCCAATAAGTATGGTCTTTTTTATGAATTTGAGTTTTGTTTTAGATTTTTTCTTCCATTCTAACTGGGACCTTCTGTTGTGTTCCTGGTCAGAATGGTCAGTGGTAGACTCATGATAATTCTGGTGATGGAAAAGGCAATATACAATATGAGAGAAGTCAGCATGACTTGACCAAGGTAAATGAAGATTGAGAAGTATGCAAGAATAAAAGATAACTATAGTAAATGCTATAACATGTACATTATTGCAACAACTATAATAACAACAAAACATATATGAGTGGTGACATACGTAGATACGCATGCTATAGAACTGACCTCTGTACTTAGAAAAATCAATTTTTCAAACTTCACATAAACAGTGAAGTACTTGATTTTCAATTTCTTCACTGGTATGATCTTTTAAGGTAGTAAATGTGATAAATCATTCGATAGGCTTTTCATCTGTTGGAGATACATATCTTAAAGCAATACTTAGCTGATCTGTACGAGGAAGATCAGGAATGGAATCTACAAAACTGAAATCTTGAGCTACGCTTATTTCACTGAAAATAGTTGATCAAACTTTATCACTTATGAAGTTTATTAACTCTTCACACATTGTTTTAGATATGCACAATGGATTGCCCTTTCCATTATTACCATATTTTGAGATGTGACCTGCTACAAATAGATCAAACTGAGCAACAAGTTCAAGTAAACATGAGGACCCAAACACTGTATTTCTTCCTTAAAAAGATAGTCCACGTTCAGCAGTTGTTAGGACAGCAACAATGCCTTGAAAACAATTTTCCAATACTAACATTCTTTATTAATTTGCGTATTCCAATTCACGAGTTCAGCCAAAACTATGTCTTTGATTTAAATGTGACAACATACATTCTGTGAATTGAGCTGTTTTCATGTTTATCAGTCATATTCGCGCTGTGTCAATAGCTAAATCTATCCATAGCAAATCGAGAGCTAAATGATTTAGGATAGAATAGTTTGCAAACAAAACACTATACAGAGCCAACTGACGGAGAATACAGTAGCCACTTCCTCTTATAATTTTCACCATTAGCTTTGTACCCTAGAAATATATTCTGGCTACAGAACCTCATTTGATTACTAACCAGAAAAATTTTTGACACAAATTTTCAGATGGCCCACTGTGATGTTGACAATCACTTGGCCCTCTATCAATCCAATAATTTACATCATTAGAAGAAAAATTATCCCACAAAGGAGGATCTGTGCTTCTGTTCTATATGGGGTCTGCAGATTTGACAATTTCAGATTCTAAAATATTTTCACGAGGAGGCGGGGCCAAGATGGCAGACTAGGTAGACGCTACCTCGGATCCTTCTTGCAACAAAGACTCGGAAAAACAAGTGAATCGATCACATACGTAACAATCTACAAACCCTGAACAACAAACACAGATTTAGAGACGGAGAAGGAACAAATACGGGGAGGCAGCGACTGTTTTCGGAGCCTGGAGCCAGCATCCCAGTCAGGTAACCTTGGCGCCTGAATTAGGTCTGGGCCCAGGGGAGCTGACGGCACAAACAAGGGGTGCAGCCCTACCCCCCTGAACTCACCCCGGGAGGGGGCCCAGCCGGTCCGCACGGGCGGCGTGGCGACGTGGCCGGTGGGAGAAGTCCCCGGGAGGCAGTGACTGGTTTTGGAGCCGGGAGTGCAGTGTCCCAGCTGGGGAACCTTGGCCCCGGGCTTTTGACTGGACGCTGTCATGGCTCAAGTACGGGGCACAGCCCACTCCCCTGAACTAACCCCGGGAGGGGGCCCAGCTGGTCCACAGGGGCGGCGCAGCGACACAGCTGGCGGGACGAGAAGTCCCCGGGAGCCAGTGACTGATTTTGGAGCTGGGAGTGCAGCATCCCAGCAGGGGAACCTTGACACTGGGCATTGGACTGGCAGCAGAGGATCTGACCGTGGCTTTAGCGGGCCAGACCCTCGGGGGCAATCTCCATACAGCCAGCACACATAGGCGACACGCCCCTCGGGAATCTCAGATAAAATAGTCATTCCAAGCAAGAAAAGCAACTTTGGCTATATTCTGAGGTGCTACTCTCCTATTTCTCTGAACCCTCCCCCACCCTTCCCAGGCGGCTTCATTAACATTGGAATTTTCCTGAGCCAGAGGGAGAACGGCTCCGGCTCCGCAGCAGCTTTGCTTCCCCCCCCCTTTTTTTTCTTTTGGTCTTTTCCTAACCCATTCTTCCGGCCTGAAAGAAGGAACCACAAAAAACCCAGGGACCAAAAATCTATCCCTAACTGGACTTGAAACACAGAACCAGCTACAGCCAAGCATATATGATCCAAATCTCAGACTTTCATCCTTACAGGGAACAAGGTGGTGGTTATAATCCAAAGGCAGTTCTGATAGGGATCTGACTGTATTTTTTTTTTTTTAGCGGATTTTCTGGAAAAACAAGTTTCCCAGGTCTGATATCTCTGCTTATTTAACAGAGCCCTAACTGACCCACAACAGGGAACTGAGGGCTGAAGCTCTCCCCAGACCACCTAGCCTCTTGCCTTAGCGGTCTAAGGAGGGTGACATCTACCAATCAGTAGAGGTACATGCATTGGGGGCCTAAGGTACAGCTGCAGTGCCCTCCCACCAAGGTGCTATAGGAATAGAGACACACCTACCTCACTGACACTTGGGGGAACCCTGTCAGCATCCTGCCCCCCCCGGAGGGTGAACCCCAGCTGCTAATAGAATCTGGTGCACACAACTATTACCACTACTTCTCGAGGTGGATAGGTGTTAGGGTGCAGCACACACTTGATGACCCAAAATCAGATTCTACTCAAGAATAGTGAATAGACTCAGGCACATATATCTGGCAACAGCCCAAACCAGCTGGTAATGGGTCATAAGTAAGTCAAGGGCTACAACAAACAAGACAGCACAATCTAGTAGCCCATCCACGTATATTGAAAGAAAACAAAACAAGATAAGACTCACCGAGCAATTACAGAATAAACCATTATATGGCTCAGTTTTTTTTTTTTTTACATGGCTCAGAGACAGCAGTCGATATCAAACCACATAAAGAAGCAGACCATGACAGCTTCTACAACCCCCCAAACAAAAGAATCAAAATCTTTCCCAAATGAAGATACAATCCTGGAATTGCCAGATACAGAATATAAACAACTAATTTACAGAATGCTTCAAGACATCAGAAATGAAATAAGGCAAACTGCAGAAAAAGCCAAGGAACACACTGATAAAACTGTTGAAGAACTCAAAAAGATTATTCAAGAACATAGTGGAAAAATTAATAAGTTGCAAGAATCCATAGAGAGACAGCATGTAGAAATCCAAACGATTAACAATAAAATTACAGAATTAGACAACGCAATAGGAAGTCAGAGGAGCAGACTCGAGCAATTAGAATGCAGACTGGGAAATCTGGAGGACCAGGGAATTGACACCAACATAGCTGAAAAAAAATCAGATAAAAGAATTAAAAAAAATGAAGAAACCCTAAGAATCATGTGGGACTCTATCAAGAAGGATAACTTGCGTGTGATTGGAGTCCCAGAACAGGAAGGGAGGACAGAAAACACAGAGAGAATAGTTGAAGATCTGCTGACAGAAAACTTCCCTGACATCATGAAAGACAAAAGGATATCTATCTAAGATGCTCATCGAACCCCATTTAAGATTGATCCAAAAAGAAAAACACCAAGACATATTATCATCAAACTTGCCAAAACCAAAGATAAAGAAAAAAATTTTAAAAGCAGCCAGGGAGAAAAGAAAGGTCTCCTACAAAGGAGAATCAATAAGAATAAGTTCAGACTACTCAGCAGAAACCATGCAGGCAAGAAGGCAGTGGGATGACATATACAGAGCACTGAAGGAGAAAAACTGCCAGCCAAGGATCATATATCCAGCAAAACTCTCTCTGAAATATGAAGGTGAAATTAAGATATTTACAGATGAACACAAGCTTAGAGAATTTGCAAAAACGAAACCAAAGCTACAAGAAATACTAAAGGATATTGCTTGGTGAGAAAACCAATAATATCAGACACCAGCACAACACAAGGTCACGGAATAGAACATCCTGATATCAACTCAAATAGGGAAATCACAAAAACAAATTAAGATTAATTAAAAAAAAAATGCTCATAACAGGGAATCATTGAAGTCAATATGTAAAAGATCACAATAATCAAAAACAGGGACTAAATACAGGTGGCATAGAACTGCCATATGGAGAGTGATACAAGGCGATATAGAATGATACAAGTTAGGTTTTTACTTAGAAAAATAGGGGTAAATATTAAGGTAACCAAAAAGAGGTCTAACAACTCCATAACTCAAGATAAAAGCCAAGAAAAACGTAACAACTCAACAAACATAAAGTCAAACACTAAGAAAATGAGGATCTCACAATTTACTAAGAAAAAAGTCTCAGCACAAAAAAGTAAGTGGAAAAATGAAATGGTCAACAACACACAAAAAAAGGCATCAAAATGACAACACTAAACACTTATTTATCTATAATTACGCTGAATGTAAGTGGACTAAATGCACCAATAAAGAGACAGAGAGTCTCGGACTGGATAAAGAAACACGATCCGTCTATATGCTGCCTACAGGAGACACACCTTAGACTTAGCGACACACCTTAGACTTAGAGACACAAACAAACTAAAACTCAAAGGATGGAAAAAATATATCAAGCAAACAATAAGCAAAAAAGAAGAGGAGTAGCAATATTAATTTCTGACAAAATAGACTTTAGACTTAAATCCACCACAAAGGATAAAGAAGGACACTACATAATGATAAAAGCGACAATTGATCAGGAAGACATAACCATATCAAATATTTATGCACCCAAAGACAGGGCCACAAGATACATACATCAAATCTTAACGGAACTGAAAAGCGAGATAGACACCTCCACGATTATACTAGGAGGCTTCAACACACCACTTTCGGAGAAGGACAGGACGTCCAGTAAGAAGCTCAATAGAGACACGGAAGACCTAATTACAACAGTCAACCAACTTGACCTCATTGACTTATACAGAACTCTCCACCCAACTGCTGCAAAGTATACTTTTTTTTTTCTAGCACACATGGAACATTCTCTAGAATAGACCACATATTAGGTCATAAAACAAACCTTTCCAGAATCCAAAACATTGAAATATTACAAAGCATCTTCTCAGACCACAAGGCAATAAAACTAGAAATCAATAACAGAAAAACTAGGGAAAAGAAATCAAACACTTGGAAACTGAACAATACCCTCCTGAAAAAAGACTGGGTTATAGAAGACATCAAGGAGGGAATAAGGAAATTCATAGAATGCAACGAGAATGAAAATACTTCCTATCAAAACCTCTGGGACACAGCAAAAGCAGTGCTCCGAGGTCAATTTATATAGATAAACGCACACATACAAAAAGAAGAAAGAGCCAAAATCAGAGAACTGTCCCTACGACTTGAACAAATAGAAAGTGAGCAACAAAAGAATCCATCATGCACCAGAAGAAAACAAATATTAAAAATTAGAGCTGAACTAAATGAATTAGAGAACAGAAAAACAATGGAAAGAATTCACAAAGCCAAAAGCTGGTTCTTTCAAAAAATTAACAAAATGATAAACCATTGGCTAGACTGACTAAAGAAATACAGGACAGGAAACAAATAACCCGAATAAGAAATGAGAAGGGCCACATCACAACAGACCCAACAGAAATTAAAAGAATCATATCAGATTATTACGAAAAATTGTACTCTAACAAATTTGCAAACCTAGAAGAAATGGATGAATTCCTAGAAAAACACTACCTACCTAAACTAACACATTCAGAAGTAGAACAACTAAATAGACCCATAACAAAAAAAAAGATTGAAACAGTAATCAAAAAACTCCCAACAAAAAAAAGCCCTGGCCCGGACGGCTTCACTGCAGAGTTCTACCAAACTTTCAGAGAAGAGTTAACACCACTACTACTAAAGGTATTTCAAAGCATGGAAAATGATGGAATACTACCCAACTCATTCTATGAAGCCACCATCTCCCTGATACCAAAACCAGGTCAAGACATTATAAAAAAGAAAATTACAGACCTATATCCCTCATGAACATAGATGCAAAAATCCTCAACAAAATTCTAGCCAATAGAATTCGACAACATATCAAAAAAACAATTCACCACCATCAAGTGGGATTTATACCAGGTATGCAAGGCTGGTTTGATATTTGAAAAACCATTAATGTAATCCACCACATAAATAAAAGAAAAGACAAAAACCACATGATCTTATCAATTGATGCAGAAAAGGCATTTGATAAAGTCCAATACCCATTCATGATAAAAACTCTTACCAAAATAGGAATTGAAGGAAAATTCCTCAACATAATAAAGGGCATCTATGCAAAGCCAACAGCCAACATCACTCTAAATGGAGAGCGCCTGAAAGCATTTCCCTTGAGAACGGGAACCAGACAAGGATGCCCTTTATCACTACTCTTATTCAACATTGTGCTAGAAGTCCTAGCCAGAGCAATTAGGCTAGACAAAGAAATAAAGGGCACCCGGATTGGCAAGGAGGAAGTAAAATTATCTCTATTTGCAGATGACATGATCTTATACCCAGAAAACCCTAAGGAATCCTCCAGAAAACTACTGAAACTAATAGAAGAGTTTGGCAGAGTCTCAGGTTATAAGATAAACATACAAAAACCACTTGGATTCCTCTACATCAACAAAAAGAACATCGAAAAGGAAATAACCAAATCAATACCATTCACAGTAGCCCCCAAGAAGATAAAATACTTAGGAATAAATCTTACCAAGGATGTAAAAGACCTATACAAGGAAAACTACAAAGCTCTACTACAAGAAATTAAAAAGGACCTACTTAAGTGGAAAAACATACCTTGCTCATGGATAGGAAGACTTAACATAGTAAAAATGTCTATTCCATGAAAAGCCATCTATACATACAACGCACTTCCGATCCAAATTCCAATGTCATTTTTTAAGGTGATAGAGAAACAAATCACCAACTTCATATGGAAGGGAAAGAAGCCACGGAGAAGCAAAGCATTACTGAAAAAGAAGAAAGTGGGAGGCCTCACTCTACCTGATTTTAGAACCTATTATACAGCCACAGTAGTCAAAACAGCCTGGTACTGGTACAACAGGCACATAGACCAGTGGAACAGAATTGAGAACCCAGATATAAATCCATCCACATATGAGCAGCTGATATTTGACAAAGGCCCAGTGTCAGTTAATTGGGGAAAAGATAGTCTTTTTAACAAATGGTGCTGGCATAACTGGATATCCATTTGCAAAAAAATGAAACAGGACCCATATCTCACACCATGCACAAAAACTAACTCTAGGTGGATCAAAGACCTAAACATAAAGACAAAAACGATAAAGATCATGGAAGAAAAAATAGGGACAACCTTAGGAGCCCTAATACAAGGCATAAACAGAATACAAAACATTACCAAAAATGATGAAGAGAAACCAGATAACTGGGAGCTCCTAAAAATCAAACACCTATGCTCATCTAAAGACTTCACCAAAAGAGTAAAAAGACCACCTACAGACTGGGAAAGAATTTTCAGCTATGACATCTCAGACCAGCGCCTGATCTCTAAAATCTATATGATTCTGTCAAAACTCAACCACAAAAAGACAAACAACCCAATCAAGAAGTGGGCAAAGGATATGAACACACACTTCACTGAAGAAGATATTCAGGCAGCTAACAGATACATGAGAAAATGCTCTCGATCATTAGCCATTAGAGAAATGCAAATTAAAACCACGATGAGATTCCATCTCACTCCAACAAGGCTAGCATTAATCCAAAAAACACAAAATAATAAATGTTGGAGAGGCTGCGGAGAGATTGGAACTCTTATACACTGCTGGTGGGAATGTCAAATGGTACAACCACTTTGGAAATCTATCTGGCGTTATCTAAACAGTTAGAAATAGAACTACCATACAATCCAGAAATCCCACTCCTAGGAATATACCCTAGAGAAACAAGAGCCTTCACACAAACAGATATATGCACACCCATGTTTATTGCAGCTCTGATTACAATAGCAAAAAGCTGGAAGCAACCAAGGTGTCCATCAACGGATGAATGGGTAAATAAATTGTGGTATATTCACACAATGGAATACTACGCATCGATAAAGAACAGTGAGGAATCTGTGAAACATTTCATAACATGGAGGAACCTGGAAGGCATCATGCTGAGTGAAATGAGTCAGAGGCAAAAGGACAAATATTGTATAAGACCACAATTATAAGATCTTGAGAAATAGTATAAACTGAGAAGAACACAGACTTTTGTGATTACGAGCAGAGGAGGGAGGGAGGGTGGGAGAGGGTTTTTTACTGATTAATTAGTAGATAAGAACTGCTTTAGGTGAAGGGAAGGACGATACTCAATACATGGAACGGTCAGCTCAACTGGACTGGACTGGACCAAAAGCAAAGAAGTTTCCGGGATAAACTGAATGCTTCAAAGGTCAGCGGAGCAAGAGCGGGGGTTTGGGAACCATGGTTTAAGGGGACTTCTAAGTCAATTGGCAAAATAATTCTATTATGAAAACATTCTGCATCCCACTTTGAAATGTGGCATCTGGGGTCTTAAATGCTAACAAGCGGCCAGGTAAGATGCATCAATTGGTGTCAACCCACCTACAGCAAAGGAGAATGACGAACACCAAGGTCACACGACAACTAAGAGCCCAAGAGACAGAAAGGGCCACATGAACCAGAGACCTACATCATCCTGAGACCAGAAGAACTAGTTGGTGCCCGGCCACAATCGATGACTGCCCTGACAGGGAGCACAACAGAGAACCCCTGAGGGAGCAGGAGATCAGTGGGATGTAGACCCCAAATTCTCATAAAAAGACCGTGCTTAATGGTCTGACTGAGACTAGAGGAATCCCGGTGGTCATGGTCCCCAAACCTTCTGTTGGCACAGGACAGGAAGCATCCCCGAAGACAACTCATCAGACATGAAAGGGACTGGATATTGGATAGGAGAGAGATGCTGATGAAGAGTGAGCTAATTATATCAGGCAGACGCTTGAGACTGTGTTGGCATCTCCTGTCTGGAGGGGGGATGGGAGGATAGAGAGAGTTGGAAGCTGGCAAAAATGTCACGAAATGAGAGACTGGAAGGGCTGACTCCTTACGGGGAGAGCAAGTGGGTGTACGGAGAAAGATGTATATAAACTTACATGTGACAGTCTGACTTAATTTGTAAACGTTCACTTGAAGCTCAATAAAAGTTAATAATACATAAATAAATAATATTTTCACTTTGTACACCATTATTAATTTTTTTTTTATTTTTACTACAGCAAGGAATGGATGCAGAATTTGGAATAAATTCTGTTATATTCATATTGTTATCAGTAATTTCAGCACCAGCAATACTAGTACAATGATTTGCACCCAAATTCAGTGGAAGAAGTCTCTTCTGATTCATTACATTTTAACAAGGAAGTTAATTTTGGAATTGTTTTTAAGGATTCATAAATGCTTTTCTTTTTATCTTCCTCAAACTTTTATTTTTTGTGCTCCACTTAGTTGTTTCTCTTTCATTTCACCTAGGTATAAAATTATGTCAGTTTATAAATTTGGTTCTATTGCAGCAAATAAATTTGAATAATTGAAAATAAGTAAAATTTATAAAACAAGTAAGATTTATAACACAAAATTTACATTTGAATTAGATGTTAACACAAAAATTTGTACTTGAAAATTTGTAATTAAAAAAATTGATCTGGAACGTGTAATTTTTTCTTCAGGTTTGAGATAGTCAAAAGAAATTCTACTTATAACCAGTCAGAAATAATTTCATTTGTATTTTGTTGAATGTTTGTTTGAGGGCCCTTTGTAGATCTCTTTTCTTTGGACAACTGATGCCCTGTTTTGTTGATGCCCTAAGCATCTGCTTACTTTGCTTATTTGATATCCATCCCTGTCCCTCTCTTCTCCTCCTATCCCTGGTAACTATCAAAGAATGTTGCTTTTTGTATATAAAGCTCTTCTTAGCTATTTATAGCTAAATATATGCAATATTTTCCCTTTCGTGTTTGACTTATTTCACTCAGGATAATGTCATCCAGATTAATGCACGTTATAAGATGTTTCATGGATTCCTCATTATACTTTATTATTGTGTAGTATTCCATTTTTTGTATGTACTACAATTTGTTTATCTATTCATCCACTGATGAATGTTTGTTTCCGTCTTTTTGCTATTGTGAATAATATTTCAATGAGCATAGGTGTGCATATGTCTATTCATGTCACTGCTCTTATATATCTAGGATATATGCCTAGGAGTGGGATTGCTGGATCATATGGTATTTCTATTTTCTAGCTTTTTGAGGAAGTGCTGTCATACCATTTTCCATAATGGTTGTATCATTTTACAATCTCACCATCGATGTATAAGACTTCCAATCTCCTCACAACCTCACCAGCATTTGTCGTTCTCTGTTTATTTAATTAGTGCCATTTTTGTAGGGATGAGATGATATCTCATTGTAGTTTTGATTTACATCTCTCTTTTTCTTTTTTTTTAATTGGCTAATGGAAACTCCAGTGGCATAGTGGAAAACCTGATGGCATAGTGATTAAGAGCTAAAGCTGCTAACTAAAAGGTCAGTAGTTCAAATCCACCAGGTGATCTTTGGAAATCCTATGAGGCAGTTCTACCCTATCCTATAGGGTTGCTATGAGTTGCAATCGACTCGACGGCAATGGGTTTGGTTTTTGGTTCATTGGCTAATGATCGCAAACATCTCTTCATCTGTTTGTTAGCCACCTGCATGTATTCTTTGGTGGAGTGTCTGTTTATGTTCTTTGCCCACTTTTTCAATTAATTTTTTGTCTTTTTGTTGTTGAGTTGTTGAAGTTTTCTGTATACATTAGAGACTAGACCCTTGTCTGATATGTCATTATCAATTTTTTTTCCCGTCTGTAGGTTCTCTTTTTGCTGTTTTGGTAAAGTCTTTCGATGACCATAACTACTTAATTTTTAGGAGGTCCCAGTTATATAGCTTATCTTTTGTTCTTCATGCATTTTTAGTTGTGTTTGATAATGTATTTATAGCAAAAATTAGGGCCTCTATCTTTATCCCTATGTTGTCTTCCAGGAACTTTAGAATTTTAGCTTTAACATTTAGGTCTTTGATTAACTTTGAGTTAATTTTTGTGTATCCTATGAGGTATGGATCCTGTATAATTTTTCTGCAAATAGATATCCAGTTTTGTCAGAACCATTTCTTAAAGAGACTGTCCCTTCCCCCATTGAATGGACTTCAACTCTTTGTCAAAGATCAGCTGTCCATAGATGGATGGATTTACTTCTGGATTCTCAGTTCTGTTCCATTGGTCTGTGAGTCTATCATTGTACAAGTACCAGGCTGTTTTGATTACTGTGACTGTATAGTAAGTTCTGAGATTGGAAATTATGAGGCCTCCTGTTTTGTTCTTCTTCAATATTGCTTTACTTAGTCAGGGCCTCTTTCATATTCTGAATTCTTATTGCCACTGCTTGGGCTTATTAAATTTCTGTGACACAGTCAACAAAAAAGCTTCTTTATAAATCAGTGGAAGGTGACAGATATAAGAAAATCTTACCCCAAAAGCCTGATTTTCAAAACTACTGCTTTGAAATATTACTCTAGATATCAAAAAGCCAAATGTATTTGTTCCTTCTTTCTGTTTATATTCCTTCTACATGTCATATCTCTTTATTCCTGAAGCAAACGGATGCCTCTGGCAGGATAAAGAATAATTTTGTACCAGAGAACATGAAATAGAAAAAGAAGTAATTTCTTAAAAAATGTTACCATCTTCACGTAATCATGACAAATAACCAACAAAACAAAGCAAAGTGCCAGATGAGAAAATTATCTAACTGCAAAAAAAAACAGTCAAAGAAATAGTCTTACCTGTTTATGGGCCAAATGATCAATGCCTACAAATTTTAGCCTGCTCATTATCCTTTGTCAAGGATTCTTATGGGCCTGCTTATGGTAGAGTGAGTCTCGAGACAGGGAGTCAGAGTAGATATAGCACAGATGTATCCATGGTGCATTCTGCCTGACTAGCACAAACATATGACCTTATCATGAGGATAGATCTTCTTTTGCTCACATGATTTCACATGGAAGCATTTTTCGCTGTGGTGTAAGCCCTTTGCCAGGCTTTCTTTACTCTCCTCCATGTACCTGTCTTTCTGTTTGTCCACATTCCTTTAATTTCTGCTGTCACTTTCATAGTTTTACTTTTCTTCTGTTTCTAGTCCAGGAACCTTTCTTTAGGCTTGTAAATCTTCAAGAATCTCATCAGTGTATGCTACTGTTCATATTTTTCACTTGAGTCCACTGCTGGATAAAGGTGAAGTGGAACTTCAGATCCTAAGCACACAGAAGGGTAGAAAAGCCACCCACCTAGTCTCATTTCCAAGTGTAAAACAGACTTATTTTTAATACTGCTTATTTCTATATCTAAAAATAAAATCCAGACCTCTCAAGCTGCAAGGATAATTGCATTTCAGCTTTCAATTTTCAGTGAAAGGATGAGAAACTGAGCTGGGAAACTTGCTATTCTGAAATACGTTATAACCCTCCCTCCTCTACCTCTAGAGAGAGATTATCTCAATACAAACAACAAATTTTTTTTGTTAGTTCCAGCTCATTTCTTTGAGTTTCCTCTGCTCCCTACAAGACTTGGCCATCAGGATGCTAAGACATACCTCCAGCCCAAGGGTAAACCCTGACCATAGCAAGGGAATATGTATAACCTAGAAAACAACACTAGGGTCAATCTCTCTTGTTATTTCAATTCACTGCTGACCACCATATCCACCTCAATTCCCCAGTTATCCTCATTGGCCTTTATCCTTGCTTTCTGTCTTAGTTACCTAGTGCTGCTGCAACAGAAATACCACAAGTGGATGGTTTTAACAAAGAGAAATTTCTTCACAGTAAACCAGGCTAAAAATCCAAATTCAAGGTGTCAGCTCCAGGGGAAGGCATTCTCTCTCTGTTGGCCTTCCTGTCCATCTTCCTGTGGACTAGCAGCTTCTCTGTGCAGGAACCCTCAGAGGATGCACTGTGCTCCTGGCACTGCTTTCTTGGTGGTATGAAGTACCCCCGTCTCTCTGCTGGCTTTCCTCTTTTATATCTCAAGGGATTGCCTCAAGACCACAATCCAAACTTGTAGGTTAAGCCTGCCTCACTATCACAATTGCTGCCCATCCTCCGTCATTAACATCATAGAGGTAGGATTTAAAACATATAGGAAGATCACACAATACCAGGAATCGTGACCCAGCCAAATTGATAAACACATTTTTGGGGGAACACAATTCAATCCATGACACTTCCTGTGCTGTCTTTCTTCCAACTTTAATTAGATCCCCTCCAGGTTACTAGAGTCAGCCCTCTTCCCAAGTCTATAAACTTTTCACAAAGGCACTCAGAAGTCGTTGCTGCCTGGGCTTTGGCATATCATCTTCCCAGCCATGCTTTTTCCTGCCTTGGACAACTTGCTGCTGAATGTTTTTCTGAAATGTAGACACAGGCTTCTGTATTTATTGGCCATGGCGTCTACTCCCTACTCAGAACATACGTAGTTACTACCTGTGTTACCAATCACCAATCTGACACAAAGGGTCTTTGTCTTTTCCTGAGTAAGAATACACACGAAAGACAAACTTTATCCTCACCAAGCTCTATTTTGCCTGAGTCAAGCAAAAGAAGTCAGTGGGGGACTAAGCCTCTCTAAAAGGCTGACTGGAAAAGGGAAGAAAGGCTAGGACTTATATGGGTTCGGTGGGGACAATAGAGTAGTGAATATTTGGTAGACTTCTTTCAAAGGGCAGGTACTTCTTATATTGGTGGTGCATGTTAATTAGGTTGCATTTTCCAAGATGGGCCCCAATGATATTCAAGATGGAGTCTGCTCAGCAGGCCTTGACATCACTTATTATGGGATATAGCTCAAGTGCACTGATCTTTGGCACTACATCACCACCTTCGGAGGGCTAAGGAAGGTTAATGAGTAGTTGCACTTTGTTCTTCTGTGGATGCAGAAGCTTTTAATGGGGGAAGGGACTAGAAAAACACTAAGAAGGAGATAGTAATTCACTGGTTGTTTCAGCCTTATCTCATTTTGACAGGGTGTGGTTTTGTTTACCCAACTTCTAGATGGTAATCTTTTAACAGCTCTTTTGTTCCGCCAGCACAGTTAACCCTATCTGCCTCACCTATAGATAGGTCTCTTCTTCACATATCAGTTCAACCTATCTGACTGGACCTAAGAATTGCATCTGGACCTAGACCCATCCAGTTGAAAATCTATCATGAGCAGACTGTTGGAAATTTTGGTTTAGGAAGCAGTGACAGATGAATGCTCTCTGATAGCCTAGGATTATTATTGTGTGAGCAACAGGAGAAAAACTGGACAAGCAGATGAGTTTGTCCTGGACATGGTAGCACATTTTCTTCATTACAGCATGATATTTCTGCTTGTGACACTGTGGCAAAGCCGGGCCTAAGAGCCCCATGGAAATTGGAATTACTATCTTGGCCTCATTATTCAATGTCTAACCATCCAGAAGAGCCCTGGTGGCACAGTGTTTAAGAACTTGGCTAATAACCAAAAGTTCAGCAGTTCGAATCCTCCATCTGCAACTTGGAAATCCTATCAGGAAGTTCTACTCTATCCTATAGGGTCGCTATGTGTCAGAGTTGACTTGACAGAAATGGGTAGCCATCCAGAACACTAACTTAGGAAAGATCTCTCACACACACAAAAAAATTCCCTTCTTTATCTGTTGACAAATATTTTTAAGCCCATATACTATACAAAACATCTTAAGGGTCCAATGAGGATAAAAGAATAGCATTTGGAATTCAAATTAAAAAAATAATGAAACAAGGTTTTAATTTATCCTATGAAACATAAATGTGGACACCTTTCCTCCCCTTCAACATTATTCCTATCCTGATAAGTAAATCAGTTTTAATGAAATCACCTTAAATTCGCTTGAACATATTTCAAAGCAGTCATTGGAGATATTCTGATATTTCTGAAAAATTATATCGTCTTCAGAATCACTAGCCAAATATAATGATGAAAAATTATATAGTGTATTCCAGCAACAATAAATAAATGACATTTAAAGACAAGAACTGTGATGTTTGGATGAACACTGATGGTCTTATGGTTAAGCAAATGTTTCTGGATGGCTTTTCTTAACCACATGGAAAATATCTCCTTGTCTGTACGTATTTGAGTGCAGGACTCAAGAACAATGACTGCAGAAGCAAATTTTACGCTTTTAAATTCTGTTTCTGTCATTTAAAGGTTGTGTGACTGTGAAAAGGTACATAACTTTTGTATGCCTCAGTTTTTGCATCTATCATGTGGAATAATAACTGTACCTACTTGAGGGTTACCAAGAAAGTTTAGAAATATATACATACAAAAACACATATACTGATGCCCGGATAATACTAAGTATTCAATAACTCTTTACTATTATTATCATAATCCTTTCAACATTATTCAATCAAAAAATATTAAAAATAAAGTCATATCAAGAGATTATGATAGTATTCTAGTGACTGGATTATTTTCTTATCTATAAGGGACTCTTTGAGAAAATGAATTATTTGAAGGGGTAAAAAGAGTAAGTGTGGATTCTAAAATTAGTATCCAAAAAAAAACCACACCTGTTGCCATCGAGTCAATTCTGGCTCATTTATTCAGCATTTAACATGCGCCAGGCTTTTTGCATACACTACCTCATTTTTGGAAACCTTATTTTACCTTCAAACCAACCTACAAGAATGGCCTTGTTGTTTATGTTTCCCAGATAATGTGCCTGAATATAGCATAAGTTTGCGCAACTAATAGTGACAAAATCGGAATAAGAACAAGTTCCCCTCTTATGAGTTAACATGTTCTTGAAAGAAGAGTGAGAAAGGAAAGGAAACAGGTAAATACTGAGATCCAGAAGTTTACGTAGCAAAAACTAACTTACTAAGTTTATTATAAAATTGCTTAAAGTTTCACTTTGCCTACACAGGCATGATCTACCTATTCCAAATCTACCCACAGCCAATAATTCCATAAGCAAAAAGGAGTCTCTAATGATTGGATGGAAACCCTGGTGCCCTAGTGGTTAAGTGCTACAGCTGCTAACCCAAAGGTTGGCAGTTCGAATCCACTAGGCAGTCCTTGGAAGCCCGATGGGGCAGTTCTACTCCGTCCTATAGGGTCACTATGAGTCAGAATTGACTTGACAGCAATGGGTTTGTTTTTTTTGGTTTTAATGGTTGAATGTTATTTGCTTTGTAAATATTTTATTTCATACATTGACAAATTCCTTAGTTATTTTCTGCTGCAAATAGTTAAGTCATTATTAAGTTATAATATTTGAGTTTTAAATATGGGATTTTAAGGTAAGTTTAGTAAGTTGGCCTTTGGAAAATAGAGGTGTGCTTCCTTAAGATGTCTTTTCAGTTTCTTTAAATATACCAGCACATAACTTAAAATGTTAATGAAAAACTTGCCCTTTAACTTTAGGTAGTGACTTTTATTATAAATTAATTTATCTGAAGTATATGTTTAAAGTTAAAGGAAATGAATGATAATTCTGTTCCAATTCTGAAAGACTAATAAACCACAAATAAATTCATTTGAATCTAAAATATGGTTCTTGATTTACTGTTTCCTCACATATAACATACCCAGAAGGTATGCTATTGACTTACTATTGCGTTTCTTGATAGGAAGCTTATCAAATGTTTGCTTAACTATTTCTCCTCAAATTAGCAAGATAACAGGAGTGTGTAGGTAAGCTATACGCAAGGGCTAAAGGACAGGCACTTAAAATCAGAAAATACATATAATTGTATTTTTATCACAATCTTTCTGATTATAAAAGGGAGAAGACTTAGATTTAGCCTGATATGTAAATGACCGAGGGAGCCCTGTCCCTTACCTATCTCTCCAAACTCTTCTGCCTCCATTCTGTTATATGGAAAATGTTTTACAGTGCCATCTTGTTGGATGTCTTGATTTGTTATTTTTTTTTATTGAATATGTAATGGTTTGCCTTCCTCCCATATTCATTCAAGAAATTCAAGAAATATTTATTGAGCACTACGTGTTAACTAGAAACCCTGGTGGCATAGTGGTTAAAAGCTATGGCTGCTAACCAAAAGGTTGACAGTTCAAATCCACCAGGAGCTCCTTGGAAACTGTATGGGGCAGTTCTACTCTGTCCTATAGGGTCGCTTTGAGTCGGAGTCAACTTGGTGGCAGTGGGGTAATATGTTAACTGTTCTTTTAAAGTACAGGTATACAAGACAAACAACAGACACAAAATCAGTGGTCTCATGGAGCTCATATTCCAGTATGCAAAAATAGATAATAAAAAAAAAACAAAACTATCTGGAATATCCAATGACAGTAGCTATTACAGAAAAAATAAAGCAGCAAAAGAAGATAGAGAGCATTGGTGGTTTTCAGGAGGAGAGGGTTGACAATTTACAATAGAATGGCTAGGGAAGATCCTGCCTGGAACAAGACCTAAAGTAGGTCACTCAGCAGGGGGACCCATGTAGCTATCTGGAGGAGGAGCACTCAGTGAGAATGGTAGGCTAAATTCCTTGGCAACAGTATGTGCCTGGCTAGTTCAAGAAGCAAAATGAAGTTAGGAAGACTGTGGCAGAATGAGAAGGAGAAACGAGGTAGGGAATTAGGCCAAACCATAACAATGAGGAATTCAAATCACATAGAATATTGTAGGCTGTTGCAAGAACTTTGCCTTTTACTCTGAAAAAGAGGTGAAGCAACTGATGGTTTAATGAAGAGAGGTTGCATGAACTGATTACTCTTTTTATATGATTATTCTGACTGCTGAATAGGAAACGGTCAATTTAGGGACAAGTGCAGAAGCAGGAGGATCAGTAATCCTAGTGAAAGATGACTGTCGCTCAGACCAAGACAACAACAGGTAACTAGTAAGAAGTGGTCAGACTTTGAAGGTAAAAACAAAAGGATTTACTAACAGATTGAAAAGAGATCATGAAATCAAGAGAAAAATTAAGAATGGCTTCAAGAATTTGGAAGAGACTAATATACCTTGTGTAATGGACTGAATGGTGCTCCCTGCACCCCTACCCAAAAGATATATCTGCATTCTAATACACTGAACCTGTGAATGTCACTTTATTTAGAAAAAAGGATCTTTGTAGATGTGATTAAGTATCTTGAGATGCGAAGATCCTGGATTTTCTGGGTGGGCCCTATAATCCGATGACAAGTGTCCTTTCAACAGAAAGGCAGAGAGAATTTAAATATAAGTGAAGACAGAAAGAAGAGGCAATGTGACCATGGATGCAGACCAGATTAGTGCTGCCACAAGTCAAAGGATGTCAACTGATGTTCACCAGAAGATGGAAAAGACAAATAATGCATTCTCCCTTAGAGCCTCCAGAGGGCTTATGGCTCTCCTAACACCTTTATTTAAGACTTCTGAGCTCCAGAACTATGAAAGAACAAATTTCTCTTGTTTTCAGCCACCCAATTTGTAGTAATTTGCTGAAGCAGTCACATGAAACTAATATGCTTCGTATGATACTCCATTTTCTCTTCCAGTGCCTTCCTTGCCAAATCACCCTCCTCTAGAGAAGCTAGAGCCTTGTACTCATCTCAAATGCTAACCATAAGTATCTTAACTATGATAAGGCTTTATTTACATTATCCAGTTTATCATTAGACTGACCCTTTGAAGGAAATATGATATTATCCCCCTTTTATATCTGAGGAAACTATAATCATCACATCACATAGACATAAATGCTCATGCATTTGTCATTCCCCAAATTGTATAACATGTTGAGGAAAGGACAATGATATATTGATTCTGTATGCCTATCACAAAAACAAAACAAAAAAATGCCTTTCTCATAATATCTGTCCTATTACTGTGTTTGGAAAAAATGAAATGAATTATTGATATTTTCTAAGCGGAGCGATTTAAATACAGACGCAAAATTCCTTATTACGTCATCAAAAACATGTCTTTTTGAGACCTACAAACCTATATAAAGTTCATTGGATTAGCAGTTTTCATTTTAAAAGGAAGCCTTCCTTTATCATATATAGATAGTTGATAGATGATAGGTAGATGGATAGGTAGATAGATAGATGATATGGATACAGACTTAGAAATAAATGTAGACTTTTATATAAATATATATATAATCTTTTGCAGATTATACCTTGAAGACTAAGAATAATTTATGAATTTGCTAATAGTTCTCTTGCTATACCCAGAAATTCATGTAATTCCAGCATCTTTAAAACATAATTAAATGAATAATAATCCCATTTCAACAGTTTTCATTCCATTACAGATTTTCTTTTACTTTTTCCATGTAACTGGATGAAATAATAGTATGTGTAGTCTTTTTTGATAAAAAGTTGTTTCCTAGTCATTGTGAATAACAGCCTATAAAATCACAGGGAAAAAGGTCTAGCTGAGTCAACAGAAAATAGAAACTAAATAGTGGCCATCAGCTATTATATTCATAAAATGGTTACTGGTTTCTTTTACCTTGCACTGTGTTGAAAATTAATACATCCAACCATAAAAAAAAAAGTTTAATTTTTTTTTTTTTTTTATAGTTGCTATTGGCTTGGGCCTAAAATTGTTTGAATAGTTGGGACCAAATACTTTATCTTCGTTCCCATTGCATTGGTAGTAGTAAAAATAATCATCATGACCACTGCAGCCTCTTCTTAACCAATGCCATTTAAAATACTTTTTAATTAAACCATATGTAGAGGATTTCCTCAGGCCATTCCTGAATATCTGCGTATGCCTTGTGCTGCGGCTGACATTTGTCATTTCATGCTACCTAAAAATAATGTTACTTTGCTTCCTCCCATCAATTCAATCTTTGTTGGAAAGACACTTTCTACTTTCTGTAAAATTGGCACTGAGGTAGAGAACAGAAAGGCAATAATTTTTTGTCCTTTTAGATTTCTCAGCCCAGATACAAATACACTAGCTACATAGCCGTGCCAGGAGCTGTGGGCAGACCAGATTCCACCTACCAGATTCTCTTGTATATCTTAGTTGAATGCATCTGCAAGCAAAGAAAGACCACCTTTATGAAGCAGAAAAACATCCTGGAGCACACTCTGCACTGCTACCTAAAACTGACAGGTGGGTGTGATGCACTTTTACTGTTTTCAACAAGCTGTTGATTCGTTCTAATAAATTAAGAAATATAAATCACTACAATTGAGGACTTAGTATATGTGTTTTTCTTACCTTTAGGATACGTGGCTTTATCCCTACAATTACAAAATGATGTGTGAGCTGTTTTCTTTATTTTAAAGGTAAGGCAAATAAAGCCACAGTGAGAGAGGTTGATTGAGGTTGATTGGTACCTGCGTCAGTGTACAATTGACGGAGTTTGGCTTTGAGTCCTTACTGAGTCCTTTCCTGAATTTAAACCACACAGTATTCCCTTGTTCTGTTCGAACAGCTGCCTCTTGGTCTATGTACAGGTTCCTCACGAGCACAATTAAGTATTCTGAAATTCTCACTCTCATCAATATTATCCATAATTTGTTATGATCCACACAGTCAAATGCCTTTGCATAGTCAATAAATTATAGGTAGATATCTTTCTGGTATTCTCTGCTTTCAGCCAAGATCCATGTGACATCAGCAATGATATTCTTTTCTGAATCTGACTTGAATTTCTGGCAGTTTCCTGTCAATGTACTGCTGCAAATGTTTTTGTATGTTCCTCAGCAAAAATTTACTTGTATGTGATATTAATGATATTGTTTGATAATTCCCACACTTTCCTGGATCACCTTTTTTGGAATGGGCACAAATATGGATCTCTTCCAGTAGTTTGGTCAAGGAGCTGTCTTCAAAATTTTTATTTACTCCTGCAAATAAAAATTGGTATACCAAAATATATTTGGCCATGTTCTTATTTTTGAACATTTAAGTTGTTTAAAGTTTCACAGTTATAACCTGTGTTCCCCAAGCCTTAACAGGGAATTTAAATGTACACTCTCAAAATATTTATTTGTCTTCACTACACAAATTATATCAGAGTGGTCAGAAGTGTGAGTAGAAAAATATTTAAAATATCATTAGGCAATTCCAGGAAAGATATGATGGTGGTCTGTATTGACATTTTGGGGAATAAAGTTAGAAAGCACTTGCCAATCTATAAAATATGGGGGGTAAGTGAATGGAAAGAGTCAACATTTATACCTCAGATTCTGACTTACGTAACTGGATAGGCAATAGTGACATTACTGAAATTGGGAAAACTAAGAGGAAATCAGATCAAAAGGAAAGACCACATGTTCAATTTAGGATGTGTTGAGATTGATGTGCCTATTAGAAACCCAACTAAAGATGTACATGAGGAAAAAAAAAAAAAAAAAAAAACACAACGACTGGGCAGGAGATGCAGATTTGTGGTCACAGGCATCAAGATGGAAACCCTGGTGGCATGGTGATTAAAAGCTATGACTGCCAACCAGAAGGTCGGCAGTTCAGATCTACCAGACATTCCTTGGAAAGTCTATGGGGCAGTTCTACTCTGTCCTATAGGGCTGCTATGAGTTGGAATCAACTGGACACCGGTGGGTTTGGTTTGTCATCAAAATTGGTAGAGAAAGAATAAAAGCATTCAGGTCTCTTGGTAGAGAGGGCTAAACAAAACAGCTCATTAGGATGGAGAACGTGTGGTGAGGGTAGGTGAATGAATAATTAAAAATATATAATACATTAAAGTTGAGAGAGTGACTATTTTGAATCAAGGTCTGAGTATTGGAGAAGACTTAGATAATTATAATTGCTAAGGTATGATCATATTTCACCAATATGAAATGCATAGAAAATTTATTTAAAATGCAGAGCTTAAGATAATGAAAAGCCATAAATGTCTTCTATATAGATGTTGAAATTAAGGGAAATAATGGCAGTCCTTGAGATAGAAATAAAGTTATGATATAAGCTACATAAAAACAATAACAAACAAGGCCATTGTGAGATGACATGACAGGGAGAAAAGGGGCATGATATAGTAAGACGATATGAGCCTCAAAGGAACAGGTTATTTTCCAAAAGTAGAGAAGAGATAATCTCCAGTTTTTGTGTGGATCCTGTGTTAAACAGTTCCTTCAGTTTATGCCTCAACTCCTGTCTCTTTATGATCTGGCACAAAATGAATTTATAGCATATTCTCCAATTAGGTAAGCTAACATGTAAAAAGCACATGGGGCAATGTTAGGCATATATCAGGTACTCATTAAATTTTAGGCCCTACATGGTTCAACATTAGAAAATCAATCAATGAAATCCATCACATAAAACAAAAGACAAGAACCACATGATCTTTTCAATTGATGCAGAAAAGGCATTTGACAAAATACAACACCCATTCTTGATAAAAACTCTCAGCAAAATAGGAATAGAAGGGAAATTTCTCAACATAATAAAAAGCATCTATACAAAGCTAACAGCCAACATCATTCCAAACAGAGACTGAGAACTTTCCCACTGAGATCAGGAACCAGACAAGGATGTCCTTTATTACCACTCTTATTCAACATTGTGCTGGAGGTCCTAGCCAGAGCAATAAGGCAGGAAAAAGAAAAAAAGGGCATCCAAATTGGTAAGAGAGAAGTGAAAGTATCCCTAGTCACAGATAATATGATCTCATATACAGAAAACCCAAAAAAATCCACAAGAAAACTACTGGAACTAATAGAAGATTTCAGCAAAGTGTCAGAATACAAAAAAACATATAAAAATCAGTTGGATTCCTCTACACTAAAAAAAGAGAACTTTGAAAAGGAAATCAAATCAATACCATTTACAGTAGCCTCCAAGAAGATAAAGTACTTTGGGATAAATCTAACCAGAGAGTAAAAGACCTACACAAAGAAAACTACATATCTCTACTGCAAGAAACCAAAACAGACCTATATAAGTGGAAAAACATACATTGCTCATGGATAAGAAGACTCAACATTGTAAAAATGTCAATTGTACCCAAAGCAATCTACAGATACAATGCAATCCCAATCCAAATTCCAAAGGCATTTTTTAACTAGATGGAAAAACAAATCACCTACTTCTTATGGAAAGGAAAGAGGCCCCAGATAAGCAAAGAATTACTGAAAAAGAAGAACAAAGTTGTAGGCCTCACTTTACCTGATTTTATAACCTATTATACCACTACTGTAGCCAGAACAGACTGGTACTGGTACAACAGATACATAGACCAATGGAACAGAATTGAGAATCTAGACCCAAATTCATCCATTTATGAGGAGCTGATATTTGACAAGGCCCAAAGTCTGTTAAACGGGGAAATGGGGAAAAGGCAATCTCTTTAACAAATCGTGCTGGCATAACTGCATAACCATCTGCAAAAAAATGCAACAGGACCCATTCCTCACACCAAACACAAAAACTAACTCATAATGGATCAAAGACCTAGATATAAAATCTAAAACAATAAAGATCATGGAAGAAAAAATAGGGACAACACTAGGAGCCTTAATACGTGGCATAAATAACTAATGATATACAAATACCAGAAGAGAAACTAGATAACTGGGAGCTCGAAAAAATCAAACACTTATGCTCATCTAAAGAATTCACCAAAAGAGTAAAAAGAGAACCTACAGACTGAGAAAAAAATTTTGGCTATAGCAGATCTGATCAGCACCTAATCTCTAAAATCTTCAAGATACTGCAACACCTGAACAACAAAAAGACATATAATCCAGTTAAAAAATGGGCAAAGGATATGAACAGACGATTCACCAAAGAAGACATTCAGGCAGCTAACAGACACATGAGGAAATGCTCACGATTGTTAGCCATTAGAGAAATGGAAACCAAAACTACAATGAGATACCATCTCACCCCAATGAGGCTGGCACTAATCCAAAAAACACAATATATGTTGGAGAGGCTGTGGAGAGATTGGAACACTTACACACTGCTTGTGGGAATGTGAAATAGTACAACCACTTTGAAAAATGATTTGGCATTTCCCTAAAAAGCTAGAAATAGAAATACCATACGACCCAGCAATCCCACTCCTGGAAATATATACTGGAGAAATAAGAGCTGTCACCCAGATAGACATATGCATGCCCATGTTCATTGCAGCATTGTTCGCAATAGCAAAAAGATAGAAACAACCCTGGTGCTCATCAACAGATAAATGGATAAACAAATTATGGTACATACACACGATGGAATACTATGCAACAATAAAGAACAGAGATGAATCTGAGAAACACCTCACAACATGGATGAATCTGGAGGGCATTAGGCTGAGTGAAAAACAGTCAGTCACAAAAGGACAAATATTGTATGAGACCACTATTATAAGAATCTAGAAAAGGTTTAAACATAGAAAAAAGCATTCTTTGATAGTTATGAGAGTGGGGAGGAAGGAGAAGGGAAATTCATTAACACTACATAGTAGACTAGGATCAACTTCCGTGAAGGGAAGGACAACACACAATACAGGGGAACTCAGCACAACTGGACCAAAGCAAAATCTAAGAAGTTCCCGGGACACATCCAAACACTTTGAGGGATAGAGTAACTGGAACTGGGCCCTGGGGACCATAGTTAGGGGACTTCTAGGTCAATCGGCATAACAAAGTTTATTAAGAAAATTGTTCTGCATCCCACTTTGGTGAGCGGCCATCTAAGATGCATCAATTGTTTCCATCCTTCTTGGAACAAAGGAGAGTGAAGAAAACCAAAGACACAAGGAAAATATTAGCCCAAGAGACTAAAGTACCACATCAACCAGAGCCTCCACCAGCTGAGACCAGAAGAAATAAACGGTGCTAGTCTACCAATGACCTCCCTGAAGGAGAACGCAACAGAGAGTCCTGGATGGAGTGGGAGAAGAGTGCAGGCCCAACTCAAATTCATGTAAAAAGACCAGACTTAATGGCCTGACAAAGGCTAGAGGAACCCCCGAAACTATGGCCCTTAGGCACTGTTAACCCACAACTGAAGCCATTCCAGAAGTGAGTTTTAATAGGAAACACTATGAAGCAGTTCTACTTTGTCCCATAGGAATGGTTTGAGTTGGAATTGACTTGCTGGCCATGGGTTTTGTTTTGTTTTTTTCTTGATGTATATATATTTCTATATAATATAAATTATCTCTAGAGATTTTCTCTTTGACCTTTTAGTTATTTAGAGGTATACTTCTAATTTTTCTAAATATTTCTAAATATTTGTGAATTGTCCAGAATCTTACCGTTATTGGTTTCTAGCTTAATTCCATTATGTATTTTATATTTTGTGTAATTCCTATTTACTTAAGCTTATTAAATTTTTCTTTATTGACCAGAATACTATCTTGGTTAATGTTTCATGTGCACTAGGAGAAAAGTGTATATTCTGCCACTGTGTGAAGCGTTCTATAAATGCTTATTAGGTTAGACTGGTTAATGGTGTTTTCTAAATCATCTAGATCCTTACTGACTTTTGCCTATTTTTTTTCATAAATTACTGAAAGAGGAGCACTGAAGTTTGTTTCTCATTTCAGATCTGTTAGTAAGCTCCTCATGCATTCTGAGTCTTGGTTGCTATGCAAGTCTTCTTGCCCTTTATTATTATGTAATATTCCTCTTTATCCTAGATAATATCCTAATATCCTTTGTTCAGAAATTAATATAGCTATTCCAGCTTTCATTGATTATTGATTGCATAGTGTCTTAGGCTGCATTCTCTAGAGAAGTAAAACCAGTGAAGCTGCGATACACACACACACACACACAGGAAGAAAGAGTATATATTGCCCATATGCAAGTTCAAGTTGAAGTTAAAGATAATTAGAACAAGTCCATGAGAACCAAAGTATGACCTTAAGGATATCCCATGCATTTAACACTTATGACTGAAGACCAAACGAGTTGTGGAAGGACATCAGACATGAAGAAAGCAAGATGTCATCAAAAAGACAGGAAAGAAAGAAAAGGCCACAATAGATGTCATAAAAGTCTCTGAAAGTTACCTTTGAATGTAGAGTAGCTAAAGCAGAGGAAGAATTGGTGAAGAAGATTTCAAACTGCAGCTTGAGAGGTCCAAGAAAACTATTGCAAAAAAACAAAAGGGAAGAACATGCTCAGCATTTCTCAAGCTGGAAGAGCTGAAGAAAAAATTCAAGCCTGGAGTTGCAATATTGAAGGATTCTACAGGGAAATTATTAAATGACACAGGAAACAACAAAAGAAAATGGAAGGAATACACAGAGTCATGGTACCAAAAATAATTGGTTTACATTCAACTATTTAAGAAAAAGAAAAAAACAAACCCTTTGCTGTAGAGTCAATTCTGACTCATAGCAACCCTATGGGACAGAGTAGGACTACCCCATAGAGTTTCCAAGGAGTGCCTCGTGGATTCGAACTGCCTACCTTTTGGTTAGCAGCTGTAGGTCTTAACCACTTTGCCACCAGGGTTTCCTCATCCATCTTAGGAGGTAGCATGTGATCAAGAACTGATGTTACTGAAGGAAGAAGTCCAAGCTGCACTGAAGGTGCCGATGAAAAAGAAGCCTCCAGGAATTGAGAGAATACCAACTGAAATGTTTCAACAAATGGATGCAGCGCTGGAAGTGCTCACTTGTCTATGCCAAGAAATTTGGAAGACAGTTACCTGGCCAACAGACTGGAAGAGATTCATACTTGTGCCTATTCGAAAGAAAGGTGATCCAACAGAATGCAAAAATTATCTAGCAAGATCATTAATATCACACACAAGTAAAATTTTGCTGAAGATAATTCAAAACCTGTCACAGCAGTACATAGTCAAAAACTGCCAGCAAATCAAGCTGGATTCAGAAGAGGAGGTGGAATGAGGGATATTACTGCTGATGTCAGAGGGATATTGGCTGAAAGCAGAGAATACCAGAAAAAATATTTACTTGCGTTTTATTGACTATGCAAAGGCATTCAACTGTGTGGATCATAACAAATTATGGATAACGTTGTGAAGAATGAGAATCCCAGAACACTTAATTGTGTTCATGTGAAACCTGTACATAGCCCAAGAGATGGTCATTTGAACGGAACAAGGGGATATTGCATGGTTCAAAATCAGGAAAGATCTGTGTCAGGGTTGTAGCCTTTCACCACATTTATTTAATCTGTATGCTGAGCAAATAATTTGAGAAGATGGACTATATGAAGAAACATGTGGCATCAGGATTGGGGAAAGAATCACTAACAACCTGCAATATGCAGATGGTACAACCTTCCTCGCTGAAGAAGACTTGAAGCACCTACTGATGATGATCAAAGACCACAGCCTTCAGTGTGGATTACACCTCAACATAAAGGAAACAAAAATCCTCACAACTGTACCAATAAGCAACATCATGATAAATGGAGAAAAGATTGAGGCTGTCAAGGATTTCATTTTACTTGGATACACAAACAACAGCCATGGAAGCAGCAGTCAAGAATCAAAAGACGCATTGCTTTGGGCAAACCTGCTGCAAAAGATTTCTTTAAAGTGTTAAAAAGCAAAGATGTCAGTTTGAGGACTAAGGTGCACCTGACCCAAGCCATGATGTTTTCAATTGCCTCATGTGTGCAAAAGCTGGTCAATGAATAAGGAAGGCTGAGCAAGAGTTGATGCCTTTGAATTATGGTGTTGGCAAAGAGTATTGACTATACCATGGACTGCCAGAAGAAGGAACAGTATGTCTTGGAAGAAGTATAGCCAGAGTGCTCTTTGGAAGTGAAAATGGTGAGATTCATTTGTATACTTTGGATATGTTATCAGGAGGGACCAGTTCCTGGAGAAGGGCACCGTGCTTGGTAAGGTAGAGAGTCAGAGAAAAAGAGGAAAACCCTTGAGGAAATGGATTGGCAAATTGGCTACAACAATGGGCTCAAACATCGCAAGGATTGTGAGGATGGCACAGGACCAGGCAGTGTTTCCTTCTGTTCTAAGTAGCATTGTTATGAGTCAGAACCGGCCAGATGGCAACTAACAAAAACATTCTCTTACCTAGCTTCAGTGAGTTTCAACCAGTATTCTAAGGTTTCAGTTTTTGTTTCTCTTCCTCATAGATTAAGGATTTGGTTCCCTAAGCATAGTAGGAGACATGAGTCTGAGTGGAATTATGGATGTAGCTTCTTTTCCCCTCCTACAGCTTGTGCCATGACGGGAGCTTTCTCACATTCTCCCTGGTCTTCCTTATGAGTACATGGTGGAATTTGAGGGTGAAAAGCTGTTGAAGATGCGAAGTACCTTATATCTGTGGCTTTATGTTATCATGCTAGTCCTTACTTGATCTTTAACAACTCATTAAAAAAAATTCAGGTGAAACTTCTCACCAGCTTACATGCTCTGAGCCAGCAACATCTTCCACAGGTAAACAAATGTCAATATGTTTTTCTTCCTACAGGTACCTGGCTCTCTCCAAATTTTGTCAGCTGTTTGCCCTACAATTGCATTTTTCTAACTGATTCAAGAAAAGTTGTTATGCTGCAGTTGTCCCAGTGTTTTTCTTGTTCTAAGTGTGAGAATGGTGCTTTTTTTTTTTATTATTTATTTTCAGCTCTCTTCATCTCTCAGCTGAAATACAAAGTTCTTGTCTGCTTCTGTTTAATATTCTGTCTCTTCCATAAAGTTCTGTGTAAAAAGATCTCATTTTCATGAGGTTTAATGAGTCACACTAAGCACAGCATTTTATGTATCACTGGACCTTTCTTTTGGAGAGAGATATTTTATATTGTTACATGATACTTGGACATTGCTTGAAATTTTATAAAAATTCAGTTTTGCTAAATTAAAAAAAAATATTTTTATCTCTGGACATTTTTTGAAATGAAAGACAATAGTTTTATACTCAAGGACAAGACCACTATATTAGTGGTGCTCATCTTCCAGTATTATATTAGACAATAATCTGTTGTTATCCACAGAGTTTTCACTGGCTAATTTTAAGAAATAGATTGCAAGGCCTTTCCTTCTAGTCTGTCTTAGTCTAGAAGCTTGAAAGCTGTCTACCACGGGTGACCCTCCTGGCATTCGAAATATGAGTGGCATAGCTTTCAACGTCATAGCAACAGGCAAGCCACCACGGTACCACAGACAGACAGATGGGTGGTGGGAAAAAAACAACTATTTTTTTTAATTGATTGATTTTATTTATATAATTGCCTATTTCAAAAAAATATTTTCAATATGAAGACTGTAGAGATATTGATATATAGCTATACACTTAAAAGTTTGAGTATAATTAAAGCCAATCTTCCAAAAATTATAAAACAATAGGTATCAATAGATATTTAAATTTATTTTGAACAAATATATATGTATATATTTATATATACTTCAAATTATCTAAATATAAAACCCTTGTTTCTTAGGTTTTTTTCATTTATTTTTAATCACTTACAGACACCTTGGATTCTCAATATTTTATTAACCTACCCTCCCTCAACAATTGAATTGCCCTTTCAGCAGCTATTCAAGGCTCATATCCTAAAGATGCATGATGTAATATTTATGGAGGTCTTTAAAATTATTGAGCACTTCAGCAGAATTCACATCTAACAAAAGGCTAAAAATGTCAGAAGTTCGTATGTGAAGCCTCCATGACCCCCACTGAGCCCTCCACAATCCTAACAGAGATAGGAACCCCGTTTTCTACACTAGGAGCTGACGTTATTATACCTGGCAATAGCACTGCGTTTGTGACATTGTATTGTTACCAATTGCTTTCATGTTTTAATTTTCCCACTTGAGGAGTGGTTTTAAACTCTTCGTAACTCCCAACACCAACTGTTCCTGTCATAGCATATGTGCTTAACCAATGTTTGTTGAGGATGTAAAAAAATATGGTATACAAATCATGTCATCACACAACTTCATTTCTGATATTGTCATATGATGCTATTCCACCACAATTGCTAAAGCTCTGTTTTTTTTCTATTGTATCTTCCACTGCAATTGAAATGTTTTAAACTATAACTTTCTTTCATGCCATTTTAAGTCAATTCAGCAAACATGTACTAAACACCTTTTATTTTGGAAAATATGATAATGAAAAAGATGACCTGAAATAGCTTGCCATCTTAGAGCAGAGACAAGCACACACAGCACTGAGATGTAGGCAGAATGCGGAAAATGTTATAAAAATGTTTCATGCAAAATACCATATCAGCACAAAAGGCAGGGAAATATTTCTTCTAGAAATCTCCTTGAAGGAAATGGAATGGGTAGGATTCATCTACATTTTGTCAGCGAGCAGAAGAAGGGATATTTATGTATATTAAACAAAAAAAAAAAAGAGTGATGAAAAATTGCCGAAGATGTCTAACTCAGATAAAACATAGGTATATAAGAGTCTGTTATTGGAGAAATGTGTGTGTGCACGTGGGCATGTGTGTGTGTCTTTCTGTGTGTCTTAAACCGGATGCAGATGAGACTGGAAATCAGTAAAACAAACCAGGCCATTGGCAACTATATGTGTGTATATGTATACATATATGTATATCTATATCTATATATACACACACGCAAACGCACACACACACACACGCTTACACATGCATTGTTCTTCTTAGCTTTGGTTGATTGGCTCCAACTCAAGGCAACGTATGTACAACAGAAGAAAATGTTGCCTTGTCCTATGCCATTGACATGATCGTTGGGATGCTCGAGTCCATTGTTGCAGCCACTGTGCATTTTGAGTGTCTTCCAACCTAGGGGTCTCATTCTTCCAGCACTATACTGGGCAAATTTCTGTTGATATATATAAGATTTTCACTGGCCAATTTTCAGACATAGATCTCCAGGCCGTTCTTCCTAGGCAGTCTGGAAGTTCCACTGAAACCTGTCTATCATGGGTGCCACTGTTGGTATTTAAATACTAGTAGCCAAAAAAAAAAAAAAAAAAAAGCATAGCTTCCAGCATCATAGCAAGATGAAAGTCACCATCATACCACAAACTGACAGATGGGTAGTGGATATATATATATATTAGAAACTGTGAAAACCCAAGATAGATTAATGGTATTGGGAATATAAAGTGGCATTGAGTATATAAGGTAGCATACCAATGTTAGAAATATCATTGAGTTGAAGCTCAGAGGGCATGATACCTGCACTTAGCCTGATGCTATGAGAGTAAAAGAGGCATTCAAGGAAAAGGAAGAGAGAGAGAAGAGGACAGTTCGCAAGATAAAACTAGTATGAAAAAGACATACTAGTGTAAGAAATAGTACTGACATTTGAAAAATTAATTCTAATACTGTTGGTATAAGATTTCACACTATTAAAAAAAATGGTCCATAAAGAATACTGTGTGTTAAAATAGTTAAAATAAAATATGTTTGTTGTGAAATTTTGGTTACATCAACAGTAGAAAAATAATCTCAATAAATTGCTAAGCAATTTTTTGTCATTATTTATTAAGTGTAATATAGTTTAGGGGCAACATCTTAAGACTAAAAAAAATTAAGACAGTTAATATTTTTTATGTCTGTAAGAATTTTCCCCATCTTCTCCTTATTCTGTGTTTTTTTTTTCCCCCTAATGAATCTAGGTACTAGACTTTTTAAATTCCTATAGTTGTTAATTACTGCATTAGCTTCTTTTGTAGTTTATAGGTAATTCTCTTCCACCTGCCAATAAAGTGGATATAATTGACTCATCTCACATTTACTTATTTCAGATCATATGCAAAGATCTCCAGGTATTAACAAACTTTTTAAAGCCAGAGAATCAATGACTCTCATGGAAGCCATGTGAAATATATAACCCTAGTAACTCTGTACTTCATAAGCCTACTGCATCTTACATCAGGACACTCAGAAAGCTGCATAATCTCCTTTCATTTTATTGTCACTTTGTGCTCCAGCCATTTAAAAACCAACTTAAAATGTTTCATGAGAGTTAAGGTATATTGCTATGCCTTTTATTCTTTTTTATAACTTTTTAGTAATGTGTCCCATACGTTCAATTGTTATAGCTTCATAATGACATTTAAGAGGGTTTGGACCAATACCTTTGCATATTAAATTTGCAGTTTACACATAAAATAAGTGCTTATCTGTTTGATTTGTAAAGAGAAAATTGAGCAAGTTACTCCTATGTATAGACCAATCATCAGACTCTAAGAGACTTGGCAGATAATTTAGTTTATGTCTTTGCCTATGAGCAGATTTCTATGTAAAACAACATCCTATATGTTGAATAGTCAAAGACGTGAGGGCTATTTACCTCTCCGGTAGCACATTTTCATGGCAACTATGTGTTCTTTCTCAAAGTCCTTCATTATATTAACTTTCTGCCTACAGTTTCAACGACTTTTACCATTAGTAATAAAAGAGGCCAAGATTCATTGCTCTGTCCTTGTGCTTTGAAACCGCCATATATCAGAAGAACAATGGTAAGAACCTATCAAGCATTTCTCCCCCCATCTAAATGATACCTGTCTATTTTCTTTTCTTATGTTATCTACTTTTACATCATATTTTTTCAAAGTATCTTTCAAAGAAAAAGAGGTACATGCAAATGGATCTAGTCAAAGAGACTTAACCTCATGACTTTGCTGGTAGACTTCACAAGATCCTTGATTTGTGCATTTCTGCTAGGAGCTCTAAGTGGGGCATTGGAACAAGCACAATACTTTCTGCTACTAGAAAAACAACTCTCCCAAGTCATTCTCTTCTATTCATGTTCACTGATAATTAATTCCCAGCATTCTCCATTCTCTTTTATAGTTTATTTGCTAAGATCAGGTTGATTACCTCTTAGCCACTACTACAGAGATGAGTCTTGTGTCTTCTTGTTCTCAGATTTGGACTTTTGCCATGAATCCAAGGTAACGTAAACAATGCTATTAAAAATCCTGTTATACTGTGTTAATACAATAACATAAAAGATATAGATGTTTACCAGCAATATTAATATTCATCTTTAAAGTATAAAAACATGAGAATAATCAATCCTTTACTCAATAATTCATTGTTGATTTATTTAACATCTATTCAGTATTATACACATTTAAAGCTCCTTGAAAAGCTTTGTGAAAGACAGAGATGTAGCTCATGTACTTGCTTCTAAGTATTTACTACTGCTTTATTTCAAAACTAGTTTATAGTCAAAACTAAATTACACACACACACATACATGAATTATCAGACCTTGTCTAATATTAAATTACTTAAATCATATCACTTATGTTACTGTAAAGTAAAACCTTTATAGTTTTCTGAAGGACATAAGAGACTGTTGCAAAAAACATTGAAAAGGAAAGTTGAGGAGGTAGACCTCAGACTGGGATTGGGCTGTCATACTCTTATTAGCATATTGCCTACAAAAAACTATTATGATAGTTATATTTTTGTATTTTTCTGAGGTTCTAATCTGATACCCAAGAAGTAATATAACAGAGGATGGCTTCTATTGTAAAAATGTCTTTTAAAAAAAAATAACCCAAACCCATCGAGTTGATTCCAACTCATAGTGGCCCTATAGGACAGAGTAGAACTGCCCCATAGAGCTTCCACAGAATGCCTGGTGGATTTGAACTGCTGACCTTTTGGTTAGCAGCTGTAGCACTTAACCACTACACCACCAGGGTTTCCAAAAATGTCTATAATGACTGTTTAACATGCAATATGATTACTATCACTGCCAATACTATTAACTTTGCACACTGACTCTGGTCTGTGAAATTGATATGTATCTAAAGAAGTGCAGATAAATCTTTACTTAGTAGAAAATACATAGTTGTTGAGTGAAATTTCTCTTCTTTATTTCTAGCCTACTGTAAATCATGGTAATATTTAATAATACAATATATGAGAGAGAGAGAAATTAAAATAATATTTTTGCCTGGTGGTATTAAATAAATAGATCAAAGATAATTGCATTAGGGACTGGAGCATCAGAAATTTGGTATTTGGCCTTGGTGTAATCCAGTTTGAGATATCCAAAAGCCTGCTATCGAAATCCGTTTCTCTGCTTGTCTATATTGGAGTGTGTTTTTTCCTCTCAGACATCTATTTGATCAAGCGACATGTTCACAGTTGTGAAGGCATGTTAAAGGCATGAATAGTAGGTCAACATATATTGCCTAGTGTATACATGTGCCAAACACATGAAATTTGAACATATGAATAAATGTGTAATTTATTTGGGTATGGCTAATTATTTCCAGAAAAGGATTCAAAAGGCAATGAAGATTAAGTACTTATATACCAATCTGGAGATTAAAAAAAAAGAACATGACTTGTCAATGTATATATTCAATAAACTAACATTTAACTACATGTCTGTATTAAAGGGAAACCCTGGTGGCATAGTGGTTAAGTGCTACCGCTGCTAAGCAAAAGGTCAACAGTTCGAATCCACCAGGTGCATCTTGGAAACTCTACGGGGCAGTTCTACTCTGCTGTCCTATAAGGTCTCTTTGAGTCAGAATCAACTCTATGGCAACGGGTTTGGTTTTTGTTTTGATTTTATGTATTTAAGTAGCATCTAAAACAGTTATGTCTTTATTTAAACTGAGAAACAGCATTAAAAAGTGCCCTGTCCATTTAATACACAGATATTCTTCACTTTACAATGTAATTGCCTAGTTTTAAATGTGAATATTCCTTTTGTTTTCCACTATAAAACACAAATTTTCCTCTCAGTTTGTGCCTGTCACCTACCCACCCTGTGGGCAGTTATTGTAATCTTTTGTTTTTAACATAAAGAAGTGCTTTTATTCGATAATAGATGGTGAGTACATTGCATTGTCCCTTGAACTACACATTTTTCTCCTTAGTATTTGTAAGCAATTCTTTATCTCTGAAACTTTTATTATTTCTTTTGTACTTAATTCTTTACTTGCACCTTTTTTCCCCATGCTTGAGGAGTTTGAAGCTAATAAAATTTTCTTTACCATCAGTGGTTCAAGCCATGAACTTATAATTCCAAACAGGATTGAAACTGGAGTTTCATATGTTTTTATATATGCTGTTATTTCAATCAGTAAGTTATACAGTCTGAAAATATGCAATTTTTTTTTTTTCCAATTCTTTAGGTAAGAAATGATCTATGTAGTTGTTAGGTGCCATCAAGTCGGTTCCAACTCCTAGCAACCCTAAGTACAATAGGGTGAAACACAGCACCATCCTCACAATTGTTGCTACGTTTGAGCCCATTGTTGCAGCCACTGTGTCAATCCATTTCGTTAAGGGGCTTCCTCTCTTTTGCTGACCCTCTACCTCACCAGGAAACCCTGGTGGTGTAGTGGTTAAGTGCTACGGCTGCTAACTAAAATGTCGGGAGTTTGAATCCACCAGGTGTTCCTTGGAAACCCTATAGGGTCGCTATGAGTCAGAATTGACGACAACCAGTTTGGTTTTTGGTTTTGGCTACCTCACCAAGCATAATGCCCTTCTCCTGGGACTGATCCCTCATGATAACAAGTCCAAAATACACAAGATGAAGTCTCACCATCCTTGTTTCCAAGGAGAGCTGTAGCTGTATTTCTTCCAAGTCAGACTTGTTTGTTCTTCTGGCAGTACATGGTATGTTCAATATTCTTCACCAACACCATAATTCGAAGGCATCTATTCTTCTTTGGTCTTCCTTATTCCTTTCTCAGCTTTCACATGCATATGAGGTGATCGAAAATACCATGGCTTGGGTCAGGGTATGTTAGTCCTCAAAGTGATATCTTTGCTTTTTAACACTTTAAAGATCTTATGCATATGTTGTTATTTCAGTCAGTAAATTATACATGGTATAACACAGTCTGAAAATATGTAACTTCTTTCAGTTCTTTGGTAAGAAATGATTTGTACTGATTAAATTTTAATAATTCTTGTATTAAAATTAAGCTTTTCTACACTTACATCAGCTACCATTATTCTAATTTATAATACACTTTAAGAAATGTCATAGGAAAACCAAATTGGAACATTTATTCTAAATGCAGTTCTTTGACAGGTCATCCTACTTTCTGGCCATCCCTACTCCTTGTTTTTCTAGTAACTACCAAGGAAATCTGAAGATGTGAAGCTTGTCATTTTTCCCATCACCTGCTGTGATAAACCCATGCTTCATATTTGTACCTCAATTCTTCTGTGAAGTTAGTGATGATGGTACAGTGAGAAAAATAAAGTACTATTGAAAATTTTATTTAAATTGTTCTTGCAGGAAGAAAATGCTATTTTCAAAACACTCAATTGATTTGACTGATTAGCTCTAGTTAAAATAATATGCTCTTTTGTAATAGCTATAAAATTATCTTATTTGAACATTAGAGCATAAAATAAACTGTAAGAATAACATTATTCAGAACCAACAAAAGGAAGTTACTATTTTTATAATTTTCAGGCAGTGATTAAATCCAAGGTCAAGATAGTATTAGAAAAAACTCATTTAATATTTTTAAGAAGGATTTTAAAAGAAATAAATATTCTGCAACTTTATTGAAAGAAGAAAATGTGGTATCTTCTAGCAAGAGTTTAAATAAGGACAAACAAGATGTAAAAATGGACTTTTGTATTTATTGTTTATTGTCTTTGAAAGGCAAGGATAATTTTATTAAATCTATTGAAGAATAGATGGGAAATGTTTAGTAACTAAAAATGTACCGAACACTGGGTAACAAGATTTATGTAACTTATTATTCTTCACAAAACATTATGAAATAGATATTATAACCATCGTTATATGCATGAGGGAAAAGAAGAGTTGATATATAGTTCCCAAAGACACACATCTATTAAGCAGAAGTCTTTATATTTAAAACTATGTATATCTCACTCTGAAATTCATTTAATTTCTACCACATGGCAAATTTAAATGCAAAGAAAACAAAGATGCCAATGATTTGCTGTTTTTACTTGCCACCATGCCAGCTCCAACACAAGACAACCTTAGGTAAAACAGAAGGAAAGTTTCCTGGTCCTACACCATCTTTGCTATTGTTAGTATGCTAGAGTCCATTGCTGCAGCCGCTGTGTATTTTGAGTGCCTTCCACTGCAAGAAGTTCATCTTCCAGCACTATATCAGACAATATAATCTGTTGTGATTTATAGGATTTTCATTGGCTAATTTTCATAAGTAGATTGCCAGGCCTTTTCCTAGTCTATCTTAATTTGGAAGCTCTGTGGAAACCTGTTCATCATGGATGAATCTGTTGATATTTGAAACACCCGTGGCGTAGCTTCCAGCATTGTAGAAACAGGGAAACCACAAAGGTACCACAAACTGACAGACCAGTGGTGAGTCAATGATTTATGTTATATCAATTTTTTTTTCTATTGATTCTATTCTGACTCATGGCAACCCCATGTGTGTCAGAGTTGAACCAAGTTCCATACGGTTTTCAATGGTTAATTTTTCAGAAGTAGATCACCAAGCCTTTTTCCCAAGACACCTCTGGGTAGACTCGAACCTCTAACCTTTCAGCTAGCAACCTATCATATTAACCATATGCACCGCCCAGGTACTATATTGAACATACAAGTGCTTAAAATATGCTTAATGATTCAATGGATACATTTATTTTAATATGCAAAAGTACTCATTAAGCATATATGAGAAGGTCAATTTTAGATGCAGAGGATAATTTCACTGACAAAGTCCGAACACTGGGAATATAGAGCATGACAATGTCCATGAAAAATGTATGATCTGGAGATATAGGCCACGAGAAAATGTAGGCTCCCATTGAGCTTAGATGGAAACAAGCTTTTTTTGTGACCTACTAGAATGAATTAGACAAACAAAAATTTTATTTGCACCAATTTTGATATTAAATAAGTGTTCTTTGATATATATATATTGTTTATCAGGGAGGGACAACCTGATCCATTTTGGTGATCATAAACCATACAAGAAAAGTTCTTAATGCAAATCTGAGGTGATACGGATGAGAGATTCTATATTCTGGTGGAAAAAAAAAATATTGCTCCTAATTCCTCACTTTCTGCAAGTAATATTGTCATTCTTGGTCTTGTTGTGTCCTCTTGATGGCCAAAGTATCCATCCCTACCATCTGACTTTGAGCTTTGTGTGTGCCTTGCTTTAACTGGTGGAATGCTGATGGGCATGACTTTAGTTGAGGCTTGAAAGGTATGAATCTGGGCTTTCCCTCTTGTGCTTCGATGATGATCTGCTCAAAGAAGAACACTCCCCGGCGACTCTAGGTCCTAGAATGGGGCACATGGGATGTATTACATGCTCCAGGTAAATGCTGTTCCAAAAATAATGGGAGGAACAAGGAGCAAACTCCAAACCAACCTATAGTTTGAGGCCTATTCCATCCAAGTTGCAACAGCCACATAGAACACTGGGCATGAGATTAAATAATTACTGTTTGAAGCCATTAAGTTTTGGAGATAATCAAACAGAATTATTGTGGCTGGAACTTACTAATACAACTCTTAATACTGCCTTTGTTTGCTATGACGTAGCAGTTTTTGGGGGGACCTACAACAGTTGAAGTGTGATTCATTGCATGTATCAAAGGCTCCTGCTGCTTCTATTTCCTAACCTCTGCCTAGTAATTCTCACTTAGTTTCATACTTTCAAGTATGGTTTTATTAAAGTGATCCCTAGGTCTTATGTCTCTACTTTTTATCTCTATCCGGGGATCTTTTTTTTTTCCTGCCTGATTTTCCATTAGTTCCTTTATTCCTAAAACGTTTACTCTCATGTTATTTTTGAGTTGCTGTTAATGATAATTCCATTCTCCTTATCATAAGAAGATTTCAACCAAATATTGATCTTTGATTATATGGTTGAAATAAAAAATGTGTATTCCTGCAGAATTTGTCGGTAGAAATTTTATCCTTTTAATCTATCTTTATCTTTCCTGTTCCTATTGCATTACCTTGAACCCTCATTACCTCTCACTTAATGGGGCAGTTCTACTCTGTCACATAGGGTGGCTATGAGTCGAAATCGACAACACCTGAAAACAACAGCAACGAAGTATTGCTACAGCTTTCTCTTGCATTGTCCAGTAGCATGAACCATCTTGCATTCTCTTGACAGATCAACCATCCCGAAATTTTATGACTTTCTAGAAAGAGACTTATTATCAATGTCTTTTGATAGTTTTTCAAACTATCAAGTACACAAATCATATCTACAGTCAGGAAAAGCCTTACTTTTTAATAAACATGTCTATAAATGATCTTATGTTAAACTGCATTAATTTTGATTACTGGAATACATTTTCTGATTGCTTTTCAACCTTGTTGCTGCTATTTCCTAGGTTTATAATGACCCTTCACGCACTTCCATATCTTAAATTCTTCCCCTTTTTAAAAGCTATATCACACATTCTTCATTCTGTTGTTCCTTCTAATAGAGAAATCTAACTACCCTTTGCTTAAGTGATGCCTCCTGACTTGGAACTGCCATAGCATTCAAGGTATCCAGTCATATATTACAATTAATTAATTACCTTGTACCTTTTTTTTTTTTAACAAGGGCAGAGATATTATCTTACAGTTGAACATACACTAAACCACCTACATTTTTTTATCATTGTCAATTGAAAGACACAGTCACAGGATGTAATAGAAAACTAATACTTTCAGCTCAAAGAAGGAAAAGAGAGTTGCCCAGGAGTTCTAGAAAAAGTAGAATGTTTCTAGAGCTGATCCTCAAGGTAACAAGAGCTACCATATTAGGGAGCAGGTAAGGATTCTTTGGCCTGAAAGAGAGATGACTACAGCTATAATTGTTTAATCTCCTCTTACACGAAGTGTTAAATTATAACCCTACTTTGATCCAGCAGTTAATTTACCCTCTCTCTTACTTTATTCTTTACTTCAACAATGACAGAAATGCAGGTAGTTGCCAATGCAACATGGCCAGAAAATTCTGGAGACAACTAAAAAAAAAACAAAAAAACAGTGCCTTCAACTACATTAGGTATTTATTGTACAGTAGAAACATATAGGCAGGATTAGCAGCAAAAAAATCCACAGGACCATAATTCAAATTGAAACTAATGAAGTATGGCCACCAAAAGAACTCTTCCCATGAAAAGATTGACTCTCTGAGGTGTATGTGTTTGTGCATATTGTGCAAGCTCAACATGAATTTACCTTTATAATCCCATTCAATTGGCATTTTAAAAATCATCCAGTCATTTGATAAATATAGTTTATTTATTTTTTGATATTCGAAGTCCTCTTACATAGATTTAGATGAGCCATTACAGTCTATGAGCTATAAAGGCTGAAATATACCATGCTTTTTTCAAGAATTTGACATATATAAATTGGTACTGATTTTATTGTTTTGCATTTATTGATGATTGAACTCTTATTTCCATCATATCCAAGAAAAGCTTATATTCAGAAGTAATTTTAACAGTGAAGTCCACTATTAAGATATCTTATTTAATATGTCATTGTCTCTGTAGTTAGTATTTAGAAAAAATACAATGTGTAATACACAGCCTTAATGACCTGGCAATTTAATTAAACAAATAGATTTCAATTAAATTGATATTAATATGGCACTTGACTACCACATACACATCATGATAATTACGTACAAAATGGGAAGTAATTTCCATTTTTGAATGCTATTCCTTCTTATTTTATAAAGAATATATTAGCTTTTATGCTTTCTCCTTTCTTGTGAGCTATTAGACTATACTAAAACAAAGCAGAAATAGCCTGACAACAGGAAAACAATTCTACAATGCAAGGATATGCCAATTTTTCACCTTCCGAATTTAATTTCATGAACCCTCAATATCATATTGCTCTCAGTGTGACTTTAGGTGCTTGTGAGGAGCCAATAAAAATGTTAAAATATATTGTAAGCCATTGAGTCTGGGACCCTAATCTGATTATACTGTCTACAGATCTTTAAAAGTTAGTATGAAAGACACCCAAATCCAATAAAATCCAATCTGAGTTATCCAAATCCATTAAGAAACGTAATGGCCATGTGTTGTGAGCTAAGGCGAATTTAGTAATCTAATTTTGCTTTTGAAATGAGCTAGTTTAGTGCTATCTTTAAAGACATCTCTTTAGATATTAACTAAGAAAGCTACTATAATAAACATCATTACATTAAAAGGCTACTGAAGCAAGATTACTAAATGTCTCATTTTTAGTTTAGAAAGAGACTGTTGTAAAGATACAGAAGGCCGCCCTCAGTGGAAAGGTCAAGTCTAAGAGCAGTGTACAATTAGCAGAGAAATTGACTGTATGGCTGGCATGAGCCCATAAATAGAAGAACGCAAAAGGAAAATAATAAAGGAATGCAACAATTTTCATAAATAGCCACAAAAAAATAAAATAAACTTGTTGCTGTAGAGTCAATTCCAACTCATAGCGACCCTACTGGACAGTATAACTGCCACATAGGAGTTTCCAGAGTGCCTGGTGGGTTCAAACTCCCATAAAGTATAATATTAATTTAAATTGCATGAATAAGATTTTGGGTTTTTAAGCTACTTTTTAATTAATTTTTCTTTTTTTATATATTGCCTCTAATAACAGAATAACTTTGGCTTTTTAGTACAGAAAATACATCTGCCTTGGGGAGCTTTTACAGATAACAATGCACAGTACTGATCCTTCCAATGTAATGCTTTTAATTTTTGTCTCACTGTCACAAGAGATTTTTTTAAATAATTTATTTTATTTTTGTTGCTCTTGTTGAGAATATACACAGTAGAACAAGTACCAATTCAACAATTTCTACATGACAATTCAGCAACATTGACTATATTCTTCAGATTGTGCAACCATTCTTATTCTCCTTTTTCAAATTATTCCTCCCACATTAACATAAACTAATTGTCCCCGAAGTTTCCTATCTAATTTTTCAAGTTTCTGTTATTTGATACCATATGATTCCATATAGATAGATCTTAAAACAGCTCAATTTTCTAGGCGAACATTCTTTACTGCTTAAGCTAAACTGTTGTTCGGTTTTGAGAAGACTTCAAGGGATATTTTGGGTTTAATCTTTAAAGGTTTTCTCAGTGCAATAGTTTCAGGGGTTCATCCAGCATTTATGGCACCAAAAAAAATCTGCATTCTATGAGAATTTTAAATTCTGTTCTGTATTTCCCCCCTTTCAATCAGGATTCTCCTATGAATCTTTGATCAAAATATTCACTGATGGCAGATGGGTGGTGATCCAGTTTTCTGGTCTCACAGCAAAGAGAGCAGTTGTTCATGGAGGCAGTTAGCAACACATTCCATTCCTTCCTCTGTTCCTGGCTCTCCTAAAATACATTTTTTCAGCATAAAATAATCCCACACCGTGCCTGATATTAGCAAGACAATATCTAAAGTGCTGTCTTGGATCTGCTGCCATGATGCTGATCATTCATTTCCATTCAAGGAATCATCTAGAAATTTGTGTTAAGCACTACGATGATAGCACTATGTTAGGCATTGGAGCAACATACCACCTTTAAGATCCAGTAGCTTATATTTTTTTACTGGATGATACGAACATATTAACATGATCACAAACTTTAATATCATAAGAGCTATAGTTAGCAAAGTGTATATTTGGAAACATATTACATACATATAATAAAACTTTTTTTTCTTTTTTTTAAATTTTTATTGTGCTTTAAGTGAAAGTGTACAAATCAAATCAGTCTCTCACACAAAAACTTATATACATCTTGCTACATACTCCCAATTGCTCTCCCCCTAATGAGACAGCCTGCTCCCTCCCTCTACTCTCTCTTTTCATGTCCATTTCACCAGCTTCTAACCCCCTCTACCCTCTCATCTTACCTCCAGGGAGGAGATGCCAACGTAGTCTCAAGTGTCTACCTGATCCAAGCAGTTCACTCCTCACCAGCATCCCTCTCCAACCCATTGTCCAGTCCAATCCCTGTCTGAAGAGTTGGCTTTGGGAACAGTTCCTGTCCTGGGCCAACAGAAGGTCTGGGGCATGACCACCAGGGTCCTTCCAGTCACAGTCAGACCATTAAGTCTGGTCTTTTTCAGAGAATTTGGGGTCTGCATCCCATTGCTCTCCTTCTCCCTCAGGGGTTCTTTGTTGTATTCCCTGTCAGGTCAATCATCGGTTGTAACCAGGCACCATCTAGTTCTTCAGGTCTCAGGCTGATGTGGTCTCTGGTTTATGTTGCCCTTTCTGTCTCTTGGGTTCTTAATCACCTTGTGTCCTTGGTGTTCTTCATTCTCTTTGGTTCGGGTGGGTCGAGACCAATTGATGCATTTTCGGTGGCCACTTGCTAGCGTTTAAGATCTCAGAAATCCCTCTCCAAAGTGGGATGCAGAATGTTTCTCAATAGGCTTTATTATGCCAATTGACTTAGATGTCCCCTGAAACCATGATCCGCAAACCCCTGCCCGTGCTACCCTGGCCTTCGAAGCAGTTTTTTCAGGAAACTTCTTTGCTTTTGGTTTAGTGCAGTTGTGCTAACCTTGAATGTATTGTGTGTTGTCTTTCCTGTCACCTAAAGTAGTTCTTATCTACTAACTAATTAGTGAATACCCATCTCCCACCCTTACTCTATCGCTCCTCTCACAACCATCAAAGAATATTTTCTTCTCTGTTTAAACTATTTCTTAAGTTCTTATAATAACGGTCTTATACAATATTTGTCCTTTTGCAGCTAACTAATTTCACTCAGCATAATGCCTTCCAGATTCCTCCGTGTTATGTAATGTTTCACAGATTTATCGCTGTTCTTTATGGATGCGTATTATTCCATTGTGTGAATATACCATGATTTATTTATCCATTCATCCCTTGATGGGCACCTTGGTTGCTTCCATCTTTTAGCTATTGTAAACAGTGCTGCAATGAACATGGGTGTGCATGTATCTGTTCGTGTAAAGGCTCTTATTTCTCTAGGATATATTCCAAGGAGTGGGATTGCTGGATCATATGGTAGTTCTATTTATACCTTGTCAAGGAAGCTCCAAATCGATTTCCAAAGTGGTTGTACCATTTTACATTCCCACCAGCAGTGTATAAGTGTTCCAATCTCTCCACAGCCTCTCCAACATTTAATAGTTTGTGTTTTTTTGGATTAATGCCAGCCTTGTTGGAATGAAATGGAGTCTCATTGTAGTTTTGATCTGCATTTCTCTAATGGCTAATGATCGTGAGCATTTCCTCATGTATCTGTTAGCTACCTGAATGTCTTCTTTAGTGATGTGTCTATTCTTTGCTCATTATCTCCATCATTAAAACAAAAGGCCTTGACCTCACAGCTCCTTCTGGGCAAATAAAGTTTCTTCTCATAAGGTGAGAGACTGGGGAGGGATGGTGGACAGGAGAAATAAGAAGAAGGGAGGTTGTCAAAACGACAATGGCAAGCCAGCCACATGCCCCTTTTCTTAATTATTTAAAACTGGAAGCAAGTTTAGAAATCATTTTATAGGAATATAAAATAACGCACTTTTTTATTTAGTCTGAGTCATAAATACCTCTTATTTTTATCTTATACTAGAAAAAGGGAATATGTATAGTTTTCTTTTTCTTATTTTCAAAGAAATATAGGTGATTATTTCTGGATGAAGAAAATTACTCTGAAAAAGATATTGCTGTTTTACTACACCCACCCAACACCCATCTGTCAATATGTTGTACTATGGGGGTCTGCACGTTGCTATGATGCTGGAAGCTATGCCACGAGTATTTCTAATCTAGCAGGGTCACTCATGGTAGACAGATTTTAGCAAACCCTTCAGCCTAAGACAGACTAGGAAGAAAGGCCCAGTGATTACTTCTTAAAATTAGCTAATGAAAGCCCGATGGATTATAACAAAAATTTCTTCAATATAGTGTTAGAAGATGAGTCCACCAGGTTCGAAGTCACTTGAAATACACAGTGGCCAAAACAACAGACTCAAGCATACCAACTCTCATAAAGATGGCACGGGACAGAGCAACATTTTGTTCTGTTGTACAAAACATGTAAATTATTCTACATGTTTTGGTTTTGAGGATGCAAGGGCAAGAAATGACATCACATGACATGCTTTTTCATTTTTAAACATGTACTTTTGTACTAAGTAAATCAAATAGCTCACACATTTTCTTGTCCTTCCTGTCTATATGAAAACTCTCCATGTTTCCTCCCCTTGAATTACTTTCAATATATTTACAGGCTTGAAAAATTTTATTTCTCAGAGCTATTCCTTAGATATAAGTTCTTCCAAACAACTCCCAAACCACATTCCATTTCTAGAATTCTATCATCTGCTGGTCTCCAATGTGCTTCTGGTAGACTCTGTCCTTAGCATTGTTTTCTAGTTCTCTAATTCTTTGAATTGATAAAGCGTATGAGAAAATGCTGTATTCAGCATGTACTTCAACAACAACACCCCTACAGAATTATAATCATGGGAACAATTTTCTCTAGAATGGGCTGTGCTGCTAACTTGTTTTCTGATGTCACTATTGCTGAACGCAGGGACCATTTTCTTTTACTTACATGATTGGATAAATAAATAAATGTTGGGGAATAAATAAACACCCCATTCAGGGGAATTCCAAATAATTCATGTGGGTACCCTGTACTTCAAGAAGATAAAACTTAAACTTATATCTTCTTAGTTTGACAACTCCAGAAAAACAAATTTTCTCTTCATTGTTCATATAACAGGAGAAACCAGATAAGCCTTTCTTAACTCACACGCCTAACTCTGAATCAGATCCCATTTTAAACTAGAAGTCTTAGCCATGATCTTGAGGCAAACTATATGACAATTTAAAATCATAATTTTACTAATTCTGCTTATCACATACAATTTTATGCACCTATTTTATTTATATCACTACTCAAATGTTATATATTCATTTACAAATGAACAAAAGAACTAACAAATTATCTGTGATTACAGATTATACAATCAGGTTTCTATTAATTACACCTTATTTCTTTCACTTCAAAAGCAACTTAATTTTAGTCACAAACCACTTTTCACTCCATTTTAATTGACAGTGTTATTTTCTTTCAGTTAAATTGCAGTCACAAAGCACCTCAGGCAAAAGTCTAAATAATGTGTGTTAACATGATTATAGGTGCCCATAATCTTTTGATGATGACTTTCATTATCTTCTTTATTTCCAATCATGAGAAAGATGAGCAGAGTACCTTTGTGATATACTCAACATAAAGAAGCCTTGGTGGGGCATTGGACATATAGAATATCCCCTCCCTGTCTTTTGTCTTCGTGCATTCTCTTTCTTTTCCCTTCTCTCAAGAGGGATGCAACACGGCAAATATTGCAAGTGTGCGTATCAGGACAATGGGAATAAAAGAATATTTCTCCAGAAGGCAAATATATCAAAATATAAGTGAGCTAAATTGATTGATAGGCAATTCATTAAAGAAAATACTAATATCCAGCAAATATAAGGAAATATTTTTAACGACACAACTACTGAATCTTATGTCTTCACAATAAGTGAGGGTGTTTTTTTTTGTTTTGTTTTTTAAGTAACAATAATAAGTTCATTAAGTTTGTGGTAAAACTAACACCTTCATTCATGGTTGGAGGAATGCTATTTTTGTATAAACTCTCTTGATATAAAATCTAAAATATGTATGAAAGGAGTTAAAAGTGATCATATTCTTTCACTCAGTCTTCTTTTTTCAAAAAGTTTATCAAGAAGAATTCGTGAAAGTATGCAAAATTTTCTTGAATAATATATAAATATACGCATACACACATATGTGTATTCAAAAACAGGGAAAAATTAGATGACATGCTATATAAAAGTTAACCCAATTAAAATGCATCCATAACATAGGATGGTATGTGGCCATTTAAAATATGTTTTCTGACATTAATAATAGGAGAAAATATCATGGTTAAATGTAATTATTCTCTTCAAGTTATAAATCTCAACATATGATCATAATTAAAAGGCAAGGGTTCACATATTAAAAAAAAAAAAGGAAGAAAATATATATACATGATATTACTCCCTTCCCTAAATGATGGGCTCCTGGATGTTTTTAATTTTTTTTTCATTTTAATTTCACAGATTAATTCGTTAAAGATTGACATTAATGTACCTATAGAAACACAATAAGTGGCGGGATGTACTTAAGGTCGTATTTTGGCTCTCATGGATTTTTTCCATTTTCTTCGGCTTCAGCTTGAACTTGTACTTGAGCAATTGATTGTTCCACAGTCGGCCCCTGGCCTTCTTCTGACTGATGATTATTTAGCTTTTCCATCATCTTTTTCCACATATTTGGTCGATTTGATTCCTGTGTATTTCATCCAGTGAGGTCCACATGTATAGTCGCCATTTATATTGCCGAGAAAAAAAAAAAAAATTTGCAATGAGTAGCTCGTTGGTGTTGCAAAATTCTATCCTGCAGTCTCTGGTGTTGTTTTTATCATAAAGACCATATTTTGTAACTACTGATCCTTCTTTGTTTCCAGTATTCACATTCCAATCACCAGTAATTATCAATGTGTCTTGACTGCATGTTTGATCAATTTCAGATTGCAAAAATTGGTAAAAATCTTCAATTTCTTCCTCTTTAGCATTAATAGTTGGTGCATAAATTTGAATAACTGGTCTTCCTTGTAGGGGTTGGATATTATCCTATCCCTGACAGTGTTATACTTTAGGACAGGTCTTGAAATGTTCTTTTTGATGATGAATATGATGTCCTCCCTCTTCAATTTTTCCTTCCCAGCATAGTAGACCATATGATTTTCTAATTCAAAATTCAAAATTTTTATTTTTTAATGATGTCCTCCCTCTTCAATTTGTCCTTCCCAGCATAGTAGACCATATGATTGTCTGATTCAAAATGGCCAATACCAGTCCATTTCAGCTCACTATGCCTAGGATATCGATGTTTATGTATTCCATTTCATTTTTGATGATTTCCAATTTTCCTAGATTCATACCTACTACTTCCTATGGAGCCCTGGTGGTGTTCAACTGCTAACAAAAAGGTGGTTGGTTCAAATCCACCAGCTGCTCCTTGGAAACTCTATGGGGCAGTTATACTCTGTCTTAAAAGGCTGCTGTGAGTCAGAATTGATTCAATGCCAACAAGTTTTTTTTTCACTTCTTACATTCTGCTTTCCAGTTATTAATGCATGTTTACAGTTGTTTCTTCTCATTTTGCTCTGTGCCACCTCAGCAAATGAAGGTCCCAAAAGCTTGACTCTACCCACGTTATTAAGTTTGACTCTACTTTGAGAAGGCAGCTCTTTCCAGAAGTATTTTGAGTGCCTTCCAGTATGAGGAGATCAGCTTCTGGCACTATATCAGACAGTGTTTTGCTGCTTTCATAAGGTTTTCACTGGCCAACTCTTTCAGAAATAGATCTCCAGATCCTTTTTCCTAGTTTTTCTTAGTCTGGAAGCTTTAATGAAATCTGTGCACTACGGATGACCCCGCTGGCATTTAAAATATCAATGGCATGGCTTCCAGCATCACAACAATGAGCAAGACCCACAGTACAACAAATTGACACATGAATGGTGTCATTTCAAGAATAGACCATCACAAAAATAGATTTGATGCACTGAACACTCATGACTGAAAACTAAACAAGATGTGGGATGACATCAAGGACGTCATACATAAGGAAAGAAAAAAGGTATTAAAAAGACAGTAAAGAAAAAAATGGATGTCAGAAGAGACTTTGAAGCTTGCTCTTGAACATACAGTAGCTAAAGCAAATGGAAGGAATGATGAAGTAAAACAGTTGACCAGAAGATTTAAAAGGGGAGATTGAGAATACAAAGTAAAGTATTATAATGAAATGTGCAAAGACCTGGAATTAGAAAACCAAAAGAGAAGAACACCCTTGGCATTTCTCAAGCTGAAAGAACTGAAGAAAAAATTAAAGCCTCGAGTTGTAATTTTGAAAGGTTTTACACACAAACTATTGAATGACTCAGGAAGCATCAAAAGAATGTGAAAAGAATATTCAAAATCACTGTATCAAAAAGAATTGGCCAACATTCAACTATTTCAGGATGTAGCATAAGATCAAGAACTGATGGTATTGAAGGAAGAAGTCCAAGGTGACTGAAGGCATTGGTAATAAACAAGGTTCCAGGAATTGGCTGAATAGAAATTGAGATATTTCAACAAAGAGATGCATCTCTGTAGGTGCTCATTCATCTATGCCAAGACATTCGGGAGACAGCTACCTGGCTAACTGACTGGAAGGGATCTGTATTTGTGCCCATTCCAAAGAAAGGTGATCCAACTGAATGCAAAAATTATTGAACAATATCATTAATATCACACAAATGTAAAATGTTGCTGAAGATCATTCAAAGGCAGTTGCAGCAGTACATCAACAGGGAACTGCCAGAAATTCATGTTAAATTCAGAAGAGGATGTCGAAGGAAGGATATCATTGCTGATGTCAGATGGATCTTGGCTGAAAGTAGGAGAATACCAGAAAGATGTTTACCTATGTTTTATTGACTATGCAAAGGCATTCGACAGTGTGGATCATAACAAATTGTGAATAACATTGGGAAGAATGGGAATTCCAGAGCCCTTAATTGTGCTCATGCAGAACCTGTACAAAGAACAAGAGGCAGTCATTTGAACAGAATAAGGGGATTCTGTATGGTTTAAAATCAGTAAAGGTGTGCACACTTTGCTTGCTGAAAGTGAGGAAGACTTGAAGAACTTACTGATGAAGATTATATGCGATAGCCTTCAAACTAATTTGCTCGGTAAACTTTCACCTAAAGCACAATTATTAAAAAAAAAAAAAAAAGACTAAAGCCTTCGGTATGGATTATACCTCAACATAAGTAAAACAAAAAGCCTCAGAACTGGACAAATAAGCAATGTCAAGAGAAACAGAGAAAATATTCAAGTTGTCAAGGATTACTTTTTATTTGGATCAACAATCAACCCCCATGGAATCAGCAGATGAGAAATCAAGTGATGCATTTGCATTCAACGAATCTGCTGCAAAAGACCCCTTTAAAATGTAAAAATCAAAGATGTCACTTTGAAGAATAAAGTGTTCCTGACCCGAGCCATGATATCTTCAATTGCTTCATATGCATGCTGGACGATGAATAAGGAAGACCAAAGAAGAATTGACTGCTTTGAATTATGGTGTTGGTGAAGATTATTGAATGTACCGCGGACAACCAAAAGGATGAACATATCTGTGTTGAACAAATTACAGCCTGAATACTCCTTACAAGCAAGGATGGCAAGGCTTTGTTTCATGTTCTTTAAACATGTTATCAGGAAGGATCAGCCCTTGGAGAATGGCATCATTCTTGGTAAAGCAGAGTCAGCAAAATAGAGGAAGACCCTCAATGACATTGAGTCACACAATGCTTGCCAAAACGGGCTCAAAGAAAGCAATAATAGTGAGGATGGCGCAGGATGGGGCAGTGTTTCGTCCATGGTACTTAGAGTTGCCATGTGTCGGTCAGAACCAGTTCAATGGCACCTAACAATAACAACAAAGCAAAATATCTGATGAACAAGTAGGCATCCTATATATACTAGACATTATTTTGTTTCTGTTACACTAACCTCTAGAAAACTGTAATCGTTATTACCTGATCCTATTAATTTGATATTGAACTAGAAAATTAACTAGAATATGAGAACATATGTAGTAAATATTTGTTGTTGTGGTCTCTTTGGCATTCTTGACACACAGGACAGCTTTAATGTATTTAGGTAAATAAGGGGCTATTTGGAAATATCACAAAGTGGTTGTCAGGATTTTCAGACATAAAAATATATTTAAGTTACAAACAGAAGGGGATGTTTTATAACTGCATTTCTGGTCTTCACAAAAATTACTATTGATTGAACATCACACCTGCAGGGATTTTTTTGTAGTGCTTTGTTTTAGAGTGAGCATATGGTATACATTTATATTTTATTGATACCAACAGCTCAATTGAAATTACAGGTATCTTTTGAAACTACTACCACTTTCAGGAAATTAGCTTAAAACTTACCTGAACTGTGAATTGTTAATATTAGGGTTATCTTTAAAATTTTATAGCTACAACTTAATAACAGTGTGACGTATTTTCTTCTCCTTCATCTACATGGGCAAGCTTTTATTTACTATTAAAGACTTTCGTTTTACAATGTTATTGGGGGGAAAAAAGCATCAGCTGAAGATCTTGTCCATCAAGGGCAATATTTTTAGAAGAATACTATTTCTGATGTTACTTTGACAATTAGTAGTGCATGTTAGAAAAATAGAATTTTAGGTTAAATATGTCAGAGTAAAACTTTCTTTAATGCTTTTTTTTTCTCAAAACAAAATAGGTAAATAAACACAGACAGTGGGAAACAAAACCTCATTTTTGATGATACCAAGAAAAACCTCGATAAGTAGTATAAAAACTAAAGTAAGGCAGGAGGACAAAGATAAAGGACAAATGCTCAGCAGATCCTGAGCAAAGGCAGCAGTAAGTAGACAACTATAACCCCCACTAACCAGGTAGTTCTCCATGAAAAACAACAAAATATATATAGTTAAAAACAGGAATTCAAGAGTCAAGACCTCTTAATTCAAAGGAATATTGAGAAAAACATAAAAATGTGAGAAGAAAGAAAGAAAAGAAGGAAGGAAGGAAGAAAACTATGAAAGAAATTAAGGTCATATTAAAAAAAAAAAAATTAAGAAGACTGATAGTTATTCCTGAAAATGTAGTCTCAGACATGAATGACAAGCTTGGGCTTGTTGAACACATTAAAATGTATAAAGACAGGAATTTGAGAGAAAACAGTATACATGGAGACACAACAGATCCAAAATATACTAAATCAAGTTTCCTGAAGAGGAGAAGAATAAATATTTTAAAACTAGAAGTCAAAGGTAAATGTCAAGAAAATCATTACAGATTCATTTAAAATGAGTTATATTCTAGTAAGTTACAGAATTCAAAGATAAATACCCTTACTGGTATTTAGGCAAAAAGGCATCCCGGGGAGGGGGGCGGAATTAGCCTTCCTCAGAGTTCCTGGAAACTCTGGTGGTGTAGTGGTTAAGTATTAGGGCTGCTAACTAAGAGGTCAGCAGTTGAATCCACAGGGTGCTTCTTGGAAACTCTGTGGGGGCAGCTCTACTCTGTCCTGTAGGGTTGCTGAGTCGGAATCCACTCAAGGGGGCAATGGGTTTTTTTGTTTTTTTTTTTGGTTTTTCGGAGCCATTGGGTGCGGCAATTAACACACTTGGTGGCTAACCAAAAATTCAGAGGTTTGAGTCCACTCAGAGGCATCTTGGAAGAAAGGTCTGGTGATACACTTCCAAAAAGAAGCCATTGAAAACCCTATAGATGACAGCTCTACAGTGACATACATGGAGTTGCCAAAAGTCGGCATGGACTCCCAGGTAATTGCTTTTTTGTTTGTTTGTTTTTTTAAGATTTCTTCACAACAAACACAACTTTAGAACCATCTCTCCAAAATCTTAAAAGCAAGTAAGCATGACCTAAGAACAATATACTTAGTCAAATTGCTGTCCAAGAACATAGGCAAATTACACAGTTTCAAATATTGGCAAAATATCTCAGAATAATTTCCTATGAGCCATTTTAAGACCTTTTGGTTAGCAGCTGAACTCTTAACCACTGCGCCACCAGGGGTCCAAGAAAACAATTGTCTATAGTATTTCAGAAAAAAAAAGCACAGGATAAATGGAAAAGTATTGTAAAGATTAGTGGTGAATCCGCTTAAATGTAAAAAAAAAAAGTTATAAAACTGGGGTATTTAGGCTCCAAAACTGAATAGCGTAGCAACTATAAACCATGACAGTACTAACGTAATTATATGAGTGACAAAAATCTCCAGGTGGAAAATAAAACAAATAGGAAGGACTGTATACTTGTAGTTTTCTGCTTTTGCATAGTAGAGGATAATTAGCTCTTTTTTAAAGCTGATAAATCCAGTAATAGAATTATATAATTTGCAGGAACAAATTTAACCAATGAAATCATAATATCTTCACCCAAATTAGGGCTATAAGTGGAGGGAGAATAGGTGAGAATTAGAAGAGTACTATTTCTTTTACAGCAACAAATAAGAAGTAAAATCCTCTAAAGTTATAAAGTTTATAAGCATTCCAAATTACTTGAGGGAAACCTAAGATAAGCATATCCTATACAGCAGTTCTACTCTGTCCTGTAGGGTTGCTGTGGGTTGGAATCGACTGGATGGCAATGAGTTTTGTTTTTTTTTTTTTAAATAAGGTTATAAAGGGAAACACTACAGGAACTAAGCACAGTTTATAATCATTCCAAATTACTACATGAGGAACTTCTAGAAAGACACATATTCACATAAATAAAACATATGGCTAAAGACATATCACAAAGGCTATGAAAACACAAAGGTATAACATAAAATATGATGGTAAAATTAAGAAAATGAATTTTTTAACAATGAACATAAATGTGGTCATGTCACCTATCAAAAATTATTTTCAAATTGAACCAACAAACAGAATTGAAATACATGTGTTATATAAGAAATATCTAAAGCAAAATGACTTAGAAAGAGTGAAACTCAATAGTGAGTCAAGGCATGCCAAGTACATGTGGAAGAAAGAAGGAAGGCAAAAAAAAAAAGACAGGCAGGCAGGCAGGCAGGGATGAAATCAATAGCTGACAAAATTGGTTTTAGGATAAAAAAAATTAAACCGAATAAATTCAATTTATATTTAATAAGGTACACATTCCTCAGTGAAGGTATGTCGTGAAGATGTATATAGAGAACAGTAGAATATCACATTTATGAAGTAAAAACTATACAGAAGCGAGCAAACGTTGCCATTCTCATGGAAGGTGCAATCTATTGTCATTCTGTCTCTCTTTGTGTGGCTGTTCTTAATTGTTTTGCTTTGTTTTTAGTCCTACATCACGTGTATGGTAGGCTCTTACTATGTTAAAGGTTGCTGAAATAATTTAGAATATCTTTTTCTTTCTTAATACCTAGAGTTAAGGTTTTTTGTTTTGTTTTGTTTTTGTACCATGGTCAATGAACCAACTTTGGGAATCAAATAAATCATAAATTTTTGTTCTAAATGGGATTTTCTCCTTTTCTTAAGCAATGAGCAAGGAGAAAATACATGTGTTTATGATATCCAGAGTACTGTCCATATTATTAAGTGTTCTTGCAAATTTATACCAGATTAATAACTCATTAGGTAATGGAAGCCATTCCTGGTCTCGCAGTACACAAGAGAAGGAGAAATGACTTTCAATCAAAGGAAAATTTGCTTAAGAACTTTCATAATCTTCAGTGTAAGAAAGGGCAAAGAAACAAAAAGAAATTCGTATATTGTAAGTGAGGTTGTAAATTGGTATGAAGTTCTATTTTTGGATTATAATTTAATGATATTTTCTTTGCATTGCTTTGACTCAGAAATCCACTTTAAAATCATATATCACCAATGCATGTGCCCAAATGTGAATGATTTATTATTCTTGCAAGAAGAAATCCAATGCTCATCAGTTATATTCAATAATGATACAATAAAACATACCATTAAGGGACTAATAAAAAGATCGAGTTAGATCTACATATGCCCTTCTGAGGAGCCTTGGTGGGGCAGTGGTGGTACTAACCAAAAGGTCAGCAGTTCCAGTCCACTAGCTTCTCCTTGGAAACTCTATGGGGCAGTTCTACTCTATCCTATAGGACTGCTGTGAGTTTAAATAGACTCAAAGGCAACAGGTTATGCAGATTTAAAACAATCTCCAAGATATATTTAGTGAAAAAATGGTTCAGTAGAGCTTATAAAACGCCATCATTGTTAGGTAAATATTCAATATTTCTGGAAGGATGCATATGGAAGAAAGGTGAGCCACATCACCTCTGGGAGGGGCAACGGTGGATCTTGGGTGGGAAATGATTCACTTTCACAATATGTACTATTTGCATATGTACATATATGTATAATATTTATATTTCAATTAGGTTAAACAATATAAAAATGCAGTGAGTGTTTTGGAATTAACTCTGAAGTATACTAAGTGATTTTGTGGTAGCAATAATGTTTGAATATGAATTACACACTGATAATAAATTATTGACATATTAACATGGTGTGATAAAGGTTGTATTTATTTTAAGCCACTGCATGAGAATTCAGCCTAGAATCATCTACTGTTCCTAACATTGTAAAATGATTTTAAGTAGATTGATTTGGCAAGCTCTGATTATGCTTATTTTATTAAAGCTGATCATAATAAGCTTTCTGCGTCATTTCATACTAATTTAAAATTTAAGAAAGCTGCATATGTCTTTTTTTTCTATTTTTTACATCTGTTATCAAATTGAAGCAACTTATATAACATTTATTTCTGTAAGTTTTGAAGCTGGAAAAAAGCATTTACATTGTAACTCATATTTTATATCACCCGAGGCCACAAGTTGCTAACTAATTAAGAGTAATAATAATAATAATAAACATGAATAACTTTCTTACTCAGGGATCAGCTTTCTGGCCATGTAATTTCTCTCCAAAATTTTACTCTTTTATAAAAGGAATTAAAAATTTTGGACCACTGAAAATAATTGTAAGTTGATAGTAGCTTGCGTGTTGTGGTTGAGAGGTGTGTACTTTGTATACGGACTTAACTCTTAAAGGCAGGTAGGATGATGGCAGGAAACATGAGGATGATAACTGGACAAGGGATCAGGGATGGAAAATGTTGAAAGTAGTCACAGAGCCAGCTTACTGCAGACTTGTGGTGACGAATGTTTGTAATGCTGGCTAGGGCATCAAAGAAGCCATTTAGGTGACCTTGATTGCTTTGCTCTTAAGAATAACACAAAGTATAAAAGTATGTGGTGTATTTATAGCATAATTATTTTAAAAAACTTTTTTTTGCTGCAGAGATAAATATTATTTGTCTGTGGTATTTATTTATGAAACCCTTCCTAATTGGCTAACATAAAAAGACTACTACTGAAAATAGATATATTAGACCTCAAAGATACAGCTTAATTCCTGATAGATACAGAAGATGTGCTTAATAAAGACTCAAAATTTATACAATCAGAGCAAAACAAATAGAAACACTGAAATGATTTTAAAAACCATGCTTAATTTGGGAGGAGTACGAAGCAAGCAATGTAAGTAGGATTTAAGGATATTGCAAGAATTACACAAAGATATCCTTCTCAGTATATCTTTGCCCTCTAAATCACTGTATCATTCTGATCTTTTTTGATCACTCACCTCTCTTGTGTGTGAATTTCCTTTGTGATTCTTCTTCTTTCTGGAATTATCCCTTATCTCATTTCTATTTACTGACTCACATCTGAGAAATCTGTAGATCCTTTCCTTCAAAATAAGAATGAACCTGTTAGCACAACCATGCTCAAGTTTATATCTTTTCCCCATATTGTCCCTCCTTGAGTCAAGGGTGATGGCAGTGAAAAGTCTTCCTCTTTCTGCTACCTCTGCGATTTCAGCTTGCAATTCAAGGACCGCCTGAAAAAGACAAACAAGCCCAAAACAAAAACAAAGTATCTTGTAAAAATCAGCCTTTGAGCTACCTTAATAGGTCAGTATACCTCCTTGACCCTAGACATATATCCTCTCCCTGCTTTGTTCAGTGTTTTCTACATGCTCTGGAGTCTGACTTTTCTTTGTTTCCTTATTTTCAGAAAGAAGAGAGGAGATATATATACACATATATGTGTATGTATATAAATACATATGTATATAAATACATATATATATATATATATATATATATATATATATATATATAGGGAAACCCTGGTGGCATAGTGGTTAAGTGCTACGGCTGCTAACCAAAGTGTCGGCAGTTTGAATTTGCCAGGTGCTCCGTGGAAACTGTACGGGGCAGTTCTGCTCTGTCCTATAGGGTCGCTATGAGTTGGAGTCGACTCGACAGCACTGGGTTTGGTTATATATGTATATAATGAGTTAATCACAAAACTGGGAGGGGATATGAATATCCTAGACAATCAAATTAAAAGTTGAAAGTACAATGTAAAAGCTTACACAAATTATACAAGAATGATAGGAAAAATTTGCACCTAGAATGAAAAACTTACTTTATAAAATGATGATAGAGGAGATCTGACTCAGCCAGAAAATAACGAATAAGTATCTGATGCTACTTTATACATATAAAGCAATGTGTTGAGTTGTGTGTGTATGTATACGTAATAAAGCAGATAATTAGAATTAACCATAAAAATGAATATAGTAAAACTGAATTGTTCTTTGGAAATAAAGACTCTTAGAAATATGCTCACTGGTCAGCAATACTGGTCATCTCTGTACTCAAAAACATCACAAAAGAGATTTCTTTAAAATAAATTATTGACTCCAAAAGAACATACATGCCAATCACTAGCATTAATGGGACTGTTAGGAAGGTGAGTGGGTGCTATCCATAATTCAGAGTTGCTGCACTGCATTTCTGTAATCTATAATTTTTTTAATTTTCCTTTTCCTGAGTACTAGTAAACAGTTTTTCATGGGTTTATTGGCAATATATGTTCCTCTTCTTTGAAATCTGTTTATGTTCTTTGCTTTTTTTTCTGTTGTGATTTTTTTTTGTCTTCTTGCAGTTGATGGCTTTTCATTTTATTTTCTTTAAGTTGTATTATAATTTCAAAAGGTGTCTTTGATAAACAAAAATTCTTTTTCTTTTTTTTTGACATTGTAACTTTTTTTCTTTTTTAAATTTTTATTGTGCTTTAAGTGAAAGTCTACAAATCAAGTCAGTCTCTCATATAAAAATTTATATACACCTTGCTATACACCCCTAGTTGCTCTCCCCCTAGTGAGACATCCTACTCCCTCTCCACACCTTCTATTTCTGTGTCCATTCAGCCAGCTTCCGTGCAACTCTGCCTTCTCATCTCCCCTCTAGACAGGAGTTACCCACACAGTCTCATGTGTTTGCTTGATCCAAGAAGTTCACTCCTCACTAGTATCATTTTCTATCCTACAGTCCAGCCCAATGCCTGTTCGAAGAGTTGGCTTTGGGAATGGTTTCTGTCTTGGGCTAAGAGAAGGTCTGGGGACCATGACCCTTAAGTCTGGTCTTTTTATGAGAATTTGAGGTCTGCATCCCACTGCTCTCCTGCTCCCTCAGGGGTTCTCTCTTGTGTACCCTGTCAGGGCAGTCATCTAATTCTTCTGGTCTCAGACTGATATAGTCTCTGGTTTATATGTCCCTTTCTGTCTCTTGGGCTCACAGTTACCTTGTGTCTTTCATGTTCTTCATTCTCCTTTGCTCCAGGTGGGTTGAGATGAATCGGTGCGTCTTAGATGGCCACTGGCTAGCATTTAAAACCCCAGACACCACTCTCCAAAGTGGGATGCAGAATGTTTTCTTAATAGGTTTTATTAAGCCAAATGACTTAGATGTCTCCTGAAACCATGGTCCCCAAACCCCCACCCCTGCTATGCTGGCCTTCAAAGCATTCAGTTTATTCAGGAAACTTCTTTGCTTTTGGTTTAGTCCAGTTGTGCTGGCTTCACCTGTATTGTGAATAAACAAAAATTCTTAATGTGAATATGAGAAATCTGTCAATTACATACCCATTATTTTTTCAAAACAAAGTGAAAGATGTCTGACATTATCAAGTCTGGAAAATAAGTGGGTAATTGATGTCCATTTGGGAAAGACATTTGGAAATATATTGAAAATGTTAGCATTCCTTTACCCTAAGTCCCTTCATTTCCCTGAATACGCAAGAAAAACTCTTACACATTTATACCTGAAAAAAACCTGTTGTCTTTGAATTCTGACTCATGACTCTGTAGGACAGAGAAGAAGTGCCCCATAGGGTTTCCAAGGCTGTAATCTTTATGGGAGCAGATCCCCAGGTCTTTCTCCCAAGGAGCAGCTGGTGGGTTGAACCATGGACTTTCAGTGGCACAGCGCTTTAGCCATTGCGCAACCAGGACTTCTACACATATGTATACCAGGAAGTATATACCTGATTGCGTATAGCATCTCTGTTCCTAGTTAACAAAACATGTACTTCACACAAAGAAATAAGCATGTGAAAATTAATCGGCATGCAAAAGAGGAATGACTCTTAGGAACGTATTATTGAGTGAAAATCACAGGCACAATACCCTTTTAATATGTTATAAAGCAAAGATAACAATATGTTGTTTAGATATTCATGAACATGTAATGAAACTAAAAACAAGAAAAGGGCAAGGGAATGAAAAACCTGAAATTCAGGATTGTGGTTTTGTCTACTTGGAGGTAGGGGAATGAGATACAGAAAGGAGACATAGATTATAGGTAAGGCTCTAGTTCTTGGGATCTAGTTCATTTATATCTAGTATATTAACAAGTACAATAAAATAAGAGAAGACCACATGAACGAGTAATAACAGTGAATTGTAAAATCATGGATTATGATTAAGCTTATTTAATTGTATGTATTTGAAAATTATAAAAGTTGGTAGTTCAAACCCACCCAGAGGCTGTATGGAAGAGAGTCCTGGCAATCTGCTTCCATAAGGACTACAGCCAAGAAAACCCTAGGGAGCAGTTTAACTCCGTAAAAATGGGGTCACTATGAGCTGAAATTGACTTGACAGCAATGTTTTTTTGTTTTGTTTTGTTTAATAGAGACTACTGTATTTATCAAATTATGCCTGATGGACACATTATTAGAAATATTTTTAAAAATAAAATCACAATTGTGTATAACTGTTTAATTATCTATGACAATTTGGAGAAAAATCTGTTATATGTCCAACAATTGATATAGGGAAAAAAAATCACTCTGTAAGTAATTTCATTACAGAAGACAGGATACTTTACACATAGTCCAAAGTGGAAATGATTTTGTCTTAATGCCAAATGAGCCAGAAATAATCAAAAGGAAGTTTTAATTGTTTTTAGCAATATTTATCTCCATAAAGTAGAAGACAGTATTCTTAAATCCAGACTAATCACATAAAATTTTCCTAACAATCTATATTTGTAATATTCCTACTATGCACAAATACTCAAGGAATTCCTGAATCTAGTAATGTGTGCTTTCTTTAGTATTAACATTTCATCCTTAGATCAGAGAAATACTTGTTCTCCCTTCTATCTTGGTTTCCATTCTTTTAGAAACTAAATATTATTTGGGTAGACAGAAGCCCACCAACTAAGACAGATGACAAGGAAGCTTACAGTTTGCTCCAATTAGTAGTTCTTTTTTTTTTTATTAGAATAATCTTCTATAGTCAATGTGACTATAAATCTTTGCGTATTTAGTAAAACACAGAGGAAGTCAAAAGTCAATCAGGAAAAATCCAGTACTGCCATGGTTTGATGAAAGATAATAAACTCGTGTGAGACAGACCGGACCTTGTTAACTGGACCATATGACTGAAGCAGTCGCAAGTCTGTGATTTTTAAAGCATATCACATTCTTTATGTCTTTTCTGGGCTTTCATCCAATTCACTTAGGTAAATTCTATTGAGAGAATGGGCAACACAACAAAATTGATCACCGTGACTTAATGGGAATAATTTCGTGGATGTAACCTTTTCCAACAATGCTTGAGTAGCATACCTGATAAAAGGCCATTGAAAACAACACTCCACTTTCCATGTAAATGAAAGTGTTTCAAGAGGAGGGGGAATTATTCATTCCTGCCTATGTGAGTATCAGTTTCATAGTCAAGTATGTCCTAAGGACTTCTGTAACCACATGGAAGAGCATTTACTCCAGGCTGGATTTTTTCTTAAAGAAAGACAAATGATGTATTTTATAAGTACTCAATGCTCAATACATTTGAAGATATTATAGGTTTGGAATTTGTGTTTTCTGTTTTACATCGTTACATTTATTGTTGTACTCACTCTACCTTTATAATATGGTACGGCTCATAAGTTGAAAAAAAATTTTTAAGAGAAAACACCTCAGATGTGACCTTTTCTCAGTAAAAAGGATTCTAGGATTGCATACATTTATATGAAGACATAATTGTAAAAATTTATACTACTAATAGGTAATATATAAGGAAAAAAATTCCATGATAATTACTGATTTTTCAGTATTGCCATTGTTCAATTGTAATGCAACCCTGTTTCTATTTTCCTAAAATATAATTTTCCTAAAAAATAATCTTTCAATAACAACATTTCAGATTTAGAAATGTTCTTTAGATTTTTTTAAAGAAACAAACAAAAAAAGAAAACCTTCTGCCTTTTGATTTCTAGGCTCTCTGTGTTTTGCATGATATAGTAGCTTGGGAGAAAAATCAAAACCGATTATTCAGAGAAGAAAAGTATGCTACATTTTTAAATGTTAGACCTAATCTAAATATCTGTTGAAAAGACTGAGTAATTAGAAGGATAAATCTTTATTATCAATCCTGGAAGGATGTACACCTGGTAGAATTTTTCTGAGATAAAAGTATTTTGTTTTCAGAGTGAACTCACGAGGAACGCAGACACGTTTAGGAGGAGAAATGTGCTAAGCCTCCAATTGGACTCACAGAGACAGGAGGAGAAATCAACACAGAGAAGGACAAAACGCATTTTACAGCAATTATCTACAAAATGGTAGCAGCTGTTCGAGCTTTTGGATGACTGGGATTCTGAGAAGTCCAGATAGAAGCTTATGGTATAGTTCATCACAAAATGATTCAAAGCCATTATTGTGCATGTTATATCTTTATGTTATTATCAGTGAAAGTTAATAGCTACATAGATTTTCCTCTGGCATATCATGAATGTGTGAGGAGTATATGGTCCACAAACATTTAACTGGGTCAGAGATAGGTCATTCTGTAATTGTTCCAGGCAAAATAATTTTTCTCAATATGTAATTAAAATTCAGAATATAATTTACTTAAAAATGTTCTATAACATTTATGGATTATATCTACCTTCCATAGCATGAAAGTATATCGCAGTTGCCTATTTGGCCATAATGTTTTTTTTTTTTTTTAGTACAATTTGGTTAATAACCAAAGAAACCACCAAACTTTAAAAAGCTTTGTAGCATCTCTTTTCTAACAGAATTCTGCATTCAGAAAAAAATAAGATCTCCATTAGCACCTCCCACTTATTTGTGTGGGCCCATTATATTTTTAACACTTGTAAATTAAGTGTTAATGGCAAAATTTCAAAGCACTGGTTTTAATGAATGGGGGTGAGTTTTATACCAAAAAAAAAAAAAATGCTTAACCAATTTGTGTAGGAGAAAAAATATATAAAATTATACATTATTAAAGTAAAAAAATTATTAAAGGTATAGGGTAAATTCAAAAGTTAATATAAAATAAATTGATATGTGTAAAAGAATCTGATGTGAATAAGAATTTCAACATACTAATAGAATTTACCCCCACATGTCTGTCAGTTTGTTGTACTTTGGGGGGCTTCTGTGTCACTGTGATGCTGGAAGTTATGCCACCAGTATTCAGATACAAGCAGAGTCACCCATGGCAGAGACGTTTCAGCTGAGCTTCCAGACTAGGAAGAAGGACCCAGCAGTCTACTTCTGAAAAGATTTAGCTATTGAAAACCTTGTGAATAGCTGCCGAACATTGTCTGAGATAGTGCCGGAAGATAATCCCCCCAGGGTGGAAGGCACTCAAGATGACTGGGGGAAAGCTGCCTCCTCAAAGCTGAGTCAACCTTAATGACGTGGATGGAGTCAAGCTTTCAGAACCTACATTTGCTAATGTGGCAAGACTCAAAATGAGAAGAAACAGCTGCAAACATCCACTAATAATAGGAACTTAGAATGTATGAAGTGTGAATCTAGGAAAATTGGAAACCGTCGAAAATGAAATGGAATGCATAAATATCTATAGCCGAACAAATAATCTGAGAAGCTGGACTATATGAAGAAGAACAGTTCATCAGGGTTGGAGGAAGATTTATTAACAACCTGAGTTATGCAGATGACACAACCTGGCTTGCCGAAAGTGAAAAGGACTTAAAGCACTTACTGATGAAGATCAAAGACCATAGCCTTCGGTGTGGATTATACCTCAACATAAAAAAAAAAAAAAAAAAAAAAAAAATTTTTTTTTTTTTTAAAGAAAACAAAAATCCTCCTAACTGGACCAATAAGCAGCATGGTGATTAATGGAGAAAAGATTGAATTTGCCAAGGATTTAATTTTACTGGGATCCACAATTAACACCCATGGAAGCAGCAGTCAAGAAATCAAAAGAGGCATTGCATTGGGCAAATCTGCTGCAAAGGACTTCTTTAAAGTGTTGAAAAGCAAAGATGTCACCTTGAAGAATAAGGTGCGCCTGACCCAAGCCATGGTATTTTCAGTCGCATCATATGCATGTGAAAGCTGGACAATGAATAAAGAAGAACAAAGAAGAACTAAACTGTGGCATTGGGGAAGAATATTGATTATTCCATGGACTGCCAAAAGAACAAACAAATCTGTCTTAGAAGAAGTACAACCAGAATGCTCCTTAGAAGCAAGGATGGAGAGGCTGTGTCTCACATACTTTGGACATGTTGTCAGGTGGGATCAGTCCCTGGAAAAGGATCTCATACTTGGTAAAGTAGAGGGTCAGTGGAAACGAGGAAGGCCCTCAATGAAATGGATTGACACAGAAGCTACAACAATGGGCTCAAGCATAACGATGATTGTGAGTTCAGTACAGGACCAGGCCGTGTTTCGTTCTGTGGTACATAGGGTCACTATAGTTGGAATCGACTTGACGGCACCTAAAAACAACACCAACAATAGAATTTAAGTCCCCACAAATTGCCTAATTGACTAAAATTATTTAAGGTAACATCTTACGACTTAAAAAAGGAAATAAAAACTATTACATATCTATAGTATACATCATTTTTGTTTGTTTTCCTGTAGAGAAATTCTTTTCAGGTGAAATTGAAAAGTGGAAAGAAGTATTTTGCATAAGGAAATGGATCAAAATAGAATGATCCACTGCCTCTGGAAATATTTGCCATTATTATTTGAGAAGATCCAACTTCTTTATAATTGTATCTCTAAAGGGAAAAATAAATTTTTCTATGACTAAAAAGTATCATAAAAATGAATAATACTCAAAAAATGTCTCACAAAAAAATAGCATGTGTATGGTTCCTTAAATTGGGATGGGGGTTATGTAAGATATATGACAATAAGTTATTAGTAAAAATATAATAATGATTTACTTCTCATTGACAACTCACAGAATGTAGTGTTTCTAAATACTATCAAAACTATTAAATTTTTTTTAAAAATTTGGAGAAACATGTTGTGAGCTAAAAAGAAAATTGGCGTTTGAGTAAGAAGACTGCAGAGTTGGAGACAAAGTTCAATGTTTGACAAGTTAAGTGACTATAATGATTTTATTAGTCAATCTCTCCATGTTTCAGTTTCCTCGAGTATAAAATGGGAAAACAATAATGCCCATCCCATTAGTTGCTTAAAGGAAAAAGTAAAATAATTGAATCAAAGTTACTTGTTAAACTGTAGAGCACTTTTAGCATAACTACTTGCACACCAGAATCACAGAAGCAATTCAACTTCAATAAATTGAGTCACAGATATTCAGCTAGTGGGCAATTATATATATAGCTATTTTACCTAAAATGAAGGGTGTTGCTACAATCTGAAGTTTTGTGAAAATGTACAAGTCTCTTATAATATACACAGCATTTGTTAAATAGCCAGAACATTTGGATTTAGAATAAGAATTATAGAATTGAAGACATATTGGTATAAATATATATATGCATATACAAGTATAAACAGACAACACATGCACTCAAAACGTATTGCTGTCGAGTCAGTTTCAACCCATGGTGACCCAATTATATTCTACTCTAAAAATCCAACTCATAGGGACCCTGTAGGATAGAGTAGAACTGCCCCACAGGGTTTCTAAGGAGCAATTGGTGGATTCAAACTGCTGACCTTTTGGTTGGCCGCCAAGCTCTTAACCACTACACCACTTAGGCATGAAAACACTCACAAAATTTCTTGGGTTAAATGTTTGAGAGGGCTAAAACCAGAAGGCCAGCAGAGCCCTTCTTTCCAAGCCACTGGGCATATTGCTGTAAGAGAGGTGGTTGTGGAAATACACCATAGCTATAGATTCCAGGTTCCAATCTTGAGTCCTTTCTGCTTCTGTGTTCAAGTCTCATAGAGGTTGTTCTAGTGCTCTCTTGTGTAAGAAATCACTATAGGAACAAGAGCTCTGTTTCCTTTGTCAAACTTTAGAATTGTTCACTTCTAGAATGTCCTTCTATGCAGAAAATACGCAATAAACAATGTTCAAAACTTTTACTTGAAATAGTCAAACAGAATTTGAAATCAACTGAATGTGTTAAGGAAAAAAAAGAACTTTTACCATCTTTTCTAAATTTAATATTGCTGCCAAAAAAAGAAAATAATTGGTTTGTGTTTAATTACATGTTCTGCTAATATACAGATTCAAGTATTTACTTAACAGAAAGTAAGCATTTCATGCAATATTTACTTTTTAAAAGGATATTTTACGTATCATATGTACAAAATGACAGGTTTTTTATAAGAATAAAAATAGAATACAATAGCAATAAAAATCGTGACGCATATGTAAAAGCTTTATAATCAGTGAAACATAAGTTACTAACGCTAATATTTCTTCTATTTTCTTAACGCTAAGGACGCTAGTAAACTGTGTAAGAGTGCACAGGAATAAAAAGGTCTTTCCATTTCCTGAACTCAAACTCAAACTTGGAATTCGGCTTTGCCTTTCTAACTCTTGCCAGGGTGGTAGACAGAAGCTAGGTGAATAGAGGAACATTCATGGGAGAAAATGACAAGGTGATTCCAGCCCTGCAAAGTCAATTCTTTATAGGAACTCACTGGATTTAAGAGAAATTTACAGTCAACCAGGAGAAGAAATCTTTGGGCTATTGAGGAAAGTTTCACCCCTACCTGAGAACAACATTTTCCATTATTTTTCACTAAACTTTGGAATCCACCAGGCAAATGGACGGTTTAAATATGTGAAAATGCCTTCCTACTACTAGCCTTAGGAAATTCTGAAATGAATCAACTCAGTATGTTAATCCAATGTTCTACTATCTAAAAATTCAATCATTCTAATTCCCTTCTTAATTTTAGTTCATCTGGGGTTGTTCAACCTAGGTTCTCAGACATGAAAATGCAATGATCAATCCATCTTCTAATTAAAATAAGAGCTAGATTATTGAGCACTTTATATTCACCTTCACTATATTAAGTACTCGATCTTATTCAGTCCTGCCCTATAAAATGATTTTGGAGCAATTCTTGTGAACTGAGCTAAAACAATCTGGGTAAGTACAGGCTTTAAGTTATTTTTCGTTTTAACTGTAGTTAGTATCATGGGTTGAATTGTGTCCCCCAAAAATATGTGTCAACTTGGTTAGGCCATGATTTCTAATATTGTGTGGTTGTCCTCCATTTTTTGATTATAATTTTACTGATGTCACATCCCTGATCCAATGTAAAGGGAGTTTCCCTGGGGTGTGGCCTACACACCATTTATCTTACAAGAGATAAAAGGAAGGGGAAGTGAGCAGAGAGGGGAGGACCTCATACCACCAAGAAAAAAGAGCAGGAGTGCACGTCCTTTGGACCTGGGGCCTCTGCAATGACAAGCTCCTTGTCCAGGAGAAGATTGATGAGAAGGACCTTCCTCCAGAGCTGACAGAGAAAGCCTTCCCCTGGAGTTGATGCCCTGAATTTGAACTTCTAGCCTACTAGACTGTAAGAAAATAAATTTCTTTTGATAAAGCCATTCACTTGTGGTATTTCTGTTATAGCAGCACTAAATGACTAAGACAGTTACCAAAAGTTTTGGCTCTACAAATGTGTTAAAAAAAATACCAGGTTATAATTCTTCCATATATCCAGCTGGTATTAGCACACATTTATTAGTAAGGAGGCACAAAACAGTTCATACAACTTGTTCCAACTCTGGTTTGGTAGGTGTTTCAATCACATTGTAACAGTTTCCTCCTAGGTATGCGATAACAAAGAACCACAAAATTGGCAGCTTAAAACAACAGGAATTTATTGCCTTACAGTTCTGGAGGCTAGAAGTCCAAAATCAAGTTGCTGGCAGGGCCACGCTCCCTCTGAAGACTGTAGGGTGAAATGTGCTCTTGCTTCTTCCTAGTTTCTCTTGGCTCCTGGTAATTCTTGGTATTCCTTGGTTTTTAGAAGCATTACTCCAATCTCCTCCTTTTTCTTCACTTGGCTCTCTGTCTGTATCTGTGTCTCTTCTCTTTTTATAAGGACATCAGTCAAATTTAATTCAGTCCTGCATTACTCCAGTACAATCTCTTCTTCACTGATGACATTTTCAAACACCCTATTTCCAAACAAAATCAAGTACAGGGAGTTAATACCCCAACAAATCTTTTCTGGGGACACAATTCTATCTAGAACACACACCTTAACCAAAATCTTTGTTCAAGGAAGATGCAACACTATTCTAGAAGCAGGATCCCGTTACCTTTATTGTTAGACAAATATATCCCTCCAACTTTTCTCCAAACTGATAATTGGATACAAGACCATTCTTAGGGATGGAATTCAAATCAAGGGGCTCACCTTGTACAAAGAGGTATAAGGAGCAACTCTAAAATACTCTAGTCAACCCATATATTTTGAATACTGTTTATTTCACCCATGAAATTTTGTTTTAACATTCATAATGTTAATCAATAAGTCACTAAATTCTCCTATGAAAAACTAAATTTTAATATTTCTTATAATAAATAGAAAAGCCTCTGGTACTGATGGTCAATAAATATAACTAAGCTCTTTTTATAAACTGCCACTTGACTGAGGCCTTTCTTATTTGAGGCTAGCCAAACATCCCTGGAGGTTGAAATTCTGACTAAAATAAGTAACTTTGCTTAGAATGAGGCCTAACAAAAGGAACACGCTCTAATACTCATTGTAACACCCATCTTTGAGACTAGAAAAGAGAGATATAGAGATTAAGCAACTGGCCCACTGACCTGCGTCTAACAAGTAACAGTCATGGATTAAAGTGAGATTTCTTTGACTTGAGGAACCTTTGTGGCATAGTGGTTAAGCACTCATCTGCTAACTGAAAGGTCAGCAGTTCAAACCCACCAGCCGGAGCTGTGGCAGTCTCCTCCTGTAAAGATTACAGCTTATGAAATCTTTTGGGGCACTTCTACTTTGACCATGACAACTTAATTTTTTCCTTTACTTTATAAGTATATACTAGTTCTATTTCACCAGGCTGCCTTGTGGCAGCTTATCACAACTAACATAAAAATTATGGAACTACTTTTATTGCTAGGCTTCTGCAGAAATACACTTCTTCCCCTGAATGACAAACTTAAAAAAGGGCCAATAATTAAAACCTCTATAAATTTAGAAATTACAGCCTGCATAGCTGCCTTCTGCAATTTCTTGTTTTATACTGGTCCACTATTACTTTGGCTGACTTTTTTCTTTAAAATCTAATGAAATAACTATGTAACACCTAAACGAGAAAAGAAGAAATAATCAGATCCCAAATCTTTTATGCCAGAAATGGGAAACATTTTCTAAATTCCAGAACACTAAATAGATTTACGATATTATCAGATCCATAGTTATTGTTGTTAGGTGCCATCGAGTCGGTTCCGACTCATAGCGACCCTATGCGCAACAGAACATAACACTGCCCAGTCCTGCACCATCCTTACAATCGTTGTTATGCTTGAGCTCATTGTTGCAGCCACTGTGTCAATCCACCTTGTTGAGGGTCTTCCTCTTTTCCACTGACCCTCTACTCTGGCAAGCATGATGTCCTTCTCCAGGGACTCATCCCTCCTGACAACATGTCCAAAGTACGTAGGACGCAGTCTCGCCATCCTTGCTTCTAAGGAGCATTCTGGTTGTACTTCTTCCAAGACAGATTTGTTCGTTCTTTTGGCAGTCCATGGTATATTCAACATTCTTTGCCAACACCACAATTCAAAGGCATCAACTTTTCTTTGGTCTTCCTTATTCATTGTCCAGCTTTCACATGCATACAATGCGATTGAAAATACCATGGCTTGGGTCAGGTGAACCTTAGTCTTCAGGGTGACATCTTTGCTCTTCAACATTTTGAAGAGGTCCTTTGCAGCAGATTTGCCCAATGCAATGCATCTTTTGATTTCTTGACTGCTGCTTCCGTGGTTATTGATTGTGGATCCAAGTAAAGTGAAAACCTTGACAACTTCAATCTTTTCTTCGTTTATCATGATGTTGCTCATTGGCCCAGTTGTGAGGATTTTTGTTTTCTTTATGTTGAGGTGCAATCCATACTGAAGGCTGTGGTCTTTGATCTTCATTAGTAAGTGCTCCAAGTCCTCTTCACTTTCAGCAAGCAAGGTTGTGTCATCTGCATAACGCAGGTTGTTAATGAGTCTTCCTCCAATCCCCATGCCCCGTTCTTCTTCGTATAGTCCAGATTCTCGTATTATTTGTTCAGCATACAGATTAAATAGGTATGGTGAAAGAATACAACCCTGATGCACACCTTTCCTGACTTTAAACCAATCAGTGTCCCCTTGTTCTGTCAGAACAACTGCCTCTTGATCTATGTAAAGGTTTCTCACGAGCACAATTAAGTGTTCTGGAATTCCCACTCTTCTCAGTGTTATCTACAGTTTGTTATGATCCACATAGTCGAATGCCTTTGCATAGTCAATAAAACACAGGTAAACATCCTTCTGGTATTCTCTGCTTTCAGCCAGGATCCATCTGACATCAGCAATCATATTCTTGGTTCCACGTCCTCTTCTGAAACCAGCCTGAATTTCTGGCAGTTCCCTGTCGATACTGCTGCAGCCGTTTTTCAATGATCTTCAGCAAAATTTTGCTTGGGTGTGATATTAATGATATTGTCCTATAATTTCCACATTTGGTTGGATCACCCTTCTTGGGAATAGGCATAAATATGGATCTCTTCCAGTCAGTTGGCCAGGAAGCTGTCTGCCATATTTCTTGGCATAGACGAGTGAGCACCTCCAGTGCTGCATCTGTTTGTTGAAACATCTCAACTGATATTCCATCAATTCCTGGAGCCTTGTTTTTCACCAATGCCTTCAGAGCAGCTTGGACTTCTTCCTACAGCACCATCAGTTCCTGATCATATGCCACCTCTTGAAATGGTTGAACATTGGCTAATTCTTTTTGGTACAATGACTCTGTGTATTCCTTCCATCTTCTTTTAATGCTTCCTGTGTCACTTAGTATTTTCCCCATGGAATCCTTCACTATTGCAACTCAAACCTTGAATTTTTTCTAGTTCTTTCAGCTTGAGAAACGCTGAGCATGTTCTTCCCTTTTGGTTTTCCATCTCCAGCTCTTTGCACATGTCATTATAATACTTTGTCTTGTCAAGAGGCCCTTTGAAATCTTCTGTTCAGTTTTTTTACTTCATCAATTCTTCCTTTTGCTTTAGCTGCTCCACACTCAAGAGCAAGTTTCAGAGTCTCCTCTGACATTCACCTTGGTCTTTTCTTTCTTTCCTGTCTTTTCAGTGACCTCTTGCTTTCTTCATGGATGAAGTCCTTGATGTCATTCCACAACTCATCTGGTCTGCGGTCACTAGTGTTCAATGCGTCAAATCTATCCTTCAGATGGTCTCTAAATTCAGGTGGGATATACTCAAGGTGATATTTTGGCTCTTGTGGACTTGCTCTGATTTTCCTCAGTTTCAGGTGAGCAATTGATGGTCTGTTCCACAGTCGGCCCCTGGCCTTGTTCTGACTGATGATATTAAGCTTTTCCATCATCTCTTTCCACAGACGTAGTCCATTTGATTTCTGTGTGTTTCATCTGGCGAGGTCCATGTGTATAGTTGCCATTTATGTTGGTGAAAGAAGGTATTTGCAATGAAGAAGTCATTGGTCTTACAAAATTCTTTCACTCGATCTCCGGCATTGTTTCTATCCCCAAGGCCATATTTTCCAACTACAGATCCTTCTTCTTTGTTTCCAACTTTTGCATTCCAATCGCCAGTAATTATCAATGCATCTTGATTGCATGTTTGATCAATTTCAGACCATAGCGGCTGATAAAAATCTTGTATCTCCTCATCTTTGGCCCTAGTGGTTGGTGCGTAAATTTGAGTAATAGTCGTATGAACTGGTCTTCCTTCTAGGCATATGGATATTATCCTATCACTGACAGTGTTGTACTTCAGGATGGATTTTGAAACGTTCTTTTTGACAATGAATGCAACACCATTCCTTTTCAACCTGTCATTCCCAGCATAGTAGACTATATGATTGTCCAATTCAAAATGGCCAATACCAGTCCATTTCAGCTCAGTAATGCCTAGGATATCAATGTTTATGTGTTCCATTTCATTTTTGACAATTCCCAATTTTCCTAGATTCATACTTCTTACATTCCAGGTTTGGATTATTAATGGATGTTTGCAGCTGTTTCTTCTCATTTTGAGTCATGCCTCATCAGAAAATGAGGGTACCAGAAGCTTTACTCCATCCACGTCATTAAGGTCGACTCTAGTTTGAGGAGGCAGCTCTTCCCCAGTCATCTTTTGAGTGCCTTCCAACCTGGGGGCTCATCTTCCAGCACTATATCAGACAGTGTTCCACTGCTATTCATAAGGTTTTCACTAGCTAATGCTTTTCAGAAGTAGACTGCCGGGTCCTTCTTCCTAGTCTGTCTTAGTCTGGAAGCTCAGCTGAAACCTGTCCTCCATGGGTGACCCTGCTGGTATCTGAATACCGATGGCATAGCTTCCAGCATCACAGCAACACACAATACATAGTAGAAGTCCTGAAATATCGTGGGGTTAGAGTGATCTATAGCATTAGACCCTCCCAAGAAAAAGGTAATCCCTACATTTATACCACCAAATATGTTAACAGTGGAGGGTTTGAGTAGACATAGACAAGAGGAACTAAAAAAGAAAATCTTTTTTGTTTCAGTTTGGCAAGGATAGTAGTGATTCTGGGCCAGATGTAGAGTGAATTATCCAGGACATAAACACCAGTCTGTAAAATCTTTTGCTTAGAGATCACATGGGATATTATGTGATGCATCACGTTGGCAAAAAATTTTTTTTTTAAACTAGCTCTTCTGTAATGGAAAAGCCGTTGAAATATTCTTGTTTTAGAACAATGCTTAGAAACATATCTGATGCATGGGAAATGCAGTCCTCTGCCCCATCGTCAGGTCTGTATTTGCAGTTATATGTTTAGAATTCTGAGATATAAATTAGAAACCACTATATGCCTCACATTCTAGAGATTCCTATTGTACTATTGTGTTCTTTCTCTGGGTAATGTCCTTAACACTTGATGTGAGCAGGAAATTCTTTTCTTCCTGTCCCTTAACCCTCCATATCCTGGGATAGAAAATGACACAAAACACATGTAACATTTACTAATTTGATTTTTTTTCTCTTCCCCTTACATTCAGCACTTGTATAACCTTAACTCTTTCATGTATGCTGGTATATATAACTGTGACTCACATTTTCCACCCCTGGAGGTTTGTGGCAGGCATTGAACCACTTGAACCACTTTAGTATGTTCTGGTGTCATGGGGGATACTGGTACAACTACCTAAAAAACAACAAATTTGGTCTGCTCCACAGTTGAGTTTTGAGAGCCATTTGTATGAGGGGATGCTTCCCAGACAAAAGATTGTGTGAAAATTTTGTGCCTTTTGGCTTCTGTTCAGTGAGATAAGGCTTGCAAATATATTGACTATTTCCTTTGCATTATTGGGAAGGTATGGTTACCAGCATTTGGAAATATTCAAGTAAATGAGTTATCTTTTGGGTGAAAACAGTTTGCTGTACACTTCCTGCTTGAATCATGGGGCAAATATGTACTATGTGTGTGAAGTGCTCCATGGAACATGGGACCGATATGGCCCACTTGCATTAGTTATCTCCCTGATGACATCTTTTATAAAGTGCTCACCTCTCTGATGTCATCTTTTATAAAGTGATTACTTCCCTGATGACATTGCTTATAAAGTGTTCATCTCCTGGAAACAGTTTGTGATGCACTTCCTTCGCCACAGGACTGACATGACTGAATTTGTGAAGTGCTTCATGAAACATGGGACTGACAAGGCAATTGACACCACATTTTTTCAAATAATAAAAAACTACCAGCAAACAATGATTCAGCATCCATTCCTTTAGTGAAAAAAACATGGCATCGCCAAAAAATTCCAAAAAAAATCCTTTAAATTAAGTATGTGTTGGGTCAAGGTCTGAAGAATGGATTTTTAGATTCCTATTTCAATACCCTGCTACATGTTAGTTGCAAATGACATAGCATCACAACCAAAATGGACTTGCATATAGAAAATATATTAAAAAAACCAAACCAGTTACTGTCAAGTCTATTCTGACTGACTCATAGCAACCCTAAATGACAGAGTGGAACTGTCCCATAAGATTTGCAAGGAGCACCTGGTGGATTTGAACTGCCAGTCTTTTGATTAGGAGCTAAAGCTCCTAACCACTATGCCACCAAGGTTTCCAGGAAATATTTATTACTCACAGGAATAAAAACTTCAGAGATAATTACACTTTGGAAAATTTGATCCAAAATCTAAATTCTATCCCCCAAACTATTTTTCTGTCTTATGATCTCATAACTACTTTTTCCCATATAGTTTCTGTGGCTAAAAAATCAAGGGAAAAAAAAATCATAAACCCATGCATAGAAGTATAGGGACTTTTAATAGAGAGTTGGAATACAGAAAAAAGAGATAAAATTGATATTCCAGGACTGAAAAATGCAAAAGCTGGTATTACAAACTCAATAGATGGCTTCAATGGATCATTAGATAGAGCAGAATATAAGGTTAGTGAGCTTGAAGATAGACCAATATCAAATACCAAACTAAAGAACAAAGAGACAAAAGAGATAACACAGGAAGGGGTATGTAATTGATGTGGGACACAACAAAATATCTGACGTATATTTAATTGAACTGTCAGAATACATGGATCCCTGGTGGCAAAGTGGTTAAGAGCTACAGCTGCTAACCAAAAGGTCAGCAGTTCAAATCCATGCTCCTTAGAAACCCTGTGGGGCAGTTCTACTCTGCCCTATAGGGTTGCTATGAGTCAGAATCGACTTGACAGCAACGTTTTTTTGTTTTGTTTTGTTTTGTTTTATTATTAGAATGAAAGGGGAGAGAAAATGGGATAGACACAGTATCTAAAGAGAGAACTCATTAGAAATTTGAATACTTTTGAAAGACATCAAAGTATCAAGAAATTCAGCAAATCTCCAGCAGGAGGGATACGGTGACAAACAAAAGCAGCAATGACAACAACAATCTAAAGAAGAAAGCATATCTTGACCAAATGTATAAAAGTCAAAAGTGTATAAAATTACAAAGGCATTCAGGAAAAAATTATATTATCTTCAAAAGAGCAAGTTTTTGATTTTAATTTCCAGAGAATGATAAAAAGACCTTTCTTGCAGTTATGAGCAGATGTGAACATATTCATATATTTTTTCTGTTTCAAGGCCTTTAAAAAATCAATTTCTTTAATAAATTAAAATGTACCAAGCACTGAACGGATATTACTCTTAAGTGGTAATGGTGAAGAAATTGTAGTTGTCAAGGATTTCATTATGTTTCATCAGAAGTAGCACTCAAGAAACCAAACAAAGTGTTGCATTGGACAAATCTGCTGCAAAAGACAGTTTTATAGTTCTAAACAGCAAAGACATCACTTTGGTGACTAAGGTGCACTGACCTAAGCCTTAGTCTTTTCAATTACCCCATATACTTGTGAAATCTGGACAATGAAATAGAACACAAAAGAAGAATTGATACATTTGAATCGTGGTTTTGGTGAATAATATTAAATATGCCATGGACTGCCTGAAAAATAAACAAACCAGTCTTAGAAGAAATAAAATGAGAGTGCTCCTTAAAAGTGAAGACGGTGAGACTTCAGCTCACTTATGCTGGACAAGTCATCTGGAAAGATCAAACTCTAGAAAAGGACATCTTTTTGAGGTAAAGTAGAGGGTCATTGAAAAGGAGGGAAACGCTCATTCAAAGATCATGAAGATGGCACAAGACTGAGCAACGTTTCATTCTGTTATATACAAGTTTGCCATGAGTCAGATCTGACTCAAGTAACAACAACAGCATACCCCTGGGAAATAAGAAGAGAGCAGAACTATTGACATTTTAAGTAATGGGGGGAGTCATCTCAGTGATGCACAGTAGCTAGTAGTGTGGAAGGGAAATATGAAACTAACTCAATAGAACATAGTAGATACTGTCAGAATCTGAACTCTGAGTTTGACCCCTTTGTGATAAAGATGGGGGTGTCATTGCAGAATTTTAAATGGATCTTGTAGGGATAGGAAGTTATATATGTTAGCTAGAATCATCAAGGTTTGCAAAGCAAGGATGAAAATCATTGCTTTTAATCTGGGTATAACCCCATAGAAAGTAAAATATAACTTAGTTGTGGTTATAATGGTAAAGAATAAAGAAACTAAAGCCTGTTTTTAATGATTTCTCCTATTTTCTTCCAAAATTATATGGAATCTATAGAATTAATAGTTTAGACACTGATCCAGGTGGGCAATTTAATTCTAAATTAAAAAATACATGTATTCTCAGCTGTAAACTGAATGATCCAAAGGCATCAGCTGAATAAATAGCATAAGAGAACTGATGCATACACACTTTATAAACCAGAATACATAGGGATATTTCCTCCTTATGATGAATATAAGGAACCATGGAGGCACAGTGATAAAGCACTCATCTTTTAACTGAAAGATCAGCAGTTCGAGCCCACCAGCCCTCTGAGGTAGTCTGCTTCAGTAAAGATTACAGCCTTGGAAACCCTATGGGGGAGCTCTACTCTGTCCTGTAGGGTTGCTGTGAGCCGGAATCAACTTGACAGCAACAATGTTTTTTGTTTTTGTTTTTATAATGGATATATAATTGAAGTAAAGCCCGAAGTCCATATTGTGGAGGTCCAAATTTATTCCCAAAAGGTCCACAATGCAGTGCAATGAGTTGCTTAATATGCCCCTTCTAGCCAGTCTTTGTAACTCCTACCAAATCACTGGGTAGAACCCTGTTAATAAGGTATAAGGAACAAAATGAGGGGATTGGTCAGTTTTGCCAATCCACTAGCCTCAAAATGAGCCATCCCAGAGGTGGGAGAAGAAGGATCTCACCACCTCCAAAGAAGAAGAGCCAAGAGCAGAGTGTGTCTGTTGAACCCAGGATCCCTGTGCTGAGAAGCTCCTGGAACCAGGAGACCAAGAGAGAGAAAAAGAGAGTACTATAACACTGAAGACAGTGAGAAGTGGTAGCAGAAAAACAGCAGAGGAGAGACTGGCAGGAGAAGGCACAGTAGGCTTCCGGACCCATGGAACAAGAAAGCTGAGTGCCTTGGGGCAGGAGCCTTGCTGGCACAGTAGGGTGCCTCCAGGAACTTGGTGGAACTAGGTTTGCCAACCCACAGAGCTAGAGCTGAATGAATTCGGGTCAAGGCTTACTCGCAGAGTGGGATGCCTCTGGGCCCTTATCAGCAGGACCAAAAGACCTTCCTAACACTTGCCTGAGCAGGGCAGTGGTCGAGGGGCCAGAGAGAGGTGTGCTTGTGAACACTACTGAGAAGAGGCTGTCCTGATGGAGGAATTGTATCCTGAGCATTCCTCAACCTGAATTATAACCTGTTATTTCCCTAATGAACCCCATAATCATGAGTATTGCCTGTGAGTTCTTTGTGGCCATTGCACCGGATTATTGCACTCTGAAGAGAAGTAGAGGGTGCCATGGGAGGGACAATTGGTGTCAGAATTGGTAAAAATGCTGGAGAGAGGAGGCATGTCTGACCTTCACCTCAAGGAATCAGCCTGGGGCTGTTGTTCTTGATTCTCCTTCGCTCTTGTGAAGTTAGAGGAGGTCAGGCACTTCCCTCATGCCATTGTTATAAACAACCTCCTACAAGTTCTGTCATATGCAGTGCACTGACTCAAATGTGAAAGGTATGAATAGATGCCTACTCTACACACAGACAGCCACAAACACCCATAGGCTTAATCAAATAAAACATAATTTAGTATTATAGACTTCTCTGAAGAATCAGGTAAGATAGAGGAGGAACATGTTTTCAAAGAAAAAAATGCAGACATGAAGATGTAGTTTCAACTAGTATTAAGACATCATTATTGTCCATATGAACAAATAACCACAAACAAATTTTCTTATCTCAAACCATCTGCAAATTGCTGCTTACTTTTTGGTTGTATGGGCTTCAGCCAATCTCCATTCCTTTTAGGTTTAAACATTTTTGCCTAAATTCTCAAATTATTTGAAAATATTCTCTCCCAAAGAACATTTTTAGTGCAAGTTGTTTGCTTGTGTTTAGAGTGATGTATAAATACATATTATTTGTGCTGTGTTTTGTGCTGGCTTCTTAATATTGGATTGCCTAAATTTACACAGCTAATGCATGACAGAACTGAGTATTACCAGATCTATTCAGCCAGAATAAACTTCTTGAAAAGTTTATCAACTCTTGGGTTCCGTTTCTTCATTTCTCACTCATTATAGAGCATATTCTAATCTTCCTTCTGCCTCCACAAATTGAAGGAATCTTCTCAAATTGTCAATGACTTTATTTTTTGAAATCCATTAGACACCTTTGAGCCCTCATCATAAGTGAAGTCTGAGCAGTATTTGACCAAGTTAACCATTTCTTTAAAACCTTTAAAAAACATGATTTCCATAACGCCCTATTCTCCTTGTTTCTATATTTCTCAACTATATAATTGAATACTGGAGTTGATGAGGATGAGGGCTTTGTACGTGAGAGCCCTCTTCTTTTCTTAACTCTATTCTCCCTATACGGTTAATCTTACCTATTGTCACAATATCAATCATCATACTTTTGCCTGTAACCCCAAAATAAATGTATTTTTTCTCAGATGTCTTTCTAGGCTTAAGAAAATAAAAATAAACATGATGTACACCAAAATTTGAATTTGTCAAGAGAACATTGAAGTCAATGATCATTGTGGATTTTTCTGTTTGTTTTGTCAGTTCTATCCGTTTTCCTTCACTTATTTTGCATCATTGTTTTGATTCATATATATTTAGGTTACTTTGCTTTTTGGTATATTGGCCCTTTTATCATGATATAAAGTCTCTCTTTATCTCTGGTGATTTTCTTTTCTCTGAAGTCTATGTGATAATAACATAGCCACTTCTGTTCTTAGGGTAATGGTTGCACAATATAACTTTTTTCATCTTTTTAATTCCAAACTGTCTATATTGTTATATTTGAAGTGAGTTTCTTGTCAATAGAGTTTAGCCAACTCTGCCAAGCTCTGTCTTTTCATTTAAACAATTACATTTAATGTAATTATGTGTTAGAGCTTAAATATGCCATTTTACTTTTTACTTCCTGTTTGTTCACTCTGTTTATCATTACTTGGTTTTCTTTTCTTTCCCTTGGATTGTTTAACCAGTTGCCATCAAGTTGATTCCAACTCTTGGTGACTCCCTATGTGTCAGGGTAGAACTGGAGTCCATAGGATTTTCAATGGTTATTTTTTTCAAAATAGATCACCTAGGCTTTTCTTCCAAGGTGCCTCTAGTTGAACTCAAACCACGAGCCTTTTAATGAGCAGCCAAGCACATAAACCACTATGCCAACAAGGAACTTAATGGTGGGTTCCTTTTACTTTTATTTATTTTTTAGAATTCTACTTTATTTACTTACTAATTTTTAGATTTTATTTTGCTGTAAGTGAAAGTTTACAGCTCAAGCCAGTCTCTCATACAAAAATTTATACACACATTGCTATGTGACCCTAGTTGCTCTCTCTGTAATGTGACAGCATACTCCTCCTTTCCACCCCGGATTTCCCAGGTCCATTCAACAAGCTCCTGTCCGTTTCTCCCTTCTCATCTCGCCTCCAGACATGAGCTGCCTATTTAGTCTCATGTATCTACCTGAGCAAAGAAGCACACTCTTCACAAGTATCATTTTTTCTCTTACAGTCCAGTCTGATCTTTGTCTAAAGAGTTGGCTTTGGGAATGGTTTTACTTCTGGGTTAACAGAGAGTTCGAGGCCATGTCTTCCGAGGTTCCTCCAGTCTTAGTCAGACCATTAAGTCTGATCTTTTTACTGGAATTTGAGTTCTGCATCCCACTTTTCTCCAGCTCCCTCGGGGACTCTCTGTTGTGTGCCCTGTTAGGGCAGTCATGGGTGGTAGCTGGGCACCACCTAGTTCTTCCAATCTCAGGTTGATGAAGTCTCTGGATTATACAGCCCTTTCTGTCTCTTGGGCTCATGTTTTCTTGTTCCTTTGGTGTTCTTCATTCTCCTTTGCTCCAGGTGGCTTGAGATCAATTGATGCATCTTAGATGGCCACTTGCTAGCTTTTAAGACCACAGACCACACTCACCAAAATGGGATGCAGAACATTTTCTTAATAAACTTTGTTATGCTAATTGACCTAGATGCCCCCTAAAACCAGAACCCAGACCCCTGCCCCTGCTACTCTGTCCCTGGAAGTGTTTGGTTGTATTCAGGAAACTTTTGAGCTTTTGGTTTAGTCCATTTGTGCTGACTTCCCACGTATTGTATGTTGTCCTTCCTTCACCTAAGTTAGTGAATACCCCTCTCCCTCCTTCCCCACGCTGGTAACCATCAAAAAATATTTTCTTCTGTGTTTAAAAAAAAAAAAAAAACTTTCTTGAATTCTTATAATAGTAGTCTCATACAATATTTGCCCTTTTTGACTGACTGATTTCATGCAGCATAATGCCTTCCAGATTCATCCATGTTATGAGATGTTTCGCAGATTCATCCTTGTTCTTTATCATTGCATAATATTCCATTGTGTGAGTATACCATAATTTGTTGTATCCATTCATCCATTGATGGGCACCTAGGTTATTTCCGTCTTTTTGCTATTGTGAACAGTGCTGCAATGAACTTGGGTGTGCATGTATCTATTTGTGTGATGACTCTTACTTCTCTAGGGTATATTTCCAAGAAATGGGATTGCTAGATCGTACATTACTTCTATTTCTAGCTTTTTAAGGAAGTGCCAAATCAGTTTCTAAAGTGGTTGTACAATTTTACATCCCCACTAGCAGTGTATAAGTGTTCCAGTTTCTCCACAACCTCTTCAATACTTATTATGTTGTGTTTTTTGAATTAATGATAGCCTTGGGGTGAAATGGTATCTCATTTTAGTTTTGATTTCCAATTCTCTAATGAGTAAATATTGTGAGCATATTCTCAAGTATCTGTTAGCCACTTGAATGTCTTCTTTGGTGAAGTGCCTGTTTATATCCTTTGCCCACTTTTAATTGGGTAATTTGTCTTTTTGTTGTTAAGGTTTTGCAGTATCTTGTGGATTTTAGAGATTAGAACCTGAATGGATATGTTGTAGCCAATTTTTTTTTTCCCCCAGTCTATAGATTGTCTTTTTACTCTTCTGGTGAAGTCTTTGAGTGAGCATAAGTGTTTAATATTTTAGGAGCTCCCAGTTATCTAACTTCTCTTCTGGTGTTTGTGCATTGTTAGTAATGTTTTGAATACTGTTTATGACATGTGTTAGGGCTCCTAGCATTGTCCCTTTTTTTTCTCCAAGATGTTTATCATTTTAGATTTTATATTTAGGTCTTTGATCCATTTTGAGTTATTTTTGTGCATGGTGTGAAATATAGGTATTATTTCTTTTTTTTGCAGATAAATACCCAGTTATGTCTGCACCACTTGTTAAACAGACTGTCTTTTCTCCAGTTAATGGACTTTGGGCCTTTGTCCAAAATCAGCTACTCGTAGGTGAGTGAATTTATGTCTGGACTCTTAATTCTGTTCCACTGGTCTATATACCTGTTGTTCTAGCAGCACCAGGCTGTTTTGACATTGTTCTTCTTCAGTAGTGCTTTACTTATCCAGGGCCTCTTCCCTTTCCATATGAAGTTGGTGATTTGTTTCTCCATCTCATTAAAAAATATTACTGGAATTTGGATTGGGATTGATTGCATTGTATCTGTAGATTGCTTTGGGTAGAATTGACATTTTCGTAATGCTGAGTCTTCCTATCTGTGAAGAAGGTATGTTTTTCCATTTATGTAGGTCTTTTTCGTTTCTTGCTGTAGTGTTTTGTATTTTTCTTTGTGTAGGTCTTTTACATCTCTGGTTAGATTTATTCCTAAGTATTTTATCGTCTTGGGTGTTATTGTAAATGGTATTGATTTGGTGATTTCTTCCCTGTGTTGGTGTAGAGGAATCCAACTGATTTTTTGTATGTTTATCTTGTATCCTGATAGTTTGCTGAAAATCTATTAGTTCCAGTAGTTTTCTTGTGTATTCTTTGAGGTTTTCTGTATCAGATCATATCATCTGCAAATAGAGATACTTTACTTCTTCCTTACCAATTTGGATGTCCTTTATTTCTTTTTCTAGCCTAATTGATCTGGCTAGGACCTCCAACACAGTGTTGAATAAGAGTGGGGATAAAGAGCATCCTTGTCTGGTTCCTGTTCTCAGGAGGAATGCTTTCAGACTCTCCATTTAGGATGGTGTTGGCTCTTGACTTTGTATAAATGCCCTCTATTATGCAGAGGAATTTATTACCTTCTATTCCTATTTTGCTGAGAGTTTTTATCATGAATGGGTGTTGGATTTTGTTAAATGCCTTTTCTGCATCAATTGATAAGGTCATGTGTTTTTTGTCTTTTGTTTTATTTATGTGATGGATTACATTGATTGTTTTCCTAATGTTGAACCATCCCTGCATACCTGGTTTGAATCTAACTTGGCCATGGTGAATTATATTTTGTTGAATTCTATCAACTAGAATTTTGTTCAGAATTTTTGCATCCATGAGGGATATTGGTTGGTAATTATCTTTTTGTGTTATATTTACCTGGTTTTGGTATCATGGTTATGCTGGCTTCATACAATGAGTTTGGGAGTAATCCATCCTTTACTGTGCTCTGAAATACCTTTAGTGATAGTGGTGTTAACTCTTCTCTGAAAGTTTGGTAGAATTCTCCATCCAGTGAGGCGGTCTGGGGCAGGACATTTTTGTTGTTGTTGTTGTTGAGAGTTTTTAAATTACCTTTTCAATCTTTTCTTTAGTTATGGGTTTACTTAGTTGACCTAACTCTGTTTGTGTTAGTTTACTTAGGTAGTGTGTTTTTAAAAATTCGTCCATCTCCTCTAGATTTTCAAATTCGTTGGAGTACAATTTTTCGTAGTATTCTGTTGTTTCTTTTAATTTCAGGTCTGTTCTGATATCGCCCAAGTTTGATTATAGCATGTCTCAATGGCATTATTTTGGAATCTACCTTATGTGGGGTTCAATGAGCATCTTGGATAGATGTCTTCTCATCTTTCAAGATATCAGGGAAGATTTCTGCCAAAAAAATCTTCAACAATTTTCTCTGTATTTTCTGTTTTTCCCCTTGTTTTGGTACGTCAGTCACTTGTAGGTTATTCTTCTTGGTAGAGTTCCACATGATTCTTAGGGTTTCTTCATTTTTTTTTTCATTCTTTTATCTGATTTTTCCTCAAATATGTTGGTGGCAAGTGTTTTATCATCAGTCTCACTAATTCTAACTTCCTTTGCCTCAGTTCTGCTCCTGTGACTTTCTGTTGAGTTGTCTAATTCTGAAATTTTATTGTTAGTCTTCTGGATTTCTGTCTCTCTATGGATTCTTGCAGCCAGTTAAATTTGTCATTATGCTCTTGTATAACCTTCTTAAGTTCCTCTATTGTTTTATCTGTATTCCTTGGTTTGTTCCGCATTTTGCCTGATATCCTTCATGATCTCTTGAAGATCTCTGTATATTAACCTTTTGAATTCTACCTCTGGTAATTCCAAGAGGTTATCTTCTTCCAGGGCGTTTCTTGATTCTTTGATTTGAGCACCTGTTAAAGCCTTCATGGTCTGCCTTTTTATGGGATTTGATATTGATGGTTGTCTCCTAGCCATCAACAAGTTATTATATTTATTTTATGTTTGCTTACTGTGCCCTAGCTTCTTATTTTGTTTTGCTTTGATATGCCCAAATAGGCTGGTTGTGAGCCCTGAAGTCTGTTTAATTTTCTTGCATGGATTCAGCTTAGGGTCCAGGTAGTCCGTCATTAAGTGTGTGGTGCAGGCTCTCACCTACAGTCCTAGATGGAGAGGGGTGATTGGAGTAGGCTCAGGTATCTGGCTGCAGTAGGGGGTCATGTGCTGAGCAAGGCAAGGGGCTGACAGCAGCCCCTGAAAGTCTGGGAGGAAAGCGTGTCCTTGTTCCCTAGAGGTGGGTGGGTTTGCAGCTGGAATGGGCACCCAATGCTGTTGGCTGTAAGGCCTGGGAGTCACCACTTATTCTTGTACCCCTGTCAAGGGTGGCTAGGTGGTATGGGTGGAGCCACCAGTCCTTTAGCCCCTGATGTGGATAGGTGAGGACTCTGCTTAATTGGCAGAGCAGTGTCAAATGTCACGAATCTGCCATTCCACCTTATAGTTGATACAGTTGAAAATAGGCTTCAGGAATACACCCTGTTGTACTGTACTAATGAGGGCCTATTCTATTGAAAAGTGTCCATGCAGTTCTACGCAGGGGTGAAAGGCTTTAAAAGTCTATGGATATCTTGGGCCTGTGCCTAGGCAAAAGGACTGTGACCACCCTGGGTTCCTGGCTTAGGGGAGTTAGCAGATTGTTTTTTCCTGTTTGTTAATTTGTTTCCTCCCCAAACCAGGAGAATGGCTCAGGGGACACACAGGTCCTACTTCTGGCCCAGGGGACGTAGCAATCACTGAAGCCGGCCTGGGACCAGGGTGCTGAAAGGAGAAGGATCAGGTTAATGGGAGAGAAGTTCTTCTCAAAGGGGATATTTTTTGATTTGCGTGGTAGGTTAGACACATGTACTTATCTTTTGTTGATTGAGCGCCACTTTTCACTGGTTCTGGAGGCTTGAGCAGACTGTCTACCACTCGGTCTCTCTCGATGTGAAAAATGCATCCCCAGCACCACTGCTGACCTTACTGCGCATGCCAGCTGATCCAGCCTGCAGGGTGCCAGTTCCTGCTGGGTCAAGTCTGTCAACTCTTCGCTGCTTCTGAACCGTTTCTTCCTCACCCTGCTGCTCAGTCCAATTCCTCAACTTTTCCTTTGATGTTCAGGGCCCAGAGGTTGTCATATTTAATCGAGTCACTTGTTCTTCTTGGCCTTTGTTGTAAGAGGGACCATCTGATTATTCCGCCATCTTGGCCGTGCCTCTACTTTGATTTATTTTACTGTTTTCTTCTTTTTATCTTCTATTTCTTTGCTGGGATTTTCTATTTCTTAACTGAGGCTTCTGTTTTTTTTTTTTTTTTAAATAGTTTTAATTATGTTTGTAATTGCTCATGAAGCATTTTTATCATAGATGTTTTAAAATCTTTATCAGATGATTCTAACATATCTGTCATCTCAGTATTGTCACCTATTGCTTAGTCTTCTTTCACTGAGATATTTTGAGTTCTTAGCATATTTATTGATTGATTCCTGATTTAAATTTGTACATTTTCATGTTATGTTCTTAGACTCTGAATCTTGCTTGAATCTTCTTCATTAGCTCACTTTTTGTGACACTGCTCTGAGAGAGGAAATGGGGACACTGATTCCTTAATGTCATGAGAGTGTCAAAGTTTAAGTTCCCCACTAGGCCTCAGTTAACACCCTATGAGGAATTCCTCCTTACTTCTGAGTAGGGGTGGCAGTTCTTGCTCCCCACACTGTCTCCTCTGACACCCAAAATTGGGGTGGCTCATTACTGCTAGGCAATAATGGAAGTCCTGACTCTCCACTAAACCTCATTTGACACCAACCTAGTGGGAAGTTAAAGGGGCTTTTCATTACTGTCAGGAGGTTTTGAAAGTTCAGACTCCTCACATGGTCTCTTCTGACATCACGGAGTGTGGAAGGCTCCTACTTGGTCTTCTCTGACAGCACCAGCAGGAGTGTTGAGTGTCTAGTTAGAGACTCACCTGAGTGGAAGCATAGGCTCCTTGCTAGATCTTTGTTGCCTTGGATATCTGTTGGTCCATTTTTTCTTTTTTTTTATAGTAGAATAATTACTGTCTAAAAGTTGCCTGTACTGCTATGCTGTCCCTTTTATGGCCCTTTGGCTAGAGACAGCAGGTTTTTGCTGAGGAATTGTTTTTTGTCTAAACCTATTGTCATGTCTGTGTTGCTCATTTCTTCAGCTCCGTATCTGGAATATATGAGATAATGGAAACTCAGGGAATTCACTACCATATTTTTCCTCTTGCTCCTGAGTTTGATGGTTGGCCTGATTTCTCTCCACCTTTCAGAGTCTTCCTATGTTTGCTTTACATACAATGCCCAGGGTTTTTAGTTGTGCTTAGTGGGAAAAATAGGCAGAAGCATGTTATTCCAACTTGCTGGAAGTAGAAGTTCCAGGCACTCATTTTAATGTTTTTAAAATAAAGCTAAAAAAGACCTTTCCTATGCAGCAGCCAAACAGAGAGTTTTTCCATTTCTGCTGAAGATTATTATTCTGTTTCTACTATCTTGACTCCATTTATGTGGGAAAAAAATTTGCAAGAAAAAAAATGAAAACTCTCTGTTATATTCACATAATTACTGTTTACCTACTTTTATGACCTAATTTGTGTTATGGAAACATATGTGATATCAGAATAGACTCATCCTTTTTGCATTCCACTCACTTAAATCTTGGTGTAACTTTCCACTACTATTTATTCCCAGAAAGGATTAAAAGAGAATTAAAACAGAAAAAGATCAAGACCCTCTCATACATCACTTTTAAATAAATCACAAAATAGAAGAACCTGAGTCATCTTTCTCCTACCTACATCAACAATTAAATTCTTGGCAAAATGCTTCTCATTCTGTATCTCCCAAGCATGCTAACCTTCTTTGAGTTCCTGGAATGTATCAAGTTCTTTTCCACCACTAGGTCTTTGAAAATGATCTTTGCCATGCTTGAAATACTTTCTCTCACAGATACCCCGTCACACTCAGGTGTACATTGCTTAATTTTACTTATTTTTTTTAATGTGTCAGGTTAGCTATGAAGTAAGAAGCCGTAAAGAAATCAAAAGACACATTGCGTTGGGCAAATCAGTTGCAAAAGACCTCTTCAAAGTGTTAAAAAGTGAAAATGTCACCTTGAGGATTAAGGTGTGCATGACCCAAGCCATGGTATTTTCTATCACCTCATACACATGTGAAAGCTGAACAATGGATAAGGAAGACCAAAGAAGAATTGATGCCTTTGAATTGTGGTATTTGCGGAGAACATTGATACCATGGACTGCCAAAAGAATGAATAAATCTGTCTTGGAAGAAGTACAACCAGAAAGCTCCTAAGAAGCAAGGATAGTGAGACTTTGTCTCACATGCTTTGAACATGTTATCAAGAGGCATCAGTCCCTGGAGAAGGACATCATGTTTGGTAAGTAGGGGGTCAGCAAAAAAGAGGAAGCCCCTCAGCGAGATGGATTGATACCATGGCTGCAACAAGGGGCTCAAGTATAACAATTGTGAGTATGGCACAGGACCAGGCAGTGTTTGGTTCTGTTGTGCATAGGGTTGCTATGAGTTGGAGCCAACTTGAAGGCACCTAACAACAACAACATGAAGTAATTCTATAGTATGTAACATATATTTATATATAACTTCATGATATACAACCATATGTATAATTATACTGATTATTAATTACTAAATGTCTCAGGGAAGCTACCTTGGTTTGTACCTTGTTATCTTTTTATTCTATGCTTCATTACCACGCCCTTTTATTTTACTTTGTTTTCTCACAAAATACATTTTATTTGACATTTTAAAAAATTGCCATAGAGATAATTATGACTCATGGTTACCCGACATGTTGCATGGTAGAACTTCATTTCACAAGGTTTTCAATGGCTATGATCTTAGAGAAACAGATCACCAGACCTTTCTTTCATTGCACCACTGGGTGGATTTGAACCACCAACCTTTTGGTTAGTAATCAAGCACAACAAGGGCTGAATTCACCAACTGATATAAGTTCTGTAAGGGCAGGAACTATATCTCTCTGGCTAACTGCCATAATCAAGCTCTTAGCACAGCGCCTAAGCTGTCAAGAAATTGTTATTAAATGAAAGAACAAATACATCAGTGACAGAAAGAAAGCATGCCTAAATATATCTTTATACATTCTGTCTTCCTAACAAGGTTGTTATTGATATTAGAAGTGATGTGAGGACTTCCAGTAAATGCTATGAGTTGAACACACTGGATTATCTCCATTTCCTTCTGACATCTAAATAAAATTGTAGTGAAGGAATTTTTAAAAAACAAAACAAAAATGTCAATAAGAATGAAATGAAACACATCAGAAAAAAAAATAAATGTATCTCAAAATATTTGGAATCAGTGGTTAAGAGCTTGGCTGTAACCAAAAGTTGGCAGTTCTAATCCACTAGCCGCTCCTTGGAAACTCTATGGGGCATTTTATTCTGTCCTTTATAGGGTAGCTATGAGTTGTAATCAACTCAACGGCAGTAGGTTTTTTTTTTGGGTTTGGGGAGAAAATGGAGTAATGGTGGAGAGGGGCGCTGTGTCATTTGAGAAACAGGTAATTAAATTTAAAATGTGCACCCCAAAGCACAGGATCAACATTCCCCTCCCCCATAATAATTGAAGCCAAATAATTACTGCAAAGAAGAAAATTAGAATAGCTCCCTTTGGAGACATGGACCTTTAAAAAAAAGGGGGAGAACTACAGATCAGTACAACGCCCCAGTGGCATGGTCAACTAGCTAGCATGAACAAACACCTGCTCCAACATTGTGGACCCTCATTATCAAATATGAATCTACTACCAAAGAATAATGATGATTGGTAGAGACCAAAAAAAGGAAAGTCATTCTGAAAAAAAAGTAAGACAAAATTCTGTGTGCAGTAGAAATTAATGTGCGAATGCGTGCGCGTGTGTGTGTACACAACACATTAGTTTTCTCAAAGGAATGAGAGAACATTGAGTTATTAAGTTATTGAAACAAAAAGAGGAAGCTGCTGGAAATTAGTATGAAGTGTAAGTAATAAGATTATTGCAAGAATTCCAGTATCCAAATAATTAGAAGAGGAAGATGTGAAATGGGAATTAACCATCAAAAAATTGTAACAGATTATTTTCAAGAACTGAAAATTTTAGTGTTGAGAATGGAATGACTTCCTGAGTGCTACATGAAATTAATAGAACGCATACACACGCAACCAGGTCATTGTGAATTTTCACAACCCAGTAATCAGAATGACATCAAATTCTCAATATCAATACCAAAATTTAAAAGAAAATGGAGCACTGCAACCAAATGTCTCAGCAGGACTACTTATAATAGCAAAGCCTGGAAGATTCCCAAATGTCAACAACAGTAGAATGGATAAATATATTTGGGTTCATTCACACACTAGAATACCATACATTATTACCTACAAACCATAACACTTACACAGTATAGATAATCTCACAAACATAATGTTGACAGAGTGAATTCAGCCACTAAAAATACTATATACGTTACTTTCATTTCATTTTCACTTTTGTTTTAGAGGGAAACCTAAACTACTGTTTTGTTCTAGAAATTAGGATAGAAGTTGCACTGGGAAAAAGTGGATGGGGGACTTCCAGGGTGGAGGAACTATTATGTTTCTTAGCCTGGGTCTTCATTTCACTAGATTCTTTGAATATTCATAGAAATGTACATTTATGGTCCTACAGCACCTTCCTGTGAAGATTATATTTCATTATTTTTTTTCCTGAGAAATTACCAGAATTATAACAAAGGAACAATCCTGAGAAGCAGATGTGCAATGCATCAAAAGGACAACCAGTCGAATAAGAGCAGGATAGAAAATTTTAAACCTGTTATTAAATGAAAAAAACCAGGTACTAAATATAGTTCAAAAAATGAATTTGTTCTGTTATAAATGTGTGATATAAAAACAGAATATTGATTCAAGAAAATGATGGTAAAGCAATAGTGGAAGAATGGGGGATAAAAGTTCAGTAAAGACCTAGTTATTTAAAACAAGGAAAACTTCATCTTTTTTTTTTTTATTATTTAACTTTTATTGAGCTTCAAGTGAACGTTTACAAATCAAGTCAGACTGTCACATATAAGTTTATATACACCTTACTCCGTACTCCCACATGCTCTCCCCCTAATGAGTCAGCCCTTCCAGTCTCTCCTTTCGTGACATTTTTGCCAGCTTCCAACTCTCTCTATCCTCCCATTCCCCCTCCAGACAGGAGATGCCAACACAGTCTCAAGTGTCCACCTGATACAAATAGCTCACTCTTCATCAGCATCTCTCTCCTACCCACTGTCCAGTCCCTTCCATGTCTGTTGAGTTGTCTTCGGGAATGGTTCCTGTCCTGGGCCAACAGAAGGTTTGGGGACCATGACCGCCGGGATTCCGCTAGTCTCAGTGAGACCATTAAGTATGGTCTTTTTGTGAGAATTTGGGGTCTGCATCCCATTGATCTCCTGCTCCCTCGGGGGTTCTCTGTTGTGCTCCCTGTCAGGGCAGTCATCGGTTGTGGCCAGGCACCATCTAGTTCTTCTGGTCTCAGGATGATGTAAGTCTCTGGTTCATGTGGCCCTTTCTGTCTCTTGGGCTCATAGTTATCGTGTGACCTTGGTGTTCTTCATTCTCCTTTGATCCAGGTGGGTTGAGACCAATTGATGCATCTTAAATGGCAGCTTGTTAGCATTTAAGACCCCAGACACCACATTTCAAAGTGTGATGCAGACTGTTTTCATAATAGAATTATTTTGCCAATTGACGTAGAAGTCCCCTTAAACCATGGTTCCCAAACCCCCGCCCTTGCTCCACTGACCTTTGAAAAAAAAATTCAGTTTATCCCGGAAACTTCTTTGCTTTTGGTCCAGTCCAGTTGAGCTGACCTTCCCTGTATTGAGTATTGTCCTTCCCTTCACCTAAAGCAGTTCTTATCTACTAATTAATCAGTAAAAAACCCTCTCCCACCCTCCCTCCCTCCCTTCCCCGTAATCACAAAAGTATGTGTTCTTCTCAGTTTATAGTATTTCTCAAGATCTTATAATAGTGGTCTTATACAATATTTGTCCTTTTGCCTCTGACTCATTTCGCTCAGCATAATGCCTTCCAGGTTCCTCCATGTTACGAAATGTTTCACAGATTCGTCACTGTTCTTTTTCAATGCGTAGTATTCCATTGTGTGAATATACCACAATTTATTTACCCATTCATCCATTGATGGACACCTTGGTTGCTTCCAGCTTTTTGCTATTGTAAACAGAGCTGCATTAAACATGGGTGTGCATATATCTGTTTGTGTGAAGGCTCTTGTATCTCTAGGGTATATTCCGAGGAGTGGGATTTCTGGGTTGTATGGTAGTTCTATTTCTAACTGTTTAAGATAACGCCAGATAGATTTCCAAAGTGGTTGTACCATTTTACATTCCCACCAGCAGTGTATAAGAGTTCCAATCTCTCCGCAGCCTCTCCAACATTTATTATTTTGTGTTTTTTGGATTAATGCCAGCCTTGTTGGAGTGAGATGGAATCTCATTGTAGTTTTAATTTGCATCTCTCTAATGGCTAATGATCGAGAGCATTTTCTCATGTATCTGTTAGCTGCCTGAATATCTTCTTTAGTGAAGTGTGTGTTCATATCCTTTGCCCACTTCTTGATTGGGTTGTTTGTCTTTTTGTGGTTGAGTTTTGTCAGAATCATATATATTTTAGAGATCAGGCGCTGGTCGGAGATGTCATAGCTGAAAATTCTTTCCCAGTCCGTAGGTGGTCTTTTTCCTCTTTTGGTGAAGTCTTTAGATGAGCATAGGTGTTTGATTTTTAGGAGCTCCCAGTTATCTGGTTCCTCTTCATCATTTTTGGTTATGTTTTGTATTCTGTTTATGACTTGTACTAGGGCTCCTAGTGTTGTCCCTATTTTTTCTTCCATGATCTTTATCGTTTTAGTCTTTATGTTTAGGTCTTTGATCCACTTGGAGTTAGTTTTTGTGCATGGTGTGAGGTATGGGTCCTGTTTCATTTTTCTGCAAATGGATATCCAGTTATGCCAGCACCATTTGTTAAAAAGACTTTATTTCCCCAGTTAACCGACACTGGGCCTTTGTCAAATATCAGCTGCTCATATGTGGATGGATTTATACCTGGGTTCTCAATTCTGTTCCATTGGTCTATGTGCCTGTTGTTGTACCAGTACCAGGCTGTTTTGACCACTGTGGCTGTATAATAGGTTCTGAAATCAGGTAGAGTGAGGCCTCCCACTTTCTTCTTCTTTTTCAGTAATGCTTTGCTTATCCGTGGCTTCTTTCCCTTCCATATGAAGTTGGTGATTTGTTTCTCCATCACATTAAATAATGACACTGGAATTTGGATCGGAAGTGCATTGTATATATAGATGGCTTTTGGTAGAATAAACATTTTTACTATGTTAAGTCTTCCTATCCATGAACAAGGTATGTTTTTCCACTTAAGTAGGTCCTTTTTAGTTTCTTGTAGTAGTACTTTGTAGTTTCTTTGTATAGGTCTTTTACATCTTTGGTAAGATTTATTCCTAAGTATTTTATCTTCTTGGGGGCTACTGTGAATGGTATTGATTTGGTGATTTCCTCTTCGATGTTCTTTTTGTTAATGTAGAGGAATCCAAGTGATTTTTGTATGTTTATCTTAAAACCTGAGACTCTGCGGAACTCTTCTATTAGTTTCAGTAGTTTTCTGGAGGATTCCTTAGGGTTTTCTGTGTATAAGATCATGTCATCTGCAAATAGAGATAATTTTACTTCCTCCTTGCCAATCCGGATGCCCTCTATTTCTTTGTCTAGCCTAATTGCTCTGGCTAGGACCTCTAGCACAATGTTGAATAAGAGCGGTAATAAAGGGCATCCTTGTCTGGTTCCCATTCTCAAGGGAAATGCTTTCAGGCTCTCTCCATTTAGAGTGATGTTGGCTGTTCACTTTGTATAGATGCCTGTCATTATGTTGAGGAATTTTCCTTCAATTACTATTTTCGTGAGAGTTTTTATCATAAATGGGTGTTGGACTTTGTCAAATGCCTTTTCTGCATCAATTGATAAGATCATGTGGTTTTTGTCTTTTGTTTTATTTATATGGTGGGATTACATTAATGGTTTTTCTAATATTAAGCCATCCTTGCATACCTGGTATAAATCCCACTTGGTTATGGTGGATTATTTTTTTGATATGTTGTCGAATTCTATTGGCTAGAATTTTGTTGAGGATTTTTGCATCTATGTTCATGAGGGATATAGGTCCGTAATTTTCTTTTTTTGTGATGTCTTTACCTGGTTTTGGTATCAGGGATATCGTAGCTTCATAGAATGAGTTAGGTAGTATTCCGTCATTTTCTATGCTTTGAAATACTTTCAGTAGTAGTGGTGTTAACTCTTCTCTGAAAGTTTGGTAGAACTCTGCAGTAAAGCCATCCGAGCCAGGGCTTTTTTTTTGTTGGGAGTTTTTTGATTACCGTTTCAATCTCTTTTTTTGTTATGGGTCTATTTAGTTGTTCTACTTCTGATTGTGTTAGTTTAGGTAGGTAGTGAAAAACTTCATCTTTTAAAAGAAGAAATCGACATATAATTTCTAAAACGGAAAAATCCATAAATGGTGATATAGTATTGTCTTAGTCATCTAGTGCCACTATAACAGTAATACCACAAGTGGATGGCTTTAAAAAAGGGAAGTTTATTTTCTCACAGTAAAGTAGGCTAAAAGTCCAAATTCAGGGCATCAGCTCCAGGGGAAGGCTTTCTCTCCCTGTTGGCTCTGGAGGAAGGTCTTTCCCATCAATCTTGCCCTAGACTAGGAGCTTCTCTTCACAGGAACCCTGGGTCCAAAGGACATGCTCTGCTCTTGGTGCTTCTTTCGTGGTGGTATGAGGTTCCCACGTCTCTGCTTGCTTCCCTTTCCTTTTCTCTCTTGAGAGGTAAAAGGTGGTGCAGGCCACACCCCAGGGAAACTCCGTTTACGCTAGATCAGGGATGTGACCTGAGTAAGGGTGGTGTTACAATCCCATCCTGATCTTCTCAACATAAAATTACAATCACAAAACAGGGGACAACCACACAATACTGGGAATCATGGCCTAACGAAGTTAATACACACATTTTTGGAGGGACATAATTCGACCCATGACAAGTATGGAGGAAAGTATCAAAAAAGAGTTGTTGCTGTTAGGTGCCCTCAAGTTGGTTCAGCAGCATGAAGCCTATGTACAATACAGTGAAACACTGGCCAGTCCTGCACCATCTTCACTATTGTTGCTGTTTGAGCCCATTGTTGCAGGCACTGTGTCAATCCCTATCATTGAGGATCTTCCTTTTTTTTGCTGACCGTCTGCTTTACCAAGCATGATGTTCTTCTCCAGGGATTGGTCTCTTCTGATAATATGCCCAAGTCTCGCCATCCTTGCTTCTAAGGACCATTCTGGTTGTACTTCTTCCAAGACAGATTTGTTCATTCTTCCAGTGGTCCATGATGGTATATTCCTCACCAACACTATAAAATGATATTCTCTAAGGAGTAAGGAATGATTAGACATGGAGGTACTTTCATGAGCCTAGCAGTAGTGTTTAATTTCTAAATCATGTGTATGTGCATATTACATTTATAAATGATAATTTTAAAGACATATTGTTGTTGTTGTTAGGTGCCACCGAGTCAGTTCTACTCATAGCGACCCTATGGACCACAAAAGGAAACACTGCCTGGTCCTGCACCATCCTCACAATCGTTGTTGTGCTTGAGCCCATTGTTGCAGCCGCTGTGTCAGCCCATCTCATTGAGGGTCTTCCTCTTTTCTGCTGACCTTTACTTTACCAGGCATGATGTCCTTCTCCTGGGACTGATTCCTCCTGACAACATGCCTAAAGTATGTAAGGAGCAGTCTAGCCATCCTTGCTTCTAAGGAGCATTCTGGTTGTACTTCTTCTATGACAGATTTGTTCATTCTTTTGGCAGTCCATGGTATATTTATTATTCTTTGCCAACACCATAATTCAAAGTCGTCAATTCTTCTTTGGTCTTCCTTATTCTTTGTCCAGCTTTCACATAACTATAATGTGATTGAAAATACCATGGCTTGGGTCAGGTGCACCTTAGTCTTCAAGGTGACATCTTTGCTTTTCAGCCCATTAAAGAGGTCCTTCGCAGCAGATTTGCCCAATGCAATGTGTCTTTTGATTTCTTGACTGCTGCCTCCATGGGTACTGATTGTGGATCCAAGTAAAATAAAATTCTTGACAACTTCAACCTTTTCTCTGTTAGTCATGACATGGCTTATAAGTCCAATTGTGAGGATTTTTGTTTTCTTTATGTTGAGGTGTAATCCATACTGAAGGCTGGGGTCTTTTATCTTCATTGGTAAGAACTTCAAGTCCTCTTAAATTTCAGCAAGCAAGGTTGTGTCATCTGCATAATGCAGATTGTTAATGAGTCTTCCTCCAATCCTGATGCCACATTCTTCTTCATATAGTCCAGCTTCTCTGGTCATTTGCTCAGCATAAAGATTGAATACATATGGTGAAAGGATACAACCTTTCCTGATTTGCACACCTTTCCTGATTTTAAACCACTCAGTATACCCTTGTTCTGTCAGAACAACTGCCTCTTGATCTATGTAAAGGTTCCTCATGAGCACAATTAAGTGCTCTGGTATTCTGGTTCTTCTCAATGTTATCCATAATTTGTTATGATCCACATAGTTGAATGCCTTTGCATAGTCAATAAAACACAGGTAAACATCCTTCTGGTATTCTCTGCTTTCAGCCAAGATCCATCTGACATCAGCAATCATATCCCTGGTTCCACGTCCTCTTCTGAATCCAGCCTGAATTTATGGCTGTTCCCTGTTGATATACTGCTGCAGCCACTTTTGAATGATCTTCAGCAAAATTTTGCTTGTGCATGAAATTAACGATATTGTTGTATACTTTCCTCATTCAATTGGATCACCTTTATTGGGAATAGGCATAAATATGAATATCTTTCAGTCAGTTGGCCAGGTAGCTGTCTTCCATATTTCTTGGCATAGATGAGTGAGCACTTCCAGCGCAGTATCCATTTGTTGAAACATCTCAATTGATAGTCTATCAATTCCTGAAGCCTTGTTTTTCCCCAATGCCTTCAGTGCAGCTTGGACTTCTTCCTTCAGTACCATCAGTTCCTGGCCATATGCTACCTTTTGAAATGGTTGAACGTCGACTAATTCTTTTTGGTATGATGACTCTGTGTATTCCTTCCATCTTCTTTTGATGCTTCCTGCATACTTTAATATTCTCCTGGTAGAATCCTTCAATATTGCAACTCAAGGCCTGAATTTTTCCTTAACTTCTTTCAGCTTGAGAAATGCCGAGCGTGTTCTTCCCTTTTGGTTTTCTGCCTCCAGGTCTTTGCACATGTCATTATAATACTTTTCTTTGTCTTCTTGAGCAGCCGTCTGAAATCTTCTGTTCCGTATTTTTACTTCATCACTTCTTCCTTTTGCTTTAGCTGCTCAATGCTCGAGAGCAAGTTTCAGTGCCTCCTCTGACATCCATCTTGGTCTTTTCTTCCTTTCCTGTCATTTCAATAACCTCTTGCTTTCTTCATGTATGATGTCCTTGATGTCATTTCATGATTCGTCTGGTCTTTGGTCATTAGTGTTCAAGGCATCAAATCTATTCTTGAGATGGCCTCTAAATTCATGTGGGATATACTCAAGATCCTATTTTGGCTCTCATAGACTTGCTCAGATTTTCTTCGGTTTCAACTTGAACTTGCATATGCTCAGTTGATGGTCTATTCCACAGTTGGCCCCTGGCCTTGTTCTTACTGACAATATTGAGGTTTTCCACTGTCTCTTCCCACAGATGTAGTCGATCTGATTCTTGTGTATTCCGTCTGACGAGGTTTGTGTGTATAGCCACTGTTAACGTTAGTGAAAAAATGTATTTGCAATGAAGTAGTCATTGGTCTTGCAATATTCTGTCATTAAATCTCTAGCACTGTTTCCATCACCAAGGCCATTTTTTCCAACTACAGATTTTCCTACTTTGTTTCCAAGTCTTGCATTGCAATCACCAGTAGTTATCAATGCATCCTGGTCACATGTTCGATTAATTTCAGACTGCAGAAGCTAATAAAAATCTTCAATTTCTTCATCTTTGGCCTTAGTGTTTGGTGCATAAATTTGAATAATAGCTGTATTAACTGGTCTTCCTTCTAGGCATATGGATACTATCCTATCACTGACAGCATTGTACCTCAAGATAGATCTTAAAATTTTCTTTTTGACGATGAATGCAACACCGTTCCTCTTCATGTTGTCATTACCGGCATAGTAGACTATAAATTGTCCAATTCAAAATGGCAAATACCAGTCCATTTCAACTCACTAATGCCTAGGTTATCGATGTTTATGCATTCCATTTCTTTTGGATTCATACTTTGTGCTTTCCATGTTTCAATTATTAATGGATGTTTGCAGCTGTTTCTTCTCATTTTGAGTTGTTCCACATCAGCAAATGAAGGTCCCGAAAGCTTTACCTCACCCACATCATTAAGGTTGACTCTACTTTGAGGAGGCAGCTCTTCCCCAGTCATCTTTGGAGTGCCTTCCAACCTAGGGGCTCATCTTCCACAACTGTATCAGACAATGTTCTGTTGCTATTCATAAGGTTTTCACTGGATAATTTTTTTGGGGAAGTAGACTGCCTGGTCCTTCTTCCTAGTCTGCCTTGGTCTGGAAGCTCAGCTGAAACCTGTCCTCCATGGATGACCCTGCTGGTATCTGAATACTGGTGGCATAGCTTCCAGCATCACAACAACATGCAAGCCCCCACGGTATGACAAACTGACAGACATGTGGGGGAAAGACACATAGCTAAAGTATAATTGGATTATGTATTTTATAGTCACTTTTTAATCTTTTATTTATTATTCTTTTCAGTAAAATGTTTCATGTTGAAATTTTTTTAATTTATTTAATTTTTCAATTGTTCCAATTCATTTGTGAATATGAGTTTTTTGTTTTGTTTTGTTTTTAAGGAACTAGCACTAGGTTGTATAAGTATATTGAGAGTCTGTAATACGTAATACTGATGTTTATTTCAGTGGACTTGTGTTTTTTAAGAGGAAAATTCTTGGCTACTGCTTTTTTTTTTCTTTAACAGACTAGTCACACTTAAATTTGTTGCCAAAATTTGCTGTCCCCATATAAGGTGAAAAGTGTGGCTGAGATCTAGGTAGATTTTTTAAGTAGAAATATATAAAGTACGTATTATATGTACATATTTCTAGGTACCTGATAACATGGCTCTTTTCACAACTCAAAATGCCAGAAGGTTTCATGAAATGGAAGCCCTCGTGGTGCAGTGGTTAAGCACTTGGCTGCTAACTGAAAGGTTGGCTGTTTCAAGCTACCAGCCACTCTGAGGGAGAAAGATATGGCAGTCTGCTTCATAACCACAGTCTTGGAAACCGTAAGGGGCAGTTCTACTCTATCCTATAGGGTCACTATGAGTAGGAATCAACTCTATAGTAATGGGTTATCATGAAATGTTATTTTTAGAAGCTAGTCTTACACCTTGGCACTGATGAAGTTATAAACATGTTTCTTACTAAAAACAATACATGCATTTTTTTGTAATAATGTCTGGAAGGTGAAAAATCTATTTTTATAACCAATATGCATATATATTTTAATGTACACATTTAACAGTATGCTTTAAATTATTATGGCAATGTTCAGTAAAAATGTAAAAAAGAATACTTAAACTATTTGTCAAATAACTGGTTTTCAGGCGATGAGAGTTGTGTAGTCTTACTCTTAATGCAGAACCTACATTTCCTTAGAAGTAAAGCATTAAGGCAGAGCAGGCTTAAAGAAATGTTCTAGCTGTTAAAACAAATGACTTGGAAATGATTTTGAAGTAGCTTCATACAGGCTCTTGAGCCAGTTTGCTAAATATAGATGTTCAATTCTGCTGCCTCTGCTAAAAGGCAATCCAAAAAAAGTAGGAAATCATTTAATAAATACTGTTTCAGTTCAGTCAAAATGCTTTAGTCAATTTTCAGTTATAAATGAACAAATTTTATGTGTGTGTATGTATGTGCATGTAAATATGTGTTTATGTATGTACGCATGTCTATATGTATATATGTATCTGTGTATATATATCACTTGCATTTATATATATAATACATATATGTATCCCACTTGAATTAGTTCATTCAACTATTTACTATTTATTTTAATTACTACACCTGTACCAGTCTTTGCAATAGAAAACGACAAAGATGAATACGGCATGGTTCCTGACTTCACCTAATCTTAAGGAATTCACCAACTTAGGAAAGCTGCGTGTGTGTGTATGTGTGTGTGTGTATCTTACAAGAGGAATGCACAAAAAAAAATAAGAATACCCAAAAGAAGTAATTTAATACCAAATTACCATGAATTGTAGGACTAAAGAACTGTTCTGAAAAAGTGAAGCCAGTGTTAATTCTTAACGAATGAGTTTGTTTTCCAGGAAAAGTAGAAAGAATGGAATCATCCCAGACATGTGAGCAGTCCAGACGACAGCCTGAGCACAGTGTGGGTGCTGAGAAAGTCCTTTGTCTGTGTATGTGGGTAGGACTGGGAGTACAGATTCATACTGCACTACTGCTTGAGTACTGAGTTCAACGCAGAAAGTAACAGACAGCAAAGCTGAAGACAAGTCAGGGAGCAGCTCTCAGAGATCCTCAAATCTGAGCCTAATTCTCGTTTATCCTGTGGGTATCCTTAGGGAGACAAATTTCCGGCAGCAGCAGACAAGACAATTCTGAGAGTCACAAGACAAGGACACAGGACAACACGTGAGAGCTACAGCCAAAGCAATAGTGATGGGGTAGAGAAGACAGTGATGATTTGAGAAAGCAAGGAGGTATTAGGTAATTGATAAGATATGGGAAGTAAAAGAGAATTCACGAGTCGAAGATCACTTTCACTTGCCTGATTGGATGATGTTGCCAACAAGTAAAACATTAAAAAAATAATAATAAAGGATAGTTTAAGAGTGGGGATTGTGATGTTCAGTTTTGTACATATTTGAGTTTCGTGGAAGAGAGATTCTTCAGGTGGTTGGAGCTCAGGCCAGCAGTGTAAATTATGTGTGTGTGTGTGTGTGTGTGTGTGCGTGCGCATTATATACATATATATGTATCTTTGTGAGTAAAATGCTTATATTTGATAAATTAAATATATGAAGAGTTTATAAACTTGCATGCTGGTCAAATCCTGGGAAAACAATCTATTAAAAGTTAAGTCAAGATACCCTATTGAAAAAGGATAAACAACCAGCAAAGCATGAGTAGAATCACAGAATAAAATGTCTCAGGCACTAAAAGCAAATATAAATATAATGGAGTGATGAAAATGGTCGATGTAACAGTGTTCCAGTAAAACAGGAATTGGAAATTATTTAATAATTAGAAGCTCAATATTTGCTTCAGTGAGAACTGTTTAAATAGAGTTGTGAGATAAAAAGCCATGTAACAAGTTATCCCTAGAAAATTTTACATACCCTTGACTGAAATTTAGTGTCCATTCTATATAATGCCTTATTAATTAACATTTAAAACCCTCAGCTTGCTCTTGAATATCAATACATATCCCATTGTAGAAAACATGACTTCTTTTGTCTAATAGGGTCTAGTGGGTGTCAACAACTGTGAAGGGTCTGAGATTTACCTACTGTTAGTAATAAGTTAGCCTGCCACAGTTTAATGGAATCTGGAAGAATATATGCGACTCCTTCGTCAGGGAGAAAACCCTGGTGGCCTAATGGTTAAGAGCTATGGCTGCTAATCAAAAGGTTGGCAGTTCAAATCTACCAGGAGATCCTTGGAAACCATGTGGGGCAGTTTTACTCTGTCCTACAGGGTTGCTATGAGTGAGAATCGGCTCGACAGCAACAGGTTTGGTTTGGGTTGTGGTCAGAGACAAACAGCTATATCATACCCATAGCAATAGCTATAACCAGAATGTCAGCATTTGCACTAGTTCCCTGAGCCCCAGGTGTTCTATCACACACAGTGGGGTACATTATAGAAGAACAACAAGCTTGGGGACCCTGTCTAATCTTAATTCCCAAGGAGGACGTTATCTTTATTCTACTAGATAGTAGACAACTCTGCACTTTGCTCTGGAGGAAGACAACTATTTCTATCTTGTAAGGCTTTTTGCTATAAAAAAAAAAGAAAAGAAATTCATTGGAAAGGTAGTTTAGAACAAAGACAAGAAGTATCCCTGCTCACATGTTAAGCAGAAGTGTGAGGCTAGGGATATTTTTTGACCAACAATATCCACTTCTCATTTCTACACTGTCTTGTTTTATGGGAAATTTTCCCATAAAAATGGCACAACATTGGCCACTCTAAATAATCTAACCAACAGAATTTGGAGCCGAGTTCATTTATTTTGCCTCCTACAGCATTAAGGCTATTTTCTGTAAAACCTCAAGCAGCAACAGGAACTTAATCTGCAGTGTTGAACTCACCCATCCCCTCCAGGTCCTGGACATAAATGCCAAATTTTGAACAAATCCATTAAACCTTCAAGATCAACTTTATAAAGCCAAGTGGATTTCTCTGCATGTTTTGGTATTGACCTTTACACTTTTTATCTAGGTACGGTAGGATTTATTAGAGATTTACAGAGTCCACTTTGGTGATTCTATTATCCAGAACTACCCTGGCCAGTGAGTCGAGGCTGATCTGAATGTCTTCTGTGGCTGAGGTGGTGTCATTAATCATTTCAGCTAAAGTCAGGAACAATTACTGTATCACTTTTAATAGTTGGAAAACACCCATTGTAGTGTTACTGCTTGCAGGGTATGCATAAAAAATGAGTCAGTTATCCCTGCATGAATCTCTCCCAAGTAACCAAGGGTAGATTCATTTTGGAGAAATCTCTTCAGTCATCTGAAGTCTACATAATTGACTGGCAATGTTTCCTTAAACATTTAAAATCTTCTTATGACCACCCCTAAGTTTCACGTCATTCTAGTCCTTATTCGACTCGACGGCACTGGGTTTAGTCTAGTCCTTATTTATTTATTTTAGAAGGGAGCTAATTTCAGGTTCTGTACAAGTACAGTCATAAGTGTACACATAGTGCCATGTTTACAGTTGATAGTAGTTGGGGCCCAACATATGTATATGTATATGTATATGTGTGTGTGTATATATATATATATGTATATATGTGCATGCACGCACCCTGGCGGCGCAGTGGTTAAGAGCTCAGCTGCTAACCAAATGGTAGGTAGTTCCAATCTATTGGCTACTTCTTAGAAAACCTGTGGGCAGTTCTACTCTGACCTGTAGGGTCACTATGAGTGGGCAATGGGTTTGGGTTCTTTGTTTGTTTTACGTATATATATACCAAAACCCATTGCCATCGAGTTGATTCCAATTCATAGAGACCACAGAGGACAGAGTAGAACTACCCCAAAGTGTTTCCAAGGAGCAGCTAGTAGATTCGAAGTACTGACATTTTGGTTAATAAAAGAACTCTTGACCACTATGCCACCAGGGCTCCATATATTATTATCTCACATCATATATATTCACATTATATATAAACCTGTTGTTGTCAAGTTTGGTTTGTTTTTTATATATCCCTGGGTAGTGCAAATAGTTAAGCTCTTGACTACTACTCTAAAGGATGGTGGTTCAAAACCACCCAGAAGCACCTCAGAAGACAGGCCTGGTAACCTGCTTTGGAAAGGTCGCAGCCTTCAAAATCCTAGGAAGCACAGTTAGTCATACTCTGACACACATGGGATCTCCAAGTGTTGGAATGGATCTGATGACAACTAACAAATATATTTCACTTTACTTGGATCCATGATCAACTCCCATGGTAGAAGCAGTCAAGAAATCAGAAGACACATCACGTTGGGCAAATCTGCTGCAAAAGTCCTCTTTAAAGTGTTAAAAAAACAAAGATGTCTCTTTGAAGACTAAGATGTACCTGACCCAAGCCATGGTGATTTCAATAGCCTCACATGCATGCAAAAGCTGGACAATGACTAAAGAAGGCCGAAGAAGTACAGCTGCCTTTGTATTATTGTGTTAGCAAACAATATTGAACAAATCTGTCTTGGAAGAAGTACAGTCAAAATACTCCTTAGAAGCAAGGACGGTGAGACTTCATCTCACATACTTTGGACATGCTAACAGGGTGGATCAGTCCCTGAAAAGGGACATCATACTTGGTAGAGTAGAGGGTCAGTGAAAAAGAGGAAACCCCTCAATGACATGGACTGACACAGTGGCTACAATGATGGGCTAAAACAAAGCAGTGATTATGGAGATGGCGCAGGACGGGCAGTATTTCGTTCTTTTGTGTGTAGGGTCTCTATGTTTTGGAGCTGGCTTGATGGCACCTAACAACAACAACTATATATATATGCCAAATTTTGAACAAGTCCATTAAACCTTCAGGATCAACTTTGTAAAGCCAAGTTGATTTCCTTTCATGTATTCACCTTTACACTTTAGGCATTACAGGGTTTATTAGAGATTTGCAGACTCCATTATGGTGATTCTATCATCCAGAATTACTCTGGCCAGTGAGTCTTTTCATCTCTATATATGTATACATATATACTCTCTTTCTATATATATGTACTCTAAAATATATATATTTATACTTATGCCCACAGTCTGTCTGCAGAACCTACCAACCTTTGTGCTCTAGGGAACAGGGACATGCTTTCCTTATAGACACTCAGGGGATGGTTGTCAGGCCCCTGCCTTGTTCAGAGCATAAGAGGGCATTTATTTTATTCTTTGGATTATAGTACAATGCTACTATTAATTACATCACTGAAATTATTACAGCTTTTTCTATTACCCCATTCTCAGTCATGAAATTTGATACCCACCCCTCCTTGACTCTATGGATTAAGCTAATCAAATAATCTCCCTCCTTGGCCACAATTATTATTTCAGAGATGAAAACTTAACCCAAGTTTGTCCAGTTAAAGGATGTGGAATGTAGGATTTCTGTTTGATCTTTCAAAAGATACCTTTTCTCTTCCCCTACAAGGTATGATGTGTGACAGGAATGTGAGATGTGTGAGAATGTTACAGACGTTTGCTTTATCACAAAGCAGTACCTTGAACACTCTAAGTGGGGGAACAGTCACTATATGAAGTCTGATGATCTAGACAAAACAGCAAAAGACAAAACATTCAGGTGTGGGACTGGAGGAGACTCTGGTGAATTTCTTTGAACCACTGATTTCTGTCTTCTATTAAGTCAATAAATATTCATATTTGAGCCTGTTTGGGGTTAATTTTGGGGGTTATTTTGTTTTCACTTACGACAAAATTATCATTTCCTTATGCCATATTTGGGCCCATCTATCCAATTTTCATTTATCTGTCCAGTAGCTGATCCTGAAATAATATTATCATAATACCCATTTTGTAGAGATCTTGTCTGCTTCAAATACCTCCCAGTGTAAATCATGAGCTATATTTCTCCACCTAAATACACAATTCAATAGCAGCTTTGTTTTGTTTTGTTGTTATTTTCCAACACTAGGTCTAATACCATGCTGTGTTTGATAAACATTTGGAGGACGTTCAGGATAAACTCTAATATCTGTGGGCTGTATGTTGCTTTTATCAAAGAACAGAATAATGTGCACACAGATAGAAAATACATAGCGAGAGAGATCTAAACTAAAGCTAATATCTAACTCACTTTCAAGCATGATCCTACCACACCCTTCAACTCTACCACAACCAGGACTGCAGTTAATCAAATGAGACAGTAAAAAATAGGTGGTATAAAGCATTATTTCTCCTAATATTTAGTTGTATAAACACCAGTAAGTGACCACTGTGACTCCTCTGGTTCACGTGCTTCCTCACTCTTTGTGAGCTATCCTGACCACCACATATCAGCTCATGTCTGGGAGGAACTGCGTCCACTCCTGAGGCTGCATCTGCTCATTCCCTTGTATACTTGTCCGGTTTCTATCTTTGCACCGCTTATGTGTACTAAAACTTATTGAAAAACTTCCCAAGTCATCATTTTTGCTAACCTCCAAATCCATATTAGCATTTAGTCATGTCGTTTATCACAGCTTTAGTAAATAAGAAGATAACCAAATGCACCTAATCCTGACTCTTATTGCCTCCATTTATGCGAGTCCACCTTGTCTTCATCAAGCTTTTCCTGCCATCATGAGATGGTAAACTGGAGGACACAGTGGTAGAGGACTGAAAATTCATCAGAGCAAGGTTACCCACTGCTGTACAGTTGATTCCAACCCTATAGGGGTCATAGCAACCCTATAGGGGTCATAGCAACTCTATAGGATTAACTCTGTTAAAAAGAGAATAGAAGGATCAGAAAAGCGTTTGTGAAAACATAACTCCACCCTTAAAAATAATCCAGAACATATCAAAAGTCTACCAGTAAAGTCTGGAAACCCTTGGCATGTGAGGGGCTTCTTCGTACCTTTTACGAACAGCATTCCCACAAATACTTTACCATTTGCTTGTTCCATAAAAATAAAACTGCAAATAATGCCTGCCGTTTTCAGTCAATTCCTCCGGAAAACTTCCATGGTGCTTTATTTCAGAGCTGCCTTTTTTTTTTTTTTTTTTTTAGCTTTGATTCAATTTTCAGCAGCACTGGATTCTCTTCCGTGATGATCCTGAACTCAGAGATTCGTGGGTCCCCTTCACAAGTTAGAAAGACCAATTCAGTGATATTGCTGCTGTTGGTGTTAGGTGCTGTCAAGTCAGTTCAGACTTACAACAACCCTATGTACAATAGAAGGAAACACTGCCGGTTCCTATGCCATCCTCACAATCATTGCTTTGTTTGAGCTTATTGTTACACCCACTGTGTATTTTGAGTGACTTCCAACCTGAGGGGCTCATCTTCTGGCACTATATCAGACAATGTTCTGCAGCTATTCATAGCATTCTCACTGGCCCATTTTTTTAGAAGTAGATCGCCAAATCCTTCTTACTCATCTGTCTTAGTCTGGAAGCTCTGCTGAAGCCTGACCACCATGGGTGACCCTACTGATATTTGAAATACTGGCAGCATAGCTTCCGGCATCACAGCAACATGCAAGCCACCACAGTACAACAAATTGACAGAGGAGTGGTGGTCAGTAATATAAAGTTGATGTTTTTAAGTTGAGCTGTCTTTTCCCTTGCAATAAAACAATTTCTGCTGGCATTTTACAGGATGAGAAACATCGCACTGTTAGATAACGATAACATTTTATGTGCCTGCAAATTGAGAATAACACTAAATTTCACAGAACATTTTGCCATAGATTTTCATCATGTGACACAACTCCATTTTCTCCTAAAATTAATGAGGATTACAAATGAGACCCTGGTTTCTTATTGTGGTTTTTATTACGTGGTGATCAGGGAATGATAGCTCCTTGTTTATTCTACTGTGAAAATATATCAAAATAATGTGAGTGGCAGCATGTGTATCCAGGATGATTCTACATGCTCCCTAGCTTCAATGGGTGTAAAAATTTATTTCTGTAAAAATCATATCTAGTATAGGTTCTAACTATGAGCTTTATACACATGTGCATATGGAGAGAATAATTCACTTTTCTCTACAGTGATTTACAGTAAATAGAAGTATAAAAAAATAGCACATAAATATTAATGCACCATTGATCAAGCACATCATTCCTATCAATGGAGATTTGATTACAGCAGGTACCTTTTTCTCCCCATACTTTGGAAGCTACATAAATATCTTCATCTGAAAAGAATGATATTCTGGTTAATCAGGACATTACGACTCCTTTAAACTCAAATAATGTCAAAAAAGCATTATATCATAAAATTTTGAGTTGGTCATTTTTAAGTTTTAGTCTTATTTTTCTAAAAAGTACATTTTATTTTTATATAAAAATATTATCTAAGCAAAGGCATGAAGAATTATGAAATAAATTATAAGCTATACGATGAGATTTATTCTTATGATAATGCAGACCCTTGGCCTCAACAGGTTGAAACAACTCTTAGTGACTATCACCCTATAGGTCATCATTTTTACTTCTTCAGAAGAATAATTGCATAAGAATGCAATGAGAATTGCATGAGAATGAATTCATGAAAAAGTCATGAACAATCAATGTCAAATAATTTTTATCTCAATGTGTCTTTTGAGAAGATTTTAGAAGGAAAATGATGGAAAGCCCAACCTACCAACACTTGAATCCTCATAGGAGATACGAAAGAATTTGAAAATTGTGCCCACATGGCTTCTTGATTGGGAGTGTTTTATGGTTTCTCTCTGTGATCTGTACGTACGGACGAGGTTAGTAGGAGAAAATGTGGGTTAGGACATCTTTACTTCCTGGAGTATTAAGAAATAACAATTTCACTTTTATTCCTTGGGCAAAGAGTTTCTTAAAATGTAAAATAAGTATAATTCCTCCTTATAACTCATGACTCCACACAGGACCAACTACCTACACTTAGATTCTGAGTTGTTCTTTTCCTCTCGTTTCTAAATGAAGATGGGATAGATCTAACTTCTTAAAGCATTTTAACATCAACCTTTTATAGTTACATTAGTTAAGTGTTAAAAAAGTATAAACTGCTTTTTTTAATAGAATATCCACAAGTCTTATATTAATAAAAATTCTTAATAAAATATTTCTTCTAGACTTTAACTTATGTATCTTAACACATTTGATATCACATAGAAGGTAAAAAAAAAATTCTACTTTTTTAAATTATAATTTTATCAATAAACTTTTTCATTTTCCTAAGAATGTCTTCATAATTTTTTTAGTCATGTTTTCACTTCTTTGTTTTATTATGAAGTATATATATTTGCATATGTATATATATGTATACAAAATGCACATTAAACATATATTTACAGTTTAACAAAACAAATTTAAAGTAAAACTGATATACCTCTACTCAGGTCAAGAAATAAAATATTGCCAAGTCTCCAAAAGACCCCTATGTATTCCTTCCCCAGGAGATAACCAATGGCTTGGCTTTTCTGATAAACATTTTCTTAATTTTCCTTATGGTTTTACCACTGTGCCTATCTTTTTTTTTTCTAATAATTTTTATTTTGCTTTAAGTGAAAGTTTACAAGTCAAGTCAGTCTCTCACATATAAACTTATATACACCTTACTACATACTCCCACTTACTCTCCCCGTAATGAGTCAGCCCACTCCCTCCTTCCAGTTTCTCCTTTCCTGACCTTTTTAGCAGTTTCTAACCCCCTCTACCCTCCCACCGCCCTTCCAGACAGGAGATGCCAACATAGTCTCAAGTGTCCACCTAATGCAAGTAGCTCACTCCTCATCAGCATCTCTCTCCAACCCATTGTCCAGTCCACTCCACGTCTACTGAGTTGGCTTTGGGAATGGTTCCTGTCCTGGGCCAACAGAAGGTTTGGAGACCATGACCACTGGGATTCTTGTAGTCTTAGTCAGACCATTAAGTCTGTTCTTTTTATGAAAATTTGGGGTCTGCATCCCACTGTTTTCTTGCTCCCTCAGGGGTTCCCTGTTGTGCTCCCTGTCAGGACAGTCATCATTTGTGGCCAGGCACCATCTACTTCTTCTGGTCTCAGGATGATGTAGTCTGTAGTTCATGTGGCCCTTTCTGTCTCTTGGGCTCATAATTATCTTGTGACCTTGGTGTTCTTCATTCTTCTTTGATCCAGGTGGGTTGAGACCAATTGATGCATCTTAGATGGCTGCTTGCTAGCGTTTAAGACCCCAGAAGCCACACTTCAAAGTGGGATGCAGAACGTTTTCTTAATAGAATTTATTTTGTCAATTGATTAGATGTTCCCAGAAGCCAGAGTCCCCAAACGCCTGCCCTTGCTCCGCTGACCTTCGAAGTATTCAGTTTATTCAGGAAAGTGCTTTAGGTCCAGTCCAGTTGTGTTGACCTCCCCTGTATTGAGTGTTGTCCTTCCCTTCACCTAAAGTAGTTCTTATCTACAATCTAGTCAGTAAATAATCCTTTCCCACCCTCCCTCTCTCCCCCATCTCGTAACCACAAAAGAATATGTTCTTCTCAGTTTAAACTATTTCTCAAGATCTTATAATAGTGGGTCTTATACAATATTCATCCTTTTGCGTCTCACTAATTTCACTCAGCATAATGCCTTCCAGGTTCCTCCACGTTATGAAATGTTTCACAGATTCGTCACTGTTCTTTATTGATGCGTAGTATTCCATTGTGTGAATATACCATAACTTATTTATTCATTCATCTGTTGATGGATACCTTGGTTGCTTCCAGCTTTTTGCTATTGTAAGCAGTGTTGCAATAAACATGGGTGTGCATATATCTGTTCGTGTAAAGGCTCTTATTTCTCTAGGGTACATTCCGAGGAGTGGGATTTCTGGGTTGTATAGTAGTTCTGTTTCTAGCTTTTTAAGGAAATGCAAAATCGATTTCCAAAGTGGTTATACCATTTTACAGTCCCACCAGCAGTGCGTAAGTGTTCCAATCTCTCCACAGCCTCTCCAACATTTATTATTTTGTGTTTTTTGGATTAATGCCAGCCCTATTGGAGTGAGATGGAATCTCATTGTAGTTTTAATTTGCATTTCTCTAATGGCTAATGATCGAGAGCATTTCCTCATGTATCTGTTAGCCGCCTGAATATCGTCTTTAGTGAAGTGCGTGTTCATATCCTTTGCCCAATTTTTAATTGGGTTGTTTGTCTTTTTTCTGGTTGAGTTTTAACAGAATGATATAGATTTTAGAGATCAGGCTCTGGTCAGAGATATCATAGCTGAAAATTTTTTCCCAGCCTGTAGATGGTCTTTTTACTCTTTTGGTGAAGTCTTTAGATGAGCATAGGTGTTTGATTTTTAGGAGCTCCCAGTTATCTGGTTCCTCTTCATCATTTTTAGTAATGTTTTGTATTCTGTTTATGCCTTGTATTAGGGCTTCTAATGTTGTCCCTCTTTTTTCCTCCATGACCTTCATCCTTTTAATCTTTATGTTTAGGTCTTTGATCCACTTGGAGTTAGTTTTTGTGCATGGTGTGAGGTATGGATCCTGTTTCATTTTTTTGCAAATGGATATCCAGTTATGCCAGCACCATTTGTTAAAAAGACTATCTTTTCCCCAATTAACTGACACTGGGCCTTTGTAAAATACCAGCTGCTCATATGTGGAAGGGTTTATATCTGGGTTCTCAATTTTGTTCTGTTGGTCTATGTGCCTGTTGTACCAGTACCAGGCTGTTTTGACTACTGTGGCTGTATAATAGGTTCTAAAATCAGGTAGAGTGAGGCCTCCCACTTTCTTCTTCTTTTTAAGTAATGCTTTTTTTTTTTTTTTACTTATCCGGGGCTTCTTTCCCTTCCTTAAAATGTTCGTGATTTGTTTCTCCATCACATTAAAAAATGTCATTGGAATTTGGATGATCGGAAGTGCATTGTATACACATATGGCTTTTGGTAGAATAGACATTTTTACTATGTTAAGTCTTCCTATCCGTGAGCAAGGTATGTTTTTCCACTTATGTAGGTCCCTTTTAGTTTCTTGCACTAGTACTTTGTAGTTTTCTTTGTACAGGTCCTTTACATCTTTGGTAAGATTTATTCCTAAGCATTTTATCTTCTTGGGGGCTACTGTGAATGGTAGTGATATAGTGAGTTCCTCTTTGATGTTCTTTTTGTTGATGTAGAGGAATCCAAGTGATTTTTGTATGTTTATCTTAAAACCTGAGACTCTGCCGAACTCTTAGTTTTCTGGAGGATTCCTTAGGGTTTTCTGTGTATGAGATCATGTCATCTGCAAATAGAGATACGTTTACTTCTTCCTTGCCAATCTGGATGCCCTTTATTTCTTTGTCTAACCTAATTGCTCTGGCTAGGACCTCTAGCACAATATTGAATAAGAGCTGTGATAAAGGGCATCCTTGTCTGGTTCCCGTTATCAAGGGAAATGCTTCCAGGCTTTCTCCATTTAGGATGATGTTGGCCGTTGGCTTTATTATGTTGAGGAATTTTCCTACTATTCCTATTTTGCTGAGAGTTTTTATCATGAATGGGTGTTGGACTTTGTCAAATGCCTTTTCTGCATCAATTGATAAGATCATGTGGTTTTTGTCTTTTGTTTTATTTATATGGTGGATTACATTAATGGTTTTTCTAATATTGAACCAACCTTGCATAAAAAAAAAAAATCCCGTTTGGTCATGGTGGGTTATTTTTTTCATATGTTGTTGAACTCTATTGGCTAGAGTTTTGCTGAGGATTTTTGTTGAGGATTTTTGCATTTATGTTCATGAGGGATATAGGTCTGTAATTTTCTTTTTTTGTGGTGTCTTTACCTGGTTTTGGTATCAGGGATATGGTGGCTTCATAGAATGAGTTAGGTAGCATTCCGTCATTTTCTACGCTTTGAAATACGTTTAGTAGTAGTGGTGTTAACTCTTCTCTGAAAGTTTGGTAGACCTCTACAGTGAAGGCGTCTGAACCAGGGCTTTTTTTGTTGTTATTGGGAGTTTTTTGACTACCTTTTCAATCTCTTTTTTTTGTTGTTATGGGTCTCTTTAGTTGTTCTACCCCTGATTGTGTTAGTTTAGGTAGGTAATGCGTTTCTAGGAATTCATCCACTTCTAGGTTTTCAAATTTGTTAGAGTACAATTTTTCGTAGTAATCTGATATGATTCTTTTAATTTCAGTTTGGTGTGTTGTGATATGGCCCATCTCATTTCTTATTCGGGTTATTTGTTTCCTTTTGTATTTCTTTAGTCAGTCTGGCCAATGGTCTATCAACTTTGTTAATTTTTTCAAAGAACCAGCTTTTGGCTTTGTTAATTCTTACAATTGTTTTTCTGTTCTCTAATTCATTTAATTCTGCTCTAATTTTTATTATTTGTTTTCTTCCGGTACCTGGTGGATTCTTTTGTTGCTTGCTTTCTATTTGTTCAAGCTGTAGGGACAGTTCTCTGATTCTGGCTCTTTCTTCTTAATGTATGTGTGCATTTATCGACAAAAATTGACCTCTGAGCACTGCTTTTGCTGTGTCCCAGAGGTTTTGATAGGAAGTGTTTTCATTCTCGTTGCATTCTATGAATTTCTTTATTCCCTCCCTAATGTCTTCTATAACCCAGTCTTTTTTGAGCAGGGTATTGTTCAGTAACCAAGTATTTGATTTCTTTTCCGTGATTTTTCTGTTATTGATTTCTACTTTTATGGCCTTGTGGTCTGAGAAGATGCTTTGTAATATTTTGATGTTTTAGATTCTGCAAAGGTTTGTTTTATGACCTAATATGTGGTCTATTCTAGAGAATGTTCCATGTGCGCTACAAAAAAAAGTATACTTTGCAGCCGTTGGGTGGAGTGTTCTGTATAAGTCTATGAAGTCAAGTTGGTTGATTGTAGCAATTAGATCTTCCATGTCTCTATTGATCTTCTTACTGGAAGTTCTATCCGTCTCCAAAAGTGGCGTGTTGAAGTCTCCTACTATAATTCTAGAGGTTTCTATCTCACTTTTCAATTCTGTTAAAATTTGTTTTATGTGTCTTGCAGCCCTGTCATTGGGTGCATAAATATTTAATATGGTTATATCTTCCTGGTAAACTGTCCCTTTAATTATTATGTAGTGTCCTTCTTTATCATTTGTGCTGAATTTAACTTTAAAGTCTATTTTGCCAGAAATTAATATTGCCACTCCTGCTCTTTTTTGATTGTTGTTTGCTTGATATATTTTTTTTCCATCCTTTGAGTTTTTGTTTGTGTCTCTAAGTCTAAGGTGTGTCTCTTGTAGGCAGCATATAGACAGATCGTGTTTTTTTTATCCAGTTTGAGACTCTCTGTCTCTTTATTGGTGCATTTAGTCCATTTACATTCAGTGTAATTATAGATAATTATGAGTTTAATGCTGTCATTTTGATGCCTTTTTGTGTGTGTTGTTGACAATTTCATTTTTCCACTTACTTTTTTGTGTTGAGTTTTTCTTTGTAAATTGTATGTTCCTCATTTTCGTAGTAGTTGAATTTATTTTTGCTGAGTCGTTATGTTTTTCTTGGTTTTTATTTTGAAGTATGGAATTGTTAGACCTCTTTGCAGTTACCTTAATATTTACCCCTATTTTTCTAAGTAAATCTAACTTGTATCGTCATGTATCGCCTTGTTTTCCTCTCCATATGGAAGACCTATGCCTCCTGTATTTAGTCCCTCTTTTTTGATTATTGTAATCTTTTACATAATGACTTCAATGATTCCCTGCTTTTAGCATTTTTTTTTTCTCTTTTAAGTTAATCTTATTTTTTGTGTGATTTCCCTAATTGAATTGATATCAGGATGTTCTTGTTCCGTGACCTTGTGTTGTGTTGGTATCTGATATTATGGATTTTCTGACCAATTTCCTTTAGTAATTCTTGTAGCTTTGGTTTAGTTTTTGCAAATTCTCTAAGCTTGTGCTTATCTGTAAATGTTTTAATTTCACCTTCATATTTGAGAGAGATTTTTGCTGGATATATGATTCTTGGCTGGCAGTTTTCTCCTTCAGTGCTCTATATATGTCATCCCATTGCCTTTTTGCCTGCATGGTTTCTGCTGAGTAGTCTGAACTTATTCTTTTTGATTCTCCTTTGTAGGAGACCTTTCTTTTCTCCCTGGCTGCTTTTAAAATTTTCTCTTTATCTTTGGTTTTGGCAAGTTTGATGACAATATGCCTTGATAATTTTTTTTTTTTTTTTGTATCAATCTTGTACGGGGTTCGAAGAGCATCTTGGGTAGATATCCTTTCGTCTTTAACCGTGCCAGGGATGTTGTCTGCCAACAGATCTTCAACTATTCTCTCTGTATTTTCTGTTATCTCTACCTGTTCTAGTACTCCAATCACATGCAAGTTATTCTTCTTGATAGAGTCCCACATGATTCTTAGGGTTTCTTCATTTTTTAAAATTCTTTTATCTGATTTTTCTTCAACTATATTGGTGTCAACTGCCTTATCGTCCAACTCCCCCACTCTGCATTCCAGTTCCTCGATTCTGCTCTCCAACTTCCTACTGAGTTGTCTAATTCTGTAATTTTATTGTTAATCTTTTGGATTTCTGAATGCTGTCTCTCTATGGATTCTTGCAGCTTATTAGTTTTTCTACTGTGTTCTTGAATAATCTTTTTGATTTCTTCAACTGCTTTATCAGTGTGTTCCTTGGCTTTTTCTGTTGATTGCCTTATTTCATTTCTGAGGTCATCCCTGATGTCTTGAAGCATTCTGTATATTAGTTTTTTGTATTCTGCTTCTGGCAATTCCAGGATTGTATCTTCATTTGGGAAAGATTTTGATTCTTTAATTTGGGGAGTTGTAGATGCAATCATGGTCTGCTTCTTTATGTGATTTGATATCAACTGCTGTCTCTGAGCCATCTATAAGATATTGTAATGATTTATTTTATATTTGCTCACTGAGTATTATCTTCTTGTTTTGTTTATTTGTTTGTTTGTTTGTTTGTTTGTTTGTTTCAATATCCCCAGATGGGGTACTAGATTGCGCTGTCTTGATTGTTGTAGCCTTTGAATCACTTATGTCCTATTACCAGCTGGTTTGAGCTGTTACCAGATATATAAGCCTAAGAGTCCATTCACTATTCTTGAAAAGAATCATCTTAGGTGTTCTGATTTTGGGGCACCAAGTTGTGTGGCATAGACTGTCACCTACTAACTTAGAGAAGTAGTGGTGATAGTTGTGTGCACCAGATTCTAGTAGCGGGAGGGGGTCACACTCCAAGGAGGGCAGGATGCTGACAGCCTTCCCCCACATGCCAGTGAGGTAGGTGTGTCTCTATTCCTAGAGCACTTTGGTGGGTTGGCTCTGCAGCTGTACCTTACACACCCAATGCTTGTACCTCTAAAGATTGGTAGACTTCACTCTCCTCAGACCCCTTTAGCTGGTGGCTAGGCGGTTTGGGTGGAGCTTCAGCCCTCAGTTCCCCACTGTGGATAAGTGAGGGCTCTGTTTAATAAGTAAAGAACTATCATACCTTGAAAACTTGTCTTCCCACTGCTCAGCTAAAACAATTACAGTCAGATCTCTATCAGAATTACCTTTGCATTGTAGTAGCCACCTTGTTCCCTGTAGGGATGAAAGTCAAAGAATGTGGATCTCATATGCTTGGCTGGAGCTGGTTCTGTATTTTTATTCCAGTTTAGGGAAGTCAGAGAAGGATTTTTCCCCCTGGGTTGTTAACTGCTGCTTCTCTCAGGCCAGGAGAATGGGTTAGAAAAAAAACACCTGCAGTGCACTTCACTACCTGGCCCAGGAAATTCCAATGTTAATGAAGCCACCTGGGGCAGGGAGGGGAGGGATCAGATAGATAGGAGGGAGTAGCTCGCACCTGTGCCGGCAATATGGACAAAGTTACTTATCTCGCTTGGTGATGACTGTTTTATCTGAGATTCCATAGGGGCGTGTAGTCTGTGTGTGCTGGCTGGGTCGAGATTGTCCCTGAGGGTCAGGCCTGCTTCCCGTGCTTTCACTGTCTCAGGAAGCCATGATTGGCTCCGTCCACTCCTAGTCCAAAACCCAGGGCCAAGGTTTTCTGACTGGGAGGCTGCACTCCAGGCTCCAAAAGCAGTCGCTGCTTCTCAGTGATTTCTCCTCCTGTCAGCCCCGTGGCTGTGCAGCCTGCATGCTGTGGCTGGGTTTCCCCTGAGGTTACATCAGGGGGCTAAGGCTGCATCTGGTGTTTGCGCCATCTCAGGAAGCCATGCTCAGCTCCTCTGCACTTAGTCCAAAGCCCGGCGCCATTTTTTTCTGACTGGGATGCTGGCTCCAGGCTCTGAAAACAGTCTCTGCTTCCCTGTGGTTGCTCGTTCTCTTGTCAACTGCATCAATGTGGAGTCTGCTTGCGCTGGCTGAATCTATACCGAGGTTACTCCAGGTGGTTAGGGGTTAGGGCTGTGCCCTGTGCTTGCCCCATCTCAGTAAGCTGCAATTGGCCCCACCTCTCTGGCACCAGGGAACTGCGAGTGCTCAAGGCTGTGGCGTGGGATGCCAGTTCCAGAAGCGGTCGCTGCTTCAGGGCACAGCTTTTCGCTCTCCTGTCACTCAGGTCAGCTCTTTAGTTCTGTGTTTGGTGGTCAGGGGTCATAGATTGTCATGTATGTGATCAATTCACTTGTTTTTCCGAGTCTTTGTTTCAAGAGGGATCTGTGGTAGCTTCTACCTAGTCATCTACCTTGGCCTCACCTCCATAATTGTATATTTATATTGATACCATATTTTATTTAATCATTCTTTTATTCATTTGACAAATATTTAGTGAGTGATAGTATGTATAAATTAAATATCGAGGAAGCAATGAATAAAACAGACAAAATTTCTGATTTTACAGAGCTTACAATCTATTTATGAAGACATGCATTAAGGTGATGAGAACATAAAAATGTAAAATATTATTTCTTCCAAATGCTAGTAAAGTAAAAATCTTATCATGGCTTGGACTTTTGGTTTGACCTAATCAGTGTATTTTCTGAGGCTTTCACGAGGAGAATATGCAGTACACTACTTGGGAGATTATGGCAGTTTTCCAAGTATAAGTGTTGGCAAAGTGTGTGTTTGTGGAGGAATGGTGGAGAAAGTGGGCATGTTTTAGAAATAAGGAATGGTGGAGAAAGTGGGCATGTTTTAGAAATATTTAGAACACATGAAACTGTTTTTAACTCATTTAGTTAGTCACCTGTGGTTGTCTTTCAACTACTTCCAATTTCCCTGATTGTAAATAGTGCTACACAATCATATTCAAACTTAAATCTCAGTCAGTACTTCAAATTTTCTCATTGGAGTACTTTTCTAGAAGAGAAAATGCTAGATTAAGTGTTATGATTATTGAAAATTACTTTGCTACATATTGCCAATGTTTTTTCTATAAGCTTCTACTTATACGTACTCAGATTTCATACCTTATTATCTAAATAGGACCTGATCTCACTCATTTCAGCTTGAGTAGGCTGTAGAAAATAGGGGCAATATTACTGTATGTGTGAATGTGTATGCGTGTGTGTGGTAGTTGGAGGTGGGTAGTATTTTTATATAAAAAATATTTATGTGATAATTATGATGATTCAAGAAATACAGAAAAGTCCATGAGAGGAAAATACATCAAATATTCAACCATACAAAATAAAATTTATTTTAAAAATTACTTAGGTATCTCTCAGTGAGTGGACAGATAAACAGGAGAGTTGAACTGACCTAATGCCTGTATGAAAAAATATTTTAATATTTGTAAGCCTTATAGATCACTTCATTTCAAAAGAAAATAATAAAAGTGAAACAGTAAGAATTAAAAATTAGATAAATATCTTACATGAAAGTTATCAGTTTAAATATTAAAATATGAGAATGAACAGTGTATTTTTATTAAGCTAATGTAGATAATGGCCAATGAATTTATTTTTAATCATACATTAAATTACACATTGACAATCAGAAAAAAAAAACATTTGTTTAAAGAATCTTAAGATTGTCTTTAGTATAATACACAAATTGACTTTAGTATAAATTGGCCAATGTGGAGTAAATGTTTTAAAATTTTTAATGGGAAAATGTTCTTTCTACATTCAGTTCTTAATATAAAAATTAAATTGTGTTAAATAATATTTACTCTAATTTTCCCTGGATAAAAACCAAAGAATACACTGATACATTCAGAAATGTAACAGTACAACAAAATAGAAAATTTTTCCAATTAGTATGCAATGAAACATGAATTAATTATAAAAATTGTAGACAAAGACAACATACCCTAAACTATTTGCAAAGATCTCATTTCTTTTTTTTTATTAGGGTGAAATTCATGTAACCTAAAATTTCATCATAATGGCATTTAAGGTGGACAAATCAGTGACATTTAGTACATTCACAATGTTGTGTACTATTTATTAGACTGTACAATCTCTTCCATTAAACTAATGATACTATGGATAACTAAAACCATCCTCATATGCTTTCAAATGTCTTAATTTCTAATTCAATGTAGTGACCCAAGATATCAACTTCATAGATGAGAATCTTCATACCAACATGCCTTCCTGAACCAACGGTCTCTAAAACAACATCAGCTGAATCACGATAAGCCATGATTTTCATTTCTCAGAAGAGAGGGAGAGAGAAATGTAGAAGATACTCAACTGAGTCCCATATTTCCTAGCAATATGTACCTTAGCTTATCCTTCAAGAAGGTAACAGCTGTTGACTGCATTATTCTTCTTTCAATTTTATTTTAATCCATTGAAGAGAAAGACTGAGTGAGATCTCTCTCCTAGCCCAGCTCTTTAATTCCTAAGTATAAATAGGAGAAAAGGAACAGATTCACATCAAATGTAAGCATATCCTGCTGCTTCCCCAATGACAGTTTTAATTTTCTCATTCTCTTGAGTCAGAGAAACTGTAGTTTTACCACTGCCAGGTGTTTGGATGTTATTGAAAGTCTCATTTGAGCAAATTGTTTTCTTCTGGTGAAATTTCTAGATGTGCCAACTTCACTCTTATCCAGACCCACAAAGCAGGTGTTGAGACTTTGTGGTAGCAGCAGGAGCTTTTCTGGGCTCATTATAGTAGGACCTGAATTCTAACAGCTAATTGCACTTACGGTGCCTCAAGTGTAATGCCAGTTTGTTGGTAATTGGCTATCATATTCCAGTACACTGACTAAGTAAACCAAGACAAGTTAGTTTTCTACATCAAATAAGCAAGAGTAAGGCTCATTTCAGCTGCATGGCTCCTTCTGAAAAAACTATGATTGCCTTTTGTTTCAGTGCATTATTAATTGCAGAGGTAAAATGTCTGTAAAAAAAATGGAAGCAAATATGCTTTTGAATGGGTGATTTTCATAACCTATTTGTGTATGTTATGTTCTGAAAATATGTTCTTAAAACATTTTTATGTTAAAAAAAAAAGTAAAACTATACAGTTAGCTGCTAATACCCTCTGTATTAATGGGCATATTTGTGTTGCTTTTTTCTAGAAAGTTGACACTGAGAATATAGTCTCTGGACCAGAAACATCAGTATTACCTGGGAGATCTGAGAGCGTAGAGTCTCAGGCCTAAACCCAGGCAGCCTAAACCAGTATCACCAGGTTATTCATATACACACTAAGGTTTGAAAGCACTGTTTTAACATATAGATTTTATCATTACAAGCTAATTTGTTAAAAATTCACAACAGAATGTACTTGTGTATTTGTGAATTAGGGTATATCCGAGGCAATTGGAACAAAATACTTCCAAAATACGATAGCTTAAAAAAGATAGAAGTTTGTTTTTCACGTAATACCAAAATAGCCCAGGAGTGACAGAACCATTTCTGCCACCCTTAACTTGTGATTTAGAAGTGTAGTGCTGTGACTTGAAGCAGGTTGCTATTGTACTGAAGGAAATTGCCAGAAGCCATCAGAACCTGTATGTATTTTGAAAGAATTGGAGACAGCATCCCCTGGAGAAAGGAATGTAAGGTAAGTATGAAAAAAGTCAATTACTGAAAAAGTGGAAGAATGAAGTTTTCATTTATGACATAGAAAAAAATGAAATAGAAAGCTGATTTGGGGGGAAGGGGTAACTGAGGAGTTTGTTTTTGGACAAATAAGATTTGATACTTTTATTAAATATCCAAATGAAGATGTCATGCAAGACATATGCATCTGAAGAGCAGGAGACAAGTGTGGGTTGGAAATATAAATTTGTGAGTCATCACCGGGTTATTCAAGCCAGGAGATGAGATTGAACCCCTAAAGTTTCATGTATAGGTACAGAACCAAGGACTGGGTCCTGGGGTACTCCTATACCGAGAAGTCAGGGAGATGAGGAAGAACTAATAAAAAGGGACTAAGTTTTTTAAGGATAAGGAGACACTCTTGTGTGAGGATAACCAAAAGAGTGAAGTTTATAAGACTAAGGAAAAAAAAAAATAATAGGGAAGATCAATTAGCTGTAGCAGTAAGTCAGGCAAGGAGAGATTTTTTAAATGTTCCATCAGGCTTCCAGTAATGGTGGGCTAGGTAATTTACTCAAATGCTGCTACTAAGGACATACACACACAAAGCTGGAATGTACGCATGTGTGTTTAAAATCTGTTAAAGGCAGCAGAATGCTAAAAGAGAGGAAATAATCACCTGACCAGTACCTAAAGATGAAAGAGGACCTAAGAAAATAAGAACTACAGTATTTAGGATGTTTTTTCCTCTTTGATGTTTGTTAATTATGATGATGCGGACGGCGTGGCAAGAAGCTAAAATATTCCTTCAAAAGACTTCCTGTTATAGGAAAAAGGTACTGGTGAGTAGGACTACCAAGGCAGTGGGAGTGGCTATTGCTCGCCTTCACTTTGCTTTGGATCATGGAAGTCAGAATCCTGGGACTTCAGGTGAACTGGAAGCACACAGCTCCCTATCAAGGATGGAGTTGTTGCCTCATTGCCAGTGACCCTATTCACTTACAGACAGAAACCTAGATCTTCTCAGAAAGAAGGAAACATAACCCCAGGCCTCAGATAATTTCTACAGACAGTTTTTCGAATGCAATTTTTGTCAAACAATAAAAACAATCAGGAATGTGTGACTAACATGAATTAAACTAGAAGAAAAACATAATATGAATAAACCCATGAGTACTCTATATATAAATTTATCAAGTATAGGCATTAGAATAATATGAAGAATGAAATAAAATTAAAAATCAAAAACACAAAAAGAAAGAGATGAAAAATATAATAATTGCAATTAACTAAATAGATGGGATGATAGCAAGGGATTGAATGGTAATGAAAACACATATCAAAACATTGATGATGAAATATTTATAGCCTTAAAAGCTTATATTTTGCAATAGAAGATAGGCTAGAGATACAATGTAGGTGCTAGAAGATAACACGTAAGAAAATAGAGAGCACTGAGATAAAGTATTATGGAAAATGCAGAAAATATATTGAAGACATATTTAAATGTATAATTGAAATCCTAGATGGAGAAGATGGTAGTACTGGGAAATATCAATCTTTAAATAAATAATGCCTGAGAATTTTTCAAAACTTATGAAATACATGGAAACAGAAATGTAAGTAATTCTCAATGCATCTCGAGTGTGTGTTTCATCAATTTCAGACTCGGACGTTGATAAAACTTCAATTTTTTCATCTTCGGTCTTAGTAGTTGGTGCATATATTTGAATAATAGTCGATTTTAACTGGTCTTCCAGTTTTGGGTTTTTTTTCCTTTTAGGAGTATGGATATTATCCTATCACTGACAGAGCTGTACTTCAGGATAGATCTTGAAATGTTCTTTATGACAATGAATGTAATGCCATTCCTCTTCAATTTGTCATTCCCAGTGTAGTAGACCATATGATTGTCTTATTTGAAATGGTCAGTACCCATCCATTTCAGCTCACTAATGCCTAGGATATAGATTTTTTTGCATTCCATTTCATTTTTGACAAATTCAAGCTTTCTTAGATTAATACTTCCTACATCTCATGTTCTGATTATTAATGGATGTTTGCAGCTGTTTCTTCTCATTTTGGGTCATGTCATGTCAGCAAATGAAGGTCCCGAATGCTTTACTCCATCTACATCATTAAGGTTGACTCTATTTTGAGGAAGCAGTTCTTCCCCAGTCCTATTTTGAGTGCCTGCCAACCTGAGGGGATTCATCTTCTGGCACTATGTCAGACAATGTTCCAATGCTATTCATAAGGTTTTCACTGCTAATTTTTTCAGAAGCAGATCACCAGGTCATTCTTCCTAGTCTGTGTTAATCTGGCAGCTCCACTGAAACCTGTCCACCAAGGGTTACCTTGCTGGTGTTTGAAATTCTGTTGGCATAGCTTTCAGCATCACAGCAACATGCAACCCACCATAGAATTGATACCTTTGAATTATGGTGTTGATAAAGAATATTGAATATATCATGGACTTCCAGAAGAATGAACTGTCTGGGAAGAAGTACAGCCAAAATGCCCCTTAATAGTGAGGATGACTAGACTTTGTCTCACTTTCTTCAGACATGTTATGAGGGGGAACATTCCCTGGAGAAGAATATCATGCTTGGTAATGTAGAGGGTGAATGAAAAAAAGGAAGACTCTCAATGAGAGGTTGACACAGTAGATGCAAAAATGGGCTCAAACATAACAGCAATTGTGAGGATGGCACAGAACTGGGCAGTGTTTCATCCTGTTGTAAGTGGGGTTGTTATGAGTTGGAACTAACTCGACGACACCTATCAACAACAAAATTTAAGTATATCTATAAACCTCATTAAAAAAAAAAAAAAACAGGTTGCCATTGAGTCTATTCCAACTCATAGTAACACTATAGTACAGAGTAGAACTGCTGCATAGTTTCCAAGGAGTGCCTGGTGGATTTGAACTACTGACCTTTTGGTTAGCAGCTGTAGCTCTTAACCACTACACCACCAGGGTTTTCACGAACCTCATGGGGACATTATAAAGAAGTTCATTGAATGCATACAAAATAATTTATTCAAACCTAAAGAAAAAATCCTCAAAGCCATCAGATTCTACAAATTTATATGACAAAGACAGGCAGCCAGAGAAAAAAAATGGCCAAGACACTTGGATTAATACGTCCTAAAGAACATGTCATAATTGGAATAAATATATGAAAAACTTCCAATCTTCATTTGTAAACAGGATCATGCAAATTATAAAAACCACAGTAAGCTACCACTCTACTTGCACCAGAATGTCTCAGATTTAAAAGATTGACCAGAAGTCTGATGTAAAGGATGCCAAAAAACAGGAAGTTTCATGTACTGGTGGTGAGAATGTAAATCAGTACAACTGCTCCTCAGATCAGTTGAGCATTGTCTACAGAACCTCTCAAAGTGTGGTTCTGGGATGACTGGGCTTTTTCATAAGGTTTGTGAGGTGAAAGATCATTTTAATAATGCTAAAACTAGATTTGCCCTTTTCACTTTCTTTAGTTCATGAGTGTACAATGGAGTTTTCCAGAGGCTACTTGAAGTGTAGTATCTTAACAGACAGAATGAAGAAGCAGATTTAAGGATCCAGCTGTCTTTGTTAGATATGAGAATCATGACATTAATAAGATTTTCAAAAGTGTAAAATAATGCCATTTTGTTCAGTATTTTTTCTTTGGAAAATATGCTTTTTTGTGTTTACATATATGTTAGATATTGTTATTTTTAAAGGAATATTACATATATATGGGTGGTGCAAACAGTTAATGAGCTCAGCTGCTAGCCAAAAGGTTGGAAGTTCCATTCCACCCAGAGGCTCCTCAGAAGAAAGGCTTGGCAGTCTACTTCCAAAAAACGAGCCATTGAAAATCCTACAGAGCACTCTTCTACTTTAAAACATGTGAAATTGCCATGAGTCAGAACGAGCTGGATGGCAACTGGTTTTATATTTTGTATATAAAATGTTCTCAATTTAATTTCTAATACAATATTGATATCAAATATAATATCAATATCTAATATAACACACATACACAAAGCTCTTGGTTCTTCAGTAAGTTTTAAGAATGTAAAGAAGTTCTGACACGTAAACTTTGATAACTGTTGCTCTGTCAAAATTAAACCAAATACCTAAAATCAATGATTGCACAAGTGCACCGAGAAGCATTTTTGGTAATAATATCAAAACATGGATATACTTAATGCTGTCAAGAGATGAATAAATACATCAGTTGAGGTATATGCACAAAATAAAGTACAGTACTATGAGACTAGTAGATTATAGCCACATGCAACAACATGGATTAATCAAACAAAAAAAGTTGAGTAAAAAAAAAAAAAAAGAGTTTAGAGAATATTTACTCTGTGATTTCATTTGTATAAAATTCAAAATTATTCCACATTAAACTACTGGTTTAAGGGTTCATGCTTAAATGGAAAAGACTATGCAGAAATGTGAGGAAAGGATTGGCATAAAAAAGCATGAGAGCACACTGTATGGGACAGGAAGAAGTGATTAACTGGAAAGTGACCCAGGAAGGGCTTCTGAAGTGTTTGCAATGTTACATTTATTGACCTGGGTGACTGTACACAGATGTTTGTTTTGTGAGAAGTCACCAAAGTGTACATTTCTGACCAGTTAAATTATTACTGGGGTATTTTTTCCTAATTTAAAACATTAGACTACTAACAGAAAGGTCAGTGGTTCAAAATCACCAACGGTTCCAAGAGAGAAAGATGTGGCAGTCTGCTTCCATAGAGTTTTACAGTCTTGGAAACTATGGAGTCACTATGAGTTGGAATTGACTTGATGCCGGTGGGTTTGGTTGATTTGGTTATCCTAATTTAAAATGGCAAGTACAAGATTTAAAAAAAGGGACTATCTTAAATTTGACCCAAAAAGGGCCTGTGGGTAGTCTTGGATGGTCTGTCAGATTCAGTATGAGAAAGTGAGACTAATGCAGGGACCAGAAAACAAATAGCAATGCAGTCATCAGAGGTTCCAGAGAGGAAACTACAGCACTCCTCAACACAGGGCCACGCAGGGAGTTGCTCCCAGAGACAAGGGCACAACAAGCTGGAACTGTAGGTGAGGGCTTACATATGGGAAGCAGGGTGGGGTCTTGGGTTTAGTGTGCAGTGCAGTTTTACTGGTCTGTTTAGTGCATTAGGGCAGGAAAAGGGAGAAATTTTAATCACGGGCACCCATATGCAGTAGGGCATGGCAGGAGTGGGGAGGGGAGCAAGGAGTAAATACAGCCATTGAGAGACTGATTTATAAGATAGTAACGGGTTCCTGTCACAGAAAGCCATACAGGGCATACCCAGAAGAGCCAGTTAGAGACAAGTGTTGAAATGCTGTGGGATAAAATCGGAACAGCCATGTCAGAGAGTGGGTGAAAGGGCTGAGATAGCAAACTACATAAGCCACAAGTTAGCCTTATGAAAAAGATAAAAACAAAATATTTAAAAAATAAACAAATAAAAACTATTATGCTATATTATATATTACCAGAACCTGAAAAACTTTGATTTCTATGTTTTGATACTTAGTATAATGTTAAAAATTTGAAGTATCTGGTGAGATGTTTTGCAATGTCAGGTTACTATAACCAAACCTACTTCCACTGAGCCCATTCCGACTCATAGTGACCCTACAGGACAGAGTACAGACCTTACCCATAGGGCTTTAGAAAGCAGACTGCCACATCTTTCTCCCACAGATTGGCTGGTGGGTCCGAACTGCCAACCTTTCAGTTTGCAGCTAAGCTCTTAACCACTGTACCACCAGGGCTTCTTGTCAGAAGGTTAGAAATCCTTAAAAAGGTTGACAATAGTAGGAACAGTGGGAGATATTGGAAGTGTTTTTTACTCTTTAAATGAGCCATGTAAAAGTAACTGAGTTCTCAGGAAAAAAATATACACTTTATAATCTCCAGATTGTATTATTTGCATGAACAAATATTAATTTTAATACTTTAGCAAACACACATTATTTGCCAAGGACTTGTAATTTTCTCTTCGCAAGTAAATAAATCATAATTTTGACTTCAGTAACCACAAATCACAACATTTATAAATGGAATCTGTTACTATTTAGGCAGTGTGGTAATGACTTTATTTCCAAAACAGGTATATGAAACTATAGAAATATGTGTCACTCTTATTAGGTATTAGAGGAAAAAAAAACTGCTTTGCTCCTTTAACTTTCTTCTTAATAAAGTCATTTTGATTAAATAAATTCTTTTGCAACCTGTGGTTAAGCTTAAGCATTTAATAACATTAGAGTGTCATAGAAATCAATTTCTGCAGATTTTTAATGCTTTGTGGGTGTAATGAACTCATTTTTTTTTTCTCTTTTAGAAAACATAAAAAGTCAAAAGGCAGTATCAGAATGAATACACTCTGAGGCTAGCATAAAGACCTGTGAGGCAAAGGAAAGTTTCTGGGATATCAGGGGAACATTTAGGTTTTGAAAGAGGCAATATTTCAAATCATGATATGCTACTTTAAAAGACAATAGATATTCTATCTTCAGTTTAATTTAATGTATCCAGATTAGGCATGAAATTGGAGGTAGCGATGGCTCAGTGGTAGAATCCTCACCTTCCATACTGGAGGAGATCCAGGTTCGATTCCCAGCCATTGCACTTATGTGCCCCCACTACCCATCTGTCAGGGGAGACTTGCGTGTTGCTATCCTACTGAACAGGTTTCAGTGTTGCTGACAGACTAATAGTAGGAAGAAAATCTGGCGACCTACTTCTGAAAATCAGCCAGTAAAACCTTATGTATCACAAGAATCCAACCTGCAACCACCAATTTGTTCCATTATACATGGGATCTTCATGAGCGGAGGATCAACTAGACAGAAACTAACAACAATAATAGGCATGAAATTGCCTCATCCAATATCCAACATCTTAAAAAAGAGTAGAAATCTGATTTTTAATGAAACATTTTGAATAGATTATTTTACACTGTAACCATCTAAATACTAAAGAGGAATATGTCATTATTCTGATTCACTAAAACTGATTTCTACCGCCTTCTTAACCTACAGAGTTGCTCTCCCAAAACTAGTCTTTATACTTCTGAAAAAAACTAATTTCATTGCCAGTTTGAGTAAATGACCATCTCTTAGCAAATTCCCATTCTAGATAGCTCATCCATGCTAATCTTCTAATTCTGAGTTTCTATCAGCAAGACTTCCTACAATTCTTCAAAGTGATCAGTTTTACTCCCACACACTGCCACAGTATTTTAAAACTAGAAGAAAAGCTAGAAACATGTTTTTTAATTCTTTTTTTTTTTTTTTTTTTTTGATAGGGCTCTGAGCCTAATAAACTAAGATATTGGTCCCAGCTCACATAGGTTAATGGCAGGGTCTGTATCAGAATTTGTCTGGAAGAATTTGAATTTTACCTCTTGGCTATGTTGAGCTAGGTAAGATTATACTTACACAGTTTATTCCAGACTACTCCATTTGGAAATGTATGAGTGGCTCTGAGATTCCACTGTCATAATGACAATGGAATATCATCAGATTGAGAATAAGAATCACTAGCAAATCTGAGCAAGATCTTCTAATTCACTTACAAATTAAATATTGCATTACTGATTAGAAATAAAACATCCCTCTAAATCAAACTTATCTAAAAAGCTAAAACATATAAGCACTGAGAATTTTACATAAAATACACACACATACACAAGCAAGTAGTTAAAAAGAGGATCTCACTGAAATCCTACATCAATTTGAGAAACCACGTCTATAACTACAGTTTTATGGAAAGAATTATTCTACATATTGATTAAAAGTGCTGAGAAACTTAGAAAAAGGCCTTGACTTCAGAAGCTTACACAGTCATCGATGAATAAAGTTTTTTACCAGGAACAAAACCAAAGGGAGTGACATTAATGAACCTCACAAATATAAAGGGAATGAATGGAATAAGCTATTAAAATTCCTCTAACATTTAAAGAATACCCCTCTCATGACCAAATTATTTTTTGTTTTTAAGTTTTTGTTAATATAATGTTGATATAATGCATGCTAAATCATGGAGACTTTTTAAATTATTTCCAGGAAGTTGAATGTTGGAGCCCATAACACAATGGTTAACAGCTCGGCTATTAACCAAAAGGTTACATATGGAATCCACTAGATGCTTGTTGGCAACTCTATGGGGTAGTTCTACTCTGTCCTATAGGGTTGCTACAAGTCAGAATTGATTCGATGGCAATGGATTTGGTTTGGTTTTTGTTAAGATGGGCTTTGATAAATATTAGGTGAGACACATATGTCCTACTGGACTCTGGTGGTAGGATAGATGGCATGAGGCAAGGGAAAATTTGTTTTATTTTAGCAATTTTATCTTATTGTGAAAAACTTTGAGAACATGGGGTAATACATAAAGGCACCTGCAATGCCTGCATAAAATTTTTGTTCAAGTCTCCTTCTTCTTAGTGCTACATTCTCTGAATCATCTTCTACACCCTTCACAGGTAAATGCTTTCCAACCTGTTGAAGCCATAAACCATTTGGCACTCTACTTACTCCTGGCTTGTTCTTCATAAGAAAGAAGAATCTTCCTTTTCTTTTCCTGGCCCACCACAGGCTGTCTAATGAGAGTGAGCAGGAAGGAAAGTAGGTCACATCTGCCCCAGTTGTTATAATTCCACTTTGTAAAACTGTTTACAATGCCAAGGTCAACAAGGAAATACAACAAATGATGCCACATTTGAGACACCGCTTTCTAACTGTGTACCTTTTGAGCCTTTGGTCAAAGTGGTCCACTTCTCCCATAATTGTGTTGTATTCTGCAATTGCTCTTGGGCAAAAGATTAATGAGGAGGAACAATTTTCTTCTTTCTTTTGACACTAGTGATGTCCTTTGGATTGTGGAACCTTGGCAAAACTGTGACAGGTTTATTGTCCTGCCGCTTTACGGCAAATACACATCCTTTCATGTGAAACAGAAATTCTTCTTGCTGTAATTTATCTTACCTCTTCAACATTTTTGGTAGCCCCTTTCTAGCTGCTTTCACTCTGCCTACAAAACAGTATTTCATGCTTTTCATCAAGCAATAGGAGGAAAAGATATTATCAAAGGCAATGAGACTATGAGAATGGTTGCATGAATGACATAGTCCAAGTACAACATTCTCACAGGGAAAAAGATGAGTCACTGTCTATGCTCTTTTCTCCAGAATAGATGTCAAACTGACCTGCAAAACCAGTTCCTTAGTCAGCCAAGCACCAAACTTTGTACCCATGTTTGACGAGTTTCTTTGGCATGTATTGTTTTAATGATGAATGGCCCTTGAATGATACCATCCTTTTATCAACAGCCATACATTTCTTTTAGGCTGCTATTGAGAGTATTGGTACCAAAACCAAACTCTTTGTCTTTGAGTCAACTCTGACTCATAGTGACCCTACAGGACCGAGTACAGCTGTCCCATAGGGTTTCCAAGGAGTGGCTGGTGGATTCAAATCGCTAACCTTTTGATTAGCAGCCATAGCTCACTGTGGATCTTAGCCACTGTGCCGCCAGGGCCCTAAGAGGGAATCACTGGACCAATAATGTCTGAACTCTGGCAAGATGTGTATACTCATCAGTATATGCATAACAATGAATGTCTCCATTTCCTCTGTTGTTGTGGGCTACCAGTTTTGACTTGGCATTCTAATCTTCTGCCCTCTATATCATCTTGTGCACTCCTGGGTCACATATAGATTTGTTTGGCCCGTTATAATTTTGAAAATCTCTTCTGTAAATACAGACAAAAAAAAATCTACTTCTGTATCTGCAAGAATCAAGTCCAGGTAAACTTTGGCATATTGCTGAACCCAGTTCATTGTATTTTCAAAATAGAAGACATCTTTGCACCATTCACCTTGTTTTTCTTCAGTTTTGTCATGGGCATCACCTTTTCGTTCACCCCTTTCTTCTGCAACACTGACTGCTTCATTATCCTCTAATACCATGTCAGTGGTTGTTTTTACCATCATAATGAGCTTTAGATCCTACAAGATGAGTAAGCTTCTCTAAGGCATCTTTGTCACACTCCTCCTCAGAATCATTCTCACTCTCTGGTAGAGAAAAGAAAAAATCTAGAGTTTCTTCATCCTTCAAAAAATCTATTTCTGGAAAAGAGGAATTTTTTAGAAGACAGTAATTTCAGGTTTTGCAAAACCAGGATAATACCAAAATCATACCTCCAAACCAATATAAGAATACCCAAGAGGACACATTGTATAATTCCAGCCTCTGTAACAACAAAAGCAACGAAGGGAATTGGTGTTACGGAAAATTACTACTACAGTGAATTACTTTTCATCACAAAAGAATTACAGCTCATAAACCGTTAGAGAAGTCCTTGACAATTGCAAGACACCTCCGTACGGCACATCGAGGACGCCGTAACACACGCTTATCATGTATCGCACCTGGAAATAAGTTATTCACTGGAAAAGTCAACTATCACACACACAAAAATGCAACTTCCAATTAACACACCAAAACCAAACCACACCGAACCTGTTTCCATCAAGTCGATTCCGACCTATAGTGACCCTAGAGGACAGAGTAGAACTGCCCCATAGGGTTCCCAAGGAGCAGCTGGTGGATTCGAAGTGCTGATCTTTTGGTTGGCAGCTGTCTCACTCACCACACAGGAAACCATAAAGATACTTTACTTACAAGGCTTATCTCACTGTACAAAAGAGACAAACTTTTATATACTTGCACTTCCAGGATGTACCACTTCATACAATAACCTACACACAGTGCTCTGGAACTCTGTTTCCCCCAGTTTTAACCAGTTGTCTATGTCCCCACCAGATGGCTGCATGTACTATGAATGGGACATTAGCGTCCCAAGAAACCAGAGAGGAAAAAATGTAACTGGGACTTTTATGCCCCAGTGGTCATGAAAGGGATACCCTGTCATGAAGGATGAGAAAGTAACTGTTAAAAAGCTGTGCTTTTTATTTATTCCTGCTTTATATACTTAAATAGGTTTTATTTCATATCATTAGGATAATCAAGTGTGGTTAAAGAAACACATTATTTTTTTTCTTCCTTTTTAAAAATTTAATTTTATATTAAGCATCTCAACTGTTGGTTTCTTAAGAGCAATCTCAACTGTAAATACTCTGAATATCTCTTATCTTTTTAATCTGGCTCTTATTAATTAGAGAAGACAAAAATTATCAGCTAAAACCAAAAACAGTACTACACTGTTGATTAGTGTAAAAATCCTTAATTTCTACCAGAAAGCGGTCAATGTAATTTAAAGAATTTTTGATAGAACATATCAGAGTTTGTCAGATGACAAATTCAGTTAACTAGTGAAAGTTAATTTCTTATAATGACATTTTAGAAATAAGTATCTCTTTATATTATGATGCCCAATAAAATAGAGTAGATGCAAAAATATTGAACAGTCTACACCAAAGCTAATTTTCTTAAAGAAGATAGTTAATTAATTTTTTTGGAAGAAATAATGACTCTATTGACCTGAAATTAACAGTTTCAACCTTGACTATGACTCATAAGAATGTGTTTCTAATCTTTGGCTTAACTGTCAAATTACACTTAGGAATACAATGCGTGTATTTTTTTTTTAAAGAAGTTTCACTAAAGAAATATGTCTGAGTTCAGAGGAGTAAGAATTTCCTGTTTTTAAAATGTAACTGTGATCAAATTAGTAACAAATAAATTTAAGCTCTGATTTAAAACTTTCGTATTTGTTTAATCATTAACTGAGAGAGCCCCGGTGGTGCAGTTGTTAAGCACCCAGCTGCTAACCTAAAGGTCGGTAGTTCAAACCCAACAGTAGCTTCACAGGAGACAGATGTGGTAGGCTACTTCTGTAAAGATTCACAGCCTTGGAAACCCTGTGGGACAATTCTACCTTGTCCTATAGGGTTGCTAGGTATATGAGTTAGAACAACTCAATGGCAATGGGTTTGGGGTTTTGGTTAATCATTAACTAGAGTGTATTAGTGAGGAATTAATGAGTGTTTTGCTTTTTTATCCTAATGCATACAGCACTACTATACAGGTTAAACTACTTTATACATTTGTATATTAATGTGTAATGCAAACAGAACACAGGACGGAAGCACACACACACACCTCAATATCATGCACTCAAACACACACACACATTTTCCAATTTACAACTACCAAAGATCACTAACACAACACAAATCCTTCTTTTGATTTTATAACAAATCTGGCAGCACCAGAAATAAAATGGTGAGCTCAGCCAACAGTTTTTTCTTTAAACAACTCTGTACAAATTTCTGAACTTGGTGATTCCTTACAAAATCACTAAGTCAATCTCCCTGGACACTAATTCCTGAACATTTTAGAGCTCTGCTTAAAACTCATAACTCACAGACACATTTATTTCAAGTAGCCGGCTGGTAAACTGTCATATAAGGACTCTTTTCCTAACTGTATTCTGTGGAAGACTGGTTTTGCTGAAGATTATTTATAATATCTTCCTAAGAAGCCAGATTAAATAGATTATTGCATGCAGAATGTTTAAAATTTGTTAAGTGAAGATTTGTAGCTTATAAGAGGATAACAATTTTACAAGAAAGAACCTTACAAGAAGGAAATAGCACATGGTCTAAACAATCCCTGTATACGCACTAAACCAAACTGGTTGCCATGGAGTGGATTCTAACTTACTGCAACCTTAAGGGACAGAGTAGAATTGCTCCACAGGGTTTCCAAGGATGCGCTGTTGGATTAGAGCTGCTGACATTTTAGATAGCAGCCGTAGCTTGCTGTAGCTCTTAACCACTGTGCCACCAGGGCTCCAAATCCACTGCCACTGAGTCATTTCTTTTCATAATGATGCTACAGAGTAGAACTGTCCCATAGGGTTTCCAAGGATGTAATGTTTATGAAAGCAGACTGCCACATCTTTCTCCTGGGAAGCTGTTGGTGGGATCAAACAATCAATCTTTTGTCAACAGCCAAGCACTTTAACCACTGTGCCACCAGGCCTCCTTCTATTCTTTTTTTTATATAGGAAAATTAACTCAGCTGTGTCTCACTTTTCCTCCTCCTACTTCTTCCTTGTTGTGTTCTTTTTCTTATGATTATTATTCCTTTTCTGACTGTTGTTAGGTGCCATCAAGTGGGTTCCGACTCATAGCAACCCTATGCACAACAGAACGAAACACTGTCTGGTCCTGTGCCATCCTTACAATCATTGTTACGCTTGAGTTCATTGTTGCAGCCACTGTGTCAATCCACCTTCTTGAGGGTCATCCTCTTTTCTGCTGACCTTCTACTCTGCCAAGCATGATGTCCTTCTCCAGGGACTCATCCCTCCTGACAACATGTCCAAAGTATGTAAGACACAGTCTCGCCATCCTTGTCTCTAAGGAGCATTCTGGCCACACTTCTTCCAAGACAGATTTGTTTGTTCTTTTGGCAGTCCATGGTATATTCAATATTCTTCGCCAACACCACAATTCAAAGGCGTCAACTCTTCTTTGGTCTTCCTTATTCATTGTCCAGCTTTCATATGCATATGATGTGATTGAAAATACCATGGCTTGGGTCAGGCGCACCTTAGCCTTCAGGGTGACATCTTTGCTCTTCAACACTTTGAAGAGGTCCTTTGCTGCAGATTTACTCAATGCAATGTGTCTTTTGATTTCTTGACTGCTGCTTCCATGGCCGTTGATTGTGGATCCAAGTAAAATGAAATCCTTGACTTCAATCTTTTCTCTATTTATCATGATGTTGCTCATTGGTCCAGTTGTGAGGATTTTTGTTTTCTTTATGTTGAGGTGTAATCCATACAGAAGGCTGTGGTCTTTGATCTTCATTAGTAAGTGCTTCAAGTTCTCTTCACTTTCAGCAAGCAAGGTTGTGTCATCTGCATAATGCAGGTTGTTAATGAGTCTTCCTCCAATCCTGATGCCCCGTTCTTCTTCATATAGTCCAGATTCTCGTATTATTTGTTCAACATACAGATTAAATAGGTATGGTGAAAGAATACAATCCTGACGCACACCTTTCCTGACTTTAAACCAATCAGTATCCCCTTGTTCTGTCCAAGCAACTGCCTCTTGATTCATGTAAAGGTTCCTCCTGAGCACAATTAAGTGTTCTGGAATTCCCATTCTTCGCAGTGTTATCCATAGTTTGTTATGATCCACACAGTCAAATGCCTTTGCATAGTCACTGAAACACAGGTAAATATCCTTCTGGTATTTTCTGCTTTCAGTCAGGATCCACCTGACATCAGCAATGATATCCCTAGTTTCATGTCCTCTTCTGAAACCAGCCTGAATTTCTGGCAATTCCCTGTTGGTATACTGCTACAGCCATTTTTGAATGATCTTCAGCAAAATTTTGCTTGCATGTGATATTAATGATATTGTTCTATAATTTGCACATCCAGTTGGATCACCTTTCTTGGGAATAGGCATGAATATGGATCTCTTCTAGTCAGTTGACCAGGAAGCTCTCTTCCATATTTCTTGGCATAGACAAGTGAGCACCTCCAACACTGAATCTGTTTGTTGAAACATCTCAATTGATATTCCATCAATTCCTGGAGCCTTGTTTTTGGCCAATGCCTTCAGAGAAGCTTGGACTTCTTCCTTCAGTACCATCGGTTCCTGATCATATGCCACCTCTTGAAATGGTTGAATATCGACTAATTCTTTTTGGTATGATGACTCTGTGTATTCCTTCCATCTTCTTTTGATGCTCCCTGGGTCGTTTAATATTTTCCCTATAGAATCCTTCACTATTGCAACTCGAGCCTCGAATTTTTTCTTCAGTTCTTTCAGCTTGAGAAACACAGAGTGTGTTCTACCCTTTTGGTTTTCCATCTTCAGCTCTTTGCACATATCATTATAATACTTGTCTTCTCAAGAGGCCCTTTGAAATCTTCTCTTCAGTTCTTTTACTTCATCAATTCTTCCTTTTGCTTTAGCTGCTCCACACTCAAGAGCAAGTTTCAGAGTCTCCTCTGACATCCATCTTGGTCTTTTCTTTCCTGTCTTTTCAGTGACCTCTTGCTTTCTTCCTGGACGATGTCCTTGATGTCATTCCACAACTCGTCTGGTCTTCGGTCACTAGTGTTCAATACGTCAAATGTATTCTTGAGATGCTCTCTAAATTTGGGTGGGATATACTCAAGGTCATATTTTGGCTGTAGTGGACTTGCTCTGATTTTCTTCGGTTTCCACTTGAACTTGCATATGAGCAATTGATGGTCTATTCCACAGCCGGCCCCTGGCCTTGTTCTGACTGATAATATCGAGCTTTTCCATAGTCTCTTTCCACAGATGTAGTCAATTTGATTTCTGTGTGTTCCATCTGGCAAGGTCCATGTGTATAGTCGCTGTTTATGTAGGTGAAAGAAGGCATTTGCAATGAAGAAATCGTTGGTCTCGCAAAATTCTATCATTTGATCTCTGGCATTGTTTCTATCCCCAAGGCCATATTTTCCAACTACTGATCTGTCTTCTTTGTTTCCACCTTTCATGTTCCAATCACCAGTAATTGTCAATGCATCTTGAGTGCATGTTCAATCAATTTCAGACTGCAGCAGCTGATAAAAATCTTCTATTTCTTCATCTTTGGCCCTAGTGGTTGGTGTGTAAATTTGAATAATAGTCATATTAACTGGTCTTCCTTGTAGGCGTATGGATATTATCCTATCACTGACAATGTTGTACTTCAGGATAGATCTTGAAACGTTCTTTTTGACAATGAATGCAACATTACTCCTCTTCGAGTTGTCATTCCCAGCATAGTAGACTATGTGACTGTCCAATTCAAAATGGCCAATACCAGTCCATTTCAGCTCACTAATGCCTAGCATATTGATGTTTATGCATTCCATTTCGTTTTTGAAGATTACCAATTTTCCTAGATTCATACTTTGTACATTCCAGGTTTGGATTATTAATGGATGTTTGCAGCTGTTTCTTCTCATTTTGAGTCATGCCACATCAACAAATGAAGGTCCAAAAAGCTTTACTCCATCCACATCATTAAAGTCGACTGCACTTTGAGGAGGCAGCTCTTCCCCAGTCATCTTTTGAGTGCCTTCCAACCTGGGGGGCTCATCTTCCAGCACTATATGAGACTATGTTCTGCTGCTATTCATAAGGCTTTTCACTGGCTAATGCTTTTCAGAAGTAGACTGCTGGGTCCTTCTTCCTAGTCTGTCTTAGTCTGGAAGCTCAGCTGAAACCTGTCCTCCATGGGTGACCCTGCTGGTATCTGAATACCAGTGGCATAGCCTCCAGTATTACAGCAACACATAAGCCCGCACAGTATGACAAACTGACAGTACAATAACCTAATAAAAGGACACAATAAAACAAAAACAAATTGTTCAGACTACTTTCATTATTGTATGCTAGAAATATCTTTCAGTTTGGGTGGGGAAGAAACAAAACAAAACATGGTATCTCTAGAATCAGTGAAGTGTGATATAATAACATTTAAACATTGGAAATAAACAATAAGATCAGTCTGCTGTACGACTTTGTTTTCCCACTTGCCAAATATGAATTTGTTTCATACAGACAAATCTTTTTACTAAAGTGAAGACAGACAGGGAAGTATTAGTACTCAGAGTAAGTAAGGAAAAACATAACAATAATATATCTTAACAAGGAAAACACATTAGTTATCTATTGCTCCATAACAAAATACCTCAAAATTTAGTGGCTGAAACTAACTTCGTTATTGTCCACTTTTTGTGAGTTAAGAATTCAAGAGCCACTTAGCTGACTGCTTCTAGCTTAGCTTTCTCTAGGACTGTAATCAAGGTATCTGCTGGGGCTTCAGTCATCTTATGGAGGACCCACTTCCTAGTTTATTCACACGGCTGTTTACAGGCCTCCAGCTCTCTCTGGCTGTAGATTGGAGAAATCAATTCTTTGTCACTTTGGCCTCTCCACAGCCCTGGTCACAAAATGACATCGTCTTGTCCCAGAACAAGTGACCTGAGGCAGAGATAGCACTTCCCAGGTGGAAATCACCCTGGTGTATGCCATTTAATAAACAAAGAATTGTGCTGTTTTTTCCCCAGTCCTCTCTTCCTAATAAATTATTTAAGTCCACACTTAAGGGGAGATAAGTACTACAAGAGTGTGATTACCTAAAGATGGAGTTGGAGATCATTGAGACCTATCTTAGAGGCTACCTACTACAAGTAACAAAATGAAAGCTAACAATAGCTAGCTTGGCTGCTGACCAAAAGGTTGGCAATTCAAATCTACCAGCTGCTCCTATGGAGCAATTCTACTCTGTCCTACAGGGTCTCCGTGAGTTGGAATCCAATTGATGGCAATGTTTTGTTTTGTTTCCTGCTTATTATGCTTCAGAAACTATTTGAGGTGATTGATGTGTATTAGCCTGTTCTATCCTCCAACAATCTTATAATGTTGGTAATAGTTTGATTCTATTTTACAGGTGAGAAAATCAAAAGCAACTACATAAACTGTATAAATTATATAAAACAGTGATGAAAGCAGTAGCCAGTGCACAAAGAAATCCAGGTGCACAATAGGTTAGCTACACATTGACATGGATTTTTTTTTTTTTTTTTTTGGAAAGTTTGATCCAAATCCTTTTATAGGAGAGTAGAACCAAAGCAGGAGAAAGGGACATTTTTTTTGCATCAAGGAGAAATGTGTCAGAGTATTGGACAGACAAAGTGGCTGGAACTTGAGGGGAAAAACCACAGAGACAAAGGCACTGCAGAGGATTCCAAAATTCTAGGTAAAGTTTTCCCCAAGTTATTGACTAATTCCTGAACTGTGTATGTGCATGGTGAAACTACAGTAAAACTCAGAAGAAAAGCTACAAAGATTGCCCTTTAAAGCAAAATAAATTGCCCTGTTCAAAGAAGATGGAATCTCTTAGAGCTTCTACAATTTTTTATACAAAAAAAATGAAAAATAAACTCATGGATAATTTATATTTTTAAGCTAGTCTACAGACACTTTAAAATAATGATTATTTAATGTGAAAATTACCAAATAATATCATTAATATGACATGCTAGCAAAATTTGGCTGACAGTAATTAAAAAATGACTGCAGCTGTACATTGACAGGGAACTGCCAAAAATTCAAGCTAGATTCAGATGAGGATATAGAACAAAGGATATCGTTGTTGATGTCAATGGATCTTAGGCAAAAGCAGAGAATAACAGAAAAATGTTTACCTGTACTTTATTGACTAAGTTAAGGCATTTAACTCTATAGATCATAATAAATAATGAATAATGGAAATCCCAAAACACTTAATTGTATGTAATCTGTACATGGATCAAGAGGCAGCCATTAAACAGAGCATCGAGGGTTTTAGAATTGGAAATGGTGCATGGCAGGGTTGTATCCTTTCATTTTGTTTATTCAATCTGCATACTGAACAAATAATATGAGAAGCTGAACTATATGAAGAAGAATGTGGCATCAGGGTTGGAGGAAGGCTCATTAACAATCTGTAATATGTAGATGACACAACCTTGCTTGCCCAAAATGAAAATGACTTGAAGCACTTACAAGGTCAAAGACAACAGGCTTCAGTAGGTATTATACCTGAACTTAAAACAAAAATCATCACAACTGAACCAATAAACAGTATTGTGATAATCAAGAGAAAATTGAAGTTGTCTAGGGTTTCTTTAATAATGTGACAAACAAGTGCGGGAAGACTTCAAAAGGTGGTTTAAAAAAATGACTACTCAGAGACATCAGAACTTGAAAAATGACACAGCAGTGAGTTGCCTGGGTTTTCTTTCTGTCTCTGTTGTATCCTGTAGCGGTTACTGGAGAAGCCAGCAAACCAGAACTACCGCTACCATACAAAAAGAACCCCAAGGAAAGCCTTCTTTCTCTAGCAACAGGGAATAAGGTGGCCTAGCAGAGCAGAAAATACTATTGATAATAACTGCCCTATGCCAGCCAAAACACTAATAAAGGAACTGTCTCTCCCCTTCCCTGAGGTGCCTACAGAGATAAGACAGGAGCTAAACTCAACCCCTACCTGGACTTATACAATACACCTAAACAAGTGACTGCCTAATAAAAAGGAAGACCTAATAGAATCCAAAGCCTCACAATATAATACCACTTCTCATCCTAAGGATCAGGATAATCACAGCTTGAATTAGAAAGGACAATCAATAGACAGCAACACTGTCTTATATGTTAGAATTATCTGACAAGGATTTTAAATCAGTAATCATAAAAATGGAAACCCTGGTGGTATAGTGGTTGAGAGCTACAGCTGTTAACCAAAGGGTCAGCAGTTTGAATCCACAAGGTGCTCCTTGGAAACTCTAAGGGGCAGTTCTACTCTGTCCTATATGGTCACCCTGAGTTGGAATCGATTCACGGCAGTGAGTTTGGTTTTTCTGCAATCATAGAAATGCTTCAATGAGCAACTACACATACCTTTGAATTAAATGAAAAATAGAAAATATCACCAAAGAATTAGAAGAAATTAAAAAGAGCAAGAGGGAAATTATGAACTGAAAAATACAAGAACCAAGATGAAAATCTCACTAGATGGGTTCAACGTTGTTGTTGTTGTTAGATGCTGTCAAGTAGGTTCTGAATCATAGCAATCCCATGTGCCACAGAACAAAACACTGCCTGGTCCTGTACCATCCTTACAATCATTGTTACGCTTGAGCCCATTGTTGTAGCCACTGTCAATCCATCTCGCTGAGGGTCTTCCTCTTTTCTGCTGACCCTATACTATACCAAGCATGGTGTTCTTCTCCAGGGACTGACCACTCCTGACAACATGTCCAAAGTATATAAGACACAATCTTGCCACCCTTACTTCTAAGGAGCATTCTGGTTGTAGTCCTTCCAAGACTCATTTGTTTGTTCTTTTGGCAGTCAATTGTATATTCAATATTCTTCACCAACACCACAATTGAAAGGCATCAATTCTTCTTTAGTCTTCCTTATTCACTGTCAAGTTTTCACATGTATATGATGCGATTGAAAATACCATGGCTTCGGTCAGGTGCACCTTAGTCTTCGCTTTTCAACACTTTAAGGAGGTCCTTTGCAGCAGATTTGCCCAACGCAATGTGTCTTTTGATTTCTTGACTGCTGCTTCCGTGGGTGTTCATTGATCAAAGTAAAATGAAATCCTTGACAACGTCAATCTTTTCTCCGTTTATCATGATGTGGTTTATTGGTCTAGTTGAAAGGAGTTTTTTTTTTTTTTTTTTTTACTTTGAGGTGTGTGGTCTTTGATCTTCAACAGCAAGTGCATCAAGTCCTCTTCACTTTCAGCAAGCAAAGTTGTGTCATCTTCATAACGCGGGTTGATAATGAGTCTTCATCCAATCCTGATGCCCCTTTCTTCTTCATATACTCCAGCTTGTTGGATTATTTGCTCAGCATACAGATTGAACAGGTATACTGAAAGGATACAACCCTGACACACACCTTTCCTGACTTTAAGCCATTCAGTATCCCCTTGTTCTGTCTGAATGAGAACTGCCTCTTGATCTATGTACAGGTTCCTCATGAGCACAATTAAGTGTTCCGGAATTCCCATTCTTCACAAAGTTATCCGTAATTTGTTATGATCCACACAGTTGAATGCCTTTGCATAGTTAATAAAACACAGGTAAACATTCTTCTGGTATTCTCTGCTTTCAGCCAGGATCTGACATCAGCAATGATACCCCTGGTTCCATGTCCTCTTCTGAATCCGGCCTGAGTTTCTGGCAGTTCACTGTCGATATACTGCTTGCTGCAGCAGCTTTTGAATGCTCTTCAGCAAAGTTTTGCTTGCATGTGATATTAATAATATTGTTCAATAATTTCCGCACTCGGTTGGATCTCCTTTCTTGGAAATAGCATAAATGTGGATCTCTTCCAGTTGGCTGGCCAGGTAGCTGTCTTTCAATTTTCTTGGTATAGATGACTAAGTACTTCCAGAGCTGCATCCGTTTGTTGAAACATCTCAACTGATATTCCATCAATTCCCGAAGCCTTGTTTTTCCTCAATGCCTTCAGTGCAGCCTGGACTTCTTCTTTCAGTACCATCAGTTTCTGATCATATCCTACCTCCTAAAATGGTTGAATATCAAGTAATTCTTTCTGGTATAATAACTTTATGTATTCCTTCCATCTTCTTTTGCTGCTTCCTGTGTTGTTTAATATTTTCCCCATAGAATCCTTCACTATTGCAACTTGAGGCTTTAGTTCTTTCTTCAGTTCTTTCAGCTTGAGAAACATTGAATGTGTTCTTCTCTTTTGGTTTTCTACCTCCAGCTCTTTGCACATGTCATTGTAATACTTTACTTTCTCTTCTCGAGCCGCCCTTTGAAATCTTCTGTTCAGTGCTTTAACTTCATCCGTTCTTCCTTTTGCTTTAGCTGCTCAACATTCAAAAGCAAGTTTCAGAGTCTTCTTTGGCATCCATATTGGTCTTTCTTTCCTGTCTTTTCAATGACATCTTGCTTTCTTCATGTATGGTATCCTTGATGTCATTCCACAACTTGTCTGGCCTTCAGCCATTAATGTTCAATGCATCAAATTTATCCATGAGATGGTCTCTAAATTCGGGTGGGGTATACTCAGGTTTGTGCTTTGGCTTTTGTGGGCTTGCTCTGGTTTTATTTAGTTGTAACTTGAACTTGCATATGAGTAATTAATGGCCTTCTTCTGACTGATGATATTGAGCTTTTCCACTGTCTTTCCACAGATGTAGTTGATTTGATTCTTCTGTATTCCATCTGGTAAGGTCCACATGTATAGTCACCGTACATGTTGACGAAAAAAGGTATTTGCAATGAAGACGTCATTCTTGCAAAATTCTATCATTCAATACCCGGCATTGTTTCTATCACCAAGGCCATATTTTCCAGCTATGGATCCTTCTTTGTTTCCAACTTTTGCATTCCAATCACCAGTAATTATCAATGCATCCTGATTGCATGTTGGCTCAATTTCAGACTGCAGAAGCTGATAAAAATCTTCAGTTTCTTTATCTTTGGCCTTAGTGGTTGGTGCGTAAATTTGAATAATAGTCATATTAACTGGCCTTCCTTGTAGGCGTATGGATATTATCCTATCGCTGACAGCATTGTACTTCAGGATAGATCTTGAAATGTTCTTTTTGATGATGAATGCAACACCATTCCTCTTCGAGTTGGCATTCCCAGCATAGTAGACTATATGATTGCCCAATTCAAAATGGCCAATATTAGTCCATTTCAGCCTACAACATAGATGTTTATGCATTCCATTTCATTTTTAATGGCTTCCAATTTTCCTAGATTCATACTGTATACATTCCACGTTCTGGTTATTAATGGATGTTTGCAGCTGTTTCTTCTCATCTTGAGTTGCGCCACATCAGCACATGAAGGTCCTGAAAGCTTTACTCCATCCATGTCATTAAGGCCAACTCTACTTTGAGGAGGCAGCTCTTCCCCAGTCGCCTTTTGAGTGCCTTCCAATCTGGGGGGCTTATCGTCTGGCACTATATCAGACAATGTTTCCCTGCTATTCAGAAGGTTTTCTTTCACTGGCTAATTCTTTTCGGATGTAGATTGCCAGGTTCTTCTTCCTAGTCTGTCTTAGTCTGGAAGCTCAGCTGAAACCTGTCCTCTATGGGTGACCCTACTGGTATCTGAATACCGGTGGCATAGCTTTCAGCATCACAGCAACATGCAAGCCCCCACAGTACGACAAACTGACAGACACATGGGGAGATGGGTTCAATAGTAAGTGTTAAACAAGAAAGGAAAGAACCAGTGAGCTAGAACAGACAAACCAAAATTACCTAATCTGAACAACAGAGAGAAAATATACTGAAAATTAAATTAAACTAATTTAATTACATAAAATAAAGCAAGTGTGGTTCAGTACTATCAGAGAAAACTACTGTAAGAAATGCTAAGTGTTAGGTTCACAAATACATGTTATAACTTAATTTTAATTAAAAAATAGAATTGAGGGAAAATGAGGAGGGGCAGATAAATACATGCACAATCCCTTGAAATTATTATTTTAAAATTATGCACCTCTAAATTTCAAATCAAACTTATTGTCTGTCTCCAATTATACTTTTGGAGAGGATATCAGAAAAATATGTAGTTATGATCTTCCTCTCACTTTGGAGGATCTTGCATATATGCAAAAGGACGGGACTTTATGTAACACAGTTTGGACATGAATGCATGATGTCATTGTACTCAATAATCTCAACTCTGAAAAATAACTATTCATGGACCATTGTGCTTTAGTTATTGTCTTAAAGGTAACAAGATAAAACCATTTTGAGTTTCATTTCATTTGTGCTCCCGAGTATCCATAAAGGAGTTTTGGAGGAGCAATTTGATTGCAGAAGAGGCAAACCGTCTGGAAGGGAACCAAAGCGTAGTTCAGATACTTGTTTTAATGCTGCCCTTACATTGCACAAACACCTTTTTTACTTAAATGTTCTGTATATTTTGAGTGGCTGTAGAATGCTAATGGAGATTATGGCATCAGAAAACCAACTCCTAAAACCAAAAACCAAACCCATTGCCATTGAGTCAATTTCAACTCATAGTGTGTCTATAGGAAGATGATGAATATTCTTATCATTGATTCTGGGAAAAGATAAAGCTCAGGCTTAGTTATAGTCCAATATTCAAATGAATGACCCAGGTTTGGGCTAAACATGACCTAAGTTATAGTTGATACGTGGAAACATAAAAATAGACATCGTTGACTAACTTCTCTCTGAGTCTCCAAAACTTGTTTTTGAATGGTTTCCAGGAGATTTTTTTTCCCCCATGGTCTTAAAAACCATCCTGGTCAGTGCTCACCCATATAACTATGAAAGGTACCTTTAACAAAGATATGTTAGGTATTGGTTCTACTCTTGCCCAAGCTCCTTTTACCTTTTTATTGCTAGCTATGTTTTAGGCTCCTAGGACAGATGATGGGTCTTGAAATGGTGTGTAGAGGTAACTTTCAGCATCTTTGGAGACCATGTCAATCTGAACTCTGAAATACCTAGACTTGCCATGTTCAATTTTGCCAGTGAAGGAGAACCAGAAACTGCTATATGGAGGCAGGCCAGGAACAAGAGTGGGAGTCTATGAAGCATCCACTTCTAGTAGCAGGTTTAAGTTACTCTCCGTATATATAATTAATTCCAATCTGTTCTTCCTAAGAGTTCCATTAAATCCGATAAACTTTCACAGCTTAATCTCAAGGGTACTATGAGTAATTAAGAGCCTGCTATACACTTTTTTTTTTATATATACACTTTATGTGATCATGATGATGGCTCAAGACCATGCAGAATTTTGTTCTTTTGCTCATGGGATCACCATGAGTTGCAGGCCGACTTACAGGCAGTTAATTAAAAACAACGATATACACTTTAGAAAGCAAGAATGTGCAGATCAAAAGGATATTTTCCTCACCTGTGCTCAAGGCAAAAATAGCTGTGATCAATGCCGCAGAGCCAGTCAATATCTAGGATGAAGGTGGTGAAGATAGTGACAGGGAAGTCTAACACATTTTTTATTCTGAGTGACATTCAAAGCAATATTAGTAAATTATTTTAGTTTCTGAGAAACAAAAGGTAAAGACTTAATTTTCTATTCACCGGCTTCATATGTTCTCAGGTATTCCATTTGCCAATATGGAAAATTTATAATAAAGAACTCAGGCTGAAATCACCTGGAGTCATTGATTATTTGTAGCATCCCCAGTTGTGGGACAACATGACATATGTGCCTGAAGATGGAAAAAAATAGAATTGACACAATACTACCTGTAAGGCATTCTTGCCTAAAAGCTGAATTTGAATCTGTTCAAACCTCTGGATTTAACTACTATCATCTAAGAAAACAAATGAGGGGGTTGGGAGGGAGTAAAATACTCGATCAAGATGAAATCGACCAAACCTGTAGAAATATCAATTTCTTACTGAAGAGACAACCAGAGACATGATAGTTGTAAAAGTTAAATGATTGGTTAGTATGAGTAGATTCTATAGAGGAAAAAATTTCAGAAGGGGAGTTCCTTTTTAATTTGTTGGCATATTTTGCAATATGGAGAAGATATAAGAAATAATAATAGGCAGAATGCCAAGTGTAAGAATCCTACTAAATAAATATAATTTCAATATGAAGAAATGATTGCTTTATAACTTCCAGTGTTCAAATTATTCACATTAAGGAAAATACAGTATTATTTATAAGAAAGGCAAAGAAAAAAAAAGCTTTGTTTATATTGTTTTATTTTTTTACCATAGAAGTTTTCTAAAATTAAAACACAAAAGCAGAGAGAATATTAAATTAATCAATTGGCCTCCTCCAAACGTAATTGGAGCGTAAGGAATTTGATTTATCTATTTCCCTATAACTTTTTATCACACATACTTTGAAGCAAATTCTAGACATCAGATCATTTCACCCATAAATATTTCAGCATGGCTCCCTAATAAAAGTCATTTATCCCACGACCATACTGCCTTATTACATAACAAGTTAAAATAATTCCTGAATATCCTCTAATATCAATTTCACAGATATATTTCTCTAAGTGTTTCAACATATCTTTTCATACTTGGTACATTTGAATCAGTTTCCAAAGAAAATCACAGTTTTTACTGGTATTTCTCTTAGCCTTTTTTCTATAACAGACTCCCTTCCTACATATATATATATATATATATATGTATTTTTTTTTTTTTTTCCTGGTCCTCAAACTATTGATACGTTGGAAAAATCAGGACATTTGTCTTACAAAATGTCCTCATAACAAGTTGGGTTGGTTTCTTTCTAACTGGTTTTCATCTTTTTTTGTTTGTTTTATATATTTTTTCTCTCTCCACTTCTCTCAAAGCTAGTAGTTAAACCTGGAGGCTTAAAAAAAAACCTGGAGGCATAAAGAGATTCAAAGTCAGCGTTGGGGAGAGAAAACCTTACAGGTGATACTGTGTCCTTCCTATTACATCCCATCAGTAGGCGCATAATTTCAGATTGTGCCACAACTGAGGATGTTAGAGCTAATCAATGACTCCTGGAGATTTCAGCCTGATTCCTTATTATAAATTTTCCATTAACCGATGGCATTTTTTTTTTTTGTTAACCTAGCAGTTGTAGCATCAATAAAGAAATATATGATTCCCAAATGTTGTTAGTTGCCATTGAGTTGGCTCTGATTCATAGCTACTTTGTATAAACAGAACAAAACTTTGCCAAGTTTTGGGCCATCTTCCAAAGAGCCCTGGTGGCCCAGTAATTAAGGTCGGTGATTCAAGCCACAACAGAAGATGTGATGATCTGTTCCTGTAAAGATTTACAGCCTTGGAAACCCTACATGGCAGTTCCACTCTGTGCTATAGGGTCACTATGAGTCAGAATCAATTTGATGGCAATGGGTGTGGTTTTGCTGATCCATCTTCATGATCATTGATGTGTTTGGGCCCATTGTTGTGGCTGTGGTGTCTCATCTCATTGAGGGTTTCCCTCATTTTTGACAACTCTGTATTTTACTAAACTTTTTTCTAGGGATTGATCTTTCCTGATGAAATAACCACAGCAAGTAAGATGAAGTTTTGCCATTCTTTCTTCTAAGGAACATTATGGTTTTATTTCTTCTAAGATTGATATGATTCCAATAAGGATATTAAACTTGTGTTTTTTTTTAATTCCAATACTTGAAATAATTAGCTAGAATGAGTCTATAAAACAAAACTATTCCACTTTTCCAAATCAACCATTTAATTACCCTATTACAATTTATGTATAACCACAGTTTTTCCTGACCATTTATAACTTCCACCCAAGCCTGGGTCTTAACCACTTTGCTTGTGTTTGACTTAACTTTTTGTTTGTTTAGGGAATTTCTTCTAAGATAAACTCATTGCAGTCGAGTCGGTCCTGACTCGTAGCAACCCAATGGGACAGAGTAGAACTGCCCCATAGAATTTCCAAGGAGCAGCTAGTGGATGTGAACAGTTGACCTTTTGGTTAGCAACCATGCTGTTGTCCACTATCCCACCGGGGGTTCTAGTCTAAGATATTACCTTGTGATACATTATCTTAATAATGTTTGCATAAATTTTACATAAATTAAGGATAACTTTTTAACTCTTTATCTACAGGTGGTAAATGTTGATTATTTTTTTTTAAAATCATCATTGATATTTATATATATGATTTTTTGTTTTAATTCAAATGCAGGAGTTCTTTCTTAATATTTGCAAATTATACCCTCTTAGGCTAGCGTTTGGCAATGGGTTTAACGGGTAGGCTAGTGTTAGTCCTTTCACTTCGGCTCCTGGGACCCTTGAACATAACCTTACTTATACTCATCTTGTGCATGTCTTGCCTGAGACCAATAATCAGACATATAGCTTAAAAGCCCTGGCAATAGGAAACGGTATGTAGAGAGCAGATGTGAGGTGCTAGGTGTGTTAACTGATACGATGAGTTTTCATTACTCTCGTTGTTTGTAGGCTTTTTAACCGGGCTAAAATAACAAGTTTTTTCTGTTTGTTTTGTTTTGTTTGCTGAGAAAAACAACAACTGCTATGAAGTATGAGTCCATACTCATGTAACTCCATGTGACAGTGTGTTACGTAAAACTACAAAGTTTTTATGTAACTTTTTTAAAATTTATGCTTAAACTATTTTGGCTTAATCTTTAGTGTACCTTCCAAACCCATTGGAACCAAGCTTTGTTTTTGGTTACTTTATAAATAGTTCTAGCTGTAAAGATCTAATTTTATGACGTTTATTCTTTCTTAGAAGTCTTCCAAAGAACAAAATAGTCACTTTTATCTTTCAAATAGAATAAAATTTGTTCTTTCAATCACCATATGAGTCCATTCAGCCCTTTTATAAATTTAGAATACGTAAGAGATCTCATTGATCTTGTTTCTCCTATATCTTAAAAAATTTTCTATTTCACAAGCCTAGGGATTATTTCATCATTACAAATTATTTGCAGCCTTACTAAAAATTATTAAAATAATAGAAAATGAAGAATGATGTAACGATCACTGTTGGGTAATCCTTCAGTTTTCTTATTTATTGCTTTGTCTTTCAAAAAAGTGTAAAATAATGGAGACACCATATTTTTAGTTGGGTTAACTTAAACAGAACTGAGAAAAATACGTTTCACAATTAAATGAATCAGAAGATAAGCTCAGAGACCAACAGCAGCACTTTAGATTCTAATCGTAATGGCTAAGTCGATCTTACAATTGAAATCACTGACAATGAGTCTTCAGATGCTGATACCCTGGATGTGTTCTTTCTAACACAAGAATTGGAAGTGTATGTAATGTATTTCTAGGGACAAAATGGAATACGGTATTCCTTCCAGTATATAATTCAACAAAAATGACTCTATTATACAATATTTTGTGACAAGAAACTAGATTATCCCATTTTGTTAAAAACGTGTGACAATATTGTTCCATCTTTTAGACTTATTCCTTAGACATATGTTTCATAACTTAAAAAAAATATGTTTAGAGGCTTCTACAGGAAAAAGAATAGAAAATAAATGATATAGAAATGAAAAAATCAATTCTATTCAATTAAATTGGTGCTTATGAATCTTTAAAACAAATGTCTTTAAATTATGCAGCAAAGATGACTGCCCTCTCATAAAAACTAAAAACTGTAGAAGTTTTGAAAAGTATTATGTTGACAATACTAGTGCACAAAGAAGAACCACTAGTAATGAGAAATTAGAACTCATTAGAGAAGCGTTTGCAATTTGCAAACCGTGTTTACAAGGTGGACATTTACAGTTAGTTTATGAGCAGTTAATTGTATTATAAGGTTGTTCTATTTTGGTTATATACAACTGCACAACCAGGTAAGCACAGAATAAAAATTTGGATTCTCTATACTCCATTTCTCATAAATACCACATTTACCAGATTTTTTACACAGATAAGCTTCTACATTTGTTTGCCAACCGCACCCTCCCCGCACGAGGTACTTTTGTAAGCATGCTATGCTATATATTTATATATTTTGGTGTTTTTTTACAGCAACAGGTAGAAACAAACAATGGCATAGTGGCACTTACAAAACTACTTTGTGGGGGGTGGACACAGTTGACAAACAAACATAGACGGCGTGCATTATTTGCGTAAAAATATGGTATTTCTAATAAAGTTTTTTTCCTATCCCTTTATTCTCTGCAACTTATTTGTAAAGTGACAAAGTACAGAAATGTAAAAATGATTCATTGTATTTAAGTAGTGAATGGTGATGACTATTTTTCCCAGCATACGTTAAGATGAAATTCTTGTTCTTAATGACACTGCGTAATTATGTGTTTACTTCACCCTAAAAACCCACTGCTTGCGTCGACTTCACCCCACAACCTGTATAATTTATACCTACAGTATACTTATAATACTTATAATAGATTCCAAATAATAATACAATTATTACTAGTAATATTAAGTTACTAAAGGCATTATGGAATTTCTTTGAAGTTCTTTTTGTCCTGAGAATGTATAATTCTGGGTACATACAAAAGAATATGTTTTGAAACTCATTGTTTCTCTGGATCATTAAGGCTCTGATAATACATATGTTGTGATTCCTCTTCTTGTTTGCTTATCTGCAGTATTGAAGGACTGCTTTTGGTATAGTATTTTAGTGTTTAATCACATAGAATATTTACATGGTTTTAGAATCAAAACTATATTATAAGGTACATTTTATTTTTTCCCCAGCACCATGGTCTTTCCTCCTATAGAATAACTGTTTTTTATTAATTCAACAGTTACATTCCCAATGTTTCTTTTTTGAAAATATAGGCGAATATTCATGTATGCTAGAAAATGAGTGATTCTGTGATAGTCTGAGGAATTTTGGCTTTAGCTATTAACTACATGGCCTTGTAATTGGCTTCTTCAATTTGATATAATATTGTTATAACCAATATCACTTGAGAAATTTATTTCTCATATAGTTCTTGCAGATACATTAAAAACTTTAAACGTTTATGCTCACTTTGTAGTACACTGCCAGTAGAAATGATTTTCACCATTGATTCATATGAATATTTCTTATGCAGATAAGACATTTGGACTGAGGTAGAGAGAAACTGCCAGTGTTCCAGAATTTAAATTTGCAATGATGCTTCATATATTGCTTAACTGATGACTTAAACATTCTTTTTGTACTTTTCTTGGGTATATGATAATGCTAGCTTTATTCAAAAGTTATTCATTATTATGCAAAATAAATATTGTTAGGAATTACGTTTATTTATACAAAAGTATTTAAATGGACTTAAGTCACTTACTGTATAGAATATTTATTTTTACAAACTTTATTAATGTTTTAAAACCCACTTAGTAGTTAGGCTAATTATTAGATGCCTTTGAGAGATGTTATATGAGGAGTTGTTATATGATATAACCACACACATACACAAAACAAGTCATTGTCATGGAGTTAATTCCAACTCATAGTGACCACTACATAGTATTCTTTGACTGCAAGAGCTATAATCTTAGGTACCATACAGTTACTAAATTGAAGAAGGTTACAGTGAGAGTGTAAAGAGTATTGAAATATGATTTTGCCTGTTATAATTCTTTAAAGGTTGTAAAAATTGTTAACAAAATAGGCAAACATCCGTATTTTATTTGCAGTGTACCTGAGTAGCACAGTACACAGGTTGGAAATTTATAAAGCAGGCACTATTATTTTGGAGAAGAAATAGTCGAGAAAATGTGGACCCAAGTTTGATGTGAGATTTCATTTCATTTCATTCATAGGAATACAATAGTTCTAGTCATTAGTGAGCCTATGTGGAGTTAGATTTTCTTGAATTATAAACAAAGGTGTTTTTAAGTTTTAAAGAGACAATATTCCTGGAATATTAGAGATAAACATTTGAGAAGATCAAGAGAGTCACTCTAAATCTTCTCTTGCTGACATCAAAGGGAACTGGACATTTAGAAAAAGACAATGGAAAGGCCCACAAGAGGACAACAAAGCCGATCACTCATCAAGAAAATGCCTACGACTGTAGTTAACTAAAACTGATGGACGAAGGGGAGGGAGAACCTTGAATAGAATATCATTTAGTGATTGTTATGATATTCTTTTTTTTTTTTTAATGTAGAACTAATCTTTCTTCTAAAATATAGTAATTAATCGACTTTTGGGTTAGGAGAGGTTTTCTCAAGTATTTCTGGTAGATCTTGAATTAAGATAAATATTGGGTCTGGGCAGATACCAAAATTGTTCGTGTGTGATTTACATTTAGTGGATGCTCTTAGCTGCCGTTCCCTGTTTCTCAACAGACCCAGTCTCTACTGAATTATGGGAGTGTAACTTGATCCACTGTTGCATGGGAGGAACCCATGATCTAGTCTCAGCCTAGCAGGGCATTTCATTTCCCTCACCAAATGTTTGGTTCAAATGTTATTTAATCAGTGATTCTCAGCGATCTTGCTAGCAAATGAGCCTTGTGAGGCAAACGATCATGCCCTTTCTATGTGTGATTACCTCTATTGGTTAATGGCCTGAAATTGCTACAAGTATTTACCTCCCATATGAGAAATGAGCTAGAGGAAGAAACCAACACTTTGAGGGGTGCACAGCTGAGAAAAATACAGGAAATGGAGCTGGTGCCATGATTTCATGCTCAGAAAAGCCACAAAACCTTGGAATATTTCAATGATGTAAGCCAACCAATTCCTTTTATTATTCTTATAAGTTGGAATTTGGGTTTCTGTTACTGAAAACTGAAGTATAAAAATGTAAAGAAATTTTCTGAAAATATTAAGTATGAGAAAGAAAGAGTGAGATCCAAAATTATGTGAGCTTTTGAGATTATATACAGTCTAGGCCCTAGGATACTTACAACTTATCTACTGAGGAATGGCTTCAATCTATCTTAAGAAAAAAATAATAATAATGATGTAACCCAAAAACTAAACAAAAAAGCAATACATAAGTTCAGTTGTAATCCCAGTCAATGGGTGGAAATTGTGAAAAATTTTGTAGCAAATGTCTATACCTGTAAGAAGAAGATGGTATTACTATGGGATTATAAGATTTAAGACTACCTTATAGATTCAAAGACTATTAAGCTAGAACTGTGTTCAATAGAATAGTTTACAAAGGAAAAATTAAGGTCATAAATGATAAGTGACTTGCCAACAAAACACAGCTGAATAATGGTAGAGTGAGGAATGGAATTCAGAAAAACATTCTTTCCATTTTCACATGCAATCAGCTAGACACTTATTTGACTGTGAGTCCAGCTCCCTCTCCTCACACACACAGAATCTTTTTCTATTAACTGTGTTCCACTTTGATTATCGTTTTGAGGCAAACCTGAACTCATTTTAGCAAACTAATTTGTGCAAACTAATCCTATTCTTTCTGTCTTGATGTGATTGGGCCTGTGACATTTGAACCAAGCTCACTAATCAGAATCTCCTTTGCATTTCTTACTTCTCATATTTGTTTAGTCTAGAACTTACTCACAGCAGAGTCCATTCCTTGGCAGGCTGAGTCATGTTTATTTTTACCAAAGAAAAGTAAACACAAGTGCAGTGGTTGATACTTTATGTGTTGTAACCTGAAGGAGAGTGGAGAGGAATACTGTGTGTAGTTAAAATTAAAAACCAAGTAGAGGTACAGAAAGAGTCAGAGAAAAGATGGGCATATTGTCCTCATTTCATGGCATTCCCCACATTTAGCTGATTTCTGTCTCTTGGATTTTGGAATTCACTTTTTGCTTTTCAATATAGCTCTAGAAGATCTCCGTTTATGTAAATAAGAGTTATAGATAATCTTACTACATCCCACTAATGCCATTCAACTTTTTCCTTAGGGATAGACCTGAACTACCTCTTAAAATTTAAAAAAGGATTTGTCCTGACAGAAAGTTGAAAAGTGGTTTATATTACAGAAGACAGTTATTTTTTAAAAGCATAAAATTGAAACAGATAGGACATATGCATGGAAGAATAAGTAAACGAATTTTTTGGAAATAAGAATGTGAGTTAAAAAAAATATTGGGTAAAAATTCAAGTGTATCAGAAAATAATGAAAATCCCAAGTAATGGCATATGAAAAACCTATCTCCATTTTCATAATATAATTGAATCTGGAATACATACTACAAATCTATAGGTATTGTTTATTTATTTAATATTATTTTTTCTGTATGGATGAATATTTGGATATGTGGTAAAATAAAAAGTATTAATTGAGACATGTTTGGCTACAATTAACAATGAATTCGAACAATGAATGTGCAGAAATAACAGTAAGTCCAGAGTAGGTGGGCCTCCAAGTTGATTAATTCAGAGGTTGCTCAGTCTATTGTGTTGGCTTAATTATCACGAGGTACAAGACTGCAGTAGCTGCTGCAATCACTTACTAACTGGATTTCAAGCACAATGACAGAAGAGAGTTATTTTCCTGTAGCTCTCCCTAAGAGTAAAATAACTTTCTCCAGAAGTTCTCCAGAAGACTTTCTCTCAAGTGTTGTTGGTCAGATTGAGTCACATTACTGTTCCTGAATCAGGCAATAACAAGAAGGATGGAAGTATCATGATTGGCCTGAGAAATGAATTTAGAGTAGGAGATGCTGGAGTGGTGTTATGGATTGAGTTACGTCCCTCCAAAATGTGTTAAAAGTTCTAACTCCTGTACCTATAAATGTGACCATATTTGGAAATAGGGATTTTCATTTGTTAGGTTAATGAGGTCATACCAAAATAGAGTGGGTCCTAAATCTAATCACATCTAAGTGGTGTCTTATAAAAAGAGCAGAACAGACACAGAGATGCACACATGGGGGAAGAGAGTTGCCATGTCATAACAGAGGCAGATGCATCTTTAAGCAGCAATGGAATACCAAGGATTACCAGTAGTCACCAGAAACTTGTAGAGAGACCCACAGAATTGACAAGGTGGAGATTCTGATTTGGACTTCTAGTCTGTAGTACTGTGAGAAAACAAATATCTGCTCTTTAAAGTCACCCACTTGTGATATTTCTATTACTGCCACACTAGATAACTGAGACAGGTGGTATTGCAAAGACACACGTGCACACATACACTCAGGCACACAAATGTGTGTATGCACACAAATCATATTTTATAGATATTCGATTATGCATTTATTACGCTAGACCTGTTTCTCTCATAAATAATATTTTTCAAAAGACTGTTATTAATGACTATTTAACATCCCACTGGGTGGATATACTACAATTCAGGGAACCCATGTAATTAAACATTTCTATGGTTTCTAATGGACTCCCCGAGTGGTGCAAATGATTAACAAGTTAGGATGTTAACTGAAAGGTTGGAAGTTGGAGTCCACCCAGATACACCTTGGAAAAAAGGCTTGTAGATCTACTATCGAAAACCCTGTGGAGAATAGTTCTACTCTGACACAGGTGAAGTTGTGATGAGTTGGATCAACTGAACAGTAACAGGTACTATTGTGGTTTATAATATTTTGCAGTTTATAAATAATCCAGTAGAGATTATAGTTTCCCTTTCTTTAAATCATTCATTATGTTTTTAAGAGCAGAAATATAAAGTATTTAAAATCTACCAAATTGAACTGTAGGAAGACCATACCTATTTACAGGCTCACAAATAACAAATCAGAAATCATTAGAAAGAACCTTGCCAAAATAAAGAAAAAACAGCTTTTTAATGCTTTTATCAATTTATATGGGAAACCCTGGTGGCGTAGTGGTTAAGTGCTATGGCTGGTAACCAAAGGGTGGGCAGTTTGAATCCACCAGGCACTCCTTGAAAACTCTAGTGGGCAGTTCTACTTTGTCCTATAGTGTCACTATGAGTCAGAATCGACTCAACAGTACTGGGTTTGATTTTTTTCTGGTTTATCAATTTATATGCAAAAAAAGAAAATTGCACTCCCTTATTGAGTTTGGACATTTTTGTTTTGATTTTAGCCATATATATTTTTTGTGACCCATCTGATTACTTCTTTTGACAATTTTTATAATCAAAGAATAATTAAGTTTTTATTATAAGTTCCTGGGTTTTTTTTTTTTTTAACGTTTTTAAGATGTTTTATTGCTGTCTCATTTCGTAAAATATTTTTCCCGTTTAATTTTTTTCTCAAATAGACTATATTTTTAATGCCCTTTGTTGAGTCATTCCCATCATTAGTCACATATTCTTTATCTCATCTATATTCTTAATATTCTAGAGTCTACTGTAAAGCAATTTATTCTGATTCACTGGTTTGTCAGTTGAGTGTTAATATCACAGTTTTACTTGGTAAAGGTCCATTATGCATTGAGATATCTTGTAGGGTAAATATTCCTATCAACTAAGTATAAGTATAAGGAGAATAGGTCCTTGTTGGCAAACTCCAACCATTTTAGCTGTAAGGTGGAGAGGTGGGTGTTTGATGTTTGACATGGCTTTGCCTATTAAACAAGGTCCTCACCTACCCACATCAGGGACCTAAGGACTGGAAGCTCCACTCAGGTCACACAGCTACCCGTGACAGGGGTCCAAACATAACTGTACCTCCCAGTCCTTACAACCAAAAACTTTGGGTCCTTATGGTCCCTCTGCAGAACCCACCCACCAGCACATTCTCGGGAACAGAGACGTGTTTTCCACAGAGACATGTGGAGGTCGGTTCTTAGCCCCCTGCCTTGTTCAGAGCGTGACCCCCTGCTGCAACCAGAAACCAGGATATATGTCAATCACCCCTGCCCCTCTAAGAGTGTAGGACAGACCCTGTACCACACACTTGAAATCAGCTACCTGGAAACTTGAGCTGAATTCATACAAGAAAACTGAATGGACTCCTAGACTGATATACCAGATAACAGCTCTAGCCAGCTGGGGACAGGACACCAGAGCTCCAAAGGTGAAAATAATCAAGCTAGCTCACTCAAGCAACCCATAGGGATACAATGAAACAAAACAAAGCAAGCAACTATGACATAGTAAGCAAGCATAAACTAATACAATAAATTATAGATGGCTGGGAGACAACAGTCAATATCAAGTCACATAAAGAAATAGACCATGATCACCTCAACAGGCTTTCATAACAAAGAATCCAGGGATCTTCTAGATGAAAGTGCATTCCGGAATTACCAGATGCAGGATACAAAAGTTTAATATACAGAACCCTTCAAGACATCAGGAAGGAAATGAGGCAATATGCAGAACAAGCCAAGGAACACACAGATGAAGCAACTGAAGAAATTAGAAAGATTATTCAGGAACATAATGAAAAGTTTAATAAGCTGGAAAAATCCATAGACAGACAGCAATCAGGAATTCAGGAGATTAACAATAAAATTATAGAATTATATAACTCAATAGAAAGTTAGAGGAACAGAATTGAGCAAGTAGAAGCTAGAATTTCTGAACTGGAAGACAAATCACTTGGCTCTAATATATTTGAAGAAAATCAGATAAAAGAATTTAAGAAAATGAAGAAACCTTAAGAATCATGTGGGATTCTATGAAGAGAAATAACCTACGAGTGTTTGGAGTACCATAACATGGAGGGATAACAGAAAATACAGAGAAAATTGTTGAAGATTTGTTGGCAGAAAACTTCCCTGATATTGTGAAAGATGAGAAGATATCTATCCAAGATGCTCATTGAACTCCACATAAGGAATGTTAAAAGAAACTCACCAAGACATATTATAATCAAGCTTGCCAAAACCAAAGATAAAGAGACAATTATAAGAGCAGCGAGGGATAAAAGAAAAGTCACCTACAAAGGAGAGCCAATAAGAATAAGCTCGGACTACTCGGCAGAAACCATGCAGGCAAGAAGGCAATGGGATGACATATTTAAAAAATTGAAGGAAAAAAATTGCCTGCCAAGAATCATATATTCATCAAAACTGTCTCTTAAATATGAAGGTGAAATTAAGACATTTCCAGATAAACACAAGTTGAGGGAATTCATAAAAACCAAACCAAAACTACAAGAAATACTAAAGGGAGTTCTTTGGTTAGAAAATCAATAATATCAGGTATCAACCCAAGACTAGAACACTGGGCAGAGCAACCAAAAGTCAACCCAGACAGGGAAATCCAAAAAAAAAAAAAAACAAAGCAAGATAAAAAATAAAAAGCCCAACACAGGGTAATGGCAATGTTATTATATAAAAGAAGACAACATTAAAATAATAAAGAGGGACTAAGAAATGTAATCATACACCTTCCATATGGAGAGGAAGATACGGCGATACAAAGAAATAAAAGTCAGTTTTAAATTTAGAAAAATAGGGGTAAATAATAAGATAACCACAAAGGAGACAAACTATCCTACTCATGAAAATAAAATACGAGGGAAAAATACAGATTCAGCAGAAACAAAATCAATGACAACAAATATGAGGAAAGGGCAATGTATAAAGAAAATCTACTCAGCATATAAAATCAAGTGGGAAAAAGAAACTGTCAACACACAAAAAAAGACATCAGAATGATAGTACTAAATTCATACCTATCCATAATTACCCTGAATGTAAATGGACTAAATGCACCAATAAAGAGAAAGAGAGTGGCAGAATGGATTAAAAAACAAGATCCCTCTATATACTGCCTACAAGAGACACACCAGAGAGTTAGAGACACAAACAAACTAAAACTCAAAGGATGGAAAAAAATATGTCAAACAAACAAAAATCAAAAAAGAGCAGGAGTGGCAATATTAATTTCTGACAAAATAGACTTTAAAGTTAAATCCATCAGAAAGGACAAGGAAGGACACTATATAATGATTAAAGGGACAATACACCAAGAAGATATAACCATATTGAATATTTATGCATTCAGTGACAGGGCTGCAAGATACATAAAACAAACTCTATCAGCATTGAAAAGTGAGATAGACAGCTCCAATATAATAGTAGGAGATTCCAACACACCACTTTCAGCGAAGGACAGGACATCCAGAAAGAAACTCAATAGAGACACGGAAGATCTAAATGCCACAATCAAAAAACTTGACCTCGTAGAAATATAAAGAACACTCCACCCAACAGCAACCAAGTATACTTTCTTTTCTAGTGCGCATGGAACATTCTCCAGAATAGACCACATATTAGGTCATGAAGCAAGCCTTAGCAGAATCCGAAACGTTGAAATATTACAAAGCGTCTTCTCTGACCACAAGGCCATAAAAGTGGAAATCAGTAACAGGAAAAGCAGGGAAAAGAAATCAAACACTTGGAAACTGAACAATACCCTGCTCAAAAAAAGACAGGATTATAGAAGACATTAAGGATGGAATAAAAAAAAATTCAAAGGATCCAATGAGAATGAAAACACTTCCTATCAGAACCTTTGAGACACAGCAAAAACAGTGCTCATTGGCAAATTTATATCAATAAATACGCACATCCAAAAAGAAGAAAGGGCCAAAATCAAAGAATTATCCCTACAACTTGAACAAATAGAAAGAAAGCAACAAAAGAAACCCACAGGCACCAGAAGAAAACAAATAATCAGAATTAGAGCAGAACTAAATGAAATAGAAAACATAAAAATAATTGAAAGAATTAACAAGACCAAAAGCTAGTTCTTTGAAAAAATCAAAAAAATTGATAAACCACTGGCCAAACTGACAAAAGAAAAACAGGAGAGGAAGCAAATAACCCGAATAAGAAATGAAATGGGCGATATTACAACAGACCCAACTGAAATTAAAAGAATCATATCCGATTACTATGAAAAACTATACTCAATCAAATTTGAAAACCTAGAAGAAATGGATGAATTCCTAGAAACACACTACCTACCTAAACTAACACAAACAGAGGTATAGCAACTAAATAGACCCATAACAAAAGAAAAGATTGAAAAGGTAACCAAAAAACTCCCCCCGCAAAAAAAGCCCTGGTCAGGAAGGCTTTCCTGCAGAGTTCTACCGAACTTTCTGAGAAGAGTTAACACCACTACTACCAAAGGTATTTCAGAGCATAGAAAAGGAGAGAATACTACCTAGCTCATTCTAGGAAGCCACCATATCCCTGATACCAAAACCAAGTAAAGACATCACAAAAAAAGAAAATTATAGACCTATATCCTTCATGAATGTAGACTCAAAAATCCTTAACAAAATTCTAGCCAATAGAATTCAACAACATATCAAAAAAATAATTCACCATGATCAAGTGAGATTCATACCAGGTATGCAGGGATGGTTCAACATTAGAAAAACAATTAATGTAATCCACCACATAAATAAAACAAAAGACAAGAATCACATGATTTTATCAATTGATGCAGAAAAGGCATTTGACAAAGTTCAACACTCATTCATGATAAAAACTCTCAGCAAAATAGGGATAGAAGGAAAATTTCTCAACATAATAAAGGGCATTTATACAAAGCCAACAGCCAACATCACCCTAAATGGAGAGAGCCTGAAAACATTCCCATTGAGATCAGGAACCAGACAAGGATGCCCTTTATCACCACTCTTATTTAATATTGTGCTAGAAGTCCTAGCCAGAGCAATTAGGCTAGATAAAGAAATACAGGGCATCCAGATTGGCAAAGAAAAGTAAAAGTATCTCTATTTGCAGATGACATGATCTTATACACAGAAAACCCTAAGGAATCCTTCAGAAAACTACTGAAACTAATAGAAGAGTTCAGCAGAGTATCAGGACACAAGATAAACATACAAAAATCAGTTGGATTCCTCTACACCAACAAAAGGAACATTGAAGAGGAAATCGCCAAATCAATGCCATTTACAGTGGCCCCCAAGAAGATAAAATACTTAGGAACAGATCTTACCAGAGATGTAAAAGGCTTATACAAAGAAAACTACAGTACACTTCTGCAATAAACCAAAAGAGACATACATAAGTGGAAAAACATACCTTGCTCATGGATAGGAAGACTTAACATTATAAAAATGTCTATTCTACCAAAAGCGATCTACACATTTAATGCAATTCCGATCAAAATCCCAAGGACATTCCTTAATGAGATGGAGAAACAAAACACCAATTTCATATGGAAGGGAAATAGGCCCCAGATAAATAAGGCATTAGTGAAAAAGAAGAACAAAGAGGGAGGCCTTACTTTACCTGATTTTAGAACCTATTATACTGCCACAGTAGTCCAAACAGCCTGGTACTGGTACAACAGATACATGGACCAATGGAACAGAATTGAGAATCCAGAGATAAATCAATCCACATATGAGCAGTTGATATTTGACAAAGGCCCCAAAACAGTTAAATGGGGAATAGACAGTCTTTTTAACAAATGGTGCTGGCGTAACTGGATATCCAACTGCAAAAAAATGAAACAAGACCCATACCTCACTCCATGCACAAAAACTAACTCAAAATGGATCAAAGACCTAAATATAAAATCTAAAATGATAAAGATCATGGAAGAAAAAATAGGGACAATGTTAGGAGCCCTAATACATGGCATAAACAGTATACAAAACATTATAAAGAATGTAGAAGAAAAACTAGATAACTGGGAGCTCCTAAAAATCAAACACCTATGCTCATCCAAAGACTTCACCAAAAGAGTAAAAAGACTACCTACAGACTAGGAAGAAGTTTTTAGCTATGACATTTCTGATCAGTGCCTGATCTCTAAAATCTACATGATACTGCAAAAAATCAACTGCAAAAAGACAAATAACCCAATTAAAAAATGGGCAAAAGATATGAATAGATATTTCACTAAAGAAGACATTCAGGTAGCTAACAGATATGTAAGGAGGAAATGTTCACGATCATTAGCCATTAGAGAAATGCCGATCAAAACTACATGAGGTTTCATCTCACTCCTCCAACAAGGCTGGCATTAATCCAAAAAATACAAAATAATAAATGTTGGAGAGGCTGTGGAGAGATTGGAATACTCATACACTGCTGGTGGGAATGTAAAATAGCACAACCACTTTGGAAATCAATTTGGCACTTCCTTAAAAAGCTAGAAATAGAACTACCATGCGATCCAGCAATCCCACTCCCTGGAATATATCCTAGAGAAATAAGAGCCTTTACACAAACAGATATACCCACACCCATGTTCATTGCAGTACTGTTTACAATAGCAAAAAAATGGAAGCAACCAAGGTGCCCATCAACAGATGATTGGGTAAATAAATTATGGTATATTCACACAATGGAATACTACACATCGATAAACAATAGTGAGGAATTTGTGAAACATTTCATAACATGGAGGAACCTGGAAGGCATTATGCTGAGTGGAATTAGTTGCAAAAGGACAAATATTGTATAAGACCACTACTATAAAAACTTGAGAAATAGTTTAAATTGAGAAGAAAACATCCTTTTGTGGTTACGAGAAGGGGGAGGGTGGTGGGAGGGGGCACTCACTAATTAGTAGATAAGAACTACTTTAGGTGAAGGGAAAGACAGCATACAATACAGGGGAGGTCGGCAGAATTGGACTAAACCAAAAGCAAAGAAGTTTCCTGAATAAACTGAATGGTTTGAAGGCCAGTGCAGCAGGGGCGGGGGTCTGGGGACCATGGTTTCAGAGGACATCTATGTCAATTGGCGTAATAAAATCTATTAAGAAACAGTCTGCATCCCGCTTTGAAGAGTGGAGCCTGGGGTCTTAAATGCTAGCAAGGAGCCATCTAAGATGCATCAATTGGTCTCAAGCCACCTGGATCAAAGGAGAATGAAGAACACCAAAGACACAAGGTAATTACAAGCCCAAGAGACAGAAAGGGCCACATGAACCAGAGACTACATCATCCTGAGACCAGAAGAACTAGATGGTGCCCAGCTACAACTGATGACTGCCCTGGCAAGAAATACAGCAGAGAAACTCTGAGGGAGCAGGAGAGCAGTGGGATGCAGACCCCAAATTCTCATAAGAGCAGACTTAAGGGTCTTACTGAGACTAGAAGGACCCCGGTGTTCATGGCCCAGGACAGGAACCATTCCCGAAGTCAGCTTTTCAGACATGGATTGGACTGGACAATGGGTTGGAGAGGGATGCTGGTGAGGAGTGAGCTTCTTGGATCAGGTGGACACTTGAGACTCTGTTGTTATCTTCTACCTGGAAGGGAGATGGTGGAGGGGGTTAGAAGCTGGCGAAATGGACACGAAAAGAGATTGGAGGGAGAGAGCAGGCTGTCTCATTAAAAAAATGAGGGGGAGAGTAATTGGGAGTGTGTAGCAAGGTGTATATGGGTTTTTGTGTGAGAGACTGACTTGATTTGTAAACTTTCACTTAAAGCACAATAAAAATTATTTTAAAAAATTATTTTCTCTTTACCTTGTCATCTGTTCTGTGGAATTAATATTGGGAGTTTTCATTTTATGTTTCTATCATAAGCATTTTATTTGAATGTTTCCAATAATTATTATTTAATCCTTTATTTTTACCTATTGTTTCCTATCACTAACCTAAAATTACTGTACATGAAAAACTACTCATACAGCAAATATTTCAAGGCTTGATATATATCAAGCACTTTTTTTTAATAATAATATTTTATTGTGTATTTGGTGAAAGTTTACACAGGAAATTAGGTTCTCCTTCTTTGTGTATTGTTCAGTGACATTGGTTACATTTTTCACGACATGTGAACATTGTTATTATTTCCATTCCGATTGTTCTGTTTCTGCCCTCCCTCACCTTCTGATCTTTGCTCTAGGGTAAATGTTGCGCATTTGATCTCATATAGTTGATTTTTTTCTTTTTAAGAGCATAGTACTCCTGGGTGATGTTTATTTTATGAACCAATTTGTTATTTAACTGAACGCTGACCTATGGTAGTGATTCCAGTTCCAGGTTTAAAAAGTTTCTCAGGACAACAGTATTGGGGCTTCCTTTGGTCTCTGCAAGTCCAGTAAGTCTGAACTTTTTTAAGAATTTAAGTTTCGTTCTATCTTTTTCTCTCATTTTATCCTAGACCATCTATTGTGTCCCTGGTCAGAACATCGGTAGCGTTAGCTGCACACCGTCTAGTTCTTCTGATCTCAGGATACATGAGGCCATGGGATGTATGGGCTATTCGTCCTGTAGATTCTTTGATTTCCTTCTTTTTCTTTTGCTCCAGATGAGTGGAGATCAATTGTTGTATCTTAGATGGCCACTTGCAAGCTTTTAACACCCCAGATGCTACTCACCATAATTGGATGTAGAGCATAAATTTTACAAACTGTGTTATGCCAGTTGACTGAGTTATAGTCAAGATTATAGTCCTAAACTCTCAAACCCAGTAAACCAATCCTGTGAGGTGTTTTGGTTATGTCTAGGGTGTATCCATAACTGCACCTTTTTGTGCTATGGATATATATGCTGCACAAACATGTATAGCTATGCACATAAATACACCTATATGTGCACATGTATGTATATACATATACCTTCTTATAAACATACATTCATATTTATCTACCTATTTTGCCACACATTTATTTTTTGGTAAATATTGATGTCATTGCAAAGTTGTGTATGTTATGGCATTTACCAAAAATATCCCTTATTCTTGTGTACTTCTTAGTGTCATCATTTACCTTGGTCATGTTGTGCAGACTTCACCCATATTCAGTATTCCCTTTCCCATCACCAAAAATAACAAGCGACTACTGTCTAGAAATTAGTTCCTCGTTTCTCTCCTTTCCATCACAGGTAACCACCAAAGAACATTGTTTCCTGTATGTATACGTATTCTTTCCATTTTATGAAAGTGACATCACACAATATTTGTCCTTTTGTGATTCACTTATTTCACTTGGCAAAATGTCATCCAAATTCATCCATGTTATAATGTTTTGAGAATTCATCATTACTGTTTACAGCTGCATAGTATTCCATTATATGTATGTACAATTTGTTTATCCATTCATGTGTTGATGGATACTTTGGTTGTTTCCAACTTTTTGCTATTGTAACTGATACTGCAATGAACATAGGTGTGCATATATCTATTTATGTCACTGCTCTTAGATCTCTCAGGTATATTCTAGAAATATAATTGCTGGATCATAAGGTATTTCTATTTCTAGCTTTTTGAGGAAGCACCATTTTACAATCCCACCAGCAGTGAATAACTGTTCCAATCTCTTTACAAACTCATCAGCATTTGTTATTTTCTGTTTTTTCATCAGTGCCATTTTTGCAGGATGATCACAATCATCTTTTCATGTGTTTGTTGGCTGCTTCAACGGCCCCTTTGGGGAAGTATCTGTTCATATCCTTTGTCCATTTTTTACCTAGATTGTTTGTCTTTTTGATGTTGAGTTGTTGAAGTTTTCTATATATTTTAGAGATTAGATCCTTATTAGGTATTTTGTTTCCAAAGATTTTTTTTCCACAATTTGTAGGTTCTCTTTTTACTCTTCTGCTAAGATCTTTTTTAAAAAAATAATTTTTATTGTGTTTTAAGTGAAACTTTACAAATCAAGTCAGTCTGTCACACATAAGCCTATATACACCTTACTACATACTCCCATTTACTATCCCCGTAATGAGTCAGCCTGCTCACTCCCTCCAGTCTCTCCTTTCATGACCATGTTGACAGTTTCTAACCCTCTCTACCCTCCCATCTATCCTCCAGACAGAAGATGCCAACACAGTCTCAAGTGTCCACCTGATAACAAGTAGCTCACTCTTCATCAGCATCTCTCTCCTACCCATTGTCCAGTCCCTTCCATGTCTGATGAGTTGTCTTCGGAAATGGTTCCTGTCCTGGGCCAACAGAAGGTTTGGGGACCATGACCACTGGGATTCTTCTAGTCTCAGTCAGACCATTAAGTCTGGTCTTTTTATGAGAATTTGGGGTCTGCATCCCACTGATCTCCTGCTCCCTCAGGGGTTCTCTGTTGTGCTACCTGTCAGGGCAGTCATTGGTTGTGGCCGGGCACCATCTAGATCTTCTGGTCTCAGGATAATATAAGGCTCTAGTTCATGTGGCCCTTTCTACCTCTTGGGCTCATAGTTATCATGTGACCTTGGTGTTCTTCATTCTCCTTTGATCCAGGTGGGTTGAGACCAATTGATGCATCTCAGATGGCTGCTTGTTAGCATTTAAGACCCCGGACTCCACACTTAAAGTGGGATGCAGAATGTTTTCATACTAGAATTTATTTTGCCAATTGACTTACCAGTCCCTTTAAGCCATAGTCCCCAAACCCCCGCTCTTGCTCCACTGACCTTTGATGCATTCAGTTTATCCTGGAAACTTCTTTGCTTTTGGTCCAGTCCAGTTGAGCTGACCTTCCCTGTATTGAGTATTATCCTTCCCTTCACCTAAAGTAGTTCTAATCTACTGACTAATCAGTAAATAATCCTCTTGTACTCTCCCTCCCTCCCCCCTCTCGTAACCACAAAAGAATTGTTCTTCTCAGTTTATACTATTTCTCACAATCTTATAATAGTGGTCTTATACAATATATGTCCTTTTGCATCTGCCTAATTTCACTCAGCATAATGCCTTCCAGGTTACTCCATGTTATGAAATGTTTCCCAGATTTGTCACTGTTCTTTATCGATGTGTAGTATTCCATAATGTGAACATACCATAATTTATTCAACCACTCATTGGTTGACACACACCACGGTTGCTTCCAGCTTTTTGCTATTGTAAATGGTGCTGAAATAAACATGGGTGTGCATATACATGTTCGTGTAAAGGCTCTTATTTCTCTAGGGTATATTCCGAGGAGTGGGATTTCTGGGTTGTATGGTAGTTCTATTTCTAGCTTTTTAAGGAAGCACCAAATTGATTTCCAAAGTGGTTGTGCTATTTTACGTTCCCACCAGCAGTGTATGAGTGTTGCAATCTCTCCACAGCCTCTCCAACATTTATTATTTTGTGTTCTTTGAATTAATGCTAGCCTTGTTGGAGTGAGATGGAATCTCATCGTAGTTTTAATTTGCATTTCTCTAATGGCTAATGATCGAGAGCATTTTCTCATGTGTCTGTTAGCTGCCTGAATATCTTCTTTAGTGAAGTGTGTGTTCATATCCTTTGCCCACTTTTTGATTGGGTTGTTTGTCTTTTTGTGGTTGAGTTTTGACAGAATCACACAGATTTTAGAGATCAGGCGCTGGTCGGAGATGTCATAGCTGAAAATTTTTTCCCAATCTGTAGGTGGTCTTTTTACTCTTTTGGTGAAGTCTTTAGAAGAGCATAGGTGTTTGATTTTTAGGAGCTCCCAGTTATCTGGTTTCTCTTCATCATTTTTGGTAATGTTTTGTATTCTGTTTATGCCTTGTATTGGGGCTCCTAACATTGTCCCTATTTTTCTTCGATGATCTTTATCATTTTAGTCTTTATGTTTAGGTCTTTGATCCACTTGGAGTTATTTTTTGTGCATGGTGTGAGGTATGGGTCCTGTTTCATTTTTCTGCAAATGGATATCCAGTTATGCCAGCACCATTTGTTAAAGAGATTATCTTGAGGCGGGACCAAGATGGCTGACTAGGTAGAGGCTACCTCCGATCCCTCTTGCAGCAAAGACTCAGAAAAATAAGTGAATCAATCACATACATGACAATCGATGAACCATGACCATCAAACACAGATCTAAAGAGTTGATCTGAGTGACAGAGACTGAGAGCAAACAACCACAGGGAAGCAGCGACTGTTTTCAGAGCCTAGAGCCAGCGTCTCAGTCAGGAAACCTTGGCGCCGGGCTTTGGACTAGGCGCAGGGGAGCTGAGCAGGGCATCCTGAGATGGCGAAAAAACACGGTATGCAGCCCTAGCCCCCAGAAGTGACCTTGGGGAAAGCCCAGCCAGTGCACGCAGGCAGTGCAGCGACGCGGCTGACAGGAGGAGAAGCCACCAGTGGGAAGCAACTGGTTTTGGAGCCGGAAGCGCGGTGTCCCAGCCGGGGAACTTTGGCGCTGGGCTTTGGACTGGGAGCAGAGGAACTGACCATGGCTTCTGAGACAGCACAAGCACAGGACACGGGCCTGACCCTTGGGGGCAATCTCTACCCAGCCAGCGCCCACAGTCGACATGCCCCTTGGGAATCTCAGATAAAACAGTCATCCCAAGGTAGATAAGTAACTTTGTCTATATTCCAGGGTGCTACTCTCTCCTATTTATCTGAACCCTCCCCTCCCCTTCCCAGGTGGCTTCACTAACATTGGAATTTTCTGAGCCAGAGAGTGAACTGCGCTGTGGTTTTTCTTTCTTTCTTTTTTTTTTTGTCTTTTCCTAACCCATTCTCCTGGCCTGAGAGAAGCAGATACAAAAAACCCAGGGACCAAAAATCCTTGACTAATTGGACTAAAAACACAGAAACAGCTCCAGCCAAGCATATGTGATCCACAGTCTTGGGCTTTCATCCCTACAGGGAACAAGGTGGCTATTATAATGCAAAGGCATTTGATAGGGATCTGACTGCATTTGTTTTAGTGGATTTACTGGAAAGACAAGTTTCCCAGGTCTGATATCTCTGCGTATTCAACAGAGCCCTCGCTGACCCACAACGGGGAACTGAGGGCTGAAGCTCCCCCAGACCACCTAGCCTCCTGCCTGAGGGGTCTAAGGAGAGTGACACCTACCAATCTGTAGAGGTACTTGCATTGGGGGCCTAAGGTACAGCTGCAAAAGCCACCCACAAAGGAGCTTTAGGAATAGAGACACACTTACCTCACTGGCACTTGGGAGAAGCCTGTCAGCATCCTGCCCCCCCTGGAGTGTGAACCCCTGCTGCTACTAGAATCTAGTGCACACAACTATCACCACTACTACTCGAGGTGGATAGGTGACTGTCTGCACCACACACTTGATGACCCAAAATCAGACTCTACTCAAGAATAGTGAATGGACTCAGGCTTATATATCTGGTAACAGAGCCCAAACCAGCTGGTAACAGGACATAAGTGAGTCAAGGGCTACAACCATCAAGACAGCTCAATCTAGTAGCCCATCTATGTATATTGAAAGAAAACAAAACAAGATAAGACTCAGTGAGCAAATATAGAATAAATCACTACAATATCTTAGTGATGGCTCGGAGACAGCAGTCGATATCAAACCACATAAAGAAGCAGACCATGATTGCATCTACAACTCCCCAAACTAAAGAATCAAAATCTTTCCCAAATAAAGATGCAGTCCTGGAATTGCCAGATCCAGAATATAAAAAACTAATTTACAGAATGCTTCAAGACAACAGGGATGACCTCAGAAATGAAATAAAGCAATGTACTGAAAAAGCCAAGGATCACACTGATAAAGCAGCTGAAGAACTCAAAAAGATTTTTCAAGAACATAGTGGAAAAACTAATAAGTTGCAAGAATCCATAGAGAGAGAGCATTCAGAAATCCAAAAGATTAAAAGTAAAATTACAGAATTAGACAACGCAATAGGAAGTCAGAGGAGCAGACTCGAGCAATTGGAATACAGAGTGGGAGATCTGGAGGATCAGGGAATTGACACCAATATAGCTGAAAAAAATCAGATAAAAGAATTAAAAAAAATGAGGAAACCCTAAGAATCATGTGGGACTCTATTAAGAAGAATAACTTGCATGTGATTAGAGTTCCAGAAGAGGGAAGGATAACAGAAAACACAGAGAGAATAGCTGAAGATCTTTTGGCAGAAAACTTCCCTGACATCCTGAAAGACAAAACGATATCTATCCAAGATGCTCATTGAACCCCATTTAAGATTGATCCAAAAGAAAAACACCAAGTTATGTTATCATCAAACTTGCCAAAACCAAAGATAAAGAGAAAATTTTAAAAGCAGCCGGGGATAAAAGAAAGGTCTCCTACAAAGTTCAGACTACTCAGCAGAAACCATGCAGTCAAGAAGGCAATGGGATGACATATAGAGAGCACTGAAGGAGAAAAACTGCCAGCCAAGGATCATATATCCAGCAAAACTCTCTCTGAAATATGAAGGCAAAATTAAGACATTTACAGCTAAACACAAGCTTAGAGAATTTGCAAAAACCAAACCAAAGCTACAAGAAATACTAAAGGAAATTGTTTGGTCAGAAAATCAATAATATCACATGCCAGTACAACACAAGGTCACAGAACAGAGCATCCTGATATCAACTCAAATAGGAAAATCACAAAAACAAATTAAGATTAATTTTAAAAAGAAAAAAACCCTCAAAACAGGGAACCATTGAAGTCATTATGTAAAAAGTCAAAATAATCAAAAAGAGGGACTAAATATAGGAACTGCCATTAAGAGGCATACAAGGCGATCTAGGACAATACAAATTAGGTTTTTACGTAGAAAAATAGGGGTAAATATTAAGGTAACCACAAAGAGGTATAACAACTCCATAACTCAAAATAAAAACCAAGAAAAACATAAGGACTTAGACAACATAAAGTCAAATACTATGAAAATGAGGAACACACAGTTTACAAAGAAAAACATCTCAGCACAAAAAAGTAAATGGAAAAATGAAATTCTCAACAACACACATAAAAAGGCATCAAAATGACAGCACTAAACACATACTTATCTACAATTACCCTGAATGTAAATGGACTAAAAGCACCAATAGAGAGAAATCAATAACAGAAAGATTAAGGAAAAGAAATCAAATACTTGGAAACTGAACAATACCCTGCTGAAAAAAGACTGGGTTATAGAAGACATTAAGGAGGGAATAAAGAAATTCATAGAATACAACAAGAATGAAAATACTTCGTATCAAAACCTCAGGGACACAGCAAAAGCAGTGCTCAGAGGTAATTTATATCGGTAAATGCACACATACAAAAAGAAGAAAGAGCCAAATCAGAGAACTGTCCCTACAACTTGAACAAAGAGAAAGTGAGCAACAAAAGAACCCATCAGGCACCAGAAGAAAACAAATAATTAAAATTAGAGCTGAATTAAATGAATTAGAGAACAGAAAAACAATTGAAAGAATTAACAAAGCCAAAAACTGGTTCTTTGAAAAAATTAACAAAACTTATAAACCCTTGGCCAGACTGACTAAAGAAATACAGGAAAGGAAACAAATAACCCGAATAAGAAACAAGATGGGCCACATCACAACAGACCCAACTGAAATTAAAAGAATCATGTCAGATTATTGCAAAAAATTGTACTCTAACAAATTTGCAAACCTAGAAGAAATGGATGAATTCCTAGAAAAACACTACCTACCTAAACTAACACAATCAAAAGTAGAACAACTAAATAGACCCATAACAAAAAAAGTGATTGAAACGGTAATCAAAAAACTCACAACAGAAAAAAAGCCCTGGCCCGGATGGCTTTACTGCAGAGTTCTACCAAACTTTCAGAGAAGAGTTAACACCGCTACTACTAAAGGTACTTCAAAGCATAGAAAATAATGGAATACTACCTAACTCATTCTATGAAGCCACCATATCCCTGATACCAAAACCAGGTAAAGACACCACAAAAAAAGAAAATTACAGGCCTATATCCCTCATGAACACAGAGCCAAAAATCCTCAAGAAAATTCTAGCCAATAGAATTCAACAACATATCAAAAAAATAATCCACCACAACCAACTGAGATTTATACCAGTTATGCAAGGCTGGTTTAATATTAGAAAAACCATTAATGTGATCCACCATATAAATATAGCAAAAGACAAAAACTACATGATCTTATCAATTGATGCAGAAAATGGCATTTGACAAAGTTCAACACCCATTCATGATAAAAACTCTCACCAAAATAGGAATTCAAGGAAAATTCCTCAACATAATAAAGGGCATCTATACAAAGCCAACAGCCAACATCACTCTAAATGGAGAGAACCTGAAAGCATTTCCCTTGAGAACGGGAACCAGACAAGGATGCCCTTTATCACCGCTCTTATTCAACATTGTGATAGAGGTCCTAGATAGAGCAATTAGGCTAGACAAATAAAGGGCATCTGGATTGGCAAGGAAGAAGTAAAATTATCTCTATTTGCAGATGACATGATCTTATACACAGAAATCCCTAAGGAATCCTCCAGAAAACTACTGAAACTTGTAGAAGAGTTTGGCAGAGTCTCAGGTTATGCGATAAACATACAAAAATCACTTGGATTCCTCTACATCAACAAAAAGAACATCGAAGAGGAAATCACCAAATCAATACCATTCACAGTAGCCACCAAGAAGATAAAATACTTAGAAATAAATCTTACCAAAGATGTAAAAGACCTATACAAAGAAAAATACAAAGTACTACTGCAAGAAACTAAAAAGGACCTACTTAAGTGGAAAAACATACCTTGCTCATGGATAGGAAGACAACATAGTAAAAATGTCTATTCTACCCAAAGCCATCTGTACATACAATGCACTTCCGACCCAAATTCCAATGACATGTTTTAACGTGTTGGAGAAACAAATCACCAACTTCACATGCAAGGGAAAGAAGCCTCCGATAAGGAAAGCATTACTGAAAAAGAATAAAGTGGGAGGCCTCACTCTACCTGATTTCAGAACCTATTATACAGCCACAGTAGTCAAAACAGCCTGGTACTGGTACAACAACAGGCACATAGACCAATGGAACAGAATTGAGAACCCAGGTATAAACCCATCCACATATGAGCAGCTGATATTTGACAAAGGCCCAGTATCAGTTAATTGGGGAAAATATAGTCTTTTTAACAAATGGTGCTGGCATAACTGGATATCCATTTCCAAAAAAATGAAAAAGGACCCATACCGCACACCATGCACAAAAACTAACTCCAAGTGGATCAAAGACCTAAACCGAAAGACTAAAATGATAAAGATCATCGAAGAAAAATAGGGACAACGTTAGGAGCCCTAATACAAGGCATAAACAGAATACAAAACATTACCAAAAATAACGAAGAGAAACCAGATAACTGGGAGCTCCTAAAAATCAAACACCTGTGCTCATCTAAAGACTTCACCAAAAGAGTAAACAGACCACCTAGAGATTGGGAAAGAATTTTCAGCTATGACATCTCCGACCAGCACCTGATCTGTAAAATATATATGATTCTGTTAAAACTCAACCACAAAAAGACAAACAACCCAATCAAGAAGTGGGCAAAGGATATGAACACACACTTCACTAAAGAAGATATTCAGGCAGCTAAAGGACACATGAGAAAAATGCTCTCGATCATTAGGCATTAGAGAAATGGAAATTAAACTATGATGAGATTCCATCTCACTCCAACAAGGCTGGCATTAATCCAAAAAACACAAAATAATAAATGTTGGAGAGGCTGCGGAGAGATTGGAACTCTTGTACACTTCTGGTGGGAATGTAAAATGGTACAACCACTTTGGAAATCTATCTGGCATTATCTTAAACAGTTACAAATAGAACTATCATACAACCCAGAAATCCCACTCCTCGGAATATACCCTAGAGAAATAAGAGCCTTTACACGAACAGATATTTGCACACCCATGTTTATTGCAGCTCTGTTTACAATAGCAAAAAGCTGGAAGCAACCGAGGTGTCCATCAAAGGATGAATGGTTAAATAAATTGTGGTATATTCACACAATGGAATACTACGCATTGAAAAAGAACAGTGAAGAATCGGTGAAACATTTCATAACACGGAGGAACCTGGAAGGCATTATGCTGAGTGAAATTAGTCAGAGGCAAAAGGACAAATACTGTATAAGACCACTATTATAAGATCTTGAGAAATAGTAAAAACTGAGAAGAACACATACTTATGTGGTTACGAGGGAGGGAGGGAGGGAGAGTGGGAGAGGGTTATTTACTGATTAGTTAGTAGATAAGAACTAGTTTAGGTGAAGGGAAGGACAATAGTCAATACACGGAAGGTCAGCTCAACTGGACTGGACCAAAAGCAAAGAAGTTTCTGGGATAAAATGAATGCTTCAAAGGTCAGCGGAGCAAGGGCAGGGGTTTGGGGACTATGGCTTAAGGGGACTCTAAGTCAATTGGCAAAATAAATTCTATTATGATACATTCTGCATCCCACTTTGAAATGTGGTGCCTGGGCTCTTAAATGCTAACAAGCGGCCATCTAAGATGCATCAAATGGTCTCAACCCTCCTGGATCAAAGGAGAATGAAGAACACCAAGGTCACACGACAACTATGAGCCCAAGAGACAGAAAGGGCCGCATGAACCACAGACTTACATCATACTGAGACCAGAAGAACTAGATGGTGCCCGGCCACAACCAATGACTGCCCTGACAGGGAGCACAACAGAGAACCCCTGAGGGAGCAGGAGAATAGTGGGATGCAGACCCAAAATTCTCATAAAAAGACCAGACTTAATGGTCTGACTGAGACTAGAGGAATTCTGGCTGTCATGGTCCCCAAACCTTCTGTTGGCCCAGGACGGGAACCATTTCCAAAGACAACTCATCAGACATGGAAGGGACTGGACAATGGGTAGGAGAGAGATGCTGATGAAGAGTGAACTACTTGTATCAGGTGGACACTTGAGACTGTGTTGGCATCTCCTGTCTGGAGGGGAGATAGGAGAGTAGAGAGGGTTAGAAACTGGCAAAATTGTCACGAAAGCAGAGACTGGAAGGGCTGACTCATTAGGGGGAGAGAAAGTGGGAGTATGGAGTAAGGTGTATTTAAGCTTATGTGTGACACACTGACTTTATTTGTAAACGTTCACTTAAAGCTCAATAAAAATTATTAAAAAAAAAAAGACTATCTTTTCTCCAATTAACTGACACTAGGCCTTTGCAAATATCAGCTGCTCATGTGTGGATGGATTTATATGTGGGTTCTCAGTTCTGTTCCATTGTTCTGTGTGCCTGTTGTTGTACTAGTACTAGGCTGGTTTGACTACTGTGGCTGTATAATATGTTCTAAAATCAGGTGGAGTGAGGCCTCACACTTTCTTCTTCTTTTTCAGTAATGCTTTACTTATCCGGGGGTTCTTCCCCTTCCATATGAAGTTGGTGATTTGTTTCTCCATCACATTAAAAAATGTCATTGGATTTGGATTGGAAGTGCATTGTATGTATAGATGGCTTTGGGTAGAATAGACATTTTTACTATGTTAAGTCTTCCTATCCATGAGCAAGGTATGTTTTCCCACTTATGTAGGTACCTTTTAGTTTCTTGCACTAGTACTTTGTAGATTCCTTTGTATAGGTCTTTTACATCTTTGGTAAAATTTATTTCTAAGTATTTTATCTTCTTGGGGGCTACTGTGAATGGTATTGATTTGGTGATTTCCTCTTCGATGTTCTTTTTGTTGATGTAGAGGAATCCAAGTGATTTTTGTATGTTTATCGCATAACCTGAGACTCTGCCAAACTCTTCTACAAGTTTCAGTAGTTTTCTGGAGGATTCCTTAGGGATTTCTGTGTATAAGATCATGTCATCTGCAAATAGAGATAATTTTACTTCTTCCTTGCCAATCCGGATGCCCATTTTTTCTTTGTCTAGCCTAATTGCTCTATCTAGGACCTCTATCACAATGTTGAATAAGAGCGGTGATAAAGGGCATCCTTGTCTGGTTCCCGTTCTCAAGGGAAATGCTTTCAGGCTCTCTCCATTTAGAGTGATGTTGGCTGTTGGCTTTGTGTAGATGCCCTTTACTATGTTGAGGAATTTTCCTTGAATTCCTATTTTGGTGAGAGTTTTTATCATGAATGGGTGTTGGACTTTGTCAAATGCCGTTTTCTGCATCAATTGATAAGATCATGTGATTTTTGTCTTTTGTTTCATTTATATGGTGGATTACATTAATGGTTTTTCTAATATTAAACTAACCTTGCATAAAATACCTTTAGTAGTATGGTGCTAACTCTTCTCTGAAAGTTTGGTAGAACTCTGCAGTGAAGCTGTCCTGGCCAGGGCTTTTTTTTTTTTTTTTTTTTTGAGAGTTTTTTGATTACCTTTTCAATCTCTTTTTTTTGTTATGCGTCTATTTAGTTGTTCTACTTCTGATTGCTTTAGTTTAGGTAAGTAGTGTTTTTCTAGGAATTCATCCATTTCTTCTAGGTTTGCAAATTTGTTAGAGTACAATTTTTCATAATAATCTGATATGATTTTTTTAAATTCTGTTGGGTCTGTTGTGATATGGCCCATCTCGTTTCTTATTCAGGTTATTTGTTTCCTTTCGTGTGTTTCTTTAGTCAGACTGGCCAATGGTTTATCAATTTTGTTATTTTTTTCAAAGAACAAGCTTTTGGTTTTGTTAATTCTTTCAACTGTTTTTCTGTTCTCTAATTCATTTAGTTCAGCTCTAATTTTTATTATTTGTTTTCTTCTGGTGCCTGACGGATCCTTTTGTTGATCGCTTTGTATTTGTTCAAGTTGTCGGGACAGTTCTCTGATTTTGGCTCTTTCTTCTTCATCTGTGTGTGCATTTATCAATATAAATTGACCTCTGAGCACTGCTTTTGCTGTGTCCCAGAGGTTTTGCTAGGAAGTGTTTTCATTCTCATTGCATTCTATGAATTTCTTTATTCCCTCCTTATTGTCTTCTATAACCCAGTCTTTTTTGAGCAGGGTATTTTTTTTATAGTTCAGTTTCCAAGTATTTGATTTCTATTCCCTGATTTTTCTTTTACTGATTTCCACTTTTATGGCCTTATAGTCTGAGAAGATGCATTGTAATATTTTGATGTTTTGGATTCTGCAAAGGTTTGTTTTATGACCGAATATGTGATGTATTCTAGAGAATGTTCCATGTGCACTAGAAAAAAAAAGAATACTTTGCAGCAGTTGGGTGGAGTGTTCTGTATAAGTCTATGAGGTCAAGTTGTTTGATTGTAGCAATTAGGTCTTCTGTGTCTCTATTGAGCTTCTTACTGGAAGTCCTATCCTTCTCCAAAAGTGGTGTGTTGAAGTCTCCTACTATATTTGTGAAGGTGTCTATCTCACTTTTCAGTTCTGTTAAAGTTTGTTTTATGTATCTTGTAGCCCTGTCACTGGGTGCATAAATATTTAATATGGTTATATCTTCCTGGTCAATTGTCCCTTTAATCATTATGTGGTGCCCTTCTGTATCCTTTATGGTGGATTTAATTTTCATGTCTATTTTGTCAGAAATTAATATTGCTACTCCTGCTCTTTTTTGCTTATTGTTTGCTTGATGTATTTTTTCCATCCTTTGAGTTTTAGTTTGATGTGTCTCTAAGTCTAAGGTGTGTCTCTTGTAGGCAGCATATAGACGGATCATGTTTTTTTATCCAGATTGAGACTCTCTGTCTCTTTATTGGTGTATTTAGTCCATTTACATTCAGTGTAATTATAGATAAGTATGTGTTTAGTGCTGTCATTTTGATGCCTTTTTGTGTGTGTTGTTGAGAATTTCATTTTTCCACTTACTTTTTTGTGCTGAGACGTTTTTCTTTGTAAATTGTGGGTTCTTCATTTTCATAGTAGTTGCATTTATGTTTGCTGAGTTGTTATGTTTTTCTTGGTTTTTATTTTAAGTTATGGAATTGTTAGACCTCTTTGTGGTTACCTTAATATTTACTCCTATTTTTCTAAGTAAAAACCTAACTTGTATAGTGTATCACCTTGTTTTCCTCTCCATATGGCAGTTCTATGCCTCCTGTATTATTCCCTCTTTTTGATTATTGTGATCTTTTACATAATGACCTCAATGATTCCCTGTTTTGAGCAATTTTTTCTTTTTAAAATTAATCTTATTTTGTGTTTGTAATTTCCCTATTTGAGATGATATCAGGATGATCCATTCTGTGACCTTGTGTTGTGTTGGTATCTGATATTACTGGTTTTCTGACCAAACAATTTCCTTTAGTATTTCTTGTAGCTAAATTCTCTAAGCTTGTGTTTATCTGTAAATGTGTTAGTATCACCTTCATATATGAAAGAGAGTTTTCCTGGATATATGATCCTTGGCTGGCAGTTTTTCTCCTTCAGTGCTCTCTATATGTCATCCCGTTGCCTTCTTGACTGCATGGTTTCTGCTGAGTAGTCTGAACTTATTGATTCTCCTTTGTAGGAGACCTTTCTTTTATCCCTGGCTGCTTTTAAAATTTTCTCTTTATCTTTGGTTTTGGCAAGTTTGATGATAATATGTCTTGGTGATTTTCTTTTTGGATCAATCTTATATTTGATTCCAAGAGCATCTTGGATAGATATCCTTTCATCTTTCATGATGTCAGGGAAGTTTTCTGCCAACAGATCTTCAACTATTCTCTCTGTATTTTCTGTTATCCCTCTCTGTTCTGTAACTCCAATCACATGCAAGTTATTCTTCTTGATAGAGTCCCACATGATTCTTATGATTTCTTCATTTTTTTTTAATTCTTTTATCTGATTTTTCTTCAGCTATATTGTTGTCAATTCCCTGGTCCTCCAACTCTCCCACTCTGCATTCCAATTGCTCAATTCTGCTCCTCTGACTTCCTATTGACTTGTCTAATTGTGTAATTTTACTGTTAATCTTTTGGATTTCTGAATGCTGTCTCTCTATGGATTCTTGCAGCTTATTAATTTTTCCGTTGTGTTCTTGAATAATCTTTTTGAGTTCTTCAACTGCTTTATCAGTGTGTTCCTAGGCTTTTTCTGTGGATTGCCTTATTTGATTTTTGAGGTCATCCCTGATGTCTTGAAGCATTCTGTAAATTAGTTTTTTTGTATTCTGCATCTGGCAATTCCGGGATTTTATCTTCATTTGGAAAAGATTTTGATTCTTTAATTTGGGGAGTTGTAGATGCAATCATGGTCTGCTTCTTTATGTGGTTTGATATTGACTGCTGTCTCTGAGCCATCTATAAGATATTGTAATGATTTATTTTATATTTGCTCACTGAGTCTTATCTTGTTTTGGCTACTAGATTGAGCTCTCTTGATTGTTGTAGTCTTTGAATCACTTATGTGCTATTGCCAGCTGGTTTGGGCTGTTACCAGATATATAATCCTAAGAGTCTATTCACTATTCTTGAGTAGAATCTGATTTTGGGTCACCAAGTGTGTTGTGTAGACTGTCAGCTATTCACTTAGAGGAATAGTGGTGATAGTTGTGTGCACCAGATTCTAATAGCAGCAGGGGTTCACACTCCAGGGCGGGCAGGTTGCTGACAGGCTTCCCCCAAGTGCCATGGAGGTAGGTGTGTCTCTATTCCAAAAGCACTTTGGTGGGTGGGCTTTGCAGCTGTACCTTAGGCACCCAATGCATGTATCTCTACAGGTTGGTCAGTGTCACTATCCTCAGACGCCTATGGCAGGAGGCTAGGTGGTTTGGGTGGAGCTTCGGCCCTCAGTTCCCAGTTGTGGGTCAGTGAGAGCTCTGTTTAATAGGTAGGGATATCAGACCTGGGAAACTTGTCTTTCCAGTAATCCACTAAAACAATTACAGTCAGATCTCTATCAGAGTTGCCTTTGCATTATAATAGCCACCTTGTTGCCTATAGAGATGAAAGCCCAAGACTGTGGATCTCATATGCTTGGCTGGAGCTGGTCCTGTATTTTTAGTCCGATTTCGGTAAGTCAGGGAAGGATTTTTGGTCCCTGGGTTTTTTGTAGCTCCTTCTCTCAGGCCAGGAGAATGGGTTCAGAAAAGACAAAAAAAAAACAAAAAACAAAAAACACACAGATCACTTTACTCTCTGGCCCAGGAAATTCCAAAGTTAATGAAGCCACCTAGGAAGGAGAGGGGAGGGGAGCGATCAGATAGGTAGGAGAGAGTAGCACCCAGAAATATAGACAAAGTTACTATCTTGCTTGGTGATGACCGTTTTATCTGAGATTCCCGAGGGGGGCGTGTAGCCTGTGTGCATTGGCTGGGTTGAGATTGCCCCCGATTGTCAGGCCCGCATCCTGTGCTTGTGCTGTCTCAGAAGCCATGGTCGGTTCCTCCGCTCCCAGTCCAAAGCCCAGTGCCAAAGTTCCCCGGCTAGGACACTGCACTCCAGGCTCCAAAACCAGTTGCTGCCTCCTGGGGACTTCTCCTCCTGTCAAACATGTCGCTGCGTTGCCTGTGTGCACTGGCTGGGCTTCCCCTGAGGTCACTTCTGGGGGCTAGGGCTGCATCCTGTGTTTGCGCCGTCTCAGGAAGCCATGCTCAGGTCCCCTGAACACAGTCCAAAGCCTGGCACCAAGGTTTTCTGACTGAGACGCTGACTTCAGGCTCAAAAACAGTCACTGCTTCCCCATGGTTGTTTGTTCTCTTGTTAGCTCCGTCAGTGTGCAGCCTGCTTGCGCTGGCTGAGTCTCTACGGAGGTTACCCCAGGGGGCTAGGGGTTAGGGCTGTGTCCCGTGCCTGCCCCACCTCAGCAAGCCACAATCAGCCCCACCACTTGGCACCCAGGAGCACGAGGGCTCAAGGCTGTGGCATGTGTCGCCGGTTCCAGAAGCAGTCACTGCTTCAGGGTGCAGCTTTTTGCTCCCCTGTCACTCAGGTCAACTCTTTCGATCTGTGTTTGATGGCTGGAGTTCATAGATTGTCATGTATGTGATCGATTCACTTGTTTTTCCAAGTCTTTGTTGCAAGAGGGATCTGAGGTAGCTTCTACCTAGTCAGCCATCTTGGCCCCACCTCCTTGCTAAGATCTTTTGATGAGCATAAGTATTTAATTTTTAGGTGATTTAGTTATCTATTTTGCCTTCTGTTGTTCAGATGTTTTTCGTTTTGTTTGATAATCTAAAATCATTATTCTTGATGTTTTGTTTCTAACTAAAAATAACTTTTAATTCAATCTGACATGACTTATCTTCTAAGTGGTGTATTGAAAATGTGTACATTTGTTTTTATAATTGATATAATTTTTTGTTTTATGAGCTGTGTTCTCTTACTCTTTGACTTGAAAGTAATGCTTATTGTTTTGTAATTGTACTGATAAATTATTCGTTAATAGAAAATAACATTAAGCCTGCATTTTCTGAGTGACTAAGTCAAGAACGAAAAAAAAATATGATTTTTACCACACCATAAAATTGTTTCTTCCACATTTTTAAACATGAACACTATGGTAATTATAAGAGAGGTTAGAATGCTACTTAAGTTCAGGGCACAATAATTACATATAAAAGGAAGTTCTATCCTCCAGAGAAAGCTCCTCCTGGAGAAAGTAAAATGTAAGGCAAGAATTGAGGACTGAGTAAGAACCAGACAAAGGATGTGGATGGAAGTAGAGTACAGCAAATAGAAGTCACACATTATACCAACTACTGAGAGTCCACAGAATTTCTATGGAGCATTATCTACCTGTCTTCCAAACTGATGAGTGAGCATTCTCATTTTGGCTGACCAGTATCTAAACTCTCAATTTGAGGCAAATCTGAAAATAAATGGGAGCAGGGTGCCACCTCTAACTAAGAAAGACAATGTGGCCAGAAATTTTCTCTCCTTGTACATGGTCAGTAGGATCACGTGCCTTAGTCAGATGAGGCAACATAGCAAAGCAAGAGCCATGTAACCTGTTTCTGACAGTGTGAATTCAGGCAAGTTAGTTATACCTTATGCTTCAACTCCTCAAATGTAAAACGAGGATAAAACAGGCAAAATAACCTTCTCTAACCCCTTGGTTTATTATAAGGATTGAGTGAGTTAAAATATTTAAAATACTTAAAGCACAGCTGCAAGACATGGTAAGCATTGCATCTGCTAAACAGAAAAAGAAAAAAAAAAAAACTACTGCAGGAGTTTGAGTCCTGATGGAGTGACTCAGTGTTACAGAAACCTTTAGCAATTATTCAAGATGGAATAATTTGGAAATGGATAATGGCGATGGTTGCACAACATAATAAACACAATGTCACTGAATTGTACATATAAAAAATGCTGAAAGACAAATGTTTTATTATGTATATACATCCCACAATGCTCCTTAGAAGAAGGGATGGTGAGACTAGTCTCATATATTTTGAACATATTATCAGGGGAGATCAGTCCCTGGAGAAGGACCTCATGCTTGGTAAAGTATAGGGTCATTGAAAAAGAGGAAGAGAATGAGATGGATTGACACAGTAGCTGCAACAATGGGCTAAATTATAACAATAATTGTGAGGATGGTACAGGACTGGGCAGTGTTTTGTTCTGTTGTACATAGGGTCTTTATCAGTTGGAACTGGCTCGACGGCACCTAACAATAACTTCTCACAATAAAAAATAAAATAATACCTTTCAAGCAAGTTTCCAGTGGCACAGTGGTTGATTCCAAGGTGGCCAAACACAGTGATTCAGTGGAGACTGTGCGGTGGCTATAGTGACAATGTGGACGTCTCTGGGGTAGGCAGTCTGTGCATCAGGATGTCGGCTGCGCCTTCTCTCCCTTGGTTCCTGTTTGTTCCTGCTCCTCCGGCTTTCCCTTTGGTCCTCTGAGGTACTAAAAACCTTCCCCCCAAAATGTCCTTTTCTGTTTTAGTTAGATTGTTTCTCTTTTTGCCAATAAGAACCCTGATTTACGTTAAAGAAAAAAAAACAAACCCATTGCCATCGAGTCGATTCCGACTCACAGTGACCCTATAGGACATAGTGGAACTGCCCCATAGAGTTTCTGAGGAGTGTCTGGTGTATTCAGACTGCTGACCTTTTGGTTAGCAGCCATAGTTCTTAACCACTATGGCACCAAGATTTTAACTAGGCACTCTATGTTTTATGATACATTCCACACACACTCATAATTAAAATCATACGTTTAAAATTGATCAGCTAGATTGCAGACTCCATGAAAGGAGAAGGTCTCTGCCAGCTATATTCTCTGTGGTATTCCCAATATATAGAATAGTTATGGCTATTTGGAATAGAATAATTGTGTGTTGAAATAAGTGGGCGGATACGAATGAATATTTTTTTTTTTAATGGACAAAATGAAAGAACAGCAATCTAGTGCCAGTTACCCCAAAAGGAATAAAATTTGAGCTAAAAATATGCATTTTATCTCCTATTGTAATGGTAAAGGGATAGAGCTGGTGAGAGACTTGAGCAAGGGTTTCTATTTTTAAAAGACCCTAGAAGTGTTTCAAAATGTTCACTAGAATACAAAAAAGCCTTGAAGTACAAATGCAAATTACTTAACCTTGCAATAAGAATCTGAATGTCCTTTGTGAATTGTGATAGCTTCTCAAAAATCTGCTATTCTAAGAGGACAAATTGCACACTTTATGCAGATGTCACTAGGGAATACTTGCTACAGCTTGAACGAAGGGTTGTCTGTGGTGTGTTGGGAAATAAATTATTGTCACAAGCACATACAAAGCAAACCTAACAATACATGATCCACAGGATTCTTATTGATTTCAGTTTAATTTTTCAAAATTCAGAAACTCAATCTATATGTAATAACAGAAAGAGAAGTTTGCCAGATGATTGGTTCTTTGAAGTTTTCAGGAGTTCTGAAATTCTTAAGAAACAGCTTTGAATAATCCAGTACAATTGAACTATTTGCATTGACTGGGGTAAAGTAAAAGACTGTTAGCTTCAAATCATTTAACCTTTAAAAGAACAAATAAAGAGGCATAATGTGAGGAAATGAGTGTGCTTTTACCAAAAAGCAAGGGCCTTAAATACATTTCTGAAATAATTTATTACAACTTCATTTACAAACCCTATGGGTAAAATTTCCTGAGCTTTGAATTCCACCCTTCCACTCTCAGCTATGAAGGGGCCCTCTGCTTTTATAATGAACCCAGAGTTTCAGGTGAGTCCACTAAGCTTCATGCCTTTTACCTCAGCATAATCAGATCTCTTCACCCATTTTTTTCCTCTCCTTCATGCTTCAGGGAGAAAAACAAAAGTCGTAATTAGGAACTGGTTCCCATCTTTTCCCACTTCCCCTTCTTGTTTCTTCAAAGATTCTCTTTCATTGATGCATCCACAGTCTATATCCTCTACCTCTTTATTCTCTTGTATGCCCATCTCCTCTCTGATATACGTAATCATTTCATCACTTTTGACATTTTTATTAACAAGTCATTTTTTTAACATTATCTTCATGACTGTCTTGAATAAATTGCCTTAGTCAACAACATTCTTGCAGTTCCTATTTTAGTCCAACCTGTTGCTTTCCAGCCGATTCCAACTCGTAGCAACCCTGTAGAACAGAGTAGAACTGCCCCATAAGTTTTCCAAGGAGCAGCTGGTGTATTTGAACTGCAGATTGGTTAACAGCCAAACTCTTAACCACTGTGCTACCAGGGCTTCTATTTTTTAGTTCCAGAAATCCATAATATCATTATGCTCCTGAAGTCATTGCTGTTGACAATCTTTAATGGCCTACTAAATGTTAAATACAAAGATTATCTTTCATGATTTCTCATAATATCTAGATTTTTATCACCAACTTTTAAAAAATATTCCTCCATTTACTAGCAAGATGGTGTACTGTTTTAAATCTGCTATCTCTGTCAATTTTCTCTATTTCAGTCTCATTCTTCCTTCTTCAGGGCAAAATGTGATTCTCTATAGGAGTCGAGATTTTCAGAATCACGTAAGAAATTTTGTCAGATTAGGAATATTTTCAACCTCTAGATTATGAGGTAACTAGCCTAGCCTTAAAAGAACCAGTGTAAGTAGGTTGAAAAAAATAACTGCTCTGGTCAGTCAGTGTTACTAATGGTATTATGCTATTTTCTTTAGATGAGTTATTCAATTAAAGAGGAAAAAAGGTTGAGAGTTATCACAGTATTAAGGAAATATGAGACAGCACATTGAAAACCGCAGCTTTGTGAGCATGTAAACATGAGAGAATTTCACTCTTGTCCAGTTATTTCCTCCAATTATACTAAGTTATATCTTCTTTTATCCCCATTGCAGATATTTTATCGTATTTTGGGAAGATTCCTTGATTTCCTGGCCCCTTTCAGTTATTAAAATCTCATCCAACTTAAAGCCACATTCTCATATCTCATTTAAAGTTTTCTTTCCCTCCATTATTAATTGTGCTAGTGACCCAAAGATCCTGAAGTACATACAGGAGAATGTTTTTGTTTTTCTTTTTTTCGCCTCTCTTTCACCTATGCTGTGTTGAAATGATAAGAGTACAGAAAAGGATACATTGTCAATTGGTCTTTAATTTAGGTCTAGTATGATTACTTTTTTCTGGCTCACACTGGATAATAATGATAACCTCTTTGTAGCAGTTATCCAAATGTTGCTATTCTCACTGGGCACAAGTTAGAGATCTTCAAAGTGCCCTGAGGTAGTAACTACCCACTGCAGAGTTCCTTGAACTTGAATTCTTTAACCAGATTTAACTCAACCCTTTTTCAGCTCCTGCTCCTAGAGATGTGCCCCAAACCTAAGGCATTTATTAAGCCATATGAAAATATATAAATAATAAGCTAATAGTGGATATAAAATGGAATCATAAAAACTACTCCATGAATCAAAAGTGCACACAAAAGATAAAGAAATAGATGGAAACATAGAAAGCAACTACGTCCACACATATATAAGCAACAAATTTTTGACAAAATTGCCTAGACAAATCAATAGAAAAGGGATTGACTTTTCAACAAGTGGTGTTGGTGCTATTAGACATCCATATGCAAATACATAAACTTTGAACCACACTTTGCGTCAAATACAGGGATTAACATGAAATGGATTATAGACCTAAATATAAAACCTAAAATAATAAATCTTCTAGATGACAATACCCTGAAAAATCTTTGCAGCTTGTTTAGACAGAATGCAATAAGCACGAATCACAAAATAAAATGGTTGGTAAATTAAACTTCATCAATATAAAAACTTTTGTTTTTCTAAAGATACTGATAAGCAAATTAAAAAAGGGAATAATAAGCTGACATACTATATTTCTAGAACACATTTATGATAAAAAGCTCTTATGCAAAGAATGTTAATAGCTCAGTAATAAGAAAATGAACAACTCTGTTAAAATATATGCAATCAACTTCAACAAACATTTTCGGAAAGAAGATATACCCATGGCAAATAAGTACATGAAAGGGGCTCAACATCATTAGTAATTAGGGAAATGCAAACTAAAATTACAATGAGATCTCATCTCATACCTATTAGAATGGGGGGAAAAAAAACAGACAATATCAAGAGTAAATAAGAATCAGGAGTTAAAAACTAAAAGTCTACTTCTGGTGCAATTTTTTTTTTTTTTTTAATCTGGCTAAACGTTTTCTTTTCAATATAAAAAATGATGTAGTCCTTTTCATTATCCTATACCAAAAAAAAAAAAAAAAAAACCCAGTGCCGTCAAGTCGATTCCAACTCATAGTGACCCTACAGGACAGAGTAGAGCTGCCCCATAGAGTTTCCAAGGAGTGCCTGGCTGATTCAAATAGCCGACCCTTTGGTTAGCAACGGTAGCACTTAACCACCACACCACCAGTGTTTCCTTCATTAATGTATATTCTGAATATATATGTGTGTATATTTTTATATATATATATATATAATTGGCTAAAGCATACACATACATATGTATGTACATATAAATTTATATACATATGAAGAGCCCTGGTGGTGCAATGGTTAAGTGCTCACTTGCTAGCTGGAAGGTAGGAGGGAGAAAAGACCTGGTAATCTCCTTCTGTAAATATTACAATCTGGGAAACCCTATGGTGAATTTTTACTGTCATAAATGGTCGCTATGAGTTGGAATTGACTTGATGGCACACAACAACTACAACTCTCTCTCTCTTTCTTTCTCTCTCTGTTTTTGATTGTCCAATTCAAAATGTCCCTGAGAGAGAGAAACACCTAACTCAAATGTAAGAAGAAAATTAGGGTTTTAATAAATTAATACCTATCTTATCATATAAGTTCTTGAGCACTACCACAGCAGAAAGTATAATGAAGTGCAGAAAGAATCACTCTGATGTAAACTACTAAAAATACTGATCTCTACAAGATTGATACATTGGCCTCTCATGTACCAAAATTTTATTACCACCATTGATGTGGTTTTACCAAAATTATGAATAAATCTTGTACAATAAACAAAAGACCAAATCTGTTTCCGTTGAATTGATTTTGACTCATAACGACTCTGTAGGACAGAATAAGGCTGGCCCATGGAGTTTCCAAGGAATGCTTGACGGATTCAAACTGCCAACCTTCTGGTTAGTAGCTGTAGCTCTTAATCACTATGCCATTAAGGTTTCCAAGTCTTGCATACAAAAAAAAAAACCCACTGCCGCGGAGTAGGTTCTAATTCATAGCAACCCTATAGGACAGAATAGAACTGCCCCACAGGGTTTCCAAGAAGCACCTGGTGGACTTGAACTGTCAATCTTTTGGTTAGCAGCTGTAGCACTTAACCACTATGCCACTGGGGTTTCCAAGTCTTGTATAGATCCCTGTAAAATAATAATAATAATCTTCTTTAGATATGCACAGATATTGCCATCCTCAAATTTCAAATATGTGTTAGTGGTTATGATTAATATTAGCTTGTCTTTTGTAAAGAAATAGTGCTGTGTTGTAACATTTTAAGAGACTGAATATTTTTATTGTGTAGGAATATCCCCCTTTTTGTATACTATCTCAAATCTACTCTTTGTGAGAAACACAGGTCCATTGCTGAGACTACATAAAATATCTCCAAAAATTCCCAAAGTGGCCACTCTGGGGAAATTCTGGCCATGCATCCCTTTAAGGATCACTTCTAAAGATATATAGCAACACAAAAGGAACACTTTTGGAAATTTTAATACGTATTTCTAGGCAGCAAATTTTAAAAACAGCTGTGTCTTGTCTCAGCTTAAGCAACCACTTTATGAATGTAATTATCTTACTTCAAATTTTGTAGAACTGAAAAGTTTCTTCCACTGAAAACTTATTTATTTACTATGACCAAACATTAAATTTTGACCAAAAGTAACAAACCCTCTCTGCAATGTCTTTGGTTTATATACTTTAGAAATGTGATTTATTTAAATATAAACACTTTCTAGAATTTATATGCTTCTTCAATTAAAAATGAAAATAGCAACATGATTTCATACATAAATAAAAATAATATTCATTGGAATTTGTAATGTGTATTGGGAGGGCACAGTGAGAAATATCTATCACGAAATGTAAAGAGATTGTCCCTAAGCCAATGTCATGCTTATAAACTGTAGGGGGTACATTTAGGGAGGGAAAGGAAACAGAGAATACACTACTCTTAGTTCTGTCATTACCAGTCGTAGAGCTAGAAATTATCACAAAGAAATGAAATGTTCAGATATTAGAATAAGATTCCAAAAACATGGTTTTAAATTGGTGGTATTAAAATCTTCTGAGATGAATTTTAAAAAATGCAAATTCTATTTTTTTTTTAAACATTTCCCAGGAATTTTTTTCCCCCCGTATCTATGACTATGGCAGGTTCTGGGTGGCATATATGGTGAAGTACTCAACTATTGACAGAAAGGTTGGCAGCTCAAAGCCACCCAAAAGCAACTTAGAAGAAAGTCTTGGTGATCTGCTTCCAAAAGGTCACAGCTGTGAGAACCCTGTGGAGCGGGGATCTACTCTGCAGCACCTGGAGCAGCCACGAGTCGGAATCAACCGGACAGGACTTGGTAACGCAGGGGTCTGTGTTTTTGTCTGTCTACAACTAGATAAATAGACTCACCTTGATTTGGGGACCTAAATTCTGGAACCAAAAGTTTTAATCCAAATCCTTAATTTGAATCTCTGGAGAAGAGATCCAGTGTATTTGAAGAGCTACAGCTGCTAACTAAAAGGTCGGCAATTCGAATCCACCAAGCGTTCCTTGGAAACCCTGTGGGCAGTTCTACTCTGTCCTGTAGTGTCGCTGTGAGTGGGAATCCACTCGAAGGCAACGGGTTTGGATTGGTCTGTGTGATATAGTATAAAGTATTTCTGTATATGTATATATAGAAAATTTCCAGGAAAAGAGCTCAGAACATGCATTACAGATAGTACCCGCCGTAATGACAGAGTTCCCTTCCAACGACTCCACTGTAAGTCAGCTCTGAACTAAATCGGGTATCTCATTTTTTTTTTTTTTTTAGTTTTTGTTATTATTGCCTTTTAATATCAGTAACTTTATAAATCATAACATTGAACATCTTCAAGTGAAAATTTGGGAATGATAACATCAGCAAATTATTCACTGTAACATTCTGTGTAGCACATACTACTAAGGATAAAAAAAAAAAAAAAAAACCCACTGCCAGCAAGTAGATTCTGATTCGTATCGACCCTATGGGACAGAGTAGAGCTGCCTCATAGGGTTTTCAAGGGTGTAAATCTTTATGGAAGCAGGCTGCCACATCTTTCTTCCCTGGAGCAGCTGGTGGGTTCGATAAGATGTATTTTTTTTTAAAAAAAAGACAGTCGTAAATACCTTATGTTGTAACTTGAATACTTCGTACGTTAGGGAGTATTGAGAAATCACCGAAATTCAGAAAGGCCAAAATCTTCTTCTGAGAATTAAAAAAAATAAATTCCAGTACATCAGTTCTAGGGATTAAATACTTATTCTTTTAAACACTAGCCTGGCAAATTCTATCTATATCTAAACTATAAAAAAACAAAAAAGCGAAACTCATTGCCATCAGTCGATTCTGACTCAGAGTGACCCTATAGGACTGAGTAGAACTGCCTCATAGGATTTCCTTTTGGTTAGCAGCCTGAGCTCTTAACCACTGTACTACCAGGGCTCCATCCATAGTTATCTAAAATTTGTGAAGCATTTAGCAAATAATTAACAGGTTTTTTATATAGAACTTATATTTAGAGCAGTTTTAGAAATTTTTTTTTTTAGGTTTACGGAAAAATTGAGCAGAAAGTACAGATCTTTCTCATATATTCTCTTCCACCCACTTCACACACCATTTCCCGTTATTAACATCTTTCGTTAGTGTGAATTATTTGCTATAACTGATGAACCAATATTTTTACATTATTATTGACTAAAGTCTATAACCTACATTAGGGCTCATTCTTTGTGCTGTACAGTTCTGTAAGTTTTAAAAATACATAATGTCATGTGTCCACAATTATGGTATCCTACAAAGTAGTTTCATTGCCTGAAAATTGCCTGTGCTCCACCTATTCACCCCATCCCCTAACCTTGAACCCCTGACAAGCATTGATATTTTTACTATCTCCATAGTTTTACCTTTTCCATAGTGTCATATAGTTGGAATCATATAGTATGTAGCCTTTTCAGACTAGCTTCTTTCAATTAATAACATGCATTTAAGGTTTTGTCCTGTATTTTCATGGCTTGATATCTCACTTCCTTTAATTTCTGAATAATATTCCATTTTATGGATGTGCTACAGTTTATCACTCACTTATTGAAGGACATCTTGGTTGCCTCCAAATTTTGTAATTATAAATAAAGTGGAGCCCTGGTGGCACAGTGGTTAAAAACTCGGCTGCTAACCAAAAGGTCTCCAGTTCAAATCCACCAGGTGCTCCTTGGAAACCCTATGAGGTAGTTCTACTCTGTCCTTTAGGGTTATTAGTCAGAACCAACTCGATGGAACCTAACAATGACAAGAGCAATGAATAAAGTTGCTAGAAACACTCATGTGTGGTTTTTTTTGTATACATGTACTTTCAACTCCTTTGGATAAATAACTGTAAACATGATTACTGAATCACATAGTAGCCCATGTTTAGCTTTGTGAGAAACAATCATACTCTCTTCCATAATGTCTACATCATTTTGCATCCCTCCCAGAAATGAATGAGTTTTCCTGTCGCTCCACATCCTTGCCAACATTTGGTGTTGTCAGTGTTCTGTACTTTAGCCATTCTAATAGGTGAGGAGCCCTGGTGGCACAGTGTCAAAAGCTCGGCTGCTAACCAAAAGGTTGGCAGTTCAAATCTACCAGCCACTCCTTGGAAACCTTGTGGGGCAGTTCTACTCTGTCCTATAGGGTTGATGTGAGTCAGAATGACTGTTTTGTTTTGTTTTTAATAGGTGGGTAGTGGTATCTTTTTGTTGTTTTAATTTGCAATTCTCTAATGGCATATGTTAAGAAATCAAATGACATACATTGCATTGGGCAAATCTGCTGCAAAAGACCTATTTAAAGTGTTTAAAAGCAAAGATGTCACATTGAGGACTAAGGTGCACCTGACTCAAGCCATGTTATTTTCAATCACCTCATATGCATGTGAAAGCTGGGCAGTGAATTAGAAAGACCAAAGAAGAATTGATGCCACACTCAATGGTGGAATATAAGCTTGGTTTACCACACGACAGTGTGCTGGCAACAAAAACAATGGTGCTGCATCTCATTTAGAATTCTCTTTTTGTTATAATTGGATGTATAAACCATTAAAAATACTGACCCATAAGAATTTTTGCCTAAATATCAGTGATTATTTGAAATTATTTGAGCCTTTGGTTTATGGCCATGTGACAATTGAAAGGATTAAGGGGAAATGATTTTAACAAAACCCTGGTGGTGTAGTGGTTAAGTGCTACGGCTGCTAACCAAGGGGTCAGCAGTTCAAATCCACCAGGCGCTCCTTGGAAACTCTATGGGGCAGTTCTACTCTGTCCTATAGGGTCACTATGAGTCAGAATCGACTCGATGGCACTGGGTTTGGTTTTGATTAATTTATATTAAAACAATAGTCTTCTATGTCTTTAAGAAAATATTCCTAATGAATATTATAAAACTGTCCACGGATTCCATTTAAACCCATTTCTAGGTATGCCGTAAATGTAATTGTCAATAACCTTTATCAATATTCGAGGCTGCAACCTTCATAGTAGCATCTTTCAGAATAAACATTTGTAATTGATTTCAGTGACAAAACTCCAAATTAAATTCAGAATACAATGTTTATATTTCCTCTTGTTTCAGTATAGTCCATTAATACTCGTAAGGATAATATTTGCTTTATTGACAGTGTTTTGAACCTTTGATTACCGTAGGCTGAAAATATTAAGTTCTGATATTTTGACTTTGGTCTTGTCTTTAAAATGAAAAATTAAAGCAACCAGCAGAAGTAGCTTTAAAAAATTATATGGACTGCCAGGAGAATGAACAAAGCTGGACTGCCAGAAGAATGAACAAAGCTGTCTTGGAAGAAGGTATAGCCAGAATATTCCTTAGAAGTGAGGATGGCGAGACTTCCTCTCATGTACTTTGGACATGTTATTAGGAGGGATCAGTCCCTGGAGAAGGACATCATGCTTGGTAAAGTAGAGGGTGAGTAAATAAGAGGAAGACCCGCAACGAGACAGACTGACACAGGGCAGCAACAATGGACTTAAACAACAACCATTGTTGGCACAGGGTGCACAGGACTGGACAGTGTTTTGTTGTCTCATGCATAGTGTTTTTATGAGTTGGATCTGACTGGACAACACCTAACACATAGCATACACAATGACATATGATGTTGCGTATCTTTTCATGTGCTTATTTGCCCTCTTCTTTGGTGAGATGCCTGTCCAGATCTTTTGCCTATTTTGTAACTGGGTTGTTTGCTTTCTTATTGTTGAGCTTTAAGGTTTTGTATGCAAGTCCTTTATCAGAGGTATGTTTTGCAAATATTTTCTGCTAGCCTGTGGCTTGTGTTTTTATTCTTTTAATTATCATTTTTCAGTGTTATATGACCAAAATATTTTAGAAGACATGAATTCTTTTGGAAAAAAAAAATAATGAAGCTTGAAAGAGGCTTATAAAGCTATGGCTTTTATTTTTCATATATGAACACCCTGTTTATAGTTAAATTTCTAAGTTCCATTCTGGGGAAAGTCATCTATTGGGCATGACAGAGTTGATGTGTTTTCCTAGTCTAATCATTAATGTTTTGACTATCTATGTAACACTGACGGCATTCTGTTGTTTGAATGGCAAAATATTTATCATGTCTTTGTTAACTGTATAATATATAATACAAGGACTAAGATCATATATTTAACTTTATATGTCCATCAGCTATGCTTTTTTTCATAGTTGTTTTATCCTTGTAACATTGTGTGTCAATCAACTATGCCACGATAATGCTACATAACAAAACACTTCAAAACTCAATTTTTAAATGATAATTATTTATTCTCCCTTGCGTGACTGTGGACCACATGGTTGATTGATTTTGAATCAAACTGGGATCAGCTGGACCTGGCTCCACACTTCAGGTTGGGTCCAGGTCTGCTCCATCTATCACTCAACATCATTTAACTAACAAACTAGCTGTGAATGTTCTTCTCATGGAGATGTTAGAAGCTGTAAAAGAGCCCTCGTGACCGCACAAGTGTATTTCAAGCTACCGTTGGTGTCATATCTTCTCCCTTCCTGTTGGTCAAAGCAAGTCGTATGGCCAATTGTATGAGGAAGTACACTCCATCCGTCATATGGTTTTGGCAAAGTATGAACACACAATATTGCTAGAAGAGGAGCAGAGGACTGTGATAAACAATTTAGCGTACCATATGTGATATGCTATTAGCATCACTGGGTTTAGAGTAAGAAGACCCAGATTGAAGTCATGATTCTATCAGTTTCTTACCAGGAAATATAGATAGCTACCATAGATTTGATTCCAACTTATGGTGACCTTATGTTCAAAACACTGCCTGGTCCGTTGTCATCCTCATCATTATCGACCTGTATGGGTTCATCTTTGTTCTAATCCATATCACTGAGGGTCTCCCTCACCCTTGCTGGCTCTCTAATTCACCAAATATGACATCCTCTTCTAGCAATTGATACCTCTTTTTTTTTTGATGATGTGTCAAAAGCATGAGAGTCATACAATATTTTATTTTGATTCATAAGGTTTTCTTTGGCTAATTTGCAGAAGATCAACAGGCCTTTCTTCTTAGTTTGTCTTCATCTGGAAGCTCCATTGAAACCTTCCTCCATTATTAATCCTGCTGATATTTGAAATATTGGTGACATAGCTTTCAGCATCATAGCAACACACAAGCCACCACAGCAGGAAAAACTGATAAGCAGCTAGGCAATATGGCACAATGTATATCATCTGTAAAATAAGAATGATAATATCTATTTAAAAATATTTTTTTGTGTGATACAATATAACGGATATAATGTGCCTTACAATCTGTAAAGAATAACACAAGCATACCCACCACACAAGCATAGGATACCAAAATCCATTTTTGTCGACTCAATTCTGACTCATAGTGACCCTAGACGATAGAGTAGAACTTCCCCAGAAGGTTTCCAAGGCTGTAATCTTTATGGAGACAGATTGCCACATCTTTCTTCCACGAAGTGGCTGGTGGGTTCCAACCACCTACCTTTGGTTAGCAGCCAAGCACTTAACCAATGTGCCACCAGGGTTCCTAAGCATAGGTTAGGCACTTAGAAATATTCTTTGATTTGATACGGATGATGATGACTGCTAAAACAAGGTAGATAATGGTTCAAAACAAACAAGCAAAAAATCACATGAAATATTCTCCAATGTATACATCACTTTCTCTAAATCCCCAACTTGATGAATGATTTCTAAGTCAAAAAAGCATAGCAACTTTAAAATATCTCAGCAAGTGGGAGGATTCACTTCCCATTAACCCACATGTTTATATAATGCAACATTTAAATAAGATGTGCTCCCCAAGGAAAAAAAAATCCTTCATGGCACAGATGGAGAACATAATACGCATATATAAAAAAAATGTGCACTATAAGAAGGCTAAAGAAATTCATATGTTAAAGCTGGTATTGATGCTTTGCTTAAAGTTTATATATAAATGAAGACCACAAATTCATATCCTAAATACAGTGTTAAAACAAGTCAGCACAATTCTTCTTTTATAAAAATAATATAAAAGAATGAAAATTTGTCATTTAATTTACTGGAAATAAGAAATAAGCCTTCATTTTGAGCCTGTATTACCTAAAAGGAAAGTTGCCAGAGTAGCCTTGGAAATACAAAATACCAACTCATTAATAGAAGTCCTAGGAGAAATCTTAGTATAGATAGACTATACCACTGATATGATGTCAATAGGGATACTTAATGATGTTTATAATAATATCTAACATCCAAATATAATTAGACTCAGATAGATACATCTCATTAGTGGAAAAATCCATTTCTTTCATCTTTATGTGTCATATATTAGAGACGAGTAAAGGTAAGAAGGTGCCTTAGAAAAAGTGCTACTCATATTAAACACCTGGCTCTGAGTCACCTGCTGTGTGACTCTGGGAACATAATGTTTAATAGTTCTGAGCCTTTTTTACTTCATCAAGTAGGAAAATGTTATTAATTCACTTTTGAGCATTAATGTGAGTTTGAAACATGGTGATCTATGTTAAAGTGTTCATAAACTATGAACTATACATAAATATAAAATCAATTTTACTTATTGCCACAACTTTAAAATTTACAGTATTTGCAGAATCCTTGAACAGAAAAAGTTGAGACATTACAAGAGCTAATTAGTTGGTGATATTAAAATGTAACAACGCAAGCCAATATGACTTAATCCCACACTGCAAATAATTATACCAAGAGAAGAGCAATGTGTGTGCAAAAGCATTAAACACACTATGTATTAGGTATCAATTGTTGGAAAATAAACTGTCACAAAACTTACTAGCTTAAAATAACAAACTTATATTATCATAATATCTGTGGGTCAGAATTCTAGGAATGCCTTCACTGGGTGGTAGTGACTCAGGGTCTTCGTGAGGTTGTAGCCAATATATTGACCCTGGCTACAGAAGCCTGAAGGCTTCATTGGTGTTTGAATAGCTGCTGCTGAGATGGCTCACTCATATGGCTGTTCGCAGGATTCATTTGTTTGCTGGCTGTTGCAAGCAGACTCAGTTCTTTGCCACATGTGCCTTTCTAGAGGATTTCTTGAGTGTTTGCACAACATGACAGCCGTCTTTCCTCAGTGCTAGCATAATGCAAAGGAGACCTGGTGGCACAATTGGTTAAATGCTAGGCTCCAGACTGAAAGGTTGGGGGGTTGAACTCACCCAGAGACTTTGTGGGAGAAACACCTGGTGATCTGCTCATGTCAACGTTATAGCCAAGAAAACCCTGTGGGGCAGCTCTACTCTGTCATATGGTGTCACTGTGAGTCAAAATAGACTCAGTGCAAAAGAGAGAGTAAGGAAGAGGCTGAAATACCTTTTATGACCTATTCTTTTTGTTTTGTTTTGTTTTGCTGTTGTTATTAGGAATATACACAGCAAAACATTTAACAATTCAACAGTTTTTATGTGTATAATATGGTAGCATTGCTTATACTCTTCAAGTTGTGCAGCCATTCTCACCCTCCTTCTCTGAGTGGTTTCTCCCTCAATTACGTAAACTCACTGCCTCCTAAGATTCTTATCTAATATTTCAAGTTGCGATTGCCAATTTTGATCCTGTAGAGATAGTTCTTAAAAAAGTGCAGTGCTCAAGGCAAGCCTTTATTACTAGTTGAGCTAAACTGTTGTTCAGTTTTAAGATGACTTCAAGGGATGTTTTTGGTTTAAGGTTTAAAGATTACCTCAGGGTAATATATAATTTCAAGGGTTCATCCACCCTCCATCGCTCCAGAAAGTCAGTTGTTCCTAGAGGCAATTAGCCACACATTCCATTTGCTCCTGCTATTCCCAACTCACCTCTTCCTCTACTGTTCCAGGTGAGTAGAGACTGTTGTGCTTTGAATGGCTGCTTGCTAGCTTTTAAGATCCCAGGAACTACATAACAAACTGGGAAGTGGTACAGAGGCACTAAGCATGTTATTAGGCCAGTTAACTGGGATATCCCATGAAACCATACCCTAAGCCTCCAAATCAAGGAACCAATCCCATGAGGTGTTTGGTTGTACATAAACATCCTCAGCAGCTACTTTTTTTGTCGTTATTGTAAATATACCTAACACACGGCTTTTGCCAGTGCAACTATTTACAGATGTCCAACTTACTCACAGTAATTACAATAATTGGCTGTGCAACCCTATCCTTCATTAATGTGATTGTCCATCACTGTTAATCCCTGTTTTCCCCTTCTCTTCCACTCCTGGTAACCACTAATAAACTTTGGTCTCTGTATGTTTGCCTCTTTTTGTCTTTTTATGTAAGCAAGGTCATTCAAAATTTGCCCTTTTGTGATGGCTTATTTCACTCAGCATGATGTCTTCAAGCTCCATCCATACTGTGGCATGTATCAAGACTTCATTTCTCCTATTGGCTGAGTAATGTTCCACTGTATGTACCAGATTTTTTTTTTTAATCCATTCATCTGTTGATAGGCAGTTAGGTTGTTTCTGTCTTTCGGATATTGTGAATAATGCATAATGAACATTGGTGTAGAGGCTGAAATACATTTTATGACCTATGCTTGAAAGTTACACATTGTCACTTTGGCCTTATTCTTTTTGTTAGAAGCAAATCACTAAATCTGACCCACACTTAAGAAAAGGAGAATTAGACTTCATTTCCTGGAGGAAGTAGTATCAAAAACTCTGTGAACATTCTTAAAAATCACCTCAAAGTTCTGTCCTAATATTGCAACTAAAAAATATGAGTAGGTCTTATTGAGTTTATAGCCATTAAATTATTTTCTATTTTCATGGAGTTTTTCCCCAATAATTCTATGCAGCTGATATTTATCTCATGTATTATCAACAGAAACAATATCACCCCTAAAGAAGTGAAAATGGATCTGGAGAGGCAGGGTGAAAATTATTATTTTTTTTTAATTTATAAAGCATGGGTATATGATAAAATTTCATAGGAAGGTGATTATAAAAATATTCTCTAAAAGTGCTAGTTGGGAAGCAATAATTAGAAAAAAAAAGGTTGAGAAGCACTGTCAGAGTAAAGATTTAATTTGTCTAACTATTGAAATATTTTTCTACATATGTCAGACATAGTTGCTCAACAATAGTTAAATAAATAGGTAAATAGACAAATAAGTGAAAAGTCATTTATCTGGTTAATTTAACCAGCAGGTAAATCGTATGTTAATTCACACACCAAGTACAGGTACTACCTACTTACAAAGTATTCGAGTTACGATGAACCACACTTACGCTGAAACGGAGCCCCATGATAAATCAGGTACTACCTGTACTACGTATATTTACATGTTGTATGTAATGTTTCGGTATATTTAATGCTTCCAACGCCCAAAGACAAATAAATTTGGAATTTATAAAGACACTGATAATAAAAGGCAATAATAATGAAAACTAAAAACATTTATTAGACTGACTTCAGAACGAACTTAAAAATGTTATCGCTGGAATGGAACCCCATTGTAAGTTGGTGATTACCTGTAATTAAAATGATATTTAGAGAATCAGTTTAACCAAGTGCCTCCGTATATAGTATCACAAATGGTCCTCAGAGTCATCTTAGAGAATTAGATAAAGCACAAGGTAACTACTCCACTGGGTTAGCTATTATTATTGTTAATATTATTATTATTAATGCTTTTATAGTCAGATAAAATTTAATACATTTTGTATTAAATTTTGAGTTAGGTGTTTCAACAAAAGGCTTGAGTTTAATGATGCATAGCTATGAGTAATCCACGTAGATACTACTGGCAAAGAAAGAGAGTCGAGGGAGAGGCAGAAGGTTAAAAATTAATCTTCATGCTCAATCTTTTTCAAATTTAGAACAAGAACAACAAAAACCATCTATCTATCTTTTATCTATCATCTATCTATCTACTTATCTATCTCTCTATCTTAGATATTGCAGCTTCAGACTAGTTTGGCACCAAAATTCCAAGTTTCTTCTAATTTCCAAGGGTTTTTTCCTCAAGAAGCAATATGCAAATACATTCATTATCTAGTTTTAACAGTGTATTTTTAATTTCAATTTGTCTCTTCCAAATGCTATTTTGAACTTCTCTCCAATTTAAACAATGTTGTATAGTAGTTTAGAGGTTGCATTGTGGAGTTAGAAGAGCCATGGTTTTAGCACTAGCTCCATCCTTTCCCAGATGAGTGATTTATTCACACACGCGCACACACACACACACACACACAAATTGTTATTGAGTATACGCTGTGTAAGGAGCCCTGGTTGCACAGTGGTTAAGCACTCTGTTGATAACCAAAATGTCAGCAGTTTGAGCCCACCACCCACTGCTCAGCAGGAGAAAGATGTGGCAGTCTACATCTGTAAAGACTAAAACCTGTGGAGTCAATTCCGACTCATAGAGACCCTACAGGAAAGAGCAGAGCTGTGGCATAGGGTTTCTAAGGAGTGCCTGATGAATCTGAACTGCCAAACCTTTGTTTAGCATCTGTAGCACTTAACCACTACACCACCAGAATTTCCCAGTAAAGATTGCAGCCTGGGAAGCCCTATGGGGAAGTTCTACTTGTTCCTACAGGGTCACTCACTATGGCTTGACTTGGAATTGATACCCATGGGATGTTCTTGTTTCTGCTTTTTTTGTTTGTTTGTTTTGTTTTTAACCTACTATGTGTCAGGCACTGTTTTAGCAGGAGAAATATGGAATGAAACAAGATAGATATTGTTCCTGCTCCCATGGAGCCTGCATTTGAATGCACCAAGTTACCTAATCTCCCCCTAGTTCTCCATCTCCCCATATATAAAATGAAGACAGTTGTTTGAATGAAATATGATAATTTTAAAATGAATTTAATTGAAATGAATTTTTGAAATGAAATATGAGCTTAGCCTACTCTCTAGCAGATAGAGATTATTCAATAAAAGACTGATATTTCTGTGAATGTAGGATCTATCTCGCTAATTTCTCCAAAGAATTTTTTTAAATTTTAACTCTCTTTTAAATAGAATATGATACTTCCTCTTTATTTTTGAGCTTTCTGTTGCTGAATAGTGGACTATCCCATTTTGACCTATAGATTTCAAAACTATGAGCCCATGAGGAAAAGAAACTTTTTCTTGTGTGCTTATCTTTCACTCCTCTCATTGAAAAGTAATGTCTAAACAAGCAAACATATTTGTTAAACATTAATTAAATAATAAGTCATGTAAAATTGCATGCGATTGTCTTCTTATTAATCAGGTTTTTAGCTAGTTTACTTTAGCAATAAGTATTCTCTCACAAACTGAATTTTTGGGCATTATTTCAATGACAAAGCTAAAGTTGTCTAGAAGAAGGATTAAAGCCTTTGGTTAAGGACGTGGCTTCTGGGCCAGGCAGGCTAGATACAAATACCAACTCTATCACTACAAACCCATGTAACCTTGGGGAAAGCCCATAACCCTCTAATACTTAGTTTTCTCATCAACAAAGTGGAGATAATAATATACTTCTTCATAGGGTTATTTTGAAGGTCTAATGAAAAGGTTGAAAGTAGCTGATACAGAATAAATGTAAACTACAGGGACAATTATTGATAGTAATAAGAGATGCTGTTGTTGTTGTTGTTGTTGTTAGGTGCAATCGAGTCGGTTCCGACTCATAGTGACCTTATGTGCAACAGAACTAAACACTGCCCGGTCCTTTACCATCCTCACAATCGTTGTTAGACTTGAGTCCATTGTTGCAGTCACTGTGTCAATCCATCTAATTGAGGATATTCTTTTTTACTGACCTTCTACTTTACAAAACATGGTGTCCTTCTCCAGGGACTGGTCCCTCCCTGTAACATGTCCAAAGTATGTGAGATGAAGTCTTTCCATACTTACTTCTAATGAGCATTTTGGCTGCACTTCTTCCAAGACAGATGTGTTCATTCTTTTGGCAGCCCATGGTATAGTCAATATTCTTCGCCAACACCATAATTCAAAGGCTTCGATTCTTCTTTGGTCTTCCTTATCATCATCCAGCTTTCACACGCATATGAGGCAATTGAAAATAGCATGGTTGGGTCAGGTGCACCTTAGTCCTTAAAGTGACATCTTTGCTTTTGAACACTTCAAAAAGATCTTTTGCAGTAAATTGCCTGATGCAATGTGTCATTTAATTCCTTAACTGCTGCTTCCATGGGTGTTGATTGTGGATCCAAGTAAAATGAAATCCTTGACAACTTCAAACTTTTCTCCACTTATCATGATGTTGCTTATTGGTCCAGTTGCAAGAATTTTTGTTTTCTTTATGTTGAAGTGTAATCCATACTGAAGGCTGTAGTCTTTGATCTTCATCAGCAAGTGCTTCAAGTCCTCTTCGCTTTCAGCAAGCAAAGTGCCATCTGCATATTGCAGGTTGTTAATCAAAATGGGTACAATAAACAAATGGCTTTATTATAAAAGGTATACATGTTAAGAAATGTGCTTAGATGCATGGAACAGAAAATCTAGGGATTTAACCAATGTATAAAGTTTTATTTTATCATACGTAACAAGTCCAGAGGTAGGTAGTACAGGGTTACTATTGATGCTCCAGAATGACATCAGAAACTGAGTCTTCTATCTTTCTCCCCAGCCATCTCCTGTGTCCTACGCTCCAGTATGGCTTCTGAGGTAATAGTCATGACTAGGCCGTCATCTATAGAGAGTATGCAAGAAGAAAGGGGGAATAGAAAAAAAGGTACACCTCACAGTTCAGTTGGAAGCTTTTATAAAGATTTCTCAGAAGCTCTACCTACTAACATCCATTTGTAGCTCATTACTATAGGCACTGGTGGCACAGTGGTTAAGAGATCAACTGCTAACCAAAAGGTTTGACAATTGAAATCCACCAGCTGCTTCTCAGAAGCGCTACGTAGCAGTTCTACTCTGTCCTATATGATTGCTCAGAGTCAGAATTGACTCGACGGCAACAAATTTGTTTTGTTTATAACCAATTCTTATCTGCTAGAGAAGCTTGGATATTGTTACCACAAATGAAATCAAGTTTTATTTTTTTAGGGGAAAAATATTGGACAATCAAGTAGCAGATCTCTATTTTTTTCAGATTTTCTCAGAAAAGAAGATTCAACATTTGGCTAGAGTTAGCTTAAATAGGCAATTTATTCAGATAAACAGAAAAGTGGCAATAAGAGACCCATTTTAATGTTTAAATTTACGGCACTTTGCACAGGTGAAATCTTAAATATCCAGAGTATTCTAGCAGATGTTGCCACCTTTTCTATAGATTTTGCCAATAATTTATATAACTGCTCATTATGTGGCTTGATTCAAGGTTTCTAGTACACAGGCAGTCAATTTTCATGCCACAGAGCTGTAATAGGAGGCCAAACATATTTTAACTAGTAAAATCAGTTAACTACTTACATCATAGCAACATAAAGCAAAAAGAACTAAGACTTGTTTTCAGACCCAAGAATCAGAGAAGTTGGCATTATTTATTCCGAATAATTATTATGTCATCATAATGATAAAGAGAAAAAAGATATGGAGAAACTGGGAAACCATACTTCCCACCATATCTGTCTTAAATGACATGTTTTCTTTTTTGAAGCAAAATATCAAAAAGCAGCTATGGTTACTATGGTAACTAATTAAAAATAAAAAGGAAATGTGGAATGCTTTCAAGTGATAAATACATTTAAAACGCTCACACCAGCTCACTGAAATATTAGATATAACTTGAAGTTTAAGCTAAATATTGCAAGGCCTCTGTTATATGATCATAAATTGTAAACCCTTTAAATATTCTTATTTTTCTTAATCAAAATAAATTGATTTTATTAAAGGATGACTATTGAAATTGATTGTTATAACGGTGAAAAAATATTCTAGTAAACACTCAAAAAATATGCTTATAACCACTATTATAAGAATTTGAGAAACAGCTTAAACTGAGAAGAAAACATTCTTTTGTGGTTATGAGAAGAGGGAGGGAGGGAAGGTGGGAGAAGGGCATTCACTAATTAGACAGTAGAGAAGAACTACTTTAGGTGAAGGGAAAGACAGCACACAATACAGGGGAGGTCAGCACAATTGCACTAAACTAAAAGCAAAGAAGTTTCCTGAATAAACTGAATGCTTTGAAGTCCAGCGTAGCAGGAGCAGGGGTCTGGGGACCATGGTTTCAGGGGACATCTAAGTCAATTGGCATAATATAATCTATTAAGAAAACATTCTGCATCCCACTTTGAAGAGTGGTGTCTGGGGTCTTAAACTCTAGCAAGCAGCCATCTAAGATGCATCAATTGATCGCAACCCACCTGGATCAAAGGAGAATGAAGAACACCAAGGACACAAGGTAATTACAAGCCCAAGAGACAGAAAGGGCCACATGAACCAGCGACTACATCATCCTGAGACCAGAAGAACTAGATAGTACCTGGCTACAACCAATGACTGCCCTGACAGACAACACAACAGAGAACCCCTGAGGGAACAAGGGGAGCAGTGGGAGGCAGACCCCAAATTCTCATAAGAGCAGACTTAAGGGTCTAAGACTGGGAGGACCCCAGTGGTCATGGCCCCCAGATCTTCTGTTGGCCCAGGACAGGAACCATTCCCGAAGCCAACTCTTCAGACATGGGTTGGACTGGACAATGGGTTGGAGAGGGATGCTGGTGAGGAGTGAGCTTCTTGGATCAGGTGGACACTTGAGACTATGTTGGCATCTCCTGCCTGGAGGGGAGATGAGAGTGTGGAGGGGGTTAGAAGCTAGCAAAAAGGACAGGAACAGAGAGAGTGGAGGGAAAGAGCAGGCTGTCTCATTAGACGGAGAGTAATTGGGAGTGTGTAGCAAGGTATATATGGGTTTTTGTGTGAGAGACTGACCTAATCTGTAAACTTTCACTTAAAGCACAATAAAAAGTATATAAAAAATATGCTTATAGTGGGTATTCTTAGTGAAAATTAACAGAAAATAGTATCTCCAAGGTATGAAAGTAATTCTCAAAAATTACAAATAATGTAAACTTCCCATAAAAATAACCAGAGTCTCAAAGGCATGTACATGAATGTACTATTCCTTTTCCACTTTATTTGTCTTTTTGGGATGATTCTGAATGTGTTCGTAACACACAAGTCTGACCTAATGGTTTAAACAATGAACACCTACTTGATGCTTTGAACTCCTATTTTCCTATCATGCTTAATGGCATCACCATCCAGCTAGATATGCAGTGCCAAAACCTGTGTGCTAGTTTGGTTCGTTTCTCAACAAATCTCTACTACCAAGGAATATCTGGATTTCCACCACCGTTTCCTTTTTATTTCTACCACTCTAATGCAAGTCAAAGTTCCCTGGAAGACACAAACAGGTGTGCTCATCTTCTAACCGAAGTGTTGGTGGATCAAAGCCACTCAGTGGTGTCATGGAAGAAAGGCTTGGCAATCTGCTTCTGTAAAGATTACAGCCACGAAAATCCCGTGGAGCTCACTTCTAGTCTGTAGCACCTGGGTCATCAGAATCAACTCAATAGCAATCGCCTTTGTTTCTTTTTTTTGTTTTAGTGCAAGAGAAACTAGACCTTCTCTGGAGTGCAGTAATAGAGTTCTATTTACCTTCTTACGTCTTCTCTTGCTCTCTCATATTTTATTATTTAAGTAGTAGTTTGAGTAACCTTTCAAACTTTATGTCATGTCACACTTAACTCTCCAGTGGCTTCCCACTGCACTTAGAATGCAGTCCAGATTTCTTATCTTGGTCTTCAAAGCCTCATATGGTCCAGCTGTCCTCTATCTGTTGACGTCCTTGCTAACACTCTCCCCACTCTAACAAAATTAGTTCTTTTCTGTCTTTGAGGCTCTGAGTGAGCTCTCAGTACAAACCTTTGCACCGTGTTTCCCTCCACCCAGAAAGTGTTCCTACCTTTCATAGCACAACTGAATCCTTCACATTATTTACTTCTCAGTTCAAATTCTTCAAAGCAGGCTTCTCTGCTTACCGTGTAAAAGAACAACTTAGAGTCATTTGGTCCTCTCTCTCTTCCTTGTTTTACTTTCATAAGAATACTTACTATTAGCTGCAATAAAACTGTTTATTTAATTATTTTTTTCTATGCTGATCTGAATGTAAGGTTTTTGAAAGTAGGGAACTCATCTGTCATCTTTACTATTCTTTCCCTGTGGACCAATTCATGTCTGGGCATTCCGTAAGGACTGAATAGACTTCTCTTTTTTAATGATAAACTTTTGTTAATAAAAAACTTTATTAAAAAATAAGCATAATGAATGAATTAATTCATGAGTAAATGGCAAGATTGATGGTAATTATAGAGCTATCCAAAAAAATTTTAATTTTTGAAATATGTATTACCTAAACATTTTTACTTTTAAACATAGTTATTTAAAAAAATTTATGTATATATGAAGCAGAAATAATTACATCATTTTCAATATTTAATAAAGTAAATGGAAAATTTAAGAATTTTCAAACTACGATATAAGAATAATGAGACAATGTAACAACAAGTTTTTATAGTCATCAGAAAAAAGACTATTGCTCAAAGGTAGAGTTAGGATAAAGATTCTTCAACTTCACAGACATCTGCTGTGGTTACTCCCCGGAAAACTGGAAGCACTATGTGTCAGGCAGGAGAAGAGTGCTCTAAGAAAAGGGAAGATAACGAGTGGCACAAAGGGTTAAGTGCTCGACTAACAGCTGCAAGGTTTGTAGTAGAAACCCACCCAGAGGTGCCGCTGAAGACAGGCCTGGCAATCTGCTTCTGAAAGGTTACTGCCCTGAAAGCTCTATGGAGCAGTTCTATCTGCACACATGGGGTCACCATAAGTCAGAATCAACTCCACATTAATAACCAACAACATACATATTAAAAACTAGATATATATTAAAAAATATATACATATATTACATGCCAAAATTTAATAAAATCAATAATGTTCACTGTTTCATTAAAAACATTCTTAATTGAAATTGGATTTTTTTTTTTTTTTTCAGCAGTCAGTATGTGGCATTGAAGAATACAGTGACTACTAACACAGCTTGGTGCCACAGGCTGAGTTTATGCTAAGGGACCAGCAATTTTATATACCATTGGTTTTGCACCATCAGTGTAAGTTTTGACAAAATTGCTCTAGGGTGAATCATGAGATTCAAAACATGTAATCAATATTTGATTATGGCAGTACCCATTATGTTTGTTGTTAAGCATTAACACACACACATATACACACACAGGAAAATATGTATCTTTCTGTTTTGCTTGTTTCCATTCAGCGTCAGTCCAACCACATTTGTAAACAGATTTGGACAGAGAGAGAATTTGGCTCGTACTGACTGAGGTTGCAACTGAGACATCTCCTAACCCTAATGAGTAATCTAAAATGGGATGGCACTTTGGAGTTGTCCCAGACTGAAAGAAAGGGGCCAGACCTTTGTATTTCCATATCATTAATGAGTCGTAATCCACTCAATGGCAATGGGTTTGGTTTGGTTTGGTTTGGTTTGGCCCACTGCAGGGAAGTAAAATAACCCTTCAGTCAACCACTTTTTAGAAGTAATCAGTCCACACAGTCACATAAAATTGCTGTATTTCACAGTTTAGTATTTATTCTCTTTGTTGGATTGATCTGCAAAACCAAGAGGGCGTACTTTAGATTTAAAATAAACTTAAGTATTTATGCCTGAAAAAATCTATTTTTTTTCATTCTATATAATAGACATTTGAGACAGAAATGTTGTTGGATTTTGTTATTTACTTTGTATTTTTTTTAATAAAGATATTTTAAGTAAATTACTTTGCTTAATTATAACATTAAAATTCCTAAACACATCTGATTTAATAAATCAGTTACTTAATACATAAATTTTGTGAGTTCAATTTAAACATGGGCATTTCTCTGTTAAGTCAAATGCTTTCTTAGAAATTAAAAACTTGGGAATGTGGCAATTATTTTAAAATAATTTGTAAATAATATTGTTCTGTTCATATTTAAGTATATGAAAAAGGGAAAAGTGCAAGCACTGCAGTTCTTTTGAGACAAAGCTCAATATCAGAAATGTTGTTTATTAGGAGGAAAAACACCCTTGAAAATACATCCTTAGAAACTTAATCCATAGAATGGTTCCAAAATCAGTTGCTATTTAAGTGAATTGACAACCCTGATTTCCTTGCCTTGTCATTCTAACTTTTGACAATCTTGAATATTTTGTTGCTTAAACTAAAGACTGGCCCTTGGCAAATGAGGACAGGCTGATCTGGACTTGCCAATTCAATGCAGTCCCTTTTTAAAATAAAAAAAAACTCCACATGCATAGCCTATTTAAAGAATTCTAACAAACTCCATACATAGCTTTTTATTAAGCAATCATTTTCAGAAAAATAAGTATATCTTCAAAAACCATGCTAGAGAAACATTACAATAACAATAAATATGAAATATTTCAATGTTAAAAATGCTGATTCTTTATTAATTGATATTTAAAACTAAGTATCTTTCTGAGAATTTAAAAGTTGAAAGCTTCATCGGAAAATAAATATGTAAGTATTGTGTATTTATTTTATTGAAATCGCCATCAAAGAAACATGCACAATTGAGTTAATAAAGGGAAACTCTCCCTACAGATGTGTTGATATCATTTTTCTGCATATAAATTACATCCCAGTAAGGGATTCTAGCTCCACATCAAAGAGCCTCGCTGACAGAAAGTGGGATGGGGAGGCCTTAGACTGGATCATTCTTCCAGGTGGTGGTCAAATCGCTCTAGTTAACTTGGAGTTCCTTTATTTTAACCTGAGTTATTTGTTCCTTTATTAAGCAAAAGACCACGGAAAAAAATCAGAAGGATGTTCTGTGAAACCGCTCAAAAAGAAGAATGAAGAAAGCCTAACCTGAGCCTGACCACTTATAAAAATTTGTGTTTTATTTAACCGTATAATCTTTCTCTTATTTCCCTATATTTTTTATTGTGTTTTTTCAGAGTCTACATTTACTGCTCATTCTCATCAATATTTTCCTGTAATATTTTCTGAAATTACTCTCACATTTTACACTTTTTTCTTTTGTTTTGTTATGCAGTAGATTTTTCTCTATAGTCAGGCCTATTGTGTAATTAGCTGAGAAAACTCAGACAGTGGCACTCAAGAATCTCATCACTCACTGGAAGAATGTTTGATTAGATTTAAGCCTGTAGCTAGAATTTAGGATAAAGCCACAGGAAGAAACCTGAAGTGAGGAAAATAGAAAAAAAAAATAGAGGAAGGAAAAAAGAATTACAAGGCAAATTAGAAGAGAGTAGGATGGGTATAAAGCAGAAAATGAGATGAAATTTGTACAAAATTGTACAATCAAGGAATATATTTTTTTTTAGTCACTTACTCCAATATAGCACTTCATCAAAATGAATTTTTTTTTTAATTGGGATATAATTTACATACAATAAGATGCTGCAATTTTGTTTGTAAAGTTCTATGAGTTTCAACAAATGATACACACCTGCATCATCACAGTCAAGACACAGAATATCGTTCCACAAATTTCCCTAACTAACATTTATATCATTATGTTTTAATTGAGTATTTTCATAGACAAGGGAAAAGAAAAAAACTCTTGGAGTTCAGGAAATATGTCTTCCAATGATCAGTCCTCAGAACAAAGCAAAATAAGTGATAAATGGCTATATGAAGAATGAGTGACTAGCATGAGGGAGAACAAACAAAATACAGAGAGTCTCTGACTTACAGCGGGGTTCCGTTCTGACAACTCCACCATAAGTCAGTTCTAACTTAAAGTAAAATAGCTCTTTTTCTTTCTTTTTTTTTTTTTTTTTTTACTGATTATTAATGTCTTTTATTGTCAGTATCTTTATAAATCTGATCTTTATTTGTCTCAGGGGTTGGAAATACTACATATAAATTTACAGATATATTTTAACATTGTATGTAGTACTTATGACTAACAATAAGATGTACAAAAAAAGACAGTCATAAGTGCAGTTTGTGGTAACTCAAATTTGTCATAAGTCAAGGACTACCTCTACAAAGGGTGTAGAAGAGGGCATAGTGGTAGATTTCAAGAAAAGTTTGTTAACTGAGATTGAGCATACTGTAGTAAAGATAGACCTTTTTTATATATACCATAAAGAAATAATGTCATTAATTTCATGAAATACGTGGTATAAGTAAACTTTCCTTGCTATGACCTTTCTAGAAAATTTCTTTATACTCTGGAATCAACAAATTTAACTAGGGTTTTATCCTAATCAAGAAAAGTTTTAGTTGCAAGTCACAGAAAATAAAAATTCTAAGCACTTACAAAAAAAGGAAAAATCACTAAAGTATCTAGAAAATAAAGTAATAACCATGGAATTTGACAGAGGAAGTGACTCCAAAGCCATCAGGATTTTCTTTCTAAATTTTATCTCCTCTTAATTCTCTGCTTCTTCAAACAGATTTCTCCACTCAGAGTGGGGAACGTGTGGCTAGTGAAATTTCAGAGATCTTGCTCTAATGTCTACTTCACTAACAATAAAAAGTGGCTTCTTTATTCAGACCCAGTTTGAAATATACTGAGAACATGAACTGATTGAACTGTTTTCAGGTAAAAAATCGTTCTTACAAATCTGCCACTAGCCCACAATACAGTCTTATTAGAAAACCATGGTGAAAGAGGAAAGGATTTTTTCAATACTGCTTTTTCAAAAACATGCACAGATAAGTTAAATCAGGGCCAATGTAATAGTTGTTCAAGGATCTTCCTTTCTAATTAGAATATGAATTACTTGATGAAGGAGATAATACATAGTTATCTTTATAACCTCAATAGTATAATGTATTTTCTAACTCTCAATAAAATAGGTGTAAAAGGGAAATTCCTCAACATAATAAAGGACATCTATACAAAACCAACAGCCAACATCATTCTTCATGGAGAGAGGCTGAATCATTCCCCTTGAAAACGGAATGAAGACAAGGATGCCCTTTATCACCACTTCTATTTAACATTGTGCTGGAAGTCCTAGCTAAAGCAATGAGGCAAGAAAAAGAAATAAAGGGCATCCAAATTGGTAAGGAAGAAGTTAAACCATCCCTATTTGTGATGATATGATACTATGCATAGAAAATCCAAAAGACTCCACAAGAAAACTGACACTAATAGAAAGATTCGGCAGAGAAGCAGGATACATGATAAACGTACAAAAATCTGTTGGATTCCTATGCACCAATAAAGAGAATGACAAACAGGGAATCAGGAAAACAATAGCATTTATAATAGCCCCTAAAAAAATAAAATGCTTAGGAATAAATCTAAGGATGTAAAAGTCCTATACAAAAAAGCTACAAAACATTATTACAAGAAATCTACATAAATGGAAAAACATACCATGCTCATGGATAAAAACCACTGCCCTCAAGTTGATTCCAACTCATAGTGACCCTATAAGACAGAGTAGAACTGCCCCATAGAGTTTCCAAGGAGTGCCTGGTGGATTTGAACTTCCGACCTTTTGATTAGCAGCCATAGCACTTAACCACTGTGCCACCAGTTTAGGTAGAACTCAAAATTGTGGATAGGTAGACTCAAAATTGTGAAAATGGCAATTTTACCCAAAGCAATCTACAAATACAAAGCAATCCTGATCCAAATGCCAATAAAATTCTTTAATGAGATGGAAAAACTAAATCATTAGCTTCATATGGAGAGGAAAGAGGCCCTGGATAAGTAAAGCACCACTGAAAAAGAAGAATAAAGTAGGAGGGCTCATTCTACCTGACCTCAGAACCTACTCTACAGCTATGGTAGTCAAAGCAGCCTTGTATTGGTACAATAACAGATGCCTTGACCAATGGAACATAATTGAGAACCCAGATGTGAATCCATCCAATGGCAGTCACTTGGTCTTTGACAAAGGCGCAAAGTCCATCAAATGGGGAAAGACAGTCATTTTAACAAATGGTGCTGGCAAAACTGGATATTCACCTGCAAAAAAGTGAAACAGGGCCCATACCTCACAACATACACAAAAGCCAATTGAAAACAGAGCAAAGACATAAGTATAAAACCAAAAACTATAAAGATTATAGAAAAAAATAGGGTCAACACTAGAGGTCCTAATGCACAGCATTAACAGGATACAAATGATAATTAAAAATGCACAAACACCAGAAGATAAGCTAGATAACTGGGATCTTCTAAAAATTAAACACTTATGCTCATCAAAAGGCTTCACCAAAACAGTAAAAAGAGAACTTATAGACCGAGAAAAAATTTTTGGCTATGACAAATCCAACAAAGGCCTAATCTCTAAAATCTACAGGAAAATCCAACACCTCTACAAAAAAAAAGACAAATAATCCAATTAAAAAAATGGGCAAAGGATATAAACAGACACTTCACCAAAGACATTCAAATGGCTAACAGATACGTGAAGAAATGCTCAAGATCATTAGCCATTAAATCAAAACCACAATGAGACCCCATCTCACCCCAACATTACTGGCATGAATCAAAAAAATAGAAATAGCAAATGTTAGAGAGGCTGTGGGGAGATCGGAGCTCTTATGCACTGCTGGTGGGAATGCAGAATAGCACAATCATTTTGAAAAACTACATTGTGCTTCCTTTAAAAACTAGAAATGGAAATACCATATGATCTAGCAATCCCAGTCCTAGGAATATGTCCTAGAGAAATAAGAGTCGTCACAAGAATAAACATATGCATGCTCATATTCATTGCAGCATTGTTCACAATAGGAAAAAGATGGAAACAACCTAGGTGCCCATCAACAGATGATTGAATAAAGAAACTATGGTCCATACACACAATGGAATACTACCCAACAACAAAAACAGTGATGAATCTGTGAAACATCTCAGAACATGGATGAATTAGGAGGGCATCATTGCAGCATTGTTCACAATAGGAAAAAGATGGAAACAACCTAGGTGCCCATCAACAGATGATTGAATAAAGAAACTATGGTCCATACACACAATGGAATACTACCCAACAACAAAAACAGTGATGAATCTGTGAAGCATCTCAGAACATGGATGAATTAGGAGGGCATGATGCTGAGTGAAATAAGTCATTCACAAAATGACAAGTTTTGTATGAGACCACTACTATAAAAACTCATGAAAAGGTTTACACATAAAAAAGAAATAATCTTTGATGGTTATGAGGGAGAGGAGGGGTAGGGGCGTAAAAACATTAAATAGACAATAGATAAGTGGTAAATCTGGTGAAGGGTAAGACACTACACAATACTGGGGAAGCCAGGACAACTCGTCCAAGGCAAGGTCATGGAAGCTCCATAGACACATCCAAACTCCCTGAGACGCTGAATTGCTGGACTGAGGGCTGTGGGGACTATGGTCTTGGGAAACACCTAGCTCAATTGGCATAACATAGGTTATAAAGAAAATGTTCTATATCCTACATTGGTGAGTAGCATCCAGGGTCTTTGAAGCTTGTGAGCAGCCATCTAAGATACTCCGCTGGTCTCACCCCATCTGGAGCAAGGGAGAATGAAGAAAACCAAAGACAGAAGGGAAAGATTAGTCCAAAAGACTAATGGACCACAACTACCACAGCCTGTACCGTACCAAGTCCAATACAATTAGGATGATGACCAGCTACCACCACCTACTGCCCTGACAGGGATTACAATAGACGGTCCCAGACAGAGCTGGAGAAACATGTAGAACAAAATTCTAACTCACACCCACACACTCAAAAAAAGACAAGGCTTACTGGTCTGACAGAGACTGGAGAAACCCCGAGAGTATGGCCCTGAATACCATTTTAGCTCAGTAATGAAGTCACTGCTGAGGATCATCCTTCAGCCAAAAATTAGATAGGCCCATAAAACAAAATGAGACTAAATGGACACACCAGCGCAGGGGCAAGGACAAGAACACAGGAGGAGACAGGAAAGCTGGTAGTGGGGAACCCAAGGTCAAGAAGGGAGAGTGTTGGTATGTCCTGGGTTTGGAAACTAGTATCACAAAACAATATGTATATTAATTGTTTTATGAAAAACTTCTTTGCTCTGTAAATCTTCATCTAAAGTACAATAAAAAACAATAACAATAATAAAGAAAAGAGTACAATTTATTTTCTTTAGTGGAGAAAGCATTTTGTACCTGAAGGGCATAGAAAACAGATATATGAAGTCGGGAGGAAAATGTTATGTAAAGGATAGAGAGTTGCTCTAGAAACTCAAGTGAATCAAGTGAAATGCTTCCTGCTTCAGTAATATAAACTAATAAAAAGGCAGGAAAAATTTCAGACTAGATTTGGTAGGGCCTAGGAAAAATAATTTTAACAGGGATGATCTCCATGAATGTAAACCAATGGTCCAAGACACACTGAAAAACACACATGGCAAATCAAGACAGTACCAAAAATTTCAAATAATGACGGGCTTGGGGAGCACTGAGTTTACAACTCATGGTCTTAGCAGTACTGAAGGATAGTCCTATTTATGGATTGTGGTAAGTGTTAAGAGTAATCACCCCAATGAACCTTACTGTATCTATGTCCTGTAAATTTACCAACAGAACAAAAACCATTGTAACACAAGCAGAGACTTAAAAACTGTTTCCATTGGGGCTTACCCTCATGTATTACTTCCAACATGTGAAGAAGTGCAGGCTAATCAGGTGAAGATATGTGGCTCAGGTGACAATCAGCATTAGCCACTTAATATGCATGTGAAGCAATTTTGGACCACATAGTCTCAACTGAGCCACTTTAGGACTGCAGCCACAAAAGTGTCTCCCAATGAGAATTGCATCAGAAACATCCAGTTGAGCCCAGCCCAAACTGATGATCTGCAGAATCCAGAAAAATAGCATTGTTGTCACCTTAAATCACTAAGTTTTGGGTGATTATTTTTGCAATTATAAGACGTACGTCTAAAACAGTAGTAGTACCTTGAAATGGAGTGCTTCCATAAAAAAACCTAAAACATATGGCTTTGGCTTTGGAATCAGTCTGCAGCTAAGGCTACACAGAGAGTGAGGAGACTGATGTTGGAGGAGGAAAAGCAGTAAGGAGGCCAAAGGTGAAGGCTGGAGAAACTGCAAGCAAAAAGTTACTGGCCTTGTAAAAGAGGTGAGAAAGCTGCTGTGAGACACTGGGAGGTTAATGACACAACTTTGTAGAGACAGAACAATTGGCCGGCTTGACGCCTGCAGTAGTACCTTGGAAGTTACTAACTATACTTAATGAACTGGTGAATCTGTCTAAGGACAACTTCTGGAAGAATTTTTAAAGTATGATTTGACTTCTTTTAGCCGTGTATGATAAGGTATGAGAAAAAGAGATGAGCTATAAAGGTACTATTCATTTGGTAAGGACCAGTTAGAGGAAAAATGTAGGAGTCTCGACTTGCTGGGCTGGAAAATAAAGCTCTTACATATCCAGTCTCTCCTTTTAGCAAAAGATTCTTAAAGTGGTACCAAATGACCTCAAAGTAAAGATCTTTTTCTTAAGACCTCAGAAAGATTTAAGACTGTGTTTGATAGATCTTCTCAGCTAACAAAATGACTTCTAAGAATCATATGAGCACTGTCACACAGCAGCCTGATACCCCTAAAAAAGAGAGAAGTCTGTCATGAAATGTATTAAGGATGTGACTTTTGGGACATGGAGTATACTCTCCAAAAATCATAAAAGCCCACAAAGTTATTAAAAGAAGTGCGTAATTGAAAAAGCTTGCTAGCTTGAAATCTGGGTGAGTTAGAGAATTCGAACTTAATTTGGGCATCTGGGTCCCACTGTCAAAATTTAGGCTGAAGACTAAGAGGATTGCTCTACTACAAGAAGAGAACAGCCCAAACAGTGTGGCCCAGAGCTGCAGAGATAGTTAGACTAGGGAACCACTCCCAGAAAAAAGAACTAGGACCTAATCAAAGAAAATTTGCTGCCTGTGAAATAGGGGGACCAAAAAACACATGCTTCGTTTTCAGAAGTTCTATGAACAGATTTCTACTCTGTCACTTCCATTTCTTTTCTTTATGAATAGTAATGTGCATTAGTTTTCTATTGCTGCATTGCAAATTATCACAAACTTATCACCTTTAAACAACACAGATTTATTATCTCACAGTGTGCTTAAGCTAGATGTTTGTGTATCAGTTGGCTGAGTTCTCAGGGTCTCACTTGGCTAAATACAGGGTGTTGATGCGGCTGCGATCTCATCTGAGGCTCAGGTATGTCTTCCCAGATCACTGTGGGTTGGAAAATTTCAATTACCTGTGGTTGCAATATAAAACACCTCAGCTCCTAGAGGCCACCCATCATTCCCTGTCCTCTCTACAAAATGAGAGCTTGACTTCTTTAGGCCAGAAAGAGTGCATCTCTCTGATTCTTTCCTTTCTTTTTAAACGCTTATCTGATTAGGTCGTGCCCATCCATGACAGGCTTCCTTTAGGTGAACTCAAAGTCAACTGATGGGTAATATGACAGGGCCTATTATATTCACTTGCCCCACCCCCTGTCGAGAAGCAGGAATTATACATTAATATTGAGTCTGAATTGACAGCAATGTGTTTTGTTTGTTTGTTTGGTATCATGTATACCAGGAGGCAGGGAAATTGGAGTCATCTAAGAATTCTGCCTACCACAGAGTGTGACCATTTATTTTATGGGTATGTGGAAGCTAGATAATGTATCTTTTTAGTTCATAGGTCTCTGAATGAAAGTTAGCTACATCAGAAGAGCCTTACCTACATCAAGACTCCATGCAGTCGCAAGATTTTGAAATTTTGGGCCTGAAACCATGATTAGGTAATAGTTTGAGGTCTTAGGAGGAAGTCAGTATATGTTGCATGTGAGAAAGATGTGAATCATTGAGTTCAAGCTCACACTGTGGTGGATTGTTACAGTAATGCTCCCCAGTGCACCACACCTCTCTGTATCCATGTTCATGTGCAGTTCCCTCATGTTTTCATTGGCTTTGCCTTGATTTGGCCAACTGGACACCTGCTAATGTCACAGGCTTGAAAAGCACTTGTGCTTCAGGCTAACGATAAAAGAATCTGTTAACAAACACTGAATTTTTTATTTTAGGTTTTTTTCCCATAGTCACAGGAGTTAATTAGTCTGAATCATGTATTTTGTTTACATTCAAGGATTAAGCAAATTAAGAAAATATTATAGGCAATGGGAAACATGTTTCTCACCATTGGAAAGGAGAATTAAAAATATGGCGGATGAAAGGGAATGCTAGAATGAACCCTGTGCTATTGAATTTGAACTGGAATATTTTAATGTATAACTATAGTTTTTAACATGTACACATAAATAGGTAAAAAAATAGATAGATTTAGAAATATATATAAATGTGTGCCTGCTGAGAAGATCTAGAAGCAATGACAACCCAGTAGCAATGAATATACTAATCCCAGACCTTGGATTCTAAATACCACTCTCCATTTAAAGGAAATAGGGTTTCTTGGAGAAATAGCTGGTCCCAGGAGTGGAGCAGGGATAGTGCAAGATTGGTCTGTAATATCTTGCTGTGAAAGAACTAAGAAAGTATCTAAGAGAATAAAATACCTAGGTATAGATCTAACCAGGGATGTAAAGTACTTATACAATAAAAAACTATGAAACGCTGCTGAAAGAGGTTAAAGAAGACAAATAAATGGAAAGATGTTCCATGTTCATGGTTTGGAAGACTAAACGCTGCTAAGATGTCAATATTACCCAAAATGATCTACAGATTCAAAGCAATCTTGATCAAAATTTCAACAGCCTTCTTTACAGAAATAGAAAAAAACAATCTTCAAATTTATATGGAAAGGCAAGAGGCCCTAAATAGCTAAAACAATGCTGAAGGAGAACAGAGTAAGAAGACTCACGCCTCCTGATTTTGAAACATGCTACACAGCCACAGTAATCAAAGCAGCCTGGTACTGGTATAACAATAGACACATGCTGTCGTCAGGTACTGTCTAGGCAGTTCTGACTCATAGCAACCCTGTGCACAACAGAACGAAACACTGCCCAATCCTGCACCATCCTTACGAGTGTTGCCATGTTTGAGCCCATTGTTGCAGCCACTGTGTTAATCCATCTTGCTGAAGATTTTTCTACTTTTTTGCTGACCCTCTACTTTACTAAGCATGATGTCCTTCTCCAGGAATTGATCCCTCCTGATAACACGTCCAAAGTATGTGAGACGTAGTCTCGCTATTCTTGCTTCTAAGGAGCATTCTGGTTGTACTTCTTTCAAGACAGATTTGGTCACTCTTGGCAGTCTGTTCAATGTTCACCAACACCACAATTCAAAGGTGTCAGTTCTTCTTCAGTCTTCCTTACTCATTGTCCAGCTTTCACAGGCATATGGGGCAATTGAAAACACCATGGCTGCGGTCAGGCATACCTTAGTCCTCAAGGTGACATGTTTGCTTTTCAGCACTTGAAAGAGGTCCTTTGTAGCAGATTTGCCCAATATGATGCATCTTTTGATTTCTTGACTACTGCTTCCATGGATGTTGATGTGAATTGGAGCAAAATGAAATCCTTGACAACCTCAGCCTTTTCTCCATTTATCATGATGTTACTTATTGGTCCAGTTGTGATGGTTTTCGTATTCTTTATGTTGAGGTATAATCCATACTGAAGGCTGTGGTCTTTGATCTTCATCAGTGAGTACTTCACATTATCTTCACTTTCAGCAAGCAAGGTTGCGTCATCTGCATAACGCAGGTTGTGAATGAGTCTTCTTCCAATCCTGATGTCCCATTCTTCTTCATATAGTGCAGCTTCTCAGATTATTTGTTCAGCATACAGACTGAATAGGTATGGTGAAAGGATACAACCCTGATGCAAACCTTTCTTGACTTTAAACCATGCAGTATCCCCTCCTTCTTTTGGAACAACTGCCTCTTGATCCATGTACAGATTCCTCATGAGTACACTTAAGTCTTCTGGAATTCCCATTCTCCACAATGTTATCCATAATTTGTTATGATCCACACAGTCAAATGTCTTAGCATAGTTAATAAAACACAGATAAACATCGTTCTGATATTCTCTGCTTTCAGCCAGGATACATTTGACATCAGCAATGATATCCCTGGTTCCATGTCCTCTTCTAAATCTGGCTTGAATTTCTGGTAGTTCCCCATTGATATACTGCTGCAGCTGCTTTTGAATGATTTTCAGCAAAATTTTGCTTGCATGTGATATTAATGATATTGTTCAATAATTTCTGCATTCATTGGGATCACCTTTCTTGGGAATAGGCATAAATATGGATCTCGTCCAGCCTATTGGCCAGGTAGCTAGCTGTCTTCCAAATTTCTTGGCATAGATGAGTGAGCACTTCCAGCACTGCATCCATTTATGGAAATATCTCAATTGGTATTCTGTCAATTCCCAGAGCCTTGTTTTATGCCAATGCCTTCAGTACAGCTTGCACTTCTTCCTTCAGTATCATTGGTTCCTGGTCACATGTTACCTTCTGAATGGTTGAACATCAACCAATTCTTTTTGGTATAGTGACTCTGTGTATTCCTTCCAACTTCTTTTGATGCTTCCTGTGTAGTTTAATAATTTCTCTGTAGAATCCTTCAGTATTGCAACTCAAGGCTCGAATTTTTTCTTCAGTTCTTTTAGCTTGAGAAATGTTGAGAGTGTTCTCCCCTTTTGGTTTTCTATCTCCAGGTCTTTGCACATGTCATTATAATACTTTACTTTGTCTTCTTAAACCATGCTTTGAAATCTTCTAGACACATAGACCAATGGAATAGAATTGAGAGTCCAGAAATAAACCCACACGTCTTTCAACTGATTTTTGACAAGAGTGCTAAGTACATTCAATGAGGAAAAAAGAGTCTCTTCAATAAATGGTACTGGGAAAACTGGATTTCCACATGTATAAAAATGAAACAGGGTCCATGGCTCATACCATACACACCCACAAAAAAAAAATCAAAATGGATTAAGGACTTTAATGTGCAAACTAAAACCATAAATTCTTAGAAAAACAAATGGGGGCAACAATGTCAGGCCTAACTTTCAACAACGGATTGCCTAATATAATATTAAAAGCACAAACTGCAAAAGACAAAACAAATAATTGGGACCTTATAAAAATTTAAAAATTTGTTCAACAAAAGTCTTTACCAAAAAAAAAGTAAAAAGACAAGCTACAGACTGGGAGAATATCTTCGGAAACCATATGTCCAACAAGAATCTAATAACCAATATGTATGTATCCAAACCAAACAAACCCAGTGCTGTCGAGTCGATTCTGACTCATAGTGACCCTATAGCTTTGACAATTTAACAAAAAGACAAATAACCCAATCATAAAATGGGCAAAGGACTTGAATAGACATTTCCCCAAAGAGGACATTCAAATATCCACCAAACACATGAAAAGATGCTCAATGTCATTAGCCATCAGAGGCATGCAAATCAAAACCACAATCAGATACCACCACACTCCCACTAGGGATGGTTAAGATTAAAAAAAAAAAAAATGTTGGAGAGGATGTGGGGATTTGGAACCCTTATCCATTACTGGTGGGAATGCAAAATGGTACTGCCACTGTGAAAAACACTGTGGTAGTTTCCCAAAAAACTAAAAATAGAACAGCCATACGGCCCAGAAATTCTACTTGTAGCTTATAGACTTGAAAGCAGAGACTCAAAAAGAGACTTGTATATCAATGTTCATTGCAACACTATTCACAATAGCCAAAATGTGGAAACAATCCAAATGACCTTTTACAGATGAATAGATTAAAAAAAAAAAAAAGTGTGGTACATACATATAATGGAATACTACTCAGCTAGTAGGAGAAATGAAGTCTTTATACATGCTACAATATGGATGGAGCTTAAAGACACGTTGAGCACAATAAGCCAATCACAAAAGGACAAATATATAATTTCACTTACATAAAAAGACATGAAAAGGCAAATGTACAGAAACCAAAATTCATTAGTGGTTCCCAAGAATAGAAGATATGGGGGGAACAAGGGGCTAACAATGATGGAAAAATCACTTTAAGGATAAGTTTGCACAGCTGATTATTGTAATTGCTATCAATAAGTTGCATATCTGTAAAAAATTGAATTGGAAAAAATTGTGTGATAGATGTATTTACAACAACAACAACAAAAGGAGCAGCTGCTGAGGCTGCTTATGTACAACCAAACACCTCATGGGATTTGGTCCCTTGGTTTGAACGTTTAGGATCATGGTTTCATGGGACATCCCAGTTAATTGATCTAATAACATATTTAGTGCTTCTGTTCTATCTCCTAGATCATTGCGTAGTTCCTGGGGCCTTAAAAGCTTGCAAGTGGTCATCCAAGACACAACAATTGGTCTCTATTCACCCTTGAACTTCAGAAGAAGGAGAGTCAGGAATGGGAGAAGGGTATGAAATGTGTGACTAATTGACTCCATGAAGAACTTCCTCTTTTGTCATGAGACCAGAAGAACTGGATGGTGCCTGGCTACCATTACTGAACATTTTGATCAAAGATTCTATAGAAGAATCCTAAACAAAAGGGGAAAAATGCAGAACAGAACTTAAAATTTTCATGGACTCTAGACTTTCTGGAGCCATGGAGGGTGGGTGAACTCCTAAACTATTGCCCTGAGGTAATAATTGAACATTAAACCAAAAATATCCCCTGAAGTCATCTTAAAACCAAACAATAGTTTAGCTTAACTAGGAAAAAAGGTCTGCTTTGAGCATTATGTTCCTTTAAGAACTATCTACAAGGGACCAAATTGACAATAGCAACTCGAAAGTTTGGATGGGTTCCTTAATGGGTGGCAGTTTATGTCAATGAGGGAGGAACAACTCAGAAAAGGAGGGTGAGAATGGTTGCACAACTCAAAGAATGTAATTAATGTTACTGAATGGTACATATAGAAATGGTTGAATTTGTGTATGTTTTTCTGTGTATATTTTCAACAACAAAATAAATAAAATTTAAAGAAAAAATTATTTAAATGACTAAAAAATAAAAGAAATAAGAAAGTGCTCGATGATTGATGGAGATATGTCAAAAGCTCACAGGAACCTGCTTGAATTTCTCATTGTAAAAAAACGGCAAAATAGCTATTCTATTCATATCCTATGGTGAACACATCATCTCCCATAACTGGCAAACGCCTGGTGAACACATCAACTCCCATAATAGGCAAACGCCCCACGCAAATATTAAGTAGGAAAACAAAAATACGATCTGACAAAACAGTTGATTCTTAATACTTTAAAAGATAAACACTATGACAGTGTGGCTTGTTACAAATGTTTATTTTCAGCTCCTTTTTCAAATGGATTTTTGGTTATAATAACAATAAAATTTTTAAAAATTATCTTTCCCAGTAAAGGTGTAAATCTGAACAAGTCCACTGTTCTCCCTGGAAACTATTTCAATATTTAATCTCAATGATAATAGTAGCTAAAATGTGTATAAATCAACCAAATCAAACACATTGCCGTTGAGTTAATTCCGACCCATAGCAACCCTATATAGCTCTGTTCAAAGCACCTCATGTACAATAACTTAATCCCAATATTCAACACTGTAGACTGAGACTATTATTTCCTCAAGTGAAAATATTAGGAAACTGAGAAACAGTAACTTTTCCAATATCATGCAGCTAATTAAAGGTAGAGCTGGGATTCTCTACCTTTGATCCCCGATTTTTGTGCTTATCCACTACACTGTTCATTTTTTAATAATGTTGACAATAATGTAATAACCACTTCCAAAAATATCTATTGCCAGTTATATTTCCTGTAAAAACTCTGCATAAGAAATTACCTAGAACTTCTAGACACATCATTGTATTGGAATCCCAGTTTATTAATCATGACCTAATTTGCTTCTTTAACTACTAAACACTTTTAAAATCCATGAAAGCTACACTTGCTCATTAATAAAAATGAGTAAAGACCTTCTGATAAGAAAAGGTTATGCTTATTTTTTATCTACTACATAAATTAGTATCAACTAAAATTTTTAGTATCCCATCTGACACAGTCATAATGTTTTTATTAAATAGAATAATTATCTCGATAGTATCACTTATAAACACAATAGTTTCAAACAATCTAAATCATGTTTTTAATTGTATAATCTCCTCTCAAATGTTGAAAATTTCTTAAATATATACTTTAATGTAGCATACTGTTTAATTTTCCCTCAAATAAACAAAGACAACTTTAAAATAATCAACATTTTTTAACATTATGTTTTATATATATCGAATTTTCTTAAAGTACACTGATTGATGTGTGTATTTATATTTTACTGTTTCCAAAATACTGCTATATAAGATGTAGCTGTTTTAGTTTCAATGATGTTAAAACTGTCAATATGAGTTAAACAAAAACAAACCAATGAACATTAACCAATGAAACCACATTTTGATGTGGAAGAGACGATACCCATCAATTTCTTGCATTTTACCTTTTCAAGTAAGTATATTGTCATTCTGTAAAATCAGGCAAGGCATTATGTCATTTTTAATATTGAGGTATCAGAAGGCCAGTGATGTTAGCATGCTTATCATGTAATTATTTATGATGCCATCCAAGATTATTCTATTGAAAGGAAAAGGTTACATCTTTTAAATGAAAAAAGAGATACAATTGGCAAAATGATGAATCTATAGATAGAGCTTGGGGACAATGGGGTGTTGGTTACAAGAGTATGTTCAATGTGTAAAAATTTATGGAACTGCAGTTAAGATTTATGTATTTTTCTTTAAGTATGTTTTACTACAACACTGCTATAATTCAAATTTATGCACCAACTAGTAATGCCAAAGGTGAAGAAACTGAAGATTTTCACCAGCTTCTGCAGTCTGAAATTGATCAAATATGCAGTCAAGAGGCATTGATAATTATTAGTGATTGGAATATGAAAGATGGAAACAAAGAAGGATCACTATTTGGAAAATATGGCCTTGGTAATAGAAATGATGCCAGAGATCACATGATAGAATTTTGCAGACCAATGACTTCTTCATTGCAAATACCTTTTCCAAAAACATAGATGGAGACTATACATGTGGACTTTGCCAGATGAAATACACAGGAATCAAATCTACTACACCTGTGGGAAGAGACAATGGAGAAGCTTAGTGCCATCAGTCACAAGGCCAGAGCCCAACTGTGGGACAGACCATCAATTGCTCATATGTCCGATCAAGTTGAAGCAGAAGAAAATTAGAACAAGTTGACAAGTGCCAATGTAAAACCTTGAACATATCCCATCTGACTTTAGAGACCACCTCAAGAATAGATTTGATGCATTGAACACTAATGACTGAAGACCAAACAAAGTATGAAATGACATCAAGAATATCACACACAAAGAAAGCAAGAGTCCATTAAAAAGACAGGAAAGAAAGAAAAGGCCAAAATGAATGCCAGAAGAGACTCTGAAAGTTGCTCTTGAACATCCAGCAGCTAAAGAGAAAGGGAGAAATGATGAAGTAAAAGAGCTGAACAGAAGACTTCAAAGGGCAGCACTAGTAGACAAAGTATTATAATGAAATATGAAAAGGCCTGGGGTTAGAAAACCAAACAATAAGAGCACACTCAGAATTTCTCAAGCTGAAAGAGCTAAAGAAGAAAATCAAGCCTCAAGATGCAATATTGAAGGATTCTGTGGGCAAAATACTAAATGACACAGGAAACATCAAAAGAAGATGGAAGGAATATACAGAGTCACTATATCAAAAAGAATTTGTCGATGTCTTTTTTTAATCATTTCAGGAGGTAGCATATGATCAAGATCAATACTGAAGGAAGGAAGGGGGCCAAGATGGCTGACTAGGTAGAAGCTACCTCGCATCCCTCTTGCACCAAAGACTCGGAAAAACAAGTGAATTGATCACATACATGACAATCTACGAACCCTGACCATCAAACACAGATCTAAAGAGTTCACCTGAGTGACAGGGGAGCAAAAAGATGTACCCCGAAGCAGTGACTGCTTCTGGAACCAGTGCCCCGCACCACAGCCTTGAGCTCTCGCGGTTCCGGGTGCCTAGTCGCGGGGCTGATTGCTGCTTGCTGAGGTGGGGCAGGCACAGGACACAGCCTTAACCCCTAGCCCCCTGGGGTAACCACCCTAGAGACTCAGCCAGCTCAAGCAGGCTGCACACTGACGGAGCTAAAGAGAGAACAAGCAACCACGGGGAAGCAATGACTGCTTTCGGAGCCTGGAGCCAGCATCCCAGTCAGAAGACCTTGGCACCAGGCTTTGAACTGGGTGCAGGGGAGCTGAGCATGGCTTCCTGAGATGGCGCAAACACGGGAAGCAGCCCTAGCTCCCAGAAGTGACCTCAGGGGAAGCCCAGCCAGTGCACGCAAGCAGCACAGCGATGCGGCTGACAGGAGGAGAAGTCCCCGGGAGGCAGCAACTGGTTTTGGAGCCTGGAGTGCAGCGTCCCCACCAGGGAACTTTGGTACTGGGCTTTGGACTGGGAGCGGAGGAACTGACCATGGCTTCTGAGACAGCACAAGCACAGGACGCGGGCCTGACCTTTGGGGGCAATCTCGACCCAGCCAACGCACACAGGCTACATGCTCCCCTTGGGAATCTCAGATAAAACTGTCCTCACCAAGCAAGATAAGTAATTTTGTCTATATTCCTGGGTGCTACTCTCTCCTATCTATCTGATCCCTCCCCTCCCCTTCCCAGGCGGCTTCATTAACATTGGAATTTCCTGGGCCAGAGAGTGAAGTGCTCTGCAGTTTTTTTCTTTTGTTTTGCTTTTTGTTTTTTTGTCTTTTCCTAACCCATTCTCCTGGCCTGAGAGAAGCAGCTACAAAAAACCCAGGGACCAAAAATCCTTCCCTGACTTCCTGAAATTGGACTAAAAATACAGAACCAGCTCCAGCCAAGCATATGAGATCCACAGTCTTGGGCTTTCATCCCTATAGGCAACAAGGTGGCTATTATACTGCAAAGGCAATTCTGATAGAGATCTGACTGTAATTGTTTTAGTGGATTACTGGAAAGACAAGTTTCCCAGGTCTGATATCTCTACCTATTAAACAGAGCTCTCACTGACCCACAACTGGGAACTGAGGGCTGAAGCTCCACCCAAACCACCTAGCCTCCTCCCATAAGGGTCTGAGGATAGTGACACCTACCACCTACCATTGAGTGCCTAAGGTACAGCTGCAAAGTCCACCCACCAAAGTGTTTTAGGAATAGAGACTCACTTACCTCACTGGCCCTTGGGGGAAGCCTGTCAGCATCCTGCCCCCCTGGAGTGTGACCCCCTGCTGCTACTAGAATCTGGTGCACACAACTATCACCACTACTCCTGTAAGTCTACACCACACACTTGGTGATGGAAAATCAGATTCTACTCAAGAATAGTGATAGACTCTTAGGCCTGTATATCTGGTAACAGCCCAAACCAACTGGTACTAGGACATAAGTGATTCAAAGGCTACAACAATCAAGACAGCTCAATCTAGTAGCCCATCTATGCATACTGAAAGAAAACAAAACAAGATTAGACTCAGTGAGCAAATATAAAATAAATCATTACAATATCTTATAGATGGCTCAGAGACAGCAGTCGATATCAAACCACATAAAGAAGCAGACCATGATTGCTTCTACAACTCCCCAAATTAAAGAATCAAAATCTTTCCCAAATGAAGATACAATCCTGGAATTGCCAGATGCAGAATACAAAAAAACTAATTTACAGAATGCTTCGAGACATCAGGGATGACCTCAGAAATGAAATAAGGCAATCCACAGAAAAAGCCTAGGAACACACTGATAAAGCAGTTGAAGAACTCAAAAAGATTATTCAAGAACATAATGGAAAAATTAATAAGCTGCAAGAATCCATAGAGAGACAGCATTCATAAATCCAAAAGATTAACAGTAAAATTACAGAATTAGACAACTCAATAGGAAGTCAGAGGAGCAGAATTGAGCAATTGGAATGCAGAGTAGGGGGAGATGGAGGGTAAAGCAATTGACACCAATATAGTTGAAGAAAAATCAGACAAAAGAATTAAAAAAAAAAAAAAATGAAGAAACCCTAAGAATCATGTGGGACTCTATCAAGAAAAATAACTTGCATGTGATTGGAGTTCCAGAACAGGGAGGTATAACAGAATATACAGAGAGAATAGTTGAAGATATGTTGACAGAAAACTTCCATGACATCATGAAAGATGAAAGGATATCTATCCAAGATGCTCTTGGAACCAAATATAAGATTGATCCAAAAAGAAAATCACCGATACATATTATCATCAAACTTGCCAAAACCAAAGATAAAGAGAAAATTTTAAAAGCAGCCAGGGATAAAAGAAAGGTCTCCTACAAAGGAGAATCAATAAGAATAAGTGCAGACTACTCAGCAGAAACCATGCAGTCAAGAAGGCAATGGGATGACATATAGAGAGCACTGAAGGAGAAAAACTGCCAGCCAAGGATCATATATCCAGCAAAACTCTCTCTCAAATATGAAGGTGAAATTAAAACATTTACAGACAAACACAAGCTTAGAGAATTTGCAAAAACCAAACCAAAGCTACAAGAAATATTAAAGGAAATTGGTCAGAAAATCAATAACATCAGATACCAACACAACACAAGGTCACAGAAAAGAACATCCTGATATCAACTCAAAGAGGGAAATCACAAAAACAAATTAAGATTAATTTTAAAAAGAAAAAAACGCTCAAAACAGGGAATCATTGAGGTCATTATGTAAAAGATCACAATAATCAAAAAGAGGGACTAAATACAGGAGGCACAGAACTGCCATATGGAGAGGAAAACAAGGCGATATAGGACAATACGAGTTAGGTTTTTACTTAGAAAAATAGGAGTAAATATTAAGGTAACCACAAAGAGGTCTAACAATTCCATAACTTAAAATAAAAACCAAGAAAAACATAACAACTCAGCAAACATAAATGCAACTACTATGGAAATGAGGAACACACAATTTACAAAGAAAAACGTCTCAGCACAAAAAAGTAAGTGGAAAAATGAAATTCTCAACAACACACACAAAAAGGCATCAAAATGACAGCACTAAACACAGGCTTATCTATAATTATGCTCAATGTAAATGGACTAAATGCACCAATAAAGAGACAGAGAGTCAATCTGGATAAAAAACATGATCCGTCTATATGCTGCCTACAAGAGACACACCTTAGACTTAGAGACACAATCAAACTAAAACTCAAAGGATGGAAAAAAATACATCAAGCAAACAATAAGCAAAAAAGAGCAGGAGTAGCAATATTAATTTCTGACAAAATAGACATGAAAATTAAATCCACCGCAAAGGATACAGAAGGGCACCACATAATGATTAAAGGGACAATTGACCAGGAAGATATAACCATATTAAATATTTATGCACCCAGTGACAGGGCTACAAGATACATAAAACAAACTTTAACAGAACTGAAAAGTGAGATAGACACCTCCACAATTATAATAGGAGACTTCAACACACTACTTTCAGAGAAGGATAGGACTTCCAGTAAGAAGCTCAATAGAGACAGGGAAAACCTAATTGCTACAGTCAACCAACTTGACCTCATAGACTTATACAGAACACTCCACCCAACTGCTGCAAGCTATACTTTTTTTTCTAGTGCACATGGAACATTCTCTGGAATAGATCACATATTCAGTCATAAAACAAACCTTTGCAGAATCCAAAGCATCGAAATATTACAAAGCATCTTCTCAGACCACAAGGCCATAAAAGTGGAAATCAATAACAGAAAAATCAGGGAAAAGAAATCAAATACTTGGAAACTGAACAATACCCTGCTAAAAAAGGCTGGGTTATAGAAGACAGTAAGGAGGCAAGAAAGAAATTCATAGAATGCAACAAAAATGAAAACACTTCCTAGCAAAACCTCTGGGGCACAGCAAAAGCAGTGCTCAGAGGTCAATTTATATCAATCAATGTACACATACAAAAAGAAGAAAGAGCCAAAATCAGAGAACTGTCCCTACAACTTGAACAAATAGAAAGTGAGCAACAAAAGGATCCGTCAGGCACCAGAAGAAAAAAAATAATAAAAAAATAGAGCTGAACTAAATGAATTAGAGAACAGAAAAACAAGCCAAAGAATTAACAAAGCCAAAAGCTAGTTCTTTGAAAAAATTAACAAAATTGATAAACCATTGGCCAGTCTGACTAAAGAAATACAGGAAACAAATAACCTGAATAAGAAACGAGATGGGCCATATCACAACAACCCAACTGAAATTAAAAGAATCATATTCGATTACAATGAAAAATTGTACTCTAACAAATTTGCAAACCTAGAAGAAATGGATGAATTCCTAGAAAAACACTACCTACCTAAACTAACACAATCAGAAGTAGAACAACTAAATAGACCCATAACAAAAAAAGAGATTGAAAAGGTAATCAAAAAACTCCCAACAAAAAAAAGCCCTGGTCTGGATGGCTTCACTGCAGAGTTCTATCAAACTTTCAGAGAAGAGTTAACACCACTACTACTAAAGGTATTTCCAAGCATAGACAATGATGGAATACTGCCTAACTCATTTTATGAAGCCACCATCTCCCTGATACCAAAACCAGGTAAAGACACTAAAGAAAAAGAAAATTACAGACCTATATCCCTCATGAACATAGATGCAAAAATCCTCAACAAAATTCTAGCCAATAGAATTCAACAACATATCAAAAAAATAATCCACCAGGACCAAGTGGGATTTATACCAGGTATGCAAGGTTGGTTTAATATTAGAAAAGCCATTAATGTAATCCAACATATAAGTAAAACAAAAGACAAAAACCACATGATCTTATCAATTGATACAGAAAAGGCATTTGACAAACTCCAACACCCATTCATGATAAAAACTCTCACCAAAATAGGAATTCAAGGAAAATTCCTCAACATAGTAAAGGGCATCTACACAAAACCAACCGCCAACATCATTCTAAATAGAGAGAGCCTGAAAACATTTCCCTTGAGAACGGGAACCAGACAAGGATGCCCTTTATCACCGCTCTTATTCAACATTGTGCTAGAGGTCCTAGCCAGAGCAATTAGGCTAGACAAAGAAATAAAGGGCATCCGGATTGGCAAGGAAGAAGTAAAATTATCTCTATTTGCAGGTGACATGATCTTATATACAGAAAACCCTAAGGAATCCTCCAGAAAACTACTGAAACTAGTAGAAGAGTTCGGCAGATTCTCAGGTTACAAGATAAACATACAAAAATCACTTGGATTCCTCTACATCAACAAAAAGAACATCGAAGAGGAAATCACCAAATCAATACCATTCACAGTAGCCCCCAAGAAGATAAAATATTTACGAATAAATCTTACCAAAGATGTAAAAGACCTATACAAAGGAAACTACAAATACTACTACAAGAAACTAAAAGGGACCTACATAAGTGGAAAAACATACCTTGCTCATGGATAGGAAGACTTAACATAGTAAAAATGTCTATTCTACCAAAAGCCATCTAAACATACAATGCACTTCCGATCCAAATTCCAATGACATTTTTTAATGTGATGGAGAAACAAGTCACCAACTTCATATGGAAGGGAAAGAAGCCCTGGATAAGTAAGCATTACTGAAAAAGAAGAAGAAAGTGGGAGGCCTCACTCTCCCTGATTTTAGAACCTATTATACAGCCACAGTAGTCCAAACAGCCTGGTACTGGTACAACAACAGGCACATAGACCAATGGAACAGAATTGAGAACCCAGATATAAATCCATCCACATATGAGCAGCTGATATTTGACAAAGGCCCAGTGTCAATTAATTGGGAAAAGATAGTCTTTTTAACAAATGGTGCTGGCATAACTGGATATCCATTTGCAAAAAAACGAAAAAGGACCCATCTCTCACGCCATGCACGAAAACTAACTCCAAGTGGATCAAAGGCCTAAACACAAAGACTAAAACGATAAAGATCATGGAAGAAAAATTAGGGACAACGTTAGGAGCCCTAATACAAGGCATAAACGGAATAGAAAACATTACTAAAAATGACGAAGAGAAACCAGATAACTGGGAGCTCCTAAAAATCAAACCCCTAACAACAAAAACAATAGCAAACTACAATAAATTTTTAAAATAATGTCATATGCATATCCAGGAAGGAAGAAGTATTAAGTAAATGGTGGTAGTATTTTTTTTTACAAGAAAAAAGAATTTTTACTTCTCACATCACAGTTATCTCAAAGATGCATGTCAGACACATTAAAGAGATAAATATAAAGTAACAAATTACTCAAAATGCATGAAAGAAATTGTTTATAGACTTGATTTAAAAGTTCTTTGTATAAATTTTTAAAATGTAAAAAATATATCACAGAAAAAACTACAAAAGGTTATTAATAATTTTAAAATATATAAAATGTGGATAGTAACAAATATCTGTGATTGGATATTTGAAAATAAACATATTTATATTTATAGCAAAATTAAAAAACAGATAAAGCTAAATGCTTATAACTATATAATTATGCATTCAAATCATATTTCAATGGATTATATTTCATGGACAATATTATAAAAACAATTCTCATTTAATCTTTGAATAACTAATTTTTTATTACCTAAGATGTACCAGACACTATGGTAGGTATTAGATACAAAGCAAAAGAGGCCTTATCCCTACCTTCAAAAGGTTTACATTTTAATGCAGACATTTTTGTTGTTCTTAGGTGCTGTCAACTCCTACTCATAGTGACCCCATGTGACAAAGCAGAGTTACGTCATAAAATTTCTTAGGCTGTGATCTTTACTGGAGCAGATCACCAGGCTGTTCTTCTGTGGAGCCCCTGGGTGGATTCAAACTGCTAACATTTAGGTTAACAGCTGAGCATAGACATTAGGCATGTTTATATATATATATTTAGGAAAATTTATGGAACTGCTGTTACGATTTGTTATTATTGTGATTTATGTATTTTTCTTTCAGTATGTTTTACTACGATACCACTCTATTCAAATTTACACACCACTACTAAGGCCAAAGATGAAGAAACAGAAGATTAATACTGCTTCTTTTTCTTTCACACACTCCTCACTTATCAATTATCTCGTTACCCAATATTTTACATTTATGAAACTAGTAAAAAATATACTCTCTGACTATATTGCACATTAATGGCATATGTCTGGCAGTAATGAACACTGAGGTGTGAGGCAAGAATAACAGTGGCTGTGGTAGTTGAGTTAAGGTTATGTGTCCACTTTGCTGAGTCATGATTTTCAGTGGTTTGGCAGTTATGTAATGGTGTAATTTGGAGTTATGTAATAAAGTTATGCAATAATGTAATTTGGCAGTGTGTAATGATGAATCACCTCCATTTCATGATCTGATAATGGTCATCCTTCATTTTTGCATAACAATGATTTTTGCTTAACGATGTGGTTTTAGAACCTAACCATGTCAATAAGTGAGGACTGTATGCAATTTGCTTCCCTAGTGGTCCCCTCTCTTCAGTCATTCTGTTACATCCTCTCTTGTACCAGACTTACCTTTTAATGTGGAATGCCTTAAGTCTTAGTCCTAGATATTCTTCTCTTCGCTAAAATCAGTTGCCATCAAGCTGATCCCTACTTACGGCAACACCTTGTATGTCAGAGCAGAACTGTGCTTCACAGGGTTTCCCATGGCTGATTTTTTTGTTTGTTTGGGAAGTAGATCAAAGGCCTTTCTTCCAAAATGCTTCTGGGTGGACTCGAATTTCCAGCCTTACGTTAGCAGCAAGTATATTAGCCATTTTCACTGCCCACGACTTTCCTTTTCATTACTAAATTCTAATACAATGATTGATCTGGAACCAAGGAAAATTCTATTTCTGGTCTAATCCTATATCTTCTTGTACCATACATAGCTTGATGGTTCCAAATGTTTTCTCTATCTCCAGTACCCCCCCAAACCACACTCATATCTACTGTACTCATTATCTTTCTGCTAAGCATTTCTATCCAAAACAGAACTCTTGATTTCTCATCCCCATCATGCTACATTCCCCAATTCATTATTTCATTATATGTCAACTCCAGTCATGTAGTTTCTCAGGTCAAATATTTTGGAAGTATTTTGATTTCTCTTTCTCTTTAGATTCAAACAGCAGAATATTCTGTCAATTGCCTTTAGAAAATACACTAAATCAGATCATTAGTCAATAGGTACACCACTATTTTCTTGGTCCAAGTCCCAATTATCTCTTATTTGACTATTCAGTACCCTTCTTACTGGTCTTCTTTGTTATAATTTACAGATTACCTCCCTAAAATCTATTCTCCATACATCAATCAGAGTAATTATAACAAAACTCTTGTGAAATGGTGTCTCTTTGCTACAAATCTCACAATATAAATAAAATTGAAAGTCTTTATTATATTCAAAAAAGGCCCCACATGATCTGGCCACAGGCATTCTCTCACTTCCTACTGTTTGACCCATGGATAGCTGTGTCACAACCATAATGGCACCCTGCTCTCAAAACTAAGCAGATACTACCTTTTATGTTGACTTAAAGGCCTGTACATTGTTCTATCAACTCCAGATACATTCCCTCCAGAGAGAGATCAGTTTATGTGTTTGTATTTTCATCAATAATAACAGGTTCTATGCATAAAAGTCAGTTGTCCTTGAGTCAGCTAGGACTCGTAGCAACCCCATGAGTGTCAGAGTAGAATCATGTTCCATAGGAGTTTCAATGGCTGATTTTCTTTCGGAAGTAGATTGCTAGCCTTTCTTCCAAGGTACCTATGGGTGGACTCAAATTCCCAAACTTTTGGTTAGCAGCCGAGTGTGTTAACCTTTTGCACCACCTCAGAGACTCTAGTACGGTTCATAGCCATTCATTAAACATGCATTATTGATGGCATTGCAGAACATAAATTCTTTTAAGTGAGTTTCTATGTTCTTCTCATATGAAGTTACCAAGTTTTTTTTTCTTCTGTAGCTAAAGAGTTTTTATTTTTCTCTAGAGTTAGATAGACACTATCGTCCCACCAAAAATAACTGACTAGCTTATTTCTGAAAGTTGATAATTTTCTCCAAAGTAACATGCAATTTTTTCACACTATGGCAGATTCTAGACCCTAATGTTAGAAAATGCTTCAGTTGAAAAAACAATAATGATAAAAGGAAAATGTTTTATGAAAGTAGTCACCTAAATTAATAATATGGGGTCATTTTACGTGTATTCAGAAACGAAGGAAACAATCATCTTCATATTCATGTTATACTCTATGTTTCTGAAAAGCAATTCAGTTGCTAAGAATTGAACAGTCCTTACGACATTAAAAGGAAATATTCATGCAATTACTGACTCCATGGTTTCTATTTTTTTCCTGAGGCAAAGTCAATAAAAGAACAAAGGGAATATACTTCTAACTCTATTGTTTTTAAGAAGAACACTTTATGTTAAATTGCTAAGAATGCTTAAATGTACATGTCTTTTATCTTAAGGTGCTTTATTCATACCCTGTTTTTGACCAAATAGTGGATTGATTCCATTAATTTTCTAAATAAACTAATAAATGAACAACAAATCACTGCTCTTTTAGAGTCTTCTGACTTCCTTGTATATATCTTCTTCTTTGGTCTGTATCCGCTTCCTTCTATTGATAATGTGCTTCAATGAAAAGATTCTCAATTATCATTCCCCTTGATCCTGAGATTGATTTTCACCTGTTGATACATTAGTAATTATCAGCTCTTTCCCTTATCTCAGAGTTTCATAAGCAGATTGCTACCCTCAAGCTGCCTGATCTATCCCTCTCCCAGAACCCATAAGTTGAAATCTGGACACAAATGTTCTCAATTTACAAAAGAGTAGGGATCAGAAATAAAACCCCTTGCCTTCGAGTCAATTCCAAATCATAGTGACCCTACTCGACAGAGTAGAATTACCCCATAGGGTTTCCAAGGAGTGCCTGGTGGATTTGAACTGCCAACTTTTTGGTTAGCAGCCAAGCTCTTAACCACTGTACCACCAGGGCATCCAGGATTAGAAATAAAACCAAATCCAGTGCCTTTGAGTCAATGCCAACTCACAGTGACCCTATAAGACAGAGTAGGACTGCCCCCTATAGTTTCCAAGGAGTGCATGGTGGATTTGAACTGCTGACCTTTCTGTTGGCAACAGTAGCTCTTAACCACTAGACCACCAGGATAAAAAAAATAGTAGTTTTTAATTCTTTACCTTCCCAAAATGCTTCAGTTAAAATTTCTCCACCATACACTTATCTTCATTCTTTATTTCTGTGCATCTTGTGAACCAGATGTTTTATCTCTGAGACAACACAGCAGAAACAAAGAATCTAAGTGATAAGGAAGGGAGTAGCCATGCCTGAAGGCGAAAAGGACAAAGAGGGAAGGAATGGAGTCAGAGGCAGGGGAAGAGCTTCTGCTTTGTTCCTGTGGTCCAATGTCTGGAAACTGGCTCATGCTCTAGTTTTCTCTTGCCTCATTTGAGAACAAAATTACTAGAATTACTAACTCTTTTCCTGACAAGCTGGCTTCCACCTTACTCAGTAACATTAAAGTCTCTCCCTCCTCCTCCAAATTCTGACTGGATCAGAATAACTTCCATATCCACCTCCTTAAATTTGCAAATACTGGTGTGCAGCCAAATGTATTTCCTATATTCCTATCCTGGCTTGGATTCTGATTACCAGCTCCCTCCCTCAAAAGCATAAATTCGGCCTCAGTCCCCTAGAGTTCCTGCTGGCGTGTGTATAGAATGACTCTCCACCCCACTCCTACCCTCTAACCCCTGCTTGGGTTGTATCTCTTCACTTCCAGGCTGGTGTGAGACAAGACTCACCAAGTAAATAAAAACAGTAACAGAATATAAATACCTTTGCTTTAAACAAATAACCCTCCTTTTTCAAAATCTAAGAATGATGGTTTATCAACAACCAGAAACTTTATTTTTTTTCATTCATCTAACAAACAATTTTGAGTACCTATTTTGTATACATGGAAACCCTAGTGGCATAGTGGTTAAGAGCTACTGCTGCTAACCAAAGGTCAGCAGTTTGAATCCACCACATGCTCCTTAGAAACTCTATGAGGTAGTTCTACTCTGTGCTATAGGGTCACTATGAGTAAGAATCAACTTGATGGCAACAGGTCTGGTTTTGGTTTATTATGTATAAAAGGAGCCCTGATGGAGAAATTGTTAAGTGCTGGGTTGGCCAGCACTTCAAATCCTCCCCGCGCCTTCATGGGAGAGAAGACCTAGCAATCTGCTCCTGTAATGATTACATTCTAGAAAATGCTCTGGGACAGCTCTGTCTCATCATGTGGTATCAAATGGGTCAGAATTTACTCAATGGTACCTAACATCAAAAATTATGCATAAAACATTAAAGATTAGAAATACAAAGGTTAATAAGCAATGACTCTGCCAATATAGAAAATGTTTTCATATTCACATGCGTATCTAAACTTATACATAAATATTTGCAATTCTGTGCGGTAAATTCTTTAAAAACAGACTATATGCTCTAGATACACTGGTTTTCACAAGAGAAAACCAGCTCACTGTAAAGTGGAAAGGGGTAAAAAAGCAAGAGAATGGCTAAGATACAATGTGGGGACAGCCGACATTGGAGAATTTAATCAATTAGTAATATTTAAACATAAAGGAATGGATTGAGCACATTTTAGTGGGTTTAAATAGCAATGGGTATTGAAAGAATAGGCAACCAGCTAACAGTTTCTTAAACGATTAGTTCATAAAAACAAGAAAAGCAATTTTCTTAGAAAAATGAACTCACCATTTACATTATTACTTTGGAGTGGATACTGTGGTGTGCCACTGGAATTCCCTTCAAAATTGATCTATTCATTCCCCTAGTTGCCAGAAGCGATGAGTGATGGCTGATTCTTCTAGTGTTGGCCTTTGCCAAAGAGCTAGCTCATCCAAGGCTGTGGCTTTCTCCTCAGGAGTAGGCTACAAAACCCTGGCCTCATTGCCTCAAATCAGGACATCTCTGAAGGTTACCTCAGCTTCAGTCCTCACTATGGAATTGGCTGAAGCTTTAGTAGCAATTGCATAATATTTAACTACTCCTTCTGTCCAAAGAGAAAGTCTAGGGCAATTCAGTCAGTTGAGCCTGACCTGGATGCCTTCAACAACAATGGTGCTTCCTTACATACACAAAAGATACTCATGACTAACCTAAAAATGCAAGTTACCATAATTTTTGGAGGAAACAAGTTAACGTATGGCTTCCATTCAAGGAATACAATCCTGATGGCATGTAAGATGACTTTGGAATGAAAGGATTGTTTACAATTGTTGGGACCCCCCCCTCCCAAATTAGACCATTCCATTTCATTTCATGGGGCAGACAGATGTCACCACGCTGTTGGCATAAACAAATATAACAAACTGGAAAGACTCCCCTCAGTCAGTCCCTCAAAAAAAAAAAAAAAAACCTAAAATCTACCAATTGACTGAGTGGCCAAGATGCAGGCACTGTCAACCTATACCCACAAGTCCTGTCTCGGAGTCTCAACACAAGTTTTTAGACTGTGTTGTAGCTCTTATAATATTCCCACTCCTAAAAGACGAAACCATTTTATTTCTAAAATAATAGTATGCAGAAATTATCAAACAATATCATTAATATCACCTGCAAGAAAAATTTTGCTGAAGATCATTCAAAAGCAGCTGCAGCAGCATATCGACAGGGGACTGGCAGAGGTGCAAGCTGGATTTAGAAGAGGACGTGGAACTAGGGATATCATTGCTAGTGTCAGATGCATCCTGGATGAAAACAGAGGCTACCAGAAAGATGTTTACTTGTGTTTTATTGACCATGCTAAGACATTCAACTGTGTGGATCATAATAAACTATGGATAACATTGTGAAGAATGGGAACTCCAGAAGACTTAAGTGTGCTCATAAGGAATTTGTACATGGATCAAGAGGCAGTTGTTAGAACAGAACAAGGGGATAGTGCATGGTTTAAAGTCTGGAAAGGTGTGTGGCAGGATTGTATTCTTTCACCATACCTATTCAAGCTTTATGCTGAGCAAATAATCTGAGAAGCTGGACTATATTAACAAGAATATGGCATCAGGACTGAACAAAGACTCATTAGCAACCTTCATTGTGCAGATGACACAAACTTGCTTGCTGAAAGTGAAGAAGACTTAAAGCACTTACTGATGAAGATCAGAAACCACAGCCTTCATTCAGTATGGACTACACCTCAACATAAAGAAAACAAAAATCCTCACAACTGGACCAACAAGCAACATCATGATAAATGCAGAGAAGACTGAGGTTGTCAAAGATTTCATTTTACTTGAACCCACAATCAACACCTATGGAAGCAGCAGTCAAGAAATCAAAAGATGCATTGCATTGGGCAAAACTGCTGCAAAAGTGTTGAAAAGCAAAGATGTCACCTTGAGGACTAACGTCCGCCTGACCGAAGCCATGGTGTTTTCAATCATCTCATATGCATGCAAAAGCTGGAAAATGAATAAGGAAGACTGAAGAATTGATGCTTTTGAACTGTGAGGTTGGTGAAGAATATTGAATATACCATAGACTGCCAAAAGAAAGAACACATCTGTCTTTGAAGAAGTACAACCAGAATGTTCCTTAGAAGCAAGGAGAGCGAGACTGCATCTCACGTACTTTGGATGTGTTATCAGGATGGATCCATCTGTGGAGAAGGACATTATCCTTGGTAAAGTGCAGGGTCATCAAAAAAGAAGAAGGTCCTCAAAGAGATGGAGTGACACAGTGGCCGCACAATGGGCTCAAGCATAGGAACAATTGTGAAGATGGCTCACGACCTGGGAGTATTTTGTTCTGTTGTGCATAGTGTCACTATTAGTTGGAACCAACTCAGCATCACCTAACAACTTGTAGTACTTGTACTTAAGTACTTAAATATAACTGAAGTGCTAAAAATACTTTTTTAAAATGATTTAGCCACATGCAGTATAAATTGCAATAACCTACCAAAAAAGGTCATGTTTTAAAATTAACATACTTATTTTTCTACATGTATTATGGAGCAATTAAAATGATGATGAGCAATATTAGAAACTCTGATTTAATTGAGGGATGTTTGGCTGATTACAGTGTATTCACTTTTTTAATGAATTTTAATTAGTATTAGCTTCCTGTCAAAATCAGTAATTAAGAAAGTTGTCAAAGTCAATCCTATTATATATCTTGATAATGAAATTATTTAAACATCATACATGAATGTTCTATTAGCCTGAGGAGTATAATTGCTGTTAACATTGTTAATAGGGCTTAATAAATGTATCATATCAGCTGCATTATCTACCTAAATACCTGTACACAGATGCTTGTGATTAAAAATTTTATGAGGTTTGAAAAGTTTACTACAATATCGAGATTATTTTACAAATAATACTTAACTTTCTTGAGTTGGTACATTTGGCATATATGGACAAATGTAGTCCCTTATTATTTTCCTCAAAAACGAGCTAAAAATGTTGTCCCTGTCTGCAAAAATAAACCACGCTTATCTAAAGTGTTCAATTTGATGGCTTTTGGTATATATATCTATGAAACCATTCTCCATTATCAAACCTACCCATTATCCTGAAAGTTTCCATCTGCCTACTTAATTCCTCTTTCCATCCCTTCCTCACTCATCCCCTGTTCCTAAGCAACCACTTATTTCTTTTTTTGTAACTATAAATTTGTTCATATTTTCTAGAATTTTGGCGAATGGACTCATAGAGTAGGATTATTTTCTGTTTTTTTTTCCACTCATCATAACTAGTTTGAGATTCATCCATGTGGTTGCATGAACCATTCATCTTTTTTTTTTTTTAACTGCTGAATATTATTATATTAAGAAGCTCTGGTGGTGCAGTGGTTAAGAGCTGGGCAGATAACTGAAAGATCAGTTGTTCAAACTTACCAGCTGTTGCTCCATGGGAGAAGGATGCGGCACTCTGCTCCCATAAAGATTACACCCTTGGAAACTCTAAGTGGCAGATCTACTCTGTTCTGTAGGGTCGCTATGAGTAAGAATCAAATTGATGAAAAATTTTTTGGCTTGTTTATTATTATTATAGCATGATTTTTGACCCATTCATCTTTTGTTGGGCAATTGTATTTTCAGGTTTTAGCTATTACAGATAAATTTCCTGTGAATATTCATTTGCAAGTCTTTGTATAGAGACATGTTTTTATTTATCTTGAATAAATAACTAGAAGTCAAACAAACACCTGTATTATATGCTACACTTATATTTAACAATTTCAAATTATTTTAAGAAACTCTCAGTATCATCTCTAAAGTGATCATACCATTTCACAATTCCATAGTAGGGTGTGAGAGTTCTAGTTCTTATGCATTCTTGCAATTCGTATGGTGAATATTTTTATTGTCTTGTTTTTAGTTTTTTACCTTTTTTTTTTTTTAATTTTAACTGTTCTAATACGTACATGTAGAATTTCTGAGTGGTGTAAACGATTAATGCCCTTGGCCACCAACCTTAAGGTTGAAGGTTCAAATTGATCCAGAGGCCCCTAGGAGGAAGTCTTCGGGATCTACTTCTGAAAAATCAGCCACTGAAAACCCTGTGGAACACAGTTCTAACCTGACATCCATGGGGTATTCACGAGTTGGAATTGACTTAAAGATAACAGGTAAATATGTACATGGTGGTATTACATTGCAATTTTAACTTGTGTTTCCCTGTTGTTGTTGTTGGTAGGTGCCGTTGAGTCAGTTGTGACTCATAGAGACCCTATGCACAACAGAACGAAACACTACCCGGTCCTGAGCCATCCTTACAATCATTGTTAAATGCTTGAGCTCATTGTTGCAGCCACTGTGTCAATCCACCTCTTTGAGGGTCTTCCTACTTTCCACTCACCCTGTACTCTGCCAAGCATGATATTCTTCTCCAGGGACTGATCCATCCTGACAACTTGTCCAAAGTATGTAAGATGCAGTCTCGCCAACATTGCCTCTGAGGCGCATTCTGGCTGTACTTCTAAGACAGATTTGTTCATTCTGGCAGTCGATGGTATATTCAATATTCTTCGCCAACACCACAATTCAAAGGCATCAACTCTTCTTTGGTGTTCCTTATTCATTGTCCAGCTTTCACATGCATGCGATGCGATTGAAAATACCATGGTTGGTTCAGGCACACCTTAGTCTTCAGGGTGACATCTTTGCTCTTCAACACTTTAGGGAGGTCTTTTGCAGCAGATTTACCCAATACAATGTGTCTTTTGATTTCTTGACTGCTGCTTCCATGGCTGTTGATTGTGGATCCAAGTAAAATGAAATCCTTGACAACTTCAATCTTTTCTCCATTTATCATGATGTTGCTCATTGGTCCAATTGTGAGGACTTTTGTTTTCTTTATGTTGAGGTGCAATCCATACTGAAGGCTGTTGTCTTTGATCTAATAATAATAATAATAATAATAATAATAAGTGCTTCAAGTCCTCTTCACTTTCAGCAAGCAAGGTTGTGTCATCTGCATAACACAGGTTGTTAATGAGTCTTCCTTCAATCCTGATGCCCCATTAATCTTCATATAGTCCAGCTTCTCAAATTATTTGCTCAGCATACGGATTAAATAGGTATGGTGAAGGAATACAACCCTGACACACACCTTCCCTGGCTTTAAACCAATCAGTATCCCCTTGTTCTTTCCGAACAACTGCCTCCTGATCTATGTAAAGGTTCCTCATGAGCACAATTAAGTTTTCTGGAATTCCCATTCTTTGCAATTTTATCCATAATTTGTTTTCCCATTGTGTTTCCCTACTAAATAATTATTTTGTGCTTATTTGCCATATCTTCTTTGGTGAAGTGTCTGTTCAAATTTTTTTGCCCACTTTTATTTGTTTTTTTTTTTTTGCTTTGTTATTATCAATTTTTTTTTAGAGTCTTTTATTTTGGATAAAAGTGTTTTATAAGGAATATGATTTGCAGCCCTCATGTGTCTGTCAGCTTGTCTTACTGTGGGGGCTTGTGTGTTGCTGTGATACTGGAACCTAGGCCACCGGTATTCAGATACTAGAAGGGTCACCCATGGCAGACAGGTTTCAGCTGAGCTTCCAGACTAAGACAGACTAGAAAGAAGTATCTGGCAGTCTACTTCTGAAAAGAATTAGCCAGGGAAAGCCTTATGAATAGCATCAGAACATTGTCTGATATAGTGCTGGAAGATGAGCCCTCCAAGTTGGAAGACACTCAAAAGATGACTGAGGAAGATCTGCCTCCTCAGAGTAGAGTCGACCTTAATGACTTGGATGGAGTAAAGTTTTCGGGACCTTCATTTGCTGATGTGGCATGACTCAAAATGAGAAGAAACAGCTGCAAATAGCCATCAATAATTGGAACATTCAAAGTATGAATCTAGGAAAACTGGAAATAGTCAAAAATGAAATGGAACACATAAATGTCAATATCCAAGACATTCGTGAGCTGGAATAGACTGTTATTGGCCGTTTGAATCAGACAATCATATAGTCTGCTATGCCAGTAATGACAAATTAAAGAGGAATGGTGTTGCATTCATCGCCAAAAAGAACATTTCAAGATCTATCCTAAAGTACGATGCTGTCAGTGATAGGATAATATCCATACACCTACAAGGAAGACCAGTTGCAATGACTATTATTCAAATTTACACACCAACCACTAAGGCCAAAGGTGAAGAAATGGAAGATTTTTACCAACTTCTGCAGTTTGAAATTGATTGACCATGAAATCAGGATGCATTGATAATTACTGGTGATTAAAATGTGAAAGTTGGAAACTAAGAAGAAGGATTGGTAGTTCGAAAATATGTTCCTGGTGATAGAAACAATGCCGGAGATTGAATGAACGAATTTTGCAAGGCCGATGATTTCTTCATCTCGAATATCTTTTTTCACTGACATAAATGGTGACTATACGGACCTCGCCAGATGAAACACACAGGAATCAAATCGACTACATCTGTGAAAAGAGACAATGGAAAAGCTCAATAGCATCAGTCAGAACAAGGCCAGGGGCTGACTGTGGAACAGACCATCAATTGCTCATATGCAAGTTCAAGTTGAAACTGAAGATAATAAGAGCAAGTCCTCAAGAGCCAAAATAGGACCTTGAGTATATCCCATCTGAATTTAGAGATCATCTAAAGAATAGATTTGACGTGTTGAACACAAATGACCACAGACCAGATGAGTTGTAGAAAAACATCAAGGAGATAAAGAAATTAAGAGGTCGTTGAAAAGACAGGAAAGAAAGAAGAGACCACCATGGGTGTCAGAAGAGACTCTGAAACTTGCTTTAGAACACTGAGCGGATAAAGCAAAAGGAAGAAATGATGAAGTAAAAAAAAACTGAACAGAAGATTTCGAAGGGTAGCTAGAGAAGACAAAGTAAGTATTATAATGACATATGCAAAGAGCTAGAGATGGAAAATCAAAAGGGAAGAACACACTCAGCATTTCTTAAGCTGAAAAAACTGGAGGAAAAATTCAAGACTCGAGCTGCAATAGTGAAAGATTCTATCAGGAAAATACTAAATGACGCAGGAAGCATCAAAAGAAGATGGAAGGAATACACAGAGTCATTATACAAAAAAGAATTAGTCGACATTCAACCATTTCAAGAGGCTGGACATGATTAGGAACTGAAGGTACTGAAGGAAGAAGTCCAAGCTGCACTGGCGAAAAACAAGGCTCCAGGAATTGATGGAATATCAACTGAGATGTTTCAACAAACGAATGCAGCGCTGGAGATGCTCACTTGTCTATGCCAAGAAATATGGAAGACAGCTTCCTGGGCAACCAACTGGCAGAGATATATATTTATGCCTATTCCCAAGAATGGTGATCCAACCAAATGTGAAAATTATAGAACAATATCATTAATATCACACACAAGCAAAATTTTGCTGAAGATCATTCAAAAGCAGCTGCAGCAGTATATCAACAGGAAACTGCCAGAAATTCAGGCTGGATTCAGAAAAGGGTATGGAACCAGGGATTTCACTGCTGATGTCAGATGGATCCTGGCTGAAACAGAGAATACCAGAAGGATGTTTGCCTGTGTTTTACTGACCATGCAAAGGCATTCGACTGTGTGGATCATAACAAATTATGGATAACAATGTGAAGAATGGAAATTCCAGAACACTTAATCATGCTCATGAGGAACCTGTAGATACATCAAGAGGAAGTTGTTTGGACAGAACAAGTGGATACTGAGTGGTTTCAAGTCAGGATAGATGTGCATCAAGGTTGTAGCCTTTCACCATACCTATTCAATCTGTATGCTGAACGAATAATCCAAGAAGCTGAGCTATCTGAAGAAAAACAGGGCATCAGGATTGGAGGAAAACTCATTAACAACCCGTGTTATACAGATGACACAACCTTGCTTGCTGAAAATGAGGAGGACTTGAAGCACTTACTGATGATAATCAAAGACTACAGCCTTCAGTATGGATTGCACCTCAACATAAAGAAAACAAAAATCTTCACAACTGGACCAATAAGCAACATCATGATAAGCGGAGAAAAGACTGAAATTGTCAAGGATTTTCTTTTAATTGGATCCACAATCAACAGCCGTGGAAGCAGCAGTTAAGAAATCAAAAGATGCATTGCACTGGGCAAAGCTGCTGCAAAGGACCTCTTTAAAGTGTTGAAAAGCAAAAATGTTACCTTGAAGACTAAGGTGCGCCTGACCCAAGCCATGGTGTTTTCAGTTGCCTCCTAGGCATGTGAAAGCTGGACGATGAATAAGGAACACCAAAGAAGTATTGATGTCTTTAAATTGTGGTGTTGGCGAAGAATATTGAATATACTATGGGCTGCCAAAAGAATGAACAAATCTATCTCGGAAGAAGCACAACCAGAAGGCTCCTTAGAAGCAAGGATGGTGAGACTTTGTCTCACATAACTTTGGACATGTTATCAGAAGGGATCAGTCCCTGGAGAAAGACATTATGCCTGGTAAAGTACAGGGACAGCAGAAAAGAGGAAGACCCTCAACGAGATGGACTGACATATTGGCTACAACAATGGGCTCAAGCATAACAATTGTAAGGATGGCCCAGGACCAGGCTGTGTTTTGTTCTGTTGTGCACAGGGTCTTCATGAGTTGGAATCAACTCGATGGCACCTAACAACACTACCAATGATTTGCAAACATTTTCTTTTAGTTTTAATTTATATTTTCATTCTCTTACCAGTATATTTTAAAATGTAGATATTTTTAATTTTGATGAATTTGAACTTATCAAAATCCTTTTATGAATTATGCTTTGGACGATCCAAGGATACAAAAATTTTCTCTGATGTATTATTTTAGAAGTTTTAGAATTTTAGGTTTATACTCAAGTTGATGATACAGTTTTGCTTATGACATCTACCCCTCACTTTCCAACTATCTCATTATTCAACGTTTTGCATTTACGACAATAGTAAAAAATCTACTATACAACATTTTCGGCATTAACAATGTATATCTTGTGATAACAAACACCGAGTTGTGAGCCAACAGTGCCTCTGGCTGTGATGGTACATATAGGGCCCACTTAAGTTTTGACTTCTTGGATTTCTTGGGCTGCTATTGACCCATTTATAGCATGCACTGCCATCTGATCTCTGGAAAAAGCAAGTCCCACTTTCATATAATGCCGAATTTGGAATAATGCCATGGTTTTTGGAACTTAATTACATCGATAAATGAGGAGTGTGTGTGTGTATGTGTATATATGTGTACATATATAGATGTACATATGTATATATATATATATATAAACCAGTCTAAGGGATGATTTTGAATTTGTTTTTTTGTTGTGTGTATGTGCTCATATGTGTCTGCGTATAGATATTCCATTGTTTCAGCACCATTTGTTTTAAAAGACTATCCTTTGCAACTTTGCTAAAAACATCAAAAATCATATAGCTTCTGATATATATTTATGAACTCTCTCTCTCTCTGTTCTGGTCCATTAATCTATTTGTCTATCTTTATGTCAACACTGCATTGTCATGAGTTATGGAGTTTTATAATAAGCCTTAAAATCTGATATGTGAGTCCTTCGATTTTGTTCTTTGTTTTCAAAGATGTTCTGCCTATACTGGTTTCTCTGAATTTCCCAATAAAATTTAATATCAACTTATATTTCATGAGTTCCCAGAGTGGTGCAAATAATTTTCACTCAGCTATTAACTGAAAGATTAGTGGTTCGAAAGCCAATCAACAGGGCTTTGAAAGAAAGGCCTGGTGATCTACTTCTCTAACGTCACAACCGTAGAAAAGCCTATGGAGTACAGTTCTACTCTTTAACACGTGGGGCCGCCATGAGTTGAAATCTACTCAATGGTAATGGGTTTGGATACTGTTCTCATATTTTATATTATTGTAAATGATATTGTTTAAATTGTAATTTGAAAATGCTTATTGTCAGTGTATAGAAATAAGATTGATTTTTTTTGCGTGTATCAGGCAACCTTGCCTATGTCACTTATTACATAAATAGTAATGTCATGTTCAAATTACAATAATTTTAATCCTTGCTTTCTATTCAAAACCAAAATAAATAAATAAACTCGTTGCCGTTGAGTTGATTCCGACTCATAGCAACTACAGGACAGATTAGAATTGCTCCATAGGGTTTCCCAGAAGCAGAAGGTAAATTTGAACTGCCAACCTTTTGGTTAGCACTGTACCACCAGGGTTCCACTTTCATTCAGAATTTTATTTTTTAATTTACTTAATTACTTGTTATATTGGCTATCACTTCCAGGATCATTTTGTTTTGTTTGTATCTTGTTTTAATTCTTTGTTGCTGTTGTTGCTGATAATATGCACAGCACAATATACACAAATTTAATGGTTTCCACATGTACAATTCAGTGACATTGATTATGTTCTTCAAGCTGTGCAACCATTCTCACCCTCTTTTTCTGAGTTGTTCTTTCTTCATTGTTATGAACCAAACTGTGTCCCCCCAAAATATATGACAACTTGGCTAGACCGTGATTCCCAGTATTGTGTGGTTGTCCTCCAATTTGTAATCTGATGTAATTACCCTATGTGCTGTAAATACTAACCTCTATGATGTTAATGAGGCAGGGCACAATATACAGGATTAGGTTGTATCTTGAGTCAATGTCTTTTGAAATATAAAACAGAGAGGTGAACAGAGAGGAGAAGGACTTCCTACCACCAAGAAAGAAGAGCCAGAAGTGGAGTGTGCCTTTGGACCTGAGGTTCCTGCTCTGGGAAACTCTTAGACCCACGGGAAGATTGGTGACAAGGACCTTTCCTCAGAACTGAGAGAAAGTATTTCCCTGGTTCTGGCACCCTGAATTTGGACTTCTAGACTCCTAAACTGTGAGAGAATAACTTTCTGTTTGTTAAAGTCATCCACTTGTGATATTTCTGTTATAGCAGCACTAAATATCTAAGATACCCATTAATATAAATTTACTGCCCCCTAAGGTTTCTCTCTAATCTTTCAAGCTCTGTTGTCAGTTTGATCCCATATAAATAGATGTTAAAAGTGCACAATGCCCAAGGCAGACATTCTTTACTAGTCAATCTAAACTGTTGTCCAGTTTTAAGAAGACTTCAGGGGATAAATTTAGTTTAAGATTTAAAGATTATCTCAAGGCAATAGTTTCAGGGGTTGAACCAGAAAATCTGGATTCTATGAGAATTTGAAATCCTGTTCTATGTTTTGCCTTTTTTGATCAGGGTTCTTCTACAGAAACCTTGATCAAAATGTTCAGTAATGGTATCAGGGCACCATCTAGTACTGATCTCATGGCAGAAGAGATAGTTGTTTATGGAGGAAATTAGCCACACATCCATTTCCTCCTTCTATTCCTGACTCTCATTCTTCCTCTGTTGCTTCAGACAAATATAGATCAGTTGTAACGACTTGGATGGCCACTTGCAAGCTTTTAAGGAGGTAGAGCAGAAAATAAGCATGTCATTAGACCAATTAACTGGGATGTCGCATGAAATCATGATCCTAAACCTCCAAACCAAGGAACCAAATCCCATGAGGTGTTTTGTTGCACGTAAGTAACCTAAGCAGCAACGATTTTTCTTTTTTTGTGGTATAAATATATCACACAACTTTTTTCAGTTCAACTTTCTACAGGTGTACAACTCATTGGCAGCAATTAAAATAATCAGCTGTCCGTCCTACCCTTAATCAATGCAATTTTTCCATCACAGCAAACCCAAACTCAGTACTCCATAAGTCACCCTTTCTTCCTCCCTCCCACCCCTGTTAACCACTAATAAACTTTGGTCTGTATACAATTGCCTTTTCCTGTCTTTTTATATAAGTGAGGTCATACAGTATTTGCCTTTTGTGATTGACTTTTTTCACTCAGTATAAGGTCTCCAAGATCCATCAGCATCGTAGCATGTATCAAGACTTCTCTTACTGGCTGAGTAGTACTTTGGAATAGAAGTGATGAGAAAGGGCATCCTTCCTTTTTCCTAATAATGGAGGAAAGCATTTAGCCTTTAGCATTACATATGTCATTCATAGTAGGTTTTTTTTGTAGTTACCCTTTTTCAAGTTGAGGAAATTTCCTTGTATTTCTAGTTGCTGAGAGTTTTTAATCAGGAGTTATTGTTGGATTTCTCCAATATTGTTGAATTCTGTCATAAAATCGTTAACTATATTTCCATATTACTATTTTAACATCTGTAGAACCTGTGGTGACAAACTTTCTCATTCCTAGTATTAGTAATTTGCGTCTTCTTTCTTTTTCTCCTAATCAGTCTGGCTGATTAGAACTAACTTTTGGGTACTGTTATTTTCTCTATTTATTTTCTGTTGTTTATTTCATTTATTTCCATTCTGATTTTATTATTTCATTTTTTCTCCTTTCTTTAGATTTCATTTCCTCTTCCATTCCAATTTCTTAAAGTGAAGGCTGAGGTCCTTCATTTAAGACTTTATTCTTTTCTTATATGTATGTTTTAGTGTTATAAACTGCCTCCTAAGTATCATTTTAGTGGCATCCTACAAGTTTGGGTATTTAGTGTTTTCATTTTTGTTCAGTTAAAAATGATTTCTAACTTAGTTTTAATTTCTTCTTTAAAGCCTAAACTATTTAGAAATGTGTTATTTAGAGTCACATATTTGAAGGTTTGCAAGATATGTCTTTCTAATTGATTTTCAATTTGATTCCGTTATGTTCAGAGAATGTACTTTATATGACTTAAACCTTTTAAAATTTATCTAACATGTTTCAGTGTCCAAAATATGATCAACCTTGGTGAACATTCCAGATACCTTTGAAAAGGCTATTGTATTCTGTGTTTGTTAGATGCGATGCCTATAAATTTTATTTAGTTCAATGCTGCTTAAAATCTTACTGATTTTCTGTGTGCTTGATCTCAAATACAGACAGAGCAGTATTGAAATATTCAATTATATTCAACTATAATTGTGAATTTGCCTATTTTTCCTTGCAGGCCTATCATTGTTTGCTTCATTTATTTTGAATCACTGCATAGTACTGTAATAGTGCATAACAGCTAGGATTGCTATGATCATTTCTGAATTGACCACTTTGTCATTAGGAAGTAAATTTTATATATCTGTTAATATCATTTGCTCTGAAATCTACTTTATCTGATACTAAAATAGCCACCTCAAGTTGCATTGCTCTAAATCCCCCTGTGCTCCACCTATTCATTCCTACTACGCTACCACCATAACCTGTAGAAACCACCCATATATATTTTTACTGGAAACCCTGGTGGCATAGTGGTTAAAAGCTACATCTGCTAACCAAAAAGTTGGCAGTTCGAATCCACCAGGCACTTCTTGGAAACTCTATGGGGGCAGTTCTACTCTGTCCTATAGGATTGCTGTGAGTCAAAATCGACTCAACGGCAATGGGTTTGGTTTTTTTGGTATACTATAGTAGTTAACAGCTAGGCTGCTAACCAAAAGGTTGGCAGTTCAGATCTTCCAGTTGCTCCTTGGAAACTCTATGGGGCAGTTCTACTCTGTCCTATAGGGTCACATATGTCGTCCAGAATTGACTAAATGACAATGGGTTTGGTTTTGGTTGTCTTATAGTATAGTTAAGATGCTCTAGTTCCGTGGTGGTTAAGTTCTTGGCTATTAACTGAAAGATTAGTGGTTCAAACCCACCAGACACTCTACAGGAGAAAAATGAGATATTCTGCTTCTGTAAAGATTACAGCTTTCGAAAATCTATGAGGCAGTTCTATTCTGTTCTTTGTGGTCACTATGAGTTGGAATCAACTCAAAGGCACTGGGCTGGTATAGTTAGGAGCCCTGGTGGTGCAATGGTTAAGTGCTTGAATACTAGCTGAAAGGCTGGCAGTTTGAACCACCTAGCTGCTCTGCAGGAAGAAGACCTAGTGATAGCTCTCATAAAGATTACAGTCTAGAAAACCTTATGCGGCAGTTCTACTGTGTCACATGGGGTCACTATGAGTCAGAATCGACCCAGTTGCACATAATATAGTTGGAATCACGCAGTATGTAGCCTCTTCTGGCTGGTATCTTTTATTAGTAATATGAATTTAGTATTTTTCCATGTGTTTTCTTGATAGCTCATTTCTTTTTATTGCTGAACAATATTTTATTGTATAGTTGTACAAGAATAAATGGAGCTGCTATAAACATCTGTGTGCAGGTTTTTTGTGGACATATATCTTCAACTCATTTAGATAGGTGTCTATGAGTGAGATTGCTGAATTATGTGGTAAGCCTTAGCTATGTAAGAAACTGCCAAACTGTCTTCAAAAGTGGTTGTATGAATAGGTAAATGGGACCTCATAAAAATTAAATATTTTTGTTCATCAAAGGGCTTTAGCAACAAAATGAAAAGACAACCTGCAGAATGAGAGGAAAATTTTAGGAACTGTATATCCAGTAAGGGTTTAATACCCCAAATATATAAAAACTTCTACAACTTAACAAAAAGACAAACAACCCAATCAAAAACTGGGAAAGGACTTGAATAGACATTTCACCAAAGTTGTTGTTGTTGTTGTTAGGTGACGCCAAGTCTGTTCCAACTCAGAGTGACCCCATATAGAACAGAACAAAATCCCTGCACAGTCCTGTGCCATCCTCAAAATTGTTGCTATGTTTGAGCCCAATGTTGCACCCACGGTATTAATCTATGTCGTTGAGGGTCTTCCTCTTTTAAACATGTCCAAAGAACATGAGACGAAGTCTCGCCATCCTTTTCGAAGACATGCTTGTTTGTTCTTCTGGCAGTCCATGGTATGTTGAATATTCTTAGCCTACTCCATAATTCAAAGGCATCAAAGAGGATATTTAAATGGCAAACAAGCACATGAAAATATGCACAGTTGTTAGTCATTAGGGAGATGCAAATCAAAACCACAATGAGATACTATTTCATCTCCTTTAGAATATCAACGATTAAAAAAACAAACTGAAACCAATAGGTTTTGTGGAGATTATAGAGAAACTAGAAACCTCATTCATTGCTGGTGGGAATGTAAAATGATATAACTGCTGTGGAAAACAGTTCCCCAAAAACTTGAACATAGAACTACCATATGACCCAGTATCCCAATCATATACCAAGAAGTGAAAGAAAGAATGCAAACACAAATCTGTACACCAGTATTCTTGCAGCACTTTTTACAGTAGCTGAAAGGTAGAAACAACAGAAACGTTCATCAACAGATAAATGGATAAACAAAATGTGGTATATACAGACAGCCATAAAATGCATGTAGGAATCTTTGAATTGGTGGATGCTTCGTTATGTATATTTTCACCACAATTAAAAAAAAAAAAGTGGTTGTACAATTTTGCATTCTTACCAGCAATGAAGGAGAATTTTGTTTTTCTACATCTTCACTGAGATTTGATATTGACACTTTTTTTTTGCTATTACCCAATGTAACAGATGTGTAGTAAAAAAAAAATGCATCTCATTATTGTTTTAATTTGTAATTTACATATGATATTAAGCATCTTTTCATATGCTTATTTGTTATCTGTACATCTTCTTTGATGAGGTGGCTGCTCAGATCATTTGTCCAGTTTTAGTTGAGTTGTTATAGTCTTAGCGTTGAGTGTTTAAGTGTGCTTTGCATATTTTGGATACAAATCCTTTATTGGACATGTGTTTTAAAATGTTTCTCCCAGTCTGTGGCTTTTCTTTTCATTCTTTTCATAGTACTTTTCCAGAGAAGAAGTTTTTAATTTTAATGAAATCCAACTTTTTTTTTTTTTTAATTTCATGGATCATGCTTTTGGTATATCTAAAAACTCATCACCAGACCCAAAGTCAACTAGACTTCCTCCTGAATAATCTTCTAGAATTTTTATAGTTTTGAATTTTGGTTATTAATTTGACTTATTTTAAAGGGATATCTTGCTGTTTGAGCCCAACACAGAAGTGCTTCTTCCCTTGGTTTACCTTTAATAAAAGCAAGTCACATCAGGAGACATGCCCTGTGAAGGAGAATTAAGCACTGATGCTTGTAGCTCTAGCTATAATAAAACCAGGGCTTGAATATGGCAAGTCACACTTTGGCAAGAGACCACAGACAGGAATTGAAAAAAATGTTTATTTACTGACAGGTATTGGGGGAGGGGAGACATGACCTGCCTGATGGCCACATGTGGAGGTCAGGGATAGAGAGAGAAAGGAAGTTAGGGTTAGAGGGAAACAGAGAGAGAGAACCTGGAACATAGACTTTATTAGGGTTTTGGGTGGAATAAGTAACTAGTGCAGGTCTGACTGCCTAGGGTTTGCTAGGTTAACAAGACAGCCTTGTAGCTGATGCTGGAGTGACTTATGGTGAACACCACATGCTTTTTATGCAGGTCTCAAAGTTGACCAAACTAAAATGGATGATGAAGCAATCAACAAGACAGAGTCCGGACTAATACTCATAACAATTTTACATTGAGGTCTATGATCCATTTTGAGTTGACTTTTGTAAAAAGTATAACGTCAATGTCTAGATTCCTTTTTTTTTTTTTTGCATATGAATGCCCAGTTATTCCAGCATCATTTCTTGAAAAAGACTACTCTGTCAATTAGATTGCCTTTGCTCCCTTGTAAAAGATCATTTAACTGTATCTATGTGGGTCAGTTTCTGGGCTCTCAATTCCACCCTATTGATCTACTTGTATATTGTTATCAATACTGCACAGTCTTAATTATTCCAGCTTTATATTATGTATTGGTTTTGATATTTGGTAGTATCAGTCCTTCAACTTCACTCTTCTCCTTCAGTAGGTCTCAGCTGTAATAAACCTAGGGCTGGGATATGGCAAGTCACAGTTTAAAAAAAGACCACAGACAAGAATTAAAAAAAAAAAAAAAAGTTTATTTACTCATAGGTCTTGGGGGTGCTATTCTTATTGCTTTGGCTATTTTGGCTTTTTTTACCTTTCCATACAAACTTTAGAATAAGCTTATCAATTTCCACAAAATACCGGTTCTGATGTTTTGATTGGGATTGCATTGAATCTATAAATCAAGTAAGGAAGAACTGACATCTTATCAATATTGAGTCTTCTCATGGAATGCCTCTCTGTTTATTTAAACCTTTTTTGATTTCTTTCATCAGAATGTTGTAGCTTCTTCATAGAAGCCTCATACATATTTTGTGAGATTTATATCTAAGTACTTTATTTTTTTGGTGTTAATAAAAAAAAAATTTTTTTTAATATAAATGGTTTAGTGTTTTAAATATCAAATTTCTGTTGTTCATTGCTTATATATAGAAAGTAACTGACTTTTGTATATTAATCTTACATCCCGCAAATTTGCTCAACGTGTTTATTAGTTCTAATTTTTTTTATTGGATTCTTTGGGTTCTCCACATCAATGATCATGTTATCTGTGAACAGAGATAGTTTCATTTCTTCCATTCCATTCTATATACCTTTCATTTGCTCTTTTGTCTAATTGCAGAAGCTAGAACTTCCAGCATGATGTAGAGTAGGACTAATGAGAGGGAATATACTTGCCTTGTTCCCAATCAGGGAGAAAATAGTTTCTCAACATTAAGTATGATGTTAGCCACTGGTGTTTTTTTTAGTTTTTTTTTTTTTAAACAGGTCGAAAGTTCCCCTCTAGTCTTAGTTCCCTTAGAGAGTTTTTTGTTTGTTTTGTTTTTATCATAAATTGGTGTTGGATTTTGTAAAATTTATTTTTCTGCATCTATTGATGTGATCATATGATTTTTCTTCTTTTATCTGTTGATGCGATGGATTACATTAATTGTTTTTTAAATACTGAACCCGCCTTGCATATCTGCAAATAAACATACTGCTTGTGTTGTACAATTCTTTTTCTACATTGGTGAATTCAACTTGCTAGTATTTTGTTGAAGATTCCGCATCTATATTAATATGAGATATTGGTCTGTAATTTTTTGTTTCTTTTAAGGTCTTTGTGTGGTTTTGGTAATATTGGCCTCATAGAATGCGTTAACAAAGTTTTCCGCTGGTTCTATTTTCTGGAAGAGATTATAGAGAATTGTAATTTCTTGCTTCAAGATTTGGTAGGATATACTGGTAAAACCAACTGGGCCTTGAATATCATTTTTGGAATATTATTCATGGTTATTTTTTAATATTAGTTATTGAATACATTTCTTTAATAGATAAATGCCTATTCAGATGATCTATTTCTCCTTGTGTGTTTGGTAGTTTGTCTTTCTAGAAATTAGTCAATTTCACCTAAGTTATCAAATTTGTAGACATAGAGTTGTTCATAATGTTGTTTTGTTATCCTTTTAATGTCCATGGTATCAGTAATGATGGCCTTTCTTTCATTTCTGGTATTATTAATCTGTACCCTCTCTCTTTTTTTCTAGGTTAACCAGGCAAGAGGGTTTATCAATATTATTAATCTATTCTAAGAACCAGGCTTTTGTTTTGTTAATAGTCTCTATTTGTTTCCTGTTTTCAGTTTCATTGATTTCTGCTCTGATTTTTATTATTTCTTTTCTTCGGTTTCCCTTAGGTTTATATTGTTTTTCTTTCTCTAGTTTACTAAAGTGAAAGCTTGGATTATTGATTTTAGATTTTTTTTTCTTTTTTAATGTATATTCAATCTATAACTTTCTTTTTTTAAGTACTGTTTTGGCTGCATCTCAAAATTTTTGATAATTTGTATTTTTGTCATTAATTCTTCAAATATTTATTTCTGCTTCCTTTTTATCTCTTTGCTCTCATTCAAGATCTCCAAATACCTGTATTACAAACTTATTTAAATTGTACCAAAGTTCATCGATGCTATTTGATTTATGTATTTATTTTAGTCTTTTATTTCTTTGTGTTTCATATTTGGATAGCTTCTATTATTTTTATGTCTTCAAGTTTATTAGTCTTTTTTCTTCTACAACATCAAAATAATTGCTGATCCTATTCATTGAATTTTTCATCTCTGACATTGTAGTTTAGCCCCTGTTCAATCTGTTGTTGTTTATATATTTTCCATATCTCTACTTAAGAGGTTCAATAGTTTTTCCTCTGGTTTTCTGAACACATGAAAGGCAGATATCATGACATTTTTTTAAATTGCCTTGTCTGAAAATTCTAACACTGATGTCAATTCTGGGTTAATTCCAAATAGATTTGTTTTTCTCCTCATTAAAAGTAGTATTTCTCTGCTTCTTTTCATCCCTGGGATTATTTTATTGGACATCATGCTTGGTAAAGTAGAGAGTCAGTGAAAAAGAGGAAAACCCTCAATAACATGTATGGACACAGTGGCTAAAACAATGGACTCAAACAGCAATGATTATGAGGATGGCACAGGACTGGGCAGTGTTTCATTCTGTTGTACATAGGATCGCTGTGAGTCGGAAGCAACTCGATGGCACCTAACAACAACAAAGTTACATCAAAACACTATGATCTCATCATGCCTTTTTTTTAGATTTCTTAGAGAAGTCTAGGGCAGCATTTAGTTGAGGGTGAAGTAGTATCCACTTGTAAGCCAAGATATTTCTGTGTACTCTACCCACTGTTCATAACGCACGTGATTTTCCAGGTTGGATGGTAAAAACTGGTCCTATTTTTGGCCTGTGTGAGTACTGGGTACTATTTCCTTCAGCCCATTCAAGTGTTTTTTTCCTGTCCTCAGTTAATATCTTCATATACATGTGTTCATCAATATTACAATAAATACTGAAAAATGACCTTCTGAGTATATATGGAGTTTTCTTTCTGTGTATCCCTCTCCTTTCCAGTTCAAAGCCCTGTGAACTCTAATTGGGCTGATTTCCCTGGTGTCCATCACTTGAACTCAGAGACTCTGCCAAGCCCTGCAGACAATTCTACTCCCTGTGAAATCTCTCAGGGCAGTAAACTGAGGACTCATTCATCACACTTTGTTTCCTGTATTTCAAGGTGCAAGATTCTTTATTGCCTTATGTCTAATAACTTCAAAACCGTTATTTCTTATATTTTGTTTGATTTTTTAAAATCGTTTTAGAAAGGGGATTAAACCTGGTCACTGCTACTCATCTAGACTGGCAGCAGAATTCTTGATGCTTTTTAATAAACACTATTGAAAGCTATAGGGTTGCCATGAGTCAGAATCGACTTGACAGCAATGGGTTTATCGAAAGCTTATTTTTAAGTTTACAGTAAGCTTTGTGTATTTTTAGGTATAGAGAAGAATTAATTTTTTTTTTTTAATATTGTTCAGGTCCTTCTAATAGACAATCTGTATAGTATACGATGATGAACTTGTAACTTGTAATTATTAGCACATGTAGAGAAATCTCTGTGCTATTTTTAATGAACACCAGATGCCAGGAGTTATTGGATACGTATATTTTAGAAACTGGTTTGAAGTTGAACAATGGTAAACATGTCTCCACATAAAAAGGAAGATACACAAAATATAGTCATGAAAATTAATTCTCTAAGATAAGGAAACAGCTTCCTACTTTTAAAACATATTCAGTGAGATATATGTATGTCCAAGACGTGTATGTGAGTACATTCAGTAACTAACACAGCCATGCTAGAGTAAAAAATAAGCATAACATTGCCATAAGCAAACACAACAGTAATATTAAAAATGATACCTCAACAAACTTTAAGTCATATTTTACCTGATTTTTAGAAAAGGGTCAGTAGTGATATCATTCAAGATTTTATTAGAAAACCACAAGAGCAATTTTAACCCCTTTATATATTAAGAAAACAAACATGCAATTATGTGTGGTTTTTCACAGCCAGTAGCATTATCTTAGAAGTTGATTTGTCTCACAGGCCTGAGAATCTTCTTGCCTGCCCATATGGGGCTGGCGAGCAGAAAAGGCAAAACAGACGCAATCACAAAGAGCAGCATGATCCAGGAAGCCGCTTTGTCCTCACAGGCTCAAACTCTCTTGGCCTGCCAAGAAACGTGTTTATATTTCATGAAAGAGGGTTGCCTTTCTTCTCTGTTAAGAAATATGAGAAGCTAATAGCAATGATGTACAGTAAGCAGAGGTTGCATTTGGATGCTGCTAGCGTAAATTCTAAGAAGTCTCATTCTATGTCAGGTCTCTGTTGCTCAGTCACTGTTTTTCTGGCTTTGACTAAGAACCTAGACTATATTCTTACTCTCAGGTGTACAGGATTTCAAAATATTAAATGCTGCCCTTAGATTTCCCCAGCTTTCTTTCCATTTTTCCACTTTGCATAGCTTGAAAATCTAGGAAAGGTCTTGAGTGGGAGTGAGGGTGTAACCACTCCACTCCTCCAAGTGGTTGTCTATTTTCTTAGCACTGTGGTACTATGAGAGGGTTTGTTTTGCCTTTCAGAAGATTTAAACCTAGCTCCCTAGCCTCTTGCACAGACCCCAAGTTTTGTAAATGTCCTATGATCAAATAACCACCCTTACTTTGAGACACGTCAAGTCTCTGGACCAGCCAAAACCAGTTTACTAGCCTCAAAAGTTCCTAAAGTAATCTAAGCCTCATTATAATAGTAAAATCTCTGCCCAGGATGGGATTTATCTGCCATTTTCTATACATACTAAGAAAGAAATGTAATTTGTCTTATTTTGTGTCTGCATGCCATGACGCCCTCTGTAATCCGTGATGTTTGCATGTACTACCCTGTGAGAGGCTGTATAAAAGGCTCTGCCTCCCTTTGCTCAGGGCACAGAATTTGAGGAACTTCTCTGCTCCTTGCTCAAATGCCTGCAATAAACGCTCTTCCTCCTCACCTCCTGTGCTTTTACCGATGAAAAGCTGCACTGAGGAGAACCTCCTTCAGGTAACAGTCAGAATCATCTCGATGGTAACTAATTACGACAACAATAGTTTGTTCTTTCTGTTTGTTTTTACACTGTTTGTATTATCCTCCATACTGTTTTTATTACTATCATGCCATATGTCTTAATGTCTAGGAGAAAGTTTCCTGCCTTAGTCTTTTTTTTTTGCCAAAGGAGATAGCATTTTTGGACTTCCATTCTTCCGTATACAATTTGGAGTTTCTAAAAAAAAATAAAACCTGAGTAAAATGCAGAACTTTAAAACACAAAGTTATTCTATTTAAAGGCAAGAACCATGTCTTTATTTATTCAGAGCATGTTTTATGTCTTTTTTTGAGAATGTTGTAAAATGTTCTCCGTATGACACATATATTTAGGTTAAATTAATACCTACTTATTTTTCATTTTTTTCACTATTGAATAATATTTTATTTATTTATCTCGCTCTAGTTGGTACTGTTCATCTATAAAAATGTTATTGCCTTTGGTATGTTTATCTTGGGGTTGGCAACCTTGCAGTACAAGATAAATTAAGCTCCCTATAGCCTGTCCCTCCCACTGATTACAACTCAAAGCTCAGAAAATAACACAAAGAGTAACAACTGGAGGTCTATGAAAACCTAACAATAGCAGGTGGATCGGGAAGGAAGGTGCCGTCTTAAATAATGACCCAAATGGGGTTGAATTTCAGGTTTATTTTGCTCTCCTTCCTTTCCTAACTTTGACATAAGGTTGGGACCAAGCCCCAGAACTGCACTGTGGGCAGACACAGGAAACACTCTGAAAGAAATCTCCCTGCTTTCTAGATGAAGGCCAGGGAATGTGTGAGGGAAGGAGGGGATAGAACCATAATCCCTCCTTTTTTTCTTTTATTCCCTTTTGTCTCTCCCCTGCTGAGGCCATCAGACAAAGAGAATTAATGTCAAGGCAATGGTGATGTGGACACCTAAGACTGAGAAATCCCAACAGTCTGGTCAGAGGACTCAGGAAATAGGGCCTCTGGGGTCCAAAGACATATAGGCATCGAGTTATTTTTTACTCTCTTTTCTGAGCCACTTGGCCGAGGCAGCCAGTGTCAGGCAGACTGCAACTGCAGAATAGTGCCCAGCCGGACTCATTGCCCTCCAGGTAATTCAGACTCGTGGCAACACTGCAGGACAGAGTAGAACTGCCCCACAGGGTTTCCAAGGCTATAATCTTTAAGGAAGCAGACTGCCACATCTTTCTCCCACAAAGCAGCTGGTAGGTTTGAACCCTGACCTTTTGGTTAGCAGCCAAGCATTCATCCACTGTGTTACCAGGGCTCCTTTGCAAGCAATTGCAAGAAACCCTGCCTTTCTATCCAGAGGCACAAGATCAAAGTAAGAAGATTCCCTCTGCCTTTATACCATCCTTTTACATAAAATAAGGTGCAATCACATACACTTATCTTTTATAGCATGAATATTATTCACAGACAGAATCCAAATTGTTTACATGATTTGGCTCTTGAGATTTAAGTTTTTCTTTTGTATAACATCTTCTTTGTCTTTTTCTATATTTGCTAAACTGAAAATGATAAGGAGTATTTAGGAAATTACTACATTCATAATGTAAATTCATTTATCCAAAATTCATCTATAAAATGGAATCTGATATTTATTTCCTCCTTAGAGGAAATTTCATAAGAATAAAATATAAAGAGTTGAAATTAAACAGTTGACATTTGGTTTTTGTTTCCATTTGTTTATGGCTTATACCAAAACCAAATCCAGTACCATCGAGTCAATTCTGACTCATAGGGCTTACAGAGGGATAAATATTAACAATACTTTGTAGGCAGGCTCTTTTTGGAAATCACTATTTCTCCTAGGTATAATTTTCCTATCATCTACATGAAAACAGTGACCAATGTAATAGTCACTATAAAATTAAATTTGTTATATCGAGTCCTATTTCAAATTCTGTAAAGAAGATTGATTCAAAGAAATAACAAATATATTTTACAAGTGATTTTATTCATTTCCTCATTCATATAACCAAAATATAACTAAAAATAAAATATTTGAGAGGTATTGCCACAGGCACTTGAGATTCAAAGTTAAAAAGACACAGTTCTTCCTTCGTGTGACTTGATATCTAGCATTTGTAGAGAGGGGAATACAGACCATTACGCCTGCTTCTGGGCCTGCCACTAACATTACTCTTGGGTCAGAAGAATTGTGTTTCAGTTTTTCCATTTATTTTCAGGCTGAGTGCATGCATGATGACCATGTAATCCCTAGGTCAGATATCTCTCTGGGACTTGGTGTTGCAGTTTATTTTGAGGCTATCTTGTAGGTAGGTAGAGATATTATGGAAATCAACACAAAGCGCAAATAGATACAGTTCATGTCTGTGAATTATTAGTACATTGGTGAAGAGTCAGTCAGTATCCTGTGGAGAAAAACATGTGTGGTACATGTGTTGTCATGGGGAAGAGATAATAACAACATATTCATGAGAATACTACCACTACTACTAATAATAGGTAACACGAGGCACTTCTTCTGTGTTTGACAATGTTTAATAACCAAGAGGCACTTATGGTTGTTGTTTTCATTTTATATATGAAGAAACTGAGTGATAGAAGATTAAGTCAGTAGCCCTAAGTGATATGATTAGTAAATGTTAGCTCTGGGATATAAACCCAGGTAGTTGGCTATGTTACCTTGTGATAGCATTTTAATAAATGTTATTTCGATTGTAGGTTTTAAAAAATGCCTATGGTTGGAAATTCTTGCTTATGATCTTGTAGTATCTTTACTGAAATGGATCTATTGTGTATTTTACCAAGGAAGAAATTGCCATTCAGAAACTGGGACTCGGAGTTCTTTAGCCATATCCTTCTTCTCACCATAATACTTCCAAGACATGGATATATTTCAAAATCCTAGTAAATGAAACATTCTTTCCCAAATCATTGACTCTTGAACAAAGTGCCACATACATGGATTAAACGGTTCAAGTGTATTTGCTGACGCTGAATTTGTCTCGGGAAGATTCTTAAGACATTCCCTACAACGGAGACTGTGTGGAACCCTCTGGTCCCTGCTTACTCAGAGCCTGGTTCTTGAACTTCACCTTTATTTTCTTATCCTTAGTATAAACTTCATTTTTAGTAGGTTTCTTCTTATGCCACTAAAGGAAACTAATTGATACATTACCTGAATGGAGTTATAGAACCAGAAGAGGAAATATAACTTTTAATTTATTTTGTAAAAAAAAAAAAAATTTTTTTTTTTTAATATCTTGGGTTTTTTGTCTTGATCTCCTGTTTTCAGGTTGTCTTAACTTTGAAGCATTTAGCTTTATCTACCTTCAGAGTTTTTGTGCTTAGAACCATGTTTCTGATCCATTGCTTACCAGTTTATTTCTTTTTTATTTTCCCTTCCATGGGCTTGCCTACTTGGATGATTCAAAGTCATATTGGATAATCTTTCAATGTCCTGTATGTTGGACAAAAATACAGATCACGGATTATGACTTGACCACCAAATTCCAAGTTCTGTCCTTGGCTAAGCACATTCTAAAGTATGTATTAAGTCCATACAGCCTAACTTACATCTGTCAACTTATATAATACATCCATAGCATGATACTATAGCTATACCTACAGCAGCCAATAATACTGACCAAAATACAGACATAATCCAAATACTCTCATACCCACCACTAATGGCATTTCTCAAGCTGAAAGAACTAAAGAAAAAATTCAAGCCTCGAGTTGCAATATTGAAGGATTCTATGGGGAAAATATTAAACAATTCAGGAAGCATCAAAACAAGATAGGAGGAATACACAGAGTTGTTATACCAGAAAATACTGGTGGACTTTCAACCACCTCAGGAAGTAGCATGTGATCAAACCGATGGTACTGAAGGAAAAAGTCCAAGATGCACCGAAGGCATTGGTGAAAACAAGGCTCCAGAAATTGACAGAATACCAATTGAAATGTTTCAACAAACAGATGTAGCACTGGAAGTGATCAGCTGTCTATGCCAAGAAATTTGGAAGACAGCTCTCTGGCCAACTGACTGGAAGAGATCCATATTTACACTTACTCCCAAGAGAAGTGATCCAACCAAATGCAGAAATTATTGAAAAATATCATTAATATCTCATGCAAGTAAAATTTTGCTGAAGATTATTAAGAAGTGGCTGCAGCAATATATCAACAGGGAACTGCCACAAGTTCAAGCCAGATTCAGAAGAGGACATGGAACCAGGAATATCATTGCTGATGTCAGATGGATCCTTGCTGAAAGCAGAGAATACCAGAAAATGTTTATCTGTGTTTTGTTGACTACACAAAGGCATTCAACTGTGTAGATCATAACAAATTATGGATACATTGCAAAGAATGAGAATTCCAGAACATTTAATTGTGCTGATGAGGAGCCTGTACGTAAATCAAGAGGTAGTGTTTAGAAAAGAACAAGGGGATACTGTGTGGTATAAAATCAGAAAAGGTGTGCATCAGAGTTGTATCCTTTCACCATACCTATTCAATCTGTATGCTGAGAAAATAATCTGAGAAACTGGACTATATGAAGAAGGACATATCATCAGGGATAGAGGAAGACTCATTGACAACCTGCGTTATGCAGATGACACAACCTTGCTTGCTGAAAGTGAAGAGGACTTGAAGCATTTACTGATGAAAGTTAAAGACTATAGCCTTCAGTATGGATTACACCTCAACATAAAGAAAACAAAAATCCTCACAACTGGACCTATAAGCAACATCATGATCAGTGGAGAAAAGATTGATACTGACAAAGATTTATTTTACTTGGATCCACAGTCAATACCCATGGAAGCAGCAATTAAGAAACCAAAAGACGCATTGCACCTGGCAAATCTGCTGCAAAAAACCTCTTTCAAGGTTAAAAAGCAAAGACGTCATCTTGAGGAATAAGGCGCACCTGACCCAAGCCACGATGTTTTCAATTGCCTCATATGCATGAGAAAGCTGAACGATGAATAAAGAAAACTGAAGAATTGATGCCCTTGAATTATGGTGTTGGTGAAGAATATGGAATATCCCCTGAACTGCCAAAAGAGTGAACAAATCTCTCTTGGAAGCAGAACAACCGGAACACTCCTTAGAAGCAATGATGGCGAGACTACGTCTCACATACTTTGCACGTGTTATCAGGCGAGATTAGTCCCCAAAGAAGGACATCATGTTTGGTAAAGTAGAGCGTCATAGAAGAAGAGGGAGACACCAAAAAGATGGATTGACACAGTGGCTGTAACAATGGGCTCAAGCATAGCAACAATTGTGAGGATGGCACAGGACCAGGCAGTGTTTTTTTCTCTTGTACACGGGGTTGCTGTGAGTCAGAACCAAATCAACAGCGCCTAATAACAGCTGTTTTTATAGCTGTATAGGTTTTAGTAAGGAAATCAGGAACACATGAGTAAAGATTCAAGAAAAAAAAAAAAATAGAAAATATCCAAATAGGGATTTGGGTTAGTACATGATATTTTGAAATTTAATGGCCAGGGTCCTGCTTCAAAATGATTGGTTTCAGCAAATAATCGATCCTAATTTGTGCCAGACTATTTACAACTAATACCCATGAGTTAAAGATATTTTGTACCTTTCATGAAAGTGGCTCAGACTAAACAACAATTGCTGTGCTGATTTTTGGCATCTCTATTTCAACACCATCTATAATAAGTACATAATTTTAAGGCATTCTTAAAATCAGCAACCATCTTCTGAATTTTCTTGTAAAAATACCCATAGGTTTAGTCTTTTACTTCTAAGACTCCAGCACACAAGATTCAAGGACTAAAGGAGCTTTCCAAGATGGCATTGAGGACCTATGACAATAGGTGGCAGGAAGTAGTTACAAGTAGTGTAAGGTAAGCAGCAGAAGGTGATTGAGTGCATAGAATAGCATGTTTATACTTGTGGTGGAAACAGAGACACATCTTGATTCCACCCATACCAGGGATATTTTCTTCCTGGATTAAAGGATTTCCAAGATTGACCAATGCCATTCTCTCACCCATCACTTCACAGAAAACTAATCTAGACCTATTATGTAAGTAAAATATATTTCAAAAATAGGGATGTCAAACTAAAGCAGTAGTGAATAGTCAGAGAAATAAATATAAAACAGGAGAGTAACAAACTCAGAAGGGAGGTATCTGTGTAGGGTCTGATGTTCATAATTCATTTATCCAGAAAACATACATGGAGTTCATAGCGTCAATGAAACGTAACAAATAAAACAGCTATTGGAAAAAGTTGTAAAATCTTGGTATTGTTCACTTAGACATGCTATTTTGCCAGATTACACAGGTAATAGGCAGGAACAGGTTACACAGTAATAAGGTACACACACTGAGAGACATGATTTTCTTCGATGTGGTGAAAGCCAAGTGAAATTGTGCACTACAGATTTGTAAGTAAGCACAAGTAAGCCTGTGAGTACCTTGCGTCCTATAAGCCAATGCATACCATGTTTACTGCTTAACCTGCTCCTGGTAATAGGGTACAGTCTTAGATTTATTTCCTGGTGTAAGACAGGTTTTGGTGATAGTCATAAACACTGGCTGAGTGTGCAATTTAAAATGTCCAGAAATTTTTAACTCTCAAGTCTCAGTTTAGCTCAAGATAAAGAAGTAGAACTAATAAACAAATGGAAGAAATTGGAAATGATAAATAACACATACTTCCATATCAAAAACCAAACCTGCTGCCATTGAATCTATTGGAACCCATAGTGGCCCTATAGGACAGGGTAGACCTGCCCCGCAGGGTTTCCAAGGAGCTGCTGGTGAAATTGTACTGCCAATCAGAGCTCCAACACATACTTAGGGATCCGAAATATAGAAGTAACCCTAAAGTTGAATAATACGTGATAGAGATAAGAGTACCGTAGGATGCTGAAAGAAGGTACAATGGAATTCAAAGCAAACACCAGCTTCCAGGAACACAAAGGAGAAAACTCGCCTTTAGGCAACAGTAGAAAAACTGATTACTTAGCACAGAGGTCTTATGGCGAATTATAATCTAACAAGGCATAGAGCACATATATCAGAATTTCCCACTGTACGTATTCCAAAACATTAGTTATACAGCATGTTAATACTTTATAATACTTCTTGATTCCTTCTTGCTGATATGAAGAAAAAAACTAATTTCGCATATTGACCTTATATTCAGTAGTTCAACTAAACTTATTCATGTTATAATTTATACATTTCTCTGAACTGGCTATATACGTAACCACATTATCTGTAAATAGTGATCATTTTATTTATTTATTCTTTGACTGGATTTATTCAATGGCTAAGACTGTTGCTGGATTGTTAAAGTGGAAACAGTAAGCTTCCTAGTCTTCCCTTTGCCCTTCTACAAAAACTAAAAAGAAAAATTTTTCAGTATTAATTAAAATTTAAGAATTAAGTATGATATTTGTTGTATGTTTTTTTCCCCCAATAGTTATGTCTTTTATTTCTGAATTGAATGCAGTGTTCCCCAGGCAAACAGATGAAGTTTCTATAAGAAATGTAATCCTTTAGGAAATAAAACATCTCCGTATTATACTCAGATAGTTACCTAGCATGCATGATGTTTCCCAGGGAGCATGGCCTTGTAAATTCCTAGACTTAAGGTTTGTCTACCATAAGCAAGCCTAGGAAAACTTAATAAATCCCGCTAAAAGCACTTCATCAATAAGGACACTCCTGGAAGGAAAACTCATCCAGCATTTTTTAGATACCCCCATGTTATGATATATGCCACCTTAGATCAGCAGGACAACCATGATCTGCTCAGATTACACCTCTGTTTTGTAATCAGAAAGCTGTCCATAGGCAGAGAAGGGGAGACCAGGAGCCACACCCCTTGTCTCTTCTCTCATAGAAGAGGCAGCCTTATGCTGCCAGGATAAAAGCTACCCAGAACCCAGTGCGGTCCAGTCAATTCCGACTCATAGCTCATATATTTTCTCAGCTTCAAGTGTCAATAACTTCATTATGGCCAAAGGTGGAAGTCAATTCAATTACTCTGTTAAGTAATTTTCTCACCCAATCCAAGGCTATGCAAGAATTAGTCTTCTATACCATGTCCAAAGAAACATTCTTAACACTTCTACAAAATCATCATTAATGTCATCTTAATGAAACATCCTTAAAAGTATAAATATTACTCATTTTAAACTGTGTAGGCTACAAATAATGTATGTTTTAGCAAGTATCTATAATTTTTTTTTTTAAATCAGCAAATCAAGGGTTATCTTCAAGTTGCCTGTAACTTCATTCATCTGAATACCTTGCTTCCTTATTTTTGTGCATTATTTTGTTTTTAATGTACTGGAGTTCTCATTCTCATATTAATTAATTGGACATATGGCCCTCTTGGCTGTGTTTCTATCACTTAAAAAATATCAGTAAGTAAACCTCTACCACTCAACACGTTCTGTCACCTATGAAATGGCTTATATTTAAAGTACTTTAGATTATAGAAAGGAAACCCTGGTGGCGTAGTGGTTAAGAGCTATGGCTGCTAACCAAAAGGTCAGCAGTTCGAATCCACCAGGCACTCCTTGGAAACTCTATGAGGCAGTTCTACCCTGTCTTATAGGGCCACTATGAGTTGGAATCCACTCATCGGCAGCGGGTAGGTTATAGGAAAGGAGCCCTGGTTGCACAGTGGTTAAGTGCTCGCCTGCTAACTGTTCCCTGAGAGAAGGAAGATATGGCAGTCTGCTTCTGTAAAGATTACAACCTTGGAAACCCCTATTGGGCAGCTCTACTCTGTCCTAAATGGTCACTGTGAGTATTCGGAATTGACTTAGCAGCAACGGGTTTGGGTTTTTTGTTTTTTTTTTCTATTTAGGTTATATGGGTGAATTGACGAGCTGTTAAGGTGTTTTTTTTTTTTTGGTTTTCCTTTTTCCTGTATTTTACCATTCTACTATCTTACTTGATATGCGTAGTCACCCTTATATAAAATTGTTCACTGGCTCTAATGTCATTCCAGAGAATTATGAAGAATTTTCTCCAAAAACTAACGTTTCTTATAGACAAAAAAAAAAAAATGGTATTACATCCAAACCGAAAACGAAACCCACTGCCTTTGATTCAGTTTCTACTCACAGAGACCCTATAGGGCAGAGTAGAACTTCCCCATAGGGCTTAAGGCTGTGAATCTTAAAGAAGCAGATTGCCACATCTTTCTCCCACAAGTGGCTGGTTGGTTCTAACTGCTTACCTTTTGGTTAGCAGCCCAGAGCTTTAACGACTGTGTCACTAGGATTCCTGTATCATATCAGGAAGTACTTATTCTTATAGTGCTTGTAGGAGCTATGAACGCATTGCATTCAGCGTAAAGTGTATTTGCATAAATATACTTAGCTCACCTTGTGCAATGTTGTATTAGAGAGTCGTACCTGTAGATTTGCCATTTGTCCACTTTGATATTGCCTCAGTAACTGTGGGTTGTGAAGTGTAGGAATGACTGGCAAGGCTGGAGCTACAAAGTAGCTGTTAGAAATATGAAGTTCAGCAGTTTCTCTAAGAGGGAGTAGAATAACCTATAACACTTTCAGACTTTTGATAGAGGTACCAGCTAATGACACTTCACATGATTCTTTTCAGTTTGTTGTTGTTGTTGTTAGGTGCCATCGAGTTGATTCCGACTCACACTGAGCCTACAGGACAGAGTAGAACTGCCCCATAGAGCTCCAAGGAGAGGCTGGTGGATTTGAACTGCCAACCTTTTAGGTTGCGGCTGAGCTTTTAACCACTATGCCACTAGGGCTCCTCTTTTCAGTTTATCACCCATAAATCATCTAAAAACCAGTCTAAATCCTTTATCTTATTGTATTTTTATGAGGATTTGGGGGCAGTAATTTCTCCCTCGATTAGCATTCAGTTCTCACCTATCAAAGAGAAATAAAACATACCTCCGAGATGCATATGTGTCATCTTACATTTTGAGATTTGAATAATTTTTTAAAATGATCATTGTTCACCATATGCTTCTTTAAATCCAAATCAATAGCAGAAAAATATATAAGAATACGTCACTCGGTTATTTTTGTGCGTTACTTGTTTTTAACGTGTTGGCGTTCTCATCCCCGTTCTACGCAGTTGCGCTGTATTACACTATTTTACAAAGATGTTTTACTGACACCAAAGAAAGATGTGCGGATCACAAAAACAAACGTAGCTAATGCTTGTCTAAAACTTTTCTTGGAATTGAAATTCTGATAGTTGGATGGATAGATAGACAGACAGACAGATAGATAGATAGATAGATGATGGATAGATAGATGATAGGTAGATATAAACACACAAAATTGATAAAAAAATTTCTGGTTTATTAATTGAAAGCATTTCTAATTAAAAAAAAAAAAACTTACAAGCTTCCAAAACACAAATCTTCTGTCTTCAAAGATGAATAAGAGTTACAGAAGTTGTTTTGATTGCTCAGTGTCCAAGGGCTGAATCCCTAAGTGATGTTTATTCAAGCATTTTCAATAATAATCCACAGCTCTACCATTACAGAAGTGCAGGCCTGCAGGAAAAACATGGTTGGTTCAATTTGCACAGGCCTTAGCACCATAAAATGTTACAATCTGTGCTTTGGCGGCTCCAGATCTAGGCAGCTGAGGCAAATAAAGCCAATCATTCCTTTATCCTCCTCCTTTCCACCCTAGGTATTTAGACTTGTGGTTCATTACTCTTACTTCACCGTAAGAATCACCTGCGTTGTTTGAAAAGAAACAGAATTTGCTGATGCTACCAAAATCTAAGGAATCAGATTCTCCAGGAGAAAAGCCATGAGAATAGTATGTGAATCAAATTTTTCAAGCAATTCCCTTAGTCATGTAAATTTGGAGAGAATGATTTAGACCAGCAGTCTAAAAAGTCTGGTCTCTGGACCAGTAACATTCGTATCAACTGAGATCCTTCACCACTGAGTCAATTCCAACCCATAGCAACCCTATGGGACTGAGCAGAACCGCCCTATAGGTGTCCAAGGAGTTGCTTGTGGATTGGAACTGCTGTCCTTTTGGTTAGCAGCCGTAGAGCTTAGCCACTGCGTCACCAGGGTTCCATCAACTGAGAAGGAGTTAGAAATTTCAAATTCTAGGTTACCAGCCCAGACCTACTGAATCAGAAGCTCTGTAGGTAGGGTCCAGAGTTCTGTGTTTTAATAGAGCCTCCGAGTGATTCTAATGCGCACTAAAATTTGAGAAGCACTGATACAGACTGAACTAATAATTTGAACCAGAGGGACATACTCATCGGCTTCCATGTAATACACAAGACATTTCTCTAGGAATACACTTTGAATTATTGATAGGCTTTCATTGCTCTGCAAGTGATTTTCCACTTCCTGAGTTCCCTTTGCTCTACTTTAGCCAGTCAACCTCAAGTGACTAACTTGATTTCCCTGTTTTACTTTATTGATCTCTTAAAAGGGAAAACGAATCCTTTCCTTTTCAAGACAGTTCACAAGACAAATTTAGCACAAGGATCTATATTTATTCCAATTTCCCAGAAGATTAAATAATATCATTATCAATACTTATTATATATTCTTAAACATGCATGTATTCACGTATGATTTTGCTATCTTCAATAATAATCACTAGTTTTAAATTAACTTACTTAAACACTAAATGCATATGTGTGCATGTATGTAAACCTCTCTAGGTTTCAACAATGCCACTAATTTGTAAATTTTAATCATAACAAAAAAATTTGTTATTGTGTGACTTGAAAATATGCATCACTTCATAAAAATGGCCTTCAAATTACCCCTGGTATGTTTTGATTCTCCTAATTTGTAATATTATGATAGAATGTTCTCTAACTCACAGTTCAGGGCTATCTGAGAGATATGATATCAGACTTCCAAGCCTTTATAGCTTTACATTTAGGGAAAGAGATCTATTCGGGCTTTAAAGGTTTTTCTAGGAATTTATTTATGAATATAGTTTAAGGGCAAAAGTCACAGTCAGGATCAGGGTTACATGTCAGGATAAAAGATTTTCACCTTTAGATTAATCACTTTTTTATTTCACTTTCCCAAAGCAATAGCTATTTGTTTAGTATGAAGAAATCTAACAGCATCAGGAGGAATAACTTGTTCCCTAGTTATGGGAATAGCCAATGTCTAAGTAGAGAAGCTCTAAGACTTGTTAAAACCACGGCTGCTTTTATGTTGCTGCACAAATTTGCCAGTATTTTAATTATAGCACTGGCCACAGTCTAACTTTGTATCCGTTCCGGTGGCCAGAAGCACCTACACAGCCAAAGACCTGTTGGTGATTTACTGCTCTAACAGCTACTGCTAACAAACCAGACGTTAGGAAGAGGACTCATAGACTCCCCCAAATGTGCAGCTTCAAGCAATAGCAGTCCTAGTGCTTTCACCTGTTTGTTAGCTTCAGTAAGTGTCCAGTCTAGTAGCTTATAATAAACTAACCCACTGCCGTTGAGTCGGTTCCAACTCTGAGCGACCCTATAGGACGAGACCAGCCATGAAGATTCCAAAGAATTTTAATTTTTTCATATATGCGGTACTTTATTCCCAGTTTCTATTTTATCTTTTTCTTTCTTTTCCTTCTTACTTAATTGTGTTGATTCATTTGTCAAATAGGTATTTTCTGTGCAAAAAAAAAGAAATAGGAGCAATATTTTCCCTCTATGAGCATAAAAGCAAGTTGTTTTCTAGATAATGTACATAAAACACAGTGTAACTATTTTCTTACACATGTTGCAGGTTTGCTATGTACTGCAAACTATATCACAGGAAATTGAGCTGAAAAAAGTCATCTCAAGATAGTTTCTGCCAGTGCATTAAGACTGAAGATACAAAGTGGTTCAAATGAGATGAATTAATCACTCTTTGGTAAAATGTCTACAGCTTGGTAGTTGCCTCCAGCTACACTGTGGTTCTTTGCTTCTTGTTGTTAGGTGCCGTCAAGTCCATTCTGACTCATAGTGATCCTGTGTACAACTGAACGAAACACCTCCTGGTCCTGCACCATCCTACAATTGTTGTTATGCTTGAGCCCATTGTTCCACCCATTGTGTCAGTTCATCTCATTGAGGGTCTTCCTCTGTTTTGCAGCCCTCTACTTTACCAAGCGTGATGTCCTACTCCAGGGACTGGTCCCTACTGATAACATGTTCAAATTATGTGAGACGAAGTCTTGCCATCCTCCCTTCTAAGGAGCGTTCTGGTTGTACTTCTTCCAAGACAGATTTGTTTGTTTTTCTGGCAGTCCATGGTATATCAATATTCTTTGCCAACACCATAATTCAAACACATCTGGGTATGTATAATTCCTAAACAAAAGTGTTTGGAAACTGCCTACATATATAACAAAAGAGATTTGAGGATTTGCATGTGAGGGAATGAAATTTAATCTTTGGAAATAATTATGGAAGCCTTTTTTAAACCACCTAGAAAATTTCAAGTTTATAGTGCTAATTAATAAAAGCAGATCAAGATGATGTATGCAATATAATCTTAACATGGTTTTAAAATGTTACTAAGATAGATATGAACTGCACTAAAATATTAATTGTAGCTATTTTTGACTGGTGAGGTTGCATATTTCTTAATGTTAGTATAATTTCTGTAATTTCTAAAAGCGTTAGTAATATTTAAATACTACAGTCTGAAAAAGTTGTTAAAATGGAAAAAGCTTACAGTTATTATTAAGTAAAATGTTGACTTTTAGGACCTAAAAATAATGAAGAATTGATTTTTATTATAGAAAAATCACACTTAGATTTAAAAGCTATCCTTCTAAAAATTCTTGGTTGGAAAAAGCCAGAAATGCATTGGCTAGCCAGACTTTAAAAAATTTTTTTCTTAAAAAAACAGAACTTAAAGTACAAAATATAAACACCAAGGAGTATCATCTCTCTAGCTACATGCAAAGGAGGGAGAACAGACTCAACAAAATAAAGGCTACAAGTAATTTTATACCTTATAGAACTTACAAGAGGGTCTGGAAGTTGCATATGATCTTTGGATGAAACCTCAAATGCAATTCAGTGTCCCTAGAATAGAATTCAAGTAAATGTTACCTGTATTTACTGATTTGATCTGGATGAAAAAGCTTGATGAGCATAATCATAGCATGTTATTTTGGTCAACAGAAAAAAAAAAGAAAGCCATTTAAAAATTCCAGGAAAAGAAAAATGTATAAAATTCAAATAATTGATCAAAATAATGAAAAGGTATCAAATTTACCTGGATTATACTACTACTACTACTACTACTACTATAATGGAAAGCAAAATAACAACAATAATGGTTAACTAATACAGAACTTTTAATAAAACTTATACTATCCTAATAAGCACCTTAGTTGTATTAGCATATTTAATCATTAGAACATTCTGATTAAATAGGTTTTACTGTTACCCTCATTTTCCAGGTGAGGAAACCGAAGCATAGAGAGGTTAAGAAACTTTGTCAGTTAAGTGATGTAGCTAGAATTCAAACCCAGCAATCTAGCTCCAGAGTCGTTTGGGCCAGGTGATCACTTCACAGTCACTATTTACTGTGCACCAGATCTCAAGATGTCTTCCACAACATTGTAGGCTAAAGAAGAATGGGGATTTGGTGGAAAATTTCAAAACAGTACAGGAAGGAAATGAAAGACACTGATTGCTTCCTTAGAGAGTTGTACGAGAACCAGGAAGCTCTGCTGGAACTGAGAGTGTTTACTCTTTCTGTTGCTCACTATAACATGAAAGCAACCTGTAAGAGTGAATGGCCCACCAGCTGCTCGCTAGGTTTGGGTGATGGCCCTTTACAGGAACTGTCAGAGAAAGCCAGCAGTCCAATATATGAAAACAGGGGTCCCAGTGTACCTCGTGTGCGGTCACCACCCATCTGTCAATGGAGGCTGGTGTGTTTCTGTGATGCTGAAGAGGTTTCTGAGGAGGTTCCAGACTAAGACGGGCTAGGAAGAAAGGCATGTTGACCTACTTCTGAGCTGGCGAAAATCCTATGGATCACTATGAGTTGGGGGCTAACGTGAATGCAGCTAACAACAACACGGAAAGCTGAGCTTGGAACATCCCCTCCCACTGACAGAAAGGAAGACAGCCCTACTAAAAAGTGAATGCTGAGGGTCATTTTTTATAATCTTGCTCTTCGGTCACAAACAGCTATGCCCTCAAGTCTCACAAATGATTGTGACACTTTCTGTAGAGTTTAATTTTAGCTTACAATTATTCGTGCAGCTTCTATCCTTTTCAGTTTCTACTTTGTTAAATGGTGTAATAAATAGACTGTAGTCAGAGAGTCTAGTGTTAAGTTTAAGCAGACGATGGCTCTTTTGCTGCACTGGTGCAAAAAAGTGGCCTTGCTCAAAGAACATGTCAATTTGTATGCTAATTCTTCATTCCACAGAACCAACTATGTTTAAGGATATTAGAATACATTTTTTGTTGGGGGGGGGTCAAATCACTGTTTTGGATTTAGTCAGAAATATCTACATAATCATAATGTTATTAACACTATTATTTTGTTTTAAAATTTTTTAGAAAATGAACCTATAAATATCACAGGTGATTAAGTTATAATAAAGAAAATTATTTAAGAAAATAAGCTTTGGGAAATTAAAAGCTAGGATGTAGCTGTCAGAATTAGAAGATAGGAGGGAAAGAAAATTTAGGGGCACTATTTTCCTTACCTAGAATAAATAGTCAAAAAATACTTTTAGAAATTGGTTTATTAAGAAATATAGGTATGTTTAGTCTTAATGGCAACAAATAGAAAGTTAGCTCACATTGCTGACTAGTGGGAGGGAAGGAAATTGAGATAGTGAGGGTGAGAGAATTTTGTATCATTCACAGTGAGGAACTGGGAAAATCTGTCTAAAGCTCACAGTGAAAAAGAAAGAAGGCAGTATAAGCTTGATATTTTCGGTCATGGCAGTACCGGAAGTGCCCAAATCTGAAATAGATAACAATAATTCTCTTCCGAGTTGAACTAGAGATTTAAGATGACACAGGAGAGTTTACGTTTATAACACGGTCTGATATTTTATCGTGGGCATCGTCTTAGTTATCCAGTGCTGCTATAATCAAAATACCACAAGTGGTGGCTTTAACAAACAGAAATTTATTTCTCACACTTAGGAAACTAGAAGTCTGAATTCAGGGTGCCGGCTCCAGGGAAAGGCCTTCTCTTTCTGTTGGGTCTGGAGGAAGGTCCTTTTCTCTTTTCAGTTTCTGCTCCTCAGAGATCTTCATGTGATCTGATATCTATCGTCCCCCATCTCTGCTTTCTTCATTTACTCCTTTTATAGCTCAAAAGAGATTGACTCAAGACACACCCTACACTAACACTGCTTCATTGACATAACAAAGAAAACCCTTTCCCAAACATGATTATAGATTATAACCGCAAACGTTTAAGTGTTAAGATTTACACTACATATTTTGGGGGGACACAGTTCAATTCATAACAGGCATATTTTTTTTAATCTAATCAATTTTTAATTCCAAGTAAATAAATTAATACAAACTTTTTTTTTCATTTAAGCAACAAAGCTTGTAATAACATTGCCATGGAGTAAAATCTTCTACCTGACTTGCCTCATTTGTTTGCTCTGTTAATTCTATTCTGGAGAAACGTTCTGTTATCATTAAATAAGGATACATAGGAAAGAAATGGTATTTATGTACCTATACTTTTGCATATTTTTGAAAGCCAACACCACACATTCCTTTGGATGTAATGTAAATCTGTCAGCTGGATTTTACTTAGAACAAAGATTTATTTTGTGTTCATAAAAAGTAGGACACTGGGAATATAATCATATTTTATTCTAAAATGAGTGGCATCAGCATAAAGGCATAGAGGTTGACTAACTGCAAACAAAATTCATCCTCATTATGCCAAAATAAGTTAAGTGTGTCTTGATTTAGAAAAGAAAACAAACATGCAAAATTAAGCTAATGTGCTTTTGAATAGAAGCAGTCTTCCAATGCGTGTGAGAAATAGACTTAAATTATTCCAAAAACCAGATTATTTTCTCTTGATTTTCTTCCATTTAATTTCTTTGTTGTAGTTGTCCTTTGACACCAGTTCAGTGAAATACAAAATAACTATCATCTATGCAACTTCCACAGTCAAAATGAAATATGGTCGTTTTGTTTTTCTAAATCAGGAATTTCCATAAAAGTGTCTTTTAAGACAATGAATTACTATGCTTTCCCCATGTGATACTGCCAATTTTGGATCAGAATTTGTTCTTTTTAACATATTTTAATAGTTTTTTTTTTTTTTTTTTACTGTAGTATCTATTTTCTAAATACACTATTTTTATGAGTTTTCATTAAAACGGTAATAATGGTCCCAGGAATAATAGACAGCACTTAGTGATTTTAGAAGCCTGCTAATTTACTGCATGTTCAGGATTACAAAGTGCTCCCAAATTTGCACACGGTGGCAGTATGGAACAGCCCTGCATCCCCACAAAATGCCACTTTTATATATTTATTTATTTTTAATGCTTTTCACTATTCATTTGTCAAAGAAACATTATCACTGCATGTTTTGTCTCCTTGCTTCTGCGTGTTTAAGGTCGTATAAAATAGATAATTACACATGTTCTCAGTTCTTTGGGAAGATAATTCTTCAGGTTTTATAGGCATATTAGGGAAAAGACTAGATTATTATTTAATTTTAAAAACCCAGTGCCATCGAGTCGATTCCAACTCATAGCGACCCTACAGGACAGAGTATAACTCCCTCATAGAGTTTCCAAGGAGCACGTGGCGGATTTGAACTGTGGACCCTTTGGTTAGCAGCTGTAGCACTTAACCACTACGCCACCAGGGCTACCTGTTATTTAATTAAAACCCCCAAAATGCTATAGACCGTACATGCAATAAACAAAAAATGCTGTTTATGTAAAATTCCCTAATAATAAAAAAAAAAAAAAACTACTCTAACACAATTAATAATGACTTCCTATCGGATAATTTCAAGAGAGATTTTTATTTCTTTACACTCAATTTTGCCCAACTTTTCCATATCTTGGACTCTGTATTTTGTCTCAGTCTTCCAGTTCTGGTTTTGCCTCTCTTCTTTCTCTGCTCTTCTGTGTTCTCAGACGGGATCAACTGCCTATTCTCTGTGACCCTTTCTACCTACCACAGGAACTAGCAAAGTTTGAAATCTCTGTCAATGCTACGACTAGGCTCCATTGCTTTTCTATATAACGTGATCAAGTTTTGCTTTAGAAAGCTACACAGTTGTGCAGTTGATGCCAGTTAAACTCTTGATCCCTTACTTCACCTGTGCCTCAGTCTCATCTGTCATTCTTTGATTTACCTTTGATCGTGGCACAACCACATTTTCCCACCCATCTTCACATTAATAAAGCTACTAATAACTCTTGCTTCCAACACATTACATTTTAGGACTCACTTTTTCATTTAGAATATTAAAAACATCAAGTATGATTTCCTTCAATTTCCTGCCCATTTGCTTTATAATCATACCTATTTCTCCACTCATCTTCATGTACTCTCCTCAGTTCTCCCAGGATGTTTTATTTACACTTTTACCTTTCTCTTTTCTCCCAGATCCTTACTTTAACAACTATGTCTTGTCTTCCCTGGATTTTTGACTCTTTTAAATCTCTACTGGCTCCTGTCTGAAATGTCTACAATAGAGCCCCATAGTAAAAATAAATAAGGAGTAAAAATTTAATATAAAACCAAATGAAGATTTTCATACCTTGTTCTCCCTATCTTCTATCATAACATCATTTGAGCATCCCTCTTTGTCCCTACTTCATCTTCCCTAATATTTTTGCCTACAAGGTTCCATGACACTCAACAGCATTGAAAAATCTATTTATTTGTTTGTTTATTTTTTAAATCAGAGCTTTCTCCAGTATTTGACTCTACTGTGAGTTTTTCTATCTTAATTCTCCCCAGCACCCCTTTGGCTTCTTTGATAAGACACAAACTCTCTCTGATCCTCTTTAGATTCCTTGACTCTCCTTTCTTTTATTTTTCATGAGCACCGTTACCTCCATCCACCCCTTAAACAGTCTTTGACCTCCTGGATTCATTTTTCTTTCCCTCTGCTCTTCTATAACGTTAGACAGTTTCTCTGGTTCATCTCAACTACTTTCATAACTGTGAGAAATATTGAAGTGGAATTTCCCATCATTATGAATCTGATGAATAGGTTTTAAAATTGAAGCCAAATATGTATCAGCTTTTCACATTGTTAAAAAGCTAGAATAATTTGGGGCCAACATCAAGGATGAAGAGGTTAATTGTGGTAAGCAGAATTGTAAGTTAACACTTAAGACTCCTAACCCCTGATGGAAACACACTGTAAAATCCCTTGAGTGTGGCTGGAACCTGTGACTACGAGATCTCACTCACATGATTCTATTATATATGATTATATTGAGTTATATAGCAACAAGGAAATTAACCATTGCTGGGCCTAACCTAATCAGGCAAGGCTTTTAAAAGCAGAGATATTTCTCCAGCTGATTGCAAAGGAAAAAGTCACAGAGATGTACTGTTGCTATCCTGGAAGGACAAAAGGGCTGCAGAGAATATGAGAATCCCAGGCACATAAACGCAAGAACTGAATTCTGGTAGGTTTTTCCTAGTAATAGAAAACTAATATACTAATCAACCTGCTGTGCTATCCTATTCCATCAATATATTTCCTACTCTAGTGCAATCTGTACAATGGAATGGTCTATGATGATAGGCATTTTCTATATCTGAGCTATCAACACAGTAGCTACTAGCCACATGTGACCACTGAGCACTTGAAATGTTGCTAGTAAGTTTGAGAAACTGAATTTTTAATTTTCTTTAATTTTAATTAATTTAAATTTAAATGACTACATATGACTAATGGCTACTCCATTTGGTAGACCATTTAGGGTGTAACCGAACTCACTGACATCGAGTCAATTACCAACTCATAGTGACCCTATAGGACAGAGTAGAACTGCCCCAAGAGCTTCCAGGGAGCACCTGGTAGATGTGAACTGCCGACATTTTGGTTAGCAGCTGTAGCTCTTAACCACTGCCCCACCAGGGCTTCCAGTTAGGGTGTAGTGCTATGACATTCATTCCCCTATCCTTTTAGCGTAGACAAGAGGAGCTCTGGTATAACACTCAATACCCCCACGTTTTGGCCTACCAAGGAATTCACTTTGGGCCATCTGGAAAGTCATTGTAATTGCATTCAAACACCACACAAAAGCAGGACTCTTTCAACAATAACACAAGAGCATGTAGGGGGTTGTAGGGAGTACCACCAGCAAATGCCTCATACCAAGCACTAAACAGTGGGGAGGTTGACTCAATCTTTCCTTTAAGCAAGCCTCAATATAGTGGAAGAAAACAGAAAATAAAAGGAGGAAGGGAGAGATAATGAAAGAAGAAATTGCCTCACGGCCCTATTAAAAAAGGGGTAAATCCTGCCCTGCACTCTTCAGGAAGGGAAAAGCAAAAAGTGCGATGAGATATTGCAGTTTGAGATTAGACTGGACTCTTCAGTATCTGAAAGTAACTGACAACTTAGGAGCAGGAAAAGGAGTCGTGAATGAACTCAGCAGAAGGTGTTAATGCCCGTCACACCCTGAATTCAGGCTTCTAGCTTCCTGAACTGTGAGATAATAAACATCTATTCCATAAAGCCACCCACCTGTGGTATTTCTGTTATAGCAGCACCAGGTAACTAAGGCAGAGGGTACCACTCTTTCCTAGCTGTTTAATCTTGAGTAAACCTTTTACTCGTTTCTCAAGATTTATTTTCTCAACTAGTGAATAGGTTTGTCGTGGCTATGATCTGACAAGGTTTTGTGGATGTGTGACCTGTACAGACTAAGACAATCAGGAGCACATCAGTAACTAAGCAATGCTGGGTATATCAGTTCTTGATGCAACAATAAACATTGCACTGAATGGGGAAAGTTAGGGTGTCTCAGTACGAGGTGGTTAGGAGGAGGCAATTTTCAGGAGGATTCAAAACAGGAAGACTTTGCTCTGGGTTGGATGGTGTCATACAGTGAAAGTTGTTTTGTGATTGGTATGTTAATAATTTTTATTTAGGGGCCAGAAAGAACAGAGCAGGGAAATATTTGTAATTAGTAACAGAGCAGAAGTTACTCAAGTTAGTTGGGAGAGGATGATGTTTGGTCATTTTTGCTGTGCGGACAGTTCTTATATTTGTCTATGCTCAGCCATGATTATGCAAGGGTCTTATTTTTGTCTCATTCTATCATTGTCACAGGATGACCTTGTCAGATATTGGTGTTGTGTGAAATGGTTTTATTCAGCAGGAAAACACTATGGCTGCTATAGCTGTTAGTGTAAAGCCAGCTCTTGGCTGATAGCTGAGAGGCTGCATTTTTTCTTTCTCAAAGGCAATAATTGGATGAAAATAAAATCATTTTGGACTTGTACATCACAGATTTCAGATATGTCAATAAACTGGTACCCAAGCTTCTGACTCATGTGCCCAGCTGTGTCTTTCAAATCTTCAATTAGATCTTCCACTGCACTTGAAATCAGCATGTCCAAAATATTCACAGGATCTGTGCCTCAAATCTGTTTCCCTTACTGAATTACCTATCTGTACTATAAGCAAGAATCCCATCTCAGATCCTTTACGAAAAATTCCTTCAGCCTGTACCACAAATCATTTGCCAGTTTCAGCCAATGTCAATTCCAAACTAAAACAAGAACTACTTTTGATTATTTTCTACCTGTTTTCAAAACTATTCCTGAATTATGGGCAAGAAAATTATATCTGAACACATAAAATCTACATTTATAAGGGGTTGTTATAGATCGAGTTGTGTCACCCAAAGATACGTACTGTACCTATGGATGTGTACCTATAGATGTGATCTTGCTTGGAAATATAGTTCTCTTTTGCTATTTTAATGAGGTCACACTAGAGTAGAGTGGGTCCTAAATCTAATCACTCATGAGTTATAAAAAGAGCAGAATAGACGCACACAGGGGGAAGGCACCATATGAAGACAGATGCAAATGGCAGATGTATCTAGAAGTGCTGGAATTCCAAGGATTACTGGCTACTAAAAGCTGAAAATAGACAAAGAATCTTCTCCTAGAGCCACACCCTGAAATTCAGACTTCTAGCTTCCTGAACTGTGAGAAAGCACATGTCTGTTCAATAAAGCCACCCACTTGTGGAGTTTCTGTTACAGCAGCACCAGGCAAAAAAAAAAAAAAAGACAGAGGGCAGCACTATTTCCTAGCTATTTAATCTAGCGTAAACCTTTTAAAATTTGTTTTTCTTAACTAGTGAATGGGGTTGTTGTCTCTATGATCTGACAAGGTTTTGTGAATGTGTGACCTGTGCAGTCTCACAGGGCCTAGCGCTTAGAATGGTCACTTACTTGGCTTAATACTCTGCTGTCAACATTTTGAAATTCTCACTAGTTTTGAACTAGGGGCCCCACATTTTCATTTTGCACTTGTCACAACAATTTATGTAGCTGATTCTAACTATGAGAATGGTTCTCACAGACCTCCAACTAAGGCAAACATGATTGGCCAAGGGCCCCAGTTTCTGCACTCTGAAATCTATTGCTACTTTCTTTTTTTTTTTTTGAGGCCACACATCCTGTGGGCTGCTCCCAGTCAAGGCCTGGGAGAAGCAGGATACTAAATTATGTCAGGGGATTTGGGGCTTTGCCTGAAATTTTTCTTAGGAGGGGAGACCCAGGACTTCTCAATTTAAAGTCCTTAGATTCTTAGTGTATGATGAAAGACACCTTCCCCCTGGCCACATACCAGCCTGGTCTCATTGTCTGCCACTTCCAGGACACACTTGAGAAACACCAAACTGCTTGCTCTTTCCACCACATGATTTTTCTTTAAAACTTTCAGAAAACCCCATAGTTTTCTGCAGGCATGTGCTTTTTCCTCTATGCACATCTCAACTAGGAAGCTTTCTGTGATGGCCATAGCTGGGTTAAGTGGTCTTCCTTCAGGGCAAACCATATGAATAACACCTCCACTATTGTACTAAGGATGTCAGATCTCTGAGGTCAGAAATGTCATTGCCATGTGTGTATTTGCATCTTCCATGTCTGTCACAGAATCTGTTACAGAGTAGAAGCTCAGCACATCTTTGTTGAAGGAAGAAATTAAAGAATAAACCAAAATTCAATGGTCTTTCCAGTATAATGAGTCTAAGTTTAAGAATCCTTTGTCTTTTTCTTTAATGTCTGTCTTAAGTAAAAAGTTCCCTTGCTGATTGATCCGATTTCATACAAATAAAAATTTTAAATGCCTTTTAATATATCAGAGCATAGAAAGCATAGAACATTATACACTTCCATTTTAAGACAAAAAACTAGAACAAATACACTCCATTAAAAAAAAAATTCCATTTTTCCAATAAATAAGATTTCCAAGCAATCTAACAGCATGACATCTTTTGGGAATTTCAAAATTCTCATTTTATGGTTGATTGACTTCACCTTTCTATATGCATTTCTATCTTCAAGTTTAATTTTCTTTCCATGAATGAATATGTAACCAAACACTACCAGAATTGGCTTCCTTTTTACTACTTCTTTTTACAAAGTTATTTTTCTTTCGGGAGTAACAGTAATGTTTGTAAGATGGTTGACCGAAGTTCACAGGCTAGCCTGGCTCTATCAAAACAAATATTTCTCAGTATGAAGATAAGTTGACTGACATTAGGCTTTTTTGATCTTAATAGAAGTCACTGTTAATTAGTAGTAACCATTTATTATTCAAAAAATATTTACTTCATAATTATTATTTTTCATAGAAACATTTCTAGGAAGAGTTGCTAAGTGAAAAATACAACTAAACATGGATTTTTGTAAAATAAGAGAACATAACTATAACCTTCAGCCCCCTAAAAAAAAAGGGGGTCACAGATTATAGATACATTCTCTTATTTTACAAAAATCCTTGTTTAGTTGTATTTGTATTCCAACTCATAGCAACCCTATAGGACAGAGTAGAACTGCCCATAGAGTTTCCAATGAGCACCTGGTGGATTTGAACTGCCACCCTTTTGGTTAGCAGCCACAGCTCTTAATCACTACATCACCAGCATTTCCATTGGTTATTCAAAAAATATTTATTTTTTAATTATCGTTTTTATAGAAACATTCCTAGGAAGAGTTACTAAGTGAAAAATACAACTAAACAAGGATTTTTGTAAAATAAGAGAATGTACCTATAACATGTGACCCCCTATTTTTTTTTTTTCTCATGACACCTGGAAGTTTTTTTTTTGGTTTCTACTAATTAATGTTCTTTTATAAGTAGCATCAAAGTAGAGGAAATAAAATTCAATAAAACTATAAATTTTAGGGCATAGATAACACCAATAATTGTTGGACACAAACTGATTTTATTATTATCTGAACGCGTTTTATTTTCTGAGGACATACATTGCTATACTCCACCTTTACTGTACCTTTACTTGCTTTTCCATGACTGATGTCTTTGCACCAATGCATTAATATTCATCCATATTCGGGTCATCTTCTGATTAATGGAACTTAGTCTGGAAGATGATTTGGAAGGGAGAAATTATGTCTGGACCATGCATTGGAAGGAGCATAAGTCATCCCTATAGATAAAAATTTTATCATGCGTATTTCAATGGCAACTGAGTAAATTACCTACAACTATATTAGATAATTTTTTGAGATTTGTTTCTTTTTTAGGAAAAAAAAGTGAATTTACTCAAATACAATATGAAACGAGTTGAAAAATAAACATGATTCATCTCTTACATATGCTTGTATAAGATGAATCAAAATGTTTTTACTGAGTGGACCTGCCTATATACCTTATATATTCTCCCCACCCAAAATGACCTTGAATATTCACACGAAGGGGTTGCCTTTCTGAATCCTCTGATGCTATGCCATCATTCCTGTCATTTACAAAAGCCAGGATTTTTACGGCAATTTTGATATATACATTGTATTTCTGAAACAAAATTTTGCTCATCTGACTTTTTTTTTTCTTTTGTCTGGTCAATCATTTTTGCACATTATAATACGAAATGAAATTACACTATAAGCTCCTTTAGTACAATGATAATATTTATATTTTTTGAAAAACTCTTCAGAATTTACCTAAGCTCTAGCTGAAAATAAAACAAAACAAAAACTCAAGCTTCCTCCCATTTTCGAACAATAAGACAATAAAGGAAAATCACATCTAATGTTATTACCCTGTTCAAGGTTTTTGCCATATACATATCAATTTAAGTTTGAATTAACAAAATATTGCTGCTGCTGTATCATTTTGCTTTTTTCAAAAGTAAAATACATATAATATGCATATTATCGTGTTCCGGGCCACAATACGGGGTTTTAAAACAATTTATACGTTAAAATAGAATTACTTATTTTAAAGATAGGAATAGTTTCTTTCTGCATCTTAGAAAACGTTCACTTGTTAGCACACTAAGACATATATAATCTCACTAACAGGCTACTTCCTGAAAAATGTCAAATGAATTAATATATGTACATATATGTGTATGTATGTTTTTTGTTAGTTGCAATCCAGCCAATTTTAGAGTCCAAGTGACCCCATGTGACAGAGTAGAACTGCCTCATAAGGTTTTCTAGGACTCCTGGTGATGCAAATTGTTAAGCTTTTACTGCTAACAAGAAGATCATGGTTCAAATACAACAGTGGCCTTGTGGAAGAAAAGACCTGGCAATCTGCTTCCGTAAAGATTACAGATTAGGAAACCCGAAAGGTAGTTCTACTCAGTATGGTCCTGAAGCATTCCAAAAAAAGGCGATCCAACTGAATGCGGAAATTATCAAACGATATCATTAATATCACACGCAAGTACAATTTTGCTGAAGATAATTCAAAAATGGTTGCCTCAGTACATTGACAGGGAGCTGCCAGAAATTCAAGTCAGATTCAAAAGAGGGTGTAGAATGAGGGAGAGCATTGCTGGTGTCAGATGAATCTTGGCTGAAAGCAGAGAATAACAGAAAAATGTTTATCTCTGTTTCATTAGCTACACAAAGGCATTTGACTGTGTGGATCATTACAAATTGTGGAAAATATTGTGAAGAATGGGAGTTCCAGAACATTTATTTGTGCTCCTGCGGAACCTGGACGCAGACCAAGAGGAAGTCGTTTAAACAGAACGACAGACTACTCCATGGTTTAAAATCAGGAAAGGTGTGCGTCAGCATTGTTTCCTTTCACCATACTTATTCAGTCTGTATGCTCGGAAAATAATTCGAGAAGCTGGACTCTTTGAAGAAGACCTTTGGATCGGGATTGGAGGAAGAGTCACTATCAAGCTTCAATATGCAGATGACACAAACTTGCTGAAAATGAAGAGGATTTGAAGCATTTACAGATGAAGCTCAAAGACTACTACAGCCTTCAGTATGAATTACGCCTCAACACAAAGAAAATAAAAATTCTCACAACTGGACCAATAAGCAACATCATGAAAAAGGGAGAAAAGAATGAAGTTGTCAAGGATTTCATTTTACTTGGATCCACAATCAACACCCATGGAAGCAGCAGCCAAGAAATAAAAAGACGCACTTCATTGGGCAAATCTGCTGCAAAGGGCCTCTTTCAAGTGTTAAAAAGCAAAAATATCACCTTGAAGACTAAGACACGCCTGACCCAAGCCATGGTGTTTTCAATCGCTTCATATGCATGAGAACCTGGATGATGGATAAGGAATACCGAAGAAGAATAGGTAGCTTTGAGTTACAGTGTTGGCGAAGAATATTGAATATACCATGGACTGCCAGAAGAATGAACAAATCTGTCTTTAAATAAGCACAGCCAGAATGTTCCTTAAAGGCAAGGATGGCGAGACTATGTCTCACGTACTTTGAATATGTTATCAGGAGGGATCAGTCCCTGGAGAAGAACATTATACTTGGAAAAGTAGAGGGTCAGTGAAAAAAAAGGAAGACCCTCAAGGAGATGGACTGACGCAATGGCTGCACAATGGACTCAAGCAAAACAGCAGTTGTGAGGATGGCACAGGACTGGGCCGTGTTTCGTTCTATCGTACAGAGGGTAGTTATTAGTTGGAACTGACACGATGGCACCTAACAACAATAACAACAATAACGAAAATCTAGCCTGGGCCTCAACAGTGTTATCACCACTCAACACAGACTGCAACACAAAACTGCAGGCGGGCCTATTTGAAACTGGTGATATAGGGATTCTAGCTTCTAGGTACTGGTCTAATTTCTCTTTCTTTGAAAACAGATAATAAGTGACAACAGCTAGCATGAGCAATGGTTCTTTTAAACATATGCAAATAACCCTTGGTTTATCAAAATTATTGAAGAAAAAGAATCCTGAGAAAAGAATGATCTACCCGTTCAATTGATTGATGATGCTCAAACCATAGTAACCCAAAAAGATAAAAATGATACTGATTTGTTATAGGCTGATAAGTGCTAGACACCTGCGCTGCAAGTCCACTCTTGACCACTGCATGGAACTTTATGTAGGAATCGACTCCGCAGCAAGGAGTTTGGCTTTTGTTTTGGAATGTGGGATAGAGTAACTAGCACGACGCGGAGTTTCCCTTTCTTTCCTAACCTAAGTTGAGTTAAAGAGAAGAATAGAAAAAGTAGACCGTGCCAATATACCCAAGGAAACCCTGGTGGTGTGGTGGTTAAGTGCTATAGCTGCTAACCAAAAGGTCAGCCGTTCAAATCCACCAGGCGCTCCCTGGAAACTCTGTGGGACAGTTCTACTCTGTCCTATAGGGTTGCTATAAGCCAGAATCAACTTGACTGCAATGTTTTGTTTTGTTTTTTAATATACAAAAGAAACTCATTTCTTCAGGAATCTCTTATACCATAGTGCTTATATCTGTAATCTCATAAAATTATATTGTGAAATTTACATTTTATTGTCTGACATTAACTCAGTGTTATAAAATTGGACAACTTTCAGAAGTAGAGGTTTGGTGTCACTTATTCATGCTGTTTAAACCCAGTGAGATTAAAAGTTCTCTCTGTATACAAATTATTGCTATTTTTTTTTTTTAAATCTAAACTGACGTTCAGGGCTATTATACCTGAAATGATTGCTTATAATTTTTAAAATTTCATTTGCTTACCTTTTCCCACTCAATCATTACCATGCAAGTGCATAGGGTATTGTAAAACATGTCTTTGAAAACTTAGGACACAAAACAATACTTAGGTTTCTCTTGGAAAATAGGAGTATGCTACTTCTTTCTCTTTGTATATATATACACACACATATGTTCAATGGAGCCCTGGTGGTGCATGGTTAAAATCTATGGCTGCTAACCAAAAGGTCGGCAGTTTGAATACACCAACTGCTCCTTGAAAACCCTATGAGGCCGTTCTACTTTTTCGTATAGGGTCCCAATGAGTCAGAACCAACTTGACGGCACCTACCAATAACAAGAACAATAATATGTTCAATGGCATGAGATTAAGAATTGCAATTTCACGGGTACGGCTAGTTAAAATAATTGTTTTCACACCTCTTAGAAACAAAACCAAATAAGACTCGCCAAATTTGATTGTCATTTTCTTGTAATATAGCGTATGGGCTAAGCTTTCATCTGATTTATTCTACATCAGATCCAATAGACAAAATAATGATATCACTTGTCTCATTCTATCACAGTAAACATTGTAGTTGTACAGTGTCTGCACATGAGAATATTTTATTACAGTGACAAACTGAAATCTCTGTTTTAATAGAATCAGAAGTGACACCTGCTATGTGTTGGTGACAATCAACTGCAGCACTTTACAGAAATGTGTTTTAGTAGTCAGGAGAAAAATTTTTTAAATAGCATAAAAGAAAAATTATTTCACCAATTTCCTAACTATTTAAATTTTAGCCTTTGTAGCTAGATTTCAAACAGCATAATCATCAGATGTTTTATGCATGGCTATTGAATGTTACAAGATACACTACAGTAGCTAATGAAAAAGTTAAAGATATTTTATAGGAAAGTCAGTATACATGAAGACATATTTCATATGTGCGTTGTAAAATCCCCTAAATAAATTATTGCTATAGTGTATGATAAGCCAAAAGATCCTTGAGATTCTATTGCTGATAAGTAGCAATATCTGAATTTTGTATGACAAATCAGAAGATAAAAAGAAGTAAAATAATGTACAGAAACATAACCTAAAGCACAAAAAATGGCAGAGTTTAATTTTTTGTTCTTACTTTTGTCACTGTTACCCTTGAAAAAGTGAAGAGTCTTCTCAAGATAAGAAACACGGTGTCAAAGAAAATGAGCTCTAGTTCAAGGCTAAAATGTTTAAGAAAAGTTAAAGGGTATGACAGCATACAGAGAAATATATTCCTGTCAGAAAAATCTAAAAGATAAATGTGAGATATTCAGAAAAAAATTACTCCTAAACCTCCAACAACTCTGAAAGTTGCCCCAGAGAATAAGATAGAATCCAATGCTCAAATATGAGCAATATAGTCTGACTGATACTAGAAGCACCCCAGTGGTCAAGGTCCCCAGACCTTCTGTTAGCCCAGGACAGGAACCATTCCCAAAGCCAACTCTTCAGACAGGGGTTGGACTGGAATGTGGGATAGAAAATGATGCTGCTGAAGAGTGGGCTTCTTGGATCAAGTAGGCGCATGAGACTATGTTGCCATCTCCTGTCTGGAGGGGAGATGAGAGGGTGGAGGGGGTCAGAGGCTGGCCGAACGGACACAAAAGTGGAGAGTGGAGGGAAGGAGTGTGCTGTCTCATCAGGGGGGCAGCATTTAGGATATATAGCAAAGTGTATATAAATTTTTGTATGAGAGACTGCCTTGATTTGCAAACATTCACTAAAACCACAATAAAATTTTTTTTAAATGAGCAATATAAATATTTGAAGAAATAGTTCTGATTTTTGAAATTACTAACCTTAGGTAGTTATGCACACTTTAATCTTAATTGTGAGTTACCTTTATATTAGATTGGTTATATATCAAAATTTTACTGGGCATAATGTCAAAGTGAAACAAGGACTATTCCTTAAGCTCTACATTTTCATTAAAACATTACAAAAAAGTCCTGTATTTTTGCAAATGACATTTACTAAATGGTCCCTTAATCTATCCAATGAGCCCTGGTGGCACAGTGGTTAAAAGTTATGGCAGCTAACCAAAAGTTTGGCAATTTGAATCCAACAGCTGTTCCTTGGAAACCCTATGGGGCAGCTCTGCACTATCCTATGGGGTCGCTATGCATCAGAATCAACTTGACAGCAATGGCTTTTTTTTTTTTTTTTTTTTAATCTACCCAAGAGGAATACTAAACAAAGCACAGCTTTTTAACTGCCTAACTTTAGAAGATCTCTTCTACTGCAAATACAAGACAGCTTAGGCATAATATTAACCACCCCAAGACCCTGACAAAGACAGGCTAAGCAACATGAGAATTATAAGTTCTAAAATAAAAGGGTGTTTGTAAACATATAAAAAAGGTTGAATTTTCAAATAAGTTTAAAGGAGGTTTCTGGTTCGCCAAATGGTTCTGGCCTAAACAAAGAGTTTTGGAGTCCAGCATAAATACATTTTGAGGCTCCACGGCATCCTGATTTTGATTGTATTTGAAATGGTAACAGCCTACAGATGCACTTTAGCTAGATTTTACAATGACTTTAAATTTTCTGGCAGTCAATACCAATGATCAATGGTTAATTGACAGTATTCAAAGATTTAAAGTTGCTCATAAAAATGTATGAATTGAATATCAAATCAATAACTCATATTCCATCTTTATTGTATGCTTTCTAATGTTCTTGATTATCTTTTATAAAAGGGAAACTTTATTCACAATATACTTTCAGCAGATCAGAGTGAAAAGAACAATTCTGACCTAAAATTATATGTACATTTTTACTGAGGTCCTAAAGGATCTGACAAATATTACACCATGATACTGGACACCTCTGATCCCCTATTTAAAATTAAAATTAGAGTCCTAAAATATTTGTCCATACTTTCTTGAGTTTTCTTAAAAATGAGATTTGGAAATATATATAATATGTATATGTATGTGTGTGTGTGTTTGTGTATCTATATTTCCTGCATTGCATTTAGTATAAAATTTGCACAAATTAGCATACATAGTGACTAACTCCAACTGACAAAAATCATAAAAAGTTTTCTTTGCAAAATGGCAATATGAGTAAGAGGAATGATTCCCACTTTTCAGGTTGAAGAGTAAAAATAAAAGTTGGCATAAAACAGGACCCATTTCACCCCTAGAATTGAGTAGTAATAAATAAATGTAATAAATCTTCAGCTCTGGGCATTAAAAGATGGGAAGGGGGGATATCGTGAAATGGAATTGCATCTTATGTCAGCAGTCACATTGGATATGATAAAAATTCAGTCCCCGTTGCAAACACACTGTGACACTCCATCAACATGATTGCACTGTGACACTCCATCAACATGATTGCACTTGAGGGCTTCTTCAACAGATCTTTAAAGTAGGAGAGCCCAGATCATTTCTTTCAGCAAATGTAGGTTGTGTGTTACCTATGTGCCAGAATCTTTGCTAGGCAATGGGTTCACTAGTTCAGATTAGTGAACACAAAGATTTCTGCTCTGGTGGAACTTACAGGGCAAAAACAGAAGAAAATAAGAAAAATGCCCAGAACAAATGCAAACTAACAAACAAGAAAGGCTATATGTGCTACTTTTGCTTAAAGAGTAGAATAATTAGAGTTAGTGTGAAGAGACAGGAAAACACAGTATGTCAAAGAGCTTTCATATCTCAGTCTTAGCATTATTATGATTATTATCACTACTTGGAAGTGAATGTCCAGTGATGTTTGGAGGAGTACATAAGATTTTTACTTTAAGGATAAATAAAATTTTGAGAGGAGAATGAGAAGAAAGTAGGGCTTTTTTTTTTTTTGGTGAGCAAAAGCAAAAAATATCAGTTTAAAATGTATTCAAGGAATAGTGAGTAGGCTAACTGGTTTGTGGGATGGTGAACTAGATTAGTGGATTATTTAAATGGGCTTGGAGGCAAAAAAAAAAAAAAGAACAACTAAAATTCAATAGATATAAACAGAAAACTTCATTTACTGCAAACTTAGGTAACTCGTCTGTTCATTCACTGAATAAATATTGAATGTCTACCATGTGTCCAACTCTGGGATGGGTATGCAATACAGGACAGGTATATATCCTTTCAGACTTATGGTACACATACAACTTAGACATACACGGCTCTTATTTTGAAACTAAAAATGATAGCTAATACATGCACTGGATTTAGTAGAAACTGGCTCAGGAACGCAAGTGCATAAACATGGATTTAGCTATCAGCAGGTGATTGCCACAATCCCTGCATGTGATCATCTGCATATTGCCTCCAAACCTGGCCTCCTTGTAAAAATTGATAACATCTTTGCATTTTTAAATTATAAAATGAAAGTTTCTTCATCTTCATTTGAATTACCTTTCTCCCCTGAGCCCTGTTCTATCATTTTCTTGATCCCCACCTGTGTCATCTGCTGGCCATGGTGGTATCTTGCCAGTTTACAGGTAGCTCACAGGCCTTTATGTTTTACTCAGTATCCATTTATTATAATGTAAAGAAGACATATTAATTTTGCTTCAAGAACCCCTGGGTGGCACAAGCCATTTGCAATAGGCTGCTAATCTAAAGGTTGATGTTTTGAACCCACCCAGCAGCTCAGTTGAAATCAACTTCATGGCAATGGGTTTTTTTTTTAATCGGCTCCATGGAAGAAAGACTAAGCATGGTGCTCTGTAAAAATGGCAGCTAAGAAATCACCATGAAACACAGTTTTACCCTGTAGCACACAAAATACCCATGATGCGAAACTGACTCAAGGTGATTTTTTTTTTAAATTTTACTAAAATAAATAAGTCCTCTTCCCTGATTCCTCTTCCTCTTGAATTGTTTAATACTCTCAATTTTTTGCACCACATATTTCAATCTACTGAATAGTAAACAGTTCTGTTGTTTTTTCTCTGTGGCAAGAGTATTGTTTGCTTTCCAATATCCCTTCCTAAATGGTGTCTTCCTGTTCAACATGCCAAGATATTTTTCTGGAGGCTGAAATTGGAATTAAAAGCACTCTGTTTATGACTTCCTAAAACTGCTGTCTACATTTTTGTGTATGGGTTACATGGGCCCAGATACGGTAAGCTAAAGACATTTTTATTTTAAAAAAATTTCCTGAAATATGTTTCCGTATATTTACTTATCATCTGTAGCTCAAGAAAAACTTATATAAAACATTGGCACTGCTTTTGGCACCATAAGAAATTATTTGACATTGAGTAATAAAAGCAAAATGATTTATGAACAGTAACAAGACACTAGAAAATCTTTCTTTTAAATAGTAAAATACTGACACCTTTCAAAATTCAGTTGAAGTATACATTTCTAATAAAAGCAATCAAAGAAGTCATAATTATGCAGCAAGCATGTGGTACTTTTCCAGTTTAAATTGAAGAACAGAAGACATTTAGAACTGAGAAAATGTATTTTGTTTATATTTCTCAATAATTACTTCATAGGGCTGGAAAAAAAAATATCCTACTCATCCAAAAATCATTAACGCATTTGATATGTTCAAAATGTGAAATTGAAAAAGTAGTTCTATTCATTTCGAACAAGGAGATTCTCTTGATACAAAATTCTACTTTAATTCCATTCTGGTACATGATAAGGTGAAAATGCATTTATGATTTAAAATCTCAAATAATAATAAAAAACCAATGCTGCAAGCAATCTGCAAGGTAAAAAACAAAATTTAGCAGTGAGGAAAGGCTTCTTTGAAAGATACTCTCAATTCTCATTATTGAACTGAAGAATTTCCAGATGAAGGAAATGAGCACAACCATAAAACTCCAATAACGTCAATCTCCATAATAGCAAATAAAATTATTTCATGTCACAAAAATGCAACTAATCATGTTAGACATCAAAGGGCAAATCTGGAGGGGTGGGGCCAATTTGGCAGACTAGGAAGACGCTACCTCGGATCCCTCTTGCAACAAAGACTCGGAAAAACAAGTGAATCGATCACATACATAACAATCTACGAACCCTGAACAACAAACACAGATTCAGAGATGGAAAATGAACAAATACGGGGAAGCAGCGACTGTTTTCGGAGCCTGGAGCCAGCGTCCCAGTCAGTGATGGCTCGGAGACAGCAGTCGATATCAAACCACATAAAGAAGCAGACCATGACAGCTTCTCCAACCTCCCAAACAAAAGAATCAAAATCTTTCCCAAATGAAGATACAATCCTGGAATTATCAGATACAGAATATAAAAAACTAATTTACAGAATGCTTCAAGACATCACAAGTGAAATTAAGCTAACTGCAGAAAAAGCCAAGGAACACACTGATACAACAATTGAAGAACTCAAAAAGATTATTCAAGAACATAGTGGAAAAATTAATAAGTTGCAAGAATCCATAGAGAGACAGCATGTAGAAATCCAAAAGGTTAACAATAAAATTACAGAATTAGACAACACAATAGGAAGTCAGAGGAGCAGACTCGAGCAATTAGAATGCAGAGTGGGAAATTAACACCAACATAGCTGAAAAAAAATCAAATAAAAGAATTAAAAAAAAAATGAAGAAACCCTAAGAATCATGTGGGACTCTATCAAGAAGGATAACTTCCGAGTGATTGGAGTCCCAGAACAGGGGGGAGGACAGAAAACACAGAGAAAATAGTTGAAGATCTCCTGACAGAAAACTTCCCTGACATCATGAAAGACGAAAGGATATCTATCCAAGATGCTTATCGAACCCCATTTAAGATTGATCCAAAAAGAAAAACACCAAGACATATTATCATCAAACTTGCCAAAACCAAAGATAAAGAGAAAATTTTAAAAGCAGCCAGGGAGAAAAGAAAGGTTTCTTTCAAGGGAGAATCAATAAGAATAAGTTCAGACTACTCAGCAGAAACCATGCAGGCAAGAAGGGAATGGGATGACATATACAGAGCACTGAAGGAGAAAAACTACCAGCCAAGGATCATATATCCAGCAAAACTCTCTCTGAAATATGAAGGTGAAATTAAGATATTTACAGATAAACACAAGTTTAGAGAATTTGCAAAAACGAAACCAAAGCTACAAGAAATACTAAAGGATATTGTTTGGTCAGAAAACCAATAATATCAGATACCAGCACAACACAACGTCACAAAACAGAACATTCTGATATCAACCCAAATAGGGAAATCACAAAAACAAATTAAGATTAATTAAAAAAAAAAATGCTCATAACAGGGAATCATTGAAGTCAATATGTAAAAGATCACAATAATCAAAAGAGGGACTAAATACAGTTGGCATAGAACTGCCATATGGAGAGGGATACAAGGCGATATAGAACGATACAAGTTAGGTTTTTACTTAGAAAAATAGGGGTAAATATTAAGGTAACCACAAAGAGGTATAACAACTCCATAACTCAAGATAAAAGCCAAGAAAAATATAACGACTCAACAAACATAAAGTCAAACACTAAGAAAATGAGGATCTCACAATTTACTAAGAAAAACATCTCAGCACAAAAAAGTATGTGGAAAAATGAAATTGTCAACAACACACATAAAAAGGCATCAAAATGACAACACTAAACACTTATTTTTAATTACGCTGAATGTAAATGGACTAAATGCACCAATAAAGAGACAGAGAGTCTCGGACTGAATAAAGAAACAAGATCCGTCTATATGCTGCCTACAAGAGACACACCTTAGACTTACAGACTCAAACAAACTAAAACTCAAAGGATGGAAAAAAATACATCAAGCAAAAAATAAGCAAAAAAGAGGAGGAGTAGCAATATTAATTTCTGACAAAATAGACTTTAAACTTAAATCCACCACAAAGGATAAAGAAGGACACTACATAATGATAAAAGGGACACTTGATCAGGAAGATATAACCATATTAAATATTTATGCACCCAATGACAGGGCTGCAAGATACATGAATCAAATTTTAACAGAACTGAAAAGTGAGATAGACACCTCCACAATTATAGTAGGAGACTTCAACACACCACTTTCGGAGAAGGACAGGACATCCAGCAAGAAGCTCAACAGAGACACGGAAGACCTGATTACGACAATCAACCAACTTGACCTCATAGACTTATACAGAACTCTCCACCCAACTGCTGCAAAATATACTTTTTTTTCTAGTGCACATGGAACATTCTCTAGAATAGACCACATATTAGGTCATAAAACAAACCTTTGCAGAATCCAAAACATCGAAATATTACAAAGCATCTTCTCAGACCACAAGGCAATAAAACTAGAGATCAATAACAGAAAAACTAGGGAAAAGAAATCAAATACTTGGAAATTGAACAATACCCTCCTGAAAAAAGACTGGGTTATAGAAGAAATCAAGGAGGGAATAAGGAAATTCATAGAATGCAACGAGAATGAAAATACTTCCTATCAAAACCTCTGGGACACAGCAAAAGCAGTGCTCAGAGGCCAATTTATATCGATAAATGCACACATACAAAAAGAAGAGCAAGCCAAAATCAGAGAACTGTCCCTACAACTTGAACAAATAGAAAGTGAGCAACAAAAGAATCCATCAGGCACCAGAAGAAAACAAATAATAAAAATTAGAGCTGAACTAAATGAATTAGAGAACAGAAAAACAAGTGAAAGAATTAACAAAGCCAAAAGCTGGTTCTTTGAAAAAATTATCAAAATTGATAAACCATTGGCTAGACTGACTAAAGAAATACAGGAAAGGAAACAAATGACCCGAATAAGAAACGAGAAGGGCCACATCACAACAGACCCAACTTAAATTAAAAGAATCATATCAGATTATTACGAAAAATTGTACTCTAACAAATTTGCAAACCTAGAAGAAATGGATGAATTCCTGAAAAAACACTACCTACCTAAACTAACACATTCAGAAGTAGAACAACTAAATAAACCCATAACAAAAAAAGAGATTGAAATGGTAATCAAAAAACTCCCAACGAAAAAAAACCCCGGCCCGGACGGCTTCACTGCAGAGTTCTACCAAACTTTCAGAGAAGAGTTAACACCACTACTACTAAAGGCATTTCAAAGCATAGAAAATGACGGAATACTACCCAACTCATTCTATGAAGCCACCATCTCCCTGATACCAAAACCAGGTAAAAAAAAAAAAAAAAAATTTTTTTTTTTTGAAGACATTACAAAAAAAGAAAATTACGGACCTATATCCCTCATGAACATAGATGCAAAAATCCTCAACAAAATTCTAGCCAATAGAATTCAACAACATATCAAAAAAATAATTCACCACGATCAAGTGGGATTTATACCAGGTATCCAAGGCTGGTTTAATATCAGAATATGTAATCGACCACATAAATAAAACAAAAGACAAAAACCACATGATCTTATCAACTGATGCAGAAAAGGCATTTGACAAAGTCCAACACCCATTTATTATAAAAACTCTCACCAAAATAGGAATTGAAGGAAAATTCCTCAACATAATAAAGGGCATCTATGCAAAGCCAACAGCCAACATCACTCTAAATGGAGAGAACCTGAAAGCATTTCCCTTGAGAACGGGAACCAGACAAGGATGCCCTTTATCACCGCTCTTATTCAACATTGTGCTAGAAGTCCTAGCCAGAGCAATTAGGCTGGACAAAGAAATAAAGGGCATCCGGATTGGCAAGGAGGAAGTAAAATTATCTCTATTTGCAGATGACATGATCTTATACACAGAAAACCTTAAGGAATCCTCCAGAAAACTACTGAAACTAATAGAAGAGTTTGGCAGAGTCTCAGGTTATAAGATAAACATACAAAAATCACTTGGATTCCTCTACATCAACAAAAAGAACATCGAAGAGGAAATAACCAAATCAATACCATTCACAGTAGCACCCAAGAAGATAAAACACTTAGGAATAAATCTTACCAAGGATGTAAAAGACCTATACAAAGAAAACTACAAAGCTCTACTACAAGAAATTCAAAAGGACATACTTAAGTGGAAAAACATACCTTGCTCATGGATAGGAAGACTTAACATAGTAAAAATGTCTATTCTACCAAAAGCCATCTATACATACAATGCACTTCTGATCCAAATTCCAATGTTATTTTTTAAGGTGTTAGAGAAACAAATCACCATCTTCATATGGAAGGGAAAGAAGCCTCGGATAAAAAAAAAAAAAACAAAGCATTATTGAAAAAGAAGAAGAAAGTGGGAGGCCTCACTCTACCTGATTTCAGAACCTATTATACAGCCACAGTAGTCAAAACAGCCTGGTACTGGTACAACAACAGGCACATAGACCAGTGGAACAGAATTGAGAACCCAGATATAAATCCATCCACATATGAGCAGCTGATATTTGACAAAGGCCCAGTGTCAGTTAACTGGGGAAAAGATAGTCTTTTTAACAAATGGTGCTGGCATAACTGGATATCCATTTGCAAAAAAATGGCACAGGACCCACACCTCACACCATGCACAAAAACTAACTCCAAGTGGATCAAAGATCTAAACATAAAGACTAAAACGATAAAGATCATGGAAGAAAAAATAGGGACAACCCTAGGAGCCCTAACACAAGGCATAAACAGAATACAAAACATTACCAAAAATGACAAAGAGAAACCAGATAACTGGGAGCTCCTAAAAATCAAACACCTATGCTCATCTAAAGACTTCACCAAAAGAGTAAAAAGACCACCTACAGACTGGGAAAGAATTTTCAGCTATGACATCTCCGACCAGCGCCTGATCTCTAAAATCTATATGATTCTGTCAAAACTCAACAACAAAAAGACAAACAACCCAATCAAGAAGTGGGCAAAGGATATGAACACACACTTCACTAAAGAAGATATTCAGGCAGCTAACAGATATATGAGAAAATGCTCTCAATCATTAGCCGTTAGAGAAATGCAAATTAAAACTACCATGAGATTCCATCTCACTCCAACAAGGCTGGCATTAATCCAAAAAACACAAAATAATAAATGTTGGAGAGGCTGCGGAGAGATTGGAACTCTTATACACCGCTGGTGGGAATGTAAAATGGTACAACCACTTTGGAAATCTATCTGGCGTTATCTTAAACAGTTAGAAATAGATCTAGGATACAACCCAGAAATCCCACTCCTCGGAATATACCCTAGAGAAACAAGAGCCTTCACACAAACAGATATATGCACACTCAGTTTATTGCAGCTCTGTTTACAATAGCAAAAAGTTGGAAGCAACCAAGGTGTCCATCAACAGATGAAAGGGTAAATAAATTGTGGTATATTCACACAATGGAATACTACGCATCGATAAAGAACAGTGACGAATCTCTGAAACATTTCATAACATGGAGGAACCTGGAAGGCATTATGCTGAGTGAAATTAGTCAGAGGCAAAAGGACAAATATTGTATAAGACCACTATTATAAGATCTTGAGAAATAGTATAAACTGAGAAGAACGCATACTTTTGTGGTTACAAGGGGGAGAGGGAGGGAGGGAGGGAGGGAGGGAGAGGGTTTTTTACTGATTAATTAGTAGATAAGAACTGCTTTAGGTGAAGGGAAGGACAACACTCAATACATGGAAGGTCAGCTCAATTGGACTGGACCAAAAGCAAAGAAGTTTCCGGGATAAAATGAATGCTTCAAAGGTCAGCGGAGCAGGGGCTGGGGTTTGGGAACCATGGTTAAAGGAGACTTCTAAGTCAATTGGCAAAATAATTCTATTATGAAAACATTCTGCATCCCACTTTGAAATGTGGCGTCTGGGGTCTGAAATGCTAACAAGCGGCCAGCTAAGATGGATCAATTGGTCTCAACCCACCTGGAGCAAAGGAGAATGAAGAACACCAAGGTCACACGACAACTAAGAGCCCAAGAGACAGAAAGGGCCACGTGAACCAGAGACTTACATCATCCTGAGACCAGAAGAAACAGGTGGTGCCCGGCCACAATCGATGACTGCCCTGACACAGAGCACAATATAGAACCCCTGAGGGAGCAGGAGATCAGTGGGATGCAGAACCCAAATTCTTATAGAAAGACCATACTTAATGGTCTGACTGAGACTAGAGGAATCCCGGCAGTCATGGTCCCCAAACCTTCTGTTGGCACAGGACAGGAACCATCCCTGAAGACAACTCATCAGACATGAAAGGGACTGGACAGTGGGTAGGAGAGAGATGCTGATGAAGAGTGAGCTAATTACATCAGGTGGACACTTGAGACTGTGTTGGCATCTCCTGTCTGGAGGGGGGATGGGGGGATAGAGAGAGTTGGAAGCTGGCAAAATTGTCACGAAAGGAGAGACTGGAAGGGCTGACTCATTAGGGGGAGAGCAAGCGGGAGTATGGAGTAAGATGTATATAAACTTATATGTGACAGACTGACTTGATTTGTAAACGTTCACTTGAAGCTCAATAAATGTTAATAAAAAAAAAAAGCAAATCTGAGGTTGTTTTTGACAATGTATCCTTGTGCAAAAAAAAAAAAAAAAAGGTAATGGCCATGCATCATAAAGCTGATTAATTCAGGCCCTATTTTATCCTATTTGTTTCTACATATGCATACAATGTTTGCGGGGGGGGGGGGAGTTGATGGAATTGAAATAAGTCCTCTCAGTTATAAGAATGTCCTCATTAAAAAGTAGGTGATGATATTGTTAACTACATGCTGCAAAGTATGTCAAAATCCTAAAGTCAAAAGCATACTGAAGTAGTGATTTCATATTTTTCATTATAATTTCCAGTGTTACTGTTTGTTGCTGATTGCCAAAGAGTAGATTCTAATTCATGGCAACCCCATGTATGGAGAGCAGAACTTGTCCATAGGATTTTCAAGGCTGTTACGTTTAGAAGCAGATGGCCAGGCCTTACTTTTGGGTGCCTCTGTGTGTTTATATTGCTTTAACATGGTCTCTTCGGCACTCTGGTCAGACTACCAAAAACCAAACCCATTGCCATCAAGTCAATTCTGACTCATAGTGACCCTCTAAGACAGAGTAGAACTGTCCCATAGGGTTTTGAAGGAGCAGTTGGTGGATTTGAACTGCCGATCTTATGGTTAATCGCCAAGCTCTTAACCACTGCACCACCAAGGCTCTCTGGTTGGTCTAGGTGCAGGATAATCATTATAAAGCTCATCAAATTCAGTCATATCACAGTACCTAAGCCCAGGGCCCAATTTTTTTGTTGTTGTTACAAGTTAATACACCATAATGATAATCCTAGTATCATTAATATCCATTAATATACCATAATGATAATCCTAAATGCCTAAAATTCAAGTACCATGAGATTTCCTAAATATGTTGCAGCTGTTATATGCCGTTGAGTTGATACTAACTCCTAGCGACCCAATGGGGTAGGATAAAACTGAATCATAGGGTTTCTAAGGCTGTAATCTTTACAAAAGCAGATTGGAGTATCTTACTCCTATAAAGCAACTGGCAGGTTTCAACTATCAACCTTATGGTTAGCGGCATATTGCTTAACCATTGTGCAACTGGGGAATAGATCAGCAATGTAAGGAAGTAGGATAGGAATAAAAAAAAAAAAAAATCATAGTCAGAATTATTTTTAGAAGGTCTGAGTCTGAGGTCCTTTCAAGCGTAATTGTGTTGTCATTTACCCTAATAAGACTTCTCTCTGGATTAGGTGTTTCTTCTGTGTGCTTGCATAATATCTGGATTCCTGTGATCATAACATTTAATCAAACAGTATTATAAATGTTTGTGTAGTGTCTGCTTTTTCCATTAGATTACAAACAATTTGAGTGTTGTGCCTTAATTGACACAGTTAAGGCCTGGAGTGGCCTTTCTTCAGGGATGCCTCCCCTGACCTCCTTGATTTGGATACATTAGCCTGTTAATCACTCTCAGGCACCCTATACACTTGATGTTAAAACAAGTATCCTGATTGCAATTAAATATTGATGTTTGTGTTTTGTTTACCCATAAAATCAGGAATTATATTTTCGTTCTTCATTGCCTTATTCTCATAACCTAGCACAGTGCCTGGCACAGGAGGTAGTTAACAAATATCTGTGTTATGAGTCGTTAATCACTCAAGTGCCTATTTAATGTATCAATGACTTCCAAAAATGTTTTGCATAGAAATCTTTCATTTGAATCAATAAAGTATATGTATGTTCTGTAAATCACAAGCCTATAAGAAAAAGACAAACAACCCAATTAAAAAATAGGCAAAATACCTAAAGAGACTCTTCACTAAGAAGATACTCATACGAAGAGTAATCATATAAAATGATAAAATCAGGGAAAATCAAATTAAAATAGAATGACTATAAATAAAATGATTTACCATGTGAAATATTAGTGAAAATATGGATCAACTGGATGATGGATCAACTGGAATTTTCATATACTCCTGATAGGAGTGTAGAATTATAAACAATTTTGGACAACCAATCAGAACTTTCTAAATAAACATGCCTATTTTGTGATCCAATAATTCATTCCATGGTTATGTATATATAAAAAAAATATATCCAAGATAAATTAGTTCATATGTCAACAAACTGACCTGTAGGAGAATGTTCATAGCAGAATTAATCAGAAGAGTCAAAACATAAAAACAGATTAATTTCTAATAATAGGCAAGTAAATTACAGTCTGTGGCTTGTTCGCGTAATGGAATACCACTCAGCAATTTTAAAAAAAAAAGAGAAAGAGATCAAATGTTGCTACATGCAAAAGTGGGTGAATATGGGAGGTGAGACCAAGATGGTGGAATAGACAGACGCTTCCAGCAAGCATTCTTCCAACAGCGACCCAAAACAAACAAGTGAAATGATTATATTTATGACCAGCTAGGAGCCCTGAACATCAAAGACAAAAGAAGAAAACAGACTGAATGGTGGGGGAGGAAGAGATGGTTCAGAAGCAGAGAGGAGTTACCAGACCTGAATTGCCAGGAGCCCTCAGGCACCATTTCCAGGAGTGGCTAACAGTGGTGTGGTAGTAGTGTTCGGCTGCAGTTTCCTCAGGGAGAAGCAGCCAGCAGCACAACCTACTCACACCTCCGGAACCAGAGAAGAAAGGCGCTCTCGGCAAAACCTAAGTACTTGCATATATTTTACCATGCCCCCTGCGCCCAAGCTGGCTTCAGCAGCTGTTGATTTTGCTGGGCCTGAGATAGGCTCTGTTGAGTGCATGGAGCCATTCTTCTGGCCTTGGAGAAGGAATAAATTTGCAACTGGGGGAAAAGATAATTTTCCAACTCCACTAACCTTGAGAGCTCAGGACAGAAGTTGCTCCTGTCAAGGCATACACGGTCCATGGACTTTAAGTAACTTTTCCCCTTGCATGGAACTCTGTGGGCCTATTTCAGGAAAATAGGCCCTTGTTGGCAGACTACAACTGTTTCAGCTATGTGGTGGAGAGGTGGGTGTTTGATGTTCGACACCGCTTTGCCTATTAAACAGGGTCCTTACCTACCCATATCAGGGGCCTAAGGACTGGTGGCTCCACTCAGGTCGCCCAGTCACTCATGACTGGGGTCCAAGGATAACGGGAAGCTCCTACACCTTACAACCAAAAATATTGGGTACCCTGGTCTGTCTGCAGAACCCACCCACCTCTACTCTCTAGGGAGAGGGATGTGCTTTCCTCAGAGAAAAGCACCCTTCCTTGTTCAGAGCATGACTCCCTGCTACAACCAGATACTGGTACCTATACCAATCACCCCTGCACCTCTAAGACAGAGTCTGTACCACACACTTGATGATCTGCTACCTGCACAACTGAGCTGATTCACACAAGAAAAGTGAATGGACACCTAGACTGATATACCTGAAAACAGCTCTAGCCATCTAGGGAGCTCCAAAGGTGAAAATAATAAGCTAGCTCACTCAAGTAACCCATTTGGGCATATCAAAAAAAAAAAAAAAGCAAAAATCTACCATACAGTAAGCAAACATAAACTAATACAATAACTTATAGATGGCTTGAAGACTACATTCAATATTAAGTCACATAAAGCAACAGACCATGATTGCCTCAACAAGCTCTCAAAACAAAGAATCAAAAAAGAGCAGGAGTGGCAATATTAATTTCTGACAAAATAAACTTTAAAGTTAAATCCACCGCAAAGGATAAGGAAGGACACTATATAATGATTAAAGGGACAATATACCAAGAGGATATAAACATATTAAATATTTATGCACCAATGACAGGGCTGCAAGATACATAAAAGAAAATCTATCAGCATTGAAAAGTGAGATAGACAGCTCTACAATAAGAGTAGGAGACTTCAACACACCACTTTCGGTGAAGGACAGGACATCCGGAAAGAAGCTCAGTAAAGACACGGAAGATCTAAATGCCACAATCAACCAACCTGACCTCACTGACATATACAGAACACTCCTCTCAACAGCAACCAAGAATACTTTCTTTTCTAGTGCATATGGAACATTCTCTAGAATAAGCCACATAAAAGCCACATATTAGGTCATAAAACAAGCCTTAGGAAAATCCAAAACATTGAAATATTACAAAGCTTCTTCTCTGACCATAAGGCCATAAAAGTGGAAATCAATAATAGAAAAAGCAGAGAAAAGAAATCAAACACTTGGAACCTAAACAATCCACGGCTCAAAAAAGACTGGGTTATAGAAGACATTAAGGATGGAATAAAGAAATTCATAGAATCCAATGAAAATGAAAACACTTCCTTTAGAACCTTTGAGAAACAGTGAAAGGAGTGCTCAGAGACCAATTTATATCAATAAATGCACACATAAAAAAAAGAAGAACAGGCCAAAATCAAAGAATTATCCCTACGACTTGAACAGATAATAAAAATTGGAGCAGAATTAACTGAAATAGAAAATTGAGAAATGGTTGAAAGAATTAATAAGACCAAAAGCTGGTTCTTTGAAAAAATCAACAAAATTGGTAAACCATTGGCCAATCTGACAAAAGAAAAACAGGAGAGGAACCAAATAACCTGAATAAGAAATGAGATGGGCGATATTACAACAGACCCAACTGAAATTCAAAGAATCATATAAGATTACTATGAAAAATTGTACTCTAACAAATTTGAATACCTAGAAGAAATGGATGAGTTCCTAGAAACACACTACCTATATAAACTAACATAAACAGAGGTAGAACAGTAAATAGACCCCAAAAAAGAAGAGATTGAAAAGGTAATAAATAATCTCCCAATGAAAAAAATCCCTGGCCTGGACAACTTCACCACAGAGTTCTACCAAACTTTCAGAGAAGAGTTAACACCACTACTACTAAAGGTATTTCAGAGCATGGAAAAGGACGGAATAAGCCCACACTCATTCTATGATGCCAGCATACAGCTGACACCGAAACCAGGGAAAGACACTACAAAGAAAAGAAAGAAAGAAAATTAAAGCCCTATATTCCTCATGAACTTAGATGCAAAAATCCTCAATAAAATTCTAGCCAAAAGAATTCAACAACATATCAAAAAGATACTTCAACATAACCAAGTGGGATTCATACTAGGAATGAATATCTGTCAGTTTGTGGAGGCTTACATGTTGCTGTGATGCTGGAAGCTATGCCACCAGTATTCATATATGAGCAGGGTCACCCATGGAGGACAGGTTTCAGCTGAGCTTCCAGACTAAGGCAGACTAGGAAGAAGGACCCGTCAGTCTACTTCTGAAAAGCATTAGCTAGTGAAGACCTTATGAATAGCAGTGGAACATTGTCTGATATAGTGCTGGAAGATGAGCCCCCAGGTTGGAAGGCACTCAAAAGATGACTGGGGAAGAGCTGCCTCCTCAAAGTAGAGTCAACCTTAATGACATGGGTGGAGTAAAGCTTTCGGGACCTTCATTTGCTGATGTGGCATGACTCAAAATGAGAAGAAACACCTGCAATCATCCATTAATAATCTCAAACTGTAATGTACAAAGTATGAATCTAGGAAAATTGGAAATAGTCAAAAATGAAATGGAACACATAAACATTGATATCCTAGGCATTAGTGAGCTGAAATGGACTGGTATTGGCCATTTTGAATTGGACAATCACATAGTCTCCTATGCTGGGAATGACAACCTGAAGAGGAATGGCGTTGCATTCATCATCAGAAAGAATGTTTCGAGATGTATCCTGAAGTATGGCACTGTCAGTGATAGGGTAATATCCATACACCAAAAAGTAAGATCAGTTAATACGACTATTATTCAAATTTATGCACCAATCACTAGGGCCAAAATTGAAGAAATAAAAGATTTTTATCAGATGCTGCAGTATGAAATTGATTGAACATTCAATCAAGATTTATTGAACACTCAATCAAGATTTATTGATAATTACTGGGGATTGGAACTCAAAAGTTGGAAACAAAGAAGGATCAACAGTTGGAAAATATGGCCTTGATGTTAGAAACAATGCTAGAGATCAAATGATAGAATTTTGCAAGACCAACGACTTCTTCATTGCAAATACCTTCTTTTACCAACATAAACGGTAACTATACACATGGACCTCTCCAGATGGAACACACAGAAATCAAATTGACTACATCTGTGGAAAGAGACGATGGAAAAGCTCGATATCATCAGTCAGAACAACCCCAGGAGCTAACTGTGGAACAGACCATCAATTTCTCATATGCAAGTTCAAGCTGAAACTGATGAAAATCAGAGGAAGTCCATGAGAGCCAAAACATGACCTTGAGTACATTCCACCTGAATTCAGAGATGATCTGTAGAATAGATTTGATTCATTGAAAACTGGTGACAGAAGACCAGATGAGTTGAGGAATGACATCAAGGGCATCATACCTGAAGAAAGCAAGAGGTCATTGAAATGACAGGAAAGAAAGAAAAGACCAAGATGGATGTCAGAGGAGACGCTGAAACTTTCTCTCAAACATCGAGCAGCTAAAGCAAAAGGAATATTTGATGAAGTAAAAGAACTGAACAGAAGATTTCAAAGGGAGTCTCGAGAAGACAAAGTATTATAATGACATGTGCGAAGAGCTGGAGATGGAAAACCAAAAGGGAAGAACATGCTCCGCGTTTCTCAGGCTGAAAGAACTGAAGAAAAAATTCAAGCCTTGAGTTGCAATAGTGAAAGATTCTATTGAGGAAATACTAAACAATGCAAGAAGCATCAAAAGAAGATGGAAGGAATACACAGAGTCATTATACCAAAAAGAATTAGTCGATGTTCAAACATTTCAAGAAGTGGCATATGACCATATCATGATGATACTGAAGGAAGAAGTCCAAGCTGCTCTGAAGGCATTGGTGAAAACCAAGTCTCCAGGAATTGATTGAATATCAATTGAGATGTTCAAAGCAAACAGATGCAGAGCTGGAGGTGCTCACTTGTCTAGAGCAAGAAATATGGAAGGTAGCTTTCTGGCCACCTGACTGGAGTAGATCCATATTTATGCCTATTCCCAAGAAACGTGATCCAACCGAATGTGGAAATTACAGAACAATATCATTAATATCACACACAAGCAAAATTTTGCTGAAGATCATTCAAAAATGGCTGCAGCAATATATCAACAGAGAACCGCCAGAAATTCAGGCCGGTTTCAGAAGAGGACGTGGAACCAGGGATATCATTGCTGATGTCAGTTGGATCCTGGCTGAAAGCAGAGAATACCAGAAGGATGTTTACCTGTGTTTTACTGACTATGCAAAGACATTCAACTGTGGATCATACCAAATTATGGATAACATTGCAAAGAATGAGAACTCCAGAACTCTTAATTGTGCTCATGAGGAACCTGTACATAGATCAAGAGGCAGTTGTTCAGACAGAACAAGGGGATACTGATTAGTTTAAAGCCAGGAAAGGAGTGCGTCACGGTTGTATTCTTTCACCACACCTCTTCAATCTGTATGCTAAGCAAATGATCTGAGAAGCTGGAGTAAATGAAGAAGAAAGGGGATCAGGATTGGAGGAAGACTCAGTAATAACCTGTGTTATGCACATGACACAAACTTGCTTGCTGAAAGTGAAGAGTCTTGAAGCACTTACTAATGAAGATCAAAGACCACAGCCTTCAATATGGATTGCACCTCAACATAAAGAAAACAAAAATCCTCACAACTGGTCCAATGAGGAACATCATGATAAATGGAGAAAAGATTGAAATTTGTCAAGGATTTCATTTTACTTGGATCCACAATCAACAGCCATGGAAGCAGCAGTCAAGAAATCAAAAGACGCGTTGCATTGGGAAAATTTGTTGCAAAGGGCCCTTTTAAAGTGTTGAAGAGCAAAGATGTCACCTTGAAGACTAAGGCACACCTGGCCCAAGCTATGGTATTTTCAATCGCCTCATATGCATGTGAAAGTTGCACAGTGAATAAGGAAGACAGAAGAAGAATTGATGCCTTTGAATTGTGGTGCTGGCGAAGAATATTGAATATACCATCGTCTGCCAAAATAACGAACAAACCTGTCTTAGAAGAAGTACAAACCAGAATGCTCCTTAGAAGCAAGGATGGCGAGACTGCATCCTACGTACTTTGGATATATTGTCAGGAGGGATGAGTCCCTGGAGAAGGACATCATGCTTGGCAGAGTACAGGATCAACGGAAAAGAGGAAGACCCTCAACGAGGTGGATTGACACAGTGGCTGCAACAATGAGCTCAAGGATAACAACGATCGTAAGGATGGCTCAGGACCCAGCAGTGTTTTGTTCTACTGTGCATTGGATCGCTATGTGTCGGAACCAACTCGACGGCACCTACCAACAACAACAACATGTAGGGTTGGTTCAATATTAGAAAGACAGTTAATATAATCCATTATATAAATAAAACAAGACAAGAATCACATGATTTTTTCAATTGAAGCAGAAAAGGCATTTGACAAGGTTCTACACCCATTCATGAGAAAAACACTCAGCTAAATAGGAATAGAAGGAAAATTCCTCTACATAATAAAGGGCATTTATACAAAGCCAATAGCCAACATCATCCTAAACGGAGAGAGTCTGAAAGCTTTCCCCTTGAGATCGGAACCAGACAAGGATGCCCTTTATCACCACTCTTATTCAACATTGTGCTGGTGGTTCTAGCCAGAGCAATTAGGCTAGATAAAGAAATAAAGGGCATCCAGATTGGCAAAGGAGAATTAAACGTATCTCTATTTGCAGATGACATGATCTTATACACAGAAAACACAAAAAACCCTCAAGAAAACTACTGAAACTAATAGAAAAGTTCAGCAGAGGATCAGGATACAAGATAAACATACAAAAGTCAGTTTGATTCCTCTATGCCAACAAAAAGGAAATCACCAAATCAATACCATTTACAATAGCCCCCAAGAAGATAAAATACTTAGGAATGAATCTTACCAGAGGTGTAGAAGACTTATACAAAGAAAACTACAAAACAGTACTGCAAGAAACCAAAAGAGACTTACATAAGTGGAAAAACATACCTTGCTCATGGATAGAAGGACAACATTGTCAAAATGTCTCTTCTACCAAAAGCGATCTGTAGATACAATGCAATTCTGATTCAAATTCCAATGACATTTTTTAATGAGATGGGGAAACAAAGCACCAACTTCATATGGAAGGGAAAGAGGCCCCGGATAAGTAAAGCACTACTGAAAAAGAACAAACTGGGAGGCCTCACTCTACCTGATTTTAGAACCTATTATACCTCCACAGTAGCCAACACTGCCTGGTAGTGGTACAAGAACGGATACATAGACCGATGGAACAGAATTGAGAATCCAGACATAAGTCCATCCACAAATGAGTAGCTGATTTTTGACAAAGGCCCAAAGTCAGTTAAATGGGAAAAAGACAGTCTATTTAACAAATGGTGCTGGCACAACTGGATATTTATCTGCAAAAAAACTGAAACAAGACCCATACCTCACATTATGCATAAAAACGAACTCAAAGTGGATCAAAGAACTAAATAGAAAGCCTAAAACGATAAAGATCATGGAAGAAAAAATAGGGACAATGCTAGGAGCCCTAAAACATGGCATAAACGGTATACAAAACATTACAAACAACGCAGAAGAGAAGCTAGATAACTGGGAGATCCTAAATATCAAACACCTGTGCTCATCCAAAGACCTTTTTTTATGCTCATCCAAAGACTTTGCCGAAAGAGTAAAAAGATTACCTACTGGGAAAAAGTTTTTAGCTATGACATTTCTGATCAGTGTCTGATTGCTTAAGTCTACATGATACTGCAAAATCTCAACTACAAAAAGACAAATAACCTGATTAAAAAATGGGCAAAGGATATAAACAGGCACTTCACTAAAGAAGACATTCTTTAGCTAACAGATACATGAGGAAATGCTCACGATCATTAACCATTAGAGAAATGCCAATCAAAGCTACAATGAGATTCCATCTCACTCCAACAAGGCTGGCATGAATCTAAAACACACAAAATAATAAATGTCGGAGAGGTTGTGGAGAGACTGGAACACTTATACACTGCTGGTGGGAATGTAAAATTCCACTTTGGAAATTGATTTGACTCTTTCTTAAAAAAATATATATATATATATATATATATTTTTAAAAGCAAGAAATAGAAGTACCATATGATCCAGCAATCCCACTCCTTGGAATATATCCTAGAGAAATAAGAGCCTTTACACTAACAGATATATGCACACCCATGTTCATTGCAGCACTGTTTACAATAGCAAAAAGATGGAAGAAACCAAGGTACCCACCAACAGATGAATAGATAAATAAATTATGGTATATTCACACAATGGAATACTACGCATCGATAAAGAACAGTGATGAATCTGTGCAACATTTCATAACATGGAGGAATCTGGAAGGCATTTTGCTGAGTGAAATTGGTTGCAAAAGGTCAAATTTTGTGTAAGATCGCTATTATAAGAACTCGAGAAATAGTTTAAACAGAGAAGAAAATATTCCTTGATGGTTAAGAGAGGGGGAGGGAGGGAAGGGTATTCACTAATTAGATAGTAGATAAGAACTATTTTAGGTGATGGGAAAGACAACACACACTACAGGAAAGGTCAGCACAACTGGACTAAACCAAAAGAAAAGAAGTTTCTCGAATAAGCTGAATGCTTCAAAGGCCAGTGTAGCAGGGGCAGGGGTTTAAGGACCATGGTTTCGGGGGACATCTAAGTCAATTGGCATAATAAAATCTATTAAGAAAACATTCTGCATCCCACTTAGGAGAGTGGGGTGTTAAATGCTAGCAAGCGACCATCTAAGATGCATCAGTTGGTCTCAACCCACCTGGAGCAAAGGAGAATGAAGAATACCAAAGACTCAAGGTAATTATGAGCCCAAGAGACAGAAAGGGCCACATAAACCAGAGAGTGCATCAGCTTGAGACCAAAACTAGATGGTGCCCAGCCACAACTGATCACTGCCCTGGCAGGGAATACAACACAGAACCCCTGAGGGAGCAGGAGAGCAATGGGGTGCAGACCTCAAATTCTCGTGAAAAGATCAGATTTAATGGTCTGACTGAGACTAGAAGGACCCCGGTGAACATGGTCCCCAGACCTTCTGCTAGCCCAGGACAGGATCCATTCCCAAAGTCAACTCCTCAGACAGGGATTGGACTGGACAATGCGATAGGAAATGATACTGGTGAAGAATGAGCTTCTTGGATCAAGTAGACACAGGGGGGCTATGTTGGCATCTCCTGTCTGGAGGGGAGATGAGGGGGCAGAGGAGGTCAGAAGCTGGCCCAATGGATACGGAAAGAGAGAGTGGAGGGAAGGAGGATGCTTTCTCATTAGGGGAAGAGCAATTAGGAGTATATAGCAAGGTGTATCAAAAGACGCATTGCATGGGACAAATCTGCTGCAAAAGACCTCTTCAAAATGTTGAAGAGCAAAGATGTCACCCTGAAGACTAAGGTGCGCCTGACCCGAGCCATGGTATTTTCAATCGCATCATATGCAATGAATAAGGAAGACCGAAGAAGAGTTGACGCCTTTGAATTGTGGTGTTGGCAAAGAATGTTGACTATACCATGGACTGCTGAAAGAATGAACAAATCTGTCTTAGAAGAAGTACAACCAGAATGCTCCTTAGAAGCAAGGATGGCAAGACTGTGTCTTACATACTTTGGACATGTTGTCAGGAGGGATCAGTCCCTGGAGAAGGACATTATGCTTGGCAGAGTACATGGAGAGTGGAAAAGAGGAAAACCCTCAACGAGGTGGATTGACACAGTGGCTGCAACAATGAGCTCAAGCATAACGATTGTAAGGATGGCACAGGACTGGGCAGTGTTTTGTTCTGTTGTGCATAGGGTCGCTATGAGTCAGAACCGACTCGACAGCACCTAACAACAACAACAACGAGCAAAGTGTATACAAATTTTTGTATGAGAGACTGAGTTGATTTGTAAACTTTCACTTATCTAGCGTATTTGGAGGGCGCCAAAGCAAACTAGCATGGGGGTTTTAAGGAAAAGCTTAAATCACAAATTTTGACTTACAAAACGACAAAAACCTAGCAAGGAAATAAAAGTTAAAGGCATCAACTTCAAAAACAAAAAAGTGGGTGAATCTGAAAAATCGTATGTTCAGTGAAAGAAGGCAAACACACACACACACACACACACAAACGACAAAAAAAAAAAAAAAAACAACTGAAAACTAAATATGCATGAGTCTATACCAAGCTCAAGAACAGGAGAAATAAATTCATGCTTGTGGAAGTCCAAGTAGTGGTGATTTCTGGGGTGGGGATGGATGTTATAGACTTGGAGTGTGCGTGAGACAAATATCCATGCCATAAATGTTTTATATCTTGTCTAGGTGATGGTTAGACCAATGTATACAAACATAAAAAAACATTGATCTGTGTGCAAACAAAAGTGGGATCTGTGTAGTGAACATTAAAACCAAATCCACTGCCATCAATTAGATTCCAACTCATAGGGACCCTATAGGACAGAGTAGAACTGTTCCACAGAGTTTCCAAGGAGCAACTGGTGGATTTGAACTGCCGACGTTTTGGTTAGCAGCCAAGCTCCTAACCACTGCGTTTAACATTAGCTTACTTTAATATATGCAGCATAACCCCCCAAAACCAAAAGAATAAGCAGGAGAAAACTCAAAAAGAGTAGGACAGTGGAACTTGCCTTATCTAATATTAGGACATGTTCATGACCTAGTTATTAGTACAAGAACAGAGAAATGTATCAGTGGAAAAGAAAAGAGTAGAAAAATAGATCCATTTATGGATAAATACCTGACCTTCAAAACAATATAGTATTTCAGATCATCAAACAAAAGATTAACTATCCAACTAATGGTGCTACTACACTGATTTTCCATATTACAAAAGAAAGAAGAGAAAAAAAATGGGCCCCTGTCTCAGACCCTAAACAAAATTCAATATCAAGTGGATTATAAATTTAAAGGTGAAAGAACAAAACTTTAAAGCATTTAGAATAAAATATGAGAGGCAATAGTCTTGATCAATTATATAGTTTTTACTCGACCAGGCGTTGTGGACTGTTAAGCACTTTTTAAGTTTATATTTATATACTCATTTAATCTTCATGACAATCAAATCTATGAGGCAGTTACTGCCATTATCCTCATATGAGGAAATTGAATGTTTTTGTTTTCTATGGCTCAATACCACCACCCAACTGTCAGTGTGTTGTACTGTGGTGGCTTGAAGGGGTTTGGATATCTTTGGTTATTGGTTTATTCAAGTCTACGGCTTCTTCTCACTACATGTTCACAATTGTGTGATTTTTTTTTTTTTTTCTCTCTCTAGGGACACCCCCTACTTATCTAGGTGTTCACATTTATTTTGAAAGGCTTGGCCTTGGTGGTCTCATATGTTTGTAAATCTCATCTACATAGATAACACCTTTAATATTTCCCTTTGTGGTTTTATTACCTGCTTTTCTGTAATTTTGTTACTTATATGGAACTGATTTTATCTTTTTTGCTTTTTTTTAAAATTAGCCTTAGTTTTATTTATTGACTTCCCTAAGCATGTCTTCTAATGCATTAGTTCCTGCTTTTAGCTTTATAATATCTTCCTTTCTAATTTTTTTTGTAACATTATTTTCTGTACTTGACAATTTAACTTGAACTGGAATTTTTGTTTCTAGTAAATGCATTTAATGTTGATTACTAATTTGGTCTCATCTCACAGGTTTTGATATTATTTCTGTCATTGCTATTGATGCCTTGGTAGTTTGCAATTTTTGCTTTTTACTTCTTAAATCTAAAATTTATGGTTTGTTACATTTCTATTCTATCAGCTGAAGGTTTTGGAATTTAATTTCTTTGTTAATTTTTAAATTTATTATGCTGTGGTGGTCAATAAGTATGTCCTAAATGATACTTTTTGAAATTTGTTGACATTTCCTAGTTAGTTTAGAATACAGCCCATCATGGATTGAATTATATCCCCCCAAAGTATGTGTATTGGTTGGGCTGGGCCAAGATTCCAGGTATTGTGTGATTTTCCTACATGTTGTAAATCCTGCCTCTATGATGATAACATAGGGTCGCTATGAGTCGGAATCCACTCGACGGCAGTGGGTTTGGTTTTTTGGTTTTATGATGTTAGTGGGGGAGGATGGGCAGCAGTTGTGTTAGTGAGGCAGGAGTCAACCTGTGTCGTGAAACAATCTCTTGAGATATAAAAGAAAGAAGCAAACAGAGAGACAGGGAGACATCGTACCACCAAGAAAGCAGTGCCCAGAGCAGAGCGAGACTTTTGGACCAGGGGTCCCTGTGCAAAGAAGTTCCTATTCCAGGGGAAGATAGATGAGAAGGCTGGCAGAGAGAGAAAGCCTTCCCCTAGAGTTGACTCCCTGAATTTGAACTTCTAGCCTACTTTACTGGGAGGAAATAAATTTCTCTTTGTTAGAGCCATCCATTTGTATTTCTGTTATAGCAGCATTAGATAACTAAGACACAGTCAATATTTGAGTATTTCATGTTTGAAAAAAATGTTTATTATAAAATTTTGCATTGTTTTATCCAAAATTCCTATATTTTTCTTTAACTTTTACTTAATGTTAATAATAATTACATTCATCCTTTTGTTTAGTAAATACATATTGATATATCTGTTATATATCAGATTGCAGGCTCATTTCTAAGGATTAAGAATGTAGCTTCTCTAATGAACTGATGCAGACAAGCAAAAAGAAAAGCTTTAGATCCTGCGATTACTATAAATACTGTGGAGAAAAGTAAAGCAGAGAAGGCAGGAGGAGATTATGAGGCAGTGGGCTTGGGGTGTCTAATTGGCCATAGAGACCTGCATTGATTAGATGCAGGGGATGAGAAATGGGATTCTGTTTTTCTTGTAACAATTTATATAAATAATGATATAGGTGATGACGAAATTGGGCCTGATGATTTTTTTTTAAAAACTGTATCTCTGTACTTAAAGAAGGGCTAGTATTATTACATATGTCCTGGTCTGCTTCTTTCCAATAGGGACTATCTCTCTTTTTCCCTTATAATTTTTGGACTCAATTATATTTTTTCTAATATTAATATGATCACATTTGCTTCTCTTGGCTAGAGTTTGCTTAAAATCCATTGCTATCAAGTTAATTCTGACTCATAACAAACTGAAATGACAGGGTAGAACTGCCCCATAGATTTTCCAAGGAGGAGCTGGTGGATTTGAACTGCTGATCTTTTGATTAGCAGTTGAGCTTTTAACCACTGCACCACCAGGGCTCCTACTGGAGTAGGAAAAAAACTGGAGTAGAGTGGGCCCTAAATCAATATGACTGGAGTCATATTGAAACACATAGGGAAGAACACCATGTGACCATAGAGACACTGAGGGAAGATGACCACGTAAAGATGCAGGCAGAGATTGGAGTTTTGCTGCCCCAAACCATGGAATGCCTAGGGCTACCAGAAGCTGAAAGAGATAAGAAAGTTTCCCTTAGAGTTTTCAGAGAGAACATGGCCCTGCCTACACTTGATTTCAGACTTTTAGCTTTCTAGAACCGTGAGAAAATGAATTTCTGTAGTTTTAAGACATATAGTTGTGGATTCTCTGAATCTGAAGGTGACCCTGAAGGATGTGATCATCATTCCCACACCTCTTTTTCCTTTCTGGAAGCTTTAGTGGGGAGTGTTTGATTAATCTGGTGCTTAGTGGATTCTTTAAAGTTTTGATATGTGTTTTTCTTTAATTTTATGAAATTTTCCTGCAGAGTTTCTTAGAGTTCTCCTTACCCTTTCAATTTCTTTATTTTTTCCATCTAAACTGCTATTAAAGATGCAAGATTTATGACTTCATTCTCTAAACTCTACAGCTTTTCATACACATTTCCATCTATTTATTTTGGTTATATATTATTGGTAAGTTCCTCACATGGTTTTTCAACTTATTTTTGTTATACTTGTATGTATCTAATTTATTATTCAAACTATAAGTGAATGCTTTTGTTTTTACAATAGTATATGTGTGTGTCTCTGTGTAGTTTAATTTCCAATATTAATGTAAAATTAATGCATAAAATAGTATAGTGAGTTTCCTGCTAAGCAAAGAAGCTGATTAAATTCTTCCTGTTCAAATTCAGAAAATTGAAAAATAATTCTACTTTGGTATTTTAAAAGTTGTTCCTCCTTTTTTAATCTTAAGGAAAAAACTTGTTAAAAATTTCATTTCAATAAAAAGCTATATTAACTCATAATATTAGTCAAAAACAAATTAATAAACCTTACTCAAATTCCCAGTATCTCATTTAAGTAAATAATAATAATAATTGTTGGGCACCGTTAATGTTGAATTTTAACTGAACCCTGTGATACTGAACAGAAACACTGGTGGCTTAGTGGTTAACTGCCACAGTATTAACCAAGAGGTCGGCAGTTTGAATCCACCAGGCGCTCCTTGGAAACTCTACTGGGCAGTTCTACTCTGTCCTATAGGGTCGCTATGAGTCGGAATAGACTCGACGGCAGTGGGTTTTGGTTTGTGATACCGAAAAACAAGGGTGGTTAAAGAAACCCTTTGTATTCAGGAAAACGGCTTGGGGCAAAAAACTACCCTTCCTTGTGACATAGATAAGACTCATGGTGTCCCCCTTATTTACCTATAACCAGACGAGACACAGGCCATACAAATTCCAAATCTGTAGTCATAAACCCAAACCAAACTAAACCCATTGCCATCCAGTCAATTCCAACGTATAGCAGCCCTGTAGGACAGAGTAAAACTGCCCCATAGAGTTTCCAGGGAGTGCCTGGTGGATTCAAACTGCCAGCCCTTTGGTTAACAGCCATAGCACTTAACCACTATGCCACCAAGGTTTCCTTTCCTCACAAATGAGTAACTAAATTGTCCTTACTGAAGGATCAGATATAAAATGCTTGTTAACCAAATTTTGTTTAGGCTTCTCTCCTTCCCCCAAGTCCCTGAACTTTGGCCCACCCTCATCCTGAGCCAATACCCTATTATTCCTCTTTAAGACCCCTCTCAGAGAATAGGCTGACCTCAAGGTTAAATATTCGGATTTACTAGCCAGCGGCCTCACCCTTTCATTTTAATTCCCCTTACCTGAATTTTTCTAGCCACGCTTACTCTAAGCCTCTATAAAAGACTACAGTTTTTTCCCTAATTCATTGAGATGCTTGCAGAACTTTCGGTAGGTGAGTTCTCCCTATTGTAGTAATTGCCCTCCTTTAGCACTACAGTAGTCCCTTTGCCTTTCTTTCTTTTCTTTCTGAATAAATCTTCTTCCTATCAAAGTCTGGGTTTGGTTTTTATTTGACAATACTGAAGGAGCCCTGGTGGCGCAGTAGTTAAAGTGCTCATCTGCTAGCCAAAAGTTTGGTGATTTAAACCCACCAGCCACTCAGGTTCTGGAGAAAGATGTGGCAGTCTGCTTCTGTAAAGATTACAGCCTTGGAAGCCCTATGGAGCAGTTCTACTCAGTCCTATAGGGTCACTATGAGTCAGAATATTGACTTGATGGCAATGGGTTTTTGACAGTAGTGAGACCTAGTATTGCAACCAAGGTCTGCAATGCATGCTAGTTATGTGATTCCTTAAATATTAGCCAAAAATATCAGCTACCACAGCCACAATTACCTTACCACCACAAGAAATAAATCCTTCAGTGATTGGAAACTTGAAAAAAGAATGTGTGCAACTAATTACAGCTATTAAATGCTTAATAAAATATTTCATTTCTAAAATAAAATTTGATCTATAATCATTATTATTTTTAGTGCATTGGTTTTTACATAAGGAGAATACAAGGTTGCTCATCAATAACTTAAAAAGATCTTGAACATTCTCTTCATCTCAGAAATCTAGATCAAAAGTTAGATTTTCAAAGGATTTTCTCTGACTCATCATATATCTCTAATGAATATTCTATACTTTATCTCTTTCTGGGCTCTAATATGCCAGTTTCTTTTATTATGAATCATCTAACATTAAATATGTGAAAATTATATTAGTGCAAATTGTAACTCTCTCATGATCCCATCTCCAAAACAAAATCTGTACACAGATTGGATAAACACATTTCATTGTTTCACTGTTAGCATTTGTCACATTTTCAATAACAATTATTTTTGTAATGTCTTAAGCATAGATAAGTTAAATTGTCACAATGTATTTTTTTATTGCATTTCAAAGTGGTTATTTTCTCATTTCATTTCTGAGTTATTATAAAAAAAAGAGAAGAGATAAATATATCAACCAACAATGAAAGTGTCCTGAGAAGATTTAGCATATACACTGAGCTAACAAAAGCCAATCTTTAATATTTAGTCAAGCAATGGAGAACTTATTTACTCTAACATATTAAAAAAATCAGGACCTTATGTTGACAGAATCCCTTTGAGATTTCTGTTATTCCACTATACATTTAAACCTGGAAAATAAAATTAAAAATGTGATAGGTATAAGAATTTTTTAAACTTAGAAATACCCATTTTCTATTTACTTTTTAAAATAGAGAAAAAGAGTTTTGTGTCTTATTTATTCTATTGTGCTTGATGATCAGAGTCAGCTGCTACTGCAAAACCTAAGAGAATATACTGTCATCGTAGAATGAGATGTTGAAAAAAAACAAAGTAACCTCATGGAACTCATAGGTAATATTCGTTCAGAAACAATAAAGTGAAATATAAAGAAGAAAAAGTGACAATAAAATGAAATAAACATAGAAGATGTATCCTTGAATATCATAGGCAATAAACGGGAAGAGATTTCCCTAGTAGCCATAAATGCAAACACTAAAAAAAGGAGTGAGTTTAAAAAAGAAAAACGTCACTAACTTGTGACAGAATTCTCAGTGAGCTTTTTAGAACACATAGAACAGATAGAGTTGAAAAAGAAATTGAATAATAGAACACAGAGGGACTGTAACATATAGAACATGAAAAACAGAAAGAAAAAAAAACTTCAGTAACAAAATTTTTTTTAGTTAAAAAAATGAGGAAAATAAAAAGGCCCAGGGTATCGGTAAAAAAAGACTACAAAAATATTAGCTGAGTAAAAATGAAACATCCTTCCTTTCGAGTCAACATGTAAACAATGTCCATTTATTGCCAAAAGATAAGCACAGTGTTCATATTTAAAAGATAATCAGAAAATGACTTAAAACATACGTGAAAGTACACACTGCGTGTGTGTGTGTGTGTGTGTGTGTAGTTTGTGCCACATCCGATGGCTGAGCATTAGTTAAGGTGATTTCCAGATGAGAGCAATTAGAGAATTCAGGAACTAGATTATGGTTTTGCATGTATATTTTCAATCAGAAATTATTTTCTTTCATAAAAATACTTTGCTTTCATTAGGGTAATTATTTTTGCATAAAATTAGAAGAATATTTTACTTTCTTAGGAATAACATTATGTTTATAAATGTGGTTTCACAGGCCAGATTCCCTGAGTTGAATCCTAGCTCTACTCCTTAGTGGATGCCTAATTTCATATAGAAGTCTTAACCTCTGTACGCTTGAATCTCTTCGTTTGTGAAATAAAGGTTATTAATAACACATTTATAAATTTTATTGGAGCATGAGTTCATAATTCAGCATTTCACTTTGACCCACATATAATGCATATAAATGTAACAAAGATAATAAGAAATATAAAATGTATACAACATATTTTTGATAGAACCAGGTGACAGTTATAACCCAAAGACAGCAGTTATAATCTGTATGATAGCTAAAAGATATCATAGAAACCATGTGAAAGGAAGTAAAAAGAAGAAACACTAAGAATGATGAGAACAGGGGACCGAATATAGCAAATCTCCAAAAACATCAGCAAAAATATACACTTACTAAAGGTAAAGGGGAGACGTTGATATGCAAAAGATTCATTTCTTGTTTGCATTAAAAGATGTAGAAAATAGTAATACTTTTGTGTACTCTAGTAAAATATATTGTGTTATATAATAAGCTGGACACTGAAACGGCATTTCAAAAATCGGTATTATATAAATTATCTAATAATGCCTCATTTCTCTTTGAATTCATCCAAAGAATGAAAATCAGTTTAAAAATATGCAACATACAGTACATTAAAGCAGTCAAGCAGTAGCTGAGTTGAAAATTAGGAAGATAACACAAACCATAAATAGCATTATGGAAAACAGAGAAAAAAATATTTAGCATATTAATTTAATTGATAAATGCTTTCCTAACAAGAATTTGCTAAACTGTTTATCTGCTTTTAAAGAACCAGCTTAAAAAGTGAATACTATTCTTTGTAAACTTTTGTAGTTAGAAATTTTAAAAACGGATTTTGGCATCCTCTTCCAATCTGGAACTATGAGGTTGCTTACCAAATTTGCCCTTGCAATATAAACTATTAAGTGTTTTAAAAAAAAAAAAGTCAATTCCAACTGTAGTTTAATCACAGAGGATTTCACATAACTCTGGAAAAAAAATTCCAGTTAACAGAAAACTTTGGTATTTTTGGTGCTTGATCTATAGCAAGATTAAATTTAGTGACCATATTCAGAAGAGCATTTGTTATGAGCGGTCTCTTTGGGACAACAATGACCATCTATGGAGAAAGACTGATTTTCCTATAGGGATTCCCCATACACTTTCATTCTATGAAAATGGTTCAATATTGTTACACTAGTTAATAAACTAAAAAACTGTATGAGTTTTCTAGATTCAGGTTGCTTAAAAATATCAATAATTTAAGATTCCATATTAAATTTTATTATAAGCATAATAAGTGTAGCAATTACAGCCAAGTTTCAGATAAGATGCAATTAGAAGAATAAAGTACAAATATTCCAAGTTATTGGACTAAAACAGAAGTATATTATACTCTTCCATTCATAATCATATTGCATAGACATTTATCCAAAGAGTTTTTTAATTTGCCTTAGAGTTCCAGCAGTTTTCTAAGCAGTAATCGACAAAATTGAGTACCCTTCAAGTTTTCAAATGAAGCATGATAGACCAAATATTCTGGAATCTTTAGTTACACAGTTCGTTTATTTATTATTGCATATGCTTTACGGGTAAGTTTACAAGGAAAATGGTCATTTCAAAGGGTATTTTGCTACTTCATTTTGCTTTTTCCTATCTCTACCCCTTCCATCACTATGGGGGTAGGGAATTTTCAAACTAAAGAAAAAAATATTGGTCTTCATAAATTCTAGAGGAGCAAAAGGAACATTTTAATAAGTTGAAATCAAGCTAGATTTCTTATCGCAAGGCCTTCATACGTGCATATTTCAGATACAGACATATAAATTGATTTGAAAACATGGTGCGGTTTTGTTGTGTTAATTTAGCTCAGCTCCCTTACGAATAATCTTTGGTTATAATATGAATTTTTGTCTGTACCATCTATTGTATCGTCAGGAATTTGAGCTATAACAAAGAACATCAGTGAGAATTTTTGAGGTAACATGAATTAAAGATCACACTTATAAATTCAAAAGCCAAACAGGAGAATACATTTTATTATGCTATTGCTAGTAACCAATATCAGTTTGCTGAACTCGAACACTACCAGATTATATATGACTTGTAAGTTACCATGAATAAGAATAATCAGGTGGCATTCCCACAGTGCTCCAAGACCCTGCCACGCGTAACAAAGAAGGTCTGTGGGTCCGCTTTAACTTTTGAAAGGGTCACATTCAGTTAGAGAAACTCCTCCAAGAACAAAATTTTATGCTCTTAAACAATCTGACTGCACATTAAAAACCACCGGAGAACACTTTAAAAGTACTGGTGTGCAGGACCCAGGTTTAATTGGTCTGGGGTAGAGCCAAGTCATGGGTGCTTTTTAAAAGTTCTCCTAGTGATTCTATTGTGCAGCCATGTTGAAGTGAAAACTGCTCTTGTTTTTATCCTTAGGCTTATAAAGCAAATTCCAGTCAGCTTCCTTTCTTGGCCTTAATTTCCTCCCTCATTTCATCTGGAACCTACATAAACCAAAACTTGTTGGTGTTGAGTCAATTCCGACTCATAGCTACCCTATAGGATAGAATAGAACTGCCCCGTAGAGTTTCCAAGGAGCGTTTGGTGGATTTGAATTGCCGGCCTTTTGGTTTGCAGCCTTAGCTCTTAACGACTACACTACCAGAGGAACCTACGTACATTCCCATAAATTTCAGTATCAGAATCACCAGGGATTTTCATTATTTATTAAGTATTTATACTTCTTGTCTGAACTTCAGAGATTGTAATTCTCGAAGTCTGGTATGCAGCCTAGGAATCTGGTATTTCAAGAGCTCCCCAATTGCTTGATAAAGATCATGCAAAGACATATTTTTTTAAAAAAAAATAGTATGCTGGAATCAATAGGAATATAGGCTTTGAAGTCAGATCAAGGTTAGTGCTTATTCCAACATTACTGTAATCATGTTCATGGAAAAATAGACAAGTATCAGATAAAAATAGTATCTCTTTGAGAATCTGTTGTGGGAATTAAATCTACTGAACATAAAATATTTAGCACAGCAACTGACATATATGTAAGTGTTCAGTAAATATTACCTTCCAAAATTATTAGCCTGTTGGCTTCTAGTCACTTATCCTGAGCAATCTATACAACTACCTCAAAAGCTTTCATAAGACTATCAGATTCTGGGTTTTCTAGGAGGCCTCTTAACCTCAAGTATTTGTAGTTATTCCTGGGATTTCTGCTCTTGACCTCAGTTAAAATCAAAACTAGTTCATTAAACAAATTTTAATGTAAGTACACATAATTAACAACCTGTAATATGCAAATGACACAACCTTGCTTGCTGAAAGTGAAGAGGAGTTGAAGCGTTTACCGATGAAGATCAAAGAATACAGCCTTCAGAGTGAATTGCACCTCAGCATAAAGAAAACAAAAAATCCTCACAACTGGACCAATAAGCAACATAATGATAAAAGGAGGAAAGATTGAACTTGTTAAGGATTTCATTTTACTTGGATTCACAATCAACTTCCATGGAGGCAACAGTCAAGAAATCATATGATACATTGCATTGGGCAAATCTGCCCTAAAGACCTCTTTAAAGTGTTGAAAAGCAAAGATGTCACCTTGAGGACTAAGATGTGCCTGACCCAAGCCAGGTATTTTCAATTGTCTCATATGCATCCAGGAGCTGGACATGAATATGGAAGACTGAAGAAGAATCGATGTCTTTGAATTATGGTGTTGGTGAAGAATAATGAATATACCATGGATTGCCAGAAGAACAAATAAGTCTGTCTTGAAAGAAGTACAGCCAAATGCTCCTTAGAAGCGAGGCTGGCCAGACTTCGTCTCACATATTTTGGACATGTTATCAGGAGGGACCAGTCTCTGGAGAAGGATATCATGCTTGGTAAAGAGGGTCAGAAAAGATATGAAGACCCTCGAGAAGATGGATTGACACAATGGCTGAAATGATGAGCTCAAGCATTACAATTACAAGGATGGTGCAGGACCAGGCGGTGTTTCATTCTGTTGTAACAACAATACACATATTTAATAAATCCAAGCATCTGTAAATGAGGAGTGTGTTATGCAGAATAATCTTGACTTCTCCGAAATCACTTTTGCGTAGGTGAGTAACAATTCTACAAAAATAAGAAACCACAATGAGATGGATGTCGTTATTAGGTACTGTCAAGTTGACTCCAACTCATATCAACCTTATGTATAACAGAAATAAACATTGCCCAGTGCTGGGATGGATAGATAACCCAAACACTACCTAGTGTAAAGTACCAACTTCCACCAAATAATAATGGACTCAAGGATACTGAGTGCAAGGATACTGGGTAAAGTCACGTACTCACCCTCTCAGACTCCCTGAGCCCCAAATGTTCTGAGATTTTTTGTTTGCATTCTAGAAGGCTGAAACAAAAACTTAATAACAAAAGAACAACCTTAGCTTAAATGGCAGATTTTGTTTCTTTACACTTATAATTCCCTGAAGAGAAGATATGTACTTCTCAACATAGATTAACACATTTGGAAAGCACTCACTTCTCTGTTTTGATTTGGTTGGTCTCTTTCTTTTGCTGAGCATATATATATAGTTGACAACTGCACAACCCAATCATTTGTGGCTAGAGTAAGAGGCTTGGTTTTATCTTCAAGAAAGAATACAAGATGGGACACGAAGTACTTCATTCTTTTGTGCCTTTCTACTTATGAGGAATACTTAAAAAAAAAAAAAAAACCTTTGCTGTCAAGTCGATTTCCCCTCATAGCAACCCTAAAGGACTGAGTAGAACTGCCCCATAGGGTTTCCAAGGAGCACCTGGTGGATTCAAACTGCCAGCCTTTTGGTTAGCAGCCATAGCTCTTAACCACTATGTCACCAGGGTTTCCAGAGGTATACTCAGTGATGAGCAATTAATGATCATGGAGGAGTCACAGACAAAATACAAGCTATAATTTGTGATAAGATAAAACAGATCATGAGAAACCATAATGTTTAAACATTGACGGCTATTCAAGAAATATTTGCTTGTGAAATTAAAAGACATAATTCAACTATTTATTGGTTGTATAATTTTATGCAATTAATAAAACTCTTTGAACACTAGTCTCTAAACACATGCATAAACTGGAAATACTTTTATCCACACCATCAGGTATATTTGGTTAAAACAAAATTTTCAATATTAAACATTTTTAATCAATCTAAAATATATTATTATTAAAAAAAGCATTTTAAAATCTCTAGTGTTTGCCTCTTGTTTGAGGAAAAGTGTAAATAAAAATCCAACAGTTTTACATCTGGTTAGTCCATTCCAGTTCCTGCAAGGAGGGCAACGGGCTACACATTCTGTATAGTTTCCAACTCCAGGAACAAATATTAGCGAGTTGCATACAATTTAACTTTCCATCAGTCTCATAGAAAATTAGAATAATAGAGGAGAAACAAAGCAATCAAAAAAGTGTACACCTTAGATTATTCTTGATATTATTCTCAAATAAGCATTAATATTTTTCAGGGCAAAAGTAAAATGATATGGATTTTGCTGGTGTTGTTGTTATGGGCCATAGTGTCGATTCCAACTCATAGTGGCCGTATGCACAACAGAACTAAACAGTGCCCAGTCGTGCGCCATCCTCACAATTGTTGCTATGCTTGAGCCCATTGTTGCAGCCGCTGTGTCAATCCATCCCATAGAGGGTCTTTCTCTTTTTCAATGACCCTCTACTTTACCAAGCATGATGTTCTTCTCCAGTGACTAATCCCTCCTGATAACATGTCCAAAGTATGTGAGGCATAGTCTTGCCATCTTTGCTTGTAATGAGCATTCTGGTTGTACTTCTTCCAAGACAGATTCGTTCATTCTTTGGCAGTCCATGGTATATTGAGTATTCTTCATGAACACAATTCAAAGGCGTCAATTCTTCTTCTGTCTCCCTTATTCATTGTCCAGCTACCACATGCATATGAGGCAATTGAAAAGACCATGGCTTGGGTCGGGTGGCCTTAGCCCTCAAGGTTATATCTTTGCTTTTCAACACTTTAAAGAGGTCTTTTGCAGCAGATTTACCTAGTGCAATGAGTTTTTTGATTTCTTAACTGGTGCTTCCATGGGTGTTGATTGTGGATCCAAGTAAAATGAAATCCTTAACAACGTCAATCTTTTCTCTGTTTATCATGACATTGTTTATTGGTCCAGTTGTGAGGATTTTTGTTTTCTTTATGTTGAGGTGTAATCCATACTGAAGGCTGTGGTCTTTGATCTTCATTAGTAAGTGCTTCAAGTCCTCTTCACTTCAGCAAGCAAGGTTGTGTTATCTGCATAATGCAGGTTGTTAATGAGTCTTCCTCCAATTCTGATGTCAGATATATTGTTTTAAAATGTCAGTTAAATCAAGTGATTTGCATTATCTTTTTTAGATCTTCTAGACTTTACTGTTTTTTTTCTAATTTTATTTTATTACCTAAATGTTAAAATATTCTACTACTTGTGTTGAAGCTTTGTTTCTAGGTATATGCACGTGTATAATTGTCTCCAAATTATATGCGTGTTTTTTTTTTTTTTAGTGTGTGTGTGTGTGTGTTTATAAAATGCCCCTCTTTATCTTTGTCTTAAACACTATTTTATTTATTTTTAAAAATAGCTTTTCTGGTCTTTTTATGCTTACTCTTTGCATTGTATGTTTTTTCCATCCATTGATTTTCAACTTATTGATTATTTATATATAATTGTGGGCAAAGCAATGAGGTCTTGCTCTTTTGTCCACTCTGAGGATGTCTGTTTTTTCATTGAAGTATTTAGACCAATAATATTTAAATAATTATTCATATATTTGTATATAGGCCTACCAATATATTATTCATTTTCTGTATTTTCTCTCAGGGTTTATTGCTCTATTTTTACTTTTCTGTCTTATTTTGGTATTTTTTATGACCTCATTTTAATTTATCTAGTGACTGTTTGAAGGCCCCCTGGTGGCACAGTGACTAAGAGCTCAGCTGCTAACCAAAAGATCAACTGTTTGAATCCACCAGCCACTGCACAGGAGAAAGATGTGGCAGTCTGCTTCCATAAAGATTTACAACCTTGGAAACCCAATGGAGCAGTTCTATAGGGTCACTCTGAGTCATAATCAACTCAGTGGCAACAGGTAGTAGTACTGGCTATTTGTATCTGAATGTATTTTTTTAGTGGTAGCTCTAGGAATCACAACACACAACCTCACATTTCAAATTCTCTACAGACATTCAACATTGTACTACAGCATTTAAAAGTAGTAAGCCCTTACACATAGGTTTATACCTCTTTGAAGTGTTGAAAAGCAAAGATGTCGCTTTGCAAACTGAGGTGTGCATGATCTTTTCAATAACCTCATATACATGTGAAAGCTAGACAACGAATAAAGAAGACTGAAAAAGAATTGATGCATTTGAACTACGTTGTTGGTGAGGAACATTGAATATACCATGGACTGCCAGAAGAACGGACAAGTCTGCCTTGGAAGAAGTATAACCAGAGAGCTCTTTGGAAGCAAGAATGACGAGACTTCATCTCATGTACTTTGGACACTTTATCAGGAGCGACCAGTCCCTGGAAAAGGACATCATGTTTAATGAAGCAGAGGATCAGCGAAAAACAGGAAGACCCACAAAGAGATGGACTGACACAATGGCTGCAACAATAGGCTCAAACATAATGGTTTTGAGGATGTCGCAGCATCGGGCAGCATTTCTTTCTGTTGTGCGTGGGGTCACTATGAGTCAGAACCGACTCAAAAGCACCTAACAACAACAACATACTGACCCGCATGTTACACATGTTTTATGTATTCACTCTGCATAAACATTGACAAGCACACCAGACAATTATACAAATTTTTCTTTAAATCAACATAAATCTTTTTAAAGAATTTAAGAGAAAAAAAGGTGAATTTTAAGTTTATAATCTGTTATTGGCCATTTTGGGTGTTTTTGCTCCATTTTCCTGAGTAACTAAGGTTTTTACGGAGCCCTGGTGGCATAGTGGTTAAGAACTCAGCTGCTAACCAAAAGGTTAGCAGTTCAAATCCACCAGCTGCTCCTCGGAAACCCCAAGGGGGCAGTTCTACTCTGTTCTGTAGGGTCACTAGGAGTTGGAATTGACTTGACAGCAATGGGTTTTTTAAAGTTTTACTACCACCATTTCCCTTCAGGTCAAATAACTTTTTCAGCAGTTTTTGTAGAACAGGTTAGTTTGTCTCTCAATTTTTCTTCATCGAATGATATTTATATATTGCCTTCATTCTTAAAGAATATCTTTGCTCTCTATATAATTATATATATTGTATAATTCTATATATTCTATACAGAATTATAGTCGGAGTCGACTCGACTGCACTGGGGTTTTTTTAAATAGAATTATATGTTGACAGCTCTTTTCTTTTATTACATTAAAGTTATTTTCTACTATCCTCTGGTTTCATAGTCACTTGTAATTCTGTATGTACTGTGTTATTTATTTTTTCCCAAGTCCTTTCAATACTTTTTATTGTGAGTTTCTCCAGTTTTGCTATTCTCTTTGAGTTTATCCTGAATTTCTTAAAACTATAAATTTACGTTTTTTATGAAATATGGCAAATATTCTGCCATTATTTCTTCATATATATAGATATAAATAAAGAAATATATATATCATATATATATATTGTATATGTATATACCAAACCTGTTGCCGCAGAGTCAATTCTGACTCATAGCATCCCTATAGGACAGAGTAGAACTGCCCCCATAGAGTTTCCAAGGAGGAACTGGTGGATTAAAACTAGTTGATAGCAAAGCATTTAACCTCTGGCCTACCGGGGTTCCATGTATATGTGTGTGTGTGTGTGTGTGTTCTGTCCTATTCTCTTTCTTTCTCTTCTGTGGGAACTTCAATTTTATATATGTTTTACATTTATACCACCTTATAATTTTCTGAGGCATTGTGTGATTATTAAGGTTGTATGTCAACTTGGCTGGGCCATGATTCTCAGTAGTTTGGAAGTTATGATGTAGTTTGTTGTTGTTTTTAGGTGCAGTCGAGTCAGTTCTGATTCATAGCAACTCTATGTACAACAGAACAAAACACTGTCTGGTCCGTCACCATCCTCACAGTCATTGTTATGCTTGAGTCCATTGTTGCAGCCACTGTATTAATCCATCCCATTGAGGGTCTTCCTCCTTTTTGCTGACCCTCTACTTTAGCAAGCATGATGTCCTTCTCCAGAGACTGATCCCTCCTGACAACATGTCCAAGGTATGTGAGACATAGTCTTACCATCCTTGCTTCTAAGGGGCACTCTGGTTGTACTTCTTCCAAGACAGATTTGTTCATTCTTTTGGCCTTCCATCATATATTCAACATTCTTCACCAACAACATAATTTGAAGATGTCAGTTCTCCTTTGGCCTTCCTTAGTCATTGTCCAACTTTCTCATGCATATGATGTGATTGAAAATACCATGGTTTGGGTCAGGCACACCTTAGTCTTCAAGGTGACATTTTTGCTTTCAAACACTTTAAGGAGGTCTTTGGCAGCAGATTTGTCCAATGCCATATGTCCTTTTATTTCTTTACTGGTGTTTCCATAGGTGTTGATTCTGGAGCCAAGCAAAGTGAAATCCTTGACAACTTCAATCTTTTCTCCACTTATCATGATGTTGCTTATTGGTCTGGAGTGAGGACTTTTTTCTTTATGTTAAGGTGTAATCCACGCTGAAGGATGTAGCCCTTGATCTTCATCAGTAAGTGCTTCATGTCCTCTTCACTTTCAGTAAGCAAGGTGTGTCATCTGCATAGCACAGGCCTGATGCCACCTTCTTCTTCATATAGTCCAGTTTCTCGAATTATTTGCTCAGCCTACAGATTGAATAAGCATGACGAAAGGACACAACTCTGACGCACACCTTTCCTGACTTTAAACCATAAAGTATTCCCTTGTTCTCTTGGAATGACTGCCTTTTGATCTATGTACAAGTTTGTCATGAGCACTGTTAAGTGTTCTGGGATTCTCATTCTTCAAATGTTATCCATAATTTGTTATCATCCATACAGTCAAACACTTTTGAATAGTCAGTAAAACACAGGTAATCAACTTTCTGGTATTCTCTGCTTTCAGCCAGGATCCACCTAACATCAGCAAAGATATCCCAGTTCCACATAATGTGGCAGTTGTATAATGATGTAATCACTTCCATCACAATATCTGAAGTAATCTGATCACCTCCATGATAGGATCTTCTGTGAGTAGTCAATCAGTTGAAAGGGAATCTCCTCAGAGGTGTGGCCTGCATCCAATATAGGTGGAGTTTCTGGCAAGGCTCTTGGACTTTTGCTAGCTCTGGACCCAGCAACTGGCTCCTATTTATCTGATCATTGGTTCTTGGGACTTGAGCTAGCAGCTGACCTGTCGATCTTGAGATTCTTCAGCCTCGGCAGACTGTGAGCACGTGACCTGACAGCTTACCAGCCAATCTTGAGATTTGTTGGGTTCTGAATTCTGTGAACCAGAGGCCTGTTGTCTGACCTGCCGTTCTTGACTTTGCCAGTGTCTGCAGCTATGTGAGTCAGGAGAAGCCTCCAAACTGTCCCACCAACTTGGGACTTTCTAGCCTTTACAACAGCATGAACCATTTCCTTGGAATAAATCTCTGTCCTTCTATAGCTATACATATATACGTATATATAGCCTCTTCACTGGTTTTGTTTCTCAAGAGAATGCAGCCAAAGACAGTCTGTTTACTTTTTTATTCCTTTTTCTTCATGTTAGATAATTTCTATTGATCTCTTTTCAAGGTAACTGACTGTTTTTATCATTTTCATTATATGATAGAACCTTTCCAATAAAATTTTTATTTTTGACATATTTTTCAGTTACAAAATATTCATTTTGTTCTTTTCGAATTTCTACTTTGTTGCTAAGTGTTTCTATTTTTCATTTATTTCAGATGTGTTTTCTTTACCTCATGATGCATAGTTGTAATAGCTGATTCGTAATAGTCTTTTTCTGATTTTTCCAACGTTATGAAAGCCACGTGTTAGAATATGTCTATTTTCCCCTCAGAATTGGTCACATTTTCTTGGTATGTTGTAGGTCAAATAATTTTACATTGTATCCTGGACATCTTAAATGTTATTCTGTATAGGCTCCCATGTATGTTTTAGCAGACCATATTCAAAGTTAGATCTAGACAGTAGGCTGTGCTTCCCCTTTTCTCTGGGGTGGCTTAACTCTCATTTTGGTCCTCAATGGGTTTGCTGTGCTGGTTTGTGTCTGTCACTTACTATCTATTATGTTTTCCAAATCTCTTCTATGCTGAAGATCTGGGTTGTGTATGAAGATCTCAGTGGTTATCACAAGCCTCTGTGATTATAAACAGAATCAGGAAATCTCTTTTCCCAGCTCTCTCCTCTCCTGGAGTGACCCAACGATGTCTGGGTTCATGGGTATTTCCTTTCCTGGTCCCACTGAATAGAAACACAAAATTTCAGTTGTACTGGTATCCTTCAACTCTGGGTCACCACTCTCAGATGGAGACCTACCCTTGGCAAAAAGCCAGGAGAGAAAAAAAATTACATGTATTACATGCATACACACACATTCAATACAGTGCAGGTCTCATCTCCAAGCTTTGATTTTTCTCCACAATCTGCCAGTTATTATTTATCAAAGGCCTAAGGTAGTTTTGTTTATTTGTTTGTAAATTTTGCCTGGATTTTTAGTTGCAACCAGGGACAGAGACAGGCATGTGGTTTTACACCACCTTCTCAGAACCAGAATTCCTAATATTTATCATTGATGTCACACTCTTTGCAGCTTGAGAATATCATTTTTAATTACAATGAAAGAAGCCTCAAAACTTGATGGAGTCTTCCTTAATAAAGTAATTAACCATACACTGATTTATTGAAAGGACCTAAAATGGATGGAGGCATTGAAGAAATTAAGTTTTAATGGTAAATTAACAGATGCCTGGGAAATGTCTGCAGACACTAACTGCACAGGAGATAAGCATGGCTTGTTTTGGCATGGTTCATTCTAATGCTTATCCTCGTATTCCAGCAGCAAAATTTTGTGCTCTTTTTCGTTTCCAAATGTACTTTCCTCCCATAAAGAAATATTTGTTGTTGAACATTACTAAGTGTGCATTGTTATAAGAATTTCTTTCATGAGTTTAGGCCTTTGAGAATTGAGGCTTTCAGACACCAAGTCTTGCAGTACAAGAAATAGCATTGAACTCAAGGATTTCAGGACTTCCACTATTTTATTATCGTTTTTAACAATAAGAATAATTAATGACAGTTGTTCATTCAGATCATAATTAGGTTATCTAGGATTTCTATCCTTGTTTTGTGGAGTTTTCAAACATTAATAAAGAAGGATATTTTATTGGAGAAGCTCAACTGTTAGGTAAAACAAAGATTTGTTTTTCCCGAGCTTAGCTGGGAAAAGAGAAGTCCAGAGACACCCAACCCATCAGAGGGCAGAACTCTTTAAATCCCTTAATTAAATACAGTCTGTTTTCCCAGAGTACTCAAAATTATTTGTTAATTGAATGAAAGAGGAAATAAATGGAGAAGTTATATTGAAATAAACCCTTATAGAATTAAATTATTTGTTTTATTCAATTTTAGCAGTGTATTTCTTTTCCCCAAAACAAGAAGGGATTAATTGGAGAGAGTCAAACGAAAGTGGGTTATTATATTCTTGGAAATTACTTAAATACACAAAAGCAAAAGAAAATTAATAAAGAAATTTCTAGCTCAAATATTTGCTGATTATGGGTGCTATTTTGAAATTCGGAAGCCTAGAGACCTAGTTATTGTTCTAGATAAGGATACTTTTCTTTTAATACCATGTTTTCTTTATGAAATAATTAACAGTTCTATTTTAGGAAGAAAAGAATCTTTCCAAGGTTAATAGAATCTCATTCACTCTAAATAGGCTTTTATTAGAAAATATTAAACTATATGTTTGTTTCTTTTATGAAAATAGCATCATTTTCATAGAAAAGAAGGATAATTCCCCCATTTCATCATTTTCTAGGAAACTTATAAAATGATAAATGTCATTTTTATTCTAACAATCACATAGATATACGTACATACGTAGTGGTTAAGAGCTTGGCTGCAAATCAAAAGGTCAGCAGTTTGAATACATATATATATATGTTCAATATTGAGTATTAACCCAAGAAACTATAAAAGAAATAAAGATAAAGGCTCTCAGAATGAGAAAAGTAAAGAAGTTAGCCTGTGGTGTTATAACATTAAACTAAAATCAATTACACTTCCACTTAACAAATACCAGGGATATTATGAGAAAACTGTTACAGACTTGCAGTGTGATCTTCAGAGGGTTATTAAAATAGAATCATATCCTGTATTTATTGATACCATGACTCTCTCCCCATCTTCATCCTGGGAATGTACATGAATAATTCATCAATACCAAGAATTCCTGCTAGGTGTTTTAAAATATTTTGCTGCCTTAAAATGTTTGACAACGGGTTACATACACAGGATGCCAGACCTACTGCCATCAGCAAGCAAATCAAAAGATATATTTCTCTGGAAATTTAAGCATTAATTTGGATTGGATTGTAGCTGTTACCACTTGAAGGTTAAGCACTCAACTAATGGATCATTCTATTATCTTCTGCCCCCCGTAGTAACAAATTACTAAGCACAAGAGTGTGTGTCAATTGAGTGAAATTATTTTCTAGTTAAAGAAGTAAGTTGAATGAGACTACCTGATAGAGTTGTAGCAGCAATAGACTTAATCTGTTTTTAAGTGTTGGCTCTAACAGAAGCCTTTTTGTTGTTTAAATCCAGCAGCTTGCTTGGACAGATGTGTTTGTTCAATTTTCAGAAGAGAAAGCAGCTGCTCAAATTAAAAAATAATAGATACGGGTGATTTTAAATAGCAAACATGAAAGTTGATTTCCCAAGCTTACTCTCTGCCTAGCAGCTGGGCAGCCAGAAGGTACACTAACCTAATTGGTGCCAATTAATTACCATGTGTGTTCAAGTAAGAGTTGAATTCAATACTAGTTCAGAAGTCCTCACCAACCACTGACTCATCAGGCATACCTTAAGAAAAGCTGTAGGGATTTTACCTTTTAAAATATTGGTGACAACTGTTTCAATGTCTCTCTATAGAAGGGGAAACAAGAGATTTTTAAAAAGATATGCCTTGAGGAGGTTACTGATTCTGCCTATGATGATCTAAGCACCTGGGACCCATCATTCTCACTGACCGCAACTATAGACTCTGTACAGGTTGCAAACCAAAACAAAATTAAAAACTATCTGAGAACCCCAAAAAGTATACAAAGGTAGATGGGTGATGGAGGCGAGCCAACACTTGGAAGCAATCCAGTCACAGGTGAGTTTCTTGTTTTTATTTTTGTTTCTTCTTCCCTTATGGCTTTGTGCCAAAGTTAGACACCAGTTGACAGTGGCATGGCATGGGCAGCTAAAACTCTGACAGAAAACCTGGATCTTTCTGGCCAGAAGAGCGAGGGAAAAGAGCCAAGGTAGGCTAGAGCGCATAGAAGAAATCATAGAGGAGAGACAGCCTGAAAGGGGGATGCAGTATTTCTGTGCAGAAATCTATCAAAGTCCCAGCCTAGACTAATGTGTGAACCATACATGCTTTGGACAGACCCTATCAGTATTGCAAACTTTGAGAACTGAACTGAGATTTGAACACACACATACACCGTCTTAGAGTAATCCTTGAAGTTCACATATATAAGAAAGACCTAAAAAGGCATGGCCACGGCTTTGAGAAATTGAACTGAGATTTGAACCACTGTATGCAAAAGGTGAGACACAATTGGCAGGTTATTAGGTTTCCAAGGAGCGGCTGGTGGGTTTGAACTGCCAACCTTTTGGTTAGCAGCAGTAACTCTAAACCACTGCACCACCAGGGCACCATATTATGTGTAACAACTGAAAGGTTAGTATTATGATCATATAAAAGTAAAATGCATGCCTAAGCTAACAGAAAGTGTGATGGAACCAGGACTTAAAATCAGTGCTCTTGTCTTGAATAATACCACGCTGAGTAAAAGTTACATACTTATTTTATTATTACAATTTAAGGAACACTCACATGACAGGATCCACAATGAAGGTAGGTCCATATAACTGTTTAATCTGATTTTTTTTTAAATGTCAAATTGTGAAGGAATGATACTTCTCTTTTATTGGAGAGCCCATAGTCTTGTATATTTTAATTATAGAATGATAGCAAGATATAGAATTCTAGCAGCCACTGCTCTGGAACAAGCCAATAATCTCTTATGACATATAAAAAAAATTGTGAGGAGGTTAGCAGAAATAAACTTTAACTGGAAGTGAGTTAATTATTCACTGCTATCATTGTCTATTTATGACAATTATATGATCATATACATATGATTATTTGTAAAAATGGCAGCTTTGCACATGGAGTGGAGAGCCAGAGGATTCATTTAGACCAGAAAGCAAAACTTAATTGGATATTCAATAAGGACAGGCTTTTGAAACAAAAAGACAAACAGCATGACCTCTAAATGCTGAAGGAATTGATGCAAAGCAGGGAGGTCCTTAGGATAATAGAGGCTGCATATCAGTAAATGAAGCCTCAAATGTAATTTATTACATTAAATAAGACAGACACTGAAGTGTGGAGTACTTTTAAACTATTCATTCAAATATAGCATACATGCATAAAAGTGAACATATCATAAACGTACAGCCAGTTAACTTTCATAAACTGAACGTACCGTTGTAGCTAGCACTCACCAAGAAATAGAAATTTGCCAGTCCAAAAGATCCTATTATGGTCCCTTTCAGTAGCTATAGCTCTAAGGCTATCCCCTATCTTGATTTTTACAGCAGAAATTAGTTTTCCCATAAAATATAATATTTATACCTCATGGTAGCTCTTTTTTTGCTCAATATAATATTAGTGAGCCATCCATATCAATGCATGTAGTTTGTAGGCTATTTGTGATAATTGTTGTACAGTAATTTATGATGAAATGTACTACAATTCAATTAATGATTTTACTAATAATGTGCTTTTTGGTAGTTTTCAATTTGAGGGTATGTGCTAGCATCGTCAGTCTTTAGCCATGCTAGTGGATCTGAAGTATTTCATAAAAAAAATTTCATAGTGGATTTAATTTCCATTTACCTCAATAATGATATCAAGCACTTCAATTAACTGTTCATTACATATCTTTGTAGTGTCTTTATAAATTGCCTTAAGCATTTTGTTCATTTTTTTAAATTGTGTTGTAGGAATGTGAACGATTTTAAATACTCTGGGTCCAAATTCTATTTGATACATGTTTTGTGAATAGTTTCTCCCACTGTGTGGATTATCTATTTTCTTAATGATGCCTCTGGAAACCCTGGTGGAGTAATGGTTAAGAGCTATGGCTGCTGACAAAAAGTTAACAGCTAGAATCTACCAGGAATTTCTAGGAAACCCTGTAGGGCAGTTCTACTCTGTCCTATAGAGCCGCTAAGAGTTGGAATCGACACAATGGATTTGGTTTGGTTCTTGGTGAACAGAAGCCTTTTTATTTTTTTTAATGATAGCAAATATATCAGTTTCTTCTCTTATGTTAAGTGCTTTAAAAACCAAAAAAACCCATTGCCTTCGAGATTAAGTGCTTTAGATGTCCCAAATGAGGAACACCTCATGACATTCTTCAACAGTTTCTTTCAGAAGTTTTTTTTTTTTCCTGTGTGTTTAGATCTATGATCAGTATTGAATTATTGTGTCTAGTATGAGGTAGGGCAAAGATTCATGTATATTTTTTCCATATATTTCATTGTGCTAGAACTATTAGTAAAATGATTTTTTTAATTGAATTGTTTTGAACGTTTTGTCCAAAATCATTACACTGTATGCGTGTATCTATCTTCAGATATTCTATTAAAAAAAAACTTTTTTTTTATTCTATAATGATGCAATATTCATTTGTCTAGCCTTTCACCAAGATCCCATTGTCTTGAATACTGAAGCTTTAAATAAATCTTAATTATTAAAATTTTATTATTACTTATTCTTCTTTTGCTATGAGTTGGAATCGACTCGACAACACTGGGTTTTTTATGGCTAATAATTTTTTGCAAGGTCATGTGAATTTCCTTGTACAATTTAGAGTAACTGTGAGTTTCTACAATTTATCTGCTGGTGTTTTGGTTGGGATTGCATTAAATGTGTATCAATTTGGGAAAAATTTACATGTTAACAATGTTGACTCTCAACAATTCCTAAGCACTATATATCTCTATATATCTTTACATTGCTTTATGTCTCCTTTAATTTCTTTAAGTAATGTATTATTTTATTGTTATTACTTAAAACAATGACATATTTATATTAAAATATTGACATTAATTTTTACAGAGGTATTTCACATCCGACATTAAAATTAATCCTAAGTATATTATGTCTGTGGGTACCATTATTTATAATAATACTTATACATTTTATTTTTCAATTGTTCAGTCTATAGAAGTAAAATGTAATTTTGTCTGTCAATGTACTATTCTGCATCATTGCTGAATTCATATATTAATTCTGCTTGCTATTTTGCGATTTTCAGGATGTTCAATGATGCTTTCCATAAATACAGTTTTATTTCTTCCCAAAATGTATACTTTCTTTTTTTTTTTAAATATATTTCTTACCTTATTGTGCTGGCTAGGATCTCTAATACAAGGTTGAATAGAAATGGTGGGTATGTACATCCTTGCTTTCTTAGTGGTCTTAGGGGGAATGCATTCAATGATTATTAAGAATAAAGTTATAATTTTTTTTTTTTTTTTTGTAGATGCCTTCTACCAGTGTGAGAAAATTTCGGTCTATTTATAGTATACTCAGGGTTTTTCTCATGCATGCAAAATTTTACCAAATACTTTTTCTAAAATACTTTCATGATTTTTCCCTTTACTATGGTGAACTAAGCGAACTTTTATATATTAATATATCCAATTTGCTAATATTTTTTAAATGATTTTGTGCCAATTTTTGATGTAATTTTTGTTTCTTCTAATACCATTTTCTGCTGTATTACAAGACTTTACTAGCCTTTAAATGAATTGGGAATTTTTATGTTTTCTTCTATTTCCTGTGTTTGTGTACTATGGGTATTACATATATATATATATATATATAATACATGTATTATATATACATATATAGAGTTAAAAAATCAAAACTCAAAGAAACTGAAAAATGAAGTTTATTCTGGGCAGTTATTCTATATACATATAGAAAGACCATTCTGATCCTTAAAAAAAAGCATATGGCTATTTTCAACAATCATTTATTTTAAGACAAAATTTTGCTGAACAAAATTTTCTTTCTGCCCTTAACAAACACATTCCATATATGCAATCTAGGCTACTTGCTTAAAAATATTTTGGAAACTACCTTTATGTCGGCATGCTACAAAACAAAAACTTTTGTCAGAATGAAGTTACTTTTCATTAATTCCCAGGAATATTAGAACTATTCAATTTATATAAGTGCTTATTTATCACTAAACAAATCAGAATAAAGCCCTTTGAAGGAATATTATAATCTAATTTAATAATACCATCTCGACATAGGAAAATATTGTTTTTTCTTAACCCTACCATCTAGGGTTAAGTGATGGTGATAGAAACAATGCTGGAGATCAAATGATAGAATTTTCCAAGACCAATGACTTCTTTATTGCAAATACCTTCTTTCACCAACATAAATGGTGACTAGTCACATGGACCTCACCAGATGGAAAACACAGAAATCAAATTGACTACATCTGTGGAAAAAGGTGATGGAAAAGCTTATTATCATCAGTCAGGATAAGGCCAGGAGCTGACTGTGGAACTGACCATCAGTTGCTTATATGCAAGTTCAACCTAAAACAGAAGAAAATCAGAGCAAGTCCACGAGAGCCAAAATATGACCTTGAGTATCTCCCACCAGAATTTAGACACCATCTGAAGAATAGATTTGATGCATTGAACACTGGTGACTGAAGACCGGATGAGTTGTGGAATGACATCAAGGACATCATACATGGAGAAAACAAGAGGTCATTGAAAAGACAGGAAAGAAAGAAAAGATCAAGATGGATGTCAGAGGAGACTCTAAAACTTACTCTCGGACACCAAACAGCTAAAGCAAAAGGAAGAATTCATGATGTAAAAGAACTGAACAGAAGATTTCAAAGGGCAGCTTAAGACAAAGTAAAGTATTATAATCACATGTGCAAAGAGCTGGGGATGGAAAACCAAAAGGGAACAACACGCCCGGCATTTCTCAAGCCAAAAGAACTGAAGAAAAATTAAAGCCTTGAGTTGCAATAGTGAAGGATTCTATGGGGAAAATATTAAACAATGTAGGAAGCATCAAAAGAAGATGGAAGGAATAAACAGAGTCATTATACTAAAAAGAATTAGTTCATGTTCAACCATTTCAAGAGGTGGCATATGATCAGGAACTGATGATACTGAAGGAAGAAGTCCAAGCTGCTGTGAAGGCATTGGCGAAAAACAAGGCTTCAGGAATTGACGGAATATCAATTGAGATGTTTAAACAAACAGATGCAGCGCTGGAGGTGCTCTGGCCAACTGACTGGAAGAGATCCATATTTATGCCTATCCTCAAGAAAAGTGATCCAACATGATGTGGAAATTATGGAACAATATCATTAATATCACATGCAAGCAAAATTTTGCTGAAGATCATTCAAAAATGGCTGCAACAGTATATCGACAGAGAACTGCCAGAAATTCGGGCCAGTTTCAGAAGAGGCCATGGAACCAGGGATATCATTGCTGATATCAGATGGATCCTGGCTGAAAGCAGAGAATACCAGAAGGATGTTTACCTGTGTTTTAGTGACTATGAAAAGACATTTGGCTGTGTGGATCATAACATATTACGGATAACATTACGAAGAATAGGAATTTCAGAACTCTTAATTGTGCTCATGGGGAACCTTTACATAGATCAAGAGGCAGTTGTTCAGACAGAACAAGGGGATACTGATTGGTTTAATGTCAGGAAAGATGTGCATCAGGGTTGTATTCTTTCACCACGCCTCTTCAATCTGTATGCTGAGCAAAAAATCTGAGAAGCTGGACTATATGAAAAAGAATGGGGCATCAGGATTGGAGGAAGACTCACTAACAACCTGCGTTATGCAGATGACACAACCTGGCTTGCTGAAAGTGAAGAGGACTTGAAGCACATACTAATGAAGATCAAAGACCACAGCCTTCAGTATGGATTGCACCTCAACATAAGGAAAACAAAAATCCTCACAACTGGACCAATGAGCAACATCATGATAAACAGAGAAAAGATTGAAGTTGTCATGGATTTCATTTTACTTGGATCCACCATCAACAGCCATGGAAGCAGCAGTCAAGAAATCAAAAGACTCATTGCATTGGGTAAACCTGCTGCAAAGGACCTCTTTAAAGTGTTGAAGAGTAAAGATGTCACCTTGATGGCTAAGGTTCGCCTGACCCAAGCCATGGTATTTTCAATCACATCATATGCATGCGAAAGCTGGACAGTGAATATGGAAGACTGAAGAAGAATTGACGTCTCTGAATTGTGGTTTTGGCGAAGAATATTGAATATACCATGGACTGCCAAAAGAATGAATAAATAAATCTGTCTTGGAAGAAGTACAACCAAAATACTCCTTAGAAGCAAGGATGGCAAGACTGAATCTTACATATTTTGGACGCGTTGTCAGGAGGGATCAGTCCCTGGAGAAGGACATCATGCTTGGCGGAGTACAGGGTCAGCAGAAAAGAGGAAATCCCTCAACAAGGTGGATTCACACATTAGCTGCAACAGTGAGTTCAAGCATAACAAAGATTGTGAAGAAGGCTCAGGACGGGCAGTGTTTCGTTCTGTTGTGCATAGGGTCATTATGAGTCGGAACTGGTTTGACGGCACCTAACAATATCGTCTATGAACTTTAAATAATCCTTGAAAAAATAAATTTAGAATAATTATCATCTATGAGCTTTTTTAAAAAAATTATATATTTCTTTTTTTATGAGCTTTAAATAATCTTTTAAAAAATTAATTTAGAATAATTTTTTTTTTTATCTTTTTGAGGCCTATTATACCAATCAAAATAAACATCACATACTTTTGTCAGTGCACTTTTCAAATGAACCAATTTATATCAAAGCTTCTCAGAGTAGCTACTGAAGGCTCAAAACATAAAACAGGTGCAAGAAGCAGTTTTCATTGGAGACGAAACCTAAAGTGACCTCACGAATAGCTGTCAAATCAGCCTCGGTCTTCCTGATGGTGTGTAGGAAAAAAAAAAAAAAAAGGCAACAGAAGCTTTTCGTAGGTCTGACGAATCTCATCAAGTTTTTATAGATGATTCACTGCAAAATTTATGTATGTGGACACCAATTTGGGCAAGAATCACATGTTTTCCAATCTGTGGAGCCAGCTCAAACAACAGGATTATAGGATATATTCCTGCGCTCTATCTTATGATTTTCTTTTTTATAAAAATCAACAACAGCATGTTGTTTGTGTATGCCATTGGGTAAATTCTGACTCACGGTGACCCTATAAGACAGAGTAGAATTGCCTCATAGGGTTTCCAAGGCTATAAATCTTTAGGGAAGCAGACTGCCACATCTTTCTCCCATGGACTCTGGTGGGTTCAAACACTGGCCTTTCTGTTAGTAACTGAGCACTTAACCACTGCCCAACCAGGGCTTCTTCCAACAACAGCATAACACTGTTAAAACAGCACAACACAAAACAAGGCAACACATACACACACAAAAGTAGCTACTGCAATTTGGAGCTGTTTTCAGTAAGTTCAATCTGTTTTAAGAACTTCCTGAGGCCTCTCTTGAACCAGTTCTATTTCTCTTGAACCCAGTTCAAGAAAAGTATTTAAATAATATTTTCTCTGGCCTCTCTCAGATCCAATCTGATACTTTTATCAAACTCAGTTTTATATCCCTTGAATCCAGTCCAAGGAAAGTATTCATGTAGCTCAAATGCGAGCTCACTAAGAAACCCTTAGCACCAAACAGAAATTCTCATAAGTGAAAGGCAAAGGACAACACAGATTGGAACCTAATTCCCCAAACAGACAACGCAAAAGGATAGCTTATCAAAGAAAGGGTGTACATAACTGCTCAAATAAAAACCCAGAGAGTTTCACAGGAATGGAACTTAAATTTAGAAGACATTCACCAAGTTCGCTAGCTATAGTGAGCAAACATTGGATGCAAAGGGCACTGTTCGGTACCATATTTGATCTCTCACCAAAACAATGGACGCTTGATTTTCTTTCTGGGTCCCACTTCTGACACCAAAAACTATTGAAAAAAAAAATTAAATCTTAATGGAATTGAAACATAAGGTTTATTCTGAGTAGTTATGCTATATGCATATAGGGAGAGCACCCTGATTCTTAAAAAAAGCAAATGGCTGTTTTCAAGAACTAGTTCTTCTTTTTTTTTTTGAAATGCAAACATTAGGTTTATTCTGAGCAGTAATTCTATATGCATACAGAAAGACCATTCTTATTTTAAAAAAATGCTGGAGATAGCTCAAGATGGCAACTTAGACCCACTATGCTGTCCTTTAAAACAAAGACCCAAGAAACTAAGTGAAACAGATAAAGATAATAATTCTGGAGCCCTGAGAATTAACTGAAAGGATAAAGACTTAGGCCAAACACTGACTAGAAGAAGAAATTGAACAAAAAGAGCAAACAAGGAGAGATACTGAGTGTACTTCCAGTCATCCTGGCACAGCACAGCCATCTTGAGACAAAGCCAGCAGTGATCCTGGATGAGGAGCACCAGAAGGCAACTTCACAAAATTCTCAATAGGAGATAGAAAAACTGTGTAGACATACCTAGAGTAAAACAAAGTGCTCATGACCGAAACTGGATCTAAGGAGGGGAAGTACAGGAAGGAGGGTGAGAGCCCCAGGAATCCTGGAATCCACAAAGCAGAAAGTGAACCAGGATGCAGAGATAGGACTACTTACAAGCAGGGGTCCCTGATCATTAGGGTGGGTGGTGTACACAGAGTAATAGATCCATAGAGTGTCAGCAGGAGGACCCCAGTCCTACCAGGCTCTTGGCAGACCCTCTCTTCACACATTGTCAGTGTCAGGTCCTGAGGGCTGGCTGCAGCCAACACGTAGTGCCCAGGCACCCTCTCCTAGTGACCAAGGATCATGCTCCTCCTCCCTCATCCTTCTGTTAATTAGTGGCATGAACACTCACCCCAAACCCTGACACCCCTCCTACCCAGGGACTACAGTACGAGCCTCATCCTTTTCCCTGCCCACAGCCCATCTGCCACACATTCCTCCCTGACCCAAGCACCTGGTGAGTGGCAAAGAGCTCTCATGTCTCTGGTCAGCTGCCACAACCCACCACCCACCACCTCACACACCCAGCAAGTAGTAGAGAGCATTCTCACATCCCATGTCATCCTGCACAAACTTCCACCTGCCACCGTGCCCACCCAGCAAGTGACAGCACTCCCATTTCTTCAACTGTCCACCATACCTGCCCCCATCCACCACCACGCCCACTTGGTAAGTTACAGAGAGCTCTCATGCTCCTGATTGCCCACCACACTGCTCTGCCCACCACCTCACCCATGTAGTGAGTGAGGTGAGCGTTCCCGTGCAACTGTTCACCAGCCACATCATCCCTTTTGTTTCACCCACTTGGTGAGTGACAGAGAGATCCTGTGCCCCTGGTCACCTACCACACACCCCCTGTTACTGCCCCACCCACCCAGCAACCAGCAGAGAGCACCCATGTGACCTCAGTTACCCACTACAACCCCCTGCCCACTGTCTTGCACACCGAGCACGCACTATTGCACACTTCCATGCCATTATACAAATGACAGACAGTGGTCTGCACCACCTAGCCTGCCCCCAACAGCCCAGTGTGCCTGTTGCTGCCCCATCAGAGCACTCTTGCCCTGCTGACCCTGATATATCGAAACAAGACAAAACAGAAAACCGGGACAAAACAAATATACAATCAATCAATAAATACATAAATAAAATAACACCATAGTGCCTTGAAGACAGCAAAAAAAAAAAAAAACCCACTGCCTTTGAGTCAATCCCAACTCACAGCGACCCTATAAGACAGAGCAGAACTGCCCGATAGAGTTTCCAAGGAGTGCCTGGCGGATTCGAACTGCCGACCACTTGGTTAGCAGCCGTAGCACTTAACCACTACGCCACCAGGGTTTCCCTTGAAGACCCAAAGCCCAGTGCCAGCAGACAATAATAAATCATATAAATAGAATAAAATAGCTAAAACAGGTGATCAAAATAAAGCAATAGGAAACCCTCCATAATAATAGAACTACCTGAGGAAAAATTCAAAAGACTTATATTTAGAATCTTCAAAGAGATCAAGGAAAACACAGGGGGAAAAAAAAAAAAACTAGAAGAATTCAGGAAAATAATACAAGAACAAAATTACAGACTCAATAGATAATTAGAAACAATACCAATAAATAAATAAATAAAAGAAAATCAGTAGATTAACAATAAAAAATCAGAAATAGTTAAATAAATGGAAGGAAATAAAAGTAGCATGGAATCAATAGAAGAATCTGCAAAATAGAGGACAAATCCCTAATTTGTTTGAAAAACAATCAGAAAAAAGAATGAAGAGAGCCTAACAGTTATGTGGGACACCATTAAGAGGACAAAATCGCTTGTAATAGAAATCCCAGAAGAGGAGGAAAAAAGGAAAGTACATGGAGAATTTCTGAACATATGTTGGCTGAAAATTTTCCAAATATCATGAAAAATGAGAAGGTTACCATTTAAAAAGCTCAATAAACCCCATACAAGTTATACCCCCCAAAAATAACTAAGACATATCATAATCAGATAGGGTCGCTATGAGTCGGAATCGACCTGACGGCACTGGGTTTTTTATCATAATCAGACATTCCAAAACCAAAGACAAAGAAGTCTGAAAGCAGCATTGGAAAAAAAAAAAAAAAACACTTACAAAGGGGCGCAAATAAGACTAAGTGCTGATTTCTCATCAGAAAATAGGGGGGCATGATGGCAAGGAGATGACATATATAAAATCGTTAAGAAAAAGAATTTCCAACCAGGAATCATATATCCAGCAACATTGCCTTTCAAATATGATGACAAAACTAAGAAATTCCCAGATAAGCAAAAACTAAGGGAATTTTTAAAAACCAGACCAGACTTACAAGAAATATTAAAGGGAGTCCTTCAGGTAGAGAACCAACAACATCAGAAAAAAATCTGATTTAAAGACACATGACAACATCATCCAAATACCAACCCAGATAAAGATTTCACAAAAGCAAAATAAAGCTAAAAAACTGACTATATGAAACCAGAGGAATTTAGCTGTAAATGATGACAACTTTAAAATAAAAAGTGGGAATAAAAGATGTAGTTACAGAACTTCTACATGGGGAGGAAGTGAAGGTGATTTCAAGATATAACAGACTGGTTTAATTTTAATCTCATTAAGGTAAACTTTAGAGTAATCACAAAGAAAAGTAATAAATACACTCACCAAAATAAAGAAGAAAACCAGAAAGATTCAGTAAACACACACACACACAAAACTATTGATTGAAAAAAAAAATCCAATAAAAAACAAATAAATAATTCAACACAGAATATTAAAAGGAAACAAGAAACCATTAACTCCACGAAAAAAATTTTAACAAAATAAAAATCAATGCACACCTATCATTAATCACTTTGAAAGTAAATAGATTAAATGCACCAGTCAAGAGATTCAAAGTGAAAGAATGGATTAAAAAAATGACCCATAAATATGTTGCCTACTTCTGAAAAGCATTAGCCAGTGAAAACCTTATGAATATCAGCAGAACACTGTCTGATATAGTGCTGGAAGATGAGCCCCCCATGTTGGGAGGCACTCAAAAAACGATTGGGGAAGAGCTGCCTCCTCAAAGTAGAGTCGACCTTAATGACATGGATGGAGTAAAGCTTTTGGGACCTTCATTTGCTGATGTGGCATGACTCAAAATGAGAAAAAACAGCTCCAAACATCCATGAATAATTGGAAAATATGGAATGTATGAAGTATGAATCTAGGAAAATTGGAAATCAACAAAAACGAAATGAAATGCATAAACATCGATATCCTAGGCATTAGTGAGCTGAAATGGACTGGTATTGGCCATTTTGAATCAGGCAATCATATAGTCTCCTACGATGGGAATGACAACCTGAAGAGGAATGGTGTTGCATTCATCGTCAAAAAGAACATTTCAAGATCTATCCTGAAGCACTACGCTGTCAGTGATAGGGTAATATCCATACACCTACAAGGAAGACCAGCTAATACGACTATTATTCAAATTTACACACCAACCACTAAGGCCAAAGATGAAGAAATAGAAGATTTTATCAGCTACTGCATTCTGAAATTGATCGAAAATGCAATCAGGATGTATTGATAATTCCTGGTGTTTGGAATGTGAAAGTTTGAAACAAAGAAGAAGAATTGGTAGTTGGAAAAAATAGCCTTGGTGATAGAAACAATGCCAGAGATCAAATGATAGAATTTTGCAAGACCAATGACTTCTTCATTGCACATGCCTTCTTTCACCAACATAAATGGCGACTATACACATGGACCTCGCCAGATGGAGCATACATGAATCAAATCTACTACATCTGTGGAAAGAGATGACGGAAAAGCTTAATATCATCAGTCAGAACAAGGCCAGTGACCGACTGTGGAACAGACCATCAATTGCTTATATGCAAGTTCAAGCTAAAACAGAAGAAAACCAGAGCAAGTCCACGAAAGCCAAAATATGACCTTGAGTGTATCCCACCTGAATTTAGAGACCATCTCAAGTATAGATTTGATATATTGAAAACTAGTGACGGAAGATCAGATGAGTTGTGGAATGACATCAAGGACATCATACATGAAGAAAGCAAGAGGTCATTGAGAAGTGAGGAAAGAAAGAAAAGACCAAGGTGGATCTCAGAGGAGACTCTGAAACTTGCTCACGAACACCGAGCAGCTAATATAAAAGAACTGAACAGAAGATTTCAAAGAGTGGCTCAAGAAGACAAAGTATTATAATGACATGTGCAAAGAGCTGGAGATAGCAAACCAAAAGGGAAGAACACACTCGATGTTTCTCGAGCTGGAAGAACTGAAGAAAAAATTCAAACCTCGAGTTGCTCTAGTGAAGGATTCTATGAGGAAAATACTGAGCGACACAGGAAGGAACACACAGAGCCATTATACCAAAAAGAATTAGTCAATGTTCAACCATTTCAAGAGGCAACATATGACCAGGAATTGATGGTACTGAAGGAAGAAGTCCAGGCTTCTCTGAAGGCATTGGCAAAAAACAAGGCTCCAGGAATTGACAAAAAATCAGTTGAGATGTTTCAACAAAGAGATGCAGTGCTGGAGGTGCTCACTCATCTATGCCAAGAAATATGGAAGACAGCTTCCTTGCCAACCAACTGGAAAAGATCCATATTTATGCCTATTCCCAAGAAAGGTGATCCAACTGAATGTGGAAATTATAGAACAATATCATTAATATCACACTCAAGCAACATTTTGCTGAAGATCATTCAAAAACGGCTGCAGCAATATATCGACAGAGAACTGCCAGAAATTCAGGTCAGTTTCAGAAGAGGACATGGAACCAGGGATATCATTGCTGATGTCAGACGGATCCTGGCTGAAAGCAGAGAATACCAGAAGGATGTTTTCCTGTGTTTTATTGACTATGCAAAGGCATTCGACTGTGTGGATTATAACAAATTATGGATAACGTTGTGAAGATTGGGAATTCCAAAACACTTATTTGTCCTCATGAGGAACATTTACATAGATCAAGAGGTATTTGTTCAGACAGAACAAGGGGATGCTGATTGTTTTAAAGTCAGGAAAGGCGTGCATCAGGGTTGTATTCTTTCACCATACCTATTCAATCTGCATGCTGAGCAAATAATCAGAGAAGCTGGACTATATGAAGAAGAATGGGGCATCAGGATTGGAGGAAGACTCATTAACAACCTGCGTTATGCACATGGCACAACCTTGTTTACTGAAAGTGAAAAGGACTTGAAGCACTTACTAATGAAGATCAAAGACCACAGCCTTCAGTATGGATTACACCTCAACATAAAGAAAACAAAAATCCTCACAACTGGATCAATAAGCAACATCATGATAAACAGACAAAAGATTGACGTTGTCAAGGATTCCATTTTACTTGAATCCACAATCAACAGCCACGGAAATAGCAGTCAAGAAATCAAAAGATGCATTGCATTGGGTAAGTCTGCTGCAAAGGACCTCTTTAAAGTTTTGAAAAGCAGGAATATCACTTTGAAGACTAAGGTGTGCCTGACCAAAGCCATGGTATTTTCAATTGCTTTATATGCATGTGAAAGCTGGACGATAAATAAGGGAGATTGAAGAAGAATTGATGCCTTTGAATTGTGGTGTTGGCGAAGAATATTGACTATACCATGGACTGCCAAAATAACAAACAAATCTGTCTTAGGAGAAGCACAACCAGAATGCTCCTTAGAAGCAAAGATGGTGAGACCGCGTATTACATACTTTGGACTTGTTGCCAGGAGGGATCTGTCCCTGGAGAAGGACAATGTGCTTGGAAAAGTACAGCATCAGCAGAAAAGAGGAAGACCCTCGATGAGGTGGATTGACACAGTGGCTTGAGCAATGAGCTGAAGCATACCAACTATTGTAAGGATGGCACAGGACCGGGCAGTGTTCCGTTCTATTGTGCATAGGGTTGCTGTGAGTCAGAACTGACTCGATGGCACCTAACAACAGCAACACAATGATAATAGTAGACCTTAACACACCACTTTCAATGATGGAGAGAACTACTAGGAAGAAATTCAGTAAAGATACAGAAGCTCTAAATAACGTAATCAACCAACTCAACCTCAGACATTTACAGAACATACCACCGAACTGCTAGCAGCACAGTACACATTCTTCTACAATGCACATGGACCACTCTCCAGAATTGCCCATATTCTAGGCCACAAATTAAGCCTCAATCCATTCAAAAACATCGACATAATACAAAGCATCTTCTCTGAACATAACACCATAAAACTAGAAATCAATAACAGAAAGAGCAACAGAAAAAATTAAATGATGGAAACTCAATAACACCTACTTAAAAACTACTGGATCATAAAAGCAATTTGAAATGAAAATAAAAAATTCTTAGAATCAAATGAGAATGAAGACACAACATACCCAAACCTCTGGGACATGGCAAAAGTAGTGCTCAGAGGAAAAATTATAGCAACAAAGGCACACATTAAAAAAGAAGAAAGATGCAAAATGAACAACTTAACTTGAAAACTTGAACAAATAGGAAAGGAGTAGCAAAAGAAGTTCACAGTCATCAGAAGAATGGAAAAAATAAAGATTAGAGCAGAAATAAATGATATAGAAAAGCAATAGAAAGAACAAAACCAGAAGCTGGTTATTTGAGAGTATCAATAAAACTGATAAACCCCTGGCCAAATGGAAAAAAAGACAGAAATGAGGAGACACAAATAACCAAAATGAAATGGGTGACATTACAACAGAACATACCAAGATTAAGATTAGTATAGAATATTATGAATAATTGTTTTTTAATGAATTGAAACCTAGAAGAAATGGGCAAATTTCTAGAAATACACTGCCTAAACTAACACAAACAGAGGTAGAAAACCTAAACATACCCATAACAACAGAAATTAAACATGTCATAAAAAATCACAACAGAAAATAGCCCTGGCCCATACGGCTTCATGTGAGAGTTCTGCCAAACATTCAGAGAAAAGTTGATATCAGTACTACTCAAACTATTTCAAAGGAATACTCACTAATTCATTCTATGAAGTTAGCATAACCCTGATACCAAAAAACAAGCAAAAATACCACACAAAAAATAAAATGAAATAAAACTACATACCACTATCGCTCATGACTATAGCTGCAAAGACTCTCAAGAAAATTCTAGCCAAGAGAATATAACAGTATATTTAAAAAAAAAAAAAAAACAAGAAAAAAAAAAGCATGATCTTGTGGGATTAATACCAGGGATGCAAGGGTGGTTCAACATTAGAAAATCGAACAACATAATTTGACACATAAATAAAACAAAGGAAAAAAAAATCACATGATAATCTCAATTGATGCAGGAAAGGCATTTGATAAAAATTCAACACCTTTTCCTGATAAAAACTCTTAGCAAAATAGAAGTAGAAGAGAAATTCCCCAATATAGTTAAAGACATATATACAAAACATGTACATATACATTATTCTCAGTGGAGAGAAATTGAAAGTATGACACTTGAGAACAAAAATGAGACAAGGATGCCCATTATTGCTACTCTTATTCAGTATTGTACTGGAAGTCCTAGCCAGAGCAGTAAGGCAAGAAAGGGAAATAAGGGTATCCAAATTGGTTAGGAAGAAGTAAAACTATCCCTATTCACAGATGACATGATACTATACATAGAAAATCCCAGAGATCCCACAGGAAAGTTACTGAAACTAACATATGGGTTCAGAAAATGTCAGGGTACAATATCAACATACAGAAATCATCTGCATTCCCCTATACTAACAAGGAAAACTCTGCAGAGAAAACCAAGAAAACAATACCATTTATAATAGTCACCAAAAGGATAAAATACCTATGAACAAATCTAACCAGATACATAAAAGACTAATACAAGGAGAACTACAAAACACTACTGCAGGAGCCAAAAGAGGCCTACGTAAGCGGAAAAACATGCCATGCTCACGGACTGGAAGACTTAACAGTGTGAAAATGTCGATAGTAGTCACAGCAATCCATAGGTATAATGCAATCCTGATCCAAATCCCAATCACATATTTTAACAAAATGGAAAAATTAACTTTTAACTTTATATGGAAATAAAAGAGGCCCTGAATAGCTAAAGCGTTATTGAAGAACAGAGTAGGAAGCCTCACACTACCAGATCTCAGTTTTTTTTTTTTTTTTTTGTAGTAAGTGCTGATACAGACTCTTTAATCAAAGCAGGGAAACCCTGGTGGTGCAGTGGTTAAGTGCTATGGCTGCTAACCAAAGGGTCAGCAGTTTAAATCCACCAGGTGCTCCTTGGAAACTCTATGGGGCAGTTCTACTCTGTCCTACAGGGTCGCTATGAGTCAGAATCTACTTGATGGCAACAGGTGGAATCAAAACAGCCTGGTACTGGTACAATGACAGACACATAGGCCAATGGTACAGAATTGAGAACCCAGAAGTAAATTCATCCAGCCATGGACAGCTGATCCTTGACAAAGGGTCAAAGTCCATTCAATGGGGAAAATACAGTCTCTTTAACAAATGGTGCTGGCAGAATGTGATACCTATTTGCAGAAAAACAAAATAAAATCCATACCTCTTACCGTACACAAAAACTAACTCAAAATGAAACGGAGATCTAAATGTTAAACCTAAAGCTATAAAGTTCCTGGAATATAAAACCCATTAAAAAAAAAAAAAGAAAGAAAGAAACGGGTTTTATGAAGTTCCTGGAATATAACATAGGGACAAATCTTTTGTTGTTAGGATCCATCCAGTCGTTTCAGACTCATAGTGGCCATTTGCACAACAGAACAGAACACTGCCCAGTCCTGCGCCATCCTCACAATTGTTATGCTTGAGCCCATTATTGCAGCCACTGTGTCAATCCATCTCGTTAGCCAACCCTGTACTTTTTTTTTTTTTTTTTTTTTCTACTTTACCAAGCATGACATCCTTCTCCAGGGACTGATCCCTCCTAACAACATGTTCAAAGTATGTGAGATGCAGCCTCGCCATCCTTGCATCCAAGGAGCATTCTGGTTGTACTTCTTCCAAGACAGATTTGTTCATTCTTATGGCAGTCCATGGTATTTTCAATATTCTTCACCAACACCACAATTCAAAGGCATCAATTCTTCTTCAGTCTTCTTATTCATTGTCCAGCGTTTGCACGCATGTGAGGCAATTGAAAACATCATGGCTTGGGTCAGGTCCACCTTACTCCTCAGGGTGACATCTTTGCTTTTCAACACTTTGAAGGGATCTCTTGCAGCCAATTTGCCCAATGCAATGCATCTTTTGATTTCTTGACTGCTGCTTCCATGGGTGTTGACTGTGGATCCAAATAAAATTAAAGCCTTGACAACCTCAATCTTTCCTCCATTTATCCTTGTGTTGCTCATTGGTCCAGTTGTGAGGATTTTTGTTTCCTTTATATTGAGGTGTAGCCCATACTGAAGGCTGTGGTCTTTGATCTTCATCAGTAAGTGCTTCAAGTCCTCTTCACTTTCAGCAAGGAAAGTTGTGTCATCTGCATGACACAGGTTGCTAATGAGTCTTCCTCCAATCCTGATGCCCCGTTCTTCTGCATATAGTCCAGCTTCTCATATTATTTGCACAACATACAGATTGAATAGGTATGGTGAAAGAATACAACCCTGATGCACACCTTTCCTGACTTTAAACCAATCAGTATCCCCTTGTTCTGTTCAGACAACTGCCTCTTGATCTATGTAAAGGCTCCTCGTGAGCATGATTAAGTGTTCCGGAATTCCCATTATTCGCAATGTTATCCATAGTTTGTTACGATCCACATAGTTGAATGTTTTAGCATAGTCAATAAAGCACAGGTAAACATCCTTATGGTATTCTCTGCTTTCAGCCAGGATCCATCTGACATCAGCAATGTTATGCCCGGTTCTACATCCTTTTCTAAATCGGGCTTGAATTTCTGGTGGTTCCCTGTTGATACACTGCTGCAGCTGTTTTTGAATGATCTTCAGCAAAATTTTGCTTGCATGTGATATTAATGATATTGTTCTATAATTTCCACATTCGGTTTGATCACCTTTCTTGAGAATAAGTGTAAATATGGATCTCTTCCAGTCGGTTGGCCAGGAAGCTGTATTCCAGACTTCTTGGCATAGACGAGTGAGTACCTCCAGCGCTGCATCTGTTTGTTGAAACATCTCAATTGATTGATATTCCACCAATTCCTGGAGCCTCGTTTTTTGCCAGTGCCTTCAGAGCAGCTTGGACTTCTTCCTTCAGTACCATCGGCTCCTGACCAAATGTTACCTCCTGAAATGTTTGAACGTCAACCAATTCTTTTTGGTATAATGACTCTGTGTATTCCTTTCATCTTCTTTTGATGCTTTCTCTTCGTTTAATATTTTCCCTGTAGAATCCTTCAATTTTGCAATGCAAAGCATGAATTTTTTCTTCAGTTCTTTCAATTTGAGAAGTGCTGAGCATGTTCTACTGTTTTGGTTTTCTATCTCCAGGTCTTTGCACATGTCATCATAATACTTTACTTTGTGTTGTTGAGCCACCCTTTGAACCTCTGTTCAGCTTTTTTACTTCATCATTTTTTTCCTTTTGCTTTAGCTATTTGACATTCAAGAGCAAGTTTCAGAGTCTCTTCTGACATCCATTTAGGTCTTTCCTTTCTTTTTTGTATTTTTAATGATCTCTTGCTTTCTTCTTGTACGATGCCCTTGATGTCATTCCACCACTCATCTGGTCCTTCATCATTAGCATGTGACACATCAAATCCATTCTTTAGATGGACTCTAAATTCAGGTGGGATATACTCAAAGGTCCTACTTTGGCTCTGGTGCACTTGTTCTAAATTTCTTCAGTTTCAACTTGAACTTGTATATGAGTAATTGCTGATCCACAGTTGGCCCCTGGCTTTGTTCTGACTGATGATATTGAGCTTTTCCATCATCTCTTTCCACAGATGTAGCTGATTTGATTCCAGTGTATTCCATCTGACAACATCTATGTGGATAGTCACCATTATGTTGGTGAAAAAAAGGTATTTGCAATGAAGGAGTCATTGGCCTTGTAAAATTCTATCATTTTTCAATCTCTGTCATCATTTCTATCACCGAGACCATATTTCTGCCTACTGACCCTTCTTCTTTGTTTCCAACCTTTGCATTCCAATCACCAATAATTATCAGTGCATCTTGATTGCATGTTTGATCAATTTCAGACTGTAGAAGTTGGTAAAAATCTTCAATTTCTTCATCTTTAGCCTTAATGGTTGATGCATAAATTGGAATAATGGTCGTATTAACTGGTTTTCCTTTTAGTCATATGGACATTATTCTATCCCTGACAGCATTGTACTTCAGGATGGACTTTGAAATCTTCTTTTTGAAGATGAATGCAGCATCATTCCTTTCTAAGTAGTCATTTCCAGCATAGTAGACAATATGATTGTCCAAATCAAAATGAGCAGTACCAGTCCATTTTAGCTCAGTAATACCCTGTTCTATAGGGTATTGACTCAGTGACTCAGTGGCAACTGGTCAGTGGGTTATCTACATAACATTGTTATAATGGGCCATCTCTGAGTTTTGTTCTATTGTTTGCTTGATTTATTATTAATTTGGCTTGCATTTTATGTCTCTTTTGCATGTCTCATTATGTTTTATTATGTGCAAGATATGTGTCTAAAAGAGTAGTAAAGACAGAAGTAAACATTATTTGCACCCCAAAAAGACAAATGCCCTTTTTTGTGACACTGAGTCAATCTAATCTGTTAGAGCTGAATCTGGACTTTATTTTGCTTACTAAGATTTGATTTTCCACTGACTTCAAGTGCTTTCAGGGCAGATCAGAACCTTCCACAAGACTCAGGACCTGAGTTCCTGAGGGAGTTCTCTCAGCTTTCCTGCCCTGCCCTCAGATTTCAACAGGCTTAGAGAACCTGTGCCTCTAACTGGGTAGGAATCTCTCTGCTCTCCTGGCCCACCCTAAAGACAGGGATCACTTCCTTGTACTCAGCGGAGGCCTAGAGGGCCTGGGGAACTTTTGTCAGTTCTAAGTCCCGTTCTCAGAGCCCGGGTGGTTAAAAGCTCAGCTGCTAACCAAAAAGTCAGCGGTTCCAATCCACCAGCTACTCCTTGGAAACCCTATGGGGTAGTTCTACTCTGTCCAGTAAGGCAGCTATGAGTCAGAATCAACTCAGCAACAGGTTTTTTGTTTTTTTGTCCCATTGTCAGCTTTAAACAATCTTTGCAAGCCTGCATCTCAAATTGTATCTCAGTGATCTTGTCCCATGTTCAACTACCAATAGTCAGGCTCCTTACTCTGTGGGGTCCCAGAAGACCTGTTTTTTTTTTTTTTTTTTTTTCTCGTTTCTGCTCTCTGCCATCAGAGTTCAGCAGAATCCCTTGCATCTGTGCATAGGGAATTTTCTAAGCACTCTTGCCCCTATCCTCGCTGTACTGGCCTCTGTCCTGTACCTTATTGGTACAAAGTGGTTCAGAGTGCCCCAGAAGTTTTCTTTCATTCCTACTCTTCCCTCAGCCCTCAGTTAGCCTAGTGTGCCTGTGCTACAAGGTCGGTCACTATGTGTTCTTCTACCTCTACACCAGATATAGGTAAACACTGCCCTGAGGGCTGGAGTACCTGGTGTGAGGGAAGGTTTCTCTCAGGTCTTGCACTGTTCACAATATTCCACCTGAGCACTGAAGACCTATTGGGCACAGGCTTTCTTTGTGGCTAGAGCTCCTACCAAAAATCAAATCAAACCTGTTGCCATCGAGTCGATTCCAACTCATATTGACCCTACAGAGCAGAGCAGAACTGCCCCATATAATTTCCAAAGCTGTAAATCTTTACAGAAGCAGACTGCCATATCTTTCTCCCATGGAGCGGCTGGTGGTTTCCAACCGCTGACCTTTCAGTTAGCACCCAAGTGCTTAACCACTGCACTGTCTAAATCATGACACCAGCCTTCACTAAACCCATTGCCATTGAGTTGCTTCTAACTCCTAGTGACCCTATAGAGCAGAGTAGAACTGCCCAATAGGGTTTCCAAGGCTGTAATATTTATGGAAGCAGGCTCTCACATCTTTCTGCCTCACAGTGGCTGGTACATTCAAACTGCCAACTTTTGGTTAGCAGCAAGTGCTTAACCACTGTGCAACCGGACTCCTTCAACCTTCACTAAGCTGTATAAATTCTTCTAAAATCCATGTGTAATTTCTTACCCTCATTGGTGGAACCGGTTGCCATCAATGGAGGCTCCCCCTCCTGTCTCTGTCTGTAGCACCAGAGTTAAACGCAGCTTTGGATATCCTTTTTTCACAGCCAGATTCTCACCTTTTGGACTGTGTTCATTAATGTTTCTTTGTTTCTTCAGATCTCTGAAGGATTTTAAGAGATTATGATTTTATTAAGTTATCTTACTTTTGGTTGGTACTTCCTCCTAAGCAGAAGTAGAAGCAGAGAGCAGAATAATTTTAATAATTAGTTAATGAACATGTTTTAACCATATATAGTGGGCCTGCTGAGGATAAGGAAAGTATGTTTGTACCCCCATAATCAAGCAGTGCTTTTATTGTTAACTGCCATCGAGTTGGCCCCAACTCATGGTGACCCCATGTATTACAGGGTAGAACTTCTCCATAGGGTTTTCTTGGCTGTTTTCTTAATATAAGCAGTTTGCTAGGCCTTTCTTCTGCAGGGCTCCTGCGTGGGTTTGAACCACCAACCTTTAGATTAGCAGCCTATCCCAAACCACTTGTGTCACCCAAGCAGAGTCTCTACTATATAAAATCTTTTTAAATATAAATTTGTTGATTTGAATTATCTGAAATATCTAAGCTTACATATGCCTAGATCAGCCTTTATGGCTATCAGTTTTCACATTACTCGGTCTGACTGCAGCACTAACAAACGAACTTCATACATGGTAGTGAAACTATATTTGTTAAAGCCTGAGTTAAAGAGCTTTCATATTAGCTTTTACTTAGCACCACATGCATGGGGATATTTCACAAACTTCTTGAGAACTTCCAAGTAATATGCTCAAGAGTAATTCTGGCAAATATGTATTACAGCTTATCAAAAATGCTTGTGATTTTAAATCCATTATTTTATAAGCTGCTTTGAAAATCAGAGCTAAACTCAGTTTGAAGCAAAATTTAAATTGGAACAATTATTCTGGTGATTCTTCACATGGAATTGGAATTTTAAATATTTCTAAGTTCAGAAATGAGGAAGAGAAAACTTAACTACATATAATTTTGAAATAATATTTCAGAAAATTGCATCATCTCATATTTGTTATGCATTCTTTCTGTTGGCTATTGACTGAGGAAAATAATAAAAGTAAGCTTGTATACACTGTTTTCGATAACCCAGGAGCTATTCTAATCACTGAAAGCTACGACCCAGAATCTACTTGACAGCAACAGGTTTCATTTTTTTTATTTTTATTTTTTTTTTTATATCTAATATTTAATACATACTGTGGTGGCGTAGTGGTTAAGAGCTACAGCTGCTAACCAAACGGTCAGCAGTTCGAATCCACCAGGCGCTCCTTGGAAACGCTATGGGGTAGTTCTACTCTGTCCTATAGGGTCGCTGTGAGTCGGAATCAACTAGATGGCACTGGGTTTGGTTTTGGTTTGGTGTTAGATACATTAAGGGATTTTTCATGCATTTTCTTCTATGTTATAATTAATATATTTACTTTGAAAATCAAAGTATTTTCATTAGCTTGTCCACAACGTTATATTTAAGCAGTCCCGTTAAACCAATCTCAAGTTGCGGCAGTCCCACGTGCGCACAGAACGTACGTGTGACCTTGTTGGAAGCGGGAGCAGATCGCCAGGCCTTTCTGCCGAGCCGCCTCTGGATGAGTTCAAACTATCGACCTTTCAGTTAGTGGTACAGTGCTCAGCCTGTTGTGCCATCCAGAAACTCGTGTCGTATTTAAGGTTAGCCTAATAAACAAGAATCTATCAACATAAAGCCAAGTATTTATTTAAAGAATGGATTTCTATAATAGTTTTCACAGTGAAATTGGAAATGTTCTCATAGTACATAGCACTACTCAGATATGCAAAGAAAAATGGCAACTTATTTCTGTAAAGGACTTAATCTTTCCACTCCCCCCCATGTAGCAGTGGCAGAGGTGAGATTTACATTCGCCATTTAATGATAAGTCAGCTTCTCTCAAGGAGCCCTGGTGGTGCAGTGGTTAAGCCCTCCGCTGCTAACCAAAAGATCAGTGGTTCAAGCCCACAAGCGGCTGCTCGAGAGAAAACACAGTGATCTGCTCCCATAAAGATTATAGACTGGGAAACCTATGGGGCAGTTCTACTGTATCCTATAGGGTTGCTGTGGGTCAGAATCAACTGGATGGCACACAACAAAGGCAACATCTCCTAGTTGTTACACACACTCGCATTTAAAGATACGTGAAGATAAATTAGAAGAATAGGAATAGATTCTGCCCTCTCTCTACTCTTTCCTAGAGTTTTAATCTCCTGTTGGCTCTTGTTGGACACTACTGTGGCACATCTATTCTGTTCTTAGGGAGAGTGCCAGCTGGCGTTCACTGAGGTGTGGTTAGTGGGCTTCAAGGATGTAGCTGGGAAACTAATGGTCTATTTTTGTTCTGCTTCAGTCTCAGCATTTGCTAACTCAGAACTAGCTAGATTATCCTTGGTCGGAGGACTCTCGGAGGTCTGACCAAGATTTTCTAGTCTAAGCAGCCTGCCATGAAGTGTTTGATGATTATGACACTGTGTGCCCTCTTTGGCCCCCTAGTAACCACTAATAAACTTAATTCTTTATATATTTGCCTCTTCTAGCTACTTCATGTAAGTGGAATCATATAATTTTGTCCTTTTTTGATTAACTTATTGTAGTACATATTAGGAGTTCATCTCTTTATGGGTGAGTAATATTCCATTGGATCTCTAGTGGCAAAGCAGTTAAAATCACAGGTTGCTAATCAAAAATATGTCCGCATTTCAAATACACCAGCCGCTCCTTGGAAACCCCGTGGAGCAGTTCTACTCTGTCCTTTAGGGTCACTCTGAGCAGCAATCAATTCAGCAGCACACGACAACAATATTCCATTGTTATAAATATTCCACGTTTGTTTATCAATTCATCTATTGATGGACATTTAGATTGCTTTCATCTTTTGTCTATTGTAAATAGTGCTGCCGTTTTTTCTTTTTTTAGAAAAAAATTGTTTATAGTGTTTTTAAGGTCAAACTTTCAAGGATTTGTCTATACAGATTCAAAGAAACTGGACACTTTTTTTTTTCACTCTCAAACTATCCAATTGCTATTTAATAATTTTTAAAATGCATGTGAATGCCTCTGATGTAAAGGACTTGTGAGAATTATGAGTTCCATATGCAGAAAGGCAAAATATTTTTTTTAAAAAAACACAACCTCAATAAATTCCAAAAATTATTTATTTTGCTTTTTTAAAATGTTTAAAAATTTTGTTGAACAAGTGTTTTTCTACATTGTAGTCATAGCATTTTCTAACGAGACAAGACTAAAGAGTAACAGTCATGTATGAACAATTTCTATGGCAAGCTTTCTAGAAAGTCTTATTCAACAATGAAAAGAGCCATAGCTGTCAACTTCATTAAAGTTCAACAGAAATAATATTTTTCATATCTGTTTATAATAGAATAACAACAGTTTTACCAAAAATAAATTAATACAAACAGGGAAGTTCCTAATAAAAGATTAAGTTTACTTCAGTTAGTAAGGAGGCTGAGCTATCAGATAAGACCAAGCATAATCACGCATAGTCATCACACTGGCTTTTAAAAAGTTTAATATAAACATCTTTGTATAAGAAACAGTCATCAATCCATTCTCCATCTATCTACCATCAATTTGTTAATTAATCCACCATACAGCTGAAATGTATTACTATAGCACTATGTGGAAAACTCTGGGTGAGGAACCTGTTAAAAAAACGAGGTATATCAAGAAAGCAATCAATCTGAAAAAAATAATATCATGATGTGAAAAGAGGGAATAATTCATTCAAGATATATTGCCAGATATTTATTAAGAATCAATCATGTGGCAGGCATCTTTCAACATGCTGAGGATACAGCTGTGAATAAACATAGTTGTGCCTTGAAGAAACCCCTGGCAGTGATACACTGAAATTACTTCACCTGGATCTAGAGAAACTGTAGGACCTCTAAGCTACTTGTATTGAAAATAAAACTTTTAAATGGGATTTTCTCCCTCTGAGGACACTGAAGGAGGTTTATTCTCTTAAATGGTGGCCTGAAGTGGTATGAGATTTCTGTTTAGTGGAGAAAATTTTTGGTGAGAAAATGCCTTGGTAAGATCGCATTTGTTAGCTGAATCTTTGAAGGGTAAGTGAGGTTGTCAGGTTCCAAGGCTTTAGAGAAGGCACCACTGCCCTCTAATAGTGAAATGGGTGAAAAATAATGGGTTGAGAGAGAGATACAAAGGAGGAATTAGAGAGATGGCAAGAGACTAAGAGACTGTGTACAATGTGGCATCTTTCATGACACATTAAAATATCTACAATCCTAAATTTTAAAAAAAGTCTATGTGAGTATACTTATGGTGGAAAACAGGAAAGCAACCAATAGTTAATGCATGCCTTGATTTATGGGGAAGAATGTAGAGGTTCTGCATGAGCACAATTAAGTGTTCTGGAATTCCCATTTTTTTAATGGGTTAAGATTTTGATGGTTAAGGTTGTGTGTCAATTTGGCTGGGTCATGATTCTCAGTGCTTTGGCAGTTACATGATGATATAGTTTGGCAGCTATGTAACAATGCAATTTTGTTATGTAATGGTGTGGTCATGTCCATGATGTGATCTGATGTGATCAGCCAATCAGTTGTAAGGGGAGTTTTCTCAGGGATGTGGCCTGCATCCAATATATGTGTGTGGACATTCTGGCAAAGCTCTCTTGCTCTGGATCCTGCATCTGGCTCATCATCATCTGACCTCTGGTTCTTGGGACTTGAGCCAGTGACCTGCAATATTGCCCACCACCCTTGGGATTTGTTGGTCTCTACAGCCTTGAGCCAGCAGCTTTCCATCTGACTTACCAATCTTGGATTCATCAGCCCCTTCAGCTATGTGGGGTCAGGAAAACCTCCAGCTAGATGCCATCTATTGTTGTAAGAAACAGAAAATTTGGAGTTTTCTGGTAATGACTAATAACACATATTTGTGTTTTTTCTTTTTCTAAGTTTCACTGGATGTCAGCACCATCATTTGCTGAAATTTGGTGTGAATTTGGTATTATGATGCTGGATTTTTTTTTTTCCCCCTCAAACATCAGTTGGTTCTTGGCTTTTCACATTTTTATTGAGAATCTATCTGTGGTGAATGCAAGTTCTGCCTCTAGTATTTGTACTGTGCTCTCAGCAGAATGTAAATTAGTCTGGATCCTGTATGTAGAAACTGCATCACTCCCAGGGTTATAAGTTAGCTGGTGATACTACCTTACTGCTGTAGCTGTAGCACTGAAAATTCCCATTCCACTGATACCAAGTGCTTTAGCAGGAAGGCTAGCTGCAGACTCAGAGGTCCCCTTTCCTATCCCATTCCTTTGTCTTTGAAGTAGCCTGGAGTTACTTTGGGTTCTTTTCTGCTTTTTTCCCTAGTCCCAATACTTACTCCAGAGCCTTTATCAGACAGTTGTTCACATTTTGAAAGCAGTTCTCAAGAAAATTTAACCTCAGAGTAAACACTCCAGCTGCTTGCTGCTCATTAGATGAATACAGTGCCCTTCTGTTCCGAATAGGATGCTAATTAATTATTATATTATTCTTAAACCTCCAGGTGCTTTTTGTATATACTGTCTCTGAACTTGGATATTTTTGGAATTGATTTTACCTCTGTAGAAACCTCTTAAGCATGCCTTAACCTGCGGTTTTCTCTACTTTTTTCTTTCCCTCCAGCAATAATATTCCATTTACTTTCTATTTTTCAAGAACTCAAAACTTTTCTTCTGCTCAAGGCAGGCTTTTTTAAGTTTCCAGTGCTATTATGAAATTGTTTTCATTTCTTGACATTATTGTCATTTTAGGATATTTATAGGGGAATGGGTGGAAACATAGACGATTTATTTGTCTTGGTATAATTTCCTATTTGTATTACTCTATTTTTTTTTTTTTTATAGCTTGTTTATGTTATTATTCATCTCTTATGTGATCCCTTGGAACAAAGTACCAAAGTACATTCATAACAGGGTGAATTATAATCATTCATGACAGTAGAAAACCTTATTTTCACTGGGTACCTAATTAACGATTGTGGGATTTTTTTTTAAACTACTGTTTAATTCTCATTGTCACTCCAAATGTTTAAAATACTTGTAAAGATAGGCAATTTAATCTTCTTTCTTTTCACAAATAACTAAACCAAAATTTAGGGGATGAAATTACTTGCCTGAAGTTACCTACTGCAGGAGCTCAGGACTGAGACTGGAATATAGCCTTCTTACTCTCAGTCGAGAGTTTCCTTTTGTTTTTAAATACCTATTTCACTAACCCTTTTTTGGGGGCAGAAAAGTGAGCATGTGTCAGTTTGAATTTTCAAAAGAATAAATGAAAAATAGAGATAGGCAAATATATTTCTTTTGTTCAGTCCTATGGATCTAAATTCAGCATTTCACCCTCTGGTAAGCTAAAAAACACAATTATTTCTATCTGCTTTTAGAACCTGAGTTTTAATTAGTGGCCGTCTTTTAATTATTCATGATAAATGCCCTTTAGGATAAGGAGATTCAATTGAAAGTACTAATGATTAAAGAATAAAGAGAAGCAAGTCACATTCCCACATTTTCTTTCAAACTTAAATATCTCATTGTAGGCCAACATGGTTTTCCACGAAAAAGTAATAAAGCTCACACAATTTGTTAGCCACGTGCGTATTGATTAACTGTTTGTGCCCAACTTTTGCAATAGTTCTGAAAAGAGTATTCTAAATATGTTGTCTTTCTCTAGTCCTTATGGAAGGAATAAGCTCTTTTTGAATATTTCTTGAATAGTAAACTGATCCTTCAAACATATCATTCAAATACAGATTACGTGGATGATATTTCAATATAAAGTGAAAAATGTAATCATTATTGCCAACAATTAACTCAGCATATATTTGTTTTCAAAAATATTTGAACTTTGCATACCAGATAATAACCTTTTGCTCAAGGAAACATCTTTAATGTAATTTCCATGATAACTTACTATCTTTTTTTTTTTAAGAATTGGAAGTGTTTTGTTTGTTTTTCATGTTCTACCAGGCAAGAAAATATATTTTTGACCAAAATTGAGTGTATCTTTTTCTACTAATCTCTTATATATATATTTTCTATGAATGTCTAGTATCCATTATATCTTAGGGTCATAATACATATTAATATGCTATTTGGGGTAATCTTAGATCCTTTAGGGCATTTAAATATGCAATTGTGCACTGTATATCTATTCACTCTTTACAATGTATCTTTTCATCATTAAAGTTGTAACCAAATCCCATAAGAAATGATGGGTAATATTGTGGAGAATCTGTAATTCTCTTGCAGCTTCATCAAACATAGAAGAAATATTTCCAGTAGGAAAGGAGCCATATAGCACTTGGCAATAAACAAGTTCTGAGAGAGAAAAAAATATATATTAGGAAATTAAATATATGAATACAGAAAAAAGACAGCCATTTTAGAAGATATAAATAAATGTAAATTGTCACTTTTTTCCTCCTAAATTACAAATAAATTTAGTGTAACAAGCCTATAAATGTTGACAAAATCAAATTAGGGATGCTAAAAAAAAATTTTTTTTTTTTTTATGAACAGGATGGAAACCCTGACGGTGTACTGGTTAAGAACTACGCTGCTAACAAAGAGGTCGGCAGTTTGAATTCTCCAGGTGCTCCTTGGAAACTCTATGGGGCAGTTCTACCCTGTCCTATAGGGTCGCTATGAGTTGGAATCGACTCGACGGCAGTGGGTTTGGTTTGGGTTTGGTTTATGAACATGATATACTTCAACAGCATTTAAATATAAAGAAACTTCACAGATAATGCTAAACCTTAGATCAACTTCCACAAATGCAATCTAATGGCCACTCAAGGCATATGTAATGTTTGGATATATAAACCAAAAAACCCATTGCCGTCAAGTTGGTTCCAACACATAGTGACCTTATAGGACAGAGTGGAACTGTCCCCTAGAGTTCCCAAGGAGTCCCTGGTGGATTTGAACTGCCAAACTTTTGGTCAGCAGACATAGCTCTTAACCACTACACCACCAGGGTTTCCTTTGGATATGTAAGAATATAACTACATTAGCACCTATTTTAATCACTGATATATAGAGCACCTTGAGACTTCGAAAACTTTTCAAGATAATTTTTCTAATTAGTATGAAAATAAAATGCTGCCCTATTTAGAAATCCAATTGTTGTGTCTTAAATTCCTTGTAGTTTTAACAGAAATTTCACATTTTCTGAAAAAAGTTTCACACACATCAGACAAATCCTGAAAGAAAATTACACTTATCATGCTTCAATTAAATGTAAATCTGAAAAGATGTATCTTACTGCAAGTTAAACCACTACTTGAGCTGTCTTAAATTCTTTCTAATAACACAAGGTTGTTCTTAATTCGTATCTAGAAGAATGCAGTGTGTCAGCTACCCACTTACATTATTTCAAGGAAATGTAATTAAATTGAGTGTCAACTCTTCCTGCTACCATTGACTCAATTCTAATTAACACACTTATACCCAAAAGAGTCAAATAAATGCTGTGGCTGAGTTTGTCTTCTCATTAGGAGGATTATTTTCTTCAAATTGACTCAAGAGTTGTATTCTTTAATCTCCAAAGAGGAAAAATATGCTATCAAAATTATTCACTATGAGTGATTCAAATTGCAATTTAAAAATGAATACACAGGGCCTAGTATATCTGCACTGGTGAACCAAACAGAAAACTGTTATTAATGAACTGCTAGAGCAGGTGGATTGGTAATTCTTACTCCTTTTTTCTGTTAAGAAAGTGCAACAAACAGTGGTATTTTGATATGGAGTAACACCAGAAGAACTCTGTAAATTCCCAGGGATAACTATGCAAAAAAAAATAGGATTTGCATTTTGGTATACCATAAATAAGACATGCAATACATTCTGAAAGTGAATCAATTTTTACTTTAAGTGAAATTAAAAGATCAAAAGATTTAAAATACAGCATTTCTGAAGTTTTCATTCTACAGTGTTAATAATATACTCTAGCAACAAAGTGACACCATAGCTGATGTCAGATGGATCCTGCCTGAAAGCAGAGAATATCAGAAGGATGTTTACCTGTGTTTTATTGACTACTCAAAGGCATTCGACTGTGTGGGTCATAACAAATTATGGATAACATTGAGAAGAATGGAAATTCCGGAACACTTAATTATGCTCATGAGGAACCTATACACAGATCAAGAGGCAGTTGTATGGACAGAACAAGGGAATACTGACTGGTTTAAAGTCAGGAAAGGTGTGAGTTGGGGTTGTATCCTTTCATTATACCTATTCAATCTGTATGCTGAGCAAATAATCCTAGAAACTGAACTATATGAAGAAGAACAGGGCAACAGGATTGGAGGAAGACTCATTAACAACCTGCGTTATGCAGATGACACAACCTTCATTGCTGAGGGTGAAGAGGACTTGAAGTACTTACTAACGAAGATCAAACATCACAGCCTTCAGTATGGATTATACCTCAACATAAAGAAAACAAAAATCCTCACAACTGGACCAATAAGCCACATCATGATAAACGGAGAAAAGATTGAAGTTGTCAAGGACTTCATTTTACTTGGATCCACAATCAACGGCCTTGGAAGCAGCAGTCAAGAAATCAAAAGACGCATTGCATTGGGCAAATCTGCTGCAAAAGACCTCTTTAAAGTGTTGAAAAGCACAGATGTCACCTCGAAGGCTAACGTGCACCTAACTCAAGCCATGGTATTTTCAATCATCTCCTATGCATGTGAAAGCTGAATGATGAATAAGGAAGACCGAAGAAGAATTGAAGTCTTCGAATTTTGATGCTGGTGAAGAATATTGAATATACCATGAGCTGCCAAAAGAAAGAATAAATCTGTCTTGGAGGAAGTACAACCAGAATGATCCTTAGAAGCAAGGATGGCAAGACTGTGTTTTACATACTTTGGACGTGTTGTCAGGAGGGATCAGTCCCTGGAGAAGGACATCATGCTTGGAAAAGAGAGGGTCAGTGAAAAAGAGGAAGACCCTCAGGGAGATCGATTGATACAGTGGCTGCAACAATGGGTTCAAGCATAACTAGGGTGTACGGATGGTGCAGGAATGGGCGGTATTTTGTTCTGTGGTAAATAGGGTCACTGCGAGTGGGAAGCAATTCGAGGGCACCTAGCAACAACAAACAGCAACAAAGTGAACTTGACATTCTAATTTCAATATGTTGACATTATCACTTTATTTACAAGTGTAAAAAGGGAAGTTAAGTGGTTAAGCATATCTGTAAACCCCAAATTAAATCTGTATGTGTATATATGTGTGTAAGTTTTATATATGTGCATATACACATGTATGTGTGTTATGTATGTATATACGAAATTCAAATTTCACAATTTCCCAGTGGCAAACATGGCAAACAATTTTGGGCACTATGACTGGTTTAAGGAGCACCGGTAGCGCAATGCTTAAGCGCCCAGCTGCTAAGAAAAAGTTGGGAGTTTGAACCACCCGGCCTCTCTGCAGGACAAAAGTCCTGGCTGTCTGCTCCAATAAAGACTGCAGACTAAGGAAGCCCACGGGCAGTTTTACTTTATCATATAGGGTCACCACGAGTCAGAATTAACTTGACGGCATACAACAACAAAACGAATGTTTTAATGTGGGATCAGAGTTTAACTCACTGGCCACCTAAAGTTTACCGTATGGAATCAGGGTAGTTAAATCCAAAACGGCTTCCCATTCCTATACAAATATTTCCATTTTTTTGGCTTAGATGGTAAAAAAGGACTTCTTTCAATGGAAGGCAGCTCTCAACAGTGAAAATATTTTGTTAGAATTTCAGCTTCATCACTTAGTAGTTTTATACATTTCTTTAGTTAATATATCTGACTTTCGGCCTCTTCATCTATGACAAAAAGATAATATTATCCAATTTCCAATAGTTGTTCACTTTAATTTTTGAGAACTGGCTATAGGCAAGAAGCCCTGGTGGCACAATGGTTAAGAGCTACACCAAGCTGTTGACCAAAAAGTCCACAGTTTGAATCTTCCAGCTGCTCCTTGGTATCCCATGGGGCAGTTCTATTCTGCCTTATGGGGTCACTGTAAGTCGGAATTAACAGGACAGCAATGAGTTTTATTTGGTTTTGGCTATATGTATAACACTGTGTCTTGTAGGGAAAACCCTGGTGGCGTAGCGGTTAAGTGCTACAGCTGCTAACCAAGGGATCAGCAGCTCGAATCCGCCAGGCGCTCCTTGGAAACTCTATCGGGCATTTCTACTCTGTCCTATAGGGTCACTTTGTGTCGGAATCTACTTGACGGCAGTGAGTTTTGGTTTGGTGTCTTGTAGGTATTGTATATATTCATCAAATAATTCCTCTAAGTCATTATTAGCCCCTCTTTACCTATGAAAGACTTGAAAGTTAGTGAAGTCAAGTAGCTTGCCCAAAGTCACACAGCTAGAAAGTGGTAAAGCCAAGATCTGACTCGGAGATTTTTTTTTTTTGATCCAAAGTCTGCTCTCTAAAACACTAAAAAAACAAGGAAAACATGAAGTATTCTCAATATATTAGAGATTTTTGATTAATGTTAGTTATTTTATCTCCTTTACTTTAAAAAATTTCTGTTGATATTTCACGGGTTAAAAAACAGGGCAAGCCAATGTACTGAGTAGAAAAGAAAAAAAAAAACAAAGCCCTGCTAAACTTGTAAAAATCTAAAAATGTCTTAGGACAAAGGCATTACTGCATCGGCACTCAATTATGGGTCCCTTCCAAACAATCTTTCAGTTATTTGTACTCAACTATGTAGGACTTATTTCAAAATACATGAAAATTCATATTGTCACTTTCATCTTTACTAATACAAATTAAATTCTCACAGGAAAATGACACTATGTCAAGAAACGCATATTTTCAAAGCCTAGTATTGTCCATGTTCAAAGGGAATAAAAGTATTTTAAAATACAGTATGCTGTTTTGTTTCTTAAATCGTTTTCCAGAGATTAAAAAAAAAAATCGGAAAAATGATGTTCTACATGACAGTGTCAGGAAATAAAATTGTAAAGACATCGCTTTTACAAATATTGTATCATAAGTATTTGCTTAGTGTGATCAAAATTAACATTGTAAGATTTTGTGATAAAAATGACCTGATTCTTTAAGCGGTGTTTAAACAAAAATGCTCATATTAGCAATGGAACTTGGACAAAGGAGTGACTCAGAGGAAGGTGTGATCAGAGGTGGATTCACCCCAGTCAGTATGACTGAGAAATTAGAAGTGCAATATATTAAGGTTTAGTTAAATATATATGTGTGTGTGTGCATGCATGTATGTGTGTGTGTATGTGTGCAGTCATTTTACTTTATGAGATCAGGGATTTTTGTCTTGTTTTTCCGATGCTATATTCCATATTCCAAGTACCTATGCAATATAGAGGAACCTTGGTGGCACCTATGCAATATAGAGGAACCTGTCCTATAGGGTCGCTATGAGTTGTAATCGACTCCACGGCAGTGGGTTTTGGTGGCACAGGGGTTACAAATTGGCTGCTAACCAAAAGGTGGGCAGTTTGAATCTTCCAGCCACTCCTTTGAAACCCAATTAGGAAGTTCTACATTGTCTTATGGGATTGCTGTGAGTCAGAATCTACTCGATGGCAACAGGGTTTTTTTCAATTTTTTATACAATATATATACTGTATAAATATTTGTCAAATGAATTAATTCATTCAACAATACCTATTCAGTACCTAATATATGAAATGCATACAAATACGAGTAAAACATGAAAAATTCTGTCTTACTTATCAAGTGCTGCTATAACAGGAATACCATGAGTAAATGGCTTTCATAAACAGAAATTTATTCTCTCATAGTCCAGGAGGCAAGTCCAAATTCAGGGTGCCAGCTCCAAGGAAAGGTTTTCTGTCTTTGTCAGTTCTAAGGGAAGGTCCTTGTCATCAACTGTCGCCTGGTCTAGAAGCTTCTCAGCACAGGGATCTTGGGCCCAAAGGATGTGGCCCACTCCCTGCCCTTCTTTCTTGGTGGTAATGATGTCTCTTTGCTTGCTTCTCTCTTTTGTATCTGAAAAGAGATTGACTCAAGATACAACCTAATCCTGTAGATTGTCTCCTGCTTCATTAACATAACTGCTTCTAATCCTGCCTCATTAATATCATAAAGGTTAGGATTTGCAACTCATAGAATAATCACATCAGATCACATGGACAACCACAGAATACTGGGAATCATGGCCTACCCAAGTTGACACACATTTTAGGGGGACACAATTCAATCCATAATATGGTAGTACAGAAACAAGACTCTGGAAAATCTGGAAAAACAGTCATTGTATATTGGTGGTGAAACCACAAGTCACAAAATTAAGTTAAGCCTGCGTTCCTAGAATTTGCATCCCCCCTCTGATGGCTAGATTCTGGGACCTCATACTCCTGGGAAAAAAATTAAGACACCAACTGTGACAGAAAAAATTTGGACATCTACCCCCAAACTCATAGCTATCTCTCTAGAGAACAGAGAGTTTCAGACAAATTTTAGCAGCAGTGAATAATCAAAGGCACCATCCCAAAGAACAGAAGGAATAATGCAGTGCTTTCTGGTCATTTGATGCTGAATTTGACCCAGAGAAAGTGAGAAATTTGAATTACAGAAAAAAAAAAATTTTTTTTTTTTTTAATAGAGGAGATGGTTGAGCTAATTGATATAAAGTTAAGAAATGAAATAGAGGAAGGATGTTTGGATATAATAAGCTCATATATTGTGAAGTTTTATAAGTCATGAAGGAGCATGTAGGGTACAGAAAAAGGTGAAATCTGGGGAATAGCAGTATTTAAAGGAGTGGTGGAAGAAATGAAACCACTGAAAGAAATTGAACATTGGTAGGAAACATCTATCATCTATCTAGAATAAAGAACTTCTACAAATCAATCATAAAAATAAAATTTACTCATCATTAAAAATGGTTAAACTATTTGAACTCAGACACTTTAAAAAAGAAGATATATATGTAATACGCATAAGAAATATTATAGTCATCATTTGTCATTAGGGTAATGAAAATTAAAACAATAAAATATCCCTAAAATTCCAATTACAGTTTAAAATAAAAAATACATTGTTGAATAAGATATGAAGTAACTTGAACTCCCATACTTGTTTGTGGCAGTGTAAGATGGTACATACTTTTTAGAAAACTCTGTGCCAATTTCTTTTCAATTAAATATAAAATGACTTTATACCCCAGCAATTCCCTTCTATATATTTACACCCAAAATAATAAAAACATGTATATACACAAACATACATTCTCATATCAGGATGTTCTTAGTAGTTTCATCTATCAGCATTCAAAATCAAGAGAGCCCAGTTATCTATCTTCAGAAGAATGAATAAACAGAATATGGTATATCCATGCAATAAAAAGGTGGGAAAAAAGGGAGAGAGAGACATGGTGTATCACTGATGTATGTCAAAAACATTAATCTGATCAAAATGATCCAGATACAAAAAAATGCATACTATATGCTTTCTTTAAATAAGGTTCAAGAACAGACATAACTAACTTAAAGCCAAAAAAACCAAACCCAGTACCGTCGAGTCGATCCCGACTCATAGCGACCCTATAGGACAGAGTAGAACTGCCACATACAGCAGCCGTAGCACTTAACCACTATGCCACCTATGGTAATAGAAATCACAACAATGGTTACCTCTGGGGAGAGAGTGTTTGAAAAAGAGCATTAGGGAGATGTTTTATATCTTTACTAAGGTAGTGGTTACAGAGTTACTAAGAGATAATTAAAACTTATACATTTTAGTGTAGGTAAACTATAGTTTCAAAACTAATACATAGTGCCAAGATTAAGCAGGAAGAAAGTTGAAAACAGATATTTGCATTTTGAAATAAAGTGTACTAGTGAGCTTTGCCAGAGTAGGATCTCTCAAGATAGAAGTCCGAATACACTGGTTTAAGGAGTGAATGGAAAGGTATATTCATTAAGTCATTTGTTCATTAAATAATATTTATTCAGGACTTATTTTTCACCAGACACTGTTCAAGCACTGAGAATGTAACCGACAAGAATGACAAAATCTTGCTCTCATGGAACTTACATTCTAATAGCAATGGACTCACAATGAATGAAAGAAAGCCTGAATAGATAGATAGATACATATGCATAGATACATAGTTATGTAGATGACAGATATACAGATAAGGTAGTATTACAGTGGTGTTAGTGTTATAAAATAAATATTAAATAATAGAACATAAAACAATCACGGAACCAGTTAGCTGATACAGGTCGCATTTCCCCATTTTTAAAACCAAAAGATTAATTTAGAAAATCCCTAAATTCTCTTCCTGCTTGAAAGTTCTGAGCTTCGTTTCACTATATTATGTACACTTTCTCACAAAGATTTTTGTCTTTTTCTGTGTTGTAGGGTGCATTTTAAGTTGCTAAAAATAAATTGATCTGACTTCTGTTATTATTTTGGACCCATCACCAATCTTTATATTAAAAAGATCATGACACATGCAAGTAGTAATATAATCTTGCTTCATTTTTCTATGCCTGCAGATAGAAGATAGGGTCACTATGAGTTGGGATGGGCTCAACACCAGCGGGAAAGATAGGAAACCTCACCATGTGTGGGAGTGCACCAGCATGCTTGCCTGTGAAGCACTGTCCATAGGGGTCCACTGATTACTTAGGAGCCGCTCTCAGAAATAAAGGCAGAATCCTGAGAGGAACTAGTCAGATCTTAAACCAATCTGATGGAAATGAAGAGTGAATTTATTCACCAAATTCACAATTAGTGTTATTATTAAAAAAAAAAACAAAAACCAATAGGCAATGATATAGGCCATATTAGTCAAGGATGCAGAAATGGAAAGCTTTTGTTGTTTCTGGCAAGTGGCTCAAATAAATACCCTTTGGTGACAATAAAAAGCATCAACAATTTTGCTATAATTATCTTTGAAAATCATCTTTGGAGTTTTGAAAATAATAATTCATTTAATCACTGTTCAATTAAAAAAGAAACAATCCTGCCTGTGGCGCTGTCATATTAAGATGGAATAATATGTGAATTATTGCCAATGGGTTCATAATCAACACGATAATGAAGAATGAACTGGCAACAATAAAGCACTAATTTAATTTTTTTATTTAAGTTTGTATAATCTTTTAACAACATACTTTCTTCACTTATTCTAGTTTTAGGTTCTCATCTGATCTTAGAAAACTGTAGGATCAGTAAAATCATTGCATATGTCTTTATACGTAACAGGAAATATTTTAACTGAAACATGCACACTCTGGTCTGCATGGCCCATCAGTTAAACAATCCTGATTGAACTGGGCAGCCCCCATGGCTTCCTAATTAGTACTTTAAAGCAAAACTTCATTATCTTCATGCTCAGAATGCTGACATGGACATATTTTCTATGAAACAGCTTGCCAAGATCTGTTTTTCTTTTAGAAGTGGCCGATTTCAACAAAGTATTATACATTAAAGTTGGTGACTTGAGTTCATCTGAGAATATCCCTAAACAATGGCATTTTATTAAGATGATAAGTTTAATATAAGAAAAGTATAAACAAGGTTGAATTTGCTGACAATTTCATGTCTGAAATAATTGTTTCAGAACAAATGCAAATAACTTTAATTTGCACTTAACATAAATACTGATTCTTCAGGATGTCATATTCTTTTACCTTTCTCTACTTAACTCTAACAATACTGCCCTGGTTAGTAATTGAAAATAATGTTATTACTCCTTTTTCCCACAGAACCAGGAACTGAGGAACAAAATTTGCTTAATGGTTAAAAAGAAGTTTCTTAATCAAAAATATTTTGGAATATATTAAAGTAATTGTGAGAAACCAAGATGCACTAAAGGTGGTTTGATACCACTGGTAACCCCCCTCCCTTTTTACTGAGAGTTATTTTTGAAAGTCTCATAAAGAAACCACTCCTAACCCTCCATCACTTTCATCCTCCCTTCCCTCTTTCTTTTTCCTCTCAGTAAAATGCAAATTATTTTATTTCATTGTGTATAGATTTTCCACACAAGTTAAAATATAAAATTAATATAAAGTTAAAGTAGACAAATTGATAGCCCTCTTGGTCATAAAGAAATACAAATGACTATCTTTGGAAAAAATGGGTTAAATTGAAAATGTACTAGTAAATTAAAGAGTAATGTTTAATTCTGCTCAAACAGTAAATTTCAATAAAAGATTTTTTTTATTGTACTTTAGATGAAGGTTTACAGAACAAGTTAGTTCCTCCTTAAACAGTTAGTATACATATTGTGTTATGACATAGGCTAACCAACCCAAGACGTGTCAACACTCTCCCTTCTCAAACTTAGGTTCCCTATTACCAACTTTCCTGTCCCCTCCTGTCTTCTAGACCTTGCCCCAGGGCTGGTGTGCCCCTTTAGTCTCATTTTGTTTTATGGGCCTGTCTTTGGCTAAAGGGTGAATCTCAGGAATGACTTCTTTACTTAGCTGATAGGGTGTCCAGGGACCATACTCTCAGGATTTCTCCAGTCTCTGTCAGGATAGTAAGTCTGGTCTTTCTTTTTGAGTTAGAATTTTGTTCTACATTTTTCTCCAACTCTGCCTGGGACCCTCTATTGTGATGTCTGTCAGAGCAGTCAGTGGTGATAGCTGGGCACCATCTAGTTGTACTGGACTTAGCCTGGTGGAGGTCATGGTAGATGTGGTCCATTAGTTCTTTAGACTAATCTTCCCTTGTATCTTTAATTTTCTTCATTCTTCCTTGCTCCCTAAGGGGTGAAACCAGTGGAGTATCCTAGATGGCCACTTGCAAGCTTTTAAGACCCCAGGTGCTACTCACCACAGTAGAACGCAGAATATTTTCTTTATAAACTATGTTATGCCAGTTGAACTAGATGTTCACCAAGATCACAGCCCTTAGCCCAGCAATTTGGTCCCTCAGGGAGTTTGGATATGTCTATGGAGATGCCATGACCTTGTCTGGTACAAGTTGGGCTGGCTTCTCCAGTATTGTGTACTGTCTTACCCTTCACCAAGGTTTCCACTTATCTATTGTCTATTTAGTGTTTTTCCATCCCCACTCCTCTCCTCCCTTGTAACCATCAAGGATTGTTTCTTCTTGTGTGTAAACCTTTTCATGAGTTATTACAGTAGTGGTCTCATATAATATTTGCCCTTTTGGATTGACATATCACTCAGCATACTGTCCTCCAGATTCATTCATGTTATGAGAAGTTTCATAGATTCATCGCTGTTCTTTATTGTTGTGTAATATTCCATTGTGTATATGTACCACAGTTTATTTATCCCTTCATCTGTTGATGGGCATCTAGGTTGTTTCCATCTTTTTGCTATTGTGAACAATACTGCAATGAACACGGGTATGCATATGTCTATTTGTGTGATGACTCTTGTTTCTTTAGGATCTATTCCTAGGAGTGGGATTGCTGGATCATACGGTATTTCTATTTCTGGCTATCTAAGGAAGCACCATATCGTCTTCCAAAATGATTGTATCATTTTGCATTCCCACCAGCAGTCTGTAAGGGTTCCAATCTCCCAGGAGCCTCCCCAACTTTTGTTATTTCTTGTTTCTTTGATTCCCATCAGTAATGCCAGGGTGAGATAGTATCTCGTGGTTTTGGTTTGCATTTCTCTAATGGCTAGTGATTGCAAGCAATTCCTCTTACGTCTGTTGACTGCTTGAATGTCTTCTTTGGTGAAGTGTCTGTTCATTTCGTTTTGCCCATTCTTTAATTGGATTTCAATAAAAGATTTCTAGTGATTGAAATAAGAAAAGGATATTTTGAATTTGTCTTTGATCTGGCAATGAATACACAGTCTTTGACAGTCAGTTCCGAACTGCTCTTTTGGTGGACGTACATAATGAAAATACTTGCACTCAAGACTTTATTAGTAAGTGAAATCCATGTCCCTATTAAAGCTCCTATTTATACAGAATAGGATGCTATATAGGCTTGAATAAGGCAATATTGAGATTTTTTTTTTAACATTTCTTGAATTTAATTCCTTCCTATATACTTAAAAAAATGTATCATCATTGGAAAGGTAAAATAAATGCAGTAAAACAAGTGCATATTTAAATATTAAAATTCTCCAAGAAAAATAATATTCATTAGAATCTGCACTTGTCTTGCTTTTTTTCTGCTGCCAAAATTTCTGAGACTTTAACACTTCTAATTCTATAGGAACAAGAGACACATTCACTCAACAAATGTTTAGTATGTGTTTACCAGGTGTTATGATTGGGCCAAATCCTGAGAAGACAGTGGTAATGAAAACAGACATAAATCTTGCCCCATGGGCTTTACCAAGGAAGAATGTGAGACAAGAAATGATCAAACAAACAAACAAATATGGTAATAGTGGGCTATGGAAATACTATAAAGAAAAAATTGTGATGAAAAAATAGAGATTTACCCAGACTTGGAAGCTATTTAAGGAGAGAAAAGTCAACCTGTGCAGGTAATAACTTAAGTGTGCCTGAGGATAAGAAAGAGCCCAAGAGTGAGAGAAGAAACAACAATCTCCAAAAGAAGAAGAAACAATAATTATAAAGTCTCAAACTGGGATATCAGAAAATATCAGAAATGCACTTTTGGATATATTGCATTTTAAAAGTTTATAAAGTATATATTACAGGTTGAATTGTGGCCCCCTAAAATATGTTTTGTAAATCCTAACCCCTATACCTATAGTTATAAACTCATTTGGGGGATTGATTTTCTTTGTTGTATTAATGAGGTAGTATTGGCATAGGGTTTGTCTTAAATCAATCTCTTTTGAGATATAAAAGAGCAGATTAAGCAAGCAAGTACTAACTGAGGGGAAGATACATGCTACATGATTATGAAAAAACCTGGGAACAGAAGCTGAAAAAAAGACAAGGTCCTTCTCCCAGAACAGAGAGAGAGCTTTCTGCTAGAACTGTCATCTTGAGTTTAGACATCTAGCCTCCTAAGCTGTCCAAAAGTAAATTTCTGTTCATTAATGCCACCTACTTGGGATATTTCTGTATAGCAGCACTAGATAACTAAGACAATATCCAAGTAAGAATATTGTAAACAGTTGGATAAAAGATCTGGAGTTCAGAGACCTGGGTTTGATAGATATTTCTGAAGTATTACTACACACTAAAAAAAAAAAAAAAAAAAAAAACCCATTGCTGTCAAGTTGATTCCGACTCATAGCAACCCTACAAAACAGAGAAGAACTGGCCCATACAGTTTCCAAGGAGTGCCTGGTGGATTTGAACTTCCAACCTTTTGGTTAGCAGCCATAGGGCTAAACCACTATACCACCAGGGTTTCCAGTACTACAAACTATTTAAAAATTTGCAATAGGGTGCTATGCAGAAAAGAAGAGCAATGATGCATTACAAAATTTAGTGGTCTGATTTTAGAAAAAGAGACAAAAAAAAGTGTCTGCCAAAGAATGGCCAGTAGAAAAACAAAACCAGGAAAGATAAAAGATAGGAGTGTTTCAAGAAGGAAAGAGTAGATGACAATGGCAAAAGCTGTTGTTAGGTAAAGACTAAGATACAAGAAGTAAAGCATTCATTAGATTGGGTAACAAGGGCCTGCAGGGTTTGAGGCCACATTGAAGTGAGCTGAGTTTCAATTTCTAGCATCAGAGTTGACTAGACATTCTGTCTTACCTTCCTCTGAATCCAACTTTGAAAAATCTCAGAAAAAAAGTAAAAAACAAAAAAAGACAGGAAGACACAAACAAATAATACTCCCAGCAGCAATAGCCAAAAAATTAAATAGTAAACGGACACCAGGGTGTGGGATTTATGGGAATTCTATGAACCCTTTTTCTGTAAGTCTAAAAGTACTCTAAAATAAAAAGTTTATTTTAAAAAAATGATAGTAAATTAAAAAATAAAAAATGGAAACATTAAATATAGGTGTTGTTGGGGAGCAACTGAAACTCTTATGTGATACTCCTCAGAATGTGTACTGGATCAGCTACTTCAAAAAGCTAGACATATCTACTAAAGGTGAACATTTGCAAACCATATGTACCACCAAGTTTCTTCCTCGTATGTACACACCAAAAATGCACATGTAACCCCAAGAGTATGGCCGCTGGACACCCTTTTAACTCAGTATTGAAGCCACTCTTGAGGTTCACGCTTCAACCAAAGATTAGAAGAGGCCCATAAAACAAAATGAGACTAAGTGCCACAAAATAATGGGGAACTGAAGGTTGAGAAGGGGAGAGAGTTGGCATGTCATGGGGTTGGCAACCGATGTCGCAAAACAATATGTGTATTAACTTTAATGAGAAACTAGTTTGCTTTGTAAACTTTCATCTAAAGTACAATTTAAAAAAAATGCACATGTAAATTCACCAAAAGACATGAGCGAATAGCAGCACTGTTTTGTAATTACCCCAAACTGGATGCTGTGCAAATGCCCATCAGTAATAGAATTCTATATATACAATAGAATATTCTTTAGTCATGAGAATGAAATAAACCACAACTGCAAAAAACAACGTGGAGGAATCTCACAAAAAGAATGAAGGCAAAATAATCTAGACACAAAAGCATCCAGATTATATAAAAATAGGCAAAACTGGTGTATGGTGTAACAGTGAAAGGAGTAGTTCCTTTGAGGAGAGGATAGATAGTGCCCAGAATGTCTGGTTCTTGATCTATGTGCTGGTTACATGTGTGAATTCAGTGTGTGAAAATTCAGCTTTCTGTGCATTTATGGTATTTGTATTTTCCGGCATGTGTGTGTCTTAGGCTGCATTGCAGGGGCTGATGAACCCAAAACTGGCAGGACAGACAGCAGGCTGCTGGCTTACAGGGCTCCAGGAGCTGGCAAATCCCAAAATCTGCAGAACAGATGTCAGGCTTCTGGCTCATGCCACAAGAACTGGAAGTCAGAGGATGTTGAATGGGATGCAGGATATAGAGAGGTGAAATTTGCCAGAAAAAAAACAAACCCAAACCCATTGCCACTGGGTCAATTCCAACTCACAGAGACCCTATAGGACAGAGTAGACCTGCCCCATAGGGTTTCCAAGGAACAACTCGTGGATTTGAATTACTGGCATTTGGTTTGCAGCTGTAGCTCTTAACCACTATGCCACCAGGGTTCCAGATTTGCCAGAGAATCTATATTGGATGCAGGCTACCCCCCCAAGGAAACTCCTCTTTCAACTAATTGGATGCTCACATCAGGCAACAAAATGGAGGATGATTACACAATATATGCCAAGCCACTAAGAATCATAGCTTAGCCAAGTTAACACATAATTTAACCATCATACTGTGTAATGCTTAAAATAAAAATGAAATTTACAATATTAAAAAGTCAGAAGACTCAGATATGCAAATACTTAGTTAATCTCATTTTTGACAGAGACTATTAGTGATAATTCAAAATGCTTAAAGAAATTAAAAATATGAGTCAGGAGCAAGAGATAGCAACAAATAACAGACAGATTTGTAAAAATACCAAGTAACCAAGTCAAATTTCTAGAAATAAGAAAATACTTCAACAAATATCGATGGCACTGGGTTTTTTTTTTTTTTTTTTGTCTACAAATACTAGGAAGAAACTATAAAATAGCAAAAGGAAAAAATAATTTCATAAAAGAAGTCAGAGAAATAAAAGCAAGGCTAACTTCTTATAGGAAAAAAAAAGGAAGCCAAAAGACAGTGGAATGATAACTTTAATACCGCTAGCATTTAGAACCAGTAAAAATGTATTTGAAGAATTGTAACACATGTTTCCCGTGAACACATATTACTAAATGAAATTTTAAAGGATATATTTCAAATATAAAAAAATATATAAGTTCAGGTAGAAGTTCTGAGATATAGGAGGAAATGATGGACTAAAAGAGATAAAAATTAATAAACTAAACATTAAAATTTAGAACTTGAGACTAAAAAGCATAATTGACTTAAAAAAAAAGATTAAGGAAGGGAATTAATAAAGGAGCAATAAAATAAAATAATCCTAAATCAGAGAACATACAAATAGTAACAGATTGATTAAGAAAATTCAAAAGAAGTCAGTATTAAATTATTAGAATTAATAAAAACTTTACATTGTTTCTTGGGCACATAATCAGTATCCAAAAATTCGGTGGCTCTATACAACATCATTAGTCAATAAGAAAATAGATTGAGATATATCTTTGTAAATAATGACAATTTATAATTAAAATATCCCACCTCTTTCCAAATTGACCTGTAGATTCAATGCAGTGGCAATTCATATACAAAACTTCTGTGTTTGTTACTTTGTTGCATTATGACAATCAGCCATTAGTAATTCTTTAGTATAGATTACGCCTCAACATAAAAAAAGAAAATTTTTACAACTGTACCAGTAAACAACATCATGAGAAATGGTGAAGAAATTGAAGTTGTCAAAGATTTCCTTCTTCTTGGCTCAACGGTCAATGCCCATAGAAGCAGCAATCAAGAAATCAAATGAGGTATTGTATTCGGAAAATCTGCTCCAAAAACTTCTTTCAAGTGTTAAAAAACAAAGATGTCACTTTGATGACTAAGGTGTGCCTGACAGATGTCATGGGTATTTTTAATTGCCTCACATCCATGCACAAACTGGACAATGAAAAAGACAGACCAAAGAAGAATTGACACATTCAAATTGTGATGTTGGTGAGGAATATTGAATATACCATAGGCTGCCAGAGGAAGGAAATGAATCTGTCTTGGAAGAAGTAAAGACAGAATGCCCCTTATAGCAAAAATGGTGAGACTTTGCCTCACTTACTTTGGATATGTCATCAGCAAGAACCAGTTACTGGTGAAAGACATCATGCTTGGTAAAGCAGAAGGCCAGCAAAAAAGAGGGAGACCTTCAACGAGACAGAATGACACAGTGACCTCAAAGATGGCCTCAAACATAGCAACGATGGTGAGGATGATGTAGGACAAGGAATGTTTTTTTCTGTTACACATGACATCCCTATGAGTCAGAGCAGACTCAAAGACACCTGACAAAAACAACAACATGACAATCAATATAAGTCTAAAATTGGCATGGAGTAACCTAAAGTCAAGAACATTCAAGACAGAATAGAATACCAAAGTTGGGAGATTTGCCTTACCAGATATCAAGATTTATTAAAAAAAAAAAAAAAAAAAAAACCTGGGGTTAAAAGTAGTTTAATGTTGATGAAGGGATATAAAAATAAAAACTTATTAAGTGAGATTTAAGAAACCACAATAAATTTTACACAACCATCAAAATTTGATTTACAGCCCAGCTTGCATTATAGTATATTGGGGATTTACAGATTTTTTTTAAATAAATGGTGATGAAGCTATTGGTTATCTACACAGAAAAAAATGAAATCAGACTTCCATCTCATTCTCACAGAAATCAATCTCAAATAAATTAAACCTTTTAACTTGAAAGAAAAACTCTACTTTTAGAAGAAAATATAGGAGACTGCATTTACAGAATCAGGGTAAAAATGAATTTCTTAAAATAAAAAATGATTTCTTAAAACACAAAAATGCATTAAGGAAAAGATTGATAAATTTGACTATATTAAAATTAAGAATTCTGTTCATTAAATAACCCCCAAAAAGAATGAAAACAGAAGCTGAATACTGAAATGTTTTCAACATATATAATTAAAACTGGACTGCTATCTTGAATATGGAAATAATTACAAATCAATAAAACATAGACAAACAACTCAATACACTATTAGAGAAATAACATGAACAATAAATTTGTGGGAATTTTTAAAATGGAAATATAAGTAAATTAAAATACTGGATATTTTATCCTACTAACTTGGAAAATAAAAGGCAACACCAAATACCAGTGAAGATATATAGAAGCAGAAATTTCTAAACAATGGTGCTACTAGATATGCCTCTCCCCATCTCAATCAAAAGATAATGATGATAGACAGATGATAGATGATGGATAGACAGACGGACGGACGGACAGATAGACAGATAGGTAGACAGATAGACAGATAGGTAGATAGATGATACGTAGGTAGGTAGATAGGTAGATGATAGATAGATGATAGATAGATAGATAGATAGATAGATAGATAGATAGATAGATAGATAGATAGATAGATAGATAGATGATAGATAGATGATAGATAGATAGATAGATAGATAGATAGATAGATAGATAGATAGATAGATAGATAGATAGATAGATAGATAGATAGGTGATAGACAGACAGATAGATAGGTCAGTCATGTCCAGGGGCTTAAAGTTGTCCATTATATCACAAAAAACCATGACTTTTTTGTCTTGATGTTTTAGGTAACAAAGAAACTTGTCACATTTTGAAAATATTGACAGTTATTAATATTAAAATAGTAGATTAAAAAAATCTTTGATACCATTACCATTCACTTAATTTCTGAAAACCAAAACGTAATATAAGATGTCACTAATTCCATTCAGTTAAATTTTGAAAGCAAATAATATAACTGCTACTTTTTCCATAACCTGCTTAAAAATAATTTAAAAAATGAGTATTTGTGATGTTGAAGTTTATAGAATCTTACAAAAGTTTTATTTCAATTTTTGTCCTTTAATCTAAACTTCAAGTCATTTTGACAATTCCAGAGCATGGGTTTGACCTTGAATGGTGCTTCCAACCACATCTAAATTGTGGTAGAAGAAATTTATGGTTTGGTTAGTAAGCTCTTACCTATCCAAATAATAACACTCCCTAAAGCCCTAAAGTATTTTCAGCGTGGGCTACTTCTATTTCTGCTGTTTATTTTATTTCATTTTATTTTTCTATTATGATTTTATTGGCAACAATCTTTCCAAACAAGATCCATAGTGGCTTTTGTACCCCTGTCAAGTTTTATGGAGAAATTTAAATCATAAGATACAGAAATTTCATTCTTGTTCCTTTTCTTGGACATTTTCAAACTGAGTTTGTTCCAATGTGATCAAAGGTAAATATTAGTAATCATGTTTTTTTTTAAATTCCTATCAATGCAAAGTTTTCTAAATTATTATAATGATATTTATATGATCATCTAAAATAGAATATAAAAACCATAGTGCCACCATAAAGAAATAATGACAATATATTTATACATATTTTATCAATGATATTATGTAATCATCCTTTTTCTTCACCTGGTTCATAAAAACTCAAAAGCCAATTTATTAATTTCATTGGATTCCAAGGACCTCACAGTACTAACTCCAAGTCTATGACACCATGTTTGAATATGTCAAATCCAGAGATTAAACACTGATGTAATTATAAAAATATGAGCTCTGTATTAGAGGTTAATTTTTTTGTTTTGAGAAAGAGGATTTATAAACCATATAATAATAACAATAATAATAACAGCCTATGATTATTGAACATTAACTATACACCAGAGAATATTCTAAATTTCATATGTATTAACTCATTTAATCCTTACACTACGTTATCATCATTTTACAGATGAGGAAGCTGAGGCAAGGAAAATTATACAATTTACTCAAAGTCATCTCAAAATTTTTCAAACTTATCACAACTCATAAGTGGCACAGATGGAATGTGAATGCAAAAAGCCTTGCCCCAGAGGTCAGGCTCTTAAGTGCTATGTGTATTTATCTCGAACTAAATTATGGGTGTCCATAAAATAGTTTTATCTAACAAATATATTTGAATTTTAAAAAGTGTGTATTGCACAACAAGGACATAGATTTAGGAATATTAATTGCTGACATGTGTTATTGTGCTAAAAGCTCCATGAGTTTTGGCTGTCAGCTAGTTGGCTGAAGGAGGCTGATCTGTGCAGTGCCCACACTGCAGAGTGACTGGAGTTAAACTTGCTCCTGAAAATGAGGATCAGAAATCAGCTCAGTCAGGCAAAAATGGCACGTCTGGCAGGCAAAATAAGCAGTCAGAATCAAGATCAATTCAGAATAACAGGCCTGTTCAGATAAACAGATTGCACCAGGCAAGAAAAACCTGGCAGCCAGCACCTAGCAGTGATTCAGGGTGGCAAGCAGCTAGCAGAACCCTAAAACGGGATTGAAGATTCTGTACAAGATGCCTGTTGCTGAAAAACATAGAGAAAAATGTTGTAAGGACAAGAAAAAAAAAAAGATGCAGTTTGTAAAGCAGGAGATCAGGTACCAGAAACAAGGTGCAAGGTGAGGAAAATATCTGGAAAAAGTATCAACATACTAGAACAGAGTTAAAAGAAAATTTGTGATTTAACACACAATCATTTAAGTATTGAACTAGAGCTCTTACAATAACATTTTCCTAAGGTCACATTTTTCCTAAGCTTTCAACTTTAGTTAAAACATGCTAATAAAAATAATCGTGATCATTAAAATAAATATAATATATTTATAATTTATCAGGCAGTGCAAAGGGTGAAGCACATTACTCATATCTTTTGATTAAATCATCAAAACTACAATTTATGTAGGCTATCCCACCACACCTTTGTCAGTTTGTCATACTGGGATGGCTTGCTTGTTGCTATGATGCTGGAAGCTATGCCACTACTATTTCAAATACCAGCAGGGGCACCATGGTGGACAGGTTTCAGTGGAATTTCCAGACTAAGACAGACTAGGAAGAAAGACCTGATGACTAATTTCTTTAAAAAAAAAAAAAAGGTCATTGAAAACTTTATAAATACCAGCTGAACGTTGTCTGATATAGTGCTGAAAGATGAGCCCCTCAGTTTGGAAGGCACTCAAGACTGGGAAAGAGCTGCCTCTTCAAAGTAGAGTTGATTGTAATGACATGGATGGAGAAAAACTTTCAGGACCTTCACTTGCTGATGTGCCACAACTCAAAATAAGAAGAAACAACTGCAAACATCCATAAATAATCAGAATGTGGAATGTCCTGGGTATGAATTTAGGAAAATTGGAAGTTGTCAAAAATGAAACGGAACTCATAAAAATCAGTATCCTAGCCATTAGTGACCTGAAATGGACTGCTATTGGCCATTTTGAATCAGATAATCATATGGTCTTCAATGAAGGGAATTACAAATTGAAGATGAATAGCAGCACATACAGCCTCAAAAAAAACATTTCAAGATATATCCTGAAGTACAACACTGTCAGTGATAAGATAATATTTATAGAGCTACAGATCAATTAATACACTATTATTCAAATTTACACACCAACCACGAATGCCAAAGATGAAAAAATTGAAGATTTTTACCAAATTATGCAGTCTAAAATTGATCAAATGTGCAATCAAGATGCATTGATAATTACTGGTGATTGGAATGCAAAAGCTGGAAAAAAGGAAAAAGGGTTGATATTTGGGAAATATGGCCTTGGTAATAGAAATGATGTCAGAGATCACATGGTAGAATTTTACAAGAGCAACAAATTTTTCATTGCAAATACTTTTTTTTCAACAACATACACATGCGTATCACGTGAACCTCACCAGGTAGAAAACACAGGAATCAAATTGACTACATCTGTTGAGAAGGACAATGCAAAACTCAATATCATCTGTTATAGCTAAGCCAGGGACCGACTGTGGAACAGACCATCAATTTCTAGTATGCTAGTTTAAGTTGAAGATGAAGAAAATTAAAACAAGTCCATTAGAACAAAAATACAACCTTGAGTATATCCCACCTGAATTTAGAGACCATCTTAAGAATAGATTTGACTCATTGAACACTAATGCCTGAAGACAAGATGAGTTATGGGATGAAATTAAGGACATCATACATTAAATCATTCATTAAGAAAGTAAAAGGTCGGAGGTGAGGCAAAGATGGTGGAATACCCAGACACTTCCGGGAATTCCCTCTTACAATAAAGACCCCAAAAAACAAGTGAAACAATTATATTTATGACAACCTAGGAGACCTGAACATCAAAGGCAAAGTCAGAAAAAGGACTGAGTGGCAGGGCAAGGGAGAGATGGCTCAGAAGCAGAGAGGAATTGTCAGGCCTGAGTCGCCAGGATCTCTCAGGCACCATTCCCAGGAGCAGCTGTGGCGGGCTGGTAGTAGTGTTTGGTGGCAGTTTCTGCAGGGAGGAGCAGCCAGCCACACAGCCTACTCACACCTTCAGAACCAGAAAAGAACAGAGCTCTCAGCAAAAGCTAGATACTTGCATATATTTTACAGAGCCCCCCACCCTCAAGCCAGCTTCAGTGGCTGTCAATTTCCCTGGGCCTGAGATAGGCCCTGTTGAGTTCCTGCAGCCATCCTCTCCGCCTTGGAGAAGGAACAAATTTGCAATTGGGGGAAAAGATAACTTGCCAGGTCCACTAACCTCAGGAGCTCTGGAGAGAGGCTGCTCCCATCCAGGCATCAATGATCCATGGACTTTGAATACCTGTGTGGGGCTATTTCAGGAGAATTGGCCCTTGCTTGCAGGCTACAACTATTTCAGCTGTGCGGTGGAGAGATGGGTGTTTGATGTTTGACACCTTTTTGCCTATTAAACAGGGTCCTCACCTACCAACATCAGGGGCATAAGGACTGTTGGCTCCACTCAGGTCACCCAGTCACCCATGACAGGTGTCCAAGGATAACTGGTAGCTCCTACTCCTTTCAACCCAAAACATATGGTGCCCATGGTCTGTCTCCAGAACCCACCCACCTCTACTCTCTAGGGAAGAGGGATGCACTTTCCTCAGAGACATTTGGGGGACAATTCTCAGCCCCCTGCGTTGTTCAGAGCATGACCCCCTGCTGCAACCAAATACTGGTACCTACACCAATCTTCCCTGCCCCTCTAAGACTGTAGGACAGAGCCTGTACTACACACTGGATGATCAGCTACCTGGACACCGGAGCTGAATTCATACAAGAAAAGTGAATGGACTCCTAGTCAGATATACCTGATAATAGCTCTAGCCATCTGGGGAGCTCCAAAGGTGAAAATAATAAGCTAGCTCACTCAAGCAACCCACTAGGGCATATCAAAACAAAACAAAGCAAGAAGCTATGATATAGTAAGCAAACAAAATAAACTAATACAATAATGTATAGATGGCTTGGAGACAACAGTCAATATCAAGTCACATAAAGAAACAGCCTCAACAAGCTCTCATGACAAAGAATCAACCAATCTTCTGGATGAAGGTGCCTTCCTGGAATTACCAGATGTAGAAATCAAAGGATTAATATACAGAACCCTTCAAGACATAAGGAACAAAATTAGGAAGGGGATCTGGCAATACACAGAACAAACTAAGGAACACACAGATAAAGTAGTTGAAAAAATTAAAAAGGTTATTCAAGAACATAATGAAAAATTTAAAAAGCTGTAAGAATCTATAGAAAGAAATCAGAAATTCAGGAGATTAATAATAAAATTACAGAATTAGATGATTCAATAGAAAGTCAGAAGAGTAGAATTGAGCAACTGGAAGACAGAATTGGTGAAATTGAAGATAAAGGACTTGGAACCAATACATTTGAAGAAAAATCAGATAAAAGAATTTTAAAAAATGAAGAAACCTTAAGAATCATGTGGGACTCAATCAAGAGAAATAATCTACAAGCAATTGGAGTACCAGAAGAAAGAGGGATAACAGAAAATACAGAGAGAATAGTTGAAGATTTGTTGGTAGAAAACTTTCATGATATCATGAAAGATGAGCAGATAGCTATCCAAGATCCTCATCAATCTCCACATATGGTAGATTTTAAAAGAAAGTCACCAAGGTAAAATATAATCAAATTTGCCAAAGCCAAAGATGAAGACAGAACTTGAAGAGCAGCTAGGGATAAACGAAAAGTCACCTACAAAGGACAGTCAATAAGAATAAGCTCAAACTACTCGGCAGACAAGAGGGCAATGGGATGACATATATAAAGGACTCAAGGAAAAAATTGCCAGCCAAGAATCAGAAAAACTGTTTTTCAAAACTGAAGGTGAAATTAGGACATTTCCAGATAAACAGAAGTTTAGGGAATTTGTAAAAACAAACAAACAAAAAAAACTACAAGAAATACTAAAGGGAGTTCTTAGGCTAAAAAATCAATAATATCAGGTAACAACCCAAGACTAGAACACTGTACAGAGCAATCAGATGTCAACCCAGACAAACCACAAAAATAAATCAAGATTAAAAAAATGCTCAAAACAGGGAAACAATGATGTTATTATGTAAAAGCAGACAACATTAAAACAATAAAGAGGGACAAAGAAATATAGTCATACATCTTTCTTATGGAGAGGAAGACAAGGTGATACGAAGAAATAAAAGTTAGGTTTAAATTTAGAAAAAAAAACAAAAAAAAGTAGGGGTAAATATTAAGGTAACCACAAAGGAGACAAACTCTCGTACATATCAAAATAAAATACAAGAAAAAAATAGAGACTCAGCAGAAACAAAATCAACAATAATGAATATGAGGAAGATCATATATAAAGATAAACTACTCAGCACAAAAAATTAAATGGGAAAAAGAAACTGTCAACAACACACAAAAAAAGACATAAAAATGACAGCACTAAATTCATACCTATCCATAGTTACCCTGAATGTAAATGGACTAAATGCACCAATAAAGAGACAGAGAGTGGCAGAATGAATTAAAAAACACGATCCATCTATATGCTGCCTACAAGAGATACATCTTAGACTTAGAGACACAAATAAACTAAAACTCAAAGGATGGAAGAAAATATATTAAGCAAACAACAATCAAAAAAGAGCAGGAGTGGCAATATTAAATTCTGACAAAATAGACTTTAAAGTTAAACCCACCACAAAGGATAAGGAAGGACACTATATAATGATTAAAGAGACAATATACCAGGAGGATAGAACCATATTAAATATGTATGCATCCAATGACAGGACAGCAAGCTACATAAAATAAACTCAATCAGCATTGAAAAGTGAGAAAGACAGCTCCACAATAGCAGTAGGAGACTTCAACACACACTTTTGGTGAAGGAAGCTTAATAAAGACACAGGATATTTAAATGCCACAATCAACCAACTTGACCACATAGGCATATACAGAACACTCCACCAAACAGCAGTCAAGTATAATTTCTTTTCTTGCGCACATGGAGCATTCTCTAGAATAGACCACATATTGTGTCATAAAGCAAGCCTTAGCAGAATCCAAAACACTGAAATAATACAAAGCATCTTCTCTGACCATAAGGCCATAAAAATAGAAATCAATAACAGAAAAACCAGGGAAAAGAAATCAAACATGTGGAAACTGAGCAATACCCTGCTCTAAAAGGAATGGGTTATAGGAGACATTAAGGATGGAATAAAGAAATTCATAGAATCCAGTGAGAATGAAAACACTTCCTCTCAGAGCCTTTGGGACACAACGAAAGCAGCGCTCAGAGGTCAATTTATATCAATAAATGTACACATACAAAAAGAAGAAAGGGGCAAAATCAAAGAATTATCTCTACAATTTGAACAAATAGAAAGAGAGCAAAAACAGAAACCCTCAGGCACCAAAAGCAAGAAAATAATAAAAATTAGAGCAGAATTAAATGAAATAGAAAACAAAAAAACAATTGAAAGAATTAACAAGACCAAAACTGGTTCTTTGAGAAAATTAACAAAATTGTTAAACCAACCAGCAATCTGACAAAAGAAAAACAGGAGAGGAAGCAAATAACCCGAATAAGACAAGAGATGGGCACTATTACAACAGACCCAACTGACATTAAAAAAATCATATCAGATTACCACGAAAATTGTAATTTAAGAAATCTGAAAACCTAGAAGAAATGGATAAATTCCTAGAAACACGCTACCTATGTAAACTAACACAAACAGAGGTAGAACAATTCAATAATAGACCCATAAAAAAAGAAGAGATTGAAAAGGTAATCAAAAAACTCCCAACAAAAAAAGAAGCCCTGGCCCAGACAACTTCACTGCAGAGTTCTACCAAACTTTCAGAGAAGAGTTAACACCACTACTACTAAAGGTATTTCAGAGCACAGAAATGGATGGAATACTCCCAAACTCATTGTATGATGGCAGCATGCCTGATACAAACACTAGGTAAAGATACCACAAAAACACAATTACAGATCTATATCCCTCATGAACTTAGATGCAAAAACTCTCAACAAAAATTCTGGCCTATAGAATTCAACAACATATTAAAAAATAATTTGCCATGAACAAGTGGGATTCATACCAGGTATGCAGGGATGGTTCAACATTAGAAAAACAATTAATATAATCCATCATATAAATAAAAGACAAGAATAAAATGATTTTATCAATTGATGCAGAAAAGGCATTTGACAAAGGTCAACACCCATTCCTGATAAAACTCTCAGCAAGATAGGAATAGAAGGAAAATTCCTCAACATAGTAAAGGGGATTTATACAAAGCCAAAGCCAAAATCATCCTAAATGGAGAGAGTCTGAAAGCATTTCCCTTGAGAACGGGAACCAGACAAGAATTCCCTTTATCACCATTCTTATTCAACATTGTGTTGGAGGTCCTTGCCAGAGCAATTAGGCTAGACAAAAAAATCAAGGGCATCCAGATTGGCAAGGAACAAGTAAAAGTATCTCTGTTTGTAGATGACTTGATCTTATACACTGAAAACCCTAAGGAATTCTCAAGAAAATTACTGAATCTAATAGAAGAGTTCCACAGATTATCAGAATACAAGATAAAAATACAAAAGTCAGTTTGATTCCTCTACACTAACAAAAAGAACATCGAAGAGTAAATCACCAAATCAATACCATTTACAGTAGCCCCCAAGAAGATAAAATACTTAGGAATAAATCTTACCAGAAATGTAAAAGACTTATACAAAGAAAACTACAAGATACTACTGCAAGAAACTAAAAAAGACCTACATAAGTGGAGAAACATACCTTGCTCATGCATAGGAAGACAACATTGTAAAAATACCTTTTCTACCAAAAGCAATCTATAGATACAATGCAATTCTGATCCAAATTCCAACAACATTTTTTAATGAGATGGAGAAACAAGTCACCAACTTCATGTGGAAGGGCAAGAGGCCCCAGATAAGTAAATCATTACTGAAAAAGAAAAACAATGTGTGAGGTCTCACTCTATCTGATTTTAGAACCTATTATACAGCCACAGTAGTCAAAACAGCCTGGTACTGGTACTGGTACAACAACAGATACATAGACCAATGGAACAGAATCGAGAATCCAGACATAAATCCATCCACATATGAGCAGCTGATATTTGACAAAGGCCCAGTGTCAGTTAATTAGGGAAAAGATAGTCTTTTTAACAAGTGGTGCTGGCATAACTGGATATTCATCAGCAGAAAAATGAAAAAAGACACATACCTCACACCATGTACAAAAATGAACTCAAAAGGGATCAAAGACCTAAATATAAAATCTAAAAAGATAAACATCATGGAAGAAAAAATAGGGACAATGCTAGAAGCCCTAATACATGGCCTATGCAGTGTATAAAACATTACTAACAATGCACAAACACCAGGAGAGAAACTAGATAACTGCGACCTCCTAAAAATCAAACACCTATGCTGCTAACCAAGAGGTCGGCAGTTCGAATCTGCCAGACGCTCCTTGGAAACTCTATGGTACAGTTCTACTCTGTACCATAGAGTCGCTGTGAGTCGGAATTGACTTGATGGCAGTGGGTTTTTTATGCTTATCCAAAGACTTCACCAAAAGAGTAAAAAGATTACCTACAGACTGGGAAAAAGTTTTTAGCTATGACTTTTCCAATCAGCGCCTGATCTCTAAAATCTACATGATACTGCAAAAACTCAACCACAAAAAGACAAATAACCCAATTAAAAAATGGGCAAAAGATATGAACAGGCACTTCACAAAAGAAGACATTCAGGTACATGAGGAAATGCTCATGATCGTTACCATTAGAGAAATGCAAATCAAAACTACAATGAGATTCCATCTCACTCCAACAAGGCTGGCATTAACCCAAAAAACACAAAATAATAAATGTTGGAGAGGTTGTGGAGAGACTGGAACTCTTATACACTGCTGGTGGGAATGTAAAATGGTACAACCACTTTGGAAATCAATTTGGCACTTCCTTAAAAAGCTAGAAATAGATCTACCATATGATCTAGCCATCCCACTCCTTGTAATATATCCTAGAGAAATAAGAGTCTCTACATGAACAGATACGTGCATACCAATGTCCATTGCAGCACTGTTTGCAGTAGCAAAAGGATGGAAGCAACCAAGGTACCCACCAACAAATGAATGGATAAATAAATTATGGTATTTTCACACAATGGAATATTATGCATCGATAAAAAATGGTGATGAATCTGCGAAACATTTCATAACATGGAGGAATCTGGAAGGCATTATGCTGAGTGACATTAGTCAGTTGCGAAAGGACAAATATTGTATAAGGCCACTATTACAAGAACTTGAGGAATAGTTTAAACAGAGAAGAAAATATTCTTTGATGGTTACTAGAGGTGGGAGGGAGGTAGAGGGGTTTTCACTAATTAGACAGTAGATAAGAACTCTTTTAGGTGATTGGAAAGACAACACACAATACAGGAGAGATCAGCACAATGGGACTAAACTCAAAGCAAACATGTTTCCTGAATAAACTGAGTGCTTCTAAGGCCAGTGCCACAGGGGTCGGGGTTTGGGGACATCTAAGTCAATTGGCATAATAAAATCTATTAAGAAAATGTTCTGCATCCCACTTTGGAGAATGGTGTCTGGGGTCTTAAAAGCTAACAAGTGACTATCTAAGATGCATCAATTGATCTCCACCCACCTGGATCAAAGGAGAATGAAGAACACCAAAGACACCAGGTAACTGTGAGCCCAAGAGACAGAAAGGGCCACACAAACCAGAGACTACATCAGCCTGAGACCAGAAGAACTAGATGATGCCCAGCTATAACCGATGACTGCCCTGAAAGGTAATAGAACACAGAACCCCTAAGGGAGCATGAGAGCAGTGGGATGCAGACCCCAAATTCTCGTAAAAAGACCCGACTTAATGGTTTGGCTGAGACTAGAAGGACCCCAGTGGCCATGGTCCCCAGACCTTCTGTTACCCCAAGACAGGAACCATTCCCGAAGCCAACTCTTCAGACAGGAATTGGACTGGACAATGGGAGAGAAAATGGTACTGGTGGAGAATGAGCTTCTTGGATCAAGTAGACACATGAGACTACCTTGGCATTTCCTATCTGGAAGGAAGATGAGAGGGCAGAGGGGTCAGACACTGGCCGAATGGACATGAAAAGAGAGAGCGGAGTGAAGAAGTGTGCTGTCTCATTAGGGGAAGAGCAATTAAGAGTATATAGCAAGGTGTAGATAAATTTTTTATGAGAGACTGACTTGATTTGTAAACTTTCACTTAAAGCACAATGAAAAATTTAAAAAAAGAGTGAAGCCAATTAAAAAAATATATAGTAAAAGGCCATTAAAAAGGCAGAAAAGAAAGAAAAGACTCAAATGGATGTCAGAAAAGACTAAAAGTTGCTCTAGAAAGTGGAAGAGCTAAAGCTAAAGGAAGAAATGATGAGGTAAAGAAGCTGAACATAAGATTTCAAAGGGTGGCTTGAGAAAACAAAGTGACATATTATAATGCAAGGGGTAAAGACCTAGAGTTATGAAACCAAAAGAGAAGAAGATACTCAACATTTCTTAAGCTGTAAGAACAGAAGAAAAAAGTCAAGCCTCTAGTGGCGAAACTTAAATTGCAAAATTCTACGGGCAAAAAATTGAGTAATGCAGATGCATCTATAGAAGATGTAAGGGATACACAGAATCACTGCAGCAAAGAAAATTGGTCAATGTTCAACAATTCCAGGAGATAGCATATGAACAAGAACCAATGGTACTAAAGGAAAAAGTCCAAGGTTCTTGGAAGGCATTGGCAAAAAACAAGGCTCCAGAATTGGCAGAACACCAATTAAGCTGTTTCAACAAAGTGATCCAACGTTGGAAGTGGTCACTGATCTATGCCAATATATTTGGAAGACAGATACCTGGCCAACTGACTGGAAGAGATCATATCTGTGCCCATTCCAAAGAAAAGTGATCCAAGAGAATGCGGAAATTATTGGACAATATCATTAATATCACGTGCAAGTAAAATTTTGCTGAAGATAATTCAAAAATAATTACAGCAATATATTGACCAGAAACTGCCAGAAATTCAAGCCAGATTCAGAAGAGAACGCAGAACGAAGGATATCATTACTGATGTCAGATGGATCTTGGCTGAAAACAAAGAATACCAGAAAGATATTTACCTGTTTTTTATTGATTATGCAAAGACATTCGACAGTGTGGATCATATCAAATTATGGATAACATTGTGAAGAACGAGAATTCCAGAACACTTCATTATGCTCATGTGTAACCTGTACATAGACCAACAGTCTGTTCTGTTCGAACAGAATAAGGGAATACTGTATAGTTTAAAGGAGCACTGGTGGCACGGTGGTTAAGCGTGTGGCTGTCAACCATGACTCTTTGAATCCACTAGCCACTCCTTGGAAACCCTACAGGGCAGTCCTGTTCTGTCCTGTAGGTTTGCTATGAGTCGGAATGGACTCAATGAAAATTGGCAAAATGGGTGTGGTGGTGGTACATGGTTTAAAGTCAGGAAAGGTGTGTGTCAGGGTTGTATCCTTTCACTATACTTATTAAATCTGTATGTTGAGCAAATAACCTCAGAAGCTGGACTATGTTAAGAAGCATGTGGCATCAGCGTTAGAGGAAGACTCATTAACAACCAGCAATATGCAGATGACACGACCTTGCTTGCAGAAAGTTAAGAGGATTTGAAGCATTTACTGATAAGATCAAAGACTACATCTTTCAGTATGGCTTACACCTCAACATAAAGAAAACAAAAATCCTTACAACTGGACCAATAAACAACATCATAATAAATGGAAACATCATACTTCAATGGAAAGTATTGAAGTTGTTAAGGGTTTCATTTTACTTGAGTCCACAATCAATGTCCATGGGAGCAGCAGTCACAAATGACGCATTGAATTTGGCAAATCTGCTACAAAAAAAAACCTCTTTAAAGCGTTGAAAACCAAAAATGTCACTTTGAGGGCTAAGGTCCGTCTGACCTAAGCCACAATATTTTCAAACGCCTCATATGTCAGAAGTTGGGCAATTAATTAAGAAGATCAAAGGAAAATTGATACAATTCAATACTGACACAAAGAATATTGGAATATACCATGGACTGCTAGAAGGATGAAAAAGTCTGTTTTGAAAGTATAGCCAGTGGCTCCTAGGAAGCCAGGGTGGTGAGACTTGTCTCATGTACTTTGGACATGTTATCAGAAGGGATCAGTCCCTGGAGAAGGACATAATGTTTGGTAAGACAGTGAAAAAGAGGAAGACCCTCAACAAGATGTATTGACAGCGGCTGCAACAGTGGGTTCAAATATTACAACAGTCATGAGGATGGCACAGGACCAGGCAGTGTTTTGTCTTATTGTACGTAGGGTTGCTATGAGTTGGAACCAACTAGATGGCATCAAACAACAACAATGTGTACTTTATCATCGATTCCTGAAACAACATAGTAAGTAGGGAAATTGTGATTCAAGTCAAAAAAATTATGCTCTAAAACCTTGTTTTTAGGTGGTATAGGTGGTATACATTCCTCTCATAATGAAGATTGGTGAAGAAGATTTATGGATAATGGCACTTTCTTACTAGGGAAACAACATTCCTTGAGAGTACTTGCTGTACAAGGCAGACACAGTGTTAAGTGTTTGCTGTGTCTTAGCTCTAGGCATAAATATGGGTATTCCTTTCCCTAGATAACTCAGATAAACTTTATTTCACACAAGGAATCAATGTCATCAATGTATTATTAACAGATTACCAGTAACAAACAAATATTATTTATCTGGTAGTGTTTTCAACATGGGGAACAGACAAAAGAGGGCTCTAGATCTTCACAATGGTTTTGCCAGAACCTTAGGGATTTGAATTCAGTAATCTCTGTCATTAAAAACTTTTCCTCGAACAATATGATTGTTAGAAAAATTCAACAGACTTGAAACTTTTGTGCTACTCCTTGCACAACAAGCATCTTAACTAAAACTAAGTTCTCATTTAAGTGTACATTTATAAGCAATATTTTTCTACAGGTATAACAGTAAGTATAAAAACTAATTTTCTTAAAAAAAATTTACACTTTTTTTTTAATTATAAAAATTAGGGTCCTTACAGCTTCATAGTTATAAATTTGGAGAAAATATTTGTCTTAGGGTTTCATTTATAAATTACATTAGAACAGGAAAGTACAAGATCTAAAAATGTAGAAGGGAGAGAGAAATGCCTCGACTTCCATGTGGCAGATGGTAATGAGCACCAACTGGGCAAATTTGTAAAAGGATAGGTAAGCGCAGCGGTGTCACTAGGGTTGGTGTCGCCCAGGTCAGTAACTCATGGTGTCTCACCACCCTGGCCAACTGGCATACCCCTCCGTGGGCAGAGTGGCTCGGCCCCCCTATTGACACCACTGGGCAAGAATTGAGAATCCTTTCTCACCAGCATGCTTTGCTTGGGTCTTCTTAAGCTTTCTGGAACCTTTCTGCAGTCTTTAAGATTTAGGCCCCTATTTCTTTGGCTACACTTAACACTACAAAGATATCAATCCTGTGTTAGAGCCTGTGGTATGTGTTACAGCAATCTGATTTGTGACTGTGTTTCCTCCAAGATTCAAAAATACTCTTAGCTTGAATGAAGAACATCAAAGACACAGGGTAAATATGAGTATAAGAGATAGAAAGGGCCACATAAACCAGAGACAATATCAGCCTGAGACTGGAAAAACTAGACGGTGCCTGGCTACCATCGATGACTGCCCTGACAGGGAACCCAACAGAGAATTCCTGATGGATCGGGAGAATAGTGAGATGCAGACCTCAAATTCATAAAAAGACCAGACTTAATGGTCTGACTGAGACTGGGGGGACCCCAGAGGTCATGGCCCCCGGACCCTTTGTTAGCCCAAGACTGGAACCATCCCCAAAGTCAACTCTTCAGACAGGAATTAGACTGGACTACAAGGCAGAAAATGATACTGATGAGGAATGAGCTTGTTGGTTCAAGTAGACACATGAGGCTATGTGGGCAGCTGTCTGGAGGCAAGATGAGAAGGCAGAGGGGGACAGGAGCTGGTTGAATGGACACTGGTAGAGAAGAGGAGTGTGCTGTCACATTATGGGGTGAACACCTAGGGTTATGTAGCAAGGTGTGTATAAGTTTTTGTATGAGAGACTAACTTGATTTGTAAACTTTCACTTAAAGCACAATAAAGAAAAAGAAAAAAATACTCAGCTCTACAACTGTTTAGCTTAATAATTATTTACCTGGTGTGCAAAATTAAGTAGAATATGCCCTTCCCAAAATAGCAGAATTGCAATGGCATTTTTATGTAGAATTATGCCCATCCAGTTAGCCAACACTTAGCTAACTTTTCAATTTTGCATTGAAAATTTGCATTTACAGTTAAATGATCTTGTTTCAAAAGTGTCAACAATCAATTTGTCAATCACTTTGAATTCAATATAGCCAATTTTATAATCTTTCACTTTTAGCTAAACAAAATACATTTGAGGTACTCTTTGATATTTGAGAAAAATCTCTAGGGTCTGCTTGGAAGAAGTAGCCTAAACTTTGCAGAGTGAATATAGTCTCAAAATCAACAAGATTATATTTCATCACTCAAAATCCAATGACTTTGTCAAAATAAAACCATTGTAAACTTGACTAGAACATGCAAACAACATAGACATTTTCCCTGGATTCCTCTAAATTTAAGCCTAAGATTATATAAATAAACATAAAATAAACTATATGTAATTATTACATAATTATTGTATATTTATATACTTTATGTACATAATCCTATATAAGCCTATATAGAACTATACATAATAAGGTGATGTCAGTATTGGTTTTCTATGTATTTGTATGCATCAAGGCTAAATATCACATTTATATTTTATGTACAACCATTTTGAGTGCCTGCTATAGTTTAAAAATGTGGATGATGACGCAATGCAAGGGTGGTTAAACCCAGTGTCTTCATTAAGGCTTACCATATAGGTGGAGAAAAGATCATTTTAATTCAGTGTGTTAAGGGCTATAAAAAAAAAAAAAAAAAAACCAAACCCCTTGCTCTCAAGCCGATTCTGACTCATACTGACTCTACTGGGCAAAGTAAAACTACCCCATAGCGTTTCCAAGGAGTGCCTGGTGGATTTGAACTGCTACCCTTTTGGTTAGCAACAGTAGCACTTAACCATTTGAGCCATGTATAATGTATAAAAGGGACTACAAGTTATGGACAACTAAGTGCCTGGGTGAATCCGGGAAGTTCCCATGGAAAAGGTGATATTTGAATCGCGCGAAGGAAAAAGGTGTTGGCTGAAGGAATGTCACGTGTAATGTTCAGATCTGTCTTGAAAGGAGATTTGACAATTTAGGTAATTGATGAATGTGATGAATCAGAAGAGGAGCTGGACAACAACAGGTGGAGGAGGTAGGGATTCCATATAGACGTCTATCAAGAAATAAAGAATGGAGAGAGACACAGGAACTGTTTAAAGTTGAAACAGGCTTAAGGAAAGAGTTTGTGATTGGGAAGGAACAAGTTTGTAGGCAGAACTAATGAAATTGATGAGAAATTACTTGAACATTTAATTTTGAAGCGATACTTGAGGGATGGTAGAATGATGGTATGGTTAAGTGCTATGGCTCTGAAGTGAGACAGAGGTGAGCAGCCTCTGCCATGTGATAGCTCTATGTGCTTGGACAGTTAATTTATCCTAAGTGTCAGTTTTCTGAGTAATGAAATTGAAATGCCAACACCGAACTTGTCATGTCATGGTGAAAATTAGATGGTATAATGTACATAAACCAGTTAACAAAGGACCTGGCATATTTTGGGGTTCTTATACAATATTTGGAAACCCTTGTGGCAAAGTGGTTAGGAGCAATGGCAGCTAACCAAAAGGTTGGTGGTTTGAATCCACCTTGGAAACTCTAGGGGGCAGTTCTACCCTGACCTATAGAGTTGCTATGAGTCAGAATTGACTTGACGGCAAGAAATTTTTTCTTTTTTGGTATACAATATTGGGTCTATGGCACTGGGTTTGGTTTTTGGTTTTTCACGCAATATTTGGAGCTAAGCACACAAGAATGAAAAAAACAGCCTTTGCTTTGAAAGAACTCACTGTGCAGCAGGAGAGCTAGATGCATTAACAGAAGTTTATTACAATAGGCTGAGTGCCAAGTTAGAGATGCGTATAGGGCATTATGTGAGCACAAGGCAAGGCATCAAACTCAGTGTTTTAGTCAGAGAAGAGGCCCAGGAGGAAATAACCCTTGAGTTGAATCTTAAAATATAAGTAGTCAATGAAGCAAAAAGGAAGGGCATTCCATGGAGAATAACCAGCATACAAAAAGAAATAGAGTTGAAAAATAAATGCCTAGATAACAGTTTGCTTTTAGTGTGATATTAAGTATGTGGACCAGAGAAGCCTAGAGAGACAGACAGCTGCCAGACTTCAGAGGCCAATGTACGCCATTCTGGGGAACTGGGGCTTTATCAAATAGATGATAGGAAATTGTAGGAAAATGTTTGGTGAGATGTATTTTTTTTATTGGCACAATAGCCACAAAAATGAACTTCAACATGCCAGTGATCAGGAGGATGATGCAGGACTAGGCAACATTTTGTTCTGCTGTATATAAATAAGGTTGCCCCAGGTTGGATAGCAGCTATCTATCAATTCATGGATCGATCAATCAATTGATGAATTAAAATATGACATGACCAGTTTGTAAATCAGAAAGACCACATTGGAAGAAATGTGATAAATGAATTTGATTGAAACAAGAAAGGAGATAGGGAGAGAAGTTATAAATGTTTGATTATTGATGATTATAGTATGTTTATATCATTTACTGATCTGATGTTTCTGTAATATTTTACAGATTTAGAACTGATTCATATTAAATTATTCTGAGATGCATTTTGAACAAGTCTAATTAATCCAAAACTTCAGATAAGAAAACCATGGCTTAAAAAGCACATTTTCTTAATCCAAAACCTCACTAATGCTGATATCAATAGCACCTATTAAGCACGAAGGACGTATTTCCTATAAGACACTGAGCTAGGAACTTCTGCCTTCATAGCAAGTCATCCTATTGTCCAAAATTCTGGCTTTCCAGTTAGTTGGACCAAGGACCAACACTGCTCATTAGAGAAATCATTATTTCTACTTTAGAGAAGAAACTGAGACACTTAAGCCCCCTACATAAATTTCCAAGGCAAGTTAGTGACAAGCCAAGCCAAAATCGACATTTCTTGATTTAGTCCAGAGCTGATGCTTTCCCAAGCACAGGAGCACCTGTGTTGACTTTCAAGATCTTGTTGCTCAGACTGTAATTAATTGAGTGAGAAGTGGAGCCTGTGAAGTTTCTCTACTTGAATCCTATAACGGTTTCTTGTGGTACTCTTATTTAGAATGGATTGCCTCGCTATATATTTTTCTCAAACAGCCTTGAATAATTTACTTAGTGTAACCATAGCAATTCTACTTGAGATCTACATGAGACTGAGCCTGACACAATAATCAAGGTATTAAGGGCATTATATGTTATATAGTAAAGAAGAAATTGTAGGTAGGGAAGGCATTTCTCCAAAGGACACTGGCACCAGTGACAGTGATAAATTCTACGCCTCCCTCCACTGAATTTTGGGCAGTGCATAATTACAAAGGGGCAGGAGGAGAGCATGAGGGGATCTCCTCCTGAGACTGTGTGAAATACCCTTGTGTGACCTGACAGAGCCACAGTGAGAAACTTGAAGAGAGGAACAAGGCCCTGCAATTGTTCAGGGCTGGCTAAATGTGTGTGTTTGATAAATGCAACCTCATTTGTATGTACATCATTTCACTTCCCCAAATGAACAGAAAAACAAACACTCAATAGTGTAGAGTTGCAGGAACTGACATAAGGGAGCCTATGCTTCTCAGTTGCCTGTCACACTCTCAGATATCCAGATACCTTTTCTAAAAATGATTTGAGCTACTTTAGTTTCGGGATAAATGAGTATGGTTTTTGCATTCTGGGTTGAAAAAAAAAAACTGTTACCCTAGCTAGGGCAATTGGATCAAGGAAGTGTACAAACTGAAGGTAAACAAATATGGGTTGGCAACAACTGCAAGATGAGATACTCACTGTTGGCAGTAATAGTAACGTCGTCAATAAAACAGCATCATACGATGCCTGGTATTCTTTTATTATGGTGTTCTATCATTGTCATGAAAGCTACCACTTGTTGAGCACTCACCATACAGCAGGTATTTTGTTAAGTACATTCATACATTCAGCAATTTCATGATGAGATATTATTATTCCCATTTTATGTACTAGGAAAATGAGGTACAAAGAGGATAGGTAATTTTGTAATATCACATAATTTAATGTGGTAGACTGAGGATTCAAACACAGACATTTTGATGCCCAATCTAGGTTCCCTACTTTAAGAAGAAAAGTTAAGTGCTAATTATTTTTATTAAATATTCTATATTATGTACTTTATAGATGACACACTATGCACACTATAGTTTTGATGGACCTCAGTTTCTATTATTAGTTACAGCTTTATCTTTCTCTGGAGTTAATGAACAGAGCAAACAGATAAGGCATTCAGCTGCTAACTGAAAGGTTTGAGGTTCACATCCACCCTGAGTTGCCTCAGAAGAAAGGCCTGGCAAGCTATGTCCAAAAAATCAGCCATCAAAAACACTAAGGAGCACTGCTCTACTCTGACACATATGATACAACAAAATCCTGTCGTATCAAATAATAGCAAAAGAAAAAAATAGATGGATTTAGAAAATCTAGATGATTAGCTGCGTTAGTAAGGATAATTTTAGTAGTGTGTTGGAGATGGAATGCAGATTAAAATGATATGGGGAGTATATAGAGCGTGAGAAAATGACACAGCATAGATAACTCTTTGAAACTTTGAAGGAAAAGTAGAAAGAGATACCAGTACCATCAGTTACTGTCAAGTCAATTCTGACTCATAGTACCCTTTAGGGACAGAGTAGAACTGCCCCCCTAGGGTTTCTAAGGAGCATCTGGTAGATTTGAACTGCTGACCTTTTGGTTAGCAGCCATAGCTCTCAACCACTGCACTCTACTAGATGTCCTTAATGTCTCAAAATGAGCGTATTCTCTCTCTCTCTACAGTGAATAATTTTCCTTTCTTTCCTTCTGTGAATCTACCTTAAACACACCCTGTTTATGTAGTTATCTACTGCTGCTATAACAGAAATACCACAAGTGGATAGCTTTAACATAGAGAAACATATTCTTTCACAGCTAGGAGGCTAGAAGTCCGAATTCAGGGCTTCATCTCCAGGGAAACCTTTCTCTCTCTGTCAGCTCTGGGAGAAGGTCCTTGTCGCCAATCTTTCCCTGGTCTAGGAGATTCTCAGTGCAGGGAACCTAGGTCCAAAGGACACGCTTTGCTCCTAGCTCTTCTTGCTTGGTGATAATGAGGTCACCCTCCTCTCTGCTCATTTCTCTCTTTTATATTTCAAAAGCTATTGATTCAAGATACAACCTAATCTTGTAGATTGTGTCCTACCTTATTAACATAACTGCCTCTAATCCTGTCTCATTAACATCATAGAGTTTAGGATTTACCATACATGGGAAAATTACATCAGATCACAAAATGGAGGACAACCAAACAAAACTGAGAATTATGGCTGTGCCAAGTGACACACATTTTGGGGGGACACAATTCAACACCTTTAATAATTTATATTTATATTAATTTCACCTTTATCAGAGAAACCTTCTCATGCCTTCTAAGTCAAACCCCCTTGCCTTTATGTTCTAATGGTATCCTGAGATTCAAGTTAGTTAAGATTTAGCACATTAGTCTTCAATAGTTCTTTGTATGTCATTCCCACTAGCTTGTTTTCAAGAAGCCAGGAACATGTTTAGCTAGTACTATCAGGCAGTCCTTGGAAACTCTATGGGGCAGTTCTACTCTGTCCTCTAGGGTCGCTATGAGTCAGAATCGACTCGACGGTACTGGGTTTTTTGGGCATATGTAGAGCTGATACATTATCTCTAGTAAATACCATAATTCCCAGAAATATAGGAAGCACTCAACAAAAACCCAATGAGTAATGTATTTGGAAACCCATGCTTTAGAATTAGGTTGACCTGAATTTGAACCCCAACTATGTCACTTATAATCTGTGTGTGCAGATTGCTACATCTGACAAGACTTCGATTTCCTCATCTATTAAAAAAAAGAATAACAATACTCCTTTGGCAATGATAATGATAATAGTTCAGATAGCATGTAAAAAAGTACCTGCCGCTGTATACATAATAACTATTATGCAGAATAATAAGATGTTCTGTTTTGTGGTAAATGAAAAACATGGTATGAATCCTAGGCCCACCTCCCACTGCATACGGAATTTTGGTAACTTGCCAAAATGCCCCCAAGGCCCAATTTGTACATTTTTAATTGAACCCAAAATTATCTATATCATAGAATTGTTAAAAAAAGAATTAATTTTGATAGTAGATATAAAATGTAACTGAGCAGAGCACATGCTCAATAAATGTTATCTAGCATTAATAGAAGTAGAAACAAGAGTAGGACTAAAAGTTAGATTTATATAAGACAATAATGAAGATTTGTGTATTCCCCACAAGTCTACAAAAATGACTAATTTTAGTTAATTATGAAAGATATATTTATATATCTGCATATACTGTCTGATATAGGTATACATACATATTTTAAAAAATTTAAGTACACTGTATAAAAATAAAAGTGACTTCTCTTTAAACCAAATCAAACCCAGTGCATGTGATGTAAATGAACTACCTCAACAACCTATTATTTTGCCCTCCCAGTTGGGAGCTCACACCACTATTCCAGTGATTTGTATCTAATTTAAATAAACAATCCAAAATTGTACCAATAAAGTTTTTATTTGTAGTTTGAATAGGCTGTAGCTGTGCAGACCTCATCAATGATTGGTGTTTCCCTTAGAGATGCAAACTCTTCAATAAAACTCTCAAGTCTAAGAGAATGCCCTTCTGTGTGATTGTTTATATTGAAAAACCACACACATAGTATGAAGGAGATAAATGTACTTACAAGTTGGAATATACATCTCTAAATAACACCTTTAAAATTTCATTTGTAAGGGCTAGAAAGTATAAATTGAATCTGCAGAGGAACGATGTTTTCCCCTTGGTTTGTGCTATGCTGGGACCTAGTAGTGCTTTTATAAAATGTTTTGAGATTGGTCCATGATTGATTACAACACATAACTCTGCTTAAATAGAGCACATGGTCAATGAATCCTAAATATAAATCAATGTCATATTCATGTATAAGAAATGCATGTAAAGAATGCATGCAGACTACCCATAGAGTTTATTAATATATATGAAAGAAGTTGTTATAGATGCTACAGAAATTCTAAATTTAAAGAGTTCAAATGGTAGAGCAAGTCAGTGTGAAATGTAGAACATGACATCTAGGTGGATAGATGTAGTCTTTTTATTTTATTTTTATTAAGTATAAGATGTACTCTGCAAAGTTAATAATGGAGGCTGGAGCAATATGATTAGAAGACGGGATTCTTCTTGCAATGCACTTTCCTTCTCAGCAGTTTGTCTCTAAGGTGCTAAGTAAAACTATACTTGAAATAATAGAATCCCCACAGATCCATACAGAAGTTTCTCTGGTTACTGCAGAGCTCATGAAGGAATGAAAATCATGCTTCTGTTCTGCCTGATTCTCAGAGAGCTTCTGAATGTATGAGAGCTTAAACCTTTATAAAGCTGATAAAGAGGTTGACAGAATGATACATTGTTTAAGCTATGGACATGTATGATTCTAATACCAATTAACTTTTGCAACATGTCTTGTCACCTACTTCAAAAATGTATGAGAGATTGCTGAACACATTTTTTATAGTCACAATATAGTACTTTATAATCAAGTATCCAAGGTCCCTGTGCCCACTACATATTAGTCTTCTGTCCAGTTATCATTCATTTTTGGAGGACACAGTGCAATACATAACACCCATGATGTGCAATAACAGTAGGTAGATCTTAAAAATAAATGTATTATTTTTCTAAAGCTGCAGTAACAAATTACTATAAACTGGGTGGCTTAAAACAACCGAAATTTATGTTCTCACAGTTTGGGAAGCCAAAAGTCTGAAATCAAGGTGCCAGTAGGTTTGGTTCTTTTTGGAGGATCTGGGGGATTCTGTTGCACACCTGTCTCCTATCTTCTGGTAGTTGCTGGCAATTCTTGGCATTCTTTGGCTTGTAGCTGGATTGCTCCAATTTCAGCATCCATCTGCACATGGTTTTCTTCCCTCCATGTGTCTATAAAACCAGGACGATTTCATCTCAAGATCCTTAACCAAAATATCTGAAAAGACTCTTCCAAATAACGCCACGTTCTGAGGTTCTGGGTGGACATGAATTTTTGGGGGACTCTATTCAAGCTAGTAATCCATGACTAATATCAAAAATTCTCTCTCAGGCTGGAACTATGTTTTAAAACAATTTTGGAATCTTTTTTTCCTTCTAACTCTCTTCAATCTAACCATGCCTAAGCTCTTTGTGCTGACAGGAGTCATTTGCTGACTTGAAAGATAACAGTCCTGAAGTAGTTGGGATCAAGTGCCGAAACCTGATGGTTTTTTTCAGTCAACAAATGTCCTTTGGGAGCCCTGGTTGTGCAATGGTTAAGAGCTCAGCTGCTAACCACAAGGTCAGCTGTTTGAATTCACCAGCCACTCCTTGGAAACTCGATGAGAGTTAGCTAAATTTTAGCTAACTTTGTAATTATTCAACACATTAGATAGTCATGTCCACAAGCATATCTGTTATGCCCTAATCATATATAAGTGAAAAAAAAAGAAGAAGAAAAAAAAAGAAGCTGCTCCATAAATTTGCAAGATAGGTAGAAACAAAAATCACAACCTAGGTGATATGGTCCTGTATAGGAAATATGTATATATATATGTATATATATATAAAAAAAAACTAAAATATATATAAATGTTTCTGAACAGTTAGGGACTTCTGAGAAAACTTTACTGAAACTTGAGACCTGGGCTATAAAACAAGTCTGAAAGTTATGACTGAATAAAACCAAAAACCAATCGCCATCAAGTCCATTCTGACTCATATTGAACCTACAGGACAAAGTAAAACTGTCCCATAGGGTTTCCAAGGCTATAAATCTTTATAGGAGCAAACTGACACATCTTTCTCCCATGGAGCAGCTGGTGGGTTCCACCTGCCAACATTCTGGTTAGCAGAACAGCTCCACCAGGACTCCCTATGAGTGAAGAGATATTGAGGACTTTAGGGAAATTTACTTCCTAGGGACTTTTCAAGGGGGATGAGACCTGGGGCCGTAGATAAGACACCAGTAATTTATTTACATTCCGAAAGGTGAGGAACCAGGCTCAGTCTCTCCAGGGAGACTTTGTCAGAAGAGAAGAGAGGACTCTGTCTGTCTCTCTTACATTTATGCCTAGGTCTATTTTGTGTGTGGGCGAGGAGGGGGGTCTTCAACTACAGTAGATCCTGCAATGTGTAGGATCACATCTGGTTCTCAGCACACCACCCCAGAGATAAGAATTTGGAAAAGGAGGATTGGCTCAGTTATTACATTCTGTTGTTAACTGTGTTAAAAATAATCTAAACTCACCAAAGTTTGAAGCAAAGTTTTTTCTGAACAGTCATTCTGTATGCATACAGGAAGACCATTTTGATTCCAGAAAAAGGAAATGGTTCCAGGGAGGTAGATGCAAAGGGCCTTTTAAAGAGAAGAAAACCAAAACCAAACTCATTGCTGTGGAGTCTATTCTGACTCATAGCAACCCTGTAGGACAGAGTAGAACAACCTATAGGGTTTCCAAAGAGGGCTAGTGCATTTGAACTGCCAGCCTTTTGGTTAGCGGCCAAGCTCTTAACCACTGTGCTACCAAGGCTCTGTAAAGAGAAGCCAAAACCCAACCCATTTCCACTGATTCTTCCAACCCTATAAGACAGAGTAGAAATGCCCTTTAGAGTTTCCAGGAAGTGGCTGGTAGATTCAAACTGCAGACCTTTTAGTTAGCAGCCGAACTGATCTCTTAACCACTGTACCACCAGGGCTTCATAAAGAGAAGAGGAGGGAGAAATATAGAAGATCAAGCTTGGCTAATCTTAACTTGGCTGATTAAGCCATGCCTTCCCTCTTTTGCTGAGATCAACTGATATCAAGTTACTTCTAGCCTTTTGGCTGCCAATAATTTGACCCTCCACCCACCTGAACAACTTTTTGAGATTTAGATTAGGAGACAATGGTTTGATGACTATCCTTTCCTAGCCAATGAGGCAAATTCCATTGCTATAAGGAAGTTTCTGGAAGGTTTTAACAGTTTGTGTCAGGCCTTTTTATGGTTAATATTTGGTTTTCCGGATAAGGAAAACCTTAAAATATAAGCAAGATGTTTGTTACTAATTTTCCTATTCAACAGGTGCCTTTGGCTCATTTACTATTCATGGCGATGCCATATGAGCAGAGCAGAACTTTGTTCCAAGACTGTGACCTTTCAGAACCAGATTGCAAAGTCTGTCTTCTGAGGCACCTCTGATGAGATTAAGCTGCCAATCTTTTGGCTAGTAGTGGAGCACTTAACAAGAAAATCTTATGGGGTAGTTCTACTCTGTAGCTCATGGGTTTGCCATGACTTGGAGCCAACTCCACAGTTATGGGTTTATTTTCTGTAATTAAGTAATAAGTAATCTACTCTGCTCCACAAACCTCATGTTAGCTGTTATGGATTGAATTGTTTTCCCTCAATATATGTGTTGTAAATCCTAATCCCTACACCTGCTGTTATAATCCCATTTGGGAATGGGTGTTCTTAGTTATGTTAACATGGCAGTATTAACGTAGGGTGTGTCTTAAATCAATCCCTTTTGAGATATAAAAGAGCAGATTAAGCAGGCAAGCAGAGATGGGGAAGGTACAAATCTGTCATAGAGTAAATGTTCATACTCTGATTAGTATAAAATTGAAAGAGAGTTCAAGCTGGTAATAAATTGAGCTCCACGAAAGAGAATCCAGAAATTCAAAATGGCCACTCAGCAGTGACCTTTTATAGGAGAACAATGAATATGAAACATGTTATTTGATTGCTCTTTACAAACTCATATCATTGAAAGACGTTACCTGATTGGTAATTACAGGCTTAGGTCATCAGAAGGCATTGCTTAGTTCGTTGTCGATCATTTTAAGACAGAGCTTCCTGTGCCCAGTTCCATAAGGCAATTGGCTTAAAAGATGTATGTCTCTCTCTTAGATTGGTTACAGTGCAGTAGTTACACCTGTATGTGACAGAGAGAGGTCACAGTGTCCTTATGTCACTATTACCAGACATTCCTGTCTTTGAAACAGTACAGAAGATGGCTGCCTGCAGGGTGAAAAAGGACTGCAAATGGGGATTCACACCCAATCCTCAAATTGGCCTTTTCAGATCATATCAAGTACCTCAAATTTTTCTTTAATTCTCTTACACAAATCACAAGATCCCCAAGAAACCTAAGAATAGAAGCTGAAAAGAAACAAGGACCTTCCCCAAGAGCAGACAGAAAGAGCCTTCTCCTAGAGCCAGTGCCCTGAATTTGGACTTCTAGACTCCTAAACTATGAGAAAATAAATTTCAGTTCATTAAAGCCACCCAATGTGGTATTTCTGTTATAGTAGTATAGATAACTAAGCTATTGGTATTCATGAAAATGTTAATATAGATATTAATTTTAAAAATAACAGGAAAAAATAGCAAATATTTTCTTTTGGGGGAAGTTATATTGAAACAAAGAAACCTGATGGTGCAAGGGTTAAGCTCTTGGCTGCTAAGCCAAAGGTTGGTGATTGTATCCACTGAGTGGCTCGACAGGAAAAAGACGCAATCTGTACCTGTAAAAATTACAGCCTAGAACACTCGGGGTGGGGGGGCGGTTCTACTCTGTCATATGGGGTTGCTATGAGTTGAAATGTCTCTACAGCACTTAACAACAATGTTAAAACACATTAAAATGAAATGGTCTTTCTAACTTCACACACTGAGTTAGAAAATATCAATCCTTTTAAAAAAAATAGGCCATTTTTCTAAAATGTGCAAAAATAGCCGATTAACAGATGTAGAAATAAATTACATATTAGAAACTATTATAATATGAAAATAGAACAAATCACACCTCCTTTTGCTCCCTTTAGCTGTGCTTCTACTTTTCCACCTGCTATTCTATTTGGACAAATTCCTTATTGAGTAGTTGGCTTAAACTTTCAAGGTGAAAGAATTTCTATAGTCAGACTATGTGCCGCTGCACAGATTCTTCCTGGAAGATGGGATTTAGTTTTAAGAATACATAGATTTTTTTCAGGTCTCCATAGTCCTATTTCATTACGTTGATCTGAGAAAAGTTAGATAACAAATGAAGCAATTTGATTTTCTTCTTTTAAATCAAGCAATTCACTTTGTGCTTGTAAAATAAAAATATTAAGGTCAAAATGTTACTTATGAAATCAGCACCAAGTTGACAAAAGACACTATAGTATTTTTATGCCATTCTCTTGCAAAATTTACAATTTTTCAAGTTGTGAAATAAAGCTAGGACATATTTTTAATCAAGATGCAGAGAGCTACGTAAGAAAAAATTCTTCCTTTGTCTCTCTACCCAGCTGCCTCTGAATTCTTAAGGGAGAGAAATCTGAACATATAATAGCTGTGCTCTAAGCAACACCATTTCTGAACCACTCTACCCAACCCCTCTGTGTCTACTACAACTTAACCAGGGCAGAATTATAAAATGTCTCAAAAATAAAACTTGAAATTAGAGCTGTATATTTCAATCAATTGGATATTCATTTCAGTTACAAATTTGGGCATAAACAAAGCAATTTGTCCAGTTCCATGATATAGTAATTTTTTGCCCCAAAGTAGTCTTAGGATAAGTAAAAGCTTTATAGAAGTAACAGTAGAACTAGAAACTAATTCTTAAGCAGGACTCAGGATATACCTATCCTAAAAGTAGATAAAAAATTTGTCCATATCTCTTAAATAACTTGTACTTTATTTTCTCTGTGTGTGTACATGTGTGGAAGAGATACAGTAATGAAAGGAGAAAAAAAAAAAAAACTCAGGTGGCTGATGGCCATGGAAAAGCTACTTCTGGTTTAACTTTACTGATCAGGTCTGTATTTTTATTTATTTATTTATTTATTTTCGAGAAGCCGATCTAATCCTGCCACAAGTACTCTGATGGGTAAATACCTTAAACGATTTTAAATAATAAAATCTACTCCTAATCCAGAAACCATCTCCCCAGTTATTAAAGGAGAAAGAAAAGTTTTATTATTGAATAAGCATTAAACCAGAATATAACGCAGGCAATCAGCTAAAGAGATTGCAAGGAAAGAAAGAATCTGATCCTTTATATACCTAAGTGGATAGAATCCATTACATTCATGTTTTCAAGATAAAATTGATAATTCTTAATACCATTATAGCAGGATATCTGACTTTATGCAAATCTTCTTCCAGGAAACTAGGAGATAGGGGTATGTCTTTCTCGATGATTACATTTCGAAATAGATGAATCCTAAATCCATGAGAAAACATCCTTAGTTTACATACTTTTCAAAGAGACAGAGAAAGAATTGAAAAATACAAGTTATCTAAAGTGGATTCTGAAAAACAGGGGAGCAGAGGAGCTTTTCTCCTTATTTGCAACAGGACAATTTGTATTTGTCCTTGTAGCTTCCAAGATGCTCATATGAACAAGATAAACAATGGATAGGCCTTCTTGATATTGTTGTTATGTGCCTTCTAGTAAGTTCCAATTCATAGCGACCCCATGTACAACAGAAGGAAATACTCCCCAGCCCTGCACCATCCTCACAATCCTTGGTATGTTTGAGGCCACAGTTGCAGCCACTGTGTCAATCCATCTCATTGGGGATCTTCCTCTTTTTCACTGTTTTTTTTTTTCACCTTACCAAGCATGATGTACTTCTTCAGGGATATGTCCAAAGTACCTGAGATGAAGTCTCACCATCCTCTCTTCTAAGGAGCATTCTGGCTGTACTTCTTCCAAGACAGATTTATTCATACTTCTGGTAGTCCATGTTATTTTCTTCCCCAATACCATAATTTGAAGGCATCAATTCTTCTTTGGTCTTCCTAACTTATTGTCCAGCATATGAGGTGATTAGAAATACTATGGCTTGGGTTAGGTATACTTTAGTCCTCAAACTGACATCTTTTGCTTTTTAATACTTTAAGGGGTCTTTTGCAGCAGATTTACCTAGTGCAACACATAGTTTGATTTCTTGACAGCTGCTTCTATGGGCATTAGTTGTGGGTCCAAGTAAAATGAAATCCTCAACAATCTCAAATTTTCTCCATTTATCACGATGTTGCTTATTGGTCGAGTTTTGAGGATTTTTTTTTTTTTTTTTATGTTGAGGCATAATCTATACTGAAGGCTGTAGTCTTTGATCTTCATCACTAAGTGCTTCAGGTCTCCTTTACTTTCAAGCAAAGTTGTGTCATCTGCATATTGCAGGTTGTTAATGAGCCTTCTTCTGATCCTGATGCCTCATTCGTCTTCATGTAGTCCAGCTTCTCGGATTATATGCTCAGCATACAGATTGAATAACTATGGTGAAAAGATACAACCCTAATGCACACCTTTCCTGATTTTAAACCCCTTGTTCAGTTTGAACAACTGCTCCTCGGTCTGCGTACAGGTTCATCATGAGCAAAATTAAGTGTTCTGGAATTCCCGTTCTTTGCAATGTTATCCATAATTTGTTATGTCTTACAAAGTCAAATGCCTTTGCATAGTCAATAACACACCGGTAAACATCTTTCTGGTATTCTCTGCTTTCAGTCACGATCCTTCTAACATTAACAATGATATCCCTCATTCCAAGTCCTCTTATGAGTCTGGCTTGAATTTCTGGCAGTTCCTGTCAATGTACTGTGGCAACCTTTTTGAATTATCTTCAGAAAAACTTTACTTGTGTGTGATATTAATGATATTGTTCAGTAATTTCTGCATTCCATTGGATCACCTTTCTTTGGAATGGGCACAAATATGGATCTCTTCAAGTCAGTTGGCCAGGTAGCTGTCTTCCAAATATCTTGGCATAGATGAGTGAGCACTTCCAGCATTGCATCCCTTTGTCAAAACATCTTGGTTAGTATTCGGCCAATTCCTGTAGTCTTGTTTTTTGCCAATGCCTTCAGTGCAGCTTGAAGTTTTTCCTTCAGGGCCATCGGTTCTTCATCACATGCTACCTCCTGGAATGGTTGAATGTCAACCAGTTCTGTTTGGTAGAGTGGCTCTGTGTATTCCTCCCATCTTCTTTTGATTCTTCCTACAGTTCAATATTTTGCAAATAGAATCTTTCGATGTTGCGATTTGAGGCTCAAATTTTTTCTTCAGTTCTTTCAGCTTAAGAAATACCAATCATATTCTCCCCTTTTGGTTTTCTAACTCTAGGTGTTTGCACATTTCATTATAGTACTTTATTTTGTCTTCTCAAGCTGCCCTTTGAAATCCGTTCAGCTCTTTTACTTCATCATTTCTTCCATTTGCTTTAGCTACTTGATGTTCAAGAGCAAGTTTCAGAGTTTCTTCTGATATCCATTTTGGTCTTTTCTTTCTCTCTTATCTTTTTAATGACTGTTTGCTTGATGTCCTTGATATCATCTCACAGCTCTTCTGGTCTTCTGTCATTAATATGCAATTTGTCAAATCTATTCTTGAGATGATGTCTAAATTCAGATGGGATATAATCAATGTTATAATTTGGCTGTCATGGACTTGTTTTAATTTTCTTCAGCTTCAACTTGTTCTTGCAATGAGCAATTGATGGTCTGTTCCACAGTCAGCCCCTGGCCTTGATCTTAGTGATGATGTTGACCTTATCCATAGTCTCTTCACAGATGTGGTCGATTTGATCCCTGTGTATTCCATCTGACAAGAACTACACGTACAGTCACTGTTTATGTTGTTGAAAAAAGGTATTTCCAGTGAATAGGTTGTTGGTCTTGCAAAATTCACGTGATCTCTGGTGTCGTTTCCATCACCAAGGCCATATTTTCCAACTACTGGTCCTTCTTCTTTGTTTCCAACTTTTCACATTCCAGTCAGCAGTAATTATCAGTGCACCTTGACTGAACATTTGATTAATTTCAGACTGCAGAAATTGGTAGAAATCTTCCAGTTCTTCACCATCGGCATTAGTGATTGGCCCATAAATTTGAATAGTCTTATTAACTGGTCTTCCTTTTAGGCATATGGAACATTTCATGATCTATCCTGAAACACAATTCTACCAGTGATAGAATTATACATGATACTCCTTACTAGTCAGTATATTCTTGTGACTCAATAAACATTTTTTCTTTACTAAAAGAAACTGCTTAGTCATAGTGTTAGCTTTCTAGGGTTGCTATAATAAACTACCATAAACTATGTGGCTTAAAACAAAAGAATTTTATTCTATCACAATCCTGGAGGGTAGAAATCTGAAATCAAGGTGTCGGCAGGGCCATGTTCCCTCTGAAGGCTCTAGTGGTTAATCTGTTCCGTGCTTTTCTCTCAGCCTGTGGTGTTGCCAGCAATCCTTGGCTTATATATGCAATACTCCAATTTTTACCCTGTCTTCACATGGCATTCTTCCTATGTGCCTGTGTCTTGCCTCCTTTTATAAGAACAACAGCCATTTTGGATTCAGGCCCAATCTAATGACCTCATTTTAACTTGGTAGCATCTTCAAAGATCCTATTTCCAAATAAGGTCACTTTCACAGGACCTGGGATTACAACTTCAACATATCTCTTTGGGTGACACAATTCAATTCATAGCGGCCAGTTCTATTTTCTTTCTTAGTAAAACATAGCAGGTGAGGATATGCTGCAGCTAATTTGGTGCTATGGGTCATACTTTTGTCCATATTACTGAGGAAAACAAAAATAGACCTGATTCAAGTACCATATAACACATTACTAATTTGTTAAAAAAAAAAAAAAAAAAGGAATTTTTTTGGCTTTGCATTGTGTCTCCTCTGCAAAGTGGTGCAAAGAGCTCATTAAATATGAAACTTCCAATTGTGTAAATTAGAAAACAGGGAAAAGAACAGAAAATAACAAATGCAAAGCCCCAGTCAGCCCCATCCCTACGAGATGAAATCAGTATTACTTTGGATGTGATTTGTTAAATTGAGTTCAGGGATGCTGTCTTCACCTTCAGGGCCATGCCTGACACTGATGTATTTTAGTGGCAGAAGGAAGGTCAGGCCACTAAAAGCATCTGTGCTTTGGATAGTCTTTAGAGTCACAGAGCCTTCAGTCCTGGGCGTTTGCTTTGACAGCTCTCCCCAGACTTGCCCTGGAAGCTCAAAGGATTAATTTTCATAGAATCTGGCATTAGCACCCAGAGATCAAGTGAGTTTTTTTTTTTTTTTTTTTTAAGCTTTATTAGCTTGATTTTCAGTATTTTGTGGAATGGGGCTCAATTTTTAATATAAAACCTGTGCTAGAGCCAAGACAAAAGTATTAGCAGAATAACTATAACCATATTTATACTTCTTGTGTTAGAAGAAAGCAAGCAATATGAATTTCATTTAGTCTTTCAGTGCTCCAGGCTGACTAACTCCAAGTGGCACAGAGTCTAATATAGTAATATTATCATTATGTCCCTTCTAGGAGTCCATCCTGTAAAGATACTTAGAAGAAATGGACAAATAAGTATAGAGAAGAATGGGCATTACAATATTTATTTGAAAATACATATACATACAATATGTCTATGATGTATTGTTATTAAAAAGCAAAATGAAAATTGTACCTATTGTGTGATATCATTTTTATAAAATTAAATACTCATACACACATACACTGATACCTGGGAGGATATACATGAAATCACTATCAAGTGGATACCTCCAGAGAGATAGCATATTTATGATACATGTTAGAATCTGTACATTTTAATTAATATGATGGGAAGAAATATAAAGATATATTTAACTGTATTGTTCAAGTTCCGATTGTTGATTTGAGTGCTTATATGAGTTCATGACATCAATTTTATCATATATATTATGTTCTATGTATTAGTTAGATTCCTGGTAGTGAAGTGGTTAAGGGCTTGGCTACTAACCAAAAAGTCAGTCATTGAAATTCAACAGCTGCTTCTCGGAAACCCTATGGGGCAGTTCTACTCTGTCCTATAGGGTCACTATGAGTCAGAATTGACTTGATGGCAATGGGTATGCATTAATTAATTTTAAAAAATTAAAAATAAAAATTCATCTTGTCAGGGTAGCATTATATTAGACAAAAAAAAAATCTGTACTTTTTAATAAAGTCAGTTTTTACTCTAGAATTACCAAGCTATCTGACTGAGTCACAAACTATAGAAGGCTTTGTTATTGTTAGGTGCTAACACTTATGTTCCAACTCATAGCAATTCTATGTACAACAAAACTACTTGGTCTTGCACCATCCTCACAATCATTGTTACGTTTGAGCCCATTGGTACAGTCACCTGTGTCAGCCTATCTCCCTGACTGTCTTCCTCTTTTCTACTGACCAAACATGATGTCTGTCTCCAGGGACTGGTCCCTCCTGATAACATGGCCAAAGTAAGTGAGAAGAAGTCTTGCCATACTCACCTCTAAAGAGCATTCTGGCTCCACTTCATCCAAAACAGATATTTCTTTCTTTTGGCAGTCCATGGTATACTCAATATTCTTCACCAATGCCATAATTCAAAGGTGCCAATTCTTCAGTCTTCCTTATTCTTGTCCATCTTGTGAACACATATGAGACAATTAAAAATACCTTGGATCAGGCACACCTTAGGCCTCAAGGTGGCATCTTTGCTTTTTAACACTTTAAAGAGGTCTTTTGCAACAGATTTGTTTAATACAAAACATAATTTGATTTCTTGACTGTTGCTTCCATGGGCATCAGTTGTTGGATTGTTGATAAAAGTAAAATGAAATTCTTGACAACTTTAGTCTTTTCTTTGTTTATCATGATGTTGCATATTGGTCCAGTTTTGAGGATTTTTGCTTTATATATGTTCAGGTGTAATTTTTATGTTGAAGGCTATAGTCTTTGATCTTTATCAGTAAATGCTTCAAGTCCTCTTCACTTTCAGCAAGCAAGGTTTTGTCATCTGCATATCGAAGTTTGTTAATGAGCCTTCCTCCAATCCTGATGCCATGGATTCTTTTTCATATAATCCAGCTTCTCAGATTATTTGCTCAGCATAAAAATTGAGTAAATGTGGTGAAAGGATATGACCCTGATGTACATCTTTCTTAATTTTAAATCATACCGTATTCCCTTCTTCTGTTCAAACAACTTCCTCTTGGTCTATGTATAGGTTCCACATGAGCACAATTAAGTCTTCTGAAATTTCCATTCTTTGTAATGTTATCCATAGTTGATTATGATCCACACAGACAAATGCCTTCGCACAGTCAATAAAACACAAATAAATATCTTTCTGGTATTCTCTGTTTTCAGCCAACATTCATCTGACATCAGCAAGGACATTCCTAGTTCCATGTCCTCATCTGAATCCAGCCTGAATCTCCAGCATTTCCCTGTTGATGTACTGTTGCAACCACTTCTGAGTTATCTTTAGCAAAATTTTACTTTCCTGTCATATTAATGATTTTTTTTTTTTTTTGATAATTTCCTTTTTCTCTTGGAATACATTTCTTTGGAATGGGCACAAACATGGCTCTCATCCAGTCAGATGGCCAAGTAGCTGTCTTCCAAATATCTTGGCATAGACAAGTGAGCACTTCAAGCATTGCACCCCGTTGTTGAAACATATCTTATTGATGCTCCATCAATTTCTGGAGCCTTGTTTTTGCCAGTGCCTTCAATGCAGCTTGGGCCTCTTCCTTTAGTACTGTCTTAGTTATCTAGTGCTGCTATACCAGAAATACCACAATTGGATGGCTTTGACAAAGATATGTGTATTCTCTCACAGTCCAGTAGGCTAGAAGTCCAAATTCAGGGCACTGGCTCCAGAGGAAGGCTTTCTCTCTTTGTCAGCTCTTGAGGAAGGTACTTTCATCAGTCTTCCCTTGGTCTGGGAGCACCTCAGTGCAGAAACCTCAGGTCCAAATGACATGCTCTCCTCCCAATGCTGCTTTCTTGGTGGTATGAGGTCCCCATGTCTCTCCATTCACTTCTTTCTTTTATATCTCAAAAAAGATTGGCTTAAGACACTATCTAATCTTGCAGATATCATCAGTATAACTGCAAATCCATCTTATTACTTCATAGTGGTAGGATTTACAACACGTAGGGAAGTAACATCAGATGATAAAATGGTAGACAATCATACAAGGGATCATGGCCTAGCCAAGTTAACAGATACTTTTGGGGAACACAATTCAATCCATGGCAAATACAATCAGTTCTTGATCACATGCTACCTCCTGAAGTGACTGACCATGGAGCAGTTCTTTTTGGTGTAGTGACTCTGTGTATTCCTTCCATCTTCTTTTGATGCTTCATGCATCACTCAACATTTTGCCCACAAAATCTCTCAATATTGCAAGTCTTAGATTTTTACCTTGGTTCTTTCAGCTTGAGAAATGCTGAGCTTTTTGGTTTTCTAACTGCAGGTCTTTGCACATTTCATTATGATGCTTTGCTTTATCTTCTCGAGCTGCCCTTTGAAATCTCTGTTCAGCTCTTTTACTTCATCATTTCTTCTTTTTGCTTTAGCTATTGTATGTTCAAGAGCAAGTTTCAGAGCCTCTTCTGACATCCGTTTTGGTCTTTTCTTTCTTTCCTGTCTTTTAAATGACCTTTTCCTTTCATATCAGGTCCTTGATGTGATTCCACAACTTAACTGCTCTTCAGTCATTATTATTTAATGTGTCAAATCTATTCTTGAGATCGTCTCTAAATTCAGGTGGGATATACTGAAGATTTTACTTTGTCTCTCATGGACTCATTTTAATTTTCTTCAGCTTCAACTTGAATATGCATATGAGCAGTTGATGGTCTTTTTTTGTAGCCAGCCCCTGGCCATGTTCTAACTGATGATATTAAGCTTCTCCATTGCCTTTCTCTACAAATGTAGTCAATCTAATTTCAGGGTATTACATTTGATGAGCTTCATGTGTATATTTGCCATTTATGTTGTTGAAAAAAGGTATTTGCAATGAAGAAGTTGTTGGTCTTGCAAAATTCTATTGTGGGCTCTCCAGTGTTGTTTCTGTCACGAAGGCCAAATTTTCCAATTACGCTTCCTTCATTTTTTTCCACTTTTGCATTCCAATCACCTGTAATTTTCAATGCATCTAGATTGCAAGTTTGATCAAATTCATACTGTAGAAGTTAGTAAGAATCTTCAGTTTCCTCACCTTTGGTATTAGGGGTTGGTGGGTAAATTTGAATAATAGCCTTATTAGCTAGTCTTCCTTGTAGGTGTATGGATATTGTCCTATCACTGACAGTGCTGTACTTCAGAATAGATCTTGAAATATTCTTTTTGATGATGAATGCAATGGCATTCCTCTTCTATTTGTCAGGCATAGTAGATCACATGATTGTCCAATTCAAAATGGCCAATATCAGTCCATTTCAACTCACTAATGCCTGGAATATTAATCTTTATGTTCCATTTCATTTTTGATGACTTCCAATTTTTCTAGACTCATACTTTGTACACTCCATGTTTCTATTATTAATGGATGTTTGCAGATGTTTATTTTCATTTTGAGTCTGGCCACTTCAGCAAATGAAGATCCTAAAAGCTTTCTTCAATCCATGTCATTAAGCTCAACTCTACTTTGAGGAGGGAGCTCTTCCCCAATCACATTTTGAGTGACTTCTAACCCGAGGGACTCATCTTCTGGCACTATATCAGACAATGTCCCACTGCTATTCATAATGTTTTACATTGGCCAATTTTTTCAGAAGTAGACCTTCAGGTCCTTCTTCCTAGTTTTGGAAGCTCCCCTGAAACCTATCCACCATGGGTGACTCAGCTGGTGCTTGAAGTATTGATTGCATAGCTCACAGCATCACAGCAACATGCAAGCCACCACAGTACAAAAAAAATGACAGACCAGTGGTAGATAAAGCCTTAGATTTCTCAAATAATTGTGTCTTTAGAAAAACTTAAAGGTCCGTTTTCACTCTAGAATCAGCAATTTCAAATATTTTTTCACCTACTTTATTCCTATCCTTATGTGTGAAACATCCTTAACCAAAATTTTTACAAAATAGGAAATATCTTGCAGTGCTAGCATTAAGTAGAAACAGTGAAATTAATCCTGGATAAATCTTGTTCCTCTTTCAATGTGTAACACAGTAATATATCATTAATATGAAATCTAAAATATGCAAGTCATTTTTTTAATGTACCTTTTAAATGAAATATCTTTTATTGTTATTTCATTATACTGATAATTAAAAATGTAGGTAATACAGTCAAACAAATCCTTATGATCATACTTACACATAAGTACACGAAAGGGCTTCGGCTCTCCTCTGCTCTCCTGTCCTCTGCTCTGTTCTCCTATCCTTCTCTCCTCTTCCCTCCCCTCCAGTCTCCTCTTCTCCTCTCCTCTCCTCTCAATTTTCCTCCCCTTCTTTCCCTTCCCTTAACCTTCCCCCTTCTTTCTCTTTTAGAAGTAAAACATAGGCTGTGTAAGGAATATTATAATAAGGAATTTGCCTAATGTGAAATGATTTCTCATTTAATAAATCAAATATATTTTAATTAAACACTGTTGAAAGAGTCAGCTAATTTCCATTCCTAATGCCTGGTTTGACAAGCCTATTAACTAATTTCATCCATTGTATATATTTGCTTGCCTTACAAGACTGAAGTGATGTTGAGCCATTCACTGGTTTTTCGTTTGTTTGTTTTTTTTAATTTTATACTCCTACATAATGATTTGCATCATGCAATGTACTTTTTGATTTCCTTTCAGAGCTGAGCTCCATATGGCATGGAACATGTTTTCCCAAGCTTTTTTGATATAGCTTTAGACCAGTGTAAAATGCAAAGGGTATATTTCACCCTTTCTCATATATAAGTAGGCCTAATAGAGCCCTGGTGGCACAGTAGTTAAGAACTATGGCTGCTAACCAAAAGGTTGGCAGTTCAAATCCATCAGCCACTCCTTGGAAACCCTATGGGGGGGTTCTATTCTGTCCTATAGGATCTCTATGAGTTGAAATTGACTCAACTGCAACGGTGAATACTTATACTGCCCAGGTTTTGTTTCCTGCTGTAGCTTTATCTTAGTGACCTATGAACCACCAAAACATCCAAGAATTCATTACCTCCATACCTGATCCTGAGCTATTCTGACGAGGGGGCCCTGAAGATTTAGCCAAAGAGGAGAAGGAATTTAGTTGGGGTGTTATACGGTCGCTATCCAGAGAAGTTTATTTGTATCCAATAGACAGCAAAAGGAGTCCACAGTCCTAACTTTCTTTAACTGTATATATCTGGATTGTTACTTCATTTCAGAGGCCATGAAATAGTGTGGGAAAGACACATACTTCTTTTGTCAGATGTTATAATACTTAAGTCTTTATTATTACTAATAATATTTGTGTAGTTTTGTTTTTCTTCCTCCTCTAGCTATTATATCTTGGCATTAGTAAGACAGCTATACAAACCAAAGCATAAAATTCAAAGATCTTGCATTTTGCCTAAGAAAAGTGTTCTATTTTCTTGATGCCACTAGTAAACCAAATAAAAACATTAGGACATTTTCAAGTAAGTGAGTATAAAAAAAAAAACAATCACAGGATGTAATCTAGTATTTGTTAGACAAATGTTTTGAAATAAAAGACAAAAATGGAATAAACTGAAAATAGCTCTATCTACTTGGACTGATTCCTATGGGACAAAAATGGACCCATTTGCAATCCTGCAAAGCAGTAGTGTTTATGCTGTTGGGAAATACACGCAGATGCCAAATGGGTGCATTAACCTCCCTTGGCATAGTTAATGTAGACATGCCCTTAGGGGTCCTTATAAGACCCATCTGTTCAGTCAAGCATTTGCTTAATTGTGTCAAATGCCTGGCAAATGCAGTGCCAGTTAATAGATAATAAATATGTAAATGCTGTTTGTGTTCTTGTACTTATGTCCAAGGGCTTTACAATAAACACATCACATTTTTTGAAAATAATTTTCTGTTGGGGATAAATGATAGTCTTGCTGCAAATAGCAGTCCTACCCACAGTAGCCAAAACTACTACAGTATTCAATTTTTTATAACATTATGGTATTGTCATTTAGGGATTTTTGCTGCAACTCCATTTTCTGATTATTTTGATTACCATATTTGTTGTTTTTATATATGGTTTTATGAAGATGGATTATATACAAATGGTCCCTCATTATACACATTCCCCAAACATACAGGAATCAGCATAATGCAGTGAGAAGAGACCAGGCTCTAGAGTTTTCTCAACTTTAACACCCATCTCAGGAAACTCAAACTGACTTGGAAACTCGGGCAAATTATTTCATCTTCCTCGGCCTCAGTTCTCTCTTATGGAACTGGAGAATAATGAATTTATTAAGCTATGGAGAGCTTAAAATATGGAAGCACCAAGTGCATAATAGACCTTTAATAAGTATTCATCCTCTTTCCCCCTTCCCGTTCTTCATCACTTTGCAAGCCCTCCGGGTTACAAGTTCAGACGAGTTAGACCATCACTTGCTTTAAGCAGTTGATGACACCTTTGACAAGTGTTGAGGATTAAATTCTTAATATTCCTTTTCCCCTCTATGATGCAAATTTATTATCAATGACACATTTGACAACTCTGAGGGAAACAGCTGCCAAAATTTTTTAGGAAAGTTAGATTGGCAGTTCAGAAAGAGAGTAGTCCTTTCTAGGTTTTATGACAGGAAGTCCTTACAGCATCTTTCCCGCCTTTAAGAGATCCTTTAAGAATCTCTTTCTCTTATACTGTAGAACTGGATAGAAAAGTTTAAACCCATATAAAGCATAAAACACTTAAGCGAGGTCTGGCTATCTCTGCAGGTGTTATGAAATAATGAACCAGTTTTGATACTGACAACCTAGTGACTAGAAATAATATTTTGCCATTTTTTATTTTTTTCACAATGACATTATTTCTATCCTCCTTAGATATGGAACACAAACATTGTTTAAGAGTAACAAATTTTCATATAGACTCATATGCCAGTGGAAGAAAAAGGGAAGGAGACCCCAATTTTTTTCTTCAAAATATTAGGCTATATGCATTGGGTTGAAATGGTGAAGCTTATATCCAGCTGCAGAATTAGATACTGTAGCCCTCAAGCAGGAACTCTTCATGGGGTAGGAGGAATCTGGATATGCTGGATGCCTTTAGAGAGGGAGTAGTTCAGGAACCAGTCTCTTCCTGAGGAGGATGTCTCCATCTTCAGCTTATCTCTTTGGATCTGCTTCATAAGCAGTGGTTGTGTTTGTGGGGGAAGCACACAACTCTGACTTTGAGGAAGGTTATCATCCTTAAGTTTGAACAGTAGAGTGGAGATCACTGTGTTTTCCCTCCTGCACCATGAAAAACCACTGTTAAATCAGAAATGGTATGACCACAACAATGGCCAGGGACGACATGAAAGAGGATAACTGTCTGACTTCAACAGGAACCAGTAGTTTCAACACATTGACAGCAATAAAATGGAGATTGGCAGCGCTGAGCAGGGAGCCTCTCCAAGATGGCAGTCTGCCAGACATATGTGATAACAGCAGTATACACAGTGCCACACAGGACAAGCAGACCTTGATTTTGGGTGGGACAAGGGCTGCCTAAATTAGATACCCAGCAATAAGGCAGGAGGACCAGCTGCTTGATGGTCTCACAGCAGTGATGGCTGTAGTGCTGGTACCTGAAGATGGAAAATCTGAGTAGACTGTGTTACAAAAAGCTACTTCCAGATTTGGAAGTAGCAACCATAGTGTAATTACTTATGCCATGTCCCAGGTCTCCTTCCAAGAGGAGTTCAGGCTACAACTCTGAGGAAAATGTATAGCACTGATTATGTAAGAGTACTGGGGCATAAGATTGTCCCAGGGAAACCAGCCCAAAGAATTAAAGACAGACATGTTTTTAGTTCTATGATACAGTTTTGGGGTCAGATTAATTAATCTAAAATCTTATTAAAAAAAACTTTTTTTTTTTAAGTCAGGATTAATCACTCTTCCAGTTTCAAATAATTATAAAGAGTATCTTATATTAGTTACCTATTACCATGTGTCTGTCAGTTTGTCATACTGTGGGGGCTTGAGTGTTGCTGTGATGCTGGAAGCTATACCGCCGGTATTCAGACACCAGCAGGGTCACCCATGGAGGACAGGTTTCAGCTGAGCTTCCAGACTAAGACAGACTAGGAAGAAGGACCGAGCAGTCTACTTCTGAAAAGTATTAGCCAGTGAAAACCTTATGAATAGCAGTGGAATATTGTCTGATATAGTGCTGGAAGATGAACCTCCCAGGTTGGAAGGCACTCAAAAGATGACTGGGGAAGAGCTGCCTCCTCAAGGTAGAGCCGACCTTAATGACGTGGATGGAGTAAAGCTTTCAGGACCTTCATTTGTTGATGTGGCACGACTCAAAATGAGAAGAAACAGCTTCAAACATCCACTAATAATCCGAACCTGGAATGTACGAAGTATGAGTCTAGGAAAATCAGAAATCATCGAAAATGAAATGGGACACATATACATAAATATCACAGGCACTAGTGAACTGAAATGGACTGGTATTGGCCATTTTGAATAGGACAATCATACAGTCTACTATGTTGGGAATGACAAATTGAAGAGAAATGGTGTTGTATTCATCGTCAAATAGAACATTTCAAGATCTATCCTGAAGTACAATGCTGCCAGTGATAGGATAATATCCATACGCCTACAATAAAGACCAGTTAATATGACTATTATTCAAATTTACACACCAAACACTAAGGCCAAAGATGAAGAAATAGAAGTTTTTATCAGCTGTTGCAGTCTGAAATTAATCGAACATGCACTCAAGATGCATTGATAATTACTGGTGATTTTAATGCGAAAGTTGGAAACAAAGAAGAAGGATCAGTAGTTGGAAAATATGGCCTTGGTGACGGAAATAATGCCAGAGATCGAATGATAGAATTTTGCAAGACCAACGACTTCTTCATTGCAAATACCTTCTTTCACCAACATAAACTGCAACTATACACATGGACCTCTCCAGATGGAACACACAGAAATCCAATTGCCTATATCTGTGAAAAGAGATGGTGGAAAAGCTCAATATCATCAGTTAGAACAAGGCCATGGGCTGACTGTGGAACAGACCGTCAATTGCTTATATGCAAGTTCAAGCTGAAACTGAAGAAAATCAGAGCAAGTCCACTAGAGCCAAAATATGACCTTGAGTATCTCCCACCTGAATTTCGAGACCATCTGAAGAACAGATTTGATGCATTGAACACTGGTGACCGAAGACCAGAGGAGTTGTGGAATGACATCAAGGACATCTTCCATGAAGAAAGCAAGAGGTCATTGAAAAGACAGGAAAGAAAGAAAAGACCAAGATGGATGTCAGAGAACACTCTGAAACTTGCTCTCGAACATCGAGCAGCTAAAGCTAAAGGAAGAATTAATGGTGTAAAACAATAGAACAGAAGATTTCAAAGGGAGGCACGAGAAGACAAAGTAAAGTGTTATAATAACATGTGCAAAGAGCTGGAAATGGAAAACCAAAAGGGAAGAACACGCTCAGTGTTTCTTAAGCTGAAAGAACTGAAGAAAAAATTCAAGCCTTGAGTTGCAATGGTGAAGGATTCCATAGGGAAAATATTAAATGACAAAGGAAGTATCAAAAGAAGATGGAAGGAATACACAGAGTCATTATACCAAAAAGAATTGGTCAATGTTCAACCATTTTAAGAGGTGGCATGTGATCAGGAACCGATGGTACTGAAGGAAGAAGTCCAAGCTGCTTTGAAGGCATTGGCAAAAAACACGGCTCCAGGAATTGATGGGATATCAATTGAGATGTTTCTACAAACAGATGAAGCGCTGGAGGTGCTCACTCATCTATGCCAAGAAATATGGAAGACAACTTCCTGGCCAACTGAATGGAAGAGATCCATATTTATGCCTATTCTCAAGAAAGGTGATCCAACCAAACGTGGAAATTATAGAATAATATCATTAATATCACATGCAGATAGGCGGGGCCAAGACGGCTGACTAGGTAGAAGCTACCTCGGATCCCTCTTGCAACAAAGACTCGGAAAAACAAGTGAATCAATCACATACATGACAATCTACGAACCCTGACCATCAAACACAGATCTAAAGAGTTGACCTGAGTGACAGAGACTGAGAACGAACAACTACGGGGAAGCAGCGACTGTTTTCGGAGCCTAGAGCCAGTGTCCCAGTCAGGAAACCTTGGCGCCAGGCTTCGAACTGGGCGCAGGGGAGCTGAGCACGGCATCATGTGACAGTGCAACCATGGGATGCAGCCCTAGCCCCCGGAACTTACCTGGGGGAAGCCGAGCCAGTGCACGCAGGCAACGCAGCGACATGGCTGACAGGAGGAGAAGTCATCAGGAGGCAGTGTCTGGTTTTGGAGCCAGGAGTGCGGCGTCCCAGCTGGGGAACCTTGCACTGGGCTTTGGACTGGGAGCGGAGGAACTAACCACAGCTTCTGAGACAGCGCAAGCACGGGACACGGGCCTGACCCTTGGGGGCAATCTCTACCCAGCCAGCGCACACAGTCAAAGACGCACACCTAGGGAATCTCAGATAAAACATTCATACCAAGCAAGATAAGTAACTTAGTCTATATTCCGGGGTGCTACTTTCTCCTATTTATCTGAACCCTCCCCTTCCCTTCCCAGGTGGCTTCATTAACATTGGAATTTCCTGAGCCAGAGAGTGAAGTGCGCTGCAGTTTTTCTTTCTTTTCCTTTTTGGTCTTTTCTTAACCCATTCTCCTGGCCTGAGAGAAGCAGCTACAAAAAACCCAGGGACCAAAAATCCTTCCCTAATTGGACTAAAAACACAGAACCAGCTCCAGCCAAGCATACGTGATCCACAGTCTTGGGCTTTCATCCCTACAGGGAACAAGGTGGATATTATAATGCAAAGGCAATTCTGATAGGGATCTGACTGTAATTGTTTTAGCAGATTACTGGAAAGACAAGTTTCCCAGGTCTGATATCTCTGCGTATTCAACAGAGCCCTCACTGACCCACAACAGGGAACTGAGGGCTGAAGCTCCCCCCAGACCACCTAGCCTCCTGCTTTAGGGGTCTAAGGAGGGTGACACCTACCAATCTGTAGAGGTACTTGCATTGGGGGCCTAAGGTACAGCTAAAGAGTCCACCTACCAAAGTGCTTTAGGAATAGAGACACACCTACCTCACTGGCACTTGGGGGAAGCCTGTCAGCATCCTGCCCCCCCCAGAGTGTGAACCCCTGTTGCTACTAGAATCTGGTGCACACAACTATCACCACTACTTCTCTAGGTGGATAGGTAACAGTCTGCACCACACACTTAATGACCCAAAATCAGATTCTACTCAAGAATAGTGAATGGACTCTTAGGCTTATATATCTGGTAACAGCCCAAACCAGCTGGGATTAAGACACAAGTGAGTCAAGGGCTACAACTATCAAGACCGCGCAATCTAGTAGCCCATCTAAGTATATTGAAAGAAAACAAAACAAGATAAAACTCAGTGAGCAAATATAGAATAAATCACTACAATATCTTAGAGATGGCTCGGAGACCGCAGTCAATATCAAACCACATAAAGAAGCAGACCATGATTGCTTCTACAACTCCCCAAACTAAAGAATCAAAATCTTTCCCAAATGAAGATACAATCCTAGAATTGCCAGATACAGAATATAAAAAACTAATCTACAGAATGCTTCAAGACATCAGGGATGACCTCAGAAATGAAATAAGGCAATCTACAGAAAAAGCCAAGGGACACACTGATAAAGCAGTTAAAGAACTCAAAAAGATTATTCAAGAACATAGTAGAAAAATTAATAAGTTGCAAGAATCCATAGAGAGACAGCATTCAGAAATCTGAAAGATTAACAATAAAATTACAGATTTAGACAATGCAATAGGAAGTCAGAGGAGCAGACTCAAGCAATTAGAACGCGGACTGGGAGATGTGGAGGACCAGGGAATTGACACCAACATAGCTGAAAAAAAAAATCAAATAAAAGAATTTTAAAAAAAGGAACAAACCCTAAGAATAACTTGCATGTGATTGGAGTTCCAGACAGGGAGGGATAACAGAAAATATAGACAGAATAGTTGAAGATCTGTTGGCAGAAAACTTCCCTGACATCATGAAAGATGAAAGGATATCTATCCAAGATGCTCATCAAACCCCATTTAAGACTGATCCAAAAAGAAAATCACCAAGACATATTATTATCAAACTTGCCAAAACCAAAGATAAAGAGAAATTTTTAAAAGCAGCCAGGGAGAAAAGAAAGGTCTCCTACAAAGGAGAATCAATAAGAATAAGTTCAGACTACTCAGCAGAAACCATGCAGTCAAGAAGGCAATGGGATGACATATATAGAGCACTGAAGGAGAAAAACTGCCAGCCAAGGACCATATATCCAGCAAAACTCTCTCTCAAATATGAAGGTAAAATTAAAAGATTTACAGATAAACACAAGCTTAGAGAAATTGCAAAAACCAAACCAAAGCTACAAGAAATACTAAAAGAAATTGTTTGGTGAGAAAACCAATAATATCAGATACCAGCACAACACAAGGTCACAGAACAGAACATCCTGATATCAACTCAAGTAGGGAAATCACAAAAACAAATTAAGATTAATTTTAAAAAGAAAAAAACACTCAAAAAGGAATCATTGAAGTCAATATGTAAAAGATCACAATAATCAAAAAGAGGGACTAAATACAGGTGGCATAGAACTGCCATATGGAGAGGAATACAAGGCTATATAGGACAATACAAGTTAGGTTTTTACTTAGAAAAATAGGGGTAAATATTAAGGTAACCACAAAGAGGTATAACAACTCCATAACTCAAAATAAAAACCAAGAAAAACATAACAACTCAGCAAACATAAAGTCAAATACTATGAAAATGAAGAACACACAATTTACAAAGAAAAACGTCTCAGCACAAAAAAGTAAGTGGAAAAATGAAATTGTCAACAGCACTCATAAAAAGGAATCAAAATGACAGCACTAAAACTCATAAAAAACTCATACTTATCTATAATTACACTGAATGTAAATGGACTAAACGCACCAATAAAGAGACAGAGAGTCTCGGACTGGATAAAGAAACACGATCCGTCTATATGCTGCCTACAAGAGACACATCTTAGACTTAGAGACACAAACAAACTAAAACTCAAAGGATGGAAAAAAATATATCAAGGAAACAATAAGCAAAAAAGAGCAGGAGTAGCAATATTAATTTCTGACAAAATAGACTTTAAAGTTAAATCCACCACAAAGGATAAAGAAGGACACTACATAATGATTAAAAGGACAATTGACCAGGAAGATATAACCATATTAAATATTTATGCACCCAATGACAGGGCTGCAAGATACATAAAACAAACTTTAACAGACCTGAAAAATGAGATAGACACCTCCACAATTATAGTAGGAGACTTCAACATACCACTTTCGGAGAAGGACAGGACATCCAGCAAGAAACTCCATAAAGACACAGAAGATCTAATTGCTACAATCAACCAACATGACCTCATTGACTTATACAGAACACTCCACCCAACAGCTGCAAAGTATACTTTTTTTTCTAGCGCACGTAGAACATTCTCCAGAATAGACCACATATTAGGTCATAAAACAAACCTTTGCAGAATCCAAATATTGAAATATTACAAAACATCTTCTCAGACTATAAGGCCGTAAAAGTGGAAATCAATAACAGAAAAATTAGGGAAAAGAAATCAAATACTTGGAAACTGAACAATACTCTCCTGAAAAAAGACTGGGTTATAGAAGACATTAAGGAGGGAATAAAGAAACTCATAGAATGCAATGAGAATGAAAACACTTCCTATCAAAACCTCTGGGACACAGAAAAAGCAGTGCTCAGAGGTCAATTTATATCGATAAATGCACACATACGAAAAGAAGAAAGAGCCAAAATCAGAGAACTGTCCCTACAACTTGAACAAATAGAAAGTGAGCAACAAAAGAATCCATCAGGCACCAGAAGAAAACAAATAATAAAAATTAGAGCTGAACTAAATGAATTAGAGAACAGAAAAACAGTTGAAAGAATTAACAAAGCCAAAAGCTGGTTCTTTGAAAAAATTATCAAAATTGATAAACCATTGGCTAGACTGACTAAAGAAATACAGGAAAGGAAACAAAAAACCCAAATAAGAAACAAGATGGGCCACATCACAACAGACCCAACTGAAATTAAAAGAATCATATCAGATTATTACGAAAAATTGTACTCTAGCAAATTTGCAAACCTTGAAGAAATGGATGAATTCCTAGGAAAACACTACCCAGCTAAACTAACACAATCAGAAGTAGAACAACTAAATAGACCCATAACAAACAAACAGATTAAAAAGGTAATCAAAAAACTCCCAACAAAAAAAGCCCTGGCCCGGACGGCTTTACTGCAGAGTTCTACCAAACTTTCAGAGAAGAGTTAACACCACTACTACTAAAGGTATTTCCAAGCATAGAAAATGACAGAATACTACCTAACTCATTCTATGAAGCCACCATCTCCCTGATACCAAAACCAGGTAAAGACATCACAAAAAAAGAAAATTACAGACCTATATCCCTCATGAACATAGATGCAAAAATCCTCAACAAAATTCTAGCCAATAGAATTCAACAACATATCAAAAAAATAATCCACCACGACCAAGTGGGATTTATACCAGATATGCAAGGCTGGTTTAATATTAGAAAAACCATAATGTAATAAATAAAACAAAAGACAAAAACCACATGATCTTATCACTTGATGCAGAAAAGGCATTTGACAAAGTCCAACACCCATTTATGATAAAAATTCTCAGCAAAATAGGAATTGAAGGAATATTCCTCAACATAATAAAGGGCATTTATACAAAGCCAACGGCCAGCATCATTCTAAATGGAGAGAGCCTGAAAGTATTTCCCTTGAGAAAGGGAACCAGACAAGGATGCCCTTTATCTCCACTCTTATTCAGCATTGTGCTAGAGGTCCTTACCAGAGCAATTAGGCTAGACAAAGAAATAAAGGGCATCCGGATTGGCAAGGAGGTAGTAAAATTATCTCTATTTGCAGAGGACATGATCTTATACACAGAAAACCCTAAGGAATCCTCCAGAAAACTACTGAAACTAATAGAAGGGTTTGGCAGAGTCTCTGGTTATAAGATAAACATACGAAAATCACTTGGATTCCTCTACATCAACAAAAAGAACATCGAAGAGGAAATCACCAAATCAATACCATTCACAGTCGCCCCCAAGAAGGTAAAATACTTAGGTATAAATCTTACCAAAGATATAAAAGCCATATGCAAAGAAAACTACAAAGTACTAGTGCAAGAAACGAAAAAGGACCTACATAAGTGCAAAAACATACTTTGCTCATGGATAGGAAGACTTAACATAGTAAAAATGTCTAGTCTACCAAAAGCCATCTATACATACAATGCATTTCCGATCCAAATTCCAATGACTTTTTTAATGTGATGGAGAAACAAATCACCAACTTCATATGGAAGGGGAAGAAGCCTCAGATAAGTAAAGCATTACTGAAAAAGAAGAAGAAAGTGGGAGGTCTCACTCTACCTGATTTAAGAACCTATTATACAGCCACAGTAGTCCAAATAGCCTCGTACTGGTACAACAGGCACATAGACCAATGGAACAGAATTGAGAATCCAGGTATAAATCCGTCCACATATGAGCAGCTGATATTTGACAAAGGACCAGTGTCAGTCAATTGGGGAAAAGATAGTCTTTTTAACAAATGGTGCTGGCATAACTGGATATTCATTTGCAAAAAAAGGAAACAGGACCCACACCTCACACCACGCACAAAAACTAACTCCAAGTGGATCAAAGACCTAAACATAAAGACTAAAATGATAAAGATCATGGAAGAAAAAATAGGGACAACGTTAGAAGCCCTAATACAAGGCATAAATAAACAGAATACAAAACATTACCAAAAATGGTGAAGAGAAACCAGATAACTGGGAGCTCCTAAAAATCAAACACCTATGCTCATCTAAAGACTTCACCAAAAGAGTAAAAAGACCACCTACAGTTTGGGAAAGAATTTTCAGCTATGACATCTCCAACCAGTGCCTGATCTCTAAAATCTATATGATTCTGTCAAAACTCAACCACAAAAAGACAAACAACCCAATCAAAAAGTGGGCAAAGGATATGAATACGCACTTCACTAAAGAAGATATTCAGGCAGCTAACAGACACATGAGAAAATGCTCTCGATCACTAGCCATTAGAGAAATGCAAATTAAAACTACAATGAGATTCCATTTCACTCCAACAAGGTTGGCATTAATCCAAAAAACACAAAATAATAAATGTTGGAGAGGCTGCGGAGAGATTGAAACTCTTATACACTGCTGGTGGGAATGTCAAATGGTACAACCACTTTGGAAATCTATCTGGCATTTTCCTAAAAAGTTAGAAATAGAACTACCTTACAACCCAGAAATCCCACTCCTCGGAATATACCCTAGAGAAATAAGGGACTTCACACGAACAGATATATGCACACCCATGTTTATTGCAGTTCTGTTTAAAATAGCAAAAAGCTGGAACAAACCAAGGTGTCCATCAACAGATGAATGGGTAAGTAAATTGTGGTATATTCACACAATGGAATACTACGCATCGATAAAGAACAATGAAGAATCTGTGAAACATTTCATAACATGGAGGAACCTGGAAGGCATTATGCTGAGCGAAATTAGTCAGAGGCAAAAGGACAAATATTGTATAAGACCACTATTATAAGATCTTGAGAAATACCATAAACTGAGAAGAACACATACTTTTGTGGTTACGAGGCGGGGAGGAAGGGAGGGTGGGAAAGGGTAATTTACTGATTAGTTAGTAGATAAGAACTACTTTAGGTGAAGGGAAGAACAATACTCAATACACGGAAGGTCAGCTCAAATGGACTAGACCAAAAGCAAAGAAGTTTCCGGGATAAATTGAATGCTTCAAAGGTCAGCGGAGCAAGGGCAGGGGTTTGGGGACTATGGCTTAAGGGGACTTCTAAGTCAATTGGCAAAATAATTCTATTATGAAAACATTCTGCATCCCACTTTGAAATGTGGCGTCGGGGGTCTTAAATGCTAACAAGTGGCCATCTAAGATGCATCAATTCGTCTCAACCCACCTGGATTAAAGGAGAATGAAGAACACCAAGGTCACACGACAACTATGAGTCCAAGACACAGAAAGGGCCACATGAACCAGAGACTTACATCATCCTGAGACCAGAAGAACTAGATGGTGCCTGGCCACAACCGATGACTGCCCTGACAGGGAGCACAGCAGAGAACCCCTGAGTGAGCAGGAGATCAGTGGGATGCAGACCCCGAATTCTTATAAAAAGACCAGACTTAATGGTCTGACTGAGACTAGAGGAATTCTGGCGGTCATGGTCCCCAAACCTTCTGTTGGCCCAGGACAGGAACCATTCCCGAAGACAACTCATCAGACATGGAAGGGACTGGGCAATGGGTAGGAGAGAGATGCTGATGAAGAGTGAGCTACTTGTATCAGGTGGACACTTGAGACTCTGTTGGCATCTCCTGTGTGGAGGAGAAATAGGAGAGTAGAGAGGGTTAAAAACTGGCAAAATTGTCACAAAAGGAGAGACTGTAAGGGCTGACTCATTAGGGGAAGAGTAAGTGGGAGTATGGAGTAAGGTGTGTATATAAGCTTATAAGTGACAGACTGACTTGATTTGTAAACTTTCACTTAAAGCTCAATAAAAATTATTTAAAAAACAGCAACAACAAAAAATATCACATGCAAGCGAAATTTTGCTGAAGATCATTCAAAAACGGCTGTAGCAGTATATCGACAGGGAACTGCCACAAATTCAGGCTGGTTTCAGAAGAGGACGTGGAACCAGGGATATCATTGCTGGTGTCAGATGGACCCTGGCTGAAAGCAGAGAATACCAGAAGGATGTTTACCTGTGTTTTATTGACTATGCAAAGGCATTCGACTGTATGGATCATAACAAATTATGGATAACATTGTGAAGAATGGGAATTCCAGAACACTTAATTGTGCTAGTGAGGAACCTTTACATAGGTCAAGAGGCAGTTATTCAGACAGAACAAGGGGATACTGATTGGTTTAAAGTCAGGAAAGGTATGTGTCAGGGTTGTATTCTTTCACCATACCTCTTCGATCTGTATGCTGAGCACATAATTCGAGAAGCTGGACTATATGAAGAAGAACTGGGCATCAGGATTGGAAGAAGACTCATTAACAACCTGTTTTATGCAGATGACACAACCTTGCTTGCTGAAAGTGAAGAGTACTTGAAGCACTTACTAATGAAGATCAAAGACAACAGCGTTCAGTATGGATTGCACCTCAACATAAACAAAACAAAAGTCCTCACAACTGGACCACGATAAACGGAGAAAAGATTGAAGTTGTCAAGGATTTCGTTTTAGTTGGATCCACAATCAATGGCCATGGAAATAGCAGTCAAGAAATTAAAAGATTCATTGCATTGGGTAAATCTGCTGTGCAAAAGACCTCTTTAAAGTGTTGAAGAGCCCAGATGTCCCCTTGAAGACTAAGGTGCACCTGACCCAATCCATGGTATTTTCAATCCCGTCATATGTATGTGAAAGCTGGACAATGAATAAGACCGAAGAAGAATTGACAGCTTTGAATTGTGGTGTTGGCAAAGAATATTGACTATATCATGGACTTCCAGAAGAACGAGTAAATCTTTCTTAGAAAAAGTACAACCAGAATGCTCCTTAGAAGCAAGGGTGGCGAGACTGCATCTTACATACTTTGGACATGTTGTCAGGAGGGATTAGTCTCTGGAGAAGGATATCATGCTTGGCAGAGTACAAGGTCAGCCAAAAAGAGGAAGACCCTCAATGAGGTGGATTGACACAGTGGCTGCAATAATGGGGTCAAGCATAACAATGATTGTAAGGATGGCTCAGAACCGGGCAGTGTTTCATTCTGTTGTGCATAGGGTCACTATGAGTCGGAACTGACTTGACGGCACCTAACAACAACAATTACCGCATAACAAGCCACCCCAAAGGATAATGGCTGTGAACCTGGGTAGTTTGCTGAAGTTGCCTGTGATTAATCCTGTCATCTGGAATTATATCCAATAGTTCAATTGTGGCTGGTGGGTCCAAGATGACCTCACTACTTTGGACAGCATGTGAGGCTGTTGTGATAACACCCTTACAATTTTTATAATTCCTTTGTTCTAGCTGAGTGTATTTACTCGGTACCACCTTACATATTTCAGAAGCCTTGACAAAAGGTCTTACAGCCACACATTATTTGATATGTGGCCCTTGTCTTATTTTACTTTGACCATGTTTGTTAGCTAGGGAGACTAAGGATAACAGATGGTTTTATTTTCCAACCTAAAATATATTGAGTTTTATTTCCTCAAAACTCTGTTTTAAAACCGAAAGCTCTATTTTTAGATCATCTCTCTTCCCATAGCTAATAATATGATACTGAAAGAAGCCAATTGGCATTTTCAGCACTCTCCTTGAAAATCTCCTTAACCAGATCCAACAGTTCTTTGTTAGATTCTGTCCTCCAAATTGCCACAGGTGACAATTTGTCCAAGTTTTCTGCCACTATGTAATGCACGTTGCCTTTTCTCCAACCTCCCATTGTTTTCTAGTTTCTACTAACAGTCTCCTTGCCACCCTTCTAGATTCTTCCCATTACCAAGTACCAAGTCAATGCTACGTATGGTAGGCTTATTTTGATTACAGCAGCACTTCGCTTATATGTACCAATTTCTACATGCTACATTACATTAAAAAAAAAATCTACAATCTTAATTGTTTAAAGCAATAGTAATGCATTGTTTCTCAAGATTTGATTTTGTGTTTCTTCCATTCATCTTGCCTGGGTCACTTGGATGATTGCAGTCATTTGGATGTCTTATAAGGCATGGAAGATCTAAAAACAGGCTCACTCAGACGTCTGAGGCCTCAGCTGCGATTTCCAAAATGGCAGTGATGGTGGAGCATTACTCTCCATATGGTCGTTCATCCAAGCATCTTCAATAATGATGAAACTTCAGTGATGCAACCACTCTGAATTCACAGAGAAACAGCTGGTGTTTGGTCTAAAGCCACTCTTTGTCAGGGGAGCCAGCAGTCTGGAGAAAAGACCAGCATAATGTAGAAGAGGGTAAGGAGAAGCTGTGACCCATCAGGGACCTGTCCATCACTACATCTGACAGCTACAAACTTAAGAGCGTTATGGTTACTACTTCATTTCTGCTTTCCAAATCTCATGAAAATTCCTATTTACCCAACTCTAACTGGAACCATTCTAGGAAGAAGATCCTGGCAAACATAGCTCCCAGCTTAAAAGTTGAAGCAATACAGACCACATTGCTTCTTTATGTTTGACCTCTTTGAGCCTCATTTTCTTCAGCTGCAACACTCAAGTATGAATACTGTAGTAGTCAGGGTTCCAGGGTTAGTGGTATTTCAGTGGTAGAATTCTCACCTTCCACACAAGACACCCTTGTTTGATTCCCAGCCAATGGACCTCAAGCACAGCCATCACCCATCTGTCAGTGGAGGCTTGCATGTTGCTGTGATGTTGAACAGATTTCAGAGAACCTCCAATTCCATAGTGCATAGGGTCATCCTGTGTCAGGGCTGTCTCAACAGCAGGTAACAACAACAGTCAGGGTCCTATCAGGGAAAAGATGAAATACTTGAAGATGGAGAATTTAATGGAGGCACTAATTGCCAAAGTTGGGCAGGGTTAAGAGAATCAACAAAGTCTGTGATGCATCCAAGGGCTCCAATGAGATACACTATTCCCATCCCTGGACCTGAAAAGGCAAGGAGAGGTATTGGTCTTAGAGAAGACTGAAAATACCTTAGAGCCATGGAAGAAGGGCCATCCAATAGGAGCTTTAGCCATAGAATGTAACTCCACTCTCAGAACTAAAGCTAGGCAGGGAATATAAGCAAAGAGAAGAAACCCTGCTACCCAATTTTCTCTTTCCTGTTGCCTAAACCCAACCAGAAGCAAGAATACAAGAAGCTAGGATGATGTGGCCCCTAGAAACAACTGCTTGAGGAAAAGAAAAGGGTAAAGAAGGGCAGAGAATGGATACGAGTGAGCAATGGAGAAAAACAGGCATAATCCATCCTTGCTTCTACCCAGTAGGTTTGTAGCAGGCCTAGATCCTTGGAGCTAGGTGTGGAATTTGGGTGCAGAAATCAAAGTCTTAGTGGCAAATATATGTTGGGAGGCCCAATTAGAGATTTCTGAATAAAACCAAGGTGACTGGAATGAAGGTTCTCCCAGATAATGACCTAAAACCAAAAATAACGTTGTGTATATGAAGTGAACGCACACACACATCCCCAGCCTGGGCTCTAAGTGGAGAGAGAAAAAAAGAAATAATAGTCTCCCTGAGAATTCCTGAAGAACAAGCCCTCATGTAAGAGGTTGTGGCTAGAATTCATCTTACTTATATGACTTATGGAGTTGCTGGTGCCAGAAATGGTTCTTGGCTACTAACCAAAAACTGGCATTTCAAATCCACCCAGAGGTGCCACAAAAGAAAGGCTCAGTGATCTCCCAAAGATCGCAGCTGTTGAAAACGCTACAAAGCACAATTCTTTGAAACACATGGCGTCTCCATGAGTCAAAATCGACTCGATGGCAACAGTTTTTTTTTTTTTTTTTGGTGTTTTGTTTTATATGACTCATAGAATACTGGTCCAAGGTTGGTACTGTCCCCTAGAATACTGTCAGAAGCAAACCCGCATCCTTGGTGAATGAACTCACTTTAAACTTAGGACTCAAATTATTTCACCAAATCAAGGTCCAAGAAGCATAAACTCACAATCTCACATTAATTTTAAGTAATAGGAGAGACGCTGTCATGAGCAATAGTCCATGAGGAAGAAGAGAAGTAGGTGGTCTACAAAATCAAATCTTTAAGGAATGTAGATATTGAAATGACCAAATACAGATTATAAATAAATGATATGTTTATTAGATTTAAAAATAACAAAATAGATGGAAAATATCAAGACCAGGCAACCATTCAAATTTATCAGGTTGATTTAAAAAGTAGCTTATCATATAAATGTAAAAACCTAGAATTAAAATTATAAATTAAAATAATTGCTTAAACAGAACATTAAATCATGACTGAGGAGAACATTGATGAGCTGGAAGATGGGTGCAGCAGAGAAAGATACTACATGAGAGGATAACAAAATTAAAGGCTAAAGAGAGAGGGCTTAATATAAGCTAATTAGAGTCCTAGAGGAGATAGTAGAGAATATGGGGAAGAGGTAATAACAGAAGAGATAAATGGCTGAGATTTTTTCACAAATGATGAAAAATGCCATTCTTAAATTCAAGAAGCTAATGAATCTTAAAAATACCTCATCTAGACTAATGATAGTGAAATTGTCCTAAGCCAAAGAATGTAAATTCAAGCAGAAAAATAATATTAACCCTGAAAAAAGAATTACACATAGACTGACATATAACACTTCGAAGTCAAAAGATGATAACATCTTCAATGAGCAAAGATAAAATTCCATCGATCTAGAGTTCTACACTGGGAAAAATTATCTTTCAAAAGCAAGAGTAAAATAATGACAGAAAAGCAAAATCAGAGGCATTTCACTACCAACAGATCGCCCTTAAGGAACTCCTTCTAAAGGATGTATTTCATAGAGAAGGAAAGTGATTCTGATGGAAGGTCTGTGATGAAAGAAGAAATAATAAAGAAAGAAAATGGTAAATATTAGATGTTTAATAAACCAGCCAAATTAAAGAGTAAAAATAATGTGTAATTTGGGGAATAAAGCTAACTAAAGTCTAAAAAATAGTATCATATGATGAAAGGGGGCTGGCGAATAAAATTATTCATGGGGGTATAAAAATATTGATGAAACTTATACACTCTTCAGTAATATAAACACATTTAAATTATTCAAGGAACATTTAAAATACTAGAAATCAACAGTATATTTTCAAACTAGTAGTAAGAGAAAAATGACATGGAAGAGACGTTGAAAAAATTCAAAAGAGAGGAACAAAAGAAAAAAGAGGGGAAATGAGAAAAAAGGAGGAAGAGAAAGAAAGGGAAGGGAAAGGAAGGAAAGTCAAATGAATAATACAAAATAGCTTAACAGAAATAGGTCCAAATATGTCAGCGATTACAAACAGTATGGTTCAATTCTTCAATTAAAACATAAGTAACAAAACATATACAACTGTATTCTGTTTAAAAGACCAAAACACCAAACCCACTGCTGTCGAGTCGATTCCGGCTCATAGTGACCCTATAGGACAGAGTAGAACTGCCCCATCGAGTTTCCAAGGAGCGCCTGGTGGATTCGAACTGCCAACCTCTTGGTTAGCAGCTGTAGCACCTAACCACTACGCCACCAGGGTTTCCCTGTTTATAAGAGCAATGTCTAAAACATAAGGTAGTTATATTGATAGATGAAGCAGAAAAATGTCAGTAATTATATTGAAGATTTAAACAACTTACAAAATCAATAAACAACATAGCACATGTATTATGCATGTAATAAGGAAAAGGTTAATTTTAAAAATTGAAAATAAATAAATTTAAATTCCAAAAATGGCTGCTTGCTTGATTGGGTTGTATGGGGCTTTCTTTATTTCTTTAAATTTACCTGTATTTTTTTCAAATCTTTCTACAAATATGTTTGTTATTGGGGAAAAAAATGAAATAAAGTCATCTTACTTAGTCCCTAGCTTAAGTAGTTGTTCAAAGAATGTTAATTTCCTTCCCTGTGCTTAAGGCAAAAAAAAAAAAAAACCCAAACCCTTTGCCATTGAGTCAATTTCGGCTTATAGCAACCCTGTGGGACAGAGTAGAATGGCCCCATAGAATTTCCAAGGCTGTAAATATTTACCACAAGATCTTTACCACCACATCTTTCTCCTGTATAGTGACTGGTGGGTTCTAAACTCCCGTCCTGTTGATCAGCAGTTGAATGTTTAACTATGAGGAGTTAAAATTACAGATTGTTGTTGCTGTTGTGAGTTCCTGTCAGGTCACTTCTGATTCATGGTGACCCCATGTGTGTAGAGTAGTACTGCTCCATAGGACCTTTAAGGCTGTGAACTTTTAGAAACAGGCCACCAGACCTGTCTTCCAAGGAGCCTCTGGGTGGGTTCAAATTGCCAAACTTTCAGTTAGTAGTGACGAGCTTCATCATTTGTGCCACCCAGGAATTCAAGGGTTCTCAAAATCTAAATGTTTTTAAAAAATATTGAAAAGAACATGATAGAACAGTCATATTAAACACTAAAAATTAATCATTACTTTAGTAAAATATTTGAAATAGTCATGTGGGTTTTAAATTTTTGACAAAATCCAAGGTTAGATAAGTGAAAGCAATAAAACTAAAAAAGGAAGAAGAAAAAAAAAAGGTAAAATTTATTGATCTGTTACTATGTGCCAGCAGTTTTATATTATTTAGTGCAATCCTAACAACACTCTGAGGAATATACTATCATTATCCCTGTATTACAGACGAGAAAACTCTGACACAGAGAAATATAGTAAATTGCCCAACATCACACAAGCTAGTAAGTAGTTGAGCAAGAATGCATAATCTAAGGGGAAAATATGTACCTGCCATGAGGTACAAGATGCTATCTTCCTTTTGTAGGGGCAGGCATAACACCGTAAAATTAGAAGGGATTACATCGTCGTGACTAACCAAATATAACAATGAAATACATACCAAATGAAATGAATTTTTAAAAGCTTTTAATCTCCAAGTTTTTGTATATGTTTTTTCTTTTTTTCAAACTACATTGATGCTTTTCCCTTCCTTTCCCCCCAGATATCTTTTAATTCTAATCTTGGGTCTATGAAAAGGTTTTCCATTTTCCTTTCTCATTCTTACCAATAAGCCAATAATAACTGACAGCCTAAAAGCTTTCTGGGGCTACTGGGCAGAAACATGAAAAATAGCACTTTGAGCAAGCTTACTAAAATATCTCAGCCACACAAGTCTACAGATCCTAATTAGTAAAGCTCAAACTAAAAGATTAAGATTACCCTTTTACTTAAGTTAAGCTTCCATTACCAGGCCCATGCTTTCCACTCCAGGAAAATCATGAAATCATGATTTATATTCCACTTCAGTATTCTCATTTATTTATTGAGAGTGCTAGCACCTGAACATTATCTCTTAAGCAGTGTGTGGGAAACCAATAATGTAGAACCATGAAAAAACAAAACAAAAAAAAAGATTTAACATTAATAAGCTTAAGCTATAGAGAAAAAAGGAAATATGAATTATTTAATTAAAGAAAAATTTTTACCTACTCTCAAAAAATTTGGATTCAAAGTGTTTGGAAGTGCCACAATTTTTTTTTTAATACTTTTTTCCCCTTCCCTTGGTGGCTATGAGGGATATTTTCTGTTCACCAAAAAAGGACACATGATAAGATACGCTTTTTATCAGGCTCTGGTCTGGTATTTATTGGAGGAAATTATAGATCCAAGAGTAATATCTGATGTGTGGTCCCCCATTACCTTTGCCTTCTGAAGCAGCATAGAGGAATTTAATTAACAGGGCTAGTTGGAGATCAGATCAGTGGAGACGAACCCTGGCTCTTGATTACAGAGATGTTTAAGTTATAAGGTGAGGAAACACTAACCCCAATTCTGGCGAGATCAGGATCTGGGATCCAACAGTAGTATGACTTGGCAAATCACTGACCTCCAGGCTGTGGCGCTATATCATCTTTTATCTACTATGAGAGCATAAGCCCCTCTGAGGCTGTAAGGGCTGCTTCTACGGGTGAAGAAAGCTCAGCAAAATTTAGGAGTTTGATGTCCCCAGCTTCATCGATATCTGTCCATATGTCCCCATTTCAATTTTCAAGATCCTATTTTTTTCCCAATAAATGCCCTTACTTTAACCTCAGACACCTTGTGAGACTGGGAATTCATTTGGCCTTGTAATTCAGCCGCTCACAGGATGAGACTACATTTGGTTTTTGGTACTCTCAACTCTGGCTACAGGACACAAGGTTTTCTTTCGGGGCACAGATAGCAACTTTTGGTTCATGTACGCAGTGCTTGCGCTGGGAATTCATTCTTTTCTTTCTCCACTTTGTCCAGCCAATGTAGAAGCAACCAGCCATTTATTTAGGAATAACAATTTATCACAAAACCACAGGAGAAATATCAGTTTTAATGATTTGCCATGTCCAGAGAGTGCCCAAGCCAATCCATCTCTAGTACATGTCAATGAGGAACTTCCCTGCTCACCTTTCCTCTTACTTCTCTCAACACTCCAACCTTGGGGGTATCAGTAACAATAGCATTGCTTGTTTAAGTTGGGGCAGGAAGAAGCCTTTAATTTACATCAGATTTATGGTTTTTATTATTATATAAGAATGGTCAATTTGGTTTCTGAGTTGAGACCATGTTTTGTAACTTAAAGTCACCAAAAGTCTTTATATTGCCTAATAGTAGAGATGTCATGGGCTCTGCTGAAATTTTTTTTCTTTAATTCAGAGGTAAAGAGAAAATTAGATCTTCAGAGCAGAGTTAAAGAGACAATGGGAACCCCTCCCCCAAAAAAGTGGTTATAATTATATTCAAGAGTTGTGCTTATTTGAAGAAACACCCTTATTTTACAAATGAAGAAACTTGGTCTTATAAAATCTAGATGAGTTACTTAAGGTCAAACAACTAATTAATGTCAGAGCTGGGACTAGATCCAGATTCTTTCCAGTCCCTGTTTAATTCCTACTGAACTCTACTGGCTTACCTTGTAGACTGCAAAATTATTTCTAAACTACTAGAAATGCCCTTTTTGTATGCAGCTACATTGGAAAACAGTTTGAAATAGTTTGACAATTTCTCAAAATGTTAGAGTTATTTCACCACTAGTTGTAGTAGTAATTATACTACTTCCAGAGACATCAAATCGTATGCTCTCACAAAAACCCGTACATGAATTTTCACAACTACATTATTAAAAATAGCCAAAAGGGTGGAAACAGCCGAAATATCTATCAACCGATGAAAAGAGAAACAAAATCTGGTAGTTCTATACAATGGAATATTATTCAGCAATAAAAAGAAATGAAGTACTGATATATGCTAAAACACAGAGCATGTACCTCCAAAACACTATGCTAAGTTAAAAAGCCAGTAACAGAAGATTCCATTTATATGAAATGTCCATAATAAGCAAATCTCTGGAAACAAAAAGTAGTCTAGACATTGCCTGTGACTGGGGAGAGGGGAAAGATAATAGAGAGTGACTGTTAATGGGTAAGAGGTTTCTTTTTGAGTTATTAATATGTTCTAAACTTAGTAATGTTTGCCCATCCCTGTGAAAATACAAAAAAAAAGAAAAAAAAAAACCATAGAATTGTACATTTTAAATGGATGAATTTTTTGGTAAGGGATTTATATCTCAACAAAGATGTCGAAAAAAGAAATGTCTTTTTTCCTAAATTAAAATTATTCTACCTTTTAAGATATTATTTTTATTTAGCAAAAAGAAATATTGGATTTTTTTTACTAATTAAAATCCACCCACATGTTCTATTTGGTCTGAAGCTTAAGTGAAACCTCAGAATGTATTTAGTGGAAAGCATGTCTTCTATCTTCTAGTTCAAATAAAGACCTGTCTACAAACACAAAAAGTGCAGCTTATCAGTTTATACAGAAAAAATCATACTGCACTTTCCACACTAAAGCCAGTACTTTATTTTCACTGCTCTATCACATTTCAATGAACCTGAGTTTATATCTCACCGTCTTTAACAACTAGGCTGTTCATATATTCTTGTCTCATAACTTAGCTGAACGGCCTTACTCTCAGTGGACATCATTCATGACTCAAGGCTTGAAATGTAGCATTTTAACATTGGAAGAAATACACCCTCTACTTTTTGATATGATAGGTTTCCAAAGACCAAGTTGTTATGTAAAATCAATGTTATGTGAAAATGGAAGACAGCCATATCAGGTCACAAAATGAAGAATGACTACATCATTACATTACTACCAAATTACATCATTACATCATTACATAAAGTGCCAAACCACTGACAATCATGGCCCAGGCATGTTGACAGATAACCTAACTGACAAAGTGTTACTCTCATCTGAAACCTTGGTGTTCATTACTGCCAGACATATGTTGTTAATGTGCAAAAGAGTCAGATAGTAGACTTTTTACTGCTGTAAAATATGAAATGCTGAATAATGAAATAGTCAATAAGTGAGAAGCGAGGCTATCTAAAAGTGGGCTTTAAGATATCCATAAGAGTGCAGAACAGTAATTCTCTCTCCATTCCTTCTTCAAATCCTGTCACAATCACACGAGAACATTATATAATCTTAAGAGTAACTTACAAAATCATATTCATTTTTTCACCAAGTTACGAAGATTAACCTTTCTACTTACAATTTGGTATGTCTGTAGGTAGCAAAATATTATGAAAATATATCATGGTCTTAATATTTTGGAATATCCACCACCAACAAATCCAAACACTGATGAAAATTTAACTCCCTAATTTAACCTTAACCACTCTCTCTTTCCTTTCAGTGTCTCTATTGTAAATGCAGTTAAAGATAAGTTCACCCAGGAGACACCTTTAAATGATTTTGCAGAAAATCTTAGTGAAAAAGCACATTAACTATATGGGAGGTAGTTGACCAAGTAGACTTGGGAGGCATTCTAAAATCAATAGAGGTCATTTAAATAATATCACTGATTCAGGATACCTCACATGATTATTTTGCAGATATTTTTGTCTTCAATGTGTTTGACCTTAATGCTTCTTTTGGCAGCACTGATTACTTTTACCTTGGCAGAAACTTGCTTTTCTTGGCTCTATAATCTTATACTACACTTTTTTCAGACTACATTTCCCTCTGACCTTTCTTCGTTACATTGATTTTTTTTTCTCCTGCTATTTTCTTTCCAGAAACCATGAAAATCAGAGGTTCCTAATCTTGGGGTCTTTGTTTAAGAGAGCTCTTTCTCTCTCTTCCTCTTTATGCATAGTATCTTGACTTCTCTTTCTTAAGCAAGAAATCCCAAGAGCCTAATAAAAGCACACAATAGGTGAAAAGAGAACAAAAGGGTAACGGAAGTGAGAGAAAATATAAACCTGCAACATGCTATAAGAAAATAGCAAAAATAAAACCTACATAATAAATTTTAAATATTAAAAATAATTTTAAAACCTACAAGTAATCCTAGGAAATAGTACCAAAACCAAACCAAATCCATTGCCATCAAGTCGATTCTAACTCATAGTGACACTTTAGGACAAGAGTAGAACTGCCCCATGGGGCTTCCAAAGATCAGCTGGTGGATTCGAACTGTCTACCGTTTGGTTAGTAGCCAAGCTCTTAACCACTCAGTCACCAGGGCTATTTGAACACACATTTATTGTATGACGTGATTGTTAAACACTCTTCCATAGTAGATATATTAGCCTGTCTCAGCTTCAGATTCGAGAATATGTTGCTACGATACTTAAAAAAGAGAAAAAGGACATCTTATTTTTCTTACTTGAGATACTTCAGAGATTATATAGTTTTATCTCCTTTCATTTTAAAATCTCTTTCAAAAATGAATTATATAATACATATAATATTCAATAATTATATTATTTGAGGGGTTATAGGGCTATTTTTATTTGATCAAAAGATAAGCTAGGACTATTCTAATACTGCTAAAAATGCATATTGCTTAAATGCATTTCAACCTTTTATTTTCTTCAAGTAACCGGACAATCACTTGGACGACTAAGATTTGCCTGACCCAAGCCGTGGTGTTTTCAATCACCTCTTTTACATGCAGAAGATGGATAAGGAATAAGGAAGACCAAGGAAGAATTCATGCCCTTGAATTATGGTGTTGCAGAAGAATATTGAATACACCATGGAGTTCCAGAAGAATGAGCAAATCTGTCTTAGAAGAAGTACAGCCAGAATGCTCATTAAAAGTGAGGATAGTGAGACTTTGTCTCATGTATTTTGGACTTGTTATCAGGATGGAGCAGTCCCTGGAGAAGGACATCATGCTTGGAAAAGTAGAAGGTAAGCGAAAAAGAGGAAGACCCTCAAAGAGATGAATTGACACAGTGGCTGCAACAGTGGGTTCAAACATAGCAACCACTGTGACGATGGCGTAAGGACCCAGCAGTGTTTCGTTCCATTGTACGTAGTGTCACTATGAGTCAGAACTGACTCCGTGGCACCTAACAACAGCACCACCAACAACAACAACCTGAAAATCCAGCTACAGAATGTGTACCCCAATTTCAAAACAAAGACATCCATGTCAAAGAATTTCGAAAGACATTTCCACTGAATTACACCTTATGTTTTTTGGCTTCTCAAAGTAGCAGCGTGCCTTTTATATGTTAGATTCACACAAAATATTTATTCATATTTTAATTAACTCTCTGCTCTTAACCGTTTATTAATGGTTATTACTTTTTCATTTGGATCTGTTTTCTCTATGCTTGTGTTTTTTGTCTATTTGTTTTTAAGTTGGCTTATTGCACTTCTGGATTCAGGAAAGGAAAATGAGCAACACTGAAAGAAAACAGGTTTTAATATCAGTGGCTCTAGGAAAGATGCACTATCCAAAATAACCTTCTCTACTGATTCACTGGAATTCTGTGACACTGTCATTTAATACTTACGCCAGTGTTTAATAATTGGTATGCTGATAATAACACCTACTCTGACCCATATACTCCAGATATTTTCCTAGAAGTCATTCTGATAATGAAAAAGGTGAAGAAAATGTGAAGTACCTGAATGCTGAAAGATAGAATTAAAAAGAAAAGGGCTATAGAAAGAGGAGAAAAATAAGTTTTAAAAGTCATTTTATATTTCAGCCAGGCTGCTAACCAGAAGGTTGGCGGTTCGAACCCACCCAGCAATCTGCAGGAAGAAGACCTGATGATTTGCCCCTGTAAAGAAGACAGCCTAGAAAACCCTGTGCAGAAGTTCTATTCCATCATGTGGGGTTGCTGTGAGTTGAAATTGACTTGATGACACTCCACAACAACAACCAGTGGAAAGAAATGGCACACTGAAAAGGAGAAATTGAAGAAATTACAACAAACGAAATATTTACAAATTTGCATTCAGAGTTCAGGAAACTAATGGCAGAAGGCAATTACTACCCACAGGCCTGAAGGGGCAAAGAGAAGGAGCAGTTCCCAGACCTAGAGAGAACTGTAGCTATAAAAGCGTGTCCACTTGAGAGAATTGTCAGGTAGAGAAATACCACAAGCACTGGAGAACAATGATCCAGTGAGGAAGGAGCTTGGGGAATATATAAGCTACCTCTGCCCCTTGTTTTCTGGTCACCTCCTAATGCCTACTACTGGACAAGCCCAACAATAACCAGAGGTCAGGGAGCCTGGCTGAGTCTGTCCTTAAAGGTTGGCCTTCCAGGTTATAGTGCAAGTAGAAGGGTGAATCTGAGGTGACCAAAGAGACTGTCCAGCACAGCCTATTTCAAGAAAGTTCTGGGTTAGGGGAAGAAGAGAAGAACAGCTGTGAATCAAGATATTGAGGGATGCCTTTTCATTTTATAAATATTCTCTCTTACTAGAGCCTGAAATGTCTTCCTAAAGATTGGAAACCCTGGTGGCATAGTGGTTAAGAGCTATGGCTGCTAACCAAAAGGTCAACAGGGCAATGTAATGCGAAAATCACAGTAACAGGCAAAATTACTAATAATAGTCTTTTCTCTCTCATATTCATGTTGGACTAGAAGAAAAATTTGTGTTCTGACTTAAGTCTCATTTAAGCAGAAAAATTTACTACATGCATGATATGATTGAAGAAGACATCTGTGAATCCCCTTGAGATTTTCGACTTCTAAAATTTTAGTTTTGGAAAATTATAAGTTATAATGGATAATCTTAGCTATCTATTTCAAATCCTACATTAGAAATAAGGCAACTGAAGTTCAAAGAGGTTAGATGTAATAATCCTATTTATACAAGTGTTAATCATTAGAGTAGGATGAGAACTCAAGACTTCTTGCTACTTATCCAATTTTTTTTTTTTTTTTTTTGCTTTTTTATTTATTTTGTTTTTTTTTTCATGGTCTTTGCTTGTTTTAACCACTGCTAATTTTTTTTTTTTTTTTAAGACTGATTGATGCCACCAAAAATTGTCTTGATTGATAAGGCCTCCCTGAGAATCCTATAAATTTCTTTCAGGTCCACAGAGTTGCTCCTTTCAGAATTAGGCTGTGAGTTCCCCGAGGTAAGGACTGTGCCTGTTTTACTCATTACAATATTCCATGTGCCGAGCATAGTGCCTGGCCAGATTTTGAATGGGTGAATACATTTTTTTTTAAATACCTGTACTATTTGCAACCTAATTTAACTCCAATGTTGTAATATCAAATACATAATAAGATAAATCAGAATTTAAAAAAATCTTTTAAACACCTTTCCTGCTAAATCCAGAATAAAAAATCATATTATAAAACTACAAATATAGAATAAACTTCACAATTGTAGTTTCCCTGATGATTTCAACAACACTTCCATATATGTGTGAACATATCCCTTTTCCCCAATTATAGACGTTAAATTGTGGTGACTATAACTGGAAATGTGGCCACAGGGTAATGAATTGCATAGCCCATTCCAATAAGTTAAACCTTACAGAATTATTCTTTAAAAAAAAACTCCCTCAGTGAGTCAATTTAAACAAATGAAGAATTTTCAAAAAGTTAAGTTCCTTGGCTATGTTAAATCTTGAAGAGAAGTCTAGGCTAGGAACCTGCTTTCATTTTATCACTAAGTTTATAGAAGTAATTTCCATAAAAACAAATTGCTACTTGTGTCAGCTTCTGTGAGTGATCCAATTTTCCATAATGCTTTTGTTGTGGTAGTTGGAAACTGTACAGCGTACTTCGTTTCAATTATTAGAATCATTTTGACTATTATTCTACCCACAAGGATCATGGCAAATACTCTCTGTGTACACACCAAGTTTGATTTCAGCTACCAGCTGTTCATTATAAAGGAAATGCTTCCCATGCCCTTTGTTCCATAACACTTAAAACAATTTGGCAACCAAGAAGGCTGTTTCCTCAGTGTTCAGTGTATTTTTTTTTTCATTTTCAATCGTTTTTCAGCTATTTTATATATCTATTCAATTGCCTCAATATGTTTCTTTTGTAGAAAATAGAAGATTTCAGTTACCTATAATAAAATTGCTTTACTTGACCCAAGCTCTGGATGATAATAAAATAGAACCTCCTAAACAGATTAGGTTTCCTCAGGCAGCCCCTTCTTATGAACACTCCACCTACAAGTGTTCCTGCTCTTTTCTGGTGGAAAGCCAGGGCTATCACTGATGGGACAAGTATTTGAAACCTCTGACTCTTGCCCTATGGGATAACTTAACATTTTTATACTTATAGTTGCTGATGGAAAGCTTCTAACTACCCACAGGAATATTTTAGAGACACCTATCAGGTCCAAATATATGAAGATCAATACAAAATCTTTTCCCCTCAGCTTTCTTCTGGGATACTAGTGTTTGATCTCTGCTCTTACAAATGTCTGTGTTGAAAGGGGGTTTATTTTCTGCACAAAATTATGCAGGTGGGCTAGAGGGGGTTGCTGAACTTAGGATTGAGGTAAAAAGACATGTCCCCAGATGTTGCAATTAGAATGTGAAACCTAAACATTTATGTAAGCCCTGGTTAGGTTTTATTTATTTATTTTATTATACTTCAGATGAAGATTTACAGAACAGACTAACTTCTCATTAAACAGTTAGTACACATATTGTTTTATGACATTGGTTAACAACCCCATGACATGTCAACACTTTCCCTTCTTGACTTTAGGTTCCCTGTTACCAGCTTTCCTGTCTCCTCCTGCCTTCTAGTCCATGCCCCTGGGCTGATGTGCTTTTAGTCTCATTTTGTTTTATGGGACTGTCTAATCTTTGGTTGAAGGGTGAAACTCAGTAGTAACTTCATTACTGAGCTAAAAGAGTGTCTGGGGGCCATGCTCTCGGGGTTTCTCCAGTCTCTGTCAGGCCAGTAAGTCTGGTCTTTTTTTGTGAGTCAGAATTTTGTTCTACATTTTTATCCAGTTCTGTCCAGGAGCCTCTATTGTGATCCCTGTCAGAGCAGTCAGTGTTGGTAGCCAGGCATCACCTAGTTGTACTGGACTCAGTCTGGTGGAGGCCATGGTAGTTGTGGTCCATTAGTCTTTTGGATTAATCTTTCCCTCATGTCTTTAGTTTTCTGCATTCTCCCTTGCTCCAGTGGAGTATCTTAGATGGCTGCCCACAGGCTTTTAAGTCCCCAGATGCTACTCACCAAAGTAGAATGTAGAACATTTTCTTTATAAACTGGATTATGCCAATTAAGCTACATGTTCCCCAAGACCATGGTCCCCACAGCCCTCAGTCCAGCACTTCCGTCCCTCAGAGAGTTTGGATGTGTCTATGGAGCTTCCACGACCTTGCCTTGGACAAGTTGTCCTGGCTTCCTCAGTATTGTGTACTTTCTTACCCTTCACCAAAGTTACCACTTATCTATTGTCTACTTAGTGTTTTTCCATCCTCCCATCCCCTCCCTCATAACCATCAAAGATTTTTTCTTTTTGTATGTAAACCTTTTCATGAATTTTTACAGTAGTGGTCTCATACAACATTTCTCCTTTTGTAATTGAATTATTTCACTCACCATAATGCCCTCCAGATTCATCCATGTAATGAGATGCTTCAAAGATTCATCACTGTTCTTTATCTTTGCGTAAAACTCCATTGTGTGTATGTACTATAGTTTGTTTACCCATTCATCTGTTGATTATTATTTCCATCTTTTTGCTGTAGTGAATAATGTGAATAATGCTGCAATGAACACGGGTGTGAGTATGTCTATTCATGTGATGACTCTTATTTCTCTAGGATATATTCCTAGGAGTAGGATTGCTGGACCATATGATATTTCTATTTCTAGCTTTCTAAGGAAGAGCCATATTCTTTTCCAAAATGGTTGTATCATTTTGCATTCCCACCAGCTGTGCATAAGAGTTCCAATCTCCCTGCAACCTCTCCAATGTTTTTTATTTTCTGTTTTTTTGGTTTGTGCCAGTAATACCAGGGTAAGATGGTATCTCACTGTGATTTCGATTTGCATTTCTCTAATGGCTAGTGATCATGAGCATTTCCTCATGTGTCTCTTAGCTGCTTTAATGTCTTCTTTGGTGAAGTGTCTGTTCATTTCTTTTGCCCATTTTTTAATCAGATGATTTGTCTTTTTGTTGTAGAGATGTTGGATTGTCCTGTAGATTTTAGAGATTAGACCTTTGTCTGATTTGTAATAGCCAAAATTTTTTTCCCAGTGTGTAGGTTCTCTTTTTATTCTTTTGGTGAAGTCTTTTGATGAGTATAGGTGTTTAATTTTTAGAAGATCCCAGTTACCTAGCTTATCTTCTGGAGTTTGTGTCCTGTTGGTTATAGTTTGTCGCCTGTTCATACCATGTATTAGGGCCTCTAATGTTGTTCCTATTTTTTCTTCTATGAACTTTAAAGTTTTTGACTTTAGGTCTTTGATCCATTTTCAATTAGTTTTTGTATATGGTGTGAGGTATGGGTCCTGTTTTATTTTTTTGCAGATGGACGTCCAGTTTTGCCAGCACTATTTGTTAAAAAGGCTGTCTTTTCCCCATTTGATGGACTTTGGGCCCTTATCGAAGATCAAGTGACCATAGGTAGATGGATTTACACCTGGGTTCTCAATAATGTTCCACTGGTCAATCTATCTGTCATTGGACCTGTACCAGGCTGTTTTGACAACTGTAGCTGTATAGCAAGTCCTGAGGTCAGGTAGTATGAGTCCTCCTACTTTATTCTTCTTCAGTAGCTCTTTACTTATCTAGGGCTTCTTCACTTTCCATATAAAGTTAGTGATTAGTTTTTCCATCCCTTTAAAGAAAGTTGTTGGTATTCACATTGGGATTGCATTGTATTTGTAAATTGCTTTGGATGGAATTGTCATTTTCACAATGTTGAGTCTAAACATCCATGAGCATGGTATGTGTTTCCCTTTATGTAGGTCTCTTTTGGTTTCTTGCAGTAGTGTTTTGTAGTTTTCTTTGTATAGGTCATTTACATCCCTGGTTAGATTTATCCCTAAGTATTTTATTTTTTTAGGGACTATTATACATGGTATTGTTTCCCTGATTTCTTTTTCATCATTCTCTTTGTTGGTGCATAGGAATCCAACTGATTTTTTTTATGTTTATCTTGTATCATGCTGTACTGCTGAATCTTTGTATTGGTTTCAGTAGTTTTCTTGTGGAGTCTTTTGGGTTACCTATGTATAGTATCATATCATCCACAAATAGGGACAGTTTAAAGTCTTCATTACCAATTTGGATGTGCTTTTATTTCTTTTTTTTTTTTTTTTGACATATTGCTGTAGCTAGGACTTCTGGCAGAATGTTAAATAGCAGTGGGGATAAAGGGCATTCTTGTCTTGTTCCTGTTCTCAGGGGATATGTTTTCAGCCTCTCTCCATTAAGAATGATGTCAGCTATTGGTTTTGTGCAGGTGCTCTTTACGTTGAAAAATTTCCCTTCTTTACCTATTTTTTTGGGGAGTTTTTATCAGGAATGAGTGTTGGACTTTGTTGAATGCCTTTTCTGCATCAATTGAGATGATCATGTAATTCTTTTAATTCCTTTAATTTATATGGTGAATTATGTTGATTGATTTTCTAGTGTTGAACTACCCTTGCATACTTGGTATGAATTCTACTTGTCATGGTGTATTATTTTTTTGATATGATTCTGAAGTCTATTGGCTACAATTTTATTGAGAATTTTTGCATTTATATTCTTGAGAGATATTGGTCTTTCATTTTCCTTTTTTGTACTGTCTTTGCCTGGTTTTAGTATCAGGGTTATGCTGGCTTATAGAATGAATTCAGAAGTATCACTTCCTTTTCTATGTCCTTAAATAGTTTGAGTAACGCTGGTGTAAAGTCTCTGAATGTTTGGTAGAATTCTCCAGTGAAGCCACCTTGGCCAGGGCTTATTTTTGTGGGGAGTTTTTTTAAATTGCCTTTTCAATCTCTTCTCTTGTTACGGGTCTGTTCAGATTTTCAATATCATTTTTTGTTGGTTTGGGTAGGTAGTGTTTTCCTAGAAATTTGTCCATTTCCTCTAGGTTTTCAAATTTGTATAATTTTTCATAATTCTCCGTTATAATTCTTTTTATTTCAGTTGGGTCTGTTGTAATGTCCCCCATTTAGTCCTTATTTATTTGCGTCCTCTCCTGTTTTTCATTTGTCAGTTTGGCCAGAGGTTTGTCGACTCTTTCACAGAACCAGCTTGATTCTTTCTATTGTTTTTCTATTCTCTGTTTCATTTATTTCTGCTCTGACCTTCCTCATTTCCTTTCTTCTTGTGGCTGTGGGCATTTTTTTTTTTTTTTTTTTTTTGCTGTTTTCTTTCTATTTGTTCAAGTTTTGTAGATAATGTTTTGATTTTGTGCCTTTCTTATTTTTTGATGTGTCCATCTATTGGGTTGATCTCTGACAACTGCCTTTGCTGTGTCCCAAAGGTTTTGGTATTATATGTTTTCATTCTTGTTTGATTCTAGGCATTTTTTGATTCCATCTCTGATTTCTTCTATCACCCAGGGGTTTCTAAGCAGGGTGTCATGCAGTTTCCATGTAATTGATTTTTTTTCCTTGCTTTTTGTATTGTTAATTTCTACTTTGATGGTATTGTGGTCAGAGAAAATACTTTGTATTAGCTCAGTACTTTGGATTTTGTTGAGGGTTGGTCTGTGGCCTAAGATGTGGTCTATTCTGGAGAATGTTCCATGGACATTGAAAAAGAATGTATACTTTGCAGCTGTTGGATGGAGTGTTCCATATATGTCTATGAGGTCAAGTTGGCTGATTGCGCCCTTTAGCTCTTCTGTAACTATCTTTGTTGACTTTCTTTCTAGATGTTCTGTCCTTTACTGAAAGTGGCGTATTGAAGTCTCCTACTGTTTTTTCTTTTCAGTGCTGTTAGAGTTTGTTTTATGTATTTTGAAGCCCTGTCATTGAGTGTGAAGATGTCTATTATGGCTATGTTTTCATGATGGATTGCCCCTTTAATCATTAAATAATGCCCTTCTTTATCTTTTATGGTGGAATTTGTTATAAAGTCTATTTTATCTGGGATTAATATTACTACTCCTGCTCTTTTTTTGGTAGCTGTTTTCCTGACATATTTTTTTCCATCCTTTGATTTTTAATAAATTTACATCTTTGTTTCTCAGGTGTGTCTCTTGTAGACAGCATATTGATGGCTCCTGTTTTTTTTTTTTTTTTTTTTTATCCATTCTGTCACTCTCTGTCTCTTTATGGTGCATTTAAGCCAATTACATTCAGTGTAATTATTGATAGGTGTGGGTTTATTGCTGTCATTTTGTAGTGCTTTTTTGTGATGCTGACTTTTTCTTTGTGTCTCTTACTCTTCTGTGCTGAATTCCTTTTGTTTACGGATTTTTTTTTTTTCATTTCTTTAGTTTTTGTAGATTTTGACTTTACTGGGACTTTATGTTTTTCTTCTTTATTTTGTTGAGTAAGTTTGTTAACTTTCTTTGTGGTTACCTTGAAATTTACCTTTATCTTCCTGGGTTTGAACCAGTCTATTACGAATTGTTATCACCTCATCTTCCTGTCCATTAGAAACTTCTACACCTCCACCATTTATTTCTTTTTTTATTGTTCTGACATTTTTGTCATTTACAGACTCACCTCTCTGGTTCCCTGTTGTAATTCTTTTGGTTCTGGACAGTCCTTGAAAGTTCATTTCTTAGGTTGGTATCTTGCTAGTATGATCTTGCACTGGAGACTCAGGCTGTGGTCTGATGTTGTTTGTTCTCAAATTGAAGGACTCCTTTTAATAATTCTTGTAAGTTTGGTTTGGTTTTTACATATTCCCTTAATTTCTGTGTATCTGGAAATGACTTAATTTCATCATCACATTTGAATGAGAGTTTTCAGGATATATTATTCTTGGTTGGAAATTTTTTTCTCTCAAGGTTTTATATATGTCATCCCATTGCCTTCTAGCCTGCATGGTTTCTGCTGAATAATCAGAGCTTAGTCTTATTATTTAACCTCTGTGACTTTTCATTTTTCTCAAGCTGCTTTTAGGATTCTTTCTTTGTCTTTGGTTTTAGGGAGTGTGATTATGGAATGTCTTTTTGATTTTCTTTTGAGGTCTATCCTATATAGAGTTTGTCAAGCTTTCTGGATGATCAGCTTTTTATCTTTCATGATATTAGGGAAGTTTTCTGGCAGCAATTCTTCAATGATCCTCTCAGTGTTTTCTATTTTCTCCCCCTGTTCTGGAACTCCAATCACTCATAAATTTTTGCTTTTGATTGTATTTCACATCATTCTCAGGATTTCTTCATTTTCCTTCATTCTTTTTTTTTCTGATTTTTTTCCTCAAAGTTCTATCCAAGTGTTTGTCTTCAATTGCCCTGATCCTGCCTTCCCTTGTTTTAAACCTGCTCCTCCACCCTTCTGTGACACTGTCCATTTCTGAAATCTTGTTGTTCGTCTTTTGGATTTCTAATTGTTGTTTTTGTAAGACTTCTGGTTGTGAATTTATTTTGGCATTTTTTGTTCCCATATGACTTTTCTGAATTCTTCCATTTTTTTTTCTTATTTTCCATGAATTTGTCTGCCTTTTCACTGAATTTGTTTATTTTTTCCCTCATTTTTGTCTGCTTTTTGCTTCAACCCTTAAATATCTCCGAATATTAGAGATTTGAATTCCCTGTCATGTTATTCTAGTGCCTTTTCTTCTACTGGAAGTTTATTTTGGATGCCTACTGGAATCATTCTGTCCTTATTTAAAAAATATGTTTTGATATTGTCTGCTGTCTTCGGGACATTCAGTAGTTATTTTTGTTTGTTTATTTATTGATTGTAGATTTGTTTGTTTCATCTGCTTTTTTGTTTTATTTGGTTATGTCTGAGCAAGCGGGCTGTGCGTTTTTGTTGTTTGCTTGTCTGTAGGCATGATACTTTTCACCTCCTTGTCCAATGGGTAAGCCAGTCACTCAGCTGTGGTGTAACAGGTCATGTCCAGCTGAAGACAAGGGGCTGGGATAGGTTGTTTTGGGCACATACTAGGGCTGACAGAACAGGCTGGGAGTCAATGCAAGGCAGGTTCCAGTAGGCCATGCCTGTGCTGCTCAGGGGTATGATGTTCAGTGCACAGTGCAGGTAGGCAGGAAGGAGGGGGGAGTTTGTGATATGTGGAGCTAAGATGGGTATGGGAAACAAGAGATAAAGGAGAAAGAAACAGCAGCAAAACAAATAAGCAAGCACACAGAAAAAGAGTGCTAAGGGAGCTTGCCATTGGAGTGCAGAGATGAGAAACCAAGAAATGGAGAAAAAGAAAAGGGAAAAGATAAATAAATAAAAATTAAAAAAAGAGAAAAGCCCCTAGGGATCCCACCAGTGCTGCTGCTCAGACCAGGGAAGTGGGTCCCAGGCAGCAGAATACAACCTGTCTAGGAAGGACACAGATGTCACACAGTGCAAGGTATTTAGGAGACAGGAAAAGAAGATGAATACAGAGAAATGAGAAACTGAGCAATGAAGAAAGTCAAAAAGGAAAAAAAGAAAAAAAAATGCCCCCAAGGATCTCATCAGTGCAGCTGCTCATACTGGGGAAGTGGCTCCCAAGCCACGGTGTACACCCCGCTAGGAGGGGATCCCAAGCCTTGAAAAGAAAAAGAAAACAAACAAAACAGAACAAAATTAAACAAAATAAAGAAGACTTCAGGGATCCCACCAACATGGTGGCATACATGAGCAGTGCCTCATAGCCTTCTAAGAAGTGAAGATGGCACATGGAGACAGATGTTTGAGAGAAAGGAGGGGGGAGGTGAGAGGCAGGGAAGAAACCAAAAGAAGTGGAAAAAAAAGTGACACCACATCCCACTTTGAATTGTGGCATCTGGGGTCTTAAATGCTAACAAGCGGCCATCTAAGATGCATCAATTGGTCTCAACCCACCTGGAGCAAAGGAGAATGAAGAACACCAAGGTCACATGACAACTAAGAGCCCAAGAGACAGAAAGGGCCACATGAACCAGAGACCTACACCATCCTGAGACCAGAAGAACTAGTTGGTGCCCGGCCACAATCGATGACTGCCCTGACAGGGAGCACAACAGAGAACCCCTGAGGGAGCAGGAGATCAGTGGGATGCAGAACCCAAATTCTCATAAAAAGACCAGACTTAATGGTCTGACTGAGACTAGGGGAATTCCGGCGGTCATGGTCCCCAAACCTTCTGTTGGCCCAGGACAGGAACCATCCCCGAAGACAACTCATCAGACATGAAAGGGACTGGACAGTGGGTAGGTGAGAGATGCTGATGAAGAGTGAGCTAATTATATCAAGTGGTCACTTGAGACTGTGTTGGCATCTCCTGTCTGGAGGGGGGATGGGAGGATAGAGAGAGTTGGAAGCTGGGAAAATTGTCACGAAAGGAGAGACTGGAAGGGTTGACTCATTAGGGGGAGAGCAAGTGGAAGTACGGAGTAAGATGTATATAAACTTATATGTGACAGTCTGACTTGATTTGTAAACGTTCACTTGAAGCTCAATAAAAGTTAATAATAATAAAAAAAAAATGTGACACCAGCCACAAAGAGATGGCACTGAGGAAGCCAGCCTGTGTGGGTGGGGCAAATCCAAGCAGCAGGAATCGGGCACTTCCCAGCCAGCCAAGCAACCACTACCAGCTAGGAAGCAGCAGAAGCTGCAAAGGGGGCAGAAGGATGGGAAGTGGGAAAGCATATATCACTGGTTACTGGGAGTTCTGTCTTCTACTGAGAGCTCCATGAAGCTGGTTTCACATACTCCTTCTCTGACTCTCTTCGACGTGGGCAGAGTGAACCCAAGAGGCACGCAGCCTGCACCTCTCTGCTGACCCAGTTACTGCAGCCACCTAGGAAGTGGTGGAGGCTGAGGAGTGGGAAGAAGGATAGGGGATGACAAAGCGTATATCACTGGTTACTGGGTCCTCTGTCTCCTGCTGGGAGCTCCTTGAAGTTGCTTTCCTGTATTTCCTGTCTGCCAGTCTCCGACAGGAGTCCAAGACGGTGAATCCGCACTGCGTTAGCTAATAGGGGACTTTTGCCGGTATCTCTCCTCGCTCTGTTTTCTGTCAGTTTCTTATTCCATTCGGTGCTTGGCTGAGTTCTTTATCTCTTCATCTGTTTGACACTTAGGGTTTCAGGATTGATGTTTGCCTCTGTTTTACTTAGTTTTTCAGGTCTTTGAGGAGAAAATCTTTATCTATTTATAGAGGATATCATGATAGAGTTGGGGGAGCAAGGGCTTTAAAAAATAGATCTGAATTTCTATCAGTCAGTATATCATTAGAATAGGTTCTTATCCTCTTTGACTCATGAGCTTTGTCTTCCTTACAGTGGGAATACATATCTATCTCATCTAATTATTCTGAAATTAGAGTGTATGCAATATGTTTAGCATAATGTAAACCTCGGAGTGACCTTTATTAGATATCGAATTTCTTCCTTGTCATCACTCTTCTAACAAGTACTATAGAGAGCAGAGCAGGATTTATGGCATAGTTAAGTATCTCCGATCTAAGCTAATAAAAAAAAAATGGCCACTTTATTTTGACCAAATGTAGTTGCAATTATATTCTAATAAAATGGAGGCATATGAAGAACTTCAAAAAGTATTTGTCTGGTTTGTAAAATCTTTTTGACCCATGCACATAAAAACACACTTTCAGTTTTACATTTATATTTGAAGTGACTAAAAATATGCTTTGGGCTTTGAAATCAAGGTAACATGAATTGGAGTCCAGGGTCTGCCATGATTCACTTATGTGACCTTGAGCAGGTACCTTAAATTTTCTCAGTGTCAGTTTGTTATCCTCAAAATCAGTTTATATTGTCACCCACTTCATAAGGTGAGTAACATTAAATGCAATAATCCATGTAAATGCTTCATAAATTTCTATTCCTACAGTAAGGACATAGTAAATATATATCTTTGTCATTACCATTAATAATATATATGATACAAAGTGAGGCAGAGTACACAAAAGTTTCCTGTTGGGTCTGCCAAATTTAGCTGATATAGGAAATATACAAAAATGTTTTTGTAAGTGTCCCTTTTACTTTATAATTGCTCAATATTTGGAGCTCAAAAGTAATTATACATTTGGAATTTTTGAGCAACTCGTGCATGTCTAAATTTGCATGTATTACAAGAATAGCATATTTAACCTGTTATCCACCACAAGTTGACAATGACATTTTTGTAAGATTATGTTTAAACATGTGAGTGTATATATATACACACACATATGTGTGTATTTATGTGTGTGTGTGTGTGTGCATGATTCATTTTATAGGATAGATTTTGAGCTTTGATGTGACAACATGTTAAACTAAGTATTCAAAGACATCTCTTGAACCTTTAACTCAAGTACCATATGTTTATCGAGAGCCTGCAACGCCACTATATGCTTGGTATTACGTCACTTATAAGGAGTTAAAATTATATTGGCAAGACGAGACACACTGGTAGTGAACTCTTGCCTGCAAGACTTTAAAGGTGGTAAGTTACATAGGGACTGTTGCACATACAGGTAGTCCCCAACTTATAACATATTCGAGTCAGGATGAACCCCACTTATGACTGTCCAGTTTTTAATACCTGCAGTTTTGCAGTGTATAATTTGATGATGTTATCATTCTCAGATGTTCACTCGCAGATGTTTATATGTAATGTTTCCAACTCCCAAAGACAAAGGCTGGATTTGTAAAGATACTGATAATAAAAGACAATAAATAATAGAAACTTTAAAAAAAATGAGCTGTCCTAGCTACGTCAGAACCAACTTACAATGGAGTCATTGGAATGGAATTCTGTCGTAAGTCATCGACTACCTGTATTTAGATTCATTAATGCAGTGTGCTTTGAAGGATAGGGCCCATTTCAAAAAATGAAGAACTTGGAAGGAGTAGAGAGAATATTCTTAGTGATGGGGAATAGTATCAGTAAGGAATTCATAGAGGGACAAGATGGAGTGTTTGGTGGGCAGTGAATAGATTAGTCTGAGGAATAGTGGGGAAAAGATTGGAATTTAAATGTTGAATACTTTAAAAATTCCAACTTCTGCTTGTAGCATTTAAAATCCCTTAGATATAGAGATCATTTAGTGAAAAACAGCATGTTAGTATGATTAATCAGCAGTTATACTAAAGTGGGAAGAAAAAATATGTTGAATTTTTGACAATCAGTGTTGTATTTGCTTTGCTTTTTGGCAGATATTTTCTTGCTATTTTTTCTTACATTGGGACTTAAAGCAAGGTTTACTTTTAAGTAAACAAGTGTTCCACTTCCTAGAATTTGCTTTAAATTATCCTCTAAGACTTAATGATTTGGGTAACTTCTCCAAATTGCTTTAAGAACAAGAAAGATAAGACTTACTAAGTTACAGACATATTTTGTTTTGTAAGCAGAAACACTCTACCCCATTTGGTGTCCACTTTATCTACAAGACTTGGCCACTTCATTGGATGCTGTATAAACATCAAATGTACCACACATATTCATATTTTCAATTCATTAAAATATTTAGTGAATTATGAAACTCAAGTTATTAGTTAAAAGAGAAGTAGTAAAATATTTTAAGTAACATCCACATATTAAAAAATGTATTGACCATCCAAAGGACCACTTCGAATAAAGACTCTGCAGAAGTGTGGTATGCTGATTGAGAAAGCCTTTGCCAATATTCTGTACTTCCTTAATCTTCAGATTTTGTATAGTGTTATTGTTGCTAGTTGCCATGAAGTCAGTTCCAGCTCATGGAGACCCCACATGTGCCAGAGTAGAAAAGTGCTCCATAGGGTTTTCAATGGCTGATTTTTTAGAAGTAGACAACTAGATATTTCTTCTGAGGTACTTTCTAAGTGGACTCAAATTGTCAACCTTTTGGTTAGCAGCCAACCATTTTAACCCTTTATACCACTTAACTGGTAGAATTCTTTTTTCCATAAAGCAGACCAGGTTTGATCCCCAGCCAAGGCACCTCATACACAGTCATCACCTGTCTGTCGCTGAAGCTTGTGTGTTGCTGTGATGCTGATCATGTTTCAGCAGAACTTCCAGATTAAGACAGACTAAGAAGAAAAGCCTGGCAATATACTTCAGCCAAAGAAAGCCCTATGAATCACAATGGTCTGATATGCTATCAATCAGGGGAATGGGGCAGGGAACCAAGCAACATTTCATTTTATTGTGCACAAAGTCACCATGAGTCAGGAGAGACTCAACAGCAACTATCAACAACAACGATAATCAAATCCATGAAAAAATGCTGACAAAGAGTGAAAATTCTTTCCTACTCTTATCTCTTAGTATCTTGCGTATTTATTGAGAGGTGCATTATATATAAACAAGAAAACTTAAATAAAAGTTATTTTTCCCTTGGCTAAGCAACCTGTATTAAAAAAAAAAAAATGTTGCTGTGGAGTTGATTCTGACCCATAAACAACCTACACACACTATTAGACCCATTGTCATCTGGTTGATTCTGACTTATAGCGATCCTATAGAACAGAATAGATCTGTCCCATAGGGTTTCCAAGGAGCGGCTGGTGGATTCAAACTGCCAACGTTTTGGTTAGCAGCCATAGCTCACTGTAGCTCTTACCCACTGTACTACCAGGACTCCATATACACGATCATGCCCATGATTTCTACCACTTCACTGGTATATATATTTATTGAGAAAGACAGATAGAAAGAAAGATAGATACACACATAAAAAACACACATACATACACACATTTCCTTTATTAATGAGTTATTTCAGTTACTTCCCCAAAAATTGGAATTACTGGAACATATATATGTCGTTGTTGCCGCAGTGTCGGTTCTGACTCATAGCGACCCTGTGGCCGATCCTGAGCCATCCTTACAATCCTTGTTATCCTTGAGCTCATTGTTGCAGCCACTGTGTCAATCCACCTCGTTGGGGGTCTTCCTCTTTTCCACTGACCCTGTACTCTGCCAAGCATGATGTCCTTCTCCAGGGACTGATTCATCCTGACAACTTGTCCAAAGTATCTAAGATGCAGTCTCGCCATCCTTGCCTCTAAGGAGCATTCTGGTTGTACTTCTTGTAACACAGATTCGTTCATTCTTTTGGCAGTCAACAGTATATTCAATATTCTTCACCAACACCACAGTTCAAAGATGTCAATTCTTCTTTGAGTCTTCCTTATTAATTGTCCAGCTTTCACATGCATATGATGGGATTGAAAATACCATGGCTTGGGTCAGGCTCACCTTAGTCTTCAAGGTGACTTCTTTGCTCTTCAACACTTTAAAGAGGTTCTTTGCAACAGATTTACCCAATGCAATGCATCTTTTGATTTCTTAACTGCTGCTTCCATGGCCGTTGATTGTGGATCCAAGTAAAATGAAATCCTTGACAACTTCTCCATTTATCATGATGGTCCAGTCGTGAGGATTTTTGTTTTCTTTATGTTGAGGTGTAATCCATACTGAAATCTGTGGTCTTTGAACTTCATTAGTAAGTGCTTCAAGTCCTGTTCACTTTCAGCAAGCAAGGTTGTGTCATCTGCAAAATGCAGGTTGTTAATGAGTCTTCTTCCAATCCTGATGCCCTGTTCTTCTTCATACATTCCAGCTTCTCGTAATATGCTCTTAGCATACAGATTGAATAGGTATGATGAAAGAATACAACCCTGACGCACACCTGTCTTGACTTTAAAACAATCAGTATCCCCTTGTTCTCTCCGAACAACTACCTATTGATCTATGTAAAGGTTCCTCATGAGCACAATTAAGCGTTCTGGAATTCCCATTCTTCGCAATGTTATCCATAATTTGTTATGACCCACACAGTCGAATGTCTTTGCATAGTCAATAAAACACAGGTAAACATCCTTCTGGTATTCTCTGTTTTCAGCCAGGATCCATCTGACATCAGCAATGATATCCCTGGTTCCACATCCTCTTCTGAAACTGGCCTGAATTTCTGGCAGTTCCCTGTTGATATACTGCTGCAGCCATTTTTGAATGATCTTCAGCAACATTTTGCTTGTGTGTGATATTAATTGTATTGTTCTATAATTTCCACTTTCCGTTGGATCACGTTTCTTGAGAATAGGCATAAATACGGATCTCTTCCAGTCATTTGGCCAGGAAGCTGTCTTCCATATTCTTGGCATAGATGAGTGAGCACCTCCAGCGCTGCATCTGTTTGTTGAAACATCTCAATTGATATTCCATCAATTCCTGGAGCCTTGTTTTTCGCCAATGCCTTCAGAGCAGTTTGGACTTCTTCCTTTGGTACCATCGGTTCCTGATCACATGCCATATCTTGAAATGGTTGAACATCGACTAATTCTTTTTGGTGTAATGACTCTGTGTATTCCTTCCATCTTATTTTGATGTTTCCTGTGTCGTTTAATATTTTTTCCCCATAGAATCCTTCATTATTGCACCTCGAGGCTTGAATTTTTTCTTCAGTTCTTTCAGCTTGAGAAACACAGAATGTGTTCTTCTCTTTTGGTTTTCCATTTCCAGCTGTTTGCACATGTCATTATAATACTTTGTCTTCTTGAGCTGCCCTTTGAAATCTTCTGTTCAGTTCTTTTACTTCATCAATTCTTCCTTTTGCTTTAGCTGCTTGACGTTCAAGAGCAAATTTCGGCGTATCCTCCGACATCCATCTTGGTCTTTTCTTTCTTTCCTGTCTTTTCAATGACCTCTTGCTTTCTTCATGGATGATATCCTTAATGTCATCCCACAACTCGTCTGGTCTTCAGTCTCTAGTGTTCAATGTGTCAAATCTATTCTTCCTATGGTCTCTAAATTCAGATGGGAGATACTCAAGGTCATGTTTTGGCTCTAGTAGACTTGCTCTGATTTTCTTCAGTTTCAGCTTGAACTTGCATATAAGCAATTGATGGTCTGTTCCACAGTCAGCCCCTGGTCTTGTTCTGACTGGTGATATTGAGCTTTTTCATTGTCTCTTTCCACAAATGTAGTCAGTTTGATTTCTGTGTATTCCATCTGGCAAGGTCCAAATATTTTATATAATATATATATATATTTATGTATATATATATATATAAAAAAAATATATATATAGTCACCATTTATGTTGGTGAAAGAAGGTATTTGCAATTAAGAAGTCATTCGTCTTGCAAAATTCTATCATTCAATCTCTGGCATTGTTTCTATCACCAAGGCCATATTTTCCAACTACTGATCCTTCTTCTTTGTTTCCAACTTTCACAATCCAATCACCAGTTATTATCAATGCATCTTGAGTGCATGTTTGATCAATTTCAGACTGCAGCAACTGATAAAAATCTTCTATTTCTTCATCTTTGGCCCTAGTGTTTGGTGCGTAAATTTGAATAATAGTTGTATTAACTGGTCTTCCTTGTAGGCGTATGGATATTATCCTATCACTGACAGTGTTGTACTTCAGGATAGATCCTGAAACGTTCTTTTTGACAATGAATGCAGCACCATTCCTCTTCAAGTTGTCATTCCCACCATAGTAGACTATGTGATTGTCCATTTCAAAATGGCCAATACCAGTCCATTTCAGCTCACTAATGGCTAGGATATCTATGTTTACATTTTCCATTTCATTTTCGACTATTTCTAATTTTCCTAGATTCATACTGTGTACATTCCAGGTTCTGATTATTAATGGATGTTTGCAGCTGTTTCTTCTCATTTTGAGTCGTGCCACATAAGCAAATGAAGGTCCTGAGAGCTTACTCCATCCATGTCATTAAGGTTGACTCCACTTTGAGGAGGCAGATCTTCCCCAGTCATCTTTTGAGTGCCTTCCAACCTGGGAGGCTGATCATCCAGCACTGTATCAGACAATGTTGCACTGCTATTCATAGGGTTTTCACTGGCTAATGCTTTTCAGAAGTAGACTGCTGGGTCCTTCTTCCTAGTCTGTCTTAGTCTGGAATCTGAGCTGAAACCTGTCCTCCATGGATGAGCCTGCTGTTATCTGAATACTGGTGGCATGGCTTCCAGCATCACAGCAACATGCAAGCCCCCACAGTAGGACAAACTGACAGACATGTGGGGGATATATACACACGTATATATATGTATATATGACACTTTCTTAGAAGAACATATTACCCTACACATAGCTTGACAATTTACAATCCACCAACATTCTATGATGGTGTCTCCTCCGAATTCACTAACAAATGTGTCCTCAAATACCTTTTTGGTTTGTATCACTCTGATAGATGAGATGTGATTGTCAACTATAGTATCTTCTGTTCTGATATTGCTACTAATAAATAGCAGAATAAATAGTTCCTTGCCAAGAAAACTGGAAACGGTGACTTTTACATTCTTTAGCATGAGTGTTTCCATATACATATGAGAGAAATATTTTTAATAGATTCGAGGAAAGGAAAGAAATGGGAATTGGCCTTTTCTGAATATATCAGGCACTGAGTTAATTGCATTGCAGTTACCATCTCGTTTAATTCATGCAACAAGTCTACAGAATTGTTGTTATGTATTGAATTGTGTCTACCAAACAAATGCGTTAAAGTCTTAACCTCTGTACCTGAAAATGCGATCTTTTCTGGAAATAGAGTCTTTTTTTGGAGGTGCTATCTGTTATGTCCATGTCAGGTAATACTAAAGTACAATAGGTTCTAATCCCATCTGAGAGGTGTCTTCTAAAAGAGGAAAAGCTACACATACAGAGGAAGATGCCATGTGAACATGTTTCTACAAACCAAGGAACACCAAGGATTGCCAGCAGCCTCCAGAAGCTAGGAGAGAGGTATGGAACAGCTTCTCTGTCAGAATCCTTAAGGTATCATTATGACCCTGAATTGGACTACTAGCTTCCCAGAACTGTGAGACAATAAATTTCTGTTCTTTAAAGCTACCCACTTGGTGGTGTTTTATTATGGCTGCCCCAGAAAACTAAGATATCAATTAATGTTATTTACATTATACAGATAAGAAAAAAGAGGATCAAGAGAGGTCAAGTACTTCACCTCAGTTCTCACAGAATAGTGAGTTGTGGACTCAGGTTTGTACCTGGACTGATCTGAATCAAAGTACACATATTGCATCAAAATATGACTCTAAGAAGTGGTGAAGGGCACTTTTTCTACAGCATGACATATTTGGTTGTATTACTAACATTTGGAAATGCATGCTTTATTTGACAGTATTTATAAATCATGTGTTTCCCTCTCAGTATACTTGTAGGGCAGAAATGCGTCCATATGCTGGAAATTATGATGAGGAGTTTTGACGAGGGAGAGAGAATATCGTCCTGTGGCTTGCTTGCTTACAATCACTCAGCTACAGCATGTATAAATTTAGAAACGGTATTTCCACAGAATTAACTCCAAACAGCTTTCCTTTCCTGCAAACCTTATATGACAGATAAAGTTATATATGCAGTGCACTGTTGTCACAAACTAATGGATTAGTAGGACTACATTCATTATTTATAGGGGGCATAGAAATTTGCAAATGAAATAAACAACATTTAAATTTCCAAATTCAGATACAATTCAATTCCGAACTTTTAATAATAAGTTTAATTTTCTTGTGATGGTAACTCCACTTTGCCATTTGATAGCTCTATGGCCTTGGATATTTTAAGCTAAAATTCTCTGGAATCAGTTTTTTTTTTAATCTAAAAAATGATATTATATCACCACACAAGTAAAAAATTATTTAGAAACTCAGTAAAATAGTCTATGTAAAACTACTTAATTTGGCTATTTTTTTCAGTAAATGTTAATTATTATTATTAGTTGTAGTAGTATTACATGAATGTCTTATAACAAAAAGTACTCTGAATTGGCAATCAGGGGACTGAAATTGACATCCTGGTTCTGTCTGCCTCTTGCCGATATTAAACTTGAATAAGACACTTTGACTGGAGTTCGTGTTCCGTATGTGTAAAATGAGGTTAAAATAAAGCAGTTTGCCAAGAAGATCTCTAAATTCACAAGGCCAGTTAAAGGCAGTTTATAAAATCTTTCTAATTCCTAAGAGTTTAGACAAGTTTTATATGCATTTCTATCCTGAGTCTTTTGTAGAAGGAAGAGACATATGTTCCATGTCTCTCATTTCTTTAGTGCTAAGTGGCTGCTACTTCCATTCATTCTCAGGCTCCTTATCGGAAATCAGACACACAGCCTAAAATCTCTACATCAAAAGACAACAAGCCATACACAAGAAAGGCCCTAATTTTGTAATCCATCTCTTATGCAAATATAAATACCTTGTAGACAAAGAAATATATCTTCTCCTTACAAGAAACTTTTTTTATTTATTGTTCAGATTTTAATTACTTGATAAACTAGACTATTTTATGTAAAATATGCTCTATTAGTTTATAAATTCTTTGAAAACAAATTTGAGCTATAAACATCTTCAAATATATTGTACAGTATTCAAAAACATATAACACAATCCTATTTTCAAATTTTCACTTTTAAAAAGATCTTTTGGGAAAAGGGAAATAGTCCCCAAAATAGTTTTTACCCTTTCTCAAGGTTTTCATGGTTCTGTTGTTGTTGAACTTTCCAGAACCCTTTGGAGTCAGGGAAAATTAACTTACCAAAATATTTTGAGAGGAAGCTGATGGTGATGATGTTGATATGATGACAGTGAGGATGATAGTGATAACACGTCCCTGGTTTGAATTTTGCAACACGAATAACAGCATTCTCCATTATAAACAAACATTGGCTGTCTACTATGTACAATTCACTAAGCTAGATTCTGTGATGAACACAAAACCTAAGACATTACTTATAAATGTGAACTCTTTGCAATCTAGTAAGGGTACATAAATATCCACCAATAACAAAAAGAAAATGTATGTGCAACTGCTAATGTAGAAATAAAAAGCAGAACCAACAGGTGTGTAAGATGCAAGGAATAAATTCGTTGTGAATATCAGGTAAAACTTTTTGAAGAAAATAAGAATTACCTGATTCTGGAAGTAAATGTGGGAATGCAGGAGTCATTAGATTGTATACTACGGTGATAAAAATTTCTTCAGATGTAGTTGTTCAATTTTTGTGCTCCTACCCTTTGTCCTCTCTACTTCTATAAATGTAGATTGCATAGTTTTACTTCTACAGAAGTTTCTCTCTTCACTAAATGGTGAGTTCTTGAAAGGGGTAATTTAATCTCATTTATTGTGTTTTTTTCTGTGTTCACAAAGTACCTGGAGGTTATTAGGACTTAAATAAATAAATGCCCTTAATTGAACTGGTCCCAAACAAAGCATTGAACTTAAAAAAGTGAAGACCATAACCTATGAATAGACTGTAGAGGAGTAGGTGTTTGTTTTCTGAAAATAAGGATTAGCATAAAAGATAAAATTTAAAAGAGAGCCAGGCATTAGATTGCTGAGTATCTTGAGTTTGGCTGAGAAATGTGAACATTATAAAGATAAAAATAAGAAATTATCAATGTCTACTTTGAGGAAGAAAGCAAAGAAAGCAAGATGATTGTTTCCAAGATTAAATATATAAATCAAGTGGGAAATTTTCTGAAGAAATATGAATTACCAAAAATGACACAAAATGAGGTAGAAGAAATGGAATAGACTAATCAATATAGAATATACTGAAAGGTTGTCAAAAAACTATTCCTCAAAGCACTAGGCCCATTATAAATATATATATATATATAGTGGCATAGTGGTTAAGTGCTATGGCTGCTAACCAAAGGGTTGGCAGTTCAAATCTTCCAGGAACTCCTTGGAAACTATATGGGGCAGTTCTACTGTGTCCTATAGGGTCACTACGATTCAGAACCAACTCGGCGGCACTGGTTTTTTTTTTTTTTGTATATATGTATAATATACATATATATGTTATAAGAATAACCCGAGTAATGGGAGATTAGATAAAAATTTTCCAGATCATCTTACAAAGTTTACATAATCTTGAAAATCATACTAATGTTGATCCCTCCGCAAAAACATTAGACCAATCTCATTACAATTACATCAAGCATAAATATAAAAGGCATATATAATACATAAAAAGTCATAATAACAAATTGAATCCACAAGTGTATTTAAAAATATCATGGCATTTATTTTAAAGAATATCAAAAGTAATTTTCCTAAGAATTCAAGCATGTTTCAATATTACAGAAATTAATATATTTTAATGTTAAAAATCATTAGTCCAAATAATGCAATAGATAAATAAAGTAAAAGTTGCAGAAATTCAAAGAGAACCTACAAACATACAGTAATGGTTAAAGGAACATTGAGCTGCTATTTCAAGGATTAGACCAAAAAAAAAAAAATAGACTTTAACATCAAAATTAAAGGTATTTAGTACTCATCTAAAGAAGACAGGAGAAAAAAGGAAAATAAGTCAAAAGAGTAACTTATTAAAGACTTAAGCTGGTTCTTTGAAAGGATCAGTTAAGCTGCTTATAAAACAACTGTTTAAATAAAAATATAAAGAGCAAAAATGTACAAAACAAAACATCCTTAATATCAGGATATTTACCAGAAGCCTATAGAAAATATTACACATAAGAGGACATCATTAAAACATTTCCATTAAATTTATGAACAAAATAAAGAAGCGTATTGTCATTTTCTATTGGAGATATTACCCAATGCAATAAGAGAATTATTGGAAATAAAACAAGAAAGCTGTAACAATTTACAGTTAATGGAATTGCTTCCCAAGAAAATCAACGGAAACAGAGAACAATCAAACAATTAATTAACAAAAGAAAGCTCATTGAATAAGAGGAAAACTGAATATACTGAAAGCTTTCCATTATATAAATAATAATTAATTGAAAAAATATGATGGAAAAATCCTCTTCTTAAATTAAAAAAAAAAATCATTAAATTATATTAGTAGGAAATATGTGACCCTCCCCTTTCAACATCCACACCATTTGGCTCAACTGCATCACAGCTCTGTTTTAGTGCTTGTGCTAAGTTGATCTGAGGGGCATGGTGAGTATGATGGTTAAGGTTGAGTGTCAACTTGGCTGGGCCAGGATTCTTAGTAGTTTGGCAGTTATGATATAGTTTGACAATTATGAAATGATGTAAATTAGCAGTTATGTAATGAAGTAATCAACTCCATGATGAGATCTGCTCTGAGCAGCCAATCAGTTAAAAGGGAGTTTCCTTGGAGGTATGGCCTGCCTTCAGTACATAAATGGATGTTTCAGCAAGGCTGTCACTCTGGATCCAGCATCTGGCTCATCATCATCTGACCTCCGGTTCTTGGGACATGAGTTAGTAGCTTACCTGCTGATCTTGGATTTGTCAGCTCCTGCAACTGCATGAATCAGGAGAAGCTGCAGCCTGACGCCTAACCCAAAGACTTGGGACTTGTTAGCTTCTACAACTGCATAAGCCATTTCCTTGAGATAAATCTCTCTCTCTCTCTTTCTCTCTCTCTCTCTCTCTATATATATACTTCACTAGTTTTGCTTCTCTAGAGAACCCAGCCTAAGACAGTGGGGAATCACAGTGAAATCAGATGTCTCCACAGGCTGTACCATCCTTGTCAAAGGATCATAAAAACGTTGATGAGAAATGAGGGAGGATTTGTTTCAAAGGCCTGAGTCCACTTCTCCCATGACTTCAAGTTGTTTATCACACAGAATTGGAAATCAGCTGTGATTCTATATTACCAGAGTTAAAATGTTCAGGTTGCTTTTGTGAATTCTAGCATTAATGTTCCTGAGGCTTTCCAGGGAGTTTTGAAACAGAGAACTAGCAGACCAGAAGGCTAGGCGATAAGGGAAATGAAGCCTGAAATTCTCCGTGGAGACGCCTCAGACAGTAATGCGTACCATGGAAGTGTGCCCTCAACATCTGCTAGACTGGCATTGACAACTTCCTAGACAAATACTGAAAAGCTTCCAAGACTGTAGACATGCAAAGGTGTGAGACTGAGCAGAGAAGTGCTCCTATAAATCGTCGCTTGTCTAACTATTCCTATAAAGTAAATGCATTTTCATATGTAGGAATTAAGGTAAGCAGGCAAATCTTTTAGGAAAAAAAAAGCATTAATAAAGTCTTAGGGTTTTTTTTAATTCTGATTGACTTTGTTTTAACATGTATGGAAGCCACACACTATTTGCTAGTCTTTTAATAGACTTTTGTTTCAATTAGGATGAGGTTCAGATGCATGCAACAGAAAACCCATAAGTGGCTTAAGACAGGCAGAGGCTTATTTATTTTTTTATGTCAAAAAAGTCCAGGGACAAGCAGTTTAGAGGTGTCATATCTGCATCATGGTCTTCACTCCTTTACTTTTTCAGACTCCTTTAATTAATTTATTTTATTCCATCATCTTTATTGTTACTTTCCACACTTAAATCGTGGTCAGAGATATCTGTGGAAGCTCTAGACATGTACATTGCAGGCAAAAACACAATATAAGGGAAAAAATGAAAAATGATATACCACTCAGGTAAGCCAGTCCCATCTAAGGATGTTCTAAGCCACTGTTCAGAGCCCTCGTGGTGCAGTGGTTAAGAGCTACAGCTGTTAACCAAAAGGTCGGCAGTTAGAATCCACCAACTGCTCCTTGGAAACCCTATGGGACAGTTCTACCTCATCACAGAAGGTCGCTATGAGTCAAAATTGACTCGATGGCAATGGGTTTGTTTTTGTTTTTTAAGCCACTATTTCTACTTTAAGGACTAAAGGTATCACTTTAAGGACTAAGGTGTGCCTGATCCAAGCCATGGTGTTTTCAATTGCCTCACATGCATACGAAAGCTGTGCAATGAATAAGGAAGACAGAAGAAGAATTGATGTTTTTGAATTATGGTATTGGAGAGGAGTACTGAATATACCATGGACTACCAGAAGAATGAATAAATTTGCCTTGGAGGAAGTACAGCCAGAATGTTCATTAGAAGCAAGGATGGCAAGAGTTCGTCTCATGTACTTTGCACATGTTATCAGGAGGGACCATTCCCTGGAGAAAGACATTATACTTGGTAATGTCAGTGAAGAAGAGGAAGGCCTTCAAGGAGATGGATTGACACAGTGGCTGCAACAATGGGCTCAAGCATAACAATGATTGTGAGGGTGGCACAAGACTGGGCTGTGTTTTGTCCTATTGTACATAGGGTTGCTATGAGTTGGAACCAACAGGACAGCACCTAACAACAACAACATTATTTCTACTTACTTTTCATTGGTTACACTTTAGTTACAAGGGAGCTGGGAAAATAAAGGGTCTTAATTAGGATCATTAATACACAGAATGAATTATTTTCTCATGTTTTTGTTTCAAGAAGGTGAGAAAGGATATTGATGAGTAGGATTAGCAGTCTCTGCAACAATGTCTTTTACGAAAGGAGCTGAGACCTTGGAATCCTATGGCTTGAACAAATTGATTCAATTTTTTAAAAATTGTGTTCAGTAATTTATCCTCAGAAATGTTTTCCCTTTGAACTAGGCTCTCTCTAATTAAAATACGAAAAATATATTTAATTAATTAAATCCCTATATTTAAAAAATTTCAGCAAGCAAATTATTTTTCAAATTTATGCTTGGAAGATACATGCACATTAAAATGTTAATGCATTGATTTACCATGATTTCTTATGATATTTAACTGAGTTTTAATAGTTTTAAGCAATGTGAATAAATGGTTAAAATAACATACTTTTATTGATTCTACTTCAATGGAAGATGACTTTCTGAGTTCCTGAAAGGAAATAAAGGAGAATGATCTATTATTTGAAGGTTTCATAGAATTCATCCATAAAAATGTAGAGAATGTTTGCCAATTTTAGGGATAGATCTATGCTTGTTATTTCAATATACAATATGGTTATTGGTAAATTACATAGATATAGATCTGGTTTTATTTTTCAAATATCTTTAATCAACTGAAGCTGTTGCAAGTAAACAATTAAATGTCAATATTTCCACAGAATCTCAAATTTTATCTGATTTTCCCCTTTCATTGATATTATGCACTAATTGTATGGGAATCTATCTCTGCAAATGGGGGTTTTCTGCCAATGAATTTTCTGGTGTTTCCTTGGGGCAGGATGGATTTTTTTGTTGCTGTTTGTTTGACATTCCTTTGATGATGCTGACTAGGAAGCTCACCTGGATCTGCATATGTTAGAGTGAATTTAAAGCTGCTTCAGAAGAACTTCTTACAGGATGAAATAAATTAATTTTTAACTAAAATTGAACTTGAACACATTGGTTTGTATGGCTTCACATGGTATGTTACTGAACTAGATAAGCAAAGTTGAAGTGATACTCTCATATTAGAGTAAGAGAAGAAACTAAACTTAGAAAAGGGAGAGATAAGTTGGAAAGTCAAACTGAAGTCATGACATTTTGAAAATCAAAAGTAACTTCATGCTACATTTCTCAAGTGACAGCACTGCCCATATCTCCTTGCCTTTTTCAAAGTATTCATATGAACGGATATCACGTGGGCCCTCTATTCTTCTCTGAACAGTGTGGCGTGAGCAGTGACTGGTTTGATGCTTGTGGCAGTAAAAATCAAGAAGATTCTGGGTCAAGTTTTGTTATTGTTGTTATTAAAAGGTTAAAAATGGTTTAACTATTACTTGAGTATGACTAGAAAATGATCAATTTGTTGGGCTTGAGAGAAGTGTGAATTTGGTCTAATATTCAAAATATGAATAATGAAAAGGGAAGAATAGTTATGGTTAATTGGGACCAGTAAAAGCCCAGAACAGTCCCATGCATCCACGACTATAATTAAAAGAAAAAAATAAAGTTATGCTATAGAAAATGCAAGCCAACTGCTTATTAACTAATTTTGCAAACAAAAAATTCGAGAGATGTGAAGTGAGGAGCATCACTCCATTTATAAAGCAATTATAAAATATTTCACATTTTCACAACTTTTTGTTGAAGTGTAATGCATCTTCAGAAAATGACTGAAGTCATGATTGTATGGGTCAATAATTTTTTACAAACTGAACACAAAAGTGTAGCCACTACCCAATCAACATACTGAATATTTGTTAACATCCAAGAGGGCCCCTTCTAGTCATTAATTACTATGAAGTATATATATATTTTTTATTCTCTTTTGTAAGCAATATTCAAGTCTATTGCCCAATTTTTCTATTGGGATATCTACCTTTTTCTTTTTGATTTGTGAAAATAAATTGAATATTCTACCTATTAGACCTTTGTCAGATGTAAGTATTGCAAATATAGTCTCAAACTCTGTGGTTTGCTTTTTTTCCTCTGGTAACGGTGAATTTGATTAATGGAATTTCTTAATTTTAATGCTTTCCAGTTTATGAATTGTTTTCTTTATGATAGACTTCCCCAGTTCTAGTTCCTCTGGTAGCCTTAAATTCTAGTTTTTGTCACCCAATCCAGTAAGACTGCCACAAAGCTTAGGTTGATACTATCTTCCCAATCTCTAAACACCACAGAAAAATTGACAAATTCCCTATGTGGAAAAGGCAGCATAAAATGTAATGCTCACCTCAATGAGTTTTGCTTCTTCCTAAGTTGCTCAAGTACTGGCTACTCTGATATCTTCAAATGATTACTTTTTAAAATTTTTGTCCAAATTTCTTTTTTTTTTTTTCTTGTTAGGAAAAAACCTAACCTACTGCCGTCAAGTTGATTCCGACTCATAGCAACCCTATAGGACAGAGTAGAACTGCCCCATAGAGTTTCCAAGGAGCGCCTGGCTGATTTGAACTACCAACTCCTTGGTTAGCAGCTGTAGAGCTTAACCACTACACCACCAGGATTTCTTGTTATGAGAATTGTTCATTTCGATACAAAGCAACCCCATGTGCCATAGTAGAACTGCCCCATGGAGTTTTCTTGCTGGAGCAGATAGCCAGGTCTTTCTCCAGCGAAGAGGCTGGGTGGCTTTGAACCATCAGCCTTTTGGTTAATATCCAAGTGCTTAACCTTTTGCGTCACCAGGTTTCTTGTCAGGAAGATGAATGTAGTATAATTATAAAATGAAATACTACTCATCAATACAAGAAAATTAAGCTATTGTGATAGAAAAGAAGAGGAGAGTCATTAATTAGAAAGGTCATAAGGAAACAATACATTCTATATCTTGGTTGGGCTGTGGGTTACACAGTTGTATGTTTGACAAATCTCATGAAACTATGCATTTTTATGCGAATTAATCTTAATTAAAAAATGTATGAGCAATATGGCAGTAATTGAGAATAAAATCAAATAAAATTAAAAGGTAAAAAATGACATCATGTATGGGCAAATTAGAGAAAATATGTTATTTTGTGTAGGGAACAAATATTTAGGGTTAGAGCTGTTTTGATATATGTCTTCCTAATTAGGAGGGTAAACTTTTTTCTTTCCATTGACACTGGAATAAAATATAGGGTTGGTACATTAGATTTAAAAAAGAAATTACTTCAATAGGTGCTCAATACTAATAAATTAAAATAGTTTATATACAATTCATGGTAATAGAATTTTCATTTTTCAGAATGCAGTCAATTTAGTTTTCTCTCAAGTTAAAGCCTCCACACCAGAGAGTTGGTGGTTGTTTTTTATGGTATGATTTCCCTCTTACATGGACTTTCTAAGCAGGTAAGATAAAATTCTGCACCATATTTGTTAGAGTTATAGTTGGCTCTGACTTGTTAAAAAGTTATGGCTGTGGTCACAACTAAAATATGGATGATTCTAGGTACAGAGTCAGAGAATACTCAAAGTTTATTCAGTTTACAATGTGCCCATCTCCTTCCCTACTCTGTTCTTTATGCTGTTCTCATATAACCATTTCATGGCACAGAAGTTCTATACTAGAAATAAGATGGAGGTAAAATGGATTCAAACTCAACCATTCAATGTGACTACTTACTAACATCAAGAGAAATGATTTGATGAGATTTGAGAGTTTAAAAGTATTTATAAACTAAATGTACTACTATTTCCTATTTCTCACCATCATACTGATTTGTTGTTGTTGTTGTTATTGTTTCCTATCTATTGTTTCCTAGAGCTGCCTCAAATCAAATCCAATTTCTCTCTAACCTCATTGGAAATTTATACTCTGGACTCATATTATCTTTCTAACCTTATTTCTTTCCATTTCCCCAACATCTTCTTTACTTGCTGGTTCCTTCACCTTTCGACAAACACTCCAAGCTCTATCCTATCACAGTGAATTTAGTTGCAAGCTTCCTTCTACAAAAAAAAATTCTATTTCCTCTGAACCCCCAAAGCATTTTAAAGTGAGTACCACTGCATTAATCCTTAACTATATAATATTTACCTATTGTTTCTCATGGTTTGTTCTTGTCTCTCTAATAGGATGTTAAGCTTCTTAAGGACATTGTTAGATGTATTTATAACACTTAGCAAGATTCTGAGTACATTTTCTATGTCTAAGTATTTACTGATGTAAATAAGTGACATGTTTTTATTTTAACTCTTCAAAGGCCAGACCTTGGAGTAGTATAAGATAGTAGATAAAATAATGCAATAGAAGCAGACATACATATTTAAATTTCTCCGTGTCACAATGAATGCTAAATCATGTTGTTAGTTTCCATGGAACCAAAACAAAACCCAATGCCCTCGAGTCAATTCCTACTCATAGCTACCCTATAAGACAGAGTAGAATTGCCCTATAGGGTTTCCAAGGAGCTGCTGGTGGATTCGAACTGCCAACCTTTTGGTTAGCAGGTGAACTCTTAACCATGGTGCCACCAAGGCTCCTGTTGCCATTGAATTAGCAACAAATCCAGACTTAGTAAAATAACTAAAAATGGTTTCAGTTTTATTGTACTAAGTGGTAGTGATAACACAAATTATACATATCTTGGAGCCTTGATGGCACCATGGTTAAGAGCTCAGCAACTAACCAAAAGTTGACAGTTCAAATCTACCAACCTCTCCTTGGAAACCCTCTGGGGCAGTTCTACTCTATCTTATAGGGTCACTATGAGTTGAAATCTACTCGACGGCAAGGGTTTTTTTTTTTTTTTAACATCTATCTTGCAAAAAATAGAATCATATAAAATATGTGTGTAAAGTATCCAAAAAATTTACCAAGAAAAATAATTCTAAATAATAATTGATTGGAAAGAGAAAATGAGGAGAAAGAGAAGGAAGATGAAGAGGAGGAGGAGAAAAAGGAAGAGGAGAAAAGAAGGCAAGGAAGAAAAAACAGAAGAAAGTGAAGGCCAGGAGACGAAGACAACAATTATTTTCTTATGAAGTTACTACAGCATATTATTAAAAAACTATCTCTTCAGTTTAACAGATTAGTATTATTTAGTCATTCATGATGCCAAATCATCAGAAAGTAAGTCCAAGATGAGTATGTCTGCTTTCATTTTTTTTTAATTTAGAAAATTATGAGATACATTTTCTCATTCCTTTAAAATACTCCCAAACCTGGACAACATGGACTTAAAGTTTGAAATATAAAAGCAGTGTGGTAGGCAGAATTCTAATCAAACACTTGTCTGTGAAGAAACTTTGCAAATGTAATTCAGTTTCCAGACTTTCGGATATAGAAAGTGTCCTGGGTTATCCAGGTGGGCCAGTTTAATCTCATGATCCCTTAAAGCAGAGCACTTTCTCCATCTGGGATCAGAGAGATGTGACAAAGACAGAGAAATGGGGCTAAAGGGGCAATCAGAAAGAATTGAAGTGCTAGGGGAATTCTACATTGTTGCTGGCTCTGAGACACAAGAGCCTTAGTGCAAAGCCTGGAGAAAAGCCTCTAGGCGCTCAAGGAAATCATGAGAAGGAATGTGGTTAGTCTCTAGCAGTAAAGTCTAGTCTGCATCTTACAACCAGTAAGGAAACAGAAAACTCAATCTTAGAGTTGCAAAGAACTGAACTTGGCCAACAACTTGAGTGAGTTGGAAGCAGAGTCTTCCCTAGAGCCTCCAGTAAGGGAATCATCACTGCCAGCACCTTGATTTAGCCCTGTGAGACCCCTGTCGGACTTCCCACCTACAGAGCTGTAAGACAATAAATGCTTATTGCTGTAAGCCACTAAATCTGTGATAATTTGTTAAGGCAGCAATAGAACCCTAATGCAACCCCTCTGACCTTCAAGTGGAGGAAAACCATCTCGATCAGAATGGCTAACCCAAAATATATTTTTTTCTAAAATTTCCAAAACTCACTTTCTAAATTCTATAATTTTAATTTAAAATATGCATTGGTTCAAAAAGGTAACCTGATTTTGTTAAAAGCAATGCCCACCTTATTTTTTATTTATATGGGTGAAAATATCATTTTCTTTGTTAGAAAGAGAAGTAGTTGTTCTATAGTGCCATAACTGCACTGAATCAAGCATACACTGTTGACAAAAACATCCTTGTATCTTATCAAATATAAACAGAAAATTTGAAGAAGCTCATTGCATTTGCATCTCAGAAAGCTACATAGCCAAAGACCAGGTACTTTAAAACACAGCTTGCTTGTTGCTGGTCATGTGGCTATTCTTGCATAACTTAGAAAGACCATTATGTAGTTAGAAATAAATTATTTCATGTGGCTGTTGGATTCATAAGCCACTTGTGAAATCTAGTCTGTGTGACGATGTAGATGTTTCTTTCTAGTTATCTACAAGGGTGAAATATTTCTCTTCAGTATTCCAGGCATTTTTATTTATACAGTTATACTTACCTTGGTATCTTTGGAAATAAAACAAAACAACAGCAGAAGAATTTAGACAATGCCTGGTGTCCATAGTCTTTGGTGCAGCCTTCCTAAGTACAAACACATGCCAAAACAGTATCACATCCATTCAGGTTTCAATAGAGTCAAAGAGACTGCCGTTGTACACATTTGACAAAAAGTTTTGATAAATAAATTATTATTGAGTGCTCATAGTTATTTTAAAATGTTACTTTATTTTCTAATAAGATTAGTCAGTTAACAATTAAAATGAGCATTTTATTCACTTAATGATTTCTAGATAACTGAATAGGCCCATCATGATGGTTTGAGTTCTTTTACATTCCTCCATCTTCACCCCCAAATACCACGCTTCAGAAAAAATCATTTATTTGAAAAAATAATTCACCGTGTAACTCCTATGAACAAAACCTTCTATCTGTTCCAGGAAAAATATTTAATTTTAATTTACTTATTATTTTAACGGAAACCCTGGTGGCGTAGTGGTTAAGTGCTACGGCTACTAACCAAAAGGTCAGCATTTCGAATCCGCCAGGTGTTCCTTGGAAACTGTATGGGACAGTTATACTCTGTCCTGTAGGGTCACTATGAGTCAGAATCGACTCAATGGCAGTGGGTTTGGTTTGGTTTGGTTATTATTTTAGCAAACATTGAATCCCTTTTTGCCAGGTACTGTTCTTGGTGTAGAGATTATAGCAAGGAACAAAACAGGTAAAGTCCATGCTCCTAAGCATCTAGCATCCTACTGAGGGAGCGAGATGATAAAAGCGAATGAGGTGTGCATAGTAATGGGTGTTACTATTTTAGAGTATTCAGAAAAGAGGCGTGCAGGCATGAGAATGAACTGAGGATATGAGTCATACAGATTCTAGGGTAAGAATTTCAGCCACCAGAGTCCCTTATATGAGAGTGTGATTGATTCATGGAGATACAACAGAGAGAATACCAAGGCATTGTGCCTAAACAATGTAAGTTAGTTTATGATAGGAGAAGTAGCCGTGAGTAAGTTACATATGGCCTTCTAAGCATCACAAGTACTTAGAACTCAGTGATAAGTATAATAATGAATTGTGGTAAGTGTTAAACTGTTTACATTTTAAAAGCATTACTCTGGTCACCCACTGGTAAATAAACTGACAAGAGAATGGAAGCAGTGAGTAAAATAAAGTGGGCTTTGTAATACCCAAGCAATTAATAACCATGTCATGGAAAGTATAATACGTATACAGGTGGTGGAAAATAGAAAGATTTGGGAAATACTTTGAAGAAAGACTTGGTAGCTGTTACTGGTGGGCTAGATATGAGGAGAGAGAAAATGATGAGATTCAAGATTGTCTCTATTTTTTTTTTTTTTGGTTTGTTTTTGTCTGAGCAACTGAGTGGATGGTAACACACTTTATTGAGACAGGGAGTGGAATTGACAGACAGTGTATCAACAAACTACTTTTGGATCTGTTGAGTTAGATGTTATCATTAGACAATCAAGTGGAAATATCAAGGTCGAAATCAGATATATGAATCTGGAGCTTAGAAAAATACTTCTGATTTGAGATATGAATTTCATAATCATCAACTTTTAAATGATATTTAAAACTATGGAACTAGATGAGATGATTTAAAGACTGGATTTGGACAGAGACATGATGAGGTTCGAGTTGTAAGACATAAGGTGTTAAACAGAGTGTGGGAAGAAAAGAGACACCATTAAAAATAGGAAAAAAAAAAGCCACCAGTGAAGTAGGAGAAAAGTAAGAGTATGTGGTGTTAGAGAACTAAGTGAAAAATTAGTTTTAAAAAAGGGGAGGGTGAATAATGGAATCCAATATTTTTGAGGGGTAGAGTAGGTTGTGGACTGAGGATAGTATTTTAGATTTGACAGTGACTGAAGTCCTGGTTTTAATGAACACAAGAGAAGAATTAGAGAAGGGAATACAGATATAGAGTGAAAGGACTAAAGATAACCAGTGAAAATGGTAGGTGAAGATGCACTATGGAGGCTTGCATGTCAAAGGAGCAGGAGCTTGCTAGGAAGTGAGTAGTAACAACTGTCTAGGGTGACAATAGCAAGTAAGGGGGCCTCTACAAGCCTTAGGCCAAATGATTTATGGGAGGAAAGGGATTGTACAAAGAAGAACTTTGCATTATAAGGAAATTGGAGTTTCTGGAAACGACACTAGAAGTTTTGTGAGGCTGGGAAAGTGCATAAAATTAGGCCAGCTTAAGGGATAACTAGAATCATATGGAGATAAAAGTCCAGGTGCTGAGAAATGATCGCAAGAACTTGTATTTTTAATGATGACTAAGGTAAACAAAACCTATAATCCTAGAACTGATAGTCTTTTAGATGAATAATGAGTTCCAGTTCCTACTTGGGACTGGTTTCTTAGGCAGTTTGTGATATTATTGCTGGAAATGCTAGTAAGTAAGGAAGAATGGGACATTTAGGGTCTCTTCAGAAGTATAGCTAGCTCTGCTGAATGTACTATTGTGGCCACCAACTGGTCTTTGATACAACTTTTTAGAGACTGAACCATTATATAAAGTGTGTGTGCACATGTGTGTGTGTGTGTGTGTGTGTGTGTGTGCTGTCGCCTTTATTCAATAAGTATATTTAGTGTACTCTCCATATGCACGTGAGATTATGTACTAGGTGCTAGAGATACAAAGATAAGCAAAATAGACATATTTCTTTTCATCTTAGCTTATTTAATTTATTTTCAACATGATCTGGATAGATTTCAATACCTACATGTATGTTAAGATTTCCAAGTGCTAAATTGTCCCTTCAAAGTGCTACACTGTCATCTTTATTCTCATTTTAAATTTATTTGTGGAAAATCCAATCCCAAAATAGCATCTGAAAATTTTTCTATCGATGGATACAGAGCTCTATTTTAAAAAAATATCTGATAGTCATTTGGAAAAATGAAGGAAGCCTTGAATGAGATGGAGTGACGCAAAAGCCACAACAATGGACTCAAATGTACCGATGATCCTGAAGCTAACACAGGACCAGGCAACTCTTGCTCTGTGATGTGTAAGGTTACCGTGAGACAGGGCCACTTAGTGGGACAAAAACATTTAATTTTGCACTAAATTGTACATAATTGATACAGAGTCAATATCTTAATGTCTGTGAGATGTTTCATGCTTATGATTTATTTTAGAACCATATTTCTCAACTTCATCTAAAATCTCTATAAATCAGAAAATTGGTTGGATAAAAAAAGAATGAAATCCTACATAAATATTCTGATTTATAAACAAAAAAAATTCACCTGACTTTCCTATAGCTTCTGAGAGAAAATCCAACAGTTCAAAATATTCCTTCCAGGTATCTAATCCCTAATAAACAAATGTATGAGATTTCCTATTTGACATAATTCATTTATCAAGAATCAAGCTTGCTTAATTTAGAAAGGTTTAATTGCTTTTATAACCACAACTCCATAAACCGTATTCCCAAATATAACATTACACACCGTGGCTATCAAATAAACTAACAAAATGCTTCTAACTGTAAATGCTGAGATTTTACACTAGGCATGTTAGGGAATTTGGAGTGGAATGATGGCTGATAACTATAGTCCTTAACTGCAGAAACTGATTAATGTCCACAGTACATAAAAAGGGAATCCAATTGTTTGTTTTTTAAAAAAAAAACTTTTCATTATTTTTCCCAACAGCCTTAGAACATTTTCTATCATGGGTCTAATACCTCATTATTACTAAGAAATAAAACATAAAAATTACAAATAATTTTTATATTATTTATATTATATTATTATAAATAATAAGCCAGATTATCAATAAATTTTGAATTTGTCATTAAATCTTTGAAAATCAAAATAAATAAGTAAGACATCTGAGTACTTAAGTTTTTTTTTTTTCTTAAATTGCAAAGAACTGGAGTATTAAACATGTCAGACTTACATGGAAAGGATTCAGGAGACATTTGTAATAAATTGGATGTGATCCAGACCACAATAACCTCAACTGAAATTGAAAAATTCACAGGAGACTGATTACAGAAGTGAGAAGTTAAAGATATGGAAATTACATGCCACAATTTTAGCTGAGTATAAGGAGAGCACTGAAAGCTATAAAAAAGGAATGTGATGGCCTGAAAAACAAGCAAGGAGCATGCAGCATCCAGACTTTTTCTGGAAATGTGTGTGTGTGTGTGTTTCATTATTACATGAAAAATCTATTATTATTGTCCCTATTTAATTACTCGTTGAAGACCAATGCTGTATATGACTACAAAATGCAGAGCTTTCAAAATATCTGAAAATGACTTTATGGACTAAAATTCATGTGAATAAGATTTAACAACTTTACTTGGAAAACTGTATTGTTGAATACTAATGAGGGAATATAATGGAACACATAAACATCGATATGCCAGGCATTAGTGAGCTGAAATAGACTGGTATAGAGCATTTTGAATTGGACAATCATATGGCCTACTATGCCCCAAATGACAAACTGAACAGAATGACATCACATTCATCATCAAAAAGAACATTTCAAGAGCCATCCTGAAGTGCAATTCTGTCAGTGACAGGATAATATACACACCTAAGAGGAAGACCAGTTAATACCAATATTATTCAAATTTACTCACCAACTACTAAGGCCAAAGGTGAAGAATTTAAAGATTTTACTATCTTCTGCAGTCTGAAATTGATCAAACATGCAATCAAAATCCATTGATAATTACTGATGATTGGAATGTGAAAGTTGAAAACAAAGAAGGATTGGTAGTTGGAAAATATGGTCTTGGTGAACGAAACAATGCTGGAGATTGCATGATAGATTTTTACAAGACCTACTTCTTCATTTCAAATATCTTTTTTCAACAACATAAATGGTGCCAATACACATGGACCTCACTGGACGGAATACACAGGAATCAAATTGACTACATCTATGAAAAGAAACGACAGAAAGGCTCAATATCATCAGCCAGAACATGGCCAGTGGTTGACTGCGAAACAGGCCATCAATTGTTCATATGCAAGTTCAAGTAGAAGCTGAAGAAAATTAGAACAAGTCCAAGACAGCTGAAGCACAAAGTTGGGAGTATATCCCACCTGAATGAAGAGTAGATATCTCAAGAGTAGATATGACACACTGAACACTAATAACCAAAGACCAGAGAAGTTGTAAAATGACATCAAAGACATCATCATACATGAAAACAAAAGGTCATTAAAAAAAGAGAAAAGAAAAAAAATACCAAAATGATTGTCAGAAAAGACTCTGAAACTTCTTTTGAACATTGAATAGCTAAAGTGAACAGAAGAAATGGTGAAGTAAAGGACCTGTACAGAAGATTACAAAGGGTGGTTTGAGAAGACAAAGTATTATAATGATATGTGAAAAGATCTGGAGTTAGAAAACTAAAAGAAAAGAACACACTTGGCATTTCTCAAGCTAAAAGAACTGAAGAAAAAATTCAAGCCTCGAGTTTCAATATTGAAGGATTCTAAGGGCAAAATATTGCATGATGCAGGAAGCATCAAAAGAAGAAGGAAGGAATACACAGTGTCACTGCACCAAAAAGACTTGGTCTACGTTCAACTGTTTCCACAAGTAGTATATGATCAAGAATTGATGATACTGAAGGAAGAAGTCCACACTGCGCTGAAGGCGTTGGCAAAAACAAGACTCCAGGAACTGACAGAATACCTACTGAGATGTTTCAGCAGACGAATGCAGCACTGGAAGCACTCACTTGTCTATGCCAAGAAATTTGGAAGACAGCTATCCAGCCAACTGACTGGAAGAGATCCATATTTATGCCTATTTCAAAGAAAGGTGATTCAACAGAATGCAGAAATTATTGAAAAATATTTAATAATGACATTAATATATCACTTGCAGGTAAAATTTTGCTGAAGATCATTCAGAAGTGGCAGAAGCAGTACATCAACAAGGAACTGCCAGACATTCAAGTTGGATTCAGAAGGGGATAGGGAATAAGGGATATCATTTTTGATGTCAGATGGATCCTGGCTGAAAGCAGAGAATACTAGAAAGATGTTTACCTGTGTTTTATTGACTATGAAAAGGCATTCAACTGTGTGGATCATAGCAAATAAAAATAACATTTTTATGGAAATTCCAGAATACTTAATTGTACTTGTGAGGAACTGCACATAGATCAAGAGGCAGTTGTTTGAACAGAACAAGGGGATACTGCCTGGTTTAAAGTCAGGAAAGGTGTGAGTCAGGGTTGTATCCTTTCACCATATTTATTCAATCTGTATGCTGAGCAAATAATCCAAGACACTGGACTATAAGAAGAAGAACTGAGCATCAGGGCTGGAGGAAGGCTTGTTAATAACCTGAGATAAGCAGATGGCACAACCTTGCTTGCTAAAAGTAAAGAGGACTTGAAGCACTTACTGATGAAGATCAAAGACCACAGCCTTCAGTATGGATTACACCTTAACATAAAGAAAACAAAAATCCTCTTAACTGGACCGATAAGTAACATCATGATAAAAGATTGAAGTTGTCAAAGATTTCATTTTACTTGGATCTACAATCAACACCCATGAAAGCAGCAGTCAAAAAATCAAGACACATTGCATTGAACAAATCTACAGAAAAAGATCTCATTAAAGTGTTAAAAAGCAAAGATGTCACTTTAAGGACTTAGGTGTGCCTGACCCAAGCCATTGTGCTTTTAATTGCTTCATATGCATGGGAAAGCTGGGCAATGAATAATAGAAGACCAAAGAAGAATTGATGCCTTTGAATTACGGATTGCCAAAAGAAGGAACAACTCTGTCTAGGAAGATGTACAGCCAGAATGTTCCTTAGAAGCAGATAGTGAGACTTCGTTTCACATACCTTGGACCTATTATCAGGATGGACCAGTCCCTGGAGAAGGACATCATGCTTGCTAAAGTGGAGGGTCAGCGAAAATAAGGAAGACCCTCAACAAGATGAACTGACACAGTGGCTGCAACCATGGGCTCAAACATAACAACCATCATGAGGATGGTGCAGGACTGGACAGTGTTTTGGTCTGTTGTATGTAGAGTCACTATGAGTTGGACCAACTCGAGGGCTGCTGTCAACAATGATGTAAGAATATGAGAGAATTTGGTTCACATGTTAGTACTATTTGCAAATCTTAGATGTTATGTTTTCTCAAAATATTTGTGATTTGAGGTGAGCTCAATTTTAGACTGTTAACCCCTTAAGGGCAATAGGAAGATCTTATCTAAGTTTAACACCCCACTCCAAACCCCATTGGCAATATTTTTTTCATCTATTGTCCTGATTCTTCTACTGTCTCCACTCAAACTTTAAATGCATAAATGCTTGAGAGCTCAGAATTGGGCCCAGAGTTCTGTATTTATTCTCTTTTCTGAGATGATCTCATTCTGCCTCACTGGTTTTAATGCCTTCTATAATCTGAAAAGTTTTAATTCAGGTCTCTGGCCTTGACCTCTCTGTTGAGTCCAAGACTGTAATGTACAACAGCCTGTATGATTTCTCCATATGGAAGTCTAATAGATATCTCACAGTTGATAAGGTCAAAACAGAACCATGTATTTTTCTTATCCCCCAAATATGCTAGTTCCCAAGATTTCCCATTTTCAGTGTCACCATATGAATACCTGGTATAAAAGGCCAAGAGTCACCTTTAATATTTCTCTTTTTCTCACACTCGCTATGCCATTCATTAGAATGTTATTATCAGCTCTACCTCCAAACCAATACACAAAACTTAAATTCTCATTGTCCGTTTATGACACTCCTAGTTCAATACTCTTAATCATTTCTGGAAGACCTTGGGACCTATGAACCTCTCTCTTTCCTCTCCTACACCGCTGGGGCAAAATCTTTCCCAAGCTTTTCTCCAAAGCCCTGTGTCTATCTCACAGATTCATTTTCTTCTATTTCTCAAGTTCTTTTAAGACAATATTTAGAAGACAAGGCTATATTTCTCTTTTCTATCCTGCCACATCATCTCCTCTGAGGGAATGAACTCAGGACTCACAGCCAGCTAAAAGGAGCAAAAGGTTAAAACATAGAAAGAAAAAAGTCAATATAAATTAATAGCTCAAAATAGAGAAATGAAATGTTTTCTACTGGATTTTGCAGTAAGGAAATCATTTATACTTCAGTGAGAGGTGTTTCAGTGGAATTATTTTGCTGGAAGGCAGAATGTAGTTGGGAGAGATTTGAGTGAGACAGAAGGAAATGGAAACAGCAAGGAGACTGAAGAAGTGTGGCTATGAATTGAAAGAGAAATATCGAGCTCTAAATAGAGGAAAATAAGGAGTTCAAGAAGAAATTTTAATATGTAATAAATATTGTTTGATATTTATTAATATTAAATATGGATAATATATTACCTATAGAAAAACATCACACTTTAAGCAACTTGAACAACTTTTAAAACTGTTGTGTTTTTGCCACAATAGAAAAATTCTAAATTGGTACTGTCCAGAATAAATATAAAAAATACAGACAGTAAATTGAGAGATCCTAACTGATTACTCTGACCACCCCAATTCCCAATTTATATGAATCAGCTGAAATTACCTCAAATTACAATTGTCTCTTTCACCCTCTTTAAATATATACTTATCTTCCAGAACCACAAACTTCTACAGGAAATATTATTTTGTCTGTGGGACAAGTAAAGTTTACTAAGTGCTTTAAGAATCAAATAACTACCCCATGAATTTAGCAGTTTTCTAATTTTGATAAATTTTAAGGTATGTGGTACATTTTATGATTCATCATGTCACTCTGAGATAAGTCACTAATGTGCTTAAGAAATTAATTTTGTGTAGTAAGTAGAGATAAGGGGACATCATTAAAATAGACTTCCTTTTAATTTAGGTGTCTTAAATTCTATTCCTAAAACATTTTTTTTTTTTTTTAATGAAAATGTAAAGACTAATAGGATGTTTCTTTATGTTTTCATAGTCAATACGTGGGAGTAATGTGGTAAAAGCTCCCAGCAGATAACACTTAATGATTATTAATAATACAAATGATTTTCAGTGACAATTATAATTATGATAAACAAGATAAAAAAGCTATTACTCATCTGTACTATAATACCTGTAATTTTAAGAGGACTATTGTAGGTTTTACAATGAAAATAAATTGATAAAGCATGTTATTAAAAGAATCAAAAACTATCAGATAAATTTATTAATACGTATCTCTATTAGACTAGTTAATACAAATTCATTCAAATTTATGCACCAATCACTACTGCCAAGGGGGAAAAATTGAAGATTTTTGCCAACTTCTGCAGTCTGATTGATCAAACATGCAATCAAGATGCACTGAAAATTACTGCTGATTGGAATGAGAAAGTTGGAAACAAAGAAGGATCAGAAGTTGGAAAATATGGCCTTGGTGATAGAAACAATGCTGGAGATCAAAATATAGAATACAGAATTTTGCAAGACCAACAACTTATTCCTTAGAAATAACTTGTTTTCAACAACACAAATGGCAACTATACACTTGGATCTCACCAGATGAAATACACAGAAATGAAACCGACTATGTCTGTGGAATGAGACAATGGAGAAGCTCAATATCGTCAGTCAGAAGCCCAGACGAGTTGTTGGATGACATCAAGGACATCATACACAAAGAAAGCAAAAGGTCATTATAAAGATAGGAAAGAAAGAAAAGACCAAAAGGGATGTGAGAAGAGACTCTGAACTTGCTCTAAAGTGAATGGAAGAAATGATGAAGTAAAAGAGCTGAAAAGAAGATTACAAAGGGCAGCTTGATACAGTTAAGTATTATAATCAAATGTGCAAAGGCCTGAAGTTAGAAAACCAAAAAGGAAGGATACGCTTAGCATTTCTCACACTGAAAGAACTGAACAAAAAACTCAAGCCTTGAGTTGCAATATTGGAGGATTCTATGGGCAAAATACTGAAAAACCTCAAAAGAAGATGGAAGGAATACACAGAGTCACTATACCAAAGAGAATTGGTCTATGTTCAGCTGTTTCAAGAGGTAGCATATGATCAAGAACTGATGATGCTGAAGGAAGGAGTCCAAGCTGCACTGAAGGCATTGTTGAAAAACAAAGCTCCAGGAATTGACGGAATACCAGTTAGATGTTTCAACAAACAGATGCAGTGCTGGAGGTGCTCACTTGTCTATGCCAAGAAATTTGGAAGACAGCTATCTGGCCAAATGACTGGAAGAGATCCATATTAGTGTCCATTCCAAAGAAAGGTGATCCAACGGAATGCAGGAATTATTGAACAATATAATTAGTATTACTCATAAGTGAAATTTTGCTAAAGATAATTCAAAAGTAGTTGCAGCAGTATATTCACAGGGAGCTTCCAGGAATTTAGCTGGATTTAGAAGAGGATGTAGAATGAGAAATATCATTACTGATGTCAAATGGATCTTGACTGAAAACAGAGACTACCAAAATTATGTTTACCTGTGTTTTATTGATCATACAAAGGCACTAAACTCTGTTGACCATAACAAATTACGAATAACATTGCGAAGAATGGGAATTCCAGGACACTTAGTGGTGCTCATGTAGAACCTGTACACAGACCAAGAGGCAGTTGTTCAAACAGAACAAGGGGATAAAGTATGGTTTAAAGTCAGGGAAGTTGTGAGTCAGGGTTGTATCTTTTTACCACACTTATTCAATCTGTATGCTGAGCAAATAATATGAGAGCTGGACTAAATTAAGAAGAATGGGGCATCAGGATTGGAGGAAGACTCATCAACAACCTGCAACATGCAGATGTTACAACTTTGCTTGCTGAAAGTGAAGAGGACTTGAAGCACTTACTGATGAAGGTCAAAGACTCCAGCCTTCAGTATGGATTACACTCTACATAAAGAAAACAAAAATCCTCACAACTGGACCAATAAGCAACATCATGATAAATGGAGAAAAGATTGAAGTTGTAAAGGATTTCATTTTACCTGGATCCACAGTCAATGCCCACGGACACAGCAGTCAGGAAATCAAAAGATGCATTCCATTGGGCAAATCTGCTGCAAAAGGCCTCTTTAAACTCTCAAAAGCAAAGACGTCACTTTGAGGACTAAGGTGTGACTGACTCAAGCCATAATATTTCCAATCTCTTCATATGCATGCAAAAGCTGGACACTGAATAAGGAAAACCTAAGAAGTGTTGACGAAGAATATTGAATATACCATGAACTTCCAGAAGAATAAACAAATCCGTCTTGGAAGAAGTACAGCCAGAATACTACTTAGAAGTGAAGATAACAAGAGACTACTTCTCATGTACTTTAGACGTATCAGAGGGGATCAGTCCCTGAAACAGTCATCATGCCTTGTAAAGTAGATGGTCAGCAAAAGAGATGAAGACCCTCAAGGAGATGGAATGATACAGTGGCTACAATGATGAGCTCAAGCTTTACAACGATTGTAAGGTTGGCGAAAGACCAGGCAGTGTTTCATTCTGTTGTACATGGGGTCACTATGAGTCAGAACTACCTTGAAGGCACCTAACAAAGACAACAACACCTTTCTGAGAAGACACATGATGAGATAACAAAACCCAATGCAAATCCTTCACAAAATTATCCTTTGGTTAACAGGAGAGTAAAAAAGGACCCATCGAAGTAAAAACCAGTGTGCTGAATTTAAGACATAATAAAAGACAAGTCAAGTACTTTCCCGCATTGGAAATACCTCTGCTTAATATCAACTAAGAAAGGTTTATATGGGGAAAAATAGAATCAAGCAAGAAAAAGAAGAACCCATGCTACAGAATGAAGTACAGTAAACAGCAAACATTAGTAGGTATATTTATATTCTAGCTATAGATTTAAATAAAGATGTAAAGGTAAAAATAGAAAGGTAGATATACGCTTAGTCAATAAATATTGACTGACTTTGAATGGACAATCAAATTAATAATTTCTTCAAAAAAAAGACACAAAGTCATGATTAGCAATGAATATGTTCACAGATGACCACTTCTTAAATTTTTTCCTCAGTGCTCTCTACTTTTCAGTTATGATTAATACCTCCAAAAGGCAGACATGGCTGAAATTTAAATCTATCCATTTTACTGCTTGTTAGCACTTCTTGCACTGGATGAGTAGGAGGAGATGTGTAAGTTCATGATTAAAGGGAGTTTCTTCATTAGCTCCACTCTTAATCATTGTCAGTCTTTGTTATGCCTCCCTTCCAATAATATGAAAGTGAACAATTATTGGAAGTTTCTAATAAATATATTTCTCCATTAAATGTATAAATACCCCTTAATTATCAGTTCACGTTTAGTCTTGTTCCTAAGGAAACATCATTTTTCCTGATCTCATTTTTCTTTTAACTTTTGGTAATTCCACCCAACTTTCCCCTTGATTTCATGCTATCTAAACAGACAGTTACTGTGTAGATCAGCCAGCCCAATACATTAGAACTGACTTAAAACCACAGTGCTGCATGACCTAGATAAAATTCTGCACCACTAACTTTATTTTACGTTCATAAAATGCTGCGAATCCACGATTAAGGAACATGAATGCCTGACTCAGTCCTCATTGATTTACTATTCTTCTGTAGATGGCACCTATATTTTTCAGAAGTTATTTTTTCTAAAACAAAAAACATAGCAATAAAATGTTGCAGGACTCATCCGTTTTTGCTTTCTGTATGATCTTAGTCAATTAAAACTCCATCTTGGTCTTGAAGGTATAATCTTCACATCACAGGTCCTTTCTCATTGACCAAATATAGAGTCTTTAGTAATACCTCCCTTCACTTAAGAATGCCCCTTTCATCCCATATTCCACATTTTCTTTATTTTTGTCACTGATTCCTCAAATTGTAGAATTACAGAGGATTATATTTCTTTTCAACATTCAACTTCTCCTACGAAAATTCCTTTTCATAAATGTTTTGTGATAAAGTAGGGCTTTTTTATTGTCCTTTAGATGAAGGTTTACAGAACCAACTAGTTACTCATTAAACAGTACACATACTGTTTTGTGACATTGGCTAACAACCCCATGACATGTCAACACTCTGCCTTCTCAGCCTTGGGTTCCCTATTACCAACTTTCCTGATCCCTCCTACTTTCTAGTCCTTGTCCCTGGGCTGGTGTGCCCTTTTAGTCTTGTTTTGTTTTATGGGCCTGAAAATATGAAAATAGGACATTTTTTTTTACATAGGTATGTAGCACATGAAAATCTGACCTTTGGTATTGTGAATTTTACAACCACATTAAAAAGTAAGTACATGGAAAAGTCAAAGTACTCCATAGCTCCTGAATTCTATTTATATTGATCAATCATTTATTTGAAGTTCTCAGATTAGCAGCTACTCTAAGACATTTATAACATTTCTGAAACATAATAAAACGTTACAAATAAATTAAAACCCATCCTGTTTAACTCTCTTCTTTTACTGCCAAACTTTTAAACTAAGTATCCATTACAAAAAAAAAAAAGTTGTCATCAAATAGACTCCTACTCATGACAAACCTGTGTGTGTGGAGTAGAACCGTGCTGCCTTCGGTATCAAGGCTGTGACCGTCTGGAAGGAGATCTCTATGACTTTCTTCAGAGGAGCCACTGGATGGGTTCAGATGGCCAACCTTTTTGTTAGTAATCAAGCACTTAACTGTGTCTGCCACTCAAGGATTTCAACCAGCTACCCCCATTTCTCATAGTCCCCACTCCTAAAACTCTGTAATTTGATTCTCAATAACCTGCTCTAACAGCTGCTATTAAGACTCCATTGATGTTCCACTTGCCAAACCAAAAAGTTTCCTGCACTCATTCATCCTGTCCTCTGTCCAGCATTTAGCACATTTAGATTTTTTTTTTTAACTTTTTTCCATCATTAGCTTCCATCCAACTGGACTGCTACACTATCTTAGCTTTCCTGCTATATTATTGGCTCCCTCTTCTCTTACTCCGTTTGTTCTCGTACTCCTTGAATGTGAATATGCTGCAAGGCTGTCTTCAGCCCTGTATGTGTCAGTCTGCATCTCCCTTTCAGAGATCATAGCAAATCTTGGAGCTTCACATTTTCCCTCTATACATATGACATATAAATACATACTTATATGCATATATCCATATACTTATGTCTATATACACAAGCCTGCATGCATGCACATATATACATGCACATATATACCTGCAGAGAATACCAGAAGGATGTTTACCTGTGTTTTATTGACTATGCAAAGGCATTTGACTGTATGGATCATAACAAATTATGGACAACATTACAAAGAATGGGAATTCCAGAACACTTAATTGTGCTCATGAGGAACCTTTACATAGATCAAGAGGCAGTTGTTCAGACAGAACAAGGGGATACTGATTGGTTTAAAGTCAGGAAAGGTGTGCATCAGGATTGTATTCTTTCACCATACCTATTTAATCTGTATGTTGAACAAATAATCCGAGAAGCTGGACTATATGAAGAAGAACTGGGCATCAGGATTGGAGAAAGACTCATTAACAACCTGCATTATGCAGATGACACAACCTTGCTTGCTGAAAGTGAAGAGGACTTGAAGCACTTCTAATGAAGTTCAAAGACCACAGCCTTCAGTATGGATTGCACCTCAACTTAAAGAAAACAAAAATCCTCACAACTGGACCAATGAGCAACATCATGATAAACGGAGAAAAGATTGAAGTTGTCAAGGATTTCATTTTACTTGGATCCACAATCAACAGCCATGGAAACACCAATCAAGAAATCAAAAGATGCATTGCATTGGGTAAATTTGGTTCAAAGGACCTCTTCAAAGTGTTGAAGAGCAAAGATGTCACCCAGAAGACTAAGGTGCACCTGACCCAAGCCATGCTATTTTCAATCACATCATACGCATGTGAAAGCTTGAAAATGAATAAGGAAGACTGAAGGAGAACTGATGCCTTTGAATTGTGGTGTTGGTGAAGAATATTGAATATACCATGGACTACCAGAAGAACAAACAAATCTGTCTTAGAAGAAGTAGAGCCAGGATGCTCCTTAGAGGCAAGGATGGAGAGACTGCGTCTTATATACTTGGGACATGTTGTCAGGAGGGATCAGTCCCTGGAGAAGGACATCATGCTTGGCAGAGTACAGGGTGAGCAGAAAAGAGGAAGACCCTCAACGAGGTGGATTGACACAGTGGCTGCAACGATGAGCTCAAGAATAATAACGATTATAAGGATGGCTCAGGACTGGACAGCATTTCATTCTGTTGTACACAGGGTCGCTATGAGTTGGAACTGACTCAACGGCACCTAACAACAACATATACCTGCATGCATGCACATATAATCTCACATATGCATGTGGATATGCCATTTATGTTATGTAGGTGAAGAAATGTGTGTGCTTATATATACAGAGGGAGAGAGAGATAGAATGATAGAGACGGTTGAGTAAATACATAAAACTCTGCCTCTCTCCTGAGCTCAATTATTTAACTTTCTCATATATATAATTACCATGATGTTCTACCACTGTAAGCACTACATATTTAACAATGGAATACATTATAATTTTCCTCTTGTGGAACTGCCTAATCTCTGTTATCTTTTAGTTGTATTTGGCTCACCTTTTTTCCCCATTATATATTATCTCATAACATAACCCCCTTTTTCCAAAAACCCCACTGCTGTTGGGGTGATTCCAACTAATAGTGACCCTATAGGACAGAGTAGAACTGCCCCATAGGGTTTCCGAGGCTGTAAATCTCCACAGAAGCAGGCTGCCACATCTTTCGCCCTTGTAATGGCTGGTGAGTTTGAACTGGCAACCTTTCAGTTAGCAGTGAGTGCTTTAACCATCGTGCCACACCCTGGTCTAAGCTTTCATCAACCCATGTCAGCTGTATTTATAACTTCTAACAAGACTGTCTATACAGTTGTTGATGAGCATTTTAACTTCTACCTAGTCCTAGGTAAAATACTGTATTTATGGAACTCTGACAATAGTTTAATTATAAGAAATAAAATAAAAAAGCAGATAGGCAAATGAAATTTGGAAGCTTCAGTTTTGTTAAACATTCAAACCCCACAGGTCCCTAAATCCTTCATCTCCTTATAGGAGCTGAAGTAACAGAGCAATTTTAATATCTTTTTGCCTCTGGCTTCTGCCCATGCTCTCTAAAGCAGTAGTAGTATTCTCTTACCTTCCTCATTGCCTGAGCTGTGGACATAAATTGCAGGCCTTCAAAAGCCTACAAGCATTTTTGCAATACCTAACGTGTATGTGTGTGGCTGTATGGTTAGATCTCTTATATTTTGGAATTATCTGTTTAAAGATTAATAGAGAAAAAAAGGAACAAAGAATAAGACACTTTATTTGCATAGCAAACCCTTCTCTAAGGATCTGACTTATTTTTTCTCCTTCATCTGGAGGTGAAGATGTTTTACATCAATTTCTGAGTTATAATCACATTATCTGTGACTAATATATTTTCTTATATAATTTGGAAATTGTCCACCTACAAATATATCACAAGTAGCTTTCCATTTTGAGTGATATTCAAAATCATGTGAAAATGAAAACAAAACCTCATTGCTCGTCTCAAAAGTCTAATACCTTAGATTTCAGTGGAGACAAGAATTTACTTAACTCATTCATATTCTGTGGACTTTGCAGTACAAAAACAAATAATAATAACATGATAAACAGAGAACATGGTTATTGTCACTGTTGTCTAGTCAATTCTGACTCATGTCAAACCTATGTGTGCAGATTAGAACTGCTCCATAGGGCTTTCAAGGCTGTGGCCTATTGGAAGCTGATCACCATGCCTGTCTTCTGAGGAACCTCTGGTTGGGTCTGAACTGCCAATCTTTTGACTAGTAGTCAAGCACTTAACCATTTGCGCCACTCAGAGACTCCTAAGAAACATGGTAAATTTAATTATTTACTCTGTCTCACATTTCATTTAGGCTGTCTTATAAGTAATACTGTCATTTAATTATTGATATAATAATCACATTGGAAAAAGTAGCAAAATGCATATATCTCCTTTAAAGGTGTTCTTAAGTTTGAAATACATAGTAGAAGTAAAATTAGTATTGGATAGAAAAATTAAGCCAGTACAAACTGACTTGGTGCATTCAGGAAAGGCAACCTTTGTTCCCTTCTTTTTTTTTTTTTTTTTCTTCTGTGCTTCCCCCATACTATATAAATTTAAAAAGTTGTTACCAAATAACCAAACCAAACCGAGTGCTGTCAAGTTGATTCCGACTCATACTGACCCTGTAGGACAGAGTAGAACTGCTTCATTGAGTTTCCAAGGAGCGCCTGATGGATTTGAACTAACCTTTCGATTAGCAGCTGTAGCACTTAACCATTACGACGCCAGCCATTACAGGGGATACCAATCATTATTATTATTGGATGTCTTCTGCCTCTCTAAATCTGTTTGTCTCTCATTTTTTCTTATTTTTCCTCCTTTACATATATCTGCTCGGTCTGTATAATTGTATAATAAAGATGTAACTGTCAGAGCCAGCATGGAGAACATTCTAGAAAAAAATCAAGAAAAATTCTGATTCTTTCCTTTATATTGGTTTTAAAAGAAATGAGTCAAGTAACCTTTTGAAGATGATTCATATTTGTTAGATCTCATCAATAAGCCTCAACTCCATGGGAGAGAAACCACATTAGCAATATAATTGAGTGAAACCTCAGAAATTATATTTCAATAATTATCTGTATCCCCAGGCCCTTTGATAGTCCAAGATTGGAACCATTCCCGAAACCAACTCTATAGACAGGGATGGACAATGATGCTGATAAGGAGTGAACTTCATGGATCAAGTAAACACGTGAGACTACGTGGGCAACTCCTACCTGGTGGCAAGATAAGAAGGAAGATGGGGACAGGAGCTGATTAAATGGGCACAGGGAATACAGGGTGGAGAGGAGAAATGTGCTGTCTCATTAAGGGGAGAGCAGCTGGGAGTGCACGGCAGGGTGTGTATGGCTTTTTGTATGAAAGACTGACTTGATTTGTAAACTTTCACCTGAAGAGCAATAAATAAATTTTTTTTTTTAATTATCTGTATAATAAAAAAATGTTGGTCGAATTTGGCATATGATACATAAACTTTTACCTAAAATAGCTAACTGGTTCAGGGACTGTTTATCCCAAGGGATGTTAATTTACGTATTTCAAGGAAGAGAGAGTTTTCCTCAAACTGAAACTTTATTAATTAGTTCAGATAAATATATTGTTTATTTTTATACATACAATAAATAATTCACATCTTCTAGCAGCTCTACATATGATTTTTTAATACATGCAGCATTACAACATGATAAGCATTAAACAAGAAAAAGTAATTATAATTGAATGTAGATTGCAAGAAATGAAGGGGAAAAGGCAAGTGATGTTTAGTATATAAATAGATACTAACGGCAGATATTTACTTAATTTTATCTAGGCAATATTGTTCAAAATTAAAACTTAATGAATATAATTACTCGAGCACAAACAAAAGAATGTTAAATCTGGGTATAATTTTTCATTAAAGGTTTTAAATCAGCTCCTTTTTTTTTAATTCTGCTGTATAGTTAAAAATCAACTAATACATTATTGTTATTATAATTATTATCTGTTTTGATATAGTTAAGAACTTAATCTATAAGCATAAAACATTACAGAACAATGAGAGGAGCAAGTTATAAATGTTCAAATGTACTAAATACCAGATATATTGATGAAATTTCACAACAATTGTTCACCTACTTACTATGCTATTATATATGGAAAAAGGAGTTGCTTATAAAACAATAAGATTCCAGTTTCATATACTACAAAGCCATGAATTTCCGTATTTAAAACAAAGTACATTTATAAAATCTCATGTTAGTAGTTTTGCAGCATCAAAAGCAGAAAATATTTCAAGTAATGTTAAGTTGTGATCCTTGACCCACTTAATAGTCCTCAAAAAAAAGAAAAAAAGGATATCCTTAAAATAATGGTATATAAACCTGATGTGTGAAAATAAATATGAAAATACTTCAGCAAAACAAGTTAAATATGGGTATTTTTTATGGATTGAATTGTGTCCCCCCAAAATGTGTGTCCAATTGGTTAGCCCATGATTCCCTGTGTTGTGTGATTGTCCACCATTTCGTCATCTGATGTGATTTTCCCATGTGTTGTAAATCCTACCTCCACAATGTCAGTGAATCAGGATTAGAGGCAGTTATGTTAATGAGTCAGGACTCAATCTACAAGGTTAAGTTGTATCTTTGAGTCGATCTCTTTTGAAATATAAAAGAAAGAATCTAACAGAGAGACAAGGGGATCGCCTACCACCAAGAAAGTAGAGCCGGGAGCAGAACACATCTTTTTGACCTGGGATCCTTGTGCTGAGAAGCTCCTAGTCAAGGGAAAGATTGATGACGTGCACCTTCCCCCAGAGCCAAGAGAGAGAAAGCTTTCTCTTGAAGCTGGTACCCTGAATTCGGACTTCTGGACTCTTAGTCTGTGAGAGAATAAACTTCTGTTTGTTAAAGCCATCCACTTGTAGTACTTCTGTTACAACAGCACCAGATAACTAAGAGAGCATTCAAAGACATTTATCATAGAGTACCTCATAATTTCTTAGAGAATTGAAACTTCTTCTAGAATGGAAACTCATACTGAATATTTATATGGGTTTGCAATTTGTGTCTGTTGCATAATATAGCTTCTAGTTCTATGTTAATGTTCACAGGAAGGAGCATTTATTCTCCAAGACTTTCTAATTTTCATCTGCCAACTGTCCTCATATAGTTTTTTTCTTTTGTTTGTTTAATTTTGTTTTTTATTTTATTTTATCTCATGTCCTAACTCACTAATATTCAAGCTTTAGAACTATTATTATTATTTTATATAATGTAGATCCCTGAGTCTTATCTGTAAAAAATCAAAATACTTGATAAAAAAAATGATACAGTGTTGACCAATTCAATGTTACAGGCATCTGAATGTCCAGAAATTCCATATTATGAAGCAAACATGTAAGAAGGTAATTTAGAGGTTTAGTCAGTTGCTTAGGCTTCTCGTCAACATGACCTATATTACCTTGTTATATCATGTAACGAGTTTAATCAAAAATACTTTATTTTGTAATACTGAAAATAATATTTAAAATACTATTTTATTAAAAAATAAATTGCTGTTGTTGGCATTGTTTTTGGTGACAGTGGTGTTGGCATTGTTGTCATTGACGGTAGTGTTGTTTCTGGCCTTTAGTCAACTTTCGACTCATAGCAACTGCATGTGACAGACTAGAACTACCCCACAGTGTTTTCAAGGCTGTAATCCTTACAGGGCCCCATGTGTCTGTCAGTTTGTCGTACTGTGGGGGCTTGTGTGTTGCTGTGATGCTAGAAGCTATGCCACCGGTATTCAGATACAAGCAGGGTCACCCATGGAAGACAGGTTTCAGCTGAGCTTCCAGACTAAGACAGACTAGGAAGAAGAATCTGGCAGTCTACTTCTGAAAAGCATTAGCCAGTGAAAACCTTATAAATAGCAGTGGAACACTGTCTGATATAGTGCTGGAAGATGAGCCCCCCCAGGTTGGAAGGCACTCAAAAGATGACTGGGGAAGAGCTGCCTCCTCAAAGTACAGTCGACCTTAATGACATGGATGGAGTAAAGCTTTGGGGACCGTCATTTGCTGATGTGGCATGACTCAAAATGAGAAGAAACAGCTGCAAACACCCATTAATAGTCGGAACCTGGAGTATACGAAGTAAGAATCTAGGAAAATTGGAAATTGTCAAAAATGAAATGGAATGCATAAACATCGATATCCTAGGCATTAGTGAGCTGAAATGGACTGGTATTGGCCATTTTGAAATGGACAATCATATAGTCTACTATGCTGGGAATAACAACTTGAAGAGGAATGGTGCTGCATTCATTGTCAAAAAGAACGTTTCAAGATCTATCCTGAAGTACAATGCTATCAGTGATAGGATAATATCCATACGCCTACAAGGAAGACCAGTTAATACGACTATTATTCAAATTTACGCACTGACCATTAGGGCCAAAGATGAAGAAATAGAAGATTTTTATCAGCTGCTGCAGTCTGAAATTGATCGAACATGCAATCAAGATGCATTAATAATTACTGGTGATTGGAATGCGAAAGTTGGAAACAAAGAAGAAGGATCAGTAGTTGGAAAATATGGCCTTGGTGATAGAAACAATGCCAGAGATCGAACGATAGAATTCTGCAAAACCAACGACTTCTTCATTGCAAATACTTTCTTTCACCAACATAAACAGTGACTACACACATGGACCTAGCCATATGGAACACACAGAAATCAAATTGACAACATCTGTGGAAAGAGATGATGGAAAAGCACAATATCATCAGTCAGAACAAGGCCAGGGGCTGACTGTGAAACAGACCATTAATTGCTTATATGCAAGTTCAAGCTGAAACTGAAGAAAATCAGAGCAAGTCCACAAGAGCCAAAATGTGACCTTGAGTATATCCCACCTGAATTTAGAGGCCATCTCAAGAATAGATTTGATGCATTGAATACTAGTGACCGAAGACCAGACAAGTTGTGGAATGACATCAAGGATATAATCCATGAAGAAAGCAAGAGGTCACTGAAAAGACAGGAAAGAAAGAAAAGACCAAGGTGGATGTCAGAGGAGACTCTGAAACTTACTCTTGAGCATCGAGCAGCTAAAGCAAAAGAAAAAATTGATGAAGTAAAAGAACCAAACAGAAGATTTCAAAAGGGCCTCTCGAAAAGACAAAGTAAAGTATTCTAATGACATGTGCAAAGAGCTGGAGATGGAGAACCAAAAGGGAAGAACACAATTGGCATTTCTCAAGCTGAAAGAACTGAAGAAAAAATTCATGTCTCGAGTTGCAGTAGTGAAGGATTCCATGGGGAAAATATTAAACGATGCAGGAAACATCAAAAGAAGATGAAAAGAATACACAGAGTCATTATGCCAAAAAGAATTAGTCAATGTTCAACCATTTCAAGAGGTGGCATATGATCAGGAACCAATGGTGCTGAAGAAGAAGTCCAAGCTCCTCTGAAGGCATTGGCGAAAAACAAGACTGCAGGAATTGATGGAATATCAATTGAGATGTTTCAACAAACAGATGCAGCGCTGGAGGTGCTCACTTGTCTATGCAAAGAAATATGGAAGACAGCTTCCTGGCCAACTGACTGGAAAAGATCCATATTTATGCCTATTCCCAAGGAAGGTGATCCAGCTGAATGTGGAAATTATACAGCAATATCATTAATATCACACACAAGCAAAATGTTGCTGAAGATCATTCAAAAATGGCTGCAGCAGTATATTGACAGGGAACTGCCAGAAATTCAGGCCGGTTTCAGAAGAGGACGTGGAACCAGGGATATCATTGCTGATGTCAGATGGATCCTGGCTGAAAGCAGAGAATACCAGAAGGATGTTTACCTGTGTTTTACTGACTATGCAAAGGCAGTCTACTGTGCGGATCATAACAAACTATGGATAACACTGCGAAGAATGGGAATTCCAGAACTCTTAATTGTGCTCATGAGGAACCTTTACATAGACCAAGAGGCAGTTGTTTGGACAGAACAAGGGGATACTGGTTCTTTTAAAGTCATGAAAGTTGTGCGTCAGGGTTGTATTCTTTCACCATACCTATTTAATTTTTATGCTGAGCAAATAATCTGAGAAGCTGGACTATATGAAGAAGAATGGGGCATCAGGATTGTAGGAAGACTCGTTAACAACCTGTGTTATGAACATGACACAACCTTCCTTGCTGAAAGTAAAGAGGACTTGAAGCACTTACTAATAAAGATCAAAGATCACAGCCTTCAGTATGTATTACACCTCAACATAAAGAAAACAAAAATCTTCACAAGGGGACCAATGAGCAAAAACATGATAAACAGAGAAAAGATTGAAGTTGTGAAGGATTTCATTTTACTTGGATCCACAATCAACAGCCTTGGAAGCATCAATCAAGAAATCAAAAGACGCATTGCATTGGGCAAATCTGCTGCAAAAGACCTATTCGAACTGTTGAAAAGCAAAGATGTCACCCTGAAGACTAAGGTGTGCCTGACCCAAGCCATGGTATTTTCAATGACATCATATGCATGTGAAAGCTGGATAATGAATAAGGAAGACCGAAGAAGAATTGACACCCTTGAATTGTGGTGTTGGTGAAGAATATTGAATGTACCACGGACTGCCGAAAGAACAAACAAATCTGTCTTAGAAGAAGTGCGGCCAGAATGCTCCTTAGAAGCAAGGATGGAGAGACTGCATCCTACGTACTTTGGATATATTGTCAGGAGGGATGAGTCCCTGGAGAAGGACATCATGCTTGGCAGAGTACAGGGTCAGCGGAAAAGAGGAAGACCCTCAACAAGGTGGATTGACACAGTGGCTGCAACAATGAGCTCAAGCATAACAACGATTGTAAGGATGGCGCAGGACCAGGCAGTGTTTCGTTCTGTTGTGCATAGGGTCGCTATGAGTTGGAACCGACTTGACACCACCTAACAACAACAACAATCCTTACAGGAGCTGATCATTACATCTGTAATCTGTAGAGGTGATAGATGGGTTTGAACCACCAACCTTTGGTTTAGCAGTCAAGCACTTAACAATTTCACCACCAAAACAAACAAAAAAACGAAACCCACTGCCATGGAGTCTATTCAACTCAGAGCAACCCAATAGTGTTTCCAAGGCTGTAAATTTCTACAGAAGCAGACTGACACATCATTCTCCTGTGGAGCCACTGGTGGGGAGCCACTGACATTTTGGTTAGCAGTCGATTCCTTCACCAGGGCTCCTTAAAAAAATTAAAAATGAATAAATAAATAGTATTATTTTATTGACTTCTTAACATTAAGTCAGATACATTTTCTTTTCAAAATAGGCTTAAATACCATCTTTTTAAGATTATAAGAAGATAGGAGGCAGTGCTTTTAGATTGATATTGTATCCTTTATTAATGATTTAAAAAAAACAGTTGAATCAATTCTGACTCCTGGCGACCCCATATGTGTCAGAGTAGAACTGTGCTCCATAGAGTTTTCAATGGCTAATTTTTCAAAAATGTAATGCTAGGCCTTTTTTCTGAGGTGTCTCTTCTAAAAGGCCTAGAAATATTAAGCCTTTTAAATAAAAAAAATAGGTGTTATTATTTCACAAATTAGAAAACAGACACATAGAAATAATTAATTTACCCGACATCGCATAACTAGTTTGTGACAAAGTGAGAATTCAGCGTAAGTAGTCTGACTCTGAGGAGACCTGGTGGTGTAATGGTGATGCATTAGGCTGTTAAAGATCAGCAGTTCTAACACACCCCCCCCTCCATGGAAGAAAGATGTGGCATTTGGTTTCTGTAAAGATTTATAACCTTCCCCAAGAGTATGGCCCCTGAACACCCTTTTAACTCGGTACTGAAGTAACTCCTGAGGTTCACCCTTCAGCCCAAGATTAGACAGGACCATATAACAAAATGAGACTAAATGGGCACACCAGCCCAGGGGCAAGGATGAGAAAGCAGGAGGGGACAGAAAGCTGATAATATGGAACCCAGGGTCAAGAAGGGGAACGTGTTGATTTGTCGTGGGGTTGGAAACCAATGTCACAGAACAGTGTGTGTATTGATTGTTTAATGAGAAACTAATTTGCTCTGTAAACCTTCATCTAAAGTGCAATATATATATATATATATACATTATATATATATATAGCTTTGGAAACCCTATGGGGCAGTTCTACTCAGTATTATAGTGTTGCTATGAGTTGGAATCAACTCGATTTTTTTTTAATTTTTTAATTTTGACTCCAGAGTCCTTACTCTGAGGTTATTATAATATAATTTATAATCATAACATTATTTCCTTAGTGTTTTAGAGGCTTTTGACTTTTTGTGTTCATGTGAAACCTGTGCATAGACCAAGAGGCAGTTGTTCGAACAGAACAAAGGGATACTGTGAGGTTTAAAATCCGGAAAGCTGTATGTCAGGGTTGTATCGTTTCACCATACTTATTCCATCTGCGTGCTGAGCAAATAATCTGAGAAGCTGGAAAATACGAAGAAGAATGTGGCATCAGGATTGATGGAAAATTCTTGTGATACACAGATAACACAACCTTGCTTGCTGAAAGTGAAGAAGACTTTAAACACTTACTGATGAAGATCAAAGACCACAGCCTTCAGTATGGATTACACTTCAACATAAAGAAAACAAAAATCCTCATAATTGGACCAATAAGCAACATCATAACAAAAGGAGAAAAGATTGAAGTTGTCAAGGATTTCATTTTACTTGGATCCACAAACCATTCCCATGGAAACAGCAGTCAAGAAATCAAATGACTTATTGCATTGGGTAAATCTGCTGCAAAAGATCTCTTTAAAGTGTTGAAAAGCAAATATGTCATGTTGAGGACTAAGGTGTCCCTGACCCAAGACATGGTATTTTCAATATGTTCATACGTATGTGAAAGCTGGAAAATGAATAAGGAAGAACAAAGAATTGATGCCTTTGAATGATGGTGTTGGCCAAGAATATTGCATATACCATGGCCTGCCAGAAGAACCAATGAATCTGTCTTGGAAGATATACAGCCAGGGTGTTTCCTGGAAGCAAGAATGGCGAGACTTCGTCTCACATACTTTATATATGTTATCAGGAGGGTCCAGTCCTTGGAGAAGGACATCATGTTTGGTAAAGTAGAAGGTCAGTGAAAAAGGGGAAGACCCTGAAAGAGATGGATTGACACAGGGCTGCAATAATGGTATCAAACATGGCAAGTATCGTGAGGATAGTGCTGGACCAGGCAGTGTTTCGTCCTATTGTACATAGGGTCACTATGAGTTGGAAACGACTCAACAGCACTTAACAACAACAAATTTGGATTGAGTAAGCTGTGTTTATGAAAATACCTGTCATCCATTGGGCATTCAATAAAAGCCCATTTTCTTCATTTCTCCTCTGTGCCGTCCCTTTCACCTTCATGGTGGGACGCAGGTTTCCATTTTTATCTGCAGCCCTCTCTTTCATCATGAACCATGCAAGGTAGCTTTTCCTTAGGTGGCTTTAATCCAAGACTTAGCTCCTGATAGGTACAAGAGTAAAGAGCATTCAGTTCCTGCTGGTAACTCGGCTCCCAGTCAGTTTCCTTTCATGTGAAGAGAAATCATAGTAGAGTTATAACAAGTCATCTTCATCACTAATTAATCAAACCTAGATGTAATTACTCCCTGCACCTTATCAACAGCAGATTTAAATTTAGTTTTTATTAAGAGAAAAATCAGATCTTTTTTTTCTACCTCTTTCAAAACAAAAGTGGTAAGAGCATGTCAGATAAGTAAAAAAAAAAAAAAAAATTGATCATTTCCCCAGTATTTCACTGGCATTTGAGAAACAAATCCTCAATAAGTTTAACCATTTTTCACTTTTGATAACTTCATAATTTATTTGCAAGTAAGCAATTGTCCTTACCTAATATAATAGAAAATTTGAGATAATCTGTGAAGATTCACAAAGCATCTTTCTAATATTTAAAACATCAATGATTTACCAACCTATTTATTCTCATTCTCCGCAATAGCCACCAGCTTTTTAAGGGGAATCTATTACCATTTCCATATTTCTTTACAATTGACTCTGACCTTCCTTGCTTGCAGATTCCCTCCAATAGCAAACGATTTTTCTGGATCCTTCAGCATCTTAGTCCCTGGATAGCCACAACTTTTTATTTTTAAATCTTCCTTTCAGCGATTCCATGGCACTAAAGTTAACAGCTTGCTAAACCCTTGAATACCATTAAAAGTCGGAGCCTGCACATTTGTGTTTTAACTTTGTGTCTGTTCTACTTTCCATTCTTCTTTAAACAGTTGTTCTTCTATAAAGGCTCAGTGGGGAGCTGTTCCCTACAGATTCAATCAAGCGTTCACATCCACTGGCAGTAGTTTTAATACATTAATTTGGACAAAATTAGTTCCTTCTAACACGTGGTGTGCTCTCAATTCATCTAATGGCAAGGCAAAAAACAAACAAACCAAAAAGTCAAAACAAACCCTTGTATTTTCAATCTTACTCATACAACATCCCTCAAATATTTCTTAGTAAATTATTTTTAAAGAATCCAAACTTTACAACTCCTTAAACAATTGAGAAATTCCAAGATATTCCCTTCACATAAAAAAATTAAAATATTCTCTGTAGTCTTTGGACCTTTGCCTTTCTTTTGAAACTTAAATTATAAGAACAGCAAATGTTTTTATTAAATAAAACATACTTTAAATATTAAATTTAAATTAACTTTAAAATATCTAAACTTAATAAGCAATATAAAAGCTTAAAGAGGTAACAAAGGCTTACTTAAATTTCTGGTGAGACTGTATTAAAAATCCACCCCAACTCAGGAAAGAGGAGTATTTTCAATACCAGGTAAGAGTCAAATTAACATAGGTGAAAGCTTTTTCATACAATATCAGCACTATTGGTAACCGACCAATAATGGATTCAGGTTATATGGAAATTTTCCACACTTTCAGCTACTTTTACTTGAAGGTGTGCATATGAACCGTAAAGCACTCAAACACACACACAGGCGGTATTGGTATTCATGGTATTGTAAGAAAAATATTGGAATAAATACACACATGTATGCACGCACACACATACACATGTATGCACATAGTAGAATGAAATGAGTACATCAGTGCAGAATTTACATTTCATAAAAGTTAGCAGAATAGAGAAGGTAGTAGCATATTTTTACACAAATAGCACGCACATTGTACATTTTTAACCAAACTTGCAACCCCTCCTTGCTATTTTCGTAAGTGAGCTATGCCACGTGTTATATGTATGGACACATTATTTATGTGGGAGTGTTATTTGCTAAAAGATATGGTACATTGTGATTTATGTCATTGTTATAAAGAGAACCTGGTTAGCAATAACGAGCCATGTGGCATCATATTATTGGGCCTCATGACAGGTTCTAGTTGGACCCAACATTCAGCTAATAAGAGTTTTTAAAGCAAATATCGTGTTATTTTCCTAGATACCTTATCTTCTCTTGAATGCTGGATGCATAATTAATGAAACCAATTCAAGTGCAGGATGTGCAGTACTATGAATAAATTGTAAGAATCTATTTGTCTCATCAGTCTTGATATAAAATAACTTAACATAGGAAAAGGCCAAATCAAGATTGTTCTATTTACTCTCCAAATGATTTAATCATTTTAAAAAATGGCAGAGAGAGGTGGATGTGGATCAAGGGGAAGAAGGAACATATAGTAAATCTCAAATGTCCTTCATCAAAATATTTGATTCTAGAATCATTGCTTTATTAAACTTTGTCCACCGTCTCCATTCTTCTAAACAGAAAGCAAACATAAGATAATGCCTGATCCTCAGATTCCATCTCAACAACTCTCACTGAAAATGTCATCCCCGAATTTGGGACCTTGATATAATTTCATTTATTATTTCAGATTTGGATTCTTTGCTTAAAATATATTTTAACAACTTGTTTCCCTTCTAATAATTAAAATATGTCCTACAATGATGGCAGATATAATTTGTTTAAATCGTAAAAAGTAGGAATGGAAATTGAGATTTAGTTGTAAGTGCATTATGTGTGACAACAGTATGAATGAGAGTGGAATATGTTGATGACACAGTTATAAGTAATAGTGCCTTCAATCATCAATCAATCTAACCTATGAAGTGCTTTTATTTGTCATAGCTGAAAACCCCTGAGGGTGAAGATGGCGCTTGGGTCTGTAATGATATTCAGACACCTGTTCATAGTTATCCAAATGCAGGCATTTCCAAATAGCCAAGCAGTTAGTATTGTGTAAAGAAATACTATTAAATGTGTAATATCCATTTGGCTGTAGCACCACACTTTAGCTTTCAAAATTATTCATGCTACTAAAATGTGTGACCCCCTACATACAACATCCGTGTGAAACAATAAAGAGCAGCAAGTCAGATCAAACAAATCTTCCCCAAAATATATTTGAATGTTACAATTAGTTGCAAGGGAAGCCTTTGCTTTTAAAGAACCCAAAATACGATTATTTTCTTGACAACTAAAAACAACTGAGTCTCTTCTTCAGAGTTCATGAAAGGCTGATAAAAGGAAGCAAGGACAAGGCTAAGCAGGAAGTGACCTGTGTTCTCCTTTTATCGTGGTTTATATGACATTTTGAATAAGACTTCATTTAGGGAAGAGAAAAAGTTTCTATTGCTTACACAAAAGCTTGAAAATTCTGGATAACACAAAACTTCATTATGCTACCAAAAAAAAAAAAAAAATGGCTGCCATTGCCTTTGAAAAGACCTAAGAGAAGACAAAGTAAAACAAAGACTGGCCAACTAGAACAAGAATCTAAAAGTGGAAAGAATATACTAAAAAAAAAAAAAAAAACTGCAACGAGATACCATCTCACCCTGACGTTACTGGGCAGGAATCAAAAAAAAAAGAAAGAAAATAACATATGCTGGAGAGGCTGTGGGGGGATTGAAACTCTTTTGCACTGCTGGTGGAAATGTGAAATGGTACAACCATTTTGGAAAATGATATGACTCCCTTAAAACACTAGAAATAAAAATACCATACAATCTAGTAATCCCAATCTTAAGAATATATTCTGTAGAAATAAGAGCTGCCACACGAATAGACGTATCCACACCGATACTCATTGCAACATTATTCGCAGTAGCAAAAAGATGGAAACAACGGAAGTGCCCATGAACAGATAGATGGATAAACAAACTATGGTACATACACACAATGGAACGCTACACAACAATAAAGAACGATGATGAATCTGCAAAATATCTCACGACATGGATGAATCTGGAGGGCATTATGTCGAGTGAAATAAGTCATTTACGAAAGTACAAATACTGCATGAGACCACTATTATAAAAACTCATGAAGAAGTTTACACACAAAAAGAAACAATCTTTGATGGTTATGAGGGAGGGGAGGCGTGGGAAGGGAAAAACACTAACTAGACAATAGATAAGTGGTTATTTTGGAGAGGGGTAAGACAGTATGCAATACTGGGGAAGTCAGCACAACTTGACCAAGAGAAAGCCTTAGACACATCATTGTTGTTGTTAGATGCCGTCGAGTCGGCTCCAACTCATAGCACCCTATGCACAACAGAACGAAACACCGCCTGATCCTGCACCATCCTTACAATGCTGTTATGCTTGAGCCTATTGTTGCAGCCATTGTGTCAATCTACCTTGTTGAGGGTCTTCCTCTTTTTCGCTGACCTTGTACTTTGCCAGGCATGACATGATGTCCTTCTCCAGAGACTGACCCCTCCTGACAACATGTCCAAAGTATGTAAGATGCAGTCTCTCCATCCTTGCTTCTAAGGAGCATTCTGGTTGTACTTCTTCCAAGACAGATTTATTTCTTCTTCTGGCAGTCCATGGTATATTCAATATTCTTTGCCAACACCAGAATTCAAAGGCATCAATTCTTCTTCAGTCTTCCTTATTCATTGTCCAGCTTTCACATGCATATGATGCAATTGAAAATACCAAGGCTTGGGTCAGGCGCACCTTAGTCTTCAAGGTGACATGGGCCTCGCCAGATGGAGCACACAGAACACACATCATAGACACATCCAAACACCCTGAGGGACTGAGTTACTAGGCTGAGAACTGGAGGCCATGGTCTCAGGGGACATCTAGCTCACTTGGCATAACATTAAGAAAATGTTTTACATCCTACTTTGGTGAGTAGTGCCTGGGGTCTTAACAGCTTGTGAGTGGCTATCTAAGATAATCCTCTGGTCCCACCCCTTTGGGAGCAAGGGAGAATGAAGAAAACCAAAAACACAAGGGGTGATCAGTCCATAGGACTGATGGACCACAACTACCACAGCGTTCACCAGACTGAGTCGAGCACAGCTAGATGGTGCCCAGTTACAACCACCGACTTCTCTGACAGGGTCACAATAGTGAGCTGGAGAAAAATGTAGAACAAAATTCTGACTTGAAAAAAGACCAGACTTGCTGGTCTGACAGAGACTGCAGAAACCCATAGAGTGTGCCTCCCAGGCACAGTTTTAACTCAGTATTGAAGTCACTCCTGAGGTTCACCCTTCAGCCAAAGATGAGACAAGACCACAAAACAGACAATAATACACATAGCTCAACCATGTATACAAGACTAAATGGGCACACCAGCCCAGGGGCAAGGATGAGAAGGCAGGAGGGGACAAGAAAGCTGGACAAATGGAAGTGGGGGACCCAAGGTCAAGAAAGGGAGAGTGTTGACATGTTGTGGGGTTGGCAACCAATGTTACAAAACAATATGTATGTTATTCATTTATTGAGAAACTGATTTGCTCTGTAAACCTTTATCTAAAGCACAATTAAAAAAAAGAGTACCCAATTACTCAGAATTTCCCGAAAAACATGAAATTTTAATCATCATTTCCTCCTCATGTAACCTAACTCTTTCATCTACCATAATTCATCTTGTCTCTTTAGTATATGAAATGTAAACACTGAAGACTATGTCCACCTATTAAGATGTTGTTCACTTCTCCTGTCCATGAGGGGACCCTGATCCTCTAAATCTATGAAATACATCCTTAGCTGTCTCTGCTAAATCGGATCAAGTATAACCCACTCATGCAATGATACCAACATTGTGATCTGTTAATATTTTCTAGCTATCATTATGATAAAACCCCTCGACTCATCTAATTCTCCAACATTAGAAGAAGAGATTTTTCTTTTTTCAATTTGTCAAGCATTTTCTGTGCCAAACAAAATAACTGCATGTCTAATTTCTACCATGAGTTATGTAGGAAGAAAGCGACACTGTACTCTCTGTTCTACTGAATCACAATGTTTGTACTCTAAGAGCTATCAACATTATTTTAATTATCCCACTGAAAAGTACTTGAACATTTTCTTACACTTAAAAAACACTTTGTGGGTATATTCAAAAATACTCTATTAGCCTGTGGTAAATATGACTGTTAAACCACAAGTTATATTTGCACCAAAATAATTACTTTTGAAACTGAAAAACGATACCTTATGCATCCAATATATGTTTTGGATTTCCCTGGCAAATGCTTTGTGGGAATGAAGAATATTTTCACCCTAAGGGATATTGAACTTCATATTATGACACAGCAGAACTGAGTAAGCAAGTTTTGAAGAAGGTAAACTAGATCTGTAACCATTCGAGTCCACTCTAGATCATAGAAGCTTCTCAGCATTACAGACATCAGTGCTGCCAGGCTGGTGATAATCCAACTTGGGCAATGGTGTTTGGACTACCTAAATCCCCCATGTGATTTCTTTGAAGTGTGCTTTCTGTCCTGTTCTCAAGTGCTGTGCTGTGCTGTGGTTTTATACTCCATAAACAGCTGCTTCTTTCACTGATGGAAAAAGTAAAAACTGAGTAAACAACCTATGCTGGTGTATCAAATATTATGGGATGCTTCCAAGGAAAAGAAAGTTCTCTTAGCATACTTTAATATTTAAATAATTTCAGTTTAAAACTCAAAGGAAGATTATATACTTACTCCAGATGTGAAAAAATCTTGAAATGTTTATGGAGCAATATCTCTGTTATTTTCATCAATCAGACTGTGTGTTCTCTCAACTATTGCATAGAGTCTCAAGATTAAAGATGAAATGAATGTCTTAAAAATATAATCAAGAAAACATCAAAATAAAAAAAAACTTAGCAAATGGTAGATAAGAGACAATATATAAAATGATGGACAATTATGCATAAGTATTGTGTTATCGATCAATAACAGGAGCTAATTTTTAACAACATAAATTTAAGTTAATCCAATATAGTAGCTTACAAAGTAAAAATGCAGTCAGATATTGAACACATCACTGACTTAGGAAAGCAATAGGGTTATTAATGGATATTCTGTCTCCCCATGTGATTCAAACCTTGCCCTCCAGCCCTCACAACATACGCCCACACACACACACACCCACACACACACTTTAACAACCATCAAGAAATGACTAGAATTGATGAGATTTAGTAGCACATTAGATCAGACTTGGAAAAGAAAATTGTAGAAATTCCATCATTATATAAAATTTTCCAAAATCATAGTAAATATAGAAGTTAGAAATAAATGGTTTTAAAACCAAAGCCAATTAAGCTCATATAAGTATTAAAAAGAAAAAAAAAAACTTATGACTAAATCTTTATAAAAATAAAACGATATCTTAACATATTCAGTGTACCAGCGCATTGAAGAATAAAAACAATGACCAATGATTCTTATCAATAAATTCTGAGGAAATAACTTTCCTTTCTCTATGTCTTCCACATTCCTTTTTTTCTCTGTGTTTTAATCTCCATCCTTCATGCTTGAAATTTTTTCAGATGTCTAGAGATTCATGGCTGTCCTCCCATGATTAAGGCAGCATTAAAAGAAAACTGTGGTGCAGAGCAGGGGTTTATTGATTTGTTGGCTTTACTACAGAGTGATCCTGCTGGGTCACACCAATAAGGGGGCCACTGAACAATAGTATCTTTAAATTGTTTCTTTTGGGTTAATTAAATTTCCTAGAGAAAAATCTATTAATTTCTTGCCTGAAACATATAAACTCAAGCAACAGCACTATGGAAGCCTAATGGTGAAAGAGGAATAGGTAATTTATTCTACAGTGTGTAGAATCTGCTTCCCAAACCCAAAACCAAACCCACTGCCATCGAGTCGATTCTGACTCATAGCAACCCTATAGGACAGAGTAGAACTGCCCCATTGAGTTTCCAAGGAGCGCCTGGTGGATTTGAACTGCCAGCCTCTTGGTTAGTAGCTGTAGCGTTTAACCACTAAGCCACCAGGGTTTCCAGAATCTGCTTAAGTTTCCTTTATTTTATGCCATCCTTGCCTGGTGTCACCATTTCAAAGCCATTTGGATATTCCTCTGAACAATAAACCTCTACTGCTAGCATGTGCATGTGTGTGTTTGTGTATGTATGTAATCCCATTGTCTGGCAACTTATCAAAAAAAGTTTCAACTGATATTCCTGTTTATAGACCCACTGTCACTCATTTTCAGAAGGACTTTGTACCGTTACTCCTGAGTGTTTGTGAGATATTACAGAACAAATATATTGGGCTTCTTGTATTGCTAGTTTTGTTTTGACTTTCTTTAATCTTCTAAATCAGTCACAACTTATTCTTTGGAATTTTAAATTCCAATATTTTGTTGCTATTTTCTCTTTTTCAATTCTTTTTCATTTTTTAGAGCTCCTTGTTTTCTTCTTTTGTTATTATTATTTTTTATCTGCATATTGTTATTTTAAGGAGCCCTGGTGGCACAATGGCGCTAACTGAAATGTCAGAATTCCAACCCACTAGGCACTCTGTGAGAGAGAAGATCTGGTGATCTGTTCCCCTAAAGACTAAAAAAAAAAAAAAAAAAAACCTGGAAAATCCTTTGAGGCAGTTCTACTCTGTCCCATAGGGTTGCTATGAGTTAGAATCAACCAGACGGCACAAAACAACAACATTGTTATTTTAGGGACATTTTCAAAGGCAATAGAAGTAAGCTTTTGCAATTTCAAGTTTATTGTGTTTTACATTTAACATTGCAATTCGTACATGACAATATCTTAAATTTGATGGTATTGGCCAAACCTTATGCTTTCTAAGCATCGGTTGCATTCAAGTAAAAAGTAATTACTGCCATTAAGAGTAGTAATACAGTGATGTCACTGAGAATGGACGTGTAGATCTCTCCAAGAATCCATCACTCCACTGAAGCAATGATTAAGTTGACAAAAACTGTCAGAATCAACTTTTTTGGAATTCAGGAATTTTTAAAAAAAACTTATAATGAGAGGAATGCTTAAAGAAGAAAAATGCTACTGAATTTTATTAACAGTATGTGGTGAGTTTTGCTAGAACATATCATCATGGAAACGGTGGCCGGCATTCCTGGTGTGGTTTCCTGGTGCCAGAGGAGTCAATATGAATCTTATTCTCAAAAAGTTGTGGTAGTGTGCTTTGATTTGTCTAGTGGCTCCTTAAGGAATCTGCCTGCAACTGTGCCTTTGGACTTTCTCATAACTTTCTCAGGATTGGAACTGCCTATTGAGTGGCATTTATTGAAAAAAGGCATATACTATTTGAAGCCACCTGGGGCAAGGGAAAACAGATTGGGCAAGCAACAGAGAGACCAAAAACCCTAGGAAGCAAGAAGCTGAAGAATGAGATAAATTGGGGAATAGGGGCTTTAAAGCTCCTACATATACTGGGGAATCCAGGGACCACACACATGCCCAGGGCTAAACGAAGGCTCAGAAAAGACTGAAGAAGGCCCTAAAATTCTTTCACCTCTAGTTGATATTTAGGATCTGAGTAGGCAGGAAGTGAAGTAAGGCAGAATTGTAAATGGTCTGGCTAAGCATTGAGGAGTGACTCAACTCTAGGCCAAAATGAAAAGCTCAGGAAAGCGTTTTGTTTTGTTTCTTTTGCCCATAGGTATCTTAAAATGAATATACTCAAAGCAGAGGATTATGCCCAACCAACCCTGAAATAGCTCACTCATTTATGCCAAGAAATTTGGAAAATAGCTACCTGACCAACCAACTGGAAGAGACCCATATTTGTACCTATTCCAAAGAAAGGTGATTCATCAGAATGTGGAAATTATCAAACAGTATCATTAATAACACAAAAAAGCAAAATTTTACTGAAGATCATTCAAAAGCAGTTGCAGCAGTACATCAACAAGGAACTGGCAGAAAATCAAGCCAAACCCAGAAGAGGACATGGAACAAGGGTTATCATTGCTGATGTCAGCTGGATCCTGGCTGAAAGCACGCAATACCAGAACAACGTTTACTTGGCTTTATTGACTATGCAAAGCCATTCAACTGTGTGGATCATAATAAATTATGTATAACATTATGAAGAATGGGAATTCCAGAAACTTAGTTGTGGAAGAACCTGTACATAGGCCAGAGGCAGTCATTTGAACAGACAGATACTGTGTAGTTTAAAGTCAGGAAAGGTGTGTGTCAGGGTTGTATCCTTTCACCATACTTATTCAATCTGCATACTGAACAAATAATCTGAGAAGCAGAACTATATGAATAAGGCATAAAGATTGGAGGATGACTCATTAACAACCTTTGATATGCAGATAACATTACCTTTCTTGCTGAAAATGAAGAGGACTTGAAGCACTTTCAGATGAAGATCAAAAACTACAGACTTCAGTATGGATTACAACTCAACATAAAGAACTTAAAAATCCTCACAACTGGACCAGTAAGTGACATCATGAGAAAAGATTGAAGTTGTCAAGGATTTCATTTTACTTGGATCCACAAGCTACACTCATGGAAGCAACAGTCAAGAAATCAAAGAACATATAGCACTGAAAAATCTGCAGCAAAAAAAAAAAAAAAAAGACCTCTTTAAATTGTTAAAAGGCGAAGATGTCTCTTTTAGGACTAGTGTGCACCTGACCCAAGCCTTGGTGTTTCAATAGCCTCATATGCATGTGAAAACTGAATGAATATGAAATAAGGCAGACAGAAGAATTGATACATTTAAATTATGGTGTTTGTGAAGAACATTAGATATACCATGGACTGCCAGAGAACAAACAATCTGTCTTGGAAGATGTACAGCCATAATGCTCCTTGGAAGTGAGGATACCAAGACATCATCTCATGCACTTTGGACATGTTATCAGGAGGGACCAGTCTCTGGAGGACATCCTGCTTAGTAAGGTAGAGGGCCAGCAAAAAAGAGGAAGACCCTCAACGAGAAGGATTGATACAGTGGCTGCAACAATGGGCTCAAACATGGCAACGATTGTGAGGATACTGAAGCACCAAGCAGTGTTTTGTTTTGTTGTACAAAGGGTCATTGTGAGTTGGAAAGACTTGACAGCACCTAATAACAACAACAAGAACAGTCTTTATGAAAGCCGACTGGCACATCTTCTCCTGTGGAGAGGCTGGTAGGTTCAAACTGCCAATCTTTTGGTTAACAGCCCAGTGCTTAGCCACTGCACCACCAGGGTGCCTTCACAAAATACCAAAGGCCTACAAATAGAACTTTGGTAGACTTAAATATGAATAATAAATACAGCGTCTCCAAACCGAGTTTTCTGTTCCCACCTTTCCTTTTAAAAACCTCTGAGAATGCTTTATGGAATATGTGTTTGAGATGGCGAAGTGATTGAACTGGGATAGGATTTCCTAAATGTGAACCACTGAAAATTATGTGATCTTTCCAAAAATTCAGCGAGCCCTGGTGGCACAGTGGTTAACGAGCTTGACTGCTAACCAAAATGTCAGTGGTTAGAACCCACCTTCCACTCCATGGGAGAAAGGTGTGACAATCTATTTCTGTAAAGATTTACAGCCTTAGAAACCCTATGGGGCAGCTCAATTCTGTGTTATAGGGCCACCACAGCAACAGGTTTGATTTTATGAAAATTCATGCATAGGATCAGGATTTGAGAATGTGCACAGCCTTTCCTCAATATGCTTATCTGTGTACCATGTAAATATATTTTCTGAAGAAATCATGAATCATATATATATATATACATATACACATATATATTTAAGATTACCCTAAGGCCACTGAGATGCTGCTTCTAATGTGGAATAATGGAAAGATAGTCCCCAAAGAAGCTATAGAAATTACTTTTCTCCAAAAATGGTATTTCTATATACAATTAAGACTTTGTTGCCATCAATAATTTGTACTAATCCTTGTGAACACATGACAGGTTTTCAGTGACTACACAACCCTAGGAGTAAATTCTCTTGTAGAGAATTACCAGTTGATTCCACTTTAAAGTGAAAATTGGTAAGACATCTTTGGGGAAAAGATATAAACTTATCCTAAAATTAGACTTAAAAATGTCCCTCTACGTTTAAATAGAATTGTAAATTGGTCAGTATTTGAAGATATTAAGAATCAAAGATACGCAATCAGTAAAATCAGTGATTAAAGAACCAGGAAAGCGGTTACATGTTATTATCTTTAATCTTTGTCTTTTTTATATAATAAATGATAAACAATTATTTAAGATTTTAATTCCAAGAGGAAATACATTTCTTGACATAATGCACGTGCACACTTCATATAGGTGTGTTTACCAACTTCTGTACTGATTTGGAAGTTATATTGCTTTGTTTATAAAAATGATTAGAATAAAATTAAATTTCAGCTCTGAGCTTAATTGCATTGTCTTTACTCAGGTGTCGATTCTCATGACTGCGTTACTAGGTTCAATATGTGAAGTGAGTAGTAAAGGAATAGCTTTCAAGCAAACAAAATATGTGGAAATTCAAAGCAGAAGCTAATGCAGCCTGGAGATAGGAAAGCACACATCAGAAATGTAGAAAACCCTTTCACGGCTCTGCTCCAGTGAAGCCTAAAATGCCAAAAAACACGAACTGAATTGTTTAAATATAAAATTTGATGGGTATTCTGAACTGTTGTAGTTTGTTAATTAAATAATCATTTTATTTTAAGAAAGTATGCTAATAAAAAAAATTGTTAAAACTTTTACAAAAATTTCACCCTGCTGACCACCACAGAATTAATTAACAGTCTCTGCTAGAAAAGTTTTTAAATTAACATGCACTTCCTTTGCAGTAGAATTTTCATTATTAGCTAGTTTAGGCAAGTTGTCTCATTTAACACTTTTAAAAAAAATAGTCAGCCTTTGGTGTCAAATGCCCTGCCCAGTCACGGGAGTCCATGATTCTAGGAGCTTTATCAAGTTAAATATTTAGCATACCATACATGCACTCTTGGATCAATTTTGTAGTACCTTTGAAAATTATTGACATTTGTAATGAATTAATAGACTGTTCTAGCAAGAGGCATTAACTGTCATCTTGAATCAAAAACTTAATCAAATACTTTATTTGCCTCAACTGAGAAAGAATGAGAAATATCAAAAGATAAATATGATTTTAGAGCCATTATTATTATTATTGGTAATTTTGGGCAACCCACACAGTTAACTTATAATATAAACAGTCCTTATATTTCACATTTCCATTCTCTTTAGCTATTCCTTTAGTGCTACCTGATAAACACTATACATCACATCACACCATTTTGCTACTTTAATTAAAGATGTTATGTCAATATTGGTTAATTTTTTTCAAAAAAATCAAAGCACATGTAGTTATTTTTACCTTCACTTCGTGCAAGCATCATCCAGTAGTAAACAGGAAAACTAAATGCATACATATGATGGAGAGTCAAAGAACAAAGTGTACTAATACACATACACAACAGAGTGTTTTGAGATTATTTTAATTAAACTTAATTGAGAAGTGGTGCAACTTGACAAGGAAAATCATTAAGAATATGTTGCTGATCTCAGAAGGAATGTTTGAACACATCATCACAAACCTAGTCCTTCATTAGGAAATGAAATTCAAAGTCCATGCCTTATTACAAAGGTCAGTAGCTGCACTTTTGTATGAATGATTATTTTAGCTAAAATTTAGTATGTGTTAGCCACTGGGCTAAGCACTCTACACGTATTGCCTCATTTAATGTTCAGAACAGTCTCCTAAGCTTGTTCTGTTACTATCCTCATTTTATATGTGAGAAAAATGAGACTGAGAGAAATTAAATAATTGTTCAAAGTCATGCAGTCATCAGAATATAAGATGGGAAACTGAAATTGAATGTCATTAAAAATTTGTCAAAAATGTGATGCCATTAAATTTCCATAAACCATAAAGAGGTCACTTGAATCCAATTAAGCTTTGCAGCTTTAAATAGCAAACAGAAGACATTGCAAAACTTATCTCAGTTAAAGGAAATGGACTAGGGTTCTTCTGTATATATCCTGGTTATTAAAGAAAATAAAAGACCCAGCATGTCCATTTCTGGCTGAGCAGAATCTTGCTGAAAGCGTATGTTCTCCAGGTCTTGTGTCCTAACACAAAATCTACTTCCAGTACACAATCATATACCATCTCAGACCTTTAACCTCACTAGTAAGCTTCATCTAGCTAAGATGATAGAACTATAATTAGCTGTAATAGTTGAGTTAGTAACCTTACAACCTTTAAAAGATAAAGATCTAAATATAAAGATGAAAAAGCTATTAAGTCCATAACACAAATATTTCTGAGTCAGATAATATGCACAGTGTGGCAAAATTGAAAATAATCTGACATAGATTAGACTTGTGTCTCTTATTTGAATTATGTAAATAAATTCATATTTGTTAGTTGATGTTGAAAGGGATAAGACAATGTGCTTAATTTTGCAGTTAGAATAATTTTGTATTATAATATTTATGATTTAATATCCTAAATTTAATGTATTGAATTTATAAGACTTGCCTAAGTATTCAAGAAAGGTTTCTTGTTAGAACCATAATCAAACCTGTTGGGCATTTGAAGTGCTTAAAAAGAAAATTTAATACATTAAATTTGTAAGTGCAGTTTTAAATATTCAAGACAATTTAATTATTGATGATTATAAATGGGACTATTTAATCTATTCCATTTTAATCAAACATTAATTAAGGATCATAGAAAAATGATTATTCTGATGTTTATATAAAAATTACTATATTTATAAAAGAAGATGATAGAGCAACCACCGAAAAATAAAAAAGACAAAGTGATACAGACAAAAACCAGAAACCAATAGGTAAGTTAAAATGGAACCTTAAAAATATTTACATAAACCAAAAGAATAAAGGGAAAGAAGGATAGAGAAACACAACAAAGGGAACAAATAAAAAAAAATGAAATTATACAAGATGACCCAAACATACCAGTAGTTAAATTAAATATTAATGGTCTAAACATCCAAATTCAAAGACAAAAATTTTCAGAAAAGATAAAAAGATCCAACTATCTACTGTCTACAGGAGGCTATATGAAATAAAATATGTGGATAAGGATGACAGTAAACTGATGGAAAAAGATATACCACCATGCAAACAGTAAGGGTAAGACTGGAGTGGAATTTCCATTTATGACCAAGATGCAGCAACAGAGACAGTATTTACCACTCCATCTTAACCAACTGCTGTGCAGTCAATTCTGACTCATCCACTTTAAATAACTATAAAACTAAACAAACCATAAAAAAAAAAAAACAGTTTTGGGACATTGGACTACATATAACACAGTACAGTGATGACTGAGAGAAGGAAAATAAATCAGGTCACTACAATTTCCCCAGACTAACACTTGAATAGAATTTCTAGAGTGTAAAAAAAAAAAAAAAATTTTTTTTTTTTAATCATAGGAAGGGGAAACTCAAATGAAGCACAGCAATCTCCCTGAATTGTGGAGAAAGGATTTTCAGAGTGCTAGAGGAGAGAGGTCTACAGAGAGACAGCTCTGGTGACCTGAAGAGGGTCACCCTCAAGTTCTCAGCTGAGTTCCGATCAACACACCTGTGAGAATACTATCTTAGGCTATGGAAAGAATAACCCAAAAGGAGAGGGCAGAAATAGTACCAGAGTTCACAGTGTTAAATGCTGCAACATGAATGAATCTTAACCATGCTGAGTGAAAGAAGCCACACACACACAAAGTGCATAGTATATGACTCTGTTTATTTAAAACTCCAGAAAAATGCAAGCTAATCTATTGTGAAAGAAAGAAGACCAGTGGTTTCCTGTGGGGAGGAGGGGAAGTACGGGATGATAGAAAGAGATTACAAAACGACACAAGAAAAATTTTGAGAATGAGATATATACTCACTAACATGAGTGTGGTGGTGGTTTCATGAGTGTATGCACATGATAAAACTCATCAAATTGTACATTTTAAATAGGTGCATTTCATTTATTTTCCAGAAGGAAGAGATACAACACAGAGATGGATTCTCTATTCTAGCAAGAGGAATTTTAACTCAATTTTTTTTTATGTTTTCTTAAAAAAAAATCTAGATTTTTGAATCTAGAGTTAATAGGAAAAAATTAAAAATAACAAATAATATATATGTTATTATAACCAAACCAAAAAACCTGCTCAGTCAAGTCGATTTCAACTCATAGCGACCCTATAGCAATCCTATAAACTAGGGTTATATAGGTTTTCTGTAAATTTATTTTTCTTATCAATTTATATGATGGCTTTTAGAATTATGAATACTAATTCCTTTTCTATAAGTGTGTCCATTGCCATCCAGTCAATTTCAACTCACAGAGACTCTATAGGATAGATTAGAGCTGCTCTAGAGGATTTCCAAGGATTCAGAAGAGGACATAGAAGGAAGGCTATCATTGCTGGTGTCAGATAGATCTTGGCTAAAAGGAGAGAATACCAGAAAGATGTCTATCTGTGTTTTATTGACTATGCAAAGGTATTCGACTGTGTAGATGTTAATAATAAATTATGGAAATATTGGAAAGAATGACAATTCCAGAATACTTAATTGTGCTCATGATGAACCTGTATACAGATCAAGAGGCAGTCATACCAACAGAACAAGGGGATACTGCATGGTTTAAAATCAGGAAAGGTGTGTGTCACAGTTGTATCATTTCACCGTACTTATTCTATCTCCATACTGAGCAAGTAATCCAAGAAGCTGGACTGTATGAAGGAGAACACGGCATCAGGATTGGAGGAAGAATTGCAGAGGACACAACCTTCCTTGCTGAAAGTGAAGAGGGCTTGAAGAACTTGCTGGTGAAGATCAAAGACTGTAGCTTTCAGTATGGATTACACCTCAACATAAAGAAAACAAAAAATCCTCACAACTGAACCAATAAGCAACATCGTGATAAATAGAGAAAAGATTGAAGTTGTCAAGGATTTCATTTTACTTGGATCCACAATCAACACCCATGGAAACAGCAGTCAAAGAATCAAATGACATATTGCATTGGACAAATCTGCTGCAAAAGACCTCTTTCAAGTTTTGAAAAGCAAAGATGTCACTTTGAGGAGTAAGGTGTGCCCAACCTAAGCCATGATGTTTTCATTTGCCTCATCTGCATGCAAAAGCTGGACAATGAATAATGAACATCAAAGAAGAGCTGATCCCTTTGAATTGTGGTATTGACAAAGAATACTGAATATACCATGGATTACCAGAAGAACAAGCCTGTCTTGGAAAAAGTACAAAGAGAGTGCTTCTTGGAAGCAAGGATGGAGAAACTTGGTCTCACATACTTCGGACATGTTGCCAAGAGGAACCAGTCCCTGGAGAAGAACAACACGGTTGGTAAGGTAGAAGGTCAGCAAAAAAGAGAAAGACTTCCAATGAGATGGATTGACACGGTGGCTGCAAAAATGGGCTTAAACATTGCAACAATTGTGAGGATGGTGCAGGATTGGACAGTATTTCATTCTTTTGTTCACAGTATCGTTATGAGTCAGAACCTACTGGAAGGCACCTAACAACAACAGTCTTTATGAAAGCAGGTTGTCAAGTTTTTCCCCTGCAGAGTAGCTGGTGAGCAGTTGGTGGGTTCAAACTGCCAATCTTTAGGTTAGCAACCAAGTGCTTAACCACTGTGTCACCAGGGCTCCTTTAATATGAATGTATTATGTGCACATATACATTCGTGTGTACATATACATATACGCCCACACACGCACATATACGTATTTTTTCCCCATTCTATAACTCTTTTATGATCGATGGGATAGACGGTTGCCCACTAATATTTTATGCCTCTCAAGTTCCTTTGTAAGCTGTTTTCACACTGACCTTGAGGTACAGAAGATAATAATCAAAAATTCAGAAGTAGGACACATGAATTTATTTTTATGTAGTATGAAATAACCAAACCCATTGCCACTGAGTCAATTTTGACTCATAATGACCCTGTAGGACAGAGTAGAACTGCCCCATAGGGCTCCCAAGGAGTGGGTAGTGAAATAAAACTGCTAAAATATTTTAGCAGCCAGGCTAAAATATTTTCCTATATTTCTAGTAATAATACAATAAATTCTCATCTATAAAAATTGGGTCTATTTCTGTACTCTTCACTCTGTTCAACCAGATTAGTCTATGTTACATCTGTTTTAATTAATATATTTTGTATAAAATTTCATAGTAATTAACATTAGTTCTTAGTCATTGTTTTTTTATTTCAAAATTTTTCCTGATGATTTATTTTCTCATATAAATTTTGTTATATAATTTTCCAATTAAGAAAACCACACCTCTTAGAATTTCATTAACTTTATTGATAATTTTATATTAACTATAAATTATTTAAGATAATATTAACTTTATACTAATTAATGAAGGATTGATACACTTAACATGTTTTGTTTTCCTAGACTGGAGCATCAGTTATTGAGGTTTTTCTTTCTGCATTCAATGAACTAAAGTCAGCCTCCTCATACTGTAGTCACCTCACATACTACACGTAGTATGAGCAAGTGTGCTCACATATCATATTTTAAACTTGCAAAGAATGGTTTTTGGCAATTGACCAAAATTAAATCTTCACTTGACCAGAAAAAAAAAAAGACAAGATTTCTTTGGAGAATAAAGATATAAGTCTTCTCTGCAAAAACCAATGTCAAAAGGGAGCTCCAAAATGAGATTTTAAAAATAACAGTACTACTAGAATTATCTGTGTTAAATTCTCCATAGGCAATTAGGTTGTAAAGGAAAGCTCTTTCATGTTGCCATGTATATACTGACATGTTTGTGGGGAAAACAAAATTAGTCCCTTCACTTAATTGCTGCACTTCATATATCTTTGTATCTCCCACAGCACCTAGCATAGTAGTGTAATGACATTGTAAAGCTGAAGACTGTTTCTCTAAACATAAAACACACAGAAACGCACCTGATTTTTTTTTTTTCAAAATATGTGATCCTCTGCCATGTAGATTGATAAGGTAAATACAATCTTCTCTCTGAAAGCTATCTCCTGGGAAAATGGGTTAACTACTAGCCAACAGTTGCATTAACAAAATGCGTAACTCTGAAGAGTCCCATTGCAGCAAATGTCCTCTAAGTGCTGAGAAAAGTAATTGCTGAGTAACTGAGGCGACTTTCTCCTGCCTGGATACATGGTATGAGGTGAAATTAGAAAAGTACTTTGCAATCTGAACACAAAGTTATGAAGTTTGATCCTGTTTCTTATTTTCCCCAGTAACTCCAATAATGTGTTTTCATCTCTAGTAGAGAGGAGGCTAAATTTTTTTTAGTCTGACCTACGATATCTAGCCGTTTTGTACAGTGTCATTTCTCTGTCATTCAACACACGAAAGCAGATGTCCCTTTGCTCCTATTTCCCACCTTCTGGTGTTCCCCATCCCACAAATTTTTCAATGATTCCTTGACCCAAGGCAATTTCATTCAATCAGCCTTTCCTTTTATGCACATTCAAGGACTACAATAAGACAGGGAGCAGTGTGGTGGAACAGAAAGTAGGACATGATATTCTGAGATGTGAAGACCACAATAAGTTGAGACAGACATATGTAGCATTTAGGGAAGCATTTACTGCTTCTGAGGATAGGAGGATGACAGATGCCATGCATTATCTAGGAAAGCTTTTCTCCTTATCCCAGTGCCTTATAGTGGGGGAAAAAGCAGGTGGGAACAGAAGCATTAAAGATTTGGGCCATTATCCATCCCAATCCATTATCTTTCTTCCATAATAATAAGGTTTTAGCTCAGCACATAGTTATCTAGCTAAAGATGACATTATTCAGCTTCTCTTGCAGCTCACTGTGGTGATGTGATTAAGTTCTCAACAATGAAAAGAGCTTAAAAGAAAAGCTCCTGAATGGCCCTACCAGGCAGGGCCCCCACTCAGCCTGAATAACCATCAGACTCTTGTGTGAAAAGAACAAAATTTCTACCTTATTCAAGTCACTGTATTCTGGGGTTTGAATTTTAATATCTTAGCCTTAACTCTAAGTGATATCCAGTTTAAAACCTGATAAAAATCATCCCATTAACACTCAAACATACAGTAAGGGTGAGCAAGAGTGTTCAGACATTACCCAGACAAAGGAGGTCTTGTCTCTCTTCATTCAAAACTATGTAAAGAGGAAAGAAGAGAGACATTAAAAAAAAAAAATCCTGCAACTCTATGTGTAATTTTTTAAAATATTTAATATTGAAAACTAAAGAAAGTTTTGGGGATCATCTGCATTATGTATTAGAAAAGTATTCTGCAGAAAAGTATTATTTTAAAAAGGTATATATTAAGAAGCCAGATATGAAATAGTAACAGCTGGCATATAAATTGAAATGAAACTGGCTGCAATAAGCTGAGATATCAAGGAAACTAAAATTTTAAATTAGATATGAATCTGTTCATTGGAAGTTGTTTTTTCTTTTAATTGTACTTTAGATGAAGTTTTACAGAACAAACTAGCTTCTCATTAAACAGTACACGTATTGTTTTATGACATTGGTTGCCAACTCCACGACATGTCAACACTCTCCCTTCTTGACCTTGAGTTCCCTTTTACCAGCTTTCCTGTTCCCTCCCGCCTCCCCATCCTTGCCCCTGGGCTGATGTGTCCCATTACTTTCATGTTGTTTTATGGGCATGTCTAATCTTTGGCTGCAAGGTGAACCTCAGGAGTGACATTATTACTGAGATAAAAGGGTGTCCAAGGACCATACTCTTGGGGTTTCTCCACTCTCTGTCAGGCCAGTAAGTCTGGTCTCTTTTTGTGAGTTAGAATTTTGTTGTACATTTTTCTCCAGCTCTATCCGGGACCCTCTACTGTGAGCAGTCAGTGGTGGTAGCTGGGTATCATCTAGTTGTATTGGACTTAGATTGGTAGATGTGGTACTTCGGACTAATCTCCCTTGTGTCTTTAGTATTCTTCATTCTTCCTTGCTCCCAAACGGGTGAGACCGGTGGAGTATCTTAGATGGCTGCTCACAGGATTTTAAGACCCCAGACGCTAGTCTCCAAAGTAGAAAATAGAATATTTTCTTTATAAACTATGTTATGCCAACTGAGCTAGATGGTCCCCAGATCCCCCATTCCAGTAATTTGATTCCTCAGGGAGTTTGGATGTGTCTATAGAACTTCCATGACCTTGCCTTGGACAAGTTGTGCTGGCTTCTCCAGTATTGTGTACTGTCTTACACTTCATCAAAGTTACCACTTATCTATTGTCTATTTAATGCTTCCTTTCCATCCCCACATCTTCCCTCCCTCTTAGCCATCAAAGATTGTATGTAAACCTTTTTATGAGTTTTTATAGTAGTGGTCTCATACAGTATTTGTGATTGACTTATTTCTTTCAACATCACGCCCTCCAGATTCATCCATATTGTGAGATGCTTCTCAGGTTCATCATTGTTCTTTATCATTGTGTAGTACTCCACTGTGTGTGTGTACCATAGTTTATCCATTCATCTGTTGATGGGCATCTAGGTTGTTTCCATCTTTTTCCTATTGTGAACAATTCTACAATGAACATGAATGAGCACATGTCTATTTGTGTGATGACTCTTATTTCCCTGGATATATTCCTAGGAGTGGGATTGCTAGATTGTACTGTATTTCTATTTCTAGTGTTTTATCATTTTCCAAAGTGGTTGTACCATTTTGCGTTCCCACCAGCAGTGCATAACAGTTCCAATCTCCCTGAAGGCTCTCCAACATTTATTTTCTGTTTTTTTTGATTCATGCCAGTAATACCAGGGTGAGATGATATCTCATTGTGGTTTTGATTTGCATTTCTCTAATGGCTATTGATCACTAGCGTTTTCTCATATATCTGTTAACCACTTGAGTGTCTTCTTTGGTGAAGTGTCTGTTCTTTTCCTTTGCCCATTTTTTAATTGGATTTTTTGTCTTTTTGTTGTAGAAGTGTTGGATTTTCCTGTAGATTTTAGAGATTAGACCTTAGTCAGATTTACCATAGCCAAAATTTTTTTCCCAGTCTGTAGGTTCTCATTTTACTCTTTTGGTGAAGTTTTTTGATGAACATAAATGTTTAATATTTAGAAGATCCCGGTTATCTAACTTATCTTCTGGAGTTTGAGTGTTGTTGCTTATGGTTTGTACACTGTTAATGCCATGTATTAGGGCCTCTAGCGTTGATCCCATTTTTTCTACTATGATCTTTATAGTTTCGGTCTTATACTTAGGTCTTTGAACCATTTTGAGTTAGTTTTTGTGTATGGTTTGAGGTATGGGTCCAGTTTTGTTTTTTGAAGGTGGACATCCAGTTTTCCCAGCACCATTTGTTAAAAAGACTGTCTTGTCCTCATCTGATGGACTTCAGGCCCTTGTGGAAGATCTGGTGACCTTAGATGAATGGATTTACATCTGGATTCTCAATTCTGTTCCATTGGTCAATGTACCTGTCACTGTACAAGTACCAGGCTGTTTTGACTGACTAAAAATATATAGTAGGTTCTGAGGTCAGGTAGTGTGAGTCCTACTTTTATTCTTCTCCTTCAATAGTGCTTTACTTATCCAGGGCCTCTTTCCTTTCCGTATAAAGTAAATGATTAGTTTTTCCATGTCTTGTTGGTATTTGGATTGAGATTGCATTGTGTTTGTAGATTGCTTTGGGTAGAATTGTCATTTTCACAATGTTGAATCTACCTATCCATGAGCATCGTATGTTTTTCCATTTATGTAGGTCTCTTTTGGTTTCTTGCAGTAGTTTTCTTTATGTAGATATTTTATATCCCTGGTTAGATTTATTCCTAAGTATTTTAACTTTTTAGGGGCTATTATAAATGGTATTGTTTTCTTGATTTTCTTTTCATCATTCTGTTTATTGGTGTATAGGAATCCAACTGATTTTTAATGTTTATCTTGTATCACGGTATACTGCTGAATCTTTCTATTAATTCCAGTAGTGTTCTCATGGATTCTTTTGGGTTTCCTATGCATAATATCATATGATCTGCAAATAGGGACAGTTTAACTTCTTCCTTACCAATTTAGATGTCCTTTATTTCTTTTTTTTTTTTTTTTTTTTTTGCTTATTGCTCTAGCTGGGACTTCCAGCACAATGTTAATTAGGAGTGTTGATAAAGGGCACCCTTGTCTGGTTTCTGTACTCAAGAGGAATATTTTCAGCCTCTCTCCATTAAGAATGATGCTGGCTGCTTGTTTTGTTTTGCATAGATGCCCTTTATTATGTCGAGAAGTTTCCCTTCTATACCTATTTGATTGAGAGTTTTTAATCAGGAATAGGTGTTGAACTTTGTTGAATGTCTTTCCTGCATTGATTGAGATGATCATGTGATTCTTTTATTTATGAGGTGGATTATGTTGATTGATTTCTAATGTTGAACCATCCTTGCATGCATGGTATGAATCCTACTTGGTCATGGTGTATTTTTTTTTTTTTGATATGATGCTGAATTCTACTGGCTAGAATTTTGTTGAGAATTTTTGCATCTATACTTATGAGATGTATTGGTCTGTAATTTTCTTTTTTTGTGTGGTGTCTTTGCCTGGTTTTAGTATCACAGTTATGCTGGCTTCACAGAATGAATTCAGAAGTATCCCTTCCTTTTCTATGTTCTGAAATAGTTTGAGTAGTACTGGTGTAAGCTCTTCTCTGAATGTTTGGTAGAATTCTCCACTGAAGCCATCTGGGCCGGGTTTTTTTTTGTGGGGGGGGGGAGGAATTTTTTTTAAATTACCTTTTCAATCTCTTCTTATGGGTCTTTCAGACTTCCAACATAATTTTGTGTTAGTTTGGGTAGGTAGTGTGTTTCTAGAGATTTGTCCATTTCCTCTAGGTTTTCAAATTTGTTGGAGTATAGTTTTTCGTAATACTATGGCATAATCCTACTTACTTCACTTGGGTCTGTTGTAATGTCCCCCATTTCATTCCTTATTTGGGTTATTTGCATTCTCTTCTGTTTTTCTTCTGTCAATTTGGCCAGTCGTTTGTTGATTTTGTTGATTTGTTCGAAGGACCAACTTTTGGTTTTGTTGATTCTTTCTGTTTTTCTATTTTCTATTTCATTTATTTTTGCTCTAGTCTTTATTATTTCCTTTCTTCTGGTGGTTGTGAGCTACTTTTGCTGTTCTCTTTCTATTTGTTGAAGCTGCGTAGCTAATTTTTGATTTTGTCTCTTATCTGATGTGTGCCTCTATTGCTATGAATTGACCTCTGAGCACTGCCTTTGCTGTGTCCCGAAGGTTTTGGTATTATGTGTTTTCATTCTTGTTTGATTCTAGGAATTTTTTTATTCCATCTTTGATTTCTTCTATTACCCAGTTGTTTTTAAACAGTGTGTTTTTCAGTTTCCATGTAATTGATTTTTTCCCCCTTACTCTTCCTGTTGTTAATTTCTCCTTTCATGGCATTGTGATCAAAGAAGGTACTACATATTATTTCAGTGTTTCAGATTTTTTGAGGGGTGTTTTGTGGTCTAAGATGTAGTCTGTTCTGGAGAGTGTTCCATGTACGTTGGAAAAAAATGTGTACTGTGCACCTGTTGGTTGTAGTGTTCTATACATGTCTTGGTTTTTTATACATGTCTATGAGTTCAAGTTGGCCATTAGATCTTCTGTATCTTTGTTGTTTCTTTCAAGATGTTCTGTCCTATACTGAAAGTAGTGTGTTGAAGTCTCCTATTATTGAGGAACTGTCAATTTCTCTTTTCAGTGCTGCTAGCGTTTGTTTTATGTATTTTGGAGCCCTGTCATTGGATGCATAGATATTTATTACGCTTATGTCTTCGAGATAAATCATCCCTTTAATCATTATTTAGTATCCTTCTTTAATCTTTTGCAATGAATTTTGTTTTAAAGTCTATTTTATCTGAGATTAGGGTTGCCATTCCTGATCTTTTTTGGTAGTTGTTTAATTGATATTTTTTTTTTACATCCTTTGATCTTTCATAAATTTATATTTTTGTTTCTAAGGTGGGTTTCTTGTAGGGAGCATACTGATGGATTTTTTTTAATCCATTCTGTCACTCTGTGTCTCTTTATGGATGTGTTTACGCCATTTACATTCAGTGTATTTATTGATAGGTGTGAGTTTATTGTTTTCAATTTGTTTTTTTTTTTTGGTGCTGACATTTTCTTTGTTCCTCTTACTCTCCTGTGCTGAACTCTTTGTGTTTTTTTTTTCATTTCTTTTGTTTTTACTGAGGCTTTATGTTTTTTTCCCTCATTTTGATGAGTAGGTTTTTTAATGTTCTTTGTGGTTACCTTGAAATTAACACTTATTTTCCCAGGTTGGAACCAGTCCATTATTACTTAGTATCATCTTCCCTTACTCTCCATTAGAAAGTTCTAAACCTATGCTGTTTATTCTCTTTTTTATTGTTATGATGTTTTCATTTACAGATTAACCTCTCTGATTCCCTGCTGTAAATCTTTTGGTTTTGAATAGTCTTTGAGAGTTCATTTCCTAAGTTGATGTCTGGTTGGTTTGATCTTGCATCTAGATTCAGGCTATGATCTAACGTTTTTGTTCTCAAACTGAAGGACTCCCTTTAATAATTCTTGTAAGTTTTGTCTGGTTTCTACGTGTTCCATTAATTTTTGTTTATCTGGAAACCTCCTAATTGCACCATCATATTTTAACAAGAATTTTGGGGTACATATTATTCATCACTGGCAATTTTTTTTTAATTTCTAGGTTTTATATATGTAACCCCATTGCCTTTTTCCCTGCATGGTTTCTGCTGAGTAATCAGAGCTTAGTCTTATTGTTTCCCCTCTGTATGTGACTTTTCATTTTTCTCAAGCTGCTCTCAGTATTCTTTCTTTGTCTTTGGTTTTAACAAGTGTGATTATGATATGCCTTGGTGATTTTCTTTTGGGATCTATCCTATATGGAGTTTGTTGAGCCTCTTGGATGGTCAGCTTTTCATCTTTCATGATATTAGGGAAGTTTGCTGTCAGCAATTCTTCAATGATCTGCTCTGTGTTTTCTATTTTCTCCCCCTGTTTTGGAATTCTGATCATGCACGAATTTTTGCTTTTGATTGTGTCGCACATAATTCTCAGAGTTTCTTTATTTTTCTTCATTATTTTTTTCTGATTATTCCTCCAACAATGTGGTATCCAATTATTTGTCTTTAATTTCACTGATTTTGTCTTCCATTGTTTCAAGCCTGCTCTCAGCCCTGCTACGAGGCTGTCCATTTCTGAAATCTTGTTTATCTTTTGGATTTCTAATTGCTGTTTTTGTATGATTTCTAGTTGTGAATTTATTTTGACATTCCTGTATTATTTTCCTGAATTCTTCCATTTTTGTCTGTATTTTCCCAAATTTATCTGCCTTTTCCATGAATTTGTCTACTTTTTCCTCATTTCTTTTTTTTTTTTTTTTCCTATTTCTGTCTGCTTTTTGCTTCAATTCTTGGATTGCTCTCAATATTAGAGATTTGTATTCCCTATCGTGCAGTTCCAGTGCCTTTTCTTCTACCGGAAAGTCATGTGGTGTTTTATTTTGGATGCCTAAGGGACCCGTGCTGTCCTTTTTTTTTTTTTTTAATATCTTTTGGTATTGTCTGTTGTCTTCGGGACATTCAGTAGTTATTTTCTACTTTCATTAATTATAGACTTGTTTGTTTCATCCTGTTTTTTCACTTTACTTGGTTATGTCTGAACAGGTGGGCTGTGCACTCTTTGTTGTTTGTTCATCTGTGGGCATTATTTTCTCACCTCCTTGTTCAATGGGCTGGGCCAATCTCTGAGCCATGGCACAGCAGGGCATTTCCAGCTGAAGGAGAGGGGTTGGGATGGGTTGTTTTTGGCATGTACTGTGGTTGACAAGGTGGGTTGCAGGCCTGTGCAGCGTAGATTCTGGTAGGCCATGCCTGTGCTGCTCGGGGGTAAGATGTCCAGCATGCTGTGCAGAAGGCAGGAGGGAGGTGGAGCAGGGAGATTGTGATGTGAGAAGCTAGTTTGGGTACAGGAAAAAAGCAACAGAGGTGGAGAAACAGGAGCCCCCCAAAAAGAGCTGCCATAGCTTGCCATTGGAGTGGAGAGACAAAAAGCCAGAAATGAAGAAAAAAAAAGGAAAATAAAAAAACTAAAGAAAAAATGTTTAAATGTCCCAGAGATCTCATCTGCATGATTGCACAGACTGGGGAGGTGGAACCCAAGCTATGCAGTAAAGCCCTGATAGAAAGGGTGGAGATGGCACACAGCACCAGGTATTCAGGAGACAGGTAAAGAAAGTAAGCAGAAAGAGACGAGAAACCAAGAAATGAAGAAAAATAAAAAGGAGAAAAGAAAGGAAAGAGAAACAAAAAAGAAAAAAAAGCCCCCAGAGATCCCACCAGCATACTGGTGCAGATCCAGGAGGCAGTTCCCCAGCCAAGCAGCAATTCACAGTCTGTCAACAAGAAGCAAAGATGGCACATGGAGTCAGGCATTAGAGAAAAAGGAGTGGAAGGAGGTGAGAGGCAGGGAAGAAACCAAAAGAAACCAAAAAAAGCAACAGCAGCAACAAAGAAATGGCACTAAAACAGCCAGCCAGTGAGGACTGGTTGAAGTGGGTGAGGCATGAAGCTGGCACCTCCTAGGCCGAGATTGCTTGGACACTGGGAAGCAGCACACTGGCCCACAGGGAAGTGGCAAAGCCTGAGCAGGGAGAAGAAGGGTGGGAGATAGGAAAGTGTGTAATGCTGGTTACAGGTTCTCTGTCTTCTTCTGGGAGATCCATGAAAATGCTTCCCCATACTTCTTGTCTGCCAGACTCTGACAGGAGTCCAAGACGGCCAATCCATCTGCATCAGGTGATAGGGGACCTCCACTTGTATCTTTCCTCACTCTCTGTTCTGTGTCAGTTTCTTATTCCATTCAGTACTTGGCTGAGTTCTTTATCTCTTCATTTGACACGTATGGTTCCAGGATTGATGTTTGTCTCTGTTTTACTTATTTTTTCATGTCTTTGCTGTGGAGGAACGGTGTGGTGCTTCTGTCTATAGTGCTATGTTTGCCTAATTATCTGTCCCTGGAAGTTTTAAGAATTACATTCTCACTACAGAAAACAAATTCGGTCACATAGAATAAAATAAGACAATGAGACGAAAATGATGAAGCAAAATCACCATTTTATGACAAAGAAGTTAGAAAAGCCAACAAAAAAAAATCGTAGGTGTATAAGAAGAAATCTCACTGAGTGGAAAGGAAAGCATATGTTGGTAATTTTTTTTTGAGTTACATGCTTAAAGAATAGGTTTTCAGAAATGTCCAGGGAGAGAAAATATTGAGCTATTTTCAAAGAAAGGGTAATCAGGCTGGCATTAAGCACCTAAGAAGCACTACAGTCAAGAAAACAATCCAATGATGCTTCACAGAGAGAACCCAACAAAAAGACCAGTGCCGTCGAGTCGATCCCAACTCATACAAAGAGAAGACTATGGCAAAAAAAAAAAAAAAGAAAAAGTTAATTTGTATATTTATATATATATACACACAAGTGTATGTGCATATGTATTTAATATATATCAAGATATCATTTGTGAAGGCACTGGAGTTATATTTGCTGATATGCAAAGGCGGAGAAAATATGCTGCACATGAACTCTTAAAAAATTACTTGAAAACATGCTGTTGTCAGTGTGGAAATTAATTAAATGATAGATTTAAAATATGGGAATCGAGACTAGAAAAAGCATTTATATCAGTTATATAATTTTAAGATGTGAAAAAATAAAAAGAATGAGATGAGGATGTGTATTTTTTTTATAATTTTTATTGCGCTTCAAGTGAAAGTTTACAAATCAACTCATTCTCTCTCACAAAAACCCATATACACCTTGCTACACACTCCCAATTACTCTCCCCCTAATGAGACAGCCTGCTTTCTCCCTCCACTCTCTATTTTTGTGTCCGTTTCACCAGCTTCTCACTCCCTCACACCCTCTCATCTCCCCACCAGGCAGGAGATGCCAACATTGTTTCAAGTGTCCACCTGATCCGAGACCTCACCAGCATCCCTCTCCAACACATTGTCCAGTCCAATCCATGTCTGAAAAGTTGGTTTTCGGAATGGTTTCTGTCCTGGGCCAACAGAAGGTCTAGGGGCCTTGACCACCGGTGTCCTTCTAGTCTCAGACCATTAAGTATGGCCTTATGAGAATTTGGGGTTTGCATCCCTATGCTGTCCTGCGCCCTCAGGGGTTCTCTCTTGTGTTCCTTGTCAGAGCAGTCATCGGTTGTAGCTGGGCACCATCTAGTTCTTCTGGTCTCAAGATGATGTAGTCTCTGGTTCATGTGGCCCTTTCTGTCTCTTGGGCTTGTAATCGCCTTGTGTCCTTGGTGTTCTTCATTCTCCTTTGATCCAAGTGGGTTGAGACCAATTGATGCATCTTAGATGGCTGCTTGCTAGCATTTAAGACCCCAGACTCCACTCTTCAATGTGGGATGCAGAATGTTTTCTTAATAGATTTTATTATGCCAATTGACTTAGATGTCCCCTGAAACCATGGTTCCCAGACCCCTGCCCCTGCTACGCTGGCCTTCAAAGCATTCAGTTTATTCAGGAAACTTCTTTGCTTTTGGTTCAGTCCAATTGTGCTGACCTCTCCTGTATTGTGTGCTGTCTTTCCCTTCACCTAAAGTAGTTCCTATCTACTACCTAATTAGTGAATGCACCTCTCCCACCCTCCCTCCCTCCCCCCTCCCTCCCCCCCCTCGTAACCACAAAAGAATGTTTTCTTCTCAGTTTAAACTGTTTCTCAAGTTCTTATAATAGCGGTCTTATACAATATTTGTCCTTTTGCCACTGACTAATAATTTCATTCAGCATAATGCCTTCCAGGTTCCTCCATGTTATGAAATGTTTCACAGATTCCTCACTGTTCTTTATCCATGCGTAGTATTCCATTGTATGAATATACCATAATTTATTTATTCATTCATCTGTTGATGGGCACCTTGGTTGCTTTCACCTTTTTGCTATTGTAAACAGTGTTGCAATGTACATGGGCATGTATATATCTGTTCATGTAAAGACTCTTATTTCTCTAGGATATATTCCAAGGAGTGGGGTTGCTGGATCGTATGGTAGTTCTATTTCTAGCCTTTTAAGGAAGCTCCAAATCGATTTCCAAAGTGGTTGTACCATTTGACATTCCCACCAGCAGTATATAAGTGTTCCAATCTCTCCATAGCCTCTGCAACGTTTATTATTTTGTGTTTTTTGGATTAATGCCAGCCTTGATGGAGTGAGATGAAATCTCATTGTAGTTTTGATCTGGATTTCTCTAATGGCTAATGATTGTGAACATTTCCTCATGTATCTGTTGCTACTTGAATATCTTCTTTAGTGAAGTGTCTATTCATGTCTTTTGCTCATTTTTCAATTGGGTTATTTTTAGTTGAGTTTTTGCAGTATCATGTAGATTTTAGAGATCAGGTGCTGATCAGAAATGCCATAGCTAAAAACTTTTTCCCAGTCTGTAGGTAGTCTTTTTACTCTTTTGATGAAGTCTTTGGATGAGCATAGGTGTTTAATTTTTAGGAAATCCCAGTTATCTAGTTTTTCTTCTGCATTCTTAATAATTTTTTGTATACTGTTTATGTCATGCATTAGGGCTCCTAATGGTGCCCCTATTTGTCTTCCAGGATCTTTATCATTTTAGATTCTATATTTAGGCCTTTGATCCATTTTGAGTTAGTTTTTGTGCATGGAGTGAGGTATGGGTCTTGTTTCATTTTTTTTTTTTTTTGCCAATGGATATCTAGTTATGCCAGCACCATTTGTTTAAAAGACTGTCTTTTCCCCACTTAACTGTTTTGGGGCCTTTCTCAGAGGATGTGTATTTTTTTTTTTTTTATAATAACTTTTATTAAGCTTCAAGTGAACGTTTACAAATCCAATCAGTCTGTCACATATAAGTTTACATACATCTCACTCCCTACTCCCACTTACTCTCCCCGTCTTGAGTCAGCCCTTTCAGTCTCTCCTTTCTTGACAATTTTGCCGGCTTCCCTCTCTCTCTATCCTCCCATCCCCCCTCCAGACAAGAGTTGCCAACACAATCTCAAGTGTCCACCTGATATAATTAGCTCACTCTTCATCAGCGTCTCTCTCCCACCCGCTGACCAGTCCCTTTCATTTCTGATGAGTTGTCTTGGGGGATGGTTCCTGTCCTGTGTCAACTGAAGGTCTGGGGAGCATGGCCGCCGGGATTCCTCCAGTCTCAGTCAGACCATTAAGTTTGGTCTTCTTATGAGAATTTGGGGTCTGCATCCCACTGATCTCCTGCTCCCTCAGGGGTCCTCTGCTGAGCTCCCTGTCAGGGCAGTCATCAATTGTGGCCGGGCACCAACTAGTTCTTCTGGTCTCAGGATGATGTAGGTCTCTGGTTCATGTGGCCCTTTCTGTCTCTTGGGCTCTTAGTTGTCATGTGGGCTTGGTGTTCTTCATTTTCCTTTGCTCCAGGTGGGTTGAGACGAATTGCTGCACCTTAGATGGCTGCTTGTTAGCATTTAAGACCCCAGACGCCACATTTCAAAGTGGGATGCAGAATGATTTCATAATAGAATTATTTTGCCAATTGACTTAGAAGTCCCCGCAAACCATGCTCCCCAGACCCCCGCGCTTGCTCCGCTGACCTTTGAAGCATTCATTTTATCCCGGAAACTTCTTTGCTTTTGGTCCAGTCCAATTGAGCTGACCTTCCATGTATTGAGTGTTGTCTTTCCCTTCACCTAAAGCAGTTCTTATCTACTGATTAATCAATAAAAAAACCCTCTCCCACCCTCCCTCCCTCCCCCCTTCGTAACCACAAAAGTATGTGTTCTTTTCAGGTTTACTATTTCTCAAGATCTTATAATAGTGGTCTTATACAATATTTGTCCTTTTGCCTCTGACTAATTTCGCTCAGCATAATGCCTTCCAGGTTCCTCCATGTTATGAAATGTTTCAGAGATTCGTCACTGTTCTTTATCGATGCGTAGTATTCCATTGTGTGAATATACCACAATTTATTTAACCATTCATCCGTTGATGGACACCTTGGTTGCTTCCAACTTTTTGCTATTGTAAACAGAGCTGCAATAAACATGGGTGTGCATATATCTGTTTGTATGAAGGCTCTTGTATCTCTAGGGTATATTCCTAGGAGTGGGATTTCTGGCTTGTATGGTAGTTCTATTTCTAACTGTTTAAGATAACGCCAGATAGATTTCCAAAGTGGTTGTACCATTTTACATTCCCACCAGCAGTGTATGAGAGTTCCAATCTCTCCGCAGCCTCTCCAACATTTATTATTTTGTGTTTTTTGGATTAATGCCAGCCTTGCTGGTGTGAGATGGAATCTCATCGTAGTTTTAATTTGCATTTCTCTAATGGCTAATGATCGAGAGCATTTTCTCATGTATCTGTTGGCTGCCTGAATATCTTCTTTAGAGAAATGTGTGTTCATATCCTTTGCCCACTTCTTGATTGGGTTGTTTGTCTTTTTGTGGTTGAGTTTTGACAGAATCATGTAGATTTTAGAGATCAGGCGCTGGTCGGAGATGTCATAGCTTAAAATTCTTTCCCAATCTGTAGGTGGTCTTTTTACTCTTTTGGTGAAGTCTTTAGATGAGCATAGGTGTTTGATTTTTAGGAGCTCCCAGTTATCGGGTTTCTCTTCATCATTTTTGGTAATGTTTTGTATTCTGTTTATACCTTGTATTAGGGCTCCTAGGGTTGTCCCAATTTTTTCTTCCATGATCTTTATCGTTTTTGTCTTTATGTTTAGGTCTTTGATCCACTTGGAGTTAGTTTTTGTGCTTGGTGTGAGGTATGGGTCCTGTTTCATTTTTTTGCAAATGGATATCCAGTTATGCCAGCACCATTTGTTAAAAAGGCTGTCTTTTCCCCAGTTAATTGACACTGGTCCTTTGTCAAATATCAGCTGCTCATACGTGGATGGATCTATGTCTGGGTTCTCAATTCTGTTCCATTGGTCTATGTGTCTGTTGTTGTACCAATACCAGGCTGTTTTGACTACTGTGGCTGTATAATAGGTTCTGAAGTCAGGTAAGGTGAGGCCTCCCACTTTCTTCTTCTTTTTCAGTAGTGCTTTGCTTATCGGGGGCTTCTTTCCCTTCCATATGAAATTGGTGATTTGTTTCTCTATCCCCTTAAAATATGACATTGGAATTTGGATCGGAAGTGCGTTAAATGTATAGATGGCTTTTGGTAGAATAGACATTTTTACTATGTTAAGTCTTCCTATCCATGAGCAAGGTATGTTTTTCCACTTAAGTATGTCCTTTTGAATTTCTTGTAGTAGAGCTTTGTAGTTTTCTTTGTATAGGTCTTTTACATCCTTGGTAAGATTTATTCCTAAGTATCTTATCTTCTTGGGGGCTACTGTGAATGGTATTGATTTGGTTATTTCCTCTTCGGTGTTCTTTTTGTTGATGTAGAGGAATCCAAGTGATTTTTGTATGTTTATTTTATACCCTGAGACTCTGCCAAACTCTTCTATTAGTTTCAGTAGTTTTCTGGAGGATTCCTTAGGGTTTTCTGTGTATATAATCATGTCATCTGCAAATAGTGATAACTTTACTTCTTCCTTGCCAATCCGGATACCTTTTATTTCTTTGTCTAGCCTGATTGCCCTGGCTAAGACTTCCAACACGATGTTGAATAAGAGTGGTGATAAAGGGCATCCTTGTCTGGTTCCCGTTCTCAAGGGAAATGCTTTCAGGTTCTCTCCATTTAGAGTGATATTGGCTGTTGGCTTTGCATAGATGCCCTTTATTATGTTGAGGAATTTTCCTTCAATTCCTATTTTGGTAAGAGTTTTTATCATGAATGGGTGTTGGACTTTGTCAAATGCCTTTTCTGCATCCATTGATAAGATCATGTGGTTTTTGTCTTTAGTTTTATTTATGTGATGGATTACATTAATGGTTTTTCTGATATTAAACCAGCCTTGCATACCTGGTATAAATCCCACTTGATCAGGGTGAATTATTTTTTTGATGTGTCGTTGGATTCTATTGGCTAGAATTTTGTTGAGGATTTTTGCATCAATGTTCATGAGGGATATAGGTCTATAATTTTCTTTTTTTGTAATGTCTTTACCTGGTTTTGGTATCAGGGAGATGGTGGCTTCATAGAATGAGTTGGGTAGTATTCCGTCATTTTCTATGCTTTGGAATACCTTTAGTAGTAGTGGTGTTAACTCTTCTCTGAAAATTTGGTAGAACTCTGCAGTGAAGCCGTCCGGGCCAGGACTTTCTTTTGTTGGGAGTTTTTTGATTACCGTTTCAATCTCTTTTTTTGTTATGGGTCTATTTAGTTGTTCTACTTCTGAATGTGTTAGTTTAGGTAGGTAGTGTTTTTCCAGGAATTCATCCATTTCTTCTAGGTTTTCAAATTTGTTAGAGTACAATTTTTCATAATAATCTGAAATGATTCTTTTAATTTCATTTGGTTCTGTTGTGATGTGGTCCTTCTCATTTCTTATTCGGGTTATTTGTTTCCTTTCCTGTATTTCTTTAGTCAGTCTAGCCAATGGTTTATCAATTTTGTTAATTTTTTCAAAGAACCAGCTTTTGGCTTTGTTAATTCTTTCGATTGTTTTTCTGTTCTCTAATTCATTTAGTTCAGCTCTAATTTTTATTATTTGTTTTCTTCTGGTGCCTGATGGATTCTTTTGTTGCTCAGTTTCTATTTGTTCAAGTTGTAGGGACAGTTCTCTGATTTTGGCTCTTTCTTCTTTTTGTATGTGTGCATTTATTGATATAAATTGGCCTCTGAGCACTGCTTTTGCTGTGTCCCAGAGGTTTTGATAGGAAGTATTTTCATTCTCGTTGCTTTCTATGAATTTCCTTATTCCCTCCTTGATGTCTTCTATAACCCAGTCTTTTTTCAGGAGGGTATTGTTCATTTTCCAAGTATTTGATTTCTTTTCCCTCGTTTTTCTGTTATTGATCTCTAGTTTTATTGCCTTGTGGTCTGAGAAGATGCTTTGTAATATTTCGATGTTTTGGACTCTGCAAAGGTTTGTTTTATGACCTAATATGTGGTCTATTCTAGAGAATGTTCCATGTGCGCTAGAAAAAAAAGTATATTTTGCAGCAGTTGGGTGGAGAGTTCTGTATAAGTCAATGAGGTCAAGTTGGTTGATTGTTGTAATTAGATCTTCCGTGTCTCTGTTGAGCTTCTTACTGGATGTCCTGTCCTTCTCCGAAAGTGGTGTGTTGAAGTCTCCTACTATAATTGTGGAGGTATCTATCTCGCTTTTCAGTTCTGTTAAAATTTGATTTATGTATCTTGCAGCCCTGTCATTGGGTGCGTAAATATTTAATATGGTTATGTCTTCCTGATCAATTGTCCCTTTTATCATTATATAGTGTCCTTCTTTATCCTTTGTGGTGGATTTAAGTCTAAAGTCTATTTTGTCAGAAATTAATATTGCTACTCCTCTTCTTTTTTGCTTATTGTTTGCTTGATATACTTTTTTCCATCCTTTGAGTTTTAGTTTGTTTGTGTCTCTAAGTCTAAGGTGTGTCTCCTGTAGGCAGCATATAGATGGATCGTGTTTCTTTATCCAGTCTGTGACTCTCTGTCTCTTTATTGGTGCATTTAGTCCATTTACATTCAGGGTAATTATAGATAAATAAGTTTTTAGTGCTGTCATTTTGATGCCTTTTTATGTGTGTTGTTGACAATTTCATTTTTCCACACACTTTTTTGTGCTGAGGCGTTTTTCTTAGTAAATTGTGAGACCCTCATTTTCATAGTGTTTGACTTTATGTTAGTTGAGTCGTTACGTTTTTCTTGGTTTTTGTCTTGAGTTATAGAGTTGTTATGCCTTTTTGTGGTTACCTCATTATATACCCCTATTTTTCTAAGTAAAAACCTAACTTGTGTTGTTCTATATCGCCTTGTATCACTCTCCATATGGCAGTTCAATGCCTCCTGTATTTAGTCCCTCTTTTTGATTATTGTGATCTTTTACCTATTGACTTCCATGATTCCCTGTTATGTGTATTTTTTTTTTAATTAATCTTAATTTGTTTTTGTGATTTCCCTATTTGAGTTGATATCAGGACGTTCTGTTTTGTGACCTTGTGTTGTGCTGATATCTGATATTATTGGTTCTGTGACCAAACAATATCCTTTAGTATTTCTTGTAGCTTTGGTTTGGTTTTTGCAAATTCTCTAAACTTGTGTTTGTCTGTAAATATCTTAATTTCGCCTTCATATTTCAGAGAGAGTTTTGCTGGATATATGATCCTTGGTTGGCAGTTTTTCTCCTTCAGTGTTCTGTATATGTCGTCCCACTCCCTTCTTGCCTGCATGGTTTCTGCTGAGTAGTCAGAACATATTCTTATTGATTCTCCCTTGAAGGAAACCTTTCTTTTCTCCCTGGCTGCTTTTAAAATTTTCTGTTTATCTTTGGTTTTGGTGAGTTTGATGATAATATGTCTTGGTGTTTTTCTTTTTGTATCAATCTTAAATGGGGTTCGATGAGCATCTTGGATAGATATCCTTTCGTCTTTCATGATGTCAGGGAAGTTTTCTGTCAGAAGTTCTTCAACTATTTTCTCTGTGTTTTCTGTCCCCCCTCCCTGTTCTGGGACTCCAATCATCCGCAGGTTATCCTTCTTGATAGAGTCCCACATAATTCTTAGGGTTTCTTCATTTTTTTTAATTCTTTTATCTGATTTTTTTTCAGCTATGTTGGTGTTGATTCCCTGGTCCTCCAGATGTCCCAGTCTGCATTCTAATTGCTCGAGTCTGCTCCTCTGACTTCCTAGTGTGTTGTCTAATTCTGTTATTTTATTGTTAATCTTTTGGATTTCTACATGTTGTCTCTCTATGGATTCTTGCAACTTATTAATTTTTCCAGTATGTTCTTGAATAATCTTTTTGAGTTCTTCAACAGTTTTATCAGTGTGTTCCTTGGCTTTTTCTGCAGATATCCTAATTTCATTTGTGATATCATTAAGCATTCTGTAAATTAGTTTTTTATATTCTGTATCTGATAATTCCAAAATTGTATCTTCATTTGGGAAAGATTTTGATTATTTTGTTTGGGGGGTTGGAGAAGCTGTCATGGTCTGCTTCTTTAAGTGGTTTGATATGGATTGTTGTCTCCGAGCCATCACTGGGAAACTAGTTTTTCCAGAAAATCCGCTAAAAAAAAACTGCAGTCAGATCCCTATCAGAGTTCTCCCTCTGGCTCAGGCTATTCAGATGTTAATGAAGCCGCCTGGGGAGGGTGGGGGAGGGAACAGAGAGATAGGAGAGTAGCACCTCAGAATATAGCCAGAGTTGCTTGTCTTGCTTGGAATGACTGTTATATCTGAGATTCCCGTGGGCGCGTCGCCTATGTGTGCTGGCTGTGTGGAGATTGCCCCCAGGGGGTCTGGCCCGCTGGAGTCACGGTCAGATCCTCCGCTTCCAGCCCCACGCCCAGCGTCAAGGCTCCCCTACTGGGACGGTGCACTCTCAACTCCAAAATCAGTCGCTGCCTCCCGGGGACTTCTCGTCCCTCCAGCCGCGTGGCCGTGCCGCCCCCGTGAACCAGGTGGGCCCCCTCCCGGGGTTAGTTCAGATGGGTGGAGTAGCTCCCCGTGCTTGTGCCGCGACCAAGTGTCCCGGCTGGAACGCTGTTCTCCCCACTCCAATACCAGTCGCTGCCTCCCGGGGACTTCTCCTACCGGCTGCGTCCCACGCCGCCTGCGCGACCCGGCTGGTCCCCTTCCCGGGGTTAGTTCAGGGGGTGGAGCAACTCTCCGTGTTTATGGCGTACCTGCGAGCAGTCCAAATCCCTGCGGGATGGTTCCCCGGCTCGGATGCTGCTCTTTCTGCTCCAAGATCAGTCACTGCCTCCCGGGGACTTCTCCTACCGGCTGCGTCCCACGCCGCCCGTGGAACCGGCTGGTCCCCCTCCCGGGGTTAGTTCAGGGGGGTGGAGCAGGTCTCTGTGCTTGTGCCGTACCTGACTGGTACGCTGGCTCCAGGCTCTGGAAACTATCGCTGCTTCCCTGTATTAGTTCGTTCTCCGTCTCTAAATCTGTGTTTGTTGTTCAGGGTTCGTAGATTGTTATGTATGTGATCGATTCACTTGTTTTTCCGTGTCTTTGTTGTAAGAGGGATCCGAGGTAACGTCTGCCTAGTCCGCCATCTTGGCTCCGGAAGCAGGATGTGTATTTTTAAGAGCAAAACATTCATAACAACTGGAAGACAGGAAGAACCGGTGACATCTTGAGAAAATATCTGAACTTAAATGTCCTAAAGGAAGCATAATATTCAAACTAATGTAAAAACACCAAACCTGATGCCATTAAGTCGATTCCAACTCATAACGACCCAGTAGAACAGGGTAGAACTGCCCCACAGGGTTTCCAAGGATTGGCTGGTGGATGCGAACTGCTAACCTTTTGGTTAGCAGCCTGAGCTCTTAACCACTGTGCCTTTAAAAGATATGTTTGTATCTACAGATAATATCCAGCATTCCTAGGCATTTCCTCACAAAAGAAATCTGTGATAATAGAGCACATATAAAAGAAATCATATATATTTGTAATTTGAGACTGTCGTATTTACATGGACTGGACATGGACAGACAATATTATACACAAAATGTCCCAGGCAGATACTAAGTAGTTGGGTATTCCACATGGCTCTGCACAGCTAAGTGATAAATAACAACCTAAAGTCTTACATAAAATTTTATTTTCTACATTATTTCAAGAATTGCTGGATGTGACAACAAGCTGAAGAGGATGCTCTGTTAACTCATAAGTAAAAATAGGAGAGTTCTGTAAATAGATTTTGCAAATGTGGCCAAAAAATGAATGCAAAAGAAAAAAAGTTGTTTCTAAAAAAGAACACAAATAATTTTAAATAGTACTCAGTAATCAATATAAGTTGACAAGATTACAAAATGAAGGTTTAGAGATATGTAAAAATTTCCAGTTTTGCTTTAAGGACAGCCAAAAGTTACTGATTTATCCTTGAATATAGTATAACTTATTTAAAATCCACTAATAGGCAAAGTATGTGAGATGGGTTTGAAAATCTTACACATTGTTTTAATATATTTAAAATTCTTGCCTACTCCCTCCCTCTTGAAGCACTCTCTTCCAGTTGAATTCAATGACACCACATGCTATTGCTCTATCTCAAAGTATCATTATACCATCCCTGAATTACTGAGTCATCCATATCCCTGGTATGTCTGCATGTGGTCTTTCTACTCTCCAATCCCATCTTCATAGTAAACCCACATTACTCTTTTGATAAGATGATTAAATCAATGCTCATGTTCTACTATGGTCCCAGATATGGAGGGATAGAATGAGTTACATAGCCAATAGTTCAAGAATAGCTAGCTGAAAAGAGGGCATAAACCCCTATGAGGATGGCAGAAGGGGCATCTAAAGAATTGGGAGGTCTTCACCTTGATCAGGTATATTACCACAAGGATGCATGGCCACACCAGGTCCATTTATTTCAGATTTATAGACATATTTCAACAACTTCAATACTCCCATAAGTATTAGGAGTTAAATGAAAATCTCTGGCAATAATACACAGACAGGATTTTTTTTTAAGTTTAAGCTCAAAGGAAGGAGGAACTTAGCTTATATGTATTTGTGGATTATCTCAGCCATCTACACTCATTTGGTCTTTAACATGATATAAGAGGTGCTCATGTGACTTACTTTACCCTTTCTGATTAGCCATTCTCTTCTGTGTTTCCTTGCATATTTCCTTCCCTGCTTTCCTTACTTTCAGCTTTTAAGTATTAGATAAATGGTATTTGACTTAGTAAACCATTTTTTGTTAGATAATTTCTGTTGGTAAAATTAAGTAAAAATGGAAATAAAACTGAGACTTGAATGTAACACTAAGCAAAACTCCCTTTATTTTATGGAAATGTAAAAAATTAACATATTTCTATTTCTCAAATGGCCCAAAATCATAGTTATTTTTTGTTTTTGTTTTTATTTATTTTATCTATAGCTTCTGAAGTAGAATAAATTACTTCATTGTATTTTAAATGTGAACTATTCTTCTGCCTCTCCCCTTCTCCTCACTTATCTCTCCTTCTACGACCAGATTCTGGTCACCATTTCTTTAAGATAGTTATAGAAAGAACTTACAGTTATCATAGGGTCCCTTGAAGTGCATTTACTGTTCCAAAACTAAGATGAACAGAAATTATTGTCAGTGTTTGGTTGCTAAATTGATGCACAAAAAATAACTCAGGAATAAATGCTCTTTTGAATACTCCACAGTGATTAATCAGAGAGCACTGTGTGGCTACCTGACAGAGAAAGAATGGATCCCAGAGCATCCATATTTGAGAAAAGCCCATTTTAACGGTTAAATGAGAGTTAGTCACACACAAAATACAGAAAATGGAGTATTATCCCAGAGTTTCAGGGGAAAGAGATCTTCAGACAGAAGACACTGAATATTCTAGACCATGCTCATTGTAACTAATGCCTCCATCTCAGTAAGTAATGGGGAATAATTCTAGGATATTCATGTTACACAACAAAAAAGTCAGTTTCCCAGGTCTGCCATCCCCCTAGCTGGCCTAGGTTTCAAGCCTGCCTCTGGTAATTTCCTGAAGTTTGTTATTATTAGTTGCTGTCCAGTCAATTCTAACTCATAATGACCCCACATGTGCACAGTAGGACTGCAGTCCATAGAATTTTCAAGTTTGTGACCTTTCAGAAGCAGATCACCAGGGCTTACTTCCAAGGTGCCACTGGATGAGTTTGAACTGCCAAACTCTGGGTTAGTAGTCCAACACTTCACCTCCCAATGAAGCAGTGCTTTAAAAATACACATAAATTTAACTAAACATTTAGACTATTAAAAACTTATATTCAAGTGGAAGGTACTAATTTGGTATGATTCACCACAATCAAGTGGAATTCATTCCGGATATGCAAGGATGGTTCAAAATTTTTAAGAATCTTAAAAATGGGTCAATATTGAACAGTGTGTTTCAATTTTGACCATATATACAAAGAATAAAGGAGAAATAGATTACAAGAAAAAGAGCATTGAAGAATGATATATGGATAAATATACAAAGAAATCATCCTTTTTAAAATGCATTATGTAATAAAAATATGCATTATATGTAAAAATTAGGTTCTAGAAAAAAATAGGTCAAAGGGTACAATTGGACCCTAGCTCTATTCATCATTACCTATTAAAGCCTGGAATTAATAAAATAGAAGCAATGTGTTAAATGAAAGTCTCTTACAACTAGAAGTTCTACACTATAATTTGAAAAAGAGCTTAAGGTTATAGTTAAAGCTGTGATCAGAAACAGAATTTTTTGATAGACCAAAGTAACACCTTCTGTTTCATGTCTCTCTCCAGAACAGTTAAGGATTCTGTTATTAACGTTTTGCTAGGCTGGGGCTTTTATTTTAAATGAAGCTAAAAAGAGCAGGACATACCATCTTAACGACTGTATTTGAATCATCATATGCAGAAAAGTTTGCTTACAGTAAACTGATAGTTTATTTTGTTGTTGTTGTTGCTGTTATTGCCACAGAATCTTAGGAAAGCAGGCTTTCAAATGAACTGATAATTAACATGATGTCCGCAGACAAGGTAATGGAGTAAAATAGAAAATCTCTTATTACATAAGGTTATGATAGCTGTGAGATTCATGTGAATAAGATGGGTGCAATTAAAATACCCAAAAAGCCATAAATAAGAGCATGTTTTCACAGCAGTACATTATACAAGTGTTTTCCTTCTTCTTAATTTTCAACAAAATTGGAAAAATTAAGAGTCAAGCATTTAACTTTAAAACTAGTCTTATTCTGTCATAATTGGAAAATGTACTAGTTAGTTGGAAAAGATCATTCATAAGTTTTTGGAAATGCAAGCTATTTTATTCAGGAACAACATTTATAGAACTTTCTGCAAAAATTACTTCTTTCCTTAATCAAAATATTTTAAAGTAATAATACACTATAGGCATCAGGGAACAGGCAAAAGAGGAAACTAATGGGAAAAGAAATCCATCATTTGCATTTCATTAATAGACTATTCAGAGTAATATTTTAATATCTAGAAAAGAAAATAAATCCTTTAAAAATATACAACCACATTTGGTCAAATACTAAAAGTATTTAATCTTATATTCTATTGACAGCTTTACTTTGAAAATAGAGGTTATTTATTAATTTTTACTCTATGGAATGGTCTTCTGAAGAAATGTATAGTTCTATAGAAGATGCAAAGAATACATAGAGTCAGTGTACCAAAATGAGTTGGTTAACATTCAACCATTTCAGGAACTAGCTTATGAACAAGAACCAATGGTACTGAAGGAAGAAGTCCAAGCTGCACTGAAGGCATTAGCAAAAAGTAAGACTCCAGGAACTGATCAAATACTAATTGAGATTTTTCAACAGAGGCAAGGCTGGAAACACTCACTCATCTATGCCAAGAAATGTGGAAAACAGCTACCTGTCAACTGATTAGAAGAGATCCACATTTGTACCCTCTTTAAAGAAAGGTGATCTGATAGAATGTGGAAGTTATTGAACAACATTATTAATATTACAAACAAGTAAAATTTTGCTGAAGTTATTTAAAAAATGGTTTCACATTGTATCATTATTTACAATAGCAAGAAAGTGGAAACAACCTATGTGCCCCTCAGTGGATGAACTGATAAACAAAACGTCAAACACAAAATGGAATACTACCAGTGATAAAGAATAATGATAAAACACATCAAAAAAGAAGGGCCAAAATCAAAACATTAATCCTACAAACGTTACACTTGAACAAAGAGAACAGCAAAAGAAGCCCACAGCCATCAGAATAAAAGAAGTAATGAAGATTAGAGCAGAAATAAATGAAATAGAGAACAGAAAAACAATAGAAAGAATTAACAAGATCAGCAGTTGGTTCTTTGAATGGATCAACAAAATCTACAAACCACTGGCCGAATTGACAAAAGAAAAGCAAAAGAGGAAGGAAGTAACCTGAATAAGAAATGAGATGGGTGACTTCACAATAGAATGAACTGAAATAAAAAGAGTCATAACAGAATATTATGAAAAATTGTACTCCAATAAATTTGAAAACCTAGAGGAAAGGAACAAAATTCTAAAAACTCACTACCTGCCTAAACTAACACAAATTGAGGTAGAAAAACCAAACAGACACATAGCAAAAGGCAAAATTGAAGAGCAATTAAAAAACTCCCAACAACAACAAAAAAGCCCTGACCTGGATGGCTTCACTGGAAAATTTTATCAAACATTCCAGAAAAGAGTTCACACCAATCCTAGTCAAACTATTTCAGAGCATAGAAAAAGAAGGAATACACCAGGATTCATTCTATAAAGCCAGCATAACCCTGATACCAAAGCCAGGCAGACACTCCAAAAAAAGAAAATTAGAGGCCAATATCCCTCATGAATATAGATGCAAAAATTCTGAACAAAATTCTTGCCAATAGAATTCGACAGCATATCAAAAAAATAATACACCACAATCAAGTGGAATTCATTCCGGATATGCAAGGATGGTTCAAAATTAGAAAATCAATCAACTTAATCCACCGCATAAATAAAACAAAAGAATCACATGATCATCTCAATGGACAAAGAAAAGGTATTTGACAAAGTCCAATATCTATTCCTGATAAAAACTCTCAGCAAAATATGAATAGAAAGGAAATTCCTCTACATAATAAAAGGAATTTATACAAAACCAACAGCCAGTATTATACTCAACAGAAGAAACTGAGAGCATTTCCCTTGAGAAAGGGAAACAGACAAGGATGCCATTTATCACCGCTCTTATTCAACATTGTGCTGGAAGGCCTAGTTAGAACAACGAGACAAAAAAAGGAGTAAAGGGAATCCAAACTGGTGATTGAAGAAGTAAAACTATCCCTATTCACAGAAGACATAACTCTATACATGGAAAGCCCCAAATATTCCACCAGAGAGCTACTGAAACTTATACAAACGTTCAAAAAAGTAGGAAGACGTAAGTTTAACATACAAAAATTAGTTGGATTCCTCTACACCAACAAAAAGAATTTCAGAAAGGAAATCAATACTATTTACAGTAGCTTCCCACCTCCCCCCAAAAAAGGACATAAAAGATCTATACAAAGTAAACTACAAAACACTTTTGCAAGACACCAAAAGAGACCTAAATAAATGGAAAAACATGGCATGCTCATGGACAAGAAGGCTCAACATTGTGAAAATGTCAATACTATCCAAAACGATTGACAAATATAAGGCAATTTCAATCCAATTGTTGTTAAGTGCCGTTGAGTTGGTTCCGGCTCGTAGCGACCCTATGCACAACAGAATGAAACACTGCCTGGTCCTGGGCCATCCTTACAATCGTTATACTTGAGCTCATTGTTGCAACCACTGTGTCAATCCACCTTGTTGAGGGTCTTCCTCTTTTCCGCTGACCCTGTACTCTGCCAAGCATGATGTCCTTTTCCAGGGATTCATCCCTCCTGACAACATGTCCAAAGTATGTAAGACACAGTCTCTCTATCCTTGCTTCTAAGGAGCATTCTGGCCACACTCCTTCCAAGACAGATTTGTTTTTTCTTTTGGCAGTCCATGGGATATTCAATATTCTTCGCCAACACCACAATTCCAAGGCATCAACTCGTCTTCGGTCTTCCTTATTCATTGTCCAGCTTTCACATGCATATAATGTGATTGAAAATACCATGGCTTCGGTCAGGCACAACTTAGTCTTCACGGTGATGTCTTTGCTCTTCAACACTTTGAAGAGGTCCTTTGCAATAGATTTGCCCAATGCAATGCGTCTTTTGATTTCTTGACTGCTGCTTCCATGGCTGTTGGTTGTGGATCCAAGTAAAATGAAATCCTTGACAACTTAAATCTTTTCTCTGTTTATCATGATGTTGCTCATTGTTCCGGTTGTGAGGATTTTTGTATTCTTTATGTTGAGGTGTCATCCATACTGATGGCTGTGGTCCTTGATCCTCATTAGTAAGTGCTTCAAGTGCTCTTCACTTTCAGCAAGCAAGGTTGTGTCATCTGCATAATGCAGGTTGTTAATGAGTCTTCCTCCAATCCTGATGCCCCATTCTTCTTCATATAGTCCAGCTTCTCGGATTATTTGTTCAGCATACAGATTAAGCAGGTATGGTGAAAGAATACAACCCTGATGCACACCTTTCCTGATTTTAAACCAATCAGTATCCCCTTGTTCTGTCCAAAGAACTGCCTCGTGATCTATGTAAAGGTGTCTCATAAGCACAATTAAGTGTTCTGGAATTCCCATTCTTCTCAGTGTTATCTGCAGTTCGTTATGATTCACGCAGTCGAATGCCTTTGCATAGTCAATAAAACACAGGTAAACATCCTTCTGGTATTCTCTGCTTTCAGCCAGGATCCATCTGACATCAGCAATGATATCCCTGCTTCCACGTCCTCTTCTGAAACTGGCCTGAATTTCTGGCAGTTCCCTGTCGATACTGCTGCAGCCATTTCTGAATGATCTTCAGCAACATTTTGCTTGCATGTGATATTAATGATATTGTTCTATAATTTCCACATTTGGTTGGATCATCTTTCTTGGGAATAGGCATAAATATGGATCTTTTCCAGTCAGTTGGCCAGGAAGCTGTCTTCCATATTTCTTTGCATAGACAAGTGAGCACCTCCAGCACCGCATCTGTTTGTTGAAACATCTTAATTGATATTCTACAAATTCCTGGAGCCTTGTTTTTTGTCAGTTTTTTTTTTTTTTCAGAGCAGCTTAGACTTCTTCCTTCAGTACCATTGGTTCCTGATCATATGCCACCTCTTGAAATGGTTGAATATCGACTAATTCTTTTTGGTATAATGACTCTGTGTATTCCCTCCATCTTCTTTTGATGCTTCCTGCATTGTTTAATATTTTCCCTATGGAATTGTTCACTATTGCACCTCGAGGCTTGAGATTTTTCTTCAATTCTTTCAGCTTGAGAAACGCTGAATGTGTTCTTCCCTTTTGGTTTTCCATCTCCAGCTCTTTGAACATGTCGTTATAACACTTTACTTTGTCTTCTCGAGAGGCCCTTTGAAATCTTCTGTTCAGTTCTTCTACTTCACCAATTCTTCCTTTTGCTTTAGCTGCTTAAAGCTCAAAAGCAAGTTTCAGAGTCTCCTCTGACATCCATCTTGGTCTTTCCTTTCTTTCCTGTCTTTTCAGTGGCCTCTTGCTTTCTTGATGGATGATGTCCTTGATGTCATTCCACAACTCGTCTGGTCTTCAGTCACTAGTGTTCAATGCATCAAATCCATTCTTCAGATGGTCTCTAAATTCAGGTGGGATATACTCAAGGCCATATTTTGGCTCTAGTGGACTTGCTCTGATTTTCTTCAGTTTCAGCTTGAACTTGCATATGAGCAATTGATGGTCTGTTCCACAGTCAGCCCCTGGCCCTGTTCTGACTGAAGATATTGAGCTTTTCCATCATCTCTTTCCATAGATTAGTCAGTTTGATTTCTGTGTGTTCCATCTGGCGAGGTCCATGTATATAGTCACTGTTTATGTTGGTGAAAGAAGGTATTTACAATGAAGAAGTCGCTGGTCTTGCAACATTCTATTATTCGATCTCTGGCATTGTTTCCATCACCAAGGCCATATTTTCCAACTACTGATCCTTCTTCTTTGTTTCACATTCCAATCACCAGTAATTATCAATGCATCTCGATTGCATGTTCAATCAATTTCAGACTGCAGCAGCTGATAAAAATCTTCTTTTTCTTCATCTTTGGTCCTAGTGGTTGGTGTGTAAATTTGAATAATAGTCGTATTAACTGGTCTTCCTTATAGGCTTACGGATATTATCCTATCACTGACAGCATTGTACTTCTGCATAGATCTTGAAATGTTCTTTTTGACGATGAATGCAACACCATTCCTCTTCTAGTTGTCATTCCCAGCATGGTAGACTATATGATTGTCCATTTCAAAATGGCCAATACCAGTCCATTTCAGCTCACTAATGCCTAGGATATTGATGTTTATGTGTTCCATTTCATTTTTGATGATTTCCAGTTTTCCTAGATTCATGCTTCGTACATTCCAGCTTCTGATTATTAATGGATGTTTGCAGATGTTCCTTCTCATTTTGAGTCATGCCACATCAACAAATGAAGGTCCCAAAAGCTTTACTCCATCCACGTCATTAAGGTCAACTCTACTTTGAGGAGGCAGCTCTTCCCCAGTCATTTTTTGAGTGCCTTCCAACCTGGGGGCTCATCTTCCAGCACTATATCAAACAATGTTCCACTGCTATTCATATAGTTCTCACTGGCTAATACTTTTCAGAAGTAGACTGCTGGGTCCTTCTTCCTAGTCTGTCTTAGTCTGGAAGCTCTGCTGAAACCTGTCCTCCATGGGTGGCCCTGCTGGTATCTGAATACTGGTGGCATAGCTTCTAGCATCACAGCAACACACAAGCCCCCACAGTATGACAAACTGACAGACACATGGGAGGCAAAATCCAATAGCATTCTTCAATGAGATGGAGAAACTAATGACCAATTTTATATGAAAAGGGAAAAGACCCTGGATAAGTAAAACTTTACTGAAGGAGAAAAACAAAGTGTGAGGTCTCACATTACCTGATCTTAGAACCTACTATAGAGCCACAGTAGTAAAAACAGCCTGGTACTGGTACAACAACAGACACATAGAACAAGGAAACAGAATTGAGAACCCTGACATAAATTCATTTACCTACAGGCAGCTGATATGTGACAAAAGTCCAAAGTCCATTAAATGGGGAAAAGACAGTCTCTTTAACAAATGGTTCTGGCAAAACTGTATGTCCATCTGTAAAAAAATGAAACAAGGCCATACCTCACATCATACACAAAAAGTAACTCAAAATGGATCAAAGACTTAAATATAAAACCTCAAACTGTAAAGATCATGGAGAAAAAAATAAGGATATTGCTATGGGCCCTAATTTAAGGCATACATAGAATACGAAACATAACCAAAAATGCACAAACAGCAGAAAATGAACTAGATAAATGAAATCTCCAAATAATTAAACACTTAATGCTCATTAAAAGATTTCTCGAAAAGAGTAAGAAGAGAACCTACAGACTGGGAAAAAAATGTTCGGCTATGACGTACCTGACAAGAGTCTAATCTATAAAATCTATAGAAAACTTCAATATCTCAACAACAAAAAGACAACCCAATTAAAAATGGGCAAAGGATATGAACAATCATTTCACCAAAGAATACATCAGACAGCTAACAAAACATATGAAGAAATGCTCACAGTTATTAGCCTTTAAAGAGATGCTAATCAAAACAACAATGAGATACCATCCCTCCTCGACATCACTGACAATAAAAAAAAAAAAGATAACAAATGTTGGCAAGGTTGTAGAGAGATCAGGATTTTTTTACACTGCTAGTGAGAATGTAAAATGGTACAATCACTATGGAAAGTGATACAGTGCTTCCTTAAAAAGTTAGAAATACCTTATAACCCAGCAATCGCACTCTTAGGTAGATATCCTAAAACAATAAGAGCCATGACTTGAATAGACATATGCATACCCATGTTCATTGTGGCATTATTCACAATAGCATAAAGAAGGAAACAACCTAAGTGCCCATTAACAGAAGAACAGATTAACAAACTGTGGTACATACACACAATGGAATATTATGCAACAATAAAGAATAATGATGAATTTGACAAATATCTCACAACATGGATGAATTTGGAGGACATTATGCTAAGTGAAATATAACAATCACAAAAGGACAAGTATTGTTTGAGATCGCTACTGTAAAGAAACAAGAAAAGTTTTGCACATAGGAAAAAAAAATCTTTCTCGATGGTTACCAGGAATAGGGGTTGAGGGAGGAAAAATTTCCAAATAGAAAAAGACATGCTTTAATATTAGCGAATGGAAAGGCAATACACAATATGAGGGTAGTCAACAAAATATGACCAAGGCATGTGAGGATACTGAGAGTAACACAAGAGCAAAGGGCAACAACAGTGAATACTACAGCATAGACAATCCTGCAACAATAGTGTCAAGAAACACAAAATTATGAATGGATCCATTAAAAAAAAAAAAAGCCAAACCCACTGGCATCAAGTCCATTCTGACTCATAACTACCCAATAGGGAGGTAAATATGCCAAGTGGTGTGGAGGAATATAATGGAACAATCCTGCCTGCAGATTAGGTCTGGGGGTGGATATTTCTACATACATAACTATAGATGCTGCCTATATACTTATACAGAAATTGAGCACACAAAACCCACAGTCAGGGCAACTTCTTGGTCACAACAAAACACCTCAAGAGAAGAAGCTCCCAGACATGAAGGCAAAAGACCACAGACTGGTAGAAATCTATGTCAATTGGCTCAACATAGTTCACAAAGACAAAGTTCTGCACCCTACTTTGGTGAGTAGCGTCTGGGGTCTTAAAAGTTTGCAAGCCGCCGTCTATGATATAACTATTGGTTTTTTACATCCAGAGCAAAGGAAGATTAAGAAAACAAAGATGCAAGGGAGTAATTAGTCCAAAGGACTAATGGACCACATGAACCACAAACTACACGGCCCTGAGGCCAGAAGAATTAGATCGTGCCTAGCTACCACCACCAACTTCTCTGACTGGAATCACGAAGGAGGGCCCTAGACAAAGCGGGAGAAAAAAATTGCAGAATAAAAATAAAATTCTCAAAAAAGACCAGACTTACTGGTCTGACAGAGACAGGAGGATTCCCCAAAACTATGTCCCTAAGACACCCTTCTGAACTGAAAATGAAGCCATTCCCAGAGACCATCTTTCAGCCAAACCATAGACAGGCCATAAAATAAATGATACCTGAGAGGAATGTTCTCCTTAGAACCAGTTATATGAAATCAAAAGGGCAACATTTGCCCAAAAGCAAAGATAAGAAGACAGAAAGGAATAGAAAACCAAGACAAAAGGAAGAAGGAATCTAGGACAGAAATGCGGAGAAGGCTCAAATATTGTGGGGAATGAAATGAATGTCACGGGAACACTTTATGTATAAACTATCAACTGGGAAAGTAATTTGCTCTATAAAATTTTACCTAAGGCACAATTAAAAATTAAAAAAAAAAAGAATGATTAATCTGGAAAATATCTCTTAACATGCATGAATTTGGAGGACATTATGCAGAGTGAAATAAGTCAATCACAAAAGAATGAACATCGTATGAGACCACTATTATAAATAGTCAAGAAAATGTTTACACACAGAAAGAAAGCTTTTTTGATGTTTACCAAGGATGGGAGGGAGAAGGAGGGAAAATCACTAACTAGAGAGTAGTTAACTAGAAAATCATTAACTACAGTGTTAACTATGGTGAAGGGAAAAGGAGTACTGTGTATGGAGGAAGTCAGCACAACATAACTAAGGCAAGGGAAGTCACTGAGAGATTAATAAGAATAAAAGGCAACAAAGTAAATACTATAACTTACACAATTCTGCAACAATAGTAATAACAAACAACAACTTATGAGTGCATACACAGGTAGACATGTATGTTGATTAGGTGGGGTAGGGCATATGGGAGTACACTCATGTGCATTTATAGGTTTGGTGGTGGCTATTTCTACACGCATATTCATACCACTGCATATATATATATGTATAATAGAGCTCACGGGGGCACAGTCATGGAAACAGCCTAGACATAAACAAACACCTCGAGTGACTGAATTTTCAGGCTTGAAGGCTAAGGACTATTGTCCCAGGGGATATCTAGGTCAATGGGCATAACATAGTTCATAAAGAAAGTGTTCTACATTCTATTTGATGAGTAGCTTCTGGGGTCTTAAAAGCTTGCGAGCAGCCAACTACTGATCTCTTTCCATCCAGAGCAAAGGAGAGTGAAGAAAACCAAATACTCAAAGAATGAATTAGTCCAGAGGACTAATGGACCACTAGAACCATAGCCTCCACAAGCCTGGGACCAGAAGAACTAGATGGTACCTGATCGCTCTGGCTGGAATCATAATAGAAAGTCCCAGTTAGAGTGAGGAAAAAAAATGTAAAACAAAATTCAAATTCATAAAAAAAAAAGACCAGATTTACTGGTCTGAGAGAGATTGGAGGAACCTGCAAGTCCATAGCCCTTGGACACCTTTCTAACTTGGAACTGAAGCCATCCTCAGAGATCACCTTTCAGCCAATTGACAGGCCTATAAATAAACAACAACACATGTAAGGAAAGTGCTCCTTAGAACACAAACACCTACAAGAGATCAAAAGGACAACATATGCCCCAAAGCAAAGATGAGAAGGCAGGAAGGGGTAGGAAAACCTGACAAATGGAAATGCAGAACAAAGGGTAGTAATGGTGAAAGTGCTGACACGGTGTTGGGGACAGAAAACTATGTCATGGAAAAATTTGTGTATAAACCTTTGAATGGGGACCTAATTTGTTCTGTAAACCTTCACCTAAAGCACAGCTATAAATAAATAAATAAATAAACACAGTTGCAGCAGTACATCAATAGGGAACTGCCAGAAATTCAAGGCTAATTCCGAAGAGGACAGGGAAAGAGGACTATCATTGCTGCTGTCGGATGGATCTTGGCTGAAAGCAGAGAATACCAGAAAGATGTTTACCTGTGTTTTATTCACTACGCAAAGGCATCCAACTTGCAGGTTATAACAAACTATGGATAACCTTGTGAAGAATGGGAATTCCAGAATGCTTAATTGTGCTCATGTGGAACCTATACATAGACCAAGAGGCAGTCATTGGAATGGAATAAAGGGACACTTCGTGGTTTAAAATCAGGAAAGGTGTGTGTCAGGTTTGTATCCTTTCACCATATTTATTCAAAATTCATACCGAGCAAATAATCACAGAAGCTGGACTATATGAAGAAGAACATGGTATCAGGGTTGGAGGAAGACTCATTAACAACCTGCATTATGCAGATGACACAACCTTGCTTGCTGAAAGTGAAGAGGACTTGAAGCACTTACTGATGAAGATCAAAGACTACAGCCTTCAGTATGGATTACACCCCAATATAAAGAAAACAAAAGTCTTCACAACTGGACCAATAAGTAGCATCATAATAAATGGAGAAAAGATTGATGTTGTCAAGGATTTCATTTTACTTGGATCCACAATAAACTTCCATGAAAGCAGCATTAAAAAAATAAAATGTATTGCATTGGACAAATCTGCTGCGAAAGATCTATCTACAGAGTTAAAAAGCAAAGATGTCATCTTGAACACTAAGGTGTGCCTGACTCAAGCCGTCATTTGCTTCATATGCATGTGAAAGCTGGGCAATGAATAAGGAAGACCTAATAAGAATTGATGCATTTGAATTATGGTACTGGCAAGGAATGTTCGACTGCCAGAAAGAACAAATCTGTCCTGGAAGAAGTACAGCCAGAATGCTCCTTAGAAGCGAGGATGGAGAGACTTCATCTCATGTACTTTAGATAACTTATCAGGAGGTACCAGTCCCTGGAGAAGGGTACCATGCTTGGTAAAGTAGAAGGTCATTGAAAAGAGAAAGACCTTCAGGAGATAAATTGACACCATGACTGCAAGAATGGGCTCAAGCATAACAATGATTGTGAGGATGGGGCAGGACCAGGCAGTGTTTCATTATGTTGAACTTAGGGTTGCTGTGAGTCAGAGCCGACTTGAAGGCAACTAACAACAACAATGAAGATTTACCTGTTCTGGCCTCCCATGTTTCCTCATTAAGAGATATATTAATCAATAATTATTTTTACATAAATGCACACACACACGTATTTTCCAAAATTGGGGTTATAATTTCTATGTAAGACATTTTTATACTGTAGTTCTATATCATATTATTTTTATTAAGAAAAATATTTCATTGATATTTGATTTCATTGATATTTAACAATTTCTTAAATTGCTACTGAAACATAACTTCCTAGCATTTCATTGCATGAGATTTCTATGAATATTGGCCCATATTATTGCTAAAAATAGACCTGCATTCTATAGATTAATTTAAAAATAACCGACCAGGAGCCAAGATGGCAGAATAGACAGAGGCTTCCAGCGAGCCCTCTTTATAACAAAGACCCCAAAAAACAAGTGAAACAAGTATATTTATGACAATCTAGGAACCGTGAACATCAAAGGCAACTTAGAAAATGAACTGAGGGGCAGGGGAAGAAAGAGAGGTTTCAGAAGCGGAGAGGAGTTACTGGACCTGAATCATGGGGAGCCCTCAGGGACCATTCCCCGGAGCGGAGGTGGCGGGCCAGCACTAGTGTTCAGCCACAGTTTCCTCAGGGAGAAGCAGCCAGCCACACAGCCTACTCACACCTCCAGAACCAGAGAAGAATGGCACCCTTGGCAAAAGCTGAATACTTGTGTATATTTTACCTCACCCCCTGGCTCTCAAGCCGGCTTCAACAGATGACGTCCCTGGGCCTGAGATAGGCCATGTTGAGCACCTACAGCCATCCTCCTGGCCTTGGAGAAGGAATAAATTTGCAGTTGAGGAAAAAGATAATTTGACAGCTCCACTAACCAGGGGAGCTCAGGACAGAAGCTGCTCCTGTCCAGGCATAAACAGTTCATGGACTTCAAGTACCTTTCCCCTCTGCATGGACCTATGTGTGCCTGTTAAAGGAGAATAGACCCTTGTTTGCAGACTCCAACAATTTCAGCTGTGCGTCAGAGAGGTGGGTATTTGATGTTTGATATTGTTTGACTATTGAACAGGGTCCTCACCTACCCACATCAGGGGCCTACGGACTGGTAGTTCCACTCAGGTCACCCAGCCACCCGTCACAGGGGTCCAAGGATAACTGGTATCTCCCAGTCCTTACAACAAAAAACATTAGTTGCCCACATTCCGTCTGCAGAACCCACCCACCTATACACTCTAAGGAACAGGGACATGTTTTCCTCAGAGACACATGGGGGATGATTCTCAGCCCCCTGCCTTTTTCAGAGTGTGACCTGCTGCTTCAACCGGATACCAGCACCTACACCGATAACCACTGCCCCTCTAAGACTGTAGGACAGAGCCTGTACCACGTACTTGATGATCAGCTACCTGGACACCTGAGCTGAATTTGTATTAAAAAAGTGAATGGACTCCTACACTGATATACATGATAACAGCTCTAGCCATCTGTGGACAGAACGTCAGAGCTCCAAAGGTGAAAATAATTAAGCTAGCTCACTCAAGAAACCCATCTGGGCATATGAAAACAAAACAAAGCAAAGAGGCTACGACACAGTAAGCAAACATAAAATAAACTAATACCATAACTTATAGATGGCTCACAGACAACAGTCAATATCAAGTCACATAAAGAAACAGACCATGATTGCCTCAACAAGCTCTCGGAACAAAGAATCCAGGGATCTTCTAGATGAAAGTGCCTTCCTGGAATTAACAGAGGCAGAAAAAAAAAAAAAAAGGTTGATATACAGAACCCTTGAAGACATCGGGAAGGAAATGAGGCAATACGCAGAAAAAGCAAACGAACACACAGATAACACAATTGAAGAAATTTAAAAGATTATTCAGGAACATAATGAAAAGTTTAATAAGCTGGAAAAATCCACAGAGAGACAGCAATCAGAAATTCAGAAGATTAACAATAAAATTACAGAAGTAGACAACTCAATAGAAAGTCAGAGAAGCAGATTTGAGCAACTGGAAGGTAGGATTTCTGAACTTGAACATAAAGCACTTGGCACTAATATATTTGAAGAAAAATCAGCTGAAAGAATTTAAAAAATGAAGAGTCCTTAAGAATCATGTGTGACTCTATCAAAAGAAATAACCTATGAGTGACTGGAGTGCCAGAACAAGGAGGGATAACAGAAAAGGCAAACAAAATTGTTGAAGATTTGTTGGCAGAAAACTTCCCTGATATTGTGAAAGATGAGGAGATATCTATACAAGATGCTTATCGAAATCCACATAAGGTAGATGTTAAAAGAAAGTCACCAAGACATATTACAATCAAACTTGCCAAAACCAAAGATAAACAGAGAATTTTAAGAGCAACCAGGTATAAACTAAAGGTCACCTATAAAGGACAGCCAATAAGAATAAGCTCACACTAGTCAGCTAAAAACAAAGCAGGCAAGAAGACAATGGGACGACTTACATAAAAAATTGAAGTAAAAAAATTGCCAGCCAAGAATTATATATCCAGCAAAACTGTCTCTCAAATATGAAGGTGAAATTAGGACATTTCCAGATAAACAGAAGTTTAGGGAATTCGTAAAAACCAAACCAAAACTACCAGAAATACTAAAGGGAGTTCTTTGGTTAGAAAATCAATAATACCAGGTATCAACCTAAGACTAGAACACTGGGCAGAGCAATCAGAAGTCAACCCAGACAAGGAAATAAAAAAAAAAAAAAATCAAGATTAAAAAAATGCTCAAAACAGGGTAACAGTGATCTTTTATGTACAGAAGACAGCATTAAAACAGTAAAGAGGGACTAAGAAATGTTGTCGTAGATCTTCCATACGGAGAGGAAGACAAGGTGATACAAAGAAACAAAAGTTACGTTTAAACTTAGGAAAATAGGAGTAAATAATAAGGTAACCACAAAGGTGACAAACTATCCTACACATCAAAATAAAGTACAGAAAAAAAATAGAGGCTCAGCAGAAATAAAATCAACAACAACGAATATGAGAAAAGGACAATATATAGAGATAATCTACTCAGCACATGAAATTAAGTGGGAAAAAGAAACTGTCAACAACACACACAAAAAAAGACAACAAAATGATAGCACTAAGTTCATACCTATCCATAATTACCCTGAATCTAAATGGACTAAATGCACGAATAAACAGACAGAGAGTGGCAGAATGGATTAAAAAATATGATCCGTCTATAGGCTCCCTATAAGAGACACAACGAAGAGACGCAAACAAACTAAAACTCAAAGGATGGAAAAAAATATATCAAGCAAACAACAATCAAAAAAGAGCAAGAGTGACAATATTAATTTCTGACAAAATAGACTTTAAAGTTAAATCCATTATAAAGGATAAGGAAGGACACTATGTAATGATTAAAGGGACAATACACCAAGAAGATATAACCATATTAAATATTTATGCACCTAATGACAGGGCTGCAAGATACATAAAACAAACTCTATCAGCATTGAAAAGTAAGATAGACAGCTCCACAATAATAGTAGGAGACTTTAACACACCACTTTCGGTGAAGGACAGGACATCCAGAAAGAAGCTCGATAAAGACAAGGAAGATCTAAATGCCACAATCAACCAACTTGACCTCGTAGACATATACAGAACACTCCACCCAAGAGCAACCAAGTATATTTTCTTTTCTAGTACACGTGGAACATTCTCTAGAATAGACCACATATCAGGTCATAAAGCAAGCCTTAGCAGAACTCAAAACACTGAAATATTACAAAGCATCTTCTCTGACCATAAGGACATAAAAGCAAAAATCAATAACAGAAAAAGCAAGGAAAAGAAGTCAAACACTTGGAAACTGAACAATACCCTGTTTAGAAAAGACTGGATAATAGGAGACATTAAGGATGGAATAAAGAAATTCATAGAATCCAATGAGAATGAAAACACTTCCTATAAAAACCTCTAGAATGCAGGGAAAGCAGTGCTCAGAGGTCAATTTATATCAATAAACGCAAACATACACAAAAAGAAGAAAGGGCCAAAATCAAAGAATTATCCCTACAACTTGAACAAATAGAAAGGGAACAACAAAAGAAACCCTCAGGCAACAGAAGAAAACAAATAATAAAAATTAGAGCAGAACTAAATGAAATAGAAAACAGAAAAACAATTAAAAGAATTAACAAACCAAAAGCTGGTTCTTGGAAAAAAAACAACAAAATTGATAAGCCATTGGCCACACTGACAAAAGGAAAACAGGAGAGGAAGCCAATAACCCAAATAAGAAATGAGATGGGCAATATTACAACAGACCCAACTGAAATTAAAAGAATCATATCAGATAACTATGAAAAATTGTACTACAACAAATTTGAAAACCTAGAAGAAATGGATGAGTTCCTAGAAACACACTACCTACCTGAACTAACACCAACAGAGGTAGAACAACTAAATAGACCCATAACAAAAGAAGAGATTGAAAAGGTAATCAAAAAACCCCCAACAACAACAACAAAAAAAAAACCCTGGCCCAGATGGCTTCACGGCAGAGTTCCACGAAACTTTCAGAGAAGATTTAACACCACTACTACTAAAGGTATTTTAGAGCATAGAAATGATGGAATACTCCCAAAGTCATTCTATGACGCCAGAATATCCCTGATACCAAAACCAGGTAAAGACACCACGAAAAAAACAAAATTACAGACCTGTATCCATCATGAACACAGATGCAAAAATCCTCAACAAAATTCTAGCCAACAGAATTCAACAATATATCAAAAAAATAATTCACTGTGACCAAGTAGGATTCATACAAGGTATGCAGGGATGGTTCAACATTAGAAAAGCAATTAATGTAATCTATCATATAAATAAAAGACAAGAGAATTACATGATTTTAACAGCTGATACACAAAAGGCATTTGACAAAGTTCAACACCCATTCATGATAAAAACTCTCAGCAAAATAGGAATAGAAGGAAAATTCCTCAACATAATAAAAGGCATTTATACAAAGCCAATAGCCAACATCACCCTAAATGGAGAGAGCCTGAAAGCATTCCCCTTGAGATCAGGAACCAGACAAGGATGCCCTTTATCACCATTCTTATCCAACATTGTGCTGGAGGTCCTTCCCAGAGCAATTTGGCAAGATAAAGAAATAAACCGCATCCAGATTGGGAAGGAAGAAGTAAAAGTATCTCTATTTGCAGATGACATGATCTTATATACACAAAACACTAAGGAATCCCCAAGAAAACTACTGAAACTAATAAAAGAGTTCAGCAGGGTGTCGGGATACAAGATAAACATACAAAAATCAGGTGGATCCCTCTACACCAACAAAAAGAACATCAAAGAGGAAATCACCAAAGCAATACCATTTACGGTAGCCCCCAAGAAGATAAAATACTTAGGAATCAATCTTATCAGAGATGTAAAATATTTATACTAAGAAAACTACAAAACACTTCTGCAAGAAACCAAAAGAGACCTACATAAGTGGAAAAACATACCTTGCTCGTGGACAGAAAGACTTAACGTTATATAAATGTCTATTCTACCAAAAGCAATCTATACATTTAACGCAATTCCGATCCAAATCCCAAAGACATTTTTTAATGAGATGGAGAAACAAATCACTAACTTCTCATGGAAGGGCAAGAGGCCCAAGATAAATAAAGCACTGCCGAAAAAGAAGAATGAAGTGGGAGGCCTTACTCTACTTGATTTTAGAACCTATTATACCGCAACTGTAGTCAAAACAGCCTGGTACTGATACAACAACAGATACATAGACCAATGGAACAGAATTGAGAATCCAGACATAAATCCATCCACATATGAGCAGTTGATATTTGACTAAGGCCCAAAGTCAGCTAAATGCGGAAAAGACAGTCTTTTCAAGAAATGGTGCTGGCATAATTGGATATTAATCTGCCAAAAAAAATGAAGCAAGACCCATACCGCACTCCATTCACAAAAACGAGCTCAAAATGGATCAAAGACCTAAACATAAAATCTAAAATGATAAAGACCTTGGAAGAAAAAGTAAGGACAATGTTAGGAGCCCTAACACATGGCATAAAGAGTATACAAACCATTACTAGCAATGCAGAAGAAAAACTAGATAACTGGGAGCTCCTAACAATCTAACACCTATGCTCATCCAAAGACTTCACCAAAAGAGTAAAAAGATTACCTACAGACTGGGAAAAAGTTTTTAGCTATGACATTTCTGATCGGCGCCTGATCTCTAAAATCTAGGTAATACTGCAAGAACTCAACTACAAAAAGACAAATAACCCAATTAAAAAATGTGCAAAGATATGAACAGACACTTCACTAAAGAAGACTTTCAGGTAGCCAACAGATACATGAAGAAAAGCTCAGGATCATTAGCCATTAGAAAAATCCATATCAAAACTACAATGAGATTTCATCTCACTCCAACAAGGCTGGCATTAATCCAAAAAACACAAAATAATAAATGTTAGAGAGGCTGTGGAGAGATTGGAACTTTTCTACACTGCTGGTGGGAATGTCAAAGGGTACAACCACTTTGGAAATCAATTTGACGATCCTTAAAAAGCTAGAAATAGAACTACCATATGAACCAGCAATCCCACTCCTTGGAATATAAGCTAGAGTGATAAGAGCTTTTACATGAACAGATATATGCACACCCATGTTTATTGCAGCACTGTTTACAATAGCAAAAAGCTGGAAACAACCAAGGTGTCCATTGATGGATGAGTGGATAAATAAATTATGGTATATTCACACAATGGAATACTATGCTTTAATAAAGAACAGTCATGAATCTGTGGAATGTTTCATAACATGGAGGAATCTGGAAGGCATTATGCTGAGTGAAATTGGTCAGTTGCAAAAGGACAAATATTGTATAAGACCACTATTATAAGAACTTGAGAAATAGTTTAAACAGAGAAGAAAATATTCTTTGATGGTTATGAGGGGGGGAGGTGGGCGGGTGGGAGAGAGGTATTCACTGTTTAGATGGTAGGTAAGAACTACTTTAGGTGAAGGGAAAGACAACACAGAACACAGGCGATGTCAGAACAACTGGACTAAATCAAAAACAAAGAAGTTTCCTGAATAAACTGAATGCTTCGAAGGCCAGCGTAGCAGGGTCAGGGGTTTGGGGACCATGGTTTCAGGGGACATCTAAGTCAATTGGCATAAATAAATCTATTAAGAAAACATTCTGCACCCCACTTTGAAGAGTGGTGTCTGGGGTCTTAAAAAACGCTAGCAAGCAGCCACCTAAGATGCATCAATTGATCTCAACCCACCTGGATCAGAGGAGAATGAAGAACACCAAGGACACAAGGTAATTACGAGCTCAAGAGACAGAAAGGGCCACATAAACCAGAAACTACATCAGCCTGAGACCAGAAGAACTAGATGGTGCCCAGCTACAACAGATGACTGCCCTGACAGGGAACAAAACAGAGAACCCCTGAGGGAGGACAGCAGTGGGATGCGGACCCCAAAATCTCTGAAAAAGACCAGACTTAATGGTCTGACTGAGACTAGAAGAACCCCAGTGGTCATGGCCCCCAGACCTTCTGTTGGCTCAGGACAGGAACCATTCCCAAAGCCAACTCTTCATACAGGGATTGGAGTGGACAATGGGTTGGAGAGGGATGCTGGTGAGGAGTGAGCTTCTTGGGTCAGGTAGACACTTGAGAATATGTTGGCATCTCCTGCCTGGAGGGGAGATGAGAGGTCAGAGGGGGTTGGAAGCTGACAAAATGAACAGGAAAAAAGAGAGTGGAGGGAGGGAGCGGGCTGTCTCATTAGGGCAAGAGCAATTGGGAGTATGTAGCAAGATGTATATAAGTTTTTGTGTGAGACTGAGTTGATTTGTAATCTTTCACCTAAAGCACTATAAAAAGTAAAAAAAATAAAAAAGCTAAGAGGCTAATATAGTATAATAGCCTCTGATTTAATGAAATGCAACTTCTTATGCTTATTCTTAGCTGTTGAGCTTAAATATCTCTGAGCCACATATAAAAACAGCCCCACAGACAGGAAACTTCAACAAATATCTGTGGCTTGACATAAAAAGCAGACTTTATATTGAGTTGTGTAGTACACCCTCACTCTGTGCAGATAATCACAACGATGTCATTTAAATATAGTATAGTCCAAACTGCAAATCAATTTCCCTTTTCTAGCATTCTTTTCATCTAATTTGTAACTTTCCTTCCCTTTTTCTTCTTATCCTTAATTCTTGACTCTCTATTACTCTGGCTTTTTATGTATCTCTTCCTTTTTTTGTTTCTTTCTGTTCCATTTTCATCTCCTCTACCATTTTTTTTTTTTTCCCAGTGATGGAAGTCTTTTTCTTTAACTCTTATTTTAAATACCATTAAAATCTACTGTGTTCCAAAACAAGATAAGAAGACCCAGGATCTTAACTGATGAAAGTCTTTGAAACAACATATTAAGTAGTCACGTTTTGGATTCATGCATGAAAAAATTATATCCCTCTTGTCTTTCATATATAGTACCTAATTTGCTGAAAGCTTATTACATTGAGTTGAAAAAAGTAATATTCAAGTAAAATTTGGGTGATCTGAGGCTAAATACCATGAAGGAGAGGAAGGAGGAGGAAGAAAAAGAGAGAAGAGAGAGAGTGAGCCATTTAGGAAGGTAGAATTGTGTGTGGAAGAATTGAGAGAAAGCTATAGTAAAATATGGGGTTAATTTCAATGCCATTTGCATTGTGCTATATGATATCCACTATGAGGAAGAAACAATTTAAGTGGAAAATTGCATTTCTCTTTCTTTCAGTGCCTTTGTAAACATTGTCTCACTCTCTCCCTTCCTTACATAATGGTGAAGATCATAGGTTATTTGGTCATAAAGTTTTAATTTGCATCCTTATTCTTTCATTGCTGTGTGAAAAAACCTTGAGCAAGTTAGAAATTATGTCTTAGTATGTTTTTACACAATAAACACACTAATACTTGCTTCTCAGGTTGTTGTAGTGTTTAAATAACATCATATGTCTAAACCGTTGGCTTCGCATAAAGCCTGGTGCCTAGTAAACATTCAGCTGCGGTAGAACCTATCAGCTGTTTACCAAAAACCCATGTTCTCTCCCTCCAGATCAGAGCAAGACCACAATTACCAACTGTCCTTGAAGACAGAAGAGCCATATGGCAAAACACTTGTGAATGGGGTTATAAGCCAAAGTGATGCACACCATTGCTAGTTCTGGCATTAAATGGCTCCAGTGAATCATCTTCCCTCCTCTTTCCCCTTTAGCTGGTGATAGAGCCTGGCTTTGGAAGGCCATATTAAATATGGCATAGAGTTCATCAGCCTGGATTCCTGAATGATCCCCTTCTTCACCAAACTAACCACTTTTCATTATTATATCAGTGAGAAGTAACACTTACTGTGCTTGACCTATTATAAATATTGGGAGAATATATATGGTATGCAAGGAGAGCTGGTGGTACAGTGGTTAAGCACTCATTGCTAACCGAAAGATAGTTGTTCGAATCCACCAGCCCACCCCATGGGAGAAAGATGTGGCAGTCCGCTTCCATAAAGATTTACAGACTTGGAAACCCTGTGGGACAGTTCTATTCTGTCCCATAGGGTTGCTATGAGTCGCAGTTGACTCAGAGGCAGTGAATTTGGTTTGGTTTTGATTTGGGTTTATAAATGGTACAGAAGTTGAGAAACTTGAATTGGGGTGCTTGGATAACAAAAGCCTAAAATACTTTTAAAAAGCTGTTGAGAGGGGTAGGAGGTAAAAGGTCTGTAAGGAAATTGATTCAGCAGACTGGATCATTTGAGAAGACTGATAATGCATGGCAAACATCAGGTAGAACTCTGATAACTCCGAATGCAGACCAAGCACTTACTTTTGGAGGTAGTTAAAAAGAGCCAGGATGTTACGTGTTTTGTTTATTCCTTTTTGCTTATATCCATAGATTACAATACAGACAACTCAAGCAAGAGTTCCTAGTTTGACAGAAGAGATGGAAACAAATAGACTCCAGAATTTAGGTGTCTTTAAGGATAGAAGAGTAAACTACCTCTGTAATAAAGTAAGACCGAAAAAGCATTTGAGTGAGAAAAATACCTTGGACTTTACAGTTTAGCAAAGGAATGTATTCCTGCCTATTATTCAAATGGCATCCACCATCATTTAGTTGAAAAAAAGCATGAATGAGAAAAAAAGAAAAGAAAATCTTCTATCATGCCTCAACCGTTGTATATTCTTGGGAGTGCAGTTACCAGAAATTATACGGCAGCCATGGGCAAACTATTCGAGCTTGTTGATAAGAGCCATCAGGAAACATTTTAATGTTAGTGCAAGCACTAAGTGGCTAGGGAAGGGTTCTGGGCTTTTGATATAAATTCATGGCCTGGCTCTGTTTTGTGTCCTTTGGTAATTCACTTATTTGCTTTGCCTCAATTTCCTCATGTGTAATAGATATTTGAACTGATCTTCTAAGCTCCTTTTACATGATTTCTGTACTGGTAATGACCACCAGAAATGTGACTAAACCCTTAGAAAGAAACAGGACTCAAATCTTATGGTTAATTATTTTAATCCCATTCCCATGAAAATTAAAGGACCTCCGCTCCCCAGCATGGCAACCTGGTGGCACAGCAGTTAAGATCCCCCGCTACTAACCTATAGGGTGGCAGTTCGAATCAACCAGCTGCTCCTTGGAAATCCTATGGGACAGTTCTATTCTGTCCAGTCACTGTGAGTCAGAATTGACTCGATGGCCTCGGGTTTGGTGTTTTTTTGGCTACCCAGCAGGCTGCTTTAGCCAGCTGAGAAAGCATTCCAACTCACACAGCATGTTAAGCTTCTCATGTAGCCATGGGAATAAGAAATACACAGATATGCAGGTATTTAAATAGAAAGGCATACACTATACTATTAAAAAATGTCTTTTGAATATTTATTTTACAGCTAAATGGTATAGCAAAAAAGTTTCACTTTATAGAAGGAACCAGTAAGAACAAATAGTAATTCTTCATTCGTTACAGCTGATATTTGTGTACAGACCTTTGCAATCCATAGGAGTGGTGCTAAATTTCAAAGAACGGCAATCTAGTGCTTATATAGTTGAGTGGCCTAGATATTAATAAGGATATACACACTAATGATGATGAACCAGCTGTCCATGGAAAAGCTGATTTAGAGCGTATGCAGTTTTATCATTCTGACAGCTCGCATGGGAAAACATACTATATTCATTTCCTTTCCTTGTGCTAGAGTCAAATTAGAATTTTATTTAAAGATAAGGAGCCAATATCATAGCATTTTACATTCTCATCTTTAGACCTACTTATTTTTAATACTTGCTGCTAAGACATGGGCATTCTTCAATGTCAGCTGGGAGTGGCTTTATTTCTTTTTATATTTACTGTTTCAGTGACTTGTTAAAGATTTCATCCCTCCATCTCAAACATACTTTCTTTAATGTATTATAGATCATCTTGAGCCTTTTTCTTCATTTGAACATTTTTGGGGATCCTCTCATGGTAAATTCTCATTCTTATTTAGTATGACTCTCATTTAATAGTGTATCATTCATTTTTAATTAGTAGTAGGTAATTAAATTCTAATTAGAAATAGATAACAGTAATATATGCCTCTGTGTGTGATATTTTAAATGACCTAATAATATTTTGAGTATTAATCCAACTTTTTAATGTCCTCTTTGGCTGGCATTTGAATGAAAAGGAGTAGAAATTAGCACACTGTACCAAGACACAGATCAGAGGAAAAGAGAAAGAAACTTAACTGAGTTAAGTTTTCATATAACTCTCCTTGAAAAGCACTATTGTATTGCACTAATATTACTCATAACAAGGATCAAGCAAAGCTGTGAATTTTATGTTCAATGTTTTAATAACTCACATTTTCAGAGTCCTTTCCACTGTCCATTCTTTCTTCATCCTGGACTCATTGCCCTCAAGTTACTCCAAAGCTTGTGTTCCTTTCTTCATGAGATATTTGCCCACCCTAGACCGTCCTGCAAAACATCCGTGGAGCCACACCACTAACACCATGTGGTACAGATGCAGGCTTTACTGGGGCAAAAGAGGCGTAGACCATTTGCAGTCCCCAAACTCTCATTATCATACAGCATAGGCTAGGCTTAGATGACGTAGAGGGAGGCCTCAAACCTGGAATGATCCACATATATACAGGAAAAGATAGAGGTGGGGGGGGTTGGGAGTGGGGGTGATGCATCTATGCTACAAACTAGCAATAGGAAATGGCCTTACTAAAAGAGGGGAGCAGTCAAGTTGATTCTGACTCATAGTGACCCTATAGGACACAGTAGAACTGCCCCACAGGGGTTCCCAGGAGCAGCTGGTGGATTCAAACTGCAGACTTTTTGGTTAGCAGCTGAGCTCTTAGCCACTGAGCTACTGTAGTGTCATTATGAGTTGGAATTAACTTGACAGCAGCAAGTAACCAGGAAGAGTGAGGAGAAAATCAGCCGCCAGGGCCATACAGATTGGTCTCCTCACGTTTTTATGAAAATTTTCTGATCTTGTCTCTTCTCAGGTCCTCATCTCTGCTAAAGGAGTGACAAGCTGTTGCATTAAAATTCTGGGAGGTAGGTACGTTATACAATTAAAGTAATAATCCCAGTCATAATCATAATCAGTACTCAAAATAACAATAAGAAAATTAGTGTTTATTGAACCCTTACTATGTACCAGGTACAATGCTAAGCATTTTATAGCCATTAAGTCACTCTATTTAATCCTTACAAGAACCCCATGAGATAAATACTATTATTAGCAACAAAACATTCAGATGTTAAAAGGGCACATTAGTAAATTATGCCTTCACCAAAAGAATTAAGTTTAACGTGGGGATTTAAATACTATGACATTCTGGATGGGAAAGATATTTGAATGGGATATACACAGTTCTGGTTTTACCTAAATATAACCAAATTTGATTGCTTTATACTACTATTTAGGGACACAGATCAGCTGGCTTTTCAGGAATATCCTAAAATACCTGTAAACAAAGATGTGAAGAACAAATTTCTGTGCCCTAGAGATTAAACAGAGAGATGGCAGCTCTCCTAAATTAACCACAGCTGATTTAAGCAGCTATCCACTGTAGGAAAAGAACAAAACCATATAACATAATCATTCTCTTCCTCAATTCCTAGCAGATCTTTCTTCCAAAAATACATAATTCATGCATCTTTCAGGTCACTTTCTTGTCAGCATCACAAAGGGAAGGAAGGGAAAGAGGACCATTTTCATATTAATCAGTCAGAGAATATTTACATTGCAGCCAACTGCTGCTCCTTTAAATGTGCACACTCACTGCAGAAGCCTAAGTGTCCCATGAGTTATTAAAGCATCGACACTGTGCTAGACCATCGGCAGGTTTAAGAGCAGACTATAAAAAATTACCATGCAATTTCCTTTAGCCTTTTCTCCCTACCATTAGTTCCCCATTTAACAGCCTGAGGTCTCTCTAATAGGCCTTTGATTCCTGTATTCTCTTGCTACTTTTGCAGTAACCACTTTGGAATCTTGAAGCAGAGAGCAGTCACCCTCATTTGACTTTGTCTTATCCAGCACCAGATCACTACTTAATCCCTATCTATTTTTAAAATGAGTTCACCAAGATATTTTAGATGAAAGAAAAGAATACTAAACACTCTAATTGCCCTGATAGCACTACTTCCATTGTGAGTTTTCACCTTAGAAGTACAGGCGAGACCTCAAAGCCCTGGACTGAGATGGATACGGGGTTGTGATTAGCTGTGCAGCAAATGCTTTGTTCAAAAGTACACAAAACCGTAAGGTCATACACAGCACATAACAACACGAATTAAGAACAGAAATTCTGATATGTTATCCTCTTCCCTAAGCCCCTAATTCAAAGAAACACAAAAATCAGTGATAAAGGCCTATTCAGCCTCGCTCCCTCTTTTTTTTTTTTAAAGTCACGACAGGGTCTTCTTTTTATTTATTTATTTATTTTATTTATTCTGTGTGCCTCAGGGAACAGGACTCCTCCCAATTGCTTTGGGAAACAATGCCACAGTTTACTAGATGTCACTATCACAGAGCAACTTTTGTGATGTTGTGACTAAATTTTTCTTCTCTTAATTGCATACCATTATTCCTAATTATGTTTACTGGTGTGGTGCTAAGTAATTATGCTCCCTTCTTCCTGTTAACACCCTTCAGATATTAGTAGCATTCAAGTCCCTCATTAATTTTAGCTGAGAAGGCTGTGAATATTTAATTTTGTATTATTTTCCAGATTTGTGTCAAATTTTCCTCCTCTTCCAAGATGTTTTGCTCCCCTGCACATAAAGTGCTTTTGTATCTTTTACAGTACTTAGTTTTTTTACCCTTTTTGGTCCCATTGACCCTGATCTTAATGTGACTGATGTCTCATTTCTCATACTTTATCTTTAGAAAAATCCTATCTTTGTCTTCATAGCCTTTCTATTGTTCATTCTTCCCTTCTCTCACATACAACTGTATTGTCTTAACACCCATTTCGGCAAAATTGACCCTTAAACACTCTTTCTGCATGTGAAAGCTAGAAGATGAATAAGAAACCAAATAAGAATTTGTGCCTTTGAATTATGGTGTTGGTGAAGAATATTGAATATACCAGGGATAGTCAGCAAACAAACAAGTCTGTCTTGGAAGAAGTATAGCCAGAATTCTCCTTGGAAGCAAGTATGGTCAGCTCACATACTTTGGGCATTGGCATGGATTGAATTGTGTTCCCCCAAAATGTATCAACTTGGCTAGGTCATGATTCCCAATATTGTATGATTGTCTACCATTTTGTCATCTGATGTGATTTCCCTATGTGTTGTACATCCTATCACTATGATGTTAATGAGATGGATTAGCAGAAGTTATATTGATGACATCTACAAAATTAGTGTCTTCAGCCATTCTCTTTTGAGATATAAAAGAGAGAAGTGAGCAGAGAGACAGCTGGACCTCATACCACCAAGAAAGCAGTGCCAGGAGCAGAGCATGTCCTTTGGATCCAGGGTTCCTGTGCAGAGAAGCTCCTAGCCCAGGGGGAGATTGATGACAATGACATTCCTCCAGAGCTGACAGAGACAGAAAGACTTCCCTGGAGCTGACACCCTGAATTTGGGCATCTAGCCTAAAATACTGTGAGGAAATAAATTTCTCTTTGTTAAAGCCATCCACTTGTGGTATTTCTGTTATAGCAGCCACCCACTTGTGGTATTTCTGTCATAGCAGCACTAGATGACTAAGACAGATGTGTTAGTTATCAGGAGGGACCAGTCCTGCTTGGTAAGGTAGAGAGTCAGTGAAAAATAGGAAGACCCTAAATGAGATAGATTGGCACAGTGGCTGCAACAATGGGCTTAAAGATAGCAATGATTGTGAGGATGGTGCAGGGTGGGCAATGTTTTGTTCTGCTGTTCATAGAGTCCCTCTGAGTCAGAATGGACTCAAAACACTTAACAACAACAACAAACATTGTTTCATGGTGATCCTATTTGTGTAAACTAGAACTGCACTCCATAGGGTTTTCAGAAGCAGAGGCCTGACTTCCTAGGTGACTCTGGGTATGTGTCACAGATTGTATTGTGTCCCCCCAAATATGTGTCAACTTAGTTAGGCCATAATTCCCAGTATTATGTGATTGTCCTCCATTTTGTGATTTTCCTATGTGTTATAAATCATAATCTCTGTCTGTGGTTAAAGAGGATTAGGGTGGGATGTAATACCCTTGTTCAGGTCACGCCCCTGATCCAAAGTAAAGGCAATTTTCCTGGGGTGTGGCCTGCACCACCTTTTATCTTACAAGAGATAAAAGCAAAGGGAAGCAAACAGAGAGTTGAGGACCCCATACCACCAAGAAAGCAATGCTGGGTGCAGAATGAGTCCTTTGGACCCAGGGCTCCTCGTGGATAAGCTCCTAGTCCAGGGGAAGATTGACAAGAAGGATCTTCCTCCAGAGCTTATAGACAGAGAAAGTCTTCCCCTAGAGCTGACACCCTGAATTTGAACTTCTAGCCTACTAGTCTGTGAGAAAATAATTTTGTCTTTGTTGAAGCCATCCACTTGTGGAATTTCTGTTATAGCAGCACTAGATAACTAAGACAGTGAGTTCGAACCACCAACCATTTGGTTAGTAGTCAAGTGCTTCACTATTTGAGCCATCCAGTCAGAATGAATGGCAGTGGATTAGTTAGTTGAACACAGCTTATCTCTTTCTAACTAAGTGCATATTGTTAGTCTCCAGGCCTCTCAGCTCACCAGTCCTTAGTTCCAGCCCAAGATGCAGATGGGAAAATTTCTTCTTGGTGTGGCTTCTGACTAACCTTATTCAGGTGTAATCTGTGAGTGCCTGACCTCCGCCATAAGCCTCTCACCTCTTGCCTCCAGCCCTCAGGCCTTTTTTTTTTTGTGACAGTCCTCTGAGGACACAGGATTTCTTGGGTACCAGGCATGGTATGCAAAGTGAGGTATGTGTGCAAGTTACCATTCTCACAAGCAAAACTTAGACTAATGGGAGGGAGAAATTGGCAAATAAATCATTTTCTCCTCCTTGCCTCCCATCAGCCCCCAGCTCTTGGGCTGAAAGTCAGGTTATCACATTTAGTGAGGGCCATCTCAGTAAAATACCTTCACCTTGCTTCCATTGTCACCCATGCTTGCTTCCAGGTAAGGAAGTATCAGCGTATAAGCCTTTGCCTCAGGCTGGAATGTCTGGGAAGCCCAGGCTGAGATAAATAATTTGTCATTCTTCATAAAATTACTTCAGGAAGAAAAGAATAGTTTACCCAATTTCACAACCCTCTGCCTGAATTTTTAATCTTACCTTAATCAATTCAGTCATTCACGTATATTGAAAAATGTGGAATGTAGATGAGAAACTGTAAGAGAAAAATGATAAAAAGGAAACTATAAAGAGAAAGAAAAAAAGAAGTGAGATGATATTCACTGAACAATTTTGTACTAGGTATAGTTTATTTGTTATTTTTTTAAATTTATGCAACAGTTATGAAATAGTTGTTATTGTTGTTGTGTGCCATACAGTCGATTCCTACTCATAATGACCTTATGTGACAGAATAGAACTGCCCCACAGCCTTTCTTGGGCTGTAATCTTTACAGGAGCAGATTACCAGGTCTTTTCTTCCATATGGCTGCTGGTGGCTTTGAATTCCTGACCTTTGTTTAACAGCTGAGTTCTTGAAGCAAGTTGACATGTTGGAAGGCCCAGGTGGCAAGGAACTGAGAAGGTTCCAGGGCCAACAGTCAGTGTGGAACTGAGGCCCTCAGTTCAGCAACCCATTGGGAACTGAATCCTACCAACAACCCTGTGGGAAGCACGTTATTCCCCAGTTGAGTCTTAATATGACTACAGCCCACCCACCATTTGGTTGTGAGAACCTGAAGCAGAGCACCCCATCAAGTCATTCCCATACTCTTGACTCACAAAAGCTGTGAGACAATCAAGGTAATCAATAAGGGGATAAATTTTAGGGTTATATATTGTGATTTTTTTTTTTTTTTGAGATGGTTAAGATTGTGTGTCAACTTGGCCATGATTTTCAGTGTTTATATGTGATCACGCCCATGATGGGATCTGTTGTGAGTAGTCATCAGTTGAAAGGGAATTTCCTTGGGCTTGTAGCCTGCATCCAAATATAAGTGGACATTCTCTCTTTTGCCCTCTCTGGATTGTGCAGCTGCTTCCTGTTCATATGACCTTCGGTTCTTGGGACTTGAGCAAGCAGCTTACCTGCTGATCTTTGAGTTTATTGATCTTCACAGCCTTTGAGTAAGGGTCCTGCTCTCCAACCTAACAATCTTGGGTTCACCAGCCCCTGCCGCCACATGAATCAAGAGAAGCTTTGCGGTCTTGCCTGCCAGTCTTGGGATTCATTGATCTTCACAGCCTATGAGCAAGAGTCCTGATCTCCGAGCTGCTGATCCGGGGTTCACCAGCCCCTGTGGCTAGGTAAATCAGGAGAAGCCTCTATCCTGATCCTGGAACTTAGGACGTTCCAGCCTCTACAATCAAGTGAGCTGTTCCCTTGATATAAATCTCTCTCTATGTATATATATTTACATGCTTTGCTGCTTTTGCTTCTCTAGAGAACCCAGCTCATGACATGTACCATGCAGAAATAGATAACTAGTACATAGTATACATATTTTGTGACTATAAACCTTGTATTTTTATGAAGAGTAGGGAGAGTGTCACTCACTCAATTTCTAAACTTTTTAATCCTGTAGGTAACATGAAAATAGCTATAGGTTATTACACATGTATGAATACCTTGGAGGCAAGAACCATTGGGGCCATTTTAAAAGCTTGCCTACCACATTCCAATTTAGTAAACAAGATATGCAGCAAAAATACAAAATAAAGACATGAGACAATTATCAGACACAAATTATAGATTATAAACTATAATGTCTAAAATAACCAAGAAGTTATTGCCATTTTTACTTTGGCTTCACAACCCAGCTCTTCTTACAAAACCATACCACTCTCTTAGAGACAGAGAGTTCCCATTGCTGAGAGTTATTGGAGAAAGTGATATAGACGAGCTGAAGTCTTTGACTCCAGATTGGAGAGTTTGGATTTGATTCAATTTACGTATTTGGCAGTCTCTGTGGATTCTTTATTTGAAATTCCCATATTCTCAGGAGATCTGTGTGGTAGCTTGCTCGCAAAAATGGACCTAATTCTTCACCTCTCCTTGTATCTACACTCTTTGCAATGTGACTTTGCTGCTGTACCCATCAAGAGGTGAAATCTTTTTGAGGAAAATGTGCCTTGAATGCGGGCTGTCCTTTCGACTTGTTTAGCCAGTAAAGGTAGTGACGGTGGGCTTATTCTGAGCTAAACTTCAAACAGCCTGCACACTTCCACTGTCTTTTTTGGAACCCTAACACCTCTATGAAAACCCAAAAAAAACCCATTGCCATTGAGTCAATTCCAATTCATAGCAATCTTATAGAGGGTAAATCAAAGTCAGCCTACCAGAGGATGGACACATGCAGCAAGGTCAAGTCAGCCCAGTTGTCCAAGTAAGACACCTTTCGTGTGATCCTGTCCAGCTGAGCTCAACATGAGTGAGTCATTTGCACCAACCCAGATCACTAGAACAGCCTGGTCAACCTGTGGACACACAAGAAATAATAATTGATTGCTGTTTTAAGTCACTAGTTTTGGGATGATTTACTTTGTAGTAATACTTAAATGACAGTCAGGAAGGTAGTTATAGAGGAGATCAATTTAGGAAGGAAAAACTGAAGCCAAGCTATTGCTAGAAAAATATTAGAGTAAGAAAATGAGGCCCTCAGCTACAGTAGTAGCAGTAAGGAAGAGAAGCAAGTAAGTATATGATTTCTTGTTAGTATGTGGACATTCAACTTTTCAGAGTCTAGGTTTTAGTAACAGTCCCTAAAATTAAGTTCAGATACCACTGGGTATATATTGGGACACCAGAGACTTGTGATCTAACAGATATTTTTTGTGAAAACACAATTCAGAGAGATTATCTTACTTTTCTAGTCTCTCTTGATATTTTAAAATTGGTAACTACGAATACTAAAAACAATTATATTTTAGAAAAGACAGAAAACAATTTTACAGCAAAACCACTATTTAGATACATTTCTTATTTGATCCATAAAAAGCCCCTCTGTTACCTAGAAGGATGCTCTCTAGATATATGACTGGTGCTCTGTGTTTTCATACAGTAAGGTTTGTGATTGAAAGATGATACCATTCAGCATGCATTTGAAAGCCAGAAGGGTCCTAGAATTAGAATCTCAAATGTGGAAGGGAACTGAAGGACCATTTAATCTAATAGGCTTTTGTTTAATGGACTTCCCAGATGATATTCCTCAGTGAATGTAAGTACCTACAGTGGCTAGTTCATCTGATTTTGGCTCTAAGTGTTAGTTCTGCCTTATATATAACCATAATCCATCTCTTCATAACTTCCATTCATTGATTCTTGCTCTTCCCTCCAGTGCTGCAGCATAATGAATCTAATTCCTCTTCTCTGTGGCAATTTTTCAAATATCTGAAGGCAGCTAGTGCAGTCCTAAGTATTTCCTGTACAAAGATTAGTACCCCTCAAGCTCAAATTGTTGCTTATCTCCCATTTGACCAGTTTCAAGTCATCTCAATATTCCAATGGATTTACCATCAATAAATTAAAATTAAAACAAAATAAAACTAAACCAAAAAAAAAAAAAAATTTACACACAGCACCTACAACTAGGGCAATAGCCCAGTTCATATGAACTTCAATCAACTAAAACCTCCGCATGACTGTTTACTTGTGGCCCCATTACACCCTTCCTTCTCCAGCCTTGCATGCCATCAAGTCAATTCCAACTCATAGTGACCCCGCAAGACAGAGTAGAACACCCCCATAAGGTTTCCAAGGTTGTGATCTTTTCGGAAGCAGACTGTCAGTTCACCCCCGCCCTTTCCTCCCATCCTCCTCCCCAGCCAGATGGAGCAGCTCGTGGGTCCAAACCACCAGCCTTTTGGTTAGCAGCCCAGTGCTTAATCATAGTGCCACCAGAGCTCATTTTCTACAACCTATGCTTTTGCAATTCTTCCTGGGACCTAGATGCAGGGTTTCATATATGTCCTTATTTTATTTCTTTCTGTCCCAAATGACAAGCCATTAACCCAATTTTTAATTTCTTTTCTTTCTTTTTTTTTTTTTTTGAATGATTCCTAAGTCGTTGAATAAATGTTGACCAGTACAAGGGCCTCATACAAAATTTTCAACACCTTGGGTACAGTTTATCACCTATTATGAATCCACCTAAATGTGCTGTCATTCTCCCTGTTCATCTCAATCTCATCCTCAAGGAAGTTGTGCTGCATTAGATATAAACCACATTCACAACATTTCTGTGATTTACCCCCTTATCCAATAGGAAGACATTAGAATGACAGGACTAAGTTTTGTTCTTCACCCATATTATAGAAAGTAAAACTCTATTAACTGTTAGAGCAACTGTGCAACTTTTAATACTGGAATCTTTTTTTTTAGTCATTGATATGTTTTAAATTTTTGTTGAAAACTTTTTGAAGTATATATATTTTTTAACTGGATTTTCATGAAAGTTTTAATCCTATGACCTCATCTCTGTCTTTGTGCCTCTCTTTACCCTGTCCCACGATTCAATTATTTTGAGAAACTTTACTGTTGTCAGTGTTCTTACCCTGTGTTCATGGATTCCACTTTCCTCAGGATCATGCTCCTCATAGATGGAATTGCCTCAAGCAGAAATAGTCTTTTCATCAACCAATTTTCCTTAAGTACTATTAAAAGCTCAAAAATGCGAAATGCTGGGAATAACTTTGTGCAGCTTTAAAAATATAGAAATAAACTCAAATCAATAGATATTTACAAAATGCTCACATTTCAATGCTATGAGCTAGAAACTGTGGAGAATATAAAATATATGCATGCCATTTTGTGAGGCAAGAGAATACATAATCACGTGAAGAGAAAAAAAAATAACACCACAAGACAATTATAAAAGAAATGTCACAAGGCAGAACATGATTCATTGCCAGATGAATTATTCAGGCAATAAATTTTACAAGAGTCCAAGAGAGGGAGTGATCACTTCTGGCTGGGATGGTCAGGCCCATGAAGATAGATCTGAGCTGAAGATGAGCTGGTAAAATGGATAAACTTTAGAAAAGGAGAGAGCAGAGGAGAAGACACTTTGGGAATCTGGCACAGTATCAGTAAAAGTATTTGCTGGAGTAAGTGCAGTGTTAGTCAAACTTTTTTGGAGAGGTTTTTAGGAACTGTCAGACAGAAAGGGGAGTAGTCAGTGAGCTCTTGGAGAAACTGGTGACACATTTTTGGATAGAGGATTGAGAAAGCTATTTGGAGAGAGGCAATGATTTGTGAAATGGCTTGGAATGGGAGCGGGAAGAGAACACGAGCTGTGGTAAGTAGGTGGTCTTGTCAGCAGTACAGTTCCGGGTAGCAGAAGATGAGAGAACGGAAAATATAAAGGCGATGATGCCTCAGGGCTGGTGTTAAAAAGATGGTAAAAGATTCCTCAGTGCTTAGGTCTTTTTAAAAAAATAAGTAAATGCAAAAATAAAGATTGATTGGAGATTGTATTATTTCCTCACTCATCTGATTACTTAGATTATAGTTATAGGCACATAAGACTAATTAGACTATCATTTATGTATCTGATATTATTCCACTCCCATGGAGCTGTTTAGTGAGAAATCTGTGAGTCAGAGGTCAGCAGGAGTTCCTTTTACCCAAAGCAGGCAGAAAGGAGACATGAATGTGTCAGAGAAGGAAATCAAGATCAGTTGCCAGTAGTGCAAAGATTAGAATGTAAAGTCCAGAGCACAGACCAATGCTAAGAAAGGCACGAGAGCTGGGGAAAGAATTCAGCAACAAAGCACATAAGTGTTTCAAAGAAACCTCATGCAACTTTTGTAAGCCTCTTGCTCTAGTCACAGAGGTCATTCTGGGGCATTCCTACCCAAGTGCCTACTCTGAGCCACTGCATCACTTCCTTCTTTCTGTGATTTCCCATGTGGTGAAAATCCTTTCAGTTCTAATCAAGCCTCCTTTTGGCTGTATTAACCCAAAAAACCAACCCAGTGCTGGCTGTATTACCCTACAATAATCTCCGCCTTTTTAAAACTCTTTATACAACTTGCGTCCATATCACACATTTGGCATTTATCCTGTTGTTGTTAGGTGCCATCGAGTTGGTTCCAACTCATAGGGACCCCATGTACAACAGGATGAAACACTGCCTGGTCCTGCGTCATCCTCACAATTGTTGCTGTGCTTGAGCCCACCGTTGCAGCCCCTGTGTCAATCCATCTCATTGAGGGTCTTCCTCTTTTTTGCTGACCCTCTACTTTACAAAGCATGATGTCTTTCTCCAGGGACTGATCCCTCCTGATAACATGTCCAAAGTATGGGAGACAAAGTCTCGCTATCCTTGCTTCTGAGGCGCATTCTGGTTGTACTTCTTCTGAGATAAATTTCTTCATTCTTTTGGCAGTCCATGGCATATTCAATACTCTTTGCCTATACCACAATTTAAAGGCACCAATTCTTCTTCAGTCTTCCTTATTCATTGTCCAGCTTTCACATGTATATGAGGCAACTGAAAACATCATAGCTTGTGTCAGGCGCACCTTAGTCCTCAGGGTGGTATCTTTGCTTTTCAACACTTTAAAGAGATCTCTTGCAACCAATTTGCCCAATGCGATGAGTCTTTCAATTTCTAGACTGCTGTTTACTTGAGTGTTGATTGCGGATCCAAGTAAAATGAAATCCTTGACAACTTCAATCTTTTCCCCTTTTATTTTTATCATGATGTTGCTTATTGGCCCAGTTGTGAGTATTCGTGTTTTCTTTATATTGAGATGTTATCCATACGAAGGCTATGGTCTTCAATCTTTATCAGTAAGTACTTCAAATCCTCTTCACTTTCAGCAAGTAAGGCTGTGTCATCTGCATAATGCAAGCTGTTAATGAGTCTTCCTCTAATCTTGATGCCCTGTTCTTCTTCATATAGTCCAGTTTCTCGGATTACTTCCTCAGCATACAGGCTGAATAGGTATGGTGGAAGGATACAACCCTGATGCACACCTTTACTGACTTTAAACCAATCAGTACCCCCTTGTTCTGTTCAAAGGATTGCCTATTGATCCATGCACAGATTCCTCATGAGCACAATTAAGTGTTCCAAAATTTGCATTCTCCACAATGTTATCCATAATTTGTTATGATCCACACAGTCAAATGCTTTACCATAGTCAATAAAACACAGGTAAACCTATTTCTGGTATCCTCTGCTTTCAGGCAGGATCCATCTGACATCAGCAATGATATCCCTGGTTCCACGTCCTTTTCTAAACCTGGTTTGAATTTCTAGCAGTTCCTTGTCCATATACTGCTGCAGCCACTTTTGAATGACCTTCAAAAAATTTTGCTTGCAAGTGATATTAATGATATTGTTTGATAATTTCTGTGTTCGGTGAGATCACGTTTCATGGGAATAGGCACAAATATGGATCTCTTCCAGTCAGTTGCCCAGGTAGCTGTCTTCCAAATTTCTTGGCATAGACAAGTGAGCACTTCCAGGGCTGTATCCATTTGTTGGAACATCTCAGTTGGTATTCTGTCAATTATGTCAGTGATAGGATAATATCCATATGCCTATAAGGAAGACCAGTTAATACAACCATTGTTTAAATTTTTGCACCAACTTCTAAGGCCAAAGATGAAATCAAAGATTTCTACCAACTTCTGCAGTCTGAAATTGATCAAACAATGCAATTAGGATGCACTGATAATTGCTGGTGATTGGAATGTGAAAGTTGGAAACAGAGAAGAAGAATCAGTAGTTGGAAAATATGGCCTTCATGATAGAAACGATGCCAGAGATTGCCTGATAGAATTTTGCAAGACCAACAATTTCTTCATGGCAAGTACCTTTTTTCACCAACATAAATGGTGACTATACTCATGGACCTCACCAGATGAAATACACAGGAATCAAATCGACTTAATCTGTGGAAAGAGATGGTGGAGAAGCTCAATATAATCAGTCAGAACAAGTCCAGGGGCTGACTATGGAACAGACCATCAATTGCTCATATGTAGGTTCAAGTTGAAACTGAAGGAAATTAGAACAAGTCCACAAGAGCCAAAGTACAACCTTGAGTATATCCCACCTGAATTTAGAGACCATCTCAACAATAGATTTGATGCATTGAACACTAATGACCAAAGGTCAGATGAGTTGTGGAATAATATCAAGGACATCATATATGAAGAAAGCAAGAGGTCATTAAAAAGAAAGAAAAGACCCAAATGAATATCCGAAGAGACTCTGAAACTTGCTATTGAGCGTTGAGCAGCTAAAGCAAAAAGAAAAAGCAATGAAGTAAAAGGGCTGAACAGAATATTTCAAAGGGTGGCTCAAGAAGGAAAAGTAAAGTATTATGATGACATGTACAAACAGCATTTCTCAAGCTAAATCAACTGAAGAAAAAACTCAACCTTGAGTTGCAATACTGAAGGATTCTACAGGGAAAATATTAAATGATGCAGGAAGCATCAAAAGAAGATGGACAGAATATACAGAGTCTCTGTAGAAAAAAGAATTAGATGACGTTCAACCATTTCAGGAGACACTTATCCTAGGTGACTTTATACTTATTAACCATTTGGTTAAGTGTTATTTTCATTATCTTACTTATATTTTAAGCTTCTTATAAACACTAATTTTTTTATCTCTGTATATCTGTATAGCTAACAAAATGCCGTTTCTGATACACACACACACGCACACACACACATATAACATACTCTTCTACTGTTGTTGTTAGCTGCTGTCAAGTCTGCCTCCAACTCATGGCAATCCTACACATAGTAAGATCAGACTGCTGTGACCCATAGGGTTTTCAATGACTGATTTTCAGAAGCAGCTTGCTAGGCCTTTCTTTCTAATCTGTCTTAGGCTGGAAGCTCTGCAGAAAGGTGTCCAGTGTCAACTGACAGGTGGAGGCTGTGCTTGAGGTGCATTGGTTAGAAATAGAACCTGGGTCTCTAGCATGGAAGGTGGGAATTCTACCACTGAACCACCACTGCCTCATACAAAATATTCTAATCCATAATTATATGTTATGTGTGTGTGTATGTGTGTGTACACAAACACACATACATATCACTTTTAAAAACAAATAATTTAAAAAATCTCTGTGAAAATGTCTTGTGTATTAGTATATATTTTAAAGAAAATGTGTATGTTCAAGGAGAATTTTGCTTCCTCTGGCTTCAGCAATTTAATCACAAATAATTATTTATATAATGAAGAAAGTCCACAATTAAGTGTTCACGAAATCACCTTCTTTACCAAGTGTTTTCTAAAATGGCACTCCTGTTGGTCTTTTCCTAAGATACTCCACAAAAACACTTTAGTTAGTAGATTCCAGCCAGGATAATAGGCAGGCTTTCAATCAAGATTCTTAGAAGAATGTCTCCCATTGATGAATAAATTACTAGAGATGACAAAAACAATTGAATTCCCCACAGTGTACAGGAGTTACTAGTCAAAGAATGATTTCAAATCACTGGTAAAAGATTTTCCATGAAAAGTTCTACAAACCAAAAGCATAGATGAGGTAGATAGTATATTTCTAACAATAAGCTCTACATCATGTATTTTTCATAATATATGTATATTTACATGCACATTTGTAGACAATACCTATAATTCTAAACCAAAAGAAAGCAAGCATAAAAATTCAATCAAATGAAAGTCCCTGTGTTCAAATTGAAATGACCAAAAGAGGCTTTGGAAGATCTGAAATATAGCCTGCTTGGAATTTTCATGTCATCGTTGGTAGAGACTACACAGACTACTTTTGACCCTCTGCCAAGGAAACTACCACTTAGTTTTCAAGACTTAGTTTCTGCATCTATAAAATGCTAAAAATGTGTTATTACTTAAATGATAGAACTAACGTAACTGTTATATGAATATATCTAGTTATTTAAAACCCCCACGTGTCTGTCAGTTTGTCATACCGTGGGAGCTTGCGTGTTGCTGTGATGCTGGAAGCTACACCACCGGTATTCAGATACAAGTGGGGTCACCCATGGAGGACAGGTTTCAGCTGAGCTTCCAGACTAAGACAGGCTAGAAAGAAGGGCCCGGCAGTCTACTTCTGAAAAGAACTAGCCAGTGAAAACCTTATGAATAGCAGCAGAACATTGTCTGATAGAGTGCTAGAAGATGAGCCCCCCAGGATGGAAGGCACTCAAAAAATGACTGGGGAAGAGCTGCCTCCTCAAAGTAGGAAAAAAAAAAAACCCAAACCCATTGCTGTCGAGTCAATTCCAACTCATAGCAACCCTGGTAGCATAGTGGTTAAGAGCTATGGCTGCTAACCAAAAGGTCAATGGTTTGAATCCACCAGGTGCTCCTTGGAAACTGTATGGGGCAGTTCTACTCTGTCCTATAGGGTCACTATGAGCCTCAAAGTAGAGTCAACCTTAATGACGTGGATAGAGTAAAGCTTTCGGGACCTTCATTTGCTGATATCGCATGACTCAAAATGAGAAGAAACAGCTGCAAACATCAATTAATAATCAGAACCTGAAATGGAACGCATAAATATGGATATCCTAGGCATTAGTGAGCTGAAATGCACTGGTACTGGCCATTTTGAATCAGATAATCATATAGTCTACTACACTGGGAATGTTGCATTCATCATCAAAAAGAAGGTTTCAAGATCTATGCTGAAGTACAACACTGTCAGTGATAGGACAATATCCATACGCCTAAAAGGAAGACCAGTCAATATGACTATTATTCAAATTTATGTGCCAACCACTAGGGCCAAAGATGAAGAAATAAAAGATTTTTACCAGCTGCTGCAGTCTGAAATTGATGGAACATGCAATCAAGATGCATTGATAATTACTTGCGATTTTAATGCGAAAGTTGGAAACAGAAGGATTAGTAGTTGGAAAATATGGCCTTGGTGATAGAAACAATGCCAGAGATTGAATAACAGGATTTTGCAAGACCAACGACTTGTTCATTGTAAATACCTTCTTTCGCCAACATAAACAGTGACTATATACATGGACCTCGCCAGATGGAACACGCAGAAATCAAATTGACTACATCTGTGGAAAGAGACAATGGCAAAGCTCAATATCATCTCAGAACAAGGCCAGGGGCCGACTGTGGAACAGACCATCAATTGCTCATATGTAAGTTCAAGCTGAAACTGAAGAAAATCAGAGCAAGTCCACGAGAGCCAAAATGTGACCTTGAGTAAAACCTAAACCAAACCCACTGCCGTCGAGTCGATTCCAACTCATGGCAACCCTATAGAATGGAGTAGAACTGCCCCATAGAGTTTCCAAGGAGCTCCTGGCAGATTTGAACTGCTGAACTCTTGGTTAGCAGCTGTAGCACTAAACCACTACGCCACCAAGGTTTCCTGACCTTGAGTATACCCTATCTGAATTTAGAGACCATCTGAAGAATAGACTTGTTGCTTTGAACGCTAGTGACCGAAGACCAGATGAGTTGTAGTATGACGTCAAGGACATCATCCATGAATAAAGCAAGAGGTCATTGAAAAGACAGGAAAGAAAAGAAAGAAAACACCAAGATGGATGTCAGAGGAGACTCTGAAACTTGCTCTCAAACGTCAAGCAGCTAAAGCAAAAGGAAGAATTGATGAAGTAAAAGAACTGAACAGAAGATTTCAAAGGGCCTCTTGACAAGACAAAGTAAAGTATTATAATGACCTGTGCAAAGAGCTGGAGATGGAGAATCAAAAGGGAAGAACACACTCGGTGTTTCTCAAGCTGAAAGAACTGAAGAGAATATTCAAGCCTCGAGTTGCAATAGTGAAGGATTCCATGGTGAAAATATTAAACGACGCAGGAAGCATCAAAAGAAGATGAAAGGAATGCACAGAGTCATTATACCAAAAAGAATTAGTCAATGTTCAACCATTTCAAGAGGTGGCATATGATCAAGAACCAATGGTACTGAAGGAAGAAGTCCAAGCTCCTCTGAAGGCATTGGTGAAAAACAAGACTGCAGGAATTGATGGAATATCAATTGAGATGTTTCAACAAACAAATGCAGCGCTGGAGGTGCTCACTCATCTATGCCAAGAAATATGGAAGACAACTTCCTGGCCATCCGACTGAAAGAGATCCATATTTATGCCTATTCCCCAAAAAGTTGATCCAACCAAAAGTGGAACTTATAGAACAATATCATTAATGTCACATGCAAGCAAAATGTTGCCGAAGATCATTCAGAAATGGCTGCAGCAGTATATTGACAGGGAACTTCCAGAAATTCAGTCCGGTGTCAGAGGAGGACGTGGAACCGGCGATATCTTTGCTGATGTCAAATGGATCCTGGCTGAAAGCAGAGAATACCAGAAAGGTGTTTACCTGGGCTTTATTGACTATGCAAAGACATTCGACTGTGTGGATCATAACAAATTATAGATAACATTGCAAAGAATGGGAATTCCAGAACACTTAATTGTGCTCACGAGGAAACTTTACATAGATCAAGAGGCAGTTGCCCGGCCAGAACAAAGGGATACTGATTGGTTTAAAGTCAGAAAAGGTTTGCGTCAAGGTTGTATTCTTTCACCATACCTATTTGATCTGTATGCTGAGCAAATAATCCGAGAAGCTGGACTATATGAAGAAGAACGGGGCATCAGGATTGGAGGAAGACTCATTAACAACCTGCGTTATGCAGATGACACAACCTTGCTTGCTGAAGTGAAGAGGACTTGAAGCACTTACTAATGAAGATTAAAGACCACAGCCTTCAGTATGGATTGCACCTCAACATAAAGAAAACAAAAGTCCTCACAACTGGACCAATGAGCAACATCATGACAAACGGACAAAAGATTTAAGTTGTCAAGGATTTCATTTTACTTAGATCCACAATCAACAGCCACCGAAGCAGCAGTCAAGAAATCAAAAGACGCATTGCATTGGGTAAATCTGCTTCAAAGTACCTCTTTAACGTGTTGAAGAGCAAAGATGTCACCTTGAAGACTAAGGTGTGCCTGACCCAAGCCTTGGTATTTTCAATTGCATCATATGCATGTGAAAGCTGGACAATGAATAAGGAAGACCGAAGAGGAGTTGACGCCTTTGAATTGTGGTGTTGGAGAAAAATATTGAATATACCATGGACTGCCTTAAGAATGACAAAATCTGTCTTAGGAGAAGCACAACCAGAATGCTCCTTAGAAGCAAGGATGGCGAGACTGCGTCTTACATACTTTGGACTTGTTGCCAGGAGGGATCAGTCCCTGGAGAAGGACATCATTTTTGACAGAGTACAGGGTCAGTGGAAAAGAGGAAGACCATTAACGAGGTGGATTGACACAGTGGCTGCAACAATGAACTCAAGCATAACAACGATTGTAAGGATGGCAGCGTTTCGTTCTGTTGTGCATAGGGCTGCTGTGAGTCGGAACCGACTCGAGGACACTTAATGACAACAAGTTATTTAAAGTATCTCATAACCAAACAAGTAAAATTAGAATTACCTTTTTTTTTTTTCAAACATTTGAGGAGAATTGAAGAGATACAGTACCTAAGAAATCCTAAGTAGGACAATAATAATAATAAAGGTATGTTATTGAAAACTTCCTTTAATGTAAAATAGTGTATTTTATGATAATAGAGAATACTATCATTTTAAAAATATTTAACACCTGAATGATTTTTGAGTCTAAAGGATAATTTGTTTTACAAAAATTGGTCTTTCACTGTATATAGTATGTAAAATCTGAGGAAATTAATGCAATTGTTTAAAAATAAAATTATGTCTGTAAATATTAAATCAGACAAACAACTTTAAATTCACAATAACAGATTCTGACAGAAGAATGACTATCCTTTGGTAGATCTCAATGTTCCTGTTTGTAAAATTATGGTAAAATATTTGCTTTTTCCTTTTCTTGGATTAGAATCAAATCACATGATTTAGAAAAATAACAAAAATAATAATTTATTCATTTAGAATAAAAGAATTTTTATACATGTGAAATTTTTATCACTAGTTTTTAATATATTATAATCAGTTTGTTGATATTATGATAGAACAAAAACATCTCTCTCTCCCTTCTTCCCTCTTTATCCACTCTCCCTCAGTGTTTTTTCTTTCATTAATCACTATCCTGGCCCCTGGGAACAGAAAAATGAATAATACATGGGCCCTGCTCCAAAGACCTCTCAAACTACTGGGAAAGACAGGAAACAAAACCAGCAAGACCTTCAATCAAAATTTATGCTCTCTTTCCCATATAGGGTCACTATGAGTCAGAACTGATTTGACTGGCAATGAGTAACAGGGCTTTTGCCATATTAGCCCAGTGACCCTGGGAGGGAACTGCCTAGTTGGGAATTACATTCCCCAGCCCCTATTGCATTCAGGTGCAGAATTCTTGTATTCATTAGGGTGAGGTGAGAGAAATGCCTAGGGAGCAATATTTAAGGAAGCACTTATTCTCATGGTCTTGAAGATGCCGTCCCTGCGCTTGCACAACCCTGAGAGTGAATTTCTCCTTAAATTTTACATCTTAGGCATCTCATTTGCCTCATCTTCAGCTGGCTGACCCTACAAATGTGATATGTGACATATGTTACTTCCTGATTGGGGTATTTAAGAAATATTTTTCTTTCTCCACTGTCTATATGGTATATACATGTTTATAACTTTTAAGAAACTGCCAAACTGCTTTCCATAGTAGTTGTTTAATTTTCAGTCCTACCAGCAGTTTCTCCCCATCCTTGCCAACACTTGGTACAGTCAGTCTTTTCAAATTTTAGCCATTCTAATAGTTGTGTAACGGTATCACATTGCAGTTTTATCTGCATTTCCCTAATGACTAATTACATTCAGCAATTTTCTATGTGCTTATATCTGCCATCTGTGTATCTTCTTTGGTGAACTATCCAAATCTTTTTCTCATGTTTTAAATTATGTTGTTCGTTTTCTTTTTATTGAGTTTTGAGAGTGCTTTACATAGTCTGGATACAAACCCTGTTACCAGATATTTTATTTGCAAATGTATCCTCCCAATCTGTAGCTTTTCTCTTCATTCTCTTAACAGTGTCTTTGAAGAACAGAAGTTGTTTTTTTTTTTTTAAATAAAGTCTAATTTATCAAATCGTAATTTCCTAGAGTGCATTTGGTGCTATGTCTAAGAAATACCTTACTCAAGTTAACAAGATATTATCCAATGATTTATTGTTTATTGTTTTAGGTTTTACATTTAGATGTACGATCTGTAATGCATTGATTTTTGTACTTAGTATGAATTAAAAATTATTTTTTACAAGTAGATTTCTAATAATTCCAGCATCATTTCTTGAAAAGGCTAACTTCTCTCCACTGAGCTTCCTTTGTACCTTTGTTGAAAATCTGTTGTCCATATATGCCTGAGTCTATTTCTGGACCCTATTCTGTCCCATTGATCTATTTGCCAGTAAGTGTGACAATTGCTGTACCTTTTCAATAATTCTTGAAATCAGGTAGTGTTAATTCTCCAACTTTGTTCTTTTTCAAAGTTGGTTCAACTATTTTAGGTTCTTCGCATTTCCACATGAGGTTTAGGATCAGTTTGTCCATTTCTTTTGAAAAGCCTGATGCAGTTTTCATTAACATTTCATTTAATCTACAGATCAATTTGGAAAGACTTGGCATCTTAACAGCACTGAGATTTCTGACCTACGAACACTGTATATCTGTCCATTAAAAAAAAAAAGAAAAGTCATTGAAGTTCCAGAAGTTAACTAGGATATGCCTAGAATGTGTCTTTTAACTCAGTTCTCTTATGTACTTGGTAAATTCCTTGAACATCTAGACTGTTAGATCTGCTTTTATTTCAAGAAAATACTCTTCTAATATTTGTTTTAATTATAGTTTTCCTCCATGTATTCTTTTCCCTTATTCTGAAACTCCCATTTTTTTGTCTCCTAGATCGCCTTAGTTTCTCCTCCGTGTCTTTGTATTTTCCCCTGTGATATCCATACTTGCAAGGTTTTGTGGTTAGCTTTGAGACACTCTTTCCTTATGATGTTCCTGGGCACTATTTTGGACCACAGCAACGATTATTTTTTGGTTAATGTTATTAATTTGAAAATCAAGTTTGCTACTTTCAAGAAATCTTTTTTGTTTTTTAGGTGCTCTTCATTTTTAAGTTTGATTCCTAAGTCCATTCTGGTAGCACTGCTTTGCTATGGACTTTCTCTGAATACCTTGCTGTTTTTTTTTTTTTTTCCTCTGACTGCTGGGCCCCTCATATGTATTGTTATTTTCTTTAAATTGTGTGTGTGTGTGTGTGTGTGTGTGTGTGTGCTCATTAGGTCCAGCTGTTGTAGCAGCTTAAGTGGTAGCATTCCAGTGAGCATCAGGTATACACTGTGGGCTCTGTTCTTATGGACTGCATATATAGAGGCAAACAAAGTGCCACCCTCCCAGTGAGGCAACAGAAGAAAGCTCAATGTCTTTGATTTTCCTAAACTTGGTGGCTGACACAATTAACTTAGTGCCTCCTTAAAGCTCTAGAAGCAAAGGAGGACAGGCATGTTCTCCTATGTATATTGTATACTATCTGTGATTAAATCTTTTCTTTCATAACTAATACTGCATACTTATCATCGTCTCTTTTTCTCTGGTAATGACTTCAAGGCCTTTCCTATTTAGTCAATTAAAAAATGATCAGCTTTTGTTTTATTTCTCAAATTTTTTTTTTTTTGCTGTGTTTTTATTTCAATTTTCTTTTGGCATAAATACTTCTTTGAGTTTTAGCCCCAAAAGTATAAAAGTATAGCTAAAAATTCTCAGTCTGTGCTTTTCAAATTGTCTTATATTTATCTAACTCATGATAGGCTTTGAGGAATACAAAATTGTTCCCAATCAAGTTTGAAAACCATCTTTGGGTCTCCAGTGTTGGAGAAGAAAAGTCCACAGCTGATGTGATTCTATCTTCTGATGTAAAATGCTCCCTTACTTTTAAAAAATGTTCTTAGAGTTCAGAAAATTTACAAGAATATATTTGTGTCTGTGTCCTTTTGCATTAACCTTTTTTATCAACTAGTAAGAACTTTTATTTTGAGAATTAGGTTATTCTAAAGATAAGACACCTGGATTCCCTCCAGCTTCCTGCTGTGAAGGATTATGCTATGATGTTATGATAAATATACTACCATGAGGTCCCTTAATGGATCTATATGAGAATTTCCCTCAACCGCAATACCCAAGAGTCTGATCGCTGTTCATAGAGTATTTTTTCACCAATTGCCATGCAGTTGATTCTGACTCATGGCAACTCCATATGCTTCAGAGTAGGACTGTGCTCCATAGGGTTTCAATGGCTATGACCTTTTGAAAGTAGATTTCCCAGCTTTTCTTCTGAGGTGTTTCTGGGTGGATTTAAACTGTCAACCTCAATAGTTGAGCGCTAAACCTTTTGTGCTACCCAGGGACTCCTTCACAGAGTATACATATACGTAATTCGACAAAGTTCTAGAAGATAACTCTTCAAAATGGCTTCACCAATCACACCCCTAAAAGGATGCCTGAAGGTCTCCATAGCCTAGCAATTCTTCCGACATTTGGTATTGTTTTGCTTTCTAAGTTTTTGCCGATCTGATGAGTGTAAATTAACATTCCATTGCTGATTTAACTGGCGGTTCTTTAAGTGTGTATGAATACGAGCATTTCTTCAGCATTGTTAGCAATTTTATTTTTATTGTTAGTTGCCATCAGTAAACTGTTCTTTGTGACATTTGTCATTTGTTCATTTTTCTATTTTATTTTCTATTTTTTCTGGTTTATATAAAATGTCAAAAAATGTCAGTAAAGAGAGGAAAATAATTAAATGAAGCAAAATTTACACCTTGCATTTATATATATGCAAGTCTAAAGATTCAAGGGAGCAGCTGTGCCATGCCTCATGGCACCATCCTAAGGAAAGAGAAGAACATTGATTTTTAGGGAAAAAGTTTCATTTTAAAAGTACAATTGCAAGTCAGAAAAAGAATATTGTTCTAATGCCAATATTTAGGTGTGCAAATATTAGTGCCAATTTCTGTGATTTGGATGAATGACCTCAGGTCATCATAAAATTATTTGCTAGAGGGAAAAAATCAAGTTAAAAACGGTTCTTTGCCTGCGGCTCCGAAGTGTATGGCTTGAACTATTTTACTAGCTATTTGTGCTTTTTAGGTTTAAATTAAAAGCAAAAAATCCAACTTTGTTCTTTTGAATACTCAACAATTGAATTTTATTTGGTATGTTCAAATGTTGTCAATCCTACCCCCCTTAAAAAAAAGAGACAGAAAACAGAAATTTATCAGAATTAATCTCTTTAAAGCCATCCACTTCAGGTATCTGAGATACAGAAGTACCAGGTAACTAAGACAGGCATTAGGGTCTCTGCAGATTTGGAGCTTGTCAGCCCCTGCAACCACGTGGGCCAGCAGAGGTATTCAGTCTGCTGTCTGACACATGGATCTGGATTTGGGACTTGCCATTCCCTACAATTGTTTGAGCCTTTTCCTTGAAACAAATCATATCTATATCTATATCTATATCTATATCTATATCTATATCTATATCTATATCTATATCTATATCTATATCTATATCTATATCTATATCTATATCTATATCTATATCTATATCTATATCTATATCTATATCTATATCTATATCTATATCTATATCTATATCTATATCTATCTATATCTATATCTATATCTATATCTATATATACATACATACATATATGTATTTAAAAAAAAAAAAAACTTGTTGACATGAAGTTGATTCTGACTCATAGCGACACTATTGGGCAGAGTAGAACTGCCCTACAGGGTTTCCAAGTAGTGGCTGGTGGATTTGAACTGCTGACCTTTGGAGTAAAACCAGCAAAGGGTATATATATATACACACACACACACACACACACACACACACACACATATATGTATATACATATATATGTGTGTGTGTATGAATATATATATGTGTGTGTGTGTATATATATATACACATATATATATATATATCCACAGGTTTTGCTCCCCTAGAAAACCCAGACTAAGACATAGTCTTATATGTCCTGTTTGGTATATGTTATGGCACTCCAGTAGAGTCCATAATGCATGGCATTTGACTCTAGTGACAAAGTCAAACAAGCAAGGCAGCCTCCAGCCTCTTTGTCCCGACTTTAGTACCTGTGTAACTGCTCAGTGGTTCATGGGGAAATTCTGTGTGTCCTGTCTATCCTATCCAGGTCTTGAGAAGGCAGAAAAACCATCTCAATCTCATCTATTTACACACCATTGCTATATTACCAAACTCATATTGATGAAGTACACTGCTATCGCCTTTTACCAATGTGCCGTAGAGGGAACAGTTATAATCTTCTTTCTTTCAGATTTTCCCTTGAGATTCTTAACATCCTTACCTCCTACCCCCACCAAAAGAGCTTTGGTTTCAAGAGAGGAAGATATGTCATATGCTTTTTTTTGCCTACTTTTCCACAAAATATTTACCTTAATCGTTCCCCGAAATCCACTTGGCTGAAAACAATGAGCTCTCCACATATTATTTCTCTCTGGCAAGGATTTCTGTCCAGTCATAGCTTCCTTTTCACTAGGTCATGTTGACTAGAGTCAACGATTCCATACTGAAAGAAAATGTATGATTACTCCATCTAACTCTCTTCTTTTTTAAAAAAAAATTTTTCATTGTGCTTTAAGTGAAAGTTTACAAATCAAGTCAGTCTCTCATACAAAAATTTATATACGCCTTGCTGTATACTCCTAATTGCTCTCCCCCTAATGAGACAGCACGCTCCTTCCTATCAATCTCTTTTTTCGTGTCCATTTGGCTGGCTTCTGACCCCTCCGCCCTCTCATCTCCCTTCTAGACAGGAGATGCCAACATAGTCTTGCATGCCTACTTGATCCAAGAAACTCATTCTTCACCAATATCAGTTTCTATTCCATTGTTCAGTCCAATCCCTGTCTGAAGAGTTGGCTTTGGGAATGGTTCCTGTCTTGGGCTAACACAAAGTCTGGAGACCACGACCACTGGGGTCCTTCTAGTATCAGTCAGACCATTAAGTCTGGTCTTTTTATGAGAATTTGGGATCTGTATCACACTGCTCTCCTACTCCCTCAGGGGTTCTCTGTTGTGTTCCCTGTCAGGGCAGTTGTTAGTTGTAGCTGGGCATCATTTAGTTTTTCTGGTCTCAGGATGATGTATTCTGTGGTTTATGTGGCCCTTTCTGTTTCTTGGGCTCATAATTACCTTGAGTCTTTGGTATTCTTCATTCTCCTTTGATCCAGGTGAGTTGAGACCAATTGATGCATTTTAGATGGCCGCTTGCTAGCGTTTAAGGCCCAGACTCCTCTCTCCAAACTGGGATGCAGAATGTTTTCTTAATAGATTTTATTATGCCAATTGACTTAGATGTCCCACAAAACGAAGATCCCCAAGCCCCCTCCCCTGCTACGTTGGCCTTTGAAGCATTCAGTTTATTCAGGAAACCTCTTTGCTCTTGGTTTAGTCCAGTTGTGCTGACATCTCCTATATTGTGTGTTGTCTTTCCCTTCACCTAAAATAGTTCTTATCTACTATCTAATTAGTGAATGCCCCCTCCCTCTCTCCCTCCCTCCCTCCCTCCCCCTCTCATAACCATCAAAGAGTATTTCCTTCTCTGTTTAAACTATTTCTCGAGTTCTTATAATAGTAGTCTTACACAATATTTGTCCTTTTGAACTGACTAATTTCACTTAGCAAAATGCCTTCCAGATTCCTCCATGTTATGAAATGTTTCACAGATGCATCACTGTTCTTTATCGATTCATAGGATTCCATTTTGTGAATATACCATAATTTATTTATCCATTCACCTGTCGATGGGCACCTTGGTTGCTTCCACCTTTTTGCTATTGTAAACAGTGCTGTAATAAACATGGGCGTGCATATATCTGTTCATGTAAAGGCTCTTATTTCTCCAGCATATATTCCAAGGAGTGGGATTGCTAGATCCTATAGTATTTCTGGAAACCCTGGTGGCGTAGTGGTTAAGTGCTACAGCTGCTAACCAAAGGGTCAGCAGTGTGGATCCTCCAGGCACTCCTTGTAAACTGTATGGGGCAGTTCTACTCTGTCCTATAGGGTCGCTATGAGTCAGAATCAGCTCGATGGCACTGGGTTTGGTTTTTTTTTTTTAATGGTATTTCTATTTCTAGCTTTTTAAGGAAGCACCAAATTGGTTTCCAATGTGGTTGTACCATTTTACATTCCCACCAGTGTATATGTGTTCCAATCTCCCCAACATTTATGGTTCTGTGTTTTTTGGATTAATGCCAGCCTTGTTGGAGTGAGATGGAATCTCATTGTAGTTTTGATTTGCATTTCTCTAATGGCTACTCTAATTTTTCTAATGTTCTACTCTGTCCTATAGGGTCTCTATGAGTCAGAATCGACTTGACGGCACTGGGTTCTAATGGCTAATGATCTTGAGCATTTCCTCCTGTATCTGTTAGCTATCTGAATGTCTTCTTTAGTGAAGTGCGTAATCACAAATTTTGCCTATTTTTTAATTGGGTTATTTGCCTTTTTGTAGTTGAGTTCTGCAGTATCATGTAGATTTTAGAGATCAGGCGCTGATAAAAAAGTCATAGCTAAAAACTTTTTCCTGGTCTTTTCATTCTTTTGGTGAAGTATTTGGATGAGCATAGGTGTTTGATTTTTAGGAGTTCCCAGTTATCTAGCTTTCCTTCTGCATTGTTAGTAATGTTTTGTATACTGTTTATTGCCATGTATTAGGGCTCCTAACATTGTCCCTATTTTTTCTTCCATGATTTTGATCGTTTTAGATTTAACATTTAGGTCTTTGAGCCTTTTTGATTTCATTTTTGTGCACGGTGTGAGGTATGGACCTTGTTTCACTTTTTTTGCAGATGGATATCCAGTTATGCCAGCACCTTTTGTTAAAAAGACTATTTTTTCTCCATTTAACTGTTTTGGGACCTTTGTCAAATATCAACTGCTCATATGTGTTCATATGCTCAATTCTATTCCATTGGTCTATGTGTCTGTTCTTGTACCAGTATAAGGCTGTTTTGACTACTGTGGAAGTACAACAGGTTCTAAAATCAGGTAGAGTAAGGCCTCCCGCTTTGTTCTTCTTTTTCAGTAATGCTTTATTTATCCAGGGCCTCTTTCCTTTCCATATGAAGTTGTGATTTTTTCCTCCATCTCATTAAAAAATGTTGTTGAAATTTGGATCAGAATTGCACTGTATCTATAGATTGCTTTCGGTAGAATAGACATTTTTACAATGTTAAGTCTTCCTGTCCATGAGCAAGGTATGTTTTTCCACTTATGTAGGTCTTTTCTGGTTTCTTGCAGTAGTGTTTTGTAGTTTTCTTTATATAAGCCTTTTACGTCTCTGGTAAGATTTATTCCTAAGTATTTTATCTTCTTGGGGGCTACTGTGAATGGTATTGCTTTGGTGATTTCCTCTTCAATGTCCTTTTTGTTGGTGTAGAGGAATCCAAGTGATTTTTGTATATTTATCTTGTATCTTGATACTCTGCTGAACTCTTCAATTAGTTTCAGTAGTTTTCTTAGGGATTCTTTAGGGTTTTCTGTTTATAACATCATGTCATCTGCCAAGAGAGATAATTTTACTTCTTTCTTGCCATTCTGGATGCCCTTTATTTCTAGCCTAATTGCTCTGGCTAGGACTTCCAGCACAATGTTGAATGAGAGTGGTGATAAAGGTCATCCTTTTCTGGTTCCTGATCTCAAAGGGAGTGCTTTAAGGCTCTCTCCATTTAGGGTGATGTCGGCTCTTCGTTTTGTATAAATGCCCTTTACTATGTTGAGAAATTTTCCTTCTAGTCCTATTTTGCAGAGAGTTTTTATCATGAATGGGTGTTGAACTTTGTAAAATGCCTTTTCTGCATCAATTGATAAAATCATGTGATTCTTGTCTTTTGTTTTACTTATATGATGGATTACATTAATTGTTTTTCTAATGTTGAACCATCCCTGCATAAATGGTATGAATCGCAATTGGTCATGGTGAATTATTTTTTTGATATATTGTTGAATTCTATTGGCTAGAATTTTCCTGAGGATTTTTGCATCTAAGTTCGTGAGGGATATAGGTCTGTAATTTTCCTTGTTTGTGGTAACGTTAGCTGGGTTTGGTATCAGGGACATGCTGGCTTCATAGAATAAGTTTGGGAATGTTCCGTCCTTCTCTATGCTCTGAAATACCTTTAGTAGTCGTAGTGTTAACTCTTCTCTGAAAGTTTGGTAGAACTCTGCCATGAAGTTGTCCGGGCCAGGGCTTTTTTTTTTTTGTTGGGAGTTTTTGCTTACCTTTTCAATCTCTTCTTTTGTTATGGGTCTATTTAGTTGTTCTACCTCTGTTTGTGATAGTTTAAGTAGGTAGTGTGTTTCTAGGAATTCAACCATTTCTTCCAGGTTTTCAAATTTGTTTGAGTATAGTTTTTCATAGTAATCTGATATGATTCTTTTAATTTCAGTTGGGTGTGTTGTGATATGGCCCCTCTCATTTCTTATTCGGGTAATTTGCTTCCTCCCCTGTTTTTTTTTTTTTTTTTTTTTTGGTCAATTTGGGCAATGTTTTATCAATTTTGTTAATTTTTTTAAAGAACCACCTTTTAGTCTTGTTAATTCTTTCAATTGTTTTTTCTGTTTTCTATCTCATTTAATTCTGCTCTAATTTTTATTTTTTACTTTCTTCTCGTGCCTGAGGGTTTCTTTTGTTTCTGTCTTTCTGCTTGTTCAAGTAGTAGGGATAATTCTTTGATTTTGGCCCTTTCTTCTTTTTAGATGTGTGCATTTATTGATATAAATTGACTTCTGAGCACTGCTTTCACTGTGTCCCAGAGGTTCTGATAGGAAGGGTTTTCATTCTCACTGGATTCTATGAGTTTCTTTATTCCATCCTTAATGTCTTGTATAACCTAGTATTTTTTGAGCAGGGTATTGTACAGTTTCCAGTTGTTTGATTTCTTTTCCCTGCTTTTTTTGTTGTTGATTTCTACTTTTATGGTCTTATTGTCAGAGAAGATACTTTGTAATATTTCAATGTTTTGGATTGTGCTAAGGCTTGTGGTCTGTTCTAGAGAATGTTCCATGTGCACTAGAAAAGAAAGTTTGCTTGGTTGCTGTTGGGTGGAGTGCTCTGTATATGTCACGAGGTCAAGTTGGTTGATTGTGACATTTAGATCTTCCGTGTCTTTATTGAGCTTCTTTCTGGATGCCCTGTCCTTCACCGAAAGTGGTATGTTGAAGTCTCCTACTATTATTGTGGAGCTATCTCATTTTTCAATGCCGATAGAGTTTGTTTTATGTATCTTGCAGCCCTGTCATAGTGTGCATAGGTATTTAATATGGTTACATCTTCTTGGTATATTGTCCCTTTAATCATTATATAGTGTTCTTCTTTATCCTTTGTGGTGGATTTAACTTTAAAGTCTATTTTGTCAGAAATTAATATTGTCAATCATGTCCTTTTTTGATTGTTGTTTGCTTGATATGTTTTTTTCCACTCTTTTAGAACTTGTTTGTGTCTCTAAGTCTAAGGTGTGTCTCTTGTAGGCAGCATATAGACGGATCATGTTTTTTAATCCACTCTGCCACTTTCTGTCTCTTTATTGGTGCCTTTAGTCCATTTACATTCAGGGTAATTATGGTTAGGTATGAATTTAGTGCTATCATTTTTATGTCTTTTTTTGAGTGTTGTTGACAGTTTCTTTCTCCCGTTTAATTTTTTGTGCCGTGTAGTTTATCTTTATATGTTATCTTATATTTTTTGTTGTTGATTTTGTTTCTGCTGAGACTCTTTTTTTCTTGTATTTTATTTTGATGTGTCTGATACTTTGTCTCTTTTGTGGTTACCTTATTATTTACCCCTATTTTTCTAAATTTAAAACTAACTTTTATTTCTTTTTATCACATTGTCTTCCTCTTCATAAGAAAGATCTGTGACTACATTTCTCTTAGTCCCTCTTTATTGTTTTAATGTTGTCTTCTTTTACATAACAACATTGTTGCTTCCCCATTTTGAGTGTTTTATTATCTTGATTTATTTTTGTGATTCCCTGTCTGGGTTGACACCTGATTGCTCTGTCCAGTGTTCCAGTCTTGGGTTGATATCTGATATTATTGATTTTCTAACCAAAGAACTCCCCTTTGTACTGCTTGTAATTTTTGTTTGGTTTTTACAAATTCCCTAAACTTCTGTTTATCTGGAAATTTCTTAATTTCTCCTTCAGTTTTGAAAGTCAGTTTTGCTGGATATATGATTCTTGGCTGGCAATTTTTTTCCTTCAACTTTTTATATAAGTTATCCCATTGCCTTCTTGCCTGCATGGTTTCTGCTGAGTAGTCTGAGCTTATTCTTATTGGCTCTCCTTTATAGGTGACTTTTTGTTTATTCCTAGCTACTCTTAAAATTTTGTCTTTATCTTTGGTTTTGGCAAGTTTGATTATAATATATCTTGGTGACTTTGTTTCAAAATCTACCTTTTGTGGAGTTCGATGAGCATCTTGAATAGATATCTTCTCATCTTTCACAATATCAGGGAAGTTTTCTGCCAACAAATCTTCAACAATTCTCTCTGTATTTTCCATTCCCTCCCTGTTCTGGTACTCCAGTCACTTATAGGTTATTTCCCTTGGTGGAGTCTCACATGATTCTTAAGGTTTCTTCATATTTTTAAATTCTTTTATCTGATTTTTTTTTTCAAATATATTGGTACCAAGTGCTTTATCTTCAAGTTCACCAAATCTGACTTCCACTCGCTCAATTCTATTCCTCTGACTTTCTATTAATTTGTCTACTTCTGTAATTTTATTGTTAATCTGAATTTCTGATTGTTGTCTCTCTATAGATTCTTGAAGCTTATTTAAATTTTTCATTGTGTTCTTGAATAACTTTTTTAATTTCTTCAGCTACTTTATCTGTGTGTTCCTGGTTTGTTCTACGTATTTCCTGATCTCCTTCCTTATTTCGCTCCAGAATTCTTGAAGGGTTCTGTATATTAATCTTTTGAATTCTGCATCTGGTAATTCCAGAAAGGCACCTCCATCCAGAAAATCTCTTGGTTGTTTTGAGAGCTTGTTGAGGCAATCATGGCCTCTTTCTTTATGTGACTTGATATTGACTGTTGTCTCCGAGCCATCTATAAGTTATTTTATTAGTTTATTTTGTGTTTGCTTACTCTCTCCTAGATTCTTGCTTCGTTTTGTTTTGATATGCCCAAGTGAGTTGCTTGAGTGAGCTAGCTTGATCATTTTCACCTTCATCACTCTGACATCCTGTCACCAGGTGGTTAGAGCTGTTATCAGGTATATCAGTCTAGGAGTCCATTCACTTTTCTTGTAAGCATTCCGCTCAGGTGTCCAGGTAGCTGATCATCAGGTGTGTCATACAGGCTCTGTCCTACAGTCTTAGAGGGTCAGGGGCGATTTGTGTAGGTACCGGTATCTGGTTGCAGCAGGGGGTCACACTTTGAACAAGGCAGGGAGCTGAGAATCATCCCCCATGTGTCTCTGAGGAAAGCTCATCCCTCTTCCCTAGAGCATAGAGATGAGTGGGCTCTGCAGACAGACCATGGGCACCCAATGTTTTTGGTTGTCAGGACTGGGAGGTACCAGTTAGTCTTGGACCCCTCTGGTGGGTGGTTGGTTGACCTGAGTTGGAGCCACCAGTCCTTGGCACCTGATGTGAGTAGGTAAAAAAAAAAAAGTAGGTAGACAAAGTGGTATCAAACACCAAACACCCACCTCTCCGCCACACAGCTGAAACATCTGTAGTGTGCCAACAAGGGCCTATTCTCCTGAAATAGGCCCACACAGGTCCTTGCAGGGGGGATAGGTATTCAAAGTCCGTGGACCGCTTATGCCTGGAAAGTAGCCACTTTTGTCCTGAGCTCCACAAGTTAGTGGAGCTGGCAAATTATCTTTTCCCCCAATTGCAAATTTATTCCCTCTCCAAGGCCAGGAGGATGGCTCCAGGTACTCAACAGGGCCTATCTCAGGCCCAAGAAAATCAACAGCCTTTGAAGCCAGCTTGGGGGTGGGGGACACAGTAAAATGTACTCAAGTAATTAGCTTTTACCTAGAGTGCCATTCTTCTTTGGTTCCGAAGCTGTGAGTAGGCTGTACGGCTGGTTGCTTCTCTCTGAGGAAACTGCAGCTGAGCACTATTAACACCCCACCGGAGCCGCTCCCAGGAATGGTGCCTGAGGGATCCCAGCCATTCAGGTTAAGCAACTCCTTTCCATTTCTGAACCCACCTCCCCCTTCCCCTGCTGCTCAGTCCATTTTCTGACTTTGCCTTTGATGTTCAGGGCTCCTAGCTTGTCATAAATATAGTCATTTCACTTGTTTTTTGGGGTCTTTGTTGTAAGAGTTTTCGCAGGAAGCTTCTGGCTATTCTGCCATCTTGGCCCCACCTCTAACTCTCTTCTTAAAATAATGATTTAAGACTTAAAAACCCCTTTTTTCTTTCCAAAAATTCTGGATTTCAAGGCCATTTTTCACAAAAATGACTAACAAATCAGCATTGTTCTCCAGGTCAACAATGTCAGAATGTTATATCTACCAAGATTATACACATACACTCACACAAGCAAATACCCAGAATATACATTGTTATTTAATACTCCTAACTTCTTTACAATTATTATTTTAGTTTTATATATAAGAAGCACACAGAACTTAAGCATCTCGCCCAAGTTCACCCACAGTAGACATAAAGCGAAAATACTGAAATTCAAACCCAAAGCTGTTTAGTACCAAAGTTCACACTCTGTCCACTCAAGAGTCCATACTCCTGACAAGGATCACAATAGAGGGTCCCCGACAGAGCTGGAGAAAAATGTAGAACAAAATTCTAACTCAAAAAGAAAGATCAGGCTTGCTGGCCGGACAGAGACTGGAGAAACCCTGAGAGTATGGCCCCTGGACACCCTTTCATCTCAGTAATGAGGTCACTTCTAAGGTTCACCCTCCAACCGAAGATTGAACAGGCCTATGGAACAAAACAAGACTAAAAGGGTGCACCAGCCCTGGGGCAAGGACTGGAAGGCAGGAGGGGCTAGGAAAGCTGGTAATAGGAAACCCAGAGTTGAGAAAGGAGAGTGTTGATGCGTTTGTTGTGGGGTTGTTAACCAATGTCATAGAACAACGTGTGCACTAACTGTTTGATAAGAAACTAGTTTGTCCTGTAAACCTTCATCTAACGTACAATTTAAAAAATTACCATGAGAAAAAAAAAAAAGTCCAGACTCCTCCAGAGAAAACTGACTATTCATTCAGTGACTTTTCTTCTCTTTGCCTTTTGAAACCATAGTTTGAGAATGCACTAACTAGGAATGAGATTTGACCAAGGTACAGAGAATTGTCTTGTCAAAGCTTTTGCAGAGCCGTGTGTAGACTGCAGTGGATAAATGCCTTTGACAGGGACTCTTACGTCTTACTCAGAAAGGTCTAGGAGTCTAATAATGACCTACTTTGAAAAACCCAGAAATGCACTTCCAGTTGTGTGTAGAAGTCTGCTCAGACTATCTTCCATTTAGAACTTTCATGTTTTTAGATTGATGTTATTCTCAAACAACCTTCATGAGTTTTTGCCATATTTGATCTGCCTGTATTATTATTTAATTAGTATTTTTTAATTGACTCACTGTTACATTTCAACAAATTTATTTTTAAGAAAAATTGAAGTAAATAGGAGATGAGCATAAATAAATACTGGAGAAAGGTGGGGTTTGGAGAACAGATTCTTGGTTAGACAAGAAGCACAGCTCTGCTTTGGGCTGGGGATGATTATATTTTAGTACGTTAAAGGCTCCTAATGTCTGATTCTTCAGGGTCACCTTGTCAGACAGGTAGAGGACTGGAAGGGGACTTCTAGTAATCATTTGGGAGCTCAGCCAAACTTTCCCATTTGTAAGAACATCTAGCAGTCTAGCACAGGATCAGGCCCTATAATCTCTGTACTAGGACAAAATTATGAGACAGAGGCCCCAAATCCATAAATGTACGCACTGTGTAAAGATAAAGCTTAGCAGCAAACTGGACTCCCACACCTCTATTAATTGTTTCCCACCCTGATTTTACAGCGCAGAAAGGGAAGTGAGTTGGCAGAGAAAACTTGCTCCCCTGTGCCTCTTCAATACTTCATTCCTATGGAAGAGTTGACAGGGCCCAAAAGAAGAAGATTACTTCTGACCTCAACTGTTGTAAGCTAAAAAAAAAAATGGCAAGTTGTTGTTCTTCTTTCATCCCCTAGACAAAGAGGAAAAAACATTTACCTAACAAATAGCCATGAACTACCTCCTCAACTGGTAAGTGCATTCTCCTCTCCACTGAATTAGAGCTCTTCTCCCTTCCAGTGGCAACTAAGCACATATTAACCTAACGTGGTAGTTACCACTACCTATTCTGGTAGGTGATATCACCTACTCCAATTCAGACTCCAGTATGTCAGCAGTTGTGTGTTCTTTGTCTACTCTCTCAACCAGACCTCTCCCGTCAATGGCCTTCTATAGATTCACCTAGAAAAAAGCTATTATATTATTCAAAACCATATTGAAATGAATATATAAAAATTAAAATAGTTGTCATACTGCAAAAAAAATATTTTGTCTACAATGCGTACCCCAACTAAAGCTCATTGACCAAGATTGTATACTTTGGAAGAATTAATGTTTTTCTTTTGGAGACATGTGTATTCATGTGTGAGGGGCTATGTTTGTGGCCCTGTGTGTTTGTGTAATTAAATTGGTTTCACCTGGGTGACCAGAAAGAATGTTTACTTTCTACTCCACAGTGGTGGTAGCACAGACATGGAAGGAAACCAGTCTTGGCATAGCAAAGTCCATTTTGTGGAGGTCCAGCTACCAGGTGGTCAAGAGCTGCCCCATATTTTCCATCCATCAAGGGCAGAAGAGGCCCTGGAGGAAGAAGAAGGCAGATGGTTAGTTATTGTTGGAATGACAAGGGTTTCCATAAGTAGTCCTGATCATCTAACTTTTGAGTTGCAATGCTATATAACTTTGCTTTGACTTTAGGAAAAAAAATTTTTTTTCTTTTTAGATACAATGTATAATTTATGTTTTTTTCTGTGTCAAATGTGTTAATTTTTACATTTAATTAAGCTTTATTTCATATGTATAATAATCTATTATTATACATAATAATCTATTTGGTCTTTATATCCTTGTAAACAAAGGAACCAATCTGTGTAGACTGCAGAAAAATGTACTTAAGGCTAACTTCTAGTATGAGGCTAACAATTTAGAAGAGAAATCTTTCAAAACTATCCAAGATCTTTAGGCATTTTTGTGATCGAATTTTCACAAGTCAAAGAGATTTAAGAGTGTGTATATCATGAAGAAAGAGTGGCAAGTGAACTGTTGATTAATTTTTTAATAAACTTTAGATTCAGTATTTAGAGTACACTTATTTTTTAACCAGATTTTAGTAAGGAATTAACTGAATGTATCATTTTAATGAATTTATGGCTATAATTTCATACATATGCTGTTTACTAATATAATTTTAATATGTGTGATGCAATATACGTGTAATATGGAAATTCAATCTTCAATATGTTTATTTGGTTAGTGCAATAGCAACTAAATTCCTGAGATATCAACAGAACAAATTGTCCTACAAGGCATTATCTTTTTCTTGGCTTTCAGCTGTCAGGATTTGAGTAGCAAGTGAACTGTGAATACATTTTTTAGTAAACTTTTGATTTATAATTTAAATTACTGAATTTGCCTGAATAAAATAACAGATATTTGGCATTATGTAAAGAGCTTTATATATAATCTAGTTATTTTATTAGCACAATATAAAACATCCCTCAAGATACCTATACAAACATACCACCCACAATTTACCCTATAACCTACCTCTATCAACCTACAACCACAGGATTTTCTGAGTAGTGAAATCTGCTTAGTTAACCGCTCTTCCACTGACAATTCTAGGCTATAAGACCCAGAATTCAAGAACACAACAATTAGGCAAACTGAATTCCAAAAGATAGACAGTCCCTCTGAGAAGAACTAGGACATGTGAATTGTTTCACCTTTGCCATGGAAAAGGGGAAAGATGTAAAAAACAAAAATAATAGCCCTCATAAAATCAGGGAAGAAGAAGAAAGTTTAATTTTTAACAAATTTTAAAGGCCAAGTGTAGGCTAGGGTGACATTTGAGTTTCCTAAAAGCCCAGACATAAGAGGAGCCTGTACTCACTCACCAGCACTTTCCATGGGCTTCTCTGAGTGCGCATGAGAGACACAGGGGACTGGACAGAAGACTTGAGAGTCCTACTTTCAGCAGCACAAAGACATGAAGTTCCCAGCATTTCATGGATCCTTCTTATATATGAGGCAAAAAATCATAAACCACTGGGGGAAAGGCAGGAAAACCCAGGTCTCATGGTCTCAAAGAATAAGCTGCTGCCCCTTGAGGAGGAGTAGAATCAAAGCTTCCTGATCCAGGTACAGGACCACTATTGTAAGCCACATATATTCTGGAAAAAGTCAAAAGAACTTTTCCCAGAAGTATATTAAAAACTTTTACAATTCAGTTATAAGTATAAATATACATTTACCATAAAAAAAAAAAAATGCCACATTTACCATAGAACACACAAACTCCAATATATTTGTTCAAGAAAAACGAAAATATCTCCACATGGAAAGACCTATATATCAATGTTTACACCAACTTTATACATAAATGCCCTGTTTCAGTTATCCAGTGCTGCTGTAACAGTAGTGCCACAAGTGGATGGCTTTAACAAAGAGAAATTTATTTCCTCACAGTAAAGTAGGCTAAAAGTCCAAATTCAGGACATCTGCTCCGGGGGAAGGTTTTCTCTCTCTGACGGCTCTGGAGGAAGGTCCTCAACCTTACCCTTCTCAGGCGCAGGGACCCTGGGTTCAAAGGACGTGATCTGCTCCCAGTGCTGCTTTCTTGGTGGTATGAGGTCCCCCTGTCTTTCTGCCCCCTTCTCTCCTTTGTGTCTTAAAAGAGATTGCCTCAAGACACGATCCAATCTTGTAGATTGAGTCCTGCCTTACTAACACAACTGCCGCCCATCCACGGTCATTAACGTCATAGAGGCAGGATTTACAACATGTAGGAAAATCACATCAGGTGACAAAATGGTGGACAATCACACAATACTGGGAGTCATGGCCCAGCTAAACTGATAAACACTTCTGGAGGGAGATAATTCAATCCATGACATGCCCCAACTGGAAACAATCATACATACATCAACTGGTCAATGAATAAACAAATTGCGGTATATCTTTACAATGGAATACTTATTCAGCAATAAAAAGGAACTACCAATATATTTAAAACTGTGGACGGATCTTAAAAGCATTAGGATAAGTGGAAAGAAGTCAGACACAAAATGCTACCTACTTTTTAATTCCGCTAATACGACACTGTGGAAAATACAAAACTATGGGTACACAAATCATATCAGTGGTTTCCAGGTACTGGGAATGGGGAAAATTGTTTGACATCAAAGGGTGATTGAGACATCTACATTTTGATCATAATAGTTACATGACAGGAGTACCTGGATGGTGCAAGTAGTTAAGTGCTCAATTATTGACAAAAAGGTTGGCAGTTTAAAACCACCCAGAGACATCTTGGAAGACAGACCTGGTGATGTGCTTCCGAAAGGTCACAGCCTGGAAAACCTTATGAAGCAGTTCTGCTCTGCATACATGGAGTCTTCATGAGTCAGAATTGACTAAATGCCAACTAACAACAACGAAGTTATATGTCTGTATACATTTGTTAGGTCTTATTGAACTGCACACTTAAAAAAGGCTAAAAAATTTATCATATGTAAATTATACCTCAGTAAAAAAAATAAATAAATAATTAAAATTATTTATTTATTTATTTATTTTTAAGAAATATAAGGGACCAGAAGAGAGAAGAGTCTTGCAGGGTCAGGAACAGTATGTATGAAAATCCAGAGGTGTGGGAACAAGGCCTGTTTTGACACTTCAGCTAGTACAGTGTGGTTGGAAATTGGAGTGTAAAGGTGGAAATAGTGATAGAAAACTTGAAAATGTAAGCAGAGGAAAAGTAACGAAAGATCTCACATGCCACATTAAGGCATTTGGATTTTTATTTATGGCAATGGAGTTTTAAGTAAAGAATAAATACAAAAAAAATTAAATAACTTAAATTTCAGAATAGTTAAGTTATTCAGATGGCAACATGGAGAACAGATTTAGGAATTCAATACTGGAGACAGGAGGACAAGTAAAATAAAGTGTATGATGTTTTTCTGCTGACACTTTCCAGTTCCACCTCTTGCTCTTCCTCTCATGCCCCACAATTGAGCAACCTGATTAGAAAGCTTACGTTGACTTTCTTGGCTTCAGCAGAAAATTCAGACCATGCAAAACCAGGACCTGCTTGGGAACCCTCACCTCAGTCCCACTCCCTAAGGACAATAAAACCAACGAAGCCAGTCTCCCAAATTTTATCCACGCTCTGAAGCCATTTTAGGATCTGTTGGGGAACCTGCCCTATTCTTCTCAAAAAGCCTCATTATGTGCATAATAAAGGTTTTTTTTTTTTTACCCTCTTGGTGCATGTGTGACATCATCAGGCTGTACATGAAACCACTGAGTGGAGGATTGATCCCACCCTTCAGGGATGACCTCAAGTAGTGAAGAAACTTGCTTTCTGGATGATTTGTGTGAGAAAAGAGGATGGGGTGAGTGGAGGAAAAAATCCAGAGAACAGAGATGTTAAAGGGGTAGAAGAGAGAGAACTTCATCACACGTGAGATAGAGGGAACTTCCAAGAAGGTCTTAGGATAAGATGCTCAGGTAGGTCATAATTTTATTCTTAGGTATAAAAGAATAAAGGAGGAAAGGCAAAGAGATATTTAGTTTCATTTGTTTGCTGTTGTTATTAGTTGCCTTTGAATCAGTTCTGACTCATGACAACCCCGTGCGTGCAGAGCAGAACTGTACTCCACAGGGTTTTCAATAGCTTGTTTTTCAGAAGTACATCACCAGACCTTTCTTCTGAGACGCCTCTGGATGGGTTCAAACTGCCAACCTTTCAGTTAGTAGTTGAGTGCTTAACCATTTGATTTAGTTTAGAACATTTTAAGCTTAAGGGGTCCATGGAACATATCAGAGGAGATGTATAGTAGGCAATTCTGTGTAACGAATAGGTCTGAACTGTGCAGTAGCTGGCCCCTGCCCACCTGTCCAGATCCATGTCCTGCTATTCTGCTCCTCAGTCATGTCCCTCCACCCCGATGACCTTCGTTCAGTTCCTCAAGGCCTTGTTACCTCTGGATTGCTTGTCCTACTTTTTCTCTCAACTTTTGTGTCTCAGCTTAAGTATCACCTCCGGAGCAACCCTTTCTCTTACAGCTCCTGTTTACCTCTCCCTCATCATCTTTTTTTTTTTTCCATCTTATTACTTATCATCATCTCTAATTGCTTTGTTTTACTTGAGTATTATAAGTTCAGAAACATTTGTTTTAGCTTCTATTGTATTCTTGGTGCCTGCACAACTTTTAGTAAATATTTGTTGATAAAATTAATACCAAGCTTAGACACCATGCCTGGACCATACTAAGGATGTAATAAGACTTTGTTAAATCTAACTGGATTTTTAAATCATAAAATAAAATGAGGATTAATTTGTTTCTTTTAGAATAGAGTCAATTCCGATATTCAAAACGGTTTATACGTCATAGTTATATACAGAAATCCATCAAATTGATTATCCTTTAATTAACAGTGGTTCCTGGACTCACTGATTTTAGTAGTAGTTTCTTAAAGAAATCAGTGTCAAATCTCTTTAAATTTCAACTCTGAAATCTTTGAGCTGTAACTCTTAGCCCAGGGTTATAGAAAAGCTTTTTTGAAATCAGCCACTTACAACATTCTAAGACAAAAACTGACTTGGGAAGAATAATTCACACTTCTGACCTGGCAACAAGATGAATCTACTCTCCTAAAAGCAATCAGTATTGCCATAAAATGCTCATTTTTGTGGGTGCCTTCACATTTTTATGCCAACAAATCATTGCCTAATATTTCAAAATATGTTACTTTTCAAAAAAGACAAGGTGCACAGATTATATTGCTATGCCTTAAAACCTATTGTGCATTTTTTTCCAGATGAAAATCTAATTAGTACATATTCCTGAGAGGTCTAAAGTAAGAAACTTTATTAAACAATTTCAAACTTCTTCCTGAGCTAGCAGAATAGCAAGCCAAGTGAATTTCAAGTGACATTAAAAACAATCACGGCAAAAGGCTTGAGAAAAGGAGATGACATTGCTTTAAATATGTATCTTCCTACTACTTGCTAATCGTATTTACAAAAATTGTAGAATTGCTTATTTTGTACCATTACTTTGCTTGAATACTTACTACATTCCTATGGGTAATCAGTCTTTAGCAACCACAATTTCTACATATTCTTCTATTTTAAGAAGAAAAGGTGGGATATAACTTTATATATAGGGTTTAAACTTAAAGGTAGATATTGCCATAATAGCTAGGAAACATATCTAGATTATTACTGTATTCCACAAATATGTTCTTGTTTTCATTTTTTAAATAAATAACATACAAGTTAAGAAGACATAACCCAACAATCACTAAAAAAAAAAAAAAAAACTGTGTTAGACTTCTGCGGCTGAAAAGAAGGTTAAGAAGATCTGGATAACAGCAGGCCATGGTGCCACTGGGGCCCTGGTGGTGCTGTGGGTAAAGAGCTCACACTGCTAACCAAAAGGTCAGCAGTTCAAATCCACCAGCCACTCCTTGGAAACCCTACAGGGCAGTTCTACTTGAGTCAAAATTGACTCAATGGCAACGAGTTTGTTTTGTGTGTGTGTGTGTGTCATTGTCATTTTTAAGGCTTCTTAGTTTCTCTGAGATTCACAGCATCAGTCTGTTCACCAGACCATGAGTTTATTTAGGTCTTTTTCTATTAAAATAGCTAATTAGTTTGTATGATCAAGAGAAGCTTATTTAGAGAATTTTCTGTATTGAACTAGTCCTGCTTTTTTCCACTAATATGCTATTTTCAATTGTCTTAATTTATATAATTCATTACATATGGTAATTATTAAGTTCCACAGTGAACATTAATCTTTGAACACATATTCCTATACTCAAAGAACTATCTTACAGAAGCAACTACGGAACCCTCTAAAAATAACAGGGAAGTTAAAAGTTAATGAAAAGAGAAAGAATATGTTAACAGGTCAGAAACGATTTAGAAATCTTAAAGAAAAAGTATAGGTGAACAGCAATGAATTATTTAACTAGCATTTTTCTTTGACAAATATAATTGGGCGTTTGGCATCCTTATGGATTTACAATGGATTCATTAAAAGTTAGTAGAAAAACAGAAGTCAAGGCTGTAGTCACATTCTTTTAGGATTAATGAGCCAGAAGTTTTTCTTAAAATGCATCAAGGAGTCAAAATGTTTTAACTATATTGATTATTATTTTCCGAATTCACTGGGTCTTTACATTTCAAAGGACATTTAAGTATTACAAGGAGAAACAAAGATTAAATAAATTACCAGATTGTTTATTCCAAAAAGTTTCTTTTGATTGCTGCATTTTATTTCCCATCTTGATCCCATTTTCTCGCATGCTTTTACAACTTCTTCTGATGGTCAGTGAATAAGCTAATAATGAATTGCCCTTTAAAATGTAATCTGCTTAATTTGCTCGCTTTCTTACACATTTTTTCTTTTTCTTTCTTTTATTTACTTCCTTATTTATCAGTTCTTACAGTTTATTTTTATTAAACTCTTTGACTTTTTTTTTTTGAATAGAGAATATTTCAGGATGTCCTTCCCATCTATTTTATAGTTACACATGGACATTCTTCCCTCATAGACAGCTCCGGTTAGACTTGTGAATTCTTTTCTTAGTTACCCACAATGTTTCTTCTTCATTTTTTCTCTTCCTCAAACCCAAATCCTGCCCATTGATGCTTCTCGTAACACCTATTCCCATATCAAGTACAGTGGCCTCCTGCATCACATCGTAATCTCTTAAGTACCTAATGCACTCGTGAAAGTATAGATAAAAATGCCTCATGGTGCTAATGTGTTACTTTATTCCAGTAATATTTACATAGTAAGAAAGGACAAAGACGTAAACCAAAGGAACTAATGAAATATTTAATTACAGGTTTTTAGAAATCAGTGAACCAGGCAGGAGATGGATATGTTTTAGGTAAGTAATGGATGAAGGGGGTAGTGAACATAGAAGTCAGTGCATATGGCAATCCTGAAAACAACAGCATTCTGCCTTCAAATCGTCTATTCCAATTTTGGTTTCTTTGCTTGCTTTTTGTTAATTTGCTGGTTTTTCTGTATAACTAATAGAGTAAAAAAGACCCTCATCATCATCCCTGTTTCAAAGCATCCTATATGCAAGTCATGTCCCGAGCCAATGAACATTGTTTGGTGTGTTTATTTTAGTGTTGCTCTTCCTGAAGGAATCAATCTAACTGGCAGCACTATATTTCAATAATGTGGAGTCATAGAGATCTCCCCCCAATAGTCTTAGTTGCAGAGACACTTTTGAAATGCCTTTCTCACTCTATAACTAGTTTTAATTTCTGTCATGTGATGAAATCCTCTAACATTCAGTTCCTTTAAAACAGTGATAAAACATTTCAAAAACTAAAATTTGCAATATATCATCTAACCTTCTTCTCAGTGCCCTGAAATATTCAAATGGCAGCCTAACTGAATCAAATACATATGAGTAAACTAAGCCTCCTAAGAGGCATACCTTATCTATCACCATGTGTGAACATAAGAATTCTTTGTTATCCATTATACATTTCAACAAATCTCTGGGAAAAAAAAAAAGCTAAACTCATATGAATAATAGCAAATTCAGTGCCAATGTTTGATGTTTCCCCAAAATTTTTACCATGATGTTAATTTGGACGGCTGATTTTGTTGTCATTGTTGTTATGTGTCATGGAGTCAGTTCTGACTCATAGTGACCCTATGTACAAGGGAATAAAACACTGCCTGGTTCTGTGCCATCCTTAGAATTGTTGACTTTAGACATTTGTTTATAAATGGTGTGTTTTTCTATATAGCTTCCAGAAGTAATTTTCTTTTAAAAAATATTTTATAATCAAGTGAAGTATTTCACTTTCTCCTAGATATAGTTAATTACTGTCTAGATGGCATTGGCTCTTTGAAAACTCTGGGACACCATATGTGAAATTACCATCACAATGTATCACTCATATCTTAGTGACCTGAGAAATTTAATGTGCTTCTGAATGCCCCTCAGTGACCCAGAAAACCATTGATGTGCAAGGGTGATCTAGAAATTTATACATATGGCTTCCGTACCACCAAATTTATTTGTTTTCTGAAAAAAAAAGTATATGTACATACATATATGTGTATATGTGCATGTGTGTGTGTGTGTGTGCATATATACAGACACACACACACACATATATATATATGGAGCCCTGGTGGCACACGTGGTTAAGAGTTTGGCTGCTAACCAAAAGGTTAGCAGTTCAAATCCACCAGTCGCTTCTTGGAAACCCTATGGGGCAATTCTACTCTGTCCTACAGGGTTGTTACAAGTTGGAATTAACTTGATAGCAATGGATTTTGGTTTAATATGTACATATACCACTCAGTTCAAAGCTGAAACTTTAAATGTGAAATCTTGAGAAATAAACAATAATCAGTGGTATGTTTTCCAAATCTTACCTCAACTAGTATAGAAAATATTTCATGACTTTGTGAATATATACAAGACCATTAAGTATTACTAGCACCTGACACTTACCCACATACTCTGTATTCTGTATTTTCACTTGTTTACGTGGTACATTCATAAGTTACAGAAACATTTTTACAAAAAGCTTAGAATTTAGGAAACCAAAAACCCAAACTCATTGCCATCAAGTTGCCTTTGACTCATAATGATCCTATAAGACAGAGTAGAACTGCCCCATAGGGTTCCCAAGGCTAAACATCTTCACCGAAGCAGACTGCCACGTCTTTCTCCTGCAGAGCGGCTGATGGGTTTGGCCTTTTGGTTAGCAGTCTAGTGCTTTAACCACTGTGTCACCAGGGCTTCTCATTTTAGGAAAAGCTGTAGCCACATTATCGTGGAGTAGGATAATGCAAAGGTAAGTAGAATCCTATTACTATTCCTTGTATTTTATTATCATGATTTCGTAGCAACAATGAGTGCAAATCTTATTAATGGAGGTTTTACGTCATATTATCATCCCTCTTATGGGCTCTATTAGTGGAAAAGGAATTCAGACCCTTTTTGAGACTATGAACAAATAAGATTTAAAAACAATTTTTCTTATGCTATAAAACAATGGCACGGCAAGGGGTTCGGCTATAAAATAAGACAGTCTGAAATAAAAGAATTAGATAGCACATGTATTTTTAATTTTCAGGCAATATAATCCTGAGAGCTAAACATTTAATTTCTTGATATTTCCACACTGAAATTTAAATAAGTTTGAGTGATATCTAGTGCTATTACAGCATCCACATATTAGAGATAATGACTTGATATATAGCTAGTTAATAATTTAATCAGGTATAGTGGCTACCTGCCATTCAAGCTAAAAATCCCAGAGACTCAGTATTTCTGAGATTTTCTGACACTTAAAGAAGGAAAAAAGTAGATGCCAAGGCCATGTGGTTGTCTACATACTTAAGACCAACTGTAGTCCAGGGAAGAGACGCAGTGAATAAACCTTAGGCAGAGCATGAATTAAGAATGAGACCCTTACGTCTAGCCCTGAGTTTCCCTCTAACTAACGTGGAGGTCAGGGTGATACCTACACTGTTTAATGTTGTCACAGTGATCAAATGAAATCACAGGTGAAATCACTTAAATGTTAAAAAAAAGACAATGTAAGACATTACTATTTACAGTCAGTGATTAAAATATAATGAATGAACATCAAAAATAACTGCATTAAAGTACTTTTCAACGAAAATCTGTTTGACAGAATTTATGAAAAACTAAATCACACACATTTCTATCATCTCACACGTCTTCCAAATAAATGGAACAATTCATAGCTTAGGGTCATCTAGAGATTCGTTCTAATCACATGATTGCATTCTTTCAGATTACTGATCAATGCTTATGTTTACAAACAAAAGAATCCAGTCTGGCTAATCAAGCAGCAAAGTGTCTATGGAAATATATCAAGGAGCTTATAGAATCTCTGAGAGGGTGAGAGAAGTGGACTTGCCCATTAACAGTCAGGAATGCTGGCTAGTCTAATATTCAAGCACAATTCAAGAATGTTTTATGAAACACCACACTTCATCCCTGCTACTCAGCACCTATGTCATTGGCGATTGGATAATAGAAATTCACCAAAACTTCCCTAGAAAACTGAGATGTTTCTGCTTCAGGAAGATCAAATGCCCGTTTGTGACTTAGCTGCAATGTGTGCTAAGCAAGTCAATTTACAGTATCTGCTGCACTCCATCTACATAACAATTCTTTATTTAGTATTTATTTAGCTCCTATTATGTTCTGGGTGGGTTATGTTGCTGGCAGGAAATCCTGGTGGTGTAGTGGTTAAGTACTATGGCTGCTAACCAGAACGTCGGCAGTTCAAATCCACCAGGTGCTCCTTAGAAACTCTGTGGGGTAGTTCTACTCTGTCCTATGGGGTCACTATGAGTCGGAATCCACTTGACAGCAATGGGTTTGGGTTATTTTGGTTTATGTCTGTCACTGGTGGCTTAGTGATCAAGAGCTCCTCTGCTAACCAAAAGGTCAGCAGTTTGAATCCACCATCCACTTCTTGGAAACCCTGGGGGGCAGTTCTGCCCTGTCCTTAGTAGTCAGAATTGACTCAACTTTTTGTGTGGGTTTATGTGGGTTAAAGAAGGGTACCTGGTGGTGCAGTGGTTAAGCACTCAGCTGCTAATCAAAAGGTTTGCAGTTCGATCCCACCTGCCACTCCATGGGAGAAAGATGTGACAGTTTGCTTCCATAAAGATTACAGCCTCGGAAACCCTATAGGGCAGTTCTACTCTGTCCTACGTGGTTGCTTTGAGTTAGAATCAACTTGATGGTGACAAGTTTGGTTTGTTTTGGTTTGGTTTGGTTTGGTTAAGGAGTCCTGGTGGAGCAACAGTTTAGAATTCGAACCCACCCCGCAGTTCAGGCCAAGAAAGACATGGTGATCTGTTCCAGTAAAGATTACAGTCTCAGAAACCCTATTGGGCAGGTCTACCCTGTTATATAGGGTAGTTAGTTACGAATTGAAATTGACTCCAAGGCACTTAATAACAACATATGGTTTAGTATGCTCAGCTGCTAACCAAAAGGTGGGAAATTCCTGTCCACCCAGAGATGTCTGGGAAGAAAGCCCTCGCCATCTACTTCCAAAAAATCAGCCATTGAAAACCGTATGGAGCACAGTTCTACTCTGACACACATGGAGTTGCCACGAGCTCAAGTTGACTTGCCAGCAATTTTTTTTTTGTAATGTACCAGATAAAGGTCCCTGAGTGGCACAGTTTGTGCAGTTTGTAGCCACCCAGCAGTACTGCAGAAGAAAGGCCTGGTGATCTGCTTCCATTAAGATTAAAAATTACAGGCTAGAAATTGAGCAGTTCTATTCTGTAGCACATGGATTTGCCACGAGTCAGAATGGGCTCAAAGGCAATGGGTTTGGTTTTGGTTTCATGAGCCAGATATAGTACTAGACGTGGGTGACAACATTTGAATAGCACAAGTTTCTTCCCCTTGATGAACTTACAGTTTAGTGAGGAGCAATAAGTGGGATACCAAATATCACTGAAGATTAAAGGAAAATCTTTTCACACGTGAGAAAGCACATGGAACAGAGAAAATATTGGTGAAACCGTAAAGGGTGTGTTTATATTTGTACTTACATAGCTGCAACACTTAATTCCAAATTTACTAAATACTAAAGAGAAACACGATCAGACAGACTTTTGATATCAATGCTAAAATATTTTAATCATAGATATTTTATGTTTCTGTGCCATATAGTAGGCACTAACTAGCAATTTCCCAAGAGAGTTAATTAGAAACTTAGTCAAACAAGGTCTTTAATATTTCATGCTTTATTTTATGACATCTTAAAAAAGATATAAAAGTTTTTTTTAAAAAATACAAATTACCAGAAATCTTCTAACACATTTATTTCTTAAATATAGAAAATTATGATACTGACTTTAAAGCAAGATCACCAGTAAGCAAATGTAATAAAAGAGAAAATAACCTAACAATTATCTCACAAACTCAGATCCTGTCATGTGATATTTTTTTATATAAACACAATTTGCTGAAATAATGAACATTCAATTTTGCAAAGATACAAAAGGATCCTATTGTAAGGTAGTCAATTTGATTTTAACCAGCTATTTTTTATCAAATCAAAGTATTTGCAATGAATGGAGTGTCCTGATTAAAGTTTGAAGAGAGGTGATGGAGGGGAGACAGAGAGAGAGACAGAAAGAAAGAAAAGGAAGGAGAAAGGGAGAAAAGAGAGGGAGGGAGAGCAGCAGCCTTCTGAATTCCAAAATAATGAGGAATGGATTTTCAGTTGCTTCTGCTCCTTTTTCAGCTTTCCATCCAGATATATTTTAATAGATTCTCTACTAAATAGAAAAATCTCCCAGGGTACCAACATGTTGCAGCAAGTTGAATAAAGCTCTCTTCCAGTTCATTCTTTGCTCCAATACTCAATGCAGTTAGATGCTATGTCTTTTTTACATCTCCTGGAAACATCTGATATTCAGTCATCTGTAAAGTGAGAGGAAACCCTGGTGGCGTAGTGGTTAAGTGGTATGACTGCTAACCAAAGGGTCAGCAGTTCGAATATGCCAGGCACTCCTTGGAAACACTATGGGGCAGTTCTACTCTGTTCTATAGGGTCGCTATGAGTCGGAATCGACTCGACGGCACTGGGTTTGGTTTTTGATTTTGTAAAGTGAGACTTAAACTTTAAAAAAAATAAAAAGAAGATTGTTTTCCCCTGACACAGAAGTCTGAAATTTTTGTCTTTTCTGATAAAGCAAAAATTACCTAGGCTCATTTAAAATTTGCTTTAGCTTTAATCATTCTCTCTTTTGGCAAAACTACCCCACCACTTTGCTCCGTAGTGTTGCGTATGGATGTAGCACTTGTACATGCTGATTAAACACAGTATAATGTTTTTAGAAGCCATAAATGATCTTTGCTACTCAAAGTTCTAATGAGTCAAAAAAAAAGAAAAAAAAAGCATATGAAAAATATCCGTATAGTTGTGAGACCAGTTCAGGCACTAATGATCTTAAATTGGTTAGGAAGATGTGTACCTAATTAAAATCATTACATGAATTGAATTTCTACTCAATCATAGTATGCTTGCATAAATAATATAGTAGTAGTTTTAGTGTTATGGGAGAGAAAGAATTCTGTGGGAAATCTAATATAAACATCTCCAGCCGAGGTTGCATCTCACATGTCAGGAGATAGTCAATCACATACTTTAAATTAATATTTCATCTGTTTTTCTCATTCCTCAATGTCTTCAACATTCAAAATTTTACTTGATCATTATATTTTGGTCCTTTTCTCCACAAGCCCATTATGACATGGTTTTCCCTATAGACAGGGAAAGACAGTGGTAAGTAAACTACATAGTGTAATATAAGAAGCACTGACCCCGAGTGTATTTTTAATGGGCTACTTTTTTTTAGGCTCTAGTTTTTGTTTTTCCTGCACTAAATTCTCTATTTTAGTATAACTCTTTTCAATTGCATGAGTAATATATTCCAGAAAGCCAGTACTAGCCTGAGATAAGAAGGTAATCTGAAAGGTTTTATCGATTCCCTTATGGCCATTGAACTATATTCCAGGTACTGTTTTGTTGCTAGAAGCCCTGGTAGTGCAGTGGTCAAAGCACTCATCTGCTAACCATAAAGTTGGCAGTTCGAACCCACCAGCTGCTCTGCTGGAGAAAGGAGGGGCAGTTTCCTCCTGTAGAGATTTACAACCTTGGAAACCATATGGGGCACCTCTACTCTGTCCTACAGATTTGCTATCAGTTAGAATTGCCTCAGTGGAAGTGGGTTTGATTTTGGGGTTTTGTTGCTAGAGGTAAAAATATACAAAAGAAATTGTTTTGATCAAAAATTCAGATGAAGTTATTAAAATTAACAGAATTTTCATTTTAGAAGACATGCAGTCCCAAGTGAATGAGATTGATTTTGTGTCAGGAGTCCCCAAGACAATTCTCAGGCTGGATAATTTACTGGAAGGATTCAGAGGACTCTGAAAAGCTGTTATATTCACAATTACCATTTATTACAGTGAAAAGATACAATTTAAAACTAGCAAAGAGAAAAGTACATGGAGAAAGTCCAGGAGAAAGTAAGCATGAGTTACCAGGTGTCCTCTCCCATTAGAGTTGTACAGGAATACTCTAGATTTGCCCAGCAATGATGTGTGATAACACGTGTGAAGTGTTGTCAACCAAAGCAGTTCATTCAACCATAAATCACGTTGTTAGGATGTTCCAAACCAAAAAACCTATTGTCATTGTGTCGATTTCGACTTACAGCAACACGACAGGACAGAGCAGAGTTGCCCCCATAGGGTTTTTTTTTAATATTTTATTGTGCTTTAGGTGAAAGTTTACAGAGCAAATTAGTTTCCCGTTTAATTGTTTTGTGACATTGATTGCAATCCCTGCAATGTGTCAGTACTCTCCCCATTTCCACCCCAGTTTCCCTGTTTTGATTCATCTGTTTTTCCTGCCCCTTCCTGCCTTCTCGTCTTCACTTTTGGGCAGGTGTTGCACGTTAGGTCTCATCTGTTTGATTGTTCTAAGGAGCACATTCCTCACAGATGTTATTGTTTGTTTCCTAGATCTTTTTAACATTTGACTGAAAGATGAACTTCAGGAGTGGCTTCAACTCCGAGTTAGAATGGCTTCTAGGAGCTCTACTCTTGGGGGTTCTTCCGGTATCTGTCAGACTAGTAATTCTGGTCTTTTCTGCAAATTTGAATTATATTGTACATTTTTCTCCTGCCTTTTGGGGCTCTCTATTTTAATCCCAGTCAGAGTAGTGAATAGTGTGGTAGCTGGGCACCATCTATTTCTTATGGTCCCAGCCTAGTGGGGGCACGGGTTCTGTGGCCCATTAGTCCTTTGGTCTAATTTCTTCCTTGTGTCTTTGGTTTTCTTCATTCTCCTTTGTTCCATACAGGATGAGACCAATAGTTGTATATTAGACAGGTGCTTGGAAGCTTTTAAGACCCTACACACTACTCACCAAAGTAGGATGTAGAACATTTTCTTTATGAATTATATTATGCTGGGGTTGAGGGCTAGGGACCATGGTCTCAGGGGTCATCTAGGTCAATTGATATAACATAGTCTTGCTGTTATTGTTGTGTTGTACATGTTATAGTATTTACCGTGGTTGCCTTTTGTTTGTTTATTCTTTTTAGTGTCTTCCTTTACTCTGGCCAGGCTGTGATGACTTCCCGTATATTGTGTATTGCCTTTCTCTTCACCAAATTTAACACATGTCTACTGTCTAGTTAGTGATTTTTCCCTACACCTCCCTAATCTCGCTAGTAACCATCAACAATTGTTTCTTTATGTGTGTAAACCTTTTTTTGACCTTTTACAATAGTGCTGTCATACAATATTTGTCCTTTTTTGATTGACTTATTGCACTCAACATGATGTCCTCCAGATTCATCCATACTGTAAGATGTTTCACAATTCATCTTTGTTCCTTATTGTTGCACAGTATTCCATTGATGCGCACTTAGGTTGTTTCCATCTTTTTGCTATTATGAATAATGCTGCAATAAACTTAAGCGTGCATATATCTACTCGTGGGACAGCCCTTATTTCTCTAGGATATGTACCTAGGAGTGGGATTGCTGGATCATATGGTATTTCTATTTCTAGCTTTTTAAGGAAACACCATATCGTTTTCCATAACTGTTGTGCCATTTTGCATTCCTGCCAGCAGTGTATGAGAGTTCAATCTCCCCAGAACCTTGTCAGTATTTATTGTTTTGTTTTTTCGATCAGTGCCATTCTTGCAGGATTGAGATGGTATCTCATCATAGTTTTGATTTTCATCTCTCTAATGGCTTTTTTTTTTTTTTAATGGCTAGTAATTGTGAGCATATTTTCATGTATTTGTTGGCTGCCCGAATGTCATCTTTGTTGAAGTGTCTATTCATGTCCTTTGCCCATTTTGTGATTGGGTCGTTTGTATTTTTGTTGTTCAGTTGTTGAAGTTTTCTATATATTTTAGAGATTAAACCTTTGTTCAGATATGTCATTGCCAAATATTTTTTCCCAGCCCGTGAGTTCTTTTTTTACTCTTTGTACAGACTTTTGATAGCATAAGTGTTCAATTTTAGGAGGTCCCAGTTACATAGTTTATCTTCTAGAGTTTGTTCATTTTTATTATGCTTGATACTCTGTGCCATAGATTACAGCCCATAGCATTGTCCCTGTGTTTTCTTTCATGATCTTTATAGTTTAGGGTTTTACACATGAGTCTTTGATCCACTTTGAGTTGATTTTATTTGAGAGGTGTAAGGTATGGATCCTGTTTCATTTTTTGCAAATGAATATCCAGTTTTGTCGGCACCATTTGCTGAAGAGATTACCTCTTCCCCATTTAATAGACTTCAACACTTTGTCGAAGATGGATTTACTTCTGGGTTCTCAATCCTGTTCCATTGCTCTGTGTGTCTGCTGTACCAGTACCCAGATGTTTTGACTACCATGGCTGTATAGTAGGTTCTGAGATTGGAAAGTGTGAGGCCTCCTACTTTGTTCTTCTTTTTCAATAATGCTGTTCTTATCTGGGTTCTTTTCTTTCCATAAAAAGTTAGTGATTAATTTTTCCATATTGTCAAAGAATGTTGCTGGAATTGGATTGAGTTTGCATTATATCTGCAGATTGCTTTGGATAGTATTGACATTTTCACAATATTTAGTCTTTCTATCCAGGAGCATGGTATGTTTTTCTATTTAGGCAGGTCTCTTTTGGTTCCTGCAGTGGTATTTTGTAGTTTTCTTTGTATGTCTTTTATGTCCTTAGTTAGATTTATTCCTAAATATTTTACCTTTTGGTGGGGGGGGGAGGGTAAATGATATTGTTTCCCTGATTTCCTTTTTGGAGTTTTCTTTGTTAGTATAGAGGAATCTGATTTTTGTATGCTGATTTTGTACCCTGTAACTTTGCTGAATTCTTCTGTTCCAATAGCTTTCTTATGGAATCTCTGGGATTTTCTATGTTTTGAATTATATTGTCTGCAAATAGAAATAGTTTTGCCTCTTCCTTACTGATTTCGATGTCCTTTATTTCCCTTTCTTATCTTACTGCTCTTGCTAGGACTTCCAATACTATATTGAATAAGAGTGATGATGAAGGCCATCCTTGTCTGGTTTCTGTTCTCAAGAGAAATGCTTTCAGTCTCTTTCCATTGAGAATAATGTTCACTGTTGGTTATATATATATATATATATATATATATATATATATATATATATATACATACCCTTAATTATGTTGAGGAATTTCCCTTCTATTCCTATTTTGCTGAAAGTTTGGTCAGGAATGAGTGTTGGACTTTTTTGAATGCTTTTTCTGCATTATTTGAGAGGATCCTGTGATTATTTTCCTTTGTCTTACTTATGTAGTAGATTACATTGATTGATTTTCTAGTGTTGAATCATCCTTGCATACCTGGAGATGAAGCCCACTTAGTCATGACGTATTATTTTTTTAATCTATTGCTGAGTTCTATTGGCTAGAATTTTGTTGAGAATATTTGCATCTATGTTCATGAGGGATAAAAACCCAGTTTTGCCTGGTTTTGATATCAGGGTTATGCTGGTTCCATAGAATGAATTAGGGAGTATTACTTCCTTTTCTATGTTATGGGATAGTTTGAGTAGTATTAGTGTCAGCTCTTCTCTTAATTTTTGGTAGAATTCTCCAGTGAAACCATCTAGACTAGGGCTTTTTCTTTTTTTCTTTGTAGTTTTTCTTTATGATCTCTTTAATTTCCTCTTCTGTTATGGGCCTGTTCAGATTTTCTACTTCAGTTTGTGTTAGTTTAGGTAAGTAATGTGTTTCTAAAAATTTGTTCATTTCCTCTAGTTTTTCAAATTTTTTGGATTATAGTTTTTCAGAGTATTCCGTTATGATTTTTTTGTTTGTTTTAGCTGATTCTGTTGTAATGTCACCCATCTCATTTCTTATTTGGGTTATTTGTATCTTCTCCTTTTCTTTTGTCAATTTGGCCTGTGGTTTGTCCATTTTATTGTCTTTTCAAAGAACCACTTCTAGCCTGTTGTTTCTTTTGATTGTTTTTGTTTCATTTATTTCCCCTCTAATTTTTATTATTTCCTTCCTTTTTGCATCTGTGGGCTACTTTTGCTGCTAATTATTTGTTTCATTTGTAGGGTTAAAGTATTGATTTTGGCCCTTTTTTCTTTGTTGATGTGTATGTTTATTGCTATAAATTGGCCTTAGAGCACTGCTTTTGCTGTGTCTCAAAGATTTTGGTACATTGTGTTTTCATTCTCATTGGATTCTGGAAACATTTTAAATTTAATTTTTGTTTTTTTTTTCTATTAACCAGTGGTTTTTAAGCACGGTGTTATTCAGTTTCCATGTATTTGATTTTTTTCCCTTATTCTTCCTGTTATTGATTTCTAATTTATAGCATGACCAGAGAAGATGCTTTGTGTTATTGATGTTTTTGCATTTATTGAGGCTTGCTTTGTGGCCTAAGGTATGGTTTATTCTACATGCCTTGGAAAAGAATATGTATTTTGCTGCTATTGTGTGAAGTATTCTGTATATACCTAAGAGGTCAAGCTGGTTGATTATGATATTTAGGTTTTGTATCTTTGTGGAGTTTCTTTCTGATTGTTCTGTCTCTTATCGAAAGTGGTGTATTGATCTCTTACTATAATTATGGAGTTGTCTATTTCTCTTTTCAATGAGGTAGAGTTTGTTTTATGTATTTTGGAGCTCTATCATTGGGTGTGTGTATATTTAATATGATTATATCTTCTTTTGGATTGACACTTTAATCATTATATAATGTCCTACCTTGTCTTTTATTGTGGATTTTGCCTTAAAGTTTATTTTATCTGAGATTAATATTGTCAATCCTACTTTTTTTTTGGTTACTGTTTACTTATTTGCTTAATATATTTTTTTGTATGCTTTGATTTTTAGTTTGTTTATATCTTTATGTCTAAATTGTATTTCTCGTAGACAGCATATTGATGCTTTCTGTTTTTTGTTTTGTTTTGTTTTTTTATCCATTGAGCCACTCTCTGTCTCTTTACTGGTGCATTTAAACCATTTATATTCAGTGTGGTTATTGATAGGTATGAATTTGCTGTCAATTTATTATGTTTTGAGTGTGTGTGTGCAGTGTTGACAGTTCTTTGTTCTGCATAATTTTCTGTACTGAGTTCTTTTAGTTTGTGGATTTTCTTTGTTGTTGTTGATTTTGTTTTTACTGAGTCTTTCTGATTTTCTTCTTTTTTACTTTGATGACCAAGTTTGCTAAATTTCTTCATGGTTACCCCGAAGTTTACTTTTACCTTCCTAAATGTAACATAGTCTTTTATTTCTTGATATTATCTTGACTTCCTCTTCATATGAAAGTTCTATAATTACACCATTTATTCTCCCTTTCTGTTTTGAAGTTGTCATCATTTATAGATTGATGTCCCTGGTTCCCTGTTTTCCGTGTAGCTTTATTTTTAGGATTCTTTATCTGGGTTAGTACCTGGTTGATGCTGTCATGTGCCTTAATCTCAGGTTGTTGTCTTATGTTGTTGGTACTCTGCTGAAGTACTCACTTTAATATTTCTTGTAACGTTTTTACAAATTTCCTTGATTTCTGTTAATCTAGAAATGTCATTATTTCACCATTGTATTTGAGAGACTGTTTTGCTTGATATATAATTCCTGGATTCCTGGTTGGCAATTGTTTTTTCGTTCAGAGTTTTATACATATCATCCCATTGCCTCCTTGCTTGCATAGTTTCTGCTGAGAAATCAGAGCTTAGTCTTATTCGTTCCCCTTTGTAAGCAATCTTTTGTTTTTTCCAAGTTGCTCCCAGGGTTTTTTCTTTGCCTTTGCTCTTGGAAAGTTTGATTATGATATGTCTTGGTGATTTTCTTTTGTGATCTATCCTGTATGGGGTTTGTTGTGCCTCTTGGATGGCTATCTTCTTGTCTTTCATGATATTAGGTAAGTTTTCTGCCAGTAAATCTTCAAAAATTCTCTGTGCTTTTTATTGTCTCCTGTTCTGGAATTCCAATCACATGTAAATTATTCCTTTTGATAGTGGTCCACATAACTTTCAGGGTTTCTTCACTCTTCTTCATTCTTTTTTTCTGATTGTCCCTCAAACAAATTAGTGTTAATGGATTTGTCCTCTGTTTCATATTTCACTGTTCTCTCTGCCATTGATTTGATTCTTTTCCTATGACTTCCATTAAGTTGTCTATTTCTGAAATTTTATTGTGAATCTTCTGGATTTCTAGTTGCTATTTTTGTATGATTTCTAATTGCTTATTTTATCATTTTGTTCTTATCAAAGTTGTAATCTTTATGGAATTAGATTGCCACACCTTCTCCTGCAGAGCCCCTGGTGTGTTCAAACTTTCAAACTTTTGGTTAACAACTGAGTGCTTAACAACTCCATCACCAAAGCTCTCTTTTAGAATGTTAGGATAAACTTATTTAGCTGGGCTGGCCTCAGACATACAAAAACATATTTATCAGACAGAATATTCCAAGTGCTCAGAATTTCTCTCTCATTAACTGGCCAAGGGGCAGTCCTGGAGAGGACTTTTTCTTTGGTGTAGGTTTTGAACAAGTTGGGTCTATTGAGTTAACCCTTCCCTACACAAAATTCTAAAGAACAACTTAGTCATTAAGGATGAGATCAAGTAGGGAAATACTGAAGGATCACTCTGACACATCATAATCTTTACTCTTGAATCCAATTGTAGCAGACCATAATTACTCCTCCTGTATCCAATTCTGCAAGCAAGAGAAATCACTCAAATAATTTTAATCAGAAAATTATTTAATATAGGATATTAGATGCCCATAAAGTTACTGGAAGAACAGAAAAACTGGCTCTAGGCAGTATCCTAGTTTCTCTTCTGGTTTCAATTAATTAAAAAATCCAAGTTCCTTTTTCTCTCAGAACCCCTCACTCTCAATACACACATAATGTGATTGATGACATATAAACTATGAATATTTGAAACTGACTGATATAAGTCATGTTTCCAAATAGAGGATCAAAAATAGCTCTAGACAGTCCAGGATAAAAGAACTTTTCCAGCAGAGACATCTTTTTAAAAGAATAAATCCTTTATAGCTGTTGAAGAGAGGGGAATGGTGGCTCTGTGGTAGAATGCCTGCCTTCCCAGCCAATTCACATCATGCACGGCCACCGCCTGTCTATCAGTGGAGGCCTGCCTGTTGCCATGATACCAAACATGTTTCAGAAGAGCCTTCAGACTAAAATGAATAAAGAAGAAAGAACTGATCTACTTCTAAAAATCAGCCAGTGAGAAGTCTATGGATCACAATATGACAGTCTGCAGCTGATCATGGGGATGAAGCAGGATTGGGCAACATTTTGTTCCATTGTACATGGAGACTCCATGAGTTGGGGGGTTCCACTCAGTGGCAGTTAACCACTAGACACTGTTGAATATTCTTTTATTTACTTGACACTAGTATATGGCAAGCACTACAAATACAAAGACCAAAAACACAGCCCATGAACTCAAGTAATTCCTTTTCTCTCAAAAGAGATAGGCAAATAATCAAGTGATTATACTGTTAGGTAGTAAATATTATAAAGGATGTAATCACAGAGCACTAAAATAGCATAGAAAAGGTTTTACTTCTATGAACATACCTGCTAACATATTTCTTGCCTTTCAGCAATCTCGCTGATATTGAAAGTGGATAGTCGAAGTTGACTATCACTGTTACAAGCATAATTGTCATTTCCATAATAATCATTTCCTTCTACTCACTAAATCTCACCTACCCTTGCTCTGCTGCTTTGACCCACATGAGCCTTATTGCACAATACCATGACAGGCTCATATCAAGTTTTTTTTTTTTCCCCCATTGCCTTGAAATATGGCAGCGACCAGATCTTGAATGTGAAGGTGAGAGGGGGGCTAAGGATGAAAGAAGGTCTATATGGGCCAGTCAGAAATAGATGGGTGTGACTAGTGGACATCACATGTGTAGGCTATGGAAGATGACTGGAGAGTCTGGAGAGGGCATTGTCAGGAAAGAATACCTAAAAGGAGGGGAAATTTTGTCAAGGTACAACTTTGTTTACTCCAAAATTTGTCCACATAAATGTTATTATTTATATTGTTTATTAATATGGCAATATTTTTTTAAAAACACAAGACTATACAAAATCCTTACCTACCTGCATTGTGTTTTGAGAGGTAAGGAAAGAATCTAAAGCCTGAATTTCTCATTAACAACTGATTGTTGCTAAAATTTCACACTAAAAATTATTATTAGATAGGAAATATGTTATCTGAACTAATAAATTATCTAAAAATTATCTGTATTGGGTTAGTCACTAAATCACCTCAAATGGTCATAAAGGAGTGTGAAAAAGCCAAAACAGGGATATTTTCTTAACAGGGATTTGAAGCTGAGAGGGGAAAAAAGAACAGGAAAGTTTGAGCTCGGGCATTTGAAGTTTAAAAGCTCTGGGAGTATGCACAAACAGTGAGAAGGAGGACATTATTTGCTACAAAATAATATGAGATATGATTTGTGCATACTACAGTACTATTACTTCATAGAGGGTTGGGATAAGGACCAGGTCATAAAGTGGATACCACAGTGATTTTGCATACAGTGCCCTATTTTTAAAAACTCCCACTAATTAATTCGTGTATACTCTTTTCTCCATGGCTCCTCTTTCCTTCTCCTTTCTATTACTGGAAAGATATCCCAAGGAAATGACCTTCTGGCCACCAATAGAATTTTGAAGATGAAGATGAGAGCCCAGAATTCTTTTCATTTTTTATTTAAACTAGTTTCTAGTTTTCAGGCCTTAATTGTAAATGTGTATTGCTCTCCCATTGTTCTTTGTAATAAGACACAGTTTAGATTTCAGGTTCAGAATCCTGGCAAGGTACTTTAACAGATAAAAAATACTTATTTAAGAATGATCAATTTGTTTACTGCTTCACATTTAATTTTAGCTTCTATGGTAACGTTGTAATTACCTATGTGAAGTGCTGTTAAATGCAGTGAGCTTGTTACAAATATTTCCTGAAGGACAGAAGCAGAAATACAAAAATGAAATTATCAAGCCAAGAATTACAAGGAGAGGGCCTCTTCTTTCTTGCTGATCACCAGCAGATAGAAGCATATTTGCCTACTTCTGAAAGAAAAAAAAAAAAAAAAGCTCCTTGATGTTGGCTTTAGAATTGTTCTAAATGCTAAGACTAAAATTAAAAAAAATAAATAATTTGCTGCAAATACACCTTTAATTTCTCTGTAGGAAACTGAACTCAAAATCAAAAGATGCAAAATTATTTAAGAGATCTATTTAACAGGGATAAACTTTTAGGACCAGAATTCTCTAACAGAAAGAAGTACCAATTTCAATTTGCAAAAAGCCAGTCAGGTGTGAAATGTCTTTCCCCCAGAAGCCTCTATTTCATTGGTACAGCGTTCATTCAGTATCATGCACCCTGCATCACCTCAAGTAAAACAATAAAATGTGTGCATGTTCTCTATTTTAAAATTTTCCAACCATGACTACATTAATTGTTAAGCTTCAGTGGACTTTATATTAAGTTTTATTTTCCCTTTGAATATTTTCTTAAATTATCAACTCAGGTGTTTTCATCTGGCATTTTCTTATTAGTGATATACTTAACCATAAATCAATAAGAAATGCTACTTTCAGAGAGAAAATAGAATGAATATCTCACATACTTACTCAGCAGCCAGTTGACAGGCCTGGTAATTTCATTGGTATTTATTGTATGTTCTTCTGCAAGACACAGCATAAATTTGTTTTCCTAATTCAGTATAATTTAGTTTTATAAGTGTGCCATCTTATGAAATATCACAGAGAGGTTTATGGCAAAAAGTATAAGAGAAAGTAAACAGTTCTTCACTGGGTATATTAACTCACACACGAGGTAAAGAACAGATAAGAATGTATATTCAAGAGAGTGAAAGAGGGAAAAATTCAGATTCACAAATTATGCCAAGTTGTTGGGTCACAAAGAGAAGAGTAGTCAATCTATTCTGTATTTCCATTATATGATAAAATATGGCGTAATGGAATGAAGGTAGCCTTGCAGATCAAAAAGCCTAGGCCTAAATAGCAGCTTCAACACTCACTATCTAGAGGGCCTTAGGAAAGTCACATAATTTCAATAGAATTCAGTTTCATCGTTAGTGAAATAGTAAAGTCACTATGTTTTAAAGATACTATAAACTTAAACGAGTAGCACCACAGCCTGGCCCATAGTAGATGCTCAATAAAATATGATATAAGAATACTTCACCTCCAACCTTTACTGATTTTATGTCACTTTTATTATTCCTACTTAAATAATGCACTTCTGTACCTATGCACTTAAGGTTAATAGCTGTATATAGGAAATGGCTACAAAGAGAACCCTATTTACATTTTATGTCAACTTAATTCACTAAGAGATCTTAGTGAATTACAGTCACTCATTTCTGCTAATTAGCTGTGTCCTAAAAGTACAGTGTTTGTGATTTACATATACCCGTTTGTGAGCCTTGACCACTGTCTAGACCTACATAAAGATATCCGACAGGAAAGACATATATCCTATTTAAGCAAATATATATATATACATATAGTAATTTAATAATATTCTAATAGTTGCTTCCTATTAAATGGGTATCAGCCAAGATATTGAGCCATATTAGCTAATACATCTGGGAAAGGAATGGGTAAGGTGAGGAAGAAAATCAAACATAAAGTCAGGAATCATACATATGATTATCCTAGAAGGTTATTTGCAGGAGAACACTTAATAGAAAGAGAGATTATAATTAATAAAAAAAAATTATTATAATTATCTTCCTGTCATGGAAAGAACACTGGGTTTAGACCCAGAAAATTAGTTTGAGTCCAATATCTTCCATCAGCATATAAATTTAGGCAATTGTCTTAATTTTTTGGAACCTATTTTTCCTCATACATAAAATGGAAATAATCGTCTATCTGTGAATTTCATACAGTTACTATATAATTTGAAGTAATGTATAAATAGGAATGTGAGCATGAGTTATAAATAGTAAGATGCATATATAGTTATAAAGTATTATTTTTTGGTGAAGGACCACTACTAACTGAAGTGATCTGCTGCTAACTGAAAGGTTGGCAGTTCAAACCCACCTTGCAGCTCTGTGAGAAAAAGACCTGGTGATCAGCTTCCCTAAGGATGAGAGCCAAAAAACCCTATGGGGCAGTTCTGCTTTGTCATATGGGGTCACTTTGAGTTGAAATAGACTCTAGGGCCCCCAACAACATTATTGTTATCAGTGATATTGAAGTTATTTCCAAAGTGAAGGATACAAAGCCCGCCTACCACTTAGGTAATGGCCTCCCACCAATGGAAGCACCACATAATGGAAGAAGAATGAGCATAGTCAAAAAGACTCTTCCTTCACAACTGCTATATGAAAGTCTTTTAACCTTATTTTCTTATTTGTAATTTAGGGATTATCATCATTATTAAATAAGGTTGTTTTTGTTTGTTTGTTTTGTTTTGTTTTTTGTTACTGGGTGCCATTGAGACAATTCCAACTCATAGCAACCTCATGTGACAGAGCAGAACTTCCCCATAGGATTTTCTTGGCAGGGCTGCATCCAACAACAACAACAACAACTTTCTTTATGGAAGCAGAGAGCCAGGTCTTTCTCCCATGGAGCAGCTGGGTGTGTTTGAACTGCCTGCCAACCATTGTGCCACAGGACACTTAATAAGGTTATAAAACAAACAAAAAAAATCTGTTGTGTTCGAGTCAATTCCTACTCATAGTGACCCTATAGGACAGAGTAGAACTGCCCCATAGAGTTTCTAAGGAGTGCCTGATGGATTCAAACTGCCAACCTTTTGGTTAGTAGCTGTAGCACTTAACCACTACACCACCAGGGTTTCCAGTAAGGGTATAGAGGTGATTAAAATACCAAATACCAATGGTCTAACAGAGTGGAAAACATATAGAAATGTCTCATTCAATGGTCCCATTTACTGTTCCATTCTAAAACCAGCACTGATCTCAAGAAAAATTATTGAAGTACTTTACCTCCAGGGACCCAAATCTCTCTCCGCTCCAGGTGAACATGCTATCACACCACTCCTAAATCCTGACCTTTCAGTAATGACTCTGCCTCCCTGCATTCAAGAGTCTGTTTAGCCATCACTCAACATTTATGGCACACCTGTTATGAGCCAAGCACAACTGACTATAATATCCATTGTCCTTGATGTACTCCCAATAAAAGGAGAGAGGTACCTAAGTGTTCTAGACAAAGGACAGTCAAGTCAAAACTGGAAGATCTCTCTGGAATGACATTAGAGTTTGACACCACTCGTATAAAATCAATCCTTTTCTGATCTACTCCTCTAGTATCATTCATGACAAAAAATAACTACCCAGCCTAAGTTCCTTTTATACTTTTGATGAGTGTTCTGAATGCACTAGGTCACATTTTAACAACAGGAACATATATTCTTGCTGTTGAAAAAAATCTGTTCTGATTCCACTGAGCAAATGAATAATACAAGCAGAAAAAAATTTTACAATCATATTTAAATACTTGATAGTGATAATGAAAATAGCTCCTTTTCTCAGCCATCAGAAAGACAAAAGAAAGTCCAGCAAGGGGAAAGAAAAAAGGTAAAGAAAGCATTAACGTTGATAATGTACTTTAGGGACATGTTTTGACTATTTAAATTTTGTAATAGTGCAATGAACTTGTTGAAGTTAGGTTTAATTTTCCACATGTGGGACCCAGGTGAGATGAATTTTGGATATAATTTTTTTAGTCATTGTCAAAATTTCAGCAACTCTGCTTTTAATTTAGCTATGTATTTAAATGATAAGTTTTGGAAAACATTTATGTTAGGTAAGAGAAACTCAGAAAACAAAACATTTGAGTGTGAATTACCCAAGGATTTATTAGATTGGAAAGACTGCACTTTAAAGGATAAAATATGAGAAATTAGGGGTGGATCTCAAGTGACAGAATGACTTAAAAGAACACTAAGCTCCTTTAAAAAAAAAAAGCTCCTTTAGAGCTTCATAAACTGAATAACGACAAAACATAGGAACCGTGAATTTTAAAGGAACTAATCCAGAGTCATACGAGGAAAATTCTAGCATAAAGGGGTATGTACATAAGTAGCTAATTTATCTTTGATTTTAAAAAAGAAATTATCATGGAATATAAATTCGTACTTCTTAAAAGACTATTGCTTTAGTGTCATTGTGTTACTGTATATTAGATTTTGACTTAGTTGATGCATATGTATAAACAGAATAAAAAATATGATATATATCAAAAGGATATTGTTAAATATCAAATCAAGACTATTAACATAAGACTTAAATACTATAGAGAAGGGGAGAGAGGCAGGAAGAGAGAGAGATCGAGGGGGACCATATATATGAACCCATGTAGCTTTGCATATACATATAAATGCAAAAAAAAACCCTCAGGATTTATTATCAAATACCATTTCTTTCAAAAGATGTAGTGTGCTTCCAATGTACTTTGAGATATTTCTTATGCCCTTTCACTTAGTTTTCTCATTCCCTTTTTAATTTATTAGTCATAATTTTTGTAAAATTGAAGTATACATTATTTTCCCGTTCCATTTTCTTATTACAAACTAAAGTGTATGATTTGGTTTCAAATACAGTTTCACGTAGCTGAAAGTATAAACATAAAAAGGAAAGATAGAACATTGCTATGAAATATAACATATAATGTTGAGACATATAGTTTGGACAGATACAACTAATAAAATTACTATACAAAAATACTACACTCATATTAATTTCTTACGGCTGCCATAAAAAGTCACCACAAACTTGGTGGGTTAAAAAAACAGAAATTTATTTTCTCACAGTTCTGGAAGCTAGAGTCCTGAGTCAAGGCAAAGGCAGGGCTGTGCTTCCCCTGAAGGCTCCAGGGAAGAATCTTTCCTGGCCTCTTAGTTTCTGGCGGCTTCTGGCAATCCTTTGTGTTCTGGGCTGTGGCTACATCACTCCAGTCTCTGCCTCCCTCTTCTTCACATGGCCTTCTTGCCTGTGCGTTTCTGCGTATTTACATCTTTTCTTACATGCATACCTGTCATTGGATTTAGCTCCACCCCCCATCCAAGCTTAATTACATATGCAAAGACCTTTTCAAATAAGGGTGTGTTCTGAGGTTCTTGGTGGAAATAAGTTTTGGTGGGACACTATTCAGCCTACTATGTCACCCATAAAGATTTTTTCTTTCTTTTATTTTCTTCCTCTAGTTTCAAATAAATTTTTTTTGAAATCAAAATAGTTGTAGTAGGTATGAATTTTCACAGTTACAATTGTCCACAGAATTCAGGAATAATCATGTTTTTATTTCTTTATATGGAATTTAACTCAGTAGTGAAAATTTAAGGTGTTTGGGTATAAGAAAACCATTTAGGATTAGAAGAAAACCCAAGTTTAAGTATTGAATTTAAGAATTGTTTCCTACCCTTTCCCCAACAGTCAAAGATGAAACTTACAGACCATCTGACATGTATGGAGGTATGAGTGACTGTGAGGTTCATGTGATCTGTAATTTTTTCTTGCTTGAACACTTTTTAGTCCACTCTCTTGGCATCTGGTGCTGGTTCTGATGGATGGCAATCAGTTCTGTAGTCACACCTTGAGAATTTTTATGGACCCCTCAAAATAGCCATCACTCTGATATCTCAGCTGTGTCTTCACGTGATTTCTTAGGAAGCATTCATACACTGAATACTTGTAATTTTTCAGCCAACCTTATTTTCACCCACCTCCTCATTCCTTGGGTATACTGCAATATGTATGTCTAATCCATGCCATTCTCAGGTCCAAGGGAAACTTCTAGAAGTATTATGCTTTCATCCTGTTTACTCTTTCACTTATGTTAGGGTTGCTGGACATGTCTGCAAAACTTCCGTTTTCAAATCCTAGTCAGAAAAGACAAAAGCAAAATCCCAAGGTTCTGTACTACTTCATTCTCCCCAGTTTAAATGACTTCTCTTTTCTAATTTTTTTTCTTCCCTGTTTCACACCCCCAGAACCCTCTTAATTACTCGCTTCTTCAAATACACATTTCCAAATTCCTCTCCTTTTGTTCCAACCGGAGACTGTTATCCTGTGTGGTGTGGGGAGGGGTGCAACTTTCTCCTGGTTTTCATATAGTCCTCAATTTTTTTATCACATACTTGGTGGCATGTCTTTTTTTTTTTTTCCCTTAACTTTATTGGAGTATAATTTAAACACAATCCTTTCGATTTGTTATTATCACCTTCCTTGGTGTTCCCTAGAAAGAAAAATAAAATCAAAATTTGTGAATAAATCATCTTTTAACTCAAATAAAAGCACAATGAACTCTTCAAATGTGTGCTTTTATTTATGAGAATATTTCCGGATGGCAATATTTACGGGCCATTAACTCCAATTTCCAGTGTTTACTTTAATATCCAGAGATTTTTTTTTTTCTTGCCCTGGGTAGCTACATATCCAAATTCATACAGTCTAAATGGAACCCTGGTAAACATGCCTTAAAGAATAACATGCTTCATATTTGGAGCACATAAGGTACCATGTCTCGTTGATAGAATAACCTTTTTCTCCTTTGAGCAGTGACATGAATATGATGCAGACAGTACTACTGGGAATGCTCAATGAATGACAGTTGGCACATTTTATCCTTTAGAATTGAAGGTCTTGTAACATGAACCATAAAATTCTCCACTTTCTTTTATAGTGAGAATTTTTGTTTTTCAAATAATCCTAACAATAAAAATGTTCATACCAGAAAGCCCTCCTGTGTTCTTTTCTCTTACACAGAGCATTAATCCCTGCAAGTGTCTGCATGACAAATGATTTGCTTCTATTTACTTAATACTCTTTGCAAGATAGGTAACTGATTGCCTCTGTCCTGGTGGAATAATGAAAAGAAAACCTTTATTCCCCCAGAATTTTTAGGAACAAAGGATATATGTTTTCATATAGACCATGAAAGAATAAGAGCCAGAAAAATATAGAGAGAACAAGGCAGCTTTGGATTATTTTATATTCTATCTAAGAGGGCTGATCTGAAGGACAAGCACACTCCAGGAGAAGAAAGTTAGAGAAGTCCCATAATATGTCCAGGGGTTGAGGGGCAAGTCTTAAATGACCGTCCAAAGGGACTTTCCCAAAGGATCTGTCCCCAGAGGAACTGCAGATATGAGATCTCCAGCAAAGGTTTGCAGTACATGGATGTGAGAAAAAGAATCAACAACAGCCATAGCTAGAGAAAACCAACCAATGACAAATTGGCTCCAGTCAATGGAAAGCATTCCTTTCCTCTTCTTTCTCTTCCCTGCTCTCACTTGAAATCCTGGAGGGGTCTCAGGTAGTCTGATAAGCAGAGACAGAGCAGTAGAAGTACTATATGAGACATAGATAGGGGAAGCCTACCACGTTCCCTTATGCACTACAGTCTTCTAGTCTGCAACAGGCCTGAGCTTGAGAGAAGGAAGGAATTTTAACTTTAAATGAAATATCAAGTATTTTATTCTTACACAAGCCTGTGTATAATAATCACTAAACTAGAAATGTTTTTATAACCACAAGTGATTAGAGAATTTCTTATTATCTGTGATTAACCCATTTGTCCCTGTCCTCAAAACAAAACAAAATAACAAAAACATTAGGCCTACCCAAGGACTGAAAAAGAATTAGCCATAGAGTGGGTTAAAATGGATTAAAATAAACAAATTATTTTCTCACTACCCACTACATGTCCTGTCACTTTACATTTCCAATTCTTAAAATTCCTTTAGGTGATTCTTGAAGCACTTTTTATTCTACCTTTTTATGAACCCTCTGTAATAGATCAGTCATTTTTATACTTGAGGAAATTTCCACCTAGAATAAGATTTCTGGTTTAAAGTGGGACTGTACCCTGTTTTGTCGGTGTCTTTCCCATTTTCTATTTTACATATTTCAGGTGCTGTGACTGCTACACAGATGAGTAGATGGCAAAAGGGATGACACAAATTAAGTGACTGTGTTACTGAGCTTGTTCTTCTAATTAGAGATCTGCAGAGCTTCTACGTTACATTGAGGAAACTGTCAGAGAATGGGGGAAAACTTCCACCCTGAAATCAAAAAATATACGAAAAAGAATCTGTGTTTCATAGGCCTTATATTACATTTGTCATTTCGATGACATTGGCACAAAATCCTCGCCTGTGCATCATAAAGTTGTATGCTAACTAAACATAGAGGAACCATGCTAAAACACGGTTATCACTGAAAATTAATGTCCACATTTAGAAGTGACTGAACTAATTTAGTCAAAAGACTAAAATGTTTGAGAAAAAAGAATATTATAGGTAAGGTGGAAACATAATTTTGACTAGTTTATAGCAAGTTCAGAATCTTATGGTTGAAAAAGAAATTAACGATTTCATTTACAATAGCATCTAAAAGAATAAAATACTTAAGAAAAATTTTAACCAGGGAAGTGAAAGACTGGTTCACTGAAAACTATGAAACATAGCTGAGAAAAATTAGAGATGACCTACAAATAGAAAGATATCCTGTGCTCACGGAGTAGAAGATTTAGTACTGTTAAGATGTTGTCATGGATTGAATTGTGTCCCCCCAAAATATCTGTCAACTTGGCTAGGCCCTGATTCCCAGTACAGTACTTTTTTTTTTTTTTTTAATAATTTTCTACCATTTTGTCTTCTGATGTGATTTCCCCATGTGCTGTGAATCCTATCACTATGATGTTAATGAGATGGATTAGTGGCAGTTATATTGATGAGCTCTACAAGATTAGTGTCTTAAGCCAATCTCTTTTGAGACATAAAAGAGAGAAGTGAGCAGAGAGACAGGGGGACCTCGTACAACCAAGAAAGTAGCACAGGGAGCAGTGCGCATCCTTAGGACCCTGTTCCTGCGCAGAGGAGCTCCTAGTCCAGGGGAAGAAAGATGACAGAGAAAGCCTTCTCCTGGAGCTGATACACTGAATTTGGACTTCTAGCCTACCAGACTGTGAGAGAATAAATATCTGTTTGTTGAAGATGTTCACTTGTGCTATTGTTATTATTAAAAAAAAAAACCCAGTGCCATCAAGTCAATTAAGACAGATGTCAATACTACCCAAAGCAATCTGTAGATCCAACGCAATCCCTATCAAAATTCCAACAGCCTTTTTCGCATACATGGATAAGTCAATTTCCATATTCATATGGAATTGCAAGGGGCCTCAAAAAGCCTAGACAATATTGAAAAAGAAGAACAAAGTAGGAGGACTCAAACTACATGATTTCAAAATGTACTATAAGGCTACCGTAAACAAAACAGTCTGTTATTGGTGTAAGGATAGGCATATAGACCAATTGAATAGAATTGAGAGTTCAGAAATAAGCCACATATTTATGATAAATGGGGAGTTCAGAAATAAAGCTACATTATCTATGATCAAAGGGTGCCAAGACCATTCAATGGGAAAAGAACAGTATCTTCAATAAATGGTACTGAGAAAGCTGGATATCCTAATACAAAAGAATAAAGTTTGACTCATAGCTCATACCATATATGAAAACTAAGTAAAATGTGCCAGTGATCTAAACATAAGAACTAAAACCATAAAACTGTTGGAATAAAACAGGTTTTTTTTTTTTTTTTTTAATATTCAAGATTTAGTTTTGGACAATGGATTCTTAGATATGATACCAAAAGCTCAAGCAACAAAAGACAAAATAGGTAAATTACACTTCATAAAAATTAAAAAAATTTGTGCATCCAAGTAATTTATCAAGAAAATAAAGATATATGCATGGAATGGGAGAAAATACTTGGTAACCATGTATCTGATGAGGGCGTAATACCTAGAATATATAAGGAATTCCTACAACTCAACAACAAAAAGACAAAAAAAAAATTAAAAAATGAGCAAAGGACTTGAATAGACATGTTTTATAGAGGCATATTTGCCCCTTGGATATTTTCAAATGAAGTATTATTACACACAAAAAAATAGGCATTTCTCCAAGGGACATATATAAATCACTAAGAAGCACATGAAAATATACTCAACTTCATTAGTCATTAGAGAAATCCAAATCAAACCACAATAAGGTATCATTTAACATACACTAAGATGGCTAAGGAAACCTGGCAGCATAGTAGTTAAGAGTTACGGCTGCTAACCAAAATATCAACAGGTCGAATCCACCAGGCGCTCCTTGGAAACTGTATGGGGCAGTTCTAATCTGTCCTACAGGGTCACTATGAGTCAAAATCAGCTCTACAACAATGGGTAGGATGGAAAATAACAAGTGCTGCAAGAGTGTGGAGAAATTGGAACCCTCATCCATTGCTGGTGGGAATGTAAAATAGTACTGCCTCTGTCAAAAACAGTCTGGCACTACCTCAAGAGGTTAAACATGAAACTACCTTAAAAAAACAAACTACCATATGATCTAGAAATTTCACTCCTAGGTATATATCCAAAAGAATTGAAAGAAGGAACTCAAACAGACGCATGTGCGCCAGTATTTATTGCATCATTATTCACAATAGCCAAAAGGTGGTGTCTTAGTCATCTAGTGCTGCAATAACAGAAGTACCACAAGTGGATAGCTTCAACAAAGAGAAATTTATTCTCTCACAGCCTAGTACGCTAGAAGTCCAAATTCAGGACATCAGCTCCAGGGGAAGGCTGTCTTTCTCAGCTCAGGGGGAAGGTCCTTGTAATCAATCTTCCCCTAGACTAGGAGATTCTCCAAGCAGGAACACCAGGTCCAAAAGATGTGCTCTGCTCGTGGCACTGCTTTCTTGGTGGTATGAGGTCCCTACTCTCTGCTTGCTTCCCTTTTCTTCTATCTCTTGGAAGATAAAAGGTGATGCAGGCCACACTCCAGGGAAACTCCCTTTATCTTGGATCAGGTATATGACCTTAGTAAAGGTGTTACAATCCCACCTTAATCCTAACATAAAATTACAATTGCAAAATGGAAGACAACCACACAATACTGGGAATCACGGCCTAACCATGTTGACACATATTTTTGAGGGACACAATTCCATCTATAACAGATGGAAACAACTCAAGTGTCCGTTCCATATACATACAATGGAATATTATTCAGCCATAAAGAAAAATTGAAGTTTGGATAATGCTATGACCTGGATGAACATCGAAAACATTATGCTGAGCAAAATAAGTCAGATACAAAAAAGCAAGTACTGTATGACCCCACTTACATGAAATACTCAGAACAGACAAATACACAGAGATCAAAGTTTATTAGCGGTTACTAGGAGGTACAGGCAGAGGGAAATGATGAGTTATTTTTGAAGGGGTGCTGAGTTTTGTTTGTTATTTTTGTTAGTTGCTGTCAAGTTGGCTCCAACTCACCGAGACCTGATAAATAACAGAACGAAATGTTGCCTGCTTCTTTGCCGTCTTCATGATCTGGTTATTGGTAACTTTGTGAGTCCATTATTGTGGGTATTGTGTCAGTCCATCTCACTGAAGGTTTTCCTCATTTTTCTTGATCCTCTACTTTGCCAAGCATGATGTCCTTTTCTAGTAATTGGTCTTTGCTGATGATGTGTCCAAAGTAAGCCAGCTGAGGTCTTGCCATCCTTGCTTCTAAGGAGCGTTCTGCTTGTTTCTTCTAAGACTGATTTTTTCATTCTTTGTCAGTCTAAAATATAAACAATATTTTTGCCAGCACCACAATTTGAATGCATTAATTCTTTTTCTGTCTTCCTTTTTTATTATCCATCTTTCAAATGCATATGAGGCAATTGAAAAGACTAGGGTGAAGGATCTGGCAATCTACTTCCAAAAATCAGCCGATAAAAACCTTATGGATAACAACAGAACATTGTCTGATATAGTGCTGGAAGATGAGTTTATGTTTAAGGGAATGAAAAAAATTTCAAAATGAATAGTGCTGAGGATTACACAACGTGGTGGTGGTGGTGTCGTAAAGTGCCATAGAGTCACTCTGACTCATAGCGACCTTATGTACAACAAAATGAAAGAGTCTGGTCCTGAGCCATCCTCACAATCATTTCTGTATTTGACCCCATTGTTGCAGCCACTGTGTCAATTCTTCTTGTTGAGGGCCTTGCTCTTTTTCAATGACCCTCTACTTTACCAAGCATGATGCCCTTCTCCAGAGACTTGTCCCTCCTGATAACATGTCCAAAGTACATAAGATGAACTCTCACCATCCTCCTTTGTAAGTAACATTCTGGCTGTACTTCTTCCAAGGCAGATTTATTCAGAACATAGTGAATGTAATTAATGTCACTGAATTGTACACTTACACTTAAAAATGATTAAAATATCAAAAAATGAAGAATCTTGTTTATTCTTCTCACCTTATCAAAAAAAAGTCGATCATAAATGCTCAATTGAGTGGATTTGGTGCAAACATCTCCTTCGAGTATTTATTGGGATCAAAGAATGAAAACATGAATTTTTTTTGTCAAAAAATTTTATGAAAATTCAGTTCTAGATATTCAACTTTTCTCATGGTTGTAGTATGAAACACAATTATAGCCTTTGGTAATCATCTATCGAGAAGGGAGAGTGGTAGAGTAAAGGGTTAGGCTGGAACTTCAGGCCCCTGAGGCTTTGCCCTACATTTGTCACTAATTAATTTTGTAACCCTGAAAATTATATAATATTTCTATGACTCTTGATTTATTAAATCCATTTTTATAAGATTATTCAGATCCTCTAGAAATTAAAAAAAAAAATTCTTACACTCTCAAATTAGGATAGATATATTCCATCTTATCTACTCCATAATGCTGTTAAGAAGGTCAAACTATATATATATATATACACACACACACACACATATACATATATATGTATATATATATGTAGGTCGCTATGAGTTGGAATTGACTCGAGGGCACTGGGTTTTTGGGTTTTATTTGTGGGTATATATGTAGGTATGTACATATATACATAAATAAATTTGTAAGACAATAAAGCACAATACAAAATGCTGGTAAATGCTATATCCTTATTAACGTGCTGAATACATTTTACAAATGCACTTTACATGAATTATTTTATTAATCCCTACAATAACCTAGGTCAAGTAGGTATCAATTTCACAGTTTTATAGGGATTCCATATTACACCAAAAAACAAAATACAAACCCATTGCGTTGAATCCCTTCTGAAGCATTTAAACCCTATAGGACAGAGTAGAATTGCCTCATAGAATTTCCAAGGCTGTAAATCTTTACAGAAGCAGACTGTTACATCTTCATCCTGCAAGGTGGCTGGTGGTTTGAACCTCCTGACCTTTTGGCTAGCAGCTAAGCCATTTTAACCACTGTGCCACCAGAGATCCTTTGGATTATACCAAAGCCATACAAATGGTAAACAGTTGCCAAGTAATCAATAGCAAAAAGCACCATTACTAGTCCCAGGAAAATATTTATTGATAAAAAGTGTATTTAAAACTGGAGATTTCATTGCAACATGGCTGCTCTTTGAGATTAGAACAATATTTGTGAGTTCAGAATATATTAAAATGCATTACTCTTGAACTTTAGATCTGTGCCCTTTTACAGTCAGCTAGAGTTCCTTGGCAATACCACTCAAGTGATATAAATGAAAATAATTGCTAGATTCATTAAGTGGACAAGCCAGTAAGCCCTGGGGGTGCAGTGGTTAACAGCTCAGATGCTAACCAAAAGGTCAGCAGTTTGAATCCAGTAGTGACTCCTTGGAAACCCTATGGGGCAGTATTACTCTGTCTTTTAGGGTTGGTATGAGTCGAAATCGACTAGACGGAAATGGGTTTTTAATATAAGGCATGGCAGGTAGAACACATGCCCTGGGCACTGCTAGAGGAGGGACTCTAATGAGCAGTTTCCATTGGCCGTTGCAATTTCCATTGCCAGCTGTGAGAGATCTTTCAGCATTTTAAAACAAATTGCCACAGATGCTGTTTTCCATAGATAGGCCCCTCCTAATATAAAAAAAAAAAAAATTTATGCTAATATAAAAAATATATATATATACAATATAAAATTTCAGTGTATCTGCAGAAAAAGAACTAACGGTTGACAGGCAATAGATTTGATGATGAGAAATGCGGAAGAGGCATGTATCCACCACTTTCACATTTCTGAATTTGGCGTGAGCATAGGTTGTAGTTTGTGGGCTGCCGAAACAAACCACAGGAAATTAGAAACTAAAGACATATCCAGGAAGATACATTTTTGTTGTTGTTTTTGCTGTCTATAGATACCATCTTGAACATAGATGGATTTTCCTGGAAAATGTAAAAAAGAAGAAAAAAGAAATGTGGTCTTCCAGAAAGAATATACAAAATTAGGTGAAAAACCTTTTCTTGTTACATAAAAATTCTTTACAGAATTATATGATTTACCCAATGGGTTATTGCTATACTTTCTCAAAATCAATTGGGTAATTTTTACAAAATCTTCTAATGATACTCCTCAGGTCCAATAAACTAGTAAAGTAACCCCTAAATAACTACTTACACAACATTTCACAAATAGCAGGCTAAGTTCCTTCATTTTTCTTCCTTACCATTTGCAGTGACTACAAGCAAATGCAGCTTCAAAAGATTTTCCCATTTTCAGAAAGAGCAAAAAAAAAAAAAAACTATACTCCCCATCTTGAGGAAGAGTTCACAGGTCTCCAAGAATCGAAGAGCTGAAAACAAAGCCCTGCTGTTTTGCAAATTGTGTATGAACCCCAAACAAGGTGGGCCATCTGATCTTCTCTGCTGTGGTTAGCGCTCTGCAAAGCTCTGACATAATCCTTAGGTGCCTTTAGTAACCCTTTCTTTCGCATTACTCTACAACACTGATTTTATTACCATGCACTCTTATGCAATCCTCCTAAGCATGGTGGAAGAATTCAGTAAACCCTCATTGAGTCGAACACAGGTTACTATAACCTTTCAGCAAAAATCCCAAGGAAGTTCAGCAAGTACCAATGACACCAATAGCAAAACCATGCCCATGAGGATAATGGAATTATCTACTTGCAGGTCAATGTCTCGGATTCGAATTAGATGAACACCGTGATCCTATTGATCCTGACTCACTTAGATGACAAAATGAGCAGGAAGTACAGATATTGCATTGACTTTTTGTAATCCAATTTAGCATTCCCCCACTAAACCGTCAGATCCACTGTCCAAAAGTTCTAGGCATCTTGTTCTTTTTTGTGGATTTCACTTCAACAGTGTTACTTGTTTTAGGCTCATAATAATACTGTAATGGTGGGAGGATGGGCTATTAGCACTCTGTATACGTTTGTTGTATATATACATTTCAAAAAGCCTCCTTTAAAGAACATTAGTTGCTAAAGGTTCTTCACCCAGGTCTTGATAGGTTTATATCACTCTGAAGGGAAAAGCAACATGTTTTATGAGTATATTACAGTTTATCCTTCAAAGAGAGTTTTCAAAATAAATAAACCTATATCAACAGGAAGCCCTGGCAGTGCGAACGGCTGCTAAAAAAAGCAAAAAAATGGAGGTTTGAGTACACCTAGGGGCTCCTTGGAATAAAGGCCTGGTGCTTTACTTCTGAAAAATTAGTCACTGAAAGTCCTAGGGAGCACGTTTCTACTCTGATACGCAAGGGGTTGCCGAGAGCCCAATTTGACTAGACAGCAACTGGTTTGTATTAACGGATCTCTTCAAATAAGCATTTAAGAAAAGTTGTTGGATGTCTCTGTCCTGCTGGCATTGAAAATATGTGTATAGCAGGCGGTGAGGATCCAGAATATTATAAAGGCCCAAATAGTAATTATGCTACTAATCCAAAGTGCTGAGCCGCAGCATAACAGTAAATATTATGAAGAATTATTTTAAGAGTTGTTTGGATGGGTAAATGAATACAATCTGTTTCTGCACGTGTGTGAGGGTGAGTGGCAGCATGTATGTACGTGCACGTGGTTGCACAATTTATTCACAAGATCTGAGTTCCCCCCTTTACTTCCTAGTGCAGAGAATGCGCGTCTGTGAAATACATGAGTCATTTGGAAGGATGAGAATTTACCCAGCCAGCTGATGTACCTGTTCAGATTCCAGACCCCTATGCTGACTCCCTGGTGGCGTAGTGGTTAAGTGCAATGGCTGCTAACCAAAAGGTCAGCAGTTCGAATCTGCCAGGTGCTCCTTGGAAACTCTATGGGGCAGTTCTACTCTATTCTATAGGGTCGCGGTGAGTCGGAATCGACGGCATTGGGCTTGGGCTCTATGCTGACTCCCAGTTCATACATCAAGCAACAATATGTTGATTAGAATAAAGTCAACTTGAAATTGGTGAAAATATGGCAAAGTACATAAAAAAGATTCTTACCCCCATCTGTATAATAAAAATTTTGCTGAGAGGGCAGAGCCAACATGATGCTACAGACAGAAGCACCACACAGTTCCTCCAAAGCAAAGATCTGAAAAACTAAATAAAACAGACAAACATCAATCCTGGAACTCTAAGTGTCAAATGAAGAGATAAAGAACTCAACCAACACCAAATGGAATAAGAAACTGGCCACAGCCTGAATCTAGGATGCAAGATCGTACCAGCCAGATACTAGCCTGGGAAATGAATTCTCAAGGACTATCCAAAGCTAAAAGAATAACAACAGGGAGCCAGATAGGTCAATCTATAAATCACAACATCAGAACAATAAAAGAGGGAGTTAACGGTATAGGTATAGAACTTTCTAAGGAGAGGAAGGCAAGGTAAGTAAGAACCAAAATCAATCGAGTTGATTCGGACTCATAGCGACCCTATAGCACAGCGTAGTACTGCCCCACAGAGTTTCCAAGGAGTGCCTGGTGGATTTGAATTGCCTACATTTTGGTTAGCAGCCATAGCTGCTGCTTTTTTTTTTTTTAATTATTTATTTACTGTGCTTTAGTTAAAAGTTTACAAATCAAGTCAGTCTCTCATGCAAAAAGTTATACACACCTTGCTATGTACTCCTAGCTGCTCTCTTCCTAATGACACAGCACTTTCTTCCTTTCCATTCTGTATTTCCTGTGTCCATTCAACCAGCTCCCGTCCCCCTCTTCCTTCTCATGTTGCCTCCAGACAGGAGTTGCCCACATAGTCTCATGTGTCTACTTGAGCCAAGAATCTCACTCCTCACTAGTACCATTGTCTGTCTTATAGTCCAGTCTCATCCCTGCCTGGAGAGTTGGCTTCTGAAATAGTTCCGATCTTGGGCTAACAAAGGGTCTGGGGACCGTGACCATCAGGGTCCATCCAGTCTCAGTCAGACCATTAAATCTGGTCTTTTTATGAGAATTTGAGATCTCCATCCCATGGTTCTCCTGCTCCATCAGGGATTCCCTGTTGTGTTCTCCGTCAGGGCAGTGATTATGGTAGCCAGGCACCATACAGTTCTTCCGGTCTCAGGATGTTGGAGTCTTTTGTTTATGTGGCCCTCTCTTGGGCTCATCTTTACAATATCTTTTGTGCTCTTCATTTTCCTTTGCTCCAGTAGGTTGAGATCAATTGATGCATCTTAGATGGCTGCTTGCTAGCATTTAAGACCCCAGACACCTCTCACCAAAGTGGGATGCAGAATGTTTTTCTTAATATATTTTGTTATGCCAATTAACCTAGATGTCCCCTGAAACCATGGAACCCAGACCCCCGTCCCTGCTAATCTGGTGTTTGAAGCATTTTTTGTATTCAAGAAACTTCTTTGCTTTTGATTTAGTCCAGTTGCACTGACTTCCCCTGTCTTGTGTGTTGCCTTCCATTCACCTAAAATAATTCTTCTCTACTACCTAGTTTGGGAACCTTGGATGAGTAGTGGTTAAATGCTATGGCTGCTAAAAAAAAAAAAGGTTGGCAGTTCAAATCCACCAGGCACTCCTTGGAAACTCTATTGGGCAGTTCTACTCTGTCCTTTAGGATCACTATGAGTCGGAATCGACTCGATGGGAACAGGTTTGGCTTTTTTTTGTTATCTAGTTAGTAAATATCCCTCTCCCTCACTCCTCACCCTCGTAACCATCAAAGAATATTTTCTTCTGTGTTTAAACTTTATCTAGAGTTCTTATAATAGTGGTCTCATATAATATTTGTCCTTTTGCAATTGACATTTCATTCAGCATAATGCCTCCCAGATTCCTCCATGTTACGAGATGTTTCATGGATTCATTGTTGTTCATAATCATTGCGTAGTGTTCCACTGTGTGAATATACAATAATTTATTTATCCATTCATCTGTTGATGGGCACCTTGGTTGCTTCCATCCCTTTGCTATTATAAACAGTGCTGCAGTGAGCATGGGTGTGCATATATCTGTTCCTGTGAAGGCTCTTATTTCCAAGGAGTGGAATGCTGGACCGTATGGTAGTTCTGTTTCTAGCTTTTTTTTATGGGTGTGCATATATCTGTTCATGTGAAGGCTCTTATATATTCCAAGGAGTGGAATAGCTGGATCATATGGTAGTTCTGTTTCTAGCTTTTTAAGGAAGCTCCAAATCAATTCCCAAAGGAGTTGTACCATTGTACACTCCCACCAGCAGTGTATAAGTGTTCTAGCCTGTCCACAACCTCCCCAACATTTACTATTTTGCATTTTTTGGATTGATGCCAGCCTTCTTGGGGTGAAATGTAATCTCGTTGTAGTTTTGATCTGCATTTCTCTAATGGCCAATGATCATATTTCCTCATGTATCTGTTAGCTGCCTGAATGTCTCCTTTGTTGAAGTGTCTGTTCATATCCTTTGCTCATTTTTAATTGGGTGATTTGTCTTTTTGCAGTTGAGTTTTTGCAATACCATGTAGATTTTAGAGAACAGGAGCTGACCAGAAATGTCATAACTAAAAACTTTTTCCCAGTCTGTAGGTAATCTTTTTACTCTTTTGGTGAAGTTTTTGGATGAGCATAGGTGTTTGATTTTTAAGAGCTCCCAGTTATCTAGTTTTTCTTCTGGTGTTTGTGCATTGTTAATAATGTTTGTACACTGTTTATGCCATGTATTAGCGCTCCTAGCATTGTCCCTGTTTTTTCTTCCATAATCTTTATCATTTTAGATTTTATATTTAGGCATTTGATCCATTTTGAGTCAGTTTTTGTGCATGGTGTGAGGTATGGGCCTGGTTTCATTTTTTTGCAGATGGATATCCAGTTATGCCAGCACCATTTCTTAAACAGACTGTCTTTTCCACATTTAACTGACTTTGGACCTTTGTCAAATATCAGCTGCTCATATAAGGATGGACTTATGTCTGGATTCTCAATTCTGTTCCATTGGTCTAGGTATCTGTTGTTGTACAAGTACCAGGCTGTTTTGACTACTGTGGTGGTATAATAGGTTCTAAAATCAGGTAGTGTGAGTCCTCTCACTTTGTTCTTCTTTTTAGGTAATGCTTTACTCATCCAGGGTCTCTTTCCCTTCAATATGAAGTTGGTGATTTGTTCCTCCATCTCATTAAGAAATGCCACTGGTATTTGGATAGGGATTGCATTGTATCTATAGACTACTTTGGATAGAATAGACGTTTTCACAATGTTAAGTCTTCCTATCCATGAGCAACGTATGTTTTTCCACATATGTAGGTCTCTTGGTTTCTTGCAGGTCTTTTAAGTCCCTGGTTAGATTTATTCCTAAGTATTTTATCTTTTGGGGGGCTATTGATTTGGTGATTTCCTCTTCAATGTTCTCTTTGTTGGTGTAGAGGAATCCAACTGATTTTTGTATGTTTGTCTTGTATCCGGATATTCTGCTAAACTCTTCTATTAGTTTCAGTAGTTTCCTTAAGGATTCTTTAGGTTTTTCTGCGTATAAGATCATGTCATCTGCAAATAGAGTTACTTTTACTTCTTCTTTGCCAATTTGGATGCCCTTTATTTCTTTATTCAGCCTAATAGCTCTGGCTAGGACCTCCAGCACAATGTTGAATAAGAGTGGTGATAAAGGGCATCCTTGTCTGGTTCCCGTTCTCAGGGGAATGCATTCAGTCTCTCTCCATTTAGGATGATGTTCGCTTTGTATAAATGCCCTTTATTATGCTGAGGAATTTTCATTCTATTCTTAGTTTGCTGAGAGTTTTTATCATGAATTGGTGTTGGAGTTTATCAAATGCCTTTTCTGCATCAATTGATAAGATCATGTGGTTCTTGTCTTTTGTTTTATTTATGTGATGGTTTACACTGATTGTTTTTCTAATGTTGAGCCATCCCAGCATACCTGGTATGAATCCCACTTGATTATGTTTTTTTTTTTTTTTTTTGATATGTTGTTGAATTCTGTTGGCTGTTATATTTTGTTGAGGATTTTTGTATCTAAAGTCATGAGGGATATTTGTCTGTAATTTTCTTTTTTTGTGGTGTCTTTACCTGGTTTTGGTATCAGGGTTATGCAGGCTTCACAGAGTGAGTTTGGGAGTAGTCCATCCTTTTCTATGCTCTGAAATGCCTTTAGTAACAGTGGTGCTAACTCTTCTCCAAAAGTTTGGTGGAATTCTCCATGGAAGCTGTCAGAGCCAGGGCTTTTTTCTTGTTGTTGTTGGGAGTTTTTTAATTACCTTTTCAATCTAGTCTTTTGTTATGGGTTTATTTAGTTGTCCTACCTCTGTTTGTGTTAGTTTAATTAGGTAGTTTGTTTCTAGAAATTTGTCCATTTCCTCTATGCTTTCAAATTTGTTAGAGTACAATTTTTCATATTATTCTGTTATGATTCTTTTAATTTCAGTTGTGTCTTTTGTGATATCACCCATCTCATTTCTTATTTGGGTCATTTGCTTCATCTCATGTTTTTCTTTTGTCAGTCTGGCCAACAGTCTATCAATTTTGTTAATCTTTTCAAAGAACCGGCTTTTGGTCTTGTTAACTCTTTAAATTGTTTTTGTTTTCTATTTCATTTAATTCTGACCTAATTTTTATTATTTGCTTTCTTCTTGTGCCTGAGAGTTTCTTTTGTTGCTCTTTCTATTTGTTTAAGTTGTAGGGATAATTCTTTGATTTTGGCCCTTTCTTCTTTTTGTGTATGTACATTTATTGATATAAATTGATCTCTGAGCATTGCTTTCACTGTGTTCCAAAGGTTTTGATAGAAAGTGTTTTCACTCTCATTTGAGTCTATGAATTTCTTTATTGTGTCCATAATTTCTTCTATAATGCAATCGTTTTTGAGCAAAGTGTTGTTCATATTCCATGCGTTTGATTTCTTTTCTGTTTTTTCTGTTATTGATTTCTAGTTTTATGGCTTTAATCATTATATAGTGTCCTGCCTTATCCTTTGTGGTGGGTTTAAATTTGAAGTCTGTTTTGTCAGAAATTAGTATTGCCACTCCTTCTCTTTTTTGACTGTTGTTTGCTTGGTATTTTTTTTTCCATCCTTTGAGTTTTAGTTTGTTTTTGTCTCTAAGTCTGTGTGTCTCTTGTAGGCAGCATACAGATGGATCTTTTTTTTTTTTTTTCCATTCTGCAACTCTCTGTCTCTTTATTGGTGCATTTAGTCCATTTACACTCAGTGTGATTATGGATAGGTATGAGTTTAGTGCTGTCATTTTGATGTCTTTTTTTGTGTGTTTTTGACAGTTTCTTTTTCTCGTTTAATTTTTTTGTGCTGAGTAGTGTTTCTTTGTAAATTGTGTTTTCCTCTTCTTTATTGTCATTGATTTTGTTTTTGCTAAGTCTTTGTGTTTTTCTTATATTTTATTTTGATGTGTAGGGTTGTTAGTCTCTTTTGTGGCTACCTCATTATTTACCCCTATTTTTCTAAGTTTAAACAAAATTTTATCTCCCTGTATAACCTTGACTTCCTCTCCATATGAAAGATTTATGACTACTTTATTTAGTCCCTCTTTACTGATTTAATGTTGTCATCTTTTAGGTAACAACTTTGCTGTTTCTCTGTTCTGAGCATTTTTTTTTTATCTTGATTTATTTTTTGATTTCCCTATCTGGGTTGATATCTGGTTGCTCGGTCCTGTGTTCTAGTCTTGGGTTGATATCCGATATTATTGATTTCTAACCAGAGAATTCTCTTTAGTATTTCTTGTAGTTTTAGTTAGGTTTTTGCAAATTTCCTAAACTTCTGTTTATCTGGAAATGTCCTAATTTCACCTTCATATTTGAGAGACATTTTTGCTGGATATATGATTCTTGGCTGGCAATTTTTTTTTTTCCTTCAATGCTTTACATATGTCATTCCATTGTCTTCTTGCCTGCATGGTTTCTGCCAAGTAGTCCGAGCTTATTCTTATTAACTCTCCTTTGTAGGTGACTTTTCGCTTATCCCTAGCCACTCTTAAAATTTTCTCTTTATCTTTGGTTTTGGAAAGTTTGATTATAATATGTCTTGGTAACTTTCTTTTGGGATCTACTTGTATGGGGTTCGATGAGCATCTTGGATAGATATCTTCTCTTCTTTTACAATATCAGGAAAGTTTTCTGCCAAAAAATCTTCAACAATTCTCTCTGTATTTTCTGTTTACCCTCCCTGTTCTGGTACTCCAATCACTCAAGTCATTTCTCTTGATAAAGTCCCACATGATTCTTAGGGTTTCTTCATATTTTTTTAATTCTTTTATCTAATTTTTCTTTGAATATATTGTTGCCAAGTGTTTTATCTTCAATCTTGTTAATTCTGACTTCCATTTCCTCAATTCTGCTCTTCCAACTTTCTACTGAGTTGTCTGAAATTTTATTGTTAATCTTCTGAATTTCTGATTGCTGTCTCTCTATGGATTCTTGCAACCTATTAAATTTTTCATTATATTCTTGAATAACATTCTTAATTTCCTCGACTGCTTTGTCTCTGTGCTCCTTGGCTTATTCTGCATTTTGCCTGATCTCTTTCCAATGTCTTGAAGAGTTCTGTAAATTAATCTTTTGTATTCTGCATCTGGTAATTCCAGGAATACCTACTCATCCAGAATATTCCTTGATTCTTTGTTTTGGGAGTTGTTTGAAGTGATCATGGTGTGCTTCTTTATGTGATCTGATATTGACTATTTTGTCTGAACCATCTATAAGTAATTGCATTAATTTATTTTATGTTTGCTCACCATGCCCTAGCTTCTTGCTTTGTTTTGTTTTAACATACCCGAATATGCTACTAGAGTGAGCTAACTTGATTATTTTTGCCTTTGAAGCACTAATGTCCTGTCACCAGATGGCTAGAGCTGTTATCAGGTTTATAAGCTTAGAAGTCCATTCACTATTATTATATGGTTCAGTTCAGTTGTCCAGGTTGTCAGTCACCCAGTGTGTGGTGCAGGCTTTCCACCACGATCTTAGAGAAGCAGTGGTGATTGGTGTATTCACAGGTTTCTAGTTGCAGCAGGAGGTCACACTCTGAGGAAGAAAGGGGGCTGAAAATCCTCTCCTGATTTTCTGTGAGGGAGGTGTGTCACTGTTCTCTAGAGTGTACTGTTGGATAGGCTCTGCAGCTGCACCATAGGCATCCAGTGCTTTTAACTGTGAGGACTGGGAGGCACCACTTATCTTTGGACCCCTGTCATGGGTGGCTAGGTGGCATGGGTGGAGCCACCATTACTCAGGCCCTTGATGTGAGTAGGTTAGAGCCCTGTTTAATAGGCAGAGTGGTATCAAATGTCAGAAACCCATCTCTACACCACACAGTTCAAACAGCTACAGTCAGACCTCAAGCACATTCACCCTTGCAATAGAAGAGCAAGATCCTATCTCCTAAAATGAGACCACCTGAGTCCATGCAGGGGTGAATGACATTCAAAGTCTACGGACCACTTGTGCCTCAACAGGAGCCACTTCTGCTCTAAGTTTCCAGATTAGGGGAGCTGTCAGATTATTTTTCCCCCATTAGTTAATTTGTTCCTTCTCCAAGGCAGGGACAATGGCTCAGGGAGTGCAGCAGGACCTATCTCAGGCCCAGGGAAATCTACTCTTGCTGAAGCCAGCTGGGGCAGAGGGAGGAGGGATCCAATAGATGGGAGAGCATTCTTTCAAAAGGAGGAGCTATAAGATCCATGCAGCAAATTAGATGAAATCACTTATCTTGTGCCTAGGGTGCTCTTTTTTGCTGATTCTGGGAGTGTGCATAGATTTTATGTGCTGGCTTGGCCCCGCTGCAGTCATGCGATGGCATCAGGGCTGCATCACTTCACTTGCCTTCTTTTGCTGCAGTAACTGTGTCCCAAATGCTACCACCAACCCCACTACCATCATGCTAGAAGTTGGGGCTGAGGGGCACCATTTCCCACCGAGTCAGGTCAAGCAAGTCCTCACTGCTACTGCACTATCTCTCCCTCCCCCGTCACTCAGTCCATTTTCTTAACTTTACCTTGGATGTTCAGGGTTCCTAGCTTGTCATATATGTATATATATAATCAATTCACTTGTTTTCTTGGGTCTTTGTTGTAAAAAGACCACAGGAAGTGTCTGACTACTCCACCACCCCAGCCCCACCTCTGCAGCCATAGCTCTTAACCACTATGCCACCATGGTTTTAAAACCTATGAATATAAGGGTAAATTTCAAGGTAACCAAAAAGAAAGTTAATAAACTTTCTCATCAAAATAAAGAATAATCACATAAAGTCTCAGTAAAAACAAAATCTACAAAAAAAAAAAAGAGAAATGAAAAATAAAATCCACAAACAAAAGGAACTCAGCACAGGAGAGTAAAAGGAACAAAGAAAACATCAGCACCACAAGAAAAAAAAAACACTATAAAATGACAGCAATAAACTCACACCTATCAATAATTACACTGAATGTAAATGACCTAAATGCTTCCATGAAGAGACACAGGGTAACAGAATGTATTAAAAAAAAAAAAAAAAAAGAATTCATCAATATGCTGTCTACAAGAGACACACCTTAGAAACAAAGATGTAAATTTACTAAAAATCAAAGGATGTAAAAAAATATACCAAGCAAACAGCTACCAAAAAAGAGCAGGAGTGGCAATACTAATCTCAGATAATATAGACTTTAAAAAAAAATCCACCCTAAAAGACAAAGAAAGGCATTATATTAAAGGGACAATCCATCATGAAGACATAACCATAATAAGCATTTATGCACTAATAACAGGGCTCCAAAATATGTAAAACAAACTCTAATGGCACTGAAAAAAGAAACTGACAGCTCCACAATAGTGGGGAGATTTCAACACACCAGTCTCAGCAAAGGACAGAACATCTAGAAAGAAACTCAACAAAGATACAGAAGAGCTAAAGAGCACAATCAACCAATTTGAACTCATGGACATATATAGAACACTCCACCCAACAACTGCCAAGTACACATTCTTTTCCAGTGCACATGAAATGTTTTCCAGAAGAGACCACATCAGGCCATAGAGCAACCCTAAACAAAATCCAAAACACTGAGATAATGCAAAGCATCTTCTCTGACCACAATGCCATCAAGGTACATATTAACCACAGGAAGAGCAAGGGGAAAAAAAAAAAATCAATTACTTTGGAACTGAATAACACCCTACTTGTAAACCACTGGGTAATAGAGGAAATCAGAGATGTAGTCAAAAAATTTCTAGAATCAAATGAGAATGAAAGCACATCATACCAAAACCTTCAGAACACAGCAAAGGCAGTCCTCAGGGGTCAGTTTATAGAAATAGATGCACTCATCAAAAAAGAAGAAAGGCACGAAATCAAAGCATTAGCTACACAACTTGAACAAATATAAGGAGAACAGCAAAAGAAGCCCACAGACTCCAGAAGAAAGGAAATAATAAAGACAAGAGTAGATAAATGAAAAAACAATTGAAAGAATCAACAAAACCAAAAGTTGGATCTTCAAAAGGATCAACCAAATTGACATACCACTGGCTAAACTGACAAAAGAAAAACAGGAGAGGATGCAAATAACCAAATAAGAAATGAAATGGGAAACATTACAACAGATCCAACTGAAATAAAAAGGATCATAACAGAGTATTATGAAAAACTATATTCCAACAAATTTGAAAACCTAGAGGAAATGGACAAATTTCTAGAAACACACTACCTAACCAAACAATACAAAATGATGTTGAAAATCTGAACAGACACATAACAAGAGAAGAGATTGAAAAGGTAATTAAAAAAAAAAAAAACCTTCCAACAACAACAACAAAGCCCTGGTCCAGATGGCTTCACTGGAGAATTCTACTGAACATTCAGAGAAGAACATCCACCAGTACTACTCAAGCTATTTCAGAACATAGAAAAGGAAGTGGTACTTCCAAATTCATTCTATAAAGCCAGCATAACCCTGATACCAAAACAAGGCAAAGACACCATAAAAAAATAAAATTACAGACCAATATCTCTCATGACTATAGATGCAAAAATTCTCAACAAAATTCTAGCCAGTAGAATTCGGCATCATATCAAAAAAAAAAAAAAAAAAAGAAATACACCACGACCAAGTAGGATTCATACAAGGTATGCAAGGATTGTTCAACATGAGAAAATCAATCAATACAATCCACCACATAAATGAACAAAAAGAATCACAAGATCATCTCAATTGATGCAGAAAAGGCATTCGACAAAGTCCAACACGCACTCCTGATAAAAACTCTCAATAACAAATAGAAGGGAAATATCTCAACATAATAAAGGGCAACTATACAAAACCAACAGCCAACACTACTCTTAAAGGAGAGAGGTTGAAAACATTCCCCTTGAAAACAGCAACAAGACAAGGAATGGTCTTTATTATCACTCCTATTTAACATTGTGCTGGCAGTCCCAGCTAGAGCAATAAGGCAAGAAAAAGAAATAAAAGGCATCCAAATTGGTAATAAAGAAGTTAAACTGTCCCTATTTGTGGATAATATGATACTATACATAGATAACCCAAAAGACTCCAGGAGAAAACTACTAGAAGTAATAGAAAGATTCATCAGAGTAGTAGGATACAAGATAAACATACAAAAATCAATTGGATTCCTATACATCAACAAAGAGGATGATGAAAAGGAAATCATGAAAACAATATCAATTATAATAGCCCCCCCCCAAAAAAAATACTTAGGAATAAATCTAAACAGGGATGTGAAAATCTATACAAAGAAAATTACAAACGACTACTGCAAGAAACCAAAAGAGATCTACATAATTGGAAAAACATACCATACTCATGGATAGGTAGACTCAATATTGTGACAATGACAATTCTTCCCAAAGCGGTTTAGAGATAAAATGCAATCCTGATCCAAATATCAACAACATTCTTTAAAGAGATGGAAAAACGAATCACTAAATTTATATGGACAAGGAAGAAGCCTCAGATAAGTAAAGCACTACTGAAGAAGAATAAAGTAGGAGGACTCACACTACCTGACCTCAGAACCTACTATACAGCTGTAGTAGTCAAAACATCCTGGTACTGGTACAATGACAGGTACATTGACCAAAGGAACAGAACTAAGAACCCAGGTGCAAATCTATTCACCTATGGTCACCTGATCTTTGACAAGGGCCCAAAATTCATCAAATGGGGATAAAACAGTCTTTTTAACAAATGGTGCTGGGAAAACTGTATTTCCATCTACAAAAACAATGAAACAGGACCCATATCTCACACCATACACAAAACTAATCCAAAATGGATCAAAGACCTAAATATAAAGCCAAAAACTATAAAGTTCATAGAAAAAACATAGGATCAACACTAGAGGCCCTAATACACAGCATTAACAGTATACAAACCATAACCAACAACACACAAACTCCAGAAGATTAGCATGATAACTAGGATCTTCTAAAAATTAAACACTTATGCTCATCAAAAGACTTCACCAAAAGAGTAAAAAGAGAACCCACAGGCTGGGGAAAAAAAAATTGGCCATTAGAAATCAGGCAAAGCTCTGATCTCTAAAATCTACAGGAAAATCCAACAACACTACAACAAAAAGAAAAATAATCCAATTGAAAAATGAGCAAAGGAAATGAACAGACACTTCACCAAAGAAGACATTCAAGCGGCCAACAGAGACACAAGGAAACACTCCTGATCACTACCCATTAAAAAAAAAAAAAAAAAAACCCATTAGAGAGATTCAAATCAAAACCACAATGAGATACCATCTCACCCTGGCCTTACTGGCACAAATCAAATAAACAGAAAATAAGAAATGTTAGAGAGACTGCGGGGAGATTGGAACTCTCATGCACTGCTGGTGGTAATGCAAAATGTTACAACAATTTTGGAAAACGAAATGGCACTTCATTAGAAAGCTAGAGCCAGAAAAGAGCTAGAAATACCATATAATCCATGATTCCCACTCCTAGGAATATATCCTAGAGAAATAAAAGTCATCACAGGAATAGACATATGCACACCCATGTTCATTGCAGCATTATTCAACATAGCAAAAAGATGGAAACAACCTAGATGCCCATCAACAAATGAATGGAGAAACAAACTATGGCACATACACACAGTGGAGCATTACACAAAGATAAAGAACAATAATGAATCTGTGAAGCATCTCATAACATGGATGAACCTGGAGGGCATTATGCTGAGTGAAATAAGTCAATCACGAAAGGACAAATACTGTATGAGACCACTAGTATAAAAACTCATGAAAAGGTTTACACATAAAACAATTTTTGATGGTTACAGGGAGAGGAGGAGTAGGGATGGAAAAACACTAAATAGACAATAAATAAGTGGTAACTTTGCTGAAGGGTAAGACAGTACACAATACTGGGGAACACAGCACAACCTGTACAAGGCAAGGTCGTGGTAGCTCCATAGATACATCCAAACTTTCTGAGGGACCGAATTGCTGGGCTGAGGACTGTGGAGACCATGGTTTTGGGGAACATCTAGCTCAATTGGCATAACATAGTTTATAAAGAAAATGTTCTACATTCGATTTTGGAGAGTAGCATCTGGACTTGGAAAAGTCTGGGAGAGGCCATCTAAGATACTCCACTGGTCTCACCCCTTTGGGAGCAAGGAAGAGTGAAGAATACTAAACATACAAGGGAAAGATTAGTCCAAATGACTAATGGACCACATCTACCACAGCCTCCACCAGATGGAGTCCAGTACAACTAGATGGTGCCTGGCACCACCACTGACTGCTCTGACAGGGATCACAATAGGGGATCCTGGACAGAGCTGGAGAAAAATGTAGAATAAAATTCTAACTCCGAAAAAAAGACCAGACTTACTGGCCTGACAGAGACTGGAGAAACCCCGAGAGTATGGTCCCCGGACACCCTTTTAGCTCAGTAACGAAATCACTCCTGAGGTTCACTTTCAACCAAAGATTAGACAGGCCCATAAAACAAAACAAGACTAAAGGGGCACACTAGCTCAGGGATAAGGACTAGAAGGAAGGAGGCGACAAGAAAGCTGGTAATAGGGAACCCAAGGTAGAGAAGGGAGATGTTGACATGTGGTGGTGGCGTTAACCAATGGCATAAAACAATATGTGTGCTGAGTGTTTAATGAGAAACTAGTTTCCTCTGTACACCTTCATGTAAAGTACAATTTAAAAAAAAATGCTGAAATTTTCTCTCAAGTCCATAAAAATAATTCTCTATTTCTAAATAAATAACACAGTCACACATACATACATCTCTTTTCTTTCTCCTAAATCTATGGTTATTTAAACTGCTTCTTTTGTCTTTGACCTTTAGCCCTTTCCTTGCCCAAACAGCATTTAATTTCCTCTAATAGGAAAAAGTCTCTCTTTTCAGAACATTCTCATTCCCTATTATATTATTTCAGTTATGAATGATGTAACTTGGTTATTTTTATTGTTGTAGCTCTTTTATTTGTTTGTAGAGATAGTTCACCATTTCATTTACAAAATAATTCCAGCGTATATATAAAATAAAACAAAAATAGAAGAAAGTAAACATTTGTTGTGTGTGTGCATATGTGTGTAAGAATGTATATGCATCTATAACAATGAAGATTAGCCATGTTCCAATTTTTGCACAATTTAGCAGAATTAGCATTGTTCACCTTCAAGAATTTCTTTTCTTTTAACAGTATCTTCCACCAACCATACTAAACTTCCCCTTAAGCATCTTTTTGTTGTTACCGTGTTCTTTCTTCATATAAAAAGACAATGGTTTTATTAAGACTCATGTTAAAGATAATTTCACTTGTATAACTCAATTATGCATATGTACTAGTGTTTTTTTAATGCCAGTGGCTTTCATATAATGATGTTTTTAACCCAAATAAAATTATCAGCCTAACAACTGATTCCACAAAATAGAAAAGAGGCAATGTTTGCATCAATGATGCTTTGAAACTAACCTTTTCCTTCAGGCATATATAGCCACATAGTCTCTAGTCTTTTCTCTTGACAGGTTATAAATATTCTCAGAAGTGACCTTTTTGATGTTGTCTTAAAAACAGGGGGAAGAGGCGGGGCCAAGTGGCTGACTAGGTAGAAACTACCGTGGATCCCTTTTTCAACAAAGACTCGGAAAAACAAGTGAATCGATCACATACATGACAATCGACGAACCCTGACCATCAAATACAGATCTAAAGAGTTGACCTGAGTGACAGAGACTGAAAACAAGCAACTACGGGGAAGCAGCAACTGTTTTCGGAGCCTGGAGCCAGCATCCCAGTTAGAAAACCTTGGCGCCAGGCTTTGGACTGGGCTCAGGGGAGCTGAGCACGGCATCCTGAGACGGTGCAAACACAGGATGCAGCCCTAGCCCCCAGAAGTGACCTCGGGGGAAGCCCAGCCAGTGCACGCAGGCAGCGCAGCGATGTGGCCGACAGGAGGAGAAGTCACTGGGAGGCAGTGATTGGTTTTGGAGCCTGGAGTGCGGCGTCCCAGCTGGGGAACCTTGGCGCTGGGCTTTGGACTAGGAGCGGAGGAACTGACCACGGCTTCTGAGACAGCCAAAGCACAGGACGCGGGCCTGACTCTCGGGGCAATCTCGACCCAGCCAACACACACAGGCTACACTCCCCACAGGAATCTCAGATAAAACAGTCATCTCCAAGCAAGATAAGTAACTTTGTCTATATTCTGGGGTGCTACTCTCTCCTATCTATCTGATCCCTCCCCTCCCCTTCCCAGGTGGCTTCATTAACATTGGAATTTCCTGAGCCAGAGAGTGAAGTGCTCTGTAGGTTTTTTTTTTTTTTTTGGTCTTTTCCTAACCAATTCTCCTGGCCTGAGAGAAGCAGCTACAAAAAACCCAGGGACCAAAATTCCCTCAATGACTCCCCGAAATTGGACTAAAAATATAGAACAAGCTTCAGCCAAGCATATGAGATTCACAGTCTCGGGCTTTCATCCCTACAGGGAACAAGGTGGCTATTATAATGCAAAGGCATTTCTGATAGGGATCTTACTGTAATTGTTTTAGCCGATTACTGGAAAGACAAGTTTCCCAGGTCTGATATCTCTACGTATTAAATAGAACCCTCACTGACCCACAACGGGGAACTGAGGGCTGAAGATCCCCCCAGACCACCTAACCTCCTGCATTAGGGGTCTGATGATGGTGACACCTACCAATCTGTAGAGGTACTTGCATTGGGGGCCTAAGGTACAGCTGCAGAGCCCACTCACCAAAGTGCTTTAGGAATAGAGACACACCTACCTCACTGGCACTTGGGAGAAGCCTGTCAGCATCCTGCCCCCCCTGGAGTGTGACCCCCTGCTGCTACTAGAATCCGCTGCACACAACTATCACCACTACTCCTCTAGGTGGATAGGCGACAGTCTGCACCACACACTTGGTGACCCAAAATTAGATTCTACTCAAGAATAGTGAATGGACTTTTAGACTTATATATCTGGTAACAGCCCAAACCAGCTGGTAATAGGACATAAGTGATTCAAGGGCTACAACAATCAAGACAGTGCAATCTAGTAGACCATTTACATACATTGAAGAAAAAAACAAGATAAAACACAGTGAGCAAATATAAAATAAATCACTACAATATCTTATACATGGCTCGGAGACAGCAGTCGATATCAAACCACATAAAGAAGCAGACCATGATTGCTTCTACAACTAACCAAAATAAGAATCAAAATCTTTCCCAAATGAAGATACAATCCTGGAATTGCCAGATGCAGAATATAAAAAACTAATTTACTGAATGCTTCAAGACATCAGGGGTGACCTCAGAAATGAAATAAGGCAATCTACAGAAAAAGCCAAGGAACACACTGATAAAGCAGTTGAAGAACTCAAAAAGATTATTCAAGAACATAGTAGAAAAATTAATAAGTTGCAAGAATCCATAGAGAGACAGCATTCAGAAATCCAAAAGATTAACAGTAAAATTACAGAATTAGACAATGCAATAGGAAGTCAGAGGAGCAGAATGGAGCAATTGGAAAGCATAGTGGGGGACCTGGAGGATAAGGCAATTGACACCAATATAACTGAAAAAAAATCAGATAAAAGAATTAAAAAAAATGAAGAAACCCTAGGAATCATGTGGGACTCTATCAAGAAAAAGAATAACTAGTGTGTGATTGGAGTTCCAGAACAGGGAGGGATAACAGAAAATACAGACAGAATAGTTGAAGATCTGTTGGCAAAAAACTTCCCTGACATCATAAAAGACAAAAGGATATCTATCCAAGATGCTCATCGAACCCCACTTAAGACTGATCCAAAAAGAAAATCACCAAGACATATTATCATCAAACTTGCCAAAACCAAAGATAAAGAGAAAACTTTAAAAACAGCCAGGGAGAAAAGAAAGGTCTCCTACAATGGAGAATCAATAAGAATAAGTTCAGACTACTCAGCAGAAACCATGCAGTCAAGAAGGCAATGGGATGACATATACAGAGCACTGAAGGAGAAAAACTGCCAGCCAAGGATCATATATCCAGCAAAACTCTCTCTCAAATATGAAGGTGAAATTAAAACATTTACGAATAAACATAGGCATAGAGAATTTGCAAAAACCAAACCAAAACTACAAGAAATACTAAAGGAAATTGGTCATAAAATCAATAATATCAGATACCAGAACAACACAATGTCACAGAACACAACATCCTGATATCAACTCAAATAGGGAAATCACAAAAACAAATTAAGATTAATTTCAAAAAGAAAAAAATGCTCAAAACAGGGAATCATTGAAGTCATTATGTAAAGATCACAATAATCAAAAAGAGGGACTAAACACAGAAGACAGAGAACTGCCGCATGGAGAGCGAAAAAAGGTGATATAGGACAGTACAAGTTAGATTTTTACTTAGAAAAATAGGGGTAAATATTAAGGTAACCACAAAGAGGTATAACAATTCCATAACTCAAAATAAAAACCAAGAAAAACAATGACTCAGCTAACATAAATTCAACTACTATGAAAATGAGGAACACAATTTACAAAGAAAAATGTCTCAGCACAAAAAAGTAAGAGGAAAAATGAAATTGTCAACAACACACACAAAAAGGTATCAAAATGACAACACTAAACTCATACTTATCTGTAATTACCCTGAATGTAAATGGACTAAATGCACCAATAAAGAGACAGAGAGTCTCGGACTGGATAAAGAAACACGATCCATCTACATGCTGCCTACAAGAGACACACCTTAGACTTAGAGACACAAACTAAAACTCAGAGGATGGAAAAAAAATCAAGCAAACAACAATCAAAAAAGAGCAGGAGTAGCAATACTAATTTCTGAAAAAATAGACTTTAAAGTTAAATCCACTGCACAGGATAAAGAAGGACACTACATAACGATTAAAGGGACAATAGACCAGGAAGATATAACCATATTAAATAACTATGCACCCAATGACAGGGCTGCAAGATACATAAAACAAAGTTTAACATAACTGAAAGTGAGATAGACACCTCAAAAATTATACTAGGAGACTTCAACACACCACTTTCGGAGAAGGATAGGACTTCCAGTAAGAAGCTCAACACAGACACAGAAGACCTAATTGCTACAATCAACCAAGGTGACCTCATAGACTTATACAGAACATTCCACCCAACAGCTGCAAAGTATACTTTTTTTTCTAGTGCACATGGAACATTCTCTAGAAGAGACCAGATATTAGGTCATAAAACAAACCTTTGCAGAATCCAAAACATTGAAATATTACAAAGCATCTTGGACCACAAGGCCATAAAAGTGGAAATCAATAACAGAAGAATCAGGGAATAGAAATCAAATACTTGGAAACTGAACAATACCCTGCTCAAAACACTGGGTTATAGAAGACATTAAGGAGGGAATAAAGAAATTCATTGAATGCAATGAGAATGAAAACATTTCCTATCAAAACCTATGGGGCACAGAAAAAGCAGTGCTCAGAGGTCAATTTATATCGATAAATGCACACATACATAAAGAAGAAAGAGCTAAAATCAGAGAACTGTCCCTACAACTTGAACAAATAGAAAGTGAGCAACAAAAGAACCCATCAGGCACCAGAAGAAAACAAATAATAAAAATTAGAGCTGAACAAAAAGAATTAGAGAACAGAAACCAATTGAAAGAATTAACAAAGCCAAAAGCTGGTTCTTTGAAAAAAATAACAAAATTGATAAACCATTGGCCAGACTGACTAAAGAAATACAGGAAAGGAAACAAATAACCCGAATAAGAAACGAGATGGGCCACATCACAACAGACCCAACTGAAATTAAAAGAATCATATCAGATTATTATGAAAAATTGTACTCTAACAAATTTGCAAACCTAGAAGAAATGGATGAATTCCTGGAAAAACACTACCTACCTAAACTACCACAATCAGAAGTAGAACAACTAAATAGACCCATAACAAAAAAAGGGATTGAAAAGGTAATCAAAAAACTCCCAACGAAAAAAAGCCCTGACCCAGATGGCTTCACTGCAGAGTTCTACCAAACTTTCAGAGAAGAGTTAACTCCACTACTATTAATGGTATTTCAAAGCGTGGAAAATGATGGAATACTACCTAACTCATTACATGAAGCCACCAGAACCGGGTAAAGACACCACAAAAAAAGAAAATTACAGACCTATATCCCTCATGAACATAGAAGCAAAAATCCTCAATAAAATTCTAGCCAATAGAATTCAACAACATATCAAAAAAATAATCCACCACGACCAAGTGGGATTTATACCAGGTATGCATAAAAAAATAAGGCTGGTTTAATATTAGAAAAACTATTAATGTAATCCACCATATAAATAAAACAAAAGACAAAAACCACATGATCTCATCAATTGATGCAGAAAAGGCATTTGACAAAGTCCAACACCCATTCATGATAAAAAAAAAAAAACTCTCAGCAAAATAGGAATTGAAGGAAAATTCCTCAACATAGTAAAGGGCATCTATACAAAGCCAACAGCCAATATCACCCTAAATGGGGAGAGCCTGAAAGCATTTGCCTTGAAACGGGAAGTAGACAAGGATGCCCTTTATCACCGCTCTTATTCAACTTTGTGCTAGAGGTCCTAGACAGAGCAATTAAGCTAGACAAAGAAATAAAGGGCATCTGGATTGGCAAGGAGGAAGTAAAATTATCTCTATTTGCAGATGACATGACCTTATACACAGAAAACCCTTAGGAATCCTCAAGAAAACCACTGAAAATAATAGAAGAGTTTGGCAGAGTCTCAGGTTATAAAATAAACATACAAAAATCACTTGGATTCCTCTACATCAACAAAAAGAACATCGAAGAGGAAATCACCAAATCGATACCATTCACAGTAGCCCCCAAAAAGATAAAATACTTAGGAATAAATCTTACCAAAGATGTAAAAGAACTATACAAAGAAAACTACAAAGTACTAGTGCAAGAAACTAAAAAGGACCTGCATAAGTGGAAAAACATACTTTGCTCATGGATAGGAAGACTTAACATAGTAAAAATGTCTATTCTACCAAAAGCCATCTACACATACAATGCACTTCCGATCCAAATTCCAATGACATTTTTTAATGTGATGGAGAAACAAATCACCAACTTCATATGGAAGGGAAAGAAGCCCCCGATAAGTAAAACATTACTGAAAAAGATGAAGAAAGTGGGAGGCCTCACTCTACCTGATTTTAGAACCTATTATACAGCCACAGTAGTCAAAACAGCCTGGTACTGGTACAACAACAGGCACATAGACCAATGGAACAGAACTGAGAACCCAGACAGAAATCCATCCACATATGAGCAGCTGATGTTTGACAAAGGCCCAGTGTCAGTTAATTGGGGAAAAGATAGTCTTTTTAACAAATGGTGCTGGCATAACTGGATATCCATTTGCAAAAAAATGAAACAGGACCCATACCTCCCACCATGCACAAAAACTAACTCCAAGTGGATCAAAGACCTAAACATAAAGATTAAAATGATAAAGATTATGGAAGAAAAAGTAGGGACAACATTAAAAGCTCTAATACAAGGCATAAACAGAATACAAAATACTACCAAAAATGACGAAGAGAAACCAGATAACTGGGCGCTCCTAAAAATCAAACACCTACGCTCATCTAAAGACTTCACCAAAAGAGTAAAAAGACCACCTACAGACTAGGAAAAAATTTTCAGCTATGACATCTCCGACCAGCTCCTGATCTCTAAAATCTATATGATTCTGTTAAAACTCAACCACAAAAAGACAAACAACCCAATCAAAAAGTGGGCAAAGGATATGAACACACACTTCACTAAAGAAGATATTCAGGCAGCTAACAGATACATGAGAAAATGCTCCCGATCATTAGCCATTAGAGAAATGCAAATTAAAACTACGATGAGATTCCATCTCACTTCAACAAGGCTGGCATTAATCCAAAAAACACAAAATAATAAATGTTGGAGAGGCCGCGGAGAGATTGGAACTCTTATACACTGCTGGTAGGAATGTAAAATGGTACAACCACTTTGGAAATCTATCTGGCGTTTTCTTAAACAGTTAGAAATAGAACTACCATACAACCCAGAAATCCCACTCCTCAGAATATATCCTATATAACTAAGAGCCTTTACACGAACAGATATATGCACACCCATGTTTATTGCAGCTCTGTTTACAACAGCAAAAAGCTGGAAGCAACCAAGGTGTCCATCAACGAACATTCGGTTAAATAAATTATGGTACATTCACACAATGGAATACTACGCATCGATAAAGAACAGTGACGAATCTGTGAAACATTTCATAACATGGAGGAACCTGGAAGGCATTATGCTGAGTGAAATTAGTCAGGTGCAAAAGGACAAATATTATAAGATATATTATAAGATTGGAGAAATAGTGTAAACTGAGAAGAACACATACTTTTGTGGTTATGAGGGAGGGAGGGTGGGAGAGGGTTATTTACTGATTAGTTAGTAGATAAGAACTACTTTAGGTGAAGGGAAGGACAATACTCAATACACGGAAGGTCAGCTCAACTGGACTGGACCAAAAGCAAAGAAGTTTCCGGGATAAAATGAATGCTTCGAAGGTCAGTGGAGCAAGGGCGGGGGCTTGGGGATTATGGCTTAAGGGGACTTCTAAGTCAATTGGCAAAATAATTCTATTATGAAAACATTCTGCATCCCACTTTGAAGTGTGGTGTCTGGGGTCTTAAATGCTAACAGGCGGCCATCTAAGAGGCATCAATTTGTCTCAACCCACCTGGATCAACGGAGAATGACCAAGGTCACACGATAACTATGAGCCCAAGAGACAAAGGGCCACATGAACTAGACTTACATCATCCTGAGACCAGAAGAATTAGGCGGTGCCCGGCCACAACCGTTGACTGCCCTGACAGGGAGCACAACAGAGGGAGCAGGAGAACAGTGGGATGCAGACCCCAAATTCTCATAAAAAGACCAGACTTAATGGTCTGACTGAGACTAGAGGAATCCCGGTGGGCATGGTCCCCAAACCTTCTGTTGGCCCAGGACAGGAACCATTCCCAAAGACAACTCATCAGACATGGAAGGGACTGGACAATGGGTAGGAGAGAGATGCTGATGAAGAGTGAGCTACTTGTATCAGATGGACATTTGAGACTGTGTTGGCATCTCCTGTCTGGAGGGGAGATGGGAGGGTAGAGAGGGTTAGAAACTGGCAAAATTGTCACGAAAGGAGAGACTGGAAGGGCTGACTCATTGGGGGAGAGTAAGTGGGAGTATGGAGTAAGGTGTATATAAGCTTATATGTGACAGACTGACTTGATTTGTAAACTTTCACTTAAAACACAATAAAAATTATTTTTTAAAAATTGGCGGAAAAAAGAATACTGGGGCTACATGCATTTTCATATGAACATTTGACAGTTTAATTATATTGTTGTCATTTGCATTTTATACTACTTCATAAGTTAGAGCCCTGGTTAATGGCTTTGCTGAATGAAACCTTATCTTAGTTTCTTGTTGTGCTAGATAAATTCAATCAACAACAACCCTATGTTAAGAACTGTGAAGTTTCTTTAAGATCAACAATCTCTGAAAGCCTCTATTCTTGGCCATACATAATATATGTCTGCAAAGCAAAGAGCATTCCATGACAGAAAGGAATTTTAGAGAAATGACTGTGGAGATTTACTGGGGAAAAAAAGAAATAGTGTCTATATTTTGATAGAAGTTGAAAATACATACCTATAAATTCCCCTCTAGTACCAGTTACCTAAGGATGAGAAGAACTTCTGCCATGTTTCTTCCTTTCTCAATCTTTTCCACACATAATCCAAAGACGAAGCATAAATTAGTTCAATATTGTTTTGTGTTATTTAAGAAATGTTGATTGCTGACAGTCTCTAAATTAATGCAGCAACACAGTCTTCTTAAGGGATGAGCAACATCACCCCTCAGTGTCTCGTAAAACAAAATAGAAGAATCTGATCTGAACCAGTCAAACTGCATTATTTAGTTTGTCTCTATGATCAGCCTTGCTAAGTGCATTTTCACCATACTTAGGCTACTTTTTTGAGTTGTTGAAAAAATACTAGAAAGGCTTAGAATGAAGGAAGCAAATCTCAGTTATCTTCAACTGGCCTTCCAGTTGCTTTTCTGCCGAGAAGAAATTATTAGGTTCTAAAGCTTGAGCCTCCATTGGCTTCACCTGGAGGACTTGTAAAAGCACAGATTCCTGGATTGCACCCTCTGAGTTTCTGAGTCAGTAGCTCTGGAGTAGGGCCCAGAATTTTTCTTTCTAACAAGTTCCCTGGTGATGCTGCTGCTGCTGCTCTGGAGACCGCATTTTGACAACCACTGAACTAGAAGAATCCTGAGAGAAGGATTGGACTATTCCCAAAAGCAGTTTGGTTAATTCCCTGATTCCAACCTACTAAAGAGATAATTTGGATCAACGTCTTCACTCTTTTGTCCCCTTATAATGACTTTAAAAGAGACTGAAAATTACAAATGTAGTCTCACTCATCCAACAAGTATTAAGAGCTGAGGATGAGTGAAGAAAATTCTCTTCTCCCTGTCAGAGAATCAGAATAGTTTGAAAAAGAAAAGAAGGCAAGGCAAAGCAGGAAGGAAGGAAGGGAGGGAGAGAGGAAGGCAAATTAGTTCCAAGGGCTTTAGAGAAAGATGGCTCACATAATAATGGCAGCAGAATAAATGAATTTTTAATTGAAAAGAGAATTTAGGGAGAGGACTTCAGAATCTGTCAATTCAAGTAATTTTGCAAATCATATCTTTTGTCCTCATATAATTTTTCTTTTCATTCTTAGCTACCACAGATAAGTTGTCAATTAGGATAATTTGTTGATAGCCTCATTAGCAATTTCACATGGGGCCTCTGGTTGAGTTCTTTACTCTGATTAAAATAAGAAGTTCCTACTTTTTTTTTTTTGCTTCACGTGCATGATTTGATCAATGAACAATTATGAAGCTAATCAATTCTAAATAGAACATTTTGTGAGTTTAAAACATTCTACAGGACACTTTCCTAATTCTTAATCTTTTTCTTTAATGGCTAAATAACTGAAATAAAGGCACTCTAACTACATCACATAAGAGTACCGTGTTGCAGAGATTTAGTAATCTCACCTTAAAATAAAACAATATTTCAGATATTGTGATAAATATTAAAAATGTGTAGACATTTGTACCAGATTCCCACAGACTCCAGATGCCCTCTATTTGTAAGCTAACTCTTTTGAAGCACCAATAACGTTTCAGATCACGGTAGTAAAATGAATGTTCCCTCGTCCACCTGTTGGCTGTTTATTATGTGGCCAGACTCTTCTAGATTCAATGTAGTACAAAAAATGAAAGATGAAGGCTGGCACCTAAAGAGCTGGCAATCTACTTAGGAGGACTAAAGAAGTCAGGAGTGGTAAATGAGTCAACACATCAAAGAAAGTAGAAGAGCTGGTATTAGGGAACTCAGGGTTGAGAAAGGAGAGTGTTGACATGTTGTGGGGTTGTTAATCGATGTCACAGAACAGTGTGTGTACTAACTGTTTGATGAGAAACTATTTTGTTCTGTAAACCTTCATCTAAAGTACAATTAAAAAAAAAGCAGGAGAAGAAAGATTGATTGGTGGTGAAGATAAAACTTGTCCAGAGTTTGGAAGAGTGAGCCTCACAAAGAGCTGGCAGAGTTAAGTGGTTTCCAGGTGAGACATCAACGAGCCCTGGTGGCATAACAGTTTAGTGCTCAGCTGTTAACCTAAAGGTTGGGAGCTCAAACCCACCCAGAGGCTCCATGGGAAAAAGGAATGGTGATATGCTCCCATAAAGATTGCAGCCTAGAAAACTGTATGGGGCAGTTCTGCTCGGTCACATGAGGTCACTATGAATTGAAATCGACTTGACAACACCTAATAACATCAACAACAACTTGAAACAGCACCCTGTAGACTCACAGGCTAAAGAAGGCAGGATGTCTAGAGCACCTATTAGCTCCGTGGAGCTAGTCTACCTTATCGTTTTCACCAATTATGGTTATTGTTAGTTGCCATCGAGTTGGTTCCCACTTACTGTAACCCCATGTACAGTAGAAAAAGCATTGTCTGATCTCGCACCATCTTCATGATCACTGTGCCCAAGTCCATTGCTGTGGCCACTGTGTATTTTGAGTGCCTTTTAACCTAAAGGAACTCATCTTCCAGCACAATATGGGAAAATATTCTGTTATGACTCATAAGGTTTTCATTGATTAATTTCCTTCTTAGTCTGTCTTAGTCTGGAAGCTCTGCTGAAATCTGTCCACCATGGGTGACCCTGCTTGTATTTGAACTACCAGTGACATAGCTTCCAGCAGCAGAGTAACAGCGAGCCACTACAGTATGACAAACTGACAGACAGGTGATATTTTCACCAGTTAGGGCCCAGCTTTTCTTATCTGGTACCTCATCAGAAGTATGGAATATTATTCTGAATTTGATCTTCAGGCTCCAAGGTATCAATGGCCTGAAGAATTAATTAAGCTCCAGATATAACTGGATGTATGTCAGAAGCATAGCTAGGTCTTAAAGAAAATTCAGTTATTTATTTGTGATGAAAAATAATAATAATAAAATCTGACTCTAAACGTGAAGCAATGAAACTGTAGAAGGACACAAATTATAAAGATTACCAAGGGTAAAGAGCAAGACTACATTAAAGGACATTAGGCTGACAGCACTTTTCTCATTTGCATCAAAAATATCCCAAAGGACCGTGGAGTCATATCTTCAAAGTGTTCAGGGAGATAGAATTTCACATGCAATAAAAATATCATCCAAGTGTAGGAGTGAAATACATGTATTTTCAATGCTGAGACAATTTACTAGGCAGAACCTTGTGGATATAATGCAGTAGGAAGAAGATAAGTAAACACAAAAGGAAGGTGGGTGATGCAAGAAACAAATGTGAGCCTAGAAATTGGTTAAATACATTTGTAAATTAACTATTAACTGTAAAGACAAGTTTTAACTTCTTTGAGAACTAAACTTAGAAATAAAATTACAGAAAACAATAAAGAAAATTGGAGAGGAAATGAAAAACATAATAATAATTCAATATTTAAAAGTAACTTCCATCTAATTGAAATTGAATGCGTTTGCGTTTTTTATCTTGTCAAAGTTCATTATTCTGCTTCATCATTTTCAAAAACTTGTGCAAGCAGTTTGAAGATCTGTTGTTGGGGTATTTATATTCTTGTTGAGTGTGTTGTTTTCTCATTGCTGTTTTTATTTTGGGCGGGGTAGAATCTACTCATTTAGGTTGTAAAATTTTAAAATGTATTTATACAAAATATGTAGCTAGATCAAATTTTGTTTCCAGAAATATTTCTTGTAAGTCATCAAAATGTAAATACTTTTTTGGATACAAAATCTTTGTTGTTGCTAAATTATTGAAAATATGCATTAATGCAACTCTTATAGTGTCAGAGAAGTAGCTATCAGTCAGTCTGGCTGAGTTCCTGGCAGTCTATATACAGTTGAAGAAGTCTGACTCACCATCGCGTATTTTCCATTGAAGTGTTTTGTAGATGTTGGCAAAGAGATAGAGCCTCTTGAAATGGACGAATGGGCATTTTAAAGTGTATCTAGAAAGATGAGGCCTCAGGCAGATACGGCAATGAAACAGTCTTTCAAATGAATAACAAACACTTCTATTCATTTTGCCAAATCCAAAGAAAGAGTCAAAAAAGACTTAGTAAATAAAAATTTATCTCCTGAGATGTGAAGGCTGAAGGGGCAGAAGCTGGCCAAATGGACAGGGAAATACAGGATGGAGAGATGGAGTGGGCTGTCTCATTAAGGGGAGAGGAACTAGAAGTATATAGCAAGGTATGTATAACTTTTTGTATGACAGACTGATTTGATTTGTAAACTTTCACTTAAAGCACAATAAGAATTGAAAAAAATTCATTAGGAAAAATTTTTTAAAAAGTAGTTACAGGAGGGCGGGGCCAAGATGGCGGACTAGGTAGACGCTACCTCAGATCCCTCTTGCAACAAAGACTCGGAAAAGCAAGTGAATCGATCACGTACATAACAATCTATGAACCCTGAACAACAAACACAGATTTAGAGATGGAAAATGAACAAATACGGGGAAGCAGCGATTGTTCAAGGAGCCTGGAGCCAGCGTCCCAGTCAGGTAACCTTGGGGCCCGATATAGGGCAGAGCCCAGGGGAGCTGACGGCGCAAACAAGGGGCCCAGCCCTATCCCCCTGAACTCACCCCGGGAGGGGGCCCAGCCGGTTCGCGTGGGGGCCCAGTGGGAGAAGTCCCTGGGAGGCACTGACTGGTCTTGGAGCTGGGAGAGCAGCGTCCCAGTCGGGGAATCGTGCCGCTGGGCATTTGACTGGGCGCTGTCACTGCGCAAGCACGGGGAGCTGTTTCACTCCCCTAAACTAACCCCGGGAGGGGGCCCAGCCAGTTCGCGGAGGCGGCGCGGCGACGCAGCTGGCGGGACGGGAAGTCCCCGGGAGGCAGAGACTGATTTTGGAGTCAGGAGTGCACCGTCCCAGCAGGGAAACCTTGACGCTGGGCGTGGGACTGGCAGCAGAGGATCTGACCACGGCTTCAGTGGGCCAGATCCCCGGGGGCAATCTCCACACAGCCAGCACACATAGGCGACATGCCCCTCGGGAATCTCAGATAAAATAGTCATTCCAAGCAAGACAAGCAACTCTGGCTATATTCTGAGGTGCTACTCTCCTATCTCTCTGATCCCTCCCCGACCCTCCCCAGGCGGCTTCATTAACATTGGAATTTCCTGAGCCAGAGGGAGAACGGCTCCGGGTCCATGGCGGCTTTGCTTCCCCCCCGCCACCTTTTTTTTTTTTCTTTTGGTCTTTTCCTAACCCACTCTTTCGGCCTGAGAGAAGGAACCAAAAAAAAAAAAAAAAAAAAAAAACCCAGGGACCAAAAATCCACCCCTAATTGGACTAAAAACACAGAACCAGCTACAGCCAAGCATATATGATCCAAATCTCAGACTTTCATCCTTACAGGGAACAAGGTGGCGGTTATAATCCAAAGGCAGTTCTGATAGGGATCTGACTGCATTTTTTTTTAGCAGATTTTTTGGAAAAACTAGTTTCCCAGTGATGGCTCGGAGACAGCAGTCCATATCAAACCACATAAAGAAGCAGACCATGACAGCTTCTACAACTCCCCAAAAAAAAGAATCAAAATCTTTCCCAAATGAAGATACAATCCTGGAATTATCAGATACAGAATATAAAAAACTAATTTACAGAATGCTTCAAGACATCAGAAACGAAATAAGGCAAACTGCAGAAGAAGCCAAGGAACACACTGATAAAACAGTTGAAGAACTCAAAAAGATTATTCAAGAACATAGTGGAAAAATTAATAAGTTGCAAGAATCCATAGATAGACAGCATGTAGAAATCCAAAAGATTAACAATAAAATTACAGAATTAGACAACGCAATAGGAAGTCAGAGGAGCAGACGTGAGCAATTAGAATGTAGACTGGGACTTCTGGAGGACCAGGGAATCAACACCAACATAGCTGAAAAAAAATCAGATAAAAGAATTTAAAAAAATGAAGAAACCCTAAGAATCATGTGGGACTCTATCAAGAAGGATAACTTGCGAGTGATTGGAGTCCCAGAACAGGGAGGGAGGACAGAAAACACAGAGAAAATAGTTGAAGAACTCCTGACAGAAAACTTCCCTGACATCATGAAAGACGAAAGGATATCTATCCAAGATGCTCATCGAACCCCATTTAAGATTGATCCAAAAAGAAAAACACCAAGACATATTATCATCAAACTCACCAAAACCAAAGATAAACAGAAAAATTTAAAAGCAGCCAGGGAGAAAAGAAAGGTTTCCTTCAAGGGAGAATCAATAAGAATAAGTTCAGACTACTCAGCAGAAACCATGCAGGCAAGAAGGGAATGGGACGACATATACAGAACACCAAAGGAGAAAAACTGCCAGCCAAGGATCATATATCCAGCAAAACTCTCTCTGAAATATGAAGGTGAAATTAAGATATTTACAGACAAACACAAGTTTAGAGAATTTGCAAAAACCAAACCAAAGCTACAAGAAATACTAAAGGATATTGTTTGGTCAGAAAACCAATAATATCAGATACCAGCACAACACAAGGTCACAAAACAGAACATCCTGATATCAACTGAAATAGGGAAATCACAAAAAGAAATTAAGTTTAATTAAAAAAAAAAGCTCATAACAGGGAATCACGGAAGTCAATATGTAAAAGATCACAATAATCAAAAAGAGGGACTAAATACAGGAGGCATAGAACTGCCATATGGAGAGTGATACAAGGCGATATAGAACGATACAAGTTAGGTTTTTACTTAGAAAAATAGGGGTAAATAATAAGGTAACCACAAAGAGGTATAACAACTCCATAACTCAAGATAAAAGCCAAGAAAAACGTAAAGACTCAACAAACATAAAGTCAAACACTAAGAAAATGAGGATCTCACAATTTACTAAGAAAAACGTCTCAGCACAAAACAGTATGTGGAAAAATGAAATTGTCAACAACACACATAAAAAGGCATCAAAATGACAACACTAAACACTTATTTATCTATAATTACGCTGAATGTAAATGGACTAAATGCACCAATAAAGAGACAGAGAGTCTCAGACTGGATAAAGAAACACGATCTGTCTATATGCTGCCTACAAGAGACACACCTTAGACTTAGAGACACAAACTAAAACTCAAAGGATGGAAAAAAATATATCAAGCAAACAATAAGCAAAAAAGAAGAGGAGTAGCAATATCAATTCCTGACAAAATAGACTTTAGACTTAAATCCACCACAAAGGATAAAGAAGGACACTACATAATGATAAAAGGGACAATTGACCAGGAGGACATAACCATATTAAATATTTATGCACCCAATGACAGGGCTGCAAGATACATAAATCAAATTTTAACAGAACTGAAAAGTGAGATAGGCACCTCCACAATTATAGTAGGAGACTTCAACACACCACTTTCGGAGAAGGACAGGACATCCAGTAAGAAGCTCAATAGAGACACGGAAGACCTAATTACAACAATCAACAAACTTGACCTCATTGACTTATACAGAACTCTCCACCCAACTGCTGCAAAGTATACTTTTTTTTTCTAGCGCACACGGAACATTCTCTAGAATAGACCACATATTAGGTCATAAAACAAACCTTTGCAGAGTCCAAAACATCGAAATATTACAAAGCATCTTCTCAGACTACAAGGCAATAAAACTAGAAATCAATAACCGAAAAACTAGGGAAAAGAAATCAAATACTTGGAAACTGAACAATACCCTCCTGAAAAAAGACTGGGTTATAGAAGACATCAAGGAGGGAATAAGGAAATTCATAGAATGTAACGAGAATGAAAATACTTCCTATCAAAACCTCTGGGACACAGCAAAAGCAGTGCTCAGAGGCCAATTTATATTGATAAATGCACACATACAAAAAGAAGAAAGAGCCAAAATCAGAGAACTGTCCCTACAACTTGAACAAATAGAAAGTGAGCAACAAAAGAATCCATCAGGCACCAGAAGAAAACAAATAATAAAAATTAGAGCTGAACTAAATGAATTGGAGAACAGAAAAACAATTGAAAGAATTAACAAAGCCAAAAGCTGGTTCTTTGAAAAAATTAACAAAATTGATAAACCATTGGCTAGACTGACTAAAGAAATACAGGAAAGGAAACAAATAACCCGAATAAGAAACGAGAAGGACCACATCACAACAGAACGAACTGAAATTAAAAGAATCATATTAGATTTTTACGAAAAATTGTACTCTAACAAATTTGCAAACCTAGAAGAAGTGGATGAATTCATGGAAAAACACTACCTACCTAAACTAACACATTCAGAAGTAGAACAACTAAATAGACCCATAGCAAAAAAAGAGATTGAAACGGTAATCAAAAAACTCCCAACAAAAAAAAAGCCCTGGCCCGGATGGCTTCACTGCAGAGTTCTACCTAACTTTCAGAGAAGAGTTAACACCACTACTACTAAAGGTATTTCAAAGCATAGAAAATGACAGAATACTACCCAACTCATTCTATGAAGCCACCATCTCCCTGATACCAAAACCAGGTAAAGACATTACAAAAAAAGAAAATTACAGACCTATATCCCTCATGAACACAGATGCAAAAATCCTCTAAAAAATTCTAGCCAATAGAATTCAGCAACATATAAAAAAAATAATTCACCACTGTCAAGTGGGATTTATACCAGGTATGCAAGGCTGGTTTAATATCAGAGAAACCATTAATGTAATCCATCACACAAATAAAACAAAAGACAAAAACCACATGATCTTATCAATTGATGCAGAAAAGGCAATTGACAAAGTCCAACACCCATTTATGATAAAAACTCTCACCAAAATAGGAATTGAAGGAAAATTCCTCAACATAATAAAGGGCATCTATGCAAAGCCAACAGCCAACATCACTCTAAATGGAGAGAGCCTGAAAGCATTTCCCTTGAGAGCGGTAACCAGACAAGGATGCCCTTTATCACCGCTCTTATTCAACATTGTGCTAGAGGTCCTAGCCAGGGCAATTAGGCTAAACACAGAAATAAAAGGCATCCGGATTGGCAAGGAGGAAGTAAAATTATCTCTATTTGCAGATGACATGATCTTATACACAGAAAACCCTAAGGAATCCTCCAGAAAACTACTGAAACTAATAGAAGAGTTTGGCAGAGTCTCAGGTTATAAAATAAACATACAAAAATCACTTGGATTCCTCTACATCAACAAAAGAACATCGAAAAGGAAATCACCTAATCAATACCATTCACAGTAGCCCCCAAGAAGATAAAATACTTAGGAATAAATCTTACCAAGGATGTAAAAGACCTACACAAAGAAAACTACAAAGCTCTACTACAAGAAATTCAAAAGGACATACTTAAGTGGAAAAACATACCTTGCTCATGGATAAGAAGACTTAACATAGTAAAAATGTCTATTCTACCAAAAGCCATCTATACACATAATGCACTTCCGATCCAAATTCCAATGTCATTTTTTAAGGTGATAGAGAAACAAATCACCAATTTCATATGGAAGGAAAGAAGCCTCGGATAAGTAAAGCATTACTGAAAAAGAAGAAGAAAGTGGGAGGCCTCTCTCTACCTGATTTTAGAACATATTATACAGCCACAGTAATCAAAACAGCCTGGTACTGGTACAACAACAGGCACATAGACCAATGGAACAGAATTGAGAACCCAGATATAAATCCATCCACGTATGAGCAGCTGATATTTGACAAAGGCCCAGTGTCAGTTAATTGGGGAAAAGATAGTCTTTTTAACAAATGGTGCTGGCATAACTGGATATCCATTTGCAAAAAAATGAAACAGGACCCATACCTCACACCATGCACAAAAACTAACTCCAAGTGGATCAAAGACCTAAACATAAAGACTAAAACGATAAAGATCATGGAAGAAACAATAGGGACAACCCTAGGAGCCCTAATACAAGGCATAAACAGAATAGAAAACATTACCAAAAATGACGAAGAGAAACCAGATAACTGGGAGCTCCTAAAGATCAAACACCTATGCTCATCTAAAGACTTCACCAAAAGAATAAAAAGACCACCTACAGACTGGGAAAGAATTTTCAGCTATGACATCTCCGACCAATGCCTGATCTCTAAAATCTTCATGATTCTGTCAAAACTCAACCACAAAAAGACAAACAACCCAATCAAAAAGTGGGCAAAGGATATGAACACACACTTCACCAAAGAGGATATTCAGGCAGCTAACAGATACATGAGAAAATGCTCTTGATCATTAGCCATTAGAGAAATGCAGATTAAAACTACGATGAGATTCCATCTCACTCCAACAAGGCTGGCATTAATCCAAAAAACACAAAATAATAAATGTTGGAGAGGCTGCGGAGAGATTGGAACTCTTATACACTGCTGGTGGGAATGTAAAATGGTACAACCACTTTGGAAATCTATCTGGAATTATCTTAAACAGTTAGAAATAGAACTACCATACAACCCAGAAATCCCACTCCTCGGAATATACTCGAGAGAAATAGGAGCCTTCACACAAACAGATATATGTACACCCATGTTTATTGCAGCTCTGTTTACAATAGCAAAAAGTTGGAAGCAACCAAGGTGTCCATCAACGGATGAATGGGTAAATAAATTGTGGTATATTCACACAATGGAATACTACGCATCGATAAAGAACAGTGACGAATCTGTCAAACATTTCATAACATGGAGGAACCTGGAAGGCATTATGCTGAGTGAAATTAGTCAGAGGCAAAAGGACAAATATTGCATAAGACCACTATTATAAGATCTTGAGAAATAGTATAAACTGAGAAGAACACATACTTTTGTGGTTACGAGGGGGGGAGGAAGGGAGGGAGGGAGAGGGTTTTTTACGGATTAATTAGCTGAAAAGAATTGCTTTAGGTGAAGGGAAGGACAACACTCAATACATGGAAGGTCAGGTCAACTTGAATGGACTGGACCAAAAGCAAAGAAGTTTCCGGGATAAACTGAATACTTCAAAGGTTAGCGGAGCAAGGGCAGGGGGTTGGGAACCATGGTTTAAGGGGACTTTTAAGTCAATTGGCAAAATGATTTTATTATGAAAACATTGAAATGTGGCATCTGGGGTTTTAAAAGCTAACAAGCGGCCAGCTAAGATGCATCAATTGGTCTCAACCCACCTGGAGCAAAGGAGAATGAAGAACACCAAGGTCACACAACAACTAAGAGCCCAAGAGACAGAGAGGGCCACATGAACCAGAGACCTACATTATCTTGAGACCAGAAGAACTAGTTGTTGCCCGGCCACAATCGATGACTGCCCTGACAGGGAGCACAATAGAGAACCCCTGAGGGAGCAGGAGATCAGTGGGATGCAGAACCCAAATTCTCATAAAAAGACCATACTTAATGGTCTGGATGTGACTAGAGGAATCCCAGCGGTCATGGTCCCCAAACCTTCTGTTGGCACAGGACGGGAACCATCCCCGAAGACAGTTCATCAGACATGAAAGGGACTGGACAGTGGGTGGGAGAGAGATGCTGATGAAGAGTGAGCTAATTATATCAGGTGGACACTTGGGACTGTGTTGGCATCTCCTGTCTGGAGGGGGGATGGGAGGATAGAGAGAGTTGGAGGCTGCCAAAGTTTTCACGAAAGGAGAGACTGGAAGGGCTGACTCATTAGGGGGAGAGCAAGTGGGAGTAAGGAGTAAGATGTATATTAACTTATATGTGACAGACTGACTTGATTTGTAAACGTTCACTTGAAGCTCAATAAAAGTTAATAAAAAAAAAAAAAAAGTAGTTACAGCGGTACATCAACAGGGAACTGCCAGAAGTTCAAGCCGGATTCAGAAGAGGATGTGGGAAGAAGTATATCACTGCTGACGTCAGATGGACCTTGGCTGAAAACAGAGAATGCCAGAAAGATGTTTATCTGTGTTTTATTGACTATACAAAGGCATTTGACTGTGTGGATCATAACAAATTATGGATAACATTGCAAAGAATGGAAATTCCAGAACACTTAAATGTACTTGTGAGGGACCGAAACACAGACCAAGAAGCAGTTGTTTGAACAGAACAAGAGTATACTGTGTGGTTTAAAATCAGGAAAAGTATGCGTCAAGGTTGTATCTGTTCACCATACGCATTCAATCTGTATGCTGAGCAAGTAATCTGAGAAGCTTGACTACATGAAAAAGAAGAATGCCACATCAGAATTGGAGGAAGACTCATTAACAAACTGCATTATGCAGATGGCACAGCTTTGCTTGCTGAAAGCGAAGAGCACTTGAAGCATTTACTGATGAAGATCACAGTCTACAGGCTTCAGAATAGATTACACCTAAACAAAACCCACACAACTGGACCAATAAGCAACATCATTATAAAGGAAGAAAATATTGAAGTCAAAAATTTCATTTTACTTGGATCCACAATCAACAGCCATTGAAGTAGGAGTCAAGAAATCAAACCACACATTGCATTGGGGAAATGTGCTGCAAAAGACCTCTTTAAAGTGCCAGCAAAAACCATGTCCCCATGAAAATAGATAATGTGAAATAAACTGAAAATTCATTGGTATAAAACTGAAAAAAAAAAAAAAATTATCTCCTGAATTGATGGTCTTTAAACATCTCTCCTATATGATATGCATAATTTGACTGTCTAGAAGAAAATACACAAGGGCCTGAAAAGAAATAATATGTATGTACCTAGGTAAAAATTAGTATTTCAAAACCAGAATATCTGTTTTTCAGAATAAATTAGGCAATTCTTATACCTCTACTCACCTCTTCATACACAAGAGATGTTTTAACAGTTGGAATGCTGGCAGAGGCAGAGCCAAGATGGTGGAATAGACAGGTGCTCCCTTTGGGCCCTGTTTACAAGAAAGACCCGAAAAAACAAGTGAAACGAGTGTATCTGTTACAAGCTGGGAGCCCTGGGCAACAAAGGCAAGCTTAGACAATGAACTGAGGGGCAGAGGGTGGAAGAGGCCGCTCAGAAGTGGAGAGGAGTTGCCGGACCTAAACTGCGGGGATCTCTCAGGCAGCATTCCCGGAGTGGCAGTGGAGGCTGCGGTGGGCAGGTACTAGCGTTCCGCAGTTTCCTCAGGGAGGGGCAGCAAGCCACACAGCCTACTCACACCTAGAGAACCTGAGGAGAACGGTGCTCCCAGCAAAAGCTAAGTACTTTTGTGTATTTTACTGTCCCCTCCCCCCACCCCCAAGCCGGCTTCAGCGGCTGAATCCCTGGGCCTGAGATAGACCCTGGAGAGCACCTAGGCCCATCCTTCCAGCCTTGGGGAAGGAAAAAATTTGCAACTGTGGGGAAAAGATAATTTGCTAGCTCCATTAACTGGGGGAGCTCAGGACAGAAGCAGCCCCTGTTCAGGCATAAACTGTCCATGGACCTTGGGCACCTTTCCCTTCTGCATGGACCTGTGTGGGCCTATTTCAGGAGAATAGGCCCTTGTTGGCAAACTCCAACCATTTCAGCTGTGTGGTGGAAAGGTGGGCGTTTGATGTTTAACATTGCTTTGCCTATTAAACAAGGTCCTCACCTACTCACATCAGGGACCTAAGGACTGGTAGCTCCGCTCAGGTCGCTCAGCCACCCGCGAAAGGGGTCCAAAGATAACTGGTACCTCCCAGTCCTTACAACCAAAAACTTTGGGTGCCCATGGACTGTCTGCAGAACCCACCCACCAGCACACTCTAGGGAACAGGGACGCGTTTTCCTAAGAGACACTTGGGGATTGGTTCTCCGCCCCCTGCCTCGTTGACAGCATGACCCCTTGCTGCAATCAGATACCAGTATATATGCCAATCACCCCATCCCTCTAAGACTGTAGGACAGAGCCTGTACCAGACACTTGATATCAGCTACCTGGAAACCTGAGCTGAATTCATACAAGAAAACTGAATGGACTCCTAGACTGATATACCTGATAACAGCTCTAGCCAGCTGGGGACAGGACACCAGAACTCCAGAGGCGAAAATAATCAAGCTAGCTCACTCAAGCAACCCATAGGGGTATACCAAAACAAAATAAAGCAAGAAGCTACAACATAGTAAGCAAGCATAAACTAATACAATAAATTATAGATGGCTCAGAGACAACAGTCAAAATCAAGTCACATAAAGAAACAGACCATGATCACCACAACAGGCTCTCAAAACAAAGAATCCAGGGACTTCTAGATGAAAGTTCATTCCTGCAGTTGCCAGCTGCAGAATACAAAAGTTTAATACACAGAACCCTTCAAGACATCAGGAAAGAAATAAGGCAATACACAGAACGAGCCAAGGAACACACAGATAAAGCAACTGAAGAAATTAGAAAGATTATTCAGGAACATGATGAAAAGTTTAATAAGCAGAAAAAATCCATAGACAGGCAGCAATCAGAAATTCAGAAGATTAACAATAAAATTACAGAATTAGATAACTCAGCAGTAAGTCAGAGGAGCAGAATTGAGCAAGTAGAAGCTACAGTTTCTGAACTTGAAGATAAATCCCTTGGCACTAATATATTTGAAGAAAAATCAGATAAATTAATTAAAAAAAAAATGAAGAAACCTTAAGAATCATGTGGGACTCTGTCAAGAGAAATAACCTATGAGTGATTGGAGTACCAGAACAGGGAAGGATAACAGAAAATACAAAGGAAATTGTTGAAGATTTGTTGGCAGAAAACTTCCCTGATTTTGTGAAAGACGAGAAGGTATCTATCCAAGATGTTCATCAAACTCCATGTAAGGTAGATCTTAAAAGAAAGCCACTAAGACATATTATAATCAAGCTTGCCAAAACCAAAGATAAAGAGAGAATTATAAGAGCAGTGAGGGATAAACAAAAAAAAGGCACCTACGAATGAAAGCCAATAAGAATAAGCTCAGGTTACTTGGCAGAAACCATGCAGGCAAGAAGGCAATAGGATGAAATATTTAAAAAATTGAAGGGAAAAATTGCCTGCCAAGAATCACATATCCATCAAAACTGTCTCTTAAATGTAAAGGTGAAATTAAGGCATTTCCAGATAAATGCAAGTTGAGGGAATTTGTAAAAACCAAACCAAAACTACAAGAAATACTAAAGGGAGTTCTTTGTTAGAAAATCAATAATATCAGGTATCAACCCAAGTCTAGAACACTGGGCAGAGCAACCAGAAGTCAACCCAGAGAGGAAAATCCAAAAAACACAAAGCAACATTATTTAAAAAAAAAAAAACAACAACACAGGGTAACAGCGATGTTATTATATAAAAGAAGACAACATTAAAATAATAAAAAGGGGCTAAGAAATGTGATCATACACCTTCCATTTGGAGAAGAAGATACAGAAATACAAAGAAATGAAAGTTAGTTTTAAATTTAGAAAAACGGGGGTAAATAATAAGGTAAACCACAAAGGACACAATCTATCCTACTAATCAAAATAAAATACAAGGGAAAAATGTAGACTCAGCAGAAACAAAATCAACAATGAATATGAGGAAAGGACAATATATAAAGAAAATCTACTCAGCACATAAAATCAAGTGGGAAAAACAAATTGTCGACACACAAAAGAAGACATCAAAATGATAGCACTAAATTCATAAAAAAAAAAAATTCATACCTATCCATAATTACCCTAAATGTAAATGGACTAAATACACCAATAAAGAGACAGAGTGGTAGAAAGGATTAAAAAACAAGATCTGTATATGCTGCCTACGGAGGCACACCTTAGACTTAGAGACACAAACTAAAACTCAAAGGATGGAGAAAAATACATCAAGCAAACAACAATCAAAAAAGAACAGGAGTGGCAATATTAATTTCTGACAAAATAGACTTTAAAGTTAAATCCATCAGAAAGGATAAGGAAGGACACTATATAATGATTAAAGGGGCAATACACCAAGAGGATGTAAACATATTAAATATTTATGCACCCAATGACAGGGCTACAAGATACATAAAACAAACTCTATCAGCATTGAAAAGTGAGATAGACAGCTCCACAATAATAATAGGAGACTTCAACACACCACTTTCGGTAAAGGACAGGACTTCCAGAAAGAAGCTGAATAAAGACACGGAAGATCTAAATACCACGATCAACCAACTTGACCTCGTAGACATATACAGAACACTCCACCCAACAGCAACAAACTATACTTTCTTTTCTAGTGCACATGGAACATTCTCTAGAATAGACCACATATTAGGTCGTAAAGCAAGCCTTAGCAGAATCCAAAACATTGAAATATTACAAAGCATCTTCTCTGACCATAAGGCCATAAAAGTGGAAATTAATAACAGGAAAAGCAGGGAAAAGAAATCAAACACTTGGAAACTGAACAATACCCTGCTCAAAAAAGACTGGATTATAGAAGACATTAAGGATGGAATAAAGAAATTCATAGAATCGAATGAGAATGAAAACACTACCTATCAGAACCTTTGGGACACAGCAAAAGCTGTGCTCAGAGGCCAATTTTTATCAATAAATGTACACATCCAAAAAGAAGAAAGGGCCAAAATCTAAGATTTATCCCTACAACTTGAACAAACAGAAAGAAAACAACAAAAGAAACCCACAGGCACCAGAAGAAAACAAATAATAAAAATTAGAGCTGAACTAAATGAAATAGAAAACAGAAAAACAATTGAAAGAATTAATAAGACCAAGAGTTGGTTTTTTGAAAAGTCAACAAAATTGAGAAACCATTGCCCAAATTGACCATAAATAAATAAATAAATAAACAGGAAAGGAAGCAAATAACCTGAATAAGAAATGAGATGGGTGATATTACAACAGACCCAACTGAAATTAAAAGAATCATATCAGATTACTGTGAAAAAGTATACTCAAACAAATTTGAAAACCTAGAAGAAATGGATGAATTCCTAGGAACACACTACCTACCTAAACTAACACAAACAGAGGTAGAACAACTAAATAGACCCATAACAAAAGAAGAGACTGAAAAGGTAATCAAAAAACTCCCAACAAAAAAAAAAAAGCCCTGGTCCAGGCAGCTTCACTGCAGAGTTCTACCAAACTTTCAAAGAAGATTAACACCACTACTACTAAAGGCATTTCAGAGCATAGAAAAGGATGGAACACTACAAAATTCGTTCTATGAAGCCACCATATCCCTGATACCAAAACCAGGTAAACACAACAAAAAAAAGAAAATTATATACCTATATTCCTCATGAATGTACATGCAAAAATCCTCAACAAAATTCTAGCCAATAGAATTCAACAACATATCAAAAAAATAATTCACCATGACCAAGTGGGATTCATACCAGGTATGCAGGGATGATTCAACACTAGAAAATCAATCAGTGTAATCCACCACATAAAACAAAAGACAAGATCACGTGATTTTATCAATTGATGCAGAAAAGGCACTTGACAAAGTTCAACACTCATTCACGATAAAAACTCTCAGCAAAACAGGAATAGAAGGAAAATTCCTCAATATAATAAAGGGCATTTATACAAAATCAACAGCCAACAGCACCCTAAACGGAGAGAGCCTGAGAACATTCCCATTGAGATAGCGAACCAGACAAGGAGGCCCTTTATCACTACTCCTATTCATCATTGTGCTGGAAGTCCTAGCCAGAGCAATTAGGCTAGATAAAGAGATAAAGCACATCCAGATTGGCAAGGAAGAAGTAAAAGTATCTCTATCTGCAGATGACATGATCTTATACACAGAAAACCCTAAGGAATCCTCCAGAAAACTACTGAAACTAATAGAAGAGTTCAGCAGAGTATCGGGATACAAGATAAACATACAAAAATCAGTTGGATTCCTCTACAGCAACAAAAAGAACATCGAAGAGGAAATCACGAAATCAATGCCATTTACAGTAGCCCCCAAGAAGATAAAATACTTAGGAATCAACCTTACCAGAGAGGTAAAAGACTTATACAAAGAAAACTACAGTACACTTCTGCAAGAAAACAAAAGAGACTTACATAAGTGGAAAAACATACCTTGCTCATGGATAGGAAGACTTAACATTATAAAAATGTCTATTCTACCAAAAGCAATTTATACATTTAATGCAATTCCTATCCAAATCCCAACGACATTTTTTAATGAGATGGAGAAACAAATCACCAACTTCATATGGAAGGGAAAGAGGCCCCTGATAAATAAGGCATTACTGAAAAAGGAGAACAAATTGGGAGCCCTTACTTTACCTGATTTTAGAACCTATTATACTGTCACAGTAGTCAAAACAGCCTGGTACTGGTACAACAACAGATACATGGACCAATGGAACAGAATTGAGAATCCAGACATAAACCCATCCACATAACAGCAGTTGATATTTGACAAAGGCTTCAAAATAGTTAAATGGGGAAAAGACAGTCTTTTTAACAAATGGTGCTGTCATAACTGGATATCCATCTGCAAAAAAATGATACAAGACCCATATTTCACTCCATGTACAAAAACTAACTCAAAATGGCTCAAAGACCTGAATATAAAATCTAAAACAATAAAGATCATGGAAGAAAAAATAGGGACAATGTTAGGAGCCCTAATCCATGGCATAAACAGTATACAAAACATTATAAAGAATGTAGAAGAAAAACTAGATAACTGGGAGCTTCTAAAAATCAAACACCTATGCTCATCCAAAGACCTCACCAAAAGAGTAAAAAGACTATCCAAAGACTGGGAAAAAGTTTTTAGCTGTGACATTTGTGATCAGCACCTGATCTCTAATAGCTGCATGATATTGCAAAAAGACAAATAACCCAATTAAAAAATAGGCAGAAGATATGAATAGGCACTTCACTACAGAAGATGTTCAGGTAGTTAACAGATACAAGAGGAAACGTTCACAATCGTTAGCCATTAGAGAAATGCAGATCAAAACTAGAATGAGATTTCTTCTCACTCCAACAAGGCTGGCATTAATCCAAAAAACACAAAATAATAAATGTTAGAGAGGCTGTGGAAAGATTGGAACACTTCTACACTGCTGGTGGGAAAGTCAAATGGTACAACCACTTTGGAAATTGATTTGGCCCTTCTTTAAAAAGCTAGAAATAGAACTACCATATGATCCAGCAATCCTGGTCTTTGGAATATATCCTAGAGAAATAAGAGCCTTCACACGAACAGATATACGGACACCCATGTTTATTGCAGCACTGTTTACAATAGCAAAAAATGGAAGCAACCAAGGTGCCCATCAACAGATGGACAGATAAATAAATTATGGTATACTCACATAATGGAATACTACAAATCGATAAAGAACAGTGAGGAATCTGTGAAATATTTCTTAACATGGAGGAACCTGGAAGGCACAATGCTGAGTGAAATTAGTTAGTTGCAAAAGGACACATATTGTATAAGACCACTATTATAAGAACTTGAGAAATAGTTTAAACTGAGAAGAAATCATAGTTTTGTGTTTAGGAGAACAGGGAGGAGGGGAGGGTGGGAGAGGGGTATTCACTAGATAGTAGATAACTACTTTAGGTGAAGGGAAAGACAGCTCACAATACAGAGGAGGTCAGCACAATTGGACTAAACCAAAAACAAAGAAGTTCCCTGAATAAACTGAATGCGTTGAAGCCCAGCGTAGCAGGGGCAGGGATCTGGCGACCATGGTTTCAGGGGACATCTAAGTCAATGAAATCTATTAAGGAAACATTCTGCATCTGCTTTGAAGAGTGGCATCTGGGGTCTTAAACACTCGCAAGCAGCCATCTAAGATGCATCAATTGGTCTCAACCCACCTGGATCAAAGGAGAATGAAGAACACCAAGGACACAGGGCGATTATGAGCCCAAGAGACAGAAAGGGCCACATGAACCAGTGACTACCTCATCCTGAGACCAGATGAACTAGATGGTGCCCGGCTACACCGATGACTGCCCTGACATGGAACACAAAAGAGAACCCCTGAGGGAGCAGGAGAGCAGTGGGATGCAGACCCCAAATTCTCGTAAGACCAGACTTAATGGTCTGACTGAGGCTACAAGGACCCCGGTGGTCATGGCCCCCAGACCTTCTGTTGACCGAGGACAGGAACCATTCCTGAAGCCAACTCTTCAGACATGGATTGGACTGGGCAATGGGTTGAGAGGGATGCTGATGATGAGTGAGCTTCTTGGATCAGGTGGACACTTGAGGCTCTGTTGGGATCTCCTGCCTGGAGGGGAGATGGGAGGGTAGAGGGGGTTAGAATCTGGCTAAATGGACACGAAAGTAGAGAGTGAGGGAGAGAGTGGGCTGTCTCATTAGGGGGAGTGTAATTGGGAGTGTGTAGCATGGTGTATAAGGGTTTTTGTGTGAGAGACTGACTTGATTTTTAAACTCTCACTTAAGGCACAATAAAATTAAAAAAAAAAAAAAAAGTTGGAATGCTCCCAAATAAACATGTTTCCAGAATATGGGAATATTCTGCATGATTTAGTTTTTTTAATCTCAGATCCTAGAATCTGAGAATAAGATGAAAATATTTATTACTAAATACCAGTGCAAATTTTGGCAATGTAAATTATTCTAATATTATGTGCCTGCCATTAAATTAGAATTTAGTTAGTACAAAATTGTTTTGTATTATAAAAATAAAGTATCTGAAGTATAGGATAATTTTATTTTGGCTGATTAGAACAATATGGAATAATAGAAAAACATGGACTTTTGCATGGTAATTCTATTCAGCTATATGCATCCCTTCCTAATGGAATCAGCGTTGCTGTTCCGCAAGGCATGCTGTGGATGAATTCAGGATGGACTCAGGCTAAGGTACAACACTGGGAGTGGCATGCCTGGGCCAGCGGACAAGGCCAAGGAATGCCTTAGCAACAGGAAGAAAACATCTGGGCCTAGATGTGAAGTTCCTGGAACACTGCCCAAGGATGTGGGAGAAAAACAATGAGCCTTGGTCCCAGCTGGAATGGTATGTAAGCTTGTGTACCTTGCTAGGTGGTTGTGGAGCACTAAACTGGTCCAGCCACCACCCTGGGCCACAGTCTTATAAGTAAGCTTTCCAAATAAACCATATGTCATGATCACTGGTTCCGGAGTCTTTCTTGGTCTCTTGGAGATGCGGCCGACCTTAGGTTCAGGTGCCGCTGGGTTGTTACACAACAACTTTAAAGACAGTTATTCATTAATTTCTATTTAATTTCCTTGCTATATGGCTGCGTAGAAGTCACTTCAGTTATCTGAGCTTAAATTTCTTCATGATTTTACACTAATAACACCTGTTTGCCCTGTTCTTTAAAGGATCATATGAGATAACGGATATGAAACTAGTTTATAAGGTGTACACACCAGCCTCCTAATTAGTGGACTGAAAATCAGAACACCAGCTTCAAGTCCCAGCTCTTTTAGCTGGGTGAACTGGGAAAAGTCAGTATGTCACTTCTAGTCCATGAATGTCTCAAATTCTCACATGTGCAGTTCTCCAAGTGTGGTTCCCAACCTACAGCATCGGCATCACCCGTGAACTTTTGAAAAATGCAAATTCTCAGGCCCTACCCTAGGCCTCTGGAATGAGAAACTTTGGGGGTGGACTCACGTCTGTGCTTTAACAGGCCTCTGGGACAACTTTGATGCACCCTAAAGTTTAAGAACCACTGAACAAACAAAAAAAAACCCAACAATACTACCAATCTGGAAAGCAGATTTGATAATAATCATTAGAATCACCTGGGATATATTTATGTGCCCACCCAAGCTAATTAAATGAGAATTTCTGAAAGTGCAAGTCAAAGCCCCAAGATTTTTTAAAAGTTCACAGTAATGTTAACTAATGCGCATTTAGGTAACACTAATTATTTCCAGAGATGTTATACATAGCCGGATTTGTAACCTGACCCTATGAATGCCGGTAAATTTCCATTAGTCCTTAGACTAGCCCAGGCCAGATTTGGCCCGCTCCGCATGTACAGGAAGGCGAGCGATGACCAATAATTGACCTCAACAGAGGGCACAGCAACAGGTGGAATGAATCAGAGGAAAATCATCATCTGGACCCTATTCCGGAGCTAGAGGTCCTATAAGAAACATTTCATCTCCTATTTTCTGGCTGCCTCCTAGAATTGTCCCTCCCCAGTATGCCTGTGTGGCCGCCATCTTGCTGCCCAAATCACACAGAAGCCCTCTTTCCCCATAGCTCAGGGAGTAGTATCTGAGGAACTTCTTTCCGAATCCTTGCTCTGTGCATTGCAATAAATTTACTTTCTCTTTCTCAAAGGCCAGTGTCCAGATTATTTGCAGGTCTGAGTGTGCCAGACAAAGACCTACCTTCCTACGTTCCATTACCAAGTCACTTGGGAATTCCCTCCAGCTATCTCCATGCTATGAGTCGGAATCGGCTCAGTGGCAGTGGGTTTGGTTTGGTTTTTGGTATCTTCATGCTGGAAACCCTGGTGGCGTAGTTGTTAAGTGCTATGGCTGCTAACCAAAGGGATGGCAGTTCGAATCTGCCAGGCACTCCTTGGAAACTCTATGGGGCAGTTCTACTCTGTCCTACAGGGTTGCTGTGAGTCAGAATCGACTTGATGGCACTGGGTTTGGCTTTGGTGTCTTCACACTGGTTACTGCATGTATGTCGATTGTCCAAGACCACACAGCCCCCCCGGGATTTCCGAGACTATCGTGTTTCCCAAACTGGCCAGAGAGATGTGTGTGGAGTCTCAGAACCCTGGAGCCAAAAGCAATACATCCTTAGATGCATTGCCCAGTCCTCCCTGCCCTATTCCTCTCCCACAACAAATTTAGCCACTGCTCCAGAAAAAAAAATAAACTGATTTCTTCTCTCTTCTCTCCATAGGTGCTTCTGCCCTTTTCTTTGGGAACTTTAGGCTTTGGGAACTCAAAATCCAGATAAGCAGCTGTTGTCTTCAATAAGCATCTACTTTCTATGATAGGATAAAACCTCATAGACAAAGTACAAAGCCTGAGAACGACAGACACTCATCGGCATCAAAATGAATGATCATGAAGTATTAGTACGGGTAGTTCTCTGTCTTCAATGAGGCTCCATTCCGAAGACTCCTTTGTAAGTCTGTTGTGACACAAGTAGAATGCCTTTTTTTGGTTGTTTTTAGTTTTTATTATTATTTCCTTTTATTATGAGTATCTTTATATATCCAATCTTTGAATATCTGTGAGTGAATATCTGAGAATGAGAACATCAGCAAATTACAAGCTGCAACACTGTATGTAGGACCTGTTACAGTCATGCGTCACTCAACATCTTCAATATGTTCTGTGATATAGGGTGTTATGTGATTTGGGCTTTGTGTGACCACCATGTTATACACTTAGCAAAGCAACATGGGATACTGTCGTGTGCCTAGCAGGGCAATTACTTTATATACAAGAGACAGGAGATACATGTGTTGGGTAGGGGAAGCTCTTGCATTCCTTGCATTTGCTTAGCTCCGATAAGCACGTTGTCCGATTGAAATTTCTGAATTCTATTATAGCCTTACGGAACCAGGGGCAATATGTGGTGGGATGTTGCCTGAACAAACATTATGGACACATGTCTGGTGACACACACGCACACAAAACAGACGATCAAAAGCACTGTTTATCATAATTTGAATATGTCATAAGTTCAGGACTACCTGTATAGAGTACTAGTTTAAACCAAATGTCTAGGAAAATTAGTTAAATGATTCGGGCTGCTTTTCTCCATTTAAAAGTGCAACTTGACTCAAAGTGTAATGCAACAGACTGAATGTCATATTAGGTTTTAATGTAATTTTAAATTAAATCATTTATGTTTAGTGTAATTATTTAGCAGAAATAAAATCATTAGCTGTATGTAAAAAGAAAAGTATTTGCCTAAATCAGTTAAGTTGTTCAGTGAACTGACCATTTAACCCACCTAACGCCTCCTTGCCACCGCCACCACCAGTTGCCTTTGAGAGGACTCCAATTCACAGCTACCCCATATGCTGCAAAGGAGAACCAGACTCCACAGGGTTTTCACAACTGGGACTTTTCAGAAGCAGATCTCCAGGCCTTTCTTAAAAGCCACTTTTGGGTAGATTTGAACCACGAACATTTTGGATACTAGCCAAGCCCTTTGCCATTTGTGTCACGCTTCTCAAACTGTCTACGTGTTAAGGGTATGAGTGCTTATGTGTGCTAAGAATATGGGAAGTCGCCCAATAAACATGCCACATCATTCTGGCGCATCAATTTTTATGCAGTGATATGAGTGGAAACATTTAAAATGAGAGGGTAATACGGTAAGAAATGTCAGATTTAAATGCATTACAGAAACCTCATGCTTGTGTAGATCACTTTGAGCTTTACCACCAATCCTTCTGTTTATCTCCAACCACAACTTTGTGCTCATATTTACTTTCCTTTATCAACAGGGGGAGCCCTGATGGTGTAGTGGTTAAGAGCTCAGCTGCTAACAAAAAGGTCAGCAGTTCAAATTTACCAGTGGCAGTTCTACTCTGTCCTATAGGGTCGCTATGAATTGAGATCGACTTGGTGGAAATGGGGTCTGTAGCTGTATCAATACGGTACATATATAGAAAAATATGAGGTCTCTACTCCATTTAACAAAGAAAATGAAGTAGAGGAATGATTTAATTATAGAACTCATACAGAATATAAAGAAGTCTGTGTTTGAACTATCAGGATAGTTGAGGTCAAAGAATTATAGTAATAATTGCTTAAATCCTTCACCTAGTATACATGAAAAATAAACATCAATTTCACAAACGTCAGCTCTAATCTGTTAGTAGAATAGCAATGCTAAATCAAAATGCTATCTCATAAAAACATGGGTGATGTATTTTCTACTATTTCAATTAGGAAGCCAAGAATATAATAGTATAAGCAGCACTCTCTCTCTTTCTTTCTATATATATATACATGCCATCAGGGTCACCATGAGTAGGAATCAGCTCTACAGCAATGGGTTTTTTGTGGGAGGGTATACTGTGTGTGTGTATATATATATATATATATACATATATATATATATATACACATACTGTGCTCCTCAAACTGCATTTGAGAAAAAGTAAAAAAGCAACTTATTTTCTGATAAATAGAATTAATGCAAATGAACATGCAACCCAAGAGAACCAAAACCTCATTCTTGCAAAACTTCAACAGATAAAGTATCCAAAAATTTGCACTAAATACCTGAAAAAATAATGCTAATAATTGCTTTATGCTAGTGTTAAATCATCTCAAAATAAAATTAAAAACCCAGTGCCATCGAGTTGATTCCGACTCGTAGTGACCCTATATGACACAGTAGAACTGCCCCATAGAGTTTCCAAGGAGCACCTGACAGATTTGAATAGCCGACCCTTTGATTAGCAGCTGTAGCACTTAACCACTACTCCACATTAGGAGCATTTTAAAAGCTAAGGGATAATCAGTTAAACAGTCTGATGTTATATAAACATCACCTAAAACTTCAGAAAAGAATTATATAACTTAAAAATTGATAGTGTTTTCTGAAGGAATCTTTAGATTATATTTATCCAAAGAGTGAAAATCAATATGGCTCCTGACTTATGGGAAGATATTGGTCAATTAGTGTATTTAATGTATTAAGGATTATATGCAAAATAACTATTCAGTCAAAATTAAGCATCTTTAAAGTTATTCTTTTGTGGTTGTAGTTGTTTATTTAAATCTCTCATAATTTTAATTTTTTCATTTTAATTAATGAAAGAAATGGCCTTGGTGATAGTAATGACATGGGAGATCTCATGATAGAATTTTGTAAGATCATGAACTTATTCATTGGAAATACCTTTCTTCAACAACATAAATGGTGACTATACATGTGGGCTTTGCCAGACGGAATACACAGGAATCAAATCGACTACTTTTGTGGAAAGAGACATTGGAGATGCTCAATATCATCAGTCAGAACAAGGCCAGGGGCCAAATGTAGAACAGACCATCAATTGCTCATACGCAAATTGAAGTTGAAGATGAAGAAAATTACAAGTCCATGAGAGCCAACGTACAACCTTCAGTATATCTCACCTGAATTTGAAGATCATCTCAAGAATAGATTTGATGCATTGAACACTAATGACTGAAGACCGAAGGAGTTGTGGGATAACGTCAAGGACACCACACATAAAGAAAGTAAAAGGTCATTTTAAAAAAAGGAGAGAAAGAAAAGACTAAAATGATGTCAGAAGAGACTCTAAAACTTACTCATGAAAGAAGAATATCTAAAGTGAAAGGAAGAATAATGAAGTGAAAGAGCTGAACAGAAGAATTCAAAGGGTGGCTCGAGAAAAGAAAGTACAATGAAATGTGCAAAGACCTGGAGTTAGAAAACCAAAAGAGAAGAACACAGCATCTCTCAACCTGAAAGAACTGAAGAAAAAATTCAAGACTCAAGTTACAATATTGAAGGATTCTATGGTAAAAATGTTGAATGATGCAGAAAACATCAAAAGAAAATGGAATGAATATGCAGAGTGACTGTACCAAAAAAAATTGGTTGAGATCAGAAACTGATGCTACTGAAAGAAGTCCAAATCGCACTGAAAGTATTTGTGAAAAACAAGTTTCCAGGAATTGAGGGAATACTAATCGAGATGTTACAACAATTGGATGCAATGCTGGAAGTGATCGCTGGTCTATGCCAAGGAATTTGGAAGACATTTACCTAGCCAACTGACTGGAAGAGATCCGTATTCATACCCATCCCAAAGAAAAGTGATCCAACTGAATGCAGAAATTATTAAATAATATCATTTATATCACATGCAAGTAAAATTATGCTGAAATAATTCAACAATGGTTTCAGCAGTACATCCACAGGCAACTGCCAAAAATTCAAGATGGATCTAGAAGAGGAGGTGGAATGATCATTGCTAATGTCAGATGGATCTTAGATAAAAGCAAAGAATTCCAGAAAGTTGTTTACCTGTGTTTTGTTGACTATGCAAAGGCATTTGACTGTGTGGATCATCACAAATTATGGGTAACATTGAGAAGAATGGGAATTCCAGAACACTTAATTGTGCTTATGCAGAACCTGTACGTAGACCACAAGTCAGTCATTCGAACAGAACAAGGGGTACTGTGTGGTTAAAATTAGGAAAGGTGTGTATCTGTGTTGTATCTTTTCACCATACTTATTCAATCTGTATGCTGAGCAAATAATCTGAGAAGCTGGACTATATGAAGAAGAACGAGGCATCAGGATTGGAGGAAGACTTATTAACAACATGCATTATGCAGATGACATACCCTTGCTTGCTGAAGCACTTACTGATGAAATTCAAAGAGTACAGCTTTCGTTATAGATTACACTTTAACAAAAAGAAAACAAAAATTGTTACACCTGGACCAATAAGAAACATCACAACAAATAGAAGAAAGATTGAAGTTGTCAAGCATTTCATTTTAGTTGTATCCACAATCAATGCCTATGGAAGTATGAATCAAGAAATCAAATGATGTATTGCGTTGGACAAATCTGCTACAACAGACCTCTTTGTTAAAAAGCAAAGATGCTACCTTGAGGACTAAGATGTGCCTGACCCAAGCACAGTATTTTCAATTGCCTTATGTGCATGTGAAAGCTGGAAATGAATAAGGAAGACTGAAGAAGAACTGACACATTTGAATTATGGTATTGCCAAAGAATATTGAATATACCATGGACTGTCAGAAGAACAAACAAATCTGTCTTGGAGAAGTACAGCCAGAATGCGCCTTAGAAGCAAAGATGGTGAGACTTGTCTTATGTACTTTGGACATGTTCTCAGGATGGACAAGTCCCTGGAGAAGGACATTATGTTTGGTAAAATAGAGGATAAGCAAAAAGCAGAAAGACATTCAATGAGATGGATTGACACGGTGGCTGCACCTATCGACTCCAACATAAAAACTATTGTGAGGATGACACAAGACCTGGCTGTGTTTCGTTTTGTTGTACATAGGGCCAGTATGAGTTGGAATCAACTGGATAGCACCTAACAACAGTAACAACATATACCTACAAGACTGGCAAAGTTCAAAGAGTTTACTGTTATATAATATTGGCAGAAGTAAGGAGATATCAGAAAGACCACCAAATTGAACAACTTCTATATAACATGATTCAGCAATATCTATCAAAATTAAAAATTTGCACAACTTTGACACATCAATTTTGCTATATTTTTTATCTTACAAATATATACACTTGCATATGTACAACATGAAATATGTACAAGGATATTCATTTCAAATTAGTCATAACAGCAAAAGACTCAATGTTAGTTTAGAATTTCTAAATTGGTATTAAATGGCAAATTTACCTTTACCTCTCCCAAACAATACAGTTTCTGAATAGTTGATGTCATGTACAGTAAACAACTCCAATTTTGAAAATTCTGCTATTGCAGCATCAGGTAAAAACTTACAGCCATTATCAGATCTATGTAGAAAGCCTTTCTGAAGAATTCACCTTCTTTTATTTTCTGAATTATGCTACTTTTGCTTTAAAAACCTTCTCTAAGATAACATGTCAATTACTTTGGTTATTGACATACAGTAAGAGGAAATGAGCCCTGGTTGATAGCGCTAGAAATTGATAGTTTCAAATTTTTAACTCAGATTACAGCTTCAGAACTGCTTTCAAAGGGTGATTTTATCAAGCCTCTTAACCTCTGGATATTTCATTTCTAACAGTGTGACTGAAAAATGTACCATCCTCCAAGGGGATATTATGAGCTGTCCTTAATTAATGTTTTGTAAGGCACTTTGAGATTTTGTTTGAATGGTGCACCATCAATGCAAAGTATCAGTAAGTGGCTTCAGAGGTGGCCAGGAAGGAAGCGAGTGAGCAATTTACTTGTCCTCCCTTTTTAATCAGCCACTGACTAATTCTGAGCTTCTCTGAGAAAGGTAAACTACCAGAACCTTGCTGTGCTTCAAACATCATAAATCCACAAATTTGTGAGTGCACCTCAGCCACTTTATGAATTTATTTTGACTGTACTTCCATGACATATGATCTTTGGTGTCTACTACTAAATAACACCTCACAGTTGTTAATACTGACTAATGTCTAACAAAAGCATATATTCAAGTGTATTTTCAGGAAAAAAAAAGTTCAGAGCAATTTTTTCATTACTGTCCAAGAAAAAATATTTAATTATGACCTCCAATCTGCTGCTCTTCTCTGGTATTGTTAGTTTCTATGACATAATTGCTCTATACTTAATAAATTCCCTGTTAAATGGTGGAACTTTGTCAAAATTCACATGCTCACAGGTCAGTTTTACTGTTATAATTGTTTACTTTCATGTACTCACTGCTTGTAAATTTAGAATGATGTGTTTTACTTAAGAAAATTAAAATTAAAAAGCATTCAAACATAGTTCTGATCATAGAAATAACATGTTGCCAGTGTATTTTGAAAAATATTAAGCAAATGTTTTGCCTACAAATTTCTGGCAAAATTAAAAATGTAGCAGGAAACAATGGCAAAAAAAAATGCTCAACTTCAAAAGCAAGACCCTATTTTAAATTAGTCAAATAAAAATTGAGACAGTGTTTCTGGCAAATAACTTTATAGAAATCAAAGAGAAATTACTTTCTAAATAGTAATGTTTTGTATTATCGAAAACTGTCTTTTAACATGAGAAAATTTGATGTTAGTAATAAAATGGAAACCCTGGTGGCGTGGTGGTTAAGTGCTATGGCTCCTAACCAAACGTTCAGCAGTTCGAACCCACCAGATGCTCCTTGGAGACTCTATGGGGGCAGTTCTGCTCTATCCTTTAGGGTTACTATGAGTCGGAATCCACCGGACAGCAATGGGTTCACTTTTGGGTTTTTTGCAATAAAATGTTAACTATATGAAATTCAAAGGAGCCTTGGTGGCACAAAGGTTAAGTGCTCAGCTGCTAACCAAATGATCATGACTTGGAACTCAACAGCAGCTCCGAGGGAGAAAAAACCTAGTGATCTGCTCCCATAAAGACTACAGTCTGGAAAATCCCATGGGGGCAGTTCTACTAGGTCCTATAGGGTCGCTATGGGCCGGAATCAACTTGATCACATACAACCACAACAAATGAAATTAACTTTCTTTTCCTATTCAGAAGTTTTTATTGAGGATTGTATTAACACAGTAAACCCAGTAGTATGAGTTATTCCAGAAATTAAATAATTGCCAATCAACATCAATATTTTTAGTTGTATTTTTTTTTTCCTAGACAATAGATAAATTCTGTAAAACTGCCTGAGAATCCACTAATCTACCTTTTTCTGTCCTTTCTACCAGAAAAGATGTTGGCTGAATTCCAGAATAACACTGACACTTATTCTTTAATTCTGCTCAATCCAATGACAGATTAGAATTATCAGTGAATCTAAGCAACAGTTACTACTCTAACATCCAAACTTGTTCCCACAAAAAGTAGCAGGAAAGAAGAGTTTAAAAAAATACTGAATTAAAAAAAAATGTAAGGAAGAAAGAAAAGGTTAAAAAAAAGCAAAAAAATTTTTGGAATGAATTTTGAAAATTAAACCATATGCTATTTAAAGCATAAAGACAAAGAGAGATTAAAGTTTAAATGATTAAAACAATATTAGGTATTAACCACAATTTTTTCTTTAAAAGTTGATGTGCCTAGTTAATATCAGACTAAACAGACTTTACAACAAAAAGCCTTACAAACTATGGCAGATGGAAAATTTTTCCACTGTATTTTGTAGCTCCTCACATCAATAGGAGAAATTTATTCCTCCACCAGATGTCTATCAGAGCAGAATGAATAAAGAAACTCTAGTTATAATCAAACTTTCGTATTCTACAATGGAGAAAAATTAATGAACTACAGCTATATGCATCACCATAGAAAAATATCAAAAACATAACCATTAAACAAGCAAGTTGTAGTAGAATAAATACAGCAGATTTGATTAATAAAAAATCTAAAATTCTATATATGTAAACAATACATTGTATTGGGTATAAGTACATACCCAATACAAAATCCTTTTAGTCTATTATTATCAGTATTTATCCTTGATATATATAGGAGTCCCCAGGTGACACAATGGTTAAGTTTTCAATTCCCAGCCAAATGATTGGCGGTTCAAACTCACCCAGAGGATCTTTGGAAGATAGGCCTGGCGAACTACTTCCGAAAGGTCACAGCTTTAAAAATTCTATGGAGCAGTTCTACTCTGCACACATGGGGTCGCCATGAGTTGGAACTGACTCAACGGCTACTAACAACAACAAGAAAATATATATTATATATACTCATGTATGTGATCTATTTCACAGTAAGAACAAATAAGACCTTAATAAGAATTAATTCATACTGATTTACCAATAAATAATACCCAGCCCCTTAATTTCTATTTGGGAACTCCATCTATGGGGCAACATAAAGCCCTATCAATGAGCTCAATTTTCATAAAAGAGATTAATAATTTTTAATAAATAAAACAATTTTTTCTCGTTAACGGAAAATCATTGCTTAAATTCAAAAGATATATGATAGTCACCCTGTATTGCTTTATGATCAACTTTATCAAAACTGATTTGTACATCAAGGAACAGTAATGCCCAGGGCTACCGACAAGAAGGATCCTTTCCTAGAGCCAGTGCTCTGATTTGGACTTCTGACCTTCAAAACTGTGAAACAATAAATTCCTGTTCTTTAAAGCAACCCACTTGTGGTATTTTTTTTTTTTTTTTTGTCTCAAGTAAATAAGACGCCTGAAGTGACAATACTTTTTTTTTTTTCTATTTTCTCTTAAGAACACTAGAGTTTGTCTTTTATGTTTCAACCTTTATTTGGACATGCTTTCTACATGTGGACTGCGAGGTGAAGATTCAATTCTTTTCTTCTATATGGCTGTTCAGTGGGGCGGCATCACTTACTGAAGTATTCATCCTTACCTTAATAACTCGGGATTCACCTTTTCATATATGAACATGTTTATCTATTTGTGAATACGATTTTGAGCTTTGCATTTTGTTCCTGTGGTATGTACCAATGTTACACTGCCTTCATTCACATTCAATCTCAAATAATTTTAAAATTCAAATTAACTCAATTAATAAATTCAGAATAAGCCCTGTATTTGCTAGGAAAGTCCTCCATTGTTGTTCTTGACTGTTGTCTTGCATTCCTAGTGCTACTGTAAAACAAATACCACAAGGAGGTGACTTTAAAGAACAGAAATGTATTTTTTCACGATTCTGGAGGCTAAAAGTTCAAATCAGGGCCTCGGCCAAGTCAATTCTCCCCTAGTTCTGGTGTCTGCCAGTGATCCTTTGTGTTCTTTGGCTTGTAGATGATCTTCACACGTGATTGATCTTCTCCTGTGTGTGTATCTGATCTGCTTCTTTTATAACTCAGGAAGGCATCAGTGCTGATAGATGAGCACTTTTAAAGGCACCAGCTTCTGCTGGAGGTGAAACAGCCTCCATACAGCTTGTATCATTTTGTAATTATGTAATCAGTCTTCACTGTAGCAATAAAGTAGCCATGAAAATGAAGAGCAGCAGCCCCCAAAAAAGGTCCATGAACAAACCTGTATTTTACTCCATGGATTATTGAAATACTGATGTTTTCAACTTAGTAACTCAAAAATGTGCTAGATGCTGAATATGTTTGGGACTTGGGGAAAATAATGCTTAAGCTGAAGTAAAAAAAAAAAAATTCTTCTTACATAAATAGTCATTTGGAATGCATATGGGGTCTCTAAAAGTAGTATCCACTCCATGGCAACAAGTTTAGGGGGTTTTTTGGATGATGAATTTGACCATTGTAAGAAGCCAGATGTGTTGAGTATATTGTGCTTAATCGGTTTTCCTCCCTGCAGGAGGCTTAAGCTCTACGCTCTACATCTCAGACATGGCCCTGTCAGTCGGTATGGTCAATGAAAAGAGCACAGAAGTGGCTGGATGTCACTTCTCTGCAGAAACTTCAATAGTCAATGTGTGCTTCACCATTTTCTTTACTCCCTCTGCCCTGGTGATCTGCTGATATTCAAACAGTGGCTGATACATTATGCTGAATCCCAGTGTGGGACCAAAATGACACCTAGCAGAGCCCCAAGGCACCTCACAATATGCATGTGGTATGGGCAAGAAATATATTTTTGGTGTTGTTTTAAATTTGTTAAGACTGCATACTTTCTATTTTTTCTTTTTTTGTACTTTTTATTGTGCTTTAAGTGAAGGTTTACAAATCAAGTCAGTCTCTCACACAAAAACCCATACACACCTTGCTACACACTCCCAATTACACTCCCCCTAATGAGACAGCCCGCTCTCTCCCTCCACTCTCTACTTTCGTGTCCATTTAGCCAGCTTCTAACCCCCTCTACCCTCCCATCTCCCCTCCAGGCGGGAGATCCCAACAGAGCCTCAAGTGTCCACCTGATCCAAGAAGCTCACTCCTCAGCAGCATCCCTCTCCAACCCATTGTCCAGTCTAATCCATGTCTGAATAGTTGGCTTCGGGAATGGTTCCTGTCCTCAGCCAACAGAAGGTCTGGGGGCCATGACCACTGGGGTCCTTGTAGCCTCAGTCAGACCATTAAGTCTGGTCTTACGAGAATTTGGGGTCTGCATCCCACTGCTCTCCTGCTCCCTCAGGGGTTCTCTGTTGTGTTCCATGTCAGGGCAGTCATCGGTTGTAGCCGGGCACCATCTAGTTCATCTGGTCTCAGGATGATGTAGTCGCTGGTTCATGTGGCCCTTTCTGTCTCTTGGGCTCGTAATCACCCTGTGTCCTTGGTGTTCTTCATTCTCCTTTGATTCAGGTGGGTTGAGACCAATTGATGCATCTTAGATGGCTGCTTGCGAGCGTTTAAGACCCCAGACGCCACTCTTCAAAGTGGATGCAGAATGTTTTCTTAATAGATTTAATTATGCCAATGGACTTAGATGTCCCCTGAAACCATGGTCCCCAGACCCCTGCCCCTGCTACACTGGCCTTCAAAGGATTCAGTTCATTCAGGTAACTACTTTGCTTTTGGTTTAGTCCAGTTGTACTGACCTCCCCTGTATTATGTGCTATCTTTTCCATCACCTAAAGTAGTTCCTATCTACTATCTAATTAGTGAATACCCCTGTCCTACCCTCTTCCCTCCCCCTTCTCGTAACCATAACAGAATGTTTTCATCTCAGTTTAAACTATTTCTCAAGTTCTTATAATAGTGGTCTTACACAATATTTGTCCTTTTGCAACTAACTAATTTCACTCAGCATAATGCCTTCCAGGTTCCTCCATGTTATGAAATGTTTCACAGATTCCTCACTGCTCTTTATCCATGCGTAGTATTCCATCGCATGAATATACCATAATTTATTTATCCATTCATCTGTTGATGGGCATCTTGGTTGCTTCCATCTTTTTGCTATTGTAAACAGTGCTGCAATAAACATGGGTGTGCATATACATGTTCGTGTAAAGGCTCTTATTTCTCTAGGATATATTCCAAAGACCAGGATTGCTGGATCATATGGTAGTTCTATTTCTAGCTTTTTAAGGAAGCACCAAATCGATTTCCAAAGTGGTTGTACCATTTGACTTTCCCACCAGCAGTGTAGAAGTGTTCCAATCTCTCCACAGCCTCTCCAACATTTATTATTTTGTGTTTTTTGGATTAATGCCAGCCTTGTTGGAGTGAGATGAAATCTCATTATAGTTTTGATCTGCATTTCTCTAACAGCTAATGATTGTGAACATTTCCTCATGTATCTGTTAGCTACTTGAATGTCTTCTTTAGTGAAGTGTGTATTCATATCGTTTGCTCATTTTTTAATTGGGTTATTTGTCTTTTTGCAGTTCAGTTTTTGCAGAATCATGTAGATTTTAGAGATTAGGTGCTGATCAGAAATGTCATAGCTAAAAACTTTTTCCCAGTCTGCAGGTAGTCTCTTTACTCTTTTGGTGAGCATAGGTCTTTGATTTTTAGGAGCTCCCAGTTATCCAGTTTTTCTTCTGCATTCTTAATAATGTTTTGTGTACTGTTTATGCAATATGTTAGGGCTCCTAACATTGTCCCTATTTTTTCTTCTATGATCTTTACTGTTTCAGATTTCATATTCAGGTCTTTGATCCATTTTGAGTTAGTTTTTGTACATGGAGTGAGATATGGGTTTTGTTTCCTTTTTTTTTTGCCGATGGATATCCAGTTATGCCAACACCATTTGTTAAAAAGACTGCCTTTTCCCCATTTAACTGTTTTGGGGACTTTGTCAAATATCAACTGCTCATATGTGGGTGGATTTATGTCTGGATTCTCATTTCTGTTCCACTGGTCTATGTATCTGTTGTTGTACTGGTACCAGGCTGTTTTGACTACAGTTGCGGTATAACAGGTTCTAAAATCAGGTAAAGTAAGGCCTCCCACTTTGTTCTTCTTTTTCAATAATGCCTTATTTATCAGGGGCCTCTTTCCCTTCCATATGAAGTTGGTGATTTGTTTCTCCATCTCATTAAAGAATATCATTGGGATTTGCATCGGAATTACATTAAATGTACAGATCGCTTTTGGAGAATAGACATTTTTATAATGTTAAGTCTTCCTATCCACGAGCAGTGTATGTTTTTCCACTTACGTAAGTCTCTTTTGGTTTCTTGCAGAAGTGTACTGTAGTTTTCTTTGTATAAGTCTTTTACCTCTCTGGTAAGATTTATTCCTAACTATTTTATTTTCTTGGGGGCTACTGTAAATGACATTGATTTGGTGATTTCCTCTTCCATGTTCTTTTTGTTGGTGTAGAGGAATCCAGTTGATTTTTGTATGTTTATCTTGTATCCGGACACTCTGCTGAACTCTTCTTCAGTTTCAGCAGTTTTCTGGAGGATTCCTTAGGGTTTTCTGTGTATAAGATCATGTCATCTGCAAATAGAGATACTTTTACTTCTTCCTTGCCAATCTGGATGTGCTTTATCTCTTTATCTAGCCTAATTGCTCTAGCTAGGACCTCCAACACAATGTTGAATAAGAGCGGTGATAAAGGGCATCCTTGTCTGGTTCCTGATCTCAGTGGGAATGCTTTCAGGCTCTCTCCATTTAGGGTGATGTTGGCTTTGTATAAATGCCCTTTATTATGTTGAGAAATTTTCCTTCTATTCCTATTTTGCTGAGAGTTTTTATCGTGAATGAGTGTTGAACTTTGTCCATTGTCTTTTCTGCATCAATTGATAAAATCATGTGGTTCTTGTCTTTTGTTTTATTTATGTGATGGATTACATTAATTGTTTTTCTAATGTTAAACCATCCCTGCATACCTGGTATGAATCCCACTTGGTCATGGTGAATTATTTTTCCGATATGTTGTTGAATTCTATTGGCTAGAATTTTGTTGAGGATCTTTGCATCTCCATTCCTGAGGGATATAGGTCTATAATTTTCTTTTCTTGTGGTGTCTTTACCTGGTTTTGATATCAGGGATATGGTGGCTTCATAGAATGAGTTTGGTAGTATTCCGTCCATTTCTATGCTCTGAAATAACTTTAGTAGTAGTGGTGCTAACTCTTCTCTGAAAGTTTGGTAGAACTCTGCAGTAAAGCCGTCCGGACCAGGGCTTTTTTTTTTGTTGTTGGGAGTTTTCTATTACCTTTTCAATCTCTTTTATTATGGATCTATTTAGTTGTTCTACCTCTGTTTACGTTAGCTTAGCTAGGTAGTGTGTTTCTAGGAATTCATCTATTTCTTCTAGGTTTTCAAATTTGCTAGAGTACAGTTTTTCATAGTAACCTGATATGATTCTTTTAATTTCAGTTCGGTCTGTTGTAATATCACCCATCTCATGTCTTATTCAGGTTATTTTGGTTCCTCTCCTGTTTATTCATTTATTTTGGTCAATTTGGGCAATGGCTTATCAATTTTGTTGATTTTTTCAATAAACCACTTTTTGTTCTTAATTCTTTCAATCGTTTTTCTGTTTTCTATTTCATTTAGTTTAGCTCTAATTGTTATTATTTGTTTTCTTCTGGTGCCTGTGGGTTTCTTTTGTTTCTTTCTACTTGTTCAAGTTGTAGGGATAATTCTTTGATTTTGGCCCTTTCTTCTTTTTGGATGTGTGCATTTATTGATAAAAATTGGCCTCTGAGCACCAATTTTGATGTGTCCCAAAGGTTCTGATAGGTAGTGTTTTCATTCTCATTCGATTCTATGAATTTCTTTATTCCATCCTTAATGTCTTCTATAATCCAGTCTTTTTTGAGCAGGGTATTGTTCAGCTTCCAAGTGTTTGATTTCTTTTCCCTGCTTTTCCTGTTATTAATTTCCACTTTTATGGCCTTATGGTCAGAGAAGATGCTTTGTAATATTTCAATGTTTTGGATTCTGCTAAGGCTTGCTTTATGACCTAATATGTGGTCTATTCTAGAGAATGTTCCATGTGCACTAGAAAAGAAAGTATAGTTTGTTGCTGTTGGGTGGAGTGTTCTATATATGTCTACAAAGTCAAGTTGGTTGATTGTGGTATTTAGATCTTCGGTATCTTTATTGAGCTTCTTTCTGGATGTCCTGTCCTTCACCGAAAGTGGTATGTTGAAGTCTCGTACTATTATTGTGGAGCTGTCTATCTCACTTTTCAATGCTGATAGAGTTTATATTATGTATCTTGTAGCCCTGTCATTGGGTGCATAAATATTTAATATGGTTATATCTCTTGGTGTATTGTCCCTTTAATCATCATACAGTTTCCTTCCTTATCCTTTCTGATGGATTTAACTTTAAAGTCTATTTTGTCAGAAATTAATATTGCCACTCCTGCTCTTTTTTGATTGTTGTTTGCTCGATATATTTTTTTCCATCCTTTGAGTTTTAGTTTGTTTGTGTCTCTAAGTCTAAGTTGTGTCTCTTGTAGGCAGCATATAAACAGATCTTGTTTTTTAATCCTTTCTGCCACTCTCTGCCTCTTTATTGGTGCATTTAGTCCATTTCCATTCAGGGTAATTATGGATAGGTATGAATTTAGTGCTCTCATTTTGATGTCTTTTTTTGTGTGTTGGTGACAGTTTCTTATTCCCACTTAGTTTTATGTGCGGAGTAGATTTTCTTTATATATTGTCCTTTCCTCGTATTTGTTGTTGTTGATTTTGTTTCTGCTGAGTCTGTATTTTTCCCTTGTATTTTGTTTTGATGAGTAGGATAGTTTGTCTCCTTTGTGGTTACCTTATTGTTTACCCCTATTTTTCTAAATTTAAAACTAACTTTTATTTCTTTGTATCGCTGTATCTTCCTCTCCATATGGAAGGTGTATGATTACATTTCTTAGTCCCTCTTTATTATTTTAATGTTGTCTTCTTTTATATAATAACATAGCTGTTACCCTGTTTTGAGCTTTTTTTTTTTATAATCTTGCTTTGTTTTTTTTCGATTTCCCTGTCTGGGTTTACTTCTGGTTGCTCTGCTCAGTGTTCTAGTCTTGGGTTGATACCTGATATTATTGCTTTCCCAACGAAAGAACTCCCTTTAGTATTTCTTATAGTTTTGGTTTCGTTTTTATGAATTCCCTAAACTCGTGTTTATCTGGAAATGTCTTAATTTCACCTTCATATTTAAGAGACAGTTTTGATGGGCATATGACTCTTGGCAGGCAATTTTTTTCCTTCAGTTTTTTAAATATGTCATCCCATTGCCTTCTTGCCTGCATGGTTTCTGCCGAGTTGTCTGAGCTTATTCTTATTGGCTCTCCTTTTTTGGTGCCTTTTCATTTATCCCTCCCTGCTCTTATAATTCTCACTTTGTCTTTGGTTTTGGCAAGTTTCATTATATATGTCTTGGTGAATTTCTTTTCAGATCTACCTTATGTGGAGTTCGATGAACATCTTAGATAGATGTCTTCTCATCTTTCACAAGTTTTCTGCCAACAAATCTTCAACAATTTTCTCTGTATTTTCTGTTATCCCTCCCTGTTCTGGCAGTCCAGTCACTCGTAGGTTATTTCTCTTGATAGGGTCCCACATGATTCTTAAGTTTCCTTCATTTTTTTAACTTCTTTTATCTGATTTTTCTTCAAATATATTAGTGCCAAGTGATTTATCTTCAAGTTCAGAAATTCTAGCTTCTGCTTGCTCAATTCTGTTCCTCTGACTTTCTACTGAGTTGTCTACTTCTGTAATTTTATTGTTAATCTTCTGAATTCCTGATTGCTGTCTGTCTGTGGATTTTTCCAGCTTATTAAACTTTTCATTATGTTCCTGAATAGTCCAATTTATTCAATTGCTTTATCTGTATGTTCCTTGGCTTGTTCTGCGTATTGCTTCATTTCCTTCCTTTTGTCTTGAAGGATTCTATATATTAAACTTTTGTATCCTCCATCTGATAATTCCAGGAATGCACTTTCATCTAGAAGATCCCTGGATTCTTTGTTTTGAGAGCCAGTTGAGGTAATCATGGTCTGTTTCTTTATGTGACTTGATATTGACTGTTGTCTCCGAGTCATGTATAAGTTATTGTATTAGTTTACACTTGCTTACTTACTGTGTTGTAGCTGCTTGCTTTGTTTTGTTTTGGTATACCCCATGGGTAGCTTGAGTGAGCTAGCTTGACTATTTTCACCTTTGGATCTCTGGTGTCCTGTCCCCAGCTGGCTAGAGCTGTTATCAGGTATATCAGTCTAGGAGTCCATTCAGTTTTCTTGTATGAATTCAGCTCAGGTTTCCAGGTAGCTATTCATCAAGTGTGTGGTACAGGCTCTGTCCTACAGTCTTAGAGGGACAGGGGTGGTTGGCGTATATACCAGTATCTGATTGCAGCAGGGGGTCATGCTCTGAACAAGGCAGGGGCTGAGAGCTGACCCCTAAGTGTCTCTGAGGAACACGTGTCTCTGTTTCCTAGAGCGTGCTGGTGGGTGGGTTCTGCAGACGGTGCATGGGCACCCAAAGTTTTTGGTTGTAAGAACTGGGAGGTACCATTTATCTCTGGACCCCTGTTGCGGGTGGTCGGGTGACCTAAGTGGAGCTACCAGTCCTTAGGTCCCTGATGTGGGTAGGTGAGGACCTTATTTAATAGGTAAAGCAATGTCAAACATCAAACACCCACATCTCCACTGCACAGCTGAAATGGTTGGAGTCTGCCAACAAGGGCCTATTCTCCAGAAATAGGCCCACGCAGGTCCAAGCAGGAGGGATAGGTGCTCAAGGCCCATGGACAGTTTATTCATGGACAGGAACCGCTTCTGTCCTGAGTTTCCCCGGTTAACGGAGCTAGCAAATTATCTTTTCCCCCCAGTTGCAATTTTTTTCCTTCCCCTAGGCCAGGAGGATGGCTCTAGGTGCTCAACAGGGCCTGTCTCAGGCCCAGGAATTCAGCCACTGAAGCTGGCTTGGGGGTGGGGGGTACGGTAAAATATATGCAAACACTTAGTTTTTGCCGAGAGCGCCATTCTTCTCAGGTTCTGGAGGTGTGAGTGGGCTGTGTGGCTGGCTGCTTCTCCCTGACGAAACTGCGGCTGAACGCTAGTACCAGCCCGCCACCGCTGCTGCTGCCACTGCTGGAATGGTGCCTGAGGGCTCCCCATGATTCAGGTCCAGTAACTCCTCTCCACTTCTGAACGTCTCTTCCTCCTCCTGCCCCTCAGTTCACTGTCTAAGCTTGCCTTTGATGCTCAGGGCTCCCAGCTTGTCACAAATATACTCATTTCACTTGTTTTTTTTTTTTTTTTTTTGGTCTTTGTTTTAGAGAGGACTCGCCAGAAGCATCTGTCTATTCTGCCATTTTTGCTCTGCCAACAATATAGCTTGTATTTTTGAGTAACAAACCAAGCTTGGTAAATTTACCCCCAGTTCACATTATTACAGATGACTGAGTTTTTCAGGCATTCCACATTATTCAGAGTGGTTGAGAGCCAAAATGTACTGCAATTTGTAGACAGTCTTAATTGACATGGCACTGTTTATAGTGGTTTGGCCTTTAAGGAAGCTGCAAAACCATGCATGAGACACCAAGGAAAATGCACACTTCTTATGCTTCACTTAGTTTGTGGTTTAAAAACTATAATTTTCTCTGTCCAGAATATAAAATCACTTTAAATGACAAAATTGTGTATTGAGCATTCCTTGGATTTTTGTCTTCAACAAAGAACCTCTGAGTCTTTTTTTTTTTTCTCTTTACCCTTCATTCTTTTTTTGACCTGTCACAATAGCTTAATCTGCAAAAATAATGCTCTGTTGTTGTTACTTATACTACCCTAGATGTTAAAAATGATTCTGTCTGAGAGGTAACCAAAAGGAAAAGATGTGCTTTTTGTTAAAATTCTCAATGTTTAAATTGTAAAATAACCAGGTCCAAATATCTTACGGGATCCAAAGAAGGTTACTCTTCTAATAAGGTGAACACTTTCTGGCAATTAGCTGATGATAGTGAGTGAGCTCCATTGTGTATGAAGCTGATAGATACTACAGATCTCTGAATTCCTGTGTGACTCTTTTTTTTTTTCTTTATATCATTTCAAACATTTTCAAGGAATGTTCATCTTCATTTGTATTTCAAAACAAAATTCTGAAATATTTAAAGCGTATATTATTACATAAATGTTTGCATTAAAGAACAATGTGACTCAAAAAGCTAAAATTTCTTGACCAAGGACACAGAGCTACATATTGGAGAAAAAAATATTTAATACTATAGGCACATAATTTCTAGTCCAGTTGTTATAGCTTACACTATCCCTCCATTTTACATCTCTTCCTTATTTTATTACTTAGTTTTCTAACTTTGTTTTGGAAATTTTCACACTAGCTGGAGAATAGCCATAATTATACTTCATTTGCTTATATGCCCTAAATAAGCATCTGAGGTCTATTTCTGGGGGTTTAAGGTGAAACAACAATAGAAGTCCTTGGATGGTACAGACGGTTAATCACTGGACTACTCGACAGAAGTTTGGAAGTTTGAACCCATCCAGAAGCTCTTCGGAAGACAGGCCTGGTGATCTGCATCCAAAAGGTCACAGCCTTGAAACCCTGTGGAGTAGTTCTACTCTGCACACATGAGGTCACCATGAGTCAGAATCAACTTGATGACAACTAACAACAACAAAACAAGGTAAAAGGATGGGGGAAAAAAAATCATGCAAATAGTGTCAAGAGAGCTGGGGTGGCTATATTAATATGAGATGAAATAGACTTTAAGTCAAAATCTGCTGCAAGAGATAAAGACAGACATTATATGATGATAAAAGTGTCAATTTATCAAGAAGATATAACAATTATAAATACATATGCACCTAACAACAGCAAAATCAATGTAATACACTGCATAAATAGAACAAAGGAGAAGAACTAAATGATAATTTCAATCTAAACAGAGGAAGCATTTGACAAAACCCAACAGTATTTTATGATAAAAATACCCAACAAGCTAGGGAAATTTCTAAGTATGATAAAGGGCATTTATGAAAAACCCACACCCAGCACCATACTTAATGGAGAAATACTGCAAGTTTTCTCTTTAAGATCAGGAAATAGACAAGGATGCCCACTCTCAATATTCAATATTGTGCGGGGAGTCCTACTTAGAGCCATTAGGAAAAAATAAAATGTATCCAAGGAGGGAAAGGAGTAGAAGTATCTCTATTTGTAGCTGACAGTGACCCAATATATAGAAAATCTCAAAGACTCCACAAGACAGTTACTAGAACTAATAAACAAATTCATCAAAGTGGCAGGATACAAGGTCAATAAAAATACTGACAAAAAAAAAAACATGAAAATCAGTTTTGTTTCTATACAGAGCCCCGGTAGCACAGCAGTTAAGCACTAAGCTGCTAACTGAAAATTTCATGTTTCGAACCTACCAGCCACTACATAGGAGAAAGATCTGACAGCCTGCTTCTGTAAAGGTTACCAAAAAAATGAAACCCCTTGCCATCGAGTCGATTCCAACTCACAGTAACCCTATAGGACAAATAACTGCCCCATAATGTTTCCAAGGAGCGGCTAGAGGATTTGAACTGCCGGCCTTTTGGTTAGCAGCCAAGCTCTTAACCACTGCACCACCAGGGCAGCCTTAGAAACCCTATGGGGTAGTTCTACTCTGTCTTTTAGGGTCAGTATGAGTCAGCATTGACTCAATGGTAACGGGTTGTTTGGTTCCTATATACCGGCAAATGAAAAATCTAAAAAAGAAAACTATCCGATTTACAACAGCATCTAAAAGAATAGAGCATCTAGGAAAAAGATACTTCAATCAGGGAGGTGAAAGCTTTGTACACTAAAAACTTTAAAACATTGCTGAAAGAAATTAAGGGGGACATAAATAAATGGAAAAATATTCTGCGTTCATGATTAAAAAAGCTTAACATTGTTAAGATGTGAATCCTACACAAAGCAATCTCTAGATTCACCACAATCATTTTCAAAACACCAGTAGCAATTTTCGTAGAGTTGTGAAAACCAATTCTCCCATTTATATGGAATTGCTAGTGGCCCCAAATAGCCAAGCAATCTTGAAAAAGAGGAACAAAGTATAAGGACTCAGACTTTTCAATTTTAAAATGTACTTTAAAGCTACATACAACCACTGGTCTATCAGTGGTGTCAGTGTTGTCAGTGGTCTGTCTGTCAAACTGTGGTGGATTGCATGTTGCTATGATGATGGAAGCTATGTCACCAGTATTTCAAATACCAAGAAGGTTGTCCATTGTGAGCAGGTTTCAATGGAGCTTCCAGGCTAAGACACACTAGGAAAAAAGGCCTAACAGTCTACTTCTGAAAAATAGCCAATTAAAACCTCATGGATCAGAACAGAATATTTTCCAGTATAACCTAGAACCCTAGGTTGAAAAACTTAGAATACACAGGGGCCACAACAATGGACTCGACTATACCAATGATCATGAAGATGGCACAGGGCCAGACAATGTTTAGTTCTGTTGCACACGAGGTTGCCACGGGTTGGAGCCAACTCAATAGCTGCTAAGAGCAACAACATAAAACTGCAGTAAACAAAATTCTGATACTGGTATAAGGACAGACATATAAACTAATGGAATAGAATCGATAGTCTATAGAAAAAGACATACATCTATAGACAACTGAGTTTTGACAAGGGTGCCAAGTCAATTCAATTGGAAAAGAATAGCATCTTCAATAAATGGTGCTGGGACAACTGGATCTCCACATTCAAAAGAATGAAGTTGCATCCATACCTCTCACATATACAAAATGAACTTCAACTGGATCAATGACCTAAATGTAATAACTAAAACCACAAATTTTTTAGGAGAAAAAATAGGAATAATGTTTCAGGGTATAGTTTTTGACAATGAATTCTTAGATATGACACCAAAAGCACCAGAAACAAAAGACAAAACAGATAAATTGGACTTCAGCAAAATTAAAAATTTTTGTGCATTAAAGGACTTTACCAAGAAAGTGAAAAGACAACCAACAAAATGGGAGGAAATATTTGATAACTATACATCTGATGAGGGTATAATATCCAGATTATATAAAGAACTCCTGCAACTCAATTTAAAAATGGGCAAAGAACTTGAATAGGCATTTCTGCAAAGAAGACATACCAATGGTCAATAAGCACATGAAAAGGTGATCAGTATCACTAATAATTAAGTAAATGCAAATCAAAACCACAATGAGATACAATTTTACACCCACTAGAGTGGCTATTAGAAAAAACAGAAAATAACAAATGTTGGTGAGGATGTGAAAAAAATTGGAACCCTCATCCATTGTTGGTGGGAATATAAATGGTGCACCTTCTGTGTAAAACAGCTTGGCAGTTCCTTAGAAAGTTAAACATAGAATTACCACATGACCAAGCAATTCCACTTCAAGGTATATACCCAAAAGAAATGAAAGCAGAGATTCAGATAGTGGTACACCAACGTTCATTGTCGCATTGTTCACATAAGCCAAATGTGGAAACAACTCAAGAGTTCACCAACAGATGAATGGGTAAACAAAATGTGACATATACATACAATGGAATATTATTGAGTTATAAAGAGAAATATGACATGGATGAACCATGAAAACATTAAGCGAAGTGAAATAAGTCAGAGGTAAACAGACAAATATTGTATGAATCCACTAATACAAAATATCTGGAATAGGCAGATGCATACATGCAGAAGTTTATTAATGGCTACCAGGGACGGGGGTGAAGGGGGAATAGGAAATTATTGCTTATGAGGTATTGAGTTTTTGTTTGGGGTTATTTTAGATAGTGCTGTCGTAATACAAATACCACAAGTGGGTGGGTTTAAAGGACACAAATTTATTTTCTCACAGTTCTGAAGGCTAAAAGTCCAAATCAAGGTCTTGGCCATATTGATTCCTTCCTTGTGGGTTGGTAACCCTGGTGGATTCTCGGTTCTTGTTGATCCTCACAAGGCATCTGTGTTTTTCAGTATTGCTGTGTCTAATGTGCTCTTCTAACTAAGAAGTAATTAGGTTTAGGACACACCCTACATTGGTATGGACTCATCAGCATAACAAAGAAATCCCTATTTCCAAATAGCATTATATACACAGGTATAACGGTTGGATTTCCAACACATATTTTGGAAGGGAGAAGGGAACAATTCAATCCATAAGAGGGATGATGAAAACATTTCGGGAATAGATAGGGTGATGGTTACACAACATGATGAATGTAGTTAATGTCACTGTATTGTACGCTTTTTTTTCTTTTTGAAATGGTTAACATGGTACATGTTTTGTTATGTATTTTTGACCACAATACAATTAAAAAACAAATAGAAGATTCAGATGCACATTTATTACGGGTATACTACCAATGGCTTCACAAGTCAGCACCACTGGGAAAGCGGCTAGAATTTTCTTAAGCTTTCATTTATATTTTAATATTACATATAAATACACTGAATGACGTTAAAATAAAAAATCAAATGCAGTCTCTTCATCTGCCAGTTTCTGACTCCTGATTTCTTTTAACTGAATTAAATAGAAGTACTTCAAAGGTTGTGAGAGACACCACAATCGATATTTAGATATTATCCAGATCCTATCAGGCACTGTTGTTGCATTAACAGGCAACTTCATTAAGAGGCTTTGAAAATAAAATATCTGAGTTAAAACCTGCCCTAAGAATCATCAATAGTAATTGGAGGGGAGGTATCAGACAAATATATGGTTGTTGAATAATAAAGGCATAATGTCATTTATCTGTATAAATCTGATATTAGCTTGAAGAAGAGGTCAGAATTAAATAACTGAGTCCATAATAAGTAATTGAAATTCAAATAATCCTTCAGAAGTAGCATCTTAGTTTTCCTGCCATAATATTCATCCTTTTTCAACCTTGAAATTTTCCTTTCCACACTTACCATTAAAAATCTTCACTGAATACCTGAAACATTCTTTGAAGCCATATTAATTTTACTCTAACAGAAATTATTCTAACATTAGTGGAATAATTTTCTATACTAAAAATATACATATGTTGAAATAATACAATGCAAAAATATAACCCTTTTTAGGAACTTTTCTTGATAGCCTACAAAATATTTAAATAATTACTGGAACATTTAAATGTTCAAATCTCAGAGAACTATTGGAAAGGAAGATATTTAGCAGTAAATTAAGCAATTATTTAAGAAGTATGCTAGAATATAATAGTCATGTATTCTATTTGAAATTATTATAAGTAATTTGCCTAAAGTCAGTGAGAAAATAGCATTTGCTTCAAATAAAAGGCCACTTCATTATTGTTTCCGTGTTTTCAAACGACTGGATTAAAAGAATGACCTATTTTTCATTTTGTTTTGGTGATAGACGTAGGAACTAGGACTTTATAATGGCTAACTAAATAGGTTATTTTACACTGTATAGATTCAAAAATACCTGAAATTGTCAGTTAAATTTAAAGGGTATGTTGGCTTTATGTTTAAAGTATTTTCAATTATCAGATTTGATAGAGAAAACTAAAGCAATATAAATCAAAGCATTTGTCATACAGGCAGGAAAAAGGGAAGAATGAAAGAGAGAAAATAGGAGAGAATGGAGAGAGGAGGGCAGGGAGAGGGAGAAAGAATAGGAGGGAAGATAGAGAAGGTAGGTAGCAGCTCACTGGGATGACCTTGAGCAGCATCCACTATGAGGATGATTTTTCTTTTAAAATATGTCATTGACTCTTATTTACATCAAATAAAATTCTAATCATCTTCCTATAAAATTCTAAATCTGATAATATCCGGCCTCAACTCTTATCACTTCCCAATATAATTCTTTTACTCTAACCATGCTAATTACCTACAATTTGGTAACTGTACCACCCTTTCTCAGGCCAATGGACATATGTTGTTAGTTACCTCCATGTAGTTTGCCCTTTTGATCCTTCTGTATCTCCGCCTTCTCCCTACTCCCTTCTCTAACCGTCTAGTCCTACAATAATTTTTCAATCTCAGTTAAGTCTTGCCTTCTTTGTCAAGTTTTCCCTGATATGTCCCATTTGTGAGGAAATTTTGTGTCCCCTCTTCAAGGCTCACTTGGTAACTTGTGCAAACCTATGTTCTAGCACCTACCACCTGCGTTGCGATGTAGACAAATCTGAGGTTCATGAGTATCATAACTAATCTATAACCGTGACTGTACCCTCAGTGCCAGGTACACTTCTAGACACTCAGGAAGTAATACATGTTTACTATTATGAGAACTATATATTAATTATTGTGAGACTGAGTGAATGAGCGAGCTTAATTATGAAGTAAATTTCCTTTAAAGAAATTCACATACAAATTAATTATGCAATTCCTTCATATTGGTCAAGTTTACTTGACAATTTCCAGCACTTTCTTGTAGCTTGTCAATTATAGGTCTGTTCCAACATATTTAATTATTACAAAATGAACTTTTTGTGGAGGAGCCAGAATGCTACGGAACAGAAGTCTACAGAGAGTTCACGAAGTTCAAAAACATGCCAACTCTATGCAAAATAAAGTCTTTGTAGCTCAGGGTGTTGCTGCTGCTGCTGAGCTTGCAGGAACATTTAATAATTAAGCTGAGCTTTGGGGAATTTCAAATGTTGGCAAACACATTTTAAAATTTAAATCTGTTGTTTGAAGGGGCGTTCCTGAGTAGAGGTCATTCTATAAGGAAAAAAAGGATGTTTGAGCTTCACTTTTGCTTTTTATTTGGTCAAATGAGCACAACAAATATTTATGGAAGTATAGTTTGATTTCTAATAAAGTATGTTTGAGAGCTCCAGTGAATACAATATAAAATCTTTCTGCATAGTAATTTGATTATGCATGAGTTAGCTAGTGGCTATAGCTTAGTTTTTAAGTTTCTTCTATTGGATATTACTTGGTTTTGTAATATTGACCTGGGATTCAAAGTAAGCAGAGGGTTTGTTTGCAACCATCTGTCTTGGAAAATGCAAGCTTATCTATGGATACTGACCGAGCAGCCAAATAACCCTTTCTGCAGCTTAGGGCCAAATATAACTAAAACAAACAGCCACAGAGCAGGATACATTACTGTCATGGATTGAATTGTGTCCCCCCAAAATATCTGTCAACTTGGCTAGGTCATGGTTCCCAGTACTATATGATTGTCTACCATTTTGTCATCTGATGTGATTTCCCTAAATGTTGTAAATCCTATCATTATGATGTTAATGAGATGAATTAGCGGCAGTTATATTAATGAGATCTACAAGATTAGACTGTGTCTTAAGCCAATCTCTTTTGAGATATAAAAGAGGGAAGTGAGCAGAGAGACAGGGGGACATCATACCACCAAGAAAGCAGCACCAGGAGCAGAGCCATCATTTGGCCCTGGGGTTCCTGCATAGAGAAGCTCCTAGTCCAGAGGAAGAGTGATGACAAGGATCTTCCTCCAGAGCCAACAGAGAGAGAAAGATTTCCCCTGGAGCTGATGCCTTATTTGGACTTGTCACCTACAAGACTGTGAGAAAATAAACTTCTCTTTGTGAAAGCCATCCACTTGTAGTATTTCTGTTATAGCAGCACGAGATGACTAAGACAAATACACAAAAGGCAAAGTACATGTAAGTGAGCTAAAATCCATTCTGCTGTGTACCTCAAAACCAGGAATTGGGAACAAACCTGGAGGAATTTCCGAGAGGAGTAGCAAAAATGACTTTGGGAAGGAAGAGTGATTTATGAATTAAGATTACATTCTTAAATATGTACAACTTGGATGAAAGACATATAAAATTATGATAACCCATTACAAATATTTGAGAAGCATAAACATCAGCAAGAATGAGGAAATTTTTAGTCATCAGAAAATAAGATGCAAAACTTTAAAAGATAAAACAAACTTAGCAAAAACAGAAAAAGTTGGACCAAATAACAATCTTACTGTATAACTTAAGAAAATCTCCAGAGGGTCAAATCAGGTGAATCAAACACTGGAAATATGAATTTATAGCTCAAGTTTAATACAGAGTTGAAAAATTCTACATGCTTACTTTTGGAAGTGACTTTGAAGGCTATCCTTTCAAAGTCATACTCAATGTTTAACATTGTGCAAACAGCTTGAAAATCTCCAAAGATAAAATAATCTGCAAATTGTACTCATATAGGGGGTGCGGATAGGTAGAGAACCTCTAATTACTACCACCACTAAGCTACGTCTAGCAATAGTATTTTTAAATGGACATATAAATAAAAGGTTGCGATCTAATGAGAAAATTCCTATTAGCCTTTCAAGATATAGGGCTTCTTCCCTGGCACTGCTATGATAGATCACTTCATATCTGCCAAAAACACGCACAGGAAAAGTTATGTCCTTTGTCCTGTCAAAAATAGCCCTGTACTTATGTCTATCATAGCACTTCCCACGCCGTTTTGTAATTTTTCATTGCGTTTTTAGTGTTCCCCACTGGATTCCAGCTCCTTGAAGACTGTGTGTTCATCTGTTTATTTGTCGTACCAGATGAAAAGCCTGGTAAACAATTAGGTATTCAATAAGTGTTTATTTTGTGATCTAATGAAAATGAGATATGCACTCGAACATGAAAAAGAAAGCCATACTCCTTCTCAAAACTTGTTTATTATCATAAAAGTAAATTATATTTTCCAATGCACATGTCACTGAGAACTTCACGTGAATTTGTGAAATCCATCAGATGAATTAGTCGATACGGGTTTTATTTGCATAAACGTTTGTCAGCGTCATCCTATGTTGTTGCCAATGTTCACCAGAGGAAAAAAAAAAAAACACAATATAAAAACCCACTGCCGTCAAGTCGATTCCGACTCATAGCGACCCTATAGGACAGAGTAGAACTGCCCCATAGAGTTTCCAAGGATCTCCTGGCGGATTTGAACTTCCAACCTCTTGGTTAGCAGCCACAGCACTTGACCACTGCGCCACCAGGGTACAGAAGAGGGAAATAGGAGAGAATATTAAATTAGTTCCTTCATTAACTGTTAGAAACTCCTGAGTTGTTAATGAAACAACTTGAAATCCTTGGCCAAATCCAAAAGAGTAGAAACTCAGTTGTTGCGAAGAAGGTATAATTTCTTCCCTATTTGGGATTTAGGGTTAGGTTAAATAATAAAACCGACTGTTGCACAGCAAAAATGATCATGAGTTATATACTATAAATGTAGTGATTTGGAGAAAGTAAGTTTACTGGAAATTATAACATTCATAAAATATCTAATGGACATATTAAAACTTGAGCAGATTCATAGACAATAGCTAGATTGGACTTTTCGAAGCAAAGGAGCAGGGCATTCCATATGAAGAAATCATAATTAAAAAATGATCAGATGCCTTTGGATTTTTCTGGCATTCTCTATTCTTAGTGACCACTCGACCGGATAGCTAGCTATATTTTAGGGACTTCATTAACCTTTAAATGGCTATAAGTATATAAAGAAAACTTTTTGAGGGTTTAACTATTTATAAGAGAGTAAGCACAAATATGGAGGCCTTGGGTGGTGGAAACAGTTAATACACTCATTGCTAATAGAAAGGTTGAAGGTTGGAGCTCACCCAGAAGTGCCTCGGAAGAAAGGCTTGGTGATCTACTTCCAAAAATCAATCACTGAAAACCCTATGAAACACTGTTCTACTTTAACGCACATTTTTGTTGTTGTTGTTAGGTGCCATTGAGTCAGTTCCAACTCACAGCGATCCTGTGTATAACAGAACAAAATTCTGCCTGGGCCTGTGCCGTACTCACAATCCTTGTTATGCTTAAGCCCACTGTTGCAGCCACTGTATCAGTCCACCTCATTGAGGGTCACCCTCTTTGTCGCTGACTCTCTACATTACCAAGCATGATGTACTTCCCCAGGGACTCATCCATCCCACCTGACAACATGTCCAAAGTATGTAAGATGTAGTCTCGCCAGCCTTGCTTCTAAGGAACATTCTGGTTGTATTTCTTCCAAGACAGATTTGTTCATTTTTTTGGCAGTCTATGATATATTCAATATTCTTCACCAACACCACAATTCAAAGGTGTAAATTCTTCTTCAGCCTTCTTTATTCATCGTCCAGCTTTCACATGCATAGGAGGTGGTTGGCTCAGGCGCACCTTAGTCTTCAAGGTGATATCTTTGCTTTTCAGCACTTTAAAGAGGTCCTTTGCATCAGATTTGCCCAATGCAATGCATCTTTTGATTTCTTGACTGTTGCTTTCTTGGGTGTTGATTGTGGATTCAAGCAAAATGAAATCCTTGACAACTTCAATCTTTTCTCGATTTATCATGATGTTGCTTACTGGTCCAGTTGTGAGGATTTATGTTTTCTTTATGTTGAGGAGTAATCCATACTGAAGGCTGTGGTCTTTGCTCTTCATCAGTAAGTACTTCAAGTCCTCTTCACTTTCAGCAAGCAAGATTGTGTCATCTCCATAAAACAGGTTATTAATGAGTCTTCCTCCAATCCTGATGCCCTGTTCTTCATATAGTCCAGCTTCTTGGATTATTTGCTCAACGTACAGATTGAATAGGTATGGTGAAAGGATACAACCCTGACACACAACTTTCCTGACTTTAAACCACGAAGTAGCCCCTCGTTCTCCTTGAAAGACTGACTCTTGATCTACATACAGTTTTCTCATGAGCATAATAAAGTGTTCTGAAATTCCCATTTTTCACAATTTTATTCACAATATTTTATGATCCACACAGTCAAATGCCTCTGCATAATCAATAAAACACAGGTAAACATCTTCCTGGTAGTCTCTGCTTCCAGTTAGGATCATCTGACATCACCAATGATATCTCTGGTTCCAAGTCTTCTCCTGAATCCAGCCTAAACCTCAAGCAGTTACTTGTTGATATACTGCTGCAGGCACTTTTGAATGATCTTTAGCAAAATTTTACTTGTACACGATATTAATGATGTTGTTGTTGTTGTTGTTAGGTGCCATCGAATTGGTTCTGACTCATAGTGACCCTGTGCACAACAGAACGAAACACTACCCAGTCCTGCCCCATCCTTACAATTGTTGTTATGTTTGACCTCATTGTTGCAGCCACCGTGTCAATCCACCTCGTTGAGGGTCTTCCTCTTTTCTGCTGACCCTGTACTCTGCCAAGCATGATGTCCTTCTCAAGGTACTCATCCCTCCAGACAACATATCCAAAATATGTAAGATGCAGTCTCGCCATCCCTGCTTCTAAGGAGCATTCTGGTTGTACTTCTTCTAAGATTTGTTCGTTCTTTTGAAAGTCCATGGTATATTCAATATTCTTCACCAACACCACAATTCAAGGGTGTCAACTTTTCTTCGGTCTTCCTTATTCATTGTCCAGCTTTCACACGCATATGATGCGATTGAAAATACCAAGGCTTGGGTCAGGTGCACCTTAGTCTTCAGGGTGACATCTTTGCTCTTCAACACTTTGAAGAGGTCCTTTGCAACAGATTTGCCCAATGCAATGCGTCTTTTGATTTCTTGATTGGTGCTTCCATGGCTGTTGATTGTGGATCCAAGTAAAATGAAATCCTTGACAACTTCAATTTTTTGTCCATTTACCATGATGTTGCTCATTGGTCCAGTTGTGAGGATTTTTGTTTTCTTTATGTTGAGGTGTAATCCCCACCGAAGGCTGTGCTTCAAAATCTTTGATCTTCATTAGTAAGTGCTTCAAGTCCTCTTCATTTTCAACAAGCAAGGTTGTGTCATCTGCATAACGCAGGTTGTTAATGAGTCTTCCTCCAATCCTGATGCCCTGTTCTTTTTCATATAGTCCAGCTTCTCGGATTATTTGTTCAGCATACAGATTGAATAGGTATGGTGAAAGAATGCAACCCTGACACACACCTTTCCTGACTTTAAACCAATCAGTATCCCCTTGTTCTGTCCGAACAACTGCCTCTTGATCTATGTAAAGGTTCCTCATTAGCACAATTAAGTGTTCTGGAATTCCCATTCTTTGCAGTGTTATCCATAGTTTGTTATGATCCACACAGTCAAATGCCTTTGCATAATCAGTAAAACACAGGTAAACATCCTTATGGTATTCTCTGCTTTCAGCCAGGATCCATCTGACATCAGCAGTGATAGCCCTGGTTCCACATCCTCTTCTGAAACCAGCCTGAATTTCTGGCAGTTCCCTGTTGATATACTGCTGCAGCCATTTTTGAATGATCTTCAGCAGAATTTTGCTTGTGTGTGATATTAATGATACCGTTCTATAATTTCCACATTCGGTTGGATCACCTTTCTTGGGAATAGGCATAAATATGGATCTCTTCCAATCAGTTGGCCAGGAAGCTGTCTTCCATTTTTCTTGGCATAGACAAGTGAGCACCTCCAGTGCTGCATCTGTTTGTTGAAACATCTCAATTGATAGTCCATCAATTCCTGAAGCCTTGTTTTTGGCCAATGACCTCAGAGCAGCTAGGACTTCTTCCTTCAGTACCATCGGTTCCTGGTCGTATGCCACCTCTTGAAATGGTTGAACATCGACTAATTCTTTTTGGTGTAATGACTCTGTGTACTCCTTCCATCTTCTTTTGATGCTTCCTGCATCGTTTAAAATTGTCCGCATGGAATCCTTCACTATTGCAACTCGAGGCTTGAATTTTTTCTTCAGTTCTTTCAGTTTAAGAAATGCTAAGCATGTTCTTCCCTTTTGGTTTTCCATCTCCAGCTCTTTGCACGTGTCATTATGATACTTTATTTTGTCTTCTCGAGAGGCCCTTCGAAATCTTCTAATCAGTTCTTTTACTTCATGAATTCTTCCTTTTGCTTTAGCGGCTCAACCCTCAAGAGCAAGTTTCAGAGTCTCCTCTGACATCTACCTTGGTTTTTTCTTTCTTTCCTGTCTTTTCAGTGACCTCTTGCTTTCTTCATGTATGATGTCCTTGATATCATTCCACATCTCCTCTGGCCTTTGGTCACTAGTGTTCAATGCATCAAATCTGTTCTTCAGATGGTCTCTAAATTCAGGTGGGATGTACTCAAGGTCATATTTTGGCTCTTGTGGACTTGCTCTGATTTTCTTCAGTTTCAGCTTGAACTTGCATATGAGCAGTTGATGGTCTGTTCCACAGTTGGCCCCTGGCCTTGTTCTGACTGATGATATTTCCATCATCTCTTTCCACAGATGTAGTCAATTTTATTTCTGTGTGTTCCATCTGGCAAGGTCCATGTGTATAGTTGCCGTTTATGTTGGTGAAAGAAGGTATTTGCAATGAAGAAGTTGTTGGTCTTGCAAATTTTATCATTCAATCTCTGGCATTGTTTCTATCACCAAGGCCATATTTTCCAACTACTGATCCTTCTTCTTTGTTTCCAACTTTCACATTCCAATAACCAGTAATTATCAATGCATCTTGATTGCATGTTCCATCAATTTCAGACTGCAGCAGCTGATAAAAATCTTCTATTTCTTCATCTTTGGCCCTAGTGGTTGGTGCGTAAATTTGAATAATAGTCGTATTAACTGGTCTTCCTTGTAGGCGTATGGATATTATCCTATCACTGTTCAATAATTTCCACATTTGGTGGGATCACCTTTCTTGGGAATAGGCATAAATATAGACCTCTCCCAGACTGTTGTCCAGGTAGCTGTCATCCATATTTCTTGGCTTAGACGAGTGAGTACTTCCAGTGCTGCATCCCTGTGTTGAAACATCTCAACTGATATTCTGTCAATTCCTGGAGCCTTATTTTTCACCAATGCCTTCAGTACAGCTTGGACTTCTTCCTTCAGTACCAGTGGTTCCTGCCCCTATGTTACCTCCTGAAATGGTTGAATGTCAACCAATTCTTTTTGGTATAATAACTCTGTGTATTCCTTCCATCTTCTTTTGATGCTTCCTGAGTCATTTAATATTTTCCCCATAGAATCCTTCAATATTGCAACTTGAGGCCTGAATTTTTTCTTCTGTTCTTTCAGCTCAAGAAATGCAAAACGTGTTTCTTCTCTTTTGGTTTTCCATCTCCAGATCTTTGCACATCATTATAATACTTTACTTTGTTTTCTGGAGCCGCCTTTTGAGATCTTCTGTTCAACTCTTTTATTTCATCATTTCTTCCTTTCATGTTAGCTATTCTATGTCCAAAAGCAACTTTCGGAGTGTCTTCCGACATCTATTTTGATCTTTTCTTTCCTGTCTTTTTAATGACCGTTTGCTTTCCTCATGCGTGATGTCCTTGATGTCATTCCACAACTTGTCTGGTCTTTGGTCATCAGTGTTCAATGCATCAAATCTATTTTTGAGATAGTCACTAAAATTAGATGGGATATATTCAAGGTTGTACTTTAGTTCTTGTCAACTTGTTCTAACTTTCTGCATTTTCAACTTGATCTTGTGTATGAGCATCTGATGGTCCATTCCTCTGTCAGCCTCTGGCCTTGTTCTGACTGATGATGTTGAGCTTTTCTATTGTCTCTTCCCAAGGATGTACTCGATATGATTCCTGCGTATTCCACCTGGGGAGGTCCAGGTTTATAGTTTTATGTTGGTGATGAAAGGTGTTTGCAATGAAGAAGTCATTGGTCTTCCAAAATTCTATCATTCAGTCATCATTTCTATCATCAAGGCCATATTTTCTAACTATCGATCCTTCTTTGTTTCCAACTTTTGCATTTCAGTCACCAGTAATTATCAATGCATCCTGATTGCATGTTTCATTAATTTCAGATTGCAGGAGTTGGTAAAAATTTTCAATTTCTTCATCTTTGGCCTTAGTGTTTGGTGAGTAAATTTGAATAGTATTAACTGGTCTTCCTTGTAGGTGTATGGATATTATCCTATCACTGACAGTGTTGTACTTCAGGATAGATCCTGAAATGCTCTTTTTGACGATGAATGCAATGCCGTTCCTCTTGAAATTGTTGTTTCCAGCATAGTAGACCATACCAAAAAAAAAAAAACCAAACCCAGTGCTGTTGAGTCGATTCCGACTCATAGCGACCCTATAGGACAGACTAGAACTGCCCCATAGAGTTTCCAAGGAGTGCCTGGCGGATTCAAACTGCCGGCCTTTTGGTTAGCATCCATAGCACTTAACCACTACGCCACCAGGGCTTCCATATGACTGCCCAATTCAAAGTGGCTAATACCACTCCGTTTCAGTTCACTAATGCCTAGGATATCAATGTTTATGTGTTCCATTTCATTTTTGATGACTTCCAATTTTCCCAGATTCATACTTCATACATTCCACATTCCAATTATTAATGGATGTTTGCGGCTGTTTCTTCTCATTTTAAGTTGTGCCACATCAGCAAATGAAGGTCCTGAAAGATTGACTCCATCCACCTCATTAAGGCTGACTCTACTTTGCAGAGACAGCACTTCCCTAGCCATCTTTTGAGTGCCTTCCAACCTGAGGGGCTCATCTTCTGGCACTATATCAAACAATGTTCTGCTGCTATTCATAAGGCTTTGACTGGCTAAATCTTTTCAGAAGTAGACTGCTGGGTCCTTCTTCCTAGTCTGTCTTAGTGTGAAAGCTCAGCTGAAACCTGTAGGCCATGGGTGACCCTGCCGGTGTTTGAATACTGGTGGCATAGCTTCCAGCATCACAGCAATACGCAAGCCCCCACAGTATGACTAACTGACGGACATGTGGGGACTGACACATGTGGGGTAGCCATAAGTCTGAGTCAACTCAACAGCAACTGGTCTGGATTTTTTTGGGGGGGAAGGGGAAGTGTTTAAGTACAATTATAGATAGAAATTTGAGATGATATTTTCCATGCCTCTCCTCACTTTCCTCCCATTCAAGACATAAACAGGAAATATTAATATATGCAGATAACAACCTATGCTAATACTAATTATTCAGTGAACCATTGACATTATTTAACGACTGTATTATTTGACTCTTCCCTCTCCTTCCCCTACCCAAAGAGTAAACTCATAATACTGTTCTGAAAGGAAACCCACCTGAAGGACCTCAGTTATGTACCTATTATGGGTCCTGGACACCTGACTTGGCAGGATCTGGAGCTTCTAAAAAAACATTCCTCTGAAATGACCCTGAAAGTGGTCTACTCATACATTGATTTTTCATGTACATTTGTTTAATTCAATACATTACACCAATTCCACTGAGAATAAATAATCAAATATTGCTATAGTACAATGCGTATCAAGGAATATAGGCACATGAAGAGAAAAAATACACAAAGTATATTGGTTTCTTAGTGTTGCTGTAACAGCAAACCACAAGGAGGTGGCTTTAACAAACAGAAATTTATTTTCACAGTTTAGGAGACTCAAGTTTGAATTCTTAAGTTCAGTTGAGGGCACCAGTTCTATGGGAAGCCTCTCTCTCTATTGTCTCTGAAGGAAGATCTCTCTCAGTTTCTGCAGATGTAGCATTACTCACTTACCTGTCCATCTCCATATGACGTGTATCTTTCCCTTTATTTGTGCTTGCTTCTCTCTGTGCCTAATCTGCTCTTTTCATATCTCAAAAGCTGTTAGGTTTAAGACACACCCTACACTGTTGTGGCCTTGTTAACATAACAAAGAAAATCTTATTCTCATATGGGATTACAAATCATATACATAAAACAAACAAGCCCATAGTTGTCTAGTCTATTCCAACTCATAGTGAACCTACAGGACAGAATAGAACTGTCCCATAGGATTTCCAAAGCTATAAATCTTCACAGGAGAAGATTGCTAGGTCTTTTCTTCCTCAGAGCAGTTGGTGGGTTTGAACTGCACATCTGTTGGTTAGTGGTCAAGTGCTTAACCACTACACCACCAGGATTCCTTATCCATATACATACCCCCATTGCCGTCGAGTTGATTTCGACTCCTAGCGACCCTATAGGACAGAGTAGAACTGCCCCATGGAGTTTTCCATAGGGGTTAGGATGTACAGCACATATTTTTGAAAGACACAATTCAATCTGTAACATAAAGATATATACATTGTTTCAGATGGGCATGAGATTAAGGGAAAGAGGCAAGAATTTTAAAGATAATTGGAAATCAGCAGGATGCATACTTGGGATCAATAGAAGAAAGTATTTTCTAGTAATTAAAGCTGTCCAAGATGAAACCGTTCCAGAAAGTAATAAACTGCAGTGACTGCAAGTGTTCAAGCAGAAGCTAAATGACCATCTGTCAGAGAAGTTGTAGAAAGAAGCTTTGCATTGAGTGGGAGGTTATGCTAAATTATATTTAAGGCCTTTTCCAACTCTTCAGATTCTCTAATTCAGTGAAGTAGAGCTTGAAGAAAAACCCATAGAACTATTAAATAATCCTGTCTACCCAATACATATATCAGCAGTTAATTTCAAACCAACCATTAACTTCATCTAAGCATTTAATTTGTCTCAGAAATTTGAAGAAAACGGTAGTAAAAAAGGAAACAGAAAAATCCCTTGCCTGCATGGTTGATCTACTTAAATGGTTTTCAAATTGTGCTCTTCAGATCTCTTGGGAGCAGAAGGGAGCTTTGGAATTAATACTTCAAAGACAGACTTGAGGCAGGAAGACCTGGAGGGCAGGAAAGGGAAACTGAACAGGTGGGGCATCAGATTTTCTAGAACTACTACAACCAGGGCAACTCATCCCTTATCTCTTTACGCATTCAACTTCTGAGTGGCATGCATTATTTGAATAAGAGAGAATTCGTGGCTTAGGAATTTTGATCAGCACTGAAACAGTTCATTCAAGAATAATACTGATTCTGGTTAGATCAGCATTTATTTAATATTACAATAGCAAATAACAGAATATTATAGATCCATTGTGAATGTTACAGAAAAAAAAATTCTGCCTCAGGCCATACACTTTACACATGCTATTTCACTGGCTATTTCACTAATCAACGTTTTGATCCACCAAAATGTACGGAAGGAACCCTGGACTTGAGCAATGGTTAAGTGTTCAGCTGTTAACTGAAACATCCTCAAGGTGACTCCATGGAAGAAAAGACCTGGTGATCTGTTTCTTTTAAGATTACAGGCTAGGAAACCCTATACGGCAGTTCTACTATGTCATGTGGAGTCGCTATGAATTGGAATGAGTCGCTGACACACAACAACAACAGAATGTATGGATCGTGGTTCTTGAGGATACTGACAATTATGTGTTACATTTGCTGATGTATTCCCTGAATGGAGGACAATGGTTGGTACAGAGTCTGGTCATTCAATGTTATTGAATTAATGAAGTGTCAAGGCTTTTCTAATCTTAATTTTTTGAATATTACATTGAGACTTCTGCTTCTAAGGTATAGAAGTTCACAAAAGATTATCATTTCTGCTTTAATTCCAAAAAAAAAAAAATACTGGGTAAAATAAAATATCATATATTTATTTAAAGGATTTGAAGACTTGTGGATACAAAGAATTCCAGGAAGGATAAGCCCTTCTAAAGCAGCAAAGAATCCCAGAGAAGAATGAGCTTTTTTGGAGCACTAACAGCCACTTTTAAGCATGGGGTATTAGCCAGTTCTGAGGAGCACATTCAGGAGGAGTTAGCAGTCTTAAAACAGAAACACTTTGTTGGTACAAGAAGGAGCTAGAAGGGTTTTCACAGCTATAAAACCAGCACACTGCCTTGAGCATGGTACGTTGTCAACATTTTATTTTACTTTTGCCGCTACATACCACGCTGCATGTAGAACTAAGCCTTATTATTCTCTCTTCTATTTCTCTTAATATTTCTTTAATATTTTCATTCTATGATCTGTCTGTACTGAATAATAGACCAAAAGAAAAAAAGCTACTCTCCGTGGCAACCCCATGTTTGTCAGAGTAAAACTGTGCTTATTAGTGTTTCAACAGCTGATTTTTCAGAAGTAGCTTACCAGGCCCTTCTTCCAAAATACCTCTGGGTAGACTTGAACCACCAACCTCTTGGTTAGCAGCTGAACGCGTTAACCACCCAGAGACTCCAAGTAAATTCTTTAAATCGTTCTTTCAGTACACCAATTCTCTCATAAGCTGTTCTTAACCTAACTCACTGTTTTTTTTTAATTTTGATTAAATATTTTTCTCATTTCTACAACAACAGTTTGTCCTTTATTCTTCAAATCTGCCTAAGTTTATTCTTGCTCATTACTCATAATTCAATCCCGTTTATTATTTCTTTTATTTAACCTGTTTATGTTGGATTTTGTGTCTTATAATTGCTATATCATGAGACTTATAGGTCTAATTCTTCTGCCAACTGTTTCTGCTCACTCCTACACATAATAACTTGATTTTTATGTGTGGTGTTTTTTTTTTTTTTTTGGACTGTGAGCTCATAGTCCTTGGAATTTTATATTTAAGATTCTTTGAGGTTTAGTTTAAAGGTGGGTTGTTCCAGACAAAATATGTGTTTGCTTCTGCCAAGCATGAGCACATCCAATAAAAAGCACTTGAGATTAACTTTTTTGGCTTCAAGATTTTCAGGCTACCCAGGTATCAGGAATTCATCATGGAGGGTTGGTTGAACTAGCTACCAAATATTTGGGGAAATTATTGTTCTATCTCATGGATTGCCAACGTTAAGTGAACTAGATTAATTCTAATTTACCCTTACTTTAAAGGATTGCTTTATAGTTAAGCTGTAATTAGGGCTGGGGTCACAAGAGTATAATAGTTTCCTATGGCTACTCTGGAAACTCTGGTGGCATAGTGGTTAAGTGCTATGGCTGCTAACCAAAGGATTGGTAGTTCGAATCTGCCAGGCGCTCCTTGGAAACTCCATGGGGCAGTTCTACCCTGTCCTATAGGGTCGCTATGAGTCGGAATTGACTCGACGGCACTGGGTATGGCCACTCTAACAAATTACCACAAATATACTGGCTTAAAACAATGCAAATTTATTATCTCACAGTTCTAAAATCTGAAATGGGTCTCACTGGGCTAGAATCAAGGTGTCGGCAGGGTTGTGTTCCTTTCTGGAGGCTCTAGGGAGAATTTGTTTTCTTGCCCTTTCCAGCTGTCCACATTCTTGGCTCATGACCCTCTCTCTTCATCTTAGGGGACAGTAATGTTGGGTTTATCCATCCAGGTAATCCAAGATAATCCCCCTATTTTAATGTCAGTTAATCAGCAAACATAATTCCATCTGCAATCTTAATTCTCCCGTTTCATGTACTGTAACATACTTACAGGTTTTATGGATAAGGACATGGGCATTTTTGGGGTGGTCATTTTTCTGCCTACTGCAGAGGGTCTCTTATGAGAGTTCTGAGTTTTGATCTTGAGTAGCCACTTGAATTTCTCTCTTGTTCTGTAATCTCTGAGAATCTTAAAGAGTGAAGCTCAGTTTCACCAGATTTTTTAAATGCCTTCAAGGGTAAAACTGGCTTCAGTGCTCTACTTCTCATGGTAGGTTTCCTATTTTCCTTTATCTTTGTGTGGCTTCTGCATATTTCCTACATTCTTGGCAGCTCATTGATGCATTTAAAAATATTTTTATGTGTTTTTTATAATTTTAGGTGTGTTGGAGAAAAAATGTCAGGATAACTTGTCTACTACACTACCATAAATGGAATAGACAGCAGTATATTTTAAAAGGCTCTGGCCTGTTAATTTCAATTAAAAAGTAAATGAAATGTAATAACCAAGTGCATCTTTGCTACAGTAATTACATATCATCACAGTAAGCTTTTTATTTTGTTTAATCTAAAAAATATTTTTCTCTTTTGAGTTTTAATTAACATGGGTTAATAAAGGGTAATTGTGTCTTCCAGGTATTTCCTGGTTACTCAGGATAGTTTCACACCCATTCACTGACATATTTCTTGACATGCTGGTAGGGCTCCAGTTTTTTCTTCAGATGTCACTAATTCACACTTTTCCAATAGCACATATCCCTTTGCATTTATCATTCTTCCATAAATACAGTCATAACCTGGAGAAAGAAGCATTTATAAATGTTTTCAGTGGGCTCAAAACACACTGAAAAATAAAAACAAAAAAAGTAAACAAAACAGCAAAAAATCTTACTTGGTCTCTATTTTAAAATAATAAAATTGGGCTAAAGAGACATAATGGGGGAACAAACTAGAGGCTAACTCACTTTCTCTCAGTGTCTAGAATGGGAAAAGTATCAACTACCTTTTATTAAAATGTATTTAAAGACATATTGGAGATGTGCTTTGACATTGAGGGCACATCAAAATATATGTCAACATCAGGCATTTCATGATCAAAGTTCTGTTTTCAGAGTGTTAAGGTATAATATTTTTAAGCATCCTTTTTTCTTCCTTTCATGCTGGAATTTGCCTTTACTTCACAGATCACAAAAATTGCCCACTTACTAAGCATATATATTAAAGGAAATTCCTAATCAGAATATCTTCTGTGATAGTAGGTCAAAATAAAAGTTGCCAAATTGTGACATTAGAACTCTTTAGCTGAATCAAAAATCCAAATGCTACATTGAGCACTCTGAACATTACTTTGATTTACAAAATTCTCCAGGGAGCTTTGGGTCCATAAATCAAAAGACATTACATGAAGATTTTCAACTATGACAAATATAACTTTGTCCCAATCCTTTAAACATTATTTAAAGTACAATGGCACTGATTGCTCTACATTCAGCAGTCTTAAAGGTCAAAAAATATTTTAAATTCTCATTAGAAATATAAGTAAAGTAAATGTGAAAAATTAATGCAGAACACCAAATACATTCACAACTCATTTTCAAATTTATTTGGAATACATGAATGGTTAAAACATCTTCTCTATAAACTGCAGAGAAAGGCATGTATCACTCACACACAAATATTTATAGAAAGTTAGTTTCTTAAAAATAATTGCAGGAGAAAAGATATGTAATAAACTTGGGTCAAATTTTGGTATATTGTCATATTTAAATTTTTTCTGACAATCTGTTTAATGCTTGTCAAATTTCAGACATTCTCTAAGATTAAATTTGTTTTAAAAGAGTAGATCTTTTGACTTTTGAGTTGATTAATCTAATCAATGTAAAGAAAATCAAGTTTTCTCACAACCACACTTACTTATTTTCTGTTTTATTTTTTCATTTAATTAATAAAGTCAGTTAAAATAATCCAAAGCCATTTGGTCAAGTAAATCTACCTATAATTTTGATTCACTTTCTCTGACTGTAAAATAGAATACTAATGACTGAGTTCTACGAAAATTTAAGTAAAGCTTTTTATAAGTGCTTGATATATACACATATACATATATACATGTAATCCAACAATAATCACTATCTTAAATTAGGAAAATAATAAATTATTAAAAATGCATTGTATTAAGTGATAAAAGCCCAGACTTTGGAGTTAAATTGACCTTGGTGTGAATTCTCATCCTTACATTCTTAGATGTGTAATCTTGGACAAGTTACGGAACCTCTTAGCATCAGTTCATCCATCTTACGCTGGGTTCTCTAGAGAAGCAAAACTTAAAGCATATAAATACATATATATCTAGAGATATTTATATCAAAGAAATGTCTCACACAGTTGTAGAGGCTGGAACTTCCCAAGTCCGTGGGTCAGAATGGAGGCTTCTCCTGATGCCCATAGACAGAGGGGCAGGTGAATCCAAGATCAGTAGGTCAGAGAGGAGAGGTCTTGCTCAAATTCTGTGAAGAAGAACAAATCCCAAAGATCAGCAGACAAGCTAGCTGAAGTTCCAAGAACTGGAGGTCAAATGAACAGGAGCCAGCTGCAGGATCCAGAGTGAGCAAACCCCACAAGCCTTGCCAGAATATTCACTTGTATTCAATGCAGGGCACATGCTCAAGGAAACTCCCTTTCAACTGATTGGCTGCTCACAGCAGATCCCATCATGGAAGTGATCACATTGTATCAAATCTCATCATGGAAGTGATGACACCATCATACGGCTATCAAACCACTGAGTATCATGGCCCAGCTAAGTTGACACGCAACCTTAATCATCACACCCCACTTATAATATAGGAGCAGCAATAACCACTTTGCAAGGTGTTCATTAGGATAGGCATCATGAGGCTGACATTGAGAAAGCAAATGAAAGTTATCATTTGGCCATAACAAGGTAACCATGGATGAGATTAAAAAACACTTTACAAAGTAGTACATTACACAGATATACCACATTTGGTCTCAAATTTATTATTTGTCTATGGGACTAAATCTATGGTGATGACAATGTTTTCCCTTCAAAAAGAAGTTGATATATCCATGATCAATAACCCTGTAAGATAGTCGATCTTGGCAATATAAGGAGAGGCAGAAGTGTGAGGGAAGGAAGAGATCTGTGGCATCAAAAGCCCAGTGTAAAAATCTGGGTTATGGGAAGGGCTGAAGTATTTCTAATGGGTACCTGGACACTTCCTTCCAGTACAGACTGGCAAGGACAAGTCATTAAGAGATCCAAAGACATGGACCTCTGCAGTAGTTGAAAGATGCAGTGTCTCTGTGTACTTGGAGCCAAGAAGTATCACCCAACGAGGTGTGCTGTGTGTAGGGGCAGGATGGGGAAAGTTCAGGTAGGACTGGTATAACACTAAACATAAGTACTCAGGTGGCACATAGATGCCCACTTTCTGATATAGTCTTGACAGGATTATGGGTTTTTATTTTATTCTCAAAAAGCAAACAAAAAAACCACCGAATTCTTTTTCTCTTAATGAATGACAAGAGAAAAGAGAAAAAAAGAGACTCAATTTTTGAGACAATTCTTAGATATATCAGAAGAATGCCTGAATATTTAGCTAATGGGGATCTAAATTTTTAAATACTTTTAAAAGTTTAGGAAATTTAGGGACACATGAATAGGAACTGGTGGAACTTAAATTTAACTCCACATCTATCTGTCTCTAAAAGCTTTACTCTTAGTCATTACATACACTTGTAAGTTGAAATAAAGCACCATTTCCTACAAAACCCAATTACAATGACCAAATTAACAGGGGTCCAAAACTTTTCTGGGATTTTCCTCGAACAATAGTCCATGAATAACTCCCTCTCCTAGGTAACCTGCTGACTCTGCCAGAATTTCCAACGCTCAGGTATAGACTCTTCAACACTTGATTGCTACTACATTTCTTTGAGTTTTGCTATTTTACTGTTGGTGTCACAACAGGAGGTCACTGACTGCCAGTCCAGACCATCAGTCATAATCTGGCTGAGGTTGGGTGCTGAACCTGACAGGCTGACAACTGGATTGCTACTACCCCACCCCTGGAGGAAGGTCTCTACTGATTTGTCCAGCCCATTCCATCAGTTCTACCTTGGTCAAGCTTGCCTCATCACAAGACTGCCTGGGCCCCAGGTTGTTTTCTTCAGGAAGCCCACCAGAAAAAACCTGTGCTGTCGAGTCGGTTCTGACTCCTCAGGAAGCCTAGAGCATCAAAATGCCCAGACTAGGAACCACACTGTATGATACTGAAGAGGAAATGTTTTGTTGCTCCTGTTAGTTGCTTGCTATCTAGTCACCTCATACTCATGGTGACCCCATGTAGAAGCAGACGGAAACACTGCTTAGTCTTTATGCCACCTTTACAGTTGTTGTTACAGCCACTGTGTGGTTTTAGTGCCTTCTAACCAGGGGCTTATCATCCAGCACTACCAGACAGTATTCTGTTATGATCTAAGGGATTTGTCGTGGTTAATTTTGGGGAATAGATTGCCAGTACTATCTTCCAAGTCTGTATCAGTCTGGAAGCTCCACTGAAACCTGTCTACCATGGGTTATTCTGCTGGTATTTGACATACTGATGGCATAGTTTCTAGCATCACAGCAACACACAAGCCACCACAGTAAGACAAACTGACAGACAGGTGGTGGAAGAATGTGATTGGGTAGCCTATTTCCCTGAGTCTTTGGAACCAGTTCAAACTCCATCTTTTTAGATGTTTATGTTCTATTTTGCAATTTGAACAACAATGGTTATATATAAAATACATTTTGGAGTGCATAATTAGGTAGGGATCCTAGCTATATTATTTTAGGCTAGCCAATTGTCCCAGCATCGTTTATTGAATAATTTCTCATTTTCCCACTAATGTGAAATTGCAGGTTCGTCACATACAAAATTATTTTACCTTAAATTAATCATTAAAATCTGTTTATGTATGAGACAAAACATAATAGTCTCAGTTTAGATTAAATGCCACTGTTCGAATTATTTTACAAATGATCTGAGAAAAATATTAATTCCAGATGGGATCATCCCAAGCCACTTCAGCATATTACCAGGCTAAGGCCTCCATCATTGGTATATGATCTAGAAATACACAATGTTAAAACATAATGAGCAAGGTAATTAGAACACAGGTTTAAAGTTTGCTGCTGAAGTTTTTTTTTTTTTTAATATGTCTCATTAATTTCTTATTCAGAAATCTAATGTGTACTTCTCTACCTTCACCACTACTAATAAAAACCCAATGCTACAGTTTGAGTTTGAGGTTTGATTGAATGTAATTGAGTTTCTCTGCCTTTGCATAATCACCACAGGAGAGGGTACTGACAGCTTTATCACTCTCAATTCTCTTCTAAATTATGCACATGCTATTGGTTCTTTTAAATAGTCCTGTGCATCATTCCTTATAAATTGCTTAGAAACCCAAGACTGATGAACCATCAGGATGAGTGAATATGCTGGGAATAGAGTTTGTTAACCATTATGCTCAGCTCCTTCTCAATTAGCCTAAGATAGAGCCTAGCCCACTTACCTGTGCTGCCTTGGATAAGTTCCTTAATTGCGCTATGCTTCATTTTCCTTATCTGTAATATGGGAATGATAATAATAGTATCCACCTCATATGATTGTTATGAGGATTGAATGTGTTAATATTTATACAACCTTTAGAAGAGAGCCTTGCATACACTAAGTACTATATTACTCTTTGTTATATAATTGAATTAATCTTTAATATCCTGTCTTCGATTTTCTTCACATATGTTTTTTCCCCACCCTATCGCCATGCTCCTCCGTATCTTCAAAATTCACACTTGATACTCACAAAAGAATTTAATGTTTCATCAAATTAAAGTTTAATGATCCAGCAAAGCTATATATGTTGCTCCTACAACCATGAATTTGGATTTAAAGAAGAAATGGAGAAATTATTTTCCAATGCATAATTAAATGTTTAGAGGAAGTGGCAGAGGAGCTAGGTAGGCAGAAGAAACTTTCTAACATTTCTTAAAATATATCATAAAACAGCTGCCAACTACAAGGCAGGAAGATCAATTTCTACCACTTAATACATATATAAAGAGCCCTGAGAGTGTAACATTCAAATGCTTGGCTGCTAACCAAAAGATTAATGGTTCGAAACCACCCAGTGGCTCTGCAGGAGGAAGACCTGGTGATCTGCTTCCATAAAGATTACAGCCTAGAGATCCCCATGAGACAGTTCTATTCTGCCACATGGGGTCACTGTAAGTCAAAATGGACTGACAGCACCTAACAACAATGACAACGATACATGTATAACTCAATAGTGTTTATATTAAGATCAAAATGTACAACTCCCTGGGAAACTGTTTTCAACACAGTGTCTCAGGAGCCAGGAAACTGTATACACAGCCTCAAACTCAGCCTTTTTTTTTTTTTTCAATAAGAACAGAAATTTATTTTCTCACAGTTTTGGAGGCTAGTAATCCAAATCAAGGTATCAGCAGGGCCATGCTCTCTCCAAGGCTCCCTCAAACTCAGTCTTGTGGAAGCAGTCCTCTGTCAGCTGAGCCAGTCTGACTTTGGCCAGAAAGACAGGCTTACATTACCAAGACCAAAAACAAACCAACTGCTGTCAAGTCAATTCCAACTCATGGAGACCTCATGTGTTTCTGAGTAGAACTGCGCTCTGTAAGATTTTCAATGGCTGTGATCTTTTGGAAGTAAATTACAGATGAACCATCAACCTTTCAGCTGGTAGTAGATCTCTTAACCATTGCACCACCCAAGGACTTGATAGACCACTGCTATTCCCAACACACATTGAGAAAATGGAACCACACCATGACCTGCTTGCTCACCTAAACTAGAATTTCTCAAAAACTCTACACCAGCCGACAGCAACTGACCTGAGACAGCAATGACTTACTCCTTTCCCCAAACTCTGAGACTATTCCCTGCATTCTTTCAAGAACCAGGGAATTGTCATATATTATTTCATATATTATTTGTCACAGATTATTCTTGGTCACCCCTGCTGTTATCTAACTCCTTCTGGATTCTTCTGCATTTTTTCTCACCTGGGTAAAATTCTCAAGAAGTGGGAATCTGAGGAATTCTCCTTTTCAGGCCTGTGTAAGAGCTTGGATTTGTGGAACTGCAAGAGAGGAAGTCTTCAAAATAGCTGAGATTGACTTCACTTTAGGGTTGATGACTGCATTTTCAAGCTTTTTCTAAAGAAATGGAGTATACATGACTGCATACTGAATGTCAGGAACACAAAAGTTTTTTCTTCCACTCTTGCTTGTGTCTCACTTCGCATTGAATCTTCAAGGCTTCATTCATGGGTTATTAGTTTTTTGTTTTGTTTTAGTATTTTTAACTTCTTTCTCTCAACTATTTCTATGCTATCAGCATTTAAATTTGCTCATCTCTTAATTTTAAAACAAATAAACTCTCCCTTGAAACAACGTTTCACTTCAAATATTTGCCCTATCTCTTTAGATTCCATGGCTAAATTTATTCAAACAATTATTTTCCTCATTGTCTCCATTTTTTTTTAATTTAATTCACCGAACTGTGGCTTCTTTTCCCACCACTTCACTCACACTGCTCTTGCAAAGAACTTAGTCTTGTCACTAATTGAAGGAATCCATTCCAGGCCTCCAACATGTATCTGTCAGTTTGTCTTGCTGTGGTGACTTGCCTGTTGCTGTGATGCTAGAAGATATGCCACTGATATTTCAAATACTAGCAAGATCACCCATGGTGGGCAGGTTTCAGCTGAGCTTCTAGAGTAAAACAGACTAGGAAGAAGGGCCTGGCAGTCTACCTCTGAGAAAAATTAGCCATTGAAAACCTTATGAATAGCAGCTGAGTATTGTCTGATATAGAGCTGGAAGATGAGTCCCTCAGGGCACTCTAAATAGGAATAGGGAAGAGCTCTCTCCTCAAAGTAGAGTCGACCTTAAGGATGTAGATGTTGTCAAGCTTTCAGGACCTTCATCTCCTGAGATGGCATGATTTAAAATGAGAAGAAACAGCTGCAAATATTAATTAATAATAGGAACATGAAATGTATGAGGTATGAAGCTATGAAAATTGGAAATCATCAGAAATGAAATGGGACACGTAAACATTGATATTCTAGCTGTTAGTGAACTGAAATGGACTGGTATTGGTCATTTTGAATCGGACAATCATATGGTCAGCTGTGCTGGGAAGGACATATTGAAGAGGAATGGCTTTCCATTCATTGGCAAAAATGACATTACAAGATCTATCCTGAAGTACAATGTTGTCAGTGATAGGATAATATCGATACACCTACAAGGATGATCAGCTAATACCAAAATTATGCAAATTTGCAAACCAACAACTAAGGTCAAAGATGAAGAAACTGATGATTTTTCCAACTTCTGCAGTCTGAAATTGACCAAATGTACAGCCAAGATGCATTGATAATTACTGGTGATTGGAATGCAAAAGTTGGAAACAAAGAAGAGGGACCAGTGGTTGGAAAATATGGCAAACGTCAGAAGAGACTCTTGAACATGGAATAGCTAAAGTGAAAGGAAGAAACGATGGAGTAAGAGAGCTGAACAAAAGATTTCAAAGGGCAGCTAGAAAAGGCAAAGTATTGTAATGAAATGTGCAAAGACCTGGAGATAGACAACCAAAAGCAAGACCATGTTTTGCATTTCTCAGGCTGGAAGAACTGAAGAAAAATTCAAGCCTCAAGTTGCAATATTGAAGGATGCTATGGGGAAAATACTAAATGACTTAGGAAGCATCGAAAGAAGATGGAAGGAATAGACAGAGTCATTACACCAAAAAGTGTTGGTTGACGTTCAACCATTTGGGGAGGTAGTATATGAGCAAGAATCGATGGTACTGAAGGAAGAAGTTCAAGCTGCACTGAAGGCATTGGCAAAAACTAGGCTCCAGGAATTGATGGAATACCAATTGAGATGTTTCATCAAAGGGATGCAGCACTGGAGGTACTCACTCATCTATGCCAAGAAATTTGGAAGACAACTATCTGGCCAACAGACTGGAAGAGATCCATATTTCTGTCCATTCTAATGAAAGGTGATCCAACAGAATGCAGAAATTATCAAACAATAGATATTCTCCTTTTTTTCTACTTTTTTTTTTAGCTTTTCCTGTCTGCTTTATGTGCTTCTCTTCCTTATACCATTCCTTTATAATACTTTACTTTGTCTTCTTGAGCCACTCTTTGAAATCTTCTGTTCAGCATTTTTACTTCATTATTTTTTCCAGTTACCTTAGCTACTTTATGTTCAAGTGCAATTTTCTGAGTCTCTTTTGATATCCATTTTGGTCTTTTCTTTCTTTCTAATGACCTTTCGCTTTCGCTTTATATGATGTCCTTGATGTTATTCTACGATTTGTCTGGTATTCTGTCATTAGTGTTCGATGCATCAAATCTACTCTTGAAATGGCCTCTAAATTCAAGTGGGATGTACTCAAGTCATACTTTGGCTTTCATGGGCTTGTTTTCATTTTCTTCAGCTTCAAATTGAACTTGCATATGAGCAATTGATGGTTTGTTCTACACTCATTCCCTGCCTTGTTCTGACTGATGATATTGAGCTTTTCCATCATGTCTTTCCACAAATGTAGTCAATTTGATTCCAGTGTATTCCATCCGTCAAGGTTCACATGCATAGTTGCCATTTATATTGCTGGATCAAGGTTCAACAAACAAGTTGTTGATCTTGAAAAATTCTTTTATGCAATCTCTGGCTTTATTTCTATCACCAAGGCCATATTTCCCAACTACCGTTCCTTGTTTGTTTCCAAGTTTCACATTCCAATCACCAGAATTTTCAATGCATCTCGAATGCAATTTCAGACTGGAAAAATTGGTAAAACTCTTCAGTTTCTTCATCTTTAGCATTAGTAGTTGGCGTGTAAATTTGAATATTAGTTGTACTAACTGGTCTTCCTTGCAGGTGTACAGATATTGTACTATCATTGACAGCACTGTACTCAGGATAGATCTTGAAATGTTCTTTTTTTATGATGAATGCAATATCATTCCTCTTCAATTTGTCACTATCCACCTAGTAGACCACATGATTGTCTAATTCAGAATGGCCAATACCAGTCCATTTTAGCTCATTAATGCCTAGGATGTTGATCCTTAAGTGTTCCATCTCATTTTGACAACTTACAATTTTCCTAGATTTATATTTTGTAATTCTATGTTCTGATTTTTAACAATGTTTGCAGCTATTCCTTTTCATTTTGAATCATGTCACATCAGCAAATGAAGGTTTACTCCATCCATGTCATTAAGGTCTATTCTACTTTGATGAGGTAGCTCTTCCTCAGTCATATTTTGTGTGCTTTCCAATCTGAGGGGGGTCATCTTCAGGCATTATATCAGATAATGTTCCACTACTATATACAAGGTTTTCAGTGGCCAGTTTTTTCAGAAGTAGACCACCAGGTCCTTCTTCCCAGTTTGTCTTAGTCTGGAAGCTCTGCTGAAACCTGTCCACTGACTCTGCTGTTATTTGAAATACCGGTGGCTAGCTTCCAGCATCACAGTCACACACAAGCCACCACAGTATGACAAACTGACAGAAGAGTGGTAGAAGTAATACATTAAGAGTTTACAAAGAGAATTAAATGCCCTATATATAAATCTTCATTTAATATCTCTACCTGGATGATAACTTTAGCATCAGCAAGTCCCTAATTTGACTCATAATCATTGCATATATATATTTTCTGCTGAGAGCTTAAAACTGGCTCAATGATTTACAGAGTGTTAGATAGTTAATAGTTTCATTGTAATGGGCAAAAGGAGTAGAAAATACCAAGTTCTCAGAAAGATTCCTCCCTCTATGGCTTTAAAAAAAGCTATCTTGATATTTATTTGGTCTTTAGATTCAGATTCTCTTGGGATTTTTTTTTTTTTTCCTTTGTACTTTCCTGTGGTGGACTTGTTTTCCATTTATCTAGAAAGTTGGTCTAATTACCTTCATTTACTAGGGTAACTTTGCTAGGTTAAAGGGATAAATGATCCTTCCTTTCTTAATAGATTTTCTTTGGGTTCATCTTTTCTTGATTATACTGACATGAGGGGTAATATATAAAAATATAGAAATAATATACAAAGATCCAGGCCTAAGAGAAAGGGACCAAAGAGGCTACTCAACTTGCTTGTATGCAGAGATACAAAGAAATATTTGTTGGTCCCATTTGAGCTTGCTCAACGTAGTTCACCAAGAGATCATTTCGGGGTTGGGGTGCAAACGTTAATTCTCTCATTCTGCCTTGTCGTCTATATACAGATTATTCTCAAGGCCACGTAATGGCAGCCACAGTCATAGTAGTGGCTGTTTGAAGATGCCATAATTGAGTTCTTGGTTGAGTCTAATTTCATCTCTTCATGACTTACAGGACACACAGATCTTCATGATTTTACTATTATTCCTCTAAAATATCATCATGTTTCTAATATCCTTCTAGTTTGTTTAAGAGCCATGATGAAATGCCTATTATACAATGAAACCTTTACCTCTATCATTCCTTTTACCTGCAAGACCCTCCAATCTCTCTGCTTAACATCTAGCCAACTACTACTCACCATTTAACATTCCCTTCATAAATCTCTTACAGGATGACTTCCAAGGCCCTTCCCTACCCCCATTCCATGTGAGGTGTTCTTTTTATATACCACAACTGCACCCCGTTCAATACCTACATCTTCCTACATATTATATTATAGGCAGTGGTGTGCTTGTAGATGTTTAACAAATGGCTTTCTTGGGGGGTGGGGAAGGGAATCCCTAATGTGTGTCATTTGCCAATTTCCTTGTAGTAAGTATTCTCGCCATGGCCAATTTTAAACTACAGTTATGATAGTGGAGTAGGAAGAGAAAAGCAAAATCTATTCTTGCAAACCAATGCAAGCTGGTTCCAGCACGCCATTGAAGTATCTGTTTACTTCATTCTTTCATTAAATAAGTAAGTATCTGTTGAGCACTCACTATGTGTAATACATTGTTCTAGATGCTGGGAAGGTAGCAATAATTCCAAGTTTCTCCCAGGAAGAGGAAGAAACATGGCAACAAACAAAAGATATAAAATATAAAGTTAGAATGAATAAATACCGTCACCAAAAATAAGTCAGGGTAATGGCACAAAGTAATATGAAGGAGGCAGTGCAATTTTGGTAAGAATGGTCAAGAAGACCTTGGTAGAGAGGTGATTTATGAGCAACAACCCGAATGAAGTGGGAGCGTGAGCCATGTAGTACTGCCACAAATGCCCTGACAAAGGTAAAAATACCAGATGAAAAAGACTTTGGGACAGGAGAATGTTTGACACATTTAAGGGATAGCAAAGAGGCCAGTGTAGCTAGAGCTGAGTGTTAAAAAAGATGAGGCCGATTTGGATTTTATTACAAGTAAAATGGAAAACCATCAAAGAATTTGAGGAAGGGAAAATATGACCTGATATGTTTTAAAGGTAACACTCTGGCTGCTTTGTAGAGGAGAGAGTGCAGAAGGTCATGGAAGGAAGCAGGCGAGAACAGTTAGAAGGCCCTTGCAGAGGTCTAGTTAAAGGAGGAAGTGATCAAGTGTGCAAACGTCACTGCTGGAAGGTCCAGTTAGATGAGAACTGAGAATTTACTACCAGATAGAGCAATGTGGAGGTTGCTGTTGAAAATAAAAAGACTAATTTCAACAGAGAAGTGAAGGCAAAAGTCTGATTGGAGTGGAGTCAATAAAAATCGGGAGTAGAGATTGTGGGGAAAGCTAACCTTTTAAGGAGCTATGCTATGGAAGAGAGAAAGAAATGGTGGGTTAGCTGTAGGGAGTTGTAGGGTAAAGAGCATATTTTCCCCCAAGGGGAGATTGCAGTATGCTAGTAAGAATAATCCAATAAAGAGGAAAGTAGGGAATTGCAGGGGGAGAGGGAAAATTGCAAGGCCAAAGTAATGGAGGGAATGCATGGGACCCAGGGCACAAGTGGAGGGTTTAACTTCAACCACAAGTAAGGACAATTCCATCATGGCAATAGTAGAGAAGCAGGATGTATGTGGCTGGGGCCAATAAGTTGGTAGGTTTGGTAGTATGGGAATATGGAAGTTCTCTTTGAATTCCTTCTATTTTCTCAGGGAAGTAAGAAGGCAAGCCATCAGCTGAACGTGAAAAAAGGGAAGAGATTGAAGATTTGAGGAGAAAGAAAAAGGTGTGAATTACTCTCAGTGGTGCTCTGAAACTGGCTCTGATGAGCTCAAGAGAGTCGAATGTGTACATTTTTTTCCCAACTCCGCATTCAATAAATCACATTGTTAGCTTGAAATCATCCTTGGTGGAAATATTTATACCAGAGAAATTAGCAAAATATTACAAACCAGGATTTTCTTTCCCCTTGGAGAGCTAGCTGTCAAACATTCATAAACATATCACTGGAATTAGTCACATAGGCCAGTAGCAGAATGAAGTCCTAAGGGAAAGATAGTAAAACAGGGTTACTAGGTATCACTAAGTACTTATTTGAGGTTCATGGTCATGGATTTAAAGTGAGAATAGTCAGCACAGAGATGTGTGTGTGTATCTTTCTCCGGTCATTCCTAACTGCTTGGGCGAAGGTCTGGAACAAAGACTACCCAGATCTGGGGTTTTATCAGCTGAGTACAAAAAAGGGAGGGAGGGGCTAGGAAATTGAGGGAGTGATTATAATGATGGGCCATGGAATATACACTGGGTAGGGTAGGAAAAAAGACATGAAAGGAATGATGGATCATGGAGAGACAACAGGTTCAATAGATTAGAAGTTCTAGTGGGGTCAGGGAACTGTTGGAAGGAGATCCAGCAACAGTGAAGTGCCAGAATCTCAAGTTCAGGGATTCCATCTTTTTTCTATCTATCCTGAAAAATTAGCATGGTGCATCACACATACAAAAGTTTCAATATATTTTTTTATGTGAGTAAATAAATCTCATGAAGAACTAGAAGTCACAGTCTGTGATGTAAATTGTATAAATTTTATCTATGGTAGACATGCTGAAGCTTTGCCCAGAGCCTCCTCAAGGAAGGACTTGTTGCCCCTGCCACCGAAAGTATTGCCTGCTGTCAACTTTCAGCTGACAGCCCCTTCAGGAATACCCTCAGCAGCAGAGTCCCCTCAGCCGAGGTCATACCTCTTCCAGAGCAGCCCGCATCCAATTAGTATTTGACACAGATACATAAAAGTCTCATCCATTTCGCCCCAGGATAGCACAGCTGTGAAAGGCCCTTTTAGTTCCAGAAGTCCCCATGGCGTCAGCTGAGAATGTCAGGACTGCATCACAGCTCAACACCTCCCTCTGTCAAACTCTGCTCCCTCCCTCTCCTTCCACAGGATGTATTCCAAGAACACTACCTAATATACACCTTGCACAATAAACTCTGTTTCTGAGTCTGCTTCCTCCTGGAGTATCTAACCTGCGACATTACCCCTTGCAGCATAATTGAGAAATGTATTTTCCTTAAATAAGGGCATGATATTTTTAAACCCAAAATCAGACCGGTGCTTAATCCCTATACTTTTAGTTTACATGTACTAAAATCCTCAGTGATCAATAGATGACTGAGGGATCATGTTCATTCATTTCCTACTAAAAAGTGAAAGAATGGGAAGTAAAGAAGCAGGGTTAGAAACTGAATGGAAGCATTTTTCTTCCAAATACTTTAGTTCATCTAACTGTTTCAGTTAATCTTCATGACTTTTTCCTCTTCTAATAATGACATTGAATAAGCAGTGAAATTCACATTATGCAGGCATGAGCCTAGTCCATGCAATATTCTTTTTTATTATTATCCACTTAAGAAATCTATTCACTGTTTCTAAACTTCCTAGCCAGAGGGTAATATAATCCTGTTGATGTTTCTCCCCCAACCCCCACAGCACAAAGACTACTAAACCTTCAACGAATGTCTTAAGCACAGATATTTATGAACTAAAACTTATCAGGAATTAAAAGAAGCCTCTGGTTAATAAGACAGTTAGACCACAAGTTTATTTTTCCTATGGCCTACAAAGAAAGTAATCTCATTAACTGCTCAAATATCAAATGCAGAAGACAGGTTTAATGGAATTGTTTTTATGTAATATTTGACTGTGATTATAAGTGCTACCTGACATTAATCCTGTGGCATGAATAATAAGATTAAGTGAGAAATTTTACCTTTGACATGGTACAACAATTCCAAAGTGCAGAAATAAAATTAATCCATTTTTATTAATCTATGCAAGTGGTTTTACACCACAAGGGAAATGTTCTATTAAAAAAAATATATCAGCTTGGAATAGAGAAAAAAAAAAAAAAAAAATGTGTTCCATGGAGGCAAAGTATTCCAGGACAAGAAAACAAACAGACAAATAGAGTAAAACCTGAGTTTAATAAGGACTGTACTTTTACAAAATGTCAGAGCTTGACTGTTAACAGCTGAATCAAGGATCTTTTAGGGGGTGAAAGGGTCTTAGAGATCAACCTGACCTGCACATTTAGGACGCTGAGCCCAGGGTAAAGAGCATGTTAGTGGTAGATTCAGTCACTACACTCTAGAACGACACTGTCCAATAGAAACATAAAGCACGTCACATGTATGATTTTAGATTTTCAAGTGTCCACAGTAAAAAACAAAACAAAAAGGTGATATTAGAATTTTAACTAACTCAATATATGAAATGTTACGAAATCAATATAAATATGATGTAAATATCTTCTAAAATCACACTAATTATGTAAATAAGCATGGATTACACTTCAAAATAAAGAAAACAAAAGTCCTCACAGCTGGACCGATAAATAACATCGTGATAAATGGAGAAAAGATTGAAATTATCAAGGATTTCATTTTATTTGGATCTACAATCAATACCCATGGAATCAGGAGTCAAAAATCGATTGATGCATTTTTGTTGTTGTTGTTAGGTGCCGTCGAGTTGGTTCCGACTCAGAGCAACCCTATGCACAACAGAACAAAACACTTCCTGGTCCTGCACCATCCTTACAATCATTGTTATGCTTGAGCCCATTGTTGCAGCCACTGCATCAATCCACCACGTTGAGGGTCTTCCTCTTTTCTGCTGACCCTGTACTTTGCCAAGCATGAAGTCCTTCTCCAGAGACTGATCCCTCCTGACAACACGTCCAAAGTATGTAAGACACAGTCATGCCATCCTTGCTACTAAGGAGCGTTCTGGTTGTACTTTTTCCAAGACAGATTTATTTGATCTTCTGGCAGTGCATGCTATATTCAATATTCCTCACCAATGCCACAATTCAAAGGCGTCAATTCTTCTTCAGTCTTCCTTATTCATTGTCCAGCTTTCACATGTATATGATGTGATTGAAAATACCATGGCTTCGGTCAGGCGCACCTTAGTCTTCAGGGTGACATCTTTGCTTTTCAACACTTTGAAGAGGTCCTTTGTGGCAGATTTACCCAATGCAATGCGTCTTTTGATTTCTTGACTGCTGCTTCCATGGCTGTTGATTGTGGATCTAAGTAAAATGAAATCCTTGACAACTTCAATCTTTTCTCTGTTTATCATGATGTTGCTCATTGGTCCAGTTGTGAGGATTTTTGTTTTATGTTGAGGTGCAACCCATACTGAAGGCTGTGATCTCCGATCTTCATTAGTAAGTGCTTCAAGTCCTTTTCACCTTCAGCAAGCAAGGTTGTGTCATCTGCATGATGCAGGTTAATGAGTCTTCCTCCATTCCTGCTGCAGTCTGAAATTGATCGAGCATGCAATCAAGATGCATTGATAATTACTGGTGATTTTAACGCAAAAGTTGGAAACAAAGAAGGATCAGTAGTTGGAAAATATGGCCTCGGTGATAGAAACAATGTTGGAGATCAAATGGTAGAATTTTGCAAGAGCAACGACTTCTTCATTGCAAATACCTTCTTTCACCAACATAAACAGCGACTATACATGTGGACCTCCCCAGATGAAACACACAGAAGTCAAATTGACTACATCTGTGGAAAGAGAAGATGGAAAAGCTCAATATCATCAGTCAGAACAAGGCCAGGGCCAACTGTGGAACAGATCATCAATTGCTCATGTGCAAGTTCAAGCCGAACCAAAGAAAATCAGAGCAAGTCCACTAGAGCCAAAATATGACCTTGAGTATATCCCACCTGAATTGAGAGACCATCTCAAGAATAGGTTTGACGCATCGAACACTAGTGACCGAAGACCAGATGAGTTGTGGAAGGACATCATACATGAAGAAAGCAAGAGGTCATTGAAAAGAAAGAAAAGACCAAGATGGATGTCAGAGGAGACTCTGAAACTTACTCTTGGATGTCGAGCAGCTAAAGCAAAAGGAAGAATTGATGAAGTAAAAGAACCGAACAGAAGATTTCAAAGGGTGGATTGAGAAGACAAAGTATTCTAATGACATGTGCAAAGAGCTGGAGATGGAAAACCAAAAGGGAAGAACACACTCAGCGTTTCTCAAGCTGAAAGAACTGAATTAAAAATTCAAGCCTCGAGTTGCAATAGTGAAGGAGTCTATGGCGAAAATATTAAACGACTCAGGAAGCATCAAAAGAAGGTGGAAGGAATACACAGAGTCATTATACCAAAAAAAATTAGTCGATATTCAACCACTTCAAGAGGTAGCATATAATCAGGAACCGATGGTACTGAAGAAGTTCAAGCTGCTGTGAAGGCATTGGCGAAAAACAAGGCTCCAGGAACTGATGGAATATCAATTGAGATGTCTCAACAAACAGATGCAGCACTGGAGGTTCTCACTCATCTATGCCAAGAAATATGGAAGACAGCTTCCTGGCCAACTGATTGGAAGAGATCCATATTTATGCCTATTCCCAAGTAAGGTGATCCAACAGAATGTGGAAATTATAGGATATCATTAATATCACAAGAGAGCAAAAATTTGCTGAAGATCATTCAAAAACGGCTGCAGCAATGTATCGACAGGGAACTGCCAGAAATTCAGGCCGGATTCAGAAGAGGATTTGGAATGAGGGCTATCACTGCTGATGTCAGATGGATCCTGGCTGAAAGCAGAGAATACCGGAAGGATGTTTACCTGTGTTTTATTGACTATGCAAAGGCATTCGACTGCATGGATCTTAACAAGTTATGGATAACTTTGCAAAGAATGGGAATTCCAGAACACTTAACTGTGGTCATGAGGAACCGTTACATAGATCGAGAGGCAGTTGTTTCAGACAGAACAAGGGGATACTGATGCATTGCACTGGGCAAATCTGCTTCAAAAGACCTCTTTAAAGGGTTCAAAAGAAAAGATGTCACTTTATGGACTAAAATGTGCCTGACCCAAGCCACAGTGTTTTCAATTGCCTCATATGTGTGCAAAAGCTGGGCAATCAATAAGAAAGACTGAAGAAGAATTGATGCCTTTGAATTATGGTGTTGGTGAAGAATATTGAATATACCATGGACTGCCAAAAGAACAAACCAATCTGTCTTGAAAGAAGTACAAGAAAAATGCTCCTTAGAAGCTAGGATGTTGAGACTTCGTCTCACATCCATTGGACACATTGTCAAGAGGGATCAGTCCCTGGAGAAGGACATCACACTTGTGAAAGTAGAGGGTCAGTGAAAAAGCAGAATACCCTCAGTAAGATGGATTGACACAGTGGTTGCAACAGTCAGCTTAAGCATAACAAGCATCGTGAGAATGGTGCAGTACAGGGCAATGTTTAGTTCTGTTGTACACAGGTAACTCACTATGAGTCAGAAGCAGCTCAACAGCACCTAAAAATATTAACAATTCTTTGAAATCTGGTGTTTTTTTCACACTTAAAGAATATCTCAGTTTGGATTAGCCATGTTTCAAAGTCTACATATGGCTAGTGGCCAACTTAATTGGACGGTGTAGTTTTAAATCTTGGATTGGCTTTTCAGTACTTCTTCAAATCAGCATAACCTCACAACCTATTGTGAAGGTATGCTTTCACACGAAAAAAAAAAAAATTTTCTTCCACCTGTCATTAGCCAGATCTTTTCTGCCACATTCTCAAGAAAAAAATTCTTCGATCTTGAAAGTGCTTCTTAACTGGGTTTAAAACTCACACCCCCCCCCCCCACACACATTGTTTTATAGATTTGAATTAGGTGATATTGCTTTGAACATATGATGTTCTTTCTTGTAAACATTTCCTATCTTTTGAAAATGCATGTAGGCTTTGTATTTTCCTAATTCCTTCATTTGGAGTTCAGCTGAAGAGTTCCACAGGGGTAAGAGGTATTTGCTTCATTTTATAAGCTAATTTCACGATTATTCATGAATTTTTCAAAGACCACTGTCAGAGACGAAGCATTTTAGTCAGAACAGCTTACATCAGTTTTCAATCATCTTTACTTTGCAAGTGAGATAGGAATAGTTTTCCAAAGAAGAAACTGTCCCGGAGTGAGGTGATACGGTAGAAGTTAGTAAGTTAAAAGCACATGGGTAGCAAAGCAAAAAGAGTTCTGGATATGCTTACTATTCCCTACATTTACACAGCACTCTGCACTTGAATAAACATGGTTGCCTATTAATCCTACAGGAAAATACAAGATAGAATGGATGGAGAATGTGGAGTTAAGGAAATCAGTAAGTGGTGGAAAGAAGAAATAAAGGTAATATCTGTGGTAACGGATAGGAAAAGACATCAAAGACCAATTCAAATGTTGTGATAGGAGATTGAATAAATGGGAAGAGTTTATGACACCATCACATTATGTTCCCCTAAATATCATCAGTGTCATCATCAGAAAATTGAAAAAGGCAAATTACTATGCCACAGACATTGTAGTAATAATTTTACATATATTATTTCATTTATTCTTTACAACAGGCATTATAATAATTGCTGTGTGCATGTTATTTACATATTCTTTTAAATAAATTTTAATAAAACACTAGATACTAACATTCATATTTCAAAGATGAGGAAACTTATTTGAAATGTTAGAAAAACATGTCCTAGTAACACGGAGGAGAAAGAATTCAGAGGCATGTCTTCTAAACAATAGAAGAAATAAAGAGAATTCTAAGAACATGATTTCACTTTTAAATTACTATATTAAAAAGTGATGCACAAATATAGGTTTGGTGAGATTAGAAGAGTCTAATGGTTAAGCAAGGAGTCCTGGTGGTGAAGTGGTTAAAGTGCTTGGCTGCTAACCAAAAGTTCAGCAGTTCGAACCCATCAGCTGCTCAACTGGGGAAATATGTCACAGTCTGCTTTGGTAAAGATTATTGTTGCTAGAAGTCTCCGAGTCAGTTCTGACTCAAAGCAACCCTACATACAACAGGACAAAATGCTGTCCAGTCCTGTGCCATCCTCACAATCATTTGATACGATTAAGTCCATCATTGCAACCACTGTGTCAATACATCTGATCAAGGGTCTTCCTGTTTTTTGCTGGCCCTCTACTTTACCAAGCATGTTGTCTTTCTCCAGGGATTGGTCCCTCCTGAGAACAAGTCCAAAGCACATGAGATGAAGTTTTGCCATCCTTGCTTCTAAGGAGGACCCTGGCTATACTTCTTCCAAGACAGATTTCTTCATTTTTCAGACAGTCCATGATATATTCAATATTCTTCACCAACACCATAATTCAAAGGCATCAATTCTTCGATTTTTATTATTCGTTGCCCAGCTTTGGCATGCCTATGAGGCAATTGAAACTATCATAGCTTGAATCAGGCACACCTTAGTCCTCAAAGTGATGTCTTTGCTTTTTCAACACTTTAAAGAGGTCTTTTGCAGCAGATTTGCCCAATGGAATACTTCCTATGATTTCCTAACCACTCTCCCACGGGCATTGATTGTGGACCCAAGTAAAATGAAATCCTTGACAATTTCAGTCTCCTCTGTTTATCATAATGTTGATCATTGGTCCAGCTGTGAGGATTTTTGTTTATGTTGAGGTGTAATCCATACTGAAGGCTGTGGTCCTTAATCTTCATCAAGTCCTCTTCACTTTCAGCAAGCAAGGTTGTGTCATCTGCATATCAAAAGTTGTTAATGAGTCTTCCTCCAATCCTGATGCCCTGTTCTTCTTCATATAGTCTAGCTTCTTGGATCATTTGCTTAGCATAAAGATTAAGTATGGTGAAAGAATAAAACCCTGACACACACCTTTTCTGGCTTTAAACCATGAGGTATTCCTTTGTTCTGTTAAAAAGACTGCCTGTTGTTCTATGTACAGGTTTCTCATGAGTGTAATTAAGTGTTCTGGAATTCCCGTTCTTCACAGTGTTATCCATAATTTGGCATGATGCACAGTCAAATGCATTTGCATAGTCGGTAAAATACAGGTAGGCATCTCTCTGGTATTCTCTGCTTTCAGCCAAGGTCCGTCTGACTTCAGCAACAATCTCCCTCATTCCACATCCTCTTCTGAATCAGGCTTGAACTTCTAGAAGTTCCCTGCAGATATACTACTTCAACTGCTTTTGAATGATCTTCAGCAAAATTTTACTTGTGTGTGATATTAATGATATTGTTCGATAATTTCCACATTCTGTTGGATCACCTTTCTTTGGAATGGACACTAATATGAAGCTCTTCCAGTCAGTTGGTCAGGAAGCTGTCTTCAAAATTTCTTGACATAGATAAATGAGTACCTTTAGAACAGCATCTGTGTGTTGAAACATCTCAGTTGGTGTTCTGTCAGTTCCTGGAGCCTTGTTTTTCTGCCACTCCCTTCAATGCGGCTTGGAAGTTTTCCTTCAGTAACATTGGTTCGTCATATGCTACATCCTGAAATGGCTGAGTATTGACCAATTCTTTTTGCTAAAGGCTCTGTATTCCTTCCCTCTTCTTTTTCTGGATATAAATTTAAAAAAAAAATTTTTTTTATTTATATCATTCAATATTTTCCCTGTAGAATCATTCAGTATTTTCCCTGCAGAATCCTTCAATATTGCAACTTGAGGCTTGAATTTTTTCTTCAGTTATTTCAGCTTGAGAAATGCTGAGCGGGTCCCTCCCTTTTGGTTTTCTAACTCCAGGTCATTGCACAATTCATGATAATACTTTGTCTCCTTGAGCTGCTCTTTAAAATCTTCTGTTCAGCTCTTTTACTTCATCATTTTTTCCTTTCACTTTAGTTACTGTGTGTTCAAGAGCAAGTTTCAGAGTCTTTTCTGACATCCATTTTGGTTTTTTCTTTCTCTCCTGTCTTTTCATTGACCTCTTATTTTCTTCTTGTATAATGTCCTTGATGTCATTCCACAACTTGTCTGATCTTTTGTCATTAGTGTTCATGCATCAAATGTATTCTTATGATAGTCTCTAAATTTAGGTGGGTTATACTCAAGGTCCTATTTTAGCTCAATGGACTTGTTTTAATTGTCTTCACCTTCAACTTGAGTTGCCATATGAGGAATTGGTGGTCTGTTCCACAATCAGCCCTTAGCCTTTTCTGGCTGATGATACTGAGCTTTTCCATAGTCTTTTTGCACAGGTGTGGTCAATTTGATTCTTGTGTATTCCATCTGGCAAGGTCCACGTTTATAGTGACCTTTTACGTTGCTGGATAAAGGTACTTACAAGGAAGAAGTCTTTGGTCTTGCAAAATTCTATTACTTGATCTCTGGTGTCATTACTGTCACAGAGGCTATATTTTCCAACTTCTGATCCTTCTTCTTTTTTCCAACTTTCTCATTCCAATCACCAGTCATTATCAGTGTATCTTGATTGCAAATTTGATCAACTTCAGACTGCAGAAGTTGGTAAAAATCTTGTATTTCTTCGTCTTTAGCTTTAGTGGTAGTGAGTAAATTTAAGTAATAGTTGCAGTATCTGGTGTTCCTTGTGTGCATATGGATATTATACCACTGACAGCATTGTACTTCAGGATAGGTCTTGAAGTGTTCTATTTCACAATGAATGCAATGCCATTACTCTTCAATTTGTCATTCCCAGAATAGTAGACTGTATGATTGCCTAATTCAAAAGGGCCAATAACAGTCCATTTCAGCTCACTGATGCCCAGGATATCAATCTTTATGCATTCCATTTCATTTTTGACAATTTCCAATTTTCCTGGTTTCATACTTCATACCTTCCATTTGAAGATATTGAATGAATGTTTGCAGCAGTTTCTTCTCATTTTGAATCATTACACCTCAGGTAATGAAGGTCCTGGAAGCTTGATTCCATCTTCATTATTAAGGTCACCTCTACTTTGAGGAGAAAACTCTTCCACAGTCGTATATCAAGTGCCTTCCAACCTGAGAGTCTCATCTTCTGGCACTATACCAGACAGTGTTCCACTGCTATTCATAATGTCTCCAGATGTGGACCTTCAGGTCCTTCTTCCTAGTCTGTCTTAGTCTGGAATCTGTGCTGAAACCTGCCTACCATGGTTGACCCTGATGGTACTTGAAACACCAGTGGCATAATTTCCAGCATCACAGCAAAATGCAAGCCATCACAGTAGGACAAAGTGAAAATCATGTGGGGCTTAAAGATTTACAGCCTTGGAAACCCTATGCAGCAGTCCTACTCTGTTCAATAGGGTTGCTATGAGTTGTAATTGTCTCCCCACAATGGATTTTTTTTTTAATGGTTTAGGAGAATAAGTATGAAATATGTCTATCTTACACACTTTTTCTGAGGGTTAAATGATATAACAGATGACCTATTAAATTAAAGCTGTATATAAAGAAAGGTGCCTTGAACATAGCAGGCGCTCAGTATATATGTGTTAAAATAAATGGAACTAAGGAACTATGTGTTCAAAAACCACTAAATATTCTCCTAATAAGTGTCAAAGCTTTAAAATAGCTCTCAAAAAATAAATCAATGCACTGAACATCAATCTGATGTACAGTGGTTTAATTGGTTATATCTACTTAATAGCATCATCATTTTCCAGTCTTTATTTCACTGTCTTTTCCAGAAATGTATCATGAAAGTTTTCAATGAAAAATGTTTGTCAGGTATTTTCTCAGAAACTTCATCACAGTTACCATAATTTTTTTTCTCAATTTTTTTTCTGGCTAACTCTATGGTAATATAAAAACTGAATAATATGTAGAAACTAAAAATCATGATTTGGAAAGCTAGCCCAATGCTATATTCAGGAGTGCACATTATAACAAAAAAAAAAAAAATCACATAATTAAGGAAAAACTATTTCCAATGAATATTCTTCCCATAATTCAACCTTCAACTTTTTCTTTGAATTGTCATTATATTTAAATAAACAACTCTCTGGGTGTGTCTTAAGAGGTTTGCTTTTTTTCCCATTGAGAGTGTGCTTCATAGCACATTCATTCTGAAACGCATTGAAACTCAATAAAAGTACATTTTAGAATGGCTTAGTGAGATTATAGGCAATTGAACTTTACAAGCTTCATTTTATTTTAATGCAAATTACTCTTTATTTTAAAATGCATGTTTTCACCTTATTAAACATATGATTCTTTTGAAAAAAATATGCTCATACCAAGTAAGACTAGGTATATAATGAAATGTGATTTCTACTATCTAACAGAAACATAAATACATTTGTACATGGACATTTGTGGATATAACTTAATAAACTATAGTGTGTTGAGCCTAGGAAGTCATTCTAGGCTTTCTGACTCTTTGCATTGATGGCTCTTTCTCAGCTTTCACATTTTAGCTTAGTGTTAAATGACCATCCTATCAGATTAGGCCTCCTCATTACACTCTACCACACATAATCATACTTATTTTATTGAGAATATTGATGTAGTCTCTAACTATACCGTCTCCTGCCACTAGAAGCCAGGCTCTCAGGCGATAGGGAACTTGCTAGGCCCTTTCACTGTTGAATTCTAAGAGTCCAGGACTCTGCCTGGCTCTGAGTATACATTTGCTGAACGAACAAATGGTGAGATAGAAATTGTCTTATAAGAAAAATATACCAAAAACATTAAATATTACTCAAACTTATTGTGTCTTTATTTTATGTAATTCATCTTGAAAGAATACTTTTAATGCATATTCACATTATTGTTAGCTATTAGACATTAATATTCTAATGTATCTATTTCCCAAATAAAAAATAGAGTCTATTCTGAAATTGTACACATTCATCTTATGGGATAAATTTTAGGTTTTTAAATACCTTTAAAATTTGTCTTAAAATCTTAAATTGTTCTATAGGAAAAAAATGATTATTTTCCTTGTTTCTTTTTTAACTATAAGTTTTTTTTAACTTTTTTTTTTAGTAGTTACAAATAAAGAATATAATTTTCCTATTGGTAAACAAATGGAAAAGTTCTTGTAAATATGCATAGTTTTCCAGAAAATCAAAAAAATACATACACAAGTATCCCCCACTTCTTGCAAGTTCATTTGTCCCCTCCTTCACTTTTTTTTTCACTTTTACAGATAACTTACTTTAGTCCCTATTTTTGTTAAGTGAAAGACACTCAAAGATTTTCTCTTTTATGAAAAAAGCCTAAAAGTGGTGTCATGGTTGAATTGTGTCCCCCCAAAATATGTGTATCCATTTGGCTAGGTCATGATTCCCAGTATTGTGTGATAGTCCACCATTTTGTCATCTGATGTGATTTTCCTGTGTGTCATAAAACCTATCTCTATAACGCTGATTAAATGGGATTAGTGACAGTTATGTTACTAAGGTAGGACTCAATGTACACGATTAGATTGTGTTTTAAACGAATCTCTTTTGAGCTATAAAAGAGAGAGTGAGCAGAGAGACAAGCGTACTTCATACCACCAGGAATGTAGTGCCAGGGGCAGAGTGTGTTCTTTGGACCTGGGGTCCCTGTGCTAAGAAGCTCTTCGACTTGGGGAGGACTGACAACAAGGATTTTCCTCCAGAGCCCACAGAGAGAGAAAGTCTTCCCCTGGAGCTGATTCCCTGAATTTGAATGTGTAATTTACTAGACTGTGAGAGAATAAATTCCTCTTTTTTAATGCTGTCCATTTGTGGTATTTCTGTTATAGCAACACTAGATAACTAAAACAAGAGGAAATAGCATTCAGCATTTGTTTTCCAGCAAACCATTAAGATAAGAGCCCACATCCTGAGCAGTGAGGTGGCGTTGCCAAACTCCTTCCTCAGAAACTACATTCAGCTTTCCCACTTTTAATATAAAAAAAAAAAAAAAAACCCACCCAGTGCCATCGATGTTTGTGTTATTTTAGGTTTTGTGTGTTATTTGGTATGATTTGGTAGGTTATTTTTTGAGTCCGGGGATATCCAATAATTTTTCCCATATAAATTAATGGTAATTGCTACTTTGCTTTACACCATTTCGGCTTAGGAAAGGCTGAATAGGAATGCTCTACTTTCAGATGGTGAGGGAAGCCTGTATATATACATAACGTATAATCGACTCGAGGGCACTGGGCTTTGTATATGTACATACACACCCTGAGATAGCATATAAAGTGACAGCAAATAATGTTAAAGCCAAAACAAATAGAAACCAGAGTCTGCCTTCTAACAATGATGACATGTAGGACACATTTTCATGAAACAAACTGATTGCAATTCATATAAAAAACTGATTTTCTGCTTTTTAATTACTTGAATAGTAAGTCAAGCCAAAATTGAGTAGTTTTGAATCAAACAAATTTTTATGAAACTTTCCTGGAGTATTATATTTATCATGAAATAATTTCTTTATATCATGTATGACAATTTAGCACATATGTAAACTGGTATCATTCTTTGTCATTCTGTGCATTTAAGACCACAACTCCCATAAAACAAAATTCATGTATTACACCTATCTTTGTGCTCCCTTTAGTATATATAATGTAATAGTAGGTACAAGCAAACATTCAGTAAAAGACTTTAAGTTCATATAGTTTCAGGTTCAAAAGGTTGCTTTAATATACAATTGTTTAGAAAAAATACAATAAATATATTGATCTGCCAATGTTTAGGGCCGTATTACTAGCAATGAATTAGTTCTGTTAGCAAAATTCCTACAATAATAAGCCATATATTTAATTCTTATGTGAGCCAGTTAGTTTCACTCTGTTTCAAGACTCTTCGTTTGCCTTGCTATACCAGGCAAGGCATATAATCAAAAAATCCTTGGCAAAAGAAAAGATGTAGTTTGTTATTAATAGATCCCCTTTAGCTGGAAAAACAAATAATGATGCCAATTTGGGGTCAATGGTTTATCTTTATTATGAACTACAGAACAAATATAATAGTACACTGTCATGAACTCAATTCTAAAAACATTTATCAAGTGTTTGTTCTGTGCAATGCAATATGCTAGGTGCGAGAGAAAAAAACAAAACCAAACCCCTTGTTGTTGAGTCAATTCGGACCCATAGCAACCCTATAGGACAGAGTAGAATTACCCCACAGAGTTTGCAAGGAGTGGCTGGTGAATTTGAACCACTGACCTTTTAATTAGCAGACAAGCTCTTAACCACCATACCACCAGGGCTCCGAGATGCAAGAGACTTCCAGAAAATTAATGCAGCCAATTCCTTCACTTATTGGCCTCGTAGTCTAGTTGGTGTGATAGACATGTAGACTACTAACTTAACAGTTGCAAGATTGAAATAAAGATAAAATGACCATTTTATAGAAATACAGAAAATGGAACAAATAATTTAAGAACAGCCTATCTGAGATAACTACACTTGAAGGGTCTTCTTAGGTAGACTGTCAATAGAAAGGAATTCCAAGCTGAAAACAAAACTGAGCAGAAGTACAGAAATACAAATTTTGGGAAAAATTTCTGGGAAAGCAATCATTTGTGTAGTTGGAGCATGGGGTGAAGATTAAACAGAGGAGCAGAGGACATACTTTGAGTAAAGATCGTGGAGGACTCCAAAGGCCATACTAGGGAATCTGGTGTTCAGATTCTTATTAGATGAGTGCCTCTGTAAATTTATGATCAGAAACCATAATTCTAATATATTTTTCTAACCGTCTCCCACTTTCCATACAGTTTTATGTTAACTATGTCCAAATTTACATGTTTCATATTTCTACAAATAATGTAGAGATCATTAGAATGAAACTTCCCATGAACCCACCCACCTCTATTTGCACTCATCTTTTCTTCATTTCCTATTCATACAGTTGAAGATGAACCTCAACAAATATCTAAGGCCAAGACTTACATAATTTGGCTGCTGTTCTGAATCACCTAAATTTCTGCCTCTTAAAATAGATTTTCCATCAAATATTATTTTGCTTCTTTCTTGTAACTCTACTTGCTCGCTACTCAAGGATTCATAGTAATTTATATGCTATGTATATATCAATACATACAATATCTGCATTCTACATATACATGCATTCATACATATAAACAAATATTGAAAAGAAACCTGAAAGTGTTCTTTATCACTGGAAATTATAATTACTTTTTATCCCATTGTTCTGTAGTTTATGTTTGTTAGCTTGCTTTCATTTTTGCATTAGCCAGTGATAATTTTTGTAATTTAAATATCTAAAGTAGAGAACCAGAGAGATAGCACCTTGAGAAAGACTCAACTGGCTATCGCTGGTTTTGAAGACAGAAGTGGTTATAAACCAAGGAATGTGGGAAGTCTCTAGAAACTGAAAAGGACAAGAAAATGGATTCTTTTCTAGAGCCTCCAGAAAGAACATAGTTCTGCCAACATTTCGATTTTAGCTCAATGAGAGCCATTTGGGGCTTCTGACTTCCAGGATTTAGAAGAAACTGAGGCATTGAAGTGTTGAACAACATGCTCAAAGTCACACAGCTAAGTCACACACTCTTGACCATTGTCATTGTCCCTGAATGACTCAATCAGAAAGATTACTGCAGCTGTAAATCTGGAGGGAGATGAGACAAGAGGAAAAGAGAGGTCAAAGCCTGTTGGCCAAATATCTTTATCTCATTTTTTATTCTTTGTCCATGAATCAACATCATTTAAAAAAAAAATTATAAATGCTTCTCCCATTGTGCTGATGTCTGCTCCAGTAAGGACCCTGGTGTGTGGCCACTCTATCTCAACATCACCATTCTGACAGAGAAAGCGGTAGGCTCTCAAATCATTTTTTAATAACTCCTAAAGTATGTACTGGATACAAAAATGCACCTCAATTTAAAAAAAACAAAATTGTGCAGTGCTTAAAGCAATCAACTGCTAATTGAAAGGTTGTGGGTTTGAAACCACCAGTGGATCTAAGGGAGAAAGATGTGGCAATCTGCTTCTGTACAGAAGGGGTTGCCATGAGTTGGAATCTACTTGATGGCAGTGGGTTATATGTTTAAACAAGCAATTATAATAAAATGATCATCCATAAACCCTTCAACCAGCTTAGGAAGAAAGAGAAACTTACTAACATCTTTGCATTTCTCTATGCGTTTCTATCTGGCCCCCTCGCTCCGACCAAAGGGAGTACCATTAGCTTGAACAGTGCATTAGTCATTCCCTTGCCTTTCTTATTGTTTTCTCACATATCTCAAATGAATATGTTTTTGTTTTTCCTGGTTTCTAAATTTACATACATGAAATCATAATGTTATTTTGTGACATGCTTTTTTGACTCATTTTGTGTATTTGAGATTCATTCATGTTGTCTTATAAAACCAAAAAACTAAATCAGTTGCCTTCGAGTTCAACTCATGGCGCAATCCCATGTGCATCAGAGTAGAGCCGTACTCCATTGGGTTGGTGTGTCTATGTGTGGTGCCATAGCTGAGCTTTATCCATTGGGTTGGTGTGTATGTGTGTGGTGCCATAGCTGAGCTTTATCCATTGGGTTGGTGTGTATGTGTGTGGTGCCATAGCTGAGGCTTCTCCATTGGGTTGGTGTGTATGTGTGTGGTGCCATAGCTGAGGCTTCTCCATTGGGTTGGTGTGTATGTGTGTGGTGCCATAGCTGAGGTTTATCCATTGGGTTGGTGTGTATGTGTGTGGTGCCATAACTGAGGTTTATTCATTTTCAATGCTATATAATATTTTATTATATAGATTACCCCTTTAAAAATCCTTTCTTATCTTGAGGGACTTTGAGATTGCTGGAAGTGTTTTTAAAGAATATGAACAATGTCGTTGCAAACATTTGTATGCATGGCTCCGGGTGGATATGTGCAAGTATTTCTTTAAGGTATATGCCTTAGAAATGAAATGGCTATTTCAGAGTTTTTACAATTTTATTTAAACATTACCAAGTAATGTCCAATTGTTTTCCAAAATGGTTGACAATATTTGTATACCCATCAACAGTAAATGAGAATTTCTTTGGTTTATAATCTAATTACCACTTGGTCTGAAATTTTTACTTTTTGTAAGTCAGGTTAGTGTGAAATGTTATCTCATTACTTAGTATGTTTTTATATGTTTATTGGTTGCTTATGCTTCCTTTCCAATGAAATGTCTGTCCACATCTTTGCTTATTTTTCTTTTGTCTTTTTCTTATAGACTTGTAGATGTATTTTATATTTTGCATTTTTAGTGATTGTTTAAGAAAGCCTTCCTTAACAGCAAGGTTTTAAGTTATTCTATTTATAAAAAAAAAACTGAAAATAAATAAAGAATGCTTATAAATATAGACTAGACATGTATTCATGTAGTCTGTATTAGATTGGAGGGCCATATTCATTAAGACTTGAGCTGCAATAATGAAACATTCTACAGGGAAAATATTGAAGGGTGCAGGCAACATCAAAAGAAGATGGAAGGAGTATACAGCATCACTATACCAAAAAGAATTGGTCAGTGTTCAACTATTTTAGGAGGTAGCATATGATCAAGAACCAATGGTGCTGAAGGAAGAAGTCCAAGCTGCACTGAAGGCATTGGAGAAAACAAAGCCCCAGGAATTGATGGAATACCAACCGATAAGTTTCAAAAAACAGATGCAGTGCTGGAAGAGCTCACTTGTCTATGCCAGGAAATCTGGAAGACAGCTACCTGGCTAACCGACTGGAAGAGATCCATATTTATGCCTACTCCCAAAAAAGGTGATCCAACCGAATGTGGAAATTATCGAACAACATCGTTAGTATCATGTGCAAGTAAAATTGTGCTGAAGATCATCCAAAAGTGGCTGAAGCAGTATATCAACAGGAATCTGCCAGAAATTCAAGCTGGATTCAAAAGAGGACATGGAACCAGGGATATCATTTTCTGATGTCAGATGGATTCTGGCTGAAAGTAGAGAATACCAGAAAGATGTTACATGTTTTTTATTGACCATGCAAAGACATTTGACTGTGCAGGTCATAACAAATTATGAATAACATTACAAAGAATGAGAATTCCAGAACACTTAATTCTGCTTATGAGGAACCTGTACATGAATCAAGAGGCAATCGTTCAAAGAGAACAAGAGGATATTCCATGTTTTAAAGTCAGGAAAGACATGTGTCAGGGTAGTATCCTTTCACCAGACTTATTCAATCTACAGATGCTGAGCAGATAATGCAAGAAGCTGGGCTACATGAAGAAGAAAGAGGCATCAGGATTGGAAGAAGACTCATTAACAACCTGTGTTATGCAGATGACACAACCTTGCTTGCTGAAAATGAAGGTAACTTGAAGCACTTACTGATGAAGATCAAAGACCACAGCCTTCAGTATAGGTTACACCTCAACATAAAGAAAACAAAAATCCTCACCAACTGGACAAATAAACAACATCATAGTAAACAGAGACAAGATTGAAGTTGTCAAGTATTTCATTTTACTTGGATCCACAATCAACACCCACGGAAGCAGCAGTCAAGGAATTAAAAGATGCATTGCATTGGACAAATCTGCTGCCCTCCTATGCACATGAAAGCTGAATGATGGGTAAAGAAGACCAAACAAGAATTGATGCCTTTGAATTGTGGTGTTGATGAAGAACATTGAATAAAGAACAAACAAATCTGTCTTGAAAGAAGCCAGGATGGCAAGATTATATCTCTCATAATTTGGACATGTTATCAGGAGGGATCAATCCCTGGAGAAGGACATTATGCTTGGTAAGGCAAAGACTCATTGAAAAAGAGGAAGACCCTCAATGAGATGGATTGACACGGTGGCTGCAACAATGGGCTCAAGCATAACAGTGATTGTGAGAATGGCACAGGGCCAGGCAGTGTTTTGTTCTGTTGTACATAAGGTCTCTATGAGTCAGAACCAACTCGACAACATCTAACAACAACAACAAATAGTCAAACAAGTTCATGAGGTTAGTACCTCACCAATCAGTTAGAACATTAAATAAAATAATCTGGTGACAGAAACTTTTCATCAGATTTTTGTTTAACGTGATTTATTTTTAGTTGGACTAAATGAGAAATGATTATCAAAAAACAATCTCATTCTCTAAGTAAAATGTTTTCAAATATAGCATTAGTATTTAGAGAAAAATTCAATGTTATAAACTTTTTTTTTAATTTTTAAAATGACTTTCTTAAAGAAATGTTCAATACACTTTATGTGGTTTGTTTACATTTTCCAATTGTGACATAAATTTAACATGCATTTAGAGAGGCGGGGCCAAGATAGACGCTACCTCGGATCCCTCTTGCAACAAAGACAAGGAAAAACAAGTGAATCGATCACATACATGACAATCTACGAACCCTGACCAACAAACACAGATTTAAAGAGTTGACCTGAGTGACAGAGACTGAGAACGAACAACCAAGGGGAAGCAGCGACTGTTTCCAAAGCCTGGAACCAGCATCCCAATCAGGTAACCTTGGCGCTGGGCTTTGGATTGGGTGCAGGGGAGCTGAGCACGGCATCCTGTGAGGGCACAAACATGGGGCGCAGCCCTACACCCTGAACTGACCTCTGGAGGGGCCCAGCCAGTCTGCGCAGGCGGCGCGGCAACGCGGCTGGCGGGAAGAGAAGTCGCCAGGAGGCAGCGACTGGTTTTGGAGCTGGGAGTGCAGCGTCCCAGCCGGGGAACCTTGGCGCTGGGCTTTGGACTGGGAGCGGAGGAACTAACCATGGCTTCTGAGACAGCCCAAGCACAGGATGCGCTCCTGACCCTCGGGGGCAATCTCTACCCAGCCAACGCACACAGTCGACGATGCGCCCCTCGGAAATCTCAGATAAAACAGTCATCCCAAGCAAGATAAGTAACTTTGTCTATATTCTGGGGTGTTACTCTCTCCTATTTATCTGAACCCTCCCCTCCACTTCCCAGGCGGCTTCATTAACATTGGAATTTCCTGAGCCAGAAAGTAAACTGCTCTGCAGTTTTTCTTTCTTTCTGTTTTTGTCTTTTCCTAACCTATTCTCCTGGTGTGAGAGAAGCAACTACAAAAAACCCAGGGACCAAAAATTCTTCCCTAATTGGACTAAAAACACAGAACCAGCTCCAGCCAAGCATATGTGATCCACAGTCTTGGGCTTTCATCCCTACAGGGAACAAGGTGGCTATTATAATGCAAAGGCATTTCTGATAGGGATCTGACTGCAATTGTTTTAGCGGATTTACTGGAAAGACAAGTTTCCCAGGTCTGATATCTCTGTGAATTCAACAGAGCCCTCACTGACCCACAACAGGGAACTGAGGGCTGAAGCTCCCTCCAGACCACCTAGCCTCCTGCCTTAGGAGTCTAAGGAGGGTGACACCTACCAATCTGTAGAGGTACTTGCATTGGGGGCCTAAGGTACAGCTGCAGAGCCCACCCACCAAAGTGCTTTAGGAGTAGAGACACACCTAGCTTACTGACACTTGGGGGAAGCCTGTCAACATCTTGCCCCTCCTGGAGTGTGAACTCCAGCTGCTACTAGAATCTGGTGCACACAACTATCACCACTACTTCTCGAGGTGGATAGGTGACAGTCTGCATCACACACTTGATGACCCGAAATCAGATTCTACTCAAGAATAGTGAAGGGACTCAGGCTTATATATCTGGCAACAGCCCAAAACAGCTGGTAATAGCACATAAGTGATTCAAAGGCTACAACGCTCAAGACAGCTCAATCTAGTAGCCCATCTATGTATATTGAAAGAAAACAAAACAAGATAAGACTCAGTGAGCAAACATGGAATAAAACACTACAATATCTTAGTGATGGCTCTGAGACAGCAGTCGATATCAAACCACATAAAGAAGCAGACCATGACTGCTTCTACAACTCACCAAACAAAAGAATCAAAATCTTTCCCAAATGAAGATACAATCCTGGAATTGCCAGATACAGAATATAAAAAACTAATTTACAGAATGCTTCAAGACATCAGGGATGACCTCAGAACTGAAATAAGGCAATCTACAGAAAAAGCCAAGGAACACACTGATAAAGCAGTTGAAGAACTCAAAAAGATTATTCAAGAACATAGTGGAAAAATTAATAAGTTCCAAGAATCCATAGAGAGACAGCATTCAGAAATCTGAAAGATTAACAATAAAATTACAGAATTAGACAATGCAATAGGAAGTCAGAGGAGCCGATTCAAGCAATTAGAATGCAGACTGGGAGATATGGAAGACCAGGGAATTAATACCAATATAGCTGAAAAAAAATCAGATAAAAGAATTAAAAAAAATGAAGAAACCCTAAGAATCATATGGGACTCTATCAAGAAAAATAACTTCCATGTGATTGGAGTCCCAGAACAGGGAGGGACAACAGAAAACACAGAGAGAATAGTTGAAGATCTGTTGGCAAAAAACCTCCCTGACATCATGAAAGACAAAAGGATATCTATCCAAGATGCTCATCGAACCCCATTTAAGATTGATCCAAAAAGAAAATCACCAAGACATATTATCATCAAACTTGCCAAAACCAAAGAAAAAGAGAAAATTTTAAAAGCAGCCAGGGATAAAAGAAAGGTCTCCTACAATGGAGAATCAATAAGAATAAGTTCAGACTACTCAGCAGAAACCATGCAGACGAGAAGGCAATGGGATGACATATACAGAGCACTGAAGGAGAAAAACTGAAAGCCAAGGATCATATATCCAGCAAAACTCTCTCTGAAATATGAAGGTGAAATTAAGACATTTACAGATAAACACAAGCTTAGAGAATTTGCAAAAACCAAATCAAAACTACAAGAAATACTAAAGGAAATTGTTCGGTCAGAAAACCAATAATTTCAGATACCAGCACAACACAAGCTCACAGAATGGAGCACCCTGATATCAACTCAAATAGGGAAATCACAAAAACAAATTAAGATTAATTTAAAAAAACGCTCAAAACAGGGAATCATTGAAGTCAATATGTAAAAGATCATAATAATCAAAAAGAGGGACGAAATACAGGTGGCATAGAACTGCCATATGGAGAGGGATACAAGGCGATATAGGACAATACAAGTTAGGTTTTTACTTAGAAAAATAGGGATAAATATTAAGGTAACCACAAAGAGGTGTAACAACTCCATAACTCAAAATAAAAACCAAGAAAAACATAACGACTCAGCAAACATAAAGTTAAATACTATGAAAATGAGGAAGACACAAGTTACAAAGAAAAACGTCTCAGCACAAAAAAGTAAGGGGAAAAAGGAAGTTGTCAACAACTCACATAAAAAGGCATCAAAATGACAGCACGGAACACAAACTTATCTATAATTACACTGAATGTAAATGGACTAAACGCACCAATCAAGAGACAGAGAGTCTCAGACTGGAAAAAGAAACATGACCTGTCTAAATGCTGCCTACAAGAGACACATCTTAGACTTGGAGACACAAACAAACTAAAACTCAAAGGATGGAAAAAAATATATTAAGCAAACAATAAGCAAAAAAGAGCAGGAGTAGCAATATTAATTTCTGACAAAATAGACTTGAAAGTTAAATCCATCACAAAGGATAAAGAAGGACACTACATAATGATGAAAGGGACAATTGACCAGGAAGATATAACCATATTAAATATTTATGCACCCAATGACAGGGCTGCAAGATACATAAAACAAATTTTAACAGAACTGAAAAGCGAGATAGACACCTCCACAATTATAGTAGGAGACTTCAACACACCACTTTCGGAGAAGGACAGGACACCCAGTAAGAAGCTCAATAGAGACACGGAAGACCTAAGGACTACAATCAACCAACTTGACCTCATTGACTTATACAGAACTCTCCACCCAACTGCTGCAAAGTATACTTCTCTTTCTAGTGCACATGGAACATTCTCTAGAATAGACCACATATTAGATCATAAAACAAACCTTTGCAGAATCCAAAACATCGAAATATTACAAAGCATCTTCTCAGACCACAAGGCCATAAAAGCGGAAATCAATAACAGAATAATTAGGGAAAAGAAATCAAATACTTGGAAACTGAACAATACCCCACTGAAAAAAGACTGGGTTATAGAAGACATTAAGGAGGGAATAAAGAAATTCATAGAATGCAACGAGAATGAAAATACTTCCTATCAAAACCTCTGGGACACAGCAAAAGCAGTGCTCAGAGGCCAAATTAAATCAATAAATGCACACATACAAAAAGAAGAAAGAGCCAAAATCAGAGAACTGTACCTACAATTTGAACAAATAGAAAGTGAGCAACAAAAGAATCCATCAGGCACCAGAAGAAAACAAATGATAAAAATTAGAGCTGAGCTAAATGAATTAGAGAACAGGAAAACAATTGAAAGAATTAACAAAGCCAAAAACTGGTTCTTTGAAAAAATTAACAAAATTGATAAACCATTGGCCAGACTGACTAAAGAAATACAGGAAAGGAAACAAATAACCTGAATAAGAAAAGAGATGGGCCACATTACAACAGACCGAACTGAAATTAAAAGAATCATATCAGATTATTACGAAAAATTGTACTCTAACAAATTTGCAAACCTAAAAGAAATGGATGAATTCCTGGAAAAACACTACCTACCAAAACTAACACAATCAGAAGTAGAACAAAACAACTAAATAGACCCATAACAAAAAAAGTGATTGAAACGGTAATCGAAAAACTCCCAACAAAAAAAAGCCCTGGCCCAGATGGCTTCACTGCAGAGTTCTACCAAACTTTCAGAGAAGGGTTAACACCACTACTACTAAAAGGTGTTTCAAAGCATAGAAAATGACAGAATACTGCCTAACTCATTCTATGAAGCCACCATATCCCTGATACCAAAACCAGGTAAAGACATCACAAAAAAAGAAAATTACAGACCTACATCCCTCATGAACATAGATGCAAAAATCCTCAACAAAATTCTAGCCAATAGAATTCAACAACATACCTAAATAATAATCCACCACGACCAAGTGGGATTTATACCAGGTATGCAAGGCTGGTTTAATATTACAAAAACCATTAATGTAATCCACCATGTAAATAAAACAAAAGACAAAAACCACATGATTTTATCAATTGTTGCAGAAAAGGCATTTGACAAAGTCCAACACTCATTCATGATAAACACTCTTAACAAAATAGGAATTAAAGGAAAATTCCTCAACATAGTAAAGAGCATCTATACAAAGCCAACAGCCAGCATCACTCTAAATGGAGAGGGCCTGAAAGCATTTCCCTTGAGAATGGGAACCAGACAAGTATGCCCTTTATCACCGCTCTTATTCAACATTGTGCTAGAGGTCCTAGCCAGAGCAATTAGGCTAGACAAAGAAATAAAGGACATCCGGATTTGCAAGGAGGTAGTAAAATTATCTCTTTTTGCAGATGACATGATCTTATACACAGAAAACCCTAGGAATCCTCCAGAAAACTACTGAAACTAATAGAAAAGTCTGGCAGAGTCTCAGCTTATAAGATAAACATACAAAAATCACTGGGATTCCTCTACATCAACAAAAAGAACATCGAAGAGGAAATCACCAAATCAATACAATTCACAGTAGACCCCAAGAAGATAAAATACTTAGGACTAAATCTTACCAAAGATGTAAAAGACCTATATAAAGAAAACTACAAAGTAGTACTACAAGAAACTAAAAAGGACATAGTTAAGTGGAAAAACATACCTTGCTCACGGATAGGAAGACTTAACATAGTAAAAATGTCTATTCTACCAAAAGCCATCTGCACTTCTGATCCAAATTCCAATGTCATTTTTTAATGTGATGGAGAAACAAATCACCAACTTCATATGGAAGGGAAAGAACCCCCGGATAAGTAAAGCATTACTGAAAAAGAAGAAGAAAGTGGGAGGCCTCACTCTACCTGATTTTAGAACCTATTATACAGCCACAGTAGTCAAAACAGCCTGGTACTGGTACAACAACAGGCACATAGACCAATGGAACAGAATTGAGAACCCAGATATAAATCCATCCACATATGAGCAGCTGATATTTGACAAAGGCCCAGTGTCAGTTAATTGGGGAAAAGATAGTCTTTTTAACAAATGGTGCTGGCATAACTGGATATCCATTTGCAAAAAAATGAAACAGGACCCATACCTCACACCATGAACAAAAACTAACTCCAAGTGGATCAAAGACCTAAACATAAAGACTAAAATGATAAAGATCATGGAAGAAAAAATAGGGACAACGTTAGGAGCCCTAATACAAGGCATAAACAGAATACAAAACATTACTAAAAATGACAAAGAAAAACCAGATAACTGGGAGCTCCTAAAAATCAAAGACCTATGCTTATCTAAAGACTTCACCAAAAGAGTAAAAAGGCCACCTACAGACTGGGAAAGAATTTTCAGCTGTGACATCTCCGACCAGTGCCTGATCTCTAAAATCTATATTATTCTGTTAAAACTCAACCACAAAAAGACAAACAACCCAATCAAAAAGTGGGCAAAGGATATGAACACACACTTCACTAAAGAAGATATTCAGGCGGCTAACAGATACATGAGAAAATGCTCTCGATCATTAGCCATTAGAGAAATGCAAATTAAAACTACAATGAGATTCCATCTCACTCCAACAAGGCTGGCATTAATCCAAAAACCACAAAATAATAAATGTTGGAGAGGCTGCGGAGAGATTGGAACTCTTATACACTGCTGGTGGGAATGTAAAATAGTACAACCACTTTGGAAATCTATCTGGCGTTTTCTTAAAAACTTAGAAATAGAACTACCATACAACCCAGAAATCCCACTCCTCGGAATATACCCTAGAGAAATAAGAGCCTTTACATGAACAGATATATGCACGCCTAAGTTTATTGCAGCACTGTTTACAATAGCAAAAAGCTGGAAGCAACCAAGGTGTCTATCAACGGATGAATGGGTAAATAAATTGTGGTATATTCACACAATGGAATACTACGCATCGATAAAGAACAGTGACGAATCTCTGAAACATTTCATAACATGGAGGAACCTGGAAGGCATTATGCTGAGTGAAATTAGTCAGAGGCAAAAGGACAAATATTGTATAAGACCACTATTATAAGACCTTGAGAAATAGTATAAACTGAGAAGAACACATACTTTTGTGGGGGGGGAGGGAGGGAGGGTGGGAGAGCGTTATTTACTGATTAGTTAGTAGATAAGAACTACTTTAGGTGAAGGGAAGGACAATACTCAATACACGGAAGGTCAGCTGAACTGGACTGGACCAAAAGCAAAGAAGTTTCTGGCATAAACTGAATGCTTCAAAGGTCAGCAGAGGGAGGGCGGGGTTTTGGAGACAATGGCTTAAGGGGACTTCTAAGTCAATTGGCGAAATAATTCTATTATGAAAACATTCTGCGTCCCACTTTGAAATGTGGCGTCGGGGGTCTTAAATGCTAACAAGTGGCCATTTAAGATGCATCAATTGGTCTCAACCCACCTGGATCAAAGGAGAATGAAGAACACCAAGGTCACACGATAACTGTGAGCCCAAGAGACAGAAAGGGCCACCGGAACCAGAGACTTTTATCATCCTGAGACCAGAAGAACTAGATGGTGCCTGGCCACAACCGATGACTGCCCTGACAGGGAGCACAATGGAGAACCCCTGAGGGAGCAGGAGATCAGTGGGATGCAGACCCCAAATTCTCATAAAAAGACCAGACTTAATGGTCTGACTGAGACTAGAGGAATCCCGGTGGGCATGGTCCCCAAACCTTCTGTTGGCCCAGGACAGGAACCATTCCTGAAGACAACTCATCAGACATGGAAGGGACTGTACAATGGGTAGGAGAGAGATGCTGATGAAGAGTGAGCTACTTGTATCAGGTGGACACTTGAGACTGTGTTGGCATCTCCTGTATGGAGGGGAGATGGGAGGGTAAAGAGGGTTAGAAACTGGCAAAGTTGTCATGAAAGGAGAGACTGGAAGGGCTGACTCATTAGGGGGAGAGTAAGTGGGAGTATGGAGTAAGGTGTATATAAGCTTATATGTGACAGACTGACTTGATTTGTAAATGTTCACTTAAAGCTCAATAAAAATTATTTTAAAAAATTTTAACATGCATTTAATCCCGGAATTTCCTTTGACTAATTGTAGCTCACACTAATTCTTCCTCTTTCTCTGACTACCTGTATACATGATGTTGATACATGTGTGGGTAGGCAGAAATAGCAAAGTGCTCTACAAAAACAGTAAAATAAAAACCATAGCTTTATCATATGAAATTAAATAAAAATATCAACAAAAAAACTAACGAAAATATGTTTTACAAAAAAAGAAAAATTAACAAAACCCAGTGTTTCTCAGAATAAAATTACTTGACTGATATATGACTGACGTTATTATATTAATGCTGATAATAACAATGATGTCAATAATAGCTAACATTTATCAAGAATGTGTGTCATTGTTCAAAGCCCTTTTATACATATTTGTTCACTTATTCATTAAAACAGACACTGAAAGGTGTTATATTAGTTGCCATCAAGTCCATCCCAACTCATGATGGCCTTATGTGTCAGAGTAGAACTACACTCTATATGGTTTTCAAGGTTGTGACCTTTAAAGCAAAGCAGATCACCAGGCTTTACCTTCGAGGAGCTGCCAACCTTTTGATTAGGAGTCCAGCACTTAACGTTCGTGCCACTCAGGGACTCCATTCTGAAAGAGGGACACTATTATTATCTCTTTTTCAGTTACGGCAACAGCCATAGGGAGGTTAAGCAACTTGCCCAAGAAACCTGATTTGTTTGTTTGTTTTGTTATTTTTTGATCGTTTGTTTAATTGCTAGGTACGATATCATGTGACAGAGTAGAACTGCCTCTTACGGTTTTCTAAGCTATAATCTTTACGAAGCGGATTACAAGGTCTTTCTCCCTTGGAACCGCTGGTGGGTTCTAACTGCCAATGTTTGAGTTAGCACCCAAGCACTTGACCATTGAGCCAACAGGGCTCCTTAACAAACCTCAATATTGTTACAGTTAGGTGCGATCGGGTCAGTTCTGACTCACAGTGACCCTATAGGATGGAGTAGAACTGACTGTAGGGTTTCCAAAGAACGGCTGGTGGGTTTGAACTGCCGAGCTTTTGGTTAGCAGCCAAGCTCTTAACAATTAGGCCACCAGAGCTCCTTACATAGGTGTTAAAACCTGGATTAGATTAGAGACAGCCTACTATTCTTAACCACTAAACCAAAAAAAAAAAACCCCACAAACCCATTGCGTCAATTCCGACTCCTAGTGGCCCTATATGACAGAGTAGAACTGCCCCATAGAGTTTCCAAGAAACACCTGGTGGATTCAAACTGCCAACCTTTTTGGTTAGCAGTTGTAGCTCTTAACCACTAGGCCAGCAGGGTTTCTGTTCTTAACCACTAAGGAAAGTGAAGGGCGGTTGCTCATACCAGGAAGCCTAGGAAAGGGTGTAGCTGTGTGAGAAGCACAGGCTAAACTAGGACCAAAGGAGAGGGTGCAATGATACATGAGAAGACCTGCTGTATCCAGGAGAGAGTTTATACCACTAATGCAGAGAAGTGTGCATCAAACTGATGGTTTCCTACCATCAAACATTAAATTCCTAGAATCCTAAATTACAGCTTGTTCTGATTCCCTGCTCACCAAACAATGTTCTGATTAAAATTTGGCTTTCAATATAATATGCATACAGGGAGCTGTGTTGGCCAGAGAAATTGAATATATATTCCATTAGTAGGTTTATTTCTCTTTGTAAATGAATAAATTGGCATTCTGGTTTCATATGTAGGTCTCGCGTAAGCTTCATTAGCGTGGGCAAGATTTGCTGAGCCTGATAAACACTGGCAGCCTGATAAAATCATGTTTCTGCATCTGCAGAGGTAAAACTCTGACTAGAGTGAAGTCAAAGGTAATATCGGACCAGGAGGCTTCTCTTTTGAATAGATCAAGTGACTTCCTTCAGTAACACCGGCTATCTCTCCACAGCACTCTAGACTGTAATACGTAATCTAAACCATAAAAGTAGAAGATTTAAAAGGGCAGGATTTTGAGAGATTTTAGGGATTTCCTAGTTGCTATCTAGTGCTTGAACGACCTCTAAAATATTGCTTACAAACAGTTGTGCAATCAATGCTTAAAATCTTCTGAAGTTTACTAACCACCTCCTCAGGATACCCATTCTATTTGATGAATATGATTTGAATCAAATCTGCTTCCCTGAAACTTTCAAATGTGGCCCTATATCTGCACTCAGTTGCTGCTTAAACAGGGCCATTCTTCTTCCACGTGATGAATCTGCAGCATAAGAAAATTCTCATATCCTTATGAGGCTGCCCTCCTCAAAGCTAAGCATCTCTAACTTCTTCAAACATTTTTCAGTGGCCAAAGTTTTTGTCTTATCATTATTCAAGTCACTTAAAGAAAAAAAAAAATTAATCAAGGAACCTGGGTAGCACAAGTGGTTTGCAATCAGATGCTAACCCACAGGTTGGCATTTGAAACGCACTAAGTGGCTCTGAGAAGGAGAGGCCTGGTAAACCGCTTCCGTAAAGATTACAGCCAAGGAAACCCAGTGGGGCAGTTCTATTCTGTCATACACGGGGTTGCCATTCAATGGCAAGTAACAACAACAATTTAATCAATCACATCTTAGCACCTGTGAGTTTAGCAAAACTAATTCTGCTGTGAACTGCCAGTGCAAACAACGTGTTCTAGATGATCTACTTCTACTAATGGGCTAAAATTGCATCAGTGCATCAAGGGTGCGTACGTGAGATGAAATGAAACATGTACTGTGTCTTGTTCTCATACACTGTTTCTCTAAGCCCCATTCTCCAAACCAAACTAATCCCGTTGCATTGAGCCAATTCCAACTCCTAGTAACCCAATAGGATAGGGTAGAACTGCCCTATAGGGTTTCCAAGGACCGGCTGGTGGATTCGAACTGCTGACCTTTTGGTTAGTAGCCGTAGCTCTTAACTATTGTGCCACCAGGGCTCCTCTCATCCTCCACACATGCTTTATTTATCTATAGTAGTTAAACAGGGGGGCCTGGCAAATGCACCTGGATATTTGGATTGGAAAGGACCAATAAACAACACTCCATTACTCAGCCTGAATTTCGAACAAACTGAAACACAAAGGATAAGCAGTTGGAGGTCAAAATATCAATTTTATTGTTGATAAAAGCTGAAAAAAAGCTGAAATGCACAACGTGGAACTTTTGTGCATCCACAATGAGCTTCAACACAGAACCCCAGAATTAGAATTGTCAACCAGATGAACAAATTCAGGCAACTACGTTTATGGCACAGAGAAGCAGGCCAAACGATGTGCTTACAGGCGGATGTTACACAGAATGAAGAGAGGCAGAAGGGGATGAACTATGCACACCTAGTTTTTCCTGAAGCATTTCCAGTTGGAGTGCAACATTAAGAAAAGCCAGGAGGGTTTAAAGAAAATCCCTCCTCAGAAAAAAACAGACTAAAAATACCCTCAATATTCTCTAGCTTATTTTCTTAACAAATCAGGCTTAATCATGATGTCTTTGGTAAACAGTGGCATGGCTATCATGGGGTTTAGAAAGGTGAGTAATCTCTTAGAGCCATGATTCCATTCCTATTTTCTTGTGGATCCTACCAGGAAAGCAATGTAGTTTGGGCAAAGATACCTGGATGACTATGTCACTTTTACGTTTCCACTTAGCCTCTTCTTGTTAATTATACTTAGGTCCAAGATGCCTTCTGTCGTAGTTATCTAGTGCTGCTATAACAGAAATACCAAAAGTGGATAGTTTTAACAAACAGAAATTTATTCTCTCACAGTTTAGGAGGCTAGAATTCCGAATTCTGGGTGCCGGGTGCAGGAGAAGGCTTTCTTTTTCTGTTGGCTCTGGGTAAAGGTCCTTGTTATCAGTCTTGACCAGTTGAGGAGCTTCTCAGCACAGGGACCCCAGGTCCAAAGGATGAGACATGCTCCCTGCTCTGTTTTTTTGCTGGTAGGAAGTCCCTGTCACTCTGCTCACTTCTGTATTATATCTCACAAGACATTGACTCAAGGTACAATGTAATCTTGTAGATTGAGTCCTGCCTCTTGCCTTATTAACATAGTTGCCTCTAATCATGCAGGTAGGTAGGAATTACAACACAGAGGAAAATCATGTCAGATGACAAAGTGGTGGACAATCACACAATACTGGGAATCATGGCCAAATTGGCCAAATCGACAGATATTTGGGGGGGGGACATAATTCAATCTATAACATCCTCTGAGAGATGTGTATATTTTTTCATACATTTCCTGTCTTCAAGAATAGTGCAATTTACAATCTGAATGGAACCTTGCAGATCAAGGCCCATACATGAAGGAACTGAGTTTCAGAGAGGTCAGGACGGACTTGTCCTTTAAATGTTAGTCAGTCAGCGCGGAGCCTGAATTTATCTCCCCTCCTAAATGGTAAGCTTCTTCAGAATATAAGTCACTGAGTCTTCCTTTATTTCACAAAGCCCATAACCAATTACCAGGTCTAGAGTAGGTATCCAATTCTTGTAAATGATATAAAGCTTAATTTAGAGTTTGATGTTTATAGTCTACATATTTAATTCAAATGTTTCTTTTTAAATTATATTTTATTAGAGAAAATGTTAAAAAAAAAAAAAAAAAAGCGAACGATTGCCATTGAGTTGATCCTGACTCATCCATTGAGTTGATCCTGACTCATGGCAACCCCACGTATTTCGGAATAGAACTGTGCTCCGTAAAGTCTTCAGTGGCTGGTTTTTCAGACATTCAGTGCCAGGACTTACTTCTGAGGCACTTCTGGGGAGATTGGAACCACCGATCTTTCAGGTAGTGGTTAAGCACTTAACCATTTGCACCACTCACAGACTCCCAGAAAATACTAGTGTGTGTATTGGTGCTACTTATTTTTTTTTATTTCTGGAAGCTAAGATTACTTGATAAAGAGATTGCTATTTTGTGTATATGTCAGATACCATATGAGAGAGTGTTTTCAGAGTCTTCTCAAAATGAGGACAACACTACTCCAGAATTTTAGTCAGGAAAGAAGCACTCTACTTCTTAAAGTGTTTCTTCCTTCACATTACCTCTGTACTTTGTTTCTCATACCAAAAAGTTTTAGGAGCTCAAAGCAAAGAGACACAAGGGATGAAAGTCCTTCTCGCAGGTCTTCTTTCACGACATGATTTCTTTTCCTCTTGAATTTCCCAAGAAATTCGGTGTATACTTTTAGAACAAAATCTATTCCTTAAAACCTCCAGATATGAGCATTTCCTTAGAAACTGAGCTGTAGTGTTCTCATCCACCCACAGTCTTTGCATCAAAATTACACTGATATTATTCTGAAAACCAGTGACATCATTCAATTTCCTAATCTAACTCTATGTTTTGGCTGCTGACCTATCTCCTGTTACGCAACTGCCTCTTAAAAAAAAAATCTGTTGCCATCGAGTCCAACTCATAACGACCCTATAAGACAGAGTAGAAGTGCCCCATAGAGTTTCTAAGGAGTGTCTAAAAAAAAAAAAACCTACTGCCATAGAGTCAATTCCAACTCATAACGACCCTATAACACTGAGTAGAACTGCCCCATATGGTTTCCAAGGAGCACCTGGTGGATTCAAATTGTTGACCTTTTGGTTAGCAGCCACAGCGCTTAACCACTATACCACCAGGGTTTCTGACTATTTCTTAGACCCTAAAATGACTTCTAAAATTTCTGTTTACATGAGTTTTCTAATTCTGTCATGCCTGTCAGATTTTTATTTGTTCTCCATCCTGTCCAAAGGATGCGACTGCCCCGCTCTCCTATTAAGACACCCACTGGACAACATCTGCCCTGTTGCCACCTATAAATTTCTAGGCTATAAGACTGAGGAGCTCCGGTGGTGCGGTGGTTAAAGCATTTGGCTGCTAGCCGAAAGGTTGGAGGTTCAAACCCACCAGCCACTCCAAGGAGGAAAGATGTGGCAGTCAGCTTCCGTAAAGATTTATAGCCTTGCAAACCCTGTGGGGCAGTTCTACTCTGTCCTACAGGGTCTCTATGGGTTGTAGTTGACTCAATGGCAATGGAAAACCTAAGACTGTCACATAATGTTGAGGGATCTGTCACATATCTCCCGGTAAACCCAACGGCAACCCCATTGTTTTGGCCAAGACCCAAAACATTTTCAGAAAAAAATTTTCAGAAATCATTTCTTCTTTTGTACCTAGCTTCATCAAGGTATGTACCTTTCTCACTTCTAGTCTCAACATCTTTCAGTACTTGCACATAAAATCAAAATAAAAGAAAAATTTTGACATATTTTTAAACTATGGGGGAGAAAAAAGCTACATTTTAAATGGTAAAAGTGGTCAAGTGCTAGGTGAAGCTTTTCATTACAAATTTTAAAGGTCATTAGATCTTAGCATTGGTCTCAATTCCTAAGCTTTTTTGTATTGTTAGAATATATTGTAAGCATAAAATGTCATCTTTTTAAAATTATATGATTTGGTTTGATTTAGTGATATGATGTGCCTAAGTCAAGTTCAGGAAACCCTGGTGACATAGTGGTTAATTGCTACGGCTGCTAACCAAGAAGTTGGCAGTGCAAATCCACCAGGCGCTCCTTGAAAACCCTGTGGGGCAGTTCTACTCTGTCCTTTAGGGTCACTATGAGTCAGAATCGACTCAACGGCAGTGGGTTTGGTTTGGTTTTGATAAGTCAAGTTCAACTCATAACATAAGGTCATCACGCTCTCCACTTGGTTCAAAATTAAAACAATTCAAACACAGCCATACTAGAACTAAAGAAATATCTGTTAATATTTATAGTGTGATTGCCCCATCACAATCTCATTTTTCCAAAGACTATGTATATAAAGGCAAAGGTAAAACTTAGTAATGGAGCATATGACAGGCAGTCTAATGGGCCCTGTAAAACTGAACTGGCAGGCTTCTCAAAAACGGTAAAACTAAGCATGTTTACCTCCAGTCAGCCGCCAGCTTGTCATACTGTGGTGGCTTGTGTGTTGCTATGATGCTGAAAGCTATGCCGCCAGTATTTCAAATACCAGCAGGGTTGCCCATGATGGACAGGTTTCAGTGAAGCTTCCAGACTAAGACAGAGTAGGAAGAAAAGCCTGGTGATTTATTTCTGAAAATTGGCCAGTGAAAACCTATGAGTCACAACAAAATGTTGCCCAATATAATGCTAGAAGAGGAGCTCCAGGTTGGAAGACATTCAAAACACACAGTGGCTGCAACAGTGGACTCGAGCTTACTAACAATTATGAAGATAGCATAGAGCTGGGCCATATTTCCTTCTGTTGTACATGGGGGTCTCCATGAGTGGTAGCCAACTCAACAGCACCTAACAACAAGAAGAAACATGAATCTATTCTGTAGAGAAGAAAGAAAATCTGCTGGAGAATATTTGAAAAACATTTTGCTTCCTGATTAAAACAGAGGCATTTGAGAGATCTCTTTTGCCATTCTTACCCCATAGCTTCTGCAGGCCTTTGGACATTGTCTTGGGAGGAATAACTTAGAGCAGCAGCCAACTTACACCCATGAAACAACACACCTGAGACTAAAACCAATACTTCGATGATAGTAGGGCAGAAGAAAGTCATGGAGCTGCTGAACTAACACTGGAACCACCTACTTCCAGACTTCTATTCTATGGAATAATTAATGTTGATTTTTATAATAATTTAAGTCAGTATTTACTCTGGCGTTCTATTATTTGCAGTCCAATTTTCTTAACTAATGAAAATGAGAAATGTTAATATCTACCAGTCAAAACCACAAGTTATTATCAGGGCCTCGAATCGGTTTGTTCTGGTTCACACACCTGCTGAGAATTTGCATTTCTAACAACTTCCCTACTGAGAATTTTCATTTCCATCAGGATATATCGAATCAGAATTTACAGTGTAACAAAATCACCAGATGATTCTTATGTATAACTTCCTGGGATCTTGTTAGAAATGCAGATTTCTAACTGGAAAAAATTGGTTCAAAGCCCTGGTTATTATGCTGCAATGGAAATTCTGTTAAATAGAGTTTTAGAAATTAAAGCTTTAATAAGAAATAAGTCCACATGAGTTGCTTTATGGCAGTACATGAAAAAGAAATGCTTAAAATTAAGGTCTGCATCACATATATACTTTGTCATCTACATGTATCTGTGTGTACATGTTAAGGAAGATAACCACTTCTAGAATATGTCAAAACATAAAAGGTTGAAAAATAAGAAAGAATCTGAGTTTGACATTTATTAAGGCTGTCATTTTTTTTTATCAATATCAGTATTATCAACAACATTATAGGCAGTGCACCTTCTATACTCAGAATTCTGCAAATGTAAACAAAGATGCATAAACCATGATTCCTGTAGCCTAGAGGTTTATAACCTAGCTTACCCTGGAGAAATAATGGAAATTACATTGGGTATATTTCCAAGTTCTATTCAGAAAATCCTGTGTATACTCTAGGTGCATGGAAAATGTAGTCCTACAAGTTTCAGATAAACGATAAAAATAATGTGAGTGCGTCTTTGTACTTGGAAAAGAGAGACAAATAAATGACTAAATGAAGGAATGGCAACTGTGGCTATAAATCCCTTTGCATTGTCAGCTTGAGTAGGATAAGGTAAGATGTGATTCATATTATTTTGATATTGCTATTTGTATTCAGTGAGCTCAGAGTCTGATTCCAGGAAAATTGCAAAAAAGATGTCAATTTACCTTGTCCTAAAAAGCATAGATTTTATAATTTTCTATGGGTACCACCCTCAAAATATTATTACATTTGATACTATTGGAGACAAAAAAAGATATTATAAAATTTCAATGGAATTTTTTTTTTACAAAAACCAAACTTAATTAAAGTTGTAGCTATAATCTGATAACCAATTTTAATTAAGAAATATTCAGAATAAAAAAAGTTTGCCACAAGAAAAGCAGGAGGAAATATTTGGGGCATACATTTACCAAAAAATATTAGAAGCTTTATTTGAAATTCCAATTTATCTGAGTATCCTGTTATTTTTGTCTTGCTTATTTGGTACTGTTTTTGCTAAATCTGATAACCCTAGATATCAAACAATTAATTTTAATAAAATTTTCCCTTTTTGGGGGGTGTCATTAAGTTATCACTTTATTGGAGTGTATGTGCTGTAAAAGCCGTCGCATCAAACATTTATTTTCACCCTTTAACCAGAAATTGCCACCATGAATTACTCCGTATATCTGAATATTCCATACAACTGATAGTATATATACTTTGGAATTAAAAAAAAAAAAATCTTGATTCAGAAATATGTATATATTGTTATTAAATTGCTTTTAATTAATTCCTTGGATATTTTTATTAGTCAAATATATCTGTATTTACTTTCAACTCCCAAGTATGTAAGCACCATTTTTTTTGTTGTGTGCCTTTAAGTCAATTCCGACACATAGCAACCGTTTACGGCAAAAAACTGTCCTGAGTTTCCTAGGCTGTAGTCTTTACTAGAGCAGGTCACTAGGTTATTTTCCCATGGAGCCACTGTGTGAGTTCGAACTGCAGACATTTCCGTTATCAGCCGACTGCTTAACCATTACACTACCAGGGCTCCTATAAGAACCATATATACTCTTATTTTCTGATTTAATACAACTTCCTATAGAGGCCTATTATGATAATTAGAATTAAAAAAACAAATAAAGAAAAAACAGAAATGAAGATGATACTGAATCACTGATCAGTCATGATAGGCTAGACCACAGTGAATTAATACATAACATGTCACCTATAGGATAACATGAGGTAGGGGTGCTGGAGGCCCCAGTTAACAGTAGCTCTTTCTGGAAACACACTTCCAGACTTCCCACATCAGGGAAAGGGAGCAAAGCAAAATATGCATTGGTACTTAAACCTAGAAGTGACAGAAACCATTTCCACTTATATTTCATTGTCCAAAGAAAGTCATATGGCCTCACCTATACCTTTTAAAGGTAGCAAAGAAGTACAATTCTACCTAGTGTTCAGAAGAAGAAGAAATTGAATCTTTGTAAACGGTTCAAATGAATACTTCACCAATGCTAATAAAAATTGCCTACATTTATTTGGACATTCACCTTTTATCCTTGAATGCATCATTTTTTATCATCACAAAAGTTTGTGAGATATACAAGACCAGACCATAATATTAAACACCAACTTAAGTAGCATTGGGAACCCTGGTGGCGTAGTGGTTAAAAGCTAGGCTGCTAACCAAGAGGCCGCAGTTTGAATCCGCCAGATACTCCTTGGAAACTCTATGGCACAGTTCCACTCTCTCCTATAGGGTCATTATGAGTCGGATCAACTCCACAGAAGAGGGTTTTTTTTTTTTTTTTAATTAGCGTTAGTTGAAGATGCTTTTCAGTCTTCAACTGACTTTCTCTCCTGAAGCATGTGATTCCATTGACCACTCCTCCTTACATCACCCTCTTCCATTTGTTTCTATGAAACCATTTCTCCTTGTTCCTTTTGCTTATTTCCTGCTCCTTTTCAGTTTTCTTTATGCTTCCTTCTTTCTCACCCACTCACAAATATCAGTACTTCTTTGGGGATCTGATATTCAAATGTTTTTCTTTTAAGCCATTTCTCCTAAAAGTGTAGCACAATGGTCAGGAAAATAACCCTGGATTCAACAGGATGGGTTTGAATATCAGCTCTTCCACATCTAGCTGTAATTTGGACAAGTTCACTAGCCTCTCTGTGCCTGTTTCCTTGTATGTAAAATAGACCTTGCCTCATAGAGTTGTGATGATTTCGTGAGTTCACATGTATAAAGAAATTAGAACAATGCCTGGCTCACAGTAATTGTTACATATTAGTAGTTATTAGGAAACCCTGGTGGCGTAGTGGTTAAGTGCTACGGCTGCTAACCAAAGTGTCAGCAGTTCAAATCCGCCAGGTGCTCCTTGGAAACTCTGTGGGGCGTCTCTACTCTGTCCTGTAGGGTCACTATGAATCGGAATCGACTCGACAGCACTGGGTCTGGGTAGTAGTTATTATCCCTCTGAGTATCATTTATACCAAAGTCTTCACCCCTATCTCTTCACTGATAATGGTCAAATCCATATTATAAGTCCAAAGCTGACTTCATGAGTTCCAGAACCATATATATAATTCCATTCTAAGTATCTACAGACACTTCAGATTTAATTTATTGACAAAAGGAAGCCATCATCTTTCTCCCAAAATCATTTTTTTTCTACTTCTGTTTTTGTCTTACAACTTGGATAAACATTTCAGCATCCATTAACATACCCAAGCTAGAAAATTGCCCAAATCTAATTTGTGAGCAATCTTAATCAATTCCGTCTTAAAATCCATCCTCTTCTCCCTTCACCCACTGCTACTTTTATCATTTTTGACTCAATTTTTGCTGTGGCCTCCTAGTGGCTCTGCTTTCCACTATTCTGACACTATCACCTCTAACTCTTCAAATCTGTCTTCTATATTATTGCTAAGATGAGCATTCTAAAATTCAAATCTCATATTATGTTCTTTATTAAACTTAAATGTAGTATACTCAGGCCCTCACACTTGCCTCTTCTCTCTAACCTCCCTTTCAGAGAAAGCATGCAAGCTGAGTTCTCAGTTATGGGACAAATACATGAGTGACTCCGCCATAGCAGATTTGGGTTTTTTGTTTTGTTTTGTTTTGTTGGTTAGTGCCAACACAAAGGACCCCTGGTGGCACAGTGGTTAAGAACTCAACTGCTAACCAAAAGGTCAATGGTTCAAAACCCACCATCAGAGAAAGGCATGGCAGTCTGATTCTATAAAAAATACAGCTCAGGGAACCTTATGGGGAAGTTTTACTGTATCCTACAGGTTCAATATGAGTTGAAATCGACTAGACGTCAACAGGTATTGGATAGTGCCAAAACTGCACATTGGGGAATGAAAGACATCAGAAGTCTCAATCTAAGACTCAGGCAAAGAAGAGAAAATTTCAAGAGATGTACCCCAAGAGATAGCGATAAAGCAACAACTAAGTCCGAATTAAATTGCCTTCCATTTAAAAAATGTAAGTAAGGAAGGCATAAAACCAAACCCACTGCCGTCAAGTCAATTCTGACTCTTGACAGCCCTGTAGGACAGAGTAGAACTGCCCCATAGAGTTTCCAAGGAGTGCCTAGTGGATTTGAACTGCCGATATTTTGGTTAGCAGCTGTAGCATTTAACCACTACGCCTTCAGGGTTTCCAGATAAGTAAGGTACAATAAGTAAAATTAGAAAGTGAGAGATATTTAGAGGTAATAATAGGCAATGAGAGATTACATTTCTGCTAAGAAGAGAAAAGCAGAAGCTTCTAAGAGTCCCTAGTAAACTAAACCTCTGCCTACCACATCATTTTCAGCTCTGGCTGCCACCTCAGAAGCATCCTTACAGCAATAGCAAACTACTTTCCAAAATGCAACATGATTCCTTTAACTTTGCATATTCTGTTCCCACTGTGTGAATGGACCATTCCCTTTCCTTTTCTTTACTTGGCTAACTCACTGTTCATCTGTCACACCTCTGCTCAAGCACTACTCCCTCCAAGAAGCTTTTTCTCACCCATCTGCCAGACCAGGTATGGGCACTCTTCTCTGTGTTTCTGCCCACTCATAATTCTATCATAGGTATTCTAGGTCGTGTTGCCATAATTTATTTACTTATATGTTCAAACCTCACTAGGCTGTGAAATAGTTGGGGAAAAGACTATTTTTCTTTCTGTGCCTAGCACAAATGTTCTAGAAACATAAATTTTTCAAGGAAGTTGTGTAAACACGTAAATAATGAATCAGGAAATAGATGAATAAGTTAATTAAAAGTGGTTTGGATCTGAGTCAATATGTCCATTGAACTGTTCTAATTTTCCCTTGTTTTATAGAATATGTAGGTGCCACATCATGTTTAAATTCGTGGTCAGCTAATAAGAAACTACAGGAATGTCAAACGCCATTTGGAAAATTAAACTTTGCCTTATTAGCATTATGTTTTATGAGAAACTGAGCTAAGAGGCTTCACAAGATGCCTGACTGCAAATAACTAATCCAAGTCTCCTAGGGCTTATTTCTCTCATTCAGAGAACAGGCTCATCTTTTTACTCCCTATCCATTTCAATCCTAATTTCTCAGGCAAATATGAGCCATGAATGACATGTTAATTCAAGCACATGCCACAGAATGCAATGGAATACATGCAATCTAAGCAGAACCAAGGACAGACTAACATATGCCACGTTCAAACAAACTGGAAAGCTCTGAAGACAACAAGTTTTATAGCATTTTCTTTGGAATTAAGACAAAGTTGCGTCTTTGAGTCTCTAAGGAAACCCGAAATACCTACGAACTGATTTATCTTGGATTTGGCTAATAACAAAGATAGTTCTGAAGAATAGAACATTTTCAATGTTGCATAAATTCTCAAACAGGGTAAAAGCAGGAACTTGATCAATAGCTGCATTGTGGCATAGGCTCAACGCTGTCCTGTGTACACTGCAGGCATGTATACTAAATGGATGGCAGGTACTGTCTCATATTCTTTTTGTCCTTGCACATTTCTGAACAATAAAAGTCTTCATAGAACTCACTTAGGCTTCTCAGTCTAATAAATATAGACAAAACTCTACAATATATCCCCTGACAAGGATTAGGCTCTTTTCTCCCTCTAACTGGCAGCATTCATTATTTAGGATGATTTCTTAATATTTTATCAACATCTATGTCTCTGAAACATCTTTTCTCAACAACAGATATTACATGCAATATTTCAAAATGATTTAGGTTACTATTTAAAGTTGAGATTACCTTCTTTTTTGGAATTTTATTCTATCAGGGAACTTTCAGTTATTTAAAAAGTAAAGACTTCCAAATGTGACAACCAATGAACAAATTTAATGAATTTTTCCTTAAATCGTTATTTGTTTTTGACCTGAAGCTGAAACAGTAAACATTCACAATTGAATTAGTCCAGGCTTTCTGAGAAGAAGATGTCGATACAGAATTAGATGTGTATATCAGTTTCCTATTGCTGTGGTAACCACAAAAAAGATTACCACACACTTGACAGCTTAAAACAACATAAATGTATTATCCCACAGATGAGGCAAGACATGGGTCTTATGGGGCTGCAATCAAAGGCTGTGTCCCTGCTGGAAGCGCAGTGAGAGAATTTGCTCCCTGTCTTTTTCAGCTTCCAGCGGCTGCTCACATTCCTTGGCTGCTGGCTGCATCACTCTGACCTCTGCTTCTGTGGCCGCACCTCCTCCTCTCTCTCTGCTTCTGTTGTCCTATTGTCTTCTCTCTTTCTCTGATGTTTCTTCCTCCCTCTTATAAGAGCCCTGTAATTACCTTGGGTCCACCTGGATAATCCACAATAATATCCCTACCCCAAGATCTTTAACTTAATCACACCTGCAAAGTCTCATTTGCATGTAAGGTAACATATGGCCAAACCTCTCAGTTTACCTAGGAGAGTCCTACACGCCTGTTACCCAGTGTCCCATCCGGTTAGCACTCCTTTGACTCTCAAAAGTGCCACAGCTGGGATGACAATATACACAGTCACTATAATCATGGGCGCGAATATCCTGATTCCAGACCAGTGGGAAGCATTAAGTATTTATCATTTCCAGGATGACGTGCTGTCTCAGATAAGGGGAGAAGTTAGCCAGACAAAGGATTGTGGGAGGATGGGAGGAGAGCAGTGGGAGGCTGCTGCAAGGGACAGGTTTCAGACTAAAGACAATAATACTTAAAAAAGCAAATGGCCTCTGCAAACAAGGACAAGTAGTTCAGAATAACTGGATATAAGGTACACATAGGGGAGAGAACAGACAGGAAGTAAAACAAGAAGAGCAGAATCAGAATAGGATAATCCTTACACTTCTTTCTGTGAAGTGAATTTATTTTGTTTCTTGTTTGCTGCTTACATACAAAAAAAGAAGTAATGTTGTTGTGTGAGAATTAAGGAAACTAAAAAGGACAAGTACTTAAACTTAGGATATGATAAATTTCTTCAAAGTTAAAAATTGATGGAGTACCTGCAAAGAAGGGTAAAACACTTCATAAGGAAAATAAAAATAGCATTGTTTGAACAAATTTAGAATACAGAGATTACAATTTAGAAATTAATTTAGGAAAACTACCATATGGTCCAGCACTCCCACTCCTTGGAATATATCCTAGAGAAGTAAGAGCCGTCACACGAACAGATATATGCACACCCATGTTCATTGCAGCACTGTTTACAACAAAAAGATGGAAGCAACCAAGGTGCCCACCAACAGATGAATGGATAAATAAATTACGGTATATTCATAGAATGGAATACTATGCGTCAATAAAGAACAACAACGAATCTGTGAAACATTTCATAACATGGAGGAATCTGGAAGGCATTATGATGAGTGAAATTAGTCAGTTGCAAAAGGACAAATGTTGTATGAGACTGCTATTATTAAGAACTCAGGAAATAGTTTAAACAGAGAAGAAAATATTCTTTGATGGTTACAAAATGGGGAAGGGAGGGAGGGAAGAAGAGGGCGATTCACTAATTAGATAGTAGACAAGAACTAATTTAGGTGAAGGGAAGGACAACATACAATACAGGAGAGGTCAGCACAACTGGACTAAACAAAAAGCAAAGAAGTTTCCTGAATAAACCGAATGCTTCAAAGGCCAGCATAGCAGGGATGGGGGCTTAGGGACCATGGTTTCAGGGGACATCTAAGTCAATTGGGATAATAAAATCTATTAAGAAAACAACTGCTTCACATTTTGGAGGGTGGCATCTGGAGTCTTAAAAGCTAGCAAGTGGCCATTTAAGATACATCAATTGGTCTCAACCCACATGGAGCAAAGGAGAATGAAGAACACCAAAGACACAAGGTAAGTATGAACCCAAGAGTCAGAATGGGCCACATAAATCAAAGATTACATCAGCCTGAGACCAGAAAAACTAGATGGTGCCTGGCTATAACCAATGACTGCCATGACGAGAAACACAGCAGAGAATCCCTGAAGGAGCAGGAGAGCAGTGGGATGCAGACTTCAAATTCTCACCAAAAGACCAGACTTAATGGTCTGACTGAGACTAGAAGGACCCTGGAGGTCACAGTCCCCAGACCTTCTATTAGCCCAAGACAGGAACCATTCCCAAAGCCAACTTTTAAGTCAGGGATTGGACTGGAGTATAAGACAGAAAATGATACTGGTGAGGAGTAAGCTTCTTGGATCAAGTAGACACATGAGACTGTGTGTGCAGTTCCTGTCTGGAGGGGAGAGGAGAGGGCAGAGGGGACAGAAGCTGGCTGAATGGACATGGAAATACAGGGTGGAGAGGACTGTGCTATCTCATTAGGAGGAGAGCAACTAGAAGTACATAAAAACCCAGTGCCATCGAGTCGATTCCAACTCATAGCGACCCTATAGGACAGAGTAGAACTGCCCCATAGAGTTTCCAAGGAGTACCTGGTGGATTCAAACTGCCGACCCTTTGGTTAGCAGCCATAGCACTTAACCACTACACCACCAGGGTTTCCAGGAGTATATAGCAAGGTGTATATAAGGCTTCGTATGAGAGACTGACTTGATTTGTAAATTTTCACTTAAAGCACAATAAAAATATTTAAAAAAAAGAAAGAAATTAACTTTAGCTTGGCATGTTTGAAAGGAGTAACAAAATGTCTGACTCCAGTCACAAAAATAAACTTCTGTAAAGCATTCAGAAATGCCTAGCTTTATACAGTGATACTTGTGACTAAGCTTTCCAAGATAGTATTTTGGAAAGCTTATTGGGGAAAAAATGTACTGGAGTAAGGAGACCTGATGACTCATTATTTTCTATAAATTAGTTCAATGATGCCCTCTATATAATGGACTATATTTTTCAGTAGTTATTTTTAATCCTTATAACAAATAGTGGAAACCCTGGTTGCATAGTGGTTAAGAGCTACGGCTACTAACTGAAAGGTTGGTAGTTTGAATCCATCAGGAGCTCCTTGGAAACCCTATGGGGCAGTTCTCTCTGTCCTATAGGGTCGCTATGAGTCAGAATCGACTCGACAGCAATGGATTTGGTTTGGATAAAAAAACTAAAAAAGTTAGTTTTTTTTTTTTTTTTTTTTAATAGTAAACTAATTAGATATTGTGTCCAGCTACATGTTAAGACAGTGACAACACAGCCAGGTTTTTATCATGGAGTAGGAAATATCCTGACTCCATGCCAGGAATTATTTTGTAAGCAAAAGCTTTACTGCTGTAGTTCTATAGGAAACTTTACTCCATTATTAAGATAGATTTTGCTCATTTTTTAGAAAGTCAAATGTAAGAGTCAGTTCATGTCTTTTTTAGAATCTTATAGAATATATATATTATACATTTATAAAAAAGTACAAATATGATTTTATGCTAGTCTCTGGCTAAAAAATTTTTTTTTAATCTTGTGTTGGAGGTTAAATTTCATAAATAGCTTTTCTTTTGTGAACAAGGAGAAAAAAATTTAAAAGTCTGCCAGCTGAACTTTTAGAGACATCTCTTGCAGTAATGAAGAAAAGAAACTCTTTGCTTCAGAAAGCAGGCTACAAGCAATTCTCTGGAGGAGGTTCATTAGAGAATCAAATATTTTCCTCAACAAGCTCACCCTTATAGTCTTAAAAAAATAACTATTTCATTGTGACAAACTGAAACCTGCCCCCCACTGCCCCACAGGAATTGGTTTAGTTAACTTTTGTTGGTTTGCATGTAAACACACTTCTGAAAATTTTCGGAAGAATCACGGAACATGAAGATACTGTGGTAGTATTTATGAGGATTTGTTTTGAGTTAGTTCTAAATAATGAACTTTTTTTATGTTTATAACTTGCATCGAGGGAAGTTTCTAAGAAAATAAGAAGAAAGCAGGAAACATTAAATTATATTTGAATGTTCCAATTGTATCTAAATGAATAGGAGTATGTATACATACATGTACTTACACATATAAGTACATTTTACCTGATAAGACTCAGCTAATTAGGAGCGATAGTAAGAAAATGAATTTTTTTTAAATGGACCCAAACAGTTAGATTGAGGGGTCCATTAACAAGAAAAGAAAATTGAGGAAGTCCTCTGATGATCTGATAACATTTAGGGCAAAAACAAAAACTAAAAATCTGACTGGCAATAACCATTCTAATAAATTGTTCTGTTGAAACCAATGTCCTAAAGCAAATTAAGACTTGACTGTTTACCATCCAAATAGCACCATTTTTGGGAAGGTATCTTTAAGAAAGAAACAGTAGTTAGCTAAGAAAAAAAAAATGTTTTTTAATTGCAAATATAAAAATAATTCTTTACATCTAAGTTAGCTTTGTACTTAAATTTTTAAGTCTTAACAATGATAACTTGGCTTCTGCTCCCTTTTTCCTAGTTTGAACCATCTGTATCTAAGAAATAATAGCTAAGGATAATGATATCAACAAAGATATTATTGATAATATAAGTACAAATTGTTTTTAAGATGATATACAGGTTTATAGCCTATCAAATGATGAAACAAAGTGTTTAAGTACATCCCAGAACAAGGGGTCAATCTGACCTGCACCTCCATTCAGGTTTTTGAGATTTTTTTTACCAATCATCTCATTTTAAAACAAGTCCTCGGACACATCTAGTCTATGTTCTATCCTGAAATCAGTTATAAATGATTTATATTTCAGATAACATTTTTAATCTCAGATTATTAAAAAGAGTGGAGTTTCCATGTAGACAGGGTAATTCTTGTGCAGTTTGGCTTGTACTGATGTTGGAGCAAGATGATGAGGGAAATCAAGTTGGTTGGCAGTATTATTCTTGTTATTTTTATAGTAATACTGTTACTCTTATTCTCCTGTTGGAGCACTTTTATTAAAAGGTTTATAGTGATTAGAATAGAATCAGTTGTTTTTATACGAATGACTTTCATATTTCTAGCATGAATATATATATTAAACCCAAAGCCATCGGGTCAATTCTGACTCATAGCAACCCTGCAGGACAGGGTAGAACTGCCCACAGGGTTTCCAAGGAGCACCTGGTGGATTCAAACTGCCAACCTTTTGGTTAGCAACCATAGCACTTAACCACTACACCACCAGAGTTTCTGAATATACATATTACATAATATTTATTCTAACTTAAATCTTAGGAACTTGAATTAAATCTAGTAAAAGGCTTGGGAGGAGGGTACCAATAGGAATTCAGAACTCATTGCCAATGCTCTTTACGGAGTTGTCTTTGGGAAGGCAGAGGATGCCATGAACATAGTTAATATGTAATACGTAATACTTTAGAATTATTTGAAACAGGTTAATTGTACTCAATTTGGAGCAAACCCATAATGATTGAATAACTGTATTTATTATACCAATCAGATACTTTCTATTAATTATATTTTATTTAATACATTTTACAGGTGACTGATCACGTTTCACATTTCTTTGATTTGTAAGTGAGATGCAGTAGTGAAGTTTGTGAAGTAATCAAGTATCTGTGACAGATATGCCACAAACAAGAGAATTGTGATCTTGGGTACACTCTTTGTTCCATTTTAATTTTTAAGATCTTATTGTTTGATGTTGTTAGGTGCCGTCCAGTCAGTTCTGACTCCTAGTGACCCTATGTGCCAAAGAATGAGAAACCGCCCAGTACTGCACCGTCACAATCATTGCAGCCACTGTGCCAATCCGTATCATGGAGGGTCTTCCTCTTTTTTGCTGACTCTCTACTTAATCAGGTATGATGTCTTTCACCAGGGACTGGTTTCTTCTGATAACACGTCCCAAGTACGTGAGATGAAGTCTTGCCATCCTGGCTTCTAAGGAGCATTCTGGCTGTACTTCTAGGAGAGATTCGTTTGTTTGTCTGGCAGTCTATAGTATATTCAATACAATTGGCCAAGACCATAATTCTAATGTATCAATTCTTCTTTGGTCTTCTTTATTCATTGTCCAGTTTTCACATGCGTGTGAGGAGGCTGAAAATATCATGGCTTGGGTTAGGTGCACCTTGGTCCTCTTTGCTTTTTAACACTTTATAAAGAGATTTTTTGCAGCAGATTTGCCCAATGCAATGCATCTTTTGATTTCTTGACAGCTGCCTCCAAGAGCATTGATTTTGGATCCAAGTAAAATGAAATACTTGACAACTTCAATCTTTTCTCCGTTTATCATGATGTTGCTTATTAGTCCAGTTGTGAGGACTTTTGCTTTCTCTGTGATGAGGTGTAATTCATACTGAAGGCTGAAGTCTTTGATCTTCCTTGGTAAGTGCTTCAAGTCCTATTCGCTTTCAGCAAGCAAGGTTATGTCATCTGCATAACACAGGTTGTTAATGAGTCTTCCCCCAATTCTGATGCTCTGTTCTTCTTCATTTAGTCCAGCTTCTCAGATTATTTTCTTATCACACACATTGAATAAGTACGGTGAAGGGATACAACACTGACACATACTTTCCTGATTTTAAACCACACAGTATCCCCTTGTTCTGTTAGACGCATTGTCTCTTGGTCTATGTACAAGTTCCACACCAGCACAATAAATGTTCTAGAATTCCCGTTCTTTGCTATGGTATCCAAAATTTGTTATGATTCACACAGCTGAATGCCTTTTAGTAGTCAGTAAAACGCAGGTAAACATCTTTCTGGTATTCTTTGCTTTCAGCAAAGATCCATCTGATATTAACAATAACGTCTGTCCTTGTATGTCCACTTCTGAGTCTAGCTTGAATTCTTGGCAGTTCCCTGTAGATGTACAGCTGAAACATATTTTTTAATTATATTCTGCAAACCTTTTTGCTTGTATATAATATTGATGATGTTGTTCAATAATTTTCACATTCCACTGGATCACCTTTCTTTGGAATGGGTATGAATTTGGATCTCTTCCAATTGGTTGGCCAAATAGCCATCTTCCAAATTTCTTGGCATAGGTGAGTGAGTGCTTCCAGTATTGCATCTGTCTGCTGAAACATCTCAGCTGGTATTCTGCCACTCCTGGAGCTTCTTTTTCACCAATGCTTTCAGTGGAGCTTGGGCTACTTCCTTCAGCACCACCAGCTCTTGATCATATGCTACTTCCTGAAACGGTTGAACATATACAAATTCTTTTTGGTACACTGACTCTGTGTATTCCTTCCACCATCTTTTGATGCCTACTGTGTCGTTCAATTTTTTTGTCCATAGAATCCTTCAATATTGCTGCTCAGGTTTGAATTTTTTCTTCTGTTCTTTCACCTTGAGAAATGCTGAGTGTGTGCTTCCCTTTGATTTTCTAATTTCAGGTCTTTGCACATTTCATTGTAATACTTTACCTTGCCTTCTTGAGATGCCCTTTGAAATCTTCTGTTCAGCTGTTTTGCTTCACCATTTCTTCCACTCACTTTAGCTACTCTATGTTCAAGACTTCTTTCACAAGTTAAGAAGCAGAGACATCATTTTGGGGACTAAAGTGCACCTGATCCAAGCCATGGTATTTTCAATCACCTCATGTGCATCCAAAGAAGGATGATGAATAAAGAAGACTGAAGAAGACTTGACACATTTGAATTATGATATTGGTGAAGAATATTGACTACACCATGGACTTCCAGAAGAATGAACAATTCTGTCTTGGAAGAAGTACAACCAGAATATTGCTTAGAAGTGAGAATGGTGAGACTTCATCTTGGTTACTTTGGAGATGTTATCAGGAGGGATCAGTCCCTGGAGAAGGACCTCATGCTTGATAAAGTAGAGGGTCAGCAAAAGAGAAGAAGACCCTCAGTGAGATGGATTGACACAGTGGCTACAAAAGTAGGCTCAAGCATAACAACAATTGTGAGGATGGTGGAGGACCCGGGCAGTGTTTCATCCTGTTGTACATAAGGTCACTGAACCGACTAAATGGCACCTAACAACAAAGCCCATAGTTAAAGTTAGGGTTCATTCTTTTTGTTTTACAGTTCGATGGGTTTTGACAAATGCATAATGTCAGGTTTTCTTCATGACAATATTTTATACAGAATATCATTGTCTAAATTTTTTTTAATGCTTCACTTTTTCATCCCTCTCCTTTTCCCTGAGCCCCTGACAACCACTGATCTTTTTATCATCTCAATAGTTTTGCCTTTTCGAGAATGTCATATTTGGAATCATACAATAAGTAGCTTTTTCAGACTAGTTTCTTTCCCTTGGCAATATACATTTAAGTTTCCTCCATGTCTTCTCATAGCTTAATACCTCATTATCACTGAATAATACTCCATAGTAAGCTCTTGGCTGCTAAGGAAAGATCGGCAGTTTGAAACCACCAGTGGCTCTATAGAAGAAAGATGTGGCAGTCTGCTTCTGTAAAATTTTACAGCCTTTGAAACACTATGGGGCAGTTGTACTTTGTCCTATAGTGTCACTACAAGTCGAAATTGGCTCATTGGCAGTGGTTTTGGTTTTTGGTATGAATGTATTACAGTTTGTTTATCCATTCATTTCTTGAACGATATCTTGGTTGCCTCCAATTTTTGGCAATTATAACTAGAACTGCTATAAAGATTCCTGTGAGGGTTTTTATATGGATGTACATTTTCCACTCATTTGGGTAAATATCTAAGAGCGTGATTGCTGGTTTGTATGGTAAGACTATGTTTAGCTTCATAAGAAACTGTCATACTGTCTTCCAAAGTGGCTGAACCATTTTGCATTCCATCAGCAATGACTGAGAGTTTCTGTAGCTCTACACCCTCACCATCATTTGGTATGTCAGTGTTCTGGATTTTAGCCATTTTAATAGGTATATAATGATATATTTTTTTTTAATTCACAATTTCCTAATGACATATGATGTTGAGCATCTTTTCATATGCTTATTTGCCATTTATATGTCTTCTTTGGTGAGGTGTCTGTTCAGATCTTTCCCCATTTTGTAATTGGGTTATTAATTTTCTCATTGTTAAGTTTTAAGAGTTCTTTGTGTATTTTGAATGTAAGCCTTTTATGTTTTTGGTGCATATTTTCTCCCAGTCTGTGGCTTGTCTTTTCATTTTCTTAACAGTGTCTTTCGCAGAGAAGACTGGCTGATTTCTGTTTTGGAAGGTTGTACATTGTTGAATCAGTATCTTTAACAGTTATAGGTATATTTAGATTATCTTCTTATATGAATTTTGATAGATTGTATCTTTTAAGGAAATGATCCATTTTATCTAAGTTATCAAAGGTGGACACAGAGTTTTTCATAGTATTTTTTTATTATCCTCATTTTCATGGGATCAATTACAATGATCTCTTTTTCACTTCTAATATTAGTAATTTATGTTTTCTCTCTTTTTTTCCCTTGGTTAGCCTGGCCAGAAGTTTATTGATTTTATTGATCTTTTCAAAGAAATAACTTTCAAATTTATTGATTTTCTCTACTAATATCCTGATTTCAATTTCATTGTTTTCTGCTCTGATTACTGTCATTTCTTCTCTTTTTCTTACCTGAGATTTAATTTTTTCTTCTTTTTCAGGTCTTCTAACATAGAATGGAAATGCTGGTGGCATAGCAGTTAAGAGGTATGGCTGCTAACCAAAAGATCAGCAATTTGAATCCACCAGGCGCTCCTTGGAAACTCTATGGGGCAGTTCTACTCCGTCCTATAGGGCCACTATGAGTCGGAATCAACTCGATGGCAACGGGTTTGATTTTTTTATGGTTAAGGTAGAGTAGCTGAAGTTTTCAATCTAAGAAAGTTCAGTATATTTTAATGGCTGAACCCCTGGTAACTAAGCCTCATAAGGTGAGTAACTATATGGCAAGAAAACAGGGAGAACAATTGTTCTTGAACGTTCGAAGCGTAAAATTTTTTCAATTTTTAAAAAAAATTTTCATCAAACTTATATACTTAAAGATCATCTTTCAGAAGTTGTGTTTGAACTCCTCAAGACTGTCTATTTTCCACAATGTAATATCCCTGTCTGGTCTTTGATAAGATAAAAAGAAATCTCCCCACTTATAACCACTGACTGTTTTCTCACACCTGGGTTGCCTGACTCTTTATCTCAATCAAAAAGACAATAAAAATAGAGAAAATCAGAACATGCAGAATATAACTAAGAGCGGATCATACAGCTTGTTCTCAGACTAAGGACAACCCATCACTTAAGTCTGAAAGAGAGTTTTTGAGAAAGATTTTCTCTATTTAGGAAACACAAGATAAAGTTGGTTCTGGCATTAACGTCTGAAGTTTCAGCTCAGTTAATGGTTTTGAAAGAGGAAATGTCCAGTTCAGGCCAGAAATTAGAATGTAAGAAAAAGTTATATTGCTATAACACTAAAAAGAATTGTGTCCCTTTTAATGATACAGCTATCTCTGAAGGGAGTCAATAAGACACAACTTTTAAAAAGGCAGTTATAGGCTTCAGTACATGTCAGTGTAATCTTAAAGAAGGCCTGGGTGCGTGTAATGATATGCAAGTATCTCTATTTCTTATCATTGTCTTTGACTGAAAGGGAAATCAAATTTAGTAGGATGATCAGATGTCTTGGAGAAAAACTTTCACAAGAACTTTATTCACTAACCTGTGTTTAAACAGACTTTTAGGAAAGTTCTCTGAGCCGCACATGAAGAAATAATGGTTTTTTTTCTTCTATTCTGCATGAAGAAGCCTAGTACATCTCATAAAATTAGTGTTTTTCCTGATTTTTTTTATTTGTGATTCAATCAAAATTCCAAGTCTTTTCCTCAATGTTGTCAGATATAAGGGAATCTGTCTCCTTCTGTTCATTATAACAGGATGAAATGCATCTAAGTCATTAAAAAAGGTCTTGTTTTGCAATACTGAGGAAAAAAAATGTTTTTAAAGGGAGTATAGAAAATATCCTTGTATTACATCACTGGGTGTCATTAACTCATTAAGAGACCACAGTCAAGGCTTGACTCTCAGGTAGTTATTACAACTCAGATTTCATGTGAACATTGTCAAGAGCTTACGTTGAGTTCATTAAACTTAGCCCATAACAATTCCTCTCCCCAGAGTGAAAGACTGGGCAAAAGTTAATAAAAGAGAAAATCTATTACTCCTGGCAGTTTGCCCCACAAGTTATGAAAAAAATAAGTGCTCTCTAGTGTTTAGTGTGCAGTCTTACCCAAAATTTGCTGTTTATATAAAATGGACTGAAAAACAGATTTACATGCCATTAGATCTGAAACTGTTTTTTTTTTTTTTTTTTTTGCATGCCTTTTATGGAATAGCCAATAAGCCTAAGCCATTCGGTCTCTAATTTAGAAAATATAAAAGAATGGCTTTTTAAAGGATATATTTCAGCTCCACGTCCGTCAAGACAGAATCTCATCAGTAGTGTTCTAATGGCAAATGCTGTATTTTTGTGCAGATAATGCACATTTTCTAGGTTTGTTTGCCCACCGTGCTCTCCCCCGTGAGGTATTTTCATAAGTACGCTATGCTGATTTTTGTTTTCTGTGTTTTGGGTTTTTTTTACAGCAACACGGTAAAACAAATGGCATAGTGGTGCTTAAGAAAATACCTCATGGGTGGAGGGTGAGGTTGGCAAACATATGTAAAAGGTTCAAGTTATTTGCTTAAAAAATATGGTAATTTTGCAACAGCTGAGGCCATTAGCTTACTGGCCATCTGACCGGTTGATCAAGCAAAGTGTTAAGAAAATGTTAAGGAAGTGGTCTTGAGAAGAGTGATGCTGGCTTGAAATGAATATTTTTAGGAATGTGAGAGAATAAAAATAATAATAACTGACCAGTGCTTTATCAATTTAATTTATTCAATCCTCATAGCACCACTATGATGTAGGGATTATTATGTCTATTTTAGTCATGAGAACACTGAGGGCTGAAACAAAACCAAAACCTTTTCCATCCAGCCAATCCTGACACATAGCAACCCTATAGGACACTGTAGAACTACCCCCAAAGGATTTCCAAGGCTGTAAATCTTCACAGAAGCAGACTGTCACATCTTTCTCCTGCAGAGTAGATGGTAGGTTCAAACCGCCGACCTTTCGGTAGCAGCCAAGTGTTAAACTTACTGTGCCACCAGGGCGCCCTAACTGAGGGCATGAGACATTAATTAACTTAAACAATGTTAAGCAGTGACTAAGTAGCACAACTGAGGTTTGAACTGAGGGAGTCTGACTCCGAAGCCTATGCTCTTGACCACTTCGCTTTACTGCTGTTTAACAATTGAAAGGTAAATAACTCTGGGCCTCTGGAAACAGACTGAAACTTCACATACTGGTCTGTCCTAAATACTGTAAATTTACCTGTGTCGAGTTCTCATTCATGTGCATCCACACTATAATCTATGAAAAACTGCAAGATGAACATATCTGGAAATCTTATACCAGTAATGAAAACAAATTCTGCCCATCAGTTGCTGACTGGATAAACTGTGATACATCCATACAAAGGAGTACTACTCTGCAATAAAAAGGAGAACTACTGATTCATGCAACAACATGGATGCAATTCAAAGGCATCATACTAAGTTACAGAAGTCAAACACAAAAGCTAATTACTGTATAAATCTATCTATATGACATTCTGGAAAAAGCAAAGCTATGAGGACAAAAATCAGAACATGGGTTGTCAGGGGCTGGAGGTAGATTTAGGGAACTGATAACAAAGGCACACAAGGGAAATTCTGGGGGTGATGAAAATATTCTGTATCTTGAATGTGGTGATGGCTACATGACTATCCTTTTTGCCAAAGCTCATAGACCTATAAGCCTTAAAAAGAAAAACAACTTTTCTCAAAAATAATAAGTATCCTAGAACAAGTTTTAAAGAGGTAAAACATAGTTTGGATACATCCATTTAGAATATATTATGAAAGTTTCCATTGGAAGAACTCACGTATATTTGACACTGAGATTTAATTAACTTATACAGATATGACCTTACATCAACTGACCATCAGGAGTAAGTATCCATGAAGATAAATTTTACTGATTTGGAGTTTGTCTCACCATATCTCCTTGTCCATTATAATGAATCTAAGAATCATGGGACGTAGTAATGGAACAGAAAGAAGTCAACAGGTACATCTAAGCATAGGAATCATGACCAATGTTATATAAATATATGGTACCTCCTAAAGGACAATATGGACACGCATACACAGTGATACTATGATTAGAACAGGCACATTTAAAAAAAAGAAAAAAATACTTGTTTCAGTCCAGATAGGTTATTTTTAAGCTGCAATAGAATCAAACAAACAGAAAAATCTTTAGTAGTTTAAATCACAAAATTTTACTATATAGCCATTCTGAATAACCAAACAGGCTCTGCTCATTCTAGCCATTCAAATACTGCTGGTGATGATGCCAGAGGGAAAAAAGAGCATTGAAAGCACTTAATGGGTTTTAAATCTTGCACCTTGCACCCAGAAGTGACACACAGAGCCTACGCTCATGTTTCCTTGCCCAAAGCAAATCTTGTCCACACCTTAATTTAATTGAAATGAGCAGAGAAGATCAATCCCACCTATAAAAACCTTTGAAACATTCAAGGAAAGCTGAATTTTTTTCTTCATCCAAGCATCTTAGTTTTTTAAATGAACTTTATTGACAAAATTTATATACAAATAACATATAATTTTAAGTATACAATTCAATGTGTTTTGAAAAATATATGCATCCATTTATAACTACCACTACAATCAAGAATAATTCCATTACCTCGGAAAGTCCCTGATGGCCCCTTTTCCATCAATCTCACACTCCATCCTTCACTTTAGACAAACAATGATCTACAATCTGTCACCACAGGTAGTTTTCCAAGTTTTAGAATATCATATAAATAAAATCATACAGCTTGTAGTCTTTTGTGTTTGGCTTCTTTTACTGAACATAATGATTTTGAGATTCACTCATGTTGAGTATATAAGTAGTTATTTCTTTTTATTGCTAAGTAGTATTCTATTGTAGCATTGTTAAAAAAAAAAAAAAAGTTAGGTGCTGTCAAATTGGTTCCAACTCACAGCTACCTATGTACAACAGAAACACTGCCCGGTCCTGTGACATCCACAAAATTGTTGCTATGTTTGAGCCCATTATTACAGCTGCCGTGTCAACCCATCTCCTTGAGGGACTTCCTCTTTTAAGTCGACCCTCTACGTTACCAATCGTGATGTCCTTCTCCAGGGACTGGTCCCTCCTGACAACATGTTCAAAGTATGTGAGCCTCATCATCTTCACTTCCAAGCAGCACTCTGGCTGTACTTCTACCAAGCCAGACTTGTTCAGTCTTTTGGTAGTCCATATTTTTTGCCAATACCATGATTCAATGCATCAATTCTTCTTTGGTCTTCTTTATTTAGTGTCCAGCTTTCACATGCATATGAGGCAATTGAAAGTATCATGGCTTGGGATAGGCTCACCTTAGTGCTCAAAGTGACATCTTTGCTTTTGAACACTTTAAAGAGGTCTTCTGCAGCAGATTTGCCCGATGAAATACATTGTTTGATTTCCTGACTGCTGCTTCCATGGGCTTTGATTGTAGATCCAAGTAAAATGAAATTCCTTACAACTTCAATCATTTCTCCGTTTATCATGATGTTGCTCATCAATCCGGTTGTGAGGATTTTGTTTTATGTTGAGGTGTAATCCATACAGAAGGCTATAGAATTTGATCTTCATCAGTAAGTGCTTCAAGTCCTCTTCACTTTCAGCGAGCAAGGTTGTGTCATATGCATACCATCTGCAGGTTGTTAATGAGTCTCCCTTTAGTCCTGATACCATAATCTTCTTCACATATTCCCGCTTCTCAGGTTATTTGATCAACATACAGACTGAATAAGCATGGTGAGAGGATACAACCCTGACACACACATTTCCAGATTTTAAACCACACCGTATGTCCTTGTTCTGTCTGAAGGACTGACGCTTGGTCTATGTACAGGTTCCACATGAGCACAATTAAGAGTTCTGGGAGTCCCATTCTTCCCAATATTATCCATAATTTGTTATGATACACATAGTCAAATGCCTTTGCATAATCAATAAACAACAAGTAAATATCTTTCTGGAATTTTCTGCTTTCAGCCGGGATCCATCTGATATCAATAATGATATCCTTCGTTCCAAGTCCTCTTCTGAATCTGGCTTGAATTTATGGAAGCACCTTGTTGATGTGCTGCTACAACCATTTTTTAATTATCTTCAGCAAAGTTTTACCTGCATGTGATATTAGTGATATTGTATAATAATTTCCATGTTCTATTGGATCACCTTTATTGGGAATGGGCACAAATATGGATCTCTTCCAGTCAGTTGGCTAGGAAGCTGTCTTCCAAATATCTAGAAATATACAAATGAGCACCTCCAGTGCTGCACTGATTTGTTGAAACATCTCAATTGGTATTTCGACAATTCCTGGAGGCTTCTTTTTTGCCAATGCTTTCAGTGCAGCTTGAACTTCTTCCTTTCATACCATTGATTTTGATCATATGCTACCACTTGAAATGTCTGGACATTGGCTAATTCTTTTTGATACTGCGACACTGTGTATTCCTTCCATCTTCTTTTGATGTTTCTTATGTTGTTCAATATTTTACCTGCAGAATTCTTCAAAAATTGCAGCATGAGGCTTGAATTTTTTCTTCAGTTCTTTCAGCTTGAGAAATGCCAAGCAAGTTCTTCTCTTTTGGTTTTCTAATGCCAGGTCTTTGCACATTTCCTTATAATAGTTTACTTTGTTTTCTCGAGATGCCCTTTGAAATCTTCTATTCAGTTCTTTTACTTTATCATTTTTTCCATTTGCTTGAGCTTCTCTAAGTTCAAGAGCAAGTTTAAGGGTCTCTTCTGATATCCATTTTGATCTTTTCTTTCTTTCCTACCTTCTAATGACATTTTGCTTTCTTCACGTATGGTGTTCTTGATGTCATCCCACAACTCATCTGGTCTTTGGTCATTAGTGTTCAATGCATCAAATCTGTTCTTGAGATGGTCTACAGATTCAGCTGGGATATACTCAAGGTCATATTTTTGTTCTTTTGGATTTATTTTAATTTTCTTCAGCGTCATCCTGACCTCGCCTATAAGCAATTGATGGTCTGTTCTGCAGTCAACTCCTGACCATGTTCTGACTGATAATATTGAGCTTTTCCGTTGTCTCTTTCCACAGACGCAGTGGATTTGCTTCCTGTGTTTTCCATTTGGTGAGGTCCATGTGCATAATCACCATTTATGTTGTTGAATAAATGAATTTGCAATGAATAAGTTGTTGGTTATCCAAAATTTTGTCAAGCAATTCCTGGTGTCATTTCCATCACCAAGGCCATATTGTCCAACTACTGATCCTTCTTCTTTGTTTCCAATGCTCACATTCCAATCACCAGTAATTATCAACGCATCTTGATTGCATGTCTGGTCAATTTCAGACTGCAGACATTGCTAAAAATCTTCAATTTTCTCTTCTTTGGCATTAATGATTGATGCATAAATTTGAATAAGAGTTGTATTAACTGGTCTTTCTTGTAGGTGTATGGATATTATCCAATCACTGACAGTGTTGTACTTCAGAACAGATCTTGCAATGTTCTTTTTGACAATGACTGCAGTGTCATTCCTCTTCAATTTGTTATTCCCAGCATAGTAGATCATAAGATTTTCTGATTCAAAATGGCCAGTACCAGTCCACTTCAGCTCACTGAAGCCTAGAATATCTATCTTTATGCATTACTTTTCATTTTTGAAAACTTCCTATTTACCTAGATTCATACTTCATACATTCCGTGTTCTAATTATTAATGGGTGTTTATTGCTGTTTCTTCTCATTTTAGTCTTGTCATATCAGCAAATGAAGACCCTGAAAGCTTTACTCCATCCGTGTCATTAAGGTCAACTATACTTCAAGGAGAGGACTCTTCACCAGTTGTATTTTGAGTGACTTGCAACCCGAGGTGCTCATCTTCCCGCACTATATCAGACAATGTTCTCCTGCTATTCATAATGTTTTCACTGGCTAATTTTTTCAGGTATAGAGTGCTAGATCCTTCTTCATACTCTGTCTTAGTCTGGAAGCTCCATTGAAACCTGTCCACCAAGGGTGACTCTGTTGGTATTTGGAATATCAGTGGCATAGCTTCGAGCACCAGAGCAACATGCAAAACACCATAGTAGGACAAACTGTCAGAAGACTGGTGGCTACTATAGGGGTATATCCATAATTTGCTAACTCTTCACTTGATATCTATTTGTGTTTTTTTCAGGTTTTGAAATTATTAATAACAACTATATGAATATTCATATATATGTATTTGTGTACACTATTGTTTTCATTCCTCCTGGTAACTTGGAATTGCTGGGTCATATACAAGTTGCATGCTGAAAACATAATCTGAGAAGCTGGATTCTGTGAAGAAGAGCACAACATCAGGTTTGGAGGAAGACTCATTAACAACCTGTGTTATATAGATGACATAACCTTGCCTGCTGAAAGGAATTGAAGCACTTGCTGATGAAGGTCAGAGACTACAGCCTTCAGTATGGATTACAACTCAACAAAAAGAAACAAAAATCCTCACAACTGGACCAATAAGCAACATCATGAAAAGCAGAGAAAATATTTAAGTTGTCAAGGATTTCACTTTACTTCAATCCTCATTTAGCGTCTATGGACGCAGCAATCAAATGCAGCAACAGTCAAAAATCAATTTGCATTGGACAAATCTGCTGCAAAAGATTTCTTCAAAGTGTTAAAAAGCAAAGATGTCACTTTGAGCACCAAGGTGTGCCTTGACCCAAGCATAGTATTTCAGTCACCTCATATACATGTGAAAGCTGGATGATGAATAAGGTAGACTTTAGATGCAGAAAAATTGATGCATTATAATTATGGTGTTGGTGAAGAATATTGAACATGCCAGAAAAACGAACAAATTTGTCCTGGAAAAAATATAGCAAGAATGCTCCTGAGAAGCAAAGATAGCAAGACTTCATCTCACATACTTTGGACCAGCCCCTTGAGAAGGACATCATGCTTGGTACTGCACAAGACCACTGGAAAAGAGGAAGACCCTCAATGATATGGATTGACATAGTGGCTGCAATAATGGACTCAGGCATAGCCAAGATTATGAGTATGGTGCAGGCAGGACCAGGCAGTGTTTTGTTCTGTTGTACACAGGGTAGCTAAGAGTCAGAACCAACTTGATTGCTGTTGTCGTTAGGTACCATCAACTACAAATGGATGAGATACTGTCAAAGTGTATGTCAAAGTTGCTGTACCATTTTACTCCCCACTAGCAATGTGTCATACCCTGGTAATGTAGTGGTTTAGAGCTACAGCTGCTACCCAAAAGGTTGACTGTTCAAATCTACCAGGTGCTCCTTGGAAACTCCGTGGAGCAGTTCTACTTTGTCCTATAGGGTCGCTATGAGTCAGAATCGACTCCTGGGCAGCAGGTTTTTTTGGTTAGCAATGTATGGAAAACCCTGGTGGCATAGTGGTTAAGAGCTACAGTTGCTAACCAAAAAGTCAGCAGTTCAAGTCCACCAGGTGCTCCTTGGAAACAGTATTGGGCAGTTCTACTACATCCTAGAGGGTCCCTGTGAGTCGGAATCAACTGACGGCAACGAGTTTGGTTTTTTGTTTGTTTGTTTTAGCAATGTATGAGAGTTCCAGTTGCTCCACATTCTCACTAGTGTTTTGTATTAGAAGTCTTTTTAATTTTAGCCATTCTTGTGACTCTGTATTAGTATCTTATAATGGCCTTAATTTACATCTTTCTGAAAATTGTGACGTTTAGCAGCTTTTCATATGCTTTTTGATCATCTTGCAAAATGTAAAATATTTTGCTAATTTGTTTTTGTTTGTGTTATTGAGTTTAAGAATTTCTTTATATATTTGGGATGCAAATCCTTTGATAGATATAAATCAGGTGCTAATATTATCTCTCAGTCTATGGATTGCCTTTTCATTGCCCTAATGATGCCTTTCAAAGAGGGGAGGTTGTTTGTTTTGATAAAGTTCAATATGTCTATTCTTTCTTTTACAGTTTTGATTTTGGTGTCCTACCTGAAAAATCTTTGCCTATCCCAACATCATGAAAAATGTCCACTACATTTTCTTTAAGATTTGTCTAAGTTTAGCTTTTATGCTTCCATTTGTGGTCCATTTTAGGTTATTCTGTGTATGGAGTGTGTTAAAAGTCAGGGTTTATTTATTCATTTTTAAGATACGCTCTTGTTCAAGCACCATTTATAGTAAAGACTATCCTTTCTTCCATGAATTACCTAAGGAGCATTGCCAAAACTCAATTGACCTATATGTGTGAGTCTATTTAAGGGCTCTATTTTGTTCTACTGGGAGACATTGTATATATATATATATATTTATATATATATATATAGTAAATCATGAAACCAGGTAGTCAAGGGAAAACTATAGCAACCCAATTCTAACATGACTACTAATGGCCCAGACTCTTCAGGGATGAAGGTTTGGGTCACCCCACCAGGCAAAGAACCACGACCAGCTGAGGTGCTTGTTGAGGGCAAAGGGAATACAGAATAGGTGGTGGAAGAAAGTAGTTCTAAATATAAGTTATGCCCACATGACCAGTTGCAGAATGAGGATTGTAACTGTATAGTTGATAAAACACAGAGAAACATCTTTCTGGTATAGAAAGATATAGAGGTTAGGAATTACAACACATATTTTGGGGGGACACAATTCAATTTATAACATTGGGATAAACTCCCCTTGGTATTCTCTTTATATATTGCTAGATTTAATTTGCTAAATTTAAAGGATATTTGTATCTATTCACTACACAGGATTGTTATGGGTAGTAGAATTGACCAAGATTTCTTTCTTACAGGCCAGTGTAGGTGTGCAATCACAGATACATCATGATCTACCTGGATTAATGCCTCAGGCCAAGAGGAAATGTTACTATAGAAACCAAGGAGAAATTCACCTTGTGCTCTAAGGTAGACACTAATAGTTTACAGGGGTTTGTTTAGCTGGTTGTGGGCAAAGTTGAGGTCAAAACTACAGGGTGGCCCCATGATGCTGCTTAAAGTTCTGTTGATTGCAGCCCTAGCTAAATGCTCCATGAGATAGATTGAATGAGTTTGGTCCAGACTCTATCAGTCACATTAATAAGAGTGGCCAACAGAGTAGCTTATTCACAGGAAATTTTGCCAGAAGATGGTGTAGAAACTATGGTGGATATTGTGGGGAAACAGTTCTCCATGTGTCTCTCACATTTCTACATAGCTTGCAAGAAAGGCATTGATTGTCCTTATGCTTTCTGTCTTAGTTTCTTAGTGCTGCTGTTACAGAAATACCACAGGTAGGTGACCCTAACAGAAATAAATCTATCTTCTCACAGTTTAGGAGGCTAGAAGTCCAAACCCAGGGCAGCAGCTCTAGAGGAAGGCTCTGTCTGTTGGCTTTGGGGGAAAACCTTTGTCTCAGTTTCTCTGGCGTTCTTCTCAGAGTCCCTTCAAGATCCCCATGTGGCATCTATTTGTTCTTGCTTGCTTCTGTGCCTAATCTGCTCCTTTTATATCTCAAAAATGATTGCTTTAAAATCACCCTACACTAATATGGCCTGATTAGCATAACAAAGAAAACTCCATTCCCAAATGGGATTACATCAACAGGCATAAAACCAAAACCAAACCTCCGAGTCGATTGGAACTCACACCAACTCTATAGGACAGAGAAGAACTGCCCCATAGAGTATCCAAGGCTGTAATCTTTACAGAAGCAGACTGCCACATCTTTCTCCCATGGAGCAGCTGGTGGGTTCAAAATGCCAACCTTTCAGTTAGCAGTCAAACTCCACTGTGCCACCAGAGCTCTTTATCCATAGGCACAGGAGTTATAATTTACAATACTTATTTTGGGGGTACACAATTCAATCCATAACACTTTTTGAGTATGTTTTCATAGAAAAATGTCTTGGAAGATAGAGATATATTCTCCCTCATGAGCTAAGGTTAAAAAAAAAAAAAAAAGGTTAGGCATATTTATTTCCTATTATAAAAGTTTTAGATTCCCTAAAGTCAGGTTCCTGTCCTGTAACACAAGCCACTTCATGAGCAGGTATCACCTGACCTTCTTTACATTGTGTTGTGGGACTTACAAATCAGAAAACCAACACAAAAAATGCAAATGCTCTGCCTGTTGTTGTAGGTATGAATAATGAACTGTCTTTTTTCTCTGACCCAGGAGTCTTGTGTCTTCTGCCAGCTTCCATGAAACAATTGCAGGCTAACTTGTTAACATGGAAGTAGAGTAAAATTTCAAACCCTTAACACTTCCTGACACTAAGTTACCTGCAATCAGCTTGATCTTTTCAAGGTTTGTTTCATAAAGCTTTGTTAGTGTCGGTCTAAAGTAGCCTGTGAGGGCAGTGGTGACTCAGTGATAGAAATCTTGCCTTCTATGTGGGAGACCCAGGTTCCATTCCCAGCCAGTGCACATCAAGCACAGTTATCACTCATCTGTCAGTGGAGATTTGCATGCTGCTGTAACGCTGAATAGGTTTCAGTGGAGCTTCCAGTCTAAGACTAGGAAGAAAAGCCTGGTGATCTACTTCCAAAAATCCGATAATAGATCACAAATTCCAATGTATATGGGGTCACCATGAGCTGGAGGCCAACTCAACAACAGCTAACAACAACAACAACAAAGTAGCCTTTACTTCTATGGCAAGTTGAACTCCACTACTAAGGTTTGACCATTACTGCTTCTCCACCAAATATCTGGGGTATTGAAAAGAGTCTTTCTTCTGGCTGGCTATCTTCTAGCCATATGTGAGCCATAGGAATTATTCAATTCATAGCTTCCTGAAAATTGTTCTTTGTTTGGTCTTGTGGTATATCCCTCTACATAATTGTGCATATTAGTATTCAGCCAAAGATTTGATGGGGTGACTTTTGGAGTTCTCTATGTAAATGCCAATTCTCTAACACTGCACAGATTACACCTTTCATGGCCTCCCTGAGCTATTGTCTCTGTCTCCTCAATTCAGCAAGACCACCATAATCTGCTTAACTCTCCCTCCCTGTGCCAGAGTCCAGGAATTTCCTCCAGTTAGAAAGCCAGAGCGATAGTAGAGCTCACTATTTTTGTTTCCCTTCTCTCAGGGACCCCAATCCTGTGCTGTTCTATGTATCAAAACAGTTGTTTCATGTATTTTTCTGTTTTTCTAGCTGCTTGCAACAGGATGTCCAGCACGACACTGGTTAGTCCTTCATAAGCAGACACTTCCACCTTAGTGTTTGAGGAGATTTTGTAGGTTATGATCATTTTTTTTTCCCTTAAATCTCTTCTCCAATCATTGACCTGTATTTTCAGTATAGAATTTATATCATCAAATTCCATTGTTTTGTTGTTGTTGACTTTCCCTTCTCTAAATAAACAATAAACAGAAAATATAATTTCCAACTTCCCAGCCTTAACAAATATTTGTTTTGCTTTTGCTGTGAGTTTAGGCCCACAAATTATGGCTTACACTAAATACACAAGCATTCTTTTAAATATGAATAAGTCTTCCATCTAAAACTAATAATTTGCTCTAGTTCTAGAATAATCCACATTCTATGCTCCACCAATAATTCCCTTATTTTCTTAAGCCAAAATGAAGGAGTACAAATTTAATTTAATGCTCTGTTCAGTCTAGACACACTCTATTGAATTCCACATTTAATTTTCACAGAAGTAGTGCTGAAGCTTATGCTTTCATTAATTTACCAAACACCATTTCCCAATCCATGAGATGGTACTGTCTATATATTATTAAGGGGATAGTAGAACGCCTGATTTCATCTGCCATGAGCAAATAGAATGAGGTATACCTTCTTTTTTTTTTTTTTTTTACTGAGTAGAGAAATACATACTTCATTTGACTACAAATATGTAACTTTTAACTCTGTCCAAGGAAAGCAGTCACCAGAAAGCTGAATCCTGCTTAGTGGTAGAATGATAGTGAATCTCTATACTATTTTACCACATAAAAAGTGTGTTTAAATGTAAATACTTTGTCAGGCTCCATAATTATCAAAAGTCACTGAAGATTATCCTGTTGAAAATGGTGACATCATTTTTCATAGATACATCTTTTTTGTTCCAAAATCTAAGTTTAAAACATATCCATTTGAGCCAGGGTGGTGACGAAGGTCTATTACCAATGTCAGTTGACAACTCTAATAATTTTTTCCTCATATCAAATGACACCCTCTGAGGAAAAAAAAAGTCATCTGTGCTCCTATTTTAGCCATATAAGTATGTTTTTCTTAAGAGCAACTACATTTTTAAAGAAAAATATAAATGCCACTTGAGATTTTAAAAATAATTCTATGTGACTATCTATTCAGCCTAGCTCTTGAAAGGCAATTTGCTGCATAAATAGAAATAATGAAAACAATGTCTCTGAAATCAGTTCTTGCCTTGGACATTCTTATTGTGGATGAAAGGGCACTCACCTCGCTGTCTTACCTGGCAAATCTATACTTAATGTTTTTGGACTAGTCCAGATAGCCTCTCCCTTGGTTCACTCTTCTCGTCTCATGGTCAATTTATTGCTCTCTGTAGCTTTAATGAATCCATTTTTCCACAAAGATGAACAACATATGCTCCCTTCTTCCCCATGTATACTCCCATAAGGTTCCATATTGAAAATCAGAAGATCATATGAGTGAATTATTATAACACAGATAAGAAAAAATTAAGTATGGATTCCAAATATTACTGTTCCCAGAGTCCCTTAACAGATGCCCTGTCCCCTGTGGCTGACTGTCTCTGTGACATCTGGCATATGCCATGATGTATTTCCTACAGTGTGAGTTTCTTTCTACCACATTCCTATTTTTGTCTTGGTCTTTCACTTCAGAGGGTGAAAAATATAACCAAGTAACAATTCAACTGATTTGTAGAAAGACTTACCTACCCACTATGAAGACAACCATTTACATTGCTATGCAGGTCATTTAACTCCTCATGGTTCTGAAGTTCTCCTTTCCAAAATAGACTGTGGTTTATTTTGCATAGACAAAAGAACCATCAGAATATTTACTCTAAATAAAATTGCAGTCTTAAAGCAAGTTGTATTCTGCTCCAACGCCATGGAACAATAAGCACAAACTTCAGTAAACATTTTTTTTTTTTATATTTTCCACCCCACACCTCCACTACTCTACCACTGCTATCGCTATGGTTGTAAGTTACTCTGTGTGTACTTCTATTTGTTAATATCAATAAGGCATTAAACTTCACAGCTCTCATTTGGGCCATGGGGAATTGGGTAAAGGCCTCAGTGATTGGTTTAAAACAGCTGAGGAGAGTAGTGTCCCTCCCAGAGTCCTGAACATAGGCAATATCAGATAACAGCAAGAGAGGACAGTGATGCCCAGTGGAGCTAAAAGTGTCATCAGTAGTCAGGATGGTATTGTGGTGGCCTAATAAGGTCAGAAGAAGCAAACCAGAGGAATCTGTTTCTAGCATATGTGAGGTAAGACCTTTGGACACACTTAAAAATAGCACAGGTCACATTGCAGAAAGTGGAATTAATAATTCTACAACAAAATTAGTGCAGGCTAATGTTCTCAAAGATATGGTGACACACAGACTTTAGAAAAATCAGAAGATTGTGACGGGCCATAAAAAATCCCCTTTTGACCTCAACAAATTCACACACCTCCAGGGTCTAGTCTTTACCCTGGCAGGCTCATAGATGCTCATGCCCTTGGCTGCTTATTGAATTCATGGATGTAGATTCTCTGTTTGAATATACTGGGGGTTGATATATAAAATCAAAATGGCATTTTACTCAATAACTTTTAGAATTTTAATGACTAATAAAACTGGAAACTAACACCCTCTAGCCAGCACACTGTCAACCTGAGTGTACTTCTGGGAAGACAAAACACAAACTGAATATTACTTGATGAGTACAGAATAAGAGGAAGGGAAGTGGGTATAAAAACAAATGTTTAATGACATCAGCGGTCACCCAGATAAGACACATGGTCTCTTTGGATCAGAACATCTTTGTCCCTCGGCAAGGCTGGCATGGGCTTTGCATATGTCTGCATCCCTAACCTTCTTTCCTTATACTTCCACTACTGGCTAAGCCTTCCCCTGAATGGCACACACACTCATTCTCTAAACAGAAAATTGCCTTCAAATTAGCTTAGTTTCAAGTCAAGCTCTGGCCTGAAAGCCATTCTGTTTCCTAAAGCTGACTTTGAATACCCCTAGTCTAATCCATTATGCATTAATTATGTAATTTAGCTTGAAGAAAGCAGCCTTAATTCCATGCTCTCAGGAGGGGTCTCTTTTTCAGTGAAGATAAGAGTTTACAACCAGCCAAAAGAGAGCAGGGAACAGTAAACTTTTCACTTCTCACCTTCCTATCACTACCACAGCTACTTGATTTCTACAGGAATAGCCCTGTTGAAAAATAAATAGAAGGAATCTAATTCCTTGGGATTATGCCTACATTTTGCTTGCTTTGAGCACTAGGTAATTAGGCATTATAGCCACGTGCAATGCTACAAGGTCTTTAAGTATTGTTTAGACAAAAATTAATCTTGGGTTAGAGAAATAATTAGATTTAATAATTAGTAATGCATTCATTTCTGGAAATTTTTTCCTAAAAGGTTTCCTTTAAAGCTTTCTTTTAAATCTTATTGACCTACCAAAGTCTATTCGTTTATTCATTTAAAAGCACCTTCTCTGGTATTTGAAACAGAAGTTTTAATGCAGTGAAAGGAATCTAAACCCTGCACTAGAAGTTCAAAGATCTCAGTCAAGATCGTTTAGTTTGACTATTCACTTATTTAGTATTATTTAGCTCCCTGGTGCCTGAATTTTTTTCTTTATATGTAAAATGAGAAACATTCACCAGATGGCATCTAAATGTATTCTAGTTATTGACACTATGCAAAATGGGCCTGAGAATAAAACCTGTTGAAAACCTAAAAATGAGTAGGAGAAAATAGTAGTAACATACAAGGGGAAAAAATTTATCTGCCATCCCACCTTCCAGCATTTATTCATCCAGCAATTCATCTATTCTTTCATTAAAATATACATGTATTCAGAACCTACTAAGCTGGACAAGCCTCTCTTACAGAATAGCCTTCCTCTACAGGTCAGTATTAGTGGGTGCATTCTATTCCAATCCTTCCTCTTTACTAAGGCTGTCTCATGACAATATTTCAATCTCTACAATACTTCCCTTCCAGTGTTTATTCTTTTATCTAGTCAGTCCCTCAGTATGACTAAATTATAGTTAATTGTTCAGAGGTAAATTGGTCTGGCTAATAGATTAAGCTTAAAATAAAGATAATATTTACTTTTTAAAAAATGTCCTCTGATACTTAGGGAATTCATAAATAGATTCACACACATATATTCAATTGGTTTTCAACAAAGTGGCCAAGGTAATTCAATGCTGAAAGAGGACTTTCAAACAAATAGTACTAGAATAAATAATCATATTAAAAAAAATGCATTTTGACCTTTACCTCACATCATATACAAAAATTGTCTTAAAATGAATCAGAGACCTAAATATAAAAGCTAAAAGTGTAAAAATCTTCAAACTCAAGAAAAAAAATTTTGCAATCTTAACTTGACCAAAGATATTTTGGATATGACACAAAAAGCATAAACTATGAAACACTGATATAATGGGTTTTATGGAAATTGAAAATGTTAACTCTTCAATAGACTGTTAAGAAAATAAAAAGGTAAGCCAATGACATTAAGAAAATATTCACTATATGAAAATATATACATATATATATCAAAGTATTTATATTCAGATTATGTAAAACCTGGATAGTAATAGGAAGACAAACACTCAAATTTTTAAAAAAGCAAAACATTTAATGTCTATTTCACAAAATAAAATATAAAAATGGGCAAAAGCACGCAAAAAGATGTTCAATATCAGTCATCAGGGAAATGCAAAATTAAATTCACTCTAGATCAGTACACACCCACTAGAAAGGCTAAAATTTGAAATACTGACAGTGTCAAATGTTGAAACGGGCGTGGAGCAACCAGATGATCACACACTGCTGGCAAGCACTGCAAGACAGTAAAGCCACCTTGAAATGCCCTTAAGTGAAATTACCCTTAACCCTTTGACCCAGTCATTCCAACCCTTAGGTAGTTATCCAAATGAAAGTAAAGCTTACCCCATACGAAAACTTGTCCACAAATATTCATTGCGGCTTTATTCAAACAAAAAAAAAAAAAAAATCTGTTGCCATCTAGTCAATTCCGACTCATAGTGACCCTATAGAACTTCCCCATAGGGTTTCCAAAGAGCAGCTGGTGGATTTGAACTGTCAACCTCTTAGTTAAGAGTCAAATGTTTAACCACTGCTCCACCAGGGCTCCAGCTTTATTCATAATAGCCAGAAAGTGGAAGCAGCCCGAAGGCCCACCAATAGGTGAATGGATAACTGTGGAACGGAGTACAGCAAGGCCCCCAGTTAAGAACATCTGAATTATGGACAACTCTACTTAAGAACAAACTGCTATAAAGCCTATTCTGTTAAAAATTTGAGTTAAATACAATAAAGAATGCACACACTACTATGTGATGCTCATCAAACATGGCACGGCTTCAGCAGCGGTCTGCTAGAGGAAGGAAAATGCCTCCTTCATTTGAAGTCGGATCACGTTGCCACAAACACTGCGGTGAATGTGGAACTTTGTCTTTGGCTTAAATTTTTCTCTTATTTACCCTCATGGCCATGCCTCCAAAGCGTAAATCTGATGCAAGTGCAGGCGATGCACCAAAGAAAGGAAAACAACTGTGACTGAAAATAAAGTGGAAGTAGTAAAAGCGATAGGAAAGAGATGAAACATCATCGGTCATCGGAAAAGCGTTAGGCTACAATCAAGTAAGAGTAATAGAGCAGGTGAAAGGCCACAGTTATCACTAAGCAGTGGTGTAATTACTACCTAAGCAAATACACCAAAAAAGAGGAAGACCCTCAACGAGAGGGAGTGACACAGTGGCTGCAACAATGGGCTCAAGGGTCTCAACGATTGTGGGCATGGTACAGGAGTGGGCGGCGTTTCGTTCTGTTGTACGTAGGGTCAGTATGAGTCAGAACCAACTCCACGGCACCTAACACCAACAGCACACCCATACACACACAGCTTCTCTCTCCTCAGTACAGTACTCTATGTAGTTACATTTATTATTCAAAGAACCAAGCCCACTGCCCTCGAGTTGATTCCGGCTCATAGCGACCAGATCGGGTTTCCAAGGCTGTACATCTGCAGGGAAGCAGACGGCCACACCTTTCTCCGCTGGAGCTAGCTGCTGGTGCTTTCGAACTGTGGACGTTTTGGTTATCAGTTGAGTGCTTTAACCACTGTGCCATCAGGGCTGCTTACTGTATTATTATTATTATTATTAACTGTATGTTTAAGATGTTTTAGTGTATTTGGAAGTGTTTCTTAAGTGTTTTATATGCAGAGAAAGGTAAAATGTATACTATATACTGAGACAAACATTTGACTCACTGATGCTAAATAAGAACTATACGAACCTGTTCCTTCTTACCTACAAATTCAGCTTAAAGGTAGGCTTATATTTTTTTTAGGAACAGATCCAGTCGGTGTCCTGGGGACTGCCTGTAATGCATAGCAATAAAAAGGCACAAACTATTGCTACATGCAACAATATAAATGAATCTCAAAAACATTATGCTAAGTGAAGAACTCAGACACAAATAGCAAAGAGTTTAAAATTCTGTTTGTATGAAACTCTAAGACAGACAATCTAATCTACTGAGAGAGAAAAGATCAGAGGTTGCCTGAGGTAAGTGATCAGGGCTGGGAATTAACTAGGAAGGGGTGCAAGCAGACCTTTTAGCATAATTGAAGCATTCTGTACCTTGATTACAGTCAGAATTTCATGTTCTATACTTTTGCCAATACTCATCCAAATGAATACAGTGTATGCACAGTATACCTCAAACAAGGAGCCGTGGTGGTACAGTGGTTAAGCACTCACCTGCTAACCAAAGGTTGGCGGTTCGAACCCACCAGCCACTCCACGAGAGAAGGATGTGGCCTTGGAAACCCTATGTGACAGTTTCACTCCATCAGCTGCCAAATACGGTGTTGCTCTGAGTTGGAATTGACTTGACAGCAACAGATATTTGTTTTTGTTTTTAGTATACCTCAAAGAGTCGATAATTTAAAAAAAAAAATGTATCCCAAAAATTAAAAAAAAAATAATTAATTCTGAAAATACCTAACATGTGAAGGAGATGAATCTTTCTTTTACAGAAACTGTTGATCTTAGCGCTGATATTTGAAATTTTCTTTGAGTATTTACTCACCACAGATGCTATACACCTTCACAGAAATTCTGTCTAGAAGTCTACTTGAGAACTTGCTGTTAGGGATGATTGAAAGTCCCCTAGAGACAAGTTAAAAAGTGATATATGTGCGTTGTTGTTGGTAGGTGCTGTTGAGTCGGTTCCGACTCATAGTGACCCTATGCACGACAAAAAGAAACACTGCCTGGTCCTGCGCTATCCTTACAATCGTTGTTATGCTTGAGCTCACTGTTGCAGCCACTGTGTCAATTCACCTTGTTGAGGGTCTTCCTCTTTTCCACTGACCCTGTACTCTGCCAAGCATGATGTCCTTCTCCAGGGACTGATCTCTCCTGACAACACGTCCAAAGTATGTAAGACGCAGTCTCGTCATCCTTGCCTCTAAGGAGCATTCTGGCCACACTTTTTCCAAGACAGGTTTGTTCATTCTTTTGGCAGTCCATGGTATATTCAATATTCTTTGCCAACACCACAATTCAAAGGCGTCAACTCTTCTTCCGTCTTCCTTGTTCATTGTCCAGCTTTCACATGCATATGATGCTACTGAAAACACCATGGCATGGGTCAGGTGCACCTTAGTCTTCCGGGTGACATTGTTGTTCTTCAACACTTTGAAGAGGTCCTTTGCAACAGATTTACCCAATGCAATGCCTCTTTTGATTTACTGACTGCTGCTTCCATGGCTGTTGATTGTGGATCCAAGTAAAATGAAATCCTTGACAACTTCAATCTTTTCTCCGTTTATCATGATATTGCTCATTGGTCCAGTTGTGAGGATTTTTGTTTTCTTTATGTTGAGGTGCAATCCATACCGAAGGTTGTGATCTTTGATCTTCATTAGTAAGTGCTTCAAGTCCTCTTCACTTTGAGCAAGCAAGGTTGTGTCATCTGCATAACACAGGTTGTTAATGAGACATCCTCCAATTCTGATGCCCCGTTCTTCTTCATGTAGTCCAGCTTCTTGCATTATTTGTTCAGCATACAGATTAAATAGGTATGGTGAAAGAAAACAACCCCGACGCACACCTTTCCTGACTTTAAACCAATCAGTATCCCCTTGTTCTGTCCGAACAGCTGCCCCTTGATCTAACTAAAGGTTTCTCATGAGCACAATTAAGGGTCCTGGAATTCCCATTCTTCGCAGTGTTATCCATAGTTTGTTATGATCCACACAATTGAATGCCTTTGCATAATCAATAACACAGGTAAACATCCTTCTGGAATTCTCTGCTTTCAGCCAGGATCCATCAGACATCAGCAATGATATCCCTGGTTCCACGTCCTCTTCTGAGACCAGCCTGAATTTCTGGCAGTTCCCTGACGATATACTGCTGCAGCCATTTCTGAATGATCTTCAGCAACATTTTGCTTCCATGTGATATTAATGATATTGTTCTATAATTTCCACATTCGGTTGGATCACCTTTCTTGGGAATAGGCATAAATATGGATCTCTTCCAGTCAGTTGGCCAGGAAGCTGTCTTCCATATTTCTTGGCATAGATGAGTGAGCTCCTCCAGCACTGCATCTGTTTCTTTAAATATCTCAATTGATATTCCATCAATTCCTGAAGACTTGTTTTTGGCCAATGCCTTCAGAACAGCTTGGACTTCTTCCTTCAGTACCATCGGTTCCTGGTGGTTGAACATCGACTAATTCTTTTTGGTATAATGACTCTGTGTATTCCTTCCATCTTCTTTTGGTGCTTCCTGTGTCTAATATTTTCTCCATGGAATCCTTCACTATTGCAACTCTAGGCTTGAATTTTTTCTTCAGTTCTTTCAACTTGAGAAATGCAGAGCATGTTCTTCCCTTTTGGTTTTCCATCTCCAGGTCTTTGCACATGTCATTAGAATACTTTACTTTGTCTTCTCGAGAGGCCCTTTGAACTCTTCTGTTCAGTTCTTTTACTTCATCAATTCTTCCTTTTGCTTTAGCTGGTCGACAGTCAAGAGCAAGTTTCAGAGTCTTCTCTGACATCCATCTTGGTCTTTTCTTTCTTTCCTATCTTTTCAATGACCTCTTGCTTTCTTCATGGACGATGTCCTTGATGTCATTCCAAAACTCTCTGGTCTTCGGTCACGAGTGTTCAATGCATCAAATCTGTTCTTCAGATGGTGTCTGAATTCAGATGGAATATACTCAAGGTCATATTATGGCTCTTGTGGACTTGCTCTGATTTTCTTCAGTTTCAGCTTGAACTTGCATATGAGCAATTTATGGTCTGTTCCACAGTCGGCCCCTGGCTTTGTTCTGACTGATGATATTGAGCTTTTCTATCATCTCTTTCCACAGATGTAGTCAATTTGATTTCTGTGTGTTCCATTTGGTGAGGTCCATGTATATAGTCACCGTTTATGTTGGTGAAAGAAGGTATTTGCAATTAAGAAGTCGTTGGTCTTGCAAAATTCTATTATTTGATCTCTGGCATTGTTTCTATCACCAAGGCCGTATTTTCCTTCTTTTGTTTCCAACTTTCACATTCCAATCGCCAGTAATTATCAATGCCTCTTGATTGCATGTTCGATCAATTTCAGACTGCAGCAGCTGATAAAAATCTTCTATTTCTTCATTTTTGGCCCTAGTGGTTGGTGCGTAAATTTGAATAATAGTGGTATTAACTGGTCTTCCTTGTAGGTGTATGGATATTATCCTATCACTGACAGCGTTATACTTCAGGATAGATCTTGAAACATTGTTTTTGATGATGAATGCAATACCATTGCTCCTCGAGTTGTCATTCCCAGCATAATAGCATGGTATTGGTATTGGTATTTGCAATACCAGTAGCAAAACTGCCAGTATCACAGCAAAACACAAGCTGCCACAGTACAACAAACTTACAGAAACGTCCTCAAGTTGCAATATTGAAAGGTTTGAAGGGAAAATATTAAATGACACAGGAAGTATCAAAAGAAAATGAAAGGAATACACAGAGTCACCGTACCAAAAAGAAATGGTGTAGTTCAACCATTTCAGGAGGTACCATATGATCAAGAACTGATGGTACTGAAGGAAGAGTTCCAAGCTGCTCTGAAGGCATTGGCCAAAAACGAGGCTTCAGGAATTGATGGAACATCAATTGAGATGTTTCAACAAACAGATGCAGTGCTGGAGGTGCTCACTCGTCTATGCCAAGAAATATGGAAGACAGCTTCCTGGCCAACTGACTGGAAGAGATCCATATTTATGCCTATTCCCAAGAAAGGTGATCAAAGAGAATGTGGAAACTATCCAACAATCTCATCAATATCACACACAAGTAAAATTTTGCTGAAGATCATTCAAAAGCGGCTACAGCAGTACATCGACAGGAACTTCCAGAAATTCAAGCCAGATTCAGAAGAGGACATGGAAAAAGGGATATCTTTGCTGATGTTAGATGGATCCTGGCTGGAAACAAAAGAATACCAGAAGCATGTTTACCTGTGTTTTATTGACTATGAAAAGGCATTCAATTGTGTGGATCATAACAAATTATGGGTAACATTGCAAAGTATGGGAATTCCAGAATACTTAATTGTGTTCACAAGGAAACTGTACATAGACAAACAGGTAGTCATTCAAACAGAATAAGGAGATACTGCTAGGTTTAAAGTCAAGAAAGGTGTGCATCAGTCAGGGCTGTATACTTTCAGCATACCTGTTCAATCTGTATGCTGAACAAATAATCCAAGAAGCCAGACTATATGAAGGATAACACAACATCAGGATTGGAGGAAGGCTCATTAACAATCTTTGATATGCAGATTACACAACCTCCTTGCTGAAAGTGAACAGGACTTGAAATACTTACTCATAAATGTCAAAGGCCACAGCCTTCAGTATGGAATACATCTCTACACAAAACAAAAATCCTCATAACTGGACCAATGAGCAAAATCATGATAAACGGAGAAAGGCTGAAGTTGTCAAAGATTTCATTTACTTTGGATCCACAATCAACACCCATGGAAGCAGCAGTCAAGAAATAAAAAGATGCATTGCATTGAGCAAATTCGCTGAAAATTATCTTTTTTTAAAAGTGTTCAAAAGCAAAGAAGTCGCTTTGAAGACTAAGGTGCACCTGACCCACGCCATGGTGCATGCAAAAGCTGGACATTGAATAAGGAAGATGGAAGAAAAATGGATGCCTTTGAATTATGGTGTTGGCGAAGAATACTGAATATACCATGGACTGCCAGAACAAGGAAATTTATCTTGGGAGAAATCAGCCAGAATGCTCATTAGAAGCAAGGATGGTGAAACTTAATCTAATGTACTTTGGACATGTTATCAAGAAGGACCAGTCCTTGGAGAAGGACATCATGCTTGGTAAAGTAGAGGGTCAGCAAAACAGAGGAAGACCCTCAATGAGATGGATCGGCGCAGAGGGCTGAAGCATAGCAATGATTTTGAGGATGGTGCAGGAAGGGGCAGTGCTTCGTTGTCTTTTACATAGAGTCGCTATGAGTCAAAATCAACTCTGGGGCACCTAACAACAGTAATAACATAACAATTGGCTGTGCAACCCTACCCTTAGTCGATGGGTTATTTCCATTATCATTAACCTCCACTCTCTTCCCCTTCCTTTCACCCTTGCTAACTAATGAAAATTTTTCTCCGTACATATACCTTTTTATATACATGAGGTCATTCAATATTTGTCCTTTTTTGATTGACTTATTTCACTCAGCATAATGCCTTCCAGCTCCATCCATATTGTAACATGTATCAAGACTTCATTTAACCTCCTGGCTGAGGGGTATCCCATTGTATGTATATACCATATTTCTTTTCTTTTTTTTTTTTTGGTACATCTTATTATCAGTAGTATGTACTACATACAATGCTACAGAGCATAATTTACTGTTATCATTCTCAGATGTTCAGTTGCAGATGTTCAAAGTTGTAATTTACTGTTCAAAACACTGCCTTATGGCCTGGTCTACAATGAAGTTGGTGTTGGTGTTGGTGTCGGGAGTTCTAATGGATCTCATAGATCAGGAAGAAGGGGAATTGGCAGATCAGGACTTAATGGATTTTGAAAAGGACAGAAATGCTGAAGAAGAAAGAAATAATGAGGAAGGGGAAGGAAAGAAGTTGTCAAAAAATTTTACAGTGAAACGATTAGCTGAAGTTTTTTCTAAACTAAATCAGAGCCTTCTGTTGCTTGAAAACATGGACCCAAATGCTGATTGCTTTGCTAAAGTCAATAGGCAAATTCAGGAAGCAGTAAGATGTTATCACAAAATACATGAAGGAAAAAAGTAAAGGACCATACAGGCAACTTTCACTGGTTTTCTAACTAGAAACATTGTCCCCATTCCCAGGGGTAATCCAGATGATCCAGAACCTTCCACAAGTGGAGTTGTTACCGCAACTGACAAAATGCCAACATGGTCCAACTATTCTTCATCATCTGAGTAAATTTTCATGAATTTGTGTGGTGGCTAAATGTTTAACAGCTAACCAGAAGTTCGCAGGTTCAAATCCACAAGCTACTCTAAGGGAAAAAATGCGTCAGTCTGTTTCTGTAAAGAAGCCTTGAAAACCCAAGGGGGCAGTTCTACTCTGTCCTAGAGTGTCCCTGTGAGTCAGAATTGACCTGACAGCAACAGGTTTTTAGTTTTTTGGGGTTTTTTTATATCTAATGTTTCCACCGCTCAAAGACAAATAAACATCAGATTTATAAAAATACTGATAATAAAAGGCAATAATAATGAAAACTAAAAAAAGAAAAGAGGTATTCGACTTGCTTCAGAACCGACTTACAACAGAGTCAGGGAAATGGAACTTGGTGTAAATTGGTGACCACTTGTATACTAAATGAGCTTATAAAGTGAGAGGAAGCAGAAACAAATAAATAAATAATTGCAACAGAAGAATGTATAAAGGATATGAATAGTTTACAGAAAAGAAAATATAAATACCTTTTAAGCATATGAGAATGCTTGCCTTCAACCATATTAAAAACCAGTTCCCTTCAAGCCAACTCTGACTCATGGCAACCCCATGTGTGTCAGAGTAGAACTGTGCTCCAGAGGGTTTTCTTTTTTTTTTTTTACAGAACAAACTAGTTTCTCATTAAACAGTTAGTACACACACTTTTCATGACACTCGTTAACAACTGGTGTGCCCCTTTAGTCTTGTTTTTTTTATGGGTCTGTCCAATCTTTGGCTGAAGGGTGAACCTTGGGAGTGACTTCATTACTGAGCTGAAAATGTGGCGGGAGGCCATACTTTTATGTTTATCCAACCTCTATCATGCCAGCAAGCCACCAAGCCTGGTCTTTCTTTTTGAGTTAGAATTTTGTTCTACATTTTTCTCCATCTCTGTCCGGGACCCTCTATTGTGATCCCTGTCAGAGCAGTCAGTGGTGGTAGCCGGGCACCACCTAGTTGTACTGGACTCAGTCTGCTGGAGGCCATGGTAGATGTGGTCCATTAGTCTTCTGGCTAATCTTTCCCTTGCATCTTTAGTTTTCTTCATTCTTCCTTGCTCCTGAAAGGATGAGACCAGCGGAGTATCCTAGATGGCTGCTCATAGGCTTTTAAGACTCCAGATGCTACTCACCAAAGTAGAATGCAGAACATTTTCTTTAAAAACTATGTTATGCCAATTAAGCATGTTCCCCGAGACCATGCTCCCCACAGCCCTCAGCCCAGCAATTCAGTCCCTCAGGGAGTTTGGATGAGTCTATGAAGCTTCCATAACCTTGCCTTGCACATGTTGCGCTGGCTTCCCCAGTACTGGGTACTGTCTTACACCCTTCACCAAAGTTACTGCTTATCTATTGTCTATTTAGTGTTTTTCCATCTCCATCCCTCCCCTCCCTCATAGCCATCAAAGATTGTTTCTTTTTGTGTGTAAAACTTTTCATGAGTTTTTGCAGTAATGGTTTCATAGAATATTTGTCCTTTTGTGATTGACTTATTTCACTCAGCATAAAGTCCTCTAGATTCGTCCGTGTTATGATTTGCAGATTCACCATTGTTCTTTATTGTTGCATAATACTCTATTTCCATAGCATTTTCAAAGGCTGATTTTTCGGAAATAGATCACTAGGCCTTTCTTCTGAGGCATCTCTACCTAGACTCTAACCTCCAACCTTTTGGTTAGCAGCTGAGAGCATTAATCATTTACACCACCCAGGATCGTATTCATATTAAGAGAGGTATAAATGCTTTAGGTGCTGTCAAGTAGGTTCTGATTCATAGCGATCCTATGTACAACAGAACGAAACACTACCCAGTCCTGCGCCATCCTTACAATCCTTGTTATGCTTGAGCCCATTGGTATAAATAAGTGGAGGATTTCGCACATGTCAGGTGCTCAAGTAATACTTGTTATATAAAAGGAAACACATGAATGAGTAGAGTGAGATTAAGAGCGACCTTAGAATCAGGAGAAGTCCCTGGGGAATTTGAGGAAGCTCACAATCAGTTGAAGAACAACAGATGTATTATAATATGATTAGCCCTAGGAAGTAGAAACTAACATGGTGCCACATTTCTGAACATAGAACCGCCTATGCACTAGGTTCCCAGCAGGGAGCAATGCATCCAGAGAGATAAAGGTAGGTGTGAGGCTGCTGCAATGAGAACTGTCAGTGGTATGAATGCTTTGAAGCTAATTGAAGGTAAGTCAACTAAAATATACTCATAAGAATTGGTCACCCACCCATCTACACACCCTCTTGTTTCCCACACACTCAACAACTCAGATGTATACCAGAATTTGGATCTATCAAGACACTGAAAGAAATGTCAAGCTGTATGAGAAAAGAGCAGGGAAAGAAGATGATACTCTTTGGAATGCATATCAAATGATATTAAAATTCTACTAATATTTGTACACAGTGAAAAGTAAGACATAAAAGTATAACAAAGCTTGAAGGAGAAAATCTAATTAATATTATACAGAAAATTTTATCTATACTTCTGGGCTTTGTCTGAGACAAAATATTACCCAATATTGAGGATTAATTATTTATAATCTCCTCTCCAGGTTTTGCTGCCATACTCTCTTCAGAGTACTGGGTTTCTTCATCCCCTCCGAGACTTCTATATCCATAGCCCCTCTTTCAAACTTAGAATAATTCTAGATAAACCCAGCCCAGTGCTGTCGATAAGATAGTCCCCTTTAAAACCACTGTTTTGCTTCTCTCCATCTTTTTGCTTACTCAGTCCTCTAGACTTGTAATATTTTCCTTATCTTTCATTTTTCCTGGTATATTTTTACTCATGCTCCTCTGATCTCCTCCATCATAAAGTCATCCTTCTTCCAGTCTCCCAAAACGCGTCATTCCTATGTCTATCATTTTACATTACAGACCATTTTATAATTAAATGTAAATATTTCTGTTTCCCTTGCTCCTTGAAAGCATTTCTTAGTTATCTTTGTATCTTCTTAGAACATAAGATCAGACATATAACAAATAAATAATACATGCTTGGAAAATGAACAAACAAATGACTGACAAAATAAACTGCAAAACTGTACAGTCATCTCACAGCCTGTACTAGAGTATTTAAATAAGGAGCATGACAGAACTCCATATAGTTTTACTAAAAGGCAAGATAGAAGCATAAAAACTTTATAACAATCCCCTAAAGAAAATGGCTATGTAAACATAATTTGAAAATGAGAAGAAAGAAAAATGACTGAAGTATTTGTACAGAATACTTTTATTTCAGTCATCCATTCATTCATTCACTCATTCATTCATTCAATGAATCTTTATTTGAACAGCTACTATGGGCTGGTACTCTTTTCACCTGCAAAGATATACATTGTCTTCGAGCATTCAATAAAATATCAATTTATGTTCATATACTCTAAAATGATAAGAATGTAAAATTTGATGAATATAGTAAGTTTAAATGTACGTAATTGTTTTAAATACCCTAATTTAAATTAATAAGCTTCAAATACATGAAAAATAAATTCATCCAAAATAGCTCAATCCTTGCAGGTTTTGTACACTGATATTTTATGGAGGAAATTAACCATATAATCTATATTTAACTGTTCATATATGTATTACATATATCCCCAAAACCAAAACCAAACCTGTTGCCATTGAGTGGCTTATGACTCAAGCAACTCTACAAGACAGAGTAGAGCTGCCCCATAGGGTCTCCGAGAAGTGGCTGGTGGATTCGAACTGCTGATATTTTTGGTTAGCAGCCTTAGTACTTAACCACTAGGCCACCAGGGTTTCCACATTACATATATAGGACACTACAATTAGTCAACCTATAATATATAAATACCACAAAATGTTAAAAATTACAGTTTTTTTAATTGTAGACAAAATCCTCTAATTTTTAAAATGTTCCAAGAATCTCTACTGAAAATCCCTAACTCATGAAAAACAATCCTGTAATAACTGAATTTCCAAGGGAATAAAATAATCCAAATTCTCTCCTTAAATTTTTCAAAATTAAGATTACTTAAGGCTGTTATTTACAATCATTATCAACCCATCTAGTTCATTTTGAAGTTTAATGAAATTGTTCATATGTCCCAAACAAATTAACAATTTATTTAATAATTCATTCCAGGTTTTAAAAAAAAAAAGCTAGAAGGCTAGAATGTTGGATTAGCCCTAGTTTACATGCGGTGAGGAAAAGGAATTGAAAATATCCCAAAATAAGGTAACAAAAAATTTTTAAAATACTGAATATTGTGACGAAAAAAAACCCTCAGCCAGTTGCTATCAAGGCTATTTCAACTCATGATGACCCCATGTGTTTCAGAGGAGAACGATGCTCCACAGGGTTTTCAAGGCTGTGACTAGACATAAATCACCAGCTGAGATGGTGCCTCTTGGTGGGATCAAACCACCAATCTTTTGATAAGTACCCTAGCATTTAACTATTCGTGCTACCCAGGGACTCCATTATGGAATAATATGGAAGGATCTGCAATAAACATAGCTTAATGAAACCATGTTATATATAATCATGTTCTCAAAATATTTAAAGGCTAAGTAAGAAGGTAAGTCCTTGCAATGGAAAAGAAAAGAAATCTCATATTGAAGAGAGTAAGAAACATAAATAGAGATAAACTAAAATAATTGAACAATTGAGACTATGTATACAAAGTCATATGATACTTTTAAAAGGGTAGTATGTCATCTCTTGGCATTTTTTTGTATTTAATTTTATGAAATGTGAAAGAAATAAGAGAACACCTAATCTGAATGGAAGCCAATTTACTATTTTTTTAATTCTGTTACTTTGTAAATGTCAATATTTTTCTTTTTAATAAAACTAATTTTTTCGTACATTACTTCAGGAATCATGAGGTAGATGAAAGTCAGATTAGTACAATTCCAAGATTTAAAAGACATTGTATTATACATTAATATTTTGTATAAATATAAATATGAAATGTTCTGAAATTTAATATGGTATTGATTTTCAAAGAAGAATGTGTTTTTAAAAATGAGTTATTTCACTCCAAAATCATTAGGTAAATGGAGGGAGTTTTAATGTATCCTTAAAAGAGCTAAGAGGGAAGGCAGAAGATTCTATATTCACTTTTCCCCTTAAATCCCAACTCACATGTCCTTCTTCTCTAAACATCTCATTTTCCTTACTTGCTGGAAGTTTTTTATTACTGTAAAGATATTGCTTTCTTTAAAGTTGTCATTAAAACTCACTTGTGCAGTTCAGAATTCTTGGAGAAACAATTACATACAGAAATCATTTTTCTCATGGCCTTTCAGGTTGTCCTTCAAAAAGGACAATAAGTTCTTTTCTATGTGACCCATGATATACATTTTCTCTTCTGTCATCCTAAGAAATCTTCATTAAAATCTCCATTGTTCATTTAATGTTTATGGATGAAATTTGCATTTGTAGGGGAGCGAAAACCAAAAACCAAACCTGTTGCTGTCGAGTCAATTCCAACTCATAAGTGCCCTAAAAAACAGATTAGAGCTGCCCCATAGGGTTTCCAAGGAGCACCTGGTAGATTTGAACTGCCGACCTTTTGGTTAGCAGCCATAGCTCTTAACTACTAAGCCACCTGGGTTTCCAGTGTGTGTGTGTGTGTGTGTGTGTGTGTGTGCGCGTGTGTGTGCATGTTTGTGTCGGTGGGGTGGGGGGTAGTGAGAAGCAAGGAATATGAGTCCTGTTTCAAGGATGAAAAAAAAAAAAAACAGAGACTGCAAGCAAGATTGCTCACATCTTTTGGGTTTCATCTAATGCTACATTCCTTCCATAACTTCACTGAAAAGCAGATACCTGGATTCTACCTGAACATAAACAGTGATTTAAACAAAAAAAAGCTACCCACCTCCAAAAGTGCTCAATTTTTTTAATGAACAGCACTAATGTGTAAAAAACAAAACAAAAAATTCATCATATTTAGACACAATATGACCCCCTGAAGCGTCTTCTTAGTTTACTTTCTATAATTACAGAGAAACATTTTACCCTACATTTTTTAAAAAACATATGAAAGAATTGTCATGGCCGTCTCAGGTTTTCAGAATTCATTAAAAGGTTTTGAATTTTTCACCATTTCATTCAGTCTTTTCAGAATGTGGAATGGCCTTGACAAAGACCATCGGAAACATGTACAATGATTTAATAATTAGACAATTCGATTTCACACTGCACATTCTATTTAACAATAGCCAATACCACTCTGAAGTGGTTAAATGATGAGGTGGTTCTAAACTGCTATCACTGGGGAGGATGAGTGAAGATACACGGGGGGTGATGTATCTCCATGTTTCACCCAGTGAGACGCACAGTTCAGCTTTGACCTTAAAACAGAAGGTACTCATCCTCTCACAAGTGGTGAAAAATAGCTCTCGACATTGCCAATAACCCAGACACAGAACACAGAGAAGACAAAAACTTCGGGATCACACAGACAAAATAAAACATTTTCAGAGAAATAAAAATAGGAGCTGACAGTATAGTGTGGTGGATGAGAGGTTAAACTCTGAAGTGGATGACCTGGTTTGAGTTGCATAAAGCTATGTGTGACCTTGAGCATGTAACTTAACCTCCCGAAGCCTGTTTCCTCATTTATAAACTTGAGAAAATAACAACACTTACCTGGTAACATTATTGTATTAGACTAAATGAGAAAATCTTTATAAAGTGTATTTCACAATTTTTTAAAAGAATATTGAACAGGGTGTAACTGACGTATGTCCCCATTTTATTACCATCACAGTGTTCAACTTAATTACCTATTTCTCCAACTAAATTCTGAGTTTCTTGAAGGTAGAAACTCTAGCATATTCATGAATACATAAGAGTGCTTATTAAGCATTTGTTAAATAATATAAGCTTGGAGCGTCTACAGATATACAGCATCAGAGTTCTCTGCAACAATAATTAGAAAAAGGAATTTAAAAATCCATTAAAGACCACATAGGCAGTAAAAACATGGGATTCACAAAAGGAAATCACATGATAATCTAAATTGAACCATATAAGCCACACCTGGACAAATGATTTTTTATCAGTGTTTTGTTGAGGAGTAACTAGGTTATACCTATGGAAGACTGTAGGAGCCCTGGTGGTGTAGTGGTTAAGAGCTTATCTGTTAATCAAAAGATCAGAAGTTCAAATCCATCAGCCGCTCCTTGGGAACCCTATGGGCAGTTCTACTCTGTCCTGTAGGGTCGCTATGACTTGGAATTGACTTGATGGCAATGGGTTTATGGAAGATTGTATTATTATTCAAAATATTTACTGCTTCTCTCTGGTATGTCCCCCATACACACACATTATGACATCCCTGCCTGTGGGGGAATTATTTACCTCCATGATGTTGAATTCAAACATGAAATACAAAATACAATCAGAAGTGATGTGTGTAACGTGTTGAGCCAAACCTCGAATAGTCAGGGTTTGCCATTTTTTCCCCTCTGCTTTGAGACCAGCAATATCCCAGATATAGCCATAGAGTAAAGACAACACGTTTCAGAGAAAACGCCGATGCTTGCTGGAACGTAAGACAAGCATAAATAAGCTTTCCTGTGTTGAGCAACTGAGATTTAGTGTTGTTTATTACCAAAGCATAACTTAGCCTAAACTGATTGATAGAATAGTAAACCCTCACTGAATATGATTCGTATGTATTTGTTACCTAAGGAGCCCTGGTGGCACAGTAGTTAAAGTAATTGACTGCTAATCGAAACTTTGGCTGTTCACAACCACCAGCTGCTCCATGGGAGAAATATGTGGCAGTTGCTTCTATAGGCTTACAGCCTTGGTGACCCTATGGGGTCACTATGAGTTGGAATCAACTCTACAGCAGTGGCGGGTACTTGTTGTATATGTTAGCTGCTGACTAGTCAGCTCCAACTCATGATGACCCAATGCACAATGGAACAAAAAGGCACCTGGTTCTGCAGATCATTACCATTGTGACCCATAGGGTTTTCACTGGCTGATTTTTAGAAGTAGATTGCCAGCCCTTTCTTCCTAGTCCATCTTAGTCTGGAAGCTCTGCTGAAACATGTTCAGTATCATAGCAACATGAAAACCTCCACTGACAGATGAGTAAGGATTGTACATGAGATGCAGGGGTCATGAAATCAAACCCCCGTCACCTGCATGGAAGGTGAGAATTCTACCACTAAACCATTAATGTCTCATTACTTGTCAATAACACTGAATTTCGCTGTGTTAGAAAATGCATATAGTTGTCATTCCACATTGTGAATTAATACATTATATATTCTTCTTCAGATATTTTTATGAACTATTTGTTTGAAATCCTCCTAATATTGCCAAGTAAACCACACTCAGTTATTACTAACCAGATTTTAGTACGCAGGGAGTGGGCAGAATGGGAGAAAGGGAGACATTTTAACAGCAGTTTTACAGAATATATTTAAACAAGGTTTCTTTTTTCTGGGTATATTACTAATCTTCAATGTCAATTGTATATATTTCATTTATATCTAACATTTTTCAGAAATTATCAGACGAAGTTTATACAAATATATCCAATAGAACAAGAAAAATATTACCATAGAATGTTAGAAATTTATTTTCCTTTAGTTGTATATACAAACGTTCCTGGATTCATGTCGTATTACATTCTCTAATGGTTTATAAACTTTTTTTTTCTTTCAGTTCATGGTAAGTCCTATGCGGATGGCACTCCATTCTCTTACTTCAAAGTGAAATGCCTTGCATTTTGTTTTGTTAGCACTATGCAAGATTAAAAAAATAATAATAATAACCTTGAATTTGGACCAAAATTCCTTTGGACTAAAAAATAACTAATGGTGATATATAAAGATAACAATTCAAATCAGCACAGTAAATTGCAATATATGGTATGGCCGATAAGTGAGGCATTCCAGTTAAGTACTTTCAAATAGTTATAATTTTAAAAATAAAAAAAAAAAACAGCCTAATAAAGCACATTTCACACAATTATTTTGAATACACATTTGATGACATGGAAGAACCTGAGAATTTTTACAGTGCTTCTGAGTTATTTTTAACAATCAGCATTGCATTGTACAAAAGTATCAATGACCAGCGTGTTCTCTAAATTGAATGGTTAAAAAGCAAAATAAACAACAAAAATAAAAGTGTGCTATATTGCAATTATTCTAAGCTCACCATGAGCTAGAATCAACTCAATGACAATGGGTTTTTATGAACATTTATAGGTTTAAATGATGTAGACATCAAGAGGAGTCTCCAAGATAAGCTGTATTATTTAAAACTGTTGGCACTTTTGTATTTGTAAAGCTCTAGTTTGCAAGATCATTCTGTTTTGCCCTGAGTCTTGTCTTTCCTGGTCCACAAACACACAAAAGGAATATATTCCGTTCCCATTTGCAAAAGTAGCTCAAATAATAACATCAGCCAAGAACTTGTTGAAATACTCAGTGGAAGAACCTCATAGGAAGATAAAAATCATTCAGTGAATTGTCTGCTATTTCACTTGATTCAATTTTATACCACCAAGTAAATCCAAATGAGCACAGGAGATCTCCTAGTATTACAAACTTTTCCCTGGGGCAGTTCTACAATATCTGCATATTACCACTTTATTGTAGAATGAGAACTTGCAAAGAGAATATACACGTGTGATTTTTAAAAGCACTTTCCTCATTTTAAATGGGGGGATTTTCCTTACAAAACATCTTAATGATCAAAAGAGGCAAATATAGTTTAAACAAAAACTTTTGAGAACATATATTTTTTAAAAATTCAATGGCACTGCAGAATAAATCTAAAATCTTTATCCAGACTTGACGAACAACAAATTTCTTATAGAATCTTCTTCATTTGTCTGTCATAAATGACAGAAATCACACTGACTTGTTCCATGATCCATATACCGATTACTGACAAATGCCAACATACCTTCTGCATTTCATTGTTGTCAATAGACCACAGAGCATTTGGAGGCCACATATGGCCAGTTCTATTACTTATCCAAATTAAATGAAGTCCACATTTTACTTGGATCCACAATCAATGCCCATGGAAGCAGTAGTCAAGAAATCAAATGACACATTGCATTGGGCAAAACCTGCTGCAAAAGAACTCTTCAATGTGTTAAAAAGCAAAGATGTCACCTTAAGGACTAAGATGCACCTGACTCAAGCTGTGGTGTTTTCAGTAGCCTCAAATGCATGCAAAAGCTGGACAATGAATAAGAAAGACAAAAGAACTATTGATGCCTTTGAATTATGGTGTCGACAAAGAATATTGACTATGTCATGGACTGCCAGAAGAACAAATAAATCTGTCTCGGAAGGACAGCCAGTATACTCCTTAAAAGCAAGGATGGCAAGACTTCATCTCATATACTTTGGACATGTTTTCAGGAGGGACCAGTTCCCGGAGAAGGACAGCCTACTTGGTAGAGCAGAGCGTCAGCAAAAAAGAGGAAGACCCTCAAGGAGATGGATTGACATAGTGGCTGCAACAATGGGCTCAAGCCTAATAACAATCGTGAGGATGGCACAGGACCAGGCAGTGTTTATCTATTCTACATAGGGTCACTGTGAGTCACAACCAACTTGATGACACCTAACAACAACAATTACTTATCTATCCATTTTAGTTATGTTTTCCCTACATCTCAGGTTATCATTTATTTTTAATATATTTCTCTCAGTTTTAGTATTTAACACTATCCAGAATGTGACCATCCTCCCTATCTTTTGTTTTACTGTGGAGGAAATTAAAGCAAAGTTGCTAATGAGATAGAGGCAAGTGTGATGTACCAGAGTTCCCTGGGCAAGAAGAAGCCTGTTCAGGCCAGATTCTGATTCACTTCCCTAAGGGAGGATGATTTCTTTCCTTTCCCCTACTCAAAATCACTGCCATTGACTTGCATTGTTACTGATCACCTTGTATCATATTGTGCTTGTATAGGAATAGAAAAAATGATTGAGAATCCCAGTTCAAAAGGAAACTTATGTCTTTTCTCCACACCCTCTCCATCCCCCTTGTACCACACTTGTCCCCAAGGAGAAAGATTGATGATATGGTTGATCAAATTTAAAAGCATTATGTGGGTCACCAAGTCCAATTAATAGTCACATTGCATTAGCTCGAATTTTCTTTCTTTGGATTCACATTTTTTCTTATCTCAAACAACTAAGTGTGTTAGTCCTGGACTCTAGATACAACTTCTTTGAGAACTGCCTCTTCCCAACCACCCCTAATCCAAGAGATACCTGACATAATTGATGCCATAAGCATTAAGACAAGTATCTCTCAATTTTTTCTGCTTGCCATATGCTTAGTTGATTTTTCCCTCCACTGAAAAAGTCATATTTAGGTTTGAAATTTGGGCAAAAAGAGTGCAGAGAATGAGAAAATCCTTCAGTCTGCTTTCCTTCCAGGTGTTGTATGTTTGAATTCCTTCTCCTTTTCCCATAAGTTGCATATTCTTTATCCAAGACTTGGTTGATCTAAGCCTTCTTCAACTTTCCAATCCTCAGTAATTAATTCTAATCTTTGAGTTTCTAGAGAAATTATTTTTTAACTTATTTGCCAGTAGTGTATATTATTTTTCATTTGTACATATAGTTTCCTATTCTCCACATTCAGGTGGGATGTCCTCAAGTTGGTATTTTGGTTTTCATGAACTTCTTTTAAGTTTCTTCAGCTTCAACTTGAACTTGCATGTGAGCATTGATGGTCTGTTCTCACCTGGCCCCTGGCCTTGTTCTAACAGATGATATTGAGCTTTTCCATTGTCTCCTTCCACAGATGTAGTTGATTTGATTCTCGTGTTTTCCATCCCTTGAAGTCCAAGTATATAGTTGCTGTTTATGTTGTTGAAAAAACATATTTCCAATAAGTAAGTCATTGGTCTTGCAAAATTCTAAAACGCAATCTCCTGCACTGTTCTATCACCAAGGCCGTATTTTCCAAATACCAGTCCTTCTTTGTTTCTAACTTTCAGAATCAAATCAGCAGTGATTATCAGTGCATCTTGATTGCATGTTCGATGGATTTCAGACTGCAAAGTTGGTAAAAAAAGATATTCAATTTCTTCATCTTTGGCCTTAGTGGTCGGTGCATAAACTTGAATAATAGTCATAATTAACTGGTCTTCCTTAGTTATCTAGTGCTGCTATAACAGAAATACCACAAGTAGATGGCTTTAATGAAGAGAAATTTATTCTCTCACAGTCTAGTAGGTTACAAGTCCAAATTCAGAGTGTCAGCTCCAGGGGAAGGCTTTCTCTCGGTCGTCCCTGGAGGAAGATCCTTGTCCTCAATCTTTCCCTGGCTGAGGAGCTTCTCAGGTGCAGGGACCTGCTCCTGATGCTGCTTTCTTGGTGGTATGAGGTCCCCAACTCTCTGCTTGCTTCCCTTTCCTTTTATCTCTTGATAAAAGTTGGTGCAGGCCCCACCCCAGGGAAACTCCCTTCACATTGCATCAGGGAGGTGATCTGAGTAAGGTTGGTGTTACAATCCCACCCTAATTCTCTTTAGCATAAAATTGCAATCACAAAATGGAGGACAACCACACAATACTGAGAATCATGGCCTAACCAAGTTACACATATTTTTGGGGAGACACAATTCAATCCATGGCGTAAGCATATGGATATTATCCTATCACTGACAGCGTTGTACTTCAGGATAGATCTTGAAATGTTCTTTTTGACCATGAACACAACCATTCCTCTTCAAGTTGTCATTCCCAGCATAGTAGATCATATGATTGATTGTCTGATTCAAAGTGGCCAAACCCAGTCCATTTCACCTAACTAATGCCTAATGCATTCCATTTCATTTTTGACAAATTCCAATTTTCCTAGATTCATACTTCGTACGTTCCTCATTCCAATTACTAATGGATGCTTGCAGTTGTTTTTTCTCATTTTGAGTGATGTCACTTCAGCAAATGAAGGTCCTGAAAGCTTAACTCCATCAATATCATTAAGGTCAACTCTACTTTGAGGAGGCAGCTCTTCCCCAGTCATATTTTGAGTGCCTTCAGACAGTGTTCTGCTGCTATTCTTAAGGTTTTCACTGGCCAATTTTTTCAGAAGTAGATTGCCAAGTCCTTCTTCCTAGTCTGTCTTAGTCTGGAACCTCAGCTGAAACCTGTCTACCAAGGGTGACCCTGCTGGTATTTGAAATACTGGTGGCAAAGCTTCCAGTGTCAGAGTAACACACAAGCCACCACAGTACGATAAATTGACAGACACGTGGTACATTGAAACTAATGACCAAAGATCAGACGAGTTGAGGGAAGATATCGAGGACATCATACATGAAGAAAGCAAAAGGTCATTAAAAAGACAGGAAAGAAAGAAAAGACCAGAATGGATGTCAGAAGAGACTCTGAAACTTGCTCTTGAATGTCCAGTAGCTAAAGCAAACTGAAGAAATGATGCAGTAAAAGAGTTGAACAGAAGATTTCAAAGGGCAGCTCTGAAAGACGAAGCCAGATATTATAATGAAATGTGCAAAGACCTGAAGTTAGAAAACTAAAAGGGAAGAACATGCTCATCATTTCTCAAGCTGAAAGAACTGAAGAAAAAATTTAAACCTCAAGTAGCAATAGTGAAGGATTCTATCGGCAAAACATAGAACAATGCAGGAAGCATCAAAAGAAGATGACAGAGTCACTGAACCAAAAAGAATAGGTCAACATTCAGCCATTTCAGGAGATAGCATATGATCAAGAACTGATGGTATTGAAGGAAGAAGTCCAAGCTGCACTGGAGGCATGCACTGTCAAAAAGCAAGGGTCCATCAATTGATGGAATACCAGTTGAGATATTTCAACAAAGGGATGCAGCAACTGGATGTGCTCACTCATGTATCCAAGAAATCTGAAAGAGAGTGACCTGGCCAATCCCCTGGAAGAGATCCATATTTATGCCTATTGCAAAAAAAGTGATCCAAGAGAATTCAGAAATTATCAAACGATATCGCTGATATCAGACACAGGTAAAATTTTGCATTCAAAAGTAGCTGCAGCAGTACATCAACAGGGAACTGCCAGAAATTTAAGCCAGGTTCAGAAGATCAGAAAAGGACGTGGAACGTGGGATATCACTGATGATGTCAGATGGATTCTGACTGAAAGCAGAGAACACCAGAAAGATATTTACCTATGTTTTATTGACCATGCAAAGGCATTAAATTGTGTAGATCATAACAAATTATGGATAACGTTGGGAAGAATGGGAATTCTAGAACACTTAATTGTGCTCATGTAAAACCTGTACATAGACCAAGAGGCAGTCGTTCAAACAAAGCAAGAGGATAGTGCATGATTTAAAATCAAGAAAGGTGTGAATCGGGGTTGCATCCTTTCCCCATACTTACTTAATCTGTATGCTGAGCAAGTAATCTGGATTATATGAAGAAGAATGAGGCATCAGGATTGGTAGAAGACTCATCAATAGCCTACAATATGCAAATGACACAACCTTGCCTGCAGAAAGGCAAGAGGACTTGAAGCACTTACTGATGAAGATCAAAGACTACAGCCTTCAATATGGATTACACCTTCAAACATAAAGAAAACAAAAATATTCACAACTGGACCAATAAGCAACATCATGATAAATGGAGAAAAAATTGACATTTTCCAGGATTTCATTTTACTTGGACCCACAATCAACACCCATGGAAGTAGCAGTCAGGAAATCAAACTATGTATTGCATTGGGCAAATCTGCTGCAAAAGACCTCTTTAAAGTGTTAAAAAGCAAAGATGTCACCTTGAGGACTAAGGTGTGCCTGAGCCAAGCTATGATATTTTCATCACTTAATATGCTTATGAAAATTGGGCAATGAATAAAGAAGACCAAAGAAGAATTGATGCCTTTGAATTATGATGTTGCCGAAGAATATTGAATATACCCTGGACTGCCAGCAGAACAGATAAGTCTGTCTTGGAAGAAATACCACAGAAGTGCTCCTTGGAAGTGAGGATGGCGAGGCTTTGTCTCATATGCTTTGGACATATTTTCAGGAGGGACCAGTCCCTGGAAAATTACATCATGCTTGGTAAAGTAGAGGGCCAGCAAAAACGTGGAAGATCCTTGATAAGATGAACTGACACAGTGGCTCAAGCATAACAGTGTGAGAGTGGCGCAGGACCAGGCAGTGCTTAGGTGTTTCATTCTGCTGTATATAGGGCCGCTATGAGCTGGAACCGAGTCGATGGCACCTAACAACAGAACAGATATATAGCCTAGAATTACAACTTTAGGGCCCAACTTGAATGTTTTCATATCAAGGAGCACATCTGATGCATGAACTAATTCATTAACATGGGCACAAATAAGAATCAAAAATTAATTTAATAATGAATATAAAGGAAATAGAAAGAAAACAAGGTGAAGTCCACCTATTTTTTATTCTGGTTATTTAAAAATTTTTTTATAAATTAACCCTCACTGAAATTTTTCATGTGTACCTAGTTTTGCTACAAAGCATTGAACACTTCACGGTGAAAATCTTGATTACTTAGTTATTTAAGTAACTGTTTATTAACTGCAAATATAAAGATGTATTGATTTATTCAGCCCAAATTAATAAGAACATATCTGTGTTAGATAGTATTCTGGTTACAAGGCACATTTAAATAATTAGTACATTTATTTATTAATTATGCTATACACTTAAGGGGCCCTAGTTTTTAGTGGCACAGTGGTTATGAGCTGGGCTGCTAACCAAAAGTTTGACATCAGCTGCTCCTTGGAAACTGTATGGGAAGTTTCTACTTTGTCCTATAGGGTCTCTGTGAGTCAGAATCGACTGGATGGCAATGGGTTTGGGTTTTTGGTTTATACACATAAAGGATCTGGAATCGTGTGGCAACAAATTCCTATCAAACCTAACCGGGTCCCTGCTCAGTGCTGCAGACTTCCGATTACTGGACACTAATCTTTGAGAAAGTAGTTTTACTGAAAAGCACTGAGCAAGGAGCCTGGAGGAAAATTGCTCAGATCTGACTCCCCAAGGCATGGGCGAGGCTTTCTTTGGTGGTTAGTTTTAGGGAAGCTATACATATTCACATCAAACCAAAAAAAAAAAAACCAAACCCAGTGCCCTCGAGTTGATTCCCACTCATAGCGACCCTATACCAACCCTACAGGATAGAGTAGAACGGCCCCATAGAGTTCCCAAGGAGCTGCCAACCCTTATGGTTAGCAGCCGTAGCACTTAACTGCTATGCCACCAGGGTTTCCACATATTCACATAAATGCCAGGAATTCTAGGAAAGGCTGTGTTTATTCTTCTGGGGTGGAGTCCGGTGTTTCTCAGGGGTCATATATCCCCTATTCAAAAAAACGGCAGCCTTAGCATGATGGGGCGGAGCAGTTTTCGCAGGAGATATGCCATAAAGTCACTCTGAGGGCTGGCTGGGCACCTTCTTCGCGAGTCAGGTGGGTCAGAACGGGTTGAAACTGACTCTGGCTGGATCTCTCTTGTACTTTTCGGCTGGTTTCTGAAAAACAAGTTCAAGGAAGTTACTCAGGTTTCCAGGGGCTCATGAGGGTGGAGTCTTAGCACATTCATGGGGTTGGGTTCCGGTTACATAATCATTTTAACTTGGATATTATCAGGTAAGAAAAATACATTAAGGACAATATTCAGTGTGTTTTTATAAGGTTAAAAACGTATACAACTAAAATTATTGAAAGAATTAGAAAACACATGGATAACTTAGAGGTGTTAAGCTAGAAAGTCCAGTATTAATTTTACCTCATAGGTGCTGCTTGTTATTGTACATGGTGCAGAATAAAAATTCATGTGGAAAAAATTACTATGTGGAACTTAACAATTCCTAGATATTGTAGGTTTAAATCGAGAGATTATTTTACCAGATGTTCAGGTTTAGATGTGAGTTTTTCTTTTTTTGTTATCCAGAAATGAACATGTCACTTTTAATTTAAAAAAATATATATTTATTAAGAATTGTGAAGGTGGATTTGCTTTTACCTGGTAGGTGAATCTATATGAAGCTCACATCTACTTAAAGCAGCGGACTTTATCTTGTCTTCAATCCAGTCTAAAACATCTGCCTTTTATTAGCCTTCCTCCATTAAAGGCCTCTACCATCTATCTTCCAAAAATAGCTGAACATTTCATTGCAACCTGTTTATTTCCTTTTCTTTCACATTACTGAAAATGTACACTGAGGTGACAAGTTTGTGGCCAAGAGGGAGAAAAGAAGAAATATTAGGAAGGGGTAAATGAGAGAGTTGGATAGTTAAGCAAAAAAACAAATTCCCAGCTTAAGTGAAAATTGAGTGGTTGTCAGAATCCTCCTTTAAGCTATTAGTTCATTTTGTATTCTGTTCATTCTGAAAATAAATATTTACTGTCTACTCTAATTAAGGCACTGTTCCAGGGAAATGTGTACATATATATATACACAGAGACACACATATGCACATATATGTATATATCCCACCCCACATGAAACCATATGCATTTCTGTGGTAAATAAAACGCATTGCAAAGCACCCCTTTAACGATTTCACCAGAAAAGACAGGTAGATATTTCATCTCTAGGAACTGTTTCCCTCCATTTTGGATTCCTGTGCTCTGATAACATATAACAACCTCAATTATGCAAATGCATTTGAAATCATTATTTGATGAAGACAATTCTGAGGTGCTGCCATCGGCATCCAGATTTTAATGAGGCAGAAGTTGTGCCATGCTGACAACAAAGTCATGGCTATGAGAAGCTGAGCTCAGTTAAGGAACCCGTAGATCAAATGGTGAGCAGGACATTATGCCTCTCTGACATTCCTTATGTAGAATTCATCTTTGCCTGTAATGAAGGTCACAAGACATTGCAACACAAGAACAAGCTGGGTTTTATAAAATCAGAGTTTTAAAGTAGAATAAAAAGCTGTCAAAGAGAAGCAGCTAAGGAAATTGGGGAATTAATACTACCTGTTATAAGAGCTTGACCGTTTTGCATTTTGAAGCCAGGTGTTTTGTTTTTGTAATCAACCTAAAAGTCCATATTAAAAAATGTTAAGCTTTACATAGAACAAATAATGAAACATTAGAACTAACAGCAAATCAGTCATTTTTCATGGCAACAACAGAGAAAACTGGTATTATTAATATGACAAAAGGGGGCAAATTATGAGATCATTTTTTAAAATAAGTTGTTTTCATTATGAAAGTAAAACATGAACATTATAAAAATGTCAAATAGAACAGGGTAGTATAAGCACAAAGGAAAAGTCTCAGTTGTGAGCATTGAGATCCACCTTTGTTTTGCCCCCTGAACGTAGTTATCCCAATACCATTCATTGAATGAGCCATCTTCCCTCCACTGAGTTGAACTGCCACCTTCACATACACTCACATGAGCCTATTCCTGGATTCTGTTCTTGTGATGGTTAAGATTGTGTGTCAACTTGGCTGGGCCATGATTCTCAGTGTATATATGGGATCACTCTCATGATGGAATCTACTGTGAGTAGCCAGTCAGTTTAAACGCACTTTCCTTAGACGTGTGGCCTGCATCTGAATATAAGCAGATATTCTGGCTTTTTGCTCACTCTGGATCATGTGACTGCCTCCTGTTCACCTGACCTCCAGTTCTTAGGACTTGAGCAATCAGCTTATCTGCCGATCGGGGCTTGCCAACCCCTGCAGCTGCATGAATCTGGAGAAGCCTTGAGGTCTTGCCTGCCAGTAGTGGGATTCATTGATATTCACAGCCTGTGAGCAAAAGCCCTGCTTTCCAACCTACCGATCTTGGATTTGCCAGCCCCTACAGCTATGTGAATCAGGAGAAGCCTCTATCCTAATCCACAGACTTGGGATGTTCCATTCTCTACAATCGTGTGAGCTGTTTCTTTGGTATAAATCTCTCTCTGTATATACTTACACGCTTTACGGGTTTTGCTGCTCTAGAGAACCCAAGCTAAGGCAGTTCTGTTTCACTGAGTTACTATTTGTGCCAATGCCAAGTCTTATAACTTTAAAATACAATTCAACATCTGGTAAGACTATTCCCTGCCAGCATTACTCTTCTTTTTGACTTTTCCTGCTTTTATTTTTGCACAGAGATTTCCATTTGAACTTTAGTTTCCTTTTTTTTTTTTTTTTGCAAGTTCCAAAAAAAAATTTACCTGAAAATATTATTGATGTCATTTTGACAATATATACTTTATTCTTAGGGAGAATATATATCTTCAGAATATTAAATATTCCTACTGAAGATTGAGTTATTAATTGAATTGAAAAAATTCAGGAGTAGGGTGGAACATGATGGGGATGTCGTGTGGAAAGTAAGTTTTTAAAATAGCCCATAAAATGACAAATAGAATTAATTGTAGAATTTCTTTTAGTCATACTGAAAAGTAGAGGATACACAGATCAATAAACAGATATTGACTATAACGGTACTCTAATAAGACATTGAGGAGGGGGAGGGGATTTGTGGTTCAGCAGTAGAATTCTTGCCTTCTATATGGGAGACCCAGGTTCCATTCCTGGCCAATACACCTTATGTGCAGCTACCACCCATGTGTCGGTGGAGGCTTGAATGTTGCTATGATGCTGAAAAGTTTCAGCAAAGCTTCTAGACTAAGACAGACTAGGAAGAAAGCCCTGATGATCTACTTCAGAAAATCAGCCAGTGGATCTCGATGGTCCAATCCCTAACCAATAATGAGGATAGCACAGGGCCAGGCAGCATTTCATCCCATTGTGCATGGGGTGGTCGAGGGCCAACTGGAGGGCAGCTAACAAGCACAATAATGAGAAAAAAATTTGGCCATTTCAGATACAAATGATCACATGGCCATTAAAAATCTTTTTTAGGCAGAATCCTCAACATTCCAAAATTCCATCGCCAAAAATCAAGTGTTTCATCACCAGCATTACCCAAAGAACAGGAAATCTCTTGATTTCACACACAAAACAATCCTAGTGTGAAATTAGAGGATGGCAAGATAGAAAGCTCCACTACATCATGATAAAGTATGTAAAGTAGAACAAGAGTCAGAACCTATTGTTGTATCACATTTTACAATATGACATTTGCAATGCCCAATGCATATGTCAATCTATCATCACTAAGAGAAAAAGCCAGACTTTCTAACAAGTTTAAAGAACCTGTAACAGATTTTGGAGTAAATACCATGCTGATCACTGCAAGATGCTCTCCGTAAAGATGGCTCCCACAATGACAGTCAAGTAGAAAATTCAGGCAGTGAAATAGTTGTATAGCTCAGGATTTGAAGTCAGAAAGTCGGGTTTCATGTTCTAGTTATTCATCAAGTGACAATCTCTATGAACCTCATCAATAAGGTGAGGATGATCTCACCTCACAAAACTGTTTTGAGTATCCACATGTGATTGTGTATTGAAGTGGTTTGTAAAATGTAAAGCATCACACTAAATAAAAAATCATTTCAATGTATTGTTAGTTAGGCAGAATAGGGTTTTAGTCAAAATGATGCAGATCATTTCTCAAAAATCTTGCTGTTCCCCGTTGATGCCTGCTGACTTCATGACCTCAGAAGCTAGCTTGCTTAATGGGTGCCCTGGAGTACTCAAACAAGCCTTAAGCTGGCCCTCTTACATTTAGACCCACAGCCTGAATAGCAAAGAGGGCCTGGGAACGAGCCCTACCTTTCTGTCTTGCTGCCCTTCATCTGTTTTTGCAGCACTAATGTCTTATCTAGAAGTCTCTTCATAGCCTTTGTTTTCCAACAAAGTATTTTATTTCTTGAAAAATCAGCCATTATCATGCTTTTTATTAACCCAACTACAAGAAATGTTCAAAAGGAGGGGAGCAACTTGAGGAGGAGTTTACCTTAATTACAAGTTTGAAAAGCCTCTTTAGGCAAGCATATCACATCCAAACCTGTCACCTTTGTCACTTGGGCCATTTAAAAACAATTCACTCTCAGCTGAGTCATAACCACTGGAATACATTCCTCAATTTACTCGTTTTATGTAGCTTGCTAGCCTGCATGTTAACAACTGACGTACACAGTCTATATTGGGGACGTTGAGACTCTACTAAAGACAAATGCAGTTTCTTCATTGAGAAAGGTTAAACTAGTTCATTTGCTTTATTTTAATCAGAATTGAGTATGTATGACAAGCTGAGGCAAATCATTGCTGCTCAGGGGGTTGATGAAATATATTTCTTCTCACCTCAAATTGTTTTTCAGTTCATTAGGAAGCTCTCAGGAACACTGCATATACACTCGATGTACTTTATTTGAAGCAGGGAATTAACCCTTAACATTTCTTCAAGGTTGAGTAAAACAAATTTATACAACACTCTCCCCACACTCCTTCTGCTCATTTTGTCTGCCCAATGCATTTCAGTGTCAGTCCAAGGCACGCTGCTGAGAACATTCAACAGGAAAATTGTTCAAGAAGTTGAATTTAAGTCCCCTACTCCCAGGAAGGGTTCAAGACCCCCCAAAAAGAGACACCTACACCTGATACATGAAGTGATATTTTTATAGAAGACAAACTATGAGGAGGAGGAATTACATTACCACTGCCTTAGAAATAGAGTTAACGATGAGGAGCAGTATGGTCAAATTGGGGGTTCAATACAAGTAATTAGCTTATCTTAGTTACCTAGCACTCCTATAAGTACCACAGGTGGATGGCTTTACAAATAAAAATTTGTTCTCTTACAGTCTAGGAAGCTTGAAGTCCGAATTCAGGGTGCCGGTTCCAGGGAAAGGCTTTTTCTACCAACAAGGCTTCCTCTCTCTGTCAGCTCTGGGGGAAGATCAATCTGTCTTCCCCAGTCAAGGAGCTTCTCAGCGCAGGGACACAGGGTCCAAAGGATGAGCTATTTTCCTGGCTCTTGTTTGTTAGTGTTATGAGGCCCCCATGTCTCTCTGCTCCCTTCTTTCTTTTATATCTCAAAAGAGATTGATTTAAGATATAACCTAACCTTGGAGATTCAGTCCTGCCTCATTAACATAACTACCTCTAACCTTGCCTCATTAACATCATAGAAGTAGTATTTACAGCACATAGGAAAATCACATCAGATGACGAAATGGTGGACAACCACACAATACTGGGAATCATGGTTTAGCCAAGTTGACACATATTTTTGGGGGACACAATTCAATCCATGACACTGGGTACCAGTTTTCTCATCTGTAAGTTGTTGCTGTTGTTATTTGCTATCAAATCAATTCCAACTCACGGCGACTCCATGTGTGCAGAGTGCTCCACAGGGTTTCCAAGGCTGTGATCTTTCAGAAGCAGATCTCCAGACCTGTCTTCTGAGGCGCCTGTGGGTGGATTCCAGCCACCAATCTTTCATCTAGTAGTCAAGCAATTAAGCCATTTGCACCATTCAGGGACCCCCATGTGTAAGTTTAGGAGGAAAATATCCAACACTCACGTGGCTTCGCTTAGAAAACTAACCTTTATGAACTCTAGAAATAAATATCATTCCAACTCATTGTAAAAGATATTCTAATCTTCTAAAATATAATGTACTGTCTTTCCATAACAGAATTAAAGGTTGATGTTCAATTTCTTTTTTCATCCTTATAAATTTTTACTTAAAGCTCTTGTTTGCTTTCTTTTGCTTTTAAAATTGAAATGGACCTGGCTAAGTTGATTTTAGTAAGTGCACAGTTGTAGTATATGATAGCAGTTAATTTGTTATAGTAAAGTAATGAAAGCCATTATCCAACAATACAGAGAGGAGCCCTGGTGGCACAGAAGTTAAAGTGCTCAGCTACTAACCAGAAGATTGCTGGTTTGAACCCACCAGCCACTCTGAAGGAGAAAGATGGGGCAGTCTGCTTCCAGAAAGATTACAGCCTTGGAAATCCTATGGGACATTTCTACTCTGTCCTACGGGGTCACTATGAGTTGGAATTGACTCAATGGCAACAGGTTTTTGTTTTAATAATACAAAAATAATGGTTGATTTGATTGAGATAATCAAGAATTCAAGGAGGACATATCAAACTAATAGTATTACAAATTAGTCAGTCCTGGCATTCAACTGGTCAGCTCTTTAACAGAATTATTTAATGCAGTTAGAAGCAAATAGTTTTAGCCACAAAAAGATTATTCCCACATTCTCCCTTGGGGAAAAAGCAAAAAGTGTATCAATCATCAAATTAGACAAAAATATAGCTTCCTCAAGCTATACACACTGAAGGCCATATACACTTGATACAGTGAAGGATCAAGAAGTGTCAAATGACAATCAAACAGAAAAAATATACAAAACAACTCCCATCCATTCCAATTCAGTAGTTCAAAAAGCACAGCATTCCAGATATCTGATGTAAGATGATATATAGCTCTTTATTCTTAAGTTGTTGTTATTGTTGTTAGGTGTCTTTGGATTGGCTCTGACTCATAGCAACCTTATGTATAACAAAACGAAATGTTGCCTGGTTCTGTACCACCCTTACAATCACTGCTGTGTTTGAATTAATTGTTGTAGCCACTTGTGTCAATCCATCTCATTAAGAATCTTACTATTTTTCACTGATTCTCAGCTTCACCAAACATGATATCTTTCACCAGTTACTGGTCCTTCCTGGCAATATGTCCAAAGAAAATAAGCATCATTGCTTGTAAGGATCATTCTGGTGTATTTCCTCCAGAATAGATTTTTTTCATTCTTCTGGCAGTCTATGGTATATTCAGTATTCTCTGCCAACCACAATTCAAATGTATCAATTCTTCTTTGTTCTTCCTTCTTCATTGTCCAGCTTTCACACATGTATGGAGCCCTGGTGGCACCGTGGTTTGTCAGGCTGCTAACCAAAATGTCAGGAGTTCGAATCCACCAGCTGCTCCTTGGAAACCCTATGGGGCAGTTTTACACTGTCCTATAGGGTCACTATGAGTCAAAATCAACTTGAAGGCAATGGATTTGGTTTGGTTCACATGCATATGGGGTGATTGAAAATACAGTGCAACCTGTGAGGGCTGAAATTCGATGAGACTGCCTTGTTTTTCCGGTTCTCACAAATGTTCTGCCTTTTACAGAGTGCAGTCTTACCATTTTTCTCTCTCTCCCTTTAGTGGACAATATTTGAGCATTCCTTCTCTGACAGTTTTCCACCTTACAGTTTCTGGCTTTTGCGAGTTTTACTGTATCATGGCTTGAATCAGGCACACCTTTGTCATCAAAGTGACATCTTTGTTTTTAAAAATTTTAAAGAGGTCTTTTGCAGTAGGTTTGGCTGATGCAGTACATCATTTAATTCCTTGACTGATGCATTGATTGTTTATACAAGAACAATAAAATCCTGACAACTTCATTTCTTCACCAGCTATCATGTTGTTGTTTATTAGTCCAGTTGTAAGGATGTCCTTTTCTTTATATTAAGTGCTACAGCTGCTAACCAAAGGGTCGGCAGTTCGAATCTGCCAGGTGCTCCTCGGAAACTCTGTGGGGCAGTTCTACTCTGTCCTATAGGGTTGCTATGAGTCGAAATTGACTCGATAGCACTGGGTTGTTGTTTTTTTATATATTGAAGTGTAATCCATACTGAAGGCTGTAGTCTTTTATTCTTAAGTGGACTCCGATAATCATGATGTCCTTAACTATTCATTCAACTTATTGATTGTTCCTATGTGTGGGATACTGTGTTTGATGCTGGAGAAACAATGACAAATGGTTCCCATATCTATGATGTTTATCACCTTATAAGAAAGACAAATAAGCAATCAAATACACACAACATCCTAAGCAATGCCAGTGTTCCAAGGAAACCTACAGGAACAGGGAAGTAAAAGAAGCCTGCCTGTTTAAGTCCTTTATATTCAAAAGAGGATTGAGGTTTAACCGTGTCAAAAGTAAGGGGAGGGCATTCCATGCAGAAGACACACTATGCGTGACAGAGAAAGTGATTGAGAATTGGATCTATGTGACTGGAATGTATGGCAGAAAGAGGTGTGATAAGAGGTACAGATGGAGAGGTCTTCAATGACTAGACGTAAGACAGTGGATTGGGACTTTATCTTGAAGGCTGAAGGAAACCACTGAAGGAAGTTCAAAAGGTTTTAATATTTAGTAAGATGTCTTTGAATGTCTTATAGAAAATTGAACTGTGAGGCTTAAAACTAAAGACAAGATGGGATTCAGGATCCAGCATCATCCAGAGAGGATTAAGTAATAATTTAATCATAGTTTAATTTCAAAACAGAATATAACATGTTCAATATTGTGATAGCAATATTTTTAAGCTTTGATGCTTGAAGTACAAATCCTCAGCCATCTGAACTCTTGACTATTTAGAAGAAACCATTTTCAAGTGTTCTAGATAGTTCTAGGAGTCCCTGGGTGGTGTAAATGGTTAAGTGCTAGACTGCTAACCAAAGGGTTAGTGGTTCAAACCCACCAAGAGGCACCTCAGAAGACAGGCCTGGTGATCTGCTTCCAAAAGGTCACAACCTCAAAAATCCTGGAAATTCAGTTCTACTCTGCATATATGAGATTGCCATGAGTAGGAATAAACTCAATGGCAATTAACAGCAACAAATAAGTCTAATTTCATGATTTAACAATTGTTGGAGTCATAGAATTTAGTTTTAATTCTTTATCCTTTCCATAAATAAAATTATTCCTCTTATAATAGCAGTATTTGTGCATTCTACAAAAATTTTACTTTTGTGAAAATATAAGGTAGCCACTAAGCAGACATCCTTTTGCAGAATAAAATATTCAGTAGAGTTTTTATTCTTGAAATAAAGAGAGTAACTGTATTTTTCCATTAAAGAATCAAATGAAAGCCTTAAATTATTCCTTCTTTTTGATTTTGTTTTTAAAGTAGTAAATCTGGTATAGGAATCCCTGATGGAGCAGGAGAAAAATGGGATGCAGACCTCAAATTCTAGTAAAAACACCAGACTTAATCTTCTGACCGAGACTGGAGGGACCTTAGAGATCATGGTCCCTGGACTCTCTGTTAGCCCAAAACTAAAACTATTCTTAAAGCTAACTTTTCAGACAAAGATTAGACTGGACTGTAAGACATAAAATGATACTGGTGAGGAGTGTGTTTCTTAGCTCAAGTAGACACATGAGACTATGTGGGCATCTCCTGTCTGGAGGTGAGATGAGAAAGCAGGTGGGGGACAGGAGCTGGTTGAATGGACATGGGAATACAGAACGGAGAGAAGGAGTAACTGTCACATTGTAGGGAGAGCAACTAGGGTCACATAAAAATGTGTGTGTAAGTTTTTACATGAGAAACTGACTTAAATTGTAAACTTTCACTTAAAAGACAAAAAAAAAAAAATCTGGTATAGACTAGAATAAAGCATGGATGGAGGTCTTAAAAGCATTCAAGCAGCCATCTAAGGCTCAACAATTGGTCTCTATTCACCGGAGTAACAGGGGAAGAAGGAGAGGCAAGAATAGAAAGAGGATATGGAATATGTGGCTAATTGCCCCCATGAACAACTGCTTCCTTTGCCATGAGACCAGAAGAACTGGATGATGCTGGGCTACCATTACTGAACATTTTGATCAAAGTTTCCACAGAAGAATCCTGATCAAAAGGGGAAAATTGCAGAACAGAGTTGCAAATTCTCATGGACTCTAGACTTCCTGGAGCCGTGGAGGGTGGATGACCCCCTGAAACTATTGCCTTGAGATAATTCTCAAACCTTAAACCAAGAATATTCCCTGAAGTAATCTTAAAAATGAACAATAGCTTAGCTTAACTGTAAAAAATGTCTGCCTTGAGCACTATGCTCTTTTAAGAACTATCTATATGGGATCAAATTGACAACAGCAACTGGAAAGATGAGACAGGAACCTTAGGGGGCAGTGAGCTTATGTTAATGCGAAAGTAACAATTCAGAAAAGAAGGGTGAGAATGGTTGCACAACTGAGAGAATGCAAGTAATGTTGCTAAATTGTACATGTATAAACTGTTGAACTGGTATGTTTTGCTATGGATATTTGTCTTAGTTATCTCGTGCTGCTATAACAGAAATACCACAAGTGGATGGCTTTAACAAACCAAAATTTATTCTCTTACAGTTTAGGAGGCTAGAAGTCCAAATTCAGGGTTCCAGCTTTCACTTCAGAAAGCTTTCTCCCTGTGTTGGCTCTGGGGGAAGGTCCTTGCCTCCTTTTAGCATCTGTGGGCCCAGCGCTCCTTAAAGATCCCCATGTGCCTTGGCATCAATATTCCCCTGGGTCTAGGAGATTCTCAGTGCAGGAATCCCAGGTTCAAAGGACAAGCCCCGCTCTTGGCTTTTCTTTTTTGGTAGTACGAGGTCCCTCTTCTCTGTTCACTTAGAGAAGCCAAAGAAAATCCTCTTCATTCCTTTCATCTTTTGTAAGATAAAAGGTAATGCAGGCCACATCCCAGGGCTGTGACCTGAGTAAGAGTCTTGCATCCCACCCTAATCCCCTCAACTGATTGGCTGACCACATCGGATCACATGATGGGGGATGAATACATCATTACATAACTGCCAAATTACATCATTACAAAATACTGAGAATCATGGCCATCAAGCTGACATGTATTTTGGGGGGATGCAATCCCTAACAATATTCTCAACAACAACAAAGTAAAATTTAGGAAAAAAAATAAAAAGGCAGTAAGGGAAACAATAGTGTGCACTTGTAGCTGTGCAGATGAAACCACATGATTTGAAGCATCATTGTAATTGGGTAATAATGACAGCTCTGACCGGAGCCCATTAGAAGGTTCAAAAAATAAATTAACACAGACTTTCAGCCTTGTAGGTATATTGATATATGTAAGCTGGGCTTACAAAAAAAAGAAAGAAAGAAAGAAAGCATGGGTGAACAAGTATTTCTTAGTTTAATGAGATTTCAGTAATATTTAGTGAAATTAGTGAAACTTCTCAAGTTTTTTTCAGTAATTTTATCTTTTGGAATAGCTTTAAACCTACAGAAAAGTTGCAAATATAGTTCAAAGAGTCTTCATTTACCCTTCATGGAGCTTCCTTCTTAACTTTTTCTGATGAAATAGAAGTCAAATGTGAGCTTCTTCCACAGCTCTCTAGTGGTTCTGTTTAAGATGCCAGTGTTTTCACAATGGCAGAAATAAAAGTACCTGGAGGAATGTCAGGTCAGCAAAGGAGCAAAAGGAGAATGGAAATCTGTAATGAGGGAGATATAACTTTTTTTTTAAGTTTAAATGTAGCATCAATTAACTCTGTGTTACAATAATTTAGATGGATCAACTAATTCTAGTTATGTGTGATCTGTATTTTTTCCCACTCCTTGAGATATCTGTCCTTGGTTTTAATCTATAAAGTGAAAATTCATGAATTGAGTCCAATTTCTTAATTTAAGTCTTTTAAAGTATTCTCAGAGGCAGGGCCAAGATGGCTGACTAGGTAGAAGCTACCTCAGATCCCTCTTGCAACAAAGACTAGGAAAAACAAGTGAAATGATCACATACATGACAATCTACAAATCCTGACCATCAAACACAGATCTAAAGAGTTGACCTGAGTGACAGGGGAGAGAAAAGCTGTGCCCTGAAGCAGCGACTGCCTCTGGAACCGGCATCCCGCACCACAGTCTTGAACCCTTACGGTTCCCTGGTGCTGAGTGGTGGAGCTGATTGCGGCTCGCTGAGGCAGGGCAGGCACAGGACACAGCCCTAAACCCAAGCCCCCTGGGGTAACCTCTGTACAGATTCAGCCAGGGCAAAAACGCTGCACATTGATGCGGCTAACGAGAGAACGAGCAACCACGGGGAGGAAGCGACGGTTTCTGGAGCCTGGAGCCAGCGTCCCTGTCAGAAAATCTTGGCTCTGGGCTTTGGACTGGGCACAGGGAAGCTGAGCACAGCTTCCTGAGACAGTACAAACACGGGACGCAGCCCTAGCCCCCTGAAGTGACCTCGGGAGAAGACCAGCCAGCGCATGCAGGCAGCTCAGTGATGCGGCTGACAGGAGGAGAAGTCACCAGGAGGCAGTAACTGGTTTTGGAGCCTGGAGTGCGGCATCCCAGCCGGGGAACCTTGGCTCTAGGCTTTGGACTGGGAGAGGAGGAGCTGACCACGGCTTCTGAGACAGCACAAGCACAAGATGTGGGCCTGACCCTCGGGTGCAATCTCGACTCAGCCAGCGCACACAGGCTACACACACCTCGGGAATCTCAGATAAAACAGTCATCACCAAGGAAGATAAGTAACTTTGTCTATATTGCTGGGTGCTACTCCCTCCTATCTATATTATCCCTCCCCTCTCTGCCCCAGGCAGCTTCATTAGCATTGGAATTTGCTGGGCCAGGGAGCGAAGTGCTCTGCAGTTTGTTTTTGTTTGTTTGTTTGTTTGTTTTTCCTAACCCATTCTCCTGGCCTGAGAAAAGCACCTACTATAAACCAAGAGACCAAAAATCCTTCCCTGACTTCCCGAAATTGGACTAAAAATACAGAACCAGCTCCAGCCAAGCATATGAGATCCACAGTCTTGGGCTTTCATCCCTACAGGGAACAAGGTGGCTATTATAATGCAAAGGCAATTCTGATAGAGATCTGACTGCAATTGTTTTAGCGGATCACTGGAAAGACAAGTTTTCCAGGTCTGATAGCTCTACCTACTAAACGGAGCCCTCACTGGTTCACAACAAGGAACTGAGAGCTGAAGCTCCACCCAAACCACCTAGCCACCTGCCAAAGGGGTCTGAGGATACTGACACCTACTAATCCTAGAGGTACATGCACTGGGTGCCTAAGGTACAGCTGCAGAGCCCACCCACCAAAGTGCTTTAGGAATAGAGACACACCTACCTCACTGGCACGTGGGGGAAGGCTGTCAGCATACTGCCCTGCCTGGTGTGTGACCCCCTGCTGCTACTAGAATCTCGTACACCAACTATCACCACTACTCCTCTAAGTTAATAGGTTGCAGTCTACACCACACACTTGGTGACACAAAACAGATTCTATTCAAGAATAGTGAATGGACTCTTAGACTTATATATCTGGTAACAGCTCAAACCAGCTGGTAATAGGACATAAGTGATTTAAAGGCTACAACAATCAAGACAGCACAATCTAGGAGCCCACCTGTGTATATTGAAAGAAAACAAGACAAGACTCAGTGAACAAATATAAAATAAATCATTACAATATCTTATAGATGGCTCAGAGACAGCAGTCGATATCAAACCACATAAAGAAGGAGACCATGATTGCTTCCACAACTCCCCAAATTAAAGAAAAAATCTTTCCGAAATGAAGATACAATCCTGGAATTGCCAGATGCAGAACATAAAAAACTAATTTACAGAATGCTTCATGACATCAGGGATGACCTCAGAAATGACAGAAGGAAATCTACAGAAAAAGCCAAGGAACACAATGATAAAGCAGTTGAAGAAATCAAAAAGATTATTCAAGAACACAGTGGAAAATTAATAAGCTTCAAGAATCCATAGAGAGACAGCATTCATAAATCCAAAAGATTAACAGTAAAATTACAGATTTAGACAACTCAATAGGAAGTCGGAGTAGCAGAATCGAGCGATTGGAATGCAGAGTGGGGGAGATGGAGGATAAGGCAATTGACACCAATACAGTTGAAGAAAAATCACATAAAAGAATTAAAAAAAAATGAAGAAACCCTAAGAATCATGTGGGACTCTGTCAAGAAGGATAACTTGTGTATGATTGGAGTTCCAGAACAGGGAGGGATTACAGAAAATACAGAGAGAATAGTTGAAGATCTGTCGGCAGAAATCTTCCCTGACATCATGAAAGACGAAAGGATATCTATCCAAGATGCTCATCGAACCCCATATAAGATTGATCCAAAAAGAAAACCACCAAGGCATATTATCAACAAACTTGCCAAAACCAAAGATAAAGAGAAAATTTTAAAAGCAGCCAGGGATAAAAGAAAAGTCTGCTACAAAGGAGAATCAATAAGAAAAAGTTCACACTACTCAGCAAAAACCATGCAGTAAAGAAGGCAATGGGATGACATATATAGAGCACTGAAGGAGAAAAGCTGCCAACCAAGGATCATATATCCAGCAAAACTCTCTCTCAAATATGAAGGCGAAATTAAAACATTTACAGATAAACACAAGCTTAGAGAACTTGCAAAAAACAAACCAAACCAAAGCCACAAGAATTACTAAAGGATATTGGTCAGAAAATCAATAAATATCAGATACCAACACAAACAAGGTCACAGAAAAGAACATCCTGATATCAACTCAAATAGGGAAATCACAAAAACAAATTAAGATTAATTTTAAAAAGAAAAAAATGCTCAAAACAGGGAATCATTGAAGTCATTATGTAAAAGATCACGATAATCAAAAAAAAAAAATCACAAAGAGGGACTAAATACAGGAGGCATAGATATTCCATATGGAGAGGAAAACAAGGCAATATAGGACGATACAAGTTTGGTTTTTACTTAGAAAAATAGGGGTAAATATTAAGGTAACCACAAAGAGGTCTAACAATTCCATAACTCAAAATAAAAACCAAGAAAATCATAATGACTCAGCAAACATAAACTCAACTACGATGAAAATGAAAAACACACAATTTACAAAGAAAAACGTCTCAGCACAAAAAAGTAATTGCAAAAGTGAAATTGTCAACAAAACACACAAAAAGGCATCAAAATGACAACACTAAACACATACTTATCTATAATTATGCTGAATGTAAATGGACTAAATGAACCAATAAAGAGACAGAGAGTCTCAGACTGGATAAAGAAACATGATCCATCTATATGCTGCCTACAAGAGACACACCTTAGACTTAGAGACACAAACTAAAACTCAAAGGATGGAAAAAAATATATCAAGCAAACAGCAATCAAAAAAGAGCAGAAGTAGCAATATTAATTTCTGACAAAATAGACTTTAAAGTTAAATCCACCACAAAGGATAAAGAAGGACACTACATAATGATTAAAGGGACAATTTACCAGGAAAATATAACCATATTAAATACTTATGCACCCAATGACTGAGCTACAAGATACATAAAACAAACTTAACAGAACTGAAAAGTGAGATAGACATATCCACAATTATAGTAGGAGACTTTGACACACGATTTTCGGAGAAGGATAGGACTTCCAGCAAGAAGCTCAATACAGACATGGAAGACCTGATCACTACAATCAAACAACTTGACCTCATAGACTTATACAGAACATTCCACCCAACAGCTGCAAAGTATACTTTTTTTTCTAGTGCACATGGAACATTCTCTAGAATAGACCACATATTAGGTCATAAAACAAACCTTTCCAGAATCCAAAACATCGAAATATTACAAAGCATCTTCTCAGACCACAAGGCCATAAAAGTAGAAATCAATATAAGAATAATTAGGGAAAAGAAATCAAATACCTGGAAACTGAACAATACCCTGCTGAAAAAAGACTGGGTTATAGAAGACATTAAGGAGGGAATAAAGAAACTCATAGAATGCAACAAGAATGAAAACACTTCCTATCAAAACCTCTGGGACACAGCAAAAGCACTGCTCAGAGGTCAATTTATATCGATAAATGTACACATATATAAAGAAGAAAGAGCCAAAATCAGAGAACTGTCCCTACAACTTGAACAAATAGAAAGCGAGCAACAAAGGAATCCATCAGGCACCAGGAGAAAACAAATAATAAAAATTAGACCTGAACTAAATGAATTAAAAAAAAAAAAATTAGAGAACAGAAAAATAATTGAAAGAATTAATAAAGCCAAAAGCTGGTTCTTTGAAAAATTAACAAAATTGATAAACCATTGGCCAGACTGACTAAAGAAATACAGGAAAGGAAACAACCCGAATAAGAAATGATATGGGCCATATCACAACAGACCCAACTGAAATTAAAAGAATCATACCAGATTACTATGAAAAATTGTACTCTAACATATTTGCAAACGTAGAAGAAATGGATGAATTCCTAGAAAAACACTACCTACCTAAACTAACACAATCAGAAGTAGAACAGCTAAATAGACCCATAACAAAAAAAGAGATTGAAAAGGTAATCAAAAAACTCCCAACAAAAAAAAAAAAAGCCCTGGCCTGGATGGCTTCACTGCAGAGTTCTACCAAACTTTCAGAGAAGAGTTAACACCACTACTACTAAAGGTATTTCAAGGCATACAAAATGATGGAATACTACCTAACTCATTCTATGAAGCCACCATATCCCTGATACCAAAACCAGGTAAAGACACCACAAAAAAAGAAAATTATAGACCTATATCCCTCATGAACATAGATGCAAAAATCCTCAACAAAATTCTAGCCAATAGAATTCAACAACATATCAAAAAAATACTCCTCCACAGCCAACTGGGATTTATACCAGGTATGCAAGGTTGGTTCAATATTAGAAAAACCATTAATGTAATCCAGCATATAAATAAAACAAAAGACAAAAACCGCATGATCTTATCAATTGATGCAGAAAAGGCATTTGACAAAGTCCAACACCCATTCATGATAAAAACTCTCAGCAAAATAGGAATTGAAGGAAAATTCCTCAGCATAATAAAGGGCATTATACAAAGCCAACAGCCAACATCATTCTAAATGGGGAGAGCCTGAAAGCATTTCCCTTGAGAACGGGAACCAGACAAGGATGCCCTTTATCACCGCTCTTACTCAACACTGTGCTAGAGGTCCTAGCCAGAGCAATTAGGCTAGACAAAGAAATAAAGGGCATCCAGATTGGCAAAGAAGAAGTAAAATTATCTCTATTTGCAAATGACAGGATCTTATAGACAGGAAACCCGAAGGGGTCCTCCAGAAAACTACTGAAACTAATAGAAGAGTTCAATAGAGTCTCAGGTTACAAGATAAACATACAAAAATCAGTTGGATTCCTCTACACCAACAAAAAGAACATCAAAGAGGAAATCACCAAATCAATACCATACACAGTAGCCCCCAAGAAGATAAAATACTTAGGAATAAATCTTACCAAGGATGTAAAAGACCTATACAAAGAAAACTACAAAGTACTAGTGCAAGAAACTAAAAGGGACCTACATCAGTGGAAAAACATACCTTGCTCATGGATAGGAAGACTTAACATTATAAAAATGTCTATTCTGCTAAAAGCCATCTATATATACAATGCACTTCAATACAAATTCCAAAATTTTTTAATGTGATGGAGAAACAAATCGCCAACTTCATATGGAAGGGAAAGAAGCCACGGATAAGTAAAGCATTACTCAAAAAGAAGAAGAAAGTGGGAGGCCTCACTCTACCTGATTTTAGAACATATTATACAGCCACAGTAGTCAAAACAGCCTGGTACTGGTACAACAACAGGCACATAGACCAATGGAACAGAATTGAGAACCCAGATATAAATCCATCCACATATGAGCAGCTGATATTTGACAAAGGCCCAGTGTCAGTTAATTGGGGAAAAGATAGTCTTTTTAACAAATGGTGCTGGCATAACTGGATATCCATTTGCAAAAAAATGAAACAGGACCCATACCTCACACCATGCACAAAAACTAACTCTAAGTTGATCAAAGATCTAAACATAAAGACTAAAACGATAAAGATCATGGAAGAAAAAATAGGGACAACGTTAGGAGCCCTAATACAAGGCATAAACAGGATACAAACATTACTAAAAATGACGAAGAGAAACCAGATAACTGGGAGCTCCTAAAAATCAAACACCTATGCTCATCTAAAGACTTCACCAAAAGAGTAAAAAGACCACCTACAGATTGGGAAAGAATTTTCAGCTATGACATCTCCAACCAGCGCCTGATCTCTAAAATCTATATGATTCTGTTAAAATTCAACCACAAAAAGACAAACAACCCAATCAAAAAGTGGGCAAAGGATATGAACACACGCCTCACCAAAGAAGATATTCAGGTGGCTAACAGATACCTGAGAAAATGCTCTCGATCATTAGCCATTAGAGAAATGCAAATTAAAACTACAATGAGATTCCGTCTCACTCCAACAAGGCTGACATTAATCAAAAAAAACACAAAATAATAAATGTTGGAGAGGCTGCGGAGAGATTGGAACTCTCATACACTGCTGGTGGGAATGTAAAATGGTACAACCACTTTCGAAACTGATCTGGCATTTCCTTAAAAAGTTAGAAATAGAACTACCACACAACCCAGAAATCCCACTCCTCGGAATATACCCTAGAGAAATAAGAGCCTTCACACGAACAGATATATGCACACCCATGTTTATTGCAGCACTGTTTACAATAGCAAAAAGCTGGAAGCAACCAAGGTGCCCATCAACGAATGAATGGTTAAATAAATTATGGTATATTCACACAATGGGATGCTGCACATCGATAAAGAACAGTGAGGAATCTGTGAAACATTTCATAACATGGAGGAACCTGGAAGGCATTATGCTGAGTGAAATTAATCAGTTGCAAAAGGACAAATATTGTATAAGACCACTATTATAAGATCTTGAGAAATAGTATAAATTGAGAAGAACACATTCTTTTGTGGTTTCAAGAGGGGGGAGGGAGGGAGGGTGGGAGAGGGTTATTTACTGTTTAGATAGTAGATAAGAAATACTTTAGGTGAAGGGAAGGACAATACTCAATACAGGGAAGGTCAGCTCAACTGGACTGGACCAAAAGCAGTTTCCTGGATAAACTGAATGCTTCGAAGGTCAACGGAGCAATGGTGGGGGTTTGGGGACTATGGCTTCATGGGACATCTAAGTCAATTAGCATAATAAAGCCTATTAAGAAAACATTCTGCATCTTACTTTGAAGTGTGGGTCTGGGGTCTTAAATGCTAACAAGCGGTCATCTAGGATGCATCAATTAGTCTCAACCCACCTGGATCAAAGGAGAATGAAGAACACCAAGGTCAGAAGATAATTATGACCCCAAGATACAGAAAGGGCAACATGAACTAGGGACTTACATCATCCTGAGACCAGAAGAACTAGATGGTGCCTGGCCACAACTGATGACTGCCCTGACAGGGAGCACAACAGAGAAGCCCTGAGGGAGCAGGAGAACATTGGGATGTAGACCCCAAGTTCTCATAAAAAGACCAGACTTAATGGTCTGACTGAGACTAGAAGAATCCCGGTGGTCCTGGTCCCCAAAGCTTCTGTTAGCCCAGGATAGGAACCATTCCCGAAGACAACTCATCAGACATGGAAGGGACTGGACAATGGGTTGGAGAGAGATGCTGATGAGAAGTGAGCTACTTGTATCAGGTGGTCACTTGAGACTGTGTTGGCATCTCCTGTCTGGAGGGGAGATGGGAGGGTAGAGAGGGTTAGAAACTGGCAAAACGGTCACGAAAGCAGAGACTGGAAGGAGGGAGCGGGCTGACTCATTAGGGGGAGAGTAAATGGGAGTATGTAGTAAGGTCTATATAAGTTTATATGTGAGAGACTAACTTGATTTGTAAACTTTCACTTAAAGCACAATAAAATTTATTAAAAAAAAAAGTATTCTCAGAAGCCTTCAGTGATAAAACCTGAAGCTCTATGGATTGTTAAAACCAGAGAGGTCAGGTAATGATGCTCCTGTACCTGAAAATATTATCAAGCTTTGTGGCGTGGTGGTTAAGATCTTGGCTTCTAGTCAAGAGGTCCGCAGTTTGAATCCACCACACGCTCCTTGGAAACACTGTGGGGCAGTTCTACTCTGTCCTATAGGGTCACTATGAGTCAAAATCAACTCAGTGGAAATGAGTTTGGTTTTGGGTTTATTACTGACAGTTTAGTTACATAAGATTTTGGAAGCCTGGGGTTTTCCAAGTCTATTTGGTTCATATTCCAAATGAATAAAAAGCTGAATAATTACAAAAATTAAGGTAACTGCTTTGGATGTGTTCTAATCAGTAAAGAAACACTTAAGCATTATGAAAGTTCCTGTCACAGTTCTGATTTGTATTTTTCCGGCATTAATTAAAAGTTGGTTTTAATCCAAGTAACAAAAAAGAGAAACAAGCAGTTTAAGAAATTAATAAGGTCATTTAAAGAATCTTGTATTAAAACTTCCTTGAGGTGTTGTTTATCCAATTTTTCTAACTTTTTTTCCACAAAGAAAATAAGGATGAATGTGCACAACTTTTCAAATTGTACCAAAGCATGCATTATAGAAATATTTTTCAATATATGTGTATCATTTACCCAAAAAAATGTTTTTAATTAATCTGAATCACTAGCTAGCTAGACGTAGAATCATTTGAAAATCAGTTTGTGCTCTGTTTCCTCATTGGTAAGAAAAATGGAAGTTTAATTCACGTTAACTCAACAAATATCTATTATGATATTCATTCAAGATCAAAATAATATGACTTTACATTTCTCAATTCATTGAAATTGTCATTAAATAATAGAGACATCATGCACTAACTGTAGTTTTTTGAAATTTTTTTGAAAGACTGATTAAGTATTCATTCATTTATTTGCTTATTTATTCATTCATTCAACAGAGATTTCCTTCTAGTCACCATGCTAGAAATAAGGTACAAAGATAAAAAAATAAGCACACTGAATTCTGACCTCATTGTCTCTAAATGTATGAAATGAACATGATTGATGCAGTGAGGTAAAATCTATAAATGAATTAAGTATGTGAGCTAAACTATGCTCGTTTTCATTCTAAGGTATAAAAGCAACACAATTTTAACCAAAAAAAAAAAAAAAAAGCCTCTTTCATGGTAAATACCACTTCTTCATTTAAAAGAAGGAAACTCTCATACGTATTGGTCTGGAAGAAAGGGATATCTTTCATGAGGCTGAAAAATACTCTTTACCCTTGGGGAAAGGTTCAGGACAGAGTTTAGGCACAGAAAGATTCAACAATTAAGTCTCTGTCACTTCACCTTTCCCTTCTTCTCTTTAGAAAACTCCAAAACGTATCACCCAAGGAAAGGATAGAACATACCCTAGGAGAATACTGCTTCAGGCTTAAGGCACAGCCCTTGCTTCTTTCTAGCATCACAGCTTTTTTCAGTCAGTGTTTCTTTAAGCTCTTCCCTCCTCAGTGATTAGAAATAGGCCAAAAAGGAATATCAATTCCATAACTCAAGAAAAAAGCCAAGAAAAACGTAACGACTCAACAAACACAAAGTTAAACATTATGAAAATGAGGATCTCACAAGCTACTAAGAAAAACGTCTCTGCACAAAAAAGCATGTGGAAAAATGAAATGGCCAACAACACACATGAAAAGGCATCAAAATGACAGCACTAAAAACTTATTTATCTATAATTACGCTGAATGTAAATGGACTAAATGCACCAATAAAGAGACAGAGAGTCACGGACTGGATAAAGAAACACGATCCATCTATATGCTGCCTACAAGAGACACACCTCAGACTTAGAGACACAAACAAACTAAAACTCAAAGGATGGAAAAAAATATATCAAGCAAACAATAAGCAAAAAAGAAGAGGAGTAGCAATATTAATTTCTGACAAAATAGACTTTAGACTTAAATCTGCCACAAAAGATAAAGAAGGACACTATATAATGATAAAAGGGACAATTGATCAGGAAGACATAACCATATTAAATATTTACGCACCTAATGACAGGGCTGCAAGATACATAAATCAAATTTTAACAGAATTGAAAAGTGAGATAGACACCTCCACATTTATAGTAGGAGATTTCAACACACCACTTTCGGAGAAGGACAGGACACCCAGTAAGAAGCTCAATAGAGACACAGAAGACCTACTTACAACAATCAACCAACTTGACCTCATTGACTTATACAGAACTCTCCACCCAACTGCTGCAAAATATACTTTTTTTTCTAGTGCACATGGAACATTCTCTAGAATAGACCACATATTAGGTCATAAAACAAATCTTTGCAGAATCCAAAACATCGAAATATTACAAAGCATCTTCTCAGACCACAAGGCAATGAAGCTAGAAATCAATAACAGAAAAACTAGGGAAAAGAAATCAAATACTTGGAAAATGAACAAAACGCTTCTGAAAAAAGACTGGGTTATAGAAGACATCAAGGAGGGAATAAGGAAATTCTTAGAAAGCAACGAGAATGAAAATACTTCCTATCAAAACCTCTGGGACACAGCAAAAGCAGTGCTCAGAGGCCAATTTATATCGATAAATGCACACATACAAAAGAAGAAAGAGCCAAAATCAGAGAACTGTCCCAACAACTTGAACAAATAGAAAGTGAGCAACAAAAGAACCCATCAGGCACCAGAAGAAAACAAATAATAAAAATTAGAGCTGAACTAAATGAATTAGAGAACAGAAAAACAATTGAAAGAATTAAAAAAGCCAAAAGCTGGTTCTCTGAAAAAATTAACAAAATTGATAAACCATTGGCTAGACTGACTAAAGAAAAACAGGAAAGGAAACAAATAACCCGAATAAGAAATGAGAAGGACCACATCACAACAGAACCAAATGAAATTAAAAGAATCATTTCAGATTACTACGTAAAATTGGACTCTAACAAATTTGAAAACCTAGAAGAAATCGATAAATTCTTGGAACAATACTACCTACCTAAACTAACACATTCAGAAGTAGAACAACTAAATAGACCCATAACAAAAAAAGAGATTGAAACGGTAATCAAAAAACTTCCAACAAAAAAAAATCCTGGCCCAGACAGCTACACTGCAGAGTTCTACCAAAGCTTCAGAGAAGACTTAACACCATTACTATTGAAGGTTTTTCAAAGCATAGAAAAAGACGGAATACTACCCAACTCATTCTATGAAGCTACCATCTCCCTGATACCAAAACCAGGTAAAGACATTACAAAAAAAGAAAATTTTAGACCTATATCCCTCAGGAACATAGATGCAAAAATCCTCAACAAAATTCTAGCCAATAGAATCCAACAACACATCAAAAAAATAATTCACCCTGATCAAGTGGGATTAATACCAGGTATGCAAGGTTGGTATAATATCAGAAAAACCATTAATGTAATCCATCACATAAATAAAACAAAAGATAAAAACCACATGATCTTATCAATAGATGCAGAAAAGGCATTTGACAAAGTTCAACACCCATTTATGATAAAAACTCTTACCAAAATAGGAATAGAAGGAAAATTCCTCAACATAATAAAGGGCATCTATGCAAAGCCAACAGCCAATATCACTCTAAATAGAGAGAACCTGAAAGCATTTCCCTTGAGAACGGGAACCAGACAAGGATGCCCTTTATCACCACTCTTGTTCAACATCGTACTTGAAGTCCTAGCCAGGGCAATTAGGCTAGACAAAGAAATAAAGGGTATCCAGATTGGTAAGGAGGAAGTAAAGCTATCACTATTTGCAGATGACATGATCGTATACATGGAAAACCCTAAGGAATCCTCCAGAAAACTACTGAAACTAATAGAAGAGTTTGGAAGTGTCTCAGGATATAAAATAAACATACAAAAATCACTTGGATTCCTCTACATCAACAAAAAGAATACTGAAGAGGAAATAACCAAATCAATACCATTCACAGTAGCCCCCAAGAAGTTAAAATACTTAGGAATAAATCTTACCAAGGATGTAAAAGACCTATACAAAGAAAACTATAAAACTCTGCTACAAGAAATTCAAAAGGACATACTTAAGCGGAAGAACATACCCTGCTCATGGATAGGAACACTTAACATAGTAAAAATGTCTATTCTACCAAAAGCCATCTATACATATAACGCACTTCCAATCCAAATACCAATGTCATACTTTAAGGGGATAGAGAAACAAATCACTAATTTCATATGGAAGGGAAAGAAGCCCCGGATAAGCAAAGCATTACTGAAAAAGAAGAAGAAAGTGGGAGGCCTCACTCTACCTGATTTCAGAACCTATTATACAGCTACAGTAGTCAAAACCGCCTGGTACTCGTACAACAACAGGCACATAGACCAATGGAACAGAATTGAGAACCCAGATATAAATCCATCCACATATGAGCAGCTGATATTTGACAAAGGACCAGTGTCAGTCAATTGGGGAAATGATAGTCTTTTTAACAAATGGTGCTGGCATACTTGGATATCCATTTGCAAAAGAATGAAACAGGACCCATACCTCACACCATGCACAAAAACTAACTCCAAGTGGATCAAAGACCTAAACATAAAGGCTAAAACGATAAAGATCATGGAAGAAAAAATAGGATCAACCCTAGGAGCCCTAATACAGGGCATAAACAGAATACAAAACATTACCAAAAATGATGAAGAGAAACCAGATAACTGGGAGCTCCTAAAAATCAAACACCTATGCTCATCTAAAGACTTCACCAAAAGAATAAAAAGACCATGTACAGACTGGGAAAGAATATTCAGCTATGACATCTCAGACCAGCACCTGATCTCTAAAATCTACATGATTCTGTCAAAACTCAACCACAAAAAGACAAACAACCCAATCAAGAAGTGGGCAAAGGATATGAACACACATTTCACTAAAGAAGATATTCAGGCAGCCAACAGATACATGAGAAAATGCTCCCGATCATTAGCCATTAGAGAAATGCAAATTAAAACTACGATGAGATTCCATCTCACACCAACTAGACTGGCATTAATCCAAAAAACACAAAATAATAAATGTTGGAGAGGCTGCGGAGAGATTGGAACTCTCATACACTGCTGGTGGGATTGTAAAATGGTACAACCACTTTGGAAATCCATCTGGTGTTATCTTAAACAGTTAGAAATAGAACTACCATACAACCCAGAAATCCCACTCCTTGGAATATACCGTAGAGAAACAAGAGCCTTCACACAAACAGATATATGCACACCCATGTTTATTGCAGCTCTGTTTACAATAGCAAAAAGCTGGAAGCAACCAAGATGTCCGTCAACGGATGAATGGGTAAATAAATTGTGGTATATTCACACAATGGAATACTACGCATCGATAAAGAACAGTGACGAATCTCTGAAACATTTCATAACATGGAGGAATCTGGAAGGCATTATGCTGAGCGAAATGAGTCAGTTGCAAAAGGACGAATATTGTATAGGACCACTATTATAAGATCTTGAGAAATAGAAAAAACGGAGAAGAATACATACTTTTGTGGTTACAAAGGGGGGAGGGAGGGAGGGAGGGAGAGGGCTTTTTATTGATCAATCTGTAGATAAGAACTGCTTTGGGTGAAGGGAAAGACAACACTCAATACAAGGAAGGTCAGCCTAATTGGACTGGACTAAAAGCAAAGAGGTTTCCGGGATAAAATGAAAGCTTCAAAGGTCAGCGAAGCAGGGGCTGGGGTCTGGGGAACTTGGTTTGAGGGGACTTCTAAGTCAATGGGCAAAATAAATCTATTATGAAAACATTCTGCATCGCACTTTGAATTGTGGCGCCTGGGGTCCTAAATGCCAACAAGCGGCCATCTAAGATACATCAATTGGTCTGAACCTACCTGGAGCAAAGGCAAAGGAAGAACACCAAGGTCACACGACAACTAAGAACCCAAGAGACAGAAAGGGCCACATGAACCAGAGACCTACATTATCCTGAGACCAGAAGAACTAGTTGGTGCCCGGCCACAATCGATGTCTGCCCTGTCAGGGAGCACAACAGACAACTCCTGAGGGAGCAGGAGACCAATGGGATACAGACTTCAAATTCTCATGAAAAGAACATACCTAATGGTATGATTGAGACTAGAGGAATCCCAGAGACAATGCTCCCCAGAACGTCTGATGACAAAGGACAGGAACCATCCCTGAAGACAAATCATCAGGCATGAAAAGGACTGGTCAGTGGGGGGGAGAGAGATGCCGATGAAGAGAGAGCTAATTAAATCAGGTGGACACTGGAGAGTGTGTTGGCAACTCTTGACTGGAGAGGGGATGGAAAGATAGAGAGAGAGGGAAGATGGCAAAATTGGCACGAAACGAGAGACTGTAAGGGCTGACTCAAAAGGGGGAGAGCAAGTGGGAGAAGGGAGTAAGATGTATGTAAACCTACATGTGACAGACTGATTGGAATGGTAAATGTTCACTTGAAGCTTAATAAAAATTAAAAAAAAAAAAAGGAACAACAAAAAAAAAGCCTAACTTCAGTTTAATTTCTTGTTTTATTTTATCAATAAAGAAAATTAAAATAAAATAAAAAAAAGAAATAGGCCAGCGGTGGTGGCCCCGTCCCAGCCTGTACAGAAAGCACCTGAGGCTGCTTCTCTGTTGATTGAACAAATGACTCACTCAGCTTGTTTATCCAGGGGCACAAGCAAAAAGGTCCTGGTCCTTTATAATGCCCATGTAATTAACATACACACAGTATCTCTTTCTAACCCTACAGAATGTAGATAACCAGAGCTTTTCTTCTCTCTCTTTCTCTCTCTCTCACACTCTTTTTCATCTTACCTGATACACAATAAATATGAGCACTTTAAAATGTCCTGTTACATGTTGTTAGGTGCCGTCACATCTGTCGCAACTCATAGTGACCCTTTGTACAACAGAATAAAACACTAGCCAGTCCTGCACCAGCCTCACAATTGTTGCCGTGTTTGAGCCCATTACTGCAGCCACTGTGTCAAATCGCTGCTGGTACACAGCGATAGTCACTGATTTCTCAGGTCTTGTTGAAATGCCAAACGCTCTTTTAGAAAACCAAGAGACGTTATACCATCTTCCATAAAGCTGACTTTCTTTTCTATTTTAAGAAATGTTTATTTACAAAGTCATACCTTGTGGGTGGAGATAGATATAATTAGATACGTTCTTGAAAGGAGTGTATGACAACTCAAATTTCAAGACCTTGAGAGGTACTTTCAATGCAAGTACCACAGGCACAAATGTACAGGTGCATCAATTCTTGAATCTCCGAGTGACTGTACCCATCTAGAATTTTTTAAGCATTTTTTTTCCCCCTCTGAGTGCACTGAAAGTACCTGAGTTTATGGATATTTAGTTTGTATCACTCTCTACACTCTAATATTGTGATACTTTCTTTAAAGCTTTCCTTGCTTGAGTAACAACATCAATTTCTATTTCATTATTATGTGCAAGGCAGAGAGATGCAAAGGAGTGAGTATGTTTTGCCTATTCATTTCAATTTTAACTATTTTGGACGCTTGTCACTGATCTGATTCTGTTCAGATCAGCTTTACTTGATCCCTACAGACTCCACCAAATTTCCTCATTATTCTTTTTTTACTAATCTCTGCCCTGTTCCCAGCCCCGTCAGTACCTCTCTCCTGGGCTTCTGATTATTTAACTTCTTGCTATTCCATTAGTAACGCCCATTTAATATTTCTGAGCTGAACTCAGAGATTGGAACTGGGTCCCTTGAGGGTGCATAGCCAGAAGTGTTTTACCAAATTCACAATCATAGAACCTTCTCAGATGTGCAGTTTCTTCCTCGTCATCAATGGTTCTCAAACTTTAGTGAGCGTCAGAATCACCTGGAGAGCCTCTTAAAATCACAGATTGGTGCATTATACCAGACTCAGTAGATCTGGGGAGGGGTCTGAGAATTTGCATGTCTAGTAAGTTCCCAGTTGAGGCTTGGGCTGTTGGTCGGGACCACACATCAAATAAGCATTTACATTTATAATTACTCACATGGTCTGTAGTGGTAGCACACAAAATGTTTTACCTACGTTGCTATGTTCACAATTTTCCTGTTAAATAAGTACAATTGTACAGGTAAACAAGCTGAAGCTCAGAGACATTAAGAGAGTTGCCTGAGGCAAGCCAGCTAGTGAATGCAAACAATGAGGATTTAATTTTGAGATTTGCCTAGGTAACTTCCCATGTAGCCCCTTCCTATACAAAGTATATACACAGACTAGGAGCACTGGCCTCACCTGGGGATTCGTAAGAAACACAGACGTGGCTCCCACCTCAGATCTGCTGAATAGAACCTTCATTTTAACAAGATCCCCTGGTGGTTCCTAGGCACATTAAAGTTTGAGAAACTCTTCCTACAGTAGTCTGCCTCTCTAAAATCAAATACCTTCAGTGAATTTCTTCTCCCTCACACATTTGAGTGCTGGTTTTCACTTTTCAGTACCATTCTAGTTTATCTGACACTTACTCAGACTGGGATATGAACTATAGTAAGTGTCTGTGTGCAGTTTAATTTCTTCCAAGTCAAAACAATGTGCAGGCTCTATTCTATTTCTACTGTTAGGATTGTATGGACATCTAGCTATTTGGAAACTAGGGATGGGCTAATGTCTTTGTTGTTGTTGTGAAGTGCCATTGAGTCCATTCCAACTCGTAGCCACCCTATGCACAACAGAACGAAACACTGCCCAGTCCTGAGCCATCCTCACAATTGTTGCTATGCCTAAGGCCACTGTTGCAGCCACTGTGTCAGCCCATCTCGTTGAGGGTCTTCCTCTTTTTCGCTGACTGTCTACTTTACCAAGCATGATGTCCTTCTCCAGGGGCTGATCCCTCCTAACAACATGTCCAAAGTATGTGAGACGAAGCCTTGCCATCCTTGCTTCTAAGAAGCATTCTGGTTGTACGTCTTCCAGAAAAGATTTGTTTGTTCTTTTGGCAGTCCATGGGATATTCAATATTCTTCTCCAACACTGCAATTCAAAGGCTTCAATTCTTCTTCCATCTTCCTTATCCATCGTCCAGCTTTCACATGCATATGAGGCAATTGGAAACACCATGACTTGGGTCCGGCACACCTTAGACTTCAAGGTGACATCTTTGCTTTTTAACATTTTAAAGAGATCTCTTGTAGCTGATTTGCCCAATGCAAATGCATCTTTTGATTTCTTGACTGCCACTTCCCTGGGTGTTGAGTGTGGATCTAAGAAAAAGGAAATCTTTGACAACTTCAATCTTTTCCCCATTTGTCATGATGTTGCTTGTTGATCCAGTTGTGAGGATTTTTGTTTTCTTTATGTTGAGGTGTAATCCATACTGAAGGCTGTGGTCTTTGATCTTCATCAGTAAGTGCTTCAAGTCCTCTTCACTTTCAGCAACAAGGTTGTGCCATCTGCATAACTAATATCTTTAGAAAAATTTAATTACAAAAAAATGGGGTGAGGGGAGAAAGTTTAAGGTTTTAACAGAAGGCTAAATGATTTGTTTTTTTGTTTGTTTTCTTTACCTTTTTATTTCTTAATCATGTTCCTCTGTGCAATACCTTAGCTAGCTGATACACGTGAGGACACTTTAGGCAAAATTGTCTGGTACGAAACCTTGTTTATTATCATTCTTATCACAATCTGCTTTGTTATTTCTAATATTAATAATAATATCAAAAACTCATATAGACCTTTCTATGTGCCAGCACTATTCTAAGTACTATACCTATATGAACCTATTTAACCCCCACAACAACATTAGGATGTAGATACCATTATTCTTCCCATTTTCCACGTGAAGAAATAGACACAGAGAAGTTAAATATCTTGCCCAAGGTAACACAGCTAGGTGTGTATGAGATTTTCTCCACATATTGGAGATAAATTCTTTTAAGCAGGGATTGTGTCTACCTCATATTACATCCTCCAAAGCACCTCCCAAGGGGTCTCATGTAAAGTTGCAACCCCGTAAACGTCTGTTTACTTGTACTGAATTAAATGATTAGTACAACACACAACTGCAGTTGATTTCTGAGCATCTTAAAAATATTATTAACTAGATTCATCCTCATTTTCAAATAAAATCCTTCATCAGAGGTTAGCTTAGCAAACTTAACCAATTTTCACAAATGTTATTTTTCCAAGCTAAAATAAAGACTGTAAGATACTCTGATCTGGGTAAGCAAAACTGTCTCATGCTTTGCCAGAAGACTTCAAACAGGCATGGAGATCGGCAAAGTAAATTAAATTTTCTGCTACTATCTCAGACTCATGACCCTCTCCCTTAACCTTTCCTCTAAAATTGCTGCAAATGTTCTATATCTGGGTCAGGGCACACTTGCTTAGAGGAAAAAAGACGTATTAGAGAGCATTCAATTATGTCTCAGACATAAGGAGCAAGTGAAGCAAAAGTAATATCCTGTCATAAGATTCTAGCATAATTTTCCACTGTGTCCTGGCTTTCATCCTCAATTGTCAACATGCAACTGTCTTCCCTCCCAGTTACCAGGAGTGCTTTGACTAAATCTCTGGAACTGATTTTTATTCAGTATTTACTTAGGTTTGATATATATTATTTGTCTTGTCCATAAAATTGGTTTTGCCGTGAGATCAGCATTATTTCTATGTATTAAAGTCTGAAATTTGATACACCATTCTAGTATTTTTGCTATTTCCTCAAGATTATAGCTTGATTCTCCTTCATTGCCAAATTAATGCAGAGTACTTGCCAAGTTTAAGGTATCACATGAGATCATAACATGGTAGACACATGGCACTCAGAGGTAAGTGCTAAATTGCTATTCACAACTCTGAACTTACTCCAGGGCAACAGGAAAAATAGACCGCAGCAACTGGCAAGCCTGGCTTCATTGTTCCCAGTACTTCTGCCAAATCTTTAGCTCCTTACTGGCAAATCCAGGCAGCTTCTTATGTCAGAAGTCCCCAAACTGCAGTCTCTTGATGGACACATAGACTCTAGAGGGAATATTGCAAAAAAAAAAAAAATACCAGATTGGAAAATAAGGTGCGACTTTAAAGTAGAAAGACTGATTTCATAAGCTAAAGTAATATGTCTCCTAACATTATGGTTAGTAGGTTATAGCTATAGTTAGAGATATACCCAGTGCCCGGTGCTGTGATAGAGATATAAAAAAATATATAGGTCGATATATATTAAATAGGCTAGGTTGAATTAATTTGGGCCACAGAGCTTACTTATAATAATGTCCATGAAACTTTTCTTGCTATACTAGTCTTTATGATCAATAATAAAATACCATACATTCCTTTATCAAAACTGCTAAGAGAAAGGAATCAAAGGTAAAACAAATATAACTAATCCGTCAAATAATCTGTAGATATTCCCATGTATAGAAGAACAAAGCAGGAGAGAAGGCCATTTAAGTACAGAAGCAATGTCATGCTGGGACAAATAAGCCCAGATTTTTATTTCTCACAGTGTAATCAAGAAATGTTTTGCGAAGAAAAACAATGATTGTCCTCCATGATGTTAAGTTAAATGCTCAAAAAGTTAGAAACATTCTCTGAATACAACTGACTGCCTCATAATGATTCCTTAGGGATGTAATATTCTTGATTTTAGTTATGGCTTCTTTAACCAATTAATATTTTCAATCCGTATCTGTGTTTAATTATCTGATATGGAAATTGTAAACTTCTTTTATTCTTAAAAACTCCTAAAAATACAGTCTTCAAATGGAGCATCCTTTTTTATCCTGGATTTAATTAACCAGTTCACTACTAGACTTCAACCACACCCCCCTCTTCATCATATCTTTCATTATATCTTTTAACACCTTTATTTCCAAACCTAGAAGTTCTAATTCCCTTTGTTGCTATTTGTTGCCACTGAGCCCTCTCCAACTCATGGTGACTGTATGTACAACAGAACAGACGTGGCCTGGTCCTGCACAATCTTCATAATCACTGGTATGTGTGAGTCCATTGTTGCGGCTACTGTATATTTTGAGCATCTCCCAACCTAGAGGTTCATCTCCCATTACTGTACTTGACAACATTATATTGTAATACACCGGGTCTTCACTGGCTAATTTTCAGAAGTAGATCATCAAGCCTTTCTTCTTACTCTGTCTTAGTCTAATCTTCTTAGTGTGTCTTCATTTGGAGGACCTTCTCTTTCCTTTTTTGGTCATCTACACTGGGTTTTATTCAGTGTTATTATATCTTCCTTGTGAAGCATCAGTCAAAACTGCCTACAGCATTCCAGGAAGCACCACACAATAATATCCTGGTTTAAAAGTGTGAAATTAACTGCAGGTACCACGTAAATTGTGAGCTGTCAGACTAACCTGCGAAGATAACTGGAATGCTAATAGCTAGTGAAAATAGTTCTGGAAACAGTTCCCTAACATCAACTAAATTATTGATGGTTCAAATAAAGATTACTGTGGCCACAACCTATACCCATATGTTTTTCTTCTTTTAAACTTTTTAAGCCAGATTTTAGAATCATTAGAATACCAAGACACTTCTTTAGCCCACGGGTAAAGAATGGGGTTCTTGTCACTTACAAAAGGGGAAACATTCCATTAGACTACACAGAAGAGAAAATTCTCTTTTTATTTGACCATTTCAGAAGTAGTGCTCTACAGGCCACTTCTTTACTCTGTCATTCAAAATTGCTTACAATTAACTGGGTCTACCTTTTTATTCTCAGAAATGTTGTGTTAATGAATCAATGTTATGTTAATGAATCAATGGTTTTCAATTCATTCCTGTATTAATTCTTATTATCTACCAGAGTCTGCAGTAACACATAAGAAGTTAGCTGTCAGATTAATCTGAAAAAGAACATAGGTAATTTGTATTTCAAGACCTATACTGAAATACAACACTACCAGTGATAGGACAATATGCACACGAATACAAGGAAAACCAGTTAATATGATTATTACTCAAATTTACACAAAACCACTGTCTTAGTTATCTAGTGCTGCTATAACAGAAATGTCACAGGTGGAAGGCTTTAACAAACATAAATTTATTCTCTCACAGTTTAACCCATAAAACCCATTGCCATTGATAGGAGGCTAGAAGTCTGAATTCAAGGTGCGAACTCTAGGGGAAGGCTTTCTCTGTCAGCTCTGAGGGAATGTCCTTGTTATCAATCTCCCCTGGTCTCATTAATAAACTGCAATATGCAGATGACACAACCTTGCTTGCTGAAAGTGAAGAGGACTTGATGCACTTACTGATGAAGGTCAAAGACCACAGCCTTTGGTATGGTTTACACCTCAACATAAAGAAAACAAAGATCCTCACAACTGGACCAATAAGCAACATCATGATAAATGCAGAAAGGATTAAAGTTGTTGAGGATTTTCCATCTGACTTGGATTCACAGTCAATGTGAATGTCTCAGTGCAGGGTCCCAGGTCGAAAGGACACACTCCGCTCCTGGATCTGCTTTCTTGGTGGCATGAGATTCACCTGTCTTTCTGCTTGATTCTCTCATTTATATCTCAAAAGAGATTGACTCAATATTCAACCTAATCTTGTAGATTGAATCCTGCCACATTAACATAACTGCCTCTAATCAGGCCTCAATATCATATAGGTAGGATTGCTCATACATAGTAAAATCACATGAGATGACAAAATGGTGGACAGTCACACAATACTGGGAATCATGGCCTAGCCAAGTTGACACACATTTTTGGGGGACACAATTCAATTCATAACAACCACTAATGCCAAAGTTTACAAACTTCTGTAGTCTGAAATTTATCAAACATGCAATAAAGATACATTGATAATTACTGGTGAGTGGATGCAAAAGTTGGAAAGAAAGAAGAAAGAATAGTAGCTGGAAAATATGGCCTTGGTAATAGGAACAATGCCAGATATCATATGATAGAATGTTGCAAGACCAATGACTTATTCATTGCAAACACCTTTTTTTCAATGACATAAACGGTGAGTATACCCGGGGACCTGGATGGATGGAATACACAGGAATTAAGCATATCTGTGGAAAAAGATGATGGCGAAGCTCTATATCATCAGTCACAATAAGGCCAGGGGTTGACTGTGAAACAGAACATCAGTTGCTCTTATGAAAGTTCAAATGGACACTGAAGAAAACTAAAGCAAGTCCAAGACAGCCATACTACGATCTTGAGTACATCCCATGTGAGTTTAGGGACCAGCTCAAGAATAGATTTGACGCATTGAGCACTAATGACCAGAGACCAGATGAGCTATGGGATGATATCAAGAACATCATACATGAAGAAAGAATAAGGCCATTAAAAAAAGAGAGAAGAAAAAAAGATGAAAATGGATGTCAGAAGAGACACTGAAACTTGCTCTTGTGTGTAGAGTAGCTAAAGCGAAAGGAAGAAATAATGAAGTAAAAGAACTGAACAGAAGATTTCAAAGGGAGACTGGAGAAGACAAAGTAAATATTATAATGTAATGTGCAAAGACCCAGAGTTAGAAAACCAACGGGAAGAACACACCCAGCATTTCTCCAGCTATAAGAACAAGAGAAAAAAATCAAGCCTCACTGTAATATTGAAGGATTCTATGTGCAAAAAAATCGAATGACACAGGAAGCATCAAAGGAAGATGGAAGGAATACACAGAGTCAATGTACCAAAAAGAATTGGTCAACATTCAGTCATTTCAGGAGGTAGCAGATGATCAAGAACCAATGGTCCTGGAAGAAGTCCAACCTGCAGTGAATGCATTGGCGTAAAAAGGCCTCCAGGAACTGACAGAATACCAAATGAGATGTTTCAACAAATGGATACAATGCTGGAAAACGCTCACTTGTCTATCCCAAGAAATTTGGAACACACCAACCTGGCCAAATGAATGGAAGAAATACATATTTGTGCCCATTTCAAAGAAAGATGATTCAACAGAATGCAGAAATTATCTAACGGAATCATTAATACCACATGCAAGTAAAATTATGTTGAAGATAATTCAAAAACAGTTGCAATTGTACATTGACGGGAACTTGCCAGAAAGTCAAGCTAGATTCAGAAGAGTATGTGGAAAGAGGGATATCATTGCTGATATCAGGTGGATCTTGGCTGAAAGCAGAGTATTGTCTATGCAAATGTATTTGACTGTGTGGATCGTAACAAATTATGGATAACATTGCAAAGAATGAGAATTCCAGAACACTTAACTGTGCTCATGTGGACCTTGTACATAGACCAAGAGGCAGTTGTTGGAACAGAACAAGGAGATATTACAGGGTTTAAAATCAAGAAAGGCATGTATCAAAGTTGTGTTCTTTCACCATAGTTATTCAGTCTATAAACTGAATAAATAATCCAAGAGGGTGAACTATATGAAGAAGAATGGGGCATCTAGTTATGTCATTCCTTCCACTTAATTCTTGCACTCAATCACTCTGAGTGCTTGTGTTTGTGTTCATGTGTGTGTGTTGAAAGGAGAGGCACTAAGAAGAAATGAAATACTTAAAGCAAGGCACAATTCAATGGTCTCAAACATAGCGACGATTGTGAGAATGGCACAGGACCATGCTATGTTCCATTCTGTTGTTCGTAGAATCACTATGAGTCAGAACCAACTTGACAGCACCTAACAACGACTTTGAATTTCAATCTTCCATGAGCAGCTCGTTTGATACTAACACACATTTTATAAGTCTGAGTTGCATAGTTAAAGGAAATAATTATCCCCATCTGGTTATGTCATTCCTTCCACTTAATTCTTACACTCAGTCACTCTGAGTGCTTGTGTGTGTGTGTGTTCATGTGTGTGTACATGCTTGTGTGTGTGTGTGTGTGTGTGTTGTAGGGAGAGGCACTAAGGGAAAGAAGAAGTGAAATACTTAAAGCAAGGCACAATTCCCTCTTGTAAAAAGAAAACGTGGCAAACTGTGTTCCATTTTAGCTCTGAAACCTATTATATGAATCCCTGAAGCCACTCCCCATCTGTAAATATGGATAACTTTAACACAGAGCTTTATGAATACCAAATGAAATTGTATATGTCAAGCATTTCCTAAACTATAGTGACTTCATAGAAATGTTCATGAGCATTGTTGTTTTACAAATTTGCACAACCTCTTTTCTCAAGGCAAGAGAAGCAAGGATACATTTTATAAAGGTGTGATCTCAGGAACACTTGGAGTTTAGATAATTAAAAAGTGAATGAATCTCCTTCATATTTCAGAAATTATAGAAGCATGTCAAAATAGTGTTTAAGAGCTATTTTGTCAGTAAAAATAAGATGATAGTAGCACATTTACTATACAGTTATTAAGAGGATTCAAAATGATAAACCATAGAAATAATATGACACATAGTAAGCACTCAAGAAACAACAGCTATTATTGTAGTTAATCTATAACCCATTTATACATGCATCCATAGATACTCCTAAAGAAACTGCTTTGCTAACCATAATATTTGATCCTGGTGGATAGATTGCTTAATGGAAACACAGCAAAGCTGTCAAACTCTGAGTGTAGTCAGGCTTGCTTCATGTTTCAAGCACTAAATTATATTTGACATTTCACTTAAAAATATCAGAGTAACTTAATGTAATTCAAACCCCCACAATCACTTCAGAAAGATGTGTTTTTTTAAGTAGATAAAGTCTTTTCCATTGTTGTTTTGAAAATGGTAAATTTAAATTTTTTTGGTCATTTTTTTTCTTGTATAATCTAACCTTTTTGAAAACATGTATTATTTTGGATTATTTACTGATATCAGAAATTCAATAGCTAGGGCAAAGGAAATGAACAGACACTTCACCAAAGAAAACATACAAGTGACTAACAGACACACGAGGAAATGTTTGCGATCACTAGCCATTAGAGAAATGCAAAGCAAAACCACAATGATATATCATCTCACCCTGGCATTAATGGTATGAATCAAAAAAACACAAAATAACAAATGTTGGAGAGGATGTGGGGAGATTGGAGCTCTCATGTATTGCTGGAGAGAATGCAAAATGGTACAACCATTTTGGAAAATGATATGGTGCTTCCTTAGAGAGCTAGAAATAGAAATACCGTAAGATCCAGCAATCCCACTCGTAGGCATATATCCTAGAGAAATAAGAGCTATCACAAGAATAGACATATGCACACCCATGTTCATTGTAGCATTATTCACAATAGCAAAAAGATGGAAACATCCTAGATGCCCATCAATAGATGAATGGATAAACAAACTATGGTACATACACATAGTGGATATTACGCAATGATAAAGAACAATGATGAATCTGCAGAACATCGCACATGGATCAATCTGGAGGGCGTTACGCTGAGTGAAATAAGTCAATCACAAAAGGACAAATACATGAGACCACTACTGTAAAAACTCATGAAAAGGTTTACACACAAAAAGAAACAACGATGGTTATGAGAGAGGGGAGGGGTGGGGTTGAAAAAATACTAAATAGACAATACATCAGTGATAACTTTGGTGAAGGGTAAGACAGTACACAATACTGGGGAAGCCAGCACAACTCGTCCAAGGCAAGGTCATGGAAGCTCCATAGACTCATCCAAACTCCCTGAGGGATGGAATTGCTGGGCTGGGGCTATGATCTCAGGGAACATCTAGCTCAATTGGCATAACATAGTTTATAACGAAAATGTTCTACAGTCTACTTTGATGAGTAGCATCCGGAGTCTTAAAAAGCTTTTGAGTAGCCATCTCAGACACTCCACTGGTCTCACTCCAAGGGAGTAAGGGAGAATGAAGAAAACTAAAGACACAAGGGAAGGATTAGTCCAAAGGACTAATGAACCACAACTACCACAGCCTCCACCAAACTGAGTCCAGTACAACTAGATAGTGTCCGGCTGCCACCACTGACTGCTCTGACAGGGATCACAGTAGAGGGTCCCAGAGGTGGAGAAAAGTGGACAAAATTCTAACTCACACAAAAGGACTAGACTTAGTAGCCTGACAGAGACTGGGGAACCCCTCTGAGAGTATGGCCCCCAGACACCCTTTTAGCTGAGTAATGAAGTCACTCCTGAGGTTCACCCTTCAGCCAAAGATTAGACAGGTCCACAAAACAAAATAAGACTAAAGCGGCACAACAGCCCACAGGCAAGGACTAGAAGGGAGTAGGGGACAGGAAAGCTGGTAACCGGCAACCCAAAGTTGAAAAGGGAGAGTGTTGACATGTCACAGCGTTGGTAACCAATGTCACAAAACAATATATTTACTAATTGTTTAATGAGAAGCTAGTTCTATGAACTTTCATATAAAGTATAATAATAAAAATAAATAAGAACTTCAATAGCTACAATTCTACATTGTAGCAGAATATTTACTAAAACTAGAGAATGGATTTTAGAATAATGATTAAAAGTGTCAGGATTTGAAAGCAGAAAAAGCTGGGTTCAAATCCCTACTCTGCTACTCACTAAAACAAAAGAAAGCACAAGAGTTGCCATTGTGTTGACTCTGATATATCAGAGTAGAACTGTGCTCCATAGGGTTTTCAGTGACTAAATTTTCACAAGTAATTCACCATGCTTTCCTTTCAAGGAGCCTCAGGTAGACTCAAACTTCCAATTTTTTGGTTAGCAGCTGAGCGCCTTAACCATTTCCACCACTCAGGGACTCCTCACAACCTCTGTAATTATGGAAGATTGTATTTTCCAAAGATGGCTGCAACAATATCTCCCTTCCCCATGCTCTTCATACAATAACCTTGACTCTCATCCCATCCAGTGGTGAGGTCTATAGTCCCTTCCCTTGTATCTGGGTAGACCTTTGTGTCTGCCTCAACCAACAGAGGACAGCAGAAGTAACACTTGTAACTTACATTGATTAATCATAAAGTGGCACACACTTCTGCCTTGCTTGTTTGTTCTTAAAACTGAGTCCCGTGCTACAAAAGGGACTAAACTAACCCACACAAAGACTGTATGGAGAGGCCACGTGCAGGAGTCCCACCACAGACAAGGAAAGGTCCCAGCCAACAACCAGTGTTAGCTACCAGGCACATGAATAACGATGTCTCCAAAGATTACAGCCAAAAGAGGTGGAGCCAAGGTGGCGGAATAGACAGATGCTTCCATCAAGCCCTCTTCACAACAAAAACCTGAAAAAACAAGTAAAACGAGTATATTTGTGACAAGCTGGGAGCATTGAGCATCAAAGGCAAGCTGAGACAATGAACTGAGGGGCAGGGGGAGGAAGAGGCCGTTCAGAAGTAGAGAGGAGTTACTGGACCTCAATCGCAGGGAGCCCTCAGGCACCATGCCCGGAGCAGCAGCGGCGGTGGCAGTGGGCTGGTACTAGCATTTGGCCACAGTTTCCTCAGGGAGAAGCAGCCAGCCACACTACCCACTCACACCTCCGGAAACTGAGGAGAACGGCGTGATCTCAGCAAAAGCTAAGTACTTGCATATATTTTACCGTGCCCCCCACCCCTAAGCCGGCTTCAGCGGCTGAATCCCTGGGCCTGAGATAGACCCTGGTGAGCACCTAGAGCCGTCCTCCAGGCCTTGGGGAAGGAAAAAATTGGCAACTGGGGGGAAAAGAAAATTTGCTAGCTCCATTAACTGGGGGAGCTCAGGACAGAAGCAGCTCCTGTCCAGGCATAAACCATCTGTGGACCTTGAGCACCCTTCCTTTCTGCATGGACCTGTGTGGGCCTATTTTGGGAGAATAGGCCCTTGTTGGCAAACTCCAGCCATTTCAGCTGTGCACTGCAGAGGTGGTTGTTTGACGTTTCACATTGCCTTGCCTATTAAACAAGGTCCTCGCCTACCCACAACAGGGACCTAAGGACTGGTAGCTCTACTCAGGTCACCCAGCCACCCGTGACAGGGGTCCAAAGATAACTGGTACCTCCCAGTCCTTACAACAAAAACTTTGGGTGCCCATGGTCCCTCTGCAGAACACACCCACCTGCATGCTCTAAGGAACAGAGACGTGTTTTCCTCAGAGACATTTGGGGGTCAGTTCTCAGCCCCCTGCCTTGTTCAGAGTGTGACCCCCTGCTGCAACCAGATACGGGTATATACACCAATCACCCCTGCCCTCTAAGACTGTAGGACAGAGCCTGTACCACACACTTAATGATCAGTTACCCGGAAACCTGAGCTGAATTCATATAAGAAAACTGAATGGACTCCTAGACTGATATACCTGATAACAGCTCTAGCCAGCTGGGGACAGGACACCAGCACTCCAAAGGCGAAAATAATCAGGCTAGCTCACTTAAGCAACCCACAGGGGTATACCAAAACAAAATAAAGCAAGCAGCTACTACACAGTAAGCAAGCATAAACTAATACAATAACTTAGCTCAGAGAAAACAGTCAATATAAAGTCACATAAAGAAACAGACCATGATGACCTCAACAGGCTATCAAAACAAAGAATCCAGGGATCTTTTAGATGAAAGTTCGTTCCTGGAATTACCAGATGCAGAATACAAAATTTAATATACAGAACCCTTCAAGACATCAGGAAGGAAATGAGGCAATACGCAGAACAAGCCAAGGAACACAGAGATAAAGCAACTGAAGAAGTTAGAAAGATTATTCAGGAACATAATGAAAAGTTTAATAAGCTGGAAAAATCCATAGACAGACAGCAATCAGGAATTCAGAAGATTAACAATAAAATTACAGAATTAGATAATAGAAAGTCAGAGGAGCAGAATTGAGCAAGTAGAAGCTAGAATTTCTGAACTCAAAGATAAATCCCTTGGCACTAATATATTTGAAGAAAAATCAGAAAAAAAGAATTTAAAAAAATGAAGAAAACTTAAGAAACATGTGGGGCTCTATCAAAAGAAATAACTTACTAGTGATTGGAGTACCAGAACAGGGAGGGATAACAGAAAATACAGAGAAAATTTTTCAAGATTTGTTGCAGAAAACTTCCCTGATATTGTGAAAGATGAGAAGATATCTATCCAAGATACTCATCGAACTCTCCGTAAGGTAGATCTTAAAAGAAAGTCACCAAGACATATTATAATCAAGCTTGCCAAAACCAAAGATAAAGAGACAATTATAAGAGCAGCAGGGGGTAAAAGAAAAGTCACCTACAAAGGACAGCCAATAAGAATAAGTTCAGACTACTCGGCAGCAACCATGCAGGCAAGAAAGCAATGGGATGACATATTTAAAAAATTGAAGGAAAAAAATTGCCTGCCAAGAATTATATATCCATCAAAACTGTCTCTTAAATATGAAGGTGAAATTAAGACATTTCCAGATGAACAAAGTTGAGGGAATTCATAAAACCAAACCAAAACTACAAGAAATACTAGAGGGAGTTCTTTGGTTAGAAAATCAATAATATCAGCTCTCAACCCAAGACTAGAACACTGGGCAGAGCAACCAGAAGTCAACCCAGACAGGGAAATCCAAAAAAAAAAAACAAACTAGGATTAAAAAAAAGCCCAACACAGGGTAACGGCAATATTATTACATAAAAGAAGACAACATTAAAACAATAAAGAGGGACTAATAAATGTAATCATACACCTTCCATATGGAGAGGAAGATATGGCGATACACAGAAATAAAAGTTAGTTTTAAATTTAGAAAAATAGGGGTAAATAAGAAGGTAACCACAAAGGAGACAAACTATCCTACTCATCAAAATAAAATACAAGGGAAAAATACAGATTCAGCAGAAACAAAATCAACAACAATAAGTATGAGGAAAGGACAATACATAAAGAAAAACTACTCAGCACATAAAATCATGTGGGAAAAAGAAACTGTCAACAACACAAAAAAAGACATCAAAATGATAGCACTAAATTCATACCCATCCATAATTACCCGAATGTAAATGGACTAAACGCACCAATAAAGAGATAGAGAGTGGCAGAATGGATTAAAAAAACATGATCTGTCGATATGCTCCCTACAAGAGACACACCTTAGACGTAGAGACACAAACAAACTAAAACTCAAAGGATGGAAAAAAATATATTAGGCAAACAACAATCAAAAAACAGCAGGAGTAGCAATATTAATTTCTGACAAAGTAGACTTTAAAGTTAAACCCATGAGAAAGGATAAGGAAGGACACTATATAATGATTAAAGGGACAATACACCAAAAAGATATAACCATATTAAATATTTATGCACCCAATGACAGGGCTGCAAGATACATAAAACAAACTCTATCAGCATTGAAAAGTGAGATAGACAGTTCCACAATAATAGTAGGAGAGTTCAACACACCACTTTCGGTGAAGGACAGGACATCCAGAAGGAAGCTCAATAAAGACATGGAAGATCTAAATGCCACAATCAACCAACATGACCTCGTAGACATATACAGAACACTCCAACCAACAGCAACCAAGTATACTTTCTTTTCTAGTGCACATGGAACATTCTCTAGAATAGACCACATATTAGGTCATGAAGCAAGCCTTAGCAGAATCCAAAACATTGAAATATTACAAAGCATCTTCTCTGACCATAAGGCCATAAAAGTGGAAATCAATAACAACAAAAGCAGGGAAAAGAAATTAAACACTTGGAAAATGAACAGTGCCCTGCTCAAGAAAGACTGGATTATAGAAGACATTAAGGATGGAATAAAGAAATTCATAGAATCCAATGAGAATGAAAACACTTCCTATCAGAACCTTTGCGACACAGCAAAAGTGGTGCTGAGAGGGCAATTTATATCAATAAATGCACACATCCAAAAAGAAGAAAGGGCCCAAATCAAAGAATTATCCCTAGAACTTGAACAAATAGAAAGAGAGCAACAAAAGAAATCCAAAGACACCAGAAGAAAACAAATAATAAAATTTAGAGCTGAACTAAATGAAATAGGAAACAGAAAAACAACTGAAAGAATTAACAAGACCAAAAGCTGGTTTTTTGAAAAACTCAACAAAATTGATAAACCATTGGCCAAACTGAAAAAAGAAAAACAGGAGAGGAAGCAAATAACCCGAAAAAGAAATGAGATGGGCAATATTACAACAGACCCAACTGAAATTAAAAGAATCATATCAGATTACTACGAAAAAGTATACTCAAACAAATTTGAAAACCTAGAAGAAATGGATGAATTCCTAGAAACACACTACCTACCTAAACTAACACAAACAGAGGTAGAACAACTAAATAGGCCCATAACAAAAAAAGAGATTGAAAAAGTAATCGAAAAACTCCCAACAAAAAAAAGCCCTGGTCCGGACTGCTTCACTGCAGAGTTCTACCAAACTTTCAGAGAAGAGTTAACACCACTACTACTGAAGGTATTTCAGAGCATAGAAAAGGATGGAATACTACCAAACTCATTCTATGAAGCCACCATATCCCTGACACCATAAACCAGGTAAAGACACCACAAGAAAATAAAATTATAGACCTATATCCCTCATGAATGTAGACGCAAAAATCCTCAACAAAATTCTAGCCAATAGAATTCAACAACATATCAAAAAAATAATTCACCCTGATCAAGTGGGATTCATACCAGTTATGCAGGGATGGTTCAACATTAGAAAAACAATTAATGTAATCCACCACATAAATAAAACAAAAGACAAGAATCACATGATTTTATCAATTGATGCAGAAAAGGCATTTGACAAAGTTCAACACCCACTCATGATAAAAACTCTCAGCAAAATAGGAATAGAAGGAAAATTTCTCAACATAATAAAGGGCATTTATACAAAGCCAACAGCCAACATCACCCTAAACGGAGAGAGCCTGAAAATATTCCCATTGAGATCGGGAACTAGACAAGGATGCCCTTTATCACCACTCTTATTCAACACTGTGCTCGAAGTCCTAGCCAGAGCGATTAGGCTAGATAAAGAAATAAAGGGCATCCAGATTGACAAGGAAGAAGTAAAAGTATCTCTATTTGCAGATGACATGATCTTAGACAAAGAAAACCCTAAGGAATCCTCCAGAAAACTACTGAAACTAAGAAGAGTTCAGCAGAGTATCGGGATACAAGATAAACATACAAAAATCAGTTGGGTTCCTCTACACCAACAAAAAGAACATGGAAGAGGAAATCACCAAATTAATGCCATTTACAGTAGCCCCCAAGAAGGTAAAATATTTAGGAATCAATCTTACCAGAGAGGTTAAAGACTTATACAAAGAAAACTACAGTACACTTCTGCAGGAAACCAAAAGAGACTTACATAAGTGGAAGAACATACCTTGCTTTTGGCTAGGAAGACTTAACATTATAAAAATGTCTATTCTACCAAAAGTGATCTATACATTAAATGCAATCCTGATCCAAATCCCAAGGACATTCTTTAACGAGATGGAGAAACAAATCACCAATTTTATATGGAAGCGAAAGAGGTCCCAGATAAATAAGGCATTACTGAAAAAGAAGAACAAAATGGGAGGCCTTACTTTACCTGATTTTAGAACCTAATATACCGTCACAGTAGTCAAACAGCCTGGTACTGGTACAACAACAGATATGTGGAACAATGGAACAGAATTGAGAATCCAGACAGAAATCCATCCACATATGAGCAGTTGATATTTGACAAAGACCCCAAAACAGTTAAATGGGGAAAAGACAGTCTTTTATCAAATGGTGCTGGCATAACTGGATATCCATCTGCAAAAAAATGAAACAAGACCCATACCTCACAAAAACTATGCACAAAAACTAACTCAAAATGGATCAAAGACCTAAATATAAAATCGAAAACGATAAAGATCATGGAAGAAAAAATAGGGATAACGTTAGGAGCCCTAATACATGTCATAAACAGTGTAGAAAACATTGTAAAGAATGTAGAAGAAAAACTAGATAACTGAGAGCTCCTAAAAATCAAACACTTATGCTCATCCAAAGACTTCACCAAAAGAGTAAAAAGACTACCCACAGACTGGGAAAAAGCTTTTAGCTATGACATTTCTGATCAGCACCTGATCTCTAAAATCTACAAATACTGCAAAAGCTCAACTGCAAAAAGACAAATAACCCAATGAAAAAATGGGCAAAAGATATGAATAGACACTTCACTAAAGAAGACATTCAGGTAGCTAACAGATACATGAGGAAATGTTCACGATCATTAGCCATTAGAGAAATGCAGATCAAAACTATAATGAGATTTCACCTCACTCCAACAAGGCTGGCATTAATCCAAAAACCACAAAATAATAAATGCTGGAGAGGCTGTGGAGAGATTGGAACACTTCTACACTGCTGATGGGGATGTCAAATGGTACAACCATTTTGGAAATTGATTTGGTGCTTCCTTAAAAAGCTAGAAATAGAACTACCATACGATCCAGCAATCCCACTCCTTGGAATATATCCTAGAGAATAAGAGCCTATACATGAACAGATATATGCACACCCATGTTTATTGCAGCACTGTTTACTACCAAAAACATGGAAGCAACCACGGTGCCCACCAATGGATGAATGGATAAATAAATTATGGTATATTCACAAAATGGAATACTACACAGCGATAAAGAAGAGTGAGGAATCTGTGAAACATTTCATAACATGGAGGAACCTGGAAGGCATTATGCTGAGTGAAATTAGTCAGTTGCAAAAGGACAAATATTGTATAAGACCACTATTATAAGAACTTGAGAAATAGTTTAAACTGAGATGAAAACATTCTTTTGTGGTTATGAGAGGGAGGAGGAAGGGGAGTGGGAAAGGAGTATTCACTAATTAGATAGTAGATAAGGACTACTTTAGGTGAAGGGAAAGACAGCACACAATACAGGAGAGGTCAGCACAATTGGACTAAACCAAAAGCGAAGAAGTTTCCTGAATAAACTGAGTGCTTTGAAGGCCAGCGTAGTAGGGGCAGGGGTCTGGGCACCATGGTTTCAGGGGACATCTAAGTCAATTGGCATAATAAAATCTATTAAGAAACAGTCAGCTTCCCACTTTGAAGAGTGGCTAGCAAGCAGCCATCTAAGATGCATCACTTGGTCTCAACCCACCTGGATCAAAGGAAAATGAAGAATACCTAGGACACAAAGTGATTATGAGCCCAAGAGACAGAAAGGGACACATGAACCAGCGACTACATCATCCTGAGACCAAAAGAACTAGATGGTGCCCGGCTACAACTGATGACTGCCCTGACAGGGAATACAACAGAGAACCCCTGAGGGAGCAGGAGAGCAGTGGGATGCAGACCCCAAATTCTCAAAAGACCAGACTTAATGGTCTGACTGAGACTGGAAGGACTCCAGTGGTCATGGCCCCCAGACCTTCTGTTGGCCCAGGACAGGAACCATTCCTGAAGCCAACTCTTCAGACATGGATAGGAGTGGACAATGGGTTGGAGAGGGATGCTGGTGAGGAGTGAGCTTCTTGGATCAGGTGGACACTTGAGACTATGTTGGCATCCCCTGCCTGGAGGGGGACGAGAGGGTGGAGGGGGTTAGAAGCTGGTGAAATGGACACGAAAAGAGAGAGTGGAGGGAGAGAGCGGGCTGTGTCATTAGGGGGAGTGTAATTGGGAGTGTGTAGCAAGGTGTATATGGGTTTTTGCATGAGAGACTGACTTGATTTGTAAACTTTCACTTAAAAAAAAATAAAAATTCACTTAAAACACAATAAAAATTAATAATAATAAAAAAAAAGATTACAGCCAGAGACGTGTAGTCACCCCCAGCACTCATGTCTTCCCAGCCAATGCCCCAAATATGTTCATGCTGTTTCCAGTCCAAAATCTTGACCCATAAAATCTGTTAGACTAATAAAATGGTGGTTATACAGCAGTTAGCTCTAGGATGGTTTGTTACACAGCAATTATAACTGAAACAGTGACTTCGGGCAAGTTATGTAGTCTCTCTAAACTTCACTTTACTCAGTCTGTAATGTGGGGATATAGCACCTATAATACAGGGCTGAGGTAAGGATATGTGACCCAGGTGAAAATATTAGGCGTGAGTATTCATAGCCTCCTCTCTCCCCAACTTTCTCAGGAGGATTCATTGTGTTGATCTGCTCCTGAGACTTGCGGTGTTATGGAGACAATGCATAAACTTGGAAAAAATGAAAGCAAGAGTATAAACAGATATCTACAGAAAAAACATACTCAGTTATCACAACTGGAAAGATTAGACAGGAAGCTTAGGGAGCAGAGAGTTTATGTTAATGAGGGGGAACAACTCAGAGAAGGAAGGTGAGAACGGTTGCACAACTCAAAGAACGTAATCAACGTCACTAAATTGTACCTGAGAAACTGCTGAACTTGTGTAGGTTCTGCTTTATATATTCTCAACAACAACAAAATAAATAAAATTTAGGAAAAGAAAATCCAGATATCTAAAGAGGAATTTTAGAAAGTTTTACTAAGAAATGTATTTTAGTATACAAATTTTAAAAGTTTTTTTATGTAATCTCACTGCCACGTATCTTGAAGGCACTTTTCCATATTTTTAAAACAGCTTAGGGAAACTCAGACATTATTTTTCAGTGCTTTGTATGAGAGGGTTTGCCTTTATTTTAGATGACATTGTGCTGAATGAGCTTTACGGCATGAGCCAGAGGGCTTGTTTAGCACCAAGCTAAGCACAGTGCTTGACGTATAATAAATAAGGATCCAATGGATAGAATCTCAATAATAACCGAATGATAGAATTTGTTGTTTTTTTTTTATTTTAATCTTAGGGTCCGGCATATAAATCTACATCAGCATTTCCTTGGCCACATACTGTACCTTGCTAAAAAAAATAAAGTTGCATTTGAACTTTGTTCAACTTCACTTTTTATATCAAAAAAAAAAAAATAGGTTTTAATTCTATGAAAACAAAACAGTTGTAAAATACAGATTGTTCCAACAAATATTTACTAAATGCCTTTTATGTACAAAACAGTGTGCCTGTGCCAAGAATAGTACAAAGAAGTATATGCATTACTGCTTTCCTTAAAAAGCCTATACTCTAGTCGGGCAGAAAAGGAGTACGCATATCAAAAGGCAAATGATAAATACATAAGGGCCAGATTAAAATTTAAGCCAAGAACAGAAGACTCCTCATAAGAGTTGTCAAGTGAATAATGCAGATCATAAGTATTATGCACTCAAAGAAGCCCTGGATACATTCTAGAAAGATCTGGAAATTTTTCCTGTAGATCAAAACACTGAATGGTGCCTTGAGGCAGAAGTAAGATTGGATAAGCAGCACAAAGAAATGATATAAACCTGAAAAGCTCTTATTGTGTTCTTTTATTTTATTGGTTCATTGGTTAGCTTTGCTTTGCTTTGTTTTTTTGTTTTTTGTTTTTTGTAAGCTGGCTAAAGCAGAGGATAGGCATAAAACAATTCAGTAACAAAAATAAAACAGGCAGATTGGAGTAAGACTATGCTGAGTTTAAACTTTTCCCTATAGTCTTTAAGGAATCACTAACAACTCTAGACGAAAAAATAATATAAAACATTTTACAGTGGCTGTTCTGTAGACAATATGCTGGATGGATTGCAAGAGAAAATGGAAGCAGGGAAACTGGTTATTAGTTTCTAACACATATGTAATTATGAGAACCTGAATCACCCAAAATTTATCCCAAAAAATTAGACCGGGAGAATATTTTGATATCTCTAAGTACAGCCCCTTGATTTAGATATGATGAAATTCATTTTAGACAGATCCTATGATCTTATGACTAGCAAAAAACCCAGTGCGGTCAAGTCGATTTTGACTTGCAGTGACCCCATAGGGTTTCCAAGTCTGTGAATATCTACAGAAGCAGATTATCACATCTTTCTGCTGCAGAGCTGCTGGTGGTTTCGAACTGCCAACCTTTCTGTTAGCAGTCGATTGCTTTAACCACTGCACCACCAGGCACTTTATCCCATGACTACACGAGCCAAGAAAGGCAGAACTAGATTAGAAACAAAATCTTCAGATTTTAATTCCACTCCCTTTTTGATACCATGAAGTACCTCCTAACTGTACTTATTAATTAAACATCAAGGCGATTGTATAGCTCCAGTTTTCAGCTGAATAAGGGTATCTAATTGGAAACCAGGGTCATGGCACTTCAAGAGAAGAGATTTTAGAGTGTCCTTGAACTCTCACATCTTAGAATTTCTCCATAAATTATCACAGCCTTGAGATTCCATTAGAATGGTAGTAATACATTTCACACATGCATGTGAAAACTGGATAATGAATAAGGAAGACTAAAAAAAAAATTGATGATTTTGAATTGTGGTGTTGGCAAAGAATATTGAATAGACCGTGGACTCCCAGAAGAATGAACAAATCAATCTTGGAAGTACAGCCAGAATGTTCCTTAAAAGGAAGGATGGCTAGAGTTTGTCTCACATATTTTGAGTATGTTATCAGGAGAGATCAGTCCCTGGAGAAGACATCATTGATAAAGTAGAGGGTCATCGAAAAAGACAAAGACCCTCAAGGAGATGGGTTGACACAGTGGCTACAACAATGGGCTCAAACATAGCAACGATTGTGAGGATGGTGCAGGGCGGGGTAGTGTTTTGTTCTGTTGTATATGGAGTTGCATGAGTTGGAAACAACTTGATGGCACCTAACAATAAAACATTTTAGAATAATAGTAATAATACATTTATATGAACTTTGTCACAGTGAAGCTTCTATAAATCACAGTTGAAGTTTTTGTCATAATTCAATATTTAGATAGTAAGTAAAATATCAGTTTGGGCACAGTGGTTAAGAGCTACAGCAAGCTATAGCTGCTAATCAAAAGGTCAGCAGTTCGATTCCATCAGCTGCTCCTTGGAAACTCTATGGGGCAATTCTACTCTGTCCCATAGTGTCGCTATGAGTCGAAATCGACTCAATGGCAACAGGTTTAGTTTTATTTTGTTTTGTTTTTAACCATTCTTGGCAATTAAGGACATGGCACAGGCAGATATTCAGCATGTCTACACAAAGCCATGTATCCACATTTTTTACCTGTTTTAGTTTCTTTAATATATTCACTCCTGCTCTGTTTCATCAATGTGTTTAGAAGACCAGAAAAAGAAGGCGTAGGAAATCCCACTTGCAGTGTGATTGAAAAACTGGAAACTGTATCCCAGTTGACACTTCAGAACCATGAAGTTATTCTCATCTCCTGGAAAAGTTGAAATTCCATGTTAAGCGTTTAAGGCTGCATTGGAGAAGGAGCTTTGTAATAAAGTGTGGGGAAATGAATTGGTTTAGAATAATGACTATTTGATAATTTTAGGGTTGAATGTAGTTAAATTTTATTGCTTTAAGTCTTGCTCTATATGCATCATCTGGTAAACACTTAATTTTAATGTTTAGCCAATTTATAAAGAAATCTGTTATCTGTTATGCTTAAAAACATAATTGTCTTTAGTTACTTACAACAAATATGAAGCCATTTGATGATCATGGTCAAAACCTCATCACCAGTGGGAACAATATCTTTAATTTTATGCTCAGTTTTGAATAGTAAGAACTTCTCAAAAATCAGGTACCTTAAGCTAAACTCATTAATGTGCAATTATTTAACGTAAAAAAAATAAAAAATTGTTTAATCAAAATGTTTAAATAGTGTGGTCATAAAATGATACACCCTTTCATTCAGCATTTTGCATTCCTCCTGGTCTATTCCCCAAAGGAAGCTATTTTGAAATACAAAACAATTTGCAACCATTGTTATTTGTTCACGCATAGACATACACATATACGTGGACACACAGGTACATATATATACATAAATATGTACCAGCCAAAAAAAAAAAAAAAACCTGTTGCCATCGAGTTGATTCCGACTCACGGTGACCCTATAGGACAGAGTAAAACTGCCCCATAGGGTTTCCAAGGAGCTGCTGGTGGATTTGAAATGCTGACCTTTTCCTTAGCAGCTGAGCTCTTAACCACTGTGCCACAAGGGTTCGAAATATATGTACATATGTTATAAATATGTTATTTTTAGCTCTTTATACATTTGAAAACAACTTCCCACTCACCAGCTCCTAACCTTTCATTTGAACACCATTTAAAAATATTATCAAATTTACTTTTGTTCTCTAAGTCAACCAGGTGCTGAGTTTATCTTTGGCTACATTTTTTTATACTGTTCTACGGTAAGGTATTTCACATTTTCACCATTTCCACAAGTAACAAAAACCAAAAACCCACTGCCATCAAGTGGATTCCAACTCATAGCACCAAGTAGCAGACATCCTCAAATCATGCCATTGTAAAATATGTGCAGAAAGTAACGTGTAAATAATGTAAATATACATGAAGATTCAGAGCAAAGGTCTTTCTTAGGCTGCTTTAGGCACCTGGCATAAAGGGGAAATGATGTTAGCAGTAAAAGAATCAGCCAGGACAGGAAAGTGCCAACTCTGATTAGGAGGCTTGAAAGCACTAACTGCAGTCTCTCAAGGTAGAATAGGATTTTCAATAACTCGCCCTGCACCACAGCGCTTGTAAGTGGTGAGAGGTGATTGGAGGGGGAAAACAGAATTTGACCTTTTCTTAGTGAAGTAAAAGCAGAAGTTCCTCCATTGAACTGGAAGCTTTTAGTGGAGTTCCTGGAAGACAAAGCTGCATGCTTGAAAGGGACAGGAAGTGCAGAGCTTCACAGTTTTATCCGGGATGGTGCTTCAATAGGTTTCCATTTGACTGAAACTCAAAGAATTCCTACAGAACCACTGAACTGTCACCTTTAAGATTCAAAGTTTCTCATAAATTTCTCTTTATTAAATTCAACACACACAGAACATTGCAAAAATCATGAAGTACTTCAGAAAACATTATTGCATTGTATGGCATATCAAAACATATTAAAAATTCTCTCTTATAAAAAGAACATAAAAATAGAGCTTGTGAGATATTAAAACAGATATAAGCCTGTCTTGTGCTGAGTTGTACATTAAATACACCCCCTACCTCTTTTCATTAACATTGCTATTTTTTTTTTAATTTCTTTGAAAGTTACTGATGTTATAAAGTCTCAAACCTACCTACCACTGGGTTATCTTAATTGACTTTCTATAAAAGCCCTGGTTTTTAAAACTTAATTTTAAATCAATACTGAAAAGGTAGCATACCAAAGATGTTAAATGAGGTTTTGTTTTAGGTTTGTGGCAAAGTAAACTGTTTAGTTTCCTTTCGTAAAGTAAAATTTTAACAACTGCTTAGGTTGTATGCCCTTTAAGAATTTTAACCAAGGAGTCCATGAATGGTGCAAACGTTAATGAGTTCAGCTGCTAAGTGAAAGTTTGGAGGTTTAAGTCTACCCAGAGGTACCTCAGAAGAAAGGCTTGGTGATCTCTTTCAGAAAAACTAGCTATTGAAAACCCTGTGGAGCACCGATATACTCTGATAAATGTGGGTTTGCAATGAGTCTACTTGATGGTAACCGGTGCTGGTGGGGGAACGTCACAAATCAAAGTAACTGGATGGTAGTGATTAGTCAACTTATGTTCTGTGTCTTTATATTCTGTATCTCAATTTCAAACATTTAAAAGGAAGGAAGCAGGACTAGTCTACCTCTGAAGAGTCTGAGGTGAGTCATCAATGATTCATTTCTTTCTCCTCAGCTTCTTATAAATACACAGTAATAAATATCACTTTCATGAATGAATAAAAACAGTGAAGAGGTAGGTAACTGACATAATCATGATACAATTCATCATTATATCGACATATTCACCAGAAATCCATTAAGAACCCACATAAGATAAAAATCACAATTGGACAAAAGCACCAAGAAATAAAGGGGAAAATATAGTATAAGTTAACACATCGTACAACTATAAACTCAAGGATTAAAACAATAACTGGATATGGTAGAATAAAATTTCCCCAAAGATATCCATGTCAAAATCTTTAAGTCTGTGAATAACTTACCTTACGTGGCAAAAGGGATTTTGCAGACATGACTAAGTTAAGTCTCCTAAAATGGGAAAATTATCCTGGGCTACCCAGATGGGCCAAATGATTTCACTGGGGTTCTTATAAGAGGGAGGCAGGGGCGTAAGAATCGGAGGAGATGATGTGACAATGAAAGCAGAGGGCAAAGTGATACAATTACTGGCTTTGAAAATGGAGGAAGAGGACCACGAACGAAGGAATGCAGGCAGCCCCAAGAAGTTGAAAAAGAAAAGGGAACGGTGTCATGGATTGAACTATGTCCCCCGAAATATTTGTGTTTCAATTTAGTTAGGCCATGATACCCAGTATTGTGTGGTTGTTCTCCATTTCGTAATTGTAATTTTATGTTAAAAAGATTAGGGTGGGATTATAATACCACCCTTACACAGGTCACCTCCCTGATCCAAGGTAAAAGGAGTTTCCCTGGGGTGTGGCCTACACCACCTTTTATCTCTCAAGAGATGAAAGGGAAGCAAGCAGAGAGTTGGGGACCTCATACCACCAAGAAAGCAGCACCGGGAGCAGAGCACGTCCTTTGGACACGGGGTCCCTCTGCCTGAAAAGCTCTTCGACCAGGGGAAGTTTGAGGACATGGACCTTCCTTCAGAACCGACAGAGAGAGAGAGGCTTTCCCCAGAGCTGACACCCTGAATTTGGACTTGGAACCTCCCTGAATTTGGACTTGGAACCTACTAGACTGTGAGAAAATAAATTTCTCTTTGTTAAAGCCATCCACTTGTGGTGTTTCTGTTATGGCAGCACTAGATGACTAAGACAATCTCCGCTAGAGCCTCCAGAAGAAACACAATCCTGCCAACAGCTTGATTCTAGCCCAGTCAAATCCACTGCAGACTTCTGACCTCTAGAACTGAAAGATAATAAATTTGCCTTATTATAAGTTACGAAAATTGAGGTAGTTTGTTACAGTTGTTGTTGTTGTTAGGTGCCGTCGAGTTGGTTCCGACTCATAGTGACCCTATGCACAAAAGAACAAAACACTGCCCGGTCCTGCGCCATCCTTACAATCGTTGTTATGCTTGAGCTCATTATTGCAGCAACAGGAAATGTATACACTGGACTAACCATTATACTTTACTTTGTAAATCTACTTTCAATAAAAATGAATCATTTTCGTTTAAAAATAGGGAGTGTGAGCAACAGAACACACAGAAATATGTAAATTTTTCTCCACCGTCCCTTTAAAGGGCACTGCTAAATCCAATCAGGTATATAGTGCAGATTAACTATACGTGTGGCAGGTAAGGCTTGTGTTAAGAGAAGAATCTATCCAAGACTTTTAAGCCAAAGCTAATTAAGCTGGAAATGCCATCTCTGCATCTGAAAGTCGTCTATTTTGCTGTTAAAAACTTTGGTTAATAGCAAAGAGTATCACAGATTTTCAATTTCTTCTTTGTTAGATCCTAATCAGCAAGGGAATTCATAATTAAAAATAACTCTAAACCTGGAGAGATAGAAAGCCAACAATCCCATGGCTCATATAAATATGGAAATTTTCTTTATGACTCTTTTAAATGAACCTGTTTCTCCATTGTGCAAGGATGATAAGTCTCCTATTGCAGTAATAACCTTTCAATATTATTAACTATGTTTTCCTTTGAGGTCTAAAATAAGTACCTGGTTGCTGGTTAAGAAAAATCTCTTGAGAGAAATGGCTGCTAAATGGTGTTTGTTTCTATAAACACAAAAATGTCATTAATCCAGTTTTATCCCAGAGAGGATAAGTGTTTACATGCATTATGGTGGTTTTATTGTATCTTATTAAGGAATAATGGCAAACTAAAGCAGCTGCATTAACACAGCCTTGTAATAAAAAGTAACATTCGCGCTATTCTAATTAGTTACATTTCATTTTATGCGAACAGAGCCAGGTATCTTTGGTTACTTTCAAGCTGCAAAGTCTTTAACAAGGAAACCCTTCCACTGGTTTTCAGCACAGGTGTGCTAAACTGCTATCAAAGACTATTTCAAGAATAAGGCCAAACTTCAGCTTAAAAGAGCTGGTCAAACCTCAAGAGGTTTTCCAACGACTATGTACCGAAAGAGAAACCCTGGTGGTGTAGTGGGTAAGAGCTATGGCTGTTAGCCAAAGGGTTGGCAGTTTGAATCCGCCAGGCGCTCCTCGGAAACTCTATGGGGCAGTTCTACTCTGTCCTATAGGGTCGCTATGAGTCAGATTCGACTTGACGGCACTGGGTTGTATTTTTTTTTTTTGAGGGGGGGGGCTTGTACCAAAACAGGAAAAAAAATGTAGCCTCCAAAAAAAACTGTCTGTTGAACTAATTGCCCCCTTGTGTAATTAATTAGGTATGTAGTTGGCCACTTGCCCTGTTGTAGGACCAAAATATAGGCACAATTAGTTGCACTTGAGCTGTTAGGGACCTCTGGCTTTGGATTCACATGTGTAAAAACAGCAGGTGCTAAGAAAAATTAGCCCTCAGCAGTTCGATTCTCACTTCAGACACAGCTATGTGTATATGTATGTATATATTTTTTAACTTACCTTGATTTAACAAATACAGTGGATATGTCAGTGAATGGCTTACTCCTCCCCAACACCTGCTACTTTTCATAGTCTTCACCCTTCTCTATAAATGAGCAATGAGACAGGCTCTGGTCGCTGAGGATCTTGTGGACAAATGTGGATAATATGTTTGCACAGAAACCGTTACTCTGATTATTATAAATAACAGCTTGCTTTTCGATAAGCTGTTTTTTCCTCAGTTGCTGTTGAGTCGATTCTGACTCCTGGTGACCTGATTCAATAAGCTATAACTCTGTGAAACTGGATTTTTATTTTTAATAAAGCGAATTTTTTTTTCTTTTCCTTAACAGCGATAAACACATGTCGTTGATGTAATGTGAGATTTGTATTATCTTCATTACGTTCACTGATATTAAGTGCCACAGAGCCGTAATGTATTGGAACCACAGCGGCATTCGTCTGAGCTTCTGGCTAAACCAAAGAGTTGTAGTTTATATCTTATTAGTGGCCCAAGTAAAGGCCCGTGGTTCTCTTCAGAATCACAAATCAATAGGGCTTTGTTTGAGTGAAGCAAAACCTCAGTTGCCCTTTCGTAAGTGCATGGTAAAAGGTGAGGAACACAAAGCTCCGGAATGGATTAGGGAAAATGTTCTACCAGAATTGAACTTAGAAATGGTCCTAGTACATTCTTGACCTATGACAAGCAGGTGCTGTAATGTGTGAGTACATCACTATTTACTCCCAAGTTCCTATAGAAAAAGGTTCAAAAGAAACTGTCAACTGCCTGTGGAAAAAACGTCAGGATTAGGTGAGAAACAAATATGGTTTTGTGCAAGTGGAGTCCTTAGAGCAGAAGGAATTTTATAGGATCTAAATTCTGTCAGGACGTGACCATGGGGTGTCTGTCGTGTTGACCAATGTATCCCCAGCACTGACCACGATGCTAGGACAAAGTGTGTGTTTGTTGAATGATGAATGTTTAACTAATTTAAACAAATCAATGTTCATTAAATTGTAGGCTGTGCTTCAAAAGACCATCAGAAAAATCGCTTCAAGCAAAGCTATCATTACCAGACCTACTGCAGAAAGGGAGAGCACTCCACGATAGATTCTTAGTAATATCTAGAAGGGAAAGTCAAAGAAACGTATTTACCATATTTTTATACAAATAATGCATGCCTTTTACATTTGTTTCCCAAATGTGCCCTCCCTCTCCCCCCCATCAAGAGGTATTTTCAAAAGTGTGCTATGCTTTGTTTTTTTTACAACCACAGGTAAAAAAAAAAATTGACATAGTGGTGCTTAAAAAGTATCTCGGTGGTGGAGGGGGGCATGGTTGGCAAACAAACATGGAAACATGCCTGGTGGTGGAGGGGGGCATGGTTGGCAAACATGGAAACATGCGTTACTAGCATAAAAATACAGTATAGGGTTCCGTGCCCTGGGCTGGGTGATTTTAAGGTGAATCTTGCAAACCGGGGAACTGTCTAGAATGTGGGCTGAGTTTACGACATATAGCTTTGGATTAGTGGGTGCAGTGAGGCAAGAGACTTGAAACAAGTCTCGATGAGCAAGCTGTCAATCTTGATAAGTAAGCTCCTTTAGTTGGTTCACACTGTGATCTTCCAGGAGCCAGTAACTAAGTATGCTTGCTTGTGCTCTGTTGCTTGTTCTCAGTACAGTTTCACATCAGGACTGGAAATTATGCCTTGCCCCAGTGTTGTTTAACTGAGTTGGTTTCGGTTCTCAAAGTTTTGTCTTACTTACTATGCACATAGAAACCCTGGTGGTGTAGTGGTTAAGTGCTACAGCTGCTAACCAAAAGGTCAGCAGTTCAAATCCACCAGGTGCTCCTGGGAAACTATGGGGCAGTTCAACTCTGTCCTATAGGGTTGCTATGAGTCAGAATCGACTCGACAGCACTGGGTTTGGTTTTGTTCTGGTACTATGAGCATCCCTTGTTTAAAAAGAAAACTCCTTCAACCAATGCAGTCAGATTTCCTGTCCATGAGGTATCGTGATTACCTTTATGGCTAGCAAATTTGACACTGTGTCTCTAAATGTGAAAACTACAATGAAAGATTGGGTTTATCCAGATATCCTACAATATTTTTACATAGTACATGCAGAAAATTGAGGAAATATTTTAGGCTTAAAACACCAGATAATTGTCTTATTCTACACCTAAGAGTTTGGATACACCCTTATTTCCGTGTCAGTCTTCATGCTGCAAATAAAGCTTGGAAATTCTGCAGTTAATGTAATTATAATTGAACTTCTAATCAAATAATTCCATTCTTAAAAGGTAATTTTTGTTTTGAACAAATTAACTGGGGTGATTACCAAATCTCAATTGCAGTAGATTGAGACTTGGCAAACTACAGCCTGATGGGTCAAATTCTGCCCCCATAAGATTTTATGGGAACACAGCCACTTCTATTTGTTTATACATTGCCTCTGGCACCACAATAGCAGAGTTGACTAGTTGGAGCACAGACTCTATGTTCCACAAAACCTAAAATATCTACCATCTCGTCCTTTGTAGGAAAGGTTTGTTAGCATCTGTTCTAGATAGGTATGTATACTTCTGTACGCGGAAGTTTTATAAACCATCCTCCTATGCAGAGCAAAGCCAAATGTTAACGCTGTAAAATATTTTCTCAGCTAATTATAATCTGTCACCAAGCAGCTTTTTTCTTCTGAGATATCATTTTTCTTTTTCTTATTTATTTTATATGTGATTTGCCATTTCAAAATTCTAAGCTCGCTTGGCCTTTTCTTCTTGGTTTTCTCGGTAAGAAAATGGCCACAATCCTGGAAATGTAAAGTAATAATTACTAAGAATTTAGTGATATGTAAAATAAAGAATAATATATAACACTTAACTGCAATATATCTAATAATGTCTTATATCTGTTTTGCATTCATGTACTACACTTTGGCCCCATTAAATTGTACATTGAATGAATTGTTAGAGAAATATATTTGTCTCTGATCGATTACTCCTAACTTGCTCTCATAGTGACAAAGCACCAGGAAGAATCATTGAATGAATATTTATCTGTGATGAATATTCATTTAATCCACCTCTTTACAAGGAGCTTCACAACTGACAGAAAAATAAATAAGCATTTTCACGCCCTTTTAACTCTGGATTCACTTGCTTTCTTTACTGCCACGACTTTAGATAAGGTAAATGCTGTATGTTTGTGGCTTGACTCGGGAAGCTTTAGTTTGATCTGTGTCCTACATTAGCTCTCTTAAGCACAAAATACAACTCCAAGAACAGTGATTAATTAGTTCATGGACTTGCCATCTGCTTCTTTCAAGCCCTACAAGGTGAGAAATGACAAATTTGGTCTAGGAGAAAATGAATGTTAATGAGGTTGTGACTCCACTCTTTGAAACAAGAAGAAGAGAGAGGTGTGCCTTGCACGTGAGTCAGTGCTGTGCTACCGAATGTTTAACAACTGCTCTTTGAAGTTTGCAGAGTGAGGGACTGGACGTGATGTGTAATGTTTGCCTATTTCTGAAGCATATACACCTCCAAAACCGATTCCAAGTGTCATGAATTGAATTATGTTCCCCCAAAAATGTATGTATCAATTTGGCTGGGCCATGATTCCCAGTATTGTGTGGTCATTTTCCATTTTGGGATTGTAGCTTTATATGAAAGAGCATTTTGGTGGGATTGTAACACCCTTACTAAAGTCACGGCCCTCATGCAATGTAAAGAGAGTTTCCCTAGGGTGTGGCCTGCACCTCGCCTTTCATCTTACAAGAGAGAAAAGGAAAGGGAAGCAAGCAGAGAGTTGGGGACCTCACACCACCAAGAAAGCAGCACCAGAAACAGTGTACATCCTTTGGACCCAGAGTCCCTGTGCCTGAGAAGCTCCTTGACCAGGGGAAAATTGAGGACATGGACCTTGCTCCAGAGCCCACAGAGAGGGACAGGCTTTCCCTAGAGGTGACGCCCTGAATTTGGACTTTCAGCCTGCTCCGCTGTGAGGAAGTCAATTCCTCTTTGTTAACGCCATCCACTTGTGGTATTTCTGTTGCAGCAGCACTAGGTGACTAAGACACCAAGCTACAATCTGGAGTCACTGAGTACAGAGTTGGGAAGAGACGGGCAAGAAAAAAAAAAAGAAGGCACTATTATATCATTTCTCAACTGTATAGATACAGTCCATGAAATAAACTCTTTAAGAGTATAAAGAATAGTCAAATGTAACACAATTACGAGGTAATGAATATTGAGTATTAATTACCTTTGTTTTTAATACAATTACTCATGACTATGCTTATCAACCAGCTTCACAAAATTCCTGAAAATTTTATAGTCAGCTGTCACTAGCCTTTAGAAACACACTTTAATGAGCTGGTGCAAGCCAGCTCCAACGCATCACTGCTATGAGTATATACTGTGTTTCAAAAAATATAACTCTTTTGCTTGTATTTTTTATTTAAAAAAAAAACATTTTTTCATTATTTATAAAGTTTAAAACAATTCCCTGGCCTCTTAATCATTTCATGCCACCAACACAGACACACAGTTTCAGCGGATTTAACATCTCTGAGACAAGGACTATGCCCCTGTCATGGATTGAATTGTGTCCCTCAGAAATGTGTGTCAACTTGGCTAGGCCATAATTCCCAGTATTGTGTGATTGTTCACCGTTTTGTCATCTGTTGTGATTTTCCTATGTGTTGTAAATCCTGCCCATATGATATTAATGAGGCAGGATTAGCGGCAGTTATGTTTTTTTATGTTAAAGAGGCAGTACCCAATCTATTGGTTGTGTTTCAAGCCAATCTCTTTTGGCATGTAAAAGAGAGAGAAGTGAGCAGAGAGACAGGAGGACCTCGTATCACCAAGAAGGAAGCACCAGGAGCATAGCATGTCCTTTGTGCCCGAGGTCCCTGTGCTGAGAAGCTCCTTGACTGGGGAAGATTGATGACAAAGACCTTCCCCAGAGCCTGAAGCTGGCACCCTGAATTCAGGCTTCCAGCCTCCTAGACTTTGAGAGAATAAATTGCTGTTTGTTAACGCCGTTCACTTGTGGTATTTCTGTTATAGCAGCACTAGATAACTAAGACAGCCCCCTGTGGTTTTCTATATAGGTGACTGTCTATTGACAATTGTTCAATGTTTTTATATGCTGCATATGACATCATTACTTTCTAATTTTGGATGAGGAGTTTTGTATATCAAACTGCAAATTATCCTGTAAACTTCTTGCTAACCAAAATAAGAATGTCTTAATAATCTTTGGATAACATAATTTACCAGAAATCATAAAAAAAGTTAAGTGAAAAAACTTACTGACTGACTGAATGAAAGAACAAATGGATACTGGTCTGAAATAAAAGTCCTCATATTGTCCCTACCGAAATTTTCACAAACAAAATATTCAATAACAGAATGTGGCTAGCTCTTTTTGAAGCTGGAGTTATTTTGTCCTGTGCCAGTACAGTTTCAAACAATTTCAAATGCAAATGAATTTTTATGGATCATTTAAGATACTTCAAATGTTCAATTTAAAAATTGCATTTCTTAGACTAATCAACAGAGCCTGACATTGCCCAATACTGAAGAGTTTATGTCTTTACATAGCTAGCTAGCCCATTGCATTGAGTTGATTCCGACTAATAGCAGCCCTCTAATTTTTTTTTTTTTTTTTAGGACAGAGTAGAACTCCCCCACAGGGTTTCCAAGGAGCGGCTGGTGGACTCAAACTCCCAACCTTTTGGTTAGCAGCCAAGCTCTTAACCACTGTGCCACCAGGACTCCACATCTTCATATAGCACCTACAAGGTTCCTAGCATGTAGTAACTGCCATCAACTTTTATTGAAAGGAAATCTTCAATTTGGATGACAAAGCTTGGTTATCTGTCATCACTTTACTAAATAAGAGCTCTAAAGTTTTAAAATATTTGTCAGAGGAGAGAAAAATAAAGATATAACCTGCCCAGGAAACCCTGGTGGGGTAGTGGTTAAGAGCTACAACAGCTAACCAAAAGGTCAGCAGTTCGAATCCACCAGGCACTACTTGCAAACTCTGTGGGCAGTTCTACTCTGCCCTGTAGGGTCATTATGAGTCAGAATCAACTGGACAGCAACAGTAACCTGACCAAGTTTTTTGTTTGTTTGTTTAAATAATGCTCAATGGATTTGATCAGCATTTAAGTTAAAGTTTAAAATCTTAAACTTTTTTTTGGTGGAAGGTGGCTTTCAAGATGTTTCAGAATTTTGTGAAACGCAACTGAAATTAATCCCTGGGTACAGGGCAGGAGTGGAGAGTCAGAGAAATGGTATTTTTGTTATTCAGTAAATACAAACAAGAGGTCCTATCACCCAGGGATAGGTTCATCAAAGGAAAAGAACTGTGTCATTGGTCTTTCTTAACCAGTCTATGGGGCTTATTGATGTTCACTCCACTGTAATTCCAGGATAGAACCTTGGGCTTTGAGGTCACAAATACAAACTAGGCCCTCAAAATATCACAGTAATTGCTTCATTTCCACAGCTTCTTCCCCAGCAAACCATTCAGAATCCTTTCTTTCCTCTGACTTTTGCCTCTCTACCTGCCTTGAGTTTTGCCCATGATTTCATCTACCCACAGTATTAACAGTTAATAATTGTTTTCCTTACAAACTCCAGGCTCCGTCTCTGACTTGCTAACCCCCAGCCCCATTCTCCAAATAGGGTCTCAAAAGTTTGATTAAGTGCATAAAGCTCTAAATGCTTGAGGGAAGAGTCTCTGTGTTATTTACAACTCTATAGTACCTTAGTGCTGGTACAGTACCATAAGACCTTAAAGATACCATTAAAATTAACTGAATTGGTAGAAAGAATTCCAACATTCTAAGAGAAGAATCATCTGTTGTCAAAACAACTGAAATTCAGACTGAAATAAAAGAGGTTTTTTACAACCAATATCTATGCCTGTTGAAAGCATTTCATTATCGTGTTCCATTAAGATTTCTTAAGAATGAAAGTTATATTTAGATTTTTTTGAACATTTTATTGTGGTTTAGGTGAAAGTTTATACAAGTTCATTTCCCATTGAATAATTCATACACAAATTGTTCCGTAGCATTGGTTGCAATCCCCACAATATGTCAGCACTCTCCCCCTTTCCCTGCTCCTCCAGATCTCATCATCTTTGTTTGTGGACAAATGATGCCTTTTGGTCTCAAATAGTTGATTGTTCTTTGGAGCACAGTCCTTATGAGTGCTCTTGTTTGTTTTATAGGTCACTCTATTATTTGACTGAAAGGTGATCACCTGGCGTGACTTCAGTTACAAGTTAGAAGGGTGCCTTAGGGCAATAGTCTCGGGGGTTCCAACAGTCTCTATCAAACCAGTAAGTCTTATCTTTTTTATGAATTTGAATTTCATTCTGCATTTTTTTCCTCTCTAACTGGGATCTTCTATTGTGTTCCTAGTCAGAGAAGTTGGTGGAGGTAGCCAGGCACCATCTAGTTCTTCTGGTATCAGGCTAGTAGAGACTGTGGTTCACGTGGGCCATTAGTCTTTTGGACTAATTTCTTCCTTGGATCTTTGGTTTTCTTCATTCTCCTCTGCTCCAGACTAGAAGAGACCAATAGTTATATCCTAGATGGCCGCTCACAAACTTTTAAGATTCCAGATGCTGCTAGCCAAATTCAGATATAGAACATTATCTTTATAAACTGTGTTAGACCAATTGACTTAAATATTCCCTGAGACTATGGTCCCTAGACTTCCTAGTAATTTAGTCCCACAAGGTGTAATGTCTGAGAGGTTTCCATAACTGTGCCGCATATGTATTATATATATGAATATACCTGCAGCACATACGAACATGGATGTGGAAATATCTACAATCATACCTATATATGTATGTGAGAGTACTCTCTCAATCTCCCTCACCTACTTAGTACACATATCTACCTATGTATCTAGTAGTATATTGTATCTAGTTTGTTATTATTGTTGTTGCAGGATTGTGTATGTTATAGTATATACCACAGTGGCCTTTTATTCTTGCGTACCTCTCAGTGTCTTCCTTTGCCTTGGTCATGTTATTCAAACTTCCCCCTTATTGTGTATTGCCTTTCTCTTCACCAAAATTAACATGTGTCTACTATCTAGTGGAGCCTCAGTGGTGCAGTGGTTAAGAGTTCAGGCTGCTAACCAAAAGGTGAGCAGTTCGAATCTACCAGCTGCTCCTTGGAAACCCTACTGAGGAGCTCTACTCTGTCCTATAGGATCACTATGAGTCTAAGTCGACTCAATGGCAATGGATTAGTTTTTTTTTTTTTCCTTGCTCTGGGCTTTCTAGTTAGCGATTCTCCCTCTCTCACCCTCCTATCCCTGGTAACCATCAAAAAATGTTTCTTTCTGTGTGTAAACCTTTTCTTGTCTTTTTATAATAGTGGTCTCATCAAAATATGTCCTTTTGTGATTGATTTATTTCACTCAGCATAATGTCCTTTGGATTCATCCATGTTGTGAGACATTTCATGGATTCAGTGTTATTCTTAGTCATCATGTGCGTGTATTCTTTTGTGTGTGCATACCATAGTTTCTTTATTCATTCGTATGTTGATGGGCCCTTAGGTTGTTTCCATCTTTTTCCTTTTGTGAACAATGCTGTAACGAACATGGCTATGCATATGTCTATTTGCGTCATGGCTTTTATTCCTGTAGGTTATATACCTAGGAGTAGGATTGCTGCATCATATGGTATTTATATTTCTAACTTTTTAAAGTGCCATACCATTTTCCATAGAGGTTGTACCATTTTACAATACCACCAGCACTGTTTAAGAGTTCCAATCTCCCCACAACCTCGCCAGCATTTGTTGTTTTCTGTTTTTTTTTTTTGTTGTTGTTGTTTGTTTGTTTGTTTTAATCAGTGCCATTATTGCCATGTTGAGGTGATATCCCATTGAGGTTTTGATTTGTATCTTTCTAATGGCTAATGATTGCAAGCATCTGCTTGTGTATTTGTTAGTCTCCTGAATGTCACCTTTGGAGAAGTATCTGTTCATGTCCTTTGCCCATTTTATAATTGGGTTGTTTGTCTTTTCGTTGTTGAGCTGTCGAAGTTTTCTGTAAATTTTAGAGATTAGGCTCTTGTCAAATACGTGATTACCAAAATTTTTTTCCACGTCTGTAGGCTCTCTTTTTACTGTTTTGGTGAAGTCTTTTGATGAGCATAAGTATTTAATTTTTAATAGGTCCCAGTTATCTAGTTTATCTTCTGCTGTTTGTGCATTTTTAGTTATGTATGGTAGTCTATTTAGGCCATGAATTAGGGCCCCTAGGTTTGTCCCTCTGTTTTCTTCCATGAACTTTATAGTTTTAGGCTTTACATTTAGGCCTTTGATACATTTTGAGATAGTTTTTGTGGCATGAGGTATGGATCCTGTTTCATATTTCTGCAGGTAGATATCTAGTTTTGCCAGTACCATTTGTTAAAGAGGCTATCTCTTCTCCCATTTAACGTATTTAGACCCTTTGTTGATCATCAGGTGTCTATAGGTAAGTGGGTTTACTTCTGGATTCTCAATTCTGTTCCATTGGTCAGTGTGTCTGCCATTGTACCAGTACCAGACTGTTTTGACTACCATAGCTGTATAGTAGGTTCTGAGATGTGAAAGTGTGAGTCCTCCTACTAACTTTATTCTTCTTCTTCACTGTTGCTTTATTTACCCAGGGCCTCTTTCCTTTCCTTATATGGATATTAGTTTTTCTGTTTCATTAAAAAAATGTTGTTGGAATTTGGATCAGGATTACATTATATCTATAGATTGCTTTGGGTAGTAATAACATTTTCACAAAGTTAAGTCTTCCTTTCCATGCACATGGTATATTTATTCCATTTATGAAGGTTTCTTTCAATTTCTTGCAGTAGTGTTTTGTAGTTTTCTTTGTGTAAGTCTTTTACGTCACTAGTTAGATTTATTCTGAAGTATTTTATCTTTTGGGGGGGCTATTGTAAATGGTATTGTTTTCCTGATTTCCTTTTCAGAGTTTTCTTTGTTAGTGTAGAGGAATCCAACTAAATTTTGTATGTCGATCTCATACCCTGCCATTTTGCTGAATCTTTCTATTAGTTCCAATAAGTTTCTTTCATAGAACCTCTGGAATTTTTTATGTATAGGATCATGTCATCCATAAACAGCAATAGTTTTACTTCTTCCTTACCAATTTAATGCCCTTTATTTCCCTCGCTTGCCTTATCACTCCAGCTAGGAATTCCAGTATTATATTGAATATAAAAAAGTGGTGACAAAAGGCATTTTTGTCTGGTTCTCATTCTCAAGGGAAATGCGTTCAGTCTCTCTCTCTTGAGAATAATATTGGCTGTTGATTTAACATATATTCCCTTAATTATTTTGAGAAATTTCCTTTCTATTCCTATTTTGCCAAGAGTTTTTATCAGGAAAGGATATTGCGTTTTATCAAATGCCTTTTCTGCATCGATTGAGATGATCGTGTGATTTTTTTTTTCCTTTGCCTGGCTTTCGTATCAGGATTATGCTGGCTTCTTAGAATGAATTAGGGAGTATTCCTTCCTTTCCTGTGTTCTGGAATAGGTTGAGTAGAATTGGTTTCAACTCAACTCTGAGCGTTTAATAGACTTCTCCAGTGAAGCTGTCTGGGTCCAGGCTTTTTCTTGTTGTTGTTGGGAGTTTTTTGTACAACCTCTTCAATTTCTTCTTTTGTTATGGGTCTGTTCAAATTTTCTACCTCAGTTTGTGCTGGTTCAGGCAAACCAGAAATTTATTTTCTAGAAATTAGTCTATTTCTTCAAGGTTTTCACTTTTGTTGGAGTGCAATTTTTTACGATAGTCCATTACAATCCTTTTCATTTCAGTTGGTTCTCCCTACTTATTTGGGTTATTTTGCATCTTCTCCTTCTTTTCCTTTGTCAATTTGGACAGTGGTTTGTCGATTTTATTGATCCATCCAAAGAACCAGCTTCTAGTCTTGTTGATTCTTTCTATTGCTTTTCTGTTTTCTGTTAAGTTTCTTCCCTACTTGCATCTCTCCCTCCTTCCCTCTCTCCCTCCCTTCCTTCCTTCTTTGTTTTTGTGTATGCGTGTGTGTGGCTTAAACAACAGAAATTTTTTCTGTCACAGTTCTGAGGCCAGAAGTCTGAAAACAAGGTGTTGGCAGGGCACGTTCCTTCCAAAAGCTCTTGGGCGGGATGCTTCCTTGCCTGTTCCAGCTTCTAGTGATTCCAGTCCATCCTTGGCTTGTGGCTGTACAACTCTAACCTCTGTCTCTATTTTCATGTGACCTCTTTTTCTCTCTCCTCTGTATATCTCTTATAATGACAGTTGTCTCTGTGGGTTTTGTTGTTGTTGTTGAATATTTGATTATGCTCTAGGTGAAAGTTTACATAGCAAATTAGTTTTCCAATCCATAATTCATACACAAATAGTTCTGTGACATTGGTTGCAATCCACACGATGTGTTAGCACTCTCCGCATTTCCTCCCAGGATTCCCCATTTCCATTCACCCAGTTTCCTTGTCCCTCCCTGCCTTCTCATTTTTAGTTTTGGGAAAATGTTGTTCTTTCGGTCTTGTATAGTTCATTGTTCTAAAAAAAAAAAAATTTTTTTTTTTCTTGAGTACATTTTTCATGGGTGTTATTGTTTATTTTATAGGCCTATAAACTCTGATGGCGTAGTGACTAAGTGCTACGGCTGCTAACCAAAGGGTCAGCAGTTCGAATCTGCCAGGTGCTCCTCGGAAACCCTATGGGGGCAGTTCTACCCTGTCCTATAGGGTTGCTATGAGTCAGAATTGGCTCAATGGCAATGGGTTTGGTTTTTTTTTTTTTTTTTTGATATTATTATTTGGCTGGAAGTTGGCATCCAGGAGTGTCTTTAGTTTCAAGTTAGAAGGTCGTATTAGAACAACAGTCTTGGGGGAGCTTTCAGTCTCTATCGGACCAGTAAATCTAGTCTTTTTTCTTTTTTTTAATTTGAATTTTGTTCTACATTTTTTACCCGTTCTAACTGGGTTCTTCTATTGTGGTCCCAGTCAGAGTGTCCAGTAGTGATAGCCAGGCGTCATCTAGTTCTGGTCTCAGATTCTTTCTGTTGTTTTTCTGCTCTAATCTTAATGATTTCCTTTCTTCTGATGACTGAGGTTTTCTTTGCTGCTCTTTTTCTATTTGTTCAAATTGTAGGGTTAAGCTATTGCTTTTGGCCCTCTCTTCTCTTTTTATGTGTGCATTTATTGCCATAAATTCTCCTCTGAGCACTGCTTTGGCTGTGTCCCAAAAGTTTTGGTATATCGTGTTTTCATCCTCTTTTGATTCTAGGGATTTTTAAATTTCATCTCTTACCCAGTGATTTTTTAAGCAGGAGTTATTCAGTTTCCATGTTTTTTATTTTTTTCTTGTTTTTGCTGTCATTGATTTCTAGCTTTATAGCATTGTGATAAGAGAAGATGTTTTGTATTATTTCTATGTTCTTAAATTTATTAAGACTTGTGGCCTAAAATACAGCCTATTCTGGAGAATTATCCATGTGAATTGGAGAAGAATGTGTACTGTGTTGCTGTTGGGTGGAGTATTCTTTATCTGTCCATGAGGCCAAGTTGATTGATTGTTTATTTACATCTTCTGTATCCTTGTTGAGTTTCTTTCTAGTTGTGTCCTTCATCGAAAGTTATGTGTTAAAATCTCCTGCTTCTACTGTGAAACTGTCTATTTTTCTTTTCAGTACTGTTAGAGCTTGTTTTATATATTTTGGGGCTTTCGTCATTGGGTGCATAAATATTTAATATGGATATAATTTCTTGGTGGATTGACCCTTTAATCATTATGTAATGCCTTTCCTTGTCTCTTATGTTGGATTTTGCAGGGAAAACTATTTCACCAGAGATTAATATTGCCACTCCTCCTCTTTTTTGGTTACTGTTTGCTTGAAGTGTTTTTACCATCTTTTGATTTTTAGTCTATTTATATCTTTGTGTCTAAGGTATGTTTCTTGTAGAACACAAATTGATGGTTTTGTTTTTTTTTTTTTCCATTACGTGACTGTCTCTTGACTGGTGCTTTTAAGCCATTTACATTCAGTGTGGTTATTGATAGGTATAAATTTACTGCTGTCATTTTGTTATTCTTTTTTTTTTTTTTTTTTTGGTGGTGTTGACGGTTTCTTTGTTCTGCTTAATTTTGTGTGCCTTCTTTTTCTTTATGGATTTTCTTTTCATTTCCTTACTTGTTATTGATTGTTTATGATTTTCTTATTTTTTTATTTTGCTGAGTAGGTTCATTAAATTTCTTTGTGGTTACTCTGAAATTTATCTCTATTTTCCTAAGTTTAAAACAGTCAGTTATTTCTTGATATCTCGGTGACTTCCTTTCCATATGAAAGTTATATAACTACACCATTTATTTCCCCTTTTTGTTCCGAAGTTGTCATCACTTAAAATTAATGTCTCTGATTCCCTGTTTTCAGTTGTTGTCTGATGTTCGTTCTTTGTCTGAAGGATTCCCTTTAATATTTCTTGTAAGGTTGTTCTGGTTTTTACAAATTCCCTTAATTTCTATTTATCTTGGAGTATCCTAGTTTTGCCATCATATTTGAGGGAAGATTTTGCTTGATATATGATTCTTGGTTGGCAATTCCTTTTTTTCAGGGTTTTATATATGTTATCCCATTGCCTTCTTGCCTGCATGGTTTCTGCCAAGAAATAAGAGCTTAGTCTTAATGGTTCTCTTTGTAGGTGACATTTAGCTTTTCCTGAGCTGCTCTCAGGATTATTTGTCTGTGATTTTGGAAATTTTGATTATGATATGCCTTGGTGACTTTCTTTTAGGGTCTATCCTGTATGGGGTTCATTGAGCTTCTTGGATGGAAATCTTCTCATCTTTTGTGGTATTAGGAAAACATTCTACCAGTAAGTATTCAAAATTTTTCTCTGTGCTTTCTTTTGCCTCTTCCTGCTCTGTAATTCCATTCACAAGTAAATTATTCCTCTTGATAGTTTCCTACATAACTCTTAGGTTTTCATTTTCCTCATTCTTTTCTCTGATTTTTCTTCAAACAGAGTCAAGGGATTTGTCCCTGATTTTTTCTGATTTTCCCTCCGTTGATTTGATTCTACTTCTGCCTCTATGTCTTTCCATTGAGTTATCTATTTCTGATATTTTGTTGTTCATCTTTTGAATTTCTAGTTGTTGTTTTTGTGTGGTTTCTTATTGCCTATTTATTTTATCATTTTATTCTTGTTTTCCTAAATTCTTCTAGAGTTTGGTCTGTGTTTTTCTTGGTTTTTTGTGTGTTTTCCTTGATCTCTATGAGGATCCTGTATATATGCCTTTTGAATTCTTTGTTAGGTAGTTACCATTTCTTCCTCAGGAAGGTTTTCTGCTCCTTTATTTTGGTCACTTGTTTGAGCCATCTTGTCCTGCCTCCTCATATGATTTGATACTGCCTGTTGTCTCCAAGGCATGAAGATGTTATTTTTATAGATTTATTGAATGTATGCTTGTTTACTTTGTCCTGATTTTTTTGTGTGTGTGTGTGTATTGTTTTGATATATCTGGGCCAGCAGGGCAGGTGTGCTCTGTTGGTCATTATTCTGGGAGGATGGGAGTGCTCACCATCCATCTCTGGGCAGGTAGAGCTATTAGTAGCTGGCAGTGTGAATGCAGGTCTCTGTTCGCTGGTCATGTGGGGCAGCTGAGGGCTATCTGGGCAGATGTTGGTCACCGATTGTCCAGCAGCATGGATGTAGGTAATGGCACACACTAAGTGGGCAGGGTGGCAGCTATGGTGCCTTACCGGATTGATAGGGGGAGTGGGCAGTGGACAAGTGGGTGCACAGGGGTGTGCTTACTACAGCTCTACTGGTGGACAAGGGAGAGTGGAAGATGGGTCTGGGTGGGGGGAATGTTGGGGATCATATTATGGTCCCTGGGAGGGCAGTGTGGCAAGGGTAAGGGATCTTCTGAAGGTGATGATCAGGAGAGTGAGGGGAGGAGGAATGTGTTTCTCTGGTCACCAGACGTGGGTGCCTGGGCAATTCCCATTGTCTGCAGCCAGCAGTTGGGACCTGGTCCCAACCAGATGCAAGGAGGGGTGAGGTTGTCTGGGCTTCAGTCTGGTGGGGGACCTTCCACTGACACTCTATGGATCTATTACTTCGTGTGTGCCACCCACCCGAATGATCCACTGCTGGTTAGTCTACCTGACTCTAGATCCTGGCTCCCCCATACTCTGTGTGTGCCAGGATCCCTGGAGCTCTCATCATCTTTCCTATACTTTCCGTCCTTAGATCTGGATCAATTTCCGTTCACCTTGCTTGACTCCAGGTATGTCTATACAGTTTCTCTGTCTCTTATTGAGAATTCTGTGAGGTTGCCTTTCTGTGCTCTTCACCTAGGGTCACTACTGTGTTTGTTTCAAGATGGCCACACTATGCTGGGATGGCTGGAAGGGCATCTCCCCTCTCTATCACTCTTCTTTGACTACCTTTGTAAGATTTCTTCTTCCTGTCTGTGTTTGATTCAATTCCCGATCCTCCCTTATGCTGTTCGGAGTTCCAGGATTGTTATCTGTATCTGTTTTACTTGATTTCTTGAGTCTTTGCTGTAGAGAATTGATATGGCGTGTCTGACTAACCCACCATCTTGGCTTCTCTATATTCAGAGGATTTTTAAAATAAAAAGTATGATTTCATTACTGTGAAATCTATTAAACAATAATATTTGGATAGAGTTGTTTAAGAAGATTTTTTACTATCATTCACATGCCTTCCTAAGATACAAATTTTTTATTTACCTATTTACAAATCTACAAACAAAAACTTGAAATTTATAATCAAGGAAGGTGAGAGAACTGACTGGATTTGGTAAATGTGAGAAGTAGGATCATCTCTCACTGCTGTACTGCTGTCTCTAAAAAAGTTTACTTATAGTATTCATTTAACAAATATTAACTAAGCACTAATTTTGTGGCAGGCACCATGCTAGGCACCAAAGTTATAGCAGTCTATGAGATTGGGACAATTCTTTTCAAGAGCCATACTTTATTACTATGATCGTTTTGATCGTTTTTGCATGTGTAAAATGAGGAACTTATGAATGTAATACCTAAGACTGTATTCCTTTCTAAAATGTTATAGTCTATGAACTAGAAACAAATGATATCACATGAACTCATTCCTTTTTTTTCAAATCACATTGGTTGGGAAATTGAAGTACATTAATTAAAAGGTCTGTTCCAAAACAAAGCTTTTCTTATTCTGAGGGAAAAAAAGATCAAGGAAAAGCCAATATATAAATACTTTAAATTTTGAAATTAGAAAAAAGCGACAATAATTATTTTTATTTCGTAACTCACAATGCTTTAAAAGAAGTTGTTGAAGTACTATACTCTATCATTTAAAAAATCTATTCCCATATAGTAAATACAAGCTAATTTTATCTTATCTCTTTTAGAAAGTTCTGAGTTATAGAAATGCTCAGCAAATTCGTATATAAGGAAGATGATTAAAGTGGGAAAATCGAGCAATTTATTTCAAGAATTAAGAAAGGCCTTAATATTATTTAAGCTTTTTCCTCTTCATTTACTAATGTTTTGTTTGAATATAAAAAAAATCAAAGAACTTCAAAATGGACAGCATTCAATATATGTAACTTAACCTAGAAGTTTAGCTAAATTATTCTTTCTAATCAATTGTCTTCATAGACAAATGTAAATTTCTTTCAAGTAAATATCAATAGTGTCAATAAAAAAATGATAATTTTGCTTGGCATTTCAAAGTGCTTTTGTGTATATTATATTTTATGGTTATGAAATTGGTTACATACCAATTTATGGACATGAAAATTGAATGATTTGTTTACAGTCATAGCAACTAAGTAGTAGGACTCAAATTGTTTGACTAGAAATTACTAATTATTTACAGCCACGTGATTCTGCATCATACACTTCATTGTCTTTTATGGTTCTTCCTTCAGCAATCTTTATTATAGACAAGATAGGAAACTACTGCCTGGCTTGTTTAAAATGCTTTTTTTTTTTTTTTTTCCAGATTAAGATGATGATTTTCAAAGTCCTTTTCAGAAAATTTCTAATTTTTAAAACCTTTTTTATTGAATTATAATGTACATACAGAAAACGGCACAAATCATAAGTGTACAATTCGACAAAATATCACAAAATGAATATGTCTATGTAACAACCACTCAGATAAAGAAATAGAGTCCTCCTGGAGCCCCCTTTGTGTCTTCTCCCAATCATTACCCCTTTTCTTCTCCTTGAAGGGATCTTGGGTGACTTCTAACACTCGATACAGTTGGAAATTTATCTAAATGGAAGTATGCAGCGTGTATTCGGCAAGCTTCTTTTGCTCAAGGGTGTACATGTGAGATCCATCCAAGTTGTTGCTTATAGCTCTAGCTTGTCCATTTTTATTATGTTGAGCATTCCGTTGTACGGACATACGATAATTTATTCACTTTTTTAAATTTTGATAGACATTAGAGTCATTTTCAGCTTAAGGGTCACATGAACAATGAAGTTATGTACATTCTCCCACAAATCTTTTTGATGCACATGTGCAGGCATTTTTCTTGGACATACTGTATGAGTAAAACTTCTTGGTCATTAAAATAATTTAATTTTAAGTAAGTTTATTACATGTGAGGGCTTTTGTTCCTTTGTTAATTTATATCCTAATATATTCCTGGTGGCATAGTGGCTAAGTGCTATGGCTGCTAACGAAAAGGTCAGCAGTTCGAATCCAACAAGAGCTCCCTGGAAACTCTATGGGACAGTTCTACTCTGTCCTATATGGTCGCTACAAGTCAGAGTCAACTCTACGGCAACAGGTTTTGTTTTGTTTGTTTTTTAATATATTCCTGAATTCACATATTCCTAAAAGAGGAACTAAAGTAACACCTAAAAAAAAAAATTGTAATAACTTCAAAAGACATGAAAGGCAACCAGAATATTTAATCAGTAACTGATGCTGAAATGGAAAATCATAAACAAACCTGATTATGAATCTGGCTCTAAAGGTATTAGTGACATTACCTTAAAATAGAGTCATTAAGGGTCAAAAAATAAAAATGAACCTGTGAGGTTCTTAAATCCTCAAAGAGTGATTTCACATTGCTTCACGATTTCTCAGAACTGCCTCCATGAGTCTTATACTTCAACTTAACTTTCTATAGGCCATATCCGTCAGTTGTTATAAACTTCTTGGACTTTTGGTTTCTACATATACTAAATACTAAAGAAAAATCAGACTTTTCTTTTTATTCTTACTCTATCTAGATGAATCAGACGTGTTCTTAAATCTACCTCTATAAGGTCTCTTTTAAAGTATATTGATAGTACAATTGATTGTTTGACTAGCAGATTAAAGATTATGGCAGATAAAATAACTGTGCACATAAATCATTATAAATGCCAAACACAGTGAGTGCAAAGGAACCACTGCTGTTAACAATATTCTACAGGAAACCCTTCCTTCAAGACTACAGAGGTTAAATTTCAGTGAATCCCCACATTTAGTTTATCATCCATGACAGTAAATTAGTTTTAGTGATCTAGAAGCTAAAGCACTTAAATTTTACTAGCCTTTTTCTTAGCCTATGTCTAATGCTTGGGTTCCCACTATTAAAACAAGTGTGCAGGTGTATATGTAAGGAAATCAAAAAGTCTGAAGCTTTATTCATGGTGAGTGTTTTATAGTCACTCTACCCATCATTAGTAGACCACTGACTCTATTTTTAGAGCTTCTATAGCTTGCAAAAATCTCACCTACTCCAGGATTCCTCAATTGTACCACCCACTCTCTAGTTGCAGCTATTTTATTCATTTTTTTTTCAAATGAACACTTATTTCCTAGGAGGTAGTACAAGAATAAAACAGAAGAGAAACTCAAATTTACGCAGGTGGCAAAACATGTGAAATTCCCAAACTCATGATAAAAAGTCAGCAATAAAGATGCTGAAATGATAAGACCAGGTTTTTCAGGTACTACTTGAGCGAAATGCTACCACTCAACTTCAGATACTCTGATTAAATTAAGTGATTCATTTTAAGACACTGTTTAAATCTGAATCCCTCTACTCACATGATGAGAAAAGGCTTCATGTATCACCAGTTACAGTGACCTTGCTCACCAGTGATGGAGAATTGAACATAATGCAGGCTTAGCAATAGCCACATTAAAATGTGGATGGGATTAGACATGACAGAAAATTGATCATTTTCCAGATAGTTTAGGCCAGTCACAGAGTAATCAATCAGATTGTTGTACAATTGATGACACAGAGGTCAGACAGTCCATATAACTAGGTTCTTTTTCAACACACTATAGTTCACCCAGGTAATTCAGTCATTATGACAGCTAGAAATTTGTGATTGATTAGGTGATTTTCAGTTCAGTTCTGAGACAGCCTCCATCAACCCTATTGTTTACCGTTCAAGGCATTACTTTTCCATCTGAAATGAAACTGTCTCAGAGTAAGTCATACTTTTTGAGGCCAAATCGCTTTAATAGCTACTTAATGGGAGTGCAGACTGAACAGCCATCAATCCAGCCTAATCCTAAAACTGCTTTAATCCAACATTTACCTTTTGTTTTAATAATAATTTAGTAATAATAACAGGACAGGAGAACTGTATTAATGCAACTAATTTTTCTAATTAATTGTAATATGGTCACTGAGGGGATTCTAATTTTTATATTGATTGCTTGAAATCATGATTAAATTGAATGCAAATAATCTAGATTTCCAAAACGCATTAGCTGGACTACAGACTAAGGGTCTCTCTCAGCTATGAAGACTTCCTTGAGAAGATACCACTTAATCAGAATTTTAAAGGACTCATATATGTTGTTGTTGGGTGCTGTAGAGTAGATTTCAGCTTATAGTGACTCGGTGTAAAAGAGTAGAACTGCTCCATAGGATTTTCTTGACTGTAATCTTTGTGGAAACAGATTGCTAAGTCTTTCTCCCACAGAGCTGCTGAGTAGGTTTGAACCACCAACCTTTTGGTTAGCAACCACATGCTTCACTATTATGCTATCAGGTGTCCCTCATAATGTCAGCAGGTTGAACTATGGTGGGAGCTTATTCCTGGCAGAGCCAACTTCAAGAGCATAGGCATAAGGTAAAGAAACAGTTTATTGCATCCAGGGAACAGGAAATAGCTCAGTATGGTTGGAGCAGTTGCAGGAGATGTGGCTGGAGAAGTATACCAGGGCTTCAGGACTAAACTAAGAGGTTAAAAATGCACCTTTAAACTATGCTGGCAATGGAGGATGCAAGCAAGGAGGGAGTTCAGAAGTGCAGTTTTAAACTCTCACCCTAGAAATTGTGCAAGGGATCAATTAAAGTAGAATGTGTCTTCAAATAAAGGGACCAGTAGGAAAATGATTGCAGTAGTTCAGGGGAGAAAGAGTTCGGGCTTGAACTAAGGCAGTAACTGGGAGTAATGAGTGTACAGAAAAGAATTGTTCAAAAAGTTGCATAATAAGTAAAAACAAAAACCAGTTGCAGCTGAGTTGATTGTGACTCATGCTGAGTCCATTTGTGCGGAGTAGAACTGTGCTCCATGGGTTTTCAGTGGCTGTGATGTTTTGGAAGTAGATCACCAGGCCTTTCTTCTGAGGAATTTCTGGGTGGATTCTAACTGCCAACTTTTCAGTTAGTAGCTGAGCACTTAACCATTTACACCATCTAGGGACTCCAAAAAGCTGAGTAGATGAGACTCATTGATCAACTGAATATGGGCGGGCGAAAGAGACGTGGGATTCTAGAATCATATCTAAATGTCTGCCTCTGAGAAAATACATGTTCAGTTCTAGACATGAGAAATAAGGTAACTGAGGAGCACCTATATGGAAGTTTCCAATAAGCATCTGAGAAGAAAGACCTTGGACAGACATTTTGAATGCGGTAATTATTAGCATGCAAGTGATAGTTGTAGGCATTGTCGTTGCTGTTAGTTGCCATGGAGTCATTCTGACTCACTGCATATATGTGGAGAATGTCACCTCAGGAAAGTCTTCTATAAAAGAAAAATTAGAGTTAGGACTCTGGGAACACACACAACACCACAGGATACCAATAAATGGAGGAAATAAAAGAGTGATATGGACTTGTTCTACCAAATAAGCCTTGACGCAACCATAGAGGTGGCAGGTAGTTAGTCGTTTTGACAGCCAAAACCTTGTGATCATTTAGATAATTGCAGTTCTGCATTACAGAAAAGTTGCCAAGCAGCCAGTGGAGGGGAGAAATTCAGAATGGAAGTAATAATCAACAGTCTCAACGCCACCAAAAAGTCAGGTGTTCTTGAGCTGTGAAAATGTTCTTCAGGTACTTCCATGTGGAAGTCTTTGTTGAATTCAGCAGTGGTGGGCCAGACTAAAAAAAAAAAATTTTTTTTTTTTTTTTTTAGACTAGCATCCTGAAAATAAAGCTGGACACTCAACTGGACTCAATGCTCAGGACCTAGGGAAAGGGAGCTGTTAGGAACCAAGAGACACTGGATTAATGCTCCCATAGTGTCCTGGCCATTGGATAGTCTCAGGCCTAGGGTATGATTTTGGCAAAGAGCCCCAGTTAACTCAAGTTAAATTGAGAAATCATTTTTCTTTGTATTTCTAATCACGTGATGTCAATAAACAGGTTAACTGAATTTACATTCTAAAAAAAAGAATCCTTTGGTCTTGTGCTTTACTTAAACTTTGTTACACATGCAAGGTTACTGGATAATTAAAGTCATTTCCCAGAAGGTTTAGGTCAGAATAATAATTAACCTGAATTATCTAGGTGACAAGGATTTAAAAAAAAAAAAAGTAACGGTATTTTCTCCTGAACTGTATATAGAAATTCTTTAATTTTCACATGACTTTTGATGTATAGACCCAGCTCCATTTAAATACAAATAAAAGGGTTCATATAAGGAATATGCACTCTGCAGAAGTCGGTTTTCCTTTTGAACATATCCATTAAGCCCTCAGATGTCTTACATATTATTTTTTTCATCATCACTGTAGATCTCCTAACAGTAAACAATACTCTCATAAATTTTTATCTAATATCTCATAACTCAAAGTTCTTGGGAAAACCTACGCACTTTATATTTGCGTTCTTGCAGTAGAGAAAAAATATATATGTATACATATACATATATGCGTACGTATATATATTTCATGAAAGAAAAAAATCCAGCACCTGAGGCAGAATGTAAAGGGAGAATGGTCCAACAAAATCTAAACTGCACAATAAATCTCTTCTGTCAGATCCTTGACAGGCATGTTTATGTTGACCTCTTTCTATTCGGCGAGAGAAAAGAAACTGGTGTTGATTGAAGGCTATGGCAAAATAAAAAATAAATTGGGGCACAAAATAGCAACATGGATTTCCCCCACCAGTCAGGACTCTATGTTTATTATTTGTTTTCGTTGGACTTACAAAAGCAAACTCCGGTGGATTTGCCTTTATATTTTCCAAAGAATGAAAAGAGGAAATATTCCTTTCTTTACAAGTTTCATGGAAGCTGGGAAGGTTAATATTGTACATTTTTCAATGCATGATTTTGGCCCTGTCTTCATATGCAAAATGTTTTATCCTGACCAATGAGAACCCTAAAAAATTGGTGCATCCTTTGTGTGTTAGCATGTAGCAGTTGATTTATAGCACACCTATCTGTTCGTTCCATCAAAGTTTTTGAGGGTTCATTGAAAGACTACATTCTCTGACTAAGCATACCTTATACATTTGCATTGTACGCCCACTAACAGACGAATATTCATACTGATTTGTGTTTAAGATGTTGCATCAAAAAAAAAAAAAAAAAAAACACCAAACCTGTTCCTGTCGAGTCAATTCCGGCTCATAGCGACAGAGTAGTATTGCCCCATAGAGTTTCCATTGAGCACCTGGTGGATTCCAACTGCCAACCTTTTGGTTAGCAGCCATAGCTCTTAATCACTACACCACCAGGGTTTCCTTACTTAACAATATAATTAATTATATTACAGCTCCTTTATTGAAATAAATTGAAGTCTCGTATCTCTGAGGCACAGTGGTTAAGCGTTTGGCTGCTAACCAAAAGTCTACGTTCGAATCCACCAGCCACTCCTTGAAAACCCTATGGGGCAGTTCTGCTCTGTCCTGTAGGGTCACTATGAGTTGGAATCGACTCGAAGGCAATGGGTTTAAAAATAGCTGTATAAAAACAGAACTGGATTCCGCAAAGCACCCCCATAAAAATATAAAAATGTCTAGCACAGTAGCAGTAGTCCCTGGGTAGCGCAAATGCTTAAGCACTAGACTAGTAACTGAGAGGTTGTCGGTTCGAATACTCCCAAAGGTGCCTTGAAAGACAGTCCTGGTGATCTGCTTCTGAAAGGTCACAGTCTTGAAAACCCTGCTAAGCAGCTCTACTCTGCACACATGGAGTCAACAAGAGTCAGAACTGACTTAACAGCAACTAGCAACAAGCGCAGTAGCAAGCACACAATGTGCAAATTTGCGGAAAGAAGGAAAACAGGAGGAAGAGGGAAAGGGAATCTGTCGTGAATGAGGGTTATTTTGTATACATGGCATTTTACAATACTCTCTCAGAGAAGGACTCATTACTGTCACTTTTTTTTTTTTTTAACGTGGCAAGGTTGTAACACAAAATATGAAATGAGCTTAGTAATGGAGATAAGGATCCTAAGCCTAAAATGTGGGTTTCATTACTAATTGAATGCTGCTGCTAGGTGGTCTGGGTGTATTGGGGATGTCAGTCATGTGGAAGGCTGCCTGAAACGCTGAAATCCTGCTACTCCAGCCTGGAAGGCAGGCGGGCAGCAATTAACGAGATGGTCACGTGAGTGGCTCTATGTAACAGGCACTGTGCTGGGTGCAATAGCGGTCTCGAAGCTTGGGAAGATGTCACAAAATGCAAATCATAAATTCCCTATGAGAGACATAGATAAAAGCATTTTAGGACAGAAGATTACTTCTTTGAGCCAGATGGGGAGATCATGAAATGCTATGGAGAAAAGGTAACATTTTACCTGAATTTGAAGGATATAGTGGATTTAAAGCTGCATCAGTGGGGATAAAAGAGCATCCCGGGTAGAGGGAATCTGTAAAAATGGGGATTATGAGAGTATCCACTTTACAATAATTGAGAGAATCAAATAAGATGCTTTACATGAAAGTAATTTCTAAAATCTAATTTTATTTTTATGATTAGTATTCAGCTGAAACGGTCAGTGGACCCTCTGAATTCACAGGCTTGATGATTCCAGTAATTTTTCATTTGTTCCCTATACCTATTGGAGAAACTTATCCTTGCTCAGGTGTGAGAATTCTTTCAAGAAAACTAAAAAGCTTTGCTGAAAGACATAAATGAGTTCCAGGAACTCAAAGAACAAAAACTGTGAAGATAAAATAATCTTCAAATTAATTTATAAATTTAATAAAATTCCAAATAGGTATTGTAAGTAATTTTTAGAAATTGAAAAGTGTTCCAAAACTAATCTGAAAAAATAAGTGGACAAATATTACTAAAAAATTTTGGAAAACAAGGATTAACAAGAGAAGAATAGCTGTCTTGGATGTCAATACCAGCTATAAATCCATAGTAGTTAAACTTCTTGGGCTGGGTTAAGAATAGAAAGACATTTCCACTGAAGAGAAACAGAAAGAACAAAAATAGAGCTAGGTAATCTGAATTTAGTACATGTAACAATTCAAATAATTTGCAAAAGAAGATGAATTTATCAATAAATTTTGCGAAATCAACAGAGTTTCTACCAGATGCACCAACTCCAGAACAAATAGTTGTGGTACTAACTTTTGGCTAGGAGTTACCAACCTGCTTTTTGAGCAGTCACCACCAGACAGCTTGGGGCACCTTGGAGCAGAATATTGGCACGTAGGCTGCAAGCGTAAAGCCAATGATAGCTGTTTCGATACCATTGGGTTATCGGTATAAGAGTCACTTTTTATGCCTCTGGACCTCAGAGATACGGCATTATTCCAGTACTTTTTAATGCATAGGGCATCAGGGTGGGTCCCTTTTGAAATGTGCAAAGCTCAGCTGACCAGAGTTGGAACCTCACTGTTGTGTAGGTTGAGCATTCTATTAGGTGATGCTTCCTGGATGTGTTAGTTTTGTAAACTTTTGTCTTTTTTTTTCCCTGTATTTCTGTGACATACTGCTTGCAAGCATAATTATGTCTTTCCTGTGTGACAGGGAGTCCTGATGGGTGTGTTTTTGGTTTTTCTGTGTCAGATTTGGAAAACCAGAGGGTTCTCATCTAACCTAACAGAAAGGTACCTGCGAAAAACTATTTACATATCTTTAGATGGTATACTTTCATACCAGAGAGAGGTAGTTACACGGTGCTACTCGCCTCATTGGTGGCTTTTATTACCAGATCATATTTCTCAAAATCCACATTAGTCACCAAAAACTTAAACACACCCAATTAATAAGTATGCATTCCAATACTAAAAACACTTTGTGTCAAAAAAATTAAGGAGAAAAAACATAGTAACAGGGCAAAAGGGATAATCAAGACTCAAACGGGCAAAGCTCCAAATATATGTATATAAATAACCCAACCAACACCCACTGCTGCCGAGTCGTTTCTGACTCATAGCGACCCTATAGGACAGAGTAGACCTGCCCGATAGAGTTTCCAAGGAGCACCTGGCAGATTCAAACCGATACATATACGTATACATATACATACATATACACAGTGTCCCTCAGTATCCATGGTGGATTGGTTTCAGGACCCACACTAATACCAAACTCCTCAGATGTTTGAATCCCTTATATAAAATGGTATAGTATCTTTTTTTTTTAACATAGCATTGGATTCAACAGTGTTTCACTTTGAAATGGAATAGTCGTGGTTCAGCCAGTTAGGGCAGACCCGTTAGGCGTTGGATCAAAAGCAGGCACTTTTAAGGACAGCTGGGCCCTCCTGCCAGCAGTCCTTCAGGTAGGAGGTCCTGGGTGACTTTGGTCACTGCACATACATGGTGCAAATAGTGCTAGGTCTTGGGCTTGCCAACTTTGTTCTCTCCTTCCGGACCTGAGACCTCTGTGGCAAATATGCTCTTCCAGATCCTTGGTCAGGCCAAGAAGCACCTGAGCATAAGTTGACGATCCAATTCCTAGTGTCCTCACTTGTCCAGATTGTGTCGAGGTGTGGTTGCCTCTGTTCCCCTAGGAACTTCTTCCTTCACAGACATATACCTTCCTCCATTGAACTGTATCTTGCTTTGTACTGCCCTCAGCTTTGCCCCTAGGCCCTTGGGCTTTTTATTTATTTATTTATTTTCATTATTTTTCAGTCTGTGGTTGGTTGAATATGCTGATATGGAACTCAAGGATAGGGAGGACCAACTGTATACATATACATAAATGCATACACAAATAGATATATAAATAGATGCACACACACACATATATAAACCAAAAACCAAGCCCATTCTCATCCAGTCAATCCCAACTCATAGTGGCCCTACAGGACAGAGTAGAACTGGCCTATAGAGTCTCCGAGGCTACAAATCTTTATGTTTCATTTGCTGATGTGACACGACTCAAAATGAAAAGAAACAGCTGCAAACATACATTAGGGGCCAGTCCCTGGAGAAGGACGTCATGCTAGGTAAAGTAGAGGGTCAGTGAAAAAGAGGAAGACCCTCAATGAGATGAATTGGCACAGTGGCTGTAACAATGGGCTCAGGCATAACAAGGATTGTGAGGATGACGCTTTTATGTTTGCCTATATTTCCCTCTAGCCTCAGTTCCCAAACTGTGAAATCCCTTAGAAGCAGGGACCTTGTTTTATTTACTTTGGATCTTCATCTGCTAGGAGAGAAACTGATGCAAGGCTGAATATGAATAAATGTTTATTTCATGAATGTTTGAATTAAACTTGAAACTGTATAAAACCTCTGGTTATAGTTTTCTGTATTTTTCCAAAATTCTTAATCATTTTTTAAATATAAAAACTTTTTTTTAATATTTTGGCTTCATGTGTCCAAGGAAGTGCATTGATGATTGCTTACAGAATTGATTGATGCAGGGAAATCACCATGTTCTGTAATTGAAATAATAAATAAGTAATAGCTTTAATAAAAAAGGAAGAAGAAGAAAATCTTCTGTGAGATGGATTGCCACAGTAGCTGCTACAATGGGCTCAAACATAGCAACGATTATGAGGATGGCGCAGGATCAGGCAGTGTTTTGTTTTGTGGTACATAAGGTGCCAACTCAGCGACACCTAACAACAAGAACAACACTTAATAAAGCTTAGATCTTCATGCCACAGGGTTACCTAGGCAAATGTTAAAGGACTTCGAGCTCAATTGTCAGATGTAATTATCAATCAAGGCTAATATTATAACAGAGCTATGTTTTCTCTTTATTTCAACAACCATCTAAATAGACTCTGGCTTGTCTTTCAGTGGTAGTACTTTGGAGATGTTAATAGGAGGTTACCAGTCTCTGGAGGACATCATCCTTGGTAAGGTAGAGGGTCAGTGAAAAAGAGGAAGACTCTCACCAAGATAGACACAGTGGCTGCCACAATGAATGGGCTCAAACACAGCAATGACTGTGAGGCTGGTGCAGGACCAGGCAGTGTTTTGTTCTGTTGCACATAGGGTCACTATGAGTTGGAACTGACTCAACAGCACCCAACAACAACAACATCATATAGAGAGAGAGAGGGAGATATAGATATGTGTGTATGCACATATATATGTATGATTTTTTTATATATGCACACACATACATATATGTCTGTATATTTTTCCCCCTTTGAGTTTTGCAGTGGTTAACAAACCTAAGCCATTTCAAACTACTCATACAAAAACGAAACTGCTATTTTAATATTTTGAAGGAAGAAAATAAACTCTATCTTCAATAAAAATGGAAGTCTTTATGAACCAAGGCACATGAATTAGTTTTTGCATATTCTGTTCACACTAATGTACCCTGAAGATAAAATTTTTTAAATGTGGGTCTTTAGTGAAAAGAATACATTTCAAAGACACTAGTTTTCCTCTGAAGAAGAAGCACAGAAAAGTAGTAATACTTAATAATCACCATAGAAAGCTAAGGCCTCACGGTGCAACTTCAGCAGGCCTTGCTCCCTGTTGCTGTGATTCCAGAACTGTGTCAGCCTTCACTTGATTTATTCACTACCATATCAAAGACCTGTAATCATTCTTATTCCTCTAGAGCCCTGGGAGAGTAGTAGAAACATTTTACTTCAAAGAGCCACAGCAGAAGAACCTGTAGGGCCAACACAGAAGTAAACAGATCTTTTTTTATTTCCGTTTTTGGGTGACTGATAGGAGAGTAGGATTATGCTAATAGCTAACCATTCTTAATTACCATCTACTAGATACTTCTCTTAATTTTTTAAAATATATTATGTCCACTTAATCCTCAAACCAACCCTGTAAGATCGGTACAGTTATCGTTTTCATCTCCGTTTTATGAATGTGGAAATTGAGGCTTATGGCATTAAGGTCATAGCTTTAATGATTGGCCACGATTGAAACCTAATTAGGTGACCCCAGAGCTGACGTAATTAACACCATGCTCTATCACCTCCCCTAGGGTAGGCATTCAACCAATCAGCCTTTCAAGGCAAAGTAAAAAGATTATTTTCTTTTGACCTTCTTTAAATGTAAACACATTTTTAATCCAGGAATTGAGGCATTTCTATTTTTAGATGGTTAAGGGGCTGAAGATCATCTCGTCTGTCAAAATGATATTCCCCAGGGGATTGTATGGAACAAACTTATTATCAATAAATTTTCCTCAACTGAACTTGGGCTTTCACAAAAATAGCTGGTATCCATGAAAGAGCACCTACAATTGGCTTAAATCACAGCAAGTACAACTGTATATCAAGATGTCTCATTACATACAATCCAGATGAAGTCCTCTCTTGGACCAGAGCTTTATCTCTTCATCTGCTCTTGTTCATTCCCACTAGTACTTAGGAGATTTCCATATGAAGCCCAAGGCCAGATTAGAACAAGGTCATTCCTACATAATTTCTTTTCACAAATTGGAAATTTGGCTCCTGTTTTGCTAAGCATATTGTGTCCTCACCATTTCTCACACAAGCAATACTTTCTATAGATCTTTGAAAAGAAAGCAAGACAAAAAAAATAACAAAAACAAAAAAAGACTCTCTGACACCCACAAAGCCTACAAAGGAAAAAAATTTTGTATTAGGGAAAAAACAAACAAAAAATGCACCTAGATTAAAAAAAAAAAAAATTTTTTTAATATGAAATCAAAGCAGCCATTTTGCACCCTGTTTTATACTTTATACCTTTTTCAGGCCCATTTTGGCACCCCAGGTGGCACAAGTGGTTTGCACTCAATACTAACCCAAATATTGGTGGTTTGAACCCATCCACAGTACCACAGAAGAAAGACCCAGCAACCAAGAAAACCCCATGGAGCAGTTCTACTCCGTAACACATAGAGTTACCATGACTGGAGTCAACCCGTTTGCTCTCGACTACTAACCGGTTTGGTTTTGATTTTCTTACACTCTACATCTTTTTATGCCCATTTTTACCTCTATATTTGTGTTGAATGTCTACTGTATGCCAGACATAGTTTTAGGTACTGTCTTGGGGAATATATTGTTGTTGCTATGTGCTGTTGAGTCTATTCTTACTCACAGCAACTCTGTGTGGCAGAGAGCTGTCTCATAGGGTTTTCAAGGCTGTAATTTTTACAGAAAATGATCTCCAGGTGTTTCAGAGCTGCTGGGTGATTTTGAACCACCAGCCTTTCAATTAGCAGTTGAGCGCTTAACCATGCACCTTCAGGGCTCCTTCTGGGACATGGGGGGGGAGGAGGGGATAAAAAGTTCCTTAACTTTATGAAACTTATATTCTATGGGAGCAGACAAAAAATAAACAAGTAAACAAATATATAAGAATGATAATTTAGAAAGGGATAAGTAATATGAAGGAAATAAACAGCTTGATGTGATAGAAAATGGCATCCAATGACTGGCGGTGAGGAGTGACATAGGGTGGTGGGTGGAGAGCAGAAGGGGTGGTCTGGGTAATGCTCTCTAAGAAATTTCCTTTGAGTTGAGATCTGAAGGTTGAAAAGGAGCCAGGTTTTCGAAAGGCAGGGGGAAGTATATTCCAGGCATTACCTTATTTATTCCACCATGTTACATTTTTAGAGAAGGGGATATATGTCAAGCTAGGAACACCAGGTCTCTACAAAGGTAAATGATTTACCCAAAGGCACCCAATAAAGTAACTATCAAATATGAGACAGGAACCATGACTCATCATTCTTAATCATAAGCACACCTACCTAACATAAAATTAATGTTTTTTTTCCACAGTGGAAACCCTGATGGCATAGTGGTTGAGTGCTATGGCTGCTAACCAAGAGGTCAGCAGTTCAAATCCTCCAGGGACTCCTTGGAAACTCTATGGGGCAGTTCTACTCTGTCCTATAGGGTCGCTATGAGTCAGAATCGACTGGACTGCAGTGGGTTTGGCTTTTTTGTTTTTTTTCCACACTATGTATATGGTTTTCTGGAAGATTAAGAATTCGAATGACTCAAAAGTTATTTATCTCACCCCTTGAGTAACTATCATCAAAGGCTGACTAATACTATAAATGAATTGTGGGAACTTAATTTTGAACAATCAATAGTACGTATACAAGAAGATTTTGGAAAGATGACGGCCTAAGCAAGTCTAAGGTCCCAAACATCCTCACACGAATACCAACAAAAGCAATTAGAAGCCTGTACACAGCCCTGTGAGAACTATGAAATCGTGGGCAAAGGAATGTAACAAGAAATTTGTTGTGGAATGACTTGTTTCCCCAAAAAATATGCTTTGTAAATCCTAACCCCTATACTTGTGGATATAATCCCATTTGGGAATAAGATTTTCATGGTTATGTTAATGAGGTCATATCAGCATAGGGTGTACCTTGAGCCAATCACCTCTGAGATATAAAATAAGCACATTAGACACAGAGAAGCAAGTAGCAATGGGGGAATATAGATGTCATGACACATGAAGATCACCAAGAAACTGAGGAACAGAAGCTGAAAAAAGGTAAGGATCTTCCCCCAGAGCTGACAAAGAAAGCAAGCCTTCCCCTAGAGCTAGTCTTCTGAATTCAGACTTCTACTATACTGTGAGAAATAAATTTCTGTTTGTTAGAGGCACCCACTTATGGTATTTCTGTTATAGCAGCACTAGATAACTAAGACAGAGGTACAAACTGAATCAAGGACAAATCTCATACAAAAGGAAAAGTGCTTTTCCTACTGTCCCACCCGTCCCCTCCTGGTATGGCCAATGGACAGCTCTCCAGCACACTGGGAAGGGCCCCAATTTCTGACTCCAAAATAAATAAGACAGATCTTGCTCATAAACTGTTCAGGGTGTATATTCTGACTCATCTGAAGGCAGTAGGAAATACTGAAACATTGGTCAGGCCAGGATTGGAGCCCCCAGAGACCAGAGGAGGAATCAACAACCAAGAACTGAGAACTATACCCACCTGAGAACGGCCCCATAGAGCTTTCAAGGAGTGACTGGTGGATTTGAACTGCCGCTCTTAACCTCTACGCCACCAGGGCTCCAAGGGTTTTATATTATCTTGTTAGCTTACTCTTGGCTTTTAATATTTATTAAAACATTTAGCTAAATTCCTCATGACAGGATGCGATAGCACCTGTTCCATCTAAGCAAGTGGTTACATCCCATTTCTTTTTGGTGATGCCCGCCTTTCTTTAGATACCACGTTAGTTAGTTCCCCTGTGATCTCGGTTCTCTGAGAGGTTGAAAAGATATTGTGAAGTTTTTGAATATCTGATATTTCTATCTGTTGTTATTTCAGCATTGAGAGTGATGCACTTTCCAGCTTTCTGCGTTCTAAGTGGAGCCATGTGATGGTTAAGGTTGTGTGTAAACTTGGCTGGGCCATAATTCTCAGTGGTTTGTCAGTCGTATGATTTGATCGCTTCCATGATGAGATTTGATATAATGTGATCACTTCCATGATGGGATCTGCCGTGAAATGCAAATCAAAACCAAGTTGAGATACCACTTCACCACCCACTAAGATGGCAATGATCAAAAAAGCGGAAAACAGCAAGTGCTGGAAAGGATACATGACAACACCGGAGGCCTCATGCGTTCTGATGGAGTTGTAAAATGGTATAGCTGCTATGGAAAATAGTTTGGCAGTTCCTCAAAAAGTTAAACATAAAACTGTCACATGATCCAGCAATTCCACTGCTAGGCTATACAGGAATACAAAGAGATACTCGTACACCAATATTCATTGCAGCAGTAGTCACAATATCCAAAAGATGGAAACAGTCTAAGTGTCCATCAACAGACGAATAGATAAACAAAATGTGGTATAACACACAAAGGAATGTTACTCAGTCATAAGGATAAATGAGGTAACAATTTAAATTAATGTACAATTAAATGTTAAATTTTGAACAAAAAAGGGAGAACTGAATTCCCGATACATATTACAACATGATGAACCTTGAAAACATCACACTGAGTGACCTAAGTCAGTCACAATAAGACAAATACTATCTGATCCCATTTGAATGAAATATCAAGAATAGGCAAAAGTATAGAAACCAATGTTCCTTAGTAGTTACCAGGTGTGGGAGGAAGAGAGAAAAGGGGAGTCATTGCTTCGGTGGCACTTAATTTCTGTTAAGGGTGATGAGAAAAATTGAAAACAGATAGCGGTGATAGTTGCATAGCATGATAAACATAATTAATATCATTGAATTGTACATGTAAAAAATGATAAAATGGCAAATGTTTTAATGTTTTGTTATGCATAGATAGATTGGAAAAAAAAAAACCCCGTTGCTGTCGAGTAGATTCTGGCTCATAGTGACACTGTAGGACAAAGTAGAACTGCCCCACAGAGTTTCCAAGGAGCTCCTGGTGGATTTGAACTGCTGACTTTCTGCTTAGCAGCTGTAGCACTTGCCCACTGTGCCACCAGGGTTTCCTATAGATACATAGACAGATATGTAGATGTAGGTGTAGATATAGATGATATAGATATATACATACTAAAAAAAGAAACCCATTGCCATGAGTTGATTCTGACTCAGAGTGACCCCACAGGACAGAGTAGAACTGCCCATAGGGTTTCCAAGGACCGGCTGGTGGATTTAAACCACTCTGCCACCGGGGCTCCAGATATAGATATAAATTACTACACACACACACACACATAGAAACAAGTAGTGTGACAACCAGTTGCAGATGAGTTAATTCTGACTCATGGCAACTCCATGTGTGTCAGAGTAGAACTTTGCTCCATGGGGTTTTCGACAGCTGATTTTTCAAAAGTAAATCACCAGGCCTTTCTTCTGAAGGGCCTCTAGGCTGATTCATACTCCCAAACTTTGGTTACCATCCAAGCATATTAACCGTTTGTACCACCCAGAGACTCCAAATAGTGTGATAAAACCTATAATTCTTGTTTTAGGGTGTCACATCTCTGTAATCTTATTACTTCGCTTTTTAGTAATTACAGCTTAAATAGGCCATGGTTGTTGCTGTTGTTGGTAGGTGCCATCGAGTCAGCTCCAACTCATAGCGACCCTATGCACAACAGAACGAAACACTGCCCAGTCCTGGGCTATCCTTACAATCGTCGTTATGCTTGAGCCCATTGTTGCAGTCACTGTGTCAATCCACCTGGTTGAGGGTCTTCCTCTTTTCCGCTGACCCTGTACTTTGCCAAGCATGATGCCCTTCTCCAGAGACTGATCCCTCCCGACAACATGTCCAAAGCATGTAAGACGCAGTCTGGCCATCCTTGCTTCTAAGGAGCATTCTGGTTTTACTTCTTCCAAGACAGATTTGTTCATTCTTTTGGCAGTCCATGGTATAGTCAATATTCTTTGCCAACACCACAATTCAAAGGCGTCAACTCTTCTTTCGTCTTCCTTATTCATTGCCCAGCTTTCACATGCATGTGATGTGATTGAAAATACCATGGCTTGGGTCAGGCGCACCTTAGTCTTCAAGGTGACATCTTTGCTCTTCGACACTTTAAAGAAGTCCTTTGCAGCAGATTTGCCCAATGCAATGCCTCTTTTGATTTCCTGGCTGCTGCTTCCATGGTTGTTGATTGTGGATCCAAGTAAAATGAAACCCTTGACAATTTCAGTCTTTTCTCCGTTTATCATGATGTTGCTCATTGGTCCAGTTGTGAGGATTTTTGTTTTCTTTATGTTGAGGTATAATCCATACTGAAGGCTGTGGTCTTCGAACTTCGTTAGTAAGTACTTCAAGTCCTCTTCACCTTCAGCAAGCAAGGTTGTGTCATCTGCATAACGCACGTTGTTAAAGAGTCTTCCTCCAATCCTGATGCCCCATTCTTCTTCATATAGTCCAGCTTCTTGGATTAGTTGCTCACCATAAAGATTGAATAGAAATGGTGAAAGAATACAACCCCGATGCACAACTTTCATGACTTTAAACCAATCAGTATCCCCTTGTTCTGTCCAAACAACTGCCTCTTGATCTATGTAAAGGTTCCTCAAGAACACAATTAAGTGTTCTGGAATTCCCATTCTTCCCAATGTTATCCATAATTTGTTATGATCCACACAGTCGAATGCCTTTCCATAGTCAATAAAACACAGGTAAACATCCTTCTGGTATTCTCTACTTTCAGCCAGGATCCATCAGACATCAGCAACGATACCCCTGGTTCCATATCCTCTTTTGAAACTGGCCTGAATTTCTGGCATTTCCCTGTCAATATACTGCTGCAGCTGTTTTTGAATGATCTTCGGCAACATTTTGCTTGCGTGTGATATTAATGACATTGTTCTATAATTTCCACATTCGGTTGGATCACCTTTCTTGGGAATAGGCATAAATATGGATCTCTTTTTTTTTTTTCCAGTCAGTTGGTCAGGAAGTTGTCTTCCAGATTTCTTGGCATAGATGAGTGAGCACCTCCAGTGCTGCACTTGTTTGTTGAAACATCTCAATTGATACTCCATCAATTCCTGGAGCCTTGTTTTTTGCCAATGCCTTCAGAGGAGCTTGGGCTTCTTCCTTCAGTACTATCGGTTCCTGATCATATGCTACCTCTTGAAATGGTTAAACATCGACTAATTCTTTTTGGTATAATGAGTCTGTGTATTCCTCCCATCTTCTTTTGATGCTTCCTGCATCATTTAATATTTTCCCCATAGAATCCTTCACTATTGCAACTCGAGGCTTGAATTTTTTCCTCAATTCCTTCAGCTTGAGAAACACAGAGAGTGTTCTTCCCTTTCGGTTTTCCATTTCCAGCTCTTTGCGCATGTCATTATAATACTTTACTTTGTCTTCTTGAGCCACCCTTTGAAATCTTCTGTTCAGTTCTTTTACATCATCAATTCTTCCTTTTGCTTTAGCTGCTCGACGTTTAAGAGCAAGTTTCAGAGTCTCCTCCAACATCTGTCTTGGCCTTTTCTTTCTTTCCTGTCTTTTCGATGACCTCTTGCTTTCTTCATGGATGACATCCTTGATGTCATTCCACAACTCATCCAGTCTTCAGTCACCAGCGTTCAACGTGTCAAATCTATTCTTCAGATAGTCTCTAAATTCATGTGGGATGTACTCGTGGACTTACTGTGTTTTTCTTCAGTTTCAGCTTGAACTTACATATGAGCAATTGATGGTCAGTTCCACAGTCGGCCCTTGGCCTCGTTCTGACTGATGATATTGAGCTTTTCCATTGTCTCTTTCCACAGATGTAGTCAATTTGATTTCTGTGTGTTCCATCTGGCGAGGTCCATGTGTATAGTCGCCGTTTATGTTGGTGAAAGAAGGTATTTGCAATGAAGAAGTTGTTGGTCTTGCAAAATTCTATCATTCAATCTCCGGCATTGTTTCTATCACCAAGGCCATATTTTCCAACTACTGAGCCTTCTTCTTTGTTTTCAACTTTCACATTCCAATCGCCAGTAATTATCAATGCCTCTTGATTGCATATTTGATCAATTTCAGACTGCAGCCGCTGATAAAAATCTTCTATTTCTTCATCTTTGGCCCTAGTGGTCGGTGCGTATATTTGAATAATAGTCGTATTAACTGGTCTTCCTTGTAGGCGTATGGATATTATCCTATCACTGACAGCATTGTACTTCAGGATAGATCTTGAAATGTTCTTTTTGACAATGAATGCAACACCATTCCTCTTCAAGTTGTCATTCCCAGTGTAGTAGACTATATGATTGTCTGATCCAAAATGGTCAATACCAGTCCATTTCAGTTCACTAATGCCTAGGATATTGATGTTTACGTATTCCATTTCATTTTTGGCAATCGCTAATTTTCCTAGATCCATACTTCGCACTTTTTGGTTCCGATTATTAATGGATGTTTGCAGCTGTTTCTTCTCATTTTGAGTTGTGCCACATCAGCAAATGAGGGTCCCAAAATCTTTACTCCATCCACGTCATTAAGGTCAACTCTACTTTGAAGAGGCAGCTCTTCCCCAGTCATCTTTTGAGTGCCTTCCAACCCGGGAGGCTCATCTTCCAGCATTATATCAGACAATGTTCCACTGCTGTCCATAAGGTTTTCACTGGCTAATACTTTTCAGAAGTAGACTGCCAGGTCCTTCTTCCTAGTCTGTCTTAGTCTGAAAGCTCAGCTGAAACCTGTCCCCCATGGGTGACCCTGCTGGTATCTGAATACCGGTGGCATAGCTTCCAGCATCACAGCAACACACAAGCCCCCACAGTAGAACAAACTGACAGACATGGGGTGGTATAAGAAGGAAAAACAAATATTTTAGATAATAAAGGCATTCGTCATTCATTATATATAATGGGTGGAAAATACACCATAAAAATACCTACTTAAATACTGTGTTAACAAATATGTTATTCATCTTTCACAAATGATTCAGTTCATGTGATTTATAAAAAGAAAACCAAAATAATAAATCCTGTAGGACTACTTCCAAATTACTGATTAAAAAAAAAAAAAAAAAACTACTTGTTTTGAAGAACCCTCAAAGTATATTTTCAAGCACTTTCAACAGCCTTCCAGAGCACAGATTTTCAAAATTTGTGAACTGCTGTTTATCCTCCACCTACCACTCCCCTATGTGCAGATATACACAAAGACAAACTCTCTTACTAACAGTCTAAGCTACTTGGCTATCCCCAAAAAAGGTAGAGAAAAGGGAGGATAAGGATAGGGTGGCCAGAAGTTTTGTGTTGTTGGAAAGATGAGGGCTATTGAAAATAGAATAGCTGCTCAACACATAATGCTAAGTCAATAAAAGTATTTTGTGTGTGCACTTGGGGAAAGAAAGGGGGAAAGAATCACAGAGGCATTGTTGAGGAGGCAGAGGCCCTTAATGTTCACCCAGAAAGGTGCCTGGGCCCTGAGTGCATCTAATTCAACCTCTGTCTGCTGTCTGAATTTAGATTTTGGTCAGAATACACTTGTGGAGTTCTATTATTTCCTAAGTATTCACAAGTCCTTCTCTTCTCCGTGCTCTTGATCATAAGAATTTTAAAGTTTCGTATTTTGATAACTGCCATTTTAGTTATTTCATATCAGTAGAAGGGTAAGTGAAATAAAATATGTGGACAGAATTTAATTTTTTTTTTTTTAACTGCTAGACTCACTTTCAGTATATTCCAGTGCCAACTGAAGAGGAGTCTCTGTGTTGGATTTTAGATGCTCAGAACCTGCTCCTCCAAATTAGTTGATGGTTTCTGCCAGGACAGTCACTGCCTTGGGGAAAACCAAACCACCACAGACACAAGCTATAGAAAACCTACTTTGAAATACATGGCTAATATGCACTTGGATCAAAGTTTTTGAGGTTTAAGGTAAATCAGTGTGATACATGAAAACTGCATGGACTTTGTGATTAGCGACTTTGTGATTGACTCCAACGGTTGTTACCTACATACACTTGGAAAAAATATTTACTTCCTTTGAAGTTCAATTTCCTCATTTATAAGTGTCGAATAGTGCTCCTATCTTGTTGTGTTATTTTTATGATGAAATGAGGCAATACATATATAAATTTAACCAAATTTTAGCAAAGACATCAAGATTAGTTCTAAACATACTGTTTAAAATGTCAAAAACAGACTCTCATTTTCCTCCTTTTGTACCTGGGGAGGAGAGAGTTAAAGCTGCTGGTTTGAGTTCAGTTCCCTCTTTACCAGAGAAAAAAGAAAGCAGACGACCTGATCTAATCTCTTTGTCAAGAGGATAACTGGATGTTGGAGCAAATGCAGGAATGATATTTCGTAGGAGAAGGGATTTTATCTGTTGATGTTAACAGGAAATCCACGGTTAGGAGTTGCTTGAGGAAAGTCAACATAGGAATTTTGGATTTATGAGAAATGACTCTGTGGAATAAGTTACATAAGCTAGAATTCAAGTTTTTTTTTTTTTTTTTCCTTTTAGGATCCATTGTCCTATCCTCTATCATCCCTCCCTAATCCTTTGGAAACATATAGCATATACACCAGAACACAGCTAAGGTTAGGTAAGATAGAATAAATAAGAATTGTTAGTTAACTGGGTCTAATTCTGAGGCTAAATTATTCAGAATAATATGTGTAATTTTTAAACTTAGAACTTTGTGATATGTCAAAAAGAAGGTATCCTTATATAAAAGTATTCAGTAATATGTTTTTTTATTTTTTAGAAATGTTTAAAATAGTTAAAATTCAATGATCTCATTTATGAATGAAAATGAAATTTCAGAAATAATATTTCATAGATAGAAACAGCCATGGGTTTCCATGCATAAATTATGACTGCTTCCTAGGATACCTGACTTAGCCCTAAAACCTGTGACATTATGGAAAAAATTATTTCAACATTTCTTTGTCTTCATTTTCCAACTGAAACGAGAAGATAAAAAATTCTGCCCCTATTTTCTAACTTCACTTGGATGCTTTAGAGTCTCCTAATGACAGATTATTAAAATTATTTTCAACATGTCAAAGACCACTAGCACATTTTAACAGAATACTTAATGTAAACTAAAGAATGAATCACCGAAATTACTAAAAGCAACACACTGTTTTACAGCTTACAAAGTTTTGGGGTTTTTTTTTTACATTTATTACTTCATTTAATCCTTCGGATAGGCCGTAAGTTCAGTAAACTGAGGCTCAGTTGGGAAAACTGACTAATCCCAGATCCCAAACTAGGAATAATGAGGAAGAAATCTAAAGCAATAATATTAGAAGAGCCAAGCAGAAAGTTCTGAATTTTAAGTATATATTAGAGAGTCTGGGATTTTTCTCTCCTTAAAAGCTAACAAAAAGCCCTGGTGGTTCAGTGGTTAAGCATTCAGCTCCTAGCCGAAAGGCCAGCAGTTCGAATCCACCAGCTGTTCCTTGGAAATCCTATGGAGCAGTTTTACTCTGTCCTGTAGGGTTGCTATGAGTTCCAGTCGACTCGATGGCAATGGGTTACAAGTTAACAAGTTAGGCTGGCACAGTTCATGGATGCTGGCAGAGTACATGAGACTCCTAGGTCAGAGGCAAAGGACAGTTTGTTACAGCAATAGCAGTAGCTGTAGTCAGAGTTTCAGCATTTGTGCAGGTTTTCCAAGCTCCGGTTCTCACAGAGCTACACAAAGAGGGTTAGGTGTCACCTGCACACATAGTAGATTGTGTTACAGAAGAACTCTGAGCTTAGTAAAACCAAATCTTTTACAACGGGCAATAAAACCAAAAAACCAAACCCATTGCTGTCTAGTTGATTCGGAGTCGTGGTAACCCTACAGGCAGAGTAGAGCTACCCCAATAGGGTTTGCAAGGAGTGGCTGGTGGATTGGAACTTCCGACCTTTTGGTTAGCACCGGTAGCTCTTAACCACTGCACCACCAAGCCTCCATAATGTTCAATAAAAAGGCCTATTCTTTGCTCCAGAGGGAGATACTATAACTTCCAAGGCTGATCACAATACAAAAGCCCTTGAAAAAACGGTCCAGAAAAAAAATACATCTACTGGTCCCATTCTGGCTGGAGCAAAGGAGAATGAAGAAAACCAAAGACACAAGGAAAAGATTAGTCCAAAAGACTAATATACCACAACTACCACAACCTCCACCAGACTGAGCCAGAACCAGATGGTGCCCAGTTACCATCACTGAGTGCTCTGACAGGGATCACAGTAAAGGGCCCTGGACAGAGCAAGGTATAAAGTAGAACAAAATCCAAATTCACACACACACAGACACACACAAAACAGGCTTGCTGGTCTGAGAGACTGGAGAAACCCCCAGAGTTTGACCCACAGACACGCTTTTAACACAATATTGAAGTCTAAGCTCTAAGGTTCACCCTTCAGCCAAAGGTTAGACGGGTCTGTAGGGCCAACAATAACACACATGAGGAACATGCTTGGTAGTTCAATCGTGTATACAAGGCTGTACCAGCCCGAAAGCAAAGATGAGAGAGTAAGAAGGCAAAGGAAAGCTGGATGAATGGAAACAGGGAAACTGGGATGGAGAAGGCGAGAGTGTTGACACATCATGGGGTTGGCAACCTATGTAACAAAACAATTTGTGCATTAACAGTTTAATGAGAAACTAATTTGCTCTGTAAATTTTTACCTAAAACACAATAAAATTTAAATAAATAAATAAAAACTCAAAGAAAATATATATTTAGAAAAAAAGCAGTCAGTGTCTCTCTCATTCTCAAGACCTGAAGAATTCTCTTCCAACATTATATTAGCTGTTGCGTACTTCCTAGCGCTGACAATAATTAAAGGTAATAAAAAGCAAAAGAAACCAGTTGCAGTCAAGTCAACTCCAACTCATGGCAACTGCATGTGTGCTAGAGTAGAACTGTGCTCCACAAGGTTTTCAATGACTGATTGGAAATAGATCCCGAAGCCTTTCTTCTGAGGCACCTCAGGATGGACTTGAACCTCTAACCTTTTAATTAGCAGCAAAGAGTGTTAACCAGTTGAACCACCCGGGGACTCCAAGCAAACGAAAGTGGTAGCAAAACAGAGCATGGACCTTGACCCCCTCTGCAATCCTTCAGTCCTATATATGCACCTAATGAACACCCAAACATCTTCTACATAGGGATTTTTGAGGCGTTTAAAACGTGATTAACAATTTTCTAATAAACTGAAGAATAATCTGAGGACTCCATTCTTGCGAGAATTTTCATGGAAATTAATTGGAAGATATGGCTGATACGAGCTAAATTAAGATATCAGCTTTTAGATGCCATGACTTTAGCACTTCACTCGTGCTCCCTCTTTCATATTCTTTTTTTTTTTTTTTTTACCAGATACCTAAAAAAAGCTTTAAAAGATGAAATTTTCTGGCGGTAAAAAGCACTGTGATTTCTCTCTTTTAGGCTGGCTGTTTCTAAAGCGTCACCTAAAGAGACTGCCTTAACTTGCTGCATTACTTCTATATCAGAACAAATTCTCATTAAGCGTAAATGAAACAACCTTGGGTTAGCCATAATTAATCTCAATATTTGATATGTTCCTTTTTCTTTCTGTGAGCAAGTAACAAAAGAAGCTCTAATTGACTAAAATTCTAAATGCAATGCTGATATAAAATATCCATTAGCAGATAGGTGGCCGGTTTATAATTCCCTTAAAGGTGCCAGCATCACCCTAATTCACAGTGTCAAGAGACAAGATTAGTAGATGACTCCTTGCTGCTGATGGCACTTAAATGACTGATTAAAGAAAAAAAATTTCCTAGCTGGATTGTTTCACAGAAACTGCCCCACTGGCATATTGTGGCAATACTATGAAGGCTCTTTCATTGGTAGTTTAAACCCTTATATTTTAGAAAACACATAATTTAAAGTTATTTCCATTACCTTGTATGTTTTAAAACGTGAATAAAATCATACAGCAAAATAGTCTTTTTATCTAAAGGGACAGTTTTAGTAGAGATAACCAGGAATGGCTTGAAAATGGTGTCTTATACATCCCACCCTCAGATTTCTTCATCAATTAGCCATGGTGCCCAGAATTTCATTAGAGGTTTGTTTTGTTGAATTATGATATTTGGCATCTAAAGGTCTCATTTAAAGGCAACTTCACTCTGGATAGTTGGTCACCAGATGATCCCTGAAAGAATAAAACATAAAAGTGGTAAATTTTGAGTGAAGGCAGAAGAAATCAAATATGTGGCAGATTTTTTTTTTTTCCCCCCAGCAATAAACTATCTATGTAGAAAAATCTGCAGGAATACACAATAGAGACCTTAGTACTTGGAGATTGTCAAGAATGTAATGCATGGGTAAGTGCTAGTGGAGTGGATAAACTTCTACCCACCACACGGAATTAGTACAGTAAACCACAGTAAAGGAAAACCAAATGACAAAACAAGGGTCAACAGATTCTAACATTAATTCTTAGTTCTCCTATGTCGTATAGGGTCACCATGAGTCAGAATCAACTTGACAGCACACAACAACATAAACTTCTTGTAGGCTATCTGTGTTACTTAGGAGTCCCTGGGTGATGGAAACTTTTAAGCACTTGGTACTAACTGAAAGGTTAGCAGTTCAAATCCACCCAGTGGTACCTCAGAAGAAAGACTTGGTGATCTACTTCCAAAAGGTTACAGCCATAGAAACCCTGTGTAGCACAGCTCTGCTCCAAAACATATAGTGTCTTAGTTATCCGGTGCCGCTGTAACAGAAATGCCACAAGTGGATGGCTTTAACAAAGAGAATTTTATTCTTTCACATTCTAGAAATCCAAATTCAGGGCTCCAGCTCTAGCAGAAGGCTTTTTTTCTCTGTCAGCTCTGGAGGAAGATCCTCATCATCAATCTTCCCTTGGTCTAAGAGCTTCTCCGCACAGGAACCCCAGGGTCCAAAGGACACGCTTTGTTCCTGGCACTGCTTTTTTGGTAGCATGAGGTCTCTCTCTGCTCATTTCTCTTTCCTTTTATCTCTTGTAAGATAAAAGGTGATGCAGGCCACACTCCAGGGAAACTCCCATTACATCATATCTGGGCTGTGACCTGAGTAAGGGTGTTGCATCCCACCCCAATCCTCTTTAACATAACCCAATCTTGCCTCATTAACCACAGGCAGAGATTAGGGTTTACAACACATAGGAAAATTACACCAATCACGAAATGGAGGATAACCACACAATATTCGGAATCATGGCCTGATCAAGTAGACACATTTTGGGGGGGACACAATTCAATCCATAACACATGGTGTCATCATGAGTCAGAATCACCTCAACAGCAATTGATTTTTAAACATGATACTGACCAGATTTTAATTGAAAGAAACCCTGATTTCACAGTGATTAAAAGCTTGGCTGCGAAACAAAAGGTTGGCGGTTCAGATTTACCTGTGGCTCCTTGGAAACCCTATGGGGCAGTTCTGCTCCGTCCTATAGGGTCACTGTGAATCGGGTATGATTCTTTTTTAATTATTATTTATATACATTGAGGATATGCTATCTTGTCCTGTATTTTAGATTGTTCTGGGTAACAGCAAATATGTTTTAGCATTGCCTGTGTGCCAGGCCCTGTTCTAAACACTTTAAATATATTACCTCATTCACAACACTAGAAAAGTAAACACTGTTAGTATCATCCCTCACTTTTAGGATGAAGACACTGAGACACAGAGACATTTAGTACGTTTCACAAAGCCATGCAACTTAGTAAGTGGCTGGAATTCAAACCCAAGCAGTTGGGCTTCAAAGTCCATGGCTTAATCACCAAGAATACTCCCTGTTTAGGGATGTTTAGAAATAAAAACATATCACACATCAGTAGTTCAGGAAGCTGATTACATGAGAAAATTTATGAACATTCGCGCAGACCAACATACTATTTGTATCAGTATAAATACATATTTATATGATGACATACTCCTGTATATGTATTTATTTCACTCGTATCTTTCCAAACATGAAGAGGAAGTAAGTGTTCTTTCAGAGCAGCAGATGGAATTTACTTGTACCCACAAATTCAGGCTTTGCGAGGACTTCATAAAGATGCAAGAGCTTTAAAAAGTCTTCTTCCAGTATGTAAACATCAAGTATTTTTCTTAACAAACTTTTTAATACACCAAAGATATGTTTCTGTTCCCAAGACACACACATTTGTCTACACGTATATCCTACACCTGGCACAGTGGAATAATGTCAACTGTGTTTACTTCAATAATTACCTTCAAACAAACACATGTAGTGATTTTATTTGAATGTCAGTTCCCACATGGCACTTGCCTTGTCTAGCTAAGGTCTTGAGGAAATAAATTAATGGATCATAACCTGGGAAAACTCTAATCCAGCCCTTGAAACAATAGGGAATCCTGGAATTTCTAAGATTTCCCCACAGATACTGCTATTGTTCTTCTCAAATAACACTCATAATAAAAAGGCAGTTTGACCAAACAAGGAAACTTGGTCATTAGAAATGGCAACATGTTGCACATTCCATAAACCAATGGGAAGGTATTATTAGGGTGGAAAAAAAATTTGTCTTTTACAAGTTTTTTTGTATACCAAAGACTAAAACCCAAATAAAACTCGTTGCTTTTGCGACAGTTCTGATTCATAATGACCCTATAGGACAGAGTAGAACTGCCCCCATAGAGTTGCCAAGGCTGTAAAAACTGCCACATCTTTCCCCCAAGGAGCAGCTTGGGGGTTTCAACCTCTGACCTTTTGGTTAGTAACAAACTCTTAACCACTGCACCACCAGGGCTCCTTTGACTAAAGACTAAGATGCATACATTATGTAATAAAAAATTTCTCCTCATTGGAAGAGTAGTTCTCAACTTTGGCTGCATCTTGTAATCACCTAGGAAGTTTTACAAGGAGCCCTGGTGGCTGCGCTCTGGTTAAGGCTCAGCTGTTAACCAAAAGGTGGGCGGTTCCAACCCACAGCTGCTCAGGGGGAGAAAGGTGTGGCAGCCAGTTTCCGTTAAGATTACAGCCTAGTGGGAGCAGGAGAGCAGTGGAATGCAGATCCCAGATTCTCGTAAAAAGGCCAGACTTAATGGTCTGACTGAGGCTAGAAGGACCCTAATGGTCATGGTCCCCAGACCTTCTGTTAGCCCAGGACAGGAACCATTTCCAAAGCCAACTCTTCAGACAGGGATTAGACTGGACTATGGGGTAGAAAATGATACTGATGAAGAGTGAGCTCCTTGGATCAGGTAGACACATGAGACTGTGTTGGTATCTCCCGACTGCAGGGGAGATGAGAGGGCAGAGGGAGTCAGAAGCTGGCCAAATGGACAAGAAAATAGATAGTGGAGGCAAGAAGTGTGCTGTCTCGTTAGGGGGAGAGCAATTAGGAGTATACAGCAAGGTGTATATAAATTTTTGTATGAGAGACTGACTCGATTTGTAAACTTTCACTTAAAGCACAATAAAAATTAAAAAAAAAAAAAGATTATAGCCTAGAAAACCCTGTGGGACAGTTCTACTCTGTCGCAAAGAGTTGTTGTGCATCAGGATTCACTAGACTGCACACAAGAAGGAGCCTTACAAAATACAGATGCCTGGGTGCTGTCCCAGAGATTCTGATTTAATTAGTCATTGATGTGGCTTGGGCATCAGGGAAGTTTTACAGCCCTCTAGGAATTTCTCCCGTTTAGTCAAGGTTGAGAATCATTGTTCTAGAAGGAATGGTTGTGCGAACATTATGACCTTATGCCCTATGGGATCATTTTCTATTGTACTTGGGAGTCAGTAGTAATGTAGAAGACTGACAGAAAAATACCTGTGGACCATGATCATGACTAACGGGTGATGAATAGTTTGAAGCTCTTAAGCATTCAGGTTTCTGTCAAGAAAGAGTTTGAATGATGTATGTTCTCTTGCCTTTATCACCAGTATAAGTGTGTATCGAAAACCAAACCAAACCCATTGCCATTGAGTTCATTCCGACTCATAGCAACACTATAGGACAGAGTAGAACTGCCCCATAGGGTTTCCAAGGAACAGCTGGTGGGTTCAGACTGCTGACCTTTTGGTTAGCAACCGAGCTTTTAACCACTGTGCCACGAGGGCTACCACAAATATATATGGTCCAGCCATATAAACCATATGAGCTATTAATGGCTTTAGCAACTCCCCAACCACTACGTGATAAAATCAAAATTTCTAAATGCAGCACAACCTGTGACCACCCCGTGGCCTCACCAGCTTCCCTTCCTTCCCTCCCAGTGTCTGCTGTAGCCAATCAAGAGGCAGTTCCCCTAGCATTCATGTCAATTCGTGACTCCCGGTCTTTGCCCAGACTGTTCCCTGTGGACTGGTCATCTAAGTTTTCAAAGTGATTTTGCGTATATTCTTTTTTCTTGTTAACATTTACCAGCATTTATTTTTGTCATTATGGTAAATTGCAGTTGAATTAGCCGAGTGTGTCCATGTCCCAGGATTATCACAAGCAAAGTACCACAAACTAGGTCATTTAAAATAACAGAAAGTTATTCCCTCACAGTTCTGGAGGCTATAAGTCTGAATTCAGGGTGTTGGCAGAGCCGTACTCTCTCTGAAGACTCTAGGGTTAAGTTCTTCATTGTCTCTTTCAGTTTCTGGTAGCCCCGGTGTTCCTTGGCTTGTGGTAGCATAGCTCCAGCCTCTGGCTCCGTCTTTAAGTGCCCGTCTTCCCTGTCTCTGTGCCTCCTATAGTCTCCTTAAAAGGACACTAGTCATATTGCATTAGGCCCACCCTACTCCAGTATGACCTCATGTGAACTTAGCTAATTACATCTGTAAAAAGGCCATTTCCAAAGAAGGTCGCATTCACAGGTACTAGGAGTTGGGATTTGAACATACCTTTGGGAGAACAAAAAACCCATAACACCAAGATAGATCCCAAAATCCAAGTGCAGTGTAGGAGGGTTGCAGGGGGTGAGACCCAGGCCAATAGCTACTCCAACAAACTCTCACTGCTCTAGTTGGAGCACTCTGTCCTATGCCAGACGACACAGAGGGAGGATAGGGCTCTGTAATTTTGCCCCTGCATGGTAGACATCACTTCTGTCCACAAACTATTGGCCAAAAAGAGTCAAACAGTTCCATCTAACTGCAAGTGGGCTGGGAAAGGTATGGAAGCCAACTCAGTATTTTAAATGATTGAGCACCACCACATTGTTTAGTTTGTGATGCCTTTATAAGCCCAGAAAAGAGATTTTGCATGCATTTTATGGCCCAGAGTTAGAAAGCTGGAGATGAACTGATTTTAATTAGATCAATTAGTACTGTAATTCATCACTAGCTCTGTATGTGCCATAATAACAAAAAAGGAAATAAACGTATTATTTGGAGGAAAATATCACAAAAAAATGCTCCACATGTGGGTGATTACAAAATTATCTATGATTAGAACATTACGTTAAGAAGGCCAAGGTCCTGATATAGTCACTATGCAAGTGAGTAGCTTCGCATACTGCACCTCTAACCCCAACTCATCTAGCTTATACCTAACATCTGACAATAATGGCAGAGCTTGGCTAAATCATTATAAATCGCTCAAGAGGGTTACCTGACAACTTAAAGTGCATGCTTTACTGTGAGTAATTTCTGTTTACCATGGCACCCATATCCACTGAAGTCATTATTTTATTTTCAATCTCTGTTTTATGATTCCCCCTCTCCAAAATGCATTTCAGAGTCTTTCATCATTCGTGTATTACTTTGCCTATCTGTTTAGGTTATCTTTGGTAGCAGAAAAAATACTCCAAAAGTAAAAAACATAGTTCTCTTTCTGGAATATGTCCATAAAATTGAAATATACATCTAACACATGCCTACAGTATATATTTTGATTCTAAAGTTAAGCAGCAGTCAAGAAATCAAAAGATGCATCACATTGGGCAAATCTGCTGCAAAGGACCTCTTTAAAGTGTTGAAGAGCAAAGATGTTACCTTGAATACTAAGGTGTACCTGACCCAAGCCATGGTATTTTCAATCACATCATACGCATGTAAAAGCTGGATAACGAATAAGGGAGGCTGAAGAAGAATTGATGCCTTTGAATTGTGTTGGTGGAGAATATTGAATACCATGGACTGCCAAAAGAACGAACAATTCTGTCTTGGAAGAAGTACAACTAGAATGCTCCTTAGAAGCAATGATGGTGAGACTGCATCTCACATACTTTGGGCATGTTATCAGGAGGGATCAGTCCTTGGAAAAGGACATCGTGCTTGGTAAAGTACAGGGTCAGCAGAAGAGAGGAAGACCCTCAACAAGATGGATCGATGCAGTGGCTGCAACAATGGCCTCAAGCATAACAACGATTGTGAGGATGGCACAGGACCGGGCAGTGTTTCCTTCTGCGGTTCATAGGGTCGCTATGAGTTGGAACTGACTCAACAGCACCTAACGACAATGACAAAGTTAATCCAATGAAAATTTTTTCAAAGTAAAGGCTTTCGAAATTAATGTCTTTCCATATGTTAAAAAGCACTTCAGTTCTTTACCACAAACAGAACTAAACAATTATAGAAAACAACATATCCACACTTTTTCTGTATAGTTATTTAGATTAACTACTAAAAGAGTATTTATCAAATCATTTACTGATGTATTGATATACATGAATTACTGCTGTGAAATTGATAAAGTAGGTCAGATCATTAGTAATAGAAATATTTAACTTATATTAGTGTAAAATTGCCTATGGCTGGTGAACACTATGGACTCCATACATTTAAAGAAACTGGTGCCATACTTTATCAGAAATCATGAGTTGACTAGTTTGCATGCCAACAGGTTTTCTAATGAGGAAATGAAAATGGAAGAAAGATTTTTTTTTCTTTCACGCATAAAAGCACTAGCATATGGACAGAAAAAAAGAAAGACTATTCTTCTAATGTATCTTCAGTCCTAAGGTAAATGTTCAACGTAGTTTATTTAGCCTACTTCTTATAGCTACAGTATAATTTTATGTTTTAAGAAATCTGTTAAGTCTTTTCTTTCAAGACTCTTAATACAAAAATATCCCTTTGAACTTAAGTACAGCTACCAATAAAATGGCATCCAAAGTGTTGCAGTTGTAGCGTGATTTTGTATAACACAAGTGCGTATACTGTGAGGTGTTCCAGGTAAGTATATGGATGATGAACGGGATAGAAATTAAATGGATTCCATGAAGCTCAAAATATATCTTGTAAAACCTGGAAGGAAGACCAGTGTTCGATCGGACATCATGCTTGTTCAGACTCCAAGAGGAAAGAATGATCACCTCTAAAGAATTTTAATCACCTGGCTTACTGAATGACCTACACTCAGTATAACAGCATAAGCCAATAAACCATGAACTCTTAGTTGATTAAATTCAACCCCAATTAAGCTTTTTCATTTGAGTGAAATGGTAACACTTTCAGTGGTAACACTTGTTTTGCAAATCTCCCCTACATACACGTTGGCATTACTTGCCATTCCATGGCAGAACATGTGTCCAATTTCATTCAGCTTCTTGTTCTAACTGATAACTGACTCTCCCCTGTGTATCTGTCTTCCTGTCTCTCTCTAATGGTGACTATTTTTCCACTCTTCATTGCCACCCCTTTGATCTTTTAAAATCTTTACTGTTAGTCTATCCAACGGACAATATAATCTCCCTCTCCTGGTTGCTTTGATCTTAATACTATCAAGAATTTTACCTCATATTCTGAAGGATGCTGCTTTACTCACAGTCTTCTATTCTACCATCATCTTGGCGATGCCAACATCCACACAAGGGACCAATCTAACCAACGGCCCCGTATTTCCTTCACTTCATCACTTGCAGTCACCTTTTCCCATGTTTCCTTTCAGCCACAAACTCCTAAAGTCACAAACTGGCCCTTAGCATGGAACACTCAAAACCATTCCAGCTACTAATCACTACACCAAGCGTTCTTTCTGACCAAAAACGTGTATGCTTATTTTTAGCTATTCCCATTTCTTTCATCTTCATTCCTTTTGGGAAAAACCAGTCCATTGACACATCTACTTCCTCCCTAACTCTTAGCCCTCTCCTGGTTTATTTCTTTCCCAAACTAGGTAGATTCTCTACTAGGTAGGTAGAGTGATTCAGTCACTCTTTACCATTCTTTTTTAGTAGAGCAGTCTGCGAAGTAATACTTACTTGCTAGATCATTGAACCATATATTATTAGAATTCAAAATAACCTATGAATTGTTTAATATCCTCACTTCATATATTAAAAATATTATTCTCAAGCTCATACTACATTAGCTTTAGAGCAAAGTCAGATCTCAAGCTCAAGGTGATATGACTCTTTTTAGCCCTGAGGTCTTCCATTCTACAAAATGATACATTGGAGTTGTAACATAGAGGAATTTAACTTGTACAATTTCAAATATATACATTAGGCTGAAAGGCACAGCAAAGGGAGAAAAAAAGAGTATTCATTTATTCACTTCTTGGTAGGGTTGAGATCAAAGCATAAGGTCATTAGGGCAACCATCTAAACTACACTTTGTTCTCATCATCCTAAGAAAAGCAAGCTAAATCTTAAATGTAAAAACATGACAAAATAAGTTAATCCTTGGCTTTTGGGTTTCCAATGATTCAGGTTTAATTAATTTTAATTGTTTAATTACTTTTTGAATGTATATATTTGCAAGTGAACAAAACAAAACAAAAATCCTTGCACTCACAGAGCTTATCTTCTAGCATGCAAAGATAGACAAAAAGCCTGAAGAATAAGTAAATTATATAATGCATTAAAAGGCCCCAAGTTCTATGAAAAAATGAAAGACAGAGTAAAGCTGAATAAGAATGGTCAAGACTACCAAGACAGAGAGGGCCATGTGAATAAGTAGGCGGGAATATCAAATAGGTAGATAAGGTAGGACTCATTGAGAAGGAGATTTTGAGCAATGATTTGAAGGAGGTAAAAGAGTTGCACAAGCAGCTATTCAGAGGAATAACTCATAGGACATTGGGAATTGTCAATGAAAAAGCTCTGAGAAAAGGGTATCCCTGAGTTACTTAAGGGAAATCTGGAAGCCTTGTGTGGCTGGGGAGAAATGAGTGCAGGAAAGAAAAGTCAGAGAGGTAATAAGGGTGTGGAAGGTAGGTTCTTAGAGGTCATTGTAAGCTGTTTTTACTCTGGGTGAATAGGGGAGGTATTGAAGACTTTCGGATAGAGGAATAACATAATTTGATCACTCCAACTACAATGTTCATGTTAAACTGAGGGAATGAAAGAGAAGAAACAGAAAAACTAGTGAGGAGACTACTGCAATAACCCTGGTGAAAGATGATAACTACCAGAGTGGTAACAGTGGAGGTAGTAAAAAGAGGTTGGATAACAGATATATTTCGAAGGTCAAGCCACTAACACCTTTTGACTGCTTGTGTGTGACATATAAGAGAAAGACAAGAGTCAAAGATGACTCAAGCCTTTTGATCCGTGCAACTGAAAAAAGATGGACTTTCCATCTCTGAGTTGAGGAAGGTACAGGTAGAGTTTATTTGGGGAGGGAGAGATCAGGGATTAAGTTTCAGACATATTAAGTGTGGGTTGTCTATTATAATTCGAAGTGAATAGGCACACACAGTTGACTATATGACACTGGAATACAGGAAAGATGTCCGGACTAACATAAATTTGATACAAAGAACTTTCAAGGATAATTTTGAGAATAGCTTTCACCTTTTATGTAGTATACAATCCTACATAAAATGCTACTCCATTATACCTTATATAATTTATAAAATACTTCTTATCCAATGCAGTGATCACTGAATTCAATAATAGAAGTATTAGAATTAGTATTTTAGTCCATCTAATGGCTTTAATCAAGCCATTTTAAATAGAAAATTAAGATGTTTTCTACCAATGATGTTAAAAATAAAAATCCTTTAAGCTGATCCAAGTTCCGTTTGGCTATGGATCTCTTTCATCAGGGGCCAAAACTTAACAATATAAGTAATTTTTATTTCACTGCAGTTGGTCACTTCAGTCATTTACATGAAATAAAAATCTGGAGCAATCTTTAAGAGCCAACATGACCAATCTTGGCAGTGCATCTGTACAATAACTATGGAAACTATCCTGTAAATTGATCAGTGGAGACTCTCTAGGCTAATACCTCAGACTCCGAAGTAGCATTATATAAAGAATACCTGTTGGCTTTTTAACTTAAAGTTGCCTTAATTATTTATTAGTGGTACATCATAATGGATTGCCCTCGTTGCTAGTTTAAGGGGAAAAATGACCATATCTGTGCTAAAATAAAACAAAGAACAAATGCTCTAGTGGTCATTAAAACTACTTTATACTACTCCCTGTCCGCCCCCCCCCAAAAATTAGAACAACAGAATGAGAGAAAATAAGTCACAAATGCAAAATGAGATTGACTCTTCATACAGAAGTAGGAAAAATAGAATTTTTTCTAGTAATACATACATTATACAAAAAAAAAAACTGGTTACAATGTTAGTAATTAAACAAAACAAAACCAAGCAATTATTACCTGACATGAAAATGAATGTGCCTATTTTACCAACCTCTGAAAACATCTTATTCCTTGAAGAACTATTCACACATTCAAAGAACGTTCAACAAAATATCAGAAATCCAGACTGCTCTGAAAAGGCTATTTATGTTTTGAGGAAACATTAAAAAAAAAAATACTGATAAACAACAAAATGGGCAATATTCAAAATGGTGAAATTGGATCTAGCAGTCTTGTACTTTTCCCCAGTTACAGGTCGGAACAGAGTGTGAAATGAAAACATTCCTATATTAGAAAATTTTTGTATTTGCCAGTGATTCAAAGTAATGAAAAGGCTAAATCTGGCCACCTGACAGATCTTGCTTTTATTAGAGGATTCTGGTTTGGTAAATTGGAATTTGAGGCAGTTTATCTTCAACATAATAATACCAAGGTATATGGAAAAATAATAAAAAGTGTTATTTCTCCTTTTCTGTGAGCAATTTACTTTTGGGGGCTGAATATCTTGCTTTACATGAATTATGCAGGTCCTATTGCCTTATTGGTATAATGTTGTCTTATTGGTATAATGGAAGAAGGCAATCACCACCACAGGATTTACTGGTTCTGAGAACCAAAGGCAAAGCACTTTTCAGCTGGGATTTGGAGAAGGGCAGTGTATGTTTTAGCCACATTGATTTCACACAACCTAAAACACATGGCAATTTAATTATTGTAAAATATATTTGAAAAAGAAAAACACAATAGAGTTGCAGGAGGTACAATTTCTTATGATCCATAAATTTACGTGTGTAAAACTATCTAAATAGATAGACAGATATACTTTTTTTTTTTTTTTTACTTCCCTGTAGTTGAACTGGAAACCCTGACAGCATAGTGGTTAAGAGCTATGGCTGCTAACCAAAAGGTGGCAGTTGTAATCCACTAGGTGCCCCTTGGAAACTCTATGGGGCAGTTCTACTCTTTCCTATAGAGTTGCTATGAATCGGAATCGACTTGATGGAAACTTGTTTGGCTTTTTATAGTTGAACTGGAAACCCTGATGGTGTAGTGTTTAAGAGCTATGACTGCTAACCAAAAGGTGGGCAGTTCGAACCCACCAGGTACTCCTTGGAAACCCTACGAGGCAGTTCTGCTCTGTTCGTAGGGTCTTCATGGGGTCAATATGAGTCAAAATTGATTCTACAGCAGTGGGTTTGGTTTTTATTTTGGTTTTTGTAGTTGAACTTAATTTTTATCTTCAGCCTTTATGGCTTCTGAGAGAATGAAATTTTGTTCTAGTCACTTCCAGATAAATATGCTCATTTTATTGCTTAGGGTTTTAACTCAGCCAAACTTGAGCCTTCATCTTCTTGTTCTCCCTAATGTATTGGGGAATCCATGGGGCATATGGACTTTTAGTTTTTTCTGGCCTGCCCTACCTGGGATGTACAATCAACCCATTGTAAAATGTTCAATCATAGCATCATGGCTTTGATCGTCTCCACAACTGACCATTAGCTGTCTGCACTCTCCCATGCTAGAAACCAGAAAGCTGTTAGGTCACCATCTGGCCTCCAGCTTGCATAATGCATGCTTTCATCTGTGCCTGCATCCCTGTGCTATGACTGTAAGACCTCTGAGGGTCACCAACTCTCAGCATCGTATCCATGCCACTTGAGGCCACATGGAAAAGTATGTGAGCACTTTTTGAGGCTGCATTCAGGCACATCTGCCTAGTGATCCCATGAAGTCATCTCCTTCCACCTGCAGTAGCACAAGACATTCTCTGTTATACTTACAGTTTCCTAGACAACCATGGCAGAAAATAAGTCAATTCTCTCATCTTTTCTCAATTCTCATGATTTAGTAGAGGAGGTTGGTCGTCTTCTCCCAAGGGATTGGAGGCCAAATGTAGAGCAACCATACAAGCATCTAACTGACTTATTGAGCGTCAAACTGTCTTACTCCCCAAAAAACCAAAGCCAATGCCGTCGAGTCGCTTCCAACTCGTAGCAACCCTATAGGACAGAGTAAAACTGCCCCATAGAGTTTCCAAGGAGCACCTGGTGGACTTGAACTGCTGACTCTTGGGTTACCAGCTATAGCGCTTAACCACTATGCCACCATGGGTCTTAAGCAACCAACATATTGTGTTTCCTATACATTTCCTTTCTTACATCTGTTTGTAGTCTTTAGAAGTTATGAGCCAGTGTTGTAACATTAGTCCTATAGTTTCTCCAAGGTACCTTCTCTTGTCCCAATTGCGACATTGATAGCCTTAATCCTTGTTGCTTAAATGGGATAAAATCACTCAGTTTAGGGAAAGATAAATAAAATGTTTAAGACTTCTCATATCACACTGCTCCATAGACGTTTTCTCTATCAATACATCTTACTGACAAGAGTTTTGTTGTTATTTGCCATCGAATTGATTCCAACTCATAGCAACCCCATGTGCACAGAGCTGAACTGTTCCACAGGGTTTTCTTGGCTGTAATCTTTACAGAAGTAGATCACCAGGCCTTTTTTTCCATGGTGTCACTAGGTGTGTTCAAACTGGCAACCTTTCTGCTAGTAGCCCCGTATTTAACTGTTTACTCCACCCAGCAATTCCTGATAAGAGCTTTAGAGCCCAACAAAAATTATTTTCAGGCCTAGTCCTTCATTCATTCAACAAACATATATTATCACTAAGTTCCAGAAAGGGGGAAGTGATGGTTCAGTGGTAGAATTCTCACCTTCCGTACAGAAAACTCAGGTCTGATTCCCAGCCAATGTACTTGAAGCATAGCCACCTCCCATTTGTCAGTGGAAGCTGTCATGTTGCTATGATGCTGAGCAGGTTTCAGATTAAGACAAGCTAGGAAGAAAGGCCTGGCAACCTACTTCTGAAAAATCAGCCAATGAAAACCCAGTGGATCACAACTGTTTGATCCCATTGTCATGGGGTTACCACGAATTAGGGGCCAACTCAATGGCACTAACAACAACAAGTGCCAGGAAATATGCCTGCCAGAGAGATGATCATTAAAAAAAAAAGACATAGCACCTGTCTTCATAGATTGTGCAGCAATTTTAAAAATTGCAGAATTAAAAGCCTAATTATATGCTGTGAGTAATGCTCTGAAATAAAATTACGTGGTCCTAGTTTTAGTTTTATAGCGCCATGTTGTATCTGGAAGATTTCCATAAAAAGGTAAAGAGAATTATAGAATAAATAGGAGTTAACCTGGTGAAGAGGCTGGGTGGAGGGCTGGGGAAGAGGATGTTCTTGGCAGAGGGAGCCCAAGTGCTAGGTGAATGCAGTGCACAGAACTGTGGAGAGGTGAGGCAAGACGGGGTCAGAGCGTCAGCAGGGGCCAGGCCACACACTGCCTTATAGGAAAGAGACACCACTGAGAGATTTTCCTCAAGAGAGTGACATGGTCATATTTCCATTTCGATTTTTGGAAAATCTCTGACTACAGTATGGAGAAAAGAATAGACACCATGCTATTTATTAGTTCTATTTTCTTACCTCCAAACTGAAGATAATAACATGAGGTGCTTGTATATGAGAATTAAATGAAATAATTCAGGTAAAGTCCTTGGCATGATGCCTGACACAGAGTAAATATTTAATAAAATGTGGTTGTTACTCCAATGATCAACCTAGAACTTTACAAAATGAAAATCCAGATTATCAGAGCACATCAAGAAGAAAGAAAATTAGCTTTGTAGTCAAAAGCACTTATTTATAATCATGACTTTTGGTTTATTGGCCATGAGTTTCATAACGCCATTCGAAACTGTGCTTCTCAGGACAGAAAAAAAAAAAAAAAAAAATTTTTTTTTTTTGATTGGATAATTCCACATATACTATTGTTGTGAAAGGAATCCATTAATTTATGTGAGAATGCCTGTCACAGAGTCTGATACAGTCATTTTGAATAGATATTAGTTTTCTTCTCTCCCTCTGCAGAAAATTTAATTATTCCAGAAGATATCTGGCACATTGATAAAGTTATGTCATTGTCATGGATTGAATTATGCCCCCACCAAAATATGTGTATCACTTTGGCTGGGCCATGATTTGGCTGGGCCCTGTATTGTGTGATTTTCCTATAGGTTGTGTTAGTGAGGCTGGACTTAATCTACAGGATTGGAATGTGTCCCGAGACAATCTCTTGAGGTATAACAGAATGAAGAGAGCAGAGAGACAGGGGGAACTCATGCCACCAAGAAAGCAGTGCCGGGAGCAGAGCGCATCCTTTGGACCCTAGATTCCTGCGCAAAGGATCCCCTAGCCTGGGGGAAGACTGATGAGAAGACTGACAGAGAGAGAAAGCCTCCCCCTGGAGCTGATGCCCTGAATTCAGACTTTTAGCCTACTTTACTGTGAAGAAATAAATTTCTCTTTCTTAAAGCCATCCGCTTATGGTATTTCTGTTATAGCAGCATTAGATGACTAAGGCAGTCATGAATAATCATCAATGAATTGTTGCTTCATTACACTTATTGAGAGGTTATTGGCCTTAAAATATTTATTCCACTTTTCAAAGAGCTTAATTTACTGTAAGTTTACATGATAGGAATATGGGTCTCATTATAAACAAAAGAGTTGAAGAAATAAAATAAGTTCTCATTTTCAGCAGAAAAACCTGTTCATCTTGAACAGAATGGGATGAAGAAAGGGATTAGAAAAAAATGGACAAGTTTTCCCTTTTGCCATTTAACTTTGGTAATGAATAGAAAGGCAGACTCCTTAGAGTGGTGCGATCTTTGACTCGCAGACTTTTGGACTCATATTTCTCTAGAAAAATTGTTTAGGGGATAATTTATGGCTATTTTCAAGGTGTTAACTATTTTTTAAGTTGCTTGTTTTATGACCAACACATGGCTCTTCCAGGAAAGAGGGTGAATACTCAAAGTCTTTTAACAACAACTCTACTTTTCTGAAAGAGATACTGTAATTGAACAAATGGGAATAAATTTAGTCATTTCCACAGCCTTTCCGGTCAGACTTAACCCTTTTAGGTATAAATTAGAGTGGCAGATGCACTGAAAGTTTTCCACATTGGTTTGTAAAAAGGTGAGTTACTTGGTTCCAGCAATACTACAAACCAGACAGAGCTGATTTGGCTTCCACAGGCCCGTGGGCCAACACTGACATAATTTAGAAGGAAAAGGCCATTCACCCAATCACTCAGCCACTTACCCCCTAAATCTCAGAGGCTGCTTCAATTTCAGGTTAGTTCTACAAATGTGGGTCAGTGCTAGCTAGCACTCTCAGCTATAGAGGTGGAAGACGTTAGAGGTTATCCAGTCCAAAGCATGCATTGTACAAGTGGAAGGACTTGGCCTTACCACGGAAGTGTTTGCCAAAGACCCATGTCTAGTTTGAGGAAAATTTAAGACTAAAATCAAGATGATAAGCCCTTCCAAAACGACTAGCCAAGCCCAACTGAAATAAATAATAATGCAATAATTTATTGCCTCCCATACGCCTGATGATATATATATGTATTATATCACATATGTATATATAATAGCACACACACTATATATACGTGTTTATGAAGAAAAACCAGTTGCCATCTAGCCAACTCTGACTATTCATGGTGACACCATGTGCATCAGAGCAGAACTGTGCTCCAAAGGATTTTCAAAGGCTGCTTTTTCAGAAGTAGATTGCCAGGAATTTCTTCTGAGGTGCCTCTGGGTGGACTCAAACCTCCAACTTTTCGGTTAGCAGCCAAGTGCACTAACCATTTGTACCACTCAGGGACTCATATATTTATACACACACACGTGCACACACACACACATATATATATACTCTAATTTTCAGAACAAACCTGTGACAAGTATTATTACTGTTTCCTCAAATCTAAAATTCACTTTACTTAATTTTTTTTTTTAATTTTCTGAAATTGGGGTGCATCTTACAATTGTTAAGTACTGTACATTTAATTTGATGTCTATTTTTCTGTACAGCTATCTGTTAGTCAATGGTGTACCTGAAAAATACAATACTGAAATCCAGGATTCAAGGAAATACGGTATTATTTCTTTATTACAGACAATAAAACCAGGATTCACAGGACTCATAAAATTTATCCAAGTTCTCACACTTGTATGTCACATAAATGAGGTCAGAAAGCAAGCCCATTTGAGTCTGAAGCCCCTGCTTGTCCCACTTTCCTCAGTGAGCCTGAAGTTGGAGTAGGTAATAGACCCAGGTCATCCATACATGATATTCGGTTGCTTGCTTTCAGAAACTTGCAACAGCCAAGGTTCAAGTTGGGACTCCCCTGGACAAAGTTATAGGTTCAAGTTGAAATAATCAGACTGAAGTTCAAGAGCTCTGAGGTACTTGTGGAAAGCAATGACCTTTCTCCCCCTGAGTGTTAATGAAGAGATATGTAACTCTAATTATTGCTGGCAGTTATATGGTAAGTGCGGTGGTTAGTTTTAGGTAGGCTATGATGCCCAGTTGTTTCCTCAAACATTAGTGTAGCTGTTGCTGTGAAGGCATTTTGTAGATGTGATTAACATTTACCATCAGTTGACCACAAATAAAAGAGAGTACCCTTGATAATATGGGTAGGCCTCATCCAATCAGTTGAAGGCCTGGAGAACAAAAACTGAGGTTTCCCAAAAAAAAAAAAACAATTGCACCTCAAAACTGTAACATAGAAATCCTGCTGAGTTTCCAGCCTGCCCTACAGATTTTGAACTCAAGACTTGCAATGACAACTTTTACCTGACTTTCCAGCCTATTGATCTGCCCTGTCAATTTCGGACTTGCCAGCCCCCTCAACCATGTGAGCCAATTTCCTAAATCTCTTTGTGTGTGTGTGTGTGTGTGTGTAAGTTCTGTTTCTTCTCTGGAGAACCCTGACTAATACAGCAAGCATGAGGGTTGCCAGCCTAAGATTAAAGTAGAAATATGACAAAATTGAGAGCTGAGACAATCACAGAGAAACTGAGTCAAAAGCTATATTAAACCGTGTCAGAAATCTGATCTAGCTCTAGTGTTTTCAGCAATGTGACCAACAAATTCCCTTTTATGTGCAAGCCAGTTCTAGTTTGGTTTTCCATTATTTGCAACTACTAAAGGAATCTTACCTCTCAGATCACCAAGAGTCCAACCTCAAGTCCATCAACATGAGAACAGCATCAAATTCAAACTGAACACCCTATCTTTAAGATGACCTAGGGTCGTTATCGGAATCGATTTGACAGCAATAGGTTTTAGTGCTCAGCTAAACTTTATGTCTTGTCTCAATCCAGGCCCAAATATGTAACTGATCTAATTTTATGAGCCAATATGCCAGCAAAATATCAACTTATATTCTAGCATGTAGCCTATCTATGATTTTAGAACATGTTTTTAAGTTAATGGAAGCCTGTCTCTAGTCATTCTCTAGCCCAGCCCTTCCCACTCTCCCCTAATGATATACATTGAGTGACCATTTATATGTAAAAGCAACATGTTTATTCTCTATTTAGTGATGTCATTGCTAGAAATTTGATAACAGAAGTAAAGAAGCAGAAGGAAAACAACCTGGCATGTTGATTAACTATTTGGAAAATAGATGGAAGACCTAATGCATACCTCAAGTCACACTACACAAACTACTGTCAGTTGTGACAGTCAGCTGTAAGAAATAAAGATTTGTATCACTCACTCATCAGCTCTGCTCCTGCTTTTTTATGATCTTATCTATAATGGAATTACATGCCTGCCAAATGAAGACATTTTTAGTTACCTTTGCTAAAGCAACAAATAACCCCAAAATCTCAGTGACTTTTAATAACAAGTATCTATTTCTTGCTTCCATTACACTTTGGTGGCTGTGAGTTAGCTGTAGCTGCTGCAGCTGTGATCAACTCTACTCAGCTCTATTTGGCCCTGCTCCACAGGTCTTCTCGTTCCAGGACACAGGTTGAAGGACCAGCTCTATTTGGGACATGCTGTTCTTATGGCACAGAGAAAGAAGTAAGAGCCAAACACACAAGGGTTCTTTAAGCTTCTGCCAGAAGGTGGTATAATTTGCATCTCATTGGCCAAAGCAAATAGCCCACTTTCAAAGGCGAGAGGAAGCACATTCCTTCCACAGTGGGAGGATGTCTAATCTCTCACAGGGAAGAGTCCAATAAATAATTAGGGACAACAATATGATCAACCAGAGAAGGTAAACAAACCTTTCTTCCCTGATTATTTTACTTAGTTCCCTGTTCCACACCTTTTAGTTGTCCTCCAAATCATTTCTCTTTTCTTCCTGGGCATAGTTTACATTTCCCAGCTTCCCTTAGCATTAGATGAAGCATGTGTCTGAGTTCTGTTGAGTGGACTATAAGTAGAAGTGGTGTAAGCCACTGGTAGTTCTGGTCCATAAAACGCTCCCACATAAACCCTCTATTCTCTTTCTTCTCCAAGGACCTGGCGTAGTGCAGAGCCACAGGATAGAGGGAGATCAAGTCTTTGAGTCACTGCTTGGAGAAGAGCTTGCAGGGAGAACCCATGCCAGACCTTGCGCAGGTAAGAAATGGGCTTTTTGTATTAAGCTGCTGAGAATTTTTTCCCCCCAGGAGTTAACCTATTCTCACTAAATCACTTTATGAAAGACCACTTCTCAATTCTATTCATTTGCACACCCATTTTAAGGATCTGAAAGAAGGAATTGCTAGTTTGAGGGAGAATGTTGGCCATATGTTCAGGCAACTACTAAAATCTAACACATCCATGTGCTATAGCGATATCATTCTGAATGACACCAATCTCTCCCCCAGGACCCGTGTAGTAGTTAATTCATCCCTAAAGCCTTGTCCATTACAGAACTAAGCAAGAATCCCAGGCTAGGATCTCTCTCAGAAATTGCTTTCTCATAAGGAAAAAGCAACAGACCCAGAAACACATCAGCTAACTCCTTAGCTAACTCAGGAAACAATGGCTCACACTTGTGATAAGTCCTCTCATGTCAACTAGTTGTACACTTTCTGTTAAGCAACACATGTAGAGTGAGTAAAAATATTAATTCTTACTCCATAAGTCATAAAACCTTCTGAAATGGTACGATTAACAGTAGAGTGATTTAAAAGCATAGATGTGAGCTAGGCAGCCTGCTCTGCCACTTGCTTCCTGTGACCTCAGTTTCTGCATCTAAATGAAGATAATAATAGTATCTGCCTGGCAGCTTCGTTATGAGAATCAAATGAGTTGATATTTACAAAGCGCTTATAATAGAAGGAGAAGCAGAATAAGAACCATGTAAGTGGCAATTAAATTTTTATAAATAAATTATTTGTCCAAGGTCACATAGTTAATGACTAACACAGCTAGAACTCAAATTGGGGCATTTTAAGTCTTCAACTCTGTATTCTATATCTTGTTTATTCAAGCCTACTGATAAGTACCTAAAACTGGACTTACAAATTAAGGTGCTGTTGACTTGGGAACAATACTGTTATCTCCACAGTTACCAAACTCCATCTGCTATGAGGTACATCGAAAATTCAAACCACTATCAGTTGTTGTTGTTAGTTGCCAACAAGTCAATTCCAATCATGGTGACCCCATGTGTGTAGAGTAGAGCCTCGCTCCACAGGGTGTGACCTTTCGGAAGCAGATCACTGGGCCTGTCTTCCGAGGAGCCTCTGGGTGGGTTCAAACTGCCAACCTTTCAGTTTTAAGTAGAGTGTTGAATCTGCTAAGCTTGAGTCTTGAAAACTCATGGGTGGCATAACTGTTTATGCCACCCATGGATTTTCAACACTCAAGTCTGTTAGATTTAGCTATTTGTACAGAGATGACAACTTACTCACTTGACTCCATAAAACACAATGCCTTTAAGGATCTCTCCAGGTGGAGCTAGGAAGCCCTGCTTGAACCATGGAGTGAAATGAAACCCATTGGAAAAAAGTATTTAAAACAAAATGTCAACTTTGACTCTGTTCCTCAGATAGCACATGAATGAGGTTACCTGCAGAGAGAGGTATGAGCCCAGTCCTCATTCCTCCTCATTTCTGTAGTTCTCTTCTGGCCACTTTCTATTTTGCCTCCTGAGTCTCATAAGTACATTTCAAGATGAGAAAGTATATCCATTCTTTTTAATATAATGTTTCTCTCCCTCAAGTGTTTCCCTTGGAGAACAACAAGTTTCCTGTTGGAAATTGACTCTTGGCATAAGGCTTCTTAATTTGCTAGGAAAGGAAGTATACTATGGAAGGAGGTACTAGAGCAGAGCAAAAGCTCTGTCTCATGAGCCCAGGGATTAACAGAAATCAAGATTTGCTTAAAGGAAATCAGGTAATTAATCTAATGAAAAACCAAAAAGAATTTTTTTCCTGGTGCTTCCTGTGAAATATCTTTAAGAATTTATGTTTGTGGAGAATCTGTTTATCTTCTTCCAATCAAGGAGGTAAGAGAAGTTCTTACTTTTCCAGCCCCACCTCTGCCCATCTATCTATTCAAGAACAAACTGTCTTGAAAATTAAGTTTTTCATTTTTGGAAAACCCATGTTTTCTCTTGCTCTTACATGTACAATTCTCTCTGTCCATGTACTCGCTGTCCCTTCCCTGTCACATGACAATTTCTATTCACTCTTCGGCTTTTGGTTTAAATATCTTGTCCCCCACCATCCGTCCCAACACCCACATGCAGCAGATATCAGCTGCTTCCTCTTTCCGCTTCCATAGCACTTACAGTTATACCTTGGTCAACAATGACCTCTCCCTGTAAACTCCAGAAAGAGAAGGCAGTGTCTATCTTGCTTATCACATGCAAAGGACACTTAATAAATACTTAAAAATGGATTAAAATTTAGTTGGCCAATGTGATACTGTTCTCCAGAAATGCTTAAAATACTAATGTGATGCCATTTAAACTTAGGGTTAATAATTACAAAAGAGAGTTCTAAAACGACAAAGTCTTTTGTCAATGGTGTCTAACCTCAACAAGCATCCTGGGCATTTGAAGAGTTCACCCTAAAAATCTGGTAATCAAAAGACCTGAATATAACTTAACATTGCTTATAAAAGACATAAGAAGAAAGCAAAGAGTATGCACCTATTTTCTATTAATGTGTGATTTTTTAAAATTCTGCATAATTCTTAAAACTCTGAATACAATGGTATGTGTTGTTAAAAAAAAAACTGATGTTTTTAAACATCTTTGCTTTCTGGTTAAAAAACCCACTGCTGTCGAGTCAGTTCTGACTCATAGTGACCCTATAAGACAGAGTGGAACTGCCCCATAGAGTTTCCAAGGAGCGCCTGACGGATTCGCACTGCCGACCTTTTGGTTAGCAGCTGTAGCACCTAACTACTACACCACCAGGATTTCCACTTTCTGGTTAACAGTGTTCAAATTCCTGGAGTCAGATCATTTTATATTTAAATACATGACCGATAACTTTGCCTGGTTTCCTATTGTTGCTTTGTATTGCCGAGACAATCAATCAAAAAATACAATAAAAAATTTGATGAGAGGGCAAGAAATAACCTTTCATGACAATGTCTAGGCCACATATGATTTGTTTCCTGAAATTGAGGTCCAAAGTGACAATTCTCTTTTTGACCTTGTATTCATTCAAGGTCTTATTCTGTACTTGTAATGAGTTGCCCACCCTTGTCTTCGTCTCTTCTGTTCTGTGGCATGTCCTTATCTCTTTCTTATTTTGTTTTTTGTTGTTGTTGTTCTTATTGTTTCAGTCTATGATTTGCTAGGGTTTGTTGTTATCTGGCACAGAAAGCTTTTTTTTCCTAGGTATTTTCTCTCCACAATTCTACTTTCCACTAACCAGAGAAAATGTCACTTGAAATATATGGGCCTGTTTTCTCCTTTGATGTGGAAAAAAAGAATATTTACAGCCAGATCAACTAAACAGATTCAGGAAAAAAAAAATCTGTATTTAAGGAATAAAGGTATGAAAATGTTCTGTAAGTTTCCTGTAAATCAGTAAAAACAGAGACTATTAAATTTTTAAATACAATGAAACCACTCCCCATTTGTCCTAAGTGACAGGGAATGGAACATCCCTGTTTTAATATTCTTTTTTTTTTTTTTTTTTAGTTTTATTGTGCTTTAGGTGAAAGATTATAGCTCCAGTTAATTTCTCATTCAAAATTTATCACATATGTTTTGTGACATTGGTTGCAATCCCTACAATGTGACAGCATGCTCCCCCTTTCCAAACTGAGTTCCCTATGTCCAAAGTCCATTCATCCAGTTCCTGTCCCTTCCTGCCTTCTCATCTTGCTTTTGGACAGGAGTTGCCTATTTGGTCTTGTATATTTGATTGAACTAAGAAGTACATTCCTCACATGTATTATTTTTTGTTTTATAGGCCTGTCAAATCTTTGTCTTAAAAGTGGGCTTTGGGAATAACTTCAGTTCCGGGTTAGCAGAGTGTCCAGGGACCATAGTCTCAGGGGTTCCCTCAGTCTCTGTCAGACCAGTAAGTCTGGTCTTTTTTTCATGAATTTGAATTCTATTTTATATTTCCCTCCCACTCCATCTGGGACTCTCTGTTGTGATTCTCGTTGTAGTAACCAGTGGTGGTAGCCAGACATCGTCTAGTTCTAGTCTCAGGCTGGTAGAGTCTCTGGTTCCTGTGGTCCTTTAGTCTCCTAAACTATCATCCTCCTTGTGTCTTTGGTTTTCTTCATTCTTCTTTGCTCCAGATGAGATGGGACTAACAGATGTATCTTAGGCAGCCACTTGTAAGCTTTTAAGACCACAGGTGATACTCACCAAAGTGGAATGCAGAACATTTTCTTTACGAACTATGTTATGCCAATTGACCTAGATGTCCTCCAAGACTATGGTCCCCAGCCGCAGCTACTCGGCCCCTCAAAGTTTTGGGATGTGTTTTTAGGAAACTTCTATGCTTTTGCTTTGGTTCCATTGTGCTGATTTTCCCTATATTGTGTGTTGCCCTTCCCTTCACCAAAGTTGACACTTGTCTACTGTCTAGTTAACGATTTCCTTTCCCCCTCCCTCCCTACCCTTGTAATCTTTAAATAATGTTTCTTTCTGTGTGTAAACCTTTTCTTGAGTTTTTACAATAGTGGCCTCATACAACATTTGTCATTTTGTGACTGACTTATTTCACTCAGCATAACGCCCTCCAGATTCATCCATGTTATGAGATGTTTTGTGGATTCATCATTGTTCTTCATCACTGCATAGTATTCCATTGTGTGTATGTACCATAATTTGTTTATCTATTCATCTGTTGATGGGCATTTAGGTTGCTTCCATCTTTTTACTATTGTGAATAGTGCTGCAATGAACATGGGTTTGCATATGTCTATTTATGTGATGGCTCTTATTTCTCTAGGGTATATTCCAAGGAGTGGGAATCTTATGGTATTTCTATTTCTAGCTTTTTAAGGAAACACCATCTCGTTTTCCAAAGAGGTTGTACCATTTTACTTTCCCACCAGCAGTGAATAAAAGTTCAGCCACAGTAGTCAAAACATCCTGGTGCTGGTACAACAGATAAATAGACCAGTGGAACAGAATTAAGAACCTAGATTTAAATCCATCCATCTATGAGGGGTTGATATTTGACAAAGTGCAAAGTCTGTTAAATGAGGAAAAGCCAGTCTTTTTTTTTTTTTTAATTGTACTTTAGATGAAGGTTTACAAAGTGAATTGTTTCTCATTAAACAATACACATGTCGTTTTGTGACACTGGTTGCCAGTCCCACAACATGTTAACACTCTCCCCTTCTCAAACGTGGGTTCCCTGTTACCAGCTTTCTTGTCCCCTCCTGCCTTCTCATCCTTGCCCCTGGCCTGGTTGTGCCCATTTAGTCTCATTTTGTTTTATGGGCCTGTCTAATCTTGGATGTCTAATCAGGAGTGACTTCAGTACTGAGTTAAAAGGTGTCCTGGGGCCATATTCTTGGAGTTTCTCCAGTCTCTGTCAAACCAGTAAGTCTGGTCTTTTTTCGTGGGTTAGAATTTTATTCCCCATTTTTCTCCAGCTCTGTCCAGGGCCCTCTATTGTGATCCCTGTCAGAGCAGTTGGTGGTGGTAGCCAGGCACCATCTAGTTGTGCTGGACTCAGTCTGGTGGAGGCTGTGATAGTTGTGGTCCATTAGTCCTTTGGACTAATCTTTCCCTTGTGTCTTTGGTTTTGTTCATTCTCCTTTGCTTCATACGGGGTGGGACAGGTGGAGTATATTAGATGGCCGCTCATGAGCTTTTAAGACCCCCAACGTTACTCACCAAAGTAGGATATAGAACATTTTCTTTATAAACTATGTTATGCCAATTAAGCTAGATGTCCCCAAGATCATGGTCCTCAGCCTTCAGCCCAGTAATTAGGTCCATTGGGAGTTTGGATGTGTCTATGAAGCTTCCATGACTTTGCCTTAGTCAAGTTGTACTGACTTCCCCAGTATTGTGTACTGGCAAAGAGTCTCTTTAACAAATGGTGCTGAAAAAACTGGATGTCCATCTGTAAAAAAATGAAACAAGACCCATATCTCACATCATACACAAAAACTAACTCAAAATAGATCAAAGACCTAAATATAAAATCTAAAATGATAAAGATCACGGAAGAAAAAATAAGGACAATGCTAGGGACCCTAATACATAGCATAAATAGGATACAAACCATGACTAACAATGCACAAATACCAAAAGATAAACTAGATAACTGAGAGCTCCTAAAAATTAAACATTTATGCTCATTGTCATGGATTGAACTGTGTCCTCCAAAAAATCTGTCAACTTGATTAGGCCATAATTCCCAGTATTGTGTGGTTGTCCTCCAATTTATGGTTGTAACTTTATGTTAAAGAGGATTAGGGTCGGATTGTAACACCTTTACTAAGGTCACATCCCTGATCCAATGTAAAGGGAGTTTCTCTGGAGTATGGCCTGCACCACCTTTTATCTTACAAGAGATAAAAAAAAGGGGGGTGCAAGCAGAGAGTGGGGATCTCATACCACAAAGAAAGCAGGGGTTCCTGCACAGAGAAGCTCCTAGTCCAGGGGAAGATTGATGACAAGGACCTTCCTCCAGAACTGAGAGAGAAAGCCTTTGCCTGGAACTGACACCCTGAATTTGGACTTCTAGCCTACTAGATGGTGAGAAAATAAATTCTCTTTGTTAAAGCCATCCATTTGTGGTGTTCTTGTTATAAAAGCACTAGATAACCAAGACACTCATCAAAAGAGCTCACCAAAAGAGTAAACAGAGGATCTATAGACTGGGAAAAAAAAAATTGGCTATGAATATCCAACAAGGGTATAATCTCTAAAATCTATAAGATACTGTAACATCTCAACAACAGAAAGAAAAATAATCTAATTAAAAAATGAGCAAAGGAAGTGAATAGCCACGTCACCAAAGAAGACATTCAGGCAGCTAATAGACACTTGAGGAAACGCTCACAATCATTAGCCATTAGAGAAATGCAAATCAAAACTACACTGAGATACCATTTCACCCTGACAATACTGGCACTAATCCAAAAGACCCAAAATAATAAATGTTGGAGAGGTTGTGGGAAGATTGGAACTCTTAATAATGTATTTAACTGAGAATTACTGTAAATACTAAATGGATGTAAAATTTTCATACTATAAGACAATTTTTAAAAATATAAATACTTTCAAAATACAGTTGAACACAATTGAATATATTTCTGTGCTCTAGAAGTCACTTAAGCAACCTGAATTCTCTTACATAATTATTGTGAAAATTAGTAATACTTGTGCTAAAACACAAAATATATTTTTTATTTGACTTTTGTGATTTTTGAGATCTTAACAAATGAATTTAATTTAGACCTTAAAAACTCTTACCTAGATTATATTGCAATAGTTTCCTAATCAATTTATATAAATGCAGTGGGAATCCATAAACAAAATCACAGTTCTGTTAGGAAGAAGATAGATGGGCTAAGTGACTGGATATTGGGTAGAACAATCAGCAAGGACTGTTGCCAGAATGTTGCCTCAGAGAAACAAATGTTCAATTAATATTAATTAATTGAACATAAAAATATCCATTGTTATTATACAAAGAAAGAACTAAAGAAAGGAAGGAAGGAAGAGATGAACAAAAGGAGGGAGGGAGGGAACGGGGGAGAGAAAGAGGAAGAAAGGAAGGAAGGAAGGGAGGGAGACAGGGAGGGAGGAAGGGAGGGAGGAAGGGAGGAAGGGAGGAAGCAAGGAAGGAGACAAGAAAGCCCAATAGAAAATCAGTTTGAGCCATGTTTATTCCCCTATGTACCACCCCACAGGCTAGAGGGTGCCAAAAAAACCAAACCCGTTGCTGCTGAGTTGATACTGACTCATAGTGAACCTATAGGACAGAGTTGAACTGTCCCATAGGGTTTCCAAGGAGCAGCTGGTGGATTGAAACTGCTGACCATTTGGTTAGCAGTCAAGCTCTTAACCACTGAGCCTTCAGGCTAGGAGGTAGTTACTAAAAATCATAGAGCTTTGCAGAGGGGTTGGTGTATACCAGACAGGGTTTCAGGGATAAAAGTGATTTTAATTCCAATAAGAATGTGTAACCATATTAAAGAGCGCAGGCCATCAAGAAATAATGAGTCTGTAAACTAACCAAGGAATACCCATTGCCATCAAGTCGAGACCCTATAGGACAGAGTAGAACTGCCTCACAGAGTTTCCAAGGAGTTCCTGGTGGATTCGAACTGCTGACTTTTTGGTTAGCAGTCATAGCACTTAACCACAACAAAACAATGATTTATTAGTGGCAAAACCACAAAAGACGACAAAATTTAACAAGTTTCTTTCTTCCTTGAAGATGGCTGGCAAATAGGGAATTAAAAAAATAAAAATATAAACAAACCCACTGCTTTCGAGTCGGTTCCAACTCATAGTGACCCTATAGGATAGAGTAGAACTGACCCATAGGGTTTTCAAAAAGGGAGTAGGCATTCCTTTAATTAGTTAAATTAATTCATTAATGCCTACCTTTTTGCAGTGTGGTAAAAATCCAAGAGATAACATAAGCAAAAAGGTTAATTTAAGCAGTATGTAGGTCTCACTGAATAGGCTCTAAAATTAGTAGAGCTTACAGATTTCTCCAGGCCTATGATTCTGGGGTTATATAAAGATATTTATACACATTTGAACAATTCGAGCCTTTTCCATAGCAGAAGAACCCACAAGTTGAACACGCCTTTCTTTTTCTAAATATTATTCTAGATTGTTAGAACATGTATAATATGACTTACATTCATAAAAGTAAAATTGTAGCTGTGAAGTATTCCTGTTTCCCTTGGGGCAAACACTGTGATCCAAGAATCTGAGGGCCACAGCATCATCCAAAGGTAAAGATAAGACAATGTACCATAAGGGGAGACTGGCTTCTTGAATGTAAACCCCAACTCTGCCATTCACGAGCTATATTACACTGCTTTCTCTCTACCTCTGTTTCAGTTCTCTCATCTTTAAAACTGGGATAATAACATCGTTGTTGTTGTTAGGTGCCATAGAGTAGGCTCTGACTCATAGTGACCACATGTACAATAGAACAAAACACTGCCCAGTCCTAAGCCATCCTAACAATCCTTGTTATGCTTAAGCCCATTGTTGTAGCCACTGGGTCAATCCATCTAACTGAGGGTCTTCCTCTTTTTTGCTGACCCTCTACTTTCCCAAGCATGATGTCCTTCTCCAGGGACTAATCCCACCTGACAACATGTCCGAGGTATGTGAGACGTAGTCTCACCATCCTTGATTCTAAGGAACATTCTTGTTGTACTTCTTCCATGACAGATTTGTTCGTTCTTTTGGCAGTCCATGGTATATTCAATATTCTTCTCCAACACCACAATTCAAAGGCATCAATTCTTCTTTGGTCTTTATTCATCGTCCAGTTTTCAAATGCATAGGAGAAGATTGAAAACACCTCCTGGGTCAGACGCATCTTAGTCTTCAAGGTGACATCTTTGCTTTGCAACACTTTAAAAGAGGTCTTTTGTATCAGATTTGCACAATGCAATGTGTCTTTTGATTTCTTGATTCCTGCTTCCATGAGTGTTGATTGTGGATCCAAGTGAAATGAAAATGAAACCCTTGATAACTTCAATCTTTTCTCCAATTATCATGATGTTGCTTATTGGTCCAGTTGTTAGGATTTTTGTTTTTTTTGTCTTGAGATATAATCCATTCTGAAGGCTGTGGTCTTTGATCTTCACCAGTAAGTGCTTCAAGTCCTCCTCACTTTCAGCAGGCAAGGTTGTGTCATCTGCATAATACAGGTTGTTAATAACTCTTCCTCCAATCCTGATGCCATATTCTTCTTTATATAGAGCAGGTTCTCTGGTTATTTGCTAAGCATACAGATTGAATAGGTACGATGAAAGGATACAATCCTGATGCACACTTTTCCTGACTTTAAACCACACGGTATCCCCTTGTCCTGTCTGAACGACTGCCTCTTGATCTATGTACAGGTTCCTGTTCTGGAATTCCCATTCTTCTCAACGTTATCCATAATTTGTTATAATCCACACAGTTGAATGCTTCTGCATAGTTAATAAAACACAGGTAAACATCTTTCTGGTATTCTCTGCTTTCAGCCAGGATCCATCTGACATCAGCAATGATATCCCTGGTTCTGAGTCCTCTTCTGAATTCAGGTTGAATTTCCGGCAGTTTCCTGTCGATACTGCTGCAGCCACTTTTGAATGATCTTCTGCAAAATTGTACTTGCACGTGATATTAATAAATGATAAAAAAAAATGAATGATATTGTTCGATAATTCTGGAATTCTGTTGGATCACCTTCCAAGTATCTCTTCCAGTTGGTTGACCAGGTAGCTATTTTCCAAATTTCTTGGCATAGATGAATGAATACTTCCAGTATTGCATCCGTTTGTTGAAACATCTCAACTGGTATTCCATCAGTTCCTGGAGCCTTGTTTTTTGCCAGTGTCTTCAGCTCAGCTTCTAATAACACTAACTACCTTTTAAAATATGGAGGAGAATTATATGAGATGTAAAGCACTTAGTGCCTAATGTGTATAGTCAGTGTCCAATCAATGTTTGGCATTACTATTACCACTACTACTATTAATTGTAATTGACCCATGGGCCTCCCACACTATAAGATTTTCTTGTGAGAATGTTTTGTTTCCTCTCTTTACCAAGAGATGTAAATGAAAGATCAATAACCTCTACCCAATCTCTGAATATTAAGTAGCTCAAAATGGTTAATTCTCAACAGCCTTCTAATAACTCTCATGACAGAACGATTGAGAAGTTCTGAGATCTCAGACAAAAATGTGCCTCCAGACCGTACAGTCCATTACCTGCTCCCTATGAGACCAGTGGGTACCACAGCTTCCAGGACAACACTCAGTGGAAGCAGAGTGCATTTATTCGATGCCTATGTTTTCTCTTGTAGCTGCAAACCACTTCGATTCCAATTGGCAGTTGAACACCCCAGGCTATTTGCATCTTGGAAAGCAATTATGGTTGAGTTTCCGCTGAACATTTTTGAGGCACCTACAGTACTAATGCATCTATCAAGTAACAGCTCTTTTAAAGAACTTGTTCACCACTTCTAGAATTGTATCGAAGAAGTGAGCTGTGTAATGCATTTCATTATTTGCAAAGCCATCTTTTCTCTGGTTTGAGGAAAGAACTAAGTCTCCTTTGGCTCTGGAAGGCACAGATTGTCTCAAGGAGACACAGTGATCTCAATGGAGCGCAGCAATCCTTTGTGACATAAATGGAATTGAGGCATCTGGGGCACGTAGTGATACCCCCAAATGCATTTCCACAAGTACTTCCCTGGCTCTGCTAGGAATGGCCCAGGACCTCAGCAAATAGAGTTTCTCTGAACAAATCTAAGACACCCTCATGTCCCAGAGACAAATATGTAAATTATGCATCAGTAATCCCCCAGGATTACCATAAGTAATTTTAATAAGAATGCATTTGTGGAACCTTGACAGCATCCAGTGACATGGCTGTGTCTACATAGGACCGGTGAATTGAGCTGATACTGCCACTTACAGTTTACTTTTAAATTTAAGGCAGAATTTTCAATTAACTCTATTCATTGCCCACAGAAAATTCCAATTCACTTTTTAATTTTCTGTCTCTAGTCAGTTCATTAACTAGTGTTTCCATTAAATCCTTTAGTAAAATGTGTACATCAACTGTAGCCTAAAAAATATGCAAAGTGGATTTTGAGTCATTTTACTGAACTCCCACTTCCCTGCTTTCATGGCCAGATATTTGCATGTAAACGTTGCTGAGAGATCCCAGAGTTAGATGAAAAATCAAATCTCATTTGATTAATTTGTTAGTTTTTGTTACACAAAGAATGCATGGAGGTGTATTCATGTTGCCTACTAATATTTTTAAAAAGTAATTCAGGTATTTTATTTCTGTTTTTGGTTTTTTCTGTGTGCAGTTTCCTATTTCTGCTACATTTATCTTGCTGGAAATTACACAATAACTTTTTTATTGGAGTAAAATACACATAAAGAAAATTACACACATCGCAAGTGTACAGTGCAAACTGAACCCACATATATAACAAGAATGCAAACCAAGAAATAAAATACTGGCAACACCACACCCTGCCTCTCCTCCCCCAGCCTCCTTCTCAGTCACTCTTAGTCTCAAGGGTAACCAGCGTTTGAAAAACTCGTAGTAAGCCAATAACAGAAATTGATTGAGGTTTACTGAATATACGATTTGCAAATTGAGGCGATATTTCAACTAGGGAGTCAAAAATGTTCCAAAGATGAAAAGAACTTTCAAAAACTCATATACCCCAAGGCAGGGCCAAGATGGCTAACTAGGTAGAAGCTACTGTGGATGCCTCTTGCAAAAAAGACTTGGAAAAACAAGTGAATCGATCACATACATGACAGTCTACAAACCCTGACCATCAAACACAGAACTAAGGAGTTGACCTGAGTGACAGGGGAGTGAAAAGCTGCACCCTGAAGCAGCAACCACTTCTGGAACTGGCGTCCGGCACCAAAGCCTTGAGCTCTTGCGGTTCCCTGGTGCCAGAGTGGTGGGGCTGATTGAGGCTTACTAAAACGGGGTAAGCACAGGACACAGCCCTATTCCCTAACCCCCTGGAGTAACCTCGGTAGAGACTCAGCACCAACAGGCTGCACACTGACGTGGCTGACAAGAGAACGAGCAACCACCGGGAAGCAGCGACTGCTTTCAGAGCCTGGAGCCAGCATCCCAGTCAGAAAACCTTGGCACCAGGCTTTGGACTAAGTGCATAGGAGCTGAGCACGACTTCCTGAGATGACGCAAGCACAGGATGCAGCCTTAGACCCCTGAAGTAACGTCAGCAGAAACCCAGCCGGCTCACGCAGGCTACACAGCAATGCGGCTGACAGAAGGAGAAATCATGGGGAAGCAGAGACTGGTTTTGGAGCTCGGAGTTCAGCGTCCCACCCAGAAAACCTTGGCGCTGGGCTTTGGACTAGGAGCGGAGGAGCTGATCATGGCTTCCTGAGACGGCGCAAGCATGGGGACACAGGCCTGACCCTCTGGGGCAATCTTGACCCAGCCAGCACACACAGCCTACATGCCCCTCTGGAACCTCAGATAAAACAGTCATCACCAAGCAAGATAATGTCTATATTGACTGCACAGGCTCGGGCTACCCCCTCCTATCTATCTGATCCCTTCCCTCCCTGCCCCAGGTGGCTTCATTAACATTGGAATTTCCTGGCCCAGGGAATGAAGTGCTCTGCAGGGTTTTTTTTTTTTTTTTTTTTTTCTTCTTTCCTAACCCATTCTCCTGGCCTGAGAGAAGCAGCTATTAACAACCCAGGGGGAAAAATCCTTCCTTGACTTCCCTAAACTGGAATAAAAATACAGAACTAGCTCCAGCCAAGCGTATGAGATCCACAGTCTTTGGCTTTCTTCCCTACAGGGAACAAGGTGACTACTATAATGCAAAGGCAATTCTTTTACAGATCTGACTGTAATTGTTTCAGCAGAGCAGTGGAAAGACAAGTTTTCGAGGTCTCATACCTCTCTACCTATTAAACAGAGCCCTCGCTGATCCACAGTGGGGAACTGAGGGCTGAAGCTCCACGCAAACCACCTAGCCACCTGCTAAAGGGTCTGAGGATAGTGACGCCTACCAATCTTTAGAGGTACAAGCACTGGGTGCCTAAGGTACAGCTGCAGAGCCCAGCCAACCAAGTGCTCTAGGAATACATGAACACCTACCTCACTGGCATCCTGCCCTCCTTGGAGTGTGACCCTCTGCCGCTACTAGAATCTGGTGCACACAACTATCACTGCTACTCCTCTAACTTAATAGGTGACAGTCCATGCCACACACTTGGCAACCCAAATCAGAACACTAAGCTGATTCTATTCAAGAATAGTGAATGGACTCTTAGGCTTATATATCTGGTAACAGCTCAAACCAGCTGGTAATAGGACATAAGTGATTCAAAGGCTACAACAATCAAGACAGCACAGTCTAGTAGCCCACCTGCGTATATTGAAACGAAACAAGAAGATAAGACTCAGTGAGTAAATATAAAATAAATCATTACAACATCTTATAGATGGCTCGGGGACAGCAGTCGATACCAAATCACATAAAGAAGCAGACCATTGCTTCTACAAATCCCCAAATTAAAGAATCAAAATCTTTCCCAAATGAAGATACAATTCTGCAATTGCCAGATGCAGAATACAAAAAAAACTAATATACAGAATGCTTCAAGACATCAGGGATGACCTCAGAAATGAAATAAGGCAATCTACAGAAAAAGCCAAGGAACACACTGATAAAGCAGTTGAAGAAATCAAAAGGATTATTCAAGAACATAGTGGAAAAATTAATAAGTTGCAAGAATCCATAGAGAGACAACATTCAGAAATCCAAAAGATTCACCGTAAAATTACAGAATTAGATAACTCAATAGGAAGTCAGAGGAGCAGAACCGTGGAATTGGAATGCAGAATGGGGGATTTGGAGGATAAGGCAATTTACACCAAAACCGTTGAAGAAAAATTAGATAAAAGAATTTTTAAAAAATGAAGAAACCCTAAAAATCATGTCGGACTCTATAAAGAAGAATAACTTGCCTGTGTTTGCAGTTCCAGAACAGGGAGAGATAAAAGAAAATGCAGAGAGAATAGCTGAAGATCTGTTGGCAGAAAACGTCCCTGGCATCATGAAAGACAAAAGGATATCTATCCAAGATGCTCATCGAACCCCATATAAGACTGATCCAAAAAGAAAATCACCAAGACATATTATCATCAAAAATGCCAAAACCAAAGATAAAGAGAAAATTTTAAAAGCAGCCAGGGAGAAAAGAAAGGTCTCCTACAAAGGAGAATCAATAAGAATAAGTGCAGACTACTCAACAGAAACCATGCAGTCAAGAAGGCAATGGGATGACATATATAGAGCACTGAAGGAGAAAAACTGCCAGCCAAGGATCCTATATCCAGCAAAACTCTCTCTCAATTATGAAGGTGAAATTAAAACATTTACAGATAAACACGAGCTTAGAGAATTTGCAAAAACCAAACCAAAGCTACAACAATTACTTAAAAGAAACACTTTGGTCAGAAAATCAATAATACCAGATACCAACACAAGGTCACAGAACTGAACATCCTGATATCAACTCAAATAGGGAAATCACAAAAACAAATTAAGATTAATTTAAAAAAAGAAAAAAATGCTCAAAACAGGGAATCATTGAAGTCATTATGTAAAAGATTACAATAATCAAAAAAGAGGGACTAAATACAGGAGGCCTAGGTCATCCACATGGAGAGGAAAACAAGGCAATATAGGACGATACAAGTTCGGTTTTTGCTTAGAAAAATAGGGGTAAATATTAAGGTAACCACAAAGAGGTCTAACAATTCCATACTTCCAAATAAAAACAAGGAAAACATAATGACTCAGCAAAAATAAATTCAACTACTATGAAAATGAGGAAAACACAATTTACAAAGAAAAATTCTCAGCACAAAACAGTAAGTGGAAAAATGAAATTATCAACAACACACAAAAAAGGCATCAAAATGACAGCACTAAACTTGTACGTATCTATAATTATGCTGAATGTAAATGGACTAAATGTACCAATCAAGAGACAGAGAATCTCAGACTGGATAAAAAAGCACCATCCGTCTATATGCTGCCTACAAGAGACACACCTTAAGCTTAGAGACACAAACTAAAACTCAAAGGATGGAAAAAAATATATCAAGCAAACAACAATCAAAAAAGAGCAGGAGTGGCAATTTTAATTTCTGACAAAATAGACTTTAAAGTTAAATCCACCACAAAGGATAAAGAAGGACACTACATAATGATTGAATGGACAATTTACTGGGAAGATATAACCATGTTAAATATTTATGCATCCAATGACAGAGCTGTAAGATACATAAAACAAACTTTAACAGAATTGAAAAGTGAGATAAACACCTCCACAATTATTCTAGGAGACTTCAACACACCACTTTCAGAGAAGGATAGGATTTCCAATAAGAAGCTCAATAGAGACACGGAAGATCTAATTGTTACAATCAACCAACTTGACCTCATAAATTTATAGAGAACACTCCACCCAACACCTCCAAAGTATACTTTTCCTTCTAGTGCACATGGAACATTCTCTAGAATAGATCACATATTAGGTCATAAAACAAACCATTGCAGAATCCAAAAATGAAAATACTACAAAGCATCTTCTCAGACCATAAGGCCATAAAAGAAGAAATAAATAACAGAAAAATTAGGGAAAAGAAATCAAATACTTGGAAACTGATCAATACCCTGCTCAAAAAAGACTGGGTTATAGGAGACATTAAGGAGGGAATAAAGAAATTCATAGAATGCAAAGAGAATGAAAACACTTCCGATCAAAACTTCTGGGGCACAGCAAAAGCAGTGCTCAGAGGTCAATGTATATTGATAAATGCACACGTACATAAAGAAGAAAGAGCCAAAATCAGAGAACTGTCCTTACAACTTGAACAAATAGAAAGAGAGCAACAAAAGAAATCTAAAGGCACCAGAAGAAAACAAATAATAAAAATTAGAGCAGAATTAAAAAAATTAGACAACACAAAAAACAATTGAAAGAATTAACAAAGTCAAAAGCTGGTTCTTTGAAAAAATTAACAAAATTGATAAACCATTGGCCAGACCGACTAAAGAAATACAGAAAAGGAAACAAATAACTCTAATAAGAAATGAGATGGGCCATATCACAACAGACCCAACTGAAATTAAAAGAATCATATCAGATTACTACAAAAAATTGTACTCTAACAAATTTGCAAATCTAGAAGAAATGGATGAATTCCTAGAAACACACTACCTACCTAAACTAACAGAATCAGAAGTAGAACAACTAAATAGACCCATAACAAAAAAAGAGATTGAAAAGGCAATCAAAAAACCCCCAACACAAAAAACCCTGGTCTGGACGGCTTCACTGCAGAGTTCTACCAAACTTTCATAGAAGAGTTAACACCACTACTACTAAAGGTATTTCAGAGCATCGAAAAGGATGGAATACTACCTAACTCATTCTATGAAGCCAGCATATCCCTGATAACAAAACCAGGTAAAGTCACCACAAAAAAAAAGAAAATTACAGAACTATATACCTCATGAACATAGATGCAAAAATCCTCAATGAAATTAAGCCAATAGAATTCAATAACATATCAAAAAATAAGCCACCATAACCAAGTGGGATTTATACCAGGTATGCAAGCTTGGTTCAATATTAGAAAAATAATTAATGTAATCCACCATATAAATAAAACAAAAGACAAAAACCACATAATCTTATCAACTGATGCAGAAAAGGCATTTGACAAAGTGCAACACCCGCCCATGATAAAAACTATCAGCAAAATAGGAATAGAAGGAAAATTCCTCAACATAATAAAGGGCATCTATACAAAGACAACAGCCAACATCATTCTAAATGGAGAGAGCCTGAAAGCATTTCCCTTGAGAATGGGAACCACACAAGGATGCCCTTTACCACCGCTCTTATTCAACATTGTGTTGGAGGTCCTAGCCAGGGCAATTAGAATTATAGCCATTATAGCAATTTATAGCAATTATAAAGAAATAAAGGGCATCCTAATTGGCAAGGAACAAGTAAAATTATCTCTATTTGCAGATGACATGATCTTATACACAGAAAACCCTAAGGAATCCTCCAGAAAACTACTGAAACTAATAGAAGAGTTTGGCAGAGTCTCAGGTTACAAAATAGACATACAAATATCAGTTGGATTCCTCTACATTAACAAAAAGAACATCAAAGAGGAAATCACCAAAGCAATACCATTCAGAGTAGCCACCAAGAAGATAAAATACTTAGGAATAAATCTTACCAGAGATGTAAAAGACCTATACAAAGAAAACTACAAAATTAAAAGAGGCCTACATAAGTGGAAAAATACACCATGCTCATGGATAGGAAGACTTAACATAGTAAAAATATCTGTTCTACCAAAAGCCATCTATATATACAATGCACTTCTGATCCAAATTCCAACGACATTTTTTAATGTGATGGAGAAACAAATCACCAACTTAGTATGGAAGGGAAAGAAGCCCCGGAGAAATAAAGCATTACTGAAAAAGAAGAAGAAAGTGGGAGGCCTCACTCTACCTGATTTTAGAACATATTATACAGCCACAGTAGTCAAAACAGCCTGGTAGTGGTACAACAACAGGCACATAGACCAGTAGAACAGAATAGAGAACCCAGATATAAATCCATGCACATATGAGCAGCTGATATTTGACAAAGGCCCAGTGTCAGTTAATTGGGGAAAAGATAGCCTTTTTAACAAATGGTGCTGGCATAACTGGATATCCTTTTGCAAAAAAATGAAACAGGACCCATACCTCACACCATGCACAAAAACTAACTCCAAATGGATCAAAGACGTAAACATAAAGACTAAAACAATAAAGATCATGGAAGAAAAAATAGGGACAACCTTAGAAGCCCTAATACAAGGCATAAACAGAATACAAAATATTACCAAAAATGACTAGGAGAAACCAGATAACTGGGAGCCCCTAAAAATCAAACACCTATGCTCATCTGAAGACTTTACCAAAAGAGTAAAAAGACCACCTACAGACTGAGAAAGAATTTTCAGCTATGACATCTCGGACCAGAGCCTGATCTCTAAAATCTGTATGATTCTGTTAAAACTCAACCACAAGAAGACAAACAACCCAATTAAAAATTAGGCAAAGGATATGAACACGCACTTCACTAAAGAAGATATTCAAGCGGCTAACAGATACAGGAGAAAATGCTCTCGATCATTAGCTAGAGAAATGCAAATTAAAACTACAATGAGATTCCATCTCACTCCAACAAGGCTGGCATTAACCCAAAAAACACAAAATAATAAACGTTGGAGAGGCTGTGGAGAGACTGGAACACCTATACACTGCTGGTGGGATGTCCAATGGTACAACCACTTCGGAAATCAATTTGGCACTTCCTTAAAAAGCTAGAAATAGAAGTACCATCCAAAACTAGAAATCCCATACCTCAGAAGATCCTAGAGAAATAAGAGCCTTTACATGAACAAATATATGCACGCCCATGTTTATTGCAACACTATTTACAATAGCAAAAACCTGGAAGCAACCAAGGTGTCCCTCGACAGACGAATGGATAAATAAATTATGGTTTATTCACACAACGGAATACTATGCATCGATAAAGAACAGTGATGAATCTGTGAAACATTTCATAACATGGAGGAACCTGGAAGGCATTATGCTGAGTGAAATTAAAAAAAAAAAGTTAGTCAGATGCAAAAGGGCAAATATTGTATAAGACTACTAGTATAAGATTTTGAGAAATAGTTTAAACTGAGAAGAACATATTCTTTTGTAGTTACAAGAGGGGGGAGGGAGGGTGCGAGAGGGTTATTTACTGATTAGATAGTAGATAAGAACTACTTTAGGTGAAGTGAAGAACAACACTCAATACAGGGGAGGTCAGCTCAACCGGACTGGACCAAAAGCAAAGAAGTTTCCTGAATAAACTGAATGCTTTGAAGGTCAGCGGAGCAAGGGCAGGAGTTTAGGGACTGTGGCTTCAGGAGACATCTAAGTCAATGGGCAAAATAAATTCTATTAAGAAAATATTCTGCATCCCACTTTGAAGTGTGGCATTTGGGGTCTTAATTGCTAACAAGCGGCCATCAAACATGCATCAATGAGTCTCAACCCACCTGGATCAAAGGAAAATGAAAACCAAGGTCACAAGGTACTTATGACACCAAGAGACAGAAAGGGCTACATGAACTAGAGACTACATCATCCTGAGACCATAAGAACTAGATGGTGCCTGGCCACAACTGATAACTGCCCTGACAGGGAGCACAACAGAGAACCCCTAAGGGAGCAGAACAGTGGGATGCAGACCCCAAATTCTCATAAAAAGACCAGACTTAATGGTCTGACTAAGACTAGAAGAATTCCGGCAGTCATGGTCCCCAAAACTTCTGTTGGCCCAGGACAGAAACCATTCCCGAAGCCAACTCATCAGACATGGATTGGACTGGACAATAGGTTGGAGGGAGATGCTGATGAGGAGAGAGTTACTTGCATCAGGTGGACACTTGAGACTGTGTTGACATCTCCTGTCTGGAGGGGAGATGGGAGGGTAGAGGGGGTTAGAAACTGGCAAAACCATCATGAAAGGAGAGACTGGAAGGAGGGAGCAGGCTGACTCATTAGGGGGAGAGTAAGTGGGAATATGTAGTAAGGTGTGTATAAGTTTATGTATGAGAGACTGACTTGATTTGTAAACTTTCAGTTAAAGCGCAATAAAAATTACTTAAAAAAAAATTCTTATACCCCATGTTATCAACATTGTCATGAAAAGGGCCAGGACAGTGTTTGTATAATGTTAAAATAAATATATTAAGCCAATAATAAAAATTAATTGAAGTTATTGAATATATGATTTGAGAATAGGGATAACTAGGGAGTCGAAAATGTACTGAAGATGAGAAGAACTTTCAAAATTTTTATAACACATCTTAGCAGCATTGCCATGGAAACGGAGGCCAGAGCAGTGTTTACATGACAACAATTTACCCTAAAACACAGCCTCCAGTCTGACCTTGGTTTTTCTGGTCCTCAAAACTGACTGCACATTGATAATTCCTCAAGAGTTCAATGCTTAAAGCAAACCAGTTTTTACTAGTTTAGCTATACCAAGGAGCCCCACTCCTTGGAAACCCTATGGGACAGTTCTGCTCTAGCCCATTGATTTCCAAATTCTAATTGCTTGAGAGTTCTCTCTTGAAGGCCTAATAAAATCTCAAAGGCAACCTGCCTAATATCAAAATTATAATTTCTCAAAATAGATGTTGTTTGGGAAGTATTAAATATCTGTTTATAGGTGGTGGAAAACTTGGCAACGGATATTGGTGATGTTTGCACAGCATTATTAATGTAATTGATGTTACAGAATTGGACACGTAAAAAAATTCATCATTCCTCAACAAAACTGTTATTATTCTTTGCTTCCATGTTTTGTAAACAGTGACACTATAACCTCATTTGCAAAGCTCAAAAACATCCATCATTTTTGAGTTCTCTCTCTCTCTCAATCTTTCTCTCGTTTCCTGTATGCAGCCAGCATACACTGACTATACAATCCAAAGCTGGTCCTGTTGTCCTGAAGTAGAGGAGTAGGAACCTGCCTGTTTGTGCCCACCACGAATGTGCTTGTCACACTTTTGCGTTCTCTGTTCCACCCTTATCCCTCACCAAATTCTCAATAATTTTCTGCGTTGCTCTGTAAGACTTCTTGGGCCATCAGTCATTCTGGCACATAATGAAATCTCTCCGTGTCTTTGAGATCACAAAATTCCTAAAGGTGGACACTGGAGAGTCTCATTAAATTTGTGGCATTTTTTAACCCTGAAATTTCCCTTCTCTGTGTCAATGGGATGTTCTAACTAAATCTCATTTTTCCCTCCTTTTTGGCTATATTAGTCTCCACAAGATTGTCTCATTTCTAGTAGAATGAGATCTCCACCAGGAGTTATGATGTTTACTTAATTAGCTTGCCCACAGCAGCAGCCCTTTCCCCAGGGGAATATGAAAAAAAATCCTGAACTAGTCAAATGTGTCTTTCATCTCCCTCCCCGTCCACCCCGCCCAGTTTCAGAAGTCTTCCAATATCTTATAATTTGTAGAGGCTGTAGGAAAACGTAGTTTCCAGGCTGCAACTTCCTAAAGAAGTCTCTGTGGCTTACTGAGCTTACAAATTCTTCAAATGCCCTGTATATGTAAAATGGCTGGTCTCATGGAGCAAATTCCCTAGAGACGGTCCTTGAGGTTTCAGAACATAACGGCATTCCCCTCTTTCATTTAGAAAGCTTTCCAGGGCCATCGCTCTCATGCAGCATCTGCTTCGCCCCATTTCAATCCATGATCAAAATCTAGCAGATACAGTAAAAGGGCACTCTTTCCAAGATTGTAGAATAATGATTAAATCTGAGTTGAAACTTGAGACCTAAGTATTAAAGTCAAAATCGTGGTTAGAAATTCCCATAACATTGTTGTTGTTAGGGATCCTATGTACAACAGAACAAAACACTGCTTGGTCCTGTGCCAACCTCACGATCATTGCTATGTTTGAGCCCATCTTTGCAGCCACTGTGTCAATCAATCTCATTGAGGATCTTCCCCCTTTTCACTGTTATGAACCCTAAGTTAAATACAACTGGACTCAGTCAAGAAGTGCCTCAGCATGGATGGTGCTATAGTCATAAAAACCAAAACAACAACAACAAAAAATCATTGCTGTCAAGTAGGTTCAAACTCACAGCAACCCTATACAGCATAGAACTTCTCCACAGGGTTCCGAGGAGCCACTGGTGGATTCAAATTGCTGATCTCTTGTTGAGCAGCCATATCTCTTTTGTTATAAAACACCATAAATCAAAATCCATCCTACCCAACAACGAAAGACATGGGAACTGGTCTTTCTTTACTACGCCTTTTCTTCAAATGGAAGTAAAGAGGAAATTATGTAATGCAACACAAATTAGAAAATTCTAACGTCCAGTCCTTTCTCCAAAGGTTTAAACCACTTAACAGTTGCTCTGATGTCGGTGTCCCCCGTAACCCCTCTCTTTCTCTCATCACCTTATCACCAGTTATTTCGTGCTCTCCTTCTAGCTCTTCTTCTTTCTCCCCAAGCCCTCCATATCCCCTCTTTCAGTCATCCTCCTCCACACTGTGCTGCTCACACTGACCACCTTCAAAGATCACCACGTGTAATATTTGACTGCTCCCAACTTACCAAACCTCCCAAGGAGTATATTATCTCACTTCCTACTAGGACTGTTTTTCTCATCCCCATAGTAAATATATTTCTCTGCTCCCTACAAACCATCCCCTGCCTCGTGTTTTGCTTGCCCCATTTTCTCAACCATACCCAGACCCACCTTCATCCTCAGCCAACAAACTGTAAGCTGTAAACTCCTTGAAAACAGGAATTGACTGATATCTTTATCACCTCCACATTATCAAGTAGATTGTTTTACCTATAATAGAGGCTCCACAAAAAGTTTTTCATAAAAAGTAAATTTTTAATAGAAATTATTATGTGTTTTAATTTATGCAAAAAGTAGGAAACATTTGGAATTCAGTGTATTAAATAAGTACGATTGTCCTCCATGCATATGTGAAAATATTTACAGCCAGAGAAGCTATGTATTTGATTTGTTTTCTTTCTATTTTTTTATTCAATTTTATTCCACCTTAAATGGGTATTATGATATGCTTACTGTGACTACTTACAGGGCTGGTAGGAGGTAGAGTTAATTAACATTTGCCGAAAGCTTTAAAATTCTTAGCTTAAGATAGTTTAGGGTTCCAAAATCCCTTTCTTTCAGTATATAATAGTAGTGTAGTTTGTCTATTTACACTGAAAAACGAAGGGCCATAAAGAATGGAAGCACATAAAAGATAGTATGAATGCGACAAACCTTGGGAGCATTTAGTCTTCTGATTTCAGAGATACTCATTCTTAAACAAATTTTGGAAGCATATTTAGAGCAGTGATGACTTTTGAATTATGGAAAAATTTCCTTGAATTACCACTCAGATGTTGGCACAAACCCCAACTATTTTCTATCATGAAGATTTTTGAAATCATCCTAAATAAAGGAGCTGCTTCTGACCAGGTTCATTTAGTGGTTTATGAAAACCAATGCAGTACTTTTCATAAAATAATAATAATAACCTCCAATGAGGTGAATCACAGTATAAAATCTATAAATTACCTGGTAGAGTTTAAATATATATGCACATATCTTAACCTATATCTGGAATGTGTATATGGGATCCATACATGTATACTTATAAATGCCTTTATTAAATCAGGCATTGAGATATACATAACATAATAGAGCATTTGTGATAGAGATATTTACATAAATATAAATAGAAGAAACGGAGAGTTTTCCCCAATGAAAATACATTTTAACAAGGTTTCTCATTTTGTCAATAAATATCTAGAGATAGAGGTATTATTGCAAATATATATTATATAGTTGATATATAGGTACATAGTGGATACACAGATATATGTGCAAACTCATGATATTTACTTCCACAGTAGCTTCTTGATCACATATAAAATTTTGGAAAAAAATTTAGATGAATCCTCAAAATAATTCAATTTATACAAGAGAAAGAAATAATTAACTGAGTAATAACAAAAACTGTTTACGTTCACATGGTATACCAATGATCCCATGAATCAGAACCAATCCTTTTAGTTGTGTGTTTTTAGGAAACACTGATTTTAAAAAACATTTTTCTAAGAATGGCCTATAAATTTAACATTAGGTTATTGGTAGAAACCTGTTAACTGAATATGTGAAACCAATTTTAAAGGCTTAATTGAGTCTTATAAATGGCACTAACAAAGCGTGTTCTATTATCCTGGCCTCCTGCTGTCCCAGGCCCTACCCTTGACATAGACCCTATTTGGGTTCTCCTCTCCTTCAACTTTCCAGCCTAGTCCATCTTAAGACTGGTTATTACCATGGCTAGAGATGAAATGTTGAAATGTAAGGACATGAAACATCTGTCTCCCTTCATTCCTGTTCAGCTGCTGGTTACAGCCACACCTGTGCAACCAAGCTGATATCTTCTCTTTCCTGATTTCTGTTAACAAAGGAATAAAACAAGGATACCCAGTCCCTTTTACCTCTTGACAACCTTTATCTTAATGACACAATAAAAAACCATTTTGAACCAGATTTTGTTTTCCTCTCAATAAATTTACCAAACTTCTATTTCTTAAAGATGCAATCGATATTGTGTTTCTAGACTTTACCCATTTGAGTTATCACAAAGCTTTACACAAAGCTTTATCACAAAGCTTCCAGCTTTCAATGACTGCTACTGCAAAGAGGATCTTCTAATCTAACCATTCTCAAAGTTTGTTACAAAGAAGTCTGGTTCCATGGAATGGTGATAAGTGCCAGATGTAAAAATCTTTCTCTACTGCAGCAATTCTCAGAGCTTTTAACGTGTTAATGTGCAGTTCAGTTCTTCAAGAAGGGGATAATCTATGTAGCATTTCCTAGTCTCATTGTCAGAAGGAAACTCTCATATCCATATTATCCATATTAGCATCTCATAGGAATAGTGATTCATGAAAACTCCTTATGGAAACATTGCTTTCAGCAATTATTCTAAAACCAAATATACTGATCTGTCTGCCTCCCTGCTGTTATATTTCTCTTTTACACTCAGCTGGAACATTTAAGCCTCAAAGGCAGGCTTAGCGCTACCCTGGATACTGAAAGGGCTGAGATGATACTGAAGGACTGAGATAATTCAACATCAACTCATTTTGCTGCTATTCTTGACCTTTCTGAGTGCTCCAGTTTCTGTCATTGAGCCTCTGCCAAGCTACTAAACTCAAATCTGCAGTGCTCTCCAGCACATAGCTCCAGAGAACAGCTTTCTACACAACTTGACCTTTGAGTTGCTCTTTCAATTTCTTCTCAACTCTACATCTTGGCCAAGAAATCGGGGTCTTCTCTGAATCCTAACTCTGAGGCTGGAGCCCTACCTGCTGCCAACCACAAATTTAGAGCTCCACATATTACATATTCTTCTCTTCTGAAGGGTTCACCTCTTGGTGCTTATACTTGGTACTGACTTTTACCTGTATAGTTGTTGTTGTTAGGTGCTGTCGAGTCAGCTCAAACTCACAGTGACTCCATGTATAACAGAACGAAATGCTGCCCGGTCCTATACCATCCTCACAATCATTGTTATGTTTGAGTTCATTGTTGCAGCTACTGTGTCAATCCACCCTCTTAAAGGTTTTCCCCTTTTTCACTGACAGTCTGTTTTATCAAGTGGGGGTCTTTCTCCATGGTTGGGTCCCTCCTGACAACATGTCCAAGGTTTCATCATTCTTGTACAGTTATATATTCCATATAAACTTTGCCATGCTCTTTGATATCAGGATTCCCTTATATGTCTAGATTCTTTCAGCTCCAAGCAGTGGGGTCTGTCTTTAACTTGTACCCTCACTCTGTGGAGCCTGCCTAGGTCCCTGATCTCAGCTATTCTTGGTCACATCTATCCTATAACTGTTTAAACCCCAAGGCATTGTTCTAGCATAGAAGTAGTAGGTTGAAAAAGAAATTTAGCAAACAGAAAAAAGACCATAACTTCTTGTTCTACTTATTTCAGTCAATAGAATATTTTTATTTAAAAATTACACTGGAAAAAAACCAGGGTAAAAAAAACTAAGGTAATAGAGGAAGAGCCAAGATGGCAGAATAGATAGATGCTTCCGGTGAGCCCTTTCTACAATAAAGACCCAAAAAACAAGTGAAATAAATATATTTGTGACAAGCTGGGAGCCCTGAGCATCAAAGGCAAGCTTAGACAATGAACTGAGGGGCAAAGGGAAGAAGAGACTGTTCAGAAGTGGAGAGGAGTTACCAGACCTGAATAACGGGGAGCCCTCAGGCACCGTTCCTGGGGTGGCACCGGGCTGGTACTAGCATTCGGCCACAGTTTCCTCAAGGAGAAGCAACAAGCCACACAGCCTACTCATACCTTCAGAACCTGAGGAGAGCGGTGCTCTCGGCAAAAGCTAAGTACTTGCATACTTGCGCTCCCCCACCCCCAAGCCGGCTTCAGCGGCTGAATCCCTGGGCCTGAGATAGACCCTGGTGAGCACTTAGAGCCATCCTCCTGGCCTTGGGAAAGGAAAAAAAAAATACAATTGGGAGGAAAAGATAATTTGCTAGCTCCATTAACCGGGGGAGCTCAGGACAGAAGTGGTTCCTGTCCAGGCATAAACTATCCATGGGCCTTGAGCACATTTCCCTTCTGCATGGACCTGTGTGGGCCTATTTTGGGAGGATAGGCCCTTGTTGGCAAACTCCAACAATTTCAGCTGTGGGGTGGAGAGGTGGATGGTTGACATATGACATTGCTTTGCCTACTAAACAAGGTCTTCACCTACCCAATCAGGGACCTAAGGACTGGTAGCCCCGCTCAGGTCACCCAGCCACCTATGACAGGGGTCCAAAGATAACTGGTACCTCCCAGTCCTTACAATAAAAACTTTGGGTGTCCATGGTCCCTCTGCACAACCCACCCACCAGCACGCTCTAGGGAACAGAGACACGTTTTCCTCAGAGACACTAGGGAGTCAGTTCTCAGCCCCCTGCCTTGTTCAGAGTGTGACCCCTGCTGCAATCAGATACTGGTATGTACATACGCCAATCACGCCTGCCCCCTAAGACTGTAGGACAGAGCCTGGACCACACACTTGATGATCAGCTACCTGGAAACCTGAGCTGAATTCATGCAAGAAAACTGAATAGACTCCTAGACTCATACACCTGATAATAGCTCTAGCCAGCTGGGGATAGGACACCAGAGCTCCCAAGGTGAAAATAATCAAGCTAGCTCACTTAAGCAACCCACAGGGGTATACCAAAACAAAACAAAGCAAGTAGCTACGACACAGTAAGCAAGCATAAGCTAATACAATAACTTATAGATGGCTCAGAGAAAACAGTCAATATAAAGTCACATAAAGAAACAGACCATGATCACATCAACAGGCTCTCAAAACAAAGAATCCAGGGATCTTCTAGATGAAAGTGCATTCCTGGAATTACCAGATGCAGAATGCAAAAGTTTAATATACAGAACGCTTCAAGACATCAGGAAGGAAATGAGGCAACACGCAGAACAAGCCAAGGAACACACAGATAAAGCAACTGAAGAACTCAGAAAGATTATTCAGGAACATAATGAAAAGTTTAATAAGCTGGAAAACTAAATAGACAGAGAGCAATCAGAATTTCAGAAGATTAAAAATAAAATTACAGAATTAGACAACTCAATAGAAAGTCAGAGGAGCAGAATTGAGCAAAAAGAAGCTAGAATTTCTGAACTTGAAGATAAATCACTTGGCACTAATATAGTGAAGAAAAATAAGATAAAAGAATTTTAAAAAATGAAGAAACCTTAAGAATCATGAGGGACTCTATCAAGAGAAATAGCCTACGAGTGATTGGAGTACCAGAACAGGGAGGGATAACAGAAAATACAGAGAAAAGTGTTGAAGATTTGTTGGAAGAAAACTTCCCTGATATTGTGAAAGATGAGAAGATATCTATCCAAGATGCTCATCGAACTCCACATGAGGTAGATAGTAAGAGAAAGTCACCAAGACATATTATAATCGAACTTGCCAAAACTAAAGATAAAAAGAGAATTATAAGAGCAGCGAGAGATAAACAAAAAGTCACCTACAAAGGAGAGCCTATAAGAATACGCTCAGATGACTCGGCAGAAACCATGCAGGCAATAAGGCAATGGGATGACATACTTAAAAAATTGAAGGAAAAAAATTGCTTGCCAAGAATCATATATCCATCAAAACTGTCTCTTAATTACGAAGGTGAAATTAAGATATTTCCAGATAAACACAAATTGAGGGAATTCGTAAAAACCAAACCAAAACTACAACAAATACAAAAGGGAATTCTTTGGTTAGAAAATGAATAATATCAGCTATCAAACCAGGATTAAAACACTGGGCAGAGCAACCAGAAGTCAACCCAGACAGGGAAATCCAAAAAAACAAAGCAAGATTATTAAAAAAAAAAAAACCCAAAACAGGGTAACAGCAATGTTGTTACGTAAAAGAAGATGACATAAAAATAATAAAGAGGGACTAAGAAATGTAATCATACACCTTCCTAATGGAGAGGAAGATACGGTAATACAAAGAAATAAAAGTTAGTTTTAAATTTAGAAAAATAGGGGTAAATAATAAGGTAACCATGAAGGAGACAAACTATCCTACTCATCAAAATAAAATACAAGGGGAAAATACAGACTCAGCAGAAACAAAATCAACAACAACAAATATGAGGAAAGGACCATATATAAAGAAAATCTACTCAGCACATAAAATCAAGTGGGAAAAAGAAACTGTCAACAACACACACAAAAAAAGACATCAAAATGATAGCACTAAATTCATACCTATCCATAATTACCCTGAATGGAAATGGACTAAATGCACCAATAAAGAGCCAGAGAGTGACTGACAGAATGGATTAAAAAACAAGATCCCTCGATATGCTGCCTACAAGATACAGACCTTAGAATTAGAGACACAAACAAACTAAAATTCAAAGGATGGAAAAAAAAATATATCATGCAAACAACAATCAAAAAACAGCAGGAGTGGCAATATTAATTTCTAACAAAAAAGACTTTAAAATCAAATCCATCAGAAAGGATAAGGAAGGACTATCTGATGATTAAAGGGACAATACACCAAGAAGATATAACCATATTAAATATTTATGCACCCAATGACAGGGCTTCAAGGTACATAAAACAAATTCTATCAGCATTGAAAAGTGAGATAGACAGCCCCACAATATTAGTAGGAGACTTCAACAAACCACTTTTGGTGAAGGACAGGGCATCCAGAAGGAATCTCAATAAAGACACGGAAGATCTAAATGCCACAATCAACCAACATGACCTCATACACATATACAGAACACTCCACCCAACAGCAGCCAACTGTACTTTCTTTTCTAGTGCACATGGAACATTCTCTAGAATAGACCACATATTAGGTCATAAAGCAAGCCTTAGCAGAATCCAAAACATTGAAATATTACAAAGCATCTTCTCTGACCATAAGGCCATAAAAGTGGAAATCAATAAAACGGGAAAAGAAATCAAACACATGGAAACTGAACAATACTCTGCTCAAAAAAAAAAACTGGATTATAGAAGACATTAAGGATGGAATAAAGAAATTCATAGAATCCAATGAGAATGAAAACACTTCGATCAGAACCTTTGGGACACAGCAAAAGCAGTGCTCAGAGGCCAATTTATATCAATAAATGCACACATCCAAAAAGAAGAAAGGGCCAAAATCAAAGAATTAACCCTACAACTTGAACAAATAGAAAGAGAGCAACAAAAGAAACTCACAGTCACCAGAAGAAAATAAATAATAAAAATAAGAGCTGAACTAAATGAAATAGAAAACAGGAAAACAATTAAAAAAATTAACAAGACCAAAAGCTGGTTTTTTGAAAAAAACAAACAAAATTGATAAACCACTGCCAAACTGACAAAAAAAAAACAAGAGAGGAAGCAAATAACCCAAATAAGAAATGAGATGGGCGATATTACAACAGACACAACTGAAATTAAAAGAATCATATCAGATTACTATGAAAAACTATACTCAAATTTGAAAACCTAGAAGAAGTAGATTGAATTCCTAGAAACACACTACCTACCTAAACTAACACAAACAGAGGTAGAACAACTAAATAGGCCCATAACAAGAGATTGAAAAGGTAATCAAAAAACCCAACAAAAAAAAAGCCCTGGTCCGGGTGGCTTCATTGCAGAGTTCTACCAAACTTTCAAAGAAGAGTTAACACTACTACTAAAGCTATTTCAGAGCGTAGAAAAGGACGGAATACTGCCAAACTCATTCTATGAAGCCACCATATCCCTGATACCAAAACCAGGTAAAGACACCACAAGAAAAGAAAATTATAGACCTATATCCCTCATAAATGTAGTTGCAAAAATCCTCATCAAAATTCTAGCCAATAGAATTCACCAACATATCAAAAAATAATTCACCATGACCAAGTGGGATTCATACCAGGTATGCAGGGATGGTTCAACACTAGAAAATCAATCAATGTACTCCACCACATAAATAAAACAAAAGTCAAGAATCACATTATTTTATCAATTGATGCAGAAAAGGCATTTGACAAAGTTCAACACTCATTCGTGATAAAAACTCTCAGGAAATAGGAATAGAAGGAAAATTCCTCAACATAATAAAGAGCATTTATACAAAGCCAACAGCCAACATCACCCTAAATGGAGAGAGCCTGAAAACATTCCCACTGAGATCAGGAACCAGACAAGGATGCCCTTTATCACCACTCTTACTCAACATTGTGCTGGAAGTCCTAGCCAGAGCAATTAGGCTAGATAAAGAAATAAAGGGCATCCACATTGGCAAGGAAGAAGTAAAAGTATCTCTATTTGCAGATGACATGATCTTATACACAGAAAACCCTAAGGAATCCTACAGTAAACTACTGAAACTAATAGAAGAGTTCGGCAGAGTATCGGGATACAAGATAAACATATAAAAATCAGTTGGATTCCTCTACACCAACAAAAAGAACATAGAAGAGGAAATCACCAAATCACTACCATTTACAGTAGCCCCCAAGAAGACAAAATACTTAGGAATAAATCTTACCAGAGATGTCAAAGACTTATACAAAGAAAACTACAGTACGCTTCTGCAAGAAACCAAAAGAGAATTACGTAAGTGGAAGAACATAACTTGCTCGCGGATAGGAAGACTTAACATTGTGAAAAGGTCTATTCTACCAAAAGCGGTCTATACATTTAATGCAATTCTGATCCAAATCCCAAGGACATTCTTTAATGTGATGGAGAAACAAATCACCATGTTCATATGGAAGGGAAAGAGGCCCTGAATAAATAAGGCATTACTGAAAAAGAAGAACAAAGTGGGAGGTCTAACTTTATCTGATTTTAGAACCTATTATACCGCCACAGTAGTCAAAACAGCCTGGTACTGGTACAACAACAGATACATAGACGAATGGAACAGAATTGAGAATCCAGACATAAATCCATCCACATATGAGCAGTTGATATTTAACGAAGGCCCCAAAACTGTTAAACGAAAAGACAGTCTTTTTAACAAATGGTGCTGGCATAACTGGATATCCATCTGCAAAAAAATGAAACAAGACCCATATCTCACTCCATGTAAAAAAACTAACTCAAAATGGTTCAAAGACCTGAATATAAAATCTAAAACAGTAAAGATCATGGAAGAAAAAATAGGGACAACGTTAGGAGCCCTAATACATGGCATAAAGAGTATACAAAACATTATAAAGAATGCAGAAGAAAAACCGGATAACTGGGAGCTCCTAAAAATCAAACACCTATGCTCATCCAACGACTTCACCAAAAGAGTAGAAAGACTACCTACAGACTGGGAAAAAGTTTTTAGCTATGACATTTCTGATCAGCACGTGATCTCTCAAATCTACTTGATACTGCAAAAACTCAACTTCAGAAGGACAAATAACCCAATTAAAAAATGGGCAAAAGATATGAATAGACACTTCACTAAAGAAGACATTCAGGTAGCTAACAGATATATGAGGAAATGTTCACGATCATTAGCCATTAGAGAAATGCAGATCAAAACTATAATGAGATTTCATCTCACTCCAACAAGGTTGGCATTAATCCAAAAAACACAAAATAATAAATGTTGGAGAGGCTGTGGAGAGATTGGAACACTTCTACACTGCTGGTGGGAACATCAAATGGTACAACCACTTTGGAAATCAACTTGGCGCTTCCTTAAAAGGCTAGAAATAGAACTACCATAAGATCCAGCAATCCCACTCCTTGGAATATGTCCTAGAGAAATAAAAGCCTTTACATGAACAGATACATGCACTCCTATGTTTATTGTAGCACTGTTTACAATAGCAAAAAGATGGAAGCAACCGAGGTGCCCATCAACAGATGAATGGAGAAATGAATTATGGTATATATACACAATGGAATACTACGCACCGATAGAGAATAGTGACGAATCTGTGAAACATTTCATAACATGGAGGAACCTGGAAGGCATTATGGTTAGTGAAATTAATCAGTTGCAAAAGGACAAATATTGTATAAGACCACTATTATAAGAACTTGAGAAATAGTTTAAACTGTGAAGAAAACATTCTTTTGTGGTTACGAGAGGGAGGAGGGAGGCAAAGTAGGAGAGGGGCATTCACTAATTAGATAGTAGATAAGAACCACTTTAGGTGAAGGGAAAGACAGCACACAATATGGGGGAGGTCAGCACAATTGGACTAAACCAAAAGCAAAGAAATTTCCTGAATGAACTGAATGCTTTGAAGGTCAGCGTATCAGGGGCAGGGGTCTGGGGACCATGGTTTCAGGGGACATCTAAATCAATTGGCATAATAAAATCTATTAAGAAACATTCTGCATCCCACATTGAAGAGTGGCGTCTGGGGTCTTAAACACTAGCAAGCAACTGGTCTCAACCCACCTGGATCAAAGGAGATTGAAGAACACCAAGGACGCAAGGTGATTACGAGACCAAGAGACAGAAAGAGCCACGTGAATCAGAGACTACATCATGCTGAGACCAGAGGAACTAGATGGTGCCCGGCTACAACCGATGACTGCCCTAACAGGGAACACAACAGAGAACCCCTGAGGGAGCAGGAGAGCAGTGGGATGCAGACCCCAAACTCTCATAAGACTAGACTTAATGGTCTGACTGAGACTAGAAGGACCCCGTGCTCATGGCCCCCAGACTTTCTGTTGGCCCAGGACAGGAACCATTCCCGAAGCCAACTCTTCAGACATGGATTGGACTGGACAGTGGGTTGGAGTGCGATGCTGGTGAGAAGTGAGCTTCTTGAATCAGGTGGACACTTGAGACTATGTTGGCATCTCCTGCCTGGAGGGGAGATAAGAGGGTGGAGGGAGTTAGAAGCTGGTGAAATGGGCACGAAAAGAGAGAGTGGAGGGAGAGAGTGGGCTGTCTCATTAGGGGGAGTGTAATTGGGAGTGTGTAGCAAGGTGTATATGGGTTTTTGTGTGAGAGACTGACTTGATTTGTAAACTTTCACTTAAAGCACAATAAAAATTTATTAAAAAAAAAACTAAGGTAATAGAAATGACGGTAACATTAAATATTATCCTACTGGTTGTTTTAATTCAACAAATTTTGCTCAAAACCTTTTTCTATATTATAGGAGATGTCCAAATTCTTTCTGGAGTATAAGAGTATTCTCAAAATTAAACAAATTGTCAGTTTGGAAATGTAGTATAAAAACTTCTCAAAAGAGCTTCCACATTTTTCCCTCAAAGTGTGGGAATTTTCAAAGTGTGGGAATTTTGAAACAGTTATCTTATTTCCTTCCACATAAGATCCCCAGACATTGATTCTACACAAAAATAATAATATGTTTAAAAAAAAAAAAACCATCTGAGAAAATTGCTGAGAAATTGTGAGCTTTGAATTAAAAATGTCTTTTAAATATTCAGAAATAATTAGCAGTATTTTTGAAACTTTCCTTAAACTAAGACCAATTTCTAGGATAAGACAATGCAACTAACACTATGTCAAAACAAAATGTTTTCTCCCTGGTTATTAATCAATCGAAAATGATTAGAAGGGATCATTTTACCTAGGATAGCTTATCTTTCCCAAACCAAATGTAGCCTTCCAAAATCCAAAAATCAGTGGCCTTTGAGTCGATCCTGACTCATAGCAATCCATGTGTGCAGAGTAGAACTGCTCCATAGGGTTTTCAAAACTGTGACCTTTCAGAAGAAGATCATCAGGCATGTCTTCCAAGGCACCTCTGGGTGGGTTATAACCTCAACCTTTCAACTAGTAGTAGAGGGCTTAACCATTTGCATCACTCAGGGACTCCCTACTTATGACTACTTCCTTATATTTCTCAATTTCCTCGGTCTTGGTTCTTACCATAGTATCTCAGAAGTCAGACCATTCACGTCTTGGCATAGTAGAATGACAATTATTAACATTGCCAAATTGGCAAACACTATTCTCTATTTTGTAAAACACATGTAGAGTTGGTTTGCTTATTAGTAGCTCCAGGATAAAATTAACTTTTTATCAAGTTACATGCTACTATAATAACCTGCTGCCTTCATCATTTAGTGTTGCTATAACAGAAATACCACAAATGGATGGCTTTGACAAAGAAGTTTATTCTCTCACAGTCCAGTAGGCTAGAAGTCCAAATTCAGGGTGCCAGCTCCAGGGGAAGGCTTTCTCTCTCTGTCAGCTCTGGAGGAAGGTCCTTGTCATCAGTCTTCCCTTGGTCTGGGAGCATCTCAGTGCAGGAACCTTGGGTCCAAAGGACATGCTCTGCTCCCGACACTGCTTTCTTGGTGGTATGAGGTCCCTAACTCTCTGCTTACTTTCCTTTCTTTTTATCTCTTCAGAGATAAAATGTGGTGCAGGTCACACCCCCGGGAAATTCCCTTTACATTGGATCAGGGATAAGACCTGGTAAGGGTGTTACAATCTGAACCTAATCTCTTTAACATAAAATTGCAATCACAAAATGGAGGACAACATAGAATACTGGGAATCATGGCCTAACCAAGTGAACACACACATTTTTGGGGGGACATAATTCAATCCACGACACCCGCATTATCTGAGCATTAAGGAATCTGGGTTGCTAGTGGCAGGCCAGGAGAGAAAGGAGAAAGATCCAACACTGTGTAGGGTCAGGCTGGGTCTATGAGGGATGGCTCACATCCAAATCACAAGATCTGAGAGAAGATGACAAACAGAAGTTCAATTTGAGCGAGAGAAAAATAAAATCATGTTTATTTTGAAATTTTATAAGATGCTATTATTAGTGAAATACTATTATTAGTGAGATCCTCTTCTCTTTAATAATTTTTTTCCAAAAATTATCTTATGAAGGAACAGCACTGATTTCACAAAGGAAATAACAACCGATCTGGTCATTGACTAACGAGTAGGGGCTCTATTTTTCTAGAGCAAAATGCGAGGAAGAACATTCAGGAAGAACATTTATGTTCACAGCCACAGAGATGAGGGCATGAGGTTGTTCGGAACTGGAGGAAATCTGTTTAACTGCAGCACAAGTATTACTGAAGTGAACAGCAGGAAATATTTTATACAGTGCACCTAATTATGTTTGACCTAAGATGCCTCAGATCTACTTTTCCTGATTGCCTTCTTTAATACAGTTGGGAAGATGTTGTTTTTTAAACCTGTCACATTGCCAATTGTAACTCTTACTTCAAATAAATGCAGACAAAAACTCAATTCATGCCCATTGTGTCCCTTATTAAGAGAGTTCATAGGAGACAGATATCAAAATATGTTTTAATAACAATGATCACAAAAATCAATTATGGAAGTAAATAAAATCACAATGTACTTTTTCCATGCATACTATTTATTGAGAAACATGAAGCACTCTAGATGTACAAGTAGTTTTTATTCCATGAGAGATTCTGGTCTGAAATGTTAATACACATTCTTAAATTGTTTGTGTTTTTCCCTTCTTATTTCTTCCAACACAAATGAAAGTAATATCTTACCGTGCCTATTTATTTAAAAATGCAAAGCTCCCAGATTGAGGAAACAGTTGAAGCAGATTTCTGAGACTAAGAACATCTTTTTAGAAGTTGCCTCAATGATGTAAAAGAAATCCAGAAAGAATACCTGTCAGGATTGGTTGAAGGGAATAAAAAGCCTTGTATAATGCTGGAACTTTAAAATAAGTCCAGTCCCAAAATTTACTTTAATTGATCATTTTCAGTGAGTGCTCTCTCCCCCACCTAACCAGCACCGTTGAACCAACATAGCATACGTGCACATGCATTTACCCAAACAAACATATATGCCACTTCTAGGCCTGGCTGCTACTCTCCCTCCCCACAGACCTTCACACACTCTCTCTTCCATCCTTTGGCAGCCAGATGCAGAAAATCCAGTGAAGACTCAAAAATCTACAGCCTACCAAAGAATCTACACAGAAGGAGCCTAGGTCCTTGAATGACTGCATGGAATAGAATCTCCAACCCATTCCTGATACCTACAGTATTATGACTCAAGTAAGAAATAAATCTTTATTGGATGATGTTGCTATTATTTACCTTAACAGAAAGTGTCTCTCCATTTTAAATTTTGCTAGTTAAGATTAAATTATCCCAGGGAGGTTGAGCCAGTTTACACACTCACCAAGAATACATTGGAGGGCATGTTTAGCCACCATCCCTAAAATGACATTGATAGATTAGATAAGCTCTTTATCTTTCCCAGTTTGGTAGGTAAAATTGTATTGTATTTGTCTTATTTATCTAGTGATTTTATAACAGAAATACCACAGGTAGGTGGCTTTAACAAAATTTCTCAATTTGGGAAGCTAGAAATCGGAATTCAGGGTGCCAGCCCTAGGGGAAGGTTTCTCTCTCTGTTGTGTTTGGAGAAAGGTCCAGGTTTCTTTTGAGCTTCTACTCCTGGATGATCTTCATGTGGCTTGACACCTACCTTCCCCCATCTCTGCTTACTTGCTTGCTTGTTTAATCTCTTTTATATCTCAAAAGAGATTAACTAAAAATACACCCTACACTAATCTTGCCTCCCAAATGAGATTATAACCACAGGCATAGAGGTTAGGACTTACAATACATATTTTTGAGGGATGTAATTCAATCTCTAACAGTATTGTAGCATTGATTTGTATTTTTTATATTGTAATGAGGATGACTATCTTTTCATGGTCTTAAAAACTATAAAGATTTCATTATATTTTATGTTCTGTGTTCATTTTATACATTGTCAGTAGTTTTTCTTATTGATTTTTAAATGCTCATGATGTAGTAAAACACTTAACACTATGTTGTATGTGTGGCAAATATTTTTGCTAGTTTGTCCTTTAATTTTGTTTATCATGTTTTTTACCATAGAAAATATTATAATTTTTGTTAATGTACTTATCAATTTTTTTCTTCTATGGTTTATGTATTTTGTGCCATGTACAGAAAAATTCTCTCTGTTCAGAGTTATTTATTTTAATATCCTATTTTTCTTTTTAGATCTTTTGTTCCAGATATCTAATGGTGAAGAACAAATCACCCCCAAACTTTGTGGCTTAAAACAACGACCATCATTTTATCATTGTTTCTAATGGTTCTGAAGACTGCCTGGCCTCAGCCGGTGGTTCTCACTTAGGACTTCTCATAGAGTTGAAGTCATACAGTGTCTGGAACTGGAGTCACCTCAAGGGCTTCCTCACTCATGCGTCTGATAGCTGATTCTAGCTCTTGGCTAAGACCTCTGCTGAGGCCCTCAGCCAGCACTCCTACACGTGGACTTATGTGGCCTGAGCTTCCTCTCAGCTTGGTGGTTGAGTTTCAAAAGCAAGTGTCTCAAATGAGAGAAAGTAGAAGAGTTCAGTTTCTTAAAGATCATAATCTACTGGTCAAGAAATCACAGAACCCATATTCAGGATGAAGAATACAGACTTCACATTTTGATATGTACTATACCAGCTGCAGTTGAGTTGACTCCAAATCATGGGCACCCCATATGTGTCAGAATAGGGTTTTCAATGACTGATTTTTCAGAAGTAGGTTGTAAGACTTTTCTTCTGAGGCCCCTCTGGGTAGGCTCACCTTTGATTAGCAGTTGAGCAGTTGAGTAGTTAACTCTTGGTGCCTCCCAATGACTCCACTGTATGTTTTCATTTATTAAGTATTTATATAATTGACCCATTGGAAATTTTTTTAGTTTCAGGAGGGAGTTCCTAATATTTTTTCCTGATGGCTTGTTAGTTTTCTGAACATCATTTATTAAATAATGCTTTCCTTACTATCTTAGTTTCCTAGGGCTGCTGTAACGAAAATACTACAAATGAGTGACTTTGAAGAAGAGAAATTTATTTTCTCACAGTTCAGGAGGCTAGAAGTCTGAATTGAGGACCTCTGCTTTAGGGAAAGGGTCTTTCCGTTGGCTCTGGGGGAAGATCCTTGTCTCTTTCAGTGTCAGTATCCCCTGCATTCTTTAGCTCTTTGGCAATCTTCAGGAGGCATCTGTCTTCCGTTTGTGCTTACTTCCATGTCTAATCTATGCTCTTTTATAACTCAGAAGTGATTAGGTTTAGGGCACACCCTACACTGATATAGCCTCATTAACATAACAAAGAAAATCCTATACTCAAACAGGATTACATCCATAGAAACAGGGGTTAGGATTCCCACAAGTACTTTGGGGGAACACAATAAAATCCATGACACTCACTGACTTACATTTGAACTACATGTAGTATCCCCATATGTGCTTGGGTCTCTCCTTGGACTTCCTCTTCCGTTCTGTTGGTGGGGTGCTGGTGGTGGTAGAGGTCATCACGCTGTTCTCTGATGAGGATAACTCTCGCTGCTTAAAGCCTTTTATGTATGTTAACTCATCTAGCCCCTTACCAACATCTATGAGATTAATATTATTTTAATATCCAGATAAAAAAGTAGGGAAAAGACAGAAACAGTAGGTAATTTCCACAAAATCCCACAGCCAGTAAGTGGCAGAGACAGGATATAAATCTAGGCAACCTACCTCAAGCCCACACTTCCAAGCACTGGGCTGCTCTAATCCACCAATGCACATGCCAGTCTTTCATTCTACATTGTCCTAACTAATATTGCATTAATCTCTGCCTAAAGAATTATCCTGTTACATGTTTATTTTTTCCATATACACAATGCAATTAGCCTGACTGGTTTTGCTAGGTGTCTTCAAGTTGGCCCTGACTCATCGTGACCCCATGCGCAAAGGAACTGCCCAGTCCTGTGCCAACCATGTGATCAGTTGTGGATCAGTGCATTGTGAGCCATAAGGTTTTTATTGGCTGATTTTCAGAAGTAGATTGCCAGGCCTTTCTTCCTGGCCTTTCTTAGTCTGGAATCTCTACCGAAACCTGTTCAGCATCATAGCAACACTCAAGCCTCCACTGACAGGTGGTAGATCTGCATGAGGCCCATAGGCTTGGATTCCAACCTGCACCTCCTGACAGAAGGTGAGAATTCTACCATTGAGCCACTATTAGCCCCATAAGTTTGATTAGTTCCCCTCCAAAATCATTTTGATATTTTGGACAAAAATAGAAATTATTTTGGGGAGTGTTCACTTCTTCGTAGTATTGAGTATATTCGTATATTTATCCATTTCTAAATCTCTTTTAAAAACAGAACTTTTTTCTCAGTGTGTCAAATTTCATTTGATATACTATTCCCTTATGTCAGACAATTAGGATATAAAAAGTATCCTCATTTTTCTCAAGGAGAATAAATGTACAATAGTCTTAAGGGAAAAGCAATTCAAAGAGCATCATCAGGAATGTGGTAGACAAAGCTGTGAAGGAGGCAAAGTATACACCCAAGTCTACACACTTTCTTCAATCTCTCTTCATTTCTAGTGTGCCTTATCTGAGCATCCCACCATTGGGTCCTGGCCACCGTGGGCCTGCACACAGTATCACATTCTCTTTTTCCTGCCCCATACTATTTCCATTCCACTAATACTCCTCCGAATCTCATCCTCTTTTCCTTTACAAAGCACACAAGTTAAGAGCTTGTAATTTCTCAAGCCCATCCATGTTCACATGTGTACGGGAGAAGTCTAGAGTGGGAAATGACTTCCAAAAGAACATACCACTTCACACCAGGATACGTATGTTTAAATGGACCATTTCTCACAGAAATGCCTTTACTTTTGTGGTCTTGCCAAGATATGTGAGGAGGCAGGAAGAAAGTATTTGCAGGTGGGCAGGGCCTTGTGGCACCTTCATACTCTTCTACAGCAGCTGCACCTGTAGCAGGCCCAGTCAAAGCTTCTCCATGCTTGTGTATTTTCACATCAAAATATAGGCAAGAAACACGCTTATCCTCAAAAAAGTCATGCCATTAATAACTTTAAACTTCTATTCATACATTTTCCATACAAAAAACTGATAGATTTCAAAGTAAAATGCATATTAGGTTACCTCAGACAGAGAAAGTGGAGTCACAATGCTGTGTGATTTAAAAAACAAACAAACAAAAGCAGACTTCCTAAAAAAAGCAGACTTCCTAGGAAGTCATTATCTATATATGCCACCCTGTGCATACACATACATGCTACTTCCAAGCCACCATCCAACTAAACGCAGGTTTTCGATTTTTGCTTTGTTGTTGTTGTTTCTGAAAACCTTTTCTCCTAAGTAATCCTTCAAGATCAGCCTTATACATTGTTACTTGGGGCTGCATGCTTTCTGTCAGAAGTTTTCTGCCAGGTCAAACTCTCATAGTAAGAAAATAGCACTTTATAAGTGAAGACCTCAATGTCTTGACTCCCAGTCATTGCTTCTGTCTGCTGCTTCAGGCAGCCTCCAACTTGACTGTGATTTGTCTGGTTCAAACATAACATGCACAGCTTCCACTGACAACAACATGGAGTGTCCTTACCAAAAACAGTCCTTTGTTTCTCAAAATGAAAATATACCACTGTTTCATTAAAACAAAATTTGGTGGTCCCTTTTTATATCAAACTCTTTAGTCCTATAATTCTTTATTTATATCAAGGCGTATCCAGGAACTAAAGGGTCAAAATTCTAATTTTTAATAAAACAGTGTGTATCAGCAATCTTGATTCAATAAGAAAAGTATCTGGGGATGGAGGGTATACAACACACAAGTGTGCACATCACTTCGATCATTATGGAGCCCCTGGATGGTGCAAAAGTTTAGCGTGCTTGGCTCCTAACCAAAAGGTTGGAGGTTTGAGTTTATCCAGACGCATCTCTGGAGAAAAGCCTGGTGATCTACTTCCAAAAAATTAATCACTGAACACCTTATGGAGCACATTTCTGCTCTGACACACATAGGGTCGTCATGAATCAGAGAGAACTTGAGGGCAACTCTTGGTGGTGATAAGGTAATGGAGACAGAAAAAGATTATTCCTAGTTTGACAGAAGGGATAAGAAAGAGGGGCTTGTCAAAAGTCATACAACCATGCCTCCATTACTATTCCCTTTTCAACTGCTGGCCCCACAAAGAAAGAGACTGAAAATGGACTTGAATCCATCATCATGCCAATTATCAATGTTTAAGAGAAACTACATGCATCCAACAAAAATTTAATCTCTCTTACACTGAATTATGACAGGTTTTACCTAAAATGCTCACAGGCACAAAAGAAACATTTCTGGATAAAGAGGAATAATTCAATAATAATGCAGTCCCCTGTAAAAGTTGCAGTTTGACAGATTGTTATTAAAGTTAACATACTTGAGTTTTTTAAAGATAGTCTGATTTTTGCGCATTAGATGAGTACTTAATAATGCTCATGATGAGTCGTGATATCCTGACTCGTGATACCCTGTAAATGGTTGACAGCATGTATTAAGTCCTGAGGTAAAATCTATATCTGTATAACCATCCCACTCAATAAGAAAATTGTCTTTGCTTTTAATATATTATAATTTATACATCAGAATTTTTTTTTAACAATGTACTCTTAATTTTGTCACTGTATATGCTTCTTACACAGACTTTTCCACCTCCATAGAAATAATTCCCATCATCCCAGATGCTCAGCCCAAAAACTTTGGACAGGTATCCTTGACTTCTCTTTCTGCCATATCTATTTTATCAGCAATTCTAGAAGACACCTGTCTTGGAAATACACTCAGACTCTGCACCCCACCACCACTACCTTTGCCACCAACTTCCGCCAAGTCACCATTTGATAATGGGAAAGGGAAGGAGGTTAGACTGTTTTAATTACCTGCCAAACCAATTTCCTTACTTCTACTATTGCCCTTGCATTCATTGTTTGCAGAGTAGCAAGAGCCCCTGTGTTAAAATACACTCAGATCAGATCACTCCTTGGCTTGAAAACTTTTCATGGTTTCTTTATCACTTGGAGAAAATTCCGGAGTCTTTACATCAGACTATAAGAACCTTGTCTCTGACAACTGTCACCCTTAGTCACTCCTCTAGAACCTTAGACAAGCCAACCCTCCTCTCATCACTCAGCAGAGCATTTGCACTCACTGTTCCCTTGAACTGTTATGCTCTCCCCAAAGATATCTGCTTGGATTGCTCCCTCCTTACTTTAGGTAACTGTCCTTTCTGACCAACTTATGTTAAACTTTATATACCTACTCTCATTCTTCTATCAACTTAACCTGATTTATATGTCATCATATACTTTTCAACTCCTAATGTAGTACATATTTACTTATTTGCTTTCTTTGGTCAGTCTCATTCCTCCAGGCTTCAGTAGAGCTTCTAGACTGAGACAGAACAGGAAGAAGAACCTGGTAGCCTACTTCTGAAAAAATTGGCCAGTGAAAACCTTATGAATAGCAGCAAAACATTGTCTGATATAGTGCCAAAAGATGGGCCCCTCAAGTTAGAAGGCACTCAAAATTCAACTGGACAAGAGCTGCCTCCTCAAAGTAGAGTTGACCTTAATGATATGAATGAAGTAAAGCTTTTGGGATCTTCATTTGCTGATACAGTACAACTCAAGATGAGAAGCAGCTGCAAACATCCATTAATAATCAGGATAGGAAATGTACGAAATATGATCCTAGGAAAATTGGAAGTCATCAAAAATGAAATCGAATGCATAAAGATCAATATCCAAGGCATTAGTGTGCTGAAATGGACTGGTATTGGTCATTTAGAACGAGATAGTCATATGGTATACTATGCCTGAAAAGACAAATTGCAGAGGAGAGGTGTTGCATTTATTGACAAAAAAATATTTCAAGATCTATCCTGAAGTACAGTGTTGTCAGTGACAGAATAATATCCATATGCCTACAAGGAAGACCAGTTAATATAACTATTATTCAAATTTACACACCAACCACTAACACCAAAGATGAAGAAACTGAAGATTTTTACCAACTTATGCAGTTTGAAATTGATCAAACATGCAAATCAGGATACATTGATAATTACTGGTGATTAGAATGTGAAAATTGGAAAAAAAGAAGGATCAGTAGTCGGAAAATATGGCCTTGGTCATAGAAACAAAGCCAGAGATCTCATGATAGAATTTTGCAAGACCAATGACTTCATTGCAAACACCTTTTTTCAACAACATAAACAGCAACTATATACATGGATCTCACCAGTGGAAAACACAGAAATCAAATCAACTATATCTATGGAAAGAGACAATGGAAAAGCTCAACATCATCAGTCAGAACAAGGCCAGGGGTTGACTGCGGAACAGTCCATCAATTGCTCATATGCAAATTCAAGTTGAGGGTGAAGGTTAATTAAAACAAGTCCACAAGAGCTAAAATATAACCTTGAATATATTTCACCTGAATTTGAGGACCATCTCAAGAATCAATTTGACACATTGAACACTAATGACTAAAGATCAGACGAGTTGTGGAATGATATCAAGGACATCATACATGAAGAAAGCAAGAGGTCATTAAAAACACAGGAAAGACAGAAAAGATCAAAATGGATGTCAGAAGAGACTCTGAAACTTGCTTTTAAACATACAGTAGCTAAAGTGAAAGGAAGAAATGATGAAGTAAAAGAACTTAACAGAAGATTTCAAAGGGCAAACCTAGAAGACAAAGTATTGTTTTAGCTAGTGCTACTATAAAAAAAAAATACCACAAGTGGATGGCTTTAACAAAGAGAAATGTATTTCCTCACAATAAAGTCAGCTAAAAGTCCAAATTCAGGGCTTCTGCTTCATGGAAAGGCTTTCTCTCTCTGTCGACTCTACAGAGGACCTTCTTGCTCATCAACCTTCCCCTGGACTAGGAGCTTCTCCACACTGGAACCCCAGGTCCAAAGGATGCACTCTGCTTCCAGTACCCGTTTCTTGGTGATACGAGATTCTCCCATCTCTCTACTCATTTCCTCTTTTATATCCCAAAAGAAACCGGCTGAAGACACAATCCAATCCTGTAGATTGAGTCCTGCAGCTACAAGCCAAAAGGTCAGCAGTTCGAATTCACCAGGCAGTCCTTGGAAACCATATGGGACAGTTCTACTCTGCCCTATTGGGTCGCTGTGAGTAGGAATCAACTTGGTGGCAATGGGTTGGGTTTGGTTTGGTCATCAACTCAACTGCCACCATCCCCCTTCATTAACATCACAGAGGCAGGATTTACAACACATAGGAAAAATCACATCAGATAATAATCACACAGTACCAGGAATCATGGCCCAGGCAAACTGATACACACATTTTGGACAGACAAAATTCAATCCATGACAAGTATTATGGTGAAAAGTGCAAAGAGCTGGCGTAAGAAAACCAAAAGAATACACTTGACATTTCTCAAGCTGAAAGAACGGAAGAAAAAATTCAAGCCTCAAATTGCAATATTGAAGGATTCTACAAGGAAAATATGAAATGACACAGGAAGCATGAAAATAAGGTGGAAGGAATACACAGTGTCACTGTACAAAAAAGAATTCATTGTCATTCAACCATTTCAAAAGGTAGCATATGATTAAGAGTCAATGGTATTAAAGGAAGAAGTCCAAAATGCACTGCAGGCATTGGCAAAAAACAAGGCTCTAGGAATTGACGAACACCAATTGAAATGTTTCAATAAACGGATGCAGTGCTGGAGGTACTCACTCATCTGTGCCAAGAAATTTGGAAGACAGCTACTTGGCCAACTGACAAGAAGAGATCCATATTTGTGCCCATTTCAAAGAAAGGTGATACAACAGAATGCAGAAATTATCAAACAATATCATTAATATCACAGGCAAGTAAAATTTTGAAGAAGATAAGTTAAAGGCAGTTGCAGTAGTACACGGACAGGAAACTACCAGAAATTCAAGCCAGATTCAGAAGAGGACATGGAACCAGGGATATCATTGCTGATGTCAGATGGATCATGGCTGAAAGCAGAGAATACCAGAAAGATGTTTACCAGTGTTTTATTGACTGTGAAAAGGCATTCGACTGTGAGAGTCATAATAAATTGTGGATAACATTTCAAAGAATGGGAATTCCAGAACACTTAATTGTGCTCATGCGGAACCTGTACATAGACTAAGAGGCAGTTGTTCCAACAGAACAAGGGGATACTGCATGGTTTAAAATCAGGAAAGGTGTGCATCAAGGTTGTATTCTTTCACCATACTTATTCAATCTGTATGCTGAGCAAATAATCTGAGAAGCTGGACTGTATGAAGAAGATTGGAGGAAGATTCATTAACAACCTGCACTATGCAGATGACACAACCTTGCTTGCTGAGAGCAAAGAGAACTTGAAGCACTTACTGATGATCAAAGACTACAGCCTTATGTATGGATTATACCTCAACATAAAGAAAACAAAAAATCCTCACAAATGGACCAATCAGCAACATCATGATTAAGAAAATATTGAAGTTGTCAAAGATTTTCTTTTACTTGGATCCAAAATCAACACCCATGGAAGCAGCAGTCCAGAAATTCAATGCATATTTCATTGACAAATCTCCTGCAAAAGACCAATTTAAAGTGTTGAAAAACAAAGATACTACTTTGAGGACTAAGGTGCGCCTAACCCAAGCCATGATATTTTCAATTGCCTCATGTGCATGTGAAAGCTGGACAATGAATAAAGAAGGTCAAAGAAGAATTGATGCCTTTGAATTATGGTGTTGGTGAAAACTATTGAATACACCATGAACTGCCAAAAGAATGAACAAGTCTGTCTTGGAAGAAGTACAGCCAGAGTTCTCTTTTGAAGAAAGGATGGCAAGACTAAGTCTTTGTACTTTAGATGTATTATCAGGAGGGACCAGTCCCTGAAGAAAAACATTATGCTTGGTAAGGTCAGTAAAAAACAAGACCCTTGACCACATGGATCAACACAGTGGCTGCAACAATGGGAACTGATTGTGTGGTACCTAACAACAACAACAAATGTTTGTCTGATGACTGAATGTACGAGCTTTTCTCTATCTGTCCTATGTATTTATTTGTATGTCAACCTACACCTATGCCTTTCATTTCTTATATATAACATGTATGCTAATATGTATCATTTCATCTCACAGTAATGACCTACTTTTTACAGAGTTTCATATGAATTGAAGGAGCCCTGGTGGCGCAGTGCTTAAGCTAAGCACCCAGCTGCTAACTGAGAGGTCAGTGGTTCAAACTCACCAGCTGTTCCCATGGAAGAACGATGTGACTATCTGCTTCTGTAAAGAATTACAACCTTGGAACTCCACGGGGAAGTTCTACTCTGTACTATAGGGTTGCTATGAGTTGAAAGTGACTCAACAGCAACAGGCTTTTGGCTTTATATGAACCGAACCTCTTGTATACGTTGCAGAATTAGGCAATGTTAAAAGGCAATGTTAGTAAATATTAATTCATTTTCAATCACAGATTCCAAGGTTTGGTGCTGATGTACAACCTCGGGAATGTTTATCCACCAAAGGATACATTCCACAGCAGCCAGTGCAGTGTCTCTCCAAATATGTGTCCCAGACTTCCTGTTGTCCACAATTTTCTTTTGTTGGTGGAAATTTAAAATTAATATTGTCTTGGTCATCTAGTGCTGCTCTAACAGAAATACCAAAGAGAAATTTATTTTCTCACAGCCTACTAGGCTAGAAGTCCAAATTCAGAGCTTCAGCTCCAGGGAAAGGCTTTCTTTCTCTGTTGGCACTGGAGGAACGTCCTTGTCATCAGTCTTCCCCTGGACTAGAAGCTTCTCCATACAGGAGCCCCGGGTCCAAAGGACGTGCTCTGCTCCCGGCACTGCTTTCTTGGTGGTATGAGGTCCCCTTGTCTCTCTGCTTGCTTCTCCCTTTTATATCTCAAAAGAGATTGGCTCAAAACACAATTCAGTCTTGCAGAAGTAGTCCTGCCTCACTAACGCAACTGCCACCCATCCCCTCTTATTAACACCGTAGAGGCAGGATTTATAAAAAAAAAAAAAAAAAAAATTTTAACATATAGGAAAATCAGACAATTCTGGGAATCATGGCCCAGCTAAACTCATACACACACTTTGGGGGGGACATAATTCAATCCATGACAAATATTAATATTAACATTGGTCTAAATCAGGGATCGGTTTTTTTTTTAATGTATATATAAAGAGCCAGATAATAAATATTTTGGGCTTTGTGAGCCATATGATCTCTTTCACAAGGCTCAACACTGCCATTTTAGGGGGAAAGTGGCCATAGACAATGTGTACGTGACTGGGCTGGATTTGTCCCATGGGTTGTAGTTTGCCAACTCCTGATTGAATTCACTTATCAAAATATTGGTAGAACTGTTGGGTTATACTTTATAGTTAATAAATTTAGTAGTGGAAAATTATATTAGCCTTAAAAGTTAATTTGGAAAAATTGTAGTGTGATTTATGATAAAAGAAATCCTTCAGTTTAGCAGTCTGATAATAGTATGTTCTTATCAAAATGTAATTATTACAATGATATTTTTATAATAGAAATTAAAAATTGAGGGATTAAAATATACAGATTTATAAATTAAATAGCTATGGCACATAAATAATATTCTGTGTAAAATATTCAAATTTATCAGATTTCATTGTAAAGCCTAGCTGCTATGTGGACAAAGGTGTAATTACATAACTAAAGAGGAAGGCCTAGGGTTTTCAAAACCCACTTAACCAGACAGTAGAAAAAGATTCTCTCTCTCATTTTCAATAACTGCTGTATAACTAATGGCCTGGAAGATTTCACATGAACAACGTTAGTTACCTTAAGGAGTAATTTGTAAAAAACATGGCTCTAAAATAATATCCCTGAGTATCACCTCCTACCAAGAGTCAAAAAAAAAAAAAGATCCATGTTAGTCATTCTAGACAGGTGTGATGGGTTAACATTTTTTTAAAAATTAATGACTGTGGGTTGCAAAATGGATATTAGGTATTAGACTTCAGCGAAGCATTTGATACAGTACCTCCCAAAACCTTAATTTAAAAATTCGTTCAAATTGACTTTGATAGGATGACCCCTGCAAGGATTGCAAATTGTCGAGAGGACCACAAACAACCGAGCAAGATTGATAGACAACAGCCTGTCACGTAATGAGGAAGGTATCTAGTGTAGTGCCCAGGGATTAGTGTTCAGCCAGTGCTCAACATTGTATTAATGATCCCGAAAAAAGAGTCAACAGCTTAGTCATTACACTTGCATATGAGACTTTAGGAAGAATAGTGCAAGCAAAGGGATAGAGAAAAAATATGGAGAGATTGCATTAAGGTAGTTTTGGAGACACAACTGTGAAACAGTACAAGTTAATCTTTTCTGAGCTATGTTATTCAATGAGATGAGCATAAAAATAGGGAAAAGAAATTTAAATGGTGTTCATTAAAATATAATTCCCATCTTGAGATAGAAATAATAGTGCTGTGAATAGTAGAACATCTGAGAAAGAGACATCTCCCAATAGCATCTGCGTCACTGACTAGGAGATGTGGGGATGTCTAAAGCACAAAACCTCATGACTCCCTCATCAGAGATAAAATAATTTGCTGCAATTATATATTAGACAAGCGAACATTTTATCATCGTATTTTTAAATTACAGCAAAAGTGCTCACGTGGTTTAACTCTTACATAACAAATATAAAAAAATATATATATACTGTAGTAAAACTCTTAGTCCTTTGTCTAGTTTCTTTGGGGTTTTCTTGTTCATTTCCCACTGCAAAGACAGTCCATAGGAATTAGCCTGTATTGTCTACTAAGCCTAATCGGTCATATGTAAATTGCTGGGTGAAAATTGCCTGTATTGCTAGATATAAAATTAGAATTATGCCTATAAATTCACTGCTCAAATTATCTGACAACTCCTCTTGCATTAATTTTGTTGCTGAATACATTAAACAACTACAAATTCACTTTCTTGATAACATGGTAATTACTTTAGATGGTATTCAGGTATTGCCACTAAACGCATAGGGATTCATTTAATATTTAAAGCCTATTTAGAAGACAAAGATTTATCTCTGGTGAGTGACCTTCCTAATGTAGGGTTATTTCACTGTACACAGAAGTCGGGCAAAGACCACAAACTACTACTACTAACACCCTATCAACAGAGAGTACAAGCTGCATCAAAAACTAGGGCAGAACTGAAACAAGGCTTAACACAGCCGAATGTTAAGCCTAATGTTAAACTATTCATGAGCACTAAAAACCCCAAACCAAATCCCTTGTCATGGAGTTGATTCCTACTTATAGTGCCCCTACAGGACAGAGTAGAAGTGCCCCTATAAGGTTGCCAAGGAGTGGCTGGTGGATTCAAACTGCCAACCTTTTGGTTAGCAGCCAAGTTCCTAACCACTGCACCACCAGGGCTCCTCATTAGCACTAGAACCTAAACACACAAAAACACATGAAAGGGAAATTGCTCCAGTTGAAGGTGTGGGGAGCCTCACTTTTTATCCTTGGAGTTTCCTCCAGAAATCTCTGTTCCAACCACTAATAGAGAGAATCTGCTTAGATTCACCACTCGAAGTCATACCCCGAAATCTTTAATCTCTTTTGCTTGCTTCATGCGTGCGTATCATAAACAAGTGCTTCTGCAACACTAATTTAGCAACAACTAGAGCATAGGCAGCCATATACGCTATTGCCTGTATCTATCGTCTCTATCATCCTTAACAAGGTGAACTACAGTAGCACATACGTGTAACGCAGTGTGTTCATAACATATTTCTATGCTCTCTCCACAAAGAATAGAAGACACCATGTTTTCATAAAATAGCAACCTTCCTTTGTTTAGCTCATTTATGAACATTTGGTTAACTTAATAACTGTGATAATTAAAGATGGCTGATGACTTTTAATATGCACAAAGCACGAAAAACAAAAGATTTGCAGATTTTTTTGTTTTGTTTTGCTTTGTTTTTACTTTGGAATAGTTTTAGATTTAGAGAAAATTTGTGAAGATATTACAAAGAGCTTCCATTTACCTTCACACAGTCTCCCTCTAACATCTTTCATAGTACGGTGTATTTAACACTATTAATGAACAAATTTGTTATATTATTATTAACTAAAATCCATATTTTATTCTGATTTCTGTTTTAGGATCCCATCCAGGATACCATATTACATTTAGTCATCATATCTCATTAGGCTCCTCATGGTTTTCAATTATGACAGATGGGCACCGAAGTTTCCTATTATAATGTTATCTGATTAAGAACATTATAATATTTCCCCTTTTAGTTCTAAACATCTAAGTTAGATAGTTCAGTTCCTAACAATTTTTAGTGGTTGCTTATTTAGAGATTACAATATACATTTTTAATTTATCTAAATCTACTTCAAATAACACTAGACTACTTCACATGCAACACAAATCTCTTTAGAACACAGTGTTCTCAGTTCTTCCATTTCATTCTTTGTGAAATCACTGTCATTCATTTCACTTACCCCTATGTTCTAAGTATGCAATTTTACTGGACGTGAATTACCTCAGTTTTTGTTTTTCTGAGTAAATGCTTATTTCTCCTTTACTTTTGTAGTATAATTCAACTAGATATAGAACTCTAGGTTGATGGTTTTTTCTTTCAACTTTTTAAAGATTTCCTCTATTTATTTCTTGCTTGCATGGTTTCTTATGACAGGTCCACTGTAATTCTTATTCTTGTCCCTCTACCAACAACGTAGTGTATCCTCCTCTCCATCTCTTTTCTCTCTCTTTTTTTTTTTTCTTTCAAGACTTTCTCTGTTCCTGGTTTTCTGCAGTTTAAATATGATATGCCTGGGTGTGAATTTTTAGTATTTATTCTGGGTTTTATTGCTTGATATTCTCTGAGCTTCTTTTATCTGTGGTTTGTTGCCTGACATTAACTATGCAAAGTTCTCTGCTATTAATTACTTCAAATATGTTTCTGCTCTATTTTATCTTTCTTCTGTTTCTGGTATTCCAGTTACCCCTGTGTTATATCTCCTGAAAGGAGCTCTGGTGGTACAATGGTTAAGCATTGTCTGCTAACTGATAGGTTGGTAGTTCAAACCCACCAGCAGCTCCATGGAAGAAAAGACATGGCTGTCTGTTCCCATAAAGATTACAGCCTAGGAAACCCTATGGGGCACTTGTACTCTGCCATATAGGGTCACTATGAGTCAGAATCAACTCAATGGCACACAACAACAACATGCTATTTGTTATTACCCCACAGTTCTCAAATTCTTTTTTCTTTCACTCTTTTTTCTGTTTGTATTTCACCTTGCAAAGTTTCTACTATCTTCAAGCTCACTGATTTTTTTCCTCAGCCATCTAGACTCTACTGATAAAAGCATTCTTCATTTATGTTACAGTGATTTTGATTTCTGGTATTTTCTTTTGATTCTTTCTTAGATTTTCTATCTCTCTGTATATATTACCAACTATTCTTGCATGTCATCTACTTTTTCATCAGAATCATTAGCATATTAATCATAGTTATTTAAATTTCCTATCTGATATTTGCAAAAACTCTCTCATATCATAATCAGGTTCCGATACTTTCCTTGTCTTTTCAGGCTGTGCTTTTTTTGTCTTTTGGCATGCACTGTAATATTTTGTTGAAAAACGGACATGTCATGCCAGGTAATAGGAATTGAGGTAACTAGGACTTTAGTATGAGGATTTATATTAATCTGACTAGGAGCAGGGATGTGATTTCTGTTTGCTGTAGCTATGGGTACCAGAGTGCCCTTGTTTTTGTCTTCTCTTGACTTTGGGCTTCCCTAAGCACTCCTCCTCAGAGGGAGTCTATGTTTCGTAGCTCTTTCAGCTGTAATGCACTAGTATACTGGAGCCTTGTTGGTATGATAGTAAGGTGTGGGGGATGAGAAGCATTCTATAATCATCTGATTAGGTCTCAATCTTTTAGTGAGCTTGTGTCTCATGGCCATGACCTTCACAAGGGTTTATCCAGCGGTATTGCATTTTTTCTCCCAGTTCCAAGCTCTATTCCCTGGCTATGATATTCCCAATATATTTCCTTGTAACCCTGAGCCCTGTTGACCTTAATTGAGACTGAACTCCTGGAGGGGGGTGGAGTAGGAGAAATCACCTTCCTGTAGTTGGGATAAGTTTCCAGCAAAGTCTTTACTTCTGGAGAGTAGGTCTTTCTTACAGAGAAGGTTCTGGGTGTATTTTGCTATGACTGTTCTTCTTTTTTTTATTCTTCCCCTACCCCTGCCATAGCCATGAGAAGATATTTCTCAGATCCTCAAGGTAAGAACCTGGTTCCTGTAGGAAATGGGAAGATATTTCTCAGATCCTCAAGGTAAGAACCTGGTTCCTGTAGGAAAGTTCTTAAAAGTGTGGGGGAAAGTGGACCCCAAGATTTTCTCACTCTACACTCAGCCATCAGCAATTTGTTAAAATTAACATTTAAGTGTTTCTACTGGTTCCAGAAGCTTCTGTTCGAGATAAGCAGAACTCAACTGTGACTCTAAATTTGACAGATTTTATGGTGGTGGTTTGCCCTGCAACCTCAGTTCTCACAATGGTCCAGGAAAAGTCACTGATTTGCAGTTTGTCCAGCTTTTTCATATTGTAAGGAAAGAAGTGACAACGTCCAAATTCTTTATATGTCATAACTGAAACCAGCAACGTTTTTAGTTTTCACCTATACTCACTTAGCTTCCAAAATAGAACAGCTAAAATAAAATGTGTAATTAATTTCTTTTCTCAAGCTAGAAAGCAAAATAAGCAGTATATTTCAGTGTTAACTAAAAGACTGTGGGTTTTGAAGACAGATTGCCGAGTTTCAAGGTCTAACTGCTCTAAGCTTCAGGTGTCTAATCAGTAAAATGAGGACAATAAAGTTCCTACCTTAAGGGTCTGCAGCACGAAAGCACTGTGCCTGGCACATAGCAAGTTCACAATGAATCATAGTATATTATTAAAAATACTCCAGACACATTTGTTGAATTATTAATTCAATGCCATAGCAGTCATCATATCAGTTTGAGAGTCAATAAACCCAAATTCAACCAAGAATGGAGCAACCAAAGGTGTTAAAAGAGGTAAAAATTTTTTTTATTTTAAAACTCTGTTTTACTGTAGGTTTTTATATGCTGCATCTAAATTATGGCCCAAAGCAAAATTAAAGTGAATGGAAGAAGAGGAAGTAGAATTTTTTCCCAAAAATATTCCATTCCAGAATTAACCAATAATTGGAGTGATAATCAAACTTATTTGATAATTTCTCTAAGACCAGAAATCTTGGGACCATTGCAAGTGAGGGTAAAGTTAAATGGATAGGAGAGATCAGTCAGTTTTCACTGGCCATCAGAAAGTTATGTTGAAGTCCTTATTCCTGGTACCTGTGAATGTGAACTTGTTTGGAAATAGGGTCTTCGAGGATGAGGTCATACAAAAATAGGGTGAGTCCTAATCCCATCTGGGCGGTGTCTTATAAAAGAGAAGGACAGATACATATAAAGACAGAAGAAGGAGGGCCAAGTGACTACATTGGTAGATGCAAGACAAGGAACACCAAGGGGTGCCAAGGATTGCCAGTGACCAACAGAAACTAGGAGAGGGATGAAACAGTTTCTCTTTCTGAGCCTTTAGAAGAAATTAACATTGTCGATATTTTGATTTGGACTTCTAGTCTTCAGAACTGAGAGAATATGCTTCTGTTCTTTAAAGTCACCTACCTTGTGGCATTTTGTTACAGTAGCCCTAGGAAACAAAGACAATAGCAAAACCTCTCTGGTTGGGTTCATGGGCTCAGATGAAATGCATTAACACCTCCTGGACAATCAGATGCTGCAAGCACAGAACTCTACATAATTTTGTCAAGAAAAAGAAACTGAATGAGTGTGTGTGAGAATATATCTCAAGCACATTTGAATTCTCCATCTGCTAAGGAATATCACACCAGGAAATTGACATCTGAATCCCTCAGTCGCACAGGAGGCACTCAGGAAATGGCCAGGATTATTACAAGTCATTTGCAGCTGGTAGGCAATCAGGTATATAGCCAAAGTCTCAAAAACAATTTGGAAAGACTAAGAGAGTTTAATATCCCTCCTGAGAGGGGAAGAAGAGCTTCTTGAAATCCCTGAGAGGATCCACACCCTGATAAGGAGGTGCTGTTGGTTGCCTTTGCGATGATTGGCAAGGCTTGCCAATCAGCTGGGAGTGGTACTATCTCTGTGTAATAAGTTGTATTCTTCACCTACAGTAAGAGGATTTGTAACCTTTGACTATGTCTTTATAGCTTTCATGAATCACCAGACAACTGTGCCCTGGATAACAATTTTACAACAGTCTAGGCCATACCAGGGTGAGGATAATCATTGTGTCAGAAAAACAACAATAATATAGTACCTCTCTGGCTTGACAAATTGTCTGTGGAAGATGCAACCCTCTCAAATGTCTCCCCACACATCTCTGGGAGTTCTCATGGTATATGTCCAGTGTGTCTGAGTGAGTTTTTGGCTAATCCCTGGTAGCCGTCTCTTTCTTCCTTATCCACCATAATGACTTCTGCTGAGGCCATGCCAAAGGGATCACTCTGTGGTTGCCAAAAAACACGGAAGGTGTATCAAATAACATAGTCCATTTAGATTTTACTCCCTCTTTTATTTCAAGGCTCTCCCCAGTGTATTCAGTGTATTTTCCCCAGTGTGCTAGCAGACAACCTTGAACAGGTACTTCCATACTAAAAATTATTCTTTCTCTGCAAATCAAAACTACAGTGAGATGCCATCTCACCCTAACAAGGCTAACATTAATCAAAAAAAAAAAAATATTGGAGAGGTTGTGGAGAGATTGGAACACTTATACACTGCTGGTGGGAATGTAAAATGGCACAACCACTTTGGAAATCGATTCAGCGCTTCCTTAAAAAGCTAGAAACAGAAGCACCATACTATCCAGCAATACCACTAATTGGAATATATCTTAGAGAAATAAGAGCCATCACACAAATAGATATATGCATACCCATGTTCATTACAACATTGTTGACAATAGCAAAAAGATGGAAACAACCTAGGTGCCCATCAACGGATGAACAGATAAATTATGGCATATTCACTCAGTGGAATACTTCACAACGAAAAAGAACAATGATGAATCCTCGAAACATCTTATAACATGGATGAATAGAATGAATGGATGTGTGAAATTAGTCGCAAAAGGACAAATATTGCATGAGAACACTATTATAAGAACTCAAGAAAAAGTTTAAACACAGAAGAAAACATTCTTTGATGGTTACGAGGGTGGAGAGGGAGGGAAAAGGGTATTCACTAACTAGATAGTAGACAAAAGTTATCTTAGATGAAGGGAAGGGCAACACACAATACAGGGGAAGTCAGCATAACTGGACTAAACCAAAAGCTAAGAAGTTTCCTGAATACAACTGAACACTTCAAGGAACAGAGTGGCAGGGGAGGTGGTTTGGGGACCATAATTTCAAAGGACATCCAAGTCAATTGGCACAACAAAATTTATTAAGAGAATGATCTGCATCCCACTTTTGGTGCGTGGCAGCTGGGGTCTTAAAAGCCATCTAAGTTGATCTAGGATGCATCAACTTGTTCCAACCCGCCTGGAGCAAAGGAGAATGAAGAACACCAAAGACACAAGGAAAATATTAGCCCAAGAGACAAAAAGGGCCACATAAGCCAGAGACTCCATCAGCCTGAGGCCAGAAGATCCAGATGGTGCCTGACTACCAACAGTGACCACCCTGACAGGGAATACAACAGGGAGTCCCTGATGGAGCAGGAGAAAAGTAGGGCGCAGAACTCAAATTCTAGTGAAAAGACTATACTTAATGGTCTGACTGAGACTGGTGGGACCCTAAAAGACATGGCCCCTGTACTCTCTGTTAACCCAGAACTAAAACCATTCCAGAAGCCAGCTCTTCAGACGAAGACTAGACTGGTCTACAAGACATAAACTGATACACTTGAAGAGTGTGCTTCTTAGTTCAAGTAAATACCTGAGACTAAATGGGCAGCTCCTGTCCAGAGGTGAGATGAGAAGTCAGAAAGGGACAGGAGCTGGTTGAATGGACAGGGGAAATCCGGGGTGGAAAAGAGGAGTGTGCTGTTACATTATATAGAGAGTAACGGTCACATAACTATGTGTGTATAGATTTTTGTATGAGAAACTAACTTGAGCTGTAAACTTTCACTTAAAGCACAATAAAAAAATAAAAAAATATTATTCTTTCTCTTGAAAGTGGGCCTTTGTCATTTGAAGGTCATGTATACATCTGATGACCTAGTCCCTTAGAATGAAGAAACTTCTCAAGCCCTTAAGGAGACAGGACTTTTGGAATGTCTTCTTGAGACATGCCCAGATATGTCTGCCTGAAGGGGGACAGGTAGGACCTGGCCACACAGACAATACTCTTTCACTGGAGATAACACACACACACACACACACACACACACACACACACACACATCTCACTTCACCTGAACTAAATTTAAGTCTGTCTGCTCCCACTTCATATCAAATCCTGACATTGTGGATATGTGAGATTTGTTTTTATTTGAATTTAAGACAAAGTGATTATAAAGCTTTTGATGACACTTATAAATTAAACCAACCTATAAACAGGTAAGAACCTAGCTGTTCATCAAATATTTAATAAAGCCAAGAGAACAGAGCTTGAGTCTTACTTGGGTTTTTTCTAAAGTGGATAACAGAAGTTTGAGTTCTGAATGAATAAAATCTAGGGAAGGAAGAATGAAGCCACAACTTTCCTTTATGACGGTTACATAATAGCATAGACATGTAGGATAGTTAGAATTATAAGGGAGGCTAGAAATAACCTTATTTGACAAAGGAGGAAACTGAGGCCCTGAACACATGCATATTTAAAGTTGAATACCAAGAACTGCCAAGAGGCTAAATAAAAATTATTGGGATGAAATTCATTATTGATCATCTTCTTTATTGGGTAGTAGAATACCAGATTATTAGAAATACTGGTATAGATTAATTGAATTTAATTATTCTGGACCCCTTTAATATGAAATGATTTAAACATCTAAATGTTTTTCCTTTTCTCTGTAAGATGCTGTGATATCCGTGAGACCTCTCTAGAGGTAAAAGCATATTCCATTTTACTCCAGCTTTCATATCAGACCTCATAGAATCTTATAATTCTTTTCCTATAGGAAATACAATATTAAAGCAGTCTTCATCTTATAAATGGAGCTGTTTAATTTAAAGCTACGGAATGATCCCAGTGTGTTCACAGCACATTTATTGAATCTATAACTATAATGCCTTCGGATATGTATTACATTTGCCATGTATTCTATTGATCCGTTGAAAATATTTTGCTTCTTATAAGAGGCACAAGGGGTCATTCATAAAGAAAATGGAATGTGCTTTATACTTCAAGTTCTAACATTAAATATAATGGATTGGTGAGACGAATAAAGATTGAACCAATACCTGGTATTTTATTACTAGGTTTCTATAATTGAATTCAATTGTCCTTTTTTCTTGATACCTTAATGCAGCTGCTTTTAAAGCAGGGTACCAGCACCCTTAGGGCACATGAGACTTTCCAAATAGTAGGTGAGAATGGCCAGTTTTAAGGAAATCAATTTTCAAACCTGCCTAACCAAATGTACTCTTCGCTAAAATGGATTTACTTACAGACTTCCTGAAGTCCAAGCATCATTCAGAATCAACTTTTATTAGCCCCATTTCATATTCACCCCTTTCCTATTTTACAAAAAAAAAGACATAACATCATCCTGGTGTATAAAAACTTCTGGGGCATTATTATGCATTGAATTGTGTCTCCCCAAAATATGTGTTGAAATCCTAACTTCTATACCTGTCGAGGTAATCTGAGAATAGGGTTTATTTTGTTATGTTAATAACCCACATCAGTGTACAGAGTCCTAAACCTAATCATTTCTGATTTATAAAAATAGCAGATTAGATACAGTAGGGAAATTAGCAAGCACAAAATGGGGCGGAGATTGGAGGGCGGGCCAGATGCCACGTGAGTATGGCCAAGGAACCAAGGAACACCAGGCCTACAAAGGCTGAAAGAGACAAGGATCTTCCCCTATAGCCGGTGCTCTGAATTTGGACTTCCAGCCTACCAAAACATAATCACAGTGTATGGATCACTTTTGTGTGACCTTTTCACCCATTGTCTTATAACTCCTACCCAAGAGATTGGGTGGGACTGTGCAAATAAGATAATTGTGACCTACTAAGGGGATTGGTCAGTTTTACCTTAAAAGAAAGCCAATTCTAGAGCAGAGAGGAGAGCCCACCAACACCAAGGAAGAAGAGCCAGGGGTCGGCGAGTCCTTTGGACCTGGGACCCCTGAACTAAGAAGCTCCTAGAAGCAAGAGACTGAGAGAGAGAGTGAGCAAGCTATAACCCTGAAGATGCTGAGAAGTGGTGTCAAGAGAGAGACCTGGGAGTAAGAAACAGCATTGTGGGCTTCCCAGCCCATGGAGAGAGAAAACTGAGTGCCTTTGGGGAGAAGCCTAGGGTCAGGTAGAGGAATGCCTATGAGCACAGCTGAGTAGCGGCTGTCCTGATGGAAGAACTATATCCTTAATTGTTCCTGAGTCTGAATTGTAACCTGTTACTTCCCTAGTAAACCCTATAATTATGAGTGTGGTATGTGAGTTCTGTGTGGCTATTGCAATGAGGTAGAGAGGTAGAGAGTGCCATGGGAGGGACAGTTGGTGCTAGAACTGGTAAAGATGGCAGAGAGAGGAGGCATGTTTGACTTTTGCCTCATAAGAACCAGCCTTAGGATGTTGATCTTGATTCTCCTTTCCCTTGGTGAAATTAGAGGTGGTCAGACACTGCCTCCATGCCATTTTTACAGTAATTAAGTAAATTTTTGTGCTTTCAAGCCACTCGCTTTTGGTATTTCTGTTACAGCAACACTAGGAAACTAGGGTAGACACCAGCCAAGAGGAAATATTGGCATTTCGGTGTTAGAAGTTAAGAAAGTGAATAGCTGTAATGACAGGTAGCCTCCTCTTGCAAGTCAGAGATCTCCAACTGTTTAGTTTTCAATAAAATTGAAAGAAGACCCAGATTTGTCAGCTGATAAATCATTTAAATACGTAATTTTCTGATAAATGATTTTTGGCATATAAGTTGAAAAAAGTCCAAAGTAGTGAGTGACATTGCTATAAGAAAACTCCTATTCTCATGGTTCCTTAGCACTTAAATCCGTAAAAATGAAAAAAGAGTATTAAAGTTGATGCTGAGTCCTCCCTCAGTGTAGCAATAAGTAACGTTCAGCTACAGATTTATAAACTAATTGGAAAAATCAAATCCATCCATTTCATTGAGACATGTATTAAATACAATTTTTTAATATTTAATAGTTATTCACCCAAGTTTATATCTATGGTCTTTTGATTTATTATGCACTGTTCGCAAGTCAAGTCATAACTTAAAGTAGTTGAATTTTTTAGCCAAGTCAAACAAATTTTTTTAAAGTTAAATTTGGGATGATAAATAAAGGACTTCAAACCATAAGAATATATAACTTTAGAATAAAATATTATAAAGGAAGTTTATGAGCTCATGGTGGAAAAAGAAAAATATATTTTTTTACTTTTACAGAAGAACTTATTCACTTTTATTTTAATGGATCAAAGTGGGAATCTATTCATTAGAGTATTTAGGCAACATTGGATATGTAAAGAAGCCATTTTATTTTAAAATGTCATGTTGATAGTATGGTGAAAATTACATCCTTTGTGATTATTTAAACTTTTGGAAAAGTTGAAATGTCAATTTAAAAAGGAAGAAAGGCACATAGCTTTTCAAAAGACTTTTAAGGAATACCTCATTTTTAAAAAAATGTTTGACAACCACTCTCTTAAAAGTAATACACCCGGGGAGGCGGGGCCAAGATGGCGGACTAGGTGGACGCTACCGCGGATCCCTCTTGCAACAAAGACTCGGAAAAACAAGTGAATCGATCACATACATAACAATCTACGAACTCTGAACAACAAACACAGATTGAGAGATGGAGAACAAACACATACGAGGAGACAGCGATTGTTTTCAGAGTCAGGAGCCAGCGCACCTGGCAGGTGACCTTCGGAGCCTGATTTGGGGTACAGCCCAGGGGGGCAGACGGCACAGACAAAGGGCCCAGCCCTAGCCCCCGAACTCATCCCCGGACGGAGCCCAGCTGGTTGGCGCGGGCAGAGTGGCGGCACAGCCGGTGGGAGAAGTCCCCGGGAGGCAGTGACTGGTTTTGGAGCGGGGAAAGCAGGGTCTCAGCCAGGGAACCGTCCCTCTGGGAGTTTGGCAGGGAGCGGGCGTGGCACGACCACGGGGACCAGCTACATTTCCCTGAATTGACCCCGGGGGGGGGCCCAGTCCTTCGTGGAGTGGCACCCACCTAGTTTGCACGAGTGGCGCGGCGCGCCGGAGGGAGAACTCCCTGAGAGGAAGCCACTGGTCTTGGAGCAGGGAAAGCAGCGTCCCAGCCGGGGAGCCATCCTGCCGGGATTTTGGCAGGTACGGGCGGGGCGTGAGCGCGGGGATCAGCTACATTCCCCTGAATTGACCCCGGGGCGGTCCCAACTGGTTCACGCAGGCCCAGCCGGTTCACGCAGGCAGTGTGACAGAGTAGCCGGTGGAAGAAGTCCCTGGGAGGAAGTGGTTGGTCTTGGAGCAGGGACAGCAGTGCCCCAGCCGGGACGTGCAGTCGCGACTCAGGAGTGGGGACCTGCTCCGCTCTCCTGAGCTGACCCTGGGGGGGAGCCCACCCGGTGGTGCGCAACACGGCTGGCGGGACGGGGAGTCCCCAGGAGGCAGCGACTGATTTTGGAGACGGGAGTGCACCGTCCCAGTAGGGGAGCCTTAACCTTGGGTGTGGGGCTGACAGCAGAGGATCTGACCATGACGCCAGCGGGCCAGACCCCCCAGGGGGCAATCTCCACACAGCCAGTACATATAGGCGAAGTGCCCCGTGGAAATCTCAGATATAAGAGTCATTCCAAGTAAGACAAACAACTCTGGCTATATTCTGAGATGCTACACTCCTAGCTCTCTGATCCCCCCCCCACCCTCCCCAGGCGGCTCCATTAACATCCGAATACCTGGAGCCAGAGGGAGAACTCTGATAGGGATCTGACTGCATTTTTTTTTTATCGGATTTTCTGGAAAAACTAGTTTCCCAGTGATGGCTCGGAGACAGCAGTCCATATCAAACCACATAAAGAAGCAGACCATGACAGCTTCTCCAACCCCCCAAACAAAAGAATCAAAATCCTTCCCAAATGAAGATACAATCCTGGAATTATCAGATACAGAATATAAAAAACTAATTTACAGAATGCTTAAAGACATCACAAATGAAATTAGGCTAACTGCAGAAAAAGCCAAAGAACACACTGATAAAACTGTTGAAGAACTCAAAAAGATTATTCAAGAACATACTGGAAAAATTAATAAGTTGCAAGAATCCATAGAGAGACAGCATGTAGAAATCCAAAAGATTAACAATAAAATTACAGAATTAGACAACGCAATAGGAAGTCAGAGGAGCAGACTCGAGCAATTAGAACGTAGACTGGGACATCTGGAGGACCAGGGAATCAACACCAACATAGCTGAAAAAAAATCAGATAGAAGAATTAAAAAAAAATGAAGAAACCCTAAGAATCATGTGGGACTCTATCAAGAAGGATAACTTGCGAGTGATTGGAGTCCCAGAACAGTGAGGGGGGACAGAAAACACAGAGAAAATAGTTGAAGAACTCCTGACACAAAACTTCCCTGACATCATGAAAGACGAAAGGATATCTATCCAAGATGCTTTTCGAACCCCATTTAAGATTGATCCAAAAAGAAAAACACCAAGACATATTATCATCAAACTTGCCAAAACCCAAGATAAACAGAAAATTTTAAAAGCAGCCAGGAGAAAAGAAAGGTTTCCTTCAAGGGAGACTCAATAAGAATAAGTTCAGACTACTCAGCAGAAACCATGCAGGCAAGAAGGGAATGGGACGACATATACAGAACACTGAAGGAGAAAAACTGCCAACCAAGGATCATATATCCAAAAAAACTCTCTCTGAAATATGAAGGAGAAATTAAGATATGTACAGATAAACACAAGTTTAGAGAATTTGCAAAAACCAAACCAAGGCTACAAGAAATGCTAAAGGAGATTGTTTGGTCAGTTGACCAATAATATCAGATACCAGCACAAGACAAGTTCACAAAACAGAATGTCCTGATATCAACTCAAATAGGGAAAGCACAAAAACAAACAAATTAAGATTAATTCTAAAAAATAAATAAACAAAATAATACACATAACAGGAAATCATGGAAATCAATAGATAAAGGATCACAATAATCAAAAAGAGGGACTAAATATAGGAGACATTGAACTACCAGATGGAGAGTGATACAAGGCAATATAGAACGATACAAGTTAGGTTTTTACTTAGAAAAATAGGGGTAAATAATAAGGTAACCACAAAAAGGAATATCAACTCCATAACTCAAGAAAAAAGTCAAGAAAAACGTAACGACTCAACTAACATAAAGTTAAACATTATGAAAATGAGGATCTCACAATCTACTAAGAAAAACGTCTCAGCACAAAAAAGTATGTGGAAAAATGAAATGGCTAACAACACACATGAAAAGGCATCAAAATGACAGCACAAAAAACTTATTTATCTATAATTACGCTGAATGTAAATGGACTAAATGCACCAATAAAGAGACAGAGAGTCACAGACTGAATAAAGAAACACGATCCATCTATATGCTGCCTACAAGAGACACACCTTAGACTCAGAGACACAAACAAACTAAAACTCAAAGGAGGGAAAAAAATATATCAAGCAAACAATAAGCAAAAAAGAAGAGGAGTAGCAATATTAATTTCTGACAAAATAGACTTTAGACTTAAATCCGCCACAAAAGATAAAGAAGGACACTATATAATGATAAAAGGGACAATTGATCAGGAAGACATAACCATATTAAGTATTTATGCACCCAATGACAGGGCTGCAAGATACATAAATCAAATTTTAACAGAATTGAAAAGTGAGATAGACACCTCCACATTTATAGTAGGAGATTTCAACACACCACTTTCGGAGAAGGACAGGACATCCAGTAAGAAGCTCAATAGAGACACGGAAGACCTACTTACAACAATCAACCAACTTGACCTCATTGACTTATACAGAACTCTCCATCCAACTGATGCAAAGTATACTTTTTTTCTAGTGCACATGGAACATTCTCTAGAATAGACCACATATTAGGTCATAAAACAAATCTTTGCAGAGTCCAAAACATCGAAATATTACAAAGCATCTTCTCAGACCACAAGGCAATGAAACTAGAAATCAATAACAGAAAAACTAGGGAAAAGAAATCAAATATTTGGAAAATGAACAATACCCTCCTGAAAAAAGACTGGGTTATAGAAGACATCAAGGAGGGAATAAGGAAATTCTTAGAAAGCAACGAGAATGAAAATACTTCCTATCAAAACCTCTGGGACACAGCAAAAGCAGTGCTCAGAGGCCAATTTATATCGATAAATGCACACATACAAAAAGAAGAAAGAGCCAAAATCAGAGAACTGTCCCGACAACTTGAACAAATAGAAAGTGAGCAACAAAAGAACCCATCAGGCACCAGAAGAAAACAAATAATAAAAATTAGAGCTGAACTAAATGAATTAGAGAACAGAAAAACAATGGAAAGAATTAACAAAGCCAAAAGCTGGTTCTTTGAAAAAATTAACAAAATTGATAAACCATTGGCTAGACTGACTAAAGAAAAATAGGAAAGGAAACAAATAACCTGAATAAGAAACGAGAAGGACCACATCACAACTGAGCCAAATGAAATTAAAAGAATCATTTCAGATTACTACGAAAAATTGTACTCTAACAAATTTGCAAACCTAGAAGAAATGGATAAATTCTTGGAAAAACACTACCTACCTAAACTAACACATTCAGAAGTAGAACAACTAAATAGACCCGTAACAAAAAAAGAGATTGAAACGGTAATCAAAAAACTTCCAACAAAAAAACTCCTGGCCCGGACGGCTTCACTGCAGAGTTCTACCAAACCTTCAGAGAAGACTTAACACCACTACTCCTGAAGGTATTTCAAAGCATAGAAAAAGACGGAATACTACCCAACTCATTCTATGAAGCTACCATCTCCCTGATACCAAAACCAGGTAAAGACATTACAAAAAAAGAAAATTATAGACCTATATCCCTCATGAAAATAGATGCAAAAATCCTCAACAAAATTCTAGCCACTAGAATCCAATAACACATCAAAAAAATAATTCACCATGATCAAGTGGGATTTATACCAGGTATGCAAGGCTGGTTTAATATCAGAAAAACCATTAATGTAATCCATCACATAAATAAAACAAAAGATAAAAACCACATGATCTTATCAATAGATGCAGAAAAGGCATTTGACAAAGTTCAACACCCATTTATGATAAAAACTCTTACCAAAATAGGAATTGAAGGAAAATTCCTCAACATAATAAAGGGCATCTATGCAAAGCCAACAGCCAATATCACTCTAAATGGAGAGAACCTGAAAGCATTTCCCTTGAGAACGGGAACCAGACAAGGATGCCCTTTATCACCGCTCTTATTCAACATCCTACTTGAAATCCTAGCCAGGGCAATTAGGCTAGACAAAGAAATAAAGGGTATCCGGATTGGTAAGGAGGAAGTAAAGCTATCACTATTTGCAGATGACATGATTATATACACAGAAAACCCTAAGGAATCCTCCAGAAAACTACTGAAACTAATAGAAGAGTTTGGCAGAGTCTCAGGTTATAAAATAAACATACAAAAATCACTTGGATTCCTCTACATCAACAAAAAGAACACCGAAGAGGAAATAACCAAATCAATACCATTCACAGTAGCCCCCAAGAAGATAAGATACTTAGGAATAAATCTTACCAAGGGTGTAAAAGACCTATACAAAGAAAACTACAAAGCTCTACTACAAGAAATTCAAAAGGACATACTTAAGTGGAAAAACATACCTTGCTCATGGATAGGAAGACTTAACATAGTAAAAATGTCTATTCTACCAAAAGCCATCTATACATTTAACGCACTTCCGATCCAAATTCCAATGTCATATTTTAAGGGGATAGAGAAACAAATCACCAATTTCATATGGAACGGAAAGAAGCCCCGGATAAGCAAAGCACTACTGAAAAAGAAGAAGAAAGTGGGAGGCCTCACCTTACCTGACTTCAGAACCTATTATACAGCCACAGTAGTCAAAACAGCCTGGTATTGGTACAACAACAGACACATAGACCAATGGAACAGAATTGAGAACCCAGACATAGATCCATCCACATATGAGCAGCTGATATTTGACAAAGGACCAGTGTCAATTAACTGGGGAAAAGATAGCCTTTTTAACAAATGGTGCTGGCATAACTGGATATCCATTTGCAAAAAAATGAAACAGGACCCATACCTCACACCATGCACAAAAACTAACTCCAAGTGGATCAAAGACCTAAACATAAAGACTAAAACGATAAAGATCATGGAAGAAAAAATTGGGACAACCCTAGGAGCCCTAATACAAGGTATAAACAGAATACAAAACATTACCAAAAATGATGAAGAGAAACCCGATAACTGGGAGCTCCTAAAAATCAAACACCTATGCTCATCTAAAGACTTCGCCAAAAGAGTAAAAAGACCACCTACAGATTGGGAAAGAATTTTCAGCTATGACATCTCCGACCAGCGCCTGATCTCTAAAATCTACATGATTCTGTCAAAACTCAACCACAAAAAGACAAACAACCCAATCAAGAAGTGGGCAAAGGATATGAACACATATTTCTCTAAAGAAGATATTCAGGCAGCCAACAGATACATGAGAAAATGCTCTCGATCATTAGCCATTAGAGAAATGCAAATTAAAACTACGATGAGATTCCATCTCACACCAGCAAGGCTGGTATTAATCCAAAAAACACAAAATAATAAATGTTGGAGAGGCTGCGGAGAGATTGGAACTCTCATACACTGCTGGTGGGAATGTAAAATGGTACAACCACTTTGGAAATCTATCTGGCGTTATCTTAAACAGTTAGAAATAGAACTACCATACAACCCAGAAATCCCACTTCTAGGAATATACCCTAGAGATACAAGAGCCTTCATACAAACAGATATATGCACACCCATGTTTATTGCAGCTCTGTTTACAATAGCAAAAAGTTGGAAGCAACCAAGGTGTCCATCAATGGATGAATGGGTAAATAAATTGTGGTATATTCACACAATGGAATACTACGCATCGATAAAGAACAGTGACGAATCTCTGAAACATTTCATAACATGGAGGAACCTGGAAGGTATTATGCTGAGTGAAATGAGTCAGAGGCAAAAGGACAAATATTGTATAAGACCACTATTATAAGATCTTGAGAAATAGTAAACCTGAGAAGAACACATACTTTTGTGGTTACGAAGGGGGGAGGGAGGGAGGGCGGGAGAGGGTTTTTTATTGATTAATCAGTAGATAAGAACTGCTTTAGGTGAAGGGAAAGACAACACTCAAGACATGGAAGGTCAGCTCAATTGGACTGGACCAAAAGCAAAGAAGTTTCCGGGATAAAATGAATGCTTCAAAGGTCAGGGGAGCAAGTGCGGGGGTCTGGGGAACATGGTTTGCAGGGACTTCTAAGTCAATTGGCAAAATAATTCTATTATGAAATCATTCTGCATCCCACTTTGAAATGTGGCGTCTGAGGTCTTAAATGCTAACAAGCGGCCATCTAAGATGCATCAATTGGTCTCAACCCACCTGGAGCAAAGGAAAATGAAGAACACCAAGGCCACACGACAACTAAGAGCCCAAAGACAGAAAGGGCCACATGAACCGGAGATCTACATCATCCTGAGACCAGAAGAACTAGTTGGTGCCCGGCCACAATCGATGACTGCCCTGACAGGGAGCACAGCAGAGGACCCCTGAGGGAGCAGGAGATCAGTGGGATACAGACCCCAAATTCTCATAAAAAGACCAAACTTAATGGTCTGACTGAGACTAGAGGAATCCCGGCGGCCATGCTCCCCAGACCTTCAGTTGACATAGGACAGGAACCATCCCCGAAGACAACTCATCAGAAATGAAAGGGACTGGTCAGCGGGTGGGAGAGAGACGCTGATGAAGAGTGAGCTAATTATATCAGGTGGACACTTGAGACTGTGTTGGCAACTCTTGTCTGGAGGGGGGATGGGAGGACAGAGAGAGAGGGAAGCAGGCAAAATTGTCAAGAAAGGAGAGACTGAAAGGGCTGACTCATTAGGGGGAGAGCAAGTGGGAGTAGGGAGTGAGATGTATGTAAACTTATATGTGACAGACTGATTGGATTTGTAAACGTTCACTTGAAGCTTAATAAAAGTTATTAAAAAAAAAAAAAAAAAGAAGTGGGCAAAGGATATGAACACACATTTCACTAAAGAAGATATTCAGGCAGCCAAAAGATACATGAGAAAATGCTCCCGATCATTAGCCATTAGAGAAATGCAAATTAAAACTACAATGAGATTCCATCTCACACCAACTAGACTGGCATTAATCAAAAAACACAAAATAATAAATGTTGGAGAGGCTGCGGAGAGATTGGAACTCTCATACACTGCTGGTGGGAATGTAAAATGGTACAACCACTTTGGAAATCCATCTGGCGTTATCTTAAACAGTTAGAAATAGAACTACCATACAACCCAGAAATCCCACTCCTCGGAATATACCCTAGAGATACAAGAGCCTTCACACAAACAGATATATGCACACCCATGTTTATTGCAGCTCTGTTTACAATAGCAAAAAGCTGGAAGCAACCAAGGTGTCCGTCAACGGATATATGGGTAAATAAATTGTGGTATATTCACACAATGGGATACTATGCATCGATAAAGAACAGTGACGAATCTCTGAAACATTTCATAACATGGAGGAATCTGGAAGGCATTATGCTGAGCGAAATGAGTCAGAGGCAAAAGGACAAATATTGTATAAGACCACTATTATAAGATCTTGAGAAATAGAAAAAACTGAGAACACATACTTTTGTGGTTACGAAGGGGGGAGGGAGGGAGGGAGAGGGTTTTTTATTGATCAATCAGTAGATAAGAACTGCTTTGGGTGAAGGGAAAGACAACACTCAATACAAGGAAGGTAAGCCCAATTGGACTGGACTAAAAGCAAAGAGGTTTCCGGGATAAAATGAATGCTTCAAAGGACAGCGGAGCAGGGGCTGGGGTCTGGGGAACATGGTTTGAGGGGACTTCTAAGTCAAATGGCAAAATAATTCTATTATGAAAATATTCTGCATCCCACTTTGAAATGTGGCGTCTGAGGTCTTAAATGCTAACAAGCAGCCATCTAAGATACATCAGTTGGTCTCTACCCACCTGGAGCAAAGGAAAATGAAGAACACCAAGGTCACATGACAACTAAGAACCCAAGAGACAGAAAGGGCCACATGAACCAGAGACCTACATCATCCTGAGACCAGAAGAACTAGTTGGTGCCTGGCCACAATCGATGACTGCCCTGTCAGGGAGCACAACAGAGAACTCCTGAGGGAGCAGGAGATCAGTGGGATGCAGACCCCAAATTCTCATAAAAAGACCATACTTAATGGTCTGACTGAGACTAGAGGAATCCCGGCAGCAATGCTCCCCAGACCTTCTGTTGGCACAGGACAGGAACCATCCCCGAAGACAACTCATCAGACATGAAAGGGACTGGTCAGCCGGGGGTGGGGGGAGAGAGATGCTGATGAAGAGTGAGCTAATTAAATCAGGTGGACACTGGAAAGTGTGTTGGCAACTCTTGACTGGAGAGGGGATGGGAAGATAGAGAGAGAGGGAAGACGGCAAAATTGGCATGAAACGAGAGACTGAAAAGGCTGACTCAATAGGGGGAGAGCAAGTGGGAGAAGGGAGTAACATGTATGTAAACTTACAAGTGACAGACTGGAATTGTAAATGTTCACTTGAAGCTTAATAAAAGTTAATTAAAAAAAAAGTAATACACCCTCTCCTCCCTCATTGACATGGTTAGGTTCCAAAGACCAGGTTGTTATGCAAAATGAGAGTTATGCAAAATAGAGGATGACCACATCAAATCACAAAATGGAGAATGACTATGTCATTACATAACGTCAAATTAAACCACTTCATAACTGCCAAATTACGTTATACATAACAGCCAAGCCAGTGAGAATCATAGCCCAGCCAAGTTGACAGATAACCTTAACCATCAAAGCCAGTGTTACTCATGCCTCCCACCTCAGCATTTGTTACTGCCAGATGTACATAGTTAATGTACAAAATAGTCATACAGTAGGTTTTTAACTATTGTCATAAAAGAGAAATGTAGGATAACAGGGTAGTCAACAAGTGAGGAGAAGGTGTGTTAGTATCCAAAGGAAGACCAAAGTCAATAGATTTCTAAGTAATACATTCAAGTCTCCCAATCACTGGCTTGCAAAACATATCATAACACTTATTTCTCTTCTACTTGCTCGTCCATTATCTGGCTATACCCCTAGAGCTCCAAAAGGTCTCTGTTCCCAATAGTTAGCACAGTGTCTCCTTAAAAAGCACCCAACTGTATTTCAGTAAATAAAATAGTAAGCATTTTAGACTTCCTACTTTGTTATTTTGCTTGATCTATCCTCTTCCTACTTTGTTATTTTGCTTTGTCGATCCTCAGCCAATCATAGGGATGGTGCAGAACTGAACAGTGTTACTTTCCACTTGCATAGAGTTGCCATGAGTCAAGGGCTGACTTGTGGGCAGCTAACAACAACTTTGTTATCTTGCTTAGAAAAGTTACAAAATGATCTGAAATATGAAATACAAGTGAGTGCAATTTGACAAATATCCCAAATCACTTTGTAATTCTCACACATAGCACATACAGACCCACAATTTTAAAAGAAAGAAATCAAAAGAGGAACGGGAGGGAGAACCTAGATATTGACTTTCATTTATTCAACAAATACTTGTTAAGCACTTTCTAAGTACCAGACACTATTCTAAGAATTGGATGCTAGCAGCTGTGGCATGTTTCTCTCTTTATTTATAATGGAGTCTGCTTGCGCAGTTTTTTACAGGTAATGAATGAACTGAAGAAACACTAGATTCCACAACACTTTGCTGTATGTGTAATTTAATTCTAATCTTGAGTTTGCCTTTGGTAGCTGGGTCATTTATTAACACACTTCCTATAGTACTTTGTTTCATATCTTGGGTTTGCCAGGTAGAAAGACAATAGTCTGGTATACACATTTGGTAATTTTTTTTTTTTAATTTTAAAATTATTCCTTTTTTAATTTTATGGAAGGCCCAGTTTTACAGAAGGCCTCAGTTTCCTGAAATTCAAAACATGAAAATACATAAAGCAAGGATTTACCAGTTACCCTACTTTCTTGAAAGAACATATAAGATTATAGAATGTTTGTTGAGTTAAGGCCATAGTTATGTCTTCATCATTTTGATTAATTTATCCAAACTTCTTCTAAACATGAAATTCAAATTCTTCGATTTTGATGGAATTCTTCAGAAGAAAATCATATCACAGTAACAGAGCCTAAGTTAAGTCATCAGAATAATTCACCATGCTGCTGCTTTTTACTAAGTTCTATATCCTATTTATTACCAAATAACTGGAAGAAGAAAGTTGAGGTGGAGAATGTAGACAAAAGGAATAAATGTCAGGAAATTCCTGCTGTTTAACAAAGTAAGTAATAAACTAAAAAGAAACATAAACTTAGAATTATCCAACTATCTCTTCTCCAAAAAAAATTTTTTTTTCCACTGTAGTACTTTTGTTCAAGTGTTTCTGTTTAAGATCCCACTGTTTCTGGGTTTTAGATGGGTCCAAAGTGCTAATACTAATTTACCAGCTCCAATTTACTGTTCTTCTTTGTTAGAATCATGTGCAGGTGCTCTCAGGGCCTTCTCCTGTTCACATTAAAATCATCAACAAAACCTTGAAATGTGTGTTTCCCTTTGTTCTCAGAGAACCTCTTTCAGACCACCCTGAACACCATCTTACATCTAGAATTATGCTTTTTCATGTGGAGTGTCTGACCATGGAAGTTAAAATTAAGAAATAAAAGATGAAATACACTACTAAAGAAGCCAGCATCACCAAGCATTGTTCACTGATTGTATCTGCTACTAATTATGTACGTAAAACACATGTAAGAGAAAAAGGTAAGTGTGGTACAAGGGATTGCTTTTGTTATGGCCTTTCTCACCTTGGTCTTGTAACTACCACCAAATGACTGAGTGGGACTATGCAAATGAGGTTCTTGTGTCCTACCAAGGGGATTGGGTAGCTTGCTAATGATGCAAGCAAGGTACATGTCACCCTTGTGGGGGTGGGACCATGCAAATAAGGTATATGGAACCCTAACAAGGGGATTGGTCAGTTTCACCAACCCACTAGACTTAAAATGAGCCATCCCAGAAGCAGACAGGGGGACCCAAACTACCACCAAGTAGAAGAGATGAGAGCAGAACACATCCTTTGGAACCAGGGTCCCTGTGCTGCGAACCTCCTAGACTCAAGATACAGAGAATGAAAGCTGTAACGCTGGAGATGGCACAAGATAGAAAGAAGCAATGGCAGAGAAACAGCAGCAGAAGAACCAGGAGACAGGCACAAGACGGCACAGTGAGCTTTCCAGCCCACAGAGCAAGGCGGTTGAAGTAGGTGTGCTGACACAGAGAACAAGAAAACTGAGCACCTTTGGGCAGGAGGCTTTCTGGTGAGTAGGGTGCCTCCGGGCACTTGTCAGCAGAGCTATGCTTGCCAACCCATAGAGCTAGAGCTGAGCGCCTTCGGGCTGAGGCTTACTGGTGGATTGGGGTGCTTCTGGGCACTTATCAGTGGAGCTAAAGAGCTTTGTAACACTTGTCCAAGAAGAGCAGAGGCCAGGCCAGCCAACAGGCCCAAGGGGCCAAGGGCCAGGGAGAGGCCTGCTTGTGGGCAAGGCCAGGAAGCTCTCCTGACCAAAGAACTGTACCATGAGTCATTCCTGATCCTGAAATGTAAACTGTTACTTCCCTAATAAACCCCATAATCATGAGAACTGTCTGTGAGTTCCATGTGGCCATTGCAACAAATTATCAAACTCAACGGAGAAGTAGAGATTGCTGCAGGAATTGGTAAAAAGGTTGAAGAGAGGGGGTATATCTGACCTCCACCTCAGAGGAATCAGCCTTGGGCTGTTGATCTTGATTCTCCTTCCGCTTTGTGAAGTTAGATGAGGAGGTCCGACTCTCCCACACCATAATTTTACAGTATTCAACACAGGTTTAAAAACTTTAAAGACAATTATAGTAAAAAATCAAAACCCATGCTGATACCCAGGTATTTTTTAAATGAAATAAGAAATTGAAAAATAAACATTTAGAACCCCAGAGATCCAGCAACAAAAAATAGAGTAAAATAGAACAGAACGTCAAATATAAATTCTTTTCTCTGTACGATTCTAAAAGCCCCAAGAGCTTGGACTGAAAGCCAGCCCTAAGCATGGGGAATGTGCAATGGAATTATGGATGGAAAACAAGATAGCACAAGACTTGGGGAGAGAAGTGGAACTTGCTACTAAAAGTCAAATTTTTCTAAAACTTTTTTAATCTAATATGACTAATAGATTTTCAATATTTGTGACACATACAAAATATTCAACTATAATTTAAAGATACTTAAAACTGAAGCTACATTAACTGACTGAAAGGACCACTGGCTTTCCCTTTATTGTTAATCCCCTTGATTTTCTGACAATAGTTTTACGTCTGGGATTGTTATAGATAATTCAGTAGTGAACTCATTGTACATCCATCTCCTACCCATCTCTGTGTGAACAAAACTTAGCAAAGAGGTAATTTTTTTTTTAAATATCAATTTCATCTACTCTAGGTTTATTATTTTCATGATTACATCAAAATTTTCTTACTGTAGAGCTGAATATTATCTTTATGTACTGTTTTGTATTTTTCTAGGAAAAACCTTCCCAGGATTCTTCCTTACTCTAATTTACTTTCTCAAGGAACATCTAACTCACTACTTATGAGTACATATAGTAGAGTCCACTTGTTAGAAAGAAATGAAGGGAAAGAGGGAGAAAGGGAAGAGGGAAGAGAGAGAAAGAACAAAAGAAAATAAGAGAAATTCGTCTTATTAATTTTTTAAGAATTTGCCTAAATTATATAATGTTAATATAGAAATATATTTAATATAATTTAAGCCCCCCTTTCTCTTTCATTCTTGCTCTCTCTCCACCATTCCTTTTTTAGATGCTGCTGCTGTGTGTGGTACCCACCCGGAGAGGGAAGATCAACTTTTTGCATAACAGTGAATTAAGGATATGCTACTAGACACCATCTATTTTGAGAAATGTTGACTGGTTTTATGGAATCCCTAAGCAGAAAAATTTGAGAACGCCAAACAAATGGTGCTTTATCTTACAGACTCGATAGACAAGATCAAGAAAGGAGTCTTTGGACTTAGTTGAAGTAAAACTGTCCTTTTTGCTTGAGCAGCTTGAAGCCTAGGAACTGAAGAAAGTGGAAAAAGGAGTGGTGGGGAAATCCTCATAAAGAGGGATACCACCAGGCAAAGCCAAGAGTATGGAAATGTCTGCACCATGCTCTGCATTCTGAGAGAATTTCTGATCTTGTGTGAGAGTTATTGTTGTGGCTATTTTTTAATTATTTGTTCATGTGTCTTTTTTTTTTTTTTTTAATTTCCTGGTAATGGACTAAACTGACAGGCCCCTCCAGTCACCGTGTCTAAATTCTAACCCCCAATACCTGTGAATGTGAACTTATTTGTAAATAGGGTCTTCACAGATGTAATTAGGTTAAACATCTCCAGATGAGCTCATCCTGGATCTAGGGTGAGGCCTAATTCAGTGACTGTTGTCCTTATAAAGAAAGGAGAAGGAGATTTGAGACTCAGACGAGCTCCTAGAAGGCAGCAACGCGAAGATGGAGACAGAGGTGGGAGTAACGTGTCTACAAGCCAAGGAATGCCCAGGATTGCTGGCAACCACCAGAAGCCAGGAGAGGGGCATGAAACAGATGCTACCTCAGAGTCTCCAGAGCTTGATTCAGACTTTTGGCTTCCTAAAGTGTGAGAGAATAATTTTTGTTGTTTTAAGCCACCAAGTTTGTGGTAATTTGTTATGAGAGCTATAGAAAACTTACACAATGAGGCTTACTGAGGGGTTACATTTGATTAATACCGATCTCAGTAGACTGTAAATGCCACGAGGGCAAGTTCCTAGTCAGTATCCTTGGTACATAGCACTTTCCTTGATATAGAATAGGCATTCAGTAAATATTATTAGTGCATGATTACATTTTGTTCAAGGATATAATGGCCTTTAATTACAGAACAGTCAAATGGAGTTGCATGCTGATTAATGAAAACAAAGGTCCTGACGGAAAATTAAGTTAAAAAATGATTCCCTTGTATACACTCGCCTATCACCAAGAAAAAAAGTATAGTCCTTCATACAAGAAAAGATCAGGCAGTGAATATGCCCCCAATTTATGTGTAAGTAAAAAAAAAAAAAAAAAATTTCTTTTTTTTTTTTTTTATGCACTAATGTTTTCAGAACAGAGAGGGACTTGTTTTAAGCTGAAAGAGGACCTAGGAATCATTTCTTTCAGTTCTTTTCTTTTATAGCAGATACTATTGTAGCCCAGAGGGGCTCAGCTATTTGTCCAAGTTGCACAGCTGGTTAGGGGCTAAACTAGAATAAGAATACTGGTCTTTGTCTTCATCACTCAACCAGGGATTTAGGAATTGCTGACAGCACTTCAATATTTCTGTGTAAATGAAGATACTGAATGTTCTGATCTGTAAGTCATTTGAGTATTTTTAAGTTTGAGTTTGAAGCTAATGTTGAATGCATCAGAAACATCGTAGAGGAAGAGTAAATCATTTTACATTGATTTGTGGGATAAAATTGGGAATTATTCTTCTGAAACCTCAAGATTAAAAAAAAAAGTAAAAGGAATAAAACCTATTACTCCACTGACGCTGTTTAAATTAAAAAAAAAGAAAAAAATTTTTTAAATAGGCCATCTTTATTCTTTTCTTTAGAGGCAAAGACTGTTTACCTTTCAACGGTGTTTTTCACACATACATGACTTTTTGGGAAAGAACAAATTGGTAATTATCTTCACTAATGAAATGTGCAATCGTTTCAGTTAGATTTTAAATAGGGCGTGACTCACATTCATAAGGCCCATTGAATAAATGCCTATTAGGTACAGTTTAATGGCTTAACACTTGATTCATGTTTTTCCTCTCTGTGGTTGATTCTTATTGTGCATTGAGAACAAATAGAAAATTTGGTTTTCCTTCCTAGTGTATGTATAATTCCTGCATTCAGAACACTCAGCTCAGCAAAATAACAATACAAAAGTCAAATTTTCACCTGAAAAAAAAAAGGGGGCGAGGGCGACTGTATTTTGATGGCATCCAAGGTTTTGGTTAAATTCATTAGCTTAGCAGTCTTGATTAGATAACTCTAAAAATTTACTAATGGAAATAACTAGCAAATCACAGTTATTATCATATGCCACAGAAGGCAATTCCTGCAACACTTGAAAAAGCTGCAACAGTTCTTTTCTACATTTAAGTCCAAACCTAATTTGGCAAACTGTGTTGATAAGGGAAAAAAGCTTTGACTGACAATGAATTAAAAGCAACCTTGAAAATACTCTATTGTTTATTCTTCTACAACAGGCAATGCATATATCTTTGTGTTAAAATATGCTTCTCATTAAATTCTTTTTCCAAATTTATACACATTGTAGGAGGTCATAAATGGTGATAACAATAAAACAGTCCTGGCTTTTATAGCATTTCAAAATTTTCTTGTATCAGTTAATGTTAAGTCAAAGAGCAAGCACAAACGAGTATACATGTGTACGCATGAAAAATATTTTCTTATATTTACAAAGTTGGGTTTACACCATTTGCACATATTCAAAGTTTTGCTGCTTCCTTTATGACTCAGAAGTTAAGATTAAGGTGATGAACGGTAAGGCTTGAATATCTGACAGGTGTAGATTTTGCATGCTACTATATTTACTTACATAATTTTCCCTTTTCTTCTCTGGTATTCTCTAAAGGAGAAGAAATTAAGAGGAAATCATATGAGTGCGTTTTAACTCTGGTTCACACTTGAGATTCTCACTTCCACTTTCAAAAGAAGAGCAACTCATAGAGTTTGCGACTTTAATCAGGATGTAGGTTTGCTAATGTTTCTTTCTTCCTGCAGCAATTTTCCGTATTCCTAAAAAGTACCTCCTTGAGTGAAATAACACTTTAAATAAGCATGCTTGTTTATGTGCTAAAGACAGATGGAGAAGGAGAGAGAAAGGGAATAATTACAAGGAGATGGAAAGTGTATTGACATTTAAATGTTATTTCCTTTCAAATGCTCATCCTCCATTCTTCTCATCTGTGCTAAGGTGAAGGAGACAGTGGGGACATCCCTACTTCAAAGCTGGTGTTTCCTTGTACAGTCACTAAGGGGTTGACAGCTGGCTTCCCCAAGTAAAATAATATCCAGGAAAGGAAGGGTAAAAATTAACCATTACCTATCTGTCTGTCTGTCTGTCTGTCTGTCTGTCTGTCTATCTATCATCTATCTACCTACCTATCATCTATCTCTCATCTATCTACCTACCTATCTATCATCTATCTATCTATCTACCTATCTATCATTTATCTATCATCTATCATATCTATCTACATAGGTAGAGAAGTTTGTGCTGATTTTTGCCTCTCACATTTAAGGGCTGAAGAGTACTTATTTAATTTAGTCACTTATCATCCTTTGTGGACACAGCATATTCTATTGCCACAGTGGCTGCTGTTACAAATATCTGTAACTATATATCCATAGGAAGTCCCTGAGCAGTGCAAATGGTTAATGAACTCGGCTGCTAACTGAAAGGTTGACATTTTGAGTCCACCAGAAGGGCCTTGGGAGAAAAGCCTGATAATCTGCTTCTGAAAAATCAACCATACAAAACCTTACGGAGCACGGTTCTACTCTGACACATAGGTTTGCCATTTGTCGGCACTGACTTGAGGACAACTAGTTTTGTTTTTTCATATATCTATAAAAAAAAAAGTTTTTTTTTTTTTTATAAGCAACCTCACAATAAATGGAGAAAAAATGAAGTTGTCAACAATTTCATACTACTTGGATCAACAATAAATGTCCATAGAAGTAGCGGTCAAGAAGTCAAATGAGGTATTGGGCAAGCCTACTGTAAAAGACTTCTTTAAAGTTTCAAAAAACAAAGATGTCACTTTGATGACTGAGGTGCCCGACTCAAAACATGGTATTATCAATTGCTTCATATGCATATGACAGCTACATAATGAAAAAGGAAGACAGAAAAAGAACTAATGCATTGAACTATGGTGTTGGCAAAGAATATTGACTGTACCATGGACTAACAGAAGAACAAACAAATAGCTCTTAAAGAAATACAACCAGAATGCTGCTTAGAAGAGAAGATGGTGAGTCTTCAGCTCACTTAGTTTGGATATGCCATCAGGAAACACCAACCACTGGAAAAGATCATCATGTTTGGTAGAGGGTCGGTAAAGGCGAGGGAAATCCTCATGGAGATGTATTGACACAATAGCCACAATGGTGGGCTCAAACATACCAATGATCATAAAGACGACAGAGGACTGGGCAACATTTCATTCTATTATACGGAAGGTTACCATGAGTCAGAGCCAACTTGAAGGCAACTAACAATAAAACTAACAATAAAAATATATGTATATCTACACACACACACACATTTCACATTATAGATATATAACTAAATAGAGACATAAGGCAAAAGAGAGACAGAGACAGAGAGAGGTGATAGATCAAACAGAGAGGGAGATAGAGAAATGACAGAAGAGAGAGACTTAGGAAAGGATGAAAGTATTTGAGTAAGAGAAAAGTCTGAGAGGAATGGGTCTGTGATAAGATTTGAAATAATCATTCAAATGCAATCCCATCCCAGTGCTGTCGAGTCGAATGCAATAGCAGGATAAATTTTCCATCTTATACTTCAGAGTGAAGAAAGAATAGCGTGTAGAGATACATCACGAGCTTTACAACCAGAATTCTGTTGTTGCTGTTGTTTGTTGTTTGTTTGTTTGCTTTGAGAGAGTGCCCTTGTGCAAAATTTGTGGTTTATGCACAGGTCCTGATCTGTTTTATTGAGGTCATGTTTTGGTCAAAACCTGTGTCAAAATGACAGATTAGCCAATTCTTTCTACTATATAAATTGCTTCTCAGAATTCTAGAAACTGACTGAAAGTCATGCAAGAATTGCCTGCTCAGAACCTACTCCATTTCTTGCTGTGCTCCACTTATCAGGCGGTTGCCAAACATTATCCTTTTGCAAACTGTCTATTTTAGTTACAGGCAAGAAACCCTGCAGTTTGGATGCCAGTTGCTCAAAAAAAAAAAGTTAACAAGGTACAATCATCAGATTATATCATTGCAAGACCTTTTATCAAAGAGTAGTCATTCTTCCCAGTAATGTCTATAGTACATAAGGATGGTGTACACCATCCCCTGAGGTTCCTGGGAAGAAAATGTAGGCAGCAGGGAAAAAATTCTCCTCACCCTCCCAAATCACTCCCCTAAAACTCTGAGGATCCTCCTAAAAGATTCTCTACCACTCTGCTGGATCAGGGCCAGAATTTTTGATCCTTTGACAAATGTCTCTGCCATGAGGAAGTTCAGCCATAGACCAATTCAGCTGTACAGCTTGTCTTGTGATTTTAGTAATCTACATCAATTTTTTTTTTACATCAATGTCCCACTTCATTGGCAGCAACAATCTGATATGATTGTATCCACCAGCCATAAAGTTGAAACGAGTAACAAGGTAAAAAACAGGAACAGCTGAAAATCACTGTTCTTGCTCCCCTCAGCTATAAAGTAGATATTTTGTATGGTTAGACACTGAGGTATCTATCATCTAGTAAATTGCTCTTGTAGTCATGAAGGGCGAATGTACCATGCACAGTTACTCTTGTGAATTGCCGAATGTGTCTTTGCCAGATCATAGCTAAAGCGATCATTTTGTAAGAATCAAAAAGGTGGTGAGGAGGTGAAGAGATAGCAGATAAGTGCAAGTAGAAGCTATACTCTGCATAAACTTGTTTCCTCTCTGAACTTTCTCCCATTCTAGAAGCCAGATTCATGGGATAGAAATGGTAGGGTATAAGCAGAGTCAAGCTCACTCTCTCCAGCCTAGTCAGACTTCCTGAGGAGCATTAGGTATGTAGTTTAGGGAAGGAGGTAATGACTGCATCATTTGTGATATGACCAATGTGTTCTCAAGCAATGACGGGCTTGCTGGACTCAAGCAAGTCTTACTTATAGAATTTCACATTTATTTTCATGAAATGTGTTATTTCTCTTTAAGTTAGATTCAAGTTTCCTTTTCCTCAAGTATTTCAGTTTTGGGTTTTATTGGTATATGCCTTTTAAACATTCACTTATTTTAAATGTCATCAGTATACAGGGGTTATCAAGAGATCCCCATGACCAAGCTCAAAATGAAGAAAACAAGATTGCCCTGGTGGCACAATGATTAAATGGTCGGTTGCTAAGTGAGAGGTTGGTGTTTTGAACCCACCAGCCATTCTGTGGGAGAAAAGACCTAGCAATCTGCTCCCATTAAAGTTTATAGCCTAGGAAACCCTATGGGTCAGTTCTACCCTGTCCTACAGGGTCGCTATGAGTTGGAATCTACTCGAAGGCACACAACAACAACATGAAAACCAAACTTCAAAATCCTGCTTATATATCTCCGAGTGAACACTCTTACACACTCAAACACACATAAACAGTCCCGGTGAGCAAAATCACACCCATGTTTTCTTCTTAAACCCCTTAAGATGCACTGTGTTGAATTATAAGGGGAAATGAAATGGGCAATAAATAATTGCAGCTCTAACTGGCTATAAAATATGACTTACCTGTATTAGACTTTGTACTGCTGGCAGTTTAGATAGTTGTTAAAAGACTGAGTTCTTTTAAACAAAAGAAGAGAGGGGAATTGACTAACTAGATAGAAGGCAGGAATCATCTTGGGTGAAGGGAAGGACAACACACAATACAGGGGGAAGTCAGCACAACTGGACTAAAACGAAAGGTAAGAAGTTTCCTGAACACAATTTAAAAAAGAAAAAAAAAAGACTGAGTTCTGGATTCTGGTAACCACAACCCCGGTGTCTTCTCATAATATAGAAGTTTAGTCAAGATTTTTATACTCTTTGAAGCAGATTTTCCTTATAAATTTCCTTGAAACAATTTCCCTGTAAACTGTGGAGCACAGTAATATCTACCTCATAGGGTGATCATGAGGGTTAAGTGAGATGATGAATATAAAGTGCCCGTCTTGGGTTCTATTATTTGATGGATCCTTGAAAACATGAACTCTGTGAGTCCATTTCCTGTGGTGTGAAAAAGCAGAAACTTTGTAATCAAGTACACCTGAGCTTCAATCCCAGCTCCAACACTGACCAGTTAAACGACCTTAGACAAGCTACTTAAGACTTCTCTGGACTATTTCCATATCCTTTTAAGATAGGGCTGCCAACAGAAGCGTCGTAAATATTAGATATGAAGATATACAAAGCACCACAGAATGCCAGACTATTACATTATTCATTATAATTCTGTTATGATGATAAAGAAATTAACAGAATAATCTAAAGATACTGGGTGGAAGTGACCCAAAGAACAAGATTGTGAACTGCCTTATTTGCTCTCTGCAGGTTTGGAGTCAGCCAGAAAATTTGGAAGACACCTCTCTCTTCCCCAGCTTCTACAGCACCAAATCTTGTCAATCTGCCTATAAATATGTCCAATCTGTCTGCCTCCTTGTTCCTACCTCAGCTACCTGGCATAGACTCCCATCATTTGCTTCTCTGCCATTCTAACAGCCTCTCAGACTCCATTCCAGGACATTCTCCTCACAGTAGCCAGCATGACTAAAATACAAATCCAGGCATGCCAAGGCCCTAATTAAATTCATTCAGAACCTTTCCATTGTCCTTGGGATACAATCTAAACCTCTTAGCTGGACCTTGGCCGGCTTCTATTATCTCTCCCACTATGTCCAATTGGGCTACATACCAAAGACTGTTTCTATAAAGAAGGCTGTTGGAATTTTGATCAGAATTGTGTTGAATCTATAGATCACTTCAGGTAATGTTGGCATCTTAACAATATTGTCTTCCAGTCCATGAACATGAAACATCTTTCCATTTATTTAAGTGTTCTTTAAACTCTTTCAGCAGTGTTTTAGAGCTTTCATTGTATAAGTCCTTCATGTTCCTGGTTAGATTTGTTTCTAGGTGTTTTATTCTCTGTTTCCCTAATTTCCCTTTCATATTTCTTACTGCTGGTGTATAGAAACCCAACTGATTTTCATTTGTTGACCTTGTACCCTGCAACTTTGCTAAATTTCACTATTAAATCTAAAAGTTTTCTTGTGGACTCTATGGGATTGTCTATATGTAGAATAGAGATAATTTTAACTCTTTCTTTTCCAAGCTGGATACTTTCATTTCTTTTTCTTGTTTTATTTCTCTGGCTAGGATTCTAATACAATACTGAATAGAAGTTGTGAAAACAAGCACCCTTGTTTTGTTCCCGACTTCAAGGGGAAATCTCTCAGTCTTTCTCCATTAAGTATAATGTTGGCTGTTGGCTCTTCATATATGCCCTGAATCTTACTGAAGAGTTTCCCTTCTATTCCAACCTTCTTTGGGGTTTTCATGAAGAAAGGGTATTGGATTTTATCAAATGCTTTTTCTGCGTCCGTAGAGATGATCATGGAGTTCTTTTCCTTTGTTCTGTCGAAATGGTGTATTACATTGATTTTCTAATGTTGAACCATCCCTGCATTCCTGGAGTAAATCCCACTTGGTCATGGTGTATGACTCTTGGATTCTGTTTGCTGGTATTTTTTTGAGAATTTTTGCATCTATATTCATAAGGGAAACCCTGGTGGCATAGTGGTTAAGTGCTATGGCTGTTAACCAAGAGGTCAGCAGTTCAAGTCTGTCAGGCGTTCCTTGGAAACTTTATGGGGCAGTTCTACTCTGTTCTATAGGGTTGCTATGAGTTGGAATTGACTCAACAGCAGTGGGGTATATTCATAAGAGATATTGGCCCATAGTTTTCTTTTCTTGTGGTGTCTTTGTCTGCTTTGGGCATCAGGGTTATGTTTGCTTCACAGAATGAATTAGGAGTATTCTTTCCTTCTCCATCTTTTGGAAGAGTTCAAGCAGTATTGGTGTCAATTCTCTAAATGTTTGGTAGAATTTCCCAGTGAAGCCAACTGGCCCAGGATTTTTTGTTGTTGTTTTTGGGAGGTTTTTGGTCCCTGATTCAATCTTTTCACTTGTTATGGGTCTGTTGAGGCTTTCCATTTCCTTTTGAGTACGTTTGGATAGGTTGTGTGCTTCTAAGAATTTTTCCATTTCATCTACGCTCTCCAGTTTGTTGTCATAAGTTATTCCTAATATTCTGTCATAATTCTCTTTATTTCTATTGGATCAGTTGTAATGTTCCCTCTTTCTTTTTTTATTTTGGTTATTTGCATCTTTTCTCTTCTTTTGCATTCTAGCTAACGGTTTGTCAATTTTATCGACCTTTACAAAGAATCAACTTCTGATTTTATTGATTCTATTGTTTTTCTGTTTTTGATTTTATTTTTTTCTGCTCTGATGTTTGCTATTTCATTTCTTTTGGTAGGTTTAGGCCTCGTTTCTCTTTCTAGTTCTTGGAGTTGTTGAGTTAGACTGTTAATTTGAGATCTTTCTTCTTTTCTCAATATTGTATGATTGTCTACCATTTTGTAATCTGATGTGATTTCCCTGTGTCATAAATCCTATCACTATGATGTAATGAGATGGATTAGTGGCAGTTATATTGACGAGATCTACAAAATTAGATAGTGTCTTAAGCCAATCTATTTTAAGATATAAAAAAGAGAAGCAAGCAGAGAGACATGGGACCTCATACCACGAAGAAAGCAGTGTCAGTAGCACAGTGTGTCCTTTGGACCTGAGGTTCCTGTGCTAAGATGCTTCCAGACCAAGGGAAGACTGATGCATCACAAGGACCTTCCTCCAGAGCCAACAGAAGAGAAAGCTTTCCCTTGGAACTGGTGCCCTGAACTCAGACTTCTAGCCTACTGGTCTGTGAGAGAAAAAACTTCTCTTTGTTAAAGCCATCCACTTGTGGTATTTCTGTTATAGCGGCACTAGATGATTAAGACACCTTCCATCTACAGAACTCCCATTAGCATTTTTTGTAGGGTTGGTATGGTGGATACAAACTCTCTCCGCTTTTGTTTGGGAATGTTTTAATTTTACCCTCATTCTTGAAGGATAGATTCTCTGGATACAGTATTCTTTGTTGACAATTTTTTTTTCCTTCCAGCACTTTAAATATATCACTCCATTGCCTTTTGGCCTCCATTGTTTCTGAAGAAACAATCACCATTTCATCTTATTGGGGATCCTTCATATGTAACTGTTTGCTACTCTCTCATTGCTTTCAGGATTCTCTCTTCATTTTTTAATTTTCAAGCCTGACTATGATGGGTCTTGGTGTAAATCTCTTCGGGATTCTTTGAGCTTCTTGGATTTGTAGATTCACGTCCTTCATTAGATTGAGGAAATTTTCTGTCATTATTTCTTCAAATATTCTTCCTGTCACTTTCTCTCTCGCATCTCATTCTGGAATTCCCATGATGTGTATGTTAGGTCTCTTGTTGTTGTCTCTTAATTCCATTAAACTACGCTCATCTTTCTTGAGCCTCTGTTTTTGTTGCTCTTTAGCGTCTGTAATTTTAACTATCTTATCCTCTAATTCACTGATTCTTTCTTCTGCCTGATTAAATCTGTTCATAAGTCTTTCTATTGTGTTTCTCATTTCTGTTATCGTCCCTTTTAGTTGCAATATCATTTTTTAGATCCTCATTTTGTTCTTGCATTGTTTTCCTTATTTCTTTTAGCTCTTTGTCTATGTTTCCCCTTAGTTATTTAATGATGTTCAATGTTGTATTGTATTTTTGCATTTTTTTTTTTTCATTTTTTGGTCATCCCCAGGTGTGCTTTCACTCCCTTTGTCATGTTCATTTGGATGAGCCATAGTTTCTCTGTTCTTTTTTTTTGTTGGGGCATTGGAATTTTCAAGGATATTAACTTTCTCAGATTTCTCCAGTATTTGGTGTTTTTGCCCACATTATTTTCTGTAAGAAACTTTTAGGTGGGCAGAGCCTTCAGCCTTTGCTTTCTGTTTCCTCATCCTCTCTATGATAGCTCCGTCTCCTTCCCTAGTTTAATTGGGAGTTGAAAGTTTTAGATCTTTTTTTTTCAACTTTCAATTTCCCCAAACACACCAGGGGACGGTCTGTTCACCAGCAGGCACAGCCCCTCAGGCAAGATATCATGTATTAATCAATCTGTCCAATAGGGGGTGTAGTCCCCATTCTCTGTTTATTATTCACTTCCATTCTCTGTTTTTAGTCAGAAATCCTACAACCAGTGAGCCCCTTTCAGGGCTGGATGTTGCCCTCTAGTTTTGCCCAAGGCGTCCTTCCCTGTTGTGTGGGGGATGCTTATATCTGAGCTGGCATTAAGGGAAAGTACATGCTGGCTTTCCACAATTTCAGGAGGAAGAGGAGCTGGTACTCCCTGGAAGGACTGCTGAGAGATCTGTCTTGTTGGTTTCAGAGCCCCAGCGGCCCTATGGTTGTTGGGGGAGCAGTCTCCACTTAGGCGACCCACCCCATGACTCTACTATAGGCAACCTTCTGTAGGAGTTTATATCAGTCCAACGACTGACTGTTACTGGTTGAGGGAGGGGTAGCAACCCCTCCTGCAATCAGCTCCAAATGGACCCCTAGGGAGGTCTGTCTTATTGCTATCAGAGTCCATCTGGTAGTGTGTTGGCTGTGTGCGTAGTCTTCATACAAGGTACCTACTTCCTACCACAAAAAAGCCTCAGTCATCAGTATTCAATGCTGATGTATGCCATTCATTGTTGACTTGTTGATTCTTGCCTGTCTGCAGTAACCTGCTCCTTTTTTTTGCTCCCCAATTCAGAGTCCCTCAAAGCTGTTTTATTTTTTGCTGTATTTGTGGGAGAGTGTCAGAACAATGGTTTGTTTATGCTGCCATCTTCCCAGAATTCCTCCATGCTAAAGACTTTCAGTGCACCATCCCCTCTCTCCCAAATGTCATACATGCTCCCTCTGACCGGAACTCTCTCACTCCTGTTCACCACTCCTCTTCACCTCACTAACCAAAAAAAATCCCTCCTCTCTCACCTGAAACATCACTTCCTCAAGGAGGCTTTCACTGATTCTACACATGATTTACATTATTTGGTTAATTTTATCATTCTGATAGATTATAAACTCCTGGGTCATGTCTGCCTTACTTATCCATACTGGCATAGTGCCTGACCCACAGTAGGTGATAAAGAAACATTGGTTAACTCCATGCATTCATGTACAACTACACAATTCAATCATGCGTTCTGTTTATCATACTTGTAACTAGAAGTGAAGAGAAATGAGAGAATTAGGTTCTAGTTCTTTGACAGTTTTGTTTTGTTTTTTTTGTTTTTTTAGTACTTCTGAGGAAAGAAAAAAATCCAAAACAGCTTCTAATTTGTTCCCTCTTCTGAGAAAGCACAAGGCAAAAGGAAAAATTTAATTTTGAAAATCTTTTCATTCCTCCCACCTAAAGCTCAAGTCATTGCTTCTTCACAGAGGTAGCAGCTCCGGTTTTAAGCAAAAATAAAAATATAGGATCTATTATTTGTCAAAAATTGGAAATGAGAATCAAATATGAAATATCTTTTAGGCTCAAACTCATACCTACCTGCATCAGCAGCTATTGGATATGGAACAATCCATCCCCCCATCATCCCTTGAGTCAAAATGAAGAGACTTTTCATCTATACCTGGAGCCCAGCATTCTCTGCACAGGTGCCAGAGGAGACAGCCAAGGACTCCAGGCAGCCATCTGTGTCACCCAAAGCTAAAATCCACCTCTGGAAAGTACACAAAAACATTCCCTCAGAGAAATATTAGATCTGCTTCACTGCTCTTTCTGGCATATCTTATTCTACTTTGTCTTCCTCTCTCCCTAAATGCCATGCTCACAAAACTTTTCTCTCAGCGGGAAAGCATGCAAGTCAAATGCCATCACAATCACTTTGTGTTTCCCTCCAGAGGGAAGGGAAGGCATGTTGCATGTGAAAACTCATCAGTTCCTAATGGGATGGAGTGACTTTCAAAGATCACAGGAAGCATATAGTTAGAGGTAATAATGTACACCTAACAAAACCATGGACGAGAATAAGCCTGCATCCTTACTTTGCCTTTGGTCCACATATCTGAGAAGATCTAGGAGGCAAGCTCACACACTCTGCCTACTGAGCCTCTCCCCTGGCTCACAAGCAGATGGCTGCCTCCAAGATTCCCCGTATCCAGAAACAACATTTCCAACAGCTTTTTTTTTTCTTTAACTTAAAAGCCAAAGGATTTAAAAGACATTTTGTCTGAGGCAAAGCACTGATGGAACTAACCTAAAAATAATCTGACAGAAACCTGCATATTGGAATTTGTGTCTCCCACCTCTAACTCCTCTAGCCAGCCTTCTGACATGTACTCTTTTCAGAGAATCCACATTGTGATGCTTTTCCTCAATAGGTTCATTAGGAGAAAACGGTATTTTCACAATGTCAATTATGAAAACAGAGGTGAGAAAATTTAGGCAGCTTTTCACATTTTCTTCAACAGAGAAATAAATCCAAATGAGATGTCTTTCAGCAAGAAAGAAGTCTTATTGGAAAAATTATGTGTTAGTACTGGGAACATGAAGTTTCTATTTTTGAACTAATAATGTTTATTAGCTATGTTTCCTACTGCTCTGTATTATTAATTTATACTTTATTATTTCTTGGGTTACTAAGCTTATTATGATTTCCTTTATGGATTTTTAAAGAGCAGGTTATATAGGTTTTCAGTTAATTAGGTCACTTTGTAATACTAGAATATGAAAAGCATTTTGAAAACACTAAAGGAAAATATTGCCTATGTGTGATGTGAATCAAGTAAATCATTTAATAATTTGATTTGTAGAAAAGAATGCAAAGCATTATCATCAATTATTTTTCATAGTTGGATAGCTTGCTAAATATAGAAAGAAAAATGTAACAACACATTAATATATTAATGTGCCCTGAGAAGAAACTAGTTTTCACTTATTATAATAAGAGAGCATATTATTTAGTTAATCTTTGTAGTAAATGCATTTTAGGGTGTCTGCCTAAACTATGGTCTGTATTCTTCAAACTGCTCCCACCTATAGGCCTCACTGAAAGAGTTAGATTGTATGTCTAAATCTATATTACAGGACTCCTGCACTTGTGGCCACAACTGATTGAACCAGGAGTGGACATGAGACTCAAGGTGGTCTCATCCACAAGCTGGATTGAGTCAATTAGTTCTCTCTCAAGAATTCAACACATTTAAGACACATAGGGAGCCCTGGTGGCACAGTGGTTAAGAACTTGGCTGCCAGCCAAAAGATTGGCAGGTTGAATCCACCAGTCACTCCTTGGAAACTCTATGGGACAGTTCGACTCTGTCCTATAGGGTAGCTATGAGTCAGAATTAACAGCAACGGGTTTGTTTGTTTTTGGCTTAAGACATGTAGAGACTAAGGAAAGATGTCAGATACATGCATAATTGGAGACTGAAATGGCATTTTGGATCATGTCGCATGTTCTAATGAGTGAGCAGAGAAAGCCAACCATCAAAGAGATGCAGGAGAATGGTACAGCTATCAAGAGAACAGCAGAGACTGGAAAACACATCCTTCCAAAGAAAGAACAAGATGGGGAACATAGCTTCTCAGTCCCCAGATCTAGGGATGCTGGGAGATGTTATCCTTGTGGGTTTAATTTATACCCCCATCCCACATTTCTGTGTGTTATGAGGCATGTACACGCTTTATTTGTCTTAAAGTGTCCCTTTTTTCTTTCAACACATTTCCCTTTTACTTATCTAGTTCTAGTGAATTTCTCTTGCTTTTAAACAAACAGTCCCTGGTTAAAATAATACATGCACACACAAATTCCTGCATATTCCTTTGCCTTAATGAATCTACTTTTTGAAAATCAATGGCATGTAAAGAAAAATTCAAGTTAGATCCAAACTGGTACTTGTAAGCTATGACATTGCCACAAACTTAGTAAAAAATTTTAGAATCAATTTTCTTTTTCTTTATTGCTTATAAGAATTAAACAATGATGATCAGATCATGCAAAGATGAATCATAGGTGCACTCTACCTGCTCACTGGGTAGGAAGGAAGAAAGCTCTGATTTGTAACATTTGGTAACTTCTGTGGTATAAATTTCAAGTTACCGACGTGATATCACTAAATGCGGAGTTGGGAAAAGGTGCATGAGTCCATGCAAGCCAGCTCCATTTACCACTGGATGATTCAAGTAAAGAATATTACAAGTCAAAAAACTAAACTGAAAATTATTGATTGATTCGATCCTCTTCTCAGAGAAGTTCAGTAACTAGCCCACAGTCACACTGTAAGTGGCAGAGCATGAGTTCCAATCCTAATGCCCTGATCGAGACAATTGAGTGAGGAGTATCACATGTACCCTGGTAATTAATAAGACTTTAACTACACCAATATCTTCTATTAGATAAGTTTCTCCCTCCTGCCCCAAATTTCCAAATGAAGGACCAACAAAATAAACTAAATGTGCTTCATATTTAGTTGTCAACAGATTTCGATTTCTGTAAGTTCCCAGGTCTAGTCCAGGAACATTGAAGCCTACTGGCTCCAAGAAAACTGAGACACTAAACTCACCTATTTAGTGTTTTATCAACTGCTGGTTAATTAGGGATGTGGGTATAAATAAATTATAATTAAAATTAAGTATAATTTATACCCACATCCCTACCACCATTCCAGACTCTAACTCCTTCTCAACAATCTCATCACATCTTATACGTCTATCACAGAAAATTATTCAACATTAATGAAGGTATGATGCTGATTTTTACTCTACTTTTTTCAGAAACCGTTACCACACTTTGTCTAACCGCGCTTTTATTTATTCTTTAAGTCAGGGCCAAATGTCAACTCATCCATGAATCCTGCCCTACCTCCTCAAGATATGCTCCTGAGACTACATCAACCTTAGACCAGAAAACCTAGATGGTGCCCAGGTACAACCGATGACTGCCATGACAGGGAACACAACAAATAATCCTTGAAGAAGCAGGAGAGCAGTGGGATGCAGACCTCAAATTCTCGTAAAAAGACCAGACTTAGTGGTCTGACAGAGACTAGAAGAACCCTGGAGGTCATGGTCTCCAGACCTTTTGCTAGCCCAAAACAGGAACTATTCCCAAAGTCAACTCTTCAGACAGGGATTGGACTGGACTGTAAGACAGAAAATGATACTGGTGAGAAGTGAGCTTCTTGGATCAAGCAGACACATGAGACTATGTGTGCAGCTCCTGTCTGGAGGGGAGATGTGAAGGTCGAGGGGGACAGAAGCTGGCTGAATGGACACGGAAATACAGGGTGGAGAGAAGGAGTATGCTGTCTCATTAGGGGGAGAGCAACTAGGAGTATATAGCAAGGTGTATATATAAGGTTATATATGAGAGACTGATTTGATTTGTAAACCTTTGCTTAAAGCATAATTAAAAAAAAAAAAAAAAAGATATACTCCTGAGCTTCAACAGCCCTACAGCCCTCTTAGCTATTACCACAGGGTATGGTCATTTCTTGTTTACTCATCTGATTTGCCAATTAAACCTGAAATTTCAATGTCTGATACAGTGCCTGACAGAGAATGGGTGTTCTACAGATGCTTCTTAAATAAACAGATGAATCTATTAATTAAAAAACATTCAGGGTTCTTTCTATAAGGAAAAAAATGCCAGTACTTGTCAAACACAAATGAACAGAATTGAGATGGCTCTTTGTAAATTAAAAGCAAAAAATATTGATTATCTTACTCTGACTAAATAAACTTAGAAAAAAAAGTTGAAAGAACTTTTGTCACAAGTATTATATTTTCAGAATCATCAGTTGCACTTACTAACAGCTTCCCCTCTGACAACACCATGGAGCTCGCATTTACAACGCTACCGTCGTAAGCCACAGTCACCACTGAAGGAGCCTTTCTAAGGGTGGTCTTGATGTTAATGTACGATTAAATTCACTCAATGCTTTAAAATGGCACTCAGTTTAAGACATCACCATTTAATAATATCAGCTACTGTTCTACAATGATACAAACTACTTTCCCTAATAATAACTTCATATAAAGTTATGCATGTGTGTGAGGGAGAGAGATAGACACACAGAGAGAGAAGAGTAAACGAAATGACAAAAATTTTTGCAGGAAATTTTTATTGTTACCCTATTTTTCAGGCAGAAAAAAAAAAACAAGTCTCAGAGAAACTAAATAACTTTCTCAAGGGCACATAGTGATCACGTAGTAAAAACGGACCTCGAATCTGGGTCCTCTCACAATTCCACAGTCCTTTATCATCTGTTTCACATGGTACAGAGCCCTGGTGGCACAGTGGTTAAGTGCTTGGCTGCTAGCCAAAAGGTGGTTCCAATCCACCAGTCTTCACTTCAAAACACTTCGGGGCAGATCTACTTTGTCCTATAGGGTGGCTATAAGTTGGAATCAACTCGATGGCAATGGGTTTGGTTTGGTTTTTATCTGGTATATCATCTTACTACCTCTTGCCCCTTTTTCTTTCCTATCAGCTTTAGACAAACCTAAGTTGTACAAAATGCAGAGTTAGCAGGAAATATCAGAGGATATGATGATGGACATGTTTCCATCCCAAAAGGAATTGATTGTTTTAATGATTCAAATTCACTCTTGACCTTGAGAATGACCAAAATTAAAGCTGGAATTATTATTGTAATGTCTTTATCAATGGGTTTGATTAAAACAAATGAGTACCATGGGTAAGAATTCATTTTGTCTCTTCAGTCCAAGGTGTTTGCTAGGGATTAGAAGTGTTTCTGATTTAAAATGGTTAAAGTTTTGAATTAGCCTATAATCCCGTTGACGGAAGATCTATAATCAGAGATCAGTGATTGTCATAGACACAAATAAATACATCTTTTAATTGCCTGATTATAACTAAATCTATATATCAGAACAAACTAAACTGACATATTTCTAATGTCTTTAATTTATTGGCTGTGGAGTTCCACTGGTTCATATTTCCCTGATCTGAGCAAAAAAAAAAAAAAAAACAGCAATGTCTCAGAAGTGAGAAACTTGTTCTGTGAAAAAGCAGATACGAAATGTTTTCATTTTTTGTAAATGACTTGCCTGTACAGCTCTCTATTGTATATTAAATGGCTCCTCTGATTTGAAGAACTTTCAGGCTGAACCTACAAGCCTGCAGCATTGTCCAAGATAAACAGTCATCTAACAGGATGAAAAATAGTCATTCCATCTTCTCTTTAATCTTTATGCTTCCTTCTCTGCTGCCTTTCCATTTACAACATAGAATGGACTTTGGACTATCAGTCTTAGCTCTTCTATAACGCAGTACCTTTTCCAAGTCAATCCTGTGCCTTATAAACTGAGAGGAAATGAAAATGGGCACCACCAGCTGATTAATTGCCTGTCAATATATTTAGATCAGCTTAATTTTCCCACAGAATTCAGAAGAAATGAAAATACCCTCGAGTGAAACTCCTAACCTGAATTGCTTAAGGGAACCAGGAAGTATACCTTCCTATCAATTCTTCCAGATTCACAAAGCAAACGCCCCCCCCAAAAAGAAACTGGTTGCTGTCAAGTCAAACCTGACTCCTGGCGACCCTGTAGGACAGAATAAGCCTCCCCAACGAGGTTCCCAAGGCTGTAAATCTTTATAGAAGCAGACTACCACCTCTTTCTCCCACAGAGTGACTGGCGGTTCAGACCACTAACTTTTTGGTTATAAACCCAGGGCTTAACCACTGCACAGCCAGGCCTCCTCATAAGACAAAAAAAAAAAAAAAAAAAAAACATCGCTGTGGTGTCAATTCTGAGTCATAACAATCCTATAAGACAGAGTAGAACTGCCCCATAGGGTTTCCAAGGAGCTGCTGGTGGATTTGAACAGCCCACCCTTTGGTTAGCAGGGGTAACTCTTAACCACTATGCCACCAGGGTTTCCCACAAGGCAAAGCCATATCTAATTCAATCTAATAAAAATGTCACAGGTGTGTGGGAAGCTAGAAGGCTAGAAAACTTGGTCAAGCAAGTTTGATTTTTAGAGCTGCAGAAAATTTGAGGAATTTAGTGGTCTAGTAAAATGTCTGCCATCAAGACTAATGTGTTTATGTCCTTGAAAATACATTTTGTGATGACACAGATGTTTCTGTGCTTGAGTAACCGTATCTATGCTTCCACTTAGCTTTGTCAAGGAATTTTTTTATTTCCAAATACTGCTTGGATGAATAGCAGCTCAATATCATTCCTGATTGGTGCAGAAGTATTCTTTCACTTTCCTGGACACTAAGGCTGATAAATATGAGAAGGTTGGCTTTAACTCTATTAAACTCCTAACAGGTATTAAAACAAAATTTCACTCTGTAAATTCAGGCTGACCAATTGCAGCTGGATTCTTGACATTGTGTTCATTCATCTTTTTACTCCCTCACTGCTTCTCAATTGTATATCTGCGATTATTCCAAATTTTCTCCATTTCTATCAACTCCCCATACATACCCTCTTACCTCATGATTTCACCTCAAACTTTGTTTAAAAGGAAATAGTCCATCTGACTTGTGCTACCTCAGTTTTTCATGTAACCCATTGCTGTTGCCATCAAGTCGACTCCGACTCATAGCAACCTTATAGAACAGAGTAGAACCACCCCGTAAAGTTTCCAAGGAGCGCCTGATAGACTTGAACTGAGGGCCTTTTGGTTAGTAGCCGTAGCGCTTAACCGCTATGCCACCAGGGTTTCCAAAATTTTTCAGTTAGCCGTGTAAAAACTTTCCTATACCTTTATCCATTCTATTTTTTTTGTTCCATTTCCTTCCTTTCTGAAATTAAACTCTGATCCCAGTCTTCGTGCATTTTCCAGAATCTTGCTTCATCAGGTAATTCTTCTCCCGATGTTTAAATTTCTCCCTTACCCTCCCTTCCTTTTCCTTTTAAATAGATCTCTGCCCAATCGCCCAACCCCACATCCTTTCCTTGACCTTGAACTCTTTGAAAGGCATTCTTATTTCTCCTCAGATCCTTTTATCCCATGCAGTCCCAGTCTATATTACAAAACTAATACCCATTTTTTCATTTAAAAACTAGAAAATATGAAGATTGAAAGAGAAAAAAACTGAAGAATTGATACCTCACAATTCAACAATAACCAGTGTCATTATTTAAAGCTATCCAGAAATACATACAAATATGTTTAATAAAAAATTGATCTTAATATAAGCTGTATGTTCATTTTTTTCATTTACAAATATCACGACTGCCTTTCCATGCCAATAAAAGTAAATTTTTACCACCCTCGTTGTTGTCATTAGGTGTTGTCTTAGTTATCTAGCACTGCTATGACAGAAATACCACAACTGGATGGATTTAACAAACAGAAATTCATTCTCTCACAGTTTAGAAGGCTAGTAGTCTGAATCGAGGGCGACAGCTTCAGGGAAAGGTTTTCTCTCTCTATTGACTCTTGGGAAAGGTCCTTATCATCAATTTTCCCCTGGTCTAGGAGCTTCTCAGCACAGGGAACCCAGGTCCAAAGGATGTGCTCCATTCCAAGCTCTTCTTGCTTGGCAGTAGAGAGGTCTCTCATTTCTGCTTGATTCTCTCTTTTATATATCAAAAGAGATTGCTCAAGATACATCCTAATCTTGTAGATTGTGTCCTGCCTCATAACATAACTGTCTGTAATCCTGCCTTATAAACATCATAGAGGTTATGATATACAACACATAGGATCATTACCTCAGATGACAAAATGGAGGACAACCACACAATACTGGAAATCATGGTCTAGCCAAATTGACACACATTTCTGAGGTACAGATTCAATCCATAACAGATGGATTTGAGTCAGTTCCAACTCATAGCAACTCCATGTACAATAAAACGAAACACTGCCCGATCCTGTGCCATACATGCAATCATTACTATGTTTGAGTCCATTTTTGCAGCCACTGTGTAAATCCATCACCTTGAGGGTCTTCCTCTTTTTTGCTGACCATCTACTTCATCAAGCATCATGTCCTTCTCCAGAGACTGATCCATCCTGATAACATGTCCATATTACATGACACAAGTCTTGCCATTTCTGCTTCTAAGGAGCATTCTGGCTGTACTTCTCCCAGGACAAACTGATTATTCTGATTATTCTGGTAGTCCATGATACTTTCAATATTCTTCGTCAACACCATAATTCAAAGGCATCTATTATTCTTCGGTCTTCATTATTCATTTTCCAGCTTTCGCGTGCATAAGAGGCTACTGAGAACACCATGGCTTGGGTCAGGAGCACCTTAGTCCTCAAAGTAGCATCTTTGCTTTCAACACTTTAAAGAGGTCTTTTGCACAACTTTGCCCAATGAAACACATTGTTTGGTTTCTCGACTGCTACTTCCGTGGATGTTGATTGTGGATTCAAGCAAAATGAAATCCTTTGCAACTTCAATCTTCTCTCTGTCTATTATGACATTGTTCTTTGGTCCTATTGTGAGGATTTTTATTTTCTTTGTGTTGAGGTATACTCTGTACCGAAGGCTGTGGTCTTTGATCATCATCCGTAAGTGCTTCATGTCCTCTTCATTTTCAGCAAGCAAGGTTTTCTCATCAACATATCAAAAGCTGTTAATGAGTCTTCCCCAATCCTGATGCCACACTCTTCTTCTTCACATAGCCCAGCTTCTCAGATTATTTGCTCAACACGGACATTGAATAAGTACTGTTAAAGGATATAACCCTGACGCAAACCTTTCCTGATTTTAAATCATGCAGTATCGCTTTGTTCTGTCAGAATGACTCCCTCTTCGTTTATGCTTAGGTTCCTCATGAGCACAATTAAGTGTTCTGGAATTCCCATTCTTCACAATGTTATCCATAATTTGTTATGACCCTCACATTCGAATCCCCTTGCACAGTCAAAAACACAGGTAAATGTCTTTCTGGTATTCTCTGCTTTCAGCCAAGATCTATCTGACATCAACAATGATAACCCTTGTTCCATGTCCTCTTCTGAACCTGACTTGAATTTCTGACAGTTCCCTGTCCGTGTACAGCTGCAACCATTTTTAAATTATCTACAGCAAAATTTTACTTGCCAGTGATAGTAATGGTATAGTTCAATAATTTGTGCATTCTATTGGATTACCTTTCTTCGGAATGGGCACAAATATGGACCTTTTCCAGTTGGTTGACCAGGTTGCTTTCTTCCAAATTTCTTGGTATAGACAAGTGAGCATTTCCAGCGTTGCATCCCTTTGTTGAAATATCTCAATTCCTGGTGCCTTGTTTTTCTCTAATGTTTTCAGTGCAGCTTGGAGTTCTTCAGTACTATCTGTTCTTGATCATCTGCTACGTAGGCCAATTCTTTTTGGTACACTGACTGTGTGTATTCCTTCCATCATCTTTTGATGCTTACTGTGTCATTCAAATATTTTCCCCATAGAATCCTTCAGTACTGCAACTCAAGGCTTGAGCTTTTTCTTCAGTTCTTTCAGCTTGAGAAATGCTGAGCATGTTGTTCTTCTCTTTTGGTTTTCTAATTCCAGGTAGTTGCACATTTCATTGTAATACTTTATTTTGTCTTCTTGTTCCGCCTTTTGAAATCTTCTGCTGAGCTCTTTTACTTCATCATTTCTTCCATTCCTTTAGCTACTCTACATTAAAGAGCAAGTTTCAGAGTCTCCCCTGACATCCATTTTGGTCTTTTGTTTCTTTCTTGTCTTTTTAATGATCTTTTCCTTTCTTCATGTATGATGTCTTTGGTGTCATCCCACAACTCATCTGGTCTCCCGTCATTAGTGGTCAGTGTGTCAAATCTATTCTTGATATGGTCTCTAAATTCAGGTGGGATATACTCAAGATAGTACTTTGGCTCTCGTGGACTTGTTTTAATTTTCTTCAGATTCATCTTGAACTTGCATATGAGCGTTTGATGGTTGGTTCTGCAGTTGATCCGTGGTTTTGATCTGACTGATGATATTGAGCTTTTCCATCATCTCTTTCCACAGACGTAGTTGATATGGTTCCTGTGTATTCCATCTGGCGAGATTCACATGTTAGTCGCCATTTACATTGGTGAAAATAGGCATTTGCAACGAATAAGTCGTTGGTCTTGCACAATTCTATCATGCTTTCTCTGGTGTCATTTCTATCACCAAGGCCATGTTTTCCAGTTACCAGTCCTTCTTTGTTTCCAACTTTCTCATTTCAATCACCAGTAATTATCAATTCATTTTGATTGCATGTTTGATCAATTTCAGACTGCAGAAGTTGGTGAAAATCTTTAAATCCCTTCGTCTTTGTCATTAGTGCATAAGTTTGAATAATACTTATTAAATGGTCTTCCTTGTAGCTTTGTATTTGAGGGTAGATCTTAAAATGTTTTTTTTAACGATGAATGCAACACTATCCTTCTTCAATTTGTCAATTCTGGCATAGTAGACCATATGATTCAAATGATTCAAAATGGCCAATACCAGTTCATTTCAACTCACTAATGCATAGGTTATTGATCTTTTTATGTTCCATTTCATTTTTGAAGGCTTCCAATTTTAGTAGATGCATCCTTCGTACATTCTACATTCTGCTTATTAATGGATGTTTGCAGTTGTTTCTTCTAATTTTGAGTTGTGCCACATCAGCATATGAAGGTCCCAAAAGCTTCACTTCATCCAAGTCATTAAGGTCGACTGTATTTTGAAGAGGCAGCTCTTCCCCAGTTGTATTTGAGCACATTCCAACCTCAGTGGCTCATCTTCGGGCACTATATTAGACAATATTCTGCTCCTCTTCATAAGGTTTTCACTGCTGGTATCTTTTTATTTAGAATTAGTTTGACAGATCCTTCATCTTAGTCTGTGTTATTATGAAAGCTCTGCTGAAGCCTGTACACCACGGGCGGCATAGCTTCCAGCATCACAACAACACACGAGCTACCGCAGTATGACAAACTCCCAGACCAGTGATGGCTATCATCATTAGAATGTTTGTATTTTGCTTGATTTTATTGAGTATTTAACCAAATCTCTGGGTTTTTTTTTTTTTTTTTTTTTTAGATTAGATTAAGATTCAAATTTTTCCTCTATTATATACAATGTTCCAGTAAGGATTTCTTTTATCTGAATCTTTTCACAATTGTATGATTAGAACATTAGAGTGTGTCCTTGAGGAAGGGCCCTGGAAAATGTTTTGAATACATGTGTACTCTATGTGGAACCTAGTGGTGCAGTGGTTAAGAGCTCAGCTGCTAACCAAAAAGATTGGCAGTTTGAATCTACCATCTGCTCCTTGGAAACCCTATGGGGCAGTTCTACTCTGTCCTATGGGGTTGCTATGAGTGAGAATCAGCTTAAAGGCATTGAGTTTGTTTTTGGTTTTATACTACATGTGGGCAACTCTACTTGCCTTTCCTTCACCTTGGCTCTTCAACTGTTTGCAATAGGTGTTTGGCTACCACTGTTTTAATGAAATTGTTCTCTCAAAATGAATGCCAACATTCTACTTACCAAACATAGTGGGTTATGCCTAGTGTTCATGATTCTCGATGTCTATATTTGGCTTGATAATGGCCATTTTTTTCTTGAAACTCTCCTCCCCCAATAATTTCATCTTTACTCATCTTTTCACCCACTTGTCTTCTTCCCTCTTCCACATAAATATAGGAAGCTTACACGTTTTTCTTTTCATATTTTATTTCCTCACTTTATCTTCCCTAAATTGATAGGCTCACCCACTCTGTGCTTTAGCTATCTCTTCTATTTAAATTTTTTCCAAATCTCTATCTCCATCTCAGCTTCTTCATGATTCAGAACAGAATTTCCTAGTTCTTCCTGGATATATTTACAATTATTTTATGTCTCAGTGATAAGAAAAAATTAACAGGTTTAAACTTAGGCTCCACTTATGCCCTCTTAACTTGCTTCTCTTTCTGAATTTCCTACTTGAGCTTCAATTTCCCACCCCTCTCCCAAAAATCAATCATCAAGCATTATTGACTCCACCGAGCATAGAATGCCCCCTCCATTCCTGCTTCCCCTGCTGGCTGTGATTATGATATCTACCTTTTGTGCTTCTTTTTCTGAACCTCTATTAGTAGATGAAATATCAAGGTCCCTGTTTTCTTATCAGTAAACTTGTATCTCAAGACTACTTGAGATTCACTGAATTCAAATGACAGTGAAGTCATTCTTTTGTGTCTCTTATCTCTGTATCCCCCTGCCCATCAGTTCCCCAGGCTGCTGAGAAAGTATGGTGAAAGCCAGGTAGAGGATATGGGAAACCTGAGATACAGAGACTCCCTGAACAGAGAAATAGAAAGAATGCTGGCAAGTCAATGTGAATCCCCTGGGAGCAAATTTGTTGTGGTTTGTTGTCAATTAGATTTTGATTCTTGCCTTTCTGCCAGAGTTAGAAAAAGAAGAAAGGCCCTTCTGTCTGAGGAGAGAACAAGAGCAGCAGCATTGACGCTGACGACAGTGTTGGCAGCAACACCAGTGAGAGCAGCTGTCAGGGGCAGTGGGGAACGTGACAGCATTGGAAAATGCAGCAACGGCCCTGGTAGAAGTGGCAGCTGGCACAGGTGGCAGCGGTGTTGGTGAGGCAGTAGTGAGAAGTGTTCACGGTGCAGTGGTGTTGGCAAAGGCAGGCAAGGTGGTGGAGAGTGCACTATAATGAAATTCTACACTATAGCAAGATCTGCAATATAACACATAATCCCACAACATCAGGTTTACAGCTTGCTATCTATAGCAATCCACCGCGTTTGAGTATTCCCTAAGACATACACACATTCTCTTAGACCCAGATAGCACACAAGAACAGCAAACTAGAAGGCAAAAGAGATACTGAGATTTAAATAATACTAGAATTATCCCAAGGATTTCCAAGGCATAGAGTGAAACTTCTTCAAAGGTAGAAGTCAATTAAGATGTTGAAACCAAAGCAACATTTAATATGAGATCGATATGGCATGCTCTCATTACAATGTAGACGTTGGTTTTTTGTTTTGTTTTGTTTTTTTAATAATTTTTATTGTGCTTTAAGTGAAAGTTTACAAATCAAGTCAGCCTCTCACACAAAAAGCCACCTACACCTTGCTACACACTCCCAATTACTCTCCCCCTAATGAGACAGCCTGCTCTCTCCCTCCACTCTCTCTTTTCATGTCCATTTTGCCAGCTTCTAACCCCCTCCGCCCTCTCATCTCCCCGCCAGGCAGGAGATGCCAACATAGTCTCAAGTGTCCACCTGATCCAAGAAGCTCACTCCTCAGCAGCATCCTTCTCCAACCCATTGTCCAGTCCAATCCATGTCTGAAAAGTTGGCTTTGGAAATAGTTCCTCTCCTGGGCCAACAGAAGGTCTGGGGGCCATGAGCACGGGGTCCTTCTAGTCTCAGTCAGACCATTAAGTCTGGTCTTATGAGAATTTGGGGCCTGCATCCCACTGCTCTCCTGCTCCCTCAGGGGTTCTCTGCTGTGTTCCCTGTCAGGGCGGTCATCGGTTGTAGCCGGGCACCATCTAGTTCTTCTGGTCTCAGGATGATGTAGTCTCTGGTTCCTGTGGCCCTTTCTGTCTACTCCACTCTTCAAAGTGGGATGCAGAATGTTTTCTTAATAGATTTGATTATGCCAATTGACTTAGATGTACCCTAAAATCATGGTCCCCAGACCCCGCCCCTGCTACTCTGGCCTTCGAAGCATTCACTTTATTCCGGAAACTTCTTTGCTTTTGGTTTAGTCCATTTGTGCTGACCTCCCCTGTATTGTGTGCTGTCTTTCCCTTCACCTAAAGTAGCGCTTATCTACTATCTAATTAGTGAATACCCTTCTCCCACCCCCTCTCATAACCACAAAGGAATGTTTTCTTCTCAGTTTAAACTATTTCTCAAGTTCTTATAATAGTGGTCTTATACAATATTTGTCCTTTTGCATCTGACTAATTTCAGTCAGCATAATGCCTTCCAGGTTCCTCCATGTTATGAAATGTTTCACAGATTCCTCACTCTTCATTATCAATGCATAGTATTCCATTGTGTGAATATACCACAATTTATTTTTCCATTCATCCATTGATGGGCATCTTGATTGCTTTCATGATTTCGCTATTGTAAACAGTGCTGCAATAAACATGGATGTGCATATATCTGTTCGTGTAAAGGCTCTTATTTCTCTAGGAAATATTCCAAGGAGTAAGGATTGCTGGATTGTATGGTAGTTCTATTTCTAGCTTTTTAAGGAAGCACCAAATCAATTTCCAAAGTGGTTGTACCATTTGAGATTCCCACCAGCAGTGTAGAAGTGTTCCAATCTCTCCACAGCCTCTCCAACATTTATTATTTTGTGTTTTTTGGACTAATGCCAGCCTTGTTGGTGTAAGGTGAAATCTCATTGTAGTTGTGATCTGCATTTCTCTAATGGCTAATGATCGTGAACATTTCCTCATATATCTGTTAGCTACCTGAATGAATGTCTTCTTTAGTGAAGTGTCTATTCATATCTTTTGCCCATTTTTTAATTGGGTTATTTGTCTTTTTGCAGTTGAGCTTTTGCAGTATCATGTAGATTTTAGAGATCAGGTGCTGATCAGAAACGTCATAGCTAAAATCTTTTTCCCAGTCTAAAAAAAAAAAAATTTTTTTTTTTTTATAGGTCGTCTTTTTACTCTTTTGGTGAAGTCTTTGGATGAGCGTAAGTGTTTGATTTTTAGGAGCTCCCAGTTATCTAGTTTTTATTCGACACTCTTAATAATGTTTTGCATACTGTTTATGCCATGTATTAGGGCTCCTAATGTTGTCCCTATATTTTCTTCCATGATCTTTATCATTTTAGATCTTATACATAGGTCTTTGAACCATTTTGAGTTGGTTTTTGTGCATGGAGTGAGGTATGGGTCTTGTTTCATTTTTTTGCAGATGGATATCCAGTTATGCCAGCACCATTTGTTAAAAAGACAGTCTTTTCCCCATTTAACTGTTTTGGGGACTTTGTCAAATATCAGCTGGTCATATGTGGATGGATTTATGTCTGGACTCTCAATTCTGTTCCATTGGCCCATGTATCTGTTGTTGTACCAGTACCAGGCTGTTTGACTACTGTGGCAGTATAAAAAAATAAAATAAAATAATAGGTTATAAAATCAGGTAAAGTAAGGCCTCCCACTTTGTTCTTCTTTTTCAGTAATGCCTTATTGATCCGGGGCCTCTTTCCCTTCCATATGAAGCTGGTGATTTGTTTCTGCATCTCATTAAGGTATGTCCTTGGGATTTGGATTGGAATTGAATTAAATGTATACATCGCTTTTGGTAGACTAGATATTTTTATAATGTTAAATATTCCTATCCACGAGTAAGGTATGTTTTTCCACTTATGTAAGTCTCTTTTGGTTTCTTGCAGAAGTGTACTGTAGTTTTCTTTGTATAAGTCTTTTACATCTCTGGTAAGATTGATTCCTAAGTATTTTATTTTCTTGGGGGCTACTGCAAATGGCATTGATTTGGTGATTTCCTCTTCTATGTTCTGTTTTTGGTGTAGAGGAATCCAACTGATTTTTGTATGTTTATCTTGTATCCTGATACTCTGCTGAACTCTTCTATTAGTTTCAGTAGTGTTCTGGAGGATTCCTTAGGGTTTTCTTTGTCTAAGATCATGTCATCTGCAAATAGAGATACTTTTACTTCTTCCTAGCCAGTCTGGATGCCCTTTATTTGTTTATCTAGCCTAATTCCTCTGGCTGGGACTTCCAGCACAATGTTGAATAAGAGTGGTGATAAAGGGCATCCTTGTGTGCTTCCCAATCTCAGTGGGAATGTTTTCAGGCTCTCTCCATTTAGGGTGATGTTGGCTGTTGGCTTTGTATAAATGACCTTTATTATGTTGAGAAATTTTCCTTCTATTCCTATTTTGCTGAGAGTTTTTATCATGAGTGTTGAACTTTGTCAAGTGCCTTTTCTGCATCAATTGTTAAAAATCATGTGATTCTTGTCTTTTGTTTTATTTATGTGGTGGATTACATTAATTGTTTTTCTAATGTTGAACCATCCCTGCATACCTGGTATGAATCCCACTTGGTCATGGTGAATTATTTTTTTGATATGTTGTTGAATTCTTTTGGCTAGAATTTTGTTGAGGATTTTTGCATCTACATTCATGAGGGATATAGGTCTATAATTTTCTTTTCTTGTGGTGTCTTTACCTGGTTTTGGTATCAGGGATATGGTGGCTTCATAGAATTTGAGTTTGGTAGTATTCTGTCATTTTCTATTCTCTGAAATACCTTTAGTAGTAGTGGTGTTAACTCTTCTCTGAAAGTTTGTTAGAACTCTGCAGTGAAGCCGTCCGGACCAGGGCTTTTTTTCGTTGGGAGTTTTTTGATTACCTTTTCAATCTCTTCTTTTGTTATGGGTCTATTTAGTTGTTCTACCTCTGTTTGTGTTAGTTTAGGTAGGTAGTGTGTTTCTAGGAATTCATCCACTACTAGGTTTTCAAATTTGTTTGAGCATAGTTTTTCATAGTAATCTGATATGATTCTTTTAATTTCAGTTGGGTCTGTTGTAATATCGTTCATCTCATTTCTTATTTGGTTTATTTGCTTCCCCTACTGTTTTTCTTTTGTCCATATGGCCAGTGGTTTATCAATTTTGTTGATTTTTTAAAAAAAAACGAGCTTTTGGTCTTGTTAATTCTTTCAATTGTTTTTCATTTTTTATTTCATTTAGTTCAGCTCTAATTTTTATTATTTGTTTTCTTCTGGTGCCTTTGGGCTTCTTTTGTTGCTCTCTTTCTATGTGTTTAAGTTGTACAGATAATTCTTTGATTTCGGCCCTTCTTTTTGGATGTGTGCATCTATTGATATAAATTGGTCTCTGAGCACTGCTTTTGCTGTGTCCCAAAGGTTCTAATAGGAAGTGTTTTCATTCTCATTGGATTCTATGAATTTCTTTATTCCATCCTTAACATCTTCTTTAATCCAGTCTTTTTTGAGCAGGGTATTGTTCAGTTTCCAAGTGTTTGATTTCTTTTCCCTGCTTTTCCTGTTGTTGATTTCCACCTTTATGGCCTTATGGTCAGAGAAGATGCTTTGTAATATTTGAATGTTTTGGATTCTGCTAAGGCTTGCTTCATTACCTAATATGTGGTCTATTCTAGAGAATGTTCTATGTGCACTAGAAAAGAAAGTACAGTCGGTTGCTGTTGGGTGGAGTGTTCTATATATGTCTACGAGGTCAAGTTGGTTGATTGTGGCATTTAGATCTTCCGTGTCTTTATTAAGCTTCTTTCTGGATGTCTTGTCCTTCACCGAAAGTGGTGTGTTGAAGTGTCCTATTATTATTGTAGAGCTGTCTATCTCACTTTTCAATGCTGATAGAGTTTTGATTGTTGTTTGCTTGATATATTTTTTTCCATCCTTTGAGCTTTAGTTTGTTTGTGTCTCTAAGTCTAAGGTGTGTCTCTTGTAGGCAGCCTATAGATGGATCTTGTTTTTTAATTCATTCTGCCACTCTCTGTCTCTTCGTTGGTGCATTTAGTCCATTTACATTCAGGATAATTATGGATAGATATGAACTTAGTGCTGTCATTTTGATGTCTTTTTTACGTGTTGACAGTTTCTTTTTCCCACTTGATTTTATGTGCTGAGTAGATTTTCTTTATATACTGTCCTTTCCTCATATTTGTTGTTGTTGATTTTGTTTCTGCTGAGTCTGTATTTTTCCCTTGTATTTAGTTTTGGTGAGTAGGATAGTTTGTCTCCTTTGTGGTTACCTTATTATTTACCCTTATTTTTCTAAATTTAAAACTTTTATTTCTTTGTATCACCGTATCTTCCTCTCCATATGGAAGGTGTATGATTACATTTCTTAGTCCCTCTTTATTATTTTAATGTTGTCTTATATAATAACATCGCCGTTATCCTGTGTTGGGCTTTTTTTTTTTTTTAATCTTGCTTTGTTTTTTTGGATTCCCCTGTCTGGGTTGGCTTCCGGTTGCTCTGCCCAGTGTTCTAGTCTTGGCTTGATACCTGATATTATTGATTTTCTAACCAAAGAACTCCCTTTAGTATTTCTTGTAGTTTTGGTTTGGTTTTTACGAATTCCCTCAACTTGTGTTTATCTGGAAATGTCTTAATTTCACCTTCATATTTAACAGACAGTTTCGATGGATATATGATTCTTGGCAGGCAGTTTTTTTCCTTCAATTTTTTAAATATATCATCCCATTGCCTTCTTGCCTGCATGGTTTTTGCCGAGTAGTCCGAGCTTATTCTTATTGGCTCTCCCTTGTAGGTGACTTTTCTTTTATCCCTCACTGCTCTTGTAATTGTCTCTTTATCTTTGGTTTTGGCAAGATTGATTATAATATGTCTTGGTGACTTTCTTTTAAGAACTACCTTATGTGGAGTTCGATGAGCATCTTGGATAGATATCTTCTCATCTTTCACAGTATCAGGGAAGTTTTCTGCCAACAAATCCTCAGCAATTTTCTCTGTATTTTGTTATCCCTCCCTCTTCTGGTACTCCAGTCACTTGTAGGTTGTTTCTCTTGATAGAGTCCCACATGATTCTTAAGGTTTCTTCATTGTTTTAAATTCTTTTATCTGATTTTACTTCAAATATATTAGTGCCAAGTGATTTATCTTCGAGTTCAGAAATTCTAGCTTCTACTTGCTCAATTCTGCCCCTCTGACTTTCTATTATCTGTTCTGTAATTTTATTGTTAATCTTCTGAATTTCTGATTGCTGTCTGTCTATGGATTTTTCCAGCTTATTAAACTTTTCATTATGTTCCTGAATAATCTTTTTAATTTCTTCAGTTGCTTTATCTATGTGTTCCTTGGCTTGTTCTGCATATTGCCTCATTTCCTTCCTGATGCCTTGAAGTGTTCTGTATATTAAACTTTTGTATTCTGCATTTGGTAATTCCAGGAATGCACTTTCATCTAAAAGATCCCTGGATTCTTTGCTTTGAGAGCCTTTTGAGGTGATTATTGCCTGTTTCTTTATGTGACTTGATATTGACTATTGTCCCCGAGACACCTATATGTTATTGTATTAGTTTATGCTTGCTTACTGTGTCTTAGCTGCTTGCTTTGTTTTGTTTTGGTATACCCCTATGGGTTGCTTGAGTGAGCTAGCTTGATTATTTTTGCCTTGGGAGAGCTGGCGTCCTATCCCCAGCTGGCTAGAGCTGTTATCAGGTATATCAGTCTAGAAGTACATTCAGTTTTCTTGTATAAATTCAGCTCAGGTTTCCAGGTAGCTGATCATCAAGTGTGTGGTCCAGGCTCTGTCCTACAGTCTTAGAGTGGCCGAGGTGATTGGTGTATATATCGGTATCTCATTGCAGCAGGGGGTCACGCTCTGAACAATGCAGGGGGCTGAGAACCAACCCCCAAGTGTCTCTGAGGAAAACACGTCTCTGTTCCTTAGAGCATGCAGGTGGGTGTGTTCTGCAGAGGGACCATGGGCACCCAAAGTTTTTGTTGTAAGGACTGGGAGGTACCAGTTATCTTTGGATCCCTGTCGCCATTGGCCAGGTGACCTGAGTGAAGCTACAAGTCCTTTGGTCCCTGTTGTGGGTAGGTCAGGACCTTGTTTAACAGGCAAAGCAATGTCAAACATCAAACACCCACCTCTCCACCGCACAGCTGAAATGGCTGGAGTTTGCCAACAAGGGCCTATTCTCCCAAAATAGGCGCACACAGGTCCATGTAGAAGGGAAAGGTACTCGATGCCCACGGACGGTTTATGCCTGGACAGGAGCCACTTCTGTCCTGAGCTCCCCCAGTTAATGGAGCTAGCAAATTATCTTTTCCCCCAGTTGCAAATTTTTTCCTTTCCCAAGGCTGGGAGGATGGCTCTAGGTACTCAGCAGGGTCTATCTCAGGCCTAGGGATTCAGCTGCTGAAGCTGGCTTGGGGGGGGGGGCGCGTTAAAATATACGCAAGTACTTAGCTTTTGCCGAGAGTGCCCTTCTCCTCAGGTTCCAGAGGTGTGAGTGGGCTGTGTGTCTGGCTGCTTATCCCTGAGGAAACTGCAGCCCAACGCTAGTACCAGCCCGCTGCCACTGCTGCGCCCACCACTGCTCGGGGAATGGTGCCTGAGGGCTCCCTGTGATTCAGGTCTGGTAACCCTTCTCCACTTCTGAACGGCCTCTTCCTCCCCCTTCCCCCAGGTTCATTGTCTAAGCTTGCCTTTGATGCTCAGGGCTCCCAGCTTGTCACAAATATACTCATTTCACTTTTTTTTTCGGGTCTTTGTTGTAAAGAGGTCTGGACAGAAGCATCTGTCTATTCTGCCATCTTGGCTCCGCCTCTAGACACTGGGTTTTTATTGTTTGAATCTATAGTAAAGCAGGTTGCAGATGTTCCTACACACACTACCAATCCCATTCAACTGACTGGATGTAAGAATATTCAGTAGACTCCAGTTTTCTGAAAATAACTTATTCTTCACAAATCCTTTGACAAATATTCAGGAGATGGAGTGCATTGACAATGCCCCCTCCACAGATGTGAAGATCATTACCTGCTGATACCCAAGCTTAGCATTTAGCTCTCTAGTACTAAAAATGATTCATTTAAAGGTGTTTGTTTTGAATGTAAAAGATAAACTGGAAAAAAGGATGGATTAAGACCTCAATATTGTCCTTTCAAAGGGTTCTCTTTTTATCAAAATAAAAAGGAGATAAACAGGAAAATCAAACTTTTGGGGGGTAAAGGAAGGAGTCCAGTATTTCTCGCTATTTTTTAATGCTGTCAGCATTTTAGGCTGCTAATTTTCCCCCTATAGATTTTAAATAAGCTCATCAAAAACCTAGGAGTCTAAAAAACTTTGATAAGTTAGAGAAAAGATTACTTATCCCAGAGAAGGATTTCATCCTACTCACTCAGCTTTATTTCCCTGTTGTGTATTATTTCAACACATAATTTGGTCTCTTTGGATACTAGATTATGGTTGTGGTTTGCAATGTTGTTTGTACTTAATCCCAAAAATAACCTCCTCAAGAAATTGCTATATGTCAAGATTCTATCCTAGTAAAAGAAAAGGGCATTTACGTGGGGTACCAATTTGTTTCATAATTCTCCTATGTTTAAAATAACAGATGATCTTGTTCATTAATTGTCACTGTGGCCTGTTGTACTCCTATCAGGCAACACCAACGGGGACCCAGAGGAGACATGCTTTGCTTTAATGTACATATGCTTTCCTTTTATTTCAGGATAAATCACTATATTTGGAAAATAATTAGTTTCTCTTCCTTTCAGTCTTCTCACATGAGAAGAGTTCTTATTAATGACCCGGGTTGAAATCCACATAGGCTAAAAATCCTCTAAAAAATAAAGCGATGAGATTGGGTCTTAAGGAAACTGAGGCACCAGTACTCTCCCAACTGGCTTGAAGACAATGAGAGGGTATAAAGTCTTACCAAAGCCCACCCAGTGTTTTTGTTTATACTAAGCCTTTACACCAAGGAAACCCAATAGTTACCAGTCTCTTATGATTCTATCCAGTTGCCCTCAAATTGGCTCTGAGTCATGTTGACCTCATGTGTGTCAGAGTACAACAGAGTAGTAGGGTTTTCAATGACTGATTTTTCAGCAGTAGCTCACCAGGCCTTTCTTCCAAGGCACCTCTGGGTGAACTTTACCTACCAACCTTTCAGCTAGCAATGGAGCACATGACCATTCGCACCACCCAGGGACTCTATAGCTCAGTTACCAACCTTAATCAATACAATGAGATAAAAGATTTTAAGTCAGAAAACCACCAGAACTATTTGTCCTATAAAAAAATACTAGTAAACTGATTTTTTTCTGCTGCCACTTAGTGACGTACGGCAATAGACTCAGAAAGATCAGTTCCCTTAAAAATGAGGAGAAATTCCCATACACATACTCCTCTGTCTTTGCATCTGTGTCAAAGTACGTAATATTTTATATCAAGGGAGTTACGCTTTGATTGGACAGTTATCCCACTGAACACAGCTGCAGAATAGCTCTGGAAGCCTACAGATCATCTGGCAGCAAACAGAATCTTCTCATATAGTGAGAGTTTTCCAGAAGTCAGCAAAAGAGGTTTACAAGAACTTTTTAGTTTTGCCAAATATAGTATCCTTTCTGTTTCCTTTTTTTTAGATAACTGAGAACCATGTCCCTTGCCGGGGAATTTATGTACTACGGTAAAAAGTAAAAGAAAACTAACAACATCTCCTGCTAGCTATCATTAAGTCCTTCCTTTGTAATGCTTTTGTTTCATTTATAAGAGTTTTGGGTCCTGGGTGATTAACGGCAACATAGATCTATCAAAATAAATTTGAGAATTTTTACAGTGCGCTTGGTAGGAGGTAAAGATTTTCTTTCTCCTGCCTTGGCACTGGCATGGAGAATTAACGATGCAGTTTGCTGGGTGATTTACAGTCCCCTAGTTTTAGTCGTCATTTAGTAACAGGCTGACACTGTGTCTGTCGTCTTAAACACAGTCCTGTCTCCTTAAATGCTGTAGGGGATGTCACACCTGCTCCAGTGTGGGAAGCGGTGCTGAAGAGCTAGAGATGATGTGTACATACATGCCCTCGGGAAGGGGAGGAGGAAAAAACAGAAAAAGGAGGGAGCTTTTAAGAATGAATAGTGGACTCTAATGACAACCTCAGCAACACTCATGGTTTTTATTATGGTCACCATTCACGGAGTTTAAAAAATTTAAACCACTCTTTCTCCCTGTTTGGCCTCCTTCTCATGGCACCCTACTTTGCCACAGACTCCAAATCACACTTCTTTAAACTCAAATGTTGGTACAATTACTTAAAAAAAAAAGATGAATACCAAAACATAAAATTGTTATTTTTTATTTTATTTTTTTAACAGACATGCATCTAAATGGTTGTTTACTTCTTCAAATTGATCATCTGCGGGAGAGACAAGGTTTATTCCAACAATGCTGGCAATATTCAAAACTTCATTAAAATCAGCCTTTGACACTGCCTTCAAAGTTTGCAGCATATTCTGTTTCATATCCTCAGTGGGAGCAAATGTTCGTCTTTTGAAGTTCTGCTGTGAATAAATTTGTAGGTCCTGCTAGATGATGATATTTGGGGTCCTTTATAAAATTCCATTTGGACCTATGTAAGAAATTCCAGATTTAGCCACTTATGGAGCATGTACTATGTGAAAGACGGGCAAACAAATTTGAATAATAGAGAGCCCTTGTGCCAGAAGAGCTTGTTGTCTGGAGGGGGAGAGAGACATCCAAATTGATTGTTTCAACATTACGCATATGGTGCTGTGATCTCCTGGACCACCGAGGGCTTTTTCGCTCAATGTAAAGCCTGGAGGCTCAATGTGAAGGTTTCCTGGGGATGAGAATACTTAAACTGAGACTAAAGGGATAAATAGGAATTAGACAGATGAAAAGGGACAAAAAGGACATTCCAAGCAGGAAAAAAAAAAATTATATGACTAAAGACAGCTTGATAGGTGGTAAGAACCAGTTTGGAAGCTCAAGACCACAAAATGCAAAGGTTGGTGGAGATAGGAAAAAGAGAAAAGCCCCGAGAAGCAAACAGGGAACCAATCATGGAGTTTCTCTTATTTCTGCCTAAGGAGGTATTCTGATGGTAAGCCAGGGAATGACAAGGTCAGAATTGCATCTTGAATAGCTCTTCTTAAAAGTTCATTCCCTCATGTCATGGATTGAATTGTGTTCCCCCAAAATATGTGTCTGACTTGCTTAGCCATGATTCTCAGTATTGTGTGGTTGTCCTCCAGTTTGTGATTGTAATTTTACGTTAAAGAGGATTAGGGTGGGATTGCAACACCAGCCTCACCCAGGTCACCTCCCTGGGGCATGGCCTGTACCACCTTTTATCTCTCAAGAGATAAGAAAGGGAAGCAGAGAGTTGGGGACCTCATACCACCAAGAAGCAGCACGAGGAGCACATCATGTCCTTTGGACCCAGGGTCTCTGTGCCTGAGAAGCTCCTCTACCAGGGGAAGACTGAGGACAAGGACCTCCCTCCAGAGCCAACAGAGAGAGAAAGCCTTCCCCTGGAGCTAATGCCTTGAATTTGGACTTTTAGCCTACTTAACTGTGAGGAAATAAATTTCTCTTCCTTAAAGCCATCCACTTGTGGTATTTCTGTTACAGCAGCACTAGATGACTAAAACACCTCACATCTGGGTTATGGGAATAATCCCACTGAGAGAAAATGACGTCAATAGTGGTCAGAACATAGACGAGTGGAAAAATTAAACAATATTTCCCAAATAAAATTAAACCAAAAATCCACTGCCATTGAGTCGATTCCGACTCATAGCAACCCTATAGGACAGAGTAGAACTGCCCCATAGAGTTCCCATGGAGCGCCTGGCGGATTTGAACTGCCAACCTCTTGGTTAGCAGCCACAGCACTTGACCACTGCGCCACCAGGGTTTCCAAAATAAAATTAGCAATTTATAATCACTGATTTTATTTAGTGGTGAGAAGAAAAAAAAAAACAGAACTCCCAGTTTATGTCCTGTGAACTGAGACAGAGACTAGAAGTCAATCATATTTGGTGGGGTGGTAGAGAGAGATTGGGGCTGGGGGAATGGTTGCCTTGAGGTGGATTAGAGCACTCAAAGCAGAAGAAACCAGCACCACTCAGACAGAGGTAAACCATTCAGGAAATGCACGCAGTCGTCGTCATTCTGCAGAGTACCCTCTTAGAAATAAAAGAACTCATATTCTTAAAATTTGGATTTTCATCAAATACGGCAGAAGACTAAGAAATATTTGCTAATAATGTTAAACTCTCATATTCAGAGGTGGGGCAGAAACTAATCTAGAATGCACTTGAGGCAAAAAAGAATCTTGACTGGGCTAGAATTATATTTCCCTTAGACATATTGAGTCGGAATCAACTCGACGGCACTGGGTTTGGTTTTTGGTATATTGGCCAAAGAGTTCATCAATTCCCTAGTGAAAAAATATTGGAGTTAATGCCAAAACTATTACACATAATGTCAAGTGTGCTGAATTTTATATGTGTGTATGCATGTGTCTACACGTCAGTTAACTATAAAGCGTATCATTTAATATTCTCCACTCGTGTTATTTTCTTCACCCAGTCGTACATAAAATAACTTCTTTTTGTATCAGTATATCTAGATATCTGAACACACACACACACACACACACACACACAAACCAAGCTCGTTGCCATCGAGTCAGTTCTGACTCACGGCGACCCTAAGTGGTTCAGAGTAGAACTGCCCTCTAGAGGGCTTTCAAAAGCTGTAATCCTACAGGGATAGATCACCAGGCCTTTCTTCCACCGCACTGCTGACTGGGTTTCAACTGCCCACCTTTCCATTAGTAGCCAAGAGCTAGCTATTTGTATCACCCAGGGGCCTTAGGTGAACACAATGGATCCCAAAATAACATTGCAGACAAGATTATGGTGCCCAAAAAGGCAAACCAGGAAAGCACCCTCACTGTCGGATTATTACCTTAGCTTGCAACACCCTGAAAAACAATGGTTGAACAAGAATCACATCTGCCTGGGGACCCTGGGGATTGCGTACGGACTCTGCAAAATGCTTGAAGAACAGAGCACAAAATGGAGATTTGTCTATACTACCTCCACTAAAAGTATTTATTGTATTGTTTTGTTGTTGTTGCCACCTTTCAGTTATTGATTTGGGGTTAGTCATAATTCAACATTTTTTAGCAGAGCTTTTGCACAAAAACACATCCAATGCATTTCATTGTGTGTGTGTGGGTGTGTGTTTTAGGTAAAAGTTTCTAGTGCAAATTAGTGTCCCATTCAAAAATTTATACACAAATTGTTCTGTGACATTGGTTGCAATCCTGGCAATGTATCAACACTCTCGCTTGAAAGATTTTACACCTGGGTTCCCTGGGTCCTGTGGTCCAGGTTTCCTGACCCTTCCTGCCTTCTTGTCTTTGCTTTTGGGCAGGTGTTGGTCTCCTATATTTGACTGAATTTAGAAGCACTTTCCTCACATGTGTTATTGTTTCTTTTATAAAAAAAACTTTTATAGACCTCTCTAATCTTTGGCTGAAAGATGGACTTCCTGAGTGGCTTCTGTTCTGAGGTAGCAGGGTGTCTGGGAATCATAGTCTCTGGGGTTGCTCCAGTCTCTGTCAGACCAGTGAGTCTGATCTTTTTTGGGAATTTGAATTTTTTTCAACATTCTTCCCCTGCTCTGTTCCTGCTCTATTAGGAACCCTCTATTGTGATCTCTGTCAGAGAGGTCAGTGGTGGTAGCCGGGCACCATCTAGTTTTTCTGGGCTCAGGGTGGTGGAGGTTGTGGCTCATGTGATCCATTAGTCCTTTGGGCTGATATTTTCCTTGTGTCTTTGATTTTTTCATTCTCCTTTGTGCCAAACATGATGGTACCAATAGATATACTTTAGATAGCCACTTGCAAAGGTTTAGGACCCCAGATGCTATGCACCAAAGTAGGATGTAGAATATTTTCTTTATGACCTATGTTATGCCAGTTGACCTATATGTCCCCTGAGACCATGGTCCAAGCCCTCAGCCACAGCCATTCAGTCCTTCAAGGTGTTTGGATGTGTCTAGGAAGCTTCTACGGCTTTGCCTTCGTCAAGTTGTGCTGACTTCCCCAATACTGTGTGTTGCCTTTCCATTCCCCAGAGTTAACACTCGTTTGCTATCTAGTTAGCGATTTCTACTCCTCATCCTTCCCCTCCCTCATAGTCATCAAAGAATTTTTTTTTCCATGTGTAAACCTTTTCTTGATTTTTTATAATAGTTCTTTTGTCACTGAATTATTTTACTCAGCATAATGCCCTCCAGATTCATCGACATTGTGAGGTGTTTTGTGGATTCATCATTGTTCTTTACCATTGCATAGTATTTCATTGTGGTATGTACTATAATTTATCCATTCATTTGTTGATGGGCACTTAGGTTGTTTTCATTTTTTTGCTATTTTGAATAATGCTGTGATGAACATGGGTGTGCATATGTCTATTTATGTGGTGGCTCTTATTTCTCTAGGATATACCCCTAGAAATGGGATTGCTGGATCATATAGTATTTATAGTATTTCTATTTCTAGCTTTTTAAGCAGCTGCTATACTGTTTTCCATAGTGGTTGTACCATTTTACACTTCTACCAGCAATAAATAAGAGTTCCAATCTCCCTGCTACCTCATCAACATTTGTTATTTTCTGTTTTTTTGATTAATGCCATTAATGTTGGGGTGAGATGGTATCTCATTGTAGTTTTGATTTGCTTTTCTCCAATGGCTAGTGATCTTGAGCATATTGTCATGTGTTCATTAGCTGCCTGAATGTCTCCTTTGGTGAAGTGTCTGTTCATATCCTTTGCCCATTTTTTAATTGGGTTTTCATCTTTTTTGTAATTGAGGTGTTGAAGTATTCTATAGATTTTAGAGATTAGACCCTTGTTGAATACATCGTAGCCAAAAATTTGGTAGGTTTTCCTTTTACTCTTTTGGTGTTTTTGATGAGCATAAGTGTTTAATTTTTTAGGAGTTTCCAGTTATCTAGTTTATCTTCTGGTGTTTGTCCATTGATTTGTATTCTATTTATGGCATATATTAGGACCTTTAGCATTGTCCCTATTTTTCTTCCAAGATCTTTATCATTTTAGGTTTCGTATTTAGGTCTTTATCCATTTTGAGTTAGTTTTTGTGTATGCTGTGAGGTATGGGTCCTGCTTCACTTTTTTTTTTTCTTTAACTGTTGGACATTCAATTTTGCCAGCACCATTTGTTAAAAAAAAAAAAACAATTTGTTAAAAAAGACTGTCTTGAAAATGATACTGGTGAGGAGTGAGCTTCTTGACTCAAGTAGACACATGAGACTATGTGGGCAGCTCCTGTCTGGAGGAGAGATGAGAAGCCAGAGTGGGACCAGAGCTGGTTGAAGGGACACAGGGAATACAGGGTGGAGAGGAGGAGTATACTGTCTCATTAGGGGGAGAGCAGCTAGGCAAACATATCAAGGCATGTATAAGTTTTTGTATGAGAGACTGACTTGATTTGTAAACTTTCACTTAAAGTACAATAAATTTTTTTTAAAAATTAAATTAAAAAAGAAAAGACCGTCTTTTTGCTATTTAATGGACTCTGGACCTTTGTCAAAGATCAGCTGGCCATAAGTGAATGGACTTATGTCTGGGTTCCCAATTCTGTTCCATTGGTCTACATATCTGTCGTTGTACCAGTACCAGGCTATTTTGACTTCTGTGGCTGTGCAGTAGGTTCTGAGATCAGGTAGTGCGAGGCCTCCTACTTTGTTCTTCTCCTTCAATAATGCTTTGCTTATCTGGGGTCTCTTTCCTCTCTATATAAAGTCGGTGATCATTTTTTCCAACTCATTAAAGAATGCTATTGTTATTTGGATCAGTATTGCATTACATCTTTAGATCACTTTGAGTAGAACTGACATTTTCACAATGTTGAGCCTTTCTATCCATGGGCATGATACATTTTTCCATTTATGTAGGTCTCTTGCTTTCTTGCAATAATGTTTTGTAGTTTTGTTTGTATAGGCGTTTTACATCCTTGGTTAGATTTATTCTTAACTATTTTATCTTTTTAGGGGTTATTACAAATGATATTGCTTTCCTGATTTCCTTTTTGAAGTTCTCTTTGTTGGTGTATAGGAATCCAACTGATTTTTGTATGTCGATCTTGTATCCTGCTATTCTGTTGAGTCTTTCTATTAGTTCCAGTGGTTTTCTTGTGGAATCTTTGGGGCTCTCAATTATAGGATCGTATCACCTGCTAGTTTTAGTTTGTCCTCTCCAATTTGGATACCTTTTATTTCTTTTTCTTGCCTTATTGCTCTAGCTTTGAACTTTCAGCCCAATGTTAAATAGGAGTGGTAATAAAGGGCATACTTGTCTTGTTCCTGTTCTCAGGGGGAATGCTTTCAGCCACTCTCTATTGAAAATTATGTTGGCTATTTGTTTTGTATAGATGCCCTTTATTATGCTGAGGAATTGCCCCTCTATTCCTATTTTACTGAGAGTTTTTTTCAGGAATGGATGTTGGGATTTATTAAATGCCTTTTCTGTGTCAGTTGAAATAATCATGTGATTCTTTTCTTTTGTTCTGTTTATGTGGTGGATTTCATTGACTGATGTTCTAATGTTGAACCATCATTGTATACCCGGTATGAATCTCAGTTGGTCATGGTGTATTATTTTTTTGATATGATGCTGAATTCTTTTGGCTAGAATTTTACTGAGAGTTTTTACATCTGTATTCATGACAGCTGGTGTTGATCTATAATTTTCTTTTTTTGTGATGTCTTTGCCTGGCTTTGTATCAGGGTTATGCTAACTTCATAGAATAAATTCAGGTGTATTCCTTCCTTTTCTATGCTCTGAAAGAGTCTGAGTAGTGCTGTTGTGGGTTCTCTGAATGTTTGGTAGAATTCTTCAGTGAAGCTGTCTAGGATGGGGCTTTTTTTTTGTTGGGAGTTTTCTTTATTACCTCTTCAAACTTTTATCTTGTTATGTGTCTGTTCAGATTTTCTACCTCAGTTTGTGTTAGTTTAGGTAGGCAGTGTATTTCTAAAAGTTTGTCCATTTCCTCTAGTTTTTCAAATTTGTTGGAGTACGATTTTTCACAGTATTCTGTTATGATCCTTTTTATTTCAGTTGGGGTTGTTGTAATGTCCCCCATCTCATGTCTTATTTGGCTTATATGCTTAATTTCCTGTTTTTCTTTTGTCAGTTTTTGGCAAACGGTTTGTCAGTTCTGTTGATCTTTTCAAAGAATCAACTTTTGGCCTTGTTGATTCTTTCAATTGTTTTTTCTATTCTCTGTTTATTTATTTCAGCTCTAATCTTTCTTATTTCCTTCCTTCTAGTGCCTGAGGTCTTCTTTTCCTGTTCTCTTTCTTTTTGTCCACGGTGTAGGGTTAATGTTTTGATTTTGGCCCTTTCTTCTTTTTTGATGCATGCTTTTATTGCTATAAATTGACTTCTTAATGCTCCTTTTGCTGTGTCAGTAAGATGTGTTTTCATTCTCATTTGATTCTAGGAATTTTCTTTATTCCTTCTTTGATTTCTTCTATTACTCAGTTGTTTTTAAATAAGGTGTTATTCGGTTTCCATGTATTTGATTTTTTTTTTTCTTGCTCTTTCTATCATTGAATTCTAGTTTTATGGCATTGTGATCAGAAAGAATGCTTTGTATTATTTCAGTATTCTGGATTTTATTGAGGGTTTCTTTGTGGCCTAAAATGTGGTCTATTGTGGAGAATGTTCCATACCCAGTAACCATATGTATTAAAAAAGAATGTAAAGTTTTCTGCTGTTGTATGGAGTGTTCTATATATGTATATGAGGTAAAGTTAGTTATTTATGGCCTTTAGATCTTCTGTATCTTTGTTGAGTTTTATTCTAAATGTTCTGTCCTTTACCAAGAGTGGTTGTGTTGAAGTCTCCTACTATTATTGTGGAACTGCCTGTTTCTCTTTTCAGTGCATTTAGAGCTTGTTTTATGTATTTTTGACCCCTGTCATTGGGTGTGTTGATATTTATTAGGGTTATGTCTTCTTTTAAATCATTATATATCATCCTTTACAGGTTTTGCTTCTCTAGAGAACCAAACCTAAAACATTTGGTACTGAGAGTGGTTTCAGATAAACAAAATTGTAAGGATGAGTTTTCTAAAATGGTTCTCAAGTCTGGTTAGTCTTAAAGATGTTGATAACTCTACTTCCAGTAGTAAAGGGGGGACTGCTAATCCATGGCATGAGGTGGCAATGTAAATACACAAAATATCACCACTAATAGATCAGGTACTGGAGAAAGACGAGGCTCTAGGTGATCTCATGTTGATACCTTTCTACAGCTTTGTCATAATGAGAAGTATGAGGAAGCTCATTGTTTGGTTGATCTTACTTTTGCTAGACAAAGTGGAGAAAGAAAGAGATAAGCTCAGGGCTTCAGAATCAAAACTCAAACACCACATAAACTAACTCAAAGTTTCCACTTGAGCCTTGAAAGAAAGCCTTATTTCTTGTAGTAACAGAGCTGATACTGCTGAAAACCAAACCCAGAGTCTTATTGTAAGAGTGGCTGAATTACATTGCCAACTCAATTCCCAACCTCGAGTGGTATCTGAAGTTAAAGTGAGGGCATTGATTGAGAAGAAATGGAATCCTGAAACTTGGGATGGGGACTTATGGACAGATGACTTATAAGACAATGCTGAATGTTCTCAAAACTCAACCCCAATCCTGGTACAAAAAGTCTTAGGCTGGGTTCTCTAGAGAAGCAAAACCAATAAAGCATATAAATATATAGAGAGATTCATATTAAACAAATGTCTCAAGCAGTTGTAGAGGGTGGAAAGTCCCAAGTTCCTGGGTCAGGCAGGAGGCTTCTCCTGACTCACATAGCTGCAGGTGTTGGTGAACCCAAGATTGGCAGGTCAGGCAGCAGGGCTCTGGTTCACAGCCTGCAGGGATCAATGAATCCCAAGATCAGCAGTCAAGACAGCAGGTATGTTGCTAGTTCAAGTCCCCAGAACCAGAGGTCAGATGAACGGGAGCCAGCTGCAGATCTAGAGTAAGCAAAAGCCTACAAGCCTTGCCAGAAAGTCCACCTATTTTGAATGCAGGCTACACTCACAAGGGAACTCCCTTTCAACTGATTGGCTACTCACAGCACATTCCATCATGGAGATGATCACACTGTATCAGATCTCAACATGGAGGTGATTACATCATTAGATGACTACCAAACTACATCATTCTGCCAAACTGCTGAGAATCATGGCCCAGCCAAGGTGACACACAACTTTAATGACCACATCCTTTACAGTTGATTTTGCATTAAAGCCTATTTTATCTAAGATTAGTATTGCCACTCCTGCACTTTTGGTTACTGTTTACTTGATACATGTTTTCCATCTTTGATTTTTCATATATGTATGTCCTCGTGTCTAAGGTCTGTCTCTTGTAGACAGCATATTAATGGGTCGTATTTTTTTTTTAATCCATTCTGCCACTCTCTGTCTCTTTATAGGTGCATTTAAGCCATTTACATTCAGTGTGGTTATCCATAGATATAAGTTTATTGCAGAGCCCTGACAACATAGTAGTTAACTGCTTGGCTGCCAACCAAAAGGTTAACTGTTCAAATCCACTAGCTGCTCCTTGGGAACCCTATGGGGCAGTTTCACTCTGCCCAAAGGGTCACTATGACTCAGAACCAACTTAATGGCTCCTAACAACAACAACCACAAAGACAACCAGTTAATATGACCATTATTCAAATTTATACACCTGCCACTAAGGCCAAAAATGAAGAAATTGAGATTTTTACCAGCTTCTGCAGTCTGAAATTGACTGAACATGCAATCAGGATGTATCAATAATTACTGGTGATTGGAATGTGAAAGTTGGAAACAAAGACAAAGGATGGATAGCAGGAAAATATGGCCTTGGTGATAGAAATGATGCCAGAGATCACATGATAGAATTTTGCAAGACCAAGGACTTCCTCATTGCAAATACCTTTTTTTCACCAACATAAATGGTGACTGTACAAGTGGACCTCACCATATGGAATACACAGGAATCAAATCAACTACCCAGCCCAGTGCCATCGAGTCAATTCTGCAAATCAACTACACCTGTAGAAAGAGACGATGGAAAAGCTCAATACCCCAGTGCCGTCGAGTCGATTCCAACTCATAGCAACCCTGTAAGAACAGAACTCCCCATAGAGTTTCCAAGGAGTGCCTGGCAGATTTGAACTGCTAAACCTTTGGTTAGCAGCCATAGCACTTAACAACTATGCCACCAGGGTTTCCTGAAAATCTCAATATCATCAGTCAAAACAAGGCCAGGGGCTGACTGCGGAACATACCATCAATTGCTTGTATGAAAGTTCAAGTTCAAACTGAAGAAAATTAGATGAAGTCCATGAGAGCCAAAGTGCAACCTTGAGTATAGCCGACCTGAATTTAGAGACCATCTCAAGAATAAATTTGACACATTGAACACTAATGACTGAAAACTAGAAGAGTTGTGAGAGGACATCATACACGAAGAAAGCAAGAAGTCATTAAAAAAGACAAGAAAGAAAGAAAAGACCAAAATGGATGTCAGAAGAGACTCTGAAACTTGCTCTTGAAAGTTGAGCAGCTAAAGCAAAAGGAAGAAATGATGAAGTAAAAGAACTGAACAGATTTCAAATGGCAGCTGGAGAAAACAAAGTATTATAATAACATGTGCAAAGAGCTGGAGATGGAGAACCAAAAGAGAAGAACATGCTTGGCATTTTTCAAACTGAAAGAACTGAAGAAAAAAATTCAAGCCTCGATTTGCAAGAGTGAAGGATTCTATGGGCAAAATATTAGAACAATGTGGGAAGCATCAAAAGAATATGGAAGGAGAGGGGGGCCAAGATGGCTGACTAGGTAGAAGATACCTCGGATCCCTCTTGCAACAAAGACAAGGAAAAACAAGTGAATCAATCACATACATGACAATCTACAAACCCTGACCATCAAACACAGATCTAAAGAGTTGACCTAAGTGACAGAGACAGAGAACGAGCAACCACAGGGAAGCAACAACTGTTTTCGGAGCCTGGAGCCAGCGTCCCAGTCAGAAAATCTTGGCGCTGGGCTTTGGACTGGGCACAGGGGAGCTGAGCACGGCATCCTGAGATGGCACAAACATGGGACACAGCCCTAGCCCCCAGAAGTGACCTTGGGGGAAGGCCAGCCAGTGCACGCAGGCAGCTCAGTGACACGGCTGACAGGAGGAGAAGTCACCAGAGGCAGCGACTGGTTTTGGAGCCTGGAGTGTGGCGTCCCAGAGGGGGGACCTTGGCACTGGGCTTTGGACTGGGAGCAGAGGAACTGACCATGGCTTCTGACACAGCACAAGCACAGAATGCGGGCCTGACCCTCAGGGGCAATCTCGACCCAGCCAACGCACACAGGATACACACCCCTCGGGAATCTCAGATAAAACAGTCATCACCAAGCAATATAAGTAACTTTGTCTATATTCCGGAGTGCTACTCTCTCCTATCTATCTGATCCCTTCCCTCCCATTCCCAAGCAGCTTCATTAACATTGGAATTTCCTAAGCCAGAGAGTGAAGTGCTCTGCGGGTTTTTTTTTTTTTTTTTTTTTGATCTTTTCCTAACCCATTCTCCAGGCCTGAGAGAAACAGCTACAAAAAACCCAGGGACCGAAAATCCTTCCCTGACTTCCCAAAATTGGACTAAAAATACAGAACCAGCTCCAGCCAAGCATATGAGATCCACAGTCTTGGGCTTTCATCCCTACAGGGAACAAGGTGGCTATTATAACGCAAAGGCAATTCTGATAGGGATATGACTATAATTGTTTTAGTGGATTACTGGGAAGACAAGTTTCCCAGGTCTGATATCTCTGCATATTCAACAGAGCCCTCACTGACCCACAACAGGGAACAGAGGGCTGAGGCTCCCCTCAGACCACCTAGCTTCCTGCCTAAGGGGTCTAAGGAGGGTGACACCTACCAATCTGTAGAAGTACATGCATTGGGTGCCTAAGGTACAGCTGCAGAGCCCACTCACCAAAGTGCTCTAGGAATAGAGGCACACCTACCTCACTGGCACTTGGGGGAAGCCTGTCAGCATCCTGCCCCCACCCTGGAGTGTGGCCCCTGCTGCTACTAGAATCTGGTGCACACAACTATCACCACTACTCCTCTAGGTGGATAGGTGACTGTCTACGCCACACACTTGGTGACCCAAAATCAGATTCTACTCAAGAATAGTGAATGGACTCCTAGGCTTATATATCTGGTAACAGCCCAAACCAGCTGGTAATAGGACATAAGTGATTCAAGGGCTAAAAAAATCAAGACAGCACAATCTAGTACCCATCTACGTATACTGAAAGAAAACAAAACAAGATAAGACTCAGTGAGCAAATATAAAATAAATCACTACAATATCATATAGATGGCTCAGAGGCGGCATTCGATATAAAACCACATAAAGAAGCAGACCATGATTGCTTCTACAACTCCCCAAATTAAAGAAACAAAATCTTTCCCAAATGAAGATACAATCCTGGGATTGCCAGATGCAGAATATAAAAAACTAATTTTACAGAATGCTTCAAGACATCAGGGATGACCTCAGAAATGAATAAGGCAATCTACAAAAAAAGCCAAGGAACACACTGATAAAGCAGTTGAAGAAATCAAAAGGATTATTCAAGAACATAGTGAAAAAATTAATAAGCTGCAAGAATCCATAGAGAAACAGCATTCAGAAATCCAAAAGATTCACCGTAAAATTACAGAATTAGACAAATCAATAGGAAGTCACAGGAGCAGAATCGAGCAATTGGAAAGCAGAGTGGGGGAGATGGAGGATAAGGCAAATATAGTTGAAGGAAAATCAGATTTTTAAAAAATGAAGAAACCCTAAGAATCATGTGGGATTCTGTCAAGAAGAATTACTTGCGTGTGATTGGAGTTCCAGAACAGGGAGGGATAACAGAAAATACAGAGAGAATAGTTGAAGATCTGTTGGCAGAAAACTTCCCTGACATCATGAAAGACGAAAGGATAAATATCCAAGAAGCTCTTTGAACCCCATATAAGACTGATCCAAAAAGAAAATCACCGAGACATATTATCATCAAACTTGCCAAAACCAAAGGTAAAGAGAAAATTTTAAAAGCAGCCAGGGATAAAAGAAAGGTCTCCCACAAAGGAGAATCAATAAGTTCAGACTACTCAGCAGAACCCATGCAGTCAAGAAGGCAATGGGATGACATATATAGAGCACAGAAGGAGAAAAACTGCCAGCCAAGGATCATATATCCAGCAAAACTCTCTCTCAAATATGAAGGAGAAATTAAAACATTTACAGATAAGCACAAGCTTAGAGAATTTGCAAAAAACAAACCTAAGCTACAAGAATTACTAAAGGAAATTGTTTGGTCAGAAAATCAATAATATCAGATACCAACACAACACAAGGTCACAGAACAGAACATCCTGATAACAACTAAAATATGGAAATCACAAAAACAAATTAAGATTAATTTTAAAAAGAAAAAAAAGCTCAAAACAGGGAACCATTGAAGTCAATATGTAAAAGATCACAAAAATCAAAAAGAGGGACTAAATACAGGAGGCATAGAATTGCCATATGGAGAGGAAAACAAGGAGATACACGAAAATGCAAGTTAGGTTTTTACTTAGAAAAATAGGGGTAAATATTAAGGTAACCACAAAGAGGTATAACAACTCCATAACTCAAAATAAAAACCAAGAAAAATGTAACGACTCAGCAAACATAAAGTCAAATACTATGAAAATGAAAAACACACAATTACAAAGAAAAATGTCTCAGCACAAAAAAGTAAGTGGTAAAATGAAATTGTCAACAACAGACATAAAAAGGCATCAAAATGACAACACTAAACACACACTTATCTATAATTACACTGAATGTAAATGGACTAAACACACCGATAAAGAGACAGAGTCTCAGACTGGATAAAGAAACACGATCCATCTATATGCTGCCTACAAGAGACACACCTTAGACTTAGAGACACAATCAAACTAAAACTCAAAGGATGGAAAAAATATATCAAGCAAACAACAATCAAAAAAGAGCAGGAGTAGCAATACTAATTTCTGACAAAAGAGACTTTAAAGTTAAATCCACCACAAAGGATAAAGAAGGACACTACATAATGATTAAAGGGACAATAGACCAGGAAGATATAACCATATCAAATATTTATGCACCCAATGACAGGGCTGCAAGATACATAAAACAAACTTTAACAGAACTGAAAAGTGAGATAGACACCTCCACAAACATAGTAGGAGACTTCAACACACCACTCTCGGAGAAGGATAGGACTTCCAGTAAGAGCCTCAATAGAGACATGGAAGACCTAATTGCTACAATCAACCAACTTGACCTCATAGACTTATACAGAACTCTCCACCCAACAGCTGCAAAGTAAACTTTTTTTTCTAGTGCACATGGAACATTCTCTAGAATAGACCACGTATTAGGTCATAAAACAAACCTTTGCAGAATCCAAAACATCGAACTATTACAAAGCATCTTCTCAGACCATAAGGCCATAAAAGTGGAAATCAATAACAGAAAAAGCAGGGAAAAGAAATCAAATACTTGGAAACTGAACAATACCATGCTCAAAAAAGACTGGGTTATAAAAGACATTAAGGAGGGAATAAAGAAATTCATAGAATGCAAAGAAAATGAAAACACTTCCTGTTAAAACCTCTCAGACACAGCAAAAGCAGTGCTCACAGGTCAATTCATATTGATAAATGCACGCATACATAAAGAAGAAAGAGCCAAAATCAGAGAACTGTCCCTACAACTTGAACAAATAGAAAGCGAGCAACAAAAGAATCCATCAGGCACCAGAAGAAAACAAATAATAAAAATTAGAGCTCAACTAAATGAATTAGAGAACAGAAAAACAGCCAAAAGCTAGTTCTTTGAAAAAATTAACAAAATTGATAAACCATTGGCCAGACTGACTAAAGAAATACAGGAAAGGAAACAAATAACCTGAATAAGAAAGGAGATGGGCCATATCACAACCGACCCAACTGAAATTAAAAGAATCATATCAGATTATTACGAAAAATTGTACTCTAACAAATTTGCAAACATAGAAGAAATGAATTAATTCCTAGAAAAACACTACCCACCTAAACTAACACAATCAGAAGTAGAACAACTAAATAGATCCATAACAAAAAAAGAGATTGAAAAGGTAATCAAAAAACTCCCAACAAAAAAAAAGCCCTGGCTCTGATGGCTTCACTGCGGAGTTCTACCAAACTTTAAGAGAAGAATTAACACCACTCACTACTACTAAAGGTATTTCAAAGCATAGAAAATGATGGAATACTACCTAACTCATTCTATGAAGCCACCATATCCCTGATACCGAAACCAGGTACAGACACCACAAAAAAAGAAAATTACAGACCTATATCCCTCATGAACATAGATGCAAAAATCCTCAACAAAATCCTAGCCAATAGAATTCAACACGTATCAAAAAAACAATCCACCACGACCAAGCAGGACTTATACCAGGTGTGAAAGGTTGGTTTAATATTAGAAAAACCATTGATGTAATCCACCATGTAAATAAAACAAAAGACAAAAACCACATGATCTTATCAATTGATGCAGAAAAGGCATTTGACAAAGTCCAACACCCATTCATGATAAAAACTCTCAGCAAAATAGGAATTGAAGGAAAATTCCTCAACATAATAAAGGGCATCTATACAAAGCCAACAGCCAACATCATTCTAAATGGAGAGAGCCTGAAAGCATTTCCCTTGAGAACGGGAACCAGACAAGGATGCCCTTTATCACCGCTCTTATTCAACATTGTGCTAGAGGTCCTAGCCAGAGCAATTAAGCTAGACAAAGAAATAAAGGGCATCCGGATTGGCAAGGAAGAAGTAAAATTATCTCTATTGGCAGATGACATGATCTTATACACAGAAAACCCTAAGGAATCCTCCAGAAAACTACTGAAACTAATAGTTCGGCAGAGTCTCAGGTTATAAGATAAACATACAAAAATCACTTGGATTCGTCTACATCAACAAAAAGAACATCGAAGAGGAAATCACCAAATCAATGCCATTTACAGTAGCCCCCAAGAAGATAAAATACTTAGGAATAAATCTTACCAAAGATGTAAAAGAACTCTACAAAGAAAACTACAAAGTACTAGTGCAAGAAACTAAAAAGGACCTACATAAGTGGAAAAACATACCTTGCTCATGGATAGGAAGACTTAACATAGTAAAAATGTCTATTCTACCAAAAGCCATCTATACATATAATGCACTTCCAATCCAAATTCCAATGACATGTTTTAATGTAATAGAGAAACAAATCACCAATTTCATATGGAAGGGAAAGAAGCCCCGGATAAGTAAAGCATTACTGGAAAAGAAGAAGAAAGTGGGAGGCCTCACTCTACCTGATTTTAGAACATATTATACAGCCACTGTAGTCAAAACAGCCTGGTACTGGTACAACAACAGGCACATAGACCAATGGAACAGAATTGAGAACCCAGATATAAATCCATCCACATATGAGCAGCTGATATTTGACAAAGGCCCAGTGTCACTTAATTGGTTAAAAAACAGTCTTTTTAAAAAATTGTGCTGGCATAACTGGATATCCATTTGCAAAAAAATGAAACAGGACCCATACTGCACACCATGCACAAATACTAACTCCAAGTGGATCGAAGACCTAGACATAAAGATTAAAACGATAAAGATCATGGAAGAAAAAATAGGGACAATGTTAGGAGCCCTAATACAAGGCATAAACAGAATACAAAACATTACCAAAAATGACGAAGAGAAAGCAGATAACTGGGAGCTCCTAAAAATCAAACACCTATGCTCATCTAAAGACTTCACCAAAAGAGTAAAAAGACCATCTACAGATTGGGAAAAAATTTTCAGCTATGACATCTCCGACCAGCGCCTGATCTCTGAAATCTATATGATTCTGTTAAAACTCAACCACAAAAAGACAAACACCCCAATCAAAAAGCAGGCAAAGGATATGAATACACACTTCACTAAAGAAGATATTCAGGCAGCTGACAGATACATGAGAAAATGCTCTTGATCATTAGTCATTAGAGAAACGGAAATTAAAACTATGATGAGATTCCATCTCACTCCAGCAAGGCTGGCATTAATCCAAAAAACACAAAATAATAAATGTTGGAGAGGCTGCGGAGAGATTGGAACTCTTATACACTGCTAGTGGGAATGTCAAATGGTACAACCACTTTGGAAATCTATCTGGCGTTTTCTTAAAAAGTCAGAAATAGAACTACCATACAATGCAGAAATCCCACTCCTCGGAATATACCCTAGAGAAATAAGAGCCTTTACACGAACTGATATATGTCCACCCATGTTTACTGCAGCACTGTTTACAATAGCAAAAAGCTGGAAGCAACCAAGGTGTCCATCAATGGATTAATGGTTAAATAAATAATGGTGTATTCACACAATGGAATACTACACATCGATAAAGAACAGTGAGGAATCTGTGAAACATTTCATAACATGGAGGAACCTGGAAGGCATTATGCTCAGTGAAATTAGGCAGATGCAAAAGGACAAATATTGTATAAGACCACTATTATAAGATCTTGAGAAATCGTATAAACTGAGAAGAACATATACTTTTGTGGTTACGAGAGGGGGAGGGAGGGAGGGTGGGAGAGGGTTATTTACTGATTAGTTAGTAGATAAGAACTACTTTAGGTGAAGGGAAGGACAACACTCAATACAGGGAAGGTCAGCTCAACTGGACTGGACCGAAAGCAAAGAAGTTTCCAGGATAAACTGAATGCTTCGAAGGTCAGCGGAGCAAGGGCAGGGGTTTGAGGACTATGGCTTAAGGGGACTTCTAAGTCATAATTGTATTATGAAAACATTCTGCATCCCACTTTGAAGTGTGGCGTCTGGGGTCTTAAATGCTAACAAGCAGCCATCTAAGAAGCATCAATTGGTCTCAGCCCACCTGGATCAAAGGAGAATGAAGAACACCAAGGTCACACAATAACTATGAGCTCAAGAGACAGAAAGGGCCACATGAACCAGAGACTTACATCATCCTGAGACTAGAAGAACTAGATGGTACCCGGCCACAACCGATGACTGCCCTGACAGGGAGCACAACAGAGAACCCCTGAGGGAGCAGAAGAACAGTGGGATGCAGACCCCAAATTCTCATAAAAAGACCAGACTTAATGGTCTCACTGAGACTAAAAGAATCCCGGCGGTCATGGTCCCCAAACCTTCTGTTGGCCCACAACAGGAACCATTCCCGAAGACAACTCATCAGACTTGGAAGGGACTGGACAATGGGTTGGAAAGAGATGCTGATGAAGAGTGAGCTACTTGTATCAGGTGGACACTTGAGACTGTGTTGGCATCTCCTGTCTGGAGGGGAGATGGGAGGGTAGAGAGGGTTAGAAACTGGCAAAACCGTCATGAAAGGAGAGGGTGAAAGGAGGGAGTGGGCTGACTCATTAGGTGGAGAGTAAGTGGGAGTATGGAGTAAGCTTATATGTGACAGACTGACTTGGTTTGTAAATTTTCACTTAAAGCACAGTAAAAATTATTTAAAAAAAAAGAATATGGAAGGAATGCACAGAGTTATTACACCAAAAAGAATTGGTCAATGTTCAATCATTTCAAGAGGTAGCATATGATCAGGAACCAATGGTACTGAAGGAAGAAGTCCAAGCTACACTGAAAGCACTGGCAAAAATCAAGGCTCCAGGAATTCATGGAATATAAGTTGAGATGTTTTAACAAACGGATGCAGCACTGGAAGTGCTCACTCATCTACGCCAAGAAATTTGGAAGACAGCAACCTGGCCAACCGACTGGAAGAGATCCATATTTATGCCTATTCCCAGGAAAGGTGATCCGACTGAATGTGGAAATTATCAAACAATATCATTAATACCACATGGAAGTAAAATTTTGCTAAAGGTCATTCAAAAGCAGCTGCAGCAGTGTATGAACAGGGAACTTCCAGAAATTCAGGCCAGATTCAGAAAAGAATTTGGAACCAGGGATATCATTGCTGATATGAGATGGATCCTGGCTGAACACAGAGAATACTAGAAAGATATTTACTTATGTTTTATTGACTATGCAAAGTCATCTGACTCCGTGAATCACGACAAATTATTGGATAACATTGCAAATAATAGGAATTACAGGACACTTAATTGTGCTCATGAGGAACTTTTATATGGATCAAGAGGTAGTTATTCAGACAGAGCAGGGAGATATTGCATGCTTTAAATTCAGGAAAGGTGTGCATTAGGGTTGTGTCCTTCCACCATACCTATTCAATCTGTATGCTGAGCAAATAATATGAGAAGCTGGACTGGACTGTACGAAAAAGAATACGGCATCAGAATTGGAGGAAGACTCATTAACAACCTGCGTTATGCAGATGACACAACCTTGCTTGCTGAAAGTGAAGAGGACTTGAATCACTTACTAATGGAGATCAAAGAGCACAGCCTTCAGTACAGATTACACCTCAACATACAGAGAATAAAAATCCTCACAACTGGACCGATAAGCAGCATCATGATAAATGCAGAAAAGGTCGAAGTTGTCATGGATTTCATTTTACTTGGATCCATAATCAGCACGCATGGAAGCAACAGGCAATAAAACCAAAAGACACATTGCATTGGGTAAATCTGCTGTGAAAGACTTCTTCAAAGTGTTGAAGAGCAAAGACGTCACCTTGAAGACTAAGGTGTGCCTGACCCAAGCCATGGTATTTTCAATTGCATCATATGCATGTGAAAGCTGGACAATGAATAAGGAAGACTGAAGAAGAATTGATGCCTTTGAATTGTGGTATTGGCAAAGAATATTGAATATGCCATTGACTGCCAAAATGACAAACAAATCTGTCTTGGAAGAAGTACAACTAGAATGCTCCTTAGAAGCAAGGATGGTGAGACTGTGCCTTACATACTTTGGACATGTTGTCAGAAAGGATCAGTCCCTGGAGAAGGACATCATGCTTGGTAAAGTAGAGGCCTGTGAAAAAGAGGAAGACCCTCAATGAGATGGATTGACACAGTGGCTGCAACAATGGGCTCAAGCCTAACAATGATTGTGAGCACGGGCAGGATCGAGCAGTGTTTCATTCTGTGGTACACAGGGTCGCTATGAGTCAGAACCAACTTGACAGCACCTAACAAGAACAACATAGTTGTTTTGTTTTGTTTTTTCATAAGTGCCAACCTATCTCTATTGCTCATTGAGAATACAGCAGTATAAGAATTTGACAAGCTAACTTGCACACATACACACACACTCTAAATATAAACCCAAATTCCCAGCCAAGGACACAAAATCTTATCAGAAACAAGGAGGCCACATAAGGCAGAATTTTAAGCAGCATATTTTGGCACAGTGTCCTGAAAGAGCTTGATATCAATAAACTCTTTCTAAAGGACGTATTATATCCAAAAGAAAGAAGGAAGACATGGAACACAGACCTTATATATGAGATTTGTAATGTAGTAAGGACCGAAGAGAAAAGAAATTGGCAAATAAGTAGACAAATATATGTTAAAAAATTGATTGGCTGATACAATAGTATTAGTTTGAAAGGAGTCCTGATGGTTGGAGCACTGAGCTGCTACCTGAAAGGTTGGCGGTCCTGTAGGAGAAAGATCTGGAAATCATCTTTCATAAAGATTACAGCCAAGAAAACCCTATGGGGCAGTTCTACTCTGTCATATGTGTTCACTGTGAATCAGAAATCATTAAGAAGGCACATAACAACAACATCAATGCCCAATGAGTGGAGTAAAAGGAAAACAAAATAGAATTAACAGACCAAAATATGACATAGAACAGGAGCAGGGAGGTCTAAGTTAAAGTGGTCTATAGGCCTTTTCTTTTGGGGGATAAGATTCAACACATTGACTAAAATTTTTACTTCAACAAGTTAAATGTACTTATTTCTAGGATAAATATGATAAGAATAGGAATCAAGTGGATAAACTATAAACTAGCACTGGGGAGAAACAGAATGAGAAAAACAAATTAAACACGGGGAGAGGGAAAGAAAAAGGAGAGTAAAAAAGCATGGAATATTCAGGACAAATAGAATAAGCTGCCAGAATGGGAAAAACTAGAAATGTTAACAACAACAAAAGAAGCTGGCAGACCAAATATACTCAAGTAAGTGCTAGCAGCAAGAGATGCATGCATAATGATGACCGTTTACATAACAAGGAAGCTGTAACAATTGTAAACATACATGCACCTAATAACACGTTATGGTACAGAGAAAACAAAGCTGACAGAACTAGAAGAAATATATAGAGAAATTAGAAATTCTCCTTTGCTTATTTAAACATACACTACTCAGTAAATGATAAATGAAACAGACCCAAAAAAAAAGGCAAGAAAGGGATAAAAGAATTGATCAACACAGTTTATAAGCTTGACCACAATGTATACACATCTGTGTAAACAAATACATACAGAATATATATCTTTGTGTGTGTGTATGTATATGCAAACACTGAAAAATACATGTTCAGTACAAACCTACATAACATATTGTCAAAAACATATGAAATATTCAGTGAAAAGCCCTCAAATTAAAAAATATATATATATATCATGCAGACCACATTCTCTGGCCTCAAAGCAATTTTTTGAGAAGTGAACAAAAATTTATTTAATAATACATATATGTTTCTAAACTGAGAAAAACACTTCTAGCTAACTCGTGGGTCGAAGAAAACCCATAATGACAGAAAACATGTACCACAGTATGATATAATTCTACATATCCAAATATTTGGAATGTAGCTAAGGCAGTATTCCTGGAAACTTATAGTCTTAAATGTTTACATCAAATAGTTAAATGTCTGAACTAATAAGCTAATCGTTCAAATTGAGAAACAGATCACTGAATCTTTAAGAAAAAAAGAGAACGTACAAATGATAGTAGATATAAAAAGAGGATATCCAAAAGATGCTGAAAAATTAAAGAATAAAAATATATTATGAATTATATTCTACCAATAAGTTTGAAAACATGGATAAAATGCACAATTCCTAGAAAAGATGTCTTACCGGAACTTAAACAAGGAGAAAAAGACAATATTCTTAAAGCTATTAAAGAGTTTGGCTTTGTAATTTAAAATATCACCATAGAAAATACTGGGCCAAGATTGTTACAGTGAATTCTACCAAAATTCACATCACACACATAATGTCAATCAATACAAATGATTCCATAATATAGAAATAGAAGGTAGTCCTATAAGAAGAAAGAAAAATTTTAAATGGTATAAGGATTAGGAAGGATACAGCCAAACTGTCCTAAGTCCCAGGTGATATGATTGCCTAAGGGGAAAAAAATTAATCAATTTTAAAATGCTTAGAAATAATAGAAGAGCCTAGCAAGTTTGTGGAAATCTTGATACATGTTACAATATGGATGGAGCTTGAAGACATTATGTTGAGTGAAATAAGTCAGTCACAAAGGGACAAATACTGTATGACCTCACTTACATAAAAAGACAAGAAAAGGCAAATGTATAGAGATCAAAGGTTATGAGTGGTTACCAGGGCGGGGGTGGTGGGAATGGAGGGTTACTGCTTATGGAGTACTAAATTTTTGCTTACAGTGACAGGAAAATTACATTGATTAAGGGTAGGTTTACACAACTAGTTATGATAATTACTGTCAGTAAGTTGTACACCTGTAAAAAGTTGAATTGGCAAAAGTTGTGTAATAGATATATTCACAACAACAGCAACAATGAAAGAGTAGCTGCTGAGGCTGCTTACATATAACCAAATATCTCATGGAATTTGGTTCCTTGATTTGGAGGTTTAGGCTCATGATTTCATAGGACAACCCAGCTAATTGGCCTAATGATGTGTTTAGTGCTTCTGTTCTGCCTCCTAGTTCATTACACACTGGCTGGGGTGTTAAAAGCTTTCAAGCAGCCAGCCAGGGTACAACAATCGGTCTTTGTTCACCAGGAGCAACAAAGGAAGAAAGAGCATCAGGAATAGGAAGAGGATATGAAATGTGTGGTTAATTGCCTCCGTGAACAAATACCTCCTTTGCCATGAGACCAGAAGAACTGCATGGCTACGTTCACTGAACATTCTGATCAAAAACTCTACAGAAGAATCGTGATTGAAAGAGGGGGAATACAGGACAGAATTTCAAATTCTCATGGACTCCAGACTTTCTGGAGCCATGGAGCCTGGAGGAACCCCTAAATTTTTGCCCTGAGGTGATCTTTAAACCTTAAACCTAAAATATCCCCTGAAGTTTTCTTAAAATCAAACAAATGAACTAGTAAAATTGTCTGCATTGAGCATTATGCTCTTTTAAGAACTATCTATATGAGATCAAAGTGACCATAGCAACTGGAAAGATTAGATAAGAACCTTAGGGGACAGTGAGTTAATGTTAATGGGGGAGGAACAACTCAGAAAAGGAGGGTGAAAATGGTTGCACAACTCAAAGAATAAAGTCAATGTCACTGAATTGTACCTGTAGAAATGGTTGAATTGGTGAATGTTTTGCTGTATATATTCTCAACAATAACAATAAGATAAAATTTTAAAAATATATTTAAAAAGACCTTATACACAGAAAACCCTAAAGAATCCTCAAAAAAACTACTGAAACTAATTGAAGAGCTCAGCAGAGCATCAGGATATAAGATAAATATACAAAAATCAGTGGGATTCCTCTACAACAACAAAAAGAACATCAAAGAGGAAATCACCAAATCAATACCATTTACAGTAGCCCTCCAGAAGATAAAATACTTAGGAATAAATCTTACCAGAGACGTAAAAGACCTATACAAAGAAAACTACAAGGCACTACTGCAAGAAACCAAAAGAAACCTACATAAGTGGAAAACTATATCTTGCTCATGGATAGGAAGACTTAACATTGAAAAATGTCTATTCTGCAAAAAGCCCTCTATAGATACAATGCAATTCCCATCCAAATTCCAATGACATTTTTTAATGAGATGGAGAAACAAATCACCAACTTCATATGGAAGGGAAAGAGGCCCCAGATAAGTAAAGCATTACTGGAAAAAAAAGAACAAAGTGGGAGGCCTCACTCTACCTAATTTTAGAACCTATTATACCGCCACAGTAGTCAAAACAGCCTAGTACTGGTACAACAACAGACACATAGACCAATGGAACAGAATTGAGAATCCAGACATAAATCCATCCACATATGAGTAGCTGATATTTGACAAAGGCCCAGTGTCAGTTAATTGGTTAAAAGACAGTCTTTTTAAAAAATGGTGCTGGCATAACTGGATATCATCTGCAAAAAAATGAAACAAGACCCATATCTCATACCATGCACAAAAACTAACTCAAAATGGATTGAAGACCTAAACATAAAGTCTAAAATGATAAAGATCATGGAAGAAAAAATAGACACAACATTAGAAGCCCTAATACATGGCATAAACAGAATACAAAATATTCTTAAAAATGCTGAAGAGAAACCAGATAACTGGGAGCTCCTAAAAATCAGACACCTAAGCAATGCTCACCCAAAAACTTTGCCAAAAGAGTAAAAAGACTACCTACAGACTGGGAAGAAGTTTCTAGCTATGCCATTTCCGATTAGCACCTGATCTCTAAAATCTACGTGATTCTGCTAAAACTCAACCACAAAAAGACAAACAACCCAATCAAAAAGTGGGCAAAGGATATGAACAGGCACTTCACTAAAGAAGACATTCAGGCAGCTAACAGATACGTGAGGAAATACTCACGATCATTAGCCATCAGGGAAATGCAAATCAAAATCACAATGAGATTCCATCTCACTCCAACAAGGCTGGCATTAATTCAAAAAACACACAATAATAATAGTTGGAGAGGTTTTGGAGAGACTGGAACACTTATACATTGTTGGTGGGAATGCAAAATGGTACAACCACTTTGGAAATCTATTTGGCGCTTCCTTAAAAAACTAGAACTACCATATGATCCAGCAATCCCACTCCTTGAATATATCCTAGAGAAATAAGAGCCTTTACACTTACAGATATATGCACACCCATGTTCATTGCAGCACTGTTTACAATAGGAAAAAGTTGGAAGAAACCAAGGTGCCCATCAAATTATGGTATATTCACATGATGGAACACTATGCATCGATAAAGAACATAGATAAAGAACAATGATGAATCCATGAAACATTTCATAACATGGAGAAATCTGGAAGATATTATGCTGAGTGAAATTAGTTGCAAAAGGACAAATATTGTATAAGACCACTATTATAAGAACCCGGGAAACAGTTTAAACAGAAAAGAAAATATTCTTTGATGGTTATGAGAGGAGGGAGGGAGGGAGGCAGGGAAGGAGAGGGGTATTCACTAATTAGATTAAAAAAAAAAAATTAGATAGTACCCCCAAAAAAAAAAATCAAACCCAGTGCTGTCAAGAGTAGATAAGTTTTATTTTAGGTGAAGGGAAAGACAATACACAATACAGGAGAGGTCAACACAAACGGACTAAACCAAAAGCAAAGAAGTTTCCTGAATAAACTGAAGGCTTCAAAGACCAGCGTAGCAGGGGTGGGGTTTAAGGACCATGGTTTCAGGGAACATCTAAGTCAATTGGCATAATAAAATCTATTAAGAAAACTTTCTACATCCCACTTTGGAGAGTGGCATCTGGGGTGTTTAACGCTAGCAAGCGGCCATCTAAGATGCATCAATTGGTCTCAACCCACCTGGGGCAAGGAAGAATGAAGAAAACACCAAAGACACAAGGTAATAATGAGCCTAAGAGACAGAAAGGACCACATAAACCAGAGACTACATCAGCCTGAGACCAGAACTAAATGGTGCCCGGCCACAACCAATGAATGCCCTGACAGGGAACTCAACAGAGAAACCCCGAGGGAGCAGGACAGCAGTGGGATGCAGACCCCAAAATCTCATAAAAGGACCAGACTTAATGGTCAGACTGGGACTGGAGGGACCCCGAAGGCCATGGTCCCCAGACCTTCTGTTAGCCCAGGACAGGAAATACTCTCAAAGCTAACTCTTCAGACACGGATTGGACTGGGCTAGGGGATGGAAAATTATACTGGTGAAGAACGAGCCTCTTGGATCAAGTGGACACATGAGACTATGTTGGCATCTCCTATCTGAGAGGGCAGAGGGGGCCAGAAGCTACCCAAATGGACACAAGAAGAGAGAGTGGAGGGAAGAACTGTGCTGTCTCATTGGAGGGAGAGCAATTAGGAGTGTACGGCAAGGTGTATGTAAGTTTTTGTATGAGAGACTGAACTGATTTGTAAACTTTCACTTAAAGTGCAATAAAAATCAATTAAAAAATAAATATATATATTAAAAGTTGAGTGAATTTTTTGCACCAATCATAAACACTTGGAATATGCATTTTTAAAAGATAATATTTGCCATAGCATCATAAACATAAAACACTTAGAACTAATAAGCGGTAAAAGTATGTTAATTTAATGTGGAAAAAGACATTAAGCTATTTGGTTTATAGTTGACTCGAGACCCAGTTTGGAGGTCTAAACTCTGAACCACACTAGACATTTCCTATGCTGTATAGAAGTATTTGGACTCCTGAGCAATAGGCTGAAGCAGCAACTGCATATTTTTCTCATGGGTCTGTGTAAGCAAAAAAAAAAAAACTTTTTTTTGGAAATAATAAATGAAACAAAGAATAAAAAACTATCTTTAGACATTATTTAATTGTCCCATCCTTTTATAATTTACGTTACATTCCTTCTATGACATATATAATATAGAGTAATAAATGTTTTTAATTTATATGTAAATAAGTATATTGGGAACTCAATTTTTTAACTGAGACATCCCTGCAAATGTGGTTTTCACTGGCCCCAGCTCCTGACCATCTGCAAACATTTCCCATTCTATGTTCAAATGTTTGAACTTCTGAGCAATAAATGGCATGCCAGGGTGAGGTTCTAACCAATGGTTCCAGTGGCAGCTTTGAACATGGTAAGTTTCCAGTATTCTTCCTGTTTGGGGACCACAGCAAGCCTCTAAGCAGTGGCTTTTGGTAAAGTGCTGTTACCGGAGATGAGAGAAGATAAAACACCTGCTATAATTGCATCAATGGGGCTCCTTAATTCATAGCTTCTCTTGGAGCTCAGGCTGATAACCAAAAGCTCAGCAGTTCAAATCCACCAGCTGCTCCTTGGAAACCTTATGGGGCAGTTTTACTCTGTCTTATAGGATCACTATGAGTCAGAATTGACTTGACAGCAATGAGTTTGGGTTTGGTTTTCTTGAGTTCAGCCAATATAGGGAACCGTAGGCAGATGAGTAGGCAGAAGGAAAATGATCAGCATACTGGTTTCCCCTCCACCACTAATACCCTGTTCCTCCCTGGTATTGGTTGCTATGCCTGCACTCCTCTCCTATGACCACAATTCCTCTTGGGTGCTCCTCAGCTTAAGCTACAGATTCCCTCCAGACTAGGGGTGGAACGTCTTCTCTATGTTATGCTAGCCCTGAAATGTTTTACTGTCACTTATTGGTTTCCTGTCCCCAACTCTTTAATCAGTAATTTCAACAAATTTTCCTTAGTTATCCCACTTGAGTGAGCCATCTGTTTTTGTCAGGACTGAGTAGCAAAATACCTTAATGCAATAACTTTTCTTTACATGAGCCTTCCTCAACCATAGGACTAAAGGTTCAATAGGTTCTCAGAATGTTCAGGACCTGTCCTGCTCTGAGTTAAATTCCATGAGAATTTAAGAGTAGAGTTTTAAGAAAATACTTTAGCACAGAAGTTATGGCATGTAGTTAATATGGGACTTAATGCACAATTAGGAAAAAGTGAGTTTAAAAATATATTTGGGCCCTGGCACAATGATGGACTGAGTTGATTTATGTGAGCTTTCTTCCTGCCATAGGCACCTAGTAATGTTAATTAAAATATTACAATAAAACAAAATAAATAACCTATCTGAAAAGAAAGGCAGGGAAATTCTCAGGTGGCAAAAATAAAAACTTGTAATGAGAAAACAGAGTTGATGTTTCAAAGTCCCACAGTGGAATGGGACGGTAAATACCCTTTGAACTGGGAAGTTGAGGCTTTAAAGCTCATATGGAGACAGAAGTGACGTCAGTTTGTACAAAGTTAGAAGACCTAGAACAAACCCCCAATATGAAGCCATGAAACTACAAGGTTGTCCTGCTCATAAATGAGGGCAAAGAACACATGGTCTCTGGCCCAGGCAGCGGGGAAGAAGATTTATATTGTCCATGAATATACCTAGAGAACAAAAAGTAAAAGCATGATAACCTAAATGTAGATTTCACATCCAAAAAATAGATTCCCAGAAGACAATGGAATAATAGCTTCAACATACTGAGGAAAAGGAAATGCCAGCTTAGATTTCTATACCCAGTTAAATTATTATTTAAGGATAAGGTCACAATAAAGAATGCTTAGGAAGAGACTGAGAGAGCTTACCACCCCCCGATACCTCCTGAAAGATGTGATATATACACACTATCAAATATTACTCTGCCATAAAAGCAAATGAAGTCCTGAGACATGCTACAACATGGATGAACCTTGAAAATATCACACTGAGTGAAGTAAATCACGGAAGATGAATATTGTATGATCTTACTAAGATGAAACACTTAGAATTGGCAAATGTATAGAGATCAAAGTTTAATAGTGTTTACCAGGGGTGAGCGAGAAGGGGAAAGGGGAATCTTTGGTTAGCTAGCATTGAGTTCCTGTTTATGGTGATAGAAAATTTGTCAATGGATGTTGGCGATGGTTGCACAACATGTAATCAGTTTCACTAAACTATGAGTCAAAAACCTTGAACTGGCAATTGTGTTACCAACATTTTTACAACAATAAAAAAAAGAAGAAAAAGTCAATGGAGTGCTAAGAAATTGGTAAACATGTTGATAAAGCTATGTAATTGGTAACTGTAAAAAAGGAGAAAAACTTTGGATTTTAAAATAAGATGGAATTAAAATACATGATTAAAATAATGTGGGAAATGTGAAGGAAGTTTGGAATGTTATTCTAAGGTCCTTGAACTGCTGAGAAGAGGGTAGAGGTGATTTATGGTACACTTTTTTTTTAAAAAAAAAAACAACTATGCAGGTTAAAGCTTTAAGGATGAATACCAAAAGCAAAAGATTTACATAAATAACTTCCAAACCACTATAATAGTAAAATAGGAAAGAGGAGTATACGGAAATCCTTATCAATCCACTGGAAGGCAGGAGGGATTTTTTTTTTTTAAGGCAAAGAAAAAGCACAGTAAAGAGATTATACAATAGAGCATCTAAATATGCTGTAAACACACTAAATTTTATTAAATTTCCTTGGAATGGTACAGATTCTCAAGAGAGATAATAAATATATATTTCAGTTATACACTTGTTGTTGTTGTTAGGCGCATCAAGTCGGCTCCAACTCATAGCGACCCTATGCACAACAGAACAAAACACTGCCTGGTCCTGTGCCATCCTTACAGTCGTTGTTATGCTTGAGCCTATTGTTGCAGCCATTGTGTCAATCCACCTCGTTGAGGGTCTTCCTCTTTTCTGCTGACCCTGTACTTTGCCAAGCATGATGTCCTTCTCCAGAGACTGATCCGTCCTGACAACATGTCCAAAGTATGTAAGACACAGTCTTGCCATCCTTGTTTCTAAAGAGCATTCTGGTTGTACTGCTTCTAAGACAGATTTGTTCGTTCTTTTGGCAGTCCATGGTATATTCCGTTTTCTTTGCCAACACCACAATTCAAAGGTGTCAACTCTTCTTCAGTCTTCCTTATTTATTGTCCAGCTTTCACATGCATATGATGCGATTGAAAATACCGTGGCTTGGGTCAGGCGCACCTTAGTCTTCAAGGTGACATCTTTGCTCTTCAACACCTTAAAGAGGTCCTTTGCAGAAGATTTACCCAATGCAATGCTTCTTTTGATTTCTTGACTGCTGCTTCCATGGCTGTTGATTGTGGATCCAAGTAAAATGAAACCCTTGACAACTTCAATCTTTTCTCCGTTTATCGTGATGTTGCTCATTGGTCCAGTTGTGAAGATTTTTGTTTTCTTTATGTTGAGGTGTAATCCATACTGAAGGCTGTGGTCTTTGATCTTATTAGTATTTCAAGTTCTTTTCATTTTCTGCAAGCAAGGTTGTGTCATCTGCATAACGCAGGTTGCTAATGAGTCTTCCTCCAATCCTGATGCCCTGTTCTTCTCATTCACTCCAGCTTCTCGTATTATTAGCTCAGCATACAGATTGAATAGGTATGGTGAAAGAATACAACCCTGCTGCACACCTTTCCTGACTTTAAACCAATCAGTATCCCCTTGTTCTATCTGAACAACTGCCTCTTGATCTATGTAAAGGTTCCTCACGGGCACAATTAACTGTTCTGGAATTCCCATTCTCTGCAATGTTATCCAATAATTTGTTATGATCCACACAGTCAAATGCCTTTGCATACTCAGTAAGCACAGGTAAACATCCTTCTGGCATTCTCTGCTTTCAGCCAGGATTAATCTGACATCAGCCATGATATCCCTGGTCCCACGTCCTCTTCTGAAACCGGCCTGAATTTCTGGCAGTTCCCTGTCGATATACTGCTGCAGCCGTTTTTGAATGATATTCAGCAAAATTTTGCTTGCTTGTGATATTAATGATATTGTTCTATAATTTTGACATTCGGTTGAATCACCTTTCTCGGGAATAGGCATCAATATGGATCTCTTCCAGTCAGTTGGCCAGGAAGCTGTCTTCCATATTTCTTGGCATAGATGAGTGAGCACCTCCAGCACTGCATCCGTTTGTTGAAACATCTCAATTGATATTCCATCAATTCCTGGACCCTTGTTTTTTGCCAATGCCTTCAGAGCAGCTTGGACTTCTTCCTTGAGTACCAGTAGTTCCTGATCATATGCCACCTCTTGAAATGGTTTAACATCAACTAATTCTTCTTGGTATAATGACTCTGTGTATTCCTTCCATCTTCATTTGATGCTTCCTGCGTCGTTTAATATTTTCCCCATGGAATCCTTCACTATCGCAACTCGAGGCTTGAACTTTTTCTTCAGTTCTTTCAGCTTGAGAAACGCCGAGTGTGTTCTTCCCTTTTGGTTTTCCATTCCCAGCTCTTCGCACATGCCATTATAATACTTTGTCTTCTTGAGAGGCCCTTTGAAATCTTCTGCTCAGTGCTTTTACTTCATCAATTTTTCCTTTTGCTTTAGCTGCTTGATGTTTGAGACTAAGTTTCAGAGTCTCCTCTGACATCGATCTTGATCTTTTCTTTCTTTCCTGTCTTTTCAATGATCTCTTGCTTTCTTCATGTATGATGTTCTTGATGTCCTTCCACAACTCATCTGGTCTTCAGTCACTCATTCAATGCATCAAATCTATTCTTCAGATGGTCTCTAAATTCAGGTGAGATATACTCAAGGTCATATTTTGGCTCTCATGGACTTGCTCTGATTTTCTTCAGTTTCAGCTTGAACTTGCATATGAGAAATTGATGGTCTGTTCCACAGTTGGCCCCTGCCCTTGCTCTGACTGATGGTATTGAGCTTTTCCATCATCTCTGTCCCCAGATGTAGTTAATTTGATTTCTGTGTGTTCCATCTGGCAAGATCCATGTGTATAGTTGCCATTTATGTTGGTGAAAGAAGGTATTTGCAATGAAGAAATCGTTGGTCTTGCAAAATTGTATCATTCGATCTCCAGCATTGTTTCTATCACCAAGGCCATATTTTCCAACTATTGATCCTTCTTCTTTGTTTCCAACTTTTGCATTCCAATCACCAGTAATTATCAATGCCTCTTGATTGCATGTTTGATCAATTTCAGACTGCAGCAGCTGATAAAAACCTATTTCTTCATCTTTGGCCCTAGTGGTTGGCATGTATATTTGAATAATAGTCATATTAACTGGTCTTTCTTGTAGGTGTATGGATATTATCCTATCACTGACAACATTGTACTTCAGGATAGATCTTGAAATGTTCTTTTTGACAATGAATGCAACACCATTCCTCTTCAAGTTGTCATTCCCAGTAGAGTAGACTATGATTATCCTATTCAAAATGGCCAATACCAGTCCATTTCAGTTCACTAATGCCTAGGGTATCAATGTTTATGCATTCCATTTCATTTTTGATGATTTCTAATTTTCCTAGATTCATACTTCATACATTCCAGGTTCAGGCTATTAATGGATGTTTGCAGCTGTTTCTTCTATTTTGAGTTGTGCCACATCAGCAGATGAAGGTCCCGAAAACTTTACTCCATCCACGTCATTAAGGTCGACTCAGCTTTGAGGAGGCAGTTCTTCCCCAATCGTCTTTTGAGTGCCTTCCAACCTGGGGGGCTCATCTTCTAGCACTATATCAGACAATGTTCCACTGCTGTTCATAAGGTTTCAACTGGCTAATACTTTTCAGAAGTAGACTGCCGGGTCCTTCTTCCTAGTCTGGAAGCTCAGCTGAAACCTGTCCTCCGTGGGTGACCCTGCTGGTATTTGAACACTGATGGCATAGCTTATAGCATCACAGCAACTTGGAAGCACCCACAGTACGACAAGCTGACAGGCACGTGGGAGAGTTTTACACTATATAAAGAGAAAATAATGATAGAAAATTGTTGCAAGTAAAGAGTTAGAGAAAAAAGTATTTGTAAATGTGTCTATCACATAGTCTCTGTATGTCTACCAACCGAGCCTTGAGATATATAATGCATAAATTTACAGAATTGCAAGCAAATATGACAATTCCACACTCATTGTTGAAAATTTTAGCTTTTCTCTCAGTTCAACGGATTAAGCAAGACCAAAAAAATCAATAGTAAGTTGATTTAAGCAGCACAGTCCACATACACACACACATATACACACACATGCCTCATTGAACAACTAAGAAGGCATACTGTCTTTATGGAAATGTGGAATGTTTACAAAAATTGACCATAGACTTGCCCAGAAAAAAATTCCAAAAAAAATATGCACAATTATGTGACATCATACAGATCAGTGTCTGATCAAAATGCAAAAAAAATTAAAATAAAAATTACACGAAGCAGAGCCAAATAGTCCCATAGATTAAATATATATACAAAATATTCATGTGTTGAAGAAAAAACAAAATGACAATTATTAAATTTTTAAAACTGAATGACAACAAAGACACTACAAATAAAAATATGTAGTGTAAAAAGGGAAATATATAGCCTTAAATATAGAAATAGAGAGAACAAGATTGGAAAAAAAGTCAGCTAAGTGTTAAAGTAACGAAAATTAGAAAAACGAATAAACTGAAACAAAGTAGAAGAAAGTAATAAGGACAGAAATTATTGAAATTAGAAAAAAATTAATAAAAATTACCAGTAAAGGCAAAAGCTCCTTCTTCCAAAAGATTACTAAAACAGACAAATCTGTAGATTCCTAATAAAAAAAAAAAGAACAGATTAAAAAATAAAAGGGATAAAAGGGGGACATAGTATGCCAATATATTTTAAAACATTGTCAATGTAATATAAGCAGATGTACCCTGAATTCTTAAAGTTTATGAAATCTTGAAGTTCACTTGATACTGGACAATAGGAGAGGAATATGTTACATTCTTCATGCCAAGATATCAGGAATAATTGAATCTAAGGAATTCTCCAGTGCTTGTAGATATGTGCTTTATGTAAACAAATGCCAAAAGCCTGTAAGAAGGTAAAATAGCCAAATGAGAAACTCTAGAAAAAAAAAAAAGAACTTCTGAATTTGACTTTGGAGTGAACATTTAGGGTTTCTCTCCCATCTTGAGCACCTGCTGATCGTTATGTTTTGAGGAGATGAAAGTGCCTTGCTAAGGATGCAATGAGGGGAGGACCATAAACTACATAAGTGCCTGCCAGTGGTTACCAAGGTTAGTCAAGATTCTTAGGTAATCAACTGGTCTCTGTTTTTCTCCACTTCCCAGAATTAAAGATTTTCTATGAGACAGAAAGGATGCCAAGCATTTAACATGTGTCAGCTCATTTAACTCTCAGATGAACTGTTATTACCCCCATTTTACAGGTGAATACAGAGAAGAACCACAGAACTATTCAGTAACTCAAGGCAGGAAGTGGTGGAATTGAGTCTCAATATTAGGTCTAACCAGACTATGCAACATTCTATACAATATGCAGCGCCAGAAAACTACGGTCAGATAAAGGCACTGGCAGACAAAAAGAGAGTCAGCAACCTACATATCTCTGTACTCAAGGCTGTCATCACACAAGGACCCACAGCCCCCAGGGCCTGCCACTGTCCTGGCACAGTGCCTGCTATATAAGTCATTCAATTAATACTAGTATCTCATCTCTCTTCTCTTTTAAGGCAAACAGAGAAGTAGACATATAATTGCTCATCTATGAAAGCTGCGAATAATAGAGTCCTATTACAATTTCAACACATATCTAGAGATAATTCCTCTTTTTCCCTTGGCTGTTGAGGAAGAGAGTATCGACTTTCCTTTTAAGATGAAACTAAATTTGTGGTGCTTCTGCTTTAACAATCTTCTTGTTTATTCTAAGACAGATTCCTGACCATTACACCAGAGGCTCTGGTTCAGTGCAGCTCTGAGATAGGCCAATAACCCAGACACTTAGCAAACACTCCAGAAAATTCTGACATGAGTTGTCTTCAGACATTGAGAAACACTAAAACAAAGGACAGACCATGGAAGCAGATAGCTTTGTAATCTCGAGTACTTACATTACTTACATTAAAAAAAAAAAAAAAAAACTATTAGACCAAAGAAGAATGGTTCCAGATGTAAAGGGAGTGGCCTTTCCCTTAACTGACCTCAAATTATTATGCAATATTGGTAAACAAAATAAAATAGATAATTGGAAACATGGTTTTCAAAAAGATTTCTGAAAGAAACACACTTTGCCTGTTGATGTATGTATAGAAACAGACTGAGAAAAATAATAACTTCTGATGCAATGTACAGGCTCACTGTAGTTTTATCTTTTTAAGTTTTTATAGACTTCTTTCTGGCCAGAAGTAGTTACAAGAAGAATTTCCCAACTCTTTTGCTTCCATCTTCTTATTTCAAAAATGCCATGTGGCACTAACCCATGTAGGAAGCACTTAAAAAAAAACTTACCTGTCAAAACAAATGTTGTTGCTCTTCCCCAGGCTTCACTTCCATTCACAGGAAATACATTCACTGAGAGGCTGTTTAACGAGAAACAATCAAATTTATCCAGTCTTCTAAAGTTACGCACATTGAAATTGAGTCCACCTTCATCAATAAGAACAAAAGAAAAATTAATTATTAATATTAACACTGTTATTATTATCACTTATTATCACTAGAGTTTCATTATTGGGGGACTAAACAGATTTCAGTGTGAGTTATAAAAAGGAAAAAATATAAGCACACCCAACACCCAAATCTTAGGGGGGAAGGAGACTCTACAAGTCACAGAAGGGTTGGAATAGTACCAAAGGAAAAGCAGCAGGATTTATACATCGAAGCATTTTCCACATCATTTTTTATAAGAAACTTGGAATTGAGAACTTCTAAAAGGAATCTTTAGCTGCACATAGAAAGAAAGAGGCACTAAGGGAAGGTAAACATATGCTGAAGTTTCCAAAACGGAAAAAAAAATTTTTTTTTTTTAATAGAATCTCAGAGCCTGAGAGAAGGAAGTGAAAAGGAAAAACCTTTAAATCATTCAAACACTAAAAAATGTGGAGATCACTTTATCACAGGCTACAGGGATGTTCACAATGGGCAACTTATGAATATTGGGTCTTTTTCCTGGAACTAGAGATAACTTCTTGTAAAATCTCTATCCAGTGTTTTCTTTCTTTCTTTCTTTCTTTGAATATTTAATTGTGCTTTAAGTGAAAGTTTACCCAGCAAATTAGTTTCCCATTCAACAATTCATACACAAATTGTTCTGTGACATTGGTTTCTATCCCCGCAATGTGTCAGCACTCTCCCTATTTCCACTCTGCATTACCCATATCCATTCCTCCAGTTTCCCTGCCCCTCCTTGCCTTCTCATTTTTGCTTTTGGGCAAATTTTGCTCATTTGGTCTTGTACAGCTGATTGTTCTAAGGAGCACATTCCTCATGAGTGTTATTGTTTATTTTACAGGACAATCTATTATTTGGCTGGAAGGTGACCCCTGGGAGTGGCTTCAGTTCCAGGTTAAAAGGGTGTCTTAGGACAATATTCTCAGAGGCTCCTCTAGTTCTCTGTCAGTCCAGTAAGTCTGGTATTTTTTATGAATTTGAGTTTTGTTCTACATTTTTCTCCCATTCTAACCAGGTCCTTCTACTGTATCCCTGGTTAGAGTGGTCAGTAGTAGTAGCCGGGCACCATCTAATTCTTCTGATCTCAGGCTAGAGGATGCTGTGGTTCATGAGGTTATAAGTCCTGTGGACTGATTACTTCCTTGAGTCTTGGTTTCATTCACTCTCCTTTGCTCCAGATAGAAAGAGACCACTAGTTTTACCTTAGATGGCTACTTGCAAGTTTTTAAGACCCCAGATGCAACTCACCAAACTAGGATGAAGAATATTACCTTTACGATCTATGTTATGCCAATTGACCTAGATGTCCCCCAAGTCTATAGTCCTTAGCCTTCTAACCTAGTAACTCAGTCCCATGAGGTGTTCAGATAAGTCTGAGAAGTTTCCATAACTGCTGTATTAAATAGACGACTATATATGCAGCACACACGAATATGTATATACAAATGCCCAAAACTATACTTTTATATGTACATGCATGTACTCCCATATGCCCTCCCACACCTACATAGCATGCATATCTACCTATGTAACCACTCACAAATTTTCAGTTATTACTGTTGTTGCAGAATTATATATGCTATAGCAATTTTTTTTTATAGCAATTTATCATAGTTGTCCTTTATTCTTGAATACCTCTCAGTGTCTTCGTTTATCTTGGTCACATTGTGCTGACTTCCCCCATATTGTGTGCTGCCTTTCCCTGTACCGGAATTAGCACATGTCTACTATCTAGTGAGTGATTTTTCCTTCCTCCCCTCCCATCCCTGTTAGCCATCAAAGAACATTCCTTTCTGTGTGTAAGCCTATTCTTGACTTTATAAAAGCAGAATGATGCAGCATTTGTCCTTTTGTGATTAACTTAATCACTCAGCTTAATGTCCTCCAGATTCATACATGTTATAAGGTGTTTCATGGACTCATCATTATTCTTTATTGTTGCATAGTATTCCATTGCAGGTATGGACAACATTTTTTTTTATCCATTCATCCTTTGGTGGACACTTAGGTTGTTTCCATCTTCTTGCTATTGTGAATAATGCTGCAATGAACATGGGTGTTCATATGTCTATTCATGTAACTGCTCTTATTTCTCTAGAATATATACTCAGTAGTGGGATTGTCACATCATATGGTATTTGTACTTCTGGCTTTTTGAGGAAGTGCTATACAGTTTTCTATAGTAGTAGTACCATTTTACAACCTCACCAGCAGTGTATAAGAGTTTCAATCACTCCATAACCTCATCAGTATTTGTTATTTTCTGTTTTTTGATCAGTGCCATTTTTGCAGGGGTAAGATGATATCTCATTAGAGCTTGGCAGCAATCCAAAAAGGTCAGCAGTTCAAAACCACCAGCTGCTCTTTGGAAACCCTGTGGGGCAGTTATACTCTACCCTGTAGGGTCACTATAAGTTGGAATCAACTTGACGGCAATGGGTTTGTTTTTCTATTTTTTTGGATGGCTAATGATTGCGATCATCTCTTCATGTGTTTGTTAGCCTGAATGTCTTCTTTGGTGAAGTGTCTGTTCATGTCCTTTTCCCATTTTTTTATTGGATTTCTTTGTCTTTTTGTTGTTGAGTTGTTGAAGTTTTCTCTATATGAGATAAGACCATTTTCATATATGCTGTTTCCAAAAGCTTTTCTCCCAGTCCGTAGGTTCTATTTTTACCCTTTTAGTAGTCTTTTCATAAGCACATTATTTAACTTTCAGGAGGTCTCAGTTATCTAGTTTATCTTCTGAATCTGTGCATTTTAGTTATGTTTGATAGCGTATTTGTGCCATAAATTAAAACCCCTAGCTTTGTCCCTATGTTATCATCCAGGTACTCTATAGTATTATGTTTAACATTTAGGTCTTTGATCCATTTTGAATTCAGTTTTATGTGTGGTGTGAGGTATGGATCATGTTTTATTTTTCTGCAAATGGGTATCCAGTTTTGTCAATACTATTTGTTAAAGAGATAATCTGCTCCCCATTGAATGAACTTAAATCCGTTGTCAAAGATCAGCTGTCCATAGGTAGATGAATTTACTTCTGGGTTCTCATTTCTGTTCCATTGATCTATGTATCTGTCATTGTACCAGTACCAGGCTGTTTTGATTACTGTGGCTGTAAAAGTCCTGAGGATGGGAAGTGTGAGGCCTCTGACTTTGTTCTTCTGCAATAATGCGTTAGCTATTCAGGGACTTGCTCCTTTCCATATAAAGTTGAAGATTAGTTTTTACATTTCATTAAAGGATGTTGTGGGGATTTGGATTGGGATTGCATTATATAGATCCCTTTGGATAGTGCTGACATTTTCACAATGTTAAGTCTTCTAATCCATGAGCATGGTATATTTTTTCCATTTATGTAGCTGTCTTTTGGAAACCCTGGTGTAATAGTGGTTAAGTGCTACAGCTGCTAACCAAAGGGTCAGCAGTTCGAATCTGCCAGGCGCTCCTTGGAAACTCTATGGGGCAGTTCTACTCTGTCCTATAGGGTCACTATGAGTTGGAATCAACTCAGTGGCACTGAGTTTGGTTTTGGTTTTTTTGGTTTAGATGTCTTTTTGTTTCTTGCAGTAGTGTTTTGTAGTTTTCCTTGTATAAGTCTTTTATGTCCCTAATTAGATTTATCCCTAGGTATTTTATCTTTTGGGGGGCTATTGTAAATGGTATTGTTTTCCTGATTTCCTTTTCAGAGCTCTCCTTGTTAGTGTAGAGGAATTCAACTGATTTATGTGTGTCGATTTTGTACCTTGTCACTTTGCTGAAAATTTTTTAGTTCCTGTAACTTTCTTGTAGGATCTCTGGAATTTTCTATGTATAGGATCATGTTATCTGTGAATAGGGATAGCTTTATTCCTTCCTTACCAACTTGGATGCCCTTTATTTCCCTTTTTTGCTTTATTGCTCTGGCTAGGACTTCCAGTTCAATGTTGAATGAGTGATGATAATGGGTGTTCTTGTCTCATTCCCATTCTCAGGGGGAATGCTTTCGAGCTCTTTCTGTTGAGAATAATGTTGGCTATTGGGTTTGTATATATGCCCTTAGTTATGTTGAGGAATTTTCCTTCTATTCCTATTCCTATTTTGCTGAGTTTTTTTTAAATCAGTTTTCATCATTCTTTATGTGGTGAATTATGTTGATTGATTTTCTAATGTTGAACCACCCTTGCATCCCTGGTATGAATCCCACCTGATTGTGATGTATTATTGTTTGATATGCTGTTGTATTCCGTTGGCGAGAATTTTGTTGAAAATTTTTGTATCTATATTCATGAGGGATATTGGTTTGTGATTTTCTTTTTTTTGTGGTATCTGTCTGCCTTTGGTATCAGGGTTATGCTGGCTTCATAGAATGAACTACAGAGCATTTCTTCCCTTTCTATGTTGTGAAACAGTTTGAGTAGAATTGGTTTGAACTTTTATCTGAATGTTTGGTAGAACTCTTGATTGAAGCCATCTGGGCTGGGGCTTTTTTTGTTGTTGTTGGGAGTTTTTTTTTTTTTTAATGACTTTTTCAATTTCTTCTTTTGTTATGGGTCTATTTAGGTTTTTGACCTCTGTTTGTATTAGCTTAGATACTGTATTTTAAGAAACTTGACTTTTTCTTCTAGGTTTCCATAATATTCTGTAATGATCCTCTTTATCTCACTTGGTTTTGAAGTAATGTCACTCATTTCATTTTTCATTTTGGTTATTTGTGTCTTCTCATTTTTTTCCTTTGTCAGTTTGCCCAGTGGTTTGTCAATTTTATCGATCCTCTCAAAGAACCATCTTCTGGTTGAATATAGGCAATATAAGTCTTATTGTTGCCCCTTTGTAAATGCTATTTCATTTTTACAACTGCTTTCAGAATGTTTTCTTTGGCTTTGGTTTTGGAAAGTTTGATTATGATGCATGTTTTGGTGAATTTTGGAGGAAGTGTCTATCATGTATGGGGTTCACTGAGCTTCTTAGATGGTAACCTTCTAGTCTTTCGTATTTGGGAAGTTTTCAGCCAATATAGCTTCAAAAATTCTCTCTGTACTTTTTCCTCCTTCCTCTTCTGGAATTCCTATGACATGTAAATTATTCCTCTAGATGGTGTCCCACATAACACTTACACTTTCTTCATTTTTTGTCATTCTATTTTCTGATTGTTCCTCAAACAAATTAATATCAAGGAATTTGTCCTCTATTTTGTTGGTTCTTTCTTCTAGTGTTTCAATTCTACTTCTGCGTTCTTTTATTGAGTTATCTATTTCTGATATTTTATGGTTAACCTTCTGAATTTCTAGTTGTTGTTTTTGTATGATTTCTAATTGTGTATTGAATCTATCATTTTGTTCTTGTTTTCCTGAATTCTTGTAGGTGTTTTCTCTGTTTTCCTTGATCTCTTTGAGGATCCTAAATATAAGTCTTTTGAATTTCTTCTTAAGTAGTTCTATTATCATTTCTTCCTCTGGAAGGTTTTCTTTCCCCGTATTTTACTCACTGGTTTGAGCCATCTTATTGGTATGATTCTTATTCATATGATTTGTTATTGTCCACTATATTTAAGACATAATGGTGTTATTTTATTTATGTATGTATTTATCGATTGATTGTATGTTTATTTGTGTTGTCCTGATATTTTGTTTTTCTTCATTTGGATGCATCAGAGTGGGTAGGATGGGTATGCTCCACTGATCACTGGTCTGGTGGCACAGGAGCTCTCACCACATTTCACCATGTGGACAGGGCAGCAGTAGGCAGGACCAGTACACATCACTGTTCACCAGGCACATTGGCTGGCTGGGGCAGACTGGGCAAGCATGGGCCATCACCTGTTATTGGTCTACTCACTGGGCAAGTGGGCAGTGAATGGGGGGGTGTGGTGGGTGACCAGGGGTGTGGGAGCATTCCCTATTGCTCGCTCGGAGGGTGTGCTGATGGGTGGAGGGTGTGATGTACAACCAGTGGCACTGGAGCACTCTCTGCTGCTTGCTGGATGCATGGGGTTGCAGCCAGGAGGTGTGACAGATGACCAGCAGTGCAGGAGAGCTTACTGCCATTCACCAAGTGGGCATGGCAGTGGGCAGGGGGATATGGTGGGTGGTCAGCAGTGAGGGAGTGCTTACTAATGTTTTCTGGGTGGGCAGGGTGAGGGGATTGCAGGCAGGGCTGGGTGGGGGCGAAGAAGGGCTCATACAGTGGTCCCTGGGTGGGGAGGGTGGCAGGAGTGGGGGCTGTCATGCTGCTAATCACCAGCAGGGCAGAGAAGGGGAAGCATGCTCCTCTTGTCACCAGGTGTCTGTGCCTGGGCCCCTTCCTATTGGCTGCAGCAAACAGTTGGGACTTGGCTCTGACCAAGCGCAAGGAGTAGGGGGCTGCCTGGCATCCCGTCAGTTGGGAAACCTCCTACTGACACTCTGTGGATCAATTACTCCATGTGCACCACCAACCCTAATGGTCAGGGACCGCCTCTGGTGAATAGTCCTGTCTGTGGATCCTGGCTCCCTACCTGTTATGTGGACATCAGATTCCTGGAGCTCTTGCCCTCCTTCCTGTACTTTCCCTCTTTAAATCTGGTTCTTGTCCTGTTCAGCTTGCTTCACTCCAAATATATCTTCACAGTTTCTCTGTCTCCTACTGGGAATTTCCTGAAGTTGCCTTCCTGTGCTCCCCACCCTGGATCACTGCTGGCTTTGTCTCAAAATGGTCACATTGCACTGGGCCAGCTGGCAGGGTACCTCTGCTCTGTATCTCTCTTCATTCACTGTTTTCATTCAGTTTCTTCTTCCAATAAGTGTTCAATCTAATTCTTTATCCTTTCATATTATGCTCAGGGATCCAGAATTTTCATTTGTATCTGTCTCACTTGGTTTCTCAGGTCTTTGCTATAGAGGGACTGGATGGTGTGTCTGACCAAGCAGCCATCTTGGGCTGTCTCCTCAATGTTTTTACTACATGAAATCAAGAAAAGATTACTTTTAGTGCCATTACTTATGCAAATTCTTTGACTTTTTACATAAAAGTCAAGTTTCAAATTTTATGACTATTCATTACTTCTGGGCTTAGGGTAAGATTTTAGATGACCTATGAATTTTACTGGATCAAAATCCCCCCCTCCCCAAAATTTATAAAAGTTCTTGTGTTGCCATGATAATACTAATTCAACATTGGAAGGAAAGAAAAAACAACAACAAAAAAAATAATTCTGGCAAATCCACTCTAGAAAGTAGAAAGTTACCAGACAATAGCTAATAGACAAGAAGGGTGAGAAATGATTTTAACTTTTTGATGAAAATCTGTCAAAAAGAAAAAAAAAATAATGCCGTTGAGAAGCAGACAGATGAACTGTACCTTCTCTTCCATTTTACAGAGCATATACAGAGCCACAGAGTGACTAAATAATTATTAAAATCACATGATAACTAATGGTCACAGTTGGTCCAGCTTTTCAAATGTCGCAATTTCAACTCAGAAAGTTACTTATTAAAAAAAAAAAAATGGTACCAAGCACTAAGGGAGGATAATAGACAGTGGTAGGGTGAGTATAGATTAGTAAACTACTGATGGTGACATGAGATATACAAAGGCAACAGTCATGTGAGAAGAGAGAGCTGCAGAAGGCAAAGGTCATGTGTAGCAGAGAACTCAGGAATATTTTCATGGAATAGGTTATGCTGAGAGCAGCCTTGGAAACTAGAAAGGAGTTTTTACAGATGGTCATAAGAGAAGGCCAAGGGAAGAACCTACACTCTGAGTAAGAGAGAAGGGAATGAATGCAGACACAGAAGTAGAAAAACAGGAATATTTAGAGTACAGCAAGTAGGGCAGTCTGGCTCCAGCAGAGAAGTATTGAGTGAAATGGCTGAAAATAAATGGTGGCAGCCTTCCTTTCCAAACTGGCATGGATGCACTGAACAAAAACCAGTAGATGCCTTAAGAACATTAACTTGACCGCTGTGTCTAAGACAAACTGGACTGGGAAGAGAAAGAGTCATCCAGGAAGAATGATAAGTGAGAAAGGCCAAGTCTCAGCTTAAATATGAAATTCAATTAAGAATTAATCAGTAAAATACCTGTAAAGATTCAGAAAAAAAAAAAATTTTTAAACACATTGAGTTATGAAGAAGAAGAAAAGTGGAATGAAAGCATACCTACTGTAGGAATCTTTAGATTATCTACTAATTATAAGACCTAGAATGAGAATCAGCTGAGTTTACTGCATGCTTTGCAGTAAGAAAGACATTATTATAAACACACCCATACACATAGTCTAACCTTAAACCTTGGTTTGGTACTGGTTCCGTGTGCCTAGGTATACTGATTTTTCAGGCAACCACAGAAAGGAATCCTAAACAAATACTTTTTATTTCACTTAAAATTCGCAGCTATACCTCCAAAAATCAGTAAGTCTGGAAGTATTAGAGACTAACAGGGGTCCACTGCAACCTGGAATGAAGTGTTTCTCATGTAGCAACGCCCCAGATAAGGAAGAGCACTGGTCAAAATGCACACTGGAGTTTGTAGCTTTGCGTGCCCTCAGTTGGTAAGTATCAGAAAAAGACACTGTGGGGGGGGCAAAAAAAAGATCATACCTTAGTACAACAGAGATGCACTAAATGGATCCCTGAGATATGGGAATAGGACTAAGAACTCCAAACCTATTAAATTGCTCTCCAGATGGAGATATGAAAAAGAATTTGCCCTAACACCTAAGTGTTGGATTGCCAATGTTCCTGCTTTTAAAAACAGGGTTTGTACCCTACTAGAACATACCATAACCTAACTTGTGTGGGAGTGGTCTTGTTTATATAACAGGTTTGTGCTGAGTTGTAGGCCTATTGATTGGTAAGAAAATGCAGTCAATTTAACAAAAGACTGAGAAAAAGTGCTAGGAATTATTTTAAGAACATAAAGCAAAGTAGAAAAGTAAGACAGATACATTACTTTGGACTGTTCATGCATAACAAATAGACTCTGTTTTTAAAAGACAAAATCTGAGTGTGTAAAAAATAAACTACACCACACATAAGACAATTTAAGACAAATTTATACAGAAAATAAAAGAGCAAAGATATATCAGACAGAGCAATAAAGAGTATGAATATCTATATCAGAAAAAGACAAATGCAAGGCATAAGTATCTTATGTCATAAAGAGGATTGTTTTATATTAATAAAGATGCAATCTATAAAAACAATGTATTAAATGTCTATATATCAGATACCAAAGCATTAAAAATATAAAGCAAATGCTTTTAAAAAAGATAGAAACACATTTGTACAAGACACACCATCCTCAGGCAAAGATAAGAAAGTTAAAATAAATTAGGATGTAGAAGATTAGAAAATGACAACTAATATGGATGACTTAAAAGATACTAAACGTTAATATATCTAAATTTGAATCCTATGAGCACTGAATATACTTCTTAAGAGCCTACATTTTCAAAATAATATTTATAGATATAATAAAAAATGTAATACTCGAAAAGAGAGATAAACCAATAAAATAGGAAAAAGAACCTATAATGAGATCTTAGTATATATAAGAAATTATCATATGATATTATAGTTTAAACCCCCACTCATCTGTCAGTTTGTTGTAGTGTGGGGGTTTGCATGTTGCTGTGATGCTGGAAGCTATGCCACCGGTATTCAAATACCAGCAGGGTCACCCATGGCAGAAAGGTTTCAGCAGAGCTTCCAGACTAAGACTGACTAGGAAGAAAGACCTGGTGATACACTTCTGGAAAGAAATTAGCCAATGAAAACCATACGAATAGCAGTGGAACATAGTCTGATATAGTGCCAGAAGATGAACCCCTCAGGAGGGACGGCATTCAAAATACAACTGGAAAAGAGCTGCCTCCTCAAAGTAGAGGTGACCTTAATGACTAAGATGGAATCAAGCCTTTGGGACCTTCATATGCTGATGTGGTATGACTCAAAATGAGAAGAAACACCTGCAAACATCCATTAATAATCAGAACATGGAATGTATGAAGTATGAAACAAGGAAAATTGGAAATCATCAAAAATGAAAAAGAAAGCATAAACATAGATATCCTAGGCATTAGTGAGCTGAATGGACTGGTATTGGCCATTCTGAATGAGACAATCACATCCAGGAATGACAAACTGAAGAGGGATGGTGTCCCATTCATCATCAAAAAGAACATTTCAAGATCTATCCTGAAGTACAATGCTGTCAGTGATAGGATAATATCCATACACTTGTAATGAAGATCAATTAATATGACGATTATTCAAATTCACGCACCAACCACTAAGGGCAAAGATGAAGAAATTGAAGATTTTTACCAACTTCTGCAGTCTGAAATTGATCAAATATGCAGTCGGGATCATTGATACTGGTGATTGGAATGCAAAAGTTAGAAACAAAATAGAAGGATTGATAGCTGGAAAATATGACTTTGGTGATAGAAACAATGCCAGAGGTCAAATGATAGAAATTTGCAAGACCAACAACTTCTTCATTGCAAATAGCTTTTGTCACCAACATAAATGGTGACTATTCATGTGGACCTCACCAAGTGGAAGACACAGGAATCAAATCAACTACATCTGTGGAAAGAGACCATGGAAAAGTTCAATATTATCGGTCAGAACAAGGTCAGGGCCGACTGTAGAACAGAGCATCAACTGCTTATATGCAAGTTCAAGCTGAAGCTGAAGAGAATTAGAACAAATCCACAAGAGCCAAAGTACAAACTTGAGTATATCCCGCCTGAATTTAGAGGCCATCTCAAGAATAGATTTGGTGCATTGAACACTAATGACCAAAGACCAGACAAGTTGTGGAATGACATCAAGGACATCATACATGAAAAAGCAAGAGGTCATTAAAAAGATATGAAAGAAAGAAAAGACCAAGATGGATGTCATAAGAGACTTGGAAACTTGCTCTTAACTGTTGAGAAGCTAAAGAGAACTGAGGAAATGATGAAGTAAAAGGGTTGAAGAGAAGACTTCAAAGGGTAGTTCGAGAAGACAAAGTAAAGTACTATAATCACATGTGCAAAGACCTGGAGTTAGAAAACCAAAAGAGAAGAACATGCTTGGCATTTCTCAAACTGAAAGAACTGAAGAAAAATGTCAAGCCTCGAGTTCCAATACTGAAAGATTCCATGGGCAAAATATTGAATGATGCAGGAAGCATAAAAAAAGATGGAAGGAATATGTAGAGTCACTGTACCAAAATGAATTGGTCAACATTCAATCATTTCAGGAGGTAGCATATGATCAAGAATCAGTGGCACTGAAAGAAGTCCAAGCTGCACTGAAGGCATTGGTGAAAAACAAAGCTCGAGGAATTGACAGAATACTAATTTAGATGTTTCAACAAATGAATGCAGTGCTGGAGGTCCTCACTTGTCTATGCCAAGAAATTTGGAAGAAACCTACCTGGCCAATTGACTGGAAGAGATCCATATTTATACCTGTTCCACAGAAAGATGATCCAACCAAATGTGAAAATTATCAAACACTATCATTAATACCACACCCAAGTAAAATTTTGCTGAAGATCATTCAAAAATGGTTGCTGCAGTACATCAACAGGGGACTGCCAGAAATTCAAGTTGGATTCAGAAGAGGATGTGGAATGAAAGATATCATTGCTGATGCCAGATGGATTCTGGCTGAAAGCAGAGAACACCAAAAAGAGGTTTACATGTGTTTTATTGAATACGCAAAGGCATTCAACTGTGTGGACCATAACAAAGTATGGATAACATTGCAAAGAATGGGAACTCCAGAACACTTAATTGTGTTCATGCAGAACGTGTAATTAGACAAAGAGGCAGTCGTTCTGACAGAACAAGGGGAGATTTCTTGGTTTAAAGTCAGGAAAGGTACGGGTCAGGGTTGTATCCTTTTACCATATTTATTCAATCTGTGTGCTGAGCAAATAATCCAAGAAACTGGACTATATTTAGAAGAGCAGAGCATCGGGATTGGAGGAAGACATTAACGACCTGCATTATGCATATGACACAACCTTGCTCGCCAAAAGTGAAGAGGAGTTGAAGCACTACTGATGAAGATCAAAGACCACACCCTTCAGTATGTATTATACCTCAACATAAAGGAAACAAAAATCCTCACAACTGGACCAATAAGCAACATCATGATAAACTGAGAAAAGATTGAAGTTGGTGAGGATTTCGTTTTACCTGGATCTACCATCAACACCCATGGAAACAGCAGTCAAGGAATCAGAAGATGCATTGCATTTGGACAAATCTGCTGCAGAAGACCTCTTAAAGTATTCAAAAGCAAAGATGTCACTTTAATGACTAAGGCGCACCTGACTCAAGCCATGGTGTTTTCAATGGCCTCATATGCATGGGAAAGCTGACAAAGAAGAATTGATGCCTTTGAGTTATGGTGTTGGTGAAGAATGTTGAATACCACAGACTGCCAAAAGAATGAACAAATCTGTCTTGGAAGAAGTAAAGCCAGAATACTCCTTAGAAGCAAGGATCACAAAACTTCATCTCACCTACCTTGGACATGTTACCAGGAGGGTCCAATCCCTGGAGAAGGACATGATGCTTGGTAGAATGGAGGGTCAGGAAAGGAGAGGAAGATCCTCAATGAGATGGATTGACACAGTGGATGCAACGATGGGCTCAAGCAGAACACTGATCATGAGGATGGTGCAGGACCTGGCAGTGTTTCATTCTGTTGTACACAGGGTCGCTGGGTTGGAACCAACTCAACGGCACCTAACAATAACAACATAGAATAAAAGTGTCATTGCAAATCTGAATTGATAAATTAATGAATGAATAATAATTTAATTATGTGAGGAAAATAAGCCAGATCTTTCATTAGGCCCATATACAACAAAAACATTTGATTAATGAGTTATGAATTAAAAATTAAATATAAAAACACCGGTAATAAAAATTGGTGATCACTGGATTATATTGGATAAGAAGTTTCTATATAAGATAACCAAGGAAGAATCTTTAAAAACAAGATTGATCATAATATGGCTATATAAAACTTGAAAGCCTCTATTTTTTCCAAAAAATATATAAAATTGAAAGGCAAAACACACACTGACACAAAAACAACAAATATGAAAATTATTAATATACTTAGTATGTAAAGAGCTATTATAAATCAATAAGTTGCCAAATATTCTAGTATAAAATGGACAAAGCATATAAAAAGGCATTTCACAAAAGAAGAAATAGAAAAATACAGCCTTAGGAACAGAACTCATTGGAAATCTGGAGACTGCCTGTATAGATTTTCTTTATTTATTTGTTGATGGATATTTGGGTTGTTTCCATGTGTTGGCTATTGTGAACAGTGCTGCAGTGAACACTGGTGTACATGTATCTGTTTACATCACTGCTTTCAAGTCTCTTGCATATATACCTCCGAGTGGAATCGCTTTGGTCGATGCACCGCTCTGGGCTGGGTACAGGGCTGGCCACCCTTACCCAGTTTCCCTCCACCATGCCCGCCATGCTGCGCAGCCAGGGGCCATTGCACCAACTCACTACCTTACACAGGAGGAATTTCTCTATTGCAACAGTTCTTGTCCTTTTCCTGGCTTGAAGAGGGAGGGGGCAGTCTTAGGTTTCTGACCTCTGTATGTCCATGTGGTTTCTGGGGGTTCCTGGAGAAAGTCGAACTTGGGTTTCCCTAAGCATCCACTTCCCAACTCTTAGCATGTTCTGCACAACACTTTTTCCCTTGCACCCAGGGGCAGGGGCGTGATAGTTGGTGTGTGGATTTGAAAGGTCTGGAGAGAAATTGATGGGGAAGTAATCCATCTAACCCCACCACCACTTAGGAACAGAACTCCTTGGAAATCTGGACACTGCCTGTATATATTTTCTTTATCTATTTATTTGTTGATGGATATTTGGGTTGTTTCCATGTGTTGGCTATTGTGAGCAGTCCTGCAATGAACACTGGTGTACAGGTATCTGTTTGCATCCCTGTTTTCGAGTCTCTTGGGTATATACCTCAGAGTGAAATTGCTTTGTCATGTGGTAGCTCTATGTTTAACTTTTTGAGGAACCACTCAACTCCTTTCCACAGCAGATGTCCCATTTCATATTCCCACCAGCAATGAATGAGGGTTCCGATTTGTCCACAAATAACATTTGTTATTTTCCTTTTAAAAAAAAAAAAAATCATAGCCATCCTAATGGGGTGAAGTGTTATCTCATTGTGGTTTTGATTGGCATCTCCCTAACTGGAGCTCTGATGGTGTAGCAGTTAAGTGACCAAAAGGTCAGCAGTTAGAATCCACCAGCTGCTCCTTGGAAACTCTATGGGGCAGTTCTACTCTGTCCTATAGGGTCCTATGGTCCGAATCAACTCAACTGCAGCAAGTTTAATTGCTAACGGTGACCTTATGTGTGCAGAGTAGAACTGCTCCACAGGGTTTTCAAGGCCGTGATCTTTCAGAAGCACATCACTGGCCTGTCTTTCGAGGCACCCCTGAAGGGGTTTAAACCACCAATCTCTCAGCTAGTAGTTGAGCACTTAACCATTTGCATAGCCCAGCTGCCATGAGTTGGAATTGACTCAATGGAAACTAACAACAGCAACAATGGATAATAATGTTGAGCATCTTTTCATGTGCTGATTGGCCATTTGTATAGCCTCTGGTGGAATGTCTATTCAGGTCTTTTGTCCAAGTATTCTGGATATTAAACCCTTATCTGATATATGGTTCCCAAAAAATTTTCCCTAGGCTATAGATTGTCTCTTCACTCTATTGATAGTCTTTTGATATGCAGAAGTTTTTAATTTTGATGAGATCCCATTTATTTATTTTGTCTTTTGTTGCTGTCTGAAAATCCATTGTTTTACTGGATATAAAATGAGGCAATAATAGTAATTATTTCTGATTTTAGATGGTTGTTGTTACATGCCATCGGGTCAGTTTTGACTCACAATGACCCTATGTACAACAGAATGCAACACTGCACAGTCCTATGCCATCCTCACGATCATGACGTTTGAGCCCCTTGTTGCAGGCACTGTGTCTATCCATCTTGTTAAAGCTATTCCTCTTTTTCACTGACCCTCTACTTTACCAAGCATGGTGTCCTTCTGCAGGGACTGATCCCTCTTGATAATATGTCCAAAGTATGTGCGATGAAGTCTCATCATCCTTGCTTCAAAGGAGCATTCTGGGTGTACTTCTTCTAAGACAAATTTGTTCGTGACCAACTCATCCTGGTTTGTTGGGGACTTTCCTGGTTTTAACACTGAAAGTTTTGCTTCCAGGAAAACTCCTCAGTCCTGGGACAGGAGATAAGCGTAATTCTGTCCTGGGCATTATGAGAGAAGGCAGAAGAGCAGAGGGTAAATCAAAGTGAGAGTCATGGCTCCCAATAAGTAAATGAGGGTAACATGCAGTGCACAGCTGCCCTTTGCTAACCTGGAGCACAGACGCATCCTAGTAAACCGATAGGACCATGTGAACACCTGCTTGAGCTGCCCTTTCTCTATGTTGTAGGTTCTGAGTTGAAAAAGAGTGGCCCAGCAGAAGGGCCTACTCCAGAGGCTGGAGATGGAAAAGAGAAGGGGAGCCAGTGGGCTACCAGACATGTCAGACATTCAGAGACCTGCAGCCAGGAGAAGTCAGTTTGAAAGAGACCAGGCCAGTGGTTACATCAGCCACAGATTTCACCTGCAAATGCCTGCAGAGAAACAGAACCCAGAGGACAGAGGCATTGCCTCAGAGGACACAGACATTTTTTCCATAGGCTCCAATCCTCTTGCAGCATCAAGAGATTGCATGGGCCAAATCTGTCCACTTATATATCCAGACAGAAACTCTCTGGCAGATGGAGCATTCTTATCTACAACAGATTGGATGTTATCCAAAGGGACTGCTTAACTTATGGCATTACAATAACCTTTAATATCAGATTGTTTATAGACAAAACGAAGGGCTGCATTTTTTTTCTGCACTTCTGTGTGATAGTATGAGTTTCATGTGTGACCTTGCTAAACTTACACAGTTACAGAAAGCTGAATAGCTGACAGTGAAAGGCTCCCCTAACAAAACAGCCCACTCAAAAGTGAGCAGCTGTGCTTTGGTTGCATTTCTTGCAGTGGCAAAATCCTTCAGTATTTCTAGTCAGTCCTCAAATGTGTAAGTGCCTTAGGGTTACTTGCCTAACACTGTGCTTGGTTCTTGCTTTATATGGTAAAGAAAAAATCTAACAGGTCTTGTCCTTAACTAGTTTTCTGACTAATGTAGGGTTCATCTCCAATCTCCTACTCCCCTTGGGTTCATTTAAACAAGGCTTTTACCCACTGCATTGAAATTAAAAGAAAAAAAACCTCTTGCTATTCACATACCCACTCAGAGGCTTCAGCATTCTGGCTGCGCAAGAGACTTTTAATAGCCCAGACCCCCTTTGAAATAGCAGTGAATCCCTTTAAATCTGGAGGATTATGTTTTTGAAAGATTGGAATGGGGAAAATCCTCTTTTTAAAAAAAATCCTCTTTTTAAAAAAAATCCTCCTAAAACACTATAAATCTAATAGTATTTTTGCTTGATTTACTAGAGTCAAGCTGGTTTATATTACTTAAGCACAATATATGTTTACTTCTTTTATAAAGCACATTATCCTAGGGACCCAGGTGTCAAGTACATTTTCTTCTAAGCAAAATTATAAATTAATTTTTAAAAACCTTTGGAACGCACACCAATTGCAGAGCCAGAGCTGTTCTCCTAACACGACCAGGCTTTGCCATCCTTCCATCCATTCTGCACAGCTGGAGTAAGATGACAATTGCAGGCAGCCAGATCACTTTTGTCACTAAGAAGAAAAATGGTTACTTCTGTAAGAGAAAAGAAAAAAAAAATGTTAATACATGAATCAGTATCCAGCTCTTCCATCTGGAGAAATCAAACTATTACTCACACTCACCAAAAAGTCAATAATTGCTGACACCATCAAGAGGCTGAGAAAAATCAAGCAGTAATGCAGAAAGAGGAATAGCTGCAAAGCTTACCCATAAAAAAGAGAACTCCAAGTTTTGACACTGTTGATGGATTCTCACTAAAAAAGGAAACTTTTGCTGAGCAAAACCCAGCAGGTCATAGTACCAAGGTAAGGGCAGTGTTGCTAGAAAGACATTCGTGTGACCTGCACAGCTCTGTGTAAGTTCTGGCTGTGCTGGCTTGTCACCATCTGTATCCAGATGCCTGGTGACACTGGCAGACATTAGAGGCAGAAGGAGTATTTTAAGACTGGGACCTGGGAGAATGAAATATGGCTAATGGCTCCGGTGGTTGGACAGAATTAGAAAAGCTATGACTAAACCATTTCTGTAAGATTATGAAAAAGGAATCATCTCTTTATGGCCCTTGCTCTTTTATCGAACTGGCGATTTATATTATTATAACCAACAGGAAATTTGAATGTAAGCTGAAGGCACTCAGGCGAGTCATTTCAACAACGCGCGAACTTGAGAAGGAATGCTCTTTAAGACGAAGAATGATTTGTAGGTGCCTACGGAATGTATTATGTTTAGGATGCATTTGAGAAATAATGGCTACTTCTATAACAAATAATTTCTTTCTCTTTTAATACATATGGAAAACTGAACATAAATGTACTCGCATTTTTAACAAAATCAGATTCATATGAACAAGACAAATTATTATGTAAGGAAATATTGCGCTAAGCCCATTTATAAAAATGAATATCTTACATTAAAGAAAGGAACACGCAGTTTAGTTTATCTCTCTGTAAATTTGCAGTCAAACACAGGGCTGTCTTGCTGCATGGTATACAATTATTCAAGTAGGGAGATGAAGAAAGTTCCCAAATCTTATCTGCTTCAAAACAGGGTAATACTCAAAGCATTTCAGAAATAGTATTTCCTGTCCTACTCTTAAAATCCTCTAAAAAGATTAGGAAGCAGCCCTTTTCCCCAGTTCTATGTTAAAATTTTTTATTTTTTATTGAGTGGTTTTTAAAACACCATATAGAAGGTATGTGGATTGGAGAGGATGAGGCTATTTATCCTCCAAAGCTACACACATTTTTACGCACACATGCACACACACACAAAATGCAACTTTTCACTTATAGAAGTTGAAAGTAAAATTTCTAGGGATCTTTTATCTTGCACCCCTTATTTTTTTACTCATTTGTTTATTTATTTTAGATGCATGGCCTCTCTTGTGGATTGGCATGGAGAGGAAGCCTTGACATACAGTTACAATTTGCGTTAATGCAAGGGAATGTTGTATTTGTTACTAAAACCCTGAGTCTCCTAAGTACCCTTTCCTATGTCTAGTTCTAGGCATCAGATTGAGGGTTGAGGGCTCAAGCTGACTTGCTACTGTGGAATTGAGTAACTGGGAACTAAACACAGTATTATAGAAGAAGGTAGGAAATAAAAATGTCAAACCCAAAGGTGCCTTGGGCAGAAAGCCACAAACACGTCCTGAAACAAAGGCTTTTGAACCTGGGTGAGCCCAAAGAAGCCAGGTGGTAAGGACGAGGTTTGGGTTAATGACCTAGACACAAAGCCAGGACAGGTATCCTATGACATCAGTTCAGACAGAGAAGATGCTGGAAAAGGAATGCTGGCCTTGCCCTTTGGCATGGAAGGAGCTACTAAGGGTATGAGGCATTCATGTTAAGTTTAACCTGGCCTTTTCAGTGGAAAGACAGTACAGGTCCAAAGTGGCTCATCCTGCTTTCCTAGAAAACATGCTTCTTCAACCATTTCCCATCCCTTTTCTCACCATTGCAGATGACTGAGTGTATCGTTTTCCTAAGCCCATGGGATCCTATCATCATAGGTCCCATGTAAACCCGTTGCCGACAAGTGGATTCCAACTCATAGCGACCCTATAGGCTCAATGTAGACCTCTTTTTTGTTGTTGTTGATTTATTTCCTTTGATCCCCATATCTCACTTTCCTTCTCCATAGAAGCCACTCTGATATATTTATATGTATATTTTTGTGTGTGTTTTTGAAAGACTGTATTTTTGTATTGAGTGCAGATTTCAATTTATATAAATGGCATTTTGCTTTACATTTTCTGTTTTTAGCTTTTCACCTGTAACTGTTTTTAAGTATTATCTATATAGCTGTGTGTCCATCTAGCCCATTGCATAGAGTTTCTGTTTGATTCTCCCTAAAGATCATTCACCATTTTAGCCACACACCCTCCAATGTAACTTATTCTTAGTGCCTCCAGTTCTCACCACCATTAGCAATGCTGCAATGAACAGCTTTAGACATGTCTCCTACAAATCTGTAAAAGAATGTCTATGGAATATATGTCTAGAAGCAGAAGACTTGGTTGTAGGGTATTTAATATGACATAACTCTTAATATGGCAAGGTAGTTCCTGGTTACCATACCAATCTGTACTCCTAAGAGCATTACGGAAGGCTTCCGATATCCCTGTGTCAGTTTTATCCCTGAAAAATTGGCATTGTCCATTTTTCTAATTGTTGGCAGTGAAAAGCGTCTGCAAACTATGGCCTATGGACTGGCCACTTGTTTTTGTAAATAAAGTTTTATTGGAGCACAATCACAGCCATATGTATTGTCCACAGTTGCCTTCACGTTACAATGACAGAGTTGAGTAACTGCAACAGAGATCATATGGTCCACCAAGCCTAAAGTATTTACTATCTGACCTGTAAGAAAAAGTTAGACAACTCCTAAAAAACTGACATCTCATTGTTTTAATATTCATGTATCTGATAACTTTGTATGCTTGTTGGCCTTTGGATTTCTTGTTTTGTAACTTACCTGTTTGTCCACCTTTGGATTTCTCTTTTTCTTTCTATGTGGAAGAGTTAGATTGTAGGTGATAACTCCTTATTGATATTAGGCAGTGAAATATCGTCTCCATTCTGTCAGCTGATTGGGTATACATGGTAACCTTCATGAAAGAGAAAGACTTTATTTTAATATCGAATTAATCAAAGTGTGCTGCTTTATGGTTGGTGATTTTGAGGTTTAAGGATCCTTCAACAGAACAGTATAGAACTTTATCAAGGACTTTGGGGGTTTTTTGCACTGATAAAAATAATTGTATTTCTTCTTTGGTCTATTAATGCAGTGGATCACATCGATTGATTTCCTATATTTCTGAATTCCTATGGCTCTTTATTCTCTGAACTAATTAGTATGTTTGTCTTAGTCTTCTACTATGTATATGTGTGTTTTCTCCCTTGGTTATGACTCCTAGCAGAGAAAGACATGTCTTCCATATTGTAGAGGTCCAATAAATACCTGCTAAAATAATAAAAAATTATAAAATTAGATAAAAGATTTTATAATTGCCAGCATGAAATGAACCAATGTATTCAATTAGACCAACTCTGTAAATATATAACTAGCATCTGGAAGACCCACCCTACATCAAACCAGGATTTGTATGGAAAAGGATATTTAAACACTATTTGCTAGTGATAAAGAATACTGAGTTCTGTTAGTCATTGTCATGGATTGAATTGTGTCTCCCAAAAATATCTGTTGACTTAGCTGGGCCACGAATCCCAGTATTGTGTGATTGTCCACCATTTTGTCATCTGATGTGATTTTCCTATGTGTTGGAAATCCTATCTCTGTGATGCTGATGAGCTGGTTTAGTGGCAGTTATGTTGATGAGACCTACAAGAATAGATTGTGTCTTAAGCCAATCTCTTTTGAGATATAAAACAGAGAATTGAGCACAGAAACATGGGAACCTCATACCACCAAGAAAGCAATGCCGGGAGAAAAGCATGCCCTTTGGACCCAAGGTTCCTGCACAGAGAAGCTCCTAGACCACTGGGAAGATTGATGACAAGGACCATCCTCCAGAGTTGACAGAGACAGAAAGACTTCCCCTGAATCTGATGCCTGAATTTGGACTTCTAGCCTACTAGACTGTGGGAAAATAATCTTGTTTGTTGAAGGCATCCACTTGTGGTATTTCTGCTATGGCAGCACTAGATAACTAAGACAAATGCTAAGAAAATCCCCACTTTATTAGCTCCACACCAATTTCTGTGCTTCTCAGGTTTAAATGTATTTCAAATTATCTTTGTAATATTTTTTCTGGGTCACGGGCACCTCCTTTTAATTAGGAGCCAAGGTCCTAGGAGTTTCATATTGACAACATCGCAACAAAAAGAAAGAAACAAGTGTTTGTAGTAAGAAATTGAAGGATTGAGAGATTAAATAGCCATGGAATTAAGAAATGTAAAGAATATGTACTATGCAAGCTCAAGGGTGAACTTTCTAGAGAAACTAATTTTTTATTGAATAAGACATTGTCCATTTTTAACTAGTTGCAAACAGTTAACACACTCAGCTGCTAACCCAAATGTTGGTGGTTAAAATTCACCCAGAAGCACCTTGGAGCAAAGGCCTGGTGATCTACTTCCAAAAAGCAGCCATTGAAAACACTATGGAGCACAGTCCTACTCTGACAACATAGGGTCATCATGAGTCAGAATCAACTTGATGGCAACTGGTATGTACATTATAAACTTTGCTGTCTAAGAGAAAAGAGAGAATCAGATGAAATATAAAAATATACATTCCCTGGCAGAGAAAGTCTCTAGAAAAAAACATTTTGGACTCAATGGGGCCCAATTAGTGACCCAAAAGATACAGCTTAACAGACCTACCTCTCCTTATCTTTATTGCTTTTGTAGATATTGACCAGGGTTGGCTTGTGATACTTCAAATCAGTTTTATATAACCTCTTCTTTCCTATTATTCTATCTATTTTTAGGAAAGACAATACTGTCTATGTATCATGCTCCTGGTTGTACCAAGGGTACACAGACCTGACCACTGTTTATCCAGACCATTTCTCAGGGTTGTGTTTGCAGTGATCAATCTTGAGACATGACATAACCTCTGCCCCTGCACAAAGAGCTGTCCTTTGAACAGAACTAAGGGATACTTCATGATTTAAAATTGGAAAAGGTGTGCAGCAGGTTGGTATTCCTTCACCTTACTTATTCAATCTATGTGCTGAACAAATAATCTGAGAAGCTAGATTATATAAAGAAGGACATGGCATCAGGATTAGACAAAGATTGATTAACAACCTGAGATATGCAGCTTACACAACCTTGCTTGCCAAAAGCAAAAACTCCTTGAAGCACTTAGTGATGAAGGTCAAAGACTACAGTCTTCAGTATAGATTACACCTTAAAATAAAGAAAACAAAAATTCTCACAACTGGACCAACAAACAACATCATGATAAATGGAGAAAAGATTGAAATTGTCAAGGATTTCCTTTGACTTGGATCCACAATCAACACCTATGGAAGCAGCAGTCAAGAAATTAAACGATATATCGCATTTGATAAATCTGCTGCAAAAGATCTCTTTAAAGTGTTAAATAGCAAAGATGTCACTTTGATGACTAAGGTGTACCTGACCTAAGCAATGATATTTTTAATCACCTCTTATGCATGTAAAAGTTGAGCAATAAAAAAGGAAGACTGGAGAAGAATTGACCCATTAGAATTGTGGTGTTGGCAAAGAATATTGAATATATCATGGACTGCCAGAAGAACAAACAAATCTGTCTTGGAAGAAGTACAGCCAAAATGCTCCTAGGTAAGGATGGTGAGGCTTTGTCTCACTTACTTTAGACATGTCCTCAGGAAGAATCAATCCCTGGAGAAGGACATCACGCTTGGTAAAGTAGAAGGTCAGTGAAATAGAGGGAGATGGATTGACACAGTGGCTGTAACAATGGGCTCAAGCATTACAACAGTTATGACAATGGTGCAGGACCAGGCAACACTTTGTTCTGTTATCCACAAGTTTGCTACGAGTCAGAGCCTACTCGATAGCACCTACTAACAACATAAAAGCGGTGAACTCCCCGTACAAGGTGCTCCTCAGCACAGTGCAAAGGCACTGTATGCTTAGCGTATATCTGGGCCATATGGGGTCACTTCAGTGGAATTTGGGAGCAAAGGAAACCTACACAAATACGCTGATGCTTTTGCCGTGTAATGAGTGATAAGGTCCTCTGTCTCTGAACCAGGAGTACTATATTTTCTGCCAGCATCCATGAAACAGTAACAGGCTCACTTATTAACTTGTAGGTAGAGGAAAATCAAATCCTAGATCTGAAACCTATGACAATAAATTTTATTTTAATTCCGGCCAAATAAACTCCCTAAAACTTGAGTAAACTTCTAGAATGAAAAGCACTATAGAAAATCCTTATAATTCTAGACCCCCTTTCATGCTTTGGAGCCCTGGTGGTGAAGTGGCTAAGTGTTTGGCTGCTAATCAAAGGGTCAGTAGTTCAAATCCACCACTTGCACCTTGGAAACCCTTCGGGGCAGTTCTACTCTGTCCTAGAGGGTCTTTGAGTCAGAATCAACTTGACAGCAACGGGTTTGGTTTTTTGGTTTCATTCTCTGCTCATTTTTTGTTTAATTTACAAAAAAAAAAAATGGTTTAAATATTTCTAACCAAAAAAAACTTGTTGCCATCAAGTCGATTCTGACTCATAGCAACCCTATAGGACAGAGCAGAACTGCCCCATAGGGTTTCCACGGAGCCTCTAGTGGATTCAAACTGCTCACCTTTTGGCTAGCAGCCTCAGCTTTTCATCACTATGCCACCAGGGTTTCCAAATATTTCTAAAGCAACTATCAATTTTAAACCACCCCTGTAATTTCTTTTTTCTTTGTTCTCCCTCAACAGAAATATGGAACTCAAACAAGCCTTCTAAAAGCAAATTAAAACCTAAATCAGAACCCTGAAGAGATTCTTTCTCTGAATTTATTTGAATGATAGGGATATTTATGATAGTTCCAAAGTTCAAAACTCTATGCTAAAGAAATCATTTAAGCCAGAAACATGATTCTTGGGGCAACAGTACAAGCTTAGAAGGTGGAAATGTCAGAGAAAGAAATCAATAAAAAACTGTTCATAAAAAGATAGACTTTAAGATAGGACAGAAAAACAAGAGAAAGGACATTTGTTGAAGGCAAGTAGGAAGCTGATATAATCTTAGCAGGTGTCCACAAACCCAAATGTTACAGAAAATGAAGTCTTGGAGGAAAAGACTGTTTCAGGGAGTAGTATGTCTCTGAGAGGGGAGTGGGAGGAGGGTGAAGTGGAGAGGTCTGGAAGGGGCCGAAGATGAATGAAATAGGATTAAAATTCTATGAATGTTTTATTATAATGCAAATAAATAAAGTTATTTGTTTTAGTTCATTAATTTAATCAATAAATAGCTCTTAAGCTTCTACTATCGGACAGGACCTACTCTAGATCAGGGGTCAGTGAACAACAAACCACAGACCAAATCCAGCCCACTGCCTACGTTTATAAATAAAGTTTTATTGGAACACAGCCACACTTCATTTTTTAAGTATTCACGCTACAACAGCAGTTGAGTGGTTGCAACAGAGACTATATGGCCCACAAAGTCTAAAGTATTTATCTGGCCCTTCACAGAAAAACTTTGCTGACCTGTGTGATCTTGATGAGAGACACACAGTGAGCCAAACAAGTCACCACCTTTATGGAACTTCCACTCTAGTGGGGAGCAGACAATAACCAAGTATATAAACATATGGGTAATGTATTTTCAAGTACTAAGACATGCCGTGAAGAAAGAACGAAATCTGGATAAAGGGAAACAGTGTTTTTATATTAACCTTCAGGTATTTGCTATATTGCATGAACATTTTTAATCTATGTCCCCAAATAATTTTTAATATAATAAGTTTTAAAAATTAATTAATGCTTTTTCTGTTTCTGATTTATAGTTTTCCTTTGTTAAACAAAACTTTGATGTGCATTAACTGAGGAAAAACTTTCTCCGTCCAGATTTGTACCAAACATTAAATCACTGATACTTCTCAAATAAAATAACCTACCAATAAACCAAAAAAAAAAAAGCAAATCCATTGCCGTCAAGTTGATTCCAACTCATAGCGACCCTATAGGACAGAGTAGAACTGCCCCATAGAGTTTCTAAGGAGTGCCTGGTGGATTTGAACTGCCAACCTTTTGGTTAGCAGCCATAGCACTTAACCACTAGGCCACCAGGGTTTACTGATAGCAAGCTAAATGTTTGCTTGGAGGAGCCTAAAGGAAGGATGTATTGAGTACCTATACTATGTTTGGAGTTGCAATTAGAAAGCATGCAACTAAGTATGGTGAACTAAGAAGTTGGTACATAGTGGCAGTTTTTAGAATACTTGAGCTTTTTCCATGGCTCAGATGTCTTAGATATTTTCAGTCTCAAACTATTTAAAAAGTAGAATTATAGTAGCAATTGATACATTGTTAGCATTTATGTATGTCAGACACTACCTAAGCGCTTTTTATGTGTTAACTAACTTAATCCTTACAGCAACTTTATGAGATAGGTACAATTATTGCCTTTCTTTTAAAGAAGAGGGAGTGGGTATAAGGAGGCAAAGAAATTTTCCAGAGTTTGAAATCAGGTGATTGGGTTCCAGGACCCTCACTTCTAACCTTATGCTCTGAAGCATTACCATTATAAGGTTCTTGGTTTGGGAGGGACAGAAGAAATTCAATATAAATGAGGAAATTGACGTTCAGGTAACTTAAAAAAAATTCGCAAATTCACAGAACAAGGTTGTAGCAAAACAGGGAGTAGAACTCAGATCTTTTGACACTTCAGGCAATGTCTAGATGGGGACAGGCTGGGAACCAGACTTGGGAATATAGATCTCTTCTGTGCCTTACTGTCATTGTGTTGTTCTGAGGCTTTGTCCGAGGTGAAAGACCTCAGAACCATGCCTGTATCTGCCGCAGTCTAATCTGGGCATCTAGGTGATTACCACTTCCTTCAACAAAAAGTCAAACAAAATGATCTCTAAGCTCTTTGACTTCTAAAGTTCTGTGGTACAAATTTAGTTTAAAAAAAAAAATTTAAGGAGCTCCCCTGAGTTCTCACCTGTCATGAATCAGTCGTTTACATAAAAAGACTTTAAAGTCGTAGCTCTTAACCACTGCACCACCAGGGCTCCAACTCCTGCTAATTACAAATGGGTTCCATATTCACTCAAAGGAAATTTAGTAATTAATAAACAAATTTTGTATTTGAATGTCTGCTTTGACTCCCAAGTCAGCTGACAGTCAATTTCAGGATAAGTATGTTTGGGTTATGGTAAGCTATTTGAAGAGAACTGGTGGTGCAGTGGTTAAAATGCTTGGCTGCTAAATGACAGGTCGGCATTGGAACCCACCAGCCACTCCTAGAGAGAAAGATGTGGCAGACTGCTTCCATAAAGATGACAGCCTAGGAAACCCTGTGGGGCAGTTCCACTGTGTCCTATAGGGTCACTATGAGTCAGGATAGACTTGATGACAGTGAGTTTTTTGGGGTTTTGAAAAACCATTTAAACTGTAAACATCAGTACAAAATGCAGTTAAGCAATGGAATAAAATCCTTCACTATCACAGCAGAATCCTACATGAATACATATATACGTATATATACATTTTTTTAGTCTACTACAATGAAATGTTGATTACATTACCAAATAAAAGCTTTGAAAAGATCAGGTCGAATGTGTAAAAGCCAGAGATAGCACAAAAAGGAGAGTAACCGTGTGTCTTGATAAATACAACATAACATTTGAAGTTATTTGTATTATTTTATAGCTTCCGTTGCTCTTCGTTACCAGGTGCTCGTAAAATCCACAGACTGCAAACCCAGCAACTGAAGAGCTCTATTTATCCACTGACCTCTGGACTTGGTGCTCTTGTAATAAAGATAGGAGACCAGCTCATCTCAATGAAAAGACTTTAGCACTATAAAAATTTTTTGTGGGAAAGAAATTCAATATTATCATATTTTTCTCAGGATGCCATCATTGCTGGTTGAATTCTTGAATGTTTCTAGCTAATGGACAAAGAAGCTATCACTCAAAGTTCATACCTACCACAATTAGTTACATATTCTACTCCGTGCTCTCAGAACTGCTGGAAGCTTTTAGGTCCATGACTTTTCACTACAGCTATTTTGCAACATTTGTTATCAATAATGTATTGCTTCCTAATGATTTTACCGACATGATAGGCATTGATGAATTTCAGTTCAGGTCTGGAGCAGCACTGTCCACAAGTCAGTATTGAACACTGCACAGAAGAATGACTGTATTCATTAAGAGTTCGGGAAAAGTCTCTCATTAGGTGAAAAATAAGGGCTTTGGCAGCAACATTTAAGGCAGGTTGAAAATACCACCTCCAAAAAAAACTTTTCCACCAAGATGATATCTGGTTTGCTGTATTATTGATTCCACTCAAAATTAACTATCCAATGCACTGGTTCATGATCATAGGAACCATCAATTGTTATTTTAACCAGTAAACGTTAGCTATGGAGCACGATAATCGCTTACGCAAATGTGACTTTCCCGTGTTAAAATATGACACCTGTTGTGGAATGCATCAGCAGCAAAGAATATTATGAAATAGATCAATACTTTCATCATTAAGCATTAAAAAGGAAGGCTAACACCTTCATGCATATTAGTTTCCAGCTGAAGACCCTATTAAATACAAGACTGAAATTTCCCAAAGATCCTGATATTTTTCAGAGCAAGTAACTAATTTTCTATTTTTTTTCTTTCTTTATGGAAGCAGCTTTACGTGGTCACTCAGATGGAAAAGTTCAATGATATGACTGTTTAATCACTAAACCTACTTTTTTTTTTTTTTAACTATTCCGTAGTTATAGTAATAGTGAAGAAAAAATGATAGTTTCAAGTCATATTTTTGCCGCCTACCTAATAGTCGGACAACCTAGTGGCATAGTGGTTAAGTGCTACAGCTGCTGACCAAAGGGTCGGCAGTTTGAATCCTCCAGGCGCTCCTTGGAAACTCTATGGGGCAGTTCTGCTCTGTCCTATAGGGTCGCTATGAGTCGGCATCGACTCGACGGCACTGAGTTTTGGTTTTGGTTTTTGTTTTGACCTAATAGTCATTTCAAGTCCAGTTACTTTTCTATATGTGCTAGTATGGTTTCCAGATAGAAAGAAAAGGAATTTCTCGTGTTTTTAGGTATTGTATATCCATGTATCTACACTCCTGAATAGGAGTCCCTGGGTGGCACAAGTAGTCAATTGCAGAATGACTAACCGAAAGATTAGCAGCTCAGACTCCCAAGAGGCACATTGGAAGTAAGGTCTGGCAATCTCCTTCTGAAAGGCCACAGCCTTGAAAATCCTATGGAACAGTTCTACTCCACACACAGGGGGTTTCCATGAGTCAGAATCAACTCGGTGGCAATTAAACAGCAACACACTTCTGAATAAAAATAATTGCATCATACAAACTCTATTATTGCACACTGTTTATTTATGTACTACTTAAGAAGGACTGTTGGGGTAAACATTAGTTTTATTCACATTATTCATTCTTCCTAGAACCTGGGAGCTTAGAAAGCATCTTTTTCCCTCCTTTCAACTCTTTCCCTGTCCTAAGGGATAGTGAAAGATGGAAGAGCACAGCAGAGTATAACAGCAATACAAGTGTATATTCTTTTCAGCCCGAAGGAAGGGTTGGCAACTGAATAGATTGTAAATAATTTCTCCTGTTCCATATTCCACGATGTTCAATTTGAACTTGCTAAGAGTGAACCTCAGTAGCTGCCTTTCCTGAAACTATATTTTGTAATTTAGGTCACAATACCTTCAGGCACAGATTAAATCCGAAAGTGACAATATATATCATTAAACTTTGTTTTTAATCTTCCTTATTCTTTGTTGAAGATAAGAAATGCAAAGTGTGCCTTATGACACCTGAGGACCTTTAATATTAAATGGAGTAAAAGGAAACATGAATGTGGGAGAGACGAGACGGGAATAGGAATTGTAAGAGAAAAGAAATATAAAAGCCTGACTCAAAATAAGGAGCCCAAATGAAAAGGACTAAAGCTTTAATCTGTTTTCATAATTAACACAGCTGTGCTATAATGTGATTTTTATTCTAATGATGCCATTTAGCTATGACTTGAACATTGAAAAAGAGCAATGTAAAATTATATTATAAAAAAATGATAAGTATAAATTTATTGATCACTTCTAAATAATTTCTATTTTGGGTTTACTTCTTGGCTCATCTTTTAAAAACAAATTTTGATTAATTAATGCATAGTTCTAGGAGTCGAAGGATAGTAAAGAGGGCAGTAAAGAGACTAGAAGGAAACAATTTTACACCCTAATCTGGTAGTATTAAACATACTAAAATTCCCTGTGATATTTGTAAAAACTTTCTGATGCAAGGGCTCTACCCCAGACCAATTAAATTAGAAATTCTGTGAATGGGTCCAGGCAACAATATTATTATTATTATTTTCAGCTTTTCAAATGAATAAAATACATAGCCAGAGCTGAGAGACACTGCCATCGACTGATTGCATCATACCAATGTCTTGGCGTAGTAGTTAAGAACTTGGTTGCTAAACAAAAGGCCAGTAGTTAAAGTCCACCAGCGTCCCCTTGGAACACTGTGGGGGCAGTTCTACTCTGTCCTATAGGGTCACTATGAGTTGAAATCGACGCGAAGGCAACAGATTTTTTTTTCTTTTTTGAATGTCTTTCTTAATCAAAAAATGATGTCAAAGAGTTTTCCTCAGAAAGTCTTCCAAACACATATGGTTGTATTTTCTGGCAAATGGCTGCCTGAGGCAAAGAGGTTCAAAGTTGAAATAAACTTTAGAGCATCTGAACCTTGCTGTCATGAATTTTTATCTGCTTGCAGCAATTTTATTAATTATTTGCTTCATAAACATCTGAAAAATATGGATTTCAAAATGTTTACTGAGAATTCAAAATTAGGTATTTACATGAAACAACTCTGAACGCTGAGCTTTGCATCTGGCATATAGTATCACTAATAGAAATTATTTCAAGAAAAGATAAAAAAGCGGATAGTAAAATTAGATTGGAGTCCCTAGATGGTACAAGCAATTAACAAGCTCAGCTGCTAATGGAAAGGTTAGAGGCTCAAGTCCACCCAGAGGCACCTTGGAAGAAAGACCTGGCAATGAACTCCTGGAAAAAATCAGCCATTGAAAACTCTATGGAGGACAGTTCTGCCATGACACACGTGCGGTTGCCATGAGCCAGAATCTACTGAAAGGCAACTGCTACTGGGTAAACCTAGGATTAACAGACAGTGACGTGAGGATTGTTCAATGTCGTTGGAGTTGTTTTTAACCTAATCCTTGGCCCACCCAAAATAACTGAAATAGTGTGTCAAAAGTAGGGCAAGGACTCATCATACTGGATTTAATTATGCTTTGGAGGACAGTGTCTCACTCATCTTTGCAACCTCAGTAACTAACACACTGCCTGATATAAGAAACAGGAGGTGCAGTGAGGCCTGCAGCATCTGGACTCAGACTACCTGTCCAGTTCAGGCTCAGTCACTTACTAATTGTGGGGCCTTGGAAAAGATAGGTAATGCTTCCTCTTTGTTTCCTCATCTAGAAAGTGAAAACAACAGCCCTGTCTTACAGAGTTGTTATGAAAATGAAATGAGCATCTCATACATGTGAAGTACCTAGAATGTCCCTGGGAGTGTTAACTCATTCTTATCACTGCCAGGTCATTAGATAGGAATAGAACAAATGAATGGATGGATGAGTAAAAGAATAAATGATGATGCTTAATAAAGAATTTTTATCTTTTAAGGGTCTCTTAGCATACCATGGACTGCCAAAAGAATGAAAAAATTTGTCTTGTAAGTACAACCAGGAGGCTCCTCAGAAGCAAGAATGGCAAGACTGCATCTTGCATGCTTTGGACATATTGTCAGGAAGGACCAGTCCCTGGAGAAGGACATTATGCTTGCTAAAGTAGAGGGTCAGCGAAAAAGAGGACGGCCTCCAATGAGACAGACTGACACAGCAGCTACAACAATGAGCTGAAGCATAGCAACAACTGTGAGGATGGTGCAGAACGGGGCAATATTTTCTTCTGTTGCACATAGGTCGCTATGAGTCAGCAACAACAACGTCATAAAATATTCACCACTCATGTCTCAGTTTGTCGTACTGTGGTGGTTTGAATGTTGCTCTGATGCTGGAAGCTATACCGTTGTTATTTCAAATACCAGCAGGGTCACCCATAGTGGACAACTCTGCTTTGTTGACCTTAACGACATGGATGGAGTCCAGCTTTCAGGACCTTCATTTGATGTTGTAGCAAGACTCAAAATGAGAAAGAACAGCTGCAAACATCCATTAATAAGTAGAATGTTGAATGTGTGAAGAATGAACCTAGGAAAGTTGGGAGTCTTCAAAAATGAAATGGAACACATAAACATCGATATCCTAGGCATTAGTGAGCTGAAATGGACTGGTATTTGGCCATTTTGAGTCAGATAATCATATGATCTACTATGCCATGACAAATTGAAGAGGAATGGTGTCATATTCATTATCAAAGACTTCATTTCAATATCCATCCTAAAGTACAACATCAGTGATAGGATAATATCCACACACCTACAAGTAAGTTAATACGACTATTATTCAAATTTACGAACCAACCACTAAGTCCCAAGATGAGGAAATTGGATATTTTTACCAAACTCTGCCCTCTGAAATTGATCGCATGTGCAATCAGCATGCACAGATAACTACTGGTGATTGCAAGTCAAAAGTTGGAAACAAAGAGGAAGGATTGGAAAATATGGAGTACATTTTAAAAACCGTGCCATATCACAAGGTAGAATTTTGTAAGACCCACGAGATCTTCATTGCAAATACCTTTTTTCAACAACAGAAACAGCAACTATAAATGCAGACCTTTGCTGGATAGAAAACACCAGAATCAAATCAACTACATCTGTGGAAAGAGACCATGGACAAGTTCAATATCATCAGTCAAAACAAGGCCACAGGCTAACTACAGAATAGACTATCAGTTGTTAATATGTAAGTTCAAGTTGAAGCTGAAGAAAATTTTTTAAAAGTCCACAAGAGCAAAAGTAAGACCTTGCATATATCCCATCTGAATTTAGATACCACCTCAAGCATAGATTTGATGCATTGAACACTAATGACTGAAGACCAGATGAGTTGTGGGATGACATCAAGGACATCATACATGAAGAAAGCAAAAGGTCATTAAAAAGATAGGAAAGAAAGAAAGACCAAAATGGATGTCAGAAGAGACTTGGAAAATTGCTCTTGAATGTTGAGTAGCTAAAGCTAATGGAAGAAACGGTGAAGTAAAAGAGCTGAACAGAGGATTCCAAAGGGCAGCTTGAGAAGACAAAGTATTGCAATGAAATGTGCAAAGACCTGGAGTTAGAAAACCAAAAGGGAAGAATATGCTTGGCATTTCTCAAGCTGAAGGAACTGAATTAAAAATTCAAGCCCTTGAGTTGCAAGATTGAAGGGTTCTATGGGCAAAATAATGAACAATGCAGGAAGCATCAAAAGATGGTGGAAGGAATACACATAGTCACTCTGCCAAAAAGAATTGAGCACTCAACCATTTCAGAACACAGCATATGAGGGAGAACTGATGGTAGTGAAGGAAGAAATCCAAGCTGCACTGAAGGGAATGGCAAAAAACAGGGCTTCAGGAATTGATGGAATAACTGTTGAGATCTTTCACCAAATGGATGCGGTGCTGGAAGAGCTCACTTGTCTATGCCAAGAAATTTGGAAGAGAGCTATCTGGTCAACCAACTAGAAGAGATACATATTTGTGTCCATTTCAAAGAAAGGTGATCCAATAGAATGCAGACATTATTGAACAATATCACAAGCAAGTAAAATTTTGCTGAAGACAATTCAAAAATGGTTGTAGTACTGCATCAACAGGGAACTGCCAGAAATTTAAGCTGGATTCAGAAGAGAAGGTGGAACAAGGAACATCATTGCTGATATGAGATAGATCATGGCTGAAAGCAGAGAATACCAGAAAGATGTTTACCTGTGTTCTATTGACTATGCAAAGGCATTCAGCTGTGTGGATCATAACAAGTTATGGATAACATTGCAAAGAATGGGAATTCCAGAACACCTAATGTGCTCATGAGGAAGCCATACATAGACCAAGAGGCAGTTGTTCGAACAGAACAAGGGCAAACTGTGTGGTTTAAAATCAGGAAAGGTGCACGTCAGGGTTGTATTCTTCCACCATACTTATTCAATCCGTATGTTGAGAAAATATCTTAAATAAGAAGCATCAGGATTGGATGAAGATTTATTAACAACCTGTGCTATACAGACAACATAACCTTAATTGCTGAAAGTGAAGAGAGAGGACTTGAAGCATTTGCTGATGAAGAGCAAAGACTGCCGCCTTCACTATGGATTACACCTCAACATAAAGAAAACAAAAGTCCTCACAACTGGACCAATTAGCAACATCATGATAGAGAAAATATTGAAGTTGTCAAGGATTTTACTTGGATCCAAAATGTTTATGAAAGCAGCAGTCAGGAAATCAAATGACATATTACATTGGGTAAATCTGCTGCAAAAGACCTATTTAAAGTATTCACAAGCAAAGATGTCACTTTGAGGACTAAGGTGCACCTGATGTAAGCCATGATATTTTCAATCACTTCATAAGCCTGTGAAAGCTGGACAATGAATAAGGAAGACTGAAGAAGAATTGATGCCTTGAATTACAGTGTTGGTGACTGGTGTTGGACTGCCAGAAGAACAAACAAATCTGTCTTGGAAGGAGTACAGCCAGAATGCTCCTTTGAAGCAAAGATGGCAAGACTTCGTCTCACTTACTTTGGACATGTTATCAGAAAGGACCGGTTCCTGGAAAAGGACATCATGCTTGGTAAAGTAGAGGTCAGTGAAAAGGAGGAGAACCCTGAGTGGGATGGATTGACACAGTGGCTGCAATGGGCTAAAACATAGCAATGAGTGTGAGGATGGCTCCGGACTGGTCTGTGTTTTGTTCTGTTGTACATAGGGTCTCTGTGAGTTGGAGCTGACTTGACGGCATCTAACAACCACAATTATAAAATATGTTCCTATAAGAAAGGTCACATTAACTCACATCTAATGGGGCTAAGGACAACTTATAAACAGCAGAAAAATCCTTGAGGATTGAGCCACAGCTAGAAACCAGGGATGCTGAACAGGAAAGTGCCAAAGATAAATCACCTGTACTTCTCTGTTTTGCATGAACCAGCCCTGTAGGTTCCTGGACTGATGCCCAGATATTCCCAAAGAATTGCTCAAGTGGCATAATTTTCAGTACCTAAGAAATATGGAGTCCAGAGGCCCTAAGACTCCAGAAAAATATTTTAACAGAATCATAATAGTTGTATTCCCAACTTTACCTCTTCCATGCCTATGAACAAATATCAAAATCATGCTATCTAATTTATACTTAAAGTGTGCTAGTAAGACAAAAAATATACAAAACAGTCCTCTCCTTCCCTCTACTCATTGTCCAATAAATATTTGCAAAATCTAATACATATGACTACACTTAACTATGTTCATGACCCGGAAGATAGTGAAGAAAAAAAATATTTTCAAATTATCATTGGACATTCAGAATTTAAAATAAATCAGTGACATATTTTCACAAAATTTAGGATATAGCTATCAAAGATCCTCATCACTAGAACCTATAATGGGGATGACTATTTAAATATAACCTGAACATAGGAGACAGTTGCATGGGGTACAATGTCTACTCTTCGGCATTCAAAGAATGAGCCAAGAGCCAAAAGTATATACAAAATGTACTTATGCATCAAAGTACTTCAAAGAAAACTCCATTTTAAACCTACAGTCACACTTCTCAGATTCTTTGTCTTTTTCTCTCCACTTTTCACATATCCTATGAGATAGATTGGCATGCTGGCTGCTGCAGTGTGCTCAAACACAGCAGTGATTGTGAGCATGGTGCAGGGCCGGACAACATTTCACCCTGTTATACATCAGGTCACTATGAGTCAAAGCCAACTCTATGGCAATTAACCACAAAGACTGTTGTCAGTTGCCATTGAGTTGGCTGTGACACATGGTGACTACGTATAACAGAGCAAAATGTTGCCTGGTTCTGTACCATCTTCATGATCATTGACATGTTTCAGCCCATTGTGGTCACCGTATATTTTGAGTGTCTTCCAACCTAGGGGTCTCATCTTCCAGAATTACAGCAGAGAATATTCTGTTGGGATCCATAAAGTTTCCATTTACTAATTTTCAGACATAGATCACCAGTCCTTTCTTCCTAGTCTGTCTTAGTCTGGAAGCACTATTGAACCCTGTCCACCATGGGTGACCCTGCTGGTATTTGAAATACCATTGGCATAGCTTTCAGCATCACAGCAATATGCAAGCCACCACAGTACAGCAAACTGACAGACAGGTGGTATATTCAAAGACTACTGTGGTCTCTAGCTCTCCAAACCTCTCCCTCCTATGTTGGCCCTAGAGACATTTTCTAGTTCCCTTCTCCCATCTTTGATGGAGATTAATCCAGCCCCTCTAGCTTCCTTTAGTTTTCTCTTTATTTTACCTGTCACCATCCTAGTTCTTCAGATAGTGAGAGAGTCTGGAAGGTGATCAGGCAGCAGGAAGTCTTCCAAGTTATCTGGAATTTGGAAAGCTGGTTATTGGCCAAATAAATAGCTGCTATCTTTATATAAGCCCCTGGGTGGCACAAATGGTTAAATGCTAGGCTACTAACTGAAAGGTTGGTAGTTCAAATTCACCCAGAGATACCTCAGAAGAAAAGCCTAGTGATCTACTTAGAAAAAATCAGCCATTGAAAACCCTATGGATCACAGCTCTTTTCTGACATACATGGGGTCACATGAGTCAGAATCAACACAGACAGAAGCTGGTCTGGGGTTTATTTTTACATAATAACTAAAAAAAACCAAACCCACTTCTGTCAAGTCGATTTTGACTCATAGCGACCCTATAGGACAGAGTAGAACTGTCCCATAGGGTTTCCAAGGAGCACCTGGTGAATTTGAACTGCCGACCTTTTGGTTAGCAGACATAACTCTTAACCACTATGCCACCAGGGTTTCCTTTTACATAATGCACCTACCCAAACATTGAGAAAGTAAGTTTCAGAAGTTTCAATATATCACTTCAAATTTATCAATCAAATTGTTAAATCAAGTATAACACTGATTGTCACCAGATGGAAGAGATTGGATTTTTTTTTCCCCCTCTCTTCTGGCTTGTTAATATTGCAGACTTTTTTTCTATTTAAGCAAAAAGTTTTTTCTTCATAACCCTTAACATGGTACCTCAAATAGTTTTAAGTGCCAGATGATTGGAACATTTACATAAAGCACATTCTTTCAATCATCTTCCTAGAACTCCTATATCTTAACAATATTTTTTATTTAATCAACAGGCTTTCTTCATCTAAACAATTAATTTACTCACTCTTTAACTTCTTAATTTTTCAAGTCATCCCTCACTTTTCTCTCAATGTTTTGGGAATGAAGGGTGTGGGGAAGTGCAAAACTCATTTCTTCTCTCCTTCTCCCCCAGAGTTTATTTTAGGTGTTTTCCTTCATTGCATCTTCAAGAATAGATGGTCTATTTGTGCTCATTAGCTCACATCTGATTGCTTAGCAATTCCTTTGGACTGAGTAAAGATTAATCTTTTTTTTTTTTTTTTCTTTCTGCAAGCTTATAGTCATGCATCCTGCCTACCTGCCGTTTTTACAGCATTATGGGTGAAAGCAGAGGGGAGAGATGGCAGAGAAGAGGGGGATCCAAAAATAAAATCAAGTAATCACTGAGACGGGTTCTTTTTCTTCAGACGTTGTCCTGGAATACAAACATTCCAGGTGGCATTCCTGGTGTCATAAAATTCTCAGCATGCTTCTGACCTTACAAAAGCCCAAGGGAGCCAAACTGATCTAAGAGAATCTTAAGAAAAGGGTACAGAAAATAGAAGAGGGTACGGTTTTTGAATTCCAAAACACTCTGGTTTTTATTTTTGTAAGTCAATGTTTGGTTCCATGCGGGGTGCAATTTTTCATCTTATCCAAAACAATCCTGATTTTATTTCAAAGCCACACTTCTAGGCAAATTGTCACAGCTGCTGGTCTAGCTGCTCCACAGGCCATCTGCTCATTGTTGGTTATGCCACGGAAAGATGGCACATCTATGTAGGGGGAAACCTTAACTGGACATTTGATATAGGATCTTTTCTCAGATTATTTAATTTTTTTTCCTTCCTCAGTGCTACACAAATACTCATCTAGAACACCTTGTCTTAATGGAAATAATTGCAATAACTACCTCATATTAGCACCATAAAATATGGCAAAGCATTGAATAAGTAGTAGGTTGCCTTGTCTGGGTAGGACCTGAGATTCAGATATTCTGGCATATGGGACTAGATAACATCTCTTCCCCATAAGAAACTGGGTTTCGTTGTGCTCTGTTTTGTTTTTATACCCACTGCTTTATATGAAGAAGGACATGAGCCAGGGCATAGGGGCAAGATTTGAACCATGTCCAGGATTTGGTTCAGATATGTTTGAGGTATTGGGGCAGGGTTGGGATATCTGGAAAGGTGAGCCAGACCTGTGAGAGGATCTGGGGACATGAGAAGCCCCTCAGCCTGCTGCCTGATCTGCAGATTTTGGATTTGCCAGCTCCCACAACCCCATGAGCCAGCAGCCTGTCACCTGCCCTGCAGATACTGGGTTCATCAGCCTCTTCAACCACATGAGTCAGGAGAAGCCTCCAGCCTACTACCTGACCCATGGATTTGGGACTTGCCAGCCTCCACATTGCATGAGCCATTTCCTTGAAATAAATCTCCTTACATACATTTATCCCATGGGAGCAGCAGTCAAGAAATCAAAAGGCGCATTGCATTGGGCAAATCTACTGCAAAAGACCTCTTTAAAGGTGTTAAAATGCAAAGATGTCACTTAGAGGACTAACACTCACCTGATCCAAGCCATGGTGTTTTCAATCTCCTTATGTGTATGCAAAAGCTGAACAATGAATAAGGAAGACCAAAGAAGAATTGATGTCTTTGAATTATGGCGTTGGTGAAGAATATTGAATATACCATGGACTGCCAAAAGAATGAACAAATCTGTCTTGGAAGAAGTACAGCTACAATGCTCCTTAGAAGCAAGGATGGTGAGACTTGGTCTCATATACTTTGGACGTGTTATCAGAAGGGATCAGTCCCTGGAGAAGGACATCATGCTTGGTAAAGAGTCAGCAAAAAAGAGGAAAACCCTCAATGAGATGGATTGGCACAGTGGCTGCAACAGTGGGCTCAAACATAACAAGGATCATGAGGATAGCACAGGACTGGGCAGTGATTCGTTCTGTTGTACAAAGGGTCACTATGAGTCAGAACTGACTCAACAGCACCTAACAAAAACGACATATTCACTGGTTTTGCCCCTCTAGAGAACCCAGACTAAGATAACCTCCAACTAAATACCTTTAAAATGCTAGATTATAAAATTCCTTTTTTAATTCATTAGATCTAAGAAAAAAAAGTGAAGGAAATTCTCAGAAGCCAAAAATGACAATACAGAACAAATTCAGAGATGGAACCAAGTGCTGAAACCAGTGGTTCTCCAAAAAGCCTGTGCAGGTCACTTGGCTTTGACTTGCTAAACGTAAGATAGGCGAAAAAAAAAAAAATTAAAGGGGAAGGCACCCAAAGTATGAGAAATCAGATCCTAAGCCTCCATAAAGTTGCTGTCTAAAAAAAGTGACCCTTCAGTAAAACAGTGAGCTACAAAATAAAAGCACCTACAGAAGAACACAACGAGAAAAATTATTTGAGTTCACCTAGGGCCTAGGCAGACAGGAAAAAAAATATTGCACCTAAGAATTTCTAACTCTAAGGTTACCTTCATAACAAAAATGGTATCAGAATTTATATTACTTTTATGGTCTTAAAACCCTCAAGTGGAGAATTAATTTAAAGTGGTCTAGATTGTATTGCTCCAAGATGCCTGGAAGACAAATGCAAATTCTCTCTGGAGAAATGACCTCAAACCCAGACCTAAAAGGACCCCCATAGATGAGACTCCCAGCTATCATAAGCTCACAATCAAACACACAAATCACAATAGGAAACAAGCCAACATGAGTGAGAGGCAAACAACAAATCAGATCCACAAAAATTTAGGTGTTGGAATTATCAGATTTTTTTTAATTTTCTTTATTTGTTGTTGTTGAGAATATACAGAGCAAAACATACACCAATTCAATAATTTCTACATGTACAATTTAGTGACATTGATTACATTCTTTGAGTGGTACAACCATCCTCAGCCTCCTTTTCTGAGTTGTTCCTTCCCCATTAACATATAATCACTGCCCTAATAAAACAGAAATGATTAATAAGTTTAAGAAATAAAAAAGGATAGTGAATTATGATAAAGGGATAAAAAAAAGCTATCAAAAATATGAACTGATAGTTTTGAAAAACTGTAACTAGAAATGAAAAGTATAATAACTGAAATTAGAAACTCAATGGATATCAGGGCAAATAACTTATTTGACACAGCAAAGAAGAGAATTAATGAACTAGATCATAAAGCCAAACATTAAATGTAACACAAAGAGACAAATAGATGAAAAAATACGAAGTCTGAGAAGTTAGGGGGCATGAAGTTCAGACTGACAAGGTGTAACATAGATCTACCCAGATTTTCAGAATCTAAAAAGAATGGAGCAGGGGCGGAGCCAAGATGGCAGAATAGACAGACGCTTCCATCGAGCCCTCTTTACAACAAAGACCCAAAAAAACGAGTGAAACGAGTATGTTTGTGACAAGCTGGGAACCCTGAGCATCAAAGGCAAGCTTAGACAACGAACTGAGGGGCAAGGGAAGGAAGAGATCATTCAGAAACGGAGAGGAGTTACCAAACCTAGATCGTGGGGAGCCCTCAGGCACCATTTCTGAAGTGGTGGCGGCGGCGGTAGGGGCGGGCTGGTCCTGGCGTTAAGCTGCAGTTTCCTCAGGGAGAGGCAGGCAGCCACACAGCCCACTCACTCCTCTGGAACCTGAGGAGAAGGGCACTCTTGGCAAAGGCAAAAGCTAAGTACTTGCATATATTTTACCGCGCCCCTCCCACCACCAAGCCAGCCACAGCGGCTGAATCCCTAGGCCTGAGATAGACCCTGGTGAGCACCTGGAGCCATCCTCCAGGCCTTGGGGAAGGAAAAAATTTGCAACTGGGTGGAAAAGATAATTTGCTAGCTCCATTAACTGGGGATGCTGAGGACAGAAGCGGCTCCTGTCCAGGCATAAACCATCCATGGACCTTGAGCACCTTTCCCTTCTGCATGGACCTGTGTGGGCCTATTTCAAGAGAATAGGCCCTTGTTGGCAAACTCCAACCATTTCAGTTGTGCAGTGGAGAGGTGGGTGTTTGACGTTTGGCATTGCTTTGCCTATTAAGCAAGGTCCTGACCTACCCACAACAGGGACTTAAGGACTGGTGGCTCCACTTGGGTCTCCCAGCCACCCATAAAAGGGGTCCACGGATAACTGGTACCTTCCAGTCCTTACAACAAAAAATTTGGGTGCCCATGGTCCCTCTGCAGAACCCACCCACCAGCACACACCAGGGAACAGAGACATGTTTTCCTCAGAGACACTTGGGGGTCAGTTCTCAGCCCTTGCCTTGTTCAGAGCATGATCCCCTGCTGCAATCAGATACCAGTATATACGCCAATCGCCCCTGCCCCGCTAAGACTGTAGGACAGAGCCTGTACCACACACTTGATATCAGCTACTTGGAAACCTGAGCTGAATTCATACAAGAAAACTGAATGGACCCCTAGACTGATATACTTGATAACAGCTCTAGCCAGCTGGGGACAGAACACCAGTGCTCCAAACGCAAAAATAATCAAGCTAGCTCGCTCAAGCAACCCATAGGGGTATATCAAAACAAAACAAAGTAAGCAGCTAAGACACAGTAAGCAAGCATAAACTAATACAATAACTTATAGATGCTTCAATATCTAGTCACATAAAGAAACAGGCCATGATCACCTCAAGAGGCTCTCAAAACAAAGAATCCAGGGATCTTTTAAGTGAAAGTGCATTCCTGGAATTACCAGATGCAAAATACGAAAGTTTAATATACAGAACGCTTCAACACAACAGGAAGGAAATGAGGCAATATGTAGAACAAGCCAAGGAACATACAGATAAAGGAACTGAAGGAATTAGAAAGATTATTCAGGAATATAATGAAAAGTTTAATAAGCTGGAAAAATCCATAGACAGACAGCAATCAGAAAATCAGAAGATTAACAATAAAATTACAGAATTAGATAAATCAATAGAACATCAGAGGGGCAGAATTGAGCAAGTAGAAGCTAGAATTTCTGAACTTGAAGATAAATCACTTGGCACTAATAATATTTGAAGTAAAATCAGATAAAAGAATTTAAAACAATGAAGAAACCGTAAGAATCATGTGGGACTCTATCAAGAGAAATACCCTACGAGTGATTGGAGTACCAGAAGAGGGAGGGATAACAGAAAATACAGAGAAAATTGTTGAGGATTTGTTGGAAGAAAACTTCCCTGGTATTGTGAAAGATGAAAAGATATCTATCCAAGATGCTCATCGAACTCCACATAAGGTAGATCTTAAAAGAAAGTCACCAAGACATATTATAATCAAGCTTGCCAAAACCAAAGATAAAGAGACAATTATAAGAGCAGCGAGAGATAAATGAAAAGTCACCTACAAACGAGAGCCAATAAGAATAAGCTCAGACTACTTGGCAGAAACCATGCAGGCACGAAGGCTATGGGGTGACAAATTAAAAAAATTGAAGGAAAAAAATTGCCTGCCAAGAATCATACATCCATCAAAACTGTCTCTTAGATATGAAGGTGAAATTAAGACATTTCCAGAAAAACATAAGCTGAGGGAATTCATAAAAACCAAACGAAAACTACAAGAGATACTAAGGGAGTTTTTTGGTTAGAAAATCAATAATGTCAGGTGTCGACCCAAGACTAGAACACTGGGCAGAGCAACTAGATGTAAACCCAGACAGGGAAATCCAAAATTAAAAAAAAGCAAGATTAAAAAAAAAAAAAAAGCCCAACACAGGGTAACGGTGATGTTATTATGTAAAAGAAGACGACGTTAAAATAATAAAAAGGAACTAAGAAATGTAATCATACACCTTCCATATGGAGAGGAAGTTACAGCGATACAAAGAAATGAGAGTCAGTTATAAATTTAGAAAAATAGAGGTAAATAGTAAGGTAAACACAAAGGAGAAAAACTATCCTACTCATCAAAACAAAATACAAGGGAAAAATACAGACTCAGCAGAAACAAAATCAACAACAACAAATATGAGGAAAGGACAATATGTAAAGAAAACCTACCCAGCACATAAAATTAAGTGGGAAAAAGAAACTGTCAACAACACACAAAAAAAGACATCAAAATGATAGCACTAAATTCATACCTATCCATAATTACCCTGAATGGAAATGGACTAAATGTGCCAATAAAGAGACAGAGAGTGGCACAATGGATTAAAAAACAAGATCCATCTACATGCTGCCTACAAGAGACACACCTTAGACTTACAGACACAAACAAACTAAAACTCAAAGGATGGAAAAAAATATATCAAGCAAACAACAATCAAAAACCAGCAGGAGTGGCAATATTAATTTCTGACAAAATAGACTTTAAAGCAAAATCCATCAGAAAGGATAAGGAAGGACACTATATAATGATTAAAAGGACAATACACTAAGAAGATGTAACCATATTAAATATTTATGCACCCAATGACAGGGCTGCAAGGTACATAAAACGAACTCTATCAGCATTGAAAAGTGAGATAGACAGCTCCACAAATAATAGTAGGAGACTTCAACACACCACTTTCGATGAAGGACAGGACATCCAGAAAGAAGCTCAATAAAGATACGGAAGATCTAAATGCCACAATCAACCAACTTGACCTCGTAGACATATACAGAACACTCCACCGAACAGCAATCAACTATCTTTTCTAGAGCACATGGAACATTCTCTAGAACAGACCACATATTAGGTCATAAAGCAGGCCTTAGCAGAATCCAAAACACTGAAATATCACAAAGCATCTTCTCTGGCCATAAGGCCATAAAAGTGGACATCAATAACAGGAAAAGCAGGGAAAAGAAATCAAACACCCGGAAACTGAACAATACCCTGCTCAAAAAAGACTGGATTATAGAAGACATTAAGGATGGAATAAAGAAATTCATAGAATCCAATGAGAATGAAAACACTTCCTATCAGAACCTTTGGGATACAGCAAAAGCAGTGCTCAGAGGCCAATTTATATCAATAAATGCACACATCCAAAAAGAAGAAAGGGCCAAAATCAAAGAATTATCCCTACAACTTGAACAAATAGAAAGGGAGCAACAAACGAAATCCACAGGCACCAGAAGAAAACAAATTATCAAAATTAGAGCTGAACTAAATGAAATAGAAAACAGAGAAACAGTTGAAAGAATTAACAAGACCAAAAGCTGGTTTTTTGAAAAACTCAACAAAATTGATAAACCACTGGCCAAACTGACAAAAGAAAAACAGGAGAGGAAGCAAATAACCCGAATAAGAAATGAGATGGGCAATATTACAACAGACACAACTGAAATTAAAAGAATCATATCAGATTACTATGAAAAACTATACTAAAACAAATTTGAAAACCTAGACGAAATGGATAAATTCCTAGAAACAAACTACCTACCTAAACTAACACAAACAGAGGTAGAACAACTAAATAGACCCATAACAAAAGAAGAGATTGAAAAGGTAATCAAAAAACCCCCAACAATAAAAAGCCAGTCTGGACAGCTTCACTGCAGAGTTCTACCAAACTTTCAGAGAGAGTTAACACCACTAGTAAAGGTATTTCAGAGCATAGAAAAGGACAGAATACTACCAAGCTCATTCTATGAAGCCAGCATATCCCTGATACCAAAACCAGGTAAAGACACCACAGGAAAAGAAAATTATAGACCTATATCCCTCATGAAGGTAGATGCAAAAATCCTCAACAAAATTCTAGCCAATAGAATTCAACAACATATCAAAAAAATAATTCACCATGACCAAGTGGGATTCATACCAGGTATGCAGGGATGGTTCAACATTAGAAAAACAATTCATGTAATCCAGCACATAAATAAAACAAAAGACAAGAATCACATGATTTTATCAATTGATGCAGAAAAGACATTTGACAAAGTTCAACACCCATTCAGGATAAAAACACTCAGCAAAATAGGAATAGAAGGAAAATTTCTCAACATAAAAAAGGGCATTTATACAAAGCCAACAGCCAACATCACCCTAAATGGAGAGAGCCTGAAAGCATTCCCACTGAGATCAGGAACCAGACAAGGATGCCCTTTATCAACACTCTTATTCAACATTGTGTTGGAGGTACTAGCCAGAGCAATTAGGCTAGATAAAGAAATAAAGGCATCCAGTTTGGCAAGGAAGAAGTAAAAGTATCTCTATTTGCAGATGACATGATCTTATACACAGAAAGCCTTAAGGAATTCTCCAGAAAACTACTGAAACTAATAGAAGAGCTCAGCAGAGTATCGGGATACAAGATAAACATACAAAAATCAGTTGGGTTCCTCTACACCAACAAAAAGAACATGGAAGATGAAATCACCAAATCAATGCCATTTACAGTAGCCCCCAAGAAGATAAAATACTTAGGAATAAATCTTACCAGAGAGGTAAAAGACTTACACAAAGAAAACTACAGTACACTACTGCAAGAAACCAAAAGAGACTTACATAAGTGGAGAAATGTACCTTGCTCATGGATAGGAAGAATTAACATTATAAAAATGTCTATTCTACCAGAAGTGATGTATACATTTAATGCAATTCCAATCCAAATCCCAATGACATTCTTTAATGAGATGGAGAAACATATCACCAATTTCACATGGAAGGGAAAGAGGCCCTGGATAAATAAGGCATTACTGAAAAAGAAGAACAAAGTGGGAGGCCTTACTTTACTTGATTTTAGAACCTATTATACCACCACGGTAGTCAAAACAGCCTGGTATGGGTACGACAACAGATGCATAAACCAATGGAACAGAATTGAGAATTCAGACATAAATCCATCCACATATGACCAGCTGATATTTGACAAAGTCCCCAAAACTGTTAAATGGGGAAAAGACAGTCTTTTTAACAAGTGGTGCTGGCATAACTGGATCTTCATCTGCAAAAAAATGAAACAAGACCCATATCTCACTCCGTGCACAAAAACTAACTCAAAATGGACCAAAGACCTAAATATAAAATCTAAAATGATAAAGATCATAGAAGAAAATATAGGGACAGTGTTAGGAGCCCTAATTCATGACATAAACAGTATAGAAAACATTATAAACAATGTAGAAGAAAAACTAGATAACTGGGAGCTCCTAAAAATCAAAAACTTATGCTCATCCAAGGACTTCACCAAAAGAGTAAAAAGACTACCTACAGACTGGGAAAAAAAATTTAGCTATGACATTTCTGATCAGAGCCTAATCTCTGAAATCAACATGATACTGCAAAAGCTCAACTGCAAAAAGACAGATAACCCAATTAAAAAATGGGCAAAAGATATGAATAGACACTTCACTAAAGAAGACATTCAGGTAGCTAACAGATATATGAGGAAATGTTCACGATCATTAGCCATTAGAGAAATGCAGATCAAAACTACAATGAGATTCCACCTCACTCCAGCAAGGCTGGCATTAATCCAAAAAACACAAAATGATAATTGTTGGAGAGGCTGTGGAGAGATTGGAACACTTCTACACTGCTGGTGGGAATGTCAAATGGTACAATCACTTTGGAAATCGATTTGGCACTTCCATAAAAAATTAGAAATAGAACTACCATATGGTCCAGCAATCCTACTCCTTGAAATATTTCCTAGAGAAATAAGAGCCTTTACACAAACAGATATATGCACACCCATGTTTATTGAAGCACTGTTTACAATAGCAAAAACATGGAAGCAACCAAGGTGCCCATCAATGGATGAATGGATAAATAAATTATGGTATATTCACACAATGGAATACTATGCATTGATAAAGAACAGTGAGGGATCTGTGAAATATTTCTTAACATGGAGCAAGCTGGAAGGCATTATGCTGAGTGAAATTAAAAAAAAAAAAACAAACCCAGTGCTGTCGAGTCGTAAAAGGACAAATATTGAATAAGACCACTATTGTAAGAACTTGAGAAAGAGTTTAAACTGAGAAGAAAACATTCTTCTGTGGTTATGAGAGGGGGGAGGGAGGGAGGGTGGGAGAGGGGTATTCACTAATTAGATAGTAGATAAGAACTACTTTAGGTGAAGGGAAAGACAGCACACAATACAGGGGAGGTCAGCACAAATGGACTAAACCAAAAGCAAAGAAGTTTCCTGAATAAACTGAATGCTTTGAAGGCCAGCGTAGCAGGGGCAGGGGTCTGGGAACCATGGTTTCAGGGGACATCTAAGTCAATTGGCATAATAAAATCTATTAACAAAACATTCTGCATCCCACTTTGAAGAGTGGCATCCGGGGTCTTAAACACTAGCAAGCAGCCATCCGAAAAAAAAAAAAAGTTTTTTTTTTTTTTTAAGATGCATCAATTGGTCTCAACCCACCTGGGTCAAAGGAGAATGAAGAACACCAAGGACACAAGGTGATTACGAGCCCAAGAGACAGAAAGGGTCACATGAACCAGCAACTACATCTTCCTGAGACCAGAAGAACTAGATGGTCCCCGGCTACAACCAATGACTGCCCTGACAGGGAACACAGCAGAGAACCCCTGAGGGAGCAGGAGAGCAGTGGGATACAGACCCCAAATTCTCATAAAAAGACCAGACGTAATGGTCTGACTGAGACTGGAAGGACCCTGGTGGTTGTGGCCTCTAGACCTTCTGTTGCCCCAGGACAGGAACCATTCCCAAAGCCAACTCTTCAGACATGGATTGTACTGGACAATGGGTTGGCGAGGGATGCTGGTGAGGAGTGAGCTTCTTGGATCAGGTGGACACTTGAGACTATGTTGGCGTCTCCTGCCTGGAGGGGAGATGAGAGGGTGGAGGGGGTTAGAAGCTGGCAAAATGGACACAAAAAAGAGAGTGGAGAGAGAGAGCAGGTGTCTCATTAGGGGGAGAGTAATCGGGAGTGTGCAGCAAGGTGTATATGGGTTTTTGTGTGAGAGACTGACTTGTTTTGTAAACTTTCTCTTAAAGCACAGTAAAAATTATTTAAAAAAAAAAGAATGGAGCAAAGCACTAGCCAAGGAATATTGATGGGCAACTGATAAAAAATGCCCATCCTCAGATTTAAGTATCCCAGAACATCTCAAGTTAGGTGAATAAAAAGAAATCCACACCTAGATTCATTACAGTACATCTAAATGGACAAAAAGATCTTAAAAGCAACCAGAAAGGCATAGTAGAACCAGGGCTTCGAACTGGTTCAGAACAGTTCAATAATTGTTGACATAAACGAGGGCAGCATATGCTTCGCACAGCAACCAAATCTGTTACCTGTGGAAACAAACAGCAGTGACCTGCTCAAAGTTGGTGACCAACCATGATGCTTTGAATGTGTGTCATTCTCCGTACTCCTGCCAGTAATCCTGTTTCCTGCATCAGGTTCCTGAAATTTTCCAGATCCATTCAGGAGATTGGATTATTGGCAAGACTGTGGAGAGCAACACACATTCAAAGTGGCACAGTTGGATTTTTGTTATGGTAATGAGATCACACCAGAGTAGAGTAGGTCCTAAACCTAATCACTTCTGAGTGGTATCTTATAAAATGGATGGAATAGGCACAGAGGTGCACACAAGGGAGAAGACAGAGGGATGCCAAGGATTACCAGCAAACTCAGAAACTAGGAGAGAGGACCTCAGAAGGAATCAACACAGCCAACATTCCGATTTGAGTGATTAGCCTCCAGAACGGACAGTAAATTTCTGTAATCCCTTCAGGACCAGCAACGTACATAGCTACCACTTACTTTTTGTACCTCTGGGGTTCATTGGGAAACTACTGTCTCACTGATAGTGCATGCTGCCAGCAGCCAGGGCCCTATATAACAGCTTGAAATGGAAAAAACAGGCATGCGCCACAAATTACTGCTTTTACTGGGCATTATATGAGGTGGCACTGAATCATTGAATTTTTGATAGGAAAAACATGAATTTTGAAAATTTTTGTTTGGTGCACCTATGTATCTCTGGACTCTGGGGGTAGAATTTGTGTTCACAAGTGGTACGTGTATATACCTCTGGACTCTGAGGGTACAGTTTGTGGAATGAGGCATAAAACAAAAACCATATTACCTACCAAAAATTCAGACACTCTCAATGATACAGCATGCCTTCCATTACTGAAAACACATAGCATCAACAAAATATTAAAAATAAAAAATAATTAGGTCACAAAAGGGTTTTTAAAGTCACCCACTTGTATTTTTTATTATGGCAGCACTAGGTAACTACAATACCTAACAGAGTTTATCACAGGAAATACCATGCATCTGAGTTTTACTCCTAATTCTGTCTGTACCTGTGTGGCCTTAGGGAAGGCCAAGAGACTTTAACTCCATTTCTTTATTGATAAAATGAGGAATTAACAAAATAATCTCACAGTTCTTTTCCATCTGGAAAATTCTATCATTCCATGATATTGAGTCACTAGTCTACCCAGCCCGCAAGGATCTTTTTAGGTGGAGGGGGTCTTTAAAGTGTTCTTCGGGCATCCTAATTGAGTGTCTGTCTATAGATGGGTGTGAGATCAACAGTTTTGTACAGGGCCCACTACTCCTTACTGTTATATCCTGATCCAAACTTCCACACTGCCTGCCTAGACTTGAAACCTTTGCGTTTGTAATCCTCGCTCTATAGTAAATATTCTTGTCCTTTGAGAGATACTGAAAGTCATCATAATAATGACAACTACCCTTTAGAGGGTCCTTAAAGTTGACAAACTGTATTCATGCACATTACTTCATCTGTGATGCTGGTGATCATTTTGACTATGGAGTATTTAAGGCATCTCTCTATTGCCCGATACTAGCAAAACAAGTTGAGTTATCTTATTTAATAACTCACAAGCACAATCTTATGCATGTAATAACTGTGGTGCCTTTTTTCATGGACAGAGCCCAAAACTCAAGTTGCCAGCTTCACAGTGGTGACTGGCACGGTGAGCCAGGCTACCGGGAAATGAAGTGGGATCAGGTGCTCTTTAGCAAGGGCCTTGCTCTGCCCATAACCACTCTGGAAGCCTCCTCCAGACAATGCAGAGGAGCCAAGCTGAACATATGCTCACAGAAGGGGAGTCAGGAAACAACTAGGACATCAACATCCACATCTTGGCATGAGCTACTAACTCTTAAATAACATTTCCAACTTCTCTCCACAGGGAAGTGGAAAGAAAGCTCCACATTTCAGGGAATTTAGACGCACATCCCAAAACATACCTATCCCAAATTCACAACCCCTGAGAGGAGTCCTCACATTATATTTGCAATTTGGCACTGTCTGAAAACATTGCTTGTCTTATGTTAATGTATTTATTTGCTTTTAAAGGTCTTTCTTGTTCACCCACAGGCAGTCAAAAAAACTCCCAACATTGTCAGCCAGATTGGCTATAATCATTATCATAACTTTTACTATATCTGCTGACCTTCTGTTTTTGTTTTCCATCCAGATGTCATGTATAATGAGAATATTCTCTCATTATGTGCATTAGTGTCCAAGAATACCAACATAATTCAATAAACTGCTTGATATTTGAGGAAAGGGCCTCATTTTTGTAAATTATTCAAATTTTCTGTCAGCCATCTACAAACCAGAGCATCCACTGCCTACTTAGTCTCTCCTGAGCTCGCCCCAGATAAAGTGTTCAACTCTGCTAAAAATAATATGGTCTTCTATTAATTGACTCAGCTGGAACACACCATAAGGTAGTAGTGTGATGCTGTTTTGCTACTTTTGTGAATAATAATACAGTTTCATTGGTAGGAATTCTAATCCTAAATCTCTAATTCAAGGTGTAGGAAGGCTATGTAGAAATAGCTTCAAATCCATCCAACAGATCCTTGGAGACAAAAGCAAGAGCCCCCATTTTATGACCCCATTAGGGAACTCCAGCTTATATTCCTCTAGACATGTGGGAGCAGTGAAATATCACCATGTCGCAGAAAGAAATACTCATCTATTTTCTATACAATTCACTCCACTTGAGCTTTTGCCCTCACTGCTGTTTGAAAATCATTCTTTTTAAGACAGCTAATGGTCTCCTTTTAGCCAATTCCCCAATAGTCAATTATCTATCCTCCTCTTAAAAGATATCCAGCACCATTTGATACAATTGTTTGTTCTAATACCTCTATATTCTCTAAGTATGTGTGTCGTTATGTTTTCCTAGATTTCCTCCTAGGCTATTAGTTTATATTTCCCAGTCTCCTTTGCTGACTCTTCATTTGTCAGATTTGGTCAATTATCTCAGCATTCACTTCTTGGCCCTCTTATCTTCTTTCTCCTTCTAGTCTATGTAGACAATCTCATCCTATCTCATAGCTTGAAATAGCATCTGTATTGTGATGATCCCTGGTCCTAACGTCAAGACCCAATCTCTCCTCTGAACTCCAGCTGGGCTCAAATATCCAAGTACTCCACATCTCCACTTGAATGTCTACACACATCTCAAACGTAATGTGTCCAAAAGAGAGCTCTTGGTTATCCACCCTATATTCACTCTTTCTCCTGTCTCCTCTATTTCAGTATACGACACCATCATCTCCACTGTTGCTCAGATTAAAATCTTGGGCTTGTTCTTTATTCCTCTATTTTTCTCACATCCCAAATTCATCCATTAGGACATTGTATCAGTTCCACCAAAAATTTCCACAGAATTTGACCACATCACATCATCTCCGCTGCTACAATTTTAATTCAAGACATCGTCAACCCCCACTTGCACTAAAAGCCAACTAATGGCTCTCCTTCCATTCTCTCCTTCTACTCTCACCTCCCAAGATTCCATTCTCCACCCAGTAGCCAAATTATCTTTATAAAGCAAAAATGAGGTGATACCATTCCCCTACTGATAACTATCGATTATAGTTTCTCGTGCAAGTAAAATCATATCCAAAGGAATTGCCTTATTCACAAGGTAGGTCCTGCATGAGCTAGACTTAGCCCATTAACCTCACCAGTATCACTCCCCACCTTGTCCATTACTCTCTGTCCACAGTGAATTTCTTTCTGTCTTCCCAACACACCAAAGTCAACTCTGAGTCTTTGAGTTTCCTGTTCCCTCTGTGTGTAACACTCTTCCCCAGATCTCCATATGATTGACTTTTTCATCATTCTAATCTCAACTTAAATGTCGCTACCTGGAAAAGCCTTCCAAAGGTATTACAATAGAGGATCCCAGACAGAGCAGGAGAAAAGTGTAGAACAAAATTCAAATTCACAAAAAAAGGCCAGACTTACTGGTCTGACAGAGACTGGAAGAACTCCCAAGACTGTGGCCCCCAGACACCCTGCTAACTCAGAACTGAAGCCACTCTCAAAGTCCAGCTTGCAGCCAAAGATTAGATAGGCCTACAAAACAAACAGTGATACAGGTGAGGAACATGCTTCTGAGTTCAATCAAGTATGCTAGACCAAATGGGTAACACTTGCCCAAAAGGCAGAAAGGGACAGGAAAACTGGACTAATGGACACGGGGTACTTGGGGTAGAAAGGAGTAAGGGCTGACACAACCAAAGTCACAAAACAATTGTGTATAAGTTTTTGAATGAGAAACTAATTCACACTGTAAACTTTCACTTAAATAAAGCATAATTTTTTAAAAAAAGAAAAGCCTTCCACCACTAGCCTATTTAAAGGCACCCCTTACTGTCTATCTCAACCTTACCTTTTTTTTTCTTCTTAGTAGTTTTCAATCCCTGAAATTATGCTATTTGTTCATTTGTTTACTTATTTTTTGTCTGCTTTTCCCTTACAATGTGACTTCCATTAGTAGGCCTTGCCTTTTTTTCACCATTGTGTCAAAGCCAAAAGTGAAACCTGTTGCCATCAAGTCCATTCCAAATCACAGTGACCCTATAGGACAGAGTAGAACTGCTCCGTAGGGTTTCCAAGGCTGTAATGTTTAGGAAAGCTGACTACCACATCTTTCTCCTGTGGAGTGGCTGGTGGTTTCAAAGTGCAAACCTTTCAGTTAGCAGTCAAGTGCTTTAACTACTGCAACACCAGGGCTCTATACCATTGTGTTACCAGCTCAGAAAACAAAACCAACAACAAACAGCATCTGATAAATAGTAGGTACTCAACAAATAAAGAAATGAATTAATGAAGCTCTGGTTTCACAATGCATCAATGTAGGTCCTCTGAAAATGTTTCTAAGGGCCCATATTCAATTTATTTCATGATTAAGATATTGCCAAATTATAGTGCCTTCTGAAATCCTAGAATTCTCTGAGAACATCGCAAAATTCCAGAAGAACATCTCTTTCATATGAAAAAATGCTTCAGAATGCCTAGTAATAAGTGATAATTTTCCAGTTGTTAGGTGTCTCACCTTCAATAATCAACCTCAGGTAATTCTGGACAAGGTCAAAAGGATTTAACTGGCTATAGGCACTAGAAACTAAAACTGACCACAGGCACTAGTTACAAATGGTACTTAGGTCCTCCTGCCCCGACCAGGGGCTCACCTTACAATACAAAGTATGGTTTGTGGACATCTTATTTGATTAAATCCTCAAGAACAACATTTTTCCTGCAAATAGTAGGTACATATCTAATCATAAAGTCATCTAGGGAAATGAGCGAAGTTGGACTAAACGTGGCTGGTTCGTTGAAGGCCTTACGTAAGGCGTGCAACTCTGAAACAAAAAACACACAGCACAGTAGACCAGTCCAGAATCAGGAGTCAGGTTTCCTAGGCTCAGGACCTAGTTCTACCATTAAGCTTGTGAAAGTCACTTGACTACTTTACGTCTATTTTGTTCTCGATATTGGGAATAAAAATATTAATGTACCTCATAGAAATTTTGGTAAGATGAATGAGACAATATTGCTGTGAAAGATTCAGTCCTTTAAAAAAAAAAAAAAACTAAATGGGGGGGCTATTGGGAAAAGGGTGAGGTTATTGGGCAACTTGAGCTATATACAGTTGATAGGCACTGAGCATTTATTCCTACCTTCTTCTACGTATCTCCCTATACTTAGGGGCAAAACGCTACCTTGCCCAGACATCTCTGTGCTGCTCTCCTACGGGATTTGTAACGCCTGCATGAAACAGGGATCATCTTTCTGCTGCTGCTGCAGCCGCTGAAAGCAAGACCACGGAGATACGCCGTACTCACTATTCCAGGTGGAGAAGCAAATCTGCTGGTGACAGCAGCAGCAGTAGCTTGCTGATCTGTGGCTTGCGACTAGGACAGTGTGCCTCTCATTCCTGACCCTCCTTCCTCCAACTCTTCTCCATTTCATGAGCACCTAACCTTCTACATTAAATCCCTTTCAACCTGAAATACCTAGTGTGGTTTCTAGCACCTATATTGAACTCTTACTGATATACATTTAATAATAATAATAAACAGTAATACTTGTGGAGTGTAACTATGTACCAGGCATCATTCTAAGTCTTGGAATATATTGACTCATCTAATCTTCTAGCAACACTATGAGGTAGATCCTATTATTATTCCAGTTTTACAGGTAAGGAAACTCAGAAACAGAGAGATAAGAAACTTGCCCCAAAATTAATGAGCTAATAAGTGGCAGAGCCAGGATTCAAACTGAGGCAGTTCAGTTCTAATGAAATGCTTTTAATCACTTTTCACAAATACAACCAGAATATTATCACCCAACTTAAAATGGCCTTACCTTCTCACATTGCATAATTATTAACTGCACTGTTGATAAATAAAATCTAGGAACAGATTACAAGGGTTTTAACCCCAAATGCAGTATTTTCTCTAATGGTGCTGATATTTTTGTTGGTTTTAACACTTCTATTTACCCAAAAATACTTGATTCTTGCTGATATCCACATGGAGAGCTGTGAAACCTCAAAAGTCAGCAAGATCCTGGGAAACGTCTGTTGAAGCTTTGTTTTTGAATTAATAAAGGGAAAGAGGAGCTGGTTACAGAAAAATAGTAAAAAAAGATTCTAATATTCGTATTTAAAAACTCAATGTTTATCAGTGATCTTGGTATATTTTAAACTGCATAACATGTTTGACCTAAAGCTATTATAAGCAAAAATTTAACTCTTTCATAATTAGATCATTTTCACTTTAATTTTCAGTCATTCCACATGGCAAAAATTATGTGAAAACTCAAAGTGGTAAGAAATGTTATGTTTTTAAAGCGATGACGTACATGATCTTTTCAACAATGCAGCGTGCATTTTTACCTTTTTGATAGTTAGGAAGATGTGAAAACATGAACACCCATTGGTAAAAGTGCTACTGGGCATTCATGTCCCCAAATTTCTCTGGTTTCAATGATAATTAGAATGCAAAACAGATTAACTTTTTCATCCTAATAACCTTAGACCAAAAAAAAAAAAAAAGTTAAATCAAGGCTGTAGATTTTTCCCACAAATAGGATAAAAAGTTTATTATGGATGCATTGAAGAAATGACCTTGAAGGATTTGGATTCTGAGAACTCTTTTAAAAATAAAACTAGGAGCTGACTTTTAGGGGTTTTATTTGTGCTATATATTTTTTTTTTTTTAATTTGCACAACTTTAATCTCTTGGATTGGAATTCCAAATCCCTGATAATTAAAAAGAGAATTTGCAAAGTGATAGCATTTCCTGTCTGCCAGATCGCCTGAGTAGCAACCCGGCTGAGCAGCAGCAATCATGGAAAATGATGCACACAAGTCCCGGAATAGTAATAAAAACACCAGCATGTGTTTATTCCTCAGCAGTAAATAAAACCTCAATTATTCACACTGTCTAAAGTGCATTTCCCTAAGGAAACCAATACTCACCTATCAGCTTCGGCATGAGTCCACAGAGCAAGACCGTAGGTAAACTTGGGAGAGGTAGCGTCCGAAAATGCAGTGGAAAAGGCTGGCTCCTCAAGCCGCATAATGTGTTTGCAAAACCCAGGTAATCAATTAGATGAGTCTACAGGTCAGCCAATTTTATGGTTAAGTAAGTTGACTAGGTTCTTACAGAATCGTTTGAGTTCAGAAAATTCACTGATTTCCAGTAGAGGTAGGATAAAGAAACTCTGGTAGTACCTTTCAACTTTTTCATTACTAAGTATTTTTTGTTAATTTGCTTATACATCTCATGTTTTAAATAATTCATTATAAATCCTTTTTTTACAATCTTTGTTATGCTTTAAGTGAAAATTTACAAATCAAGTCAGTCTCTCACTTAAAAACTGATATACATCTTGATACATGTGTACAATTACTCTCCCCCTAATGAGACAGCCCGCTGTCTCCCTCCATCTCTCTCTTTTCGTGTGCATTTCGCCAGCTTCTAACCCCTTCTACCATTTCATCTCCCCTCCAGACAGGAGATGCCAACATAGTCTCAACTGTCCACCTGATCCAAGAAGCTCAGTCCTCACCAGCATCCCTCTCCAACCCACTGTCCAGTCCAATCTATGTCTGAAGAGTTGGCTTCAGGAATGGTTCCTTCCTGGGCCAACAGAAGGTCTGGGGGCCATGACCACCGGGGTCCTTCTACTCTCAGTCAGACCATTAAGTCTGGTCTTATGAGAATTTGGGGTCTGCATCCCACTGCTCTCCTGCTCCCTCAGGGGTTCTCTGTTGTGTTCCCTGTCAGGGCAGTCATCGGTTGTAGCCGGGCACCATCTAGTTCTTCTGGTCTCAGGATGATGTAGTCTCTGGTTCATGTGGCCCTTTCTGTCTCTTGGGCTCATAATTACCTTGTGACCTTGGCGTTCTTCATTCTCCTTTGATCCAGGTGGGTTTAGACCAATTGATGCATCTTAGGTGGCTGCTTGCTAGCGTTTAACGCCCCAGATGCCACTCTTCAAAGTGGGATGTAGAATGTTTTCTTAATAGATTTTATTATGCCAATTGACTTAGATGTCCCCTGAAACCATGGTCCCCAGACCCCTGCCCCTGCTATGCTGGCCTTTGAAGCATTCAGTTTATTCAGGAAACTTCATTGCTTTTGGTTTAGTCCAGTTGTACTGACCTCCCCTGTATTGTGTGTTGTCTTTCCCGTCACCTAAAGTATTTATCTACCAACTAATTAGTGAATACCACTCTTCCACCCTCCCACCCTCCCTCCTCTCGTAAACACAAAAGAATGTTTTCTTCTCAGTTTAAACTATTTCTCAAGTTCTTATAACCGTGGTCTTATACAATATTTGTCCTTTTGCAACTGACTAATTTCACTCAGCATAATGCCTTCCAGGTTCCTCCATGTTATGAGATGTTTCACAGATTCCTCATTGTGTGAATATAGCATAATTTATCCATTCACCTTGGTTGCTTCCACCTTTTTGCTATTGTAAACAGTGCTGTAATAAACATGGGTGTGCATATATCTGTTCATGTAAAGGCTTTTCCTTCTACAGGATATATTCCGAGGAGGGAGATTGCTGGATGGTATGGTAGTTCTATTTCTAGGTTTTTAAGGAAGTGCCAGATCGATTTCCAAAGTGGTTGTGCCATTTGACATTCCCACCAGCAGCGTAGAAGTGTTCTAATCTCTCCACAGCCTCTCCAACATTTATTATTTTGTGTTTTTTGGATTAATGCCAGCCTTGTCGGAGTGAGGTGAAATCTCATTGTAGTTTTGATCTGCGTTTTTCTAATGGCTAACAATCGTGAACATTTCCTCATATATCTGTTAGCTACCTGAATGTCTTCTTTAGTGAAGTGTCTATTCATATCTTTTGGCCATTTTTTTATTGGATTGTCTTTTTGTAGTTGAGTTTTTGCAGTATCATGTAGATTTTAGAGATCAGATACTGATCGGAAATGTCATAGCTAAAAACTTTTTCCCAGTCTCAAGGTAATCTTTTTACTCTTTTGGTGAAGTCTTTGGATGAGCATAAGTGTTTGATTTTTAGGAGCTCCCAGTTATCTAGTTTTTCTTCTGCATTCTTAGTAATGTTTTGTATACTTTTTATGCCATGTATTAGGGTTCCTAACATTGTCCCTATTTTTTCTTCCATGATATTTATCGTTTCAGATTTTATATTTAAGTCCTTGATCTATTTTGAGCTCATTTTTGTGCATGGAGTGAGGTATGGGTCTTGTTTCATTTTTTTGCAGATGAAGATCCAGTTATGCCAGCACCATTTGTTAAAAAGACTGTCTTTTCCCCATGTAACTGTTTTGGGGACTTTGTCAAATATCAACTGCTCATATGTGGATGGATTTATGCCTGGATTCTCAATTCTGTTCCATTGGTCTATGTATCTGTTGTTGTACCTGTACCAGGCTGTTTTGACTACTGTGGCGGTATAACAGGTTCTAAACTCAGGTAAAATAAGGCCTCCCACTTTGTTCTTCTTTGTCAGTAATGCCTTATTTATCCAGGGCCTCTTTCCCTTCTATATGAAATTGGTGATTTCTTTCTCCATCTCATTAAAGAATGTCGTTGGGATTTGGATTGGAATTGCATTAAATGTATACATTGCTTTTGGTAGAATAGACATTTTTATAATGTTAAGTCTTCCTATCTATGAGCAAGGTACATTTCTCCACTTATGTAAGTCTCTTTTGGTTTCTTGCAGAAGTGTACTGTAGTTTTCTTTGTGTAAGTCTTTTACCTCTCTGGTAAGATTTATTCCTAAGTATTTTATCTTCTTGGGGGCTACTGTAAATGGCATTGATTTGGTGATTTCATCTTCCATGTTCTTTTTGTTGGTGTAGAGGAACCCAACTGATTTTTGTATGTTTATCTTGTATCCCGATACTCTGCTGAGCTCTTCTATTAGTTTCAGTAGTTTTCTGGAGAATTCCTTAAGGCTTTCTGTGTATAAGATCATGTCATCTGCAAATAAAGGTACTTTTACTTCTTCCTTGCCAAACTGGATGCCCTTTATTTCTTTATCTAGCCTAATTGCTCTGGCGAGTACCTCCAACACAATGTTGAATAAGAGTGTTGATAAAGGGCATCCTTGTCTGGTTCCTGATCTCAGTGGGAATGCTTTCAGGCTCTCTCCATTTAGGGTGATGTTGGCTGTTGGCTTTGTATAAATGCCCTTTTTTATGTTGAGAAATTTTCCTTCTATTCCTATTTTGCTGAGTGTTTTTATCCTGATTGGGTGTTGAACTTTGTCAAATGCCTTTTCTGCATCAATTGATAAAATCATGTGATTCTTGTCTTTTGTTTTATTTATGTGCTGGATTACATTAATTGTTTTTCTAATGTTGAACCAACCGTGCATACCTGGTATGAATCCCACTTGGTCATGACGAATTATTTTTTTGATATGTTGTTGAATTCTATTGGCTAGAATTTTGTTGAGGATTTTGGCATCCACATTCACGAGGGATATAGGTCTATGACTTTCTTTACTTGTGGTGCCTTTACCCTGTTTTGGTATCAGGGATATGCTGGCTTCATAGAATGAGTTTGGTAGTATTCCGTACTTTTCTATGCTCTGAAATACCTTTACTAGTAGTGGTGTTAACTCTTCTCTGAAAGTTTGGTAGAACTCTGCAGTGAAGCCGTCCAGACCAGGGCTTTTTCTGTTGGGGGTTTTTCAATTACCTTTTCAATCTCTTTTTTTGTTATGGGTCTATTTAGTTGTTCTACCTCTGTTTGTGTTAGTTTAGGTAGGTATTGTGTTTCTAGGAATTCATCCATTTCTTCTATGTTTTCAAATTTGTTACAGTACAATTTTTCATAGTAGTCTGATATGATTCTTTTAATTTCAGTTGTGTCTGTTGTAATATCACCCATCTCATTTCTTATTTGGGTTATTTGCTTCCTCTCCTGTTTTTCTTTTGTCAGTTTGGCCAGTGGTTTATCAATTTTGTTGAGTTTTTCAAAAAACCAGCTTTTGGTCTTGTTAATTCTTTCAACTGTTTTTCTGTTTTCTATTTCATTTAGTTCAGCTCTAATTTTGATTATTTGTTTTCTTCTGGTGCCTGTGGGTGTCTTTTGTTGCTCTCTTTCTATTTGTTCAAGTCGTACGGATAGTTCTTTGATTTTGGCCCTTTCTTCTTTTTGGATGTGTGCATTTATTGATATAAATTGGCCTCTGAGCACTGCTTTTGCTGTGTCCCAAAGGTTCTGATCGAAGTGTTTTCATTCCATTGGATTCTATGAATTTCTTTATTCCATCCTTATTGTCTTCTATAATCCAGTCTTTCTTGAGCAGGGTATTGTTCAGTTTCCGAGTGTTTGATTTCTTTTCCCTGCTTTTCCTGTTATTGATTTCCACTTTTATGGCCTTGTGGTCAGAGAAGATGCTTTGTAATATTTCAAAGTTTTGGATTCTGCTAAGGCTTGCCTTATGACCTAATATGTGGTCTATTCTAGAGAATGTTCCATGTGCACTAGAAAAGAAAACATACTTGGTTGCTGTTGGGTGGAGTGTTCTGTATATGTCTACGAGGTCAAGTTGGTTGATTGTTGCATTTAGATCTTCCGTGTCTTTATTGAGCTTCTTTCTGGATGTCCTGTCCTTCATCGAAAGTGGTGTGTTGAAGTCTCCTGTTATTATTGTGGAGCTGTCTATCTCACTTTTCAATGCTGATAGAGTTTGTTTTATGTACCTTGCAGCCCTGTCATTGGGTGCATAAATATTTAACATGGTTATATCTCCTTGGTGTATTGTCCTTTTAATCATTATATAGTGTCCTTCCTTATCCTTTCTGATGGATTTTGCTTTAAAGTCTATTTTGTCAGAAATTAATATTGCCACTCCTGCTGGTTTTTGATTGTTGTTTGCTTGATATATTTTTTTCCATCCTTTGAGTTTTAGTTCGTTTGTGTCTCTAAGCCTAAGGTATGTCTCTTGTAGGCAGCATATAGACGGATCTTGTTTTTTAATCCATTGTGCCACTCTCTGTCTCTTTATTGGCACATTTAGTCCATTTCCATTCAGGGTAATTATGGATAGGTATGAATTTAGTGCTATCATTTTGATGTCTTTTTTCATGTGTTGTTGACAGTTTCTTTTTTCCGCTTGATTTTATGTGCTGAGTAGATTATCTTTATATATTGTCCTCTCCTCATATTTGTCGTTGGTGATTTTGTTCCTGCTGAGTCTATTTTTTTCTAGTATTTTATTTTGATGGGTAGGTTAGTTTTTCTCCTTTGTGGTTACCTTATTATTTACCCTTATTTTTCTAAATTTAAACCTAACTTTTATTTCTTTGTATTGATGTACCTTCCTCTCCATTTGGAAGGTGTATGAATATATTTCTTAGTCCATCTTTATTATTTTAATATTGTCTTCTTTTATATAATAACAGGGCCGTTACCCTGTTTTGAGCTTTTTTTTAAATCTTGCTTTGTTTTTTTGGATTTTCCTGTCTGGGTTGACTTCTGGTTGCTCTGCCCAGTGTTCTAGTCTTGGCTTGATACCTGATATTGTTGATTTTCTAACCAAAGAACTCCCTTTAGTATTTCTTGTAGTTTTCCTTTGGTTTTGACGGATCCCCTAAACTTGTTTTTATCTGGAAGTGTCTTAATTTCACCTTCATATTTAAGAGACAGTTTCGATGGATATATGACTCTTGGCAGGCAATTTTTGCCTTTAATTTTTTGAATATGTCATCCCATTGACTTCTCGCCTGCATGGTTTCTGCCGAGTAGCCTGAGCTTATTCTTATTGGCTCTACTTTGTAGGTAACTTTTCGTTTATCTCTCACTGCTCTTACAATTCTCTCTTTATCTTTGGTTTTGTCAAGTTTGATTATGTCTTAGTGACTTTCTTTTAACATCTGCCTTATGTGGAGTTCGATAAGCATCTTGGATAGATATCTTCTCATCTTTCACAATATCAGGGAAGTTTTCTGCCAACAAATCCTTAACAATTTTCTCTGTATTTTCTGTTATCCCTCCCTCTTCTGGTACTCCAATCACTCATAGGTTATTTCTCTTGATAGAGTCCCACATGATTCTTAAGGTTTCTTCATTTTTTTTTAATTCTTTTATCTGATTTTTCTTCAAACATATTAGTGCCAAGTGATTTGTCTTTGAGTTCAGAAATTCTAGCTTCTACTTGCTCAATCCTGCTCTTCTGACTTTCTATTGAGTTGCCTACTTCTGTAATTTTATTGTTAATCTTCTGAATTTCTGATTGCTGCCTGTCTATGGATTTTTCCAGCTTATTAAACTTTCATTATATTCCTGAATAATTTTTCTAATTTCTTCAATTGCTTTACCTGTGTGTTCCTTGGCTTGTTCTGCATATTGCTTCATTTCCTTCCTTTTGTCTTGAAGGGTTCTGTATATTAAACTTTTGTATTCTGCATCTGGTAATTCCAGGAATGCACTTTCATCTAGAAGATCCCTGGATTCTTTGTTTTGAGAGCCTCTTGAGGTGATCCTGGTCTGTTTCTTTATGTGACTTGATATGAACTCTTGTCTCCGAGCCATCTATAAGTTATTGTATTAGTTTATGCTTGCTTACTGTGTCATAGCTTCTTGCTTTGTTTATTTTGGTATACCCCTATGGGTTGCTTTAGTGAGCTAGCTTGATTATTTCTGCCTTTGGAGCTCTGACATCTGGTCCCCAGATGGCGAGAGCTGTTAACAGGTATATCAGTCTAGGAATCCATTCAGTTTTCTTGTATGAATTCAGCTCGGGTTTCCAGGTAGCTCATCATCAATTGTGTGGTACAGACTCTGTCCTACAGTCTTAGAGGCGCAGGGGTGATTGGCGTATATACTGGTATCTGATTGCAGCAGGGGGTCACGCTCTGAACAAGGCAGAGGGCTGAGAATCGACCCCCAAGTTTCTCTATGGAAAGCGCATCCCTCTTCCCTAGAGCGTGCAGGTGGGTGAGTTCTGCAGATGGACCATGGGCACCCAAAGTTTTTGATTGTAAGGACTGGGAGGTACCAGTTATCTTTGGACCCCTGTCGTAGGTGGCCTGGTGACCTGAGTGGAGCTACCAGTCCTTAGGTCCCTGATGTGGGTAGGTGGGGACCTTGTTTAATAGGCAAAGCAATGTCAAACATCAAACACCCACCTTTCCACCACACAGCTGAAATGGCTGGGGTCTGCCAACAAGGGCCTATTCTCCCGAAATAGCCCCACACAAGTCCACACAGAAGGGAAAGGTGCTCAAATACACAGACGGTTTATGCCTGGACAGGAGCTGCTTATATCCTGAGCTCCCCTGGTTAGTGGAGCTAGCAAATTATCTTTTCCCCTAAATGCAAATTTTTTTCGTTCCCCAAGGCCGGGAGGATGGCTGTAGGTGCTCAGCAGGGCCTATCTCAGGCCCAGGGAATTCAGCCGCTGAAGCCAGTTTGCAGGTGGGGGGGTGCATTAAAATATACGCAGGTGCTTACCTTTTGCTGAGAGCACCGTTCTTCTCAGGTTCTGGAGTTGTGAGTGGGCTGTGTGGCTGGCTGCTTCTCCCTGAGGAAACTGTGTTGAATGCTAGTACCAGCCCACTGCCACTGCGGCTCTGGGAATGGTGCCTAAGGGCTCCCTGTGATTCAGGTCCGGTAACTCCTCTCTGCTTCTGAATGGTCTTTCCTCCCCCTGCCCCTCCATTCATTTTCTACGCTTGCCGTTGAAGCTCAGGGCTCCCAGCTTGTCACAAATATACTCGTTTCACTTGTTTTTTCAGGTCTTTGTTGTAAAGAGGGCTCGCCAGAAGCATCTATTCTGCCATCTTGGCTCCACCTCCTATAAATCCATTTATTAAATAAATACCAATTTATTTATAGTTTAACAAGTTAGTGGCAAATTTAAGCACAAGAGCTTCTTATTAGCAAGGGATTAAGAATAAAATTCCAGGCAAAAGCAAAAAAAATTTTTTAGGTGCGCTGGTGGCAAAGTGGTTAAAAGCTCAGTTGCTAATCAAAAGATTGGCAGTTGGAATCTACCAGCTGCTCCTTGGAAACCCTATAGGGGTAGTTCTACTCTGTTCTATAGGGTCACTATGAGTTGGCATTGACTCGAGGGCAACAGGTTTTGGGCATTCTTTTACTGAGATTATGCAGCATAATCAAGAGGAAATGCCTGGTTTTCATAAAAAAAAAAAAAAATTTGCCGTTAAGTTGATACCAACTTATAGCGACCCTATAGGGCACAGTAAAACTGTCCCATAGGGTTTCCAAGGAGCAGCTGGTGGATTTGAACTGCTGACCTTTTGGTTAGCAGCTGAGCTCTTTAACCACTATGCCACCAAATTTCCATTAGGCTGATACTGAAAGACTTTGAGGACCCCCGTTATGCCTATGAACTCTCTAAGACCTGGACAACCTAGACTGTTAAAACAGCTAGAGATTTTTTTTTTTCAGAGACAAGGAAGGAAATACTCAAATCACCCCGCAAAACAAATCAAGACAAAGCAACCCTAAGTCTGAAAAACCACATGGCCCTTGTCTTCTGTTACCATTGCCTCAAAATTTAGAGGTGCTCTTGGTATGGCAATAGCCGTATTTCTGAACCGTAAAAATTCAACACAGCATGAAATTTTATTTGAGAGGAATCTTGCACCTCTTACTAGATAAAGAATGGCAGATAATGTTACCATTCAGCACATTAAACTTGCTTTCTGACCGTCCTGGCTCTGGCTCAATTGCTGTCTTTCCTTTGTAAGTGACAATATCAGCCATGAGAGAGGGAGTGACCTAAGGGGGAGTCCACATCAGTTTTTTGGCGGGTTTAATTGCTCCTTCCAAGATCATATTTGCTATTGTAGAAGAATCCACATGTACAATTCCAGCTCTTATATTTATTAGCTTATTCTGTTTATTGTTTACTCACTGAAGACCAAGGGGTAACCACTCTGATGCTCTAAAACAAGTAGCAATTTCTAAGAAATTAGCCACCAGGAATAGTTAATGGTTTGTTTCACGGTTGCATCCAAAGACATAAGCCAATGGGCTCCATTTACCCTCTGACAAAAAAAAAAAAAAAACAAGCTACTCATTAACTAGATTAACAACCACTTTTGCCCATGAAAACTATAATTAACAGTGTGTTGGCAAATAAACTGCCAGCAAATGTGGTTAAGTAATTATAGGTAGTTAAAATATTTGGTTTAGCTCTTCCAAACTTAGTGAAAATGATCATTAAGTTCAAATTGACTACATGCTAAAAAAAACTTCAACTGAGTCTTCCACTTTTTTCAAGTATTGGCCTCTTTTACTCCTCTCTTTCTTGGCTCTTTTCAGCATTAGATTTACTGTCGTTGTATCAACTTCCTCACTGCCTTTAACTCCTCTATCTAAAGCTTTCATTATCATCCTTCCACAAGAATGTTCTCGGTAATGTCCCTCTCTTCAAACCAAACTCGATGACCACCTCATTTCATATACTGTTATTTACCACCCTCTTCTTCAAACATATATCCATTAGCTTATATGGCTTTTATGACACTGTGTATTTATCCAATCGCTGTTGCTGTTTCTTTAGTCACTGAATCTTTACCAGTAACACTCCTTCCTCACGCAAGGAATGACTCCCACTTTCCTCCCAATGTGGAATCTGCCTAGAACTCAGTCCTAGGCTCCATGTTCTCTTCATTTTTATCCATTTAACTTCAAGGATCATGGGTAATCTAGTCTTTGATCACTTGCTTCTCTTCATCTTCTTTCTCTGGAACTTAAAAATAGATGTTGTTCATATATAGCATATCCTTACACTGTGAGATCCTGAAGGATATTTGTCAGAGTTTATCACCATGACAAACAAGAACTTAAAAAATGTTTACTCAACTGACTTGGAATTGGATAAACATTCTGAAGGCATCCTCTAATGTAGGAATCTCCTTCATTAACTAGTCTCAACCTGTATCTGTGTAAAATGATTCATACTTACCTCAACTGTCTCTCCTAGCTCTTTGATTCAGTTGTCAAAAAACTTCATTATGTCACCAAGATAAGAAGCCACTGGATGGCATTAATAAACGAAGAGTCTGTGTTACTCTAAGAAGCCTGGGTGTCTCAAGCAATTTGCAATTGACTGCTAAGTGAAACGCAGGTGTTTTGAACCCACCCAGCAGCTCCATGGAAGAAAGCCCTAGCCATCTGCTTCCATAAAGATTACAGCCAAGAAAATCCTATGGAGTGGTTCTACTCTGTAACATATGGGGTCACCATGTGTAACACATGGGGTCACCACGAGCCAGGGGCCAACTTGACCACAGTTAACAATAACAACAATGTTACTCTAACTCAGAAGGCAAAGTTCTCATAGTCTAGAGCACATTTTTAATCCACTCTCTTCTTCTGGAAATGAGGAATACAAGAATGAAACTGGGAACTTATGAATATGAAAAAGTTTTTAAATAATGACTGTAATAGGTGCACAAGAATTAAATAAATGTACTCAGAATTCTAGGTTTACATGACACCATGCCAGTAATGGAGTCTCTGGGTGGTGCAAATTGTTAACACACTTGGCTCCTAACCTAAAGGTTAGAGGTTTGAGTGCATCCAAAGATGCCTCAGAAGAAAGGCCTGCAATCTATTTCTGAAAAATCATCCATTGAAAATCCTATGGAGCACAGTTCTACTATGACACACATGGGGTAACCATGAGTCAGAATTGACTTGACAGCAACTCTTTTGTTTTGCCAGTGATATCCGTCCTTTCTCCCTTCTTTCCTTCATGACAGAAAATGGTGAATATTTTATACAAGACCCGTGTTCTTGTCCTTATGGAGCTTCCATTTTAGTGGAGACCTTTCATCTGTCTTTCCATAACAATACCAATACAGGAAGAGATATTCATAAGGACAAATATTTGCTACAGTGAACATCTTCAAGGCTAAGGGAATATATTGACACCAGTGTGACTGTTTATGCCCACACAAAGGTGAGTGTAAGATCACTAAATTCTAGAGAAAATTTGGGTGCTCTGGCTCTCATCAAGGATCCAGTCTCATTTGGAGGGAAGTATTGAGTCTTGACAGAGCTTCAAACCAGAGTTCTGTCATGGCCAATGAAGCAAACCTGAATTTTTAAAATTTGGGTGAAGCAGATTGATAACCAGAATGGTAAAAATTACTGGTCGAAGCCTTAGAATGGGATACTTGGGAGAGGCATAGTGGGCCCTTTCAGGAGCCTGATCTGGGAGACTAGATTATTTCTAGGCCTGTAGAGAGTGACACGCTCAAAGTGGCATGGCCTGCAGCCATCTTTGAGCAGGGCACTGCGATTTCTGACTCTGCCAGTGAAGAGATTTGGTTGCTATGCAATGAGCAGGCTGCCCTTGTTTATTAAGAGGGAGATTAAGTTTCTACCAGGGCTTCAACTCGTAACTTTTCCCATTCCAGTTATGGTTCCAGTTCATCCACATTTAAAAAATTTGAGTCCATTCGGGGTTCTACTTTGTTGGCCACGTTGGGATTGGGCAGAACCAGTTCAAAGCCCTTGTCTTAACTGAGCTTCCAGAGGAAGAATGCAGAGGCTGCAGCCAGTGACATTGAGCTGTCTGAGTACCCAGAATAGATGCATTAAAACTTGAGGAAGCTTAAAAGTTGGGACTGGGCTTGCGTGGGGGCTGGGGGGCACGCCACAAGGTACACAAGAAAAATATAAGGCAGGAAGTGATAAATGCTAAAGGGGTACAATGTGCTCTTCAATTCCAAAATGAAAATGCCTCCATATGTTGTGGCATGTTTGGGACCTTTTAAAGATGAAAACGATACTTGCCCATATTAATGTTATTTTGTATTTATATAGTATAATAGCTATAATATAGCAATCAGAACAACCAAACTTTCATATCAGAGATCTAGACCATGGATATAAGGCAAGAGGACCTCTCACTCTAGTGTTGGAAGGTTTACAAAACGCATTTATATATATATTGTACCTATTGTCTTCACAACAGTAATGAGGAAGATTAAGCGGGTGTTGTTTACTCTGTTTTACTCATTAAGAAATTAACACACACACAAGAGATTAAGTGACCTCAGTAAAATTCAAATTCTGTTTTGTTTTTGTTTTACTACAAATTAATTTCCTATTTTATTTTTACAACTGTATAAAGTGAATACTGTTATTCTCCCCATTTTACAGATGAAGAAAAAGAGACTTAGAGACATTAAATAACATGTATAACATCACACAGATGGTGAGTGGTAAAGTTGGGACTGCGATATTTATCCATCTGCCTCCAAAGCCCCTCTCTTAAGCACTGCCATTGGGAGTGAGTTATAATAAATCCTTGATTGAAACACACACTTAGAAATATCGGTTCAATGTTGAAGGTTGAAAGAAATAATGAGTGGGTGAATAAATAAGTAAAATCTACCTTAATTCTCAATTATATACTAAGGATTGTGCAAACAGAAGTTAATGTTTCTCAGGGGTAGGAAATCTTCAATGTAAGAGTTAAAAGAACCAAATACTAAATATACCTGAAGAGTTATAAATCTGTCAGTGTTTTTGTAAGAAGAATCCAGTACATTTTAAAGGTTTCAAATAAAATTAGAAATGTTAAATGTTAAAGTTTATATCAGCAAATCTATTTTATGATATCATTTTTTCCAGTACATCTATAAATATTTGACTTTTTTTTCTTGGGATAGTACAAAAAATATATATACTTGCTGCCAAACCTTGGATTGTGTAAATCATTCTAGATTTTCTTAAATTCTTATGGACAGTTTACTCTATTTTTATTCTTGTTCACTGAGAGCTGGGATTTTTAAGATCTCTAGTTCTGAAGTGTTAAGCTTGAACACTACATGTGAAAATTTGATAAAATATCAAAAGGAAAAAGTCAAACTCTTCTCCATATTGAGTTATTGTCTTGTTGCCTATGTCTGCCTTGAATTTTTGGTCTTCATACCCCCTCTCTTATGCTAATATTCTTAATTTAATGAATTCTGACAAATTTGATCATACAGGCAAACACAAACAAATTTTACCTGGTATGATAGCAAATAGCCTATCATTTAAGTCTTCTAGAAAACTAAATAAGACTATATGATAATTGTTTTCAATTAGTTTTGCAACATAGATTAAATTCCTCTCTTAAAATAATGCGTTAATACTCATTTTTTTACAAGTGGTATTAACTGATATCCGCTCAGGTCCTCTGTTTTGTGAAGTACTGCTATTAACTTTGCCATTACAGGTTTATTTCAGTGTTCAAAGTTAATATCCTGACTGCTTCTGGTTTTCCAGTGTTAAGATGAGTGAACAATATAATTAATTGCGTGCACTTGGAAATTCTTCAGAACCCATTCTAAAATCTCTAAGAAGACGGGTATGTGCATATTGTCTATTAACATAGAGATCAAAGATTTTTTTTTCTCTTTTTGTAACGTTTTCTTGTTGTTAGCTACTGTCTAGTTGGCCCTTGACTCATGACAACCCATGCACAAGGGAATAAAATGCTGCCCGGTCCTATCCCATCCCCATGATCCGTGTCAACCTTAGACATTATCACGTATTTTTTAAATCACAGGACAATTCCATTTCAGGGTCAGAATAACCACAAGAATTTAAGACTCCAAATGAGGATTTCTTTGAAATAAAGGAGAAAAAGAGAAAAGTAACAAAGCCCAAAGAACTAAAGGACAAGTTGAGTTGTTGATCTTTATTTGGTAAATAAATTATAACGATAATACCACAGCCTGACATTTGTGTAGTGGTTTCCGATGAGTTTCACGAGCATTTCGTTTGATTCTCATCATCATCCAACAACATAAGGTCAAATAGGAAGCGATTTCATTATGCTTAAAACAGTAATTTTTGTTTCTACTCTCCAGAAAAAAAATAATAATAATAGAACCCTATTTATGACTCTGTGCCTTTGTCAATGCTGTTTCTCAGGCCTGAAAAACAAACTCTTTCTCTGCTGAACCATTTGGAAAATTCCTTCTCATCCTTAATGAGTTTTTAAAAGCTGTCTTCGCTGAAGTATCTCCTGACTCCTCTGCCACCCACAGAGTAAATCATTGCCTCTTTTCTGCCGTCATTTCTCCTTGAATGTGTATATATTGTAGTGCTTGTTGTTAGCTGCCATGGAGTTGGCCTCGATTCATGGTGACCCTATGCACAACAGAACAGAATGCTGTCCAGTCCTCCCATGACTGGTTGCAGATAGGACTGCTGTGATTCATGGGTTTTTCACTAGGTAAGTTTTGGAAGTAGATCTTCAGGCCTTTCTTCCTAGTAACCTTAGTCTGGAAGCTTCACTAAAACCTATCAGCATTATAGCAGCATCCAAGCCTCCACTGACAGGCATTGCATTGACCTGGCTGAATGGACGGCGAGAATTCTACCACTGACCTACCACTGCCCTCCATTATGTGCTTACTACACTGCATTGCAATTGCTTACAATTTTTTTAAGTCTTGCAATCTGACTGGGAGTTCCTTGAGGGCAAGAGCTAATTACTTTCCCAGCACTCTGCAGGTGCTAAATAAAAATCTATTAAGTAGTGGTATGAAAATGTAAAGATGGGAAAAAGTTTCTGCCATTGAAAAATTTAACATCTATAGTAGATACATAACTCAGTCTACAATCTCAGGTGTGCAATGACTCACTTTTATTTTTACACTGACCCCCTCATTCAATCTCAGTCAACACATTGTTTCCCACATCTATAAAGTTTTTCTCAAAGTTATTCAATCCTAGCAAACCAGGTCAGTGGTGAGAGGCATGGGAATTTTATCCTTGCAGTCATTTGTCTATGTTAGCACTCACTGAAATTTTCTTGCTCTGGCCTTGCCTTTGGTCTGTGTCCAGAAGACCCCTTTAGGTATGGAGACTCTTCTTGCTCTTTCCATGTCAATCTCAGAAATTCATGCTGGGAAATATGGAACTTGGGTTTTCATATCTCCTCAGGCTTTCCCTGGGGCATGGGAACCCAAGTATCCACCACTCTAGAACCTCTGAAACCTCTCTAGACTTCTGTCATTTCCTCTCACCAAGTCGCAGCGGGCAAGGCATAGAGCCCCCTCTCAGAGACCAGTCAGTCCGAGGCCGCCTCACTTTACCTCCTACTCTCTTCTCCATACCACATACCACAAAAAATTTAGTCTAAGGTACATGAAGATCTAACTCTTATCCAATTTTTTCCTATGGGATAAGTCTCCCTAAAATCTAGACTTGAGACTCTAGGATCTATACACTTCTTTGCAGAGTAGCAGTCCTTTCCCGAGGCTATGAAGAGCTTGTAGTCAAGCTGTCCTAATGGAGGAAGTGTCAAGGAGTAACTATAAGCCAAAGGAAAAATAATATCTTGCCATAACACACCTTTAATACAAAAGAGAAGGTGTGCACAGGTGAGTGTGTTTCCCTTGTGACTGCTATACCGGCTAACATAAGACCAGGGCCAACTGATTCCCAAGGGCCTTAAGTCAGTGCTCTGGTGGAAGAATACAAATCCCACTTACTCTTTCTGTAATTCAGTTCTCTTCTTTCAGAACTCCACTGTCTGGAAACAGTTTTCTGCTTCCCATGCAGAGCCGCCTGTACTAGCTAAACCAAGTGGTACAGAAACCTCACTAAGAAAGAGAGGTTGCCCTCATTCTTTCAAAACAAACAGCCAAACTGGGCTTAGCTGGGCCATGGAAGTTGGCTGTAATGGTCATAACACCAAGTCCTTGCAATATCCAAGAGATACTCTTTAACCAGAATTTCTTAACTGTTGGCGTTTTCTGCTTTCATCCTTATTACTATCAATGATCCGATTCCAACTCATGGCAACCCCATGTGTGCAGAGTACAGCTAATTCATAGGGTGTTCAAGGCTATGAACTTTCAGAAGCAGATCACCAGGCATGAGTGGGTTCCAACCGGCAACCTTTTTGGTAGTAGTTGAGCACTTTGCCATTTGTGCCACCCAGGGTCTCTCGGTGTCTAAATAATTCTCTAACCATACAACTATTTTTAAGAGATTCAATATACAAAATAAAAATTAAGTCTTAATACAAGATTATCCTACCTACATCAAAAGTGATGCTGCTGACTTATCAGCAGAAAGACAATAGACTTGTCAGCAGAAAGCAGTAGTTTTTAATACGTTGGCTCCAATAGTAAAATAATAACTTTACGGACAAATGTGTCAGTTTTATATTGGTAATATTAGATGACTTAAAAAAAAAGTTAATGCTAAATAACTATTCAATTTTTTAATCCACTACATAGAATCAAAAACTCAAGTGATTTTCAGGAGTCAGCATGAATTTGAATCAGACCATCCGCTTTCAAACTGATGGTTGCTCCTATGATGAGTGGCGTTCTGCTGTCTAGGTGGGCAGTAACAAGTCACAAGCAGACTCTACGGCTTTGGTCTTTGCCTCATTATAGACTGACTTCCAGGGAAAACACAAAAAGTGTTTTTAATTTTCAAAAAATAAATGAAACTAGAAGTGGTCAAAGATAGTTCCACTTATAAAGATGTATTGCATATTAAATAATTATTACTTAATAAAATTACATATTATAAATTTTTAATTATAAAATAATTTTTAAATTATGTATTACAAAATTAAAACATAATTAATGGTGCTGTGTATTTTTAATTTATACATAATTAGAGAAGTAAGCCGATATCCATTTCAGTCAAATACTCCTTGACATAAAACGTATCATTTTTGTAGGTCATTTTATTAATAGATCATCCTCAGTTAAAGTTTTTTTTTCGATTTTACTAGACCATTGATTTATTACTAGCTTTTTTTTTTTTACAGGTTTGCTGTCATTTGTAATTGTTATAACTGTTCCCATTAAAAGATCTGCTAAAAAAAAAAAGAAACCACCCATTTTAAGAAACTATGAATACAAGCATATCTTATTTAAGAAAAAGTTTCTCAGTAAATCCTGAAAAAGAAAATCTCTGATATTCCCAAACATCTGATTAAACAAAGAGATAATATAAAAGGTTAGCACTAAAAACATTTAAAACCATCTAACGTATATTCTCTCAGCCTATTACTGTTTTTTTCCCCCAACTCCATCATGATCTCTATAAGTCCTTCCCTTGGTTATACTCAAATACTTGAAACTATATATTTTAAAAACAAACTCAGGATATACATAATTTCCCCAGATATCGCTATGGTTGTGTCCTTATGATACGTAAATCCACTTCACAACTTTACTTATTTTCATCTGAGACCCCTGCTTCATTGAGTCAGAGAGTTTACCTATTGTGTTTATCATGAATGGCCAGATACTACTTGATACAAAAAAGAAACTCAGTAAATAGTTCTTAGAAGGAAGAAAGGAAACACTTTGAAAGTAAAAAAGGAGAGGTAGTCAGTAAGTCAACAGTCTTTAAAATATCCAAAACGTAATTGAGCTTTTAATTTCTACCACCAGGAAAAACCAGGAATTTATAGTTTTAATAAGTGTCCTAGGTGATTCTTGTACATACTAGGGTTTTGAGAGCCACTGGCTCAGGAAAAGAGTTTTTACATTTCTCCAGGGACTAAGAACACTGTAGTCTCCAAATGAAAGCTGTTTTCTTTAACCAGCTTCAAGCTAAATGTATTCTAAGGGAGAGACAAATTGCCCTGGGGCAGTTCAACAATACACAGGAAATAATATATAGAAGTGAAGCCCAAAAAAAAAAACCAAAGTATACTTTTATAAGAATAAATGCCCTCTGAGTCGGAATCGACTCGACGGCAGTGGGTGGGTGGACATGCTCAGAATTCTAAAAGTCTACATGACATTATACTAAGGGCAACCGTAAGTCCCAATTACCAACAACAACCACAACTTATGTCTATTGCCCTTCAGTGGTTAATAGCTCAGGCTGCTAACCAAAAGTTCAGCAGCTCAAATCCACCAGCTGCTCCCTAGAAACGCATGGGGCAGTTCTACTCTGTCTGATAGGGTCTTTATGAGTTGGAACCAAGTGGACGGCAACAGTTTTGGTTTGGTTTTTTTAGGTCCTTCATACCGGAAGTGTGGCATTTATTCCAGATTTTTAAAATATGAAGTGAAACATTATTATTAATAGTTGCATCAAAATAAGGCTAAATGGTAGCTTAATTAGTAAAGAATGGCTGTCTTGAGCATTTTAAAGGACTATATGGGATCAAATTAACAACAGCAACTCGAAAGGTTAGAGAAGAAACTTAGGGGGCAGCGAGTTCGTGTTAATGGTGAAGGAATAGTTCAGAAAAGGAGGGTGAGAATGGTTGCACAACTTAAAGTATATAATCCATGTCACCGAATTATACATTTAGAAATTGTTGTATTGGTGTATGTTTTGCTGTGTACATTTTCAACAGCAAAAATAAATAAGTAAAATAAGCTATTAAAAAAAAAAATAAGGCTCAATGGGTTTGGTATAATTCCACTTTGTACCTGCAGCTTCTGCCATGATCCCATCTCATAGGGTGTATGTAAGGCACTTAGGGATAAAATAACAAAAAAAATGCTCAGACAGGAGAGGCTAGGAACAGCTACCTTCCTCTGGTCTTTGTGGTAGGAGAGGGAAGAATTTAAAGGTAGTGCCCCTGCCAGCAACCTGTACCATACAAGTGAGAAGTGGCCCACACCATGGTCAGTGTGTATGATGCAGGAAGCCAGGATGCCAACTACTGGGGTCAGTGGGAAAGATATTATAGGCCAGAAATGCATAAAATGTGTGAGATAAATAAAGGCTAAACAATGTAGAAAATGTAGTCTGAAAGATAGATACTGCTACAGTGGTTTTATCACTTACTGTATGATATAAATTTACATCTAATTATTTCCTGGGTTTGGCAATTTTTTTTTTTTCAGTAAACACATTCAGAATCAATCACTTAAAAAAGAAGTATATGGTTAATATAAATTTACTATTTAATTTCTATTTCACAAAAAGATTAATGATAAAGTAAAACTTTCACAAAAGGTTGACATTTACCATCCACCAAAAGGGCTATAGTGATATCATCAACTGCAAGAGACTCAGGAGACATAAATCTGTGGAAGAACTAGCATTGGCTTCAAATGATCCTAATTTTTTTAATAACCCTAAGCCCAGGAATGAAAATTTAATCAATTCAACTGCAGGAGATGAGTTTGTCTATAACATGAATTTTCATTTACATCAAATACCATTCTCCTAAGATAATTTTGCTTATTTTCAATTCCAAGTTTTCTTGTGAAAGAAGAAAAATGAAGCAATAGTTGTTTTCCTTTAATTTTATTTTATTTTGTTGTCATTGAGAATATACACAGCAAAACACACACCAATTCAACAGTTTCTACGTGTACAATTCAGCACCATTGATTACATTCTTTGAGTTGTACAGCCATTCTCGTCCTCTTTTCTGATGTTCCTCCCCCATTAACATAAACTCACTGCTCACTAATGTTCCTACCTAATCTTTCCAGTTGCTGTTGTCAATTAGATCTCATATAGTTCTTAAAAGAGCATATGCTTAAGGTAGACACTTTTTTACAAGTTAAGCTGAAATATTGTTTGGTTTTAAGAAAACTTCTGGAGATATTTTTGGTTTGAGGTTTAAAGATTACTTCAGGGCAATAGTTTCAGGGGTTCATCCAACATCCATGCTCCAGAAATCTAGAGTCCATGAGAATTTAAAATTCTGTTCTGCATTTTCCTCCTTTTGATCAGAATTTGTATAAACAATTTTTGTTCAAAACATTCAGTAATGGTAGCCAGGCACCATCCAGTTTTTCTGGTCTCATGGCAAAGGAGACAGTTGTTCACAGAGGCAATTAGTCACATGTCCCATTTCCTCCTCCAACTCATGATTTTCAATCCATTAGTAAAATAGTAACTTTGCAAACATTTAAATATGTCAGTTTTATATTGGTATCATTGGATGGTTTCTTTTTAAATAGTTAATTCTAATTAACTATTCTATTTTTAAATCCATTTCATATAATACAATTAAACTTTAAGAGATTTATTCTATAAAAGATAAAACATTTGAAATTATAAATACTTTTGAAATTCAAACAAAATTTCAATAGTATTTACAATAATAAGTATAAAAGTAGTTGATTTGCAATGATAATGTGAATATCACAATTTTGGTGAGTATACCATCATGATAAAACAACATTCTTAGTAAATTAAGAAACCTATGAGCAATCAGAACAAGAACCTATCATCAGTCAGAAAACGGCCAAGGGCCAGCTGTGGATCAGGCCATCAATTGCTGATATGCAAGTTCAAGTTGAAGATGAAGAAAATTAAGTCCAGGAGAACCCAAGTACAAACTTGAGTACACTCCATCTGAATTAAGAGACCATCTCAAGGATAGATTTCATGCATTGAACACTAATGAACGAAGACCAAACAAATTGTGAGATGACATCAAGAACATCATATATGAAGAAAGCAGGAGTCATTAAAAAGACAAGAAAGAAAGAAAACACCAAAATGGATGTCAGAAGAGACTGAGACTTGTTCTGAATGTAGAGTAGCTAATTCCAACAAAAGAGCAGATGGAGCAAAAGAACTCAACAGAAGATTTCAAAGGGCAGCTAGAGAAGACAAAGTAGTAAGGTATTATAATGAAGTGTGCAAAGACCTGAAGTTAGAAAACCAAATGGGAAGAACCCACTCAACATTTCTCAGACTGAAAGAACTGAAGAAAAAATTCAAGCCCCAAGTTGCAATATCGAAGGCAAAATATTGAACAATGCAGGAAGCATCAAAAGAAAATGGAAGGAATAGACAGAGTCACTGAACCAAAAAGGATTGGTCGACATTCAACCATTTCAGGAAGCAGCATATGATCAAGAACTGATGATACTGAAGGACAAGGTCCAAGTTGCACTGAAAGCGTTGGTGAAAAACAAGGCTCCAGGAATTGATGGAGTACCAGTTGAGACATTTCAACAAATGGATGCAGCACTGGAGGTGCTCTCTCACCTATGCCATGAAATTTGGAAGACAGCTACCTGGCCAACCGACTGAAAGAGATCCATATTTGTACCCATTCCAAAGAAAGGTGATCCAAAAGAATGTGGAAATTATCAAACAATATCATTAATATCACACACAAGTAAAATTTTGCTGATGATAACTCAAAAACAATTGTAATAGTACATCAACAGGGAATTGCCAGAAATTCAAGCCAGAGTCACAAGAATATATGAAATGAAGGATTAACATTGCTGATGTCAGACGGACAGAACAGAACAGAACAAGGGGATAATTCACGGTTTAAAATCAGGAAAGGTATGTGTCATGGGTGGATCCTTTCACCATACTTATTCAATCTGTATATTAAGCAAATAATCTGAGAAGCCAGACTATATGAAGAATTACTTGGCATCAGGATTGGTAAACATTACCCAAGACTGATTAACAACCTGTGATGTGCAGATAACACAACCTTCCTTGCTGAAAGTGAAGAGGACTTGAAGCACTTGCTCATGAAAATCAAAGACTACAGTCTTCAGTGTGGATTACGCCTCAATGTAAATAAAACAAAAAATCCTCACCCTGGACCAGTTAGCAATATCACGATAAATGGAGAAAAGATTGAAATCATCAAAGATTTCATTTTACTTTGATCCACAATCAACACCCATGGAAGCAGCAGCCAAGAAATCAAACAACGTATTTGGGCAAATCTGCTGCAAAAGACTTCTTTAAAGTGTTAAAAAGCAAAGATGTCACCTGGAAGACTAAGGTGAGCCTGGCCCAAGCCATGGTATTTTCAATCACCTTATATGCATATGAAAATTGGACAATGAATAAGGAAGACCAAAGAAGAATTGATGTCTTTGAATTATGGTATTGATGAAAAATACTGAATATACCATGACTGCCTGAGAAACGAATAAATCTGTCTTGGAAGAGGTATAGCCAGAATGTTCCTTAGATGCAAGGATGGGAAACTTTGTCTCAAGTGCTTTGGACATGATATCAAGAGGGACCAGTCCCTGGTGAAGGACATCATGCTTGGTAAAGTAGAGAATCAGCAAAAAAGAGAAAGACCCTCAACTAGAAGGATTGAAACGGTGGCTATAACAATGCACTCAAACATACCAACGATCGTGATGATGGCGAAGGACCATGCAGTGCTTCATTCTGTTGTACATAGGGTCACTATGAGTCAGAACTGACTCAACGGCACCAAACAGCAACAACAATATGAGCAATGCAACAACTGGTTGCGCTGAATACATAATTTATACCACATCCAAATAAGTTGCAATATTCTACAAATCAAGATAAAATCTATAGCTGTGAATATTTATAAATATTTTAATACATTTGAAGTTAAGGCAAATTAGAGCAAAAACCAAAAAAAAAAAAAATTCAAACTAGATGACACTAAGTTGATTCTGACTCATGGTGACCTCATGTGTGTCAGAGTAGAACTGTGCTCCATAGGCTTTTCAATGGCTGATCTTTCTTTCAAGGAGCCTCTGGGTAGACTGAAATTGTCAAACTTTCAGTTATCAGCTGAGAGCTTAAACATTTGCACCACCCAGGGACTCCTCAATTAGAGAAGGGGTTGAATAGCACACTGGTCAAAACAGGACTGCCACGTGGTTTTATGAAGTTTTTACCAGAACACAGCCACAACCATTTGAATACATATTGTCTATGGTTTTTTTGTGTGTGTGTGTGTGTGTGTGTGGCTACTTTTATGCTACAATGGCAAAGTTGAGTAGTTGCAACAGAGATATTGTATATTGCCTGCAAAATCTAAAATACTATCTGGCTGTTTACAGAAAAATTTTTCTGACTCCTGAGGCAGAGTATCTGAATCACAAAATAAAATTGATATTGAATACAATAATATACTTCAGCAAAGCAATACATGCTTTCCCTTTTCCTGACCATTATCAACCAGATTTTTAGTAATAGTCACGTTGTCGGAAAACTAATTTGTTCTAAACCAGTAGTATTAGATTTTTTGTAAATCAGCAATTTAAATTTTGGTTATATTTTCTTTAGAATCAGTTGGAAAACTTTTACTAAATATCCAATAAATGGAGCCACAAGAAACTTCAGCTTTTGAAGCTTTTAGTAAATTGCCATTATTGAAAGCAAAGTTAAAAAGAATAAACATTTAAATTGATCCTATGAAATCCAGGTAGTACTAAAAAAATTAAATAATAGTGTACAGGATTAAATTTTGAAACTCAATAATTGTGTGTTTAGGTTACCCCACATTACAGGAAGAATCTTTTGATGGACTCTACTTTTCAAATTTTAATTTCTGAACCTTATCGGAAAATAATTAGACAGACTTAAAATTTTTCAACAGCGAAATTTGGGGAAATTTTTTAATCATAAAGACAACTTTTTAAATGAAATTTGTCTTATAAAATATTTGCAAAGAAAAGTAAAAGCATTTTGAAGGAAAGAAAATGTTATCAGTGTAAATATTTTGGCTAAAATAATTATACATATTAATCTAAAGCACATAATTGAGAATATCTCTATTTAGCAGAATTTATTCTGGGATTACCCAACACCCGTAGAGAAAGAATTTTCTCAGTTAAGAATAATAAGATCTACAAGACCTCTCTGACAGGAATCACAGTAGAGAGCTCTGGACAGAGCAGGAGAAAAAAAGTAGAGCAAAATTCAAATTCACAAAAAAAGACCAGACCTACTGGTCTGACAGAGACTGGAGGAACACCCGAAACTGTGGCTCCCAGACACCCTGCAAACTCAGAACTGAAGCTGCTCCTGAAGTTCACCTTTCACCCGAAGATTAAACAGGCCTATACAACAGACAGTAACACACTTGAGCAACATACTCCTTAGTTCAATCAAGTATAGGAGACCTAATGGGTAACACTTGCCCAAAAGCAAAGACCAGAAGGCAGGAAGGGACAGGAAACCTGGTCAAATGGATACAGGAAACCTGGGGTGTAAAGGGAAACAGGGAGAGTGCTGACACATTGCAAGGATTGCAACCAATGCCACAAAACAATTTGCACTACAAACTGTTACCTAAAACACACACACACACACACACACACACAAAAAAAAAAAAAAAAGACTCCTAATCGGACGTAGTTAAGGTCTGTTGCACACCTTGAGCCCTTAGGGAAGAATACACAGTTCAATGTATTTTATCAGACACTTCACTATTTAGTGATTTGATATAATAATAAACAAATGCCAAATACGTAAATAACACTACATTTCAAAAGAATAATAAGATCTACAAAAAAGTCAGTTGAAGGTGTCAGCAATTTAAAATTGATTAATCACAAAGTGTAATTCCATACAGTACTGAAAGCAATTTTATGAGAAAATTAAAAATAAGATGAGCTTGAAAAAAATGCATTTTTCAGAAATTATACTGTTGATACATTAGAGACAGATTCATCTAAGAAACTAATCTAATTATACAAATATGTACCAAGAATAATTATTCTGTTTATGTAATTTTTAATATTTAGATTATCAATATAAAGGGATCTTTGAAAGTTTTGATGTACACAAATATACATTATTAGAAAGAATTTTATTTTTGAAAATGGTTTTTTAATAGAATTATAGGTCCACCAATATAATAAAAACAATTTTATTAATCAATAAAATAATTGTTTTTAATTACATGGCTTTAGGACTCCCATTTCACTCTCTTAACTTCTTGGCTTGGCCAATAAAGTACATATTCGCCTTATGTCTACTCAGTGTCTGTTTCCTAATCTTAAAATGAGGGCGTTTAAACTAGATGCCTTCTCAGCTTCCTTCCAAGTCTAATGTTTTATTGATGCTAATCCAATCTCTTCATTTGACAGCTGAGGGAACAGAGCCCCAGACAAGGAAAAGATTTTTCTAAACCCAAATTACGCAAAGGAGGAACTATAGCCCAAGTGTCTCTACTCGCAGATTCCAAAACTCTCCCCTGTGCAAATTGTACATTGTTGTTTTGGCAACCCTGAAGGCACAATGGTTAAGAGGTCAGGCTGCTAACCAAAAGGTCAGCAGTTTGAATCCACAAGCTGCTCCTTGGAAACCCTAATGGAGCAGTTCTACTCTGTTCTATAGGGTTGCTATGAGTTGGAATTGACTCAAAAGCAACAGGTCTGGCTTTTTGTTTGATTGTTGTCGTTAGGGGTGGTGTAGTCGGCTCCTGCTCATGGTAACCTTACACACCTCAGAACTAAATGTTACCAGGTCCTGCGCCACCCTCACAATCATTGCTATGTTTGAGCCCATTGTCGCAGCCACTGTGTTAACCCATCTCCTTGAGGGTCTCCCTCTTTTCCACTAACCCTCTGCTTGACCAAGAATGATGTCCTTCTCCATGGATTGTCTCTCCTGATGACATATCCAAAGTAAGCAATACAAAATATCTCCATCCTTGTTTCTAAGGAGCATTCTGGCTGTACTTCCTCCAAGACAGATTTGCTCGTTCTTCTGGCAGTCAATAGTGTATAATACCTTTAAAGATCTCGCCATTGAAGCCCATCTATAATTATAATAATCAAATCAAACTTGACTTCAGAATAATTTTATGAAAATTTCTATCTGATTATGTCTCATAATTGTCATAGGAAGTCATTTTTCATGTTTCAGCTGTTCTATTTTAAAAATTTAAAAGAATAAATAAAGAAACTTTGTTTATTTCCCCCAAGCCTCTAATCTTATCATGCATTACTTCTTCACTTGGGCACTCCATATATTAAAAGAAATGTTTGAATAATGTACACAGTTAAATGGTCTGATCAGAGCTCAATATATTCTGCCTGTGAATATAAACACATAATTAGAAATACATCTATCTCAACAAGTCCAGCCTTAGTGGATCCTACAGAAAACTAATTTAAATCGTTTTTAACACGAGAAGTCATTATCATGTTTATGTCTTCTTTCTGCTCAGTCTAACCTTGCATTTTAAGAAAGGAACACTGAGTGAGTTTAATCAAGGAACGTTTATTAAACTCCAAGTTGAAGCCTTTTCTCTGAAAATATTTGAATAGACACACTCACTATGTTATTCTGGAAGAATTATTTTAAATCTGTCACCCTCATATAATAAAATTTAGTCCAGCTGAGTAAAGTTGAATTAAAAAAAAAAAGAAAGGAATTCACAAGTGGATAGTTAAGGAAAGGGAAAAAATACAATGAAATCTAATCTTATCTATTTTGTACCTTTATTCACTTTAGCTGCTCTGTGTTCAAGAGCAAGTTTCAGAATCTCTTCTAACATGCATTTTGGTCTCTTCTTTCCTGTGTTTTTAATGACCTTCTGTTTTCTTCATGTATGATGTCCTTGATATCTTCCCACAACTCACTTAGCCTTCAGTCATTAGTATTCAATGCATCAAATCTATTCTTGAGATGGTCTCTAAATGCAGGTGGGATAAACTCCAGGTTGTACTGTGGCTCTTGCGGACTTGCTTTAATTTTCTTCAGCTTCAACTTGAACTTGCATATAAGCAATTCATGTTCTGTTCCACAGTCAGCCCCTGGCCTTGTTCTGACAGATGATGTTGAGTTTCTCCATCGTCTCTTTCCACAGATGTAGTGGATTTGATTCCTGTGTATTCCATCTGGCGAGCTCCGCATGTATAGTCAACCACTGATGCTGTTGAAAAAAAGGTATTTGCAGTGAATAAATCATTGCTCTTGCAAAATTCTATCATGTGATCTCTGGCAGCATTTCTATCACGGAGGCCGTATTTTCCAACTACTGATTCTTCTTGGTTTCCAACTTTCTCATTCCAATCATCAGTAATTATCAACATATCTTGATTGCATATTTGATCAATTTCAGACTTCAGAAGTTGGTAAAAATCTTCAATTTCTTTATCTTCAGTATTAGTGTTTGCCACATAAATTTGAATAATAGCTGTATTAACTGGTCTTCCTTGTAGGCATATGTATATTGTCCTATCACTGACAGCATTGTACTTCATAATAGACCTTGAAGACTTTTTCTTTGAGCTGATCAGAATATTTCAAAGGGAAGCTTGAGAAGATAAAGTATTGTAATGAAATGTACAAAGACATGGAGTTAGAAAACCAAAAGGGAAGAACATGCTTAACATTTCTCAAGCTGAAAGAACAGAAGAAAAAATTCAAGCCCCAAGTTGCAATACTGAAGAATTCTATGGGCAAAATATTGAATAATGCATGAAGCAGTCAAAAGAAGATGGAAGGAATACACAGAGTCACTACACCAAAATGAATTGGTTGACATTCAGCCATTTCAGGAGATAGCATATGATCAAGAACTGATGATGTTGAAGGAAGAAGTCCAAGCTGCGCTGAAGGGAATAGTGCAAAAGAAGCCCCCAGGAATTGATACGGTATCAACTAAGATGTTTCAACAAAGGGATGTAGTGCTGGAAGTGCTCACTGGTCTATGCCAAGAAATTCAGAAGATTTACCTGGCCACCCAACTTGAAGAGATTCATATTTGTGCCCATTCTAAAAAAAGATGATCCAACAGAATGCAAACATTATGGAACAATAGCATTAAAATCACACACAAGTAAAATTTTGCTGAAAATAATTCAAAAGTACATCCACAGGGAACTGCCAGAAATTCAAGCCAGATTCAGAAGAGGACGTGGAACCAGAAATATCATGGCTGATGTCAGATGGATCTTGGCTGAAAGTAGAGAGTACCAGAAAGATGTTTACCCTTATTTTATTGACTGTGCAAAGGCATTTGGCTGTGTGGATCATAACAAATTACATATAACATTGCGAAGAATGAAAATTCCAGAACACTTAATTGTGCACATGCAGAACCTGTACATAGACTAGCAGTCAGCTTTTCAAACAGAGCAAGGGGATACTGTGTGGTTTAAAATCAGGAAAGGTATGTGTCAGGGTAGATCTTTTCATTATACTTACACACTCTGTATGATAAGCAAATAATCTGAGAAACTGGAATATATGAAGAAGAACATGGCATCAGGATTGGGGGAAGACTCATTAACAACCTGTGATATGCAGATGAGAAAACCTTCCTTGCTGAAAGTGAGGAGAACTTGAAGCACTTACTGATGAAGACCAAAGAATATAGCTTTCAGTATGAATTACACCTCAACATAAAGAAAACCAAAATCCTGACACTGGACCAATAAGCAACATCATGATAAAAGGAGAAAATATTGAAGTTGTTAAGGAATTCTTTTTACTTGGATCCACAGTCAGCATCCATGCAAGCAGCAATCAAGAAATCAAATGATGTACAGAACTGGGCAAATATGCCACAAAAGACCTCTTTAAAGTGTTAAAAACTAAAGATGTCATTTTGAGGAGTAAGGTTCATCTGACCTAAGCCATGGCATTTTCATTCACTTCATATGTGCAAGCTGGACAATTAATAAGGAAGACCAAAGAAGATAGATGCCTTTGAATTATGGCTCTGTCAAAGAATACTGAATATACCATGGACTTCCAGAAGAATGAAAAAACCTATCTTGGAAAAAGTACAGTTAGAATGCTCCTTGGAAGCAAGGATGGGAAGACTTCGTCTCACATACATCAGACATGTTATCAGGAGGGACCAGTCCTTGGAGAAGATCAGCGAAAGAGAGGAGGACTCTTAATGAGATGGATTGACACAGTGGCTGCAACAATGGGTTCAAGCATAGCAACGATTGTGATGATGGCACAGGACCGAGCAATGTTTCAGTCTATTGTACATAGAGTAGCGGTGAATCAGAGCCAACTCAACAGCACCTATAATGATGGATCTTTATTTAGTATATCTTTACTTAGAAGCTACTTTATTTTTTTTGTACTTACTATTTATTACATGTATAGTTTCGTTGAAAACCCTGGTGGCTTAGTGGTTAAGTTCTACAGCTGCTAACCAAAAGGTCAGCAGTTCAAATCCACCAGGCACTCCTTGGAAACTCTGTAGGGCAGTTCTACTCTGTCCTACAGGGTTGCTATGAGTCAGAATCGACTCGATGGCAACAGGTTTCTGTTATAGTCTTGTTATCTTTTGTCATGAACAAATTATTTCAAAGCTTTGTGGCTTAAAACAACAGCCTTTTATTCATATCTCATGATTTTGTCAGTCAAGAATTCAAGCAGATCTCAGGTCAGCAATAATCCGCTCCACATGGAACTGACAGAGGTCACTTGGTAGTATTCAGCTGAGTGATGGGTTCATCAGGAGGTTCTAAGCTGGCCTTACTCATATGTCTGGCAACTTGACACAGATGGTTGTAAGACTGGCTCAGTTAAGACGACCTAAGAGCTTTCACATTCTGGCTCAGCGCTCCCAGAGAAAGTACTCAAGACACCCAGGGAAAACTAGTAATTTCTTATGACCTAGCCTCAGAAGTCTCAGTCCATCACTTCTGCTGCATTCTGGTTAAGCAAGTCACTAAGGCCAGCCCAGCTTCAAGGGGACAGGAATTAGACTCTTAGAGTAGTAGCAAAGAATTTTCTGCTGCATTAGTGTACAGCACCCACCTTGTTGCCCGAGGTAGCTTACCTTAATTAAATATTTACAAGCTATTTAATTAAAATATTTACAAGGTGTTTATACAAATCAGGGATTTAGAAAATGTGTTCTGGCCTACATTTTTTACTTTTCTTTATTTATGTTAATAGACCTCTTCTTTGGGTTTACTACAATGATGAATAAAAGTTATATCAAACATCCTGGTTTCATTCTTGATTTCAGAGAGTGTTCAACATCTTATTTCTAAGTACATGTTTCCTATAGGATTTATGTACAACTCTTTATCACTAGTATTCCTGTTTTGCTAAACTTTTCACTAGGAATGGATATTGTAAGTGTAACACATGCTATCTGTACATCTATGGAGATAATGATTTTTCTCATTTTTTCTTTGAACTTGACATATTCCACTCATCCTGTTACTAATATCAAGCCAACATTGGATTCCTGAAATAAATGCAATTTGGTCATGATATATTTATAGATCTTATTAAAATATCATTTAGTTTTGAGTTCTAACATTTTATTTAGAATTTTTGCATCTGTGCTCATAAGGGATTGGCCTGTAGATTTCCTGTTTTCTAATATCGTTGTCAGATTTTGCTAGGAGCTTATTCAGGGCTCAAAAATAAGAGTTGGGTTTTTCTCTTCTTTTATTCTTTCCTTGCTTTTCCTTCCCTTCCCGTTCTGAACAATTTAGTGCTGAAGCCCTTAGGTGCAGCTGGCAAGGAAAGAGTCCATAGTAGCTCAAAGCAGGATGTAGAGTCCAAATAGGATGAGGAAGGCACCCACATAGCAGAGATGTCCAGCACAGGTGTCAGAGCTTGAGCAAGGTGAGGAGGGCATCTTCATAGGAGGGTCACTCAGCACCAGTGTCAAAGCACAAGGAGGTTAATGTGAAGGTTCCTGCAGTGAGGCACCCCTGTGTGAAAACCCAGTCAGGCTGAGAAGAACATCCATGCAGTGCAAGGGAAGAGGGAGAGGAGTAGGGACAGCCTGGCATAGAAATTCAAAGCCCATTTGGGTTATGGAGGGGGTCCATGAATGGGGTGGACCAGCACAGGGTGTGAGAGGCCAAATAGGGTGAAGAGCGTGGATGTCCCAGTGCAAGGAGTCAGAGACTGAGCAGAGTGTGGAGGGCATCCACCTAAAGATGTGGCCTGGTGTGGGGTTCTGAGCTCAAGCAGCTTGAGCAGACATCTATTCAGAGGGTGCCTGACATGGGGAGTAGGAGCTCAAGTGGGATGCAGAGGGTAAATGCCTGTGGGGGCAGACCAGTGCAGGGTGCTGAAGTCCAAATGCCTTGAGGAAGACATCCAAGCGTGGGACGGGATGGTAGCAGAGATGGGAGGTTGGTTACATACAGGAGCTTGATCAAATAAAAAATATATTAAGGGTAATACTAGGCAGATTTTTCACTCACTGAGAAGGAAGTTATAAACATGGAAAGTGAAAACTAGAATGAACCAACGGAGTTGCACTGGAATTAGATATACACATATCACTGTGAAAACATGATTTTTAATATATAGAGATGGGGAAATACAGATGTGTATACACACACAAAAAAAAACCAAACCCATGCACATATAGATATACATACATGTATTTCCTAGCTCTGTTCACTGAGACAATCTGGAAGCAGAAAAACACCCAATATCAATGAGCACAGTAATTGCCTAGATGTTAACTTCTGAATTCTTTTTTCTCCTAAAAGAAACCAGGGGTCTTTGACAAGTCATTGATTTCAGAACTGGGACAAGAAAAGTACAAGATAAGCCTAGAACATCTTCTTGCCCCAGAACCCAAAAACCCAGTGCCGTCGAGTTGATTCCGACTCATAGCAACCCTATAGGACAGAGTAGAACTGCCCCAAAGAGTTTCTGAGGAAACTCTACACCCCAGAAAGCAAGAAAATGTTAGAAGAATTGAGTGGACTTGCTAAAAGGTCACCAAAGCTAGCTTGCAAGGTCTGAACTAGGGTAAGGTAAGAGAAGTGCCCTGGGAACAAGATTTAAGGAGGCACTCATTCTCATTGTCATGCAAGTGCTGTTCCTGTACTTGTGTGACCCTGAGAGTCTCCTTAAAATTTGTGCCCTAGACACCACTCGGGTTTTCCCTAGCCCCAGCACAGCTGCCTTATCTACTAGCCAAATCAAGGACAATTTTAATGTGAAAATTCTGGTAGTAATATCAATAATACATTGAGTAAAGTAGGAGACTATAAAAAAAAAAAAAAGTCCATACTAATTTGAATAAATATATAAATAAATCGAAAGTTGAAGAATGGAACATTTACATAATTTCCTAGTTCCTCCCCCTAAACATGTATTAATTTCAAAAGAGAAGAGTATCTTAACAGTGGAGAAGACTGGCCTGTGTAACAAACAACTAAATGATCAGCTTAGTTATGGACCTAATCAAAATCGTGCATATCCTAAAAGGATGCAATGAAGACACCATCCCTTGAGGAATGTTGTAGGTCTAGTTCTCCTTGCTCTGAGTGTACAGACCTTTGAGTCCCAACCCAAAGCCTAAGGTGTTTACCCAGGCTTCTTGTCTTTCCTAGGCCCTAAACTCCAACTTTTGTCTATTTTGTCTGAATTTTCAAATTTGGGGCATGAAATTGTCCAAAATATTTTGTTTTTTTTAAAAAAAAAAATTTTTTTTTTTACCACATCTGTTTAATGTCCTTTTTTCTTTTCTAACAGAATTTCCCATGCTTTTTCTTTTTCTCTTTGATCAATTTTGCCTGAGGGTTCTCATTTATTATCAATGTGTTTAAAGAAAAAACTTTTGCTTTGTTGATCCTCTCCCTTTTTTCTTTTCTATCTATATTTCCTGCTTTCCTATTATATCCTTTTTGCTACTTTTCTTGAGTTTATAATATTGTTCTTCTTAAACTTCCTGCTAGAAGCTTAGTTTATTAAATTTTGGCTTTTCTGTTTTTTATTACGCAAGCACCAAACCAAAAAATAAAAACCAAACCCGTTGCCGTCGAGTCAATTCCGACTCATAGCAACCCTATGGGACAGAGTAGAACTGCCCATAGGGTTTCCAAGGAGTGCCTGGTAGACTTGAACTGCTGACCTTTTGGCTAACAGCTGTAGCTCTTAACCACTATGCCACCAGGGTTTATATATATATATATGACTTTTACATATATATGTGACTTTTATATATGTGTATATCTTTTATATAGGCAGTCCCTGAATTGCCAGTGTCTGACTTATGTACAATCCATATTTAGGAACCAACCTTCCTAAAGCCTATTATATTAAAAATTTGAGGTACGTACGATAGTTCATAATAACAAACAGGCACTACTTTGTGATGTGCATCAAAACATTATTATATTATTACTGTATTATTATGTTAAAGATGTTTTACTGTCTCTGGAAGTTTATTTAATGTTTTTTTGTGCATAGAAATATACGAAAAACTACCAAACCCATTGCCATCAAGTCAGACTCAGCAATCCCAAAGGGTTTCCAAGGCTGTAAATCTCTATGGAAGCAGGCTGTCACATCTTTCTCCCATGGAGTGGGTTCAAACCACCAACCTTTTGGTTAGCAGCCAAGCGCTTTAACTACCGCACCACAGAAAGCTACACTATATACTATATACTAAGACAAACATTTGGCTAGCTGACATTAGATACGAACCATACTTAAGTGTTCCGATTTACATACAATTTTGACTTAAAGACAAATTTGGGAATGGAACCTGTTGGTAATCCGGGGACTGCCTGTATAGTATTTTCATTCTTTACTATTCAGTTCTGTGTATATTCTGTTTCCATTATGATTTCTTCTTTAACTCATAAATTATTTAAAACTGTGATTTTTTTTAACTTCCAAATATGTGGGAACATGAATGAGTTATGACATAAGCTAAACTACTAAATCAGAGACACAAAAATAAGGTGTCTAAAAAAGAAAGCAGTTTGTTCCTCTCTCAGAGGTTGGTGAGCAGGCCAGATTGGGTGGACTTCTGGGTTCCATAAACGTGTCCATCTTGCTGCTCTCCCAATACCTAGGGTGTTGCTCTCATTCACAACACAAAAGCTGCCTCGCCAACACTCCATCTGCATCCCAGCCAGTTGGCAGGGGCAAAGAGACAAAATGAATAAAAAACATTTCCTTTTTTAAAGCATGTGGCTGGGGAGTTACCCCAAGCACTTCTAATCCAAAACTTAACCTCCAGACCTAGTTGCAAAAGAGGCAGAACAACCATGTTCCCAGCTAATTCTAAAAGTAAGAAGGAGAACGGATACATTTGCTATCTGTTTAGGTAATTAGCATTCTCCGCCAGGGGAGTTTTCAGTTATCTTTATGTTGGCCGTTTTAACATCATTACATTGTGGTAAGAGAGTGTGATCTGGATGATCTCAATTGTTCAAAATATATTGATGGCAAATGGTCAATTGATGTAAATGTTTCCTGTTTGCTTGAGAAGAACAGGTATTTTATGCAGTGTTTTATATACGTCTACTAGATCAATACTGCTAATTGTGTTGTTCAAATCTCTTAGATCCTGATACATTGTCTACTTGATTTAACAATTACAGAGACTATTGTATTAATTAGAGTCTCCATTATGACCACGAAAATGTCATTGTGTGTGTGTGTGTGTGATTCTGTCAATTTCTGCTTTACATATTTTGAAGCCATTATTAGGTGCATATAAGTTCAGAGTTATCTTTTCCAAGGGATTTCAACACTTGTTTGTTTTTTTTGTTTTTAATGGGTTTGTTTGTTTTAAAGGCTATATTCTGTGATATTTGAGTAACTACACCAGCTTTCTTTCCGTTAATATATCTTTGTCCATACCTTTAATTCAAACCAACCTAATATTTTAATTGTGCCTTTATAAATAGAAGAGCTATATTTTGGATTAGTGTTTTAACCTAGTCTGATAATTTTTGTCTTTTAAGTGGGGAGTTATTTGTATGTATATTTATAGTTATTACTAATATTCTGAGTCACTTCTATCATTTTACATTGCACTATTTATTCTGCTTCTTCTATGTTTTTATTTCTCGTTATCTTTTGGGTTGAGTTCTAGCCTTCATTTTTCATTAGTTCTTTTATTTCTATTTTTTCAAAGTTGTTCTAAAATAATTCAATGGGCAAACACATAACTTTTAAAAAATTAGATTTAATCAATATTTTTACTCCTTCTACATAGTGTAACCCTTGAAATGCTTTCTCTGTGGTTTACGTCTTTCCCAACATGCTATTTTTGTCCATATTTTATTTAAAACCTACGAATTATACATTATTTCTATTTTACGTAGTCAGGGTTTGCTTACATTTACTGTTTACAGATTTCTTTCCTAACCATTCCTTTTTTGCATTTACAGTGCTTGCTTCTGAAGTAGTTATATTTCTTCCTGAAGTACATGTCATAGATGTGCTAAAAAATGGCATAAACTTTCCATTATATTTGTATGAAAAATATATTCTTCCTTTGCTCTCGAAAAGTAGTATTATTGGGCATGTAATTCTCCATTTTTCTTTTCTCTCAGCCCTTTGAAGGTATTTTTATTCTGTGCCCTGATTTGTATGGCTGTTGAAAAGTCTACAGTCAGTCTGACATCTCTTATTTCTTCCCTTTGGATAATGCACAGTTTTTCTATATAATGCCTGGGCTTATATGTCTACTTATTTATGCTTAGGATATAGTGGATTTTCTGAATCTAGGGAATGATCCAAAAGGAATGATGGCTTTTAATAATTCTGGAAAATTCTTAACCATTAGCTTTTCTAATATTTCATGTCTTCTATTTTCTTCATTTTCTCCTTCTGGAATTGTGTGTGTGTGTGTGTGTGTATGAAAATTTTTCTTAACCCTTTTCGAAGTACATTTCCCATTAATTTTTCTCTCTGTTAAAAACAAAAATTAAGCTTTGGTTAAGTCTAAATTTCTGCTTAAACCATCAAGTAAATTTCTAATTTCAAATATTACTTTCTTATCTCTATGAAGTCTATCTGGCTATTTTACCACTTGATTTGTCAGTTTTTGAAGATCCTTTGTTTTTCGGTCATAATTTAGATATAACAGCTTTGGCTTCTTTAAACATATTAAACATGCACAGTTTATATTTTATGTATTTGAATTCTAATATCTGAAAACTTTATGATTCTCATTCATAGTTTGTTGCTTCAGCTTATTTGCTATAGTTTGTATCCTTTGCTTATGTTCTTGTTGTTAGTTGCCATCAAGTCAGCTCCAACTCACGTGTCATAACAGAATGAAGATGGTCCTGTGCCATCTTTTATAATCATGAGTATTGTTATTTTGAGTATCTTTCAACCTAAGAGGCTTATCTTCCAGCACTATATCAGCCAATGTTCTGTTGTGATCCATGAGGTTTTCATTGGCTAATTTTTGGAAGTAGATCGCCAGACCATTTTTCCTAGTCTTAGTCTGGAAGCTCCTGTCAACCACAAGTGACACTGCTGATACTTGAAATTCCGGATGGTTTGGTTTCCAGCATCACAGCAACATGTAAGCCACCACAGTATGACAAACTGACAGACAGGTGGTAGCTGTTTTATAATTGATTATAAACTCATCTCAACTGAAAAGTTATCAGCAAATATTTTTGCAGTCTAGGTTTAAAATACATTCCTCCAAAATTGTTTTGCGGTTGCTTTCCCTAGGTATTTGGGAGCATAACCAGCATGTTGGGGGACAATACTCCATAAATATTTTCACATTTCTGCACAGTCTGGCCTTTCTGAGCAAAGAGCATTGGCAAACTTGGCTAAAGGGTGATAGATTAGCAAACATGACTTGGAAGTTAATATATTGCTCCAGAGATATTTAGACTTATTTCCCCTGGAGCAATTTGTTTCTATTCCAGAGTAAAGGTACCTCTCTCTAAAGAAAATTATGGACTACCCAATATAAGTTCCAGGTCTCATAATTTCAGGGTTCCTCCTCTGTAGTGCAACCACACATCACACACAGGGCAGTATCAGGCCACAGCACCCCATGGGAACTAGGGTTTAAGAAACCAGTGCTCAGATGTTCTTTGAGTAATAAACTGTTCTCTGATCCCTAGATCTCATGTTTTCTCTCAGAATATCCATATAGTGAAAAAAAAAAAAAAAGTGTCAGACTAACTTGTCATCTTATGAGCAGGGTAAAATCTCAGATCCTTCACAATTTTAGACTTAAAATAGCCCGGGACAACTTTAGGCTAACTTTCCAGAATCCTGTTGCTTGACCAATACAGATTGGGTAAATTTTGGCTCCATACTCCCGTGAGGGCAGGCTATGGTTAGAAACCCGCAGAAGAGTTGGTTTGTGTGTGTGTCTGTGTCTGTGTCTGTGTCTGTGTGTGTGTGTGTCTGTGTCTGTGTGTCTGTCTGTGGGGGGGGGTGTGACCCAGGGCCAAATGTATTCATTTCCTGGTTCCCTTTACAAGTCAGGTCAATGAGGATGTTTCCTTTTGTGGATTCCAGCTTTCTCACAGAACTACTGGCTTGTCTGTATGCCAGTGTTTGCCTCCTATCTCCAACATATGGCACATTAAAGTATAATTTATAAGCTATCAAGAATCAGCACATATTCTTGGAGTAACCATTATCTTTTACAATTTCCTCCATTCTCTGGTTTCTTGTTTTCCACAGTTTATGGCCTTGAAGAACTTCGCTTACTTTTCCACCAGTATTGTACACGTGTATGTGTGTATATGTATACATACAATATATATGTGTGTATATGTATACACACAATATATATAGATATATGAATATGTATACATATATATTTTTTATATATGTATTTATATACATACACCTTTGTATATTGTGCCTTTTATCACCTCGTGATGTTCTTCTTTGCTTAATGCTTTTAACTCTAAATTTCACATTTTCTACTATTTGCATTACCAGTCATAATTTATTTTGCTTTGCATTGTATAGCAATTATTTGCCTACTCTTTATTATTAAACTTTCATCATCATTTTATTTGTTTTTTTTTGTAAACAGCGTAGGTATGAGGTGTGTCTTATAACTAAAACTGAAAATCTCACACGAGGAAAATTTGATCCATCCCCATGTACTAAAACCCCATGTACTATCACGTGTGAAATACTTGATTTCATGTCTTCGATTTTCTTTTTTTTTTAAGATTAAAATTTCCTCTTTTTCCTTCTCATTTTTTTTTTTTTTTCCTTATTTGATCAAATTACTCCTCATTCTCTCTTTTCCCTTTGTTCTGGAAATTCTGAGAAAACTTCACTTTATTAGTGATTGTCTGCCTGTAATTATAATCAAATACATATAACTGTGTAATTCTTTGAAACAAGATATGAACTCTTTCCCCCACTGTGATGCAATGTATCCTACAAGATATCTATTTTCCTCTGTTTCCCTCCCCATTTCAATAAAATAAAGCATTTCTCTTCTCCATTCTTATCTTCTTTTAAGTACTTTGAAATTATTTTATTTCCTGCCCTCACTACTACACACAAGGTTTGCGGAAGTAAATTTATTAAAATTTCCCTTACAGTATCTCCCTAGTTTCAGTAGTATTACTTAACACTTCTACTTTTCCTTATCCTTTTATATTTAATTCACAAACACAGCCACACACACACACACTCACACACATACACTCATAAATTGTAAGATTCATTGCTCATTCTTTCCTTGTTTTATTTCCTCATCTTGAGGCTACATTTATTGTAAAAGTAGAGTCTTAACAATAATCTTCCTTAGACACAGTACGTGGTTGACATATTGTGGTAGTCCTTAACACTTCTCATAAATATTCAGGCTCTCCTCCTCTGAGGCACCTGGGAGGATTGTACTTCTCTGACCCATTTGAAATGATGCATGGTCATATGACTTGCTTTGGCCAATGAAATGCAAGTGGAGTTGGCAAGCTGTCTCCAGGCTCATTTTCTTCCCTCTACTACAGCATCCATGGAAGCATGTGTTAAAATAGATCTTCCATCAGCCTGAGGCCCTGAGCAGAGGTTCATGCCAACCCATGTAGAACATGGAGCATTAGTATGAAATTAAGTTTTCTTGTGCCAAGGGAGAAAGAGTTGAGGTCGTTATCACAGAATAGCCTAGTCTATCTTGACTGATACATATGCTGTCCGAAGTCTATTGTATACTCAAATATCTTTTTTGCATTACAGGTAAATAACTCCTTGGCTGAAAAAAAAAATTTTTTTTATGAGTTTATTTACACAGTTCTCTACTCCCAGGTATCTCTGTTATCCACTATCTTTTAACTTCCATTGTTGCATATGAGAAGTCTGATACCTGTCTGGTTCTTTGTAAGATTCCTATTCTCTCTGGGCTTTGTTAGATTTTCATTTCACCTCAAAGCCTGGAATTTTCCAGGGTATACCATGAATGTGTGCTTTCTTACTAATCAAATCTACTCTTTCAGTCTGCAGACTAACACCTTTTTTCATCATAGAAAATGTTTATTCTCGTATTTGTTTAGTTATTGTCTCTCCTACATCTGTTCTTATTTTTATCTTCTTCTGCAATCCTTAATACAACTTCTGTATCTATTTTCAAGGTCTTTTGTCTTTTCCCTCATGATATCCTCACTTTATATTTTTGCCCTCTGCTTTGACGTGTTCCTTGAAATTTATCTTCCAGGTCCTTAATTGAAGTCTCAACAGTAACAATCCTGCAGTAACTATGTAGATAAAAATTATAGATTTACATCCAAAATTTTTTTTTCCTTTGTGTTTGAAACTCCTTAAGTATTCTTATTATTTTTTAATTCAAGTTTTAATCATCTCTTCCAGCAACTCTGTTTCACTGGCCATGTTTTCTGATTTTTCTGCCTTACATCTATGGCTTCTGAGCCCCCTTAGAGGCATTGTTATATTTCATCAACAGCTCATTGCAAAGTTAGATCTGGTTTTCAAATATTCTAAAAACTAGGAAACATGTAAGTGGAAGAAGGTGAAAGAGACTTTACCCCCTTGAGTCTGTGGTATAGAAGCAGGGGAGCTGCTGGAGTATCTGGAAAAATTCTTCCTGCTCTCTTATTTTCTTATACTCCCAAATCTTGGAGGCAGGAAGGACTTGGCCCACCCATAATTCTTCTTGGCTTCTTAAGGGTCAGGAAAAGCTGGCACCCTTACAGGATTCCACAGAGCTCTACACATCCAGTGGCTTTAAAACTCCACTATATGGTTAGTCCACTGTGAAGATAACCCTGCATAAATAGAATCCAAGCTTTCATCTAAATGCAACTCCCTACAGGCTCAGCAGCCATCAGGCTCAGGACAAGTAGGTGGAAGGAAAGAGGATCTGAGTCAAACAGGGATCGCCCTGTTCCCGGTGTTCTCAACTTACATACTTCTCATTATTCAAGCCTCAAATCAAAAGTCACTGCCTTTGAAGAGACACTCCCTTTGGGAAACATCTAGCTCAATTGGCATAACGTAGTTTATAAAGAAAATATTCTACATTCTACTTTGGTGAGTAAAGTCTAAGGTCTTAAAAGCTTGTGAGTGGCCATCTAAGATACTCCACTGGTCTCACCCAGTCTGTAGCAAGGGAGAATGAAGAAAACCAAAGACACAAGAAAAAGATTAGTTCAAAGGACTAATGGACCGTAAGTACCACAGCCACTACCAGACGAGTCCAGTACAACTAGATGGTGCCTGGCTACCACCACCAACTGTTCTGATAGGGATCACAATAGAGGGTCCTGGACGGGGCTGGAGAAAAATGTAGAACAAAATACTCACTCACACACACACCTAAAAACCATACTTACTGGTCTGGCAGAGACTAGAGAAACCCTGAGAGTATGGCCCCCGGACACCCCTTTAGCTCAGTGATGAATAACTCTTGAGGTTCACAAATCAGTCAAAGATTAGATAGACCCATAAAACAAAACGAGATTAAAGGGGCACACCAGCCCACAGGCAAGGACTAGAAGGCAGGAGGAGACAGGAAAGGTGGTAATAGGGAACCAGAGGTCGAGAAGGGGAAAGCGTTGACATGTCATGGGGTGGGCAACCAATGTCACAAAACAATATGTGTATTAATTGTTTAATGAGAAGGTAGTTTGCTCTGTAAACCTTCATCTAAAATACAATTTTAAAAAAAAGATGTGTAAAAAGATACTCCTTGATGACCCATTTTAAAGTAGTTACCTCCACCTCTGCAAGTGCTGTAATGCAAATATCAAATTTCCTTCTTCAGAGTACTTGACACTCTTTTAAATGATTTTGTTTACCTGTGAACTTGTCTGTTTCTTACTAGACTATAAATGCAGTGCCGTAGAGTCGATTCCGACTCATAGCAACCCTATACCATATATGCCATAAAATAGTGAACTTGCCTGCCTCACTGTCTGAAACAAAATGTATAGTGTATACTTTAAAAAATAATGCATTTACTTTCTTCATGTTTCCCACCCCCACACCCCTAAAAAACCTAGATATTAGTGAATTGCCATTCACTAAAAGCTTATATCATTAAATTTTCCCTTAGAGCATAATCTCAGGTATTTCGAGAATTTTTATGTAATGCTTCTATTTCAAAAGCCCAGTATTATGGATTGAAATGTGATCGCCAAGAAGATATGTTGAAGTCCTAACCCCCATTACCTGTGAATGTGACCTTGTTTAGAATAGGGTCTTTGATGATGATATCAGTTACCATGAGGTCATACTAGAGTAGGGTGGATGTCCTAATCCAATATGAGTGGTGTTCTTATAAAAGAGAAGACAAGACACAGAGACAGACATGGAAGGAAAACAGCTATATGAAGACAGAAACAGAGACTGGAATCGTCTACAAGGATGGGGAGAGGCATGGAACAGATTAAACCTCAGAGCCCACAGAAGGAATCAACACAGCTGATACCCTGATTTCAGACTCCTAGCTTTCACAATTGTGAGACAATAAATTTCTGTTCTTATACGCCACCTGCTTTACGGCAATTTGTTACAGCAGGCCTAGGAAACCAACGGACACAGTTTAGATTTGACCACATGTACTACTTAACAAGAGTCATTGCTTTCCTTTCCTCCTTACTTCCCCTACCTTGAAATCTCTGTTCTAAATTAATTGTCTTTTGATTTATTTACATCCCCAAGTATTTTCCTCAGAGAGGATTCACGGTATACTCTAAATCCTTGCATATCCAAAAATGTCACCCTTTCACACTCAAGGATAGGTTAGCTGCATATAAAATTCTGGGATTACAGCCCTCTCTTTTCAACAGTCTGTAGTTGTTTTATTCCCTGTCTTCTAACTTCCCATGTTGTAGATGAGAAAGTAAAGCCCAGTGCTAGAATAATTATATTTCTTTTACTAGTTGTCTGTTTGGCTTTTTAAAAGATTGGAATTTAGCCTTGGAATTTGGGAATTTAGAACAGTCAAACTGATTCTTGGTAAGTACAAAACAACTGTTGACAGTAAAAGTGGATATATATGTGTGCAGTGCACTAGACATGGGAGTTTAGCATCTGTGTGCATCAAACTATATTTTACTGAATGATGGTGAGCCTGGTTAAGCCAGTGGAATGGGTAAGCTGGGTTTGCATAAGGTGCTCCCATTGTAACACAATTATTCAGAGTCATTGATATGATGAGAATGGGAATTCATAATATCTTCAAAAAGTCCTTATCATCACCACAAATTCACCAAATAGAAGCACATAATAATATACATTGGAAGGAACGATTTAACTATAATTCAAGAGGTGGTTCTGAATTAGCTGCACCAGCTTCAGGCAAAGACATTTGTTCAGTGTGCAAAAGCAATTCAAGGATAGACAAATAAAATTTAAACTGTACTGAGGATGGAATATAAAAAGCACTGAAAACATTATACTGAAATTATCTAAAGCCTTTTCCTGAATACTGCCTTCAGTTTTGATTACCTCAAATCATAAAGGACACAACAAATAAGACATTTTCTTAAACAGGCCATGAAATCTATTTGAATTTTGTGCTGTTCAGCATTACAAAATATTAGACATAGTACAGCCACATAGTTGAGAAAATAAATCTAAAAATACGAGATAGATTCATGGAAAATGATGAGTAGCATAAGAAAAAATGCAGGAAACTAATTTCTTGCAGTTAAAAAAGGGTTCTCAGTGAACTTAAATAGCAAGATAATGCCTTGAAAACCCTCAAATTTTACGTAAATAATCTTTTATTATTACTGCAGAAAAGATTAAAAGTCAATAATTATACCACATGGTGTTTTTTCAAGAGCTATACATAATTGCAGAACCGTGGTGGCACAATGGTTAAGAGCTCAGCTGTTAACCAAAAGGCCAGCAGTTCGAATCTACCAGCCACTCCTTGGAAATTCCATGGGGCAGTTCTACTCTGTTCTATAGAGTTGCTATGAGTTGTAATCAACTGAATGGTGGCATCAGGTTTGGTTTGGTTTTATATATAATCACTACAGTAACAATTATTTTTCAAATTTCTTCATTTGTTTTTGTCGTTAGATGCCATGGAGTACGTTCTGACTCATAGTGAGGAGAATTTTTTCGTATATCTGGAGAATTGTACCATAGGGTTTACTTGGCTGTAATCTTTATTGAAGCAGATCGCCGGGGAGCGGATTACCAATCAGGCCTTTCTCCTGTGGAATCACTGGGTGGGTTTGAACAGCCAACTTTTCAGTTAGCAGCAAACAGCACAATAATTTGTGCCACCAGAGCTCCTTAATTACTTCATTAATATATAACAATTAAGAGTATATTCACTTTTCATATAGTCATGATGAAGCATAAACTGTAACCTCAAATTTTGGTTTCCCTCAAATTTTATGACGTATACACATTTTAGGAGCCCTGGTGGCATAGTGGTTAAGTGCTATGGCTGTTAACCAAAAGGTCAGCAGTTCGAATCTACCAGCCACCCCTTGGAAACCCTATGGGGCAACTGTACTCTGTCCTATAGGGTCACCATGAGTCAGAACTGACTCTACGGCGACGAGTTTGGTTTGTTTGGTTTTTTTACACACAAATTTTATTGCAATATCTCTTCTAATTCTAATTACAGTCATGTGCCCCAAAACATCTGTTCAGGCAACATCTGACCACATGTACTTCCATGGCCCCATAAGGTTTTAATGAAAACCCAAAAACCCAGTGCCATCGAGTTGATTCTGGCTCATAGCGACCCTATAGGACAGAGTAGAACTGCCCCATAGAGTTTCCAAGGAGTGTCCGGCGGATTTGAACTGCCAACTCTTTGGTTAGCAACCGTAGCACTTAACCACTATACCACCAGGGTTTCCAAGGTTTTAATAGGATTCAGAAATCCCGATCAGAGGACGAGGATAGTGGACATAGCCATATGTAGCAAACACAACAGCTTCCCACATGCAACACATTAGAGAAACACTTCCAGATATACTAAAACGTCTTTGAGGTAATAAACGGAAAACCAAACCCATTGCCATTGAGTCAATTCCGACTCAGTGACACTACGGAAGTAGACTGCCATATCTTTCCCCCACAGAGTGGCTGGTGGGTTCAAACCACCAACCTTTTGGTTAGCAGCCAAGTGCTTAACCACGGTGCCACCAGGGCTCCTTTAACATAATTAGACAGTAATAATAATAATATATTTGTGAGCATGGTGAAGTAGCACCCATTTGTTAATACGAGAGAACTGTTGTATGTACCTCGAATTTTTAATATAATAGGCTTTAGGGGGATTGGTTTGTAAATACAGGTTGTACCTAAGTCAGAAATTCATAACCTAGGCACTGCCTGTATGTAATGGGATATTCGTACAATGTCCAAATCACATAACTTCCTATTTAAGAGAACATACTGTGAACGTTAAGTGACTCATGACTATACTTTTGCTCCTCACAGGAAATCTTGAGTTCACAAAAAATATATAAGTATATTTATTTACATTTTCTCTATGATCCCAGTTTATGTCACTAAACTTTTTTTGCAATCTAAATAATAGAAAAAAAATTTTTTTAATAAAAATAATAATACATATTTATTTGGCTTTTGACACTTATATTAGAAGTGACAACACTGCGACTCCATTCAAGCATTCACTGGTTTTATCCTCTTTCTGTTTCTCAAGCATTTCAGTAACTAGTCATGACATTCTTAAAAAAAAAAATACACTTAAAAAATATATTATCTGTAACTCAACCATAATGACTTCTTTATTAAACCCATTATAAACCAATACTGTTATGGGAAAAAAGAAAAAAAATGTTTAAAATACATCTCTTGGTAATGGTGTGCCAACATTGCTTGGCTTTAAGGTATTGCTAAATATGAAAAGGGACCAAGTTCTCCTTCCTAATGGAGATGATTCAACGTTGGATAAGAAAAACAATCACGCAGCTGATTTGTTTGCTGTTTCCCTCCTCCCCATCCCTGCCTTATCATTTCCTTCTGATTTCTTTCTAGTTTTTTCCTGATAGATTCAGACAAAGAGAAGCCCTGAGTAAATTAACTAAGAATCTACACACCCAAAAAGAGAGAAAAGAAAAAGCTTCTGGGAGAGGTATGGTAACAGCAGCCGTAACTTATGTTCCTACTCCAGACTTCTTTGCATTTAGAAGATAAAACGAAGAAAACTACTAAAAGCTTTAAGAATTATTCACCAATTATGACACAAGTGTATAAATAGGGTCAGTTTCAATAGCCATTCACTCAAGTGCAACTTGGCTGCCAAATTCTTCCCTCCCAGGGAACACTCTATGAATAGCAGATAATGAATTGTTTAGAAAAATAGTCTCTAATGAACCCATGAAAAAAAGTCATTAGTATTTAAGTTCTCTTTTCCTAGATAAGAGGCTAACTGAGAAATTCTGACCTTAGAAATTCCCGGCTCCAGAGGGCCAGTGAGGAAGACCTAAAGTGCTGAAGCCTGTGTACCCTGTCTCCGAGGCAGGAGGAATAATAATTTTAAAATTAATTGTGAAACACTCCCTAGACTTTCATTTCCAGTGTTATGATAAACTACATACCCTGAAAAACCCGCCTGATTGAAGCACCTCAAATGCTGGATGAAATATTTAAAATATGCTTTTTCAAAAGCATTGCTTAGCTGGCAGAAAGAGAGAAAATCTGCAGGTGCCAAAATTAAAGTGTAACTGGGAGATGAGTGAGTGCCAAAGTGACTTTCCACCCTGAATGGTTCTGCCAGGCTCTGGAGTTTCCCCCTGATGGTTTCATGGGGCACCAGAGAGGAGATTCTAGTCTGGGGCTTAGCCAGAATTGGTAATTTCATAGAAGACTATTCAGTTTTCTAAGAAAAGCTGGAATCCCAAAGGTCTCCACACTCATCCATCATTGTAATATCACACCCACACAAAATATATATATAAATAAATAACATATATGTATATCTATCTCTGTATAAATATCTACATAGATATCTATATAGATACACACACACGCAGTGTATATAACTTGTACTTGCCCTTTAATATTATGAAAATTTGCGCTCACTTTGAAATGATTGAACTAACCTCTATTCATATGCAACAAATTCTTCATCACAATCACCTCAACTTTCTGAACATGCACCTTTTAAATCATCAAAAAGGCTTCAAGACTTTTCTTGCACTAAAGTATGGCTTAATAAGAACCATAGGCATCTGTTCCAATTTACCTACAAATTCTTCAAGACACATTCAGGAATGTATATACATTTATAGAGAGAGAGAGAGTCCCACGTGTCTGTCAATTTGTTGAACTGTGGGGGCTTGCATGTTGCTGTGATGCTGGAAGCTATGCCACTGGTATTCAAATACCACCCAGGTCACCCATGGTGGACAGATTTCAGCTAAGCTTCCAGAATAAGACAGACTAGAAAGAAGGACCTGGCGCTCTACATCTGAAAAAACCTAGCCAGTGAAAATCTTATGAATAGCAGCGGAACAAAGTCTGATATAGTGCCAGAAGATGAGCCCCTGAGTTTGGAAGGCACTCGAACAACGCCTGCCTCCTCAAAGTAGAGTTGACCTTAGTGACGTGGATGGAGTTCAGCTTTCAGGACCTTCATTTGCTGATGTGGCACAACTCAAAATGAGAAGACACAGCTGCAAACATCCATTAATAATCAGAACATGGAATGTACAATGTATGAATCTAGGAAAACTGGAAGACGTCAAAAATGAAATGGAACACATAAACATCAATATCCTAGGTATTAGTGAGCTGAAATGGACTGGTATTGGCCATTTGGAATCAGACAATCACATGGTCTACTATGTCAGGAATGACAAATTGAAGAGAAATGGTGTCATGTTCATTGTCAAAAAGAACATTTCAAGATCTATCCTGAAGTACAACACTGCCAGTGAGAGGATAATATCCATACACCTACAAGGAAGATCAATTAATACAACTACTATTCAAATTTATGCACCAACAACTAATGCCAAAGATGAAGAAATTGAAGATTTTTACCAACTTCTGCAGCTTGAAATTGATCAAACATGTAATCAGGATGCATTAATAATTACTGGTGATTGGAATGAGGAAGTTGGAAATAAAGAAGCAGGATCAGTAGTTGGAAAACATGAAGTTGTTTGATGAAGGAAATGATGCTGGAGATCGCATGATAGAATTTAGCAAAACCAAGGACTTCTTCATTGCAAATACTTTTTTCAACAACATAAACAGCAAATATACACATGGACCACACCAGAAAGAATACACAGGAACCAAATCAACTACTTCTGTGATGTACACATGGACCACGCCAGAAGGAATACACAGGAACCAAATCGACTACTTCCATGGAAAGAGATGATGAAAATGATCAATATCATCGGTCAGAACAAGGCCAGGGGCTGACTGTGGAACAGACCATCATTTGCTCACATCCAACTTCAACTTCAAGTTGAAGACAATTAGAACAAGTCCATGAGAGCCAAAGCATGAACTTAAGTATATTCACCTGAGTTTAGAGACCATCTCAACAATAGATTTGCCACATTAAACACAAATGACTGAAGACCAGGTAAGTTGTGCAAGGACATCATACATGAAGAAAGCAAAAGGTCATTAAAAAGGCAGGAAAGAAAGAAAAGGCCAAAATGGATGTCAGTAGAGACTTTGAAAGTTGCTCTTGAACTTAAAGTACCTAAAATGAAAAGAAGAAATGATGAACTCAAATAGCTGAACAGAGATTTCAAAGGGCAGCTTGAGAAGGCAAAGTAATTTTTAATAATGAGCTGTGCAAAGACCTAAAGATAGAAAACCAAAAGAGAAGAACATACTCAGCATTTCTCAAGTTGAAAGAACTAGAGAAAAAGTTCAAATCTTGAATTGCAATATTGAAAGATTCTATGGGGAAAATACTAAACAATGCAGAAAGCACCAAATGAAGATGGGAGGAACATACAGAGTCACTGTACCAAAACGAATTGGTCGACATTCAACCATTTCAGAAGGAAGCATCAAGAACCGATGGTACTGAAGGAAGCGGTCCGAGCTGTGCTGAAAGCATTGGGGAAAAACAAGGCTCCAGGAACTGAGAGCATACCAACTGAGATGTTTCAACAAATAGATGCAGTGCTGGAAGTGCTCACTCGTCTATGCCAAGAAATTTGGAAGACAGCTACCTGGCCAACCAACTGGAGGAGATCCCTTGTACCCATTCCAAAGAAACGTGATCCAACAGAGTGTGGAAAGTATCAAGCAATATTGTTAATATCACACACTAGAAATATTTTGCTGAAGATCATTCAAAAGTGGTTACAGCAGTACGTTGACAGGGAACTGTCAAAATTCAAGCCAGAATGAGGAAAAGACATGGAATAAAAGTTATCATTGTTGATGTCAAACGAATCATGGCTGAAAGCAGATAATAGTAGAAAGATGTTTACCTGTGTTTCATTGACTATGCAAAGACATCTGACTGTATGGATCATAACAAATTATGGATAACATTGTGAAGAGTGGGAATTCCAGAACACTGAATTGTGTTCGTGAGGAACCTGCACTAAGACCAAGAAGCAGTCATTCAGATAGAACAGGGAGATACCGCATGGTTTAAAGTAAAGAAAGATGTGAGTTAGGTAGGGTTTTATCCTTTCAGCATACTTATTTAATCTGTATGCTGAGAAAATAATCTGAGAAGCTGGACTATAGAAGAAGAGCACAGCATCAAGATTGGAGGAAGGCTCATTAACAATCTGCAATATACAGATGACACAACCTTGCTTGCTCAAAGTGAGGATAACTTGAAGCACTTACTGATGAAGGTCAAAGACCACAGCCTTCAGTATGGATTATGTCTCAGCATAAAGAAAACAAAAATCCTCACAATTGGACCAATAAGCAACATCATGTTAAACGGAGAAATACTGCAGTTGTAAAGGATTTCATTTTACTTGGATCCACAATCAATGCTCATGGAAGCAGGAGTCAAGAAATCAAATGATATATCGCATTGGACAAATCTGCTGCAAAGACCTCTTAAAGTGTTGAAAAGGGAAGGTGTCACTTTAAAGACCCAAGCCATAGTGTTTTCAATCACCTCATATGCAAGTGAAAGTTATACGACGAACAAGTAAAGGCTGAAGAAGAATTGATGCCTTTGAATTATGGTGTTGGCAAAGAATATTGAATATACTATGGATTGTCAGAAAAATGAACAAATCTGTCTTGGAAGAAGTATAGCCAGAATGCTCCTTAGAAGCAAAGATGCCAAGACTTCGTCTCACATACTTTGGACACGTTACCAGAAGGGATCAGTCACTGGAGAAAGACATCATGCTTGGCAAAGTAGAAGGTCAGGGAAAAAGAAGAAGACCCTCAAAAAGATGTATTGACACAGTGGCTGCCACAACGGGCTCAAGCGTAACAACAATCATAAAGGTGGAGCAGAACCGGGCAGTGATTTGTTCTGTTGTACATAGGATCATTACACCACCTAACAACAACATATATATGGAAAAGGGGTGTATTCATTTTTGTTTCTGCAGTAACAAATTACTACAAATTTAAGGGCTTACAATACAAATTTATTTTCTTACAATTCTCGAGATCAGAAATTTAAAATCAAAGTGTTTACAGGATTGCGTACCTTCTAAGACTTCAGAAGAGAACCTGTTTCCTTGCCTTTTCCAAATTCAAATGCATGACTATTGCTTGGCTTGTGGCCCCTTACATCACCCCAACCTCTTGCTTCCATCATTGCATCTCCTACTTTCTAGCTCTGATTCTGAAGGACACTGGGTGATTACATTGGGCCCAACTAGGTGATCCTGCAGATTTATAAAAGTTGTATGGGGGAGAAAAGAAAGAAGAACATAAGTCAAATAAGTCTATGAGAAAATATTAATACTCAAGAGGTGTTGGGATGCTCTAGAACCATTTAATTCCTCTGCCACTTACTAGATCCATCACATACTATCCAGTTAATAATAAGCCCAATGTGTTTTTTACATGTAGCAAGGAAGCAAATAGAGAAATCCAGAATGTGGACCGTTCTGCAAGACAACTGATCCAGTTTCTGCACAAATCAACGGCATGAAAAGAAGGGGTTTAAGGGATAGGGGGGCTGCTGTAGATTTAAAACAAACAAATAAAAAGGCTTAAGACAACAAAATGCAACCCGTGGAATTTATGTTAAGGCAATTTTGAGACAACTGGAACAATTTGATTATGGACTGCACATTAGATAATACTAAGGTGTTATTGCTAGTTTTGTTAGGTGCATCATAATAATATTGCAGGTATACAAGAAAGTGCATTATTTTGAAAGACATTGGAGTGAAATGATGTCTGGGATTTTACTTAACATGCTTCAAAGATTTTTTTTAAAAAATCAAAAGTATAGACATAATAATTGTGGCAAAAATCTTTGTGATCTCTAAATCCGTCTAATGGGTATGTGATACTCTTCATACAAATACTACTTTTGTGCATGTTTAAATGTGTCAAAATAAAAATGTTTTAAGTAAAATGAGTCTCTTCATGAAACTGAGGCAGAATTCATCAATATTATAAAATTAACTGAATTCTTACAGAAAAATAATTATGTATACACACACACAAACATATATATACACACATATATACGTAGGAAACGATGGGAAAACAATGGTGGCATAGTGGTTAAGTGCTATGGCTGCCAACCAAAAGGTCGGCAGTTTGAATCCACCAGGTGTTCCTTGGAAACTCTATGGGGCAGTTCTACTCTGTCCTATAGGGTCGCTATGAGTCGGAATCAACCCGACAGAAGTGGGTTTGGTTTTTTGTGGACATATATATAAAACCAAACCCATTGCCATTGAGTTGATTATGACTCATAGCAACCGTACAGGACAGAGTAGGACTTCCCCATAAGGTTTCCAAGGAGTGCCTGGTGGATTCAAACTGCAGACCTTTTGGTTAGCAGCTAACTCTTAACCACTATGCTCCCAGGGTTCCCTGTGACCATGTAGTACAGAATAAAACTGCCCCATAGGGTTTCCAAGGAGTGGCTGGTAGATTCAAACTGCCGACATTTTGGTTAGCAGTCTGAGCTCTCAACCACTGCACCACAAGGGCTGCACACACACACACACACACACACACACACATATATATATACATACATATAACCAATTACTATGGAGTCGATTCAACTCAAAGCAACCTTTAGGACAGAGTAAAACTACCTCATAGGGATTCCAAGGAGCAACTGGTGGATTGAAACTGCCAACCTTTTGGTTAGCAGCCAAGCTGTTAACCACTGTGCCACCAGCACTCCATAGTATATATATCCTCCTAAATTCTTTTATTGAAGTTTTTACTGATGTACTATACAAGTAGATGACAAATACTTGAATTTGTATGCTTATCTGAGAATATGTGAGCACAGGAGTAAACACAGACTCTTAGAAGCTCCACAATCATTGTCCATAACGAACATACTGACTTGGTGTTCAACAAATGAATTCTCATGCATGTCATTAATAACACCCATTTTTGTTTGTTTTTTGAACTCCTACTACATGCCAGGCACTTAACTAGGCACTTTGCATACATTAATTCATTCTACAGTTTTGAAAGGTTGCTATTATTATCCCCATTTTACAGAAGAAAAAGAAAACTGAGGTTCGGAAAGTAATTTCCTCAAAGGCACACTTTCTAGGTCTTTCTGAATACCAAGACTAGTCTTTCCACTACACACAAAGTAAGACTTTGGACAAAATTTATTTCCTACAAATGTATTTATTATGCAGATTCTAACATGATTCTTGCCAAAGAAATAAAGGTGACCAACATGCAAACCGATGTTAAAGAGTTCAATGCATTTTGATACATTTTCAAATTTACTTAAAATATTCCATGTGAGTAAGCAGAAAGGTGATGAAAAGGCAGTGTAGTGTTGCGTGAGGTCCTCTTGTAGCCAGTCCTACCTGGTTCAAACTTCAGCTCTAACTCTTACAACTTTCGTTTTGGCAACTTAATCCCTCTGAGTTTCAGTTTTGATGTCACTGAAATGTGCATCTAAAAAACAAAAAAAAAAAATTAAAGAACTCATTGCTGTCGAGTTGATTCCGACTTATAGCAGCAACCATATAGGACAGAGTAGAACTGCCCCGTAGGGTTTCCAAGGAGCAGCTAGTGGATTCGAACTGCTGACCGTTTGGTTAGCAGCCGAGTTCTTAATCACTGCACCACCAGGGCTCCTGAAATGTTCACAGTAATGCCAAATGGTTGTTGCAAGGATGGAATGCAATCAAACATGAAAAGCTCCTAATTTAGTGCCTGGCACATAGCTGGCATCCTAAATGCGAGTTCCCTTCTCTTACTCACCTTTTATGATTTGCTCATGACAGAACAGTTTCAATCATAACTGTTCTTTCAATGCTAACTCGTACTGCTACTAGCAAAAGGAACTATATACTGCAGAATATATTACTTTCCTTGGCCCAAGGCATAGTTGCTCTAAATGTTTCCATATAAAATTCTAGATTTGAACCTAAACCTGATATATAAATCAGGATTGAACTGCTGTTATCAAGAGTTACTGGCAATGGGCAGCAGCACTTACCTTGCACATAATGTCACGTAAAAAGCAGCTTTAGGGGAGACTGCTCCATCTGCAGTGTTTAGGCCCTGCCTTTTGCACTTTCCCAGGAGCAAAGGCTTTGGCTAAGTCAGAGAAACTCAGCTACACATTGCTGTATTTAGAGGGTGAAGATAGTGAAGCTTTGGCAGCGAGAAAACTAAAAACCTAGCAACCATTAGGAGGAATGCTTTCTCTTTTTTTTAATTAAAGCCTTTTTAATACATTATAACCTCGGGAAGGAATCCTGGTGATGTAACGGTTAAGCATTCAGCTGCTAACTGAAAGGTTGGCAGTACAAACCCACCCAGTGCCTCCACGGGAGAAAAGCCTGATGATCTGCTTTTGTAGAGATTATAGCCTAGAAAACCCTATAGGGCAGTTCTACTCTGTCTCATGCAGTGTCTATACGTCAAAATTGACTTTATGGCACCTAACAACAATATAACCTTGCGTCTTAGTTACCTAGGGCTGCTATAACAGAAATACCACAAGTGGATGGCTTTAAAAAAATGAAATTTATTCTCTCACAATTTAGGAGGTTAGAAGCTCAAATTCAGGGTGCCAGCTCTAGGGAAAGACTTTCTCTCTCTGTTGGCTCTGGTGGAAGGTCTTTGTCTCCTTTTAATATCCATGGGCCCAGCATTGTTTGGAGATTTCCATGTGTCTTGGCATCAATCTTACCCTGGATGTAGGAGGTTCTCAGCACAAGGACCCCAGATCCAAAGGACATGTTCAGCTCACGGGTCTTCTTTCTTGGTGGCAGTGAGGTCCCTCCCTTCTCCCCTCACTTCTCTGTCCTTCATCTCTTGTGAGATAAATGGTGTGTGTGACTCAAGGAAGTGTGTTACCTGAGTAAGGGTGTGACTTAAGTGTTAACACCATTATTTAAGTCACACCTGCTTGCAAGGCTGTGACTCAAGATACACCCCACACTGATCCTGCACAAAATGGAGGATAATTACATCAGATTGTAAAGTGGAGGACAATCACACAATACTGGGAATCATGGCCTAGCCAAGTTGACAGATATTTTGGGGGAACACAATTCAATCCATGACACCTTGGTAGCACTGAGTTCTGGTATCTAAGATTTTAACCCATACATATCTTTCCAAAGACTTCTAAATGATTTTGAGTTAATATTCAGGTCATATTAATATCCACAACAAAAACACTCTGAACATAAGTACATACTCGGCTGTGATTGTAAGATCCAGAAAGAAAATAAAGATATATCTTCATAGAAAAATATCTGTGAACTCTATTTACTAGTACACACTAGGTTGCTCAATTTGGCCAAAGAGTTCAAAGTAAACCACTTCAAAACAAATCTAGGGAATCTACCTCTCTCATCTCTAAAGAAGTACTCATGTTCAAAAGATACTAAATTTTCTACTTTTAATTAGTTGCCATTTTGATGTCAACCTCTAGACAGCATGAAAGGGATCAGCTGACAAGAAACTGAGTGTGACAAAAATCAAGGCATCTGAAACACAAAATGCCACTATCTTTACTTTTGAATTTCCCAGTTCTTTCTGTCACATTTGGAACGATGGGCAGAGAGAGATGAAAGACAATTACAAATTCCCCATCCACTCTCAATAAAGGCTTCTCCATTTTCACAGCTCCGGTAAGCTGGCCATCAGAGGTTTAGCTCAGGAGAACTAAGGCCTACTATATGCCTTGAGTAAATCCTACAAGTTCTTTAAGAGGTGCTCGAGAGAGTAGAGTATGTTATATAACTCTAACAGCTGCCAATATTTATTTTTGGAGTCATCAGTCATTTCATCAGGGATTGAGACAAATCAAGAAGATGGGAAAACTTTCTGAATTGCAGACAGTTAATAGGATAAAAATTGTGCATGTTATACGAAGTGATATCCCCACAAAGTGAATTGAAAGCCTGCTGTGGAAAATAAATAAAAAGAAAATCACATGTAGAACTTTAGTTATACATATAGTAAGAACTATATGTAGATAAGACAATTGTGACACAATTACATTTTGAAAGGTATCGGGGATAAATTTTTTGCAAATCATATTAGGTGCAAAAAAGGAATTCTTTAAAACTATTATTCATTTTCTAAAATGGTAGTTATCAACTTCTAAGTGCTTATTACAAATTTTTAATGTAGTCCTCCAGCCTCAGTGACTCTAATTGAGCAAGTCTTAGAAAGAACTCTGGGAATCTGAATTTATAATAAGCATTGCAAGTAATTAATGATGCATATGGTCTGATGAACTGTATTTTGAGCAACACTTCAATAAAGGAGAAAAAGAAAAGGAAACACAGGCTTAACTATCAGTGAAACTGGAATACAGAAGAGCTGCCAAAAGCCCTGGTGTTCAAGTAAAGTGATATGTTCAAAGAGCTGATATGGGGTGCAGGGGTAGAGCTCAGAACTAGAAACAACGGTCTACCTCTTGAAACTAAGAGATACATAAATTGAGGTGCAAAATCTAAGTTGCTATTTTGCAAAGGAAAAGCAGGGTAAATAGGTATGGGAAATCAAATTCTACTTCCCTGACACCAAATGTAAGGATCAATTGCAAGCCAAGTGCACACATAGTAATTCCTTCTCTGACCCTAACCACCAGAACCAGGTCACAGTCCTCCAGATTGACAAACAGGGCCAAGAATTCCGATGCCAGCTGCAAGCTTGGGAGCTCCAAGGGCACCCCTCAGCTCTGACCTGCTGACTACACATTTAGGGGTTTCCCACTAACCCCTCAGAATTTCAGCTATGATCTCAGGGGCCCCAGGGCACCCCCCACATCTGAACTGCTGGCTCCCCCTACTCTCTTAGGTTCAATAATACATTAGAACAACTCACAGAACACAGGAGAATACCTTACTTATAATTACCATTTTATTATAGCAAAAAGGATCTAAATGAAGAGTCACACAGGGCAAGGTCTAGGAATGTTCTCAGTGCAGAACTTCCAAGTCTCAAAAAGGGACTCACTACTCTGCCACGTGCATCAATGTTTATCACCAACCTAGAACTCCCAAGTCTAGTGCTTTTATTGGGGTCTTATTACCCAGCCACGATTGATTGAATCAGCCCCCTTCCCCTGATGTCTGCTATATCATGCCATGGGTCTTTCTGGCCTGGCCAACCCCCAACTGAGTCACTGCTTTAGTATAACTTGTAAGGTATGTGTCTTCTACAGCCCTTATAAATAACAAAGCCACTTCAACCAGTGGAGAAATTTCATGGTTTTAGAGATTATGTCTCAGGAACTGGGGCCCTGGTGGCACAGTGGTTAAAGAGCTTGGCTAAAAACTAAAAGATTGGCAGTTTGAATCCACCAGCCACTCTTTGGACACCCTATGGGGCGGTTCTATTCTGTCCAATAGGGCCACTTTAAGTATGACAACAACAGGTTTGGTGTTTGGTTTTATCGGGAACCAAGGACAAAGACCTAATTCTTTGGATTAACTTAATTGTAAATCCCATAATAAGTAAGTTCCAGTATCTTCTCTGGACTGGATAGATATGGCTCTGAGAAACAGATGGGATAGAGAGAGGTTCTAGACAAGCTGTGGAAAAAAGAAATTTCGAATAATGGAAAAAGTTCACCAACTGCCTATTTATTTTGAAAAAAATAAAATGTAAACAAACTGACACAAAAAAAGTCAGATAAGAAAAATTCTATCAGTTGGAACATGATCCTAACCCCGCTTCAACTTGAGCATCCTATAATGGCTTGTCCAGAAAATATTTACCTCTTTCAATAATTAGTAATCAAAAAGGATCTATTCAAAGGTATCACAAGAAAAACAAATAGTAGAAAAATAACTCACCAGAAACCTTTTTCCTTAAAGCAGATAAAAGTTATTACCAAACTTTTTACCTTGAATTTTTTAAAATGTAGAAACATAGTTATCTCTATGAAATGAACACAGTGTAGAAATGAAAGAGCTCAAGGCAAAAATAAACCACGAGAAAACCAACCCTGAATAATAAACTCCAGAAATATTCCAGCAAAGTTTGTGTACTTGAAAGATAATGAAAGAATTATTTGAACAGCCAAGCCAAAAAAGATCAAGTTACTTATGAGGATAATAAAATCAGGCTGGCTTCAGTCTTCTCTACAGGTATATTCAACTTTAGAAGACAGCGAGACATTTCATATAATTTCTGAAGGAAAGCATGGGTCAAGAATTTTATACCCAGCCATATAATTCATTGTGAAGTCCATGCCTATTCTAAATAAACATTTTCATTTTATAAGTAATATTGAATTAATATTTTTGTGTTCTCCTTAAAGAGGGCACCCAAAATTATGTAAGATTCCCAAAATCTAGATCCAACACTGGCAAGATAAACTCTGAGAAGGAACTACACATTTAAATACCTGCTGAAGCACATACCAATCACCACTGCCAGAATAATAATGGCTTCTCTTTCTCTTCAAGCTTCCAAATCTCTTATATGTGCTTCTCATTGGCAGAACCCAAACAGAACACTGCTGGCAAGGGAATCTAAAGAATGTAATTTTCCCTGAAATGCAGGCACTACCACAAAAAGGTGGAAAAAAATGGCACAGAATCACCTAAAGAGAGTCCAATACATTCAGACCAGCTACTCATAAGAATATTGCAAGTCTAAAGGTTTTCTTCCTCTTACTGCCTCCTTATAATCAAACAAAGTGATCAGTTGATAATAAGTTAATATAGTTACATCTTTTAAATTATGTGCCACTTAATTATCCAACTCATATAAATTGATGTTTAAGATTCACTGCAAATATAAGCAATAACAATAAAAATATTGATGACCCCATAATCATTCTTAAAGACTAGTGGCAGGTAACCATATGGTGAGCACACGTAACACGGAAGGGTGCAATCACATAACAACTACATCCTTTCCGCAACTTCCCGTGAAAGCCCCCAATGTCATTCCTTTCTCCCTGACACTAAATGAAATCTCAGGTAAAACCCAAAACTATTCTGGTCATTCTTGAATAATAAAAAGTTACATCTAGTCCAAAGAACAGGTATTTACACTTTCTAGTCTCATGTGATAGTCAAAATTGCAAACTTCATTTAAAAATAAGTTTCTGCCCAATCTCCCTTGGACCTGTCTACTTTAAACCAGAAGGCAATAATGGCAAAGGGAGAGGCTAAGTAGCTTCTCTATTTCCAAGATTTGCACTTCTCCTTCTTCCCACTTCAGAACCGATTATGGTTAATGACCTCTCCAGGGTTAGAGTAAGGGAAGGGGAAAAGGGGAGAGGCAGGGAGCACATGATAGTTCTTGCCTAATACCTTCATGATTTGGCAGCAGCTCCCTCTTGGCACTTTTGTTTGTTTGTTGTTTGCCATCGAGTCCGTTCCAACTCATAGTGACCCTATAGGACAGAGTAGAACTGCCTCACAGAGTTTCCTAGGCTGTATATCTTTATATCTTTATGGGAGCAGATTACCAGGTCTTTTCTCCCCAGAATGGCTGGGGGGTTAAAATCACCAACCTATCAGTTACCAGCTGAGTGCTTAACCGTTGCACCACCAGGGCCCTCTGGGCATGGAGGGCATTTAAGCTGAGTTCTCTCAAGTATTACATTGTGAGCTCTTTGGAGACCTTCTTATCACAGGAATTCTCTCACCTTATCGGTCAATGGAGGTGATGTCCCCCTGGCCAGGGGCTTTTGATGTCTCTCTACCCCATCCTTTGCCCTTGAGGTAGTCTTCTTGGACAGTGCGTTCCTTTAAAAATGACCCCAGGCCAACATCGTTACCATGCAAGAGCGGCACAATGTAGGGGTGGGTCTGAATATTTCCAATTAAAATGGTCTTTGTTTGATAAACAGAAGTTTCAGACTTCTGTTGAGACAGATTTTCTTAACTTTTTATTTTTAAAATTCCAAACAATCTAAGACTTTTAGTTTGGTGGAAATGAGCCAGGAATACGATTAAGAAAGATGCCCATCAGTCACCAATAGCAGGAGGTTGAGGGGTATTTAAAGCAGAAGCTGAAGCAGATGGAAGGGGTCTCCCACGGGTGAAAAGAAAAGCATGCAATGGGGAGGCCTACAGGACCCTCAAAAGAATTTATACATACTCCCCCAAAAAGCTGGCAATTGAACACCAGCCTCACAGAGGCTCCTAATGGCTGGCGTTTTATCCAGAAAAGCCATGGTAGAGACCAGCTATACAAGATCTCTGCCTCCCCACAACTGCCCCCCCCACACACACATAAAAAATTATAACTAAAAGTGGGAGCGGTAAAAATATATTCCCAACTAGACAATACCCTCCTCCCAACTCCAAGATGCTAAAGTTGGAGGAGAAATGACAAAACAAGTCATGCTGCCTCCCCACTCTACTGACTCCCACGCCATGGCAATGAAGCAGCAGAGTAGGAGAGATTTAAATCTGATAATAACAATACTAATAAAAAAATAGTATTTATCATGTGCCAGGCATTGTTCTAAGTGTCTTATATGGATTTATCAAATTATGTGTAATTAACTAATCAACAACAACTTTATGAAGTAGACATTATTACCCTTATTTAAAGAAGAGGAAACTAAAGACAAAGAGTTGAGGTCACTTGCCCAAACTCACACAGCTAGTAAGTGGCAGAGCTAAGTTCTTCACTGTAGCTCAGGAGTCTACTTTCTTAAACACTACCCTCTACTAAAGGATGTTTGCTACTGTTTGCAGCTGTATCTTCTCATTTTGAATTGTTCCACATCAGCAAATGTAGGTCTCAAAAACTTGACTTCATCCACATCCTCCTTTGAGGAGGCAGCTCTTCCCCAGTCTTATTTTGAGTGTCTTCCAACCTGAGGGACTCATCTTCCAGCACTATACCAATGTTCCATTGCTGTTCATACGGTTTTCAATGGCCAATTGTTTTGGAAGTAGACCTGCCAAGTCCTTCTTCCTAGTCCTTCTTAACCTGGAAGCTCTGCTGAAGCCTGTTCACTAAAGGTGACCCTGCTGGTATTTGAAATGCCTGTGGCAAAGCTTCCAGTATCACAGCAACATGCAAGCCACCACAGTAAGACAAAGAGATGACTTTGAATTATGGTATTGGCAAAAATATTGAATATACTATGGGCGCCAGAAGAACAAACAAGTCTATATTGGAAGAAATACAGCCAGAATGCTCCTTGGAATTAAGGATGGTGAGACTTTGTCTTACATAATTTGGACATGTTATAAGGAGGGACCAGCCCCTGGAGAAGGACATCATGTTTGATAAAGTGAGGGTCAGCAAAAAAGAAGAACACCCTTGATGAGATGGATTGACACAATGGCTGCAACAATGGGCTCAAGCTAACAATGACTGTGAGGATGGCACAGGACAGGGCAGTGTTTGGTTCGGTGGTATACAGGGTGGCTATGAGTTGGAACTGACTTGGCAGCATTTAACAACTACTTTACCAACCATGATGTTCTTCTCCAGGGAATGGTACATCCTGATAACATGTCCAAAGCGCATGAGACGAAATCTCACCATCCTCACTTCCAAGGAGCATTTTAGGTATATTTTTTCCAGGATTCATTCATTATTATGACAGCCCATGCTGTTTTCAATATTCTCTGCCAACACCATAATTCAAAGGCATCAGTTCTTCTCGGGTCTTCCTTAATCATTGTCTGGCTGTCCCATGCATATAAGGCAATCGAAAATACCGTGGATTAGATCAGGGGCACCTTACTCCTCAAAGTGACATCTTTGTTTTTGAACACTGTAAAGAGATCTTTTGCAGCAGATTTGCCCAACACAATGCGTCATTTCATTTCTGGACTGCTGCTTCCATGGGCATTGATTGTGGATCCAAGTAAAATGAAATCCTTAATACCTTCAATATTTCCTCTGTTTATCAGGATGTTGCTTATTGGTCCATTTGTAAGAATTTTTGTTTTCATTATATTGAGGTGTAATCCATAGTGAAGGCTGTAGTCTTTGATCTTCATCACTAAGTGCTTCAAGTCCTCTTCACTTTCAGCAAGGAAGGTGGTGTCATCTGATTATCACAGCTTATTAATGAGTGTTCTTCCAATCCTGACATTGCATTCTTCTTCATATAGTCCAGCTTCTCTGATTATTTGCTCAGCATACAGATTGAATAAGTATGGTAAAAGAATTTAACCCTGACATACACCTTTCCTGATTTTAAACCACTCAGTATTCCCTTGCTCTGTTCAAAAGACTGCCTCTTGGTCTATGTACAGGTTCCACGTGAGCACAAGTAAGTGTTCTGGAATTCCCATTCTTCACAATGTTATCCATAATTTGTTATAATCCACACAGTCAAATGTCTTTGCATAGTCAATAAAATATAGGTAAACATCTTTCTGGTATTCTCTGCTTTCAGCCAAGATCTTTCTGACATCAGCAATAATATCTTCTTTCCATGTCCTCTTCTGAATCCGCTTGAATTTCTGGCAGTTCTCTGTCAATGTACTGTTGCAACTGCTTTTGAATTACCTTGAGCAAAATTTTACTATTGTCTGATATTAATGATATTGTTCGATAATTTCTGCATTCTGTTGGATTACCTTTCTTTGGAATGGGCACAAATATGGATCTCTTCTAGTCAGTTGGCCAGGTAGCTGTCTTCCAAATTTCTTGGCATAGACAAGCGAGCACCTCCAGCGCCATATCCATTTCTTGAAATATCTCACTTCGTAGTCCATCAATTCAGAGAGTCTTGTTTTAAGCTAATGCCTTCAGTGCAGCTTGGACTTCTTCCTTTGGTACCATTGGGTCTTGGTCATATTCTACCACCCGAAATGTTTGAACGTTGACCAGTTCTTTTTGGTACCTGGATATTCCTTCCATCTTCTTTTGATGCTTTCTGTGTTATTCAATGTTTCACTGAAAGAATTCTTCAATATTGCAACTGGGGGCTTGAATTTTTTCTTCAGTTCTTTCACCTTGAGAAATACTGAGTGCGTTCTTCCCTTTTGGTTTTCTAACTCTAGGTCTTTGTACATGTCATTATAATACTTTACTTTGTCTTCTCGAGCTGCCCTTTGAAATCTTCTGTTCATTGCTTTTACTTCGTCATTTTTTCCTTTCACTTTATCTACTTGACATTCAGCAGCAAGTTTCAGAGTCTCTTCTGACATCATTTTGGTCTTCTCTTTCTCTCCTGTCTTTTTAATGACCTTTTGCTTTCTTCATGTATGATGTCGTTGACGTCATTCCACAACTCATCTGTTCTTTGGTCATTAGTCTTCGAGTATCAAATCTACTCTTGACATGGTCTCCAAATAAAGGTGGGATATACTCAAGTGATATTTTGGCTCTCAAGGACTGGTTTTAATTTTCTTCAGCTTCAACCTGAACTTGCATGTAAGCAATTGATGGTCTGTTTCACAGTCAGCCCCTAGCCTTTTTCTGACTTATGATATTGAGTTTTCCATTGTCTCTTTCCACAGATGTAGTTAATTTGATTCCTGTATATTCCATCTGGTGAGGTCCACATGTATAGTCACCATTCATGTTGCTGAAAAAAGGCATTTGCAATGAATAAGTCGTTGTCTTGCAAAATTCTATCATGAGATCTCCGGGTCTTTCACCAATGTCATATTCTCCAACTACCAATCCTTCTTTGTTTCCAGCATCTGCATGCCAATCACCAGTAATTATCAATGCATCTTGATTGTGTATTAGATCAACTTCAGACTGCAGAATTTGGTAAAAATCTTCAATTTCCTCATTTTTGGTATTAGTGTTTCGTGCATAAACTTGAATAATAATCATATCAACTATAGGCCTATGGATATTATCCTGTCCTATCACTGATGTTTCAACAAACAGATGCAGTGCTGGAGGTGCTCACTCATCTATGCCAAGAATATGGAAGACAGCTTCCTGGCCAACTGACTGGAAGAGATCCATATTTATGTCTATTCCCAAGAAAGGTGATCCAGCCGAATGTGGAAATTATAGAACAATATCATTAATATCACACACAAGCAAAATTTTGCTGAAGATCATTCAAAAATGGCTGCAGCAGTATATCTACAGGGAACTGCCAGAAATTCAGGCCGGTTTCAGAAGAGGACATGGAACCAGGGATATCATCACTGATGTCAGATGGATCCTGGCTGAAAGCAGAGGATACCAGAAGGATGTTTACCTGTGTTTTATTGATTATGCAAAGGCATTCAACTGTGTGGATCATGACAAACTATGGATAACACTGCGAAGAATGGGAATTCCAAAACACTTAATTGGGCTCATGAGGAACCTTTACATAGATCAAGAGGCAGTTGTTCAGACAGAAAAAGGGGATACTGACTGGCTTAAAGCCAGGAAAGTTGTGCGCCAGGGTTGTATTCTTTCACCATACCTATTTAATCTGTATGCTGAGCAAATAATCTGAGAAGCTGAACTACCTGAAGAAGAGCGGGGCATCAGGATTGGAGGAAGACTCATTAACAACCTGCGTTATGCAGATGACACAACCTTACTTGCTGAAAGTGAAGAGGACTTGAAGCACTTACTAATGAAGATCAAAGACCACGGCCTTCAGTATGGATTACACCTCAACATAAAGAAAACAAAAATCCTCACAACTGGCCCAATGAGCAACATCATGATAAATGGAGAAAAGATTGAAGTTGTCAAGGATTTCATTTTACTTGGATCCACAATCAACAGCCATGGAAGCAGCAGTCAAGAAATCAAAAGACGCATTGCATTGGGCAAATCTGCTGCAAAATACCTCTTCAAAGTGTTGAAGAACAAAGATGTCACCCTGAAGACTAAGGTGCGCCTGACCCAAGCCATGGTATTTTCAATCACATCATATGCATGTGAAAGCTGGACAATGAATAAGGAAGACTGAAGAAGAGTTGACACCTTTGGATTGTGGTGTTGGCGAAGAATATTGAATATACCATGGACTGCCAAAAGAACAAACAAATCTGTCTTAGAAGAAGTGCAGCCACAATGCTCCTTAGAGGAAAGGATGGCAAGACTGCGTCTTACAAACTTTGGACACGTTGTCAGGAGGGATCAGTCCCTGGAGAAGGACATCATGCTTGGCAGAGTACAGCGTCAGCGGAAAAGAAGAAGACCCTCAGTGAAGTGGATTGACACAGTGCAACAATGAGCTCAAGCATAACAACGATTGTAAGGATGGCGCAGGACCCAGCAGTGTTTTGTTCTGTTGTGCATAGGGTCGCTGTGAGTCGGAACTGACTCAACGACACCTAACAACAACAACAATCACTGACAGCATTGTAGTTCAGGATAGATCTTGAAGTGTTCTTTTTGACAATGAATACGACGCCATTCCTCTTCAATTTGTGATTCCCGGCATAGTAGAGTGTGTGACTGTCTGATTCCAAATGGACAATACCAGTCCCTTTAAGCTCACTAAAGCCTAGCATTTCGATTTTTATGTGTTCCATTTCATTTTTGATGACTTCCAATTTTCCTAGATTCATACTTTGTACATTCCATTTTCCAATTAGTAATGGAGGTTTGCAGCAATTTCTCATTTTGAGTTGTGCCACATCAGCAAATGAAGGTCCCAAAAGCTTGACTGCATCCATGTCATTAAGGTAAACTCTACTTTGTGGGGAGTTGAGGGGAGACCTGGTGACACAGTGATTAATTGTTCAGCTCTTAACAAGGTCATCAGGAGTTCAAATCCACCAGCTGCTTCTTGGAAATCCTATGCAGCGGTTCTGCTCTCTCCCATATGATCACCATATGTCACAATTGACTTTATGGCAGCGGGTTTGGTTTTTCTACTTTGAAGAGGGAGCTCTTCCCAATCGTATTTTGAGTGCCTTCCAAAACGAGGGGCTCAAGTTCTGGCACTATATCAAACAATGTTTCACTGTTATTCATAAAGTTTTCACTGGCCAGTTTTTTCAGTGGACTGCCAGGTCCTTCTTCCTAGTCTGCCTTAGTTTGGAAGCTCTGCTGAAACCTGTCCCCCAAGGGAGACCCTGCTAGTATTTGAAATACCAGTGATGCAGCTTCCAACATCATAGCAACACACAATCCACCACCACAGTACAACAAACTGACAGCCTTGGAAACACTACAGGGCAGTCCTACTCTGTCCTATAGAGTCATTAGGAGTCAGGATCAAATCAACGGCAATGGGTTTTACAGAACTTTGCTCTTGTTGCCCAGCAACTGCAGTCCTATTTTGGAGCTATCAACCACGCTCATAAACCTGAAGGGAGACAAGTCTCTGCGATACCAAATATCAGCCTGAATCTCTACCTGCACCCTGTTCTCAGGCCCCTTCTTGGTATGACACTCACTCCTAATCCAGCTAGGTATTCTTAAATCCCACCACCTTGCCAGGACTTTGGTGTCCCTGGGTAGTGCAAAGGTTTAAGCACTCGACTACTAACTGAAACTTTGGCAGTTCAAACCCATCCAGAGTCATCTCAGAAGAAAGTCCTGCCAATCTGTTTCTGAAAGATCACAGCCTTGAAAACCCCATGGAGTACAGTTCTACTCTGCACATATGGGGTCACCATGACTCAGTATCAATGACGGCAACTGGTTTGGTTTGGTTTGGTCTTTATAATTGTCTGAATTGACTGCCCATCTCCTTTCCCTGGAGCCCCATTCCCTCCCATAACGTGTCTAATTTCAAGGCCTTGGCTCCTTCCTGACGGCTCTACTTTATCAACTAAAATTCTCAACCCTATCCTACTTATATCTCCAATTTCCTTTCAACCCTAAAATTTCCAAATCTGTTATCCATCAGTCCTTACTACAAAAATAACATAAAACCAGAACTTAAGACAAAATTAGAGGTCAGATGAGGTGACTGAATCTAGATTCCTGCTCTGGAATACAGCAAAAATTGTAAGCAGTGAATAAGAGCTCCCAAAAGGCCCCAAGACTCAATATGTCAGGCAGACACCTCAATTCTCTAAGCTTTTGTGTTATATCACAGGCTAATTTCCCTTGAATATTTGATGTGCCTTGGAGCACATCTCTAATACATAAAAAGACTTATCCCCTCAAAACACTAGGTTATATTTTCATAAACAATTGTCCCCCCAACTCACTGACATGCTCATACCCACAGTGTGTTTACTTTTTTTTTTTTTTTTAGTTAAATGTAAGCAAGTTCTGAGAAAACTTTATAGGAATCATGACTTTTTAATGCTGCTTGGAACTGAAAAAAGCTTGTCATGTCTTCTTAGACAGAGTTCCCCTTGAGATACTGCTCAAATTGGCTCCTCATACAAAACCATTCTTCTCAGATGCCCAGAATCCATACTCCTTCCCTGCAAAGTCCTTTTTATTACAGCTCAGCCTGAAATCAGTACGTTCCTCCTCATTCAAGTCATGCTTGGAGTGCTTGACTTTGCATAGCCACATTAGCAAATCTTTCATGTAAGGATATATACTGGCCTCGTGGCATATTTTCATTAATGCAGCACTAAAAATCTTTCCCTGCAGTGCAGATTCAGCCCTATCCATTTGAAAGCAGGTCAGTTGGCTGCCTTACTGAGCACCCCTATAATCAGTTAGGGAGAAGGCAGAAATGACTCAGCATTCAGCATGGCCTAAAATGTTCCAGAAATCTGTTTTCCCAGATGAAGGCCAGTACCCTGATAGCTACTCTTAGACTTTATACAATACCTGCAGATAAGCATGTTCCAACCACATTATGGTCCTATCGACTGGAGCCAAGTACTTAAAATGTGTTATGCATTGGGGACATGGCATTTCCATTTCCAAATAGGAAGTTAAATATGCTTCATCATAAATAAGCCAGATATCAAAATAAACAAATTGGCAATATCACCTTAATTGTACAAGACTGTAAATATTGAGCGTTACATCCCACAGCTCTCTAACAATAATTAGTGTTGCCAATTTAGCAGAAGAATTTTAGCTTTCCAATTTTGCTATGTAACTACCATTTCTTAAGCTCTAAGTAGGAAAAAAACATGTGGAACCTAATATGCCTCTCAGAATATGAGTCAGTGATAAAGATCTTTTGCCTCTATATGCGCACAGCAGGTCCTGAGCTGCTGAAATTTTAAGAAAAATGTTTGAATACATTGGCTGTCTCCATGTGATTTTTATGCCGTGGAATGAATCATTCCCTGAATTATAAGCCATCCAAGGCACAGTTCTTATCTGATAAGAAACTGGCTAGTATGGCCTGGCCTAGCCTAGCATGTGGCATGAAGTGTGTTCAAATAATTCAAATCTCCAGATAAAAGGAACTGCTACAACCACATTTAGCTTTTAAATGAGTTTCACAAACATTGATCCACATCATATAACATCCCTGAAAATTACCTTTTTTTTTTTTTTTCCTGACCCAAAAATAACAATTTAGGCAAGGCAAGTAGAAATATTTATTTCATTAGTGGATGTTGTTAAAGAAAAAAATATGATCTAAAATGCCTATGTTTTAACACTATTTTATGTTTAAACATTATTTAAAATGTTATTCCACTGATCGTGTTAGTTTTCCTCTGGTTTCTGTGACAAAGTATCACAAACTGGGTGGCTTAAAAAAAACAGAAATTTATTCTCTCCCCATTCTAGAGGCTAGAAAGTTTGAAATGAAAGTATCATCAGGGTTGGTTCCTTCTAGAGACTCCGAGGAAGAATCTGTTCTCTACTTCTCTATTAGCTGCAGGTTGCTAGCAATCGTTGGCATTCCTTGGTTTATAGACGCACATCTCCAATCTCTGTCTGTGTCTTCACACAGACTTCTTATAGGGACACTAGTCATTGGCTTTAGAGCCCACCCAAATCCAGTATGACATCATCTTAACATAACCAATTACATCTGCAAAACCCTATTTCAAAACAAGGTCACAGTCTGAGGTTCCAGGTGGTCATAAAGTTTGGGGAAACACTATCCAACCCAGCATGATGGTGTCAGATAAATATGTAATGTATACGAAGAAAAATTAACTTATTCAATGGTCACTAGGGAGCCCTGGTATTGCAGTGGTTAAGTGATACAACTGCTAAGCAAAAGTTCAGCAGTTCAAATCCACCAGCTGTTCCTCGGAAACCCTGTAGGGTAGTCTACTCTGTCCTCTAGGGTCCCTGGGTTGCTACAGGTTCGAAACAACTCTATGGTAACAGGTTTGGTTTTTGGTTTAGGTTCCATGAATATTACAAAGTAGTTAAGCAATGATATAATTTACCATTGAAAGTCATTTAGTGAATATAGCCATTCCTAGAGGAGAAGAAACCTATTAAATACATTCTGAGAATGATCTACTTTGCTTATTCTTAACTAATTTGTAGTTTAATGACCTAAGGAGATAACAAGCCTTCAGACCACATTAAGTGCATCAGCTTCTGTGGCAAAGGAAATGACTCTCTGCTTGGACAGTGTTTCCCCCAAGAGGGCCTCCCACCAGGAAACTAATATAAAGGGAGCTGCCCAGCTCTCAGCAGCTTCTAGAGGCAACCCTGTGAGAACAAAGATCTAGAGATCCCCCAATCCTTCTATCTCTACCTATAAGAGCTTCCATTTGACCTTGCAATGAGAAGGTTTACAAGGCCGGTACCAGTAGCCATGGAGTCAACTTCTACTCATGGCAATCCCATGTGTGTCAGAGTAGAACTGTGCCCCAAAAGGTTTTCAACGGCTTATTTTTTCAGAAGTAGATTGCCAGGACTTTCTTCCAAGGTGCTTCTTAGGTGGACTTATCCCTCAAAGGGGTTCAAAAACAGGTAGTGTGCTCAAAACTGCTTGGTATACATGGCTGTTGCTTCCTTCTTTTCACTCATCCTTCATTGTATTTATCACCATAGGTTAAATTAAGGAAAATATACTTAAAAACAAATCAAATATCTGACCTTTAAAACCTTTGCTTCTCACCTATTACCAGAATGACTTACCACAAACCAGGAAGGCTTGACTTGCATTTCTAATTCTTTCAAGGCCCTTGGGACATACAGTATCTCACTCGCTTTTTATGCCTCTGGAGTTCTTTGGAAAGAGTGTCACCCAATTTTAACATGTTTAGCTTCAAGGTGGGAGCCTTTTGAAATATGTGACATTCAAAAATCCTGAGTGGGAGCCTCATTTTTGTGTAGATTGAGCATGATCTTAGGTGATGCTTCTCAAATGTGTGAATTTTCTAAACTTTTGACACATTTGCCTTTATTTCTGTGAGATAAGCCTCCTCACTATGCTTTCCAGTTATTATGCTCTCACGAAAACTGTACTTATCGTGGGAATAAGCTATTGCCAGTCTTCATTCAGTCATAGTGGCAATCTTCTCCTTTATGCCATTCATTGTTTCCAGGTGTCACTGGCTCCCTTCTTTTCTAGCTTCTGAACAGTAAATATTGCCTTTCCAATAAAGAATAATGCACTGCAGTGGTACTTTTCAAGAGACTGGAACTCCTATAAGTTATTCTTACCCTACATTTAATCTTAGGGCCCAGTCATTCCTTCCACGTGTAGCAGGTGGAAAGCACCACTGTGAGCACTCCTGCAGTATTACAGGGCAGCTGTTTCTGCTTCTTAGCTGTTAGTACTGCTTTTGTTATAATGAAGATTACATTAAAGAAAAAAAAAAGAAAGAAAGAAACCCTCATTGCTGTCGAGTCAATTCTGACTCATAATAGTGGCAATTTTCCTGAGATTCAAAATTTCTTAATTTTATTTATTTTGCCTCTAAGTATTGCTTTTGCAGTAATGAAGAAAACATTGTAGTGGTAATTTTTCTTAGATAAAAAAATCCCTTGGTTTTATTTATTTGGGCTGTAAGTACTGCTTTTACAGTAAGGAAGAATGTATTGTACCATGTTTTAAAAAGTTTCATGATAAATAATAAAAAGGCTAAGAAGGAGATTAGAATAAAATGTATGTGTAGTCATTGACAGATACCTTCATGTTTTACCTCATGTTTTGCAAATTTTTGAGAAATAAAAAAAGAGAGAGAGATTTTATCATTGACTCATATCAGCAGGATTTTCATCATCCAGGGGCTGCTGGGACATGTGGTCCCAAATAATGGGTATCAAAATCCATAACTTATAACAAAAATTCTGAGTTGGTCCTTTAATCTGCATGCCTTCGCTAGTGAAAACACACAGTGTCAACAAAAAATTCAAAGGAGAAAATAGTTGGGTCTTGAAAGGGCTAAGGTCAGAATTTTCATTTATATTGAGGAAAGTTCAAAGATAAATCAGTGGTACAGAGTTATAACTATTGGGCATTTAGTCACAAATCTATGTTAAATGTTCAAAGAACAAAGATATTTTAAAATCATTATATTTTCCTTTGTATCACTGAAGAAAATGTTAAGTTGTTGTTGTTTGGAGCTGTGGAGTTGGGTTCGACTCATGGTGACCTTATGTATAACAGAATGAAACCTGCCAGATCTTGTGCCATCCTCACAGTAGTTTCTATTGAAGCCTATCGTTGCACCCACTCCGGCAATCCACCTCATTGAGGGTTTTCACTAACTCTCTACTAAGCTTGATGTCCTTCTCCAGTGACTAGTCCCTCCTGATGATGTGTTCAGAGTAAGTGAGAGAAAATTTTGCCATCCGCACTTCTAAGAAGCATTCTGGCTGTACTTCCTCCAAGACAGATTTGTATATTTCTTAAAAAAAAAAAAAATTTCTGTTTTTTTAGCAATATTATTCACCAACACCACAATTTGAATGCATCAATTCTTCTTCAGCCTTCCCTTTTCATGGCCCAGCTTTCACATGCATAGGAGATGATTGAAAGTACCATGGCTTGGGCCAGGCGCACCTTAGTCCTCAAAGTGACACCTTTGCTTCTTTAAGATTTAAAGAGGTCTTTTGCTACAGATTTGCCCAGTGCAATACCTATCATTGCTGACATGTATTATTAAGTAAGATACTTGGTTTTTGTATTTGACATATTAAATCAGTTCCTGAAAATTTTCCCATCAAGCAAAACTTCATTAGATTTTTAAAATACTCTTTTAAAAGATTAGTATGCCTGGGTTAATAGCAGTTAATACTCTAAAGAAATGTTGTTGTCGTTGTTGTTGTTGTTGTGTGCCAGCAAGTCAATTCAGACTCAAAGTGATGTTATAGGACAGAGTAGAACTGCTCCATAGAGTTTTCTAGGCTGAAATCTTTCTGGAAACAGATTGCCAGGTCTTTCCTCCTGCGGAGGTGCTGGTGGGTTTGAACCACTGACCTTTCTGTTAGCAGCCAAGCACTTAACCATTGGGCCACCAGGGCTTCCTTATACAGGAATACTAGAGTGTATATAGGAATACTAGGATGTATATAAGAGCTTGAAAAATAATAAAAATCCTTTTCATAATAATTTATATATAATAGGTAGGTGAGAGAGGAAGGATTAAAAATGTGTAATTAGAAATTATAATTGAGTAAATAAGTTTCATACACCTTTCAGCAATAGAACATACAATCTGGGTAGAATTATAGCATGTGATGAGTTTTGAGCAAAACTGCCACTCCTGGGTGGAAGTACATAACTCATAGATGCACAATTATTCCATATGCAAATTTTTTTAATTAAATACTGTGTTAGAAATGTTAAATAAAGTTTCAGACTAAAATTAGGCTTGATATCTAGGTTTTAAGATCATGATTGCCATTGTGGCAACAAAATATAGATTCATAGAATTAAAGAGTTTAATTTGTACCTTAAAGTTTTAAAGAGTTTGAAAAATGTGAAATAAATTGCAAGTGACAGAGGTCCTATGCCTAAAGACTGGATTATTACAACAGGAATTAGTTGATTCACTTAGTAAGTCCAGGAGTGGTTGGACCTGGGGTCCATATGCCATAGAGACACTATCTCTTTCCTCTCCCCACAAGGTGACAGATAAGTCCATGACAGCTTCGGTCTTACAGCTCAACAGTTCAGAGTTCCCAGCAGAAAGAGGGCACCTCTTTCCTGATACTGCCAGCAAAGATTCAAGAGTAGAGGTGAATCTGCCCCATTCAAACCACATGGACCAAGAGTGACCAAGGTACTAAATTCCAAAAAACGAAATCAGGTCCTGCTGCCACCCACAAAGTCCCTGGGTGGCGCAAATGGTTAAGCTCTCAGCTGCTAACCGAAAGCTTGGATGGAGGTTCCAGTCCACACCAAAGCACCCCAGAAGAAAGGTCCAGCGACCTACTTCTGAAAAATTGGCCAGTTCTACTGTGACACACTTAGGGTTACCATGAGCTGAATCAACTTGACAGCAACTGGTACTGGTACTTATACCACCTAGGCAGATAAAAACAACTGATTTCCCCTCCAATTCCTGAATATCAAAACAGTACACATGAAGATCTTAAATGACTGAAACCAATCTGCTACATCTATCAAGACGGAGAAATGAAACTTCGTTCAGCCACACAGCAGTAGAACATGGAAAAGTCTATTTTACAGAACTATACAGCCTTCGCCTTCTCATACCTCACATAAGACAAGAATTTAGGAAGATTCTTACATCTAGAATTGCAAATCTGAATGACCCATCCACAAGAATTGGTTCTCATAATTGTCTCTAGTTGTTCATAGAATTCAGTTGGCTATTAATTATAAATGACAATCGCCCAAACATATTTCTTCTCTGGTGACTTTAGCCATGTTATTGTTGTTCTTGTTGTTGTTAGGTGCCGTCGAGTTGGTTCTGATTCATAACGACCCTATGTACCACAGAACAGAACACTGCCTGGTCCTGCGCCATCCCTACAATTGTCATTATGCTTGAACATAACTTTAGTTGTCAATTACATTATTTAACTTGTATTGTTATTTACCTTTGTATCTATCTTAGCACAGGCACTATACTTAACCCATCATTTTTTCTCCCATGCTATGCTGTCTAGTAAAATACCAAACCAAAAAACCAAACCAGTTGCCGTCGAGTCAATTCTAACTCATAGCGACCCTGTAGGACAGAGTAGAACTGCCCTATAGGGCAATAGCATTATTTAATATTTATTGATCTTCCTTAGTATTTAATATTCTAAGAGAAAAGACCATGCTTTCTTTTGCCCAGATATCGTTAGGCCTCAGGAATAAAAGAAATGACAAAGGAACAAGGCTCATCAGCTTAGTCATACCTAAATTTTTAAGAATTTTTATTTAGATTTTCCCCAGAAAAATAAAATGATTTCTTTCTCTTCAATTCACACATCTGTTACTCAGGAGCTTTAGGGCTGCTTACAACACAAACACAAAAACTGAATTTTTAAGAGAAATAATGCATTATTACTTTTTTTGATAAGTCGCTTTACAGCATTGGGATCAAAATATGAATTGCAGTTATTTGCTATAAGTGGTTTCCATTAAGATAGCACAACTATAAAACATTTTCTTTTTCATTTTTGTTCAAATCCTTTTACAATATATACCTGGCACTATAAGACATAATGTTATGATTTAGTAAATTATCTGTGCCCCTAAGTTTTTCACAGATGCATCATTATACTCTGTAAAACTCATTGTTTCAATTTTCTCACTTGCACTTATCAATCGAGGCCTAACTTTCTCTATATAGGAGATCAAGTTTAGATCAATGAAACTATAATTATAGTAATTCATTTGTGGAATTGAGGCTTTGTTGAATGATCAAATATATCACAAATTCCTCTTTTCAATCATCAGAAAACAATATTACAAAGAAATCAAAAATCCTGGGAATCTGTACTCTTGATACAGGTTGGCCTTTTCATACCAGTCTACATATAGACAACACTCTTGCCTGGTATGTTGATAAGCAATATTGACATGGACCCAAGTGACCATAAGGACTTAGAGCACGAGAAAGGGCCCCATGCCCAGAATTTGTTCCTGTATCAGTTTGAAAACTTATCTTTCTAGAGTCAGCCCTACAATTCAAGGTCTTGGAAAATGGGGGGTTGGAGAGGTAGGGAGCAGGTCCTGGGACCAGATAAAGAAAAAAAAACAGAAAGGGGAGTTAGACTTTATGCCTTAGGTCAACTCTGACTGCCCCTTTATTTATATCCTTAAAAAAGTCACAGCAGGCAAGAAACAAAAACCAGGTGCTTGTTCAATAAAACAAAACATCACTAACATAGCAAGTGAAAAATGGCAGTACCGTCATATGAAACTTTACTACACTCTTAAACTTTATTTCTAGTAAAATATTACATGGAGATGGTGTGAATATCAAATGGAAAACAATTTGGCAGTCCCTCAAAAAGTTAAACATAGAGTCATCATACACAACAGAATACCATGTGGTTTAAAATCAGGAAAGTTGTGTGTCACGGTTGTATCCTTTCACCGTACTTAATCTGTATGCCGAGCAAATAATCTGAAAAGCTGGACTATATGAAGAAGAGCACAGCATCAGGATTGGAGAAAGACTCATCAGCAACCTGCAATATGCAGATGACACAACTTTGTTTGCTGAAGGTGAGGAGGAGTTGAAGCACTTACTGATGAAGATCAAAGACCACAGCCTTCAGTATGAACTACACACATTTCAACATAAATAAAAATTCTCACAACTGGACCAATAAACAACATTATGATAAATGGAGAAAAGATTGAAATTGTCAAGGATTTCATTTAACTTGGATCCACAATCAACACCCATGGAAGTAACAGTCAAGAAATCAAAGGATGTATTGCCTTGGGCAAATCTGCTGCAAAAGACCTCTTTAAAGTGTTAAAAAGCAAAGATGTCACTTTGAGGACTAATATGCACCTGACTAAAGCCATGATATTTGCAATTGCCTCATATGCTGGGCAATGAATAAAGAACATCGAAGAAGAATTGACACGTTCAAATCATGGTGTTGGTGAAGAATACTGAATATACCATATATTGCTAGAAGAACGAACAAATCTATCTTGGAGAAAGTATTGCCAGAATGCTCCTTAGAAGCAAGGATTGTGAGACTTTGTCTCACTTACTTTGGACACATCATCGGGAGGTACCAGTCACTGGAGAAGGACATTATGCTTGATAAAGTAGAAGTCATTGAAAAAGAGGAAGACCCTCAATGAGATGGATTGACACAATGGCTACAATGATGGGCTCAAGCATAGCAACAGTTGTGAGGGGGCACAGGACCAGGCACTGTTTCATTCCAACTCATAGGGTGGCTGTGAGTCGGAACAAATTCTTTGGCACCTAACGACAACAACAGTATACTCACTCCTGGATATATACCCAAGATAAATAAAAACCCATGTTCACACAAAAAATTGTACATGAATGTTCATAGCAACATCACCCATAATAGCCCAAAAGTGGAAAGAACTCAAATATTCGTTAACCGAGGAAAGAATAAACAAAATGCAGTATATCCATACAACTGCTATTATTCAGCCATGAAAAAGGAATGAAGCACTGATACATGCCACAACATGGATGAACCTTGAAAACATTAGGCTAAGCGAAAGGAGACAAACACAAAGGCATCGTATTGTATGATTCCATTCATATGAAATGTCCATAATAAACAAATCTATAGACACAGAATATGGTTGCCACAACTGGGGAGTGGGGTGAACAGGGATTGACTGCTAATGAGTAAGAAGTTTCTTTTGGGGTTGATGAAAATATTCTGGAATTAGATAGTGGTGATTGTTCCACAACCTTGTGAATATACTGAAAACCACTGAACCGTATCCTTTAAAAAGGTGAATTTAGGGCAGTGAATTATATCTCAGCAAAAAAAAAAAAAAAAAAAAGACTATGGCTTGTTTTATAGTTTGCCCCTAAATATGTAACATTAAATAAGCTTCAATCATTACTCTTGAAAAAATATTACATGGAGAAAAAAGAATTTAGATAGATAGGTGGGTGGGTGGGTGTGTAGGTAGGTAGGTAGGTGGATAGAAGATACCTAGATATAGATACAGTCTTTAAGGACAACATCTTTTTGATATATCCGAGTAAACATTTTTTATATTCTTTTAGCTGCTGTCTTCTTCCCCTAACCAAATAGCACCACATATTATAGCCCTGGGCACTGTTCTGCACCAATAAGTCGAACAGCTGACAAAAGCAATTGGGTTATTAAAAATTTTATTTTCCCTTGATTATATTACAGCCTTCAACCAATGACTCCACATATGACATTTAAATCAGTTTGATTAGCATTCTAAGAGTCATAATCCATGAATCACATTCTTAATCTCTTCAAAAACTTCAGTGAGTGCAAGTCAGAGTAAAACACTGAAATCTACTTTTAAGAACATCACCAGCAAATGCTCCCAGTGAACAGCCAGACAAAGCCACAGTCAATTCTAATATCCAACATTGTTATATGAAAAAAGGAAATAAGGATACAATCTCTGCCTGACTTGGCCCTCAATATCAAAGTAAGGAAGCATATTACAGAGAAGTATTATGATAGATAAGAGAAAAAAAGAATCAAATTATTTATTCAAAAGTTACTTGAAGCATATTCTATTGTACATTGCTTTTCCAAGGAAGTGCTAAATTTGAAGAGAGTAGCCCATTTGTTTAGGTGAATCCAACACATTTGAGAAGTTGATGTATACAGCAATACACTAAGAAGGCTTTTAAGTTTTTTCAAGTACTTTGACTTTGCCTCTCTTTGCAGCCTGCAGAATACAAATGGTCAAATCTGAAATTTATTTACTGTGTCCCAAGCACTCTACTAATTTGCATTTTATGCAAGTAGTTGCAACAGAGACCATATGGCCTGCAAAGCCTATAGTATTTACTATCTGGCTCTTTGCAGAAAAAAATTTGCTGACCCCTGTGCCAGACTAAAGCTAAAGATTTTTTCAGATCCTCCCTGCATCATTGTTTGGTTAAATGTTGGTCTATCCTGTTCTTCAGTAGTCTCAGCATTTAAATTCTGCAGCTCAAATGTACTTCTAACTAAGAATCAACAATCTCTTATCTTAAATTTACATACTTTTCAGGAAAAAAAAAGTTTATACGCACCCCTTTCCCTTCTATATTGTGGAGCTTCCTTTTACATTCCCCTCCTCTGTAGGGTTCATCTGACTTATAAGGAAAATATGCCATGGCCTTTGAGCTATTCCAGCTGTTTGCAGTTACCTAGCTAAGCAAGTGATGAGGCAATCAGAGATATTAAAGTCTATTTTTCTTCATATAGCTAGTAAATAAAGCTCTAAATTGTTGTTAACTTCTCACTTGAAGAGCAGAGATCGATTATGTTTGTTTCATGAACAAAGCAGTGTCTGGATCAACAAGCCCTTAGACAACAAGTGATCAGCGCTAAAACTCAAAGGAAGTGAGGTAGCACATTAGGAAGGAAGATGTGGAATAGCTCTGTTTATAATCTTTCAATGCATCATCTTTACCTGAGCAATTGCAAAACTCCTATAGCTGCCTACCAGCTCATCTTTCTACTTCCTTCTTTTTCTCCCTTTTTCCTTATTTTCCCTTCCCTTGTCTCCTGGAAGAAAAGGACAGACTCATACACCAAACAAGAAAGAAATAGGAAACGATAGAGAAACAAAAGAATTAGTTTAGTTCCTTCTCTGCTCCCACCCTGTCTCAAATGCTGACACTGACATATATTTTGCTGTGAGATAAATTACAAACTCAACATGAAATAAATCACAAAAAGCAGCCAAATGTCCTAGAGAAAGACTTCAGCCATATCATTATGTAGCCTCACTAATTAACACAAAGCCTAAAGACTAATGCGTAGAAGCAGTTAGGTCTGAACCAAAAGAAAATCATACTATTCTCAAACAGGAATGTTCATAAATATGGAAATCCTGACCTATACCTCAAAGGTGCTGTCAGAATTCAGATTACCGTTTGGGTCAAGGCAGGAAGAAGCCAGATGAAAAAGGGTACAGTACATAGATTAAAAGTGTTCTAGGAAAACCATTGAAAATGGAGCAAGATCTTCAGGGAGATATGACCTTTACCTCTGGCAATAAAGAAGTCTTCGGGGACTTTAAATAAGGTTCTTTTCACAGAGCAAAGGGAGTAGAATGTGGATGTTCACACCCTGGGAAAGATAAGTAGAAACAGAATCTTCAGATCCAAAGGATGAAGATAAATAAAAGAATAAAGCATTGAGGCATAAAAACCCAAGGCTCTGTCTCCTCCAAGTCTCATTATCTTTTCTATCTCCCATAATACAGTAGTCCTAATTAAAAGAAGTAATTAAAAAAGAATCAGAAAAAGTATGCAAGCAAAAGGGGCAATTTCAGTAAATGTTGTAACAGAAAATTTTGCTGCAACCAAAAATATGTGTGTGGTTACGTAGGTAGAAACGGATGCATATATGTGTACAAGGAGGCTTATGTAAGCAAAGGCACACGTATGGATAGGTTATCTGTAGGTATATGTATATACATGTTTCTATGTGCTGCATATATAGCCACAAGTATAAATCACAGAGGGGGCACAGTTACAGAGGCTTCCTAGACATATCCAAACAATCATGGGTTTGGTTTACTGGGTTAAAAGGCCTGGGACCATAGTGTCGGGGTACAACTTAGTCAATTGGCATAACAGAGATCACAAAAATGATGTTCTACATTCTAGTATCATGAGTAGCATCTGGTGCCTTAAAAGCCTGCAAGTGGCCATCTAAGATACAACTCTTGGTCTCTATTTATCTGGAGCAAAAGAGAATAAAGAAAACCAAAGACTCAAAGAAGAAACCACTCCACGGGACCAATAGCCCACATGAACCACGGCCTCTTCTAGCCTGAGACCAGAAGAACTAGATGGCACATGGCTACCACTACTGACAGCTCTGACCAGGGGCACAACAGAAGGTCATGGATAGAATGGGGGAAAAATGTAGACCAGAATTTAAATTCCTAAAAAAAGGCCAGACTTACTGAACCGATAGAGACTACAGGAACCCCCAAGACTATTGCCCTAAGATACTCTTTGAATTTGGAATTAAAGCTATTTCTGCAGGTCACCTTTCAGCCAAATAATAGATGGCTTATTAAATAACAATATTACCTGTGAGTAATGTGCTCTTTTAAGGAATTAACTCTATGAGACCAAATATTCAGCATTTACCCAAAAGCAAAGATGAGAAGGCAAGGTGAGTAGGCAAGGAGGGTAAGGAAAGCTAGATCGATGGAAGCAGAACAAACTGAATGGAAATCATGGGAATGCTGACACACTGTAAAAATTGTAATCAATGACACAGAGCAATTTGTATAAAAATTGCTAAAGGAGAACCTAATTTGCTGTGTAAACTTTCACCTAAAACACAATAAAATAAGATGTACAAAAAAAAGAGAGAGAGAGGCAGAAAGAATCAGAGACAAGAGGGGTTGGATAGAAGGAATAAAGAGGGAGAAAGGGAGGAGGGTGAGGAGAAGGGGAAAAATATGAGAAATATGAGGAGACAGAAATCCAGTAGAAAAGAAAGTGTAGCAGATAGGGAAACACAGTGCTTGCTAGTGAGGCATAGAGGGGGTCAGGAAGCAGAAAAGAACCACAGAACAAAGTGAGGGATCAGTGTGAATGAAAAAGAGAACTGAGGAACTGAGACGAATCTTTGTAGACTCAATCACCAGAAGGAAGCCAAGAAGAGGAAAACGAAGCAAAGATGAAAAGAAAGGAGAGAGAAGAGATTAACCTAAATATAGGAAAAAAAAAAAAAATGCAGAGAGCTATAAAATACTAGTTTGGTGTTAAAATACCATCAGAGATTTGAAACCATTGTAAAATTGCCCAGTAGTGTGTTATAAAAAATAATTTAATTCAAAAGAAGAGAAAGATCCAATAATTTAAAAACCCAGTTTCTGGAATTTCACGCAGAAGGAGCTGTAGGAGAGGAGAGGATTAAAACTGGGCTGAGATTTGAAGTGCAAACTAGGAGATAGGTACCCAGCCCACTGCCTTCGAGTCAATTTCGACTCCTAACGACCCTATAGGACAAAGTAGAACTGCCCCAGAGATAGGTACAGAGTTCAGTAAAAGAGACCCCTTTCAATGTAACTGGCCATTTAAGGACAATGATGGGAGAAAGAATCATGGCAAGTGGAGAACTGTTGTTGTATGTGGTCTAGTCGATTCTAACACATAGCAGTACTGTAGGCCCTGTGGAACAGAGTAGAACTGCTCAGTACGGTTTCTTAGGCTATACTCTCTACTGGAGGCAATCACAAGGCCATTTTCTCCTGCAGAGGCACTAGTGGCATAGAACCAATAGCACAGAACAATTTGTATAAAAATTGTTAAAGGAAAACCTAATTTACTGTGTAAACTTTCACCTAAAACACAATAAAATAAGATGTACGAAAAAAAAAAAATGCTGACCTCTCTATTAGCAGCCAAGTGCTGAACCAGTGCACCACCAGGGCTCCTATATGTTGAGAATAGTGCTTTTTTAACACACCCTAGGTTAGAAAGCATATTTATTACTCACTTTGCCTGTAGGAGGAGAGAATGAAAAATTGCATTGTCTGTTACTGTGTGTCTGGTACAAAGTTGGGGCTCATTAAATATTTATTGCTGGAATGAACTTATCTTTTTTATTAATATTGTGAAATAAATGTCTTGGTTTAAAGAATACTTGAAATCCCAGAGTGTTGTAAGAAGCAATCAAATTTTTCAGAGGCTTTAACAAAAATATATATATATATATACACACACACACCCATATGTATGTATATATGAGTTAAGATATCTCTGAAGAAGGACCACCAGTTGTTGAACTCCTACTCTGTATATGAAAAGGTCCTAAGCACTTTATATATCATCTTATTTAATCTTCACAGCATACCTACAAGATAGATATTCTCTCTCCAATCATCAGTTAAAGAAACTAAGGCTCAGAGAATTTAAGCATATTATCCACTGGCCAGTGAGGCCCTTTGAGGAATGGATCATTTTACTAAACCCCACCAGGGCAAGGTCCTTTGTGTATTTTGTTTTCTGCAATATCTCCTTAGAAAAATGCCTGGCACAAAGGAGCAGAACAAGTATTTATTGAATGAATAAATTAATGAATGAATGCCTTGTTTATGATCAGACAAGTGAATAAGGCTGGGGAAAAAAAACACGTAACCTTGTCAACTGGTCTCATTATAAATTTGTGACAGTTAGCCTCAAAAGTGGGCTCCTAGCCTTGACATGACAATCCAAGTATTTTCTGTCCATTGAATATATATGGAACAGTGAAAACTGTGAGAGCTGGGACTCGATGAAACTGTCCTGTTTTGGGGGGGTCTCAAAAGTTTTCTATGGCTCTCTATTGGTGGAAAATATTTGAGCTTTCCTTTTCTGACAGGTTTCTGCCTTACACAGTTTCTGGCTTTAGCAGATTTTATTGTTTTTAAAGCAGAGCTTCAAACTGGTACATTCTGATTCGACTCACTGCTGAGAATTTGCATTTCCACCCCAGATATATTGAATCAGAATCTACATTTAAACAAGATCCCCAGGTGATTCTTATGTATACATGTAAACATGTATACATGCTTATGTATACCTCTGCATTTTAATAAGATCTCCAGGTGATTCTTATGTATATATCTATACTTTAATGAGATCCCCCAGATGACTCTTATGTATACATGTCTCAGATCTGATGATCTGCCTCCAAAAGATCACAGTCTTAAAAACCGCATGGAGCAATTCTACTTTGCACAAATGGGGTCACCATGAGTCTGAATTGACTCAATAGCAACTAACAACAATTCTCAGGATTAGCACTTGTACAGAACTGAGGAAAACAGGATAGTGCAGAGGGAGAACTAAGACGCAAGTGTAGCAGAGTCATCTGCCAATCTTAAAGGAGATTAGAAGCTGGAATGACCTTGTAGAGACCCCGCCCCTTGAAGCAAGGGGCCTGCATCAACCTGTCATTGGACGTCTGGTCTTCAAGTTACAACAGATACTCGCTCATCAAAATGAACCCTTCTCTACTAACTAGATTCACTTTACCCTCAGCATTGATGCCAAATTCCCTTTGGTCCCCAGAGCAGTATCTAGAGTCTAGTCATAATATCCCCTGGCCAGAAAAGTGCTGGGCCTGCTCAGAGAGAAAAAGGATTTTACACAGAAGGGGCCGTAGGACCCAGAAACATGTCTACTCTTCCATATATCTTCTACCACTGGGCTGAGGAGGTTTCCTCCTTAATACTCATTTCTGCATCTAGTGTAGACTATTGCCACCCCCCCACAACTCTCACCTTGAGAGCTTATGCCATCAGACAGCACCAGCTATTCCACCTCCTCAGAGTAGTTATATACAGAGTCACTCAGAGGCCTCCTCGGCTTTTGTGGATTTCAGCTTCATGCACCTCCTCCCGTACCAGACTATATAGGATTCTTAGTAATGCTTTTTGTATGAATGTTATGCATAAATCATAATTCCTATATATCACTCCCTTTTCTTTAATTACTACTTCATTCTCAAAAAAGTTATTGATATAGGTTCATAAATACTAATGACTACAATGTTATAGCTAAAACAACAGAAAATTTGACAAAAATCAGCAACTATAAAAACACTGGCAGCAACAAAAATAAGAGCTTGTGCTTGTAATGCATGCAGATGAAACCACATGATACGAAGCATCATTGTAACCGGGTAATAATGATAGCTCTGACCAGAGTGCATTAGAAGGTTCCAAAAGTAAATTAGCATAGAGTTTTAGCCTTATAGGTATATTGATCCATGTAAGCTGGGCTTACAAAAAATGGTTTTGTTGTTATAACTAACTACAGGGATATTTTTATAGACAGTCATTTTGATATCACCCCACTGAAAGTGTCACCTGGTGCAGCCTGCATCCCCTGTGCCCCACTAGTGATCCCACCGGGTAGGACTGCCCCATAGGGTTTCCAAGCCAGTAGTCTTTATGGAAGAAGACCGTCACATCTTTCTCCCGCAGAGTGGCTGGTGGGTTCAAACTGCTGACCCTTTGGTTAGCAGCTCAGTGCTTAACCATTGTGTCACCAGGCCTTCTATTCATACCCTAGGAGAGCTTATCAATATACCAATAACAAGAACTGTTCCCACTCGTATTACTCAGGGTCCAGTAACAAAAGTAGAGCCATTAGGAAGATAGTTAGATGATAGATAGATAGACTTAAGAGGACTTGGACCATGTGGAGGTTCAGGGTCATAGTTTCATTGGACATCCAAATCTAATATTGTGTTTAGTGCTTTCAAAACTTTAAGCACTAAGCAGCAAACCTCCTAGTTTGTTGCATAGTGCTTGGGGTTTTAAAAGCTTGCAAGTGACCATACAATGAAGAATTGATCTGCATTTGCCTGGAGCAACAGAAGAAGGAGAGTCAGGAATAGGAGGAGGAAATGGAATGTGTGGCAAATTGCCTCCATGAACAACTAACTACCTCTGTTGCCATGAGACAAGAACTGGGTGATGCCCAGTTACCATTACTGAACATTTTGAACAGATACTCTATAGAAGAATTCTGATCAAAAGGGTGAAGATATGGAACAGAATCTTAAATTATCATGGAATCCAGGTTTTCTGAAGCCATTGAGGCTAGATAAACCCTCAAAACTACTGCCTTGAGATAATCTTTAAACCTTAAGCCAAAAATATCCGCCTGAAATCTTCTTTAAACCAAACAATAATTTAACTCAATTAGTAAAGAATGTCTGCCTTAATCATTGTGCTCTTTACAGAACTATCTATATGGGATCAAACTGACAATAGCAACTCTAAAGGTTAGATAGGAAACTTAGGGGGCAATGAGTTTAGTTTAATGGAAGAGGAACAATTCAGAAAAGGAGGGCGAGAACAGTTGCACCACTCAAACAATGTAATCAATGTCAATGAATTGTATATGTAGAAACCGTTGAATTGGTATATGTTCTACTGTGTATATTTTCAACAACAAAATACATAAATAAATAAAAAGAGGCGTTGGACTTTACACAATTGTGGAAGTTGGTTATTCACTGTCTGTAAGATTGTTGTCTTCATGGCTGAGGTTGGACCTTGGCAGTTGAGAAGTGACAAAGAGCATTAAACTTTAGAGGCACTTGACTAAAAGTAAAATGGCTAATTTAGAGTCAGGACCCAAGCCCCATCTTTGACTCTAGCTTTAACTACAGAAGCAGTTGACCTTTGTAACAGAAGCTAGACCTGTTTACTAAGTTGTTTTTCTCTACAGTCAGCCCACAGAGCTGCCACACATTGACTCTGGGGATGTTGACAGAAATGGTTATCAAACTTTGAGTACAAGATATCCTCAGGAAATGTTCTGCCTTAAGCAAGTTATTCTGACAATCAGTTCTTAGGATATCTGCCCTGTAGTGATCCTGTGACTACACACAGATCACCCGTAGGAAAATATGTTCATATGTGAAATGTGTTCCTGTGAGTAATCACATGTGAAAGTCTCATGATCAGGACTGGCCATCATTCCAACATTAATCATATCCTGCAGTTGTATTTTTCTTAACCAATCCTATCTTTCCAAATGCAACTTTTTAACCAATGACATCCAAAGTGCGGGTTCTCAATGTTGCACCTTCTAGTTTCCTACTTCGCTGTCTACCGATCAGATTATTGTAGGTTGTATCTCCTGATTTTGCCCTCAAACTAGGGGCTGTGTAACAGCTCCACCTTGGATTCATCAGTTTCACTTCAGTAGAGCCCACGTTTACCCATTCGAATGATTCCTATACTCCAATAAACCTTTATTTTACTTAAAGATTTCCTCTGCAACAGAAGGAAAGATGGACAAAGTGGCAAAAAAAAAAAAAAAAAGAAGGACAAGATGGAACCTGTGAGCACACAGTGGCTGGAGCCCACAAGGAAAGACCATAACCCATGTCAGTCTCTCACTGCTTCCAACTCTGATGAAGTGGTTGTGCCTCAGGAAGGCTTGTGCTCTTCATCAGGGAAATAAACACTCACCTGGCCCAGGAATTGGAGAAGCTGAAGAAGGATGCAGGGGTAAAGTGGTGACTGGTTAACCTGCTGTGACACAGCAGTTAGATGAGCCAGCAAATAATTGGCAATGTGTGTGAGCTACAAAAGGACCTACACCAACCTTCCAAACATAAACACAAAATGGCTACTGCTTGACTTCTACCCTCCCTAAGTGGAAACAGGCAAGGAAGTAATTCTGGGAAAAGTAGTTCAGCCTAGCTAAATTGACATATTACAAAACTTCTATGCCCTCCATAATCTTAATTTCAAGTACTGTATTTTCAGGCAACCAACTTCTCTCTTGCAGCTTAAACCCCCTAGTATTCTGTTCCAACAGTTCTTTGACTCCACTGGAAAAACTAGTAATTCTTACGAGGGCTCACAGTCACCAGATCTTCGCTTTCCCACATACCCAGTTTATAGTCTACAGTCTACTCACTTTACTTTCCCCTCTCTCCCTTCATGTCATTGTTGTGTGTCATTGAGCCAATTCCAGCTCATAGCGACCCTACAGGATGGAGTAGAACTGCCCCATAGAGGTTCCAAGGCTGTAAATCTTTATGGAAGCGCACTACCACATCTTTCTCCCACAGAGCAGCTGATAGATTCAAACTGTTGACCTTTCAGTTAGCAGCTGAGTGCTTAACCGCTGTACCACCAGGGCTCCTCCTTCATCGTGCTCACCTGCTGAAACCGCAACACCCCTGGTTAAATCCAATTCTCCATCTACTCCTTCCGTACCCCTGCACAGCTGGAATATTATTGGAGAAAACCACACAGCTATTCTGACTAGCCTTACCTTAAGCTCATAACCCCATTAACCTAACACGAATCCTTAGTCCTCTCCAGCAGTCCTACTGTATTTCCCTGGTGCATTCATTCTAGGACCCTCATAGATGTACATCTCATACCTTTTCCATTCTCCCCAAATTTCAAACACATCATCCTCCATATCACCCTCAGCTGACGGCCTTGCTTCCTACTTGTATCATTTATCCATGGGGCCTCTCTCCACATGGATTTTCATTCTCCATCAGGGTTGCAAGCATGAGAGTGAAAGCTGCACAGCATTTTGAGGCTTAGAGTTAGAACTAGTGCGATGGCACTTAGCCGCATTCTATTGGAAAAGCAAATCACAGGGCTAGCTTAGATCAAAGGGGCGTGGGAATGGATGCCGCCTCTTGATGAGAGGATAATTTGTGGCTGTATTTGCAGTCTACCACACTGTTTCAATAGTTATGAAAAGATCAGTGTATCACAAGTAGAGACATAAAGTAAACCCAAAATGACCAGGTTACTCAAAACAGCTTAGAATAAAAAGCAAAAGAAACACTGTGTCTATATTTTTTATTTTACCTATTTTTAATGTCATCATGAAGATAAATATTGACTAAATACTCAATATTTGTGCTATGACTTTTTACTTTAAATACTGATTGAATCACACACTAAATGTTCTATGACAGGGGTCAGCAAACTATGGCCCAGAGGCCAAATCCAGTTCACCACCTGTTTTTTGGGAGCCCTGGCACAGTAATTAAGAGCTACAGCAGCTAACCAAAAGGTTAGCAGTTCAAATCCACAGGCACCCCTCAGAAACCTTATGGGGCAGTTTTACTCTGTCTGTAGGGTCACTATGAGTCAGAATCAACTAGACGGCAGCAGGATTTTTTGGTTTACCTGTTTTTGTCAATGAAGTTTTATTGGAACATAGCCATACTGATTCAATCATGTATTGTCTTTAGCTGTTTTTGTACAACAGCACTGCAGTTGTGTAGTTGAGACAGATTGTATGGCCCACAAAGTCTGAAATACTTATCATGAGGCCTTTCACAGAAAAATTTGCTGACTCCTGCTCCACGGCATTGTTTCTCCATGCCTGAAGTAAGCCTATTGATTCTACAGAATTCCAACAGACATACTGTACATTACTCATATCTCACAGGCTTATGCAAAATAACCAGCCTCAACAGAGTCACACCTTACAGACTCAACCTTTTATGTTATGAGAAATTTCTTTGCTAGGCTTTTCAGAGTCTGTCACATAAAATCAAACATTTTCTTCACATGAAAATAGAGCTAAAAATCACTTGCAAAGAGCACTTACTTAGTACTCTTCAATCAGAACTAAACCCAAGTACTACATAAGAGCATCTTTAACTTTATCTCCAATATCAGACCATTAATCAAACAAAGGGGAGTAAAACATGAATCTTAAACATTATTGTAGTTCATAATCCTCTGAGGAGGTTATTATAGGGCTGATTCTTAGTTCCTATCCCTCAAAGACTATAATCCAGGAAGGTTGAAGGATGTCTCAGAAATCTGCATTTTTGCAGCACTACATTGACTTGGATGTTGGTGAACTAGAGACTTCACTTCAAGAAACTGAACTAAATGGGGCCAGAGATCAATAAGAGGGGCTTTGTTAATCACTGCTTCTACTCCTTTATTTTCTAGGGGGAAAAAAAGGACAGTATTCTCATAGGTTACCAGATAAATTGTTAGTAGTAAATCATTTCCTTAGAATTCTCACTAAGGTTCAATAAAATGCCATTGCTGGGCACTTTGGATTCTATTCCAAAAGCTTACTTTGCTGGACCACCCTCATCCTCTTCCTGACAACATTGATTGCATTTTTTGTTTATCAGCCTTTGAAAATTATCAAAACTTCTAACTTTATTTGGCATTCTGGAAGACACTCCTCTATTTCTCCCCTCTCTCCTCAGAATCCTATTCCAATATTATTTGCTGAAATTTTTCTTAAGAGAAACAGTGTGATGCAATGGAAAGAGAAAAGAAATTAAAAGACCTAGATGTGACTCATCTAATATATGTATGCAATCTCAGGCAAAATTCTCACCTGTAACTGCTCTTCGCTCTACCTTACCATTTTGACAATCAGTGATTTTCTGCTCTTACATTGAAGTCAAGGCTTTAAAAATCCATTTCAAGTGTTTATATATAATATTTATCTGGGAAATAAAAGTGAAAAAGGTTCTCATATGGCCACAAGTACTTTGCCCTATCTTTAGTAGGCATCTATAGAAAAAAATAAGGGTTATACTTTAAATTGACAACACAGGGGGGAGGATTTTTTTTTTTCCATTTTAAAACCATGAATACATGTAATGTTATATTTCATCACAATTTCAATTTTTTTTGACTATATTACTGTAATGTTGCTTGTGAAGTTTGATGATGGTTTAGGCCATCAGTTCACCTATGAATAACTGAGATGTCTGAGCTGGGTGAATTCTCATTCCCTGTTGACAATTTTGCTGCTACCATAAATAAGGTTCAGACAGAGCTATGTGGAAGAAAATGAAGAATTTTGTGCAGTTCTTTTGATAGCATAGATCTGGGAGTGCCCCCAAATTATTCTCCTCTTTTACTATTTTGCATTTATATAGTACCTTAAATGTAACTCAAATCCCATAAAAATTGGAGGTATTGAATTGATGCCAGGGAGAACCTTAATAGAACAAGGCCCACAATGAGGCCTAGAAGAGAAACAATGCTTCTGTTATCATGATTTTATAAGCAAAGTCATTTTTTTTCCTATTTGTGTAACCATATGCGTGTATGAAATAAGAAACCCAGTGATTTCCAGCAAAGGTATCAAATAGCCTATGTATCAAAGAGACAAAGTGACAAGAAGCCCTTGAAAGTGGGGGTGAGTGTTAGAAACTCAGAGGTCACAGTTAACTGGGCAGAGTGTCCCTGAGCAAACGTAAAAACAGCAACAGTGATAGTAAAGTAGCAGCTTCAATTTACAAAGCGCTTATTAGGTGCGAGGCATTATCCTAAGGATTTTATACACATATTATTTCATTTAATTTTTATAAAACCATTACGAGGAAAGTATCACATGCCAGTTTTCACAATAAGGAAAGTCAACGCTAGAGCCTAAGACAAAAAAAAAAAAAGAACTGCTGCCATGGAGTCAGTTCCAACTCATAACAACCCTATAGGACAGAGTAGAACTGCTCCATAGGGTTTCCAAGGAGTGCCTGGTGGATTTGAACTGCCAACCTTTTCGTTAGCAGCCATAGCTCTTAACCACTAAGCCACCATGGTTTCCAGAGCTTAAGATACTTGGTCATAATTACATTGTTAGAAATTTGCAGAGCCAGGATCCAAGAACAGATCTGGGGTTTGACCTCGGGTCAGTTCTCAGGTAATTCTCCTTTTAAAGAATTCATACCTCGTCTCACCCACTCTTTACCCCAACCTCACACCTTCTCCAGAGACCCAGAGCCTTATTTCTGAACAGTTTCTCTTAAGAGTCCATCAGACTCCTTAGCACATTAAAAAAATAAATAAATAAACCCATTGCCATCAAGTGGATTCCAACTCAGAGCGACCCTAAAGCTGGTACTTAACAAGCGGTTGTTCTTTTCCTTTCTTCCCCACTATCAATAATTATTTTTCAGTTGTTGGTCAGCTCTCTGCTGTATGAAGTGGAACCTACATGACTGATAAACATACTCCCACTAAAAGTTAATAATAGAAACTGAGACTCCTGAAAATACAATGTTCAGTTGAATGTATTCATTTCAGATTCTGTGAGAGGCTAGTGGATGACCAGCCAACCCAGTTTGTGCAGACTGAGGGGATTTCCCAGGATGTAGGACTTTCGATGCTAAAACAGGACTGTCTCAGACAAACCAAGGTCACCCTATGCTAACTCCTCTGACTCATCCCAAACTTATGGTCATTCCACTAGTGCAGAAAGGCCATACAGACCTTGTCTTATTCACTGAAACTCATATACATAAACATTAGGTGAGGGGAAGCTTGGAGAACAATGGATGATGATAGGTGCGAAGCAAAGACAGAAGTGCATAACCCAAAAAGCATGTTTTTAATATTACTAATCAAAATTCATCTTGAAATACCCAAGGGAACCCTGGCTATAATTATGAAAAGTCTATACAATTACAGCAAGCAGTGAGTTTGCATTTTCTTTTTTTTTTTTTTTTTCTGGGTTGCTTTCTATGGAACTTGGCTTATTCAAACATTTAAAATTTGTTTCATATAGATAAATTTACTCAAAACTCAGTTTACTAGTACCACGTGTCCATGGGCATATTGCTTTCTCACAACATGAGGAGCTAATGAGACCAAAGGGATTATTTATTTACCTTGACTGAAATATTCACTGATGCATAGTTCAGGGTAAACTGTCAAACTGAAGCATTGTCATAATTTTATATATGAGAAACTGATCAAAACTTCCCCATAAAACAGATACCCTTAAACCTTATCTGTTTTCTGTGTCTTCAAGAAACTGTCTTCACACATATATACCAATGAAAAAGGAAAATGCAAAGAATTTTTAGACCAAGGCAATAGGAAATAAACCAAAAAACTCATTGCTGTCGAGTTGATTCCAACTTATAGTGACCCTATAGGACAGAGTAGAAATGCCCCATAGGGTATCTAGAGAGCTGCTGGCAGATTCAAACTGCTAACCTTTTGGGTAGCAGCTGAGCTCTTAACCACTGCACCACCAGGGCTCCAAAATAGGCAACATCTGTGCAATATTTGTCTGAACGTTCTTGAACCACTTTCTCAGAAAAACACAGCACCTGATGGCATTTAGAACTTAGGTTTTTATAGACCTAAGTTCCCAGAAATAACAAAACCCAAGCTATATACTCCTGAAATTTAATGTCCAATTTAAGTAACAAAATATCTATGTATATTTAAATGCCTTTTTCATAAAAAGAATTACATTTTTGATAGCCCTCTTTTAAGTTTGGGAGACTCTTTTCTGAGTCTGATGTTAGAGCGGGGAAGGAGAGAGAAATAAATAATTTAGTATTTATTAATGTATTATATTTCATAGATAAATGATATTGCACTGTTTTTCCCAGTTCATCCTGGACCTGGATGTAAGAAAGGCTGACGTGGGGTGGGGAAGTGAGAGGAAGGTAGAAAAATTTCTGGTTACTTTTGATCATTGCTTGTGGTACCACCTCTTCCTCACCACTCTCCCCTCCCCTAAAATATCTCAAATCATAAATATTGCAAAGGCAGTACTATTCTGTCAAGACTAACAGTAAAAACAATGGGCCAAGAAAGTGTAATAAAATATAAAAGTGTGGAATTTCTTACAGGTAATACTTCTTGGCATCATTTTAAAAGAAACATAGTTATTGTGTCAAATTAAATTTTCATCACTATATACTAAATAAAGGAGCCCTGGTGGCACAGTGGTTAAATGCTCAGCTGCTGACCAAAAAGCCTACCGTTTTAGACCTCACCAGTCACTCCGTGGGAGAATGATCCAGCAACCTGCTTCCGTAAATATTTACAGCTTTGGAAATCCTATGGGGCAGTTCTACTCTGTCCTATAGGGTCGCTATGGGTAGAAATCAACTCCATGGCAACAAGCTCAGATTTTTTTTTTTTTTTTCGTTTTGTATATACTAAATAGAAATCCTGGTGGCGTAGTGGTTAAGAGCTACAGCTGCTAACCAAAAGGTCGGCAGTTTGAATTCACCAGGCACTCCTTGGAAACTCTATGGGGCAGTTCTACCCTGTCCTATAGGGTCACTATGAGTCAGAATTGACTCAAAGGCAACAGGTCTGATTTTTTTTTTATATACATTAAATATTATTTGTTAGATTTCCAATGAGTAATTAGGATTTTCAGTTAAACAATAAATCATTAAAAACTAAATGCAAATACTTAATTCTAAAGTTAATGGGAAAAAAAGCAAAAGGCAAATGATATTAAGAACTTCTGTTTCTACTAAATGCACCCATACACACATATGGGTACACAAATGCACCCCTTCTCTACTTTTGATTAGTTAACCAATGTTATTCTCCCATTCTGTGCTGAGAGAGTGAAGCAGCATAGAAGAAGAAAAATAAAGGTAGAAGTTAGAGAACTAGTAACTATGAACACTTATATAGTACCGCCCATATGACAGGCAAAGTGCTAAATGTTTTACATGTATTGATCCAATTTAGTGTCTACCTCATTAAGGACACCATAAGAAAGATTATCTGCCGTTTTTCAGATAAGGGTATGAAGGCAAAGAAATCTTGGGTAGCTTGCCCGAAGTGGTATAATTAATAAGTAGAAGAACCGGGCTTTCAACACAGACATCCTGGTACCAGATTCTGTGTTCTTTAACCACGCCTGCCTCTCTAAGAAAAGTAAATGGCTATTCACAAGTATAACACTGAACAAATTAAGGCAGTTAAAAAGTAGTAGATGATTGAATTGTCTAAAACTATGTGCAACAACATGGATGAATCTCCCAGATGCAATACTGAGTGAAAGACCAGACTGAAGAGTACATATTTTATGATTCTATTTACATTATAGTATTTTTTATAGTATAAAAGCAGGCTAAACATATCTGTGCTGTTAGAAGTTAAGATGGTGGTCACCCTAGGGAGTGAAGGGGTAATAACTAGAAGGGAATACAAGGAAGGCTTCTAGGATGGTGGTAGATTCTGTTTCTTCTCCTGGGCCTTAATTACATGGTGTGCTAGGTTTGTGAAAATGCATTAAGCCTTGTGCATATTATACGTGCACTTTTCTGTATGTATATTCTATTTCAATAAAAGGTTTAAAAGGAGGAGAAAGAGGAGCTTTTAGGTCATCTCAAATAAAACAAGGAGCGGCCTGTCATTCTCATTAACGCTCTCCTTCTGTCCCATTCTAAGACTGGGGTTCTTGAAATCTCATACCCCCTATTGTAACTTTCGCACCTTTCTTTCTCTTTTCATCTCTCTTGTCCAAAATTAAAAGAAGAGAAAGCGATCTCTAATTTTCTCCATTAAATAGTAATTTGAATATCTAGCTTCATTTTTAATGGGGAGGGGCTACATATGGAAGTAACTATGATAAAATTTAGGAACCATCAGTAATAGAAGGCGTTGTCAGGGGCTAAACAGCTTTTCCTAGAACATCAAGACTGATGTATAAATTTGCCTCCAACTCATTCCAAGACGAATGTCGTCCTCGCTGCTACATCCAGTACCAGCAGAGTGTGTGTGGGGAAGAGGAGTGTTGGAGATTGGCCTTCTTTCAAAGTTAGAAAGAAAAATAGAGGAACCCAAAATCAACATTCTAAAAGCTTTAAAAACAAAAAATGTAGACACTATGATGTCTGATTTTATGGCTTGAACATTCTCAGAATATTGGTTTCAAGCAGGATATATCTTTCTCCAAACTGCCATATGGGGCTTTTGAGCCCGAGAAGCCTAATAATAAGAAAAATAAGGAGGAAAACACACCATATTCTCAGAGATTGTTTCTAATGGAAACCCAGTTTTGACAACCCTATCACCAGCTTTATATCGTTAAACTGAAGAAGACTATGAATAGGAAGGGGGTGGAGGTGAAACATTGCTAATAAAATATTTAAGAACATCAGGAAGAGCCATGTCAGGCTTTTTTAGTTTACCCAGAAAAAGCATCTTCCTCAAGTATCAGTCAACCAAGATTTATTGTATTAATAAAATCACCTTCCGATTATAAAAGTAGAAAATAATGCATGAAATACAGATAACCTATTTTTAAAATCTGGAATGAAAGGGCAAAATATTTTAGAAGAAAAACAATGTCAAGCATCTTGCTTTTTGTGGCTTGGAGTATTTACTTTGACCTCACCATTCACAAGTGATTGGTACTGTGTACCAATATTTAGAAATTTTCTAGAAGCCATATTTTAATGGGACAAGGATGTCCAGATAATGTTACATATGATTTAGTATCCCTTGAAACAAACAAAAAGCAGGAATGGCCACATAGTTAATCTCCAAAGGACTGCCTCCTCCACAATTATTGTTCCTGCAGGAGATGAATGACTGATAGCATGGGATGGAATTTACCATCTTTCAAATGTGCGTTTTCTTCTTGAACACGGAAATAATGATGGTCCCAGAGAGTCATGCAGATTGCCTAATCTATCAGCATTTTTCTCTGTGTTTGACTTTCATTCCTCTGCATTTGATTGCTTCTGAAATAATGGTAGCAGAATTGGAAATGCTATTTATATTCCCCAGGTGATTTTCATTTGTGATAGATATGGAAATGCAATTTTCCCTATTCCACTAACAGAGAAGGACACCCCCATACATTAGAAAGCTAACCCACCCAAAAAAGAGAGAGATGAGGGATTACGGTGCAGCTATGCAGGAAAGTCTATTTCCATAGACACATTCTTAGAAAGTGACTGGACGTCTTACCTAAGCATTAAAAGTATATTTCAGCATAATTCAGAGGCCCATTTGCTACCTAGCAACAATGGGTTTAAGCACAAATTCTATGCAGTGATTTTGTACTAATTTAAAGTGATGAGAAGCGTGAGTTTGTATCTGTCACTTCAGTACATTTGAGTTGTTTTCTCTGACATTAGCTTCCTCACAACAGCATTCCTCTCCCTAGCCTTTCCTTGGCCTCACCCACTCACCAACCCCGTCAGTTTTTGAACAATGGGAAATTGTTTTCTTTATGGCATTTACTACTTACCCCTGACTGTGGAGGGGTCTGCAGAGGAAAATTCTTAAGAGTTTTGCAAGAAAATGTGAGCTGTCAGCCTCCCTGATCTGCATAAAATCCCTCCTTAATCTTCACTATGGTGCTTTTGTTTCAAGTTAGTTTACAAATTGCATGAAGTGGTAACGTTGTAAAAGCCCAACCTTGGGCTTCTTTCACTCCATATTTTGTTACTTTCTTTTTTTGGCAAGAAAATCTTAATTATGTAAAGTAGAGACGGCTCACCCAGATCTCTCCTGATCCACAGCCCAGATAAGCAATTTTGAAGAAGTTAAATATTCAGTGAAGATGCTACTAATCACTTCCCCAGGAACAGCCCAACAGAAAGATTATCCTTTGCATTGTGGATGCGCCTGTCATTTGCAGAGATTTGCAAATACTGAAAAAAGCAGATGCTTGGGGGTAAATAACTCTTAAAGGCAAAAATGAAAAATGTATACTCTTGCATAATGATGCCATGATAACAAAGGTGTTATAATATTCTTAGGAATTAAGGGCGGAGGTAGTCTTGTCATTTCAGAAGAAAATGGGTAGGAAATAATCTTATATGAGATGAAACTCTAGGAACAAAACCATTTTGCTGAAAAATATGAGATTACGTACAGTGCAATATTCTTTAAAAATAATACTTAAATGCATCCTGGGAGACCCTCAATGAGAGAGATTGACACAGTGGCTGCGACAATGATCTCAGACACAGGAATGACTGTGAGGGTGGCTCAGGATCGGGCAGTGCTGCACTCTGCTGCACATGGGGTCACCGTGATTCAGAGCTGTCTCAACGGCATCTAACAACAAGAGCATTCCTGAAAAGGGCTTGAATTTTTTTTTCTATTTTTGGCAAATATAGTTTCAGGTTGGTACTTATATGCACAATATCTTACTTCATCACATTATACTTGGACCATAAATTATTAGGAAAACCTTTTAACCTTGAAAATCAATCTGCTCTGAGTAATTTTATAGTTATTAGAAAAGGTATCAATACCTAAACTTGAAATAGAAGAATGGCATTTAAAAACTTACTGAAGCTATAATTAAGAGTATAATAATATAGTTTAAAAAACAAATGAATAAGTAAGAAACAAACGCACAACTGTAATTTAAGCAATTTCCACTATTAATTTTAGAATTTTAAATGCCCTGTGACATATCGAATAATTCATCGTATATTTGCACCACCCATGTCAGGCCCTTCCTGCACGAATTTCATGAAACTTTATGGGTTGTCTCTTCATCACACTTCCAGGGACTTAGGTTTTCGTGAGATGGATTGCCAAGAAGAGCCACAACAATGGGCTCAAACGAAACGTCCTAGTGAAAACAGTAGACTAATGTTCCACTAGAAATTAAAACAAGAGTTTTTTGAAGGAAAAAGACAATTAAAATCATTCCAGGAAATGGAGAGACACACAAGCACACAAACAAGAGGCTACAGTGTGTGTTCTGGCTTGCAGGGAGAGCAGTGAGGTATTTATCAGGCACAACGACAAAGGCAAAATGGTTTCACATCAAGGGAGGGTACAGAGGATGGAAGGAAAATTTACAAGGGATTATCAAACAACAAATTTTCCTAACATCAATTTCTAGTCTCTTATTTTCTGATATGAATTGCTAAGGCAATTGACATAATCATCCAGTGCTACTATAACAGAAAATGGATGGCTTTAACAATGAGAAATTTGTTCTGTCACACTCTGGGAGGCTAGAAGTCCAAATTCAGGGTGCTAGCTCCAGGGGAAGGTTTTCTCTCTGCGTCAGCTCTCGGTGAAGGCTCTTGTTATCAATCTTCCCCAGTTGAAGAGCTTCTCAGTGCAGGGACCTGGATTCAAAGGATGCACTATTCTCCTGGCTCTTGGTTCTCAGTGGTATGAGGTCCCACGTCTCTCTGCTTGATTCTCTCTTTTATATTTCCAAAGAGATTGACTTAAAACACAACCTAATCTTGCAGAGTGAATCCTGCCTCATTAACATAACTGCCACTAATCCCACCTCATTAACATCATAAACCAAAACCAAACCAAACCCATTGCCATTGAGTCAATTCTGACTCTTAGTGACCCTATAGGACAGAGTAGAACTGCCCCATAGGGTTTCCAAGGAAGGCCTGGTGGATTCGAACTGCCAACCTTTTGGTTAGCACCCATAGCACTTAACCGCTACTCCAGGGTTTCCCATTAACATCACAGAGGTAGAATTTATAACACATAGCAAAATCACAAAATGGTTGACAATCACACAATACTGGGAATCATGACCAAACCAAGTTGACAGATATTTGGGAGGACACAATTCAATCCATGGCAACAATATTTCTAAAGTAAGCTGTGTAAACATTCCTGACGTGGGGGCTTGGTAATTGATTGTAGGCCAAGTTAACCCTAGTTGGTGTCCTTGAAATGTGTGTAAAAGTCAATCATTTGGTTGGAAGGAGATTAGATCAGCTCCAACATGAAGCCTGTTGGAATGTAAAATTTGCCCATCCTTCTAAGAGGGAGTGAGTTAGGTCCTGGGTATTTACTGAGAGCAGTTAAGATAGCAAGATTATTTACAACAACCAGGTCCACACACTTTTTGTGTCACAAGCAGTTAAAACTTTCACAGGAAGTCAACTTCTCTTCTGCAGAAGGCAGAGGCGGGCTTCAAATTCAATTGCAGCTTAATTTAAAGTAGAATTTCCATTTAGGTCTGGGATTAACCACTTCAATCACGCCAAGCAGCGCCGCGTTTAAGGTTTGCTTGTTCAATACCAATGACCATGAAGACGGAGTAGGACCCGGCAATGTTTTGTTCTGTTATGTACACGTAAGGTCACCACGAGTCGGAGCCAGCGCCAGGCAACTAACAACATCAACAAAGGTTTCCATGACATTTTCCAGCTCTGAGCTCCTTCTTCCAAGTCGACTTCAGTTTTATTTCTTGCTCACCTACCCTGGCATCCTCTGGTCTCTATTCCAAAATGAACCAGACATAGAACTCATTTTCTTTGCAGTGATTTCCACCAACAAAACAGCTATAATTTGACTGAAAGTTTGGAGAAACAGAGAGCTTGACAACCAGAAACACAAACAACTGAAAATTGAATATGATGTTTCCGTTCTAAAAAGCGCTTTGGCAAACAGCAGCCCTTTCTCACTTAGGACTCACCCTTCCATAGTGGGTGCTCTTTCCTTCCAAGTCCCAGGCCATTTCGCCCAGAGTGGCTTTAGCTTCTTGTTTCTCCTTTCAGACCTGGCACTGGAAGTCTCACCTTCCACCCTCCAGTAAATCGTCAAGATATTTTTCTTAACAAAAGACAGTATTTGCCCAAAGGGGAACTCAGGTGTCAGCTTTTAAGAGAATTGTTTTGCCCCATATTCACCCCATTTGATTCTCCACAGTCCCTTGTTTTAGGCAGCACTTATATCATTATTTTTCTTTTTTCACAGATGGGAAATCAAGGTTGAAAGAGATGAAGTTACAAGGGTCACACAGCTAGGAATTTAGTGGAGCCAAAACCAGAGCCCAGGTCACCTGAGCTCTGGAGCAAGCCAAGGTCCTTGAAAGTCAAATTGACTGCTTACTTGGTCAACTGCTCTTTTCTCCTCTTCCTCAACGTTGTTGTTGTTAGGTGACCTCGCGTCAGTTTCTACTCATAGCAACCCTATGTACAACAGAATGGAAAACCTGCTCGGTCCTGCACCGTCCTAACAACTGTTATGTTTGAGCCCATTGTTGCAGCCACTGTGTCAACCTATCTCATCAGGGTCTACCTCTTTTTTGCTGACCCTTTACCTTAATAATAAGGACTGAAATTCCTCAAGAAATACAATTAATGTATTAGTATGTGATGACTAGCTCAATGGTTCTCAGAGTACTGTTCCTGGGAATTTTCAGAAGATTCTAACAATTCTAACAAGAATCAGCATCTTCTGGGAACTTGTTAGAAGTGCAAATTCTCAGTCCGCACTCCAGACCTACTGAATCAGAAATTCTGGGACTGGGAGACAGCAAATCACATTTTAAGAAGACTTCCAGATGATTCTGATGTTTCCTAAAATTCTTTTTAAAAATTACTTTTCCTCCTGGGCGGAAGCATAGACTACATTTTCTAGACACCTTGGATGTAGCCAGTGGAATGTGAACAAAAAGAAATATACACTATTTCCATGTTTGGACCACAAAAATCTTCCTGCCGTAATACTCCATGCTCTTTCTCTTTCCTTTGTCTTTGCTGCAGACAAACATGGTGACCTTAAAAAGTATGTGTAGAAGATGGTGGAGCCACAGCAGAGAAAAAGGCCTGAGTTCTAAAGTACTGCTTGCGGGAAAGCCATCAGTTGATCACGAGTAATACCTAGTTTGTGTAAAGCCACAGAGGTGTGGGATTCATCTGTTACTGCAACTAGCATCACCCTGTCTCAGTTGGGTATACGAATCGGAACCAACTTGACGGCAATGGGTTTGGTTTTGGCTAAGAGATGTGGTAGGTAAAGGAGCTCTAGGCCAGTTTGTCTGCTTGCTGAAGAAAGAGACCAGAGAAAAGAATCCCTGGGTCCTAGAATGGAAGTAGAGCTGTCACATGGGTTCTGACTTGCTATTGGGTGGGGGAGAAGAGAGTAAGTGGAACTAAGAAAAAGAGATGCTTAGATGTCAGAAAAAGAAAGGGGTACCCATTGTACCTCTTGTCACTGAGTCGATTCTGACTCATAGCGACCCTAACGGACAGAGTAGAACCCATACGGTTTCCAAGGCTGGAAATCTTTATGGAAGCAGATTGCCAGGTCTTTCTCCTGTGGAGTAGCTAGTGGATTCATACCACTGACCTTTCAGTTAGCAGCCAAGTGCTTAACTGCTGTGTCACCAGGGCTCCTTAAGAAAGGGGCAGAAGCCATAATAACAATAGCCATATACCACTGCTCATACCATTTTGTATCATGTGAATTTCATAGTTGCCTACTTTTTATGCACCTGGGATAGAAATTAGCTTGTGGGAGTAAAATTGTTCAAAGTCAGAAAATTCCAAAATCAGGGCTGTTAGGGTCACTGACAATAGTCAGGTTAAATTCTCTCATTTTGCAGAGAGATTTAATTAACTGCCCACAATTCTTAGTGGTAAAACCAAGCCAAGAATCCAGGTCTCTCAATGTCAAGCCTGGAATTTTTTTCTATAAAGTTTTTTCCCCGCTCTTACATTTCACACCCAGAACTTACTACAGAGGTTAAGCACATTGAACTTGGCTCTTCTGTCAATGTTTTAAGAATCCTGACAATTTTATTGAATAGATTTCTTCAATAATAGGGGATTCATTTGTCCACATGAAACTACAGATAGAGAAAATAATCCCCAAACTCTCTTTTTTCATAAAAGAATGTGCAAACCCCAGACAGGACTGAGAAATGGAAAGGCTCCTGGGCCTAATGGAATGCTTACCGAGATGTATTGATTCCGACGCAGCACATCGATTGGCCAGCGAACTTCACGCTCTGCAAAGTCTAGCCAAGAGAAAAAGTATGGCAACAGATGAAAAATGTCAGTCATGTCACCAGCTGTGATCACAAGTTTCCAAAGGGGAATGTGAGAGTTAGTGAAGCGTCTCTTTAGCGTTAGTTCCCAGGAATGTACTGTCAAGTGTTTGTCTCAGTAAGATCCAGGATATCATCTCAGATACTTCTGCTTCAGAGTCACGTGCAGTTTCAGTATTTAGGTTGGTTGGTTTGTTTACATATTCGTGTACATTGTTATCATATTTCCAACTGAAGAAAAGTTAAAAAGATACTCTTAGAAAGCCTTTTCATATGATAAGGCTCTATGCTGCCAGTCATCTAGACTTCCAACTGTACCCAGGGCTGAACGGATAAAATTAAACAGATCATATATGCAAAAAGCAGCAGGATGTAGAGGCTAGACACACAGACTTCAGTTAGACTGCGTGTGTTCAATTCTCTATGCTAACACTTAATGGCTGTGTCTTTGAAAAAGCTCTATAATTTAATCGTGCCTCAGTTTCTTCAACTATTAAAAAAAAATCCTGTCGAGTCAATTCCAACTCACGGTGACCTCATGTGCTGCAGAGATCCAAGGCTATAACTTTTCGGAAGCAGATCACCAGGCCTTTCTTCTGAGGCACCTCTGAGTGTGTTCTAACCACCAACCTTCCAATTATTAGCTGAGAACTTAACTGTGCCACCCAGGGACCCCTTCTTCAACTATAGAATTGGAATAATTAATAGTAACTGTGTTGGCGAAGAATATTGAACATGCCGTGGACTGCTAAAAGAATGAACAAATCTGTCTTGGAAAAAGTGTAACCTGAATGCTCCTTAGAAGCAAGGATGGCAACACTATGTCTCACATACTTTGGACACCTTATCAGGAGGGATCAGTCCCTGGAGAAGGATATCATGCTTGGTAAAGTAGAGGGTCAGTGAAAAAGAGGAAGACCCTCAATGAGATGGATTGACACAGTGGCTGCAACAATGGGCTCAAGCACAACAACGATGGTGAGGATGGCATAAGACCGGCAGTGTTTCATTCAGTTGTACATGGAATCAACTCAACAACAACAACAACATGTCATAGGATGGAGCCCAGGTGGCACAGTGGTTAAGAGCTATGGCTGTCAACCAGAAAAAAGGTCAACAGTTCAAATCCACCAGCTGCTCCTTAGAAACTCTAGGGACAGTTCTATTCCATCCTATAGGGTTGTTATGAGTCAGAATCGACTTGATGGCAATGGGTTTTTTTTTGTTTGTTCTGTTTTTGCTTTTATCTTTGTGTTTGGTATGTCATAGGATTAAGGTCCTTAGTTAGTGCAAGTGTTTGCACTCATCTGCTAACCTAAAAGTTGTTGGATTGAACTCACCCTACAGTACCTTGGAAGAAAGGCCTGGCAATCTGTTCCCATTAAGACTAAAACCCAAACCAAACCCCTTGCTGTCCAGTTGATTTTGACTCATAGCAACCCTATAGGACAGAGTAGAGCTATCCCATAGGGTTTCCAAGGCTGTAATCTTTACAGATTCAAAATGGCCAATACCATATTGATCTTTACATGTTCCATTTCATTTTTGATGACTTCCAATTTTCCTAGATTCATATTTCTCACATTCCACATTCTAATTATTAATGGATATTTGCGGCTGTTTTTCTCATTTTGAGTCATGCCACATCACCACATACAGGTCCCAAAAGCTTTACTCCATCCATATCATTATGGTCAACCCTACTTTGAAGAGGTAGCTCTTCCCCAGTTGTCTTTTGAGTGCCTTCCAACCTGAAGGGCTCAACTTCCAGCGCTATACCAGACAATGTTCCACGGCTATTCATAACATTTTCACCGGCCAGTTTTTTCAGAAGTAGGCTGCTGGGTCCTTCTTCCTAGTCTGTCTTAGTCTGGAGCTCCACAGAAGCCTATCCACCACAGGTGATCCTGCTCGTATTGGAAATACCGGTGGCATGGCTTCCAGCATCACAGCAACCTGCAAGCCACCATAATATGACAAATGACAGTGTTGAAAAGCAAAGATGTCACTTTGAGGAGTAAGGTGCAAGTGACCCAAGCCATGATATTTTCAGTCACCTCATATGTATGAGAAACCTGGACAATGAATAAGAAAGACAGAAGAAGAATAAATACATTTGAATTATGGTATCAGTGAAGAATGTTGAACATAACATGGACTGCCAGAATAACGAACAATTCTGTCTTGGAGGAAGTACTGCCAGAGTGGATGAGAGGATGGTGAGACTTTGTCTCACATGCTTTGGACATGTTATCAGGAGGGCCTAGTTCCTGGAGAATGACATCATGCTTGGTAAGGTAGAGGATCAGCCAAAAAGAGGAAGACCTTCAATGAGATGGACGGACACAGTGGCTGCAACAATGGGCTAAAATATAGCCATAATTGTGAGGATGGTGCAGGACTGGGTAGTATTTCATTCCACTGCACATAGGGTCACGATGAGTCAGAACTGACTCAGCAGAACACAGATCTTTACAGAAGCAGACTGCCACATCTTTCTCCCTCCCACAAAGCAGCTGGTGGGTTCAAACCACTGACCTTTTGATTAGCAGCCAAGCACTTAGCCTGTGCCACCCAAGAAAATCTCATGGAACAGTCCTATTCTGTAACATACGGGTTCCATGAGTCAGAATCAACTCACAACAACTAACAACTCACAACAACATGTGATAAGGTTAAATGAGTTAGTATTTTTAAAGTGCTTAGAATAGTGTCTGGCACCTAATAAGTGATATGAAAGGGTTCATTTAAAGTTATAATAATAACTTACACCTGGGCAGCTGGGTCAGCGTGAGGGCACATCAGACTTTGTTACTATTTGAAAGCTTCCAGGAAGACAGTATCATTGGGTAAAATGACTCAGGCTACCACCAGGGAAAACGATGAGAATAGACCACTTGGTGTGTAAAAACCAGAAAAGTTGTTTGATTGTTATTAGGAAAGGCTTTACATCCTACAATTCATTTTTAATGTGTCTAAAATAAAAAAAAGAACAATTAATCTCCATTATTAGCAGAGAATATTAAAACTCAGATTGGCTAACCTCTGCTCCCCATCATCACCAATTATTATACATTCAAAAAGTATAAACCAATTAACCTGAGCAAATACATATAAAAAGGTAAATTTTCTAATTGTGAAAAACCACGCAATGCTCTCCACAAAAATTGTTCCCTATGTGAATTGTAATCTTTATTGATTCTTTCACTCCCTTTTGCCTTATTTGGAGTGACTAATCAAAGGTTCATTATATACAATTTTTCTATAAAGCTAAATGTTCCTGAATGACATGAGAAATAAACAGAGTTAAATATAAAAAAAAAAAAAAAAGCAGCCAGAACCATATACCACAGGAAGGCAATAAATGAAAAAAAAATATGACGAGAAGTGAAAAAGAAATAGAGATGAACTAAAACAAAAACCACTTACCAGACTAGAAGGAAAATAATAAGCTACAATCAGAACCAGCTACATAAATTTGGGGCAGAGTGCTGGGTTTTTGTGTTTAGTGCAAAATGAGAAGGTAAGGCCTCTTGTTCAAAATTCATTGAAAATTTCAAGACGGCAACAGCAGAGCATTAAATCAAGCATGGGTCCTTCTAAGCGTGTGACCCTGTGCAACCAAACAGGCTACATATCCGCGAAACCAGCAAGAGCTTATAAATAAGATGAGAAAAGATAGACTAAGATAAATACAGATCAAAGTCTAGGAAGGCTATTTAAGTGAACAAAAAGGGAGCCACTGGAAGACTTGATACAAGAAATTAGTGAATGCCAGAGTGTGGAGAGAGAAGAGTAGGAAATAAAGATGAAAAGTGAGCAGATAAGAAAGACCCAAGTGAAAAGACAAACCTAAGTCAACTCCATCTGACAAAGGCATAATGGAAAGATGAACAAAAAGGAGTAATTTGCTATTTCGACTTTTATATTGAGAAATCAACAAGTTCAGACTACGTCTGCATAATGAGGAAATGATGATTCCAATAACCCAAAGAGCCTAATTAGAAGCTGAGGAGGAGCTTGTGAAACAGCTATGACTAAGTGTTACGGAAAAGTTCCCTCAAAGGCCTTTGAGTAGGAAAACATCCAAACGTAGGTCAATCTATTTAAAAAAAAAAAGACGTCTGACAATTGGAACCATACTATCATAGCTAGTTTTTCAAATGATGAAAGAGATAGGGCACTTGAACATGAACAGACGAAACTATTCATTATGAAACATTGCTTTATGTTACACAAAAAAACAGGAGTTAAATAACTGTTATAGAAACGATAGCTGAACTGGATTCGACGGCACTGGGTTACACACAGCCAGGAAGAACAAAGAGCAAATTCACAAAGCAGGGTTAGTTCATATTTCTACCGTGAGCAGTAATCAAAATAACCAACTGCTGGTTGAAGTGCATGCTTTGATGTTTAAAGAAAAATTCCACCGAACATGCATGTGTCAAATGAGAGTCGAGCCATTCAAATCCATTACCTTGAAAAATTATTCATGTAACCCAATAAAGTTGCAATTGCTCAGAACACTTTTAGAATTGTCTTTCTTCATGAGTAATTTTTAAACCCCATGAGTTTTTTTTTTTTTTTTAATCAAGTCCAGAAAGTAACCTGTAACCTGGGACAAAAATTATGAAACTAGTTTTCTTTATGACTCAAACTGGTTCTGAAGGTAAGGTAAAGTAATAATTCACAAAATGTTAAAAGTAAAAACTTAGTTCACGTTTTACCTTTTTTTTTTTTTGGTGGTCTCTCCACATCACTGGGAATCATTTGCCAAAAGTGTTTGACCTTATAGAAAGTCATGAAAACTACAGGTATCATCCACAAACATGCTGAATCATTACCATTTCCAAAAGGCAAGTCAGTCAGTCCAGGTTGTCATGGCAATAACTCTTCATACTCACAGCCTGGTGATTGCACATGTAAAATCCAGTCGACTCCGACAGGAACAAGCCTTATTAAAACGACTTTCTAAAAATGGCACTTCTTACCTGTTTTGCCCATTTTGAGTTCCAGAATCTTACCTGCAATTGTCACCTAAGTTCAGCTCAGTGCAAATATCTATGTTTAATAATACCAGGCAATATTCTTTGTCTCAGGACTTAAGGGGAAAAAACAAATAAATAGAAAAGAAGTAGTTGAGAATATGTGAACCCAACATTTTGAAATTGAAATTTTTAAGATTATTACATGTTCATTAGCATAATTACATACGACAAACTATAAGTAAACAGTGAGTTTCTAACATTAAATCCCCTAAGAATTAATAATGCCCTTAGCGTCTTGTCTCAGTTTTCTCCTTTCTCTTATCGTCCATTTTCTCCTGACCCCATGCTGTTCTTTCCCATTCAAGTATATGCTGTTTGGGCCAATTTCTTATAGAAGAGCACTAATACAGCCTGGGTGACACAAAGAGTTAAGCACTTGACTACTAACCAAAAGCTTGGCAGTTCAAACCCCCCCCAGAGGCACCTTGGAGAACAAGCCTGGCAGTCTACTTTGGAAAGGTCACATCCTAGAAAACCCTGTGGAGCACAGCTTTACCCTGAGCACATGGGGTCACCATGAATTGGAATTGACTCGACAGCAACTAACAACAACCTATCTGCAATTCCTCAGAGTTCTGATTCAAACAACAATGGCCTCTTCCACTGTGTCCTAAAGAGATATTTTGCCCTCTATAACACAATCTGAAAAAATGTCTACAACCAGCTACTAGAAATGTGCTCTCCTGTCTAACCTGAAAATTTCATTCTCTAAGTTTCTACTTAACTCTTCTTGGTAGAGAGAGAAATTTCCAAGTCTAATCCAACTTAAAACTGATTCCCCATAGGACAGAAGCAGTAATTCTATGAGACCCCCTATGTAACTGCCACAGCCTAAGATTGCTTCATCCCACCATTTCACAATATACACAATTGGTAGTTCACCAAACCAAAAACCCTTCTCAGCCAAGTTGATTCTGACTCATAGTGACCCTATGGGACAGAGTAGAACTTCCCCATAGAGTTTCCAAGGAGCACCTGGTAGATTCAAACTACCAAACTTTTGGTTAGCAGCCATAGTTCTTAAGCACTATGCCATCAGGGTTGTGTGTGATTCTTCCATCTTATAGCATGTTTTTTATATAAATTTTCTCTGTATGCATGTCAATGTCATGTCATGCCATGTTTATGTTCTCCATCACCACACAGGTTCTCAGAAGAGAACAGTTGGGAAGACAGAGAAGAGAACTACCAAAAATCCAAGTTTCCCTGGACATCCAGTAGCAGCAGGACTGAATCTCATGTTACATCTACTAACGGAGCCCTTCTTCTCCCTCCCTCATCCTTTCACCGTGCCTTCTTCTAAAATTTCAGATCTATGATCAACAAACTCACCAAGATTCTCAACTTTTCTCTGATTATCCCCTTGCTCTCTACATTTATCTGAAACTGTTTTCTGTAGTTGTCTCAGGAATAGGAAAGGAGGCTGGCATTCTCTTCACTCTAGATTGTTGCTTCAAAACCATTTCTTTTTCCAAAAGTTTTCAAATTCCATAGTTCCTTTGAAGCTATGACATCTCATTTATCCCTGTGGACCTCATTTATATTGACCTCTCATTTATTAAAGACAACATTACCTGACTCCCTACATTCATTCCACCCCCGTTATTGTCATTGTTAGGTGCCTTCGAGTCGGTTTCGACTCATAGCAACCCTATGTACCACAGAACAAAACACTGCCTGGTCCTGCATCATGCTCACAATCATTGTTATGCTTGAGCCCATTGCTGCAGCCCCTGTATCAATCCATCTCATTGAGGGTCTTCCTCTTTTCCGCTCACCCTGTACTTTACCAAACATGATCCCTTCTGACAACATGTCCAAAAAATGTAAGACAGTCTCGCCATTCTTGCTTCTAAGGAGCATTCTGGTTGTACTTCTTCCAAAACAGATTTGTTTGTTCTATTGGCAGTCCATGGTATATTCCATATTCTTCACCAACACCACAATTCAAAGGTGTCTGTTCTTCGGTCTTCCTTATTCATTGTCCAGCTTTCTCAGGCATATAATGTGATTGAAAATACCATGGCTTGGGTCAGGCACACCTTAGTCTCCAAGGTGACATCTTTGCTTTTCAACACTTTAAAGAGGACCTTTGCAGCAGATTTGCCCAATGCAATGCATCTTTTGATTTCTTGACTACTGCTTCCATGGCTGTTGATTGTGGGGCCAAGTAAAATGAAATCCTTGATAACTTCAGTCTTTTCTCCTTTTATCATGATGTTGCTTACTGGTCCAGTTGTGAGGATTTGTGTTTTCTTTATATCGAGGTATAATCCATATTATAGGCTGTGGTCTTTGATCTTCATCAGTGTTTCAAGTCCTCTTCACTTTCAGCAAGCAAGGCTGTGTCATCTGCATAAAGCAGGTTGTTAATGAGTCTTCCTCCAATCCTGATGCCCCGTTCATCTTCATATAGTCCAGCTTCTTGGATTGTTTGCTCAGCATACAAATTGAATAGGTATGGTGAAAAGATAAAACCGCAATGCACAGTTGAACATAACAGCATCCCCTTGTTCTGTCCAAACGAGACTGCCTCTTGATCTATGTAAAGGTTCCTCATAAGCACGATTAAGTGTTCTGGAATTCCCACTCTTCGCAGTGTTATCCATAATTTGTTAAGATCCACACAGTCAAATGCCTTTGCATAGTCAATAAAACAGGTAAACATCCTTCTGGTATTCTCTGCTTTCAGCCAGGATCCATCTGACATCAGCGATGATATCCCTGGTTCCACGTCCTCTTCTGAATCTGGCCTGAATTTCTGGCAGTTCCCTGTCGATACACTGCCGCAGCTGCTGTTGAATGACTTCAGCAAAATTTCACTTGCATGTGTTATTAATGGTATTGTTCAATAATTTCTACATTCAGTTGGATCACCTTTCTTTGGAATATGCATAAATATGGATTTCTTCCAGTCTGTTGGCCAGGCAGTGGTCTTCCAAATTTCTTGGCGTAAATGAGTGAGCATTTCCAGTGCTGCATTTGCTTGTTAAAACATCTCAATTGATATTCCATCAGTTTCTGGAGCCTTGTTTTTCACCAATGCCTTCAATGCAGCTTAGACTTCTTCCTTCAGTACCATCGGTTCCTGATCAAATGCTACCTCTTGAAATGAGTGAACGTCAACCAATTGTTTTTGGTATAGTGACTCTGTGTATTCCTTCCATCTTCTTTTGATGCTTCCACCCCTACACCATTCATTATTCCTGAGGACTTCAGTAGTCAGATAGATGACTCATCAAAAACCCTGTTTTATCAGCCCTTTCATTTCACTTTCATACACTTTTCTTTAACCTTAGCAGACCTTGTTATTGTCAGTGTTACAGATTGAAGTATGTCCCCCAAAAGAAATTTGCTGAAGTCCTAACCGCTATACCTGTGAATGTGGCCATATTTGGAAAATAGGGTCTTATTTTGAAGACATAATCAGTTTAAGTTAATGGCATCATAGCAAGTTTGGTGGGTCCTAATCTTCTATGGCTGGTATCTTATAAAAGGGTTGAACAGACATGGAAACATAAACAAGGGGAAGACAGATGCCATGTGACAACAGAGGCAGGTGCATCTGTAAGCTGCAAAGGAACATGAAGGACCTCTGGCAGTCACCAGAAGCTAGGAGAGAGGCATGGAAAAGTTCCCCTCCCAAAGGCCCCAGAAGAAATTGACATGGCCCAGACCATAATTTGGACTTATAACCTCCGTAACTATGAGAAAACAAATGTCTGTGCTTTACAGCCACCCACTGTATGGTGTTTTACAGCAAATGCGTCACCATCAAAATCTCCATTGGAGCATCCTCCTCTCTGATCCTTGCCTTCTTCTGGCTCAGTCACTCTAGAATGTCTACTCATGAGTTCTTCCACTTCGCTTTGATCTCCAACCCACGGCCTCACACTTTCTCACAAAAAAATTGCCCTCTTCCTTCTCATTCAGCCTAGATTCCATGGTCTGTGACTATAATTATGATCTCAGAAACACCCTCAACTTTTTTGTGCTATCTCTCCATTGTACTTGACTGGAAACAAACAAACAAAAAAAACTTGTTTATTCTCTTCCTTCTCTGTGTCTGCCACACAGTAGCTGGATATTACTAGCAAATATCACATTTTGGCTTATTGGTTTCACCTCAATTTCATGATAACAACCATAAAATGAGTAGTCAGTCACCAATTCCCAGCAACCTTACAACTCTTCCTAAACAAGTCATTTTCCTCTTTCCAACACAACCTTCCTTTCTCCTCAAACCTTCTCTCTGACCTCTCAGTTGAGGACATGCCTCAAAGTCATTGAGAAAAATAAAAACTATCAGATCAGAGTTCCTTCACACTGAATCATCAACTCTACAAATGTTCACCCTGGTTGCAATTAAAGAAGTATATTTAGGCCAGATTTAAACAAATATCTGATAACTCCCAAAGGTAAAACCGTAACTGTAACCCGTTGTCATTGAATCGATTCTGACTCATAAGGACTCTATTTTATAGATGAGGAAATTCTATATACCTTCTGGTTTGAAGCACAAGTAAAGGTACATTTCCTAATTCCCTTAATTAAGACTTAACAGTAATAATTATCAGGAATGATGTTGGCGGAATGGTCTGCCTCTATGCCTCCCATCCAGGCTGCCTAAGTAAAGGCCTTTGGCCCTGCCTTAGGCTGGGTTCTCTAGAGAAGCAAAACCAGTAACACGTATAAACATCTGTATAAAGAGATTTATATCAAGGAAATGGCTCACACAGTTGTAGAGACTGGAAAGTTCCAAATCCATAGGTCAGGCTGGAGACCTCTCCCAACTCATGTAGCCACAAGGGCTGGTGAACCTGAGATCAGCAGGTCAGATGACAGGGCTCTTGCTCACAGGCTGTGAAGACTGACGAATCCCAAGATCATCAGGCAAGACTGCAGGTAAGCTGCTAGCTGAAGTCCCAGGAACTGGAGGCCAGATGAGCAGGGGCATTTGCAGGATCCAGAGCAAGCAAAATCCCATTAGCCTTGCCAGAGAGTCCACTTATATTCAATGTGGGCCACACCCCCAAGGAAACTCTCTTTCAACTGATTGGCTACTCATAGCATATCCCATCATGAAGGTGATCACATTATATCAAATCTCATCATGGAAGAGGTCACATCATCATATGACTGCCAAACTACATCATAATTACCAACCCACTGAGAATCATGGCCCAGCCAAGTTTACACACAATCTTAATCATCACAGGTTCCAAATATTATCTGATAAGGAGGCTAGGAATTAGGTCACCTTCTCTGTCCCAGTTCCTTCTCCTTTTTAAAGGAGACTTTCCCCTGTTCTGGGCATACAGTAACTTTCTCTCTCTTGCACTTGCATGGGCACCATACAGCACCTGGCCAACCCTGCTTCTGTATCTCTTCCTGGCACAGGGAGATGCAACACAAGAGGGGGAATAGCCAGATTGTAAGAGCTAGCCTCAAGGGGTGGACTGAAAGGAAACAGGCTTTGCATGGCTGAACGTGAGTGCCCTCATGTGGTCTGCTAGTTCACTACAGTTTGCTAAGTCATCCTTATGGAAGTCCCTGCATGTAACCACTATTTTCCATTTCTCCTATAAAACCTCTGCCCACCCACTGCAGGGTGGGGAGATCTGCTTTGGTCCTGCAGCTGCCCAGGACTGCCTCATATGTAAGTCTCTCTAATAAACTCCTTTTCTGCCACACTGGAGTTGCCCACCTCCTTCTTCTGTCTCCTGGCACCCTCCAATTTTGGAGGCAAATTTCAAGTTGCTGGTCCATGCCTGGACCAAGTGACTAAAACAAATAGAACCAGCATCTCTGATTCAGAATCACACTAGATGAAAAGGCTTTCCAGACTCTTCAATTTTAACAGGCTTCTGTCATTGTTGTAATGAAACACAGAATGTATTTAAATCAATAAATTCAAAGTCATAAATCAAATATCTAAATATTCTTTATATTCATTTAAATCTGCCTGTATAATAAAAGAAAGCATCCTTTAATCAGGGTTTTCTTCCCTTTCCTCTGGGTCCAATGTCATGCCAGCCCATTTCACAGCCAATACTGGGATGGGCAGCAGCAGCTGGTGTGTATCAATTACTTTATTACACTACATATTAAATGCTCATCCTAATAACTGGTTCTCTCAACTCCCTCTGAGTGCGTGGTTGGAGGGAGCTTTAGCTGCCAGCAAAGCTGGAGTTAGACTACCTACCTCTTCAGCACCCCTGCCATACGTGGATACTGGAAAAGCAGAATTCCATTTTCAACAATAACAGTGAAGGAAGTGGATTATGGCAAGAATAAAGTCACATTGAGGATTACTACAAAGTAATTCCTTTTTTGTTTTGTTTTATGAAACACATGCCTATATGTTGTTATAATATTAATGGAGTTTCACGTTTTAAAAGAAGTTAAATGATTCTTATATTTTGAATCTTCATTAGTAGGTCCTAAAGGGTCTTAATTATTGCAATCCCAATAAATAACTTTGAAAGGCTAACAAATTAAATTTATATAACAATGTAAAATTAATAGATGATCATGAAGGGAAAGGAAGAAGGCATTTTGAATTTTTTTTTTTTTTTTCCAGAAAGAGGACTGTCAAAAAACATCTGGCTTCAGCAAAGAAGTGCTGAATCTTGGCAAAGGAGTACTGTATCAATAACCCCACACAGTATCCTAGGGTATGCTCCTCAACATACCCAACCTCTAGTAGCACATTCCTAAAGCTTCACTGTATTGGCACCTTCTGTGTACCCTAATTTATCCTCCTAACAGCCCTCATTTTGGCCACTATCACATCAACCTGTTCTGTGCAAGCTTCCACCAGCTTCCCCAAAGATGTCATCTGACAGTGCCCCATGTTGGCCTGTACTTTCTACCTCTTATTTCCTGCCCTAGGGCTTTTCTGAACCTGACAGTCACTCAGCCATGCACCAGGTGGGGGAGCATAATTTATGTCTACAGGGCTGCCACTGGCCACTGGGGAACAGAAGGTGAATAAATGCTTCCAACTCTCAGTTCCCAGTTGTACAGTCCTGAAAGTTATTTCATGGGCTCCTCAGAAGTTCTCAGCAAGATTAAGCACCAGTCATCCCACGGCAGCAGCCAACTTCATAACTCATAACTTATTTTGGCTTTCCTTCCTTCGGTATTTCACAAACCTAGCCCTTCATTCCTGACCCCTGGAATCACTCTTCAAATAAACTACTTGAATGTAAGACTTGTCTTAGATTCAGCTTTCAAAGGAATCCAGGCTAAGACATTCTCTTTCCTTTAAAAATTTTTTTAGTGGAAGGTGAGGCTAAGTTATTCAACTGATAAGTAACTGAAACAATTTTATATTTAAAAATACACATGTATTTTGAAGCAAACTGTGGTTTACATTTACTTGTATCTTAAAGCACAAAACTTTAAGAATAGTTCACACTTTCAGTAAGTAACATAGTAATGCCCTCTCAGAAACACAGTGGCTTCTGTAATAGGTGCTGTCTGATTAGGTCCCCTAGAAGTAATAACTTACGCTGGTGGCCTTAGTGCCTGTGGGCCAACTTTTACCTATCTATCCACATCGTATTACCTGAGGGCTTTTCTACGGAAGCTACTGAGAGGGTCTGCTCTGCCTGAGAAAATAGCAAATTCTGGACATTCCTGGAATTAACCCCTCTGGAGCAGTCCTCAAGGAGCCCTGGTGGTGCAGTGTTAAGGGCTCAGCTGCTAACCTAAAGGTCACCATTTCGAACTCACCAGCTGCTCTGGGAAGAAAGATATGGCACTCTGCTTCCATAAAGATTGTTGCTGTTGTTGTTAGTACCATTGGGTCGGTTCTGACTCATAGCGGCCCTTTGTACCACAGAACGAAACACTGTCCAGGTCTACACCATCCTAACAATTGTTATCCTTAAGCCCATTGTTGCAGCCACTGTGTCAATCCATCTCATTGAGGGTCTTCCTCTTTTTTACTGACCCTCAACTTTGCAAAGCATGATGTCCTTCTCCATGGACTGATACCTCCTGGCAACAAGTCCCAAGTATGTGAGATGTAGTCTTGCCGTCCTTGCTTCTAAGAGCATTCTGGTTGTACTTCTTCCAAAACAGATTAGTTCATTCTTTTGGCAGTCCATGATGTATTCAATATTCTTCAACTAAACCACAATTCAAGGGTGTCAATTCTTCTTCAGTTTTCCTTATTCACTGTCTAGCTTTCACTTGCGTAGAAGACAATTGAAAACACCATGGCTTGGGTCAGGTGCACCTTAGTCTTCAAGGTGATATCTTTGCTTTTCAACACTTTAAAGAGGTCTTTTGCAGTAGATTTGCCCAATGCAATGCGTTTTTTGATTTCTTGACTGCTGCTTCCATGGCTGTTAATTGTGGATCTAAGTAATATGAAATCCTTGACAACTTCAATCTTTTCTCCATTTATCATGATGTTGCTTATTGGTCCAATTGCGAGGATTTTTGTTTTCTTGTTCTTGAGGTGTAATCCATACTAAAGGGTGTAGTCTTTGATCTTCAAAGCCTTGGAAACCCTTTGGAGCAGTTCTATTCTGTCCTATAGGGTCACTATAAGTCAGAATTGACTGGAGGGTAAGAGGTTTTTTTGGGTTTTTTTTTTTTTTTTTTTTTGGAACAGCCTTCAGCTCACAAATGATAGGAGTAGGGAATTAATATACTGTGCTAGTTATCTTATGGAAACTCTGGTGGCATAGTGGTTAAGTGTTACGGCTGCTAACCAAGAGGTCGGCAGTTCAAATCCACCAGGTGCTCCCTGAAACTCTATGGGGCAGTTCTACTCTGTCCTATAGGGTCGCTATGAGTCAGAATCAACTCAACAGCAGTGGGTTTGGTTTGGTTTCCGTTTTAGTTATCTAATGCTACTATAACAGAAATACCACAAGTGGGTGGCTTTAACAAACAGGAATTTATTTTTCTCACAGTTTAGGAGGCTACGAGTTCAAATTCAGGGCACCAGCTGTAGGGGAAGGCTTTCTCTCTCTGTCAGCTCTGGGGGAAGGTTCTTCTTCCTTGGTTCCTTGGTGATCTTCATGTGCCATCTCTGCTCACTTCTGTATGCCTAATCTGCTCCTTTTATGTCTCAAAAGAGATTGACTCCAACGCACCCTACAATAATACTGCCTCATTAACATAACACAGAAAACCCATTCCCAAATGGGATTATAACCACAGGTATATGGGTTAGGATTTACAGCACATATTTTTGGTGGACATAATTCAATCCATAACATATACCATCCCCCTGAGTAGGTAGATGATAGCTAGGTAGCTAGCTAGGTAGGCAGACAGATAGACAGATGAGAAAAATAGAAAGAGAATGGGTAGATAGTTGATGGATGGATGGATGAGGATAGATTAGATAGATAGACAGACAGACAGATAGATAGATAGATGATAGACAGACAGGTAGGTAGATAGATAGATATTCCTCACCTCTAGGTGGGAGATCTTTGAGGTTTGTGTTATACACCATTTCCCAGATTTCCCTCTGAGATTAAGTGCCGTTGAACATTATACTGGCTTCCTCCTCATCCCTGTCTTCCTTCACCATTCCTCTACCAGTGGTCTGTACACTTCTCAAATAGGTTATTTTCACTAGGAATCTGTCCCCAAATCTGTTTATGTGGGCATTCAAATCGAAAGAGCTTTGTTCGTATAAAAATCTTTAAAGCACTGCCCCAGGTCACATACAATAAGAACGCCACGCTCCACAATGCTTGTTCAGTACTTTTACCCACTAGTGTTAAAACAGCTTAAATGAGGTATAAAAAATGAGAAGCCAGAGCTTAATTTACAAGAAAATCTGTGAGAAGAAATTCATTATGCATTCTATTCTTGAAGTAGGTGTGTCTCACAGCCTATGCAGTTTAAGGCTCAATTGTGTTATTGTTTTTGTTTTTTTACCACTTAGTAGTGAATTTCATTTACAATCCTAGAAACTGCTTCTTTCAAAATATTTTTACCAAAGTAATGTGAACTCTATTTTCTTCGTTGTAGAATAAATAAGAAATACCTAAATTGGTTTCACCCACTTTCTCTAGCTTTTCATGAGGCCAATTGCAATCGAATCCATTCCAATTCATAGCAACCCTACAGGACAGGGTAGAAACATCCCATAGGGTTTCCAAGTCTGTAATCTTTACAGAAGCAGACTGCCACATCTTCTAAGGAACAGCCTGAGAGGTCTCTTCAAATGTTGACGATCTGCCTCTGGTGTGTATTTTTAACATACCAATGTCATAGTGTGTTGCTTAAGACTGTAACCCTTCTCCACAGACAAACCATTTTTATGGAAGATAAAATTGAATTCAAGTACAAGATAAACATAAAAAAATCAGTTGGATTCCTCTACACTAACAAAAAGAACATCGAAAAGGAAATCACCAAATCAATGCCATTTACAGTAGCCCCCAAGAATAAATCTTACCAGAGATGTAAAAGACTTATGCAAAGAAAACTACAGTACACTTCTGCAAGAAACCAAAAGAGACTTACCTAAGTGGAAGAACATACCTAGCTCATGGACAGGAAGACTTAACATTATAAAAATGTCTTTTCTACCAAAAGCAATCTATACATTTAATGCAATTCCGATCCAAATCCCAAGGACATTCTTCAATGAGGTGGAGAAACAAATCACCAATTTCATATGGAAGGGAAAGAGGCCCCAGATAAATAAGGCATTACTGAAAAAGAAGAACAAAGTGGGAGGCCTTACTTTACCTGATTTTAGAACCTATTATACCGCCACAGTAGTCAAAGAGCCTGGTACTGGTACAACAACAGATACATGGGCCAATGGAACAGAATTGAGAATCCAGGCATAAATCCATCCACATATGAGCAGTTGATATTTGACAAAGGCCCCGAAACAGTTAAATGGGGAATAGACAGTCTTTTTAACAAATGGTGTTGGCATAACTGGATATCCATCTGCAAAACAAAATGAAACAAGACCCATACGTCACTCCATGCACAAAAACTAACTCAAAATGGATCAAAGACCTAAATATAAAGTCTAAAACAATAAAGATCATGGAAGAAAAAATAGGGACAACATTAGGAGCCTTAAGCCATGGTGTAAACAGTATAGAAAACATTATAAAGAACGTAGAAGAAAAACTAAATAACTGGGAGCTCCTAAAAATCAAACACTTATGCTCATCCAAAGACTTCATCAAAAGAGTAAAAAGACTACCTACAGACTGGGAAAAAGTTTTTAGCTATGACATTTCTGATCAGCGCTTGATCTCTAAAATCTACATGATACTGCAAAAACTCAACTTCAAAAAGACAAATAACCCAATTAAAAAATGGGGAAAAGATATGAATAGACACTTCACTAAAGAAGACATTCAGGTAGCTAACAGTTATATGAGGGAATGTTCACCATCATTAGCCATTAGAGAAATGCAGATCAAGACTACAATGAGATTTCCTCTTACTCCAACAAGGCTGGCACTAATCCAAAAAACACAAAATAATAAATGTGGAGTGGAGAGGCTATGGAGAGATTGGAACACTTCTACACTGCTGGTGGGAATCTCAAATGGTACAACCACTTTGGAAATTATTTGGCGGTTCCTTAAAAAGTTACAAATAGGACTACCATACAATCCAACAATCCCACTCCTTGGAATATATCCCAGAGAAATAAGAGCCTTTACACGAACAGATATATGCACACCCATGTTTATTGCAGCACTGTTTATAACAGCAAAAAGTTGGAAGCAACCAAGGTGCCCATCAATGGATGAATGGATAAATAAATTATGGTATTTTCACACAATGGAATACTATGCATCGATAAAGAACAGTGAGGAGTCTCTGAAACATTTCATAACATGGAGGAACCTGGAAGGCATTATGCTAAGTGAAATTAGTCAGCTGCAAAAGGACAAATATTGTATAAGACCACTATTATAAGAACTTGAGAAATAGTTTAAACTGAGAAGAAAACATTCTTTTGTGGTTACCAGAGGAGGAGGGAGGAGGGTGGGAGGGGGCATCAGACAATTAGATAGTAGATAAGAACTACTTTAGGTGAAGGGAAAGACAGCACACAATATAGGGGAGGTCAGCACAATTGGACTAAACCAAAAGCAAAGAAGTTTCCTGAATAAACTGAATGCTTCAAAGGCCAGCGTAGCAGGGGCAGGGGTCTGGGGACCATAGTTTCCGGGAACATCTAAGTCAATTGGCATAATAAAATCTATTAAGAAAACATTCTGCATCCCACTTTGAAGAGTGGCATCTGGGGTCTTAAACGCTAGCAAGCAGCTATCTAAGATGCATCAATTGATCTAAACCCACCTGGAGCAAAAGGAGAATGAAGAACACCAAAGACACAAGGTAATTATGAGCCCAAGAGACAGAAAGGGCCACATAACCAGAGACCACATCATCCTGAGACCAGAAGAACTAGATGGTGCCCGGCTACAACCGATGACTGCCCTGACAGGGAACACAACAGAGAATCCCTGAGGGAGCAGGAGAGCAGTGGGATGCAGACCCCAAATTCTCATAAGACCAGACTTAATGGTCTGACTGAGACTGGAAGGACCCAGGTGGTCATGGCCCCAGACTTTCTGTTGGCCCAGGACAGGAACCATTCCCGAAGCCAACTCTTCAGACATGGATTGGACTGGACAATGGGTTGGAGGGATGCTGGTGAGGAGTGAGCTTCTTGGATCAGGTGGACACTTGAGACTGCGTTGGTACCTCCTGCCTGGAGGGGAGATGAGAGGGTGGAGTGGGTTAGAAGCTGGCAAAAAGCACACGAAAAAAGAGAGTGGAGGGAGAGAGCAGGCTGTCTTATTAGGGGGAGTGTAATTGGGAGTGTGTAGCAAGGTGTATATGGGTTTTTGTGTGAGATACTGACTTGATTTGTAAACTTTCACTTAAAGCACAATAAAAATTATTTAAAAAAAAATTGGATCCAAGAATATGCCCGAGGTAATGAGATATACAAGAAATCTGTCCTAGGTAACACCTATCCAAAGTGAAAAATGTTTAGTGTCTTCTTTAAAAATTGTTACATTAAATTTATTTTTAAAAATTTCCTCCTCATTGCCAGGGTATAGATTTTTTTTTTCAAATTTTTGCACCTTTATCCTTGCCACACCCACAGATTTTATTCTAAGAGTAAAGCACCCACATGAAGCAGCCAGAACAAGAGAGGAGAGATGCCAAAATATAGGTCTTCCAAAAGATTTTATCCAAATACAATGACTTTAGATAAACTTGGATGATGGGAATATAAGAGAGAAAAGTTACCATTACTCATGAGAGAGAATGAATTAGCACATGCTGTTATAGGTAAATCTCTCAGGAAAATATTTACAAATATTTACTGGGTATTTTCTACTTGCCAAGAACTGTACAAGGTCCTGAGAAGTCAATACATAGAGAGGTCTAGATCCTTCCTCTAAAAAACTAACACACTACAGCTAGTCCCCATCTTACAACATATTGGAGTTACAACAAACCACTTGCAACCCACACTTATGACTTTTTTTTAATTAATTAATCAATTTTTTTGTACATCTTTTCGTTAGTAACATGTACTACATACAATGTGGCAGAGTATAATTTGTCGATGTTATCATTCTCAGATATTCACTCACAGATGTTCAATGTTATGATTTACTGTTCAAAACACTGCCATATAGCAGGCAATAATGAAAACTATACTTTGGACATGTTATCAGGAGGGATCAGTCACTGAAGAAGGACGTCATGCTTGGTAAAGAGAGGGTCAGTAAAAAAAGAGGAAGACCCTCAACGAGATGGATTGACACAGTGGCTGCAACAATGGGCTCAAGCATAATGATAGTGAAGATTGTGCAGGGCTGGGCAGTGTTTTCTTCTGTTGTATATATGGTCACTATGAGTTTTTTTTTTTTTTTTTTTTTTTTATGAGTTGGAACCAACTCAACAGCATCTAACAACAACAGTGAAAACTAAAAAAAAAAAAAAAGTTATTCGACTTACATGAGAACCAACTCATGACAGAGTCTTTGGAATGAAACCCTGGAGAGGAAAAGTAGAAAAAGTAAATCTCAGACTACATTATACTGTGATAAACGTGGCCACTAAGGTCTTACCTGAATGTCATCAGAGCTCAAGAAGGAGCCTGCGGAATCCGTTATATGAGCTATTCTTCTTCCCACCATGTCTTAATGGAAAAATCCATTCCTACTCCCCTAACTCCTCTAAAACTCAGCAATCTAAAAAACAATTTAGTTTCTAATTGGAATTTATTGTTATGGAGTGGAAATAGAACATTTGCTAAGAAAGAATACTATCGGAAAATATAACTCCATTTCCCCCACTGAGATATTCTTACCGTAAAGTAAGAAATCTGGTTCATCTATCCTAGCAATCAACATAGTGTTAATAATTCACTTTTTATTGGCTGCTTTCCCTTCCCTTCTATTCCTAGCAACCAACATATTTATTTATTACTCATTCATTCATTCATTTTTACAGCCTCAGTTAGACAAGTATTTCTGCAATATTAGTGATAATAGATTTCCCTTAATTCAGTGAAACTGTTTAGTTTCCTCTTTTCCCTCCTCCTACCTGCTTAGGCACTGTTGTTAGCTGTTGTCGAGTCCCCCAACTTATGGAGAACCATGGACAACTGGATAGGACGACTGTGATCCACAGGGTTTTCACTGACTGATTTTCTGGAAGTAGATCACCAGGCTTTTCTTCCTAGTCTGTCTCAGCCCAGAAGCTCTGCCGAAACATGTTCAGCATCATAGTAACACACAATTCTCCACGGACAGACAGATCATGGCTGCATTTGGGGCGTGTTGGCCAGGAACTGCACCTGCGTCTCCCACGTGGAAGATGAGAATTCTACCACTGAGCCACCACTGCCGCCTGCCCAGGCATAGCCTTTTGCTCTGATTCACTGACCTCTCAGCAGCACATATTCTAAGCGAAGACTTTTTCAGGCTCCTCACTGGGTACTGTGGGACCAGTTTAGCACCATTGGATCTCATCACTGCCTATAATAGACAAAGCACTGGGCACCAAAGGTGAAGAAATGAAGGAAAGAATCTTCTGTCTTAAGATCTAGGGAAACAGGCAATTAAGACACATTATATCAAGTAAGGACTGCACTGTGATACGCACACAAAAGATGCCATAGGACAAAGCACAGCAGGGAAGAGGAAAGATGACCGTGGAAGTATTCCCAGAGGTGGTTGTGTGCAGAAGGGATGACGGATATTACCCACAGGCTGCAGTCTTTCTTGTTCATAAAGCCTACTCAAGAGCTTTAGGTGAAAGAGGACACAGAAGTGGAAAGCAACTCAAATAGAAAAGGTCGAAAAATCATACGAAATACTACTAGCTAAAGAGCTCACAGGAACATTATAAAGGGCAGTGATGTAAGAGAAGTCCCAAACTGACTAGCACTGGTGTTATCAGCTCTACTTGACTCTACTTGGGTTTGACATAGGGCTGGATTACCCAATAAGCAAGGGTGACATGGGCCCAGTTGTGCCTTCCCACCAATGCACAGTTTCATCCGTCCCCCACCCGTGTGAAATGCTCACCACAGATTAGCAAGTGAACACAACTAAGCCCCGACGTACCACGCTCAAGGCCAAGCCGATGTATACCATGCTTACTCGTTAATCTGCCCCTGGTTTTACAACTTGCAGAAGAAAACATGGAACCTGACAGGTTTATAAAGTATCCTGAAAATGTGAAGTTCCAGATATCAACCTAATTTACTAGTTCCAAAAAAGGCCAGAAAGAGAGGCTTCATAAACGTATTCAGAATTTTACCTTAACAGAAACTGATTGAGTATATAAACATACTTGACCCACAGTTAAGAGAGGAATTTGATCCACAGATGTGTACATGTTTTTGAGAGGACATTGAAGCGCTTGCAACTTGATCTTTTAAATGTAAACAGAGCTATATTTATAAATGAGTTCTTGTATTTTGTGCACTTTTGCAAGTTAGTTATAAAGCTAGCTCCCTTTGGTGATCATCAAGCCTCAGGGGAACGTATAAAGATGGCAGAGCCATGCCTCCTAAGTAAGTAAAAGACGTATAAAAATGAAACAAATTACAGAAATGGTGGTATGTTTTTACCTCTTCATGGGCATTAATGGTATTTCAATCAACATACATTATTGAAAACTATTTTTGTCTTTAACTTCCTTGACAACTGGAGAATAAAAAGGATTCTAAGATGAAAACTTGTCATATGCTTCTCTTTGAAATGCAAATCAACTAATGTGTGATTTTCAGCCTTGGTCTATTTCACCCTTAGCCATGACATGCATAATAGTTAAATCAAAAAAACAGCAATATCAAAATAATCAGGGCCATTTCAGAAGACACTCATTCTTTTTTTTTTTTAATAATTTTTATTGTGCTTTAAGTGAAAGTTTACAAATCAAGTCAGTATCTCACACAAAAACCCATATACACCTTGCTACACACTCCTGAGACAGCCCACTCTCTCCCTCCACTCTCTCTTTTCGTGTCCATTTTGCCAGCTTCTAACAAGACACTCATTCTTAACAGCTTTTAACAATTTTAATGAGCCTAGAAAAATCTCCATTCTGTGAAAAAGACAGAAAATTCCAGCACCCATAGATGGCCAAAGGTAACATTTTTAAGTTGCTGCAAAATAAAATTAGAACTCAATAGCTTTGACCTGGAGCACTTGAAAGCTATCAATGGCAATAAAGCTAATTAGGTGATTAACAGCAAAAGATAAAGAATAGCTATTTACATCTAACACCAAATAAAGTGACTGTATTGGCATCCAGAACTTAGTATGTATCAGCCTCCTAGAACTATCAAGACAGTTCCAAGTCCATAGCCTGATACTCAAAACAGAAAGTTACCTGAAGTGTCTGTAGTCTTATTATTGGCTATCATCAATTTGCTTTAGAAATTTGCTGTTTCCCAGTATCTTCATGTTTAGTTTTACTGGATTGGAAAACATGCTGAGAAGTGTAAAAATCCTAAAATTATCACAATGTAATGGCAAGGTTTTAACTAAAATCTACTGTAACAAGTAGTTGCCTAGGGCAGAGTAAATGGGAAAGGGTGAAGTCTTTGTCAACAAATTCAATGGCATTATCTTTTAGCTGTCTTTATGTAGGAAGACAAAGGAGATGCCCTCTTATTTTTATTAGATTCTACCTAAACACTTTTAAAACACTCCAGGACTCTACTTCCAAATCCATAATCCCTAGTGTTATAGACTGAATCACATCCTCAAAAAAGATAATGAAGCTCTACCCCTATACCTGGGAATGTGACCAGTTTGGAAATAGGATTTTTCTTTTATGCTAACAAGTCATACCAGAGAATGGTGAGCTCTAAACCGAATCTCTTCTGAGTGATGTCTTATAAAGAGACACACACACAGGCGGAAACAGATGCCATGTGGAGATGCATCTATAAGATGCCAAGGAATGCCAAGAAATGCCCAGGGCTAAAGAGGCAGAAAGGAGTCCAGATGGTGCAAGGGTTAAGTGCTCAGCTGTGAACTGAAAGGTTCTTGGTTCGAACCCACCAGTCTCTCTGTGGACAAAGAGACCTGGTGATCTGCTCCTGTAAAGATTACAGCGTAGGAAACCCTATGGGGCAATTCTACCCTGTCATATAATATAAGGTCGCTATGAAACGGAATCGATTGGATGGTACACAACAACAACAGAAGCAGAAAGAAATGAGGATCTGCCCCTAGAGACCACAGAGACAGAGAGAACCCAGCCCTGCTGATGCCCTGAATTGGGACTCCTAGCCTCCAAAACTGTGGAACAGTAATTCCTATTCTTTAAAGCCATCCACTTGTGGTGTTTTTTGTTATGAAAGCCATAATAAACTACAATACTTAACCAGTGGAAATGTAATGCAAGCAAGTCGAGAAAAAGCTTAACAGGTAATTTTTTAAGGGGAAAAATTTATACCGCATAAAATTGTTTATAACTGACAAGTAAATATCTATTTATAGTAGAAACAAATTAATCAGTTTTAAAAATGTAAACCTAGTAAAGCCTCAGTTCTTAACTCTGACGATAACAACAATCATAATCCCTTCTTACAAATTCTAACTTTTTATTGCTCATGTAATAAACATGCTATTTTTGTTATTCTTAGGTGCCATTGAGTCAGCTCTGACTCATAGTGACCCTGTGTAGGTCAGAAGGAAACACGGCCCAATCCTGCACCATTCTTACAATCGTTACCGTGTTTGAGCCCATTATTGCAGCCACTGAGTCAATCCATCTCGCTGAGGATCCTTTTTTTTGCTGACCCTCTACCATACCAAGCATGAGTCCTTCTCTACGAACATATATATTTTATTTGACACAAAAATGCTATGAGGTAGAAAGACAAGAATTATTCACTCCATTTTACATATGAGACATACTTTTCACAAAAGATGTCAAATACTTGTGTTCGGGGAACATACCTAATAATTAGTAAGAGAGGCTTCAAGAGTCTACAAAAATAAGATGGGCCAACTTTGGAACCAAGTAACGTTTTTTGTCTTTTCATCGTCTCTAATATACTAACATTTCTAATTCATTGCTGGCAAAATCTACTCTATTTTAAGAAAGAATATGAGAATGAGCCAAATTTAAAATGTGGAGATACTATAAAGTTGATTTTATATATATAGAAAAACATTCAAGAAACTTATTTCCCAATGGCTTTGCAAGGTCAAATTGTATAGGATATGAAATAAAGACCTAGTCTTCTCATGTAGATTTTTGCTCTCATCTCTCTGTTCCTTTATCAATTCCCCAGGTCCTTGAACCAATGGCATTAATACCTGAGATAGCCATTAATTGGTTCAGCAGTCCTCAAACCAGAGCAAGAGCATACCCAGTGCACAGGGCCAATCAATTTATTCATATATATATATATATATATATATATATATATATATATATATAATTTTTATTGTGCTGTGAGTGAAAGTTTACAAATCAAGTCAGTCTCTCACACAAAAACCCATATACACCTTGCTACACACTCCCGATTACTCCCTCCCTAATGAGACAGCCTGCCTTCTCCCTCCACTCTCTTTTTTTGTGTCCTTTTCGCCAGCTTCTAACCCCCTCCACCCTCTCATCTCCCCTCCAGGCAGGAGGTACCAACGCAGTCTCAAGTGTCCACCTGATCCAAGAAGCTCACTCCTCACCAGCATCCCTCTAACCCATTATCCAGTCCAATCCATGTCTGAAGAGTTGGCTTCGGGAATGGTTCCTGTCCTGGGCCAGCAGAAGGTCTGGGGCCATGACCACCCGGGTCCTTCCAGTCTCAGTCAGACCATTAAGTCTGGTCTTATGAGAATTTGGGGTCTGCATCCCACTGCTCTCCTGCTCCCTCAGGGATTCTCTGTTGTGTTCCCTGTCAGGGCAGTCATCGATTGTAGCCGGGCACCATCTAGTTCTTCTGGTCTCAGGATGATGTGGTCTCTGGTTATGTGGCCCTTTCTGTCTCTTGGGCTCATAATTACCTTGTGTCTTTGGTGTTCTTCATTCTCCTTTTGCTCCAGGTGGGTTTAGATCAATTGATGCATCTTAGATAGCTGCTTGCTAGCGTTTAAGACCCCAGATGCCACTCTTCAAAGTGGGATGCAGAATGTTTTCTTAATAGATTTTATTATGCCAATTGACTTAGATGTTCCCGGAAACCATGGTCCCCAGACCCCTGCCCCTGCTACGCTGGCCTTTGAAGCATTCAGTTTATTCAGGAAACTTCTTTGCTTTTGGTTTAGTCCAATTGTGCTGACCTCCCCTGTATTGTGTGCTGTCTTTCCCTTCACCTAAAGTAGTTCTTATCTACTAATTGTCTGATGTCCCCTCCCACCCTCCTCCCTCCTCCTCTGGTAACCACAAAAGAATGTTTTCTTCTCAGTTTAAACTATTTCTCAAGATCTTATAATAGAGGTCTTATACTATATTTGTCCTTTTGCAACTGACTAATTTTACTTAGCATAATGCCTTCCAGGTTCCTCCATGTTAAGAAATATTTCACAGATTCCTCACTGTTCTTTATCAATGCATAGTATTCCATTGTGTGAAAATACCATAATTTATTTATCCATTCATCCATTGATGGGCACCTTGGTTGCTTCCACATTTTTGCTATTATAAACAGTGCTGCAATAAACATGGGTGTGCATATATCTGTTCGTGTAAAGGCTTTTATTTCTCTGGGATATATTCCAAGGAGTAGGATTGCTGGATCGTATGGTAGTTCTATTTTTAGCTTTTTAAAGAAGCGCCAAATCAATTTCCAAAGCGGTTGTACCATTTTGCATCCCCACCAATGTATAAGTGTTCCAATCTCTCCATAGCCTCTCCACTCCACATTTATTATTTTGTGTTTTTTGGATTAATGCCAGCCTTGTTGGAGTGAGATGAAATCTCATTCTAGGTTTGATCTGCATTTCTCTAATGACAAATGATCATGAACATTTCCTGATATATCTGTTAGCTACCTGAATGTCTTCTTTAGCGAAGTGTCTATTCATATCTTTTCCCCATTTTTTAATTGGGTTATTTGTCTTTTTTGCAGTTGAGTTTTTGCAGTGTCGTGTAGATTTTAGAGATCAAGTGCTGATCAGAAATGTCATAGCTAAAAAAATTTCTTTAGATGAGCATAGGTGTTTGATTGTAGGAGCTCCCAGTTATCTAGTTTTTCTTCTGCTTTCTTTATAATGTTTTGTATACTGTTTATGCCATGGATTAGGGCTCCTAACATTGTCCCTATTTTTTCTCCCACGATCTTTGTCATTTTAGATTTTATATTTAGGTCTTTGATCCATTTTGAGTTAGTTTTTGTGCATGGAGTGACGTATGGGTCTTGTTTCATTTTTTTTTTGCAGATGGATATCCAGTTATGCCAATACCATTTGTTAAAAACACTATCTATTCCCCATTTAGCTGTTTCGGGGCCTTTGTCAAATATCAACTGCTCATATGTGGATGGAATTTTGTCTGGATTCTCAATTCTGTTCCATTGGTCCATGTATCTGTTGTCGTACCCATACCAGACTGTTTTGACTACTGTGGCGGTAAAATAGGTTCTAAAATTAGGTAAAGTAGGGCCTCCTACTTTGTTCTCCTTTTTCAGTAATGCCTTATTTATCTGGGGCCTCTTTCCCTTCCATATGAAATTGGTGATTTGTTTCTCCATCTCATTAAAGAATGTCCTTGGGATTTGGATCGGAATTGCATTAAATGTATAGATCGTTTTTGGTAGAATAGACATTTTTATAATGTTAAGTCTTCTAAGTCTTCCTAGCCACGAGTAAGGTATGTTCTTCCACTTAGGTAAGTCTCTTTTGGTTTCTTGCAGAAGTGTACTGTAGTTTTCTTTGTATAAGTCTTTTACATCTCTGGTGGTAAGATTTATTCCAAAGTATTTTATCTTCTTGGGGGCTACTGTAAATGGCATTGATTTGGTGATTTCATCTTCCATGTTCTTTTTGTTGGTGTAGAGGAATCCAACTGATTTTTGTATGTTTATCTTGTATCCCGATACTCTGCTGAACTCTTCTTAGTTTCAGTAGTTTTCTGGAGGATTCCTAGGGTTTTCTGTGTATAAGATCATGTCATCTGCAAATAGAAATACGTTTACTTCTTCCTTGCCAATCTAGATGTCCTTTATTTCTTTATCTAGCCTAATTGCTCTGGCTAGGACTTCCAGCACAATGATGAATAAGAGTGGTGATAAAGGGCATCCTTGTCTCGTTTCCGATCTCAGTGGGAATGTTTTCAGGCTCTCTCTAGTTAGGGTGATGTTGGCTGTTGGCTTTGTATAAATGCCCTTTATTATGTTGAGAAATTTTCCTTCTATTCCTATTTTGCTGAGAGTTTTTATCATGAATGTTGAACTTTGTCAAATGCCTTCTCTGCATCAATTGATAAAATCATGCGATTCTTGTCTTTTGTTTTATTTATGTGGTGGATTACATTAATTGTTTTTCCAATGTTGAGCCATCCTACATACCTGGTATGAATCCCACTTGGTCATGGTGAATTATTTGTTTGATATGTTGTTAAATTCTATTGGCTAGAATTTTGGTGAGGATTTTTGCATCCACCTTCATGAGGGATATAGGTCTATAATTTTCTTTTCCTGTGGTGTCTTTACCTGGTTTTGGTATCCAGAATATGGTGGCTTCATAGAATGTGTTTGGCAGTATTCCGTCCTTTCCTATGCTCTGAAATACCTATAGTAGTAGTGGTGTTAACTCTTCTCTGAAAGTTTGGTAGAACTCTGCAGTGAAGCCGTCTGGACCAGGGCTTTTTTTGTTGGGGGTTTTTCGATTACCTTTTCAATCTCTTTTTTTGTTATGGGTCTATTTAGTTGTTCTTCCTCTGTTTGTATCAGTTTATGTACGTAGTGTGTTTCTAGGAACTCATCCATTTCTTCTAAGTTTTCAAATTTGTTTGTGTATAGTTTTTCGTAGTAATCTGATATAATTCTTTTAATTTCATTGGGTCTGTTGTAATATCGCCCATCTTATTTCTTTTTCAGGTTATTTGCTTCCTCTCCTGTTTTTCTTTTGTCATTTTGGCCAGTGGTTTATTACTTTTGTTGAGTTTTTCAACAAATCAGCTTTTGGTCTTGTTAATTCTTTCAATTGTTTTTATTATTTGTTTCCTTCTGGTGCCTGATGGATTCTTTTGTTGCTCTCTTTCTATTTGTTCAAGTTCTAGGGATAATTCTTTGTGTTTGTCCCTTTCTTCTTTTTGGATGTGTGCATGTATTGATATAAATTGGCCTCTGAGCACTGCTTTTGCTGTATCCCAAAGGTTCTGATAGGAAGTGTTTTCATTCTCATTGGATTCTATGAATTTGTTTATTCCATCCTTAATGTCTTCTATAATCCAGTCTTTTTTGAGCAGGGTATTGTTCAGTTTCCAAGTGTTTGATTTCTTTTCCCTGCTTTTCCTGTTATTGATTTCCACTTTTATGGCCTTATGGTCAGAGAAGATGCTTTGTAATATTTCAATGTTTTGGATTCTGCTGAAGCTTGCTTTATGACCTAATATGTGGTCTATTCTAGAGAATGTTCCTTGTGCACTAGAAAAGAAAGTACACTTGGTTGCTGTTGGGTGGAGTGCTCTATATATGTCTACGAGGTCAAGTTGGTTGATTGTGGCATTTAGATCTTCCTTGTATTTATTGAGCTTCTTTCTGGATGTGCTGTCCTTCATCGACAGTGGTGTGTTGAAGTCTCCTACTATTATTGTGGAGCTGTCTATCTCACTTTTCAATGCTGATAGAGTTTGTTTTATGTATCTTGCAGCCCTGTCATTGGGTGCATAAATATTTAATATGGTTGTATCTTCTTGTTTTTTTTGTCCCTTTAATCATTATATAGTGCCCTTCCTTATCCTTTTTGATGGATTTAACCTTAAATCTATTTTGTCAGAAATTAATATTGTCACTCCTGCTGGGTTTTGATTGTTGTTTGCTTGATATATTTTTTTCCATCCTTTGAGTTTTAGTTTGTTTGTGTCTCTAAGTCTAAGGTGTGTCTCTTGTAGGCAGCATACAGATGGATCTTGTTTTTTAATCCATCCTGCCACTCTCTCTTTATTGGTGCACTTAGTCCATTTCCATTCAGGGTAATTATGGATAGGTATGATGTCTTTTTTTGTGTGATGTTGACAGTTTCTTTTTCCCACTTGATTTTATGTGCTGAGTAGATTTTCTTTCTGTATTGTCCTTTCCTCATATTTGTTGTTGTTGATTTTGTTCCTGCTGAGTCTCTATTTTTAGCTTGTATTTTGTTTTGATGAGTAGGATAGTTTGTCTCCTTTGTGGTTACCTTCTTATTTACCCCTATTTTTCTAAATTTAAAACTAACTTTTATTTCTTTGTATCACCATATCTTCCTCTCCATATGGAAGGTGTATGATTACATTTCTTAGTCCCTGTTTATTATTTTAATGTTGTCTTCTTTTATATAATAACATCGCTGTTACCCTTTTTGGGGCTTTTTTTATAGTCTTGCTTTGTTTTTTTGGATTTCTCCATCTGGGTTGACTTCTGGTTGCTCTGTCCAGTGTTCTAGTCTTGGCTTGATACCTGATACTATTAATTTTCTCACCAAAGAACTCCCTTTAGTATTTCTTGCAGTTTTGGTTTGGTTTTTACAAAATTCCTCAACTTGTGTTTATCTGGAAATGTCTTAATTTCACCTTCATATTTAAGAGACAGTTTTGATGGATATATGATTCTTGGCAGGCTGTTTTTTCGTTCAGTTTTTTGAATATGTCATCCCATTGCCTTCTTGCCTGCATGGTTTCTGCCGAGTAGTCTGAGCTTATTCTTATTGTCTCTCCTTTGTAGATGACTTTTTGTTTATCCCTCACTGCTCTTAAAATTCTCTTTATCTTTGGTTTTGGCAAGCTTGATTATAATATGTCTTGGTGACTTTCTTTTAAGATCTACCTTATGTGGAGTTTGATGAGCATCTTGGATATATATCTTCTCCTTTTTCACAGTATCAGGGAAGTTTTCTACCAAGACATCTTCAACAATTTTCTCTGTATTTTCTGTTATCCCTCCCTGTCCTGGTACTCCAATCACTCACAGGTTATTTCTCTTGATAGAGTCCTACATGATTCTTAAGGTTTCTTCACTTTTTAAATTCTTTTATCTGATTTTTCTTCGAATAAATGAGTGCCAAGTGATTTATCTTTGAGTTCAGAAATTCTAGCTTCTACTCGCTCAGTTCTGCTCCTCTGACTTTCTATTGACTTCTCTACTTCTGTAATTTTATTGTTAATCTTCTGAATTTCTGATTGCTGCCTGTCTATAGATTTTTCCAGCTTATTAAACTTTTCATTATGTTCCTGAATAATCTTTCTAATCGCTACAGTTACTTTATCTGTGTGTTCCTTGGCTTGTTCTGTATATTGCCTCTTTTCCTTCCTGATTTCTTGAAGGGTTCTGTATATTAAACTTTTGTATTCTGCATCTGGTAATTCCTGGAATGCACTTTCATCTAAAAGATCCCTGGGTTCTTTGTTTTGATAGCCTGTTGAGGTGATCATGGTCTGTTTCTTTAAGTGGCGTTATATTGACTGTTGTCTCTGATCCATCTATAAGTTATTGCATTAGTTTATGCTTGCTTACTGTGTCATAGCTGCTTGCTTTGTTTTGTTTTGGTATACCCCTATGGGTTGCTTGAGTGAGCTAGCTTGATTATTTTCACCTTGGGATCTCTGGTGTCCTATCCCCAGCTGGCTAGAGCTGTTATCAGGTATATCAGTGTAGGAGTCCATTCAGTTTTCTTGTATGAATTCAGCTCAGGTTTCCAGGTAGCTGATCATCAAGTGTGTGGTACAGGCTCCGTCCTACAGTCTTAGAGGGGCAGGGGTGATTGGTGTATATACCGGTATCTGATTGCAGCAGGGGGTCATGCTCTGAACAAGGCAGGGGGCTAAGAACTGACCCCCAAGTGTCTCTGAGGAAAATGCACTCTGTTCCCTAAAGCATGCAGGTGGGTGGGTTCTGCAGTGGGACCACGGGCACCCAAAGTTTTTGCTTGTAAGGACTGGGAGGTACCAGTTATCTTTGAACCCTTGTCACAGGTGGCTGGGTGACCTGAGTGAAGCTACCAGTCCTTAGGTCCCTGATGTGTGTAGGTGAGGACCTTGTTTAATAGGCAAAGCAATGTCAAATGTCAAACACCCACCTTTCCACCACACAGCTGAAATGGTTGGAGTTTACCAACTAGGGCCTAGTCTCCCAAAATAGGCCCACACAGGTCCGTGCAGAAGAGAAAAGTGCTCAAGGTCCATGGACGGTTTATGCCTACACAGGAGCTGTTTCTGTCCTGAGCTCCCCCAGTTAATGGAACTAGCAAATTATCTTTTCCCCTAGTTGCAAATTTTTTCTTTCCCAAGGCCTGGAGGATGGCTCTAGGTGCTTACCAGGGTCCATCTCAGACCCAGAGATTCAGCCGCTGAAGCCGGCTTGGGGGTGAGGGGTGCACATTAAAATATATGCAAGTACTTAGCTTTTGCCAAGAGGGCCGGTCTCCTCAGGTTCTGGAGGTTTGAGTGGGCTGTGTGGCTGGCTGCTTCTCCCTGAGGAAACTGTGTTGAATGCTAGTACCAGCCTGCTGCCACTGCCGCTGCTGCCACCACCACCGGCGCTACCCAGGGAATGGTGCTGGAGGGCTCCCAACAATTCTGATCCGGTAACCCCTCTCCACTTCTGAACAGCCTCTTCCCCCCCGCCCCACCGCCGCCCCTCAGTTCATTGTCTAAGCTTGCCTTTGATGCTCAGGGCTCCCAGCTTATCACAAATATACTTGTTTCACTTGTTTTTTTTGGTCTTTGTTGTAAAGAGGGCTTGACAGAAGCATCTGTCTATTCCGCCATCTTGGCTCTGCACAATTTATTCTTTGTTCATTCATTTGTTTATTCATTCACTCATTCAACACATGCTGCTGCTCTGTTGAATGATAGCCAGCACTATTCTACAGAGAATTCCTCAGGAAAAGTCAGGATAGTTTATAGTGCAGCAGTTTGCAAAGAGTGGTCCATGGAAACATGGGGGTTCCCTGTATCCCTTCAGGAGACCCCTAAGGTCAAAACTATTGCCATTGTAATCTAAGACATTGTTTGCCTTCCGCACTGTGCTGGCATTTAACTGATGGTGCAAAAGCAACTGTGGGTAATATTTCTGGCACCCTAGCATGAATCAAGGTAGTGAAACCCAACTGTTCTGGTAGACTTTGTATTCTGGGCCTGACATGCACTTACAAGGAAAAGAATTTTCCGGTTTCATTTTAAAATGTCCTTGATGAAGAAGTAAAAAATATTAATTTTCTTAAATCTTAACCCTTGAGTATAAGTTTTTTTTTTAATATCCCATGTGATAAAATGAGAAGTAGGCATAACACACTGAAGTATGATGTTTGTCTCAAGGGAAAACATTTGTGTGATTTAGTTGCATTGCTGGCTAGCTATTCATTTCGTAGATCATCATGAAATAAACTATGGCTACGTAGATTTGACTCTACTTTGAGGAGGCAGCTCTTCCGCAGTCATCTTTTGAAGGCACTGGTGAAAAACAAGTCTCCAGGAATTGAAGGAATATCAATTGAGATGTTTCCACAAACAGATGCAGCGCTGGAGGTGCTCACTCGTCTATGCAAAGAAATATGGAAGACAGCTCCCTGGCCAACTGACTGGAAGAGATCCATATTTATGCCTATTCCCAAGAAAGGTGATCCAACTGAATGTGGAAATTATAGAACAATATCATTAATATCACACACAAGCAAAATTTTGCTGAAGCTCATTCAAAAACAGCTGCAGCAGTACATCTACAGGGAACTGGCAGAAATTAAGGCCAGTTTCAGAAGAGGACATGGAACCAGGGATATCATTGCTGATGTCAGATGGATCCTGGCTGAAAGCAGAGAATACCAGAAGGATGTTTACCTGTGTTTTATTGACTATGCAAAGGCATTCAACTGTGTGGATCGTAACAAACTATGGATAACACTGAGAAGAATGGGAATTCCAGAACACTTAATTGTGCTCATGAGAAACCTTTACAAAGATCAAGAGGCAGTTGTTCAGACAGAACAAGGGGATACTGATTGGTTTAAAATCAGGAAAGGTGTGCGTCAGGGTTGTATTCTTTCACCATACCTATTTAATCTGTATGCTGAGCAAATAATCCGAGAAGCTGGACTATATGAAGAAGAGTGGGGCATCAGGATTGGAGGAAGACTCATTAACACCCTGCGTTATGCAGATGACACAACCTTGCTTGCTGAAAGTGAAGAGGACTTGAAGCACTTACTGATGAAGATCAAAGACCACGGCCTTCAGTATGGATTACACCTCAACATAAAGAGAACAAAATCCTCACAACTGGACCAATGAGCAACATAATGAGTAACAGAGAAAAGATTGAAGTTGTCAAGGATTTCATTTTACTTGGATCCATGATCAACAGCCATGGAAGCAGCAGTCAAGAAATTAAAAGATGCATTGCATCGGGCAAATCTGCTGCAAAGGACCTCTTCAAAGTGTTGAAGAACAAAGATGTCACCCTGAAGACTAAGGTGGGCCTGACCCAAGCCATGGTATTTTCAATCACATCATATGCATGTGAAAGCTGGACAATGAATAAGGAAGACCGAAGAAGAATTGATGCCCTTGAATTGTGGTGTTTGCGAAGAATATTGAATATACCATGGACTGCCAAAAGAATGAACAAATCTGTCTTGGAGGAAGTGTGGCCACAATGCTCCTTAGAGGCAAGGGTGGCGAGACTGCGTCTTACATATTTTGGACATGTTGTCAGGAGGGATCAGTACCTGGAGAAGGACATCATGCTTGGCAGAGTACAGGGTCAGCGGAAAAGAGGAAGACCCTCAACAAGGTGGATTGACACAGTGGCTGCAACAATGAGCTCAAGCATAGTAATGATTGTAGGGATGGTGCAAGACCGGGCAGCGTTTTGTTCTGTTGTGCATAGGGTCGCTATGAGTCGGAACCAACTCGACGGCGCCTAACAACAACAACATGTAGATTTGAGTATCTGGCAGGTATTTTCTTTAAAATAAAGGAAATGAGTCTGTCACTTCAAGGGAAACAACAAATAGTGTATCTTGCCAATGATAAAACTTGAGCTTTCAAATAAACACTAGAATTTTGGAAAACTTATATTTGCCACCATGAACCTAGAAGTTTCTGAATACTTAAAGACTTTATGATGAGCTTGGTGGTGATATTAATAAATTTGAATTGTGTAATGAAATAGGTCAGCATTTAGAAGATCTGTATAACTCAGTGAGCCAATACTCTTCAAACGACCAGTGCATGATATTATAAACCATCTCTTACATGGGTAAGAGATCCACTCAAAGTGCAAAATAAACCAATGGATTTTGTTGTAAAAGAATACAAAAAGTTTAGATTTCACACTGCAACAATCCTTTAAAAAACCTCCGCTTGTTGAGCTGGTGTGTACTATCAATGGATAATATGCATAAGTATCTAAAAATCTATTAAAATACTCCCCTCCTCTTCCAACTACGTATCAGTGTGAGGCTAAATTTCCTTTACATACTTCAACTCATATGGCAATAGATTGAGTGCAGATGCAGACATGAGAATCCAGCTATCTTCAATCAAGCCAGGTACTAAAAAGAGTTGCAAAAATGTGAAATAATGACTCATCCCACCACATTTTTTTTTTTTAGAAATATTTATGTCTCATAATATTTATGTCAACATATAACAGGTCTCTTCATTTAAATGAATTAATAATTTTTTTTAATTTTCTGTTTTAATTATTATTATGGTAAAAAACAATAGATATAACTCACATAAACAAAAACTCTTTGAGGTTCTGAGACCCCATATAGTGGTTACGAGCACAAACCTTAGAATTAGAGATGAGTTTGAGTATCATTTTTAATACTTACTTGTGTGACTATGGATGGATGAGTACTAACCCTCTCTAAATCTCAATTTCCTCATACAAAAAAATGGAGACGACACTAGCTTCTTCAATGGATTGTTGTAAGTTTTAAAGAAAATAATATATACCAAGTCCTTGGCATGTAACAACAGAAAACACTGTTGACATTGAGTCAGTTTCGACTCATGGTGACCTCATGTGTAACAGAGAAGAACTGCTCCACAGAGTTTTCTTGGCTGTAGTAATTGTGGAAGCAGACAGCCACGCAACACTGGGTGGGTTTGAACTGCCAACCTTTCATTTAGAAGTCAAGCGCAAACCATTTGCACCACCCAGGGACCTGGCATGTAACAAGTGCTCAGTACATGAACGCTCTTATTGTTACATCCCTAAGTCACAGGGTCACTATATGACAGAAACGTAATGGACAGTATTATAAAATCTAAAAGAAAAAAAGTTTCAAGAAAAGGGATTTGTCAATGGTGTCAAAATGTGGAGAGATGATGAGTAAGTCCTTGGTGAACTTTGGAGAGGTCAGTTTGAGGAGCAAGGCAGTATCAAGCACCAGATTGCAGTGGGCTAAGATAAGTGATATGAGGAAGTGAAGGCTGGGAATACAGCCTTCCCATTCCCAGCAGTTCACACAGCTTATTACTTCTGTGGAACATGCTTAGCGATCTCCTAGACCATGGAACCTAAACTAAACAATTAAGTGAGAGTCCCTGCAGACAGAAGTGCCCTTGCAGGAGTATATCAGAAAGGGACCTAAGTCAGTTTAGGGGTGTTTCTTTCTTATTATAATCATCATATTCTTCCTTATATTACCATTACATGTGGGCCAATATTTTACCTCCACTCACTCCCTCTTGATGGAATTTATGACACTAGCTTCATCTATTATAATGCCTTACCCACAGTAGATGCAAAGTAAAAACTCTAAATTGAACTGAATAAGTAACATCTATGCAAAATGGCGCAAAATGGTGACCTAGACAAGTGCAAGGCATATGGCTACCAGGGCTAATGCTAGAAAATTTCCTCAGCTGCCCTTGAACTACTGCATACATTTAATTTGTTGTCCTGGTTTCCATGACAAGTTCTTTTGGTAGGCCCATAATCTCTTAACGGCAAGGACATGGCTTTTATTTCTCTGTGTGTATTTATGCAATGAAATTTTTACTTTATGCTATTAAAGTCCTACTACTCTTTGCCGTTTTGGCCTGTTAATGGCCTTAGTAACAGGCTGCATTTATAATTTTGACTAGGTCTGAACTTGGATGGTCTATATATGACACACAATTAAACTTTATTAATTTGAATATTACTAATTCAGAATTTGCCCTATTCAGGTGTATGATTAAGTTTGCTTTTCTGATCTTTAGGAGAAAAGATTTTATAAATAAATTCATACTCTGAGCTAGATCACTTTGGTATTTTTTATAAATTAGTTAAAACAATAGACCACTTTTCAAGCTTTCAATCTCTCTTCACCTTTAAAATAAGCTAAACGGTTGGAATTCAAACAGTGAGATCATTAGAATCAACTGGGGAGATTTTAAAAACGCAGATTCTAAGTTCTGAACCAGAATCTCAGGAATAAAACCATAATTATATAAATTTAAAAAGCTCCCTAGTAATTCTTATGATTAACCAAGATTGAGAACCACTGATCTAACTTGTTTTTAAAGACCCTCTTTTAGTCAATTTAGCCTAAAATATGGTAACAAATTACTCCAGGATTTCAATGATTTCAAGAAAAAAGTCTACTTCTTGTTCATGTTACACATTCACTGCGATTCAGCTGCTACTCTGCTCCGTCCTACCGTCTTCGTTCCAGGGCCCAGGCTGATGCAGCAGCTTCATCAGAAACTTTGTCCATCTATCACAGAGGGAAAAGAGATATGGCAAACCACGAGTTAGCTCTTAAAGCTTTTGGTAAGAAGTGATACATGTCACTTCCACCCATATTTCCTTGAACAAAATATGTCACAGGGTCACTCCTGAGTTCAACAGAGTATGGTTGTACAATCTGCAAGCAGGAAGAGGAAACAAATAGTTGAGATAAACAATACAATCTAACACTGGTACCTCCAACTCTAAAAATTCTATAATTTGACTCCCATACGGACATCAAAATTGATGTTGAACATAAAAATATGCATTTTACAATGATTCCCATAATAGTTTGTTAACCCAGAATTTTAATTTGGATCCCTTAAATGCAGATCCTAAGACTGATATCTTAGTTTTCAAATGCCTCTATAACAGATTACCAAAAACTTGGTAGCTTAAAGCAATGCAAATTTATTCTCTTACAGTTCTGGAGGTCTGAAATCCAAAATGAGTTTTAGGGAGCTAAAATCAAGGCGCTGTCTGGACCGGTTCTTTCTGGAGGCTCCAAGAGAGAATTTGTTCCTTGACTCTTCCACTTCTAGAGGTTGCCAGCATTTCTTGGCTTGTGGCCACATCACTCCAACCTCTTGCTTCTGCTGTCACATTTCCTACCTCCTCTTTTGTAGTCAAATGTCCCTCTGTTTCTGTCTCCCTACATCTCAAGATCTTTAACTTAGTCACATCTTCAAAGTGTCTTTTGCAATACAAGGTTCTGGGGATGGGAGTATGGCCATATCGGGGGCTATTATTAAGCCTAGGGGCACTGGTAGCACAATGTTGAAGCTCTCAGCACAAACTGAAAGGTTGGTGGTTTGAACCCACCCCATAGCTCCACAGGAGAAAGACCTAGCAATCTGCTCCCATAAAGATTACAGCCTAGAAAACCCTATGTGGTATTTCTATTCTGTCACAGGGGGTTGCTATGAGTTGAAATCAACTCAATGGCACCTGACAACAACATTATTCAACGTACCACAAAAGGTAAACCCAGGAAGCACATGTCGGGAAATCAGGAAAGTGAGATAGGGAAGGGAGAAGAGCCAACAAAGGGCAACAGGGGCTCAATCCTGTTGGACACCCTCTGAGAAACCTTGTGAGACAAACCTCAGGACCCTCTCACCAGAGGACAGGAAGGCTGGGCATTTGTCCCTCCCCATTGATTAAGAGTTGCCTCCTAAGGGGTTTTCTCCCTCAAACTTTCTGGTTTTGCCTTTACTGCAGAGCAAGCTCTAGTAACACTAGAAAAACCTAAGGACGAGAAAGGGAAAGAGGCAGGTACTTTAGGTGAGAACCAGAAGGTGAGGACTGTCCGCAGGTGCAAGAAAACTCAGGTGGGCCAGGGGACACAGGTGGAGCATCAATATCTAGTTCAGAGCTGACCTCTATTTGTTGTTATACATTTTATCATCAGATATTTCATTTCTTTAAGTCAATCTGTCCTGTCCCACAGTTAGTCCAAATTGGTGCCTTTTTCCTGTATTCACTGTTAGCACTTAGTAATGCCGTATGTTTCACTTTGAGTGCTAACTCACATTAAATGTGGCATCTGCCTGAAACATGAGTTGAGAAGGACCTGAGGGTAGGCTTGGTGGACAGCAATCATCTAAGGATAACTTCCATCTTAGTTATTAGAAAATTATTACCTAAACTTCTATTATATTGCTGCTATAACAGAAGTACCACAAGTGGACGTCTTTAACAAACAGGAATTTATTCTCTCACACTTTAGGAGGCTTAGAAGTTCTAATTCAGGGCGCCAGCTCTAGGGGACAGCTTTCTCTCTCTGTCAGCTCTAAGGGAAGGTCTTTGCCTCTTTTCAACATTTGCGGCCCCAGCATTCCTTGGAAATCTCCATATGTCTTGGCATCAATCTTCCCCTGAGTCTAGGAACTTCTCAACATAGGGACCCCAGGTCCAAAGAACGCCCTCCACTCCTGGCTCTTCCTTCTTGGTGGTAATAAGACCCTCTCCTCTCCACTCACTTCTGTCTTTTATATCTCAAAAGAGACTGACTCAAGATACAACTTAATCCTGTAGATTGTGTCCTGCCTCATTAATATAGCTGCTTCTAATCCTGCCTCATTTACATCATTTTAATCCTGCCTCATTTACATCATAGAGGTTGGAATTTACAACACATAGGATAATTAGATCACAAAATGGAGGGTAACCACATAATACTGGGAATCATGGCCTAGCCAAGTTGACACACATTTTTGAGGGACATAATTCAATCCATAACACCTTCCATGAACAAAGAATAGGGAACAATGTGCATAAATACTGTTGACTTAAAAGTTTGTATATTTATTTAGATTACTCAGGATGAGATGAAGTTTGGGTAATAATTGATCTGATTTCTATATATTTAAGCAACATGTAGGGAGTAGGAAGTTAGCATATAACTCATTGGTTCAGGGAAATCCTATTATCAAGAAAAGATACTCCCCTACCCTTAAGGATGGAATTAGTACATCATCTCTCTATAGAAAAGGAATAGAAATAATTTCACATGCAAATGATCCTGTTGTTAGGAAACAGAAACTTAAGAAGAAATAAATGAGTTTGTGTTTTGCCCTGTTATTTTTCATTCCCAAACTCCTTATTAGGACTGTTCTTGCTGTTCTGACTTCTGTGAATAACAAGCAAACCTTTAGCAAACACCCACCTCCAGCCTTGCCTCTTCATCTGTCAACTGTTAAACAGGTCTTATGGGAGGCACAAGCTTGCATAGCCTCATTTTTTTATTCAATAAAAGGTGACTTTTGCAGCTTCCCTAGCTTAGATTTTATCTCCAATTTGGACCCCAGCTTCATTAACCAAATTTTAACCCAACCAGGTATATAGATTCTCAGTCTAGCTTTGACTGATTGAAGATAGCTAACTCTGTGTCTTCAGGGTCTGACCCTTCTGAGCCCACATTCTATTTATGGCCTCCACCTGATACCAGCCTTTCTGTTTCCTGCCCAAGGTTTCGCAGCCTAGTGAGCTCCTGACATTCCCTGACCTTTAGTCAGCTTATCACAAAAATTAGACCAAATAGCCAACCCCTCAGGGAAAAACAAATGTGAAGCGTCCTCCTTTTTCTTTTTTTTTTTTTTTTAATGGAGAAAGGCATCTTTACGCCCTGCTCAGAATTCAGCAGGAGAGTGCTACTAAGAACATTTTCTCTTTTTCCACAGGAAATGAAAACTTTAAAAACTTGTAGCCCCTGAGTGCTTTCATAAGACAATAAGATTTATGATCCAGCCATCACTTAGCCAAAAGCAACTTTTTAAAAGGCTTAAGATATTTGATAGAGGATGATTATAAATGTATTTCAGCTCTCACCAGTGACATTTAAATTATGCAAACTTCTCTGGGTCCTCTGTGAGAGGATCTCACATGAATCTGAAAGTGCTGCCAATTCGATGTGTGTCAAGGGCGCATGCTCTGGAGTCCAACCTTCCCCAGATGTGAAACTTTCACCAAGCCACTAAACCTCTGAAAGCATCAATGTCTTCATTTGTTAAATGGGGATAATAATAACATCAGTGGTATGGAGTTTCTGTGAAAATCACGTACATAAATAAAAACACATAGGTATAGTGTTTGACTCATTTCTTTTTAGTAGAAAAGCAGAGAACTACTTTTATTTATAAAGACCAAACCAAAGGCTAATGAAAAATTATAAAACTGCATTATTAGAAGTGTTTCTTAATTTAGTAATGGTGGTAGTTTTAAAACGTGGCCTCAAAATTCTTCGATACTCCTCCTATTAAGAGGTGGAGGTCAGTGTCCTACCTGGAAACCCTTGTGGTGTAGTGGTTAAGAGTTCGGCTACTAACCCAAAGGTTGGCAGTTCAAATCCACCAGGTGCTCCTTGGAAACCACACAGGGCAGCTCTACTCTGTCCTATAGGGTAGCTATAAGCTGGAATTGTCTCAACGGCAACGGGTCCCTGGAGAAGAACATCATGCTGGTTAAAATAGAGGGTCAGTGAAAAAGGGGAAGACCCTCAATGAGAAGGATTACTACAGTGGCTGCGACAATGGGCTTAAGCATAACAATTCTCAGGATGGCTCAGGATTGTGCAGTGTTTTGTTTTCTTGTACTTGGGGTTGCTATGAGACAGAACAAACTCGATGACACCTAACAACAACAGCCACACTACTTAGCACCATTTGAGACAGTGGGTTTCAAATTTGTGTGATAAAAATCACCTTGGATGTCTGATTCCAAAGCCCTTCCATAGAGATCCTGACACAGTAGGTGTGTATTTTTTGAAAAGCACTTCAGGAGATTCTGATACTGATGGGATTTTTTTTTTTTAATGTGTTGAAAAATACTCTTGGAAGGGGGATACTCAGACCAAACCCATTGTCATCAAGTTGTTTCCAACTCACAGTGACCCTACAGGACAGAGTAGAACTGCCCCCATAGGGTCTCCAAGGCTATAATCTTTACAGAAACAGACTGCCACATCTTTTTTCCCATGGAGTGGCTGGTGGGTTTGAATTGCCAATCTTTTGGTTGGCAGCCAAGCACTTAACCGCTGTGTCACCGGGTCTCCTTGGAGGGGGTATAGAGTACACAAAAGAAGAATGCTTTCAAGCTTCTGCCCTTGTGATGGTTAAGGTCATGTGTCAACTTGGCTGGGCCATAACTCTCAGTGGTTTAGCAGTCATATGAGTTTGTGATCACTTTCATTCATGATGAGGTTTGATATATTGTGATCACCCCCAGGATAGGATTTGCTGTGAGTAGCCAATCAGTTGAAAGGAGTTTCCTTGGGTGTGTGGACTGCATCGAATATAAGTGGATATTCTGGCAAAGTTTGTGAGCTTTTTTTGCTCTGGATCCTGCAGCTGGCTTCTGTTTGTCTGACCTCCAGTTTTTGTGACTTGAGCTAGCATCTTACCTGTGGTCTTGCCTGCCGATCTTGGGATTCACCAATCTTTGCAGCCTGTGAGCAAAAGCCCTGTTCTCAGACCTGCAACTACGTGAATCAGAAGAAGACTCTATCTTGACCCATGGACTTGGGATGTTTCAGTCTCTACAACCACATAAGCCATTTCCTTGATATAAATCTCTATTCGTATATATATTTATACGCTTTGCCAGTTTTGCTTCTCTAGAGAACCCAGCCTAAGTGGGAAAAAAAAAGACATACCCTAAATCAAAAGCCAAACCATTATCATCGAGTTGATTCCAACTCATAGCAACCCTGCAGGACACAGTAGAACTGCTCCATAGGCTTTCCAAGGAGCAACTGGTGGATTTGAACAGGCAACGTTTTTGTTAGTAGCCTGAGCTCTTAGCCACTGCATCACCAGAACTGATGTAATGTGTTCTGCTGACTTGCTTGATGCCTGTTATCCCTTCTCCAATTTCTGTTATCCAATTTCTCCCATTTGCAATGGAAATGTCTAGCTTGTGCCTGTTGCACCACTGTACTTTAGAAGCAGATAAGTTCCATTCCAGATTTCACAGATGAAGAGGAATTTTTGGATTTTGGAGTTGATTTAAGACTTTTGCTATGATATGATGGAGTGAATATGTTTACATGTGGCAAGGACATGAATTTGGGGGGGCCAAAGGGTGGAATGTAATGGATTAAATTGCGTCACCCCAAAATGTGTGTCAGCTTGGCTAGTCCATGATTCCCAGTATTGTGTGATCGTCCAACATTATGTCATCTGATATGATTTTCCTATGTGTTAAAAATCCTATATCTATGATGTTAATGAGGTGGGATTAGGGGCAGCTAGGTTAATGAGGCAGGAATTAATCTACAAGATTAGGTTGTATCTTAAACCATTCTCTTCTGAGATATAAAAGAGAGAATCGAGCAGAAAGATATGGGGACCTCATACCACCAAGAAACCAGAGCCAGAAGAACAGTGCACTCTTTGGATCAAGGGTCCTTGTGCTGAGAAGCTCTTAGTCCAGGGAAAGATTAATGACAAGGATTTTCCTCCAGAGCCATTAGAGACAGAAAGCCTTCTCCTGGTGCTAATGCCTTGAATTTGTACTTCTAGCCTACTAGACTGTCAGAAAATAAATTTCTCTTTGTTAAAGTCAGCCACTTGTGGTATTTTTGTTATAGCAGTACTAGATAACTAAGACAACCCTCAAGTAACTTAATTTGAGTTAATAGAAAAGACATTTCTGTGAAACAAAATAAAGATACCGTTTAGGTTTCACGTTGTACTTTGGGTTCTAATCCACTAAAGCCAATCTATTTCTTCTTTAATCTGAAAAATTAGGCCCAGAGCCTGAGGTTTTTCTAACTGGCCAAGGTGCTTCAGCAATTTACTCATTCATGGATCCGATTAACAAGGTTAAGTTGCAACTTATCTGAGAAATGTATTATATAGAATAAGTGAAGAATTTAATGTCTTCAAGTTTAATGTTACTTTTCAGAAAGATTAAAGGGGAGCTCTCTGCTTCACAAGGAATGACTAGCCCAGAAAGAGACTAAATATCCCAGGAAGCTTCTCAGTAAAATTACAAGGGGTAAAGTGGTGTGGATTAAATATTAATAAGTTCTTTCCCCATCTGTCTGATCTCTTCCTCCTTCTTTATGTTCTTAGTTGTTGTTGTTGTTGCTGTTGTTAGGTGCTGTTGAGTCAGTTCCAACTTATAGTGACCCCATGTACAACAGAATGAAACATTGCCCGGTCCTGCACTATCCTCACAATTGTTGCTATGTTTGAGCTATTGTTCTAGCCGCAATGACAATCCATGTCATTAAAGTCCTCTTCTTTTTCGCTGATGCTCTACTTTACCAAGTATGATGTCCTTCTCCAGGGACTGATCCCTCCGGATAACACGTCCAAAGTACATGAGACGAAATCTTGCCATCCTTGATTCAAAGGAGCACTCTGGCTCTACTTCTTCCAAGACAGAATTCTTCATTTCTCCTGGCAGTTCATGGTATATTCAATTTTCTTCACCAATACCATAATTCAAATGCATCAATTCTTCCTCGGTTTTCCTTATTCATTGTCCATCTTTTGTATGCATAAGTAGTGATTGAAAATACTGTGGCTTGGGTCAGGCACACCTTGGTCCTCAAAGTGACTTCTTTGCTTTGAACACTTTAAAGAGGTCTTTTGCACCAGATTTGCCCAGTGCAATACATCATTTGATTTCTTGACTGCTATTTCCATGAGCTTGGGCTGTGGATCCAAGTAAAATGAAATCCTTGACAACTTCAATCCTTTCTCCATTTACCATGATGTTGCTTATTGGTACAGTTGTAAGGATTTTTGTTTTCTTTACGTTGAGGTGCAATTCATACTGAAGGTTATAGTCTTTGATCTTCATCGTTAGGTGCTTCATATCCTCTTTGCTTTCAACAAGCAAAGTTGTGTTACCTACATATCACAAGTTGTTAATGATTTTTCTTCCAATCCTGATGCCACTTCACATAGTCCATATAGTCCAGCTTCTTGGATTATTTGCTCAGCATAAAGATCGAATAAGTATAGTGAAAGGATACAAACCTGATGCACAACTTTCCTGATTTTAAAACACTCAGTATCCCCCTTCTGTTCAGGCAGCTGCATCCTGGTCTATGTACAGGTTCTGAATGAGAAAAATTAAATGTTCTGAAATTTCCATTCTTTGTAATGTTATCCATAATTTGTTAAGATTCACACAGTCAAATGCCTCTGCATAGTTTATAAAACACAGGTAAACATCTTTCCGATATTCTCTGCTTTCAGCCAAGATCCATCTAACACCAGCAATGATAGCCCTCATTCCACGTCATCTTCTGAATCCAGCTTGAATTTCTGGCAATTTGCTGCAGATCTGCTGCAAACCAGCTTTAAATGATCTTCAGCAAAATTTTACTTGTGTGTGATATTAATGATATTGTTCAGTAATTTCCACATTCTGTTGGCTCTCCTTTCTTTGGAATGGGCACAAATATGGATCTCTCCCAGCTGATTGACTAGGTAGTTGTCTTCCAAATTTCTAGGCATAGAAGAAAGTGCTTCCAGCACTGCTTCTGTTTGTTGAAACATCTGTATTCGTATTCTGTCAATTACAAGCCTTGTTTTTTGCCAATGCCTTCAAGGCAGCTTGGACTTCTTCCTTCAGTACCATAAGTTCTTCATCATATGCTGCCTCCTGAAATAGTTGAATGTGGAACAATTCTTTTTGGTACAGCAACTCTGTGTATTCCTTCCAGTTTCTTTTGTGCTTACTGCATCATTCAATATTTTGTCCATAAGCCAAAAAACCAAGCTCACTGCCATTGGGTCAATTCTAACTCATAGCAACCCTATAGAACAGAATAGAACTGCCCCATAGAGTTTCCAAGGAGCACATGGTATATTTGAACTGCCAACCTTTTGGTTAGCAGCCATAGCTCTTAACCACTACACCACCAGGGTATCCATAGAATGTTTCAAAATTGTAACCCAAGACTTGAATTTTTTCTTCAGTACTTTCAGCTTGAGAAATGTCAAGAGTGTTTTTCCCTTTTGATTTTCTAACTCTAGGTCTTTGCACATTTCATTATAATACTTTGTCTTCTTGAGACACCCTTTGAAATCTTTGGTTCAGCTCTTTTACTTCATCATTTCCTTCATTTGCTTTAGCTACTCTACATTCAAGAGCAAGTTTCAGAATCTCTTCTGACATTCATTTTAGTCTTTCTTCCCTTTCTTTTAGTGACCTTTTCCTTTCCTCATGTATGATGTCCTTGATGTCATTCCATAACTCACCTGCCCTTCAGTCATTAGTCTTCAATGGATCAAATCTATTCTCGAGATGGGCTCCAAATTCAGGTGGGATATACTCAAGGTCGTATTTTGGCTCTTTTGGACTTGTTCTAATTTTCTTCAGCTTCAACTTGAACTTTCATATGAGTAATTGATGGCCTGTCCCATAGTCAGCTCCTGGCTTTTTCTGACTGATGATATTGAGCTTTTCCATTGTCTCTTCCCACTGATGTAGTCGATTTCATCCCTGTGCATTCAATCCAGTGAAATCAAAGTGTATAAAAAAAAAAAATGTTGTTGACAAAAGTCATTTGCAATGAATAAGTTGTTGATCTTACACAATCCTATCATGAGATCGCCTGCATTGTTTCTGTCACCAAGGCCATATTTTCCAACTACTGATTTTCTTCTTTGTTTCCAACTTTCACATTCCAATCATCAGTAATTATCAATGCATCTTGATTGCATGTATGATCAGTTTCAGACTGCTGAAGTTGATAAAAACCTTCAATTTCTTTATCTTTGTCATTAGTGGTTGGTGCATAAATTTGAATAATAGTCGTAATAACTGGTGTTCCTTTTAGACATAAGGATATGATCCTATCACTAGCAGTACTGTTCTTCAGGATAGATCTTGAAATGTTCTTTTTCATGATGAATGTGACACTGTTCCTCTTCAATTTGTCATTCCCAGAAAAGCAGACCATAAGATTGTCCAATTCAAAATGGCCAGTACTAGTCCATTTCAGCTCACTAATACCTAGGACATCAATCTTTATGTGTTCCATTTCATTTTTTGCAACTTCCAATATTCCTAGATTCATACTTCACATATTTCATATTCTGATTATTAATGGATGTTTGCAGCTGTTTCTTCTCATTTTGAATCATGTCACATCAGCAAATGAAGGTCCAGAAAGCTTGACTCCATCCATATCATTAAGGTCTACTCTACTTTGAGGAGGCAGCTTTTCCCCAGTCAGATTTTGAGTGCCTCCCAACCTGAGCGGTTCGTTTTTCGGCACCATGCCAGACAAGATTCCACTGTTATTCATAAGGTTTTCACTGGCCAATTTTTTTAGAAGTACATCACCAGGTCCCTCTTCCTAGTCTGTCTTAGTCTGGAAACTGAAACTTGTCCACACTGGGTGATCCTGCTGGTATTTGAATTACCAGTGGCATAGTTTCCAGCATCACAGCAACACACAAGCCACCACAGTATGACAAACTGGTGGACAAGTGGTTGTATGTTCTTAGGGTCACTAAAATATAAATATTTTCCAAAATCCTTCCTAGAAATCCATAGAAATATATAAACATGGCATATTGGGACACATGTCTATCTTCTGTCTCTTCTGTAATTCTATGAATGTTACATAAAAAATGAGTAACATCGCAAAGACAAAGAGATGAGGTGAGAAAAAATAAGAGATGCCAACCAAACTTTAGAAGCTGAAAAATAGATGTACAATTATTAACAAATTTAGTAGAAAAGAGAAAGCTAAAACCTTAGCTTGACATGACAGGAAGCAAGCAATTTCTGCCCCAGAGCCTTAGACTCAGGCACTTGGAGGCAACTGGCACCCTTTAAGGTGGTGGACGAGGTCCTGCTTAAAACAGAAAGATTGGTTGAATCGTTATAAAAGAAAAAATTAGAGCCTGAATCCCTCATAAACACCCTATAAAGCCAGGCTACTGCTCTTTCCTGAAACTCTCAGGTTATAAGAATTTACTTTATCAAGAAAATTGCATCCCTAAAAATGAGGGTGAATTGCTGTATGAAAACCGAAGATTAAGTGAAAGTCTTCATGGATATTAGTGAAAGCCCCAACTATTCCACAGGCCTCTTCTACTAACTCTTCCTTAGAATGCCAATGGCCAAGCCTAATCTCCAAAAAAGTCACTCACAAAGGACCAGGAATCTGAATTCCATAAGATTTCTCAAAGGGAATATGGAAAGATAATGGAGAAATACCTGCATGCTTTTGAGGAAAAATGATAGTCAATTTAGAGTTCTATACCTAGCAAAACTGTCAACTTGTAAAGATAGATAGGCCTTTTGCAGTCTCAAAAACATACCTCCCACTCTTTCTCAGGAAGCTACTGGAGGATGTGCTCTACAGAATGAAAGGAAGGAATCCAAGAAGGAGAAAGTCATGAGATCTAGAAAACAGAGGATTCAAAGAGAGAGAGAGAGAGAAATGAACTGAATTCCAATAATGATGATACAAAGAAGTTCTAGGTTAACAGCTGTGCAGCAGACCTAGAGGGAAAATTCTGAGCAGAGCAAGAAAATGAAGATTTCCAGAAAGGATGGGCCTACACACACACACACAACAAATAGCTTCCTTTGTGTGTTTGACTATATTGAGAGAAGTTTTAAAGTTCTGCCAGAGAGTGAGGGATTTAATTAATAGGAACACAGAAACCTAAGTAACTAAAAATCCAAAACCAAAACCAAACCCAGTGCCGTTGAGTCAATTCTGACTCATAGTGACCCTACAGGACAGAGTAGAACTGCCCCATAGAGTTTCCAAGGAGCATCTGGCAGATTTGAGCTGCTGACCCTTTGGTTAGCAGCTGTAGCACTTAACCACTATGCCACCAGGGTTTCCAAGTAGCTAAAAATAGAAGGGAATATATTCTAGCATACCCTGTGACACATCTGTGAATTATATTAAGGGGGTCATAATTACATAGACACTGAATATTCATTTAATCAAAAATGTTTACAGAATATATAGAGAGGAGAGAGGATGAAAAATGTATTGGATGGTGGGGAATGGAAGTATAAGAGTGCTAAACCCTCATCTCCCATGAGCAAAGGTCAACTGATAATATCTTAAATTTTAAAAAAGCAAAAGACGGGGCTTCTGAATTCATGATGCATATGGGAGAACTGTGCATCTCTGGGGACATGGCATCTTGAGGGACATGAAGCTTTGTGTGGACCCCCTCCCAACCTCGCCTGTGCATCCCTTCATGCATATCCTTTTTGTGTTTGTATATTTTCTCTGGTGAATTAAAAATAGCTGAATTAGGCATGGTACTCACAAAAACATATCTGCTTATCTGCTTCTCCCTTCCTGCTTCAGGGTCATCTGGATTCAAGACACCTTTGTTGACCCTCGTCAGCACAAATATTTAAACCATAACTTAGAACCTGGTGACTGAGCCTTTTGGAAAAGACATCAATGCAATTCAACCTTTGAATGAGGGAGGAGTGTTGGGAAAGGAAAAACACTAACTAGACAATAGATAAGTGGAAACTTTGGTGAAGGTTAAGACAGTACACAATACTGGGGAAGTCAGCACAACTTGACCAAGGCAAAGTCATAGAAAATTCATAGAAACATCCAAACTCCCTGAAAGACCAAGTAACTGGGCTGAGGATGGGGACCACAGTCTCAAGGGACATCTAGCTCAACTGGCATAACATAGTTTATAAAGAAAATGTTCTACGTCCTGCTTTGATGAGTAGTGCCTTGGGGGTCTTAAAAGCTTGTGAGCAGCCATCTAAGATACTCCACGGATCCTACCCCATCTGGAGCAAGAGAAAATGAAGAAAATCAAAGACACAAGGGAAAAATTAGTCCAGAGGACTAATGGACCACAACTATCACAGCCTCCACCAGACTGAGTCCAGTACAACTAGATGGTGCCCAGCTACCACCACTGACTGCTCTGACAGGGATCACAGTAGAGGGTCCCAGACAGAGCTGGCCAATTCCATGAATTTTGGTAATTGATTACATTCAGTGTGTTAGTGTCATGGAAATAGAAATGTCCTAAATTAGAAAACAAAGCAAAACACACACACACACAAAAACAACAAAGTTGATTTAGCCTTTGTTAAAAGTAAAAGCGATTCTTGCTTATACTGATAAGCCTTGGGAGTAAAAAATCCTATTACGTAAAATAATTTCAATCATTTTAAAGTTTATCTTTTTAAACTAATAATACATGCACAAAAAAAAAATTTTTTTAATGAAGCTACGCTTTTAGAGTTCAAGCTAGCACTTTTCTGTAAATGGAGGCTTACATGTTGCTATGATGCTGAACAGGTTTCAGTGGAGCTTTGAAACGAAGACAGACAGTCTGGCAATCTCCTTCCCAAAATCAGCCAGTGAAAACCCTAGAGATTACAACAGTCTGATCCTGTTGTGCATGGGGCTGCCATCTGTAGGGGCTGACAAAAATTCTAATCTTTGCTCTTCCTGGTTTTCTTTATCCACGGACAATTCTACTTAATTCTTTTTGTTTTCTTCTAACATTGACCACTTGATTAAAAAATATGCCATTTACTGTCTTCTGGAGCCCTGGCGAAGCAGTGGTTAAGAAATTGGCTGTTAATCAAAAGGTCAGCAGTTCAAATCCACCAGCCACTCCTTGAAAACCCTGTGGGGCAGTTCTACTCTGTCCTAGAGGGTTGCCATGAGTTGGAATTGACTTGATGGCAACAGGTTTTGTTTTGCTTTGTTTTGTTTTATAGTCTTCTGGCTCTGAACACTTGTTCTTAGAGGCTTGGCTCCTTGTTCTGTCACCTCTGTGGTGACTTGCTCTGCATGGACTCTAACTTCCTTTGGTGACAACTCAATAGTCCCTCTTCCAGCCTACCTCCAGTACCTCTTGCCTCACATCCAGGACTTCCCTATCGAGGCTGAGGTGTCACATGCCAAATTAGTGACAAGGTTGCCTAACATAAAAATACAAAGTGAACATTTGACCAATGGGATATGGGAGCTGATGTTTAAATCTCCTCCCTGCTATAGGCCAATCAAATGTGCTCTTTTGAGTGTCATTCTCCCATCTTTATATTGGAGAGATACACCTACCTGTTAGGGTTATTAAGTAGACTAGAGCTACTCAAAGTATAGTCCCTGAGCCCTCAGCATTAGCATCACCTAGGAACTTGTTAGAGATGCAAATTCTAGGGCCCCAAGTCAGATGTGATGACTCAGAATCTCTAGGGTTGAGGCCCAGGGATTGTTGCTTCATCAGGATTTTGGTAAGATTCTTACCCATATGAATGCTTTAGAAGCATTGATACTGACCATATAAAATAAAGAATTAGAGAAACTGTAAACACTGTACAAATGTACGTTATAATGATAATAAGTAGAAAAGAAAGGCCTTCCAGGCAAAAGAATGGCATGAAGATAGTTATTTGTATATTTGAGTTGCCCTCTTCTCCATCCCCCACTAAAATAAACATATCTTATTCACATTAGTATCATCCACTGTAGTGTAATGCTAGTCTTACTGTTGGTATCAAAGATATATATGTTTGATAGAAATGAACTAAAAAGTGCTAAGTCAAGAAAAAGCCTGGGGTGAGTAAGGGGAAATAGGAAACTGTGCCTATGGAGAACCAGTAGGAAATACTGCTGGATGTGGATAAAGTATAGAATGAGATGTTTATACTTTCCATAACAGACAATAACCAAACTGTCATGCATTGAAATATGCCCCCAAAAAATATCTGTCCATTTGGCTATGCCATGATTCCCAGTACTGTGTGATTGTCCACTATTTTGTCATCTGATGTGAATTTCATATGTGTTGTAAATCCTACCTCTAGGATGTTAACGAGGTGGGATTAGTGGCAGTTATGTTAATTAGACAGGACTCAATCTACAAGATAAGATTGTGTTGAAAGCCAATCTCTTTTGAGATGTAAAAGAAAAAAGTGAGCAGAGAGACAGGGGGACCTCAAACCACTAAGAAAACAATGCTGGGAGCAGAGCGCATCCTTTGGACTCAAGCTTCCTGTGCAGAGAAGCCCCTAGACCACAGGAAGATTGATGACAAGGACATTCCTCCAGAGCCAACAGAGAGATAAAGCCTTCCCCTGAAGCTGGCCCTCTGAATTCAGACCTCTACTAGCCTGTGAGAGAATAAACGTCTGTTTGTTAAAGCCATCCACTTGTGGTACTTTTGTTAGAGCAGCACTAGATGACTAAAACAGAATTACCATAGATTCTTGCCTAGTAAAGTGACATGATAAAAGGCATGTTTTAGGAAACTGGTTTGGTAGCTATGATAGAGAATGAATTGGAAGGAGAAGACATGAAAGGCTAGGATTCTTTCATCAGAATTATACATTCTTCCTCCTCATAGAATAAGAAAGTCCTCCACTGAATTTTAAAAAGATTCACAAAGTCATGGCCATTTATTTGTCTGAAAGAGTAAAACCAAGATAAGGAAAACTATAAGTATGGGTATACTATATATTCATTTTTACCACACACATGGCTTTTATCTCCAGCACTTTCAACTCCTCTTTCAGTTCCAAGGCCTCCTCTAATCTTCTTAAGCTTCTGTTCTCAGGGGTCAGTCTTCCAACTTCCCACTTTTTCTCAGCAACCTAATTCTTCCCCTATTAATGAAGAGAATCTTTACCTTATTTCTTATCCTTTGACTGCCTACCAAAATTCCTAAGTGAAAATAAACTATTTTGCAACAACTTCTGTCTATGCTAAAGGATAAGAGAAACAAAAAAACTCCTATGTCCCAGTCACACCCCGCCTCTCTTCCCGTATAAGCAGCTACCAGTGGCTTTCTGAAATAATGCTTCTATTTTAGTATGAGAAAAAGAGAATATTGGAGGTTAAGAAGAGAAAATAAAATGAGAACAGGATATAAGTAATGCCTCTGCAGTGCAGTCTTGGAAAGATTAACAAGTCAAAAACGCAAGGACCTTGGAGCTGAAGTTGAGTTTATCTGCTTGTGTACAGGGGACAGAACCATGTCAGAATGTTCTGCTAGGATTTATCTGTCTCGGAATAGAATTACCCTGGGTAAAATGAAAAATATTTAATGCAGGTTATAGAATAGCAATGGCTGGAGAAGCCCCCCAGGTTTGACCCTTCATTAAGCCATGCTAATTACATTGATAAAAGATTATCCAAAGCTATCCCTGTCAAAAGCATTCAAATTACTTTGCACTTCTGGCAGCAATTATACCAGAAGTGGAAGCTAAGAAGACAGAGGAGTGACCCAAATCATGTGACATTTGAGCTCAGAAGGAAGTCAGAACATCAACATCACCGAGTGGTGAGGAGTATATTTGAGAATGTAAAGCATTCTAGTATCTTCCATAGTACATCAAGCTGCACACCTTTACTTAATTTAAATTGAGTACAAGTACTCATATCCAGTTAATAGGAGTAGTATAATATGATCCAGAGCTTTTAAAATTATGTGTAAAACTTTTGGATGAAAAACTCTATGAAAAGGTAATTTATTTACATTGGTAACACATATACAAAAAATGAAACTTTATAAATCTACCACAAAGGATAAAGAAGGACACTACATAATGATTAAAGGGACAATTTGCAAGGAAGATATAACCATATTAAATATTCATGCATCCAAGGACAGGGCTGCAAGATACATAAAAGAAATAACAGAACCGAAAAGTGAGATAGACACCTCCGCAATTATAGTAGGAGACTTCAACACACTACTTTCAGAGGAGGATAGGACTTCCAGTAAGAAGCTCAATAGAGACACAGAAGATCTAATTGCTACAATCAACCAACTTGACCTAAAAGACTTATACAGAACACTCCACCCAAAAGCTGCAAAGTATACTTTTTTTTCTAGTGCACATGGAACATTCTCTAGAATAGATCACATATTAGGTCATAAAACAAACCTTTGCAGAATCCAAAACATCGAAATATTACAAAGCATCTTCTCAGACCACAAGGCCATAAAAGTAGAAATCAATAAGAGAAAAATCAAGGAAAAGAAATCAAATACTTGGAAATGGAACAATATCCTGCTCAAAAAAGACTGGGTTATAGAAGACATTAAGGAGGAAATAAAGAAATTCATAGAATGCAACGAGGATGAAAACACTTCCTATCAAAACCTCTGGGACACAGCAAAAGTAGTGCTCAGAGGTCAATTCATATCAATAAATGCACACATACACAAGCCAAAATCAGGGAACTGTCCCTACAACTTGAACAAATACTAAGCGAGCAACAAAAGAATCCGTCAGGCACCAGAAGAAAACAAATAATAAAAATTAGAGCTGAACTAAATGAATTAGAGAACAGAAAAACAATTGAAAGAATTAACAAAGCCAAAAGCTGGTTCTTTGAAAAAATTAACAAAATTGATAAACCATTGGCCAGACTGACTAAAGAAATACAGGAAAGGAAACAAATAACCCGAATAAGAAACGAGGTGGGCCATATCACGACAGACCCAACTGAAATTAAAAGAATCATATCAGATTATTACAAAAATTGTACCCTAACAAATTTGCAAACCTAGAAGAAATGGATGAATTCCTAGAAAAACACTACCTACCTAAACTAACACAATTAGAAGTAGAACAACTAAATAGACCCATAACAAAAAAAGAGATTGAAAAGGTAATCAAAAAACTCCCAACAAAAAAAAGCCCTTGTCCGGACGGCTTCACTGCATAGTTCTACCAAACTTTCAGAGAAGAGTTAACACCACTACTACTAAAGGTATTTCAAAGCACCGAAAAGATGGAATACTACCTAACTCATTCTGTGAAGCCAGCATATCCCTGATACCAAAACCAGATAAAGGCACCACAAAAAAAGAAAATTACAGACCTGTATCTCTCATGAATGTAGATGCAAAAATCCTCAGCAAAATTCTAGCCAATAGAATTCAACAACATATCAAAAAAATAATCCACCACGACCAAGTGGGATTTATACCAGGTATGCAAGGTTTTATGCAAGGTTGGTTCAATATTAGAAAAACCATTAATGTAATCCACCATATAAATAAAACAAAAGACAAAAACCACATGATCTTATCAATTGATGCAGAAAAGGCATTTGACAAAGTCCAACACCCATTCATGATAAAAACTCTCAGCAAAATAGGAATTGAAGGAAAATTCCTCAACATAATAAAGGGCATCTATACAAAGCCAACAGCCAACATCACTTTAAATGGAGAGAGCCTGAAAGCATTTCCCTTGAGAACGGGAACCAGACAAGGATGCCCTTTATCACAGCTCTTATTCAACATTGTGCTAGAGGTCCTAGCCAGAGCAATTAGGCTAGACAAAGAAATAAAGGGCATCCAGATTGGCAAGGAGGAAGATGACATGATCTTATATACAGAAAACTCTAAGGAATCCTCAAGAAAACTACTGAAACTAATACAAGAGTTCGGCAGAGTCTCAGGTTACCAGATAAACACAAAAATCACTTGGATTCCTCAGCATCAACAAAAAGAACATCAAAGAGGAGATCACCAAATCAATACCATTCACAATAGCTCTCAAGAAGATAAGATACTTAGGAGTAAATCTTACCAAAGGTGTAAAAGACCTATACAAAGGAAATTACAACGTACTAGTGCAAGAAACTAAAAGGGACCTACATAAGTGGAAAAACATACCTTGCTCATGGATAGGAAGACTTAACATAGTAAAAATGTCTATTCTACCAAAAGCCATCTATATATACAATGCACTTCCGATCCAAATACCAACGACATTTTTTAATGTGATGGAGAAACAAATCACCAACTTCATATAGAAAGGAAAGAAGCCACAGATAAGTAAAGAATTACTGAAAAAGAAGAAGAAAGTGGGAGGCCTCACTCTATCTGATTTTAGAATGTATTATACAGCAACAGTAGTCAAAATAGCCTGGTAGTGGTACAACAACAGGCACATAGACCAATGGAACAGAATTGAGAACCCACATATAAATCCATCCACATATGAGCAGCTGTTATTTGACAAACGCCCAGTGTCAGTCAACTGGGGAAGACATAGTCTTTTGAACAAATGGTGCTGGCATAACTGGATATCCATTTGCAAAAAAAATGAAACAGGATCCATCCCGCACACCATGCCCAAAAACTAACTCCAAGTGGATCAAAGACCTAAACATAAAGACTAAAAAGATAAAGATCATGGAAGAAAAAATAGGGATGTAGGAGCCCTAATACAAGGCATAAACAGAATAAAAAACAGAATACAAAACATTATTAAAAATAACGAAGAGAAACCAGATAACCGGGAGCTCCTAAAAATCAAACATCTATGCTCATCTAAAAAAAAAAAAAACATCTAAAGACTTCACCAAAAGAGTAAAAAGACCACCTACAGATTGGGAAAAAATTTTCAGCTATGACATCTCCGACCAGCGCCTGATCTCTAAAATCTTTATGATTCTGTTAAAACTCAACCACAAAACGACAAACAACCCAATTAAAAATTGGGCAAAGGATATGAACACACACTTCACTAAAGAAGATATTCAGGTGGCTAACAGATACATGAGAAAATGCTCTCGATCACTAGCCATTAGAGAAATGCAAATTAAAACTACCATGAGATTCCATCTCACTCCAAAAAGGCTGGCATTAATCCAAAAAACACAAAATAATAAATGTTGGAGAGGCTGCGGAGAGATTGGAACTCTTATACACTGCTGGTGGGAATGTCAAATGGTACAACCATATAAATAAAACAAAAGAAATTATTTGGCGCTTCCTTAAAAAGCTAGAAATAGAACTATCATATGATCCAGCAATCTCACTCCTTGGAATATATCCTAGAGAAATAAGAGCCTTTACACGAACATGTATATGCACACCCATGTTTATTGCAGCAATAGCAAAAAGCTGGAAGCAACCAAGGTGTCCGTCAATGGATGAATGGATAAATAAATTATGGTATATTCACAAAATGGAATACTATGCATCGACAAAGAACAGTGACGAATCTGTGAAACATTTCATAACATGGAGGAACCTGGAAGGCACTATGCTGAGTGAAATTATTCAGATGCAAAAAGACAAATATTGTATAAGACCACTATTATAAAATCTTGAGAAATAGTTTAAACTGAGAAGAACACATTCTTTTGTGGTTTCGAGAGGGGGGAGGAAGGGAGGGTGGGAGAGAGTTATTTACTGATTAGATAGTAGATAAGAACTACTTTAGGTGAAGGGAAGGACAACACTCAATACAGGGAAGGTTAGCTCAACTGGACTGGACCAAAAGCAAAGAAGTTTCCTGGATAAACTGAATGCTTCGAAGGTCAGTGGAGCAAGGACGGGGGTTTGGGGACTATGGCTTCAGGGGACATCTAAGTCATTTGGCAAAATAAATTCTATTAAGAAAACATTCTGCATCCCACTTTGAAGTGTGGCATCTGGGGTCTTAAATGCTGACAAGCAGCCATCTAAGATGTATCAACTGGTCTCATCCCACCTGGATCAAAGGAGAATGAAGAACACCAAGGTCACACGATAACTATGAGCCCAAGAGACAGAAAGGGCCACATGAACTACAGACTTACATCATATTGAGACCAGAAGAACTAGATGGTGCCCGGCCACAATCGATGACTGCCCTGACAGGGAGCACAACAGAGAACCTCTGAGGGAGCAGGAGAACAGTGGGATGCAGACCCCAATTTCTCATAAAAAGACCAGACTTAATGGTCTGACTGAGACTGGAAGAATTCCGGCAGTCATGGTCCCCCAAACCTTCTGTTGGCCCAGGACAGGAACCATTCCCGAAGACAACTCATCAGACATGGATTGGACTGGACAATGGGTTGGAGAGAGATGCTGAGGAGTGAGCTACTTGTATCAGGTGGATACTTGAGACTGTGTTGGCATCTCCTGCCTATAGGGGAGATGGGAGGGTAGAGGGGGTTAGAAACTGGCAAAACAGTAACAAAAGGAGTGACTGGAATGAGGGAGCGGGCTGACTCATTAGGGAGAGAGCAAGTGGGAGTATGTAGTAAGGTGTATATAAGTTTATATGTGAGAAACTGACTTGATTTGTAAACTTTCACTTAAAGCACAATAAAAATTATTTAAAAAAAAGAAACTTTAAAAAAACGCTTGAGAGTGCAATCTCTTGTTTAATCATTTTAATATGTAATAAAAGCATGGTAATAATATTAATATTAGCTCTAATCAATTTGGTTCCTTTTTTATTCATTTATAGGTAATACCCAGCACAATTTTAGTTAATAAAGATACCACTGTGAAACAGACACAAATGGTTCCTATCTTTAGACAGCTGGTAAGGGAGATAGGAAAAAAAAAAAAAAAAAGGCACACCAATATATAAAGTAGATTGTAAGTGCCAAAAAGAAAAAAACAAGAGGTTAAAATAGAGAACCAAGGGGTTACATTAAATAGAGTAGACATCACTAAGCAGGTGACATTAAAACTGAAATTTAAGAAAGAGACAATATCCTTCCAAAGAGTGAAGAGAAGCTCTTTCCTGCCAAGAATATAAGAGGGAAAGAACTAGACATATTCAAGGACATAATAGCAGACAAGTATGACCAGGGCATGTGAGTAAAGAGAGGGGCAAAGGATGAGACTGGAAACAAGGCAAGGCTCAAACCATGCACCATGCAAGCCATGCTCTTGAAAGAGCAGAGTACGATGGGGACAGAAAGATGTCCAATGGGTTTTACAGCTTCATTGTTATTAGTTATTGATTACAGTAGATTTAGTGAAGTAATAATGTCAGGAGTCTCATTGGAAGGAGTAGGAGAGAAAGATGGTAAGGAAATGGAGACTCAAGTCTTTAGTCTGTGAATGGGGGCTGAGCATCAGGAGATTGCTGCAGGGAGATGTGATGTCCAGGAGGACTTATTTTCTTCAAAACTTGAAAGACCAGAGCATGTTTGTGTGCTGATAGCATTGAGAATGATCCAGCAGGGAGAGGGAGAGATGATGAGGGGTCCAGAGCAAAAGTGAAAGATTGCACATGAGGAGAAACAACAAGAGAGAAAAAGTGATGATTGTGTGGATGAGATGGGGTTGTGGATTCAGTGGTGGAAACTTTGGAAATACCTTCCTTGGCAACCCTCACCTCCCCCTCACCTCCTCATGCCCTCAGAATCTCCGAGATACTCCTTCATACATATGTAATCTTTACCTCCCGAATCTCCCTCTAGATTTGAAACATTGACACACCTAATCCTCTTTAAAACTCTTAAAAATTCCATGTAAATAGTTGCTTATTTTTCTAAATACACAAGTATTTACAAAGATTGCACTGCCAATTAATTCAATACAAAAGTTCATTAACAGTAGTCCTACAATTTTGTTTGCACAAAATTTTGGGATAACCAAAACATTTTAGGACAAAAGATAAAAAATTAAAAGGGGCAAATGAGTGACAAGATCCAGAATCACTACATACAGTTTTTCATACATTCTTCCTCAGTATCTTCGTGTTATACTATTAGGGTCTTCGTGTTATACTATTAGGGTCTTGAGACTCACTTTTTTCATCCATGCCACTTCCATTTTTCTTATTACTGTGACATATAAATTGTCTCTTGGATATAATAGTCAGACAGTTCATAGAATGTGTCTCTGACCTGGAAATGTGGGTGTGTCTTTATTCCTTATATTCCCTCATTTACTATCCATTACTAAATACAAGAGAAATAATAGGGGATGTAGCATAAAACATGTTACACTGCCTTGTCTTCAAATATAGTAGCAAGTGCTATTTTAGTGTAAAAGAGGTTTTAACTTTCCAAATCCAAATGCACTGAGTTATTTTAAGGTCAGCTACAGGTTTTTTTGTGTGTGAGTTTTTTTTTTACCATCAGTCAGTTGCCTGGTGTGGAAGAACACATAACTTAGAGTGGCTGGAACAATCACCACAAATCACCAGTTAGAAGGCTCCTTGCAGCAGCGATACAGGTTGAACCCCCCACCACCCAACACACATGAAGAAGTTGTGTTATAGCTAACAGTTTACTGTTGTTCATGCCATCTGTCATTTCATTGGACCACACAAGTAGAATAAAGAAGAAATTCATATTTTATATTGACAGCCCACAATGTCAATTTTTATTCATGGACATTGTTAAATTTCATTTAATATCAAAGTTAAACCAGAAGTTTCTCAGTAAATGGAGTAGTGTGAAAGTTTCAACTGAAGCTTCAAATATCTGTAAATGAAAAACAAAACTAAGCTTAGGAGCATTTCAAACCTTATGCAGAACAGAAGCATTCCTCCTGTAGCATGAGTTTCAGATTACCTTATTTTTTATGCTACACATGTCTGCACTGAGAAACATCTTCCTTTAGAAGTTAGGTGGTATGGTTGTTTTTGTGTGCCATTGAGTCGATTCTCACTTATACTGACCCTATATGACAGAATAGAACCGCCCCACTGTGTTTCCTAGTCTGTAAATTTTACAGGAGCAGATAGCCAAGTCTTTTCACCCACAGAGTGGCTGGTGCGTTCAAACCACTGACCTTTCAGTTAGCAGCCAAGTGCTTAACCACTGTCCCATCAGGGCTCTTTCAAAGTTAGGTGTGGGTTCACAAATGAATGCACATAGAAGGCTAATTTGAATAACTCAAGAATTTTGTACAAATGCAGGTTATACCCACTGTTATGGATTGAATTATGTTCCCCCAAAATAAGTGTTGTAAATTCTAACCTCTATCCTATTTGGAAATGGGTTTTCTTTGTTATCCTAATGAGGAAGGATTAGTGTAGGGTTATCTTGAGTCAAACTCTTTTGATACATAAAAGAGGTTTAATGAGCAAGCCAGCAAACTGAGATGGGGGAAGATAGATGGCAAGCCACATGAAGATCTCCAAAGAACCAGGAAACAAGCTGAAGAGAAAACGACTTTTCCCAGAGCTGACATAGAAAGGAAGCCTTCCCTTAGAGCCGGTGCTTTAAATTTGTACTTACAGCCTTCTAAACTGTGAGAAATAAATTATTGTTTGTTAAAGCTATCCACTTGTGATATTTCTGTTATAGTAGCGCTAGATAACTAAGACACCCATGATGAGATTCCATTATATATCCACCAGAATGGCTAAAACTTATAATTGTGGTGCTCTTTTTTTACATGCATGATATACATCAATAAAATAAATTCACTTAAAAAATAAACTTTTCAACACAGAAATAATTGGAGTTCGTTTTCTTCTGTGGTTATTCTCTACGAATCTCTTTTAAAAATAGGGCTTTGGAGATAGATTGGGTTTCAAATCCTGGCTCTGCTACTTTTGAGGAGCGTGACTTTCCACAAGTTTTTATCCTCTCTAAGCATCAGATTTCTCATCTTTTATGTAGAAATCATAATATCCCCTTTATAGAAGTTCATTATGAAGATTGAAAATAATATCCATATAATGCCAATATAGTGTCTTCTCTACAATCTATAATCATATTACATTATGTTATGTTACATACTATATAATTTATATTATATTGTATTTTATATATTATATTATCTTGTATTGTATTATATTATATTATCTTGTATTGTATTATAATTATGTTCTGTTGTGCTGTGCTGTATTGTATTACATTGTATTGTATTGTGTTGTATTGTGTTGTATTATATTGTATTGTATTGTATTAATTCTACTCTATTCTATTTTACCTCCTATTAAATTAGTCCCTTTGCTTAAACCCTCCAATTATATGGAATAGAAAATTAATTCCTTACCATAGCTGACAATGGCCCTATATGGTCTGGCCCTACCATCTTCTCTGACTTTACCTTCAACCATACTCAGCCTCACGCCCTGCACTCCTGCCACACTGCCTGTTCTTCGGACACTTCAAGCGAGCTGCTGCTATACGGCCTTTGCACATGCTAATGTCTCTGCTCGGAATGATCATGCCCCACAACCACACAGGGTCAATTCTATCTCCAGGCAGGTCTTAAATCAAAAGTCATTATCTCAGAAAAAGACCTTCCCTGAACTCTCAATAAAAAGGTCCCTCTCCAGTCATGGTCTACCCTATTGCTGTTTTATTTTCAATACAGCACTTATTGCGAGCTGAAATTACCTCAATTTATTGTCTTCTGCCCCTCATTCAATTACTGACTTTAAAATCACCCACATGAAGGCAAGGATATTGTCTGCTATTCACTACACTATCTCCCAGCACCAGAAGAATGCCTGGCACTTAGGAGACGCTCACTAGGTAGTTGTTGGCTGAAAGAATCAAGTAGCTGATCAATAAACAATAGAAATCTCTCTCTCTCTCTCGCCCAGAAGAGAGTTCAGTGTTTCCTTCTAGGATGCTTTCAATACGATCTTGATTGGAGATGAGTAGAGGATTCTCTTAAATATACTCAGACCTGAAAAGGGTTTATGAATCTGGAAGTATTTTAGGAAGAAATACACTGACTACATTTGTCCCATTCAGTCTTTATGCTATAATTCTAGTTACTCTTCTATTATAGACCAAAGTGCCAGAGCAAGTACAGGAGCCACCCAACGGGAGGCTGTGGTGTAGGACTTCACCACGGTAAACGCGTTCATCTGACAGAATAAACAGCTTGAAATTGTAATCAGTAAACACATTGACTCTCATGCAGGCGAGGCTGTATTAAGTTGTGATTTTTTTTTTTTTTTTTTTTAGCTGCATTAGAGCTTGTAGAGGACTGGTGCAGGGTCTTTGCCCCTTGGGTTTTCAAGGGAGAAATCCCAAAATCCTTGCCCTCAACCTGAATCTGTTAAAAGCAGTTCCTCTTGCTATTCTTAGGAAAATAGATCTTTAAAATCCTTAGTCATTTTCCGAAGTGTAAAATGAGCAACCTTTTCAGAACATCAAAAGCATCATTTATCTGCATGGTCTCCTGTCTACTGAAGCCAATGTTCTCTTTCTTACTGTGTAGTCTGAACCTGAAAAACTAATAATTTATTAAAATTAAAACCACGAAATAAAAAGTAAAAAAGGAGAAAAAAATTAAAACCAATCAGCTATATGCTAACCAGACCATCAAAGGAAGTTTTTAAAATGTTTTCTCTGAGCTGAATATTTAGATCTTCCCTAGTCAAAATCACTTACATTCGAAATTATTATAAAACACTTTGGATTTCACAATCCCCAGAAGTATGAGAGTGTTATACAATCACTGTACCAAGTTATGGAGGCTGATATATAAAATTTAATTTAATCTAATTAATTTGGGAACCTCCAGAGGATTATTGTTTAAAATAACAAAGAACTATACCTTAAACTGCAATTAAAAAAAAAAATACCTTATACAATGTTTGGGATTTGGGGCGGGGCCAAGATGGCGGACTAGGTGGACGCTACCGCGGATCCCTCTTGCAACAAAGACTCGGAAAAACAAGTGAATCGATCACATACATAACAATCTACGAACTCTGAAAAACAAACACAGATTTAGAGACAGAGAATGAACAAATACGGGGAGGCAGCGATTGTTTTCAGAGCCTGGAGCCAGCGTACCAGTCAGGTGACCTTCAGCGCACGATTTGGGGCAGAGCCCAGGGGGGCAGACGGCACAGACAAGGGGCCCAGCCCTAGTCCCCGAACTCATTCCGGGAGGGGGCCCAGCCGGTTCGCGAAGGTGGCATGGCGGCGCAGCCGGTCGGAGAAGTCCCCGGGAGACAGTGACTGGTCTTGGAGCAGGGAGAGCAGCGTCCCAGCTGGGGATCCATCCCGCCGGGATTTTGGCGGGGCAAGGACGCCGCACAAGTGCAGGGAGCAGCTCCATCCCCCTGAACTGACCCCAGGGGGGCCCAGCTGGTTCGTGCAGGCGGCGTGGCAGCACAGCCGGTGGGAGAAGTCCCCGGAAGGCAGTGACTGGTCTTGGAGCGGGGTGAGCGGTGTCCCAGCTGGGATGCACGGTCCGGCACAGGCGCGGGGAGCTGCTCCGCTATCCTGAGCTGACCCCGGGGGGAGCCCAGCCGGTTCGCGGGGGCGGCGCAGTGATGCGGCTGGCTGGACGGGGAGTCCCCAGGAGGCAGAGACTGATTTTGGAGTCGGGAGTGCACCGTCCCAGTAGGGGAACCTTAACCTTGGGCGTGGGGCTGATAGCGGAGGATCTGACCATGACTCTAGCGGGCCAGACCCCCCGGGGGCAATATCCACAGAGCCAGCACACATAGGCGACGCGCCCCACAGAAATCTCAGATATAATAGTCATTCCAAGCAAGACAAGCAACTCTGGCTATATTCTGAGGTGCTACTCTCCTAGCTCTCCGATCCCTCCCCCACCCTCCCCAGGAGGCTTCATTAACATCTGAATAGCCTGAGCCAGAGGGAGAACTCTGATAGGGATCTGATTGCATTTTTTTTTTAGCGGATTTTCTGGAAAAACTAGTTTCCCAGTGATGGCTCGGAGAAAGCAGTCCATATCAAACTACATAAAGAAGCAGACCATGACAGCTTCTCCAACCCCCCAAACAAAAAAAATCAAAATCTTTCCCAAATGAAGATACAATCCTGGAATGATCAGATACAGAATATAAAAAACTAATTTACAGAATGCTTCAAGACATCACAAACGAAATAAGGCAAACTGCAGAAAAAGCCAAGGAACACACTGATAAAACTGTTGAAGAACTCAAAAAGATTATTCAAGAACATAGTGGAAAAATTAATAAGTTGCAAGAATCCATAGAGAGACAACATGTAGAAATCCAAAAGATTAACAATAAAATTACAGAATTAGACAACGCAATAGGAAGTCAGAGGAGCAGACTCGAGCAATTAGAAGGAAGACTGGGACATCTGGAGGACCAGGGAATCAACACCAACATAGCTGAAAAAAAATCAGATAAAAGAATTTAAAAAAATGAAGAAACCCTAAGAATCATGTGGGACTCTATCAAGAAGGATAACCTGCGAGTGATTGGAGTCCCAGAACAGGGAGCGGGGACAGAAAACACAGAGAAAATAGATGAAGAACTCCTGACAGAAAACTTCCCTGACATCATGAAAGACGAAAGGATATCTATCCAAGATGCTCATCGAACCCCATTTAAGATTGATCCAAAAAGAAAAACACCAAGACATATTATCATCAAACTCGCCAAAACCAAAGACAAACAGAAAATTTTACAAGCAGCCAGGGAGAAAAGAAAGGTTTCCTTCAAGGGAGAATCAATAAGTTCAGACTACTCAGCAGAAACCATGCAGGCAAGAAGGGAATGGGACGACATATACAGAACACTGAAGGAGAAAAACTGTCAGCCAAGGACCATATATCCAGCAAAACTCTTTCTGAAATATGAAGGCGAAATTAAGATATTTACAGATAAACACAAGTTTAGAGAATTTGCAAAAACCAAACCAAAGCTACAAGAAATACTAAAGGATATTGTTCGGTCAGAAAACCAATAATATCAGGTACCAGCACAATACAAGGTCACAAAACAGAACGTCCTGATATCAACTCAAATAGGGAAATCACAAAAACAAACCAATTAAGATTAATTAAATAAATAAATAAAATAATACACATAACAGGGAATCATGGACGTCAAAAGGTAAAAGATCACAACAATCAAAAACAGGGACTAAATACAGGAGGCATTGAACTGCCAGATGGAGAGTGATACAAGGCAATATAGAACGATACAAGCTAGGTTTTTACTTAGAAAAATAAGGGTAAATAATAAGGTAACCACAAAGAGGTATAACAACTCCATAACTCAAGATAAAAGCCAAGAAAAATGTAACGACTCAACTAACATAAAGTTAAACACTATGAGAATGAGGATCTCACAATTTACTGAGAAAAACGTCTCAGCACAAAAAAGTATGTGGAAAAATGAAATGGCCAACAACACACATGAAAAGGCATCAAAATGACAGCACTAAAAACCTATTTATCTATAATTATGCTGAATGTAAATGGACTAAATGCACCAATAAACAGACAGAGAGTCACGGACTGGATAAAGAAACACGATCCATCTATATGCTGCCTACAAGAGACACACCTTAGACTTAGAGACACAAACAAACTAAAACTCAAAGGATGGAAAAAAATATATCAAGCAAAAAAGAGGAGGAGTAGCAATATTAATTTCTGACAAAATAGACTTTAGACTTAAATCCACCACAAAGGATAAAGAAGGACACTACATAATGATAAAAGGGACAATGGATCAGGAAGACATAACCATATTAAATGTTTGTGCACCCAATGACAGGGCTGCAAGATACATAAATCAAAATTTTAACAGAACTGAAAAGTGAGATACACACCTCCACAATTATAGTAGGAGACTTCAACACACCACTTTTGGAGAAGGACAGGACATCCAGTAAGAAGCTCAATAGAGACACGGAAGACCTAATTACAACAATCAACCAACTTGACCTCATTGACTTATACAGAACTCTCCACCCAACTGCTGCAAAGTATACGTTTTTTTCTAGCGCACATGGAACATTCTCTAGAATAGACCACATATTAGGTCATAAAACAAACCTTTGCAGAGTCCAAAACATCGAAATATTACAAAGCATCTTCTCAGACCACAAGGCAATAAAACTAGAAATCAATAACAGAAAAACTAGGGAAAAGAAATCAAATACTTGGAAACTGAACAATACCCTCCTGAGAAAAGACTGGGTGATAGAAGACATCAAGGAGGGAATAAGGAAATTCATAGAATGCAATGAGCATGAAAATACTTCCTATCAAACCCTCTGGGACACAGCAAAAGCAGTGCTCAGAGGCCAATTTATATCGATAAATGCACACATACAAAAAGAAGAAAGAGCCAAAATCAGAGAACTGTCCCTACAACTTGAACAAATAGAAAGAGAACAACAAAAGAATCCATCAGGCACCAGAAGAAAACAAATAATAAAAATAAGAGCTGAACTAAATGAATTAGAGAACAGAAAAACAATTGAAAGAATTAACAAAGCCAAAAGCTGGTTCTTTGAAAAAATTAACAAAATTGATAAACCATTGGCTAGACTGACTAAAGAAATACAGGAAAGGAAACAAATAACCCAAATAAGAAACGAGAAGGACCACATCACAACAGAACCAAATGAAATTAAAAGAATCATTTCAGATTACTACAAAAAATTGTACTCTAACAAATTTGAAAACCTAGAAGAAATGGATGAATTCTTGGAAAAACACTACCTACCTAAACTAACACATTCAGAAGTAGAACAACTAAATAGACCCATAACAAAAAAAGAGATTGAAAAGGTAATCAAAAAACTTCCAACAAAAAAAAGCCCTCACCCAGACGGATTCACTGCAGAGTTTCAGAGAAGAGTTAACACCACTACTACTGAAGGTATTTCAAAGCGTAGAAAATGACGGAATACTACCCAACTCATTCTATGAAGCCACCATCTCCCTGATACCAAAACCAGGTAAAGACATTACAAAAAAAGAAAATTATAGACCTATATCCCTCATGAACATTGATGCAAAAATCCTCAACAAAATTCTAGCCAATAGAATCCAACAACACATCAAAAAAATAATTCACCACGATCAAGTGGGATTTATAACAGGTATGCAAGGCTGGTTTAATATCAGAAAAACCATTAATGTAATCCATCACATAAATAAAACAAAAGATAAAAACCACATGATCTTATCAATAGATGCAGAAAAGGCATTTGACAAAGTCCAACACCCATTTATGATAAAAACTCTTACCAAAATAGGAATTGAAGGAAAATTCCTCAACATAATAAAGGGCATCTATGCAAAGCCAACAGCCAATATCACTCTAAATGGAGAGAACCTGAAAGCATTTCCCTTGAGAACGGGAACCAGACAAGGATGCCCTTTATCACCACTCTTATTCAACATCATACTTGAAGTCCTAGCCAGGGTAATTAGGCTAGACAAAGAAATAAAGGGTATCCGGATTGGCAAGGAGGAAGTAAAGTTATCACTATTTGCAGATGACATGATCTTATACACAGAAAACTCTAAGGAATCCTCCAAAAAACTACTGAAACTAATAGAACAGTTTGGCAGAGTCTCAGATTATAAAATAAACATACAAAAATCACTTGGATTCCTCTACATCAACAAAAAGAACACAGAAGAGGAAATAACCAAATCAATACCATTCACAGTAGCCCCCAAGAAGATAAAATACTTAGGAATAAATCTTACCAAACATGTAAAAGACCTATACAAAGAAAACTACAAAGCTCTACTACATGAAATTCAAAAAGACATACTTAAGTGGAAAAACATACCTTGCTCATGGATAGGAAGACTTAACATAGTAAAAATGTCTATTCTACCAAAAGCCGTCTATACATATAACGCACTTCCGATCCAAATTCCAATGTCATATTTTAAGGGGATAGAGAAACAAATCACCAATTTCATATGGAAGGGAAAGAAGCCCCAGATAAGTAAAGCATTACTGAAAAAGAAGAAGAAAGTGGGAGGCCTCACTCTACCTGATTTCAGAACGTATTATACAGCCACAGTAGTCAAAACAGCCTGGTACTGGTACAACAACAGGCACATAGACCAATGGAACAGAATTGAGAACCCACATATAAATCCATCCACGTATGAGCAGCTGATATTTGACAAAGGACCAGTGTCAGTTAATTGGGGAAAAGATAGTCTTTTTAACAAATGGTGCTGGCATAACTGGATATCCATTTGCAAAAGAATGAAACAGGATCCATCCCACACACCATGCCCAAAAACTAACTCCAAGTGGATCAAAGACCTAAACATAAAGATTAAAAGGATAAAGATCATGGAAGAAAAAATAGGGACAACCCTAGGAGCTCTAATACAAGGCATAAACAGAATACAAAACATTACCAAAAATGATGAAGAGAAACCAGATAACTGGGAGCTCCTAAAAATCAAACACCTATGCTCATCTAAAGACTTCACCAAAAGAGTAAAAAGACCACCTACAGACTGGGAAAGAATTTTCAGCTATGACATCTCCGACCAGCGCCTGATCTCTAAAATCTACATGATTCTGTCAAAACTCAACCACAAAAAGACAAACAACCCAATCAAGAAGTGGGCAAAGGATATGAACACACATTTCACTAAAGAAGATATTCAGACAGCCAACAGATACATGAGAAAATGCTCTCGATCATTCGCCATTAGAGAAATGCAAATTAAAACTACGATGAGATTCCATCTCACACCAACAAGGCTGGCATTAATCCAAAAAACACAAAATAATAAATGTTGGAGAGGCTGCGGAGAGATTGGAACTCTTATACACTGCCGGTGGGAATGTAAAATGGTACAACCATTTTGGAAATCTATCTGGCGATATCTTAAACAGTTAGAAATAGAACTACCATACAACCCAGAAATTCCACTCCTCGGAATATACCCTAAAGATACAAGAGCCTTCGCACAAACAGATATATGCACACCCATGTTTATTGCAGCTTTGTTTACAATAGCAAAAAGCTGGAAGCAACCAAGGTGTCCATCAACGGATGAATGGGTAAATAAATTGTGGTATATTCACACAATGGAATACTACACATCGATAAAGAACAGTGACGAATCTGTGAAACATTTCATAACATGGAGGAACCTGGAAGGCATTATGCTGAGCGAAATTAGTCAGAGGCAAAAGGACAAATATTGTATAAGACCACTATTATAAGATCTTGAGAAATAGTAAAAACTGAGAAGAACACATACTTTTGTGGTTACGAAGGGGGGAGGGAGGGAGGGAGGGAGGGAGAGGGTTTTTTATTGATTAATTAGTAGATAAGAACTACTTTGGGTGAAGGGAAAGACAACACTCAATACATGGAAGGTCAGCTCAATTGGACTGGACCAAAAGCAAAGAAGTTTCCGGGATAAAATGAATGCTTCAAAGGTCAGCGGAGCAGAGGCGGGGGTCTGGGGAACATGGTTTGAGGGGACTTCTAAGTCAATTGGCAAAATAATTCTATTATGAAAACATTCTGCATCCCACTTTGAAATGTGGCGTCTGGGGTCTTAAATGCTAACAAGCAGCCATCAATTGGTCTCAACCCACCTGGACCAAAGGAAAATGAAGAACACCAAGGTCACACGACAACTAAGAGCCCAAGAGACAGAAAGGGCCACATGAACCAGAGACCTACATCATCCTGAGACCAGAAGAACTAGTTGGTGCCCGGCCACAATCGATGACTGCCCTGATAGGGAGCACAACAGAGAACTCCTGAGGGAGCAGGAGATCAGTGGGATGCAGACCCCAAATTCTCATAAAAAGACCATACTTAATGCTCTGACTGAGACTAGAGGAATCCCGGCGGCCATGCTCCCCAGACCTTCCTTTGGCACAGGACAGGAACCATTCCCGAAGACAACTCATCAGACATGAAAGGAACTGGTCAGCGGGGGAGAGAGAGATTCTGATGAAGAGTGAGCTAATTAAATCAGGTGGACACTTGAGAGTGTGTTGGCAACTCTTGTCTGGAGGGGGAATGGGAAGATAGAGAGGGAGGGACGCTGGCAAAATTGTCAAGAAAGGAGAGACTGAAAGGGCTGACTCAATAGGGGGAGAGCAAGTGGGAGTAGGGAGTAAGATGTATGTAAACTTATATGTGACAGACTGATTGGATTTGTAAACGTTCACTTGAAGCTTAATAAAAGTTAATTTAAAAAAAAAATGTTTGGGATTTTAACCTAGTCTAGTAAAGGAGGAGTCTGCTTCCTTATTGCAAATATAGATGAACATGGGATGGGAGTAGGGGAGGAAACAGTACAGAAGAGAGGAATGGAAATGCATAAGACACGATCTATAGACTTTGCTTAGACTCAGCTTGGCAGAGGTTTGTCTACTGTAGAGGGAATTAGTACTAGAGGAAGAAAGGTGTTGATCAATGAGAAACCCTGAAAAGGAGAGACTTACACAGTCCAAGGTAAAGGAGAGATTAAAAACAAAATGCTTAGAGGAGATGGGGAGGTGAAGAGAGCCAGAAATGTTTAAAGGAATGAGACCCAGCAAATACAGGAGCTACAATCCATCTCTAACTTCTCCAACGTCATTCAGAGCTTTCTTCAAACTACTGCAACCATGTTACTTCGTAGTATTTGGTCCAACTTTCACTAGGAAATACTTTTAAAACCAACTCTCAATGCAATTTCCCTTTAATACCATAATTAAACAAATGTTGTTAAAAGAGAAACTCTTACAATGAGTTTAGAAATTAGGTACTTTCTTTTCCTCAAGAGGTGGCCTTATTTTACAGTCCAGATGGTAATGCTGACCCTTATTAACACAAATTAAATTGCACATATCACCTAAATTGTGCCACATAGTTTTAGCCAAGAAAAAATAATGAATATTAGCAGCCCAGCTTTACATAACACATACGAAGTTTCTTTTCTGATAAAACAAAGAAAACTCATCAGAAAAGGTTAATTTCTCCTCTTACATCAGCCATGTAATTGCTACATTATACACAAAAAGTACAATTTTCACATCAAATATTTTTCGAAAAAATTAATTAAACCTATGATTATAACTTCCATTACCTTTAGAGAATGAATGGTGGCGTAGTGGTTAAGTGCTACGGCTGCTAACCAAAGGGTCGGCAGTTCATATCTGCCAGGCGCTCCTTGGAAACTCTACAGGGCAGCTCTACTTTGTCCTATAGGGTCGCTATGAGTCGGATTCGACTCAACAGCACTGGGTGCTGGGTGGGTTGGAGAATGAAGTCACTGATACAATAAGATGGCCCAGTTCCATTATAAATTCATTAAAACGAAAAGAAAGCATGTTTCAAGTATTTCATTCATAAAATATAACAAAGGAAATAAATTCTCCTTTTTTAAACATTTTTTAAATGCAAGACAATCATCATGTTGAAAATTATTCATTACACAATTGAGGGTCAGAAACTCTATAGAGAGAATATTACAGGAAGACATATACACAATCAGTAACATGAAATTCTGCCAAAGCAAACGCAAAGGAGAGAAATTATAACTAAAGTTAACATGCTGGCATACATGAATACATGAAGTACTGACTGACTACAATTGAATGACTGAAGAAACCCACAGCAGACACCCCTATTTTATAGCAGTGGCCCCATGGTTAATCTAATAATGGCTGTAAAAATTAATGATAAGAATAAAACTGTAGTTTCTAATTCTATAATCAAAATATCTAGAGAGGCTGTATAAATTCTGTATGTGGACTCTGGAGGTGGACCACAGATTCTCATCCCATCTCTCCCTTGCCCAAGTAAATTGACCCCTCTGGGCTTCAGTGTCTTCACGATAACACAGGGATAATACTAACAGTGTTGTTGTTGTTGTTGTTGTTGTGTGCCATACAGTTGATTTCAAAGTCATAGTGACCCTATATGACAGAGTAGAATAATAGGATTTCCTAGGTGGTAATCTTTATGGAAGCCAGATCTTTTCTCTTGCAAAGCCACTGGGTGAGTTTGAAACACAGACGTTTTGGTTAGAATCATTTTCTGAATTTACCACAAGACAGAGGTAGGTTCTCTGCTTTGCCGTATCAGAAAGATATTTTTCAGTATACCTAGAGACTACCAGATTCTCAGTAAAAAATTTATAATAACTAAAGCCACCAGAGATTACAGATAACTAAGAATGTCAATCCTTAAAAACAACCCCATGAGATAAGCATTATGATACCCATTTTTTAGATGAGGAAATTGAGTTTAAAAAGTTAAATAACATTTTACCAAAAGAGTGAAAATGCAAGCTATCGACTGGGAGAATATCTTAGGAAGCCATATAGCCAGTAAGAATCTAATTACCGAAATATATATAAAACGTAGACCACTTAACAACAAAAAGACAAATGACTCAATCATAAAATGTGCAAAGGACTTGAGTAGACCTTTGTCATGGATTGAATTGTGTCCCCCAAAAATGTGTATCAACTTGGCCAGGCCATGATTCCCAGTGTTGTGTGATTGTATGCCATTTTGTCATCTGATGTGACTTTCCGATGTGTTGTAAATCCTACCTTTATGATTTTAATGAGGCAGGATTAGAGGCAGTTACGTTAACGAGGCAAGACTCAATCTATAAGATTAGGTTGTGTCTTAAGTCAATCTCTTTTGAGATATAAAAGAGAGAAGCAAGCAGAAAGACATGGGGACCTCATACCACCAAGAAACAAGAGCCAGGAGAATATCGCGTACTTCGGACCTGGGGTCCCTGTGTTAAGAAGCTCCTCAACTGGCGAAGATTGGTGATAAGGACCTTCCCCTGGAGCTGGCATCCTGAGTGCAGACTTCTAGCCTCCTAGACTGTGAGAGAAAAAATTTCTCTTTGTTAAAGCCATCCACTTGTGTATCTGTTATAGCAGCACTAGATAACTGAAACTTCTCACCAAAGAGTACATTCAAATAGCCACCAAACACATGAATGCTTAACATCATTAGTTATCAGAGAGATGCAAATCAAAACTACAATAAGTTACCATTTCATGCCCACTAGGATAAAAAAAAAAAAACAAACCCATTGCTGTCGAGTCGATTCCGACTCATAGCGACCCTATAAAACAGAGTAGAACTGCCCCATAGAGTTTCCAAGGAGCGCCTGGTGGATTTGAACTGCCAACCTTTTTGGTTAGCAGCCCTAGCACTTAACCACTATGACACCAGGGTTGCCCCCACTAGGATGGCTAAGATAAATAAGTAATAAATGTTGGTGAGGGTTTGGGGAAATTGGAACCCTTATCCACTGTTGGTGGGAATGCAAAATGGTACAGCCATTGTGGAAAACAGAATGATGGTTCTTCAAAATACTAAAAATAGGACTACCATAAACCTGTTCCCATGGAGTCAATTCTGACTCATAGCGACCTTATAGGACAGAGTAGAACTGCCCCATAGAGTTTCCAAGGAGCACCTGGTGGATTTGAACTGCCAATTTCTTGGTTAGCAGCCATAGCACTTCACCACTATACCACCAGGGTTTCCCAGAACTACCATAAAAAAATTGACCCATCAATTCCACTCCTCGGTATATACCAAAAGACTTGAAAGCAAACACTCAAACAGATCCTTCTACACCAATGGTCATTGTAGCACTATTCACAATAGCCCAAATGTGGAAACAGCCAAAATGCCCATCAACAGATGAATGGATAAACAAAATGTGGTACATATATACAGTGGAATACTACTCAGCCAGTAAAAGAAAAAAAGTCTTGATACATGCTTCAATATGGATGGAGCTGGAAGACTTGTGTTGAGTTAAGCAAGTCAATCATAAAAGGACAAATATTGTATGATTTCACTTATATAAAAAGACAAGAAAAGGCAAATGTATAGAGACTAAAGTTTATTAGTGGTTAGCAGGGGCAGGAGGAAGGGGGAAAATAGGGTCTATTATGCAGTACTGAGTTTTAGTTTATGGTAATGGAAAAATCACATTGATTGAGTGTAGGGTTGCATAATTGTTTAATGTGATTGCTTTCAATAAGTTGTACGCCTGTAAAAAGTAGAATTGGTAAAAGTTACATGATAGAAAAACTTACAATAATAACAACAACAACAAAAGAATAGCTGCTGAGGCTACTTATGTACAACCAAACACTCATGGGATTTTGCTACTTGGTTTGGAGTTACAGAACCATGGTTTCATGATACATCCCAGTTAATTGGCCAGGTAACTCAGTGCTTCTGCTCAATCTCCTAGTTCATTGCATAGTGCCTGGGGTCTTAAACGCTTTCAAGTGGCCATCCAAGTTACCATAATTGCTCTCTATTCACCTGGAGCAACAAAGGAAGGAGAGTCAGGAATAGGAGGAAGTGGAATGTGTGGCTAATTGCCTCCGTGAACAACTGTTTCCTTTGCCATGAGACCAGAAGAACTCGATGGTGCCCAGCTACCATTAGTGAACATTTGGATCAAAGATTCTATAAAAGAATCCTGATCAAAACGGGGAATATGCAAAGCAGAATTTAAAATTCTCATGTACTGCAGACTTCCTGGAGCAATGAAGGCTGGGAACCCCTGAAATTATTGCCCTGAGATAATCTTTAAACCTTAACCCAAAAATATTCCCTGAATTCTTCTTAAAACTAAACAATCGTTTAGCTTAACTAGTAAACAATGTCTGCCTAGAGCATTATGCTGTTTCAAGACTGATCTAAATGGGATCAAACTGACAATAGCAACTTGAAAGATAAGATAGGAGCCTTAGAGGGCAGTGAGTTTATGTTAATAGGGGAGGAACAAATCAGAAAAGGAGGGTAAGAGTGGTTGTACAACTTGAAGAATGTAATCAATGTCACTAAATTGTGCGTGTAGAAACTGTTGAATTGGTGCATTTTCTGCTATGTATATTCTCGTCAACAACAAAAATAAATTACATTTTTTAAAAAATGTTAAGTAACTCCCCCAAAATAACAGAGCAAGTGAATGACAGAGCTGCTTTTCAAACCCTGTAACAACACTGTAACACCACACTGCAATCATTGTTTCCATAAATGTTTTTATTCAACAATAAAGATATATAAAGGTGCTGGCATTTTTATAACCCAGCATAGTGGTTTGCTAAGTCTGAACTGGGAACCACCAGGGGTTCTTAGGACTTTTTCAGGGAGACCATAGGGCCCAAACTATTTTCATAATAATACTAACACATCATTTGCCTTTTTCACTCTTATTCTCTGATGAGCATACAGTGAGGTTTTTCAGGACTACATGACCCATAATGTTCTTGTATCTGCAGATGCAGACATTAAAATCCAGCTGTCTTCTATTAAGCCAAACCTTGAAGAAACTTGCAAAACAAACAGAAAACAAAAAACAATGTCACACTTTGCACTAATGTTTTGGGGGTTTTTGTTTTCATTTTGGAAAATATTATTTTTCATAAAAATATGTTATGTATGTTAATATAATGGGTTTGTTATAGCTATTTTTAATGAATGAGTTAATTAATATTTTTTAAATTTCTCAGTTTTTAGTTTAATGCATGAACTATCTCTAGATGTAACACATATAAAGCAACGCTCTTTAGGGGCCTCAACAAGATTAAGAATTTAAAGAGGTCCTGGGAGCAAAAAATTTGAAGTTCACAAAGAACATTTATAGTATTTATGCCATTGTCAGTACAAGAGTGTGGGCAAGTGGAAAAGATTATAGAAGATGTGTTTTTCAGTGAGTCCACAATTTAGTTTGACAGTTATCTGAGCACCCCGAAATTGATCGTTATTTCTCTTACTGCACCTCCTCAAAACGACGGTATTTTTCCGTGATGAAAGTTCTCTCAAGAAATTATTGTCGGGTGACTTTTGCATGCATATATGTGTGTGTGTGTGTGTGTGTATGAGAGAGAGAGTCAGGTGGACTATGAAATACAAAATAATAAGCTAGGTGCTTTTACCAAAATGAGATTTTATCCTGTATTTATCTGAAGTTAAAAGAAGTTCATATTTTCAATGATCGTCAGAGTATTCCTTCAAGAAAGTATATTGAAGGAGCCCTGGTAGCACAGTGGTTAAGAGTTTGGCTGCTAATCAAAAGGTCAGCAGTTCAAATCCATGGGCCGCTCCTTGGAAACCCTGTGGGGGCAGTTCTACTCTGTCTTAGAGTATATTGAAAGATGGTGAAAAACTTAGCTTACTACAACCCATGATGAGCTTTTAATAAAGAAAGAGTATGTGTTATAAAAATGTAACTATAATAAAAATTTATATATCGTACTACATATATTATAAAACATTACATAAATATACATACTATTCAAATAAACAAGGTAAGTCTGAACAGAGAGGAAATAGGAGGTTCACTGCTCCGTTCTTCAGTGTGATAACCTTCTAGATATATGGGTAACACTGTTTTTTTTTAATCTAAATGTTCAGAATACAAGCTAATATCCTTATGACTAACAAGTGTATATTTAGATGGTGTTTGTCATCTCCAATCTATCTTCAAAGGAATCAAGAAAAGATAATTTTTAGAACAAATTTTGTTTAAATTTCCTTATTTATCTTTTTTTAATCTTTTCTGCCTTATTTTTGCTACATACAGGATAGAAATAATTTTCACATACACCAATGCCAAATGGTCATAAAGTATAATTACAGTAGCCTTCAAAAGTGATGAAAATGTATTCACAAAACAATGCCAAATGCTTGACCAAGCTCTGGTAGATCCAGATAGAATCTGCATCCTTATAGAGGAGTGAGAGGAATATAATAGCAAAAACATTTGCCATTTTAACAAAATAGGCTCAAAATAATTACACCAGGTATTTTTACTCCAAAATATCCTTATATTCCTTATTTCATACATACTACTTCAAATAAGTATAAAAGAACAAAATATGTGAAACAAGGGAGATCATAAAAAAGAAACATGTTCCAAGCAATAGACTATCACCCACCTCTCAACCACGGAGAAAATACAATCAGATGTTATTGCGTCTTCACATACGCAAAGGCATTTTTTAAAAGTAGGTGGTGATGTGGAGGAAGAAAAGAGATTTGACTTTAATATTAAATTTTATTCGAGTTAGCGAGCATTAACTCAAGACTATTTTTCTCTTTGATTTACATGAAGGTCAGCTTCTGACTGAAAAATTTGAGCAGCAGGTGGGATATTTAATTTCTTAGATGACCTCCAGTGGTCATCCAAGACACACATTGGTCTATGAAATAAGAGTCATTAATATTACAAATAGCAGCCCTGGTAATACAGTGGTTAATGCGCTCAACTGCTAACCAAAAGGTTGGTGGTTTGAATCCCACAGCCACTCCACGGGAGAATGATGTGACAGCTAGCTTCCATAAAGATTTACAGCCTTGGAAACCAACCCTATGGGGCGGTTTTACTCTGTCCTATAGGGTCACTATGAGTCAGAATTGACTCGACAGCAGCAGCTTTTATATTAAAAGAACAAAATGCTCAAATAACAAAAAAGGATCCTAAAAATGTCCACTAAGGTAACAGAAATTTTCACTTGATAAATGTAGTGTATCAAAACACTTAAAAATACATACTCATTAAAATTCTACTTTTAAGAACGTATCCTTGAGAAAGAATTTGACAAAGCTCAAAATGTTATGAATAGGCAAATTTATTTCAGCATTGCTTAGCAATAGAGTCTAAAGGCCAACAATGCCAATTGGCTAAACAAATTATAGTACATCGATATAGTGAAATACGAATGCAGCCATCAAGAATAACAATGATGACAAATTTACGGAAATGCTATGTGTTAGCAAAATGTTGAATTAGAAAGCAGGGTAAAATAACATATACAATATAATGGCAACTTTGCTGAAAAATGTTTTGTTTGTGTGTGCGTATCTAGAAGGTGTATTCTAAATGATTAAAAGGATTAGAGGTTTATCTTTTGTTGGTGGAGTTATAGATGAGTTTTTTTTTTTTCCACAAATAAATTTTCTACCTTGTTCTATAATAAACAAGTATCACTTGTATAATAATCCATGCATTTTCATTAAAATTTTAGTATAGATAAAGGAGCATTCATTCACAAGATTATAGCCCATTTCTCACAAAAGTTTATCAAAGAAGAATTTTTTCTGATCCACCCAGTGATATTTATGACGGACTTTGCAAATTTCTCAGGACAATTTTTCTGACTCACAGACATACTTTTTCTTTCCCTCTAAAAAGATAAAAGATTATATAGTATCCTGTGCATACTTGTTTCTTGGAGCTTTTATTTTTTTAAGTACACCTTAATTTACGAAAACGACAATGCATGCCATAGACTTTTTTTAATTCTTGAAAGAATAAAGAGTTTTTATCCAAATATCTTGACTTCTTTATCCAAAATATTTAATTTACCCAACTCCAAATGTTTGAGGGGGTAGAAAAAGCTATAAAACACAAAATAATTTTCTGAAGTCATGACTCTTGAACCTCAATTCCATGCAACCCTTTGGCTACCAAATGTCCTCTTACAAAGCAAGAAGAAAGCATTGTCCACATCAGAAAATGGTCACCCACCCTCAAGCTGCTTCACTTACATCATAGCTAAAGGCAGGTGATAGCCTAAAGAGTCATTTTCTCAACTGCTCAGAGAGTAGTATTTGTATGGAACATATACACGATAGACTTTCTTTTGTTCTCAAGGCTATATTACATCATTTTTTAGTGGCTTAAAACAACACAAATTTATTATCTTTCAGTTCCATAGGTTGGAAGTCTGACACAGGTCTCACAACTAAAATCAGGACATCAGCAGGGCTGGGTTCCTTCCCGTAGGCTCTAGGGGATAGAATCCATTTCCATGCCTTTTCCAGATCCTATAGTCTTCTCACATTCATTGGCTCATTCCAAACTAGCAAAGGGAAACTTAGCCCTCTCACATCACAACACTCTGATCTGCTTCCATTGTCACATTTCCCTCTCTGGCTCCTCTTCTGCTCCCCTCTTCCACTTTTAAGGACTCTTGTAATGACATTGGGCCCACCTGGATAATCCAGGATGGTCTCCCTATTTCAAGGACAGCTGACTAGCAATCCTAATTCCATCTACAATCGTCATTCCCCTTTGTTATGCAACCTAACATATTCACAGGTTCTGGGGATTAGGATGTGGAGATTTTGAGGGGCCATTACGCTTTCTACCACACCACTTAAAATATGTGAAAAATTATAAATCTATATAAAATTTGTAGAATGACGTTGTAGCTAGTCTCCAAAGAAGACCCTCCTACAAACCATACTTCCTGATATTCATGCCTTTATATAGTTACCTCACTTTGGACCTGGGCTGCCCCATGGTTCTCTTTTGGCCAATAGAATGTAGCCACAGGAATGCATCGTGACTTCTGACACTAGGTCGTAAGAAGCCTTGCAGCTTCTACCTGGGTATCTTTGAATGTTTTCTTTGAGGAAAACCAGTTACCATGTAATAAGTTCAGCACCCCAACAGATTGATTGGATGGATGGATGGATGGATGGATGGATGGATGGATGGATGGATGGATGGATGGATGGATGGATGGATGGATGGATGGATGGATGGATGGATGGATGGATGGACGGGATGGATGGACGGGATGGATGGATGGGATGGATGGACGGGATGGATGGATGGGATGGATGGACGGGATGGATGGATGGGATGGGTGGATGTGTCTGTCTAGCCCTCAAGTTTTCCAGCCATCATAGCTGAGATGCCAGACAAGTAAATAAAGAAGCCATCTTAGACGTCCAAGCCAAGCAAGCCTTCAAATGACCCTAGCACCAACAATCATCTGGTTACAACAGCACAAGAGCTCCCAAGTGAGAACTGTCTAGCTGAGCTACCCAATCAACTCACAGAACAGTGTGTTACTAAAATCAAGGACAGTTTGTCACACAATAGCAATTGGTAACCAAAATGAATGCTTTCCCATGTACAACAGAACAAAATACTACGCAGTCTTGCACCATCCTCACAATTGTTGTTATGCTTGAGCCCATTGTTGCAGCCACTGTGTCAATCCATCTCATTAAAGGTTTTCCTCTTTTTCGCTGACCCTCTACCAAGCATGATGTCCTTCTCCAAGGACTAGTCCTTCCTGATAACATGTCCAAAGTATCTGAGATGCAGTCTCGCCATCCTTGCTTCTAAAAAGCATTCTGGCTGTACTTCTTCCAAAACGGATTTGTCCATGGTATATTCAATACTCTTTGTCGACACCATAATTCAAAGGTGTCACTTCTTCCTCAGTTTTCCTTATTCCCTGTCCAGCTTTTGCATGCATACGAGGTGATTGAAAACATCACTGCTTGTAGGATATTTCAAGCAAAAGGAACAGTGAACTGAAAGGCATTAAGGCATAAAATAGCTGTGTATGTTCCAGCAACCACTTGTCATTCTACAACAGTGTAGTAAATCTCAGGTCAAACACATACGGAGAATTGTCTGTCCTCCTCTTCCTCCACTGTCAGACCACTTACAGCACGTTCCATCTTTCATGTAATGTTGGAAAGAAGGGTGACTTGAAGGTGTCTGAAAGCAATAACCATCAGAAGCCTCTGTGAGAAAGGCAAACTTTGTCAGCATTACATGTGTCTGTCTGCTGAATAACTTGCTACACCTGACTGATTACAAGTAATCAGAGAAAATAACATAATCGGAATCAATTTCTCTCTAAACAGACCAGCAAATGCCCAGAAGTAACTAAATTTCACTCATGGTTTCAGAGGCTGTGTTTGTCCAATCGTCCTTACCAACGTGAAGAATATCTATAACATTCATCTATAGAACTACAAACCAGTTATCATTAGGGTCAATTCCAGACCTCATGAATAAGCTTTTTTTTTTCTTTTTTCTGTTGTATCTTGACAAGCTTTTTATTGATCCAGCAGGAGCTGAAATTTAAAACCAATCAACGCTTGATTCCTATGATAACAGGATTCAAGCTAATACAGATCGTTGAAATTAGCTGAAGTGTTCTCTTAAATCCAACTTCCTCCTCCACTAACTCTCTTTATCAGAACAGCCAAGAAGTTAAACCACAAGATAACCTGAGCTTACTTCATGCTTCTGGTTGAAATGCTTCATTGAAATGCTTCATTAGAGTGCCCTAGAGAGGTAGAAGAAAAGAACCTGTACCATCCACGAATCGCCCTTCAGCCAACTGCTAAATTATTTAGAACCAGCTATATTCACCAGAAGATGAAAACTATGATACTTTAACTGAACAACTTTAAACCAGGGCTATCAAACTTGCACAAAACTGTTAAGTGAGACCTGGAATAATGTGAAACCAGAAATACCATTAAAGTTCATTTCATTTCTCTGGCAAAGTAAATGAATTCAATAAATTTCAGCCTTACTTTCCTCGCATGCTTGCTTACCTGGGTACGTTAGTGCAAAATTATAGGAAGAAAATATGGCAAACTCCTAATAAAAAAAAAAAAAGTTTTTTTTTTTTTTTTAAAGACATGGAATTAACACAAGCATTTAAATTGCATTCCCCAGAATTCTACCTGCCCATGGGAAAAAGACCTAGAGATTGGCTTCCATAAAGATTACGGCCAAGGAGACCCTGTGGTGAAGATCTACTCTGTTACATGGGGTGCTATGAGTTGGAATCAACTCTATGGCCCCCTCATCAACAATAGAGTTTTTAAATTACAAATGCATTCTTATGGTTAGGGGAAGCAGTGAAAAATTTATAGGTCAGTAAGTTCAAAGAGAATTTTCTTGGACCACTTCCATCTGTCACATTGCTTTTGACAGCACCAATTCTTATTCCCTTGTATAATATAAGGCATCATGACTGGAATAATCCAGAAAGGTCATCTCAAAGCAGCACTCTGCTGAGGACGTCCCCTGGAATGCTACTTTTTTCATGGATATATTATAACTATAAGCTATGGTTCATGGTTCTTGACAAGACATAGCCTGGAGCTAAGAGATGCAAAACATTTTTGTCAAAGTATTTTATTTTTGTCATTTGCCTAGTGAGTAATTAGGTACAAAGAAATATCCTAATATTACAGTTATTCCTTTCTGTGTAAGGTAAGCAGAAAGAGAAGCTCAGGCTCGGGGTGGAGTGGGGGAGGGAGGGACAATGATTAGAAAAGTAGTATATGTTAAAAATATTTTATAATCCTTTTTAATTCTTCAAAGAGATTTTATATAGTATCTCAGATGAGATCTCCCTCAAGCCCTTGCCACATGGGCTTCTTCACAGAGCACCTCAGAGCATGATAACAAGCAAGAGGACAAGACAGAGCCATCAAGAGAGAGAATGCTAGAGACTCAAACACAGAAGTGACTTACCATATATTTTGCCATTTTTTCGCTCATTGGAAGCAAGTCACTAGGTCCTGCCCACACTCAGGAGGAGGGGGTTACACAAACAGTGTAAATACCAGGATGTGGGGATCATTGGGAACCATGGCAGAAGCTGCCAACAACATCCATTCACACCTTTGTTATAAAAATAAATAGGCCACATAATATTTTTTATCTCTACAATTAACAAACATTAAATCATGACCACTGCCAGAAGAGTTCCATACGAAAGGAAATTATTTGTTTTCCAGTAAAGCCAACTAATATAATCAAGCCAAGAGTATGAACTAACAGTAAAGACAAAAGTAAAGCTAGTAGAATTGTACATATGTGTAAAATATATATCAATTTCCTGGGATCGTTCTTTTCAGTTCTTTAATCTCAATCATTCGTGTCACGCTTCTTCCTTTCCCTGGCAAGATGATGTCAAAATTAACATTCGGTGCTAAAAGAGCCAACGACCTCTCAGCATTTAATGATTGTCAGCGACACACTGACTGCTGGAATAGGTAGTACCAATGTCAAAAGTGCAGATTGACAAGCAGCCACCACCATTTATAACTGATAGAGCAGGGTTTGCCTCTATTTATTTAATAATTTGTACAGTTTAATAATATACAGATGTGACAATAATATGCCAACATAATAATTAATAAATACTGACTCCTGTGACTAAGCACTTGTCTAAAGCATGTAAACACTGAATGAATAAATGTATTTACACACAAACTTACTAGTATATAGGCTTCTACATGTAAACTAAAAAAAACCCTATTAATAGATGGATACTTTTTTTTTATTAATATCACCCATGCATTTGTAGTGTCATTTTGCAATTAGATGAAAATTACTCAGCTTTTTCAAAGTCTACAGTTTCTGCCATTCCTCTTTGATCAGCACAGAGGCCCACTAGTAATAAAAGATGTCAAGAAAATTACAGAGTAAGCGTAAAATGATTCTGCCCACTTTATACTCTACTAGGCTGGTTTACACATATTTTGAATTTACTTCTTTGAAGAGACTAAAATATTATGCTTGGAGAGTTGGTGATTTTATTTTTGCACAAGGAAATTATTTCTAAATTCCCAGAAATGGTTTTTTAACCTTGGGGTTATGTTTTTGCCCTTCTAGCAATTCATAGACACGTTCTTGTAGAATACGTGAATGCTTTCTTGTTTTTTTTTTTTCCTTAGGGGAAAATTTATATTGGATATTATATAAAATAAACACTGTTGTATATTACAACTTTTTCTGAAATACAAAAAATATGTAAAGTAAACGATATATCATCGGCTCTAAATGCTGATGGAATGCCTACTACATTATGGTGCTCCGTGGTGCTCTACTAAGGCTAAACTGGGCTTTAATTTTTTTTTATTTTTTAAAGTTCTGCACTTTGCTAAAAAGGTCAATACTAACAAATTCATGTGTTGATTTTTTTTAAATAGTAATAAAAAGAAAACAAAAGTTAACCTTGTGTATATTACTGGGACTTCTAAAAACAAGCTCAAGGAGACACATCTTACTGCTTACCTTAAAGGTTGGCCAGCTAGTGAGTTGTTAAACAATCAACAGAGTCCTTTCCTCTTGCCATTCATAATCATTTATATTAGATTTGTGCATATATTTTTTTCTTTACAAAAAGAGCCATTTTACTCTGAACACCATCTATGTTTATACAGAAGACAATTTCTAACACTACTGTCTTTTATGTGTTGTTGTTAGGTACTAACAAGTCAATTTTTGACTCATAGCGATCACTTAAGGCAGAGTAGAGCTGTCCCATTGGATTTTCTAGGCTGTAATCTTTAGATTACACCGTGTACTCTCTGGAAGCAGATCACCAGGTCTTTCACTCTTGAAGCTGCTGGATGAGTTCAAACTGCCAACTTTTTGTTTAGCAGCTGAGCGCTTAACCACTGTGCCACCAGGGCTTCTTCTCTTTTGCATATGTTATATATACAGATAAAAATATATATATATAGATACATACATAGATATCTCTATAGATATATGCACACACAATATATGCTTTTCAACAATACATATATTACTGAACTCAACATTTTCACTCATTGTCAGATTGCTGAAATAATAAATTCTTACGCAGTAAGGAAGATAAGCCTACTTTTTGCTGCCCCTCTCAGTGAAACACCTGGAGGTGCACTTTAACAGATGTTTGCATTATGGGACATTTCTGACAAGGAAAAGAAACAAGAGAATTCTTTAGGGAAGTTAGTAGAGAAAGTAGAATTAAGAAGAAAAAGAGCTATATTTATTTCTATATTTTATTGAAGATGGCACAGGGCCAGGCAAGGTTTCGTTCTGTTATACATAAGGTCACTATGAGTCAGAGTTGACTCGACAGCAATTAACAACAACAACATTGAAGAAATATTTCATTCAAGCCTACTGTCTGCTAAAATGAGTTAGAACAGAGGTGAGAGAAGTCAGACTTTGTAGGGTCTAGTTTGCCATTTAATATAAATGAAAAAGTGTCACGATGCAAAAACCTAACAAAAAGTATAAAACAACAATTGAGTTCATAAACTGACAGCACTAGGAATTGCAATTGTTTAATTATTTACAAACTAAATGATTTGAAAACGCATAATGTTAGCAAAAATTCAACAGTCATTTAAAACATCACTTTCACTGTAATTAACCATTCTTCTCAAATGCATACTTACCTTTTCCAAAATACATTTCTGTTCCCCTTTGTTAAATTTATGGTTTCTAAGGTAAGGTGCCAACACTACTATTTATAGTGTATATACAAAATCCTCTTGTGATTGATCCAAATTCCTAATCTCTTGATCCTCAATTTTTGAGATTTCTGGATCAAAAGGTGACCACATACCTAAGCCCTTTAACTAAGCTTCAGAAGGCCTAAAGCCCTTCCATAAAAACTAAGATTTAGAGAATAGATTTAGTTCTATTCTGTTTTACCCCAACAACTTGCAACAGAAATAAACACAAATCATGTCCTCCTTAAAAAGCACCCAATAAAAACTGACTTAGATTGAGAGTACTTCATCAACTTTCTGAGAAGGAGCAGTCAAAATTGGCTAGATGAGAAATTTCTATATTATATAGAACGAACATCGCATCTCTGCCTGTATCTACCCATGCCCAATAATCAGAGTGTAGTAATGATGCCATATGTTTGCTTAGCAATTTGTGGTTACATATATATCTCATTGACCCTTATAACTTTGTTATTAAATAAATACACAAATTATATACACTTGCATATTTATAGTTCCTCTCCCTCCATTAAAGGTTTAAGACAAAAGTGTGTAAAAATAGTGGCACAGCAACGGTGTCTGACCTTCTCTAACTTTACGAGGGGAAGAGAGACTCAGCATCAGCCCAAGGCTGATTTCTATGAAGCAGAAGTCAGATATGCCTCCTCCAATGTTTTCATCAGTACTGACACCAGCTGTCCCACCCACAGCATTCTCTACTTCTTGCTGGATTTGATAATTCATTGCAATGTCCACAGAGAACTCATAGTTACAGTTACAGGGTTTACGAGGGAAGTAACAGGTTACAATTCAGGATCAGAAACGACTCGGGATACAGTTCATCGATCACAACAGCTTCTTCTCAGCTGTACCGGCAGAGAGGCCTCTAGCCGGCCCTCGACCTCTCGTCTCATCAGCCCTTTGGGCATCTTAGGCCTGTCTCGCCTCTGCCCTACTTGGGCAAGTGTTACAAAAGCTCTTTAACTCCTCCAATAAGTGCCCAGAGGCACCCCCCACTACACCAGGAATCCTCCTGCCCGAAAGCGCTCAGCTGTCTCGCTCTGTGGGTCAGCAAGCTTAGCTCCACCAAGTACCCAGAGGTACCCTACTCTGCCACCAAGCCTCCTGCCCTACAGTGCTCAGTTTTATTGCTCCCACCAGTCTCCTGGTCACCCCTGCTGTCACCATTTCTCTGCCACTGCTTCTCACCATCTCCAGGATTATAGCTTTCTCTGTCTCCTGGGTCTAGGAGGTCTCAGCACAGGCATGCTAGGTCCAAAGGACACACTCCACTCCTAGCTCTTCTTTCTGGTGGTAGTGAGGTCCCCCCAACCCCTACTCTAGGACTGGCTCTCTTTTAAACTCAGTGAAATGGCAAAACTGCCCAATCCCTTCATTAGGTTTCCATAAATCGTATATGCATGGTCCCACTTCCACAAGGGCACCATGCACCTTATTTTTATGATTAGCAAGCTGTCCAATCTCCTTGGTGGGCCACAAGCACCTTATTTACATATCCCATCCAATCATTGTGTGGAAGCCACAAAGACTATGGCTAAAAAAAAAAAAATATGGCTAGAAGGTCCATATTAAGTAAGTGACTGTACCACAAAATACCACTACATATTTTACTTTAAAATGTACATATTTTCTTTTTAACAAAGTATGTATTTCTTCCTTATTAGTCTTTTGATATGGCAGTATAAGTTTGAATATGAACACTTTAAACCTAAAGCAGTTTTTTTTTTTTTTTTTTTCCGTGTTGATATAAAGGGATCTTTCTTCTTCTACAAGGAGATGTGAATCACTTTAAGTACCTTAAAAACATTCCTGTTGGTAAAACTATACATCTAACTAACATACAGGAGAATTCATGCCAGGAACTCGAACTGCTTACACTGATTTTTAATGATGAATTCCAAATTTTCCATATTGAGTTTTTTTATTTCTCTCCCTTGCATTTTCTAATTGACCTCCTATCTGATTTACTCTTCAAAAAACACACCAAGAATTCTCATCAGCTTATCCTTCAACTTCAGTTTATTTTATTTATTGTTAACTCATATTCTTATGGACGACAAGCAGAAATTCTCCAGGTTTTTTAGTTTTTACAGATATGACCATCTCTGCACTCGCTACAACCTGTCCTTTTTATAACCTTATCCCTGTAACTTGAATGCTATCTGGCCTTTCCAGCCTGTAGATTAAAAAGACGTCCAATTTCTAATAAAAATTCCCATTTGATTAGTGTGTTGGGGGTTTCTAAAATCACCCCTAAGGTCAGTAATTCACTGAAAGGATTCACAGGACTCAGTCATACTCAAAGCTAAGATTTTTCACGGTGAAATGGTACAAAACAAAATCAGAAAAGGGAAATGTCATAGGGCAAAGTCCAGAGGAAACCAGTCACAAGCTTCCAATGGCCTGGGGTCACATAGAACATGCTTAATTCTTGAAGTGTGACAACACTTGTCAAGTTCTGTCTACTATAGAAGCTCATTAGGAATACGGTGCCTAAGGTTTTTATTGGGGGCTAATCATGTAGGTACCCTCTGTCTAGCACATACTAGATTCCAGGCTCCCAGAAGAAAATAGGTGGTCAGTGTAAACCACATTTGTTTGTACTAACAGTCTAGGCACAGTGAGCCACTCTTATCAGCATAGTGGTGGGAACCCTCCCAAAATCCAAGTCCCCAGACGCCGGCCAAGAGCCAACATTGCTAGCAGGCCTTTTTAAAGATAGCAGTTTCAGGCCTGCTACGTTAACTCTTTCTGCACAGCTAGTCTGTTAACCTCACCTCTAAAGTTACTGCCCCTCCCTTCATTATCACTAGAAGGTAGAAATAACGGCAGACAGAGCATATGACATAGTAGTTACAGCAATAATCTTAAGTCCAGTAGCCTGATTTGAGTACTAGGTCTGATATTTACTTATTGTGCAATTTACTAAACAACTTTGAATTTCAGTTTTCTCATCTGTAAAGTGAAAGTAATAACCATACCATCTTCACAGAGTTATTAAGAGAACTCATGTAAAGTGCTTTGAAGAGTGGCAAGTGGACAATTAGTTCAGCCGTTATATTTCCATATATACAAATCAGTCACTCTGAAGCCCTGCAGGTAGATCAGGCCACTGCAGGTGATTACTTCTTCACCATGTGCTCTGACAAGCACAGCGGCTCCCTGGAACTCCTCCTTTAAACATGCCAGGCACTTCCACCTCTCTGCTAGCCTCTACCACCAGTCTCTGAGGCATTTCAGTGCCAAATCTCAGTAGGAAATTAGACAAACTGATTTTACATTCATATGGAAATGCAAAGGATGTAGGAACAGCCAAAACAGTTCTGAAAAAGAACAGCATTGGATGACTTATGCTAAAAAAAAAAAAAAAAAAAATTTTGCTACCCGTCTTCAAAACTGATTATAAAGCTATGTAATCAAGATAGGGTGATACAGATCAATGCAACAAACTAGAAAGTCCAGAAATAAACTGTCACATTTATGACCAGTTAATTTTCCACAAGGGTACCAACACAATTCAATGGAGAAAGGATAGTCTACAACAAATAGCACTGGGACAATTGGATATTGATTGTCAAAAAAGTTAACTTTTTTTTTTTTTTTTTACCACACACAAAACAACTTACGATTGACCAAAGACCTAAATGTAAGAGCAAAAATTATAGAACCTGTAGAAGGAAACAGACAAAAAAATGCTTGTGGGTAGGCAAAGATATCCTAGAAATAACACCAAAAGGATAATCCATAAAAGAAAAAGTTGATCAATGAAAATTCATCAAGTTTTTTAAAAATTTGTACTTTAAAAGATATAATTAAGAAATGAAATCCAAACACTGACTGGGAAAGAATATTTGCAAAGCATATCTGATAAAGGATTTGTATATAAAAAAAATAAAAAACTCTCAAAAATCAGTTAAACACAAGCCAATTTTTTAAAAAATGGGTAGAAAAATCTAGTAGATATTTCATCAAAGGAAATATATGCATAGCAAATAAGCACATGAAAAGGTGCTCAACATCATTAGTCACTAGGGAAATGCAAACTAAAACCAAAAGGATATATAACTGCATGCCCACTAGAATGGCTGTAATCTAATCAACAAACAATAATGAGTGTTGGTTAGGATGTAGAAAAGCTGGAATCTTCATACATTGCTGGTGGGAATGTACACTGGTGCAGCCTCTTTGGAAAGCAGTTGGGCAATTTCTTAAAAAGTTAAACACATACTTACCATACCCATTGCCACTGAGTTGATTCCAACTCATAGCAACCCTATAGGTGTAAAACTGCTCAATAGGGTTTCCAAGAAGTGGTTGGTGGATTCAAACAGCTGACCTTTTGGTTAGCAGCCGTGCCCTTAACCACTGTGGCACCAGGGCTTATATGACCCAGCAACTATATTCCTAGGTATCTACTCAAGAGAAACAAAAATGTATAACCACACAAAGACTTGTAGGTGAACATCTATAGCAGCTTTATTCGTAATAGCCCAAAATTGGAAACTCAAATGTCTGTGAACTATTGGATAAAAAAACAAAATGTGGTAGAGTCAGACAATAGAATACTCTCCAGTAATGTAAAGGAACAAACTACAAGTACCAGCTACAACTTGGGTGAACGTCAGAAATGTTACGCTAAGTAAAAGAAGCCAGACACAAGATACTACATTTTTTTTTTTTGATGACATCACTTATATAAAATTTCTAGAAAAGGCAAATCTCTTAGATTCAGAAAGCACATCAGTGGTTGTCTAGGGCTGGAAGTGGGAGCAGGATGACTATAGATAGATGTGAGGGAAGTTTTTAGAATGATACAAATTTTCTAAAACCGCATAGTGGTAATAGTGGCACAATGTATAAATTTGCTAAAATAATTGAACCTTTTGCTTACAACAGGTGAATTATATGGTATGTAAATTATAACTCAATAAAACTATTTTTAAGAAGCCCTGAGATCCTTAAGTCAGTGCTTCTCATACTAGGGTGTACACCAACCCAGGGTGTAGGGTTAAACCGAGGTGAGGTGGGAGGACATTTATTATAAACAAATACATCACCTCTTTGACATAATCTGAAGTTCGGCCGTCAGTTTATTTTCTGCCATTGAAGGTGCACCCCACACTCGGTAGGGCTGTTTAGGTGACAAAGTTGCTGCAAAAGTTTTACAATTGCTGTCAGCAAGGATAGCGGTATGCATGTCTTTAAAATCATTTCTTTACAAATATTTAAATAAATTGTTCATTTATAAAGATACAGAGAGAGTGTCACCACATCTTATTTTATTGGGTTGGTGATTTGAATTACTGCATGTGCCATTCAAAGTAGCAACCCAGGAAGTTTTCAAAAATCCTGGTTGTGAGGGCAAGAGCCCTAGAAACATTTTCCCTCTTGAACATTTTTACCTCTTAACTGTTTAGGTTAGCGGGCTCCTCTACTTCCAACCCCTGCCCAGCCCATTCACACCCAAAAAAAATTCATACCCACCCACTATTAAATAAATGGGGTAGAGCAGGTCATTGAAGTCACCCTCTACTTGTCACAACCCCACGGAACTCCTGAACCCCCAGGCCTAGCCCACACACATTGCTGTCACAGCTTACTGGGTCAGTTAGTCTGTTACAGTTTTAGTTTAAGTCACTTTATTTCCAGAATCCACAAGTCATTCCTGAAGAAACCATGTATAGTCATAGCCTACTGTGTTCTAGCAATAGTACAGGTTCTTATCCTTCTGATTTCATTTCTGTCATTTCTGAAAACCTGAATGTCCCACAAAACTCTACTTTGAGAATAATGCTATTACAAACTGCCACTTGGGTTCACTTCAGTTAACTTATTAATAGGGCTTTTTAATCTTGGAAGCCCTGGTAGCATAGTGGTTAAGGTCTATGGCTGCTAACCAATGCATCAGCAGTTTGAATTCACCAGGTTCTTCTTGGAAACTCTACGGGGCAGTTCCACTCTGTCCTATAGGGTCGTTCTGAGTCAGAATCCACTCTACAGCAATGGGTTTGTTTTTTGGTTTTCTTCACTCTTACTACCTCACACTTTCTGGCCAGACACTGGCCTCCTTTACGTCACTCTAATGGACACACAACTGCTTCCCTATGGGAATCACTCACAAAGGAGCTTATGGGATTATCACATCAATCCTGGGGGTAGAATCACTCGTTATTCTCCAATGATGTTTTCTTTCTTTCTATTTAAACATTCTGTTGATACTATAATAAAATGTAAATGGAGAATAAGAACGAAGTGTCACCTGAAAAATCTAAGGTGTCCTCAATGGAATATATCCCTCACGACATAAAATTTTATTTTACACATAAAAATTAACACAATGACTTCCTGCTCTCCACTCCTTACCATAGAGAATCCTAAACCAGTGTGGTGTCATTAATAACGAGAGGTGTTGAAATAATTTTTGTAGTAATAACTAGAATGTCAATCATACAAATGATTTACTTTCTTTTAGTAATTGTAGCAGATTTAAGGTTACCCCCTAAATAGTACCACTTTCTCACTTGCTTGCTTTCTTATCTCCTTTCTAAAATTGGAAAAAAATAGCATTTCAAGTAGAGAAAATTAGACATAACCCACAATCTATTTTTTCCCTGCCACATCCCTTAGTGAGCCATCATTAATGATATGCCATTAATAACCATTGCAATTATAAATTATTATGGTGCTTTTGAGTGCTGATTTTATAGTTATTTCCATTTTTATTTTAGTTTTACCCATGGTTGAATTTTTAATAATAAATGAGAGAAAGACAAAGAAAGTATTAGCAGTGCACATATATCACAGGTTTTCAAATGTCTTCTTTGTAAAGAAAAACTTTTTTCAAAGGAAGACTTTTGTACAACCCCAATATATAAAAAGATAAATGTGGAATTGCTCTAATTAAAATTTAGGCAGGGGACCAGGTGTCCTCTTGGCTTCCAACTCCACTTCTTTGGTGACACCTGAAGTGTTCATCACAGAACCCAAAGGCTCTACTGGCCATCACTTGAAAACCAATGACCTCCACTGATCTGGCACATGAGCCACAATGAGGCCATTGACATTGATTGACAGTCCAGATGACCAAACCAAATGCAGACCAAGTGATGATGTAAGTGATGTTAGCCATGGTGATGCTGTTCAGGTGATATGTTTAAAAATCTGCATTTATGTTTAATTCACAAGAAGATTTATTTAATAATAGTTGCCTGATTGCTCACCTTAATATTATGTGTGGAGTAGAAGTCAGGAATAAAATATCACCACTTTCAAAAAAGTAAAATTTAATGAATTAATAAATTTCAATTTATCTCTTTATCATTCACCACTAAAGGGTTTTTATAATAGTGTACACTTTCACATACATGCGTATAATACCTACAGCACTCACTGCTTTATTTCTCCTAACTTTTTTAGGTGTCAAAATCTGGATATTCCCATTTGAGTGTATTACAGCAGAAAAAAAGCATGTTGAAATAACCCACTCCACTATTGAGGTACTTACTCTTCATCTACCCTATCTTTACTTTCCTTTTATTCAAGGCCTTGATGCAACTGGTTAATGAGTTGCCAAAATAGAAAGATGTTATATTTTAAGCAACTTATAAATTAACCATTTAAGCAAATTAACATACCAAAAGCATCAGGAAAGAAAATGTATCAGAGAAAGACTTGTTCTAAAATATAATACTTTTCATTTAGAAGTCGTCAGATTAGAGAAACCGTATTGTGTTTGGTATTCTTCATAATTTCTCTAAGATCTTTTTTTCCTAAACCACACAGTCAAAAACTCAGAAGTAATACCAACATGCTTGATTCTCAATATTTTTTTTTCTTAAGTGGCATATCATTCCTATAACCTACTTCACACCATTCTCTGGGATGTATAAGCAAATCCCCATAGAAAATAAAGATCCAGCTATGCTTTGTACTTTTCAATTTTATATACATATATATATATATATATTCACCTCTTAGCTTAAACTCTGCTTAGAAAATAGGCAGGGGTAGCAATCATAAATTACAAATAAAATTTAAAATGCAGAAGGTAATTCTGTCAAGGCATACCAAAATCTTCCTAAAGGGTGTCTCTCTCAAAGTAATGGCTTGCTACCCTTTTTCTACACTCATTTTTTGAATGGCCAAAGCATGAGTTATTCACAGTGTGAAGGAAAGTCTTTGTGAATGCCTCATTTTCATTTCCAACTCATTCTTGTTGGGGCTTATCTCATTAATTTCAAAAGAAAATTCCATTTCAGAGGAAATAAACTACGGCTAAATGGTAAACACCTAGAAAGTAGATCTTGTATTTCCCCAACTGAGTGATAACTAGTGTTAAATCTTCAATTAACTGATTAAGACATTGGATTCCTAAGGAGTTCCCTCTTATGGGCTTGACAATATATTGGATGGGAAAGAAAACACAAGTCCCACAATCAAGCCTAAGCATTTTTCCTATCCCTTCTGAGAATCCAAAAGGTAAAACTTCTCCATCCTTAAAATTTGGGGGAAAAAAAAAACCTTTTTTCCATTTTATTCTTCTCTCACTCTTGTCATGTGGTCTTGCTGGTCCATATACTAGACTCTCCACATGTACAGAGATAAAATTTAAATTAAGTCACTGACTATTTTTCTTGCTATAATATTGGACTGTTAGCATCTTCGATATTGTTACTTTAAAGGAGGCATTTAAATAAATCCCAATTCACCCAAAAAGGGTTTGAAATTTCTTACCATCCTAAGTCTTCTGTGAACCTGACTGGCCCCAGCACTGTGGGGTTTAAAAACATGAAGAACATGATGTCCCTGCCCTCCAGGAACTAATAATACTGCGGAATAAATAGACTTGAACATAAATCACCCTGAAGAGACAGACTATAATAACTGATACTGCAGATCTATAGGTAAAATATGTGCTATGAGAGTTCTAGGAATAAGAGAGCCATATAAGTCAGCTAAAAAGTGTGGCCATTCTACTTCTACAACCCCAGGACTGATTCATCTCAATGTCCCACACCTTCTATAACAGAATATAAATATTCATACTTATACCCCATACCATACCCTTTGCCGCTGATTGATTCCCACTCATAGTGACCCTATAGAACAGAGTAGAACTACTCCATAGGGTTTCCAAAGAATGGCTGGAGGATTCAAACTGCCAGCCTTTTGGTTAGCAGCCGAGCTCTTAACCACTGTGCCACCAAGGCTCTTTATGTTTATAAGTTACCAAAAAAAGTTACTGTCAAATTGATTCTGATTTATGGTGACCCTATATGTGTCAGAGTAGACCTGTGCTCCAGAGTTTTCAATGGCCAATTTTTCAGAAGTAGATGGCCAGACCTTTCTTCCAAGGCACCTCTGGGTGGACTCGAAATGCCATCCTTCTGGTTGGCAGTCAAGCATATTAACCTTTTGCACCACTCAGGGACTTCACAGTAAAATTAGGAAGCATACAATATGGTTTTGAAGATTACAATACAATTAAGTTGAAATCAAATTATTTTTTAACTTAGTTTTTATCTTTCAGGTGTCCATAAAGTGTATTTAGTCATATCACTTTGTTCCTCTAGGACTCTGAATAAGCTGAGTATGGCTGTAAATTCCTATCTTTTGCTTTACCATTTAATTATTTTAAATATTATATCTTTAAATAAGAATTCTCAGCAAGATTATACATATCACCTAATAACTCTCATAAAGATTACAGCCTAGAAAACTATATGGGGCAGTTCTATTCTGTCATATTGGGTCACTCTGAGATGAAAATCAACTCAACAGTGCCTAACAACAAGAATACTATTTTGGCCATATAGTAGGAGGCAATCAATTTTGCTGATGTGTGTTTTTTCATACAGTTTTAAATATCTCAATAAGTATTCATTGGACAAAATTCGTTGCAATGCAGATGACATTGATAAGGATATTGTGTCTCAATTCTAATGAAAAAATGAAACAACCTAAATACCCATCAGTAGGAAAACAGTTGAATAAATTATGGTACATAAATACAAATATAATGCTGCCATTAAAAAAAAAATTGAAGTAGATCTTATCTAGAAAGTTGTCTGTAAGTTTCATCTTCTAGCCAAGATGGAGTAATAAGTTCTGGATTCCTCCCCTACCCTAACCCCAAAACGATTTTTAATAATACTGATTAAATATACGAAACAATGGTTTCCATGACATTGAATATCAGGCAATAAAGAAAAATGATCCCTGAGACACAGGTAACAAATGAGGTGAGCCCTATGACCTTACTGCCTGGACAGCATTTCCAGGGTGCAGCATGGAGTACCCCAGATGGAGCTGTTAATTCCTCTGAGTTAAGAAGACAGAGATGGGAGCCAAGGAAGCCAAGGCTTTAGGGCAGACTACCATAGAGCTCTGGAGATCTGCAGATGGTCCTCTACAAGTCTTCAAGTGAGTACTGACTAGCACACATTTGTCTACATAGAATATCCACTGAGAAATAATAAATGAGTTTAGCAAGGCTACATGATCAATATATAAGATCAATACGTAAGACTTAAATGTATTTCTATACACTAGCAACAATTAGAAATTGAAGTTTATAATTTTAAAATAGCACAAAAATATGAAATACTTAAGGATAAATTTGTCAAAAGATGGGAAAGACCTGTACACTATAAACTACAAAACATCACTTAAAAATTAAAGAAGACCTAAATATCTCCATGTTCATGAGGTGGAAGACTCAATATTATTAAGACATCAGTTCTCCCCAAATTGATTTATAGCACATTACAATCACAATAATAATCTCACCAGACTTCTTTGTAGAAATTGACAAATTGATTCCAGAGTTTATATGGAAATACAGAAGACCTAGAATACGCAAAACAACTTTTAAAAAGAATAAAGCTGAGGCGGTGCCAAGATGCAGAATAGTCAGATGCTTCCTGTGATCCCTCTTACAACAAAGACCCGAAAAATCAAGTGAATCAATTATATATTACAATTTAGGAGCCCTGAACATCAACGGCAAAGTTGAGGGATTGGACTGAGCAGGAGGGGGAAGGAAAGACAGTTCAGAAGCAGACATGACCCAGTGGGAACCAGCACCCTGCAGGTCGGATCAGCTTGCGTGCGCAGTGAGGCAAGCAGTGGCACTCGGGATGCTTTTTTCTGAGTGGGAGAGATCGAGAGGCAGAGAGTCTACTCAAGCCTCCAGACCAATGAAAAGCAGCTCTCAACTGGCAAAAGATTAAGTACATGAGTCTAACCTACCATGTGGATCAAAAAAAAAACACCATTTGGGAAGAATCTCTCCCCCATTTACCTGCACCTTCCACACTCTACACTGGCTCCCTGGCCAGCTTCAGTGATTGCTGCATCCCCTGGCCTGAAAGTAGGAACTGTCATGTGCCCTGAGCCATTCTCCTGGCCTTGCAGAGGGAACAAGTCAACAAACAGGAAAAAATAGTCTGCCAGCTCTCCTAAGCTGGGAACTCAGGGCAGGCACAGCAACTTTGCCTAGGCACAGGCTATGGGGTCCACGGTTTTAAATGCCTTTCACCCCTGCATAGACTTTTGTGGGCCCTTTTCAACAGCGTAGGCCCTCCTTAGCACAGCACAACAGGGTATATACCAGAAGCCTAACTTCAACTGTATCAGCTATATGGTTGAGTAGCAGCTTTGTGATATTTGACACCACTCTGCCCATTAAGCAGGGCCCTCACCTACCCATATCAGGGGCCTGAGGACTGGTGGCTCCACCCATGCCACCCAGCAACACTTGACAGGAGTCCAAGAATAACCGTTGCCTCCTAGTTCTTACAGCCAGCAGCATTGAGTGCCTATAGTCCGGTTGCAAAATCCACCCACCCACACATGCTAGGGAACATGAACATGCTTTCCTCCCAGACACTCAGGGGCAGCTGACAGTCCCCTGCCTTGCTTAGCAAGTGACCCCCTACTGCAGCCAGAAACCTGTGCCTACACCAATCACCCCTGCCCATGCAGGACTGTAGGTGAGAGCCTGCACCACACACGATGACAGACTATCTGGACACCTAACCTGAATCCATACCAAAAAAGCGAATGGACTCCTGGGTTCACATACCTAGTAACAGATCTAACCACCTGGTGACAGGATGTTAGAGCTTCGAAGGCACCAATAATCAAACTAGCCCACATGACCAGCCTACTTGGGCATATCAAAACAAAACAAGAAGCTAGAACACAGTACGCAAACATAAAATAAATAAATATAAAAACTTATTGATGGCTTGGAGACAACAGTCAACATCAAATCACATAAAGAGGCAGACCATGATGGTTACAGCAAGCTCCCAAAACAAAGAATCAAGAAATCTTCTGCAGGACGATAATTTCATGGAATTAACGGAGGTAGAATACAAAGGATTAATACACAGAACTCTTCAAGAGATCAGGTGAAACGCAGAACAAGCCAAGGAACACACAGACAAAGCAATAGAGGAACTTAAGAAGATAAGAGAAGAGCATAGTGACAAATTTAACAGGCTGCAAGAATCCATAAAGAGACAGCAAACAGAAACCCAAAATATTAACCATAAAATCTGAGAATTAGACAATGCAATAGAAAGTCACAGGAGCAGAATTGAGGTAGCGGAGGTCAGAATAAGTGAGACTGAAGATAAAGCACTTGACACCAACTTATTTGAGGAAAAATCAGATAAAAGAATTTTTAAAAAATGAAGAAACCCTAAGAATTACGTGGGACCCTATCAAGAGAAATAAAATACAAGTGATTGGAGAACCAGAACAGGGAGAGATAACTGAAAATAGAGAGAATTGTTAAAAATTTATTGTCAGAAAACTTCTTTATTATCATGAAAGATGAGACAATAGCTATCCAAGATGCTCATAGAAGCTCTCACAAGGTAGATCCCCAAAGAAAGTCACTAAGACATATTATAATTACACTTTCCAAAATCAAAGATAAAGAGAGAATTTAGGGATAAAGAAAAATCATCTACAAAGTAGAGTCAATAAGACTCAGCTTGGACTACTTAGCAGAAATGATTCAGGCAAGAAGGATAACATACATAAAGCCTTGAAGGAAAAAAAATTGCCAACCAGGAATTATATACCCAGCAAAACTGTCTCTCAAATATGCTGGTGAAATTAGGGCATTTCCAGATAAACGTAAGTTTAGGGAATTTGCAAAAACCAAAGCAAAATTACAAGAAATACTAAAGGGAGTCCTCTGGTTAGAAAATTGGTAATATCAGATAACAACCCAAGGCTAGAACACAGGACAGAACAACTAGATATCAACCCAGATAGGAAAATCACAAAAGTAAATCAAAGCTAAAACACTGACAATAGGGAAACAGAGATGTCAATATGTAAAATATGACAGTATTAAAACAAAAAAGAGGGACTAAAAAATGTAGTCATAGACCTTTCATATGGACAGGAAGTCAAGGCAATATAAAGAAATAAAAGATTGGCTTAAACTTAGAAAAATAGGGGTAAATATTAAGGTAACCACAAAGAAAACTAATAATCTACACATCAAAATAAAAAACGTAAAGACTCAGCAGATGCAAAATCAACAACAGTGAAAAAGATGAAAAGAAAATACATAAAGAAAAATTACTCAGCACATAAAATTAAGTGGAACAAAGAACCTGTCAACAACACAAAACAAAAGACATCAAAATGACAGCACTAAACTCGACCGATCAATAATTATGCTGAATGTAAATGGACCAAATGCACCAATAGAGACAGAGAGTGGCAGAGTGGATAAAAAAACATGATCCACCTATATAATGCCTACAAGAGATACATCTTAGATTTAAAAACACAAACAGACTAAAACTCAAAGGATAGGAAAATACATATCAAGCAAACAACAATCAAAAAAGAGCAGGAGTGGCAATATTAATCTCTGACAAAATAGAATTTAAAGTGGAATCCACTACAAATGATAAGGAAGGACACTATATAATGATTAAAGGGTCACTACACCAGGAGGGCATAAGCATAATAAATATTTTATGCACCCAATGATAGGGTTTCAAAATACGTAAAACAAACTCTAATAGCATTGAAAAGAGAGATAGACAGCTATACAATAATAGGAGGCTTCAACACACCGCTTAAGGACAGAACACAGCAAAGACACGAAAGAGGTAAATGCCGCAATCGACCAACTTGATCTCATAGAGATATACAGGTCACTCCACCCAACAACAGCCAAGTATACTTTCTTTTCCAAAGCACATGGAACATTCTCTAGAATAGACCACATGATAGGCCATAAAACAAGCCTTAACGAATCCAAAGCCTCAAAATATTACAAAGGATCTTTTCTGACCATAAAGCCATGAAAGTAGAAATCAATAACAGAAGTCAAGTAAAAATAGTCAAACATATGGCAACTGAACAACACCTTGCTCAAAAACTACTGGGCTATAGAAGAAATTAAGGACAGAATAAAGAAATTCACAGAATCAAGTGAGAATGAAACACATTCGGCCAGAACCTTTGGGACACAGCAAAAGCAAAAAGTTCAGAGGTCAATTTATAGCAATAAATGAATACAACCAAAAAGAAGAAATGGCCAAAATTAAAATATTAGCCCTACAACTTGGACAAATAGAAAGACAGTAGCAGAAGAAGCTCTTGGGCACCAGAAGAAAGCAAATAATAAAAATTAGAGCGGAATTAAAATAGAAAAACAACTGAAAGAGTTAACAAGACCAAAAGCTGGTTCTTCGAAAAGATCAACAAAATTGATAAACCATTCGCCAAACTGAGAAAAGAAAAACAGAAGAGGAAGCAAGTAACCAGAATAAGAAATGAGATGGGCAGTATCACAACAGGCCCAACTAAAAATTAAAAGAATCATAACAGAATACTATGAGAAATTGTACTCTAATAAATTTGAAAATCTAGAAGAAATGGATGAATTCCTAGAAACACACTACCTACCTAAACTAACACAAACAGAGGTAGAACAACTAAATAGACCCATAACAAAAGAAGAGATTGAAAAGGTAATCAAAAAACTCCCAACAAAAAAAAGCCCTGGCCCAGATGGCTTCACTGCAGAGTTCTATCAAACTTTCAGAGAAGAATTAAAAACACTACTACTAAAGGTATTTCAGAGCATAGAAAAGGACAGAATACTGCCAAACTCATTTTACGAAGCCAGCATATCCCTGATACCAAAACCAAGTAAAGGCACTATAAAAAAAGAGAAAATTACAGTTTTTTTTTTTTATATCCCTTATGAACTTAGACGCAAAAATCGTCAACAAAATTCTAGCCAATAGAATTCAACAACATAGCAAAAAAAGTAATTCACCATGACCAAGTGGGATTCACACCAGGTATGCAGGGATGGTTGAACATTAGAAAAACAATTGATATAATCCATCACATAAATAAAACAAAAGGCAAAAACCACATGATCTTATCAATTCACGAAGAAAAGGCATTTGACAAAGTCCAATGCCCATTCATGATAAAAATTCTCAGCAAAATAAGAAGGGAAATTCCTCAACATAATAAATGGCATTTATACAAAGCCAACATTCAACATCATCCTAAAGAGGGAGAGTCTGAAGGCACTACCCCTGAGATCAGGAATCAGACAAGGATGCCCCTTATCACCACTCTTATTCAACATTGTGCTGGAGGTCCTAGCCAGAGCAATCAGGCTAGAAAAGAATTAAAGTGCACCCAAATTGCCAAAAAAGTAGTAAAAGCACCACTATTTGCAGATGACATGATCTTATACACAGAAAACACTAAAGAATCCACAAAAAAAAGTACTGCAACTAATAGAAGATTTCACCAAAGTATCAGGACACGAGATAAAAATACAAAAATCAGTTGGATTCCTCTACACCAACAAAGGTAACTTTGAAAAGGAAAACACCAAATCAATACCATTTACAATAGCCCCCAAGAAGAAAAAATACTTAGGAATAAATCTAACCAGAGGCATAAAAGACCTATACAAAGAAAACTACAAGACACTACTGCAAGAAAACAAAAAAGACCTACATAAGTGGAAAAACACACCTTGCTCATAGATCGGAAGACTCAACATCATGAAAATGTCTATTCTACCCAAAGCGATCTATAGATATGAGGCAATCCCAATCCTAATTCCAAAGGCATTTTTCAATGAGATGGAGAAACAAATCACCGATTTCATATGGAAAGGGAAGAGGCCCCAGATGAGTAAAGCATTACTGAAGAAGAACAAAGTGGAAAGCTTCACACTACCTGATTTTAGAACCTTTTAGTAAAAACAGCCTGGTACTGGTACAACAATGAATACATAGACCAATGGAATAGAATTAAGAATCCAGACATAAATTCATCCACCTATGAGCAGCTGATATTTGACAAAGGCCCAAAGGCCCTAGATGCGGAAAAGACAGTCTCTTTAACAAATGATGATGGCATAACTGGATATCCATCTGCAAAAAAAGGAACTAGACCCATGCCTCACATAATGCACAAAAACTAACTCAAAAGGATCAAAGACTTAAGTATAAAATCTAAAACAATTAAAGTCATTTAAGAAAAATAGGGACAACACTAGGAGCCCTAATACATGGCATAAGCAGAATATAAACCATAACTAACAATGCACAAATACCAGAAGAGAAAACAGATAACTGGGAGCTCCTAAAAAATCAAACACTTAGGCTCATCAAAAGGTTTCACTGAAAGAGTAAAAAGACAACCTACAGGCTGGGAAAACATTTTTGGCTATGATGAATCCAATCAGGGTCTAATCTCTAAAATCTACAAGGTACTGCAAAACCTCAACAACAAAAAGACAAGTAACCAAATTAAAAAATGGGCAGAGGATATGAACAGACACTTCACCAAAGAAGACATTCAGACAACTAACAGATACACGAGGAAACGCTCACGATCATTAGCCGTTAGAGAAATGCAAATCAAAACTACAACGAGATACCATCTCACCCAACAAGGCTAGCGTTAATCCAAAAAACACAAAATAATAAATGTTGGAGAGGTTGTAGAGAGACTGGAACACTTATACACTGCTAATGAGAATGTAAAGTGGTACAACCACTTTGGAAAATAGTTTGGCCATTTCTTAAAAAGTTAAACCTACCTGGAAAAAAAAAAAACAAAACCCATTGCTGTCAAGTCAATTCCAACAGGACAAAGTAGAACTGCCCCATAGGGTTTCCAAGGAGTGGCTGGTGGATTCGAACTGCCTATATTTTGGTTACCAGCTGAAAGCTTAATCACTTCACTACCAGGGCTCCCTACACATATCACATAACCCAGTTAATCCACTTCTGGGTATTTGCCCGAAAGAAATGAGCCCTATCTCCTTTTGAAAGCTTGTACAGGAATGTTCATAGCAGCCTTAGTTGCCATAGTTAAGAAATGGAAACAAACCAAATGTCCGTCAACAGGTAAGTAAAGCTTCGTATATCCACTACTACTGAATACTCCTCAGCAATTTTCTAAACGCAATATTCATGTTTGCAGCAACATGGACGTATATCAAAATAATTATGCTGAATGAAAGAAGCCAGATGAAAAATGAGTGCTTGCTGTTTGATTCCATTTTCATGAAATTCTAGAAAATGTAAACTAATCTTAAGTGACAGAAAGCAAATCTGTGGTTACCTGGGAAGGGGAGACAGGGAGGGACAAAAAGAGGAATTACAAAAGGACACGAGGAAGAGTGCTGATTCATAGCAGCCCTACATGGCCAAGTAGAGCTGCCTCAGAGGGCTTCCTAGGCTGTAATCTTTACAGGAGATCATCAAACCTTTTCTCTCTTGATTCGAACCACTGACCGTTCAGTGAGCAGCTGAGCCCTTAACCACTAGGCCATCAGGGCTCCTTGCATAGATGCAGGCATATGTCAAAATATATCACGTTATGTGCAGTTTATTTTATGGCAAATTTACCTCAATTAATTTGTAAAAAATAATAATAAATAAATATTAAAACCTCAAAACAAAACAAACAAAAAAGGACCGGCATCATAGTGCTCTTCCAGGCCTCACAAGTACATTGGCAGCAGTAGCTACCAACTTATTAAAAGCCTCCCATCTGGCAGGCAGTGTGTGAGGGGCCACCATTTAATCTTCACAGCTAACCACCAGCCATCTCTTCTCTCCTAAAAGATTTCCTGGACTCCCCTTTATGCCATCACTAGATTTTACACACACCTCTGTGATAGCATTCATCATTCTGAATTGCAATTATTTTTTGATATGCCGAAGAATAATATTATGTTTGTTTACCTTTATATCCCCAGGGCCTAGCATGATGCCTGGCTGAGGAATGAATCTCTAAACCAGAGAATGAATTGTTAGAACCTGGGCAGAGATTTTCTCGTCAAGGTGCTTACATTCTTGTTGGGGGGCTTACATGTTGTAAAATGTCTTTTTTTCCCTTGATCCCCCACAATACAAACTCTGCCGAAACAAATTCAAAAGCTGAAGAACAAACTCAATCAGAATTTAAGAGATTATGTTTAAAAATCCATACTTCAAAAGATCTTTCACAGCCCTTTTGCTCAAAAAAAAAAAAATTTTAACTTTCATCTCTGTTGATGCCACAGTGTTCAAAACACAACCGGGTTTGGAAAAGCCATATTTGATACCAGGTTCTGAACAGTCTTTTTCTGCGTTCTGTAAATGTGCCTCAAGTGGTTACCATTTTACCTCGATGGAAACAAAGAACAGGCAATTTTTTCAGTCATAAAATTGCTGAGTGATATGGTTAAACTGTGTGAGATGAAGAACGCAGAGTTGACAGGCTGCACAGCAGTTGGTAAGTAATGAAAACACTGAGAACCAAGGTAGAATGTCCAAAGGGAAGCTGGAGAAGGGCTCTCAGCTTAGAAGTGGGAGGAGTGATTTCCTTGCTGCCTAAAAATGCATTTGCCATGTTAGTGCTGTATCAGTCGAATTCAGTTCAATAAACACTTCTCCAAGAGTCAGGCTTGCTCTTCATAAACAGGCAGAGAAAATTTTCACAGCACCAAGCCGTAAAGGCAAGTGTCTCAGACAAGGAAAGACCATCTTTTGAAAGATTGTTTTATATTTATTTTGTATGGTAACATACTAGTTTTATAGTTTTCAAGGTGTTTTCATATGCTTCATTTCAAATTATCTTCACTCCAAAGTGATAATGAAGACAAGGGTGGTATTACCCGTTGCCGTCGAGCTGATTCCAACTCATAGCAACCCTATAGGACAGGGGAGAACTGCCCCATATAGTTTCCAAGGAGCGGCTGGTAGATTCGAACTGCTGACCTTTTGGGCAGCAGCTGTAGCTCTTAACCACAGCACAAAAAAAAAAAAAAATTTGCCAAGTCAAGCCAATTCCAACTCATAGCAACCCTATAGGACAGAGTAGAACTGCCCCATTCGGTTTCCAAGGAGCACCTGATGGATTTGAGCTGACAACCTTTTGGTTATCAGCTGTCAGGGAGGTATTAATACCCCATTTTACAGGGACTTGGAGAGGTTGAGCGTCATCCCAATGTCACATTGTTAAGACAGTGGTTGAGCCTGAACTTGAAACTGATCTGAGTAAGCCTGTACTCTTTCCAACGTCATCATCTTTATTCTGACTGACCTTCAAGAAACGCGAGGATGTCATCTTCTCCCAATGTGATAAATAGAAAAATCCCTTGCCTAATACCCTTCAGCCTTCTGCCCTATCTCCTTCTCCACTCCTTTCCACCCAGCTTTAAGGAATTCCTCATGATAAGCTCGTCCACGCAATCTGGCCTCCACCCTCACCAGGAGGGTGCAAATAAAATTGCACTCTTGAAAATCACCAATAATTGCTCGATCCATTTACCTTTCTCAGGCTCATCCTTTCACCGTGATTCAGTATTCGGCACTGTTAAACAAAAGTTCATTTTTTTCTAAAATCTCAAAACCCGTGAGATCATCAGCAGATAGAAGCTTTGGCAAGTGGAATTATTTGGGAACTTTTTAGCCTTTGACACTAATAGTAAAATTTTTTTTTATGTCGTTATTAATGGTCTTCTGTTTTCAGAGTTAATGCTAGATAATTTCAGATATTTGGTCTCACTCAGTTTTACGATAATCCTGTGAAGCAGACATTGCCATCTCTATTTTACACCTGAGAAAATTTAGGCTCAGAGGAACTGGAAAAATGTATCCAACTTATCAAAGTTAATAAGCGGCCCTGGTCTCTGAATCATACTGTTCTTTTCACTACATCACACCCCGTCTTCCTTCCACTGACCTGCCACTGTTAGGGAGTGAGATGTTTCGCAAAAGTTAATTTTTAAATATGTAAAGTTTACCACTAAAACAAAAATTGAAACAAAGCGTTTTTAAATCATTTTTCCAGTAAGCTTTCCAAAAATATGTTCTTAAACATAGATTATCAATATAATTTAACATTTCCTTAAGTGAGCATATATTTGCATATTCTGTGCGATAATAAAGCTCTGTGCCCACTGTTTTATATTCTTGCTTCCTTTTTCAGCATGAGACTCTCGTTAACTCCTGCTGACGTTTTGCCTTTTTATATTTATTTCATACTACTCCTCTTCTACACTGGTGTTTCAAAAACTACTACCTGGCAAATAAAATAGTTGAAGTATTAAGAACTACTTGAAAACTGCAAGTCAAATCATTTCTGCGTGAGAACATCACGAGCATTGTGTTTGCCTTTGGCTGCACGTTGCCATCGAGTCAATTCTGACTCACAGTGACCCCGTGGGACAGAGCAGAACTGCCCCTTAGGGACTCCTAGGCTGTGATCTTTACAGGCAGACCGCCACATCTTTCTCCTGTGGAGGGGCTGGTGGATTCAAACTGCCAGGCTTCAGTTAGCAGCCCAGCACTTACCCACTGTGGTATGAGGGCTCCTTACCTTTGGCTAAAGGTTACTCTTTTATTGCCCTCTTCAGTGTTCCTGGGGCATTAACAGGTATTCCATGAAGAAAGGATTGCATGGATAAATGCATTTGCAAAAACACTGCGTACTATCCTTAGTCCTGGATATTCACAAGGCGTTTGGTTTATATTAATTGGGAAAAATGCCCCGGTATTACTTACTTGACTGCAGAACCCTTTCTTATCTCACAACGTCCATGTTGGGAATGCTCTTCTGTAAGTATGAGACTGCTCCAAGACTGACCTCTGGATTTAGTGGATGTAAGAAATTCAAATAATAAAGAATACTTTTAATTTTATGTTCTTTCTGAGGAAAAAAAATAAGCTTCACTATCAATATAATTAGAAACTTTTATGAGAACATAAAAATAGCTACCATATTCAAGTAACATTTTTTCATTGTTTTAATAAATGAGTTTTATAAGATTTTTTCATACTTCCTTCATTCTGTCAGCCTTTATATTTATAGATATTTGTAACTAGCTAGCTAACTACAGCTAAATAGTAATACAGATAGATGTAGATAAAGGGTTTTTGTCTTACTCTGTTGGCTTAGTGGTTGAGAACTATGGCTGCCAACTAAAAGGTCAGCAGTTTGAATCTAGCAGGCGCTCCTTGGAAACCTTACAGAAACCCTGGTGGCATAGTGATTAAGTGCTACAGCTAGCCAAAAGGTTGGCAGTTTGAATCCGCCAGGCGCTCTTTGGAAACTCTATGGGATAGTTCTACTCTGTCCTATAGGGTCGCTATGAGTCGGAATCGACTTGACGGCACTGGGTTTGGTTTTTGGGGGGGTTGGTCACAGAGTTCAACAGACAGATTATCATCGATAAATGCTAGCTATGAATTTATATTAAATGACATTGAATAGGAAATATTTGGACAAACCATTTAAAAAAAAACAACGAAAACAGGATAATAACATTTTCTAGATGTGAAATTTGGCCAATTCATAATATTTACATCATTTCTTTCAACATTTGCCATTGTCATGCTACTTCATTGTCATGTCACTTCAGAGACCTGAATAACCATGACAATAATCGTATGGATATTAACATCAAATAAATTGGAATATTTGCTTTCCCACAGGACAACTCTTTAGACCTGATCTAAATTATTTTTCAATGAGGTTCAAGAATTTAAAAATAAATAAAAATAAAACAAACACAGTAGGCAAGAGGGGAGGGGAGGAGAGATGAGAACGAGGAAGAATGTATAATTTCATCCAAGAAGAATTTTGATGCTAAAAGATCCTTAGGTGGATAGACCAATGCCAGAAAAAGAAAGCTGAGACTCAGAGAGGTTACAAATTTCCTGAAGTCAAACAACTAATAAAGAACAAAGCCAGAACTAGAACCCAAATCCCTGGGTAGCCAATCTTTCAAGGTAGGCTTCACTCTACCTCGTTACCACAATAGTTTACTGGCATAAAATTAGAGTTCATTCATGCTTTGTAGAGTGAAAAGGACCTAAACACACATACACACAAAGAATAGAGCAGAAGTCCTCTTGTTGCATGTTATTGTGTCCAGTAAATGAGTCCAGTAATATTATGAATTTCAGTTTGGCTTCTGTAAAGTGGAGTGAGAACATATTACCTATGTAGCAAACACACAGCACTCTTCTAAGTGCTTTTCCGACATTAAATCGTTTAACCCTGTGTCTTAGTCATCAAGTGCAGCCATAACTGAAATACCACAGGTGGATGGCTTTAACAAAGAGAAATTTATTTTCTTACAGTCTGGTAGGTTACAAGTCCAAATTGAGGGCGTTGGCTCCAGGGGAAGGCTTTCTCTCTCTTTCGGCTCTGGAGGCCTTAGGTCCTTGTCCTGAATCTTCCCCTGGTCAAGGAGCTTCTCAGGCTCAGGGAGCCCGTGTCTAAAGGACACGCTCTGCTCCTGGTGCTGCTTTCTTGGTGGTATGAGGTCCCCTCATCTCTTCTTGCTTCCCTTTCCCCAGGGAAACTCCCTTTTGGATCAGGGAGGAGACCTGGGTAATCCTTTTAACCACAGGCATAGATTATGATTTATAACACATAGGAAAATCACAAAATGGAAGACAACTACACAGGGCCTAACCAAGTAGACACATATTTTGGGGGGGACACAATTCAATCCATTACACTGTGTAATAACCTAATGACATTAGTCATCTGTATTATCCCTATGAGGAAACTGAGGCACTGACAGCTAACCAGGTGACAAGTGGGTGAAGACAGATTTCGATCCAGGTAGGTCTGGCTCCAGATTACATGGTTTATCCTCACCACGATGCTGCACCTTGAAAAATAACCCAAAGTGCAGAACTCTTCAGTATTTTTTTCAGTCCTACTGAAATCCTCTGCTTCTCTCACCCACATCCGTTTGAACAGCAATATTTTTTATTGTACTTTAGATGAAGGTTTACAGCACAAATTAGTTTGTAATTAAACAATTAACACACATATTGTTTTGTGACATTGGTTGCCAACCCCACGACATGTCAACATTCTCCCCTTCTTGACCTTGGGTTCCCTGTTACCAGCTTTGCTGTCCCCTCCTGCCTTCTAGACCTTGTCTCTAGGGTGGCGTGCCTATTTAGCCTCATTCTGTTTTACGGGCCTGTCTAATCTTTGGCTGAAGGGTGAACCTTAGGAGTGACTTCTGTACTGAGTTAAAAGGGTGTCTGGGGATCATACTCTTCAGGTTTCTCCAGTCTCTGTCAGACTAGTAAGTCTGATCTTTTTGTGTGTGTGTGTGAGTTAGAATTTTGTTCTACATTTTTCTCCAGCTCTGTCCAGGACCCTCTATTGTAATCCCTTTCAGAGCAGTCAATGCTGGTAGCCAGGCACTATCTAGTTGTGCTGGACTCAGTCTGGTGGAGGCTATGGTAGTTGTGGTCCATTAGTCCTTTGAACTAATCTTTCCCTTGGGTCTTTGGTCTTCTTCATTATCCCTTGATCCAGGCAGGGTAGGACCAGTGGAGTATCTTAGATGGCCACTCACAAGCTTTTAAGACCCTGGACTGAACAGTAATATTTTTTAACAATTGAATTTTATTACATCTCTACACGTCATTGAACTTTTCACAGCAACTATATTCTCTTTCTTTTTGCATTTATATTTCATCAGTTTATGTAATATTTAAATATATTACATGTATAACAAAGGTACAACTGGAATACATAGACTTAGAGGAGATGTAAGCAGACAGTTCAAATGCAGAAAGCAAAATTACCACAGCTTACCAGAGAGTAGTCTTCTAACCAGGAGTGTATAGTATGTGCAGGCCTGAGATTTGTGTACAGGAAGATTTATGGGAGAAATGGAAACCATTTGTGAAGCAGGAGAACCTAGGCTAAGAGAGCTTCTAATGCATAAGGGGACAACTCTGAAACAACCAAAACCTATCCTCCCTTCTACTTGCTCACTTCTGTGTACCCTGTTCTCACTCATAATAACATTTGTTCCTTAAGTCCTTGTTTATTATTTTACTCTATCAGCCTCCTTCCAGATTCACATTCACCTAACATTTACTGAGAGCTTGATATTTATTTTGGAGTCTTTGGGTGGTACAAACACTTAATGCCCTAGGCTGCTAATTGCAAAGTTGGAGGTTTAAGCTCACCCAGAGGCACCTCAGAAGAAAAGCCTGGCAATATACTATCAAAACATCAGCCATTGAAAACTCTGTGGAGCACACTTCTACTCTGACACACATGGAGTCACCATGAGTTGAAGTCAACTCAATGGCAACTGGTATTATTTATTTACTTATACATGAATTCATCATTAAGCACAGCAATTTGACCAACATTATGCTGAGTGCTTTCACATAGACCACTTTCATCTGACCCATGTTCTAGATGCAGCACTGTAGAGAGGTTAACTGGCTTACTGAATTCAAGTCTTCTCATTTCTCGTCTATCCCATCTCTCTATGATTGTGTGCTTCCCTACCTACCATGAATCTCAACCATTTTATTGGTGTTGTCACCAGCTCCCTAGAATCTTCAAGCCTCTAACCTTCCACCTCATTGGCCTTATTCAACCCTGGGAAAAATCCTGGCTTCAAAATGGCAGAGATGTACAATCCTTACTAGTCACCTGGACAAGGCTACTGCCAGCTTTTAGCTATTGAGCATTGCTCAATAGGTAACATGCCCAAGCCATCTAAATCATTCCCAGAGTTCTCCAATTGAAAGAAAGTATTTCTTCTACAGAATTATCATAATTTTTTATAATTCTCTTTAACATTCAAAAGTATTTTTGCACCTATCTTATTTCCCTTTTTAGTAAACAGCCTCCTTAAAGATACTGTCTTATCTATCCATTCAACAAATATTTAGCACATACAGTATTTTGTTTATTACTACTAGTAGTAATAACGACATAAGTTTAGGGCTTTAAAATTTGTCCTTATAATTTTACCAGGAGGTACATTTTATCAGGAGGGACCAATCCAAGCAGAAGGACATCATGCTTGGTAAAGTAGATGGTCAGCAAAAAAGAGGAAGACCCTCAGTAAGATGGATTGACACAGTGGCTGCAACAATGGGATTAAGCATAACAATTGTGAGGATGGTGCAGGGCTGGGCAATATTTCATTCTGTTGTACTTAGGGTCACTATGAGTCAGAACCAACTCAATGGCACCTAACAACAACAACGAGCATTGCTATGAGTCAGGGGCTGACTTGACAGCAGCTAACAACAACAAACCCATTTGTATCTCATTCGAGTCTCATCACAACTCCCCTTTGAGTGAATTTGGTAGGCCGTGTTAGTATTTTATGTATTTGCTGTCTCTCCCTAGAGAATAATCCTTCTCTCTCCCAGTGACAGTAGGCTTGTCCAGGTGATTTGCTGTGCCCAACTCTGCATGAGGATTGACCACGCGATTTACTTTGGCCATTGAAATGTAGGCTGAAGTGACACACTTCCAAGCAGCAGTTTTAAAAGCCACCTTATGGGCTCCCACATGAGTCCACATGAACTCCACTCTTTCTTTTCTCTCTGCCATAAGACGGCAGTATCCCAGGCAGGGTCTGCTCTATCAGACTGAATCTTAAAGTGTCAAGAACTGACCCCAAGCAGATCCATGAAGGACATGTGGGTGAGCAAACTCTGTTTTTGTTTTGTTTTTAAAGCAATGAGATTTGGGAGTTGGTTGTTACTGCAGTGTTACCTAGTCTATTCTGACAGACACTGTGGATATCAATATCACGCATATTTTTTAAATGAATGAATGAATGCCAATCTGGTGTTCTAGAGAGAATGAAGCACAAGGCAGGGCATCGGAGTTATTTATGGATTGCACTTCTAGATTTTGCGCTCACATACTATGTGACCTTGATTAAATTACCTGTCAGTACAGAAGAGAGCACCCCTGTCACTTTTCTACTTTATAGGTATGCTCTAAGAATCACGAAGGTAATGTTTTCTGAGAAGCCTACAAAATCTTATCCACAGTAAATCCTTCAAAGACAGAGTTGGGTTCCCATTAGAATTTAAGAGACATATTTGCATTATTTTATCAATAAAGGAATAAAAAACAGGTATGGATTTCTGAGTAATAATTTGAAGTTAAAGTAAACGTAGTTGTACCCCTACTTTGCAGGGTCAGTACAAGCAAGGCCAGTGGAGTGTTAGTGATTTAGTTAAGCCTACTAACCTTCTAGATAGCCCATTTTAAAATTTCCCCCTTTTCACTGAGACTAGAGGAATCCCGGCGGTCATGGTCCCCAAACCTTCTGTTGGCACAGGAAAGGAACCATTCCCGAAGACAACTCATCAGACATGAAAGGGACAGGACAGTGAGTAGGAGAGAGATGCTGATGAAGAGTGAGCTATTTGTATCAGGTGGACACTTGAGACTGTGTTGGCATCTCCTGTCTGGAGGGGAGATGGGAGGATAGAGAGAGTTGGAAGCTGACAAAATTGTCACGAAAGGAGAGACTGGAAGGGCTGACTCATTAGGGGGACAGCAAGTGGCAGTACGGAGTAAGGTGTATATGAACTTGTGTGTGAAGTTTGACTTGATTTGTAAACGTTCACTTGAAGCTCAATAAAAGTTAATAAAAAAAAAATTCCCCCTTTTCTTGATTTCTTCCTCAGGTGGTAAAATCAAAGTGTTCTAAAATATAGCCAGCAGTTAAGGTCTTTGACAGAACAGAAAGCTAAAATAAGACCATCAGCAGAATTCCTTTCTAAGTTCCAAAATAATAGTCTTTAATCCCCAGCATCATAAAGGCTAGCAACAATTTCCAGAAATCATCTTCTCTCCCTCCACTCATTGTCATGTTAACTTCTTTCTTTGTATCCAGAAGGATGGGATCCACTCTACCAAAAAGATCTCCATACATGTCCGCAGTTCCTGGCAGTCACCCTCATGTTTACTGAATGGAGTATCTCCCTTTAATGTGGCCAAGCAGAGTCCTAGAAAATAGCTGTGAGAGAGTAACTAAGAAATGAGTAAGGCTTAACCCTGACTTAAGGTGATAGAGAGATAGCTACGACTCCAACTCATGGTAACCTTATGTACAGTGGATGCCTGGTCCTGCATCATCCTCTCAATTGCTGACATGTTCAAGTCTATCATTGTGGCTATTATGCCAGTCCATCTCACCAAGGGTCTCTTTCACTCTCACTGGTCTTCTTTACCAAGCATGATGTCCTCCTTCAGTGACTGACTCCTCCGGATGACACATTCAAAGCAAGCGAGTCAGACAGTGTTCTGTTTTGATCCGTATGATTTTCATTGGCTAATTTTCAGAAGTAGATTTCCAGGCCGTTCTTCCTAGTCTGTCTTAATCTGAAAGCTTCTCTGAAACACAATCACCATGGGTGACCGTGCTGGTATTTGAAATACCGGTGGCATAGCTTCCAGCGTCAGAGCTACATGCAAGCAACCACAGTATGACAAACTGGCAGACAGGTGCTATAGAAAGGCCCACATGATAACGAACTGAGGTGTCCTGCCAACGTCTATGTCAATGAGCCATCTTGGATTTGGACCCCAGCCCCATTCAAGTCTTAACGAAAGGCCCAGCAACCACCTTTACTGCAACCTCACAAGAGATGCTGAGCCAGAATCAAGTAGCAAATCTATCCCTAAATTCTTGACTCACAGAAACTGTAAAGTAGTAACTGTTGGTTTAAACCACTAGGTTTGGGGATAATTTATTAAGCAGTAATAGAAAGTGAATATGCTTACTGTCTTAGTCTTTTAGAGCTGCTATAACAGAAATACCATAGATGAGTGGCTTTAGTGAACAGAAATTTATTTTCTCACTGTTTAGGAAGATAAAAGTCTCAATTCAGGGCACTGGCTCTCGGCGAAGGCTCTGTCTATTCTGGGGAAAAACCTTTGTCTCAGCTTCTCTAGTGCACTTCTCTGCATTCCTTGGAGATCTCCACGTGGCTTCTATCTTTTCCCCGTTCCTACTTACTTTCTTCTATGCCTAATCTGCTTTTTTGTATCTCAAAATGATTACGTCTAAGACATGACCTACACTGATATGGTTTCACTAACATAGCGAAGAAAACCCTATTCCTAAATGGTATTACATCCATAGGTATTAAAAAAACAAAAAAAAAAAGCACTGCCGTTGAGTCGATCCCTACTCATAGGTATAAAAAAAAAAAATTTTTTTTTTTTTTAGGGGTTAAAAATTTCAACACATATTTTTGAGGGAGGCAATTCAATCCATAACACTCATCAACAGTAAGATGATTGGTCAGGTTGTTGTTGTTAGTTGTTAGGTGCCGTCCAGTCAGTTCAAGCTCATAGCGACCCTATGCACAACAGAACGAAACACCGCCTGGTCCTGCAACATCCTCACAATCATTGTCATGCTTGAGCCTGCCATTGTAGCCACTGTGTCAATCCATCTCGTTAAGGGTCTTCCTCTTTTTCATTGACCTTCTAATTTACCAAGCATGATGTCTTTCTCCAAGGACTGGTCCCTCCTGATAACATGTCCAAAGTATATGAGACGAAGTTTCGCCATCCTTGCTTCCAAGGAGCATTCCTGCTGTACTTCAAAGACCAATTTGTTCGTTCTTCTGGCAGTCCATGGCATATTCAATATTATTTGCAACACCATAATTCAAAGGTGTCAATTCTTTTTCACTCTTTCTTATTCATTGTCCAGCTTTCACATGCATATGAGGCTGCTGAAAATACCATGGGTTGGATCTGATGCACCTTAGTCCTCAAAGAGACATCTTTGCTTTTTAACGCTTGAAAGAGGTCTTTTGTAGCAGCTTTGCTCAATGAAATGTGTCTTTTGATTTCTTGACTGCTGCTTCCGTTGGTGTTGATTGTGGATCCAAGTAAAATTAAACCCTTGACAACTTCAATCTTTTCTCCAATTATCATGATGTTGCTTATTGCTTCAGTTGTGAGGATTTTTGTTTTCTTTATGTTGAGATGTAATCATTACTGAAGGTTGTAGTCTTTGATCTTCTCAGTAAGTGCTTCAAGTCCTCCTTACTTTCAGCAAGCAAGGTTGTATCATCTGTGTATCGTAGATCATTACTGAGTCTTCCTCCAATTCTGATGCCCTGTTCTTCTTCATATAGTCCAGCTTCTCAGATTATTTGCTCAGCATACAAACTGTATGAGTATGGTGAAAGTATACAACCGTGATGCACACCTTTCCTGACTTTAAACCCTTGAGTATTCCCTTGTTGTGTTTGACGACTGCCTCTTGATCTATGTATAGGTACCACATGAGCACAATTAAGTGTCCTGGGATTCCCATTCTTCTCAATCATATTCATATTTGTTATGATCCACACAGTTGGATGTCTTTGCATAGTCAGCAAAACACAGGTAAACATCTTTCTGGTATTCTCTGCTTTCAGCCAAGTTCCATCTGACAGCAGCAATGATATCCCTCATTCCACATTCTCTTCTAAATCTGGCTTGATTGGCCAGGATAGAAATATAATATTTGGCCACTGAGTAAACACTCCAGTCAAAATATTGTTGGTGGTAGAGGGCCCCATACCTTCCCATCCCTGAGTACTGGTAATATCTATTTTTTTAATACTCCAATGTAGTTCCTGAGTTTCTTCTCTAAACCTACAAAGATAAGTGAAAAATTAAGCTGAGAGGCAAAGTTACAGTGTTGCTAGTGTTAAATGTTCAAAAACAAAAAATAAACCAACAACGAAAAGAAAAAAATAGGCTAAAGCTTGAATCGTTTAGTCCAATTGGTATGGAAATCGTCTAAAACATAATGTATTTGAAAAGAACATGAATCAAGAATGAATATTTCATTTGTTCTTGAAAAGACATTTTGATCCTTTATCTTAATTTTACCAGGTGCAGCCAAGGATGAACTCTGCTTTCATCTTGTTCCACGTAGCCCAGTAACTGAAAAACCAATTACATGTTCCACAGACAAGAATTCTTTATATAAAGGAATTATATTTATTTATTTTCCTTATCAAAGATGTAACTGGATATTTTTAGATTTGAGAAAATTCCAGAATATTCTCTCCAAAATCCCTAGACCTGAAGTTCAACTAAACATTTGTCAGTCCTCTCACCTCTAACTTGTAATTCCTACTCCCAACCTCATCAGTGTTCATGGCTCAAATCTTCCAGACCCTAGATATTTTCTTGTTCCAGAATCTACAGTACAAAGGAATGTGGCAGAGTATCTGAGGCAGTCAAAGTTGCAGGGCCTACAAGACCTAATGAGGATCCTCTGGTGTTGGCATTCCCCAGGATTCTGTTCTGAGATCTTGATTCAGTCCCAGTGGCACAATGGTTAAGCACTTGGCTGTTAAGCGAAAGGCTGGCAGTTCAAACCTACTCAGTGGCTCAATGGGAGACAGACTCGGCGATCTACTCCCATAAAGATTACAATCAAGAAAACCCTACGAGTAGAATTTGACTCAATGGCATACAACAACACACACCTTCCTGATGTCCCTCAGGTTCCATCTTGGTATCTTTTCGCACCCCACCCCAGTGATTCTTAAACTTTTCAGGATAAAAAGACCCCTTGGAGAATTCTACCACTGAACCAGTAAGGTTCTGTTATTGCAAGGATTAGAGCAGCACATAGGAAGTTGCTGGCACATAAGAGGCTTCCGATAAAGTGTTGTTGTTGTTGTTGTTGTTGTTGTTGTTGTTAGGTGCCATCGAGTCAGTTCCAACTCATAGCAACCCTGTGTACAACAGAACGAAACACTGCCCAGTCCCTTGCCATCCTCACAATTGTTGATATTCCTGAGCCCATCGTTGCAGCCACTGTCCCAATCCATTTCATTGAGGGTTTTCCTCTCTTTTGCTGACCCTCTACTTTGCCAAGCATGATGTCCTTCTCCAGGGACTGGTTCCTCCTGATAACATGTCCAAAATACATGAGACAAAGTTTCACCATCCATGCTTCTAAGGAGCATTCTGGCTGTAATTCATCCAAGATAAAGCATAGCTATTGCTAAATAATACTTTATTTAATGTTCTTAGAATGTTAGCTCATTTTTTATTGAGCTATTAAAACATACGCATGACTTCACAAGGTGATATAAAGAAAAAAAAGATTGGTTTAAACTTAGAAAGACAGGGGTAAATATTAAGGTAACCACAAAAGAAACTAGCAATCCTACACATCAAAATAAAAAACAAGAAAAACAAAAAGACTCAGCAAATACAAAACCAACAACAATGAAAAAGAGGAAAATACAATATATAAAGAAAAATGACTCAGCACAGAAAATTAAATGGAAAAAAGAAAATGTCAACAACACAAAAAAAAGAGACATCAAAATGACAGCACTAAACTCTTATTTATCAATAATTATGCTGAATGTAAATGGACTAAATGCACCAATAAAGAGATAGAGAATGGCAGAATGGATAAAAAACACAATCCATCTATATGCTGTCTACAAGAGACACACCTTAGGCTTAAAGACGCAAACAAACTAAAACTCAAAGTATAGAAAACAAATACATGAAGCAAACAATAATCAAAAAAGAGCAAGAGTGGCAATATTAATTTCTGACAAAATAGGATTTAAAGTAAAATCCACCACAAAGGATAAGGAAGGACACTATATAATGAATGAAGGGTCAATATACAAGGAGGATATAACCATAATAAATATTTATGCACCCAATGACAGGGCTCCAAAGTAGGAGACTTCAAGACACCACCCTCAGTGAAGGACAGAACATCCAGAAAAAAGCTCAAAAAAGACATAAAACCCCAAAATCAAATCCAGCGCCGTCCGGTCGATTCCAACTCATAGCGACTCTATAGGGCAGAGTAGAACTGCCCCATAGAGTTTCCAAGGAGCACCTGGAGGATTCAAGCTGCTGACCTCTTGGTTAGCAGCCATAGTATCTTACCACTACGCCACCAGAGTTTCCCAACAAAGACATGGAAGATCTAAACGCCACAATCAACCTACTTGACCTCACAGACATACAGGACACTCCACTCAACAGCAGCCAATTATACTTTCTTTTCCAACACGCATGAACACTCTCCAGAATAAAACATATGCACGACTTCAGAGAATGGCTTTCTGTAACTGATAAGTCACCTAAGTTTAACCTAAGCACCAGCTCTATAAAGATTTTGATATCCACTTCTGCTTGCCTCCCTCTCATGCTCATCTCTTCTGTATGTTTAGTATACCCTACAAACATTTCTGTCGTCACAGCACCTACAGATTTTATCGTACTTACTCAGGGACTTTGAATTTTTCTTTGGAGAAATGCCAGCATCTAACACAGCTCCTGACACACACTAAGCAGTCAGTAAGTGACAGAAGAATAAGTTAATGAATAAATATCAAACCCTCCAGAAACTTTCATTGGTACTAATCTATGACTCCGTATTGCTCTATCTTTGGGAGAATATCATTACCAAATTTTCTGCTTTTTTTTTCTGTGATGGCCTTTTTGGAAATTCTCTGCCTTCTCTGCTTCCTGTTCTCCCCACTCTTCACTCACTACATACACACACACACACACCTCCCTTTTTACTTTCTTCCCCTGTCGCTCTTTCCTTCCCTCAAAATCTAAATTCTTCAGTTGCAACAAGAGATTCTCTTGTGCACTCAGCTTTTGAATATTGGTTTCGGCGGCTCTGTTGTTTTATTTTTGTCCTCTCTCTCTCTCCCCCTGTCCTTACCCAATTTGCTTGTTCAACTGATCCTAAAATGGGCTTAATTACTGATTTAGGGGTCTGCATGATATTTGTGCTTAAAAATTCACAAGGGGGAAAAAGGAAGGTGATTATAAACATTAAGGACACAAAATTTAAATAGAGGAAAACAGAGTTTTGTCTCTTGGGTGGTATTAGTTCCTGCTGAAGCATGTGAAGGACAAAATGGGCTTCTAGGGGTTCCTCACTGATTACCAGAAACACCTGCAGGCCCTTGGGGAAGACTGCTCTAATGTGCTTCATCAAAAGCTGCTGCCAGTCTAGGTTTGTTTTTTGTTTTGTTTTGTTTTAATTCCTGTGTTTTAATTTACCCATTTTCAAGCTGAACCCAATAAAACATCAGTAGTAGAAGTAAGGAGCAATTCCAAATTCAATCTTAATTCCCTAGAGATTAAAAAAAAAAAAAAAATAGCCAGGATTAGGGAGATTTTTGCACTTAGATTTTTATAGTCACAAAAATCAAATTGACTAAATTCTGATAGTTTTAGATCAGATTAAATTGCGAAAAATCTTTTATAATCCTAAGCATTTTCCTTAGTTACTTTTCCTGGGCAAAATTTCATGATATTATAGCATATTTTGGAAACCCTGGTGGGGCAGTTGTTAAGTGCTACAGCTGCTAACCAAAAGGTCGGCAGTTCGAATCTGCCAGGTGCTCCTTGGAAACTATATGGGGCAGTTCTACTCTGTCCTATAGGGTCGCTATGAGTTGGAATCGACTCGGCGGCAGTGGGTTTTTTGGTTTTATAGAATATTTTAAATTCTCATGATACTAGGGAAGGCCCAGGCCTCTGGCTGCCTGCCAGGAGAACAACGGCACAGTAGCCTTTAGGCGAGGCCCTGGGGCACTCAGGAAGGCATCAGGCCCTTTGGAGGCCCAGATAGCCCTGCAGGCCCAGTTCTCTGAGGATGAGGTCTAAGGGTTCAGGGCAAGCCAAGGGTAGGTGCTCCAACCACGAGCTGGCCTGAGGCCCAAAGGTGGAGGCTCCCTCCTGGCTACATCCAGTTACATGAGATATGTCCTGTTCTCCAATCCAGATTTCTGAATTTACGGGACCACGGATGCATATGTGGTCAGACATTGCCCGAAAAGGTATTAATGCAGTGCATAGCTGTGTATCACTCCCAGTCAATTCTTCATTCCCAAATAGTCTTGGAATTATAGTAAGAATGCCAGATTTACCAAATAAAAATGCACACTACCCAGTTAAATTAGAATTGCAAATAAACAACAAATAACTTAGTATAAGTATGTCCCATGCAATATTTGGGACATTTTACACTAAAAATTATTGGTCATTTATCTGAAATTCAAATTGAACTGAACATCCTGCATTTTACTTGGAAACCCTAGATTACGGGTGGAAGAAGTATTTCAAAATTCTTGCCCTATCAATTATCTATGTGTTAGTTTCCTAGGGAACTATAACAAATTACCACAAACCAGATGGCTTAAAACAATAGAAATTTATTCTCTTATAGTTCTTGAGGTCAGAAGTCCAAAACCATGATGTCAGCAGGGCCCCATTCCCTTCAGAGGCACTAGGCAAGAACTCTTCTTTGCTTCTTCCAGCTTCTGGGGGCTCCATGCATTCTTTGGTGTGTGACTGCGTAACACGAATATCTGCCTCAGTTTTCATATGGCCTTCTCCTCGGTGTCTCAAATCTTCCTCTTCCTTTCTTTAAAAGGACATTTGTCACTGAATTTAGGACCCACCTGGTTAATCCCAGATGATTTCATCTCAAGATCCTTAATTATATCTACAAAGACTCATTTTCCAAATATGGTCACATATACAGGGTCTGGACATAACGACATGGACATAACTGTTTTGGGGGCTATCATTCAACGCACTACAGCGGAGAATGGGTAAAACTTCAAACACCAGCTAGGATTGATAAACTCATGACTCAGGTGTAACATACAGTATACCCAAGCCAAAAATAAAGCTAATAGAAGCAAATCTCTGTATAAGGTTCTTTTACTGAGTTTTCCCACCATGAGCACTAGATTCTTATTTATGTGTCTCACATAAAGTCCACTCAATTCATTTAGTCATTCATTCAATAAACTTTTTTTGGACTCATTTAATGTTCCAGAGACTGAGAATTAGGGATAAGCCAAACAGACTGCCTTCCTAAGGATTACTTTGTAATGAGAGAAGAGTCTGTTGGTCAATTCATAAGTAAATAAACAGGATTATTATAAAATCTAATAAGTACTCTAAAGAAAATAAACAAGCTGATGTGATAATAAATAACTAGGAATGAGACAAGTTGCTTTAGAAACTGCTGGCAGGAAAGGTTCTCAGAGGATATGACATTTGTGCTGAGTGCCATGAGACAGGAGTGAGCCAGCCAGGCAGACATCCTAATAAACAGCCCTCCGGTATGATGAATAACTGGTGAGAAGGCATGAGGTGGGGAAGGGAGCACTGAGCTCTAGGGAAAGGTGGGCCAAAGTGGCCAGAACATAGTGACCAGGTGAAATTGTGGCTGTTGTTGTTAGGAGACGACGAGTCGGTTCCAACTCATAGTGATCCTATGTACAACAGAACGAAACACTGCCCAGTCCTGCGCCATTCTCTCAATTGTTTTTATGCTTGAGCCCATCATTGCAGCCACTGTGTCAATCAATTTGGTTGAGGGTCTTCATCTTTTTCTATGACCCTCTACTTTCTAAAGACCATTATGGCTGTATTTCTTCCAAGACTGACTTGTTCGTTCTTCTGGCAGTCCATGGTATATTCAATATTCTTCACCAACACCATAATTCAAAGGCATCGATTCTTCTTCAGCCTTCCTTATTCATTGTCCAGCTTTCGCATGCATATGAGGTGATTGAAAATACCATGACTTGAAATTGTGGTAGGACTGGGTATTCCAGAAACAGGTCATCGCCAGGTCTTACGGCTTATGGTGGGGAGCTGGGATTTTACTCTATGGAACAGGAAGCCACAAAGGGCTTAAAAAAGGAGTGATGAGATTTGATTTATATTTTTTTTAAATCAGTGGCTACTATATGAGGAGTGACTTAGTGGGGCCTGAGTGGTATCCCAGTTAGAAGGTTTTGTGGTAGACCAGGCAAGAGGTGACAATGTCATAGACTAGGGTTTTGTTGGAAATATGGTGACTAACAGAAATCATTTGGAAGTTGAACTATCAGACCCATGTATAGATTGCATGCTGTGGTGGGACAGGGAAGAGTAAAGGATAGCACACCACCAATTTCAGTAAGGCCTAAATCTTTACAGCTGGAAACTGCACTACCCATGGAGTGATATGAGCAACTTCTGAGTCATGTCCATAAGAAGAAAGAAGCTTGCTTTTTTTTTTTTCCCCTCACCTCCTGATGGCTGGGTCATGGTAAACCCAAAGGAACAAAGCTGTCCCTTGCATCCTTGGATGGTTTCACCAAGCAGGGCATGCTATCTGCCCCAGGCTGCACACCTACCTTGCTCTTAGTTACGAGAAAAAGAAATAAAATTCTGTATCATTTAAACTTTCACACTTTGAGATCTCTTTGTTACAGCAGCTTAGCTTATATCTTAATATACTCAGGAATGGCTGCGAGAATCCCAAACTCTCTTTTTCTTTAAGCTGAATGTTCTGTGCATGTGCCCTCTTTTCTTCCTCCTGCCGAGATCTGAGTCCTGCTTTCTTACTTCATTGTAGTCTCTCAAGAGCTCAAAAGGTAAGAGACTTCCTTCTGCTTCCATGCTGAAGCTAACCCCTCCACATGAGCTTTTGATCTCCTCCCTTCTATGCCCTCCAAGAATTTTTAAAATAATCATTCCCCCTCTTTTGTATCATTGGAGCCCTGGTGGTGCAATGGTTAAGAGCTCGGCTGCTAACCAAAAAGTCCACCAGCAGCATCTTTGAAACCCTATGGGGCAGTTCTACTCTGCCTATAGGGTCATTATGAGTCAGAATCGATTCGACGGCAACAGGTTTGTTTCTTTTTGTTTGTTTGTTTTTATTTTTTTTGTATCATCAATCTCTACGATAATGAGAGCCAGCATATAGCATTTTTTTTTAAGCCATTTTGAAGGACAAAGCTCCTTTCTGCATGGAGTCCAACATGAAAGGATCTCCTATCGCATAGTACCACAATATGTCCTATACAATACATTAAATATCAGTCAGGCACAGAAAATGTTAGACATTACTGTTCAAATATTTTATTTTTTCAAGTGTTGTGTTGATTACACAGGGGCTGTGATGCTCAGTTTAAGATTTGTGAATTCAGGGTAGATATTTAACATTTGTATAGGAATTATCTTAAAAGCCTGGATCTCAGGACCAACATTAATTGCAAAAAATAAATTAACGTTTAATAGGGAACTAATAATTCAAACTACTTAATTACATACTTATTCTTACCTTTTTCTTGGCTTAAATTCTAACATGAAATGAGTTCTTTTGGCTAATTTTAGTTGTATTTAGAGTATATACAAGTTAAAGTTACTCTTTACCTAGGATTTTATTTCTGTGAAAGTAAATTAAGCACACAAACACATGCAATCTGTTCCATCTCTGCTCCTGTACTTGACAGAGTACAATAAGAATGATTGATTCCTTTGGAAATAAAGAAAACTTAAGACACGTTAAGTTACATTTTAAGTATGTATTGTGCTTTACATTGGATCTAAAAATACATCAGATAGATTTTAAAAAACTTAACATTCTGTAGAAGATTCCAAACTCATTGCCGTCGAGTCATTTCCAACTCATAGTAACCCTAGAGGACAGAGTAGAACTGCTCCATAGGGTTTCAAAGGCTGGAATCTTTAAAGAAATAGACTGCCACTTCTTTCTCCCCTGGAGCTGCTAGAGGGTTCAAACTGTCAACCTTTCAGTTAGCAGCCAAGCACTTAACCATTGCACCACTAGAGCTCCTTCTGTTGAATATTACTAATTAATAAATATAGTAAATTAATAAACATAATTAAGATGCTTTATTTTAATTATGCCAATGACTAATTAAAAATGAACCTTTAAACATCTATTGAAGTAAACTGTTCCTCAAAAGGCGGCATCTTACATAATTATTATTTGAAAAATGTTACCTAATATTTTAACTTTAGAGTTTAAAAAAAAAAAAGCCTTCGTACCTTTTACTTAATCTTTAAAATAATCTTATAATGTTTTATTACCATTCACCTTTTATAAACTAAAACCTTATGAGGTTATATGAATTATCCAAGTTCACCCACCTAGCAAACAGCAAAGCCTGGACCTATGCCTCTTGTACACGGAATCTTCAAATTCCAAGTTCAATGCTCTTTCTACTCACCACTCTGATTGTATTCTAGAAAGATTCATCACCTAACAAAGTACTTACCAGTGCTATGTACCAGTAATTAAAGTAAAAAATGCTGTGTATTTTTTAAATTATATATTAAGGAATTTTAAAAAAAAATTTTTTTTAAGGAATTAAAGTATGTATAAATAGCAAAAAAGAAGAAAGTATATCATTTAAATAGCTCCAATCTTCATCTTCGCCTCCTACTTTGACCACTCAAAACTATTTGGCCACCAAAATCTAGAGAATATGAAACACATAGGCAAATACTTCTTTTCTTCCCATCTCTCTGCTTTATTTCTTCCATTAATTATTTTCCCTATCTTCATTAAATCAACTAAGCACTTGGCTCCTTTTCCAGTTCTCAGACCAATAACCCCTGTCTGGCTCCTTTTACTTTTCTACCCAGCTTGGCCTCATAGTCTGTTATTTCAATAGTCCATTCACTATCACACTGGATATTCTCAACCCCTTTTCCCTAAATTATTTTCTGATCCAAGGTTATTGCAAAAACTTAAGAGATGGAACTGTTTATGCACCATGAATTCATATTTGGTAGCACAGTGGTTAAGCATTGGGCTGCTAAACAAAAGGTTGGCAGTTCGAATTCACCAGCCATTATTGGAAGTCCTGTGGGGCAGTTCTACTCTGCCCTATAGGGTCACTATGAGTCAAATCCACCCAACAGCAATGGGTTTGGTTTTTGAGTTTTTTTTTTTTTTAATCTTAGCTTGACACTCAGTGCAGCTTCAAATCCTTTTGTTCAGCTTATTTGATAAACAGCAAGCATTTGTTGAGCATTTTCAAAATGCCAGTTACTGTGCCAAAATTTTGGGGTACAAAATGAATAAGATAGCTCCTCAATCTGGAAGAAGTCACAGCCTCAGCAGGTACCCACTTAAAAGTTCTTTCAAAACTTTTCCACTTACAAGTCCACTTCTCATTTTCAACGGGTACCTTAGTCTCCCATTTTACCAAAAAGATTGATGTATGTCACTAATCTGAGCATCTCCAAAACCCTTTCTTTGCATCCCAAATTTCTGTTTTCACAATTCTTACATCATTTTAGTCTCTCAAGAGGTCAAGAGGTAAGAGACTTCCTTTTGCTTCCATGCTGAACCTACCCCTCCACATGAGCTCTTGATCTCCTCCCTTCTATGTCCTCCAAGAATTTTTAAAACAAGTATTCTGTCTTTTGTATCACAAATCTCTCAGTTCTCACTGGCTTTTTCCTCTCAAGCCATGTAAATATGTTTAAGTCAGCCTTAGCTTTAAATAACCTTTCTTCACTCTAACACACTCTAGAGCTACTACCATTTTGATCGCCCTAATTTCACCACCAAATATCTTGCAAGATTACTGTATTTTTTTAACAAATAATGAGCCCACATTAATAGCATGTCCACACATATAAAAATCTGAAATGATAAAATTAAATAAAACAGTTCTGACATAGCACACCCTTGTATATACCATGCATGTCTCTTGACTTTTCCAGGAGGGAATTCAGCCTCATTCACCTATCCTCCCACGTTACAGGTAAATCATGTCATTCTGTTCATTTTCTTTTATTCTGTTTATTTTCTTTAATCTCCTGCTTATGTGTATAAAAATAGTCTGAAAATGTTACTTTTGATCATAATTATTTAATAAAGGTATAAACAATGGTCAGGAAGTCATGGATCGAGTTTGGTATTCCCCCATAATTGGAAAATAATCAAAATTGTGCATTTGTTTCTATTAAGTTGATAATTATACCACATTAGCTCAACAGTTGCATGAGAAAATCTTATCAGTTCCTCTTAAGTGAAACCATTAGATCATGTTAGGTCTGCTTATTTCATAGTTTAATTATGTCTTCTTAGTGTCAATGCTTTTGATCAATGATCATAAGTCATCTTAGTCACATGCTGAGAACACAGGCATATAAAAGAACTCTTGCCTCTTGTACACCTCACATTTGTGATCAGAAATAGAAATTAAAGTCAGCAACATGTAAAAATAAATGGCATAGCACACTTACGAAAATAAGGCAGGGGGACAGTTGCATGGTTAGCAAAAAACATAACACTAGCATTATTTACGTAAAGATACAGTAGTTAGTCTGCAATGGCTGCCTCCACTTATCATCCATTTGCTTCTACATACTTTGCTCTCTGGCTTCAGCTCCCATCAATTTTTGAACTGGCTACCCTTCCAGTTGAGCTGCTCTCAACCCATCCTTAGGGAAATACTGTCCCACAGACTGATTTCTCACCCTTCCTGTCTCCAATTCTCACTATCTCAAGGTGAATCAAGGGTAGAGCCTCCAATCAGAGGACTTGCAGTATGGAAAGGGAATGGAAATAAAAGGATAAATGACTCAGAACTTGAAACCCAACATAGTTTGAAAACATTGCATTAAATGACTCCATTTATATGAACAATACTTGTTTTCAGGAAGAGAAGCAATCTTTCAGTCACTGAATTATTCTTTCAAAGAAATTACACAATATAAGTTTTGTAGAATTACCTATAAATTGTAGCTATGACTACAAGTTGAGCATCTTTACTCACGAGTTTTTCCAAAGCATAATTAGAGTTGATAGATTACCAGGTGAGCATATCTGTGCAAAAATGGAGGGGGTTGGTCCAGACTAAGGAAAATCTACCCAGAAAATGCCAAGCCTAGAAACATCCCTAATTAGTGTATAGTCATTCTAAGTGCAATAACAACACATGAACTAGAATAACTTAAAGAATCAGCACATTATTATAGATGTTCACATGAGCTGAACGACAGATTAAAAAAAAAAAAACTATTGCTGCGCCCGAAAGACACAAGATCACAATGTTAAAGAAAAGACTGCTTGCATAGGAAGACTCAAGAGCTGAAATCCCCAAAGATGAAGTCTTAATCACCGCAATCTCCCAGTTATAAAATTAGTGTGATGGAATGACAAAAAGTTCATTCCTAAGTTGTTCTAGAACAGAGAAATATTAAATGAGATAACCTGATTTGGGAAATAAATGTCCCTTAAGCTAACAGACTCCCAAATTAGTTGCAGAAGTAAGGCAAAGGAATATTTATGAATGCTTTGGCAAAATGAAACCATTTTATTCAACCCATCCTGTTTCAGGAGATGTGGCTTGAAATAGCTAAATCTTTGCAAATGAATAATTTATGAAAGCTCCAGTACCCTTTGAATAACATAATTTAAACTGAAGTCATTACAGCACAAAAAGAAAAAGAAGTGCTCACTTCAAATTCTTCTAATTTCAACATGAATTATCACATAATTTTGATTTAAGATAATCTAATAAATTTTTTTTTTTTTTAATAATCATTTTAGTTCATTGCACCAGTCTCAGCTAAACCCCTGGTTATGCAGCCCAAGTACGGCATACAAATTAAGAGTTCAAAAGTAGCTTAGCTAGAATGAACTAAACTAAGCCAACACCTGCTCGAAGTCCATCTTAAAAATAAGTTTTATCATACATTTGTACATTTTTTTTTCAAAAACACATTCTGATTCTAGATCAAAGAGAAGACAAGTACAAACAAGAATTGAAGCTGACAAATCACGCAAAAAACCCACATGGACGGTCATTTTTATTTATTATGTCAAAAAGAGCTTCTTTTATGTCACTGACATTCCTATTTAAAAGCTTGTGTTTTGGAGCTCCATAAATAGAACACTATCATTGATTTTGAATGTTATCTAACAGGTTCATGTCTAAAAAATGAATGGAACAGTACTCAACCAAGGTAGCTTTTCTACCGTCTGATAAATGAAGCAAGTCACGCCAAAAATAGCAGGGTAATCAGTCAGCTGGTTAGCCTGTTACCAATCTCCTTCCTAAACATATTTAACATCTCATTCTTAATTCCTCACACCCCCTCACATGGCATTTTTTTCATCAATGCAATCTCTGCTCCTTGAACATACTTACATTATTGTACTTAAGGTACTGTGTAATATTGAATTTGTTTACATGATTTTTTTAACCTGCCTACATTATTTAAATTTCTTAAGATAAGAGAATATTTTATTCATCTTTTGATCCTCAGTTCATAGCAATTGCACACTCAAAATCATGTGTGGATTGAGCTGATAGCCTGTATTTTTAGAAGGGGAAGGAAATGGGCACTTGCCCTGGATTGAATTGTATCCCCCAAAAATATGTGTCGACTTGGTTAGGCCATGATTCCCAGTATTGTGTGGTTGTCCTCCATTTTGTGAATGTAATTTTATGTCAAAGAGGATTAGGGTGGGATTGTAACACCGCCCTTACCCAGGTCATATCCCTGATCCAACTTAAAGGGAGTTTCCCTGGGGTGTGGCCTACAGCCCTTTTTATCTCTGAAGAGATAAAAAGGAGAGGGAAGCCGGCAGAGGTGGGAGGGGAACTCATACCACCAAGAAAGCAGCTCCAGAAGCAAAGCGTGTCCTTTGGACCCAGGGTCCCTGCAAGGAGAAGCTCCTAGTCCAGGAGAGGATAGATGAAAAGCAACAGAAAGAGACTTCCCCTGGAGCTGACACCCTGAATGTGGACTTTTAGCCTACTTTACTGTTTTTACTGTGAGGAAATAAACTTCTCTTTGTTAAAGCCATCCACTTGCGGTATTTCTGTTATAGTAGCCTAGGTGACAAAGACAGCACCGGAATAAAGATCCTGAAGGTGATACAAGAAATAAATATATACGTGAATAATAAAAATCATTTCAAGACAATCCGCTAATTGTTTACTGGTGGGTTGTTGTTTTTGTTTATGCTGTTTTTATGCTTTTACTATGTGCTCCACCAACATAGAGATTGTTAGTGTTGTTTTTTCCAAACGTGGGACTATATTCCCTTTTTCAGTTGCAGGTAAGAACTGCAAAGGTGAGGCTTTCATAATGGAGGGGAAGAAAAGCCTGAGACAGGCCTCCATCCACTAGAATTCAGGCATAGAAGCTCTTGAGTGAAAGGATCTGGAAATTAAAACCTTGGCCTACTACAAAAAAAAAAAAAAATGTAATCTCACCAACCCACACTGCCCCTCCAAGGGCTTGATTTTGTCAGCTTTCTACTTCCCTGCCTTCTAATTGTGGAATTTCCTTTCATTTTAATTCCCCTCGGAGCCAAGCTCTGATTAAGCTAACACATATGGTTTCTAGGATTTTGAAACCAAGCTCTCCTAGTAAGAAGCTACTTACAGAGTAAACCAGTCAGCCCTCCCCAGTTTTCCTGGCCAGAAATAGATAGGGCAGTACCCCAGCAGACAATTAATTGCCCCAGACTCCCTGGTATGTGAAGAGAAGACAAAAATCCTCTGGCAACTGCAGGCTGGATAGCAATTTATCACTAGCTCAGCACATTCCAAGTTATTGTACTTAGCTTTTCAGAGCCTAGCCCAATGTTAACATATTATTTACATCTCAAAGATAACCTTGCTTTCTAAAACTTAATTGAAACCTTCACTTTTTTAAAGAAAATTATGGGACATAGCCTTTTCAAGTTGACACCCTAATGTCTCAGAGAAATGGCAGCTGGCAGGAAGACGGTAATACAGAAACTTGCACGTCCACACTAATAACCAAGCCACTCAAAAGGCACTTGACTTCCTTTCCAGTCACTTGAACACACCCTCTGCCTTTTCCCTACCTCTCTGCCTTCTTCCCAATAAGCTTAAAAAAGAAAAAAAAAAAAAACTTTTTTTTTTTTTTAATAAGCTTAGGGTTCAAAAAACTATTTATCTCTTGCCCCCTTCCTCATCTGTGTCAGTTGGCCAAGTCTGAAACTTTCCCATAGTCAAGGAAAGATGCAAGGGTATTTTAGCTATCTTTTCAACTTTTGTTGACATTCCTCTACCTGTCAGTCTACATATTCACTCTTACTGTATTGTATTACACACCTACTACTACATACCAGTGACTGTACTAGGCCCTGGAAATGTAAGACCTCATTCTCTGCTCTCACAGAGCTTCTGCTCCAGAGGAAAAGTTCACACCAGCATTTTACATAGTTTTAAGTTCTATGAAAAAAGCAAATTAGAGAATGTGGTGGAGCATGACTGGGGCCACTTCTGAAGCTCTGAGCTGATATCTGAATGACTGGATGAATTAGTGATGACAAGATTGGGAGCACAGCATTCTAGGTAGAGAGTAAGGCAAGTTCCGAGGGCCCTGGACTCTTGAGTCACCATAGCTGCTTGATGAACAGGAAAAGGCCATTGTGGCTGAAGGTTAGTGAGAAAGGGGGTGGGTAAACCAAGATAAAGCTAAAAATATGGGCAGAAGCCAGATTTTGCAAGTCCTTAAAGCCATAATAAGAAATCTGGATTTTATTCTAATGGAAGAAAACAGGTACTCCAGAGTGGTTTATGATTTTAAAAGAACACATTTGCTGCTGTGGATAGAAATGGAGAGAACAGATAGAGGCTAGTTGAGAGGCCCACATGCGAGACGATGGTAGCTTTTTCGAGTGGAAGATGGAAAGATGAAGAAAAATACATAGACTGAGAATTTTGGGGAGATACTGCTGTCTGGACTTACTGATGAATTGTGCATACAGGGAATGAAGGAAAAAGAGGAATCAAGTAACCATTTACTGAAATGACTAAGACTCTAGGAGAAAGGAATTTGGTTTGGAAAATTAGGAGTGATGTTATGGACATTCTAAAGGCAAGATTGCTGTTAGACACACAAGTGGAAAAGTCAAGTAGCCAGGTATGGATCTCCAAACAGTGGTTAGAGCTAAAAATGTAAATCCAGGAATTACCTACCTGTTGTTGTTGTTGCTTGTTGAGTGCCCTCAAGTCGATTTCAACTGATGGCAACTCTGTATGACAGAGTAGAACTGCCCCATAGGGTTTTCTAGGCTGAAATTTTTACAGGAACAGATCACTGGGTTTTTCTCCCATGGAGCAGATGGTGAGTTCAAACTGCTGACCTTTTGTTTATCGGCCGAGTGCTTAACCTTTGTGCCACCAGGGCTCTTTTAACTACCTATAGATGATATATGTAAAGCCATGAGTGGATGGGATCACCTAGAGAGAGTGAAAATGGTACAAACCGGCTGCCCAGCACCTGAGCATATGGAGCCCACGGATAGCCAGGGTTGCACACCACCACTGGTCTGGTGGAAAGCTGAGTTTGAGGGTAGTCCCTCCCTCTGCAAAAAAGCGGGAACATCTGACCCCAGCCAGTTCATTATGCCGACAATCCAGAATGAGATCCCAGGGTCATTTTCTGCAGCTGGTGCTTTCCAGTGCCCTTGCCTGCCAACAGCCCTACCTCAGTTGAGTCACTCTGCTCTGACTGGCCACCAATACTAGGTTCTTTGATGCCTTCCCCTTGATCCCTGGGCTTCACTATCAGGAGCAGTTTTAGAATTTCTTCTTCATGGTGTTTCATAATGTTTCTTTTATCCAAATGTTTATCATTCATTATTTAGTAGGCGATAGAGAAAAATTAATCAAACATACTTCTACGTTTTTCCTCACGCCCTGAGTGACTAAGCTAAACTCCACACAACGAACAAGTGAACAATCAAAGCTGATTATGTGTGTCAGGATCCTATTTGCTACCGCTGCATTTGATGTGAAATAGAACTTCAAGGTCATCCCCAGGAGCCATCAGGATTTTCCTTAGAATTTATACAGCCACGTGAATGAGGTAACAGAATTGGAAATAAAGAGGCTGTGGTTTGAAGTATGTGAAATTTAGCAAATTACTTACTCTGATATTAGTAATAAGGAGCCATGGTGGTGCAATGGTTAAGCACTCAGCTGCTAACTGAAAGGTCGGCAGTTTGAACCCAGCTGCTGTGTAGGAGAGAGATGTGGCAGTCTGTTACCATAAAGATTTACAGCCTTGGAAACTTTATAGGGCAGTTCTACTCTGTCCTATAGGGTCATTATGAGTCAGAATTGACTCAACAGCAAAGGGCTTCGTTTATTTTTTGGAGTTTAGTATTAGTAATATCTATAATTTATTGAGTATCTACTTTATTCCAGGCTTTGCGTATACTACCTCTGGCTATGGTCGTCACTTTACAGGTATGGTAACTGAGGGTCATAAAAGTAATTTATCTCTAGCCACGCAGTCACCTAAAGTTGAGTAAAAAGTCATACCCAGGCCCACCTTACACCAAAGTTCACTAGTCCGTGGGCTTTGGTTTCTTCATCTAAAATACAGGAGCTAGAAAACCTACTTCACAGGACTGGAGTTCAGTTCTGACATACAGTAAACACTCAATAGTTGGAATTTTTCCTTTACAAAGATTCTCTTCCCTTCCACGTTGGACAATGGTAGAGAAGAAGCAGGAATGACCTGCTGCCCTGAAAATTCTGCTGCGGAAACAGCCTTCCAATCGACTGGTGAAAAGCGTTTCACCTTGGTAATCCTGTTAAAAAAATGTCTGCAAGTAAAAATAGGGCACTATTTTACGGTGAAAAATACCTGTCTAGGGTGATCCATTTATTCATGTATTCAACCAACATTTGAGCACTTAGCGTGTGCCCGACGCTGCTGTAGGTGCTGGGGATAGTGTTTTATAAGATGAACACTCCGTTTCATGGAAGTTATAGAAGTTATTGCCTAGTGGAAGGACACAAACAGGGATACACTGATGAAAAAAACAAATCATGGCGGAACACACATGACCGTGGCGCTATAAGCACGTTCCTTTTATGTGAACATACCTTAATTTCTACGTCATGTTTGGTAGGATGTGGAAGAAGGACTGAGTTTTGGCAATAAAAGAACTGGCAATCTTTTCAGGGTTATCTGGTGTGGGCTTTCACATAAAACACAGATGCTTAAAATTCAGAAAGAAATTAGATATATATTTATAAGTCGAAGAGGTAGAAAGAAAAAAGACATTCTGCAACAGTCTGGATTCAGCCTAACAGGATTATCAGAGCTCTTTTTCAAGCATGACTTTATGGCCCTCCATCTCTTCAGGTTTTTTTATGCTTCCAGAAAAAGAAACTAAAACAATAAAACATTTTTATCGGTTTTTATAACCTGATTCTATGTGAAAATACCCAGAGGGACTTTCCATTCTTTTTTTGCCTTAAAATTCACTGGTATTGCTTATTTCTAGTTTACTTCTCTCTCTCCTTGATGTTCAATTTCCTTCTTTGTGACTAGTAGTATCAAGTTATCTCTATCCCTGAGAGAAGGACAAAGGTCAATGCTAAGATAGTTGAATCTGTGAGTGAGAGAAGTCATAAAAGGTCTCCAACCAACCTTGGCAGCTGTTTTTCCAGAGTCGAAGAAAGTGAGAGGAAAACCAACAATATGGAAGCTGATACAAATCTGATCCTAACATTTCACATACCTCCAGAAGAACTACTGGCACTCTGAAACCACGTTTTTACTATAAGCTTAAAATAGAAGAGCAATATTCTGAGGCATAAAGCAAAGAAAGCTTTACTGTGAGATTTCTATGTGACCTGTGATAACAATGTTTTTATAACAAATAAAAATTTTTCATATCAAAAAAGCCTAATAAATGACCATCCTCCACCAGCATTAAGTTACAAACTAGCTTTTATCTCAGTGCTCCGTACTCTGTGCAACAAATGGCAAAATGACACCTTCTGACTTTGCTAATCCTCTACAAAACTCTCTCCTGGGAAAACACAAGCAACAGATCACTGGTCTACCTAAAATACCAGCTACAGTTTACCACGCATACCAAAGTCACTGCACATGTTCTTTCTGGTCAAAAGTTAGAATATAATGAAACAGCTCCTAGTCCAATTCCCAGCACCAAAAGTTTCCTTTATAAAACTTATAAAAGCTTCCGTTATTGTAATAAGACACATTCCCTCTTAGATACGTTTCTGATAACTAAATCCAAATTATGAGTTGAAGCTGACTCAACTACACCTAACAACAACAAATACAAATTAGAGAAATGAATTTTTAAAAAAAAATCAGAATCAGATTTTGATCATTATTATTATAATAGCTTTTATTAAAGCTATTCTTATAGCTTAATTGGAAATGGAGTGATACCAAGGGAGTACATAAAGAAATTAAACAAATGCTAATGATTTACTTAGCTGAGATTATGTATCTTTGTAAAGTAAAATTTACAGTTAAGGCTGTATATCGGTATTTTTGTTTTCAAGTTTATATTTACTTAAAAAGTCAACAAGATATAGTCTCTACATGATATTTTGCAAATTTCTCCAATTTTTTAAATATCCCCAGACACAACCAGAAACTAAGTTTTCTTTCTACTAAATATTTGTCTTTTGGCAAACATGACTATGTTTCTCATTTTCCATCCGGAATAACTAAAATGGTGATGCTCTGTTGTTTATTTCTGGACTAAGTATACCAACCTTAAAATAACACTGGAGCATTGCTCTGAGAAGACAGTGTGTGAAGCAATGTTGCTGTAGGAATACGAAATCGAATATTACCTAATTGATTACAGGGGAAAGAGAAGTGACAATAATTTTGAAGGACTATTAATTTGTCACTTCATAATATTAACGTACTTAAAAACCAAGACTTTCAAAAATCAACCAACACTAATAAGTAAATTAGAAAATCATTATGTTTCTGCATGTACTTTCTTTTCACTGAAAAGGTGTGAAATCCTGTAAAGTGAAGACAGGCTTTTAAATTTACGTATGATGACTTCAAACAGAATCATTTGTTTATTAATATCATTTCCAAGTTTTTTTTCACCTTAGTTAATTTTAGTTAAAATCATGTCACTTCAAAATTGAACCTCATTTTTCCTAAAAAGACTCATAAGATGACTGAGACAATTAGAGAAAAACACCTTCTAGAATCCTATAGTTTGTAGCTAAGATTTATATGCAATAAATGATTTTTGGCCATCCAGGTATCTGAGGGAAGAGAATACCAGCGAACAGGAACAGGTGGCCCAAAGCCCCTGGGAGCAAACCTGTCTGAGATGATGTGGAGCCAACGGAGATTTGGGAGCAAAGAGTGACCAGTTCTAACCGCCTTTAGCAGGGTCTTTCTGGCTGTTCAGCGGAGAAACAAGAGTGCTCTCAGAAACCATCATAATTTCCACAAACCAATATCATGCGGTTATCCACACAGCTGTCCCTTCTCCAGCTACATAGATAGGAAGAGAAGGATATGAGGCAGCCAGCTTGAGTCACATAAGAAAATCTCCTTATTTATCATCACACCCAATTCTGTGCCCTTCTTCAAAATTAAAATACCAAGCATGATCAGTCACTTTATTTACCAGAGCTCATACCAAGTAACTTTAAGCTGTTTCCAAAAATCAAGCTCACCCATAAGTGATGAAAGTTTGCCATTATTAAGAATGTGCAAAAGAATTTGCTAAAGCCAGGAGCTTTGAGAATGGTGAGATGTTGTTGTTATTGTTAGTTGCCATTGAGTCAGCTCCAACTTGTGGGGATAGTATGTGTACCAGAATAAAATGTTGCTCTATCCGTCACCATCTTCATGATCTTTGATATGTCTGAGCCCATTGTTGTGGCTATTGTGTGAAACCATCTTATAAATGGTGACATAATTGTGAGATAATGGCAGAGCACCTCACTTCGACTACTATGACGTTTAGTATGACCAGTCTAGACCATGTGTCAGCATACGGGCACAGTCACATTGGCTTACCAAGCACTATCAACAGAGTTATAGTAAGGACAATGAAATACAGGAAACTGTCCTAGATGCTGGTATTTTTCTTATGAACCTGACCAGAAGTTGAACCTTCTATTATTCCATGAATGTTTGCTCTAGTGTTTGCTCTAGTGTGTAATTAGGAAATACTATAAATTTTATAAGCCTAAAATCACTATGAGTCAGAATCGACTTGACGGCGCTGGATTTTATAAGCTTAAAATGAGTACTTTCCCTATGGGAGAAGGAAAGAGGATTTTATTTGAATGAATGAATCTAGAAAGCTTTAAAAGTGGGTGTAGCTAATTATCTAAGACCAAAAGACTACATTATTAATGAGTAGTAGTTAACAATTATCTATTCTGTGTAAATCTATTGAAAAAGAAGATTGTCTCTCAGATGTCAAAACACAGTGAATGGTCCCAAGATTGTAAGGAAATAGATTTAACAATTTAAAAGGGAGAGTCTTCTACTATTGTCTAGATCCCAATGGGATGGGTCATTACGGAAGTTCCTGGAGGTCAGTACAACAAAGCAATTAGTTCTCAGAGGGCACCGTGCTTGGGCAAAGATGGGACGTATAGAGGGGAGCCAGCAAGGCAGCAGGCAGGTTGTACGAGCCCTTGGTGGCTACAAGGTAGTTTGAGGATCAGAAATTGTGCTGAAAAAAGCTTAAGCAAGTTTGTGCTGTTTATTTTTTCATATATATTTTTTTCTCTCCCTAAATACATAATGGAGTACCTGTGTGGTGCAAATGGTTAGCACATTCAACTACTAAGTGAAAGGCTGATGGTTTAAGTCCCCCCAGAGGCACCTGTAAAGAAAAATCTCTGGTGATCTACTTCTAAAAAATCAGCCACTGAAAACCTTATGAAGCAAAGTTCTGCTCTAACATACATGGAGTCACCATAGTTGGAGTCAAACCCACAGCAACTGGTTAAATTTTTGCCAAAGGAAAAAGCACAAAGGAGTTCCATCCAAATCAAGCTAGAGTTTTCTAGGGAGAGAAGCAAAGTCCTGGAGGCTGAGCTTGGTGATCCATGCAGGAGACAAAATGACAGAATTAAGAGGAATGTATAATCCTAGGAGAAAATACAGGGGACTGTTGAAAACACAACCACTGCCCATCTGGAAAGTCTGCTTTCAAAGGTCTCTCTTGCTTGGAGGGCTTTTTGTTTGGTTTCTATCAAGGAAACAGTTCTCCCAAAATAACTTGGTTTTGATGTTAGTTTTGTTGTCACTGCTGTTTTCCTTCCTGCAAGCAGGATACCACTGCACCATCAACACAACAGCTCTGTATTCCCCAGCTCACTGCTGAGGCATGTGTCTGAGCAACCCCACGTGTGTCAGAGTAGAACTGTGCTCCATAGGGTTTTCAACGGCTGACTTTTCAGAAGTAGATCGTCAGGACTTTTTTCTGCAAAGTCCCTGGGTGGACTCGAACGTCCAACCTTTTGTTAACTTTTTTGTTAACAGCCTAATGCATTAATTCTTTGCACTGCCCGGGGATTCTGAGCTATGTTCTAGTCCCTTGTGATTTAAACCCTTCTGGATGGATCATTTAGACTGATGCTCAATAAACCATCCATTAAAACCAACACTGTTTATTATGCTGTCAAAGTAAAAAAAAAAAAAATTTCCTAGACTCAAACATAACATAAAACAGCAAAGCTTTTGAAATCAACTTTAATTCAACTGTTTATTCATACTGTCTTTTGTTGAAAAAGTTTCTCAAAAGTCATAAAATCAAATTCTAGATTAAGATTTACCAGCAAAAATATCTTTGGGGGTTACCAGGATACTTAAGTGTGTGAAACAGCACATGCAGGGCAACAAAATGTGATGGAAGTTGCTGAAAACTAGCAAGAACATTAAAACTCAAAAAAAAAAAAATTAAATGACTGTGCTGGCCAAATTAAGCATGTCCAAAAGCTACATATTCTTAATTGGCAGTTGTATAGTCAAGCATAGCTGCACAGCATAAGTTGGTTAGTATTAATCTTTAAGCCATTGGTAATAAGGAAAAATGAAATACTACCACCATAAAATGATACACAATCGTTTAGGCATGGAAGCATAAACAAAACAGTAATTATCAAAGAATTTTAAATTCACATTTTAACGGGTTGATTCATATTTACATTATCCTTATCTCCATTTCATCTTCTAAGATACTGTTGTTATTGTTGTGTGCTGTCAAGTCGATTCCAACTTATGGCGACCCCATAGGACAGAGTAGAACTGCCCGATAGGATTTCCTAGGCTGTAATCTTTATGGGAGCAGATCACCATGGAACCTCTGGTGGGTTCAAACCATCAACCTTTTGGGTAGCAGCTGAGTGCTTAATTAACCGCTGCACCACCACGGCTCCTTTCTTTCTTTCTTTCTTTTTTTTTAGGACTTCTTTCTAAGGCATTAAACCTAGAGCTGTGAGTCAATCCTGACCCATAGCGACTTTAAGGCACTAGCTCCATGCTTTTCCTTATAATGTCCCTATGAGTGAAAGGCGTTTCTTCCATTGACACTCCTTGTCTTTACATCTTAATCCACTGCCTGATTTAAAACAGCAACAACCGTGAACTTGTTTTTAAGGCCTAATAATTCATAAGTCCCTTCCTCCCAGGTTCACTCCCTATCTTTTGCCAAACAAGTAAACATTCCTTCTTTGCATTTTTGTAACACTTTGTTTACACTTCAATACTAATACATTTCAAGGTGTATTTTGTAGCTGTGAGGACCCTGAGTACAGATACTATGTGTTTTTCAGCTATATGTATCCAAGGCCTAGCACCATGCTTAGCATATAGTATATGTGTATAAAAAATTATTGCACATTAATGAATAAATAAATGGGGGAATAAATAGACTTATTAATTAGTTATGGTAAAATTTAAGAATACAAAAATTCAATTCAATTCCTTTCAGTTTATGCATGGGCGGACAGACCCAGAGCTTTTCCTTTCTTTCCAGTATCTCTGCTCCCTTCATTTTATTTTTTTTTTTTTTTAAGTAGATCATTTATTAACATTAGCCTTTTCTGTCATGTTACTAGAATTTTCTTATGAGCTGGTTAAGGTTATCTTACTTGGCAAAATGGAGTTTGGCTCCTCATAGATTAAAATGTAACCTATGTGACATAAAGTAGGATAAAGCCACTGTCACCAACTCTTCTGGGCTGCATTAGTGCATTAACATTTTTCCAGAGTCCTGTCCTGTGTTGTGATTTAAGAGAAACTAGAGCAGATGAATTCCAGGATATAATCTTTTCCTTTCTTGTTAACCTGCCTCTGAACTTCCAAATGGCTGAAGCAGTGAACTAAGGCCTTCTGCTGCCTTTCAATTTTATGAAATTATATATTTACAATATAAACATTGAATTAATGTTGAAATGACTGAACCCAAAATACTGATAATGTATGACAGAATTGATGCCTTTGGATTGTGGCGTTGGCAAAGAATATTGAATATACCGTGGACTGCCAAAAGAATGCACAGATCGGTCTTGGAGGAAGTACAATCAGAACACTTTTTAGAAGCAAGGATGGAGAGACTACATCTCACATACTTTGGCCATTTATCAGGATGGACCAGCCCCTTGGTAACGTAGAGGGTCTGTGAAAAAGAGGAAGACCCTCAACTAGATGGATTGACACAGTGACTACAATGATAGGCCCAAGCATAATGACGATTGTGAGGATGGCACAGGACTGGTCAGTGTTTTGTTTTGTGATACATAGGGTCACTGTGAGTCAGAACCAACTTGACTGCATCTAACAACATGACAGAATTCAGTATAGGAAAATCACCATTTAAAGACCTCCCTAAGTGGAGCTTTCACAAAATCTCTGTTCCAAATTTCCATTTCAAATACTTACCTTTCTTTAATTTTTTCATTCAGTTTTTCAATTATGAACAAATTTATGTGTTAAGTACCTACTGTGTGCCAAGTAATGAACTAGACATAAGACAAGGTAAAGCCTTCATGCCACAGAGAGTCAAAAGAGGTATATAAAAAAGTAAACTGATTATCATAATTTAATGTGAAGAATAGTGTCATCAGGATAATACAGAGGTGTCCAGGCTGCAGAAAATACCACTGCAACTTGCTGGGCCTGGCTTGCAATTTTTGCATCAGAATTCCAGCCCTGTTGCTTGGCCAGCCTCACCATTTGTACCTTAAAATTGCACTCCTTTGCTTGGTCTGCCCCATGAAAATCCTGGCACCTGCATGGTAGGATTAATAATGTTGCTGATGTAACTTATATGAACTCTCTACTTGAAAATCCTTCAAGATAACTTTTTCCCCCACCCTTTCGGAGCAGTCTTGGTGGCAACAGCCCCAATAGCTTCCTTTCCTGCACAATGAAATAAAGGCACCACTACTTTATTTTACACTCTCCCACCTCAGTCTTTCGTTTATTGACCAAGTCACACCAAGCAAAACCTGGGGTTTCCACCTGGTAACAAGAAAAAGTGCAGAAGAAAGGCTGGGGATGTAAGAAAAAGAAATACTTGAGGCTCAAAAGGCTGAGAGGTGCAGAAAAACTAGTACTAAACATAATTCTCCTGGGAAAAGAGGAGTAAGATGATACCAGAGTGAAAGGAAAAAACAAATTCTGATTAAAATATTTATCTGATCATTTTCGCAAATTACATACCTCGTTATGTGTACAATAAAAAAAAAATACCCATTTTAAACCTCATTTTGAAGTCAGGTTCCAGTAAAAGTAAAGTAACTTGTATTTGCCTAAGCCTCTGAAAGATAACAATTATACACTTTAAACAAAAAAAACTGTTGAAGACACCAGAGAACAACCATAGGCCAGCAGAAACTGGAGATGATTAGGCCCTTGAAGGCAGCAAAACTGCGTTCACTGGATTAGGTCCATATTTTCACAGCTTTTTTCCTGGGAGTATTTTCCAGTCCACGTTTAATGCAAGGTGTCTAAAACTCAAGCAGAAAGGCACAGCATTACTGAGCTGAGAAGTCATTGGTGGATTTCAAGGCTCCCAGAAGGCTGGAATTTGAAGGGGGAAATTCAGAAAAGAAGGAACCACAGAGGGGAAGTCCCCAAAATATGCATACAAATTCCTTTAAAATTCTTGGCTAACCCCTAAACTGTGCTAATCCCTAATACCATATTAAGAGTGATTTCTAGGAGTTCAGAAAAGAAATAGCTGGAAACCTAAAAGAACTGAGTGAACAATTTATTACTGAACACCATAGGGGAGACAAAATTTGGAGTTTTAGTTCTGCCAAATTAGAAGTGTTTTCCAGAGATATGTTATAACAAAGTGTAAGACAAAGTGTACATAAGGTCGAAGTGACAAGCCCGTAACTGAACTACCTACTACACCAAATAATTGACACTAATGAGAAGAAGATAATAGAATCCAGAGTTTCAGCAACGCATTTTATATATACAGTGTCAAGTATATAATAAAAATCACTACACATAAAAGGAAATGGGGAATTGCAACTCATAAGAAAAAACAATCAATAGAAAGTGTCTGAGATGACTCGGATGATGGAATTAACAAACTAAGACTTTAAACTTTAATGAAGCTAAATAAATAAGTATATGGACTTAAAGAAAAAAACAGGTCATAATAACCTCAAAAAAGAACTACAAATTATGAAAAAAAAGAACCAAATGAAAATTCTAGACTGAAAAACATAATATATGAAATAAAAATTCACCGGTTGTATGTTAGAGCAGATTGGAGAGGTAAAAGTCAGTGAAATTAAAGACGTATCAATGGAAATTACCTATTATGAGAAAAAGAAAGAAAAAAATTGGGGAAGAAAATGAGCATAGATTCAATGACATATACAGCAGTATCAAGTGGTCAAACCGTACATTCAATTGGAGTTCCAGAAGGAGAGGAGAGAACGCATAGAATGGAAAAAATATGTGAAGAAGTAATGGCTGGAAATTTCCTAAATTTGGTGGGGGAAAAAATTAATTTACAGATTCCAGAAGCCCAGAGAAATTAAGCATTATAAATACAAAGAAGATCACCCTTAGGCACATCACAAAAAAAAACCTGCTGAAAACCAAACATAAAGTGAAAATCTTGAAAGAAGCCTGAGAAAAAGACACATTATATAGAAGGCAATATTTGTAAGACTATGAGTTGGAATCGACTCAACAGCCCTGGGTTTGGTTTTTTTTTATTCTTACCATTAAATCAGTGAAGGCAGAAGACAATGAAAAAATCTTTAAAGTGTTGAAAGAAAAAAGAAACTGTCAACACAGAATTCTAAATCTTGAAAAAAAATCCTTCAAAAGTGAGAACAAAATAAAGTCATTTTCATATACAGCAAGAAATAGAAAGGGAAAGAAATATTTATTTTGAGGAATTGGCTCACTCAGTAGTAAAAAAGTAAGAGGTGGTATATCCAAAATCTGTAGGGCAGGCAACAGGCTAGAAATCCTGGTAGTATTATATTCAAGATCCATATGTCAGGTAACAGGCTAGAAATCATGGTAGTATTATATTCAAGATCCATATGTCAGGTAACAGGCTAGAAATCATGGTAGTATTATATTCAAGATCCATATGTCAGGTAACAGGCTAGAAATCCTGGTAGTATTGTATTCAAGATCCATATGTCAGGTAACAGGCTAGAAATCCTGGTAGTATTATATTCAAGATCCACGTGTCAGGTTAACGGGCTAGAAATCCTGGTAGTATTATATTCAAGATCCAAATGTCAGGTAACAGGCTAGAAATCCTGGTAGTATTATATTCAAGATCCATATGTCAGGTAACAGGCTAGAAATTCCGGCACTCTTGTCTATTTACAGTCTTAAAACCAAAGCTTTCTTCCTCAGGAAATCTGTATTTTACTCTTAAGGCTTTCAACTGATTGAATGGGGCTCACCCAAATTATCAAGGGTAATCTGCTTAATTTAAGATGAACTGAGTTGATGTTAATCACATGCAAATACCTTCATAGAAATATCTAGACTAGTATTTGACCAAACTACTGGACACCATGGCCTAGCCAAGTTGACACATGAAATTAACCATCACAAAACCTTAGCAAAATTTATCAAGAAAGAAGAGATAAAATACAAATTAATAATATCAGGAATGAGTGAGGCTACAGCACTATGGAATCTATAGATATTAAAGAACGATAGGGGAATATTATAGAACTTTGGGCAAATAAATTCAACAACTTATAAGAAATGCCAAATTCCCTTAAAAACACAACTTATCAAAACTGACTAGAGAATAACATATTTTTACATAAATAATGCATGTATTTGTTTGCCATCCACAACCTACTCCCATAAGGTACCCTCACAAGTGCTGCCGTAACAATCCTCTTCCATGTGTAGCTGCAAAAAAAGTAGCATAGCACACCTATGAAAACACCTCCGGGGGGAAGATGTGGCCACCAAACCAGCGCAGAAGGCACATGCTATTTTCATAATACTTTTTTTACAGTAAGTAGAAAATCTGATTACAAAGCCTATATTTATTAAACGGATTTAATTTATTATCAAAAATATCCCCACAAAGCAAACTCAAAGCCTAGATGGCTTCATTGGTGAATTCTATCAAATATTTATGGAAGATAATATTAATCTTACACAAAAACTCATAAAATAGGGAGGATAAACATTTTCCAACTCTTTTCATGAAGTTAGCATAATGCTGATATCAAAACTAGACAAAGATGTTAAAGAAAGTTCAAGTCAATATCCCTCAGGAATTTAAACAGAAAATTATTAGCAATATATTTACAAATAGAATCCAGAAATGTATTAAAGGATAAAACATCATGAGCAAGTGGATCTATTCTTAGAAATGAAGGTTAGTTTAACATTCAAAAATCAATCAATGCAATTCCTCACATTAACAGAAAAAGGAAGGAAAACCATATAATGATCTCAATAGACGCAGAAAAAAGTTTAAGTTGACTCATTCATGATAAAACCTCTCAGCAAACTAGGAATAGAAGGTAACTTCCTCAATATAATAAAAAACATCTACAAAAACCCAAAACTAACATCATACTTAAAGTCAACATATCGAACATTTTTCCCTTAAGACTGCGAACAAAGCAAGAATGCCTGTTCCAATGTATCTTATTCAACATTGTATTGGAGATCCTAGACATTGTGATAGGAAAAAGAAATAAAAGGCATAAAGACTGCCAAACGAACAATTTAAAGTGTTTTTATTCACAGATGATATGATGTAAACTAGAAAATACTATGGGATCGTCATAAACAACCTGGAGTTTGTGAAGCTCTAGAAATGACCAATTTAACCTATAATGACACATAGTAGATCAGTGGTTGTCTGGGGCCATGAAGGGAGATGCTGATTGACTAGGTGGTAGGTATCACGAAGGAGTTTGAGAGTGGAGAATTATTGTAACCTGATTCTGGTGGTAGATACACAGATGTATAAACTTTTTCAAAACTCATCAGAATGTGTACTTTTAAAGGGTGCGTTTTTGTTTATAGATTATATATCAATAAGGATGAGTTTTAACAAAATGTTAGAAAATCAAAAACCTCTTACAACTAGTAAGTAAATTTTGGAAGGTTGCAGGATAAAAGATAAAAAAAAAACTGAAAATTGTATTTTATATCAGTATAATAGCAATAAACAATTGAAAAACTGAAGCTTAAGAATTCCAATTTCACTAATATCAAAAGTTTTCAAATTCTTAAATATAAAGTTATGCAAGAATATACACTGAACACTACAAAACATTGATAAAATAAATTTTAAATTACTTAAGTAAATGGAGAAATATACTGTTCATGGATTAAAAAATTCAATATTATTAAGATGCCAATCCTTAACAGATTAATCTATAGTTTAATACAATTCCAATTTAAAAATCCCAACAAGATTTTTTGGAGAGATTAGTTCTAAATTTTATATGGAAATGCAAAGAATCTAAACAGTCAAAACAATCTTTAAAAAGAACATCGAAGTTGGAGGACTCACACCGCATGATTTCATATAAAACTACAGCAATCAAGACGAAGTGTTGAGTGATGGCCGAGATGGCAAACTAGTCAGATGCACCACATTGTCCTTTTGCAGCAAAGACCTGAAAAACCAAGTGAAACAGATGCAGATGTCAATCCTGGGAACCCGAGCATCAAATGAAGAGATAAAGAACCAGATTGAATACCAAAAGAAGAAACTGACTGAAAACAGTGAACAAGAAAAGACTGAATGGAGGTGCCTGGCCAATTGGCCCAGCACAGTGCAACCATATTAAGACAAAGACACCTATGATCCTGGGTGAGGAGCACAGGAGGCAACTTCATGGAATTCGCATCAGGGCACAGAGAAACTGAGAAAACACACCGGAATTGAAACAAGGTGATGAGCAGCACAAGCCCCCACCATTCCTGCAGCCTAGTATGCCAGGACCACGGCAGAAGCTCCCCCCTTTTACCTTTCTTTTATCTTTCTCCCTCCCCCCAGCCCCATTCAGCTGCCTGTTCTACCCCATCCCACACCTGGGTGACCCAAGCACTGGCAGGGAGTTCCACACAGCTTCACCCCACCCTGCCCCCCACCTCACTGAGTGACCCAAGTGTGGGAGAGGAGCTCCATGTGGCTTTGACCCGATCCGGCCCCACCCCGCACCCAAGTGACAGAGTGCAGGCAGGGAGTTCTGGCGTAGCTCTGGCCCCACCACACCCCCCGTCTCCCTCCTGTAACACAAGCACAGGAAGGGCGCTCTGGCATGGCTCTGGCCCTGCCCCACCCTCATCCAAGCAACCTGAGTACAAGCACCGACAGGGAGCTCTGGTGTGCCTTCAGCCTTGCTCCACTGCCTGCCTGATCAACCCAAGTGACGGCAGACAGCCCCAGCTCAGCTGACCCAGCCAGAGCAGATGTCTGCACACTCCCAGCCACCAGTGCCAGGGCCGTGGTCCAGTGGTACCTTCAACTTCCTTGAACCACGTGCACTGGGGGCCCAAGGACCAGAGGTACACCCTTCTCCATGGCACATTCTAGCAGCAGGGGCACATCTTCCAATTAGGCACCCATGTGCTGCAACTCCTCCCCTACCTTGCACCCCAGATCACCCTCCTCCTATAACTGGAAATTGGTCTGGGTAGTGTGGTCAAAATGGGCACAAGCCTCCAGCTGGATGTGGTATCCAGGATGTCAGTCACTGGTATCATGCCACTCACCCAGTGACAGACATCCTGGACAACCTCGACCAGAACACTCAGCAATTGATAGGGCACACACACAATACCCAACCCAATGACCAGTGAGAACACTCCCTGCACCCACACCCAGCTGACTAGCCAGATAGACACATCATCTAACCAGAAATGCTAGTTATATCCTCAGCTGCCCCACAAGACCAGTGAGCAGAGAACTGAGCTTTCACACCCAGTTGGTGTCCCACCCACCCAGGATCAGGTGGTAAGAACTCCAATGCAGCCAGACTAGTGACCAGAGTAGCACACATGCCCTGCCTACTTGGATATATCAAAACAAAACAAAAAATCAGGTCATAGCAAACAAACACACAATAAATCAATAAATAACACTTTGATGCCTCAGAGACAACAGAAAATATCAAATCACATAAAGCAGGTGAAGATGGCTCCAGCAAGTGACCAAAATAAAGAATCAGATAGGCTTTCAGAGGAAGAAAGTGGTAATGGAAGTACCCGAAAAAGATTTCAAGAGACTGAGATACAGTGTTCTCCAAGAGATCAAGACATTAATGAAAACAGATAAAACCAAGGAAAACACAGACAAGGCAATAGAATAATTCAGGAAAACAATACAAGAACAAAACAACAAAATAAATAGATAACTAGAAACTATACAAAAGCAGCAACTAGAAATCCAAAACCTTAGCAATAAATTCTCAGAAACGGACAGTTTAATAGAAGGATATAGGAGCAGAATTGAATTACTGGAAAACAGAGAAATTGAGGACAAATACCTTGACACCAACTTTTTTGAGGAAAAATCAACAAAAAGAATGAAGAAAGCCTAAGAATTATTGGGGACACCATCAAGAGGAAAAATTTGCACATGATCAGGGTTCCAGAACAGGAGGAGGCAATGGAAAACACAGAGAGAATTGTCAAAGTTTTGCTGAAAGAACACTTCTCTTTAATCATGAAAGATGAGAAGATAACCATGCAAAAGCTCAGCAAACCTCTTACAGAATAGAAAACAAAAGAAAGTCACCAAGACATATCATAATCAAATTTGCCAAAACCAAAGACATCCTGAGAGTAACTCAGGAAAAATGAAAAGTCACCTACAAAGGGGAACCAATAAGACTAAACTCTGATTACTCAGCAGAAACCATACCGGCAAGAAGGCAGTGGGATAACACACATAAAACCCTGAAAGAAAAATACTGCCAACCAAGAATCATATACCCAGCAAAACTGTCTCTCAAATACAATGCTGAATTTAGGACATTTCCAGATAAACAGAAAGTAAGGGAATTTGTAAAAATTGGACCAAATTTACCAGAACAATTACAGGGAGTCCTTCAGACAGAAGATCACCAATATCAGACAACAATCTGAGATTAGGACAAAGGTCAGTATCAGCCAGATGTCAACCCTGAGAAAGAATTCTCGGAAATAAAACAAAGCTACAAGACTGAAAACGGAACCAGAGACATCAATATGTAAATGATGACAATGTCAAAACAAAAAAGGGAAATAAATGTTGTAGTTATAGAACTTTCATATGGAGAAGTCAATGTTATCAAGAAGTAAAGGACTACTTTAAACTTAGGAAGATAAAGGTAAATTTCAAGGTAACCACTAAGAAAGTTAATCAACCTAATTATCAGAATAAAAAAGAAGATAAATATAAAGTCTCAGTATTCACAAAATCAATAACATTGAAAGGAATGAAAACAACATTCACAGAAATCACCACAGAAAATTAAGCAGAACAAAGAAATCTTCAACACCACACACACAAAAAAAAAAAATTCAACAAAATGACAGCAGTAAACACATACCTATCTATAATCACACTGAACTGTAAATGGCTTAAATGCACCTGAAAAGAGACAATTTGAACAAATAGAAAAACAGCAACAAAAGAAGCCCACAGTCACCAAAAGAAAGGAAATAGTAAAGGTCAGAGCAGAAATGAACGTAATAGAGAATGGAAAAACAACAGAAAGCAAAGACCAGAAGCTGGTTCTTCAAAAGGATCAAGAAAATTGACAAACCACTGGCCAAACCGACAAAAGAAATCCAGGAGAGGAAACAATAATAAGAAATGAGATGGGTGACATTACAACAGAATGACTAAAATTAAAAGGATCGTAACAGAATACTATGAAAAACTGTACTTCAACAAATTTGAAAACCTAGAGGAAATGAACAAATTTTTAGAAACACACTACCAATCAAACTAACACAAACTGAGATAGAAAATATGAACAGAACCATAGCAAAAGAAGAGATTGAGGAGGTAGTTTTAAAAAACTATGTCTTAGTTATCTAGTGCTGCTATAACAGAAGTACCACAAGTGGACGGCCTTAACAAAGAGAAATTTATTTCTTCGTAGTAAAATAGACTAAAAGTCCAAGTCCAGGGTATCAGCTCCAGGGAAAGGCTTTCTCTCTCTGTCAGCATTCTTATCAATCTTCCCCCAGACTAGGAGCTTCTCCATGCAGGAAGTCTGGATCCAAAGGACATGTTCTGCTCCTGGCACTGCTTTCTTGGTAGTATGAGGTCTTCCCTCTCTGCTCACCTCCCTTTCCTGTTTACCTCTTGAGAGATAAAAGGTGATGCAGACCACACTCGAAGGAAAATCCCTTTACATTGATTCAGGGATGTGACCTGGGTAGGGGTGGCATTACAATCCCATCCTAATCTTCTTTAACATAAAATTACAGTTACAAAACGGAGGACAACCACACAATATTGGGAATCCTGGCCTAACCAAGTCGACACATTTTTTTTCCATACTTTTTATTGTGCTTTAAGTGAAAGTTTACAAATCAAGTCAGTCTCTCACACAAAAACCCATATACACCTTGCTACACACTCCCAATTACTCTCCCCCTAAGGAGACAGCCTGCTCTCTCCCTCCACTCTCTCTTTTCATGTCCATTTCGCCAGCTTCTACCCCCTCCACCCTCTCATCTCCCCTCCAGGCAGGAGAAGCCAACATAGTCTCAAGTGTCCACCTATTCCAAGAAGCTCACTCCTCACCAGCATCCGTCTCCAACCCATTGTACAGTCCAAACCATGTCTGAAGAGTTGGCTTCAGGAATTGTTCCTGTCCTGGGCCAACAGAAGGTCTGAGGACCATGACCACCGGGGTACTTCCAGTCTCAGTCAGACCATTAAGTCTGGTCTTTTTATGAGAATTTGGGGTCTGCATCCCACTGCTCTCCTGCTTCCCCAGGGGTTCTCTGTTGTGTTCCCTGTCAGGGCAGTCATGGGTTGTAGCCAGGCACCATCCAGTTCTTCTGGTCTCAGGATGATGTAGTCTCTGGTTCATGTAGCCCTTTCTGTCTCTTGGGCTCTTAATCGCCTTGTGTCCTTGGTGTTCTTCATTCTCCATTGATCCAGGTGGGTTGAGACCAATTGATGCATCTTAGATGGCTGCTTGCTGGAGTTTAAGACCCCAGACGCCACTCTTCAAAGTGGGATGCAGAATGTTTTCTTAATAGATTTATTATGCCAATTGACAAAGATGTCCCTGAAGAAATGGTCCCCAGACCCCTGCCCCTGCTACGCTGGCCTTCAAATCATTCAGTTTATACAGGAAACTTCTTTGCTTTTGGTTTAGTCCAATTGTACTGATATCCCCTGTATTGTGTGCTGTCTTTCCCTTCACCTAAAGTAGTTCTTACCTACTATCTAATTAGTGAATGCCCCTCTCCCACCCTCCCTCCCTCCACCCTCTGGTAACCACAAAAGAATGTTTTCTTCTCAGTTTAAACTATTTCTCAAGTTCTTATAATAGTGGTCTTATACAATATTTGTCCTTTTGCAACTAATTTCACTCAGCATAATGCCTTCCAGGTTCCTCCATGTTATGAAATGTTTCACAGATTCGTCACTGTTCTTTATCAATGCGTAGTATTCCATTGTGTGAATATACCATAATTTATTTATCCATTCATCCATTGATGGGCACCATGGTTGCTTCCATCTTTTTGGTATTGTAAACAGTGGTGCAATAAACATGGGTGTGCATATATCTGTTCGTGCAAAGGCTCTTATTTCTCTAGGATATATTCCAAGGAGTGGGATTGCTGGATTGTATGGTAGTTCTATTTCTAGCTTTTTAAGGAAGCACCAAATCGATTTCCAAAGTGGTTGTACCATTTCACATTCCCAAGAGCAGTGTAGAAGTGTTCCAATCTCTCCACAGCCTCTCCAACATTTAATATTTTCTGTTTTTTGGATTAATGCCAGCCTTGTTGGAGTGAGTTGGAGTGAGATGAAATCTCATTGTAGTTTTGATCTGCATTTCTCTAATGGCTAATGATCGTGAACATTTCCTCATATATCTGTTAGCTACCTGAATGTCTTCTTTAGTGAAGTGTCTATTCATATATTTTGCCCATTTTTTAATTGGGTTACTTGTCTTTTTGCAGTTGAGTTTTTGCAGTATCATGTAGATTTTAGAGATCAGGCACTGATCAGAAATGTCATAGCTAAAAACTTTTTCCCAGTCTGTAGGTAGTCTTTTTACTCTTTTGGTGAAGTCTTTGGATGAGCATAGGTGTTTGATTTTTAGGAGCTCCCAGTTATGTAGTTGTTTTTCTGCATACTTTATAATGTTTTGAATACTGTTCACGCCATGTATTAGGGCTCCTAACATTCTCCCTATGTTTTCTTCCATGATCTTTATCATTTTAGATTTTATACTTAGGTCTTTGATCCATTTTGAGTCAGTTTTTGTGCATGGAATGAGGTATGGCTCTTGTTTCCTTTTTTGCAGATGGATATCCAGTTATGCCAGCACCTTTTGATAAAAGACTGTCTTTTCCCCCATTTAACTGTTTTGGGGCCTTTGTCAAATATCAACTGCTTATATGTGGATGGAATTATGTCTGGATTCTCAATTCTGTTCCATTGGTCCATGTATCTGTTGTTGTACCAGTACCAGGCTGTTTTGACTACCGCAGCAGTATAACAGGTTCTAAAATCAGATAAAGTAAGGCCTCCCACTTTGTTCTCCTTTTTCAGTAATGCCTTATTTATCCGGGGACTCTTTCCCTTCCATATGAAGTTGGTGATTTGTTTCTCCATCTCATTAAAGAATGTCATTGGAATTTGGATCAGAATTGCATTAAATGTATAGATCGCTTTTGGCAGAATAGACATTTTCACAATGTTAAGTCCTCCTACCCACGAGAAAGGTATGTTCTTCCACTTATGGAAGTCTCTTTTGGTTTCTTGCAGAAGTGTACTGTAGTTTTCTTTGTATAAGTCTTTTACATCTCTGGTAAGATTTATTCCTAAGTATTTTATCTTCTTGGGGGCTACTGTAAATGGCATTGATTTGGTGATTTCCTCTTCCATGTTCTTTTTGTTGGTGTAGAGGAATCCAACTGGTTTTTGTATGTTTACCTTGTATCCCGATACTCTGCTGAACCTTTCTATGAGTTTCAGTAGTTTTCTGGAGGATTCCTTAGGATTTTCTGTGTGTAAGATCATGTCATCTGCAAAGAGAGATACTTTTACTTCTTCCTTGCCAATCTGGATGCCCTTTATTTCTTTATCTAGCCTAATTGCTCTGATAAGAGTGCTGATAAAGGGCATCCTTGTCTGATTCCTGATCTCAGTGGGGATGCTTTCAGGCACTCACCATTTAGGGTGATGATGGCTGTTGGCTTTGTATAAATGCCCTTTATTGTGTTGAGGAATTTTCCTTCTATTCCTATTTTGCTGAGAGTTCTTATCATGAATGAGTGTTGAACTTTGTCAAATGCCTTTTCTGCATCAATTGATAAAATCATGTGATTCTTGTCTTTTGTTTTATTTATGTGGTGGATTACATTAATTGTTTTTCTAATGTTGAACCGTCCTGCATACCTGGTATGAATCCCACTTGGTCATGGTGAATTATTTTTTTGATATGTTGCTGAATTGTACTGCCTAGAATTTTGTTGAAGATTTTGCATCTACATTCACAAGGGATATACTTCTATAATTTTCTTTTCTTGTGGTGTCTTTACCTGGTTTTGGAATCAGGGATATGGTGGCTTTATAGAATGAGTTTGGCAGTATTCCGTCCTTTTCTATGCTCTGAAATACCTTTAGCAGTAGTGGTGTTAACTCTTCTCTGAAAGGTTGGTAGAACTCTGCAGTGAAGCCACCTGGACCAGGGCTTTTTTTGTTGGGAGTTTTTTGATTACCTTTTCAATCACTTCTTTTGTTATGAGTCTATTTAGTTGTTCTTCCTCTGTTTGTGTTAGTTTAGGTAGGTAGTGTGTTTCTAGGAATTCATCCATTTCTTCTAGGTTTTCAAATTTGTTTGAGTATAGTTTTTCATAGTAATCTGATTCTTTTAATTTCAGTTGGGTCTGTTGCCCTATCGCCCCTCTCATTTCTTATTTGCTTCGTATCCTGTTTTTCTTTTGTCAGTTTGGCCAGAGGTTTATCAATTTTGTTGAGTTTTTAAAAAAAACAGCTTTTGGAGAAGTAAGGATTTTCATTTTATCAACCTCAACCTTCTGACTATGGAGAATGCAAAGAGCAAGGAGAACTCTGCAGAGAAGCCAGGGGAGGAGTACCTGACTCTCGGGTTTGGACCCGGGTCAGCAAGAACTGAAGAACAGCAGCAGGCTGCTAATGAACCAAGCACATCAGCTTCACCGAAAACCTCAGCGAAGGTGACCAAACGCCAAAAAACTATTAAAGAAGAAAAAGCTTCCGGTTCACGAGAGAATGCAAAAAGCAACGACAATCAAAAACCCCAAAAACCTAGGAAGAAGATTCCAATTGCCCCATTACCTTCTAAGCTGCCGCCAGTTAACCTGCTTCACCGAGACATCGTGCGGGCCTGGCGCCATCAGCTAAAGCTGAGCACCAAAGGCCAGATATTAGAGGCATATAAGCGACTCTGTGAATATGCTTACCCGAATCAAAACAGTATTCCTGCCACAGCAAAGGAAGCCAAGATCCAGGCTCCGTTAAAAAGAAAATCAAAGGTGAACAAGGGGAAAACACCTCTGGAGGGTCCTGAGAAAAAGAGGATGTGTTCCGAGGAGACTGATCCTCCTGAAGTGGCTTCTCCCCCTGAGGAGGGGGCACCTGCCTTTGAATCTGCTCTCCCGGAGGGAGTTAATAGCGTTGTGGTGACGACTTCGGCCCAGGAGTCTGCGCTGGCCTCCTGGACAAGAATTGCAGGCAGGGCTGGGAGGGTGGAGGCACTGGAGTCTCCACCAGAGGGTTATGGTGTCAGGTGGTGTGTGGTACATGGGAGAAGTCTCCCTGCAAACACAGATGGTTGGGTTCAGCTGCAGTTTCATGCTGGACAAGTCTGGGTCCCTGAAAAGCCAGGGAGAGTGAGTGCCCTCTTCCTGTTACCTGCCTGCAACTTTCCACCTCCGCACCTGGAGGACAATATGTTGTGCCGCAAATGTGTTCAGAGGAACAAGGTGTTAATGAAAAGCCTTCAATGAGATTAGAATACCTGGGAAAGGGGCTCTTCCATGATTGTGATTAATGATTGAAAGGTTACCACAATGGACACCATGGCACCACCTACACCTGAGTTTCTGTCCACTCCCTCCCATGTGCCTGGTGATAGTGTGCACGGGCTGGTGGGCTGCAGGTGTTACCCTTTGCAGCCTGAACCCTCACGCCTCAAACTTTGCTTGCTGTTTACTGGGTTGGTGATACAGAAGACACTGGTGTTTAAAATTGGAAAAACTTGGCAGAAACTACCGTTCATTCCAGCTAATAAAATGAAAAAACAGTCCACACTTCCAAAGCGTTCTTACCCCTCTGCAGTATAAATGACTTCAGCAGCTCTTTTAAGTGGGGAGCTCTTGAGCTGAGCATGGCGAAGGAACTGAATGAAGAGAGAAGATCACTGAAGCTTCCGTCTGTGCCGACTGTCCTAGAATACTGACCGCCTTTTTTTTTTTTTTAGGAGCTGCCTCTGTTTCATTTTAACTGTTGAATATTTAAGCCAAAGGAAAAGCGGTTATTCTCTCCCCCACAAAACAACATATCATCCTTAATATAGAAAACATTTTTCTGAGATTTCCGTGATTTGGCTTCAGGATCCAGAGTGCCCTTCCACGGTGTGGTTTTCGCTTGTAGCTGCTGTGTACACTTCTGCATTTGAAAAGTTTATGTTTACTTTCCGATTATAAGCACAGTGCACTGAACTGAAATTGTGTATGTAAAATAACTCATCCACTGTATTTAGGGGGCCATATTATATGTGAATTGTTAAATTAGATAATGTTCTTAATTCAATAGGATTAAACCCAAAAAAGCAAAAAAAAAAAAAAACAGCTTTTGGTCTTGTTAATTCTTTCAATTGTTTTTCTGTTTTCTATTTCATTTAGCTCAGCTCTAATTTTTATTATTTGTTTTCTTCTGGTGCCTGTGGGTTTCTTTTGTTGCTCTCTTTCTATTTGGTCAAGTCGTAGGGATAATTCTTTGTGTTTGGCCCTTTCTTCTTTTTGGATGTGTCCATTTATTGATATAAATTCGCCTCTGAGCACCACTTTTGCTGTGTCCCAAAGGTTCTGATAGGAAGTGTTTTCATTCTCATTGGATTCTATGAATTTCTTTATTCCATCCTTCATGTCTTCCATAATCCAGTCTTTTTTGAGCAGGGTATTGTTCAGTTTCCAAGTGTTTGATTTCTTTTCCCTGCTTTTCCTGTGATTGATTTCCACTTTTATGACCTTATGGTCAGAGAGATGCTTTGTAATATTTCAATGTTTTGGATTCTGCTAAGGCTTGCTTTATGACCTAATATGTGGTCTACTCTAGAGAATGTTCCATGTGCATTGGAAAAGAGAGTATACTTGGTTGCTATTGGGTGGAGTGTTCTGTATATGTCTACGAGGTCAGGTTGGTTAATTGTGGCATTTGGATCTTCCATGTCTTTATTGAGCTTCTTTCTGGATGTCCTGTCCTTCACCGAAAGTGGTGTGTTGAAGTCTCCTACTATTATTCTGGAGCTGTCTATCTCACTTTTCAATGCTGATAGAATTTGTTTTATGTATCTTGTAGTCCTGTCATTCATTGGGTGCATAAATATTTTATATGGTTATATCTTCTTGGTGTATTGGCCCTTTAATCATTATATAGTGTCCTTCCTTATCCCTTATGATGGATTTAATTTTAAAGTCTATTTTGTCAGAAATTAATATTGCCACTTCTGCTCTTTTTTGATTGTTTTTTGTTTGATATATTTTCTTCCATCCTTTGAGTTTTAGTTCATTTGTGTCTCTCTCAGGTGTGTCTCTTGTAAGCAGTATATAGACGGATCTTGTTTTTTAATCCATTCTGCCACTGTCTGTCTCATTATTGGTGCATTTAGTCCATTTACATTCAGGGTATTTTTTTCCTTCAATTTTTTTAATATGTCATCCCATTGCCTTCTTGCCTGCATGGTTTCTGCCGAGTAGTCCGAGCTTATTCTTATCGGCTCTTATTTGTAGGTGACTTTTTGTTTATTCTTCACTGCTCTTATAATTCTCTCTTTATCTTTGGTTTTGGCAAGTTTCATTAAAATATGTCTTGGTGTCTTTCTTTTAACATCTGCCTTTTTTGAGCATCTTGGGTAGATATCTTCTCATCTTTCACAATATCAGGGAAGTTTTCTGCCAACAAATCTTCAGAAATTTTCTCTGTATTTTCTGTTATCCCTCCCTGTTCTGGTACTCCAATCACTCATAGGTTATTTCTCTTGGTAGCATCCCACATGATTCTTAAGGTTTCTTCATTTTTTTTAATTCTTTTATCTGATTTTTCTCCAAATATATTAGTGCAAATAGATTTATCTTTGAGATCAGAAACTCTAGCTTCTACTTGCTCAGTTCTGCTCCTCTGACTTTCTATTGAATTCTCTAATTCTGTAATTTTATTGTTAATCTTCTGAATTTCTGGTTGCTGTCTATAGATTTTTCCAGCTTATTAAACTTTTCATTATGTTCCTGAATAATCTTTCTAATTTCTTCAGTTGTTTTATCTGTGTGTTCCCTGGCTTGTTCTGCGTATTTCCTCATTTCCTTCCTGATGTCTTGAATGGTTCTGTATATTAAACTTTTGTATTCTGCATCTGGTAATTCCAGGAATGCACTTTCACTTAAAAGATCCCTGGATTCTTTGTTTTGAGAGCCTGTTAAGGTGGTCATGGTCTGTTTCTTTATGTGACTTGATATTGACTGTTGTCTCTGAGCCTTCTATAAGTTATTGTATTAGTTTATCCTTGCTTACTGTGTCATAGCTGCTTGCTTTGTTTTATTTTGGTATACCCCTATGGGTTGCTTGAGTGAGCTAACTTGATTATTTTCACCTTGGGATCTCTGGTGTCCTATCCCCAGCTGGCTAGAGCTGTTATCAGGTATATCAGTGTAGGAGTCCATTCAGTTTTCTTGTATAAATTCAGCTCAGGTGTCCAGATAGCTGATCATCAAGTGTGTGGTACAGGCTCTATCCTACAGTCTTAGAGGGACGGGCATGATTGGCATATATACCGGTAGCTGATTGCAGCAGGAGGACATGCTCTGAACAAGGCAGGGGCTGAGAACTGACCCCCAAGTGTCTCTGAGGAAAATGTGTCTCTGTTCCCTAGAGTGTGCTGGTGGGTGGGTTCTGCAGTGGGACCATGGGCACCCAAAATTTTTGCTTGTAAGGACTGGGAGGTACCAGTTGTCTTTGGACCCTTGTCACAGGTGGCTGGGTGACCTGAGTGGAGCTACCAGTCCTTAGGTCCTTGATGTGGGTACGTGAGGACCTTGTTTAATAGGCAAAGTAATGTTAAACGTCAAACATCCACCTCTCCGCCACACATCTGAAATGGTTGGAGTTTGCCAACAAGGGCCTATTCTCCTGAAATAGGCCCACACAGGTCCATGCAGAAGGGAAAGGTGCTCAAGGTCCACGGACGGTTTGTGCCTGGACAGGAGCTGCTTCTGTCCTGAGGTCCCCTGGTTAATGGAGCTAGCAAATTATCTTTTCCCCCCAGTAGCAATTTTTCCCCTTCCCCAAGGCTGGGAGGATGGCTCTAGGTGCTCACCAGGGTCTATCTCAGGCCCAGGGATTCAGCCACTGAAGCCAGCTAGGAGGTGGGGGGGGCGTGGTGAAATAGCTCTCATCTTTTCCCGAGAGGGCCGTTCTCCTCAGGTTCTGGAGGTGTGAGTAGGCCGTGTGGCTGGCTGCTTCTCCCTGAGGAAGCTGTGGCTGAATGTTAGTACCAGCCTGCTGCTGCCACCACCACTCTGGGAATGGTGCCTGAGAGCTCCCCGCGATTCAGGTCCAGTAACTCCTCTTCACTTCTGAATGGTCTCTTCCTCCCTCTGCCCCTCAGTTCATTGTCTAAGCTTGCCTTTGATGCTCAGGGCTCCCAGCTTGTCACAAATATCCTCGTTTCACTTGTTTTTGGGGGTATTTGCTGTAATGAGGGCTCGCTGGAAGCAACTGTCTATTCTGCCATCTTGGCTCTGCCTCCTCTACGCATATTTTTGGGGGTCGCAGTTCAATCCATGACAAACACCAACAACAACAAAAACAAAAAAGCCCTGGCCTAGACAGCTTCACTGGAGAATTCTACCAAACATTCAGAGAAGAGCTCATACCAATACTACTAAAGCTATTTCAGAGCATAGAGAAGGAAGGAATACTCCCAAATTCATTCTATGAAGCCAGCATAATCCTGATACAAAAACCAGGCAAAGGCACCACATTAAAAAAAAAAATCACAGACCAAAATCCCTCATGAACATAGACATGAAACTTCTAAACAAAATTCTAGCCAACAGAATTCGACAGCATATCAAAAAAATAATATATCATGATTAAGTGGGATTCATATCAGGTGTGCAAGAATGATTCAACATTAGAAAATCAGTCAACATATCCCACCACATAAACAAAACAAAAGAATCACATGATAATCCCAATTGATGGAGAAAAGGCATTTGATAAAGTCCAATAACCATTCCTGTTAAAACCTCTCATCTAAATAGGAATAAAAGGGAAATTCCTCAACATAATAAAGGGAATTTATACAAACTCAGCAGCCAACATTATTCTCAATGGAGAGAAACTGAAAGCATTCCCCTTGAGAACAGGAACCAGGTAAGGATGTCCTTTATCACCACACTTATTCAACATTCTACTAAAAGTCCTAGCTAGAGCAATGAGGCAAGAAAAGGAAAAAAGGGGGCATATAAATTTGTAAGGAAAAAGTAAAACTATCCGTATTCACAGACAATATGATCCTATACATAGAAAATCTCATGAATTCCACAAGAAAGTTACTGAAAGTAGTAGAATTATTCAGCAAAGTAGCAGGTGAAAAAATCAATATGCAAAAATCAGTTGATTCCTATATAACAACAAAGAGAACTTCAAAAAGGAAGTTAGGAACACAATACTACTTACAATAGCCTCCCATAAGATAAGATACTTAGGAATAAATTTAACCAATGTCATAAAAGGCCTGCACAAAGAAAACTACAAAACACTACTGCAAGAAACCAAAAGACTCCTTGCCGTTCAGTTGATTCTGACTCCTAGTGACCCTATAGGACAGAGTAGAACTGTCCCCATAGGGTTTCCAAGGAGCGGCTGCTGGATTCGAACTGCCAACATTTTGGTTAGCAGCTGTGCATTTAATCACTTCACCACTAGGGGAAGAAACCAAAAGAGACCTACATAATTGGGAAAACATACCATGTTCATGGATAAGAAGACTCAACATTATGAAAATGCCAGTACTACCCAAAGCAATTGATATAAAGCAATCCCAATCCAAATATCAGCAACATTTTTTACCAAGATGGAAACACTAATCACCAACTTTCTATGAAAAGGAAAATGGCCCCGATAAGTAAAGCATTAATGCAGAAGAAGAAAATAGGAGGGCTCACATTACATGATCTCAGAATATACTACACAGCTACAGAAGTCAAAACAACCTGAACTGGTACTGGTACAACAACAGACACATAGACCAATGGATCAGAATTGAGAACCCAGATGTAAATCCATTTTTGGCTACTACATACCTGACAAGGGACTAATCACTAAAATTTCTAGACAGCTTCAACATCTGAACAATAAAAAGATAAACAATCCAATTAAAAAATGGGCAAAGGCCTTTATCACCACTCTTATTCAACATTGTGCTAGAGTTCCTAGCCAGAGCAATTAGGCTAGACAAAGAAATAAAGGGCATCCGCATTGGCAAGGAGGAAGTAAAATTATCTCTATTTGCATATGACATGATCTTATACACAGAAAACCCTAAGGAATCCTCCAGAAAACTACTGAAACTAATAGAGGGGTTTAGCAGAGTCTCCGGTTATAAGATAAACATACAAAAATCACTTGGATTCCTCTACATCAACAAAAAGAACATCGAAGAGGAAATAACCAAATCAATACCATTCACAGTAGCCCCCAAGAAGATAAAATACTTAGGAATACATCTTCCCAAAGATGTAAAAGACCTATACAAAGAAAACCACAAAGTACTACTACAAGAAACTAAAAAGGACATACTTAAGTGGAAAAACATACCTTGCTCATGGATAGGAAGACTTAACATAGTAAAAATGTCTATTCTACCAAAAGCCATCTATACATACAATGCACTTCTGATCCAAATTCCAATGTCATTTTTTAATGTGATGGAGAAACAAATCACCAACTTCATACGGAAGGGAAAGAAGCCTCGGATAAGTAAATCATTACTAAAAAAGAAAAAAGTGGAAGGCCTCACTCTACCTGATTTCAGAACCTATTATACAGCCACAGTAGTCAAAACAGCCTGGTATTGGTACAACAGGCACCTAGACCAATGGAACAGAATTGAGAACCCAGATATAAATCCATCCACATATGAGCAGCTGATATTTGACAAAGGCCCAGTGTCAGTTAATTGGGGAAAAGATAGTCTTTTTAACAAATGGAGCTGGCATAACTGGATATCCATTTGCAAAAAAATGAAACATACCTCACACCATGCACAAAAACTAACTCCAAGTGGATCAAAGACCCAAACATAAAGATTAAAACGATAAAGATCATGGAAGAAAAAATAGGGACAACCCTAGGAGCTCTAATACAAGGCATAAACAGAATACAAAACATTACCAAAAATGATGAAGAGAAATCAGATAACTGGGAGCTCCTAAAAATCAAACACCTATGCTCATCTAAAGACTTCACCAAAAGAGTAAAAAGACCACCTACAGATTGGGAAAGTTTTCAGCTATGACATCTCCGACCAGCACCTGATCTCTAAAATCTATATGATTCTGTCAAAACTCAACCACAAAAAGACAAACAACCCAATCAAGAAGTGGGCAAAGGATATGACACGCACTTCACTAAAGAAGATATTCAGGCAGCTAACAGATACATAAGAAAATGTTCTTGATCATTAGCCATTAGAGAATGCAAATTAAAACTACGATGAGATTGCATCTCACTCCAACAAGGCTGGCATTAATCCAAAAAACACAAAATAATAAATGTTGGAGAGGCTGCGGAGAGATTGGAACTCTTATACACTGCTGGTGGGAATGTAAAATGGTACAACCACTTTGGAAATCCATCTGGCGTTTTCTTAAAAAGTTAGAAATAGAACTACCATACAACCCAGAAATCCCACTCCTCGGAATATACCCTAGAGAAATAAGAGCCTTTACATGAACAGATATATGCACACCCATGTTTATTGCAGCACTGTTTACAATAGCAAAAAGCTGTAAGCAACCAAGGTGTCCATCAACGGATGAATGGTTAAATAAATTGTGGTATATTCACACAATGGAATACTACGCATCGATAAAGAACAGTGACGAATCTGTGAAACATTTCATAACATGGAGGAACCTGGAAGGCATTATGCTGAGTGAAATTAGTCAGAGGCAAAAGGACAAATATTGTATAAGACCACTATTATAAGATCTTGAGAAATAGTATAAACTGAGAAGAACACTTTCTTTTGTGGTTACGAGGTGGGGAGGGAGGAAGGGCGGGAGAGGGTTTTTTACTGATTAGTTAGTAGATAAGAACTACTTTAGGTGAAGGGAAGGACAATACTCAATACAGGGAAGGTCAGCTCAACTGGACTGGACCAAAAGCAAAGAAGTTTCCGGGATACACTGAATGCTTCATAGGTCAGCAGAGCAAGGGCGGGGGTTTGGGGACTATGGCTTAAGGGGACTTCTAAGTCAATTGGCAAAATAATTCTATTATGAAAACCTTCTGCATCCCACTTTGAAATGTGGCGTCTGGGGTCTTAAATGCTAACAAGCGGCCATCTAAGATGCATCAATTGGTCTCAACCCACCTGGATCAAAGGAGAATGAAGAAAACCAAGGTCACACGATAACTATGAGCTCAAGAGACAGAAAGGGCCACAGGAACCAGAGACTTACATAATCCTGAGACCAGAAGAACTAGTTGGTGCCCGGCCACAATCGATGACTGCCCTGACAGGGAGCACAACAGAGAACCCCTGAGGGAGCAGAAGATCAGTGGGATGCAGACCCGAATTTCTCACAAAAAGACCATACTTAATGGTCTGACTGAGACTAGAGGAATCCCGGCGGTCATGGTCCCCAAACCTTCTGTTGTCCCAGGACAGGAAACATTCCCAAAGAGAACTCATCAGACATGGAAGGGACTGGACAGTGGGTAGGAGAGAGATGCTGATGAAGGGTGAGCTATTTGTATCAGGTGGCCACTTCAGACTGTGTTGGCATCTCCTGTCTGGAGGGCTGATGGGAGGGTAGAGAGAGTTGGAAGCTGGCAAAATTGTCACGAAAGGAGAGACTGGAAGGGCTGACTCATTACAGGGAGAGCAAGTGGCTGTATGGAGTAAGGTGTATATAAACTTACATGTGACAGACTGACTTGATTTGTAAACGTTCACTTGAAGCTCAATAAAAATTTTTAAAAAATGGGCAAAGGATATAAACAGACTCTTCACTAAAGAAGACATTCAGGCGGCTAACAAACATACGAAGAAATGCTTGCGATCATTAGCTATTCAAAACCCACCGCCATCAAATCAATTCTAACGGATAGCAACCCTATAGGACAGAGGAGAACTGCCTCATAGTGTTCCAAGGCTGTAAATCTTTATGGGAACAGACTGCTACATCTTTCTCCCACTGTTGGCCATTAGAGAGATGCAAATTAAAACTAGAGTGAAATACCATCTTAGCTGTACATTGCTGGCCCTAATGGAAAAAAAAACAGAAAATAACAAATGTTGGCAAGGTTGCAGGGAGATTAGAACTCTTATACACCGCTGGTGGGAATGTAAAATGGTACAACCACTTTGGAAAATGGTATGGCACTTCCTCAAAAAGCTAGAAATAGAAATACCATATGATCCAGTTATCCCATTCCTGGATACTTACACTAAAGAAATAAAGCCATGGCACAAATAGACATACACACATCCATGTTCATTGCATTCACAGTAGCAAAAAGATGGGAACAAGCTAAGTGCCCATCAACAGATGAATGGATTAACAAATTGTGGTACATATACACAATGGAATACTACACAACAATAAAGAATAATGACAAATCCTGGAAACATATTGCAACACAGATGAATTTGGAGGACATTATGCTGACTGAAAAAAGCCAATCAAAAAAGGGCAAATATTGAGGAAAAAAAACTGTCACCATCAAGTCAATTCTGACTCATAGTGACCCTAAAGGACAGAGTAGAACTGCCCCATAGGGTTTCCAAGGAGCACCTGGTGGATTTGAACTGCCAACTTTTTGGTTAGCAGCCGTAGCTCTTAACCACTGCGCCACCAGAGTTTCCAAATATTGATGAGACCACTACTATAAAGTACAACAAAAGGTTTATACACTGGAAAAAAAATTAAAAAATCATTCTTTGATGGTTACCAGGAATGGGAAGGAGAGGGAGGGAAAATCACCATTTGGACAGAAGACACAAGTTAATATTGGTAAAGGGAAAGGCAATACATTAAATGGGGGAAGTCAGTAAAACATGATCAAGGCAAGAGAGGATACACAGGCAAGAGAGGAACATAAAAATAAAGGGCAACTACAGTAACTACCACAGCTTAGACAATCCTGCTGCAACAGTAATAACAAACAATAATTTACAAATGAACAATAGGTAGATAGATACCAAGAGGTGTAGGGGATGTAACAGCACATATTAAAAAAAAGAGCACATACCCACTGGCAAATAAAGATTTGGTGGTAGATACTTCTATATACATGATTGTAGGTGTGGCCCATCTAGAACACACAAGAGGTAAAGTCAGGGAAACCTCTTAGACATAACCAAACTGCTCATGGGATAAAGATCCTAGGCTAGAAGATGAAGGACCATAGATTCAGGGGACATCTATGTCAACTGGCACAGCATAGTACATAAAGTCAATGTTCTGCATCCTACTTTGGTGAGTAGTGCCTGGGGTCTTAAAAGCTTGTGAGCAGCCATCTAAGATACTACAGCTCTCTTCCCATCCAGAGCGAGGGAAAGTGAAGGAGACCAAAGACTCAAGGGAGCAGCTAGTCCAAAGAACTAATATGAACAACAGCCTACACAACCCCCAAATCAGAAAAACTAGATGGTGCCCAGCTGCCACTACCAACTGTTCTGACTGGGATCACAACAGAGGGTCCTAGACAGAATGGGAGAAAATTATAGAACAAAAATATCAAACTCACAAAAAAGACTGGGCTTGTTGGTTTGACAGAGACTGGAGGAACCCCTGAGACGACGGCTGTAAGACACCCTTCTGGCCTGGAAATGAAGATATTCCCAGGGACTACCTCCCAGACAAACAACAAACAACCCCATAAAATGAACAATAACACCCACAAGGAACATACTCCTTAGAACAATCAATTATAAGATGAGAAGTCAAGAAGGGGTAAATAATCAGGGAGAAAGAAAATGCGGAAACCAGGACGAAAATGGAGAGAGTGCTGACACATTGTAGGGAATGAAACCAAGATCATGAAACACTTTATGTACATACTATAGGATAAGAAACTAATTTGCTTTGTAAACTTTCACCTAAAGCACAATAAAATAAAATTAAAAAAAGACAAGGTGTTATTGGCATGAGAATAAATAAATAGATACGTGGAACAGAGTAGTTTCCAGAAACTGATCCACGCCTATACAACTGATTTTTTACAAAGGCATCAAGGTAATTCAATGAAGAAACAAAAGTCATTTTAACAAATGGTCCTAGAATATATGAATAAACAGAAGGGAAACACCTCACTCCTACCTTCCTTCACCCAGAAATATTAATTTGAGATGGATCATGGACATAAACATTAAAGTTAAATCTTTAAAATTTCTGGAAGAAAAAAAAAATAGGAGAATGTATTTATGACCTTGAAGTAGGCAAAATTTCTCTGAGGACATAAAACCATTTAACATAAAAGAAAATATCTTTGAGAAATTAATTTTATCAGAATTTAAAACATCTGCATATCAAAAGATACTATCAAGAAAATGATATATTCTCAATCACATACCTGACAAAGGACTTGTATCCGAAATATACAAAGAATCCTTACAGTCAATAAGAAAAACAACCCAATTTAAAAATGAGCAAATTATGTGAATAGAAACATCACAAAAACAGATATAAAAAGAATGAATAAGTGAATAAACATGAAAAGATGGTTTAATCATCATTCATTAGTCATCAGGGAAATACAAAATAAAACTACAATGAAATACCACTGCACACCTACTAAAATGACTACAATTAAAGACAGAATACCAAATGTTGGTGCAAGTGTAGAGCAACTACATCGCTCATACATTGCTGGTGAGAGTGTAAAATGGTACAACCACTTTGGAAAAACGTTTAGCAGTTTTTTACGTTAAAAAAATGCATTTATTCTATGCTCCAGCAAGTCTACTCTTAGGTATCGTCGTGGACTGAATTATGTCCCCCCAAAATTTTGCGTATCAATTTGGCTGGGCTATGATTCCCAGTATTGAGTGGTTGCCCTCCATTTCGTGATTGTAATTTTATGTTAAAGAGGATTAGGGTGGGATTGTAACACCACCCTTACCCAGATCACATCCCTAATCCAATGTAAAGGGAGTTTCCCTGGGTTCTGGCCTGTACCACCTTTTATCTAAAAAGAGATAAAAGCAAAGGGAAGCAAGCAGAGAGTTGGGGACCTCATACCACCAAGAAAGCAGCATGGGGAGCAGAGCTCATCCTATGGACCTGAGGTTCCTGTGCTGAGATGCTTCTAGACCAAGGAAAGATTGATGACAAGGACATTCTTCCAGAGCTAACAGAGAGAGAAAGCCTTCCCCCCTTGCTGATGCCCTGAATTTGGACTTGTAGCCTACTAGACAGTGAGAGAATAAATTTCTCTTTGTTAAAGCCATCCACTTGTGGTATTTCTGTTATAGCAGCACTAGATGACTAAGACAGGTATTTACACAAGAGAAATAAAAACATGTGAAAATAAAACTATTTGTAGAAGAATGCTTATTTATTCATAAAAGATAAAAACTGAAAACAACCCAAATGTCCATCAACAGGAATAAGGATAAACAAATTGTGATATACTGGTACCACAATAAAAAGATTAAACTACTAATGCGTGCAACAGTATGGATCAATCGCAAAGGCATTACGTTGAGTAAAAGAAGCAGGGTACACACTGCTTGAATTGATTCATATGAGGTTGTAGAAGGGCAAAACTAATCTATGGTGATAAAAAGCGGAGCAATGGTTGCCTATGGGGGTAGGAGAAATAGAAGAGGAAATGAAGGAACTTTCTGGAGTGATAGAAATGTTCTATAGCTTGATTGTGATGATGGTTACAAAGGAGCATATGTTTATCAAGACTCACCAAATCGTAAGCTTAATATCTGTGCATTTTACTGTACCTAAATTTTGCCTCAACAAAAAAAAAAATACAAAAAAAGGAAACTTATTTAAATCTAATTCAGCTCTACTCTGAAAGTATGAAGATAGACCACCCTGAATGCTGAACACCGGTGTCTAAGACAAGAGGAAAGCAATCTTAGCTTTGCAATAAGTTACTCTTTGGTGAAATGTTTTTCCTCTTTGAACCTAGCTAGCATCCTTCTTCAGACAACACAACAGTTTCCAGCAAGCAAGTTCCTAGAATAATGAAAAGCACCATTCCAAACATCTCCAAAATAATTCACAATACTTTGAGAATTCCTTAAACTGTCCGTCAGTAATATAAAAGAATCCCAGTGGCAAATGGGATGGCAGCTGCTGTCTAGCAGAACATGGTGGTAATCTCAAGTTGAAAGGAAGCCGCTTCCCTGTGAAAACACTGGCTTCGTAGAGCATTAGAATCCCTTCAGCTCCCTCTCTCAACTGACCTTGCCCTTTAAGTAACTTCCAATGAGTTGAGTGTCTCTCAGTAATGCTGACCACTGGAAACTGGGGAAAAAAAAAAGTCTTCTCAAAATAGGGAACTAAAGCCGTATTCTAAATATGACACACAGCTGGCATAGCGCGTGCAGGATTCTTAATAACAGCTTTTCCAAATGGTCAAACTTGAGTCCTGCTGGAGCTGCAGCAAAATAGAACACAGTCAAGATCAAGAAGTTCATGGTGCTTCAAGGCAGTAACTGCACTTACAGCTTCGCACCGCGATGCATGGAATTCTTCATGTCTATTGGTTGTTTCCTCACCTTCCACAATCAAAAACATTCCTAATGTGAGGTTGGGGAGAGCATCTGTGTGCTTTAGAACCTACAGAGGAGGCAGTGGTGGCTCTGCGGTAGAATTCTCGCTTCCCATGTGAGAGATCCGGGTTTGATTCCTGGCCTATGGACCTCACGCACAGCCACCATCCACTTCTCCCAGTGCAGGCTTGCGTGCTGCTATAATGCTGAACAGCAGAGATTCCAGAGTAAGACTGACTAGGAAGAAAGGCCTGGTGTCTACTACTAAAAATTAGCTAACGAAAACCCTATGCATCTCAGTGGTCAAATCACCAACTGATCATGGGGATGACACAGAACTGGGCAGCATTTCATTCCATTGTGAATGGGGTCACCATGAGTCAGGGGTCGGCTCAACGGCAGCCAACAATTGTTGGTACAGGACTTCTTGACTACACCACGTTGCCATTACTAGTTTCTAAAATGCAAGCACTAGTCCTACTAACAATATACACACGGGTTACGTATAAGCCCCAAAACACACAAGCTTCTGTAAGATCTAAAACAGGGCTAGCTAGTGTGTGGCACCTGTGACACCTTCCTGACTCCTTGTGTGTGCTAGATGTTGTTCATACAACACTGCACTCTCTCCCACAGATGGGGAACCGAGACACAGATTTCTCCTCAATATGTCATTTTGCAACCACAACTGGTGAATAGGGTTGGCACATGAACTAAAATCTATTTGCCAATCTTGACTGAGGCAATTAAAACCTGATATATAAAGAGATGAGAACAGTCAGCTCCTTTTGTTCTAAACCACACACAGCAAAGTGGATGTGGGAAGTTTACAACCAGAAGATGTATTTCCTAAAGATGCCACAGATCTTTAAACCAGTGTTAATAAACCTCTAAGGGCAGTGGGATAATTTTCCCTAGACTCATTTTATTCTTGATACAAAAAGAGCAACCTATAATTAGCTAAAACCATATTATTTATATATACATATAAACCAAACCCGTTGCTGTCCAGTCATTCTGACTCATAGCAACCCTACAGGACTTACAGAGTAGAACTGCCCCACAGAGTTACCAAGGAGCACCTGGTGGATTCAAACTGCCAACCTTTTGGTTAGCAGCCATAGCTCTTAACCACTACCCCACGAGAGTTTCCAAAACCAAACCCATTGCCATCGAGTCGATTCTGACTCTCAGCGACTGTACAGGACAGGGTAGAACTGCTCCATAGGGTTTCCAAGGAGTGGCTGGTGGATTCAAGCTGCCGGTTTTTGGGTTAGCAGCCACAGCTCTTAACCACTGCGCCACTCATACGTGTGTGTGTGTGTGTGTGTGTGTGTGTGTGTGTGTGTGTGTGTGTGTATACCTTATCTTAGTGCTTAAAAATTAGACACCATGACAAAGGTATTAAAGGATTAATTTATTAAGGTGGCCAGCTAAAATAAGGTGCTAAAGTTCAATTAGGAATACTTTTTTTCAATAAGAAAACAAATTAAAATTTTCAAGCAACTATAAACTATTTTGCTTCTCAAAATCACTGCAAGACCAAATTAGAAAACTGTTTTCTAATCTGCACCTGAAAGGTCCCAAAGTAGAAATAATAGCAACACCTTTCTTAACATCCAATTCCCTTAAATCTGTACAACCCCTTTCTGAAGGCCCCGAGCCCTATTATATAAATTTATAAAAATAAAGATTACTTTATTATCCAACTTTGTGGTATAGTGTTTAAATAATAACTGCCTCAAACGTATTAGCTTTCTCACTTTAAGATCAAAATTATTTACTGAGTTTAACTCTGATTTCTTCAGAGGAAAAAGAAAACCACCGTGGAGTATCCTATGAGGCACTTTTAGGCACACTGAACACCACATACCACTTAAAGAAAAAAAAAAAAAAGATTCCATTTCTGAAATTACTAAGGCAGAGCCTAGCTTTCACTACAAAATACCTTCAGTGTAAGAAAGCCTCTGAACAGGGCTGACAAAATTTAAAATAAAATTTCCCATAGTATGAGTTTAACAGGTAGAGTTTTCAGAGAATGGTAGAGGGTTTCTTTGACTATTCGCTTCCCTATCAGAAATCTGAGAAGCTTTTGAAAGAGGAAAAGAGAGATAGCAATCACGGTAGTCACAATAACTGTTTTTTGGGGGGTGCAAGTCAGTTTGCATAAAAACCATTCTATTACACTGAGGAAAAAAAACCACTCCTCAGCATGCTCGTTCAAGCTCTACGTGAGCTGGCCACTGCCTGCTTCCCTTTCTCGCCATTCTCCTGCCTGCTCACTGATCCTTCTCACTCCAGTTTTTCTGCTGTCCCTCAAACAATTCAAACTCAATAACACCTCAGGACCTTTGCACTTGCAATGTTCCCTCTTCCTGGACCCTCGCCTAGGAGTCCTGGTGGTGCAGTGGTTAACGCTCAGCTGCTAACTGAAAGGTTGGCGGTTCAAACCACTAGTCACTCCACCAGAGAAAGATATGGCAGTCTGCTTCCATAAATATTACAGCCTTGGAAACCTATGGGGCAGTTATACTCTGTCCTACACGGTCACTACGAGTCAGAATAGACTCATCGACAGTGGGTTTGGTTTTTCGCTTTTTTTTTTTTTTTTTAAATCCTCACATGATTTGTTCTTTCATATCACTTAGGTCACTACCCAAATGTAACCCTGTGACAGGGGCTCTTCCTAACCATCCTACCTAAGCAATTCCCTCCCTCTTTTCAGAAAGTAGACAAAAAAGAAAGAATTGATACGTTAAAACTGTGGTGTTGGCAAAGAATACTGAATATATTGTGGACTACCAAAAAGAAGGAACAAATCAGCCTTAGAAGAAATAAACCAGAATGGTCCTTATAAGTGAGGATGGCAAGACTTCGGTTTGCTTACTTTGGACATGTCATCAGTGAAGACCAATCACTAGAAAAGGACATTGTGGTTGGTAAAGTAAGGGGTCAGTAATAATAAGGGTAACCCTCAATGAGATGGATTGACACAATGGCCACAATGGACTCGAACTTACCAATGATCAGAAGATGGCTCAGGACTGAGCAATGTTTCATCCTACTATACATAAGGTCACTATGAGCCAGAGTCAAACCGACAGCACTTAACAACAACAATATTCTTGCACTGTATTTTATTTTCTTTATAACACTTACTGCTATGTACTTGTTTATTCTGTCTCTCCCACTAAAATGGAAGTTCCCATAGGGCAGTGGCCAGACACGAGAATAGTTCCTGGCACTCAATGAATGTTCAATAAATGTGTGCTAAGTGATTGAAGTGAATTGTCACTTCAATAGAAAAAATAAAAAGATGGTTTTTGCAAAGGCAGAACTTTTTTTTAATTTTACTTTAGATGAAGGTTTACAGAACAAACTAGTTCTTCATTAAATAGTTAGTACACATATTGTTTTATGACAATGGTTAACAACCCCACAACATGGCAACACTCTTTGTTCTCAGCCTTGGGTTCCCTATTACCAGCTTTCCTGTTCCCTCCTGCCTTCTAGTCTTTGCTCCTGGGCTAGTGTGCCCCTTCAGTCTTCTTTTGTTTTATGGGCCTGTCCAATCTTTGGCTGAAGGGTGAACCTCAGGAGTGATTTCATTACTGAGCTGGAAGAGTGTCCAGGGGCCATACTCTCAGGGTTTCTCCAGTCTCTGTTAGGCCAGCAAGTCTGGCTTTCTTTTTGAGTTAGAATTTTGTTCTACATTTTTCTCCAACTCTGTCCGGGACCCTCCATTGCAATCCCTGTCAGAGCAGTCAGTGGTGGTAGCCAGGCACCATCTAGTTGTACTGGACTCAGTCTGGTGGAGGCTGTGATAGATGTGGTCCCTTAGTCCTTTGGACTAATCTCTCCCTTGTATCTTTAGTTTTCTTCATTATTCCTTGCTCCCAAAGGGGTGAGAACAGTGGAGTATTCTAGATGGCCACTCACAGGCTTTTAAGACCCCAGATGCTACTCACCAAAGTAGAATGTAGAACATATTCTTTATAAACTATGTTATGCCAATTGAGCTAGATGCTCACCAAGATCATGGTCCCCAAAGCCTTCAGCCCAGCAAGTCCATTCCTGAGGGAGTTTGAATGTGTCTATGGAGCTTCCATGACCTTAAGGCAGAACCTTTTTAGGTCAGTTCCACAAAACACACTAGGTTAGTTTCAAACCCTCTAAAATCACATCAACTTTTCTACTCCTTCTCCTTGCTGTGGGTTACCCCACAAGTCATTTAGGAAATGGCCAGTGCCTTTTACTGTGGTGTATTTGAATTCCTGACATCATAAAAACACCCCTGTCCAAGAAGCGATTGTGAATTAAGCAAGGGAGGATAAAGAAAGATGTGATAAATTATAAATGTGGGGTTTTAGGTATGTTTGAATGTTACTGCTTATATGAAAACTTTCTTCATTTTACAAAGGTAATATGGAAAAAGTAGACAACCTATGTCTTAGTTTCTTAGTGTGGCTGTAGCAGAAATACCACAACAAATCTGTTGCCATCAAGTCCGTCCTGACTCATAGCAACCCTATAGGACAGAGTAGAACTGTCCCATAGGGTTTTACAAGGAAGTACTGGTAGATTTGAACTGCTGACTTTTGGTTTAGCAGCCTGAGCTCTTAACCACTTGCCACCAAGGTCTTAAAGAAGGGAAATTTCTTTTCTCACAGTTCAGGAATTCAGGAGTTCGAATTCAGAGCACTGGCTATAGGGGAATGCTCTTTGTCAGCTCTAGGCAAAGATCCTTGTCTCTTTCCGCTTCTGTTCTTCAGTTCCTTGGAGACCTCCAGGTGGCATCTATCTATCCCCCTTTTGTGCTTGCTTGTGTCTGTGCCTAATCTGCTCTTTTTGCATCTCAAAAGTGATTAGGTTTAAAACACAACTTACATTGATATGACTTCATTAACACAACAAAGAAAATCCTATTCCCAAATGGGATCACATCTACAGGATGTGATTCCAACACATACTTTGGGGGGACAGAATTGAATCCATAAAAATATATAAGCCAAAAGAAGAAAGTAAGAATTGCTCAATCAGACAGCCACTGTTAACGTTTTGGTATTATATACTTATTGTTTCATTTTTTATTTGTGTGTATGTAATTTTTATAACAAAATTTAGGTCTTATTCTGCATAGACCTTTGAAGCTGCCTTTTTTTTTTAACCTAACAATGTACAGTATAGATATAGATATGTAGTATGTTTGTCATTAAAATTCTCCCACAGCATGATTTTATTCAAAAATACCTGTTGAGCTTTAATAAATCATTGTTCTTGAGAAAAGCAGATGAGTTCCCTGGAGTATAACATTTTTACTCCAGCAATGTAATGTCGTGGAGAAATGGAAACTTGAAGCCAGTTGTTTTGGAATGCAAAAAGACAAAAAGATCACAATTTGGAGAGCTAAAAAATATTTCTAGTTAGATTAAGAGTTCCAGGATGAGGCTTGACAGAACATAGGATGAGTCAGTCCAGAACAGGTGCCCAGGACTCAAAATGCTTATTGATTAAAATAGAACAACCTACCAGAATAGTTTTATGATTAAGAGCAAAATGAAAAGGACATAAAAGAGAGAGAGGGAGAGTGCAGAGAGTGGTAGACACACAAGAAATGTACACTACATAAGTCAATTGTCCAGGCCCCAAATAATAAAAAAAAAAAAAAAAAAGGCTAATTAGAGATATTACAGAACCCAGATGGCCAGGTAACACTAAGAAAAGAGTTTGAACCTTAAGTCAAAGTGAGCTTAAAATGAGGAAGCAATCCATCTCCTCTGGGCACCAACAGAACTGTGAGAGAGAGTTCAACCTAGGCTTGGCCATAGATATGGGTAAAGCTGGCAGAAGTGATGGGGTGGGGTGGAGGTGGGAATTGACTTGCCTTCAAGTCAATTTCAACTCATGGTAACCCTATATGTTTCAGAGTAGAATTGCTCTGATGAGCCCACATGTTTCAGAACAGAACTGTGCTCCTTAGGGTTTTCAATGGCTATAATCTTAAGGAGAAGCCCTGGTGCTGCAGTTGTTAAGCGATTGGCTTCGAACCAAAATGTCAGCAGCTGGAATCCATCAGCTTGGAAATCCTATGGGGCAGTTCTAATCCATCCCATAGGGTCGCTATGAGTTTGGAATTGACTGGACTGAAATGGGTTTGGTTTTTTTTTTTGGGGGGGGGGGTCAGAATCCTACAGAAGTTGATCATGGGCCTTTCCTCCAAGATCACAGATAGAGCAGATTTTGACTAAAAAGTTCAAGCAATGGAAAGAGTCTACATCACACCACTGTCACTAATTTAAAATCAAATATTAAATCTTATTCTTTTTAAATTATTTTAATCACATTTTTACCTAGTTTTCTCTCAGGCCTCCTTTCTTAGGACTCCATTTGTCATAAGCTCTCTTCTGCTCTCCTAGGACACTCTCGTGTGTGTGTGTATATAAAACCCACTGCTGTCGAGTCGATTCCGACTCATAGTGACCCTATAGAACGGAGTAGAACTGCCCCATAGAGTTTCCAAGGAGCACCTGGTGGATTCGAACTACTGACCTCTTGGTTAGCAGCCATAACACTTTACCACTACACCACTAGGGTTTCAGTGTGTGTGTATATATATATATGTATATATATATATATATATATAAACCAAACCAAACCCACTGCCGTCAAGTCAATTCCAACTCAGTAACCCTATAGGACAGAGTAGAACTGCCCCGTAGAGTTTCCAAGGAGCACCTGGTGGATCTGAACTGCTGACCTCTTGGTTAACCGCTGTACCACTTGACCACTGTGCCACCAGGGTTTCTATGTATATACATATATATATAGTATTTTTAAATCCTGCTATAGCTGGAAAAAAGTTCCCTCGGTGGTGCAAACTTTTAACACATTTGGCTGCTAACAGAAAGGCTGGTGTTCGAGTCCACCCAGAGGCGACTCAGGAGGAAGGCCTGGTGATCTATTTCCAAACCTCAGCCATCAAACTGCTGCGGAGCACAGTTCTGCTCTGACACACGTGGGTCACCCTAAGCTGGGACAGCAACTGGGTTTTGTTATTGTTTCTTATAGCTGGAAAAAAAAGAGAATTTGGGGGAAGTCTGTAAATCTAAGGATGCTTTCTATGCAAAAAAAAAAAAAAACTCCTTATTGCCCTTGCACCCCAACCCCACCCTCACTCCACCTGTACAACGGCCCTTAATCTGTGGCTCACAAAATGAAGACTCCAGCTCCGGAATGGAAGGACAGGGGAAGGCACATCTGTGTGTAATGCCGTGTGTAAGGAAACGTGGAAAAACAAGAGGGGAAGCACACCTGGACACGACAAACATGAATCCAAAGCTACACAAAGCAGCACGAGAGCCATTCTTGCTGAAATAAAACCCGTCTGTCCCACAGAATCATTTCTCCCTTATTAAATAGGATGCCAAGTTACTTTCCTCAGACTGGCATTTGGCCTGTTGAAGAGCACGCAGCAGAATCTCTCTGAGTTTGTTCCTGGATGTGAACAATGGTGATTACTGCTGTTTGCGGAGCCTCCCTGTCAGCGCCACGGAGCGATTGGCAACAGGCAGCCACGGGAGCAGCAGAGCGGAGCCCGCCAGTATCTATCGCAGTTATTTGCCAGTATAATGTAGGCTTGTCAATTATGTTGTCATGCAGCAATTTATGTTGAATTTGAAAACAGTAAATGTCATACAAAAGTATAAGTGATTTATAGATGAAGCTACAGGAGCACTTAAAATCTGCAGTGTAATGAAATGAGATACACCAACAGATTGCATGCATCGTAGTTATTACCACAGAGGTTAAAAAAAAAAAAAAATTGAGAAAAGAAATAACTATTTAGGAGTAATCAGCTCCAAAGCATGAAACACTTCCCACCTCACTTCCTCCCTCAGCTCTCCAAACATTCAATAGATCAATCTGAGTAAGTATAATGCCTTGGCACTTTACTAAATAACAAAACCTACAGTACTCAAATCGAAAATCAGCCTGTTCTCCATTGCACTTTGTAGCCTGACGATATACCACCTGACAAAATGCAAAAGACCTTGCCCAAGGCAAGAGATACACAGAAAGCTCAAGATGGGTTATGAGCTATAGCTAAAGTGACCATACATGTGGTGACCTATTTTGAAACAGCCATTCTTCCATTTGTTTTTCGAGACATGCCCTTCGGAATCACATTTTTAAACAGAAGCATTGAAATGTTTTGCTTCTGTTGCTTGATCTGTTACCGAAAAAAAACAAAGCAAGTTCAGAGACAAGGAATCTGAAATTGGTCACACACCTAGCTTCCCTTTTATTTTTCATTCCCTGCTCAGCTATTCCATCATGGAGGCGGCTTTGATCTAGTACTTCTATTACTTCCTATCTATTGACATGACTTCAGTCCATCTCCTGGCCTTCCCTCTCCACAGTGCTTGGCTTTGCTCTCAGTCTTCCTGTGTGAATTCTAGCCTGTTCCCGTAACTCTTTTACCCTCTGGATTGACTTCTTGCACTCGGCTTACATACTTTATCCATCTTGTCCTGTTTGCACACCTGTCCTGCCTGGGTTAGTTCCTATTTTGTCCTCATAATATCTTTACTGCTTCCTGTCTTTTTTTTTTTTCTACAGGGCTGGTGGGTTCGAACCCACTAGCTGCTCCGCAAAGTTTACAGCCTTGGAAGCCCCATAGGGCGGTTCTGCTCTGTTCTGTAGGGTTGTTATGAGTTCGAACCAACTTGATGGCAATCAGTTTGGGTTTTTTTTTTTTTTTTTGGTTTTGGATTGGTATAGTCCCTGGGTGCTGTGAATGGTTAAACACTTGACTAATAGCTGAAAAGTTGTAGATTCAAACCCACCCAGAGGCACCTTGAAAGACAGACCTGGTGATCTGCTTCCAAAAGGTCAACAGCCTTGAAAAACCTATGGAGCAGTTCTACTCTGCAGGGGTCACCATGAGTTGGAATCAACTAGACAGCAACTAACAACAGCAACATTGGTATAGCCACAAACTTCAAATGCACAAAGCTCATTTTGTCACTGCACAGCTAATTTTTCTGATTAAAAATTCTGCCCTCCTTTTTCACAGTCCACCTTGACACTTCCACAGGAAGCCAGGCTAGCTCAGCTCAGGCAGAAACTGCTCATGCATAATTAAACATCATACAGAACAACTCTAAATTATTTCTGCTCATCAGGAAGTGACATTGTATTCTCCATTTAATGAAATGAAAACATGGGAGGTTTCGTACAAAAGCAAAGGGCATGGACCAGCTACTGAAGAGGAGAGTATATCTGAGCTATTAAATTAATAATCATTATCTTTATGGACAGGAGCCCTGGTGGCACAGTGGCTAAGCACTCAACTGTTAACCAAAAGGTCAGTGGTTGTGAGCCACCAGATGCTCCACAGGAGAAAGATGTGGCAGCCTGCTTTCGTAAAGCTTTAAGGCCCTGGAAAGCCTACGGGGCAGTTCTATTCTGTTCTGTCCTACAGGGTAACTCTGAGTCGGAATCAACTCGACGGCAGTGGGTTTGCTTTTGGTTTTTCTGGATCTTCATGGACTTCACTGAACGAAAGCAAATTCAAATGAGAGAGCTAAATATAGAGGACTTTCCTTAGAAAAGGGGAACCTGGAAGGCTCCAACATGAAAGTTCAGCTCAGTACCTGGGCAAGAAATTGCTTTTTAATTCTTTCCTAGCCAAGGAGCAATTTCGAAAAAAATCAGTTTATGAGGCAGAATAGTCTTGTTCATACCTTTCATGGTGCTCTTCTGTTGGGATAACCTGACAGAACCAACGTACCTGCATATCTTACAGTTGAACCACCATATCTCAGTATTTCTTACGCTTTATGTGTTTATTTTAAAAAAAATATGAATGGGGTCATTTTATTTAAGGAACATAAAAATCTCTTTAAAATGTAAAACTTCTGCTCTGTTTGACACAGACTGTTAAACCCTCCGGCATCATCAGCAAGGAAAGCTAGAATATAAACTCTAGGATTACATACAAAGAGCCATTATCTCACAGGCCCTAAATTGCTCCCTTGTTATAATGGAGGTTTTATTGAGAGGTACATTAACTTCTTTATTTGTCACTGAAATACAGTCTTGATGAGTTTATATTTAAACATGGCTAAGTACAGTGGCACTGGGTTTTTTGGCAAGTACAGTGGGAGTGACGTGGTTCATCACTCGTAGTTTACTTCCTAAAGTAGAATGGTATCACGCATATAAAAAAGAAGAACTACAATGCAAATAAAAATGAATAAAGGACACTCAGCAAGACAAACATCCTGAGATAAACATTACCCAGGAAATTACGTAAAGCATGGTGGTGTGTCTGAAATTAAACAACTAAATTCTGTTGCTACTAGCTGTGAGAATCTGAGCAATTAACTTCTGTGATCGTCTTTTGTTTTCATCTGACAAAAACGGATAATTTCAGATATCTTCAAAATTAAAGGCGGCAGCATAAATAAAAAGGCTCAGTAAATACTAGTTTCTTTTCCCTCTTCCATAGATGCTATTCAAAATGTTCATCGTACCATCTATACGCTTATTGATTAATGTTCGGGAATATGGGCCTCTTTCTGCTCTTTAAATCTATCATGCTTTTTCCTCCTCAGGGCCTTTGCACTTGCTGTTTCCTGTGCATAGAGGGCTCATTCTCAAGATCTTCTCACAGCTAACTCCTTATCATTCACCCTCAGCCCATATCTCCTCCTCAGAGAAGCCTCCCATGCACCAATCGCTCTTTATCCCATTATTGTCTTATTATCTTCGTAGTACTTACTGCCTCATGAGTTCATCTTATTATTTGTTAGTTTTATTATTTGTTGATTGTTTCCCCAACACACACACACACACACAGTCTCCATGACAAGAGAGAACCTGAACCCCTCATTCACTGCCAGATCAGCACAGTGTTTAGATTTTATCCTGAGAGCAACGGAGATCTGGAGAACCAGGGGAGTGAATGATCAAGTTATTGGTTTAGAAAGATCACTCAGACCACAGTGTGAAAAATGGATTGAAGAAGGCAAATCTCTAAACAGGGGGGAGACTAGAAGGAAATAGTAGCATAATTCAGATGAGATATGACAGAGGCCTAAATTATAACTAACTAGATTTTGGTGGACACATGTAACTTTGGTGTGTTAATGTCCCTCTTAGAGTAGAGCACCTGGACATGAACACGATACCATGAATGTGGGCACTCTGATACCTAATAAGTGGGTCTATTACCTACATTGATCCACCAATTTTGTTTTTAATAATTAGAAAAAAGATTATATTAATTTGAGCTTAAGAAATTATGGCATAATGGTTAAACTTTCAGTTGCTAACCAAAAGGTCAGCGGTTCAAACCCAGCAGTCACGCTCCATAGGAGAAAAGACCTGGCAATCTGCTTCCATAAAGATTACAGCTTAAGAAACCCTATGGAGAAGTTCTACTCTGTCATACAGGGTCACAATCAGTTAAAATCAACTTGACAGCACACTACAACAAGGTTATAGTCAACTAAATTCCAAAGATACTTCATACAACATACTGTCAAAACAAGTATACTCCATATTTTAGAATATTCTTGTTGGTTCCAGACTGTCAAACTAGACTATTTCAACCTTTTTGATTCCTCACTATTATGGACTGAACTGGTGTTGTTGTTCTTAGGTGCCAAGGAGTTGGTTCTGACTCATAGTGATCCTATGTACAACAGAATGGAACACTGTCTGGTTCTGCCCATCCTCACAATCATGGTTATGCTTGAGCCCATTGTTGCCACTGTATCAATCCATCTCATTGAGGGTCTTCCCCTTTTTCACTGATCCTCTACTTTATGAAGCATGACGTCCTTCTCCAGGGACTGGTCCCTCCTGATAATATGTCCAACGTACGTGAGATGTAGTCTCACCATCCTTGCTTCTGAGGAGAATTCTGGTTGTACTTATTCCAAGATAGATTTGCTCATTCTTCAGATAGTCCATAGTATATTCAGTATTCTTTGCCAACATCACAATTCAAAGGCGTCAATTCTTCTTTAGTGTTTCCTATTCATTGTCCAGCTTTCACATACGTATGAGGCAATTGAAAACACCATGGTTGGGTCAGAGATGCCTGAGTCTTCAAGTTGACGTCTCTGCTTTTCAACACTTTAAAGAGGTCTTTTGAAGCAGATTTGCCCAACGCAATGCATCCTTTTGATTTCTTGAATGTTGCTTCCGTGGCTGTTGATTGTAGATCCAAGTAAAATGAAATCCTTAACAAACTCAATCCTTTCTCCGTCTGTTATGATGTTGCTTATTTGTCCAGTGGTGAAGATTTTTGTTTTCTTTATGTTGAGGTGTAATTCATACTGACAGCTGTGGTCTTTGCTCTTCATCAGTAAGTGCTTCAGGTCCTCTTCACTTTCAGCAAGCGAGGTCATCTTCATAACTCAGGTTGTTAATGAGTCTTCCTCCAACCATGATGCCACATTCTTCTTCATATAGTCCAGTTTCTCAGATTATTTGCTCACCATACAGATTAAACAAGTATGGTGAAAGGATACAACCTTGATGCACATTTTCCTGACTTTAAACCACACAGTACTCCCTTGTTATGTTTGAATGACTGCCTCTTGGTCTAAGTACAGGTTCCTCATGAGCACAATTAAGTGTTCTGGAATTCCCATTCTTCACAATGTTATCCATAATTTGCTGTGATCCACACAGTGAAATGCTTTTTCATAGTCAGTAAAACACAATAAAAAATATAATCAATAAAACAATAATAAATATCTTTTGGTATTCTCTACTTTCAGCCAAGATCCATCTGACATCAGCTATGATATCCCTGGTTCCATGTCCTTTTCTGAATCCAGCTTGAATTTCTGGCAGTTCCCTGCCCATGTACTGCTGCAACCACTTTCGAATGAAATTCAGCAAAATTTTACTTCTGTGTGATATTAATAAAATAGTTCAATAATTTCTGCATTCTGTTGGATTACCTTTCTTTGGAATGGGCACAAATATGGATCTCTTCATCAGTTGGCCAGGAAGCTGTCTTCCAAATTTCTTGACATGGACGAGTAAGCAACTCTAGCACTGCATCTGTTTGTTGAAACATCTCAATTCCTAGTCCATCAATTCCTGGAGCCTTGTTTTTCACCATTCCCTTCAGTGTAGCTTGGACTTCTTCCTTCAGTACCATAGGTTCTTGATCATATGCTACCTCTTGAAATGGTCGAACATCGACCAATTCTTTTTGGTACAGTGACTCTGTGTATTCTTTCCATTGTTTGATGCTTCCTGTGTCATTCAATATTTTCCCCATAGAGTCCTTCATTATTGCAACTCAAGGCTTGAATTTTTCTTCAGTTCTTTCAGCTTGAGAAATGCCAAGCATGCTCTCCCCTTTTGGTTTTCTAACTCCAGGCCTTTACACATGTCATTATAATACTTTACTTTGTGTTTTGTGTTCTGGATTCACCCTTTGAAATCTGTTCAGCTCTTTTACTTCATCATTTCTTCCTTCCACTTTAGCTACTTGATGTTCAAGAGCAACTTTCAGAGTCTCTTCTGACATCCATTTTGGTCTTTTCTTTCTTTCCTGTCTTTATAATAATCTTTTGCTTTCTTCCTGTATGACGTATTTGATGTCATTCTACAATTCGCTTGATCTTTGGTCATTAGTGCTCAATGCATCAAATCAATTCTTGAGATGGTTTCTAAATTCAGGTGGGATATGCTGAAGGTCATACTTTGACTCTTGTGCACTTGCTCTAATTTTCTTCAACTTTAACTTGAACTTGCATATGGGCAATTGATGGTTTATTCCACAGTCGGTTCCTGGCCTTATTCTGACAGATGATTGAATGGATTGAATTGTGTCCCCCAAAAAGGTATGTTGAAGTCCTACACCTGTACCTATGAGTGTAACTGTATTTGGAAATAGGATTTTTCTTTCCTTATGTTAATGAGGACATACTACAGTAGGGTGGCTATTAAACCTAAGCCCTTTTAAGTGGTGTCTGATAAAAAAAAAAAAAACACAGAGACACACAGAGTGGTAAGACACCATGTGAGGACCAACCATAAGCCAAGGAATGCCAAGAAACGCCCGGGGCTACAGAAGCCAAAATAGGCAAATATCTTCCCCTGGAGCTAACAGAAAGAGCGAGAGCCTATCCCTGCTGACACCTGAATTCAGACTCCTACTCTCCAAAACTGTGAGACAGTAAATTCCTACTCTTTAAAGCCACCTACTTTGTCAGGTTTTGCTATAGCAGCCCTAGGAAACTAAGATGCTGGTTCATGCATTATCTGGTTTACCCTTTCTTCCAACATGTGTGTTACCCACATACTTCATAAGCATGCTTTTTATGTTTTTATCCCATTACAACAAACGGTGCTTTATAAGCAACTGGAGAGTGTTGGGAATTTCAGAATCTACCAATACCTTCCATCTCTCATTTCAAGATGTGTTCTATACACTAAATTTCAGTGCAAGGATGAGGCTGCCTGTGTATTTTCGTATTTCTTCATGGAAAACATTTGTAAAAAAGTTGGCCCGTATAAGACCAAGGAATCTGTACGCTCTATCTGCATTGCACATACAGACAGGTTGTGCCTCAAACTGGCAGGCAGCCATAAGACTGATAGGAATGAGACACATACACCCACTGGCATCAACCATTATATGGGTGCTACGTTCATCTGTAATGGAGCCAGACACATGAGACACTTACACAGTGTTGGCATAATGGAACTTTCTTTCCTTATGTTAATGAGGACATACTACAGTAGGGTGGCTATTAAACCTAAGCCCTTTTAAGTGGTGTTTAATAGCTATTACTACTATTTGTAGAAAGCAAATGGTATATAGTATCAACAGATTCTCAAAAGGAGAACCACTTACCCTTCTTCAAATTATTCATGTTCATTCTTATGTCATTGGGCAGGCACTCTGTGGTTCAGATTAGATGTTAGATACTGTCTTCACATCATGGCTGCCTCTGGCTGCCACTATGCTGCTGGGGCTCGTGGAGGGTGGGGGCACACTAATCCCAAGGCTTCTGCTCTCCCCTGAGCTTTGCTGGCCTCTGCTCTGCTGCGGGCTCCCACCATGCTATCCAGGCCTGCAGGGTTCTCTTGCCACCACACTGCCCAGGTGGGGGGTGAGGAAGGAAGAGGGGGAGACCATGGCTAGAAAGGCCATATAAAAACTATTCATTGTACCTCAAGGTCCCTGTAGGACAAATCCAGAGAACTCCATCCATTTTTATGTAAATGCTTTCATCAAATCTCTGGTTTTGGTTGCTTAACCACATCTCTCACTAGGCTATCATTAGAGAACTGGTCAATTCTGGTGGCTGTGCTGAGACGAGACTAAAATTGCAGTGGCAATGGTGAGAACCTACGACATGCCAGGCACCATTCTGATGGATACAGCACTGAATAAAGTAACAAAAATACCTGTACTCTTGGAGCTGACATTCCAGTGAAATGACAGTCTTGTAGCACCTCTGGTCTAACCTGTTCTATAATCTTTAATTTATTCTGCTCATTAGCCTTTCCTAGACGATGTTCATAAGTCAGGCTATACTTAAAAGCCCATGCTGCTTCTTTATATTTGTCCTTGATACCTGTACCTCCTTCTAGTTTTATATATGGCCTCTTTGAAATTCTGAGCCCAACAAACTGTTCTGTGATGGAGGCATTTATTTCTTTGGTTGCCTCCCCGTCTGCATACTATTCATGACCACAGCCGGGGACAGACAGCTCTGCCTCCAGTTCTGGGTCTTCCACTTATTGGTTATTATTGGGCAAATTACTCAACCTCTTGCAGCTTGCTTTCTCGTCTATAAAATATGAATTATCCAATGTACTGCAAAGCATTGTTGTGAAGGGAAATTGAGCTAACGATGTAAAACACTTACCAAAGTGCCCCGCACATAGAAAGCCCTCAGCATTTATTTATACAAGGCCTAATCCTCTTGCTTTATGCTCCCATTGAGAGTTTCTAACCATGCCATCAGCTCGACCAGTGAGAGTCACCTGAGTAAAAGCATCATGTTGGCAAGTAGGCCTAATATAAATATTAGTAGAATAGCTCTATAGATCATAAGTATGTATTGAGAATTTACTGTGTGCATAGTTTTTTAGCATTGTACTAGTTACAATAACAATACAGAAAAAAAATTATTCAAAAGGAAAACTTTATATTAAAGGATACAAATGACATCTGCTTAAAAAAAAAAATTGAAAAACTGGAGAAACAGAGTATTCCTCTCTTGCTGGAGTACAGGTTCACACCACAATCTTGGGCAATCTTCTTCCATTTTCAGGATGCAGATTAACACTCCCTGCCTCCCCCCTCCCCCCAAAAAAAACCACTTGCCGTGAAGTGGATTCTGACTCATAGTGGCCCTATGAGATTAACCCAAATACAATTAAAAATCCAAAATTCACTTAAAAAGGAATTTTGCTTAAAAGCGTTTTTACAGAGAGAAAAATCCTAAAGACCTATGTGCCATAAATTTTTAAAAGATATTTTACACAGATACACAACAATTTCCTATAGATCTGATTCAAAAACTATTTTTTAGGTTGGGAGGGTAGGAACTGGTCTCTGTAATGTCATGATTGATTTTTTTCTGTACATTCTTTATTTGAGTTATTTAGGTGAACTATCTGTAAGGGGTGGAGACCTGGTGGAACAATGATTAAGAGCTCAGCTACTGATCAGAAGGTTCACAGTTCAAATCTACCAGGTGCTCCTTGGAAACCCTATCGGGCAGTTCTACTCTGTCCTGTAGGGTCACTCTGAGTCAGAATTGACTTAACAGCAAAGGTATTTTGGTAAACATTTTCAAAACAATAAAAAAATCTGTGTTTAAAATGCCACCCAAAATATAAGCAATCTCATCCATAAAATAAAATCATTAGAGGTAATCGTTATGAGGGAAGTAAATGATAAAAAGGTAATTAAAAAACAAACAAACCTGTTGCCATCAAGTTGATTCCGACTCATAGCAACTCTATAGGACAGAGTAGGCCCCTCCATATGGTTTCCAAGGAGCGCCTCGTGGATTGAATCTGCCGACTTTTTGGTTAGCTGCCGTAGCTCTTAATGACTAGGCCACCAGGGTTTCCAAAAAAAAAAAAAAAAAGGTAAATAAGCATTATGTAATATTGAAATTGTATCTAGAACAAAGGAAAGCAAACTACAGCTCATGAGTCATATCTGGCCTGTTGTCTGCTTTTGTAAATATATCCATTATGTGCCTGTGTCCGAGTTATCTAGTGTTGCTATAACAGAAATACCACAAGTGGATGGCTTTAACAACAGAAGTTCATTTGCTCACGGTCTAGTAGGCAGGTAGTTTGAATTCAGGGCACCAGTTCCAGGGGAAGGCTTTCTCTCTCTGCCACCTCTGGAGGAAGGTCATTGTCATCAATCTTCCCCTGGTGGAGAAGCTTCTCAGCACAGGAACCCTGGGTCCAAAGGACACACTCTGCTCCTGGCACTACTTTCGTGGTAGTATGAAAGTAGTCCCCCTGTCTCTGCTCACTTCTCTCTTATATCTCAAAAGAGATTGACTCAAGATACAACCTAATCTTATAGATTGAGTCCTGCCTCATTAACAAAACTGCCTCTAATCCTGTCTCATTAACATCATAGAGTTCAGGATTTACTACTCATATGATAATCACATCAGATGACAAAATGGTGGACAATCACACAATACTGGTAATCATGGCCTAGCCAAGTTGACGCACATTTCTGGAGGACACAATTCAATCCATAACAGCCTACATTTCTGCTACAGTGGTAAAGTTGAGCAGATACGACAGAGGTCATGCGACCCTCAAAGCCCAAAATATTTACTACCTGGTCCTTTACGAAAAAACGTTTGTTGTCCCTTGTTTGAAAATATACAACTAATTCTCTGGTAAATCCCAAAATAAAATACTCTTTACTAATCTCCAAAGCCAAATCGAATTGAAGGACTAGGAGTGTAGGCCTAATATTCAAGCTTTATTATTGTAAAAAGACTTCAATAAACTCACCAATATTAATACAGTCATTTGCTGTGCTGTGTTTTTACCACATTCCAGGCATTCTGACAGCCATTTTATAGGCAACATTTCTAGTTTTCACATCACAAGAACCTTACAACGTAACCATTGGTTATATCCATTTTACAGATAAGGAAGTTGAGACCAAGAGAGCTTACTGAAGACCTCAGTCCAGCTCCAAAGTCTATATTCCAGGTGTCTACTAGGCATTTTAAGGAAAGTTCATCAGGAACATCTCCCATAAGCAATGCTAAGCATGAATTGAGATTAAAAAAAAAAAAAAAATCTCTAAAATGCTTCTACACCCTGCATTAAGAAAATGTTAATCTAAAAAAAAAGTATTTCTTAAGGCTTCTGGTTAAAAATGGAGGAATACAGGCACTTCTGCCCTTTTCTTCCCCGAAACCAATGAAAAATGAGAAACAAAATAAAAGACAATAAACAGAAACAGGACACAACTCCATACCATAATCAATGATGACAAGGCACTAAAACTTGCAATGAAACTTGATTTGCGTCTAGGAAGAACATTAAGAGCAGACACTTTTACAGAAAAAGTCAAGTGAAAAGGACCTCAGGAAAAGTACAAAAAAAGTGCTAAGAGAGTTCAGAGAAGAAAAAAAAAAGAATTTTGCCTGATTAGGACAGGAGCTGGACAGGAGCTGGACAGAAAAGTCAAAAAGATGGAGTCAATGAGGTGCACCCAAAAGAAGAGTAGAAATCAACACATAGGTATTGGATGAGCATTCCAGGAAGAGAGGAGAATAAACAAGGATGCAGAGCTACGAGGTTGAAGGGCAAAGAAACTGTTGTCAAATAAGAAACTGCTGTCTAATGGTCCCTGATTTGCTTATCTGCTATTTTGTTTTTCTTCAAGTCAAATCTTCACAAAGGCTGAGCTCATTTTCCCCATGATCTAGCCAACTGAGCATATCAGTCCACGTAGCTTGCTTAAACTGACACAAATGCCATTGAAACCCCATAAAAAATAAAATAAAGGCCTGATCTTATCAGCGCATCATAATCTTCTTCCATATGCAGGTCTTCTAAATTTTTCTCTCGCCTTAAACTCTCAATTCCTACTCCTTTCAGGAGATATTTTGCTGTACATTATATACTTTATTGAGGTACAATTTATATATAGTAAGAAGCCTAGATGCTCCATTAATTCTGATAAATGTCTAGACCCATGAAACCATAACCCAAGTAAAGATACAGAATATTTTCATCACCCTAGAAGGTCTCTTCATGCCCCCAGACAATTCACTCCATGAGATATCAAGTATTCTGATATCTATCAATGTAGATTAATTTTGTCTACTCGAGAGCTTCATACAGGAGCCCCGGTGGTGCAGCGGTTAAGGGCCCAGCTACTTACTGGAAGGTAAATGGTTTGAACCCACCAGGCTCTCTGCGGGAGAAAGATGTGGCAGTCTGCTTCTGCAAAGACTACAGCCTTGGAGACCCTGTGGGGGCATTTCTACTGTGTCCTATAGGGTTGCTATGAGTCAGAATCAACTCGATGGCAATGGGTTTGGTTTTTTGGTTTTAGAGCTTCATGTAACTGGAATTATTTAGTGTGTACTCTTTTTGTGTCTGACTTATTTAGCTCAACATAAATAAAATGTCAGGCAATTTAAAATTAAGAACATAATTCCTGTTGCTACATGTATCAGTAGCTTATTCTTTTTTATTGCAGAATAGTATTCTGTTGCATATGCATAACATGAATTATTTACCTGTTTTTCTCTTGATGGATTTTGAGTTGTTTCCACATTTGGGCTATTATGAATAAACCTAATATGACTATCCTTGTGAGTCTCTTTTTGAACGTATGCATTCATTTTATTTGAGTGCATATCTAGAAGTGGAACTGCTGGGTAATGTTTAACTATATTAGAAACTGAAAAAAAAGTTTCCAAAGCTGTTGTACTTTCTTTAAACATTCCACATATAACTTTCTCAGCTCTGCATCCTTGTCCATTCTCCTTTCACTTCCTAGGATGCCCTTTCAATGCTTATATATTGAATTGTGCTTTTTTTTTTTTTTGCATCAAGTAAAAATTTACAAATCAAGTCAGTCTCTCATACAAAAAATTATACACACCTTGCTTGCACTCCCAGCTGCTCTCCCCCTAATGAGACAGCACACTCCTCCTCTCCACCCTGTATTCCCGTGTCCATTCAACCATCTCCTGTTCCCCTCTGCCTTCTCATCTCACCTCTAGACAGGAGTTGCCCACTAACTCTCATGTATCTCCTTAAGCCAAGAAGCTCTCTCCTCACCATTATCCCTGTCTGGAGAGTTGGCTTCAGGAATGGTTCCAGTCTTGGGCTAACAAAGGGTCTGGGGACCATGACCCCCAGGGTCCGTCTAGTCTCAGTCAGACCATTAAGCCTGGTCTTTTTATGAGAACTTGAGATCTGCATCCCACGGTTCTCCTGCTCCATCAGGGTTTCTCTGTTGTGTTCCCTCTCAGGGCAGTGATCGGTGGTACCTGGGCACCATCTAGTTCTTCCAGACTCTTAGAGTCTCTGGTTTATGTGGCCCTTTTTTGTCTCTTGGGCTCATCTTTACCATATGTCTCTGGTGTTCTTCATTCACCTTTGCTCCAGGTAGGTTGAGATCAATTGATGCATCTTAGATGGCCACTTGCTAGTGTTTAAGACCCCGGACGGCAGTAACCGAGGTGGAATGCAGAACTTTTTCTTAATACATTTTGTTATCCTGCTAACTTTTTTAATGCAACTCTTTGGCCTCAACTTCCATGAAGTTTTCGTACTACAACTCCTGTCTTAATCAGCCAAAATTCCTTTTTTCTACTCTATCCTCTCTTACCATGTTTTAGTAGTTCTCTTAGGGCCTTTCTCACTCCCTTTTTTCTAAATTACATGCCATGACAGAAAGACTATGCTCTGGGCCATTGCATCCTTCACCCTGGCCCACATACAGTGCCAAGCCTACAGCAAGTACAGAATAAAGGTCTGTTGAAAGGATGGTAGTTTTCATTTATTCATTGATTATAAGAATTAGAACTTGTTAAAATTATAAACGCATAAGATTATAAGCACCTCGAGGGCCGAAAGCAGGGTTTATTATTTTCTGTAATACCCTGCATCCCCTGCACTAAAATAGTTAGTTGAATGAACATATGATGTGCACTTATAATTTTTTTTATAATAGTCAATTTATTAAAAATACATAAAAATTATAATTGAATCAAATTAGATTTAAAGGATACGTAAATAATCAGTGGATTTAAATTTTACCCCATAGTTCTAATAACCTGAGTTTTTTGTTTGATTGAAAAGCTGTCTTTACATACATATGTATATAAGATGAAAGTGGTAGCATATAAATTCCCTTCCCTAAATCCTTATTTCAAATCAAAGCTGATTTCATATAGTGTTATAATACACATGAATGCACATATAGTCAGGGAGATTTTAATATACTAATCAAGAGCACTTAAGCATTCAGTTGTTCCAACTGATTCTCATTTGATAGGAAATTTAATTTGTTGAAAAGGCTGTTGTATCACAACTCAATTATTTCTTAGGATATAGTTGTATTAATGTTCCTAACTTTAAATTGTCAGGCATTGTATTAAATGACAACAATAAAATTAATGCATAATTGGGGAAAAGTTCTTAGCTTTTAAAATAAAATATTTCTTTCAAGATAATCTTACAGGAATCATTTAAACTCATGAAGTACTAATTTTAGAGTGCAGAAGGAAAAAACAAAACTTTCTGAAACATTGCAGCATTATCAAAATGTCTATTCACCTTCTGAACTCAGAATACTTCAAGATTCTGCTAGATAAATCTGGTTATTAGATGTCTTGTGATACTTTATCTACTATTCCAACACTGGCCTCTTGTGAGGAATATCATTGCACAAAATGCATTTTATTGTCAGTGAAAATCTAAGAGGAACTATGGACATGACATTGAATTCCAACATTTTATTTGACTAGTCTGAAGTTACAGAAAATAGTTAGGAGATGAATTTTCAAATAGAAAAGGAAAGAAAACTTTACAAAAGCAATACAAATTACTATACCTTCATAATAGAAAAAAAAATATGATAGTTATGATAAAAAAAATAATGTCTAAAAAAACAGAAAATTGTTTTAGTAAAGTTGCTTGAGACAGGCTATGTGCTTGGTCTCATGCTTTAAAAAGCATATTGTTATCATTTACACTAGAGACCTGCAACTTTTTCTGTAAATTTAGATAGTAAATATTTTTTGCTTTACAGGCCATATGATCTCTGTTGTAACTACTCAGCTCTGCCTTTGTAGCTCAAAACAGCCATAGACAATATGTAACTGTTATGGATTGAATTGTGTTCCCCCAAATATGTGTATCAACTTAGCTACGTCATGATTCTCAGTATTGTGCAATTGTCCACCATTTTGTCATCTGATATGATTATTCTATATGTTGTAATTCCAGCCTCTATGATGTTAATAAGGCAGGATTAGAGGCAGTTATGTTAATGAGGCAGGATTCAATCTACAAGATTGGATTGTATCTTGAGTCAATCTCTTTTTGAGATATAAAATAATCTAGCAGAGAGACAGGGGGACCTCTTACCACTAAGAAAGAAGCACCTGGCGTAGAGCACATCCTCTGAACCTGGAGTCCCTGCACTGAGAAGCTCCTAGACTGGAGGGATTGATGACAAATAACTTTTCTCAGAGCCAACAGAGAGAGAAGGCCTTTCCTGGGACCTCGCACACTGAATTCGGACTTCTAGCCTCCTAGACTCTGAAAGAATAAACTTGTTTGTTAAAGCCATCTACTTGTGGTTTTTCTGTTATAGAAGCACTAGATAACTAAGACAGAATTTTGTACTGAGAGTTGGGTACTGGTCTAACAGATACCTAAAATGTGGAAGTAGTTTCGAAATTGTGAATGGGTAGAGACTGGAAGAGTTTTAAGGTGCCTTGAAGAGGCTGTTGGTGGAATTATGGACATCAAAGACAATTCTGGTGAGGGCTCAGAAGGAAGTGATGAGAGCTGTAACACTGGAGATGGTGCAGATAGTGAGAAGCAGCAGCAGTGAAATGGCAACAACAGAACCAGGAGACCATCATGAGACAGCTCAGGAGCAGCCCACAGAGTGAGAGAGCTGAGCGCCTTTGTGCAGTAGGCTTCCTGGCAGAGTGGGATGCCTCCAGGCACTTATTAGTAGAGGTAAAGAGCTTTGTAATGCTTGGCCAAGCAGAGTAGATGCTGGGCTGGCCCAAGGGCCTGAGAGGCTGAGAGGTCAAGGAACCAGGAAGCAAGGCTGCCTCAGCCTCAAGGGGTAGGGCCATGACCTCTGCAGTCTCAAGGGGTGGAGCCATGGCCTCCTAGGTTTCAAAGAATCAGATCTTCACCAACTCGGTTCTGGAGTGAGTGGCTGCCATTCACAAATGCCAGGAGGGCAGGGCCAGATCTGCTGCCCAAAGCTGAAGGGGAAGGGATACTATGCCCAAGGGGCAGAAGAATGGGGCCTGCTGGGCTCAGGAAGTAAGGTCACCACGCAGATGGACTAGAAGAATGGGGCCACTCAAATCCAAGGGAGCAGAGTTGCTTTCCCAGTGGGCCTGGAAGGCATAGCTGAAGCCTAGGGCCGAGTGGTCCGCACCCAGAATCTGGAGAGTCTAGAGGGCAGATCCAGAGTCTAGAGGGCAGGGCCATTGCTTAAATGGCCTCAGAGAACAGAGGATTATTTTCAAGCCTTGAAAGCTAATGTAATGTGCTGGGTTTTGGACTTACTTGGAGCCTGTTATCCCTTCTTTCCCTCCAATTTCTCCCATTTGTAATGGAAATGTTTACCCTGCGCCTGTTCCACCACTGTACTTTGGAAGCAGATAACCGAAGAGAAATTTTGCCCCAGGATGCAATTTACACTTGAAGTTGATTTAAGACTTTGGGGATGATATGATGTGGTGAATGTGTTTTACATGTGGCAAGGACATAAATTTTGGGAGCCAAAGAGTGGAATGTTATGGATTGAATTGTGTCCCCCCAAAATGTGTGTCAACTTTGCTAGGCCATGATTCTAACTATTGTGTGGCTGTCCACTATTTTGTGATCTGATGTGTTATCCTACATATTGTAAATCCTAACCTCTATGATGCTAATGAGGCAGGATTAGAGGCAGTTATGTTAAGGAGGCAGCACTTAATCTACAGGATTAGGATGTATCTTGAGTTAATCTCTTCTGAGATATAAAAGAGAGAATTGAGCAGGGAGGAGGGGAAATTTATACCACCAAGAAAGAGGAGCCAGGAGTGGGGTGTGTCCTTCGGACCTGGGGTCCCTGGCTGAGAAGCTCCTAGGCCAGGGGAAGGTTGATGAAAAGAACTTTCTCCCAGAGCCAACAGGAAAAAGCCTTCCCCAGGAGCTGGCATCCTGAATTCTGACTTATAGCCTCCTAAACTGTGAAACAATAAATTTCTCTTTGTTAAAGCCATCCACTTGTGGTATTTCTGTTATAGCAGCACTAGACAACTAAAACAGTAACTAAATGGGCATGGTTAGTTTCGAAAAAACTTTATTTGCAAAAATAGGTGGCAGGTTATATTTGGCCTCCAGTCTGTCATTTGCCAACCCCTAATTTACAAATAAAAGAAAACTAAAATCCAGTAGAACTTTTCTATTTAGCTGAAAACAAATTTTATCTGCTTTGGCAGTGTACAACTTTTTAACAATACAAGATCTACATATACATCATTTGAGAGAGAAGATTTTATCTTTTTTTTTTTTTTTTTTAATTTCCACATCCCTTGTCAATCCAAAATCTTAACACAAAGTAAGCTCTCTTGAAACCAGTCTTTTCCAAGGGGAGGCTAGCAATCACCATGGCTTAAAGTTTCGTCTATGCTATGACACTGAAAATTTCCAACCATCTGATTGGTTTTTCAGCATCTAGACGATAAACTCAATATTTCATATCTTTGTATGAAGATATTGGCACCTCCTAGAAAATTTAACAAATGTCAATTAGATCCAGTTGATTAATTGTGCCATTCAGTTCAATTATATCCTTACTGGTTTTCTGCCTGTTGGATCTATCAACTACTGAAAGAAGGTGTTGAAGTCTCCAACTATAATAGTAAATTTGTCTATTTCTCCTTGCAGTTTTATCAGTTGTTGCCTCACATATTTTGATACTCTGTTGTGCACATTAAGGATTGTTATGTCTTCTCAGAGATTCGACCCTTTTTTCATTATGTACTATCCTTCTTTATCCCTGATCATTTTCCTGTTCTGAAGTCTGTTTTGTCTGAAATTAATATAGCTATCCCCACTTCCATTTGATTAGAATTAACATGGTTTTTCCTTTTTAATACTTTTATTTTTGACTTATCTTTATATTTTGACTGAATTTCTCTCCTGGCCAAAACTACTAAAACTCATACAAAAACAAACCAATCATCTGAATAGGCCTATACCTATTAATGGAATTGAATCAATAGTTAAAATTAACAATATTCCAAAAAGAAAACACCAGGCCCAGATGGTTTCACTGGTGAATTCTACCAAACATTTAAAAAAAAAAAAATGATACCAATTCCCTACAATTTCTTTCAGAAAATAGATGAGAGAGAACATATCTTAACTCTTTCGATGAACCCAGAAAACCAGTTGCTATGGAGTTGACTCCAACTCATGGTGACCCCATGTGTGTCTGAATGCAACTGTGCTCCATGGGGTTTTCACTGGCAGATTTTTTTCAGAAGTAGATCACCAGGCCTTTCTTCCAGGGTGGACTTGAACTTCAAACCTCTTGGTTAGCAGCCAAGCACTTTAACCATTTTTACCACCCAGTGACTCCTCTATGAAGCCAGGCATTACTTTAACACCAAAACCAAATAAAAGCATAACAAGGATGGAAAACTACAGACAAATATCTCTCATGACATAGGTGCAAAAAATACTAGCAACAAAATATTAGCAAATTGAATCCATCAATGTATTTTTAAAAATTATACACCACAACGTAGTAGAATTTCTTCCAGGTATGCAAAACTGGTTTGACATTTGAAAGCCAATTAATGTAACCCACCACACCAATAAACTAAAGAAAAAAATAAATATGATCAAATGAATTGATACAAAAAGAGCATTTGACATAATCCAATAACATTCATGAGAAAAACTCTCAGTAAAATAGGAATGTAGGGAAATACACTCAACTCGATAAAGAACATTTACAAAAACCTATAGCTAACATCATAATTAATGATAAGAAAACTGGATTGTTTTCCCTTAAAACTTGGAAAAAAGCAGGGGTGTTCTCTCTCACCATTTCTATTCAACTTCATATTGGAAGTCCTAGCTAGCGCAATAAGACAAGAAAAGGAAATAAGAAGACACACAGATTGGGGAGGAATAAACAAAATTGTCTTTATTCATATATACATAATTTTTTATGTAGAAAATTTCAAAAAACTGGCAAAAGAAACTCCCAGAACTAATACGAGATTATAGCAAGGCCACAGGATACAAGGTTAATATGCAAAAATCAATTGCTTTCCTTTATGTCAGAAAAAACAATTGGAATTTGAAATTAAAAGCACAGTACTATTTACATTACCATTTAAAAATGAAATACTTAGGTATAAATCTAACAAAAATGTATAGCATCTACATGCAGAAGACTATAAAAACCTGATAAAAGAGATCTAAATAAATGCAGATAAATCATGTTCAGGAATTGAAAGAATAAATATTGTTAAGATTTAGATCTACCCAACTTAATTTATAGATTCAATGCAATCCTAGTCAAAATACCAGCAAGTGGATATTGGCAAAATGATTATAAGTTTATATGGAAAGGTTAAAAAAAAAAAAAAAAACCAGGAATACCCAATGCAATACTGAAGAAGAGCAAAGTCAGAGAACTGGTATTATTTGTCTTCAGTAGTTACTGTAAAGCTATAGTGATGAAGACAATGTGTTATTAGCAAACGAATAGACACATAGTTCAACAGGACACAATACAGAGTCCAAAAATAGACCTATACAAATATAGTCAACTAATCGTCAACAAAGGAACAAAGGCAATTTGATGGAGAAAGGACAGTCTTTTCAACAAATGGTGCTGGAAAAGCTGGAAATCATATACAGAACAAATAAATGAATCTAGACATAGACCTTACACTTCTTACAAAAAAATAACTCAAAATGAATCATAGACCTAAATATAAAATACAAAATTTCTGGAACATAACACAGGTGACCTTAGGTTTGGCAATAAATTTTTAGATACCACATCAAAAGTACAATCCATGTAAGAAAAAATTGATAAATTGGACTTTATTAAAATCAAAAACTTCTGTGTAAAAGACATTGCTAAGAGAATGAACAGGCAAGCCAGACTGAGAGAAAACATTTACAAAACAATATCTGATAAAGGGTTTGTATCCAAAATGTATAATGAGCTCATAAATCTCTAACATTAAGAAAGTAAACACTCCAATTAAATAATGAACAAATGATCTGAATAGACACTTCGGACAGTTTGGCAGTTTCTTACAAAGCTAAACATAGTATTAACATTGTTAAAACAAAAATAATATTAATCCAATAATAGAAATTGATTGTTTATTTAATATACGACTTACAAATTGGGGCAACATTTCCAACTACAGAATCAAAAATGTTCCAAAGAAGAAAGAACTTTCACAGATTTTTATACTCCATCTTATCATTAGTAATTATACATTGCCATGAAAAAGGGCCAGAATAGAACTGATAAAGGGATTTGTGGTCATACAAGTTTCCATACAGCATTGTCTTGAAAAACAATTAAAATAATTACTGATTGAGCTTAAATCATAGATTCTAGTCTGTCCTTTGGAATTGCTGTTTGTCAAAACACATGGGTAATTCTATAAAAGAACACAATGCCCAAGACAAACATAATTTACTCATTAAGCTAAAAGTTTTCTTAAGGCTTAAGGTTAAAAGGTTATCTCAGGGCGCCAGTTTGGGTGGATCATTTCAACCTCCATGGAATCCAGAAATCTGAATTCTATGGGAATTAAAAATTCCATCACTTACCATACTGTGCAGCAATTGCGTGCCTAGGCATTTATCCAGTTGAGTTGAAACTCACGTCCACACAAAAACCTGTATGTGAACGTTTAAAACAGCTTTATTTAGCTAAAATCTGGAAGCAACCATGATATTCTTCAATAAGTGAATGAAAAACAAACTATGATTCATCCGTAGAATAGATTACTATTAAGTGATAAAAAGAAATTACTTATCAAGCTATCACAAGACATTGTTGTGTGCCATCAAGCCAATTCCAACTCATAGCGACCCTATAGGACAGAGTAGAACTGCCCCGTAGTTTCCAAGGAGTGCCTGGTGGATTCGAACTGCCGACCTTTTGGTTAGCAGCCATAGCACTTAACCACTACGCCACCAGGGTTTCCATATAAGGTATATATATAAAAAAAAAAAAAGGTATAGAGGAACCTTAAATCCATATCGCTAAGTGAAAGAAGCCAGGCAGAAAAGTTATGTACTGTACAATTCCAGAAAAGGCAAAACTATAAAGACAGTAAAAAGATCTTTGGTTACTAGTAGTTTGGGGGAGGGAGGGAGAGATGAATAGGTAAAGCACAGGGGATTTTTAGGGCAATGAGTTGGAAATGACTCCATGGCAACAGGTTTGATTTTTTTTGGTTTGGAACTATTCTGTATGATACTGTAATGGTGGACACGTGATATTATGCAATCGTTAAAACCTATAGAACTTTACAACACAAAAACTAAACCTTAATATATTCGAATTTTAAAAAAAGGATTCAGGAAGTCTGGGTATCCCAGGAAAGACTACAGGCTGTGACAAGAGAATCCAATTGAAACTAATTGTATTACAAAGGTACATAACCTTTTTGAAGGGTATGGGGAAAAAGATGTTGACCTAAGTACCTTTGGTAATGGAGTTTGTAATACTAAAGATGCAAGGAACTCTACATAAGTATTATACTATATTTGTTAACATTGTTTCCCACAGAATTATACCTTAACAAATCCGATACTGCTATACATGTATAATGGAATTAAGTAATTAAGTAAATGGATAATGTTATAGATTGAATTGTGTCTCCCAAAAACATGTGTTATAAATTCTTATCTTTATGCCTGTGATAATGATCCCATTTGGGAATAGGATGTCTTTGTTATGTTAATGAAACAGGATTGGTGTAGTGTGTCTTAATCTCTTTTGAGATATAAAAGAGATTAAACAAGCAAGCTAGAAAGCAGAGACAGCAGAAGAGACATACCAAGCCATGTGAAGATTGCCCAGGAGCAGAAGCTCAGAGAGACAAGGACATTCTTCCAGAGCCAACAGAGAGAGAAAGCCTTCCCCTGGAGCTGGCACACTGAATTCAGACTTCTAGCCTCCTAAACTGTGAGAAAATAAATTTCTGTTTGTTAAGGCCACCCCCACTTGTGGTATTTCTGTTATAGAAGCACTCGATAACTGAAACAAATTTGATAACGAGAAGTGGGGGTGATGCTCTAACGGATACCTGAAGTGTGGAAGTGTTTTGGAATTGGGTAATGGGTAGAGGCTGGAAGAGATTTAAGTTTCCTAACAGTAAAGCCTAGATTGCCTTCAAGAGACTGTTGATGGAATTATGGATGTTAAAGGCAATTCTGGTGAGAACTCAGAAGGAAGTGAGAAGAGCTATAGAGAAAGTCTGTACCATTTTAGAGAATATGTATGGTGCCAGTAACAGAATGTTGCTAGAAACGTGTGTGTTGGATGTGCATCTGGTGAGGCTTTAAAAGAAAATGACGATCATGTGTTTAGACAATGGAGGAAGGGCAATGCTTTTCATGCAGTGGCAGAGAACTTGTCTGAATTATGTTCAAATGTTTGTTGGAAGGTATTGTAGTTATCTAGTGCTGCAATAACAGAAATACCAAAAGTGGGTTGCTGTAACAAAGAGAAATTTGTTCTCTGACAGTCTAGGAAGCTAGAAGTCGAAATTCAGGGCACCAGTTCCAGGGGAAGGCTTTCTTTCTCTGTCAGCTCTGGAGGGAAGTCTTTTACCATCAATCTTCCCCTGGTCTAGGAGATTCTCAGCACGGGGACCCCAAGATCAAAGGAAGCACTATTCTCCTGGCTCTTGTTTCTTGGTGATATGAGGTCCCCCTGTCTTTTTGCTGCTGCTTCTCGCTGTCTGAGGATGTCAAAGAAAATTCTGGTGAGGACTGAGAAGGAAGTGAGGAGAGCTGTTACACTGCAGACGGCTCAGATGCCAAGAATCAGCAACAGAAAACAGCAGCAGTCGAGAAATGGCAACAGCAGAACCAGGAGACTCAGCACGAGACAGCAATGGAGCTGACTCACAGTGCAAGAGAGCTGAGTTCCTTGGTGCAGGAGGCTTCCTGGCACAGTGGGGTACATTTGGGCACTCATTAGTGGAGCTAAGCTTGCCAACCCATGAGGCAAGAGAGCTGAGTGCCCTCCAGCGGAAGTTTACTGACAGAGTGGGGTGCCTCCAGGCACTCATCAGTGGAGCTAGAAAGTTTTAGAATACTTGCCCCAGCAAGGCAGATGTTGGTGGTGAGGCCTGAGAGGCTGAGAGGCCAAGGAACCAGGAGGCAGAAGCTGAAGAGAAAAGGAAGCAGAGCTGCCTCAGTCTCAGGGTAGGGCCACGCCTCTAGTGTCTCAAAGGGTAGAGTTGCCATTCAAATGAACTAGGATAATGGAGCCACACAAATTCGAGGGAGCCTTTCCAGTGGGCCTGGAAGACGGAGCTGAAGCCCAGGGCCGAGGGCCCTCCACTCAGAATATGGAGAATGTGGCCTATCTGGGGTGCAATGCCATTGTATAAATGGTCTCAGAGAACAGAGGATTATCTTCAAAACTGCAGGGCTAATGTAATGTGTTCTGCTGACTTGCTTGGTGCTTGTTATACCTTCTTTCCTTCCAGTTTCTCCCATTTGTAATGGAAATGTCTACCTTGTGGCTGCCTGTTACACCATTGTACTTTGAAACCAGATAACTTGTATTTTAGATTTCATGGATGAAGAGGAATTTTTGGATTTTGGACTTGGAGTTGATTAAAACTTTTGCTATGATATGATGGGATGAATGTGTTTTACATGTGGCAAGGACATTAATTTGGGGGGGGGCAAAGGGTGGAATGTAATGAATTGAATTGTTTCCCCCCAAAATATATGTTGTAAATCCTAACCTCTATGCTTATGGTTATAATCCCATTTGGAAATGGGTTGTCTTTGTTATGTTAATGAGAAGGATTAGTATAGGGTGTGTATTAAGTCTATTTTGAGATATGAAAGAGATTAAACAAGTGCAAGAAGCAGAGATTCTAGTATGGAAAGGGGGAAAAAGGATAACTGCAGTGGCGAAACCTGACAAACACTTTCTCACCCAGGTGATCAAGGTGAATATCAACAGTCACAATCATGTTGATAGTATGCTTTCTTGTTAATGACGTGATGAAAATGGCACTTTTCCTCCATAATTTTTCTCCCAAAAACCCATAATCAAGAGAAAAACATGAAATAAATTCCAAGAAAGAGATATTCTATAATATACCTGACCAGTGCTCCTCAAAACCCTTGAGGTCATTAAAAACAAGGAAATACTGAGAAACTGTCAAAGAGAAAACTGAGACAACACGACAACTACATGTAATGTAGTATTCCTGGATGGAATCCTGGAACAGAAAAAGGGCATTAGATAAAAACTAATGAAATCTGAATAAACTCTAGAATTTAGTCAATAATAATGTATCAACAATTGGTTCAATAATTGTAAGAAATGTACAATACTAATGTAAGATACTAATAATAAGGAAAACTGGGTGGTATGTGAAAACTCTGTACTTTCTGCTCAAAATTTCTGTAAATCTTAAACTGTTCTAAAAAATGAAAAATATGCAGTGGACACGTTTGTGTCTTTCTTTGGTTTTTTTTTTTTTTTTTTGAGAAATGGTTTATATTTACCTGTTGAGATTTATTATGACAGGAGATAAAGGAACTCCTATTACGATACGAGAAATTTAAAACACATGAACAAACTGCGGCAAAGATAAAATTCTGATTGCTTCAACTTTTCATATCACCCTAGAACAGTTTCTAATAAGCCAAAGAATTAGTGAAACTTTGTTCTGGAGACACCTGGTGAATACAATTTTGTTGTCTTGGTATATTTGAACAGCATTCTAACAGCAGTAAGGGTGCAATGAATTTTATAACTCTGTAAGGCTAACAAATGCTTAACTCACACAAACACTTAACAAAATTTTATAACACTAAAGAAACTTAACTTTTAAGGTGTTATAGCTTAATAAAAAAAAAGTCTTGCCCATAAAACCTAGGAATACACAGAAGAGCTCAGAGGACAAAAACAAAAGCCCATCATCATCGCACAACCCTAATTCCAGGACTTTTAAAACATAGCCACCACTGCTTATCAGAAACAAGGACATGGGCAAAATGCTGTGCATATTAAACTGCACACAGAAAAACCATCACCTCTTTAAGGACCTTAGCCAAACGCTCAGGCCGGAATCAGTTTCCTATAAAACTGGAGGTGCTAAACCTCTTTTCATCATCTATAAACTGGGATCAACTCCATGGAGTTATTGGAGGTTGTTCTAGGGTTCATTCATGTCATAGCATGTATCAGAACTTCATTTCTCTTTATGGCTGAACAATATTCCACTGTATAGAATACTAATGTAACAAATTAAATTATGTCCCCCCCCCAATTTTTTTTTTTTTTTTTTTTTTAGTTCAAATATGCTGTAAATCCTAATTTCTATATTTCTGGTTATCATCCCATTTGGAAATGGGTTTTCTTTGTTATGTTACAGAGGCCATATCAGTGTAGGGTGTGTTTTAAGCCAATGACCTTTGAGATACAAAAGGAGCAGATTAGGACAGCAGAGCAAGCAGAGATGGAGAGGATAGATGCCATGCAACACGAAGATCACCAAGGAGCCAAGGAATAAGGACCTTCTCCCAAAGTGAACTGAGATAAAGCCTTCCCCGAGAGCCAGCGCCCTGAATTCAGACCTCTAGCCTCCTAAACTGTGAGAAAATAAATTTCTGTGTGTTAAAGCCACCCACTTGTGGTATATTTGTTATGGCAGCACTAGATAACTAAGACAATTAAAAAACGTTAAACTTCAGTGTGCCAAAAAACACTGCAAATAGAAATCTTAAAAAGCAGGTAACAACATAGAATAAAATGATTGTGACAAATATGACAAAAGGTTAGTGGTCTTACCAACCAATAAGAAAGAAACCACCAACACCCAAAGGAGACAAGTGAGCAAAGCACACAATGACAAAGGAAACTATTCAATCATTAATGATCAAAGAAATGCAAATTTAAATAACTGGATGCCATTTCTCTCCTATCAGATTGGTGAAGACCCAATTCTGGATTTTCTTTTTTTAAATAATTTATTTTATTTTTGTTGTTGAGAATATACACAGCAGAACATACACCAATTCAATATTTTCTACATGTGAATTCAGTGTCATCGATGACGTTCTTCAAGTTGTGCAGCCATTCTCACCCTCCTTTTCCGAGTTGTCCCTCCCCCACTAATATAAACTCACTGCCCCCTAAGGTTCCTATATAATCTTTCAAGTTGCTGTTGTCAATTTGATCCTGTATAAATAGATCTTAGAAGAGAACAACGCTCAAGGCAAATGTTCTTTACTAGCTAAGCTAAACTATTGTTTGGTTTTAAGAAGACTTCGGGGAGTATTTTTAGTTTAAGGTTTAAAGATGATTTCAGGGCAATAGTTTCAGCGGCTCATTTCCCTTCAAGCTCCAGAAAGCCCAGATTCCATAAGAATTTGAAATTCTGTTTTGCCTTTTCCCCCCTTTTGATCAGGATTCTTCTATAGACTCTTTGATCAAAATGTTGAGTAATGGTAGCCAGGAAATATCTTTTTTTTTTTTTTGCTATTTCAACCATTTTTATGTGTACAATTCAATGGCATTAATTATGTATGTGCAACCATCACCACTCTGTGTTACCAAACTTTTTCATCACCCTTAACTACCACTAAAGCAATACCTCCTCATTTCCGCCTCCAGCCCACCCTGCTAACCACTGATAAAATTTGGTCTCATGTATTTGTCTATTCTGGACAGTTCATATAAATGCAATCATATACTATTTGACTTTTTTGAGTGTGACTTATTTTACTCAGCATAACGTTTTTAAGGTTTATCTGTGTTGTAGCACGTATCAGAACTTCATTTCTCTTTTTGGCTGAATAATATTCCATTGTGTGGATATACCACCTTTTGTTTATCCATTTACCTGTTGATGGACATTTGGGTTGTTTTCACCTTTTGGCTATTGTGAATAATGCTGCAGTGAACATTGGTGTACAAGTAAAAAAAAAAGGGGGGAATAAGTCTTATAGGCAATTCAGCAATTTTATTTAGGCAATCATTTCCCCAACAATTTTATGCACCATGAATTGAGGGCTGAATCGGATGGCTACCAACAGGAATCCCTCAACACCTTTTGAAACACCCTCCTCTGTCTTCTGGCTGGTTCCTCCATTAAGTTAAACTTTGGCACATAATAACAAATCTATATGTTTGAAAATTTTATTTTAGTAGGAATCTAACCTTCTGACATTTATTCCACCAAAGACTTGAAGACCTTCCTCAGTTTTCATTCAACTCCTTCTTCAGAAGAGCTTCACACCCTGAAAAAGATAAGTCATTTTTTCTTTGAAACAAGTGTTTTTAAAATTTTTAGAACTCTATCTTCACTTTGTTAATTAGAATGATTCAGAAAGATTGCATATTGGCTGCTCCATAAAGTTTTAACTCTTGATAATGTTTCTTCCAAAAGCAATAAGGAATATAATATGAAAATAATCTAAAAGAGAAATAGGAAGTCTACAATTCATTCAATTTGCCGATAAAGGTCCACAATCCTTCACTGGAAGGGCTTGAATGCCAGGTGTGTTTGGAAATTCAGCATTTTTTGGACTTTAGTAAAAGAATATGGTAATACACTATCATGTAATTCCCACAGCGGGGTCTAGAACAGCATCACAGAATAAAACTTATTAAGATTTTGCAGCAAAATGTTATGAATATTCACACTAAGTAAGATAAATAAAAATATACATAACCTCACGTCAGTTTAGGTCAGGTTTTGAAAATAAATACATTTTGGTGCCAAACTTATGAAAAGCTTTCACTTTATAGAGAATTTTACATTTTCAGAATGGCAGATGAGGCGATTGTGAATCTGTATCGCTGTGTCCTTTTTTCCTTACTACACTGAAGTCTTTCGAAACGGATTGAAACCCATGTCAGCCTGATGCATAAAAATAGGTTAAATTCTCTCCCAAACAATTTGCAACAAGACAAACTTCAAACATCTTTCCTTTAGTAATCCATTTTGATTGCTGAAGGTGTCCAATACTTGATAGCAGTATTTCCTTTGGGAGATAAGTAGTGTATAGACACACACTGATTTTTTTTTTTTAATTTGGGCTTCCTCCAAGTACAAGACTTTGTTTTAGTCTCTGTTGTAATTGTCTGCGTGCTTGTGCGTGACAACGTGTTGTTCCTGTGCTCCCCCAAGCATACAGTCTGTCAAGTTCCTCCTTGACAAGTTCCCCAGTGGGCTGATGTTTTGACAAGCATCTGATACGCTGTAGCTCTCAAAACCAGTGTCCTATTTGGTAGAGGAGTTAAGAGTGCCCATAGGTTTTATGGATCCCCTCTGGCCCTCCCCTACATTCTTTCTGAGATTTTCAGGGACAGGCAGGTTGAGGAACATTGTAGTAACAGACAGCTCTCCTCTCAGACCCTCAAATACTACTTTAAAATTACCTTGAATGTTCTTTCCCTTCAATTTTTTTCCAACAAAAGATCTCCTTCCCGATCAAGTTTTATCCATGCATGTATCATTGTCAGAAAAGATAAATGGCAAAATTATCACACAGAGGAATATTGAAACTCAAAGTTTTAATACTTTTAGATTCATGTCCTATTATTTCTCATGGGCTCTTTAATAAAGGCTGTAGATGAGACTCAGCATACCACAATGATCTGCAGTAAAATTCTGCTTGATTCAAATTCTGGATTTTCTACCTAATAAATGACCTTGAACAAGCTATATTACTGTTTTGTGCCTTAGTTTCTCACGTATATGTAGTAAGTACTCAATAATTGTTCATTATTATTATTAATATATATCTGAAAAGGATTCCTGGTGGCACAATTGTTAAGTGCTTGTCTGCTAACTGAAAGGTCAGCGGTTCAAACCCACCAGTTGTTCCGTGGGAGAAAGATGTGGCAGTCTGCTTCCTTGAAGATTTACAGCCTTGGAAACCCTATGAGGTAATTCTACTCTGTCTTATAGGGACGCTACAAGTCAGAATCAACTCAACAATGGGTTTTATATATCTGAAACTACCTAGAAAGCTCTATTCTGTATATAAAGCATAAAAGAAGAGAAATGTACAAAATACACTAATTAAAAAACACATCTCAAAACATAAGCTCCTCACAGTAACTCTCTGACTTCTTTTTATCTAGTATTATAAATTCATACATGATACCAATAATGACAGAACTTGTAAGTTACTTCTCTGATCATACACCTGTTTTTCACCATTTTCTTTTCTCCTGAATGTAAAATTGCAGCTGAGTGCATTAACCTTTTATAACCCCCAGGGACTCTGCTGGAATCACTATGGCAGCTTAAATACCACTACTGCTTGAAGGATCCAACTCCCCAGATTATGATTTTAACTGATTTGCAGTGAGGCTGGTACATTAGGATTTTTTAAAGCAACTCCAGTGATTCTAATGTGCATCCAGGATTGAGAACCCTGGTGGCATAGTGGTTAAGAACTTGGCTCTAACCAAAAAGAGAAGTTCAAATCTACTAGCCACTCCTTGGAAACCCTATGGGACAGTTCTACTCTGTCCTATAGGCTCACTATGAGTCAAAATTGACTCAATGACAATGAGTTTGGTTTTTTTTGGTTTGTCCTAGTGATCTTTATATATAATCAGCATTTTTTACTTCAGTCAAGAACCTTGAACTTAGCCCTAATTGTAACTGCATTTTATAGAACCCTGACCCCAGTATCTATTTTGGAAGTTTAGGGTACGAAAACCTTATTAAGACACAGTTGTTTTCGTTGTTGTTCTTAGGTGCCATCGAGTGGACTTCGACTCACAGCCACCCATACAGCACAGTAGAACTGCCCCATAGGGTTTTCTTGGCTATAATCTTTATGGAAGCAGATTGCCAGGTCCTTCTCCTGTGGAGCTGCTGGGAGGGTTCAAACTGCCAGCCTTTTGTTTAGTAGTCAAATGCTTAACCATCTGTGCCACCAGGACTCCTTATTAATAATCCTTTATATATTGGTAACGTATTGGTGCTATTTGTGCCATGATATTTTCTGTCCTCGTTACTTATATTTAAATCTTGTGCAAGGATGATAGCTCTTTGCTGCAGTACTTCCTCATATTTTCCCAACTAGAACTACTTTACTCATACCAACAATTTTGACCCCACTGAAACTCTAGGCTTGGGGATATCATACGCTAAGTGGCCCTTGTCTTGTGGCTGGTCAAGCTCTGTCCCTGGTTCCTAGGTCCCTGCCCTGAACTATGAGTCTTAGTAACTGGGCTTCTGCTTTGTTCCCTTATAGATGAGTACCCGGCACTCCCAGCAGCTGGAGTTTTTAACTCTTGAAAGCATTACTTCTTAGCTGGATGCCATGAAACCAAGCACCTGCCCACCTGGGCCTTTACCTACTACTTGGAATGCCATTGAGCATGGGTAATGTCCACTGATTGGAGCAAGGCTCTGGACCTGTCTCCTTTCTGGATCTGTATTTAAAAACATATCCCTATGTCTTTCTCAAATAGCCCATGCCTGATTGTGTGTGAATACAGTGCATTTCCACGACCCTGTGAATCTTTCTGAACTCTGATTGCTACGTTCTCCATATTCTTATTCACATGACATATGCATCTATGCTTTGGCCTAGTGATTCAACTTATGAATAAGTCCTAAGGAAACAACTGAACAGTTGACCAAATATATACATATAAGGACACAGATAGCAAACTGTTGAAACAGCTTTCTTTCTTGAACCATCCAGTCCCCAAGAATAACTTTTGTCAAGGCCACCAATGACTTCCATGTTGCTAAAACTAAAAGTAAGTTTTTGCCTTTGTTCTTAATTGACTTTCTTCTTACACAACTATAAAAATTGACTACTTACACCTTCTTGACACACTCTTCATTGGTTTTGCTACTCAACACGCTCTTGATTCTCCTCTTACCTTACCAGCCACTCTTTTTCTGTCCCTTTTGCTGATTCTTCTTCATCAGCATAACCTAGAAACATCGGAGTATCACAGGGTAGAGTCCGTGAACCTCTTCACTTTTATATTACCATCTCTCCCTATGATCTCATCTAATAAGATGGCTTTAAATATAGCTCTACAATGATGCCCTCAGTCCTGATTTCTCTAGCCCCACTATCTTTCCTGCGCTCCAGACCCATATATCCAACTGCCTGCCTGTCTGTCACCTAATAGATACCTCAAACATAGCATGTCTAAAATTGAACTCCCTCCTGCCAGCTCCACACATACCCATCTGTCATAAACCTACCACTTTCAGAGTCTTCCCATTTCAGTAAAAGGCAACTATGTATTTCCAGATGCTCTGATCAAAGCCTGAAGCCATTCTTTTTTAATTTTTTTAATAATTCATTTTGTTTTTGAGAATAACCCAACGAATATACATAGCAAAAAAACATACACCAATTTAACAGTTTCTGTGTGTACAATTCAGTGACACTGATTACATTCTTTGAGTTGTGCGACTATCCTCACCTTCCTTTTCTGAGTTGTTCCTCTCCTATTAAAACATCAACTCACTGCCCCCTAGGGTTCCTATATAATCTTTTGAGTTGCTGTTGTCAATATGATCCCATATAGATAGATCTTAAAAGAGTATAATGCTCAAGGAAGACATTCTTTAGTAGTTAAGCTAAACTATTGTTTGGTTTTAAGAAGAGCACGAAGGCATTCTTGACTTCTCTTTTTCAAGTACATATCCAAACCATCAACAAATTCTCTCAATTTTAACTTCAAAATATATCACAATCCTACCATTTCTCACCATCTCTGCCAACAGTGTTATCTCTCTACAGGATTACTGCAATATTCTCCTTACTGACCTCCCTACTACTACCTTGTATATTCTCAACAGAGTAGATGGAGTAATCTTTTTAAAACATACTTCCCCACTCTTCTCTGATTTCATCTCCTACATGCTCCCTCTCACCATTCTGTCCCATCTGCACTGGGCTCCTTATTGTTCCTTAAATATGCTAAACACTCTCTGCCACAGGGCCTTTGTACTTGCTATTCTGACTCCGTGGAACAATTTTCTTCCAGATATCCATGGCTCTTTCTTCAGTTGACTTATTATGGTGTTTTGTTCTTCTCCATACTGTTCTCTATTTATTACCATCTGATATACTGTCTTAGGCTGAATTCTCTAGAGAAGCAAAACCAGTGAAATGTATAGACAGAGAGAGAGAAAGAGAAATGGCTCACACAGTTATAAAGGCTGGCAAGTCCCAAGTCCATGGGTCAGGCATCAGGCTGGAGGCTTCTCCAGACTCATGTAGCTGCCGGGGCTGATGAACCCAAGATTGGCAGATCAGACAGCAGGCCGCTGAATCCAAGACTGGCAGGTAAGGTGACTGGCTGCTGGCTCATAGGCTGCAGAAGTCGACAAATCCCAGGATCAGCAGGCAATACAGCAGGTTGCTGGCTCAAGTCTCAAGAACTGGAGGTCAGATGATGACAAGCCAGATGCAGGATGAAGAGCAAGTATGCAAGCTTAGCCAGAACATCTATATACATACTGGATACAGGCCACACTCCTGAGGAAACTCCCCTTATAACTGATTGGGTGATCACATCAGATCACATCATGGAGGATGACTACATCATAACATAACTGCCAAACCACATCATTACGTAACTGCCAAACCACTGAGAATCACGGCCCAGCCAAGCTGACACACAACCTTAACCATCACATATGCTAAATATCTACTTGTTTATTTTTTGTGTGACTCTCCCCCACTAGGATATATGCTCCATTAGCACAGGGACATTGTTAGTTTTGTTCACGGTTGTATCCTGAGTGCCTAGTACAGTGTCTAGGATATAGAAGGTACTTAGTATTTTTTGACTGAATAAATAAACTGAAAATTATGTGAAATGTAAAACAACAGGAAATAAGGAAGAAGGTTTATTCTCCTCCATTGTTACCATATAACATTTGTCAATACTTCTTCCTAGAGCTGCATTGCCCAATATACATGTGGCTATTGAGTTCATCAAATGTGGCAAATTTAAACTGAGATGAGATGTAACTGGAAAATATACACTTGATTTCAAAGATGTAATATAGAAAAAATGTAAAATATCACATTAATAATTTTATATTGATTGCATATGAAATAAAATATTTTGGATATACTGGGATAAAGAAAAATTATTTTTAAAATTACATTCATCTGTTTCTTTATCACTTCTGTGTGGCGCAAATAGTTTGTTCTCAACTACTAACCTAAAGGTTAGGATTTCGAACCCACCTAGTGGTGCCACAGAAGGTAGGCCTGGTGATCTGATCCCATGAAGATTACAGCCAAGATAACCCTATGAAACAGTTCTACACTTTAACGCAGAGTACCGCTATGAGTCGGAATCAACTGGACAGCAACGGGTTTCGGGTTCTTTGTTTCTTTTTAGATATTAGATATTAAATGTGACAGTGCTGTTCTAACATATATCTTTTAAGGTTAAAAGTTAAAGACCTAATGTTATTCTTCTCAATTCATGTGACAGTTTTCTAATTGTACCCCAATATCTGTTGGCCCCTCTTTATGTGGTAGTAGTGCCTATAATTTTTAACTAAGTAGATAGATGAATGCCAGAATAAACACCACATTCCCCAGCCTCCCCAGCAGCTGGATAAGGCCCTGTGGGTTCGTTCTATGAATGGCATGTGGGAGGAAGTGATGTGTGTCTTTTAAAGGAAAGGAATGGCCCTTCCATTCCTCTTGCTTCGTTCATGCTACTGGCTGGAACTTGGACAAGGTGATAAACCACCTTTGACCTCACAAATGATAGCAAATGCCTAGGGACTGCAAAACAACAAGATAAAAGAAGACTGATCCTGATAACTGTGCAGATCATACTGTTCCAAGGAAGAGACAGAAAATTCAATCTTTTTCAAGCCACTGTTAATTTGTTGCAGGCAGTCAAAACAATTCAACTAATACAAGTCATTATTATAAAATATCAATTTCATGGTACATTCATAGAGTACATTTCAATTTTTCAAAATACATCTTAGTATCTCGTTTGATGTTCACAACAACCCCACCAGAACTGCAGAACAGATACTACTATCATGATTTATAGATGGGGAAACTGAGGCTTAAGGAAACTAACAGAATTGTTATATTAGATTACTAGAAAGTGAGATCCTGGAATTACTACCCAGGTTTCCTGATCTGTAATATAATGCTTTTAACACTATACAACCCTGCTGAGAAACGAACCCTGTATCACATGTGCAATAACAGCATATTGGACACTTCATCAGACCTTTTATAGAACAAGACAATTTAAATTTTTAATACTATTCTGACTTTCTGTATGAAGTATATTTAAAACTGGAGGTGGTTGTTGTGAGGTACCATCGAGTTGGCTCCAACTCATAGGGACCTCATGGAAAACGGAATGAAATGTTACTCGGTCCTGCACCATCCTCATAATAGTAGGTATGATTGAGCCCATGGTTGCAACCATTATGTCAATCCAATCATTGAGGGTCTTCCTCTTTTTCCCTGACCCTCTTCTTTACCAAGTATGATATCCTTCTCCAGATACTCGTCCCTCCTGATAACATGTCAAAGTAAGTGAGATGAAGTCTCATCATTCTCATCTCTAAGAAGCATTCTGGCTGTACTTCCTCCAAGACAGATTTTACATTCTTCTGACAGTCTATGGTTGTCTTAGTCGTCTAGAGCTGCTATAACAGAAAAACCACAAGAGGATGGCTTTAACAAACAAAAATTTATTCTCTCACAGTCTAGAGGCTAAAAGTTCAAATTCAGGGAGTCAGCTCCAGGGGAAGGGTTTCTCTCTCTGTCAGCTCTGGGAGAAAGTCTTTGCCATCAATCTCCCCCTTGTCTAGGAGTTTCTCAGCACAGGGACCCTGAGTCCAAAGGATGCACACCATTTCCAGCACTGCTTTCTTGATAGTATGAGGTGCCCATGTCTTTCTGCTCATTTCTCTTTCATATCTCAAGAGATTGACTTAAGATACAATCTTATCTTGTAAATTGAGTTCTGCCTCATTAACATAACTGATGCTAATCCTACCTCATTAACATCATAGAGGTAGGATTTACAACACATAGAAAAATCACATCAGATGAGAAAAACACAATACTGGGAATCATGGTCTAGCCAAGCTGACACACATTTCTGGGATATACAATTCAATCCATAACGATGGTAGTCAATATTCTTCGTCAACACCATAACTCAAAGGTGTTGATTCTTCTTCATTCTTCCTTTTTCATTGTCCAGCTTTTGCATGCATATAAGGCAATTGAAATACCATGGCTTGGGTCAGGTACACTTTAGTCTTCAAGGTTACATCCTTGCCTTTTAAGATTTTAAAGAGATTTTTTTGCAGCAGATTTGCCCAATGCTATATATCGTTTGATTTCTTGACTATTGCTTCCATGGGTGTTGACTGTGGATCCAAGTAAAATTAAATCCTCAACAACTTCGATATTTTCTCCATTCATCATGATGGTACTCACTGGTCTAGTTGTGAGGGTTTTTTTTTTTTATGTTGATTTGTAATCCATACTGAAGGCTGTAGCCTTCGATCTTCATCAGTAAGTGCTTCAAGTCCTCCTCACTTTCAGCAAGCAAAGGTGTGTCATTTGCAAATCACAGGTTGTTAATGAGTCTTCCTCCAATCCTAATGCTGTTAGGTATAGACAGCTAGATAGGCAGACAGACAGATTGATCGATCTATATGTATATAAAGAAATTGGGAAGACAGCTACCTGGCTAACTGACTAGAAGAAATCCATATTCATGCCCATTCCAAAGTTCCAAAGAATGGTGATCCAATGGAATGCAAAAATTATCAAATAATATCATTAATATCACACGCAAGCAAAATTTTGCTGAAGATAATTCAAAAACAGCTGTAGCCATACATTAACAGAGAACTGCCAGAAATTCAAGCAAGATTCAGAAGAGGATGTGAAACGAGGGTATCATTGCTGATGTCATATGGATTTGGCTGAAAGTAGAGACTACCAGAAAGATCTTTACCTGTGTTTTATTGACCATGCAAAGGCATCGACTATGTGGATCATAACAAATTATGGTTAACATGGCAAAGATTGGGAATTCCAGAACATTCAACTGTGCTCATGCAAACCTGTACATAGATCAAGACGCAGCTGTTTGAACATAACAAGGGGATACTGCATGGTTTAAATTAAGAAAAGGTGTGTGTTAGGGTTGTATCCTCACCATACTTATAACACTGGGGGATATGGGAGTAAAGACCAGGTTTTCCATACTCATGTCTTCCCTGGTACCCAGTACTCTCTCCAGGGGGCCATATCAGTGAAAAGAAACACAGGAATCGTACAGAAAATTCTCCGGGGCGAAGTAAGAACTTTGTATCATAGACAAAAGAGTAGATTACTAATACAATAAAAATAAAGTGTCATGACGTTAAATCACAACCAGCTGCAAGACTTAAAGATAAGGAAAATCAGAATTTTTTTCAATGACAGTATCATACTATTGGAATAAAATCATTGACATATAAAACACGGGTTTCACCTGGCTTTAAATTTAGCTATTTTCTTTTTCCATAGACAATATATTATAATTTTAAAAGAGAAAGCACAGAAAAAAATTTAAGTACATCAAATTATTTTAATGTAGCATTAAATGCAACTCTACGAATCTCTGCAACACATATTTCTTATTATCCTGTGTTTTAGTAAGAGGTCGATTGTAGTTTTGATGTTGTGAAAACAAAATTCTTATTTTAACAACTAAGGTAGTGGAAGTCCCCATACTGCTTTCTACTTAGCATCACAACCTGTATTCAGATCCATGCTCAGGAAGAAATCTATGGTTGAGTTTTTGCTCATTCAGCTTCAGCCCTTCCTTGCTAAGACTGCCAATAAGGTAGCTACTGCAATAGCGATTTGTGGGATGGAAGCATTGGTCTATAAGAAATTGAATTAAGAACAATTCATTTTACACAATATCCAGTCATCAAGCAAAATAACTCAATCTCTATCAACCCATGACGGAAGTGAAAATGCTTGAATTCCTTTAGGAACAGAAATGTAGTCCTTCTCCATCTACCTGTTATTTGAACAAGTTTTTAATCTGTAAAAATTGTATGCAAATAATTATGCCGGATTTTAGTTGACTTTCTAAAATCATTCCTTTTTTTTTTTTAATTCACAGTTCTGCATTCAAGCAGAACTCATATACTTCCACAAATTACATCAAAGTTAATAAAACCAGAACAGCTTAACAATGAATTAAATACCAATTTCCACACTGAACAGGCCAAAAACCTTGGAATTATTATTGACATCTGCCCCTCTTTCATCCTCTATATCCAATCAGCAGCTTAGTCTTGACAATGCTCCTAAATTCCTCTGTCGTCCATCAATTTGCCATCATCACTGCCACCGCCTTAGTCTGAGCCGCCATCACCTCAGTAACTGGACTACTACAATAGATTCTCCATGTTTCTCCACGTCTGCTCTTGCTTTCCCTCTATACCGCCCACAGATACTGCAATGTCCTTTTAAAACATTAACTATACCCAACAGAAATCCATACATACACTATGTTCACCAAGTAACACATGCAGAAACAGTCCTTGCAGCATTGTTTGTAATAACACCAATGCGTACACAACCCAAGTGTCCATTACAGTGGAAAAGATGCACTGGAACCCTAGAAGCAACAGAGCTAAAATGTGCAGCAATGTGAATAAATCTCATAGACATGATGTTGAGAAAAGTAAATCAGAAACCAAAAACTACATACTTTATAATTCCATATACAGAAAGTTCAAAATTGATGTGTGAAGGTTGGAAGTCAAGATACTGGTAACCCTGGGGAAACAGAGATAATGACTGAGGGAATTCTGGAGTGCTGGGGCTTCTGTTTGTTGATTTGGGTACTGGTTACACGGGTGTGCTGACTTTGTGAAAATTCACCAAGCTGCACACTTATAATTTGTCTCTGTTCTCTACATATGTTATACTTCAACAAAAAGTCTACTTAAAAATGAAAACACTAATCTGATCATTCATGTTCCTATTAACATTATCTCAGGACTGAAGGTCCACATAATTAACATGGCCTTTAAGACCCTTTACAATACCACCCTCTTTCTGTGTGTTTTTGGTTTCCTCAAATACACCATGACCTTTCCACCTCGAGGCCAGCACAAATACTGTTCCCTCTACCTGGAGTCTCTTTCCCTGCCGTTTGCCTGGTTAACTGCTTCTCACCTTTCATATCTCAGCTTTAACTCATTTTCACAGTGAGGCTTCCCACCTTCATGGCGCTTGTCACCTCTCATCTCCTTCTCTCCCTCTCCTGTCTCCTTTGTGGCATTTGTCACCTCTCATCTTCTTCCCTCCCTCTCCTGTCTCCACTCCTTCCCCTCCCTTATCCCCCTTCTCTCTTTTCTCTCATTCTCTCTCTCTCTCCCTTCAATTAACTGCCCAAGAAGTCACCAACGCCATTAAGAAGGAAGTTCACTATCGCCTTCTTGAGGTTTTGCCCTAAATTGTCCAGGCACACTGCAGCTTAAAAAAAAAGCTTAATCAGTCCAAAAGGTGATTAGTTTGTATAGCCAGCCAATGCATCACTTCTCACTGTTGGCATCACTACACAGGACTGGTCCTAAAGACTTCGATGGATAAAACGTGTCCATAGCAGCTGCCTCATTCTTGTTGATTCAGGTTTTACAGAATTTAACAGTGTCCCAGACAGGGTTTACCCTCACGTGCAGAGCCATCATTTCCCAAACCATCACACCATGCTGCAACTTCTGGTAACTGTGCTGGTCTTTCCCACGTACTATTAGTCCCCAGTTTGTGGCAGCCCACAAGTCAAATTCAGTCTGCAGATGTGTTTTATTTGACTCAAACAATGCTGGTTTTTTGTTTTTTTTTCTTGTTTGTTTTAAGATTGACTTCTAAATGCTAGGAGATTTCACATAAAGATATAGAGTTATAGCTTCTCCAGAAAATTGGAAGAGCTTCCAAAACTGGGCTCACATTCTCAAATGGGAAAAATGGGCTGAAGCAGAACAGCAGCTGCTCCTTTAGACGAGGCACACGCCCTCCAGTTTGCCACCGTCCCTGCCACCCCCTGGTGGCGTCCTACCTTGAAGTCAAGTGTCAGTTGCTACTTATCCCTACGGCTGCACTGTTATTTTTCCTTTTGAAGAGTCAAGAGGAGTGAGCTATTTCTTTACACATGTTTACACATGTCTCTTACATGGGAGAATGAAAGATAGACCAAGCATCTGTGTTTGAATAAAAATGTGAAAAGTATATTTATTTCAAGATGTGGAAACATTCCTCCTATGCTAAGTACACAAAAACTATCTCAATCAAAAGATGACAACTTCAGGCATGATCATGACACAATCACAGAAGAAAGCAAGAATTATAACCAATAAACTCATAAAGTTTGTGATAAAAACTTAATGAACTAAAAAAAGACTAAAATTTCAACTGAGTTTGGTTTTTTAATACGAACAAAGTACAGCATGTGAAACCTATGAAATATTAAATAAACTAATTGTCCAAGCATCAATATCTTTCATGGATTATTAATTCATTTTTTAAATGTGCCTACTTTTTTTTTTTTTTTTACTGACTAAAGCAGAAATTGCGTCCTGAACAGAAACAAACTTCTCTAATTATAAGACTCCCAGAACCTGAAGGTTAAGTTATGTGAGATCATGTGTAGAGTTCATCACATCAATAAAGGAATCAGAGTGTGCAAGCAATGTCCCTCTCCCCCCTCCCCAAAGGCCTTGTTGTATTCTAAAGCCAAGGTAACTGTTATTCTCTCATTTTACCTTTGCATAACTAAGAGGCCTCTGAAGATCTGCTCCAAGGTGACCTCGTATCCCAGACCAGGAGCTGACACTTTCCATGCATTCAGGAAAAAAAAAGTTGCCATTATCACAATGGTAATTAAATGAAAAGAAAAAAAAATTTTTTTAATTTTTTTTTTTTTTAATGACTACCTGTGAAATTAGTTGTTTAATCTGTATCTCACCTAACCACACTGAAAGTTCTGTAAAAGTCAAAATCCCTTCTACATTGTTCACTTTTGTATGCCCAGGAGTCCTGGTGGCACAGTGGTTAAGAGTTTAGCTGCTAACTGAAAGGTGGGCAGATGGAATCCACCAGCCACTCCTTGAAGCCCTATGGGGCAGTTCTACTGTGTCCTGTAGGGTTTCTATGAGTCTGAATCAACTTGTTGGCAACAGGTTTGACTTAGTTATTGTAGCCCCGGGGTGCAATAAATATTCAGGGATGAAGTAGGTTTATTAGGCTAAGGCTATGTAGCTAGAGAGAGACAAGATCAAAAGGATGGTTCAAATCTTATATTTGGAATTTCCTGCTACTGTGAGTTGTACACACCTCCCCAAGATTCTTGAAATTAAGACTCTCTCACCCAGCCATTCACCAAGGCTCTAAGCAGACCACTATCAATGGCCCAGCTGCCAGCAGATAAAAATCTTTGACCCCTTTCAGTGGGCACACAGAAACAGATTTTAACAGCTATCTTAACCAAAAACAATCTGTTTCCATGAAGTCAATTCCAACTCATCGTCCTACAGGACAGAGTAGAACTGTTCCAGAGGGTTTCCATAATCTTTACGGAAGAAGACTACAGCATCTTTCTCCCACCGTATGGCTGGTGGGTTGGAACCAGTGATCTTTTGGTTCACAGCCGAGAGCATAACCACTGCACCACCAGGGCTCCCGTAACAACTGTCCTGAGTGAGTAGAAATGCTTCCTTTGTGCTGGCCTGCCTCTGTATGGTAGATACCCTTCAAGATGGTCCCTGATAAGCCCCGCTTCCTGGAATTCACACTTTTGTGTAGTCTCCTCCACATTTTACTAGGATTGGTCTGTGTAGCCAATAAATAGCATATGTCAGAAGTGATGTTATGGTACTTCTGACATTAGGTTATTGAAAACACTGCGGCTTCCACCTTGGGCAATCACTCTCTCTCTCCCTTAGATCACTCATTCTGGGGGAGGTAAGCTGTCCTGTTGTGAGCAGCCCTATGTGGAGGTCCCCACATTGAGGAGCTGAAATCTCCAGACAACAGTCATAATAGAACTGAGGCCTGCCAACAACAACATGGGGAACTTGAAAGCAGATTTTCTGATCCCAGTCAAGCCTGGCCAACAACTTGCTGCAACCTCAAGAAGAAACGCTAAGCCAAAATCACCCAGCTAAGCCACTCCTATATTTCAGACCCTCGAAACATTGTTAGATAATAATTGTTTGTTGTTTTAAGCTGCTAAATTTTGAGACTGTTTGTTACACAGCAATTGATAAATAACACACTCTGGGAATGATTTTAAAGCACAGCCCTTTCAAAGTGGTAGCCCTATTTGAACCCCTAAGCTAGTGGTACTCAGTGGTGCTGTATTATCTAATATTTCTTGTGATTGCCTTATATCCCCCAAAAGACTTAAGCTTTTTGTGGGAATGAATACTATACAACTAAAATAGCACAGTGTCAAGTACACAGTAGGCACCCTATAAACACTTGCTTCATTTCTTAAATTACATTATCACAAAGCATACGACTGCATGTTTATTCACCTTGATGCAGTTAGAAAATTACTCAGCGTACTATGAACTAAGTTAAAAAGAATAATATACACACTTCTCCCTGAAGAACTGACTCCAAACACCATTCAAATTCTTTGACACAAGTGACGTTTCCATTAAAATAAGGCCTCTGACAAGGACCTCTGACCTCTACAGCTTTGGTTTCTCTTCCTTGTAGCCAGATGTGACAGGAAAATGTTAGCAGAGGAGAAGCGTCAGCGTGAAAGAAAAAGGCACAGATGGAAGAATGTGACAATTAACATGAAATATGGAGGAAGTGGAAACCCTGGTGGTGTAGTGTTGAAGTGCTACAGCTGCTAACCAAAGGGTCGGCAGTTCAAATCCGCCAGGCGCTCCTTGGAAACTCTACGGGGCAGTTCTACTCTGTCCTATAGGGTCACTATATGGTCACTATGGGTCGGAATCGACTCGACGGGACTGGGTTTGGTTTTGGTTTTGGTATTGATGAAGTTGAATTATCACAAAAAGAAATACCTAGGGCAAAAGACATCAAGAAATCTCAAACACCATGTTAAAAGTATCCTAACACAACCAAAAAAAAATTGGAAACTTTTCTGTGTTTAGACCCAATGCTTAGGTATTCTTTTTCAGGAAAAGTCTATCTTCAAAGCTTCGTTTAATGTGTATTTCTAACAAGATTTAAAAAAAAAAAAAAAAATAGGCAATATGCTGTTTAAACTGGGCCACCAAAGGAAAACTTTTAAGTTTACAAAGCAAGAATTTATTAAAATGCTTTAAACTGTTCTGTGATGTTGTCATGGACTGAGTTGTGTCCCTCAAATATATGTGTATCAATCTGGTCAGCCCACGATTCCTAGTATTGAGTGATTCCCCACCATTTTGTCATCTGATGTGATCTTCCTATGTGTTGTAAATCCTACCTCTATGATGTTAACGAGGTGGGGTACGCGGTAGTTACATTAGTGAGGCAGGACTCAATCTACAATACTGGATTGTGTCTTGAGCCAATCTCTTTTGAGATATAAAAGAGAGAAGCGAGCAGAGGAGAGACAGGGGGACCACATACCACCAAGAAAGCAGCAGCAACGGGAGCAGACTATGTCCTTTGGACCCAGGGTTCCTGTGTGGAGAAGCTCCTAGTCCAAGGGAAGATTGATAAGAAAGACCTTCTCCAGAGCCGACAGAGAGAAAAAGCCATCCCCTGGACCTGACACCCTGAATTTGGACTTCTAGCCTACTAGACTGAGAAAATAAATTTCTCATTGTTAAAGCCATCCACTTGTATTTCTGTTATAGCAGCACTAGGTAACTAAGACAGATGGATAGCTGATTTTTTTCAATTGATAAATTTTAACTAGCAACAATAGACTTCTTAGATGACAGTCTGTCTTTTGGTGGCTAAGTGTAAGCAGCTCTATAATGATTTTCATCACTAGAATATGACTCTACGTGTGAACAAAATGATTAGATTTCATATTAGATTTATGACATTCCGTGATTTAAATTATAAAATCTAAATCTTTGGAATATCATAAGAAATGCCAGTGGCTGTTAAATCTAGAACAATTTTGATGAGATGTAAGATATTTGCATTGTCTTAAAAAGCTCATCATTTAAGATTGCTTATTAAATGCAAGGAGAAAATACAGTAAACATATCATTGAGAAACTGGACCACACCTTGATCATCACCAAAGAAGAACGAACAAAGAAATCACATGCCTCCAGATGTAATGCTTTAAGGACACATCACTTATGGACAGGTAATCTCTGACTTACAGCAGGGTTCCGTCTGGATGACTCCATCATAAGTTGGATCTGATATAAGTTAAAGGCTTTTTTTTTTTTTTTTAGTTTTCATTATTATTGCCTTTTATTATCGGTATCTGTAAATCCATTTCTTTGTCTTCGGGGGTTGGAAACATTACATATAAACTTAAGATATATTTTAACATTGTATGTAATACATATTACTGATAAGATGTACAAAAAACAAAAAAAGACATTCATTAAGTGTGGTTCATCGCAGCTTGAATATGTTATAAGTCGGGGACTACCTGTAGTATTCCTATCAGGCATCCTTCCTGAATTTAATCTTGGAGAAATATCTGACAAACCCAAAATGGGGAACATTCTACTTAAAAGAAGGGGACTGTAGTCTTAAAAAAATTTGAAGTCATAAAAGGCTGAGGAACTCTTCCAGCTAAAAAATATGAAAGAGTCGTAACTCTTGATTGAATGAATATATGATCCTTGAATGAATCCTGTACTGGAGGGGAAATAATGCTATCAAGGGCATTACTGAGTAAATTGTCAAAATTGGAAAATGGACCATAGATTAAAGTGTTAATATCAATGTTAAATTTACTGATGTCAATAAATGTACTGTGTTATGTAAGAGAATATCCCTATTTTTATCCAATACACCCTGAGGTACTACGACAATGATGTATGCAACTAACTCTCAAACGACAGGAAAAATTTGTTGTGTATTTGGAGAGAGGGAGAGAGGGGAAGAGTTATCAAATGTTAAAACATTTAAATGTTAACAATATGTAAATATTAGCAATGTGAAAATATATTAACACTAAGTAAATCTGACCAGGGTGTATATGGGTGTTCTTCGTGCTTTTCTTGTACATTTTCTGTAAATTTGAAATTATTCCCATAAAAAATTTAAAAATTAGACCAGGGGGCCAAGATGGCTGACGAGGTAGAAGCTACCTCGGATCCCTCTTGCAACAAAGACTTGGAAAAACAAGTGAATCGATCACACACATGACAATCTACGAACCCTATCAAACACAGATCTAAAGAGTTGACCTGAGTGACAGAGACTGAGAACGAACAACCACGGGGAAGCAGCGACTGTTTTCAGAGCCTGGAGCCAGCGTCCCAGTCAGAAAACCTTGGCGCCGCGCTTTGGACTAGGCGCAGGGGAGCTGAGCACGGCATCCTAAGACAGCGCAAACACGGGGCACAGTCCTAGCCCCCTGAACTGACCTCGGGGGAAGCCCAGCCAGTGCACGCAGGCAGCGCAGCAACGCAGCTGAAAGGAGGAGAAGTTGCCGGGAGGCAGCGACTGGTTTTGGAGCCAGGGGTGTGGCGTCCCAGCCGGGGAATCTTGGCACTGGACTTTGGACTGGGAGCAGAGGAACTGACCACGGCTTCTGAGACAGCACAAGCACAGGACGCGGGCCTGACCCTCGGGGGCAATCTCTACCCAGCCCGGGCACACAGTCGACACGCCCCTCGGGAATCTCACATAAAACAGTCATCCCCAGCAAGATAAGTAACTTTGTCTATATTCTGGGGTGCTACTCTCTCCTATTTACCTGAACCCTCCCCTCCCCTTCCCAGACAACTTCATTAACATTGGAATTTCCTGAGCCAGAGAGTGAACTGCACTGCGGTTTTTCTTTCTGTTCTTTTTGGGTTTTTTTTTTTTTTTTTTTTTTTTGGGTCTTTTCCTAACCCATTCTCCTGGCCTGAGAGAAGCAGCTACAAAAAACCCAGGGACCAAAAATCCTTCCCTAATTTTTTTTTTAATTGGACTAAAAACACAGAACCAGCTCCAGCCAAGCATATGTGATCCACAGTCTTGGGCTTTCATCCCTACAGGGAACGAGGTGGCCATTATAATGCAAAGGCATTTCTTACAGAGATCTGGCTGTAACTGTTTTAGCCCATTACTGGAAAGAAAAGTTTCCCAGGTCTGATATCTCTGCGTATTCAACAGAGCCCTCACTGACCCACAACAGGGAACTGAGGGCTGAAGCTCCCCCCAGACCACCTAGCCCCTGCCTTAGGGGTCTAAGGAGGGTGACACCCACCAATCTGTAGAGGTACTTGCATTGGGGGCCTAAGGTACAGCTGCAGAGCCCACCCACTAAAGTGCTTTAGGAATAGAGACACACCTACCTCACTGGCACTTGGGGGAAGCCTGTCAGCATCCTGCTGCCCCTGAAGTGTGAAACCCGGCTGCTACTAGAATCTGGTGCACACAACTATCACCACTACTTCTATAGGTGGATAGGTGACAGTCTGCACCACACACTTGGTGACACAAAATCAGATTCTACTCGAGAATAGTGAATGGACCCTTGGGCTTATATATCTGGTAACAGCCCAAGCCAGCTGGTAATAGGACACCAGTGATTCAAGGAATACAACAATCAAGACAGCACAATCTAGTAGCCCATCTACGTATATTGAAAGAAAGCAAAACAACATAAGACTCAGTGAGGAAATATAGAATAAATCACTACAATATCTTATACATGGCTTGGAGACTACAGTCGATATCAAACCACATAACAAAGCAGACCGTGATTGCTTCTACAACTCCCCAAACTAAAGAATCAAAATCTTTCCCAAATGAAGATACAATCCTGGAATTGCCAGATACAGAATATAAAAAACTAATTTACAGAATGCTTCAAGACATCAGGAATGACCTCAGAAATGAAATAAGGCAATCTACAGAAAAAGCCAAGGAACACTGATAAAGAAGTTGAAGAACTCAAAAAGATTATTCAAGAACATAGTGGAAAAACTAATAAGTTGCAAGAATCCATAGAGAGTCAGCATTCAGAAATCCAAAAGATTAACAATAAAATTACAGAATTAGACAACGCAATAGGAAGTCAGAGCAGCAGACTCGAGCAGTTGGAATGCAGAGTGGGAAATCTGGAGGACCAGGGAATTGACAGCAATATAGCTGAAAAAAAATCAGATAAAAGAATTTGAAAAAATGAAGAAACCCTAAGAATCATGTGGGACTCTATCAAGAAGAATAACTTACGTGTGATTGGAGTCCCAGAACAGGGAGGGATAACAGAAAACAAAGAGAGAACAGTTGAAGATCTGTTGGCAGAAAACTTCCCTGACATCATGAAGGGCGAAAGGATATCTATCCAAGATGCTCATCGAACCCCATTCAAGATTGACCCAAAAAAGAAAATCACCAAGACATATTATCATCAAACTTGCCAAAACCAAAGATAAAGAGAAAATTTTAAAAGCAGCCAGGGATAAAAGGAAGGTCTCCTACAAAGGAGAATCAATAAGAATAAGTTCAGACTACTCAGCAGAAACCATGCCGTCAAGAAGGCAATAGGATGACATATATAGAGCACTGAAGGAGAAAAACTGCCAGCCAAGGATCATATATCCAGCAAAACTCTCTCTCAAATATGAAGGTAAAATTAAAAGATTTACAGATAAACACAAGCTTAGAGAATTTGCAAAAACCAAACCAAAGCTACAAGAAATACTAAAGGAAATCGTTTGGTCAGAAAACCAGTAATATCAGATACCAGCACAACACAAGGTCACAGAACAGAACATCCTGATATCAACACAAATAGGGAAATCACAAAAACAAATTAAGATTAATTTTAAAAAGAAAAAAACGCTCAAAACAGGGAATCACAGAAAGAGGGACTAAATACAGGTGGCATAGAACTGCCATATGGAGAGGGATACAAGGCGATATAGGACAATACAAGTTAGGTTTTCACTTAGAAAAATAGGGGTAAATATTAAGGTAACCACAAAGAGGTATAACAACTCCATAACTCAACATAAAAACCAAGAAAAACATAACTCAGCAAACATAAAGTCAAATACTATGAAAATGAGAAACACACAATTTACAAAGAAAAACGTCTCAGCACAAAAAAGTAAGTGGAAAAATGAAATTGTCAACAACACGCATAAAAAGGCATCAAAATGACAGCACTAAACGCATACTTATCTATAATTATGCTGAATGTAAATGGACTAAATGCACCAATAAAGAGACAGAGAGTCTCAGACTGGATAAAGAAACATGATCCGTCTATATGTTGTCTACAAGAGACACACCTTAGACTTAGAGACACAAACTAAAACTCAAAGGATGGAAAAATATATTATCAAGCAAACAATAAGCAAAAAACAGCAGGAGTAGCAATATTAATTTCTGACAATATAAACTTTAAAGTTAAATCCACCACAAAGGACAAAGAAGGACACTACATAATGATTAAAGGGACAATTGACCAGGAAGACATATCCATATTAAATATTTATGCACCCAGTGATAGGGCTGCAAGATACATAAATCAAATTTTAACAGAACTGAAAAGTGAGATAGACACCTCCACAATTGTAGTAAGAGACTTCAACACACCACTTTCGGAGAAGAACACGACATCCAGGAAGAAGCTCAGTAGAGACACAGAAGACCTAATTGCTACAATCAACCAACTTGACCTCATTGACTTATACAGAACACTCCACCCAACAGCTGCAAAGTATGCTTTTTTTTCTAGTGCGCATGGAACAATCTCTAGAATAGACCACATGTTAGGTCATAAAACAAACCTTTGCAGAATCCAAAACATCGAAATATTACAAAGCATCTTCTCAGACCTCAAGGCCATAAAGGTGGAAATCAATAACAGAAAAATTAGGGAAAAGAAATCAAATACTTGGAAACTGAACAATACCCTGCTCAAAAAAGACTGGGCTATAGAAGACATTAAGGAGGGAATAAAGAAATTCATAGAATGCAACGAGAATGAAAACACTTCCTATCAAAACCTCTGGGACACAGCAAAAGCAGTGCTCAGAGGTCAATTTATATCAGTAAATGCACACATACAAAAAGAAGAGCGAGCCAAAATCAGAGAACTGTCCCTACAACTTGAACAAATAGAAAGCGAGCAACAAAAGAATCCATCAGGCACCAGAAGAAAGCAAATAATAAAAATTAGAGCTGAACTAAATAAATTAGAGAACAGAAAAACAATTGAAAGAATTAACAAAGCCAAAAGCTGGTTCTTTGAAAAAATTAACAAAATTGATAAACCATTGGCCAGACTGACTAAAGAAATACAGGAAAGGAAACAAATAACCCATATAAGAAACGAGATGGGCCACATCACAACAGACCCAAGTGAAATTAAGAGAATCATACCAGATTATTATGAAAAATTGTACTCTAACAAATTTGCAAACCTAGAAGAAATGGATGAATTCCCAGATAAACACTACCTACCTAAGCTGACACAATCAGAAGTAGAACAACTAAATAGACCCATAACAAAAAAAGAGATTGAAACGGTAATCAAAAAACTCCCAACAAAAAAAATCCCTGGCCCGGACAGCTTCACTGCAGAGTTCTACCAAACTTTCAGAGAAGAGTTAACACCACTACTACTAAAGGTATTTCAAAGCATAGAAAATGACGGAATACTGCCTAACTCATTCTATGAAGCCACCATATCCCTGATACCAAAACCGGGTAAAGACATCACAAAAAAAAGAAAATTACAGACCTCTACCTCTCATGAACATCGACGCAAAACTCCTCAACAAAATTCTAGCCAATAGAATTCAACAACATATCAAAAAAATAATCCACCACGACCAAGTGGGATTTATACCAGGTTTGCAAGGCTGGTTTAATATTAGAAAAACCATTAATGTAATCCACCATATAAATAAAACAAAAGACAAAAACCACATGATCTTATCAATTGATGCAGAAAAGGCATTTGACAAAGTCCCACACCCATTTATGATAAAAACTCTCCGCAAAATAGGAATTGAAGGAAAATTCCTCAACATAATAAAGGGCATCTATACAAAGACAACAGCCAACATCATTCTAAATGGAGAGAGCCTGAAAGCATTTCCCTTGAGAATGGGAACCAGACAAGGATGCCCTTTATCACAGCTCTTATTCAACATTGTGCTAGAGGTCCTAGCCAGAGCAATTAGGCTAGACAAAGAAATAAAGGGCATCCGAATTGGCAAGGAGGAAGTAAAATTATCTCTATTTGCAGATGACATGATCTTATACACAGAAAATCCTAAGGAATCCTCCAGAAAACTACTGAAACTAATAGAAGAGTTTGGCAGAGTCTCAGGTTATAAGATAAACATATAAAAATCACTTGCATTCCTCTACATCAACAAAAAGAACATCCAAGAGGAAATCACCAAATCAATACCATTCACAGTAGCCCCTAAGAAGATAAAATACTTAGGAATAAATCTTAACAAAGATGTAAAAGACCTATGCAAAGAAAACTACAAAGTACTACTACAAGAAACTAAAAAGGACCTACTTAAGTAGAAAAACATACCTTGCTCATGGATAGGAAGACTTAACATAGTAAAAATGTCTATTCTACCAAAAGCCATCTACACATACAATGCACTTCTGATCCAAATTCCAATGACATTTTTTAATGTGATGGAGAAACAAATCACCAACTTCACATGGAAGGGAAAGAAGCCTCGGAGAAGTAAGACATTACTGAAAAAGAAGAAGAAAGTGGGAGGCCTCAGTCTACCTGATTTCAGAACCTATTATACAGCCACAGTAGTCTAAACAGCCTGGTATTGGTACAACAACAGGCACATAGACCAATGGAACAGAATTGAGAAAACCCAGATATAAATCCATCCACATATGAGCAGCTGATATTTGACAAAGGCCCAGTGTCAGTTAATTGGGGAAAAGATAGTCTTTTTAACAAATGGTGCTGGCATAACTGGATATCCATTTGCAAAAAAATGAAATAGGACCCATACCTCACACCATGAACAAAAACTAACTCCAAGTGGATCAAAGACCTAAACATAAAGACTAAAACGATAAAGATCATGGAAGAAAAAATAGGGACAACCTTAGAAGCCCTAATACAAGGCATAAACGGAATACGAAACATTACCAAAAATGACGAAGAGAAACCAGATAACTGGGAGCTCCTAAAAATCAAACACCTATGCTCATCCAAAGACTTCACCAAAAGAGTAAAAAGATCACCTACAGATTGGGAAAGAATTTTCGGCTATGACATCTCCAACCAGTGCCTGATCTCTAAAATCTATATGATTCTGTCAAAACTCAACCACAAAAAGACAAACAACCCAATCAAGAAGTGGGCAAAGGATATGAACACGCACTTCACTAAAGAAGATATTCAGGCAGCTAATGGATACATGAGAAAATGCTCTCAATCATTAGCCATTAGAGAAATGCAAATTAAAACTACGATAAGAGTCCATCTCACTCCAACAAGGCTGGCATTAATCCAAAAATCACAAAATAATAAATGTTGGAGAGGCTGCAGAGAGACTGGAACTCTTATACACTGCTGGTGGGAATGTAAAATGGTACAACCACTTTGGAAATCTATCTGGCATCTTCTTAAAAAGTTAGAAATAGAACTACCATACAATCCAGAAATCCCACTCCTTGGAATATACCCTAGAGAAGTAAGAGCCTTTACACAAACAGATATATGCACTCCCATGTTTATTGCAGCTCTGTTTACAATAGCAAAAAGCTGTAAGCAATCAAGGTGTCCATCAACGGATGAATGGTTAAATAAATTGTGGTATATTCACACAATGGAATACTACGCATCGATAAAGAACAGTGATGAATCTGTGAAACATTTCATAACATGGAGGAACCTGGAAGGCATTATGCTGAGTGAAATTAGTTAGAGGCAAAAGGACAAATATTGTATAAGACCACTATTATAAGATGTTGAGAAATAGTATAAACTGAGAAGAACACATTCTTTTGTGGTTACAAGGCAGGGAGGGAGGGAGTGTGGGAGAGGGTTATTTACTGATTAATTAGTAGTTAAGAACTACTTTAGGTGAAGGGAAGGACAATACTCAATACAGGGAAGGTCAGCTCAACTGGACTGGACCAAAAGCAAAGAAGTTTCCGGGATACACTGAATGCTTCATAGGTCAGCAGAGCAAGGGCGGGGTTTGGGGACCATGGTTTAAGGGGACTTCTAAGTCAATTGGCAAAATAATTCTATTATGAAAACATTCTGCATCCCACTTTGAAATGTTGCATCCGGGGTCTTAAATGCTAACAAGCGGCCATCTAAGATGCATCAATTGGTCTCAACACACCTGGATCAAAGGAGAATGAAGAACACCAAGGTCACACAATAACTATGAGCCCAAGAGACAGAAAGGGCCACAGGAACCAGAAACTTAAATCATCCTGAGACCAGAAGAACTAGATGATGCCCGGCCACATGCGACGACTGCCCTGACAGGGAGCACAACAGAGAACCCCTGAGGCAGCAGGAGAATAGTGGGATGCAGACCCCAAATTCTCATAAAAAGACCAGACTTAATGGTCTGACTGAGACTACAGGAATCCTGGCGGTCATGGTCCCCAAACCTTCTGTTGGTCCAGGACAGGAACCATTCCCGAAAACAACTCATCAGACATAGGAAGGACTGGACAATGGGTTGGAGGGAGATGCTAATAAAGAGTGAGCTGCTTGTATCAGGTGGACACTTGAGACTGTGTTGGCATCTCTCGTCTGGAGGGGAGATAGGAGGGTAGAGAGGGTTAGAAACTGGCAAAATTGTCACGAAAAGAGAGACTGGAAGGGCTGACTCATTAGGGGGAGAGTAAGTGGGAGTATGGAGTATGGTGTATATAAGCTTATATGTGACAGACTGACTTGATTTGTAAATGTTCACTTACAGCTCAATAAAAATTATTTTAAAAAATTTAAAAATTAGTTTTTATTTTAATGTCCAAATACATAGAAAAAGGAATTAAAGTAGTAAAATTTTAAATATTAATTTTTTTTAAACCATGCGTTTTTAACATGCTACTTCTCTAAACATATTTGCTAGTATTAATACAAACTAAGTACTGGACTTTCACTAGCATGTACGTATGACTCTAGAAGAAATACTTTTGATGCCTGCATCCTCTGTTTTATGGTCTCCAGTATTATACCAATCTTGTACACACATCTGAAGTTCACAAGCTTCAAAGCTAGGCATGAACTTGAGTATCTCTAGCACTACATACAGCCTTTGATCCTATAATAGTACTTAAACCCAAATACTCTAAGGGTTGCTTCACAGTGTAGAAGGTTCCCTTGATGTTTCTTCTCTAAGTGCTTTTTCATGTTACAAGTTCACAAATAAATAAATAAGGCTACAAGTAACCCCCTCAGTTCCCATGACTAAATTTTATCCTGGACATAAAGGTGGCCTGGACATTGAAAGACTTGGAGGTTCCCTTGTTTCTTTCCAGTTTTCCCGTTCTTGTGTAGTTTGGCACAGATTGTTCTCACAAATCCTCCCTTAGGTTAACACAGGCAGGTTTCAATACCAAATGGCTTCATTCATCCTCTATCTATAAAACAACTGGAACTCCTCCCTTCCCATCATTCCTTTCTTCCTCACCATATCCAATTGTTCAATTTGGAAGTATTTTCAATTCCATAAGCCTAAACATTTTTCAGATCAGTCTCAGCCTGTTCATCACAGGTACCTGAGCTCAGAACTTATCATCTCACCCAGTTTTCCGACCTCCAGATGCAAACCCCTCCAGTCCATCCTCCAACTATACTGTTGCCAATTTCTTTCTTAATATGAGCATGCTACTCTTATTCAAAATTGCTCAACAGCTTTCTACAGTCCAAATCCTTTAACATTTCATGTGAGGCCTTTCATGATCTGGCCACTATCTACTTTTAAGTTCTCAACTACGGTCCCATCACTATGGTTATATCACATAGAAGTAATTCCCTCAGTTCACCATTTTCTCTCATTCTTGTCTGCGCACATGCAGTACTCATGTCTCTGGGACAACCTTCTCAGTTCTCGTCTACCTAACTCCTACCCAAACTTCAAAATCAATCCAAGTATCACCCTCTTCTGTGTTCTTTTTGAGATCCTGGGGTTGAGTTTGGAGCTCCTCACCCACTTCTCTCATATCACCCCATACATATTTAAACTTAGCACAGAATTCATCAATCATCTCTCCAAATGGTGATGATCTTGTGATAGAAAAAAATACATATGTTATTTCTGAATCTCCAATCCTAGCCAGGACAGCACTGGTTTTTTTTTTAATCCTAGCCACAATGCGTTATAGATGCAGGTCAATAAAGTGCTTGTTGAATGAATAAACGAATTCCTAAACAAGCTGGCTCTTAAAAACATTTAAAGAATTGTCTTTTTCCTTCTACATATCCTAACATTTAGATACTTGCCAATATCATAAACACTTTTTAAACAAATACAAATTGTTAGTCAATAAATGTCCTTGTAATCACTTTTGGCAAATCAATATTCATTCTGCCTTTCAAGGAGATTTAGTAAAAAAAAAAAAAAAATTTTTTTTTTTTTCATCAGGTAATGCCTGGTGGGAGTGAGAATCACGGCGACCTGCCATCTGCTGGCCAAGATGTAGACACACGACCCAAGCTAGGTCAATATAACTCTTCACAGAATTCGAACCCCAAGCAGAATGCAAAAGGACTGAAAACGGCTGTGTCTAAAAGAGGCATATGTCAGTTGCCCTTGTGAGATACACCCTACAGCAATTATTTTTTGCCTCCATAATATTAAAAATGTAACCAATTATTCTAAAACTCAGCAGCTTAAAACAACATGCATTTAATGGGCTCCGAAATAATGCAGATCAGCAATATAGGCTGGGCTTGGCTGGATGGTTCTTATCTTGGCTGAGCTCGCCCTCTGATTGTTGGCTCTAGTGACAGGGAAATCTGGGCCAGGAGACTCTCATTCTCCAGCAGGCTAGCCCAGCATGTTCTCATGGCCAATAAAACAATCGTAAGGGCAAACAAGCACTATTGTATAAATACTTTTCAAGCTTCTGCTTGTGTCACATTTACTAACATTCCATTGACCAAAACAAGTCCCACAACTGAGCCCAGACACAAGTAGTGGGACAAAAAGCCCCATCCAGAGTGGGAGAGCACTGCAAAGGTACAGTGGCAAAGGCATAGATGAAGATCTCAGCCATTAGTGAAATCTATCTACATATACTAACCCAAAACACTCCAGCTCCATTGGAGCTCTTTTCTATCTGGTTCTTTCTTTCCTTTCAATTCTGTGAGCTCTCTCAGGCCCCGGCAAGTTTTTTGTTTTTATTTTGTTTTTCCCTTAGTTAAAATTTATTTTGGTTGCTTACCACCAAAGAACATTAATGTAAAATTTCTTGAAGTTCAATATAGATATGATTACTATATATGCAGTTATATTACTTGCTTAAATTTCATAAAACTGGAGTAAAAAAGTATTATTTCAGAACTATGTTCTTCTGTTTCCTAGGCCTTTTTTTTTAGTTGCATAAATTCAGAATTGATGCTTACACACATCAATTTTATTCAGAATCAATAATTCAACTAGAAAATGTAATGAGCTTCTGATATACTCAAGTAGCAGTGATACCTAATTCTCTGCATCACTGTTTATCACTCATTTACAGACTGTTACAGCATAAAAGTCCCTCACTCCTTTGTTTAGTTGCGTATTAGCTGCTGCCTTCACTGGGTGTGAGCTGCATGAAAGCTGGGTCACTGTCGGTTTTGTCTACTGTATATTCAGCATCTAGAACAGTATGTGGCACATAGATGTCTCAACAGATTATTTGTTCAATTAACCTGAAATCAAATGAGTATATACAGCACACAGGGTTTTTTTTTAATGTAATTTTCAGGGAGGTTTATCAGCTATTTTCATTTTCTAACTTAACTGTAAATTGAAATTTTACTTACTCTTCTATAGTATTTGGAGAAAAAATAAACAGTCTCATTACAGGTATAATTATTAATGGGTTCTAAAACCCAAAAACATAAAGGATATACACTGATGAAGAATGAATATAAAGAAAAACATAGGTAATGAGATTATGACTTTACTCAGAAGGCAAAAAATAACAAAATACAAGCCAAAAAGTTCAGTGTTTTTTGTTTTACCAAGAGGTTGTTTTTGTTTGTTTTCAATGAGAGTTTTATAATAAAACTATGAAAGAAAATGGGGCTAAGATATCTGTGGTAGACTACAAAAATGGCCACAAGTTCTTCTATTCCATATGCAGACACCTTAGCGAAGTGACTTTCTAGTTGTTCCCATTAAGAAATAGAGTTGATTTTCTTTGAACCTGAGTTTGGCCTTGTAATGTGTTTTGGCCAATGGGACATCAACACACATGATGTAAGCAGATGGGTAGAAAGTGCTTGTACATTAGGACCTGAACCTTCTTGCTGCTCTTTAGAACCCTGAGGCCGCCAAGTGAGAAAGCCTGTGCTAGCCTACTGGAAGACAAGCTGTAGTTGTTAGGTGCCATTGAGTTGGTTCCGACTTATAGCGACCCCGTGTACAACAGAACGAAACACTGCCCAGCTCATTGTTGCATCCACTGTGTCAATCCATCTTGTCGAGGGTCTTCCTCTTTTTCGCTGAGCACGATATCCTTCTCCAGGGACTGTTGCCTCCCGATAACATGTCGAAAGTACATGAGACTGTCTTGCCGTCCTCACTTCTAAGGAGAATTCTGGCTGTGCTTCTTCCAACATACATTTGTTCATTCTTCTAGCAGTCCATGATAAAGTCAATGTTCTTCTCCAACCCCATAATTCAAATGCATCAATTCTTCTTCGGTCTTCCTTATTCATTGTCCAGCTTTCACATGCATATGAGGTGATTGAAAACACCATGGCTTGGGTCAGGTGCACTTTAGTCCTCAAAGTAACATCTTTCCTTTTTAACACTTTAAAGAGGTCTTTTGCAGCAGATTTGCCCAATGCAATATCTTGTTTGATTTCTTGACTGTTGCTTCCATGGGAATTGATTGTGGATCCAAGTAAAATGAAATCCTTGACAACTTCAGTATTTTCTCCATTTATCATGATGTTGCTTACTGGTCCAGTTGTGAGGATAAAAAATATACATACACATAAATAAGGAAAAAAAAAAAAACAACCTCATTGCCCTTGAGTCAATTTTGACTCACAGCAACCCTAAAAAACAGAGTAGAACTGCCCCATAGGGTTTCCAAGGAGCAGCTGATGGATTTGAACTGTCAGCCTTTTGGTTAGCAGCCGATCTCTTAACCATTCTGCCACCAGGGCTCCATTTAAATATACATACATACATCAAAAATATACATACATATAAATATATACATATATACACACAGATACACACGTTTGTCTATGAAAAATACATTGTACATAAAAAGTCAGTCCTATCTAGCTAGATCTTTGCCAAGCTGATAGTTACCTTTCAAATTTCTAGATAATAGGCAGCATTTGCTTTCTAAAATGACCAAAAATTCAGCTTCTCCTCTTAAAAATGGTTCTAAAAGAGTGGCATTATTAGGCAAAAGTCTAAGTTTTTTCTATTACCATATGTGGCTGGCCAAATAATAAGCCTAAATTTCCTGTGTTTCAGTACTGAATATTAGCACGAGCCTGCAGAATGCAAGCTGATACAAGCCACTAATAATACTTACTGAGATTTTCAATAAAAGTACTTTTTTTTCTCATTTATAGCACAGAAGAGATTGTGTCATGTACCCCTCTTACTGTAGCCTAGGAGACCCCAGATAAGCTCCTATTTTCCATACTGGTAACTTCAGAAATTCTGGTGACTTTCATCTGAAGAAGATAGAATAAAGAAATGGAATAAGATGTTAACATCAAAGTTTTCACTGAGACAGAAGATACAATAGATGTGAAAATTCTAAAACCCAAACACCATCTGTATAATTAACTAAGGCAATGTTGAGAAATCGTTCCTGGAGTCTTGAACTGCCTCATCCAGCAAGAGAACATAAAAGGGCCCGTGGAGAGGTGAAATACTTTTGAGATTATAATCTTCAGGGAGAGCTGCCTTTGACTGGAGCTGGCCAGGTCTCCCCAAAGGTTATAAGGAGGAGGAAGGGATGGTAAAGAGGTTGGAGATGTAGGGAAATTGCTACTTCCTTCACTTCAAGTACAATGACGGGGTCTCTCATGGGACCCCAGGGAGAACTTGAACGTTCGTTGGAGCAGCAGCTCATAGAAAACTCTTGCCTGCCTCATGCCTGAGAGACCCAGCATAGATGGTGGCAGCCAGGAGAGGGGTGGCTGCCCTCAGTCAGCATTTACAGTTTGCCAGAAGCATAACTGTGCAGGGGTTTCCCATGGACCAGATGTGGGCCACAAGGGAGAGGGATCAATGTGGGTTAACCCTGGGTCTACAGGGGAAGCATAATGATCTAATACCTTGGAAAACAAGAAGCTGGAGATGGACACTGTATTCCTAGAAGTGACTAAAGGTGTTTCAAGAGGCCACAAGGACTAGAGATAGGCTGTTCCACCGGCCAAATGAACTGCAGAAGAAAGGCAACCAGCTGGAAGCCTCTAGAATCCACAAAAATACCCACAAGAACCAAACTACGCTTTTAAACCTGTGCCATGCTCAGAAAGTATGAAGCCAGCTTCCAAGTGTACCAGTTCATATAGGAACTTCCCTACTTCCTTGCCATTCCTCTCCTGCAGCTCCAGCCTTGGAGGGGTTAACAATGGGAGGAGAGCGGACTAAGGGAGGAGGGAGAATGGAGAAATAGAGAAGCTGCCAATCACTACCCCACCCACCACCCCCTCCCTGCCCTCACCCTGAAACCCACCCCCACCACCCCCCATCCCACTATGTGCTTCCAACCACCATGAAAGGGGTGGGGGGACTGACGGTAAATCAAATTTCAGAGTTTTGATTGACTGTACATTTTAATAGCTGAATAAAACTGTTCATGACTTAAAGTAACTATAGTATTGTTATTTAAGAGGGAAAAAGAAAGTAATGGGCCTGCTGAAGTCTTCACCTGGGGTAAAAATGATTTCACAAGAAAGACTGTGATTTGACATCGTAGGTAAGGCTTGCTCCTCATACCGATTACACTAATAGCGCTCAGTTTATAGACTGTTATCGTGTAAATATATTTTATAGAAATTTAGATTTCAAGAGCTTTAAAGGGAGTGTAGCAAAGTATAGTGCCTTTTTTCCTATTCAGTATTATACAGATAAGGAGAGAAGAGGGATTTAGTAATCTGAAGGAAATTTGCACAAGGCTGGATAGCATTTTTGAAATTTTGCCTTGACCAACTGCAACCCCTCTCTTTCCTTCCCAGGTATAAAATATAGTCTCAAGCACAACAATTCTAGTATTCAAACTTCTGTAGCATGCTTTGCTCTGAGAAAATATTTAAGGCTTTTTGCAGATTTCATCAACTTTTCATCACCTTTTGATTCTATGGGCAGGAACCTACTAATATCTATACTATTAACCAAGTAGGTATAGATACAGCATGAGGCTTCCCTGGAGCCTATAGCAACACACTCCGCTGGAGCCAAACGGGAAACGGCATCCCCGCCTGGGATCAGAGGAACCAGGTTTAACGTCACACAGGAATAGGACTGTGTTTTAACTCACAATCTCCTTTCCATTTGTTCCTAGTACTTCTGCAACAACTCAGAACAGTTGGGTGAACTGGAAGTAAGTTCAACTATTGTAGGAAACCTTACTTCTCTACAGAATACGTAATGACACGATTTGCCTATGATGAGAAACAGTTTTTAAAATGCAACTGGACTTGTTAAATACCTAGTTAGTATAGCTCAGTTTTACACTCAAACCAAAATCATTATATTTTGTGGGCGCTGTTGTTGTTGTTAGGTGCCATCAAGTCAGTTCTGACTCATAGCAACCCTATGTACAACAGAAGAAAACACTGCCCATTCCGGCCCCATCATCACAATCATTGTTATGCTTGAGCCCATTGTTGCAGCCACTGTGTCAAGTCATCTCATCGAGGGTCTTCTTTTTCGCTGACCTCTACTTTACCAAGCATGATATGCCCTTCTCCAGGGACTGATCCTTCCTGATAACATGTCCAAAGTATGTGAGACATAGTCTCACCATCCTTACTTCTAAGGAACAATCTAGCTGTATTTCTTCCAAGACATAATTTGTTCATTTTTCTGGCAGTCCTTGGTATAGTCAATATTCTTCATCAACACCATAATTCGAAGGCATCAATTCTTCTTTGGTCTTCCTTATTCATTGTCCAGCTTTTGTATGCATATGAGGCAACTGAAAACACCATGGCTTGGGTCAGGCACACCTTAGTCTTCAAGGTGACACCTTCGCTTTTTAACACTTTAAAGACATCTTTTGCAGCAGGTTTGCCCAACGCAATGCATCATTTGACTTGATTGCTGCTTCCGTGGGTGTTTATGGCATTCCCAGACCCAGTGCCGTCGAGTCAATTCCGACTCATAGTGACCCTACAGGACAGAGTAGAACTGCCCCAGAGTTTCCAAGGAGTGCCTGGTGGATTCAAACTGCTGACCCTTTAGTTAGCAGCTGTAGCACCTAACCACTAAGCCACCAGGGTTTCCTTTTATGGCATTAGGCAACATTTAATGGACTATTTTGAATAAATTCAGTCCCCAGGCCAATTAACTCATTAATTTGGGGAAAAAAAAATTTTTTTTTTCAGTTAAATTACTTAGGAAGTTCTATCAGAAGTTTTACTAATTCTACAGTATATAAAGTTCCTGTGTAGGTAATAAGGTCAGCTGTAAATAAATATTTTAAGCTAATTCTAATTATACTTCACTGATGCAGTTTAACCAAGGATTTATATTTTGAGAAAAATATAGACTATACTTGGTGGCATCTGTGTTGATCACTTCTATGCAAAAATGCAAAGCTATAGCTAGGATACAGAAAAGTTAAGCTCTTGCATTTTCACAACAGAATGGCAAATCTTTCAGTCTAATGGCGTCTAGAGGAAAATAGAAAATAACAACCATTATAATTAATATTATAATATTCATTAGGTATGACAATAATTACGGGCAATACATGGAAAATGTAGTGCTTCCTAGTCATGCGACCATGAGCTAGTTACTTCTCTATGCCTTAGTTTCCTTATCTGCAAAATGAGAATAAAAGTACCTATCTCACAGGGTTAAAAGAATTAATGAGTAAACATACAGAGTTATAAGAATTAGTGACTGCTGCCTTAGAGTAAGTGCCCCGTAAATGATAGCTATTATTACCATTTACTGACTGCCTATGTGGCCAGTACAGTATAAGAGCTATTACTTGTTGCCTTATTTAATTCTCATGGTAATCCTGTGAAGTACTATCCCCTCTATAAGAAGTTTTCTTGACAGTATGTGCTTCATAATGCCCTATATATTCCTATTTATCATTCACCCAACTATGATATATTCCCAAATATAGAGGAAAATATTGCCTCCAAAGTATTTCTCAGACAAAAAGAAGTTTATAAAGTCTCATCTACTACAGTGCATTCTTTTATTTACCTTAGTTTGAATAATAAACAGTGCCTGACACATTAGCTCTGAAAGAATATCAATCAATATTAATTTGGGGAGGCAGAGCCAACATGGTACCCTAGACAGACACATCATGCTGTCTCTCTCCAGCAAAGACTCGAAAAATTAAGTAAAACAGATGAAATGTCAATCCTGGAACCTAAAGCATCAAATGAAGGGATAAAGTAATAGATCAAACACCAATGGAAGAAGAAACTGAAGGAAAATAGAGAACAGGGAGAGATACAGAGTGGAGGTCTCCTGCCAACTAACACAGCACAGCGTTGTCATCTTGGAGCAGAGCCATCAATGACCCCGGACAAGGGGTACAGAAAAGCAAATTCACGGAGCTCCTAACAGGAGACCCAGCACCCACCCTGTACCCCACCCCTACCCCTTCCCACTAAGCTATAACATGCCACCTTGACTAGAGAGACTCCAGCCCAATGCCAACCCAGGTCAGGCCCACCCCCACTGGCTGGCTCCTGCCACACCTTTTGTTTTCCCCCTTCTTCCTTTTCTTTCTCCCTCCCACCTAGCCCTGTATGCCACCTTCACCCTTTCTCACTAGACTGTGTTGCACTGCCTTGAGTAGAGCGCTATTGGCCCACCACCTCCCCAGGTCCCCCCTGCCCTCACAAGCCAGTTATCATCATGCCATTTTTGCCCCTTTCCTCCTTTTTTTCCTCCCTCCCACCTATCCCTGTACCTCACCTCTACCCTTTTCCACCAGGCCGTGCCATGCTGCTTCGGCTAGAGAGACGCCAGCCCACTGCCAGCCCAGGTCTGACCCACCCCACCTGCTGGCTCCTACCGTGCCATTTTCTCCTTTTCTTCCTCCCTCCCACCTAGCACCATACACCACATCTACTGCGGGTAGAGAGCTACCAGCCCACCACCAGCTTTGGACTCCCATGCCCACACCTGCTAGCTCCCACCATGCCATTTTATTTCTATTTTCATTTTATATATTTCTCTTTCTTCCCTTTTTTCTACCTCCCCAGCCCAGTAAACCACCTCTACCCATTCCCACCAGGCCATGCCGTGCTGCCCTGGCTAGAGAGGTACCAGCCTGCCACTCCAGGTCTACCCCGCCCCACACAATGGCTCCCGCTGTACCATTCCTTTTTCCTTTCTTTCCTTTCTATCTCTTTTCGTTGTTACCCCCACTTAGCCCTGTACCCTACACCCCCTTCCTGATGGCCCTCACCATGCCACTGTGGCTAGTGCATCCCTGACTCAGGCCTGCCACCATACTGGGCCCTCACTACCTCTCGCATCCTGCCACTCAACCAGCCGCTGAACGATGGGAAGCAAGCCCATATTACCCCCATCCAACACCCTCACCTATATAGCGAGAGGTTGTGAACACTCCCACACTGCTAAACTAACATCAGGAGGCAAACAGCACCTGCCCAGTCCACCCTCAACCACCTGGCCAAACCAGTGTACAACAAAGCAGGCTAACCCTGCCTGCTGCTGCCAAGCCCACCTGAACAAGGTAGTGAGAGCTATCATGCCCACAGAAAAGCAAGTGGCAAAGCATGCCTAGCACACCCACCTTGACATATCAAAAACAATAGAAATAAACAGGACAACACACACACAAGCAATAAATAAGGAAAATAATAACTTAATGTCTTGAAGACAGCAGACAATACTAAAACATATAAAAATGCAGGACAAGATGGTTCCAGCAAGTGACCAAAATAAAGGATCAGATGACCTTCCGATACAAGAAAAGGCAGAGGAACTACCTGATATGCAATTCAAAATACTAATATATAGGGCTCTCCAAGAGATTAGGAAAGAGATCAAGGAAAACACAGACAAAACTAATGAAAAAAATAAGAAAAAAATCACGGAAAACACAAGAAATCCAATGAAAACAGCCAAAATCAAAGAAAACACAGACAAGGCAATAGAAGAATTCAGGAAAATGATGGAGAACAAAACATCAAAAGAAATGAACAATTAAAATCATACAAAAACAGCAACTAGAAAATCCAAAAGATAAACAACAAAATTTCAGAAATGGACAACTCAATAGAACATTTTAGGAGCAAATTTGAAATAATGGAAAACAGAATCAGCAAGATTGTAGACAAATTCATGGACATCACTGCAAGAAAAAATCAGAGAAAAGAATGAAGAAAACCTAAGAATTATATGGGACACAATGAAAAGCAAAAATTTGCACATGATCAGTTTCAGAACGGGGAAGAAATGGAAAACACAGAGAAGATTGCTGAAGATTTGCTGCCAGAAAACTTCCCAAATATCGTGAAAGACAAAAAGCTGACCACCCAAGATGCTCAATGACCCCATACAGGATAGATCCCAAAAGAAAGCCACCAAGACGTATCATAATCACACTTGCCAAAACCAAAGACAAAGAAAGAATCCTGAGAGCAGCTTGAGAAAAACAAAAGGTCACTTACAAAGGGGAAAAAACAAAAGGTCACTTACAAAGGGGAAACAGTAAGACTAAACTCTGATTACTCAGCAGAACTACTCAGGCAAGAAGGTAATGGGATGACATATATAAACATGTGAAAGAAAAAAACTGTCAACCAAGAATAATATAACCTGCAAAATTCTTTCTCAAATAAGATGGTGAAATTAGGACATTTCAGATAAAAATAAATTAAGGCATTTTATTAAAAAAAAATAAACTGACAAGAAATATTAAATTGAGACCTTAGGTTAAAGAACCATGAATATCAGACAACTGGAGTCTAGGACACAGGACAGCATCAGCCAGATACCAAACTAGGTAAAGAGCTCTCAATAATAAAACAAAGCTAAAACAGGGAAACAGAGATGTCAATATGTAAATGACAACATCAAAACAATAAAAGGGGGAATAAACAGTATAGTTATAGAACTTTCAAATGGAGAGAAAGTCAAGGTGATATCAAGTAATAAAAAACTAGTTCAAACTTAAGAAGATAAGGTTAAACCTCAAGGTAAACACAAAGAAAGTTAACAAATCTACTTACCAGAATAAAAAAGAAAAACATAAAGTCTTGGTAAACACAAAATTTATACTAACAAAAGAAAAGAAAAGAAAATCCACAAAACAAGTTCAGCACAGGAAAGTAATAGTAACAAAGAAAACATCAGCACAACAACAAAAAAAAGCACTACAATATGATGGCAATAAACTCATATCTATCGATAATCACACTGATGTAAATAGCTTAAATGTACCTATAAAGAGACAAAGAGCGGCAGAATGGATAAACAAAAAAAAGCACGGCCCATCTATATGCTGTCTACAAGAGACACACCTTAGATACAAAGACAAAAATATATTTAAAATCAAAGGATGGAAAAAAAATATATGAAGCAGTCACCAAAAAAGGATAGGTGTAGCAATATTAATCTCAGATAAAATAGACTTTAAGGCAAAATCAACTATAAAAGATGAGGAAAGACATTATATAATGGTTAAAAGGACAACCCATCAAGAAGACATAACCTTAATACATATCTGCCCACTCAATGACAGTGCTCCAAAAAACATAAACTCTAAAGCACTGAAAAGAGAAATTGACAGTTCCACAAGAATAGTAGAAGACTTCAACACACCAATTTCGGCAAAGGACAGAACACCTAGGCAGAAACTCAACAAACATATAGAAGATCTAACGGCCAAAATCTTCCAAATTGACCTCACAGATACATATAGAATACTCCATCCAACAGCCACAAAGTATTCAGTCTTTTCCGAAGCACGTGGAACATTCTCCAGCATAGACCATGTTGTAAGTCACAAAGCAACCCTCAATAAAACCCAAAACATTGAAATAATTTAAAGCATTCTCTCTGATAATAATGCCGTAAGAAGAGAATTCAATAACAGGAAGAACAAGAACAAGGAAAAACAATCAAATACATGTAAACTGAATAACACCTTGCTTAAAAACAACTGGGTAATAGAAGAAATCAAAGAGCAAATAAAATTCCTAGAATGAAAACATCATATAAAACCTTTGGGACACTGCAAAGGCAGTGCTTAGAGGTCAATTTAAAGCAATAAACAAACACATCAAAAAAGAATTGGCCAAAATCAAAATGTTAGCTCTATACCTTGAACAAATAGAGAACAGCAAAAGAAGACCACAGGCACCAGAAGAATGGAAATAATAAAGATTAGAGCAGAAATAAACGAAATGGAGAGCAGAGAAACAATAGAATCAACAAGACCAAAAGTTGGTTCTTTGAAAAGATCAAAAAAATCCAAAACCACAGGCCAAACTGACAAAAGAAAAACAGGAGAGGAAGCAAATAACTCAAATAAGAAATGACATGGAGGACATTACAGCAGACCCCACAGAAATATAAAAGATCATAACAGAATACTATGAAAAATTATACTCCAACAAATTTGAGAACCCAGAGGAAATAGACAAATTTCTAGAAAAACATTACCTACCTAAACTAATACAAGCTGAGATAGAAAATCTGAACAGACCCATGACAAGGGATTGGAGAGATAATTAAAGAAAAAAAAAAAAAAAAACTGCCAACAACAACAACGAAAGCCCTGGCCCAGACAGCTTCACTGGAGAATTCTACCAAACATTCAGAGCTCACACCAGTACTACTTAAACTTTTTCAGAGCATAGAAAAGGAAGGAATACTCCCTATTCACAGACAATATGATCCTATACATAGAGAATCCTAAATATTTCACAAGAAAACTACTGGAACTAATAGAAATATTCAGCAGAGTAGAAGTATACAAGATCAACATACAAAAATCAGGTGGATTCCCATACACCAACAAAGGTAACTTTGAAAAGGAAACCAGGAAAACAATGCCATTTATAATAAAAAAAATTAGCCCCTAAAAAGATAAAATACTTAGGAATAACTCTACCCAGAGACATAAAAAACCTACACAAAGAAAACTACAAAACAGTATTGCAAGAAACCAAAAGAGGCTTAAAAACACATTGCCTTTGAGTCGATTCCGACTAATAGTGACCCTATAGGACAGAGTAGATCTGCCCCATACGGTTTCCAAGGTAGATTCAAACTGCCCACCTTTTGATTAGCAGCCAAGCTTTTAACCACTGCACCACCAGGGAGAAAAACATACATGCTCATGGATAGGAAAACCAATCATTGTGAAAATGTCAATGCTGCCCAAAGCAATCTACAGACATAATGCAATCCCAATCCAAATATCAACAGCATTCTTTAACAACATGGAAAAACTAATCACCAACTTTATATGGAAAGGAAAGAGTACCCAGGTAAGCAAAGCACTATTGAAGAAAAAGGACAAAGTAGGAGGCTTCACACTACCTGATCTCAGAACCTACTATACAGCCACAGTAGTCAAAACAGCCTGGTACTGGTACAATGACAGACACATTGACCAGTGGAACAGAATTGAGAACCCAGATGTAAATCCACCCACCTATGGCCAACTGATCTTTGACAAAAAAAAAAGAAAGTCCATTAAATGGGGTTTGGCAGTTGTCTTAGTCATCTAGTGCTGCTATAACAGAAAAACCACAAGTGGATGCCTTTAACAAAGAGAAATTTATTCTCTTGCAGTCTAGTATGCTACAAGTCCAAATTCAGGGCATCAGCTCCAGGAGAAGGCTTTCTCTCTCTCTGTTGGTTGGCTCCGAACAAAAGTCCTTGTCATCAGTCTTCCCTTGGTCTGGGAGCATCTCAGCAGAGGAACCTCAGATCCAAAGGATGTGCTCTGCTCCTGGTGCTGCTTTCTTTGTGGTATGAGGTCCCCCGTCTCTCTGTTCACTTCTCCCTTTTATATCTCAAAAGAGATTGGATTAAGACACTATCTAATCTTGCAGATATCATCAATATAACTCCCACTAATCCATCTCATTACATCATAGTGATGAGATTTACAACACATAGGAAAATCACATCAGATGACAAAATGGTAGACAATCATACGATACTGGGAATCGTGACCTAACCAAGTCGACACATATTTTGGGGGGACATAATTCAATCCATGACAACAGTCTTTATAGCAAATGATGCTGGCAAAACTGGATATCCGTCAGTACAAAATGAAACAGGACCCACACTTTACATCATACAAAAAATTAACTCAAAATTAATCAAAGACCTAAATATAAAACCTAAAATGATAAAGATCACGGAAGAAAAAATAAGGACAACACTAGGGGTCCTAATACATGGCATAAATAGAAAACAAACTATAACAAACAACACATAAACACCAGAAGAGTAGCTAGATAAATGGGAACTCCTAAAAATTAAACACTTACGCTCAACAAAATACTTCACCAAAAGAGTAAAAAAAGAACATACAAACTGGGAAAAAATTTTTGGCTATGACATATCCAACAAGGGTCTAATCTGTAAAAGCTATAGAATACTTTAACATCTCAACAACAAAAACACAAATAACCCAATTAAAAAATGGGTAAAAGATATGAACAGACACTTCACCAAAGACGACATTCAGGTGGCTAACAGACACATGAGGTAATGCTTGTGATCATCAGCTATTAGTGAAATGCAAATCAAAACTACAGTGAGATATATCATCCCAACATAACAGGCACTAATCAAAAAAACAGAAAATAACAAATGTTGGAGAGCTAGTGGGGAGATTGGAACTCTTATGCACTGCAGGAGAGAATGTAAAATGGTACAACCACTGTGGAAAATGATATGATGCCTCCTAAAAAAGCTAGAAATAGGAGAACCATACAATGTAGCAATCCCACTTCTAGGAATATATGCTAGAGAAATAAGAGCTATCACACGAATAGACATACGCACATCCATGTCCATTGCAGCATTATTCACAATAGCAAAAAGATGGAAACAACCAAAGTGCCCATCAACAGATGAACGGATAAACAAATTATGGTGTATACACACAATGGAATACTATGCAATGATAAAGAACAATGATGAATCCATGAAACATAACACAGATGAATCTGGAGGGCATTATGCTGAGTGAAATAATCAGTCACAAAAGGACAAATACTGTATGAGACCACTATTACAAAAACCCAAGAAAAGGTTTACACACACAGAAAAAAAAAATCTTTGATGGTTAGGAGGGGTGGAGGGAAATTACTAACTAGTAAATCACTAACTAGACAAGTGTTAACTTTGGTGAAGGCAAAGACAACACACAATATAGGAGAAGTCAGCACAACTTGATCAGGGCAATGTCATAGACACATCCAAATACCTTGAAGGACCGAGTTACTGGGGCTGAGGTCTGGGGGCCACGGTGCCAGAGGACATCTGGGTCAACTGGCATAACATAGTTCATAAAGAAAATGTTCTACATCCAACTTTAGTGAGTAGCATCTAAGGTCCTAACAGTTTCCGACCAGCCATCTAGGATACAACTATTGGTCCCAGCATGTTCGGAGCAAGGGCAAATGAAGAAAACCAAAGATACATGGAAAATATTATTCCAAAGGACTAATGGACCACATGAACCACAGAATTCACCAGCCTGAGCCCAGAGGAACTAGATGGTGCCAGGCGACCACCACCGAATGCCCTGACAGGGATTACAATAGAGAGTCCCAGGCAGAGCAGGTGAAAAATGTAGAACGAAATTCGAATTCACACACACAAAAAGACCAGACTTACTGGTCTGATGGACACTTGAGGAACCTCTGAGACTATGGCCTTCCGACACCCTGCTAACTCAGAACTGAAGTCACTCCCAAAGTCCACCTTCCAGCCGAAGATTAGACAGGAGTATAAAACAGACGATAATACACAAGGCATGTGCTTCTTAGTTCAATCAAGTACATGTTACCAAGTGTGCAACACCTGCCCAAAAGCAAAGACAAGAAGGCAGGAAGGGACAAGAATACTGGATAAACGGATACTGATTACTCAGGGTGGAAGAGGAAAGGGGATAGTGCTGACACGTTGCAGGGATTGCAACTAACATTATAAATCTGTGTTTAAAATGTTTGAATGAAAAACTAATTTGCGCCCTAAAACACAATAAAATTAAAAATATATACATTAAGTTGGGACACTTATAGAACTCACCAGAGAGAATATGGGCTGGATGAGAAAAACAGCCTAGTTATCCACTGTTGCTCTAGTTGTCAGCCTGCTAACTCCAGACATAAGAATGAGTCCATCCTAGACTAGCTAGACCCCAGTCAACCTGCCAGCTGACTATAGATGCATGAGCAAGCCCAGCTCATGAAAATCTAGAGGGCCCAGATCAAGTGTGAGCCCAGAGCAGGCCACTTGACCCAAAGACTCAAGAACAATAATAAATGCTTAGTTTTTTAAGCCATTGAGTTTTGGGGTGGTATGTTACATACAAATAACTACCAACATCCACTGCCCACTTAGTTTTACCCTATCTGAAGAACATGATTTTGATTGTAATCCCCTCAAAAGCAGAGCCCCTATTTGGTGCTTATAGAATCTAAATTATATTACTCGCTTAGTTCTAAGGGCATTTTGACTTGCAATCCTGCATGTATATTTTGACTGGAGGCTTTTTTAAAAAAAAGTACGTCTCTAATTCAACACAGTACTGAACTCCAAGTATAGTCTGGAAACCAATGGCTACCTTTAGAAAAATCCTGCTTAAAAACATATTTTGTTTAGCCAACAAACAAAAACAAGTCTTTGGATTTGATTACCTTTAGTAAGTGCAAATATTTACCAGTATACTACATTCCCACCAATTCCCACTATTTTAATTAACCCAATGTACACATATTACTTGCCTGGTTCTACAGATATTTCAGTTTGCAATCCTTGGTGTAGATTTTGATCGTAGACTTTTTTAAAAAATGCAGTGCATCTCTAATTCAACACAGTACTGGAGACTGTAGCCAGAACAATAAGGCAAGAAAAAGAAAATGACAGGTACATAGATTGAAAAGGAAAAAATAAAGTTGGCCCTATTTGCAGATGACATGATGATATATACTGAAAACCCCAAAGAATCTACAAAAAAAAAAACACTTCTAGAACTATCAAGTGAGTTTAGCAAGGTTGCAGGATAAAACAATCAATATAAAAAATTAATTGTATTTTTATAAACTAGTGATGAACATGTGGAGACTGGAATTAAAAACCCAATACCATTTATAATTGCTCAGGAAAAAAAAGGTATAAATCTAACAGAACATGTACAGAACTTGTATGCCGAAAATAAATCAAAATGCTGATGAAAGAAATCAAAGAAAATCTAAGTAAATGGAGAGAGATACATACTGTGTTCATGGATTATAAGACAACATAGTAAAGATGTCAATTCTCCCCAAATAAATCTATAAATGTAACATAATTTCTACCTAAATCCTAGCAAATATTTTTTATAAATGTCAACAAGTTGATCTTCTCATTTATATGGGAAGGCAAAGGAATTTGTCTAGCTAATCTTAAAAAAAAAAAAAGTGAGGAGTCATTCTGCCCGATATTAAGACTTACTATATGGCTGCAGTAATTATAACAGTGTCGTATTGGTGGATAGAGGCACACAAAGATCAATGGAACAGATAAAGAACCCACATATATATGGACAATTGATTTTCTACAAAGTGCTAAGGCAATTCCATGGAGGAAGGATATTCTTTTCAACAAATGGTGATGAAACAATTGCACATGCATGGGTAAAAAAAAAAAATTTACCTGGGCCTAAACCTCACACCTTATGTAAAAATTCACTCAAAATGAATCACAGATTTAAATGTAGAATGGAAACCTATGAAAGTTTTAGAATATAGGAGAAAATCTTCGGGATCCAGGATTAGGTAAAAAGTTCTTAGATATGACACCAAAGGCATGATTTATAAAATTTAAAAAAAAATTATAAATTGGACTCCATCAAAATTAAAAACTTGCTCTATGACTATTAAGAGGAATAAACGGTAAGCTACAGACTGGGAAAAAATATTTGGAAACCATATATCCCACAAAGGACTTGTAACTGGAATGTAACAGGCAGTCATCACTTTGCGTGCTAGTGCAGGACTGTGAAAATCGCCACACAAGCTGAAACCATGCATGGAATCTTAATAGCGGGAAAAGCTATTATTGTCTCCACCCAAAAAACCCTGCTGCCGTCGAGTTACTGTCCCATGACTTTAAAAATACGTTTTAAACATTAAAAATTCTTTTTAATTATAAATGTATAGGGGAAATTTTTTAATAGTAAGATTATTTATGTAGCACATTGCAATTTAAGACATTACAAAGATTGAGTATTGAAGTGTTTTACTTCTTTGTAGAGAGTTCATCAAGAGAAATTTGAATAATGTTTGCCTTCTGATTATATAAATTAAAACAGAGAGTGAGCTTCTTTCCTGTTCCTTGAATTGTCATACTCCTAAGTCTGGATCAGCATCCAACATTTTATCTATTGTGTCTTCAATGTCATATTTCTGAGATTTCCTTTAACACAAGGATTTTTGTTACTTTCTCTGGGACGTTGTCATCCTTTCCTCACAACCACTTTCTTCATTTATGTCACTAAGTTTACCTTCATTTAATTCCTCTGGCTGCATAGAGAGTCTCTTGAACGGTAGCAATACCAACATTTCCACAGTGAGCTATTAAATTTGAATTTCACTTCCAGTTTTACCAGTTTTTTGTTCCTGTGCTCCACTTTCTTTTTGTGGGCCAAAGTCGTTTTTCAATTATCCATTTTTGTAAAATGTCACAGAAGTTTATCACTGGGAGACTGGGAGGTAAGACAACTACACGTTTTGAGCTCTGACAGATGTCCAGTGGCCAATTACCAACAAACTTTGAAAGAAGTGGTGATAGGTCACCGATCATGATGTGCATCCGTTATTGATGCTGCTATCTGTGGACTGAAGAGCTAGCAACAAAGTTTGTGTTTTATGCAATTACAGTTAATATACCACGGTAACTGAAGTTTGAACCATGTTACTTAATTAAACCACGGCACCTGAAATTCATGCATATGGGAACTATGTAAAGCAAAAATTGCCTATTTAAAGAACTCTCAAAATTCAACAGTAAGAAAAATAACAATCCAATTAGAAAATGGGCAAAAGACATGAGCAGATATTTCACCAAAGGGGATACAGGTAGTAATTAAGTTTTTACATAAAAATAAGTTCGACATCATTGCCATTAGGGAAATGCAAATTAAAACCAGGATGATATATCATTACACACCTAGCAAACCAAAACCAAGTAAGTTGCTATCAAGTCAATTCTCATTTGTGGCAACCCGAAGAATAAAACTGCTCTCTATTCAGGGAACATCTAGCTCAACTGGCATAACATAGTTTATAAAGACAATGTTCTACATTCTACTTTGATGAGTAGCATCTGGGGTCTTAAAAGCTTGCGAGCCACCATCATCTAAGATATTCTACTGGTCTCAGTGTGTCTGGAGCAAGAGAGAAAGAAGAAAACCAAAGACACAAGGGAAAGATTAGTCCGAAGGACCAATGAACCACAGCCACCACAGCCTCCACTAGAACAAGTCCAGCACAACTAGATGGTGCCTGGCTACTACCACCAACTGCCCTGACAGGGGTCACAACAGAGAGTCCCGGACAGAGCTGGAGGAAAATGTAGAACAAAATTCCTACTCAGAAAAAAAAAAGAAAAAAGACCAGACTCACTGGTCTGACAGAGACTGGAGAAACCCCGAGAGCACGGCCCCTGGACACCCTTATAGCTCAGTAAAGAAGTCACTCCTGAGGTTCACCCTTCAGCCAAAAATGAGACAGGCCCATTAAGCAAAACAAGGCTAAATGGGCACACCAGCCCAGGGGCAAGGATGAGAAGGCAGGAGGAGAAAGGAAAGCTGGTAATGGGGAACCCAAGGTCAAGAAGGGGAAAATGTTGACATGCGGTGGGGTTGGCAACCAATGTCACAAAATATGTGTATTGTTTAATGAGAAACTAGTTTGCTCTGTAAACCTTCATCTAAAGAAGACACACAAAAAATTTCTCTATAGGATTTTCAATGGCTGACTTTTTAGAAGTAGGTTGCCAGGTCTTTCTTCTGAGGCACCACTGGGTGGACTTGAACTCCCAATCTTTCAGTTAGCAGCCGAGCATTAACCTTTTGAGCCATCCAGTTACTCCACACCTATCAGAACAGCTAAAATAAAAAAACGTAACAACACCAAATGCTGGTGAGGATGCGGAGAAACTGGATCTCTCATACACTGCTGATGAAAATGTAAAATGGTACAGCCAAAATAGCTTGGCAGTTTCTTAAAAAACTAAATATCCACTTACCTGTGTGATGTCTCACCTGTGGGTGCCCACACCTGCGGCATCTGGCTGGTACTGGCTGTGCAGATATTTACAAAGCTAGCTTCCTCAATTCCTCCAAATCATTGTTCAAATGTCACTTTATCTGAGATTTCTCTGACCATCCCTATAAAACAGCAAATCCTCCCACCACCTTTATCCCAACACGGCCTAGTTTCTCTATCTTGCTTCATTTTTTTCTGTAGCACTTATTACCACCTGAGACACATTTATTCACTTACTTATTGCCTATCTTCTGCCACTCAGTGAGGGCATGGCAATGCTGCTTACCCTGTACCCCCACTGCTTGTCATTGGCATGAAGTAAACAACATTAGAATGAATTATCTGCCTAACCCATTGCATCGATTCAGACTCATAGTGGCTCTACAGGACAGAGTATAACTGCCGCACAGGGTTTCCAAGGCTGTGTAATCTTTACAGAAGCAGACTACCACATCGTTCTCCCTGGAGCAGCTGGTGGGTTCAAATCACTGACCTTTCAGTGACCAGCCGAGCTCTGAACCACTGTGCTACCAGGGCTACTCCAAATAATATCTGAGTGAAATATCTGCCTCCATTTCCCCTCCAGTATTGCCAGGAACCCACATAGTAAGATTTTCAAACTAATGAAATCTTCCTATAGTATTTAGTGATTGTATCCTTCTCATCCTTCTCTGTCTGTTCCTTTTTCTCCTTGTGATTCTTCACTTATTTGCATTAAAGATCCTAGACCTCTCTTCCAAGTGTTCTTATTCTTGTTACAACCTCCCTGTCCTCAGGTTTTGCTTTGCTAGAGATGACTTCCACATGATATCCCATGCCGTTAAGTCGATCTTCAATAGCGGCCATCCTTGTTTCTACATTTGCAGGTTTTTTTTTTGTTTGTTTGTTTGTTTTTTAGTTTTAGAAAGTTTCCAGTGCAATTGAATCCCATGTACTTCTGCAAAATTAGTCATCCATTTCCACCAGCAATTCTTTTTCACCACCCATTTATGAGTGTTCCTTCTCTCTACAGGCTTTTTTCCTTTAGACTATTTTCCTTTATCTACTCATTTATATTACTCTACTCATTTACCCTTTGGCACAAGTCAAAATTGTGGGATACTCTGAATGGCAATAAACCCAGAACAATCGAAGCTAGTTATCCCTGCTTCTGTGGGCAACCTGTAGGCTGTCAGCCCCCATCACAGACATCAGAAGGAACACCTCTTCTACCTTGTTCCCTCTGTTTACAAGAGCATGCCCTCTCCTAGCCCACCCTGCAGCAGAAGGTATTCTGAAGCTTAGAATTTTCCTTGTACCACATATGTGAACCTGCACCATTTTTCCTTTAAGTCTGTGGATCTTTAAGATCAAGGCTCTTTTAGGAGCTCAGATCCTTGCTGGAGGTGCCACAGCTGCAGGTCTGTAGGCCCCCGTCTGGATTAAAAAAGAAAACAAATCAAAGACAAGGTCCCCTACCATGTTCCAGCAGAATCAAGGGCAGCATACACTCCACACCTGAAAAACTCCAAACCCACAGCGATTGCTCTATTCAAGAAAGATAGCTGGCACACAGAACACAGAGAGTTTGACGGGAGGGAGTTAAGGACACATATATGAAGCCACCTTCCCAAAACCTTGTTTAAGTTGAAAGGCGCAAATTTGAATGTGGATGGAAAAGAATGAGTAAAGGATGACAGGATGAAAATTCAAGAAAGAGGAAATAGTAATAGTGAAAAATTCATGATAAAATGGAAGAGGTGTTAAAAGAAAATACAAATGGAAAAGACCCTGATGGGTGACAGGACATCTAAACCACTGTACTAGGAGGAAAGAAGAAAAGGATGCTTATTATATGAACACGTTTGTGAAATATAGCATTGGGAAGCTGGTGACTTATTTTCTCTGCCAAGAAAAGGTCAGGTTACTTCTGGGTGAAGACAATGGGGTAAAGTTGGTCACAGCTGGATCACACTTAGTAATTAAGGAATTGGCAGGGGAGCCAGGGAGGAGGAAAAAGTCACAATAAAATCATCTACCAAACAAGAAAAGGTACACCACCTCATGCCAACAACAACAAAAAAAACCCTAGGAAAGAATTCAGGTGTGATTTTCATAAGGCTCATAATAGCATCTAACCCACTTCACTACAGAAAAAGAAATCTGACAACATCCTATGAATTCTCAACCAAAATCAAGAACAAAGCAAATGAGGTAATGAGTGACGAGGCAGCCCAAAGTCAAAGGAAAACCCTCAGAAATGAAACACACTTTCCTATCACCAGTTATCTCCAGTGACTGAATTTCTGCAGTGCTGCCATTCAAGGTGCTCTCCTTTAATGAGGTGCACTTATTGAAACCTCAGAAGAGAACAGAGCTCCCAACAAAGGCCTCACCCACCCCCGGTAAACTCAGGTTACGGAACCAGAACACGAGAACCACATTCACATGGAAGCAGGTTGAAGACAAATAAGACTGAGAGAAGGTGGGAAGGCTGTCAAAAATTCATTTACTAAAATAAAAGCCCTTATAATCTGTGCTAATGGGACCAGCGGGTGATCCATTTTTTAAAAAGCATGTTCAGGGAAGGAGTCATTAAAATGACCATATCGCTTACATTTTACCTACTTATCTTAAAAAATATCTAAATGTACATTCATTCACCGATCTCTTGACATAAAGCCAAAACTTGTTTTGAGCATGGTTCCTTTAAAGCTCGTGCTATCCAGTTACCATCTTCTTGCTGCCATCAATGTCACTAGCCTGCGGCTGTCTTCCCTGTCACCCCATTCTGTGTCAGTTATTTTAATAATTTGTATGAATCATGGCCTGACAGATCCTTGATGCCTCACCTCAGTATCTCCTCCTCCTGTCTATCCCAGCAAATGCCAAGTTCTCGACTTTTGACTATCAGTACTTTATCACGTCTGAAATCTCGATTTCGCGTACAGGTAGCGCCTGGGTTATGACCCTGGCCCTCTAACGTCATGTACAGTTGCCCTCACTTTGAAACAACTGGACCGACCTCTACTCGCAACATATTCACCACAATCACCTTCACTCTCTGCACCTACAGCTTTTAAATCATTGAAAAGCCTCCGAGGCTTTTCTTGCACTAACCTTAAAAGAATTGCCATGGAGTCGATCCCTTCCCATAGAGACCCCAAAGGACAGAGTAGAACTGCCCTATAGGGTTTCCAAGGAGCAGCTGGTGGATTCAAACTGCCAACCTCTTGGTTAGCAGCCGCAGTTCTTAAGCACTGTGCACCTAAAAGAGAACCTTATGTACCTGTTCTGACTTACCTACAAATTTGACCTAAAGACGCAGAGGATCCCGGGGACTACCTGCATCCCATCGCTTGACCGTTACTCTTCATTTTTCAGGCTCACTTTCAGCCACATCTCTTTGAGGCTTTCAGCTCACAGGAGCGTGCCACTTTCTCACCGTTCTATCACTTACTGCCTTGAAAAGCTTAGAATCCATGCACCAGTGCTATAATCACCACCTTGCAAGTCAACTCCTCTGCCTGCTTCTATTTCCATCAGATAATTAACTATTTGCTGCCTCTGCACCCGCAATCATGCAGCTAAATGTTGCTAGAGAAATTATCACAGAGTAGGTTTGCCTACTTAAATTTATGACCACAAACTCCAAATGTACACAACATCGTCCAAATACTACTGTTTCCAGAGTTGGAGTTCCCATATAATTTCTTTCTTCTTAAATTCCTACAACTTGCTTCAGTCTTAAACTATTTTTATGCTTCTCAGTTTATTCCATCATCGGTAGCCCTAAGCACTTCCTTTTTGTACTCAATGGTACGTTACGGTACAAATCTAAAAATTACATAAGAATACAAATATTTTAAAACGTTTAACATTCAATACGATCATGAGCATTAAACCAGAAACCAATCAAATTAGTTGCCATTGAGTCAATTCCGACTCACGGCAAGCCCGTGTGCATCAGAGAACTATGCTCCACGGCGTTTTTTTTATGTATTTATTTTTACTCAATACGTGTGAAACTGTGCTACCTCGTTTTATTTATTGTACTTTAGATGGTTTACGGAGCAATTGTTTCTCACTAAACTATATATTGTTTTGTGACACTGGTTGCCACAATTGGCTGTGACATGTCAGCACTCCCCTTCTTGACCTTGGGTTCCCCGTTACCAACTTTCCCATCCCCTCCCCCCTTCTCATCCTAGCCCCTGGGCTGGTATGTCCACTTAGACTTGTTTCGTTTTATGGGCCTGTCTAATCTTTGGCTGAAGGGTGAGCCTCAGGAGTGGCTCCATAGGGTTTTAAATGGCTAATTTTTCAGAAACAGATTGCCAGGCCTTCCTTCAAGGCACCTCTGAGTGGACTCGAACCACCAACCTGTCAGTTAGCAGCTGAGTGCTTTGACACTCTGCAACACCTAGGAACTCCTCCATGAACACGCTGTGGTTGTATGTCACTGAGTCAATTCCGACTCATAGAGACCCCGTAAGACAGAGTAGAATTGCCCCATAGGATTTCCAAAGACCAGTTGGTGGATTTGAATTGCTGAAATTTTGGTTAGCAGCTTGAGCTCTTAACCACTACGCCACCAGGGCCAATTGTGCTAAAACAAGTAGGTGAGCCACGAGCAAGCTCATTTGATCTCCCCAACCATCGCAGTCACTTAATAAGCACTTTCGAACTGCTCCATTTTAAAGGAAAAACATGTTTTTTTTTTAAAAAAAATGCCATTACTACATTTAGTTTTAATAATGTTAACTCTGTGAAGCCAGTTCTTCTGTGAGTATACACTACCGTATTTTCTCGCAGTGAATGCTGTATACCCAATGTGTTTCCATTTGGAATTTGTTGGCAAATAACAGTCCAAGTGTGATGAACAGGCTCTCTCAGATGCTTTACGCTTCATTATAGTCTCACCCCTATTTGTATTATTTGTGTAATATAAATCAGCATTCTATGGATGAGGGTAAATTATAAAATATTAATAACTAATTCTATGCCAGAGGATCTACAAATAATAGGAGACACAACAACGAAGCCTTCTGCAGAGATGATTTTATGGTCATTTAAGAAAACAGAGAGGAAAAAGTCTTCCAACCCACCATAAATGCTGATCATTGTATGATTATATGTAAAAAGAAAATGTTTTAGAAGGGGGAAAAGCATATTTCACAATGTGCTGTTATTTATATACTAGCACCTTTGAACCTTAAAAAGATTCAACAGCATTTACAACTCATGCCTTATCTATTTTAGTTATGCAGATGCTCACCCAAGAGCAGATGATCAAAGGAACAGAAATGCAGAATAAAATACATATTTAGTGGGCACTTATGAATTAAATGGAAATTAAGTTCAAATACAGCCCATTAAACTCTTCATTAAAGACATTTTGCTGCAGAACATTCACACATTACTAGCACTGATGCTTTTAATGATTTGATTACATGGGAGTACAGTTTGTTTTCAAACTATAAAATATTAAAACCAGGAGACTTGATAAGCTTAAAGATAATGTAATTTACGAGGATACACCCTTAATTCAATTAGAATAACGACAGGAAATTTGACCATAACCAAACTGTAAGTTCAGCAGTACATGTAGCCTGTTACCTTCCTGGGAGAACTGTGATTCTCTACACTGTTTTTAACTATCTCATTAATTTTTCAAGATTAAAACGATACAGAAAAGGAGACTATAAATGGATTTAATTCATTTGTTTTCGAAGTGAAAACATATTTTGATTTTTTTCCCAAAAAGAGAAATACCGTCCCTGATAGATGTCCCAAATCACTCAATGTAGACTCTCACCACTGACACCCCACCCCACAATACGGTTTCTGGCTCTTTGGTTGAATGCGGTTTTTTTTGGTTGGGAAAGAGGAAGGCAAAAAAGGTCCCTAAGACTCCTAAGGTATAGTACTACAAAACGTTTTATTTACAATTAAATTGGAAATTAATCAAGTTCTGATCTGAAATGGAATCAGAATGGGCAGAAAATTTCATCAGGTCATAAGGCAGTCCAAACTTAAGATCTATCCCAAAACTGCTTCACTGGAGAAAGAGTACAAACTGGCGGTGAAACACCCATTTTCAGCTCCTCCTCCACTGCGTGAACTGCATTACATACCAAACACTCTGGTCAAGCTTTGAGGTTAAGTAGCTTTTCGTCAATTTAAAGTGGATAGAACTGGAATTCAATGGCAAACAAAATCCCTGGAGAGATCATTTGCTTAAATTTGACAGAGTATCACCCCACTTTTTGCATTTTCGCAATAAAACTAGTTTTATCTGATAAGCTTAACTCACTTAAAAATGCTTACTCCATTTCAGAAAATGCCACTTATAACTTTCAAAATACTCTTATCAACATTACCTAAAATAATGCACATAAACCCAAAGAGATCAGTAATCTGAAAGTACTGTTACCTATAACAACCTATTATACATCTTCAATGATTCCTTAGTTACTACTTGAACATATTAATATAAAAACCATGTTGAGAGTCAATATACTTCCAAATGTGGCAATAAATAGACCACACAGGACATGGCATTTCAAAATTTCTAATCCAATTCTTAATTTAGGTTGAATTCAGTTATTTCCACCCTGTTTTAAAAGTTAATACATATAGAAGTCCCCAGGTTCCAAACTTCAGACTTCCAAGTTGCAGTACTTGCCCTTTAATGTCACGTCCATTTGCCCTCACTCTGAAACAACTGAACCAACCCCTACTTGCAACAAATTCTTCATCACAATCACCCTCACTTGTTCCATGTGCAGCTTTTAAACCACTGAAAAGGCTTCACGCCTTTCCTTGCACTAAACGCACGGTACGCACCTGTTCTGACATAATACAGATTTGACCTAAAGGCACCGGTAGCAGCTGATCAGGTTTGTAACCCAGGGAATGCCTGTAAAGGTTAAACTAACCAGGTGAACGGCAAACCCAAGGTAAGTCAAGTAATATTAAGGCTAGTGAAATTAACTGTAAAAAAACAAAAGCAGTTGGCAGCTTTTCAACTGAGGGCAAATTTCTGCAGTACTTATTTTATAAATTATTTTTCCTCAGCATTCTACATAAACTTTAGCCTGATACAACAGCCATTTCTTTAGCAAGAATCTTAAAAAAAAAAAAAAAAAAAGTGTGTAGGCTTTAATAAACTTCTCTGCCTTAGTTATAATTTTGCATTTAAAGCAGTTTCAAAATACAAAAGTTTAAAGCCACTTTTCAAGCTATTCTGACAAGCTTTTGTAATTTTTGTGTTTGTTATTTTATAAAATATATTGTTGGTCTCAAAGAATTTTACATACTACGCTAGTTCAGTAAGTGACACACATATGAGTTATCTGACAATGTGACACATTATTTTTGACCACATATGTAGAGCCTCTCATTATTTCTATTAATAACATCTATAAGACAGAATTGCTTATATGATGTAGCAAAAAATATGGCAACTGACCACTCCCTCCCCACCCTCCAAAAAGAACAAGGCCATCGCTTAAATTTTGTTACGAGTCACAAAAAAATTTTATTTAGGAAAAATACCCCTTCAATGTTTATTAGATAACGAATCATATTCAAACGAGTAATTTACTTTTACTTTTTCTGTGTAGACCAATTCAAAATATGCCTCTTTCCTTTCATAAGCAAAATGTATTTGTTTCATTCTGCATGGCAGATAAGAATTAATACTTTACTTCCTTCTACCTTAAAAAAATGAATTTTCCTTATTACTAATCAGTTCTTTCTGTATGGATTGTTGCCGTGCTGCTGTTAACAAAATAGTAATGGATATGGACACATGGGAAAAAATAAGCTATGATACTAGTTTATAATGAAATATATTAAACATTGTTTAAATATTAAACAGCAAAATACTCCTTTTATATTAAATAAATAAGGTTTGGATTTGTCACTATGGGATATAGGCCAAAACCACCAATAATGGTGATGGTCTAGTGCAAAGGGTGACCACAGGGGGGGGAAAAGAGAGAAGAAAACATTTAATACTGGTATTGTTTTCAATAACGATCTTAGCCACTGATTCTCAGTCTTTCCTGCACATTAAGATTACCTGGAGATCTTTTAAAATCTCAAACAATTTAAATTAGAACCTATAGGTATAGGATTCAGGCTTCAGTATTTTTAAAAGTTCCCCAAATGATTCTAATGTGCAGGTAGGGTTGAGAGCTACTGATTTAAACCTAAAAGCTTCTTACTATTACCCAACTTAGATTGTCCTACGAATAAATGCAGCTTTGAGCAAACAAGGGTATCTCCAGTTAACAGTAACTTATCTATAAGTCAAGGCTATTAATGAGAACTTTATTTCCATTAAAATTTCTGCTTATGCCCCTTTATTCTCTGTACTTTGGTGTTCTCAAACTTCCAAGACCAAGTGAAGTCAAACTACTTTTTTTGTAATAAATCAGTTACAATGAAAAGACATCATTCATTCATGCATATAAATATTCACTGAATGCCTACTGTGTGCAAGGCACTGTGCTAGGTACTGCTGTAGGACTTTAATAATAGAGTTATGGGAGAATGAATAGTGGCTAGCTCAAAACTGGTTTTTTAATATAATTAATGGTTATAAAACTAATGACATGGACTTAAATAAGGGACTAAACTGCCCCCCAAAATGAAAACAAGTACATATTAAGGGTCTGATTTTAAAATATATGGTATAGCATATTTGTACTTTTCCTAATGTTCCTTATAGTATTTCCAGAAACCTTTGAATTACATAAGGCAAATTCAAAATAGAAAAATAAACCCTGTTCAAATAGATGTCACCAATTTTAACCACACTCTGTATCAAGTAAAAATCATACGTAAGTATAAATACTAAAAATCTTTATGGAAAGGTAGTTCAGGTCCACTAGTAGTAGTCTTAACAAGAAATCTTACATTGAAATATTAGATTGCTAGTCCTTGACTATTTCAACTTGGAGAAAGTTTATATAATACATAATTATACCTTAAAATTTTGAAAACAGATTCATATGCTGAGGAATTCTAATGTGAACAAGTTTGAGTTTTCCTTTATTTTCAAGAAGAGAAGACGGAGAGAAGAGAAAGGGGCAGAATCTGTTCAAACCTTGCAAATATACTAAAATCTGGTCATTTAAAATGCTGACTGCTTTTCTTCTATAGCCTTGTGAATTCCTGATGAATAAGTATCTTCTCTATGTACTATGGGTATGGATTTATGTGGCTATTTAAAAAATAAATAATGAGCACTTCTCATTTCTATGGTAGCATTAAACTTCACAAAGAAACTAGGTAATGTCAGCTTAACAAATAAAAAAGTGCTAAAGGTTTACAAAACGTATGTTAACCTAGGAGAGATCACTGAAAAAAAAAAAAAAACGGAGAAAAAAATGACATAAGACTGAATGATAAGCAATGATGCTAATGGCAAAAATTCTTTAGGGAAAGGTTCCCAGTTGCCTATAAGGAATAAAAGGTGAAATCAAGGCTTGAGGAAAATGCTCTTTTGTTGTACCTTGGATGCAACACTCTGTCTCTAAAATAGAGAAGTAGTAAAATATTTTTACTAAGTTAAAATATAGGTTTTATATTCTATACCATATTAATAAGCACACAAAAATACCAGTGTTTTTATCTTGTTTCTGTTCAGACACTTAAGCAAATGTGTTCTTTGGTGCCTGGGAGAGTTTATCAATATTTAAGGATAATGGAAGATAAGAACTCCAAGACTGACATGCTTAGAAATAGAAGACTAAAAACCCCATACCATAAAAAATAAGAATCGAAGGTGACCTATGAGAAAAGAAGGTAATGTTACACTGCAGTAGGGCTGAGATATATTCCTTCCCCCAAACCATACTCTGGCTCCCAAAATAAAAAGTACTAGAGCCTATTAGGTTTTTAATCTGTGTTTTGAGATTTTTCAAGTGGAGAGATATCACAGATAGAAATATATCATCCTAACTTTTAAAATCACCGAAGTCAGTGAGAAGAATACACATTCATTAAATGTATTCACTGTAAGAAAAGAAATATCAGGAAGGCTGAACAGTTCAGCCGACGCTGAATAATTGTTCTTGATTTTTCATTATTCCTTTTTAAATAAAAAGTGTTGATATAGTATACATACAGGTTGACATTTTGATTCATTCAAAGTAGTCACATCCCTTTGCTTAGTTTCAGAAAAAGTTCCAGAGGCTAAAATTTAATACCATTCATAACATAGTATTTTCAATAAAAGGAATGAGAGAGCAATGAAAAATCAGAAGCAAGATGGCTTAGAGAGCCTTATAACCTCTAAATATACACACATTTGTAACCTGTATTTATTTTCTAAAGAAACAAATTTTAAGTAATGCTAATTTAACCAATGGAGAAAAAACTTCTATCAAAATATACAATTTCCATTACAGACTAGAAGGCTAATATTAAAAAAATAGTTGTAAGCCAAAAAGTTTGCTTATAATGGATGACAGGCATCATCCCATTGAAGCACAAAGCATCAAATAAGGTCTTATAAAAGATCAATCAGTGATCTTCTTCATTTTAAGTTCTTGATAAATTCATAAAGCTTGAGTCTCAGTCTTTAGATCAAGGAATATCCAGGCTTCTCAATCCAAATTTCCAGAAAAAAGGGGAAACCAAGTAATTCAGAATCTCAAGTGGGATTTATGCTTTACCATGTACCTGAAAAATAATAATATTATAATAGGTTATAATGGTTATAGGAATTTTAGAATTTTTAGATTACATGTAAAAATAAGTTGGCATTTCTTAAAACTTAAAACTGCCTGTGCAAGAAAATGTGTTCTCTAAAAAACTGGAAACCTGATACTGTGACCTTTGGAAATCTAAACACATCTGAAGTAATCTAGACAAAACATTCCTCTCATTACATCCTATAACCCAACAGCTTCTGCCTAGAATGATAAATGTTTCTCTTTAGTATAGTATCACAGTTATAATCATGTGTTGGGTTACTTCACTCTGACTTTGAGATAACCGATAATATCCAGTGAGACATTTCAACCAAGAAAGTTTTAAAGAGCTCTTCAAAAAGAGCAACAGATTTAATGTTCTTAAATTTTCCATAGAAACTGTTGTTTCTGTGAAGGGCTTTAAGAACTCTATTATTCAAGTAAATAAATTAAAAAATTCAATTCCTTTCATGATCTACCCATAACTCAAATAAATCTAGAGTCAGAGACCTATCAGTGCTGGCAAAATACGTAGGGATCACATAATCCAAGCCCTTGGACAGATAAAAAAATTTGAGGTTCGGAAAGATCACATAGGTAATTAGAGCCAGATCACAAAAACAAGACTAAAATCTAGGCCTTCTGACTCAGGGCTGACTGTTCTACCAGGCTATAAATCCTTTCTCCATCTGTTTCTAAAGTCAATATATCAACAGATATTCATTAATTATCTATTGTGGATCAGCATCAAATTAGACAATATTGGAAAAGGGAACTAGGGAATATGGCTTACAACTTTATGGGACTTAAAATCTAGCTGAGACAGGCAAATTACTACAACAAAACATGGGGAAGTGTATTTTAGGATCAGAATTACCTATCCAATGTTTCCCAGAACCGTAAGAAAATTGGTCTATCCAAATGACGTTTGTGATAGCTGAGTTCTAATACTGTTACATCCCATTTCTGAACATTTGGATCGAGACGAACTTCATCATACTTGAGATGGAAGGCTTTAACTATATGGGGGAAATAATATTTTTTTATTCAAGCTGCAATCAAAATTATGAAAACATTTTATAGAAGAATAAAAATATTATCCAATACAGACATTAACTAAAAAAACTAAAAAATAAATTCAATCTTTCTTCTACCAATCAAACCTGTATTATAATCAAAGTGATATTTTAAATAGATGCTGCATACTAGAGTATCTTCGAAAACACTTAATTCAATAAATATGTTTATACATGCCAGCCACTAAATAGTGAAATGAAGAACAAAGTAAGATAAAATGCATATAGTCCAGGGAAGGGTAAGGATCAAAGAAAGACCACTAGAACACAATAAAGTAAGAATAATGGGGTACCATAGGATCACAAAAGAATACCTTACCCAGATCATGGAATTCAGAAAAGACGTGCACAGGCAATGAAACTAAAAACTTAAATAATAAAGTAAGAATTAAGCAAGCACAAAAGTGATCCAGTTAGCAAGAAGAGCATGCTCAAAGAGAAAACAGTTTATTCTAGGAACTGAAGACATTTAATCAAACGGCATTACGGAAAATAATGCAGGGCAGAGATAAGATCGGAGAGGTTCCAAGCAATGTTGGCCTCGTAGGCCACATAAAGGGGTAAAGCATACAGCAGTGAGTAATTTAACACAATTTAGTCACTGAGAGGGGGAAGAAATTGATTTCCTCATTTGGGCAGGAACTATATGAATGGCAACAAAAAGAACCATGGAATAACTGGGGAGTGAGAACTAACAGGACTTGATAAGTCATGATGAAGAGGGGAAAAACACAGGAATGACCAAGACAAAGTCTCCACCCCCATGGAGCTTATATTCTAACAGTTAGATAAATATACAAAAAAATCTCAGATACTATAAATGCTATCAAGGAAAAATAAGACAGGATAAGGAGAAAAGATAATACAAAGTGGGTGAGAAGTAATTTAGATAAGGTGTTCAGGGAAGGCCTCTCGAAGAGGTTACCTAGAAGCAGACAGCTAAATGAAATAAAAAGTAGTCTAGTAATGATCTGGGGGAAGAGGATTTCATGCAGAAGTAACAGTTGATACAAAGGCCCTGAGATGGGAGCAGGCTTACAGTGTCCAATAAACAAGTGTAATTTTTTTGTAGGCAATGGCCTATATGTAGAACCTTCTTGGCTATGGTAAGGAATCTGAATTTTATTCCAAATGTGGTAGTAAGCCACTGCAAAGTTTAGAACAAGAAGGTGAAATCATCTGATTTTCATTTTTAAAAGATTAACTCTGGCTGCACAGCAGATAAAAGACTCTAGGGCAAAACTTCCCAGCTGGTGTGTGCTGCAAACAGGTAACAAGTGGGCCATAAAATACTGGCTTATAAACTTTCTCTTCCCTTGATCATCCAGTTGAATCATCCCAGCTGGTTTATTATTGTACCTGCAATTAATTTATCATCAGTAGAGCTTGTTTTCACGTATGTAAAATACTTAGCTTTCCCTTCAACTTTTCACTCTTTTCCTACTGTATACGATTGTTACTGTTATCATCATTATCTGATATTAAGAGTTTCAGAAGAAAAAAACAATTGGCTTCGTTAATTTTTTTGGTAACTACTGTGTGGATTGCTTGTTTCATATTGTTTGCTGGCTACTGGCTTTGATGTTACATACTATAATCTAGGTCAATTTCTTGATGTGAATCCAAAAAGAATAATTTGTGTCCCCCCCCAAAAAAAATTCCAAAAAGACATTATTTTCTAAATTACTTGCTTTAAGAAATAAATGTCCTTCCACCAGACACAATTATTCATTTCGAATTTAATTACACCAATTCATTTAAAAAGCTATATATCTATGTCCTTATGGCTTCAGAAAATTCATTTTCAAAGTATTATTTGTGGAAAGTTTTTAATTTCTTAAAAAATTTTAATTACTGAATTAAATGAAAACAACAATCCAATATTTTCTATTCTGCTTAGTACATGTTTCATTTTTCTAATTTTTCAATACAATTTGCTTTAAATCATTCTTAAAAATACGCATGGCATACTGTGGTGCAATATTTTTGTGTGGCCTTTCTGGCCATAGTCTTGTCATTCCCACCCAAGTGATTGGGTGGGACTGTGCAAATAGGGTAATTATGGCCCACCAACGAGATTGGTCAGTTTTGCCATCTCATTGGGCTTGAAATGAGCCATTCCAAAAGGTGGGAAAGAGAGGATCTCACCATCACCAAGGAAAAAGTGCCAAGAATGGAACACGTCATTTGGAGCGGGGAACCCTGCACTGAGAAGCTCCTGGAGTCAGGAGACCCAGAGAGAGACACAGAGAGAGCTGTAACACTGAAGACTGCAAGAAGCAGTGGCAGAGAAACGGCGGCAGGAATAAGAAGCAGGAGAGAGCACAGTGCACTTTCCCGCCCGTGGAGCGAGAAAGCTGACCTTAAGAGATGAGGCTTACTGGCAGAGTGGGTGCCTCTGGGCACTTACTGGCAGAGCTCAAAGAGCTTTGTAACAGTTGCCTGAGCAGGGCAGAGGCCGAGGGGCCAGAGAGAGACGTGCCTGCAGCACGGCTGGGGAAAAGTCTGTTCTGATGGAAGAACTGTTTTCTGAGTGTTCCTGAAGCTAAATTGTAACCTGTTAGTTCCCTAATAAACCCCATAATCGTGAGTATGGTCTGTGAGTTCCGTGTAGCTGCTGGTATGAATTATCAAACTCCACAGAGAAGCAGACAATGCCGTGGGAGAGACAGTTTGGTGTCAGAATTGGTAAAGATGGCGGAGAAGAGGCATGTCTGATCTCCGCCTCATAGGAATCAGCCTTGGGCTGTTGATCTTGATTCTCCTTCCCTCTTGTGAAGTTACAGGAAGTCAGACACCACCCTCACACACCATTTTTACACCTACATTAAAAAAAAAAAAAAACTATTATCTAAAGGCCTACATCCACTTTAATTTCAATAGATTTAATTTTTATATTTACTTTTTCACCTAGAATTTTTTTTAAATTAAAGCTGGAATTTCAGAGTCGTAAACATAGCAGTCCAAAAGATTAAGCATAAATTTTCTCTCACCAGACAAAATATTTTATTCACATGAAGCAATGGTGCCAAGCAAACTTATACCAACAAATTACCATATAACATTTTATTCAGAAAAAGAATTGAAGTTTTTAAGCCTCTGCAAGTAATAAATAAATAAATAAAATTATAAGAAGCCAGTTGTATAGTGACACAATGAACACTAACGGTAAAACACCTCACACAACTAAAAATTGATCATTTTTCCACACTGCGTTAATCTTCTCAATACTTTTGAGGGGGAGAGACAAAAGAAAAAAAAATAGGAAAAAAGATGCCCTTTGTAATAATATTTAGTAGATACACTGGTAGCATGTAAGATGACAGAGACAAAATAATTCAGAAGATTATTACGTGAAAAGTTTTCTTCTCAATGGTGACTAGCAAGAATTGGAAGAAATCATTAAAAAAAATCTTGATAAAAATTGTAGCAATTTCAAGCATAAAATGTAATAACTTAAAGTTATAGCCATCGTTACAAGCTCAAACTTCTCATTAAAATTTTTAAAAGATTTTATTTGGCAATTTTATGCAATTCAATATTTAATATCTTCTCTAATACTCTGTATTTTTGTTATCACAATTATGTAATATAAAGAAAATATACACTCTTCTCACTTATCAACATGGTTAGGTTCCAGAGACCAGATCGTTATGTGAAATCAACATTATGCAAAAATGGAGGATGGCCACATCAGAGCACAAATGGAGGATGACCACATGATTACATAACTGCCAAACCACTGAGAATCATGGCCCAACTAAGCTGACACAAAACCTTAACCATCACATCTAGCGTTACTCTCGCCTCGCACCTCAACGTTCGTTACTGTCAGACGTACATCACTAATGTGCAAAATAATTGGATAGTAGGTTTTTTACTATTGTTGTAAAGGCAAAATGTCCGATAGCTAAATGGTTGACAAGTGAGAAGATGTACTTTTTTTTTTTAAACCAAGGTTCATACAGATTCTCCCAAATGCCCTCAGTTTTTCAGTTTTTCCCCATTATGCTACATATATTATCATTTTTTATTTGTGTTATGATGGGGAAAATGATGGAAAACTAAAGAGGCAAGGGTAAAAGCAGGGAGACCAACTAAAAGCTAAGAGATGGGATACTCCTAAGTTTTTTTGCTTAAAGCAGTTTACTTAAAGAGCTAACTAAGGAAGAAAAGGAAAAAAAAAAAAAAGTTTGAGAATGGAGGAGAGAGTAAGACACTCAATTCCATTTACATCAGGCTGAGTTTGATGCACCAATGGGGCACCAAGAGGAGCTATTTGGTAGTCAATGAGATATGCAGTCCCAGAGTATTGAGGAAGAGACATAACTTTTAGGATAACAGCATATTGTAGATAATAACTGAAAGCTATAAAATTTCATTGAAAGTGTATTCAGAATTAAGGGAGAAAAGAGATGGAAAAATAAATATGTAGCTGATAGCCAGAGGAAAAGGAGCAAAGGAATCTCAGATACAGTGTCACAAACCTTGGGGAAAGAACACTTTAAAAAGGAAGAAATGAGTCAACAGTATTTAATCCTGATAAGAGATCACAAGCACCCAATAGCTGGGTCATTAGTGACTTTGGTGTAAAGAGTTTTAGTGAAGAGCAAGAGTTGACTCCAATGTACTGAGAATCAAACAGAAAGCAAGTTAGTGGAGACAATTCTTCCAGAAGATTAGCTATAAAATGAAAAAGGATAGGAAAAAGTGAGGTCAAGGAAAAGGGTTTTATCTTAAGATGAAAGGAACAAGGGTACTTTTTAATGCCAATGAAAAGGAGCAAAGACAGAAAACAGAAGAGAAAGAGACTAACTCATGAAAGAAAATAATTGGAAAAATGATAAAAAGAAAAAATAAAATCCTCTAAGTTTTGATCTAAACTTTGGAAAAGGAACAACCTGAACTAAAGCAAAAATAAAAATATCATTATATTCTTAATAAAATTTAGAAAGCATTTACACTTCTTGAAGAAATTCTAATCATTTCTATTTGTTTTGAGACTACTGAACAAAGTAAGTAAATAAAACACTACATTCTCATTCATCAACACTGCACTTTTCATTAAAGTTTACATTCTCTGAAGTAAATACTATAGTCTATATCTTTAACTATTTACCAAGTCTTTATTTGCTAATCAAGTTTCAGAAATAACATAAAAAGCTATCATAATGTTACAATATCAGAATTTATTTTTTAAAGTGAATGAAGGTAAGAAGAGCAAATGATTAAAATTTTCAAGCTTGGGAACGGTTTCTAGTCTGGGAGAATGGTGGTACCACTAACAAAAACAGGGGTTGCTAAAAAGAAAGCCAGATTTCACAATAGCACAACTGACATTCAAAATTCCTAAAGTTGTTGTTTCTAATAAACATATCTGTTTTATGGGCTTTTTTATTTTTTAATTAATTAAACTAATGTTACTGTTTGAGTACTCTAATTAAATAGCTGGAATATCTCTTCCAAGGAAATAAGCTCAATTTATCCACTTTTCTTATATTAGTCCATACCAATATATGTTCAAAAGAAGATACAAGCCACAACAAATCATGCCAGGCATTCTTCTGTGCCGAAGACACAATGAAGAACAATGCACATAAGGCTCCTCCCATTGTGGCACTCGCATTTTTGCCAGAGATGACTTACAATAAAGATATGAAAATGGGATCATGTCAAGCAACAGTAAGCGGCAATCGAGAAAATAGAACAGGTTTCGAGAGAGACTCAGAAGAGGTGATGATTATTTGAAACAGAAAAGGATTCTCTAAAGAGAGAACACATGAGTTGAGACATGAATAAAAAGAAAAAGCCAATCATGTCACCAACATTCCAGACAATAAGAACTGCTGGTAAATGCCTTGTGTTTATTTTAAGGCTACACACTACCTTCCAGTTAAAGTCAGCCTATTTCAAAACTGGCCTTAATGTTTAAAAAAATATATGTGCATGCAACAAAACTAATGATTTTTAAGTTGCAATGAAAAATAATTAATTTTGAGGAATAGAAAACATTCACTTTAAGATATAAGTATAAAGAAACTAATTATGTATAAAAAATGTTTTTAAAAATACTTCACAGGTTATTTAAAAATTAACATTATCTATACTAATCAGCGATCCTTTGATATACATGTTGTACAGAGCCAAAATTTCCTATACATTTTTTTCTACTTGCAAAATTGTAGTTTTTAAAACACAATGTTCAATGAACTATTAAAAACTGAATTTTTAAGTCAGAATAAGCAATTAATCCTAGATTAGTATATTACAGATATTTATTATTTTATTCAATTGTAGCAAGCTTCTCATTTTACTAAGTTTGATCCTTAGTAAGTAGATACAGCTTTCCTAAATACTAGTGTGAAACCCAGTTACCTTAGTGCAAGGTTGAGCTTCTGTATTTACTAATGTTGTCCTATAATTATTCTTATTCTTTAGTATATGCTAAAATACACAGAGTATTTTAGAGAAAATCTAAAATACAGCAACAGCTTCAAAGACCAAACAAGAATTAAATGCAATAACTAACAGAATTACTGTTTTTTATTGTTCCCCTTACCCCCTGAAAATTCTAGAAAATTATGCAATGAACAGATGTATGGCAAAAAAAATGTGAGACCTATTAGGCCCTTTCTCTTAAATAAAGTGAGAGCATTTCTATAGTGGACAAGCAATAAATACAAAGAGGATCTTACTTTTAGCAAATATGTCAACTGGTGATCCATCAGGCAAGAGCCAAGGCCAACCTTTGAACTGCCAGGCAGGACCTTGTACAAAAACTGCTACAACTCGGTCCCTATAAATAAAAATGTGGAAGGGAGGAAAATGCCTCAAATTTGAACTTCAGTTACTATAAATCACTAAGAGTCATAATTATTTCTGGTCAACATTATGTGAGGCACACATACTCCATTAGCATAACATTTCATTATAATGTTACCATTTGAGCACATTAATGATCACTATACTTGCCCAGGGTGTTTTTTGCACCTAAGTCTTTTAAACATAATCACCTGCACAATTCTTTATATTTGATCTTTAGCCTTTTATCTGCCCTTCTATTAATCAGAGTAGGAACCCTCTTTACAATGCAACAGGGAAAAGTAGTAGATCTATTCATCTAAAAGGTTGGTTTTAAGAGGAAATCATTTAAAATTCAGGCACATCTTAAATATTTTGCTTTAATTAAAAACAATAAATTACAGTAATTCACCAATCATTTCATAAAGCCTCAAGGCTTTGAGTTTCTCTGATTGTCTGGGAAGCAACCAGAAGCAATCTAAAATTTTATAATTTTCCAACTGTTTTAACAACTATCTCATGTGCCTTAAATTGCATACTAAGTTTTTTTAAAGCAATTTGTTTTTCCAATCATTCAACTTAGATTTTCTAGAAAAAAATCTGTCTAGCTCTCATATTTCATTACACAATACTCAACTGAGAAATTATAAGTACAACTGCCAAAAAGTTTAATCCTACAACTAGCTATTCAAGATATAAATTTAAGTATTGCTAGAATATTAGCTTTATTGATGACCAAATCAGATTTCTCAACATTAAAACAAATTTCAAGGATAGATTTTATTTAGATACCATGATAAAATCTGACACTCCCTCACATAGTAAGAAATATTAACAATACACAGAGAAAAATGAGTATTAAAAAAATATAATCTTACCAGTCTTGAGGCATAAGTTTAAGGGGCTGGTCTACCACTCTATAAGGAACTGTCACACTAATTGCAGTGCCCCCTGGTTGCATCTGGTCTTTTCTTCTCTGTATTAGAGTTTCATTTTCCCGTTGGCAGCCTTGTTTCTTCTTTTCATCTGATGGGACAAACCTTTGAAAAAACAGAGGTGAGAAAAAGTCAAATATATTCAAATGTGGTCAAACTGAGAAAATAAATTATATTTTGAAATAATTTTCAAAATATTGTGTGTCTGTGTGTGTACAGACTATATGAAGAATGCAACATCAGAATTGGAAGGAGACTCATTAACAACCTGCGTTATGCAGATGACACAACCTTGCTTCCTGAAAGTGAAGAGTATTTGAATTGAAGCACTTACTGATGAGGATTAAAGATTGCATGCAGCCTTCAGTATGGATTATACCTCAACATAAAGAAACAAAAATTCTTACAACTGGACCAATAAGCAACATCATGATAAACAGAAAAAAGACTGAAGTTGTCAAGGATTTCATTTTACTTAGATCCACAATCAACACCCAGGAAGCAACAGTTAGGAAATCAAGAGATGTATTGCAGTGGGCAAATCTGCTACAAAAGACCTCTTTAAAAGTGTTAACAAACCAAGATGTCACCCTGAGAACTAAGGTGCACCTGACCTAAGCCATGGGTTTTTCAATCGCCTCACAGGCACACGAAAGCTGGACAAGTAAGGAATACCGAAGAAGAATTAATGCCTGAATATACGGCGGACTGCCAGAAAAACAAACAAATCTGTCTTGGAAGAAGCAAGCCAAAATGCTCCTTAGAAGGGAGGATGGCGAGGCTTCGTTTCACATGCTTTGGACACGTTATCGGGGGACCAGTCCCTGAAGAAGGACGTCATGCTCGGTAAAGTAGAGGGTCAGAAAGGAGGAGGAAGACCCTCAACGAGATGGATGGACACAATGGCTGCAACAGTGGGCTCAAACACAGCAACCACTGTGAGGATGGCATAGAACCTGGCAGTGTTTCATTCTGTTGTACACAGGGTTGCTATGAGTCAGAACCAACTCGAGGGCACTTGAGAACAACTACACAGACACACACCCCCCAAAAACCAAACCCACTGCTGTCGAGTCAATTTCACCTCAAGTTGACCCTTGAAGTAGAACTGCCCCACAGGGTTTCCAAGGATCAGCTGGTGAATTCGAACTTCTGACCTTTTGGTTTGGAGTCGTAGCTTTTAACCACTGTGCCACCAGGGCTATATATATGTATGTATGTATGTATATGTATATTGTGTGTATATACATTTTTTTTTTAATAAACTTGCTCTGTATGTACAGATCACAATGCTTGAAAGTATGAGTCTTTCCTTTGTATGCTGAACAAAATTCAAGCTCACGCTGGCTATAAAATGGCACGCATGTGTGTGTGCACGCACGACTGTCACAGACAGAAATTTATGTTCATTAAAGTAACATACGTACATTTATATTCATCTAACTAGCACTTAGCATTATCCAAGGTTACATAAGAGACCAGACTAATCCTTGATTTCTCAAACACTATTAGAGGAAAACTTCCTAACAATGGGAAATTTTATTATAAATCAAGAGGTCACCTGAAATGAAGGTGCTGTTATGGCTACCCAGGCCTCTCCACTAGGCAACTGGCCTATCCAGGACCTTCACAAACATCCCTTTTCACATTTATGCTTCAGCAAAATTAGCAAAAGACCATCAATCTTCAGGGTTGTTTTGTAAATTTTAAAGTAAGAGAATTAAATCACTGTATGTCAAGAATGAGTTTTATAGTAAATACTGGTAGTAATTTAGTAAACTACCAACTTTACTTATGTGCTTATTCTCTACTGTACATTTAGCACAGATATTCTCTAAAATAATTTAGCAGCCTGGAGAGCCAGCTTCAGAATTTTTGAGTGTTCACAAAGCATTTTAAAGCAGTCTATTTCCTAAACAGCAGCATACTTTATAAGCTATGGCTCGGGCCCCTCTATCAAATGGGGCAATACAATCACTGCATTGAGTATCATTCTGCTCCCAAAGTTTTGGAGAGATAAAAGGGTGAAAGAGAAAGGGGATGCATAAAACCAGTGAGACCTTCCCTTGGTCGAGCCCCATGAAAAATTTCAATACCACATATTGTATTCATCGGTGATATTCATTTTGTAGTCATGAAAGTTTTCAGTACATGGTAGTAAGTCTAACATTGAATACTTCGCTTCTGACCTGATGTTTTTACATCCATTTCAAATCTGATGGAAATGTTAAGATTTTCATATCATTTATAAAACATCCCCCATACTCCCTATGGATTCTGATTGTTTTAGTTAGTAATCAAATTATTTAGAAAATGTCAAATATATATACACTGATGCTAAAAAAACACATTTAAAAATTTTAATATGCATTAATTGTTGGAAACTTAGTTCTAGTACAAAGCCTTAACAAAAATGTATTAAGTTAACAGCACGTGCAATGTTACATTGTGCTATATGTAATTTATACAATTTTACTCAACATAGGTCTCTATGAGTGAGAATCAACTCGATGGCAATGAGTTTGGTTTATAAATCACAGTCCCTGCCCCCTTGAAGCTTATGTTCCACAACAAAGGGACCAAAAGCTTATGTTCCACAACAAAGGGACCTTACTGCCTAGAAAAAAAAATGCATTGCTTTACTTCACTCTGCATCGAATGGTGTCAAAAATGTTTATTAATTCTTAGATATAATATTGCATCTCCCTCTTGTGTGGCTTTTGAAATTTTAATATGGTATAAAAGTATAAAATTACTTATAAACTTTAATAAATTATAATATACATACAAATGATTATCTACCACAATACCGAACTTAAAAAAGTCCATTAAAAACCTAATTCAACTCCTAGTACACAAGAAATGAGTAATACAGCCTTTTTGCGTGTTTACATATTTGTTGATAGTTTCATTAAAGTTCACAAGCACTAAAATGATTCTTTAATTAAGCACAGTCCTAGAATTTTTACATGCTCCAGTATTTTAATATCTAAATATTCTTAAGTATTTTCTCAGAAGAGTATCCTTCTCCATTAGCAGTAAAAAGCTGCTTTATCTTAAAAATTTCAGCTTTAATTTCATTTGATAACATAAAGGTAGATCTTGCAACCTATTCTCCTAAACTTCAGTCTACTAACTAAAGATTAACGTATTTTTAAGAAAATGACAGGCACCTTCTGCATCTGTCTGCTAACCACAACCCTCCACAACGAAGTATTATCATAACCACACTATGTTAATTTTTTTACAGCAACATGTAAAAACAAATTGGCATAGTGGCACTTATGAAAATACCTCGTAGGGGGAAGATGAGGTTAGCAAACAAACGTAGAAGGCGTGCATCACTTGCATAAGAATGTAGTAGTGTTCCACTTGAAGTCCACATGGATTTTAGCTATTCACCATACTGTATTTCATCAAATCTAAGACACCATCAACTGTGAGATGCACCATTATTTTTTTGTGCCACTATGAAAGAAAAAAAACTGTCAAATTATGACAATGCCTTAATGATATTCTACATAAATCAGGGCTATCATTCCTCTCAAGGGACTGGCCATTTCATTTCTCCTGGCTTTAATGTCACTGCTTTATGTGTGTGACAGGCAATCCTTTTGTATGTATCTCAGGAACAAAAAGCAACGCAGCTTCAGCTACTGGTATCTTCCTTTTTGGGCTCCATAAAGCAGAGTTGGTTGTTACTTTACAAGAAAATATGGGATGAGGTCATTCCTCCAATAAGGAATATATGCTTCACAAGTATCAAAATTATGCCAATTGCTCTATTCCAAGTGTTTTTCTGCATACACAATAACATTTTTATTGACAATCTACATAGTCAAAATTTTTGATAAATGTATTCCCAGTGTGAGCACCACTCCAATCAAGACACAGAAATCCGAACTGCCCCAATAAGTTTCCTTGTATCCTTTCAGTCAATTCTTGCCCCATCTCTCCCTCAACAGGCAACCATTGTACTGCTTTTCATTACCATAGACTACTACTGTCTGCTCCAAGACTTCACATAAATGGAATTATACAGGATGTACCATATTTTTACACAAATAATGCATACCTCCTACATTTGTTTGCCAGCTGCACCCTCCCTATTTTCGTAAGCACAGGTATGCCAATTTTTTTTCTACAGGTTGCTGTAAAAAAAATTAGCAGTGTGCTTATGAAAATACCTGGGGGGGGGGGGGCGCAGCTTGCAAACAAACATAGAAAAAAACACAGTACTCTTTTCTGCTTGGCTTCTTTCATTTAGTTTAATGTTTCTGATATTCATCCATATCGGGGGGGGGGGTATGTTGTTAGTGCATTCTAACACTATATTCACACAGAACTCCACTTTGTGAATGTATCACAATTGGTTTATCCACTCTCCTGCTGATGGACATTTGAGAGGTTCCAAATTTGCAGCTATTATAAATAAAGCTGCTATAAATATTCCTGTGTAAGTATTTTTTGTGGACATATGTTTTCACTTCTCTTAGATAAATACCTATGAGTGGAACTATTGGAACACAGGATATGTTTAACATCACAAGAAACTGTCAAATAGTTTTCCAAAGTAGGCATACCATTTCATATTCCCAACAACAATGTATGGGAGTCCCTAGGTGGCACAAATAGTTAAGCACTCGACTACTAGCCGAAAGGTTGGCAGTTGCAGGACAGGCTTGGTTATCTGCTTCTGAGGGGTTACAGCCTTGAAAACTCTATAGAGTACAGTTCTACTCTGACATGAGTTGGAATCTCATCATCAACTTGTCATGAGTTGGAAAAGACTTGATGGCAACAATAACAAAAATGTATGAGAGTTCTAGTCTTTTTATTTAATTCTGTCTTTCTAATAATGTGAAGTTTAAATGTAGTATCTCATATAGTTTTAAAGGTGGTTTCTCATCATTATTTTAATTTTCCATTTCCCTGATAACTAAAAAAGATACCAATAATGAATATCTTTTCATATACTTATTAGCCATCTGTATACCTTCTTTAGCAAAGTGTTTGTTAAAGGCGTTTGCTCATTTTTTTTGGACCATCCTTTTAATACTGATATGCAGGAGTTCTTTCCATATTCTGGATACAAATCTTTGGTAGAAACATGTAATGAGAATATATTCTCCCAGTCTGTGGCCAGCCTTTTCATTAACAGTATCTTTTAATAAGCAGAAAACTGAAATTTTAATGAAGTCCTATTTATTTATTTTTAACAGCTCATCTTAAAAATATCTTTGTCCTAAAACCTCAAAGACACTCTCCTGTGCTTTCCTCTAGGAGTTTTATATAGTTTTAGCCTTTATGCTTGGGTCTATAATGCATCTTGAATGAATTTTTGTGTATGGTGTGCAGTAGGGGTTGGAATTCACTGCTCCCCTCCATACATTTATCCAGTTACTCCAGCAGCATTTGTTGATATGACTTCTTTTCCCAATTGAATTGCCTTGGCACCACTTTCAAAAATAAATTTTGTGGGTCTATTTCTAAATTCTTCATTATTTTCATTAATGTTTTTGTCTTTCTCTATGCCATTATACAATACCTTGATTACTGCAGGTCTACGTTAAATCTTGCAATCAGGGAGTATAAATTCTCTCACTTTGTTCTTCCACAATAACGTCGTTTCGGTGCCTAAATCAGTACTCTTTCTGATGACATTATAAACTACATTTAAACTCAACATATGCTGTACCATCTATGCACATAACTCAGGAGAAGTGATGAGATTATCAACAGCCATCACCAAATTTGTACAAGCACAGATAAAGAAATCAGTGCATGTCACAACTGCACAGTAATATTAAGATGCCAATGATTATACAATTAGCCTATTAAAGAAAAAAAACTTTAACCAAAGTGCTATACGTTACAGCATTACCAATTCTGCTATTTTAGGTCGGTTATCAACAGACCGTGTTTCATTACAACTCCACACTCAGGACTAAACTTAGAAGCATCAGCTAATGCCAGCAATGGCCAGATGGAATAGAATTTAGGATACTAAAGCGAAAGACTTAGCAACCACCTAGAAAGAGGGCAAAATTAAGCTTATCATGTTCTAACCAAACTGAAGTCTTAAAACACACAAATGTATTTTATTTCCATGCCTCTCCCTGCACAAAAAGTTTGAACAAATCATTTCTGCTCTATCAACATAATTTAGTCACCTAGTTTATAAGACAGAGACGCAATGCATCTGACATTCAAATGAGATAACTGAGGTAATTTTGGTGCCCTAGGCTATTATAGTTTAAATATATTTCTATGGATACATTTAGGCATTTATTTAATTCTAAATTTAAGCAGTATTTATTTCCCTACGAATTTATCTTCTTTAGTCAAGATAGAATTCATTTTTCTACATTTTTACAGCATTGTTTCTATACTTTGGTAATTTACACAACTTAGTCAGCTCTCCACTACACTTCAGGTTTCCTGAAAGCAAAGCCAGTCACTTAGATACATGACACTCACATCAGGTGGAGTGCTGGTTTGAGCTCAGCAGATCCTCAAACACTGGTTACACAAAAAAAATCAGTCCAATAGAATTATTTAGATATAATCTCATATTAAAGATTTCTACGTGCTCTGAAACCTCTATTCAGGAATTACACGGCTGCTATGAATGAAAATCAACTTGACAGCAACAGGTTTTTTTTTGTTTGTTTTGGTACATTAAAGAAAAAGGTTTAAGGAGCAATGGCATTAGTCTTTTATCCTCTATCTAGTATGGCAATATGGCTGACTCCCGAAGTAACTGGATCACTTCCAAAGATAACAGCTAAAAATTCTAGATAATGTATAAAGGTTATCTTAAAGACATCTCTGAGCCAGCTACCAAGAAGTAAGAAATTTTTGGTCCAGTGACTGAGTAAAGGGAACCCAAAGAACTAAGAACAACACTGCAGAGGACTATCCATGGAGGGTATTTGCAGCAAACCAATGAAAACTGAACTTCCTTTATCACCATATTGCATCATGCTCCTGGAACAAGAATCAAACCCCAAATCCTGCTCTAGGTGGGGAATCTTATAAGAGTTCCTTCCCCGAAACAGCTGGGACTCTCAGAGATTAAGTTCAGTATAAGAACTAGAAATAAACCTACTACTCCCCTCTTCCCAACCATATCCCCAGCTCCAACTTCCATGCTGGCAATTGCAAGGAAAATCAAATGTCTGAACATTATAAACTAGATCTTACTTGGATCTGCAGCAAGAATTAACAATAATATCTGGCTGTTAAAAACCTCCAACAGAATTTAACTTAAAGCAATGTTAGGCTGGTAATATTCCCAGATGCTTGGCAGATGCGAATGCAAACCTTCTCTGGAGTACCCTCACCTTTATTACAGGAAATAAAGAATTTCCACAAATATAATTCCAGGGAAAATGAGCAATACAAAGTAAAAAACTAAACACACAAGGAAACCAGGTTATCATGAATGAAACAACAGTCAAAAGAAAAATGTAACTAAGGGACTTAAACGATGCAATTACCATAAACCAATCTTATAAGGCAAGCTTGCAAATTCGTACAGAAAAAAATGCTAAAGATGGATCCAATATTTGAAAAGAACTAAAGAGAATCACTAAAATTGAAAATGTAAGATATCTAAATTTTAATGCAATGAGTAGGCTTAACATCACATTAGGAAATAGGCAAAGAAGAGTCAACTTAAAAAATTATCAAGAAAGTAGGCTACACTGGAGAGTCAGGAATAGGATGAGGAAATGGAATGTGTGGTTAAGTGCCTCCATGAACAACTGCCTCCTTTGCCATGAGACCAGAAGAACTCGATGGTGATCAGCTACCATTACTGAATATTTGAATCAAAGATTCTATAAAAGAAACTTGATCAAAAGGGGGAAAATGCAGAACAGAACTCCTCAGTCTCATGGACTCCAAACTTTCTGGAGCCATGGAAACTGGATGAACCCCTGAAACTACTGCTTTGAGATAACCTTTAAACCTTAAACCAAAAATATCCCCTGAAGTCTTCTGAAAACCAAAGAACAATTTAGCTTAACTGGTTTAAAAAAAAAAAAAACTCTGCTTTGAGCATTATGATCTTTTAAGAACTATCTATATGAGACCAAAATTGACAACAGCAACTCGAAAGATTATACATAGGAACCTTAGGGGGAAGTGAGTTTACGTTAATGGAGGAGAAATGACTCCGAAAAGGAGGGTAAAAATGGCTGCACAACTTGAAGAAGGTAATCAATGTCACTGAATTGTACATGTAGAAAACTGTTGAATTGGTGTTTGTTTTGCTGGTATATTCTCAACAACAATAACAAAATTTTTCTTTTTTTTTTTTAAAGCAAACTACAAAGAGCCAAACAGATGGAAAATAGAATGGTTTGAGAGATGTGGTAAACGGAATAAGAAGGTTCTTGAAGTATGTCACGTTTGAATTCCAGAAAGAGAGGAGGAGGGTAATATTTGAAGAGATAAGGGCCAAGAATTTCTCAGAGCTGACAAAAAACACCAATCCACAGATTTAAAAATTCTAACAAATCCCAAGTGGTATATATAAAAAGAAATCCACATCTAGGAATAGTAGATAAATAACTTTAGGCAGATTTTATTCATAGGACTGATTGTCCCACTAACATCATCAACGAAGGTAGCCAGGACAAGTGCAGTAATATCTTCATTGTGTTTGAAAAAAACAAACTCCTATGCTGCTTTCCAAAGTGACCATTTTGTATCGCCTGTGGCTGTTGGGAACGTGAGCTATTCTCAGTCCTGCGTAAGCTCCAGTAATTGTTGTGGTTGTCCACCAAGCCTCCAGTAGTTTCCACATGTGTAAGTGTTAAACAGTATTCAGCTAACGCAAGGGGAACCCTGCCCATCTTTGGGACACCCTCCAATGCAACCTCTCCTCTTTTGGATCTGTGCCCTGCAAGACTGCCTACTATCCTGTCATGGCCAGATTCAGAAGTTTTATCCAATCCATTTATTTTAAATAAACTTACAGGCCCACTAAAAATCTCTCAAGATCATGTGTATAAATGTAAAATGTACTTTTTAATAATTTCATAACATAACCTTAAATTTGTAATTTAGGATGTTAAAGGTTAAGCTGAGTTTTGTTTTGTTTACTTACTGAAAGGCCAGAAAATTGAAGAATTCTCAGTTTTACACAAAACCAGATAAAATCTATACCAACATGATCTATTCGCTAAAGCCAGTACTATGATTGCATGGAGGAGGTTTCAATTACGCATTCATCACACAGCAAAGCCTCCAGCTGACTCACACTGTAGGGGAGATGTCAGCTGCAGTGAGGTGTTAAACAATGAGTGTTCTAAACCTAGAAGAAAAATCAGGCATGGTCTATTCTAAGAATGCAGTCTGTTTATCTGACTTCTCTGTAGTAAGGCTAAAGAGAAAGGCACTAAAATTTATTTTGTGATTTCTCTGCACTGGTGTTTGGGTGTGTGTACTATCTTCTATTATAGGATTATGTTTAAGCATTAGATTTGTACTACATTCAGAAGAACACTGCAGAGATCTGGAAGATGAAGAATGAAGGAAAGAATTTCTTTTGACACTTTACAAATGTACTGTAAATTTTCTATAACCATTAAAACTTAAAATTTAATAAAAAGATAAATAATTGTCAACTACTAAATATTTCGAGCATTGGATAACATCAAATTCACAATTCATAAAATCAGAGAGTTAACTGGGGCCTTAAAGATCTTCTGATCTAAGCACAGTAAGTGGGAAAAAAATATACATATATGTTATGAAGCTTCAAAAGCCAAAACCAAACCCACCACTGTCGAGTTGATTCCGACTCATAGCAACCCTACGGGACAGAGTTTCCAAGGAGCGCCTGGTGGATTTGAACTGCCGACCTCTTGGCTAGCAGCCATAGCACTTAACCACTACGCCACCAGGGTTTCCTATGAAGCTTCAGGCTAACTAAAATCAAGTCCTACGTGTAGGTCTATCATAAACCATTTACCCCACTGCATCAAGTTGATTCGGACTCATAGCAACCCTATAGGAGAGATCAGAACTGCCCCCAAAAGGTTTCTAAGGAGCAGCTGGTGGATTTGAACTACCAATCTTTCGGTTAGCAGCCAAGCTCTTAACCACTTCACAGTCCATAAATTCTAAAATTAGAGATAAATATACTAAATGAATTTATAGGTCACCAAAAAAAAATTTTTTTTTAATTTCAGGTACACAAATCTCCCACTCCCTAATTATCTCAATGTGCTGCCCCTTCCTTTTCTTCTATCTTCTTCAAACATTTAGAGTACCCATTACAACAATGTGACTACAAATAATAATAGCTAGCCCTTGTCTCTGAGGAACTTACGATTTAGTTTCAAAGATACAGAAACCATGGCAAAGTATCAACAAAACAAAAACAGCAGATGTAGATCATATTTCAAAAGATACAGAAGATGAAAAAACTACTCGTGTATTAATTAGAAGGTGGAAGGAAGATACACAAATGCTCATACAAAAACATTCTTTTCACAGCAGCTAATGGAATTAATTTAAACCCTGGTGACATAGTGGTTAAGTGCTATGGCTGCTAACCAAAAGGTCGGCAGTTCGAATCCACCAGGCGCCCCTTGGCAACTCTATGGGGCAGTTCTACTCTGTCCTATAGGGTTGCTATGAGTCGGAGTTGACTCAACAGCAACGGGTTTAATGGAATTAATTTCTGCGTGAGTCTGACATCAAACCAGAAAATCCAAACCCACTGTTGTCAAGTGATTCTGACTCATAGTGACCCTATAGGATACAGCAGAATTGCCCTATAGGGTTTTCCAAGGCTGGAAGCAGACTGTCACATCTTTCTCCCTTGGAAAGGCTGGTGGATTTGAACCACAGACCTTTTGGTTAGGAGCCGAGTGCTTAATAACTGTGCTATCAGGACTCCAAGTCTGACACAGTCTCAGTTATATTATACAAATCTATGTCAAGAGCTAGGTCAGACTATTTCTTATCCATCCAATTGTAGATTATTTGAGGAATCTCATTAGCTGGTACATTCGATCAAAAGACCCACACTCTTTTAGCCTGTATAGCATCTGCTAGGATACTGAAAGTTCACTATAAAAGCCTAACAAAATATAAAAATTCTCCTTTCTATACTGTTAATGAAAAATAGTTCATTGAACATTTTGCCATTCAAAAGTACGAAAAATAAAATAATGTATGCATACACTAGTATGTGGCAGGTTACCTAGATTTTATAAAGTTATTTAAGTTGGAGGTGCTTAAAACTGAATTCTGCATTTAAAAAAACAGAAATAAGTACCGCAACTTTTTTTTTTCCCCTCGTTTTTAGTCATAAGTTATTTAGAAGCAGTATGATTTTCCTTTTGGATGTGATGTTGCTTTTCTTTCTCAAAGAACTGTTATTGTTACTTTACTGAGAAAGAAGACAGAGCATTCACATTCTTCTTTTGTATGTTACGTTACTCAGCGAAAATATTTCCTAATTACCACTAAACAAAAATTTTCAATGCTAGACCATTAAGAGTGCAAAATACTATAATTATTCTAACGGTGAATTTCAGGCTTTGAATTTTGGAGAAGAGTTTGTTTTGTTCTTGATGGCTATCATACAACTGCTAGGTCCAGTAATACACCCAACTTCTTAATCCAAATGTTAGGCATCTTCACAGTCCAGAGGGTAAAACTACTAAGCTGGGTATCAGGACACCTACTTGTAAATGCTGCTCTGCAACTACCTACCAGAGTAGCCTGTAAGGCTCTTTTCTCTCTCGTTATTTTCACTGGCAAAAGAGTGACCAAACTACATGCACTCTATATTTCTTATTAAGTCTGAAATTCTAGAAAATAACAAATTTCGTTATCTCTTCAGATCACAAAAAGTCACTATTGTTACATACGTTCTCACTAATACCACATAATTTGTGAGAAGGCCTTGGTAAAGTTTTTAATGGTTGACAACTGTTCAGGTTGAACCTAACTTAGAGATGTGATTCAAGTTTATAAACTGTAGAAGGAAATTATAATTTTTACTGTACTTTGAATAATAATGCATTGGGACTGAGCTTTATACTAAATGGTGGGAAATTTTAATTCCCATCATTTGCATCTATGACTTCTAACACACTAGCCCACTATCATGAGAGCTCTGACAAGGTTGGGATTGTTGTACATTTATCTAACATAGTACTCTGCTTTTAGTTATTGCTCAATAGGTGTTTGCTGAATTAGTAAACTCAATATAAACAGCAATCTCTCCAAATTCACCTAAATCTCTCTCACAGTTGGGGCATTAGCATGTCTCACTAGAAGAAGATTAAATTATTTCCAAGGTTGGGTGTATCCCCAACCACAAACTATTGTTTTAACTTATTATATAACTATTATTTATACATATATATATATATATATATATATATAAACACGGTATTTGCCAATTCAAGATTTTTCAGGTGCACAATTTAGTGATATCAATGACATTAATCATGTTATACAACCATCACCCATAATCACTGCCAAATTTCCCATAATCACTTACAAGCACTCCCTGCTCCCCAAACAGTGGCTCCCCCCTGCCCCTCCCTCTTGTCTCTGGTAACCACTAATCAACTTTGGTCTCTATTTATTTGCTTATTCTTGTTATTTTATATAATTGAGATCATACAACATTCGTCTTTTTGTGACTGACTTATTTCACTGAGCATAAGGTTTTAGAGGTTCATTTATGTTGTAGCATGGACCAGGGCTTCATTTCTCTTTATGGCTGAATAGTATTTTATTGTATTTATGTATCACATTTGGGTTATCCACTCATCCACTGATGGACACTCAGGTTGTTTCCATCTATTATAAAAGAGTGCTGTAATAAACATCAGTGTACATGTGCCTGTTCATATTGCTGCTTTCATATCTCTTGGGTATATACCTAGGAATGGAACTGCTGGAACATATGGTAGTTCTATGTTTAACTTTTTGAGGAACTGCTACACTGTCTTCCATAGAGGCTATACCATTTTCTATTCCCACCAGCAATGGATAAGGGTTCCAGTTTCGCCACAACCTTGTCAACATTTGTTATTTTCCATTTTTTTTTATCTTAGCCATTCTAGTGGGAATGATGTAATACCTCCTTGTGGTTTTGATTTGCATCTCTCTATCAAACAATTTATTTATCAAACTATTTATTTATAACTAAGTAGGGAGACATATTTTATGAAATATTGTGCATTTTTAATTCTCTGGTACAACTCAAAAAATTAAGAAGTATGAATTAAAAATTTTGCTTTAGTCTTAACATATTAATATACATACTACAGACTGATAAATTATTACTAAGAAAGATTAAATATATATTTTAAAGGCCTAATTCTAACAATGCAACATACCAGATATTATAACCACCCCCTCACTACAAACATCTAGAAATGCTAGGTAAGATACAACAAACACCTTCTGAAATGTATAGCTAAGCTAGAAAGAAAACAGAGTCATGGGCTAGAAATGAAGAAAAACGAACAACTCATCAAATGGCCTGACGCTGCACTGGAAGAGAGTGGGAAAAGGGATATATAATCTTGAGACTTGGTTTTCATCACCCACACAGGGAGAGGGCACAAAGGAACCTTAAAAAAGCCACGCAATTCATGAAAGGATAAACTAGAAAAAACTTGCTTTTCCAATTAAAGTGTCAAGGAATTGTATCTACTGTCACCTGGCTCTGGAGTTGGGCATGAAAAAGGGCCCCCTGATAATTGTGAATCAAGAGTCAAACCCAAGGTCATTCTGATGGCTGTTTGCATCTGAATTTGAATTTACTACCCTGGTGGAACAGTAATCTTCAAGCCAAGAATTTAACGTAAACATTGGCTTTAGGCTTGTGATATTCCTGGAGTGCTTGGCAAAAGCAAACACAAAACTACTCTGGAAGGGAAAAATCAAAACAAAACAATTCATATTAATAGTTAAAACAGGAGTTTCCTTTTCATTGGGACTTTAACCAGAACTTTCTACAACCTTCCCCTAAAGGGTCCAGGTATAAAATGGACTATATGTTGAAAAATTATACTTTAGTCTTTCTGTAAACCCTGTAACTCAGAAAATGAAATTTAGTTTTCTCCAAATAACAATCAGTAACTACTTCGAAATGGCATGTAAAGATAATCCTATTGGGGTGGAGGGTGTTTGTGTCTAGTTTAGCAAATTACTTACTTCAGGTCCTGTAGAAGGTCTTTTGCATTAAGCATGGTTATTAAAGAGGTGGTAGCAGCTGGAATTATGATAATGGGTGTTCGAGACCCTGTGAAGGCAAAATTTTAAAGGTTACAAATATATTATTAAAAGAAATTATAGCTGCTTTCTCTAATAAAAGTTAAAAGATTGCAAAGTTGTGACTCTACCTCTTTTGAGTTAAAAAAGTATTTTATACTAGGAGTGAAAGTCAAAATACTTTTAATAAACAGTACAGCTTGAGCACGGATTTTTCAGAACAGACACCAAAGCACAAACGTGGCTGCACAAGCATAACATCAGCTCGGCTTCTGTAATCTAGTTTATCCATATTTAGGTTTCAATGTAAGTTTAAAACCATACATACACCCTCACCTTTCTTCTGATTTGGGGGAGGTCTTGCTTGGGAAACTGTGTAAGGAAAAAAAAAAAAAAAAAATCACAATTTTTAGTGTTATAAAAATCATACTCTTATTTTCAAACTTACAAAACAAATAAGCCCTAAATATCATGTGTGACTAGTTATAAAATAAAAATAAAATTGTATATTTTTTCAAATAATGTTATTTCTCTGTCCCACAAAAATATTAAAATTCCTTAGCATTATTCAATAGTCTGTAGTTACAAGAAAAATGGATATACTATGGTGCTAGGTCTTGGGTCTCTATGCTCATGGATGTTAAGGTCTAGCAAAGGAAACAATTCGGAACTAGCTGAAGTAATAAATGCAAAAAAGTGGCACATAGCACCACAAGAACATACGACACAGAAGGGTAGGAGGAGGGAAGGTGCTAACCACTCTGGAGAAAAGAGAAAAGTTACTGGGTGCTAAGATCTAAACTTTTTTTTCTCTCTCTCTTTAAAATTGTTTTTTGTTTATTAGTAGAGAAGAAAAGCATTATATAGACAATGAGTCAAGTGTTCATGAAGGTCTATATTATTACCTGGAATTGATCACCTTATTAATTGTTACTATTATAAAAATATAAGTATTAATATCTTTTATTATGTTTATATAAAATAGACTATAATCTATTGAAGTATTTGTTGGCATATAACAAATACTCGCTATAATCATCTAGTTCACAATGAATACATTTTAGGATGAAAAGTGCTACATGTTCAATTCTCAGTATTTATTCATATAATAAAAATTCATTGACCGCCTTCTATGTGTCATGTGCTGGCTGGAGATTTTTTTTATTTAATTGCAAAAATAAATCTTGTGTTTAGGATATTTAAAGGCATAAGTCATCAACAGTTCTTAGAATACTGCCTTTATAGGGAATTATACAGCACACACACTTTTGAAATATGTTCCATTTTAAAGGCAGCAAAATGCTACATTGCCACAAATATTGTGTACTCTTTTGTATAGTTATTTCATTGTGATAAAGCACTAGAGAGCTCAGTAGTATGATTCTTCCACATAAAGCAGAGATATACACAAATACAAACACACATAGTTATTATAGACTTCTCATCTTTCTTCTTATTGAGAAAAAACACTAAAACTTTCTTAGATCATTTTTAGAAACGGGACAAGGGAATAATGGATAAATCTGATTATCCAGATAGCGTCACCTGGCATATAACACATCCTCAATAATACTTGGTATCTGTTGGAGGAATAAAGGGATGACAGGATGGATAGATAAACAGGAGGTCAGAGTTTGTATGAGAATGATTAAAGAGGATGAAAAAAAAATTTTTTTTGCACCCAAACTGCCATTGATTTAGTGACAGGAGCCCACAAATAAGCTCAGGAAATTAGGAAAAATATTGATTAAAATCAAGGCTGAGAAGATTTAACGTAAGGAAAAGAAAAATACAAATGCTGACACATATGAAAAATAAAGTTTAAAAATTTAGTATAAAATAACTAAAAAGAACATAAACAGCTTCCTTGGTAAGTGAGGGAGCGTTGGAGGCGCACTGGTTAAGTGCTCGGCTACTAACCGAAAGGCTGGCTGTTCAAATCCACTAACCGCTCCAAGGGAGAAATATGTGACAGTCTGCTTCCATAAAGATTATAGCCTTGAAAACCCTATGGGGCAGTTCTACTCTGTCTTATAGGGTCACGGGGCAGTTCTACTCTGTCTTATAGGGTCACTATGAGCCACAATCAACTCAATGGCAATGGGGTCAGTTTGGTTTTGGTAAATAAAGACCAAGATGATGGAGACACTGAAATGAACATGTTAATGATAAACCTGATTTAAAAAAACGGCAGAATAACAAGGCATCTGTGTGGCAGAGGATTAAGAACAAGGCTCTATATTCAGTAAGCTAATTGGTATCGCAGTTTCCCACTTCCTAGTCATACTACCCGGCAAGTTCATTAACTGGTCAACCCCAGTCTCCTCAACTGTAAAAAGAGAGATAATAGTGTCTAAACTTTAATATTGCTGTCTTTAAAAAAACAACAATAACGCATGTTAAGTCTGTAGCCCGATGAACCCTACAGGTACAGTGCCTGCTTCTGCTTCTACTAAGACTGTAACCACTTAAGCAAATGCACTGTTTCCAACTGACAAGGTAAGAGTAAGTCAGAAGAATATCATTACTGTCTATATGTTTAATTTCAAATTATCTGTTCCACTCAAGGGATATTTATTTAGAGTTTATGTGCAAGGCATTCTGCTAATTGTAAATAAAAAAGAAATAATCTCTGCCTTAAAGGAGTTTTCAAATAAAGGAGCAAGACCATGAACAAATCAGCAAATAAGTGAATATATAAATATGCTAATTTGAACACATAATATTAAGGAGAAAAAAGGTGTATGCATTGACAAAAAGTGCCCTCTAGATAGGAATCCTAGGAAAAGCCTCTCAAAAGAAGTGGCGTTTAAGCTGAGATTTGAAGGATGAAAAGGAGCCAAGCTCCAAAGAATAAGTGGACAGAGTCCCGGTAGTGTAGGAATGTGGGCAAATGTCAAAGGCAGGAAAGAGCCTCCTGTTGTTTATGGAACTGAAACAAGGCAAATGTGCAGGCCACAGGAAAGAAGAAGAGTGGCAGGAGATGAGTGTAAAAATATAAGCAGCAACCAATTCACACTGGGGTCTTCTGAACAATCTTAAGTTTGTACTTAAGTGCCAGTGAAAAGCTCTGAAAACTTTAAGCCGGAAAGTGACATGATTCAATTTGCACATCACACTAAAATGTTTAAAAAAAAAAAAAAAAAGGGCAAAACAAAAATCAAAAACACCTAAAATTAATATAGTGTTGGTATCTACATGCACTGATAAAGATGAATCTTTTTAGGGTACTAGAAAGAGAGAGAAAAAAAATCTTAAAAAAAAACCTTCAATACTATCTTTGTTGAAGGTACATTTTAAAGAATGATTACTGAACATTCTGGGCTCAGTAACACAGATAACTGAAATTATAAACATTAAAGCTGTACATCAATTTATTAAAATTATGATGCTGTGCTTCTGCAGGAAAAAAGTCACATCCACACGTACTATCACAGAACCAGGACAGGTAACTGGTGAGGGGACACTCATATATGGCCTTTTACAACATTTTTCTAGAATCTTAAAAGAAACTAATTTTCTTAAAAATAATCTTTAATTCTTCAACTATATCTATTTATCCAAGTAAATGTTCTTATGGTATTACTTTGGAAGTCATTACTCAAAAGCACAATGTTATATAACCTATTTTACCAAGGACCTTTGAACCAAACTGAGGATATTACTAAAGATATTAGTAAAGATACTAAAGATATTACTAAAGAAAAAAAAAAAAAAAACCCAAATCCAGTTGAGCTGTTTAAATAGACTACACCCCTTTGCCATCAACCAGTTCCAACTCATAGTGACCCTACATGACAGAGGAGATCTGCCCCATAGGATTTCCAAGGAGCAGCTGGTAGATTGGAACTGCCAACCTTTTGGTTAGTAGCCATAGCTCTTAACCACTGAACTACCAGGGCTCCTAATTACATTATAGAAAGGTAAATAATCCAACATGTTTTTCATTTAACTGCTTTATGTTTTCTCTGATAAGAATATAAGGATTTACTGATGACCCTGAGTAAGGTGCAACAAAGATTTTACGCATAGTATTATTACAGTTTTGAGATTTGCTTAAACAACACTGACAGTCAATTGAAAGAAAAATGACCTTTTAATATATTTTAAATAAAATTTCACTTTCTTCAAAGCATTAAACACATCAAAAAACTTCCACTGTTGTGCTTGTTTGGAAAAAGCAAAGCCAAAGTTTTATATTTTTACCTGGTCTTGGTACTGGCTGTGCTGCAGGAGTCTGAGTCTTACGGGCAGATGCACCCTCCTTTAAAAGAATAAAAACTGATGACATCAAATTTCCTTTACATAATAGGTTAACACTTTAATTACTGGGAAAAAAATCCTTATCACTCTGTCTCTCATTCACTCAGTCACTCCATGGATCATGCTATGACACTGTATTTAAAGAAAATAAGTAAAAAATTCTCCTTAGCTTTTATGCTATTAGTCATGAGGTAGTAATAGAAATCTTTTGTGGAAAATAAATTTAAACTGTTACCACAGAGTAGTTACTGGAAGCACGTAATAATTTTCAAGTACTTAATCATCTGCTTATAATTGCTGACAATTTTAATATTTAATTTACCTGTTTTAAAATCCAGTCAACCTTTTTACCCCTAAGCAGTCTCAAAATGAATAAATGATATATAAATCCGTGTTAGAAAGATATAAACAATTTTACTTTGGAGTATGTAAAAAAAGAAAACAAAACATTTCAAATAATTAAATTCTTCTAAAATCAGGGGAAAAAAATCACATTTATAAAGATGAGATTTGTTAAAATGTGATTTAAGGCAGATGCGACTATCTTCGATGGCAACGGGTTTGTTCAGGGACTATCTTAAAAACTGAATAATAAATTTCAGCTAATAACTGAGGACATTATATGTACAAGGTAATATGCTCGGTACCAATTATAGACTCATAAGTAGATGCATCTCAAGTGCTTAAGATATTTAAAAATAATCTGTCTCTAGTGTAAAAGTTTCAGTAATATTCATACAAACTTTTCATAAAATATTTTCCTTTATAGAAAGATACAAATGTAAAATTCTTAATTATTATGAGTTCATGGAGATTTTTTATTCTAATAGTACTTAACAGAAGGCAAGCTAACAAATATCAAGTGAATTACATAAATCCACAATAATGAAAATCAGTATTAGGATCATAAAAAAAAAAAACCATTTCCAAAGCAACACTGCTAAATAATGTTTATTTTATTATACTACATTCTCTTCAAAATTTGAGATTTTTTACATGGTAGGGTAACCCACATCTTATTTATTTTTTAAATAAATGACTACAAAAATTGGTACAAGCAAAGAAAAATGTATTTCACTTTCAATACAGCGGTATTCCTAGCATTCATGTAGAATGCCAGAAAAACCATTCCCTACTGGAAGAAGTAACAGTAGCAGCAGCAACAACTGACAAAAACTCTCTGAAGTTTAAAAAAAAATCACATGAGGACGGCAGGGTATCCTTTTCAGTAATTCCACTAGTATGTATTTAGTTATATGTTGATACATTTAAAATTTCAGTCACTCCAAGTGTTGGTTTCATGGATATGTTGGTTTTTTTTTTTTTTTAATCTATCACGTTTATTCATGATGTAATCATTTTTCTCCAAGTATATTAATGTAAAAATTTCAATTTAAAAGAAGGTAAGTTACTATCAAGGAGGAGAGCATATTATACATTCAACATCATACTCTGAAATTTTCTGATTACATTTGTCTCTAAAATCCCATCACAGGACATAATTGTTTTTATTTTTTGTAATCCCAGTGCCTAAACATAGCATACATTCAATAAATGTCTGTTGAACTGAACTGAGCCCTAGATTTTTTAAAATTAGAAGCCAAGGGATAATCATCAATTAAGAATCCAAGTAAAGTGGTTTTAGCTTCTCATGTCATGTCCCTGTATAATGAGGAATCAACTATTACAACTTAAAATGTGGGGAGGAGGCTTCAAGCATTATCGCTTGTAACATTATAATGTGTAAATATTGCTTCATGGGGGCAGAGTTTAAGTACAAAACAGAAAAATAAAGGCAAAAAGGCAGGAAGAACAGTAATGAGCACATATATATGCAGACATCATTCTATTTATCTTTGACTATCAGGTTGGTTGGATCCAAGTCAAAACCCTTCTTGTGGAATACAGTGAACTAAAGTTCAAAATCACCTGAATATAGTACTATGTGCATATAGGACTACCCTACCAAAACTAAAACATACCTATAATATATGAACAAAGAGTATGGCTTTTAGAAAACAGGTCCGTGAATGGCACAACCACATATAAGTAATATGAAAAAATGTCTTCTCATTAAAAATTATAACCCTTAAGAATTTTTTTTCTACTTTGAATAAGCTAACATTCTGATCCCTTTAAGATCAATAGTGTTTTTTGATTGCTCAGTAAGCAATCTTTGCTTGCTGACCCTTTCTCATCCCAAATCACCCCTTTTTGGTAATAAATACTACCTGCTAGTCACTGGGTAAGACCTTGGTCCTAGGCTAGGCTATCAGAATTCTTCTTTAGAACTTTCTTTTTTTTTTTTTAATATAAGCCCTCTACCCACAGGGCTACGAGGGGATATACCTAGAATTACTGACGACCATATCCCTTGACTCATGGAGAGAATGAAACGAGCAAACAAGAGGTGAAATACAGCACCCCTTATAACACCTACAACGTGGTCTACAAGGCCTATGCTACCTTTAGCCCTTCTTGGATTATACGAGTCACTGAAGTCCCCATTTCACCACTACACAGATCTCACACACACCATTTTTGTTGAACGGAATTTGTCTAGCTGCAACTGAGTTTTATCTAATTTTGTCCTGTCAATTTATTAAAAATTTGAGTTGCCAAATTCACTACAACTCTGCATAATCTTGGAGTTAGTACATACAAATATACACACACAGCTATACAACTGTAACACATTTGATTGTGAGATCATTGAAAGAAAATTGAGAAGATGCTTGCTAAACATGTTATTCACAAACGCACAATTCCAGGACGCCCTAGCCAACACTAAGAGCTAACCAAATGTACATTCTACTCTGATTTGCATTATTTTGAAATAAAGTTTTAGAAATCAATGCGTAAGGGACCTCAGAAACCACGCACCCCAACCACAACACCTCCCACTCTAAAGATGAAGGGACACACGGGTAAAGTGGTTTTCAAAGGCTACAAAGCAGTATATTTGGCATGTATTAAGAAACAGGAACAATAATTTAGTAGTAATAGGAAGAGACTGACAGTTTTACATTTTTTAAGATATTTGGAGTGGCAAAAAAATACTGCCCAGCTGGGAAAAGAAAGGTATCAGCACGAAAACAACCAAAGAGCTGACAAGTTGTACCAACTGGAGAGGAAAGCCCTGCATTCTCCTGAAAAGTCAGAAGCATTACAATTTTCCAAGACTTGAGGCAGTCTGCAAAAGAAATAACTGAATTAAAATGGAAGGGGGAAGACAGTGATAGAGTCATATTTACAAAGCAAAACAAGGTATGCTATTTACTAGTAATCCAAACTGGTCCTATTTTAACAAGTGAGATACTCTAAAATCTTCTGGTACCAGGAGAAAGAACACTGGAGTCTGTAGCTTGAACAAGTAGGAAATAAAAGAGTATCACAGGGAAAAAAATTGTAGCCAGTATCAGTATGAAAAAGAAGACTACAAATTCAGTTAATTGGGGGGGGGGGGGATGCTATTTTACATGAAACTGTGAAATACTGAAAACTCTTAATGAAGAAAACAATCTACATATGCAGACTCTATCATTTATCTTCCTGTCTACCGTATTAATGAGCAAAAGTCACACATTTTATAAGTTAAATAATTATATTCTTGCATACTTTTGCCTTTATAAAAAATAATTTCTATGAAATTTGGGTTCGATATTTAGAATTCAAAAGTACTATGATGTTTAAATAACCATTTGAATTTCTAAGTACATTCAGTGAGGTTTTTTTTTTTTTTAAGTGATTTGGAAAAATTGTCATAGAAACAGGGGAACAGCGACTGTAGACAAATCGAGACCGAAAAACAGAAGATTTTTCTGGAGCAAAACACTTCAAAACAAATATAAGCACAATTTTTTTTCTTAAGACTTGTCATAGTCCAGAGGCATGAGCATAAAAGTTTGCCAACATAGAAAATGGCTAACACATTTCTAAAACAGTACTTTTCCCACCTTTTTAACATGGTAATACAGGTAAAGGGCTCTTAAGTTTGAAAATAAATAACCTTCTCTTTCCATCCATATTTCCAGCAACTCCCTCCAGCTAAGTAACTGCTTACATGGCTGGGTCATATTCTCTCTCATCACCCACCTCAATACAACCTGATGAAAGCAGATGTTATATGTATTTTTAGATAAGAAAAAACTACATTAAGAAACCTATAAGTGGCTTGTCCTAGGTCACACAGCTAGTAAGTGGCAAAAAAAATCCCAGCATCCCAGCTTTTCTACCCCAATCACTACATCTTATTATCTCTCCTTTGAAGACTTCTCGCAGCAACTTTACTTCTTCTCCTCTGTCATTCTCATCTCCCATAATTTAAATGTTACTCTTTTGTGACCTCTTAGCACTCTGTGCATACCTCTATCAAACTCCTCACTATGCAATATAACTCTCTATTTACTTGTCTACTTCCCCAAACTAGTCTGTAAGCTACTTGAGGTCAGGAACTGTCTATTACTCCTCCAACACCTGGTATAAAGCCAGGTGCACAGCAGGTGCTTAATCAATGTATATTTACCTTAAAATCACTGATTCACCACTGTTACACTGGGTAAACTGTTAAATAAAGATGGCAACAATAATTATCATACAGGATTACTGACAGAATTAAACAACATTCACTCGTTCCACATACAGTCAGGGAGAAAATACTATGCGCAAGTAGGAAATGGGAATGCAGCAGTGTAAATAAGGGTGAGGTGGTCCCACCCTTAGGAAGCCTGCAATCTAATGGAGGAGACAGTTTTAAAGAAAATTTAACAAATTTATGTGTGTCTATTTCTGTGTGTCTGTATACATGCATTTAGTTATTTTTAATGTGTGTGTAATATGTATTGTGTTTTCAGCTCAAATGTCCAAGACAAAGTGGGACTAACAACTGTTAAACCATCTTCTTTCAAACATGGCGCTACAGACAGAAGCACCATGCCATTCCTCTGCAGCAAAGACCCAAAACACTAAGTAAAACAGATTTAAAAGTAAACCCTGAAACCCTAAGCATCAAATGAAGGGATAAAGAATTAGATCAAGCACCAAATGGAAGAGGACACCAACAGAAAACAGAGAATGAGAAGAGCTATGGAGTGGAGGTTCCCTGCCAGCTAACAGCATGAATTCACCATCTTGGAATGCTGCCAACAATAATCTCAAACAGGGAATACGGGAAGACAACTTCACAGAGCTTCCAACAGCTCCACACATCATATCCTCTCCAGTTCCTCCTGCCTCTCTGCACCGAGCGCCGTGACCCTGAGCAGCACTTGAGAGGACCTGTGGGCCCCATGACCCCGCCTTTCATCGCCCCCCAGCCCTGTGCCACCACGACCTTGATCACAATAAAATTACAGCAATAAGCTCAAACGTATCAATAATCACACTGAACATAAATGGCTTAAATGTACCCATTAACAGACAGAGACAGGATGGATAAAAAACATGAGCCGTCAATGTATAGTAAATTAAAAATCAAAGGATGAAAAAATATATATCAAGAAAACAGCAAATCCAAAGAAGAACAAGAGTAACATTACTACTCTCAGATAAAACAGACTTGAAAACAAAATCCATCATAAAAGACAAAAAAGGGTACTATATAATGATTAAAGGGACAATCCATCATGAAGACTTAACCATAATAAACAGTTACACACCCAATGACAACACTCCAAAATACATAAAATGAACTCTAATGGCACCAAAAAGAGAAACTGACAGTTCCACAATAACAGTAGGAGACTTCAACACACCACTCTCGGTAAAGGACAGAACACCTAGAAAGCAGCTCAGCAACGATACAGAAGAAGAATCTAAAGGCCACAATCAACCAACTAGACCTCATAGACATGGAGAACACACCACCCAACAGCAGCAAAGTATACATTCTTTTCCAATGCACATGGAACATTCTCCAGAACACACCACATCTCAGGCCACAAAGCGACTCCCCAAAAATCCAAAATACTGAGATAATACACAGCATCTTCTCTCATCGCAATGCCATAAAAGTAGAAATTAACAACAGGAAGAGCAAGGGAAAAAAATCAAATACATCGAAACTGAATAATACCTTGCTTTTATAAACACCAATGAATGATAGAAATCAAAGATGGAATCAAAAAATTCCTAGGTCAAATGAGAATGAAAACACATCATACCATACATCAAGCAAAGGCAGTGCTCAGAAGTGAATTAATAGCAATAGATACACACATCAAAAAAAGGAACAAAATCAAAGCTTAACTTTACAACTCAATCAAATTGAAAGAGAACTTGAAAAGAAGCCCAAAGACACCAGAAGAAAGGAAATAATAAATATCATAGCAGAAATAAATGAAATAGAGAAAAGAAAAACAACAGAAAGATTGAACAAAACCAAAAGTCGGTTCCCTGAAAAGATCAACAAACCACCAGCCAAATTAACAAAAGAAAAACATGAGAGGAGGTAAATAACCCAAATAAGAAATGAAATGGGAAATATTACAACAGAATAAAAAGGAAATAAAAAGGATCATAACAGTACTACAAAAAACTGTCCTCCAACAAATTTGAAAACCCAGAGGAAATGGACAAGTTTCTAAAAAAAAACACACTACCTACCTAAACTAACACAAACTGAAGTCAAAAATCTGAACAGACCCCATAACAAGAGAAGACACTGAAAAGCTAATTTAAAAAAACTCCCAACAAGAAAAGTCCTGGCCCAGATGGCTTCACTGGAGAATACTACCAAACATTCAGAGAAGAGCTCACACCAGTACTACTAAAACTATTTCAAAACACAGAAAGGAAGGGATACTTCCAAATTCATTCTATGAAGCCAGCATAATCCTGATGCCAAAACCGGCAAAGGCTCCACAAAAAAAAGAAAATTACAGACCAGTATCTCTCATGAATATATAAACCAAAACCCAAAACCAAATCCACTGCTGTCAAGGTGATTCCGGCCCATAGCAACCCTAGAGGACAGAGTAGAACTGCCCCATAGGGTTTCCAAGGAGCACCTGGTGGATTTGAACTGCTGACCTTTTGGTTAGCAGCCTTAGCTCTTAAGCACTATACCACCAGGGTTTCCCTCATGAATATACACGCAGAAATTCTCAACAAAATTCTAGTCAATAGAATTCAGAATCACGTCAAAAAAAAAAAAAAAAAAAAAAACACAACCAAGTGGGATTTGTAACAGGTATGCAACGATGTTACAACATTAGAAGATCAATCGACATAATCCACCACACAAATAAAAGAATCAGATGATCATATCAATCGACACAGAAAAGGCATTCGATAAAGTCCTACGCCCATTCCTGATAAAAACTCTCAATAAAATAGGAAGAGATGAGAAATTCCACTACATAATAAAGGGCAATTCATACAAAACCAACAGCCAACATTATTCTCAACGGAGAGAGACTGAAAGCATTCCCCCCCACTTGAGAATGGGAAACAGACAAGGATGCCCCTTATCGCCACTCCTATTTAACATTGTTCTGGAAGTCCTAGCTAGAGCAATAAGGCAAGAAAAAGAAATAAAGTGCATCCAAATCAGTAATGAAGAAGTTAAACTGTCCTTATTTGTGGAAGTTGTGATACTATACATAAAGAACCCAAAAGACTCCACAAGAAAACTACCAGAACTAATAGATTCAGCAGAGTAGCAGCATATACGATAAACAAACAAAAATCAGTTGGCTTCCTATACACCAACATAGAGAACTATGAAAAAGGAAATCAGGAAAGCAATGCCGTTTATAATAGCCCCTAAAAAAAAATAAAATACTTAGGAATAAATCTAACCAGGGATGTAAAAGACCTGTACAAAAAAAAAAAACAAAACTATAAAACACTGCTACAAGAAACCAACAGAGACCTACAAAAACAGAAAAATATACCATGAGCACAGATAGGTAGACTCAACACTGAAAATGCCAACCCTACCCAAAGCAATCTACAAATACAATGCAATCCTGATCAAAATACCAACAGCATTCTTTAACAAGATGAAAAACTAATCATTAACTTCATATGGAAAGCAAAGAGTCCCCAGATAAGTAAAGCATTATTGAAGATGAACAACACAGTAGGCGAACTCACACTACGTGACCTCAGAACCTATTACATAGCTAGGGTAGTCAAAACAGCCTGATACTGGTACAATTACATACACGTTGGCCAACGGAACAAAACTGAGAACCTAGATGTAAATCTATCCACCTACGGTCACCAGAAAAACGAAACAGGAGCCGTGCCTCACACCACACACAGAAACAAATTCAAAATGGATTACGGACTTAAATGTACAAACTAAAACTGTAACATTCTTAGAAGAAAAAGCAGGGCCAACACTGTCAGAACTAGCTTTCAACAATGGCTTATCTAGCAAGAGTAAAAGCACAAATAGGAAAAAACAAAATAAATAAATGGGATATCATAAAAATTAAAAACTTTTGTTCATCAAAAGATTTTACCAAAACCATGGCAAGATAGGCTAGCAACTGGGAGAATATCTCCAGGAATCATACATCCAACAAGAATCAAATAACCAAAATATATATAAAACTTTGACAACTTAACAACAAAATAGACAATTATAAAATGGGCAAAGGACTTGAATAGACATTACACCAAAGAGGACATTCAAATGGCCACCAAACAATGAAAAGATGCTCAGCATAATTAGCCAACTGAGAGATGCAAATCAAAACCACAATAAGATACCATTTCACTTCCACCAGGATAACAAAGATAAAAAAGAAAATAAATGCTGGCAAAGATGTGGGGATACTGGATGTGGGAAATGCAAAATGGTAAACCCACCATAGAAAACAGTGTGGCAGCTCCTCAAAAAAACTAAAAATAGAACTACCATATGACCGAGAAATTCCACTCCCAGGTACCGTATTTTTATGCAAATAACACACACCTTCTACTTTTTTTTTTTTTTTTGCCAACTGCACCATCCTCCAGCAAGGTATTTTCATAAGCATGCTATGCCAGTTCTTTTTTTTACTGCAACATGTAAAAAAAAAAAACTGGCATGGTATGCTTATGAAAATATCTCATAGGGAGAAAGGATGGTTGGCAAACAAATGTAGAAGACAGGAGTTATTTGCATAAAAATATGTATACCCAAAAGCCTTGAAAGCAGAGACTTATAAAGAGATTTGTACACAAATATTCATTACAGCACTATTCACAACAGCCAAAAGGTGGAAACAACCTAAATGCCCATCAGCAGATGAATGGATAAACAAACTATGGTACATACATACAATGGAATACTACTCAGCCAGTAGGAGAAATGAAATCTCGATACATGCTACAGTATGCATGGAGACTAAAGACGGTTACGCTGAGCGAAATAAGCCAATCACAAAAGCACAAATATTGTATGACCTCATTTATATAAAAAGACAAGAAAAGGCAAATGTACAGAAACCAAAGTTTATGAGTGGTTACCAGGGACAGGAGGAAGAAAAGGGGGGTTCACAGTGATGGAAAAGCAGCAATAATTAAGGGTACAGTTGCACAGATTATTGTAATTGCTGTCAATAAGTTGTACACCTATAAAAAGTTGAAATGGCAAAAGCTGTGTGACAGATGTATTTACAAAAATGGGGGGAAAAAAAGCTGCTGAGGCTGCTTATGTACAATCAAACACCTCATGGTATTTGGTTCCTTTGTTCGGAGGTTTAGCTTCATGATCTCACGGGACATTCCAGTTAACGGGCCTAAGGACGTGTTTAGTGCTTCTGTTTTACCTCCTAGTTCTTTGTGTAGTGTCCTGGGGTCTTAAAAGCTTGCAAGAGGCCGTCCAATAAAGGACGATTGGTTTCTATTTGCCTGTAGCAACAGAGGAAGAAGGAGCATCAGGAATAGGAGGATGTGGAAAATGTGGCTAGGTGACGCCAGGAACGGCTGTCTTCTCTGCCATGGGACCAAAAAGAATGTGGCTAGGTGACTCCAGGAACAGCTGTCTTCTCTGCCATGAGACCAGAAGAACCTGATAGAGTCCGGCTACCATTACTGAACACCTTGATCAAAGAGTCCAGACAAGAATTCTGACCAAAAGGGGGTAAATGCAGAACAGAATTTCAAATTCTTGTGAACTCCAAACTTTCTGGAGCCATGGAGGCTGGATGAACCCCTCAAACTACTGCCCTGAGATAACCTTTAGACCTTAAACCAAGAATATCCTTTGAAGTCATCTTAAAATCGAACAACAGTTTAGCTTAACTACTAAAAAAGCTCTGCCGAGAGCATTATACTCTAAGAACTATCTGTATGGGATCAAACTGACAACGGCAACTTGAAAGATTAGACAGGAAACTTAGGAAGCAGTAAATGTATAATTAATGAGGGAGAACAACCCAGAAAAGAAGGGTGAAAACAGCTGCACAATTCATAAAACGTAATCAATGTCATTAAATCGTACATGTAGAAACTGTTGAATTGGTGTATGTTTTTCTATGTATATGCTCAACAACAACAAAAGAAATAAAATTTAGGAGAAAAAAAGACTTCCTTTCTTGTACAGGCTAAGCAGAATACTACATACACACTACCATTGTGTGTATGTATCACAATTTGTTGAACACTCATCTGTTGATGGGAATTTAGTTTGTTTCCACCTTTTGGCTATTGAGAATCGTGCTGCAACGGACAATGGTATACAAGTCTTTTTTAAGTCTCTTCTTGCAAGTCTTCTGAATATATACCTAGGAGTAGAATTGCTGGGTCATATGGTAGTTCTGGAGCCCTGGTGGTGTAGTGCTAGAGCTCAGCTGTCAGCAGTTCAAATTCACCAGCCTGCTCTGGGAAACCCTATGGGGCAGTTCTACCCTTTCCTATAGGGCCACTACGAGTCAGAATCCACTTAACGCCAAACCGGGGTGGGAGGGGGGGCGGGCGGCGTGGCATGTTTAACTGCCATACTGTTTTCCACAACAGCTGTACCATTTTGCATTCCCATCAGCAATGGATAAAGGTTCCAATTTCCCCACATCCTTGTCAACATTTCTTATTTTCTGGGTTTTTTAACTCAGCCATTCTAGATTCAAAAAAAAAAAAAAAGCCAAACCTGCTCCTGCTGAGTTGATTCCAACTCATGGCAACCCTATAGGACAGAATAGAACTGTCCCTAGAGTTTCCAAGGAGTAGCCGGTAGATCTGAACTGCCAACCTTTTGGTTAGCCAGCCTGAGCTTCTAACCACTATGCCTAGCAACCAACCAGCCCATTGCCATCAAAGTTGATTCTGACTCATAGCGACCCTACAGGAGAGAGTAAAACTGTCCCATAGGGTTTCCAAGGTGCACCTGGTGGATTCAAACTGCCAATCTTTTGGCTAGCAGCCTTAGCACTTAACCACTACACCACCAGGGTTTCCCCACTATGCCTAGTGGGAGTGAACTGGTATCTCATGTGGTTTTGATTTGCATTTCTCTGATAGCTAATGATGTCTGTGCGTCTTTTCCTGCATTTGGTGGCCATTTGAATGTCTTCTTTGGTGAAATGTCCTTTGCCCATTTTATGATTGGGTTATCTGTCTTTCTGTTGTTAAGCTGTCAAAGTTTTATATATATTTAGGTTATTAGATTCTTACTGGATATATGGTTTTTGAAGATTTTTTCCCAGTCAGTAGCTTGTCTTTTCACTTTGGCAAAGTCTCTTCATGAACAAAAGTTTTTAGTTTTTATGATATCCCATTTATTTGTCTTTTATTGTTCGTGGTTTTGTTACTATGCTAGATAATCCGTCGTTTAGAAAGTAGGCCCAATAGCATGTCCCCTGCATTTTCCTGTAAGAATGTTACAGTTTTAGATTGCAAATTTAGGCCCTTAATCTGTTTTGAATTTGGTTTTGTGTATGGTGTGAGGCACGGATCCTGTTTATTTTTCTGTATGTGGAAATCCAGTTTTTCCAACACCATTTATTACTCTTAGTTCCCCCATAGAATGGATTTACCGCCCTCATCAAAAATTAGTTGACCACAGATGTGTGGGTTTACGTAGCCAAACTACTGAGGAATATCTTTCAGAACACAACCCACCTTCCCTTTTTCAGAAATGCTAAACCCTATCCACAGTAGATAAATATACAAATTAAACTGAACCAGTCAGATGTTCTCTCCAGGAGAGTTTGAAATCCAGACTGAGACATGAGCAATCTGAGCTATACTTTTCCTAGCCCTGCTGGCTTGAGGATGACTATGTGCATAAAGGAGCAGAGCACTGGTGTGCAGATGCAGAAAAACCGGCAGGTAACCACGCGTCACCAGAAAGAAACAGAGAAAAGCTTCCCTGATTCATGACAGTTTTCAAATTCTCACTGTGTTCTTTTAAAGGCCAAGTTACACTTCTGAGTCTTGGGTTCTGTGAAGTATCTCTCTACTATTATAATGTATTTCCACTTCTTGGTTAAGCTGACTCCAGTAGGTTTCTGCTACTTGAAATCTAAACAACCTAGACTAAAATAAATGCTTTAATTAAAATAAGAAAAGAAAAATTCTATTCCTATTCAAATTTACTCAGTAATTAAAAGTTTGAACTGAGACTAAAATATTCATTTTGTTCAGAGTCACAGACAAAACTGGAATATACAGTGCTAATGAGTAACATTACAAAGAAGATATTCGTTGATTAAAAACCTAAATTAATACCAGGTTTTTCATTCACCATTCTTTAGAATGAACATTAAACTGGTTCAAAAATGAATGAATCACAAAAAAAAAGAGAGAGAGAGAAAGAGATATATAAACTTAGATAAAAATTAAGTTAGTTAAAGTAGGGATAAGGGGATCACGAAAATCGTATCTCCACAGATTCACTAACTACATTCTAAGATGGTTGACATTCTAAGGCAGTTTTAATATGTGTCACGGAGTCAAGTGGTGCATTTTTCCAGTTGGTGGTAATTATGCAAAATGCATAAAGGTAATCAAATTTTTTATGAAAAGATAAGAGCAGAGAGAAAGAAAAAAACAGAAGACAAAAACCTTGGAAGGAGCGTAATTTTTACGTATTAGAAAAATCTGTCCTTTTTTAATATATATATCTAATAAAAATGATAACCATGTGAATGTAGTTGGAATGTGGTATCCAGAACTGCAATTATAAACAAACCAAAGAAGCACATGCATTGATATCCTTTAATATCAAAGTCTATAATGATCACATACCTTCTGACATAAATGAGCAACTCTTTTTTATGTCTTTGCTGAGGTTTAATAAAGCACTTTATTTCTTCGCTTAAAAGCGGCAGGATTATGTTTATAGTGGCAGAGGGACTATGGGTAAGGTAAAAGATCCACAGGATCATTTATGTAGCTTACTGGTCCATGGACTAAAAGAACAAATACACTGGTGTAACTAGAGGCAGTATAACTCTGTGCAAAGAAACCTGATTTAGAACTCTTGCAATCTAGATTCTCGCTTTTTTGGCTCTGCCACATTAAGTGTGGAGCTTTGAGTAACTCACTGCTCTCAAGGTCTTATGTAAAAAGAGGAAGCTAGATTTTTAGATAACCTCAAAGGTCCAATTCTGCTTTGAAATTTCATTATTCTAATATACATAATACCTTTTCGCTGGGAACAATGCCATTACAGTACAACCTGAGGTATCCAATTAACTAATTAAATTTGAAGACATAATCCAAGAGGAGTTTCTTCAAGGAAGATGATAAAATGGTATGGCTCTATGAATTCTCTCTTCCTTTTTTCAAGGTGAATAAAAATATAACGATATCCTGTATCAAAAGGTACATGTTTGGAATTAACCTGGTTGTTTTGGAAACCACAGGATTACAGCTACTGGAAATACAAGTAGAAAGGGAAATAACAATATTATAAGCTTTAAAAGAAAACAATGTTTTACCATTTAATATGATCCAATAAATTGACTAAGGAAACTAAAATAAAGCACAGAACTGTACATACTTAACACCTGAAACTAAGCACCCATACACACACAAGGAAAACAAGAAACCAAAAGAGCCACACTGATATGTTCTGGAAAATTATAAATTCTGGAGGTATAAATAAATTTAAATTCTATCAAAAGTTACAATGGAAACAGATAAAAGTGAATTATGAAAATATTAATAAAAAAGAAATAGATTCTGTGTTAAGCAGTAAATAAGATAATAAAAATGGAGGTACAAACAAACCTATTAAATTTTTTGTTTTTCTTTTATTTTGATTTGCTATCAGTAGCTGTATTATCTGGGAGACCTCATATTTATTTTAAAGGAGAAAAAAAATTGGAAATGCTTAAGAAATTAAAAAGGTAAAAATGTAATACAAACCACCTACAAGAGGGAAGACCAGATTATCAAAAATCAACAAGACTGAGTGACATCATAATAGTTGCTTAAGACAATCTATACACAAAGGGAAAAAAATTAACTATATACATTTGCTTCTAATTATTTTGTTATCTTTATAATGATCTATGTCCCCATCAAGTCTATCGATTCCCTGAGAGAAAGAAACCAAATGATGTATCTCATATTTCCCTGTAGCCTGCATATAAAAAGTGCTCAATTTTTTGCTGAATATAAGTGAACCCCCTAGGCATTCTCTAAGAAGCAGGGGAGGGGTAGAAAGCACTAAAGTCAAATATTGCCCTAGTTTAATCCTATAACCTTTGCCTGCCTCTTCTGCTTTACAAAGTTTCCTTATACTAAAGTCCTAATTTCCAATCTTACCATAACAATTATACCAAAGATAGCCAGATGAATTTTAATCAAGTCTGTTCAAAGCCCCCCCCACCCCAAAAGACCTTTGGATAAAACACTCTATTTACTCACTTTCCAACACTCGCTTTCTTTTCTGGTCTACTATAGCTAGCTATTAAAAAGGAACCTTGGTAGCGTAGTGGTTAAAGCGTTTGGCTGCTAACCGAAAAGCCAGCGGTTCGAACCCACCAGCTACTCTGCAGGAGAAAGACGTGGTAGTCTGCTTCCTTAAAGATTTAGAGTCTTAGAAACCCTATGGGGGCAGTTCTACTCTGTCCTATAGGGTCACTGAGCTGGAACAGACTTGATGGCAGTGGGTTTGGTTTCTTGGTTTATCACTATTAAAAAAAAACCAATATCTTCTGATAATAATCATTTATATTTGAGTAACTATGATTCTTTTGTGAAGTTTTAGGTTTCAACGTGTTACATCTACCTGAGTTAATAAATTGTTCGTTGTATTTTATAATAAATTGATACTGTTAAGAATTTTAAATACTAGTTATGTGTTGGGGAGCAGAAAGTGGGAAATAAGGTGCCTAAAAATAATTCCCTAAAAGACGGTAACCTAGTGGGCTTCGCAACCCTACCAAGCTCAACACCCCCCCTTTATAAGAAATATTTTATGCTGGCCTTTATAACTATTTGAAATGAAATGCGTAAGTGTTACAACCAACATATATACATATTTTTAAAGTATCAATACCCTAAATAACATAAATGGAGAAATTTTTCAAAGAAATTCATGATAAAAAAATATGTATTTAAATACGTAAGTTTCAGGTATGACTATACTAGAACACATAATGAAGAAATCAGATGCAGAAAAATCACAGTAAATGCAACAATTACAAATGTCCATGGACTGGTATATTGTACTGGTGATTCAATTACTATGAGCCTCACTGCCACAGGAGACATGAATTTTCAAAACGATAAAACCTTTGTAAAGTTCAGAACAAAGTACAACCTTCCACAGTGTACACTGTACATTCCAAAATAAATAAATAAATAACTCGATGCACACTAAAACTATGCAAAAAATACTTTATATTCTAGTTATGGTCTAGGTTCATCTAAGTACTACGCAAGTCTTTCACCCACACAAACATCCAATGGGACACTCAGAAGTACTGCAGAACATGGAACTAGTCTTTGTTGTATAAAATTGCCCCACAATTGTCATAATTACGATGTTCAAGTAGTAGGATTACTACTTTTCTTGATCCTACTTTTTGTACTCATTAAATGCCCTTCTATAATTCTGTCAACCAAAAACACCCTCACAAATTTCTAGAATACCTCCTAGAAGGCAGTACTACCCCCACTGAAAACAACAGCTCAAACTAATAGTATGCACTGTGTGGTACAAATAACAATTGAATTATTCAAGTTGATTTATGTTAAACCGAAACAGCAATTCTGTCAAGAAACTAAAGTATAAGCAAAACATTAAATTATTTGCCAAAGTCACATAAATGCTTACATTTCCCTTTGGATCGTAAATAGTTTGTAGGAATTAAAACAGGTAAAGGGGCTTGTTATTAATTTTGAAAGAGAAACTTAAAAATTTAGCTTTTCTTTCAAGTCAAAATAAATTCTTAAACAAGGTAAGTATCTGCAAAAGCCTGTGTGCAGCCATCTAAGATATACTCCACTGGTCTCAACCCTTCGGGAGCAAGGGAGAATGAAGCAAAACTGAAGATACAAGGCAAAGATTGGCCCAAAAGACTAATGGACCACAACTACCACAGCATCCATGAGACTGAGTAAAGCACAACAAGATGGCGTCCGACTACCACCACTGACTGCTCTGAGAGGGATCCCAATAGAGGTCACAGACAGAGCTGGAGAAAAATGCAGAACAAAATTCTAATTCACAAAAAAAGCTCAGTGACCTGACAGAGACTGAAGAAACCCCGAGAGTATGGCCCCCAGATACCCTTGTAGCTAAGTAATGAAGTCACTCCCTTCAACCAAAGATTAGACAGGCCCATAAGACAAAAGGAGACTAAATGGACACAAGAGACCAGAGGCAAGAACTAGAAGGCAGGAAGGGACAAGAAAGCTGATAACAGGGAAACTAGAGAAGGGAGAGTGCTGACACGTTATGGGTTTGTTAACCAATGTCATAAAACATTATGTATACTGTTTAATGAAAAGTTAGTTTGTTCTGTAAGCCTTCATCTAAAGTACAATTAAAAAAAAAAAAAAAACAATGTAAGTATCTGTTGCACAACCTGGTGAAAACTGTAGGAGAAAAATAAGTCAGGCAAACATTGGCACTTTTGGTCCTTCTGAAACTGTTAATTTGCAATCAGGCTAATTCTTGCTTTGTGAGTGAAAAGAAAAGAAAAGCTGGTTCAAAAGCATCTATGACAACACAAAAAAAATTCTAAAATTTTTTTAATAATTTTATTTTTGTTGATGTTGTTTTTGAGAATACACACAGTACATACACTAATTTCAACTGTTTCTACAGGTATTGTACAATTCAGTGATATTAATTACATTTTTCTAGGTGTGCAAGCATTCTCACCCCTTTGTCTGAGTTGTTTCCTCCCCGTTAACATAAACTCACTACCCCCTGAGGTTCCTATCTAATCTTTTGAGTTGCTGCTGTCAATTTGATCTCATACAGAGCAAAACGCTCAAGGAAGATATTCTTTACTAGTTAAGCTAAGCTACTGGTTGGTTTTAAGACGACTTCAGGGAATATTGTTTGGCTTAAAGTTTAAAGGTTATCTCAGAGCAATAGTTTCAGGGATTCATCCAGCCTCATGGCTCCAAAAGCTCTGAGGTCCATGAGAGTTTGAAATTCTGTTCTACATTTTCCCCCTTCTGATCAGACTTTTCGATAGAACTTTTGATTAAAATGTTCAGTAATGGTAGTAGGCACCATGTAATTCTTCTGGTCTCATGCAAAGAAGACAGTTGTTCACGGAGGCAGGAAATTCTAAACTCACAATAAACAATTTTTCTACTAAAGGGAAAACTATTAACATGAAATAATCAAAAATATTCCATTTGTCCATATCTTTCATGTAATGAAAAAGACTGCACCTGATTTTAAGTCAAAATAGTCAAGAGATATAAACTCCAACCAAATATTACTATGCAAAATTGTTGACCGACCTCAAAAACCCTAGAATTTGTCTCTAAGTGTGTCAAATGGCGCTTTTCATAGTATTGTAGAAATATCTGATCCTAAACATTAAGATTTTTCTCCATATTGTAGAAATATCTGATTCTAAACATTAAGATTTTTCTCCAGTATTGGAAGAGATGGCTAATTCTTTAGGTGAGCACCAGCTGAAATAAACGGCCTATATTTAGGGGTCATACTTCGAAAAGATCACAGCCATTGAAAACCCTATGGAGCACAGTTCTACTCTGAAACACACAGAGTAGCCATGAGTCAGAATCAATTCTATGGCAACTTTTTTTTTAGGGGCCAATCACTCATACTAAGCACAAACAGGAATGGAGATCAATGTAGGAAAGAGCAAATTCATCTCTTCCTTCTCATACTGCTCAAGGACATTTGCTCACTCTCACTGAATGAACATCACCCACCCTGGATGAGTCTTCTCCCCCATTCCGCCCCACCCCCCCATCTCCTTCTTTAATTATTTTTGCCAAGTACATATAGCTGAACTCACAGAGGTTGATAAATAGGCAATGTAACTCCATGAGTTACTATTATTGAGCTCCTTGAGCAGTGTGATCTGTATCTCATTCACCATGTAATAATCATTCCAAAAACCATTAGCTCCAGGAATAAAGAAATAATTATTTCTACACCCAGTAGAAACTATGAATGAGGAGGCATTACAAAACTTGTCTTTAAATTCTGACTCTTTGAGGGCTATTTTAGACATGCCCAGGAAAACCCTAAAAACAACCAAGACAGTTCTGGCCATAATGCACACAGTAATGACTCCCTATCTTTTCATCAAGGTCGTGTGTGAGATTAGAAAGTAGACCTACGCAAACAGAATTTACGAGACATTTATAACCATAAAACTAACAAAACAAGCTTCAGTTTGCTGAGCTGACAAAGAGACCTGTCCCATTTACTGAGTTTGCTTTAACCATAGAATTCAGATGTTTAAAGAAACTGGACTAATGGAAGAACTTCTACAAGTTTGTCTGTCATAAGGTTTTTACAGTTTCTCTTGGCTGGCAACATGTAAGTTGGTAGGAAAAGTAACTAAAGAAACTTTTATCTCATGTCTGCTCATTTTTTTGTACTTTAAGTTCTTAACCAACTTAAATTAAGAAACTTAAGAAACACGTTGCAGGTGTACCAAAAGGTTTAAAGTAACTTGTGGCTAAGTACACAGACATCCTTTGTCAATCGTTTTTAAAAGTCTCTTTTGCTGCACAAACACTTGCCCCATAGCAGGCATAGTTGAGACAACAGCCCACTGGGAATCCAGGGACTCTGCCTAACATTGGAGGAAAGCACTAATGAGCAGTCTGCCAATGGAGCTTTCTTAATAGTCACGATTCATAATACATCCAGGGAATGTTGTCTAATTCATCTTTCTATCTCCAGCATTTAATAAACTGTGCCTAAACGTAAATGCTAGTATGTGGTATTTGCTCAATGTCTTTCTTGATGTGAGTAAAGTGAAAATACAAGCACCCATTCATAAGCCTACTAATGATCCCTCAAAATGCTGTGCCAGTGCTAGAAAAAAATTCCTACAATTTCTACAGCAGTCCCATGTAACATAATGCTTAAGAACAGAGCCTAAGGATTCAGAGCATCTTGCTTCAATTTCCATCATGGCCTCTTTCTCATCACTAATTAGCTGATATTTGGGCTAATTATTTAACAACTTCAAGCACTAGTTCTTCATCTTTAAAATGGGTATTACAATAATAAAATTGTTAAAAGGAAAAAAAGTCTTTTATAAAACAGGTCAAGCACGTTTAGCAGAGTCTGATCTTGGTCACTGCTGCTAGCTGCATAGTCAAATTCTACACAAGCAATCAACAAATAAATATCGACCTACTAAAACCCACTTCACTTTTGGAGAATAAATTATTTTAAGTAGGTCCTTAAGCATTACCCTGCTACCTGATTTAAAAACAACAACAAGATGTTGAGCAATGCAGTATGGTGGATATAAAGACTAAATGCTAAGAAACCTGGGTTTTGGTCTTATCCTTCACACTTAGAAAAGTCAAAGCTCTCAGTCTCATGTTTCCCGTTCATAAACCTCTTAATGTTCTTTCTAGCATTTCTAGGAAAGCTACATACGCTTCTAAAAAGACAAAGTTATAGGATTCCAAAACTTACAGAGCATGTTTCATCAGCTATACTCAAACTTACGATAAGGACAAAATTCAAATTTTAAACTTACATTCGTTTTAAAAAATAGAAATTACTGAGCAAGACAAGGAGATGAAGATTATGTATGACTACAAACATACACTACCTTAAGTTCCAAAACTATAGACTTCTAGGAGTTAATTACTCTCCTTATGGTCTCAGAGGAAAAACTGGTCATTAGGGCTATTAACAACAACAACAAAAAGACACTGTCCCCGTGCTCTGCAAAAAAAAAAAAAAAAAGAGGAAGGTGCCAAGGTGCCCAGGAGACTATCCATCCAGAGAAACCTTTCAGAGTAAGCACCTCTGCATGATGGTAAATTACTAAAGCATCCTAAAATATTAGGATAAGTAAATGTAATTAGTAAGAACTCATTACCCAACAAAAAGATCCTGTACAAGTATGTTGTATCTACTGTATCACTTTGTTGAATTCTATCGCACACACATTTTGAAAGAGAAAATAATTTTTTTTTTTTAAATGCTGACATTAAAAAGTGACTAAAAATGAAGTTTTGCTGCGTTCAAGAACACTAAAAACCACGTACGGGTTAAAAAAAAAAAAAAGTGGACTGTATCGTATTACACGTCAGTAAAGAATCCACAACAGCTAATTGATACAAACCCTAGGGGGAAAAAAATCTAAGTTACAGATAAAAATAAATTGTCTGAGTCTTACTTAGCTAGGTTATTGTAAAATAGATGTCATTTAAGGGAAAAAAAAAAAGCTTCAAGGGGAAGAGTACATAAAAGGGTTAAATTATTCCAAGTTATATATATAAACATATTACTTAACACCCTACAAAATCATGTAAAAACATGAAAACCAGCATTTAACACTGAAAATATTTAGAAAGCTGGTGCTTATAAAGTTAAAAAAATTAAATCATAACCATTCATTTCACAATCATCCCACCTTTATATTATTCACTCATCACTACATTTGTGCTAAATATATGTAATTTATCACACAGAAGCAAAATTTCTAAGCTTCTCCCTACCTTAGATTTTTAGTCAAAATGAATGCAAACAATCACGTGGGATTCAGCCAAGCAGTGACGTTAAATTCTGCTCTGTCAGAAGAGAGCATCTGTCAAGCCCACATTTAAACTGCTGCCTCCCTGTGCAGCAGCTGAGGAACCGTGGATTTCAAATTATAGACTAAAACCCCAGGAAAACTGTTCAAAATCCTTCCTGCAGCTGCCAGGCAACAACAAAAGACGAGATGTAAATCCTACTCTTTTCCAATACAATCGAAGCACTACATTCTAGCTCCGGCTGCTTTACATTGCAGCTCAGTCTTAATTGCTAGAAATATGGATACTGAGAAGAGAATAAAGCACTGCATTGTCCGGCCAGGAAAACAGCAGACGTAAAAAGCTTCAATGCATCAACTGTCGGGAAGAGTCAACAGTGCTCCAAACAGAACGGACAACTACAGCTCTTTTGTTGAAAGAAAGAAAGAGAAAATGAAAGAAAGAAAAAATCTCACAAGACTAGAACCCATATGAACAAGGAGGGTAACTCGAAGACAAGCAGACAGATGGACACATTGGATACAGTGAAAAGCAATCGCAGGAGGCAGACTGTTGGGGGATGTGCGCATGTTCGCTAACATCTTTTTTGCTGAAGTGATGGCGTGCCAAAAGTATTTTCAGTGGGCATAATCCTCTCACCATAAATGGCCTGACCGAGGAAGGTATGTTGAAACCTTGTGTGTGATATTCACTTAAATGTCTGTTACCTTTTTATAGCCCCGGAGGTACTAATATCTGATAAACAAGTTCACACAATTCACTGCACTTGAAACTATGAAAGGGTATCTAAATACATGATTTTAAATTTTTTCATTGTTTAAAAGGCAAGCTATGGCTGCTTTTATTCAGTTAAATACGTAGCTTGGAGTCATTCTGGATTACAAACATATGGGGCGGGGGGAGCCGGCAAGTAGTAACGAGATGGGTTTAAAGGATTCTGTAAGAAATTAAACTTTAAAAAAAAAAATCATCTGTAGCCCTCTAAAGGAAACATAGTAATCCTCTACCAAACTAGATCAAATTGAATCCTTATCTAGTAAATTAAAGTGCTGTCTTAAAAAATGGCTATCAAAAGAGACAATGCAGTAAAATTACATTCAATAGTAATCAAAGATTATTAACAGCTTTTTTCCAAAGTTCTTTTTAAACACAATATTAAGATATAACAGCTTTATTTAGTAGCAAAATATTCCTTCCAATATCTATCTACCCAATAAAAATAACAAATAGAGCCTAAGAGAGTATCAACAAATTTTTAAGACTTGCCCAGCTACAGGAATCCTGAAAGGAAAGCCTTGGCTTAGGATCACATAAGGTAGTATGAGTTTATGCATAGCATAACACCACAGTAGTTTTGCATTTCAGTATAATGTCCCTGAATACAACTTTAAACAAAGAGATGTCAATTCCTTTTTTTGAAGTAGTACGCTTTTATTTTAGGTAACAGACTGATCGTACACAGTCAAATTTGAAGTGGTTCCCAGTGATAATTTTAAAAGTGAAATCCAAAAGCACACCATGAAAATACTTTCATACAAAAATATCCATGAACAGCAATACATGGTCAAAAAATTAAATATAAACCTAGCTAACGACTCGACGGCATTGGGTTTTTGGGTAACATGCTTCCCAGCAATATTAGTATGTAGTAACAAATTACTGCCACTGTATGTGTGTGTAGGACAGAGATAAATCTAATAAAGCATTTTAGTAACAATCATAGAATAGCAACTCCACACTAAAGGACTCAAAGATAATTTCTAAAATTTTTTTTACAAATCTATCAAATACTCTGATTTTTCCTCAGCTTACACAATGACTCAATATCCTATTACTTCAATAATGGCAAAAGGCAAACATTTTTAAGACACATGTAAGCTTTTCATTCCCAAATTATGCGCTAATATTGACCAAGTTTATTAGACCCTATTACTCTTATATGTCATCAACTCTCACTCATAACCGTAAATTTTTGTTATAAGAAAGGCTGAAATCAGATAGTATTCAACAACAAAAAAGGTCGTAAAATCTCAAGTCCCTCTTAGTGCCTTTATCATTCAATGTTAAAGTCATCAACTAAACACTTTTATAAGCTAAACCAAGGGTTAGCAGCTGTTATAAGCTATAAGCTAGACATCTCAAAAGTATTTTATTAAAAAAAAAAACCACCTAAATCTAAAATTGTTCCAAAAGACTAAAGATAACAACACTTTTAAAAGCCAAATGATAACTATGTGCGTGTGTGTACAAAATAACTGAATAGCATTTTACAGTAACATTCCTCCCATGAACTTCAAACCACAGATCTAAATATGTATTGATAACTTGAAAATATTACCATCAAAAAAGAACTGTAATAGCTTAATCAAAGCTATGATAATCCTGAAAATGTAAAAATGCAAAACTATTTTACATGCCAAAGATACTTTAACTTTGTCTTGTTTCCATTTTTTAAGAATTAAAATACAACAGGCACTGAGAATAACTGTTTAATTAAAGGACAAATTCAGTTTTACTTGCTTTTTAAGAGAAAAATGATAAATACCTGAGACGTTTTTAATTCAGAATGTTAAAAGGCTAGACATATGCATTTCTTTTATCAATGGGAGACTAGCAAATAGGTATATGTGGATTTCAAGCCTTGGTTGCTTAATACTTACAAACTAAAAATACCATGAAACTTAAATTAAGATGCATGCTGATATCCCTACCACATATTGTTAGAAAATTATATTAGGACCAAAAACTATGCTAGATTACAATATAATTTGCTGGTTTCTGTAACACTTCGGAAATAGCACTTCAGGGATATTGTTTTCATAAAAATACTGTAACTTATTACTACTATGTTTACCATCATTCCTTCATTCCTTTATTTAAACACTCATTTGACCACTTACTGCTTCTTAAACTATCAGATTTACATATTTAAAATATCTAAATGATTGTACTGCAATCAGGTTCCAAGCATAATAATATCAATAGAAAGCTGATCAATCCAATTCAGCTTTGGAATGTTTAAAACATATCAAATAAATTTAGGAAGCAACGTTTCTTTAAATTTATATATGTGACCCTTATTTCTACCAGCCTCTTTATTGAGGGTAAGAGGAGGAAAGGAACCAGTATTATTTAACAAATATCCCACTTGAAAATAAAAACTTAAAAACAGTTTCCCAGTCTAAACAGAATGGCCAACTATTTACAAATAGAAGAAATAAAAGTGAGTTTCTAAATCAGAACATTCAGCTCTATTATTTTCAACTTAGCTCACAGAAGAACTGTGTTACTGATACAATCAATAGCTTTGGTCTTCATTATAGTAACAAATTAATGTAAATAAATGCTGAATAGCAAACTAGATTACGTTTTTAAAATCACAAGTTTTAAATCAGTTTACATCTTTCAAAATTATTAAATAATTTTTTACATTTGAAAATATTATGTAATTTCAGAAACTAGAAATTATCAAAGACTGGTGCCTGTACTATCATACTCACACTTCAGAAATTTGTTCAAATCCCCACCTACTTGCTCCTCCTAGTGGCTGTTACCAGAATAGTAGTACTTTCATTCATATATGCCTAAAGTTTTCAATCAATATTTTCAAAGTACTTAACATTATGTACGTGATTTTCTGTTATAAATTATTCAATTACATGAAGATTTCCATGTAGATACTATTATTTCCTAACTAAATGTCATATCAAGGTCATCCAAATTTGTTATTAACCATGAATCTTTTAATAAAAATCTTTTAATATCAAGGCTAAAAACACACATATGTATGTATGTATATGTTATAAATTCAAAAAAACAAATTTTCCTACATTAAAATTGTTTAACACTGACTATACAGTTTTCTTCTGCTTAAAGGAATTATTTTCACGACAATGAGTTGAAAAAATACAATTTACACTTTACTTAAAAATTTTTCTCTTTTTGGGAAACTCCTCACCTACCTCCTACCACCACGCCTTAGTGCAGAAAAACTAAGTTGAAAACCATGAAAAAGTTTGTACTATGCACTGAAAAACCTTGTTCAAACATAACATTGATTCTTAATGTGTGGCATCACGAACCTCCCATACAGACATCACATTATCCTTTTTAAAATCTAGGGCACACGAAGTCATGTGCAATCAGAAGTCCTAGCAACTTAACAAATTCTCTACACACAAATTTAGGACACACATAACTCAAGAATCTTCAAAAATATATTTTTTGAAATTTTAAGGAGCTGGATGTGACAGCAGCTTCTACCTATATGTAGCAGAAAAACTGGAAAGAACGTCCAAAGTAGTTCTGTTTAATTCTAACATACTCAGCTGAGATATGTGAGAGTGCTCTGCCAAGGCCATAGATAATTAAAAATAATTACTTGCTATATTAAAAAATCAATCTTAAGTCTAAGCCAGTACAATGATCTCCTGAATATCTCGTATTTGAACTGGAAGGTTAAAATTAGAAAAGAGTACTTGAAAATGTCTAAAAATTCTGCACTGAAGTTACTGGATCCTTAAAATTAATTTTGACAGGTGCATCTTCTCGTTGACTTTCTCAACACAGTAGGGGCCAATGGAAACATGCCAAGCAGTGTACTGTGACTAAGAGAACTCTGCCATAATCCACCCTGCACCGTCTGCCCCACAACTGATACATGACCATTTTACAAAAAAGGCCGCCGACTCTGCACCATACCACCAACGATATGTCAAATCCACTTTCATTAACGCCAGTAAATTTTCCATCTGTTCTCAAGGCCTTTTTACAAGGCTTCTCTCAGGAATCTAGCAACATTTTACTCTCCTACATGCTTATAACTTTTAAACTCCAGCTTGGGTCTAAGTACAGATGGCCAGAGCTACCGAGGCAATGAAATAAATCAAGGAAAATTAACTCATCTCCTCTCTTTAAAGTATTCATTTTGCCACAAAGTTATATTTTTAAAGAAATTATTCCTGTTCCTGGTGATATTAAAGTATTCATTTTGCCACAAAGTTATATGTTTAAAGAAATTATTCCTGTTCCTGGTGATATTAGAGTTATAATAATAAGGGGAAAGAAATTACGAGCTTCATTTCTGGGTTATATTTTCACAGCTTAAGAGATTTTATTAGCATTTCAAATCTCTGTCAGGCAGTTGCGTAACATTTAGCATTTTATAAACTCTGTCTTATTCTTTGTAGAATGACTGCAAGGCACACAACGTGACCGAATTAGAAAATGATTACCAAAGAACAGTACTGATTCAGGAGAAGACGACACCATTTTCAGCCATCATTATCTCATATCCCATTATTGGATATTTACAACATGCTTCAGTGGAGGAGAAGACACTGCTGCTTTGCAAAGATGACCTGGAATGCCAAAAGGTCCCTGTTCCGTACCCATCTTATTGGAGTACTTTCTCTAGTGTTTCTTTTTGCTATGTTTTTGTTTTTCAATCACCATGACTGGCTGCCAGGCAAAGCTGGATTCAAAGAAAATCCTGTGACATACACTTTCCGAGGATTTCGCTCTACAAAAAGTGAGACAAACCATAGCTCCCTTCGGAACATTTGGAAAGAAACAGTCCCTCAAACGCTGAGGCCTCAAACAGCCACTAACTACAGTAACACAGACCTGTCACCACAAGGAGTTACAGGACTGGAGAATACACTTAGTGCCAATGGAAGTATTTATAATGAAAAGGGTACTGGACATCCAAATTCTTACCGTTTCAAATATATTATCAATGAGCCTGAAAAATGCCAAGAGAAAAACCCTTTTCTAATACTACTAATAGCTGCAGAACCCGGACAAATAGAAGCTAGAAGAGCCATTCGGCAAACTTGGGGCAATGAAAGTCTAGCACCTGGGATCCAAATCACACGAATTTTTTTATTGGGAATAAGTATTAAGCTAAATGGCTACCTTCAACATGCAATACTGGAAGAAAGCAGACAACATCATGATATAATTCAACAGGAATACTTAGACACATACTATAATTTGACTATTAAAACACTAATGGGCATGAACTGGGTTGCAACATACTGTCCACATATTCCGTACGTTATGAAAACTGACAGTGACATGTTTGTCAACACTGAATATTTAATACACAAATTACTGAAGCCAGACCTGCCTCCCAGGCATAACTATTTTACTGGTTATCTAATGAGAGGATACGCACCCAATCGAAACAAAGATAGCAAGTGGTACATGCCTCCAGACCTCTATCCAAGTGAGCGCTACCCTGTCTTCTGTTCTGGAACCGGTTATGTTTTTTCTGGAGATCTAGCAGAAAAGATATTTAAAGTTTCTTTAAGTATCCGTCGTTTGCACTTGGAAGATGTGTATGTGGGAATTTGTCTTGCCAAGTTGAGAATTGATCCCGTACCCCCTCCCAATGAGTTTGTGTTCAATCACTGGCGAGTTTCTTATTCAAGCTGTAAATACAGCCACCTAATTACCTCTCATCAGTTCCAGCCTAGTGAACTGATAAAATACTGGAACCATTTACAACAAAATAAGCACAATGCCTGTGCCAACGCAGCAAAAGAAAAGGCAGCCAGGTATCGGCATCGCAAACTACACTAGAAAAGACAACAATGTTTTTCAAACACGCCATCTGTAAATATTGCTGAAAGCATGTATAGTTAAAACTGATTACATCAATAGAACAAGTTTTAGTTAAAGCCCATCACGTGAAGAAATTCAAGAATATTTTTTTAATTTCTGAAGAGGGTAATTCTGAAAACTATACTATAGAACAAAAAAGGTATCCCAAAAGAAATCTATTAAAAATGTATACGGGGGTTCTGTGTACTAACTAACATGCAATAACAAGCATGCACAGATCAGTGGTTCAAGTCTTATTCTAAGGGCCAACAAAATATACTTGCATATATTTTCCATATAAATTTTATTTTAAAAAATGGAGACCTTCAAAAGACCATTCGTTTTAAATTTAGCTTTTCATTTCAACATACAACTAAATGTAAATAAAATATTACTATCAATTTTAAGAAAATCTTTTAATTGTGCAAAAGGACAAATTTTTTGACCTGGCTATTCTAGAGTTCTCAAAGCTATATTCCGTGCAATTAGACTTAGTTATCCCACAAATGAATTTATAAAGTTCAAATGTTTTACCAATGCAGATCTCATTTAAGTATTTATTCTTTAAAAACAATTGAGATACTCATTTTAACTCCTTTTATTAATACTCATATATACTGGGGTAAACTTATTTTGACATGACGTGATAAAATGTGAAAATCAATGTGTCTCAGGCTCAAGTTTTTATAAAAGAAGTTATTAAATGTTTCCAAATAGACAAATTTTGTTTTCTTGTTGGTATTAAGGGCCAAACTAGTATTTCAACGAGCTATTAAATTAGATCAGTTATTGCTCTCTTAAAAAGTACCACCAATTAACTTCAAGCATATCTGACCATACAAATATATCGTGTTCCTCTACCTGAAGCAAAAGTGAGGTACAAAGAGGACGTTCTGTTGAAAAAACAAAAGATGAAGACTGGCAGCAGCGATTTCATTCCATACATTTTAAGACGCCTGTCTGCCAAACTGCGACATACGGGAAGTTTATTTCCTGACAGCAGGTGTACACATGCCAATCCTTAATCATTTCATGGCACCTATTTCTTTGTCTGAGGGCCAAGTTTACAAACCTGCGATTTTTAATTTGGTAGATGACAAATACTCTGCATCACCAATTCAAGCTCTTTTTTGGGGGAGCGGGGGAAAACTACAAATGTTTGATGAACAATTGATTTTAGGACGAACAATGTATACGATGCACTTTTATCAAGTTTTTAATAAAAAACCAAGGTCAATAAAAAAAAATCTTTACTGAGTGTTATGGTACAAATATTTTCACAATAATTTTGCTCGGCTCCATCAAGAAATATTAACCTACTAACTTTAAAATACTGTTATTTCATGCAAGTGTATAAATTTATCAATCTTAGGATTTATTTAATATTAATAATGATCATTCTTGTCTGTGATTCTGCTCTGTAGAGAAATAAATTGCCAGAACCAAACTGTAATATATGTTAAAGTTGGGACTCACAGAAACTGTTTAAGTACTTAATACTTAATGTGTTGAATTCTATTTACACTCAATTTATCTTTCATTTTCAAATCAGTAGCCTAAATGTTCTATTCTACATTAAGTAATTTTGAAACCTGACCAATATACACACTCCCCGGCTCTTGGTTCAGGTATGTTTTTCACTTCATTCATTCTGTAAGACCACCAAATGATCAAAATTACTATATAATAGTTATGTAAAAGGATAATACCAAATCATATAAGGAATTTGGATAAAAGACAAATGAAATCCTTCCCTCAGTGTAGAGTAGTTCTCGTTTATACTTCAGAAGTTTAAAAAAGCGGGGAGAGGGTGTGCCTGTACGCATCCACATGCATGTACACAGAGACAGAATCTAAGTGCTATTTGTCCAAATTATGATTATAGTGCAGGATCTTTAAAAGACAGTGTTTTCATTTCCGGAAAAAATCAGGTTTAAAAAAATGACTTATGTAGAAACCTTAACAGGCACCTAAATTCCTCCTATCTCAGACATCAATTTCAAATCATTCTTATATTCTTGATAATATTCTAAAAAATGATGGTAATCCGATGGTACTCTCAGTTCTTAAAGGACAATGAATCAAACAGTAGAACTTCTTAGTATTGCTGAAAATTCTCATTTTAAAATAAATATTACTATTTTTACCTTCTACTCTCAACATGTTAGCTGATTTCTTCAGCAAAATAAGCTGGTATTTCAACATCTCACCAAGTGTAAACTGTGCCTTCTTCATGCACAGTACTATGTAATTTGTGTTATATATGAAAATACAATTTTAAATGGTGGGACTGCATTTGATCAAAGGGGAAAAAGTACAGGAATAAAAACTATGTAATCATTATATTCAAAAATTGTTAATAGATATTTTAGAAGATTAAAAATACCAAAACTTCTAATTCTTACACTAATTTTGATCAAGATTAGTAGTGACAAAATTCTAATTCAACCAAATAATTTAGATTTCTTCTCATTCCTTTGTATACAGCATAATCACAATTATCTCAACTGGAACTTTATAGCTATTTCCAACAAATTCTACAAAAAAAATAACAATCATAGCAGCAGGAGCTATTTGCTAATTGAGCAAGCACTGTGTTTAAGTATTTTACATATAGTGCCTCATGTAATTCTTACAAACAACACTAAGAGACAGGAAAGACAGATTCATGCAAGAGGTTAAATACCTAAGATCAAACAGCTAGTGAAGTAGCACGGTTCCATTTCAAAGATCATGCTCTTAACCATTACACTTTTCTGCTAAATATTTATTTCACACATTAAAAAAAAAAAACCCATGCCATCAAGTCGATTCCGACTCATAGCGACCCTATAGGATAGAGTAGAACTGCCCCATAGAGTTTCCACGACACCTGCTAAAAAGTCTAAAAAGTTAAACAAAATGGCCTTTCTATTCTTCCATACTCTGCTTGATTTTCATTCTCTGCCAGGGCCTCCATGCTTCATAGCCATTTTCACACACTGGAAGGGGCACCTGATGTTAGGTGCAAATAACGAAAAGGGAAGGAAAGGATATCTGATCCCTCAGCTATTTATCTCTCCTCCTTCTCAGTCGTTGATATCTGGTGCTCAGAACCTTTGAGAAGCATGGGTACTGCTTATCTCTTGTACCTCTGGCACTGAGGCACATCAGCACACTGCAGGCAAGTAGCAGTTAGAAATTATAGTGTTTCCTTTAAATCACAATAATAATCTTTAACAGACCAAAGTCGCACTACATTTACCCACCCTACTGTTTAGTCACCTAATGTTTGGTGGAGGTGGAGAGGTGGTAAAATCCATTTAGCTAACTGAGTCAGTCATCATTTTTGTCCAAGTTTTTACTTTTTAACTAGAAAATTTCATTATTACATTAGCATAGATTTAAGAAGCAAAAAAAAAAAAAAAAAAAAACTTCTACTATACTTGTTTCTAAGATACCTCACTGAACATCACTGTATCCCTTGTATATTAATGTCTACCAAATGTCTATCAAATACCAGAGAGGGACACCTTGAGTTTCGAGAGTAACCTGTCAGCGTACAATTCTTATTCACCTTCCCCAAGCACAATACCGTTATAAACCTTGCTGCTCTCAAGATGTAATTTTTCAGAGGAGGAAGAAAAATGTTTCCATATCTATACAAAATCGTTTCCTCTTTCCCTACCACAGCAAATGGCTGAGCAAAAGCACAATTGGAGGTAAAGCATCCAATTGTCTCTATTTATTAATCTAAACTTTTCCATGTCCAACTGAATCTGACAGATTCTGCAGTTGAATCTCGCTTTACACAGTATCCTAAATGTTAAAAAAAAAAAATGAAAAGAGATTAATAGTATCATTTAAAACTACTAAATGACAGAAACCTAAAACAAAATATGCACCATCTTAAATTCATGATTTATAAATGAATTTGCAATTAAATGCTTAAAAGATATTAATATATACCACATAATAAAATTAATGAGTTATGTGCCTCACTGCCATTATTAAAATATAATGAAAACATGCGTGAATACAGAAAATAAACAGAATTAACATGAAGTTCAGATGACAATGAGAGCTTTCAAATATACTGATGGTTTGAAACAAGCTAATAAAATCAAATTATGACCAACAATTTCTTTAGAGGAATTTAACAAAATTATATTCCACTTGTGATTTAACAAAAAAAAAAAAACTCTTAGAAACTTAATATTAAAAGGAATCACCTTAAACAATATTCTATTAGTCAAGATCATATTTAATTGCCAGACAAAATTAAGAGCAGGAATAAAGATGCTCACTCAGTCCATGATTAGACACTTTCATAATTTAGCAAGAGTTTTCAAACTAAATTTTCCCAGGTGTCTCTGAGATAATTAGTAAACCCAAGAGGGTGGCATTTTAGAGTTCTGCCCTCACTTAAACAGCTGCTGCACTTTTATGTATAATATGAAGGAGTTCCATGTCAAAGCTAATTTTAAAAAAGGGTTCTACTGCTTCAAAAAAAAAAAAGACGGAGAACTTCCTCAATAAACTTTAAACCGAAGTAAGTGTGACTACAGAAAAGAGGAGGAAAAAGAACTGTTATACATCTAGGAAATCCTAAAGAACTGACTGACTCAAAGAATAAAAAGAACTCAGAAATAATATTAAAATGGTGATCAGTTACAAAATAAATATGGAAAAATTTTATTCATAACAGCAACATTTTTAAAAAGCATAACAAGAAATAAGTAGGAATTCTATAGAGAAAACTAAGTTTTACTGAGAAGTGTAAAAATTCTGACAATAAAGAGAGAAAGCTTTCTTATCAGGTAACAAGAATACCTACTAGAAAATTCTTCCCCAAATAACATGTTTTGTTCATCTGCATTTTATAATTTTTCTAAGGAACTCTTATAATTAATATATAAAGTTATAAGTAGTTAATAGTAAAAATCCAATCAAACAGTAATAATTTAAGTTTTTAGTGTGTGGGGGGGAATCACAAATGATTATAATGTTAACATGAAAAAATAACTAGCAGTAGCTATGAAAATATTGAGAATGATGATAAATGAGATTCTTACTATAAAGCAATGATGATTATGATGTGGACTGGAATAAGAATTAGAAGGTCAAATCAAGAAAAAAGCAAGCCTTGAAAAATTATATTAAATTAGTATCATGAACAAACTATGATTTAATAAATTATTCAATATTCCATTAGTCAAGAGAAAAACTGGATAATATTTGAGATTTAATGATTAAGATTCAAGTTAAGTCCTCATGCTATTACTTAACTCATATTTACACTATTGCAAAAATAAATTCCGGGTGGAGCAAAGTAAGAACAACTTTGTACTAGTAACTATCAAACACCAATTGTGCATTTTAATGAGGGGGTAGGAAGAGTGGCTAATTGATGACAGAGAGTGAAGGACTTGCAAAGTACAAAAGCAGAGAAAAAAATCAAACAGGCAAAGAAAAATAGAAAACTAACTTCTAAATAATCAAAACTTGTACCATAAACAAAATTAAAAGACAAGAGGCAAGTTATAAACTGACAAAAGGAGCGCCTAGCGGATTTGAACTTCTGACCTCTTGGTTAGCAGCAGTAGCACTTAACCAGTACGCTACCAGGGTTTCCATGGAATAGTACAGTCATTTAAAACTTGGATTCAAAGGTTACTTAACACAGAAAAATATTCATTATTTTCTATTAAGTAAAAAACAGGGTACAAAACAATGTACAGTGTGATTCATATTCCACAACCATATACATAAATAAACAAATCTAGAAAATACACAAAAAATAGTCGTGACCTCTGGAAAGTGTGAGGAGTATTTTCTTCTTCACATTTTTTTGTGTTTTTCCATGTTTACGATCAGTGAAAAATAAAAACCTTAACAAGCTAATCAGCATCATGTTAAAGTTTGCACTTCAATATAGATTGAAAAATTATCATATACTCACTATGTTCATTCACTAAGTCCAGTCTAATTTAATCAAATATCAAATAAATTGCAAATATTACTTTTAAAGAACTTTGTACAGTTAAAGACTGATAATCAGAATTTTAATAAAGTGGCTGGACTAGAAGATCTTCAAAAGATACTATTTCAATCATTTATCAAATATGTATTGAGAACCTCCTATGTGCCAGGTACAGACAATATAACAACAATAACCAGACAAGACATGGTCTGCCTTTAATAAATGATGCTTGGGTAGGTGTATAGCCAAATGGAGGAAAAACAGATTTAGATCTCTTCCTCAACCATATATCAGAATACCTTTCAAATGGATCAAAGATCTACATGTAAATAATGAAACAAACCGGTTCTACAAAGAAAGAAAAAAAAAATCAGGTAAATTTCACTATAACTTCAGAAAGACAGAAAGTTTTACAATTATGATAAAATCCCGAAGCAACAAAAGGTTAATAAATCTGATTACAAAAAACAACTTTTGCATGGCAAAAAAAACCATCATCAGCAAAATCAGAAAAACAATCGACAAACTGGGAAAGGATATTTCCAATCTATAAACACTTATTTGCCAGTATTTTTTTTAAAAAAGGGGGGAGGGAGAAAAGAAAAAAGACCAACATTCTGACACAAAAAATGGCAAAAAATATATATATTAATAGACCATTTACAGAATAAGAAATTACATGGTCCCTAAACATGGTCAACCCTGGCCACAGTAACAGAAATGTAAAAGAAAACTTCACTCAGAAGCCATTCTTTATCTATCAAATTAGCAAAAAATAACTCTGACATTATTCCTTATTGATAAATGTGTGGAAATAGGCACCTTCATACATGCTAGTGGGAATGCCAATGGTGTGGGTGCACCGCGGTACACCCACACCACAGTCGGACTGTATATACCTACTAGGACAAAGACTAACGAAAAAACAAAAATTGCACTCAGCTATTTTTTTTTTTTTATTTATGGTAAATAGCAATATCGGTATTGTTATTTTTGAAATTAAATTGTTAGAGCTAATTCACTTGAAGCTCACAATCTGAAGAAATAATCCATTAAGTCCTGCAACCTAGATTCCCAGAGATGCTATGGTTCCTGTCCCTTCTACCTCTTGTTTCTTCGATTTTATGAGTTCCTCCATATTCTTCTATTTTTTTTTTTTTTTTTTGGCGGGGGGGTGCTTCAGTTAGAGTGAATTTTTATTTGCAATCAAAAAAATCCTGACAGAAAACCTACTACCAGCAAGTTTTGCAGTAATAAAATCATTCCTAGTTCCTATGATGATTCCATTGTTGTTTTGTGCTGTCAAGTCAATTCTGACTCATAGGGTCCCTATATAGCACAGAGTAGAATTGTTCCACAGGGTTTCCTAGGCAGTCTGCTTCCATAAAGATTACAGCCTTGGAAACCCCATGGGGTAGTTCAACTCTGTCCCTACAGGGTGCCAATGAGCTGGAATCAACTCGATGGCAATGAGTTTGTGGTTTTGTTTGTTTTGGGCATTTTTATGGGAGCAGATTGCCAGGTCTTTTCTCCCACAGAGCCCCTGGGGGTTCAAACCACCAACCTTTCAGTTAGCAGCCAAGCGCTTAACCATTACACCACCAGGGCTCCTTTGGTAATTCCATCTTGCTCTGTAAAGAGGATCATGCTCTATGTGTGGTCTGCTACCAGAACAAACCAGGGATGCAAAGGAATGCATGAACAACTGATTTGTTAAATAGGACAAGTTGAAAACTTTGTATCTGTTTATAGCCCATATCCACAGTCAATTCTCAAAAGAACAACAAAGTAGTTCTTGCACATATACGGAGATGAGACCATGTTGCTACAAATGCCTTATTACAGAGGAGGCATTAGACAACGGGGCTTGGGGGCCTGTGCTCCTAAGGTCACACCACCATGAAGAAGGACCAGTATGCCTCCAAAGAGTGGCGAAGAAAGTAACCATAAAAGCAGACCACCTGAGTCTGATACACTGTAGAATGTTGTCTAAGCCTAAAAATTATAGAACAGAGAGTACTGGCTTACAACTGTTTCACAATGGATGTTTAAAATTTTATTCCTTTATTAGAAATGTTTGTCTCCTGACGAAGTTTAAAAAAAAGGCTACACCCTTCTTCTTCCTAGTAGATTTATGCAAGAATGAAAGTTCTGAATGATTTACTCCTCTATACTTAAGAGAGAAAGTTAATAACTGGGCAAAACAATGGCGAATAAACTTGACTTTTACAAAAATAAAATGAATTTCTTAACCGAAGTTCGTAAGCATAACCCCAAATTTAAAGTACTTGTATGTCTACATGAAGTGTATGGGTACATTTAACAGTGTGCTTAAAACTATATTATCTACTCCATCCCCAAATGCAGACTTTTTCAGCATTTCCTATCTCAAGCGAATGGCTACCCCCAATCAACTGTCCACACTAGAATACAGGAGTCATCCTTGCCACTTCCTTCTCTTTTATCACCCATATCCATCACAAAGACCTGCATGGATTCCTAGTGGAATCCATCCATTTCTTTTCAACTTGCCACTACCCTTCTAGTCCAGCAACTCTCACCTGACCTACTGCAATAACTTCATAACTGTTTTCCTCACATCCATGCAAACTGTTCCCTATACTACAACCAGAATGGTATTTTCAAAACACAAAACTAATCACATCATCCCACTGCTTCAATGGCTTTTAATGTTCTTCAGGTAAATTTCAAAATCCTTGAAGTCCTTGGCTAGCTACAAGGCCCATGATTGATTCTCTTCCTTGCTATGGCTAATCTCTCTACCCAATCTTTTGATCTCATTCCTGCCTTCTACCTCTTGGTATATAAATTATCTCCTATTTCCCTCAAGATTAATTTAAAAAGCAACAACAGCAAAGTCCTGGATTAAAAACAGTGAAAGAATTCTTGTCTTCTATGCAGGAGACCTGGGTTCAATTCCCAGCTAATGCACCTCAAACACAGCCACCACTCGTCTGTCAGTGGAGGCTTGCATGTTGCTCTGAAGCTTAACAGGTTTTGGTGGAGCTTCCAGACTAAGACAGACAAGGAAGAAAAGCCTGGAAATCTATTTCCAAAAGCTAGCCAATGAAAACCTTACAGCTCAAAACAGACCAATCGCTTTGTTCATGGAGTCACCATGAATCACGGGCCAACTCAATGGCCACTAAACACAACAAAGGACATTAAATTCAACTCGATTATTGATCATTTGAATTAGTAGAAAAAATTATCACCTACTATTATCAACTGATAAAAATTTAATTCAAGGGTCAGCAAGCTATGGCCATGCGCCGAATCTGGTCCGTTGCCTACTTTTGTATGCAAATCAGCCAAGAATGGCTTTCACATTGTTAAATGTTTCCGGAAAAAAAACAAAATAATAATTATGTTTTGCAACTTGCAAAAATCACATGAAATTCATTGTTTAGAAAGCAGTGCTTGTTTATGGTGATGGAAAATTTGGCAACAATTATGGGTGATGTTTCCACATGACTAATGTAATTGATACCACTCAACTGCACACCTGGAAAGTGCTGAATTGGCAAACATTGTGTCATACAGATTTTTACAACAATAAAAACAAACTATATGAAATTCAGACTTTAGTATCCATAAAGAAAGTTTTACTGCAACAGGGCCATGCAGCCATGCTCATTCATTTACACACTGTCTACACTGCCTTTGCACTACGAGAGCAGATTTGAATAGTTGCAACAGAGACCTTATGCACCGCTCTCATCATCTACCACTACTGTCATACTACAAATCAGAGTGACGCCGACACATGATTTCATTCCATTTTAATTCTCTCAAAGCTCATATCACCAATATTTTGTCTCCTCTGCTCTGGTTATCCCTAGAGCCTACAATACTGCCTGGCATACAGCAGGCACAAAACAAGTATTTGTTGAATGAATGCAAAAGACACCGCTTTGTGTGCCATGCATTTTGCAATAAAACAATGCTTGAATTTTATTTATATTTTATTACTAGGGCATATCCATCATATCCAAACAATAATAGTAGTGTTTTCCATACACAGTGACATCTGGATTATATTGTAACTGAATTAGATGACAAAATACTGTGTTTACTGTGCAATGACAGTACAGCTGTGCTAAAAGAATATATCAGACTAAGCACTGTTCACAATACTTTCAACTCAAAGGAAAGCAAAGGTCAGAAAAATTAGAAAATAAAATATCTCATCACAGTAGAATTTCTTCTAAACAAAAAATGAAACTGAGGCTTCAAGTAAGTTGTTCAGAGGCTCGTTTTTTAGCCAAGAAGGGAAGTGGTTTACCTATGGTGAGTTAAATAAATTGTATTTGATTGCAGCAGCCACAAAAAATGTATCCAGATGGAGAAAAAATGTTTAATGCTATCAGCCTTTCATCAAGAACCACTGCTTGAAGACTTGAGGACGATGGGCACAACAGTGATAGTCAAAGTCAAGATAAATGATTTCCAGTGGGGTTTTTTGGCTCTTGATGAGCCAACACCTCATTTGTTGTTGTTTATTCAACATAGCTCAGTTACAGCTCAGTGGTTGTTTATTCCAGGAGTCAATGCTATGTTTGAAATGACTGAAGAATTACGTAGCCTCAATGAACAGTCTGCAAGAACAACTGCAGACAAAAATATTTATTCGAAGTTCAGAAAACACTAATAAAATACAACCTGAAGTGGAATCTGCTATGACGTGTCCCAACTAATGGTGATAAAAATGTGTAGAACAGAAAAAGGCTTATGTTGTAAAATTTACAAAACTCATAAAAACCTAAGATGTTTAAAACCTATGATTATTCTCAGCAAGAACTTGGCAGAAAACATCTGAATCTATCATGCTCTTGAACCATTAGTGTCAGCAATGAACTTTACTCATTATTGTGGACTTAACCAGCAACGGTTCCACGAATTTTTGTCAGAAATAATCCTGATTTGACCTACCATACAACAGTTTAGTACATTAACAATAGTAAAGCTTATTCTGATTTTTTTTCTTAACAAAGAGAGAATGAAACTTTTCTGAATGGGAAGAAGTACCTCCCACCACTATTATCAAAAAATGAATGGCTTTGGAAATTAGTATTTGATACGGACTTGATAACCGCTTCTTTATGGATTCAATATAAAATTATAAGGCAAAACAACACTACATGCAAAACATATACTATGGTAAAAGGTGACCTGCTTATTTTTACAGGCAAACGCCAGAATTTGAAACAGCATAAGAAAATAAAAGCCAAAAAAAATAGCACTTTTTTTATTGTAGACCAAACGCAAGAGTTCATATTTAATTTAAATGTTCCCAGTGGAGACCTCAACTACATAGTTATCAGTATTATTTACGCCTGTGGTGAGTGTGTAGGGGGGAAGATATGTTGTATGTGTGTCATAAACTATGTCCTTCTTTTCCTAGTACTAAAAATGGTGCGAACAATTTCAATACCTGAATTTCATATAAGAAGTATAGCTAGAGGAATAAGAGGGGGAGCCACGATAGTGGAGTAGACAAACTCTTCCGCCAAGCCCTCCTTACAACAAAGACCCGAAAAAACAAGTGAAATGAGTATATTTGTAACAAGATGGGAGCCCTGAGCATCAAAGACAAGCTTAGACAACAAACTGAGGGGCAGGGGAAGGAAGAGACCGTTCAGAAGTGGAGAGGGGTAACCGGACCTGAATCCCGAAGAGCACTCAGGCACCGTTTCCGGAGTGGTGACGGGGGCGGCAGTGGCAGCAGCGGGCTGGTACTAGCGTTTGGCCGCAGCTTCCTCAAGGAGAAGCAGCCAGGCACACAGCCTACTCACTCCTCCAGAACCTAAGGAGAATGGCGCTCTAGACAAAAGCTAAGTACTTCCATATATTTTAACGCCCCCCCTCTCCCCGAGCCTGATTCAACAGCTAAATCCCTGGGCATGAGATAGACTCTGGTGAGCACCTAAAGCCATTCTCCCGGCCTCGGGGAAGGAAAAAATTTGCAACTGGGGAAGTTCAGGACAGAAGCGGCTCCTGTCCAGGCATAAACCGTCGGTGGACCTTGAGCACCTTTCCCTTCTGCATGGACTTCTGTGGGCCTATTTCGGGAGAACAGGCCCTTGTTGGCAAACTCCAACCATTTCAGCTATGCAGTGGAGAGGTGGGTGTTGGACGTTTGACATTGCTTTGCCTATTAAAAAGGGTCCTCACCTACCCACATCAGGGACCTAGGGACTGGTAGTTCCACTCAGGTCACCCAGCCACCTGCGACAGGGGTCCAAAGATAACTGGTACCTCCCAGTCCTTACAACCAAAAATTTTGGGTGCCCATGGTCCCTCTGCAGAATCCACCAACAGCACACTCTAGGGAACAGAGACACATTTTCCTCAGAGACACCTGGGGGTCGGTTCTCAGCCCCCTGCCTTGTTCAGAGAGTGACTCTCTGCTGCAATCAGATACAGGTATATATGTCAATCACCCCTGCCCCTCTAAGTCTGTAAACAGAGCCTGTACCACACACTTGATGATCAGCTACCTGGACACCTGAGCTGAATTCATACAAGAAAACTGAATGGACCCTTACACTGATATGCCTGATAACACCTCTAGCCAGCTGGGGACAGGACAGCAGAGCTCCAAAGGTGAAAATAATCAAGCTAGCTCACTCGAGCAGCCCATAGGGGTATGCCAAAACAAAACAAAGCAAGCAGCTATGACACAGTAAGCAAGCATAAACTAATACAATAACTTATAGAAGGCTCAGAGACAACAGTCAAAATCAAGTCACATAAAGAAACAGACCATGACCACCTTAACAGGCTCTCAAAACAAAGAATCCAGGGATCTTCTAAATGAAAGTGCATTCCTGGAATTATCAGATGCAGAATACAAAAGTTTGATATACAGAACCATTCAAGGCATCAGGAAGGAAATGAGGCAATACGCAGAACAAGCCAAGGAACACACAGATTGAACAACTGAAGAAATTAGAAAGATTATTCAGGAACATAATGAAAATTTAAATAAGCAGGAAAAATCCACAGACAGATAGCAATCAGAAATTCAGAAGATTAACAATAAAATTACAGAATTAGAAAACTCGAGAAAGTCAGAGGAGCAGAATTCAGCAACAGAAAGGCAGAATTTCTGAACTCGAAGATAAATCACCTGGCACTAATATATTTGATGAAAAATCAAATAAAAGAATTTTTTAAAAATGAAGAAACCTTAAGAATCATGTGGTACTCTATCAAGAGAAATAACCTGCAAGTGACTCGAGTACCACAACAGGGAGGGATAACAGAAAATACAGAGAAAATTGTTGAAGATTTGTTGGCAGAAAACTTCCCTGATATTGTGAAAGATGAGAAGATATCTATCCAACGTGTTTATCAAACTCCACATAAGGTAGAAGTTAAAAGAAAATCACGGAGACATATTATAATCAAACTTGCCAAAATCAAAGGTAAAGAGACAATTATAAGAGCAGCAAGGGAGAAAAAAAAGTCACCTACAAATGAGAGCCAATAAGAATAAGCTCACACTACACAGCAGAAACCAGGCAGGCAAGAAGGCAATGGGATGACATATTTAAAAAATGGAAGGAAAAAAAATTGCCAGCCAAGAATCATATATCCATCAGAACTGTCTCTTAAATATAAAGGTGAAATTAAGACATTTTCAGATAAACACAAGTTTAGGGTATTTGTAGAAACCAAACAAAAACTAAAGGAAATACTAAAGGGAGTTCTTTGGTTGGAAAATCAGTATCAGGTATCGACCCAAGACTAGGACCCTGGGCGGAGCAACCAGAAGTCAATCCAGGCAGGGAAACCCCCAAAAAGCAAGATTACAAAAAAAAAACCCCAAACAGGGTAACAGCGACGTCATTATATACAGGAAGACGACATTAAAATAATAAAGAGGGACTAGGAAATGTAATCATACACCTTCCATATAGAGAGGAAGACAGTGGTACAAAGAAATAAAAGTTAGTTTTAAATTTAGAAAAATAGGGGTAAATAATAAGGAGACCAACAATCCTACTCATCAAAATAAAATACAAGGGAAAAATACAAACTTCAGCAGAAACAAAAACAACAACAAATATGAGGAAAGGACAATACAGAAATAAAATCTACTCAGCACATAAAACCAAGTGGGAAAAAGAAGGTGTCAACAGCGCACACAAAAAGACATCAAAATGATAGCACTAAATTCATACCTGTGCATAATTACCCTGAATGTCAATGGACTAAATGCACCAATAAAGAGACAGAGAGTGGCAGAATGGATTAAAAACGAGATCCGTCTATATGCTGCCTACAAGAGACACACTTAAGAGTTAGAGACACAATGAGGGAGCAGGAGATCAGTGGGATGCAGACCACAAATTCTCATAAAAAGACCATACTTAATGGTCTGACTGAGACTAGAGGAATCCCGGCGGTCATGGTCCCCAAACCTTCTGTTGGCACAGGACAGGAACCATCCCCGAAGACAACTCATCAGACATGAAAGGGACTGGACAGTGGGTAGGAGAGAGATGCTGATGAAGAGTGAGCTAATTATATCAAGTGGTCACTTGAGACTGTGTTGGCATCTCCTGTCTGGAGTGGGGGATGGGAGGATACAGAGAGTTGGAAGCTGGCAAAATTGTCACGAAAGGAGAGACTGGAAAAGCAAGTGGGAGTACGGAGTAAGGTGCATATAAACTTACATGTGACAGTCTGACTTGATTTGTAAACGTTCACTTGAAGCTCAATAAAAGTTAATTAAAAAAAAAAGGCATTAAAAGGGATCATGCTCAACAAGGTATGCCTATACACATTTAAATCTCAAAACAAACTCTTGAAGACATTAATTCAAACATCATTTTTCGGATAAGAAAACGGATGCCTAATGTGCTGCAACAAACACACCTGCAAAGCATAACTGAAAGCTCTCTCCTCTATCTCCCTTATATCAAGACATGGTCCAAGTCTATAATCAGCATATTATTTTAAAAAAAAGCTCAAAAACTCATTAGAATATTATTCCTATGAACAGGATATGAGGGATGTTTTATGAGTAGAGAGGAAAAAGTACTAAGTATATTCAATTTAATGAAGGAATTTTAGCAGGCTGAGAAATGCAGATGTATTAAATACAGGAGGCAGGGCCAAGATGGCAGAGTAGTCAAATGCTTCCTGTGGTCCCTTTTACAATAAAGACAGGAAAAAAAAACAAGTAAATACATTATAAATGACAAGCTAGGAGCCCTGAATATCAAAGGCAAAGTTGAGGAATCGACTGAGTGGCAGTGGGAGGGAGAAACGGTTCAGAAGCGGCGAGGAGTTGCCAGACCTGACCTGGCAGGAACCAGCACTCTGCAGGCCAATTCCACTGGTGCAAGCACGGTAAACGGTAAGGCAAGCAGTGGCGTTTGGGACACATTTTCCACACTGGGAGAGAACAAGCAGTGGAGAGTCTACTCCATCCTCCAAAACAAGCAAGAAGCTACCCTCAATCAGGAAAGTACCTGTGTTTAACCTACTGCAATCCAAAAATACCCCTTTGGGAAAAGCCTCTCTCCCACTTACCTGCTCCCTTCCTGCTCTGCACTGAGTCTCAACTGGATGCATCCTCTGGGCTGGAAGAAGGACCCTGCACTTGCCCTGAGCCATTTTCCCAGTCTTGGAGAGGGAACAAATTAACAAACAGGGAAAAAATAATCTGCCAGTTCCCCCAAGCTGGGAACTTAGGGCAGAAACAGCTCCTTTGCCTAGGCACAGACATAAGAGTTCCACGAACTTTAAATGCCTTTCAGCCCAGCATAGACCTGTGTGGGCCCATTTCAAGAGCATAGGCCCTCATTAGCACAGTACAAAAGGGTATATACCTGAAGTCTAACCTCAACTGTGGTGGAGAGGCAGGTTTGTGACATTTGACACTGCTCTGCCTGCTAAGCAGGGTCCTCATCTACCCATATCAGGGGCCTGAGGACTGGCGGCTCCACCCATGCCACTTAGCCTCCTGCAACAGGGGTCCAAGAATAAGTGGTACCTCACCGTTCTTAGAGCCAACAGCACTGGGTGCCCATAGTCCAGCTGCAAAACCCACCCACCTACGCACTCCAGGAAACAGGGACATGCTTTCCTCACAGACACTCAGGGGCAGTTGTCAGCCCCCTGCATTACTCAGCGCATGACCCCCTACTGCAGCCTGATACCTGTGCCTACGCCAATCACCCCTGCTAGTCAAGGACTGTAGGTTAGAACCTGCACCACACACTTGGTGACTGACTACCTGGGCACCTGAGCTGAATCCATACAAGAAAAGTGAATGGATTCCTGGGATCACATACCTAGTAACAAATCTAACCACCTGGTGACAGGACATTAGAGCTTCAAAAGCACCAATAATCAAACGAGCTCACTCAAGCAGCCTATTTGAGCATACCAAAACAAAACGGGAAGCTAGGACACAGTAAGCAAACATAAAATAAATACAATAACTTATGGATGGCTCGGGAGACAAAAGAGGCAGAACACAACGGCTTCAACAAGCTCCCAAAGCAAAGAATCAAGGAATCTTCCAGACGAAGAAAACCTCCCGGAGCAACCAGAGTAGAATACAAAAGATTAATATACAGAACTCTTCAAGAGATCAGGAAAGAGATCAGACAAAACGCAGAACAAGCCAAGCAGCACACAGACAAAGCATTAGAGGAACTTATGCAAATGAGACAAGAGCACAACGACAAATTTAACACGCTGCAAGAATCCATAGAGAGACAGCAAACAGAAACTCAGAAAATTAACAATAAAATTTCAGAATTAGAAATTCAACAGAAAAGCAGAACTGAGGCAATGGAAGTCAGAATTAGTGAGACTGAAGATAAAGCACTTGACATCAACATATTTGAGGGAAAATCAGATAAAAGAATTTTAAAAAATGAAGAAACCCTAAGACTTATGTGGGACTCTATCAAGAGGAATAACCTAAGAGTGATTGGAGTACCAGGACAGGGGGGATAACAGAAAACAGACTTGCTGAAGATTTATTGGCAGAAAACTTCCCTGATATCGTGAAAGCTGAGAAGATATCTACCCAAGATGCTCACAATATGTCATCAAAACATATTATAATCAAGCTTGTCAAAACCAAAGATAAAAAATTTTAAGAGTGGCTAGGTATAAACAAAAAGTCACCTACAAAGGAGAGTCAGTAAGACTAAGTTTGGACTACTCGGCAGAAACCATGCAGGCAAGAAGGCATTGGGATGACATACATAAAGCCTTGAAGGAAAAAAATTGCCAACCAAGAATTATATATTCAGCAAAACTGTTTCTCAAATTAGGAAATTTCCAGATGTAATACATAAAAACTACACACAAAAGAGGAACCCTGGTGGCGTAGTGGTTAAGTGCTACAGCTGCTAACCAGAAGGTTGGCAGTTCAAATCCACCAGAAGCTCCCTGGAAATTCTATGGGGCAGTTCTACTCTGTCCTACAGGGTTACTATGAGTTGGAATTGACTCAACAGCAACAGGTTTGGATTTTTTTTTGTTTGGATGCACAAAATATTGATGTTAACTGAAGTCAGTATTACTTCATTACTTCATTAACTGACGATAAATGTATAAAAAGAACTTTCAAAAGTTTAAGATACATAATGGGTTATTGATACAAACCAAATAACCTTTGTTTTGTTTAGGGAGTACACCTACCATAGAATTTTCATTGACACTGTTCCCTGAAACACCAAGACAATCGAGAAGTTAAAAAATTAGTATAAATGCAGAAAACTCTCATGCAGAATAATATACCAATATAGATGTAGGGGGGTCCTGGTGGTGCAGTGGTTGAGAGGTACAGATGCTTATCCAAAAGGTCAGCAGTTCAAATCCACCAACTGCTCCTTGGAAACCCTATGGAGCAGTTCTGTTCTGTCCTATGGGGTCACTATGTGTTGGAATTGACTGGACGAAAACAGGTATAGATGTAGATAGCAGGAAATCTTCATTTATAAAAGTAGTATTTCTACTTATGACCTTGTGACCACATATTAAAATCCCAACAGTATATATTTTTGGTTCAAAATAAATAATTCAAACCTAAGTAAATTAATTTTTTTCTATACATTAGTGCCAACAGGTAGATGGAAAAGTCTAACCTTGTAAGCAGTCATCTACTTTGCATAATAAGGTATTTGCAGCAATTTCCTCTCAAAGGTTAAAGGTTTCTCTGCTATAAGCACACACAACTATATTAAAAGTATCACAAATACTTCAGTGGAAACCAAAAACCAAACCAAACTCACTGCTGTCAAGGTGATTCCGGCTCACAGGACAAAGCAGAAATGTCCCACAGGGTTTCCAAGGAGCGGCTGGTGGATTTGAACTGCTGACCTTTTGGTTGGCAGCAAAGCTCTTAATCACCGTGCCACCAGGGCTCCTTCAGTGGAAAGCAGTTCTCATAATATTTTAAAACCTTGTCTTCATGACTTTGAATGAAAATTTTATCATTAAACAGGTATTATTAAATATATCAATGAAGCTATTGTTGTTGTTGTTGTTGTTGTTGTTGGGTGCCATTGAGTCAGCTCTGACTCATAGCAATCTCATGTATAACAGAACAAAATGTTGCCCAGTCCTGTGCCATCCCCACAATCACTGCTATACAGGAACCCATTGTTGCAGTTGCTGTATCAATCGACTTCATTCAGGGTCTCCCTCTTTTTCGCTGACCCTCTACTTTACCTACCATTAATGTCCTTCTCCAGTGACTGGTCCTTCCCGATGATGTGCCTAAAATAACCAAGACAAAGTCTCGCCATCCTCTCTTCTAAGGAGCATTCTGGCTGTATGTCCTCCAAGAGGGATTTATTTGTTCTTCTGGGCATCCATGGTATATTCAATATTTTTCACCAATACCACAATTCAAATGCATCAATTCTTTGGTCTTCCTTTTTCATTGTCCAGCTTTCATATCCATGTGAGGTGACAAATACCATGGCACCTTAGTCATCAAAGTGACATCTTTGCTTTTTAAAACTTTTTAACATTGTTTTGCAGCAGATTTGCCCAATGCAATATGTCATTTTATTTCTTAACTGTAGCTTCCATGCACATTGATTGCTGATACAAGTAGAATGAAATCCTTGACAACCGCAATATTTTCTTCATTTATCATGATGCTGCTTATTGGTCCAGTTGTGAGGATTTGTGTTTTCTTTAAGTTGAGACATAATCCACGGTGAAAGCTGCAGTCTTTAACCTTCGTCAGTAAGTATGCTTCAAGTCGTTTTCATTTTCAGCAAGCAAAGCTATGTCATCTGCGTATTACAGGTTGCTAATGAGTCTTCCTCCAATCCTGATGTAATGTTCTTCACATAGTCCAGCCTCTCGGATTATCTGTTCACTACACAGATGAACTAAGTAGAGTGAAAGGATATGAGCCTGCTAAAATTTTCCAATTTTACACCACACAACATCCTTGTTCTGTTCAAATTACTGCCTCTTGATCCACATACAGGTTTTGCATAAGCACAATTAAGTGTTCTGGAATTCCCATTCTTCACGTTGTTATCCATAATTTGGTATGATCCACACAGTCAAATGACTCCAAATAGTCAATGTAATACAGATAAATACCCTTCTGGTATTCTCTGCTTTTGGTCAAGATCCATCAGACAACAGCAATGATAGCCCTCATTTCACGTCCTCTTCTGAATCCAGTTTGAATTTCTGGCAGTCTTATGTGGATGTATGGCTGAAGCCATTTTTTAATTATCTTCAGCAAAATTTTCCCAGCATGTGATATTAACGATATTGCTCTATGTTCTGCATACTGTTTGATCGCCTTTCTTTGGAATGGCCACAAATATGGATCTCATCCAGTTGGTTTGCCAGGTAGGTGTCTTCCAAATTTCTTGACAGCTGCACGTCTGGTGAAGCATTTCAGTTTGTACTTCATCAATTTCTAGGGCCTTGTTTTTCACCAACGCCTTCAGCGCAGTTTGCACTTCTTCCTTCAGTACGAACGATTCTTGATCATATGCTACCTCCTGAAGTGGTTCAACGTCGACCAATTCTTTTTGGTACTGTGACTCTGTGTATTCCTTCTATCTTCTTTTGATGCTTTTTGAGTCATTCAATTTTTGCTTACAGAATCCTTCAATATTTCAACTTGAGACGTGAATTTTCTCTTCAGTTCTTTCAGCTTGACAGATGTCAACCATGTTCTTCACTTCTGGTTTTCCAACTCTGGTCTCTGCACACTGCATAATACTTTACCTTGAGCCACCCTTTGAAATCTTCTGTTCAGCTCTTTTACGTCATCATTTATTCTGTTCATTTTAGCTACTCTGTGCTCAAGAGCAAGTTTCAGAGTCTCTTCTGACATCCATTTTGGTCTTTTCTTGTTTACCTTTTTTTTTTTTAATGACCATTTACTTTCTTCACGTATGATGTCCTTGATGTCATCCCACAAATATTCCGGTCTTTGGTCATTAGTGTTTAGTGCATCAAATCTATTCTTGAGATAGTCTCTAAATCAGGCGAGATGTACTCAAGGTAGCACTTTGGCTCTTTTGGGCTTGCTTTGATTTTCTTCAGTTTTAACTTGAACTCACATATAAGCAATTGATGGTCTGTTCCACAGTCAGCCCCTGGCTTTGTCTTAATTGATAATATTGATCCTCTACATCATCTCATTCCGTAGATGTAGTTGATTTGGTTCCTGCGTAATCCATCTAGCGAGGTCCATATGTACAGTTATTATTTGTGTTTTTGAAAAAAATTATTTCTGATGAACAAATCATTGGTCTTGCAAAATTCCAGAGCCCCGATGCCGTGGTGGTTAAAACGCTTAGCTACTAACCAAAAGGTTGGCGATTTTTCTTGCAAAAATCTAATCATGCAATCTTTGGCATCATTGCTATCACCAAGGCCATATTTTCCAACTACTGATCCCACTTTGTTTCCAACTTTCACATTCCAGTCACCAGTAATCATCAATGCGCCTTGACTGTATGTTTAATCAATTTCAGACTGCAGCGGTTTATTAAAATCTTCAATTTCTCCATTTGCATAACAGTCATATTAACAGGTCTTCCTTGTAGGCACATAGATACTAATCTCTACTTGCCTACTTTTTCACATAAGTCAAAATGAAATTATGTATAGAATCATTAATGCATAGTAAAAGTAACTGTCATTTGTGGAGTCCTCTTTGTGCAGGGCATTTTACGCACAGTTGTCTCTCTTAATATTCAACAATACTGTAAGTTCTATTGTCTCTATTATAAAATAAAAACAAGACCACTGATAGAAAGTTAAGTAACCTTCTCAACTTCATCAGTATCGGAAAAATGAGTGGCAGACCTGAATTCAAAGCCAGAATTGGCTTCAAAGCCTGAAATTTGTTGTGCTTCCCACTCATTAGCCTCTCTTTAATAAGCTGGCCCTGTCTTTATTTAGATCAAGGATTTCAAACTCAAAGGCCAATAGGGTCTAATGAGGTAGCATAAACAAAAGAAGAAAGTTGGACAAAAGATACAAGGTAGTGAAACCTGGAGACAACATCCTATCTAAAGAAGGTAGTCACTACTCAAATCAACATGGCTATTGCTATGTGAGACAACGGAACAAGTACCCAATCACGGCAGAGCACTTCTTGAAAGAAGCTGGAAATTCAGACTGTTTATGTGACATATTCTTATTTTTTAAATGTTGGTAACTAAAACATAATTTTAAATTACAATTGATTCCTGATAAAACTATCTAGGGCCACATTCAGATGTGGGACACAATGACTGACATGAGAAGTGTGCTAAAAAAAGGACATATATCAATGCACTGGCACTAACGAAACGGTTTCATCAAGCTTTGGGAAGGAGGAACTTTCCTACAGGTATCCTTAAAATTTATTCAATAACCAAAGAGTCTTTCAAGTCTTTCTACTTGCCACGCTCTTCCCACCACAAGGCCTTTCCTCCCACTATTTGTTCAATGTTCCTAAAAACATGCCTTCCTGCCATCACCAAGTTAACTCCTACTCCAACTTCAGAACTAACTTTAAATATTACCTCTGCAATGAAGTATTCTGACTCCTACAACAAATCTTCCAATTCTAGATTCCCAAGGCACAATGTACCTCCCCTCTACACACTTGGTATTCTGACCGTACTTCTTCCAAGACAGATTTGTTCATTCTTCTGGCAGAATATTCAATATTCTTCGCCAACGCCATAATACAAATGCATCAATTCTTCTCTGGTCTTCCTTATTCATTGTCCAAATATTGTACTATAGTACTTCCGTAACACTTCCAATAGAGATTAACAACCAAATTAATTAATCAGCAACCAAATGAGAACGAAGAAAGGGTTGTAAAGTGTGAGGGACTGTGAGGGAGAAAGAGTTTACTAATATATGTGTTACTGCTTTTAAGACTGCAACTTGGTGGCATGACTGAGATTCTGGATCCTCCTGAGTGAAAGCTGATGGTGACATTATCGCATCTCTAACACAGATATTAAAACGCACCTAAGTTTACTTACTCCCAAGAAAATGGTTCCCTAAGAAAGACTTAATATAAGAACTACTGTATCTATTAGAGTCGATTCAAATGAAGACATTAAAGTAAAGCTTTCAATCAGTACAATTTCAGAGTACAAAATACTTTTTCAAAAATGAAATTAGGAAGGTAATCGAGAGCCAGGGATATTCAAGGCTTCTACATGAGGTGGTTTTCCCATCCCTTATCAAATCCTTATAAGTATTCTAAGAGTAAACTCTCCAGTGGAACCATAGACAGGTTCCTTCTTGCTGCCTTACCAGCAAGGATAGGTCTCAATCATCTCTTCTTACAAAGCATTGTCAAGTGCTACCTTCTTAGTCTAAGACGGCCCCTTTCACAAAAGGTGTTCCCCTCAAGAACGGTTTGTACTCTAAAACCATAGCTCTAAAACAGCTTTTCTAAACTGACTGTATGCCACACTAATTCTTTGCAGGCGTATTCTCAAGAGTAGGGAGAGGAGGAGTAAAATAATCTTGGGGAACAACGCATACTATTTTCTTCCAATTCAGATATTTACATATTAAAAACAATGAGATTCCTATATCACAAAATCTGTTTAATTTAGGGTGTCTTAAACACATAACCCAAGTAATACATTTTAAGGAAAAGCCCCCAACTCAGAAAAGTCCTCTAGCAACTCTGTAATATTTGCATGGCTTGTGCCTCTGGAACCTTTATTGTGAAACATGTGACTTGGCCTAAATAAAAAATTAACCAGAAATCCAATGATACAATCTTGTAACTTTAAATTGGGCTTCTATTCTTTCAGTAAGTTTCAGTAAATCAGGTTTTTTACAGAATATCACCAAATATCATTGAATCGCACTGCCAACCTAAAATATCCTGAATGGACCTTTGTTCCTATAATAAATTTCAATAACTTACGATTTTTATGAAACATTATAACCAAAATACAAACCTCCACACTATAACATATAAGGAGAAAAATCATTTGTATCAAAATTTTCTACCTATCTGTATAAGTCAACTTATTTAGTCTTGCATTTAAGTCCAGTGTCTGGAACTTAAAAGAGATGTAGATCAATCCTGAGGTAGATCGATCCAAACTTCAGTAACTATATGTATCAGCTAGGCATATCAAAATCCCAAAGAACAATGGTAACAAAATTATCTAATACCAAGCCATACATAAATTAGAAAGTCACATTTGTGCAGCAAAGCCTTTTAATGCACATTATGAACAGTTTTGTACGTCTCCATAGATACTGTAAGAGAGAAACTTTCTGAATTGGACAATAAGGTAGAAAGTTGGTGAAACTCACAAGTAGGTAATAATTCTAAAACAGAAGACGAAAAATGACAAACTGGAAACACAAATTTGAGGTTCAACTTAAAAGAACTACTTGAGAAACTTCAGAGCTTTCAAGTTCAAACTTATCTACGTATTCTGGTTTCTAACAACTGCTAAATGAATCAGGTCACAAGCAACAGAGATTCGAACTGGGTAGTAAAATAATAAAACTACTAGCAACTTGACAATTTCCATCTTTCTGCTACATTCCTACATGTCTTTTTATGATTACTTCTTTAAAATCACACAGAAGAAATCAGTGTAAATCCCCTTCTAAGTCTATTTAGGAATAACGTCTCTGGTGAGGAAGCAAAATCATATCATTCTCATACTGTTCATGTAAAGTTAAGAAGCCGTCTCTGGCTTTCAGAAAAGCTGTTCTGCAAAAAGCACTGTGGTAGAAACTATTACCGATTTCACCATGTGCACAAAAGCTTAGATAATGAAATCAATTTTATGGTACAAACAACAACAAACTTCCTTGATGGCTATTTAAGGATAACAACTTCAGTTCCACTATAAGTCACTTGGGGAATATCAATAGGCAAGTTCTGTCTCAAAGAAAATGTCAATAACTGAATCATGTAAGAATTTAAGCTAAATCTTACAATTATGAATTGTATTTTGAAGTCAGAGAGAACCAATCCAGATCATATGATGGGTGTATCTAATCTCTTACCACATTTCCCCTCGCTCACTAGGCTCTGATGGCACTGGCCTTCCTGCTGGTCCTCTAGTGGGCCCCAGTCTTGACTCTTGCCTCTGCCCTGCATGGAATGTTCTTCCTCCAGGTCTCTACTCAGTTGTCATCTTCTCAGAGAGGCCTCTGGACACTTTGTAAAGAAGCCCCAACTGTCTTATTTACAGATATAGTCCCAATAACTAGAAGAAGATCTGAGACACAGTGCTCAAAGAGTAGTATGTTGAATCTATATACCATTTTAATATTATAAAAATAAATCTGATAATTTAAAAACAAGTATATGAACAAAATATCTCATATAGTACTCCTATTTGAAGTCCAGAAAATTTTAAAACATCCAACTTTTATAATCAGATTCTCCATATTTACTATCCACTTCTGAAAATAAGTGAGTAAAGCATAGCAAACAGCAAGCAGATGTAAAGATGTATTCTGATTTTGAGAAATCATGGCAAATATATAAATGACTCTATGTTATACTAAGTTCTTAAAGAGCTGTTGATTCAAAGACAAAAGTGAGTTTGGCGTTAGTGTTTTGAATAGGTACTCTAATTAATACTACATAGTATTTTAAAGTATAAAAGGTATAATGCTCTATTATGTATATACGCAATGTAACGTTAACATATTTCCTGCTCTACATCACCAAGTCTTATTACAGACTAAATAAAAAGTATAGAATACAGCTTGGTCATAACATCTAGAAACAATTATCTTTAGAAGATTAAAAATAAATAAAAATTCACCAAAAAGGAACCAAAGGTTTATATTCACGGACACCCATCCATATAATGTAAGCATTACATCAACTACTGCATTTTTTTTTTTAAGATTATAAGACATTACAACTTAAAGAACATAAAATTATGGCAAAGGATTCTCCCAAACTGGACCTATAACTCCTCATTGGTATTACATAGTCTAACCAGTTAAGCATCCATACTTCTAAGTCGGAACAGCATTTGTTTAAAAATATTTGGCTTGATTTAAAAAACTAAATTAAAAACAAAAACAGAACGTCCTTGAATCAACTAATCCACCACACACAGCTATTAGAATAACTGGTCATTAAAGATAAATAGAAAGCGCTAGAAAACAAAGGTATTTTGTTTTGTTTTTTTTAACATTGCCACTCACATAAGCTGCCCTGGAAGAAAGAAACTCTGCAGTCAATGTAACTTACCGTTACAGATTTCAGTGTCATACCATGGTAGGTGCCCATAGTGTCAATTTTGAAGCCTTCCGTTTCTATAAAGAAAAGAGATTTACTGCTGGATTTTATATATTTCACGACTGATATCAAACATAAAGTAATAAAGTATATTACATCTGACAATTCAATAGTAAAACAGAGCCTTGAACATACCATAGATACGTAGTTGAATTATACACTAGAGAAGATAAAAACTTTACAAAGGACACTAGTCTCAAAAATATACTCAATATATACCAACAAGCCTATTGTGTAGAAGCTGATTAAGACTGTCTCTGTAATAATGTTCAAATGTCATATAGTTGGTTGGTAATATCAAAAATTTGACTGAATAATTTCAAAACCACCAAATTATTTACTCCTAATATTTGATTATAGTATGGTATAGCAATCAATATCATGAGATATGATACTATAAGTAGCATCACAGTTTTATTTTTTTAACTAACAGGAAAGCTGTATTCCAAAAGTATAATCATAAGGCATATGTTATCAATTCTGTAGAAAAGCAAAGCTGTAAATAGTGATTGGGGTACCAGGACAGAGTCCCAACAGGCTTTATATCGGAGTCAATGAACTTTTTCATCTCTAACACAACCACTGAATTCTGCAGGTGTAGGACAAAAGCAGCATAGACAATACACATGAACAAATGGGTACAACCTGATTTGGCCCAGTATGCCAAGCCCTGCTTTACGTAATTCATTTTACAAGAAAAACATTGCAGTGATAAGAGAATGGAACACTGTCTTTCTATGGCCATAACTGGTACACTCCTTTATCCAGTAAATGAAGTCAGAACACAAAATTCACTGAATCAAAGCAACATGTTCTTTAAAGAAACATAAATGGAAATTTAAACCCTGGTGGCGTAGTGGTTAAGTGCTACAGCTGCTAACCAATAGGTCGGCAGTTCGAATCCACCAGGCGCTCCTTGGAAACTCTATGGGGCAGTTCTACTCTGTCCTACAGGGTCACTGTGAATCAGAATCGACTCAACGGCACTGGGTTTGGTTTCGTTTTGGAAATGGAAAATTTAAGATTACGCAGAAAATAATCATAAATGTTAAATTTCTAGCTGTGCTTATCTCATTTTTTCCATGAATCAAGTCAAGATGAATGAATATCCCAAGAGGAAGTTAAGCTGACGACAGTCTCACCTCACTAGCCACCTTACTAATGTAGAAATGGTTTGCTGTTGCATTGGAAGTATATCACGTCGGCTACTGCAAAATTAGCCCACCCATCACTGCTCCAAGTCCATGCTTTCCAAGTTCTCAATTTATACATTTATCATTTGGAAAACATGATTCAATATATAGAATCTTCATTTAAAAATATAACTAGTATTACTTACAACAATCATTTACAGAGAACTTATTATGTACAAAGTATTATTCTAATGACTTTATATTTATTAACTAGTTTAATCTCCACAATAACTCTAAGTGGCAGTTCCTACTACTAGTAATACTGTAATTATATACACGAGGAAACTGAAACAAAGTACAGTTTAAATAACATGCCAAAGTTCAAAAACAAGTGTGCCATAGGTAATGTGGGTCCAAAAGCCATGCTGTTAGGCAGGAGTTAGCCACGTTTTTCTGTAAAGCGTCAGGCAGTAAATATTTTTAGGCTTTGCAGGCCATACAGTCTCTGTAGCAACAATTTAACTCTCCTGTTAGAGCGCAAAAGCAGTCATGGATGACACATAAATGAACGAGCACAGCTGTGATCCAATAAAACTTTATTTATTAAAAACATGCAATAGGGCAGATTCAGACTGCAAACCTTAGTTTATCAACTTTTTCTCCTAACCATAAGGCTATACCATCTCTCAAGTTCAGTGCAGCCGCTATAAGTAGATGATAAAAATTCAACAACTTGCCTTCTTTTCCTTTAAATCTTTCCTGGTCATATCTGTTGTAGGCAGCTGGGATAGGCTGTTTGGTACGCAATGTAGGATCCTGTAGAAAAGCAAATTGAGTTATATGTTAATATCCTTTAATTTTACTTATTTAATACTCATAATAAAGACCACAATAACCAAAAAAAACAAACCAAACTTATTGCTGTCGAGTTGATTCCAACTCATATTGACCCTACAGGACAGAGTAGAACTGTACCATGGGGTTTCCAAGGAGCACCTGGTAGACTGGAACTTTGACCTTTCGGTTAGCAGCTATAGCTCTAAACCACTATGCCACCAGGGTTTCCAAGACCAAAAAAGGAGTACTTATTTTCTAAACTTTTTTCTTACTACAGCCAATAAAGACAAAAAGCAGGAAAGAGACCACTAGTCACTTCATGCTTATTTTCAGAGTATTTTGTTTACTGCTAGAAGGGTTTTAGTAGAAAATTACGATCCTTATCAGGGACTTGGAAACTGTATGGGGCAGTTCTACTCTGTCCTATAGGGTCACTATGAGTCGGAATCGACTCAACAGCACTGGGTTTTTGGGTTTTTTATCAAGGACAAGCGAAAAGGACCCCAAGCGAAAAGGACCCCAAGCATACTTAAAAAAAAAAACTTACACAAAGACAAATGGTAAAATATTTAGAAACTGCAGAAACAAAATGAGTGTGCTTAAAATTTTCATTCTGGTTACTTAGGTTTCTTTACAACAAAAACTTTTTCCCTGTTAGAAGTACTTTGGAATGTTAAGCAGATAAGACAATGTAATTTTTCACTTGTTTGACTCACAAAAGATATACACCTCAAAAATAATATATAATCCTCTATACAGGATCAAACTAACAACAGCAATCTGAAAGATTCTTAAAATCTTAGAGGGCACTGAGTTCATGTTAATGAAAGAGGAACAACTCAGAGAAGGAAGGTGAGAACGTCTTCATAACTCAAAGAACGTAATCAATGTCACCGATTGCACACGCAGAAGCTTTTGAATTAGTGGATGTTTTGTTGTCCATATTCTCAACGAAAACAAAATAAATAAAATTTTTTAAAAAATAATAAACTCAAGAAATGAAAGAATATTCTACCTCCTATATGAATACATTTATTAAAACAAAAAGCCCAAAGTTTACTGAGCTGACATCTTACAGCCTTTTAACTGATTTATCAAGCAAATTGTTAACGTTTAAATTAAATAAACATGACAATTATGCTGATAAACCCATTGCAAAAGCGTAAGGCTGAAGTAATAAAGATGCTATTTTGTTTAAATACTTAGAACTGCTAATCTAATAATTCATAATTTATGTCTAAAACTCAGTCTGTAATAACCTAAAAAAAGCATTTTTAAAGAATATTCCTGCCAATGTAACGATGCATAATTTAACTCACAAGGGCTTTATATAAAACTCACAGTGTGAAATACTCTAAAAAAAAAATTTAAAGAGTATTTCCAAAACTGAGAAATCTACGGTCTTCAAAATGGCTGAAATACTCTTCATTTTGTTACACCTTACAATAGAATTCCACCCCAAGTATTAGTTCAAATAAAAGACACTAACACTACTCTAAATAAACACTCGTGTAGTCAAGAGCCAAGCATTAAATTTTCAAGTATTCTAATGACTGTGGAAATACAAAAAGAGTATTCATAGTCACAAAGATAACGGTTAAACGTTTTTAAGATTTGGTATCTATTTCCCACCAACTGCTATTCAAAATGTCAACCAATTCATAACTATAAACAACCTGTGCTTTCCCACCCTAGCACTGTGTCCTACCACTTTTTTCACTCATTTCCATCTCCACTGGGACTGTAAGCTCAAAGAGGGCAGGAACTGTGTATCTTTTTCACTCTTGTATCTCCAGATCCCAGGTGACAAACAGTAAGCACTTAAAGGCTTGCCGAGAAACAAGTAGAAGCATTTACCTAAATATCAACAAAAATCCACTAACTTTGAAGGTTAAATAACAATGATTTTTACAGACAAAACTACTAGATATTGCAAAGACTACATAATATTAATATTCTAGCGAATTTACTTTTAAAATATCTGCTCAAAATAGAAAGCATTTTACGTGTATATCTTTTCCTTTGTTGAATTATATGAAATTAAAATATGTATACTAGCTCTTGAATAAGAAGCTAGTTTGCTCTGTAAACCTTCATCGGAAGTACAGTAATAAAAAATAAAAATAAATAGGTGGAAAGATTTTCAACAAAACTGGGTAGTATGTTTGAGTTTAAATACAGGCTACATGTCATATATGAAATTGACTTTGTTTGGGAGGGTCCTAAGTGACACCTCAAAGAGTTAGGCAGTGGGCCCTCAGAACAGCTTAAAATGAGGTACAAAGAGAGGTCCACGTGACTGGTGAGCCGAAGAAACATGATACAGGCACCGAAATGCCAGATACCAACGACTTCAAAGGACCCCAAACTGGAAGGCAGCAGGAATTTACATTTATAATGAAGCTCAGTGATCCTCCCAAGAACCACTGAGTAGGTGTTAAGGATTAAAATGTGTCCCCCCAAAATAAGTGTTGTGAACTTAACCCCTATGGAAGCCCCCGTGGCAAAATGGTTAAATGCTACGGCTGCTAACCAAAAGGTCAGCAGTTTGAATCTATGCGGCAGTTGTACTCTGTCCTATACGGTCGCTGTGCCTTGATTAGGCTCCACTCAACGGGTTTGGTTTTAGTTGGTTTGTACCTCTGGTTATAACCCCATTTGGGAATGGGTTTTCCTTACTATGCTAATGAGGCAGTATTAGTATAGGGTGTGTCCTAAATCAATCTCTTTCGACATCCAAAAGAGCAAACTGAGCAAGCAACCCAGCAAGCAAGCAAAGATGGGGGAAGACAGACATTACATCACATGAGATCTCCAAGGAACCAAGAAACAGAAGCTGAAAAGAGACAAGGACCTTCCTGAAGAGCCAACAGAGATCTTCTAGATCCGGTACCCTGAATTTGGACTTATAGCCTCCTAAACTGTGAGAAAATAAATTTCAGTTTGTAGTATTTCTGTTACAGCAGCACTAGATAACTATGACAGAAAAACATCACAACCAGCTGAGGTGCTTGTTGAGGGCAAAAAGAATATGAAATGGGTGGTGGAAGATGGCAGTTCTAAATACCAGCTAAGGTAACGTGACCAGTGGAGAAACAAGGACTGCAACTGTTGAGTATTTCTTCCTTGTTTTGTTATATGTGTACGTGTGTGTGTGTGTGTGTGTGTGTGTGTATACAGACACAGCAAATATCTTCACCTTCTTCTGACCTTATCCCATTATATATTATAATATACAAGATGTAAAAGGGGCTAGTTCATTTTTAGTTGTATTATGTCAGGCTCAAAGTATGACTCTGACTCTGTAACTGTCTTAACAGAAAGATCATGTATGGTTTAAGGAGAAGTGTACAGGTTCCAAGTTGACAAGGGGGGGACTAAAATGGTTAATGTTATTTGTCAACTCGGTCAGGTTAGGATTTTCAGTGATTTGGCAGACACCATGCAATCATCTTCCATTCTGTGATCTCACGTGAGCAGCCAACCAGTTGAAAGGGGAGTTTCCTTGGGGAATGGTCCTGCCTCCAGTATATAAATGCATGTCCTGGGAAAGTTCGCTCTTGCTCTCTCTCTCTCAATCCTGCACTCTTCTTGTCATCTGACCTCTGGTTCTTGGGATATAAGCCTCCAGAAATCTTCAACCTGCTACCAGGTCTGCAGATTTTGGATTCGTTAGTCCTTGTAGCCACATGAGCCAGCAGAGGACTTCAGCCTTTTACCTGACCTACAGATTTGGGACTTGCCAGCCCCCGCAACCGTGTGTACCATTTCCTTGAAGTAAATTTCTATGTATCTATATATGTCTTGCTGGTTTTACCCCACTGAGAACTCAGACTAACAGAGGCTATATACAGTTTACCTAAAATAATTACTCAGAGGGCTATTCCTAATTAACCCCTCTCAGATTTTGACCCAGATTTGTCTCCAGTAATCAAATTGACTACATCTGTGAAAAGAGACAATGGAGAAGCTCAATACCATCAGTCACACCAAGGCCAGGGCCAACTGTGGAACAGACCATCAATTGCTCACATGCAAGTTCAAGATGAAGCTAAAGAAAATCAAAACAAGTTCACAAGAGCCAAAGTATGACCTTGAGTATATTTCACCTAAATTTCAGAGACCATCTCAAGGACAGATACAATGCACTGAACACTCATGACCAAAGACCACACAAGTTGGGGGATGACATCAAAGACATCACACATGAAGAAAGCAAAAGCTTATTAAAAAGACAAGAAAGAAAGACAAGACCAAAATGGATGTCAGAAGAGACTCTGAAACTTGCTCTTGAACATCAGGTAACTAAACTGAATAGAAGAAATGATGAAGTAAAAGCTGAATAGAAGACTTCAAAGGGCGGCTCAAAAAGACAAAATAAAATTTTATAAAGAAATGTGTAAAGACCTGGAGTTAGAAAGCCAAAAGGGAAGAGCACACTCAGCATTTCTCAAGCTGAAAAAACTGAAAGAAAAATTCAAGCCTCGAGTTGCAATACTGAAGGATTTTATGAGCAAAAAAACTAAACAATGCAAGAAGCATCAAAACCAGATGCAAAGAATATACAGTCACTGTACATAAAAAGGAAACCCTGGTGGCGTAGAAATTAAGTGCTACGGCTGCTAACTAAAGGGTCAGCAGTTCAAAACTGCCAGGCACTCCTTAGAGACTTTATGGGGCAGTTCTACTCTGTCCTATAGGGTCACTATGAGTCAGAATCAACTCAACGGCAACAGGTTTGGTTTTTTGGTTGGTACATAAAAAAATGGTTGACATTCAACCATATCAGAAGGTACCATACGATCAAATCAGGAACTGATGATGTTGAAGGAAGAAGTCCAAACAGCACTAAAGGCACTCGTGAAAAACAAGGGTCCAGGAACTGACAGAATACCAACTGAGCTGTTTCAACAAATGGATGCTTATCTATGCCAAGAAATTTGGAAGACAGCTTCCTGGCCAACCAACTAGAAGAGATCCATATTTGCACCCATTTCAAAGAAGGGTGATCCAACAGACTGTGGAAAATATAGAACAATATCATTAATATCAGATTCAAGTAAAATTTTGCTGAAGATAATTCAAAAACTTTGCAGCGGTACATCGTCAGGGAACTGCCAGAAATTCAAGCTGGATTCAGAAGAGAACATGAAATGAAGGATATTATTGCTGATGTCAGATGGATCTTGGCTGAAAACAGTGAATACCTGAAAGATGTTTACCTGTGTTTTATTAACTATGTAAAGGCATTTGACTAAGTGGCTCATAACAGATTCTGAATAACAATTCGAATAATGAGAATTTCAGAACACATAATTGTGCTCGTGAGGAACATGTACACAGATCGAGAGGCAGTGGTTCAAACAAAACAAGAGGATACTGCATGGTTTTAAATCAGAAAAGGTACACATGAGGGTTGTAGTCTTTCATCATACGTATTTAATCTGTATGCTGAGCAAATAATTGGAGAAGCTGGACTATATGAAGAAGAATGCATCATTCGAATTGAGGAAGACTCACTAACAACCTGCGATACGAAGATAACACAACCTTGCTTGCTGAAAGCGAAGAGGACTTGAAGCATTTACTGATGAAGATCAAAGACTACAGCATTCAGTACGGATAACGACTCAGCATAACGAAAACAAAAACCCTCACAACTAGACCAGTAAGCAATATCTCGATAAACAGAAAATATTGAAGTTGTCAAAAATTTCATTTCCCTTAGGTCCACAATCAATGCCCATGGAAGCAGCAGTCAAGAAATCAAAAGGCATATTGCATTAGGCAAATCTGTTTCAAAAGACCTCTTTAAAGTGTTAAAAAGCAAAGGTGTCACTCTGAGGACTAAGGTGTTCCTAGAACAACCCATAGTATTTTCAATCACCTGATATGCATGCAAAAGCTAGACGATGAATACGAAAGATCAAAGAACAATACCTTTCAAGTATGGTGTTGGCAAAGAATATTGAATATACCATGGATTACCAGAAGAACCAATAAATCTGTCTCAGAAGAAGTACTGCCAGAATCCTAACTGGAAGCAGACGGCGAGACTTCCTCTCACATACTTTGGACGTGTTACCAGGAGGGACCAGTCCCTAGAGAAGGACATCACGCCTGGCAGAGCAGAGGGTCAGAGAAAGAAAGGAAGACACTCGACAAGAGGGACTAACACAGCAGCTGCAACAATAAGTTCAAAGATAAAAACAGTTGTGAAGATAATACGGGACAGGCAGTGTGTCGTTCTGTTGTACACAGGTTCACTATGAGTCAGAACTGATTCAAGAGCACCTAATAACAACATGTCTCCAGGTAGTAATTACTGCTGAAGTAAGCATTTTTTAATGGTAAACGAGTTTTCATACTCTTCAGGTATGTAAAAACAGAAAAAGGTTTAGAATCTAGTGATCTAAAAATTTTTAAGATACCTTAAAAATTGTAACACTGAAATACAAGCACACTTTTATTAAAATTATTTATCATATCAGCAGTTAAACATTCTTACCACAGGCGCTGCATTTGGGGCTGGTCGCTGTTCAGGTGCCCGCCCTTCTTCTCTGGCTTTCACAGACTGAAGAATTGCAAAAATATTCTTGGAAAAATTCTAAAATATAAATGGATTTTAGTTAAGTTCACTTAAAATTAAACTATACAAAGAGAGTAAGGTCAGAATAAACAAGTTAAGCTTAAGTTTTCTTCTTATCAATTCTTCCCTACTATACACTTTTTTGAGCCAGAACATACTCGATGGCAACTGGTACACATCAAAATGAGGTATTATTATTATTCACATAAGTAAAAACCAACTCAAGAAATATGTAACTACTGCTGGGATACTGATCCAGATCCCAAATATCATAAACTTACTGTTATTAATTTTATCACTGTTATTTTCTTAAACTGAGTAGTTGGCTATGCTATTATTGTTCAGGGCCACTGAGTCAGTATTGACTACAAGAGACCCCACGTGAGGAAATGCCCCACAGGATTTTCAGGCTGTAATCTTTACAAGAACAGATTGCCAGGTCTTTTTCCAGGGCAGCTGCTGAGTGGGTTGGAACCGCTAACCTGTTGGTTAGCAGTCGAGCACTTAACCGCTGTACCACCACGGCTCCTAGCATAACTGGCTATGTGTATTCATATTCTGCATCTATTCTAATATATAATTGTGAATGAAGTTAATATTTAGCGCTAATATTTAAATAAATTAAAAACGTAACAGATTTGTTGTCAAAAGGGGCTTCTAATTCTCAAAGAAATCAAGTACTATATCCTCTTCTAGGTATACTTAATTCCAGTGCTAATATCAGATTGCTGCTACAGTTTACGTGAGATGCCGAAAATTTTGAGACTATTAGGGATCAATATGCACTTTTCAATGACTTGTAAGGTGGAAAGAATTTACATATAAACTTAATAAACTTTTGCATGAACTGTCTTAACATCCAACATAACTGACTGCTCTTGACTACTCCTTCCTTTGTGAAATATTCTTTCTTGGCCTTTTGAGATACTAATTCTCTCTTCATTTTCCCTGACGCGTATAATAGTTTCCTTGATAGTTGTTCTTAATCTGTCGGTCGCTCAACATTTTAAGAAATATGCATTATGCATCTACCATAAACCAAACATCATGCTTGGCAGTCGATATAATGATAACCAAGAGAGGCATGGTCCCTGCCTTCATGAACCGTACATTCTAATGAAGGAGACAAAAAGAAAAATAAACAAGTAATCACAGAGTAGGGTAAGACAGGAGATGTGCTAGAGAGTAACTCCGGGTAGGAGAGCGCCTTTAGCTTCATAGGTAGGCCAAGGAAGGTCTCGCTGAGAAAATGATGTGTGAGCCAAGAAATGAAAATAGAAATACACTGCACTATGCACATATCCAAGAGAAAAGTGCTTCAGGTAGAAGAGATCTTAGACACGAAAGTCAGTAGGTGCTAAAGAGCTCAGCTGATACAGGAACAGAAAAGCAGTCAGTGGGGCTGAAATATTGCGATAGTACTCACATTCCAGGCATACTCATTTTCTTTAAGTTCCTTAAATGCAACATGATTTCTCTTCTGTAGACAATCAAGCATACTGTTCCCTCCACTTGCACTACTCTTCCCAACAAACCCCTTCACCTACTTCACTCCCTTTTATCCTTTATTCTTTAGACTAAGTTAGCTGCCCTTGCTGAGTGACTACCTTATAATGGCACGTATCACAAGAACTGCTTATTTAATTTTCTGTTTCCTCCTAAAGAATATAACCTTTGTGGGAGCTAGGACCAATCCATCTCCAGTCAATGCCTAGCACAGTGCCTGGCTTGTAGATGTTACATATTTATACAAATAAATAGGTTCAGAAAATAAGAGGCAGTTTGAAATATAACTATTACTTTTGCCAGACTTATAGTATTATTTCCTGTTATTCTTTAGGACAGCAGGTGAAAGTATCAGGAACCCTTTACACTCTTAGAAATTACTGAGAGCTTAGGCTTGTCTAGGTTATATCTACCAATATTTTTCATATTAGAAATTAAAATGGAGATTTTTTAAAGAATTCCTCAAAAAATAAGAACTCTATTCCATGCAAACATAAATGACATATTGTTATGAAAAATTATTTTCCAAACACAAAAAAGTAGTAACAAGAAAGAACAAATCTGTTTTAATCTTCTTTTTGCAAATCTCTTTAATGTCTGGCTTAATAGAAGATAGCTGTATTCATATAGCTGCTGCTACTTTCAACATATGCTGTGGCATCTTGTTTTAGTCAAAAAATATGAAGAAAATCTAGCCTCAAGGATATGCAGTTAGAAAAGGGAGAGATATTATAATAGCTTTTCAGATAGTTGCTGATATTTTCCTTAGATAACTTACTAAAACAAAATTAAATGGTATGGTTTCTTAAAAATTAATCCAATATGGAAATCACATCCATATTTTGTCACTCTAAAATCCAGTGGTTTATCTTGTACTTTGAGCAGATCTTTTGCCCATGCGTGATCTTTTAACAGCGTGCACTGGTCATCTGGAAAACATCGAATCACTGAGTTATGTACATCTTCCAAATATTAACACATTTACTGATGTAATGTAAACAGATCATATTTGTTAATATCATCATAAGGAGTCCTGGGGACAAACAGTCAAGCGCTTGGCAGCTCACTGAAAAGCTGGCAGTGAGAACCCACCCAGTGGTTCCGCAGGAAAAAGATCTGGCAATCTGCTCTTGTGAAGATTACAGGCCAGACAATCCTATGGGGCAATTCTACTGTCACACAGGGTTGCTAGAAGTCAAAAATCAACTCAACGGCACCTAACAAACAACAACAACATCACCATGGATTTCATCAGAAGAATCTTGAAGAAGTGGGACATTGTTAAGGTCTCAGTGGCAGAAAGGAAACTGCACAATTCTCTCAGGAAAGCTCACATTTCATCACTGGCAACAAATACTGTCAGGTGCTCTCCTTGAAGCAACAAGCTTACTTCCTTCGTTTCTGAAAAAATAATCTGCCAAATATCAAAGTCTGAATAACAGTTATTCAAATAAAAAACAATTTTCCATGAAAAAGTAGTTGGTTAGGCTCAAAAGGTAAACAACGGCATAAGTGCTGTTCATGGGGACAACCATCCTACTGTGTAATGAAAAAGTACTTTATGCAAATTTCCCATTTCATCACATAAAATATTCAAAAGATGTAAAACTAAGGGTCAAGACTTAATAAAATAAATAACTTTTAGAACCTCATGAGGACATTATTCAGTGGCAAAGAACAAAACGGCTACTAGTAAAGTTTGGTGATACTGCCTTGACTCTCGCCAAGGTTCCAGTGATTTTCCCAACCATTGCTTTTTCACCATCGGTGCAAATAACAACAGTGAAAAACGCAAATAAAATGTTATGAAAATCGAATTATCATTATTTTTAAGATAATAAAGTGTCAAGTAAGGTATATAAGCTCAAGAAGGATCAGTCAAATCATTACTATTGGATATTTTTGGGTGGCAGTCTTCCATACGACAATGATTATCTTCCTTTACTAATCTCTTTTTATCAATTGTCAACAATTACAATATGCTAACTTGTATAAATAATTTTAAAAGTATGTTTTATTAATGGCAGGAAACAATTAGGTTGCTTTATTCTGGGTGCTTGCAATAGTCACATAACAGTACAAAATAATATATATTTCTTGTGGAATACTGAATCTGTATTTTGTTTCTGAAACTCAGAAAAAAAGAAAAGTTCTAAAAACTGTTAATAATGAAGGACTGACTAAAATCTTAGGGCTCTTTAGTGCGATTAATACCTAAGAGTATTTTTTCAGTTTACCAGATGAAAATGGCATACACAGACTATCATCAATAAATATTTATTTCTGATTTTTAAAAATGTTAATACTCATAAAAGCAAACCTTGCTACTAAACAATTTCTAAATTATTAACTTATTTTTAAAAAGCTACAGTGGTGCCACAACATTAAATCAGAACTAGTACTAAATTTTAAAATGATGGTACAATCCTGCCATCTAGAGCTCAAAGAAAATTGTTCATCTGAGTTATCTGAAAATTTAATGCTTGGTCTAAAATAAGGCTGGGCATATCACCTATGTTTTCTTCCTTTATCATGAGTTTCAATAATCATGACAAACATTGGTATAACAATAAAAGTCACAATATTATTCAAGTATTGGCCATATTTGGCAGTCAAATTGAGTATCAACAGGTTACTTTATTGCAAATACAAAAATGGAATGGCTGTTTACTCAATTTCTCAGGTTCCTTTATAATCCTAAAGTGTAGAGGATAATCTCTGCCTCAAATACTTTTTAGAACAATTCAGAGTACAAAAGAAAAAGAATGAATCCTTTTCTTCATATACTCTTTTTCCAGTAGCTCTGTTCCCATTAAAATGTCATAAAATAAAATTAAGTCTAAAAAAACAAACCAAACCCAGTGCCGTCGAGTCGATTCCGACTCATAGTGACCTGTGAGAACCCTAAAATTCTGCAACCACAATCAGCCTGCCTAGAACAATGTTAAAGCTCAATTTTATCAGTAATCTCCCAAACATCTTTAAATGTTATTTACCAAATCATCACTACTAACCAGTTAGTCACTGGAAAATTAACACTTAAAACACAAAATTGAGGGAGTAGGGGACGAAAAGAAAGATGAAAATATGTAAAACAAAGTAAATTTTTTGGAAATTCATTAAGATACTGAACAATCAGTATCTTTCAAATTTTAATGTTTCAAAATTTAAAGTACACATCTTCTCTGACCTGCAATTCTCCTTTCAGGAATCAATTCTTTTGTCATATACACATAAACGTATAAAGGTACATGTACAAGGAAGTTCTTCATTGCATTATTTGTAATAGAGAGAATGAAAGAGAGGAAGGGAGAGACAAAGGAAGAGGCAGCAAGGGAGGTAAGGAGGAAGGTACACAGGAAGAGCAGGAGAAAAACTCCACTATCCTGGGGGGGAAAAACCTCCATTAAAAAGAAACAAATCTTGCTACATCCACACAACAAAATAATGAAATATACTCAATATCTGCTGACTGATCTTCATAAGTTCTCTACTTAGTGGGGGAAAAAAATTGATGATGACATTAACATCCAGAGAGCTTATCATCAATATTTCCAGTATCCACTAATTTCAAGCAACACATGACTCAACAGGAAAATTGGTCCACCCTGTGAATTTACAAATGATGTGTACATAAAAGGGCTTGCATTTTGAATCACGGTTTTCAATCAGCTTTTGGTAACCAATAAGCATCTGCTTAAACGGAATAATAAATATGGCTACCCAGAAATCTGCATTACTAACTTTTCAAAGGGATAAAACCTGAAACCTCCTCCTCATAGCAAATTTTAACCAATTCTATAACCAATCACAGATTAAATATACACATGCACTCTAACAAATGAATAAAATATTTGAATTACCTTTCCTGTGCTTTGTAAGATAGTTGTTCGTGTCCTCCACACTCTCTCTCTGCTGACAATATCTCGGGTCACATCTACTTCAGCATCTACAAAACTCCTTTGTTTAAGGGCAGTTATATCATCATCTAGATCAGTCTTGATAGTAGATCTTTTCTTAGCCATAATTTTGGCTTTGATGGCAGCAATTTTTTCCACTGACATAGCTTCAGACAAAGACCTAAAAGGTAATTTCTTAATTTTCACATTAAGGATCTCACAAACACATCATAAATATACATATTTTCATACATACATACATATATATATGTATATATATATATGTTACTGGTAAAAACATTTCATTTTTAAATGGCAATAAAGTTTTCTTCCTATCTGTAAAATTGACATACTCGGTATTTTGTAATTAGAAAAGGTTTTTATAAAGGTTTACTTTTTGATACTACTCTAAGAGCAAGTTACTAATCTCTTATAAAGGTAACTGCAACAAAATCCTTCACATGTGATTTTTCATATATTCCCAAAAAGAGCAGTAATCTATTAATATGGGTTTTTTAAAAATATTTTGTAAGACTTTCATTTGCTAACTCCCTCTCTACCAGTGGAAATCATATAAAACACACAGTCCACCCTGGAAAAGGGGTTACAAACTGATTCTGTAGAGAATCCAAAGCCTAGATTGCCCATGAAATGTATTTCAATGTTTCAAATCAATATGTCATAGCATACACTGTATAGATTTTATAGATGACAGAGACTTCTAACTGCATGCCATATAAGCATAGCATTCCTTTTAATCTCTAGAAGATGAAACCACATCTTGAACGATTTTCTTTTTCCCCTTTTTAGTTATCTTTTGGATAATGGGCAAAATAGCAAAAAGGGGCTGTGCTTTCAATAACTTAACAATGAAAGCACAGCTTCCATAAGATGATAATCTTATGCACACTTAATGTCTTTTTTTATCATGTAAAACAGAACAAGAGTTTAAAGTGTTGGGGTACCTTAACAACCACTGACAAAAATATTACTTTAGTCACAAGACAAAAATTTTTAATTATGTTTAGGCAAAATCTGAAAAAAGGAGAGAAATTTCTGCAGGTGTCATCATAGTAGTACTATTCTCAGGCGTCGAGTCGATTCCAACTCACAGCAACCTGATTTAACAGAGTACAACTGCTCCATAGGGTCCCCTTGGCTGTAATCTTTACAGGAGCAGATTGCCAGGTCTTTTCTCCCACGGAGTCGCTGATGGGTTTGAACCTCCGACATTTCAGTTAGCAGCCAAGCCCTTAACCACTGTGCCACCAGGTCTCTATGGCAGTATTACACAGTATGTTATTTTATTATAACTGGTATAAAAATACTTTACAGCAGACGCTCAACATGCATCTGATATGTGACTCACTTTGTATAATACTTTGCAACTTTCTCCTAAAATCTAGAGCATACTAACGTAACTTGGACCAAAATTAAATACTTTTCGAAACTACAATCAAGCCTTAAAATCTATATTGGACTTTTGCCACCAGCCAAGATAAAGTAACACAAACTGAATTAATCCTCCCATGTTGAAACAACCAGTCAAAATATACGAAATGATGGTCCTCTAGACACTGGATATCAAGCAATGAAGGCAAGTGAACCCTGGAGTATGAAAAGTACACAATGTGAGCCCTATGACTGCCCTAGCTTACTGCCTTAAGAGTTTCCTAAGACATGATGGAGAAGGGAGATGGAGAACTTAGGAAACTTCATGAGTTCAGGAAAAGGAGCTGACAGTCCAGGAAGAAGAGGGTGGCTCAAGTTCAAAGGACAGAGTACCTGAGAAGATAAAGCTGCAGAGAGGGCAGAATTCCAGCAGAACACTAAAACTGGGAAAAGAACCACCTAAGAAGATTAAAAGGAACAATGCCCAGCACCCACACAGGGTCAAGAATAGTATCGGTTCCCATTAGTCAAACTGAAAGCTCAAATTCATGCAGCACTAGGTAAACTACTCAGAATGGTCTTGCCTCAGCAGGAGAGATCAACCCTAACTGAACACTCTTAAAATAACAAAAATCTAGAATTCAACAAGGTAGAATTGACAATGTCCAAGATTCAACCAAAGATTATACGGCATGCAAAGAAGCAGGAAAATATAAACCAGAATGAGAGAAATATTGATCAAAACCAACTGTAAACTGCTAGATGTTAGATTTAGCAAACACATTAAGACAGTGATTGTAACTATAGTCCGTATTTTCAAAAAGTTAAGTAGAGACACAGAATATATTAAAAAGGATCAAAAACCTTCCAGGGATGAAAACCACAATGATGGAGACTAAAAACATATGAGAATGCAGAATAAATGATGAAGGAGCTTGAGGACACAACAAAAAATATCCAGTATGAATGGAAACAATCCATGAAAGAAATAACAATCACTGAGCTGTCAGACAACTTCAAGTGGCATTTGAATAACTGAAGTCTGGAAATGAAAGACAGAAAAAAACATTTGAAGAAAAACATGACAAAAATTTTCCATATCTGGCAAAAGTTATAAACCCAAAAATACCCCCAAAAAGCTAAATGGACAACAAGCATGAAGAAAACTTCTCCCAGTCATGTCTTATTTAAATGGCTCAAACCAGTGATAGATAAAATCTTAAAAGTAGAGGGGGAAAAAAAAAGACACATTTCATAAAATAAATAAAACCAGATTTCTAATCGGAAACAATGCAATCAAGACAGTGAAACAACACCTTTTAAGCACTTAAAAAATGTTATCTAGAAATCTGTATAGAGTGAAAATCTCTTTAAAAAAATATGGATGCAATAAATACTGTTTCAGACATACAAAAACTGAAAGAGTTAATTACCAGCAGACGTGTACAAAAAGAAATATTAAAACAAGTTCTTCATGTGGAATTAACACAACGAGTATATGAATTTATAAACAGTGCAGAGCACTAGAAACGGTATCTACATGTATAAATATTGAAGAATGTTTTTCTCATTACTTAAATTTCTTCAAAAGATTACTGTTTAAAACATATAATAAAAATAATTCCTAATGTTTATATAAAAAAAAATGTTTATAGCCTGTGTATAAGAAAAATATCTGACAATAATATGACAAACGCCACGAAAGGAAAAATGGAAGTACACTACTGTAACCCTACAGGACAGAGTAGAACTGCCCCAAAAGGTTTCCAAGGAGCAGTTGATAGATTCTAACTTCTGACCTTTTGGCTAGCAGCCAAGCTCTTGAGCACTGCGCCACCAGGGATCCGTATTATATGAGAAGAGGTAAAATATCACTTAAAGGTAAACTGATACTATATCCCACTATTGTTCTTAGGTGCCACTGAGTTGCTCCTGACTCATGGCGATAGTATGTACAACAGAACAAAACATCGCCTGGTCCTACGTCATGCTAACAATTGTTATGCTTGAGCCCATTGTTGTAGCTACTGTGTCAATCCATCCCTTTGAAGGTCTTCTGCTTTTTCACTCACCCTCTACCTTACCAAGCATGATGTCCGGACTAGTCCCTCCTGATACTAAGCCGAAAGTATGTGAGAAGTCTTAATTCTAAAGAGTATACTAGTTGTACTTCTTCCAACACAGATTTGTTGGTTCTTTTGGTTGTAGTTGTTGTTTGGTGCTGTCGAGTCTCTTCCGACCCTATGCGTGACAGAACGAAACAGTGCCCGGTCCTGTGCCATCCTTACAATCATTGTTATGCTTGAGCTCATTGTTGCACAGCCACTGTGTCAATCCACCTTGTTGACGGTCTTCCTCTTTTCCACTGACCCTGTACTCGGCCAAGCATGATGTCCTTCTCCAGGGGCTGATCCCTCCTGACAACATGTCCAGAGGATATAAGACGCAGTCTCACCATCCTTGCTCTAAGGAGCATTCTGGTTGTACTTCTTCTAAGACAGGTTTGTTCGTTCTTTTGGCAGTCCATGGTATATCCAATATTCTTTGCCAACGCCACAATTCAAAGGCATCAACTCTTCTTCAGTCTTCCTTAATTCACTGTTCAGCTTTCACATGCATATGATGTGACTGAAAATACCATGGCTTGGGTCAGGCGCACCTTAGTCTTCAGGGTGACGCCTTTGCTATTCAGCACTTTGAAGAGGTCCTTTGCAGCAGATTTGCCCAACGCAATGTGTCTTTTGATTTCTTAACTGCTGCTTCCATGGCTGAAATCCTTCACAACCTCAACTTTTCTCCATTTATCACGATGTTGCTCATTGGTCCAGTTGTAAGGATTTTTCTTTTCTTTATGATGAGGTGTAATCCATACTGAAGGCTGGGGTCTCTCATCTTCATTAGTAAGTGCTTCAAGTCCTCTTCACTTTCAGCAAGCAAGGCTGTGTCATCTGCATAACGCAGGTTGTTAATGAGTCTTCCTCCAATCTTGATGCCCCGTTCTTCATATAGCCCAGCTTCTCGTATTATTTGTCCAGCATACAGATTAAATAGGTATGGTGAAAGAATACAACCCTGATGCACAACTTTCCTAACTTTAAACCAATCAGCATCCCCTTGTTCTGTCCAGACAACTGCCTCTTGATCTATGTAAAGATTCCTCATGAGCACAATTAAGGGTTCTGGAATTCCCATTCTTCGCAATGTTATCCATAGTTTGCTATGATCCACACAGTCGAATGCCTTTGCATAATCAATAAAACACAGGTGAACATCCTTCCGGTATTCTCTGCTTTCAGCCAGGATCCATCTGACATCAGCAATGATATCCCTGGTTCCACATCCTCTTCTGAAACTGGCCTGAATTTCTGGCAGTTCCCTGTCGATATACTGCTACAGCCATTTTTCAATGATCTTCTGCAGAATTTTGCTTGCGTGTGATATTAATGGTATTGTTCTATAATTTCCACATTCGGTTGGATCACCTTTCCTGGGGATAGGCATAAATATGGATCTCTTCCAGTCAGTTGGCCAGGAAGCTGTCTACCATATTTCTTGCCATAGACAAGTGGGCGCCTCCAGCGCTGCATGTGTTTGTTCAAACAGTTCAATTGATATTCCATCAATTCCTGGAGCCTTGTTTTTCGCCAGTGCCTTCAGAGCAGCTTGGACTTCTTCCTTCAGTACCATCGGTTCCTGATCCTATGCCACCTCTTGAAATGGCTGAATATCGACTAATTCTTTTTGGTATAACAACTCTGTGGATTCTTCCATCTTCTTTTGGTGCTTCCTGCATCATTTAATATTTTCCCCATGGAATCCTTCACTAGTGCAACTCGACGGTTGAATTTTTTCTTCAGTTCTTTCAGGTTGAGAAACGCTGAGCGTGTTCTTCCCTTTTGGTTTTCCATCTCCAGCTCTTTGCACATGTCATTAGAATACGTTATTTTGACTTCTCGAGCAGCCCTTTGAAAACTTCAGTTCTTTTACTTCATCAATTCTTCCTTTTGCTTAGCTGCTCCACACTCAAGAGCAAGTTTCAGAGTGTCCTCTGACATCCATCTTGGTCTTTTCTTTCTTTCCTGTCTTTTCAGTGACCTCTTGCTTTCTTCATGGATGATGTCCTTGATGTCACTGTACAACTCGTCTGGTCTGCGGTCACTAGTGTTCAATGCATCAAATCTATTCTTGAGATGGTCTCTAAATTCAAGTGGGATATATTCAAGGTCATATTTTGGCTCTCGTGGACTTGCTCTGATTTTCTTCAGTTTCAGCTTGAACTGACATATGAGCAATTGATGGTCTGTTCCACAGTCGGCCACTGGCCTTGTTCTGACTGATGATATTAAGCTTTTCCATCATCTCTTTCCACAGATGTAGTCAATTTGATTTCTGTGTGTTCCATCTGGTGAGGTCCATGCGTATAGTCGCCGTTTACATTGGCGAAGGAAGGTATCTGCAATGAAGAAGTCGTTGGTCTTGCAAAATTCTATCATTTGATCTCCGGCATTGTTTTTATCACTAAGGCCATATTTTCCAACTATTGATCCTTCTTCATTTCCAACTTTCGTATTCCAATCACCAGTAATTATCAATACATCTTGATTACGTATTCGATCAATTTCAGACTGCAGCAGCTGATAAAAATCTTCTATTTCTTTATCTTCGGCCCTAGTGGTTGGTGCATACATTTGAAGAAGAGTCATATTAACTGGTCTTCCTTGTAGGCGTATGGATATTATCCTATCACTGACAGCACTGTACTTCAGGATAAATCTTGAAATGTTCTTTTTGATGATGAATGCAACACCATTGCTCTTCAAGTTGTCACTCCCAGCATAGTAGACTATACAATCGTCCAATTCAAAATGGCCAATACCAGTCCATTTCAGCTCACTAATGCCTAGGATATCGATGTTTATGCATTCCATTTCATTTTTGATGATTTCCAATTTTCCTAGATTCATACTTCGTACATTCTAGGTTCCGATTATTAATGGATGTTTGCAGTTATTTCTTCTCCTTTTGAGTCACGCCACACCAGCAGATGAAGGTCCCGAAAGCTTTACTCCACCCCCGTTATTAAGGTCAACTCTTACTTTGAGGAAGCAGCTCTCCCCCAGTCATCTTTTGAGTGCCTTCCAACCTGGGGGGCTCAACTTCCAGCACTCTATCAGACAATGTTCCACTGCTACTCATGAGGTTTTCACTGGCTAATGCTTTCCAGAAGTAGACTGCCAGGTCCTTCTTCCTAGTTTGTCTTAGCCTGGAAGTTCAGCTGAAACCTGTCCTCCATGGGTGACCCTGCTGGTATCTGAATACCGGTGGTATAGCTTCCAGCATCACAACAACACACAAGCCCCCACAGTACAACAAACAGACAGTGCAATAAGGAAAGGAAAAGCAATAAAAGACATCCAGTTTGGAAAGGAATAAATAAAGATGTCTTTCTGCGTATACAACATGATTGTCTATGTAGAAAATCAAGTTAACAGAATTAAAAGAGCTTAGAAAGATTGCAAGACATAAGATCAACACACGAAAATCACTGTATTTCTATATTAGCAAGAAATAATCAAGCATTGAAATTTCAAAATATATCTTTTAAAATAGCATCAAAAAACATGGAATACTTATGTATAAATTTGACAAAAGATGCATCACACTTGAACTGAAAATTATGATACGTTGCTGAGAGAAATTAAAGACCTAAATATGTCTCCACAAGTTACTGGGTGGTGCAAGGGATTTGTGATCGGCAAGTAACCTAAACCTTGGGAGTTCAAACTCACCCAGTGGCGCTATAGAAGAAGGTCTGGCAATCTGCTTCCACAAGGATTACAGACAAGAAAACCCTATGGAGCAACTGTACCCTTTAACACGAGGTCACCACAAGTCGGAACTGATTTGATGGCAATGGGTTTGGTTTGGAAGTTTTTTGTTGTTGTTGTTAAATATCTCTCCATAAATGGAGGAGTAAACTTTGGCGAGATGTCAGAACATTCAATGTTATTAAATTGTCAATCTCTTCAAATTAACCTATAAATTCAACTGAATCCCAATCATAATCCCAGCAGGCACTTTGGTAGAAACTGACAATCTGCTAATTTCAAAACTCATATGGAAATACAAAGGCTCTAGAATAATGAAACAGCCTTGAAACAGAAGAACAAAGTTGGAGGGCTAACACTATCTGATTTCAAGTCTTATTATAAAGGGAACAGTAACTATAACAGTGTGGCAATGGCATAAAGACAAACAGATCAGGAAACATAACGGTTCCAAACGCAAACCTACACATATACTAACAATCGGTTTTTTACAAAGTGCAAAGGCAATTCAGTAGAGACCAACATAGCTGGAACAAATGGTCATCCATTTGCACAAAACTGAACTTCAATCCCTATCTCATAAGAAAAAAAATGAACCTCAAGCCATATCTCATGGCATTAAAAAAAAAACTAAGTGGATCATACACTTAAATATAAATTCTAAAACTTCTACAGGTAAGGAGACAATCTTTGTTGACCTTGTTTAGCAAAAACTTCTTAGATACTACACCAAAAGCACAATCCACAAAGAATACATTGATAAACAGGTTTCACCAAAATTATACAATTTTCTTTGCACAGCTGATTATATTGTAATTCCTGTTAATGAGCTGTACACCTGTAATAGATGAAATGGCAAAAATTACGTGATAGATATGTTTACAACAATGCCAAAAAAAAAAAAAGAGTAGGTGCTAAGGCTACTTATGTACAACCAAATACCTCATGGGATTTGGTTCTTTGGTTTGGAAGTTTAGGGTCATGGTTTAATGGAACATCCCAGTTGATTGGCCTAATAATGTATTAGTGCTTCTGTTCTATCTCCTAGTTCACTGTGTAGTGCCTGGGTTCTTAAAAAGCTTGTAAGCCACCATCCAAGGCACAACAATTGGTCTCTATTCACCTGGAACAACACAAGAAGGAGCCCCAGGAATAGGAGGAGGATCTGGAATACATGGTTAACTGCCTCCATGAACAACATTCTCCTTTGCCATGGGACCAGAAGAATTTGATGGTGCCCACCTAGCATTACTGAACACTTGGATCAAAGATTCCACAGAAGACTCCTGATCAAAAGGGGAAAAACACAGAGAATTTCAAACTCTCATGGACTCTAGACTTTCTGGAGCTATGGTGAGTGGAAAAGAACTCCCAAAACTGTTGCACTGAGATAGTATATAAACCTGAAATCAAAAATACTCCCTAAAGTCATCTTAAAACCAAACAATAGTTTAGCTTAACCAGTTAAAAAGGTCTGCCTTAAAAAATGAAACAGGACCCATACCTCACACCATGCACAAAAATTAACTCCAAGTAGATCAAAGACCTAAACATAAAGACTAAAAGGATAAAGATCATGCAAGAAAAAATAGGGACAACGTTAGGAGCCCTAATACAAGGCATAAACAGAATACAAAACATTACTAAAAATGATGAAGAGAAACCAGATAACTGGGAGCTCCTAAAAACAAACACCTATGCTCATCCAAAGACTTTACCAAAAGAGTAAAAAGACCACCTACAGACTGGGAAAAAATTTTCAGCTATGTCATCTCCGACCAGCGCCTGATCTCTAAAATCTGTATGATTCCGTTAAAACTCCACCACAAAAGGACAAACAACCCGATCAAAAAGTGGGCAAAGGATATGAACACACACTTCACTAAAGAAAATATTCAGGCAGCCAACAGATACATGAGAAAGTGCTCTCGATCATTAGCCACTAGAGAAATGCAAATTAAAACTATAATGAGATTCCATCTCACTCCAACAAGGCTGGCATTAATCCAAAAATCACAAAATAATAAATGTTGCAGAGGCTGCGGAGAGATTGGAACTCTTATACACTGCCGGTGGGAATGTACAATGGTACAACCACTTTGGAAATCTATCTGGCGTTTTCTTAAAATGTTAGAAATAGAACTACCATACAACCCAGAAATCCCACTCCTCGGAATATACCCTAGAGAAGTAAGAGCCTTTACACAAACAGATATCTGCACACCCATCTTTATTGCAGCCCTGTTTAAAATAGCAAAAAGCTGGAAGCAACTAAGGTGTCCGTCAATGGACGAATGGATAAATAAATTATGGTATATTCACACAATGGAATACTATGCATTGATAAGGAAGAGTGAGGAATCTGTGAAACATTTTATAACTTGGAGGAACCTGGAAGGCATTATGCTGAGTGAAATCAGTCAGTTGCAAAAGGACAAATATTGTATAAGACCACTATTGTAAGTTCTTGAGAAATAGTATAAACTGAGAAGAACATATACTTTTGTCGTTACGAGGCGGGGAGGGAGGGAGGGCAGGAGAGTGTTTTTTACTGATTAGTTAGTAGATAAGAACCACTTTAGGTGAAGGGAAGGACAATACTCAATACAGGGAAGGTCAGCTCAACTGGACTGGACCAAAAGCAAAGAAGCTTCCAGGATAAACTGAATGCTTCGAAGGTCAGCAGAGCAAGGGCGGAGGTTTGGGGACTATGGCTTAAGGGGACTTCTAAGTCAACTGGCAAAATAAATTCTATTATGAAAACATTCTGCATCCCACTTTGAAATGTGGTGTCTGGGGTCTTCAATGCTAACAAGCGGCGATCTAAGATGCATCAATTGGTCTCAACCCAACCGAAGCAAAGGCGAATGAAGAACACCAAGGTCACACGACAACTAAGAGCCCAAGAGACAGAAAGGGTCACATGAACCAGAGACCTACATCATCCTGAGACCAGAAGAACTAGTTGGTGCCCGGCCACAATCGATGACTGCCCTGACAGGGAGCACAATAGAGAACCCCTGAGGGAGCAGATCAGTGGGATGCAGACCCCAAATTCTCATAAAAAGACCATACTTAATGGTCTGACTGAGACTAGAGGAACCCCAGCGGTCATGGTCCCCAAACCTTCTGTTGGCACAGGACAGGAACCATCCCCGAAGACAACTTATCAGACATGAAAGGGACTGGACAGTGGGTAGGAGAGAGATGCTGATGAAGCGTGAGCTACTTGTATCAGGTGGACACTTGAGACTGTGTTGGCATCTCCTGTCTGGAGGGGAGATGGGAGGGTAGAGAGGGTTAGAAACTGGCAAAAAGGTCAAAGGAGAGACTGGAGGGAGCGAGCAAGCGGGCTGACTCATTAGGGGGAGAGTAAATGGGAGTATGTAGTAAGGTGTATATAGGCTTACGTGTCACAGACTGACTTGATTTGTAAACTTTCACTTAAAGCACAATAAAAATTATTTTAAATAAATAAAATAGAAAAAAAAAAGGTCTGCCTTGAGCATTATACCTTTTTAAGAACTATTTTAATGGGATCAAATTGATAACAGCAACTCAAAAGATTAGATAGGAATTTTAGGGGACAGTGAATTTATATTAAAGAGGGAGGAGAACCGCTACACAACTCAAAGAATGTAATCAATGTCCCTACACTGTACATGTTGAAACTGTTGAAATGGTGTATGTTTTGTTATGTATATTCTCAACAATGAAATAAATAAAATGTAGAAAAAAAATAAAATTTTCTACTTTTTGACAGGTTATTGTTCAGAGAATGTAAAAACAAGCCACAGACAGAATAGTTCAAAGCATGCATCTAAAAAAAAAGGACTTTTATCCAGAACATATAACAAACCCTCGAAACTCAATACAACATTAAACAACCCAATTTAAAAAATGGGCAAAAATTTGGAAAAACACTTCACAAAAAATAGGACGGCAAAAGTACATGAAACGATGCTCACAACATCAGTTATCGTTAGTGAAATACAAGATAAAACCACAATGAGATATCACTACACACCTTTTCGAATGGCTAAAATTAAAAAGACTGACCATACCAAGTATTGACAAGAACGCTGAGAAACTCACACTGCTGGTAGCAATGTAAAATGGTACAATAACTTCGGAAAACAGTTTCATGCTTTCTTAAAAAGTTAAACCCACACTACCATATGATCCAGCCATTCCACTCTTCAATGAACGTTCATAGCAGCTTTACGTGTAATAGCCAAAAAATGGCTAAAACCCAAATGTCCATCAGCAGGCGACCAGATAAACAAACGGTGGGACATCCATAGCAAGAAGAAGGAATAAACTAATGATACACCCAGCATCGTAGGTGACTCTAAAATAACTGTGCTATGTAAAAGAAAACAGAGGAAAATAACACCTCTACTATATAATTCCATTTATAAAGAATTCTAGAAAAAAAACAATTAATCTACAGTAACAGGTCTTCAGTTGCCACCGGAGAAGAGGACGCCGGCTAGGCGGGAGCATGGCATTAGAGAAGAGCACAGGAAGCCTACAGGGTGACGCCGATGCTCATTTTCTGGACTGGTTGACTAGGTGATGGTTTCACAGCCTGTATACTTTAAGTATGTGCAGTTTATTTTATATCAATTATACCTCACTGAAGTTTTTTTTTTTTAACCTGCATCGACTTAACTTTGGATAAAACGTCCATAAGAAGGAGACTGTGGCAAAGAAATACTACAAAATGCTTCTAATTGTGCTAAAGACCAGAAGTCAAAAAACCAAGGCTACAGGCCAAACTTAGCCATGCCCATGCCCGTTCATTTATGTACCGTCTATGGCTCCTTTCCCTCACCACAGCAGAGTTGACTAACTGCAATAGAGACCAGCAAAGCAAAAATATTTAACATATGGCACTTCACAGAAAATGTTTGCTGACCTCTGCCAAAAATCGACAAGAGATTACATGATAAAATAGTTTGGATTATGAAACGATTTTAAAAAGGAAAACCAATGTGGTAATAGAATCAAGAAGGCTTTCCAGAAACCACGATTAGCACAATGGCTTCCAAATACCCCATCATAAAACATGTCCACACATCATCATCTGTTGAACTCAGGGCGCAGAGCATACAATGAATGGAAGAGGTAAATGCGAACATGCATCAAAAAAACTCACTGCCTGCAGCAAGTTGATTCCAACTCACAGTGACCCTAGAGAACAGAACAGAACTGCCCCATCGGATTTCCAAGGCTGTAAGCTTTACCGAAGCAGGCTGCCACATCTTTCTCCCATGTAGCCACTGGTGGGTTCGAACCGCTGATTTTTCAGTTAGCAGCCAATCACTTAACCACTGAGCCACCAGGGCTCCTTGTAAACATGGGTAGCATATTAATACTCCTTTTCCATATATACTTACACATGCCTAAGTGCCTACTTTCTACTAAATAACTCCTTACCTAATCTGTTCTGTTTGTACAATTCCTTCTTTGTGACCCTCCAAACGGGCAGCCAATCTCTCTTTATCAAGGCGTACACACTCTTCATCCTGGAAATAATTACTCATTAGTGAATGTTTTAAATTTTTATTTAACTTTTACTAGTGAAAAACACTTAAAACATTTACTTAAGAAAGTTCCAACCTATAAAATTCTAGGCAGAAGTGGCCGTAAGTCAACATTAAAACAGCCTTTGGTGACCACATTCATTACACGAATACAGTAATAATAAACAATGCTGACTCACATAAGATGACAACTGCCTGAAAGTTTACAAAACAACTCGTTTAATCACTTTTTTCTGATTAAGTGTACTTCCCATTAAATATCATATGCACCTTTGCTCAGAAGCATACAACAAATTCCTTCTCTCTGAGAAAATTTGTAACTATATTTTATAAAAATCCTTCACCACAGTCAAAAATTTCATTTTGAACCTAGATTTTCTTCATCTATTGCTATAAGCGCCTAATCCCTCAGCACAGATCAAAACACTAGAAGCTAAACTCCAACGGTTTTCAAAACATGTTCCTCAGAGCATTAAGGGTTTACTGCAGTGTCTCACTGGCCGCTTCAAGATCTAATCTGCATACAACCTTGGTAGCTAAGCTTTTATCTAAAATACATATTAGGATTTCAGATAAGATTTTGTCAGAAAAGTGTTTGCCTGCTTAAAAACAAGATGAGATTTAGTGACTGACATAGTTCAACACCCATGTTCTACAAATGAGAAAACAGAGGACTAGTGTGTCTATGACTAATAAAATATGAAATTGTATAAAAAGCATCAGTATCCTCAAGAAATACAGAGTGATGATGGGTTCTAAATAATGCCCTAATACTCCACTGTGTTTTAAAAAAAAAAATCTTAAAACAGACACATCTGCTGAAACAAACATAACGGCAGTATTTTAGTAGATGCATCAAGCTTTTGCCATTTGCAATAAAGGCATTAACATGGATTGCCCAAGTTCCTTAGGAGACTACTCATTTTAAAAATAAATGCAGTCTACATTTTAATCAAATCAGAATTCCTACCCTCACGTTTCTTTCCTTGCAGGTCCTCAATATATATTCGCTGAAATGGAAACTTTATGTAATATAGCTGCCTGTGAAACACATTTTAATGTTACATACGCTCTGGAAATAATTTTATTATGTTATTTCCTGTTGACTTTTCAAGTTACTGGAATCCTAGCAAATTAACATTGCTAACATGTTGAAATTTTTCAAATAATTAAACTGTTCAGGCTTTTCCAAATAAATGGTACCCTATTCACATCAGGTCACAAACTCCTTTCACACAGGGAGAGCTGGGGAAACCTTCAGTTTTACTGCCACAAAATTCGTACCCAGTGCAATGGTATAGTTAGGAACCAAGGTCCCTAGGTTCTAACCCTGGCTCTGCAACTTAGTGGCTGTAGAAATTGCAGTAAGTCACTTAACCTCCCTGAGCCTATGTTTACTCATAGATAAAACACATAGAACTACCAACTCCAAGGGGTTGTGGGAAAGATTAAGTGCATTAATATATATAAAGTACTTAGAATTACCTATCACAGAGTAATAACAATGAGTTTGTTATCATTACCCAAAAACTACCATGTACGTGTCTGAGTATGCTTAATTAAAATTAAATTATTTTAACATAAAATTTTATCAATGACCTTACTGTCTTACTCAATCGTAACTGCATTTTCAAGGTGGCTTCTACTTCACATGAACTGTCACTATTAACACATAGTCCCCCGGCTATAAAATCCTACAAGAAACCTGTAACCTGATATGTTGGTATTTTAATAACTGCGATAAGCACTTGGTGTTTACAGCTCTTAAGAGTGAGGCAAATTCCCACACCAACTTGTTCCAAGGTAGGCAAACTACAGCACAAACGCCAGATTCGGCCCACTGCCGATGTGTGTGTGTGTGTATAACGTCTTACTCGAACAAAGCCACATCTGTTCATTTACATATTACCTATGACTGCTCTGGGGCTAAAAAGAGTATGGGATAGTTGTAACAGAGACCATATAGCCCACAAAGCCTAAAATGTATTTACTATCTGTCTCTTTCTACAAAAGTTCTCTAACCCCTGGTCTACTCGAATATTTCCATCAATAGAATACAAAAGGCAAAGACAACTAAGTGATTTGTCCATCACATAGCTTGTACATGAGTCAAAACCCAAACTACCTACTAATCAACTCTTCCTTCTACTAAACAACTTTCCCCCTCAAAATAGCTCCTAACAATATGAGCGCAGAATTGTTACTACACAATTCCATTTCAGTAACAATATAAATCACCTTAAAAATAAAATTCCATTACCTCAATTCGTGGTTTCTTTGCTTCTGCTAAAACTTCATCTGCAGCTCGTTTAACTGTAAGAAAAAATAAATGAATAAACAGAGCTTCGGGATGGATTTTTGAAAGTGCTACATGAATATGTGACACAACATACCTTGTGTAGATCGCTGCAGACCTATTTCTAAGGGGGCACTTCTGTCAATACTTGCTGATGTTGCTGAAAATTTAAAGAGAGTCAGTGACAGATCAATATTTAAACACAAACATTAGATATTATTGAGTGAAATGTTCAAAGTTTGACATATTTCTAACTTTCTATACGATGATTTCCCTAAGTAAAAAATAAGTTTTAAAGCCATTTTGCAAAAATCATTTTACTGTAAAAGACTAATCTATATTAGAAAGAAAAGGAACCCTTGTGGCACAGTGGTTAAAGCACTCAGATGCAAACCAGAAGGTTGGCAATTGAAATTCACCAGCCATTCTGCAGGAAAAACATGTGGAAGTCCGCTCCCATAAAAGACTTACAGCCTCGCAAACCCTATGAGGCAGTTTTACTGTGTCCTCTAACACAGTAGGGTCACCATGAGTCAGAACCGGACTCGACAACAGAGCGTTTGGTTTTTGGTTTTGTGTTAAAAACTATATAAAAAGACAAACTACTTTTAGCAGTTTCGCTTACAAATTGTTGAGATGACCTGATTGAAATTAACTGATCACTTCAAACACTCTAGTATCACAAAATACCCGCATAAAAATTGTATCTAAAAATATATACATATATGTATGTATGTGAGGGAAAGTTCCTTTTTTTAAGTTAGCATTCACTGTAAACATACAATTTCTAATTATTCACAATCGGTAAGAAAATTTTTAATTACTTTTAATTAAATCATTTAACTTTTGAATGGCTCAAAATAACAAAATTATAAAAATGATGTATACTTGTCCCGATCCACGACCCTACTTCCCACCACCCTCCGTAACCACCCTCAGTCTCTTAATATCCTTCTCTAGTTTCCTTCTGTTGTTGTTCGGTGCTGTCGAGTCGGTTCTGACTCATAGCGACCCTATGCACAAAAGAAAGAAACACTGCCTGGTCCTGCCCCATCGTTACAATCGTTGTTATGCTTGAGCTCACTGTTGCACAGCAACTATGTCAATCCACCTCGTTGAGGGTCTGCCTCTTTTCCGCTGACCCTGCCAAAAATGATGTCCTTCTCCAGGGACTGATGCCTCCTGACAACATGTCCAAAGTATGTAAGACACAGTCTCGCCATCCTTGCCTCTCAGGAGCATTCTGGTTGCACTTCTTCCAAGCCAGATTTGTTCTTCTGGCAGTCCATGGTATATTCAATATTCTTTGCCAACACCACAATTCAAAAGTGTCAACTCCTCTTCGGTCTTCCTTATTCACTATCCAGCTTTCACATGCATACGATGTGACTGAAAATACCATGGCTTGGGTCAGGCGCACCTTAGTCTTCAGGGTGACATCTTTGCTATTCAACACTTTGAAGAGGTCCTTTGCAGCAGATTTGCCCAATGCAATGCGTCTTTTGATTTCTTGACTGCTGCTTCCATGGCTGTTGATTGTGGATCCAAGTAAAATGAAACCCTTGGCAACTTCAATCTTTTCTCCGTTTATCATGATGTTGCTCATTGGTCCAGTTGTGAGGATTTTTGTTTTATGTTGAGGTGTAATCCATACTGAAGGCTGGGGTATCTCATCTTCATTAGTAAGTGCTTCAAGTCCTCTTCACTATCAGCAAGCAAGGTTGTGTCATCTGCATAACGCAGGTTGTTAATGAGTCTTCCTCCAATCTTGATGCCCCATTCTTCTTCATATACTCCAGCTTCTCGGATTATTTGTTCAACATACAGATTAAATAGATATGGTGAAAGAATACAATCCTGACCCACACCTTTCCTGACTTTAAACCAATCAGCATCCCCTTGTTCTGTCCGAACAACTGCCTCTTGATCTATGTAAAGGCTCCTCATGAGCACAATTGAGTGTTCTGGAATTCCCATTCTTTGCAATGTTATCCATAGTTTGCTATGATCCACAAAGTCGAAAGCCTTTGCATAGTCAGTAAAACACAGGTGAACATCCTTCTGGTATTCTCTGCTTTCAGCCAGGATCCATTTGACATCAGGAATGATATCCCTGGTTCCACACTTCTTCTGAAACCAGCCTGAATTTCTGGCAGTTCCCTGTCTATATACTGCTGCAGCCGCTTTTGGATGATCTTCAGCAACATCTTGCTTCTGTGTGATATTAATGATATTGTTCTGTAACTTCCACATTTGGTTGGATCACCTTTCTTGGGGATAGGCATAAATATGGATCTCTTCCAGTCAGTTGGCCAGGAAGCTGTCTTCCATATTTCTTGGTATAGATGAGTGAGCACCTCCAGTGCTGCATCTGTTTGTTGAAACATTTTCAATGGATATTCCATCAATTCCTGGAGCCTTGTTTTTAGCCAATGCCTTCAGAGCAGCTTGGACTTCTTCCTTCGGTACCATCGGTTCCTGATCCTATGCCACCTCTTGAAATGGTTGAATATCGACTAATTCTTTTTGGTATGATGACTCTGTGGATTCCTTCCATCTTCTTTTGACACTTCCTGCGTCGTTTAATATTTTCCCCATGGAATCCTTCACTAGCGCAACTCAAGGGTTCAATTTTTTCTTCGGCTCTTTCATCTTGAGAAACGTCGCGCGTTTTTCCCTTTTGGTTTTCCATCTCCAGCTCTTTGCACATGTCATTAGAAAAGTTTGTCCTCTTGAGTCGCCCTTTCAAATCTTCTGCTCAGTTCTTTTACTTCATCAATTCTTCCTTTTGCTTTAGCTGCTCAACGCTCAAGAGCAAGTTTCAAGGTCTTTTCTTTCTTTCCATCTTTTCAGTGACCTCTTGCTTTCTTCATGCATGATGTCCTTGATGTCATTCCACAACTCGTCTGGTGTGCGGTCACTAATGTTCAATGCGTCAAATCTGTTCTTCAGATGGTCTCTAAATTCAGGTGGGATATACTCAAAAAGTCATATTTTGGCTCTCGTGGACTTGCTCTGATTTTCTTCAGTTTCAGCTTCAACTTGCATATGAGTAATTGGTGGTCTGTTCCAGTCGGCTGCTGGCCTTATTCTGACTGATGATATTGAGCTTTTCCATTATCTCTTTCCACAGATGTAGTCAATTTGATTTCTGTATGTTTCATCTGGCAAGGTCCATGTGTATAGTCGCTGTTTATGTTGGCGAAGGAAGGTATTTGCAACAGAGAAGTCATTGGTCTTGCAAAATTCTATCATTTGATCTCAGGCATTGTTTTTATCACCAAGGCCATATTTTCCAACTAATGATCCTTCTTCGTTTCCAACTTTCGCATTCCAATCACCAGTAATATCAATGCATCTTGATTGCATGTTCGATCAATTTCAGACTGCAGCAGCTGATAAAAATCTTCTATTTCTTCACCTTTGGCCCTAGTGGTTGGTGCATAAATTTGAGTAACAGTCGTATTAACTGGTCTTCCTTGTAGGCGTATGGATATTATCCTATCGCTGACAGCGTTGTACTTCGGCATAGATCTTGAAACATTCTTTTTGACGATGAATGCAACACCATTCCTCTCTGGGTTGTCATTCCCAGCATAGTAGGCTATATGATTGCGTCTGTCGGTTTGTCGTACTGTCGGGGCTTGTGTGTGGCTGTGATGCTAGAAGCTATGCCACTGGTATTCAGATACCACCAGGGTCACCCATGGAAGACAGGTTTCCAGACAAAGACAGACTAGGAAGAAGGACCCGGCAGTCTACTTCTGAAAAGCATTAGCCAGTGAAAACCTTATTCCTTCTGTAGATTCAAAAAAATACAATATTATATCCTTATTTTCCCATTTTATTCAAAAAGTAGCATAGACACTATTCTGCACCTTGTTTTTTGTTTTTAACTCAACAATGTTATCTGCAACATCCCTCTATCATCAGTATGTGGGGTATTAACTCTTTTTTACAGCTATGAAGTATTCTGTTGCATGAATTAATTACAATGTAACTAGCTCCCTATTGATGGGCACTTCAATTCTAAGTCTTTGGCCATTACAAACAATGGCACAATACATAAGTTTGTATATGTCATCTCATACGTTTCCAAATACATCTATATGAAAAAGTCTCAGAAGTAGGATTTCTATGTTAAATGTGTAACTATAATAGACTGCTGCCAAATTATTTCAATGGGGGCTGCATCAACTAACACTATAATCAATAGCATATTGAAGTATCTGTTCCCTTATAGCCTTACCAGAGTATATTATCAAACTTCTGGATTTTTGTCAATCAGGAAAAATAGGGTATCTCTGCACAATTTAAATTTGCAATTCTATTACAAGTGACAGTGAGCATTTTTCATATGATTTTATCACCTTTTCTGTGAACTATATGACCATAATCCACTGGGTTATTGGTCTTTTGTATATTTTTTCTAGGACTTGGTATTAGTGAGACTGGTCCTTTTTTTATAACATGAATTGTAAATACATTTTTCCTCACTGTCATGTCTTTCTACAATATAAAACTTCGTTTTTAACAACACATTAATTGAATAATGCTCTCTTTCCTCTATTGTTTGACATGGCACTTTAATCACATTAAATTCACATACGTATTTCTAATCTAACAGAAAAAAAACATTGCTCTATTAGTTTATTCATTCATGCTTTTTAAGTTCTTAAGGTTTTATTATAAGTTTTAAATTCTAGAATTGCTAGTCTTTTCTCACTGCCATTCTCCAAATTTTTATGCTATTTTTCTTACAAAATAAAGTTTAGAATCAGTTTGACTAATCCCACCCCTCCCTCCAAAAACAGTGTATGGATTTTTATTGAAATCATGTTAAAGGTATAAATCATATAAAGAACTGACATCTTTACAATGGTATGTCTAAGAACATGGTCTGTCTTAACATTTGCTCAATTCTTCTGTTAAACCATTAAATTAGCAATTAAATAACTGGCAAAGAAATATCTGAAAACTAAAATAAAACCCACTGCCTTCAAGCTGATTCCAACTCACTGCGACCCTACGGGACCAAGCAGAACTTCCCCCATTGAGCTTCCAAGGCTGTAATCTTTACAGGAGCAGATCTCCAGGTCTTTCTCCCATGGAACAGCTGGTGGCTTCAACCCACCCACCTTCTAGTTAACAGCTGAGCACTTAACCAGTGTACCACTAGGCTCCTTAAAGCAATATACCTGATAACTAAATTTATCTGTCCTATAGGAACTGCAGGAAATGAAGTGGACGGATAAAGGGCAACTCGTTTTTGGATTCTGAAAAGAAAAACCATCCGCTCTAAAGTACTCACCCCAACTAGTCTATTTATTAGGCTCACCTGAGACACATATTAAAAACAGAGAATCCTAGATTGTATACTAAATCTTCTGAAGCAAAAATAACTATTTTTAATAAGAGCGCCACATGATTCTCACGATTTAAAAAGTTGGGAAATGCTGCTTCAAAAAAATTAAATTTGATTTGATTCAAAGGAAATGCCTTTCCACATCCTCCCCACTTTCATCCTTCTTCACAGGAGAACTGGGCCCCCTCTTCAGTCCTCCCCTGGTTCTAACCCTTTGTTTATTAGTCTATCCTGCAGAACAGTTAGATGCTGAAGACAGAGATTTTGCATTTTGTAAAGCACCCAGCACAATACCTGTAAGAATAAGCACTCAATAAGTGCTTGCTGAATGCTGAATGAAGATAGCACAGGAAGACAACACTCCTGATGATGATCTTTCCATTATGCCCAAGATTCTCTGTACAAATCAATCTTACTGCTTAAAGCCATGGAGAAGAATATGTGACAGGACAACTGTTAATGACTTAAAGGTAGTAAACTCCACCCCAAGGAAGGTGAGACCAAACCGTTCTACTATGTCAATTTATTTGTATTCTGCAAGACAGCGAATTAACAGTCATTCATTTATTCATTTAAGCAGTTTTTTTTTTTTATGTACCAAAGACTGTTCTAAATGCTGGGTATTTAACAACAAACAAGAAAAACAAGTTTCTGCCCACTTGGGGTTTAACCTCTAGTAGGGGAGACATATAATACGTAAGTAAATAAATACATAATTTCAGGTCAAAGAAAGGGATTTCATTTAAAAAAAAAATTTTCAAGATGTACTACACAGGAGAATGGATAGAAGCACTGTTATTTTATCTTTTAAAAAGAGTGTTCAAAGAAGTCCTCTCTGAGGGAACAAGAGTTGGGCACAGATCTGAATGAGGAAGTCAGCCATGTGGCAATACAGAGAAACCAGAATTCAAGACAGAGGAAGAGCAGGTACAAAGGCTCCAAGGTTAGAACAGCTAAAAGACCGATGAGAACGGACTATTGTACACAAACTAGATCAGTAAAAATTAGGTCACAGAGATTTAGACAGACGCAAGATTACACAGAGCCAATATAAGGAGCATGCACTTTATTCTAACTATGATGGAAAGCCACAAGATGGCTGTGAGCAAGTGAACAACACAATCAAGTTTATGAGCTTTTTCAAAGAAAGGTCACTCTGCCTCCTATGTGGAAACTACACAAAGAAAATAATGAGTGGGACCTTGAGAGGAGGCTATGGACTTGTGAGGAGGCTATGCATAGTCTAAAGGAGGAGAATGAAGAAGGTGGGGGTATAATGGTAAGAAGTTGCGATACCTTTAAAGATAGAGAAAAAAACTTGCTGTTGGAATGGATGTGAGATGTGAAAAAAGAGAAATCAAAAGATGTCTCCAGGTTTTTTGGCCTAAACAACTGCATGAATGGGATACACTGGGGGAAGAACAGACTGGTGTGGTGTGGGGTGGGGTGTCGTGGGGTGGGGTGTCGTGGGGTGGGGTGTTGTGGGATGGGGTGTCGTGGGGTGGGGTGTCGTGGTGTGGGGTGTCGTGTGGTGGAGAAGAGGAGAGAATCAGGCATTCTATTTTGGACATGTTAAATTTCAGATGCCTATTAAACAGCCAAGAGAAGATGCTAAGTTGACAATGAATTTATAGATCTGGAGCTCAGGAAGAGGTCGGTGTTTGAAGTAAACTGAAATTCATCAGCATATGGAAGGTATGTAAAGTATGAAACTAGAAGAGGTCACCTAGATATTAAGCATTAGAAAAGAAAGGAAAAAATTCAAATCCTAGGCAATGTCCAGAATTAGAACTCAGGCACAAAAGAAAGTAAAGCAAAACTGACTGAGGATTTGACAATGAGTAGTAAGAGAACCAAAACAGTCCAGTGCTCCAAATGTGAAAAAAGGCTTTGAAAAGGGTACATGACTGTATCAAATGCTGTTGAGAGCTCAAGTAAGCTGCTAATAAGGGAGACCAAAGGATTTGTAACCCTTAAGACAGATGTTGACCTTATAAAAGCGATTTCAGCAAAATGGCAAGGATGAAAGCCAGATTTGGGTAGATTTAAGAGATAATTTGAGGTAGCAGTGATACCATGCCAACTCTTTCAAAAACTTCTGCAATAAAGGGGAGAAACAAAAATGTAGCAGTAGATAGTAAAAAAGTGGGGTCAAAAAAATTTTTTTTTAAGATCAAAGATACTACTGTGTATCTGAATTCTAAAGGATACAAAAGAGAAAAGTGATGATGCAAGAAGGAAATACTAATTTACAGAGGTAAAGTCTTTCAGTGGGTAAAAGGAGATGGAACCCATATACAAGGCAGGCGTGACTCGCTTTAAGCATAAAGGCGTACATTCACTGTAGCAGGAAAGAGGTGTGTGAATGAACACAGCTGCAGATAGTTTAGTGAATTTTTTAGGGAATATAAATTCTCTTGCCACTGCTTCTCATTTCATACAAAAAAAGAAACAATGTCTATTTAAAAGTGAAGGCAATTTAAAAGTTACTCACATGCTTCCCCATTGAGATACCCAAGTAGATCTTTTCGGTCAGGTCTTCGAACCACAGGAATGTTTTCAGTCTGAAGCAAAAGTTTAAATTAGACACGAAATCAGTTATAACTATATGAAACTTAGTAAAAATAAACACATAATATCTGAGTTTTATTCCAACATATCCTGAGAATATATATTTAAAATCCTATTTGTAAAAAATGACTAGGCTAAAAGAACCAAATAGAAATCTTGAAAATTTTTTAAACATTAATTTTTGACAGCTTTGTTTTTTACATTCCAATAAGATATACAAAATTATTAGAAATGAAGCAACGACTCTTTCCTCTTCAAAATACCAATTCTAGTCTTTTTTCCCCTCTTTGTCTTATTCTAGATATTTATTTTTTTAATTGTACTCATGATGGCTTCCACGTTTGGGACAAACACCTCTTTAGTCCCACTGCGTTCTCACTTCATACAGTATTTCCAACGTTCTTTCTTTTCTCATACACGAACCACAACTCTGCCTCAAAACGTTTTGTTCGAACTCTTTCAAATAAACTAAATTAGCCACTAAAATTAAATTTTGATACTTAACAATAGATATGTGTTGTTCAGGAATGAGAAAAAGTTGGGGAGATTATTGCAAGAAAATGTTAACAATGGTTGTCTATGTTGTCTACCTTCTATATTACATGTTTCTTTTTTATCCTCGAGCGTGTATAAATTCTGCAAGCAGAGGGGGAAAAAGAAGATAAAAATTAAATAAATCTGAAAAATATATTTTAGTAATACGGGTAATTTTTGTTTAATCTCTTAAACTGGCAATTTGTAAAGACATATGCAAAACAAATAAAACCGTACCAACCCGTCTTTGGACAATGAATTCAACAAACCCTGCAATTACCACAATACTGCATTTCCTTTTTCTAATGTAAACAAACAGCATGGTGGCAGGATTATAAAGTTAAAATGTCTTTGCCACCTTATAGGAGTAACAATGGAGTAACAGCAAGAGCCCTTAGAATCTTTGGCCAATTATCTAATACTGAGTAGTGAGAGCATTTCACTGAACATATTCCCCAGTGATACAGATAAAACATATTTCATCACTTAAAGAAAAATCTATAGACCTATCTTCCAAAAAAAAAGATCTGGTTAAATTTTAACTTTTGCCTAAGAATATAAATGTTCAAGAGCCCATGAACTTTTTTTTGCCTTTTTTTTTTTTTTTAACTAGTCTACATGAAATACTACAGTTAAAAGACTTGAATTTTCTTCAAATTACTGTTTCTAAGTCTGATAACATAATTCATCATTTGATTACTACTGAATAATGTACACTTTACAGCCAAGTGAAAAAGACATAATCTACTCACACTAAAACAGGAGCTTTGGGTCAGGAATACCTATTTAGAGCTATGGGTCAAGAATACCTATTTCAGGAGTGGTCTGCTCACAAAAGCAAATTATATAAAGGAGTTAGGAGAAAACGACCACAAATTTGTAGAGCTCTAGCATTTTAGAATTCTGCCTTTGTCAAAAATACAAGGAAAATAAAAAAATTAGATCTTATTTGACAAATCATTGGTTGAATTCTCTAACAATTATACCTGTCAGTTATATTCTACAACTATTCCCCCAAGAAAATCTCTAAATCTAAGTCGAATATTTGGATCATCACTGCCACCGAGTCAATTCCGACTCACAGGGATCATCTTTATTACCCCAAAATGATTGGTTACGTTCAGTAAAACATCCTAACTACTGTCTAACTCATATTTTAAAGGTTTAATGTGAATTAAAACAACTTTATACATACAGATGATGCCATACTTCCCCACAACTGCCCAAGTAATTTCACTCTAATTTTATTGTCTTTATAATAGGTATTTATTACTATGTATTTCTTGCTCAGAAAGCAGGAGTCTTACAGTGTGATCCTTACAAAGCTCATTAGATGCTGGGAGACTTCCCCGATCATTTTGAACAACAAGGTGTTATTTGGAAACAACATCTCACATAAGCCAGAAATAACCTCAACATTAGTACCAGGAGCAAGGAGAAGGTTACAGAAGTAAATTTCATCTTCATGTCCTCAAGCCACAGTGTTAGATAACTCAAAAAGTGACTCTAGTAATAACAAACATGTTGATGATGTCTGTGAAAAATTTGGAATGAAACTCTTTCAAGAACTGTAAGAACTGGAAAAACAGTACTTACAAATTAGTACATTTCATATTTAATTTTAAATATGTAATTGTAACTAAATTAAAACAATAAATACTAAGAGCAGGCACCTAATTATTTCATTTATATCTCTAAAAATATTTTATATTCAAGTTTACCAAAAGAAATTGGGGGGAGAGGGTCTCATTTGGAAAATTAAATACCTTGGGGGGGCATCTTATTAGGACACTTACGGCAATTTGCCATGTCTCACAACTATTATAGCCAAGTAACTCCGAAACCTTACAAATCCATTATTAATATGCTGCTTCACTACAGATGAAGAATTTCATCATCCTATTCTCTGTGAAATCGGGTTCTTTTCAAGCATTTCTAATGTTTCTTCTGAGTAATAAATTTTCAAAACTGAGATTCAGAAAGCAGGCAAAACTGAAAAATTAATTTATCAGGAGTATATGAAAAATTTTATTGAACTGATTAAAAGTTAACTTTTAAAAGCTGTCTGTTAATTTTGATTCTTTCTTATGACATTTAAAAAAAATGTTTTCTTGCGATTAGAGTTCTGAATATCTGGGTTCTACCACAGGTACATGAATTCTTTAAAAAAAAAAAAAAAACCCATAAATAGCTTTAAAACATCTACTACCATAAACATTACACACAGTTTACATGAAAAAAATCACAGATTAAAAAGTGTGCACAAATCACAAACGGTCGCCCAATTTTGATCCTTCAAAGAGCCCTGGTGGTGCAGTAGCTAAGCTTTTGACTGCTAACCAGAAGTCGGCAGTTCAAACCTACCTGGGAAACCCAACGGGGCTGCTCTACTCTGTCCTATAGGGTCGCTATGAGTCAGAATCGACTCAACAGCAATGGGTTTGGTTTTTTTCTTTTTTCCTTGAGACCTTCATGCAGATGGATCTTTTGATCTTTCTGATTTGAAACATATAAGGAAAGCTACCCATGTCAAGTAATATCTAACATTAATTCAAAGAAGCAATTTTAAAATAAATTCTACTTACGGCTGCACGTCGGACATACACAGGATGAGAAAGGTGTACATTGTTAAGAAGAAATAAGATAGAATCCAACGTGTAATACTCTCTGGGTTGGCCTTCCTTTCCAGTCCTAAAATCATTAAGGCAAGATTTTTACCAACAATTCTAATTCAACAATTTGAGCTTAATTTAAGGTACTCATTTATTTATACCCACTTTGCTGTTTAACAATGGATTTAAAATAGCTATCCAAAACACACTAAAGTATATAAATTGACTACTAAGTCAAACCGTTTTTAGGACAAAAAGAACACAAAGGAAAACGAGGAGAAAAAGCAAGAAAAAAGGAAAGTACGCAAAATTCACGCTCTTAGGTACTATAAACTTTTTAGAATTAGGCTCAGAACTTTGTCAATAGCAAGAGAAACCTAACCAGTTACAGATAAGGGAGAACTTATATGAGAAACAACGAAATTGTTAAGGAGAAGCACAGCTATGATTGGTGCTACAACTTAAGACAATTTTATCTTACGGCTCTTCCTAAAGTAGATACTGCTGAACAATATCCTCAACAATTCTTACAGTAACCGACAATGAATTTTAGAGGTACGCTTCTTACGACACCCCTCAGATTAGACCAGTGACGTTACCCAAAATGCAGCCGCACCCAGGGATGCAGCCTCTCTAACTCAAGCATATTACTTGCCAAACCAACGTTGGCGTCTGATCCCACTCCTCTTACTTCATTCTCCCACCCAGAAGTGAAATGGTCAGTATATTATTAGAATTCATCTGAATGCAGCCCACTGCAATTAGCCCTGAATCTACTTACCTAGCTTCTATTCCTATTTTTCCTTTAAATCAATGTATTTCAAGCCACACATCGCTATGCTATGAAATCAAATACTGTATGGGTAACTACCAGGCTTTCTTTGTTTTTGGTGATATAGAAAAGAATAGAAAAATAACAATGCACTGCATGTAACAAGAGCTTTAACGTTATATCTATTTACGTAGCTATAAAAATGTTAACGTTTGCACGTATAGGTATATATGAATGAAGATATATTTCTTGGTTTGAGTCATTGTTCTGAAAGTTTGAAACCTACTGTTCTAAGCATGCTTTTTTCACTGTTATTGTTATCTGTGAACACATTTACTTTCCAGCTCTCATGCCTCTATACATGCAGTTCTATCATCTTGGAAGACCTAACCCACCGTTTTACTCACAGAATTCCTGCCCGTTCTTTAAAGATTATTGATTTATTCAAGAAAAATGTATTAGAAACCAACATGCCAAACTTACATCTATGAAATTTTTCCTAACATCCACCCGACTGAAGTGACTGCTCTCTTTTTATGAGACAGAAAACACTTCACATCAATTTATGTTATTGTCTCTATTCACATTAAATAAACCTCCTCTGAGGCAGGGATCAAGGTCTTCAGAATTTTTCTATTTCTCACATTGATTATTGAACTGCCCTGCACCCTGGGTATTCCTAAACCACTTTCCTAGAGAAGAAAAAAAATTAAAAATTCAATCATATGTAATCTTGTCCATGCAAATTATTTTGTAAAGATTAAAATAAAAAATTTCTTAAAAACTTCCCACAGTAAACTGAGAATGTCATTTCACTCACATTTCATAAAGCTAATTAAATCATAAGACCTCGAGATAAAAATAAAAACAAAAGAACCAACCAACAAACAAAATTGCCCTTAACTTCTGGTCAACTCTTCATAAAGCCCACTGCCCCCCTTCACTCTATCTTTCCCTCAGTCAAACAAAGCTGAATATGGAAGTCCTGGTTCAAGGTTCTAATGCCCAAAGGAAGCACCAAAGAAAGTGGCGTCACTATTTTTTTTAATGATTATTAGACCTGTCTCTGGATGTTTCGCTGAGTGACTTAAATTCAAGAAACCCCACGTGGATCAACGTTCCAAGCCATTTTTCTTTAACTCACACTTCCCAAAACCATGCGCATCTTCAATTTCTTAATTAGACCTATAAAACACTCACTCCATTCCACTACCAACTTTTTCCCTGAGGAAACGCCTGCCTCCGCCTCCAACACAGATTTTGACGACTCTTCCAAATTAATCTAAACCGCTTCCCACCTAAACTTCACAGAGTTGATTCCCTTCTCTCTTAAGGGATAACCCCCCTCTCCAACACGAAAGGGGAAGAAATAAAGCAGGAGCTGCAGGGCCAGGGGAGACAGTCATCACACACGGCAGCATCAAAGAAGAGAAATAAAGAACAAACAGGGACGTCCCCGGCACCAAATGATGTGTTCCTTTGTGCACCTACGCTCAGGTGTACTTGTGCACCAGCCCTACACATTACGGGTACTCGATACATACCTACAAAAATGAACGAGAAAAGTCACCTTCCTCTATGGCTTCCCCAATTCTAAAGAGGTGGGTCGCTCCAGACACAGCGTCTCAGCCCAAAGTGCAACTTCTGCTCCGGACAGAAACTTTTCGCCCGAGCACCCTGTTCGTCCCCGTCCCCAGGGGAAACGGGAGGAGGGCTCAGCAAAGAGGTCACTTGGGGGCGCCCAACTCTTCCCTGCCGCCCGGCCACGGCCATACCGCACTTACCCCCACACCACATAGTTGGTCTTGACGTTCTTGGGCCAGGAGAACTCCCCGAAGATCACTTCGTCTCCCTTCACCACGATCTCCTTCTTCTGGATGTTGTACTGTCGCAGGACGCTGAGCACGTCCGCCATCTTCCCCCCCCTCGCCGCCGCCGGACCCGGGCGCCGCCGCCGCCGCCGCGCCTGCCTCCGCCTTCCTCCGTCGGCTCGTCGTCCTCAGCGGCCGCCGCCGACGCTGCCGCGAACAGACAGCGGAGCAACTAGCAGCCGCCCTCGCCTACGACAGCAGCGGGAGCAGTAGCCACCCAGGCCGCCGAGGACCCCGCGCTAGAAGGCAAAGGCCCCGCCGCCGGCTGCCCGCGGAGAACGCCTGACTGCACGCCTCCGGCGCTGCGGGCCGCCGCCAGGGGGAGCCGTGAGCGCCCGGGAAAATGCCCCTCCCAGACTTCCACTCGGCACCGAACGCGGAGCGCAGGGACTCTGTGCCCACGTACGGCGCACGTACAAGGAGTATTGCCGGTTACCCGCGCACGCGCGCGAAGCACGTGCTTCATCCCCCGCAGCGCGCACTCCACAGGCGACAGGTGCGCGCGCACCTGCGTGGCTGGTGTATCCTTCTCTCCCTGGAGCACTCGCTGAGCCCTGTGCAACCTCTTTGGGGGCGGCCAAAGGCTCTCGCGTCGCTACTTTGCGAGGGTGGAGCTTGGCCAAGGATTTGCAGGAAAAGTAGGATTACCTTCCCATCTAGATATGACCTAGATCTACCAAAAGGCCTCTAAATGTTGTGATCCAGATAAACTCCTTTAGAAGAGTTTTTTTCGGTGGACTGTCTTAGTGGAAAAGACCGAGTACGGCAGACCTCAATTCCGGGAACCACTATTTATTAGCTGTTTGAGTTTGGTCAAATTACAAACGTTCTCACAGCAGCACCAATTGGTTTAATGGATAAAATGGGATTAATATACAGATATTAGCTTCAGGGATGTTATGAGGATTGTATGAGAATAAGGTGAAAGTGTCTAGTAAATCTTCAAAATAACATAAATGTTCTTTTTACACCCTCCATTCCATACATGGAGTCCTGGTGGCACAGTGGTTAAGAGCTATGATTGCTAACCAAAATGCTGGCTGTTCAAATCCACCAACCGCTCCTTGGAAACCCTATGGGCAGTTCTGCTGTGTCCTGTAGGGTAGCTATGAGTCAGAAGGGACTCAACTGCAATGCTTTTTTTAGTTGTTTTAATTCCACACATGACTTTCCCCATTTTGGCCCTTTCCCTCATCCCTATTCCCAATGGGCTACAAGGGCCCTGTTCTGAGATACTAATGGAAAAGTTAAAAACCAGGAACCCGAAACTGTTGTCATTAGAAGAACACTTTCAGACAACCTGGTTTTTGCTGGCACCCAGAAGACTCAATGAGTGTCCTACCAGTGTTGGGAAAGTTGAAATAAATTCAACCTGTGTACTCTAAGCAAAATGTATACCTTGGGTCCCATAATTTTGTTATAATTATTTCTTCTACTAAAGTAAAAGGGGGAAAAAAAGGAAGGTGATTGACACACCCAAATTCCTTCTCCTGATTTGAAAGAAATAAATTTTTGCTACGTGCAATAGGAGATGATATAAAAGTATGTGGTTCATTGCTGTACTATCTGTAGTCATTCTGCAACTGTGAATTTGATGCATTTTACCTGTTTTGCACATGTTCTCATGTTCTCACCCCTAGGATGATTTCCTGAATCTCACTCAAAACAAACCCACTCTAACTGACTACTGTCTTATCCCTACACAGCCTACTCTATTCATACTTTGATCAGTGCAGCCAATATTACTTGACTGCCCTTATTAGTTTACTAACCTGTCTTTATCTACAAAACTAAAGGGCTGTAGACCTTTACTGTCATATCCTAATACCTTGCACATTATTTAGCACATAACATGCCCTACTATTATGTCAGTGTGTCATACTGTAGTGGCTTACATGTTGCTGTGATGCTGGAAGCTATGCCATCATATTTCAAATACCAGCAGGATCAGCCTTGATGGACAGCTTTCAGCAGAGCTTCCATATTAAGACAGACTACAAAGAAGGACCTGGCAATCTATTTCTGAAAAAATTGGCTATGAAAACTTAACAAATAGCAACAGAACATTGTCTGATATATTGCCAGAAGATGAGCTCCTCAGGATGGATGTCACTCAAAATACAACTGGGGAAGAGCTGGCGCCTCAAAATAGAGTTGACCATAGTGACATGGATAGAGTAAAACTTTTGGGACCTTCATTTGCCGATGTAGCACAATTCAAAATTAAGAAGAAAAAGCTGCAAATATCCGTTAATAATGGGAACGTGGAATGTACAAACTATGAGTCCCGGAAAACAGGAAGTCATCAAAAATTAAATGGAACGCATAAAGATCAATATTCTAGGCATTAGTGAGCTGAAATGGACTGGTAATGGCCATTTTGAATCAGACAATCATATGATCTATGCTGAGAATGACAAATTGAAGAGGAATGATGTCACGTTCATCATCAAAAATAACATTTCAAAATCTATCCTGAAGTACAACACTGCCAGTGATAATATCCATAAGCCTATAAGGAAGACAAGTTAATATGACTATTATTCAAATTTATACACCAACCACTAAGGTAAAAGATGAATAAATTCAATATTTTTACCAAAACGGATGTCAGAAGACTCTGAAACTTGCACTTGAACATAGACTACATAAAGCAAATGAAGAAATGACGAACTAAAGGAACTGAAGATTTCAAAAGGCAGCTCGAGAAGACAAAGAATTATAATGAAACATGCAAACACCTGGAGTTATAAAACCAAAAGGGAGTAACACACTTGGTATTTCTCAAGCTGAAAGAACTGAAGAAAAAAATTCAAGCTTAGAGTTGCAATATTGAGGAACTCTATGGGCAAAATATTGAATAACGCAGGCATCAAAAAGAAGATGGATGATGGGGCCAAGATGGCGGGGTAGTCAGACGCTTCCGGTGATCCCTCTTACAACAAAGACCCAAAAAAACAACTGAAATGATTATATATAGGACAAGCTAGGAGCCCTGAACATCAAAGGCAAAGTTAGGAAATCAGACTGAGTGGCAGGGGAGGGAGAGACAGTTCAGAAGCAGCAAGGAGTTGCCAGACCTGACTCTATGGAAACCAGCAACCCTCAGGCACGATCCACTACAGCAACCGTGGCAGGGCTGGCTGTAGCGTTCCAGATGCTGCTTACTCAGGGAGAGACAGTGCACTGCACAGTCTACTCACACCTCCGGAAGCAGAGAAGAACAGCACTCTTGACAAAAGCTAAGTATTGCGTTTATTTTACCATGAAACCAGCCCTCAAACTGGCTTCAGTGGTTGTCGAGATCCCTAGGCCTGAGATAGGTCTTACTGCACGCCTTAGCCATTCTCCCAGCCATGGAGAAGGAATAAATTAACAATTAGGGGGAAAGATAATCTGCCAGCTCCACTAAGATGGGGGGCTCAGGACAGAAGCAGCTCCTGTCCAGGCACAAAGAGGCTGCAGACTTCAAATAACTTTCACCCCTATGCAGACCCGTGTGGGCCCATTTCAGGAGAATAGGCCTTTGTTGGCAGACTGCAATGGTGTATGTGCTTGAGATCTGGTTTCAACTGTTTCAACTGTGCAGTGGAGGGGAAGGTTTTGGTCTTTGACAGCATTTTGCCTGTGAAACAGGGTTCTCAGCAGCCCACATCAGGGGCTTGAGGATTGGTGGCTCCACCCACATCATCTAGTCACCGCAACAGGGGTCCAAGGATAAGTGGTGCCTCCCAGTCCTTACAACCAAAAGCATTAGGTGCCCATGGTCCAGCTACAAAACCCAGCCACCTGTGTGCTCTAGGGAAGAATCAGTCTTTCCTCACAGATGCTTGGGAGATAGTTGTCAGCCCCATACCTTGTTCAAAGCATGACCCCCTGCTGCAACCAGATACCGGTACCTACACCAATCACCCCTGCCCCTCTAAGACTGTAGGACAGAGTCTGTATCACACACTTGGTGACCAACTACCTGGACACCTGAGCTGAACCCATACAAGAAAAGTGAATGGGCTCCTAGGCTCATAAACCTGGTGACAGCTCTAGCCACTGGTCACAGAACGTTAGTGCTTCAAAGGCAAAACTAATCAAGCTAGCTCATTCACATAGCCTATTTTGGCATATCAAAACAAAACAAAGAAGCTAGGATACAGTAAACAAACTTAAAATAAACTGATATAATAGCTTAAAGATGGCTTGGAGACATCAGTCAATAACAAATCACATAAAGAAGCAGACCACGATCACTTCAACAAGCTCTAAAAACAAAGAATCAAGGAATCTTCCAGATAAAGATATCTTTCTGGAACTGCCAGATGTAGAATACAAAAGATTAATATACAGAACTCTTCAAGAAATCAGGAACGAGATCAAGCAAAACGCAGAGCAAGCCAAGGAACACACAGATAAAAAAGCTGAAGAAATTAAAAAGGTTATTCAAGAACATAATGAAAAATGTAATAAGCTCCAAGAATCATAAGATTAACAATAAAATTACAGATATGAGAACTCAATAGAAAGTCAGCAGAGCAGAATTGAGGAAATTGAAGCCAGAAATAGTGAGATTGTAGATAAAACACTTGGCACCTGTGTATTTGAAGAAAAATCAGATAAAAGAATTTTTTTAAAAATGAAGAAACCCTAAGAATCACGTGGGACTCTATCAAGAGACATAACCTATGGGTGACTGGAGTACCAGAACAGGGAGGGATAACAGAAAATAGAGATAATTTTTGAAGATTTGTTGGCAGAAAACTTCCCTGATATTGTGAAAGATGAGAAGATATGTATTCAAGATGCTCATCAAACCCCACAAAAGGCAGATCTCAAAAGAAAGTCACCAAGACATAATAGAACTTGCCAAAGCCAAAAATAAAAAAGAATTTTAAGAGCAGCTAGGGATAAATGAAAAGTCACCTACAAAGGAGAGTCAATAAGAATAAGCTCAGACTGCTCAGCAGAAACCATGCAGGCAAGAAGGCAATGGGATGACTTATATAAAAAATTGAAGGAAAAAAATTACCAGCCAAGAATCATATCCAGAAAAATTGTCTCTCAAATATGAAGGTGAAATTGGGACATTTCCAGATAAACAGAAGTCTAGGGCATTTGGAAAACCAAAACCAAAAATATAAGAAATACTGAAGGGAGTTCTCTGGATAGAAAATCAATAACATATCAACCCAAGTTTGGTACACAGGACAGAGCAAACAGTTATCAACCCCAATAGGGAAATCACAAAAATAAAACAAGATGACAAACATGTTCAAAACAGTGAAACAGCAATGTCATTATATAAAAGATTGCAACATTAAAACAATAAAGAGGGACTAAAAAATGTAGTCGTAGATCTTTCATACGGAGAGGAAGTTAAGGCAATATAAGGAAATAAAAGTTTGGTTTAAACTTGCAAAAATAGTGGTAAATACTTAGGTAACCACAAAGAAGACAAACAATCCTACACATCAAATAAAATACAAGAAAAACATAAAGACTCAGGAAAAACAAAATCAGCAACAATGAATAAGAGAAAAAGAATATATAAAGACAAGCTACTCAGCACAAAAAATTAAGTGGAAAATAGAAACTGTCAACAACACACAAAAAAAGACTTCAAAATGACAGCACTAAACTCATACCTATCCGTAATTACCCTGAATGTTAATGGACTAAATTCACCGACAAAGAGACAGACAGTGGCAGAATGGATTAAAAAAACACGATCCATCTATATGCTGCTTACAAGAGACACACCTTAGACTTGGAGACACAAACAAACTAAAACTGAAAGGATAAAAAAACGTATATCAAACAAACAACAGTCAAAAAAGACCAGGAGTGGCAATATTAATTTCCAACAAAATGGGCTTTAAAGTTAAATCCACCACAAAGGATAAGGAAGGACACTATATAATGATTAAAGGGACAATATACCAGGAGGATATAACAATATTAAATATTTACACACCCAAAGACAGGGGTTCAAGACACAAACTCTAACAGCATTGAAAAGTGAGATAGACAGCTCCACAATGATAGCAAGAGACATCAACACACCACTTTTGGTGAAGGACAGAACATCCAAAAAGAAGCTTGATAAAGACATGGAACATCTAAATGCCATAATCAACCAACATGACCTGATAAACATATGCAGAACACACCATTCAACAGCAGCCAAGTACATCTTCTTTTCAAACGTACGTGGAACATTTTCTAGAATAGATCACATCTGAGGTCGTAAAGCAAGTCTAAACAGAATTCAAAACATCAAAATATTACAAAGCATCTTTTCTGACCATAAAGCCATAAAGTAGAAATCAATAGAACAAAAAGCAAGGAAAAGAAATCAAACACTTGGAAACTGAACAATACCTGGCTCAAAAACAACTGGGTTATAGAAGAAATTAAGGATGGAATAAAGAAATTCATAGAATCCAATGAGAATGAAAACACTTCCTATCAGAACCTTTGGGACACAGCGAAAGCAGTGATTAGAAGTCAATTTATAGCAACAGATGCACACATCCAAAAAGAAGAAAGGGCCAAAATCAAAGAACTGTCCCCACAACTTGAACAAATAGAAAGAGAGCAACAAAAGAAATGCTCAGGCAACAGAAGAAAGCAAATAATAAAAACTAGAGCAGAACTAAATGAAATAGAGGACAGAAAAACAATTGAAAGAGTTAACAAGACCAAAGCTTGTTCTTTGAAAAAACTTAACAAAATTGATAAATCATTGGCCAAACTGACAAAAGAAAAACAGGAGAGGAAGCAAGTAACCCGAATAAGAAACGAGATGGGCGATATTAAAACAGACACTTCTGAAATTAAAAGAATCACATCAGACTACTACAAAAAATTGTACTCTAACAAATTTGAAAACCTAGAAGAAATGGATGAATTTCTAGAAACACACTACCTACATAAACTAACACAAACAGGTAGAACAACTAAATACACCTATAACAAAAGAAGAGATTAAAAAGGTAGTTTAAAAACTCCCAACAACAACCAATAAAAAAAAAAGCCCTGGCCCTGATGGCTTCACTGCAGAGTTCTACCAAACTTTTAGAGAAGAGTTAACACCACTACTACTAAAGGTATTTCAGAGCACAGAAAAAGATGGAATACTCCTAAACTCAATTCTGTGAAGCCAGCATAAACCTGATACGTAAAAAAGAAAATTACAGACCAATATCCCTCATGAACTTAGACACAAAAATTCTCAACAAAATACTAGCCAATAGAATTCAACAACACATCAAAAAAATAATTCACACGACCAAGTGGGATTCATACCAGGTATGCAGGGATGGTTCAACATTAGAAAAACAATCAATGGACAAAGTCCAATACCTATTCATAATAAAAACTCTCAGCAATATAGGAATAAAAGGAAAATTCCTCAACATTAAAAAGGGCATTTATACAAACCCAACAGCCATCATCATCCTAAATGGAGAAAGTCTGAAAGCATTCCCCTTGAAAATAGGAACCAGACAATGATGCCCTTTATCACTATTCTTATTTAACATTGTGCTGGCAGTCCTAGCCAGAGCAATTAGACTAGATAAAGAAATAAAAGGCATCCAGATTGGTAATGAAGTAAAATATCTCTGTTTGCAGAAGACATGATCTTAACATGGCTGGCATTGATCCAAAAACAGAAGATAATAAATGTCGGAGAGGTTGTGGAGAGACTGGAACACTTATACACAGAAAACCCTAAAGAATCCTCAAGAGAAGAAAATATTCTTTGATGGTTACAAGAGGGGGGAGGGAGGGAGAGAGGAAGAGGGATATTCACTAATTAGATAGTAGATAAGAACTACTTTAGGTGACGAGAAAGACACACAATACAGGCGAGATCAGCACAACTGGACTAAACTAAAAGCAAAGAAGTTTCCTGAATAAACTGAATGCTTCGAAGGCCAGTGTAGCAGGGGCAGGGGTCTGGGGACCATGGTTTCAGGGGACATCTAAGTCAATGGGCATAATAAAATCTATTAAGAAAACATTCTGCATCCCACTTTGGAGAATGGCATCTGGGGTCTTAAATGCTAGCAAGCGGCCATCTGAGATGCATCAATTGGTCTCAACCCACCTGGATCAAAGGAGAATGAAGAACACCAAAGACACAAGGTAATTACGAGCCCAAGAGACAGAAAGGGCCACATAAACCAGAGACTACACCAGCCTGAGACCAGAAGAACTAGATGGTACCCAGCTATAACTGATGACTGCCCTGACAGGGAACACAACAGAGAACCCCTGAGGAAGCAGGAGAACAGTGGGATGCAGACCCCAAATGCTCATAAAAAGACCAGACTTAATGGTCTGACTGAGACTAGAAGGAAGGACCCCAGTGATCATGACCCCCAGACCTTCTGTTGGCCCAGGACAGGAACCATTCCCAAAGCCAACCCTTGAGACAGGGATTGCACTGGACAATGGGTTGGAGAGGGATGCTGGTGAGGGGTGAGCTTCTTGGGTCAGGTGGACACTTGAGACTATGTTGGCATCTTCTGCCCGGAGGGGAGATGAGAGGGTAGAGGGGGTTATAAGCTGGTGAAATGGACACGAAAAGAGAGAGTGGAGGAAAGGAGCGGGCTATCTCATTAGGGGGAGAGCAATTGGGAGTGTGTAGCAAGGTATATATAAGTTTTTGTGTGACAGACTGACTTGATTTGTAAACTTTCACTTAAAGTACAATAAAAAATAAAAAGAAGAATCTTCAGGAAAACTATTGAAACTAGTAGAAGAGTTCAGCAGAGTATCAAGATACAAGATAAACATACAAAAATCAGTTGGATTCCTCTAAACCAATAAAGAGAATGTCAAACAGGAAATCTCCAAATCAATACCATTTACAGTAGTCCCCAAGAAGGCAAAGTACTTAGGAATAAATCTAACCAGAGACGTAAAAGACCTATACAAGGAAAACTACAAGACACTACTGCAAGAAACCAAAAGAGACATATATAAGTGGAAAAACATACCTTGCTCATGGATAGGAAGATACAACATTGTAAACATGTCTATTCTATCAAAAGTGATCTATAGATACAATGCAATTCTGATCCAAATTCCAACTACATTTTTTAATGAGATGGAGAAACAAATACCAACCTCATACGGAAGGGAAAGAGGCCCCCGATAAGTAAAGCATTACTGAAAAAGAAGAACAAACTGGGAGGCCTCACACTACGTGATTTTAGAACCTATTATACTGCCACGGAAACCCTGGTGGCGTAGTGGTTAAAAGCTATGGCTGTTTACCATAAAGGTTGGTGGTTCAAATCCACCAGGTGCTCCTTAGAAACTCTGTGGGGCAGTTCTACTCTGCCTATAGGGTCACTAAGAGTCGGAATCGACTCGACGGCAGCGGGTTTGGTTTTTTTATACTGCCACAGTAGTCAAAACAGCCTGGTACTGGTACAACAACAGATACATGGACCAATGGAACAGAATTGAGAATCCAGATATAAATCCATCTACATATGAGCAGTTGATATTCGACAAAGGCCCCAAAACCGTTAAATGGGAAAAAGACAGTCTTTTTAACAAATGGCATAACTGGATATCCACCTGCAAAAAAATGAAAGAAGACCCATACCTCACACCATGTACAAAAACTAACTCAAAATGAATCAAAGACCTAAATATAGAATCTAAAATGATAAAGATCATGGAAGAAAAATAGGGACAATGCTAAGAGCCTTAATTCATGGCATAAACAGAATAAAAAACATTAATAACAATGCACAAACACCAGAAGAGAAACTAGATAACAGGAAGTTGCTAAAAATGCTCATGCAAAGACTTCACCAAAAGAGTAAAAAGATTACCTACAGACTGGGAAGAAAAGTTTTTAGCTATGACATTTCCGATCAGAGTCTGATCTCTAAAATCTACATGATACTGCAAAAACCCAACAATAAAAATACAACCAAATTAAAAAAAGGGTAAAGGGTATGAACAGGGACTTCACCAAAGAAGACATTCAGGTAGCTAACAGTTACAAGAGGAAATGCTCACAATCATTAGCCGTTAGAGAAGTACAAATCAAAACTACAATGAGATACCATCTTGCTCCAACATGGCTAGCGTTAATCCAAAAAACACAAGTTAATAAATGTTGGAGAGGTTGTGGAGAGACTAGAACACTTATACACTGCTAGTGGGAATGTAAAATGGTACAACCATTTTGGAAATTGATTTGTTGCTTCCTCAAAAAGCTAGAGATAGAACTACCATACAATCCAGCAATCCCGCTCCTTGGAACATATCCTAGAGAAATAAGAGCCTTTACACGAACAGATATATGCACAACCATGTTCATTGCAGCACTGTTCACAATAGCAAAAAGATGGAAGCTACTAAGGTGCCCATTAAGGGATGAATGGTTAAATAAATTATGGTATATTCATACAATGGAATATTATGCATTGATACAGAACAATGATGAATCTGTGAAATACTTCATAACAGGGATGAATCTGGAAGTTATTATGCGGAGTGAAGTAAGCCAGCTGCAAAAGGACAAGTATTGTATAAAACCACTATTATAAGAACTCAGGAAACAGTTTAAACACCGAAGAAAATATTCTTTGGTTATGAGGGAAGGGAGGGAGGGAGAAAGAGGGATATTCACTAATTAGATAGTAGACAGCACTATTTTAGTTGAAGAGAAAGAGAATGCACAATATAGGAGAGGTCAGCACAGCTGGACTAAACCAAAAGCAAAGAAGTTTCCTGAATAAACCAAACACTTCAAAGGCCAGAGTAGCATGGGCTGGGGGGAGGAGGGGAGAAGGGGGTCTGTGGACCATGGTCTCAGGGGACAACTAGGTCAATTGGCATAGTAAAATCTATTAAGAAAACATTCTGCATCCCACTTTGGTGAGTGGCATCTGGGGTCTTAAACACTAGCAAGCGGCGGTCTAAGATGCATCAATTGGCCTCAAACTACATGGAGCAAAGGAGAACGAAGAACACCAAAGACACAAGGTAATTATGAGCCCAAGAGACAGAAAGGGCCACATAAACCTGAGGCTACAGCAGCCTGAGACCAGAAGAACTAGATGGTGCTTGGCTACAACCCATGACTGCCCTGAGAGGGAACACGACAGAGAACACCTGAGCGAGCAGGAGAGCAGTGGGAGGCAGACCTCAAATTCTCTTAAAAAGACCAGACTTAATGGCCTAACTGAGACTTGAAGGATCCCAGAGGCAATGGTCCCCAGACTTCTGTTAGCCCAAGATTGGAATCGTTCCCAAAGCCAACCCTTTAGACAGGTGGTGGACTGGACGATAAGACAGAAAATTATACTGGTAAGGAATGGGTTTCTTGGCTCAAGTAGATGCATGAGACTATGTGGGCAGCTCCTGTCTGGAGGGGAGATGAGAAGGCAGAAGGGGACAGAAGCTGGCTGAATGGACATGGGGAATACAGGGTGGAGAGGAGGAGTGTGCTGTCTCATCAGGGGGAGAGCAACATGGAGTACATAGCAATGTGCATATAAATTTTTGTATGAGAGGCTGACTTGATTTGTAAACTTTCACTTAAAGCAGAAAAAAAAGATGGAGGGAATACACAGAGTCACTGTTCCAAAAAGAATTAGTTGACTTTCAACCACTTCAGAAGGTAGCATTCGATCAAGAACCAATGGTGCTGAAGGATGAAGTCCAAGTTGCACTGGAGGCATTGGCAAAAAACAAGTTTCCAAGAATTGACACAAGCCAATAGAGATGTTTCAACACACGGATGCAGCACTAAGGGCTTTCCAAGAAATTTGGAAAACAGCTGTCTGGCCAACCAAATGGGAGAGATCCGTATTTGTACCCATTCCAAAGAAAGGTGATCCAACAGAACGTGGAAATTATTGAATGGTATCATTAATATCACACACAAGTAAAATTTTGCTGAAGATCACTCAAAAGCAATTGCAGCGATATATTGACAGGGATCTGCTAGAAAATCAAACCAGATTCAGAAGAGGAAGTGGAACAAGGGATACTATGGATGATGTCAGGTGAATCTTGGTTGAAAGCAGAGAATACCATGAAGATGTTTACCTGTGTTTTATTGACTATGCAAAGGCATTCAGCTGTGTGGGTCATGACAAATTATGGATAACATTGCTAAGAATGGCAATTCCAGAACACTTAATTATGCTTATGAGGAAACTGTACATAGACCAAGAAGCAGTCACTGGAATAAAACACAAAGACAACTCTTGGCTTAAAATTAGGAAAGGTGTGCATCAGGGTTGTATACTTTCACCATATTTATTAATCTCTATTCTGAGAAAATAATCCAAGAAGCTGAACTATATGAAGGAGAACTTAGCACGAGGATTGGAGGAAGACTCATTAACAACCTGCAATATACAGATGACACAACCTTGCTTACTGAAAGCAAAGAGGACTTGAAGTACATACTGTTGAAGATCAAAGACTACAGACTTCAAAATGGATAAAGAACAAAGCCTATTAGGGGTCACTGGGAGTGGGAGATAGAAGACAAGGGGCAGTCATTGGTTGGGGGGCACTGAGTTTCTGTCAATGATAGTGGAATAGTTTGGAAATGTATAGGGATGATGATTGTGCAACATGATGAATGTAATCATTGTCATTGAATTTTATATGGAAAAACTGCTAAATTGGCAAAAAAAAACTACAGCCTTCAATATGGATTACACCTGAACATAAAGAAAACAAAAATCCTTACAACTGTGCCAATAAGCAACATCACGATAAGCAAGGATGGCGAGACTTTGGCTCACGTATTTTGGGCATGTGGAAGGGACTAGTCCTTGGAGAAGGACATCAGGCCTGATAAAATACTTATTAGGTGCTGTCAGATCGGTTCTTACTCACAGCAACGCTATGCACAACAGAACGAAACACTGCCCAGTCCTACACCATCCTCACTATGGTTGCTATGTTTGAGCTCATTTCTGCAGCCACTGTGCCAATCAATCTTGTCGAGGTTCTTCCTCTTTTTCAGTGACTCTCTATCTTACCAAGCATTATGTCCTTCTCCAGGCACTGGTCCCTCCTGATAATATATCCAAAGTACGCGAGATGAAGTCTCACCATCCTCCCTTCCGAAGAAGTTTCTGGCTGTACTTCTTCCGAGACAGATTTGTTCGTTCTTTTGAATGAACTGTCCGTGGTGTATTCAATATTCTCCACCAACTCCATAATTCAAAAGCATCAATTCTTCTTTGGTCTTCCTTATTCACTGAAAGAGACTAGGAGCCTCAACAGGATGGATTGACACAGTGGCTTCAATGATGGACTCAATCACAGCAACGACTGTGGGGATGGCGCAGGACCAGGCAGTGTTTCATTCTGTTGTACATGGGATCGCTATGAGTCAGAACTGATTGACGGCACCTAATATTAATAATAAATAATAAATGTTGAATTAATAAATGGATGAATGACTTAGAGGAAGTTGCTGTTTTATGATAGATTAGGGGAGTCAACTATAGTTCCCTCAAATAATATTTAATTTTATTTCATATACAAATAATGACCCAATGTTCTCTCTTTCATAATATAAAATTTTTTTGGAGGTTAATGATTCTTAAATTCAATGTTGTGAGATATGTCATTAGTAAAATGTTGTTTAAAATAAAGTGCAAACACTTCTAGATCATTTTTATTTTAAATTAGATTGGCTTCATGATTATTCTTATAAAAAATATCACTCATTCTTTTGTATTTCTTGAGTGGGAAAAGGTTAAAGTTATTGTTAGCACGATTGGAATGTTTCATAACCTGGGTTATGCCCATGGGAGTATGTTGTGATTGCAGTCATTTGTCATTTGTGTCAGCAGGCAAAAAAGCTACAAAACTCTCTAGGCAATCTTATGTCAAAGAAAAGTATTTTTTCCCCTTATTCATCAAAATAAGCTACTTTTCCTCTTACATTAATATCAACTTAATTCTAATCTCTGGGGCTTCAACCACCATAAAAACATTTAGTTACAAACCAAATCATTGAAAAATCGTTACACACAAGAGATGTCAACCTTAAGAGTTTTAGCATGGGAACGTTAACAGTTTGGCAAGAGTGCAGAGAATGTATCGAGGAAGCACTAATGTAAAAAGTTAAGAGGCCATTGCTTAGACTAAGTGGAAGATGAAAGGTATAAGATTAAGACAGTGGTAGCTGGATTGGGAAGGCAGGATAGATTTTTAAAATATATATGAAATAAAAAACAATTTGAAAACAGAAGGATAAGGGAAAGGGAAGAATATAAAAAGACTTTCAGACTTTTTCTTTGTTTCTGTTGTTCTCCAGCCAAAGGCCACAAGGAACACACCCATAGTCGAGCAAAGGTGAGTTTATTGACTTGTTACAATGGTGGGGCGGGGTGGTCTGTATAACATGGGGAACCACGGAATACTTGTCTTAGGATTTGTGCTTGTGTTACGTAATTTTGAGGCAAGTTCAAGAAAGCAGGTCTTTGCTCCGGTTTGGATGCTGAGGGAATCAGGGTTATTTCCATGACTAGGTATTGTAATACTTTTATCTAAAAGGCAGGAAGAATAAAGCATGGCTAAAGCTGTAATAGGTGTAAAAGTAGCACTTACTCATGTTAGTCAGTATAGGAGGTTGACTGTGGCATTTTTGTGGTTTGGACAATGCTCTTGTTTGTTGTGTTAATGTTACCAAACACAATGGGTTCACTACCTATGCTCTTGTTGACAATAACTAATAGTCAAGCAGATTTAAAGCAGGCATAATTTATTACTTGCAGCAATCAAGGAGACAGGGAGATTGGTCTCAAAGCGCTGTCTCTCTGAACAAAGGGCTGGGGGAGGTTTTACGCTATGCAGGAAAGGGGAAATTATACATATTCATTAAATTCCTGGGAAGTGGCATGCATATTTATTGTGGGGCGGGGCTGGGAATTAGCACGGAAGTAGCTGGTGGACCTCTGCTTCTGAAATGGGCTCGGCTGCTGCTGATGATGTCAACCTGGTGATTTTTAGTTTCTTGGCATGAGTCTTTTGGTTCCTTGACATGAATTTCAGAGCTCAAGTTCAACTTCAGGTCAATGATTTTCTCACAGTACATGTGCAGGGGTCTGGTTTCAGCTGATTTGCCTGAAAAACATCTGCAAGCAAGGAGATTAGAAGAAAACAGGATTGGGGGGGGGGCTTCTTAATCTTGACTGTAATCTGCTGTTTAAAGTTGTTTTGTAAAATCCTTCACTGGCACAGTTTCCAGTTCAGGGCCTGTTTCCTAACTGGTCTCATTAGGACCAGATTACTGAGCGATCTTTTTCTGGTCTTGATTCATCGTGGTCACTGAGTTCCCTTGTGTAATGTTGGTATTCTGTGAAATAATGTTTAACAGGAGAATATCACAGCCTGGCTGCGATCACCAGGCCAGCTAGATGAACTTTCAGATGTGCGTACATTTATCTGGTTAAGAGCAAAGTCAGGTCAGGAGATGTTAATATTCAAATCTTCACCATTGCCAATGTCGTGCTGACAAGAAGGTTGTCAAGAAAACAAAGCCTATAGTTGAACTAGTGTTAGTCTCTTTCACCCCTTGTGTTTGCAGGTTGAGCTACTTAAAGCTCTGAACAGAATTCAGTGGTGGTTATTAATTGCTATGGATTGAATTGTGTCCTCCAAAAATAATGTGTAGTAAATCCTAACCACCATAATATTGCTATGAGTCTTATTCACTGTGAGTTAGAACTGACTGGATGGCAATGGGTTTTGTTTTGTTTTAAGATGCCTGTGGTTATAATCCCACTCGGGAATGGGTTGTCTTTGTTATGTTAGTGAGGTAGGATTTGTGTGGGGTGTGTCTCGAGTCAATGTCTTTGGAGATACAAAAAAGATTAAAAAAGCAGAGCTGGGGGAAGACACAGGCAGACCACCCAGGAGCAGAAACTCAGAAAAGACAAGAACCCTCCTCCAGAGCTGACAGAGAGAGAAAGACTTTCCTAGAGCTGGCACCTTAAATTCATATTCCTAGCCTTCTAAACTGTTAGAAAATAACTTTATGTTTGTTAAGGCCACCCACCTGTGATATATCTGTTATAACAGCACTGGATAACTAAGATATTAACCCTTATAATAGACCCTAGAGACAAGCAATCAAAACATACTCCAAAGTCCAACAAGGTCTTCTCTAGAGACCCATATGGATTTTTCTTTTAAAACAATCATGGGATGTTCTACAGCATCATTAGTATTTACATGTTGTTATTGTTGTTACATTCCGACTCATAGTGACCCTGTATACAACAGAAAAAACACTGCCCTGTCGTGCTTGAGCCCATTGTTGCAGCCATTGTGTCAATCCATCTTGTTAAAGCTGTTCCTCTTTTTCAATGACCCTCTACTTTACCAAGCATGATGTCCTTTTCCAGGAACTGATCCATCCTGATAACATGTCCAAAGTATATGAGACTTAGTTTCACCATCCTTATTTCTACAGAGCATCCTGGTTGTACTTCTTCCAAGATAGATTTGTTCTTTCTTTTTGGCAGTCCATGGAATATTCAACATTCTTCTCCAACACCACAATTCAAAGGCGTCAGTTCTTCAGTCTCCCTTATTCATTGTCTGGCTATCCCATGCATTTCAGGCGATTGAAAACACCATGGCTTGGGTCAGGTGCACCTTAGTCCTTAAAGTGACATCTTCTTTTTTTAACATTCTACAGCGGTTTTTTGCAGCAGATCTGCCCAATACCATGTGTCTTTTATTTCTTGACTGCTGTTGATTTGTGGATCCAGATAAAATGAAATCCTTGACAACTTCAATCTTTTCTCCAATTATCATGATTTTGCTTATTGATCCAGTTAAGAGGATTTTTGTTTTCTTTATGTTGAGGCGTAGTCCATATTGAATGCTGTGGTCTTTGATCTTCATCAGTAAGCACTTCAAGTCTTGTTCACTTTCTGCAAGCAAGCTTGTGTCATCTGCATAACACAGGTTGATAATGAGTTTTCCTCCAATCCTGATGCCCTATTTTTCTGAATTTAGAGACCATTCCAAGAATAGGTTTGATGCATTGAACAATAATGACTGTGTTACCGGATGGAAACCCCAGGTTCTTACTCAGCATGACTCTATTGACCAAGGTAGGAAAACAAGAAAGGCACCTCTATTTCACTGTACAACGAAATGGAGTCAGTTGGAGTTACTGCTGCCGAGACTGTTCACTAAGGGGAGGCAGGCAAGTTAGTTTTAAAGTGATTTACAAGTAGGGAGTTCATACACGTTAAGTCAGCAACATTCTTAGTCCTACTATGGAGGCACAATGGGATTTACATATAACCTCCAAGCAAAACCCAGTGCAGGATTCATATGCAAAGCTAAGGTGGGGAGCCCATCAAAGTAAATGATTTTGCAATCCAACACTGTAGGAAAGGAAGCCAGGTAAAGAACACAGCATCGGGGGGTTCTGTCTCGCTCCATTTCTTTTGGACTTTGATCATTCAATACCAGTGTCCCTTTTGAACTATAGCCTGGCTTAGAATTGTTTGGTGTATTTTTGGGGAGGGACAAATATTGGACCTAGGCCTTTCATTGTAGCCACTGACCTCTTGTTAGTTTATAACTATGTCCTAAATATTAATAGAACATAGTGGCTTTTATGCCGTGTTTATGTGAATGTCTGCCTAAAAGATTCTCTCTCTCTCTCTTTTTTTTTTTTCAGATTGTCTTAGTTATTGTCTTCATGTCTCAGGGCCCAGATGATGTGTCTTTATGAGTCCAGCTCCAGCTAGGTCACATTTTTATGCTCAAGGACTGGGAATAATGGCTTCAATATTATATCTTAAGTCATTCTTTTCTTCTGATCAGAGATTGGAGATATTAATACCTGACTTAGTTGAGCCCTTAGATGGAAAAAAAAAATTTTTTTTTTTTTCGTTGAGCCCTTAGATGAAGGCCATGGCAGGCTCTTTAAACTCTTGGTGCTGGTTTTCCACTGAATACCATCTGGTTCTTCACCAGGATATTAAAAGCGATGTCAATCGCATTGCTGAAGTGAGCAGATTCAAAGTACATCAGCATTTTAGCCCGAGGCCTTCTTTTGACGTTTTAGGTGTGTAAGACAGTAGAAGATAGGTTTTATCATGCCTAATACTATTAGGATGCAGACTAAGAACATTACTAACCCTTGCAGTAGTGATCTAGCCCATGTACTTATTCGTGATGATAACCAACCAAATAAATCAGGTGTTTGTAAGGGTGTTAAAGTGTGTAACCAAGTAGCTTGCTGTCTAAATCTGTATATATTCTGTTCTACTTCTCTTGTATTATTTACCCAAATGTAAGAAGAGGTACTTTTTATAGCATGGACTACACTTTCTTGGGCTAATAAAAAAAGTCTTAAGTCTATTTTGTTATCTTGTGTCACCCTGGCTAATGAGGCCAGAGATTACTGTTGTGTCTTTATCTCATTAGCAACTTTGTCTGTTATTTGTCCCATAATGATGGATAGATTTCTTAAAGAGTTTTCCGATTCAACTATACCATAACTAGGAATTAAAGCAATCAACCATACCCTGAGTGTTGGACCAATGGGTTTCTCTTTGACTTTTGTTTTATAGTGTGTAACAATTTAATATTACCTTTTCAGTATTTACTACTATCATTACTATGAATATTTAAAGGTAATCTTGAAATTTTCGAAGTGCATTGCCCATGCGTTCACCAGGAATCTAAACAAGAAATTGCCCACGTAAACTTATTGTCAGTTGGAAAGGGATCATTTAAAACCAGTATAGTTGGATCCACCACACACAAAGTTTGTCTAGAGGAAACAGAATGTATAGAAAAAATTCACATGTGACCACCAGATTTTCATCAGAAAATACATGATTAACAAGATGATATAGGATGGACCTCTCCTGTTGGAGGTCTTCAGTTAATCTGTTTAAAACATACCAAGTGTTCTTCTTGAGGGCAAGCTGTACCTCCTTCATCTACCTATTAACAGTCATGGGTCACTTTCTCAGAAGCAGAAGTGTCACAAAACTTTTTTTTTTTAATTGTGCTTTAAGTGAAAGTTTACAAATCAAGTCAGCCTCTCATACAAAAACATATATATCTTGCTATGTACTCCAAGTTGCTCTCCCCCTAATGAGACAGCACACTCCTCCTCTCCACCCTGTATTCCCCATGTCCATTCGGCCAGCTTCTGTCCCCCTCTGCTTCTCATCTCCCCTCCAGACAGGAGCTGCCCACATAGTCTCATGCTTCTACTTGAGCCAAGAAACTCACTCCTCACCAGTATCATTTTCTGTCTTACAGTCCAGTCCAATCCCTGTCCGAAGAGATGACTTTCGGAATGGTTCCAATCTTGGGCTAACAGAAGGTCTGGGGACCTTGACCTCTGGGGTCCTTCTCATCTCAGACCATTAAGTCTGGTCTTTTTATGAGAAAAAGGTCAGCCTCCCAGTGTTCTCCTTCTCCATCATGTATTCTCCTTTGTGTTCCCTGTCAGGGTGGTCATCGGTTGTAGCCAGGTACCATCTAGTTCTTCTGGTCTCAGGCTGCTATAGCCTCAGGTTTATGTGGCCCTTTCTGTCTCTTGGGCTCATAATTACCTTGCGTCTTTGGTGTTCTTCATTCTCCTTTGCTCCAGGTAGGTTGAGACCAATCAATGCATCTTAGATGGCTGCTTGCTAGTGACAAAACTGTTTTTAGGAAAGAAGAGCTTCTAATTCCAGTGTTACAACATCTAAACCCATTAGTTAAACAATTTACGAGACAGGAAAATCGTTTCTTATATCTTGAAAGTAGGACCTTAAAACATCAACAATATTCCCACATAAAACCCATAGTTTCCTTTCCTTTACTCAGTCTTATGTAGCTAATTTCTGTTACAAATGATTCTGGATTAGCCACAGTCTGTGGTTCTGCATAAGAGTTCTGGAAATTTTGTTTAGTCTAGTCACAGTCCTTTATGCAAGTCCAATATAGGCCATCTTTTTGTTGAGCTATTTTTGTCAAACCTTTTCAGCAAATCAGCAAGGTAAAAATTTATCTACAGATGACAAAACTTAATATGGCCATGATTAACTTGTAAAAATAATGCTTTTATAATGAAAGGCCTGATAGAAATTAATTACATGCATAACATAAAGGCCAAATAAAATCAGTTAAAAAAAAACTTTAAATAAAAATATTTCTAAATGTTACCATTTTTAAAGAGCTTTAGATGTAATATGTAATAATCTTGAGGCATGATATCATATAGTCAAAATATACAAAGAATATACCAAGATTTTCAAGATTCTAAATACCTGAATAGTAATTAAAAAGAAAACTTCATTGCTAAATGATATGAATTCCACAATGAAACCATTTGTTTTGATAAAGTTGTGACCAAGTGAGCGATTAAAAAAAATAATAATAAAATCATGACATATTATGTGTTTGCTGTCTAATATTAGGCAAAAACACAAGAGGAAATACTAACACATAAATCTTAACCTAAAGCGAATCAGGCATTTTTCTTGATTTTGACATCTTCCATGTAATTTATTAAATAAAACTTTTTAGCATGTTTCCTTTACAAAAAATTTTTTGCGGCTTTTCATGAAGTTTCAAAGTTGTCAGGAGTTTATTATGGGTCACCATGAAATAATGCTTAAGTTATTTAACCAAAGACCTTGAAGTAAAACCTTAGCTTTTGTTTTTTTTTCTAAAAGCCATGCAGCTTGGTTTTCAGCTCAGGAATCTTATTCTAAAGAGAGGCCAAATCTCTGCTTTTGAGGAAGATTACACAAAGAATAAATTAACCCTTCAACTCAGAAATCAAAGAAAATTTTGTTGTTTTAACAGCAAGAAACCCAGTTTTTTGTTTTGTATTTTATTTAATAGAAATCTCATAAATTTAACCATTAAACTTTAGTCAGATAAAACTTTTGACCATATTAAATAAATATCTTTTTAATAAAGCTCTTAAACGTTGTCTTTGTTGCATACCTCTTACAGTGCGTCCCTGTAACTGACAAAAATTAACTTACTCGTTAGCAGACCCAAATACACACACATATATCCTTTCTCTTGTGACGTACAAAGCAAAAGTATATAAGCTTAAATTATGACAAATATCTGTTAACTCAATTTAACATCAGTAAGTTACCTAAAAGGTCTTAGAAATTATTTTAAGCCTATATGCCATAAAAGATAACTGTCATTGAAAGAAAGTCTGGTTAAACATTCTAAGTTTTCAGTCAACTTTTACTCTTTCCCATATTTTCTCAATCTAATTTTATCCCTTAAAGATTTTGTCAACTGGCTTTGGAAATCACAAAGTCACTACTCAACTGACTGATTCATTGTTATGGATATAGCCTTAAAGCTTCTGGCTATTCCCAGGACGTTTCAGGTGTGTCTCATTGTGATTTCTATACAGCCCTGGAGACTAAGGACTGGGGAACCCTGATGTTGTCCCACTATCTCTGTTTTTTTGACTTGTGGTAGAAGAGAAGATTAGGCCATTCTGATTCATTCACATATGTTTAAACTGATCTAGGCATTTTGAAAGGCTATCTACCCAGTAATACCGAAGTTCTTTAGCAATTTTGTAAATGAATCCATCAATTCTTGGCTAGCAAGACTGGGGCCTGGGGAAAGGTCATCACAATTCATTTTATGTTTAAATCGATCTAGGCATTTTGAATTTCTTGGAAGAAACACAACCAGAATGCTCCTTGGAAGCAAGGATGACGAGGCTGTGTCTCACATACTTTGGACAAGTTATCAGGAGGAATCATCCCGTGGAGAAGAACATCATGTTCGGCAAAGTGGAGGGTCAGCAAAAAAGAGGAAGACCCTCAATGATATGGGCTGACACAGTGGCTGCAACAATGGCTTTGAGCATAGCAATGATTGTGAGAATGGCGTAGGGCTGGACAGTGTTTCATTCTGTTGTGCACAGGATCAGTATGAGTTGGAACCAACTCAACAGCACCTAACAACGGCAACAACAGGCACTTTGAAAGGCAAAAGATAACTATTTTTTTTCCCTTTTATTATTCTCTTAGAAAGCACTTTTGCTTTCTGTTTATCAAAATCTTTTATCTACCCAGTAAATACCAAAGCCCTTTAGCAATTTTTTTTTTTTTTTTTTTTGTAGGCTTGCCTCCTTTTTCATACTCTGGAAATATAAGACAAAATTATCCTTTTTTCTTTAAATAAAATGCATTTCATATAATGTCTAGCTTAAGTTACTTAGAAAGGCTTTGCTTTTATGATTGACTTAAACATAAAGTTTTTTAATATAGCTTCTAAAAATTTAAATCATGAGACAGACACAAGACACAGTGTTTCTTGGATGAGGAAAGAACTGAGGTTCTAAGACAACCTTACAAAACAACAGCAATTCTCAGTCATAGCCTCCAACCTGATACAAGACAGAAATTAGACACAATGCTCTAGACCCGAATCAAGCTTTCAGAACAAAAAGAGGCAGAAAGACCACATAAACTCACCAGACAATATCACACAAAGCAAGGATGTGGGAATTCTAGTTTCTTAAAGCATATATAGCAATTTTTGGTAAGATTGACTCAATTCAACAGAAATAACAGATTTTACATAGAACTTACTAACTTGCCAGAGCATCAGGTGGAGGAATACTATTGTGAGTCTTTATTGAGAAACTCTAACATAAAACAGGTATGGAACTACCACTTCTCCCTGAGAATTTGACAAAATAGGGCATTATTTTCTAGGTTTTCTCTGAGCCACAAAAGAAACCTAACATGGAATGCTGGGGGTTTGGACAGTGTCTCACTTAGACCTTCTTTGTTTGAGCATTTGCTTGTGGGTGGCAAGAGGCCTAGTGCTCTAGCCTGTTTCTCTACCACCTTGTCCTGTCATGGGAGTCTCTAACGCTCATAATGAGCACCAGCAACCATCCTGATGACTTTTACTGGTTGACCCATGCCTGAATTTTTGTGGTTTATAGTTGCTCAGAGCTCTTTTAAAATAGAATTACCTCTTTAGGGTTTCAAATGCCTGAATCCAGACCTAAACTGCAATTCACCAAGAGTTACTAGATATCAGTCTTAAACAAGCAATCAAGCAAAAATCTAAGAAAGATTCTCCTTAATCAAACTACCAGTTTTTCAAACAAAACCACACCAAACAAAATTTAAGAAAATATGAGAAAAAGGATAAGGAAGGGCTTGTTTTCTGAGAGCACTCACCCTGTCAGTGTGGAAGGGATGTGGAGTGCGAATGCTTGGGTCTAGAAGACAGGACCTTTCCTTTTGCCAGCTTCTGCTCCACAGTCCAAGTCTCCTGAAGGTCGACTGGATTTGTGACTTTAGGATCCCTGCAGCAACTAACCCTCTCGTAGGGTGAAAAAAACACAAAGTTTAGTAAAGAAAGAAAAAGATTTTATTCAGCATATATTTAAAGAGGCAAAAGTAGAAAAGGGACAAGCATGCTGCCAGAGTCATGTCTGTTTGAGTCTCTGTTCCCAGTTCTTACGGATGCAATCTTAGCAGGCCGCATTTCAGGATCCCTAGAACATTCTCCATTCTTCAGATACGCACTTACACACTCACACAACCTAATCCAGTGGACCAATTTAACAGGTACCTGAGCCTTTTATGCCCTCAGTGGTCAATTCCTCCAGCTTCTTGGGATTCTTCTAAGGCTTTACCTAGAAATTGCCCTGTTCCTTCCCAAATAACCTCAGATTCTTAATGCCCTCAACGGTCAATTTCTCCCACTTCTTGGGACTCTTCTAAGGCCTTCCCTAGGAAATTACCCGCCAACTCAAATGCATTTCATGTCTCTCACAGAGCCATTTGTTTGGGTCTTGGGGGGAGGATAGGCTTTCAGAGTTGCTCCAAGGTCTCTAGGAGAAATCTCCTTGTGGTCCCAGATATCGGGGCTGTTCTTTTTTCCAATCCACTTCAGAAACGAAGCAGATGGCTCCTGGCTGGCCTCCCAGAAATGTTAGTGGGTGGAAACCCCAGGTTCTTGCTTGGCATGACTCATATTGGCCAATAAACGAGAGACTGAGGTGGAAGAACAACAAAGGCACCTCTATTTCATTGTGCAAGGAAGTGGAGTTAGTCGGAGCTACTGCTGCCAAGACTGTTTGCCAAGGGGAGGCAGGCAAGTTACTTTTAAAGGGGTTTACAAGTAGGGAGTTCATACAAGTTACATCACCAACATTCTTAATCATAGTACGCAGGCATGATGGGATTTAAATATAACCTTCAAGCAAAAGCAGGATTCCAACGCAAAGCTGAGGGGGGATCCCAGCAAAGTAAATGATTTTGCAATACAACACTATAGGGGAGAAAACCAGATAAAGAATACAGCACTGTGGGTGTGCTGCCTCAACAGAAGACCAGAGGAGTTGTGAAATGACCTCAAGAAATCATACATGAAGAAAGGAAGAGGTCATTAAAAAGACAGGAAAGAAAGAAAAGACCAAAACAGATGTCAGAAGAGACTCTGAAACTTGCTCTTGAACACCGAGTAGCTAAAGCAAATGGAAGAAATGACAAGGTAAAAGAGCTGAACAGAAGGTTTCAAATGGCAGCTCTAGAAAACAAAGTAAAATAGTATTTACATAGATGCAGCAAAAAATGGTTTAATATAGCATAAATTCAACTTGACTAGCTGAGAGAAAATAAAGTACTATGGTTATCCACAATAACTCTAGCTAATGAATTTAAATTCAGGCTAACATATTGGGATTCTAGAGCAGAAGTGGTATTATTTATAACTTCTGCTATGGTTAGATCCAAGATTTGGACCAACTTTTCCAGTTGTATTATTCCTACTCTGGAAACTGCAGCTAGTTTGGTACATAGGAAGGAGGCCATTATCTCTTCTGGGAGTTTTCCTAAGTAGCTGTCATGAATTGAATTATGTCCCCCCTAAAAAAAAAAAAATTTTTTTTTTTTTTTTAAATGTGTGTATCAGTTTGGCTGGGCCATGATTCCTGGTATTGTGCGATTTTTCTACCTGTTGTAAATCCTGCCTCTATGATGCTAATGAGAGAGGACAGGCGGGCAGCAGTTGTATTAGTGAGGCAGGACTCAATCTACAAGATTAGATTTTGTCTTGAGGCACTCTCTTTTGAGATATAAAAGAGAGAACTGAGCAGCGAGACAGGGAGACCTCATACCCCCAAGAAAGCAGTGCTGGGAGCAGAGCCTGTCCTTTGGACCCAGGGTCACTGCACAGAGAAGCTCCTAGTCTGGGGGAAGATTGATGAGAAGTCCAACAGAGAGGGAAAGGCTTCCTCTGGAGCTGATGCCCTGAATTTGGACTTTTAGCCTACTTTATTGTGAGGAAATAAATGTCTCTTTGTTAAAGCCATCCACTTGTCATATTTCTGTTATAGCACTACTAGATGACTAAGATGGCTTATGCTTGTCTCTTACATTTGTGTGTGTGTGTGTATATATATAACAATTTTTTGGTTTTTGTCTTGAAATTTTAGACTTAAAGTTGCAAAATAGTACAGAGAGATCCAATACACCCTTCATCCCACATCCCCTAATGTTAACTTCTTATATAGCCACAGTACCATTAGGAAAGTCAAGAAATTAACATTGATACCATTAATAATAACTAAACTACAGACCTTATCCAAATATTGCCAACTCTCCGACTGATGTCATTGTCATAATCCAGGATCAAATCCATGATTCCACATTGCACTTACTGGCCATATCTCCTTAATCCTCTTCAACCTGTTCCAATTCCTTAGTCTTTTCTTTGTCTTTCATGATCTTGATGCTTTTTTTTTATGGTAAAATATATATGACAAAATTTACCGTTCTAAAAATTTTAAGTGTACAACAGTTACACTAATTACATTCATAATATTGTGTGACCATCACCACTATTTCCAAAACTTTTTCATCACTCAAAGAGAAACTCTGTACCCATTGTCAGTAACTCCCCATTCCCTCTTTCCCTCAGCCCATGACTCATAAACTCTAATCTACTTTATGCCTCTATAAATGTGTCTATTCCAGATACTTTATATAAGTCGAATCATACAATATTATCCCTTTTGTGTCTGGCTTATTTTACTTGCCACAAAGTTTTTGAGACCCATCCATATCGTAGCGTAGATCAGAGTTTCCTCCCTTTAATGAATGAATAATATCCCATTGTATGTATTTTTTTTTTTTTAATGCATCTGTTGATGGCCACTCAGGTTGTCTCCACCTTTTGGCTATTGTGAAGAATGCTGCAATGAACACTGGCATACATCTGTTTGAGTCTCTCAATTATTTGGGTGTATACCTAGGAGTGAAATTGCTGGTCATGTGGTAATTCTGAGGTACCACCAAACTGTGTTTCACAGCAGCTGCAGAATTTTACAATCCCGCCAACAATGGATGAGGCTTCCAATTTCTCTACAATCTAGCCAACACTTGTTATATTCTGAGTGTGTTTGTTTTTATCACAGCCATCCTAGTAAGTGTGAAGTAGTAGCTCACTGAGGTTTTGAATTGCATTTGCCTAATGTCAAATTAATGAGCATATTTTTATGTGCTTGTCCTTTTGTATATCTCCTTCGAAGAAATGTCTATTCAAGTACTTTGCCCATTTTTTATTTGAGTTGTTTGTCTTTCTGTTTTTGAGTTGTAAGTGTTCTTATATATTTTACTTATTAAACACGTACCAGATATATTATTTGCCTTTTTTTTTCCCCATTCTGTAAGCTGTCTTTTCACTTTCTTAATAGTATTATTTAGTGCACGAAATATTTTAATTTTGATGAAGCCTAATTTATCTGTTTTGTTGTTGTTGCTTACGCTTTTGGAGGCATATGAAAGAATTCCAAGGTCATGAAGATTAATCTCTGTGGTTTTTTCTGAGGGTTTTATGGTTTTAGCTCCTTTAGGTCATTGATCCATTTTGAAGGAATTTTTGTATATAGTGTGAAGTACGGATCCAACTTCATTCTTTTGCATGTGGAAATCCAGTTGTCTTAGTGTCATTTGTCAAAGAAACTATTCTTTACTCACTGGATAGACTTGGGACCCTTGTCAAAAATCAATTAGCCATAGATACATGGTTTTTTGTTTTTTACTGGACTCTCAATCCTATTCTGTTGTTGTACATGTCTATCTTTGATTACTGCAGTGTTGTAGTAAATTTTGAAATCAGGAAGTGTGAGTTCTAATTTATTCTTCTCTTTCAAGATTGGGCTACTTGAGATACTTTGCAATTCCATATGAATTTGAGGTTTGCTTTTCTGTTTACGCAAAATGACTATTGGAAATTTCACAGGGATTACATTAACCTGTACATCACTTTGGGAAACATTACCATCCTAATAATGATGAGTCTTCCAATCCATGAACAGGAGATGTCTTTCCATTTATGTAGGTCTTCTTCAATTTCTTTCAGCAGTATTTTGTAGTTTCAGTGTATAAGTCTTGCTCCTACTTGGTTAAATTTATTTCTACATATTTTATTGTTTTAGATGCTATTTTAAATGAAATTGTTTTCTTAATTTCCTTTTCAGATTGTTCATTACTGGTGTGTAGAAACACAACTGACTTTTGTGTATTGGTCTTATAACCTGCCACTTACTAAATTTGTTTATTAGCTCTAGTAGCATTCTTTGGATTGTTTATAATTTTCTATATACAGGATCATGTCATTGGCAAATAGAGGTAGTTCTACTTCTTCCTTTGTAATGTAAAACCCACTGCCATCCAGTCGATTCTGACTCATAGCGACCCTATAGGACAGAGTAGAACTGCCCCATAGAGTTTCCAAGAAGCGCCTGGTGGATTCGAACTGCCAAGCTCTTGGTTAGCAACTGTAGCACTTAACCCCTACACCACCAGGGTTTCCCTCTGTAATGTGGATACTTGTTATTTCTTTTCAAAGAAAACCAACTTTAAGTACTGTTGATTATCTCTACTGTTTTTCTATTCTCTATATCATTTATCTCTGCTCTGATCTTTATCATTCGTGTCTTTTTCTTAGCATTAGGTTTAGATTTCTCTTCTTTTTATTTCCTTAAGGTGTAAAGTTAGGTTATTGATTGATTTTTCTTCTTTTTTAATGTAGGCCTTTACACCTATAAATTTCCCTCAGAGCTCTGCATTCACTGTGTCCTATAAGTTTGGGTATTTTGTGTTTTCCTTTTCATTAGTTTTCTAACTTCCTTTGTTAGTTCTTCTTTGATCCCTTGTTTTGGAGTGGATTGTTTAATTTCCACATATTTGTGAATTATACAGTTTTCCTTCTATTCTAGGTTCTGACAGTTTCTGCCTGTTTTTCAATGTTCCTGTAGAGAGATGAGAGCTTGGAGATGCCTACTCTACTATTTTTCTGACCTCGCTTCTGAACTTGCTTCTGGAGCTCCTTTTCATGATGCACTGGAGGGGTGGTAATTTTAAATATCTGAAAGTTCGTAACAATCATTCTCAAATCACGGTATAAGTTAATATGTGGCAGGCAGGTAAAAGCCTGATGTGAGACAATTTTGTGTCTCTTGAGAGGGTAGGATTCCTTGAGGAAAGTTAAGCAAAGCAAACTGGAGTGACTCTAAAGAGAGAAAACTATTACACCAGTATTAGTGCCTATGTCTGATAGGTTATGTTTGGCTGGCAGGGTTGTAACTACAACAGCAAAAGCATTTTGCTAATGTAAGGTCAAGGTCCAATTTTTACAAAGCTGATGTTTGGGATTAGTTATTTTAGGGAAAGAACTAGAAGGGACCTATAAAATGAAATTTACTTTCTGAAGAGTTTAGAGGATCACTTACTGAGTTTATATTAGCAGGGTAGAGTAGAGGATGATAGATCCAGCAATTAGCTAAATTCAGAGTAGTTAGCTATGGTCAGAAAATAACACACCATAGAATTCTGCTTTTTTTTGTAAGTTCCAAAAGACCATAAGTGTTCACAAATACAAGGATGAGTGTAAGGGAAAACATATTGAAATACCTTTTAGTCAGTTAAAGGAGGGTGCAAAAATATAATCACAGGCAAGATTAGTAGTTGTTGTTGCTAGGTGCCATCAGTTTGGTTCCAACTCATATTGACCCTAGGTACAATCTGGTCCTGCACCATCCTCACAATCACTGCTTTATTTGAATGTATCATTGTAGCCACTGTATCAATCCTTCTCTGTGAGAGTCTTGATACATATACCAGTTCAACAATTTCTATGCATAGAATTCATTGATTACATTCTTCAAGTTATGCAACCATTCTCACCCTCCTTTTCTGATTTGTTCCTCCCTGTGATGTTATGTGTCAACTTGGCTAGGCTATATTTCTCAGTGGTTTGGCAGACATTGGACTGATTGCTCTTCCATAATGTAATATAATGTAATCACCTCCATGATGAGATCTGCTTTGAGCAAGCAATCAGTTGAAAAGGGAGTTTCCTTAGGGTTGTGACCTGCCTCCAGTATATAAATGGGTGTTCCAGCAGGGCTCAGACTTGCTCTGGATCCTGCATCCAACCTGTCATCATCTGACCTCTGGTTCTTGGGACATGAGCCAGCAGGCTGCCACCTGACCTGCACATTTTAACAGTCGCCAGCTCCCACAGCCCCATGTACTGGCAGCCTGCCATCTGATCTGCCAGTTTTGGTTTTGTCAGCCCCTAAAACTGCACGAATAAAGGGGAAGCCTCCAGCCTGACACCTGGCCCAAAGACTTGCCTACCTCCACAACTGCATGAGCCATTTCCTTAAATTAAAAATCGTTCTAAGTATGCATATATATTTCTGAGTATATATATGTGTATACACACACACACACACATTTCCCTGGATTTTCTCCTCTAGGGGACCCAGCCTAAGAATCTGATACTGACAGTGGTTCTAGGGGAATAAAACTCTAAGGATGAGCTTCCTGATTTGGTTCTCAAGTCTGGTTAGTCTTAAAGGCACTGATGACCCTCTGTCCAGTAGGAAAGAGGGCACTGGTAATCCATGGCATGAGGTGGCAATAGAAATATGCAAAATATCACCACCAACGGATCAAATATTTGTGAGAGACAAGGTTCTGGGTGATAGCATGTTTGATACTTTTCTATAATTTTGTCAGAATGAGAAGTATAAGGAGGCTGGATGGTTGGTCCTACTTTCACTAGACAACGTGGTGAAAGAAAGAGATGAGCTCAAGGCTTCAGAATCACAACAAAAATACTGCATAAAGGACCTGAAAGTTGCCACTTTTGCCCTTAAAGAAAGACTTATTTTATACAGTAACAGAGTTGATATTGCAAAAGCCAAACCCAAAGTCTTATCATAAAAGTGGCTGAATTACAATGCCAGTTGAATTCCAAACCTCAAATGGTGTCTGAAGATAAAGTTAGGGCATTGATTGGAAAGAAATGGGATCCTGAAACTTGGGATGGGAACACATGGGCAGATAATCGGGAATCTGAGGACACTGAGCCCCTAATTTCCATCAAATCATTCCTGCCAAGGGAACCAGACCTCTTACTCCCATCTAAAGAGAGTACTCCATCTTTGTCTGCTAAGCCACGCTCCCTAGTAAAACCATTATCCATTCCACCACCATCTGATGAGATTAACCCAGCTGTGTCTAAAGAGTCTTTGTGATATAACCTGGGGTGGCACCTGGGGCATTGCCTGGGCATTGATGGGGCAGATGACTTACAACACATTGTAGAATGTCCCCAGGACCCACCTTAACACCTATTTTTGCTTCTATACCTATAACTAGACTTAAGTCCATGCTAGCCCCAAGAGGTTAAGTACAAAGCGTGACCAGGGGGAGGTATGCCATACTTCAAAAGAACTGCTTGGCTTTTCTAATATATACAGATACCTGGTTAATATGTGTGGGGATGGCTATTAAGGGTGTGGGATAATGGTGCAAGGAACATAAAGTTGGATCAGTCTGAGTTTATTGATATGAACCCACTAAGCACAGATTCTTCATTCAATGTTTCAGATGTTTCAAGAGAATCTAATAGCTTATTTGGTTGTTCACTGAAGGACTGATCACGTGGTGGTCTACACTTAATCAATTTGAAATGCCACACCTGCCTTGCCTTGGTATACAGTAGAAGAAGGTACCTGAAAGCTTAGGGAAATTGGCATGTTAGAGCAGATTTTTCAGGTTGCACCTGTAGACCAAACCCTGAAGTGCCCAGAGGACATACCTTTTACCACAATGGTGAGGAACAAATTTGTGAAGGGAGCCCCAGCATCCTTGAAGACTGCTGTGGTTGCTATTTTTGTAAGTCAGATTTGACAGTGGGAACTGCTTGAACTGAATTAAGACATTAAGATGTCTAATTACAATGGAGCTGACTGGACTGTCCCCTCCCCCATCGTAGGAGACAAGTGGCGGCACTTAATTGAAAAAAACAAGGTGGGGTTGGTTACCATAATGGACAGCAGAGTCAAAGCAGTTATCAGAATAGTCTGATTTATGTGGATGTAGGCATTGGCTACTTAGTCGTGGTGTCCCTAGGAGTGAAATTGGTGGAAAATCTACTAAATATTTAGTTGAGCTGTACAAACTGAAGAATTCTAGGTCAAGTGAATGGTAGTCAAACTTGAATAGCCAGAATAGAGAGTCAGGATCCCCCAATTCTCAGGCTTGAGCCCGTTTACAGGCCTACAATCCCTTGAATGGACGGTCAGATCCTCTTGAGGACCCACTATACTGCTAAAAATTTAGACTGTTAATCTTTCTTGCAGCCTTCCCAAAAGGAATCTATGGCCTTTTATGAGAGTGACTGTTCACTGGGGAAAAGGAAATAATCAAACTTTTCAGGGATTACTGGACACTGGCTCTGAACTGACACTAATTCCAGGAGACTTAAAACATCACTGTGGCCCACCAGTCAAAGTACGGGCTAATGGAGATCAAGTTATTAATGGAGTCTTAGCTCAAATCCATCTCACAGTGGGTTCAGTGGATCCCTGAACCCATCCTGTAGTGATTTCCCCCAATCCGGAATGTATAACTAGAGTATAGGTATTCAGAAACTGGCAGAACCCCCATAATGAAAACTTGACATGAGGACTAAAGGCTATTTTGGTAGGAAATGCCAAGTGGAAGCCATTAGAACTGCCTCTACCTAGGAAAATAGTAAACCAAAAAGGAATACCACATTCTCCTGGAGGTGTTGCAGAGATTACTGCCACCAGCAAGGATTTGAAATATGCAGGGGTGGTGATTCCTACCACATCCCCATTTGTTAAGTATTCATTTGTGTCCCCCCAAAAAATGTGTGCCAACTTGGCTAGTCCATGATTCCCAATACTGTGTGATCATCTACTGTTTTGTCATCTGATATGATTTTCCTATGTGTTGTAAATCCTACCTCCGTGATGTTAATAAGGCGGGATTATTGATACTTATGTTAATGAGGCAGGACTAAATCCGCAAGGTTAGGTTGGGTCTTAAGTCAATCTCTTTGGAGATACAAAAGAGAAAAGAGATTAGAGAGACATGGGGGCCTCATACCACCAAGAAATTAGCACCAGGAGCATAGTGTGTCCTTTGGACCTGGGGTCCCTGTGGTGAGAAGCTCTTAGACCAGGAGAAGATTGGTGACGAGGACCTTTTCTCAGAGCTGCCAGAGAAAGCCTTGCCCTGGGTCTGGCACCCTGAGTTCTGACTTCTAGCCTCCCAGACAGTGAGACAATGAACTTCTCTTTGTTAAAGCCATCCACTTCTGACAACTCTATAGGACAGAGTAGACCTGCCCCATAGAGTTTCCAAGGAGCACCTGGTGGATTTGAACAGCCAACCTTTTGGTTAGCAGCAGTAGCACAGAACCATTATGCCATCAGAATTCCTATTTCTGTTATAGCAGCACTAAATAACTGAGACAGCATTCAAATTGCATATCTGGCCTGTCCAAAAAAACGATAGGTATTAGAGAAGGATATTAGTCTATAGAAAACGTAACCAGGTGGTAACTCCAACTGCAGCTGCTGTTCCAGATGTAGTTTCATGACTTGAGCCGATTAATGCATCCCCTGGTACCTGGTAGGGAGCTACCGATCTAGCTGAATGCCTTTTCTCCACATCTGTTTTGAAGGACCCCCAGAAGCAGTTTGGCTTCAGCTTGCAAGACTAGTAATACACCTTACTGTCCTAACTCAGGGGTATATCAAATCTCCAGCCATATGTCATAATTTAGTCCACAGGGACCTTGAATGCCTTTTCTTTATCTTCCACGACACATCACACCGGTCCATTGCATTGATGACATTACGCTGATTGGGTTTAGTAACGAAGACATATCAATGACTCTAGACTTACTGACAAGGCATTTGCATGCTACAGGGTGGGAAATTAACATGGCAAAAATTCAAGTGCCTTCCACCTCAGGGAAATTTCTAGGGGTCCAGTGGGGTGGGACATGTTGAGATAATCCTTCTAAAGTGACAGATAAGTTGTTTCATCAGGCCCTTCCTACGACAAAAAAGGAAGCACAATGCCCGATGGGCTTCTTTGGATTTTATAGACAACATTTCTCACTTGGATTTGCTACTCCAGCCAATTTATCAAGAGACTTGAAAAGTTGATAGTTTTGAGTGGGGCCCAGAACAAGGGAAGGCTCTGCAACAGGTCCAGTCTGTCATGCAAGCTGCTCTGCCACTTGGACCATACGATTTAGCTGATCTCATGGCTTTTGAAGAGTCAGTGGCAGATAGAGATGCAGTTTGGCGTCTTTGGCAGACCCCTACTTGTGAATCACAGAACAGATCCTTGGGATATTTTTTTTTTGTGTGTGTGTGTGTGTGTATAAACACCAAAACTCATTGCTATCAGGTCAATTCCAATTCATGAATCAGAGTAGAACTGTCCCATAGGGTTTCTAAAAAGCATCTGGTGGATTTGAATTGCTGACTTTTTGGTTAGCAGCCTGAACTCAACCACTGTACCACCAGGACTCATACATTATATATATATATGTGTGTGTGTGTGTTTGTCTGTGTATGTGTATACATACACACACGCACAACCCCTACTCCTCCCTTATCAAATATCTCATTATCCAACATTTTGCATTTATGACAACAATAAAAGGTCTACTATCCAACTAGTTTGCACATTACCTATGTACATCTGGCAGTAATGAACACCAACACGCAAGGAGAGAGTGACGTTAGCTGTGATAGTTGAGGATATGTGTCAACTTCTCTGGGCCATGATTCTCTGTGGTTTGACAGGTATGTAATGACATAATTTGGCAGTTATATAATGCTGTAATTTTACAGTTATGTAATGATGTAATTTGGCAGTTATGTAAAGATGTCATGTGGCAGTTATGTAACGATGTAGCTATCCTCCGTTTTGTGATCTGACGTGGTCATCCTCCATTTTCACATAACTCTGATTTTCGCATAACTACCTTATCTTTGGAGCCTAACCATTTTGATAAATGAGGAGTGGGAGTTTAAATATATAGCAAATAGTTTTGTTTTCTTCCCTCCACTATCCCATTACTAACAAAGTATAAGATGTAAACAATGCTAGTGTCATTTTCAGCAGTATGCATGTTAATTGTACCACTTTAGGCACAAATATGACTTATAAATGTCTTTATTGAGAGACTAGTTATGGTTTAAGGAGATGTGTACAGATGCCAAGTTGAAAAATGGTGCACTGTGATGATTGATGTTATATGTCAACTTGGCTAGGCTATGATTCTCAGCATTTTGTCAACATTGGACTGAATACTCCTCTATAATGTAATATAATGTAATAACCTCCATGATGAGATCTGATATGATGTATTTGCCTCCACGATGAGAGTTGCTATGAGCAGCCAATAAACTGAAAGGGGAGCTTCCTTGGGAGCGTGGCCTGGATGTTGCGGGAAGGCTCACTCTCACTCTGGATCCTGAATCCGACTCATCACCATCTCACCTCTGGTGCCTAGGACAGGAAAACAGCCTGCCACCGGACCTGCATATTTTGGCTTTGCCAATTCCAGCAGCCCTGTGAGCCAGCAGCCTGCCGTCTGACTTGGTGGTTTTGAGTTTGTTAGCCCCTGCAACACGAGCCAGGAGAAGCCTCCATCCTGACATCTGTGACTCACCAGCCTCCACAGCTGCATGAGCCATTTCCTTGTAGTAAACCTCTCTGTAATGTTTACAGCTTGAGAATACAAAGTAAAGAATGATGATGAAATGTGCAAACGCTTGGAGTTATAAAACCCAAAGGGAAGAACATGCTTGGCATTTCTCAAGCTGAAAGAACTGAAAGGAAATATTAAAGCCTCAAGTTGCAATTTTGAAGGATTCTATGGGCAAAATATTGAATGATGCAGGAAGCATCCAAAGAAAATGGAAGGAATACACAGAGTCAGTGTACCAGTGAGAACTGGCCAGTGTTCAACCATTTCAAGAGGCAGCATATGGTCGAGAACAGACGATACAGAAGAAAGAAGTCCAAGCTGCACTGAAGGCATTGGTGAGAAACAAACCTCCAGGATGCTTCAAAAAAAAAAACAAACGCATCATTGGAGGTGCTCACTCATCTATGCCAAGAAATTTGGAAGACAGCTACCTGGCCAACCTATTGAAGGAAATCCATATTTGTGCCCATTCCAAAGAAAGGTGATCCAAAAGAATGCATAAATCATCAAACAATATCATTAATATTACACGCAAGTAAAATTTTGCTGAAGATCATTCAAAACCAGTTGCAGCAGTACATTGACAGGGAACTGCCAGAAATTCAAGCCAGATTTGGAAGAGAACATGGACTGAGGGATATCATTGCTGATGTCAGACTCATCCTGGGTGAAAGCAGAGAATACCAGGAAGATGTTTACCTGTGTTTTATTGACTATGCAAGGGCATTCAACTGTGTGGATCATAACAAATTATGGAAAATATTGTGAAGAATGGGAATTCCAGAACACTTAATTGTGCTCATGCGGAACTTGTACGTAGACTAAGAGGCAGTCGTTCGAGCTGAACAAGGGGATACTGCATTATTTAAGATCAGGAAAGGTGTGAGTGAGGACTGTATCCTTTCACCAAATTTATTCAATCTGTATGCTGAGCAAGTAATCTGAGAAGCTGGACTATGTGAAGAAGAACAGGGCATCAGGATTGGTGGAAGACTCCTTAGCAACCTGTGATATGCAGATGACACAACTTTGCTTGGATTTGAAGCACTCACTGATCCTGTAGGACAGAGTAGAGCTGCCACTGTAGAGTTTGTTATCAAGGTCGTAAATCTTTGCAGAAGTGGACTGCCACGTCTTTCTCTCACAGAGTGGCTGGCTGGTTCAAACCGCCAACCTTTCAGTTAGCAGCCTAACCCTTTACCACTGTGCCACCAGGGCTCCTTATCTTTAAAGTAACCATCTTTTCTTTTCTCCATACAAAAGAGACTGGCTACCAGAGGACAGAAAAATCAGTAACTATTACCTATTTTTTTCCATGAATATACATTTTATATCATTTTTAAAAATTTGAGGTATGAAAAATAAGCATTGTGTATGCCAACAAGTTGATTCAGACTCATAGCAGCCCTATAGGACAGAGTAGAACAGCCCCGTAGGATTTCCTAGCCTGAAATCTTTATGGAAGCAGACTGCCACATCTTTCTCTGGAGGAGCCGCTGGTGGATTTGAACTGCTGACCATTTGGTTAGCAGCTTAGCCTGTAACATTTACACCATAAGGGTAAAATAAAAGTATGTTTAGTGACCAATGTTTTGTACATAAAAATTGTTCTAACATCAAAAATTATTTCTTAATTATCTTAATCATTTATCTAAAGTCTTAAAGCTAGTTAAGAATCTGGAAATCACGGTTTTTAGCTAACATGTTAAATGCTTGTTTCTGTATTTTTATGCAAATAACAAATGCTCTCTATGTTTGTTTGCCAATCACAGCCTCTCCTCCCACCCCCTGCCCGCAGTGTATTTTTGTAAGTGCACTATGTTAATTTTTTTTTTTACGGCAACACGTAAAAAAAATGGCATATTTGCCCTCAAATACTTCATGGAGGGAGGGTGTGATTGGCAAATGAACACAGAAGATGCACATTTTGGGGGTAAAATTTCGATATTTGTAACATTGCAGAATTTCTTAAAATTAAACCCTTAAAAAAGATATCCGTTAGTACCATATCAGTTTGTTCAGTTGAATGTAACTATATATATATATATAAATTCTTCAATATTGCTACTCAAAGCTTGAATTTTTTTGTTCTGCTATTTCAGCTTGAGAAACACTGAAAGTGTTCTTCACTTTTGGTTTTCTAACTCCAGGTCTTTGCACATTTCATTATAATACCTTACTTTGTCTTCTTGAGCCACCTTTTAAAATCTTCTGTTCAGCTTTTTTACTTCATCATTTCTTCCTTTCACTTTAGTCTACATTCAAGAGCAAATTTCAGAGTCTCTTTTGACACTCATTTTGGTCTTCTCTTTCTTTCTTCTTAATGACCTTTTGTTTTCTTAATGTATGTTGTCCTTGATATCAATCCACAACTGGTCTGAGCTTTGGTCATTAGTGTTCAATGCATCAAATCTATTCTTCAGATGGTCTCTAAATTCAGGTGAGATATACTCAAGGTCATATTTTGGCTCTTGTGGATTGTTTTAATTTTCTTCAGCTTCAACTTGAACTTGCACATGAGCAGTTGATGATCTGTTCTGCTGTGGGTCCCTGACCTTGTTCTGATGGATGATATTGAGCTTTTCCATCGTCTCTTTCCAAGGATGTAGTCAATTTATTTGACTTTCTGGATCATGACAAATTATGGATAACATTTCAAAGAATGGGAATTCCAGAACACTTAATTGTGCTCATAAGGAATCTGTACATGGACGAACAGGCAGTCATTTGGACAGAACAAAGGAATACTGCATGATTTAAAATCAGGAAAGGTGTGTGTCAGGGATGTATCCATTCACCACACTTATTCATTCTGTATGCTGAACAAATAATCCAAGAAGTTGGACTGTATGAAGAAGATCGTGGCATCAGGATTGGAGGAAGGCTCTTTAACAACTATGATATGCAGACAACGTAAACTTGCTTGCAGAAAGCGAAGAGGACTTGAAGCACTTACTGATGAGGATCAAAGACTATAACCTTTAGGTTGGATTGCACCTCAGCATAAAGAAAAATCCTCAGTGGTGGACCAATAAGCAACATCACGATAAACAGAGAAAAACTGAAGTTATCAAGGATTTCATTTTACTTGGATCCAAAATCAACACCCATGGCAGCGGCAGTCAGGAAATCAAACGATGTGTTGCATTGGACAAATTGGCTGCAAATGACCTCTTTAAAGTGTTGAAAAGCAAAGATGTCACTTTGAGGACTAAGGTGTTCCTGACCTAAGCCATGATATTTTCCATCTCCTCGTGTACGTGTGAAAGCTGGACAATGAACAAGGAAGACCAAAGAAGAATTGACACCTTTGAAATATGGTGTTGGTGGAGAATATTGAATATATCATGTGGACAATGAACAAGGAAGACCAAAGAAGAACTGACACCTTTGAAATACGGTGTTGGTGGAGAATATTGAATATATCATGTACTGCCAGAAGAATGAACAAATCTGTCTTGGAAGAAGTATAGCCAAAGTGCTCTTTAGAAGCAAGGATGGTGAGAGTTTGACTCATGTACTTTGAACATGTTATCAGTAGGGACCTGTCCCTGGAGAAGGACATCATGCTTGGCAAAATAAAGGGTCAGCAAAAAAGAGGAAGGCCCTCAATGACCAATGCATTGACACAAGGGCAGCAACAATGGGCTCAAGCATAACAATGATTCTGAGGATGGTGCAGCACTGGGCAGCATTTTGTTCTATTGTACATAGGGTTGCTTTGGTCAGAACTGACTCAAGCGCACCTAACAACAACATATATATATGTATATACACATATATGTGTATACACACACCTATAAATATATATATTTAAACATATTACTAAACAATGATTATTTAACTTGTAAAACCAACGTTGGAAATTTAGGCAGCTTAAGTCATGAGAAAATTAACCTTGGTCCTATACAGAATAAAGTATTATACTGACTTTATTTTATATGGTAAATTAACTATACCAGTAGTTCTCTTATCTTGGAATTAAAGCCTTTTCTTCTTATCTTGTAACTATGGCAACAAGAGTTACTTTGTAAATACATTTTTTAGGGTTTGCAAAATAAACACAAAGAGTTAGATAACTGTTCTTTTTTCTTTGATATAGTTTGGTTGTTTATCTGGATTAGGTATTCCTAGAGTGATCACAAAATTACTGAATGATTTTTTTCTTCTTTATCAATTAATCTTCAGATTTTTCTGAGAGGGAAAAACAGAGAAAGAGAAACAGGACAAAATGAAAAGAAGCCGGCTTCAGACAAATATGAAATTATTACTGTAAAAAGCTTATCATATTTTCTCCGGAAAGAGAGAAAGTTTAGATGTAGAAATACTCATTTTGACATGTGCACATATAAAAAAAAGTGTTATTGTAGCTGGTTTAAAGAATAACCCAGACCCTTGACAATTTTATGTAGTCGTATAATTAAAAAGCAAGTGCTTATTAGTCTTCAAAGCATGGCTATGAAGAAGGAAATGTCTCCTTATTTTTACATAAAATGATCTGTCTTTTAGGCAAAAAGGTGATTTTCTCTTGAGAGTTTTTCCCTTTTTGTCTAAAGCACTTCTCAAATGAACTAGCCTGTTCTTCAAAAGTAGCCAAAGTGGCTACTGTAATTCCAATTATCCCTGGTAAAATTTTGCAAGTGAAAGAGATAAGCATACGAGTTAACGAGTTAACGTTATAGTGTGAAAACATGATGGGAGGGGGTGGGGGGTTTGGCATAGAAGTGGCACAGTTTTACATTGAAAAGACCCTGTGAGAACTGCAACACCCCCTAAAAACAGTACTTGTGTAACTTTATGTCTCTGGAAGTTGGCGAAGGGCTAATTGTTACTAAACTCAAATTGAACAAACCTCCTGGTCCCCAGCAGATGAAACTAAAACAAAGTGGGTACACAAAGTCAGTACAAAGAAAGAAGTCCTTAAAAAGTTTTAAAATGGAGGCTTGAGGCATGTTGGTTCAAAGGGCATTGGTCTGAGGAGACCTTTTGAACAACTCAGTCCCCAGTGCCAACTCAATATAGACTTACAGGGGTTCTACCTGTCTCCTTTCTATAGGTTTTTCCTTTTATGGAGAAGCAGACAAACAAACAGACTATAGGAGAAAATGTTTGAAGGCTAGAAAACAATATAACCAAGAAACAATGCAAAGCTGATTAGATTACCAAAGATTTCAGAGCACCTATCCTAAGAAAAGAAAATAAAACCCTCAACAAAGTATCAGAGCTCAACTCAGCATAAACTTGTGTCCCCACTGTGGGTATGGTGGCCATAAGCAGGAGGAGACATGAGAGATTTCAGATGTGTACACTACAAAGTGCAGGGTCTCAGTCTGCATGAACAAGGGCCTCAGCTGAATCTTGGTGGAAGCTTCACTTCAGTCAATGCCCTGCAGACAAAGACCACCAGGAACACACTCTGGGGAGAGGCAGTCCACCATGGACTCTGAACATCCCTGCACATTCTTGCTGAGTGTAACAGAGTACAAGAATTATCCATCTCCTGATCCTGAAGTTTCTGAAGGTAGTCACATAGGCAACTAAATAGGTCAAAACAACCTCAGCCTGATTGCTGTGTAACTGTTCGCTCCCCAGGTGAGGGGGGCTGACTTAACTGCATTTTGGTGTATGTTGGGTGTTTGTTCAAAAAGTTCTAGGCGCTTGGCTCTGGCTTTCTTTTCTGTGTGTACTGGTGTCATCTGGCCCTCCATATCTCCCTGTGGAAATTGGGGCTTAGGGAACCAGTAGAATATGATGATACTCTGGCTACCGTTTTCAGTAATAAAGCCATTTATTGTTGATCCCAGAGACTTGTGTCTGCTCTCAGTAACCACGAACCTGTGGCAAACTAATTCGTCAGCTTGCAAGTAGAATAAAATCTCAGGCCGTTGACAGTTCTTGGCCGGGGTTGGCAAATTTTTTCTGTAAGGGCCAAATAGTAAATATTTAGGGTTTGTGGGCCACTTATGATCTGTCACATATTCCTCTTTTTTGTTTATTTGTTCGTTCTGAAACAACTCCCTAAAATATAAAATCATTCTTAGCTCAAAGTCTACGCAAAAACAGGTCATGACCCAGATTGGCCCTCAGGCCCGTAGTCTGCCTTATCAAGAAGATGCGAAGAATGAAGCAAGGCTAAAGTCTGTAATTGGCAAAAAAGCAACAGTCACTCATAGAGGTCATTTTTTGATTTGTGTACAGATAGGATTATTGAGTGGTCTTGTTTTGTCTTGCGTATGAAATTATATTCCACAGAACAACATGGCCTAGTTGTTTGTATGATCCAATTCCCTGATAGATCAGGGGCTGCTTTTCCCTTGCTCTGTGAGAAGTGGATGACTAGACTGACTTCTTTCACTACCATAGTCCTCATTGTGCTCATCTCAGGTGTCCTGTTGCATTTACACTTTACAGCAAACAGCTTAGCAGGTCTTTGTTCTGGGTTTAGCCTTCACACTATAGTGGAAAGCTGGTGACATTGGAGCCAGAGACTTGTAGTCAAATCCTAATTTTGTCACTAGTAGGTGTAACCTGGGTTAAGTTATTTACTCTTGCTTTTCTTAGCAACAATTAGATATAGAGATTTCATTGAGAGAAGCAATACAGTCACTGTTGTTAAAAAAAATCAACACTTGAAATTGAAACATAAGGTTTATTAAAAGCAGTTTTTCTATATGCATATAGGGAGACCATTATGATTCAAAAAATGTCTCAAAGTTGGCTAGTTACAATTGTTAAAAATAAACCATTGAGTTAGCTCAAAACGATAACATAATAATTGATTATTTCATAATTTAATAAACAATTTGAAAATTGTTGCACACGAGTCTCACATGCATGAAGGAAAAAAGAAAATAAAGCACTTCCAAAGATCTGAGATTTCACCATGTCTTTAAATATTTCTTTTCTTAGTGAATACTGGTCTCCATGGTGACCAAGTACTGAACGGTTGCTGAGTTAACATTAAAATGTAGCCGCTCAAGAAAACTTCTAGAGCTAATAGAGGGATTTAGCAAAGTTGCAGTGGATAAGGTCAACAAACAAAAATCTGTGAGGTTTCTATGCACCAGCAGTGAGAAATCTGAAAGGGAAATTAGGGAAACAATTCCATTTTCAGTAGCATCTAAGAGAATAAAATATGTAGGAATAAATCTAACCAAGGTTGTGAAGGACTTATTAATGAAAACTATAAAACACTGCTGAAGGAGACTAAAGCAGACTTAAATGGAAAGATGTTCCATGTTCATGCATTGAAAGACTTAATATTAAGATGTCAATACCACCCAAAGTAATCTATAGATTTAATGCAATCCTGATCAAAATTCCAACAGCCTTCTTGACAGAAATGGAAATACCAATTCTAAAAAAAAAAAAAAAAGATTTTTTTTTAGGGTCACTTCATTTAAATCATTGGTAAAAACATAATATATATGGACAATGAATTAAATGACTTTATATTATGGCAAATAATAGAAAGACATAAGTTATATGTGATTATAAGAAGTATAAAATAAAAACATCACAATGTTTTTACTATTATCACTAAAGGAGAATTTTTACTGTGAAACTGTATTCATAACACTAGATTTTTAGTTTGAGATTTACACAGTTGCTTTAATCGTAGGATCCCCTTGACATATATTCAATATCTTTCTGAGGGTGGCAGCCTCAGAGCACCATTACCAAACCCCAACTTCCTTGTATGTAGAGTAGCATGAGTCACCTTTCCTTTTCTTTTAACTGATTTCTCCAGTTGTTTTTTTTAATGCAATCAGCAACTTCCTGCCGAAGGTAAGAAAAACAAGAAGCGGGGTTGCAGACCACAGAACTGGTTAAGACCAGATCTGGCCTGCCTGACATGCACAGAACCATCAACCCCTTCCTTTGAGTGACCCCGGAACTTTTCTCCAACGGGATGGAGCCAAACTGTAGCAGCCCAAGATACGGGAAGGCTTTCAGAACCGAAAGGTCCGAGCCTAAGATCCGGTTTGAGACATGCCCCCTTTTGCACTGAACAAGCGCCGAGGACAGAGCCACCCTGGGAACGCCTTTTCGGGCCAGACCAATCAATGACCTTGCTCCTTCCTACGAGGACCCTTCCTTAGTTTTTGCCCCTAATAAGAAGTGTTTCAGCTATTGTTTAGAGAGCCCTTTTAGTGATGAAAGCTTGGCCAACCAAATAAGCTTCTTCTTTAGCTTTCACCCCTTTCATGTCTCTGTGGCCACGCTGAGCGAGACCCTACACTTCGGTAACATTTCTAAACTCAAGTATAAATAGCTTCAGGTTCACAGCAAGATCATAATCTCTTCTATGTGTTCTATTATATTACATTTTTAATCCAATACTAAATGAGAAGAACGACCATGATTAATAAGCAGTTTGTGTTCTTAACTTTTTTTTTATGATTTGAAAAGAGATCAGACAGCTAGTAATAGCGTTCAAAATTCTCACCTTGCACATTCCCAGATAGGAAAAGCTAGAGAAGGAAATTCTAAAATGGTAAATGATTGTCTTTTCAGAAATAGGAAAGTTTAATACCTCATTTCCTGTAACTTGTGAATTAGAAATTTGTTGCGGGTGCCATTGAGTTGATTTCAACGCATAGCGACTCTACGTGACAGAGGAGAACTGCCTCCTGTGGTTTCCTAGGCTGTCATCTTTGCGGGAGCAGATTGCCAGGTCTTTGCTCCTGTAAGACGCCGGTGGCTTCCAACCGCCTAACTTTCGGTTTAACAGCTGAGCACTTAACCATTGAGGCCACAAGAGCTCCTGAATTAGAAATAGAACTGAAATATTATGTTAATAACAGTGAAATACTTAGACCGTATAACACTGTAATAAAATTATATTATTTTCTGAAAGATAGCTGTGAATGTCTTTGTTTTATTAACTGTTAAATTATATCCTGTACTAAAATGTAATGAAATAATTGATGCATTTTATGAAGAATTCATTGAGTGTCTACAACATGCTAGACCAAGTTCTAGGAATTTGGTCCATCCATTGCCATCAAGTCAATTCCAACTCATAGCGACCCTATGAACCTGGTAGTGAATCAAATTGTTGAGGCCCCTGCCTTCATGGATATTACATTCCTTGAGGGAAAATAAGACATTAAATATAAGTACAAACATACATACAATGTCAAACTCGTAAAAACTCATTGCCGTCCAGGCGATTCCGACTCATAGTGACCCTATAGGACATGGTAGAGCTGCCCGACAGAGTTTCCAAGGAGCGCCTGGTGGACTCAAACTGCCAACCTTTTGGTTGGCAGCGGTAGCACCTAACCGCTGCACCACCGGGGTTTCCCATACAATGTCAGAAGGTGATAAATACTCTGGAGGAAAACACAGCAGTGAGAGGTATAGGGAGTGCAGGGTGTGTTAACTATTTTGTACCATATTATCAGAGAGGGCTCTTTGATAAGCTCTTTGATTGGATAAAAAGGAGATAGAATGGAGAATTCAAGGGAGTTTGGCCAGAGATCTTGCTGTTACATTGTTTTCTCCCATATTTGTATTATAGCAATCAATAAACTTTAAGTTAGCTCATTTGGTATATGATATGCCTGAGAAGATGATCATAGCTCTTTCTTTCTGAAAGTTATCAGCCTTCTGTTCTAACTGCGTGCTGTTAAGGTTCCAATATGAATGTACTCATACTACATTTAATACCATTTCTTAAAATTTAAAATGCATGAGTTTTTGCTTGTTTTATTTTTGCAACAATAGTGAAAACTATACTGTTTCTTAAGTGAATTTGTGTGGGATCAGCATCAAACAAAACAAAGTCCCTAGCCTTTGGTGATCTCATTCTCATTGGGAGAGAGACAATGAAAAAAAAAATGTATATATACATATACACATACACATACACATACACATACACATACACATACACATACACATACATATGTACAAAGTAAAGTTCCTTGGGTAGCACAAAGGATTTATGCTCATCTACTAACTTAAAAGTTGGTGGTTTGAATCCACTAGCGGCACAGTGGAAGAGAGGCCTGGTGATCTCCTTCCATAAAGATTACAGCCAAGAAAACCCTATACAGCTGTTCCACTCTGTTAACACATGGGGTCATCATGAATCGGAATCGACTTGACGCCTACAGGTTTGGCTTTTGGTATGTACAAAGGTGATGGTGAGTGCCCTGGAAAAAAACAGCGGGGTAAAGGTGTTGCTATTTTATGTAAATTGATCAGGAAGGCCTCTAAGATTAAGGGGGAGTTGGACTATATTTAAGGGAATTTGATTAGGTACACTCCTATTGCATTGTTCTCTCACATAATTGTATCAGTTATTACATCATAAAGAGTTATCTAGTCCCTAGAATAAGAACGCTTTCTTTTTTCCTGCTGAAATTTCTCAGTCGTCAGTCTTAACCAAATAATGTTACCAAATTACGGACATAAATTTACTTACACTCACTGTGGGTCTCTGTGGAAACCCTGGTGGCGACAGAGACCACAGTGAGATGCATAAAAAAAACATAGTGAGTAAAAATAAAGTAATGCCCATGTGAGTCTGAATTGACTTGACAGCAACAGGTTTGGTTTTTTGGTTCTCTAAGACACTGCATGTTTAACTTCTGTATCAGTAGTTCAATGTTCCCATACTGCAAGCGCTCCTTGGAAACTCTATGGGGCAGTTCTACTCTGTCCTACAGGGTCACTATGAGTTGGAATTGCCAGGCTTGACGGGAACGGGTTTGTTTTTTTGGTTTTATACTACTAAGTGAAAACCCTGGTGTTGTAGTGCTTAAGAGCTACATCTGCTAACCAAAAGGTCGGCAGTTCGAATCCACCAGCCACTCCCTGGAAACCCTATGGGGCAGTTCTACTCTGTCCTATAGAGTCACTATAAGTCAGAATCTATGTAACGTTTGATTTCGGGTTTATACTATTAAGCGAATTTTTAGTCTCCACAGTGATTACATTCACCAGTAAAGTTGAAAAAATACTCCTCTGCTCATTCTCTTCCTTTGAATTTATAAGAAAAGAAAATAAGAATAAAATCACAAGTTTTGCCTGCTCATGACAAAAGAAAATAGGACAGGGCAAAGAAACGTCTATGGAGGAGAGATAGAAAAGACAAAACATCAAAATGCAAAGGTTAGGAAGCAAATCTATTACAAAATTCTGTTTGTTCAACACCAGATTGCACTCTGAGTTATTCGTTTGTCAGGTTCAAGGCTTATAAAAGAGATCTTTAAAAACAAACAATTTGCTCACACTTCAAAGAAAATGTATTTTCTTGTCCTGTCATTCCAAGGCTATTGACACAGAGATATAAGAAAATAAGACTTTATGAATGTAAAAAATGATATATAAATAATAGTGCTTAGTAGAGGAAAAAGTTTTTTAGATACATATGCTTTATTTAGAGTATACTGGGTGCAAATTTTTCAGAGTATTGAAGTAGTTATCACATTCTTGAACAGCAGTTCCCATAATCTAGATATACCTTTCATTACTATCCTTAATAAATATATCCAGGGCATACTTGGTTTAAGAATGTCCTGCCACCAACTCAACCATATAGATACAAAATAGCATCAAGTTTTCTTTCCTGTATTCTCAGGACTCAGAAAATTTAAATATTTCTTATTTTGACACTTAAAAAAATTCTGAATAAATCCCTAAATAATCTTTTCCTTTCTTATTATGTTGGTAGGTAGTCTTATCTACTTAAGACAGGGGTATTTTCTTATTCATTTTATTCTTTAATTAGGACCCTGAATTATAGGCTGTCTCGGTCATCTGGTGTTGCTGTAACAGAAATACCACACGTGGATGGCTTTAACAAAGAGAAATTTATCCTTTCATAGTCTAGTAGGTTACAAATCTAAATTCAGGCTGTCAGCTCCAGGGGAAGGCTTTCTGTCTGTGTCATCCCTGGAGGAAGGTCCTTGCCATCAATCTTCCCCTGGTTGAGGAGATCCTCAGATGCAGGGACCCCAGGTCCAAAGGATGCACTCTGCTCCCAGTGCTGCTTTCTTGGTGGTGTCAGGTCCCCAAATCTCTGCTTGCACTCATTTCCTTTTCTCTTGTAAGATGAAAGGTGGTGCAGGCCACACCCCAAGGAAACTCCCTTTACATTGGATCAGGGAGGTGACCTGATCAAGGGTGTTACAATCCCCACCCTAATCTTGAACCGCAGGCAGAGATTGTGATTTATAACACATAAGAAAATCACAAAATGGAGGACAACCACACAATACTGGGAATCATGGCCTAACCAAGTTGACACATATTTTGGGCGGACACAATTCAATCCATGACACTCCACCCTTTGGCCCCCAAAAATTCATGTCCTTGCTACATGTAAGACACATTCATATTATCATAGCATAACAAAAGTCTTAAATCGACTCCAAGTCCAATATCCAAAAATTCCTCTTCATCTGTGAAATCTAGAATAAAAGTTATCCGCTTTCAAAGTACAGTGGCGGAACAGGCACAAGATAGACATCTCCATTACAAATAGAAGAATCTGGAAGGAAAGAAGGCATACGGGCACCAAGCAAGTCAACAGAACACGTTACATTAGCCCTCAAGGCTTTGAAAATAACCCTCTGTTCTCTGACACGAGTTACACAATAGTCCTGCCCTCCAGACTCTAGGTATTTTGGCCACGCTCTCTGGATTCTGAGTGGAGGCCCCTCTGCCCTGGGCTTCAGCTCCGCCTTCCAGGCCCACTGGGAAAGCAACTTGGCTTTAGGGGCACCATTCTCCTAGTCCATCTGAGTGGCAACTCCACCCTTAGAAACACCAGAGGCCATGACTCCACCCTTTGAAATCCCAGAGGTCCTGGTCATACCTTTTGAGACGGAGACAGCTCGGCTGCCTGCGTTCCTTGGCCTCTTGGACCTTGGACCTCACGCACACATCTGCCCTGCTGGGGCAAGTGTTCCAAAGCTCAGTAGCTCCACTGATAAGTGCCCAGAGGCACCTCATTCTGCCAAGAAGCCTCCTGAACACAGGCACTCAACTTTCTTGCTCTGTGGGTCGGCTCCAGCCCTGTCTAGTGCTGGTCTCCTGGTTCTGCTGATGCCGGTTCTCTGCCATTGCTTCTCACCATCTGCCCCATCGCCAGTGTAAACAGTTCTTCTCACCTCCTTCTGAGTCCTCTATCCATTCATAGTTTCAAAACCAATCTACACCTTGGCTATCTCTTAAAGCAGCACCCACTCCTGGTACCAAATTCTGTCTTGGTCATCTAGTGCTGCTATAAGAGCGATACCACAAATGGATGACTTTGACAAGGAGAAATATATTCTGTCACAGTCTAGTAGGTTATAAGTTCAAATTCAGGTTGTCAGCTCCAGGGGAAGGCTTTCTGTCTGTGTCACTTCTGGAGGAAGGTACTTGTCATCAATCGTTCCCTGGTCGAGAAGCTTCTCAGGTGCAGGGGCCCCAGGTTCCAAGGATGTGCTCTGCCGCCAGTGCTGATTTCTTGGTGGCATCAGGTCCCCAACTCTCTGCTTGCTTCCATTTTATCTCTTGTAAGATAAAAGGTGGTGCAGGTCACATCCCAAGGAAACTCCCTTTACACTGGATCAGAGATGTGACCTCAGTAAGAGTATTACAATCCCACCATAATCTTCTTTAACTGCAGGCAGAGATTATGATTTACAACACATAGGAAAATCACAAAATGGAGGACAACCACACAATACTAGGAATCATGGCCTAACCAAGTGGACACATATTTTTGGGGAATACAGTTCAATCCATGACATAGGGGTTCTTTAGTATGAGAATTTCAAAAATTCCTGAGACCTCCACTCCACTAGAAAAAACCAGATGGGCCCTCCCTCAAGCTTTCCTATTTTTTTTTCCTATGAAATAACAACGCACTATATTTTTTTGTACTTACAGAATGACAAAGAGTTTATAATGAATTCCAGTAATGGTTTTAAAAGAATGTGATTTTAATTACCTCTGCAATATATTTTGGAAAAAGAAAACATACAAGAGGGAGACATTATTCAGTTTAAAATAATTTTTAGGGCACAGATGCTTGTTGACATGTTTTCAAACTGGGATATTTAACAAAGCGCTGTGGTTAAGAGCTTGGCTGCTAACTAAAAGGTCGGCAGTTCAAATCCACCAGCCGCTCCTTGAAAACACTATGGAGCAGTTCTACTCTGTCCTACAGGGTCTCTGTGAGTCAGAGTCAACTGTATGGTAACGGGGTTTTAATGGTCACAGTAAAAAGAAGATACATCTGAACAAACCGTGATTTTAACTCTGTCCAAAGAATTGTAGGAAAAAAGGATGTAAACTCTTAGGAGCAGGACGTTTGTGTGTATCCAGTGACTGTCCTAGTTGACAGTGAATGAAGTAAAACAATAAAACAAAGACAAAATATGAGTATAATGCAAAATTTACAGAATTTTAACAAAATACACAAGGCTTCAGGGAAGTATCAGACTTTCTCTTGTTGTTTTGGGTTATGCAGCTGTGGTAGATTGAAAAATGCCCTTCAAAAGTTATTCATGTCAAAGCCCTGGAAATTGTGAATGCGACTTTATCTGGAAAAAGGTCTTTGCAGATGTAATTAAGTCAAGGGTCTTGAGATGAGATCCATCTTGGATTATCCAGGCAGACTCAAAATTCAAAGACATGTGTCCTTACAAGAGACACACAGAACGAAACAGAGAAAAGGATGTAAAGACAGAGGCACGATCCAAGGAAGCCAAGGAACACATGGAGCCACCGAAAGCTGAAGTGGAACAAAATGAAGTCTTTCCCAATGTCCAAGGAGGGAGCATGGCCCTGACACCTTTCAGACTTTTGGTCTCCAGAACTGAGAATAAACTTGCTATCTTAAGCCAACAAGTTTGGGGTAATTTGTTATGACAGCCTTAGGAAATGAATACAGCAGTTGAACCTTCAGGGATCACAATCAAGCTCCTCTGAAAGTTTCTTTGGAGGAAGAATTTGGGAAGCCTCCCCAATGTCTAAGGACCACAGGTTGGAACCACTGCCAGGGGTCCCCTGTAAGACCCCTTTTAATAAGAAGACCCCATAATTTACTGACTTTAGTGGCTTTCAACCCTATGCTGGGAATAAACCTGCTCCTGGTGCCAAACAAAATGGGTGACATTTAGTAGATGATTCAAGCAATAGGGAACTTAAGTTTCAAAGAAATCTCTAAATATATGTGAATTCTTTTAATTGATACTTTTTTGGAGCTTTTCCCGTGACCAGGTTGAGTTATGGGGAAAAAAAAAAAAAAAACAGATCTTCTAAGGTTGTATCTATCTCTACTGGCTATCCCCCATTTGGTTCACATCATACATGTAAAATGAGCAGTCAGCATACTTCTTTTATTTTTATTTTTGGTGACAATATACACAGCAAAACCTGCTACCACTCCCCAGTTTCTACACATAATGATCAGTGACACTGGTTAAATTCTTCATACTGTGTCAACATTCTTGTTATTTTTGTCCTAGTTGTTTAGCCAGCACATTTCTTTAATGTGCTATTTTAGTCATCGTAACAATGCCCTAGGAAGCACAAAAAATTATGATTATGCTTACATTTTGGGATCCCTTTTAAAAAATCTGTCCAATCATTCTCTGCTTAATATAGGCCACACACACTGCATTAAAATTAAATTTTCACACTGATGTTTCACCTCATAATGGTCGTTATTGTGTAAAACAATTTGAGACAATCAGGTAAAACTGTAATTCAAAACAAAAATAAAGCAGTAAAATTTCTTAAATACACCCCTACTAGAATGGCTGTTGTAGAAAAATGAAAAAACCAAAACAACACAAGTGTGGGTGAGGATGTGGAGAAATTGGAACCCTTTCACCTTACTGGTGGGATCGTAAAATGGTGCAGTTGCTGCGGTATATATACTTCGGCAATTCCTTAGAATTGAACATACAATTACCATAGGACCAAGCAATTCCACTTCCGGGTATAGACTCAAAAGAACTGACAGCAGGAGCACAAACAGATCCGTGTACACAATGCTCATTGCAGCATTATTCACACGAGCCAAAAGGTAAAAATCAAACAGACAAAAAAAACTGAAAGTTAAATAGCTCTTTTGATTTACAAAAAGAAAACAAAGCACTGTAGATAACCTACATTGATTTTAAAAGGTATTGTTGGATTCATAAATGACGCCATATCAAAAAAATTTATTTTCTTTAAATTAGTTTTCATCCCTTTATAAAATAATGAAACAGTGCGTTTGAAGGTATGAAAACAAGTGCCAGAAACCCAAGTTTTAATGTACCTTGGTAACATGAGTCTTAAATTTAGCTAGTTGACCATCAAAAAAAGTTTGAATTGTTCTCATCATTGTTTACAATTTTATACACACCATTTAGCCTTCGATTTTGAACAAATGTCAATGTCCTTTTCAGTAAATGCTGACCCACCTCACCTTACGAAGCGACGCACAAAGGGCCATTATTACCCTTACTGCTTGGCTTAGAAAATCACGTCATTAGCAGCATTCGCCCATTTTCAAAGTCATGGGAACACATTTTCTTTGGTTTTATAATTTCATCCATTTCTGAAGACACAACATTTGCATTCTTTGGAATGAAGGTTCTATATTGAATTCCTTTTTAATCTCGGAGTATTCATATGGGCTCTGGGTCAATGACCTAATTTTAAGGCGACATATTCAGGTCCTTATTTCACGAACAGAGAAGCCAGTCTGACAGGAAGCTGTGAAGACGCTTCATATACATGTAAGCATTGCCGGGCACTTTGATCCTGTTTCAGGCGGTCATTATTTTTCTTTTCCGTTTCTCTAGAATGTTGGCCACAATCCCCGCGAACTGGTTCCAAGAGTCCTGTGAGCTTCCCTGGCCCTAAAGGAAACGTGTACGGGACTTGGATGAGCTCTGGAAACCCGGAGATGAGCCGTCCAAAGCACTGACTTTTGTTGACAAGTCGGAGGCTAGAGCCCGACTCGGTGCTGCGCCCTGCCCAACGTCGGGGCTACCTGGTGGGCAGACGGTACGCGGCTGCGCAGATGAGACCCTTGGCCGCGCGGGCAGCCCGGCGGGGCGGGGCCATCCGGGCGCGCGGGGCGGGGCCATCCGGGCGCGCGGGGCGGGGCCATCCGGGCGCGCGGGGCGGGGCCATCCGGGCGCGCGGGGCGGGGCCATCCGGGCGCGCGGGGCGGGGCCATCCGGGCGCGCGGGGCGGGGCCATCCGGGCGCGCGGGGCGGGGCAGGCCGCAGAGGCGGGGCCTCGGCTTCTCCGGCCTCGGGTTCTCGGACCTCGGCTTCTCGGGCCGCGGCTTCTTCGGCCGCGGCTTCTCGGACCTCGGCTTCTCCGGCCTCGGCTTCTCCGCCCGCGGCTGCCCCGCGCTCCGGCCATGTCCTTGCGTCGCGCGCTCGCGGTGGGGACGCGGCTGGCCAGGAGCGGGAGCAGCTCGGCTGGGGGGCCCCGCGGCACGGCGGGAGCTGCGGCGTCCGGGTACGGGGCGCTGCGCCGGCTCGGCCAGTCGAGGCTCGGAGGCCTGGCGGGTGTCGGGGCGCGGTGAGCGGGGCGCCCATCCGCCGGCGCCGGGTGGTCCTGGCCCTCCCGTGCGGAGGCCCTCGGAGGGCGGCGGTCCGGGGAGGTCCTGGAGGGCGGGGAGAATGGCTGCTGCCGGCACTGGGGAGGGTGCCCACGGGGTGGTGTAGGCTTCAGGGTCCTGGATTCCCGCGCGGTTCTCTTGGACCCCACTGTGGGTTGCCAGATAAAACACCGAACTCCCAGTTAAATTAGAATTTCAGATAAACAGTCAATAACTGTTTAGTCCAAATATGTCCCAAATATTGCATGGGGCACTTGGGCTAAGGGATTATTCGCTGTTCCTCTGAAATGTTTAGTCGGGTGTCCTGTATTTTTACTTTTTCTGTCTGGCAACCCTAGTGCAGGATGTGAAGGTGACTCTCTTTCCTAAATGGCCAAATCTTTTATCCTAGGAACTGTGGCCAAGTTATTCATGTTGATGGCGCCTCTGGCTAGGCCGAGGACGGTGCTTTCCCCTTGGCTGCTGAGACTGGCCTGGCGCCCATCTCTGCTGCGCTTGCATCCCTCTGTCTGGGTGTCTTTTCCTCTTTGTTTGAACTGGAAACTCTTGATTAACGTTACAGTCCAAGCTAGAGACTCCGCTTGAAAAAAAAAAAAAAAATGAAGGCCGCACTAATCACTTGGTGTAACTACTGGACTTGACAGCTTCTTTAGGCCCCGTTGTGTTTTTTTTTAATCTGTGTCCCTGGGTTATATAGCACTGTGTCTGCCTACTACCTAACACATAGTAAGAGCTGCATAAATGTAGAATAACTCGCGTCTGGTCCATCCATGTTGAAGTAAAATGTTTATTGTGTGCTCTTACTTCCTTCATGGATGCCCCTTTCCTTACTAGGTGATAAACGTTTATGAAGCTTAACTACAGATTGAAGCAGAAGGGTAGGGTGCCTTCCTAAAACTTCCTGTCTTTTCCTTGAAAAGAAAGGCGGTGATATTTCAAAATGCACTCCCACCACTTTTTACTACCCGAAAGTTCTGCTGAAAATCTTGTTTCAATAATAAATGCTGGAATAGATGGTTTGGAAATGACAGTTAAATGCCAGACTTGAGATGAAAAGGACACCAAATGGATTGCTGATTGATCTCACCGAGGCCCTTTGTTAAGTCCAGGCAAGCACCTCCTATCTAACCTCCTGTCTAACCTCCTGTCCTTCCAAACCTTTGGCTCCAGAAACTCAATGTGCTTTTCTCTTAAAGCTACACCCTCCACTCTCTTCCCAAGTTGGCTGCAGTTTCCTTCCTTTCCTGCTCCTAACCTCTTCCTGAGATAAGCACAGGCCTTTTTTGTTTTAAGGGCTTCCTTGCTAATCTCTTGGGAAATAAGGGATAATAAAGATTGTAAACATTGGGGAGTTGGAGATGGAAGAAATGTTACAATGTTCAGTTGGTTTCAGTTCCCATCTACCTTTCTAACTCCTCTGTTATTCCTAAAGGTGACCATTGTTACAGCTTCTGTATTCTAAGTTTTCACACAGCACTATGTAGCGCAGATGCTCGTCATCCAAGGATAACATGTACTGGAACAGGCCATTTAGAATGGACTTGTTTAAAACAGGACTAAACTTTTATGCTATATGGGGGGGAAAAAAAAGTAAACACACAAAGCCATTTATCTTATATTTAACAACATTTAACAACATCTAAATTTTAAATACACTAACAGTAGATGAATTAAGTGTTGGAGAAAATTTTATATGAAAATTTGACTTTTGCAACGTAATTATTAAGAATATTTTTTTGAATATTTGAAGCTTCACTTCTTAATCCGACTTTATCCTTAGATATTTGAGTAATTCTTTTGAAGCATCTAAATTATTTTACAAGATTTGCAATTTTACACTGTGGTTAGTTTGTATCATTGTGTTGGATGTTATTCCAACAATGTATTGGGGCCTGGCTGACTGAAAAAGATGAGATGGATGGGGAAAGGTTCTAGAGGTAAGCAGAGAGATTTGACGACTTTAAAGGGATCACTTTTTTAGTGGATATTTTCCTGTTACAATGTATACTCCAGCTCCCAGCAGCTGGGCTTTGTGTAATAAATACTGAGGTAATGACGATCCTTGTAATCAGTAAATAATAATGTCAAACATTAGTCTACATTTACTGTGTGTCAGACACTGTTCTCCTTTCTGTATATCAACTCATTTAATCCTCACAGAACTCATTGAGGTCAAAATGATTCTTGTTCCCATTTTATAGGTTGGGAAGTTTAGAGCTATGAACCACTGTGATTCAGATACATTGCTGTTCTTGTTAGATGCCTTGAGTCAGCCCCTGACTTACAGGACCCTCTGTGTTACAGAGCAGAGCTCCATTTTATTGTCTTGGCTGTAAATCTTTACAGAAGCAGATCACAAGGCCTTTTCTTCAGTGGAGCCACAGGGTGGGTTTAAACCACCAACCTTGGGTTAACGGCTGATTGTAAACTGCTTGTACCACCCAGGCTCCCTTTAGATACCTTAAAAAAAAAAAAAAAACCCATTGCCGTTGAGTTGATTCTGACTCATAGCAACCCTATGGATACCTTAGTTTCCTTAAAATTGGAGTCTTTGTAAGCTTCATGCTTCACAGAGTGTTCATGGAGTTTTGGCATGTTTTAATAAGAATATGGAGACTATGTTTTTAAACCAAAGGTCAGGTCATATGACCAGTCAATAGAGGACATAATATTTGAAATTTATAGATCCAATTGAGTGATGTGGGCGACTAGGAAAAAATTTTCGTAGCTCTTGACCACTGTGCCACCAGGGCGCCATTTGCAATTCAGTGGTCATGAATAAGAGTGTGTTAGGCTTTAAACACAACGAATGTGTTTTTATCAAATAACGAAGATCGTTGGGAAGCTAGTTAGATAAGCCCACAGGCTCTTTTTGTTTTAGTAAACAGATACTTTGTAAACACATATTTTGCACTGATAACAAGTAAAACTTTTATATTTAATATGTTTGGGTATATATTTGCACTTATATGCAAAACCTAGTAACTTTCTTCAAAGGGTGCTCATGATAGTATCTTTACTGATTACTAAACTGCCCTGCCCTTTTTAACTCCTTTTAGGATGGGAAGTAACATATCATCGTCTTGGGGGAAGTCAGCAGTTGCTCCTATGAACCAGATCCAAGTGAGTGATATGGAAGACGAGGAAAAAATTTTCACCTGTGGGAAAAGTATTGTCTTAGACAATTCATATGCTCACTCAGTATCCAAACTTGGCATCTTCATAGTTCAGCAAATGAATTACTAAATTAATACATATTTTTAAGATCTGCTACCAAAATGATTCATATGAGAAGCCCTAGATCGTTTTGGTTATCAAAATTTATATGCTTTACTCTTAATGGGGAAACCCTGGTGGCGTAGTGGTTAAATGCTACTGCTGCTAACCAAAGGGACGGCAGTTCGAATCTGCCCGGTGCTCCTTGGAAACTCCGTGGGGGCAGTTCTACTCTGTCTTATAGGGTCTCTATGAGTCGGAATCGACTGAATGGCACTGGGTTTGGTTTTGGTTTTGGGTACTCTTCATGGAGCCTTCACTCCCTCTAAGTCAGATGTGTGAGATTGGCTGCCCCTTTTCAGCATACCTAACCTCAGGTCCCCAGTTGACACCAGGCAAACTGCATTTAACCAGAAATACTATCTGATTCTGGCCTGGGCAGCTATTTAACAGCCTTTTCCCCTAACATAGAACCTAACATGGAGTAAACCAAAAACCAAACCCTCTCGCGTTGAGTTTACCCCGACTCACGGTGACCCCGTGTGTTACAGAGCAGAACTGCTTCATAGGGTTTCCTTGGCTGTAATCTTTGTGGAAGCAGATCACCAGCCACCACTGGGTGAGATTGAACCACCAACCTTTAGGTTAGCAGATGAGTGCAAACCATTTGTACTTCCCAGGGACCTAGCGTGCAATAAACCAGAAAACCAAACCCATGGCTTTCAAGTTGATTCTGACTTATAATGACCCTATAGGACAGAGTAGAACTGCCGCATAGGGTTTCCAAGGCTGTAATCTTTACGGAAGCAGATTGCCACATCTTTCTCCCTCAGAGCAGCTGCTGGGTTCAAACTGCTGATCTTTCAGTTAGCAGCTGAGAGCTTTAACCACTGTGCCACCAGAGCTCCTTAGCATGCAGTAGATAATCTATAAACGATCCTTCAGGGACACCATGCACTACTGTGTTCCCTTGTTTTTTCTCTTTCACTGCAATACTCGGTTAAGTCTTTTGTATGTGTTTTTTTTCCTCTGCAGGCTACAAGTCATATAAGATTCTCTTGTGACTAATATTATCCTCAGTTATATTTGATGATGAGAAATACAGGTGATAGACTTGAGTTTGAGCCCTGAATCATCAGACTTTCAAGCCCATACAATTCCCACTAAAAATCATAATATTTCTTTTCAAAAGGAAATGCCGAGATTTAAAGTGATTATTTTGTTCTGTTGTTTCAGGAAACAATTTCAGATAATTGTGTGGTGATTTTCTCAAAAACATCTTGTTCTTACTGTACGATGGCAAAAAAGCTTTTTCATGACATAAACATTAACTATAAAGTAGTGGAACTGGACATGCTTGAATATGGAAACCAATTTCAGGATGCCCTTTTCAAAATGACTGGTGAAAGAACTGTGAGTATATCCTCTTTAGTACTGTTCTCCTGAAATAGGTGAATGTGGATCATCCAGAATGTAGACCCTCGTGTTGGGAAGAGTGAGCTGGACATTCTCAGAGGAGTTTATATTTATAAAGAAGCATCAGATCTGGGAAGCAGATCCTTAGAATAGGAAACAGCAGAGTTAATTTATTTTAATGTTATTCTCACTTTGTGTGTGTGTGCACGCGTGCACATGTGTCTGTGTGCTTTGGCTGGGAGGAGTGAGGTAAGGGTGTTGTCATGAACACTTGTCTCTGATTCTTTAAGGTCTTCTTGGAACTTTTTTCAAGGTGAAAGTATTCTTTCTTCCTTTACTTGAAAAGTATAGACCAGGGTTAGTCTTCAGTTACTGTACTAATAAGAGTGCTTTAGTGCTCCGTATTTTTAGCTTTTCTGGTAGATTTTTCTATAATATGCATAATCAGAAACATATTTAATGTTGCTGTTTTCCTTCTCGTTTATATGTGCAAGGAAGAAGTTTATGGTGTGCTCTTCCCCCTTAGTAAAGCAAATGTGAGAAAGAACTGCGTAAATGTGATAATTAATTAGAGAATATTTTACCTATTATATAGCATAAGGAACCCTGGTAGTGCAGTGGTTAAAGTATTTCACTGCTAACTCTAAGGTCAGCGGTTCAAACCGGTTCAAACCCACCAGCCGCTGCATGGGAGAAAGATGTGGCAGTTTGCTTTCATGAATATTTATGGCTTTGGGAACCCTGTGGGGCAGTTCTACTCTGTTCTGTAGGAGTTGGAATTGATTTGACAGCAAGGTTTTGATTTTTTTTTTTTGTTTGGTTTATTATATAGCATAGGGGTCCCTGGGTGGTGCAGATGGTTACACCCTCGACTACTAGCCAAAAGGTTGGCAGCTTGAACTCACCTAGAGGGACCTTGGAAGACAGGCCAAAAGGTCATAGCCTTGAAAACCCTATAAGCAGTTCTTTGTAGACACGGAGTCGCCATGAGCAGAATCAACTCGATGGCAGCTAACAACAGCAACAACATTAAGTAGAATGGTGATTAGGCGCAGGTGTTTTAGAGTCGGGTTGTCCTGCGTCTGAACCCCAGCTCTGCCATTTATTATCAGTGTGAACTTGGGCAAGCTCTTGTGCCTGTTTCCTCCAAATAGGGCCACAACTGTTACCTACCTCAAAGGTTGTAAAGATTTACAGAGATAATTTGTGAAAGAGCTCAGCGTGGTGCCCAGCTCATAAAAATCCCCAGTCTGTGAGCGTCTATTATTATTGTATGAAATGGCGTTTTATCTCTGACGCTAGGGTGAGACCTAATCTATCGCTGTTTATCCAACAGGTTCCAAGAATATTTGTCAACGGAACTTTTATTGGAGGTGCAACTGACACTCATAGGCTTCACAAAGAAGGGAAATTGCTTCCGCTAGTTCATCAATGTTATGTAAAAAAAAGTAAGAGGAAAGAATTTTAGTGATGTAGGTACACATACCTTTGCTAGTAAAATATCAGTTCTTTAAAGTGATAATGCCTGATGATGCTTTTTAAATGTTTGAAGATGTGTTAAATATATGAATTATCTTCACAAAAGACTCAGATGTAGAAAATAATGAACAATAAATTCCTATAGAAACCTTATTGTCCTATTTGCCAGTTCTTGAGCAAAAGAGATGGTATTTAAGAATGAAAACAAAAGTGAAGTAGAAAATTTGTATTACTAGGAATTATATATATGAATCTTACAACCGAGAGCTAGGTGGTAGATGACCATTTGGAATTCTTTGCTTCCTGTAGTATACCTAAACTAGGTAGGAATACCTTGTGGCATATTGACAGGCCTTCATATTTTCTATGTCCCGAGTAATGGAAGTATATTAAATTTGTAGAAGAGAATGAAATTTATCTAAAGAAACCAAATTATTCATTTAATGTCTTAGTTCCACGGAGCAGAACTGTACCTCTGGACAAAAATTAAAAGGAGGCAGATTTCAGCATCATATAAGGATGAACTTTATTATTATTATACATTATATTATTTGTACATATTATTATACATTTATCCATAAAGTAATGTTTCTTGCTTTCATTTCAGCAAAATCACTAATTATGTTGTTATAATCAATATTTTGACATAATTGTCCTCTGTTGATAGTAAGGCCAAACTAGAATACCTCCCTTGAATATTGTTTTTTAAGTTATTGTTTTCAATTTGGAGAAATTTCGCTCTGCTGAGACAGAAGTGATTAAAATTGTCAGTAAAATTCTTTTTTTTTTTTTTTTATAGTTTTATTCATTTTGTCGTTGAGAATATAGACAGCAAAACACACACCAGTTCAGCAGTTTCTGCGTGTACAATTTAGGGACATTGATTACATTCTTCAAGTTGTGCAACCACTCTCACCCTTCTTTTCTCATTTGTTCCTACCACATTAACATAAATTTATTACCCCCGAAGGTGCCTGTTGGAAACCTTGGTGACATAGTGGTTAAGTGCTACAGCTGCTAACCAAAAGGTCAGCAGTTCAAATCCATCAGGCACTCCTTGGAAACGCTATGGGGTAGTTCTACTCTGTCCTGTAGGGTCGCTATGAGTTGGAATTGACTCGATGGCAATGGATTTGGTTTTTTGGTTTAAGGTTCCTATTTAATTTTTCAAGTGGCTGTTGTCAATTTGATCCCATGTAGATAGTCTTAAAAGAACATAATGCTCAAGGCAGACATTTTTTACTAGTCAAGCTAAACTATTTTTAGTTTTAAGAAGACTTCAGGGAATATTTTTGGTTTAAGGTTTAAAGATAATCTCAGGGCAATAGTTTCAGGGGCTCATCCAACCTTCATGGCTCCAGGAATTCTGGAGTCCGTGAGAATTTTAATCTTTGTGCTGCATTTTCCCTCTTTTGATCAGGATTCTTCTATAGAATGTGATCAGAATGTTCAGTAATGGTAGCTGGGCACCATGAGTTCTGGTCTCATAGCAAAGGAGACAGTTAGCCATGGAGCAATTAGCCACACATTCCATATCCTCCTTCTGTTCCTGACTTTCCTTCTTCCTCTCGCTGCAGGTGAATAGAGACCAATTGTGCCTTGAATGGCCACTTACAAACTTTTAAGATCCCAGGCACTACATGTTGAACTAGGAGACAGAACAGAAGCATTAAAGAAGTTATTAGGCCAGTTAACTGGGATGGCCCATGAAACCATGACCCTAAACCTCTAAACTAAGAAACCATATCCCGTGAGGTGTTTGATTGTACATGACAAGCATCAGCAGCTACTCTTTTTTTTTTTTTGGTCATTGTTGTTAATTTATCTATCACACAACTTTTGCCACTTCAGCTTTTTACAGGTGTACAACTTATGGACAGCAATTATAGTAATCGGCTGTGCAGCCCTGCCCTAATCAATGTCATATTTCCATCATGGCTAACCCTCCTTTCCCCCTCCCTCTCACCCCCGATATCTACTAATAAACTCTATTCTCTATGCATTTGCCTTTTCTTGTCTTTTTATGTGAGGTCATTTAGCATTTTGTGATTGACTTATTTCACTCAGCATATGTCTTCCAGCTCCATCTACATTATAGCATGTATCAAGACTTCATTTCTCTTACTGGCTGAGTATTCCATTGTATGTATATACCAAGTTTTGTTTATCCATTCATCTGTTGATGGGTATTTAGGTTGTTTCCACTATTTGGCTATTGTGAATAGTGCTGCATTGAGCACTGGTATACAGATGTCTGTTTTCACGAGTCTCTACTTTCAAATCTTTTTGGGTATATACCTAGCAGCAGAATTGCTAAGTCCTGCGGTAGTCCTGGAAACCCTGGGGACGTAGTGGTTAAGAGCTGCTGCTGCTAACCAAAAGGTCAGCAGTTTGAATCCACCAGGCACTCCTTGGAAATTCTGTGGGGCAATTCTACTCTGTCCTATAGGGTCGCTATGAGTTGGAATTGACTTGATGGCGACTGGTTGTTTTGGTTTATGGTAGTTCTGTTTTCAGTTTTTTGAGGAACCACCACAGTGTTTTCCATAACGGCTGTACGATTTTGCATTCCCACCAGCAATGGGTAAAGGTTCCAGTTTTCCCATATCCTTGCCGACATTTGTTTATTTTCTGTTAGTTTTTAATCTAGCCGCCCTAGTGGGAGTGAAATGGTATCTCATTGGGATTTTGATTTGCATCTCTCTGATGGTTAATGACACTGAGTATGTTTTCATGTGTTTGGTGGCCATTTGAATGTCCTCTTTGGTGAAATGTCTATTCAAGCCCTTTGCCAGTTTTATGATTAGATTGTCTTTTTGTCGTTAAGTTGTCCAAGTTTTATATATATATTTTGGTTATTAGATTCTTGTCGGATATATGGTTTCCAAACGTATTCTCCCAGTCAGTAGGTAAAGTCTTTGCGTGAACAAAAGTTTTTTATTTTTATGAAGTCCCATTTATTTTGTCTTTTACTGTTTGTGCTTTTGTCATTATGGTAGATAATATCCATTGTTAAAAGCTAGGCCTGACAGTGTTGCCCCTGCTTTTTCTTCAGTTTGTACATTTAGGTCCTTAATGAATTCGTTTTTATGTGTGGTATGGGTTATGGACCCTGTTTTATTTTTCTGCATGTGGAAATCCAAATTTCCGGGCACCATAGGTTGAAGAGACTCTTCATTCCCCATTGAATGCACTTAGCACCCTTGTTAAAAATCAGCTGACCATAGATGTGTGGGTTTATTTATGCACTTATTTATGGACTCTCAGTTCTATTCCATTGGTCTATGTGTCTGTGTTATATCAGTACGAGGCTGTCTGATTACTGTACAGCTGTCCCTTGATATCTGCCCGGGATTAGTTCCAGGACCTCCCACAGATACCAAAATCCACAAATGTTCAAGTCCCTTATATGAAATGGTGTAATATTTGCATATAACCTATGCACATCTTCCTATATACTTTAAATCATCTCTAGATTACTTATAATACCTAGTACAATGTAAAGGCTTTGTAAACAGTTGCTATACTGTATTGTTTAGGAAATAATGACAAGAAAAAAAAAAGTCTACATGTTCAGTACAGATGTAGCCATCCTAGGCCTAGTTATATAGTACATGTCAGCAATAACACATTTTTTTTCCTAATGTTTTCTACCTGTAATTGTTTGAATCCATGGATATGGAACCCATGGATAAGGAGGGTTGACTGTAGCTGTATAGTATATTTTAAAATCAGAAAGTGTGAATCCGCCTACTTTGTTCTTTTTATTATTGCTTTATCTATACAGGACCTGTTGTCATTCCATATAAAGTTGATGATTAGTTTTTCTATTTCTGTAAAGAAGGCTATTGGAATTTTGATCAGGATTGTGTTAAATTTATAGGTTGCTTTGGGTAATATTGACATCTTAAAAATACTGAGTCCTCCAATCCATGATCGTGGAACATCTTTTCATTTATTTAAGGCTTCTTTAATCTTTTTCAGCAGTGTTTTAGAGTTTTCATTTTTAAGTCCTTCATGTTCCTGTTTAGATTTATTTCTAGGTATTTTATTCTCTTAGATGCTATTGTACATGGAATGGTTTCCCAGATTTCCCTTTTAGATTTCTCACTGCTGGTGTATAGAAACCCAACTGATTTTTATTTGTTGACCTTATCTCCTGAAACTTTGCTAAATTCCTCTGTTAGCTCCAGAAGTTTTCTTGTGGACTCTTTGGGATTTGAGGATGAACTTTTGAAATAGTTCAGAAATGTACTTGAGTTATGTTATGAGGTGTGAAGAATTCTCACTTCCAGAATGTATTGAAAAACTGTTGGAAATGTTTCATAAGTGATTCAGGTATTAGATGAGAGGGTTGACTTGAAATTCCCTAAAGTGATTTTTGACATAAGTTTATTTGATTCTGCAGTTCTCTGACTGGTTTTATTTCAGATAAACTGAAGATAGGGTAACTCTAGGAAGTCTTATTTCAGAATAAAGAAAATATTTTATGTACTCTAGTAATCAAGTCATATCTCCAGCTTCTTATTAGCAATAATTTTTTAAATGCCTACTTTACAAAGCATTTTCCTAATTGATCCCACAGAGTCACATAGGAAGATCATCAGATGCAGAAAAGAGAAATCTCTTCCTCAGAAATGGTAGGAAAATGGATTTTAAGATATAGTGAGTGCTGCTACTTTCTCGTCAAGATGGACCAGGGAATCTGAGACAGTCCTGAGGAAGTCAGACAGTGGCTTTCATGGCCATTTGCCAACAATGATGCTTCCTTCATAGCCTTGTTAAACTGTCGTTAGACCTTGTTAAAGCAAGAATTTAGATGATTTTATTCCCATGTGGTAATTTATTTAAGTTATAACAATGGTATGGAACAGAGAGTGTGATGCTCTTTAGTCCTTTTTGGAAACCCTGATGGCGTAGTGGTTAGGTCCTATGGCTGCTAACCAAAGAGTCGGCAGTTTGAATCCACCAGGCGCTCCTTGGAAACTCTGTGGGGCAGTTCTACTCTGTCCTATAGGGTCGCTATGAGTTGGAATCGACTCGACGGCACTGGGTTTGGTTTTTTGGGTTTTAGTCCTTTTATTCTACATTATGTTATGAAAAATTCTACATGCATGCTGTTGTATAATCTGTTAGAAAATGTATGAGAAAAGCAAAATTGTAATTGTATGTCATCACTGCCAATCATATTAGGTATCAAAGGTCCTCAAGGTGTAGAAGCACTGACCAAGTTGTGTTGACTGCAAAAAAACATCTTTTTATGAACTCTTCCTAGATTGGTAGGAGGGTGGGGAATGAGCAGTTGATTCTTGACTATGCTTAGACCTTGACATAATGAAACGTTAAGGAGAGAAATCTTATCAAAGCTCAAAAATTCCAGAGAAGGTAATATACCTAGTTATCACTTATGGCTTTATTTAATAAAGAAGAAAACTCCTCTGATGTCTTCCCCCTTTTCGTTGATCCTCTATGAGGCATGATGACCTTCTCCAGGGACTGGTCCCTCCTGATAAGAAGCTCAAAGTTTGTGACATGAAATCTCGCCATCCTCACTTCTGAGGAGCATTCTGGCTGTACTTCTTCCAAGACAGATTTGTTTCTTCTTCTGGAGATCCATGGTGTATTCATTATTCATCACCAAAACCGTAATTCAAAGGCATCAGTTCTTCTTGGAGCTTCCTTATTCATTGTCCAGGTTCGCATGGACATGAGGCGATTGAAAATACCATGGCTTTGGTCAGGTGCACCTTAGTCCTCAAAGAAATATCTTTATTTTTTAACATTTTAAAGAAGTTTTTTGAAGCAGATTTGTCCAATGCAATATGTCTTTTGATTTCTTAACTGCTGCTGCCATGGATGTGAATTGTGGATCCAAGTAAAATGAAATCCTTGACAACTTCGATCTTTGGTCCATTTATCATGATGTAATTTATTGATCCAGTTGTAAGGATTTTTGTTTTCTTTATGTTGAAGTGCAATCCATACTGAAGGCTGTAGTTTTTGATCCTCATCAGTAAGTGCTTCAAGTCCTCTTTGCTCTCAGCAAGCGAGGTTGTGTCATCTGCATATTGCAGTTGTTAATGAGTCTTCCTCCAAATCCTGATGCCACGTTCTTCTTCATACAGTCCAGCTTCTCAGATTCTTTGCTCAGCACAGATTGAATAAGTATGGTGAAATGATCTAACCCTGATGCACACCTTTCCTGATTTTAAACCACGCTGTATCCCCTTGTTCTGTTTAAACAACTGCCTCTTGGTCTGGGTATAGGTTCCACATGAGCACAATTAAAAGTGTCCTGGAATTCCCATTTTTTGCACGTGTCTTTATAATACTTCACTTTGTCTTCTCAAGCTGCCTTTGACATTTTCTGTTCACCTCAAGTTTAAGACCAAACCAAAACCAAACCCATTGCCATTAAGGTGATTTCAACTCACAATGCCCCATAGGGCTTCCAGGGAGTGGCTTGTGGATTTGAACTCCGTCGAGCTCTTAAACACTGTGCCAGTCCAAGAGGAGGGTAAAACTATTATTTTCAGATTGTGTTGAGTTTCTAAGGTAACCAATAAAAGACTAGAAGAAAAGGCAGGGGAGAAAAATGAGGGGGAAAATATCACTCAGTCACGAAGGTGATAAGGAGAAAACAAATGGTTGGCAGAAATACAAGTATATTAGTAGTTACAAAAAATATAAATTGACTATGAAAAGTATTTTACAGGTTTGATTTTTAAAAAATTCAGCAAAATATGTGTTTACAAGAGACACGCCTGAAACATTTTTAAAACAGAAGAACACAGAATGGTTGAAAGTGAAAGAATAGAAAAAGATGTCAGACAAAAAACAACTGAAAGAAACCTGATTAGTTATAGTATAAGAAAGCATACTTTAATAAGCATTTCTAGATTGAATAGTAAGAATAAAGTTCAGCAGAAAGGTATAATGATTTTATTATTTTTTAAATTTTATTTTACTTTGGGTGAAAGTTTACAATGCAAATTAGTTTCTCATTCAAAAATTTATACACAAGTTGTTTTGTGACACTGGTTGCAATCCCTGCAATGTGTCAGCACTCTTCCCCTTTCTACTCCGGGTTCCCCTTGTCCATTCGTCCAGTTTTCCTGTCCCTTCCTGCCTTCTCGTCTTTGCTTTTGGGCAGGTGTTGCTCACTTGGTCTCATATACTTGACTGAATATATGAGACACATTCCTTACGTGTGTTATTGTTTGTTTTATAGGCCTGTCTAATCTTTGGCTGAAAGGTAGACTTTGGGAATGGTGTCAGTTCTGGGCGAGCAGGTGTTGGGGGTTCTAGTCTCTGTTGTACCAGGAAGTATGGTCTTTTTTTGTGAATTTGAAGTTCATTCTGCATTTTTCCCTGGCTCTGTCCTGGACATGGAAACCCTGGTGGCATAGTGGTTAAGAACTACGGCTGCTAATGAAAAGTTCAGCAGTTTGAATCCACCACGTGCTCCTTGGAAACTCTATGGGGCAATTCTACTCTGTCCTATAGGGTCGCTCTAAGTCAGAATTGACTCGATGGCAATGGGGTTTTTTTTTTTTTTTTGTCCTGGACCCACCATTGTGATGCCTTTCAGAGTGGTTGGTGGTGGTAGTCATGCGCCATCTAGTTCTGGACTCAGGCTGGTGGAGGCTGTGGTTCATGTGGTCCACTAGTCCTTTGGCCTGGTATTTTCCTTGTGTCTTTGGTTTTCTTCATTCTCCTTTGCTCCGAATGGGATGGGAGCAATAGATATTTCTTAGATGGAGAAAGGCATAATGATTTTAAGCTTGTATTAACTAGTAACGTTTCAAAATATATAAAACAAAAATGGACAGAACTACAAGGGACAAACGACAGAGACATCATTATAGTGGCAGATTTTAACATCTCAGTAATTGATGGACAAAAAATATTAGTAAACCTATAGAAGATTTAAGTATTAATAAGTTTGATGTAATGATCATATATAGAATACTACACCCAAGATTTGGAGAAAATATGCATTATTTCAAGCACATACTAAACCTTTATGAAAATTGATTATACTCAATGCCATATAGCAAATCTCATCAATTTTTTTTATTAACTTTTATTGAGCTTCAAGTGAACGTTTACAAATCAAGTCAGTCTGTCACATATAAGTTAATATACATCTTACTCCTTACCCCACTTGCTCTCCCCCTAATGAGTCAGCCCTTCCAGTCTCTCCTTTCGTGAAAACTTCGGCAGCCTCCAACTCTCTCTATCCTCCCATCCCCCCTCCAGACAGGAGATGCCAACACAGTCTCAAGTGTCCACCTGATATTATTAGCTCACTCTTCATCAGCATCTCTCTCCTACCCACTGTCCAGTCCCTTTCATGTCTGATGAATTGTCTTCAGGGATGGTTCCCGTCCTGTGCCAATAGAAGGTTTGGGTACCATGACCGCCAGGATTCCTCTAGTCACATCCAGACCATTAAGTATGGTCTTTTTATGAGAATTTGGGGTCTGCCTCCCACTTATCTCCTGCTCCCTCAGGGGTTCTCTATTGTGCTCCCTGTGAGGGCAGTTATCGATTGTGGCCGGGCACCAACTAGTTCTTCTGTTCTCAGGATAATGTAGGTCTCTGGTTCATGTGGCCCTTTCTGTCTCTTGGGCTCTTAGTTGTCGTGTGACCTTGGTGTTCTTCATTCTCCTTTGCTCCAGGTGAGTTGAGACCAACTGATGCATCTTAGGTGGCCGCTTGTTAGCTTTTAAGACCCCAGACGCCACATTTCAAAGTGGGATGCAGAATGTTTTCATAATAGAATTATTTTGCCAATTGCCTTATAAGTCCCCTTAAACCATGGTTCCCAAACCCCCGCCCGTGCTCCGCTGACCTTTGAAGTTTATCCTGGAAACTTCTTTGCTTTTGGTCCAGTCCAGTCCAGTTGAGCTGACCTTCCATGTATTGAGTGTTGTCCTTCCCTTCACCTAAAGCAGTTCTTTTCAGCTAATTAATCAGTAAAAAAAACCCTCTCCCTCCCTCCCTCCTCCCCGTAACCACAAAAGTATGTGTTCTTCTCAGTTTATACTATTTCTCAAGATCTTATAATAGTGGTCTTATACAATATTTGTCCATTTGCCTCTGACAAATCTCATCGAATTTTAAGAAGCTAAGAAAAAGAAAAAATCCAAAGAATGCAGAACATAGAAAATTTCAACAAAATTGAAGAAACTAGAAAAAGAACAAGAAATCCAAAGCAGAAAACAAAGAGCAGAATTTAATGAATTAGGAAACAGAGAGACCATTGACGTATCCAAGAATTGGTTCCTTAAAAAGGATTAATAAAACTGCTTGTACAGAATCAAAAACCAAACCCACTGCTGTCGAGTGGATTCTAACTCATAGTGACCCTATAGGACAGAGAACTGTCCCATAGGGTTTCCAAGGAATGCCTGGTGGATCCAAACTGCCGACCTTTTGGTTGACAGCTGTAGCAATTAACCGCTATGCCACTAGGGTTTTGAGGACAGAGAAGTTAATTCATCCAACAGATATTAAGCACATCAGGTGCATCAGACCCAGTTGTGGGAGCAGGAGAGGGGACTGACTTCAGAGCCCAAGTGGAGGGGAGGGCCTCTGGATAAACAGTCATTTTATCCATCATGATAGGAGTAAAGGCAGAAAGCTACATTGGAAAATTTGAAGGCGAGAAGACAAGGAAGTTCCCCTCTGGTTGTTTATATATTTTAAATATGGGGTAACGTCATCATTTTAGTGATGAATGGGGAAAACTGTTGGAGATTTGTGGAGAGAGTGAAAATAGTAATTTTGGAGATAAAAACAGATACATATGTGTATACAATAACAACAACCAAAAAGTAAAATTATCCATAATTACACCATCCACATAGCACCACTCCCAATGGCTCAGTGTATATGCATTTAAATCTTGGGTTCATTTATCCCTTTTGATTTTTTCATTCACGTACTGGAAGAGAATAATTATAAATTAACAGTAATGGGTGTGGGCTGGAACAGTACCTGGTATTTTCAGCAACTATAGCAAGACAGGAAACCCTGGTGGTATAGTAGTTTTGTGCTATGGCTACTAACCTAAAGGTCAGCAGTTCAAATCCACCAGGTGCTCCTTGGGAACTCTGGGGCAGTTCTACTCTGTCCTATAGGGTCACTGTGAGTCAGAATTGACTCGATGGCAATGGGTTTTTATAACAAGACAGATAAATGTTCAAATTAATAGATACTAGCTGTGAAAAGTAGATGGCTTAATCTCTTGGGACTTCAGGTTACTTATAAAATGTGGATACCATCTAATTTTAGGTTCTGAGGAGTGGAGGTAATATATGTAAATCATGCATAGAGTATATACTCAGTTTGTGATGGTTAGTAACCACACTTGCTCTGAAATGTGGTTTTCTTGTGGATCTATCAGGGTTTCGCATAGTCCATAGGTACCTAGCCAAGATTTGGGGATGGGGGAGGAGTGAGCAGCTGGGTTTTAATGTTGCCTCCGATGTCGATTTTTTTTCTACTTCCCCATACCTTGCCTAGCCTAGCCTAGACTTTGACTGGATTCTGACTCATAGCAACCCTGTAAGACTGAGTAGAACTGCCCCATAGAGTTTCCAAGCCAGTAATCTTTATGGAAGCTGCAAGCCAATTGCCACATCATTCTCCTGAAGAGTGGCTGGTGGGTTCAAACTGCTGACCTTTTGGTTAACAGTCAAGTGCTTAACCACTGTGCCACTAGGGCTTTTTTTTCCCATACTTAGAGCTGGGTCAAAGTATAATATAAAGCAAAACTAGGAAGTATGAGTTGTTCCAGCAGCTCTGCTTTACTTCAAGAATCATAAGCTACAAAGTCCGGTGGCCATTCTTTTTTATCCCCCACGGTATTTCCGTTTTAAGATATGAAATGAAAGAACTGTTTGCTGGAGTCCATTAATATTAAAAAGCCACTGTTCATTTTATCATTAGATATTACACAAAAATACCTCATAAAAAACATCTGAGCAACTTCTTTGGGCAGATTTTGAGATATTTGGTTAAAATGTTTAAAATCTAGTTTTCTTCATCTATGAAGAAATGTATACTTTGTTGTCTTCCTATCTCATTGCAATTTTTGACCCTATCTTTAAATAGAAAACTGAAAAATCAAAGGTTTTGGTGGGTATATCCTGATGTAACTTGCTCTCACCCTTTTTGCATTATCCACAGGTCAGATTTCACAATTTTTCAGGTAAGTTTTTTGGCAATTCAGAGAGAAAAGAAATTCCTATGATTTGGGCCTGAATCATTTATTTCCATAGTTGCCATTTTTTAGTGTTAAAATGATGGCTTTTCCCAAAGGCAACTCTGAGTAGATTAATCTTTTCACAAAAGAATCCTGTTTCAAACCTCTCTTTAAGAATTTGCATTTCATTTCAATTTTCCTGATCCTATAATTGAATTCCATTGGAAACTAATCCCCAACAACATGTATTTTAAATACTTATACTGGTATACAATTAGAGGCATTAAATGGATGTTAGTTAAGCTTTCACTTCATCTTCAAATATTCCAACAGGTTAATTACCTAAGGGCTTTTGATTTCATAAGGTATGCTGTAACCTTAACATTCATACTTCCTGAAAGAAATAGACAGATACTTGATATGCATAGTTTATTTTGTACACCTATGAATTTCTACAGTATCAATACAGATGATCAGAAACAGTTCATATTGTGCCCACCTGCACTCCATGTCCAAAATGATTTATTCAGTGTGGTATTTTGCAAGGCTGGCAAGGAGAGAAAGTCAGGGTTCCACAGTACCAGTGAAAACTTTTATCTTGAAATAAATTTAATACATTAGTATATTCACCCATTTCCTATCAGAAAACAGCAAAATTACATTTTTAGGTGTGTTATATACAGAAAAAACTTGGAAGACTTGACAAAGCATCACTTTATCAACAGACAGAATCCCCTCCCCTATCTTTTCAGGGTCCTCTGAAATAAAATAAACTTGTTATAAATCAAACTTTATATACCTTTAAGCACCAGCCTGACAATTTCTCTTTTAGGTTTATAAAATATTCCTGCTTTGAAAGGCAAAGTGAATGTAAAAATGTGACCATAATTAAACAAATCTTGGCCAGGATGCTTTTTATTGCAGTCGTCCCAATGTTTTACTACTATGTTCCCTTCTTTGAATAGATTTGTTTATAGGATTGAGACAAAATATTTGCCTTTTGTCTTGAAAAACTCCATTATAAAATTAATCATTTTTGTAACTGTACAACTGTATTTTTCATTTGTAGTGTTAAATATGCAACTTGGTCCTTGGAGGTCATGTTATAAAGTCCAGCTTCTTGGATAATTTATTATACAAAATAAAACAAACTACCAAAAATATTACTAATGTTAACAATCACGTATGTATAGCGTATTGGTATGCACAGATTAGCTTGTCAATGGGTGCTTAAACTGCTCATGTACAGTCAGATTTTAACTTAATTGTTTAACTTCCATTCATTATATTCTAAAAGTTCTGAAAGACCATTTGAGTTCTGTACTTCAGAAACACTATTAAGGCATTACTTAACAAACAGACCCCATGGAAAGTAACTAGAATGCCTGTGCTGGAGTGCTATTTTAAGGCAGTCAGAGGTTCATTTTTTTTCACTTTAAGGCTCTTGCACACTTAAATTTTATTCTATACAATCTATGTAAACATTGTTCTGTATAATGTAAATATTCGTCAAGTGGTCAATTTTGGACATCAAAGCCTGTTTTTAATAAAGCAAATGGGCAGTTTAGAACTAGTTTACAATACTCTCCCTAATCCCACCTGATTTTGTAGATAATTTCATATATCGTAATTTGGCCATGTATGGATTCTGGAAGTTTACATTTGCAAATAAAGCCTAACAAGTAACTTAAACATAAGTTTCAATAGAATGTCAGTATTAATATTCCATCCATTATCTGTGGTAATGCGATATTTAAAACAAAGACTTTAACCTCATTCACTACCCTTACAATTCAGGTGTTCATTAAGTGAAACCAGGAGAAATGTAGCTGATTTACTATTTATTTTGTCCAAGCACAGACTGTGATAACTTCTAAAAGTGTAGAAATTTAAATATGTTTTCAAATTAAAAATCAAGTATCATTTGTTTATAAAATTAATATGCATGGTAATGCTATCAAATAGAAGGGAAAAAATCTCTTAAAGGATCAGAAACAGCTTTTGTATATTCTCATTGAAAATAATCACATTAATCTCAGTAATAGAATTTTGCAGTGTAACTCCTCTAGTTTGTTTCTTTACCTCTTTCCAATATAATTTGGCATTTTGGGGGTTTAGAAAATGTTTAATTTTATTCAGACAGTATGCTTAGCTATATATGAGTTTTCTACATGAAAAATATTACTATAGAATTAACTTTTTAAGTAACTAATTTTTCAAAAAAGGAAAAAGCTGACCAGTTTAAAAAAAAATGTTGAATGTCAATACAAGTTATTTACAAGACTCTTAATCCTACACACCGTATACACAGAAGCTCAGTGAACTATTTAGTAGACCAAAGATGTTGACAGTAGTCTTTAAAATTATGGGATGAGCATTGAGACATGCTATTTTTCTAAGAGTGCTTACATAGGAGAGCACTTCTCAAATACAGGTAAGTACATTTATAATTGCAAACAAAGGGTGAATAACTGACCTTACTCAAAAGGCCACAAAATTTCTGCAAATATCTAATACAAAAAGTACATAATGTAACTTTAATTTGGGGAGAGAATATATCAAGTCAATTGTTTTTCCTAAAGACCTGCCCATTATTAATTAAAAAAAAAAAATACAACTTTAAATCTATGTGGAACAAACAGCAATCTGCAAATTAACATCCCAAACCTAATTTTTACTACCCAGATGCAACAGGATTAGAAAAAGAAATATACAAAAAATGTCAAAAGAAAGGAAAAGAGAGGTATAAAAGCAATCTTCCCAACAAACGAGATTAGGGAGCATGTAATAAATGCTAAATAAAAAAAATATAGTAAATACAACTAATTTCATAGCTTAACCTATCTTCTTCTTCTAATTCTTCCTTGTGCGTGTTTATATTGAGGCTATATGACATTTTTCTAGAAGGATATTATCAAATCACACCATACCTGTGGTATATGAGGACTAGAATTTTTCATTTTACCCATTTTAAGGGAGTCACCAAGATATTTGGATTTGTTGCTGTAATATCCTTTTGCCAAATTAAAATAAGTCCAAAAAAAGGTTACAGTGACTTAGCTTTTAATTATCGTTCAGATGTAGCTTTATTGTGCTTTTAAAGATATTTTCCACCTAATTGTCAGGACCTAAAATTTATTCAGGAGTTCTAGTTATGTTTCCAAACGAATTTTGTGTTTTTTTTAAAAACAAAATTTCAGAAAACGAAGGGGAAAAAAAAGCCTGATACAGTTGTATTTGATCATTTGGAGATTTTCTTGTTATTTTAAAAGATTAAGTAAATGTTAATAGCATCTCCTCATTTAGAATATGAGTGTTTCTCTAGGTCTCTTCAAGAATTGGAATATAGTTCTTTTTCTGTTTTTTGAGAATAGTAACTTGTTAGTACTCACTTTCATTGTGAAAAATTTTCTACTCTGCACTGGAGTGGTTAAAATTAAGAAGGCTTATTGAGCTATTTTTCTAAAATATTTATCTTTCAAAACACGTTCTATTAACAAGAGTGTTTTCAGTAAAAAAAAGTTCTAACTAGTATTGCGAGCCCTCCCTCCAGTTTCAACTTTAAAAAAATATTAAGTCATTGATCAGATGTTACTTTTTAAAAATAGTGAAATCAGAGAAGTTAAACTAGTTGTCTACAGTCACATTTAAATTAAAGCAAGAGAAGTTCAAGAGAGGTAACACTAAATTTAATTCACTAGCATCTTGCCTCACTAATAACCTGATAAGTTACTATAACTGAATAATATACAACAGTATTAATAAGGGGAATTTCTAAGGAATTTCAACTAATGAGGCGGGGTGGGCTCATTAGTTTTTGTTTCATTAGTTAGACAACTATATCCTGAAAATATTTACATAGTAGCCAGGAAAAAAGTTAATTTTTCTCAATATTGTTTTTAAAAACATTTTCCCAAATATTAATGTGACAGAAATCCTAAAAGTAACTTAGAAAATAAAACCTGTTTACCACTTGAGTACATTTTATTTATAATGAGGTAAAGTTCTTAATTTTTTTCTACAGGATTATGCTATGTATCAACACAGGTTATTCAACCAACATTAATTGTGCTTGAGGACTACTATGAATTACACAAGTATACCTCTTCACATCTCCTTGTTTCTCTATTCCTAACTGTGTATATACATTGTTTCCTAATATTTAAATAAAAGTCTTGAATGATCCCATTTTATCTCTTACTCTTCTAAGCCAAAGTCTTCCCGTGTTGTGGGGAAATGAATACTGGCAAGGGATTCGTGAGACTTAGAATTTCTAAGTCTAGTGCTCCAAAGCCATGATCTCTTTTGGACCTTAGAGCTTTAACCAAAAATTAAAAGTTAGCTGATAAATTTCTAAGTTTTCCAGCTGTAAATTTCATGATTTGAAAATAATGTTACTTTCTGTGTTGGTTTCCGTTATTTTTTTCTTAAATTATAACCCTAATCCAATTAATTAGACTTACCTAAATACTTCAGAAAGGTCACATCTAATCCTTCTCTGGTGGATTTATTATTAGCTCCTAGATATATCTGACTAAAAGTACTATAAAAACCTGTTGCTGTCGAGTTGATTCCAAGTCATAGCAACCCTATAGGACAGAGTAGAACTGCCCCATAAGGTTTCTAAGAAGCTGCTGGTGGACTGGAACTGCCGACCTTTTGGTTAGCAGCCAAAGGGTCGCTGTGCCACAAGGACTCCAAAAAGTACTATAGAAATAGTCATATAACTGAAGGAAATAAACTTATACTATACTCCATTTATTTGAAGAAAACCTTGGATTTACTTGAATTCAAGAGCTATAACACAATTCGATTAGAATTTACACTTTAAATTTAATCAGAAAAACATTTTAATGTATCAAAAGTAGCTAACATGTTAAATTCAATGCTTGACAGAGGGTTAAAAACAATGTTTTCAAATCCACCACATAATAGTGGTCTAAAGCAATGCATTTTTTCCCATTATTAGCTTTGCTGACCAAAAAAAAAAAAAAAAAAATCCCAGGTAAGTCACAACACTTAAAAATTGCTATCAGTTCCCCTGAAGGAATGGCTACATATTAACATGTCAACTAAGAATTTGAAAAGGAGTATTTTCTTATCACTCCTGGAGCCCAATTTCCCATGAAACAGAGGAGAATATACAACTCTAACAGTACCAAAGCCCCCTTCCTCCCCAAATCATAAAACCTGTAAGCCCCAAACACGTAAAAGGCTGTAATTTACACTTATTAGTTTGACTTTTCACATAACGGTTAAGAAGGGCTTTATAAATCCCACAGTAAATCCTCAATATTTAAAGGACAATGAATACAAATCGAGGTTTTACGTGTAAGCTACCTTCGACGACGATGACAAAACTACAAGCGAAGATTTTGTCATTTCAACGGGTTGCTTTAATATTAAACCTCCCTGCGAGGAAGAGGTACTCGCTCAAGTAAATAATGTACTTTAGTGTAACGAAAAGTAAGCTTAGTTTACACAAACTGAAAAGAGAAATAATTTCTTAAAAGACTGCTTGGTGGTAATATACTACTAAATACTGCCTTTCAAACCTGAAGGACCTAGCTTGCTTTATTATTTTTTTCCACTATCAAAAAAGAATGTCTGCTAATGTAATCAGTGTCACACAACTGTACATGTGAAAAATGGTGACCTGGCAAATGCTGGATCATATATATTTTTACCACAACAATAAATCTAGTGTCATGTTTTAAACTGTTTAAAAAAATGTTTGCCACAAAATGACTACTAGACAAAAAGACAGGAGGCCACTGACATTTTTACAATTAAAAAAGATCTAAAACCAATTTATAATTGGCTAAAAAAAAATTTTTTTTAGAAGTAAAAATCTAATCTGGTTATAATTGAAATTTTAATTGTTATAATTTTAACATTATGGATGGGAGAGTTAAATGCTTGAAACATTTTATGTTTTAAGATTATGAACAAAAGAAAGCATGAGTACATGTTGTCTGTGTTGCTGTAATTCAGAGGAACTGTCAAGTCACACCTCTCACTCGTGGCAATTAAACAAATAGGCTTCCTTGGCACAAACGTTAGTCTCTTCTCATCAGAAATAAAATATCTTTTTCATTGAATATGTTGTTATTTATGTGATCTTAGAAGACTCTGAAAAGACCTGGTAAAAACTCATTCATAATTTAATCAAATGTCAGCATTTTCCCCCTTTAGTATAAAAGTTTACAGATGATTTTCATATTCCATCACAGTAACATGGTCTAGTGCATTTCAGAGTATTTGGAAGTTATCAAAGTTGTCCTTTCCCAATGAAAACACTTAAGAAAACTTCTCAAATAAGCTGTTAAGAATGTTATGATATGGAACTACTTGAATTTTTTTTTGGCTCTCACCTCTTTTAAGTACAAATATCCTTATTCCCCAAAGAAATAACCATTCTACTATTCGACTATTTTACAGTGCCTATCAACAAGAAGTCCTCTCTCTTAGAGGAAGCTAAAGTATGTTCGGATGCTATTTCCCAAGAGCTAGTTGGTGGGTAGTTTAGTAGACAGAAAGAACTTTGGGTTCATCTTATTATTTTTTCTTCTTCATCCTTTTTTTTTGTAAACTAACTTTCCATCACGCACATACTGTATCATCTTTCACTGGACTAAGATTAGCTGGCAAGTAGCTGTGTATTTTTTAGCTAGATCCACTGATGGCAATGGACCTCTGAGATCACGCTGCTGCTTAAATCACATCTAATGTGAAATTTCGAATTACATCCAGAGCTCCAGTATCAAAGCCACACATATCCAACATGCCTCGATCATCTGGATCTGCAATGGTAAAACCATTTGAAGTCATTCCACAAACAATTAATTTGGCTGGAATCCCCATTTTCTGTAGAAAAAGATCAAAATCATATTTAAAAGTTACATTTAAGAGCAAATACCCTCCAAAATTAAAATACTCTAAAATCTCTATACTACAGCTTTTCATTACGAAGTTAATTTTTTTTTCCCTCTCCATAAAATCCGCCATCTTTCAGGGCAGAGTCCTCCATAAGCAGCCCGGATACTTTGAGCTTACAAGATCTGTCCGGGTATTCAGACATTTTTATCAACATCTCAAACACTGGGATACTGTGTGTGGCTATATATAAGGAATTCTCTGAAATTATCAACTTGGCCTATGACTTTGATATCTACAATATTCACATGTCCCATGGAAGAACCTGTGTTATCCTCTACAGCTACAACTTAAAATGAGTTTTAAGAAAAACTAATTATTAGTGTGCACTATGTCAGACACTACAATAAGCTGTGTAAGTAATTTATCTAGTATCATTGTTGTAACAACTCAAAAAGTAAGTACTATTAAGTAATTTGCTCAAGTCCACAGTCAGCAGAAGAGACAGACTCAGGACTCAGAACCCAGGCTGTGTTTACTCCAAAATCTGTTCTCTTCATCTGAGGTTCTTTAACTCAAATGTGCATCAGCATTTCCTGCAAGGCTTGTTAAAATATAGATTGCTGATTCAGTTTCTAACTTAGCAGACCTTTGATGGTGCCCAGGAATTTGCATTTGTAACAAGGTCCCAGGTGATGTTAAGGCTGCTGGAGGAAAACCACACTGAGGACCACTGCTCTTCCTCAAGTTCTATTCCTGCTTCCGGTCACATTAGCCACATGTCAAGCGTTCTAAAGCCCCCTGTGGCTAGTGGCTATTATACAGTGCAGATATAGAACATTTCTGTCATTTCAGAAAGTCCTACTGGGGAGCACTGGTTAGAACATAGACATATCCATGAAACTTAAAACATAGATTATAGCTTTGCTTTAATTCTATGAAGTCCTTTAGCAAAGTTCTCACATGATACTTTAATTTTTCAAGTAGCAAAATGAATCATTCAAAAATTTCTAGCTAAGGTAAAATATTTATTTCTGTTGATTATTACTAAAAATACTGTTTGCAAAGGATATTATTAGCAATACATAGCATTGAAACTGGCTGAAAAAAACATTACGTATGTGTGGCCAATCCATTTCCGTATTCCACGCACTGCTGAATCTGTAACTGGCAGTGGATGCCTATCCAAAGGTACGGAACTACCTCTAGTAACACTTTTTGAAAAAGAAAAGGGGATATTTGAGAAATGAGTATTATCTGGGGTAAGAAAAAATATTAGGACTCATTCTACCTTCCGATACTCCCTTAGAGCAGCAGCAGGATGGATGCTTCCAGCAAAGGTCTCATTATCAGTGAACACGATGAAGACATCAGCAGCTGTGTTTGTCTTCTGAGCCCAGATCATTGGAAGAGAGCAATCAGTTCCCCCTGCAGGGATCTAACCAGAACAAAAACATGAATAAAATAATTGCTCTAGTTTCCATACAAACAATACTACTTTTTACATTAACTTTTTGTTTAGAGCCAATAGACAGGCCTTTCCAAAGTGCTTCTCATGAGAAAATTAAGATAAAAAAATTTATTTTCATAAATTGTATTTATATGAAACTGTTATATAATACATGTTAAGTAAACTTCATAAATTACTTTCTTACCTGATTCATAGCCATTAAAACCTCCTGTAAGGTCATATCTGCAGTAACTGGACATGGTACCATTTCATCTGAAAAAGCAACTATGTAAGAGTCTTTTTCTGTCCGTGTGACAACCTGAAAAAGTCGATGGTAGTAATTTTCAGCAGATTTTGAGGAAATGAATATAGTACAGTCAAACCTGTGAGAGCTGGAGCTAGATGGGACTGGTTTTTCTAGGTCTTGCAAGTTTTCCGCCTTTGACAGGGTGAAATCTTACCACTTTCCATGTCACTCATTTTAGTGGAAAATAGTTTTCCTTCTCTGACAGGTTTCCGCCTTAGACAGGTTCTGGCTTTCACAGGTTTTACTGTATCCAGAAGCTTATAAAACTTCAACTTTAACAGAAACGCTCAATGATGTTTATGTTATTACAAAACCTGTATTATACCGTTTTAGAGCTACAGTAACGGTAGTATATTTTTCAAAGTACTTTCATAAAGAAACCGGCTGTTGCAACAATCCTTTGAAGCAAATTGAGTATATATTCTCCTTCTCATTTTATTAAATAAAGAATAAAGTCACGGAAGAAAAGCTAAGAAGCTCCCCTATGATTTATCTGCTATCCAGTGACAGGCTGAACTGAAGTCTTTTGACCTGATCCTTGATCTTTAACTTCTATATTCATTAAATAATGTTTCTAAGCATCATCTGCTTTCTCAAAAATAATATTTAATCTTTTATAGTAAAAACTAAAATTCCTATTCTTACAATTCTTTAGACATGGCCTTTTTTAATATACTTAAAATTTTGCTTTACAAAATTGTCTTGTTATAAAAGGACAGAAAAAAGTGCCAACTAAGTCGGAGAAACATAAATAAGTGAAAACATAACTCTTGATCATGTCTAACTTTACAGTTTTGCCCTGTCCTAAACACTTTTTTAGAGGAGAAAAAAATTCTAGATTGTCTTAGTTCTCACCATGCACATTGCTGCAGCAACTGCACTAGCGTTGAGTATACTACCCAAAACTCTTTGGTTCATAGAAGCACTGACATCAACAGCCAGCAAGAAACGCTTTCCAGTTGGCTTAACTGTCTAAAGAGAGAACAAAATAAACAATCATTACATGCAATCACAGAAATTATAAGTAGATTATGTTTCTAACAAATCATATTTGCTTACCACCTTTCATTCAAAAGACTATCATAAAAGGGTTTCTGATATTTTGACAATTATTTCCAACATGCTTAGCTTTTACTAATGCTGTACCAAAGCAAGTAAGATAAGCTGTGTACTAATTTAAAGAAGGAACCAGACACACACATATATTTTAAGTCTTTCTCACTGAATTCGAGTAAGAATTTCTAACAAGAAATTTTTAAAACCACATTGTTATCTTTTGGCTCTGACACAGGATTTCCATTCCTAAAAAATCACTCCCTATCAAAGCCGATGACATCTATTTATTGACTATGTAGAAAAGCAGAAGACAGAAGGTCCCCACAGGAATGCACATTTTTAAATGTGGCAATTTACAATTATCAAAATGATCTTAGGATAACTGGTTGCTGCTCAAAGGCAGGGAGAAATACTTTACTCATCAACCTACAAGATTCATCATATACCTTCATTTATATAAACTAAGGAAAAACAAATACCTAACCCAGAATGGTTTTGATTATTGATATGATCATTAAAATGTTTTTTATAAGATATTACATCAAATAAGTACCTTAAATGTTTTGTAAAAAGTGTCATCTAATGCCTTCAAAATTTCATTATCAGGTTGCCACTTCAGTTTTCCTCTGAGGCCATGCCCTGTTTTGTAAGTTTCCAGTGCAAGTAAAACATGAAATGGATGTATATGAGCCTAGAAACAAGACAATGGCAGAAAGTAAATGCAAAATTAAAGTCAGAAATAATAGTAATTATGTATCTTCCTTGCATTTTCATGTTATTTTTGTATCTAGTAAATATCTTTCAAAAAAAACAAAAAAAAAAGAGGACATATTAACCTTAGATTTAAAGGTCAAAATGCAATTTGGTATGAGAAAAATCTCAGAACATCTAACTGCATTTCCAAAATTTAGAAGCCAACTTTTGAAATTAGAAGTACTAAGAAAGGGCACTGAGAATGCTTACCTTTTTTAACAGTTTTTCATTACACAGTTTTTCACATACTAAAGACACTTCTGAATTTCCTGGTTCAAGCACTGAATTAGCAGTCATCTTTCCTAGATTCCTTAGTAACGCTGTAAGAGGCATTTCTTGCAACAAAGCCTTCCATACCTATTGCAATAACACAGGCAGAAGTTTAAGGAATTACAGGGAAATGAACTGGTGTTAATACAGTTATAATAATATTCATAATATATTCTTTAAGGCTTAAATCTGGGTCTCAGAGCACTTTTGTTAAAGCTATGCCAACTGGTCAAAGGCTTATCAAATAAGCTAACTTGTTCTTTACTAGAATAAGGAAGTGAAGAATACTGAAAGAAACTGCATAGGAAAGTTTTGTTTTAACTGGCAACGCATATCATCTAGTGTATTTTCTGGAGTGGAACTACACTTACTGAATGCCAACTACACTCCAGGCATTTGTGAAAGGTGTTTTAAATAAACATTAACATCAAGATATAGTTACTTTCTTCCTTAAAAAAGAAGTAATGAGTATATAGTTGCACGTCTATCCTTTTTAAACATATAATAAAATTATTCATGTTTAATCACATAAACCAAAAAACAAACTCATTGCCATTAGTCAACTCTGACCCATGGCGGCTCCATGTGCTACAGAGTAGAACTGCTCCATAGGGTTTTCTTGGTTGTAATCTTTACAGAAGTAGGTCACCAGGCCTTTCTTCCGTGGCCCTGCTAGGTTCAAACTACCAAACTTAAGGTTAGTAGCTCAGCACTAACCATTTGCATCACTCAGGGACCTGTTTAATCACATACTATAATTTACTCACCTCTTTAGACTTTAAGTGATTTGTCAGAAGATGTTCTCTAACTAATCTATGCTCTTCTATTAGATGAATGACTTCTAGTTCATCTTTTGTTCGCTTAACTTTCTCTACAGCTTCCAGATACTTTAATAATTTTTCAGTTTCCACAGAAAGTGCTTTTTCCTTATACAATTCATGGACCTCTTTCCAGCCCTTTGTAATATATTTGGTCACAATGGCAAGTCCTTAACAAAATAAAGAATTAAAAAGACATGTAGGATTACCAGGTTAAAAAAATAGAACATGTTAACTGAGAATATATGATGTGATAGTCATAATATGAGACTTTGGGGGAAAAAAACTTACATCCTAAGTCATTTATTACAGATGTTTTTTTTTTTTGGAGACACCAGAATTAGAAATTTTGGTAGACAGTGCCTACTTCAGGTCCAAAATCTCAACACAATTTACAAGTGAATGGATCTATCTCAGTTAATCTTCTATTGACTTGTCCCTCTCAGGTACTGAATAAATATGCATTTTTGAATCGTAGAGATAAGTGAAGGTAAACAGGTAGGTAATTTTTATTTGTTTTTATAGCTGAGAAAGCATTATAAACCAAGTTTAAGAAAAAAGGAAAATGATTATAAGTATTTGTTCATTCCTTTTACGATTACATTTAATACCAGAAAAGAGCTTTGGATTGGAGGTGAGAGAATCTGGGTTCTGGCCTTAACTTTGCCAATAAAGAAACCACATGATCTTTCCTTAATTTCCACTTCTATAAAACATGGGGACTGCATTTTCAAATTCAGATCTCTACGAGGGTGAGCTGGCAGGTAAAATAAATAAGTGAAACAGGCACAGTGACATAATACAGTGATATAACAGGAAGTGGTTATGACTGCGTGTGGTGAACTGAAGAGAGTATGCCGAGATGAGCATTTCAGCCAAGTGCTGCTAAGAAAATGTATGTTCAAGAAAAGTTGTGGATTTTCATGGCAAGTCTTATTTTGTAAAATGCTGGCAAAGAATTAATTTTCCACCAAAATTATTGTGTGACCAAAATAAAATGTATCTCTAAGCTAGATTCAGCCAATGTGCTATTTCTGAACCTAATTTGAATAATTTCATCAAAAGTCAATATTAATATACAGGAACTTCTTAACTATTCTGACTTTTGCTATCTTCCAGATTTTGGTACAGAATCTCTCATATTGTCTTAAATGATTAATTAACTGTTCCATGTTAGCATAACTTCTACTTTGATTTTCCAATTAAAATGAAAAAACTTCTTAATGGTAATATGTGTCAACTTGGCTAGGCCATGATTCCCAGTATTTTATGGTTATCCTCCATTTTGTAATCTGATATAATTATTCTCTATTTCGTGATGTGTTGTAAATCCTAACCTCTATATGTTGATGACGTGGAAACCCTGGTGGTGAAGTGGTTAAGACCTATGGCTGCTAACTAAAAGGTCAGCAGTTCGAATCCACCAGGTACTCCTTGGAAACTCTATGGGGTAGTTCTACTCTGTCCTATAGGGCTGCTATGAGTCAGAACCGACTGGATGGCAACGGGTTTTGTATGTTGGTAAGGCAAGATTAGGTTATGTTTGTTAGTTGATGAGGCAAGATTAGGGTGTATCTTGAGTTAATCTCTTTTGAGACATAAAAGAGATTAAACAAGCAAGTGAGACTGCAGAGATGGGAGAAGAGAGATGCTAAAAGAAGAACAGCAGAAGCTAAAAGAGACAAGGACCTTCTCTCAGAGCTGACAGAGAAAGCCTTCCTCTAGAGCTGGCACCCTGATTTTGGACTTCTAGCCTCCTAAACTGTGAAAAAATAAATTTTTGTTTGTTAAAGCCACCCGCTTGTGGTATTTCTGTTATAGCAGCACTAGATGACTAGGACAACCCAGCTGTAGAATTGTCCTGGCTACACAGTAGATGCACAGTAAATACCTGATTAATTGGCTTAGTTTATTTATTATAAATGTGCATTTCAGCTAAGGCATTAAAATATTACTTATTTGTAGCTTACTTGGAGTTCGTTTCAAAATTCTTTTCAGTCTGAGAAGCTCAGGCATCCCTTATGGCGGCTAAACATGAGATTGCTGGTATTACAAGGTTTCATTTTAGAATTGAAGAATTTTATATGTGAGAGTAAATTTAGAGTACATTTAATGCCTCATTTTATAGATCAGGAAACCAAAGCTGAAAATAATTATTTGCACAAGTTCAGAAACTAATTTATACAATTAGAACTAGCATGTAGGCAGTCTTCTTTTTAGTCCAGAACTCACTCCACACCACCATGTAGTGTCTTAATAAACAAACAAAGCTGGATCCCTACATCCTTCATATACAGAATCACAGATTTAAAAGTAACAAAATCACGTCTGTGTTAGAAAGAAAACCACAGGTAAATATTTTTATATTAGTCAGAAAAGGCCTTTCAAAACCTAAGACAAAATCTCAAAATCTATGAAGAAAAACAGTTAAGTTTAATTACATCAAAATCCCAAACTTCAGTATATTAGAAACACCCATCCCCCAAACTGAAAGACAAAGAACTAGGAAAAAATGCATGTAACGTATATGATAATAAATTATTAACTGCTATAACATGTATCCAACAGTACCTATCCGTAGGTGTTCAGTAAATCTTTGTTGAATGAATGAGTAGTAACCATGATCAATATTAAAAAACAATAGCAACCCAATGGATAAAAGATCAAAGATACAATATAATCCACGGAAAAAATACAAATAATCAGCACATAAAAAAAGAGTACTCCCAAATTGCAAATTCAGATAACTTTTTCACCTAACCACTAAGATTAAAAACATTAATGATACTTAGTCTTCAAATGTGGGGAGACTGGTCACTCTCATATACTATCTGTGGAAATGTAAATTAGTTCTGCAGTCTTTAGAATTATCTTTCAAAACATAAAATTTATATGCCAATTCCTTTGTTCCAGTATTTCTATTTTATGATTTAACCACTATAGAAATATGTCTTGGGTTGAACTTTGTCCCCCTCAAACTGCGTGTATCAATTTGGGTGGGCCATGATTCCCAGTACTGTGTGGTTGTCCTCCATTTTGTCATTGTAATTTTATGTTAAAGAGGATCAGAGTAGGATTATAACATCATTACTAGGGTCGCATCACTGACCCTATGTAAAGGGAGTTTCCCTGGGGTGTGGCCTGCACCACCTTTATCTTACAAGACATAAAAAGGAAAGGGAAGCAAGCAGAGATCTGGGGACCTCATACCACCAAGAAAGAAGCACCAGGAGCACAGTGCTTCCTTTGGACCTGGGGTTCCTGTGCAGAGATGCTCCTATACCAGGGGAAGATTGACTAGGGCCTTCCTCCAGAGCCATCGAAAAAAGCCTTCCCCTGAGGCTGATGCCCTTAATTTGGACTTCTAGCCTACTACATGTGAGAAAATAAATTTCTCTTTGTTATAGCCATTGACTTACGGTGTTTCTGTTAACAGCAGCACTAGATGACTAAGGCAGAATTTTTACACAAATTATTTCATTGCAATATTTTCTAACAGTAAAAAAAAAAAAAACCTGAAACTACCTGTCTACTAGTAAGACACTACTTAAATACGTTATATCTATACAATGGTATATATACATACAACTATTTCTGTTGGCCTGGAAAACTATTAATAATATACTTTTAATTGAAACAAAGAGGATAAATAATAGGGTTTTATAAAAAAAACTTAATATACAGTACTATATGTTAAGGAAAAGTTTGAACTAAGATATACTATATGTACTGATTTTTTTTGAAGGGACAGACTTCCACTTTCTGCATGATAAATTTCTATATTCAACTGTTTTTAAAAATCATGTAAATGCAGTAAAGAATCAAAATATATATGTGCCTGCATATATAAATATATCCAATAATTTATTTCTTAAGTTTCATTTGAAAAAGTCCATTTATAGCCAAAAAGTGATGAATTAGACATTATCTGAGGACATGCTGTGCACAAAGATATTACTATACAGTAAAATCTGCAAAAGCCAGAACCTGTGTAAGGCGGAAACCTGCTAGAAAATGAAAACTGAAATATTTTGCACTAATAGAGAGCGATAGAAAAGTGGTAAGCTGCACCCTGTTGAAGGTGGAAAATGTGTGTGACCTGGGAGAACAAGGCAGTTCTGCTGAATTCTGGCTCTCAAAACAAACCGTCTGCTGTCGAGTCAATTCTGACCCATAGCGACCATACAGCAACCCCATAGACATAGAAAAACAATGTTTTCTGGCTGATTGCCTGGAAGCAATTAACATCCTAAATTGCTATTTAAGTTCAGCACTATTTCAGGTAGCCTTTGGGTTCTATGGAACATATATCCCAGGAAGACCTGTGCCAAACCTAACCCGTTGCCATCGAGTCAATTCCGACTCGCAGTGACCCTACAGGACAGAGTAAAACCGTCCCATAGAGTGTCTAAGGAATGACTGGTGGATTCAAACTGCTGACTTTTGGTTAGCAACCACTATGCCACCAGGGCTCCTCTAGGCAGATAGGGAAGAAAATGATAAGAGGCTAAAGAGTGTAGCCTGAGTGTCTGCCACCTAGTGGAAAGGAGCTATTTTCCCTTCCACAACATTCAACTTGTCCATGTTGCTTTCATGGTCCACAGTCCCTTACATGAACATTTGAACAAGCATGGTTAACATTTTAAGATTTAGAATATTAACCTGCAAACTGTCATTTAATTCTTGATTATTAACCTCTGGCTAGCTTGTGGTAAGTTTTTAGTTCTAGGTTGGCACTAAAAATATTTGAATATTATGTTTTGAGAATTAAAGGTTATTTCTGGAAAATATACCACTGCCTATGTCAAATAAAAATTTGCTATTTATTGGAATGCCCCCCTCCCCCGCCCCAATGAGGATCTTATGCTTACCTTCACTGGAAGGTTTAAGATGTGACAATCTTAACAGATCTTTGTGAGACCAGCCATTTCTCTGTTTGTATTTTGTAACTGCCAGGGCAAGGGCCATGCCACCTTTTTCATTGTACCAGTCTGCTACAGCTTTCCGGAGGGCACGACCCCACATACCACATTTCATGCTTTCCTTCAGATCTTTCTTAAACTGGATAAAAGTAAAGAGATGTGTAGGAATACGACAAACTTCAGAGACAGCTTTAAATGCTGCTTGTTTTGTGCCTATGTCAGAACACTGGGAACAAATAGCAAGTGCAAAGAGCATAGGCTCCTGCTTTGCGGTTCTGCCTTCTTGACTAAACAACTTTATTTCCTGTATCACTTCACATCCTCTGCCATCTTCAATCAATCTAATTAAAGCTTCAGCATTTTCAAGGCCCAACTTCTGTTCTTTGATATAATAAGTCCCACCTTCAGAACCAAAACATAAGAACCGGTGTAGTCGATTCATGTCAGTGACTTGCCATACATATCCATCTTCAGAATTGGCTATCTGCTTCTCATTCAGTGGTTGCATTTGGTTTACTGATTCCTCCATTTGTTCTTTTAGGAAGACTATCAAAAAACAAAAAATTATAGCTAGATTAAACATAGCAAAATTACAAAAAGGAAAGCAATATTTATTAATCTATGCTTATTAAAATCTGTCATGGAATTTTTAATTTAAAAATATGTCTTGAACTCAGTTCTTCTAATGTGAAATCAATGTTACAAAAAATTAGAAAAGGCAGAAAAGAAAAAACGTATGACTATCCAGAGATGACCACTTAAAGTAGTTTTATAAAGTGTTTTTTTAAATAAATTTTATTGTGCTTTAAGAGAAAGTTTACAAATCAAGTCAGTCTCTCACATACAAACTTATATACACCTTACTACATACTCCCATTTATTCTCCCCCTAATGAGTCGGCCTGCTCCCTCCTTCCAGTCTCTCCTTTCGTGACCATTTTGCCAGTTTCTAACCCCCTCTACCCTCCCATCTCCCCTCCAGACAGGAGATGCCAACATAGTCTCAAGTGTCCACCTGATACAAGTAGCTCACTCCTCATCATCATCTCTCTCCAACCCGTTGTCCAGTCCATTCCATGTCTGATGAGCTGGCTTCGGGAATGGTTCCTGTTCTGGGCCAACAGGTTTGGGGACCCTGACCACCGGGGTCCTTCTAGTCTCAGTCAGACCATTAAGTCTGGTCTTTTTATGAGAATTTGGGGTCTGCATCCCACTGCTCTCCTGCTCCCTCAGGGGTTCTCTGTTGTGTTCCCTGTCAGGGCAGTCATCGGTTGTGGCCAGGCACCATCTAGTTCTTCTGGTCTCAGGATGATGTAGTCTCTAGTTCATGCAGCCCTTTCTGTCTCTTGGGCTCATAATTAACTTGTGAGCTTGGTGTTCTTCATTCTCCTTTGATCCAGGTGGGTTGAGACTCCTTGATGCATCTTAGATGGCCTCTTGCTGGCGTTTAAGACCACAGACGCCACATTTAAGAGTGGAATGCAGAATGTTTAAAAAAAAAAAAAGATTTTATTTTGCCAATTGACTTAGATGTCCTCTGAAGCCATATCCCCAAACCCCTGCCCCTGCTTTGCTGACCTTTGAAGCATTCAGTTTATTCAGGAAACTTCTTTGCTTTTGGTTTAGTTTTACAAAGTGTTTTTGTTTTGTATTTCTATTTTTACTGTTTAGGGAAACTCAGAATCCTTCAAAGCAAACAAACTAGACTATAGCCATGGTGGTATGTGCATTATAAGCAATAACTAAGTAGTCACATGACTGAGGCTTCATGTGTTACTTCCGAGATTAAGCAGGTAGGTTAGCATAGGGTCTTGAGGTACAAAAAGAATAAATTGGGGGGTGGGGGAGGGCAGCAACAGTAACTGCCACTAAGGCAGATCTTGCTCCCTGAAGAACCACAGTCATGTCCTTCAAGGGAGGTTAGGTGTTTCCCTAGCCCCACGGAATAAATTTTGATTGCTATAGCCAGTGGTTCTCGAACTCTGTGCATCGGAATTGCCTGAAGTGCTTATTAAAATACAAACTGGGGCATCCTAGCCCTGAGAGTTTCTTTCCTGTTCAGCAGGTCTGAGGTAAGCCAATGCAATGCGTTTCTCTTTATATATGGCCTTGTTTATAATTATGCCAAAAATGATTGGTTGGGATGCTATCTGCCCTGTAATTGGTCTATTTTATGCACCTTGCAGGAATTGGTCAACTTACTATACAAATAAAGCCACTCAATAGGATCGAGTGACTTGCAGGATCAGTTGGTTTTGCCATCCTACTAGGTTTATATAAGGGCCAATCTCACAGAGGTTAAAGGGGGACCTCACTACCATCAACTAGAGTCTGGAGAGGAGCATGTCCTTTGGACCCAGGATCCCTATGCTGAGAACCTCCTAGTCCCAGAAGAGAGAGCTGTAACATGGAAAATGGCACAAGATGGTGAGAATGGTGGCAAGCACAGCAGTGTCCAGTGGCAGAGAAGTCGGGGCAGCGGTACAAACAGTGGGAACCATGGGACGGGCAGACTGCTGGCTACAAGCCCACGGAGAGAGAGTTGAGTGCCTTTGGGCTGGACTTGCTGGCAGAGTGGGGTGCCTCCAGGGACTTGCTGGCAAAGAGAAAAGAGTTGTAACACTTGCCTGAACAGGGCAGACACCTACATGGGCCACTGGCTAGCACTGCTTAAGAGAAGGGTGATCAGCGGTCACAGCTGAGAAGGAGCTGAGAGCTGTCCTGGATGGAAACTGTCCTGATTCATGAAGTTGATCTTGCCTCTTAAGTTGTATCCTGTTCCCGAGTTGTAGCCTGTTACTTCTCTAATAAACTCTGGAACTGGGAGTATGGTGAGTTCTTTGTGGCCACTGCAACAAATTATCACAGCCAGTACAGAAGTAGAGTGTACCATGGAGGGGATGGATGGTGTCAGAAATGGTGAAAAGTTGGAGAGTGGAGGTATCCTTGACCTCCACTTCATAGGGAACAGCTTTGTGCTGATCCTAATTCTTCTCCCTTGTGAATGCAGACGAGTTCTGACAATGTCAGATTACATCAGGTAGTGCAGGGCCCGGGCTCCATAATGGTGCTATAATTTCCCTTGCTTCACGATTGGTGTAGGCATTGGGTGTGTGTCACAACTCTGGTCAATCGACTTGATAAGAAGTCTGCTGGGAATACTTCTGAGGTTTTCTTCGCTCTTAAAAGGGGGTTAAGCTTTTCTTTACTGCCTCAAGACATTTTCATTTGCAAGTCATGCCTAGAGTGGTGGCAGCCATATTGAGACCAAGAGGGGAGCCAGTTTACCAGGACAAGCCAGTAAATATCTAAAGATGGCAGGGCAAGTACAAAGTGGAAGGAACCTGGGTCCTTGATATCATTGAGCTGCTTGGAACAGCCCTACTTACCCATTTCCTATTATGTCATAAACGTATCCTTATTGTTGAAGATATTTTTTAGTTTTCTGTTCCTTTTAGTTGAGAACATCTTAACTCATCAACAACCTACCAACTGTGCTCATTTATAGTTTATGTTAGCTGTAACCACCCTCACTTTTCTCCACCTACAATCTCTAAAGCTACTAGAACTAGTTTTCTGGCAATGATACGCCTCTTTATCTTTCTAATGAAGCAACCACAATTGTCCACTACTTTATCAGTCCACCACTATCCTTACTATGGCATAGCTTTTTAGCTTTTTATCCAGGTCCCACAAGTCTACTGTCTATGTTACAGTAAAACCTGTGAACCTGGAACCTGTGTAATGCAGAAACCTATCACAGAAAAAAAGACTCAAATATTTTCCACTAATAGAGAGTGACAGAAAAGGGGTAAGACTGCACCCTATCAAAGGCGGAAAATTTCAGACCCAGAAAAACAAGTAAGTCCCGTCGAGTTCTGGCTCTCACTGGTGAGCATGAGCAATGGTACACATGGCAAAACAAAACAAAACAAACTCAGTAAGCATTTACTGAATACATACGATGTGTGTAACACAAAGATGATTTCTGTTTCAGGAGAATGAAAAAAAAAAAAAAAAAAACTTCTAGCCCTTGGGGAAATCTATTCGGGGTGGTAGAGGTATACACACAACACAGAGCAAACTGTAGTAAGTGCTCTAATAGAAAAGTACTATAAGTGAGCAGAGGAGGATACAATAAATGCTGAATCAACAAGCCAGGAAGACTTGTGTGAGGAAGACAAACTGAAAAACTGATAAAGTTTGGGGCAGGTACTTCAGGAAGAGGTTTCTGAAATCTTGCTATGTGTCTTTAAATTCTAGAGAAGGAACTGTCTAAATGTATTGGCATAGCTGTAAAGAAAAGTTGACATACAAGGTAGTAGCTTAAAGAGGAACACAAGGCTAAAGAAGTTTTATTTTGACAATGATACATACTGAGCATGTTTATATACTGTGGGAAAAGGGCCAGTAGGAATGGAAGGGTTGGTATTACAGTTGAGACACAAGATAACTGCAACTGATAGAAGTTTCTCAAAAGCTAGAAGGGGGTATGGCCTTAGAGCATAGTATTGGCCTTAGAGAGGAAGAGGGAACATCACCATTAAAAATCACCAATTTAAGGAGGAGGAAGACAGGATAACTAAAGAATAAAAAGGAATAAACATGTTGAAGAATCACCAGAGATGGTTTTTGTGAAAGCTAAGAAAGAGGCTAGCGATGTCAGATGCAATGCAAGGTCAAAGTAAGATAAAATTTTGTACTGGAACTGGCAATTACGGTGATAGTTTTTGTGGATGGAAAGGCAGAGGTCTAAGTCAAACTGAATCCAAACCCAACCCAACCCAACCCATTGCTATCAAGTCAATTCTGACTCAAAGCGACCCTATAGGACAGAGAACTACCCAACAAGGTTTCCAAGGAGTGGCTGATGGATTTGAACTGCTGACCTTTTGATAAGTAAACGAGCTCTTAACCACCGTGCTACCAGGGCTCCAAACCAGATTGAAAGGGGCTTAACAATAAATAGAAGAGGTATCATCCACTGCAACAAGGTTTTGGCCTCAGCTGTATGGAGTAACTATAAATCAGTCCCCAATGACTAACAGGATCATTACATCTCTTGACACCACCTGAGGTCCATTGCTGTTGGGTGCCATCCAGCTCGTTCCGACTCATAGCAACCCTATATACAACAGAACGGAACACTGCGTGCACCATCCTCAAATTGTTGTTATGCCTGAGCCCACTGTTGCAGCCACTGTGTCAATCCATCTTGTTGCAGGTCTTCCTCTATTTCGCTGACCCTCTACTTTATCAAACATGATGTCCTTCTCCAGGGACTGATCCCTCCTGATAACAAGTACAAAGTACGTGAGACATACTACTTTTTCCAAAACAGATTTGTTTGTTCTTTTGGCAGTCCATAGCATATTCAATATTCTTCACCCATATCACAATTCAGAAGTGTTAATTCTTCTTCGGTCTTCCTGATTCATCATCTAGCTTTTGAATGCATATGAGGCAACGAAAAACACCATGGCTTGGGTCAGGTACACCTTAGTCTTCAAGGTGACATCTTTGCTTTTTAACACTTTAAAGAGGTCTTTTGCAGCACATTTGCCCAATGCAACGCATCTTTTGATTTCTTGGCTGCTGCTTCCATGGGTGTGGATTATGGATCTAAGTAAGATGAAATCCTTGATAACTTCAATCTTTTCTGTTTATCATGATACTGCTTATTGGTCCAGATATGAGGATTTTGTTTTTTATGTTGAGGTGTCGTCCATACTGAAGGCTGTGGTCTTTGATCTTCATTAGTAAGTGCTTCAAGTCCTCTTCACTTTCAGTAAGCAAGGCTGTATCATCTGCATAATGCAGGCTGTTAATCAGTCTTCCTCCTATCCTGATGTTCCGTTCTTCTTCATACAGTCCAGCTTCTTGGATTATCTGCTCAGCATACAGATTGAATAGGTATGGTGAAAGGACACAACCCTGACGCACAGCTTTCCTGACTTTAAACCATGCACTATCCCCTTGTTCTGTTAGAAAAACTGCCTCTTGATCTATGTACAGGTTCTTCGTGAGCACAATTATGTGTTCTGGAATTCCCATTTTTCGCAATGTTATCCATAATTTGTTATGATTCACACAGTCGTGTGCATAGTCAATAAAACACAGGTAAACATCTTTCTGGTATTCTCTGCTTTCAGCCAGGATCCATCTGACATCAGCTATACTATCCCTGGTTCCTCATTTTCTTCTGAATCTGACTTGGATTTCTGGCAGTTCCCTGTTTATATACTGCTGCAGCCACTTTTGAATGGTCTTCAGCAAAATTTTACTTGCGTGTGATATTAATGATATTGTTCAATAATTTCAGCATTCGGTTGGATCGCCTTTCTGGGGAATATTTTTAGGCATAATATGGATCTCTTTTTTTTTTTTTTTCCAGTCAGTTGGTCAGGTAGCTGTCTTCCAAATTTCTTGGCATAGACGAGTGAGCACTTCCAGTGCTGCATCCATTTGCTGAAACATCTCTGTCAATTCCTGGACCCTCGTCTTTCGTCAGTGCCTTCAGTGCAACTTGGACTTCTTCCTTCAGTAAGTACCATTGGTTCCTGATCATATGCTGCCTCCTGAAATGGCTGAATGGTGACCAATTCTTTTTGGTATAGTGACTCTGTGTATTCCTTCAAGTTGTGGAATGACATCAAGGACATCATACATGAAGACAGCAAGAGGTCATTAAAAAGCAGGAAAGAAAGAAAAGACCAAGATGGATGTCAGAAGAGACTCTGGAACTTGCTCTTGAATGTCGACAGCTAAAGCAAAAGGAAGAAATGATGAAGTAAAAACACTGAACAGAAGATTTCAAACGGCAGCTCGAGAAGACAAAGAGTATTACAGTGACATATGCAAAGACCTGGAGATAAAAAACCAAAAGGGATGAACCTGCTTGCTATTTCTCAAGCTGAAAGAACTGAAGAAAAAAAATTCAAGGCTCGAGCTGCAATGCTGAAGGATTCTATGGGGAAAATATTTAATGTCCTGAGGCCTAGGCCTGCACTAATACAAGCAACTTTACACCAGAATGGAATAATGACATATAAATTTCCAACACAATTCAAATCACTGCCCCCCTCAGTCACAATTAAAATGTGAGACTCTCCATTCTCCCATGTACTTATCCCCACACCATTATGTGCTCTTTTCTCTGATAAGGGAGATTTGCTCTCCCCACACTCTCTGGATCTCTACATCTCCTCAGGTAGAAACTTCCTGATTTCCTTGCCCCTCTCTCTTCCCCTTCACTCATATCCTGAGAGAAGGAGGTGTCGCTTCTGCTGTCAACAGGCCAGTCTCCACCTGGATGGTCTAAAGCTCCTTCATCCCACTTCCTTCTGGGATCTTACCTCCTCAATTATCCCATTCTGTACAGTATCTTCAACTCTCTGAATTAAAACTCTCAACCTCAACTTCAAAGTTCTCTCATTTAAAAAGGTAAAGATTTTCCTCTAGCACCCACGCTCTCTCCTTTATAACTATGCTTGTGAGAAGTCTAGACGTCACTGCATACCCTGTGAATCTCACTGGAATCAAGCTATGTCCTGCATCACTCTACTGCAATTGCTTTTTACCACAGTCACTCCTTTTTGCTCAACCCAGTGGTCATTTTCCAGCCTTTATTTTACTTGCTCTCTTTGAGCGTTTGACACTATCAGTCATTCATTCCTTGAAGTTGTTTCCTTGTGGTTCATGCTATTCTGTCCTGATTTTCTTTAACTCTATGTACCCCTCCTTCTGTCTCCTTTAAAGGGTCCTTTTCCTCTTAACTCTTAACTGTTAAAATTCACTAGGATTCCATCTTTAGCCTTCCTCTTTCTATATAAGTGATTCCAAACCTGTTTTGGGCCACAGGGCCCTTTGAGGATTTGATTAAACTAAGAATCTTCTGCCCAGAAAAATGTATGCACATTAAACATTTAATATTCTCATTTTAGGTGTTCACACATCTCCTGATGATGTCTATAAAAAAACAAAACAAACCCATTGCCATCAAGCCGCTTCTGACTCATAGCGACCCTACAGGACAGGGTAGAACTGCCCCATAGCGTCTCCAAGGCTGTAATCTTTACAGAAGCAGACTGCCACATATATCTCCCGTAGAGTAGCTGGTGGGTTTGAACTCCCAACCTTTCAGTTAGCAGGTGAGTGCTTATCCACTGTGCCACCAGGGCTCCTTCATGACATCTATAGAAGCTAACAGTAATAAAATAACTATTAATAGCTAATACTTAATGAACACCTAGTATGTGCCATGTATTATGCTGAAAACTTTTGTATGCATTATCTACTAAATCTACTGTTAAGAATTCCTAGTCCATGCTCTTTTTGAGTGATCTCATGTACTCCATGCTTTCAACTATAACATTTATGGGGATGACTCTCAAATCTATACCTTTCTCAGTGCAAATCTCTTTCAAGTGCCAGATCCACTCATCCAACTAACAGATATCTTGGCTTCAGGCAATTCAAACTCAACATACCTCAAAATAAAATGACCTCTTCCTCTTATTCAGTTGCCAAAGGCAGAGCTTCTCAACCTCCATGCCATGAATGGGTTATAAGTGGGCCAGACACTGACCTCTGAGATCTTGGGACAATCACAGGAGTGAGGCCTGAGGCTGGCAGAGGCAACCCTCCCCCCCACCGCCTTCCTAGCCTGAGGTTGCCTTTGATCAGCTGGAGTCTCATCCATATAGTCCAGTATGTTCTACAAGTGGTATCATTTTCTGAACGTGCTATGTTGTGAAAAAGATTGAAATGCATTGGCATAAGCCCAAAAGATCCTTCATTTTTCTTTTTCACCCTCACACTCAGTCAGTCAATAGTCCAGTCATCTACTTCCTATTTATCATTTGAATTTATCTCCTGTCCAGATCCACTGCCTACACCTTGATCCAGGACTACACTGTTTCTACTCAGAGTGTGACAATAGTCTTTTACTTCATCTCCTTGCCTCTTGGCTTATTTTGTGCCAATTTATTCACCATCCTGCAGCCCAGAGTGACAGTTTCAAAAACATAAATTTGATTGTACTACTCACCTACTTAAAATCATTCAATGGTGCTTCAGAGTTTTGAAGATAAAATCCAAACTCCTTCCTCTTTACTTAATTTCTCCTCACAAGAGTACTGAATAGTCTTTTCTCAAATGAATACAAAACAATGGCTCAAACAGAGTGGCATTTAATAAATACAGAATTCTATATGTGCCCTCAAGCTCACACCTAAAGTAAGTAGGGAAAGGATCACTGAAGAAGTTGAAAGAACTAATTAGAAGGTTGTAAAAGTACTATTCTTTCCTCTTGGCTCTCGATGGGTTCCAACATCCAGTGAAATAAGAAGATATAGCAAGAATAATCAATAACATAAACTTCATGAGGACAACAATCACATCCGTTTTATCATTGTATACCACAGTGCCAGGCATCCAATAAATATTTACAGAATACATGAGTAAACTAGGGGAAAAGTGGTCATAATACGGAATTCTCAGCAAAAGGGATTCCTTCTATTAAATTCATCTGTGCAGTTTTGTAAATATTTTAACCAAATGAAAAAATAAAAATAATAGTAACCAGTAAGAGAGAACATTAAAAGTAATTAGATCTGAGTAGATGCTGGAACGCTGTATGCAATTCATAAGCTATAAAATCTATATAAGAAAGGTTACTTTATCTGTCCTCTATATGACTTAAGAAGACTGAATTAAATGGGATAACTTGGATGTTGAGCTTTGTACACTCAAAATATTGTCTAATTATCAATTACAAATACCCTAGCATTACATCTGACAAAACTAAAAAAAAAAAACAAAAAAACTCCTTTGTTAAAAAAATTAATAAATTAAAAAGCAACAGAAAAGCAAAATAAAATAAGCACAATCATCCAAACTGTTTCCTTTTTTGGGGTGGGGGAAAGAATCAAGGGAAGCTCTAGTGATATTTGAGATTTACATATATAATTCCCTAATGTGGGATTTAAATACGGCCCCATTATCTGGCATGCTCTTCTGTCCCCAAAATCTAGAAAGTGCTCCCCCATAGACCTTGTATCCCTCCCTGAAAAAGGAAATTACAGTCTACTAATTTCACTGGTATATTACAGTGATATAAATCTTACCTTTCTCACTAGATTGTAAGCTTCCTGGGGGTAGATATCTGATTCATCTTTGTCTCACAAATTCTAGCCATCTACCCCTCAAGTTACCTAACACTATACTTTCACTTGGTAGGTACTTAATAAAAACGTATTAGTTATATTTGTTAGGTGAATAATGTTAGAATGACATTTAATATCAGATTGTTCTACTGCACCAGCTTTTCTGCACCAAGGCCAAAGTGGTGAGATTTAAAGGTCTCAACATAAATGCCAACCCCTTCCCCACTCTTTCCCTTATGTTATTCTTCGTGAGCATGTCCAGTTTAGCTATATTATTAGTTCCCTTGAGGGCAGGGACCAGGTCTTTTGTATTCCCTCAGCACCTATAACACCACTTTTAAGTACTTAGTAATTCATACTTAGAAAGAACTAAATAGCATTTAAAGTTGATTTTCTAAACCATTTGTCTGAGAATTACACAAGATCGGATTTTAATTCCTATAACACATTTATTTTACAAAAAAAAAGTCTCAATGTGCAAAATAAAAATTTACTATCTTTAAGTCTGAAGCCTTTAGATAAATTTTGTAATCAGAATAAAATAATAAATGTACTATATGTAGGTAATGGAAATACAATAAAAAAATAGAAAGTGAAAAAGCTACAAAGAGAAAGTAATGAGAACTGAGAAAAAATGTCATTTGAGAACAGTATTTCTCTTGTCAGCTTTTCTAATTTATTTAATATTAGGTATTCAAGGATTTTTTTTTGTGCGCTTTCGGGGAAAGTTAACAGAGCAAATTAGTTTCTTATTAAAAATTAATGCACATACTGTTTTGAGACATTGGTTGCCAACCCCATTACGTGTCAACACTCTCCTGTTCTCGATCTTGGGTTCTCCATTTCCATTCATCCAGCTTTCCTGTCCCCTCCTGCCTTCTCGTCCTTGCCCCTGGGCTGCTGTGCCCATTTAGTATCATATACATGCTTGAGCTATGGTATCAAGGATCTTTTACAAGAAGCAAAATGAACTTTTGAATCCAGAGAGAGGTAATCCCTAAATATAATCCTTGTAATCCCGATTATAAGAAATAAATTAAAGCCATTTATTCATAGCTGTAACAATGAAACCTTCTTCCCTTTGTATATTATGATATGAATGACAGCCGTGAAGACAAACCCTTTCAATATTTCTGTAGCTGAAATTGTGCTTAGCTTTTCATATGGTGTGACCATACTTTCAGGATACAACACAAAACAGTAGTACAGATCACATCACTAGCAGCGTGGGCAACATTTACACCTCTACTTTGTAATGTCAGAGTCCTGGTGGTGCTCACCGGCTAACTGAAAGCTGGGCAGTTGGCTCACAGGCTAACTGAAAGTTGCCCTGTGGGAGAAAGATGTGGGAGTCTGTTTCCATAAAGATTACAGCCTCAGAAACCCTCTGGGGCAGTTCTAATCTGTAGGGTCACTATGAGTCGAAAAACAACTCGACGGCAAAGGGTTGGTGTTTTTTTGTTTGTTTTGTAAGTCATTCTAAAACGTTATTCACAAACTATTAAATATTTTGTAGCATCATGATAAAACAAATTTTAAAACTTAAAATCTATCAAATAAATAAGCACTGAGCCTTTTTAAAATCATACTTTCCCAATCTTGTCAATTATAAAGAAACCATATAACAATATGTAACAAAAAGCCTAATGAGCTAGAGAAAAGTGGGTTAAATTACAAAAAGCTGAAAGGAATAACACAGTATCAGCTTTGTATATTACAACAACAACAACAACAAAAAAACCTCACACAACTTTATCTAAGTATGCATGTATAAATTTACCAGAATCAAAATTTTAAAGTGGAAGAAAACAGAATGGTAGCATGTCCCAAGCTATTCTCCTTCCTGCCAGAGTGCTGATAATCAAATTAACTTTATAGTTGGCTCTGTGATATGATACCGAAGGCACAGGTAACAAAAGATATAAATTGGATTTCATCAAAAGTAAAAACTTGTGTTTCAAAGGAGATGATCAAGATGATGAAAAGATAGTGTGTAGAATGGGAAACAATATTTGCAAATAACACATAATAAGGGACTTGTATCCAACATAGATAAAGAACTTTCACAACTTAATAATAAAAAGAAAAATAACCTGACTAAAAAATGAGAATCGGAACAGACATTTCTCCAAAGATATACAGAAGGCCAAGAGGTACATGAAAAGATGTTCAACATCAATCATCTGGAAAATACAAACCAAAACCACGAGATACAACTTAATACCCATTAAAAAAAGAAGAAAAAAAAAAAGCAAACTAGTTGCTGTCAAATTGATTCTGACTCATGGTGACCTCCTGTGGTACAAAGTAGAACTGCGCTCTACAGGGTTTTCTTGGTTGTGACCTTTTGGAAGCAGACCACCAGGCCCTTCTTCTGAGGCACCCATGTGGGTCTGAACCATCAACCATTTGGTTAATAGCTGAGTGCTTGACCATTTGCGTCACCCAGGGACTCCTTCATATGCCACCAGGGCTCCTCATACCCATTAGGATGGCTATAATCAAAAGCACAATAACAATAAGAGTTGGTGAGCATTTGGAAAATTTAGAACCATTATACACTGCTGGTGGGAATGTAAAATGGTGCAGCTACTTTGGAAAACAGATAGCCTGGCAGTTTCTGAGAGTTAAACCTAGAGTTATTATGGGACCCAACAATTTCACTCCTATTTATATTCTCAAGAGAAACGAAAACATTATGTCCCCATGAAAATTTGTGTATGAATGTTCATAGTGGCATCATTCATAACCCAAAACTAGAAACAATGCAAATGTCCATCAAAAGAAGAATGTAAAAATAAAGCATGGTGTATCCACACAATGAAATATCCTTCGGCAATTAAAAAAAGCAAAGAATCTTGAAAACATTACACCAAGTGTAACAAAGTGTAACAAGCCAGTCACAAACGGCCACATTGTACGATTACATTTGTACGTAATTTCCAGAATAGGTGAACTTGTAGAAATAGAAGGTAGATTAGTGGTTGCCAGGGGTTGGAAAGAGAGGAGACTAGGGAGTGACTGCTAATGGGTTTGATTTTAGAGCAATGAAATGTCCTGGAGTCAGACAGTGGTGACGGTGACACAGCTCTGTGAGTATACTAAAACCCACTGAATTATATTTGAAAACAGTGTATTTCATGATGTGTGAATTATCTCTCAAATAAGCTGTTTTAAAAAAAATTTTTAAAATTAGCTAGGTGAGATATACTTGGGAAGTTATTTAAATACATACGTACTTGTTTAACTGTTGTTGCCTCTATCGGCAGTAGAAAGGAACAGATTATGTAAAAATGATATTTAGCCCTACATTTTATATTTGACTTTAGAAAGCAACTTGAGACACACAGATATCCAACCCCCCAAAAAACTAAACTTGTTGCCGCCAAGTTGATCTTGACTCATAGTGACCCTACAGGACAGAGGAGAACTGTCCCAGGGTTCCCAAGGCTGTAAATCTTTACGGAAGCAGACTACCACATCTTTCTCCCAGAGCGGCTGGTGGGTTTGAACCAAAACCTTCTCATTAGCTGCCAAGTGCTAAACCACTGTGCCACCAGGACTTTTTCTACACAGCTATACGCAGCACCTGAATTTCTTCTTTTCCTCATCTGCCACCATCTCCCCCCTAGATGCTTAAACTCTCTTATCAGTCCTTTAGAAGGCAGTTGGGCAGCGACTGAGGTCAAAGCCTGTTCATCCAGCAATGAGCTAATTCGCTCCTGAATAATGAAGTGTTTCAAATCCAGATTAATGAAAAAGTAGTTAATTCTTTTCTGGGTTGGCCTGACCTACCCAGTGCTCTTAAAGTGCACAACTTCAAAGAATTTAATACAGTTAAAGTTGTATTCAAGTTCTATTAATTAAAATATTGGGAAGAAACTAAAGAGATCACAGTACTCTTAAGAGCCACAACGTAAAATTGTGAGTATTTTACACACTGCTTATTTCTCTTTCTTGACTTCATTTAGAATGCAAAATCACAGTATGTAAAACACAACATGTAATAATACTTCCACTTCACATTCATTAGAAGATTTACAGCTTCTTTTACTAAGAATAACAATAGTCATATGCCACATTATGTCCAGTTGGTCATCAACCACAGATACACCTGTGGTCCCACAAGGTTATACTCTTCACTCTCTACAGAGCAACGAATAATAACAGGTCTGGGGTTCTAATCTTTGTTCTGTCATAAATGTACTGTGCAACAAAGTATCTCCCTGGGTCTATTTTGTCTGTACCAGGAAGGGGTCGGACTTGATGACTGCTGATATCCTTTAAGGATCCAAAGTCAGAACCAAAGCTCATGCATGACTGAAGGCCTGCTCACTCCAGGTTGGTGGGCTCTTTGGTGTGGGTTTGGTTCATAAGGATGTGCGCGAGGCAGAAACCACCACCTGGGCCCGAATGCAACTGTCCCTCCTGCCCCCAAGCACACAGACGGTGGAGGGGGACTTCCGGAGAAGGAGGAATGGCCATCATTACCCAGAGGAGGCCGTGGGCATGGCTCAAGACACAGGAATCTGAGGCTTCAATGCTGAGAGGAAAAGCCACAGCCATAAGAACTCTGTAACAACGTAAAAATCATATACCGTTCTGGGTATTATGAACGTTAAACAACACATGACTGTACACTATTCCTAAGGATTCTTATATTTTTTCTCATATTTGTTGTCGTTAGGTGCTGTTGAGTTGATTTTGGCTCGTAGCCACCCCATGTGACAGAGTAGGACTGCCCCCTAGGGTTTCCTAGGGTGGTATCTTTATGGGAGTAGATAGTCTGGTCTTTCTCCTGAGGACCCACTGGGTGGGTTCCAACTGCCAACTTTTCAGTCAGCAGCTGAGAACTATTGTGCCACCTTTTCTCATATTTACACATCTGAGTATCTTTCCAAAGTCTCTTGATAATCTGTTATTTGAAAATGCTGCCTTTTATCCCAAGAGGTCAAAAAGATTTATAGCTTACTCCTTTTTTTAATGAAGTCAAAGCTGATTTACATCTATAAGAGAATACAGTAACAGTTTCGAAATAGTATTACAAAAACTGGGGTTACAAATTCAAATAGCTGTATCATACAGATAGGTGATGGAAATGAGTGAATGAAGTCAAAGGTAATGCAGCGAGAACTGTCACAGAACTGTGGCAAACATGAGAGCTTGCCAGTCTGAAGAGAGCAGTCAACATATGTACCTCCTGCCAACTGCTGCCAGGCAGTGTGTTGCCAGATCTTATTTTTCTTGAATATCCACAGAAATACGGATTTTTATGCAAACTCTCAGGATTAAATATTAACAGCATAGTTAAAGAAAGTTTAATCCTCCATTCTGGTGTCTTCCAGATTATATCAAAGGCTAAATATTTGGTTTGGCCTTTCTCCAATAGGTGCTATGTTAAGTATTAAATGTTAGTTTTGATATATACAGGACAAGAAAACTGTTTCAAGCTCACAGCAACATTACAGATTAAAAGGTACTTGAAATTACCATAAACAGCTGCGGGCTCTGATGACAATTATTCTAAGTATAATTTATAAAGAAGGAGGGCTAGACCCTTATGTCTCTCAAACTTTTCCATTTAAGTATCTCAGGGACAGATATTGAACAGGGAGGCCCCAAAGTTTGAGGGAGAGTCTCCCAAGAAGAAATTTTTGAAGTCTCAACACTTCACACATATTTTGGCTTCTACTCCATAAATTACCCATGATTGTTTTTTAACATAAAAGCTTTTTTGTTGCAGTTATCTCCTCTCAGTAAAATTTATGTTTATTTTGTGGTTTCACATAATCCTTAGCATCCTTTACTCATTGCCGTTGAGTTGATTCTGACTCATAGCAACCTTACAAGACAAAGCAGAACTGCCCCATAGGGTTCTAACTGCTGATCTTTTGGTTAGCAGCCAAACTCTTAACCACCACACTACCAGGGCTCCATCCTTTGCACCAAAACAAAAAAAAACCCGAAATCTGTTGCGACTGAGTTGATTCCAGCTCCTAGCAACGCTATAGGACAGAGTAGAACTGCCCCACAGGGTTTCCAAGGAGCAGCTGGTGGATTCAAACTGTTGACCTTTTGGTTAGCAGCCATAGCTCTTAACCACTGTGCCACCAGTGCTCTCTAAATTGAAGATATAGGTGTGATGGTTAATATGTTTATGTGTCAACTTGGTTAGACTATGGTACCTTGTTTTTGGTCAAACACTAATTTAGATATCATACGAAGTTGTTGTTAGCTTCCATCAGGTCAGCCCCGGCTCATGGAGAACCTACGCACCACGGAATGAATTGCTGCCAAATTCTGTGCCATCCCCGTAATCAGCTGTGGATCAGATCGTTGTGATCCATAGGGTTTTCATTGCCTGATTTTCAGTAGTAGATTGCCACACCTTTCTTTCTACTCCATTTTAGTCTGGAAGCTCTAGATAAACCTATCCAACATCATAGCAACACACATGCCTCTAATAACAGGGTACTGGCTGTACATGATGTGCACTGGCGAGAAGGTGAACTCAGGTCTCCTGCACAAAAAGTCAGAATTCTATCATTGAACCACCAATGCCTCATGCTATGAAATAGGTACATATAATTAAGTCAGTTGGCTTTGAATAAAACAGAATTACCCTCCATAATGTGGGTGAGCCTCATCCAATCAGCCGATTGCCTTAAGAGCAAAAAGGGAGTTTTTCCCAAAGTGCATTTTGTCTCCAGATTGTAATCAGACATCTTGCCAGAACTCCTCCACTCTTCCCTGACCTACAGATTTGGGGACAGAAGACTGAAGGAATCTCCAGTCTGTTACATGTTACCTGGCCTGGTGGTACAACGGTTAAGTGCTTGGATGCTGGCTGAAAGGTTGGCTGTTTGAACCCATCAAGTGGGTCCATGGGAGAAAGACAAGGCGATCTGCTCTGATAAAGGTTACATGCTAGAAAACCCTAGGGGACAGTTCTACTCTGTCACAGGGGCCACTATGAGTTGAAAATTGTCTCCACAGAACACAATAACAACCTGACCTACAGATTTTGGACTTGCCAGCTTCACAAACAAGCGAGCCAATTCCTTAAATCTCTCTCTGTGTGTGTATACACGTATGTATACACACACACACACACACACACACACACACATATAGTTAGATGTATCTTACTGGTTCTATTTCTCTAGAGAACCCTAAAGTAGAAGTCATCTGAGGAGCAAGGAGTCAAGAGTTTTAACCACTAACTCAATTTCTTTCTGGAAGCCAAAGGCCCTTCTTGGAATGCTTAGCGTTTAGGGTGATGCATAAATGTACTCTTAAAGACTTCAATCTTAACACTGTATTACTTTGTAAGAGCCTGCTGAATGAGAATTTATTTAGTGAAAATAGCCATTTTTGTCTTAAGTCATCACCAATCAGTCTTACAACCATGATAGATTTATTATTTATTAAAAAAATTTTTTTTGTTGTTGTTTAGGTCAAAGTTTGGACAGCAAATTAGTTTCCCATTGGATAGTTTGTACATAAAGTGTTCCATGACATTAATTGCTTTCCCCTCAATGTGTGAGTACTCTCCCCATTTCCATCCTGGGTTCCCCGTTTTCTTTTGTCTGTATTCTCTATCCCTTCTGCCTTCTCATCTTTGCTTTTGGTCAAATCTTGTCCTTTCGATCTCTAACTTATTGTTCTAAGGAATGCATTCGTCTCCGGTGTTACTGTTCATCTTACGGGCCTGCCTATTGTTGGCTGAAAGGTGGTCTCCCGGAATAGTATCAATTCCATGTCAGAAGGGTGTTTTATGGCCATAGTCTCATGATTCCTCCAGACTCGGTCAGACCAGTAAGTCTGACCTTTTTTGTGAATCTGATTTTTTGTTCTAAATTTTCTCCTGCTCAGTCAATATTTTTAGATTAGTACACTGTTTTATCAACCTCATTTTCATTTAGAACATCGCATCCCCTTACATCTATCTACCATCACCATGGGCCTCTCAGACAGACCTTCTCTCCCTCACCAAATCCCTCGTGGGGAAATTCACTTTCCCTATTCCCATATTTTTCCAAACCCCGGATCAGCGGCAACGCCCCTCCACGCAGAAGCCAGGGGAGAAGGAGGAAGAGGAGGAGTAAAAGAGGAGCCCTGGACGCGGGCCTGCAGGAAGCTCTACAGCTAGAAGCAGGAGGACTCTCGGGTTCGGGAAGGCCCACCGTCGAGAGGCTGCCGCCAGCTCGGCGACGATGTCTCCACAGCGATGCCGGTCCCGCTACCCAGCACGGGCAGGGCGCAGAGGCGGGCAGAAGAGAAGGACGGTCTGGCACAGTGTTTCCCGGGGCCACGCCGCCGGGATGCAGGGTGACGACCCCGGAGAGCGGCCTCGGGGCCGTTCAGGCCGCACAAAGGGCCCCCAGCCGGCCTCCCGCGGCTCCTCACCTGTGCTTGGCGGCCGAGATCCCAGCGGACCCTCGTACCCTCAGCGCCGCTGGCAGAGGCTCTGCGCAGCGCTGGGAATCACGGGAGTCGGCGGCCCGGAGCGCAGCCGCTGCTCCAGCTCCACCGCTACGGGGGCTTTCAGGTTCGGTGCCTGGGATCGGGCCCCGCCCTCCCTCCCGCCAGGAGTAGCGAGGACCCCGGATGTGACCTCTTCGGTGTCTGAGTCCCCGCCCTTTTTTCCTCGGGCCCCGAGGACCCCGGATGTTCCCTTTTCCGGCGCCTGAATCCCCGCCCTTTTTTCCTCGGGCCCCGAGGACCCCGGATGTTACCTCCTCGGCGTCTGAATCCCCGCCCCTTTTTTCTCAGGCCCCGGCCCCTTCCGAATCCGCTACGGGTCCCGCCAGGCCGAGGCAGGGTTTCGTTGTCCCTTGGGCGGCTAGAGCGTCCTCCCGCGCTGCGTCGCGCTGCAGGTGCCGGCGCCCGGAGGCTGTCGGGAAGTAGGCGGGGTGACGTGGGGTTGACGCGCTCGGCGGCGGGTTTACAGAGATCTGTGACCGGCGGCGGCGGGCGCGGGGGGCGGCGTGCGGTCGGGGCCATGACGGGCAATGCCGGGGAATGGTGCCTCATGGAGAGCGACCCCGGGGTCTTCACCGAGCTCATTAAAGGATTCGGTGAGAACCAAGGGGGCCGTCCGGGGCTGAGGGTCACGGGAGGAGGCCCGGTCTGGGCATGGAGAGGTTGCCTGCGGCCCCGCCACACCGCGTCTGAAGGGGAGGTGGCTCCAGGAACCTGGAGTCGGGGAGGGGAAGTGCAGGGCTCGCGTGTCCCCTTTCCTCAGCCTTTGGCAGTCGTGTTTCCACAGTGATTTTGAAAGACACGCCACGAGGGCAAGGACCGTATCTGTCTTATACCTCTCTGTGCGCTCAGGACCCAGCACTCGAGAAACGAAACTTATTTAACTTAAGCTCCCCGCATCCACGTAGGCACACATCTTTTTCCTTCTCTTCTGCTGGGCGCTCATTATCTCGGGCAAGAGTACCCGGGTGCATCGCTCAGGCCATCGGTCCTGCAGGAAAAACCCAACAAGGGTGTGCCTTCTCGAGGGTGGAGTATCTAAAGCCCAAGCCGCTCAGGAACCCGGGATTCTAGTTATTCAAAGCAGAACACCTTGAATGTGTTACCATTACCAGGTTTGCAGGACCTTCCTGCACGCTGACTGTGCCAGACTGACAGGCCACTTCGCTGGCTCCTCTCCCCGCTGCTCGTTCTTAGCTTCCAGTGAAGTGTGTTTTCTTGAACTAGTGCTCTAGACTAGAGATTTTTCCCATAATTTATCTCTGGCTCTATTTTCCGGCTTCCATTCTAAATAACCAGCATATTTTGCGGTTTATCTTTTTCTCTCTTGTTCGCGATCTCTTCTTTGGTCAGTAACTTTATTTTTTTACCTGTTAATTTTCTCAAGTGTTGCTAATTCTGTTGGTTAAAACTTGTACTCGGGATAAAAATGAAATGTTAATATATTGTTTATTGTACATAGTTGAGTATCTGGAACATCGTTTGATAAGCATATATTGCTCATCTACTGTATTTCAGGCACACTGCTAGGGCTTGGTAGTTTTTTTTAGTGTCTTTTTTTTAATTACTTTTTTTTTTATTGTGCTTTCAATGAAAGTTTACGGCTCTAGTTAGTTATATAAAAATTTATACACACGTTGTTACGTGATCCTAGTTGCTCTCTCTATAATGTGACAACACACTCCATCCAGCTCATGTCCCATTCTGCTTTCTCATTTCACTTCCAGATGGGGCCTTGCCGATTTAGTCTCATGTATCTACTTGAACTAAAAAAGCACACTCTTCATGAGTATCATTTTATGTCTTACCCAGTGCCATCGAGTCGATTCCGACTCGTAGAGACCCTATAGGACAGAGTAGAACTGCCCCATAGAGTTTCCAAGGAGCGCCTGGCAGATTTGAACTGCCGACCCTTTGGTTAGCAGCCATAGCACTTAACCATTACGCCACCAGGGTTTCCTTTTATGTCTTATCCAAACCAAAAACCAAACCCATTGCGGTCGAGTTGATTCTGACTTACAGTGACCCTACAGGACAGAGTAGAATTGCCCCATAGGGTTTCCAAGGAGTGCCTGGTATATTTGAATTGCCACCCGTAGCTCTTAACCGCTCTGTCACCGGGGTTTCCATATGTCTTATAGTCCAGTCTAATCTCTGTCTGAAAAGTTGGCTTCGGGAACGGTTTTAGTTCTAGGTTAATGGAGAGTCCAGGGGCCATGTCTTCCGGGGTTCCTCCAGTCTCAGACCATTATGTCTGGTCTTTTTACTAGAATTTGAGTTCTGCACTCCACTTTTCTGCTGTTCTGTCAGGGATTCTCTGTTGTGTTCCCTGTTAGGGCGATCGTTGGTGGTAGCTGGGCGCCATCTAGTTCTTCTGGTCTCAGGCTGACGGGATTGGCAGTTTTTAAGGTGAATAAAGCATGACTGCTCTTGTAAAGAACTCACAAGCAAACAGTTATATGGTGTGCTGATTGCTTTGTTATCCCAAACCAAACCCACTGCCGTGGAGTCGATTCTGACTCATAGTGACCGTATAGGACAGAGAAGAACTGCCACATAGGGTTTCTAAGGCTGTAAATCTTTATCAAAGCAGAATGCCATATTTTTTTCCCAGAGTGGCTGCTGAGTTCGAGCCGACCTTTCAGCTAGCTGCCTAGTGCTTTAACCACTGCACTCCCAGGGCTCCCTTGCTATGTTATAGTATGTACGAAATGTTCTACAACACAGGTCATGGAAGAGCATGGGCAGAGGAAAAACGTGAACAGTAGTAATGTTAAAGTATACGGTTTAGGGAATAGCTAGCAAAGTGAAACAATGTAACCGTCTGGAGAAGTATTTGGTTCTAAAGCTGAAAAGATAAACTGAGGCCAGATTGTATGCCATATTGTGTAGTTTGGATTGCCCTGCAATCACAGGGGATTTAACTGTCACAGATATTTGAGTAGAATAATGACATGATTGTTTTTATAATTAAGAAGGGTGACTATGCTTGTAGTATACAGAGTGAATTGGAATGAAGTGAGAAAAGCTAGAAGTCTCTTAAAATGATCAAAGTCTGAGATGTTTGACCTTGCTTTAAGTAGTGGGTTAGACAGGAGAAGGTAGGTCAGTAGTTTTGCTAAATTAAAATCCACAGGAATGCTGACTGACTGGATATGGGGGAGAAGAGAGGTGAAATGACTATGGTTTCTAGCTTGGGTATCTTGTGTGAAGTACAAGTACAAGAGAAGCATAGGCTTGATGGGCAAGAAAACGGGTTCAGTTTGGGGCATACACTGAGTTTGAGATGTCTGCAGGTTAAGCTGTAAATTTTTATCTTCGAAACCTTAACTGTTACGACTTATTAAAGTTAACTTTGAGAAGTATTTTACGAGGTAAATTTGTTTAAGATAATCTAATCTGTTAACTGCTGTTGTATTGCTTTTCATATGTGCAGAAGATTGGAAATTGAAAATGATTTAACTGAAGTCATGCTCTTCAGAGTGGTATATAAGTGTATTTTCTGCACCTGCGTGTAAGAGCAGAAAAACTTTGCAAAAAGTTAAATGGTGGTAGTTTTACATCATCACCAGGTGCTTCAAAGAAAAAATTAGTTTATTCCAATATTTTCCTCTTTTCTCATGAATTTAAGAAGTTTTGAATTCATGGATTTAAAAAGTCTTTTGGAAATTCATTTGTTCAAAATTATAATTTATATTGTGGATGCTATTGTAAATTCATTTTAAAAGTTCAGCATTGGAGGGGAAATTATATGCAGTGAATATATAAATACAAACCTTGGTGAAAAGTAACATTATGGTATTAACTTTGTGGTATTCCGACTCATAGCGACCATATAGCACAGAGCAGAACTGTCCCATAGGGTTTCCAAGGCTGTAATCTTTATGGAAGAAGACTGCCACATCTTTCCCATGGAGCTGATGGTGGGTTTGAACCTCTGACCTTTTAGTTAGCAGCCAAGTGCCTAACCACTGTGCCAGCAGGCCTCTACAAGGAGGAAGTCTGGGATAATTTCATCATGCATAAAAACTGAGTTAAGGCAGATTTGCCTTTCTAGGCCAAGGTGGTGTTTGTTTCCTTAAACACTTGAGGGTCTGTTATCTTTGCCTTACTGTGGTGGCTTGTGTGTTGCTATGAGGCTTGAAGCTAGGCCACAGGTATTTTACATACCAGCAAGGCCACCCACATGGACAGGTTTCAGTGGAGCTTCTGGATCATAACAGACTAGGAAGAAAGGCCTGAGTATCTACTTCTGAAAATTAGCCAATGAAAACACTGTATAACAACAAAATATTGCCTAATACAGTCGTGAAAGATAAGCCCCCCAGGTTGGAAGGCAAATATGGCACAGGACCAGGCAATGTTTTGTTCTATTGTACGTAAGGTCGCCATAAGTTGGAGCCAACTCAGTTGCAGCTAGTAATACACCAAGATGTATGTCATCTTGTTTTGAGAAGAGAGGTAAGTTAATGCTTGACTTTCATAGAAGTATTTTCATGGCACCCCTGGAAGAAAGTGTTGTTTACAGTTGTTGGGGCCTCTAAAATGGGACCTGTTCCGTCATGGAGTACAAGTTGACAGTGCCTCCAATTTAGAGTTTCTAGTTCGGTGATTGAGGTTAGTCCTTGTTTTTGGAGAAACTGACTAAGGGCCATCGACGCAGTTTGTCCTGTTGCTCAAACCATCAGCCAAATCACATTTGCCCATGCGAAAGAATGACTGAAAATGGGGTTGGAGAAGGACCACCTGCTGGTGTTTTGCATGGGAGGTTCAGAAGTTGAGGCTATGCCTGCTGTTTATGATAAGACTTGTTTGTAAGGTTAAGAGGAATGGCAGTCAAAGTGTTGTCAAAGCATCTGGTAGGGACAGAAAACCTTGTTGTTGTGTGCATAGAAGACCTAACAGTCAATTCACAGTAAGGCACTGGCAACAGTTTAGGAGAACCCTACCAAAGTATTTTGCTGGGGAGGAAGATCCAGGTATATTTTTGAGAAAATTATTTTTGAAGTATATATATATATATATATATATATATATAGACCTACCAGTAGGTCAGTGCATATAAATACAATAAAATGTGTTAGTCCATAGATAAATATTTCAAAACTTATGTTGTTTACATTTTAGCACTCCCTTTCACTTTGGAGCGGTGTTCTGGTTTGGATGACAAATTATATGTTTACCCTATTTAAGACTCAGTTCAACTATCCATCAGAGTTTTTTGGATCAGCACAGATAGTAGTGATCTCTCCTACCTCCGAACTTCTAGAACACATCTTGTGTACATTTCTTATGCAGCCTATACATGCTTTACTGCCTTGGAGTCCTATGTGCTTATCTCCGACATTCTGAGGTTCTTAGGTATTGTGAGAATATTTTATTAATATGTATCTTTGCCAGGGCCTACTAACATGCTTGGCATTGAATTGTGTTTGGTAAATATCAGCATTTCATTAACTTTTTAAAGCCCCCTCCCCAATGTTTTACTTAATATAAAACCAGAAAACCAAACCCACTGCTGTTGAGTTGATTCCAACTCATAGCAACCCTACTGGACAAGAGTAGAACTGCCTCATAGGGTTTCCAAGGCTGTAAATTTTTATGAATACAGACTGCCACATCTTTCTACTGCAGAACAGCTGGTGGATTCGAAGCACTGACCTTTCGTTTGGCAGCCAAGCGCTTTAACCACTCCTTAATATAAGTATAAAAGGACCCTATATTAATTGATTCCTTTGTTTAGTGTTTAATACTTTGTGTGCCTTACAAGAATCTTGTGGGTTGGATAAAGCAAGGTAGAATCCTTGGTTTATACATGAGGAGAGTGAGACTCAAAGAAATTGTGTTTTTGCTCAAGGTTAAGAACTACAAGGCAGTGTTTAGAGCCCACGTCTCATGAATCATTGCTTACTTCTCTTCCGTTATACCGTGCTTTCTTAGATATTGATAAAGGGATTTTGCTTTATAGATGCTAACAACTGAACACTGTGCCTTCCTCCGAAAAGGTGTGTATGTGTTTAACACGGGGTTGTGTAAGCGCGTCACCACCTGAAATTATACCTTTGCAGAAGATTTTGGGACACTTATTCAGCGACGTTTTTGTTTTGGTATGATATGTAGGATTTTTATTGTTTGACCTTTTTTTTTTTAAATCATACTTTAGACGAAGTTTTATAGAACAGGCTAGCTTCTCATTAAATAATCAGTACACAAGTTGTTTTGTGACATTGGTTGCCAACCCTACGACATGTCAGTGCTCTTCCCTATTTGACCTTGGGTTCTCTATTCCCAGCTTTCCTGTCCCCTCCTGCCTTCTTTTCCTTGTCCCTGGGCTGGTGTGCCCATTTAGTTTTGTTTTGTTTTATGGGCCTGTCTAATATTTGGCTGAAGGGTGAAGCCAGGATTGACTTCATTACTGAGCTAAAGGGTGTCCGGGGGCCATACTCTCGGGGTTTCTCCAGTCTCTGTCAAACCGGTAAGCCTGGTCCTTTTTTGTGAGTTAGAATTTTGTTCTACAGTTTTCTCCAGCTCTGACTGGGACCCTCTATTGTGATCCCCACCAGAGCAGTCTGTGGTGGTAGCTGGGCACCATCTAGTTTTGCTGGACTCAGTCTTGTGGTGGCTGTAGTACTTGTGATCCATTAGTCCATTGGACTATACATTCCCTTACGTCTTTGGTTTTCTTCATTCTCCCTTGCTCCAGATGTGGTGAGACCAGTGGAGTATCTTAGATACCCGATCACAAGCTTTCAAGACCCCAGACGCTAATCACCAAAGTAGAATGTAGAACATTTTCCTTATAAATGTTTGACCATTTTTTACTATTGATTTCCAGTACACCTTCTCCTCGCTTATTATCGCATTATCAGATATTTTGCATGTATGACTATAGTAAAAAATCTACTATCCAAATATTTTGAGCATTAATGATATTTGTCTGGCAGTAACGAATGCCGAGGTGTGAGGTGAGAGTAAGGCTAGCTTGATGGTAAAGGATATATGTCAATTTGGCTGAATCGTAATTCTCAGTGATTTGGCAGTTACGTCATGATGTAACTTGGCAGTTATATAGTGATGTGTAGTCGCCCTCCATTTTGTGATTTGGTGTGGTCAGCCTCCATTTTCGCATAACACTGATTTTACAAAACAATCTGGTCTTTGGAACCCAACTATGTCAATAAGTGAGGAGAGGATGTAGTAATAGCCAATGTTAATAATTGCTTTGATGTCCTTTTGTGCCCTTCCTGAGACTAAATATCTAGATTCACATTTGTAAGGATTTTCCAACTTGATGTGTGAATATCTATCAACCTGTTGATAGACATTCAGATTGTATCCAGTTCATTTCCACCATAAATTATGTAGTAGCTCTCCTTGTACTCTCCTAGGAAACCCTATGGGGTCGCTGTGAGTTGGAAACGACTCAATAGCACTATTTTTTTTTTTTCTCCTTGTACATGTGTTTTTAATACCAGAGCAGGCACTTAATAGTTATTAGTTGAACAGGACAAATTGAGGCACAGAATGGTCTGAATGCTTAGTCACAGAGTTGCTTGATGTCATGGATTGAATTATGTCTCCTCAAAAATGTGTGTGTCAATTTGGCTGGGCCACGATTCCAGGTATTGTATAATTTTCCTATGTGTTGTAAATCTTCCCTCTGTGATGTTAATGAGGGAGGATGGGCGGCAGTTGCCTCAGTGAGGCAGGACTCCATCTAAAAGATTGGATTGTGTCTTGAGGCAATCTCTTGAGATATAAAAGGGGACCGCATACCACCAAGAAAGCAGTGCTGGAGGTAGAGTGTGTCCTATGGACCGGGGTCCCTGCGTGAAGAAGCTCCTAGTTCTGGGGAAGATTGATGAGAAGGCCAACAGAGAAGAGAAAGCTTTCCCCTGGAGCTGATGCCCTGAATTTGGACTTTTAGCCTACTTTACTGTGAGGAAATAAACTTCTCTTTATTAAAAGCATCCACTTGTGGTATTCCTGTGCAGAAACACTAGATGACTAAGACATCATCTCTTTGAAGTGGCGGTGTATTTGATTAAGTAACTGGGTACTGTACCCTAACCGGAGCCCTGGTGGCATCGTGGTTAAGCGTTTGACTGCCAACCAAAAGGTTGGCAGTTCGGTCGGCAGTTTGAATCCACCAGCTGCTGCTTGGAAACCCTGTGGGGCAATTCTACTCTGTTCTATAGGGTCACTGTGAGTCGGGATCAAGGCGATGGCAATGGTTTTTTTTTTTTTTTCTTTTTAAGACCCCAACCTAGTGAACACATAATATTAGCTATCACAGTCTGTCCCTTGTCAACTTGGCATCCAAACACATCTCCGTAAACCACACTTAATCTCCAAATAAAGACAATAACAAAGTCATATTTCTGCCAACATGATACAACTATTCTGTGTACAGTTGAAAACACACTAAACCTTTCCTTCAGAAGAGGATGGGAAGTCCTTAATCATTCTTCATTCATCTTGATGTCCTGTAACTTAAATATTATGAAGTAAGGATAACTGTTAAGGCATGTTATGTCTGGAAGCTGGAAGCTGTGCCACCCATATTTCAAATGCCTGCAGTGTTGCCTGATTAGGGTCCGTGCCCTGCAGCAGTCAAGCTAATGAAATGTACTCCAAGTAAGAAAGAGTGAGAAAGTTTATTTAGGAGGTGTCTACCATCAGTAATCCGACAGTAACACAGACTGTATGGAGTCCCAAAAAGCAATTTTACGTTAGAGCTTATATAAGATTAAAAAGTGCCTTTGTAGCCCACAGATGGCATGGCCAGAGGAGTTATTCATTACAAGGTAATGACAAGAGACTATAAGACTAAAGAGGTACATGTTGAACATCTCCTTAACAGGCTGAAGATATTCCTGTCAGACACCTGGGCTCTGAACTCCCTGTAGGGGGTTGTAAGTCACAGGTGGTCCGACAGAACAAAACAAAGTTATTAGTAGCAGATAAAAACAAAGAACAAAGTTATTTACATCAGCTGGGAACAGTCATTAACAGGTACGTGGAAAGGAGAAGGCAGGCAGACGAAGGAGAAGAACTTATTATTGTGGCATTAGTTATGTCAGGCTCTCAGTCGCCCATTTTGAAAGGGAGAAAACATGCTGGGGACTATTAGAGTCACAGCAGGATCACCGATGGTGGACAGATTTCAGTGGGGCTTCCAGGCTAAGACAGACGGAAGAAGGACCTGGCAATCTACTTTTGAAAAAATTGGCCAGTGAAAACCTTATGAATAGCAGTGAAACATTATCAATACATCTTATGTAAGGGGTAAGAGAAGGAAGAAAAGGTATTTGTTATCTATATGTACAACAAATATAATTATAACACAGTAAGGAACACTCATAACAGCTATAAACCTTGTTTCTGCAAACTGGTCATGTGGTTATAGCTGGTATTATAACTACCTTCTTCCATTATCAATTCCACATTCCCTTTGCCCTCAGCAAGCACCTCTGCTGGTCACGGTTCTTTGCCTGGCGAAGTGACCCAAACTTTCATTTTTGAGAAGCCTGGGTCATTAGTTCTTCCTGAAATTGTTGCTGAAGTTTTCCATTGACTTTAATCACAGACATGGTAGTACTGAGAGACGTCCTAAGGGATCTCCTGTGTTCCAGACATACCCTTCCTTACCTCCATTGTGTAGTACCAGCCCAATTTCTGCACACTAATCAGAATCAGCAACTCCAGACAGTACAATAACTCTCTTCTTTGGCCAATTCAGGAGCATGAGCAGCCCAAAGTGACCTCGTGGCAGTCTTAACTTCTACTTCAAGGGAATCAGTATGTGTTGCTTAGTGGAAGCATTTCTCCCTTTAGAACTAAGACTTTTAGATCACAGACCGTAAGACTGTGGGACAAAGCGAAAATTTCGCTAGTGGATCACTAGGGGTGATACTGAGTGGTGCCACTCCCATTTCCACCCCTTGATTCCTGGACCTTTGAATCCTGGCTATGGGAGAAACCACACTATATATTGGACACTGATTTAGAGCCTATATAGCCTCCTGGGGACCTGTAAGTTGTCGCCACCTAGCTGGCACTGTAACTGAGCCTGCGAGAGGTCGTTCCACCATTATATCAAGCCAGCTGCTTCATGGGGAACATGGTTAAGACCAGTGAATTCCGTGAGCATGGGCCCACTGCCAAACTTAATTTGCTGGGAAGTGAGTTCCTTAATCAGAAGCAATGTTATGTGGAATAAGGCATTCCGAAAGTACACAGACGGTAATTTTGGCAGAAGCATTGCATGTTGTTAGGTGTCATCGATTTGGTCCAACTCATAGTAACCCTGTGTACAACAGAACAAAATGCTGCCCAGTCCTGCGCTGTCCTCACAGTTGTTGCTATGTTTCAGCCTATTGTTGTAGACACTATGTCATTCCATCTCATTGAAGGTCTTTTTCTTTTTTGCTGACCCTCTACTTTACCGGGCATGTTGTCCTTCTCCAGGGACTGGTCCCTCCTGATAACGTGTCCAAACTACGTGAGATGAAGTTTCACTGTCCTTGTTTCTAAGGAGCATTCTGGCTGTACTTCTTCGAGGACGGATTTGTTCACACTTTTGGCGGTCCGGTATATTGAATATTCTTTGCCAGCACTACAATTCAGAGGCATCATGTCTTTGGCCTTCCTTATTTATTGCCCAGCTTTTGCACGCATATGAGGTGATTGAAAACACCATGGATTGGGTCAGGCACACCTTAGACCTTAAAGTGACATCTTTGCTTTTTAACACTTTAAAAAGTGGTCTTTTGCAGCAGATTTGCCCAGTGCAATGTGTTGTTTGATTTCTTGCCTACTGCTTCCATGGGCTGTGTTTGTGGAGCCAAGTAAAATGAAATTCTTGACAACTTGAGTCTTTTCTGTGTTTATCATGATGTTGCTTATTGGTCCAGTTGTGAGGAGTTTTGTTTTCTTTATGTTGAGGTGTAATCCATACTGAAGGCTGTGGTCTTTGATCTTCATCAGTGTTTCAAGTCTTCTTCACTTTGAGCAAGCAAGGATGTGTCATCTGCATAACGCAGGTTGTTAATGAGGCTTCCTCCAATTCCGATGCCCTGTTCTTCCTCATAGAGTCCAGCTTCTTGGATTGGCTCAGCATATGGATTGAATAAGTATGGTGAAGGATACAACTCTGGTGCACAGCCTTTCTGACTTTAAACTATATAGTATTCCTTTGTTCTGTTCGAATGACTGTCTCTTGATCTATGTACAGGTTCCTCATAAGCATAATTAAGTGTTCTGGAATTCCCATTCTTCACAATATTATCCATAATTCATTGTGTGTAGGGAAGGCAAATTTGTATCCAGTGTGAAGTGTTTATTCCAGTAAGAATAAAGAACTGTCCCTTCCATGATGGAAGCCATCTAATGTAGGCAACCAGCGAGCAGGTAACTGGCTGATCACCCTGAAGAATAGTGCCATATCAGGGACTAGTGAGTCTCTGCTATTAGCATATTGGGCACTCAACAGTGGCTATAGCCAGGTTGGCCTTGGTGAGTGGAAATTCATGTTTCTGAGTCCATGCATAACCTCTATCCCTGCTACCACTGCCACTTTGTTCTTGAGCCCATTGGGCAGTGATAGGAGTGGCTGGAGAAAGAGACTGACTGGTATCTACTGAATTGATCATCCTATCTACTTGATTATTAAAATCCCCCTCTGCTGAGGTCACCCTTCGGTGAGCATTCACACGGACACAAATATTCTCCAACTTTTGCCCATTCAGAGAATTTTGTGCACATATTTTTTCCCAGACCTCCTTGTCACCAATTTCCCAATCATATTCCAGCTAAGTTCCTGACCATGCAGTCAGACCAGTGGCCACAGCCCATAAATTGGAATACAGTTGCACATTTGGCCACTTATCCTTTTAAGCAAAATGGACCAGCAGGTGCACTGCTTAAAGTTCTGCCCCCTGGGAAGATTTCTGTTCACCACTGTCCTTCAGTGATGTTTCAGAAAAGAACTGTAGTGCTGCAGCTGTCTTCTTTCGGGTGGTGCTTGCGTATCATGGAGTACTGTCTGTAAACTAGGTCTGAGTATTTCTCTTTAGTCAACTGATTGTAGGAAACTCCCCATGTGGCCATAAGTGCAGATTGGGACAGAGAAGGTAATGTAGCAGGAGTGGAGGTATGGACATTTGGGTAGCTTTTTCATTGTAACTTACTTGTTCAAGCCTGATCTTGTATATGTTACTTCCATTTGATGGTGGAGTGCTACTGTGTATACCCAGCTTTATGGCATATTGGGTGAAACAATGCCCAGTTTGTGATGAGCAGCTCAGATTGCATGATAACGTGGTGGCTAAGCCTTCAGTTTCTACTGAGGCCCCGTAGCAATCCAAAAGCCCTTTCTCAGAAGGAGAGTAGTTATCCACAGAGGGTCTTTGCTGTGGTTCACCAATTGGGGGCCTGCCAAAGGCTCCAGACAGCGTCTCTCTCTGCCACTGCCACTTCAAGCACCATTGGATCAGCTGGATCATATGGCCCAAATTGTGGAGCAGTTTGTACAGCAGCCTGGGCATGTTGTAAAACTGTCTCTTCTGAGCCTCACCAAAAACTTGCAGCTTTTCGGGTCACTCAGTCAATGGGCTGAAGTAGCACACTCAAATGAGGAATGTGTTGCTTCCAAAATCCAAAGAACCCTACTAAGCGTTGTGCTGCTTTTTTGTTTGTATGAGGTACCAAATGCAACAACTTATCCTACACTTTAGATGGGATATCTCAACATGCCCCCACAGCACTGGACCACTAGCTATTTCACTGTGGTAGAAGGCCCTTGAATTTTTGTCTGATTTATTTCCCACCTCTGACATGCACATGTCTTACCAATAAATCTAGAGTAGTTGCTACTCTTTGCTCATTAGGTCCAATCAGCATAATGCCATCAATGTAATCAGTGTCATATTTTGTGAAGGGAAAAGTGATCAAGGTCCCTGCAGACTAAATTAAGACATAAGGCTGGAGAGTTAATGTACCCCTAAGGTAGGACAATGAAGGTGTATTGCCAGCCGAAAGCAAACTGCTTCTAGTGGTCTTTACTAACAGGTATTCAGAAAAAAGCATTTGCCAGATCAGTACCTGCATACCAGATATCAGAAGATGTGTTGTTCTACCAGTGAAATCATATCTGGAAAAGTAGCTACAGTTAGAGTCACTACCTGGTTAAGATGAGAACCTTGTCTCATCAGTGTTCGATTCTCCTACTCTCACTGCCGTGGAGTAGATTTCGAACCATAGCGACTCTGTAGGACAGAGTAGAGCTGCCCCATGGGGTTTCCAAGGCTGTAAATCTTTACAGAAGTATACTGCTACATCTTTCTCCTGTGGAGCAGCTGGTGGATTCGAACTGCCAGCCTTTCGATTAGCTGGCAAGAGCTTTAACCACTGTGCCACCAGGGATCTTACTGTTTGATTAGGATATGATATTTTGTGGTGATAGTTTGTGTATCTTTGTTGCTACATCATGCCATGGACTAACAGTGTCCTCTAATCAGCTATGATAATGTGTTTCAGAAACCCCAGGACCAATTCAGAAAATATATTTTAAGATTTTGTTCCTCTTGAACCATTTTTGGTAAAAAATCTATATCATTCAGGGTTCTCCAGAGAAACAGAATTAGTAACAGATAAATGGACGTACACACACACATATCAAGAAATTTATTTTAAGGAATTGACTTACATGACTGTGGGAACTGGAAAGTGTGAAATTTGTGGGGCAGACGGTCAGGCGGTAATCTCCTTTACTTAAAGTAAGTGATTGTGCATGTTGATCACAACTACAAAATACCTTCACAGCAACACCTAGATAGTGTTTGATTAAATAGCTGGGTATTTTATCACATGATGAGATTTTACAAAACCAATGACTTCTTCATTGGAAATACCTTTTTTCAACAAAATAAACAGTGGCTATACATGTGGGGCTCACCAAATGGAATACACAGGAATCAACACCGACTACATCTATGGAAAGAGACGATGGAAAAGCTCAATATTGTCAGTCAGAACAAGGCCAGGGGCCAACTGCAGAGCAGACCATCAATTGCTCATATGAAAGTTCAGCTTGAAGCTGAAGAAAATTAAAACAAGTCCACAAGAGCGAAAGTACAACCTTGAGTATATCCCACTTAAATTTAGAGACCATCTCAAGAATAGATTTGACTTATTGAAAACTGATGACTGAAGACCAGACTAGTTGTGGGATGACATCAAGGACATCATACGTGAAGAAAGCAAAGACGTCATTAAAAAGACAGGAAAGAAAGAAAAGACCAGAACGGATGTCAGAAGAGACTCTGAAACTTGTTCTTGAATGTATAGTAGCTAATGTGAAAGGAAGAAATGCTAAAGTAAAAGAGCTGAGCAGAAGATTTCAAAGGGTGGTTCAAGAAGACAAAGTATTATAATGAAATGTGCAAAAACCTGGAGTTAGAAACCAAAAGGGAAGAACACGCTTGGCATTTCTGAAGCTGAAAAAACTGAACAAAAAAACCCAAAAATTCAAGCCTCAAGTTGCAATATTGAAGAATTCTGTGGACAAAAACACTGAATGATGCAGAAACCATCAAAAGAAGATGAAAGGAATACCCGGAGTCACTGTACCAAAAAGAAATGGTCGAAGTTCAGCTGTTTCAGGAGGTAGCATCTGATCAAGAACTGATGGTACAGAAGGAAGAAGTCCAAGCTGCACTGAAGGCACTGGTGAAGAACAAGGCTTCAGGAATAGATGAAATACCAATTGAGATATTTCAACAATTGGATGCAGCACTGGAGACGCTCACTTGTCTATGCCAAGAAATTTGGAAGACAGCTACCTGGCCAACTGGTACAGGTCCATATTTGTGCCCATTCCAGTGTGACCCAACGGAATCTGGAAATTATTGAACAATATCATTAATATCACATGCAAGTAAAATTTTCCAGAAAATGATTCAAAAGTGTGCAGCAGTACATCAACAGGAACTGCCAGAAATTCAAGCCAGATTCAGAAGAGGACATGGAACACGGGAAATCATTACAGATGGAGATGGGTCTTGGTTGAAAGCAGAGAATACCGGGAAGGTGTTTTCCTGTGTTTTATTGACTATACATAGGCGTTTAACTGTGTGGATCATAACAATTTATGGATAACATTGAGAAGGATGGGGATTCCAGAAGACTTAATTGTGCTCATGCTGAACCTGTACATAGATCAAGAGGCAGTTGTTTGAACAGAACAAGGGGCTACTGTTGCATGGTTTAAGATCAGGAAAGGCGTGAGTCAGGGTTGTTTCCTTTCACCATACTTACTCAATCTGTATGCTGAGCAGATAATCCAAGAAGCTGGACTATATGAAGAACAGGGCATCAGAATTGGAGGAAGACTACAGCCTTCAGTATGGATTACACCTTAACAGCGAGAACAAAAATCCTCACAACTGGACCAACCAACAGCATCATGATAAACGGAGAAAAGATTGAAGTTGTCAAGGATTTCAGTTTACTTGGATCCACAATCAATGCCCATGGAAGCAGCAGTCAGGAAATAAATCGACTTATTGCATTGGGCAAATCTGCTGCAAAAGACCTCTTTAACGTGTTAAAAAGTGAAGATATCACTTTGAGGACTAAGGTGCACCTGACCCAAGTCATGGTTATTTCCAGTTGCCTCATGCTTGCAAGTCCTGGAACATAAATAAGGAAGATGGAAGAAGAATTGATGCCTTTGAATTATGGTGTTGGTGAAGAATAGTGAATATACCGTGGAATGTCTGAAGAGTGAACAAATCTTTCTTGGAAGAAATACAGCCGGAGTGCTCCTTAGATGGGAGGATGTTGAGACTACTTGTCACGTACTTTGAGCATATTACCAGGAGGGACCAGTCTCTAGAGAAGGACATCATACTTGATAAAGTAGAGGGTCAGTGAAAAAAAGAAGACCCTCAACAAGATGGAGTGACAGAGTGGCTACAGCAGTGGGCTCAAACATAGCAATGATTGTAAGGATGGCGGAGGACTGGGTAGTGTTTTGTTCTGTTGTATATAGGGTTGCTATGAGTCAGAACTGTGTCCTATAGGGTTGCTATGAGTCGGAATCAACTCGACGGCACTGGGTTCTGAGTCTTATGAGTCAGAACTGACTGGATGGCACCTAATAAGAACAACATACCCTAATCAAGTTGACATATAAAATAATCCATCATATTAGGTATAGCAGATTTTGGCAAGTCATTTAATATCCCTTATCCTGCCTCTTCCATAAAATAGTTGCCTTTGTTGATGGTGGCTGCCCTATGCACTGTAGGATGTTTAATGGTCTCTCTCATCTTTCCCCCTAGATGCCAGTAACAACCCCACCCTTACACCCCATAACCCCTTTGCCATCGAGTTGATTCTGACTCACAGTGACCCTATAGAACAGAATATAACTGCCTTGTAGGGTTTCCAAGGAGCAGCTGGTGGATTTGAACTGCTAGCCTTTTGGTTAGCAGCCAACCACTTAACCGTTGCACCAGCAGGGCTTCCCTCCCCCTCATAGAGACAATAAAAAATGTGTCCAGGTAACATTGCCACATGTACCCTTTGTGGCAAAATTACCCTGGTTGGGAACAACTGCCCTAGAGATATAGTTAATAGACGACATTTAAGTGCCGAGTGAGGGAAGTGACTATGAAGTAGTTGGAAATACAGATCTGGAATTTTAAGAAAAGGATGAGAACTAAAGATAGAATTTAAAAGCATTGTTAAGTAGTAATTGTTTGCTTTCTTAAGGGGAGGGTGAAAAAAAGTTTATAGTAAGAAAAAAAGAGGACAAAGGGCAGAGTAGGGGGAACTAACAGTTTAGAGAAAAAGTGAATGAATAGAAGTCAGAGATTGAGAGAAACCGAGATTTGTAGGGTGGTGATACAATGCACATAAACGCTTGGATTTTTCTTTTTTTTAAATAAAAGTAATACACTGTCATTGTAAATAATTAGGAACTATTTTATTATAGAAAGTAATAGAATTTGGCTGTGAGCTTTATCAGCTTTTACCATTTTGTTATGTCTTTCTGCCCCCCAGTGTCCTTTTTTTTTTTAATAACTTTTATTAAGCTTCAAGTGAACGTTTACAAATCCAATCAGTCTGTCACGTATAAGTTTACATACATCTCACTCCCTACTCCCACTTGCTCTCCCCCTCTTGAGTCAGCCCTTCCAGTCTCTCCTTTCTTGACAATTTTGCCGGCTTCCCTCTCTCTCTATCCTCCCATCCCCCCTCCAGACATGAGTTGCCAACACGATCTCAAGTGTCCACCTGATATAATTAGCTCACTCTTCATCAGCGTCTCTCTCCCACCCGCTGACCAGTCCCTTTCATGTCTGATGAGTTGTCTTCAGGAATGGTTCCTGTCCTGTGTCAACTGAAGGTCTGGGGAGCATGGCCGCCGGGATTCCTCCAGTCTCAGTCAGACCATTAAGTTTGGTCTTTTTATGAGAATTTGGGGTCTGTATCCCACTGATCTCCTGCTCCCTCAGGGGTCCTCTGCTGTGCTCCCTGTCAGGGCAGTCATCGATTGTGGCCGGGCACCAACTAGTTCTTCTGGTCTCAGGATGATGTAGGTCTCTGGTTCATGTGGCCCTTTCTGTCTCTTGGGCTCTTAGTTGTCGTGTGGCCTTGGTGTTCTTCATTTTCCTTTGCTCCAGGTGGGTTGAGACCAATTGCTGCATCTTAGATGGCCGCTTGTTAGCATTTAAGACCCCAGACGCCACATTTCAAAGTGGGATGCAGAATGATTTCATAATAGAATTATTTTGCCAATTGACTTGGAAGTCCCCGCAAACCATGTTCCCCAGACCCCCGCACTTGCTCCGCTGACCTTTGAAGCATTCATTTTATCCCAGAAACTTCTTTGCTTTTGGTCCAGTCCAACTGAGCTGACCTTCCATGTATTGAGTGTTGTCTTCCCTTCACCTAAAGCAGTTCTTATCTACTGATTAATCAATAAAAAACCCTCTCCCTCCCTCCCTCCCTCCCCCCCTCGTAACCACAAAAGTATGTGTTCTTCTCAGGTTTACTATTTTTCAAGATCTTATAATAGTGGTCTTATACAATATTTGTCCTTTTGCCTCTGACTAATTTCGCTCAGCATAATGCCTTCCAGGTTCCTCCATGTTATGAAATGTTTCACAGATTCGTCACTGTTCTTTATCGATGCGTAGTATTCCATTGTGTGAATATACCACAATTTATTTACCCATTCATCCGTTGATGGACACCTTGGTTGCTTCCAACTTTTTGCTATTGTAAACAGAGCTGCAATAAACATGGGTGTGCATATATCTGTTTGTATGAAGGCTCTTGTATCTCTAGGGTATATTCCTAGGAGTGGGATTTCTGGGTTGTATGGTAGTTCTATTTCTAACTGTTTAAGATAACGCCAGATGGATTTCCAAAGTGGTTGTACCATTTTACATTCCCACCAGCAGTGTATGAGAGTTCCAATCTCTCTGCAGCCTCTCCAACATTTATTATTTTGTGTTTTTTGGATTAATGCCAGCCTTGCTGGAGTGAGATGGAATCTCATCGTAGTTTTAATTTGCATTTCTCTAATGGCTAATGATCGAGAGCATTTTCTCATGTATCTGTTGGCTGCCTGAATATCTTCTTTAGTGAAATGCGTGTTCATATCCTTTGCCCACTTCTTGATTGGGTTGTTTGTCTTTTTGTGGTTGAGTTTTGACAGAATCATGTAGATTTTAGAGATCAGGCGCTGGTCGGAGATGTCATAGCTGAAAATTCTTTCCCAGTCTGTAGGTGGTCTTTTTACTCTTTTGGAGAAGTCTTTAGATGAGCATAGGTGTTTGATTTTTAGGAGCTCCCAGTTATCGGGTTTCTCTTCATCATTTTTGGTAATGTTTTGTATTCTGTTTATACCTTGTATTAGGGCTCCTAGGGTTGTCCCAATTTTTTCTTCCATGATCTTTATCGTTTTAGTCTTTATGTTTAGGTCTTTGATCCACTTGGAGTTAGTTTTTGTGCATGGTGTGAGGTATGGGTCCTGTTTCATTTTTTCGCAAATGGATATCCAGTTATGCCAGCACCATTTGTTAAAAAGGCTATCTTTTCCCCAGTTAATTGACACTGGTCCTTTGTCAAATATCAGCTGCTCATACGTGGATGGATCTATGTCTGGGTTCTCAATTCTGTTCCATTGGTCTATGTGTCTGTTGTTGTACCAGTACCAGGCTGTTTTGACTACTGTGGCTGTATAATAGGTTCTGAAGTCAGGTAAGGTGAGACCTCCCACTTTTTCTTTTTCAGTAGTGCTTTGCTTATCCGGGGCTTCTTTCCCTTCCATATGAAATTGGTTATTTGTTTCTCTATGCCCTTAAAATATGACATTGGAATTTGGATTCGAAGTGCGTTGAATGTATAGATGGCTTTTGGTAGAATAGACATTTTTACTATGTTAAGTCTTCCTATCCATGAGCAGGGTATGTTTTTCCACTTAAGTATGTCCTTTTGAATTTCTTGTAGTAGAGCTTTGTAGTTTTCTTTGTATAGGTCTTTTACATCCTTGGTAAGATTTATTCCTAAGTATCTTCTTGGGGGCTACTGTGAATGGTATTGATTTGGTTATTTCCTCTTCGGTGTTCTTTTTGTTGATGTAGAGGAATCCAAGTGATTTTTGTATGTTTATTTTATAAGCTGAGACTCTGCCAAACTCTTCTATTAGTTTCAGTAGTTTTCTGGAGGATTCCTTAGGGTTTTCTGTGTATATAATCATGTCATCTGCAAATAGTGATAACTTTACTTCTTCCTTGCCGATCTGGATACCTTTTATTTCTTTGTCTAGCCTAATTGCCCTGGCTAGGACTTCCAACACGATGTTGAATAAGAGCGGTGATAAAGGGCATCCTTGTCTGGTTCCCGTTCTCAAGGGAAATGCTTTCAGGTTCTCTCCATTTAGAGTGATATTGGCTGTTGGCTTTGCATAGATGCCCTTTATTATGTTGAGGAATTTTCCTTCAATTCCTATTTTGGTAAGAGTTTTTATCATGAATGGGTGTTGGACTTTGTCAAATGCCTTTTCTGCATCCATTGATAAGATCATGTGGTTTTTGTCTTTTGTTTTATTTATGTGATGGATTACATTAATGGTTTTTCTGATATTAAACCAGCCTTGCATACCTGGTATAAATCCCACTTGATCAGGGTGAATTATTTTTTTGATGTGTCGTTGGATTCTATTGGCTAGAATTTTGTTGAGGATTTTTGCATCAATGTTCATGAGGGATATAGGTCTATAATTTTCTTTTTTTGTAATGTCTTTACCTGGTTTTGGTATCAGGGAGATGGTGGCTTCATAGAATGAGTTGGGTAGTATTCCGTCATTTTCTATGCTTTGGAATACCTTTAATAGTAGTGGTGTTAACTCTTCTCTGAAAGTTTGGTAGAACTCTGCAGTGAAGCCGTCCGGGCCAGGGCTTTTTTTTGTTGGGAGTTTTTTGATTACCGTTTCAATCTCTTTTTTTGTTATGGGTCTATTTAGTTGTTCTACTTCTGAATGTGTTAGTTTAGGTAGGTAGTGTTTTTCCAGGAATTCATCCATTTCTTCTAGGTTTTCAAATTTGTTAGAGTACAATTTTTCATAATAATCTGAAATGATTCTTTTAATTTCATTTGATTCTGTTGTGATGTGGTCCTTCTCATTTCTTATTCGGGTTATTTGTTTCCTTTCCTGTATTTCTTTAGTCAGTCTAGCCAATGGTTTATCAATTTTGTTAATTTTTTCAAAGAACCAGCTTTTGGCTTTGTTAATTCTTTCAATTGTTTTTCTGTTCTCTAATTCATTTAGTTCAGCTCTAATTTTTATTATTTGTTTTCTTCTGGTGCCTGATGGATTCTTTTGTTGCTCAGTTTCTATTTTTTCAAGTTTTCAGGACAGTTCTCTGGTTTTGGCTCTTTCTTCTTTTTGTATGTGTGCATTTATCGATATAAATTGGCCTCTGAGCACTGCTTTTGCTGTGTCCCAGAGGTTTTGATAGGAAGTATTTTCATTCTCGTTGCTTTCTATGAATTTCCTTATTCCCTCCTTGATGTCTTCTATAACCCAGTCTTTTTTCAGGAGGGTATTGTTCATTTTTCAAGTATTTGATTTCTTTTCCCTAGTTTTTCTGTTATTGATCTCTAGTTTTATTGCCTTGTGGTCTGAGAAGATGCTTTGTAATATTTCGATGTTTTGGACTCTGCAAAGGTTTGTTTTATGACCTAATATGTGGTCTATTCTAGAGAATGTTCCATGTGCGCTAGAAAAAAAAGTATATTTTGCAGCAGTTGGGTGGAGAGTTCTGTATAAGTCAATGAGGTCAAGTTGGTTGATTGTTGTAATTAGATGTTCCGTGTCTCTATTGAGCTTCTTACTGGATGTCCTGTCCTTCTCCGAAAGTGGTGTGTTGAAGTCTCCTACTATAATTGTGGAGGTATCTATCTCGCTTTTCAATTCTGTTAAAATTTGATTTATGTATCTTGCAGCCCTGTCATTGTGTGCATAAATATTTAATATGGTTATGTCTTCCTGATCAATTGTCCCTTTTATCATTATATAGTGTCCTTCTTTATCCTTTGTGGTGGATTTAAGTCTAAAGTCTATTTTGTCAGAAATTAATATTGCTACTCCTCTTCTTTTTTGCTTATTGTTTGCTTGATATACTTTTTTCCATCGTTTGAGTTTTAGTTTGTTTGTGTCTCTAAGTCTAAGGTGTGTCTCTTGTAGGCAGCATATAGATGGATCGTGTTTCTTTATCCAGTCTGTGACTCTCTGTCTCTTTACTGGTGCGTTTAGTCCATTTACATTCAGGGTAATTATAGATAAATAAGTTTTTAGTGCTGTCATTTTGATGCCTTTTTATGTGTGTTGTTGACAATTTCATTTTTCCACATACTTTTTTGTGCTGAGGCGTTTTTCTTAGTAAATTGTGAGATCCTCATTTTCATAGTGCGTGACTTTATGTTAGTTGAGTCGTTACGTTTTTCTTGGTTTTTATCTTGAGTTATGGAGTTGTTATACCTTTTTGTGGTTACCTTATTATTTACCCCTATTTTTCTAAGTAAAAACCTAACTTGTATCGTTCTATATCGCCTTTTATCACTCTCCATATGGCAGTTCAATGCCTCCTGTATTTAGTCCCTCTTTTTGATTATTGTGATCTTTTACCTATTGACTTCCATGATTCCCTGTTATGTGTATTTTTTTTTTAATTAATCTTAATTTGTTTGTTTCTGTGATTTCCCTATTTGAGTTGATATCAGGACGCTCTGTTTTGTGACCTTGTGTTGTGCTGATATCTGATATTACTGGTTCTCTGACCAAACAATATCCTTTAGTATTTCTTGTAGCTTTGGTTTGGTTTTTGCAAATTCTCTAAACTTGTGTTTGTCTGTAAATATCTTAATTTCGCCTTCATATTTCAGAGAGAGTTTTGCCAGATATATGATCCTTGGCTGACAGTTTTTCTCCTTCAGTGTTGTGTATATGTCGTCCCATTCCCTTCTTGCCTGCATGGTTTCTGCTGAGTAGTCAGAACATATTCTTATTGATTCTCCCTTGAAGGAAACCTTTCTTTTCTCCCTGGCTGCTTTTAAAATTTTCTGTTTATCTTTGGTTTTGGTGAGTTTGATGATAATATGTCTTGGTGTTTTTCTTTTTGTATCAATCTTAAATGGGGTTCGATGAGCATCTTGGATAGATATCCTTTCGTCTTTCATGATGTCAGGGAAGTTTTGTGTCAGGAGTTCTTCAACTATTTTCTCTGTGTTTTCTGTCCCCCCTCCCTGTTCTGGGACTCCAATCACCCGCAGGTTATCCTTCTTGATAGAGTCCCACATAATTCTTAGGGTTTCTTCATTTTTTTAATTCTTTTATCTGATTTTTTTTCAGCTATGTTGGTGTTGATTCCCTGGTCCTCCAGATGTCCCAGTCTGCATTCTAATTGCTCGAGTCTGCTCCTCTGACTTCCTAGTGCGTTGTCTAATTCTGTTATTTTATTGTTAATCTTTTGGATTTCTACATGTTGTCTCTCTATGGATTCTTGCAACTTATTAATTTTTCCACTATGTTCTTGAATAATCTTTTTGAGTTCTTCAAAAGTTTTATCAGTGTGTTCCTTGGCTTTTTCTGCAGTTATCCTAATTTCGTTTGTGATACCATTAAGTATTCTGTAAATTAGTTTTTTATATTCTGTATCTGATAATTCCAAGATTGTATCTTCATTTGGGAAAGATTTTGATTCTTTTGTTTGGGGGGTTGGAGAAGCTGTCATGGTCTGCTTCTTTAAGTGGTTTGATATGGATTGTTGTCTCCGAGCCATCACTGGGAAACTAGTTTTTCCAGAAAATCTGCTAAAAAAAAAATGCAGTCAGATCCCTATCAGAGTTCTCCCTCTGGCTCAGGCTATTCAGATGTTAATGAAGCCGCCTGGGGAGGGTGGGGGAGGGAACAGAGAGATAGGAGAGTAGCACCTCAGAATATAGCCAGAGTTGCTTGTCTTGCTTGTAATGACTATTATATCTGAGATACCCGCGGGCGCGTTGCCTATGTGTGCTGGCTGTGTGGAGATTGCCCCCGGGGGGTCTGGTCTGCTGGAGTCACGGTCAGATCCTCCGCTTCCAGCCCCACGCCCAGCGTCAAGGCTCCCCTACTGGGACGGTGCACTCTCGACTCCAAAATCAGTCGCTGCCTCCCGGGGACTTCTCGTCCCTCCAGCCGCGTGGCCGTGCCACCTCCGAGAACCAGTTGGGCCTCCTCCCGGGGTTAGTTCAGATGGGTGGAGCAGCTCCTCGTGCTTGTGCCTTGACCAAGTGTCCCGGCTGGGACGCTGTTCTCCCCGCTCCAATACCAGTCGCTGCCTCCCGGGGACTTCTCCTACCGGCTGCGTCCCACGCCGCCCGCGTGACCCGGCTGGTCCCCTTCCCGGGGTTAGTTCAGGGGGGTGGAGCAACTCTCCGTGTTTATGCCGTACCTGCGTCCAGTCCAAATCCCGGCGGGACGGTTTCCCAGCTCGGACGCTGCTCTTTCTGCTCCAAGACCAGTCACTGCCTCCCGGGGACTTCTCCTACCGGTTGCATCCCACGCCGCCTGCGGAACTGGCTCGTCCCCCTCCCAGGGTTAGTTTAGGGGGGTGGAGCAGCTCTCTGTGCTTGTGCCGTACCTGACTGGTACGCTGGCTCCAGGCTCTGGAAACAATCGCTGCTTCCCCGTATTAGTTCGTTCTCCGTCTCTAAATCTGTGTTTGTTGTTCAGGGTTCGTAGATTGTTATGTATGTGATCGATTCACTTGTTTTTCCGTGTCTTTGTTGTAAGAGGGATCCGAGGTAGCATCTGCCTAGTCTGCCATCTTGGCTCCCCCACTCTCCCCAGTGTCCTTTTGTTGTAGTTAATATTTTATTAAATGGTGAAGGAAAAAAAAAAGAATTATCTTGTTTTCTGAAGAAAATAATTTCTTATTTTAGGTTGCCGAGGAGCTCAAGTAGAAGAAATATGGAGTTTGGAGCCTGAGAATTTTGAAAAATTAAAGTAAGAATAATTTTAGTATGTTAAAAATAATAATGTATCTATATTTTAGCAAACTTAAAGGATCATCATATTGGTCTGTTTATTTGGATTACTCTAAGTTCAACATATTATTTCCTTTAAGTTTTTTTTCAATTCTGTGAGATACCTATTATTATCAGCATTTTGTAACCAAGAATCTAAGCCTTATTGATAATCAATTTGTAAAGGATTTACACTTAAGTCTCTATAATGTCATATTCACAAAATACCTGTTGGTTGATTTTTCATAAAATTCATTTGTAGCTCAGTCGTGCTAGAACATGGAACACATTTTAACATAAAAAATAGGAATAATAGGTCAGTTTACAAAATATATTTAATAGATAATATATAATACTAAAAAAATGACAATATGTAGGCAATTTCTGTATTACTAGTGTTATTATTATTATATTTGATACTAGTAATAGAGAAATTGCCTACATATTGTCATATTGCTTTTTGGGGAAGTTACATTCCAAGTTTAAAATGCGGATGACAGGAGGTACCTTCCTCTTCTCCCATCTTTCTGACCAGAATCACCTCTCTGAGCCTTCTCCTTACTCCCCCCTCCTCCTTCCCCCAGCATTGACCTTGCGTCTGCATTTTTTCAGGAGGAGGGCCAGTGTCATTTGCGTTGGTGGGAGAGTTCCTGGAATCTTGGAACGGGTATAAGGAATAGGCTTTGAAAAGGAAAAAATGTGGGCTGTAGGGACATGTTTGGTCTTTTTTTTGGTCTTTTCAGTAGCAAGAAGGGGATAGTTTACTTCCTCCATCTTCCACATCTCCACAAAAAGAGGGATCACTTTAGATGGAATAAGAGATTGATTCTGACTGAGCGATGAGGGAAAGTTAATTAAAGATACATTATTTGAGTTGTCTCCTAAAAAGAAAAGATTTTTGCTAAGTGGGATTGTGAAATACAGACAGACTGGACGATATTGTGAAGTAGTAGTTTAATGTTTTTTAAGCCACAACAGTTCCTTTAGAAAGGGAGTGACCTCATTGCATATGAGATGAGAGCATCCATTCATACCGTGGCTTGAGGATTGTTTATGAATTCAATGATTATATGAAGGTGATTCCCTACATTTAATAATATGTATGCTCTCAGCCATTTACCTATAAACATCCTTTGTGAACTTTATTTATATATCATAGATTTCAGTCTATGGTTAATAACTTCATAGTTTTACTATTTTTTTCTTCCATTTTTAAATGAGTGATGATTTAGAAATGAATAATCCACTAAACCTTTCATAATAATTCTATATTAACTGATACAATTTTAAGTGTTGTTAACTTCCTTTTAGACAACATTCTAAAAAAAAAAAAACTATAAATGGCAATAGTGATCTTTTGAAATTTTCTATTATTTAATTTGTCATTATATGTGCTAAGTAGCTTACTGAAATTTAATATACTGACAGTGTGCCATAAAAGAAGCAGGGTTTGGTGTCATTAATTTGTATTTTATTTTGTAGGCCAGTTCATGGGTTAATTTTTCTTTTCAAGTGGCAGCCAGGAGAAGAACCAGCAGGCTCTGTGGTTCAGGACTCCAGACTTGACACGATATTTTTTGCCAAGCAGGTATGGTCCCTGGATACTCTGAAAAGCCTCAAAAGCAACCCTTTTTGTATGCAGGATTCTATTCTACCTATGTGCCTCTAGTGTGGCTGTTCTTACACTTGACCTCAGGACCCATTTACACTTTTAACGATTGAGATCCTCAAAGAGCTTTTGTTTATGTGGATTATATCCATTGATATTTACTGTGTTACACATTAAAACTGAGAAATTTGAAAAATACTAATAAATTCAAAAAGAAGGGCAGTAAACTCATTACATGTTAACATAATATCATTTTATGGAAAAATAACCATATTTACCAAGACAAAAAAGTTAGAAGAATACATCATTTTACATTTTTGCAAATTTCTTCAGTATCTGCCTTAATGGTACACTTTTCGATTCTCATATATACTTCTTCAGTCAGTCCATTGCAATATTTTTTTTTTTTTGGTTGAAGTATATGAGGAAAATCCAGGCTCGCACATATGTGTAGTTGGAAAAGGGAGGAGTATTTTAATATCTTTTCAGTAAGTGTGAATATATTCTTTGACACTGTATCAAAACTCCAAAAGTATTGCTTTCTTAAAGGTTCATTTTAGTGCGAAATCTGAAACCGTATCAGTGAACTTTTTGTATTTTGTGATATTAAAATCTTTTGGTTTATTTTGTCCTTTGAATGAATCTTTTCCTCATGCATGATTTTGTAGCATCATGCATTGGTCATTTGGAAAATTTCACCCAGTTATGCAGATCTTCAGTTGTTGACACATTTGGTTATATAGTATCAACCAATCGCATTTGTTAATCTCACCATCTATCTAGTCAGAAAAGTCAGTAAATATTGAGACACTTTTAAGCTCATGGTGGTGGACCCAAGTTTTAACAAAATTCTAATTTTTCACTTGGAGGTTCAAGTTTTATCGATGGGAAGAAATATCATCAGGTTTTTTCCTTGAAGTGACAGATTCATTTCACTCATTTTCAAGAAACCATCTGCCAGGTACCATAACCTGAATAGCCATATTTGTCTGATACTCATTTTTTTAAATAGAAATTATGCTCCAAGAAAAAAAGCAGCCAACTTAGCTCATAACTCAAACAATCAGACAAGTGCCTTTTTTCAAGACAACAATCATATCTTGGTATGCAGCAGAAGTGTTTTTTTTTTTATGCTTTCTGTTTCCTCCTATAAAACACTAAAAAGGTGTTTGAAGGTTGATATTTAATAAAAATAACTTACTGTTTCATCAGAGACATTCGTAAGTGAAACTGGCTTGTACTGTTGTTTTACATACATATGTATGGCATTGAAACAGATAAGTGCCACTGCCTACATTTGTGCTCAGATGCCATCAGGTTTTCCCACAATGGCTTTTACACCATCAGTTTAAGTGTGAAAACTGGAAAAGGCAAAAACTCTCTTAGAATTATGGAAACAATTGTGAGTTCACGAACCACTTGAAAGGGTCTTAGGGATTCCCATGAATCCCACTTTGAGAACTGCTCTTCTAATCTATACGTTGATCAGAAAATAATGTGAACTAGCATTATTAAATAACTGCATTGTTTGGAACAGCTGAAAAAGGAAATGACAAAAGAGGTTTGATTAATATCTAAATGGTACTTATTTCTGAGACTCAAAAAATTGCTTAGGGTAATCTGACTAACTTTTAGAAAGATGGAGAAAATGAAATTGCTACTTCTTATTCCTGCCCTTTTAGATCACGCCTTTGCTATTTTAGTAAGTTGTTTTTCCTATTTTATAGCTTTTTCCTTGCTTTTAAATTCATTTTCCCACAACTTGTTTGAATTCAGTATATTTAGAGAAATCAAAACTTTTTCATTTTTACTTCAAGAATTTGGAAAATATGATTTTATTACTGTATAGTTAAAAAAAAGTATCCTTTTTTTCCTGATAGCAGAATTTACACTATAGAAATATTTAGTGATGAAAGTGAATATCTTTATAATCCTACCCTACCTCTGTTAACCACTTTGACTCATTAATGTAATCAACAAGTAGTGTTTGACCACCTACTTTGTGCTGGGCATTGTTTTAGGTACTAAGGCTGTAACAGCAAGCAAGACAGGCATGACCCTTCTTTTTTTTAAAATAATTTTTTTTGTGCTTTAAGTGAAAGTTTACAAATCAAGTCAGTCTGTCACATATAAGCTTATATACACCTAACTCCATACTCCCACTTACTCTCCCCTTAATGAGTCAGCCCGCTCCCTCCTTCCAGTCTCTCCTTTCGTGACCGTTTTGCCAGCTTCTAACCTTCTCTACCCTCCTGTCTCCCCACCAGACAGGAGATGCCAACACAGTCTCAAATGTCCACCTGATACAAGTAGCTCACTCTTCATCAGCATCTCTCTCCAACCCATTCTCCAGTCCCCTCCATGTCTGATGGGTTGTCTTCAGGGATGGTTCCTGTCCTGGGCCAACAGAAGGTTTGGGGACCATGAGCGCTGGGATTCCTCTAGTCTCAGTCAGACCATTAAGTCTGGTCTTTTTATGAGAATTTGGGGTCTGCATCCCACTGTTCTCCTGCTCCCTCAGGGGTTCTCTGTTGTGCTCCCTGTCAGGGCAGTCATTGGTTGTGGCTGGGCACCATCTAGTTCTTCTGGTCTCAGGATGATGTAAGTCTCTGGTTCATGTGGCCCTTTCTGTCTCTTGGGCTCATAGTTGTCATGTGACCTTGGTGATCTTCATTCCCCTTTGATCCAGGTGGGTTGAGACCAATTGATGCTTCTTAGATGGCTGCTTGTTAGCATTTAAGACCCCAGATGCCACACTTCAAAGTGGGATGCAGAATGTTTTCATAAGAGAATTTATTTTGCCAATTGACTTAGAAGTCCACTTAAGCCATAGTCCCCAAACCCCCGCCCTTGTTCCGCTGACCTTGAAGCATTCAGTTCATCCCGGAAACCTCTTTGCTTTTGGTCCAGCCCAGTTGAGCTGACCTTCCCTGTATTGAGTATTGTCCTTACCTGCACCTAAAGTAGTTCTTATCTACTAACTAAAAAAAAAAAATAACCCTCTCCCTCCCTCCCTCCCTCCCCCCTCTTGTAACCACAAAAGAATGTGTTCTTCTTAGTTTATACTATTTCTCAAGATCTTATAATAGTGGTCTTATACAATATTTGTCCTTTTGCATCTGCCTAATTTCACTCAGCATAATGCCTTCCAGGTTCCTCCATGTTATGAAATGTTTCACAGATTCGTCGCTGTTCTTTATCGATGCGTAGTATTCCATTGTGTGAATATACCATAATTGATTTAACCATTCATCCGTTGATGGAGACCTTGGTTGCTTCCATCTTTTTGCTATTGTAAACAGTGCTGCAGTAAACATGGGTGTGCATATATCTGTTCGTGTAAAGGCTCTTATTTCTCTAGGGTATATTCTGAAGAGTGGGATTTCTGGGTTGTATGGTAGTTCTATTTCTAACTTTTTAAGAAGATGCCAGATAGATTTCCAAAGTGGTTGTACCATTTTACATTCCCACCTGCAGTGTATAAGAGTTACAATCTCCACAGCCTCTCCAACATTTATTATTTTGTGTTTTTTGGATTAATGCCAGCCTTGTTGGAGTGAGGTGGAATCTCATCGTAGTTTTAATTTGCATTTCTCTAATGGCTAATGATGGAGAGCATTTTCTCATGTATCTGTTAGCTGCCTGAATATCCTCTTTAGTGAAGTGCGTGTTCATATCCTTTGCCCATTTTTTGATTGGGTTATTTGTCTTTTTGTGGTTCAGTTTTAACAGAATCATATAAATTTTAGAGATCAGGCACTGGTCGGAGATGTCAGGGCTGAAAATTTTTTCCCAATCTGTAGGTGGTCTTTTTACTCTTTTGGTGAAGTCTTTAGATGAGTATAGGTGTTTGATTTTTAGGAGCTCCCAGTTATCTGGTTTCTCGTCATCATTTTTAATAATGTTTTGTATTCTGTTTATGCCTTGTATTAGGGCTCCTAACTTTGTCCCTATTTTTTCTTCCATGATCTTTATCGTTTTAGTCTTTATGTTTAGGTCTTTGATCCACTTGGAGTTAGTTTTTGTGCATGGTGTGAGGTGTGGGTCCTGTTTCATTTTTTCGCAAATGGATATCCAGTTATGCCAGCACCATTTCTTAAAAAGACTATCTTTTTCCCAATTAACTGACACTGGTCCTTTGTCAAATATCAGCTGCTCATATGTGGATGGATTTATATCTGAGTTCTCAATTCTGTTCCATTGGTCTATGTGCCTGTTGTACCAGTACCAGGCTGTTTTGACTACTGTGGCTGTATAATAGGTTCTAAAATCAGGTAGAGTGAGGCCTCCCACGACCCTTCTTATTGATAACAATTATAATGACGACAATAAAAATATAATAGTAGCCAACATTTACTGTGCCTGTTGTGGCCCAGATATGTGCTTTAGATGTAGTATTTTATTAAATCCTGTAACAACCCGATGAGGTTGTTATCCTCATTTCAGAAATGAAGAAATAAAGGCCTAGAAAAATTAACTTGTTTTCCTGTGGTCCCACAGCTAATACATGGGGGATTTGGAACTTAAACTGAGGCCTAAAGCCAGGTTTGCGGATCAGCATGCTGTGCTGCCTCCCATGTTTTCTATTCATATGCTCAGCTTCTTTTAATTTTTTTTTTTACTAAAATTGGATGATTACGCAAAATATTTTGCATCTTGTTTAACTTAATGATAAAAGTTTGACATTGTTCCATTTTAGTACATATTAACAATAATAGCTAACATTTATTGAAGGTTTACTGGGTCCTTTTGTATGTATTTTTTATCGTTAATTTATTCGCAGTAAATATCCTCACAACAACCCTATGAGGTTTTGCAGGTTCTTTATCATTTGACAGATGTGGAAACTGAGTCCCAGAGAAGTTAAGCAACTTGTCTGAGTTGCACAGCCAGTGAGTGGCAGAGCTGGACTGCAAACCCAGGCATTGTGGCTCTGAAGTTGACACTCTTAATTATGTTACCACATTGCCTCCTTTAAAAGTGTTCTTGGAATAGATGTTCCATAATTTATTTAATCTCTTAATGGTCAACATTTTGAGTTCTAATTTTTCTCTAACATGAATAAGCAAGTTGTATATTGTAATATTTTTGTACTTATGTGTCATCTAGTACAATAATTACAGCTTTAAAACTGCAGGTGTTTGTGATTCTCCAGACGTGGATAGGAGGCAAAGGATAAGGGATAAATAGTTTTAAAAGTACTTCAGGTGATTTTTCTTCTTTTAAGTTAAGTTTTGTTATTTTTTCAATGTCTGTAAGAGTATATGTTCATTATACAAAATTTAAATATTATAGAAATATATCATGTAGGAAATAAAAGTACCTTATAATTCCTGCTCCATCAGTGAAAAGAATTTTTTCAGATTTCTTACCATGTATATATACATAAACACACAAGTCCAGGTAATTGCTTCTTTAATTGTATTTCTTCCATACTAAACTGTAAATCCAGGAGTCAGGGATTTTATTTTTATACACAGTTTCTGGCACGTAGATATACAACAAATGTAGATGAATGTTGATCTCTAAGAATGTTACAATAAAGAACACTGGAATTCACTAACGATGTTTTTGATTTATAAAACTGAAAACCAAACCCTTTGCTCTCAAGTCAATTCTGACCCATAGTGACCCCACAGTGGCCTAAATATTTTTAAGGTATAGGAAGATACTCTGTAAAGAAGAAGGAAAAAAAAAAAAATACTGGTGTCTGAAGTTATAATTCCTTGATATTTTTCTCGTTCTGCATTTCATATCTGTTTTACTGTAATTTAATGTTTTATTTGTACTATATTCCAGTAGCCTTTATTAAGATATCAGATTAGTGATTCTCCAGTGGTACCTGTTTTTTTTTTTTTTTGGTACTGCATTATGTTTTTAGTTTTTTTAGTATTATGCTAAGTTTTTATTAAGCTGACAGATCAGTAATTCCCCAGTAATATCTGTTGGTTTGTAGACTATGCCTTCTATGAGCCTAAGCTATACATTTTGTGTATATTACATAAATATATAATCTTTGGTCTTAGCCTTCAAGAACCTATAGTAATGATTCCCAAACCAGGTGCTTTGGACTCTTAGAAGTGTTTTCAGAAACTTAAAAAAATTTAATGAAAATTATATTTACGTGTGGTAAGTTATACACAGGGCTTTGAACTGGTTCATTCCGTTCTACCCTCTGCTGAGATTTTACATATCCACCCCAGATATACTGAATCAGAGCCTATATTTTAACAAGATCCCCAGGTGATTCTTACATGCACACAAGATCTTGTTATAGGCATAACAAGATCTGGGTGTCTTGTTAAGATGTAGATGAGGACATAAGAATCCCCTGGGAATCTTGTTGAAATCCCCAGATCTTGTTACACATATAACAGGTTGTATGTATATATAAGAATCACCTGGGGAATATTATTAAAGTCACATTGTTAGACTGATATGGCCCAGAACCCTTAAGTAAACAAAGACGTTAGGCATGACATTCAAAGAGTTTAGGGATCACCTCCCATAAACTGATGGTAAAGGCCAGACTTCTCTTTGGACAAGGTTAAATTCTTCACCGTGTACATGTAACAGCAGGACTTGACCTAGTCATGGACATCTGAGAAAACTTCCTTGAGTGACAGTTCAGCGGAAATCTAAAAGTTAGGTAGATATTAATTGGGAAAAAGGGGTTGGGGATAGTTTATCCCAGATAAACTAACAGCCTTATGGCAAAAGGGGGTAAGACTGGTAAAAGGTACTAGAACTCATCCATTGTAGTGGAGTGTAGAAAACAAGTGGGGAGGATGCCATCAGATTTGAAGCTGAAAAAATGTTACATTAGGATAATGTTTGGTTAGGTGTAGAAAAACAATGGTTTACATAAAATAAAAGTTTTTTTTTTTTCTTTTTTTCCTTCACAACTAAGAGTTGTCAAGGTTACAGGCTGTTTAATTTTGTTCCTTTGTGTGTGACTTCTATTCTAAAGGTTACTTCATGGTCCAAGATGATTGCTGGGCTCCAGCCATTCTCTCTGTTCCACATTTCAGACAATAGGAAGGGGATTCCATACCATCTTGTTCTTCTGGTCTCAGGGTAGATGAAGCTGTGGTTCGTGTAGACTGTTCGTACTGTAAACTGCCTTCTTCTCTGAGTCTTTGGTTTCCTTCTTTCTCTTATTCTGGATGAGTAGAGACCAGTAGTTATATATTAGGTGGCCACTCACAATCTTTTAATATCCCAGCCACTACGCACTACAGTGGAATGTAGAAAATGCACTTTATGAGCTGTGTCATGTCAGTTAACCGAATTGTTCCACGATACTGTGGTCCTCAGCCTTCAAATGCAGAAAATCAATCTTGCGAGGTGTTTGGTTATATCTAAGATCCATGCTGAATTCTGTTTATTTCCTTGCTTTCCTTTTTGTGTATTTTTTGTAATCCTAAAATTTGTACACGTATACGAAACTTTAACTTGATAAAACATATCATGTAATTATGGGGGATTTTTTTCACAATATTATATTGCTAAGATTTATCTATAAGTTTATTGTGATAGTTCATTTATATTGCATGTCATATAAAATAATGTCCATTACATGAACATATAACAGTTTATTTACTTTTCTGTAGATGGGCATTTGGGTTTTTCATTTTGCTGCTGGGAACTGTGCTACTATAAATATTTTTGTACATGTCTCCTGTTGTACACGTGTAAGTTTCTCTTGGTATATAGCTAGAAATAGAATGACTACTTCATCTAATATGAAAATGTACAACTATAGGAGGAAATACCAAAATGTTTTCCTAAGTGGATGATCCAATTTACATTCCCACTGGCAATTCACACTCAGCAGTGTATAAGAGCCACATAGTTCATTGTCAGACCTTATTAATTTTTGCTCATCAGTTGGTTCTAAAATGGTACTTCTGTGTAGTCTTGGTTTACATCTCCCTGATCATTAATGATGTGGAAAGGCTCTTCATGTGCTTACTGGCCACATGTATTTCTTCTGTGAAATTCCTGTTTATGTTATTTTCCTATTGGGCGAACTGTGCTTTTCTTTTTTCGTTTGTAGGAATTGTCTATATATTCTTGATACTGCTTCTTTAAGTTGGGAACTTATTGTTTCTCTTTCTTTTGATGAATAGAATTTTTTATTTTAGAGTCTATGCATTTTGTATCTTGTTTAAAGAAACTTATCTATCTGAAGTTGTAAAAGAGATTTATATATTTAAATTTTTATTTCTGACGTGTATGAATTGAATTGTGTCCCCCCAGAATATGTGTCAACTTGGTTAGGCAATGATTCCCAGTATTATGTGGTTGTCCTCCATTTTGTGATTTTCCTATGTGTTATAAATCCTAATCTCTGCCTGTAGTTAAAGAGGATTAGGGTGGGATGTAACACCCTTGCTCAGGTCACATCCCTGATCCAGTGTAAAGGGAGTTTCCCTGGGGTGTGGCCTGCACCACCTTTTATTTTATAAGAGATAAAAGGAAGGGGAAACAAGCAGAGAGTGGAAGATCTCATACCACTAAGAAAGCGGTGTTGGGAGCACGTCCTTTGGACCCAAGGTTCTTGCACAGAGAAGCTCCTAATCCGGGGGAAGACTGATGACAAGAACCTTCCTCCAGAGCCGACAGAGAGAGAAAGCTTTCCCCTGGAGCTGATGCCCTAAATTTGGACTTCTAGCCTACTAAAAAAAAAAAAAAAAAAAATATGAGAAAATAAATTTCTCTTTGTTGAAGCCGTCCACTTGGAGTATTTCTTTTATAGCAGCACTAGATGACTAAGACAACATGTATGTCCTTAATTCATTAACAGTTGGGTTTTGGTATATGGTGTGAGGTAGAGTTTCAGTTTTATCATTTCCCATATGGATTACTGTTTTTTCCTAGCCGCATTTATTGAACATCCCTTGTTTTTTCTACTGATCTGACATGCCACTTCTGTTCTATACCAAAGTTCCATACCTGTGTGTGTGTTTTCTGGAGTCTTTACTCAGCTGCATTGATCAATTTATCTATCTCTGTACCAAACCACACTGTCTAAATTCCTTTTGCTTCTTCATAAACTCTAATATCTAATAGGTCATGTCTCTTACCCTTGCTCTTTTTCAGAAATGTTGTTGATATTCTTGGCCCTGTTGTCTTCATGTAAATTTAAGAATCATCTTATCAAGTTGTATGGAAAATTCTGTTGGAATTTTGACTGGAATTGCATTGACTATATAGATCAATTTTGGGAGAATTGATATCTTCATGATATTAAGTCACAAACGTAGTATGTATCTCTAATTATTTAGATCTTCTTTAATGTCTTTTTAATAAGTTGCATAATTTTTTCTGTAGAAGTCTTATACATCTTCAGTTTAGTCATAGTTACTTGATATTACTATTGTAAATTGTCTTCACTTCAATTACATTTTCTAGGTGTTTCCTGCTGGTATAAAGAAATGCAGTTCACTTTTATATATAAATAATATATTTAGCCATCCTGATAAGCCCTTCTATTACCTCTAGTAACTTGTTTGTAGTTTTTTTTTTTTTTTTTCCTTTTGGGAGGGTGATGCTTATCTACAAATAATAACAGTTTTATTTCTTCCTTTCTAATCCTTATGCTTCTGTTTTTCTTGTCTTATTGTCTGGCTAGCACCACCAATAAAACTCTTCGTAATTTCAAAGGGAATGCTTTTTACATTTCCACATTTAGGATGATGTTCACCTGGCAAGTTTTTTGTTTTTATTTTTTTATATCCCTTTTCAGGTATAGCAGTTTTATTATTAATTTACTAAGAGTCTTTATGAAAAGATCTTAAATTTTATCAGATGGCTTTTTTTGCAACTGCCCAAGTGATTAGTTCCCCATCTTTTATTAGGTTAATGTGGTCATTTTTTTTATATGAATTTTTGTTACATTAAATTTTCCTTTCATACCAGAATAATTGCATCCTTACATAAGAGATAAGTCCAGTTGGTCATTATGCATTGTGTTGTTATGCATTGTTGGATTTAATTTAGTAGTATTTTGTTTGAATTAGCCTGTAAAACCATCTGGGCCTGGTATTTTCTATATAAGAATATTTTTAACCACTACTTTAATTTCTTTAATAGTTAAAGGACTCTTCAGGCTTTTTTATTTCTTCTTTAATTGGTTCTGGTAAGATATATATATGGATATATATAAATTTCTCCATTTCAGCTTAAATTTTCAAAATTGTTTCATATGGTTGTTATTAGTATTCCAGAATTCTCTTTTTAATCTTATTTTTAGTTATATTCTTGACCCCTAGATTTCTGGCTTGCATATTTGTGTGATAGTGGTTTTATTTACTCCATTAATTTACCACCCTTTATTTCCTATCTGCATAAAGTTTCTGCATAAAGTTAGCAACCCAGCTGATCTTGTTTCTGGTTTCAGCTACATTCAGCCCTTCCTTTGAATTATCTTAAGCTTCATCTTTCTGAAACATTTTTATTCCCCAATCAGACATTTTGCACTCTTAGGGTAAACTCCTAACTCCTGAAGGTCATTGATTTTAGAGGTATTGCATGATCTCATGTTATGAATACAATTATACCAATATAAACCAACGTGCTTATTGTTTTTTGAACCTAACGTTTTAATTTGTTCCTTCATTTGTAACCGTCTTGCTTCCTAGAATGAATATCCTTCGTTGTTCTCTAGGTTCTACCAAGCTTTCAAAGCCCTGTTGAAATTTCACATTCATAGAGAAACCTCTGATACTCTAGCCTAAGATGACCTGTTCCTTCACCGTTTTGTCTTTCTGTTGTGCATCTCTTTTTCGTGGACGTATTCTTCATGGCCAGAGCATTTGCCTTATTTATTTATTTAATGTTGTCTTCCCTTTAGGAGCCCACAATCCAGGGGTTTTAATGTGAAATGCTTGCAGGATCAGGCTAGCAACATGAATGTGAATCGGGTTATGAAGTAGGGAGTGGAAGTTAGAGGTAGAGAGTGGAAGAGCCCTGATGAGCTGAAGAGTAAATGATTCTACAAGGATTTCAAACCAAATTCTGAAAGTTCTGGGCTAGCTCTACTTGTGACCCCTGCTGTGGCCTCTTTTCTATCGTTGAAGTCCACTACTTTATTGTAAAATGGTGAATAAAGATTTAAAAAAATTGGGAACTACACAAATAACTTATACTGCAAAGAATTTTTTGTAACATAAGCCGACGTTAAAATTCTCCCAAATAGATGTGTATAAGGTGATTTTTATATGAGTTTCATCCAGTCAGTGACCACATATCTCTTGTTCACTGTATGTTCAGCATCTAGTGCAATGCCTGGCACATAGTAGGTGCTCGGTAAATATTATTTGAATGAATGAATGGCTGATCATACATTTTGAAAGTTATTTTTGGTAATTCTGTACATACTTAGAATAGCCACTTGGTGGCACTAAACTCATTTTAAAACCTTAAGAGGTATTTTTATACTTAAGCGCACAGCAATTACTGTTTTTCACACACAAAATAGTGAGCTGTAATATATCACGGATAGTGCAAATCGTTTACCAATTTAGTTCAACTCTGCAATTAACCTTGCTGGCATTCACACGGATCGTCTCTGAGGTTCTTTCCAGCTCTGTGATCTCAACACTGTGCAGGTAATAGAGGGAGTATGGAAAAAGCTCTTGTCCATAAGTAGGTTATAGTCTTGCTAGGGAGACCAAATATGTATACTGAGCCTTCCTATGGCATGGTAGCTAAGTGCACAGATTCTGGAACGCCAGACTATCTGCCCCCTGCTTAGCCGTGTACTCTTGGGCAAATTACTTGACCTCTTTGTGCCTCAGCTTTTGCAAATGTAAAATGAAGATAATATTACTCCTTCATAGGTTAAGAGGATTAAAAGAATTAATACACGTGAAGTGCCTAGAAAAGTATCTGGCATATAGTAAGTGCTATGAAAATGTTTTCTGCTCTGGCCAGAATGTAAGCTCCAAGTAATTTATAAAATAAACAGTTTACCAGCTAAATGACAGCACTGTAAAGACTATATGTTATAGAGTAAAAAAGTATGTGGACAGTATGTACCTTTTTTAGGAATTCATATGAGGGTAGAAACTAATATGAATTGTTGGAGAACTTCTCTAAAATTGACGAGTTGGGGCTTGTGCTGCGTACGAGAAATATGAATTCAATCTGGATAGGTAGGAGTGAGTTTCGGAGAAGTGAATAGGAGGTGAGGACAAGCTCTTTTCACTTAACCAGTTGTGTTTTGGGTTAAGAGAAATTGGCCCTGTTACCCTAAGTGGATTGGTTTTCACTCATGTTACGAGTTCATTAATTTGGTTTCCTAGAATCTTCAACCTCAGAATTAAAGATTATTGGAAACAGACTAGAATACAAAATAAACATGTTTATTGTATTTGTGGTAAGACTATATGTAATAAAACTTGAAAACTGTTACCTTGATTTATATGTTTGAGGTCACCGTCACTAGTTAAAAACTGTATTTTAAAACAAATTGCTGATGTCTTTGCTTTTGTATTTTACAGGTAATTAATAATGCTTGTGCTACTCAAGCCATAGTAAGTGTGTTATTAAACTGCACCCATCAAGATGTCCACTTAGGAGAGACATTATCAGAGTTTAAAGAATTTTCACAAAGTTTTGATGCAGCTGTAAGTACTATCATCTTATTCCTAAAATGCTCTATTTGTGATAGTTCTTATTTTAATATGTTTTTCTTTTTAAAATTATTATTGTAGATGAAAGGTTTGGCACTGAGCAATTCAGATGTGATTCGACAAGTTCACAACAGTTTTGCCAGGTAAAGAGGCTTTACATTAAATAAATACTGCTCGAGGGCGGTAGTGGTTCAGAGGTAGAAGTCTCCCCTTCCGTGCAGGACACTTAGGTGTGAACACTGGCCAGAGCACCTAGAGTGGAGCCACCGCCCACCTGTCAGCGGAGGCTCGAGTGTGGCTGTGATGCTGAGCATGCTCCAGCAGAGCTTCCAAAATAAGACAGAGAGGAGGAAAGGCCTGGTGATCTGCTTTCAAATATCAGAAGTGAAAACCCTGTGAATCACGACAGGCTGATCCTTTGTGCATGGGGTTGCCATGAGTCACGAGCGGAGTTGACAGCAACAACCAGTACTGTTTCTTTTCTTTTTTTTCCACTGTAGACAGCAAATGTTTGAATTTGATGCAAAGACGTCAGCAAAAGAAGAAGATGCTTTTCATTTTGTCAGTTACGTTCCTGTTAATGGAAGACTGTATGAATTAGATGGATTAAGAGAAGGACCAATTGATTTAGGTAATCTCATTCCTCTGTGCTGCTCACGAAATAAATTTAATATGTAACAAAATTTGTAGATGTCCTGGTATTTCACTTTTGACAAGTAAGAAAAATTTGGGTGTTCCCCTTCATTTTAGTCACAGTGCTGCTTAACTTTTGGAGGGAAAGGTAACCCCAAGGTAGTCTAAATCACGAAGGCCTTACGTTCTTCAACACTCTATGTAATGAAATAACTTACAGGAAGTCATGTTGACTGCTGTAGTTCAATTGAGACCTTTCATTTTTTTCTAAGAGAAAATATTTTTTAACTTATAGATTACGTATGTGTTTTTTTTAGTTAACTTTTAAAAACTACTGTTTCTTAAATCAACTTAAAAAATAGTCCTGTGATTTTTAACCTGTTGGTAACAGATATCAAGCATTTTATCTTATATTAAAATATTTTCGGAGGGGGAATTGGATCTTTCAGAATCACCTGAATTCAGTGCTTAACAATCTAATTGTCCACAAAAGTATTTTCCCTCGAAGTTTCTATTTAGATAAGGTGCTCATGTGCTGTCTTTTGTGCCGGAGAGTGGATTTGTTCTGACCTGCCTTGTCTCTAACCTTGAGCAAAAGTAGTAAATGCTTCTCTAGACTGGGACTAGTCTGTGGTTCTAAAATTGGCCTGGGATAATAGGCCCACAGAAGAATTTTAACCCTTTATTTTGACCTCATTAAGTTTTCTTACTTTTAAATTAGGTTTGTTTTTAAGTTTATAAAACTTGTTTTAATTGAATCCAATGTTGTTTTTTTTAATGTTGTTATATGCTGCTCATATAACTTTATACTTCTAGATTAAAAAAAATTAACATTGGTTCATTTGGTTTGTACTTTTTGACTATGCCTCATATATTAAGCCAGTATAGCTTATCTGATGCACATTTGCATGTTGCCTCTAAAAAAAAAAAATACTTTTCTATATCTGTTAAAGAAAATTGGAACCCTGGTGGCACAGTGGTTAACGGTCAGCAGTTCAGATCCACCAGCTGCTCCTTGGAAACTCTGTAGGGCAGTTCTGCTCTGTCATATAGGGTTGCTATGAGTTAGAATTGACTTGATGGCAGTGGGTTTGGGTTTTTTTTGTTTGTTTAAAAGAAAATTAGAAGAATGTTCTTTCAATCCTGTAGAAGCTGGTTTTCCCTAGTATGGTGGTTGATTTGATCTCTGTGTTTTCTCTCTTGGCTTCTATCTAGTCAGCCATGTTCTTTTCATTAGAAACATCATACATAAAGAAATCAAAGATTATATAGTTGGTGGCTATGCTAAAATTTATGGTAAAAAAAAGGGAGGGGGCTAAAATGCTAGGTAAAGTTAGTTTTGCATTACACATGGATTTCAGATTTTTATAATTATGAACATGGGAATCAGACATATATGGGCTGAGTCCTTATTTCGCTACTAACATGTGAGCTGGTTTTTCTTAGCCTTCAGTTTCATCATTTGTAAAATCAGGGTAGTTACTGTCTCACGGGTTTGTAAATTTAAATGAGATAACTCACCGATTCATTACCTGCTCAAACATTTGTTCAGCATCTACTAAGTGACGCAATAATGTGGCAATGCAAATTATGATCATATTCTCGCCTTTCACCGTTACCAAGAAAATTAGAATTGAAGCTTAACACAGTTATGCTAAAAAGATTTTTCTTTTTCTGCATTTGCTAAAATATTTGTACAGAGAGATATTTCGAGACAAACTATTGATAATTTCAATGTTGATTTTTCTTATTTTTATTTAAGTGTTTTTAAATTTCTTTCTAGGGGCATGCAATCAAGATGACTGGATCAGCGCCGTGAGGCCAGTTATAGAAAAAAGGATACAAAAGTAAATGCTCAGCTAGTCTCATTGGTGTGACCTTCTGGTTTTTAAGCATTTTTAATACATTTATTCTATTTTAAGCAATGCTTATTGACTCATTTTGATTGGATTAATGTGTTTAGGAATAATACATTTCTGTTTCGGGAAAGCTCTAAATTTTAGTAACATGAACTCTTGTCTTCAGAGAAGTTAAACATGTAGATCTCTATTATGTTAGATATTTGCACAGATATTTTGTAGTTTTTTAGCATCTATTTTTATTAAGCTTTTTATTTTGTGATAATTATATATTCACATGTAGTAGTAAGAAATAATACAGAGAGATCCTGTGAACACTGTGCCCAATTTTCTGCAGTGGTAAAGTAACATCTTGCAAAACTGTAGTGCAATATGACAGCCAGGGTGTTGATACTGATACAGTCAAGATATAGAGACGTTCCATCATCAAAAGGATCCTTCGTGTTGCCTTTTTATAGCCTTACCTCCTCCCCTGTTCTTGCTGCCCCCCTTGTCCTTAATCCCTGACAATGACTAATCTGTTTTCTAGTTCGTTCTATAGTTTTTGACAAAGAATGTTATATAAATGGGATCATACACTGTGCAGCCTTTTGGGATTGGCTTTTTTCACTCAGCTTAATTCTCTGGAAATTCATCCAGATTGTTTATTCGTATCAACAGTTCATTCTTTTTAATTAATGGGTAGTATTCCATGGTGTAGATGTACCATAATTTGTTCCACTGATGTCCATCACCTGTTGAATGATATCTGGGTAGTTTCCGCTTTTTGGCTTTTGCAAATAAAGGTGCTATAAAACTTTGTGTGCAGATTTTTGTGTGAATGTAAGTTTTTATGTCTCTGGGATAAATGCCCAAAAATGCTGTTGCTGGGTCATATGGTAGATGCGTGTTTAGTGTTGTTTTTTTTTAAAGAAAATGCCAGACTTTTCCAGAGTGGTGGTACTGTTTTACATTCCCACCAGCAATATATGATTGATCCAGTTTTTCTGCATCCTTGCTGGCATCTGGTATTGTCACTACTTTTTACTGTAGTCATTCTGATAGGTATGTAGTAATATTTCATTATGGTTTTAATTTGCATCTCCCTAATGACTAACTGGAAACTCTGGTGGTGTAGTGTTTAAGAGGTATGGCTGTTAACCAAAAGGTCAGCAGTTCAAATCCACCAGGTGCTCCCTAGAAACTCTATGGGACAGTTCTGCTCTGTCCTATGGGGTCGCTATGAGTCAGAATTGATTAGATGGCAATGGTTTTTTTTTTTTTTAATGACCAACTAAGGATATTGAATGTCTTTTATGTCTCTTGCCCATTTTCTAATTAGATTATTTATATATTTATTTATTTTTACTGTTAAACTCTGAACATATTTACATATCCTAGATACTAGTTCTTCTTTGGACTAATTGCAAATATTTTTCCCATCTGTAGCCTATGGCCTTTTCCTCCCAACATGATCTTTGGCATAACATTAATAGAGCAAAAGTTCTTAATCCTGACATGGTTCAGCTCATCAGCTTTTCCCTCTATAAATCGTGTTTTTGTTGTCAAGTCTAAGATTTCTCTGCCTAGCCCTAGAGCCTAAGATATTCTTGTATGTTCTTTTCTAAAAGATTTATAGTGTAGCATTTTACATTTAAGTTTATGATCCATTTTGAGTTAGTTTTTGTACAAGATATGAAGTTTAAGTCAAGGTTCATTTTTTTTGCTTAAGTACTGGGACATCTAATTATGCTAGCACCATTTGTTGAAAGGACTATTTTTCCTCCACTTAGTTGCTCTTGCACCCAGTAAAACATCAGTCAGGCATATTTGTGTGGGTCTATTTCTGGATTCATAATTCTGTTCCATAGATCTGTGTCTGTCCCTTTGCCAGTACTACACAATCATTACTGTCGCTGTAAGTCCTGAAATCAGACAGACTGATTCTTCCCCCTTTATTCTTTTTTTTTCCCAGAATTGTTTTAGCTATTCTAGTTCCTCTGTCTTTCCATATGAATTTTAGTGTAAAAATTTGTTTACAATAGTTCTTGGTGGGATTTTGATAGAAATTGGCTTAAACTTTTACACCAATTTGGGGAGAATTGACATCTCTGTTATGTTCAGTCTTCCAATCCATGAACACGGTATGTCTGTTTATTATGATATTCTTTGATTTCTTTCATTAGCATTTTGTAGTTTCCACTTTTTTACTATATAAGTGCTGTACACGTTTTGTCAGATTTACATCCAAGCACTTTGTATTTTTTTGAGTGATACAAATGGTATTGTATTTTCAGTTTTGATTTTCATTATTGCTAGTATATAGAAATACAATTAATTTTCTTTCTTTTTCATCTTTACCTTGCATCCTTTGGCCTTGCTGAACTCATCCACCAACTTGAGGAGTTTTTTTGTAGATTCCTTGACATTTTCTACATAGACAATCATGTCATTTGCAAATAGGGGCAGTTTTGGATTTATTTCTCCTCCATATCAGTGTTTGCTTCACATATTTTGCAGCTCTGTTGTTTGTTGTTTTTGTTAGGTGCCATCAAGTTGGTTCTGACTCATAGTGACCCTGTGCCATCCCCACAGTTATTGTTATGCTTGAGCCCATTGTTGGAGCCACTTTGCAAACAGCCTATCTGTTCTTTGGTGCATACATGTTTCTTCTTCGTGGATTGATCCTTTTATCATTATGAAATGTACCTCTCTGCCTCTGGACATGTTCTTTGCCCCAATTTTAATTTATCTGGTACTCCTGCTTTCTTTTGAGTAATGTATGCGGGATACATCTTTTTTCATCCTTTTATTTTTAATCTACCTATATCATTATTGGAAACCCTGGTGGTGTAGTGGTTAAGTGCTACGGCTGTTAACCAAAGGGTCGGCAGTTCAAATCCGCCAGGCGCTCCTTGGAAACTCTACGGGGCGGTTCTACTCTGCCCTGTAGGGTCGCTGTGAGTCAGAGTCGACTCAACGGCACTGGGTCTGGTCTGGTCTCAGTCATATCATTATATTTGAAATGAGCTTCTTGTAGGCAGAAGAGATTGTGTCTTGTTTTTTAATTCACTCTGCCAATTTCTATCTTTTTGGTATATTTAGACCGTTTACATTTGGGTATGTGTATATTCATATATATGAAATGTATATGTAAAATTACATGTAAAATTATGTAATTATTTCTGTGTTATAGTTTAAGTCTGCTATTTTATTGTTTTCTCTTTGTTCTCTCTAACTTTTGTTTCTGTGCCTTCTTTTGCCTTCCTGTGGGTTACTCGAACATTTTTAGAATTCCCTTTTATCTATAAGTGTTTTTTTTTTTTAATTATACTTTAGATGAAGGTTTATAGGACAAACTAGTGTCCATCAAACAGTTAGTATCCACATTGTTCTATGACATTGGCTAACAACCCCACAACATTCAGCACTCTCGCTTCTCAACGCTGAGTTCCCTATTACCAGCTTTCTTATTCCCTCCTGCCTTCCAGTTGCTGCCCCAGTGCTGATATGTCCCTTAGGCTTGTTTTGTTCCATGGGTCTGTTCAGTCTTTGGCTGAAGGGTGAACCTCAGGAATGACCTCATTACTGAGCTGAAAGGGTGTCCGGAGGCCATACTCTCAGGGTTTTTCCAGTTTCTGTCAGGCCAGCAAGCCTGGTCGTCTTTTTGAGTTAGAATTTTGTTCTACGTTTTTCTCCAGCTCTGTTTGGGACCCTCTATTGTGATCCCTGTCAGAGCAGTCAGTGGTGGTAGCCGGGCAGCATCTAGTTTTACTGGACTCAGTCTGGTGAAGGCTATGGTAGATGTGTTCCATTAGTCCTTTGGACTAATCTTTCCCTTGTATCTTTAGTTTTCGTCATTCTTCCGTGCTCCCGAAGGGGTGAGACCAGTGGAGTATCCTAGGTGGCTGCTAACAGGCTTTTAAGAACCCAGATGCTATTCATCAAAGTAGAATGTAGAACATATTCTTTACAAACTATGTCATGCCAGTTAAGCTAGATGTTTCCCGAGACCACGGTCCCCATAGCCCTCAGCCCAGCAATTCAGTCCCTCAGGGGGTTTGGATGTGTCTGTGGAGCTTTCATGGGCTTGCCTTGTACAGGTTGTGCTGGCGTTCCCAGTATTGTGTACTGTCTTACCCTTCACCAAAGTTTCCACTTACCTGTTGTCTATTAAGTGTTTTTTCATCCCCACTCCTCCTCTCCGTTGTAACCATCAAAGATTGTTTCTTTTTGTATGTAAACCTTTTCATGAGTTTTCATAGTAGTGGTCTCATACATTTTTGTCCTTTTGTGATTGACTTTTTTCACTCAGTGCAGTGCCCTCCGGATTCCTCCATGTTATGAGATGCTTAATACTCCATTGTGTGTATGTGCCACAGTTTATCCATTCATCTGTTGATGGGCGTCTAGGTTGTTTCCATCTTTTAGCTATTGTGAACAATACTGCAACGAACATGGACGTGCATATATCTGTTCGTGTGACGACTCGTTTCTCTAGGATATATTCCTAGAAGTGGGATTGGTGGATCATATGGTATTTCTATTTCTAGCTTGCTAAGAAGTGCCATATCGTTTTCCAAAATGGTTGTATCATTTTGCATTCCCACCAGCAGTGCATAAGAGTGCCAGTCTCCCCTCAGCCTCTCCAACATTTGTTACTTTCTGTTTTATTGATTCATGCCAGTAATGCTGGGGTGTTGTGGTATCTCATTGTGGTTTTGATTTGCATTTCTCTGATGGCTAGAGATTGTGAGCATTTCCTCATATGTCTGTTGGCCACTTGAATGTCTTCTTTGGTGAAATGTCTGTTCATTTCCTTTGCCCATGTTTTAATTGGATTATTTGTCTTTTTGTTGTAGAGGTGTTGGGTTTTCTTTTAGATTTTAGAGATTAGAACTTTGTCTCATTTGTAATAGCCAAAAATTTTTTTTCCAGTCTGTAGGTTTTCATTTTACTCTTGCAGTGAAGCCTTTTGATGAGCATAAGTGTTTAATTTTTAGAAGATGCCAGTTATCTAGCTTATCCTCTGGAGCTTGTGCATTGTTGGTTGTGGTTTGTATCCTGTTAATTCTGTGTATTAGGGCCTTTAGTGTTGATCCTATCTTTTATGAACTTCATAGTTTTTGGCTTTATATTTAGGTCTTTGATCCATTTCGAGTTAGTTTTTGTATATGGTGTGAGCTCTGGGTCCTGTTTCATTTTTTTGCAGATGGACATCCAGTTTTGCTAGGACCGTTTGTTAAAAAGGCTGTCTTTTCCCCATCTGATGGACTTTGGGCCCTTGTTGAAGATCGGGTGACCATAGGTGAATGGATTTATTTAAGGCAATTATATTATTGGGTTCTCAGTTCTGTTCCATTGGTCAATGTACCTGTCATTGTACCAGTACCAGGCTGTTTTGACTACTATAGCTGTATAGTAGGTTCTGCGTTCAGGTAATGCGAGTCTTCCTACTTTGTTCTTCTTCTTCAGTAGTGCTTTACTTATCTAGGGCTTCTTCTGTTTCCATAGAAAATTATCGATTAGTTTTTCCATCTCTTTAAAAAATGTTGTTGGTATTAGGGTCAGGATTGCATTGTATTTGTAAATTGTTTTGGATAGAATTGTTGTTTGCACAAGGTTGAGTCTACCTATCCGTGAGCATGGTATGTTTTCCCATTTATGTAGATCTCTTTTGGTTTCTTGCAGTCGTGTTTTGTAGTTTTCTTTGTATAGGTCTTTTACCTCTCTAGTTAGATTTATTCGCAAGTATTTTATTTTTTTTAGGGGCTATTATAAGTGGTATTATTTTCCTGATTTCCTTTTCATCGTTCTCTTTATTGGTGTATAGGAATCCAACTGACTTTTCTATGTTTATCTTATATGTCCTGCTTCTCTGCTGAATCTTTCTTTTAGTTCCAATAGTTTTCTTGTGGAGTCTTTTGGGTTTTCTATGTATAGTATCATATTATCCACAAATAGAGTTTAACTTCTCCATTACCAATCTGGATGCCCTTTATTTCTCTTTCTTGCCTTACTGCTCTAGCTAGGACTTCCAATACAGTGTAAAATAGGAGTGGTGCTAGAAGGGCATCCTTGTCCTGTCTGGTGTGTTTGAGTATATTTCTTGTATAGCTTTTTTAGTTTCTCTAACTTATCACAGTCTACTGCTGTCAACATTTACCAGTTTGAGTGAAATGTAGAAACCTTACCTCCCTTTGTGTACTTTTACCCGCCCCTGTTTATAATTGCCTTAAGTAATTATTTTACATACATTTAGGACCACATCAGACAGTGTTATATATATTTTTTGCTTCAGCCGTTAAACATAATTTAGAAAATTCAAGGGGAGAAGGAAAATGTATTTACATATTTTTACCTTTTCATTGTTTTTTTCTTCCTTCCTGATGTTCTAGAATTCCTTCTTTTTCACTTCCTTTCTCTTTAGAGAATTTCTTTTAGCATAGGTCTTCTGGTGACAGATTCACTTAGTTTTCCTTCTTCTGAGATTGTCTTGATTTTACTTTTACTTCTGAAGTATATTGTCACTGGGTATAGAATTCTGGGTTGACAGTCTTTTAGCACTTGCACAATGTTGTGCCACTTCCTTTTTGCCTCCACGGTTTCTTGATGAGAAATCTACTGTCATTCAAGTTGTTTTTCCCTTACGGGTATGCAGTTTGTCTCTTGCTCCTTTCATGATTTCTTCTGTTTTTAGTTTTCAGAAGTTTATGATGTGTCTTGGTGTGAATTTCTTTGGTGTTATCCTGTTTGAGGTTTGCTCTGTTCTGGAATCCATATGTTCATGTTCTTAAATTTGGGAAGTTTTAGCTATTGTTTTTGTAGTCTTTCAACTTCACCCTCTTTCTCCTCTCTTTCCAGGACTACAGTGGTGTGAATGTTAGCGCTGGTGTTTTTTTCCCCCAGTCTATTTTCTCTCTGTTCAGATTGGGTTGTTTCTATTGTTCTATCTTCCAGTTCAGTGCTGTTTTCTCCTTCTATTCGGCTGTTGAACCTATCCATAGAATTTTTTTATTTTGTCTGTTGTGTATTTCACTTTTGAAATTTCCATTTTTTAAAATTTCTTCTATTTCTATTTTTTCATTTGTTTCAAGTGTGTTCGTAATTGCTCATTGAAGCATTTTTATGATGGTTTTCCTAAAATCTTTGCCATAATTCTCATAAATCTTGATGTTGGCATCTATTGAGTATCATTTTCATTCAAGTTGAGATTTTCATGGTTTTTAATATGACAAGTGATTATTGATTGGAATCTGGACATTTTATGTATTACGAGACTTTCAATCTTACCTAAAGCTTTTGGTTTAGCTAGTTTCCATGGATATCACTCCAGCTAGGGAAAAAGGGGGTGCTGCCCTGTTATTGCCAGGTGGGAGTAGAATTCAGGACCACTACTTAGTCTCCGTGAACACTGCTGCTGTGCAGGAGCGGAAGTTCTGGCTCCCCTCTAGCCCCCCACTGGTATGCGCCTAGCTGAGAGGGGTAAGAATGTCTCCTTATTGCTCTCCACACGGCCTCCACTGGCAGTGCAGTGGGGGAGGCTTCGTTACTGCCGGATGATAGCGACAGTTATGACTTTCCACTTCGTCTCTACTGATACCGCAAGGGGGTGTCGTTATAACCACATGGCAGGGGTGAAAGTCCTAGCTCCCTACTGAGCCTCCTAGGATGCCAGCTAGATGGACCATTAAGGCATCTCTTTACAGTCTAGCGAAGGTCGAGTCTGTGCTTCCCACACAGCCTTTGCTGGTGTGGGGCCTCATTTTTTTTTTGTTGTGTTTGCCAACAGCAGAGTGGTTATTGTGTAAAAGTCTTCTGTCCTGTGAGGCTGTCCCTTTCCTAGTCCTTAGGCTTTTTTCCTTTTTTTTACTCGCACCTCTTGGCATTTATGGGTTGCTGGCTTCTTCAGCTCCATGTCTGCTATATATGAGGCAAAAAGACATTCCAGTCAATTCACTACTGTGACATTCCTTGGGTCATGAACTCCTCAGCTTGTCTGCCTTTCAGAGTCTTAAATTTATATGTATGTATGTAATGTCCAGGGTTTTTAGTTGTACTTACTGGGAAGAATAGGGAAATAGAAGTCCCACAAGTAGAGTTTTAAAAACATTTTTACATAGTTCAAAGCATTATAGTGGGGCATATTCTTGCAGTGAATTGAACTATGTATGAGAAACTTCTAGAGATGAAATAATATAGAAATGGCTTACATTTTCTATATATTTTCATCATGATTAAATGACATGTGTATCTTATGGGTAATTTTTAAAATTCAGTCCTTACCATAAACAAGCTTATGCTGAATGTTTTCATTGATACCAGAATAGTGAAAATCAGATAGCATTCAGAAAATTCACAACAGGCTATGTAGCAAAAAGCAGTATTAATAAAAACAGAAATTAATCATGACTTGGAGAAAATGTATAATAAGGAATATAATTAACTACCATCAAGATGCCATTATAATTAGTCCAACAGATGTGGGCTCTTTGTTGGGTTGTTTTCTCTGAGATCTTAAGTAAATGATAGTTACCATATTTCTCGTAAACATAGACACACTGGTGAAAATACTTGTTATTTCAAATGTTTTAAGAAAAATTAACATCACTTTAGAGCATTTAAAAATATTTGTGATTGATGAAATTTAGCTAATTTTTTTCCCTGCAGTTGTACTCTATCAAATATGAGAAGCTTTTTAAAAAAAAAGTCAATTTTTATTGTTAGCCAATTGATATATTTTTGTTTATCCCAGAGAATTAGGGAATATCCTAATGGATTATCTTAATTATAAATAGTTTTACAATTCTTTATTACAATGTAAACTTTAAAGTGACTTTTTTTTTTTTTTTTAGGTACAGTGAAGGTGAAATTCGATTTAACTTAATGGCCATTGTGTCTGACAGAAAAATGATATATGAACAGAAGATAGCAGAATTACAGAGACAGCTTGCCGAGGTTTGTGGCCATGCTATTAAGTCAAAAGTTGTAGCTTAGTAATTTTCTCTGGAAAAGTTTTAGGTTTTTTTTTTAAACTGTAGAGTTAATCAAGTGTCCTGAGTGGTAATTTATAGACTTTGGAGGCAGATAGCCTAGATTTAGTTCCTGGCTTTCCCACTTAGTAAATATGTAAATTTGGGTGTATTTCACTATGCCTCAGTTCCTTCATGTAAAAAGTGATATTTAGAGATGACTATCTGAGTGCTTGAGGCTGTTGTGAGGATTCAATGAGGTAATATATTTAAACAGCTTTAGGTGGTTACTGACACATAGTATGTTAGCAATTAATAGCTATGTAAACTATTTACTGTGACTTCATTATACAATTAAGCAAGTTAGAATGTATTTTTCCAAGAATTTATTGGATACGGTTAGATTCACATGTAATTGTTTACTAGTCTTTGTGATTAAATATTTTCCTGTAGTAAATATGATTAAAGAATTAGAAATATAGACAAATAGCTTTTTTACACACACCTTTGATTACATTTTCTTAAGAGTATACTTAAGCAAATTTATTTTATAGCTGAATAGAAGATTATAGCAATATAATAGATTACAATATAGTTTTCTTTAGGTGAAAATTCATAGGTATTCTGTTCTGACAGAGACCACAATAGAGGATCCCGGACAGAGCAGGAGAAGAATGTAGAGCGCCATTCAAATGCACACACATACACAAAAAGACCAGATTTACTGGTCTGACATAGATTGGAGGAACCCCGAGATTGTGTCCCCCAGACTCCTTTTTAACTTAGAACTGAAGTCACTCCCGAAGTTCACCCTTCAGCCAAAGATTGTTGTTGTTAGGTGCCATGGAGTTGGTTCCAAATCACAGAGACCCTGTGCACAACAGAATGAAACACTGCCCGGTCCTGCATCATGTTCACAATTGTTGCTGCTTCAGCCCATTGTTGCAGCCACTTGTCAGTCCATCTTGTTGAGGGTCTTCCTCTTTTTCACCGACCCTCTACTTTACCAAACATGGTATCCTTCTCCAGGGACTGATCCCTCCTGATTACATGTCCAAAGCATGTGAGATGTAGTCTTGGCGTTATTACTTCTAAGAAACTTTCTGGTTGTACTTTTTCCAAGACAGATTTGCTCGTTCTTTCAGCAGTCCATGGTATGTTCAATATTCTTCGCCACCACCAAAGATTAGACGTGTGAGGAACATGCTTTGTAGTTCAGTCATGTATATGAGACCAAATAGGCACACCTGCACAAAAGCAAAGATGAGAAGGCAGGAAGAGACAGGAAAATGGGACGAATGGAAACAGGGAACCTAGGATGGAGAAGGGGAGAGTGTTGACACATCGCGGGGATTGCAACCAATGTCACAAAACAATTCTTGTACTAATTGTTGAATGAGAAATTAATTTGCTGTTTAAACTTTCACCTAAAGCACCCAGACACAAAATTCATATGTATTATTATAGAAAATAGAAATATTAAGTATTAGTGCTTTTATCTTTTAGTGTTGATGCCATTAGGCTGATATTCTGTCACCGGTATTAAGAGTGGAAATTTGAACATATTCATACTGTTTATCATTTTAACACAATCATTAGGGTGTGCTGTATTTTTTTTCTCCCTAAGGAGGAACCCATGGATACTGATCAGGGTAATAATATGTTAAGTGCTATTCAGTCAGAGGTTGCCAAAAATCAGATGCTTATTGAAGAAGAAGTACAAAAATTAAAAAGATATAAGGTATGTTATTTCTTAAAAAGTTATTCATTTAATGTTTTAAAATAGAGAACTTTTTGACAAGAAGGTATATTTTAAAAATGCTTGATTGTTTTTCTCCATCGTTTATCGGTTTCAGAATAATGAGTTGATTCTCTGGCACTCTACAAAGGTAACTAGTGAGATTTCTTCTTTTCTATTTAAATTTTTTTAAAGCATTACTACAAACAAATTTTTAACCTATTTGATGCTTCAGTTCACTGCAGCTATTCTTATTGATACTCAAATTTTCCTACCTTTGGCCATTGGGAACCTCTTCAGGTTGTCTTACAAATCCTTTTGTTATGACCCCCATAGTCTTTGATAGCTTCTTCGCTGTCTAATATGACAAAGTGTTTTAGGCTCGTCTTGTACATTTCGTACCTCAGACTTGGAACTAGCCTATTTTTCTTAAGAAACCTTGCTTCTTTTTACTGGAAATGATATTTAGAGATCACTATCTGAGTGCTTGGGGCCCTGGTGATGCAATGGTTAAGAGCTAGGCCGCTAACCAAAAGTTTGGCAGTTCGAATCTGCCAGCTGCTCCTTGTAAACCCTACGGGACAGTTCTGCCCTGTCCTGTAGGCTTGCTGTGTATGAGTCAGAATCAACTTGATGGCAACGGGTTTGGTTTTTGGTTTTTATCTGGGTGCTCAGGATGCTTGTTCCTGCTGATTGGTTATTATTTCTCGGCATTTTCAGAATGAAGAGATTTATCGTTTTGAAGAGAAAATAGAATGTGAATTCACATTTTTCCTGTTCAAATTTAGGATTAAAGGGCCTTACAATTGAAGAAATTAAGTATTTGTGTCTCTTCTCTTAAGCTGAAAATCTTGGTTCCTGAAAACATTAACATAATTACTTATTTGATTTATGCTGTATATATATATAGGAAACCTAGGTGGTGTAGTGGGTAAGACCAAAAGGTCAGCAGTTCAAATCCACCAGGCATTCCTTGGAAACTCTATAGGGCAGTGCTACCCTGTCCCGTAGGGTCACTACGTGTCGGAATCGACTCGATGGCAGTGGGTTTGGTTTGGTATATGTATAGCATATGTGTGTGTGTTGTGTGTATATATATATGTATTGTGTGTGTGTGTATTCAGAATAACAATAGCAACAGCATACCAGGAACAGTATGATTACAGAAGTTTTTTCTTATTTGCTTTTTTCTTAGAATATATCCCATTTTGGATGTACAATCAAATTACTGTGTTTTAAATTTACTTGAAAAAATGTTCTTGCTGTGAGATTATATTACTGATTTGATAGACCATTAGGTTCATTTGTTTTACTTTGCTTTGAGATTATTTAGGGTTTATTTTATAGTTGTGATTTTGTTTTGTTTAATTATGTCAAACATTTATAGATTTCGAGTCAAATATAAAATTAAGGATGTCTTTAATAATGTGGTTCTCCTTCACGTACAGTCTGATAAGTTTTTTTCAGTGCAAGTGAAAAGAGTAGTGAGAATTTTGAATTTTGTATGACTTTTTGTACATATTTTGTATGATGTGGTACTCATGTCATTTGTCGTGTGTCCCAGCAAAAAGAATTTTTATTCATTTGAAACTGATTTGAAGGCAAGGACTGTTTTTTTTTTTTTTTATTGCTCACCACAGTGTCACCATAGTGCTTTGTAAAATGGTTAACAGTCAGTGAACGATTGTTAAATAAAATAAATGGACGTTGGACTGGTCGGATTTCTTCAGGTGGTACGGTGGGGACAGGCAGGCTCCAGAGCATTTCAGGAAGAGGGAAAGGGAAAGGCCAAGTTCATGGAAACAGGAAAGTAAGAGATGAACGTTCCAGTGTTTATGTTCCATTTCACATGATATTAAAAAAAAAAAAATGCAGGGCTATTACGTAATAAACTAATTTTTAATATCTGCCTAAAGTAAAACACAAACTGAGTTCTCAGAATCTTTGTGTGCTATACAGTTTGAGAATTCTTTGTTCAAGAAGATGTAAAATGACTCGTACCGATAAAAAAATGAACATATGTTAAGATTTTATTTAATTCATTAATTAATGGAAGGAACCAGTAAAATATCATAACCAGTTAGAAGAAGTCAAAGAAATGCAAATTTATATGAAGTAAAGGAATGTTGAATTTACACATAGGTGGAAACCTTTTTTTTTTAGAGAGAAATTGAAGTCATTTGAGCTCCGACCAAACAATGTTTTTATTTGCATGTCTATAGACAAGAATTAGTTAGCAATATTTTGCATGTCCCCAGACAAGAATTAATTTTCCATTGCTATCACTTCTAGCTTACAGTGTTGTCATATAGCTCAACAGCAATGAAAGGCTAAATTCACGTAATTCCGGATGGTGTGTAGATCCATAGTTTTCCATTGAAGCAGGTATTTTTTCCTATAGTCTACCCTCTTTTGATCAAAAATATCTCAAAGAAAGGTTAATCTTGTTCACAAAATAAAGCTGGCCTTATTGAGGTTATTCTGATTTTTTGTGTAAGTGCAGCAAGAATGTTAATTTTATCGTTTAGGCCTTCTTATATTTGCTTTCATAAATTAAGTATTTATAAGTAATCTTAGATTGTGCTTTTAAATGTCTCTGTCATTTGCTAAGCTGAGCCTAGGAAGCCAAATCCAAAAAACTCTCTCCATATGCTTGGATATATCAGTCTCTTTGCTGTGGGAACTGAATCTCATTTTTTTGTAATACTTTTTTCTTATGAGAATGGAAAATTCTACCCCATTTCTGTCTTGAGTTATATGCAAAAATTACAAATCTCAAAATATTAGCAGAAAAGTATACTTAGCATGGTTTGATGTTTGTTTTATTTTTAGATTGAAAATATCAGAAGGAAGCATAATTATCTGCCTTTCATAATGGAATTGTTAAAGACTTTAGCCGAACACCAGCAGTTAATACCACTAGTAGAAAAGGTAAGTATTTTATTGGTGAATACTTAAACTAGGTTAAGATTCTCCAAAAACATGAAGTAATTTTTTGGCATGAATAGAAGTAAAATTCTTTTAAGCTTACTTAGTTATTTTTTTGCTTTAGCCAGTTGTTTATATTCTAAATAAGAATTAGTTCAATCTAACTATTTTAAGATAAAAATAAAGAATTGTCCCATTTCTCTAGTTTTCCAGAATACTTAGTGTTAAAAACTCAGGTTATCTTGTGGCACAGCTGTTTGAACACACCAACTGCCCTGCAGGAGAAAGAAGAGGTGGTCTGCTTCTGTAAAGATGTACAGCTTTGGAAACCCTATGGGGCAGTGCTACTCTGTCCTGTAGGGTCTCTGTGAGTTGGAATCGACTCTACGGCAATGGATTTGGTTTTTTCGTTTTGGTTGTATTAAAATAAAGTTTAAAATACTCTCCTTTCTTTAAGCAGAAAACAGATTTAATGTTAATAATTGAAATAACAGATATTTTCCTTTTTTAATTCAGCAAAAATATGAATTAAAAATCATAAAATGTAGAATTAGAACGGACATTAAGGGGGAAAAAAGAAAAACACAAAAAACAGGCTGCGTTAAGAAATAGATTTTCTTGTTCCTGGTCTAGGATCCCTTCCACTGAGGGAAAAATCTAACTTCTAAGATCTTTTTTTCTTCAACAGATGGAACTTAATAAAAGATTTGTTGAATAAATGAAATGCAGTTAAATTGTTTTTAAGTTTACACTATAAATCAATGTTTCTGAAAGTGACCATCCCTGGATACTCTTTAAAATGCATGCTGCCTGGCCCCATCCCAGAGATTCTGATATAGGGGGGAAGAATCTTTAATAAATCCCCCCAAGTGATTCTAATGCAACTGGTTTGTGTACTGTATTTTGAGAAGCACTTTGAGCAGACACTGCATCACTTTGATAAAAGACCGTAATACATGGTAGGTATATTTTTCTTACTAATTTTAAAGTTTACAAAGCAAAGATACATTTCAACCCAGCTGTTTGATATTATCTTAAATTCAAAAAAACTGATGTGAGTTAATGCGATTTTTGTACGTATCTTACTACCTAGTTCCTAAAATAGGTGTGACCTGACTTTTAGCATTAAAGGCAAAAACTATTGCATAAGACTACTCAATGTTTTCTTTGCCACATAGGTTTTTCTATTCGTGTATCTCAGGATATTAAATTTTCAGGAAGTCCAAGATGAGAAACCAATATTTAAAGTTTAGATGAGTAATTACTCTCCTGTGGTTCTTGAAATGCTTGGTTAGCAGAGTACCTAGACATGGTGTTCTTTGTATGAAACACTGTGAAACATTTCTCTATTGAAAATATTAAACAAAAAATAACAATATAGAGTGTTGCACTAGATCATATGACATGTTGTACCAGCTTTTAGGTATAAATAAATGTTATTAGCGAGCAGACAGATGTTCTTAGGGGAATTTTAATGTATAAATTTTGCTTTAAAATTGGTCTGTGAATATTATTTTTTTGTGCCAGTTAGGAAAAGAAATAACTCATTTGATTTTAATGACAGAACATCCCGAGATTTTTGTGAGAACATAGCAACAGCTTTTCAGTTTTGTATTAGAATCATATTTGCTTAGTTCACATTATTTGGACACAAGGTGGCAGTATGTGAATACCTGGTTGTAGTGGAACACGAACTCAGCGTGCTCTTGTTTGCATTTGTTTTATTGAGAGGGGTAGTTAGTGAACTTCTAGCCCTGGTGGCGTAGTGGCTGAGAGTTCGGCTGCTAACCAAAAGGCTGGCAGTTTGAATCCACCAGCCACCCCTTAGAAACCCTGTGGGCAGTTCTACTCTGTCCTGCAGGGCTGCTGTGAGTCAGTCAGCTTGACAGCTACAGGTTTTAGCTTTTGTCTATTTCTCTATATTATTCATTAATTAATAATATTACATAAACAGTATTGAGATACATTTATTTTGTGCGTATATGCAATATCTCTTATCCTGGGAGGAGGAAGTGAGGGAGGGGCTTTGGTGCATACAGAACAGGTAATTTCTCCTCCATGTCAGTAACTAGTTGCCATTGAGTAGATGCTGACTCATGTTGACCCCATGTGTGTCAGAGTAGAACTGTGCTCCACAGGGTTTTTAGTGATTAATTTTTCAGAAGTAGATTGCCAGGCTTTTCTCCTGAGGTGCCTCTGGGCAGACTTGAACCTCCAGCCTTTTGGTTAGCAGCCCAGTGTGTTAACTGTTTATACTACACAGGTACATGAATAGCTTTGAGTTGTTTTTAGTTGCTCTTGAGTTGATTCTGACTCATGGCAACCCCATGTGAACAAAGTGGAACTGCTGCATAGGGTTTTCAAGGCTATGACCTTTTTATTTTATAAGTAGACTGCCTGGCCTTACTTTCGAGGAGCTCTGGGTGGGTTTGAACCATAAATCTTTAGTAGTAGTCCAGCACTTAACCATTTGTAACACCGAGGGACTAAATAGCCTTGTTAGGTGCCACTGAGTTGGTTCTGAATGTAGCGACCCTGTGTACAACAGAATGAAACACTGCCTGATCCTGCGTTATCCTCACAATAGTTGTGATGGTTGAGCCCTTTCGCCACTTAAAATTTCATATCCACAGCATTTTAAATCTGTGGTTGGAATTAAATGTTTAATTACAAATCAGCACAAGTATATTTTTATTCATATTATTTTTAAAAAAGTACCATTGTGTCATATATATCATTTTCAGCTCTTAAATGCGATGTTAAAATGTAAAGCAGATTGAAAAATTGCTAGAATATATATAAATATTTAAGATTGGATTTTATAGTTATATATAAGATGAATTTAATAATAGTTATTTAATAGTAATACTTCTAAGAAAAATTCAGAAATGGATTATTAGAATCCTTTCTAATTTTAAGGGATAGTAGGATAAGGAAACAATGTGTGGAAAGAGTTTCTTGTTGTTAGGTGTTGTGGAGTTGATTCCGACTCATAGTGACCCTATGAACAACAGAACAGAACAGAACACTGCCTGGTCCTGCGCCATCCTCACAGTTGTTGTTACGCTTGAGCCCATTGTTGGAGCTACTGTGTCAATCCATCTCATTGAAGGTCTTCCTCTTTTTCCCTGACCCTCTACATTACCAAGCATGATGTCCTTCTCCAGGGAGTAGTCCCTTCTTGATAACGTCCAAAGTATGTGAGATAAAGTCTCACTGTCCTCGCTTCTGAGGAACATTATGGCTGTACCTTTTCCAAGACAGGTTTGTTTCTTCTTCTGGGAGTCCATGCTATTTTCAGTATTCTTCACCAATACCGTAATTCAAATGCATCGATCCTTCTTCGATCTTTGTTCATTGTCCATTTTTTGCAAGCATATAAGGCAACTGAAAATACCGTGGCTTGGCTCAGGTGCACCTTAGTCCTCAAAGTGACATTTTTGCTTTTGTAACACTTTAAAGAAGTCTTTTGCAGCAGATTTACCCAATGCAATACCTTGTTTGATTTCTTGACCACTGCTTCCATGGGTGTTGATCGTGATTCTAAGTAAAGTGAAATCCTTGACAACTTCATTATTTCCTCTGTTTATCATGATTTTGCTTATTGGTCCAGTAGTGAAGATTTTTTTTTTTTTTTTATGTTGAGGTGTAATCCATACTAGGAAACCCTGGTGGTGTAGTGGTTAAGAGTTTGGCTGCTAACCAAAAGATCAGCAGTTCGAATCCACCAGGCGCTCATTGGAAATCCTGTGGGGCAGTTCTACTATGTCCTATGAATCAGTTTGACAGCAATGGTTTGGTTTTTGATTTGGTTTAATCCGTACTGAAGGCCATAGCCTTTGATCTTCATCAGTGAGTGCTTCAAGTCCTTTTCACCTTCAGCAAATAAGGTTGTGTCGTCTGCATATCACAGGTTGTTAATGAGTCTTCTTCCAATCCTGATTCTGTATTCTTCTTCATGTAGTCCAGCTTCTCAGGTTATTTGCTTAGCATACAGATTGAGTAAGTATGGTGAAAAGATACAACCCTAATGTATAACTGTTCTGATTTTTAAACTGTGCAGTATTCCCTTGTTCTGTTTGAATGACTGCCTCTTAGTCTATATACAAGTTCTATGTCAAGGATTTCATTTTACTTCATCCACAATCAACACCTGTGGAAGCAGCGGTCAAGAAATCAAATGACACATTGCATTGGGCAAATCTGCTGCAAAAGACCTCTTTAAAGTGTTAAAAAAGCAAAGATGTCAGTTTAAGGACTAAGGTGCTCCTGAACCAAGCCATGGTATTTTCAGATGCCTCATACGCATGTGAAAGCTGGACAGTGAATAAGGAAGACAAGAAGAATTGAAGCCTTTGAATTGTGGTGTTGGTGAAGAGTATTGCATATACCATGGACTTCCATAAGAGCAAACAAATCTGTTCGGAAGAAGTACAGCCAGAAGGCCCCTTACAAGTAAGAGTATCAAGACTTGGGACATGTTTTCAGGAGGGACCAGTACCTGGAGAAGGACACCATGCTTGGTAAAGTAGAGGGTCAGTGAAGAAGAGGAAGGCCGTCCACAAGATGGATTGACACAGTGGCTGTAACAACGGGCTCCAGCATAACAACAGTTGTGAGGATGGTGCAGGACTGGGCAGTGTTTTCTTCTGTTGTACATAGGGTTGCTATGATTCGGAACCAACTGGATGGCACCTAGCAACAACAACGTGGGTACTCTCTGCCTTGTATGTCATTTAATTATATTGTGTTGTCAAGCTTACATCATACTCCAGTAATTATATTCTTGTTTAATTTTACTAAACATTCTGTTACGTGTATCTTGAGATCAGTAAGGAAAGAAGTACATACTTTCAATTATGTCTGAAATCAAATTGTATTTTTATTATTTAAAAACAGAAAAGTTCTTTGTTTAGCATTAATCTGTGCGGAACTATAGACATCAAATTACAAATTATGTTTGCAGGCAGTTAATTTTATTATTTTGTTATATGACACATAAAACATTTGTGCTTAGTATATTAACTCTACGGCACACACTCAGCCTTGTCTTACTATCGTATGGTAATTGTATTACCTGATACGTTATAAAAAATATTGTAATTTTTCTATTTATTCTGTATCTTATTGAAAGAAAAAAAAACTTTTATTGTATAATATCAGGAGTCTAACTTACTGGTTTCTCTCCAAGTAGCATAATGGAAAGAACATTGTATTCTAGTACTCTAAAATCTTGCTTCTCAAAGTATGGTCCAAGGACAAGCAGAATTGTCATCACCTGGGAGTTTGATAGAAATTCAGAATAGTAGGCATTTTACTGAATCAGCCTGCATTTGAACAGGAGTCCCAGATTATTGTTACGTACATTGAAAAGCACTGCTGTAGAACATGTATTTTTTGACCTCTGATTGAAGTTTTACTGTTTACTAGGTGTGTGACTTCGATTGAGCTCGATAACATCTGTGAGGTTTGGCTTCTTCATCTGGAAAAGAATAAAAAAATAATTGCTGCATTAAATCTTATACAGTTTTTTATGAGGATCAAATGAAATAATATGTAAAAACATTTTTTCACTACAAGTAAGGTCAGCACAGTAATTAAAACATCGTGTGCCACCAGGTCTCCTAAAATATCCTGGACTGGTATAATAACAGGCATATACTGTATTTTCATGCAAATAACTGTGTCAAAATTAACATAGCTCACTTACAAAAATACCTCACTGGGGGAGGGTGCTGTTGGCAAACAGACACAGAAGGCGTGTGTTATTTGTATAAAAATACAGCAGACCAATGGAGTAGAACGGAGAGTCCAGAAATAAATCCACACATCTATGGTCAACTGATTTTTGACAGTGGTGCTAAATCCATTCAAAGGTGAAGGAAGAGTCTATTCAATAAATGGTGCTGGGAAAATTGATGTCCACACGCCGAAGAATGAATTGGGATCTGTGTCTCACAACATACACAAAAAACAATTAAAGGTGGGTCAAGGGCCTAAATGTGAAAACTAAAACCACAAAATTCTTAGAAGAAAAATACTGGGGCATCGCTACGGGGCCTAGTTTTCACCGATGAATTCTCAGATTTGACAAAAACACAAGTAGCGAAAGACAGTAGATAAATGGGACCTCATAAAAATTAAATACTTTTTTTCATCAAAGGACGTTATCAAAAAAATGAAAGGATAGCCTACAGATTGGAAGAACATTTTTGGGAATTATGTATCCAATAAGGGTCTAATATGCAAAGTATATAAACAACTTCTTCAACTTAACAACAAAGACGAACAACCCATTCAAAAAATGGTCAAAGGACTTGAACAGACATCTCATCAAGGAAGGCATTCAAATGGCCAACAAGTACAAAGTACAGGTAGTCCCCGACCTACAACGTATTTGAGTTAGAACGAACCTCACTTCAGCCATCCGTTGTTTTTTGTTTTAAATTTTTTATGTGTATACCTTATCGTTAGTAATAAGTACCACATACAGTGTTGCAGCGTGTAATTTGCTGGTGTTATTCTCAGATGTTTACTCACGGATGTTCAAAGATCAGATTTATGAAGATACTGATAATAAAAGGTAATAACAATGAAAACTAAAAAAAGAGGTATTTGACATATCAGAACTGACTTATGACAGAGTCATTGGAGCAAATCCCCTTCTAAGTCAGGGACTACCTGTATAGGAAAAGATGACCAACGTCATTAGAAGTTGTTGTGTGTGCTGTCAAATTGATTCTGACTCATAGTGACCCTATAGGACAGAGTAGAACTGCCCCATAGTGTTTCCAAGGAGGGGCTGGTGGATTCGAACTGCCACCCTGTTGGTTAGCAGCCTGAGCTCTTAATCACTTGGCCACCAGGGTTCCCGTTAGACATTAGATGCAAATCAAAACTGTAATGAGATACCACTTCAGCCATAATAGCATGGCAGTGATCAAAAAAATGGAAAATAGCAGGTTTTGGTGAGGTTGTGGAGAAACCGGAACCCACATCCATTGCTGGTGGGAATGTGAAATGGTGCAGCCACTATGGAAAACGGTCTGGGAGTTCCACAAAAAGTTGAACATAGAATTACCGTATGATCTAGAAATCCCAGTCCTAGGCATATACACAGAAGAAGTGAAAACAGGAATGCAGATAGAAACCCATGTTCACTGCAGCACTTTTCACAGTAGCGAAAAAGTGGAAACAACTGAAATGCCACCCAACAGATGAATGGTAAAGAGAATGTGGGATATAACCACAATGGAGTACTAATTAGCCATAAAGAAATGGAATTCCGATGCCTGGCACTGCATGAATAAACCTTGAAAACATCGTGCTGAATAAGTCGAATCACAAAAGGACAAATACTGTAGGATCTCACTTACATGAAATAAGCAATATATAGAAATCAAAGATTAGTAGTAGTTACCAGAGGTGGGAGGGAGGAGGAAAGGGGGGGTTTTGTTTAGGGGGCATTGAGTTTATGTTAGTGGTGGAATGATTTGGAAAAGGATAGTGAGAATGCAAAACTTGAAAAATGTAACCCATGTCACTGAAATGTACATGTGGAAATTGTTGAGATAGCTTATATTTTGTTATGTATACATTCACCACAATAAAATAAAAGAATTCTGTGAGTATTGACAGCAAAGGATGCATAACGCTTTAGTACCGTTGTTATGTTAAACTCATTTAACCATAATTCAAATATGCTGAAACCAAAGTATTTTTCTTACACTTTATTTGAATGAGAAACAGGCAAATATCATGTAAATGTATTTTTTTTAAAATAATGAATATGACTTTATGGAATGAGTCATATTTTTTAAAATTATTACAATTATAATAATACATTGCAACTTAAGAAAGAACTGCAAACCAAACATAATCCTTTCTTGTTAAGGGCAAAGCTTAGGTCTATAATTGTCCAGGAGTGGCTTGTTGCAGCGCTCAAGTTACAAAATGTAATGCTATAGATATCTTGTGAACAATACATCTCAAGTCTTTGAGCTAGAGAATACCCTCTTAGACCCATTTTACATTAATAATAGCTTCTAAAACAGACTTAAGAATTTGTAACATACTATCTTTAATTTTTAGGCAAAAGAAAAACAGAATGCCAAGAAAGCTCAGGAAACCAAATGAAGAGGATACTTTGGGATGTGTGCACATTTCTGCTTCCGCACTTACTTTCATGGAAACCGTTAAAAACTTGGAGCAACATCGTGATTGGCCCAGTGCACGTCTGGCGATCGCACCAGTCTGTCTTGTCTTTAATGCATGGATTCGTACACTTTTTTCCTACCTGCATCATGTGCATGTACTACATCCTAAATAAAAGTCATGTTAAGAGTCGCCTGCCCAAATTCTATTATTCAACGTTGTATCTGAGAATTCCTGTTGGTTTTCTGGGTATATAACTACTGTAATGAACCTAGACAAGGCACAAATGATTGTTCTTTACCTGTAATTTTTTTAATCTTTTGATTCTTTAGCCCAGTTAGAGACTGAAAATGTATAAATGTCAGATATCGCTTAAATCAGATCTCTTGTTTCTTCTCATCATTAATGGAAAAAAAAATATCTTTGATATTTAAATGTAATGAGGATTTTAAAACTGAATTTTGTTTATCTCCTGTATCAATCATTTGACCAAGTATGATTTTAATGCAGATCATTTGAAAAGGACAAAAGTACAATTTCTAGTGATTTTCATGCCGCCAATAGAAAAGATAATAAACATCCTGGCTTTATTTTAGCGAACTTTCTCAAAGTGTTTGGGGTTATTTGTTTATTTATTATAGATTTATTTCAAGAAGATGTGACCATTATGCGTCAAAGCAAAATTTCAGGATAAGAAATAGTAAATCTTAAAGATTTTTAGTGTTACTCTTAATTTGGCAACATTTTTACAAGCTGTTAGGCTGTATCATTATTAAAAAAAAAAAAATTTGGAGGTTTGACAGTTCAGGCTATCTTCTTTGAAAAAGGAGGAGGGACTCGTTTTATCTCAATTTGAACAAAATTATCACAGCCCACCAGTTTACAAGAGCTATGTACATTTTGTCCACAATGGGGTTTATTACTGCTTTTGGGAGTTGCTTTGTTTTTCTGTTTTATAAAACAGTATTGTATTACTGCTCCTAATCTTCTTTTCCAAGTCAAACTTTAAAGGAAATTTTTATAAAACTTCTTTTCATAAAGGAAATGATCTACTTTTTTTCTTTACCAGGCACATTTCTGAAGTTAATACATGACTTTTTAACATTTTATTATGGCAAAACTTAAACATGTGTAGAGAAAATGTGTACTTATCTTTCAGCTTCAAAACATGGGTTTTTAAGGGTTATTTTTAATCCTACTACATTGTAGTGTTATTAAATGACTTAGAACTAATGTGAAAAAACTTGTTGGGAAGTTGAGTAGAAAAATACACGAAATGTTTGTCCTGCTTATATAGTTTCAACAGAAGGTAATGAAGCTATTTGGAGAAAATTTGTTTTGCTCTGGAAACAGTACTAATTTTGGAGTATTTTCAAAGTCACGATACAGTTTTTTCAAATGGTTTCCTAAGGAGTATTTGAGATTCATCTTGATCCCATTCATTTATTTCAACTTAACTTATATGCCCTTTTTTATAGAGGCTTTTAATTTTGTAAAGTAATTCAAGGAGTATGTAATCCTTACCAGTAAGTGGTATCCAGTAATCAAGACAGTGCGGGGCTGGCATAAGGATTGACAAATTAATAGACTAGAAGAAAGAGCCCTAATGGAATAGAAGACGGAGCCTAGAAGTAGGTCTACATTTGCACCGTCACTTGATTTTCAACAATGGTGACAAAGCAATACAACAGGGAAGGTGGTAAGTGTTTTGAACAAATAGAGTGAGACTAACTGAACATGCATATGGAAAAAAATGAGCCTTGACCCCTTACCGCATACCATGCACAAAAATGAATTTGGGATGGATCATAGACCTAAATGTAGCTAAAGGATAAAGCTTTTTAGAGAAAAATATAGGAGATTATCTTTGTGACTTGGGGGTAGCCAAAGATTTCTTAGGTCACAGAAGCAATAACGATAAAGATCTAAACTTAGAGTTAAACAAAATTAAAAACTTACCTTTGATGGACACTGTTATTAAGAGGAAACAGTATCAAACCTGGACACTTCAGAAATAGCTTCATTAACTGTGTTAATAGTGGTGTTTTTTCTTACCAATCTAATCCAAAAAAAACCTTGACAGGAATTTCCATAGCTCACGGAGCTTATGGTTTATCTGCTTTTTCTCTGATTGCAAATGCATTGTGACACTTGGTTGTTTCTGCCAGTGAATAAAGAAATGGGACTAGGCTCTGCCTGGGTCCTGTGTGTTGCCAGTTTGAAACTAAGGCGTGAAGCTTGTTAGTTGCTGTCGAGTCGATTCCGATTCAAAGCTAGTGGGTAGAAAATGGAGGAATAAAGAGCAATCCAGAAACAAAGAAATGTTAGCTATGTGGAAAGTTAAAGAAAAAAAGAGTCTCCTTAGTTCATTTTGCTTTTGCCTTTTCTGTCCTAAAATCTCACTTAGTGATTGGTTATGTGAAGATATTTCCATTCTGTTTTATGCCTTTTAAAATAGCTAGTAAATTCTAAGAGATGCGCTTCTGCTATTCTAAACAAAAAAGCTTGCCAACAGCTGGGACACTGGCTAGTCTCACCTCATATGTTTGGTTTCCAAGGTAGCTGCACTTTTATTAGCAGTCTGCCGTCAGCTGGACCGTGCCACCAGAATAGACAAACACTGTATTTGTTTTGGGATCATGAACCATGAGGATTTATGCTGCTCCCCTGTTTAGGACCATGATACATACTTCTGTGTGTATTGGGGTGTTAGATGCAAATTAATACCTCTTCTTTAATTCTCATTCTTGCCTATAACATTCTGAATATATTCAGAAATTTTTTTTTTTTTTTCAGTAGAAGGATTTTGTTTCCTTTGTGTGTGGGGGGGATGGCTCTTAAGATTTTCCCCTAAAAAAAAAAAAAAAAAAGGAACAAATAAGTAAAAATAAAATTTAAATTACCCATAGGTCTACCACCAGGGTGACAGGGATGACCACAATAACATTTTAGTGTATTTAGTGATTTTTTTTTTCCTGCTTGTATGCACATATTTTGCCCTCTCCTCACTCCAAAATGGGTTTTCATTGTGTGTATCATTTGGTAACTTGATACACAATTTCTCATTTTTATGTCAGTGATGACTTATAGGAGACAACACACTCTAGCTATTTTAAGAGGGATGCAGGTTAATATTGGAAATTTTGACACTACTTAGTTCTTTACAAAGTCATTGTAAAATTTGAAGGAATGGGCTCAAGTTTGGGCCTCCAGTAATGACTCCCAGCAAAACATGCTATGCCTGCAGTAGTCCAAGGGTCAGCCCACCATTGAAATTATCAGTGTTTGAAAATGCTGCTGTAGCTGTGTACCAGGAAAACAGAAACTGCCATAGTATTTATTGACACCCACTGACTACACTGGAATGCAGAAGAATTTGACCTCTCTGTGGCTGCACATGCCATCCCAAAATAGAGCAACAGGCAAAGCTTAAAACATGACTTTTGGTGTAAGGGAGCCTGGGATATTTGTTTTTCCCTCTGCAGTCGCAGCAATGGAAGACATACTGGAAAGAGGAGGTTGGAATGGATGCTGAGTGCAAACTCACTCAGTCATACCTATAATCCTCTAAAACAATTTTTCTCTTTTACATAATAAGTAATAAGTACTTGTTTTGGAGAAATAGGAAAATACAGAGAAGAAAAAACATAAAAATCAAATATAATTGCATTACGCAGATAGGATCACTGTTAGTGTTTTGATGTATATCTTTCCAAAGGATGCATATGTTTACACTCACATACATAGTTATTTCTATGTAAATGGAATCATGTAATTGCTTTTTTCTCCCACAATTTTTGTATCAACAAAGGCACTTGTGTCACGTTTTCTTAACAGTGGCTTGGTATTCCATTACATGCTCTAACATATTTAGCAAGCCCCCAGTAAGGAGTAAAGCATAGAAATAAAATGCACAAACTGAACAGCCTGATTCGTAGGGTAAGATTTCATCATTCTAAATAATGTGAATTCTTAGATCAGTCAGGCATGTTCTTTAATTTCTTTTTCGTTAACATGTGGTTAACTGGCCTAAATAAAGTGGGTAAAGATTCATCTTTTTAAATACACATAATGTTTTGTGTTTTTGACGATTATACCAACTTCTTGGAAACTACTTCTTCAGTAACTTATTCAATGTATATCTGAGTTGTTCTAGATGTTGGAGATAGAGTGGTGAACAGATAAAGCCCCTGCTCTCATAGTGAGGCAGATATAAACAAGTGTATAATGTAATTTTTCAGGTAGGAGTAACACTAAAAAATAAAGTGGGGCAAAAGGATGGAGGGAGGTGAGGTTTGACAGGATGATCTGTGAAAGTTCCTTTAAGGAGATGATATTTAAGCAGAAACCTAAATGAAGGACATTCCCTTCTGTAGTACAAATCAGCCGTTTCTTAGATGGATTGCATACAGGCAGAACCAAACATTCAATAGCTCAGAATATTAATTTATAATTATTTGGTAATTACATGGTTATGAAAGTTTATTTGGGTCTCAATATGAAAATAGGTTGAATAAAAGTCATATATAGAAAAGGTTAGGGAGGTGGGACCAAGATGGTAGAGTAGTCAGATACTTCCGGTGGCCCCCTTTAACAACAAAGACCTGAAAAAACAAGTGAATTGCTTACATATGAGAATCTAGAAGCCCTGAACATCAAAGGTCGAGGAATCAGTCTGAGTGGCAGGGGTAGGAAGACATGGTTCAGAAGCAGTGAGGACTTGCCAGACCTGACAGGGCAGGAACCGGCACCCTGCAGGCTGGATTGGCGGATGAGTGCCCTGAGGCAAGCAATGGCGTTCCGGACGTATCTTCCACATTAGGAGAGACTGAGTGGCAGAGAGTCTGCTCAACCCTCTGAACCAGTGAGAAGCGGCCCTCAATCAGCAAAAGATAAGTACATGTGTCTAACCTACCATGCAGATCAAAAAAATACCCCATTTGGAAAGAACCTCTCCCCCCGGCCCCTCCCTACTCTGCACTGGGTCCCAGGTCAGCTTCAGCGATTGCCAATTGCTGCCTTCCCTGGCTGGAAGTAGGGCCCGTCACCTGCCATGAGCCATTCTTCCAGCCTGGGAGAGGGAACAAATTAACAAAGAGGAAAAAACAATCTCCAGCTCGCCTAAACAAGGAACTCAGGACAGGTACAGCTCCTTTGCCTAGGCACAGGCATAAGGGGTCCATGGACTTCGAATGACTTTCACCCCTGCATAGACCTGTGTGGGCCCATTTCAACAGCATAGGCAGACATTAGCACTGTGCAACAGGGTATATACTTGAAGCCTAACTTCACTGTATATGGTGGAGTGGCAGACTTGTGGTATTTGACACCACCCTGCCCATTAAGCAGGGTCCTCACCTACCCACACCAGGGGTCTGAGGACTGGTGGCTCCATCCATGCCACCTAGCCACCTGCAACAGGGATCCAAGAATAAGTGGTGCCTCCCAGTCATTACAACCAACAGCAATGGGTGCCCACAGTCCAGATGCAAAACGCATCCACCTACGCACTCTGGGAAAGAGGCACACTTTCCTCCCAGACACTCAGGGCAGCCATCAGCCCCCTGCCTTGCTCAGCATGTAACCCCCACTGCACCCAGATACCTGTGCCTACTCCAATCACCCCTACCCTTCTAGGACTGTAGGTAAGAGCCTGCACCACGCAGTTGGTGACTTACTATCTGGACACCTGAGCTGAATCCATACAAGAAAAGTACATGCCTAGTAACAAATCTAACCACCTGGTGACAGTACATTAGAGCTTCAAAGGCGCCAATAATCAAACTAGCTCACACGAGCAGCCTATTTGGGCATATCAAAACAAAACAAAACAAGAAGCTAGGACACAGCAAACATAAAATAAATAACATTGATGGCTCAGAGACAACAGTCAATATCGAATCACAAAGAAACAGAATATGATTGTTTCAGCAAGCTGTCAAAACAAAGAAGAAATCTTCCAGAGGAAGAGAACTTCCTGGAATTAATGGAGGTAGAATACAAAAGACTAATGTACAGAACCCTTCAAGAGATCAGGCAAAACACATATCAAGCCAAGGAACACACATACGAAGCAACAGAGAAATTTAAGATCATAGAACAGCACAATGAAAAATTTACCAGGCTGCAAGAATCCATAGAGAGGCAGCAAATGGAAGTCCAGAAGATTAACAATAAAATTTCAGAATTAGACAACACCATAGAAAGTCGTAGGAGCAGAATTGAGGCAATGGAAGTCAGAATTAGTGAGATTGAAGATAAAGCACTTGACACCAACTTATTTCAGGAAAAATGAAATAAGAGAATTAGAAAACATGAAGAAATCCTAAGAATTATGTGGGGCTCTATCAAGAGGAATAACCTACAAGTGATTGGAGTACCAGAATGGGGAAGGGGTGGGGGAATAACAGAAAATACAGAGAGAATTGTTGAAGATTTGTTCGCAGAAAACTTCCTTGATATCGTTAAAGATGAGAAGATAACTATCCAAGATGCTTATTGAACCCCACACAAGGTAGATCCCAAAAGAAAGTCACCAAGACATAATCAAATTTGCCAAAACCAAAGATAAAGAGAGAATTTTAAGAGCTGCTAGGGATAAATGAAAAGTAACCTACAAAGGAGAGTCAATAAGAATAAGCTCAGACTACTCAGCAGAGACCATGCAAGCAAGAAGGCTATTGGATGACATATATAAAGCCTTGAAGGAAAAAAATTGCCAGCCAAGAATTATGTATCCAGCAAAACTGTCTCTCAAATACGATGGCAAAATTAGGGCATTTCCAGATAAACAGAAGTTTAGGGAATTTGCAAAAAACAAAACAAAATTATAAGAAATACTGAATAGAATCCTCTGGTTAGAAAATCAATAACATCAGATAACAACCCAAGACTACAACACAGAACAGAGCTACCATATATCAACCCAGATAGGGAAGTCACAAAAATAAATCAAAGCTAAAACTCCAAAAATAGGGAAAGAGAGATGTCAATATGTAAACGATGATAACATCAAAACAAAAAAGAGGGACTTAAAAAAAAGTAGTCATAGATTTTTCATACGGAGAGGAAGTAAAGATGATATAAAGAATAGATTAGTTTAAACTTAGAAAAATAGGGGTAAATATTAAGGTAACCACAAAGGAAACCAACAATCCTACACATCAAAATAAAAAACAAGAAAAACACAAAGACTCGGCAAATACAAAATCAACAGCAATGAAAAAGATGAAAAGAAAACACATAAAGAAAAATGACTCAGCACAGAAAATTAAGTGGAACGAAGAAACTGTCAACAACACACACAAAAAAGACATCCAAAATGACAGCACTAAACTAAAAAAAAAAAAACTCATACCTATCAATAATTATGCTGAATGTAAACCAACTGAATGCATCAATAAAGAGACAGAGAGTGACAGAATGGATTAAAAAACATGATCTGTCTATATGCTGCCTACCAGAGACACACCTTAGACTTAAAGACACAAACAAAACTCAAAGGATGGAAAAACTATATCAAGCAGATAACAATCACAAAGCAGCAGGAGTGGCAATATTAATCTCTGACGCAATAGACTTTAAAGTTCACCACAAAGGATAAGGGAGGACACTATATAATGATTAAAAGGTCAATACACCAGGAGGACATAACCATAATAAATATTTACACAGAAAATGTATAAACTCTAATAGCATTGAAAAGATAGACCGCTCCACAATAATGGGAGGAGACTTCAACATATCACTTCTGGTGAAGGACAGAACATCCAGAAAGAAGCTCAATAAAGACACAGAAGATCTAAATGTCACAGACATATATAGAACTCTCCATCCAGCATCAGCCAAGTGTACTTTCTTTTACAATGCACATGGAACATTCTCCGGAATAGACCACATATTAAGCCATAAAGCAAGCTTTTACAGAATCCAAAGCATTGAAATATTACAAGGCATCTTTTCTGACTGTAAAGCCATAAAACCAGAAATCAATAAGAAGAAGGAAAAAAAATGAAACACATGGAACCTGAACAACATCTTGCTTAAAAATGACTTGTTTACAGAAGAAATTAAGGACAGAATAAAGAAATTCCAGAATTATATGAGAATGAAAACATATCCTACCAGAACCTTTGGGACATAACAAAAGCAGTGCTCAGAGGTTAATTTATAGAAATAAATGCACACATCCAAATAGTAGAAAGGGCCAAAATCAAAACATTAACCCTACAACTTGAACAAATAGCGAGCCGCAAAAGAAGCCCTTGGACACCAGAAGAAAGCAAATAATAAAAATTAGAGCAGAATTAAATGAAATAAAGGATAACAAAACAATTGAAACAGTTAACAAGACCAAAAGCTGGTTCTTTGAAAAGATCAACAAAATAGATAGACCATTGGTTGAACTGACAACAGAAAAAACAGGAGAGGAAGCAAATAACCTGACTAAGAAATGAGATGGGTGATGCCTCAACAGACCCAACTGAAATTAAAAGAATCATAGCAGAATACTATGAAAAATGGTACTCTAATGAATTTGAAAACCTAGAGGAAATGAACAAATTTCTAGAAACACACTACCTACCTAAACTAACACATACAGAAGTAGAACAACTAAATACACGTATAACAAAAGAAAAGATTGAAAAGGTAATTTAAAAACTCCCAACAACAAAAAAAAGCCCTGGCCCTGATGGCTTCACTAAAGAATTCTACCAAACCTTCAGAGAAGAGTTAACACCACTACTACTAAAGGTATTTCAGAGGCTAGAAAAGGATGGAATACTCCTAAACTCATTCTATGAAGCCAGCATAACCCTGCTACCAAAACCAGGTTAAAAAAAAAAAAAAAGATACCACAAAAAAAGAAAATTACAGACCAATATCCCTCATGAACATAGAGGCAAAAATCCTCAACAAAATTCTAGCCAATAGAATCGAACAACATATCAAAAAAATAATTCACCATGACCAAGTAGGACTCATATCAGGTATGCAGGTATGGTTCAATATTAGAAAAACAATCAATGTAATCCATCACATAAATAAAACGACAGACAAGAACCACATGATCTTATCAATTGACACAGAAAAGACATTTGCCAAAGTGCAACACCCATTCAAGATAAAAACTCGCAGCAAAATAGGAATACAAAGGAAGTTCCTGAACATAATAAAGGGCATTTATACAAAGCCAACAGCCAACACTATCCTAAATAGAGAGAGTCTGAAAGCATTCCCCTTGAGAACAGGAACCAGACAAGGATGCTCTTTATCACCACTCTTATTCAACATTGTGTTGGAGGTCCTAGTCAGAGCAATTAGGCTAGAAAAAAATATGAAGCACATCCAGATTGGCAAGGAAGAAGTAAAATTATCTCTATTTGCAGATGACATGATCTTATACACAGAAAACCCTAAGGAATCCTCAAGAAAACTACTGAAACTAATAGAAGAGTTGAGCAGAGTATCAGGATACAAGATAAACGTACAAAAATCAGTTGGATTCCTCTACACCAACAAAGAGAACTTCGAAGAGGAAATCACCAAATCAATACCATTTACAAAAGCCCCTGAGAAGATAAAATACTTAGGAATAAATCTAATTAGAGACATAAAAAACCTATACAAAGAAAACTACAAGACAGTACTGCAAGAAACCAAAAGAGACCTGTATAAGTGGAAAAATATACCTTGCTCATGGGCAAGAAGGCTCAACTTCGTGAAAATATCTATTCTACTCAAAACAATCTACAGATACAATAAAATCCTGATAAAATTCCAACTACATTTTTCAATAAGATGGAGAAAAAAAATCATCAACTTCATATGGAAAGGGAAGAGGCCCCAGACAAGTAAAGCATTACTGAAGAAGAACAAAGTGGAAGGCCTCCCACTACCTGATTTTAGAACCTATTATAGTGCCATGGTAGTCAAAACAGCCTGGTACTGGTATGACAACAAATGCATAGACCAACGGAACAGAATTGAGAATTCAGATGTAAATTCATCTACCTACGAGCAGCCAATATTTGACAAAGGCCCATAGTTCTTTAATTGGGGAAAAGACAATCTCTTTAACAACTGCTGCTGGCATAACTGGATATCAATCTGTGAAAAAATGAAACAAGACTCCTACCTCACGCTGTGCACAAAAACCAACTCAAAATGGATCAAAGTCCTAAGTATAAAATCTAAAATGATAGAGCTCATGGAAGAAAAAATAAGAACAATGCTAGGAGCCTTCATACCTGGCACAAACAGAATACAAAACATTACTAACAATGCACAAACACAGGAGGAGAAACTAGACAAGTAGGAGCTCCTAAAAGTCAAACACTTATGCTCATCGAAAGACTCCATCAAGAGAGTAAAAAGACAACCTACAGAACGGGAAAAAAATTTTCGTGACGACAAATCCAATTAGCATCTAATCTCTAAAAGCTACACAAAAAAAAAAAAACTACGAGATACTGCAAAACCTCAACAATGAAAAGACAAATAACCCAGTAAAAAATGGACAAAGGATATGAACTGGCACTTTACCAAAGAAGATATTCAGGTGGCTAAGAGATACATGAGGAAATGCTCATAATCATTAGCCATTAGGAGTATGCACATCAAAACTACAATGAGATACCATCTCACCCCAACAACAACAAAAAAAAAGCGAGTATTAATTCAAAAAACACAAAATAATAAATGTTGGAGAGGTTGTGGTAAGACTGGAACACTTATACAGTGCTGGTGAGAATGTAAAACGGTACAGTCACTTTGGAAATCAATTTGGCGCTTCCTTAAAAAGCTAGAAATAGAAGTACCATTTGATCCAGCAATCCCACTTCTTGGAATATATCCTAGAGAAATAAGAGCTGTCACACAAATAGATACATGCACACCAGTGTTCACTGTAGCACTGTTCATAATAGCAAAAAGATGGAAACAACCTAGTTACCCACTAACATGAATGCATTAACAAATTATGGTATATTCACACAATGGAGTACTATGCAATGATAAAGAACAATGATGAGTTGGAGAAACATCTCATAACACGGGTGAATCTGGAAGGCATTACGCTGAGTGAAATTAGTCAGTTGCAAAAGGAGAAATATTTTATGAGACCACTTTTATAAGAACTCAAGAAAAGGTTTAAACACAGAAGAAAACATTCTTTGTTGGTTACAAGGGTGGGGAGGGAGGGAGAAGGGAATTCAGTAACTAACTAGATGGTAGACAAGAATTATCTTAGGTGATGGGAAGGACAACACACAGTACAGGGGAAGTCAGCACGACTGGTCTAACCCAAAAGCTGAGGAGTTTCTTGAATACAACCAAATACTTAAAAGGACAGTGTAGCCAGGTTGGGGTCTGGGGACCATGGTTTCAGGGGACATCTAGGTCAACTGACATAACAAAGTTTATTAAGAAAATGTTCTGTATCCCACTTTGGTGAGTGGCATCTGGGGTCTTAAAATCTAGCAAGCAGCCATCTAAGATGCATCAATCGGTCCCAACCCACCTAGAGCAAAGGAGAATGAAGAACACCAAAGACATAAGGGAAATATTAGTCCAAGAGACAGATAGGACCACATAAACCAGAGACTCCATCAGTCTGAGACCAGAAGAAGTAGATGGTGCCTGGCTACCAATGACCACCCTGACAGGGAACAAAGCAGAGAGTCCCTGATGGAGCAGGAGAAAAATGGGGTGCAGAACTCAATTTCTAGCAAGAAGCCCAGACTTAATGGTTTGACTGAGATTGGAGGGACCCCAGGAGACATAGCTCCTGGAATCTCTGTTAGCCCAGTACTGAGTCCATTCCTGAAGTCAACTTTTCAGACAAAGATTAGACTGGACTATAAAACATAAAATGGTACTCATGAAGAGATTGCTTCTTAGCTCAAGTAGATACATGAGACTAAATGGGCACCTTCTTTCTGGGGGCAAGATGAGAAGATGAGAAGGCATATAGGGACAGGAGCTGGTTGAATGGACATGGGAAATCTAGGGTGGATAGGAGTGTGCTGCCACATTATAGGGAGAGCAACTAGGGTCACATGACGATGTGTGTATAATTTTTGTAAGAGAAACTTGAACTGCAAAGTTTTTCTTAAAGCACAGTAAAAATAAATAAATGAGAAGTTACGATGGGATGGGTTTTCCAAAGAGGTTGATGTTTCTTGTTCTAAGCTGTAAGTAAACCAATGTGTACTTTACACATACGCTGTTGTTGTAGTTGCTGTCTATTCAGCTCCCACACACGGGACCTTACATATAACAGAACAAAACATTAAAAAAAAAAGAAAAGGTTAGGGCCATGGTATATGTAATTTTTAGGTTCTTCAGATATTTTATATAGTGTACCTCTCTGACTCTTTCCTGTAGCAATGATAACTTCGTATTGATGAAGTTAAAAAAAAAACAGTGGGAAAAATCTCATGCAGGTATATATTTTTTAAAAATTCAATAGCACCTCCCCTCCTGATCATGATTAAAGATGTAAACATTAGAACTAAAAACAATGAAATTATTTAAAAAAAAAAAAAGGGAGAATGTTTTATTACTTGGAGATAGGACAAAAACTAAGAATCTAGAAATGCTTGGCTGTATAAAAATCAAAAATTTCTGTACAGCAACAGATGCAATAAAACCTCAAAAGATGGCAAACCAGCAAATAAAGTTTTTGTAACATCTGATGAAGTGTTATTAATTTCTAATACAAAGAGAGGAAACCCTAGTGGTGTAGTGGTTAAGTGCTACAGCTGCTAAACAAAAGGTCAGCAGTTCAAATCTACTAGGTGCTCCTTGGAAGCTCTATGGGGCAGTTCTACTCTGTCCTGTAGGGTCGCTATGAGTTGGAATCAACTTGATGGCAACTGCGTTTTCTGAAGAAAAACCTTATATGCATATATATAATAATAGAAAAATATTTGAAAATATCACACCAAATTCTTAAGTTTTTATCCCTGAGACTTAGGAATGGAAGGTTGAAGTGGAGGACTTCCCCTTTCCAATTTATGTTTCTGAAATAACTGAATTTTTCTCCTACCAGGATATATTACTCTTGTATCTTTAAAAAGTGAGTAAAGCTGTATCAATAAGTTAGCCAGTTATTTTTCTAACAAAATTATTGGCATGCTTTCTTTCCATAAGATGCTCCTGAAATGCACTTAATATGTGAAAAAAACATAATCGAATTCAGCTTAAAAATACATATGTATTTGAGTAGTATCTTTATTGTGCAGTTTGATGCATACCTATAATGACTTTCTAGCAATAATAATATCTGCTGATGGTGGAAGCCTCTTCCTTGTGATGGCCATTCTCCTAGCATTTTAAATGGATTATTTCATTACATCCTTACAACAGTCCTATGCGGTAAGTATTATCTTCATTTTACAGATATTACCTACTTGCCTTTCCTCCTCCAGGTTATTTTTCCCTTTGAATCAAACAATCTATAACCTGGCCACTCCAAGCCAGACTAGGGGCATCAGGAGCTTGTTAGAAACGCAGAATCTCAAGTCCTATCTGAGACTGATGAAGTCAGAATCCGCATTTTAACAAGATACCCAGCTGAATCATATGCACATTCAAATATTTTTTTGTTTCTTTTTTCTTTAAATTTTATTTATTTTGTTGTTGAGAACATAGCAAAGCATACACCCATTCAACCGTTTCTACATCTACCATTTGCACATTCAGATTTGAGAAGCACACCTCCTTTACTACTTTTATACTTAAGGAAATAAATACCATCTTCATAATCAGTGGGCATTGTGCTTTTAGTTACTTTCTTCATTTTAAAAAAATGGTAGCAAAATACAAATGCGACATCAGGAAAATCAATTAGGGATAAAATGCAAAACCATTTACTATGTTCCAGGCACTGTTTCAAGTACTTTTGCATATAAGCTCATTTAATCCTCACCAGATATGAAGTAGATCCTGTTGTTAGCCCCGCTTTTCAGATGAGGACACTAAAGCACTGAGATAGTAAGTAACTTGCCCAAGTTCCCAGGGCTAGGAAGTAGTAGACCTAGGATTCTAGCTAAGCTGATCCCACACTCTTGCTTTCCTCCTTTGCTTCTCTTTCTCGCTTCCTTCCCTCCTTCTCTTTTTCCTCCTTTCTTTTGCCCTCCATTTCTCCCTGCCTCACTCCTCCCTCTCTTCCTCTGTCTCAGCCTCCCTCTCTCCCCCCTTTCTTTCCTTCTGTTCAGTAATCTCTTGTGATGCTCACCTGTACACCTCCTTTATGCACATCTGCCATTCTCATAACAACGCTTCTTAGAGCTGAAAGTTGCATTAGGAAAAGAGTTGTACAACTGAGGCTCTAACATGCTTCATTTTGAGGAAACTATCTCTGGGTTTATTAGATGCTTTGTAGGAGACATTAATGACTTTTGCAGAGTTATTAAGGAATTCACAGAGTAAGTGGTAACCATGGCTTCTGGGATTCAATGGCTCCCTGAGGGCTGGTAATTATAATCATTTTGATTAGAGGCTAATAAGCTAAGTTGGGCCTCCCACGCTGTGTTTCCTAGTGAGGTTATCAGGGTCCAGGATCTGCCCTTCCAGCTTATGATTTGAGACATTGAGAATATACTTATTGAAGGCAATAAGGACTTTAGATAGTTGAGCCAACTTAATAAAACTTGCAGGAGACTAATGTACACCTGAAAGACAATTTATTAATTTACTTTTTTCAGTTATAACTGCCAAGCAGACCAGACATCCCTGTCAGCCTATCAATAGTTTCTCTCCCTGGTAGCTAAACTTACCAAGGCAACCAAATTAAGACCAGCAGGTGGTTGACTATAGAACTGGACCAAAGAGAATTACTTGTTTTTGAGAGATACAGGCTGCGACAGCTTGTTTCACCATATAAGACACCAACCAAATTTGCCTGGTACACTGCACACCTCCTTGGTCAAATTGTTAGTGCATCCTTCTTCTACACATTGCTGGATAGGCAATGAGAATTTTTAAAAAATTGTTTTATTGTGGTAAGAATATATGTAACAAAACATTTCTGAATTCAACATTTTTCTACATGTACAATTCAGTGACATTTGTCCCGACCATCAGGTTGTGCAACTATTACCACTATCCATTTTCGAATTGTTCTACCACCATTAACAGAAACTTTGCCCCTTAAGCAAAAACTCACCCTTCCTCCCTGCCTCTCATCTCTCGTAATTACTAATAAACCTTGGGTCCCTATACATTTGCCTATTTCATATAAGTGGGATCATACAGTATTTGTTCTTTTATGACTAATTTATTTCACTCAGCATGGTGTCTTCCAGGTTCATCCATGTTGCAGCATGTATTGGGACTTTATTTCTCATCGTGGCAGAATAATACTCCATTGTATGTATCTACCACATTGTGTTTATCCATTTGTCTGTTGATAGGCATTGGGGTTGTCTCCACCTTTTGGCTATTGTGAATAGTGCTGCAATGAAATGACACATTTTTAAACTTCACAATTATCCTTTTTCTGGCTGACATATTCCTGCCTCTTTTCGCATGTCAATAAATGTTTTCAAATGTGTTGTAATTTAAGTTTGTACTTATTGAATGTGATATTATTCTGATCCGGCTTCTTCTTAATGACATCTGGTGGGGCTTCTTAGTCTATTTTCTTAAACTGTTTCCAGATCAGGGAGCTATGTCCTGTAGCCTGTGTAACACCCCCATATGAGGAATCATTGTTTCTATCCATTCTACTATTCCCAATATAACCTTTCTTTTTTAATTTTATTTTTGTTGTTGAAAATACACACAACACACACTAATTCAACAATGTCTACATGTACAATTCAGTGGCATCGATTACATTCTTCTACTTGTGCAAAGCGTTCTCACCCTCCTTTTATCCCTGAAATAGTCTACGTCTACTTTATAAACTTGGAATGCTCTGCACACTTATTACAATGTATGAAGTTTTTCTCTTAAAGCCCACAGGATTATTTGGGGAGTGGGTGTTTCGCTAATAGACAGTAGTTACTCTTTCAGATTTCAGGCAGGAATTTACATTGTCGTTGAATTTGCATCAAGAACAGTGGTGTGCCAATTTAAGTATCCTCATTATACCTTTCATGAGTAACGTGGGCACTCTGGCCTTTTCTACCACTCTATTAACTGTACTTTGTTGCCAGTGGTAAGTACAACGTTAGAGTTAGGACACTAAATTTTGTGCTTACCATCTTGTTTACAAATTGTAACCCTATATTGAGATACATGGGAGAGTAGACTACTGGACTTGGATTTAGGAGATGGGGGATTCTAGTCCTGCTATTCTGTGAACTGGGTATGTGATCTTGGCCTATGTTCTATTACCTGTTGAAATGTACTTTGTCCTGTGTTATAAATTTCAAGTAGTACTTATAGAACAAACAGATGGCTTGCACATCTGTTTATATGACTAACCCTTAAAACAAATATTGCTTTATTAAATAAAGCTTTGTTGTACTAGATATACACATATGCTTCTGGGCCTCTCTCGCACTCTTTCATGGTTGAATCTAAAGATAAGAAATCAAGCTTATAAGGCTTTGTTTTAAAAATACTTATGAAAGTTAAGCTATTATCTCTATACTTTGGGAAAACACCTCCTTACCCCCACCATGGACAACCTTATAAACCTGTAAATGTAATTCATATGATTGTCTTGAAATAGACCTTTTGCTAATTTTAACCTCTATTATGGTGTAAGAGTATTGTTGTTAGCTGCTGTAGAGTTGGCCTTTGACTTACAGTGACCCCATGCACAACAGAACAAAATGCTGCCTAGCCCCGCGCCATCTGCATGATTCATTGCGGCTCAGATCATCGTGATCCATAGGGTTTTCAGTAGGTTGCCAGGACTTTATTCTTAGTTCCTCTTAGACTGAAAGCTACGCAGAAACCTCTTTAACATCATAGCAACACAAAAGCCTTCACGGAAAGAATGGGTGGTGGTTGACGTCAGGTACATTGGCTGGGAATCCAACCCAGGTCTCTCACATGGGAGGCAAGAATTCTACCACTGAACCACCAATGCCCCATGTAAGAGTACAAGATAGTATAAACAGTATGCATTCTGACGGAGCATCTCCAGTTTGGCATCTTGTCATTTGTACACATAATATTTATAGCTTCTTTCCAAATGTATTTACAAAAAGGAAAATCAATTCCTTTCTGAACATCTTTTAAAAGAAATGTAGCCTAGTGATAGAATTACCAGTTAATCTGTTTGAGTGGTATATTTTAGCGTCAGTAGATGTCAAGACAGAACCCCTGTAATGGATACTACATGAACCCCTTTACTATAGCCGAAGGGGCAAGGCTGAAGACATGCCTGAGCATCTACTTGTTGGTATGTTTAATTCATTCAGTCCAAAGGTGTTTATGAAGCATCTACTCTGAGTCAGGCCCAATGCTATCTGTTGGGGAAACAGATGAAAAGACGTGGTTTCGCTGTGTTCCATGCTTCCCAAACTTTTTTGCAGGCTTGGACTGGGTATTAACCTTGCGGCATTATAACATTTACTGGCGGTAACTTCCCCAAACAGCAGGGGCAACGTTATGATAAGGAAGTGTTACCAGCGCATTAGACAAAACTGTCTGAAACAAGACTCGTTTGCCCCACATGCAGTAATAATGTTTACATAGTTTGAACAAATGTTAATGAGAATCGACTTTCACCTGTGATACTGACTCCTATGATATGTTGTGGTCACAGTGTAAACATGCCTGTCACCTTTTTTTTTTTCAGATTTGATGACAGCATACTTTGGGGCAGGGGGAAACAAAGGATAAAAAAGAGAAAAGGGATTCGCTGATTTCAGTTTAGACTCAAGACAGACATTATGTAGTAATTGCAACTTCTAAGTTTTGTCAGCACTGGGGACTAATGAGATAAAAAATACTTCCCAGAAACTTGGAAATTAGAAAAAAAAAGACCCCATTCTGAAAGCTGAATTGCAAGATCAACACATAATGGATACAGCATGAATATAAAAATTACTAGAAAGAGGCAGACTGCTCCCAGGCATAAACGTGACTTTACCCCAGAGGTCACAAACTGAATGCCTACAGGGTCAAAACCCGTTGCTGTTAAGTTGACTCCGACTCATAGCGACCCTATAGGACAGAGTATAACTGCCCCATAGGGTTTCCAAACTGTATTCTTTATGGAAGCAAACTGCCACATCTTTCTCCCACAGAGTGGCTGGTGGGTTCAAACTGCAGTCTTTCAGTTAGCAGCTGAGTGCTTAACCACTGCACCACCAGGGCTCCTTAGCCTACAGGGTAAGGCAGGTAATATTAAAAAGTGAAGCTGACTGGGCATTAGCATACTAAACACAAAATAATATTCCTCACTTCCACAAATATGCATGCTTTCCCTCATTGATCTTGATATGTGAGCTCCCATTTGTCTAATTTTTTTTCTCCTAATATGAGAGATAGAACAAGTCTCTCAAGTTGACTATAAGGGGGGAGGGGAGAACACACATAAAGATTAAAGACAAGTGACCCAATCCTAGAGAAATCCTAGAGAAACAGGAGCCATCATACGAAGAGACATATGCACAGCCATGTTCATTGCAGCATTATTCACAATAGCAAAAAGATGGAAGCAACCTAAGTGCCCATCAACAGATGAATGGATAAACATACACACAATAACATACACACAATAACAGATGAATGGATAAACATACACACAATAACATACACACAATAACAGATGCATGGATAAACGTACACACAATGGAATACTATGCAACGATAAAGAACAATGATGAATCTGCAAAACAGCTCACAACAGTGGTGAATCTGGAGGGCATTACATTGAGTGAAATCAATCAATCACAAAAGAACAAATATCGTATGAGACCACTATTATAAGAACTCAAGAAAAGGTCTATATGAAGATAGAAACAATCTTTGAGGGTTCCCAGGTGGAGGAGGGGCAGGGAGGGGAAACCACTAACTAAATAGTAGGTGAGTATTAACTTTGATGCAGGGAAAGGCAATGCACAATATAGGGGAAATCTGCACAACATGACTAAGGCAAAGGAAGCCACTGAGAGACAGGAAAACTGAAAGAACGGAAACAAGGAAGGGGGGATGAGGCAGGGGAAGAAGGGGGAGAGTGCTGAAACATTACAGGGTTGGCAATAAATGTCACAGAAAAATTCGTGTATAAATTTTTTGAATGAAAAACGAATATGCTCTGTAAACTTTTCACCTAAAGCACAATAAAATATTAAAAAAAAAAAAAAAAGACAAGTGGCCCTTGTCCAGAGAGTCCCTGAGTGGTGTAGTTAACATGCTTGGCTGCTAACCGAAAGGTTGATGGTTTGAGTCTACCAGAAGATGCCTTGGAAGAAAGGCCTGGCTATCTACATCCAAAATATCAGCTTTTGCAAACCTTACGAAGCACAGTTCTACTCTGCACACATGGGGTCACCACGAGTCAGAATTGATTTGGGTGGCAACTGGGCGTTTGGCCAGAGTGGCAAAAACTATGCAAAAAGGAGAACATATGCCCTTATCTAAAGGAGGCAGTCATTCCTCAGGCATAACTGATTGTAGCCAGGTGGAAATATGGGCCCAATATTACCATACATTCTTGCTTTTTGATAGAAGCCAAAACTCTGGCTTTATTGACGTTTCCCAATTTATAAATGTTGTGTTCAATTTCTTTAAAACATCACAGGCCAGGGCAAAACAATCTGTGTGCTGAATTTAACCCAAGGTCTCCACTTTGCAACCTCTGCTATAACATAATTGAATCCATTAAATTTTATAAGCCCATTGCCACTGAGGCGATTCTGACTCATAGTGACCCTATAGGACAGAGTAGAACTGCCCCATAGAGTTTCCAAGGAGCACCTGGTGGATTCCAACTGCCAACCTTTTGGTTAGCAGATGTAGCTCTCAACCACTCTGCCACCAGGGTTTCCATTAAATTAAATTTTATGAATGTATCTAAATCAAGAAGGAGTGAGTCAAAATGACCAAGTCTAGAAGTGCAGATAATGCAGGGACACAGGGCCTCTTGAAGCATAGGCGGAGGAAGAGTCTTACCCGTCCAAAGCCTGGGCATTCCTGATCTCAGTGCTCAGGCAACTCCAGCATTAAACCCACTTTTCATTCCTTGGCTAAACCCAACTGGATCCTGCTATAGTATGTATTTTTATGTGTTATCAGATTCTGCTTAATAATATTTCTTTTAGAATTTTTGCATCTATGTATGTGAGTGATATTGGCCTTTTTTTTTTTTCTTTTTTGTACTGCTTTGCTTGAGTTTTGATACTAACGTTAAGGTACTATATAATGAGTCAGATTATTCTAACATCTGAAGTCTTGGATCTGTTTTTGTTTTTTATGGTTTCTGTTAGTTCTTGCTCAAGTAACCTTTGTGTGTGTATGTTTGCGGGCTTTGTTATCTCATTGTACTTGAAAAGTTATTTGTAGGAATATTTTGAGGCCTAGGGTGAAGGTAACTTCCTTCAGAGAAGGTTTTTGCTTTTGCAAAGTACCTAAAGACTCAGTGAGTTTGGGATAACCTTGGTCCCTGTTGAAGACCTGAGGTCCCCAGGACTATCTAGATGATGCAAACTTGAACTAGAAGACTATGCCAGGCTGGTTTCTGTATGGTTCTCTCTTATCCACAGTGTGGAGCCCTTTGTGGGGAGGGGGGAGGGGGGAGGTCTAAACTTTTTCGCTGGGAAAGTCTCTAACTGGATTCTTATTTTGTGGAGGATGGGGCTTTGATTTCTATTCCTGTTGACCTGAGAGGCCATAAAAATTGAAGTTTAACTTTGCAGAGTTTGGCAGATGTTCTTAGGGCAAAAAACATCTTTCATGTTCCCTTATTACTCCAGGTTGTTCTTTTCTTTTTTGGCCTGGTAATTCCTTACTATTTTATCAGTACTTTGTTATTCTAATAACATTTTTTAAGTATTTTGTCCGTGTGTGTGTTTTTGAGTTGTTATAAGCAGATTTAGTCCACTTCTAGCCCACCTTTACTAGACACTGGAATTCTTTCTCTGTTCATTTCTACAGTGTAAAAACTTTTAAAGCTTATTAACAGCACTTGGAATTGATCCAATGGCAATGGGTTTGGTTTTGATTTTGGAAAAATACTTAATTATTTTTAAAACTCGACAATAATTTCAATAAGAACATAACAATGTTTGTAGTTCTCTCTGAAGTGGTGGTGTATTTTGTGATTCCATTTTCCTTGATTATTAGCGAAGCTAATATGTATATATTTTAATGTATTTAATGAGCATTTGTATTTCTTTGTTAGTGAAGTACCTGTCATGTACTCAGTCCATTTTTTCTATTGATGTGTTAACATTTTTATGATTCATTTGTAAATGTTGCTTTCTAAGGAGAGCTGAAATCTTCTTTCCAATGCTTCTCCACTATCAGGTAACATCATAAATAAGAAGGAGAGCTTCGATATGGATATGTTGAGGCTGATGATATTTATCATATTGTGGTGCTATAGACAACATCTTCTATATCAAGTCATTTAATAAATATTTATTGAACACATACTAAGTGTCAGGCACTTAGAGAGGCTCTGGTCATATAACGGTGAAAACAACAGACATGATTTTTGTCTTCACGAAATTTACCATCCAATGAGGTAGAGAGACAAGGATCAAATAATCACATAAATATGCAGTCATGAACCATGACAAGCGCTATGAAAGTAGAGAGTTCTAAGAGATCGTAAAACAAGGGGGTCTAACCTATCTGGGGGCCATTTGAGCTGAGATCTGAAGGACAAGTGGGAGTTAAGTAGACAAAACTTGGGGGCTGTGTGGGACAGGATGCATTACAGGCAGAAGGAAGTACAAAGGCTGTGAGATAGGAAAGAGTTTACAATGTTTTCCACCCATTGCCGTCAAGTCAATTACAGTTTGTAGTGACACTATAGGACAGAGTAGAACTGCCCAAAAGATTTCCAAGGCTGTAATCTTTATGGAAGCAGACTGCCACATCTTTCCCTGTGAAATGGCAGGTGGGTTACAACCACTGACATTCTCAGCTGAGCACATAACTACTGCATCACCAGGCCCCTTTTAGAGTGTTTTAGAAATATTATAAAGGCCAATATGACTAAAGTGCACAAAGAAGGGGCATGTGTTGAGTCTGGAGAGGTAACAGTAGCCAGACTGTGCAGGTTTTTGTGAGTTATACTACAGATTTTTGACTTTATACTAAGAAAAATAAAAAGAAGCCATTAAAATAGTTTCAGCATGTGAATAACGTGGTCAAATTTTCCTTTTATAAGATCGTACTTGCTGTAATACAGAGAACTGACAGGAAGGGGTCAAATGTGGATATGGGGTGGAATGAATAAATAAAGCAATAAGCTCATTATGTCCTTTATACCTACCTGTTCAGGTACCATAAAACCCACATGTTCCTTTATCTCCACTCTAATCACATTCAGACTCTCTGTATCCTTTCCTTACCTCTGTCCAACTCTTGATCTTTCCATAGTGCCTACAGTGTCAGCAAGACCCCCCTATGTCTCAGACTAGATTTTAAGTGTTTCCTTCACCTTCTTGCACTGGTGGCAATGTGAATGTCCCCTGAGGACACTGCTTTCTCCACAGCCCTCTCGAATGGGCTTGGCGATTAGATAGAGCTTGTCCTCGCTGTCTCTTTCTTTCTCTCTCTTTCCTTCTTAAAACTTTCTAACTTTGAATCTCATGTCAAGAAGTTATATGATGCATCATTGCTATCAACATCTGTCATTTCTTTACAATTTTAGCTTCTGAATAATGTCATTCAATCCAACACAACTCTTGTCTTAATTCTTGACGATTTCAATATACAGCACCCTGGTCACTCAGTTCTTGGAAGTCTTCTCCTTTGGTCATGTTGCCTACACTCTCCTACAAGCCACTCAATCTGACAGCCACACCTTAAACCTTTACCATTACTAATAACTGCATCCCCTCCATAATCTGAATGTCATACCTCTCACTCTCTAACCACCACCTCTTATGTTTTCCCCCTCATTCCTCCCAGGAGTCTAATTCCACCAGTCTTTTGTCCTGCGGGTCCCTCATTTCCATGATTCCACCACTTTTTCACTGTTCCTCTCCCTTTGATAGCCTTATTCCTTCCTTTCCCAGGTTAAATCTCGAGGTCAGTTATTATAAGCTCTCTTTGGCATATATATATTACATTCTTTTGCCTTTTGCTCACTTTGGGCTATCTTTTGGCAAAATGCATTCCTTGCTAAGCCCATCTCTCTATTATTCTGAACATGTCCCTGAACAGTTGAATGAGGCTAACCAAGCTGTCTGGTCTCACTTGAAATTCATAACTACAAACCTCAAGACGATTCTTAATGTTGTCAGGCAATAATTTTTATACATCCCTAGGCCATTCTGTGTCTTAACTCTTCTAGATGATTATTTCATACTTTTTTCTTTCTACTCAACCCCCCACCATTTCCCCAATGTACCCTCTCAGCTGATGACCATACTTCCTCCTTTACTTAGAAAATTGAACCATTAGAAGAGAACATTTATAGACTCTCACCGTTGCATCTACTTACTTAACAGCATTAGCACCTTCTTGCTATCTAAAGCCAGCTTCTCTACCTGTGTACTAGATGCCATCTCCACGTGCCTACTCAAGGAAAGAGATTCCAGCAATTCTCTCCTCTTTCTCCTATATCATCATTTTTCACTTTCCCTGGATCATTCCATTAACTTACAGAAAAGTATTTTGACTCTCCTTCTCTCAACAAGTACCACCCAATTGCTTTGGTCTCCTTTTCAGCAAACCTCCTTGCAAGGTTGTTGTCACTGGACCTGCCCTATGAAAAATGGTTAAAGAGAGTCTTTCAGGTTGAATTGAAAAGTCACTAAAAAGTAAATTGAGGCCCAATGAAGAAATAAAGGTCTCAAGTAAAGGTAATTACATGGGAAAGTATAAAAACCAGTATTATTGTAATTCCATTTTTTATGTCTTACGTGATTTAAAAAAAAGCAAATACATAAAAAAATAAACACACAAATATGTGGAAATTAAAAAACATACTCTTAACACATAAGTCAAAGAATAGATCAAAAGGGAAATTAGAAAATAGAGAAGAATGAAAACAAAAACACGACATACCAAGATTTATGGAATGTAGTGAAGGTAGTGCTCAGAGGGAAATTTACAGCTGTAAAAGTTTACATTAAAAATAAAGGGAGACCTTAAATCAGTAACAGCTTAAGCCTCAAGTAAATGGAAAAAGAACAGCAACTAAACCCAAAGCTAGCAGAGGGAAGGAAATAATAAAGATTAAAGTAGAGATATATAAAATAGAGAATACAAAAACAATAGAATCAACAAAACCAAAAGTTGTTTCTTTGACAATATCAATCAAATTGACAAACCTTTAACTAGACTGACTAATACAAAAAAGAGAGAAGACCCAAATAACAAAAATCAGAAATGAAAGTATAGACATACTACCACCCTACAGAAATTAAAAAAATTATAAATAATATGAACAATTGTACATCAACAAACTAGGTAATCTAGATGAAATAGACAAAACCCTAGAAACACGCAAATTACCTAATCTGACTCAAGAAGAAACAGGAAATCTCAACAGACCCATAACAAGTGAAGAGATCGAATCAGTAATCAAAAACTTCCCAACAAGGAAGAGAGTGGAACTGGATGGCTTAACTGGTGAATTCTACAAACATTTAAAGAAGAATTAACATCAGTTCTTCTCAAACTCTTTCAAAAAATAATGGAGGGGAATACTTTCTAACTCATTCTAAGAGGCCAGCATTACCCTGATCCAAAGCCAGATAAAAATACCACCAGAGAAGAAGATTGCAGCCAATATTTTTTATGAATATTGATGCAAAAACCCTCAACAAAATACTAGCAGCTGAATTAAACAGCATATTAAAAGGATTATACAACATGGCCAAATGAGATTTATCTCAGAAATGCAAGGGTGGTTCAACATAAGAAAATCAATCTATGTAATACACCACATTAATAGAATGAAGGAAAAAAACTCACATGATTATCTCAAATGATGCAGAAAGGCATTTAACAATATCCAACATGCTTTCACGTTAAAAACACTAAAAACATGGGAGTAGAAGGAAACTTCCTCAACATGATAAAAGGTACTTACATAAAATCTACGATTAACATCATACTAAATAGTGAAAGATTGAAAGTTTCCCCTCTAAGATCAGAAACAAGACAGGGATGCCTGCTTTCACCACTGCTATTCAACGCTACGTGCTCTGGAAGTTCTGGCCAGAGCAATTAGGCAAGAAAAATGAATAGAATGCAACCATATTGAAAAGGAAGAAACTAAACTATCTCTACTCACAGATGACATGATCCTATGTGTAGAAAACCTCAAAGAATTTATAAGAAAGCTACTAGAGCTAATAAATGAAATCAGCTAAGTTGCAGAGTACAAGATCAGCATACAAAAATCAGTTGTGTTTCTATACACAAGTGTCTTAGTTATCTAGAGTTGCTATAACAGAAATACCACAAGTGGATGGCTTTAACAAAGAGAAGTTTATTTCCTCACGGTAAGGTAAGCTCAAAGTCCAAATTCAGGGTGTTGGTTCCAGGGGAAGGCTTTTTCTGTCTGATCAGTCTCGCTTTCCTTCTCATCAATGTTCTCCCGGATTAGGAGCTTCTCTGTGCAGGTACCGCGGTCCAAAGGACACACTCTACTCCTGGCACTGCTTTCCTGGTGTTATCAGGTCCCTCCCCTCTCTGCTTGCTTCCCTGCCCTTTTATCTCTTATAAGATAAAAGGTGGTGCAGGCCGTACCCCAGGGAAACTCCCTTTACATTGGATCAGGGATGTGACCTAGGTAAGGGTGTTACAATACCACCCTAATCTTCTTTAGCGTAAAATCACAATCACAAAATAGAGGACAACCACACAATACTGGGAGTCATGGCCTAACCAAACTGACACATATTTTGGGGGACACAATTCAATCCATGACAACCAGCAATGAATAGACTGAAAAGAAAATGAAGAAAATAATTCCATGTGCAACAGCATCTAAAAGAATAAAATACCTAGGAATAAATTTAACCAAGGAGGTGAAAGACTTGTACACTGAAAATTACAAAACTTTGCTTAAAGAAATGAACCCATTGCCATCGAGTTGATTCCAACTCATAGTGATCCTATAGGACAGAGTAGAACTGCCTCATAGGCTTTCCAAGGACTGCCTGGTGGATTTGAACTGCTGACCTTTACGGTTAGCAGCTATAGCTATTAACCACTATGCCACCCAGGTTTCCGAAAGAAATTAAAGGAGACCTAAATAAATGAAAAAGATATTCCATGTTCATGGATTGGGAGACTTAATATTGTGAAGATTTCAATACTACACAAAGTGATCTACGGACCTAACACAGTCCTAATAAAAAACCCAATTGCTTTTTTTTGCAGAAATGGAAAAGATGATCCTCAAATTCTCATGGAATTGCAAAGGGCCCAGAATAGCCAAAACGGTCTTGAAACAGAAGGCCAAAGATGGAGGATTCACACTTCCCAATTTTAAAACTTACTACAAAACTACAGTAATCAAAACAGTGTAATTCTGGCAAAAGGATAGATATATAAAAAAAAAAAAATTTTTTTTTTTAATCTAGACCAATGGAATAGCATTTAGTCTTGAAATAAACCTATAGAACTATGCCCAGTTGATTTTCAACAAGAGTTCTAAGTGCATTGAATGAGGAAATAATAGTCTCTTCAACAAATGGTGCTGGAACAAATATTTCCACAAGCAGAAAATGAATTTGGACCTCTAGTTTATACCACATGCAAAAATTAACTCAAAACAGAGCTATGCCCTAAATATATAAGCTAAAACCATAAAACTCTTAGAAGAAAATGTAAGAGTAAATTTTCATAACCTTGAGTTTGGCAATGGATTCTTAGTTACAAGAAAAATCTTCAGCAATGGGAGAAAATATAGATGAACTGGACTTCGTCAAAATTAAAAACTTTTATGAACCAAAGGACATTATCAAGAAAGTGAAAAGATATCCCACAGAATAGAAGAAAGTATTTGCAAATCATTTATCTGGTAACGGTTTAAGAAAGTATTTGCAAATCATTTATCTGGTAATGGTTTAATATTCAGAATATATAAAGAACTCCTAAAATTCAACAATAAAAAGGCAAAATATCCAATAAGAAAAACAATGGGCAGAAGGCTTGAATATATATTTCTTCGAAGAAGATATACAAATGGCCAATAAGGACATGAAAGAATGCTCAGCACCGTTTATCGTTAGGGAAATGTAAATCAAAACTACAGTGAAACACCGGTCACAGCCACTAGTATAGCTGTTATCAAAAAGACGAAAAACAACAAGTACTGGCAAGAATGTTGAGAATTGAAAACGCCATGTGTTGCTGGTGGGAATGTAAAATGGTGCATCCTCTGTAAAACAGTTTGGCAGTTCCTCAAAAAGTACAGCATAGAATAACTATGTTGTTGTTAGGTGTGGCTGAGTCAGCTCTGACTCATAGCAACCCTAGGTACAACAGAACAAAACATCGCCCAATCCTATGCCGTTCTTACAGTCATTGCTATGTTTGAGCCCATCGTTCCAGCTACTGTGTCAGTCCATCTCATTGCATTAAGGGTCTTCCTCTTTTTTTTTGCTGACTCTCTGCTTTACCAGGTATGATGTCCTTCTCCAAGGACTAGTCCCTCCTGATAACATGTCTAGAGTAAGTGAGATGACGTCTTGCCATCCTCATCTCTAAGAAGCATTCTGGCTGTACTTCTTCCAAGGCAGATTTGTTAGGTTTTTTTGCGGCTCATGGTATATTTAGTACTTTTCACCAACACTATAATTCAAATGCATCAATTCTTTGGTCTTCCTTATTCATTGTCCAGAATCACTATCCGTCTGAAAAATTCCACTCCTCTGTGTATACTCCAAAGAATTGAAAGCAGGGATTCAAACAAATACTTGTACACCAGTGTTCATTGCACCATTATTCACAATAGCCAAAAGGTGGAAACCACCTATGTGTCCATCAACCAATGAATAGATCAACAAAATGTGGTGTATACATACAATGAAATATTATTCGGTCATAAAAAGGAATGAAGTGCTGATATAGCTACAATATGGATGAATCTGGAAAACATTATGCTTAGAGAAATAAACCAGAGGCAAAAGGATAGATATTGCATGATCCACTTACATCAAGTACCTTAAGGGCAAATGCATAGTGGCAGAATGCAGAGTAGAGGGTACCAGGAGTGGGGGGTGAGGTGAGGTTATTGCTCAGAGGCACAGGCTTATGAAAAGGTTTTTGAAAATTGGAAATGGTGATGTTTGTACAACATTGTAAATGTAATTAATGTCACTGAATTCATAAAAATGGTTAAAATGGCAAATTTTACTTTATATTTTGCCACAATTAAAAAAAAAAGCTGTGAAGGAGATTACTATCACTATGAAGTAGCTGGAAGGGAGCAATAGTGCCTTAGAGGGTCTCTTTTCTTTCCTCCCTCCCTCTGCCTATCTGCTCCCCCCACACCCCCACCCCTTGGTTTCCCTTTTTCTCCTCTTGCCATTAAATAAGAAAGGAGCGAGTCTGGAACTTGTTTAAGTGGTGATGCTCAGCACTCAGTAGAGTGATGTAGAAGAGGGGTAGATAATCAATAGTGTGAAGTGTCTGAGAAAATTTCAGGGGATGGTTTCTGAAGCTTAGGTTGGATTTGCCCCTGTATTATAAGGAACTCTCTCCAGTAGAGGTAAGAGGCACCCTCCCAACTTGTCATGATCTCAACTCACTCATTTTAATACCTACAACGTGGATATTAACCATTTGTCTCTCATAGGTTTTCCAAAGTTGAAACACACTATTTTGCCATTAAGTATGATTCTGGATATTGCTTTTAAAGAAATATTCTTATTTTGTTAAGGATGTATTCTTCGATTGTACTTTACTAGGAGTGTTTAGCTGTTGTTGTTCTCCAAATCAGACATAAATATTGAATTGTATCCAAATGTAGCTTGAAACATTACAAATGTTATCATTTTTTTTTTCTTGTTTTGATCTTCTAACATGGTGAATTATATTATTCAATTTTCTAAATTTGAACTATTCTTACATTCTTAGAATAAATCTGGCTTAGTTATGGTATATTACTTTTTAATATATTGATAGATTTTGTCTTTTGATATTTTATTAGGATTATTGCATGTATATTTATGAATGACAATCATCTCTAGCTCTTTTTATCAGATACTGGTTTTAACATTGTATTACTTGGTAAAATGATTTGCGAAGTAGTCTGTATTTCCCATGACTTTAAAAAGTTCAAATACAACAATAATCAGATTGCTAGAACTCAGTGGTGAAATCGTTTGAGCCTGGCTTTTTTGTTTGTTTGTTTCTGAAGGGGTAGTTCTTTGATGATTTCTTCCATAGATATTGATGTGTGAGTTTTTCTGTTTTGTGTCGTATCTGTTAATTCACATATTTCTTAGAAATTCTGCCATTTAATTCATATTTTAAATTTCTTAATATGGCATATAATTCATTCTCATAATTACCATTTCCTTTCTATTAATGGTTATGAGCTTTTACTCTTTCTAATCTTTTATTTATTGCTTTAATTATTTAGCTATTTTATGTATTTTACCTCAAAGAATCCAATATCGGTTTTATTCATCAGTTATCTTTTGTGTATTTTCTAATTTATTGATTTTTTGTTTTTAACTTTTGATTTCTATGTTCTGTTTCTTAAAGTTTTTGTCTCCTCTAAAACTATTTGAAATGATGAATTCTTTTGGTATCATTCGTATTTGTTAAGGAGTATGTTTAAGGTTTTGACTTTGTACTGAGTATAGTTTTGTCTTTCTTTTATAATTTTTTATATGTAGTGTACTCACCACTTTTAATTTTAAAGTGTAAGTATTCATTTTCTTTATTATCCCCAAAGTATTCATGTTTGATTTTAAATTCTAATTGGTTGGATACTTGGTAGCTATACTTTTTCATTAGTTTACTGTTTTAACTCATAGTCATCGTGGAATATGATCTGTATATAATTCAATTTTTTTTAATTTATTGAGATCTCTTTTATGGTCTACCTGGAAGGCTGATGTGATGTTGGAGGTTGATTTTATGATCACAAAGTGAACAATCACATGTTAAGAATTCCTGAGCAGAAAAATAGAAGGAGCTGGTCACTTATATCAGCCCCAGTGGTCTACCTCTGGACTTCTTGTTGCACTAGAAAAATAGAATCCCTAATTTGTGTAAGAATTTACTTTTAGTTTGTTTTTGTTATTAGTAGCTAATATAAGCTGTAACTATAGCTTACATAAGCTATAACTGATATAAACTGCATAAAGGATTCCAATATACTGCTAATTAATAACCCCTTTTGTGATTAGTAGAATCGATGTAACTTATAACTAAGAAATCCTTGACTAAGGTGGGAATTCTCGGTTTATTTATTTCTTATTCTAGAACCATGGGGTGGATTGGCTGTATTCCTGATTTACATTCCCTGTTATGGAGCTGGATTTGCCCAATTCAGAGTGATGGGCTGAAGAGCCACAACAATCGAAAAAACAGGGTCTAGCAGGATTTCAAGGAGCCCTGGTGGTGCATTCAAGTGCTTGGTTGCTAATCAAGAGGCTGGTGGCTCCAACCCATCAGCTGCTCCAGGGAGAAAGATGTGGCAGTTTGCTTCCATAAAGACTACAGCATTGGAAACCCTATGGGGCAGTTCTACTCTGTCCTAAAATGTCACTGTGAGTGAGAATCAACTCAGTAGCAAAAGTTTCGTTTGGGTTTTCCGAGATTTCACCTGGTCTAAATTTTTTTTCAGTTGTTTTAGTATTCTTGTAGATATTGTCTCCTCTGATGTTCCAAGATATGTGATAAAAAGAGTGTAATTTCCAAGATGTTCTGCTACTAGGGCCTTTCTTTCCATTCAAAATGAAATCAATTTCGTGGGGCGTCATCTTTCAGAAATACTTTGTCACCACCGATTTCCCACTACTTTCTGCCTAGTTGATTTTTGGATTTACATTGTATGCCTGGTTGTAGAAAGATGAGGACAATATTAACTGATTGGTGGTGGTGTGGGGTTGGGGCAGGGAGGGAAGAAGTATAGGGAGGTCAGTGGGGAAATTACTGATGGAATCCAGATACATTCCCAAATGGTGGAGAAAGACTTCAGACTTTTCTGTTGGTGCTGAACCTGGGTCTCAGAATCATGGACAAGAAAAAAAAATAAAACGCTTATCTTTCCTTCTTTTCTGAGGTCAGCACTGTTTCAGCAAGTGACCATGATGCCCAAGGAGCTAAGGAAGGAGTAATTTTTACTTAGCCTAGCTTTATCTGACTTATGATTGGTATAAAATCCCCCAAGATTCTGACATTAGCTTGAGCTTTTTCTTATGGAACATTTTCTAATTTTTCTATATTAGATATGTTCTAGAAATTTAAAAAGAAATTGGGAGAGGCTGCATTTGGTCACCAGGCTAAAAGCCTGCAATGCAGCCTCTCCAAACTTGTTTTCAAAGTATTTTCACTTAAAGTCACAAGCACACTAAAATTGTGGAATGGTAGCTGGGCTATTATATACTCTCATGCCATTTTCCCCATTTTCTCCTGCCCCTTTGGATTCTTTCCCAGCTGGAAGTGACTGGCCCACTTGTGTCTCCAACTGTGTCTTTTTGGTGACACCCTTCTACTATAGTTATGGCTTGGCTGTCTTCTGACTCATGGTTTTCAGTTTACCTGTTTTTTCCACAGTGTCTTTAGAACATCTCTGTGTTATCTTCTCATGTTCTGCCCACACACAAAGGTAAGCCATCTTCACAAAAAGTTTAACCTATTTCCCACCGAGTCAGGACACAAACTCCCCATTAGCACCAGGCTTCCTATAATTATACGCAGGGAGAATTCAGGTTCCTGCACAAACCATTTGGGCAAATGATAAATGAAACCTCTGTTGAACTTGCCACACATGCACATACTCACACATTCCCACTGAATAGTCACTTATATTCAGTTCTCGCCCACACACATAGTAAGCAGGTAGCAAAGTTTTAATTCTGTAAGAATAAGACGAGAGAAAAAAGTTCTATGACTTCTAAGTAAATAGCATTGCTTCTCTCACTGTGTTCCATTTTCTTTGTTAGACTCTTTTGTTCTCACAGGTTCAACTCACACATCTATTCAAGGCTTGGTTTCACTCCCACATTCCCGTCCAGCCACCTACTGAACTTCCCATCTAGATATCCTCCTGTAGTCTCAAATCCATCATGGCCCAAAATACACTCACATCTTTCCTCCCAATTTACGTGTTCCCTTACTGGTAGTCATCTTTAAGTTATCCTTATCTTCTTCTCCTACACTCTGTGGCTACGACTCGTGGACTTAGTTTACCTTTGTAGTGACTCATCATCACCTCCTTTGTATTTCCTTGGGCACCACCCTAGTATTGTCAGGCCATATTAAAATTTTATGATTCCCTCCTCCCTTGTTCAAAATTCAAAATTCAAGCTTAAAATTATACCAAACCCAAGCACACAAAGCATAACTTTTATGTTAATTTTTTAAAAATCCTTCTTCTAGAGGTGTTGAATGCAAAGTTCTGGATATGTTCACTAAAAGTGAATTTTAAAAAATTTTGTTGGTACCCCAGCTTTACCGTTGCCCTAAACTCATTGCTAGTGAAGAGCTCATCTACTCTAGCCTTACCCTTTATTATTCTAATTGCTGTGTCTCTTCCTTTTGATTTCCTTTATTACACTCTTCTGTAAATTCATCTCTCTTAGTCATAACTCTTTTTTTCCCCAGAAATTTGAAATGGTCTCTTTAACCTACCAAATAAATGATACACTGTTCATATGGCATCTCAACAGGTTGGCTACAGCCCACTTTTAAGCCATTTCTCTCTGTACTACTTGTGTCTCACATGCCAATCAAGTCAGACCTATTAGTTCTCAAAGACACCCTTTATTCTTCCTCTAAGCTTTAATTTTCTTGCCCCTTTCCTGCCTTCTGTACTTTGTATTTAGGCAAATGGTGCCCTTGGTCTTGTGTGGTTGATTGTTCTGAGGAGCACATTCCTCACAGGTGTTATTTTTCACTCTATAGGCCTGTCTATTGTTTGGCTGAAAGGTGATCTCTGGATGTGGGTACTGTTGAGGGTTGAAGAGTGTCTAAGGGCCATAGTGTCAGGGGTTCCACCAGTCTCCATCAGATCTGTAATTCACATCATTTTATGAATTTGAATTTTGTTCTACATTCTTCTCCCACTCTGTCCAGGACCTTCTATGTGATCCCGATCAGAGTGGTTAGTAGTGGTAGCCAGGCACCATCTAGTTTTTCCAGTCTCAGTCTAGTGGAGGCTGCGGTTTGTGTGGTCCATAAATCCTTTGGGCTAATTGTTTCCTTGAGTCTTTGATTTTCTTCACTCCTCTTTTCTCCAATTGTCCTATCTTAGATGGCCACTTGAAAGCTTTTAAGACCCCAGATGTTACCCACCAAAGTAGGGTGTAGAATGTTGTCTTTATGAACTATGTTATGCCAGTTGACCTAGATGTCCCCTCAGACTAAGCCTTCAGGCCCAGTGACCTGCTCCCTCAAGATGTTTGGTTTTGGCTAAGAAGTTTTCATAACTTTGTCCCCTGTGCATTCTACTATATACATGTATATATTTGCAGCACGTACAAATACATATGTAGAAATATTCACTGCCAAACCTTTATATACTAGTGGGTATACTCCCATGTGCCACTCCACACCTGCTCATCTTACATATCTGTGTATCCACTCGTAAATTATTGTTTATTACTGTTATTGCAGTATTTACCATTGTTGTCTTTTACTCTTTTGTTCCTCCCAGTGTCTTACTTTGCCTTTGTCATGTTCTGCTGACAGCCCCTTATTGTGTACTGCCTTTTCCTTCATCCACTTTAATATGTGTCTTCTGTCTACTTTGCGATTTTCCTTCCCTCCCCCTCTCATTCTAGCAGCCATCAAAGAATGTTTCTTTCTGTGTATAGATCGTTTCTTGACTTTTTATAATAGTGGTATCATACAATACTTGACCTTTTGTGATTGACTTACTTCACGCAGCCTAACATCCTCCAGGAAACCCTGGTGGCGTAGTGGTTAGGAGAGATGGCTGCTAACCAAAAGGCTGACAGTTTGAATCCACCAGGTGCTCCTTGGAAATCCTGTGGGGGCAGTTCTACCTTGTCCTGTTGGGTCGCTATGAGTCAGAATTGACTCGACTACAATGGGCTTGGTTTTCAGTTTTTTAATGTCCACCAGGTTCTACCATGTTATGAGACGTTTCGTGGATTCATTGTTAGTCTTTAATGTTTTGTAGTATTCCATTGTGTGTATGTACCATAATTTGTTTATCCATTCATCTGTTGAGGGGCACTTAGGTTGTTTCCATCTTTTTGCTGTTGTGAATAATACTGCAATGAACATAGGTGCGCATGTATCTATTCGTGTCATAGCTCTTATGGCTCTAGGATATATATACCAGTATTGGGAAGAACGCAGCTTCCTTTTGATGCAATCTTCTAAGTAGAAATTTTGCCCTCCAAAGCCTATTTAATACTTAATGTAATGAAGGTATAGAAAACTAAACCCACATGCGTAACAATGATTCTATAGAGAAATGAATTCCAACTTCCAATATGGGGCTTTTCTCATTTACCAAAACTTCATATAGGAGGAGGGAAGACACTCCTAGTTCCAATCAACTAGTATTGATGTCTACTCTCTGGGGCAGAAACTCTGAAAAAGTGAAAGGCAGAGAGGGCCCCCGGATGGGAAGGACTGCGAGGTTATGGTCAGATGGTATTTTGAAGGGAAGAAGAATGTGAAGCCATGTTTAGAGCCCATTCCTTTTCCTGTCTCTTGTTCTTTGTCTCTTTCCACGACCCTGTAGAATGCGCCCTTAGATTCATGACCATTTATAACTAACTGAAAGAGACCCCAATATCATTTAGTCTCCCTGTCATGGATTGAATTGTGTCCCTGCAAAATGTGTCAACTTGGTTAGGCCATGATTCCCAGTATTGTGTGGTTGTCCTCCATTTTGTGATTGTAATTTTATGTTGAGAGGATTAGGGTGGGATTGTAATACCACCCTTAGTCAGGTCACCTCCCTGATCCAATGTAAAGGGATTTTCCCTGGAGATGGGGCCTGTACCACCTTTTATCTCTCAAGAGATAAAAGGAAAGGGAAGCAAGCGGAAAGCTGGGGACCCCATACCACGAAGAAAGCAGTGCCAGGAGCAGAGCACGTCCTTTGGACATGGGGTCCCTGAGCCTTGACCATGGGAAGATTAAGGACAAGGACTTTCCTTCAGAACCGACAAAGAGAGAAAACCTTCCCCTGGAGCCGACACCCTCAATTTGGACTTGTAACCTACTAGACTGACTGTGAGAGAATAAAGATCTTTTTGTTAAAGCCACCCACTTGTGGTATTTCTGTTATAGCAGCACTAGATGACACTCCCCATCTCAAATTTGAAAAGTGAGTGAATTAAGAGGTTCAATAGCCTTGGGCGTGGCACAGAAATTCTCCATTTGTAGCCCAGATCTTTAGCTCATCTTTGATTCCTAATCAAGCTTCCCAAAGCTGCTGGTAATATATAGTATTTCTATTTCCTCAAGTTTAAAAAGCATAACAACACTTCTGGGCTGTGTGTGGTACTATAGTACACATTAGGTAAGATAAGTTCTGCCAAAAAGAGACATAATTAAATGAGAAAAACATTAAAAAATAATGTTATATGGACAGAGTATCATTGCTTTCTTTACATTTATTTTGTGATATGATATGGGGGGAAAGGCTGCTCTAGGACTTAGAGATCTGGCCCTGGTTCCTGCTGGGGGACCAGGTCTCTGGTCCCTCCAGGAATAGCTGGAGGTATTCATTGTGATCTTTTCCACACACTGACCTATCTGAGCCTACACGTACATTCTCATTCTTCAGTCTAGTTGGAGAACCTTATGTTCCTCATTTTCCCTAAACCTGCCCTTTTCCTCTGTATGGCTATTTGTAATCTATGTTTGATTAGAGGTCTGCCTGTTTTTCCATCTTTTAAAATCGTAATTGGTGCAGATCTTCTTTCTACCTTTTATCTTCTATTGCAGTTATTAACAGAACAAGCACCCGGTCTTCAGGCTGCTAATTCCAATGTTAAAAAGCTGGGCTGATCTCTGTCTGTAGACTGATGTTAATGATAGTACTAACCACAGAGGTAGATTATGGAGATTTATCACTTGATGTCAGCTCTCCCATTGAAGATTCTGTGTCATTGTGGCACCTTGCACTACTTAAATGAAGCCCTGATGGTGCAGTGGTTGAGCACTTGGCTGCTAACTGAAGGGTCAGTGGTTCAAATCCAATAGCTGCTTTGCAGGAGAAAAGACCTGGCAACCTGCTTCTGCAAAGATTACAGCCTAGAAAACCCTATGAGACAGTTCTACTTTGTCACATAGGGTCACTATGAGTCAGAATTGACTCAACGGCACACAACAAGAACATACTACCTAAAAATTGAAGTGGATGAGAACTGTAGATCAAACAAACCGAAAAATTCAAAAAGCCAAACCCATTGCCAATGGGTCGGCCCTAACTCATTGTGACTCTGTGTGTTACAGAGTACAACTGCTCCATAGGGTGTTCTTGGCTGTAATTTTTATGGAACCGGATTGCCAGGCCTTTCTTCTCTGGAGCTGCTGGGTGGGTTTGAACCTCCAGCCTTTAGGTTAGTAGTCAAATGCAAACTGTTTGCACCACCCAGGAATGAACAAACAAAGAAACATAAGGACCTCTTAAAAAACCGTATACCCTAGTGCTAGCAACTACTGGAGAATCTGATGGTGGTAAAAAGGACAAGGGAAATTTATAACTTCAGCCTGACTGAAAACAAAAGGCATCCTAAGTATTCACTGGAATGGAAATGAAGCTGGGTGCTAATTTTTTCTAAACTTGAGTGCAGTAACTGTGATTTGGGCCTTTAATTTCTTCCCATCTACTTTAAATGCTGCCAACCCAGTCTTCTCTTCCCACCTGTGGATAAATTTCAGCTGAATGGGTCCCTTCTTTATTAATATTTATAATAACAGAATTGAATTGCTCCTTCAGGGGAGGCCTGCCAGGGCCAGGCAGATTAAGGGGCATGGGTAAGATTAATTTGCATTAAACTGAGTGGCCAAAACCCATTTTGGGTTCCCCTTTTCCCGCCTCTTTTTAACAAAATGTGGTAAGTGGAGAGTATTCCTTTATCTTTCCTATAACACATTTTCTCCTCTTTTTTCTCACTTCCCTTCTCCCTCACTTTCTCTTCAACCCTTGGATCGGTTTGCCAACAACTACTGAGCCTGACCAGGTCCCAAACCCAAGACCACACCCCCACAACCAGGGCTGGATGAGAATTTGGGAAAGAGTGGGCAATCCTGGAGTGGAACAACTTCTGTAACCAAGCTCTGTCAGGGGAAATGAGAGGACCTCTCCTTACTGGAAAGAAGAAAATGGGTTTTTCTGAAAGGGAGTGTGTTCCTGAAGCAAACCAGCTGCTCAAGTCTTCACCAGGGTTTCCTGGTGATTGCCTACCTTGTTTGTAGCGTGCTTATTTCTAGACATGTTGTGCCTGTCTCTGAGGAATTCAGTAGGTTTCCCAAGAGTATCTCATTTTTATAATTTTAAATATTATTTGAAGTATTTTTTGAACTAAAGTATCCAGGCCCACACTACGTACTTAGTTTCCTGTTTTTAAAAAGTGTAAATGAATCTGGAGTCATTGATACTTTAGGAAAATACTCAGTGACATTAAAGTGTATCCTTTGGATGGGAGAAACTTTTGTAGGCTGTGGAGTCATTACCATGGATTTTATAAAAGGAGACCTCTCCCTGTTATAAAAATAGTAGCTGCCCCTTAGGAAAAAAAAAATTTAGAAGATATATATAAATTTCCCATTGTCTCAACCCCAATTAATATTTTAGTTATTCCAAAAATTAAAAAATTACATTTGGGGCACTTTTAAAGCTGCAGTTACTCTAAACCCTGGTGGTGTAGTGGTTAAGAGCTACAGCTGCTAACCAAAAGTTGGCAGTTCAAATCTACCAGGCTCTCCTTGGAAACTCTATGGGGCAGTTCTACTCTGTTCTATAAGGTCACTATGAGTCAGAATTGACTGAACGGCAATGGGGTTTTTAAGCAGCTCAAGACACCTGTTTCATCTGCAGTCAATGGGCCTCAGTTGTTTTTAATGACCCCTGTGAATAACAGGTGGGATGGAATGCTTTGCATAACGAGTTCATATTTTCAAAATTCTTATGTAAGTCTTGATTAGTGACATGACATAAAAAAGGAACCACATTCTGTAAAGTCTAATGCAATTCTTCTATCCTTATATAACAAAACATGCTCCCTTCCTCCAGTGATCAGAGCAAGTGGGTTTGACTAAGCAAGATCAGGTTTTGGGGTGGAAGCAAGTTTACCAAGGAATCAAAGTAGATGCCTTGGTGTCATAGGAAACATGGCTTACTTAGTCCTGGGTGTTGCACTTCCAGAGATGCCCAAGAATCTTCTGGTCAGGACAATAGAGCAAAATCTGAGCAAAATGGTGCCTGAGAGCTGATCTCCCTTGCTTCACTTTCTCTGATCTACTTCTCTCTTTCTTTCTTTTCTTGAAACCTCCATCAGTTAGAACATAGGATCCCAGCAGTGACTGCAATGAGGATAGAAGTAACTGCTACATTTTGTTAAATTGGAGCATATTCCTTGTGGACTGGTGGCCTCTCTCACTGGACATGGTTTTGTGAGCTCTTTTTCTCCATGGATCCAAAATCAGCTGCACCTTCCTGCTCTTACCGTGGGTTCATTTTGGAAACAAAGATTTGAAGGAGATATTGCTGTTTGTTTTCTATTTCCTTTTATAACTGATATTCTTTACTCATAATTTGATGGGATTAGGTATAGGTTAGGAAATAGTTTCCCCAGCTTTACCTCAGACTTTGATCATTGTTAAGATTTTACTATTCATCGCTATAGAAAAACAGAGATCAATGAATAAAAATAAGAATTTATTACAAACAGTGCAACCTTGGGCATGTTACTTTACCTAGAAAAGCCATTTTCCCTGACCGAAATATGGGAGTGGTAATATCACCTGGCTCATTGTGCTGTTCTCGCGGGGATGAAATCAGGTAAATCATGTAAAGCAATTAGCACGGTCCCTGGACGTAGTAAGTACTCAATTAAAAACCAAACCAAACCAAACAAACAAAAAACCCAAATCTGTTGCTGTGCAGTCTGACTCACAACGATCTTCCAGGACAGACGAGAACTGCCCATAAGGCTTCCAAGGAGTGGCTGGTGGATTCGAACTGCTGAACTTTTTTGGTTAGCAGCAGTAGCTCTTAGCCACTGTGCCACCAGGAATCCAAGTACTCAAAAGACGGTAGCTATTATATTAATTGCTTTGTATTAGATTCTGATTCAGTAGGTCAGGGATGGAGGCTGGTAACCTGTCCCTCAGGTGATTCTGAAGCAACCTATTTCTGTTCTGGACAGTGATTCTCCAGGTTTGCAATATACTCAAACATGGTAGTTGTTATACCTGTAATGTCTATCGATTAAGGAAATGCATAGTGACAAAGCTGCTTTGAATTTATTAATGCTTTGAAATAAATTTCTATTTTTAATTCAATACAATATATAATTTGGAGATAGTATTAAGTGTATATGGAAACCCTGGTGGCATAGTGGTTAAGTGGTATGACTGCTAACCAAAAGGTTGGCAGTTCAAATCCACCAGGCACTCCTTGGAAACTCTATGGGGCAGTTCTACTGTGTCCTAGAGGGTCGCTATGAGTCGGAATTGACTCGACGGCAACGAGTTTTTTTTTTAAATTAAGTGTATATGACAGATGCTGTATATTTAATTAAAAAACAAAGCCCGTTTGGTATTCCAAACCCACTTAATAATGGGTGGAGAGGTTCCCTCTGGGTCCTGTGACTGCCAGGTCAGAAGACATGGTGCTAGACCAGCATTCTCAAAGAGTTATGTGGAATAGCCTAGATTCTCCAGGGGGAAAAAAAGTCTTCGTACTGAAATAAATTTGGGAAACACTGCATATTAATCTTCCTGTTAGAGATTCACAAAGCATAAGTTATTAGTGGTGCCAAGAAGTTCTAAACGTTGACAACTATTTAGTTTTGTTTAACCTAGATTCCAGGTCCTAAAGTTTCCCAATATTACTTGGCCACAAAACCCGTTCTCATCCCATCTATTAGCATTCCCGAGAGTAGTATTCTGAGGAACACATTCTGAGAAATGCCATTGCCTGCATGAGAACCAGGATTCTATATCTTCAATGTTTAGTACAAGGCCTGGCACATACTAGTTTATTTTAACAAGAAATAGCTAAATATGTGTGTGTGTGTAGTTAATAATATTTTATTGTGTTTTTGGTGAAGATTTACACAACAGTTTAAGTTCCCATTCAACAATTTGTACATATATTTTTCAGTGACATTGGTTACATTCTTTATAATTTGTGAACATTCTCAATATCTCCATTCTGGTTGTTGTGTTTCTATTAATCTAGTTTCCCTGCCCCCTTACATTCTTACCTTTGTTTTAAAGTAATTGTTGATCGTTTGATCCCATACAGATGATGTTTTAAAGGAGCACAATACTCACGGGTAATATTTTTTATTTTGTGAGCCGATCTGTTATTTAGCTAAAAGATTACCCCAGGGGCGAGTTTATCTCAAGTATATTGGGGAGTTCTCTAATCTTAACAAGTCCAGTAAGTCTTTTTTTTTTTTTAGGAAATTGAGTTTCATTCCACATTTTTCTCTCATTCTATCAGGGTCCATCTATTGCGGCCCTGATCAGAGTGGTTGGTAGTTGTAGCTGGGTACCATCTAGTTCTTCTGGTGTCAGGTTAGATGAGGCTGTGGTTTATGTAGATTAGTCCTGTGACTAGTTTCTCCTTTGAGTCTTTGATTTCCTTCTTTCTCTTTTGCTCCGGATAAGTAGAAACCAATAGTTATATCTTAGATGGCCGCTCCAAGCTTTTAAGACCCCAGACACTACTCACCAAGTTAGAATAACTTTATGAGCTATATTATGCCAATTAACCAATATGTCCTACAAGACTATATTCTTAATCCCTCAAACCCAGGAAACCAATCCTGAGAGGTATTTGGTTATGTCTAGGAAGTATACATAACAGTGCCTCCATTGTGGTTTATTATATGTATGAATATATGTGAATACAATCACATACATGCATGTACATATACACACATGTATACTCACATATACATAAAAAAACCAACTGTGGTGCTGTTGAGTTGATTCCAACTCATAGAGACCCTATGGGACAGAGTAGAACTGCCCAGTAGGGTTTCTAAGGAGCAGCTGGTGGACTTGAACTGCTGGCCTTTTGGTTAGCAGCCAAGCTCTTAAGCCACTGAGCCACCAGGGCTCCTGTATATACATACCTATATGCATAGAGGTCTATGCATATAGGTCTACATACATATATACCCACATACATATTTTTGGTTGTTGTTGCTGTTGTTTCAAAACTATACGTGCCATGTTGTTGTTGTTAGGTGCCATTGAATCATTCTGACTGATTGCAACCCTATGTACAACAGAATGAAACACTGCCTCGCCCTGCACCATCCTTACGATCCTTGCTATGTTTAAGCCCATTGTTGCAGCCATTGTGTCTACTACCAAATGACCTTTTTTCTTGTGTACCTATTGGTAACATCATTTGTCAACCTATGCACACTTCCCTCTATTTGGTGTTACCTTTTCCACCCTCAAAAGCAACAAGTTCCTACTATCTAGAGAGTGAACCTGCCTCTTCCCCATCCCTGATAACCACTAATAAACATTATTTTCTATACATTGGCCTGTTCATGTCATTTCACAGAAGTGAGAACATACAATACATGTCTTTTGTGATTGACTTATTTCCCTCAACATGTCCTCCAGTTTCAGCCATGTTCCAAGATGGTTCAAGAACTCATTTTCTTTATCACTGTGTAATATGCCATTGTATGTATGTACCACATTTTACTTATCTATTCATCCATTGATGGGCCCTTCAGTTGTTTCGACCTTTCTGCTATTGTGAATAGTGCTGCGATGAACTAGGTGTGTATATGGCTAATTATTTTAAAAGATATTTTGGCTATACAGAAAAATACAGAGAATGATATGACAAATACCTGTGGACTCACACCTACATTTAACAAATATTAATATTTTGCAACACTTGAGTCAGATTCCTTTTTAAACAAACAGATTATTACAGGTACAGTCAAAGCCTTATCGCATTCTCCTTTGCCCATCTCCAAGAGTAACCACTATCCTAAAGTTGGTCTGCATCCTACTCATGCACGTTTTAGGCTTTTACTACATATGTATGTGTTAGGGATAATATATAATTGTTTTATATGTTTGAAAATGTACCTGAACTCATAACTCCACCATAAAGATATGAACAATATGTGAAAAATCAAGGAAAAGACTGAACATTTTAATAAAGAAGATCTACGGATGGCAGATAGCACATAAAAAGATACTCAGCATCATTAGTCATTAGGGAAATAAATCATTACAACTATGAGATACCACTACATACGTACTAGAATGGCAAAAATATCAAGTGCTGGCAAAGATGTGGAGCAACTGAAACTCTCAAGCATTGCTGGTGGGGACACAATATTAGATAGTCACATGGACAACTGTTTGGCATAAAGTCAGTAGAAATAAAAACATGTGCCCGCCCAAAGGCCTGTACCTGAATGTTCATAGCAGCATTATTTATACATATAGCCCCAAACTGGAAACAATCCAAATATTCATCAACTAGGGAATGAATGAACAAATTGTGCTACATTCATTCAATGGAATACTACTCAATGATTTAAAAAAATGAATTACATAAATCTGCAACAATACAGATGAATCTCAAAAGCATTACTAAGTGAAAGAAGTAGACACGAAAGCCTACTTACTATGTAATCCCATTTACATCGCATTCTGGGAAACAAATGAACAAACTGTAGGGAAATAATCAAATAACCAGATCAGTGGTTGTCAGGGACAGGGGTTGAGTGATGGATTGACTACACAGAGGCATGACGAAACATTTTGGTGTGATGAAAATCATCTATGTTTTGATTGCGGTGATGGTTACATCGCTCTACACATTTGTCAAAACTTATTGAAATGAAAACTTGAAGAGGGTGAATTTTACTCTATGAAAACCATACCTCAGTAACTTGACTAAAAATGAAACTAAAAAACCTGACTAATACGAATGAAAAAAACAAAAACTATGTATATAGCTGAATGTTATCATCCTGTATATATAAATCCCTTTTGAAGCTTGATTTCTTCATTCTATTATATAATTTCAATATATAATCTGTTTTAATATATTTAGATAAAATTCAATCATCTTCAATTACTATATAATATTCCATTATATTAATATGATGTTAATATGCAATGTGTGGTATTTAACCAGAAGTGGTATTTAATACACCACAATTTATTTAGCTATTTCCTAATAGGCAAATATTTAGGTTCGTTGTAAATTGTCTTTGTTACAATGCTACAGTGAATATCCAAGTTCATATCTTCTTGTGCTTGTATGCAAATATTTCTCTCGAGTTTTAAGCCTGAAAGTGACTTCCTCTGTCAAAGACATCTGTGTCTTCAACAGTCTAGATATTGTCAATTTTATACTTAAATTTGTTGACCCATAGTGTTTTCTAATTTGGGCATTTTCTCTGTCATATTTGTCATTTCTTTTCATTTTATATTGTCTTTCTAAGTCATTAGTTCTCAATCTTGCTGCACATCGTCATCTCCTGAAGAATTTAGAAAAATAGTACTGATGCCTGGGTCTCACCAGCACAGTTCTGATTGAACTGGTGAAAAGATTTTAGTGTGCAGCTTCAAAACCACCACTCAAGTTGGTCTCATCGAGACCTGTGGCTTCAGTACCATGTATACACTACGGCTCCCAGACTCTTCTGTCTTGCTCAGGACTCTCTCCTGAACTCCAGACTGCTGTACCCATTTGCTTCTTCTGGAGCTCCTTTCTGATGTCAAATTTAACATGTCCACAACTTAGCCCTTGAGCCACATGCCCTCCCATATCCTCACCGACCCCCTGCTTTTCTCCCACTGTCCACTACATCCTTGCGTTGGTTCAGGACAGAAAACTCTGGAGTCACCCACATTCTTCTATTTCTCTCCTGCCCCACAGCTAGTTCATCAGCAAATTCTTGGCTATATTTTTGAAATACGTTCAAAATTTGACCACTTTCATCATCAGCTCTACTGTTTACTCTTAACCAATATATCTTACCATCACCTCCTGGATATTGCAATAACTACCTCACTGGTGTCCTTCCAGCCAAACTTACCCTTCCTTATGATTTATTTTCCATAGAGCAGTAAACTTACATTATATAATGAACTTTCTCTGTTCAAACACTATAAGATCTTGCCATTAAATTTAGGTAAAAACCAAGTCTTTAACATGTTGGGTAAAGGCCCTGTATAACCTTAAGACTCAGCTATCCCTGTTCATTAATCTCCTTTTCTTTTCCTTTTCACTCACTTTGCTCTGGAAACATTGGCCTCAAATGCTTCAAGCATGCCCCTGCCTCAGAGCATTTGCACTTGCTGTTTTCTCTGATGGAACTTGGTCCTTCAGATATTCAGCGTGGTTGGCTCCCTCACTTTTTTTTTTTTTTTTTGAGATCTTTACCTAAATATCACCTACTAGAGTGGTTCAGAGGTAGAATTCTTACTTTCCGTGAGGGAGAACTGGGATCAATTTCTGGACAATGCACCTCATGGGCAGCCATCATTTGTCAGTGGAAGCTTGTGTGTTGGTATGATGCTGAGCAGGCTTCAGTGGAACCTCCAGACTAAGACAGACTTAGGAAGAAAGACCTGGTGATCTATATTTCTGAAAATCAGCCAATGAAAACACTATGGATCATAATGGTCTGAGCCACAGTGGATCATGGGAATGGCGCAGGACCAGACAGCATTTTGTTTCATTTGCATGGGGTTACCATGACGGAAGCTCACAACAACAGAGAGGTTTTTCGAAATCACTTGACAAAAGATAACACCCCCCACCATCATTTCCTATTCACTTGGTGTTTTATACTTCCTTAGCACACTTATCACAAATGACAAGACATATATTTGTCTGTCTCTCTGACTAGAATATAAGCTACTTGCCAATAAAATATGTCTGTTTAGATTATTACTGTATCCCCAGCTCCCCAAAGACTGTCTAGTATATTGTATGTATTTTTCATAAACATTTATTGAATACTTACTGTGTATGTATTTAATCCTCATATTAACTCATTTAATGCTTACAATAGCCCTTTGAAGTAGCAATACTACTATTATCCTGATTTTAGAAATGAGAAAACTGAGGGTCAGAATGGTTAAGTGACCTGACCAAGATGAAACAGCTAGTTGGAGGAGGAGCCAGGATTTGAACATAGTCTGTGCTTTTTACCACCAGGAAATATTTTTTGGGAGCTCTGGTGGCACAGCGGTTAAGAGCTACAGTTACTAATTAAAAGGTGGGCAGTTCAAACCCATCTGCTGCTCCTTGGAAACCCTGTGGGACAGTTCTACTCTGTCCAGTAGGGTCACCTTCTGTTGGAATTGACTCAACGGCAACGGTTTGGCTTTGGTTTAAATATCTGTTGAGTGAATGAGTGAAAGAATGAAGGATTTAAATGACAATGGGGAAAAGCATATAGTTTATTGGAGTTTTTAAAGTACAAGCCCTCATTTAGGGCTAATGACTAGTGTAAATAATCATGTGCTAATTTACGTGAATTTCCTGAAAAGATTGGGACGTACTTTATTACTATTTATAAATTTATGAACAAAAACCAAAAAATAAAAAGGTAAAAGAAAAAAAAAAGACAAAATAACAATAAACAAAAATAAATAAGTTTATTGCTCGGTTTTAATAGTCAGACAAGATGTGGAATTTATACAGAACATTTCCAAATCTTTTCCTTTTTTTAAAATAATGAAAGTAAGTAATATTTAGGACCACCTGTGCCCCAAATGGAAACCCTGGTGGTGCAGTGGTTAAGAGCTATGGCTGCTAACCAAAAGGTCAGCAGTTCGAATCCACCAGATGCTCCTTGGAAACTCTGTGGGGCAGTTCTACTCTGTCCTATAGGGCTGCTATGAGTCGGAGTTGACTAGACAGCAGTGGTTAGTTGGTTGATTTGGTTGGTGCCCCAAATACTGAAAGATGAGAAATTCAAAGTGGAATCTAAAGCAACAGTAACAATGATGCCCAGGACTATTTTAGTGGCCTGCATGTTTGTTCCCTGCCCCACACTCAACACTTGAAACTTCAGGTACTTTTGTTCTGGGACAAAAATAAGAAGCAGTTTGTTCCATAGGATAAGATCTTTTTCACCTTGATTCAGGGGAACAAACTGCTCTAAGATGCTCTTTGAGGAGCTACACAACTCTGTTCTCTCTTGTTAACTCAGAAAATAATTTATTTCTTAAAAATGAAGTAATCTGAGGCTTTTTTTTTTTTTTTTTAAAGAACCCATGAACCTAGGATAAGTCAGACAATCTTTTATTCAGGCTCAATCAGAGCTATATGTATCTGTGCAAAAGCAATTTTTGTTCTAGTTAATTTGTCTTTTGTTTCTCTCTCTGTGCTATAGGGTGGAGCATGGATGTTGGCACTGAGGACTGGGTTCAAATTCAGATTCTGTCATGTATACACTGGGTGTTATTGAGCCATTTGCTGTCTCTCTAGGCCTTGATATTTAATCCTTAAAATAATGATGATGTTGTCTGCTCTGTAGAGTTATTGTGAGGTTTATAGTCTGTGTTTCCATAGTAAATGTAAATTCTTAACAAATGTTGTTCCCATGTCCCATTTCCCTATCAAATGAAACTAACAGCAGTTGTTCTGTTGGATGTGTTTGGTCACAGGAAGAAATACTAGGCCCATATATTTTGTCTATCTTTTTTGTTCATTTCCATACTGAGGATTATGCTATCACCATATAGATCAGTAAAGACTGAATTAGGCTGACAGTAACAAAACACTGAGAACCGAACCGAACCCGTTGCTGTCGAGTCGATTCTGACTCATAGCGACCCTATAAGACAGAGTAGAACTGCCCTATAGGGTTTTCAAGGAGTGCGTGGTGGATTTGAACTGCCAACCTTTTGGTTAGCAGCCATAGCTCTTAACCACTATGCCACCAAGGTTTCCAAAACACTGAGAGTAGTGTTAAAAAAGGAAAAACAAATCCACAAATTGGTAAGCCAGGACGGGTATGGTGGTGCCACAGAATCAGGGACTCAGGATCTATCTGATTGTTTTGGCAAGCATGGCTTCAATTCCCAGAGTCATCTTCTTGGGAGCTCCTCCTAGGCTGCTGGAGTTCCATTTATAAGACCCACATTCCAGGGAGAAGGAAAGAGTTAGGATTAGTAAAAGGTGTCTCCTCCTTTCAAAGAGATTTTCAGGAAATACCACAATACATACTTACTTAGATGTTGTATTATTTAAGAAACTAGTTAATCTGTTTAATAAATAGTGCTGAAAATACAGTGACTTTCTTATGTAACAGATCAGGGCAGATATATAGGACTCTGCTCCATGAAGTAATCCAGGAACGCACACTACGCACACTAGCAGGGTGTTCCAAAGTTACTCTGGTTGTTGCCAGTTGCCATTTTCTTCCAATAGGGAGAGTAACCATTTTTAGGAGGATGATCCATCGTTCAATCTTAGTCCCATGACTGTGAAGACTAATGTAGTCTGTGGCTGGGTGTCCACAGCTACAGCTTAAACTTCGTGGGAAGTTTATATTACCCAAGGAAGAAGAGGAGAATGAATGCTGAGGGACAGTTAGCAGTCTCTACTCCACATATCATTGGCCAGAACTTAATCATCCGGACCCTTTTAGTTTCAGTTAAAGCTGGAAAACAGTCTTTTGGTTGGGTGGCAAAGTATGTGAAGAATTGGGCTACTTTTATTAAGAAAAAAATGGGACAATGAACATTGGGAGGAAACTGGTAGTCTCTATCACATTTTTGATTAGACTTCTGGATTACTAACACTTTGTAGACCAGCATCTCAAGTTATAAAGAGCTGGTTGTCAAACAATGAATAAGTATTATCAGCTGTTTACAATCCAAGGTAAAGTGACTCATAAGCTAAAATAAATCCATGAATCTTTAAGACATAGAAAGTTTGTCAATAGTAGCTGAAAATAAATTTACTTTTATGCAATGGTTCTTACAGAAAATAAAAGTACCCTCACTATGTCGATGAACCTCTTTATTGCCATGTCCATAACTACTCACCATTTCTCATCTTACTTTACATCGCTGGTGAGTTCGTCAGTGTTGACTCTTCCCTCCTCTGGAAACGTTCTATCTACTCTTTTGGTTTCTGAAACATTAACTCTCTCTTTGTTCTTCTCCAACCTCTGAGATTGCTCCTTCTTAACAGTCGTTCCTCTTCTGCTGCCTATTCTTTAAATATCTGTATTCCCTCAATGCCTGTCTGAAGAGCTTACCTCTGCTCAATGTATTCTCACTGTGCAGTTTCATTTGCTCCCATGGCTTCTGCTTCTTCCTGCAAAGGAAGACTACCTGGTCTACTTTCCATCCTAAGCTTCCCTTGTAGCTCTTATCCATATTGCAAATTGCCTACTGGACAATTTCCTGTCTTTTTAAGTATTTTTTTTCACATTAAAAAATTTTGTAATCTAATGCCAGAAAAGTTCACAAAGCATAAATGTGCAATGAGTAATTAAAAAGCAAACACCTAGGAAAACATACCTGGTCAAAAGATAGTGTAATCAGCTTTGCTGAAGTCTCCCTGTGTTCCTCACTAAGCATACTGTCCATTCTCTCCCCAAAGTAACTACTATACTGGTGTTTATGGTACTGCCTTTCTTACATTTTTCATTTTTTTGGTAAATAGTTTTACCACCTTGTATTTACTTATAAGAATATAGTGTAATTATGCCTGTTTTTTAATTTTTAACTCTGTGTAAATGGAATCATATTGTACTTATTCTTTTGAAACCCTGTTATTAAACACATGAATTTTGAATTGTTAATCTTCAATGTATTGAACTTTTTATCATCATGAGGGAATGCTTTTTCTTTGTTTTTTCTCTTTATCTTAAGTAACACTTTTATCTTGCTTTTATTATGTTGCTGTTAGGTGCTATCGAGTTGGTTCCGACTCATAGCGACGCTATGTACGACACAACAAAACACTGCCCAGTCCTGCACCATCCTCACAATTATTGCTATGTTTGAGCCCCTTTTTGCAGCCCGTGTGTCAATCCACCTTGGTGAGGGTCTTCCTCTTTTTTGCTGACCCTCTACTTTACCAAGCATGACGTCCTTATCCAGGGGCTGGTCACTCTTGATAACATGTTTAAAGTATGTGAGACTGTCTTACCATCTTGCTTCTAAGGAGCATTCTGGCTGCACTTCTTCCAAGATAGATTTGTTTGTTCTTCTGGCAGTCCATGGTATATTCAATATTCTTCGCCAACACCATGATTCAAAGGCGTCAATTCTTCTTTCATCTTCCTTATTCATTGTCCAGTTTTTGCATGCATATGAGACTGAAAATACCATGGCTTGAGTCAGGTGCACCTTAGTCCTCAGAGTGACATCTTTGCTTTTGAACACTTAAAGTAGATCTTTTGCAGCAGATTTGCCCTTTGGTATGTTGACTGTTGCTTCCATGGGCATTGATTGTGGATCCAAGGAAAATGGAATCCTTGACAACTTCATATTTTCTCTGCTCAGTTGTGAGGATTTTTGTTTTCTTTATGTTGAGATGTAATCTATACTGAAAGGCGGTAGTCTTTGATCTTCATCAGTAACGGTTTCAAGCCCTTTTCATTTTCAGCAAACAAGGTTGTGTCATCTACATATTGCAGGTTGTTAATGAGTCTTCTTCTAATCCTGATGCCACATTCTTCTTCATATAGTCCACCTTCTTAGATTACTTGCTCAGCACACAGGTTGAATATGTATGGTGAAAGGATACAACCCTGATGTACATCTTTCTTAATTTTAAACCACACAATATGGAATGACTGCCTCTTAGTCTATGTACAGGTTCCACATGAGGACAATTAAGTGTTCTGGAATTCCCATTCTTCACAATGTTTTCCATAATTTGTTATGACCCACACAGTTGAATGCCTTTGCATAGACAATTAAACACAGGTAAACACTCTTCTGGTATTCTCCACTTTTAGCCAAGATCCATCTGGCTAAATGATATCCCTTGTTCCACATTCTCTTTTGAATCTGACTTGGATTTCTGGCAGTTCCCTGTCAAAGTACTGCTGCAACTGTTTTTGAATTATCTTCAACAAAATTTTACTTGCAGCTGATATTAATGATATCGTTCGATGATTTTTGTATCTGTTGAATCACCTTTCTTTGGAATAGGCATAAATATGGATCTCTTTCAGTCGGTCAGGTAGGTATCTCTCTTCCAAATTACTTGGCATAGATGAGCAAGTGCTTCCAGTGTTGCATCCCTTTTTTTTTTTTTAAATAATTTCTATGTACTTTAAGTGAAAGTTTACAAATCAAGTCAGTCTGTCACATATAAGCTTATATATATATATATATTTTTTACACCTTACTCCATACTCCCACTTACTCTCCCCCTAATGAGTCAGCCCGCTTCCTCCTTCCAGTCTCTCCTTTCGTGACCCTTTTGCCAGTTTCTAACGCTCTGTACCCTCCCATCTCCCCTCCAGACAGGAGATGACAACACAGTCTCAAGTGTCCACCTGATACAAGTAGCTCATTCTTCATCAGCATTTCTCTCCAACCCATTGTCCAGTCCAATCCATGTCTGATGAGTTGGCTTCGGGAATGGTTCCTGTCCTGGGACAAGAGAAGGTTTAGGGATCATGACCGCCAGGATTCTTCTAGTCTCAGTCAGACCATTAAGTCTGGTCTTTTTATGAGAATTTGGGGTCCACATCCCACTGTTCTCCTGCTCTCTCAGGGGTCCTCTGCTGTGCTCCCTGTCAGGGCAGTCATCGGTTGTGGCCGGGCACCACCTAGTTCCTCTGGTCTCAGGATGATGTAAGTCTCTGGTTCATGTGGCCCTTTCTGTCTCTTGGGCTCATAGTTACCGTGTGACCTTGGTTTTCTTCATTCTCTTTTGATCCACGTGGGTTGAGACCAATTGATGCATCTTAGATAGCCGCTTGTTAGCATTTAAGGCCCCAGACGCCACACTTCAAAGTGGGATGCAGAATGTTTTCATAAGGAATTATTTTGCCAATTGACTTAGAAGTCCCCTTAAACCATAGTCCCCAAACCCCTGCCCTTGCTCCACTGACCTTTGAAGCATTCAGTTTATCCCGGAAACTTCTTTGCTTTTGGTCCAGTCCAGTTGAGCTGACCTTCCATGTATTGAGTATTGTCCTTCTCTTCACCTAAAGTAGTTCTTATCTACTAACTAATCAGTAAATAACCCTCTCCCACCCTCCCTCCCTCCCCTCCTCGTAACCACAAAAGTATGTGTTCTCAGTTTATACTATTTCTCAAGATCTTATAATAGTGGTCTTATACAATATTTGTCCTTTTGCATCTGACTAATTTCACTCAGCATAATGCCTTCCAGGTTCCTCCATGTTATGAAATGTTTCACAGATTCGTCACTGTTCTTTATCGATGCGTAGTATTCCATTGTGTGAATATACCATAATTTATTTATCCATTCATCCGTTGACGGACACCTTGGTTGCTTCCAGCTTTTTGCTATTGTAAACAGTGCTGCAATAAACATGGGTGTGCATATATCTGTTCTTGGGAAGTCTCTTATTTCTCTAGGGTATATTCCGAGGAGTGGGATTTCTGGGTTGTATGGTAGTTCTATTTCTAACTTTTGAAGAAAAAGCCAGATAGATTTCCAAAGTGGTTGTACCATTTTACATTCCCACCAGCAGTGTATAAGAGTTCCAATCTCTCCGCAGCCTCTCCAACATTTATTTTTTGTGTTTTTTGGATTAATGCCAGCCTTGTTGGAGTGAGATGGAGTCTCATCGTAGTTTTAATTTGCATTTCTCTAATAGCTAATGATGGAGAGCATTTTCTCATGTATCTGGTAGCTGCCTGAATATCTTCTTTAGTGAAGTCCGCGTTCATATCCTTTGCCCAATTTTTGATTGGGTTGTTTGTCTTTTTGTGGTTGAGTTTTAACAGAATCATATCGATTTTACAGATCAGGTGCTGAAAATTTTTTCCCAATCTGTAGGTGGTCTTTTTACTCTTTTAGTGAAGTCTTTAGATGAGCATAGGTGTTTGATTTTTAGGAGCTCCCAGTTATCTGGTTTCTCTTCAACATTTTAAGTAATGTTTTGTATTCTGTTTATGCCTTGTATTAGGGCTCCTAACATTGTCCCTACCTTTTCTTCCATGATCTTTATCGTTTTAGTCTTTATGTTTAGGTCTTTGATCCACTTGGAGTTAGTTTTTGTGCACGGTGTGAGGTATGGGTCCTGTTTCTTTTCTTGGAAATGGATATCCAGTTATGCCAGCACCATTTGTTAAAAAGACTATCTTTTCCCCAATTAACTGACACTGGGCCTTTGTCAAATATCAGCTGCTCATATGTGGATGGATTTATATCTGGGTTCTCGATTCTGTTCCATCGGTCTATGTGCCTGTTGTTGTACCAGTACCAGGCTGTTTTGACTACTGTGGCTGTATAATAGGTTCTAAAATCAGGTAGAGTGAGGCCTCCCACTTTCTTCTTCCTTTCCAGTAATGCTTTACTTATCCGGGGCCTCTTTCCCTTCCATATGAAGTTGGTGATTTGTTTCTCCATCACATTAGAAAATGACATTGGAATTTGGATTGGAAGTGCATTGTATGTATAGATGGCTTTTGGTAGAATAGATATTTTTACTATGTTAAGTCTTCCTATCCATGAGCAAGGTATGTTTTTCCACTTAAGTAGGTCCTTTTTAGTTTCTTGTAGCAGTACTTTGTAGTTTTCTTTGTATAGGTCTTTTACATCTTTGGTAAGATTTATTCCCAAGTATTTTATCTTCCTGGGGGCTACTGTGAATGGTATTGATTAGGCGATTTCCTCTTTGATGTTCTTTTTGTTGATGTAGAGGAATCCAAGTGATTTTTGTATGTTTATCTTATAAGCTGAGACTCTGCCAAACTCTTCTATTAGTTTCTGTAGTTTTCTGGAGGATTCCTTAGGGTTTTCTGTGTATAAGATCATGTCATCTGCCAATAGAGATAATTTTACTTCTTCCTTGCCAATGCGGATGCCCTTTATTTCTTTGTCTAGCCTAATTGCTCTGTCTAGGACTAGGACCTCTATCTAGCACAATGTTGAGTAAGAGCGGTGATAAAGGGCATCCTTGTCTGGTTCCTGTTCTCAAGGGAAATGCTTTCAGGCTCTCTCCATTTAGGGTGATGTTGGCTGTTGACTTAGGGTGATGTTGGCTGTTGACTTTGTATATATGCCCTTTATTATGTTGAGGAATTTTCCTTCAATTCCTATTTTGCTGAGAGTTTTTATCATAAATGGGTGTTGGACTTTGTCAAATGCCTTTTCTGCATCAATTGATAAGATCATGTGGTTTTTGTCTTTTGTTTTATTTATATGGTGGATTACATTAATGGTTTTTCTAATATTAAACCAGCCCTGCATAAAAAAAAAAATTTTTTTTTTTTTTAACCTGGTATAAATCCCACTTGATCGTGGTGGATTAGTTGTTGAATTCTATTGGCTAGAATTTTGTTGAGGATTTTTGCATCTATGTTCATGAGGGATATAGGTCTGTAATTTTCTTTTTTTGTGTATCTTTACCTGATTTTGGTACCAGGGATATGGTGGCTTCATAGAATGAGTTAGGTAGTATTCCATCATTTTCTATGCTTTGAAATACCTTTAGTAGTAGTGGTGTTAACTCTTCTCTGAAAGTTAGGTAGAACTCTGCAGTGAAGCCGTCTGGGCCAGGGCTTTTATTTTGTTGGGAGTTTTTTGATTATCTTCTCAATCTCTTCTTTTGTTATGGGTCTATTTAGTTATTCTACTTCTGATTGTGTTAGTTTAGGTAGGTAGTGTTTTTCTAGGAATTCATCCATTTCTTCTAGGTTTTCAAATTTGTTAGAGTACAATTTTTTGTAATAATCTGATATGATTCTTTTAATTTCAGTTGGGTCTGTCGTGATATGGCCCATCTCGTCTCTTATTCGTGTTATTTGTTTCCTTTCCTGTATTTCTTTAGTCAGTCTGGCCAATGGTTTATCAATTTTGTTATTTTTTTCAAAGAACCAGCTTTTGGCTTTGTTAATTCTTTCAGTTTTTTTTTCTGTTCTCTAATTCATTTAGTTCAGCTCTAATTTTTATTATTTGTTTTCCTCTGGTACCTGGTGGATTCTTTTGTTGTTCGCTTTCTATTTGTTCAAGTTGTAGGGACAGTTCTCTGATTTTAGCTCTTTCTTCTTTATGTATGTGTGCATTTATCGATATAAATTGACCTCTGAGCACTGCTTTTGCTGTGTCCCAGAGGTTTTGATAGGAAGTGTTTTCATTCTCAGTGCATTCTGTGAATTTCTTTATTCCCGCCTTAATGTCTTCTATAACCCAGTCTTTCTTGAGCAGGGTATTGTTCAGTTTCCAAGTATTTGATTTCTTTTCCCTGATTTTCCTGTTATTGATTTCCACTTTTATGGCCTAGTGGTCTGAGAAAATGCTTTGTAATATTTCGATGTTTTGGATTCTGCAAAGGTTTGTTTTTTTGACCTAATATGTGGTCTATTCTAGAGAATGTTCCATGTGCGCTAGAAAAAATAGTACACTTTGCAGCTGTTGGGTGGAGTGTTCTGTATAAGTCTATGAAGTCAAGTTGGTTGATTGTAGCAATTAGGTCTTCCATGTCTATATTGAGTTTCTTACTGGAAGTCCTATCCTTCTCTGAAAGTGGTGTGTTGAAGTCTCCTGCTATAATTGTGGAGGTGTCTATCTCACTTTTCAGTTCTGTTAAAGTTTGTTTTATGTATCTTGCAGCCCTGTCATTGGGTGCATAAATATTTAATATGGATATGTCTTCCTGGTCAATTGTCCCTTTAATCATTATGTAGTGTCCTTCTTTATCCTTTGTGGTGGATTTAACTTTAAAGTCTATTTTGTCAGAAATTAGTATTGCTACTCCTGCTCTTTTTTGATTGTTGTTTGCTTGACAGATTTTTTTTCCATCCTTTGAGTTTTAGTTTGTTTGTGTCTCTAAGTCTAAGGTGTGTCTCTTGTAGGCAGCATATAGATGGATCGTGTTTCTTTATCCAGTCTGAGACTCTCTGTCTCTTTATTGGTGCATTTAGTCCATTTACAATTAGCGTAATTATAGATAAGTATGTGTTTAGTGCTGTCATTTTGATTCCTTTTTGTGTGTGTTGTTGACAATTTCATTTTTCCACTTACTTTTTTGTGCTGAGGCTTTTTCTTTGTAAATTGTGTGTTCCTTATTTTCATAGTAGTCGAATTTATTTTTGCTGAGTCGTTATGTTTCTCTTGGTTTGTATTTTGAGTTATGGAGTTGTTATACCTCTTTGTGGTTACCTTAATATTTACCCCTATTTTTCTAAGTAAAAACCTAACTTGTATTGTCCTATATAGCCTTTTTTTCCTCTCCATATGGCAGTTCTATGCCTCCTGTATTTAGTCCCTCTTTTTGATTATTATGATCTTTTACATATTGACTTCAATGATTCCCTGTTTTCAGCATTTTTTTCTTTTTACAATTAATCTTAATTTGTTTTTGTGATTTCCCTATTTGAGTTGATATCAAGATGTTCTGTTCTGTGACCTTGTGTTGTGTTGGTATCTGATATTATTGATTTTTCTGACCAAACAATTTCCTTTAGTATTTCTTGTAGCTTTGGTTTGGTTTTTGTAAATTCTCTAAGCTTGTGTTTATCTGTAAATGTTTTAATTTCACCTCCATATTTGAGAGAGAGTTTTCCTGGATATATGATCCTTGGCTGGCAGTTTTTCTCCTTCAGTGCTCTCTGTATGTCATCCCATTGCCTTCTTGACTGCATGGTTTCTGCTGAGTAGTCTGAACTTATTCTTATTGATTCTGCTTTGTAGGAGACCTTTCTTTTATCCCTGGCTGCTTTTAAAATTTTCTCTTTATCTTTGGTTTTGGCAAGTTTGATGATAATATGTCTTGGTGATTTTCTTTTTGGATCAATCTTATATGGGGTTCAGTGAGCATCTTGGATAGATATTCTTTTGTCTTTCATTATGTCAGGGAAGTTTTCTGCCAACAGATCTTCAGCTATTCTCTCTGTATTTTCTGTTATCCCTCCCTGTTCTGGAACTCCAATCACACGCAAGTTATTCTTCTTGATAGAGTCCCACATGATTCTTAGGGTTTCTTCATTTTTTTAAATTCTTTTATCTGATTTTTTTTCTTTTACATTGGTGTCAATTGCCTTATCCTCCAGCTCCCCGACTCTGCATTCCAGTTGCTCCATTCTGCTCCTCTGACTTCCTATTGAGTTGTCTAATTCTGTAATTTTACTGTTAATGTTTTGGATTTCCGAATGCTGTTTCTCTATGGATTCTTGCAGCTTATTAATTTTTCCACTATGTTCTTGAATAATCTTTTTGATTTCTTCAACTGCTTTATCAGCGTGTTCCTTGGCTTTTTCTGTAGATTGCCTTATTTCATTTCTGAGGTCATCGCTGATGTCTTGAAGCATTCTGTAAATTAGTTTTTTATATTCTGCATCTGGCAATTCCAGGATTGTATCTTCATTTGGGAAAGGTTTTGATTCTTTAGTTTGGGGAGTTGTAGAAGCAATTGTGATCTGCTTCTTTAAGTGATTTGATATTGACTGCTGTCTCCAAGCCATCTATAAGATATAGTAGTGATTATTTTATATTTGCTCACTGAGTCTTATCTTGTTTTGTTTTCTTTCAATATACGTAGATGGGCTACTAGATTGCGCTGTCTTGATAGTTGTAGCCCTTGACTCACTTGTGTCTTAATCCCAGCTGGTTTGGGCTGTTACCAGTTATACGAGCCTGAGTCCATTCACTATTCTTGAGTAGAATCTGATTTTGGGTCACCAAGTGTGTGGGATAGACTGTCACCTATTCACTTAGAGGAGTAGTGGTGATAGTTGTGTGCACCAGATTCTAGTAGCAGCAGGGGGTCACATTCCGGGGAGGGGGGCAGGATGCTGACAGGCTTCCCCAAGTGCCAGTGAGGTAGGTGTGTCTCTATTCCTAAAGCACTTTGGTGGGTGGGCTCTGCAGCTGTACCTTAGGCCCCCAATGTATGTACCTCTACAGATTGGTAGGTGTCACCATCCTCAGGCCCCTAAGGCAGGAGGCTAGGTGGTCTGGGGGGAACTTCAGCCCTCAGTTCCCCATTGTGGGTCAGTGAGGGCTCTGCTGAATAGGCAGAGATATCAGACCTGGGAAACTTGTCTTTCCAGTAATCTGCTAAAACAATTACAGTCAGATCCCTATCAGAATTGCCTTTGCATTATAATAGCCACCTTATTCCCTGTTGGGATGAAAGCCCAAGACTGTGGATCTCATATGCTTGGCTGAAGCTGGTTCTGTATTTTTAGTCCAATTTCGGGAAGTTAGGGAAGGATTTTTGGTCCCTGGGTTTTTTGTAGTTCCTTCTCTCAGGCCAGGAGAATGGGTTAGGAAAAGACCAAAAATAATAATAAATAAATAATAATAAATAAAAACCCACAGAGCACCTCACTCTCTGGCTCAGGAAATTCCAATGTTAATGAAGCCGCCTGGGAAGGGGAGGGGAGGGATCAGATAGATAGGAGAGAGTAGCACTCCAGAATACAGACAAAGTTCCTTATCTTGCTTGGTGATGACTGTTTAATCTGAGATTCCCTACGGGTGTGTAGTCTGTGTGCATTGGCTGGGTCAAGATTGCCCCCGAGGGTCAGGCCTGCGTCCTGTGCTTGTGCTGTCTCAGAAGCCGTGGTCTGTTCCTCTGCTCCCAGTCCAAAGCCCAGCGCCAAGGTTCCCTGGCTGGGATGCCGCACTCAAGGCTCCAAAACCAGTTGCTGCCTCCCGGTGACTTCTCCTGTCAGCCATGTCGCTGCGCTGCCTACGTTCACAGGCTAGGCTTCCCCCTAGGTCACTTCTGGGGGCAAGGGCTGCGTCCCGTGTTTGCACCATCTCAGGATGCCATGCTCAGCTTCCCTGTGCCCAGTCCAAAGCCCGGTGCCAAGGTTTTCTGACTGGGACGCTGGCTCCGGGCTCCGAAAATAGTTGATGCTTCCCTGTGGTTGCTTGTTCTCAGTCTCTGTCACTCAGGTCAACTCTTTAGATCTGTGTTTGATGGTCAGGGTTCGTAGATTGTCATGTATTTGATCAACTCACTTGTTTTTCCGATTCTTTGTTGCAAGAGGGATCCGAGGTAGCTACTACCTAGTCAGCCATCTTGGCCCCACCTCTGCCTCCCTTTTTTGAAACATCTCAATTGGTATGCCATCAATTCCTGGAGCCTAGTTTTTTGCTAATGCCTTCAGTGCAGCTTGGACTTCTTCCATCAGTAGTACTGGTTCTTGATCATATGCTGCCTCCTGAAATGGTTGAATGTTGGCTGATTCTTTTTGGTACAGTGACTGCATATTCCTTCCATCTTCTTTCAATGGTTCCTGAGTTGTTCAGTATTTTGCCTCTATGAATGGGATATTTTCACCACCCTTCTGTATTATTGTGTTTCAGACTTCTATTACCAACAACACATAACTGAATTTTAATCCAGGCTCTTGATATTTGTCTCTCGTCTGGAGCATTTAGTGTATTTCTGTTTAATGTAGTTACTGATGTATTTGATTTTAAATCTGTCATTTAACTTTGTGCTTTTTATTTACCCCATATATTTTTACATTTATTTTTCTTTCTTTCCTTGCCTTCTTTTTATTTAAGTTTTGTTTTTTAATTTTTTTGGCTAATTCTATTTTTATTTCCTTTGTTAATTTTGAAGTAATTTTCACCTGTGTTTGTTTTCCTGGTGAATGCCTTGTCATCATTGAAGGTACAGCTTGTCTTTCAGTGAAGCCTACCGTGTACCCTGTCCCTCCTGAACCAATGGCAGAGTTGCTTGCTAGTTCCATTGCCCACAATGTAACCTGCACAAACCACATTGTAACACTTATCATCTCCTGAGCCAGCTATTGTTATACACCTTTCTCTCTTAATAGACTGGGACATATTTAATAACAGAGAAAATGCCTAATTCTTCTTTGTCAGCATGTTAGCACAGTCCTTACGAGATCAGGTGTCCAATACATATTTATTATATTACCCCAGTGCCGTCGTGTCGATTCCGACTCATAGCAACCTTATAAGACAGAGTAGAACTTCCGCATAGAGTTTCCAAGGAGCGCCTGGCAGAGTCGAACTGCTGACCCTTTGGTTAGCAGTCGTAGCACTTAACCACTACACCATCAGTTTATTATATTAGCAATTGAAAATGTTGTTGTTTTTAGGTGTCATCGAGTTGGTTCTGACTCATAGCGACCCTATAGAACAGAGTAGAACTGTCCCATAGAGTTTCCAAGGTATCCAATACATGCTTATTATATTAGCAATTGAAAACACATATGTCAAAATCCCAGTCCTACCCGGAATGCAGATTAGTTTGTATAAAGTAGACAAACCCCTGAAATTTTCAATAACTGGCCTTAGAGAAAAAATGAGCTCTCTTTTTTTTATGACATTTTCCCACCAAATTAGATGTAGTCACTTATTACACAGTGATATATTGTCAAACATCTAGATGAATGGTTCTCAAATTTTAATGTGCACTGTAAATACTGGGGAGAGTTTATTACAATGTAGATTCCTGGAACCTATCTCCAGTCCCTTTCTTTCCTTCTTCACTTTTCTGAGATTTCCTAATCCTTTAAGACCCAGCTCTCGCAAACCAGTTCTCTGTAAATACCGTTTCACATAGAATCCTTTCTCCCTACCCACCCCTTTACAAACCTCAGCCTTATAAGTCCCACACCACAATCTTGAGGTTGATGTGTACTCTATTTCATTCCTCCCATTCCTGCCTAGACTCCTGGCCTTGATCTGCTTTGTTAAGCCCTGCTCATTCTGCTTATTTTTCATAGAAGCTTTGCCAGTCAAGATTTCCAGTGAACATTTTATTCTCAGGGCCTCCCCCCCGCCGAAAAAAAACACCCAAATCCTTTGCTGTCGAATCAATTCCGACTCATAGCAACCTTGTAGGACAGAATTGAACTACCCCATAAGGTTTCCAAAGAGCAGCTGGTGAATTTGAGCTGCCAACCTTTTGGTTAGCAGCCATAGCTCTTAACCACTGTGCCTTAGTCCATATTTTTTCCTCTTTCCAGTCTCTAGTTTTGACTATTTAAATTATTTTTCCTCAAAACTGAATTTGGTATGGTAAAAAGTAATTGAGGACAACTGGTTTCTAATCTCAGCCTACCACTACAACCCCTGTGCCCTCAGCAGATGTTTCATTTCTCTGGGCTCCATTGTCCTTCCTCTATCAAATATGTCAAAAGAATGCTAGGAAATTTTATTGTAGTGAATGGAAGACACATAGAAGGTGCTCAAGAATTATTATTTCGTGGTGCAGGTGGTTAAGTTCTTGACTACTAGCTGAAAGGTTGGCAGTTTGAATCTACCCAGAGGCACCTTGGAAGACAGGCCTGATGATCTACTTTCAAAAGGTCACTTATGGAGCAGTCCTACTCTGCACACATGGGGTCGCCATGAGTTGGAAACGACTCGACGGCAACCACTGCCACCACCAACATCTTAAATAACATTTCAGTTCCTAATTTAAGTATGAGGACAGAGCCAATGTCTTATTCATCTTTGTGGCCCTCAGGTTTTGCACAGTGTTTTATGCATAGGATATACCAAAGGATGGTATTAAATTGAATTAAATGGAATGAATCCAGTTGACTTGAGGTAATTAGTAGCCTGTTTAAGTAATGGGAACCCTGTTTACAAATCTAAGGAGAGAATTTTAGCCACAGATTTCACTTACTGCTTTAATAATGCTTCTACTCCTCTAACAAGAGGTAACTTGAAACATTTTGAAATGAAGGATTAATTATGGCATTTGCATTTAGATTAGAGAAGTCTTGAAAGTAATGTGTTATCTCAAGCTGACGTTCTCTTTATAGTATTTAGAAAGAAGAGCTTTACTTTTCTGAAAATTCGATAGATACCTTTTCTTTTTGGTCTAAGGCCAAATAACCTTTCTGGATCCCCCTTCACCCCCATTTATTTGATGAATGTAGTATAAACAAGCTTTCAGACACTTAAGTCACTAGAGTTGAGCAGAGTAAACATAACATCACAGGCAGGCTCAGGTTTCCCCAACTCATGGAGATAATATCTTCAACCCTGGGTTAAGCTTTGCTACTCTCCTCCCCTGGAGATGCAATTTCGTGATAACATAAATTAGAAATGGAGAGATAATTTGGGATATGATCAGTGAAAATAAGACTTACAATGTCATTACAAATATTGAAATATTTATTTAATATTTCAATTGGATTCTGAAGATTCAGTAACTGTTAACATTAAAACTTTATTCAAGTAATTATTCGAGTACCAACTAGCCACTCTGAGGAAGATCTATTTGCCTTTGACCTAATTATACATTTTCTTCAGATTGGTCTCTAGTTATTTAATGATTGCGTGTTTTACCCGGTCTGCCTACATTTGTTTGTATCACTTGAGGGCAGAGCTCATATGTTATTATTAATCTCTCATTACCTGGCACAGTGCCTGGTACAAAGAAGATGATTATTCACTTAAAAAAAATTAAACAGCAAGTGAACATATATACTACCAATCCAGAGAAGAAGAGGCCCTAGTGGTGCAGTAGTCAAGCACTTGGCTGCTAACCAAAAAGCCTGTGGTTTGAACCCACCAGCTGCCCCTCAGGAGAGACATATGGCAGCTTGCATTTGTAAAGATTACAGCCTAGTAAACCTTGTGGGGCAGTTCTACACTGTCCTATAGGGTCGTTATGAGTTGAGATTAACTCAACTGCAATTTTTTTTTTTTAAACCCAGAGAAGAGTGTTCTCTTGGCACATTCCAGCCTTTAGAGAGAGCTCATGTCTTCTCCCAATCACAACACTTGAGTGGAGGAAGCACATGGGACAATTTCTATGATTCAGAGCTTTTGGTGTGGGGAGAAAATAAATTTAAAGCTCTGTCTTCTATTTGGACCACTTTTTGAATTGCTTCTTTCTGTGAATTTCCATGCAGTTGATATCATAAGATGGTCTTTGGGTGGGCGGTCCATCTGACTTGGAAGAGATTCTCTGTCTCTCTGTCAGGATCAGAGTGGAGTCTAGTGGGAAGAAGGGCATGGGCTGGCTGTGCCCTAGTCTTTAAGAAGAAATCTTTTTCTTTGGGTTGGTTATTCCTCTATCAGAATGCGAGAGCTTGATGGTTAAAGGTAGGATGTGAGGCTAGGAGGATACGGGCAAAGGGGGACAACTTTTAGCCTAAGCCTTTGAAGATAGGTGAAAGGATTCCTTACAGCATATATATAGTTCAGCCCACATTACAGAGATGTTATTGTTGGCTCTGCTGAGTTGACTCCAAATACTGGTGACCTCATGTGTGCAGAGTAGAACTGCTCCATAAGGTTTTCAAGGCTGGGACCTTTTAGATCACCAGGCCCGTCTTCCGAGGTGTCTCTGGGTGGGTTCAAACAGCCAACCTTTCAGCTAATAGTGGAGCACTTAATGGAGGAGTTTCATAAGGAGTTTGTGGTCAAAGATCAATAAAATAAAACAATGTCTATATTTTTCAGAATATCTACTCTGGAAATGTCTCTCGCAAATTTACTGTGGCAGGCAGGGGTGGTCCAAAATTCAGAAATCCTTTTCCTGGCTACTTCATTATAATGAATACATTTCACCTTGGCTTGGTGGCTCCTTAGATCTCTTAGGTACAGGCCAATTTATTTAACATATCTAGTGTCCCATGGGTAGTGTTGCATGGTTAAGTGCTCAGCTCCTGAGCAGAAAGTGGGTTGGTCAAATTTACCTAGTGGCTGTGTGGGAGGAAAGACCTGGTGATCTGCTCCTGAAAATTTACTGTCCAGGAAACCCTACGGGGCAGTTCTACTCTGTCTTATAGAGTCACTGTAAGTCAGAATTGACTCCACAGCACACAATAACAACAACAAAAACAGTGTCCCACTTAAGTTTTTGTAACTGACCAAGAGGTAAAAGTGAGTAGTTACATAGCCATATGTCATCCTAACAAAAGATGGCGTAAGCTCATTGAGAACTCATTCAATATTGGCAGTGACAGTGCATGGAGTCAAGAGAATCATACATAAGAGGCCTAAGTGCTTTATTCTTAAATTTAAAATCCGCATTTTTCCTCTGTGGCACTTAGAAATTGTATCAACCCAAACAAAACTCTTCCTCTCCATAACATAATCAAAGAAATATCTTCGGAAAGCAGTAATTAAAAAAAAACAAACAACAAAAAAACAAAATCAGAATTGCTGGTTTTGTGGTAGTAAAATATTTCTAAAAGGAGATGGAGGGTGTTAAAACCACAGTTTTAGCAGGAGGCTTTACTGTAAGCTGCATAACGGGTGTCATTGCCAGTAATTTGAAACTAGAGAAACAAATCAAAACTACTGCCCGTGTTTGTGTTGGACTGAAATTGTATGCACGTGACCACTTACGTTGCCAAAAATGGTGGGAGTTTTACCAGCCAAAAATAGATTTAGGGACATTTGTCCTCTCTAATGCATTTGTGGACACTCAATTATTTTCACAGTTATGAAGTCATCTCCCTGGTTTGCTGACATGGTTGAGAAGGGGACTTCAGTTGTCTTTTATGGTAATTTGAATTAGAGGTGAGAAGAAATAAGATTACAAAGCCTAACAGCAGATTGACCATTAGCACTGTGACATAAAAAATGACCCACTATAAAATAGCATAGAAAATCACTTAAACCTCTGTCTTAGTCATCTAGTGCTGCTATAACGGAAATACCACAAGTGGATGGCTTTAACAAAGAGAAATTTATTCTCTTACAGTTTAGGAGGCTAGAAGTCCGAATTCAGGGCTCCAGCTCCAGGGGAAGACTTTGTCTTTCTGTCAGTTCTGGGGGAAGGTCCTTGTCATCAATCTTCTGGACTAGGAGCTTCTCAGCACAGGGAGCCTGAGTCCAAAGGATGCACTATTTTCCTGGCTCTTGTTTCTTGGTGGTTTGAGGTTTCCATGTCTCTGTGCTCACTTCTTTCTTTCATATCTCAAAAGAGAATGACTTAAGACACAACTTAATCCTATAGATTGAGTCCTGCATCATTAACGTAACTGCCAATAATCCCACCTCATTAATATAAAGGTAGGATTTACAATACACAGGAAAATCACATCAAATGACAAAATGGTAGACAAGCACACAATACTGGAAATCATGGACTAGCTAATTTGACACATATTTGGGGGGGACATAATTCAATCCATAATAACCTGTTTGTTTGAATATGGATGATACATACAGCTCAGAGTGCTAAAATTGGATAGAAAAAAAGGATATTTCATTCCTTTTAGGTCCACTATCACTTGAGTAAGAATAAACAGTATGATTGAATTTCCTGGCCATTTAAGAAACTTACCACTAAGGATCATGAGCTATTTTATTCTTGTTGAGAATCAGTCTTAAAAACATACAACTTTTTGGGATAGTAATTTAGAGAAGCCCTTTCTATTTAATACTATAGATGAAAGAATCCATGTAAGAGAAATAGAACCAAACAGAATTAGCGTTGAATATATAGAACATTTCTTTCTTTTTATTTTACATCAAGGGCAAAAATGTTTTAGAAAGTGATTCAACTTCAGACTTCTGCAGATGTCTCCACATTTGGGTATTAAAAATTAGATATCTTCAAATGATTCTCAATCTAATCCTTCACTCCATTAAACTCGTCTACATTTAATAGCTGCAAATCTGCAGTCCAAGGGTCAAATCTGGCTTTCAAGTGTGTTTCCTTTGGCTTTTACAGTTTCTTCCAAATTTTTTGAATGTAAATGTCTTTCAAGCTCTGAACAGTTTCCACACTTCACTGTCATCTTACTGACAGTTTACTTATTTATTTTTGTTGATAGTCCCTAAAGACATTTGATTTGGGATCCCTGCTTGACTTTGGCCATTTTTCACTTAATAACTAAACTTTCCAATAATTCAGTTTTTCCAGGACAGATGCTCTCTTCTGATGACCATAGAATTGCCTTGCATATCTGTCAAACTCAGTGGTCACCCAAATCCATCAGACACCTCTCTTTGCTTCAGAATTAAGACTAAACTTTTAAATCTTTATCTCAAGGGCCTCCAACAATTGGTCTGTCCAATCAACCTTGCTCTTTGATTTCCTGTTTGTTGCTTCACCTTACTAATGTGTTCAGTCACATTTCCTGTACCAGACTAGGGTTCTTCTGGAGCCATTCTCTCTATCGCAGATAATTCTTTTCCTCAATCTCCCAAACTGCTGCTATTCTTCTTTCTAGATTCCTGAAAATCTTTCCCCATTAAACTTACCAAAATTATTTATAACTTGCTATTCTGTCTCCCAGCATGGCTACCTCCTCAAATTTCATAGCAGCAAGCTAATACACCACAGAGAAGCACAATGCTGGGAAAACTCAAAGTGTTTTAATTTCTAGGAATGGTCCATCGCTCCAGAATTGGCAACTTGAAGACTGGATTGGTATTAATAAACAGTCCAGTTCCCCTTTAACTGTGCCAAGGCCATCACCTTTATTAATTATTAATTGCTTCTGGGAAATAGGACTAGTGACAGAGACTCAGAACAGCGAGAAAGCTATGGAATCAGAACTTTTGAGTCCCTCCTTTCTAATTTTGCTCAGATATGAATCTTTTTCTCCATGTAACCTATGCATAAGGGAAAATTGGCTCTAACTCTAGCTCACCAAATGTACTTTGATTATTCTAAGCCATTCATTCATTGTAGTCCCCTAGTATCCATTTCAGGCCAAAGAGAAATGAAGCAAATTCTGCTGGGGGCTTCCAGGAAGGTTTCTTCACTTCCAGTAGGTGACACTGAAAGAATTAGCCCTTTTCAACCTCTGGACTTTATCCTGTCTGGATGGACACCTGAAAATGTTGCAGCATCTTGCTATTGGCTGTGGATGAACCCAACACTTGGAGAAGAACAGAGCCAAGAGATTTCTACAGAAACTGAGCTGGGACCCAAACAAACTGTAGGTGTGGCTGTCCTACCTCTATCCAGACACTTAGAGCCAGGGCGTCCTGAGACTTGTAGCCAAAGGCATCTTAAGCTATAGTTTCCCAAATTCACCATATTTTTGTTTAATAAGCAAAGTACCCTGACCCTTTTAACCTACATCGTACCTGGGTGGTAGAAATGGTTAATGCATTGGCCTGCTAACAGAAAGAATGGAGATTTGAGTCCGCCCAGAGGTGCCTTAAGTGACACGAAGTTCTGGCGATCATCTTCCAAAAAATCAGCCATTGAAAACCCTGTGAATCACAGCTTTATTCTGACATACATGGGGTTACTCTGCGTCTGAAACAACTGGATGACACCCGTTTTCATTTATTTATTTATTTTTTACTTAACCTCCAGAAACCTGTTTGTTCCTTTGTTGTTCTTTGGCATATAAGCCACTTGTAGATAGGGATTCTCTCTCTAGAAAAATACCCTGTGGAAAAATTAGCCCAGTACTATGCCTAGAAAAGCACTGAATAGTTATTGGCGATTACTCTGGTCTATTCTTTTTTTTTTTTCAGCCACGTAGCAATTTGATTATAATCATTATAGGTTGTGTCTACAAAATAAAATACAGCCTACAAAGTACTTTATATGTCATTTCATTTAATTCTAATAACAACTCTGTGAGATAGAAGAAAACATTGAAGATGAGGAAAATGGAGCTCAGAAAGGTTATGCGGTTCGACTGAAGTCAGAAATCTAGAAAAATGGCAAGGCCATCACTTAAATCAGGGTCCCCTAACCCTAGCCCTAGTGCTTTTCCCACTCAACCACAGCTAGAGGTGGGAGCAAACCTATGTATGGGTTATGGGGATGGACGAGTTTACAAAGGAGAAGTGGCAGGGCAGCTTCAGCCTGATTGCAAAGAAACTCTGATCTACTCCTGACTGTGTCATTCACTAGCTGTGAAGCCTTGAGTGAATCATTTTATCTCTTCCAGCCTCTATTTAAAGGAATTACACTCTATGACCTACTCTATGCCTCCTGATTTTAACATCCCGTGAGTATGTAAGGGAAAATTGCTTATGCAAATAGGGTACAGATCATCCTTTATCTAAGCCATAAAGCTTCCCATGTGACTACCAAAGAGATACCGCCTGTGCGTTTTCTTTTTTTGGTTCTATTTTTGTCTCCCTATTCACACCAGTTGAGCACCTGTGAAAATGTCAGCAGTTAGCAGATGGGTTTAACATCAGTTTAAATCAGCTTTATAACCCAAGTCATGGGATTTCCATTCACAGAACAGTTTTACTCTAGAGCTGCAAAAACCATTTTTTAACGAGCTAACCTTGCACTGTGATTCTTGGAACATTATTAAAATGGCATAAAAAGCTAGCGCTAACAGAGTCTTTGGGATGCTTATTTACTGAGTACTGGAATGGTAGGTTTCTGTAATTAATTGTCCTGTGACTTACTTTCACTGTATTTGTGAAGCATGTGATATTTGCTGCCTTAGTAATATAAGTTTGCAAATTTAGCACTACAGAGGCTATTTTCTCTTAAGCAATATGTCAGCAATTTGAGAAAGCTGTCGTTAGAGAGACCGTAGGGCTTTGGTTGCAGCTTCGTAGTCCAGAATCTTCACACAGGCAAATTATTAAGTCAAAGAAACTGTAGCACACCAGGACTCTGCGTCCAAAAGCAAGAAATGATCTTTGCAGAGAAATTGTACAGTGGTGCTTTGTGAATAAATTTAAGCACTAGCTGGCTAGAGATATCAGGAGCTATGGCTAAAAAAAAAAAAAAAAGTTTTTTTTTTTATGGCTACCTGGAAGCCCTGGTGGTGTAGTTGTTAAGAGTTTGGCTGCTAACCAAAAGGTCGGCAGTTCAAATCTACCAGGCACTCCTTGGAAACTCTATGGGGCAGTTCTACTCTCTGCTCTACTCACTGTGAGTCGGAATCAACTTGATGGCAGTAATTTTTTTATTTTTTATGGCTACATGTCCCTGTGTGGTACAACTGGTTAAAGCACTCAGCTACTAATTGAAAAGTTGGAGGTTCAAGTCTACCCACAGATGCCTCAGAAGAAAAGCCTGGTGATTTACTTCTGAAAAGTCAGCCACTAAAAACCCTATGGAGCACAGACCTACTCAGACACATGTGTGGTCGCCATGAGTTGACCCCAACTTATGGCAACTGGTATGGCAAAGAAGGAAAACAGTAAAAAGAGGGTGGAAAAAACTGGAGAAAGTCTAGCTGAGTGTGGAATACAGTGATCCTTGCCTTTGTTCTTAGAAAAAAAAAGATGCTGGAAACTGAGTGCTCAGAGGGGTGATTGTGAGTTCAAAGACAGTGATATAAAGCTTTGTGTTGGGTCTCTTTTTAAGTGGCAGAAGCCCAACTCACACTAGCCCAAGTAAAATAGAATTTATTGGCTTATATACCTGGCCCAGAAGCCAGACTGGATCCCCTGACTGTAAGCAAGGACACAAACGATATTAGCCTTTAGTTGTGCTTCTCTCTGGGTATTGGCTTCATTCCATTGGCAAGCTCTTGGCACAAGACTATATCCTTTTCCTCCTCCAGCATTTATATGTAAATCCAAGATAGGAACCTAATTAGCCCCACTTAGGTCATAAACTCACCTCTGGACTAATCACTGCACTAGGGAGATGAGGCACTATCACTGGTCAACAGGGATAACTGCTTATTCCTGGGGGTGGGACAGCATCCTGATTGACAGCCCATCAGAACCAAGAGGAGTAGGGATCAGGATTTTCCCCAAAGGATGCAGAACAGACAGAAATCACAGGTCTACTTGAAGTGTCTCCTGAGAGTTTTAAAAAGTCTTCATATTTAATATTGAAACTAAAGTTACGAGAAACTAAAAAAAAAAAAAAAAAAGAGTTGTGAACAAACTTTTTCAAATTATCCAGAAATGCTTTGCCCTAAAATTAGGATAACTGAAATAATCAGGACTGACTAGAACTTGAATCAGGTACAATGCTCTTTCATCTAATTCATATTTTCCCCATAAACTCATTACTAAAAGAACTGTGCATACAAATTACTAAATGTAATAAAGACTGATAATTTAGAGAAAGATTTAAATAATTATGAATTAGGCAATTCTCTCATAATGGCAGAATCCATCCTCAACTATTAATATCTGTCTCTATATTGAACCTTAATGTTATTAGTAATTAGATTGGGTTCCCTGGAAACAGACCCTGAGACGGATGGTTGGATGCAGAAGGTTTATCTGGAAGAGTTCTTGAAAGATGCACCTGCAAGAAAGGGAGGAAGGCAGGACTGGGTAGAAGGAGAACCTGATCTGCCTGCCATGCAGTTTCAACTGAGATCTTAGTCCATCCTACAGGGAGCTCTAGAGCTGGTTGACTCAGTGAGGCAGGGCGCCAGGACTTGGTACTCCTACTGGGACCATTCATCGTTTGCCAGCTGCCCTGAAGTGGGAAGAGGGACACAAACTTGGTAAAGGCAGCTCCCTCAGCTGAGGACAATCCTTGGGGAGGGATTCAGCTGTGATCCCCAAGCAGACAACACCGCTGAGAACGCGGGCAGTGAGTACCGCAGTCCTGCAGGGGTGCCTGCGGGGGGCTCCACAGCAGCCACTACAGTGACTGCTGCTTGGAGAACATTTAATGGCATTAACAAATATCAGAGGTATTTTCATTTTGGACTCCAGGCAGGGACCTTCTTTTTTTGATCAGAGAACCTTTAAAATGGTTCCCATTGTCATAGCAAAAAAAAGAACAAAGTGGTCTGATCACAAAATGCTAACCTTGCTTAAAGAAGGTAGTTGCCCAGGAGAACGAAAACACTGCAGAAGATCATTCCGGTGTGAGAGGATCCTGCGTGTTATGCAGTCCCTCCTGGGTTAACAAGCAAATACCATCTTCGTAGTGCCTTGAAGCAAGATTTAAATGGTTTAGTGCAGACAAAATCTTGACGCAGTAGTTTGAGGCAAACAGAACAGGATTCTCTGAGCCCAGAGTCAGTTCTCTTATCCAAACTGCTTAATTGTTGTCACCAATACTTTAGTGGATAAGAACTGGTATTCTACTTTATAGAATTTATAGTTTATTCAATGTATCTGTTAGTGTTTTCTTCTCTTTAAAAGTCCTCTCATTCTGGCATATGAGAGTCAAAATGGATAGTGTTTCATAACCACTCTTAAGTTGCCCATCCAGCAACTATTCTTCCAAATAGTATCCTCCTTCCCACTATCTCCAGCTCCACTACAAGTTAACTTGCTCCTCCTTGCCAGTTACCTCTTAAACTACTTTTGCCAAGAGGTAGCCGCTCTGCTCCAATGAGTACCATGAAGGGGAAAATATGAGGCAGACCACAGTTCCCTTTACTGCCCTCCTCCCTGTTCTCCATTTAATCACACAAAAGGCTGCTCAGGTATATTAGATCTTACTGATGGGTTGAGGTAACTAATGGGAATTATATCGTAGGGTAAGAAAAAAACTATTTCTAAATGTGACTTCTCCTCATAGTTCAAAGGAAAAGCACTTAAGGAATTTGTCACAGGAGCATCACCGTATGGTTGTTACCAATCCTTTTTTCTTCTGTCATTATGCTTGGGTGTCTCTCAAAGAGCATTGCCTTCTAAATTCTGCCTGTGGCTTTTCCACATAGTTTTGCAATAATTTTTTCTTTACTCATGAGGGCTGACCTTCACTCAGGATTCACCCTTCTCAGCAAAATCTTTAGCCAAATCTGAATCAATCAGTTCAGGAGGACTCAAGCAGGGCAGTCTTTAGTGGTCATTGGTGCTTCAAGTCCTCGGAGCATTTGGGGAGTGAGGACGACTATACCAGAGAGACCTTGGCCCCCTGCAGCCCTGCAGAACACATCAGGTGTGCCGAAACTGGTCCTATGTAAGATTTTCTCACCAATGTGAGTTGTAGGTTTATCTTTATTCTTTCACTTGTCTGACAACTATTAAATCAGACAGCATTCCCCACAAAACATACATACTGAAAAAAAAATAGACTAAACTTTTAAGAAAGAAGAAAAACGTTTTCTTACTATCACATAATTTTGGGGCAAAAAAGAACAAATGATGCCCTTTCCATGATGGAAGTGGTCCAGTGTAATCAACCTGCCACCAGGTTGCTGGCTGATCGCCTCTAGGAATGGCACCATGACGGGGACTCAGTGTTGGTCTCTGCTGCTGGTAGACTGGGTGTTCAGCAGTGACTGTAGCCAAGTCTGCCTGGGTGGGTGGAAATCCATGCTGCTGAGCTTATGCATCACCTCTGTCCCTGCCACCATGACCACTTTGTTCATGAGCCCATTGGGCAATGACAGGAGCAGCTGGGGAAAGAGGCTGGCTGGTACCCACAGAACATGTCATCCTATTCATTTGATTGTAAAAATCCTCCTCTGCTGAGGTTACCCTTTGGTGAGCATTCACATGAGACACAAATATCTTCACTTCTTTGGCCCGTAAGGAAAGGTCTATCTACTTGCCTCTTCACCATATCTCCTTGTCACCAATTTTCCAATTGTGTTCCTTCCAAGTCCTTGACCACACAGCCAAACCATTGGCCAGAGCCCATAAATCAGTATACAGTCACTTATCTAACCGTCTCTTCTTCCAAGCAAAATGAACAATCAGGTGCACTGCTCAAAGTTCTACCCACTGGGAGGATTTCCCTTCACCACTGTCCTTCAGGAAGGTCCCAGGAAGGGGCTTCGGGGCTGCTGAAGTTCATTTCTGAGTGGTGCCTACATATCACACAGGACCATTTGTAAACTAGGTACGAGTTTTCTCTTCCTTAGTCAACTGGCTGTAAGGAACTCCCCATGAGGCCATAGGCACAGGCTAGGCGAAGGAAGGTAATATAACAGGAATGGGGACCATGGGCATTTGGGCCACATTCTCATGTATTTTACCTGTTTTTTTTTTTTTTTTACATCCTGGTCAAAGCTGATCTCATATGAACCACTTCCATTTAATAACGGAGTGCTGCCATGCAGGTTTGACTTATCATTTTGTGGGTCAGACAACACCCAGTTCATGCTGGGCAGCTGAGACTGCATAGTGACTTGGTGGCCCAAGGTTAAGCATTCAGTCTGTATTAACTGGACAGTTACAAACTAAATGCTGTTTCTCAAAAGGAGAGTAGTTATCCACAGAGGATGGCAGGGTTTGCTCCAAAATCCTAAGGGTCTCTGCACTGTGATTCACCAACAGGTGCCTGTCAAACACTCCAATGAGCATCTCTGTTTGCCACTGACACTTCAAGAACCATTGGATCGGCTGGATCCTATGGCTTAAGTGACAGAGCAGCTTGCGAGGCAGCCTGAACCTGCTGCAGAGCCTTCTCTCATTCTGGGCCCCATTCAAAACCAGCAGCTTTTCAAGTCACTTGACAAATAGGTTGGAATAGCATACTCAGATGAGGAATATGTTGCTTCCAAAATCTAAAGAGGCCCACCAGGCATTGTGCCTCCTTTTTAGTTGTAGGAGGGGCCAGATGTAACAACTTATCCTTCACCTTAGGAGGAATATCTCAAAGTGCCCCACACCAGTGGACCCCTAGAAATTTCACTGAGCTGGAAGGCACCTGAATTTTTGTCAGGTTAATTTCCTACCCTCTAATGCATAAATGTCTTACCAAAAGTCTAGAGCCATTGACGCTTCTTCCTTACTAGGTCCAATCAGCATAATGTCAACAATGTAATGGACCAGTGTGATGTCTTGTGGAATGGAAAAGTGATTAATGTCCTTGCAGACTAAATTATGACATAAATTATGGAGAGTTGATATACCCCTGAGGTAGGACGGTAAAGGTATATTGCAACAGTTGGTTTCTATGCTATCTACATAAGTGGCTTGTCAGGATTAGTTGGTTTACAATATACCTTTACACAGATTGGCTGGGGTTGGCCCAATAGTTGACCAGCTCCTGCCCAATGGTGAACCTTTACTGGGATTGGCTGGAGGGCCTTGTCCAGGCTGACATTTACTTGGATTGGCTGAGGAAGCTCTGCCTGATCTGACCTTTACCAGGATTGTCTGGGGGCTTTTTAGTGGCTGATAAAACCCTAGAATGCAAAGGCTCAGATGAAGCTTTCCGATTGACTAGAGCCAGGAGGGAGCATGTCCTTTGGACACGAGGCCCTGCTCTGAGAACCTCCAGAAGAGCTGTAATACAGGTCAAGAGCTGTAGCACTGAGCTGGTAACACTTAGCTGGTAATACTAAGGACTGAGAGAAATGGCAGCAAGCACAGCAGAGCTGAGCAGCAGAGAAACAATGGCAGCAGTGCAAGTGAGAACCGTGAGACTGGCAGATGGCAGTGGTGGGCAGTGTCAGCCCACAGAAAAGATGGCAGCAGGGGGCTAGTCAGGTGGAGGAGCTGGGCACCATAGGGCAGGAGGTCACCAACGGAGCAGAGGCTTGGGTATATATCTCACAGGGATTGCTCGTAAAACCATTCTGCCTCAAGAGCTATTGTAATACTGGCCTAACCCTGGCACTGGCCTAGAGTTGTCCCAGAGTTGCTGGTTGTGATCTGGACCAGCAAGCACAAGAGGCTATACCTGCCCAAGGAAAGCCATGGAGAAAGGCAGAGAACAAATACAATCACACCACACCCAACCTGACTTGACAACACACTTGCTGAGAGAAAGAGATACCTGTTGACACCTGGTCCACGGTGTGCCCACCCAGTGACACAGAAAGAGGCTTGGGCATTTTGGGAAGGGTGAGCGAGTCCTCTTTTACACATAAGTGGGATGCTAAGTGGGGTACTTGTAAGGGTGGAGGGGACCAGTTACCTCAAATCTGTCCCTGTTTACTGTTTGCTTTCTATAAGTAATCTGTTCTTATTTACTGTTTATTTTCTATAAATAATGAAAGCAGCTTTCAGTTGCCAACACTGTGTGTCTCGTGTGTACGATTCAGTCAGGTTGGATAGTAAAGTCCTCATCTCAGCAGCCTGATCGATGCTTGTAATTTTGAGGCAACCAGCATATGTATATTCACAGTTTACCACCACTTCAGTAAACAGAACCCTCCAGCATATTAACTGGTCACATCTCCTGGTTCTTTTCCTCCCTCCAGTTAGACCAACTGTCTTTGGGGTGGGAAAGAACTCCTACATTATCGGACATTCTTTGACAGGCTGCTTTGTGTGCTGCATAAGCCTGAGAAGGTGTTAAGAGCACCAGCTCTTGATATAAAATGCCTGGGTTCAAATTCCAGTGATAACACCACCTAGCTGTGTGAATATGAACAAGTAACATAACCTCTTTGTGGTTTCTTACTAGGAAAATGAAGACAATAATAAATCATTGTTGTTGCTGTGTGAGTCGATTCTAACTCATAGTGACCCGATAAGACAAAGTAGAACTGCTCTATAGAGTTTCCTAGGCTGTAGTTGTTATGGGAACAGATCACCAGGTCTTTTCTTCTGTGGAACCTCTGGGTGGGTTTGATCTGCCAACTTTTCTGTTAGCAGTCCAGCACTTAACCATCGTGCCACTAGTACTTATGGGAAAGGATAAATTCGTTCAAACAAGAAGAAATAGCACCTGCTTCCTAGCAAATATTCTCCAAATGTTAGGAATTAGTATGGTCTGTGTGCTTTTCTCTTTAGAAAGCCAAGATTTGGAATTAAAACAAAACAAACAAAAAAATTAAAGCACAAACACATAATTCTGTGAAAAACCCCATATTTGCCAGTAACTTTTTTTTAGCTTTCAGACTTACTTCTGCTGTGAGTTAAAAAAAAATCAGCTTAGCTCCTCATTTAACTTCTTTGTTCTTCTGTGTGGTTTTGTGTCTTTTCTCCCAAGGCACTGAGGGCCAATATCCTGTGGAACAACAAGAAAAAACAAAAAACAAAAAAAAATTTTGGCGTATAATTCTAAAATCAATTCCATCACACAAAAAGATGTAAAATTTTATCTGCGGTAGTAAGAACTACAAAAAAGTCATATGATGGTGGAATTATCTGTCCTTGAGGTTGAAAATAGTGGTAACACAGACTTTGGCTGAAACAACAGCATCTTTAGTCATGCGTCTCTAGAGGAAGCCATCCCTGATCTGATGGAGATTCTCACTTAGACTACAGGAAACACGATTTGTTTTTCAGAATTCTCATCTATAGCAAGAAGGAGCCCCGGTGGTGCCATGGTTAACCACTCCGCTGCTAACCAAAAAGTTGGTGGTTCGAACTCACTAGAGGCTTCGCAGGAGAAAAGACCTGGTGATCTGCTCCCATAAAGATTACAGCCTAGGAAACAGTATGAGGCAGTTTTCCTCTGTCCTATAGGGTCACTATGAGTCAGAATCAACTCTGACGGCTTACAACACCTATAGTAGCAGCAGCAAACTTCAGTGGAAGAGGAGGCACAAACTTCTCTGGAAAGGGCATTTTCTTCCTTTTTTTGCCTTCCCCAGGGATATTCTACCTTCCCTGGTCTTTGTATGACCTGGTATGATTTCATGATTACAACATTATTCTGTTTTTACACACTATGTATAAACTCATTATAAATCTAGGCTAAACCAATAACCTTTCAGTTATCTGCAAATCTTGAAACAGGTCTTTTCAAGACCTTGTGTCTCCAAGTATTAGAAATGTTAGTTTGTTGGGAAAATGTATGAATCAGAAACATGGCTCCCAGCAACAGAAAGACCAGCTCAAATCAACTTTATCAAAAATAAGTGTTTGCTCACATACCTGGGAGGTCTGGGATACAACTGACTCTGGGTATAGTTGGATACAAAGGCTTAAATGATACTGGAGGTTTCTGATTGTCCCTCATCTTTGCTTAATTATGTTAATGTTGGCATCTTAGCCTCTGTTTTTGGAATGGAGAGAGGTTTCTTGTATGTGACTTGGGAAGATGGCCTTAATTAAGCAGTTTTAAATTTCTATCTTCCCAGAACTGTGACTTGAAAGGCTAGAGAGCAAGCGCTCCTTCTCTGACCTAATATAACAGTCACATGGAGGATTCTGATTGGCCACCTGGGGCCTTGTGCTCCCTCTCCACAAATCACTGTTGCTAATAGTGTGAGCGACCCTGATGGCCTGTCACATGCGGGAAGTCTTTCTCAAAGAAGATGGGGTGTGTGGTTTCTACAAGTTTAGCAGATAATTAAGAGTTCTCACATTTCATATGGTGGGAAAGAAGAAAAAAGAGGAGGCAGGTCTGCCTTTGTATTAACTGGTTCCTTGACTCGATAGCTATATCCAGTCTTAGTTCCTAAAAGACCTGTTGGATACTGGCTTTTAAGTTAAGTTAAGTGACAGATATATTAGGCAATTGGCAATCACATACATGCACACACAAAATTAGGAGAATTCATTGTGCATGATGCTTTTGATTGAGCTTATTCCTTCTTACTTTCAACAGGCCTTTTTTCAAGTACTGAGTGTATGCCATTTGCCAAACAAAACAGCCATAGTCCCTGCCCTTGTCAAAATTGCAGGGTAACGAAGGAGAAAAACAATAATCAGATGTACACACACAGAATTTGAAATTGTTTTAGATGCCATGAGATTATATAACAACCGTGGACACCTGGGTTGTATTGGTATATCAGAGAATCTCTCTCTTGAGAAGTTATATTCAGAAGGAGTCTAGAAGGCTGAATAAGAAATAAGCAGTTTAAAGAGCATAGGGATGAGCTTCCAGGGAGAAGGAACAGAATGTGTAAAGGACTTGAATTGGAAAGAAAAAGGGATTGACTAAAAGCCTGTTTTATCAGACTGAAGAGAGTGAGACAGGAATAAAATACGAGTCATAAAATGAAATAAGAGATCATGCAGGACTTTGCAAATTGGGCTAAGAATTTTACATTTTATTCTACATACAATGCTGAGTCCCTAAAAACTTTAAATCAGCGCACTGAGACAACTAGGTTTACGTTGACCAAACAAAAAATATCATCGCTATTGCTGTCCATTCACTCATCTATTTATTTTGGTTCTGGAATTATGGGTTTGAAGTCTAACTCTGCCACTTATTACCCATGTGCCCAGAACACACATAATCTCTTTGTGCCTCAATTTCCTCATCTGTAAATGGGGATAACAATAGTAACTACCTCTTAGATTAGTTGTGAGAATTAAATGTGTTAAAAATATATAAAGATTAGGAAAGTGCCTGGCATAAGGCAAAATAAAGTGCTATCATAGTGTTAGGTATTATTATCATTAGTCAACATCTATTTATTGAGCACCTACTATGTGCTGCATATTAAGGAAGTATGAAATGGTTTTGCAAAGAGTAGGTGCTCACTGGAGAGTGAGTAAAGTTGTCATTTTGAGTTAGGTGTTCATAATTTTATAGTGCGCCCCTTCTGTTTTATAATTATATAGGCTATCATCTATGTATTTCAGAGTTAAACAGACAAACCTATTTTTCATTTCCGGCTTTGCCTCTTGCTAACCAAATATTTCCATTCAATTAGTCTCAGTTTTCTTATCAGTGATATGGGGAACCAAAGCATCGGCCTCACAGTGTCATCATAAAGAATAAATGAGGTTATATAGTATACATGGTGGTTGTTGTTGGGTGCCGTCAATTTCCACTCAGAGTGACCTCATGTAACAGAGTAGAACTGCTCCACAGAGTTGTCCTGATTGTAATCTTTACAGAAGCAGATCACCAGGGCATTCTCCCATGGAGCCACTGGGTGGATTTGAACCACCAACCTTTCAGTTAGGAGCCTAGTGCCCAAATGTTGTGCCACCAGGGCTCCTTCACTAAGTGGTGGGGAAAAAAAAAAAAAAATTCCAGCAAGAAATGGTGGTAGTGGCATTTTTCTTTTCAATGCAAGCCTCTTTGCTTAATTAATGTATCTTTCTGATTCATACTGTGAGTTATGGGAAATTGATTTCATTGTTAGATGCTTAAAATACATATACCCCAAAGAGGAAGAAGGCACACTGAACTATTCCTGTAGTTATTTTTAGGAAGGGGAATGGAAAAAGCAGAATAGAAATATTTTAGTGAAAATCCTTGTGAATTCCTTAAACCTTTGACAGTGAAAATAAGTTATTTGTATGTTAAAAAAAAATCATTAAAAGGGGGAAAATAAAATAGTGGCAGACGCCTTCAAAATATTTCCTTAGCTGGTGAAAAGTTAAAAAATTAAAGATGAACATTTGTAAGAATTGCATATACAGCTTTAAAACGCACCCTGCTGCTACTCATTTATTATCACTAAAAAAATCAAATAGATTTAGTGGATTTTACAAAGCACACATGCCTTACTCTTTAAAAAACGAAGTCTAATTTGAATATCTATGTTAGCCATTTTCAAACCTGTCTTCACATCTGCTTTTCTAATCTCTTTCCTTCTTGTCTCTAACTAAATACGCATTATAGCATGCTAGAGGAGGCAGATGGCTTTCATTTTTATTAGGACCTAACACAAATGAAAAGTGAAATACGAAAAGCCTATTTCCATTATAAATAGCAACAGGTTAACATTAAGTCTAGCTTTATGATGTTTACCTTTGAGGGATCCTGCCAAAGCACAACTGATTGATAGGATGGAAATTAAAACAACTTAGGGGAAGCCTTCTTCCATAAATCAGGGTTGAGGATTATGAAGCTAAAGCCATTTTCTTTATTGCTCTTTGTGGGAAGGAGAGGGAGGTAAACGCCCTTAAATGAGTCTGTGGGCCTGGGTGCCCTGCAGGGATACAAATGGAAGAGCTGTAACTGACCTCAAAGAGCTTCTGAGCCTAGGGCAGGTAGGATGCAAGCAATTAAGATCAACAGGCAGAAAGAAAATGGACAAATAAATGCCTGCAAGCCAACTGAGTATAGGACAAAGAAAAGAGCACTGAAAAAACGAGAATCATGTAAAGGAAAAGTGAATTATAAAGTGAAAAAATATAGATCCTGCAATTTTGCTGCATTCCACAGTCCAGAACATGATCCTAATTTCTTCCTTGGCAGAATTGTAAACATGATCTACGGAGGGAGTTTTCTTCAGCGCTTAAAAAAAGGGGAGAATAAATTAGATTCATTTGGTAAAGTTTTTCCTTATAGCCAGCTACGCAGAAGATACATATTTCATAAAAGAAAGAAATGAATACATCCACCTTGTATACCTAGCCCCAAATGATTCTTTTAAAAAATTGAAAGTATAAACTAGATATTTGGCATGAAAAGTTTAATAAATGGATGTACGGTGTCTCTCTTAAAATAAAATTGAAGATTTATTTTAATCTTGCAGGGAACAAATGCTTTGTTATTAAATTTAGTTCCTCTCTCCTAGACCACTGAAATGTCCTCTAACTCTGATCTCTGTCATTTTTCCTGTGTTTTTGCTCTCCTTATTTTCCTTTTTCTGGCTGTTTTTAGTAACTGGGCAGCCATAGTCCGGCTGTTCTCTGAATTTAAGTTTTCCTGGACAAGAAAGCAAAAAGAAATCAGGAGGCATCAACATAGAGTTACTAATTTTCTTTTTGTTTTGCTTATGCCAGACATTAAAAAAAAATTGAATACATGTACTTTTATATAAAATTTACTACATTGTATTTATTTCTCTCATTTCATCTTAGACTGGTGAGAAATTACAGGCTGGCCCCAATGTGGGGGCCTACTCTGGGTATACTGCTCTAATCTGAAAAAATTAGTCTAAAGGATCTAAATCTTTAGGTTATAAACAAAGAGCTAGCTCTCTACTTCATTTGTTCTGTCATTACAGAAAAATTTACATTAAAATAGAAAATATTATGTTTACTTTTTTGTTAAAGGAAACACAGTCTTCAACGACTTTCCTTATGCGTAGGGTGAAGTCTGTATTTTTGATGATGGCTTCCACTTTCATCACTCATCTACCCCATCTACCGTGGCCGCCTCTTTTCTTCCTTCCCTGTGCTGGGTCCCTCTGCTGGATTGTCAGGCTCATTTGTACTTTTATAGATAATGTTCCCACTCAGGGACTTAGAGTCCCTGGGGGGTTCAAATGGCTAATACACTTGGCTGCTCTCCAAAATTTTGGAGGTTCAAGTCCACCCAGAGATTCCTCTGAAGAAAGTCTTGGTGTAACCTGACCCTACAAATGCAAGCACATTTCCATTAGTCCTTAAGCCAGATTTGGTCCACCCTGCCCCTACGGAAGGGCCAAGTGTGACTGTTAATTGACCTCAACCGCAGACACAGCAACAGGTGGGATGAATCAGAAGGAAAATTATCACCCAGACCCTACTCTGAAGCAAGAGGTCTGACAAGAACCAAGTCAACTCCTGTTTCCTAGCCACCTTCTAGAATTTTCCTTCCCCGGTATGCCTGTACGACCGCCATCTTGCTGCCCAAATCACATATAAGCCCTGCTTTCCCATTTTTTGGGGAGTCTGACCTGAGGAACTTCCTCCTGGCTCCTTGCTCTGCACATTGCAATAAAGTTACTTGTTCTTTCTCAAAGGCTGGTGTTCCGATTACTGGCAGGTCTAAGCGCACCAGACAGAACTCACCTTCTAGGGCTCAGCAACATTGGTGATTTACTTCTGAAAAGTAAGTCATTGAAAACCCTATGCAGTATAGTTCTACTCTGATACTCATGGGGTCATCTGGTGCGGGACTCCACTTGATGGCAACTGGTTTGGTTTTGATTTTTCTTGGAGACTTTGCACTAAAACACAATTCAAAGATGAACATCTTGGGGGATCCATCCTAAGTACCTCTGGGCAGAGCCAGTGGCTTCTTCCTCTGTTTTCTCATGATTAATGTCCTGTAATACCCCATATAATGTTGTATGGCAATGTTTTATTTATGTATTTCCTTCTAGAATATGAGCTCCTTGAAGGTAAAAATGATATTTTAGATTTTTATTACACAAATAATGTACATTTGTGGAAAGTTAAGATATATTAGAGTAGGCAAAAACCACCTACTCTAGGTCTTGAAATTATAGTCTTTCTTTTAACACAATTAAAATCTTAGACAAAACTCCTTCTGCACTGTTCTGTGCAAGAAAAAGGAAGTAGTATAGTGATCTATTCTCCACTGACATGAATTCTCCTTTCTAGCTACAGTCTGCAATCACTCTTGACTACCCCACCAGCCCTTAGGAGACAGAAATAGCTACGGTCTCATGTTTTTTGTTTGTTTGTTTAAGATAGCACCCCCCATCCCCATATATATCCATTTGTGTATATGAATAAATAAAAATATCTGGAGAGAGAGATATATACCAAAAAGCACACAGTGATTCTGTATATGTATTTTTGTTTATTGTAACATCTTTCCATATCCATAAAGGTACACTTATTTCATCATTTTTTAAGTAGCTGCCTAGACAGACTAGATGGCTGTATCTTATTTGTATTTTTTATTCCCTGGCACAGTGTATGGAATAAATATTTGCTGAATGAAGGGAAAAAAGAATCTCCTCAGTACTTTTCTCTAAGCCTGGCTTAGGATCTAATGAGTCCAGCAGTGACCTTAAAGCAGCCTCCAATGGTAAAACAGGAACAAAAACGAAAGGGAAGTGGCGGCAATGGAGTGACTCATTCTGTTTTTGTGTTTAATTCCCTCTTATCAGAAAGTAAAAAACATTGGCTAAGAAAAAAAGATGTGGTTTCATAAAACATCAACATCACTTCCTTACTAAAAGGAGCATGTAGCAACATATGATTATGAAAATTGATTTGGGTGCCCAGATTATACGCCCATGACGCAGGATGCAATGTTTAACCAAATATTACCTGTACTGAGGCATTAAGGGTTCTGACATCATGTTATGAAATAAAGTGAGAAAATAATAAACCAATTTGAGAAATTCTGTACGTGTATGGATTGTGCATTATATGATTGCCAAGAAACATGCAGTTGGAAGGGGCACACCCTCAGCGTTCCTAAGGTTGATTCATGAGGTGATGGAACACTCCTGACCAACACCAGGAAGGCAGTGAAGAACATTCTTTATCTTCTCTAAAGATTTTTAAAACTTTACTTGGCACCTCAAAATATCTCCTCTCTTTGCTCTTCTCCTATTTAGTAGAATGTGAAGGTGCCATGACCCCAGCTCCAAACCACTGTCTATAAAACCAAGGCCTACTGTCGCCCAGAGGAATTCCCAGTCGTCATCTTCTCGAGCCTTTTTAGATAAGCCATTGTTCTCAATAGAGACTAGCCAGTTATAGTGGAGTTGCTTCCTACTAATGCCAACCTCATGTATGTCAGACTAGAACTGTGCCCCATCAGGGTTTTTGATGGCTGAGTTTTTAGAAGTAGGTCTCCAGGCTGGTCTCCTGAGATACCTCCGAGTGGACTCAATTCTTCAACCTTTTGCTTAGCAGCTGAGTGCATTAACCATCTGCACCACCTGGGGAGAGATAGCCTTTAATTTACCTTTTCCAAGAACAGGATTTAGAGAATGGGTGTGATCACACCTACACATGGGTTTTCTACTTAAAAGTCAGCTCCCTCTTTTCCTTGCAAGCAAAGCCCCAACTTTGTTGGTATGTTCACTTCACCTCCTGTGACTGAAGGTTAAAATCCTGATTAGTTTTGGTAATCCTATGTCCTTGTCAGAGATTGGTTTAGGGGTGAGTGTATGTTCTAGTTCTGGCCAGTGAGAACTCAGCTGGAGAGCTTCTGGGAAAGATTTCATTCTTTAAAGGTACCCAGAGAAGAGACAGTCTCTCTTCTTGCATGCCATGGACTCTGCAGTGATGCCAAGAACCATAGAGGCCACTTTGTAGCAGGAAGGGAGATTCAGTCCAACATGGTGAGGATGTCAGAGTAGAGAAAAATATAAATAACAAGGTTTCTTGATGAATTTGATAAGCCACTGAATTAAAATATCATGGAAATGCCTACCTCTGGACTTCTTTTGTACTTGAGGTAATAAATTTCCTTATTTGTTGAGGATGAGGTTTTCTAGTTCTTGTAGCTAAAAGCATTTTTACTACTAAACTCTCAACAAGAGGGTAGAAAGTTTGGAAACCCTGGTGGTGTAGTGGTTGAGAGCTATGGCTGCTAACCAAAAGGTAGGCAGTTCAAACCCACCAGGTGCTCCTTGGAAACTCTATGGGGCAGCTCTACCCTGTCCTATAGGGTCACCATGAGTCGGAATCGACTCAACAGCAATGTTTTTTTTTTTAACTCCTGATTTGGAAACCCTGGTGGTGTAGTAGTTAAGTGCTACAGCTGCTAACTGAGGGTGGGCAATTAGAATCCACCAGGCACACCTTGGAAACTCTGTAGAGCAGTTATACTCTGTCCTATGAGGTCACTATGAGTTGGAAAGACTCTATGGCAATGGGTTTGGTTTGGTTTGGACACCTGATTTGGAGCCCTGGTGGGGCAGTGGTTAAGAGCTTTGCTAACCAAAAGGTCAGCTGTTCCAATCCACCAGCCGCTCCTTGGAAACCGTAACGGGAAGTTCTAGTCTTTCCTATAGGGTCGATATGAATTGGAATCGACTGGACAGCAATGGGTTTGTTTTTATTTTTTAAACTCCTGATTTGGAGTCTCTGGGTGTTGCAAATGGTTAAAGCATTTAGTTGCTACCTGAAAGGTTGGTGATTCAAGTCCACTCAGAGGCACCTCAGAAGAAAGGTCTGCTGATCTACTTCTGAAAAACCAGCCATTGAGAACCCTATGGAGTACATTTCTATTCTGATGTGGGGTTGCCATGAGTTGGAATTGACTCAACAGCAAATGGTTTTTAATTGATTAGGCCTGATTTAGGACTCCAGGCAGCTCAGTTACAAATTAATTTTTCACTCAGATACTTTCACCAGTATAATTTCTTTTCTCTAATAAAAATTTTCATTGAATACAAAATTATATTTAAAAAATAGTGAAAAAATAATTAGACTCCCCCCCCCCCCGCCACATGGTGCAATTCTATGCTTTTCCAACCTCAGATACTTCTACTTCCATTGTTGCTACCAAATCAGATTTTGGAACTCCTGGGACACACGGTGTTCTTTACTATTTCTGAATCTATGCTGGCACTATTCCATCTGTGGAAAATAACTTTTTTTCTGCATCTCTATCTAGTGAAAATCTATTTTTCAAATGTAGTCCAAGCTCTGCTTCCTGGAGACATTCCACCTGTCAAAATAACTCATGCAGTCTATGTATTGCATTTGGTTCAGATCTGTCTTTTTGCAGTTATCCTTCTCGGCTTTATGCTATCTGCATTATCAGTGTCCCCAAGTGTACAGAAAACTCCTCTAAGGCAGAAACTAAGTTACCTTTGCCAAATAATTCAAGGGATAGTGTACTTTGCATATTATCATCTCTTCTACAGCCCTTGACACAGGGCCTCTTAGATAGCAGGTGTTGCATACAATTTGTCAAATTGATCATGTGTGAAATGAAAAGTTGGGTTAAGTAATACTGAAGATCCATCCTGAGTCTAATGTACAGTGATAAAGTCTAAACCGAAGTGAAAACATTGTTCTTAGAGATAAATACAAGTGTGAGAGTTGAGTAGGAAAGAAGGGAAAACTGTTAAGTGTAGGTGATGGGAAAATACAAACAAATATCTTGAACTTTTTAAAAGACTGGTGTTTTTAAAACTATACTAGTTTTGGAAATCTTCACTCATGATATTGACTTTTTGATAACTATCTGGAATAACTCTTTGCAAAGGCAGAAAGTCTCACTGCTTGGGAAGAATGCGCTGAAGATAAAATCTCCTAATACGTACCCAACCATAAACCTTTTACAGGCCTGCCAACAGTTTGGAGTTTATTCCAGAGTTTTCCACCCTTGTTTTAAACTTTGCACACCCCTGACATATTGGACTTGGAGGAGGATTTGCTTTGCTTGAGGGGAACACTTCAGTGGACTATTTTTGAACTTGCTTTTGACATTTAGTCTTGGAAATGCTGTATTTCCAAAATACTTATCCCTGGATAAGCTTGCAATGTAAATGCAAAACTGTAGCAAGTAAAATTGTAATCTTCTGCTGACACCATCTTTAACAGAGGATTTCCCTATTGTGGATTTCTCTGTGTCCAGACAAAGTGATGAGTACAAAAATAAATGCAAGATGGGGGAAAGTACACAAGGGTCAAGGACTCAAACTTATCTCTTAATTATTTTCCTCACGTTCTCATTTCTAAGGTTTGTAAACATAGGAAAGGCACACACACAAAATCCCCAGAGACTATATTTTCTTTTAGCTTGCTGATGGATCAAATCTCTGCTTGTTTTTCCACCACTACTGCAATTAGTTCTATTGGCTCACATGAGAAATGGCAGCTAGGTACATATTAGCTACTGAAAGGTTTTGCCAAAGAGATGGCGTGGAGTTGGGGTGTGGACGAGCTAATAGGAGGGACAAAAAGAAGGCTGCTGCAGGAGGGTGAAAAAGCGAGACTGGGGACGCTTCATCCATTCCTTGACTGGGCATAGAAAATGGCGACCTCAGACAGCCGCACAACTGAAGCTGCTGAACTGGAAATCCTACTGTCCTTGTCTACGAGAAGGCAAGGCATGGGAAATTTGGCAGGGTGACCTGCCTCTAAGATTAAAGCAATTGCAAATTGCAGAAGTGGAAGGTACTAGATAAATGCCTGCTGTGTTAAATCAAATTACCTTTTTGATTGGTGGCCATTTTCTCAGAGTGAAAAGCAGCCACAAAACCAAACTTTTCAGCATCACTTGCCCTTTTCTTCGTGTTATTCCTCCTATCTAGAATCATCCTCTTTTCTTCATCCACCTCATATCCCTTCTCCCAAATCTGGGAGATCTAAACTGCTAACCAAAAGGCTGGTAGTTGGAACCCACCAGCTGCTACTTGGGAGAAAAGACTTGGTGATCTGCTCTCGTGAAGAACACAGCATAAGAAACCCTATGGGGCAGTTCTCCTCTGTCCTATGGGGTTGCTATCAACTCAACGGCAGACAACAACAACAGCAAACATTACTTTAAGGCTCCCTTTCCTTATGGGGGAGCTCTGGTGGCCCAGTGGTTAAGTGCTATGGCTGTTAACCAAAGGTTTAACAGTTCGAATCTACCAGTTACTCTTTGGAAAACATATGGGCAGTTCTACTCTGTCCTATAGGGTCACTATGAGTCGAAGTTGACTCCACGGCAACCGGCTTTTTTTTTTTTTTTTTTCCCCATGAGGCTTTTCCTGACCCCACTTCCACTCCTCACCAGGCAGAATTTGCCATCCTGTTTTTGATCTCCCCACTGTAGGTAGTAAAATGTGTATACTCATTGTCATGGTGTCAATTCCAACTCATAGTGGCCCTAGAAGACAGAGTAGAGCTGCTCCATAGGATTTTCAAAGAGCAGCTGGTGGATTCAAGCTGCTGACCTTTTGGTTAGCAGCTGAGCTCTTAACCAGTACAACCCCAGAGCTCCAAAATGTGTAGCCCCTATAATACTTCAGTGCATTTATTTTATCTTTCTCCTGCTACTGTGCTATTGCCCTCTTTAGGGCAAGGACTAATTCCTAAACAGCTTTGGAAAAAAAAACCCGTTACCATGGAGTAGATTCCGACTTATAGAGACCTAGAATTCAGCACAGAGTCTGTCTCATTACAGGGAATTAATATCTGTTAGTTCATTGCACAAATAAATAAATGAAGAGTGGGAGTTAGCTCAGATTATAAATTGGTAAGGGTTAAAGGATTAGAAAGCTTTACCTGATAGATATGTGCATTGGTGTTTACAACCCTACAACTACTCCTTCAAAAACTGTCATTCCCATCAGGGATGGAGCACTGCAATGGGGAGTAACCCTTCTCTGCTCCATTTAGGAATCTTGTTAATACTATGCCACCTGGGATTGTCTTTTCTTTCCGAACTAAATTCTACATGACCTCACAGAAGAAATGAATAACATCTCATCCTCTGAAAAAGGTTGCAAATTTGCATTTAAATTAATTTAGTCACTTTCATTGAGTATTTATTGAGTATTTATAATGTTCAGGGCACTATGCTGTCTTAGTTTCCTAGTGCTAAAAAAAAAAAAAAAAGTGCTAGTGTAACATAAATACCACTGGGTGGCTTTAAAGAACAGAAGTTGATTTTCTTAAAGTTCTGGCTGCTAAAAGTCTGAATCAGGTCTCAGCCTTGTGGATTTCTTCCTTGTCAGTAGCCCCTGGGTGTTTCTTGGTTCCGTGGCTTGTAGATGATCCTCACCTAGCACCTGTCTTATCTTGTTGTGAGCTGTCTCGGTGTGTATGCTGCTCTTTATATAACTCAGAGTGATCAGGTTTGGATCTACCCTACATGGGTATGGTCTTGATTGATTATGTCGGATTGCATTAAAAAGTGATTACATTATATTAGATCAGTTTACATCCATAGGTACAGGGGTTAGGATTCCATTACGTATTTTAGGGTGACACAAATCAATTTATGATAACCCATATGATTCTGGGCATGACACAGGACGGGGCACTGTTTTCTTCCCTCAAGCGTGGTGTCTCTATGAGTCAGAACCAACTCAACAGCACCTAACAACAGTAACAATATACGAGCGTAAGGGGTTCTGTAGTTTGAAAAATCTGCAGAAGCCACTGTCTCATCTTTGAAGCACTCAAGAAAAAATTCCAGAAGACAATTTACTAGCATCATACATTTTGGTTTTTTACAAATATTTATAGGGTATGAATGAAGAGCTCAGCAAAGAAATCTCTCCTTTGCTCTGGAACGTATTTGAGTTTCCTAGAAAAAGCGTGGACTTTGGAGGTAGGTAGATCAGTCTTTGAAATCCCTGCTCCTCATTTGGAGCTGGATGGCTCCAATAATTCACTCAATACCTATAAATGTCAATTTATCAACAAAAATGCTAATAGCTATCTTTTGTGGTTGTAGTAAGAACTAAATTAGGTAATGAATATGTAAATGTATCTAGAAGATAACAAATGCTCAGAAAATGGTACAGTCTCAGGATTCTTTTTTAAAATTTTTATTGTGCTTCAAGTGAAAGTTTACAAATAAGTCAGTCTCTCAAATAAAAATTTATATACACCTTGATATATACTCCTAATTGCTCTCCTCCTAACGAGACAGCACACTCCTTCCTTCCACTCTCTCTTTTTGTGTCCTTTCGGCCAGCTTCTGACCCCCTCTGCCCTCTCATCTCCCTCCCAGACAGGAGATACCAACATAGTCTCATGTGTTTACCTGATCCAAGAAGCTCATTCTTGACCAGTATCATTTTCTATCCCATTATCCAGTCCAATCCCTGTCTGAAGAGTTGGCTTTGGGAATGGTTCCTGTCTTGGGCTAACAGAGGGTCTGGGGACCATGACCACTGGGGTCCTTCTAGTCTCAGTGGATCATTAAGTCTGGTCTTTATACGAGAATTTGGAGTCTGCATCCCATTGCTTTCCTGCTCCCTGAGGGATTCTCTTTTGTTTTCCCTGTCAGGGCAGTCATCGGTTGTAGCTGGGCACCATCTAGTTCTTCTGGTCTCAGGCTGATGTAGTCTTTGGTTTACGTGGTCCTCTTTCTGTCTCTTGGGCTCATAATTACCTCATGTCTTTGGTGTTCTTCATTCTCCTTTTCTTCAGGTGGGTTGAGACCAATTGATGCATCTTAGATGGCTACTTGCTGGTGTTTAAGACCCCAGATGCCACTCTCCAAAGTGGGATGGGGAATGTTTTCTTAATAGATTTTATTATGCCAATTGACTTAGATGTCCCCTGAAACCATGGTCCCCAAACCCCTGCGCCTGCTACGCTGGCCTTTGAAGCATTCAGTTTATTCAGGAAACCTCTTTGCTTTTGGTTTAGTCCAGTTGTGCTGACCTCTCCTGTATTGTGTGTTGTCTTTCCCTTCACCTAAAATAGTTATCTACTATCTAATTAGTGAAAACCCCTTTCCCTCCCTCCCTCCTCTCGTAACCAACAAAGGATATTTTCTTCTCTGTTTAAGTGATTTCTCAAGTTCTTATAAGAGTGGCCTTATACAATATTTGTCCTTTTGCAACCAGCTAATTTCACTCAGCGTAATGCCTTCCAGATTCTTCCATGTTATGAAATGTTTCAAGGATTCATCGTTGTTCTTTATCCATGCGTAGTGTTCCATTGTGTGAATATACCGTAATTTATTTATCCATTCATCTGTTGATGGGCATCTTGGTTGCTTCTATCTTTTTGCTATTGTAAACAGTGCTGTAATGAACATTAGTGTGCATATATCTGTTCGTGTAAAGGCTCTCATTTCTCTAGGATATGTTCCAAGGAGTGGGATTGCTGGATCGTATGGTAGTTCTATTTCTAGCTTTTTAAGGAAACGCCAAATCAATTTCCAAAGTGGTTGTACCATTTTACATTCTCACCAGCAGTGTATAAGTGTTCCAGTCTCCCCACAATCTCTCCAACATTTATTGTTTTGTGTTTTTTGGATTAATGCCAGCCTTATTGGAGTGAGATGGAATCTCATTGTAGTTTTGATTTCCATTTCTCTAATGGCTAAAGATTGTGAGCATTTCCTCATGTATCTGTTAGCTATCTGAATGTCTTCTTTAGTGAAGTTCCGGTTCATATCTTTTGCCCATTTTTTAATTGGGTTATTTGTCTTTTTGTAGTTGAGTTCTTGCAGAATCATGTAGATTTTAGAGATCAGGTGCTGATTGGAAATGTCATAGCTAAAAAGTTTTTTCCCAGTCTGTAGGTAATCTTTTTTCTCTTTTGGTGAAGTCTTTGGATGAGCATAGGTGTTTGATTTTTAGGAGCTCCCAGATATCTAGTTTCTCTTCTGCATTGTTATTAATGTTTTGTATACTGTTTATGCCATGTATGAGGGTTCCTAGCATTGTCCCTATTTTTTCTTCTATGATCTTTATTGTTTTACATTTGATATTTAGGTCTTTGATCCAATTTGAGTTAGTTTTTGTGCATGATATGAAGTATCGGTCTTGTTTCGTTTTTTTTGCAGATGGATATCCAGCCATGCCAGCACTATTTGTTAAACAGACTGTCTTTTCCCCACTTAACTGAATTTGGGCCTTTGTCAAATATCAGCTGCTCATATATGGATGGAATTATGTCTGGATTCTCAATTCTGTTCCATTGGTCTATGTATCTGTTGTTGTACCAGTACCAGGCTGTTTTGATTACTGTGGTGGTTCTAAAGTCAGGTAGAGTGAGGCCTCCCACTTTGTTCTTCTTTTTCAGTAATACTTTACTTACCTGGGGCCTCTTTCCCTTCCATATGAAGTTGGTGATTTGTTTCTACATCTCATTAAAAAATGTCGTTGGAATTTGGATTGGAATTGTGTTTTATCTACAGATTGCTTTTGGTAGAATAGACATTTTTACAATGTTAAGTCTTCCTATGCATGAGCAAGGTATGTTTTTCCGGTTATGTAGGTCTCTTTTGGTTTCTTGCAGTAGTGTCTTGTAGTTGTCTTTGTACAAGTCTTTTACATTTCTGGTAAGATTTATTCCTAAGTATTTTATCTTCTTGGGGGCTATTGTAAATGGTATTGATTTGGTGATTTCCTCTTTGATGTTCTTTTTGTTGGTGTAGAGAAACCCAACCGATTTTTGTATATTTATCTTGTATCGTGATACTCTGCTGAACTCTTCTATTAGTTTCAGTAGTTTTCCTGAGGATTCTTTAGGGTTTTCTGTGTATAAGATTGTGTCATCTGCAAATAGAGATACTTTTACTTCTTCCTTACCAATCTGGATGCCCTTTATTTCTTTATCTAGCCTAATTGCTCTGGCTAGGACCTCCAGCAGAACGTGGAATAAGAGTGATGATAAAGGGCATCCTTGTTTGGTTCCTGATCTCAAGAGGAATGCTTTCAGACTCTCTCCATTTAGGATGATGTTGGTATTGGCTTTGTATAAATGCCCTTTATTATGTGAGGAATTTTCCTTCTATTCCTATTTTGCTGAGAGTTTTTATCATGAATGGGTGTTGGACTTTGTCAAATGCCTTTTCTGCACCAATTGATGAAATCATGTGATTGTTGTCATTTGTTTTATTTATGTGATGGATTACATTAATTGTTTTTTTAGTGTTAAACCATTCCTGCATAGCTGGTATGAATCCCACTTGGTTATGGTGAATTTTTTTTTTGATATTTGTTGAGTTCTATTGGCTAGGATTTTGTTGAGGATTTTTGGATCTAAGTTCATGAGAGATATAGGTGTGTAATTTTCTTTTTTTGTGGTGTCTTTACCTGGTTTTTGTATCAGGGATATGCTGGCTTCATAGAATGAGTTTAGGAGTATTCCATCCTTTTCTATGCTTTGAAATATCTTTAACAGTAGTGGTATTAACTCTTCTCTGAACGTTTGGTAGAACTCTGCAGGGAAGCCACCTGGGCCAGGGCTTTTTTTTTTGTTGGGTGTTTTTTGATTACCTTTTCAATTTCTTCTTTTGTTACGGGTCTATTTAGTTGTTCTGCCTCTGTGGTAGTTTAGGTAGGTAGTTTTTTTCTAGGAATCAATCCATTTCTTCTAGGTTTTCGATTTGTTAGAGCACAATTTTTTTGTAGCAATCTGACATGATTCTTTTAATTTCAGTTGGGTCTGTTGTAATATTGCCCATCTCATTTCTTATTCAGGTTATTTGCTTCCTCTCCTGTTTTTCTTTTGTCAGGTTGGCAATGGTTTATCAATTTTGGTAATTGTTTCAAAGAACCAGCATTTAGTCTTGTTAACTCTTTCAAGTGTTTTTTGTTTTCTATTTCATTTAATTCTGCTCTAATTTTTATGATTTGCTTTCTTCTGGTGACTGAGGGTTTCTTTTGTTGCTCTCTTTCTATTTGTTCAAGTTGTAGGGATAATTCTTTGATTTTGGCCCTTTCTTCTTTTTGGATGTGTGCATTTATTGATATAAATTGACCTCTGAGCACTGCTTTCGCTGTGTCCCAAAGGTTCTGCTAGGAAGTGTTTTCATTCTCATTGGATTCTGTGAATTTCTTCATTCCATCCTTAATGTCTTCTATAATCCAGTCTTTTTTGAGCAGGGTATTGTTCAATTTCCAAGTGTTTGATTTGTTTTCCCTGCTTTTTCTGTTGTTGATTTCTGCTTTTACGGCCTTACGGTCAGAGAAGATGCTTTGTAATATTTCAATGTTTTGGATTCTGCTAAGGCTTGCCTTATGACCTAATATGTGATCTATTCTACGAAAGGTTCCACGTGCACTAGAAAAGAGTTTACTTGGCTGCTATTGGGTGGAGAGTTCTGTATATGTCTATAAGGTCAAGTTGGTTGATTGTGGCATTTAGATCTTCCATGTCTTTATTGAGCTTCTTTCTGGATGTCCTGTCCTTCATTGAAAGTGGTGTGTCGAAGTCTTGTACTATAGTTGTGGAGCTATCTCTCTTTTCAGTGCTGTTAGAGTTTGTTTTAGGTATCTTGCAGCCCTGTAATTGGGTGCATAAATATTTAATGTGGTTATATCCTCCTGGTATATTGTCCCTTTAATCATTATATAGTGTCCTTCCTTATCCTTTGTGGTGGATTTAACTTTAAAGTCTATTTTGTCAGAAATTAATATTGCCACTCCTGCTGGTTTTTGATTGTTGTTTGCTTGATACATTTTTTTCCATCCTTTTGGTTTTATTTTGCCTGTGTCTCTAAGTCTAAGGTGTGTCTCTTGTAGGCAGCATGTAGATGGATCATGTTTTTTTTATCCATTCTGCCACTCTCTTTCTCTTTATTGGTGCATTTAGTCCATTTACATTCAACGTAATTATGGATGAGTTTAGTGCTGTCTTTTTTGATATTTTTTCTTGTGTGTTGTTGACAGTTTCTTTTTCCCACTTCTTTTTTTTGTGCTGAGTAGTTTATCTTTATATATTGTCTTTTCCTCTTTTTCGTTGTTGTTGGTTTTGTTTCTGCTGAGTCTCTATTTTTTTATTTTATTTTATTTTATTATTTTATTTTATTAACTTTTATTAAGCATCAAGTGCACCTTTACAAATCCAATCAGTCTGTCACATATAAGTTTACATACATCTTTCTCCGTACTCCCACTTGCTCTTCCCCTATTGAGTCAGCCCTTTCAGTCTCTCGTGACTATTTTGCCAGCTTCCCTCTCTCTGTATCCTCCCATCCCCCCTCCAGACAAGAGTTGCCAACACACTCTCAAGTGTCCACCTGATATAATTAGCTCACTCTTCATCAGCATCTCTCTCCCACCCGCTGACCAGTCCCTTTCATGTCTGATGAGTTGTCTTCGGGGATGGTTCCTGTCCTGTGCCAACAGAAGGTCTGGGGAGGATGGCTGCCGGGATTCCTCTAGTCTCAGTCAGACCATTAATTATGGTCTTTTTATGAGAATTTGGGGTCTGCATCCCACTGATCTCCTGTTCCCTCAGGAGTTCTCTGTTGTGCTCCCTGTCAGGGCAGTCATCGATTGTGGCCGGGCACCAACTAGTTCTTCTGGTCTCAGGATGATGTAGGTCTCTGGTTCATGTGGCTCTTTCTGTCTCTTGGGCTCTTAGTTGTCGTGTGACTTTGGTGTTCTTCATTTTCCTTTGCTCCAGGTGGGTTGAGACCAATTGATGTATCTTAGATGGCCGCTTGTTAGCATTTAAGACCCCAGACGCCACATTTCAAAGTGGGATGCAGAATGTTTTCATAATAGAATTATTTTGCCCATTGACTTAGAAGTTCCCTCAAACCATGTTCCCCAGATCCCCGCCCTTGCTCCGCTGACTTTTGAAGCATTCATTTTATCCCGGAAACTTCTTTGCTTTTGGTGCAGTCCAATTGAGCTGACCTTCCATGTATTGAGTGTTGTCTTTCCCTTCACCCAAAGCAGTTCTTATCTACTGATTAATCAATAAAAAACCCTCTCCCTCCCTCCCTCCCTCCCCCCTTCGTAACCACAAAAGTATGTGTTCTTCTCAGTTTTTACTATTTCTCAAGATCTTATAATAGTGGTCTTATACAATATTTGTCCTTTTGCCTCTGACTAATTTCACTCAGCATAATGCCTTCCAGGTTCCTCCATGTTATGAAATGTTTCACAGACTCGTCACTGTTCTTTATCGATGTGTAGTATTCCATTGTGTGAATATACCACAATTTATTTAACCATTCATCCGTTGATGGACACCTTGGTTGTTTCCAGGCTTTTGCTATTGTAAACAGAGCTGCAATAAACATGGGTGTGCATATACCTGTTTGTGTGAAGGCTCTTGTATCTCTAGGGTATATTCCGAGGAGTGGGATTTCTGGGTTGTATGGTAGTTCTATTTCTAACTCTTTAAGATAACGCCAGATAGATTTCCAAAGTGGTTGTACCATTTTACATTCCCACCGGCAGTGTATAAGAGTTCCAATCTCTCCGCAGCCTCTCCAACATTTATTATTTTGTGTTTTTTGGATTAATGCCAGCCTTGTTGGTGTGAGATGGAATCTCCTCATAGTTTTAATTTGCATTTCTCTAATGGCTAATGATCGAGAGCATTTTCTCATGTATCTGTTGGCTGCCTGAATATCTTCTTCAGTGAAATTTGTGTTCATATCCTTTGCCCACTTCTTGATTGGGTTGTTTGTCTTTTTGTGGTTGAGTTTTGACAGAATCATGTAGATTTTAGAGATCAGGCGCTGGTCTGAGATGTCATACCTGAAAATTCTTTCCCAGTCTGTAGGTGGTCTTTTTACTCTTTTGGTGAAGTCTTTAGATGAGCATAGGTGTTTGATTTTTAGGAGCTCCCAGTTATCTGGTTTCTCTTCATCATTTTTGGTAATGTTTTGTATTCTGTTTATGCCTTGTATTAGGGCTCCTAGTGTTGTCCCTATTTTTTCTTCCGTGATCTTTATCGTTTTAGTCTTTATGTTTAGGTCTTTGATCCACTTGGAGTTAGTTTTTGTGCATGGTGTGAGGTATGGGTCCTGTTTCATTCTTTTGCAAATGGATATCCAGTTATGCCAGCACCATTTGTTAAAAAGACTATCTTTTCCCCAATTAACTGACACTGATCCTTTGTCAAATATCAGCTGCTCATACGTGGATGGATTTATATCTGGGTTCTCGATTCTGTTCCATTGGTCTATGTGCCTGTTGTTGTACCAGTACCAGGCTGTTTTGACTAATGTGGCTGTATAATAGGTTCTGAAATCAGGTAGAGTGAGGCCTCCCACTTTCTTCTTCTTTTTCAGTAATGCTTTACTTATCCGGGGCTTCTTTCCCTTCCATATGAAATTGTTGATTTGTTTCTCTATCCCCTTAAAATATGATATTGGAATTTGGATCGGAAGTGCGTTATATGTATAGATGGCTTTTGGTAGAATAGACATTTATACTGTGTTAAGTCTTCCTATCCATGAGCAAGGTATGTTTTTCCACTTAAGTATGTCCTTTTGAATTTCTTGTAGTAGAGCTTTGTAGTTTTCTTTGTATAGGTCTTTTACATCCTTGGTAAGATTTATTCCTAAGTATTTAATCTTCTTGGGGGCTACTGTGAATGGTATTGATTTGGTTATTTCCTCTTCGGTGTTCTTTTTGTTGATGTAGAGGAATCCAAGTGATTTTTGTATGTTTATTTTATAACCTGAGACTCTGCTAAACTCTTCTATTAGTTTCAGTAGTTTTCTGGAAGATTCCTTGGGGTTTTCTGTGTATAAGATCATGTCATCTGCAAATAGTCATAACTTTACTTCCTCCTTGCCAATCCGGATGCCCTTTATTTCTTTGTCTAGCCTAATTGCCCTGGCTAGGACTTCAAGTACGATGTTGAATAAGAGTGGTGATAAAGGGCATCCTTGTCTGGTTCCCGTTCTCAAGGGAAATGCTTTCAGGCTCTCTCCATTTAGAGTGATATTGGCTGTTGGCTTTGCATAAAAAATTTTTTTTTTTACATAGATGTCCTTTATTATGTTGAGGAATTTTCCTTCAATTCCTATTTTGGTAAGAGTTTTTATCATAAATGGGTGTTGGACTTTGTCAAATGCCTTTTCTGTATCAATTGATAAGATCATGTGGTGTTTATCTTTATTTTATTTATGTGATGGATTACATTAATGGTTTTTCTGATATTAAACCAGCCTTGCATACCTGGTATAAATCCCACTTGATCATGGTGAATTATTTTTTTGATGTGTTGTTGGATTCTATTGGCTAGAATTTTGCTGAGGATTTTTGCATCTATGTTCATGAGGGATATAGGTCTATAATTTTCTTTTTTTGTAATGTCTTTACCTGGTTTTGGTATCAGGGAGATGGTGGCTTCATAGAATGAGTTGGGCAGTATTCCGTCCTTTTCTATGCTTTGAAATACCTTCAGTATTAGTGGTGTTAACTCTTCTCTGAAAGTTTGGTAGAACTCTGCAGTGAAGCCGTCCGGGCCAGGACTTTTTTTTGTTGGAAGTTTTTTGATTACCGTTTTAATCTCTTTTTTTATTATGGGTCTATTTAGTTGTTCTACTTCTGAATGTGGTAGTTTAGGTAGGTAGTGTTTTTCCAAGAATTCATCCATTTCTTCTAGGTTTTCAAATTTGTTAGAGTACAATTTTTCGTAATAATCTGAAATGATTCTTTTAATTTCATTTGGTTCTGCTGTGATGTGGTCCTTCTCGTTTCTTATTCGGGTTATTTGTTTCCTTTCCTGTATTTCTTTAGTCAGTCTAGCCAATGGTTTATCAATTTTGTTCATTTTTTCAAAGAACCAGCTTTTGGCTTTGTTAATTCTTTCAATTGTTTTTCTGTTCTCTAATTCATTTAGTTCAGCTCTAATTTTTATTATTTGTTTTCTTCTGGTGCCTTTTGGGTTCTTTTGTTGCTCACTTTCTATTTGTTCAAGTTGTAGGGACAGTTCTCTGCTTTTGGCTCTTTCTTCTTTTTGTATGTGTGCATTTATCGATATAAATTGGCCTCTGAGCACTGCTTTTGCTGTGTCCCAGAGGTTTTGATAGGAAGTATTTTCATTCTCGTTGCTTTCTAAGAATTTCCTTATTCCCTCCTTGATGTCTTCTATAACCCAGTCTTTTTTCAGGAGGGTATTGTTCATTTTCCAAGTATTTGATTTCTTCTCCCTAGTTTTTCTGTTATTGATCTCTAGTTTTATTGCCTTGTGGTCTTAGAAGACGCTTTGTAATATTTCGATGTTTTGGACTCTGCAAAGGTTTGTTTTATGACCTAATATGTGGTCTATTCTAGAGAATGTTCCATGTGCACTAGAAAAAAAAGTATACTTTGCAGCAGTTGGTGGAGAGTTCTGTATAGGTCAATGAGGTCAAGTTGGTTGATTGTTGTAAGTAGGTCTTCCGTGTCTCTATTGAGCTTCTTACTGGATGTCCTGTACTTCTCTGAAAGTGGTGTGTTGAAGTCTCCTACTATAATTGTGGAGGTATCTATCTCACTTTTCAATTCTGTTAAAATTTGATTTATGTATCTTGCAGCCCTGTCATTGGGTGCATAAATATTTAATATGGTTATGTCTTCCTGATCAATTGTCCCTTTTATCATTATATAGTGTCCTTCTTTCTCCTTTGTGGCGGATTTAAGTCTAAAGTCTATTTTGTCAGAAATTAATATTGCTACTCCTCTTCTTTTTTGCTTATTGTTTGCTTGATATATTTTTTTCCATCCTTTGAGTTTTAGTTTGTTTGTGTCTCTAAGTCTAAGGTGTGTCTCTTGTAGGCAGCATATAGATGGGTCATGTTTCTTTATCCAGTCCTTGACTCTCTGCCTCTTTATTGGTGCATTTAGTCCGTTTACATTCAGGGTAATTATAGATAAATAAGTTTTTAGTGCTGTCATTTTGATGCCTTTTCATGTGTGTTGTTGGCAATTTCATTTTTCCACATACTTTTTTGTGCTGAGACTTTTTTCTTAGTAAATTGTGAGATCCTCATTTTCATAGTGTTTGACTTTATGTTAGTTGAGTCGTTACGTTTTTCTTGGCTTTTATCTTGAGTTATGGAGTTGTTATACCTTTTTGTGGTTACCTTATTATTTACCCCTATTTTTCTAAGTAAAAACCTAACTTGTATCGTTCTATATCGCCTTTTATCACTCTCCATCTGGCAGTTCAATGCCTCCTGTATTTAGTCCCTCTTTTTGATTATTGTGATCTTTTACCTATTGACTTCCATGATTCCCTGTTATGTGTATTATTATTATTATTTTTAATTAATCTTAATTTGTTTGTTTTTGTGATTTCCCTATTTGAGTTGATATCAGAACGTTCTGTCTTGTGACCTTGTATTGTGCTGGTATCTGATATTATTGGTTTTCTGACCAAACAATATCCTTTAGTATTTCTTGTAGCTTTGGTTTGGTTTTTGCAAATTCTCTAAACTTGTGTTTATCTGTAAATATCTTAATTTCGCCTTCATATTTCAGAGAGAGTTTTGCTGGATATATGATCCTTGGCTGGCAGTTTTTCTCCTTCAGTGCTCTGTATATGTCGTCCCATTCCCTTCTTGCCTGCATGGTTTCTGCTGAGTAGTCTGAACTTATTCTTATTGATTCTCCCTTGAAGGAAACCTTCCTTTTCTCCCTGGCTGCCTTTAAAATTTTCTGTTTATCTTTGGTTTTGGCGAGTTTGATGATAATATGTCTTGGTGTTTTTCTTTTTGGATCAATCTTAAATGGGGTTCGATGAGCATCTTGGATAGATATCCTTTCGTCTTTCATGATGTCAGGGAAGTTTTGTGTCAGGAGTTCTTCAACTATTTTCTCTGTGTTTTCTGTCCCCCCTCCCTTTTCTGGGACTCCAATCACCAGCAAGTTATCCTTCTTGATAGAGTCCCACATGATTCTTAAGATTTCTTGATTTTTTTTAATTCTTTTATCAGATTTTTTTTCAGCTATGTTGGTGTCGATTCCCTGGTCCTCCAGATGTCCCAGTCTGCATTCTAATTGCTCGAGTCTGCTCCTCTGACTTCCTACTGCGTTGTCTAATTCTGTAATTTTATTGTTAATCTTTTGGATTTCTACATGCTGTCTCTCTATGGATTCTTGCAACTTATTAATTTTTCCAGTATGTTCTTGAATAATCTTTTTGAGTTCTTCAACAGTTTTATCGGTGTGTTCCTTGGCTTTTTCTGCAGTTTGCCTTATTTCGTTTGTGATATCTTGAAGCATTCTGTAAATTAGTTTTTTATATTCTGTATCTGATAATTCCAGGATTGTATCTTCATTTGGTAAAGATTTTGATTCTTTTGTTTGGGGGGGTTGGAGAAGCTGTCATGGTCTGCTTCTCTATGTGGTTTGATATGGACTGCTGTCTGCGAACCATCACTGGGAAACTAGTTTTTCCAGAAAATCCGCTGACTGATACGCTGGCTCCAGGCTCTGAAAAGAATCGCTGCCTCCCTGTATTTGTTCATTCTCCGTCTCTAAATCTGTGTTTGTTGTTCAGAGTTCGTAGATTTTTATGTATGTGATCGATTCCCTTGTTTTTCCGAGTCTTTGTTGCAAGAGGGATCCGCGGTAGCGTCCACCTAGTCTGCCATCTTGGCCCCGCCTCTCCTCCTGTATTTTATTTTGATGAGTAGGATAGTTAGTCTTCTTTGTGGTTACCTTAATATTTACCCCTGTTTTTCTAAGTTTAAATCTACCTTTCATTTCTTTATATCACCTTGTCTTCTTTTCCAAATGAAAGATCTATGACTACATTTCTCAGTCCCTCTTTTTTGTTGTAATGTTCTCCTCTTTTACATAATAACATCGCTGTTTCTCTTTTTTTGAGCTTTTTTTTTTTAAATCTTGATTTATTTTGGTGATTTCCCTGTTTGTGTTGACATCTGATTGCTCTGTCCAGTGTTCTAGTCTTGGGTTGATACTTGATATTATCGATTTTCTAATCAAAGAACTCCCTTTAATATTTCTTGTAGTTTTGGTTTAGTTTTCACCAATTCCCTAAATTTCTGTTTGTCTGGAAATGTCCTAGTTTCACCTTCATATTTGAGAGACAGTTTTGCTGGATATATGATTCTTTGCAGGCAATTTTTTTCTTTCAGTGCTCTGTATAAGCCATCCCATTGCTTTCCTGCCTGCATGGTTTCTGCCAAGTAGTCCAAGCTTATTCTTACTGACTCTCCTTTGTAGGTGACTTTTCATTTATTCCTAGCTGCTCTTAAAATTCTCCCTTTATCTTTGGTTTTGGGAAGTTTGATTATAATATGTCTTGGTGATTTTCTCTTAAAATCTACCTTATGTGGAGTTCGGTGAGCATCTTTGATAGATATCTTCTCATCTTTCTTATCTTCAAGCTCACCAATTCTGCATTCCACTTGCTCAATTCTGGTCCTTTGACTTTCTACTGAGTTGTCTAATTCTGTAATTTTATTCTTAATCTTCTGAATTTCTGATTGCTGTCTCTCTACGGATCCTTGCAGCTTATTAAATTTTTCATCCCTTTATTCTTTGTTTTGAGAGCTTGTTGAGGCAATCATGGTCTGTGTCTTTATGTGACTTGATATTGACTGTTGTCACTGAGCCATCTATAAGCTATTGTATTAGTTTATGTTTCCTTGCTGTATCCTAGCTTCTCGCTTTGTTTTATTTTGATATGCCCAAATGGGTTGTTTGAGTGAGCTAGCTTGATTATTTTTGCCTTTGATGCTCTGACGTTCTGCCACCAGATGGCTAGAGCTGTTATCAGGCATATCAGTCTAGAAGTCCATTCACTTTTCTTGTATGGATTCAGGTCATGTGTCCAGGTACCTGGTCATCAAATGTGTGGTACTGGCTCTGTCCTACAGTCTTAGAGAGGCATGGGTGATTGGTGTAGGTACCAGAATCTGGTTGCAGCAGGGGATCACGCTCTGAACAAGGCAGGGGGCTGAGAACCATCCTTTGAGTGTCTCTGAGGAAAGCATGTCCCTGTTCCCCAGAGTGTACGGGTGGGTGGGTTCTGCAGACAGACCATGGGGCACCCATTGTTTTTGGTTGTAAGGACTGGGAGTTACCACTTATCCTTGGACCCCTGTCATGTGTGGCTGGTTGACCTGATTTAGAGCCACCAGTCCTTAGGCTCCTGATGTGGGTAGGTGAGGACCCTGTTTAATAGGCAAAGCAGTGTCAAATATCAAACCCCCACTTCTCCACCACACAGCTGAAACAGTTGTAGTCTGCCAACAAGGGCCTATTCTCCCAAATAGGGGGACCATTTATGCCTGGACAGGAGCTGCTTCTGTGCTGAGCTCCCCAGGTTAGTGGAGCTGGCAAATGATCTTTTCCTCCAATTGTGAATTTATTGCTTCTGCAAGGCCAGAAGAATGGCTCAGGCTGCTCAGCAGGACCAATTGCAGGCCCAGGGAAATCAACAGCCACTGAAGCCTGCTTGGGAGCTGGAGGCACGGTAAAATACATGCAAGTACTTAGCTTTTGCCAAGAGAGCCATTATTCTCTGGTTCCAGAGGTGTGAGTAGGCTGTGTGACTGGCTTCTTCTCTCTGAGAAAACTGTGGCCGAATGCTACTACCAGCCCTCCACAGTCACTCCAGGGAACGGTGCCTGAGGGATCTTGGTGATTCAGGTCCAGCAACTCTTCTCTACTTCTGAGCCATCTCCTACTCCCCCTGCTGCTCAGTTCATTTTCTAACTTTGCCTTTGATGTTCATGGCTCCAAGCTTGTTATAAATATAATCATTTCACTTGTTTTTTCGGGTCTTTGTTGCAAGAGGGATCAGCGGAAGCATCAGGCCTTTCTGCCATCTTGGCCCCGCCTCCTATAATTAGTCTTTGTACAGTTCAGAGTTGTAAGGATAGTTTCCTTCAGCAAATCAAGTGACATTTTATCACTGTGAATCTCTTGCAAATTCAGCAGAGACTACATATGTTGAAGGAGTTCTTGGATGGTGCAATGGTGAAGAGTTTGACTGCTAACCTGAAAGTTGTCAGTTAGAACTTACCTAGCAGCTCTTCAGAAAAAAGACCTGATGATCTGCTCCAATAAAGATAATAGCCTAGAAAACCCTATGGGGCAGTTCTACTCTGTCACATGAGGCCACTATGAGTCAAAATTGACTCAACAGCATCTAACAATGAAAATATATGTTACAGGAGCCTGTAGGTGGTGCAAACAGTGAAGCATTCCACTACTAGCCCAAAGGCTAGTCTTCAGATCTGCTTCTGAAAAGTCACAGTCTTGAAAACCCCATACAGCAAAGTTCTACCCTGCACACATGGGGTCACCATGAGTCTGAGTTAACTCAATGGCAACTAACAGCAGGATGTGCCTTAGACAGTGTTTTCTGGAATGATAGGGATCTCTTGTAACATATTGTCAAAAATACCTTAATGGAGAAGAGAACCTGATAATAGAACGCCAGGGTGTTCACCATTGTTACAATACTGTGATTTTCTCCTGGCAGTCTTGGAATCACCCCAGGCCTAGAATCCTCCTGCTTGGCTTTGTTGGGACTGGTGGATAGTCAACATATTAAAGCTCAAAGGATAGCACAATTCATAGATTTTACACTATGGAATCAAAAAGCTCAAGTTAAAAACCCATCTTTGCACTTACTAGCTAAATGGTCATGATTAAGCTAGTTAAATATTGTGTGGTAGTACTGTAGAATAATGACCCCCCCACCCCCCGGCCAAAGATGTCCATGTCCTAATTCCTGGGATGTGTGAATATGCTACCTTACATGGCAAAAATGAGTTCACAAGTGTGATTAAATTAAGGATCTTCGGATGGGAAAATTATCCTCAAAGTTCTCCAGAAAAAAAAATTTATATATATATGGAGAGAGAGCGAGCCCTGGAGGTGCTGTGGTTAAGCATTCAGCTGCTAACCAAAAGGTTGATGCGTGGAACCCACCAAAAGTTCAGCAGGAGAAAGATGCAGCATGCTGCTTCCCTAAAGATTATAGCCTTGGAAACCCTATGGAGCAGCTCTACTCTGTTCTGTAAGGTCGCTATGAGTTGAAATTGACTTGATGGCACACAACAACAAATTATATATATATATATATGAAGAAATTTATTGTATGGAATTGACTCACATGATTGTGTGGGCTGGCAGTGGCACAACTGCACCCCCTGACACTGTCAGAGGGGGTGTCACCAAAATGGCCCCAGCATCTGAGGTGGTGATGATTGCAGGTGGGCTGATGCCAGTGGAGGATGGGCCACCAAGGCAGTAATGTTACTAGGGTTGGTGTCACCCATCATCCAGTGCCATAACTCATCACCCCCCTCACCAGCCAGTCAGGGTGCTGGCAGCCGAGCCTCAGCACCTGCCATTGGGCAGAGAAGAGGGTCTCCACCTTGGCAAATGGGAGGGGGGAGGAGCTAGGGGAGCCACGGGGGTATGGTGCTGTGAAGGGCGGGGCCACAACGTGTGTCACTGGGGAGGGGGTTAGGGTGGGGTCAGGTTGCTCTGTTCTTTGGGGGGCTCACAGGCTGGCCCCATCTACCTCCATGAGGGGTGACACCATGAGTTACCATGTTGGGTGACACCAACACTAATGATGCCACTGGGGGCTGATAAGTCCAAAATTTGGAGGGCAAGCCAATAGGCTGGAAACTGAGTCAAGAGTTGATGTTGCAGCCTTGAGTTTAAAATGCATAGGGCAGGGCTGGCAGGCTGGAAACTCAGGCAGGATTTCTGTTACAGTCATGAAACGGAATTTTTTCTTCTCTGGGAAATCTCAGTTTTTGCTCTTAATGAGCAAAATTGGATGAGGCCCACCCACATTATTGAGGGTAATTTTCTTTACTTAAAGTCAACTGATTGTAAATGTTAGTCACGTTTACAAAACTCCTTCACTGAATTCTGTAGACTAGTGTTTGACCAAATAATAGCATCATAGCTTAGTCAAGCTGACATAAAAGATTAACCATAACAGAGAGATTACCCTGGATTATCTGGATAGCCAGAGTAATCACAAGTGTTCTCATAACAGGGACATAGAGGGAATCAGAATCAGAAAAAGGGAGATACGTCAATAGAGCCAGAGTTTAAAATAATATGCTTTAATGATAGAGGAAGGGGCTATGAGCTAAAGAATGTAAATGGCCTCTAAAGAAAAACTCTTTAGAAGCTGGAAAATCAACTCCCTTAGGACTCCAGAAGGAACACAGCTCTATCTATACTTCGATTTTAGATTACGACCTTCAGGACTGTAAAAGAATAAGTTTGTGTTGTGTTAGGCCACCAAGTTTGTGGAAATTCGTTACAGCAGCTGTAGCAAACCAATACACATCTAAAGCTTTAGTTTATCTCTAAAATAATATTATTTATACAGCATATGTTTATTGTCAGTTAATATTTTAGGCATGGAAGATACAGCACTGAGTCACACAAAGTTTCTGCTATCAGGAAGCTTTTGTTTTGGTGGGGAGCCAGATAATAAACACGTAAAAAAAATGTTTTAAAGTAGTGTAGAGTTCTGTGGTGGGGGGGGGGGGAGAAGATAAAGGGGATAGAGTTTGTGAGTGGAAAGATCTATTACATTTGGGGTATTCAGGGGGTCTTTGCAGAAGTGAGCGGAGACTTGAATCATGAAAAGAGCTATCCAATTGAAAATCTGGGGCGCAACACATCATGAGGGAGGTACTTTGGCAGAATGGGGCAAAATTGGCCAAGATGGCCAGTGCAGCTGGAGTGGAGCAGGTGAGGGAACTAAGGAGTATGAGATGACCTCGGAGCACATTGGAGGCCATGTGAGGAGCTTAGATTTTACTCTCAATTCAGTAGAAAGTCTTTGAGAGATTTAAATAGAGGAATGGTTTAATTTGGTTGATATTAAAAAAAAAATCATTCTGGCTATTTGGCTTAGAGCTCAGAGTAAAGGTCAAACTGAAGGCATTTATCAGCGTAAAGCTGATATTTAAGCTGCAGGACTGGAGCAGCTCACCCTGGCATAGAATGTCAGTAGAAAGTCTGAGACCTCCAGCAGATGGAATCAGGCAGAGAAAGAACTGCCAAGGAGACCAGACAGGGAGATGGAAGAAAATGTAAAAGAATGGATGTCCTGGAAGCCAAGTGAAGAAAATGCTTCCAGAACAAGAGTGGAATCACCTTTGTTAAACAATGCTTCTTTCTTTTTTAGTCCTATTTCGATATTTACAGATAACCCACATAGGCAAAGTTAAAGCTCAGAGAAAATTCTCCAAAATGCTCCTTGTGCTTAATATTGTTATTGACAAATGAATTCTGGGCTCTTTTAATTGCTAAGAATCAACACCTTACAGCAGACCAGTCTTGCAACTGCCCAATAACTTTTTTTAAAAACTTCTAGCATCTTCCCTGTTTTGTTCTTTGTGTTTTCTTTGTAATCATGACTCTATAAATAGTAAAGCCTGGCCAGAAGGCAGAGAACAAACATTAAGTGGAGTGTTTTCTATATTTGTGTAGGCAATAGCTCTTGAAATACAACAACAAGAGTTTAACAAAAGATGATGCTCTGGAACAGCTGGTGAAAATACTGTTTCCTAAAGTACCTTGCAGTCTTTGCACCCCTCCATTATAATGAAATGGTAATAAAACCCCACATCATAGAACACAACAAATTGTTCAGGGGTAAGATCGGAACCTTCATCATGCACTTATTAACCAAAGGTTTGAGCAAATGATCTAACTTTGCCAGTGTTTTGACTTCCTCTTTTTATTGGATTTTTGTGTCATTTGTCACCCTCAGCTCTTTCTCAAAAGGGCAGTAATTTAATGGCTTTACTATTGGAAATAAATACAATTTTGTTTTGAAAATTCTGATGCCCGCTAAGATAAATGGAGGTAATTGCGGTGTTGCTAAACTACATATAAGAATACTCGGGCCAAAAAAGAAAAACAAGTACACAAAGGAGCTTGTCATTCATTTCAAACTTAAGGGCATTTCTTTGGATTTAGTGTCATTTAAAATCACCTTGAAGCCTAACCCTTTTATTAAGGCTGTCAGATCACTATTCTTACCCTGTACTATATTTTTTTTTTACTATATAGTAGAGCTAAGTCTACTTTGCCCTCTCCATAAATACAAAGCTTCTTTTTTTAAGTTTGTTTCAAATATTATTGAGAGTCACATGATTCCCTTCTAGCTTCATCTAATGCCGTTCTTTCCCTGGGTCTCTGCACTTAAGCAGTTCCTTGGAAATGCCCTCCCATCTCCTGTCTCAGGGCCTTTGCATTTGAATGCTTTCTCTGTGGAGTTTACACTAAATGACACTCAGCAGGGGAGCATCGAGTCAAATACGTAGTTGCGTTTTCTTGTGGGTTTAGGATGTGAGCCAAGAGCCCTTCAGGGAGGCCCAGCAACCTGCTAGAGTTGTGGTCAGTGCCCTGGGACCTGCCCTTCTGAAGACCCCTTCCATCTTTTTGTGACTGCACACCACACGAGGTCACGGGACAACTTCATAACCATGTGGGGCCTGCTGTTCAAGCTAGTGATAGTGGCCACAATCATAATCATATTTGGATGCCTCTTCCTTTGCTGTGGGCTGGAGCAAACCCTGTTGCTGTCAAATCGATCTGACTTATGGTGACCCCATGCATTACAGAATAGAACTGCTTCATAGGGTTTTCTTGGCTATAATCTTTACGGACTCAGATCACCAGCCATTTCTTTTGTGGCGCCTCTGGGTGAGTTCGAACTGCCAACCTTTTGGTTAGCAGCCAAGTGCAAAGTAGACTGGAGCGAAAAAAAAATTTTTTTTTTTTTTCCACAGGGACCACTAATTCCCTTGGAGCTCCCTCCTAGCATGGGTACCTAGCACATTTTAAACATTCAATAAATATTTCAATAGTGAATCTGCTGATGCGCCCACCCTTTCCCTGTACCTCACCTTCCTCATGTTTCCACACTCTTCCTTAGCCAGCTTCGGTTCTGTAATCCTTCGTAATAGCCAGTCTTTGTCTACCTCCTTCACTCCTTTGCCTCTTTCTCCATCTGTATACATCTTCTATGATGCAGGGACAAATTATCATAGACTTAGTGGCTTTTAGTGGCTTAAAATAACACCTGTTTATTACTGGACAGTTTCCAGGCCTTAATAGTCCAAGCACACCTTAGGCAAGTCCTCTCCTCAGGGCCTCACAAGGCTGCAAGTCAGCCAAGATGTTGGCCGGAGCTATGTTCTCACCTGCAGCTTGGGGACTTCTTCCAAGCTCCTATGGCTGTTGCTAGAATTCATTTCCTGCAGCTGTGGTTTGCTTCATCAAAGTGAACAGGAGGGTGTCTCTGAGCTATGGGAAGACCTAAACCTTAATGGCTCAAATCAATTGATTAGGGACCTGGCAAAACCCATTCATCTTTGCTATATAACACAGCATAATCATAAGAATGATAACGGGTCGCTGTTGAGTCAATTCCAATTTATGGTGACCCTGTGTGTGGCAGAGTAGAACTGTGCTCCGTGGGATTTTCAATGGCTGCTTTTTCAAAAGTAGATCACCAGACCTTTCTTCCAAGGTGCCTCTAGTTGGACTTGAACCTCCAGCTGTTGGTTAGCAGCTGAGTGTGTTAACTGTTTGCATCACCCAGGGAAACCATTGTGTTTGTAGGCCTTGCCCATAATCAAGGGGAAGGGAATGTATTCGAGGGGACAGAAATATTGGGGGTCATTTTATTCTGTCTACCACACTGGCTGTTGTACTCAGCCACTGAAACTTCAAACTCCAGTTATATTTAGCACTTCATATAAAGTCATAAATAACCTCCTGTTTGCCAAATCCAGTGGTCAATTTTCAATCTGTATCTTGCTTAGGCATTTCACACAGCAGAGCACACACTTCTTTTTGAAACACTTTCTTCACATGGTTTCCAGGATATCACTCTCCCATGCTTTTCCTATTTCATGATATAGTACAATATCCAATAATTAAATGCATAGAAGGAAGGTGGGAAAAAGTGTGTATACCATGCTACCACTTATGTAAAAACACATAAAATGTATAACGTATATCTGGAGAGAAACATGAGAACATTGGTTGCTTCCGAGACAGGGGATAGGGGTGGCTGGGGACAGGGTTTATGTCCTTTTGTATTTTTTGACTTTCATTCCATGTGAATAGGCTACTTATTCAAAAGTAAACTTTATTACAAGCACACAAACCTACATCACAGGTGTGCTGAATTATGTCAGAAGCAGTGGCCAGCTTGTAGCTGCTTTGAGAATCTGGTGCAGCCAACCTCCTCGCTGGAGTCACCAGGCAGCTGCAGTCATAGGGCACCATGGAATCCCCAGCGGATCATGGGTCCCTGAACAATGGGAATGAGATTTCTGGTATGAAACATAATTTTGGCAGCAGGGACAACTTTACAATTTAATTCACTAATAAAACAATATCAAAGGAAAATGCTGCTTGAAAATCCTTTCTGCCCCTGGAAAAAACGCACAAGACAGAATTATATGAAGCAAGAAGTGATCAAGGCTTTGAGATATCCCTCAAATTCTTGTAACACCAGTGAAGTATAAAGAGGAGAAAAAAGTCCACCGAAGAGGGGAAAATGAGATAGAACAATTTGATCATACATACATATAATTGAAAAGGGGCTCCAACTCGTAGCTACCATACGTATAACAACAAAATGTTGCCTGGTCCTGCACCATCCTCACAATAGGAGGCCTTTTTGAGCCCATTGTTGCAGCCACTGTGTCAATCCATCTCCTTGAGGGTCTTCCTCTTTTTCACTGACCTTCTCTACTTTACCAAGCGTGACATCCTTCTCCAGGGACTGGTATCTCCTGATAACATGTCCGAAGTACAAGAGATGAAGTCTGGCCATCCTTGATTCTAGGGAGCATTCTGGCTGTATTTCCTCCAAGATAGATTTGTTCGTTCTTCTTGCAGTCCAGGGTATATTCATTATTGTTCACCAACACCGTAATTCATATTATTTTTCAATTTTCTTGTTTTTCTTTTATATTTTCTAGGGGGCACTATTTTTTGTCATTGCTATAAAAACTCATTGCCATGAGTTGACTGTGACTCATAGAAACCCTATAGGGCAGAGTAGAACTGTCCCATAGGGTTTTCAAGCAGCAGCTGGTAGATTCATACAGCCGACCTTTTGGTTAGCAGCCAAATGCTTAACCACTCTGCCCCCAGGGTTCCATTATTGCTATAAGTTTATTTACTTTAGAGTTTTAAAAGGCATAATATTCTTATTAGCTGTTGCTCATAATCTATGTCAGTCTTTTGTTTCTTGTTTCCTGGCTAAAATAATTCTGTTTTAATTCACAAAAATCAATACTTAGTTCTTCAGTGACGTGTCCTGTGATGTGATGGTGGTCGTGGCGTATATGTGTGGAGAGTGTCTGTGCAGGGATGGGGGGTGGGGGGATGGGGTTTGGTTTGGGCGGAGATTCCTTTTTAAGCATTAATAAATGTATAAATGAGTAATGGAAATTTTTTTCTTGGTTGGCCCTTATGAGAATTCTCGCTTCTTCATTTCCAAACTGAATACACCTTCTATGTATTTCATTTTTTGACTCGGGGGATGTGAGAATAAAATTGCCATTTCCATTTTTATCTAAAGTCCTCTTTGTTGACCCTAGTCTTCAAATTCCTTTTATTTATACATTTATATTCATTCGTTTTTTTGGTACCTAGGTAGTAAAGGGAGCCCTGGTGGCACAGTGGTTAAGAGCTTGGGGGCTAACCAAAAGGCCGGCAGGTCAAATCCACCAGTCGCTCCTTGGAAACCCTGTGGAACAGTTCTACTCTCTATGAGTTGGAATCGACTCGACGGAAACGGGTTTGGTTTTGGTTTTAGGTAGTAAAGAGTTCGGAAAAATGTCAAGTTTTAATACCTAGAATGCTAGAATGTCAGAATTACATACATACAGTTGATAACCAAAAGAAAAAAGAAAAGAAAAAAAAAAAAACCATTGCCATCAAGTTAATTCTGACTCATAGCAACCCTATAGGACAGAGCAGAACTGCTCCAGAGGGTTTCCAAGGAGTGGCTGGTGGATTTGACCTGCCTACCTTTTGGTTAACAGCAGAGCTCTTAACCACTTTGCCACCAGGCTCCACAGTTGATAAAGCAAATTAAATTTCAGCTTGTATTAATACATGCATGGGACCCATAAGGAAGGCAATAGTAGCCCCACTCCTTACAGACCTGACAATACATATTTTGTATTCTTACTAAGATCATTCTTTGAGATGGTTAAAGGAATTAGGAAGAGAGGAGAACATGATACCTGTCTTCAAGTATTTCAAGAGTGAGCACGAGCCCAAGTTTAGACTCGTGGTCAATGCCACTTGGTAATATTTGGACAAAGTGTCGCATGGGATTGCAGGAAAAATTTCTTTCCAAGAGTCTAAACCACCCAGGGATTGAACAGTGGGAGGGTTCAGGGACAGGGCACCCACTACTATTTCTAGAGGTGTTCTGGCATAGGTCGGGCAGGTTTAATTTTTAATTGGATGATTGGAAAAGATGACATTTCACATCTCTTCCATTTCTATTTATATTCTAAGACAGTGGTTCTTGACCTTTTCTGAGTCTTGAATTCTTTTGAGAATAAAAGCTATCACCTCTCTCCCAAGGAACAAATATGCACACGACACCATTTCTCCTGTAAACATATAAAAAACAGACACAAAAACAGTATGTTGGAGAAGAACCCCTGGGTTCCCATGGATCCAGTTTTTTCTTTTTTGGCTGTGACTTGAATTCATTGCAACCTCTGTGTGTTCTCCTGAGCAGGAGGTTCACATCTCTAAGCCTCAGGTCTTTGTTTGGTTTTGCTCGTTTTTTTAATTGTGATAAAATAAATATAAAATTTACCAATTTTAACCATTTGTAAATGTGCAAGTGGCATTTATTCACAATGTTGTGTAACCATGACTACTATTTATTTCCAAAACATTTCCATCACCCCAAACAGAAACTCAGTACCCATTAAATATTAACTCCCCACGTTCTCTTCAAGGATCACGTTTTGAAAACTGCTGCTCTAGGTTATTTCTTGCTTGGAGAGAGCTTGAATAATTAAAAGCTTCATCAGAAACTAAAGATGCTTTTTAATTCTGCTTATAGAAATCTCAACCCTCTCCTCCAAATTCATTTAATCACAGCACATAGGTGTTTGCACTTAATTTGTTTTCATGTGCTTTGTGACAAATGGGTAGAAATAATAACAGGTTAAATATTTCTTAATTCAGAATGCTTTTGAAATCATATTCCTAAGTGTAGCTGAATTTAAGAGCTAACTATTTATAGATCACTTTATAATGCATAACTGCCTATTTGCTTGTTTGGTCTCTATGAGAATCCTGTGCCGCTGACAGAGAATTTATTATCACCCCATCTTCCAAATCATCAAGCTGAGCTTCGGGGAGCTTAACTGGATGGCCTGCGGTCAGAATTAGAGGCATGTTTCTGAGGAAGACTCAGATATAACTGGATTCAACTCCCGGTGCAGTTGTGTAACCTTGAAGAACTTAACATCCCCGAACCTCAGTCTTCAGCTGTAAACCAAAAGCCAGTTGCTGTGGAGTCGATCCCGACCCCTGTCGACCCCTGTCGACCCCATGTGTGTCAGAGTGGAACTGTGCTCCATAGGGCTTTCAAGGGTTGAATTTTCCAAAGAAGATGATCAGTTCTTTCTTTGTAGGTGGACTCCAACATTTTATTTATTTTTTTATTGTACTTTAGATGAAGGTTTACAGAACAAACTAGTTTCTCATTAAAGAGTTAATACATATTGTTTTATGGCATTGGTTAACAACCCCAGGACATGTCAGCACTCTCCCTTCTTGACTGTCGGCTCCTGATTACCAGCTTTCCTGCCCCCTCCTACCTTCCAGTCCCTGCCCCTGGGCTGGTGTGCCCCTTTAGTCTTGTTTTGTCCTATGGGTCTGTCTAATCTTTGGCAAAAAGGCGAACCTCTGGAGTGACTTCATTACTGTGCTAAAAGGGTGTCTGGGGGCCATACTCTCGGGGTTTCTCCAGTCTCTGTCAGGCCAGTAAGTCTGGTCTTTTTTTGAGATTTAGAATTTTGTTCTACATTTTCCTCCACCTCTGTCCAGGACCCTGTATGGTGATCGCTGTCAGAGCAGTCAGTCGTGACAGCTGGGCATCATCTAGTTGTACTGGACTCAGTCTCGTAGTTGTGGTCTATTAGTCCTTTGGACTAACCTTTTCCTTGTGTCTTTAGTTTTCTTCATTTTTCCTTGCTCCTGAAGGGGTGAGATCAGTGGAGTATCTTAGATGTCTGCTCACGGGCTTTTAAGACCCCAGACACTACTCACCAAAGTAGAATGTAGAACATTTTCTTTATAAAGTATATTATGCCAATTGAGCTAGATGTTGCCTACAACCATGGTCCCCACAGCCCTCAGCCCAGTAACTTGGTCCTTAAAGGAGTCGAATTCCAACTTTCTCGTTAGCAGCTGAACGTGTTAACCGTTTACACCACCCAGGTTCTTCTCATTTGTAATAAGGGGGCAGTAATAACGTTGACCTTCTAGAGATGTTGTCAGACTTTAAATGAGGTAATGTGTGTCAAGAGTTTAGCCCAAAGGCTAGCTCAGAGTAGTCAATCAATTATTAAATAGATACTTAGTGATAAAACTAAAATAGAATATAATTTTTTAGGCCATGGGGCCCTGGTGGTACAGTGGTTAAGTGTTTGGCTGCTAACTAAAGGGTCAGAAGTTTGAATCTACCGGCCACTCCTTGGAAACCCTATGGGGTCAGTTCTACCCTGTCCTATAGGGTCACTATGAGTCAGAATGGACTCAAGGGCAACAGATTTTTTTTTTTTTTGTATACCACACTGCCTTCTAAGACTTATTAATAATTTTCATAAAAGTAATTCAGTAGTTTTAATTAAAAGTTTTAATTTTTTGCATTACTCAGAGAGATGGCATGATGCAGTGGCAAGGACAGATCAGTGTTTCATTTTTGATTCTGTGTGATTTACTAGTGGTGCCATTTTGGGTAAGCCATTCAGTTCTCTTGTTGGTATCTAATGCTGTTTAACAAAATACTTTCCAAAGTCAGTGGCATAAAACAACCTTATATTATGCTCCTTGTTTCTGTGGGTCAGGATTCCAGACAAGGCACATAGAAGGCTCAACTCTGGTCCACTTAGCAGGTATGGCTTGAAGACTGGAATCATTTGAAGACTCATTTATAGCTGGGGGTGATGATACGAAGACTCCCACAGCTGGGCCTGCCCATGGTGCTTCTAGAGCGTATCTCTAGCCCTATGTGGCCTCTCCATATAGTCTTCTCAGGTGGCTGAACTTCTAACCTATTCTTATGGATTAAGTTTTGTCCCACCATAAGGTATGTCAACTTGGTTAGGCCATGATTCACAGTATTGTGTGATGGTTCGCCATTGTATAATCTGATGTGATTTTCCTATGTATTGTAAATCCTACCTCTATGATGTTAATGAAATGGGATTAGTGACAGTTATGTTAATGAGGTAGGACTCAATCTACAGGATTAGGTTGTGTCTTAAGTCAATCTCGTCTGAGATATAAAAGAAAGAATCGAGCAGAGAGAAGTGGGGACCTCGTACCACCAAGAAACAAGAGCCAGGAGAATAGTGAGTCCTTTGGACCCGATGTCCATGAGATGAGGAGCTCCTAGACCAGGGGAAGATTGATGACAAGGACCTTCTCCCAGAGCCAACAGAGAGAGAAAGCCTTCTCTTGGAGCTGGCGCCCTGAATTCGGACTTCTAGCCTACCAGACTGTGAGAGAATAAATTTCTCTTTGTTAAAGCCGTCCACTTGTGGTATTCTGTTATAGCAGCACTAGATAGCCAAGACACCTATCTGCAAGGAGTTACCAAGGTGTGTGGCCCAAGAGAAAGAGTAAGGCAGAGATGTACCTCTTTTCTCATCTAGCCTTAGAAGGCATATAGCATTGCTTCTACTGCATTAGAAGTGAGTCACTAAGGCCAGCTCATATTCAAGGTGAGGAGGTTTTGACTTCATCTTTTTATAGAAAGTTTTAAAACCATCACTCTAAAAAAACAAACAAAATAAAACACACACACACACACAAAACAAAACAAACAAAAAAAGGTTTCCGTCAAGTCGATTCCTACTTATGGTGACCCTATGTGTGTCAGAATACAACTATGCTCCGTAGGGTTTTCAAACTTTGGTTTTTCAGACGTAGATTGCCAGGCCTTTCTTTGGAGGCATCTCTGGATGGACTTAAACCACCAACCTTTTGGTTATAACTATTCGCACCACCCAGGGACTCTCCAAACCTTATACTAAACTCTTTATTAATCAATACCATGGGCAAGTTATTGTCAGTATTTTGAAGGAGGGAGCTATACAAAACCAGATTTTAGTTCTGCCTTCAATGATATTACAGTAATCTAGGACATCACAATCAAGGACATTAAAATACTTTCTTAATAAAAAATAACCAAGGGTATCTTTGAAACAAAAATGATAAATTGTGTTTGACGCCTGGAGACCTGGGCTCTAGCTCCAGCCTTACCACAATCATGCTGCATGACATTGATCGTATTGTTTAGCATCTCTGGATTTCCATTTCTTTTTCAGAGCATCTGGAGGTGGAATGGAGCCTGTAGAGCCCTCTGCTAACTCTTTGGTGATCCTTTAAGTGGTAAATCAATCAGTATGGACTATGAAAGATCAACTTTAATTTACTAATTTCTTAAAGTTTATCAAGTATGTCGTATGTGCCAAGGTGCTCTGCTAAGGGTTATAGGGAATACATAAGTGAATTCATTCATATGTACCTCATGAACTGGTACATCCAGATAGACCTAAGAATATCCACCACACCACCCGTTGCCGAGGAGTCGATTCTGACTCGTAAGGACCCTGTAGGATAGAGTAGAACTGCTCCATAGGGTTTCCAGGGAGCGGCTGGTGGATTTGAAATGCTGATCTTTTGATTAGCAGCCAAGCTCTTAACCACCGTGCCACCAGGGCTCCACTTGTAAATATGCTGATAGAAAATTGTTATTCCCATGCAATTATGTAAATTAATAATGTAAAACAAATAAAAGGTTACATATGAAAATTATGTGTGTATAATATATAAAACATTTATAACTCTAAGGGCTATTTATGAAAATTATGTATAAATTCAACAGTTATATGCCAAATAATTGTTTTCACCAACTGACTGTCTTTGGGGTAATAGACATATACTGTATCCAGAGGCAGCAGAATCTGTTATAGTTGCTTCTATCGGTTTGGACAAGTTACTTATTCTTATCGTTGTTAGTTGTTATCCAGTTGGCTCTGACTCATGGTGACCCCATGCACAATACAGTGAAATGTTTTCATCCTGTACCATCTTCACAATCGTTGGTATGTTTGAGTCCATTGTTGTAGCCACTGTGTATTTCGAGTGCCTTCCAACCTGGGGGCTCATCTTCCACCACTGTATTGGACAATATTCTATTATGATCCATAGAGTTTTCACTGGATAATTTTTGGACGTAAACTCCAGGCCTTTCTTCCTAGTCTGTCTTAGTCTGGAAGCTCTGCTGAAACCTGTCCACCATGGGTGACTGGCGTAGCTTCCGGTATCATAACAACACACAAGATACCACAGTATGCCAAATCGACAGAGGGGTCATAGTACTTACCCTTGGTGAATTTAAATAGGCACATCTAGAGAATAATAAGCTTGAACCATGTAATTTGCAAGGTTTTTTCAAACTCTTTTAAAAAAGCATTGATTTACTAACTTCTGCTTTTTGTTTATAACTGTCTGTGGCTCCATATGCATCTGTTAAAATATTTTGCATTCTAATATTTATGCAGCATCTATGGTGTAAAATGGGAAGCCCTGGTGGCATAGTGGTTAAGTGCTAAGGCTGCTAACCAAAAGGTCGCCAGTTTGAATCCACCAGGTGCTTCATGGAAACTCTGTGGGGCAGTTCTACTCTGTCCTATAGGGTCGTTCTGAGTTGGAATTGACTCAATGGCAGTGGGTTTGGTTTTTGGTTTTTTATGGTATAAATGCTTGACTATACTAAGAATGCCCTTTAGATAAAATTTTCTCTTGTATACTGTATAAAGCAAAAAGAGAAAATACTTCTTATAAGAGCAACTTTATACTGCACTCAGCTTTTTTTTTACATTACGAAGTGCATTGGGCATATGTCTAGAAAATAATAATGTCTTGCCTTATGTGTCCCTAGACATTATGAACGTGTTTCATTGGTTAGAATTCTGATTTTATCTACCTCCTGGGCTTCTCCATTCTTGCCCTTTTAAGGTCCTTCTCTGACCAGTTACAGCACTTCTGGGCCCCAGCCCAAAGCCTCTTTGATGAGTAAACAGTATATTCCCATATAAGAGGGACGAGATGGGATCTTAGCTGGCAGTACTGCTGCAGAAACTATCTCTTAGGCCCAGGCAATCTGCATTTTAGAAAAATTGTTGAATTACACTAAATGATAGAATTGCCCTTTCTTTATATTCTACCAGAAGAGTCAGACCTGGCTATGTTTTTGAGGAGTAAGGCAAAGACCAGTTAATATGCATTATCTTATTTAATCCTCAACTCACCTTCTAAAGTTGGGGGATGACTTGACTGCAGCTAACAAGAACAACATGGAGTCCTGGTGGCACAGTGGTTAGGAGCTCAGCTGCTAACCAGAAGGTTGGCAGTTCGAATTCACCAGTCGCTCCGTGGAATCCCTATGGGGTGGTTCTACCCTGTCCTATAGGGTTGCTGTGCATCGAAACTAACTTGATGGCAACTAACAACAACAACATGTAGCACAAAAGGGCTAAATAACTTGCCTGAGGTAAAAAAATCCACTATGCAGAGGCAGGAACTAAGGTTAACTGTGAGAACACAAGATATTTCTGGCAGTGTAATGAAGGTTGGTTGAGGGACAGTTCAGGGTAGCTGGAGGCCTGTTACAGGCTAATTCAACCTCCACATGGGGCAATGATGGCGAGGTGGAAGGTGGGAAAAGCTACAGAGATTTGTTCATCAGGAAAAATACCAGAGATTGGCAACAAAGTGGATACAGGAGCCGAAGGAAGGAAAGAATCAAATCATTGTACATCAAAACACACTCTTGAGAAATGTGTTACTGATTTGACTGAGAAGTCTCACCTCCTTGCTCTATAAACAGGAAATTTTAATTTTTTTTCAAAAAATACTACCAACTGTGCCCTCTCAAACCATCAATTCCTGAGGGCTGACGGGTTCCTTTAACAGCATCTCAGGCCTATTCAGTAGCATTTCATCAGTTCGGTTGCTAACAAAGTCTTATTTCAGTTATTATCAGGGCCAGCTTCGCACGTGTGCAGCCAGTAGGAACGGCCCTGAGCTTGGGGTTTAATGCTCTGCAGTCGCCATCCTGAGATTCTTAATAATTTCATCTTCAGGTTCGTGCTTTGTAAGTGAAGTCTAATAGGACAATGGAGTATGTGCCAGAGGCTTGGAGCTGAATTTTGCCGACCCAACCCTGTGACAGGTTCTCAGATGCCCACCCCTCCTGCCCCTAGAGCCCCAGGCACCATGGAAATGCTCCCTTCCTGCCCCTGCCCAGTGACCACTGCTGCCCTCCGCAGGTGCTTGAAAGGTTGGGGCTGGGCACATGCCTCCCGGTGTCTCGGAGCTGGGCATGGCTACAGCTGACCTTGCTTTGGGCTCACAGCACCATGGTGTACTTGGCAGGCTGCTTGGTGGGGTGAACCTCTCACCCATCCTCCAGTCAGGTAGCTAGTGCATCCAGAACTGAGGGATCCAGCGGCTGGTGGAAGGGGAACCTGGAAACCATTAGATCCGAGTGCAGCATGTACCCCGAATTGCAATTATTTCTCCAGGAGCCTGAGAAGGTCCGCACTTGCCCCATGAGTATTCCTATGCCTGAAGAAGCGTGACATTAAATGATGAATAAAAAACCAGCATGACATGTAGAGAGCGAGAGAAAAGGAAAAGCTTTAAAAGTGCACTTTAATGGCACTTTTTTCTGCTTTTTAAACAAGGGGCCTCACATTTTCCTTTTGCATTTATTTTCACAAATTATTTATCTGGTCCTGGTTATTATGTCTTAGTTCTCTTATCCATTTATAAACTCTAGTCTCACAGTCTTATGTCCAACTCAAAGTGTTCCACCACCTCGGCACCCCACTCTGTCCTGTGCTTGCTCCTCCAGTGTTGAGGTAGAGGAGGGGCAAGATGGCTTTAGTGGACATGGCAGAACAACTCCATGTCAGTGATGGTGGAGATGCTGTTTCCTTTCTGTTCATCATGATTGCTCTTGCTGCTACTGTATAGGCTTGGGATGGACAGGTAGAGACCCCTCCTGGTCATGCTGATAGGGAACTCTATCCCAAGGAACTTTTCTAGGTATTAGTAATCTCTCACAGGACTTGGCTACTACTTTTAGCTGACATCTAGCTGGTAGTTTCATGCAGCATCCATCTGAAACAGGCAGGAACCTACTGATCACCCAAGGCCCCAATCCATCCTCTATGGTCCAAGTCTGGAGCCTGAGGGCACGGACAGCTACCATCTGTGTACCTCTAGGTTAGTACTTGGCCCCTCTCTGTCATGCTGGTTTTCCCCTCGGCTCTAGAAGCACTGAGGCAGGCTGGCCAACCTGGTGGCTCAGAAGGCATCCAACTGGGGTACAAAGTACTCTTATCACCTCTCCCATTTGCCCACAAACTTGAAAAACAAGTCTATTCTCTTGAATTTAGCTCATAGTTTTGGAGGCAGAAACCAATCAAAAAAGGTTGTTAGTAGAGAAGTATGGCCTTACTGCATTCTTCTCCTAAAAGGCCCTGTTTTGGGGCCACAGAGTTCCCTCTTACGCCTTTTGTGGGTAAGGCTGTCAAACCGCATCATTCTCTCTTGCACCTGGAGGCAGAGCAGGGGTCTCCTGGCAAGAGCTGAGTCCTCTTTGAATTTACATTTTGTATCTCTGCTTTCAAAACACTGATTCCTCTTTAATCCCTGCAATCATTTGGTAGTCTCCTGGGGCAGGAAAAGATATTAATTAGCAGTACCACACAAACCCTGTTATTCACATTGACTTACATCATTTTGAAAGCTAAATGCAATGAATATACATGTCAACATAATTAATAAATATTTAGCAAATGCCTGTAATATGCATGAAATTTATTGAGATTCTGTACAAGACAGTCCTTATCCTCAAGGACTTTGCAAATAAGTTGGAGAGCCAGGGCATAAAACAAAGATGTCAGCCCGGCTGGATTTACTCAATAGGCAAGGTAAGCAAAGTGCTTACCACTCTTCCAATTTATAATCCCTGCCTGGAGTGGATAACTCAGTAAGCAAGGTAAGCATGAGCTTACTTGCGCTTACTAACTATTCTGTAGTAAACTACTTCACATAGATTCACCACTTCAAAGATCAAACATGTTGTGAAACCAGTAGGAAATTGTCCACTACATATGATCTGGTAAGCAAGGTAAGTACCGTGCTTACGTTGCTTATTAGACAATCTGCCCCTGGATGTCAGGAACAATTGTTGTTTTTGTTAAGTGCCATCCAGTCAGTTCCGACACATAGTGACCCTATGTACCACAAAACGAAACGATGCCCTGTCCTGTACCATCCTCACAATCATTGCTATGTTTCAGATCATTGTTGCAGCCACTGTGTCAATCCATCTCACTGAGGGTCTTCTTCTTTCACTGATCTTCTACTTTACCACGTGTGATGGCCTTCTCCAGGGGCTGGTTCCTCCTGATAACATGTCCAAAGTACAGGAGATAAAGTCTCGCCATCTTCACCTCCAAGAAGCATTCTGGCTGTACTTCTTCTGAGATAGATTTGTTTGTTCTTCTGGCAGTCCAGGGTATATTCAATATTCTTTGCCAACACCGTAACTCCAAAGCATCCGTTCTTCTTTGGTCTTATTCATTGTTCAGCTTTCACATACATGTGAGGTGATTGAAAATACCGTAAGTTGAATCAGACATGCCTTAGTCTTCAAGGTGACATCTTTGCTTATTAACACTTTAAAGAGATCTTTTGTAGCAGATTTTCCCATTGCAATACATCACTTTATTTTTTGACTTCTGATTCCATGGGCATCGATTGTGAATCCAATAAAATGAAATCCTTAACAACTTCAATATTTTCTCCACTTGTCATGATGTTGCCTAATTGGTCCAGTTGTGAGGATTTTTGTTGTCTTTATATTGAGGTGTAATTCATACTGAAGGCTGTAGTCTTTGATCTTCATCAGTAAGTGCTTCAAGTTGTCTTTGCTTTCAACAAGTAAGGTTGTTTCATCTGCATATCATAGGCTGTTAGTGCATTTTCCTCCAATCCTGATGTCCTGTTCCTCATATGGTCCAGCTTCTCAGGTTATTTGCCTGGCATACAGATTGAAATAAGTATGGTGAAAGGATACAACCCTGATGCACACCTTTCCTGACCTTAAACCATGTGGTATCCCCTTGTTCTGTTCAAATGACTGCGTGTTGGTTTATGTATAGTTTCCTCATGAGTACAGTTAAGTGTTCTGGCATTTCCTTTCTTCACAATGTTATCCATAATTTGTTATGATCCACAGAGTTGGATGCCTTTGCATAGCCAATTAAACACAGGTAAACATCTTTTTGGTATTCTCTGCTTTCAGCCAAGATCCATCTGACATCAGCAACGACATCTCCTGTTCTGCGTCCTTTCTGAATCTGGCTTGAATTTCTGGCAGTTCCTTGGTGATGTACAGCTGCAACTGTTTTTGAATGATCTTCAGCAAAATTTTACTTTCATATGATATTAATGATATTGTTCAATAATTTCCACATTCTGTTGGATAACCTTTTTTTGGAATGGGCATGAAAATGGATCTTTTCCAGTCTGTTGGCCAGGTAGCCATCTTCCAAATTTCTTGGCATAGAAGAGTGAACACTTCCAGCATGGCATCCATTTGCTGAAACATTTCAATTGGTATTCTGTCAATTTTTGGTGACTTATTTTTCACCAATCCTTCAGTGCAGCTTGGACTTCTTCCTTTAATACCATCAGTTCTTGATCATATGCTACCCTGACCAGTTCTTTTTGGTACAGTGACTCCATGTATTCCTTCTATCTTCTTTTGATGCTTCCTGCATTGTTCAATTTTTTGGCCATAGAATCCTTCAATATTACAACTCAAGGCTTGAATTTTTTCTTTAAGGACAATGCCTGATAACATATGTGAGGGGCTAAAAGAATGTTACAAGCAAGAAGGACTGTGTAAAGTTGGAGAAAAAAAGAGATTTCTGTGGCATAGAGTGTTTGGGATGGCATAGAGCATAGTCAGGCCTTGAAAGGTGGGAACAAGTTAGAGAAACTGTAAGAAGGAAGAAGTGCTTTTAGAGAGGGGGAATAATTAAGCAAAGAATAGCATTCAGAATACTGCACAATGTGCAAAACCTTTGCCCGCCTTCTCATTTAAGAACTCTTGGCCCTTTCCCACAGGATGAGTCTTGTCCTCAGAGCAATTCTTTCTCCAAGACAGCAGTGGAGACACGTAATCAGAGTTACTCATTTTAGGCTGCTACCTAGGGGGAGTCCACGGGTGGTGCAAATGGTTAACGTAATGGACTGCTAACCAAAAGTTTGGAGGTTCGAGTCCACCTAGAAGCACCTTGGAAGAAAGGCCTGGTGATCTACTTCCAAAAAATAAGCCACAGAGAACCCTATGGAGTACAGTTCTATTCTGACACACATGGGATCACTGTGAGTCTGGGCCAACTTGACAGCAACTGGTGGTGGTAACATGACAAGGAGGTTCAGGCTCCCTCAAGTATGTGAGACAATACCTACTCAGGAAGTAAAATCATTGCCTCAAGGCAAAAGATACGTTTTGGGTCTAGCTCCCAAAAGCAGAGCCTGAGCCAGGGCCTCAGGTGCCTGTGATCTACCGTGGGTGTGCAATTCAGGATGAACCTCTCAGGGATGAGAGAAAAAGTGTGTGGAAGAGGACAGAGCCAGGAAAGGAGTGGCCTTAGGTGAAATCTAACATTGGCCCCAACAGTGGGTGGGCTATGGTGGTGGGGCTGGTCTCTGGAGCATAGAATCATACAATAGAGTGGTCCCTTCTTGAGGTAAGGGGGATGAACTTCTGCATCCTGTATCAGACATGGCTACAGGCCCTGGTGGGAGGAGAGGGGAGACCAAGCTTACAGACTTGGCGGCTCTGGTCTGCAGAGGGCTTGGAGAAGGGAAGTGAGCTGCTCACAGACAACATTCTCAGCAGCTGGGAGACGGTGCATAAGCACACTGATGTAGACCTAGGCAGGCACCAGAGAGTGTCTATCACAAAATCAGTACAGGTACTTACAGTATTATGCAGTTCAATGCCATTCTCCATCTGTCTTAGTTATTCAGTGCTGCTATAACAGAAATACCACAAATGGATGGCTTCAACAAACAGATGTTTATTCGCTCACAATCTAGTATGCTACAAGTCCAAATTCAGGGCATCAGCTCCAGGGAAAGGCTTTCTTTTTCTGTCAGCTCTGGAGGAAGATCCTTGTTATCAATCTTCCACTGGTTGAGGAGCTTCTCAGCACAGTGATCCTAGGTCCAAAGGATATGCTATTCTCTTGACTCTTGTTTCTTGGTGGTATGAGGTCCCCATGTCTCTCTACTCAATTCTCTCTTTTATATCTCAAAAGAGATTGATTTAAGACACAATCTAATTTTTCAGATTGAGTCCTGCCTCATTAACATAACTGCTGATAATCCCATCTCATCAACACCATAGCAAAAGGATTTATAACACATAGGAAAATCATATCAGATGACAAAATGTTGGACAATCACACAATTCTGGGAATCGTGGCCCACTGAAGTTGACAGAATTTTGGGGGGATATAATTCAATCTATGACACCATCCTACCCACCTTCCTGGTCCCAGATTGTGCCCCATTGCCTACCTACACAAAAACCAAGTGCATCACAAAGCCTCCTATTGGTAGCAACACAAAGAGGCCAAATTTGACATTTCTTTTCCTTGCCGTAGGCTGATGGTTTTCCTCAGCAGAGCAGGGTGTCCCCACAACCTCCTCTGTAAACTGAAGCAAGGGTGTACAAACAGCCACAGGAGTCAGGAATTAGGACAGAGGTGTGTGTAGGTTTCATCTTTTCCAAACCCAAGGAAGTAACATTGGCCTTGAAGTTGCAATATCTATGATTTATGGTATTTTGAAAATTGATTCGTGTTGAATCATTTTATACTATCAGAATAGCATGCTTCCTCATTAAATAGAAAAACAAACCAGAGACAAATCTATTTCAGATTCCAAGGTTTACTTACTGTAATTGAACCATGCAGTGGTTAACATTCAGTGTAAAAAGAAATGAATGACACAATTTTACAATTCATGTTGATTGTGATGAGGATAAAGGAAATGGCAGTTTTTGTGGAGTAGGTGGAAGTGAAGTAGGGGAGAAAGAATGATAGGAATGAATTGTTCCAGACCAAAGAAAAAAACCAATATTGTGTTAAAAAAAAAAAACACTGCTCAAAATTTCCTTGAAACTTCCAATGTAATCCACTTTTAGACATTTACACCTACAGACTTACAAAATGGAGATCACAGGGTGCAGTTTTATAACCTGTTTTTTTTTTTAATTAATAGTAATTATTTTCATCTATTGTGTTGTTGTTAGGTGCCGTTGAGTTGGTTCTGACTCATAACAACACTATGCACAACAGAACGAAAAACTGCCCCGCTCTGCATCATCCTCACAATTGTTGCAGCCACTTAAAAAAAATCTATTATAAGCATTATTTTCTAAAGCACATCTTTAACTGCATAGTCTTCTATTTTATGAATGTTCCATAATATATTTAGTTAATCCCCTATTGGATATTTATTTCCAGGGCAGTGACATTTTGATTTTAATTATGCACAGTGCTGAACCAAGTACCATGAATAAATAGTCTGGATTCATATTGTTTGGTTACAGGAATGCCTTTGTTACTGAAGAAAAATTGTAAAAGTTCATTTGCGTTTCAGAACAACAGAATTTACTAAGTGGTTATGTTCTTGACGAAATGCCTCACGTGATGGAGACCAGTGCTGTTTTAAAAGTGCAATTTTATTTTAAATGTCTTTCCACGAACAGAATTTTTCCATTCCGAGACCTCTGAGGTAAAGGAAATTGGTATAATCCTTATTTCCATAGTAAAATTAAAGTACCACCACAATAAAGTCATTATGCTAAGCAGTTAGTGGCTCCCAGAAAATGATTTTTAATTAGAGTAAATCCAACAAATGACATTTAATCACTAGCTTTTTTCATTAGTCATTCAGAAGTAAGGAAATTTGAGAAATACCAGTTGTTCTGAAAGTCAGTACAAATCACATCACTGTTCAGGCCCTCAGATGTTCTAGAGCCTGAGAGGGGCTCCAGCTTGGGTGTTCAGTTCTATGTGGCATCTTACAAGTTCCTGTCTGTAAACTGAGTGCCGCTAAGTGATCTTTGTGGTCCCTTCTATTTTAGGATCTTGTATTCCTACGATTCTGAGCTCTTCAGAATACCCACTCCCCCACCCCTGAACACACATGCACTCAGTGTTATGAATTGAATTGTGTTCCCCCAAAATATGTGTTGTAAATCTTAACTTCTGTATCTGTGGTTATAATCCCATTTGGGAATGGTTTTTGTTATGTTAACAGACAGGATTACTGTAGGGTGGGTCTTAAATCAATCTCTTTTGAGATATAAAAGAGATTAAACAAGCAAGTAGAAGAGGCAGAGATGGGAGAAAATTGATGCCAAGCCACACAGAGATCTCCAAGGAATCAGGAAACAAAGCTGAAGAGACAAGGACCTTTCCCTAAAGCTGACACAGAGAAAGACTTCTCCTAGAGCCAGCGCTCTGATTTTGGACTTCTAGCCTCCTAAACTACGAGAAAATAAATTTGTTTGTTAAAGCCATCTACTTGTGGTATTTCTTTTTTGTTATTTTAATTTGTATATATCACAGCCTCTTCAAACTCAACATCTCAAAAACTGATATTCTCACTTTTTTAAAAACTAGTGTACTTTAGATGAAGGTTTACAGAGCAGACTAGTTTCTCATTAAACAATTGATACACATATTGTTTTGTGACATTGGTTGCCAACCCAACAACATGTCAACACTCCCTCCTTCTTGACCTTTCTTTCCTATCCCCTCCTGCCTGCTCATCCTTGCCCCTGGGCTGCTGTGCCCATTTAGCCTCATTTTGTATTATGGGCCTGTATAATCTTTGGCTGAAGGGTGAAATCAGGAGTGACTTCGTTACTGATCTATAAGGGTTTCTGGGGGCCATATTCTCAGGGTTTCTCCAGTCTCTGTCAGACCAGTACGTCTGTTTTTAAATTTTTTTTTTGAGTTAGAATTTTGTTTTACATTTTTCTCCAGCTCTGTCCAGGAGCGTCTATTGTGATCCCTGTCAGAGCAGTCTGTGGTGGTAGCTGGGCACTATCTAGTTGTGCTGGACTCAGTCTGGTGGAGGCTGTGGTAGTTGTGGTCTATTAGTCCTTTGGACTAATCTTTCCCTTGTGTCTTTGGTTTTCTTTATTCTCCCTTTCTCCAGATGGGGTGAGACCAGTGGAATATCTTAGATGGCCTCTCACAGGTTTTTAAGACCCCAGACGCTACTCAACAAAGTAGAACGTAGATTGTTTTCTTTATAAGCTATGTTATGCCAATTGAGCTAGATGTTCCCTGAGTGCTTGTGGTATTTCTGTTATAGTAACACTAGATAACTAAGATACAAGGTTAATTTAAAACAAAGCATCAAAAGAGTGATTCCAAACTCAGCTATACTGCTAACTACCTGTGGTAAATGGCACCTCTGTGTGTGCCAGTTTCTGCATCTATAAGGCAAAGGGTTAAATTAGAACAGATAGAAAGTCTCAGCCTTTTTGTACTGGAAGATATTTTCTGGCTCAATCCATTCCTTTCATTTTCCACATAAGTGACTTGACCAGCAGGGAGCAGCAAGTAAGGGGCAGAGTTTGGGTTCATGCCCAGATTATTTAATATCCAAATTCATTCGACTACCAATATCTACAGTTCTTTTGCTCTGAAATTTATGAACCTATTTTTTTATGCCATCTAAATGAGAGTTTATGCTAACTATGAACATTATGACCAGACTCCTATAAAGTTGCTGTGTTTTTTTTAAGTTGCTAAAAATTGGCAATTAGCTAATCAGTTTTGAGTGCTCTTGAGGTTGTTTTGGTCTTCATCCTGTGAGAATGAATTTAAACCACCATCTAGCTTTCTTGAGTCTGTATCTGCCTGCTCTCAGACTCAATCCTTGTGGTTAAAAGCATGGCCAAAAATAGTAACACAGAAAAACAGATACAAACAAGTGGGAACAAGGGGTAAGCAAATGATGGTAGAGCAGCCTGTGCTGTTTATTAGATTCAAATCTTAAAACTGGAGCAGGGATAATCTTGTGGACACAGTCTTATTTCAAAATAGAGTAAATTATTTCAAATACCAGCTGGCCGTGGAGCTAACATTAATTCAGTTTTGAAACAAGTTACTTTGTAGTTGACGTAGAGTATCCACGGCTTTGCTTACAACTGTGACCCATGTTAGGATAATTTTGGTTCCTTCTCTGGAAGCCAAGGGCTTCTAGCAAGTCTTAACTTGCAGACGTGGTTCAGCCTTCTTCAAAGGTAGCAAGGAAGAAGGCAGGGGAGAATGTTCTGACCCAGTCATTTTCTCTGATGTAGATACTGTTGGGTGGATTAGGTATTATCAGCAGCTAGAATCAACAGTACAGCATAGAAAGTTGGGGTGGGGACATGAAAAATATGCAGCAAGCTGAGAGCTAGAAGTTGCTGGATCATGTAGAAATTCACACAGAAATAGGTCCAGGACCAGTGGGTGGAGCTTTTTCTTCCTGCTTGTTTCTTCATCATTGACATGGGCGTTTCAAACAAGGTACTTGGGCAAATTTATTCCAGGGGCGAGAAAGCAGAATTATTCTACTCCCCATTCACTGATTAAGGTTGAGTGTAAATTTTCCTTCAAACCACTCGAAAGCCTGAAGGGCAGTTAAGCAGACCATTGATTGCTTTGTCGTTGTTAGGGGCCTTGAAGTCATTTCAACTCATAACAACCCCATGTGACAGAGCAGAACGGCCCCAAAGGTTTTTTCAGGCTGTAATCTTTATGGAAGCAGATTGCCAGGCCACAGAGCCTCTGGGTGGGTTTGAACTGCTGACCTTTTGGTTAGCAGCTGAGAGCTTAACTGTTGCACTACCAGAGCTCCTTATTGATTGCTTTAAAAAAAAGAATCCCAAACCGTTGCCTCCAGTTGATTCCTATTCGTAGCAACCCTATACAGCAGAATAGAACTGCCCCATAGGGCTTCCAAGGATTGGTTGGTGGATTCGAACTGCCTACCTTTAGGTTAGCAGTTGAGCTCTGAACCACTGTACCACCAGGGCTCCATCATTTGCTCTAGCTGCCAGAACCTAGAGGAAAGGGACTGTCCCTTGGCTCGTTACAGATCATGATCCTACAGCAACATTCTATAGAAAAGGGGCCAGCAAACTGTCTATAAAGGGTTGGATGGTAAATATTTTCAGCTTTGCAGACCATTTTGTCACTGTTGAAACTTCTCAACTTTGCCATGGTAGGGTGAAAGAAACCTTAGACAATAAGTAAAAAAATCGGCGGGGCTATGTTCCAATAACATTCATTTACATAAAGAGGATGAATTTGTAGCTTTTTTTTTTTTTTTTTTTTTAACTCCTGTTAGAGAGCATAAACCTGTTTCACATCAGCTATGGTATAGGTTGTACTATTTTCTCCCAGTTATCCAAATAGAAATCTTGGGATTATCTTTGATTCCTTTTTCTTCTTTATTTTCCACATCTAATCAGTAATCAAGGAGCCCTGGTAGTGCAATGGTTAAACACTGGCTCCTGCTAACTAAAAGCCTGGCGATTTGAACCTACCAGCCATTCCAAGTGAGAAAAGATCTCGTGATCTGCTCCCATAAAGAGTACAGACTATGAAACCCTGTGGGGCAGGTCTACTCTGTCCTGTAGGGTTGCTGTGGGTTGGAATTGACTTCATGGCACACAACAACAATCAGAAATCAAGTATTAATGAATTCTAGCTTCTTAATGTATTTTCTGTCATTTCCTCTAGATGCCTTCTTTGACCAACCTATCTAAAGCAGGTTCAACCCATTTACATTCTATCTCACCAAGCTGTATAGTTCATTAATAGCTCAGGTCACAGTCTGCAAAGTATCATTAATTTTTTTTAGTTGTTTACTATTTGTCTCCTGTTATAGAATGTAAGCTCCTTGAGGGCAAAGACTTTGCCTCTTTTCTTTGCTGCGGTAGAATGGTGCCTAGCTCAAGGCAGGTGCTCGGTGAATACTTGTTGAAAGAGAAATGACCCTGAATCAGGTTTCCTGCTTCTAATTCCCCATATTCTCCAGTACATCCTTCACATGAATTCCAGAGTTATGAATTTAATTGAGGCCCAATAGGAACATATGACACACAAAAAAGTAGGATAAATTAATGAGGATTAATAAAGGGGCTATTTATAAAGGTGTGTGCCAGTGAGGACAACAAAAAGAGATAGCAATGGCGGGGCTGCTAACCAGCCCTAGGTCTGAAGAATTTAGCCTTATGGGTATCTTTATCCCTCATTACAGGTAACGGAGCCCTGGTGGTGCAGTGATTAAGAGCTACTGCTGCAAACCAAAAGGTCAGCAGTTCGAATCCACCAGCTACTGCTTGGAAACCCTATGGGGCTATCCTTATAGGGTCACTGTCATGGATTGAATTATGTCCTCCCAAAAATATGTATATCAATTTGGCTGGGCCATGATTCCCAGTATTGTGTGGTTGTCCTCCATTTTGTGATTGTAATTTTATGTTAAAGAGGATTAGGGTGGGATTGTAACACCCTTACTAAAGTCACATCCCTGATCCAATGTAAAGGCAGATTTCCTGGGGTGTGGCCTGTACCACCTTTTATCTTACAAGAGATGAAAGGGAAGCAAGCAGAGAGTTGGGGACTTCATACCACCAAGAAAGGAACACCAGGAGCAGAGAATGTCCTTTGGACTAGGGGTTTCTGTGCAGAGAAGCTCCTAGTCCAGGGGAAGATTGATGAGAAAGACGTTCTCCAGAGCCGACAGAGAAAGCCTTCCTCTGGAGCTGATGCCCTGAATTTGGACTTCTGCTACTAGACTGTGAGAAAACAAATTTCTCTTTGTTAAAGCCATGCACTTGTGGTATTTCTGTTATAACAGCACTAGATGACTAAGACAGTCACTATGAGTCAGAATTGACAGGAATTTTTTTTGTGGGGGGGGGGCGGCTTTACAGTTAAAGAACCTGAGCCTCAGAGAGATCTGGCTGTAACCCCCTTATCCCACTGATGAATCTTAGCATAACTGATGATCGAACAACCAAACATGGTGAACCTCCATGGTGACACAAGATGAAGTACACAGCACCTCCCATGAAGGATTCTTGCCAAAATATTTAGTCTGAATCTAATTTGTTTTTTTAATGAAGTTTTCAGAGGTAACATCCAGTTTGCAGGGAATACAGGAAATAGAAGACCATGTTAAAATGCTATGTGAAGAAACAGTCAAACAAATGTATGATATGGAAACTTTTACGAGACAACTGGTCAGATTTCTGCCAAAAGTCAATTTTATGGAACAAACAGGAGTTGGACAGCCATTAGATTAAGAAACAAAGCAGACATAACAACCAAATACAATGTGTAGTCATTGATGGGATCCTTGTTTACCAAAATCATAAAGCGTGTAGCAACGTAGTCACAATTCGAGCTTATCTTCGTCAGAGGTCGCAAAGATGCTGTCTGTGCTTTGCTCTGATCCTCTTGGCACTCAGTGTTCCCATACTAGCCCTTTTGTGCCAAAGACGTCTGACTTCAAGCACCTGAGACTCTCTGTTTGAGGGCTTTCCTTTGGTCTGTGCCTAGGGCTGACCAGAAGGGGTTGTAGAGTTAATGTCCCTGGGAGCAGCCCTCAGCCAATAAAGGAGGGCGTTGAAGCAGACCTATCTCAGCTTCCTCCTTCCATTGAACAACTCTTAGGGGTGGCACCCACCATCTCCCATAGGTCCCCAGTGGGGTTTATTCCCAGTTACTCATAGAATTTACCTTCTCATTGACCACCCTGCTTGGGTTTCCTTCCCCCTCTGTCTCACTTCCTTATTTCTCTGCTGGTGCTTCCTGAAATTGCCTTCCAAATAAACCACTCACACTCACATCCTCTTCTCAGGGTCTGCTTCTGGGAGAACTCAGCTTAACCCAGGTATCAAAACTATTGTTCCTACCACATGATGAGTGTAAGTAATGCCACTGAATTGTATATATAAAAGATGTTGAACAGGCAAATATTGTGTTATATTTTTTTTTACCACAAAAAGAGAACATCCTAGAGAAACAAAGAGCTATTGCTCTTTCCACTATGCAGCACTGCCTCCTTCATCAATTCTGCCTTGTGATACTGTTGGTAAGAGGCTTCATAGCATGGTCTGTACAAAGGGACTGGGCTTTGTAGTCATACAATCCCAGGGTTTCACCCTGGTTTCTCCAGTTACTCATCACCTGACCTTAAGCAACTGAAACTCTGAACCTCAATGTTCTCATTGGTGAAACTGGTTGACAATACAGTAGTTCCTCTATTAGCAAACTTTCACGTTGTGACCTTTCATAGGTACAGCAAGTCTTGTTCCCCTTGGTGCTATTTCTGACGCTAGGCTTGTAAGCCTCTACGGAAGTTCATAAAACTGGGTAGTATTGCAGACGTAACTCATCGCTAGACGTTAGTGATGGCTTGAATGAAGTCATTTTGTACTTTTGCGTAAACGGACTCTAGAACAGCCTGTAGGAATGTGCAGTGCTGCTGAGTAGGGGAGTTTCTGCGCCTGTCAGGCAGGGATAGAGTGAGGATAGCACATGATGGTGTGAAGAACACAGCCCCAGCCTGACACAAAGAGATGCCCACTTAATAGGAGTTTGTGTATACATGTCTTTCTCTATATTTTAAGTTGCTAGAGGGCAGAAGCAGCATTGTATTCATCTCAGGTATTTCCTAGTAGTAATTGTTAAAAATGAATAAGACAAATTTTGCAGTCCATATCTGTCTTCAGAATATATTCACAGGAGTCAGAGTGTATCACACAAACCAAGTAACCAGCAACACATTGTAATGGGACCCCACTTATCATGGATTGAATTGTGTCCCCCCAAAATATGTGTCAACTCGGTTAGGCTATGATTCCCAGTATTGTGTGGCTGTCCCCCATTTTGTGACTGTAATTTTATGTTAAAGAGGATTCAGGTGGGATTGTAACGCCCTCACTGACCCAATGTAAAGGGAGTTTCCCTGTGGTGTGGGAAGCAAGCAGAGAACAGGAAACCTCATACTGCCAAGAAAGCTGGGACCAGAGTGCATCCTTTGGACCTGGGCTCCTATGCAGAGAAGCTCCCAGACCAAGGGAAGACTGATGACAAGGACCTTCCTCCAGAGCTGACAAAGTCTTCCCCTGAAGCTGACACCCTGAATTTGGGCTTGTAGCCTACAAGAACGTGAGAAAATAAATTTCTCTTTGTTAAAGCCATACACTTGTGGTATTTCTGTTATAGCAGCCCTAGGTGACTAACATATCACTCATCGGTCCCATTATCACATTATTGGGATTGTTTTAATTCATCTAGTTTTTTTCATATCATCTCTTTTGATCCTCAGCCTTTGGATCTCACCTTTTAATCATAAACTTGGTCTTCCTAGTGTCCTTAACCTATTGGGATGATTTCTGGACTTTGCAATATTTTTTTTGGCTGACTATATTACTGATTTAATCTAGTTTTCAAGTCCAGTAAGTATAACAGATATAATAATTACTAATATATTACAAATACAGTTAGTTTTTCTTAGTAAAAGTTAATATTACTTAGCGGCTCTCTCATCTATTTAACATTTCTTGAACTCTTCTTCCCTGACAAACATAGATTCTTCTTAAAGTATTTCCTTTTATTATTTCTCTCTTTTTCATCACATTAATTACTTCAGTAAACGCCATGGTCTCTAACCCTGTGGGTTTATTTCTACACCAGTGATACCTAATAGAAATTTCTGCTATAATGGTAACGTTCTACATCTGGGCTGTCCAATAAACTAGCTACTGGTCACATATAGCTATTGAGTACTTGAGATGTGGCTAATGTGACTGAGGAACTACATTTTTAAATTAATATAATTTTAATTAAAACTTGTATAGTCACATGTGGCTAGTGGCTACTGCATTGGGCAGTACAGATCTAGTTATACAACAAATATTTCCCATATTTGTTTCTGTTTTATCAGTCGTTCAGATATCTATATAAAAAAATAAGCTGGCCTAAATGGTTGTGAACAAAAAATAATGATTTTGTGTCTGCCAAAAGAAATCCAAACTCATTGCCGTCGAGTTGATTTTCAAATCATATCGACTCTGTAGGGCAGAGTAGAACTGCCCCATAGGGTTTCCTAGGCTGTAATCTTTACAGAAGCAGACTGCTACATCTTTCTCCCGTGCAGTGGCTGGTGGGCTCGAACAGCCAGCCTTTGGTTAGCACCCAAGTGAGTAACTACTGCGCCACCAGGGCTCCTTTATTATTACTGCACTCTAAAAAGACTCAAAAAAAAAAAAAAAAGGAAAGAAATGTGGTTGATCAAATTATTTCTGATATCCTGACTAGTATACTAATAACTGGTTTGATTGCTGAGCAGTCCATTACTGGGAAAAATATTATGCCACCCACAGAATGATTTTTAGACAAGAATTTCACATAGAAGCCAAAGACGTATTTAACTTGCCCCTAAGCAAAATTGTGAAATAGATGAAATATTTTTGAGTTCTGTCTTTTATTCCCAGCATTTAGTTCCCTCTTCCACAATTTATACACCATTTGTTTCAAGACGTTGGTTACAAACCCCTGCATGATTCAGCACTCTCCCCTCTTTCTCCCTGGGTTTACTGTGTCCATTCTCCCAGCTTTCCTGCTCTTACTGTCTTTCTGTGCTTTACTTTTGGGCAAATGCTAACCTTTAGGTCTCAGATAGTTGGTTGGTCTGAGGTGTACATTCCTCACTGATATTATTGTTAATTTTATAGGCCTGTCTGTTGTATGGCTGTAATGTAATCTCTGGGAATGATTTCAGTTCCAAGTTTAAAGGCTGTTTAAGGGCCATAGTCTCGAGGGTTTCACCAGTCTCTAGCAGACCAGTGAGCTTTGTCTTATTTATGAGTTTGAATTTTGTTCTACATTTCTTTCCCACTCTGTCTATGACCTACTATTGTGGTCCTGGTCAGAGTGGTGAGTAGTGGTAGCCAGGCACCATTTAGTTCCTCTGGTTTCAGGCAACTGGAGGCAGTGCTTCATGAGGTCAATTCGTCCTTTGAACTAATTGTTTCCTTGAGTCTTTGGTTTTCTTCATTCTTCTTTGCTCCAGATGGAAAGAGACCAATTGTTGTATCTTAGATGGCTGCTCACAAGCTTTTAAGACCCCAGTTGTTACTTACCAGGGTAGGATGTAGAACATTGTCTATATGAATTATGATATGCCAATTGTCCTAGATGTTTCCCTAGACCATGGTCCCTAGCCCTCAAGCCCGATATCTTAGTCCTGGGAAGTGTGTGATTATGACTAAGAAGTTTCCATGACTGTGCCCTTGTGAGCTCTATTGCATACATGGGTATATTTGTAGCATGCACACATATATATGCATGTGGGTGGGTGTACTTCATTATGTTCAGCTTACATATCTACCTATCTATCCACTTTTTTTTTATCCACTTTTACATTATTGTTTGTTATTACCGTAGTTGCAGGATTGTGTATGTATTAGTATTTACCGAGGTTTCCTTTTACTCTTCCTTTACCTTGATTATGTTGTGCAGACTTCCCCCATACTGTGTATCATCTCTCCCATCACTGAAGTTAGTACCTGTCTACTATCTAGTTAGTGGTTTTCACAACCCCGGCTCCCATCAGTGGTAAACTTCAAAGAATATTTCTCTCTGTGTGAAAACCTTTTCTTGACTTTTTATAGTAGTGTTCTCATACAATATTTGTCCTTTTGCAATTGACTTATCTCACTTAGCATAATGTCCTCCAGGTTCATCCCACATTGTGAGATGTTTCACGGATTCGTTGTTACTCTTTAACACCGTGTAGTATTCCGTTGTGTATATGTATCACAGTTTGTTTATCCATTTATCTGTTAACGGGCACTTAGGCTGTTTCCATCTTTTTGCTATTGTAAATAATACTGCAATGAACATGGGCGTGCATATGTCTATTCCTGTCATGGCTTTCATGGCTTTTATTTCTCTAGCACATATACCAAAAGTGTAATTGCTGGGTCATACAGTATTTCCATTTCTAGCTTTTTGAGGAAGCACCATATCATTTTGCACAGTGGTTGTACATCCCCATCAGCCATGTATGAGGGTTCCAATCTCGCCACAACCTGGCCAGCATTTGTTGTTCTCTGTTTTTTTTTGATCAGTGCCATTATTCCCAGTGTGAGGTGTTATCTCCCTAACGTAGTTTTGATTTGCATCTCTCTAATGGCTAATGATCACGAGCATCTTTTTGTGTATTTGTTGGCTGCCAGTATGTCTTCTGTGACGTATCTGTTCATGTCCTTTGCCCATTTTTTAATTAGATTGTCTTTTTGTTGTTGAGTTGTTGGAGTTTTCTATAAATTTTGAGATTAGGCCCTTGTCAGATATGTTGTAGCTCAAAATTTTTTCCTAGTCTGTGGGTTCTCTTTTTACTCTTTTGGAAAAGTCTTTCGCTGAGCTTAAGTATTTGATTTTTAGTTGGTTACAATTGTCTAGTTTATCTTCTGGTGTTTGTGCTTTTCTAGTTATATTTGATAGTCTATGCCATAAATTAGGGCTCCTAGATTTGCTCCTATTTTTTCTTCTATGATCTTTATGGTTTGAGGTTTTACATTTAGATCTTTGATCCATCTTGGGTTAGTTTTTGTGTATGGTGTGAGGTATGGATCCTGTTTCATTTTTCTGCAAATGGATATCCAGTTTTGTCTGCACCATTTGTTAAAGACTATCACTTCTTCACTTAATGGACTTCAATACTTCACCTAAGATTAACCGTCCATAGGTAGATGGATTTATTTCTGGGGTCTCAATTCTGTTCCATTGGTCTATATGTCTATTTTGTACCAGTACCAGGCTGTTTTGACTACCGTGGCTGTATAGTAATTTCTGAGATTGGGGAATGTGAGGCTTCCTACTTTGTTCTTCTTTCTTCAGTAATGGTTTACTTACCTGGGGCTTTTTCCTTTTCATATAAAATTGGTGATTATTTTTTCCATCCTGTTAAAGAACGTTGTTGGAATTCGGATAGGGATTGCATTATACCTGTAGGTTGCTTTGGGTAGTGTTGTTATTTTTACAATGTTTGAATCTTCCTATCCATGAGCATGTTATGTTTTTCCATTTAGGCAGGTCTCTTGATTTCTTGCAGTAGTGTTTTGCAGTTTTCTTTGTATAAGTCTTTTATGTCCCTAGTTAGGTTTACTCCCAAGTATTTTGTCTTTGGGGGTGGGTATTGTAAATGTTATTGTTTTCCTTATTTCCTTTTGGGAGTTCTTTTGGCTAGTGTCAAGAAATCCAACTCATTTTTGCATGTTAATCTTGCACCCCGCCACTTTGTTAAATCCTTCTATTAGTCCCAGTAGCTTTCTTGTAGAGCCTCTGGGGTTTTCTATGTGTAGAATCATATCATCTGCAAATAGGGATAGTTTTACTTCTTCCTTACCAATTTGGTTGCCTTTTATTTCCCTGTCTTGCCTTATTGCTCTAGGTAGGACTTTCAGTACAATATTGAATACAAGCAGTGATAAAGGGCATCCTTGTCTAGTTTCTGTTCTCAAGGGGAATGTTTTCGGTCTCCTTTGAGAATAATGTTGGCTGTTGGTTTTGTATATGTGCCCTTAATTATGTTGAGGAATTTCCTCTTTATTCCTATTTTGATGAGAGTTTTTATCACGAGTGGGTGTTGGACTTTATCAAATGCTTTTTCTGCATTGATTGAGATGATCAAGTGATTCTTTTTCACTGTTCTACTTAGCGGTGAATTACATTGACCGATTTTCTAATGTGAAACCATCTTTGTGTACCTGGTATGAATCCCACTTGGTCATGGTGTATTATTTTTTGATACGCTGTTGAATTCTGTTGGCTAAGATTTTGTTGAGAGTTTTTGCATCTATGTATATGAGGGGTATGGGTCTATAATTTTATTTTTTAGGGGTGCCTTTGCCTGGCTTTGGTATCAGGGTTATGCTGGCTTCATAGAATGAATTTGGAAGTATCCCTTTTTTATGTTCTGGGATAGTTTGAGTAGGATTGATATCAGTTCTTCTCTGAATGTTTGGTAGAGTTCTCTAGTGAAGCCATCTGGCCTGGGTTTTTTTTTGTTGGGAATTTTTTTTTGGGGGGGTCTGTTCAATTTCTTCTTTTGTTATGTGTCTACTTAAATTTTCTACCTCAGTTTGTGTTAGTTTTGGTAGGTAATGCATTTCTAGAAATTTGTCGATTTCTTCTAGGTTTTCACATTTGTTGGAGTCCAATTTTTCATAGTATTCTGTTACGATCCTTTTTTATCTCAGTTGGTTCTGTTGTAATGTTGCCCGTCTCATTTGTTAATTGGGTTATTTGAAGCTTCTTATTCTTTTCCTTTGTCAGTTTGGCCAGTGATATGTCTATTTTATTGATCCTCTCAAAGAACCAACTTCTAGTCATGTTGATTCTTTCTGTTGATTTTCTAGTTCATTTAAATCTGCTGTAATCTTTTTAATTTCCTTTTTTTCTGGTGACCGTGGGCTTCTTTGGGGCCCCGGTGGCTCAGTGGCTAAGAGATACAGCTGCTAACTAATAGGTCAGCAGTTTGATCCATCACCTGCTCCTTGAAAACCCTGTGAGGCAGTTCTACTCTGTCCTATAGGGTCACTGTGAGTTGGGATTGACTTGATAACAATGGGTTTTTTTTTTTTTTTTTTGGTGGACTTCTTTTGCTGCTCTTTTTCTATTTGATTTGTAGGGTTAGGATATTGATTTTCACCCTTGCTTCTTTTCTGATGTGTGCTTTTATTGCTATGAATTCTCCTCTGAGCACTGCTTTTATTGTATCTAACAGCAAGCCTCAATAAATTCAAAAACATCAAAATAATTCAAACCATCTTCTCTGACCACAATGCTATAAAACCACAACTATGTTGTGTTTTCATTCTCATATGATTTCAAGAATTTTTTAATTTCATTTTTGATTTCTACTTTTACCCAGTAGTTTTTCATTCTGCAAGATGTTATTCAGTTTCTATGTGTTTGTTTTTTCCCCCCCTGCTCTACCTGTTATTGATTTCTAGTTTTAAAGCACTGTGGCCAGAGAAGATGGTGTGAATTGTTTCGATGATTTTTAATTTACTGAGGCTTGCTTTGTGGCCTAAAATATGGTCTACTCTGGAGAATGATCTGTGAATGTTGGAGAAGAAGGTATACTGTGCTGCTGTTGGGTGGCATGTTCTGTATGTGCCTATGAAGTCAAGTTGTTTAATTGTGTTATTTAGATCTTCTGTGTTTTTGTCTAGTTTCTTTCTATTTGTTCTGTCATTCATTTAAAGTGATGTGTTAATGCCTCCTACCATTATTGTGAAACTTCAATTTCTCTTTTCAATGCTGTTCGAGTGTCTTTTGTGTATTTTGGAGCTCTGTCATTGGGTGGGTAGATTTTTATTATGGTTTTATGTCTTCTTGGTGGGTTGTCCCTTTAATCATTGTATGATGCTTCTCCTTGTCTTTTACGATGGATTTTCATTTAAAGTCTATTTTATCAGAGATTAGTATTGCCATTCCTGCTTTTCTTTTGGTTACTGTTTTCATGATATATTTTTTTCCATCCTTTGATTTTTAACCTATTTATGTCTTTGTGTCTAAGGTTTGTCTCTTGTATGCAACATATTGATGGATCATATCTTTTTATCCATTCTTCCAGCCTCCGTCTCTTGACTAGTGCATTTAAACCATTTACATTCATATTTGATTATCAATAGGTATGAATTTACTGTTGTCATTTTGTTATGCTTTTTGTTGTGGTGTTGTTTTCTTTGTTCCATTTAATTTTCTGGGCTGAGTTCTTTTCATTTATATATTTTCTTTTCTTTGCCTTTGTTTTACTCATCTAGTGCTCTATAACAGAAATACCACAAGTGAATGGCTTAAACAAAGACAAATTTATTGTCTCACAGCCTAGGAGGCTAGAAGTCTGCATTCAGGGCACCAGCTCCAGGAGAAGGCTTCCTCTCTCTGTTTGCTCCAGGGAAAGGTCCTTGTCATCAATCTTCCCCAGCTGAGGAGCTGCTCAGTGCGGGGACATCAGGTCCAAAGGACTTGCTGTTCTCCTAGCTCTTGTTTCTTGGTGGTATAAAGTTCCCCTGTCTCTCTGCTCACTTCCCTCTTTTATATCTCAAAAGAGATTGACTCAAGACACAATCTAATCTTGTAGGTTTAGTTCTGCCTCATTAGCATAACTGCTTCTAATCCTGCTTTGTTAATATCGTAGAGGTAGGAATTACAACACATAGGAAAATCATATCAGATGACAAAGTGGTGGACAATCACACAATACTGGAAATCACGGCCTAACCAAGTTGACACACATTTTCGGGGAGCACAACTCAATCCACAACAGTCTTTGTTGCTGTTAATTTTGTGTTTACGGAGTATTTATGGTTTTCTTCTTTATTTTGGTGTGTAGGTTTATTAACTTTATTTATGGTTACTCCGACATTTTCTTTTATCTTCATAAGTTTAAAACAATTGTGACTTCTTGATTTTGCCATGACTTCATCTCCAAATGGACGTTCTATGTCTACCCCATTTATTCTCCCTTTTTGTTTTGAAGTTATTGCTTACAGATTGAATATCTGGTTCCCTGTTTTTGGTTTTGTAGCTTTATTTTAATTTGAAATTTCTCTATCTGGGTTGGCATTTTGATGATGGCATCATGTGGTTTACTCTCAAGTTGTTTTCTGATGTCTTTGGTTCTCTATCTGAAGAGCTCCTTTTAATATTTCTTATAAAGATGGTCTGGTTTTTACAAATTTCCTTAATTTCTGTTTACCTGAAAATGTCCTAATTTCACCATCATATTTGAGAGACAGTTTTGCTGGGTATGTGATTCTTGGTTGGCAATTCTTTTCTTTCAGGGTTTTATATATGTCATCCTATTGCCTCAGAGCTTAGTCTTATTGGAGTCCCTTTGTAGGTGATACGTCGTTTTTCCCAAGCTGCTCTCAGAATTCTCTCTTTATCTTCGGACTTGGAAAGTTTGATTATGATATGTTTTGGTGCCTTTCTTTGCAAGCATATCCTGTATGGGGTCTGTTGAGCCTCTTGGATGGAAATCTTTTCATCTTTCATGATGTCGGGGAAGCTTTCTTCCAGCAGATCTTCAAAAATTCTGTGATTTTCATTGTCTCTTCTTGTTCTTGGATCCCAATCACATGTAAATTATTCCTTTTCATAGTGTCCCACATAACTCTTAGGTTTTCCTCATTTTTTAAATTCTTTTTTCTGATTGTTCCTTGAACAAATAGGCATCAAGGGATTTGTCCTCTATTTTGCTAATTCTTTCTTCCATTATTTCAATTCTATTTCTATGTCCTTCAATTTGTTGGGAAACCCTGGTGGCATAGTGGTTAAGAGCTACGACTGCTAACCAAAAGGTTTGCAGTTCAGATCCATCTTGTGCTCCTTGAAAACTCTATGGGGCAATTCTATTCTGTCACATAGGGTCTCTGAGTTGGAATTGACTTGACTGCAATGGGTTTTTTTTTTGTTTGTTCCATTTGTTATCTATTTCTGACACTTTATTGTTAATCTTCTGGATTTCTAGTTGCTGTTTTTGTGTGATTTCTAATTTTCTATTTAATTTCTCATTTTTTTCTTGTATTGTTTTGCTGAATTCTTTTAGGGTTTTGTCTTTGTTTTCCTTGATCTCTTTGAAGGCTTTATATATAACCCTTTTGAATTCCTTATCAGCCAGTTCTATGACCATCTTTTCCTCAGGAAGGTTTTCTATTCCTTTATTTTTGTCACTTGGTTGAGCTGCCTTGTTTCTTTATATGATTTGATATTGTCTGCTGTCTCCAGGGCATTAAGGTGTTATTTTATTGATTTATGTTTTTTTGTGTTGTTTTGCATTGTTTTGTTTTGATATATCAGAGCAGGCACTTTCTGTGGCTGTGGAGGGGTAGGGCAGGTTAGTGGCTGGGGGTTGTGCAGGCACTATCTCCAGCAGGGGACAGGTAGGGTGGGTGGTCAGGGACCACACAGATGCTCTCCTCACCAGTGAAAGGGTGGGGCAGGTGGGGCAGTTGACCAGGGGGAGCATGGGTGCTCTCTTTGGTGGGGGAGGGAGGGTGGTCAGCCAAGGGGTTGTGCAGGCTCTCTCTCCAGCAGGGGAGGGTGGGGCAAGTGGCCAGGGGTCATGCAGGTGCTGTCTCTAGTTGGAGTGGTGGGGCAGTTGGCCTGGGGGTGCACAGGTGCTCCCTTTAGTAGGAGAGGGGTGGGACAGGTAATGGGTGGCTGCACAGGTGCTCTGTCTGGCAGGGAAGGTGTGTGTGGGCAGGGATCATGCAAGGAGATTTCTACAGTAAGGGTGGGGTTGGGCAGGTGGCTAGAGGTCATGCAGGCACTCTCTCCAGCAGGGGAGGGGCAGGGTGGGTGGCTGGAGAAGGGGGAGAGAAAAAGAAAAAAGAAAAGGATAAAAAGGGGGAGTCATGTTTATTGCTCTCGGTTTGTCACCCACCCTATCAAGGTATCGCCTCTGGAGAGTTGCCCTGATTTCATCTCTGCTCTGTGTAAAACAAGATCCCTGAAGCTCTCGTCTTCCTTCCTGTACTTTCCCTGCTTAGCTGTAGTTCATGTCCTGCTCACCTTGCCTCACTCTGGATATGTCTTCACAGTTTCTCAGCCTGTTATTGGGAGTTCCATGGCGTTGTCTTCCTGTGCTCCTCACCCGGGGTCCTTGCTGACTTTGTCTCAAAATGGCCCTGCTGTGATGGACCGGCTGGCAGGGTATCTCCATACAGTTTTTTTTTTTTTTCCAGTTGATTGATGTTGGATGTTTGATCTGATTCTATATTCTTTCATTTGATGCTCAGGGTTCTAGGGTTGTCATTTGTTACTGTTACAGTTTGTTTTTCAGGTCTTTGCTGAAGAGGGACAGCATGGTGCGTCTGACTAGGCTGCCATCTTGAATTGCAGTAAGGCTTGAGTTCTTTTAACTCTTTTTCCTCCATCTTCTTGAAGTTTCCTTTTTCCACCAAGGTGCCCAGTAGCATCATAATTCTCCCAGGTGACCACATTCTCCTGCCTCCTCCACTCTCTCCCACTGTGAAACATTGCTGTGTATCCCTCTAATCAACTCATTTATATTAAACTGTCAATAATTGATAAGGTTCATTCTACTCCCACTAAAATTTACATCATGGGGCAGGCAATATAGCACCATGGTTAAGAGGGCAGGACTTAGAGTCAGGTGGTTCTGAGATTTTAATTTTGGATTGATCTTTTACTAGGTCCCTGGATGGTGCAACAGTTAAGTGCTCGGCTGCTAACCAAAAGATTAACGGTTCGAACACACCCAGTGAATGGGGAGAGATACAGAGCAGAGTTGCCCTGCCACCAAGTCTGGCACAGTGAGGCCATCTTGAGACAAAGCCAGCAGCATCCCTGTGTGAGGAGCATAGGAAGACAACATTACAGAATTCCCAGTAAGAGCCAGAGAAACCTCAAAGACATACTCAGAGTGAAGCAAGGTGAGCAGGACATGAACTGGAGCTAAGGAGGGAAAGTACAGGAAGGAGGATGACAGCTTCAGGGATCCTGGCATACACAGAGCAGAGAGGAAATCAGGACACAGAGACAGGGTGACTCTCCAGGGGTGGTACCTGACCAGTAGGCAGGGAGGTAAAAATGGAGCAATAGAGGAGATCTCCTCACCCCCTTCTTCCGTGGTGCTGCAGAAGGAAGGCCTGGCCACATGCTTTCGTAAATATCATAGCCAGGAAAACCCTATGGAGTTCAGTTCTACTCTGTAAAACATGGGATCACTATGAGTTGAAACTGACTCAACAGAAGCGGGTTTATCATTTACTAGCTCAGTAACTTTTGTTTAAGCAAGTTACTTCACCTCGTAATAATAGCCCCTACCTCAAGGAGTTAATGTGAGTATTAAGTGAAACACCTCATGCAAAGTGCTTAGCCTAGTGCTGGGTACATTGTACTTACCACATGAATGTTGTTGTTTTTGTAATTAATTACGGTCATTTGTGCATAACGTCCTTTCAGACAATGTCCGACCGCATGTACGTCCGTGGTCACTTTTGTCATTTGATTCTTTAAAAACATTTAACACATGAAAAGAAAAAAAACCCTCCTGTTATTCTTAACCCAGGGGGTAGAAGCAGGACCCATAAAAACAGGGGTCAAGTTAGGGCTTCCACTTTTACTTCTCATGGCTCCCATTCCGGAGCATGAACAACCTTCAATGCTTGATAACCCAGACCTGTGCAGCATCCGAAGACTGCTGAATGCCAGCCTCCCAGGTTGCCACCAGATCCTGATGGGTGCCAGCCTCCTGGGCTGCCTCTGGAGCCTGTTGGCTGCAGCCTTCAGGGCAGGCCCTTCTCTGAACTTTGTGCCTGGCATTGGCAGCGATAGCCAGCCAAGTTCATGATCATCTTGGCTATGTCCTTCTGGTAATAAGACTGCCTAAATATCACGATCTCGACCTCACCATCGGGGTCCAGCTAATTCACATGGAGAATGGTCTGTGACACACACCCAACATGCAGGGCGTGCTTTTTTGCCCGGAATGAAACTTGCTTCCACCAGCCACAACTTGGGGTGAACTCTATATGCTGTATAATATGGTGTCTGCACAACATCCAAGTCATATAACATCCTATTTCACAGAAGGTATGGTGGCTGTTAAGCAACCGATGACTGTAATTTATTTTTTAGAAAAAAATTACTTATATGCTTCCAATTGGATTTCTAAGGATAAAAAGGCAGAACTAGCAGACAGTTTTGGTAGAGGTTCCTAATGATCTCATTGGGTCCTCAATTAGGGGCCTACCTGGGGGGGCAGGTAGGGAGTGTGACCTGGGCGTTGTTTGAGGTGGGGTGCCAATTAGTAGTTTCTGTTGGCCATCACAGTTTCCATCGCCAACTGTGAGAGATCGTTCAGCAATTTAACACTAACTGCCCTAGGTACTATTTTCTGTAGGCAGGCCCCTGCCCCCAGTATTTATATTTGTTGAATAAATGATGAGTGAATGAATGACTTGCTTACTCTGACAAATGACCTTTTTTCTGCATGCTCAAGGTCACCTGCTAAGTTGGTAGTATAAGCAACAGTAAGAATGCCATCCTTAACAAAATTTGGCTCTGTGCTGTCAAAAAGATTTGCTGTACAAAAATGAGCGTAAGACCGTCAGCAATGGTTGCCAGTGGCAAGTGTAATTGAGCAGGGCGGGGCTTTAATTTCCTACTTTCTGTTTTTCCTTGTTTGAATGTCTTATAAACATAGATTGTTTTCATAATAAGAAATAGGAATTATTTAAAATCATATTAATCAAATAGTTACAAAGTAGCATTAAAAACCGAAACCAAACCTGTTGCCATAGAGTAGATTCTGACTCCTAGCGCCCCTTCTTTTAGGACAGAGTAGAACTGCCCCGTGACGTTACCAAAGCTGTAATCTCTACCGCAGCAGACTGTCACATTTTTTCCCCCTGCAGAGCAAAACCACCGACCTCTCAGTTTGCAGTGGAGCGCTTAAAAACCGCACTACCAGGGCTCCATAAAGTAGCGTTAAATACCTTGAATTAGTATCACTGCACCTTATGAGAATCCTTATAATTCCTGACTGAAGAAAATTTCTAATATTTGGCAGTTTTACCTAAAAAATCTGATAGTTCTTTTGCTATTATTATGATTATTTTTAAATGGTCAGGGAATGTTAAAAAAAAAATTGTAAGAATTCATATGAAACTGACATAACAGGCCCTCAACACACACACACACACACACACAATGCACACACACAGTTTTAAAATAATTGATACAGGAAATTCTATTCAGAACAGATTAGCATACTTATCAAACTCGACAGTGATCAAAGATTTGAAGTCCCTGTGTACTCAATAGAGCTATAATTTTCTGAGGAGGTAGCATGGGGAAAATGCCAGGAAAACAACAGGCTGTCTCTTCTCAAAGCCAGCAGCTATTGCGTAATATTTTTCCCAGTCCATGTGGGGTACAGTAGTAAATAATTTTATAATTTCCTCGCAGAATTGCTGTTCGTATTTGGAAATGCTTTGCAACTGATAGGAAAGGATATATTAATAGATGAATCAGTGTAATAAACATACTAGGGTTCACATTTTTTCAGTTATAGCCCCTAAATTTAGTATAACAACAAAAAATAAGGAAGTTAGTTGTTATTATTATTTTTTTATTATACGCTTCATGAAGTTAAGGGAATCATGCATTATTGATTTGAGTACGTTTATAAAACTTACGTAATGTACCCCTGGTAAAGTTCTGTGAAACACATCCTCCGCATATTACTAAAATGGACAAAACTGCTAAATAAAACATTCCTATCTCTAAACGTTTGCCAAAATAATGAATCATAGTAGGCAGCTGTCGGTAAGTTAGCAGCCAGTGACGTGTGTTCCTTTTGCTTTCCTTTAATGTTAGAACAAGTGGTTGGAACTGCCATCACCAAAACCAAACTATCGGGAGCATTCTGACTCCTAGGACAGTTTTTGCCTCACACAGCTGATCTTTTTCAGGAGGCTGTGAAGGGCACTCGTCACCAGCCCAGATACATTTGCCAAAATCACGAGTAGTAAATCAGACAGTCCCCCACTTCCCCTCTTCCTTCGGCCTCCCGGTTTATAGCCCACTTCCTTCCCTCAGGCATGCTGTGTGGGGCTGGTGGAAGGATTCATTGAAAAGTTGGCAAATTTAACACATAAAGAGTATTTAAACTTTTGTGGGACAAGAAGCTACTACCTCTCTGAAGAGCTTTTCATTTTCACATTGAGGATATTAATACAGAATTTTAGTGAGCATTCATTGAAATATATAAGGCACCTCAACATAATTGTAAAATAGTACATATTCACTGTAGAAAATTTTAAAGATACAAAGAAGTATACAAATAAAACAAAGCAATGCATTATTCAACTATCTAGAGATTACCACTAAAAGTTTTTCTTCCTCCTTTCCTTTCTGACCTCCCTCCTTTCTTCCCTCCCTCCCTTCTTTCTTTCCTTCCTTCCTAACAAAAATGCGTATAGAATTCTTTGTCCTGCATTTTTCACCTCACCTTATAGGAAGTCACTTATCCTAAGTCACCAAATAAAAAGTTTCTTTTTTAAACTTTAAAACACTACACAATGCAAGGTTCATGTAGCATCACTACTGTGAAATCCAAGTATCAGAACCTGTCTAACTTCTTGGGGGATAAATTGATAATCACTGTCAGCACAAAGCTGATTCCCATGAGGTGAGGGTCAGACATACCTCCACTCTCCAACTTTTTACTAATTCTGACACCAGCCATCCCTCCCATGGCACTCTCTATTTCTTTTCTGAGTTCGATAAACTATTGCAATGGCCACACAGAATTCACAGGCCATACTGGCAGTTAAATGGTTTTTAAAGAAGCCATAGGCTACAACTCGGGATCAGGAAGCATGTTGGCAAAGTCTCCCTTCTTCAGTGCAGGACAGTTCTCTCAGTCCTCTGGGCTGTGCAGGGTTCCTCTCAGGCCCCTGACAACAGGCTCCTTTTGGCCCTGCCTTCTGTCACCACTGACTCTGCTGAACTTTCTACATTTCTGTCACCACTGAACTTTCTACATTTTCAAGTTAATATCAGACTGAGAAATGCAGGGAATACTTACCATCCACTTGTGGTGGACCTGGGCTAGCACTGCCAGAAAAAAAAAAAAAAAAAATTTTTTTTTTTTTTTTTTTTTTTTCTTGCACTCAAAATTTATGTAGATGTTGTCAGGTGCCTTGGAGTTGGTTCAGACTCATAGCCACCCTATGTACAATAGAATGAAACACTGTTCATTCCTGTGCCATCCTCACAATTGCTGCTGTGTTTGAGCCCATTGTTGCAGCCACTATGTCAGTCTGTCTCATCCAGGGTCTTGCTCTTTTTTGCTGACCCTCTACCTTACCAAGTATGATGACCTTCTCCAGGGACTGGTCCCTCCTGATAACACATCCAAAGTACAGGAGGCAAAGTCTCATCATCCTCGCTTCCAAGGAGATCTCTGGTTCTACTTCTTCCAAGGCAGACTTGTTTGGTCTTGTGGCAGCACCATAATTCAAAGGCAGCAATTCTTCTTTGATCTTCCTTATTCATTGTCCAGTTTTTGCAAGAGTATGAGGCAATTGAAATTATCATGGCTTCAGTCAGGGGTACCTTAGCCCTCAAAGTGACATCTTTGCTTCTGAACACTTGAAAGAGATCTTTTGCAGCAGATTTGCCAAATCATTTGATTTCTTGACTGTTGCTTCCATGGGCGTTGATTGTGGATTCACATAAAATGAAACCTTTGACAACTTTAATATTTTTCCTGTTTATCATGATGTTGTTTATTGATCCAGTTGTGAGGATTTTTGTTTTCTTTATGATGAGGTGTAATCCATACTGAAGGCTGTGGTCTTTAATCTTCATTAGTAAGAGCTTCAAGCCTTCTTCACTTTCAGCAAGAAAAATTGTGTCATCTGCATATCACAGGTTGTTAATGAGCCTTCATCCAGTTCTGATGCCCAGTTCTTTTTCATATACCCCAGCTTCTCAGATTATTTGCTCAGCATACATATTGAATAAGTATGGTGTATGGATACAACCCTGACACATAACTTCCCTGATTTTGAACCAGTCAGTATCCCGTTGTTCAGTTCCAATGACCGCCTCTTGGTCTATCTACAGGCGCCACATGAGCACAATTAAAGTTCTGGAATTCCCAGTCTTTGCAATGTTACCCATAATTTGTTATCATCCACACAGTCGAATGCCTTTGCACTGTCAATAAAACGCAGGTAAACATCTGTGATGTTAAGATTGTGTGTCAACTTGGCTGGGCCATGATTCTCAATGTTTATATGTGATTGCCCTCATCATGGGATCTGCTGTGAGTAGCCAATCAATCAAGAGAGAGTTTCCTTGGGTGTGTGGCCTGCATCTGAATGTAAGTGGACATTCTGGCTTTTGCCCTCTCTGGATCCTGCACCTGCCACTTGTTTGTCTGACCTCCGGTTCTTGAGACTTGAGCTAGCAGCTTATCTGCCGAACTTGGGGTTCATCAGTCTTCACGGCCTGGAAGCAAGAGCCCTGCTTCCTGACCTGCCGATCTTAGGTTCGCCAGCCCCTGCGGCTATGTGAATCAGGAGAAGCTTCTGTCCTGATCCACGGACTTGGGACATTCCAGCCTCTACAATCGTGTGAGCCATTTCCTTGATATAAATCTCTCTCTCTCTGTATATTTATATGCTTTATTGGTTTGGCTTCTATAGAGAATCCAGCCTAAGACAACATCTTTCTGGTAAGATTCATCTAACATCAGCAATGATATCCCTCGTTCCACATCCTCTTCTGAATCCAGCTTGAATTTCTGAAAGCTCCCTGTCGACGTACTGCTACAACCACTTTTTTGAATTATCTTCAGCAAGGTTTTAGTTGTGTGTGATGTTAATGATATTGTTCAATAATTTCCACATTCTGTTGGATCATCTTTCTTTGGAATGCTCACAAATATGGATCTCTTCCAGCTGGTTGGCCAGGTAGCTGTCTTCCGAATTTCTTGGCATAGATGAGTGAGCACCTCCAGCACTGTGTTTGTGTGTTGAAGCATCTCAGTTGGTATTCCGTCAATTCCGGGAGCCTTGTTTTTCCCCAATACCTTGTTTTTACCAAAGATAGATAAGCATCTTTGAAGTTTACTTTAAATTTCCTAAGCCTTTCTCCAAGAAGTTTGGGGCACATGAGTTTTTTCAGTAGCTCTTCCACTAGAGAAGCTGGGGCTACTTTGTGGGCACTTTGCAAACAAATGACAGAACTTACTTTTTGTGAACTATTAGGAAAACTAGGAAATTAGTAAAAGGCCCAGTGCCATGTTTTGTGTCAACATGTTTGAGTTACAGAGTTTGGGGGCTGAAATAAATAGTTGTACTTTAAAATCAGAAGAGACAGAGAAATAGAGTAGTTCTGTACAATTTACGTGGAATGCCAGGAAATTTCTTTATCTTCCAGTGATAAAAAAGAAACAGAAGTGATAGCCTGAGAAAGGGAAACCTTTTTGGTTAGGCCTTGGTGATATAAATATAGAAGTCATTAAAGAGACACTTGGCCCATTGGGTCTCAATGTCCCACAGTTGTCCAGGATCACAGTTCACACCAGCAACAGAGCATTCCCTTGTAGCCTATATTTAAACTTGACACCTACTGGGGAATACCCCTGGCATAGCCCCCAGGATCAATGGTGCAGGTATTAATTTTCACAACTTGCTTTACTTACTGGGATGCTGCTGCCAGATTATGGAGGTGGAGTGCCATATGGATGAAAGGAGTCACAGAGCACAGGGAATCTCTAGAACATTTCAGAGAGGTCTAGAATGACAGGTCAGTTGGACCAGGTGTGGCACAATTAATTTCTTCAATATGGAGCTATAAGCATGGTCATAGAGAAACTGCATGAAATTAAACATTTTTTATTTATTCAATGCATGCAATTGAATCTTTGCAATACGCCAGAGACATGATGATGAACAAGATATACTTACTGTCTTGGAAACCATGTTCTAGTGGAGGAAAAATTATAATATACAGGTAGTCTCTGGGTTACAAATGAGATCCATTCCTAAATCTGTCTTTAAGTTGAACTTACAGGTAAATTGGAACAGGTATATATGGTTCTTATTTAGCATCAGTTAGTCAAATATTTGTCTTGGTATATAGTACACACCTTTCCATGTGCATAAAATGTTTAAGAAACACTGCCAAACCATGTAGTATTTTCATGAGCATCACGGTAGTGCGTGCGTTCGTTATTATGAACCATTTGTATTTAACTTAAATTTTTCATACAATAGGTTTTATGGTAGTCCATTCTTCAGTGTGAGTTGTCCGTTAAGTTGAATGTTTGTAACCCAGGCATTGTCTGTACTAGTATATAAACAAGAAAAATTTTGGAGGGTGACCAGTGCAAAAAATAAATAAATAAATAAATAAAGATAAAACAAGGCTATATTTTTTTTTTATATAAGTGATAGGAAGTAACTGGGTGGGTATTTTACACTGGCGGTCAGAGATGGCCATTCCAAGGACATACATTTAAGCAGAGAGCCAAATGACTAGAAAGACAGAGCCATGCCAAGGTGGAAGAGGAGGAGAACTGGGGGATAATATTACAGGCAGAAGAAGCAGTTAGTGCAAAAGCCCCGAGCTTGGTATGGTTGAGGAACTGAAAATGAGTGTAACTGGAGGATAATGAGTAATGGGGTGGTGGTGGTGTGAAATGAGGTCCTAGAGGCATGTAGATGCCAGGTCACCTAGGTCTACATAAAAAAGGTCTACATAGGCCAAGGTAAAGAATTTGGATTTGTTTTAAGTGATATTTGGAGCACTGGTGGTGCAATGGCTAAAAGCTTGGCTGCTAACTAAAAGGTTGGTGGTTTGAACTCACTAGCAGCTCTGAGGGAGAAAAGACCTGGCAGTCTGCCCCAATAAAGATTTCAGCATAGCAAACTATGTAGGGAAGTTCTACTCTGTCCTATGGGGTCACTATGAGACGAAATTGACTTGATGGCATACAACAACAACACAACTAAGTGGTAGTAAATGTCTTTAAGTAGTTTGATTTCCAAAAGAGCCCCAGTGTCGCAACAGTTAAGCACTTGGCTGCTAACTGAAACATTGGTAGTTTGAACCCACCAGCAGCTCCGTGGAAGAAAAGATCTAGTGATATGCTCTTGTAAAGATTACAGCCTAGGAAACCCTACGTGGCAGTTCTACTCCGTCATATAGAGTTGCTATGAGTTGGAACCGACTCAATGGCACACAACAGTTTGAATTCCAACTCCACAGATTATACTCATTGTGTGACTGAGTGAGTTTAATCCATTTTGTCACCACTTACTGAGTGCTAGCCCGGTGACAGATCCTGGAGCTACACAGATGCATCAGATATAGTACAGTGCAATGCATTGCTTAATATGGCCCTTTGAACCATAGTCTTTGTGAGTCACACACAATGATTGAGTGGGACTATGTAAATAAGGTATATGGAACCCTAACAAAAGGATTGGTCAGTTTTGCCAGCCTGCTAGGCTTAAAATGAGCCATCCCAGATGTGGGAAGAAAGGATCTCACCACCACCAAGAGAGAAGAGCCAGGAGTGGAGCGTATATTTTGGACCTGGGATCCCTGTGCTGAGAAGCTCCTAGAACCAGTAGACTGAGAAATGCTGAGAAGCAGTGTCAGAGAAATGGCAGGAGACAGTGCAGTGGGCTTTCTGGCCCATGGGGCAAGAAATTTGAATATCTTTGGGCAGGAAGGAGGCTTTCTGGAAGAGCAGGGTGCCTCTGAACACTTGACGGAACTAGGTTTGTGAAAACAGACTTAAAGCTGAGCGCCTTTGGGCCTAGACTTACCGGCAAAGTGGGGTGCCCCCAGGCACTTATCAGCAGAGCTAAAAGAGCTTTGTAGCACTTGCCTGAGGAGGGCAGAGGCAGAGGAGAACAGCTGGGAAGAGGCTGTTCTGAATGAAGAACTGCATCTTGAGTATCCCTGAACCTGAATTGTAACCTGTTACTTCCATAATAAACTCTATAAATGTGAGTATGGTCTATGAGTTCTGCGTGGCCATTACAATTAATTATTGAACTCAGCAGAGAAGTAGAGAGTGCCATGGGAGGGACAGCTGGTGTCAGAATTGGTAAAAAGGGCTGGTGAGAGGGGACATGTCTGACCTCCACCTGGTAGAAATCAGCCTTGGGCTGATGCTAATGGTAATTCTCCTTCTTCCTTGTGAAGTTAGAGGAGGTCAGATGCCACTGCCACGCCATTTTTACCCACAGGTTTTACCCTAAAGGAGCACACAGTCCAGTGGGTGACTTGATCTTTTTTTTTTCTAAATTTTATTTATTTTGTTGTTGTTATTGAGAATCTACGCAGCAAAACATACACTAATGTACAATTTAGTGACATTGATTTTTTTTAAATAATTTTTTTATTTTTTGACTTGATCTTTTTCAATATCTTTCCTACTTGGGTAAATGGAGATAATAACCTCTAAATTCTAAGGTGTTTAGAGGATTAGAGATGATGTATATAAAAGCTCAGAAAAGAGTCTAAAATATTATAGCTTCTCAATAAATGGTAGTGATTATTCTTATTTTTGTTATTCATATCCATCAAGTTATATAAAAGCTGTTTAAAAGGCATAAAATATAAAAATGTGAATAAGTTGATTAGTATTTCACATAAATTTCATACTAACAAAAATAATAAAGTGACATATGAGTCATTTGGAAAAGTTCTGAGACAAGAAATGTGTAATGGGACAGGAGCTGGATGAATTTTGTAGGGTATTAGTGGATACATCGCTGAAGTCGATGGAAGTGGAAAGAAAGAAATGGTCTCACAAAGCAGCAACTTGACTGAAGGATAGGTGCTATCAGAGTTGGAATTTAGATTCAGAATTTTTGGATTTAGATTTTTTAATTACCTTCTCTGGAGCCACTAAAAGGCGGCAAATAGATTTGTTCTGGAGTCGTTTAATGCAGTTTTATCCATGACCACTTAAGTTATCTTTGCATTTTATGGTTCTAAGATTAAACAAATTCTGATATCTTAGAAACTTTCATAGACCTCTTTTTTTTTTCTAAAAATTTTTATTGCAGTGGAACATGTTTAAGTTATACATATTTACATGGAGTAAAATATACTCTTTTTAGTGTACAGTTCCATGAGTTTTCACAAATAGAGTGTATAACCACTGCCACACTGAAGATACAGAGCAGTTCCATAACTAGTCAGCCAAATCCTCTCTCCGCTGCCAGCCTCTGGTAATCACTGATCAGTTTTCTGCTCCTTTAATCTTGCCTTTTACAGAATATCATAGAGATGGTATAATACAATATGTTGCCATTTGAGTCCAGCTTTTTTTACTTAGAATAATGCATTTGAGACTCATCTGTGTTGTTGTGTGTTTCAGTAAATTGTTCCTTTTTATTGCTGATTTGTATTCCATTGTATGAATATACCTCAGTTTCTTTATGTATTCGCCAATGGAAATGGTGTTTGAGATGTTTCCAGTTTTGGGTGATTATGAATAAAGTTGTTATAAACATTCATATACAGGTATTTGTGTGAATATAAGTTTTCATTTTACTTGGTTAAACACCTAAGCGTGGGATTGTTAGGTTATATAGTAAGTGTATGCTTAAATTTATGAGCAATTGTGAAAGCATTTTCCAAAGTGACGGTATCGTTTTGCATTCACATCAGCACTGCATGAGTATCCCAGTTTCTCTACGCCCTCACCAGCACCTAGTCTTGTTACTTTATTTTCTTTTATTTTAACCATTCTAACGGGGTGTAGCGGTATCTCAGTGTGATTTTAATTTGCATTTCTCTAATGGCTACAGATGCATCTTTTTCTTTTTGTATTGTACTTTAGATGAAGTTTTCAGAACAAACTAGTTTCTCGTTAAACAGTTAGTACATATATTAGTTTAAAAAGAGGTCTTAGAACCAGAGAAGGCCTAAATGAATGGAGATATATACTATGTTCATGAATTTGAAAACAATATTTTTAAGATGTCAGTTCTCTTCAAATTTATCTGTAGAATCAATGCAACCTCGATCAGAATCCCAGCAGAATGGGAGTTATTGCTGAAGAGGCACTGAGTTCCTGTTTGGAGTGGTGCAAAACTTTTGAAAATGGACAGTGATGATGGTAGCACAACATGGTGAAAGTAATTAATGTCACCGAATAGTACACTTAAAAATTATTAAAATGGCCAACTTTTTTATGTATATATTTACCACAATAAAATTAAGATTTAAAAAATCCCAGCAGAATTTTTTTTTTTTTGTAGAAAGTGACAAGCTGATTTTAAAATTTATGTGGAAAGGCAAAGGATCTAGAATAGCCAAAATAGTCGTTAAAAAGAGGAGAACCTGTGTTACCTGATTTCAAGACTAATTATAAAACTATAGTTTCCTACTCTTTTCATCAAATTTATTTTTAATATTGGTGTATTCTTAGCCCAAGTCCTATATTATCAAAATTCATCAAGACTATAAGATTGTAATTACCTTTTGAGATAACATTTCATTTTCAATTTGATCATTCTCACTCTACACATTGGTTTATATGTATTTGGGTCTTTTTTTTTTTTTAAATCTTAGCCCTTGTTACTCTTTTGTGTTATTGGATATATTGGATATGTTCCATTATTACTCTCATTTATATTATAGATCTTTTTTCCTCCAAAATATCTGAGCCTGTAATTTGTACTCTGAGATCCCTAGTTCTAGCAAAGTAAATTCAAACCTTCTAAATAGATAGCATATAATTAACAGCATGGACTCTGAAATCAGGCACACTTGTGTTCAAGTTCGAGCCTTAGCCAATACCAAGGAGAAGAATGTGTGGTTATGGATACTATCATCGCAGGCCAGAGCTGCAGGAATGGAGGAATCCTGTGACAATAAGAAGGGACAAGAGAGAAGAAAGTTTGTCCCGACCTTTGTCTAACTTGGATATTGTTGTAATACATTGAAAAGCAGAAAATTTAGGCCTTTTTGTTTTATTTTGGTTAAACATTTTTTGCCATGTTCAGTGCTCCAAAACATAATTTTTTTTTTGGATTCTTTTTACATTTTTGGATGAAAAAAATGCTTAATGAAATAAGTTAACCCTAAATCATTTTATGCCGTATTTGGCAATTTAAAAAATAGGATCGCCTCCTCCCGTTATCTCGGAGATTCTAGAATTGGCTATAATATATTACTACTAAGTAATCCTGGGTTTCTGAATGATTTACTTTTAAAATAAAGTCAAATATTCTAAACTCCATTTATAATAAAAGAAATTGCAATCAAACCTATTCTGAGATTAAATTTTCACTTCTCAGATTGACGAAGTTCTAAAAATTGGATTACAGTGTATTGACCCTCCTTCACTTGTGTTCCTCCCCATGAGCTGAGGAGTTCATTGGGCTAAGGGGTTGTGCCCACTTAAACTCTTAACCCCCCCATTCTAGACCACATTTCTGAATCTAAGACCCTTGAATACATTTCTCAAAGGGCCCCGATCCCATTTCTGCAGGGTGCATGGACCTCTTCCTTGGGTCCATTCACTTCTAGGGCCAAGGGCATGGCAATTTTTATGTAAGGGGTGGGTTGTCAATAGACCTTGGACACAAGGTTATATTGTCCACATGTGTACAAGAGGCCCCTTGAAATGTGGGATGGAGGCAGGTGGGTGGCGGGAGAGGGAGGAGGCGGGCTGTGGCCAGGGTCTTTCCATTTATATTCTTGCCCTAGGTCTTGTAAATGTTTATAGAAGCTGTATAAGTCTATCACATCTCTATTATAGCACAGAAGGACTTACCATTTCTAGTGTACCATGGATGCTTTATTTTCTCTCACACATTTTCATCCTTAAATGCCTTTGATTGTATTCTATCTTTTAAAGCATGGACAAAAGGACAAAAGGTTGTCAGGCAAAGCTCTAAAATGTGTTGCAAATTCAGAACAGACAGATAATAAAAATGAGTGAAGCTGGCTGGAATAAGAGGCAATAAGAAAAGGTGGTGACCCTGGTAAAGCAGAGAGCACTTGTTTAAAGGCAGAGCAACTAACTATTCAGCTTTAGCTCATTGTTGTCAACTGGGAACACGGCACCAGTGTTGACAGAGCTATGCTATTTTTCTAAAGGGGTAAAATCCTGGTAATTGGTTGATATTTCTCAAATTGAAAATGTTAATTCAAAATTTTTAAATTGTTGGTTAAAGAAACACACAGCCCAGGGCTGTCAGTTTTCAACCTCTGCTCTAAAACCTTCAGTGATGGGAGCAGAAAAGGATCATGTTGGATTGGGCCTGGTACTTAAAGAATTTTGTTGCAGAATAATTAAAGTGCCTATTACCAGAAACCTTCTACAAATAAATGCATGCTTATAATAGTGTGTGCTTGGTGGCATAAGAAACTTGAAGGTAGCTAGGTGATAAGCTAGTTTGAGTCCTGTTTTAGCAATCCCAATGATATCTGGGAATATTCTAGAGGTTCAAAGTCAAAGGGGTGAACTGAAGTTTTGTCAGAAGGTTTAGGTTTGCTTTTCTCTTACCCTCCTTGTGATCATAGGCAACCCACTCTGAGTCATAGTTTTCACATCATTTAGATGAGACGATTGGACCATAGCTTCTTTTTTTCTTTTTTAGATCCTATTGACTTTTGAAACCATGAATGATGTGTCTCGAAGCAATGTAGGTGCCCTGGTGGTGAAGTGGTTAGGAGCTCAGGCTGCTAACCAAATGGTGGGTAGTTGAAATCTACCCGTCACTCCTTGAAAACCCTGTGGGGCAGTTCTACTCTGTCCTACAGGGTCGGTATGAGTCAGAGTCCACTTGATGGCAATGGGTTTGGTTTTGGTAAAACATGTGAGGACCCCTGGGGGTGCAGTGGTTAAGGGCTTGGCTGCTAATTGAAAGGTCAGCAGTGTGAACCCACTAGCTGCTCGCAGGAGAAAGATGTGGCAGTCTGCTTCCACAAAGATTTACAGCCTTGGAAACCCTGTGGGGCAGTTCCACCCTGTCCTATAGGGTCATATGAGTCAAAATAGACTCAACAGCAATGTTTTTTTTGTTTTTGTTTTTAAGGTAATGCAGGCCTAAAAATGAATGTCACTCTCTCCTAATGAAAGCACAGCTGTCTAAGGAAGTTATAAAAATGTTAGGCCCATTTTGACCTAAACCCAACTGTTGTGGAGCAGTTTGGAGTTTAAAGAAGTTTCAATGGTGTTGTCTCCAGGTCATGAAATGAAATACTTAGCTATCATTTTGTTGCTGTAGAATACACTGAGGAGAAACACTCTGTCCGGGGAGCACAGGAACGTCAGCTCCACAAATGCTTTTAATATAAAGGACTCTTGGCAGATAATTCTAAAAGTTCCTGGAAATCAATAAACACTTTTAATATTTGCTATTACTGATTGAATTGAGTGATAATTAGGAAATTTAAGATGCATAGACTCTAATGCAACACAGACCTAATGAAATTGCCTAGATGTTATTTTTAATGACTCCGTCATTGATTTGGCGACCACTAAACATTATTTTGCAGGAGCCCTGGTGGCACAGTGGTTAAGGGCTACAGCTGTAAGCCAAGGGGTAGGCAGTTCAACTCCACCATTGGAAACCCTATGGGGCAGTTCTGCTCTGTCCTATAGGGTCGCTATGAGTCTAAATTGACTCAACAGCAATGGCTTTAAACTTTAATATTCTGCTGATGGCTTGCTGATGAGTGTACCATCCACATGTGTATATCTTCAAGCACTGCATGTGTGAAAGGCTCTGGGTGGACATGATCACATTTACAAAATACTTATCTTTGGTAAGGTGACCTATGCAGACTATTTAAGGGACTGCAACCAGAATTTTCTTTGGTGTTTTTGACTTTCATCACCTGGATGGCTTACTTGAAAAGATTCATGGTACATGCACATTTTAGATAAGTGATAGCCTATGTAAAAACCTATTTTTCTCTCACCGAGAAAAAAAGAAAAATCAAAGTAATACCAGTGTTCATCCTTTTCTATTCTATAAGCTGTCAAGTTCTCAGGAAGCTCCTCTGATGGATGGATCCATTCAGAGACCCCACTCCCACTCTATTATTTTGCTCAGAGTAATGGAGAGAAATGAAATAACTTCCCGAATTTGCATCATTTTTCACAGAGCTTATAGAACAAACTGAAAAGGCATCCAGAGGAAAGGGTCATACTTTGGGATAATAGTCACAAGAATAGTGAAAAAGATCATTCATTCCCAAAATCTATTATAGAAAAGAACAAATAAAAATAGGTAACCTCTGCTTGACAGATAAGGCACACTACCCCTCACAGCAGGGAGGACCCAGTCTATAAAAACAGCCTGTACAGAGATTAGGAGAGGGTTGGCTTTTGGACGGCATTAGTCCTGATTTTTGTGCCTATTCATCATATCTCAATTTCACAGATCAAAGATTTGCTCCTCATAGAAAAACCCCAGAAATTTAATATCCTCATATAATAGAAAAGGAGGTCCTTGGTGGCAAAAGGGATTAAGCGCTGGGCTATTAACCAAAAGGTTGTTGGTTCAAACCCACCCAGAGGTGCCTTGGAAGAAAGGCTTGGTGATCTGCTTCTGAGATGTCATGGACTTGAAAATCCTGTGGAGCGCAGTTCTACTCTGTAACACATGGGGTCGCCTTGAGTCAGAATTGACATGACAGCAACTGGATTTTTTTTTATAATATAAAAAAATCTCAAAAATATTAAAATGTATCAGTATTTTCTTGATTTGTTGTTACATGTCCCCAAATAAATCAGTAACCATAAGCATTTTAGAAAAATTCTTATGACTCAATCGCACAGCTATTATTCAAGATTCCATTATCTGTATTTCCAACAGCTCCAACAAGTCTTTTACTTGTGTAGACTTTTCTATGGCTGTTGATATATCGGCCCTTTTTGAAGATATTCATCCTGTTGTTACTACCTGCATTGAGTATTTTTGGTTGACAAGATGTCGAGCAGGCTGCTGCAATGAGGTTCTGCTAAATTAATGATTGTACAGTTAATGGACTTTTATTGCTACTCTGGATTATAGACTAGTTAACTTCATGTTCTTTTTAAAATCGATAACTTGTTTTAAAAAGAAAAATATTTTAGGTTGGATATTTGGAAAATGCTACAGAAAATAATGCAAGTGGCCATGTTTTGTTTCTGGCATGTTTTATGTTTTACAATGGACTCTTCTCGACTGGGGAGGTGGATGGCAGATTTCAGTTTATTAGACATAATGCATCCAACTTTTTAACCCCTGGAAAGGAAAATGAAAGGAAAGCCTGAATGATTTATATTGGTGTTTTGTTAGACACCCTGAACAAAGACTCATTTGCTGTGGGTGTCCAATAAACATAAGTATGGGGTTAGGCAGCTGCATTCCCCAAGAAAATAAAGTACAGTCTGAATAAATTAAATTTCCAGTCTAATGTCTTCTAGATTTTTCTGCCCAAATCATTTCTTTCTAACCCCTTTGATTACATTTCTTCTCTTTCAGAAAGATGATCTGTTTGTTTTAGTGCCAAACTGGAATTATCCCTTTTAGTAAGTGTTCAGCATCCTTTGCTTGTTTATCCTTTTCTCATTTCCCAGCATTGTCATTTAAATAAACCTTCTTCCATGTTCTTCAGTGATAATCAAGTCAGTGAGGTGATTCCTGAGGAGATACTTTATTCTACTATAACCTCTTGGGGCTAGTCCCCCGTGTTGTTTTTGAAATAGATCATGTTTCTTGAGAGGAATTACATTTAGAATTTTCTTGTTTTTGCCTTCTTTGGCCAGCCTAGACATGTCCCTTTAAATAGGTCTTTAAATAACAAGTGCCAGCACAAATGAAAGAGGAGCAGAACACGAGGCTGTTGTTTTGCACATTAATCACATGTAAGTGTTTATTTGAGTATTGACATGACACCTAATTAACTGGCTGAACACACTTTTGGTTTTCATGTGCAGTCACGTGCCACATACTGTTAGCTGTTGGGGTTATAAAGCAGAATGAAACAGAGTCTCTGCTCTCAAAGTTAATAGACTAATGGAAAAGGCAGACAAGTGAATCAGTGACCACCTTATGGAATAGTATATCCTATGAGGTGCAAATAGTTAAACACTAGGCTACTTACTGAAAGGTTGACACTTTAATCCACCCAGAGGTACCTTGGAAAAAAGGTCTGGTGATCTGCTTCCAAGAGGTGACAGCCATGAAAACCCTATGGAGTACAGTTCTGCTCTGCAACACATAGGGTCACGATGACTCGGCATTGATTCAACCACAATAGGTTATGATACAACCAAGTCCAGCCTGTGGGATGTATCTTGACAAGGTTTTACTGAAGAAGTGACGCCCGAACTAAACTTTGAAAGATAAGTAGCATTAAGATAATAAAGAGGGGCTTATGAAGAGCCGTCCATGCAGGGAATAGCATAAATGAGAAGGGGGAACTTTGCAACACTGTGCCATATCTAGAGAATTATATTCATCTCAATATTACAGAAGTGAGGACAATGAAATGGAAAGTAGTAATAAATCAGGCAGGAGAGGGAGGCAGAAACCAGGTCAAGGATGCCTCAGGAATCATGCCGAGGGTTCTTGGGGTGACTGGAGCCCTAAGTTTTGGAATTATGGTAAATGGTGCTATTCTTTACTAAACCACCACTAAAATTTTATTGCGGTAACACTTTTATTCTGGTATTGAAAAAAAAAAAATCCGAATCCTGAATCACTTATGTCCAGAGAGTTGCACACTGCAATGGAAATTAAATCAAACTAAGGCTCATTGTTTTAGAAGGTATTCTGACCAAATCTCTCCTGTTTTAAATCTCTCCAAAGTATCTTGAAGTTTTAAGTACCATTCTAATTTGTCTTGTAAATACCTGTCGTTTTTGTGTCATTTTGCAGTTCTTGGTTTAATATGCCACAGAATGAAAGCCTTTTTGGTGATAGGAACAACTCTAGTTCTATGAGCACAGTCATCTTCCGTGGAAAAAATTCAGTGTGACCTAAACAAAAAACCTGGACAGCTTTGTTTCATAAAAAGGCTTTGCGAAGTAAGAGTATTTGCTGTGTTTAAAGTGTTTATTTTTAGGCATTTTGTTCTTTATCATATTGTTCAGAAAATTATTCCATTAACAGTAAAGATTGTTTAACCCTTAGAATTATATTTCTGTTTTTGCAAGTTAATAACCTGCTTATTTTTACTTAGTTTTTTTTTTTTTTTTAATCCAGCATGTAAACTCTACATCATATGGTTGCAGAAAGGAAAATCAGATTAAAATTGGAGACAAGCCTTCCATTATCTTTGCCACGCAGAGAGAAAAGAACTCAGTGATCTAAGTGTATCTGGGAACCACCTCAATATTTACATGAGGACACAGCTTTCTTTCTTCCTCTTTTCTGGACATTGCAGTTATCACTTGCTATCCAAATTGGCCTTTTTTTTTTTTTTAGCTTCTTGTGGTAAAACTTGATGACATCTGGTTTTACACTGTCATGGATTGAATTGTGTCCCCCCAAAATATCTGTCAGCTTGGCTTGGTCGTGATTCCGTTGTATGATTGTATGACTGTCTACCATTTTATTTTCCGATGTGATTTTCCTACATGTTGTAAATCCTATCACTATGATGTAATAAGATGGATTAGCAGCAGTTACACTGATGAGGTCTACAAGATTAGATAGTGTCTTAAGCCAATTTTTTCTGAGATATAAAAGAGAAAAGAGAGCAGAGAGACACAGTAACCTCATACTACCAAGAAAGCGGTGCTGGGAACGGAGTGCTTTCTCTGGACCTGAGGTTCCTGTGCTGAGATGCTCCCAGACCAAGGCAAGACTGATGACAAGGACCTTCCTCCAGAGCCGACAGAGAGAGAAAACCTTCTCCTGGAGCTGAAGCCCTGAATTTGGACTTGTAGCCTCCTAGACAGTGAGAGGATAAATTTCTCTTTGTTAAAGCCATCCACTTGTTGTTATTTGTGTTACAGCAGCACTGGATGACTAAGACACTGACTTTTGACATCTGTGCTTCTTCCTGGAGTTTTAAATTCCTCTTATAGTTTATCACCTTGCTTTTTGTTTCAGCTGTGCTTTTGTAGCTACTGTGCGCTATCCTGACCTTCAGACACTCTTGCTGTCAACACTTGGAGGACATTATACCCTTACTTTATACCCAACAATGTTCTTTCTTAGCTTACTTCCCTAGCATGCTTTTTTTTCCCTTAATTTTTATTGTGCTTTAAGTGAAAGTTTACAAATCAAGTCAGCCTCTCATACGAAAATTTATATACACTTTGCTATATACTCCTAGGAAACCCTGTGGCGTAATGGTTAAGTGCTATGGCTGGTAACTGAAAGGTTGGCAGTTTGAATCCGCTCTGCGCTCCTTGGAAACTCTATGGGACAGTTCTACTTTGTCCTATAGGGTCTCTATGAGTTGGAATCGACTCGACGGCAGTGGGTTTGGTTTTGGATATACTCCTAGTTGCTCTCCCCCTAATGAGATAGCACACTCCTCCTTCCACTCTCTATTTTCATGTCCATTTGGCCAGCTTCTGACCCCCTCTGCCCTCTCATCTCCCCTCCAGACAGGAGCTGCCCATGTAGTCTCATGTGTCTAGTAAATCTAAGAAGCTCACTTGTTACCAGTATCATTTTATCATTTTCTACCCCATAATCCAGTGCAATCCCTGTCTGAAGAGTTGGCTTTGGGAATGGTTCCTGTCTTGGGCTAACAGAATGTCTGAGGACCATGACCCCGGGGTCCTTCTAGTCTCAGTTGGACCATTAAGTCTGGTCTTTTTATGAGAATTTGAGGTCTGCATCCCACTGATCTCCTGCTCCCTCAGGGGTTCTCTGTTGTGTTCCCTGCAGGGCAGTCATTGGTTGTAGATGGGCACCGTCTAGTTCTAGTCTCAGGCTGATATAGTCTTTGGCTTATGTGGTCCTCTTTCTGTCTCTTGGGCTCATAATTACCTTGTGTCTTTGGTGTTCTTCATTCTCCTTCCTAGCATGGTTTTTGTATAGAGGTCAAAAGTAAACTTTTGAGAAACATCAGACTAACCAATATTTAATTTTTTAATTTTTTTGCCCTGAGGGTTCTGAATCCAATCTCCTTTCTTTTACCCCTATTCTATTGCCCAAAGAAAGTTCCTAGGAAACAATAAGTTGACAAATCTTTCTACTAAAAAACAAAACAAAATGAACAAAATACATCTCCCTAGATCTCACTTCTTTTTAAAGATAGTTTTTTTTTTTTTTTGGTTAATATGCTTTTCTCTGGAAATACGATTAGCCAACAGCAATGGGTCAAATTTCACTGAATGGAATTGCTCGTCCAAGTGTGATGAGTGAGCTCTGCTTTGAAGGCATCACAGCACTCATTAAACACTAGCTTTCCCTGATCAATGAATAGCATTTGGTTGCTATTTAGTGTGGCAAGACAAAGCACAAGCACCAGTTTCCCTTAGGCGATTCCGACTCACAGTGACCCCATGTGTTTCAGAGTAGAACTGAGCTCCATAATGTTTTCAATGGCTGTGATCTTTTGGAAGTTGATCGCCAAGTGTTTTTTCTGAGGTGCCTCTGAATGGGTTCGAACCGCCAACCTATCAGTTAGTAGCCCAGGGCTTAACTGTGCCACTCAAGTACTGTTTACATTATAATTCTGCCTCATTCTGTGTAAGGATTTGGATGTAGAAAAATAACTTCATAAGTTCAGAGCAAAAGTGTTCATTATTTTATTAAGATAAATTTGGAAAGCTAATTTTTTTTTTTTTTTTTAAATGTTGTTGGGTACTTTCTGTCCATGGTTTCGTTATTGTTCCTTTGGCTGTATTCTGTCATCCACATTTTGTTTAGGAGATACACTATTTTCTTTCCTTCTGTGTATTGTGAAGGACAGGTATATGTCATCAGTTGATAGGGGCCACTGCAAAGACGTGTCAAGATTAGTCAAAGACACATGAACATCTCTGTTTGCCACATTAAAGGATTGCTGTATAAACAGCTTTCTAATAAATATCGACTATAAAGACAGTACATACCCATCACAAGAAATTTAACAAGTCACATACAATTGTACCATTCTGTGATGATATCCAGTCACATCTGGGTGCATTTTCTTCCAATTTTCTCTTTGTATAGCTTTCCCTAATATGTATATTGCATGAGAAACCTGGACAGTGAATAAGGAAGACAGAAGAATTGATGCCTTTGAATTATGGTGTTGGTGAAGAATATTGAATATACCATGGACTGCCAAAAGACTGAACAAATCTGTCTTAGAATAAGTACAGCCAGAATGCTCCTTAGAAGCAAGGATGGTGAGACTACGTCTTACATACTTTGGACATGTTGTCGGGAGGGATCAGTCCCTGGAGAAGGACATCATGCTTGGTAAAGTACAGGGTCAGCAGAAATGAGGACAGCCCTCAACGAGATGGATTGACACAGTGGCTGCAACAATAGGCTCATGTATAACAGTGATTGTGGGCATGGCGCAGGACTGGGCAGCGTTTTGTTCTGTTATACACAGGGTTACTGTGAATCAGAACCAACTCGATGGCACCTGAACAAAAACAATAAAAATATGTACACAGATATGTAATTGTTTTCTTATTAACCCACTGCTGTCGAGTCGATTCTGACTCACATCGAATATTCTCATTACGGTATTTATAAATATGTTTCCCCCTGTTCTCAGCAGACAGTAAGAAGATAAGGACAATATTGCCTAAGGAATCTTTACCCTCTTTTCATTAAAAAAAACTCTGGTTTAAAAGAGAGGATAACACAGACTATTGTTTGATTTCTTGAGATGTTTGCTTTCTACTTTCGATGTTCTCTTCAATTATCAGATATTATCCAAAGTATTATCAGAACAAAATCTTCAAAAATAAAGTTCATTTCTGCTTTCAGCATGACTTTGAGTCAAAACTGATCAAATTGCTAGAAAAACTAACCAGGGACAAAAATCTCCTGCTGCAGTTATCTTCTATAGTTACATCAGCCTGAATAATCCATTTGTAAATTTTTTGTGTCTTAAAAATTTGCCACAAACACTTCCTTTGCCTTATATAGGTAAATAGTGTTCAAATATAGATGAAAAATTGCTAGTGCCAAAACAATGTATCAAACGCTTGCTATGTACGTGTTAAGATTCTATACTTTTCACTTTTTTCTTGTTGTGTGCCCTCCAGTCCATTCTGACTCATGGCGGCCATATTTGACAGAGTAGAACTGCCCCATCGGGTTTCCTAGGCTCTGATCTCTGTGGGAGCAGATCACTGGGTCCTTTCTCCCACGGACCCGCTGGTGGATCTGCATTCACACTGATTTGCATTAAACTTTGCATTAACAGCTGAGTGCTTACAAGTTACCCAAGAAATATGAAAGGATGGTCAAAATTTTTGCTCTCTGACCTCAGGATGCTTACTCCTCATCAAGAACAGGAAGAGGGGCAGGGGAGGGAATTAATATTCACTACCTGCCTCTATCTGAACACGGTTCAGTCCTCTACTAAATCTTTACAACAATGCCACAAAGTAGGTCTTCATTCTGCATCTACTAAGTCCTGTCATTTCTGTCTCCTGGTAGATGCATTCTATTGAATGTGTATTGACAAAAAAAAAAAAAAAAAAAAGGAGAAGACTTATTTTTCTCACTAGCAAGCCCTGGTGTACAGTGGTTTAGCACTTGGCTGCTAACTGAAAGATTGGCAGTTGGAACCCACCAGCTGCTCTGGGGGAGAAAGATATGGCAGTCTGCTTCCGTAAAGATTTACAGCCTTGGAAACCCTATGGGAGCACTTCTACCCTGCCCTACAGTGTCACTATGAGTCGGAATTTGACTCAACAGCAATGGATTTGGTTTTTATTTGGTTTAACAGGCAATGTTCAGGAAGATGGTCCAGGATGGTATAGTTGTTCTAGGACATTGGCAAGGATTTTAAAGCACTTCAGTGGCTCCTCATTGCTCTAAAAGTTCAAACACCTTAAAATTGCATTCAAGAGCTTGCAAGATCTGGACCTTTTTGTATCTTTACTGCTCATGATACACATCGTTTCATCCACACTGCATTTTCACTTCTTTAAATGTGCCCTGGTTTCTTTCACCTCTCAGTCTTTATATAGATACTTCAAGGGAGGACAACCTCAATGCCTTCAGGGCATTGAGTGAAGCAGATTTTAGGTCCTTACTTATTAGTAATATAGGCATTCTTTTATTCCAAATATAAATCCATATCTCCATTTCTCTTGATATTGGAAGCCCTGTCAATCTATGTTTCATTTTCCCACTGTGACTGCAATGTAAAGATAAACAACAGAATAACCAAAAGCAAACCAGTTGCTGTCAAGTAGATTCTAACTCATGAGGATCCCACTCATGTGCTCCACAGGGTTTTCAATGTCTGTGATCTTTCAGAAACAGAACATCAGGCCTTTCTTCTGAGGTGCCTCTGAGTGGACTTGAACTGCCAACCTTTAGGTTAGCAGCGCAGCACTTAACCATTAAATCTCAGGCTGGTAACCAAAATGTAGACAGTTGGAATCCACCAGCCACTCCTTGCAAACCCTGTGAGGCAGTTCTTCTCTGTCCTACAGGGTCATGACGAGTCGGAATCGACTTGATGGCAACAGGTTTGATTGTTTTTTTGGTGGGGAGGGGCCCTAAATAACAGAATAAGTACAATATTAAATGGCAATTGACATTCAGTCTTAGAGTCCATGACAGAGGCAAGAGTTAACTGAGAGCTGGAGTGTTATTCGATTGTAGCCAAATTTCTTCAAATCATTTGAGTTTTTAAAGAGAAACTGGAAATACCAATTTTTAATGTAAATTCTAATTTTTTAAATGCTAGCCAACACTGTGGCCAAATAAAACATCTCAATTGGTGAAGTTCAGCTCCTCTGCTGCCAGTTTACAATCTTTTTATCATTCTTTTGGTCTGAAATATTCATTCTCTTCTTCCTTCACTCCATCTTGACCCCTGTTTTTTGCTTTTTGTTTGTCTAACTGTTCAGCTCACACTTTGGGTACCATTTCCTCCCAGGACCCTTCACTGCCTTTCCAGATCTGCATTAATTTCCTCTCCTGTGTGCTTCAACTGGGGCCAGCTCTGTCTGCACCAATAGGAGACTGACTCTCCATTGGGCTTGGAAGCTCGATGAAGATTGGGGTCATTTTTATCTTAATCATTTACTCATTCATTCAACAAATATGTAATGGTGCCATACTATGTGCCAGGTGCTATCCTAGATACCATGGATTCAGCAGTTAACAATATAGAAAAAACTTTCTGCCTTCATAGAGTGGAGGAGGTGGACAATAGACAGGGTAGATAAAGTATGTCATATATTATCCACCACCCATCTGTCAGTTTGTTGTACTGTGGTGGCTTGTGTATTGCTATGATGCTGTAAACTATGTACCAGTATTTCAAATACTAGAAGGATCACCCATGGTGGACAGGTTTCAGCAGAGCTTCCAGACTAATACAGACTAGGAAGGAAGGCCTGGTGATTTACTTCTGAAAATCAGCCAGTGAAAACCTTATGGATTACAACAGAATATTGTACAATTTGCTTGCTTTGGACACATTATCAGGAGGGAACAATTGCTGGAGGAGATGTTTTTTTTTTTGAAGTGAAGAGCCGGCAAGGGTGAGGGAGACCCTCAGTGAAATAGATTGGCAAAGCAACTGCAATGGTGGATTCAAATATGCTGGTGATTGTGAGGATGATACAAGACTGGCACATTTCATTCTGTTGTACACTGTCTTAGCCTGGGTTCTCTAGAGGAGAAAACCAGTGAAATGTATATATATAAATATACATAGAGAGATTCACTTTCAGGAAATGGCTCACTCAATTGTGGGGGCTGGCAACTCCCAAATCCATTGGTCAGGTGATAGGCTAAAGACCTCTGCTGGCTTGCAGGGTTGCAGGGGCTGATGAATCCAAGATCTGCAGGTCAGGCAGTAGGCTGGAGACTTCTGCAGGCTTACGTCCCAAGAACTGGAGGTCAGGTAACAAGAAGAGTACAGGGTCAAGAGAGTGTGAGCTTTGCCAGAACATGCTTTTATATACTAGAGGCAGGCTACCCCCAAGAAAACTTCCGTTTCAATTGATTGGCTGCTCACATCAGACCACAAAATGGAAGGCGATTACACTATATTGTGGAAATACCTGACAGACCACTGAGAATCATAACCTAGCCAAGTTGACATGTAATATTAACCATCAGTCACTGTAAGTCTATGAGTCACAGTCGTGTCAATGGCAACTAGTTAATTGCCATATAACAAGAAATATCGCCAGAATCCCAGTCTCCATAGCCAGAAAATCTATATTGTCTACGTTGCAGTTGACCTAACATTTTTAATATGATTCTCTATCAGGAGAATCCTGAATGAGCCCATCATGACTGCTCTGAATCTACCTTACACTTGGCTCGCAGACTCTCTGAGTGGTCTATACGTCCAGTTCTCTAGAGCCCAGCAAGTAACAAGGTCCCCGTGATAGGCCTGGGGGCAGAAAATGGGGGCTAATTCCAAAGGAAGGGATTTTTCCCTTGTCAAAGTTTTGGGCTTTTGTCAATTTCTTGTTCCATTTTAGCAAGAAAAAATAAAAAAGGAGATAATTCTGGATTTTCTTGTGCCAAAGTATAGCTGCCTTCAATTCTGGCAGGACTGGTGGTGATTTGGCTGTCAAAGACCTCCTCTCCAGCAGGCCCACACATATGGCCTTCTCAGTCTTCCGTAAGGAAGGCATGTGTGCTAGAATGGTCTCTTGCTGTGAGATAATGGAGGCTGGCAATGGCATAGTTTGGAGCATGTAAGGTTTTCAGGAACCAGAGCGATAAATTGGTTCAATCTTTCGTTTGGGGGAATAAGAAGACATTGATTCAGTGTCCCAAAGTGGGCCAGCACCAGAGAAATCAATCCCAGGGCCCTTGTCTACCAGGATAATATGCTCTTCCCCCATTTCTCTTTCTCTCTCTGTGAGGATTTGCTGTGCGTGCCTCCTCAAACTCCAAAAAAAATGATGGTTCTATGGATCCCCTCTGTTTACTTGCCAAGTTCCTGCTCCCTCAGGTTCCCTCTCCTCTTTCTTTTACTTAAAAGAGAAACGCGTTGTGGTTTCTAGAGGAGGAATCCAGGTCTCAGTTTTTCCAAACTTGGCAGGAGCTCCTGGCAAGGTTCCTCCTGGGCTGTCTGGTTTAGTTCCGCGAATTGCTCGGGGACATCTGCAGCTGGAGAACAAGCTGGTCTCTCCCCAGGGCTGGGAAAATGCCACGTGAATCTTTACCTCATGGTCCCATTGTGGGTTTTCAGCAACAAAATTGTTCCAGCCCCTGGAAAGTGGCGAGAGCCCAAAGAATTTGCCTTTGAGTCCTTTGAATATGCTAGGGGGATTCTGTAGCCACATGACATGGCTTCTCCCCAACTTGCCAAACTTGGACCATATTGATTCTGGGAGGTTTATATTGCCCCATGCCTAGCACAGTCTGTGGTGTTTCATAAACATTTATTGAATCAAGTTGCTCTGAATTTATTTGAGTTTACTGCAGATGGGAAAAGGGAAGCTCTGAGAGAGAGTTTAAGTACCTTGCTCAAAGTTGCATAGTTAGTAAGAAAGTAGTTGAATATAGAATTTGAATCCAATCTGTCTGACTTCACTGTGTTATGTTACCAGACATGCCAGGTTGAATATTCCTAATGAAGTTACCATGAAGTTCATGCAAGCACTAGAAGTATTGAGGAGGAGGCATACCGAGGATCAACTGGATGATCAGGAAAGCTCCTATCTCATCCACATGCCAAAATGGTTTAGAACATTAAAGAAACAGTCAGATTTGCCTGATTGCTCCTGCCCTGACTAGAATTCTTTGCAGTACCCTTGTTATAAGGTAGTAAGAAGAGCCAGTTGCAGGGGAAAGCAGGAGCCAGTCACCTCTGAGGACGAGCTGGTAACCTTGCATTATGGTAGTTTGCCCAATCTGCTTTGTGGTCAACCACTAGTGCCCTTTTCTCATGGGTTCTACATGTACAGAATGTATCTAATCTGAGGAAGTAAACATGTTAGGAAAGAGCACAATTCAGCTTGTTTTAGCCCAAATCTTACTCCATAGCTGAACTCACAAGAGGTTCCCCCAAAGCTCCAGTTTTAACAATTTAAAATAAAAACTCTCCGAATTAAAAAAGAAAGAAAGAATGCCTACTTGTTTAATTCTTGTTTTCTTCAGAGATTTGGGGGAAGATAAGGTAGACATGTTGCCACAATCTGTTTGTATATGATTTATAGCCCAAATGTATTCATCGAATTTGCTGCACCTCGCACAGAGCTGCATCTAACCCTGTGACTCTAACCCCCTTTTCTGAAACCCTGTCCTGGGTATAAGTTACTGAAGAACACCCTTGCAACTGTGGATGATTTTGGCTGCAGCTTGGAAGCCTGACAGTGTTTATTCCAGGCACATTGCTTTTTCCTCCTCAAAGAGGCCTATAACAACTCTCCTTTCCCTTTTGTGGCTCATTGGAAAAATGATGACATTAGTCACAGGGCAGTTTAAAAAAAATGCAATTAATATTGTTATGCTCTTTCCAATTGCCATATGGAAAGATTGAATATTTTTATGAAGCCAAATCAAGCTATTTCTTCCTTCTAGTAGAAGTTTCCCTTATAAGAGAAGACAGGTATGTTAATATCCTAACTGACAGTGAGTGGAAAAGGAGGAATTCACATAAGATAAGACACGCTGTGGCCCTAACTTCTCCATTAGGCTATTTTCTCTTATCACGGTTGGTATACAACAGAATCACTTCCTGTATACATATATGTATTTTTATTGTGCTTTAAGTGAAAGTTTACAAATCAAGGCAGTCTCTCATACAAAAACTTAGACACACCTTGCTGTGTACTCCTAGCTGCTCACCCCCTAATGAGACAGCACACTCCTTCTCTCCACTCTGTATTCCCCATGTCATTCAACCAACTCCTGTCCACCTCTGCCCTCTCATCTCACCTCCAGATACGAGCCGTCCACCTAGTCTCATGTGTCTACTTGAGCCAAGAAGCTCACTCCTCATCAGTATCATTTTCTGCCTTATGGTCTAGTCCAATCCCTGTTGGAAGAGTTGGCTTCAGGAAACTTCCCCTGTATTTAAAGCAACTGATATACGTTGATGGGTGTTCACCAAGACTCTTATCAGGATGTTTTGTTGTTTATGTTGTGTATATTTTATCATATTAAAATTAGGCAATTTGTAGCAGGGAAGTTACCAAGATTTAGGCAGAAAAAGTGAGAAAAGACAGCTCCCAAATTTTCAGTGTCTAGGATATAAAGAAACCAATGGCACACCAGACAGATGGGTGTGTACAAATCCCTATACCAAAAAGGACAACAGTGGTTATGTCTTCTCTGTCTCCTGGAACCAGAGGGGAAGTTCTTATAGGGTTTCTAGTAGTCAAAGATACAAGGAGCAGCAAATGCACTTTTCAGTTGGGATTTCTCACTGGAATCCAGTTTCTTAGAGTTGAAAGGGATGGTTATTTCTCAGACCCTGATGACAGTTATATTTGACAGGTGGACCCAATGAATTGCATCCAAGAATAGTTCAATAAGCACTATAATAAAGCGTTCACAGAGATTATTTTTTTTCTCTTTATATATTTATTTTTTCCCTAAAGGAGAGCTTACCTTGCTAGTAATTCTAATATAGTTCCATTTTAGCCAGGTTCTGTAAAGGTAATGTATTGATATAGAAGGCACACAATATAAAACCACCTTCTTTGTCAGTGGGAGAGTAGCAAGTTTTCTATCTTAGCCTTTTCCTTTGTTTTATATTTAAAAGGCTGTATCCCTGTTGCTGCTTTTCTCTCTTCTTTGTCCCTAAGATTAAGATCAAAGGCAAGTATCCTCACTCAACAAAACTACTATTCTAATCAGAGTGTGAATATTCATTACTTTCTACCAGTATGAGATGGCTCATTAGTTATATTACCCTGAGGACTCATACCACCCTTGCATACGTCATACTAATTCAGACATTTTTTATTCTGTTCATCTCAGCTCTTCAGATAGACAACAATGTCTTTCCCAATTGACTTTCCATCTCCATCATAAAATGCAGCTGACATTCCACGTTAAGCTGAAGGAGAAGGACCAGGGAGCCTGTTTCTTGCATGCTAGAATTTCCTGCATTGTTTTGCACAGTGATTTCTGTGCAGTAGATACCCTGTAAGTGTTCGTTACAGAAACGGATGAGAGAATGAGTGGGTCTTGCTGTGTGGTCTTAGACAAGCCACTTGACCTCTCCAATCTCCATTTCCTCACCTATAAATAAGCGAAGGACCAGATATTCTCTTCAGTTTGTTTTTAATGCTTAGATTAGATTTTCTCATTCGCTTACTTTCAACATACACCCGATATAGCAGGGACCTTGTTAATATAAGGCTTGCCCATTTTTCTTAAACCAGCAATAAAATCCCTAAGAATGCTTAGTGTACATATCCTTTCCTTCTTTACATAGGACAAACAAGGTTTAATGAGACGAAGAAAAAAGACTTTCCAGTTCCAGTTAGAGAGGAACTTACCTTTTTGATTGGTGTTTGCCAAAGTTTAACACTTTGGGCAAAAAGAAAAACACCCTGAACGTCCATTAGCTTTCTATTTCCTCTTTGCTGGAACTATCTCTACATACCACATTGTATTGAAATTATCTTTTTTTTTTTTTACTCTTGCGCTTCATCCACTATTAATAAACTACTTAAGACCACTGACCAGGTCTTTTTCAAGTACTTTTGTATCCTCAACACCTAGAATTGTTGTTGTTGTTAGCTGCTGTTGAGTGGTCCCCATCTCACTGCAACCTCATGCACAACAGAACGAAACACTGCCTGACCTCGTACCGTCCTCAAGATCAGTTGTGGATGGGACCATTGTGATTCCTAGGGTTATCAATGGCTGATTTTTGAAAGTAGATTACCAGGTCTTTTTTCCTAGTCCATCTTAGTCTGAAAGCTTTGCTGAAATCTGTTCAGCACCATTGCATCACACGAGCCTCCACTGACAGATGGGTTGTGGTTGCATGTGAGATGCACTGGCCAGGAATCTAACCTGGGTCTCTCTCATGGAAGGTGAGAATTCTATCACAGAACCACCATGGCCCCTCAGTATCTATGTAGTGGCACATAATAGGTGGTCAATAACGTTGGACGGTACTGTTGAAATGGAAGTTCAGAAAGGCTTAAAGTAACTTGCCAAGATAACACAGCAAGTGGTGAAGCAAGATATGGAGAGTAGCTTCTGATTCCAAATCCAGTGTTTTTTCCAATATTGCAATTGATTACCCTAAGTGATTAATAACTGTTAACATCTTAGTAAGGATTAGTTACCAGATGGTGGCACCAACTATGAGGAGCCCACATTGAGCCATTTTGATGCCTTGAGATGTTCAGGCTACAGATTGCTGCCAGTGTGGTTCTGGGTAGTTAGGAATCAGAAAGGAGGTCCTTTGTCTGAAGGAGTTTGTTTAAATAAAATAAGAAAGAGAGAGGCCTAGAAATAAACACCTGATTTTCCGTTATAAAAAAATAATTTCGCTTGAGTAAAGACCAATTGGCCTAAAGGGTAATCTAACTTTTATCTCTAGGTTGATGCTAGACTAGGTAAAATGATGTGGGGAGATTTTTCATGTTATATTTTTCTTAAGTCCTTTGAAAGAAATAATAAAAAAAAAAAAACGACAAAGGTGTAAGAGACATTACATAATTTCATCTAGGAAACTGAAGCAATTTCATCTGAAGCAATAATACCTTCAAGCATGCAACTCATCAAGGAAAGTTAAAAACAGGGAAATAAAACTGCTGACTGTGAAAGCCAGGAATTGGGCAAATCAATATTGCTTATTTAATTTTGTTTCTTTATACCTGTGATATGACTAATAAACCAAGTCAGGCATTGAGGCTTGAATTCTGTAAAGGAAAGGAGCAGTTGTAAGACAGTATATAGTTTTCAACATTTGACTTTGTTAAAACTTCATGATAGATTTGCACTATGATTTTGGTGCATATTGCTTCAAGTTCTTATTCTTTTCTACCTATTGACAAAAATTTTGTATCTGAATTACTGTATAACTAGCAAAAGTAATTTGCTCCAAACTGCTGTCTGGTATTTATGTCAAAGCTATGGATAGAGCTTTAAAAAAAGAGCTTAGGAGGCTGTTTTTCTTCCTCTTGTCAAGCACCTTTCTTTTAATTCGAAGATTTGATGAAGAGAAAAGAAACCACATAACCCATTTCATAAGAATATTTGTAAAAGCGCTTAGAAACAGAAAATATAAAGAATTGAAACGGTCTTGAAATTTATCAAAAAATTTCTTTTAAAAGGCAACAACTTACTTTCTAATTGCTAGCTCAATTCAATTAATGTAGGGATCTTTTTTTCTTCTTTGAAAAAAAAACAGAATTTAAAGCAGAATCTTGGTATAATACAAGGGTATTTACAGTCTTAACTCGGGTGTTCTGCTCTGTTTACTACCTTTAGCCAGATAGAATCACCAAGCACAGGGCCCTGCAGCTGAACCACACTGTAGAAGCTTGCAAGAAAAAGGAAGCAAACCAAAGCACAAAAAAAAGAGAAAACTCCACAGGCTCTGTCTTGTACTACAGTTACTAGCTTTAAGCCACTGGATTAGTTTCCTTGAAATTCCAACATTATCCGTTCTACAGCATTAAGACATAAGCTTCTGATAAAACGGCTCTTCCTTTGGCAGGGTAATTCCAGTTTCAGAAGTTGCTATTTAAAAATAGTCCAAGAGAAACAAAAAGCTAGTGCATACAGATCTTCACTGTAGTATTATACGTAACAACAGATGAAAACAACAAAAATTACCCAACAGGAAGAGAATTGTAAATGAATTATTTGTGTCCTGTATTTTTACATCCTCTAACAATTGTGAACCTTCTCAGGTGTCCTTCACTCCTTATTCCTTTTCCAGAGGTTATTCCCTCTGCTTGGAATGTCCTTCCTGCTCCATATTCATCCCTTTGTCCTTCAAAACCTAGACAAGACATCCCCCCTTCCTACCCTGGCCCAATCTGGGAGCTTCCCTGATAGCCTTCAGTGTTACCTTTTTGTGGGTGTTAGCTCTTTCAATTGAACTTATTTCTAGCATTGAACTTAGTATGAAATTTATACATATGTTGGTCCATCCTTTGAGACTTTCTCATTCATTTCCATACCCTTCCCCAATGCTTGAGCACAGTGCCTGCCTCCTAGTGGGTGCTCAATAAGTATCAGAAGAAATGAAGAGTAGATACATTTGTTGTTGTTAGTTGCTGTTGAGTCCATTCCAATTCATGGAACCCCATGCGTGCAGAGTAGAACTGCTCTACAGGGTTTTCAAGGCTGTGATCTTTCAGAAGCAGATCACCAGGCCTGTAAGGAAGAATATTATGTGATCTCTAAATTATGAAAGTTCTGAACACATAGGCATATGAAAAGTGATGACAAATTATTATGTGACAGATAAGAGACTATAAAATAACATACCACACACACACGCACACCCCACTGTTGTTGAGTTGAGTCCAACTCATAGCGACCCCAAAGGGTCTCCAAGGCTGTAAATCCCTGTGGAAGCAGACTACCACACCTTTCTCCTGTGGAGCTGCTGGTGGCTTCGAATGATCAACCTTTTGGTTAGCAGTCGATTGCTTTAATCACTGCGCCACCAGGCCTCCTTCAGATAAAAAAAAAAAAAGATAAATTATTATGTGACAGATAACAGACTATAAAATAACCTACAAATTTTGATTTCAATTTGGTAAAAAATATAAGGAAAGTTAGATGAAAAAAGCAATGTAAGTGGGGTCAGGATGAAGATGACAAGTAACTAAAATTATTATTTCTTTCAAAATGATTTAAAATTATGTTCATTCTCAGCAGCACACACTACCAGTGCTGCAGCCTATCCTTTGTGCTTTCACTTTAGGGCAAATGAGCCCGTTTTCCAACTGCCAGTCCCTGCATTTCTTTATCTGAAGGTTTCTCTCACTCTTTGGGAAGGTTTGTCAAACATGGGTCAGGCCGACGGTGTCAGAGAATTAACACATCCTCGGAGAAGGGTGCAACTCTCGGGTTGCAGTTGGTGTATAAATACCCCAGCTCCTACTCCACTTTGTGATATGTGTTCTACCAGCACCCAGAGCTTTCCAGGGAGATTTTGTACCACTTACCTGTAATAGGAGAATGCATGACAATTTATCCTTTATTTACTTTTTCTTCTCTACTCCTCACCTGCCCCCCCACCACTTTTTCCTGGGATCACCTCCAAGATAACTGTTTGGCCTTGAGTCCTTGTCCTTTGTCAATTTCTGAGGGGATGCAAATTAAGACGCATTTCCCAATAACAAAGAAATTAATGATGTAGAAAGTGCTACTAAAATGTATATGTTATTGGGAAGGCGTAATACCTTAAACTACTAATGATAACACAATTAAAATTAATTATTAAAACTCTCAGTTCCCCAAGGTCTAGAACACAAGCAAATAAATTGTTGTGATAGTATTAGTGTAAAGAACATTCTAAATATCATAAACTGGCATCATTGAGACCCAGGGTGGCAAAGGTGTCCCCTTGAGATTGTCCTTGAGTCATTGATTTCTACTTTTCTTGCCCTCTTATGTCTGTATTTTTTCATGAGTCATTTTTTCTTCCTTCTTGTATGTTCTTTTTTTTTTGTATGTTCCTAGTTTATAACAGCTACCGGTGTCTGTAATCTCTTCGATTTTTGCTGAGAATGCAAACCATTTAAGAACAGGAATTGTGTCTTTTCCCTTCATGACATATATACCACTGAGAAAGTGCTCAACCGCTATTTATGAAAAAATGATTGCATAATTTAATAAAGGAACCCACTGCCGTCGAGTTAATTCCAACTAATAGAGACCCTATAGGACAGAGTAGAACTGCCCCATAGAGTTTCCAAGGAGCGCCTGGTGGATTCAAACTGCCAACCTCTTGGTTAGCAGGTGTAGCACTTAACCACTACGCCAACAGGGTTTCCTAACAAAGGAAAACAACACTTATTCTTGTCCTCTTAACCTTATCTACTGTAAACTCCAAAGTGTGATTGTCTTATATTATTTCAAGGGATATAGTGAACTAACTTGTTTAATGTTACTAAATTAAAAGAAAATAACACTATTGCAAAATTTCTATCCAAAGAAACGCTAAACCAAAAACCACTTACCGCTGTTGAGTTGATTCTGACTCATAGTGACCGTATAGGACACAGTAGAACTGCCCCACAGGATTTCTAAGGCTGTAATCTTTATGAAGACAGATTGCCACATCTTTCTTCTGCAGAGTGGCTGATGGGTTCGAACCTTTCTGTTAGCAGCTAAGTGCTTAACTACTGCTCCACCAGGGCTCCTTAAAGAAACACTACAATACATTTTATCAAAAAGATTTCTTCTTTAGATCTGTTCCAAGGAAGATCTGAGGGAAAAAATCAACATAACTATAATACAATAATCTTTTATTAGATAATACTTTCCCAAATAGTTTAATAGTGTTTATTTTATTCATAATACAGATTTAATAAAAGGCTATTTAATTTTACTCTTACCTGTACAGCTCAGTTCCGCTATAGAATGTTCACAACATAGAAGATATTTCTAGAACTAAATTTTGAAAGTTTGAGAGCTTAAAATCATGATTAAGAGAGGGTGTTTTTAGTGAAAATCCATATATTTGGCTCTTTTTTGCAATATTAAAAATCCAGATATTTAGAAACATGTAAATATATTTATTTGGTGGTCTTTTGATAGAAATTGGATGTGATTAAGGCACAGATAAGTTACAGGGGTTTCTCATGTTGTTGTTAGGTGCTGTTGAGTCGGTTCTGACTCATAGTGACCCTATACACCACAGAATGAAACACTGCGCGGTCCTGCCCTATCCTTACAATCATTGTTATGCTTGACCCCGTTGTTGCAGCCACTGTGTCAATCCACCTCGTTGAGGGTCTTCCTCTTTTCTGCTGACCCTGTACTTTGCCAAGCATGATGTCCTTCTCCAGAGACTGATCCCTCCTGACAACATGTCCAAAGTATGTAAGACGCAGTCTCGCCATCCTTGCTTCTAAGGAGCATTCTGGTTGTACTTCTTCCAAGACAAATTTATTCGTTCTTCTGCCAGTCCATGGTATATTCAATATTCTTCACCAACACCACAATTCAAAGGTGTCAATTCTTCTTCAGTCTTCCTTATTCATTGTCCAGCTTTCACATGCATATGACGTGATTGAAAATACCATTGCTTGGGTCAGACTCACCTTAGTCTTCAAGGTGACATCTTTGCTCTTCAACACTTTTAAGAGGTCCTTTGCAGCAGATTTACCCAATGCAACGCATCTTTTGATTTCTTGACTGCTGCTTCCATGGCTGTTGACTGTGGATCCAAGTAAAATGAAATCCTTGACAACTTCAATCTTTTCTCTGTTTATCATGATGTTGCTCATTGGTCCAGGTTTGAGGATTTTTGTTTTTTTTTCACGTTGAGGTGCAATCCATACTGAAGGCTGTGGTCTGTGATCTTCATTAATAAGTGCTTCAAGTCCTCTTCACTTTCAGCAAGCAAGATTGTGCCATCTGTATAACGCAGGTTGTTAATGAGTCTTCCTCCAATCCTGAAGCCCTGTTCTTCTTCATATAGTCCAGCTTCTTGGATTATTTGCTCAGTATACAGATTGAATAGGTATGGTGAAAGAAAACGACCCTGGCGCACACCTTTCCTGACTTTAAACCAATCAGTATCCCCTTTTTCTGTCCAAACAACTGCTCTTGATCTATGTAAAGGTTCCTCATGAGCACAATTAAGTGTTCTGGAATTCCCATTCTTCCCAATGTTATCTATAATTTGTTATGATCCACAGAATCGAATGCCTTTGCATAGTCAATAAAACACAGGTAAACATCCTTCTACTATTTTCTGCTTTCAGCCAGGATCCATATGACATCAGCTTTGATATCCCTGGTTGCACGTCCTCTTCTGAAACCAGCCTGAATTTCTGGCAGTTCCCTGTCAATATACTGCTGCAGCCATTTTTGAATGATCTTCAGCAAAATTTTACTTGTGTGTGATATTAATGTTATTGTTCTATAATTTCCACATTCGGTTGGATCACCTTTCTTGGGAATAGGCATAAATATGGATCTCTTCCAGTGAGTTGGCCAGGAAGCTGTCTTCCATATTTCTTGGCATAGATGAGTGAGCACCTCCAGTGCTGCATCCATTTGTTGAAACATCTCGATTGATATTCTATCAATTCCTGGACCCTTGTTTTTCAACAATGCCATCAGAGCAGCTTGGACTTCTGCCTTCAGTACCATCGGTTCCTGATCATATGCTACCTCTTGAAATGGCTGAACATTGACTAATTCTTTTTGGTATAATGACTCTGTGTATTCCTTCCGTCTTCGTTTGATGCTTCCTGCATCATTTAATATTTTCCCCATAGAATCCTTCACTATTGCAACTCGAGGCTTGAATTTTTTGTTCAGTTCTTTCAGCTTGAGAAATGCCAAACGTGTTCTTCTCTTTTGGTTTTCCATCTCCAACTCTGTGCACATGTCATTATAATACTTTGTCTTCTCAAGACGCCCTTTGAAAACTTCCATTCAGTTCTTTTACTTCATCAATTCTTCCTTTTGCTTTAGCTGCTTGACTTTCAAGAGCAAGTTTCAGAGTCTCCTCTGACATCCATCTTGGTCTTTTCTTTCTTTCTTCCCTGTCTTTTCAATGACCTCTTGCTTTCTTCATGTATGATGGCCTTGATGTCATTCCACAGCTCGCCTGGTCTTCAGTCACTAGTGTTCAATGTGTCAAATCTATTCCTTCAGATGGTCTCTAAATTCAGGTGGGATATACTCAAAGTCATATTTTGGCTCTTGTGGACTTGCTCTGACTTTCTTCGGTTTCAGCTTGAACTTGAATATGAGCAATTGATGGTCTGTTCCACAGTTGGCCCTGGCCTTGTTCTGACTGATGATATTGAGCTTTTCCAATGTCTCTTTCCACAGATGTAGTCAATTTGATTTCTGTGCATTCCATCTGGTGAGGTCCATGTGTGTAGTCACCATTAATGTTGGTGAAAGAAGGTATTTGCAATGAAGGAGTCGTTGACCTTGCAAAATTCTATCATTTGATCTCTGGCATTATTTCTATCACCAAGGCCATATTTTCCAAAATAAATACTGATCCTTCTTCTTTGTTTCCAACTTTCACATTCCAATTGCCAGTAATCGTCAACGCATCTTGATTGCATGTTCGATCAGTTTCAGACTGCAGCAGCTGATAAAAATCTTCTATTTCTTCATCTTTGGCCCTAGTGGTTGGTGCATATATTTGAATAATATTCATGTTAACTGGTCTTTCTTGTAGGTGTATGGGTAATATCTGGTCACTGACAGCATTGTACTTCAGAATAGATCTTGAAATGTTCTTTTTGACGGTGAATGCAATGCCATTCCTCATCAAGTTGTCATTCCCAGCATAGTAGACTACATGATTGTCCAATTCAAAATGGCCAATACCAGTCCATTTCAGTCCACTAAAGCCTAGGATATTGATATTCATGAGTTCCATTTCATTTTTGATGATTTCTAATTTTAGATTCATACTTAGTACATTCCAGGTTCCAATTATTAATGGATGTTTGCAGCTGTTTCTTCTCATTTTGAGTCACGCCACATCAGCAAATGAAGGTCCCGAAAGCCTTACTCCATCCACGTCATTAAGGTTGACTCTACTGTGAGGAGGCAGCTCTTCTCCAGTCATCTTTTGAGTGCCTTCCAACCTGGGGACCTCATCTTCCAGCACTATATCAGACAATGTTCCCCTGCTATTCATAAGGTTTTCACTGGCTAATACTTTTCAGATGTAGACTGCTGGGTCCTTCTTCCTAGTCTGTCTTAGTCTGGAAGTTCAGCTGAAACCTGTCCTGCATGGGTGACCCTGCTGGTATCTGAATACCGGTGGCATAGCTTCCAGCATCACAGCAACACGCAATCCCGCACAGTAAGATGAACTGACAGACACGTGGTGGGGATTTCTCATACAGCATGCCTATTCATCACAGCAGTTAGATTCAACATGATGAGCATAATGAAATGACTTGGAAGATGGCCTCATTACCTTTATCAAGACTGGTTGTTTTAAGAGTATTAGAAACAACTATTCCACAAGATGAGGAAAGTAGACATACACATAGCACGGGAGCTACGGCTGTTGCCTTCTAGCAGCTGGTCCCTTCTTAGCTCTTTCGTTCTTCTGTTTACTGATGACAGCTGTAAACTGTACTACAAGCAAGATGACATGGTTCAGACCAAAGGCCTATCATGAGCACTTGAATCAAAGGACAAATGAGAAATTATTTTGATTTGTTTTTGTCAGCATTGAGCACTGATTTAAAAAACAAAACAAAACAAAAAACACACAGACTCAGAGTTATTTTTTACAACTTTTAGAAATGTCTGCTTATGGTAGGGAGATCATTAACCCAGTGCATTAGAATCGTTGTGGGGTGATTAATAAAAACCAGACTCACCCTAGCAATTCTGATTCAGTAGCTATGGGATAGTGTTCAGGAATCTGTCTACTGAGTTCCTCAAATAATTCTTTTGCAGGTGAACCTGAAACCACAGATTGAGCTCTAGCCTCTAACAGTCTTTTCTCCATTAAAAAAAAAAAAGTGACTTTTGACAAGGGATTATTAGGAATACAGATATCATATGTTATCCGAACATATTGTAATGTGCTGCATACATCTAATAACAGGTATTAATGACATTTTATCTGAACCTTTCTCAAGTTACTAGAGCACAGAATAGCTGCTTTTGGGAATACCACCAAAGTAGAGAAGGTATAACACAAAACTTAAAACAAGCAAACAAATCACTCAGAGGACCAGACATATTTTGCAGTTAAAAGTTATTCATAATAAATAATAAATATCTTAATTAACTGCTCACTAGTTATCTGGTTTCTTAAAGTCCTGAGGGAGTTTGTGTGAGAAGTCTTTGCTGTCTTGTCTTAGAAGCTCAGTGTCTGACTTCAATTGTGTGTCTTGGAGACTAATAGTGCCATGCTTGCTTTGCAGAAATGCGTCATGACATGTTGTTCTGTGCTGTCTAGTCAATTCCAGCTCATAGCGATTCTATAGGACTGTCATGGATTAAATTGTGTCCCCCCGAAATACCTGTCAACTTGGCTAGGTCATGATTCCCTTGTATGATTGTCTACCAGTTTATCATCTGATGTGATTTCCCTATGTGTTGTAAATTCCACCACTATGATGTAATAAGATGAGTTAGTGGCAGTTATATTGATGAGGTCTACAAGATTAGTAGTGTCTTAAGCCAATCTCTTTTGAGATATAAAAGAGGGAAGTGAGCAGAGCAGAAGTGGGGATCTCATACCACCAAGACAGCAGCTGCCAGCATCAGAGCCTGTCCTTTGGACTTGAGGTTCCTGTGCTGAGATGCTCCTAGACCAAGGGAAGATCGATGGCAAGGACCTTCCTCTGGAGCTGACAGAGAGAGAGAGTCTTCCCCTGGAGCTGAAGTCCTGAATCTGGACTTGTAGCCTCCTAAACAGTGAGAGAATAAATTTCTCTTTGTTAAAGCCATCCACTTGTGATATTTCTCTTATAGCAGCACTAGATGAGTAAGACAAGGACGGAGTAGAACTGCCCTATATAGGGTTTCCGAGGCTGTAATCTTTACGGAAGCAGACTGCCCCTGGAGCACCTGGTGGTTTTGAACTACCAACCTTTTGGTTATCAGCCTAGTGCTTAACCACTGTACTACCAGGGCTTCTTTGTTTCATGATATAGTGGGTGGGAAATCTTAGCCATAAATTGGAAGTGGCCTTAGTGATGGAAAAGGGATGATAACATCCTAGAATGTTGCAAGACATTCCTCTAGTGAGAGAGGATTTTGTAGCCAAACCCAAGCACACATGACTTCATTGAAATTTTTTTCTTTTGGCTCTGAAAGCAGCATTGCTTTGTCTTAACCCCTTCTGTTCCTACCCACAAAGTATATCATAACGAAATTTTTGATGCAGTCACAAATATTTTACATATCCATATAGACATGCAAGCATTTACTTATCTAAAAATTGTTGTTTTGGCTCTGTTAATTCCGACTCGTAGTGACCCTATGTACAACAGAACGAAACACTGTCTAGTTCCGTGCCATCCTCACAATACTTGCTATGCTTGAGCCCGTTGTTGCAGCCAGTGTGTCAATCCATCTCCTTAGGGTCTTCCTGTTTTTCTCCAACCCTCTACTTTACTAAGCATGATGTCCTTTTCCAGGGGTTAGTCCCTCTTAATAATAACATGTCCAAATTATGTGAGCCAAAGTCTCCCCATTTTCACTTCTAAGGAGCATTCTGGCTATACTTCTTCCAAGACGGATTTGTTTTTTCTTCTGGAAGTCTATGATATGTTCAAAATTCTTCGACAACACCATAATTGAAAGGTGTCAATTCTTGTTTGGTCTTCCTTATTCATTGTCTAGCTTCTGCATGCATATGAGGTGATCGAAAATACTATGGCTTGGGTCAGGCCCAGCTTAGTTCTTGAAGTGACAACTTTGCTTTTGAGCACTATAAAGAGTTATTTTGCAGCAGATTTGCCCAATACATCATTTGTTTTTTTGACTGCTGCTCTCACGTATGTACATTTTGGATCAAAGTAAAATGAAATCCTTGACAACTTCAATCTTTTCTCTGTTTATCTTGATGTTGCTTATTGGTACATTTGTGAGTGTTTTTGTTTTCTTTATGTTGAAGTGTTATCAGTACTGAAGGCTGCAGTCTTTGATCTTCATCAGGAAGTGCTACAAGTCTTCTTTGCTTTCAGCAAGCAAGGTTGTGTCATCTGCATATCACAGGTTGTTAATAAGTCTCCCACCAATCCTGATGCTGGGTTCTTCATATGGTCCAGCTTCTTGGATTATTTGCTCAGCATACAGATTGAATAAGTATGGTGAAAGAATTTAACCCTGACACACACATTTCCTGATTTTAAACCATTTATTATTCCCTTGTTCTGTTTGAAAGACTGCCTCTTAGTCTATATACAGGTTCGTCATGAGCACAATTAAGTATTCTGGAATTCTCATTCTTCACAATATTACCTATCATCCACACAGTTGATTGCCTTTGCACAGTCAATAAAACACAGGTAAACATCTTTCTGGTATTCTGTTTTCAGCCTAGATTCGTCTGACATCAGCAATGATATCCCTCGTTCCATGTCCTCTTCTGAATCTGGCTTTAATTTCTGGCAGTTCCTTGTCCATGTACTGCTGCAACCATTTTTAAATTAGCTTCAGTAAAATTTTACTTGAGAGTGATACTAGTGATATTGTTCAATGATTTCTGCATTCTGTTGGATCACCTTTCTTTGGAATGGGCAAAAATATGGCCCTCTTCCAATCGGTTGGCCAGGTAGCTGTCTTCCAAATTTTTTGGCACAGACAAGTGATCACTCACAGTTCTGCATCCATTTGTTGAAACATCTAAATTGGTATTCTGTCAATTCCTGGAGCCTTGTTTTCCGTCAATGCCTTCAGTGCAGCTTAGACCTCTTCTTCAGTACTATCAGTTCCTGATTATATACTACGTCCTGAAATGGCTGAACACTGACCACTTCTTTTCGGTACAATGGCTCTGTGTATTCCTTCCATCTTCTTTTTATGCTTCCTGCATCATTCAATATTTGCCCATAGAATCCTTCAGTATTGCAACTGGAGGCTTGAATTTTTTCTTCAGTTCTTTCAACTGGAGAAATTCTGAGCATGTTCTTCCTTTTTGGTTTTCTAGCTCCAGGTCTTTGCACATTTCATTATAATAGTTTATCTTCTCCAGCAACCTTTAGAAATCTTCTGTTCAGCTTTTTTACTTCATCCTTTCTTCCATCTGCTTTATCTCTTTTACGTTCAAGAACAAGTTTCAGAGTCTTTTCTGACATCTGTTTTGGTCTTTTTTCTTTCCTGTCTCTTTAATGACCTTTTCTTTCTTCATGTATGATGTCCTTGAAGTCATACCATGACTCATCTTCTGTCATTAGTGTTCAATGTGTCAAATCTATTCTTGAGATTGTCTCTAAATTCAGGTAGGATATACTCAAGGTGGTATTTTGACTCTTGTGGACTTGTTTTAATTTTCTTCAGTTTCAAGTTGAACTTGCATATGAGCAATTAATGGTCTCTTCTGCGGTGGACCCTGGCCTTGTTCTGACTGATAATATTTGACAAAAATGTTGAAGCAGCCTTTAATTCCATTTTTGTTGGCTTCACCCAGAAATGTAGTGGACTGTTAAGCCAAGATCTATCTGATTCTTTTTCGAACACCAGTAACACTGCCTTTGGAAAGAAAAGTACTTTGTAAGAAGAGAAAATCATTACTAATGAAACTCAGATCGCTGCAAAATAAAACCCAGGATCATTTTCTTCTTGAGTAGATACTCCCATAATGACAAACTCATGTGTGACTTCCTGTACTAAGGAGCCACAAACTTTTAATAACCAAATTGTTCCATTTGCTATGTGTGATTTTGAGGAAGATTGTGAAAAATTACTCAGAAATGATTCTTTTGTGATGCAAAATGTGGAAATGCCTGAACTCCTTCCCGTGCCTAAAACAATGCACGGTGCTACTCACAAGGGCATTTATAATTTTTACAGTAAAAATGATAAAAAGTAAATTGAGAATGACTACGTCTAGATGCCAGGCTGAGTGATTTAAAACTTTTACAAGATTTTCCTTCAAAGGCATATAATAGAGAATTAATAGATACTGAAAAGCATCAACTTTTACTAGATCCAAGTAATAAACTAAACCAATTATCATCCACTGGAAACAAAATGAAATTTGAGAAATCTTTCAATAAAATTATTACTCAAGACAAAATTCAAGATTGTGGAGTTGCATCTAATGTAAAAAAATAAAGGAAGGTATTCTTACTAAATTTACTCCTACTATAAATGCTTCTGAAAAGAAGTCAGCTTTGAACACAAGATTTTTTTTTTAATTAATTTTTATTGTGCTTTAAGTGAAAGTTTACAAATCAGGTCAGTCTCTCATACAAAAATTTACATACACCTTGCTATACACTCCTAATTGCTCTTCCTCTAATGAGATAGCACAGTTATTCACTCCACTCTCTCTCCTCATGTCCATTCGGGTAGCTTCTGGCCCCTCTGCCCTCTTGTTTCCCCTCCAGACAGGAGATGCCAACATAGTCTCATGTGTCTACTTGATGCAAGAAGCTTGTTCTTCATCAATATCATTTTCCATCCCGTATTCCAGACCAATCCCTGTCTGAAGAGTTGGCTTTGGGAATGGTTCCTGTCTTGGGGTAACAGAAGGTCTGGGGACCATGGCCTCTGGGATCCTTCTAGTCCTGGTCTGACCATTAAGTTTGGTCTTTTTGTGAGAATTTGGGGTCTGCATCCCACAGCTGTCTTGCTCCCCCAGGGGTTCTCTGTTGGAACACAAGATTTTTTTTAATAAACAACAACAACAACAAAAAGCCCATATTTTAGTCACTCTTTTAAGACACTTGTTAATACAGACCTTTTTGGTGCTGCAGCTTCAGCCAGTGAAATCAAATCAGATAGTAAGCCAAATCAGACTAATGCACCCAATTTAGGCTCTTTTCTGGATGATTGGAATGCTCCATCATTTGCCAGTGAAATCATTAAAGCATGTCATCAATTAGAGAATACCTGGCAAACAGATGATGTACACAACGATTTTGTTATACCAAGCATGTGATGATAGTGAAAGACTAACTCAACAACAAGCAGTTAGAAAGGAGAGCAAGACATAAGAAAGTATGGTTGAGCTCAATAATAGTTCCAAACATGGAGCTAAAAACATATTCACTGCTTCTAAGCAGGGAAGTCAGTTGGTGCAATCAAAGCATTTGAATCTGGGCAGCATTACAATGCAAACATCTTCCTTGACAAAGAGCTCACAAATACATTAATCAATGAAGATGGACAAAGGGAAATTTGTAAAAATTCTCTAAGTGGTTTAGGTGCCACAAAAAATTTGACTTTGTACTCTAAGACCTCAAATGATGAGATCACTAATCTGCCTGTCTCTTGGAATAACACTGATGTTCTAATAAAAGTGAATAATTCCAAACTGGTTGTTGCAGAAAGTTCAAGTTTGAATTTAAGTTCAGGTCATATGAATACAGGAATTACTACTACTAATAAGAAATTGAGTACTCAACATCTATCTCATAAGACAGTAACTGATGAAGCTCAGACTAACCTCAATAAAATTGTTAAATTTGCAAAGTATATGTTCACCAAGGTAAAAAATTTTCAGATACATTGTCAGTTTAATCAAAATTGTACAATAGGAAGTATGTCTGGTACCAAAATTACACAGTTTACAGGAAAATAGAACTCCATTTGTCAACCCATTATGTGAAGAGATTGTTCAACAGCAACCTTGGACAAAATCTTTGAAACAATCTTCAAAAGAGGAAGAAGAGAAAAATAGAAAATATTCTCCTGAAGAAACTCAAGGAGACAAGAAGTGCTAGTTGGAAGAATGGCCAAAGCAGGAGTATCGTGTTTAATTACAGCTCCCACTGAATTTCTCTAATGAAACATTGGTTGGAAGACTTAACATAAGACTGTTAATAACTACCCATGATAAAAACCACACCCTGCTGCCATCGAGTCAAATCCGACTCATAGTGACCCTATAGGACATGGTAGAACTACCCCATAGGTTTTCTAAGGAGCGGCTGGTGGATTCAAGCTGCGGATGTTTTGGTTAGCAGTCGAACTCTTAACCACGGCGCCACCAGGGCATGATAGGAAATATTTTTTTTCTTGATTTCTCTGTGAGAAATTTAATGCTGAATTATAAATCATAGACATACACTTTATTATTTAATAAATCACTGTTTGCAATGGTAAACAAAAATATTTAGATACTTGGTCAAATATCTGAAAATTAAACATACGTAATTGTATAAATTCTTGCCAGATTTTCTTGGAAGAAACATACAGAAAGCTGCTTTGCTGGGTTAACTTCAGAATGTCAATGAATATTATGAGTTTACCACCCTCTGCCCCCCATGCCCCCCCCCGAAAAAAACGGTTGTCATCGAGTGGATTCCCACTCATAGCAACCCTATAGGACAGAGTAGAACGTCCCCATAGGGTTTCCAAGGAGCAGCTGGTGGATTCAAACTGCTTACCTTTTGGTTAGGAGCTGAATGCTTAACCACTGTGCCACTAGGGCTTCAGCTTACAGAATTAATAAAAAACTCAGAAGTTAAACTTTTAAATTATTTTTAAAATGAACTTGATTCCCCAGTTTTCCAAAAAATAACATCATATCCTGAAAACAAATATCTACCTCATAAAATGGTTGTAAGTCAATTTTACTATGGGAATATGTTAAAAAAAGAACTCTAAAACCATAGAATTTTAAAGCGAAAATAAATTTCAATGATCAGTTAATTCAACCTCCTCATTTTATAGATTAGTAAACTGAGGACTAAACTAACTTAGTCAATTTCACAAACTTCACATAGCTAGTCATTTTTTAATTCTAAAAAACAAAATGAAATTTTAAAAATGATTTTTTTTTGAAGAAAATTATTTACTCTCTAGCTACTCTGATTCCCATCTCATCATCAGTCACTGATCGACATTGTTGTAGCCAATGTTTTCAATTTAATGTCATAATTTGGTGTTTCCAATGAAAAAAGTATTTGTGTTCCATTTCTTTGGTTATATAAGATGGGAGTAAAGCATTGAAGAGTTGGAAGAAACAAAGAACCTAAGGTCGGGAGAAAAAAGGAAAACCAGGAATGTGAAAACTAGTAATGTTTAACATACTCATGTTTTAATAACATGCACGCATTCATTCATTCATTCAGCAAACATGCTAGACTACAAAGATGATTATAACAGGCTTTCCTATCTAGCCAGAGTCTGAAAGTAACAAGTACTTGGCAGTGCCGTGATGATGTGTAAAAAAAGGAGCATCTAACTCTGGTTTAAGATAGACTAGGAAGAAGGCCTGGTGATCTACTCTCAAAAATCAGCCAATGAAAACCCTATGAATTACGGTGGTCAGATCTGAATACAATCAGGGACCAGCATTTTGTTCTGTTTTGCATGTGTCACTGTGAGTCTAAGGCTGATTTCATGGCTGCTAATAATAATAATATAATAACTATGTCTAGGGGACCTGGGGAGGACTTTACAAAGGGAGAGAATTTGAGACAGATGTTGGAGAATGAGCTGGATTTCTTCAGGTTGAGAAGACAGAGAACTCAGTTTGTTTGAGGGACGTGTCTACATAAAAGTTTATGGGTGTGAAGGACCTGGGAATGCTTAGGGAATGGCTGAAGCACAGGGTGTGTGGCAGGAGACAGGCTTGGAAACACAGGTAGAGGCCATATTAATAGTGGCCTTTTGTGCCATTCTACAGGAATTTGCCACCAGGCTCCTGTCAGGTTGTTGTACTCTGGTGGCTTGCAAGTTGCTATGATACTGGAAGCTTTGTCACTGGTATTTCAAATATCAGCAGGGTCACCCTTGGTGGACAGATTTCCGCAGAGCTTCCAGACTAAGACAGACCAGGAAGAAGGGCCTGAAGGCCTACCTCGGAAAAAACTGGCCAATGAAACTTTATGAATAGCAATAGAACATTGTCTGGTATAATGCCAGAAGATGAGCCCCTCAGGTTGGAAGGCACTGAATATAGACCGGGAAAGAGCTGCCTCCTCAAAGTAAAGTCAACCTTTATGATATGGATGGAGTCAAGCTTTTGGGACCTTCATTTACTGATGTGGCATGACTCAACAGGAGAAGAAACAGCTGCAAACATCTATTGATAATCAAAACTTGGAATGTATGAAGTATGAATCTAGAAAATTAGAAGTCGTCAAAAATGGAATGGAGTGCATAAAGATAGATATCCTAGACATTAGCGACCTGAAATGGGCTGGTATTGGCCATATTGAATCAGACAATTATATGGTCTACTATGCCAGGAATGACAAATTGAAGAGGAATGGCGTTGTGTTCATTGTCAAAAAAGAACATTTCGAGATCTGTCCTGAAGTACAATGCTGTCAGTGATAGGATGATACCCATACTCCTACAAGGAAGACCAGTTAACAGGACTATTATTGAAATTCACACACCAACTGCTAATGCCAAACATGAGGAAATTAAAGATTTTTACCGCAGTCTGAAATTTATCAAACATGCAATCAAAATGCACTGATAATTACTATTGATATGGAATGTGAAAGTTGGAAACAAAGAAGAAGGATTAGTAGTTGGAAAATACAGCCTTGGTGATGGAAATGACACTGGAGATCACAAGGTAGAAGTCTGCAAAACCAACTACTTCTTCACTGCAAATACCTTTTTCCAACAATATAAATGGTGACTATACATGTGGACCTCACCAGTTGGAAAACACAGGAATCAGATCAACTACACCTGTGGAAAGAGACGATGGAAAAGCTTAATATCATCATTCAGAACAAGACCAGCGGCCGACTCTAGAGCAGACCATCAGTTGCTCATATGCAAATTCAAGTTCAAGCTGAAGAAAATTAAAACAAGTCCATGAGAGTCAAAATACGACCTTGAGTATATCCCACCTCGGAGACCATCTCAAGAATAGATATGACTCATTGAATGTTAATGACAAAAGACCAGAGGAGTTGTGAAAAGACATCAAGGACATCATACAAGAAGAAAGCAAAAGGTCATTAAAGAGACAGGAAAGAAAGAAAAGATGAAAATGGATGTGAGAAGAGACTCTAAAACTTGCTTTTGAATGTCCAGTAGCTAAAATGAAAGGAAGAAATGATGAAGTAAAAGAGCTGTATAGAAGATTTCTAAAGGTGGCTCGAGAAGACAAAGTAAAGTATTATAAAGAAATGTGCAAAGACCTGGAGTTAGAAAACCAAAAGGGAAGAACATGCTCAGCATTTCTCAAGCTGAAAGAACTGAATAAAAAAATTCAAGCTTTGAGTTGCAGTATTGAAGGATAAACTATGGGCAAAATATTGAATGATGCAGGAAGCATCAAAAGAAGATGGAAGGCATACACAGTGTCACTGTACCAAAAAGAATTGGTCAACCTTCCGTCATTTCAGCAGGTAGACTATGATCAAGAACCGATGGTACTAAAGGAAGAAGTCCAAGCTGCACTGAAGATATTGGTGAAAAACAAGGCTCCAGGAGCTGATGGAATACCAACTGAGATGTTTCAATGAATGGATGCAGCACTGGAGGAGCTCACTTGCCTATGCCAAGAAATTTGGAAGACAGCTACCAGGTCAACTGACTGGAAGAGATCCATATTTGTGCCCATTCCAAAGAAAGGTGACCCAATAGAATGCAAAAATCATAGAAAAATATCACTAGTATCACCCACCCTCAAGTAAAATTTTGCTGAAGATCATTCAAAAGTGGTTGCAGTACATGGACAGAGAACTGCCAGAAATTCAAGCCAGATTCAGAAGAGGATGGGGAACGAGGGATATCATTGCTGATGTCAGATAGATCTTGGCTGAAATCAGAGAATATCAGGAATATATTTACCTCTGTTTTCTTGACTATGAAAAGGCATTCAACTGTATGGATTGTAACAAATTATGGATAACTTTTCAAAGAATGGGAATTCCAGAATACTTAATTGTGCTCAGGAGGAATCTGTACATAGACCAAGAGGCAGTTGTTTGAACAGGATAAGGGGATCCTGCATGGTTTAAAATCAAGAAAGGTGTGCATCAGGGTTGCATCCTTTCATCATACTCATTCAACGAACCTGATAAACGAGTAAATGAAGAAGAATGTCACATTGGGACTGGTGGAAGACTCATTAACAACCTGCAATATGCAGAAGATACAACCTTGCTTGCTGAAAGTGAAGAGGACTTGAAGCATTTACTGATGAGGATCAAAGACTTCAGCTTTTAGCATGGATTACACCTAAACATAAAGAAACAAAAGTCCTCACAACTGGACCAATAAGCAACATCAGGATAACTGGAGAAAAGACTGACATTGGCAAAGATCTCATTTTACTTGGATCCACTATCAAAGCCCATGAAAGCAGCAGTCAGGAAATCAAATGATGTATTGCGCTGGGCAAATCTGCTACAAAAGACCTCTTTAAAGTGTTGAACAGCAAAGATGTCAGTTTGAGGACTAAGGTGTGCTTGGTCCAAGCCATGATATTTTCAATTGCCTCATATGCATGCAAAAGCTGGACAATGAATAAAGAAGACCGAAGAAGAATTGATGCCTTTGAATTATGATGTTGTTGAAGAATATTGAATATACCACGGACTGCTAGAAGAATGAACAAGTCTGTCATGGAAGAAATACAGCCAGAATGCTCCTTGGAAGTGAGGATGGAGAGATTTCATCTTATGTACTTTGGGCATGTTATCAGGAGGGACCAGCCCTTTGAGAAGGACACTATGCTTTGTGAAGTAGAGGGATTGACACAGAGACTGCAACAATGGGCTCAAACGTAACAATAATTATGAGGATGGCACAGGACTGGGCAGTGTTTCGTTCTGTTGTACATAGGATTGCTATGAGTGGAACAGACTCGAGGGCACCTAACAGCAACACAGAAATTTGAACTTTATCTTATATGGTCCTGCTCTGTCCAAAACTGCAGTCGCTAACCGCATGTGGCTACTGGGCACTTGAAATGTGACTACTCCAAATTGAAAAGTACTGTATATGTAAAATGCAGATTGGATTTTGAAGATTTAGTATGGAAAAAAATGTAAGCTAGCTCACTAAATTTTTTTAACATTGATTTTATGTTGAAATGATGCGGATATATTGAGTTAAATAAAATACATTGTTAAAATTAGTTTCACTTTCTCCACATCCTCTCCAACACCTATTGTTTATCTCCCTCTCTCTTTTATTGTGCTTTAGGTGAAAGTTTATAGCTCATGAGAATTCAAAATGGCAAAAGCTCTGTGGAAAACACTTTGGCAGTTCCTCAAAAGCATAGAACTACCATATTACCCAGGAATCTCAATCTTAGGCATATAACCCAAAAAAAGTGAAAAGGAGAATGCCAACAGGCACAGTACATCAGTATTCATTGCAGTAGTTTTTACAACAACCAGAAGGTGGAAACAACCTAAATATTCATCAACAGATGAAGGGATAAACAAAATATGGCATATGCATACAAAGGAATTTTACTCAGCCATAAAGAAAAATGAAGTCCTGATAATGCCACAGCATGGAGGAACCTTGAAAACATTTTGCTGAGTGAAATAAGTTAGTCACTAAAAGACAAATACTGTGTGATCTCATGTACGTGAAATAAGCAAATATATAGAAACTGAAGGTTATTAGTGGTTACCAGGGGTGGGAGGAAGGGGGAAGGGGAAGTTTTTGCTTGGAGGATGTCTTAATTATCTAGTGCTGCTGTAACAGAAATACCATAAATGGATGGCTTTAACAAAGAGAAACTTATTCTTTCACCGTATAGTAGGCAACAAGTCAAAATTCAGGGTGCCAGCTCCTGGGGAAGGCTTTTTTTTTTCTGTCAGGTCTGGAAGAAAGTCCTTGCAATCAATCTTCCCTCGGTCAAGGAGCTTCTCCACACAGTGACCATGGGTCCAAAATGTGCTGTTCCCCTGACTCTTGTTTCTTGGTAGTATCAGGGCCCCTGTCTCTCTGCTTGCTTCTGTCTTATATATCTCAAAAGACATTGGCTGAAGACACAAACTAATCTTGTAGATTGAGTCCTGCCTCATTAACATATCTGCCACTAATCCTATCTCAAAAACATCATAGAGGTAGGATTTATCATACATAGGAAAATACATCAGATAAATGGTGGACAATTATGCAATATTGAGAATCATGGCCTAGCCAAATTGATAGACATATTTTTGGGGGACACAATTCAGTCCATGACAGAAGGCATTGAGTTTACATTAATGCCGGTGGAATAATTAGGAAAAAGATAGTGATAGAGGTCGTACAACATGAAGCCTGTAATCAATGTCATTGAATTGTACTGTAGGGATTGTTGAATTGTTGAATATTTTATTGTGTGTATTTTCACCACAATTAAACAAAACAAAACAAAAAACTCTTCTAATAAAAAAAATAAAATAAAATTACTTCCCTCTTCCTGAAAAAAAAAATTAATTTCACCTGTTTCTTTTTACCTTTTTAATGTGGCTACTAGAAAATTCAAAATTACGTATGTGGCCCAATTAATAGTTCTCTCTCTTTTTTTTTTTTTTATAATGTAGTAAAGGCTATGGGTTTTTAAAGCTTAAATTATCATTTTTAATGGTGAAGTAATTTAAAGTAAATTAAATTAAAATAAATTAAATTAATTTAAAGTAAAAAAAAATAGTTTAAATTTTTTTAAAGTACATTGCCAAAATTCTGATTCCACCCTTAAATGATTTAGTTTGCTTCTCTAAAAAATGAGAGCATTTTCCTACATAAACAAATAACATCAAATTCCTTAAAATTAATAATTCCTTAACTTAATCATTCCTTAACTTAACCTATAGGGTCTCTATGAGTCAGAATTGACTTGACAGCTAAAGGTTAGTTTTGTTTTTAACTTAACCTATTATTCAAGCTATCTAAAAACGTCTAATTGTCCTCAAAATGTCTTTAAAGCTGATTTGCAAAACTAGGATCCAATCCAGGACCACCATTGCATTTTTTTCTTCTGGCCCCTGAACCTCTTTTGATGCAGAATAGTCCCTCACTGACTCGAATAGGTCAGGCCAGTGTTCCATGATCTACCTTATGGATTCTTCTAATTTGTCAGTGTTGTTTAGCTTCTTACTTTATTCTCTATATTTTCTAGAAAGTTTAAATTAGGCTTACAGACTTGAGTAGATCCCAGTTAGGCAATTTTTGTTCTAATATAACGTAAGTATGTTGGCCACTTCATATTTTATTGCATCAGGGATAATACATACCAGGTTTCCTCACAGTTAGTGGTGCCAAGTTACCATTGGATTGCAGTGATGGCAGCTACATTCCTCCAATATAAAGTTATGGTTTTATCTTGGCAACCAGGCAGCTTTTAATTAAGAGAGTACTGTAATCAGATCTTCATTTGAGAACAGTGTAGATTGTGGAGGATGGACTGAAAGAAGAAAAGAGTAAGCAGAGACTACCGAGGGATCAACTATTACAATCTAGAGAAGAGAGAGATGATGATCTTACTCTGAGCCCATGATTATGCCAATTCTTTAATGTGTGTTACCCTGTTTAATCCTTGCATAGCCGTATAGCATAAGTTTTATCACCTCTATTGTATTAGAGATGTCTAAAGCTGAGATTCAGAGAGACTGAAACACTTGCCTGCTGTCACACCAGCAATGGCAGAACAGTGACTCAGATTCAGCTCTGATGTTAAAATCCATGTGCTAGACCACTCTTCTATACTGACTATAGTAACAATTTGGTTGAGGTCAGTAAAAGTTTTGAACACTATTTTTAGTTTGAGGATCAGGGTATGGAAGTAAGTCTAAGTATCTGTCTTGGATGACTGGTTTTAAACTGGAGAAGGATAGTAATGCTTTTTCACCACCTGTCTGTTTGTTGTATTGTGGTGGCTTGCGTGTTGCTATGCCACTAGTATTTAAATACCAGCAGGGTCACCCATGGTGGACAGGTTTCTTTGGAGCTTCCAGACTAAGACAGACAAGAAAGAAAGGCCTGGAGACTTACTTCTGAAAATTAGTCAATGAAAATCTTATGGATCCCAATAGGACATTGTCCAGCTCACTTGCTTTGGATACGTCATCAGAAGGGATCAATCACTGGAAGAGAACATCATTTTCTGGTGAAGTATAGGGCCAGAGAGAGTAGGGAGACCCTCAGACAGATTGACACAATAGCTGCCATGAGGGATTTGGACATGTCTGTGGTTGTGAAGATGGCACAGGACCAGGCAGGGTTTCATTCTGTTGTGCATAGGATTGTCATGCTTCAGAGTCGACTTAATGGCAGCTATCTATCTATCTATGTGGTAATGATCTTACTTAATTTGGAATGTCAGTTGAATATACCTGAAAGACAATTGAAAATGTAAGTCTGGAGTTCAAAAGATAGGTCAAAGATAAAACATGGACTACTTCTTAGTTCAATCAAGTATATGAGACCAAATGGGCAACATCTGCCGAAAAACAAAGATGAGAAGGCAGGAAGGGACAAGAAAACTGGAAGAACAGACTCAGAGAACCCAGGGTGGAAACAATGTCAGAAAACAGTTAGTGTATGCATTTTTGATTGAAAAATAATTCGTGCTGTAAACTTTCACCTAAAAACACACACACAAATAGGCTACCTAGAAGCTCAAGACTCATCCGCATAGAGATGGTGGTTGAGACCAGGGAGTGTTTAAAGTTACCTAGTATATTTATACAGCATAAATATACCCCCACTTCATATTTGTATTGGTACAATCATATATTTTATTGCAGATTATTTACAGGGATAGTTTATGTATTTTATCGTATAGAACAATATTATACATTTATTGTTTTTAGCTCTCTTTATGCTTATCAGTGTTTATGCTGGTAGATCACTGCTAAAGAGGTGAATACCTCCATGGAGTCAACTGCTGACTTGTAGATGTGATAATTTCAACATTCTGCCAGCTACATTATCTAGCCCAACTCCCTTGTTTTATAGATGATAAAACTGGAACTTCAGGGAGAGAAAGACTTTATTCAAAGTCACACAGACAGAGCCAGAATTAGCCTGAAATCCAGGTTTCTAGATTTCTGACCTGAAGCTCTCCCTGCTGCCTTCATACATGGAGTCAGTTCTCTGCACGATTAATTTTTATCTTTAGTGATTATGGAAGTTTCTCTTTTGACATGTCAAGTTATTTTCATCTTAAATATTATTAACCTCAAGATCAATCAATCCCCTGGAATAAATTTGTTCGCTATCTGCCTGGGTATATTGTTTGTGGTCACTTTTCTTTTTAAAATAGTGAATCGTTTAGAGGCATTTTATTTTCCTGGAGCATTGGAGATAAGTGGAAATAGGAAAATGCGGTGGAAAGAAGCTGGACACAGAAACCTGAGTTATAGTTTGGTTTTAATCGCTGATCTTGAAAAAGTTACTTAACATGGCATCTCAGGTTTTCACTCTGTAAAACTGAGATTATCATACCCACTTAAATCTCTCATAGGGACAGCGAGAGGATCAAATAAGCTAGTAATATGAAAACATGTAGAAAGGTGCAATATATTTCATATACGCAACAAGTTAAAGAACTTTGAAAAAAATCATCTTAACTCGTTAATGTGTTTAGACTAACTAAACGATAAGCCTGCAAAGAAATATTCATTTTATTTGCTTTGAGAGTTTCTTAGAAGTAGAGACTAACTTCTATACCATTGATGACACTAAAGGTGTGGTGATAAAAATGAACATCCTATTTACTTTGTAATACAATTCTGATGGAACACATTGGTGTGAGTCTCATAGAGCAATGACTACTGCTAATTAACACTATGCCAAACTTTGTAACACCGTAAGTATGGTTGGACAGAACTGACTCATTTCCATTGCACACTGTGTTCTCACTTAGCAACCAGGAACACACTGGGCTCCTGAGTGTTGAGATATGAACATTTTCCATTAATTTCAAGGAAAGTGTGCATTTTTTGCACAGCTGTTCTGTCATATTCCTTTTACAGGATGCAGAAATTAATGTCTCTCAGCAAGAATAATGATAAAGGCTATAATTTATTGGTCTCCTATTTTATGTCAATCACTGTGCAAGAGTTTTACCCTCATTCTTTCTAATTCTCAAAGCAACTCTGGGAAGGGTAGGTATTATTATACATATTATACTTTATAATATCTTTATATAATTTGAATGCCTTAGTTTCCATTTGTACTGTAGCACGTATGCTTGTATTTCTTTTGTTCTCATAATTGTCCTCTTGGGTAAGCAGAAGGAAGCATTATTAATTCCTATTAATAAGTTAAGACAAAACAGAGTTAACTTCCTCAAGTAACAGTCAGATCTAGGAGTGGGGCCTTAATTTTATGGTTCCTCCTTAAGCTATTTTTTCATTAGACCAGTGATTTTCAAATTAACCAATTCAACATGCACTTGGGATACAGGGAGATAGTAGTCACAGCCTGTGCCCTAACTGAGTGGGGGTGAATTATAATCGGGACTTTTCAAGCTGGCTTGCCTTTGGGGTTTTGGATGGTCTTATCCTTCCCTTTCTTCTCCCCACAAATAAATTTATACCAATTAACACAGGTTTAAGGACCCCTGGTGATGCAATGGTTTAGCATTCAGCTGCTAATCAAAAGGAGTTTGAATCGCCTTAGTGGTTCAGTGGGAGAAAGATCTGGGGATCTGCTCCCATAAAGATTACAACCAAGAAAACCTTATGGGGCAGTTCTACTCTGTCACATGGGGTTGCAGTGAGTCGGCATTGACTCCACGGCACCTAGGTTTAAATGGTTAAAATACCTCATCATCACTACTGTTTATTATTTTAAAAGTGCTCTATCTATATTATCTTATTTAATCTCTATAGCACCCTGCAGGGAAGGATAATACCATTTTTTTTTATGCCAAGGAGAAGAGAAACATGGAGAGAATGAGGTGCAGAGCTAGTAAGAGCTAGTATGAAACAGAGCTCACATTCAAAGTTTGGTCTGCATGTTCTAAATCCTATATGGTCTCTTGGTTAGGGAACTTGGGTTTTTTTTTTTTTTAATTTTTATTGTACTTTAGATGAAGGTTTACAGAACAAACTAATTTCTAATCAAACAGTCAGTACAAACATTGTTCTATGACATTTGTTAACAACCCCTCGACATGTCAACACTCTTCTTTCTCAACCTTGGGTTCCTTATTACTAGCTTTCCTGTTCCCTATTGCCTTCAGGTCCCTGGCCCAGGGCTGCTGAGCCCCTTTAGTCTTGTTTTGTTCCATGGGCCTGTTCAATCTTTGGCTGAAGGGTGAACCTCAGGAGTGGCCTCATTACTGAGCTGAAAGGGAGACTGGGGGCCATGCTCTCAGGGTTTCTCCAGTCTCTTTTAGGCCAGCAAGTCTGGTCTTTCTTTTTTAGTTAGAATTTTGTTCTGCATTGTTCTCCAGCTCTGTCCGGGGACCTCTATTGTGATCCCTGTCAGAGCAGTCAGTGGCGGTAGCCGGGCACCATCCAGTTTTATTGGACTCAGTCTGGTGGAGGCCGTGGTAGATGTGGTCCTTTGGACTAATCTTTCCTTTGTATCTTTAGTTGTCTTTACTTTTTCTTGTTTCCAAAGGGGTGAGAACAGTGGAGTGTCCTAGATGACTGCTCACAGCCTTTTAAGACCCCAGACGCTACTTAACAAAGTAGAATGTAGAACATTTTCTTTATAAACTGTGTTTTGCCAATTGAGTTAGATGTTCCCCAAGACCATTGGACCTTGGGGGTTTTAAGGAGCAGTGGTGAGTCCTTCCACTACTGCAGACTAAAAGGAAAGGTGAGAGGTGCAATAGGGGTGGAAGAATGGAAAATCCATGTCCTTTGCCTATACTAGGGTTATTGCAGATAAATTATAAAAAGACTTAGTGGTAGTAGGCTGCAACTGTGGGCTCTCTGAATGGGTAAATTTAAGTTCTGAACCCTCTCCATGAAGTAGCTTAGTTGTGATACTGAGAATTCGAATATCAAACTTGAACTATGGGGCAAATTGGGAAATGAGATGTTAAAGGAATTATTGGAGGAATTATAGGATGAAAAGTCTCAAATTACTTAGCTAGGCTCATTACTAGCTTTCTAATGTAGTTTACAATGAACTAAGCCCTATTCTTTTTTTTTTTAAATGAACTAATTAAAAAGTTTATTGTGATAAAGTATATATAACCTAAGATTTACCATTTTAAACAATTTTAAAAATTGTGATTAATACATATGTAGCAAAACATTTGCTAAGCTCCATTCTTGATAGATTTTAGCCTAGTCATATGGTATAATTTCTTTTACATACTTTTCTTTTAATCTCTCATACTTAATTCTAAATGCCCAGTTGCACCATTAACACCAACTTGCGACCCTATAGGACAGAGTAGAACTGCCCCGTGGAGTTTCCAAGGAGTTCCTGGTGGATTCGAACTACTGACCTTTTGGTTAGCATCTGTAGCACTTAACCACTATGCTACCAGGTGAAAAGATCATGGCGTTACTTGCTGAGGTAACTGTCTTTCTATCTAGTACAGCTCTTTACACATGGAGACCTTCAAAAATATGTGATTAATGAGTAAAAGATGAAAAAAGAATTTCTGTCAGCATATTGTCGATGTAATTATTACCAGGATATTTACATAGCATCAGAATAGCTCCCCACAAAATGCTTATTAATTACAAAGGAAAAAATAACAACTTTATATTGGAGAAAGCTGGCGGATACCACCTTAACTATTTGGTGGTTAAAGTTAATACCACCAGTAATGGGACAGAAATGCCTCTGTCCTGATAGGATGTACTGACAAGAACATAAACTCTCTTTTGTGATGTCCTGGCTAAAATGCATAGACATAATTGAGTCATAAAAAACACATCAGACAAACCCAAACTGAAAATCTTTCTATAAAATAGTTGATCCATCGTATTCAAATATTAGTGTCATGAAAGGCAAAGAAAGACTGAGAACAGTTCCACCTGAAATGCGCTGAAGAAGTTATGACAACTGAATCAATACATGACCTGAGAGTTTCTTTTGGTAAAAAGACCATTACTGAAACAACTGGTGAAATGTGGATGAGGTCTGTAGGCTACACGAGAGTTTTGAACCAATGTTAATTTCTTGGTTTTGATAATTGTACCATGGCTATAAAAGAAGTACACGCTGAAGTATTTAGGCTTAAAGGGTTATCATATCTGCAACTTACAATCAAGTAGTTCAGATAAAAATCATTTATACATATGGGTCCCTGGTGGCACAATGGCTAAGTGCTCAGCTGCTAACCAAAAGGTCGGCAGTTTGAACCTACAAGCTGCTCTTCAGGAGAAAAGACCTGATGGTCTGCTCCCATTAAGATTACAGCCTAGGAAACCCTATGGGGTAGTTCTACTCTGTCACATGAGGTTACTAAGAGTCGAAACTGTCTTGCTGGCACCTAACGACAACGACTATATATATATATATATACACATACACACAGAGAAAGGAAATGTAAAATTCTCATTTATTAACATTTGGATTTCTTCGTACTATTCTTACAACTTTTCTGTCAGTCTAAAATTACATCAAGATACATATTTAAAAAATCATCAGTTTGAATCAGTGCTTGTCTTAGTCATCTAGTGCTGCTATAACAGAAATACCACAAGTGGATGGCTTTAACAAAGAGAAATTTATTTCTTCACAGTAAAATAGGCTAAAAGTCCATATTCAGGGTGTCAGCTACAGGGGAAGGTTTTCTCTCTGTGTCAGCTCTGAAGAAAGGTCCTTGTCATCAATCTTCTCCTGGTCTAAGAGTTTCTTCCCTCAGGGACCCTGGGTCCAAAGGACATATTCTGCTCCCGGCACTGCTTTCTTGGTGGTGTGAGGTCCCCCCTCTCTGCTTGCTTCCCTTTCCTTTTATGTCTTGTAAGATAAAAGGTGGTGCAGGCCACACCCCAGAGAAACTCCCTGTACATTGAATCAGTAATGTGACCTTAGTAAGGGTGTTACAATCCCACCTTAATCCTCTTCAACATAAAAGTACAAGCACAAAATGGAGGACAAACAGACAGTACTGGGAATCACAGCCCAGCCAAATTGATACACACATGTTGGGGGACATAATTCAATCTGTGACAATGCTCTACACAGAGGGCTTGTACCTGGAAGCAGAACATGGGAAATCCTTTGGGTCAACCTCTGGAGTTAAATGTGACAGGATGCACAAAGAACAAGGACCTGCTATCTCTATCTTCCCTTTTCTTATTCCCCTCTTTAGGTAGATAAATACAGTTATCAATGTCACAGTTTTAAATACTCAAGGGTCCCAACTAGAGCTACACCCTTCTCACTTGATTGAAGGAAAGTCTTCAGCCTCTTATTTACAAATTGTTCAGTGGTATGGCTGCTACCTGGGGGAACAACTTCCATGTCTAAGTGTTAATTTCACAGTTCAAAATTTTCCAGAGGGCAACTTCTAATTCCAAGATGTGGGGGCACAATTTCCAATTACCGACAATGTCTATAACCTCTGCCTGCCCCTCAGGTGGACTAAACACATGGCAGCCTCAGCCCTAAAATTAAACTCCTTTAATATTTAAGGCCCTGAGTTTCCTATGGGTCTAAAATCTTTGTTTATTCCTGGCCTAGTCCTGGGCATATGCTGGGATTCCCCTTCAGTAGCATTATTATAGTCACGTTAATAATTATGCATTAGCCTGAAAGAAAATGCTTTCAATGAACAAACTAATGTACCATTCAGCAAGTGCTCTTGAATTATAACAAAGTTTCCATTTTAATGAGGTTTGACTAAAGTGCAGCAGCCCCTATAAATGACCTAAAACAGCACAGTACCTGTATTAGAATTCAGTCATGCCTACCTTAGGGATCAACAGAGGAGAGCTTATTTCCACCCTTGTTTCTCTACCATAAAAGGGAAGAATTGCTGGACAAGCTGCCTTAAAAGCAGAGGAAGTATGAAATTGATTTTGTGACAGGGTTACTGGGGAAAGGATGAAGAGTGGGTGGAATTGACTGAGCAAAAAGAAAGCTGAAAGATAATGGCCAAGGATAAGATAGGATTGGTGATAGAAAAGGCTGCGTGTAAATTAGAATAGCAACAATGCATTTCCTGAACCGGTTTGAAGGAAGGAAACCAGATTTGTATGGATTTTCAAACAGAATTAAGTTGAGCAGTTTGAATTTTTCAATGTTTAAGACTTCTTTGTGACTGAGGTTGGGGTCATTCTGTAAAACAAAATGTAGCATATGTCAAATACCACCTTGTGGGGCATAGAACTTTAACTTGAGAATTTTAATGAGAGGAAAGCTACTTTTTGATCAGAAAATATAGGTGGCAAAGAGAAGGAAAGAACAGAATAGAGAGATAAGCTTTGATGTTGTCTTAGCAAGGACTATGAGCGGCCCTTTAGGACAGAACGGCCCCATAGGGTTTCCCAGGTGCAGCTGGCGGATTTGGACTGCTGACCTTTTGATTAGCAGCCCAACTCTTAGCCACTGTGCCACCAGGGCTAAGATTAATGGTAGAGAAATGAGGAGAGAGGTAAGATAGGGCATGTCATTGTTAGTTGCTGTTGAGTTGTCTCTGACTCATGGTGGCCTTATGTATAACAGAGCAAAATATTACCCAATCCTGTGCCATCTTCATGATCATTGGTATGTTTGAATGCATTGTTTTGGCCACTGTGTATTTTCAGTGCCTTCCACCCAGCACTATATCAGACAATATTCTATTATGATCTACAAGGTTTTCATTGGCTAATTTTTGGAAGCAGATCACCAGACCTTTCTTCCAAGGCTTAGTCTGGAAGCTACACTGAAACCTGTCCACCATGAGTAACCCTGCTGGTATTTGAAATACTGGTGGCATAGCCTCCAGCATCATAGCAACAGGCAAGCCATCACAGTATGACCAATTGACAGATGAGGGGTGAGGAGAGGGGCTAGAAAGGGGGAAAAGTATTTTCATAACTAGTATCTTGGAAAAACAGTTGTCAGAAATGGTTTCCAAATTTAATCTGAGAAACAGTCGTTGATGAGAAACAAGCCCAGGACTGAACTGTGGTGAGGCTGTTAAATACTCTGAATTTGAATTAATCACATGAAATGGTTAAGAAAAGGGAATTAAGAGGCAGATTCTTCTTCCACTCATGATAGAGGAGGAATGTGCCTGCTTGACCTTTTTCTCAGAATAAGGAAAGTTTTTATCTTCAGGGAAGTTATAGTCTTGCTCTGTCCTTTCCTAAAATGTCTGAGCAGTGACACTGCCAGGAGCCTGCTGCCGTGAAGCCCCAGAGCTCCCAGGAGGGAGGTACAGACAGGATGCTCCTGGCCAGGCTGAAGCGAGTTATGACTGTTTTGCTCTAGGAAAATAGTGATTTTCCAGGCTCTGCAGAGATCCTGCTCAGCTGCTGCAAGCAGTTTTCAGAAGGTCGTTTTGTCAGTAGACAGACCTTGGTTCAGACTCTAGCTTTGCTTTTGTCGCACGTTTATCTTCTTTCCCATTATTAAACTTACAAATCAAGGTACACATGCCCCTGTTTTCTATTTCCTTCCCTTATAATAAAGAGGGAGTGTCCCTCTTATGTTAATGGCTATTCTCTCCCATTTTCTCTCCCTTTTTCCAGGAGTTCACACATTCAATGTTCTCCTTTCAGTATCATTTATAATAGATAATGTCCTTCTCTGCTGGATGGTTCCTATAAGCATACTAACAGGCTTTATTTTCTATGTTTAAAAGCTCTCTCTAGAATACACACCCATCCCCACTTCTCCCTTTCATAACCAAGCTTCTAGAAAAAAGAAATTCTACATACTTCCTTTGCCTCCTCACCTCCCATATACTCTTCAACCCCCAACACTCTATTCCATCACTCCCTAAAAGCCCCTTGTCAAGTTTGTTAGTGACTGCATTGTAGCTGAATCTAATAGTTGCTCCTCCGTGGACATTTTTCTCAATTCTCACCAGTATTGATCAATTGATCAGTTCCTTTCTCTTCACAAACTTTCCTCTGCAGGCTTCCTTCATGCCATACTCCTTCTCTTGCCTTAGATCTCAAATGAGATGCTACTGTATTGAAAGATTTTCCTAGTCCCATTACCCCATTATTCTCTGGTTTTGCATCCAGTTGTTTTGGAGAACCAAAGCATGACCTTGAGCATATCCCACCTGAATTTAGAGACCATCTCAAGAATAAATTTGACACATTGAACACTAATTACTGAAGACCAGAGTAGTTCTGGAATTACACCAAGGACATCATACATGAAGAAAGTAAGAGGTCATTGAAAAGACAGGAAAAAAAGAAAAGACCAAAATGGATGTCAGAAGAGTCTCTGAAACTTGCTCTTGAACATCGAGTAGCTAAAGCGAAAGGAAGTGATGTTGTAGAAAAGCTGAATAGAAGATTTCAAAGGGCTGCTGGAGAAGACAAAGTAAAGTATTATAATGACATGTGCAAAGAGCTGGAGATAGAAAACCAAAAGGGAAGAACATGCTTGGCATTTCTCTAGCTGAAAGAACTAAAAAAATTCAAGCCTCCAGTTGCAGAATTGAAGGATTCTACAGGGAAAATATTAAACAATGCAGGAATCATTAAAAGAGGATGGAAGGAAGACAAAGAGTCACTATAGCAAAAAGAATTGGCCAATGTTCAGCCATTTCAGGAGGTAGCATGTGATCAAGGAATCAGTGGTACTGAAGGAAGAGGCCCAAGCTGCACTGAAGGCATTGGCAAAAAACAAGGCTCCAGGAATTGATGGATTATCAACTGAGATGTTTCAACACACGGATGCAGCACTGGAAGTGCCCACTTATCTATGCTAAGAAATTTGGAAGACAGCTATCTGGCCAGCCAACTGAAAGAGATCCATATTTATGCCTATTCCCAAGAAAGGTGATCCAAGAGAATGTGGAAATTATTGAACAATATCATTAATATCACACATAAGTAAAATTTTACTGAAGATCATTCAAAAGCGGCTGCAGCAGTATATAAAAGGGAACTGCCAGAAATTCAAGCTGGATTCAGAAGAGGACATGGAACAGGAATATCATTGCTTATGTCAGATGGATCCTGGCTGAAAGCAGAGAATACCAGAAAGATGTTTACCTGTGTTTTATTGACTATGCTAAGGCATTTGACTGTGTGGATCATAACAAATTATGGATAACATTGTGAGAATGGGAATTCCAGAACACTTAATTGTGCTCTTGAAGAACCTGTGTATAGATCAAGACGCAGTTGTTCGAACAGCACAAGGAAATACTGCATGGCTTAAAGTCAGGAAAGGTGTGCATCAGGGTTGTATCCTTTCACCAACCTTATTCAAACTGTATGCTGAGCAAATAATCCAAATAGCTGGACTATATGAAGAAGAATGGAGCATCAGAATTGGATGAAGACTCATTAATAACCTGTGATAAGCAGATGACACAATCTTGCTTGCTGAAAGTGAAGAGGACTTGAAGCACTTACTGATGAATATCAAAGACCATAGCCTTCAGTATGGATTATGAGTCAATATAAAGAAAACAAAAATCCTCACAACTGGACCCATAAGCAACATCACAATAAATGGAGTAAAGATTGAAGTTGTTAAGGATTTCATTTTACTTGGATTCACAATCAGTGCCCATGATAGCAGTAGTTAAGAAATCAAACAACCTACTGCATTGGGCAAATCTGCTGCAAAAAATCTCTTTAAAGTGTCGAAAAGCAAAGATGTCACTTTGAGGACTGAGGTGCTCCTGACTCAACCCATGCTATTTTCAATAGCCTCATATGCCTTTGAATTAATGGTGTTGGCGAGGAATATTGAATATACGATGGACTGCCGGAAGAATAAACAAATCTGTGTTGGAAAAAGTACAGCCAGAATGCTCCTTAGAAGAAAGGATGGTGAGACTTCAGCTCACGTACTTTGGACATGTTTATCAGGAGGGACAAGTTCCTGGAGAAGGACATCATGCTTGGTAAGGTAGATAGTCAGTGAAAAAGATGAAGACCCTCAACTAGATGGATTGTCACCGTGGCAGCAACAATGGGCTCAAACATAACAAGGATTGGGAGGATGGCGCAGGACTGGGCAATGTTCATTCTGTTGTACATAGGGTCACTACGAGTTGGAACTGACTGGAAACACCTAACAACAAGAGTTGGTGTGAGAAGTTAATGAGTTTATAAATACAGAGCTTTTTGTAAAAAGCCTGGTACATCATGAACATTCCACAACTCTTAACCAGTTAACTTTATTGTTCACTTTTTATTCTCAATCAGCTAGTATAGTGCTTGGAACATGGTATGGTCTTATTAAATATTTGTTCAATGGTTAAATAAACAAATAAATTATGGGCCCAATTGAATTCATAGAGTTAGGAGGATGAGATAAACCATATGCAAAGTGGATAGAACAGTGCCTGGTACGATATGTGTGCTCAATAAATCCTTATCATTGATACTCAAAGTGACTGCAAACCTGATCATTTAATATGATTAAGAACCACACCCAGGGCTCTTATCTAAAGTAATCAAAGTATTTATTCAAGTACTGGATTCCACCCCTTCACATGTAATAAAGGACACGGATGCTGGAATTTTCTTCCTGCTCTTCCATCCCCTCCTGGCATTATCTTGGATCCTCACCAAGAAATAAAGATGCCAAAACAACTTCTACTTTAGGAAACTCTCCCTTGAGCCCCACATCTCCCTCAAATTACCACCCCATTTCTCTTTTTCTTTTTATAATTAAACTCTTTAAAGTAGTTGCCTATACTCTCTGTCTCTGGTTCTTCCCCTCCAATTGTACCGTAACCCATTCCAACCAGGTTTTCTCACCTCTTCACAAACTTCCCTTGTTAGGATTGCTAATGACTTGTAGTTACTTGCCCTGGAGTCATCTCTGACTCAAAGTGATCTTATGTATATCAGAAGGAAATGTCGCCCAGTCCTGCGCCCGCTAATGGCTTAAACACGTCGTTAAATCCAATGTTAAATTCTTGTTTCTCAATGTGCTTGGCCCATCAACAGGATTGACAGTTGCTCCTAACTTCTTTGAAATACTTTCTTTATTTGGCTTTCAAGACACCATTCTTTCTTGATTATTCTTCTGCTTGACTAACTTACTTTGTTCATTCCTCCTCATGTTCCCAGTCTCTAAATTTTGGGGGTATTCCCGGGCTCCATATTAGCTTTTCTCTTCTTTCTCTATATTTACTTCCCACGCAATTCCAAAGCTTTAAATATCATCTACAAGCTGATGATTCCAAAGTTTACATTTTCAGCTACCATTTCTCCCTTGATCTTCATAAATACAAAATTGGCTACTTGATTTCCCTTAGGTGTCTAATAACTCATTGCCTTCGAGTTGATTATTACTGATGGCAACCTCATGTGTTGCAGGATAGAATTGCTCCATTGTGTTTTCTTGGTCGTAATCTTTATGGAAGCAGATTACCAGGCCTTTCTTCCTCAGAGCCACTGGGTGGATTCAAACTGCCAACCCTTAGGTTAGTAGTCCAGCACCAACCATTTGACCCACAGGGACCTCAGGTATCTAATAAAACCAAAAAACCAAACCCATTGCTGTCGAGTCCATTCTGACTCATACCGACCCTATAGGACAGAGTAGAACTGCCCCAGAGGGTTTCCAAGGAGTGCCTGGTAGATCCAAACTGCCAACCTTTTGGTTAACAGCCATAACTCTTAACCAATATGCCACCAGGGTTTCCAGGTGTCTAATAGGCATCTCAAATGTAACGTGCTCAAAACCACCCTCTTGAGTCCATCCTTTTCTTTCTCCTACAAAAGCATCTCACAAGTTTTTCCTTCTCAGGTATTTCAGTTCCATCCTTTCAGTTGCTCAGGTTGTAAGCCTTGTGATCATTGTCTGTCCTTCTTTGTCCTACACTCCTTAAGCAGACCACACACAAATCTTGTGGGTATACATGGAAAACACGTCATGCATGCAGCTACTTCTTATCAACTCAGCTGCTCTCTCCTCACTCCAAGCCAGGATCACCTTTCATTTTGATTATTGCAGCATGTCTCTTTCATCTTCGTTCTCCTACCCCCGCTATCTATTTTTCACACAACTTCCACAGTGATCCTTTTTTAAATGGCATGTCTTTTCTCTGCTCAAAACCATTCAATGGCTTTCCATTTAGGGCAAAAGCTAAAATACATCCTACAACCTGAAAGGTTCTATATAATGATTTTGACTCACCTTGGTGAACCATCTGCTCCACATCCCCTCCCCAACCACCCCAGGCAGCTTGCTATATATAGAACATGCCAAGCGTTCTCCTGCCTCAGGGGCTTGGCAGTTGCTGTTCCTTGTGCCTGACTCCCTCTTCCTCCAGATATATTTGCATGATTTATTCCCTTTTCTCCTTCAGGTCTCTGCTCAATGCTCCCTTTTCAGAAAGGCCTTCCTTAACCATCCAATATAAAATGGTACTACACCAATCACTACCGTGATCACCCTCACACTGTTTATTCTTCTTCTCTGTACTGATCTTCCACTGATATATGATATATGTGTTTATTGTCTCTTTCCCCCACTAGTTGGTAAATTTCATGAGAGCAGAGACTTTGCCTTAAGGCTCCCTCTTTAACAAATGTTTATCAAATCAGCAAACTGATTAAGAAATCTTTTGGAGTTTAAGGATTTCTAAGTTTTTTCTATTTAAGTTGAACTTTTACTTATTAGTAACCTGATGAAATTACAAAGGCTTAATCTGCTGGAGTGATTTGTATTTAGAGGGAAATTTGTTGATTTTTTCCATGACTCTCAAATCCCTCTTAGCAGGTGATCACTACCTTTTCCTATGTAAGTCTCTGCTTCTTCTACGCATACGGCTATGGTTCCATGCTCCCTTCCTCTGTGCATACTTTTGTTCAACTTTAAATCATTCTGGGTATTGCAATGCATACTAATTATTACAGGATGACTCATCACATGGCTCTGAACACTCCCAGGCCCTCCCTCCTCTTCCAGCTCCTCCCAATCACCTACTAATTGACTGTTTAAAATGGGCATGGGAAGGAAAATCTTTTTTTCAAGGCAGGACTCACCGTGATTCAGAGGTGATAAATGTGCCTTTTGGCTTCTTGTTCTCCCAGAGGCACAGTAAAGCTTGTTTAATCTCCTACTTGGTTGGTGACCAAGTGCAATCTGGTTTCCATTTGAAGCTCAGTTGTACTTATGATGTGATGATTAGGATATCTATGGAGCATCCATCCTGGGAACAGAGCAAAACTATAAAACAGAAAACTTTTATTCTAAAGCCCAGCCTCTACATGAAATTTATCTGTACGCTTGCTGAATAAAAGCCACAGCAACACCCAGTTTAGTCTCAAATATTTCTTCCTTTTTTCACTACCTTCTTTGTCATGAACCACACATCTGGAGCTTAAGTATCCTGTTGGCCTTCAGTGTTTCATGGGCCTTGCAGATTAGATTAAGCCTAAATTCTCACCAAAACCTTTTTTTTTTTTGAAGTATGGGCTGTAATAGTTTGAAATTTCAAATATACCTTTCACAGAACACTTGGAAGTACTTCTGCTTCTTTTCTTCCAGGAAAGTCTTATAACTGAAAGCTAATGGCTATATACTCTTAACACTTTCTAAATTGGGTAGAAGTGTTTGGCAGCAGCTTAGAAACTGCTGCTCATAATAATTACAACTGTAGGAATTACACCATTTGTTTAGTACATATTCTTCAACGTAGTCATGTGGGGGGTTAATTAATATGTGAGCATAGCTGTCAGTGCCAACTTTAAGGACCACGTTGCTTTAAAAATAAGCCTGTGGACGTAACTTCTAATGAAACAAATAGAGGCCAGGCTTGTTATCGCTGCTGTGTGCTGCTGAGTCAGTTTGAACTCAGAGCGACCCCACGAGACAGAACAGAACCGCCCTGCAGGGTCTTCCAGGTTGCGTCCTTTAAGGGAGCAGATCGCCAGGTCTTTCCCCTGCGGAGCCACTGAATGGGTTTGAATCACCAACTTGTTGCTTCGGCTAACTTTCCGAATTCAGAAAGGGACCCCCCCCCCCATAACCACAAAAGTATGTGTTCTTCTCAGTTTATACTATTTCTCAAAATCTTATGATAGTGGTCTTATACAATATTTGTCCTTTTGCCTCTGACTAATTTCGCTCAGCATAATGCCTTCCAGGTTCCTCCATGTTATGAAATGTTTCACAGATTCATCACTGTTCTTTATCGATGCGTAGTATTCCATTGTGTGAATATACCACAATTTATTTACCCATTCATCCGTTGATGGACACCTTGGTTGTTTCCAGCCTTTTGCTATTGTAAACAGAGCTGCAATAAACATGGGTGTGCATATATCTGTTTGTGTGAAGGCTCTTGTATCTCTAGGGTATATTCCGAGGAGTGGGATCTCTGGGTTGTATGGTAGTTCTATTTCTAACTGTTTAAGATAACGCCAGACAGATTTCCAAAGTGGTTGTACCATTTTACATTCCCACCAGCAGTGTATAAGAGTTCCAATCTCTCCGCAGCCTTTCCAACATTTATTATTTTGTGTTTTTTGGATTAATGCCAGCCTTGCTGGTGTGAGATGCAATCTCATCGTAGTTTTAATTTGCATTTCTCTAATGGCTAATGATCGAGAGCATTTTCTCATGTATCTGTTAGCTGTCTGAATATCTTCTTTAGTGAAGTCCGCGTTCATATCCTTTGCCCAATTTTTGATTGGGTTGTTTGTCTTTTTGTGGTTGAGTTTTAACAGAATCATATCGATTTTACAGATCAGGTGCTGGTCGGAGATGTCATAGCTGAAAATTCTTTCCCAGTCTGTAGGTGGTCTTTTTACTCTTTTGGTGAAGTCTTTAGATGAGCATAGGTGTTTGATTTTTAGGAGCTCCCAGTTATCTGGTTTCTCTTCATCATTTTTAATAATGTTTTGTATTCTGTTTATGCCTTGTATTAGGGCTCCTAACTTTGTCCCTATTTTTTCTTCCGTGATCTTTATCGTTTTAGTCTTTATGTTTAGGTCTTTGATCCACTTGGAGTTAGTTTTTGTGCATGGTGTGAGGTATGGGTCCTGTTTCATTTTTTTGCAAATGGATATCCAGTTATGCCAGCACCATTTGTTAAAAAGACTATCTTTTCCCCAATTAACTGACACTGAGCCTTTGTCAGATATCAGCTGCTCATATGTGGGTGGATTTATGTCTGGGTTCTCAATTCTGTTCCATTGGTCTATGTGTCTGTTGTTGTACCAGTACCAGGCTGTTTTGACTACTGTGGCTGTATAATATGTTCTAAAATCAGATAGAGTGAGGCCTCCCACTTTCTTCTTCTTTTTCAGTAATGCTTTACTTATCCGGGGCCTCTTTCCCTTCCATATGAAGTTGGTGATTTGTATCTCCATCACATTAAAAAATGTCATTGGAATTTGGATCGGAAGTGCATTGTATGTATAGATGGCTTTTGGTAGAATAGACATTTTTACTATGTTCAGTCTTCCTATCCATGAGCAAGGTATGTTTTTCCATTTATGTAAGTCCCTTTTAGTTTCTTGCACTACTACTTTGTAGTTTTCTTTGCATAAGTCTTTTACAACTTTGGTAAGATTTATTCCTAAGTATTTTATCTTCTTGGGGGCTACTGTGAATGGTATTGATTTGGTGATTTCCTCTTTGATGTTTTTTTCGTAGAGGAATTCAAGTGATTTTTGTATGTTTATCTTGTAACCTGAGACTCTGCCGAACTCTTCTATTAGTTTCAGTAGTTTTCTGGAGGATTCCTTAGGGTTTTCTGTGTATAAGATCATGTCATCTGCAAGTAGAGATAATTTTACTTCCTCCTTGCCAATCCGGATGCCCTTTATTTCTTTGTCTAGCCTAATTGCTCTGTCTAGGACCTCTATCTAGCACAATGTTGAGTAAGAGCGGTGATAAAGGGCATCCTTGTCTGGTTCCTGTTCTCAAGGGAAATGCTTTCAGGCTCTCTCCATTTAGGGTGATGTTGGCTGTTGACTTTGTATAGATGCCCTTTATTATGCTGAGGAATTTTCCTTCAATTCCTATTTTGCTGAGAGTTTTTATCATGAATGGGTGTTGGACTTTGTCAAATGCCTTTTCTGCATCAATTGATAAGATCATGTGGTTTTTGTCTTTTGTTTTATTTATATGGTGGATTACATTAATGGTTTTTCTGATATTAAACCAGCCTTGCATACCTGGTATAAATCCCACTTGATTGTGGTGGATTATTTTTTTGATATGTTGTTGAATTCTATTGGCTAGAATTTTGTTGAGGATTTTTGCATCTATGTTCATGAGGGATATAGGTCTGTAATTTTCTTTTGTTGTGATGTCTTTACCTGGTTTTGGTATCAGGGAGATGGTGGCTTCATAGAATGAGTTAGGTAGTATTCCGTCATTTTCTATGCTTTGAAATACCTTTAGTAGTAGTGGTGTTAACTCTTCTCTGAAAGTTTGGTAGAACTCTGCAGTGAAGCCTTCCGGGCCAGGGCTTTTTTTTGTTGGGAGTTTCTTGATTACCTTTTCAATCTCTTTTTTTTGTTATGGGTCTATTTAGTTGTTCTACTTCTGAATGTGTTAGTTTAGGTAGGTAGTGTTTTTCTAGGAATTCATCCATTTCTTCTAGGTTTGCAAATTTGTTAGGGTACAATTTTTCATAATAATCTGATATGATTCTTTTAATTTCAGTTGGGTCTGTCGTGATATGGCCTATCTCATTTCTTATTTGGGTTGTTTCCTTTCCTGTATTTCCTTTGTCAGTCTGGCCAATGGTTTATCAATTTTGTTAATTTTTTCAAAGAACCAGCTTTTGGCTTTATTAATTCTTTCAATTGTTTTTCTGTTCTCTAATTCATTTAGTTCAGCTCTAATTTTTATTATTTGTTTTCTCCTGGTGCCTGATGGATTCTTTTGTTGCTCGCTTTCTATTTGTTCAAGTTGCAGGGACAGTTCTCTGATTTTGTCTCTTTCTTCTTTATGTATGTGTGCATTTATTGATATAAATTGACCTCTGAGCTCTGCTTTTGCTGTCCCAAAGGTTTTGATAGGAAGTGTTTTGATTCTCGTTGCAGTCTATGAATTTCTTTATTCCCTCCTTTGTCTTCTATAACTCAGTCTTTTTTGAGCAGGGTATTCTTCAGTTTCCAAGTATTTGATTTCTTTCCCCTGATTTTTCTGTTATTGATTTCTACTTTTATGGCCTTGTGGTCTGAGAAGATGCTTTGTAATATTTCAATGTTTTGGATTCTGCAAAGGTTTGTTTTATGACCTAATATGTGATCTATTGTAGAGAATGTTCTATGTGCGCTAGAAAAGAAAGTATACTTTGCAGCTGTTGGGTGGAGTGTTCTGTATAAGTCTATGAGGTCAGGTTGGTTGATTGTAGCAATTAAGTCTTCCGTGTCTCTATTGAGCTTCTTAATGGATGTCCTATCCTTCTCCGAAAGTGGTGTGTTGAAGACTCCTACTATAATTGTGGAGGTGTCTATCTCACTTTTCATTTCTGTTAAAGTTTGTTTTATGTATCTTGCAGCCCTGTCATTGGGTGCATAAATATTTAATATGGTTATATCTTCCTGGTCAATTGTCCTTTCAATCATTATGTAGTGTCCTTCTTTATCCTTTGTGGTGGATTTAACTTTAAAGTCTATTTTGTCAGAAATTAGTATTGCTACGCCTGCTCTTTTTTGATTGTTGTTTGCTTGATATATTTTTTTCCATCCTTCGAGTTTTGGTTTGTTTGTGTCTCTGAGTCTAAGGTGTGTCTCTTGTAGGCAGCATATAGATGGATCATTTATAGAGGACGGATTGTTTCTTTATCCAGTCTGAGACTCTCTGTCTGTTTATTGGTGCATTTAGTCCATTTACAATCAGCGTAATTATAGATAAGTATGTGTTTGGTGCTGTCATTTTGATTCCTTTTTGTGTGTGTTGTTGACAATTTCATTTTTCCACTTACTTTTTCGTGCTGTAAATTGTGTGTCCCTTTTTCTTTGTAAATTGTGTGTCCCTCATTTTCATAGTAGTCGAATTTATGTTTGCTGAGTCATTATGTTTCCCTTGGTTTGTATTTTGAGTTATGGAATTGTTAGATGTCTTTGTGGTTACCTTAATATTTACCCCTGTTTTATAAGTAAAAACCTAACTTGTATCGTCCTCTATCACCTTGTTTTCCTCTCCATATTGCAGTTCTATGCCTCCTGTATTTAGTCCCTCTTTTTGATTATTGTGGTCTTTTACATATTGACTTCAATGATTCTCTGTTTTGAGCATCTTTTTCTTTTTAAAATTAATCTTAATTTGTTTTTGTGATTTCCCTATTTGAGTCGATATCAGGATGTTCTGTTCTGTGACCTTGTGTTGTGTTGGTATCTGATATTATTGATTTTCTGACCAAACAATTTCCTTTAGTATTTCTTGTAGCTTTGGTTTGGTTTTTGTAAATTCTCTAAGCTCGTGTTTATTTGTAAATGTTTTAATTTCACCTTCATATTTGAGCGAGAGTTTTCCTGGATATATGATTCTTGGCTGGCAGTTTTTCTCCTTCAGTGCTCTCTGTATGTCACCCCATTGCCTTCTTGACTTCATGGTTTCTGCTGAGTAGTCTGAACTTATTCTTATTGATTCTCCTTTGTAGGAGACCTTTCTTTTAACCTAGCTGCTTTTAAAATTTTCTCTTTATCTTTGGTTTTGGCAAGTTTGATGATAATATGTCTTGGTGATTTTCTTTTTGGATCAATCTTAAATGAGGTTCAATGTGCATCTTGGATAGATATCCTTTCGTCTTTCATGATGTCAGGGAAGTTTTCTGCCAACAGATATTCAGCTGTTCTCTCTGTATTTTCTGTTATCCCTCCCTGTTCTGGAACTCCAAACACACGCAAGTTATTCTTCTTAATAGAGTCCCACATGATTCGTAGGGTTTCTTCATTTTTTTTTAATTCTTTTATCTGATTTTTCTTCAACTGTATTGGTGTCAATTGCCTTATCCTCCGGCTCCCCCACTTTGCATTCCAATTGCTCCATTCTGCTCCTCTGACTTCCTATTTAGTTGTCTAATTCTGTAATTTTACTGTTAATCTTTTGGAATTCTGAATGCTGTCTCTCTATCGATTCTTGCAGCTTATTAATTTTTCCACTATGTTCTTGAATAATCTTTTTGATTTCTTCAACTGCTTTTTTTTTTTTTTATCAGTGTGTTCCTTGGCTTTTTCTGTAGATTGCCTTATTTCATTTCTGAGGTCATCCCTGATGTCTTGAAGCATTCTGTAAATTAGCTTTTTATATTCTGTATCTGGCAATTCCAGGATTGTATCTTCATTTGGGAAAGATTTTGATTCTTAATTTGGGGGGTTGTAGAAGCAATCGTGATCTGCTTCTTTGTGTGATTCAATATCAACTGCTGTCTCTGAGCCATCTGTAAGATATTGTAATGATTTATTTTATATTTGCTCACTGAGTCTTATCTTGTTTTGTTTTCTTTCAATATACGTAGATGGGCTACTAGATTGCGCTGTCTTGATAGTTGTAGCCCTTGACTCACTTATGTCCTATTACCAGCTGGTTTGGGCTGTTACCAGATATATAAGCCTAAGAGTCCATTCACTATTCTTGAGTAGAATCTGATTTTGGGTCACCAAGTGTGTGGTGTAGACTGACACCTATTCACCTAGAGGAGTAGTGGTGATAGTTGTGTGCACCAGCTTCTAGTAGCAGCAGGGGGGTCACATTCCGGGGGGGGGCAGGATGCTGACACGCTTCCCCAAGTGCCAGTGAGGTAGGTGTGTCTCTATTCCTAAAGCACTTTGGTGGGTGGGCTCTGCAGCTGTACCTTAGGCACCCAATGCATGTACCTCTACAGATTGGTAGGTGTCACCATCCTCAGGCCCCTAAGGCAGGAGGCTAGGTGGTCTGGGGGGAACTTCAGCCCTCAGTTCCCCATTGTGGGTCAGTGAGGGCTCTGCTGAATAGGCAGAGATATCAGACCTGGGAAACTTGTCTTTCCAGTAATCTGCTAAAACAATTACAGTCAGATCCCTATCAGAATTGCCTTTGCATTATAATAGCCACCTTATTTCCTGTAGGGATGAAAGCCCACGACTGGATCTCATATGCTTGGCTGAAGCTGGTTCTGTATTTTCAGTCCAATTTCGGGAAGTCAGGGAAGGATTTTTGGTCCCTGGGTTTTTTGTAGTTGCTTCTCTCAGGCCAGGAGAATGGGTTAGGAAAAGACAAATAAATAAATACACACAAAAAACTGCAGAGCTCTTCACTCTCTGGCCCAGGAAATTCCAATGTTAATGAAGCTGCCTGGGAAGGGGAGGGGAGGGATCAGATAGATAGGAGAGAGTAGCACCCCAGAATATAGACAAAGTTACTTATCTTGCTTGGTGAAGACTGTTTCATCTGAGATTCCCTAGGGTTGTGTAGCCTGTGTGCGTTGGCTGGGTCGAGATTGCCCCCGAGGGTCAGGCCTGTGTCCTGTGCTTGTGCTGTCTCAGAAGCTGTGGTCAGTTCTTCTGTTCCCAGTCCAAAGCCCAGCGCCAAGGTTCCCCGGCTGGGACGCCACACTCCAGGCTCCAAAACCAGTCACTGCCTCCCGATGACTTCTCCTGTTGGCTGCATTGCTGTGCTGCCTGTGTACACTGGCTGGGCTTCCCCTGAGGTTGCTTCTGGGGGCTAGGGCTGCGTCCTGTGTTTGCGCCATTTCAGGATGCCGTGCTCAGCTCCCCTGCGCCCAATCCAAAGCCCGGCGCCAAGGTTTTCTGACTGGGACGCTGGCTCGAGTCTCCTAAAACAGTCGCTGCCTGTCTGTGGTTGCTTGTTCTCTCATTAGCAGTGTCAGTGTGCAGCCTGCTTGCACTGGCTGAGTCTTTGTCACTCAGGTTAACTCTTTAGATCTGTGTTTGATGGTCAGGGTTAGTAGATTTTCATGTATGTGATCGATTCACTTGTTTTTCTTAGTCTTTGTTGCAAGAGGGATCCAAGGTAACGTCTACCTAGTCAGCCATCTTGGCCCCACCCCCTAAGTCTTATTTTTATATTCCCCTAGTACCTCACTGTCATGGATTAAATTTTGTCACCCCAAAAATATGTGTATCAATTTGTCTAGGCCATGATTCCCAGTATTTTGTGACTGTTTACCATTTTTGTCATCTGATGTGATTTTCCTATGTGTTATAAATCCTGCCTATACAATGTTAAGAGATGGAATTAGTGGCAGTTACGTTAATGAGGCAGGACCCAATCTACAAGATTGAATTGTTTGTTGAGCCAATCTCTTTTGAGATATAAAAGAGAAAGGTGAGCAGAAAGACATGAGGGACCTCATACCACCAAGAAAGCAGTGCTGGGAGCAGATTCATCCTTTTGACCCATGGTTCCTGCATGGAGAAGCTCCTAAAACAGGGGAAGATTGATGACAAGGACCTTTCTCCAGAGCTGACAGAGAAAGAAAGCCTTATCCTGGAGCCGACACTTTGAATTTGTACTTCTAGCCTCCTAGACTGTGAGAGAATAAATTTCTTTTTGTTAAAGCCACCCACTTGTGGTATTTCTGTTACAACAGCACTAGATGACTAAGATACTCACGTGTAGATAGAAAATGCTCAGTATTAAAAATTTATTTTAAGAGTTCTTATTTTTACGTATTTTTCTATAAGTGGAACTTCATACTCTTCTACATTTCTATGTAGCTGGAGCTTTAAAGTAAAAATAAGCCTCTAAGCCCACTTAAAGTGATATCACCTATGACATTTTGAGAGATTCTACTTATGTGAGCATGATTTGTGATGTTTATAAATGTACTAGATAATTTATAAAAGTGTATTTAGAAATGAAACTGAGAGTAGTAATATAGAAGGAAGATTGTCATTCTGGCTCAAGTATTGTAAATTGGTATTTTTTTGTTCCTGATCTGGATTTTAGGTCTTAGAAGCTCTTAATTGGTTTATGTTCAACAAATTCACAAAGTTATTAATTTATAAAGGCAGGTTATGTCCAGCTATTCTCTTTCTGAAACTGTCTACTCAGGGAAAAAATGATATTTGGGAAATAAAGAATAAGCAAAGGAAAAGGAATATTTTAAAGGCATCTCCTCTGAAGAGTTGATACTCTGAAGAGCTTTCCTTCTCAGGATTAGAGTGAAATCATTTTCTGGGATCTTAAGATGGGGCAGACTAATTTTCATTTTTCAACTCTATTCTTTCCAAGACTTTTTTTTTTTTTGATCACTACTTTGGATTTATATCTACTAACTTTTACTCTTCCTCATTTTAATGTATTGTCATAAACTACTACAGTGTTCAAGTTTCAGACCTTGTCAATTTTAACTGATCGCTTTTAAAGAGACAGGTTGCTCCCAGAAGAAGGCACCAAATCTCATCACTAACCACACCAAAGCATGGGTTACTTCTGGGCTGGTCTCCAGGAGACACCTAATCTACTCTACAGACTAAGGATTTTTATTATCCTTATCCTTCTCTAGTTTCTGGAATATACCCTATTTTTACATCAGGCTGGTGGCTAGGGAGAATATATTCTAAAAATGGTTTATACATATTTACTGATAAGGAATACCACCATTTACAAGAAATCAACTTGAGACTTTTAAAAAAAGATAATTTAGCTTGTATCCTTGCTTCTTAACAGCTATTAGGGCATTTGAAGTACAGCATGTTTTATATAAAAGGAAATAAGACTCATAATCTCTAATAATGAGTGGTAATAACAGGACACACTAAAACATGCACCTCTAACAATAAATAAAAACAAGTGCAGAGGATTGAGGGACAAGAGCAGCTCTGTTCAATGTGCAACTGTGTTGGTCATTATTTCATTGATGCTCATTAACCTATGAATGTCTCCAGCAACAGGTTTAATCATGACATTAAAAGAAATCTCTGCTTTGCTCTTTAACACAGGGGAAACATTCTTTTGAAGAGATTTCAGAGGTCAAGATCTGCTATGGAAATACTAATTGCTCTTTTTCCCATTGAACATTGTGTTACAGAAGAAAACATCCCTGTTGTAGAATAGTTGTGACTGACCGTCTTCTAAACTACGCATCATTGGCAAATGAAACAAAATAAATAAAGTTAATCTTTGAGGAGCTGCAGTGAAAGAAATTCTCTCTAAATATAAATAATACTTGAACAGAATGTGCCCATTATAAAAAAAAAAACATAAAACCTGACCACAATTGTTTAAAGCCCAACTCAAAAATTCTTTTTCATATTTCAGCAGGATTCCTACTCTGCTACATAATATGTTTAACAGTGTAAGCAATGAAATCAGATTGAAACTAGTATTTGTAATAAATCAAGACTTATTTCCTATAAAATGATGCATAAGCATTAACTGGAAAAACATAGACCTGCAATTCACATTCACTTTCAGCAAGCAAGGTTGTGTCATCTGCATAATGAAGGTTGTTAATAAATCTTCCTTCAATCTCAATGCCCTATTCTTTGTATAGTCCAGCTTCTCAGATTATTTGCTCAGCATACAGATTGAATAAGTATGGTGAAATGATACAACCCTGATGCACATCCTTCCTCTCTTTAAACCACATCAAAAAAAAACAAAAAACAAAACACAAGCAAAAAAACGAACCCACTGCCGACAAGTTGATTCAGATTCATAGCAACCCTATAGGACGGAATAGAACTGCCCCTTTGAGTTTCCAAGGAGCCCCTGGTGGATTCGAACTGCCAACATTTTGTTTAGCACCTGTAGCACTTAACCACTATGCCACCAGGGTTTCTTTAAACCACACAGTGTCCTCTTATTCTGTTCGTACAACTGTCTCTTGATCTATGTACAGGTTCCTCATGAGCACAATTAAGTGTTTTGGAATTCCCATTCTTTGCAATGTTATCCATAATTTGTTATGATCCACATAATTGAATGCCTGAGCACAATTAAGTGTTTTGGAATTCCCATTCTTTGCAATGTTATCCGTAATTTGTTATGATCCACATAATTGAATGCCTTTGCATAGCCTGTAAAAAACAGGTAAACATCTTTTTGGTATTCTTTGCTTTCAGCTAGGATCCGTCTGACATTAGCAATGATATCCTTGATAACACACCCTCTTCTGAATCCACCTTGAATTTCTGGCACTTCCCTGTAGACATACTGCTGCAGCCACTTTTGAATGATCTTCAGCAAAATTTTACTTGTGTGTGATATTAATGATATTTTTTGATAATTCCTGCATTTGGTGAGATCACCTTTCTTGGGAATAGGCATAAATATGGATCTCTTCCAGTCAGTTGGCCAGGTAGCTATCTTCCAAATTTCTTGGCATAGATGAACGAGCACTTCCAGTGCTGCATCCATTTGCTGAAACATCTCAATTGATATTCCATCAATTCCAGGAGCCTTGTATTTCATCAATGTCTTCAGTGCAGCTTGGACCTCTTCCTTTTGTACCATTGGTTCCTGAACTTATGTTTCCTCCTGAAATGGTTGAAAAAAGGCATTTGCAATGAAGAAGTCATTGGTCTTGCAAACTTCTATCATGTGATCTCCAGCATTGTTTCTATCACCAAGGCCATATTTTCCAGCTACCAATCCTTCTTCTTTGTTTCCAACTTTTTCATTTCAACAACCAGTGATCATCAATGCATCCTGAATGCACAGTTGCTCTGTTTCAGACTGCAGAAGCTGGTAAAAAATCTTCAATTTATTCATCTTCGGCCTTAGTGATTGGTGAGTAAATTTGAATAATAGTCGTGTTAACTGGTCTGCCTTGTAGGCACATGCATCTTATCCTATCACTGACAGTGTTGTACTTCAGCATAGATCTTGAAATGCTCTTTTTGATGATGAATGCAACACAATTCCTCTTCAAATTGTCATTCCCAGGAAAGTAGACTGTATGATTGTCCAATTCCAAAATAGCCAATACAGTTTCAGCCCACTAATGCCCAGGATATCAATGTTTATATGTTCTATTTCATTTTTGACAATTTCCAGTTTTCCAAGATTAAGACATCATACATTCCACATTCCAATTATCAATGGATTTTTTTCGCTATTTTTTATTTTAAGTCGTGCCACATCAGCAAGTGAAGGTCCCAAAACTTGATGCCATCCAAGTCATTAAGGTCGACTCTACTTTGAGGAGGTAGCTCTTCCTCAGATGTCCTTTGAATGCCTTCTGACCTAAGGGTCTCATTTTCTGGCACTGTATCAGACAATGTTTCACTACTATTCATAAGAGTTTCACTGGCTAATTCTTTTCAGAAGTTGACTGCTAGGCCCTTCTTCCTAGCCTGTCTTAGTCTGGAAGCTTAGCTGAAACCTCTCCACCATGGGTGACCCTGCTGGTATTTGAACACCAGTGGTATAGCTTCCAGCATCACAACAACATGCAGGCCACCACAGTATGACAAACTGACAGATGTGTGGGGTTCTCATCACTCGTTAACAACATGTGTTATGCAGATGGCACAACCTTGCTTGCTGAGAGCAAAGAGGACTTGAAGTACTTACTGATGAAGATCAAAGATCACAGCCTTTAGTATATATTACACCTCAACATAAAACAAAAATCCTCACAACTGGATCAAGAAGCAACATTACGGTAAAGGGAGAAAAGATTGAAGTTGTCAAGGATTTCGTTTTACTTGGATCCACAATCAACACTCATGGAAGCAAGTCAAGAAATCCAATGACGCATTGCAATGGGAAAGGCTGCTGCAAAAGACCTCTTTAAAATGTTAAAAAGCAAAGATGTCACCTTGAAGACTAAGTTGCATCTGCCCCAAGCCATGGTGCTTTCAATTGCCTCATATGCATGTGAAAGTTGGACAATGAATAAGAAAGACTGAAGAATTGATGCCTTTGAATTGTGGTGTTGTTGAAGAATAATGCATATAACATGGACTGCCAAAGAATGAACAAATCTCTCTTGAAAGAAGAGCAACCAGAATGCTCCTTAGAAGCAAGGATGGTGAGACTACTTCTCATATAGTTCGGACATGTTATCAGGAGGAATCAGTCCCTGAGGAAGGACATCATACTTGGTAAAGTAGAGGCTCAGTGAAAGAGAGGAAGACCCTCCACAAGATGGATTGACACAGTGGCTGCAACAATGGCCTCAAGCATAACAACGATTGTGAGGATGGCACAGGACATGACAGTTTTTGCTCTGTTATGCATGGGGTAGCTATAAGTTGAAACTGACTTGATAGCGCCTAACAACAACACCAACAATTTATATATTGTACCTTCTTTGAGTTCATTTGACCAAAGGGAGAAATAGATGATATAAAATATAAGGAAACCTGAAAAAAATTTTTTTAGATAAACTTATCAAAATAATTTTGCTACTAATTGTCATTACTTACTTAGCTATCACTATAATGTGTCTTGGTAAGTCCCTGGGTGGCACAATTAATCACTCAGCTGCTAATCAAACTGTTGGCAGTTTTAGCTCATTCAAGGGTGCTCAGAAGAAATGCCTGGTAATCTACTTCCAAAATATCATTGAAAATCCTACAGAGCACAGTTTTACTCTGACACATATGGGGTCTCCATGAGTCTGATTCAACTGTACAGCAACTGGTTTTAAAATATCTTATGGTAATCTAAATTATAGCTTCACAAATATATTATTTCATCAACCAGGCCATGTTGTTGTTTGTTGCCATTGAGTCAATTCCAAATAATAAACTCATTGAAAGATTTCCTCATATTTTACTTCTTTGTATTTCTCTTATGTATAGAAAAAACAGTTTGTGTGTGTTCTATGCCCAGTAAATATGTTTTGAATTTAATTGATCAAGGAAGGTATATGGTTAAAATATGATTTATATACAACCTGGGTTATCAATTTACATAGCATATATTTTAATTTAATTTGAACCAGTTTGAATCTAGATAGCACAATCTAGCTGGTAAAGAGTGACATCAGTTTATTTTCTAAATGTAGAAGTATTAGCTGACAAAAGGCTCTAATTAGCAGCATAGTACATAAAGAATTGATTTTATCATGTTCACGAAGCGATGGCTAATAAACAGGTATATGGTATGTAGTCAAATTCTTTACAGTTCAACAAGTGGTATAACCATTATTAACTCTGGATAAATCACATAAGCATTAAGTTAGGCAAACATGAAGAAAAGAAGCTAGAAAAAGTTATATTATTAAAACGATCTATATCTTTTACGGTAAAAATACCAGGAGGCTTTAGAGTTAAAATATAATGATTTATAGGATTTCCATTTTACAATTTTTTGAAAAAACAATATAATACTCATGAGAGAGTAAGGAAAACTGTTTCATTCCTTAAAAAAACTGAAAATACAGAAGTCTGTTTCCGTGGCTGTTTCTTCCTTAAACAACATGATAACATGTAAATTATGAGAAAAAACAAACACTGAATGATGAGTGTTTGATATTGCATTCCAGCATATTTAATAACACTGGTAAATTATTTGGAAGGCTTCATTTACAAAACCTGGAGAAGGAATAAAATGTAACTCTAAAGTCTCGTCAGTGTAAATTATTTGATTAAATTATAAGTAATAGGAATTGGTGATTTACAAATTACTGTCAATGCATACTGCCATCATTCACCACACTTCGAGAACAGAAGTAGTGTCATATGGCTGTCTACTGATGAATTGAAAAGGAAGAAATGTAATAAAGTATAATGGAACTGAACAAGCTATAATAAATAATATTTCTCTTTTCTTAAATATTTTGTATCCCCCTTTCCTTCTTAGTTTCTGAAAGTTTATATGTGTATGCATAAAATTATAAATGCAAAAGTTTTTTAGAGACCTCAAAACCCACTAGGCAAATCTGTTTCCTACTATTGAAAATTTGCAATTTGCACAGCCATGCTTAACATAGAACCTCAACTATTGCTCGTACGTTTGGAGCGTTAAGCTTAGTATTTTATGAAGTACTTAATATCATTACGGATGACTTTTGATTTTGGGGAAAAAATATACTACATTCATCCTAACTCTGCGTGCAATTCCACAATTGATCCTCCTTCTGCCCTGTGAGTTGCCCTTTGAAATCATTCTCCCTCCCAACTCTCAGTGACTCTGTTAAAAAGTCACATTTTCCTCAAAAAACAACAACAACAAAAAGACTCGTGGTTTTTTCATATCGTTTACCATCATCCTACACCACTAATCTGTCAATTTGTCATACAGTGGTGGCTTGCGTGTTGCTTGTGTGCTGCTGGGACCTCTGCTGCCAGTATTTCAAATATCAGTGGGTCACCCAAGGTGGAGAGGTTTCAGTGGAACTTCAGACTGAGAAAAACTAGGAAGAAAGGCCTGGTAATCTACTTCTGAAAATCAGCCAATGAAAACCTTATGGATCACAACAGAACATTGTCCAACATAGTTCTGGAAGATGAGTCCTTTAGGTTGGAAGGCACTTAAAATATGACTGGGGAAAAGCTGCCTACTCAAAGTATAGTTGACCTTAATGACACGGATAGGGTAAAGCCTTTGAGACCTTCACTTGCTGATGAGGCATGACTCAAAATGAGAAGCAACAGCTGCAAACATCCATTAGTAATTGGAATATGGGAAACGTTTCAAGGATCATAGTGATAGAAAATGACGGAGCAGTATTTCACTCTGTTTTACATGGGGAGCCAGGAGTTATACAGTGCCTGTAATTGTCAAGCATATTTTTAGGTGTGGGAATACAAAGAAGAATTAGACATAGTTCCTGGCCTCAAGAAATTCAGTGGTGTTGGAAGACAATTACAAGTTTAGACCTTAAGACAATGATTCAAATGCAAGTAGTATATTTGGTAACTAAAGGAAACACTGGTAGGGGAATGGTTAAGAAAGAAAGGAAAGGGAAACAAATAACGAAGGGTACATTATCAAGCCACCTACCACTGTGGGTGACTGGACTTTACTTACACTGTGGAAACGCTGAAAGCTACTAAAAAACACATGCCCAGAGTTATTTCTCGCCCAACGGGTAAGGGAGTTGCAATATTTATGCCCTAACTTCCATCGGTCATTGCTGAGGCTGCTCCTGGGGGGTATTCATCTTGGACAATTCAGCCTGGCTGCACAGGCAGAAAATTTGTGTCCGTAGGCAGATAAATGTAGATACTGGCAATTGGAAGGCAGACCTGAGTGCCCTGAAGTACTAAGCGTTAGGGGTTATGGGTGGGACACAGACAGCTTCTGCTACAAAAAAGCACTTAAGCCAGTGGGCTCAGGGACAGTTCCAACAATGAAGTGATTCTTGAGTCTACTCTTGATGAAAAAAATTTCCCACTGGGCAGACATGGTGACATCATGAATATGTTTTCCAGCAAGACAGAAACAGCATGTGCAAAGACAGAGAAGCATGAGAAACACAGAATATTTGAGAAACTAAAAGCAGTTTACTGCTTCTCAAGTAAATCAGAAGGATAGCATCAATGGATGAAACGAGACCAAAAGGTTGGCTCAGGAAAAGAGAGGCTCTGTGCGCTGTGCCACGTTCAGCTTTTCTTTTGTGGAAAATAGAGAACTACTGAAGATTTTTGGGTAGGAGAATGACATATTTAGATTCATAGATATTTTTAAAGATCACACTGGCTGGAATAGTGGGAACTGATTAAAGGAGGTGTGAATGAAGATAAGGAGATTTTGAAAAGGCCTGTGGCAGGATGAGGGTGTCACTGAGGATGGAGGGAAAAGGAAAATTTGAGGCAATTTATGTGCTAAAATGACAGGGCTTTGTGGCTGGTTTGCTAGAGGAGATGAGGCAGAAGGGGATCCACAATGCTTCTAAGTCTTGGGCGTGGGTGACTGGTAAGTAGTGATGTCATTAATCACCATTCAGCATCCAGGAGGAGGCAGAGGGGAGACAGAGAAAAGGAGGGACTCTCAGAGTGTGGAGAGAGAATACGTGTAAGAGAAAAAGCTGAGAATGAACTTAATTCAGAGCTCTAGGGGATTGGTCAGGAGAAATAGCTTTATAGGCAAACTGATACATGCATCTGGTGTTTGAAAGTGTCACCAATGGTTTTATATATTCTCTCAGTTCACCAGAGAATTTAATTCAGCTTTCCCTGATTTTGCAGCTGAGTTAGTACTTTTCTTTATCTCTGGAGAAAAACACATGGAACCAAGAAAAGCGTGTGTTGTAATTTCATCTGCTAGAAATCCAAACCCTTAATAGCTGATGTCTAGGCATCGGGGTACCCTGGCAGCAACATTTCAATTCCTCCCCTCCCCCTCCCCACCTCCCCCAATTCTGCTTGAAGCTATGATTCTCATGTTAAGAAATACTGGTATAGGCAGTGGTGCCGAAAATGACTAACCTAATAGATGATTAAAGACAAAAATGAGAACCTTCTGTTATGGATTGAATTGTTTCCCCCCAAAATGTGTGTCACTTAGCTAGGCTGTGATTCCCAGTATTGTGTGGTTGTCCACCATTTTGTCATCTGATATGATTTTCCTATGTGTTGTAAATTCTACCTCTATGATGTTAATGAGACAAGATTAGAGGCAGTTATGTTAATTAGGTAGGACTCAATCTCCAGGATTAGGCTGTATGTTGAGTTAATCTCTTTTGGGATATAGAAAAGAGAATCAATCTGAGAGGAAGGGGACCTCAAGCTACCAAGAAAGAAGACTGGGAGGGGAGTGCGTACTTTGGATTTGGGGTCTCTGTGCTGAGGAGCTTCTTGACTAGGGGAAGATTGATGACAAGGACCTTCCCCCAGAACCAATAGAGAGAGAAATCATTCCCTCGGGGGCCAGCACCCTGAATTTGGACTTCTAGCTCCCTAGACTGTGCGAGAATAAATTTCTCTTTGTTAAAGCCAACGACTGGTGGTATTTTTGTCATAGCAGCACTAGATAACCAAGATAGTTGACTTAAGGTTAATTTAAGGTTTTATTTTGTTATGAACTTTAACTCTGAGACAGTACTATTTAATTTGAGGGGTACAAGGAGTAAGAAAACATATTTCTAGCTCTAAAAAATGCCATCTTCTCAGGGTACAGACATGGAAATAACTTGATAATATAGTGGAAAAAAAAATAGATGTGCTAATAGGCACTCGTACAAAGCGTTTCTGAAGCACAGAAAGTGTTCTGAAGAGTTCCAGTCAAGTGTTGGAGATGAACAGAATATTTCCAGGTAGATAAGTAATGGAGAGGAATTCTAGGCATAGAGAGCAACATGTAAAGGGATGAAGGCATAAAGGTAATTTAGTATAGCAGCGATTTCACGTTTGCATGAGAGAATGATCAGAGATGATTCTAGAAAGGCTTCTACTTTACCAGTGTCCTCTAGTCATTGTGATGCAAAAACTAATAAAGGAATCAACCAATTAAACAACAATAAACTCCTCTTACAACATGGATGAACCTAGAGGACATTATGCCGAATGAAATAAGTTAATCACAAAAGGACAAATATTGTATGAGACCACTGTTATAAAAAGTAAAGAACAGGTTTACACACAGAAAGAAAACTTCTTTGATGGTTACGAGAAATGGGAAGAGGGAGGAGGAAGAATCACTAACTAGATGGTAGACAAGTGTTAATTCTGTGAAGAATAAGGCAATATGCAATATGAGGGAAGTCAGTACAATGTAACCAAGGCAAGGTAAGACACTGAGAGGTATGCAAGAATAAAGGGCGACTATGGTAAATGCCGACTTTTTTTTTTTTTTATGGTAAATGCTATAACATATACAATCCTGCAATAACAGTAATAACAATAATTTGGGAGTGGATATATAGGCCAATAAGTATGCTAATAGTTGAAGGAGGTCATATGGGAGTACATCCATGTACATATATAGACAAGATTTTTCTACATAAATATTTGTAAATGCTGCATATATACTCATATGTATAATGGAGCATAAAGGTGGCACAGTTATAGACATTGCTTAGACATTGGGACTGAACTACTAGACATGAAGACTGAAGACCATAATCTCAGGGAACATCTAGGTCAATTGACAAAACACAGCTCATAAAAATAATGTTCTACTTCTTAGCCTGGTTAGTAGCATCTGGGGTCTTAAAAGCTTGTGAGCAGCCATCTGAGAAGTAACTATTGGTCTCTTCTTGCCTAGAGCAAAGGAAAATGAAGAAAACCAAACACTCAAGGAAGCAATTTGTCCAAAGGACTAATGACCCACATGAACCGCAGCCTCTTCTGAACTGAGACCAGGAGAACTAGATGGTGCCTGGCTACTACTACCCAGCACTCTGACTGGGATCACAATAGAAGGTCCCAGTTAGAATGAGTGAAAAACATAGAACAAAATTCAAATAATAATAAAAAAACAACAAACTTACTGGTCTGAAAGAGACTGGAGGAGCCCCTGAGGCTATAGTCTTAAGACAACCTTCTAACTTGAAACTATAGGCACTCCCAAGGGCCATCTTTCAGTCAAATAATAAACAGCGCTGTAAAATAAACAATAGCATCTGCGAAGAATGCACTTCTTAGAACAATTGACTATAAGAAACCAAAAAGTCAACATTTTCCCAAAACAAAAGGTGAGAAGACAGGGAGGGACAGAGAAACCAAACTCTTGGAAACAGGGAACCCAGGGAGAAAATGGGGAGAGTGCTGACACGTTGCAGGGATTGCAACCAATGTGACAAAACAATTTGTGTAGGAATCATTGTCTGGAAAATTGATTTTCTGTGTAAACTTTAACCTAAAGCACAATAAAATATTAAAAAAACAAAACAATAAACTGTCAAATTTTAAAGAAAAAAATCAAAGATGACAAAGGTCAGGTGTGCCATGCTAAGTTATTTTAATTTTTTAATGTAGGGAAATGACAAAAAATAAAAAAAAAATTAATTGGGAGGATAATAGAAATAAATTTGGAAATATAATCCTGGATTAGATATTAGTCAAGAAACACTTGTTCTGGCTTTACATGGGGCTCGAGAAAATACTTGTCCTAGGAAAGGAGTTAGCAAACATTGTCTGTAAGGGCCTGATAGTATATATCTTAGGCTTTGTGGGCCATATGGTTTCTGTTGAAACTACTCAACTCTGCTGATATAGGGTGAAAGCAGCCATAGGCAATAGGTAAATGAATGAGCGTGGCTGTGTTCAAATAAAACTGTATTCATAGATAACAAAATTTGAACTTGATGTAATTTTCACGTGTTACAAAATACTATTCTTTTGATGTTTTCCCAACACTTTAAAAATATAAAAACATGCTTAGCCCATAGGTTGTACGAGAATAGGTGGTAGGCTGGATTTGGTCTACGATAGTGTGCTGGTCCCTTGTCTGATGAAGGAATACCTAACACATTTAGCTTGTAAGAACTATAATTTGTCCCCTCCCCAAAAGAACGTCATGGTAGTTGACTTCAGACTTTCTTGAGCCATGAATGCTGGATGAACCCATGAAACTTTTGCCCTAAGATCATCTTTAAACCTTAAACCAAAAATACCCTCCGAAATCTTTTTAAAACCGAACATTAGTTAAGCTTGACCAGTAAAAAAAAAATCTGCTTTGAGCATTGTGCTCTTTTAAGAACTATCTATACGGGATCAAATTGACAACAGCAAACGGAGAGATTAGATATAACCTCAGGGGGCAGTGAGCCTATGTTAATGGGGAGAAACAACTGGAAAAGGAGGGTAAGAATGGTTGCACAACTCAAAGAGTGTAAACAGTGCCACGAAACTGTACATGTAGAAACAGTTGAATTGATGTATGCCTTGCTGTGTATATTCTCAAGAACAACAACAAAATAAATAATAAAAAAAAGTCATGGTAGAGGAAGAACTTTACCAAATTATGCTTTGAAAGCTCTTTTTTCCAGATTGTAAAGTATGATTGATAACAATGGTGAAGATAATAAAACTGGGTGAGAAATACAGAGCCAAGAGTAAAATAGTAACTGGATGAGTTGTTGCAAAGTAATCTCCCTTAAAGCCAGAAGACACTGAGTAAATAATGACACGCGCTGAAATAGTGTCGGTAAACAGCTCTGTAATTATAAGAGCGCTCAGTAGTCCGTATAGATATGATTCTGTTCAAATATTGTCAGTAAATGATGGTATTTTCACAAAATGGAATACAATTCAACTGTGAAAAATTAAAAAAAAATGGAAGTCTCTTTGCAAATTGACATGGAACAAATTTCAGATAAACACCCAGTGACGTCGAGTCGATTCCGACTCATAGTGACCCTATATATTAAGTAAAAAAAAAGCAAAGTATAGAACAGTGGGCACTGCATGCTATCATTTGTGGTTTAAAAGAATTAAAAGAAATGCTTGTATACGCATAAAAATTGTCTGGAAAAACGCTTAAGAAACTGATATTACTGGTTGTCTCTGAGCAGAGGTACTGGATGGAAGGAAGATTTTCCCTAGCAAACTCTTTTATATCGTTTGAATAATGAATCTCATGAATGCATTACCTATTTTTTTCAAAAAATAAAAACATTTTATAACTTTGAAAAATACGAAGAGTGAAGAAAACTCATTTGTAAATGGGCTTATCAAAGTTAGCTTTGAAAAATGAGCCATCTGTACAGCTCACGGAATAATCATTGAGTGTCACTGTCTCTCGAGATATTGTGAATACCAAGACCGAAAGCCAACATGTAAGTGTATTAGTAATTATTGAGTAAATGGCCGGTTACAATGAAAGGAGCCCAAGTTGGTGAAATAGACTCAGAATACTAATTTGGGAGAGCTTTAGGTTTGATAGTTTGTCAGATACTGATAGCAGAGATGACAGTCTCTATTCTTGGTGTGTACTGTGGAGGTCAGTACTCTGTAGGTTGCAAACGAAAGAAATCAAACTCAACTAGCTTAAGTAAAAATGGAAATTCTTCCCTCCCCCCCGTTTTGCTTTAGGTAAAAGTTTACAGAGCAAATTAGTTTCTCATTCAACAATTTATACACAAATTGTTTTGTGACATTGGTTGCAATCCCTGCGATGTGTCAACACTCTTCCCTTCTCTACCCCAGGTTCCCCATTTCCATTCTTCCCATTTTTCTGTTCCTTCCTGCCTTCTTGTCTTTACTTTTGGGAAGATGTAGCCCATTTGGTCTCATTTACATGACTGAGCTAAGCAGCAAGGTCCTCATGTGTGTTTTTGTTTGCTTAATAGACCTGTGTAGTCTTTGGCTGAAGGGTGAACTTCAGGAGTGACTTCAGTTCTGAGTTAAAAGGGTGTCTACGGGTTATAGTCTTGGGGTTCCTCCAGTCTCTGTCAGACCACTAAGTCTGGTCTTTTTTTGAGAATTTGAATTTTTTTTTTCCTACATTTTTCTCTTGCTCTCACCAAGACTTTTTATTGGGATCCTTGTCAGAGTGGCTGGTGGTAGCCGGGCACCATCTAGTTCTTCAGGGCTCAGGCTGGTGGAGGCTGTGGTACTTGTGGTCCAGTAGTCCTTTGTTCTAACATTTCCCATGTGTTTTTGTTTTTCTTCACTCTGCTTTGCTTCAGATGGGATGGAACCAGTAGGTGTATCTTAGATGGTCACTTGCAAGCTTTTAAGACCCCAGATGCTACTCACCAAAGTAGGATTTAGAGCATTTTCTTTATGAGATATGTTATGCCAGTTGACCTAGAGGTCCCCTGAGACCATGGTCCCCAGCCTTTAGCCCAGTACCTCTGTCCCTCAGACTGTTTGGATGTGTCTATGAAATTTCAATGACTTTGCTTTGGTCAAGTTGTGCTGACTTTCCCAGTTCATCTGTTGTCTTTCCCTTCACCAAAGTTACCTCGTAGCTACTATCTAGTTACCGTTTTCCCATCCCCACCTGTCCCCTCCCTCTTAGCATCAAAGATGGTTTCTTTCTGTGTGTAAACCTTTTCTTGAGTTTTTATAATAGGGATCTCATACAGTGTTTGTCCTATTGTGATTGACTTATTTCACTCAGTATAATGCCCCCCAGATTAATCCATGTTGTGAGAGTTTCACAGATTCATCATCGATCCTTATTATTGCATACTATTCCATTGTGAGTGTGTACCATAGTTTGTTTATCCATTCTTCTGCTGATGGGCACTTAGGTTGTTTCCATCTTTTTGCTATTGTGAATAGTGCCACAATGAACATGGGTATGCATATGTCTATTTTGTGTGACAGCTCCTATTTCTGTAGGATATATTTCTAGGAGTGAGATTGCTGGATCATAGGTATTTCTATTTCTAGCTTTTTAAGGAAGTGCCATTTTGTTTTCTGTAGGGGTTGTACGTTTTTACATTACCACCAGCAGTGCATAAGAGTTCCAATCTCCCCACAACCTCTCCAGTATTTGTTATTTTGTGCTTTTTTGATTCGTGCCAGTAATGACAGGTTGAGATGGTATTCCGTTGTAGTTTTGATTTGCATTTCTCTAATGACTAGTGATGCTAAGCATTTCCTCAAGTGTCGGCCCCCAAATGTCTTCTTTAGTGAAGTGTCTGTTCCTATCCTTTGCCCATTTTTTAATTGGATTATTTGTCTTTTTATTGTTACAGTGTCGCAGTATCTTATAGATTTTAGAGAATAGACCTTTTTTGGATATGTAGTAGCCAAAATTTTTTCCCAGTTTGTAGATTCTCTTTTTACTCTTTTGGTGAAGTGTTTTGATAAGCATCTAAGTGTTTAATTTTTAGGAGCTCCCAATTATCTAGTTTATCTTCTGGTGTTTGTGCATTGTTAGTTATGGTTTGTATCCTATTTATGCCATATTTTAGGGCTCCTAGCATTGTCCCTAGGAGCCCTGGTGGTGCAGTGGTTAAGAGCTTGGCTTGGCTGCTAACCAAAAGTTTGGCAGTTCCAATCCACCAGCCGCTCTTTGGAAACCCTATGGACAGTTCTACTTTGTCCTATAGGGTCGCTATGAGTTGGAATCAACTCGGTGGCGAGAAATTTGGTTTGGGTACCCTTGTCCCTACTTTTTCTTCCATAATCTTTATAGTTTTAGCTTTGTATTTAGGTCTTTGATCCATTTTAAATTAGTTTTTGTGCATGGTGTGAGGTCCTGTTTCATATTTTTACAGATGAACATCCAGTTTTGCCAGTACCATTTATTATAAAGTCTCTTTTCCCCATTTCATGGAGTTTCGGCCTTTGTCAAATATCAGTTGACCATAGGTGGATGGATTTATTTCTGGTTTCTCAATTATGTTCCACTGATCTATATGTCTGTTGTTGTACCAGTACCAGGTTGTTTTGACTACCATGGCTGTATAATAGGTTCTGAGATCAGGTAATGTGAGGGCTCCTACTTTACTCTTCTTCAATAATGCTTTATAATATATGGGGTCTATTTCCTTTCTATATAAAGTTAATAATCAGTTTTTCCATGTCATTAAAGAATGCTGTTGATATCTGGGTCAGGGTTGCATTATATCTGTAGATTGCTGTGGGCAGGATTGACATTTTTACAATGTTGAGTTTTCCTATCCATGAGCATGGTATGTTTTGCCATTTATGTGGGTCTCTTCATTTCTCGCAGTAGTGTTTTGCAGTTTTCTTTGTATAGGTCTTTTATGTCCCAGGTTAAGTTTATTCCTAAGTATTTTATTAGGTGTTATTAACAATGGCATTGTTTTCCTGATTTCCTTTTCATAGTTCTCTTTTTTGGTGTTTAGGAATCCAACTGAGTTTGGTATGTTGATCTTGTATCTTGCTACTCTGCTGAATCTTTCTATTAGTTCCAGTAGTTTTCTTGTGGAATCTGTCGGATTCTGTATGTACAGTTTGGATGTCCTTTATTTCTTTTTCTTGCCTTAATGCTCTAGCTAGGACTTCCAGCACAGTGTTAAATAAAGGGCGTTCTCATCTTGTTCCTGTAATCAGGGGGAATGCTTTAAGTCTCTCTCCACTGAGAATAATGATGGCTGTTTGTTTTGTATAAACCACAAACACCAAACCCTTTGCCTTCGAGTTGATTCCAACTCATAGCAATCCTCTAGGACTGAGTAGAGCAGCCCCATAGGTTTCCAAGGTGCAGCTGGTGGATTGGAACTGCCAACATGTTGGTTAGCAGCTGAGCTCTTAACCACTGAGCCACCAGGTTTGTTTAACATAGATGTCTTTATCAAGATGACGAATTTTCCTTCTAATTCTTTTTTACCGAGTTTGTTTTTTTAATCAGAAGTGGGTGTTAGACCTTATCAAATGCCTTTTTCTGCATTGATTGAGATGATCATGTGATTCTTTTCTTTTGTTCTGTTTATATGGCGGATTACATTGATTGATTTTCTAATGTCGAATCATCCTTGCATACCTGATATGAATCCTACTTTTGGTTGTGGTGTATTATTTTTTTGATATGATGCTGAATTCTATCGGCTAGACTTTTGTTGAGAATTTTTGCATCAATATTCACGGAGATCTTGGTCTGTAACTTCCTTTTTTTTGTGGTGTCTTTTTCTGGCTTTGGTATCAGGGTTATGCTGGCTTCATAGAGTGAATTTGGAAGTATCCCTTTTCTATGCTTGTTTGAGTAGCAATGGTGTGAGCTCTTCTCTGAATGGTTGGTAGAATTTTTCAGTGAAGCTCTCCTGGCCAGTTTTTTTTTTTGTTGTTGTTGTTGCTTTTGGGAGTCTTTTTAATTACGTTTCAATCTCTTGTTATGGGTCTGTTCAGATTTTCTACCTCAGTTTGTATCAGTTTAGGTAGGTAATGTATTTCTAGAAATTTGCCCATTTCCTCTAGGTTTTCAAATTTGTTGGAGTGTGGTTTTTCATAGTACTCTGTTGTGATCCTTTTTATTTCAGTTAGGTCTGTTGTAATGTCCCCCATCTCATTTCTTATTTGTTATTTACTTCCTTTCCTGTTTTTCTTTTGTCTGCTCAGCCAATGGTTTGTCAATTTCCTTGATCCTTTCAAAGAACAAACTTTTGTTCTTGTTGATTCTTTCTACTGTTTTTCTATTGCCTATATATATTTTATTTATTCCTGCTCTGATCTTTATTATTTCCTTTCTTCTGGTGTCTGTGGTCTTCTTTTGGTGTTCTTTTTCTATTTGTTCGAGTTGCAGGGCTAACATTCTGATTTTGGCTTTTTCTTCTTTTTTGATGTGTGCATTTATTGGTATAAATTGACTTTTGAGCCCTGTCTTTACTTTTTCCCAAAGGTTTTGGATGATGTGTTTTCCTTCTCTTTTGATTCTAGGAATTTTTTTAATTTCATTTTTGATTTCTTCTGTTACCCAGAAGAGGTGTTATTCAGTTTCCAAGTGTGTTTTATTTGTTCCCTGCTCTTTCTGTTATTAATTTCTACTTTTACGGCATTGTGATCAGAGGAGATGCTTTGAATTATTTTGATGTTTTGGATTTTACTGAGGATTGCTTTGTGACCTAAAATGTGGTCTATTCTGGAGAATGTTCCATGTGTACTGTAAAAGAATATGTACTTTGCTGCTGTTGGGTGGAGTGTTTTATATGTGTCTATGAGTTCAAGTTGATTGTGGCCTTTAGCTCTTCTGTATCTTTGCTGAGTTTTTTTCTAGATGTTCTCCATTACTGAGAATGGTGTGTTGGAGAGTCTTACCATCGTTGTGGAACGGTCGGTTTCTCTTTTAAGTGCTGTCAGAGTTTGTTTTATGTATTTTGGAAACCTGTCATTGGGTGCATAGATATTTATTAAGGTTATGTCTTCTTGGTGGATTGTCCCTTTAACCATTATATAATGTCCTTCCTTGTCTTTTATGCTGGGTTTTTCCTTAAAGTCTATTTTATCTGAGATTAGGATTTTCACTCCTCTTTTTTGTTGCTATTTGTTTGATATATTTTTTCCATTCTTTGATTTTCAATATATTTATGTGTTTGTGTGTAAAGTGTGTCTCTTGTAGACAGCTTATTGATGCACCATGTTTTTTATAATCCACTCTGTCACTCTCTATCTCTTTAAGGGTGCATTTAGGACACTTACATTCAGTGTGATTATTAATAGCTGAGTGTTTATTACTGTCATTCTGTTGTGCTTTTTTTTTTTTGTGGCGTTGATGATTTCTTTGTTCCTCTACTTTCCTGTACTGAGTTCCTTTTGTTTGTGCAATTTCTTTTCATTTCTTTCATTATTATAGATTTCATGTTTATTGTCTTTTATTTTTTTCTTTTTTGATTTGATGAGTATGTTTGTTAATTATCTCTGTGGTTACTTTGAAACTTATACTTATCTACCTAAGTTTAAGCCAATCATTTAGTACTTGATATCATCTTGATTTCCTGTCCATTTGATAGTTCTATACCTACACCATATTTCCCCTCTTGTATTGTTTTGATATTGTCGCCATTTACAGATTGACATCTCTGGTTCCCTGTTTTAAATCTTTTAGTTTTGTTCTATTATTGAGAGTTCCTTACCCAGGCTAGTATCTTGCTGATGCTGTCCTTTGTCTTAGCCTCAGGTTGTCTTCTGATGTTGTAGTTCTCTAACCAAAGGACTATGTTATGAATTGAACTGTATCTCCCCCCAAAAATGTGTGTCAACTTGGCTAAGCCATGATTCCCAGTATTGTGTGATTGTCTACCATTTTGTCATCTGATGTGATTTTCCTATGTGTTGTAAATCCTATCTTTATGTTTTTAATGAAATGGGATTAGTGGCAGTTATGTTAATGAAGCAGGACTCAAACTACCAGTTTAGGTTGTGTCCTAAGTCAATCTCTTTGGAGATATAAAAGAAAGAAGCAAGCAGAGGGACATAGGGTCCTCATACCACCGAGAAAGTAGAGCCAGGAACACATGTCCTTTGGACCCAGGGTCCCTGTGCTAAGAAGCCCCTAGAGCAGGGAAAGATTGATGACAAGAGCCTTCACCCAGAGCTGACAGAGAGAGAAAGTCTTCCTCTGGAGCTTTCACCCTGAATTTGGGCTTCTAGTCTAGACTGTGAGAGGATAAATTTCTATTTGTTAAAGCTATCGACTTGTGGTATTTCTGTTATAGCAGCACTGGATAACTAAGACAGACTCCCTTTAAATAGTTCTTATAAATTTGGCTTGGTTTTTACAAATTCCTTTAATTTTTGTTTTTATGGAAATGTCCTAATTTTGCTGTCAGGTTTGAGAGAGAATTTTGCAGCATATATTTTTCTTGGTTGACAGTTTTTTTCTTTCAGGGTTTTATATATGTCATCCCATTGCCTTCTTGCCTGCATAGTTTCTGCTGCATAATCAGAGTTTAGTCTTATTATTTCCCCTTTGTAAGTGACTTTTCATTTTTCTGTAGCTGCTCTCGGAATTCTTTCTTTGTCTTTGGTTTTAACACGTGTGATTATGATATTGCTTGGTGACTTTATTTTGGGGTCTATTGTATATGGGGTTCATTGACCTTCTTGGAGGTCAACTTTTTGTCTTTCATGATATTAGGGACGTTTACTGCCAGCAAACCTTCAACAATCCTCTCTTTGTTTTCCATTTCCTCCCCCTGTTCTGGAACTGCGATCGTGCACAAATTTTTGCTCTTGATCGTGTCTCTTGTAATTCTTAGGTTTTCATTTTATTTCATTGTTTTTCTCTGATTTTTCCTCAAACAAAGTGGCACCCATGGATTTGTCTTCAATCTTGCTGATTCTGTCTTCCATCATTTCAAATTTTCTGTTGAAACCTTCTATTGAGCTGTCCATTTCTGAAATTTTGTTGTTTATCTTTTGGATTTCTAGTTGCTGTTCTTGTATGACTTCTAATTGTTTATTTTGACATTTTGTTATATTATTTTCCAGAACTCTTCTATTGTTTTTTCTGCATTTTCCTTGATTTTGGCTATGTTTTCATTGATTTTGTCTGTGTTTTCCATGATTTTGTCTATTTTTTCCTTGGTTTTGTCTGTGTTTTTCTTGATCTCTTTCGTAATCTCTTGGAGAGCCATAAATATTAGTCTTTTGAATTCCATATCAGGTATTTCCACTGCCTTTTCTTCTACCAGAAGGTCATCTGATTCTTTATTTTGGTCACTTGTTGGAGCCATCTTGTCCTTTTTTTTTTTTAATGTGTCTGAGACATTCAAGTATTATTTTCTTTATTTATTAATGACATATTTCATCCTGCTTATTTGTTTTGTTTTGGTGTGTCTGGGCAGGTGGCTCAGGTGTGTTTTGTTACTTGCTCATCTTTAGGCATGATAGCTCTCTCCACTTTGTCTGGATGGGCACAGCAGGTTGTTCAGGTTTGATGTAGTGGGGCAAGGCCATTGGATTGGGATAGCATGGGGCCAGGACCCTCAGCTGTGGGACATCTGTACAGGGCCAGCGGGGAGAGACGGACATGGGCTTGGGTCTCTTGGCTGTGGTACAACAAGACCACCCAGTAGGGTGGAGGGGCACTAGGTAAGGTTGCTTACCTGTGGTGCAGCAGGGCAGAGCTGGTGGCAGGGGGTAAGGTGCAAGGCTGGGTTGTTTGGCTGTGGTACAGCAGGGTGGAGCCAGTGGGGGAGAAGGGCCATGTATCAGGATGCTCCCCTGTGGGCCATGGGTCAGAGCTGGCAGGATAGAGAGGTTGGGGCTGGGTCCTTCAGCTGTGAGGAAGCGGGATGGGAGGTGTATGAGGCCAGGTCACTTAGCTACGGTGCAGCAGGGTAGAGCTGGTGGAGAGGGAGGTGGCTCAGGCTGGGATACTCAACTGTGACACAGTGGGAGTGGACCCAGTGGGAGTGTGGGCATGGGCTGGGGCGCTTAGCTGTACGGCACTGGGGCAGAGCCAGTGGGGAGGGAGGGTCAAGGTCTGAGGTGTTCAGCTGCAAGGCAGCAGAGCGAAGCCAGTGGGGTGGGAGGGAGCATGGCCTGGGTACCAGGCTGCAGCGTGGTGGGGTGGAGCTGGTGGGAGGGCAGGGTGTGGGCACAGGGTGCTCAGCTATGGGGAAGTGGCATGGAGCTGATGAGGAGAGGGGGGATGTGGGCAATGGGCCAAATTGCCTAGCTGCAGTACGGTGGTGTGGAGCCAGTGGGGAAGGAGGGGCATGGGCTAGGGCGCTTAGCTGTGGGACAGTGGGATGGAGCCAACAAGGATGGAGGGACACAGGCCCAGGTGTTCAACTTTGGGGCAGTGGGGCACAGGTCTGGGTTGCTCCACTGTGACGCAGCTGAACTGGCTGGCAGGAAGGGAGGCGTGCAGAGCTGGGTCATTCAGCTGTAGCGCAGAGGTGTATTGTTGGTGAGAAAGGAGAGGTAGGAGGGAGAAGAGGGGGACTGGATGGTTCTATATGGGGGGGAGGGAATAGGGAGGTGTTGTACTGTGGTTCCAGCAATTAGGGCTTCTGGGGTAGAAGAGTTCTTGCCACTACTCACCAGAAGGGTGAGGGTTCTAGGAACGCACTTCTCTAGTTACCACGTGAGGGTGTCTGGGCACTTTCTTAAGCTGCAGCCAGCAAACAGGACCTTACTTCACTCTGGGTGTGCTGTTCCTCTATCTTCTATTGGGAGTTCTGTGAAGGTGCCTTTCTGTGCGCTCTCTGAGGGGTTTTTGGCTTTATCTGAAGATGGCTGTGTTGTGCTGTTCTGGACAGTAGGGAACCTCCATGCTCTATCTATACTCATTTGCTGTTTTTGACTAGTTTCAGCTTCACAGCGGCTTCTGATCTAATACTTTATCCTTTCATTTAAAGTTCAGGGTTCCAGGATTGATATCTTTATCTGCTCTACTTTTTGGGTCTTTGTTGCAGGGGGATATCTTGGTGCATCTGACTAGTCTGCCATCTTGGCTCCACCTTCCAAAATGAGAATTCTTAATTAAAAAATCTAGACATAGCTGGCTTCAGGCATGAGGAATCCAGGAGCTCCGGTGCTGTCATCAGGGTTCAGTTTCTCCATCTCTCTGCTCTCTTCCTCCATGTTGGTTGTGTTGTTGAGTAGGCTGTCCCTTTATGATGATGAGATGATAGTCTCTCAGAGGAAGCATGCCTTCAGCAGTTCTAGCAAATGTCCTGGAATTGAATTATGATGTCTCTGATGAATTATGCAACATTGAAGCTGGGTGTTGTGACTAAAAAAACCCAGAAGACTAGCCCCAACTAAACCATATAGACCTAGAATTGGAAGATGTTGATTCCCCAAGCAAAATCAGAATGTTGTTATCAGAAAGAAGATGGGTGAAGATATAGTGCTGGCCAAAAAACAAAGCAAACAAAACTTCATGCTAATAATAGTAATAATAAACATCATAAGTTCATATGTTTTATTTAAAATAATTTTGAAGTATTTTAGAATTATTTCCTTAAGTATCTTACTTCTTTCTTTGAAGTCCCACATTGATAATTTGCTTCTTTTCATATACATTTTCAATTTTTCAATGAAATTTATACTCTGAGAACTGGACCTTATATATTTAGTCAGGAGACATTGGGAGACTTACTTACTCCACCATGAGGATTGAAAAACAAAGGAAGCCAGTTTGCAGAGAGAGAGAGAGAGAGAAGCCGTATGCAAATGGAGGAGGACAAATCAAAGGTGGAGAGAAAATTTCAATGACTTCCCAGCCCTGGTTCCAGACTCTTCAAGAAGTCTGGAAGCATTGATGCCTTTAAACTTAAGGAACAATTTTGGATCCTTATAATGAAGTTTTCTTTTTTGCTTAGAATTGGTTTCTGGAAAAAGAAAAAAAAAAAAAACCCTAAGTAATTGTGATGGGCATCTGTTGTTTGCCTCCTCAGAATTTGTCCTTGTCTCCCACCTACCTGTCTTCCTCTATTCTATAAGCACCTAAATATTTCTTTGGGGGAACCTCTTCAACATTCTTAGCTATTTTTGAGGAGTTACTGCTGACATGATCCTCAGGCCTAAGGAAGAGCCCTCATCACCAATCAGCAAAACTCCTACACATGGTGATAATTGGACCTGTGACCCTAATTAAGTAGACAAGCTGAGGAGATGCTAGGAGGGAGATTCGGGGAAAGGTGCCTCCACATTCTTTTGGGAGAGCAACTGGGAGAGATGTTCCCACTTTTCAGATAAGGTGGCATGAGAATGTGAGGGTGGGAGCTGCTGTAGTGCTGTAGTTCTAAAGGAAGCCAGACAGAGGGCAAAACTGACACAAGAAGGAGGGCAGAGCTTAGAGAACACAGAGAAAAGATACACGGTGGCCTTCTGGATCATATCACGATTAAAGTCAACAGCGTATTTTCCCTTTTTTTCCTGCTTTGAGCCATTTGAGTCAGACTTGCTGTTACTTCTAAACAAAAGCATCATAACTAATAGTAATGCATTCAGAATATATTTCTCTAATATCTTGGGGTCCTGAAGAACTTCCTGATTTATAGACTCTGAATTTACAAGTTGACTCACCCTTTAGCTGTTTTTTGATCTGCAAGTTAATCTAATATTGCTGATCTTCTTGTATCGCTCTTACTTTACATGGAATTTGTCATGAGAGAGTTCATTTTGACAAGGCACATTAACAAATGAGGAACACAATATTAGAGATGAGACGAGAGAATGAGATGTACTCTTTTGATCAGAAATACCCTAATATCCTACTAGGTACTTAGGAATTTGAGTAACCTGAGATTTCATTACTAGGACACTATTGTTTTGTGAAACTTTTCAACTAATATTTTTACTTTTTTTTAGGCTTTGATTGAGAATTGGAAATCTTTATGGTAAGGCACATTGTATCTAAATATTGCACCTCCTGAAGCAGACCACCTGCTCGACAAATTGTTAAGTTATAGTGCTTAAAAGAGAGCCATTGTCACGGAAAGGGGCAATAAACATTTCTGATAACTTAAGATCGAACTGTCCATCTAATAGAAGAATGAATATTGTGTGACTGAGTTAGTTTTCCTGTTCAGTGAAGCTGCATCTGAGGAGATGTGAGAGTGAATTCTGTGTTCTGCCAGCACAAGATTTTAATTCTCTTTCTTTCCCTTGAGGGATCAGAACACTTATGTTTCCTGTAAATACTGTTGTTGTTAAGTGCTGCTGAGTTGGTTCCAACTCACAGCAACCCCATATACAACAGAACAAAACATTGCTTGATCCTGTGCCATCCTCACAATCGTTGCTATGCTTGAGGCCATCATTGCAATCAATGTGTCAGTTCATCTCGTTGAGGGTTCTTCTCTCTGTCACTGACCCTCTACTCCAACTCGTAGCAACCCCATATACAACAGAACAAAACATTGCTTGATCCTGCGCCATCCTCACAATCATTGCTATGGTTGAGCCCATCGTTGCAATCACTGTGTCAATCCACCTCATTGAGGGACCTCCTCTCTTTTGCTGACCCTCTACTCTACAAAGCATGATGCCCTTCTCCAGAGACCGGCCCCTCCTGATAAAGTGTCCAAAGTATGTGAGTCAAAGTCTCGCCATCCTCGCTTCTAAGGACCATTCTAGCTGTACTTCTTGCAAGACAGATTTGTTCATTCTTTTGGGAGTCCATAGTATGTTCAATATTCTTTACCAGCCTCATAATTCAAAGGCATCAATTCTTCTCCAGTCTTCCTTATTCATTGTTAAGCTTTCACATGTATGTGAGGTTATTGAAAACACCATGGCTTGGGTCAGGTGCACCTTAGTCTTCAAGGTGATATCTTTGCTTCTGAACACGTTAAAGAGGTCTTTTGCAGCAGATTTGCCCAATGCAATGTATATTTTGATTACTTGACTGCTGCTTTCATGGGCATTGATTGTGGATTCAAGGAAAATGAAATTCTTTACATCAATCTTTTCTCCATTTATCATGATGTTGCTTATGTCCAGTGGTGAGGATTTTTGAGTTCTTTAAGTTTAGTTGTAATTTATAGTGAAGGCTGTAGACTTTGATCTTCATCAGTAAGTGCTTTAAGTCTTCTTCACTTTCAGCAAGCAAGGTTGTGTCATCTGCATAATACAGGTTGTTAATGAGTCTTTCTTCAATCCTGGTGCCACACACTTCTTCAGTGAAAACCTTATGAATAGCAACAGAACATTGTCTGATACAGTGCTAGAAGATGAGCCCCCCAGGTTGGAAGACACTCAAAAGATGACTGGGGAAGAGCTGCCTCCTCAAAGTAGAGTCCACCTTAATGATGTGGTTGGAGTAAAGCTTTCGGGACCTTCATTTGCTGGTGTGGTGTGACTCAAAATGAGAAGAAACAGCTGCAAACATCCATTAATAATTGGGACCTGGAATGTATGAAGTACGAATCTAGGAAAATTGGAAATTGCCAAAAATGAAATGGAATGCATAAACAGCAATATCCTAGCATTAGTCAGCTGAAATGGACTGGTATTGGCCATTCTGAATTGGACAATCATATAGTCTACTATGCTGGGAATGGCAACTTGAGGAGGAATGGCGTTGCATTCATCATCAAAAAGAACATTTCAAGATCTATCCTGAAGTACAATGCTGTCAGTGACCAGATATTACCCATACACCTACAAGGAAGACCAGTTAACATGAATATTATTCAAATATATGCACCAACCACTAGGGCCAAAGATGAAGAAATAGAAGATTTTTATCAGCTGCTGCAGTCTGAAATTGATCAAACATGCAATCAAGCGGCATTGATGATTACTGGCAATTGGAATGCAAAAGTTGGAAACAAAGAAGAAGGATCAGTAGTTGGAAAATATGGCCTTGGGGATAGAAACAATGCTGGAGATCGAATGACAGAATTTTGCAAGACCAACTACACCTTCATTTCAAATACCTTCTTTCACCAACATAAATGGTGACTATACACATGGACCTCACCAGATGGAATGCACAGAAATCAAATTGACTACATCTGTGGAAAGAGACGTTGGAAAGGCTCAATATCATCAGTCAGAACAAGGCCAGGGGCCGACTGTGGAACAGACCATCAATTGCTCATATTTAAGTTCAAGCTGAAACCGAAGAAAGTCAGAGCAAGTCCATGAGAGCCAAAATATGACCTTGAGTATATCCCACCTGAATTTAGAGACCCTCTGAAGGAATAGATTTGATGCATTGAACACTAGTGACCAAAGATCAGACGAGTTGTGGAATGACATCAAGGCCATCATACATGAAGAAAGCAAGAGGTCATTGAAAAGACAGGGAAGAAAGAAAGAAAAGACCAAGATGGATGTCAGAGGAGACTGAAACTTGCTCTCAAAAGTCGAGCAGCTAAAGCAAATGAAGAATTGTGAAGTAAAAGAGCTGAACAGAAGATTTCAAAGGGCATCTCTAGAAGACAAAGTATTATAATGACATGTGCAAAGAGCTGGAAAACCAAAAGGGAAGAACACGCTCGGTGTTTCTCAAGCTGAAAGAACTGAACAAAATATTCAAGCCTCAAGTTGCAATAGTAAAGGATTCTATGTGAAAAATATTGAAAGGCACAGGAAGCATCAAAAGAAGATGGAAGGAATACACAGAGTCATTATACCAAAAAGAATTAGTTGATGTTCAACCATTTCAAGAGGGAGCATATGATCAGGAACCGATGGTACAGAAAGAAGAAGTCCAAGCTGCTGTGAAGGCATTGGCGAAAAACAAGGGTCCAGGAATTGATAGAATATCAATTGAGATGCTTCAACAAACAGATGCAGCACTGGAGGTGCTCACTCATCTATGCCAAGAAATATGGAAGACAGCTTCCTGGCCAACTGACTGGAAGAGATCCATATTTATGCCTGTTCCCAAGAAAAGTGATCCAACCAAATGTGGAAATTATAGAACAATATCATTAATATCACACACAAGCAAAATTTTGCTGAAGTTGATTCAAAAACAGCTGCAGCAGTATGTCGACAGGGAACTGCCAGAAATTCGGGCCGGTTTCAGAAGAGGATGTGGAACCAGGGCTATCATTGCTGATGTCAGATGGATCCTGGCTGAAAGCAGAGAATACCAAAAGGATGTTTACCTGTGTTTTATTGACAATGCAAAGGCATTCGACTGTATGGGTCATAACAAATTATGGATAACATTGCAAAAAAGGGGATTCCAGAACACTTAATTGTTCTCATGAGGAGTCTTTACATACATCATGAGGCAGTTGTCTGGACAGAACAAGGTGATACTGATTGGATTAAAGTCAGGAAAGGTGTGCATCAGGGTTGTATTCTTTCACCATACCTATTCAATCTGTATACTGAGCAAATAATCCGAGAAGCTGGACTATATGAAGAAGAACGGGGCATCAGGATTGGAGGAAGACTCATTAACAACCTGTGTTATGCAGATGACACAACCTTGCTTGCAGAAAGTGAAGAGGACCTGAAGCACTTACTAGTGAAAATCAAAGACCACAACCTTCAGTATGGACTGTACTTCAAGATAAAGAAAACAAAAATCCTCACAATTGGTCCAATCAGCAACATCATGATAAACAGAGAAAAGATTGAAGTTGTCAAGGATTTCATTTTACTTGGATCCACAATCAACAGCCATGGAAGCAGCAGTCAAGAAATTAAAAGATGCACTGCATTGGGTAAATCCTCTGCAAAGGACCTCTTTAAATTGTTGAAGAGCAAAAACGTCACCTTAAAGACGAAGGTGTGCCTGACCAAGGCCTGGTATTTCCAATCGAGTCATATGCATGTGAATGCTGGACAATGAATAAGGAAGACCAAAGAAGAATTGACGCCCTTGAATTGTGGTGTTGACGGAGAATATTGAATATGCCATGGACTGCCAAAAGAACAAACAAATCTGTCTTAGAAGAAGTACAACCAGAATGCTCCTTAGAAGCAAGGATGGCGAGACTGCGTCTTACATACTTTGGACATGTTGTCAGGAAGGATCAGTCCCTGAAGAAGGACATCATGCTTGGCAGAGTACAGGGTCAGTGGAAAAGAGGAAGACCTTCAGCAAGGTGGATTGACACAGTGGCTGCAACAAGGAGCTCAAGCATAACAACGATTGTAAGGATGGCTCAGGACTGGGCAGTGTTTCGTTCTGTTGTGCATAGGTTCACTATGAGTCAGAACCGAACGACAACAACAACACTCAGATTATTTGCTCGTCATACAGATCAAATAAGTACGGTGAATGAATACAATCCTGACACAGATCTTTCCTAATTTTAAGCCAGGCAGTACCCCTTTGTTCTGTCTGAATGACTGCCTCTTGGTCTATGTGCAGGTTCTTCATGAGCACAGTTAGGTGTTCTGGAATTTTCATTCTTCAAAATGGTATCCATAATTTGTTGTGATCCACAGAGTGGAATGCCTTTGCATAGTCAAGAAAACACAGGTAACCACCTTTCTGGTACTTTCTGCTTTCACCAAGATCCATCTGCCATCAGCAATGATATTCTTTGTTCCATGTCTTTTCTGAATCTGGCTTGAATTTCTGACAGTTTCTTGTCAATATAGTGCTGCATCTGCTTTTGAATGGTCTTCAGCAAAATTCTACCTGGCTGTGATAGTAACTGGGTTTTGGGGGATACTAATGGCATTGTTCGATAACATCCTCATTCTGTCAGATTACCTTTCTTTCAGATTGGAACGAATCTGCATCTCTTCCAGTTGGTTGAACATTTAGTTGTCTTCCAAATTTCTTGAGATGGAGGAGTGAGCACCTCTAGTGCTGCATCCATTTGCTGAAACATTTCAATTGGTGTTCTGCCAATTCCTGGAGTCTTGTTTTTTGCCAGTGCTTTTAGTGCAGCTTGAACTTCTTTCCTCAATACCATCGTCTCTTTATCATACGCTACCTCCTGAAATGGTTGAATGTTGACCAATTTTTTTTTTTTTTTTGGTACAATGACTCTGTGTATTCTTTTAATCTTCTTTTGAGGCTTCTTGCATCATTCAATATTTTCCACAACCAGGATTCTTCAGTATTGCACCTTGAGGCTTGAATTTTTTCTTTACTTTTTTCAGCTTGGGAAATGCCAAGCATGTCCTTCCCTTTTTGTTTTCTAACTCTAGGTCTTTGCACATTTCATCATAATACTTTACTTTGCCTTCTCAAGCTGCCCTTTGAAATCTTCTGTTCAGCTCTTTTACTTCATCATTTCTTCCTTTGGCTTTAGCTGCTCTATGTTCAAGAGTCTCTTCCGATATCCACTGTGGTCTCTTCGTTCTTTCTTGTCTTTATTTTTATTTTTTATTGTGCTTTAAGTGAAAGTTTACAAATCAAGTCAGTCTCTCACATAAAAATTTCTGTACACCTTGCTATATACTCCTAATTGCTCTCCCCCTAATGAGACAGCACACTCCTTCCCTCCACTCTCTCTTTTCATGTCCATTTGGCCAGCTTCTGACCCCCTCTCTTTCTTGTCTTTTTAATGACCTTTTGCTTTCTTCATATATGATGTCCTTGATGTCATCCCACAATTCGCCTGGTCTTCAGTTACTAATGTTCAGTGTGTCAAATCTATTCTTGAGATGGTCTCTAAACTCAGGTGGGATATACTGAAGGTCATACATTGCCTCTTGTGAACTTGTTTTAATTTTCTTCAGCTTCAACTTGAACTTTCATATGAGCAACTGATGGTCTATTCTGCAGTTGTCCCCTGGTCTTGTTCTGACTGATGGTATTGAGCTTCTCCATTGTCTTGTTTCCATAGATGAAGTCCATTTGATCCCTGTGTATCCCATCTGGTGAGGTCCACGTGTATAGTCACCATTTATGTTGTTGAAAAAAGGTATTTGCAATGAAGAAGTCATTGGTCTTACAAAATTCTATCATGCAATCTCTGGTGTAGTTTCTATCATCAAGGCGATAGTTTCCAACTACCAGACTTTCTTCTGTGTTTCCAGTTTTTGCATTCCAATCAGTACTAATGATCAACGCATCTTGATTGCATGTTTTATCAATTTCAGAATGCAGAAATTGGTAAAAATCTTCAGTTCTTCTTCTTTGCCCTTAGTGGCTGGTGTGTAAATTTGAATAAAATTATTATCCTATCACTGACAGCATTGTACTTTAGAATAGATTTTGAAATGTTCCATTTGATGCTGAATGGGACACCATTCCTCTTCAATTTGTCATTCTTGGCACAATAGACCATATTATTGTCCAATTCAAAATGGCCAATACCTGTCCATTTCAGCTAACTAATGCCAAAAAAAAAAAGGATATCAATATTTATGCATTCCATTTCATTTGTGATGGCTCCAAAATTTCCTAGATTCATAATTTGTACATTCTATATTTTGATTATTAACATATGTTTACAGCTGTTTCTTCCCATTTTGAGTCGTGCCACATCAGCAAATGAAGATCTCAAAAGCTTGACTTTATCTATGTCATTAAGGTTGTCTCTGCTTTGAAAAGGCAGCTCTTTCCCAGTCATATTTTGAATGCCTTCCAACCTGAGGGGCTCATCTTCTGGAACTGTATCAAACATTGTTCTGCTGCTTTCATAAAGTTTTCACTGGCTAATTCTTTTCAGAAGTAGACTGTCAGGTCCTTTTTCCTAGTCTGTCTTAGTCTGCAAGCTCAGCTGAAACCTGTCCTCCACGGGGGCCCTGCTGATATTTGAATACTGGTCCCATAGCTTCCAGTATCACAGCAACAGGCAAGCTACCACAGTTAGGCAAACACAGCTGGGTGGTGGATGTAAATGTTAGATAAGCTAAAATTCTTCTCAATTTATTTATCTTTTTCCTTCTTCTCTTTCTCCTTTTCCTACCCTTCTCATTCTAATAAACTCAGAATACAGAATATTTTTATGGAAGCACCAATCTATCTTTAAACTTCTCATGATAAAAACTAGGAAATTGACTACAAATCTATCCGACCAAATCCTTATTCACGTTAAACTTAAATTATCAGGTAACTGAGCATGTGACAAAAAGCCTAAATGATCTGTGTACCAACCTCTTTATTTCATGTTTTAGTCATCCAGCCTTTTATGAAAAAGCAATTTTTAGATTTCCAGGCCACATGACTGGAAAAGTACATTTCAACAAAGATATAGTTTCTAGACTATTGGTTCCTTTTTCCACAGTATCTTTTCTGATGTTTAGGTGCCTTAAATACTTAACAAGACACGTTGCTAGTGTTATTAGTTAAAAGAGCAAGTTTGAGAAACATTTTCCTTTGTAGACACTGTGAGGGGATTTGGGAAAAGTAACCTCTTTTCTTTTTTATATAGTGGCATTTAGAAGCCACATTCTAGACAATAACTGCTTAGAGTGATATGATCTGCCATACTTGTGACTGTTAGGTTTAGAAACAAATCCAAAGATGCAATATTCATTCCTATAGGAATGTTCCTTTCTGAACAGGAACATGAGAGCTGAAGGCAGCTATAAAAGACCTGGAAACAGGGCTACTGTACAGAGAGGTTTAGTGGCTTGCTCAAGGTTACACAGCTGGTAAGGGGCAAGTTCTCCTGACTCCAAAGCCTACGCCCTTAACTAAAAAAAAAAAAAATCTTTTTTTTTTTTTTTTTACAGAATAATAATTTCATAAGATTCATCGAACACTTCCTATGAACCAGAATGGTGTTAAGTCCTTCACACGTAGTAGAGTAATCAATCCTTATGATGGTTTGCTTACTTGCATAGTGTAATTATCACTGCTTTTTCAAAAATTCCGAAAGCTTCAATAGTTTAGAAGGGGGGATATAGTTGAGGGAGAAATTGTCAGAAAAAGCTTCTTAGTGCCTTATATAACACTCCATAATAAAAACAATTATATTTTTCTATATTTATTTCTTTAGCTTGACAGTGAGAGTCTTGAGAGTAGGAATTATATCTTTTATTTCCATATGTCTTATGCCTATACACTGTGGCATCTCAATAACTTAGTTTAAATGGACTCCTGATGAGAGTTTCAAGAGATATGAAGACAGCTGAGGGCTGGAGTAGCCGGAGCCATTTATGTAGGTAGATAATGAGAGGCAAAGAGTTTTAATAAGAATAAGGCCATGCATTGATCTGATTTATTTCGCGCCACAGCTCTCTTCCTTCATAGGTTACAGCAGAATGTGAATGCTTCCTCTTATTCTTCCATAACAAACCCCTTGATATATTGGCTGGGCACACAGCTGCTGAAGTGGTGTGTGAGACCACTAGGAGCTGTTCTTAAGGAGTAGGAGCATACCCTTCTTTTCTGCTCTGTTCTTCCGGATTAGGGACTGAGTCGTTGAAGTTCCAAGCACCATCATGTATCATGAGTGAATCTTGGGAATGGGACAATAGGGTGGAAGGAGCCTGAGTATCTGATATTGCAGGGGGTCATGCCTGTCCTGGAATGGATCTCTTTTGATCTTGTAATGTGAGAGTAATGGAAACTTCTATCTTGTTTAAGCCACACTTATTTTTTATGTACGCATAGCTGAAAAAAATGCTAATACACCTGTATCATTTCATCTGATCCTGACAATAACACTTTGACTTAGGTACTATTATTATTTACATATTGCAGGTGAAGAAATTGAGGCCCAGAGTAACTTTCCGAGAGTCACATAGCTCTGATGAGTTTACTGATGTGTTTAAGTCTTTGCTCAATTCCACCATCTTGAAGGCATTTATCTTGTAAGACTTTGCTCTATGGGGGGGATTTTCTTTCCCCATTACCTGGCCTTCTGTATCTCTGAGGCTCTGAATGCATGGAATGCTGTAACTCTCTCCACGCACCGTTATGAGCACTCTGCCTCCTTTTTCTACCTTCTCTTCCATGGTGCTTAACTTGTTGGTACTCTGTCTCCCAGGGTACAGGGCTTCCATAGCGACCCTCTCAAATTCTTTCTTGCTTTCGTTTGTTTGTTTAAGATGGGAGGAGGTTGCAGTCTTTGCTGCCTGTGTATTTTGAGAGAGGTAACTGATGGGAGTGCTCTAGGAAACAGTACCCCCCGGTAGCCTCAACAAATGGTCCTTCAATTTCTGGGCAATAGACGCGGACACTGAGGAAAGGATTAAAATCTCTCTACTTCCTCTCAGGCAGTTCTGTTCTTTTTTAGGCTGCAAACGATGTGCCATCAAAAGATTGTGATTTTAAAGCAGCTCCATGAGGTGGTGGTATAGCAGAATTTCCTCTTAGAGTCTGATAGTAGGTTGCCAGTCAATCTTAGATTTGAAGGTTTGCATTTTTCTCTGAAGGTCTCCATAGGCACGCTAGGGGACATTGTGAGACATTGCCTCAAAGGGTGCTGGCCAATGGCCATTTAAAACTGGAGTCTTAGCCACAGTATTTAGAGTACTATATTTACAAAGCCATTTAAAATAATTTTTCTGTTCGGAAATTAAAAGAGGTCAACATTACCAGTTTGACTGGGTATCTATTTAAAAGACTAACTCCACCTCAACTTAATTGCAAATCTCTCTATTGGAAGTCAGCGTGTAATTTTTAAATCAACACTTTCTCTTCAACTTTAAAAAGTTGTTGCGTGGCTTTTATATAAATTAAGTGTCTTGAGTGACCTGCCTGTATACATACTTCTTTATCAAGGCTTCCCTGATACTAGAGTAGAACTGTCCCATAAGGCTTCCAAGGAGTGGCTGGTGGATTTGCCCTGCCAACTTTTTGGTTAGCAGCTGAGCTCTTAACCACTATGCCACTAGGGCTCCGTACATAACAATGTCCTTTTAGCAAGTAAAACATGACCTTGTACTGACAACTAATTTTATAAATGCACGAGAATTTATTTTCTCCTCAACTAGATTCCTCAAAGGTTAGGACTGTATTTAATATATATATATATATACTTGTGTGTATATATATATGTGTATATATATGTAGGTATTTTTTTATACATATGTGTGTGTATATATATATTTACTTTTATTTCTTCCAAAATATTGATAGCATCTCTTTCCTCATTTCTGTCCTTACTATTATCACTCTAGTTTCAGTTTTCACTTCTTCTTATCTGCAGAATCGTAATCTGTTTTGCCTGCAATCTCGTCTTGCCTCAGTCTGTCCTACATGAAGCTGCCAACTTAGACTTCTTGGAGGACAATTTTCATCTTGTTACTCATCTGCACAAAAATGGTAACAATTTCCCCCAACATTTCTTTGACAATGAAGTACAGAGTATTTAGGCAGGTGTTTTTGGCGATCCCAGGTCCAATGGGCTCCAAATTTCTTATTTGACCTTTCTCTAGCATTTTGAATTGTTTGACCTTAATCTATTTCTCAAAACTCCTCCCTTAGTTTCTAGAACAACATTCCCTCCTGCCTCTGTGATCCCTGTTGATGCCTCGCCATCTCTGTCACAGGATCTCAATGTACCTCTCAAACGTTGATATCCTTCAACAGATGCTTGGCATCTTCTCTCATGACTCCACACTGCAGCCTCTTCTTGGTTAACCTAGCTTACTGTTATGTATTAACTTGCATGTACATACTTAGGATTCTAAAGTCTTAGTTTTCAGGCCTGATTTATCTATCTGGTTCCAAAGTTGCATTTATAAATGCCGGGTGATAAAATTAAATGTTACATTTAATGCATTAACATGATTTCTTCAATGGCTTTACATAATTTCATTACTAAATTTAAAAAACAATCCATTTTTCTTATACGTAAATGTAAATTGAACTTTGTGATGGATAAAGAATAGAGAGGAATCGTGACAAGTGGGTTTTATTTGGCTTTGTCATTTATTTGTCAGTGGCCTTGAGAAAGTCACTTAAAATCATGGGGCCTCAGTTTGATATCCTTTAAATATGGGCTAATTTAGTTGATAGGAAGAAAGACCTGGCAATAAAATCAGCAAATGAAAACCCTGTGGATCACAATGGCCCTGATCATGGGACTAGGGCAGCATTTAGTTTTGTTTTGCAAGGGGTTGCCATGAGTTAGGGTCTACTCAATGGAAGCTAACAACAACAATCTAGTTGAGGTAGCTAACGTGGAGGGAAATGTCCTTGTAATGAAGTGTTGTCTGTTCCAAATGAGCTGAGTCACATTGGCAACTCACTTCTCCTCTCTATTTCTCCCTTCCCTTGTGAAAGAAGGGGCTAGGATTAGTTATTCTTTCTATTTAGTAGACCTAACCTACATACCTTTGTTCTAGTCATAAGATTGTGAAAGTGCTTTGCAAACTCTTAGGTACCATACAATTCTAAGGTATTATTGGCAGTTTAAAAAGCAAGTTGACACTGAAGATGAGACTCTAAATAGCCAAGAACTGCTAGGCTGTTGGGTTCTCTTAGGATCTATAAAGGTGGACTTTTGCATAAGTGAGCAATTTTTAACTTGAAAAATAGAATCACTGAATTATTATTCATTATCTGTATAATTACTGATACTGTTTATAATAATTTAGTATTGATAGCATAATTACTAGTAGTATACTCTTAATACTGTATAATGTAGCATATACTACACTTACACTTACATAGGCACTATTATTCATTGTTTCTTTTACTTTTAGCAGGTTGGCTCATTATAGACATCAATAAGCTTTTTTTTTTTTGATTAAAAAATTTTATGCTGCAAATTGAGCACAATGTAAGAAACAGTTCATATAGGAAAGTACAAAAATGTGGTAAAGATAAAGTGTATTGTATAGAGATCTTATGGCACCGTAAAGAGATCAGTTACTACATGTTATAGATTGAATCGTGTCCCCCAAAAATGTGTGTCAACTTGGCTAGGCCATGATTCCTAGTATTGTGTGGTTGTCCATTATTTTGAGATCTGATGTGATTTTCCTATGTGTTGTAAATCCTAACCTCTATGATGTTAATGAGGAAGGATTACAGGCAGTTATGTTGATGAGGCAGGACTCAATCAGTATTAGATTGTATCTTGAGTCAATCTCTTTTGAGATATAAAACAGAGAATTGAGCAGAGAGGAAAGGGACCTGATTACCACCAAGCAAGAAGAGTCGGGAGTGGAGCATGTCCTTTGGATCTGGAATCCCTGTGCTTAGAAGCTCCTAGACCAGGGAAAGATGGATGACAAAGACCTTCCCCCAGAGACAGCAGAGGGAGAAAGCCTTCCCCTGGAGCTGGTGCCCTGAATTTGGGCTTTTGGCTTTTTAGACTGTGAGAAAATAAATTTCTGTTTGTTAAAGCCACCCACTTGTGGTATTTCTATTATAGCAGCACTAGATAACTAAGACACTATATGACTCAGAACTTTCAAAAGTTTTATAGGAGAAAGGAAATTCTGGTTGCTAGTCTTGCCCTTCTAGGATGCTGTTCTACTCAGGCATCACTTTAAGGTTTATCAAGGTTTGTTTCTCTTTTCCTAGGCAATTATTGTAGAAGAGATTTAAATGTCCACTTTCCTCTCCACCTCTAGCCTGACCCATAAGAGTATAAGTCAGTCTGGGAATGTAATCAATTCATTTGAAAGTTTAGCCACCTTGGCAACTTATTTTATACTACATTTGTTCAGATTTTATGCAACTTAGTACTTTTAACTACATAACGCTATTGTTAAAACAACAAAGCCAGACAGTTTTAAAACATCGTGAATTATAAAATAAATATCCACATTTGTATGTACTTTTATCATAATACAAAATCTTTTTTTTATTTCATCAAAACTTTTTAATTACTTCTGATTTTTGTTTTAATTCAAACCACAGTTTTTTTCTATTCAAGCATGGAGATCTATTCATCCGCCTTCAAAAAGTGTACTCTTTTAATTTCCTTATCTATCCAGGCTGTGCAGAAAATGTGCCCTCTGAGACTTGCATCTATTAATTCCTCAGTGGATCTTACCTGACTGATGAAGAGTTCCACACAGGTTGTTCATTCATTACTGTCGTCAGCAGTCTTACTCACGGTATTAGCTGTCAGATTCACTGCCAAGCTTCCTTTGTCATTGGCCTTAGCAAAACAAACCCATGTTTGTCTTTCATGACAGTTCATAGGTTGTCCTGCATGCCCTGCCCAGAGAGGAGGTGCAGAATGTCACTCTTCTTTACAAGTTGTCTGATGTGGTGAACCATTTCCTAATTCTTACTTAGTCATTTCCTTTCAAGTACGGGGTAATGTTTGCTTCATTTTCTTAAACTTAGTTGGACATCTAGTTAACACTGAGAAATGTAAATGGTTTTTCTAAATATTATCATTTCCCTTCAAGAAAATTTGCCTTGAAGAGGGCTACATGGGTTAAAGATTTATGAAACTGGACTTGAGATTTTTATCTTTTTTGTATTTCTAGACTCTAATTAACAAAAGATATTGCCATCAGTCACTGACAGGTCACTTTGGGGTTTATCTGAATCAATCTTGTTTCTCGGGTGGTACTCTCTGGACTATTACCCCAGGGTATGTTCATTTTGACTCTTGGGGTGAGAGTAGGGAAGCAGAGGAGGGGGATGGCCTGGTGTGGTTGAATCTGGCAACCCCGTGCCATTCATTAACATACTTATGAGGTAGCAGCATGCATGATATCCTTGCCAGATGATCTGTGAAATGGAGAAAATATGTATATTTTTTAGTGCCCAAGTTTGAGTCAGTGGTAGTGGATGAATAAGCAGAAATTAGGAATGAAAGCTCAAAAAATGAATAGTGTTATTCAAATTCTCTAAAAAATGTTTTTCTAATTAAAAGTATACAAGCATGATATCTTTTGGTAAATCCTAATATATGGCATTTTGCTGTGATATAGATTGATTTATTTGCTCATTTAACAGATATCAACCATATGCCTCATACTGGAAATAAAAAGAAAAATAAAATATAGTTTATATCCTTTGTGGAATTCATAGTACAGTCATTCCTTGGTATCTGTGAAGGACTGGTTTCAAGGCTCGCCCCCAATGATACCCAAATCTGTGGATGCTCAAGTCCCTTATATAAAATGGTGTAGTATTTGCATATAACTTATGCATATCCTCCTGTATGCTTTAAATCATCTCTAGATTACTTATAATACCTAATACAATTACATGCTATGTAAATAGTTGTTTCATCACAATTGGAGACTTGCTGTGCCTTTCTCTTCTTTGAATTTCTTAAACTCTTCTGGGCATCAGCCAGTGCCCAGTCGCCTGTGATCTTGAACTTCTTGAAGCTGTAGTGCTTTCCATAGCTAGCCAGCCAACCCTTACTAGCCTGAAACTCCTTCCTTTCACTCTCCTCAATCCCCTCTGACTTAGCCTTTGAGGGATTGCTTTGACCACTTCATTGGTATTTAGGGGCCATTTTTTCCAAAGAAACAAAGGGTGCACACAACACAAGGAGTGAACTAATGATAAGGGAGTCAAACCATGCTCAGACAATGAGTCCTGGAGAGAGACTGGGGATCTGTGAAATGTTGAGAGGCTACAGCAGGGTATGCCTACATATCACTTCATTCGCGTGGATTCAGCATAATGTCACACACAGCAAATTCAAGTTTTGATTTTTGGAGCTTTTTCTTTCACCCCAAATATTTTCAGTCAGCATTTGGTTGAATCCGCTTTTGTGGAACTCATGGATACAGAGGGCTGGCTGTATAATGAAAGGGTTGATATACATTTATTATAATGTGATAGTGGGTGAGTAGTCATTCTCAAGTCTTGGTGTGTGGGCTGTCCCTCCCATCCCACCGCCTGCCATGAGGATGACAAAGACCTCTACCTCTGTTGAGGTGGGAGGCATGACTATGAGTATTCCCGGCCATTGAAAAGGGGGTTTCCAATACAATACAATTAAGAAGGGGTCATCCAGGAGAATATGAATCGGAATCGACTCGACAGCGGTGGGTTTGGTTTTGGTTTTTGGTATCCAGGAGAATAGGAATCTCATACCCAAAGTGATGCAAAGAATAGCTAACTCTCCTTCTCAGGAAGGGTGCCAGGAAGTACTCTCTGGAGTTTTGAGGAAGGTCAGCAGATTTAGGTCACCATCTAGACAACAGCTTTGCATAGTAATGGACAACTCACTACTCCACTCATTTAGTTCTAGTTTTCCTTCTCTGCCTGACTCTGGGTAGGCATTGGAGAGGGTGTAATGAAGTGAGAAGAACCAACAAATATGTGGTCTAAGGGGGGAAACTGGGCCAGTTGTATCATCTTGGAATATAATCCTGCACTGCTTTCTTTGGGCCTCCTTTTCAAAATTTTCTCTCAAGTTGTGGTTCTGAACCATAGACTTCTGTGACTGTCTAGTGATCCTTAGAATACTGTTTATACAAAAAAAAAAAAAAAAAGAAACCCCAAACCTGTTGTCAAGTCGATTCCAGCTCAAAGCAACCTTATAGGACAGAGTAGAACTGCCCTATAAGGTTTCCAAGGAGTGGCTGGTGGATTTGAACTGCCAACCTTTATGGCTAGCAGCTGAGTTCTTAACCATTGTACCACCAGGGCTGCTTGAAATAAAATGTAAGATTACAAAGGAGATAAATTATATTGAAGTATAGTAAAAAATAGTGACAGAAAAGATTTCTACTTTCAGGAAGATAGAGTAGATGCACTTTTTCTATTTTTCCACCAAATACCACTAAAAACACTGTGCAACACATATTGTCTTAGTCACCTGGTGCTGCCATAACAGAGATGCTACAAGTGAATGGCTTTAACAAAGATAAGTTTATTCTGTCACAGTCAGGTAGGCTATAAGTCCAAATTCAGGGCACTGGCTCCAGGGGAAAGCTTTCTTTCTCTGTTGGCTCTGGAGAAAGGTCCTTGTCATCCAGTCTTCCACTGGTCTGGAAGCATCTCAGGTGCAGGGACCCCAGGTCCAAAGGACGTGCTCTGCTCCTGGTGCTGCTTTTTTGGTGGTATGGCTCCCCAACTTTCTGCTTGCTTCCTTTTCCTTTTATCTCTTGAGGGATAAAACTTGGTGCAGGCCGTACCCCAGGGAAACTCCCTTTACCTTGTGAGGAAGGTGACCTGAGTAAGGGTGGTGTAACAATCCCCCCTAATCCTCTTAACATAAAATTACAACCACAAAATGAAGGACACCCACACAATACTGAGAATCATGGCCTAAACAAGTTGATACACACATTTTTGGGGGGACATAATTCAATCCATGACACACATAAAACAAATATGAGCAGACTCTGAAAAATGAAGAACATAGGAAGGTCAGCTGGGGACATTAGGATCCAAGCAATGACATAGTGATACATTCCCTGGGCTTTTTTTTTTTTTAATCTCCTTATCCCATGCTTGGAGCTGAAAAGGCTGACAGCCCAGAAATGCCAAGGAGCATAGATTTAAAAAAAAAAAGAAGCCAACAACAAAAACCTGCTGTCTGTAGCTGAAAGACCAGGAAAGAGGCAGCTAGAAAGACAGAAAACAACTGCTCTACTCTAGCTAGACACTACAGGCACCCACACCAGCAAAGCCGAATGAAGAACCTAGAGTTCTACTCCTGTCAGACTGTAAACCAGAGCGGTGTCAGCAGGGGCCTAGTAGGAAGTTGAAATTCTCACCCCTGCCTGCAGCAAAGAGGAGAACCTCTCCCCCATGGGTGTCAATGAAGGTCAAGTGCAGAACCTGGACTTCTACTCTCACCTAGTGATAACAAGGCAGCACACTTCTTCTCCTGCTGTAGCAGTTTCAGAGGAAATCAGCTAAAAAAGAAGATTTGAGTAAGATCCAGAGAGTCTCGTAATATAGTACTCAAAATGTCAAGATTTTAACAGAAAACTACTTGCCATACCAAGAACCAGTAAAATATCAATGCGAAGGTAAAGACAATTAGTAGATGCCAACAAAAAGATGACAGAGATGTTAGAATTATCTAACAAAGATTTTAAAGTAGCCATCATAAAAATGCTTCAAAAAATAATTATGAACACACTCGAAACAAATGAAGAAATGGAAAGTTTCAACAACAAAAAAATAGAAAATCTTATTACAGAAATAGAAGATATAAAGAAGAACCAAATAGAAATATTAGAACTGAAAAATATAATAACCAAAATAAAAGTACTCAATGGATGAGACAGGGAATTTGAAGGCAGAACAATAGAAATTACCAACTCTGAAAAAAAGAGACAGCGGCAGAGAGAAAATAGACTGGAAAAAAAAAAAACCCAACAAAAGAACATGAACAGAACCTCAGGGACTTATGGGGCTACAACAAAAGCTCTAGCATTTTTTGTCCTTCCTCAGAAGGAAGAAGAAAGAGAGTGGGTCTGAAAAGTACTAAGAAATAATGACTGAAAACTCCTCCAATTTGGCAAAAGACCTAAACCTACATATTCAAGAAGCCGAGTGAACCCCCACAAATGATAAACCCATAGAAAGCCACATCAAGACACATCATAGTCAAATTTCTAAAACTAAAGAAAAAAAAAAAAACATGAAAGCAGTGAGAGAGAAATGACACTTCACCTATAGGAGAAAAACAATTGAATGACAGTGGATTTCTTATCAGAAGTTATGGAGACCAGAAAGGAATGGCACATTATTTTTTAAGTGCAGAAAGAACTTGCCCACCCCAAGTTCTACATCCAGTGAAAATATCCTTTAGGAATGAAGGGGAAATCAAGACATTCTTAGATGAAGGAAAACTAAGAGAATTTGTCACCAGTAGACCTATTCTAAAACCAAAACCAAAGCAAGCCCAGTGTTGTCGAGTGGATTCCGACTCATAACGACCCTATAGGACAGAGTAGACTCCCCCACAGAGTTTCCAAGGAGCGCCTGGCAGATTTGAACTGCCAATGCTTTGTTTAGCAGCTGTAGTGCTTAACTACTATGCCACAAGGGTTTCCGACTAAAGAAAGTTCTCTGAACAGAAAGTCCACAACAAAAATAGGAATTTTGGGATATCAAGAAGGAAGAAATTACAATGGAAAGAGTCAATGCATGAGTAAATACATTTTCCTTCTCCTCTTGAGTTTTCTAAATTATGCTTGATGGTTGAAGAAAAAATTTTAACAAAATCTTATGTGGGTCTCAATATATGTAAAAGGATTATTTAAGATAATTTCATTATAAGTGAGGGAGGGTAAAGAAATGCAGAAGAAGGTAAGGGTTATTCACTTGACTAGAACTGGTAAAAAATGTTTGACAGTTCCTTATAAAACTAAGCATGCATCTACCATATGACCCAGCAAGTGCACTTCTGGGCGGTTTTCTCAGAGAAATGAAAATTTATGTTGACACAACAACTTGTGCATGAATATAGAAGTTTTATTCAAAACAGCTAAAACTGAAGGCAACCTAGACACCCTTCAATGGGTGAATGGTTAAAGGAGCTCAGATATATTCACACTATGGCATAAAAATACTATTCAGTAATAAAATAAGTGAATTATTGATAACACGTAATGTCTTGGACGAATCTCCAGAGAATTATGTTGAGTGGAAAAAGGCAATCCCAAAGGTTACATACTGTATGCTTCCACTTATATATCATTCTTGAAACAACAAAATTACAGAAATAGAGGGGAGATTAATGGTTGCCAGATGTAAAGAATGGGCGTATGGGAAGGAAGTGGGTACGGGATCCTTGTGGTGATGGGATTTTTCTGTATCTTGACTGTATCAATGTCAATATCCTGGTTGTAGATATTGTACTATAATATAGTAAGATATTACAATTGAGGGAAACTGGTAGAGAGTACATAGGATCTGTCTGTATTATTTCTTATAACTGCATGTGAGTCTACAATTACCTCAAAATAAAAAATTTGACTACAAAAATAGTGATAGAGTAATATATGTATTTATTAATCTTTAAACAGTAGAATCTAGTGACAGGCCAGGTTAACTATTAAGTTCCGGAATAATGATGAATAAACAGTATTTAAAAATATCTTCAACGATTGGAATGTGATATAAAAATATTTGTAAGTTCTGTGTGTAACAGAGTCACTATTACTGTGGTTTGTTGTTTAGATTCACAATTGAAGAGGTTAGTTAAAGGTTTAATTCTTTCCCGGTCAATGTCACGAATCTCTAAAAGGTCTGTGAACCTTATGCTAAGAAACCCTACTCTAAAGCCTATTTTCAATGTTAAAAGTAACAAACAAACAAACGGGAAAATGACCAAGATACAGAGTTCTCTTTTCTTCTCTAGAACAAGCCTACATCTTACCCAAGCAACTAGAATGCTTCTGACTGACAGAAGAAATGTCTCTGCAAGCTAGTGCGGAAGAGGAAAGATGAATAGTTTCTTAAGAAGGTAGTACTAACTCTGCCCGGAGCTCATCTGTGAAATTTTTAGGAAGTCAAATTTTATCAAGGATTTAAAAGATGAGCAAGAAATCCTTAATTAGAGAATGGGAGGAGGACATTTTAGGCAAGAAAACAATGTATGCAGAGGCCAAAGGCATGGAGGCTCCGAGCAACTGGCTCAGTCAGGGAATGGTGAGATGTCTGCTTTTGTGACACTTCAGGGTATTTTAGTGGACAGTGAAGAGAATAATTTAAGAAATATGAAAGAAAGCTGGAAAAGTAAATTGAACCAGGACTAGAAGTGCCTGCTAGTATATTTGGGGTTGATTTAGTAAGTAGTATGGAGTCACTTAACAGACTTTCCTAACTGGAGAAATAAAGTAAAGTTGATTTTTAGGAAGGGAAGGGGAATTAACAAATTTGGGAGTCTATTCTGTGCCAGCACAGTGCTGAGTATATACATGCTGTGGCTCTTCTATTTCTTAAAATCATTTATGAGGTTGATACTAATACTCTCCCCAATTTACAAGTGAGAAAACAATCTGAGAGAGGTTTAGTATTATGCCAAAAGTTGAACAACTAATTAATAGTGGAATCTGAACTTAAGTCTTGTCAGTGCCACAGGGCCACATTGTTTCCAATCCATTCTTCTAGTAGGATGAACTTGTAGTGGGTCCGGTCTGGGGGTGGGAATACTTTCAAGAAGAAATTGTAGTCAAGAATCCAGGTATGAGATGGTGACAGCCTGTCCAAATGTAGACTGTCTTTATGTTAATTTAATGGAGTAGAGCTCTTAGGAGAATCTCTGGTATTCGGTAGATCGTTGATGCTATTTATTAGTTGCTGTTGAGTTGGCTCCAACTCATGGCAACTGCCATGGGTTGGGTTGTGCCCACCAAAAATATCTGTCTACTTGGCTAGGTCATGGTTTCCAGCATTGTATGATTGTCTACCTTTTTGTCATCTGATATGATTTCCCTACGTGTTATAAATTCTATCACTATGATGTTAATGAGATGGATTAGCAGCAGTTATACTGATGAGATCTACAAGATCAGATACTGTCTTAAGCTAACCTCTTTTGAAATATAAAAAAAGAAGTGAGCAGAGAGACATGGGGTACCTTACGCCACCAAGAAAGCAGCCCCAGGAGCAGAAGCATCCTTTGGACCTTGGGTTCCTGCACGTGAGAAGCTTCTTGACCAGGGGAAGATTGACGACAAGGGCCTTCCTCCAGAGGTAACAGAGAGATAAAGCCTTCCCCTGGAGCTGACAGCCTGAATTTGGACTTGTAGCCTATTTGAGAGAATAAATTTTTCTTTGTTAAAGCCATCCACTTGTGGTATTTCTGTTACCGTAGCACTAGAGGACTAAGACAGTGACCCCATGTAAAACAGAAGGAAACACTGCCTGGTCCCATGTCATCATCATCATCACCAGCATGCTTGAGTCCATTGCAGACTTCCAACCGGGGGCTCATCTTCCAGTATTATTTTGAACAATATTCTATTGGGATCCATAGGGTTTTCATTGGTTAATTTTTGGAAATAGATCACCAGGCCTTTCTTCCTAGTCTGTCTTAGTCTAGAAGCTTCACTGAAACCTGTTCATCATGGGCGAACCTGCTGGCATTTGAAATACCAGTGGCGTAGCTTCCGACATCATAGCAAAATGCAAGTCACCACAGTATTCCAGATGAATGATGGATTTAGTAGCTTAGAAGTGAATGACTGTGGTCTCTAGCTTTCAAAAAAGCTAGTCTTTTCTAGCCAAGGAGTTTGAGTGGATGATAATGTCAGCAACATGATAACACACTAGAACAAAAAGCAGGTTAGATACTACCTGGGTAAATGCACCATTTATGAAAAGTGACAGAAACATAAAGACCACCTAGAAACATTAGCCTGGTGTATCATAATAACATTAACAAAATATTTGGATAAACCTGGTATCCCCAGTGATTTGATAAATATGTCAAGGGATTTTTTTAGACCTTTAAAATACTGAATGTAATATGTTGTTCAAAAGATTTTGCTTTTTATAGATACAAATTATTTTGGAACTAATAGAAAATTATAGCTTAGCTAAAACAAATTTTATGTCTATTCAAAAAGAATTTGTTGCTGCGAAACAGAACCAGGATTCAGGCTTAAGTTTAGCAAGCACGTCAGTCACCACAAGTTCGGGAGCACCTAACAACACTGAGCACAGCTAAAGTGTGTGTCCCAGAATACCCAATCTTCTCCCTATCTCATCACTTATTTCCCTCATATGTGTTTGTCATAATCTAGAATTATCTTGTTTATTTGTTCACTTGTTTACTACCTGTTCACCCTAAACCAAAAAACCAAACCTGTTGCTGTCAAGTTAATTCTGACTCATAGGGACCCTATAGGACAGAGTAGAACTGATCCTCCATAGGGTTTCCAAGGGGCGGCTGGTGAATTTTGGTTAGCAGCTGAGCTCTTAACCACTGTGAATGTAAATTCCACCGGGGGCAGGGAACCTCTTTCTTTTGATCACATTGTGTCCTCAGTGCTTTTCATAGAGTAGACATTCAGCAAGTGTTTGTTAAATAAAAGACTACGTGCAGAGATTAACAAACGGGTGGGCCATGAAAACTTGAGCTGGGTCTTCAAGAATATATAGGATATAAGTAGGGTAAGTGGAGAAGGTGGGGGTCTATTCAGACAGGAGGTCAACTTGGGTGAAATAATGGTGGCTTTGCTTATGAGGAAGAGAGGAGTTCAGATGAATGATTTTATGTTAACTCATTTTAGGCAACAGGTAAGGTTGTTAGGGTGGGCGCAGATTACAGGGCCCTTCCAAAGCTAGGCGGGATTTTAGAGCTGGAAAAGATTTTAGATATTTAATCACCTCTCTTATAGATGATGTAGTTGGGGTCCAAAGCAGTGGTGATACCTGGGTTAACTAGGTAGTTAGTGTTATGACCAAAATCTCATTCTGCTGACTTTCAATCCAGTGCCTTTCTGTGCTACGCTGGAAATAGGGAGGCAATGAAACTTTTTTGAATGGGAACCAATGAATGGTATAACTAATGTTTATGAAAAAATAATCTGGGTCCATTTGAAGGCTGAAATGCGAAGGGTGAAAATCTGATTCCAAGAGAACAGGCAATAGTCTATGAAGCAATATTGACATGAGAGGAGGAAGACCTTGATAGTTACAGTAGAAATAGGAATGAGGGAAAACAAATGGGCAGAACTAAACGAAATTGTACTACTTCTAAAGTGGGCCATTGTGCGATAAAATATTTAAGTCTTATTCCTAAGATATTTTTGTCCAGTCCCACCGAGAGTATTTCCATGCTTTGTTTTTAGTCTTTTTTAGAATGTATTTTGAACAAGGAAGTGGTTATTCTAACAGTTTGTCTCTGCTCTAATTAAAAAGAAATGTGTTATTGTCTAAGTACTTGAAACACAAACATCATGTGTCACCATTAGGTCTATGTTAGGCTTTTAAATTATATCAATAATAACTGAGGACTCAGCATATCAAAGGTACAGGACTGGGAACTGCCTTCCCCTGAACTTACTGTTTAGCATTTTATGGCTTTGAATTTTGCTGTTAATGTTAATAATTACAATGCTGTTTTTATTTTGCATTTATAGCTCTTTAAGATTTACGAATTCCCTTCACATGAATTATATCCTTTGACCTTCAGGCTAGGAACCTGAGGCTAGAAGAAGAGCTCCCTGAGGAAACTGGCTCAGAGAAGTGACATTTTTATAGACACAGTGTAAAAAGGGGATCTGCAAATCAAATGTCTGATACTTCTCTTGCATTTGTTATTTGCTCATTTAACGCTTTCTATTCATGCTTGGGAAACCCTGGTGGCGTAGTGGTTAAGTGCTATGGCTGCTAACCAAAAGGTCGGCAGTTCAAATCTGCCAGGCCCTCCTTGGAAACTCTGTGGGGAAGTTCTACTCTGTTCTATAAGGTCACTATGAGTCGGAATCGACTCGACAGCAACGGGTTTGGGTTTTTTTTTTACTCATGCTTGAACCGATAAAGATAGCAAGCCAAGAAGGCAGGATTAAAACCATGTACATCCTGGCCTTAATTATACAGTGACCCATTTTGTGAGATTATCCCCAAGAATTCACTGAGTTGTGGACTCCTTGTTCAATGTTCAGTGACTTTGGAATAATTACACAGAAGTTGTTAGGTGCGGTTGGGTTGGTTCAGACTCATAGCAACCTTATACACAATGGAACGAAACATTTTGCAGTCCTGCCAGCCTTATAATCATTGTTATGCTTGAGCCTAGTGCTCAAGCCACTGTGTCAATCCCTCTCGTTAAGGGTCTTCCCCTTTTTTGCTGACCCTCTACTTTACCAAGCATGACGTCCATATCCAGGGATTAATCCTCCTGATGACATGTCCAAAGTATGTGAGACGTAGCCTCATGATCCTTGCTTCTAAGGAGCATTCTGGCTGTACTTCTTCCAAGACAGATTTGTTCGTTCTTTTGGCAGTCCATGGTGTATTCAATATTCTTCGACATCACCACAATTCAAAGGCATCAATTCTTCTTTTTTGCTCCTCATTCATCTTCCAGCTTTTGCATGCATATGAGGTGATTGAAAACACCATGGCTTGGGTCAGGTGCACCTTAGTCTTCAAAGTGACATCTTTACACAAATACAAGTTGCTTTTTAGCATTGTGTAGTAGACATTGTAGATCGCCCATGCAGCTTAAAATTAAGTTCCTCCTTATTGAGAGAACCCCAGTTTCCTTTAGCTATCCACCTCTTCCCTAGGCATGATTCCACTCTTGTCTTCCAGAGTGGTTATGGGATCCTGGTGATTACATACTCTTTGCCAATGAGTCTTCACAAACCCAGGCTTAAGCCAATCAGTGTATGATTTCTTCTCTGGACTTCTACAAGTTGGCCCAATCAGACTAAAGAGAGAACCTTTATTTCCCCATAGTTAGAGGAGCAATTTTTCTCATTCCCATTGTTCCCCTTGCTAGTGAAAACCATTTTGTGACCATGATGGAAGCCAGCCAGTCTGTTGTCAAAGCTGACATATAGAGAAGAACTGAGTAAAAGGAAATGCTGAGAAATACCAGACCCTGATTGCACAATGACTGGTGTCCACTGTATCTCTGGACTTCCTTATTTTTCAGTTCAGCTTGGTTGCTTTTTTCTAATACTTGCAGACAAAATCATCCTAATAATAGATTTAAGCAAGGAAAATGTAGGGGCAATTCACTGGAACAGAAGCTTCATGGTAGCAAAGACCACATCTTTTGTTCTAGGTCCCTGGAGTATGTTACTTGTTGATGAGTTGACTCTGACTCATGGCGACCTTATATACTACAGAATGAAACGTTGCCCAGTCCAGCATCATCCTCAAAATTACTAGTATTTTTTTTTTTTTTTTGAGTCTATTGTTTAGGCTACCATGCCAATCCATCTCACCAAGAATCTTCCACGTCCTCGTTGGCCCTTTATTTCACCAAACATGATGTTCTCGCATAGCAGTGTATCTGCCCTGATGACAGTCCAAAGCAAGAGAGTTGGACAGTATTCTGTTGTGGTCCATAAGGTTTTCATTGGCTCATTTTCAGAAGTAGATCACCAGATTTTTTTCCTAGTCTGTCTTAATCTGTATGCTCCACTAAAATCTGTCCACCATGGCTGATCCTGCTGGTATTTGAAATACCGGTGGCATAGCTTCCAGCATCATAGCAATACGAAAGCTAACACAGTATGATGAACTGACAGACGGGTGGTTGACTTGAAGCATAGGAAGTCCTTACTGAATATGATTCAATGAGTGAAAGTAACACTCTACTTCTAATTGTCAAGGGAGTCAGTTCCTTTGAAAACAGGTTCTTTCAAATCAAAATTTTCATATCAACAGAGGGTTAACTATCTTCCAGCCAATAATATTTATTGATCTCCATTATATTGAGAAAATTATAAAAAAATAATGTTAATAGCTAACAAATAAATAACATTACTATTAAACACCATTTAGTAGGACTGTCCTAGGCACATTACACATATTGACGCATTTATTTTGCAGAAAAGACAACAAAACAAAACAAAAAAAACACCCTGTGAGGGCGTCTGTTAGTACTCTGTTGTATAGATGAGGCAAATGATATTCAGCGAGCTTAAAAGGTTATGTAATACATCCACAGCTGCAGAGTCAGTAAGTGATGGAGGTGGGATTTGACCCCAGGCAATCTGCTTGACTGCCCCTTTACAGAAAGGAAAAGCACTTTTCTCAATTAAAAGCTACATTTTTGAAAAGCCCCACCTATGAAGTATGTATTGGGGATTGGAGAAAAATAAGACAGAAAGTGTAAACTCATTCTGGTTTACCATTTATCATCTCAGACTAAGTCTTTACTGCCCTGTTAGCCAATATGTTAGCCACTAGCCACATGTGAGGAGTCCCTGGGTGACGCAAATAGTCTGCGCCCAACTACTAATCTAAACTCACCCAGCCTCACTGTGGAAGAAAGGCCTGGCGATCTGCTTCCTTAAAGGTTACAGCCAAGAAAATCCTATGGAACACTTCTACTCTGTAACATGTGGGGCCTCCATGAGTCAGAATCGACTCCGTGGCAACCAATTTAACCCCCTGTGGCTAGTAAGCATTTGAAATGTAGCTAGGGTGGATTTAGCCGTGCTTTAAGCATAAAATACGCTACAATGTCAAGACTTAGTAAGGAAAAATAATTAAAAAATCTCTGTAATAACTTACATTGATTGAATGTTGAAACAATTATATTTTAGATATATTGGGTTAAATAAAATATATTATTATCAAAATTAATTTGATCTGTTTCTTTTTACTTAATGTGGTTGCTAGAAAATTTAAAATTATGTACATGGCTCATATTGTATTACATTATATTATGTTATATATTATATTTTTATTGAATAGCACTACCTTACTGAGTTGGTGTTAAATGCCATATATTCTGGGTCTTTCCTACATTCTCAGGATTAAAAAAAGTCTCAAAGTTGAGAGATTATTTCATTAACATTAACATTTTCAGTAATGAATGGATTATTAATTTTTTGTCTGAAAATAACTGTGTGATGGCCAACATTATTTCTAAAATTAATGCATTGTTAGTTGCTCTTAAATTGTTAATCATTTATGAAGACTTTTTTTGGCAATTGGAATTGTAGAATTTGTGAAGTTCTGGGATTTGAAAACTGAAACAGAAGAAATTGAAAGGAAGTAGAATTTAAGCCCTGACATTCAGGTTACCACGCTCAATGTCCACTTCAATAAGAAATCTCCCTATATGATAATATGCTGGCTTGTGCCAAATGGAGATTTAATATCATAAGCTTCCTTGCAAGCAGGGCAAAAGTTTGCTAAGGCACCACCTGCTTTTCAAACAAAAGGTTTATAGCTCACATAAACTGCATATTTTTCTTATGGTGTCAAAATACACTTACTACCTAGGGTTGCATTCTGAAGTGAAAGACTAAGAGAGTAATTCGTGGTCATGGCAGGACTAGGCCTATGAAATTGGAAGCTGCAAATGCATATTAAAAAAAAAAATCATTCCCCACGCCCCCCCAAAGTAAAAACAGCAACGAATAGTTTCTTCTCAGTCTCTCCTTTGACCCACTTCTTTTTTTCATTATTTTGATTTCGGTGAGACGGCTGTCCATGACTAAGATATACACTGCTAAATAAACACACAGCTTCACTCCTAAGGAACGTTTCCATATGGGTCAGTGCACTTTTTAAACCATATAAATACCAGATTGATTTGGAATTTGAGAAAACCTAATGCTAGGACCTTATCCAAGATCCACATAGCTTAGCTGTATTCTAAATTTGCAAGGCAGAAGAGTAGAGCTAAAATAACAAAACAAAACAAAACTATATAGACCCCTGAAAGAAATGTTATTTTGCAAATTAGTTTAGCAAATTTAAATGAAACCATTTATATCACTGTTTGCATTTTTACTTGAGTTTGTGAATCAATCAGTTAATGAGTTAATCAGTGAGTAATGGGTACTGAGTATCTTCCGTATCTGGAGCTTTACCAGTCACTCTAAAAATTAAGAAGACTAAGATAGAATGGTCCAACTACTGATCACTGAGTTGGGATTTTTGACTCATAGTAACCCATTGTGACAGAGAATAGCTGCCCATTAGGGTTTTCTAGGCTGAAATCTTTACAGGAGTCAACTGCTGCTTCTTTCTCCTATGGAGCCACTGGGTGGGTTCGAATGATCAATTTTTCAGTTAGCAGCCGAGTGCTTAACTGTTGTACCTCCATGGCTCCTTTGTCTCCTTTTATAGATGACCGTTTCTTCTGCTCTTTTACACCCTCCGTGTCCAGAGAAAACTAGTTAAAACCAGTTGCCATTGAGTTGATTCTGATTCCTGATGACTCCAAGTGTGTCAGAGTGGAAATGTGCTCCATAAGGATTTCAATGGTTAAATTTTCCGATGTAGATTGCCAGGCCTTTCTTCCAAGTCACCTGGGTAGATTTGAACCTCCCAACCTTTCAGTTAGCAGCCAAGTGCATTAACTGTTTGCACCACCCGTGGACTCCTCGCCCAGAGAAGTCTTTCATAAATGTTTATCAAAAAATGAATCAATGAAATATCTTTTAAATATACCTCCCTCCCAAAAAATCTGCTCACTAATATATCATTGGAGAATGTAAGATATAATCTGCTTTCCCCCTTTTTTAAAACTATTCTTCACCCAGAATGCTCTTCCCTTCATCTTTGTCAAATCCTACCCATTCTTTAAACCCCATTGAAAATGACATTTCAAATGTTTTTTGATTAATTCCAGCTAACGGTATTTGTGCTTCTATTTTGATACTTAATCGACAATTGCAGCCCCCCTTGTGTTTTAACTTTTTGCATGCTTACTTTATCAGATGCCTAATGGTTCCCTTTGAAGGACAGAGGTTCCTTACGCATCTTTGTATCTATGGCTTGGACCAGTGCGTTGGGTGAATAATGTGCAATTTACTGTGGAATTACTTTAATTATTTGGTGATGCTGTTCTGCTTTGGGCATGGAACATTTTTCATCTGGGCTGTTATTGCAGCATCCTAACTGATCTTCCTGCCTCCAATTCACATTGCTGCCAAATAATTTTGATAAAATTTAGATGGGATTCACATCCAGCTGACTCAGAATAAAATTCCAACCTTTAACATTCAAGGCCTGCTAGCACCTGCTCTACGCTTCCTCTCCCTGTCCTCCACATATTGTGTGGTCTGGCCATACTGGATTGTGGTACAAAAATGGTTAAAATCAGGCCTTTGTTTAATGCTATTGCCTTAGACTAGAATATACTTTTTATTCTGTCTGGTGATTTCTATTTTTATCCTTCAGGTTGCAGTAGGAGCTCCTTTGGGTTGTTATGATCACCTCAAGCAACTCCAAGTTGTTCTTTAGCTAGGATGTAGAAAATTAGATAAACTTCGCCTGCTTGCCATTGACAAAAATGGTTTTCTAAGTTATCGAAAGGCATCTATGCTGGAATCTCTGTGCATGTCAAAGTTTACTGTTCAGTAGAGGCAACATTTTCATAAAGTCAGACTAACGCCTTCTTTAGCTGCAATTTTGGGCTAAAATCAGAAAACAAACTTAGAAATACATAGTGCCTGGCCCAGAGTAGGCATCCCACAGTCTCCACGTTACCCAAATGCACAGCCCACTCCCATCCATGTCTCTCGTGACACAGAAACATTCATAACGACTGCTAGTCTTTAACCCAACAAGGTGAGAATCACTGCCGGGGATGATCAAATACGGCAGCAAAAAAAAAAAAAAAACCCACTTCTATACCAAAGAAGCAGCCCTGGTAGCGCAGTGATTAAATGCTCGGCTGCTAACCAAAAGATTGGTGGTTCAAACCCACCAGCCACTACAAGGGAGAAAGACGTGGCAGTTGCTTCCGTAAAGATTACAGCCTTGGAAACCCCATGGGGCAGTTCTACTCTGTTGTGTAGAGTTGCTATGAGTCGAAATTGACTCAACGGCAATGGCTTTGGTTTTTTTGGTTATACCAAAGACCTGTTTCCTATGAAATTTTGGGCAGCCACCTAAAGCTACTTCATTGAAGTTCATGCATTGCCTCCCTGTGCTCACATGATAGACAACACTTTTTTTTCTCTTTTTTTTTTCAGTAGGAATGATGGTATTACCATCTCTTGAGATTTCCTGGGCTTAAAATATATGAAAAATAGAGTATTATCAAATAAATGGACTGTGATAATTACTGTGGATTCTAAATCTACGAACTCTTAGGAGCTGGAACATTAAATGACATATATTTGTGGCGGCATTTATTTTCTAATCTTAAATCTATTTCAGTCTGTTCCACTCTAGAGAACACTGAAAAATGCCAGTGAAAAAAGCCTGCACTTTTAGCAGCCTTGAACAAGTCAAACTTCTTTTTTGATTTGTTGTTGTTGTTGTTAAAATAATCTGGCCTCTGCTTTTATTAAAGGTCAAAAGTCAGAGGATGTGTCTAGGAGGTGGTATTTCTGTTTCGCCAACAGAAAAAGCTCTGCGAATGGTTTCTGATATTTGAGCTAAAATCTTAAATTTAAAAATCTTGCCTTTATTTTCTTATGCACGGATACTTGTTTCACCAAGATTTGTTCACAAAATCTTTCAGTACTCATTCATTCAGCAAATATTTATGCAGCTGTCGTCTTATGCCCTGGTGGCACAGCATTTAAGAGCTCAGCTGCTAACGAAAAGGCTAGCAGTTTGAATCAACCAGCTGCTCCTTGGAAACCCTATGGGGTAGTTCTACTCTGTCCTATAGGGTTGGTGTGGGTTGGAATTAACTCAACGGCAATGGTTTTTTTTTTTTTATTTTATGCCAGTTTTTTTTTTTTTTTTTACTCTGCTAGACGTTAGACGTTAGGATTTAGTGGTGAGCAGAAAAAGACACAGGATTCCCAAATTATGGTGTCCACAATCTAGTGGGGAAGACATAGAGTTATCAAATAATCATACTAATTTACGTGAACTTGTAAGCACTATGGGAACCCTGGGGACATAGTGGTTAAGTGCTACGGCTGCTAACCAAAGGGTCAGCAGTTCAAATCCGCCAGGCGTTCTTTGGAAACTCTATGGGGCAGTTCTACTCTTTCCTATAGGGTCCCTATGAGTCGGAATCGCCTCAACGGCACTGGGTTTGGGGTTGTTTTTTTTTTTTGCAAGCATTATAAATTAAGGATTCGTGATGCTATGAGAACATCTAAAAGGGGATCTGACCAAGTAAGGAGGTCAAAGGAAGGCTTCCCTGAGGAAGTGACAATTACACTGACAGATGAATGGTGAGTAAAAGCTAAAACTGCATTCCATGCAGAGAGGACTAGTATGTGCAAAGGCCCTGTGGGGTCAGAGGGCACAACACCTACAAGAGACTCAAAATAGGCCAGTGTGGCTAACAGAGAGCAGGGGACAACATGGTGGAGATAAAATTGGAGAGCAGGAGGGGTCAAACCATGCAGGTGGTAGGCCATAGAAGGGATGTTGCATTGACCCTAATTGTTTGGGAAAACTATCAAGGGTTTATGAGGAATAGCAAACAAGATATGATTTGTATTTTGAAAGGATCCCAGGAGTTAAAAAGCAGGGATCACACTGCAGGGGAGGAAGAGTGAATGCAGGATGTTAGTAGATTATTGCAGCTGTCCAGGCATTAAATGATGGTATCTTTGATCAGCGTGGCGATTGAAAGCAATGAACAGATTGGACAGATATTTGAGATAAAATAAGCAGGACTTGGTGGCAAAATGGATATATGGCATGACTATTTGGTCCTTTTGTTAAGAGCTATGCCTGCTACCCAAAAGGCTGGCCATTTGAATTCACCAGCTGCTCCTTGGAAACCCTATGGGACAGTACTACTCAGTCCTATACAGGGTCACTATGAGTCGGAATCCACTCGACGGCAATAGGTTTTGGTTTTTGGTTATTGAGTTCCTTGGTTGGCCAAAGCCTTTCCAATTAAGGATTGTGCAGACTTGATATATCTATTCTCCAAGGAAACACTGTTTGAATGAGCCAGGGAACATGATGGGGACCACCAAGGTCACAAATCTGTAAGCCAACTCATCACTTGGGCTCAGATTTTCTGACTCTAAGGTGAGGATTTTCCTTCCTTTTTCATTAAAGCCATAATCCAAGTAACCAGTGGCCATGTAGTTTAACTCAGGGCAACCCCATGTGTGTCGAAGGAGAACTGTGCTCCATAGGATTTTCAAGGGCCAATTTTCCTGAAGTAGACTGCCAGGCCTTTCTTCCAAGCCACCTTTGGGTGGACTTGAACCTCCAACCTTTCGGTTAGCTGCCAAGAACATACACTGGCTGTGCACATACACTGTTTGCATCACCTAGGGATTCCAAAACCCTAGAGACTGAAAAAAGAGCTTGCTAGAGAACAAAAGGGTATTCCTTTTTAAAAGTCAGTTAAAAACAAGAAAACAGATTCAAGGCCTCCCTCTCAAGAAGGAAAAAGAATAAAGTCTAAGAAACTAAAGTACACTCCTACCTTCATTACTAGCTGAAGTAACATAACCAGATTTTCCCTTGGCCAATGAAGGCAGGACAATGAGGCAAGCTCTCAGATTTTGTGTTGATCATCATGGAAGTGAACTATTTCTTGAAAGCTCATGCCAAGTACCCTGTGTGGAACTCGGAACCAAGGGAAAGAAATACAGACAGACCTACATTCCCCATATTTGGCTCTTCTCTTCATTTGAGAAGCTTGGTTATGTGAATGATTTCATCCTTGTCCCTATTATTTTACTTCTCAGATTTAGCTGATCCTTAATAGATAGTTGTGAAAGGGCTTTAGGTCAATGTTCTCTTGCTTTCATTAGTAACAAGCTTGATTTTTGCAAGATTATATTAAAAAGTTTGATTCCAGGGTGGTTTTGAGGACATGATTAACTTCCTTTGATCTACACAACGGTTAACAGATTTTAAAAAGCGATAGGAGTATGTTTTCTTGCAACAACCATTTCTCAATTTCTGCGGATTGTCAATTCTCATTTGGCAGGTACATTATCTGTGAATTTACCAGAAAGAATGAGCTGTTTTCCTTATATCCGCCAGATTTCCAATAAAGCAAACAAAAACAACTACGTCTGAACTCCCCAAGTGTTCAATGACATTATTTATCAAAATAAATTTATTAAAAGTATTCAAAGACTACATCAACACTTAGCTGCCTTCAAGACAGTTTGTGGCACTCACAACGGACACTGTAGTTTTCTACACAACTGCACTCATTCTATTTCACACACCATCTAACAATTCAAACAGACCATTTCAGTGTTACATGAGACAACAGTACTGATGATCTGTAACCATAAGAACTTCAACACCCTTTCATACAGTAAACATTTTAATGTTACACAGTATTAAAAAAACTAAAACTAAAACCACTATATGGTAACATGGGCTGATTTAGGGAAAGACGTACAGCCAGCTAACTAAGGCCACATCCCAGATCTACTGATTTTAAATGCTTCTGGACCAATAACATTACGTTGTTATCTTCCATCTCACATTCCTGCTTCTCCAGCATGAGACACACCATGTCCAGACCATGATTCCTTCCCTGTGTCCTCTACACAGTGATGGAAGCCATCCTGATACAAGCTTCTCCTAGACTGTCACTGGCTTTCTGAGTCACTATCCAACTTTGAATCAATAATTATTATGAGTGATGGTTCCTGAACACCCAGGCTGAATTCAAGGTCAGTCTTTTGTTTTCTTGGCAGGTCACAGCCTTTCTCCTTAGGGGGGAAAAAAAAGAAATATTCTCCTTTCATGGGCTCCCTTTTTCATCTCATGTAGCATGGGGCACTGTGGTGATCTGTGGCTTTTTACACAAGTCCTGGTAGAATTCTGACTCCAAGAAGCGGGGATAAGCGTTGTTCTCCATCAAGCTGTATACTCTTTTCTGTGCAGTTGTAAAGCAACCACTTGTAGCCTCTTGTATATTTTGGGCAATTAGAGTTTTGGTTTGAAAGTCTATGTTTATCTGAAATAGAACAGAAAAATATTTTACTGAGTATTGGTAAGTACAGAGGTTGAAATCTATTTAATACATGAAAACAAAAACAAAAAATTAGCTTTTTTAAAAATTAGCTTTACCAAGCAGTCACTGGAAAAACTCCATTGAAAGACAGAATGGGGTTGGGCTGGGTGGGAGGATCCTCTTACCACCCCTCCCCCACTCTTTTAATTTGGAGTCTCTTCAACTCTTATTTCACTTTGGTGCTAATGATGTTCAAAAATGTACTGAGATGAATTTTTTTTTTCTTTACCTCTTTTGGAGCTTCCTTTTCTATGAAGTCAGTATATATTTTCCTTGCTTTTGAGGACAGCTTTTGGGGTGACTTGGTTTTTTTGAAATCTTCACAGGCCAGCCAGAATTCAATATTTTCTTCACAGAATTCAGATTTTAAAAAAGCCCTGAATGCAGCAAGACCATCTGAAAGAAAAAAGGGCATGCAGATGTGATATTTTTCCTAGTGCTTACCCCCACTGTAATTATTTCTAAATGATGGTAATTTTCTAGATTTCACTCGTACCTATAATCCTCAGAATTTCCCTCTTTAAAATTTAAAAGCTAAGATGCCAGTAGGCAAGCTGCTTAAATTGGCACACTGGTAAAAAAAAAAAAAAAATATGCAAACTTAATTTTGCTGTCAATACAAAATAAGTATTTAGAGGGAAGCCATAAATTCTCTGGGAACTAAGCCTTTTGAAAACATTGCAATGGAAAAGCTGACTTAATCTTTGCTAATAGCAACTGTCACTTTAATTTTTTTAGGCTAATTTTTCTTCTCCACCTGGAGTGAATAATATATGCATTTCCATGGTTAAACACTGGAAAATAAGGGACAGAAAAATAGGTCTTATGCTATAGTGACTATAATTTAAGTCCCATTCCCCTCAGGCCAGCTGCTCTTCTGTTGGGTGGACCTAACCTTAGTGAACTCCTGAACCACCTGAAATGGACCAAACTCAAGAGTGTAACTTACATTTACTGGCTAGCAGCTCATCAAACGCTTCTGACCACAGCTGTGCTTCCTCAGGAGATGGCCTGCAAGAGAGGTTCTGTAGATTAGCTTATGTGCACCAGAACTTCCCTTTTTGGTCCAGCAGCTAGCAGCTCCTATTACCAAGTACAGGGTTTTCAACTTACTTGATAAAAGTTTGCTGTTTGCTTTTCTTGCTGGTTTTGGGCTTCCCAGGAGTGGAGGAATTTTGTAAGAAGTAGCTCAAACGGGCCTTCCAATCTTTTAACCTTAAAAAAAAAAAAAAGGCCATTTACTAAGTGGCAATGCTTGAAAATGCAGCTACTGCAGCCGAATGCATTTTTTTTTTTTCCAAATAAAGTCTCCCAGGAGCTACAGACAAACCAAATAAAATCAAACAGGGACTCTCCAAGTGAGACAAGGCTCACCCTTTTAATGTAATGTACTGAATACACAATTAGCTTCATTCATTTACGTGAGAGTAACTACCAGTTTTATAACTATCGGCAAGACTATCTAAAACCACTCAAGTATTTAAACGAATTAAATTTGTGTTGTTCCAAAGGCAGCAGGTTTCTCTACAAGGCGAATTACAACTACGGTTGTTTCACGCTTGATGAAATCGCCTCCGGCTGGGGATCCTCGACGGCACTGGGTTTCACCGTGAGAGCAGGAGGCTCTGGACCACGCCAGAGGCTGCACACAGTGAGGTGCGTGTGACTATCTCCACGCCCCTCCACCCCCCAACGACGACGCTCATTTTGAGCAAATGCTGCAGAGCAATAATCTGTTCCGCAGTCTCAATGAGTGAGATCTACTCTTCTACTAAAAACAAGACTGGATTTCTATTCAGAACCAGCACACACAGCTTCAGCCCTGCAGCTGTGTAAGCTGATCAGAACTCAGTGCAACGCACGACTGCAGGGGACATGCTTCAGCCGCAGGATTCTCTGATGGCATTTTAAATGCAGGGGAACAAAAAGTCAACCCGCAATATCTTAGCGCATCTACCGCCGTCCCCAGACACCACATGTAGAATATTCCTCAGTTCCTAAACTCTAACGGATCGTCCTTCGGTCACGTAACAAAATAAAACTCCACCCCCGCCAAAAAAATACCAAAAAACATATTTAACCTTAATTTGCCAGATTAACCTTTTCCACACTTTTCCCGCCTGTGGAGACCCGAACTACCCAGTTTCCTGCAGCCGAGGCCGAGACCGAGCCCACCGCGTTTGCAGCAGACCGGGGGAGCTAGCTCCGCAGGGGCAAGGGCGGGAGGCTGGAGAACACCGTACTCACAGGGTTAGCTTCATCTTCTCCCGCTTCTCCTCGCTCTTGGCGCCACTGCCTGCGCTCTTGTCCACTGGACCACAGTACTCGTGCTGGACAGCCAGGAACATGGAACCTCGCATCATCCTCCCCCCGCACCGGCAGCGGCTGCTGGCTGGCGGGGGCGCCGCGGCCTTTATAGGAGGCCAGGACCCGATGGGGAGGGCCGCCCGCACCAGCCCCGCCCCGGAGGGCGAGGACTGGCCGTGTACGGGGCCCGGGGGCGGTGCGAGCGCGGTCACGGCCGCCCACGAAGGGTCTCGGGAGCCAGGGCGCAGCCGATGCTGGCGTTCCCCGGCCGAGCGCGCGCTCGGGCCGCAAGGCGACCCGGACCTTTCCCGGGAGCCGTTGCCGGCGACCTGTGCCCAGGCGCGGGGCCGGCCGGATGGGCTCTGCCGCCGCCGGCGAGGGCGGGGGGCCGAATTAGCCGCAGGCCCGGCGCTGCGCGCCTTCTCCCCGCACCCTCCGTTACGTGCCCCTGGATCCCCGAGAGGGGCGATGTTTCCCCATCAGGAAAAGGTGCTTTGCTGCAAACTCGAGTGCAATCGCCTTATTTCCAGTTAACATGGATTGGCCATCCCCCTGCCCGCGCCTCGTTTCTGGCTTACAGTCCTGGTCCTGCTGTACCGACTCGCCCGAGACCCTTGGTCTGTAAAGTAAACCGGGGCCGCCCGGAGACCCTTGCTCGGTCCTCTCCTGCGATTCTGCTTCAGCCGGGGGAGGAAACGGTGACAGCCCCGGGGCAGGTGTGCTGGCTGGGGTTTGGGCATCTTGGAATACTTAGGGGAACGAACATTCGTCAGGTGAGGAACAGGAGAAAATGATTCTTTCAGAAGACAGCGTTTTAATTGGGTTTACTTTGTGATCTTCACCTCTAGACTTGTGGCTTGGCCTATAGGGTCCGTCCTCAGGATTTCCTGGCTTCTTCTCCATCCACAACAGAAATCACAGATCTCGCCATTGTGTATGTGCGTGAGAGAGGAAGGAGAGGGAAAACGCCACACTTAGCAGATGGAATGTACTGGAATCATTCTAGTTTAAGAACGTGGGAATGGATGATTTCTTCGTGAGTCATCCTTAGTTGGTTTAGAGTTTACCAGAATACTTAACTGGCAAAAAGTAGCAGAAAAGTTAACACTTTGCTTAAATAAGTTGTTGATTTTCCAAAAATCATCTGTCCCCTCCTGCAAGCTTTCAAGTGACTTGATGGGTAAGGACAAACATTACTTTAGCTACAAAATGATTTGATTTTAGAGAACAGCATTGCCAGAACCTAACAGTGGAATATTCCCCATCAAACCTCTAATTAGACAGTAAGCTTTACAGCAAGATATTGATTGGGTTGTAAATATTCTCCCTATTTTACACTAACCATTAAAAAGCCAATAAACCAAACCCGTTGCTGTTGAAGCAATTCCGACGCAGGCCTGTAACACTGGGACTAGTTACCATGTTTTTATGCTGAGCTGCCAGTAGTTGGAGCTCCAGCTTTGACTTGGAGAGGAAAATCTGCAATTACTACTAAAGAGAACAGTCATGTACTTTATTATGGAAACAAGTAATTTAGATTTCAGTAAAAAAAAAAAAAAGACTTTAAAATATGTTTGTGAAATGTAAGACTAATTTCGCTCAAGCATATAGTCTTCATCTCTGCAGGAACTGCATGGTGTTTCCTGTATGTTTTTTTCACTTTCTGATGAGTCAATACTTATTTATTAAATATGTACAATATGCAGGACACCTGCTTTTTCTCACTTATCATTTCGAACCTTGCATGGTGAAATTCCCATTACTATTCACTCATAGATAACTCAGGAGTTCTGAAAAAAAAGGCAGCAGGGAGAGAGAGCTGGACTTGGTGTCAGGAGACCTAATGAGAGTCTCAGCTTACACCTTGATCCCCAGTTTCTCACCAATAATGAGAATAATGTGTCTTTCTTGCCAGTCTCATGGGAAATTCCTTTGTAAATTCTAAAGCACTATGGAAAAGTTTATTATTAACTTGTATGTATGTAGAAAAGGAAATGTTCAGAAGTACAGCTATTCAAGTTGAAAAAAAATCATAGAATGATTAACTCAGAGTTAATTAGGCTATAAATGCATAACCAAAAAAACCCAAATCCATTGTTGTTGAGATGACTGTGACTCATAGTGACCCTATTGGACAGAGTAGAACTGCCCCAAAGGGTTTCCAAGGAGCAGCTGGTGGATTTGAACTGCCAACCTTTTGGTTAGCAGTGATAACACTTAACCACTATGCCACCAGGGTTTCATACATGCATAAGTACTACTAAAACATCAGTATAATGCCTCAGAGATTTATAAAGTATCCAGCTGATAATAAATACTTAATAAATGCTCCCCGGATATAACAGAAAAATAAGTAAAATAATTAACATTTGAACTTTTCAGAGATTTCAAAGCCAGAGAAATTAAATCATCACAATATATTCATAAAAGTGAATGTATGCAAAATCCATGTGTGCAAATAGTTGTTTAAATATAGACTAACATAGGTTTTAAAAAGTGTTCAATTATTTGCGTTTTCCATAAACCCTGTTCAGATCGACAGCTTATGTTAAATGAGTGAAAATTAATTTTTTTCCCTGAAAATTAGGACTTTTAGAACTTGTTTGCTAATTCTGAATGTAAATACGGTTTATCATTTTGAATCTATGGGTAATTTTAAGGATTAATCCAATACCTATTACAGACGAAGAAATCTTTTTGTGAAAATAGTTGCCATGTTAATGTTAATGACTTTTGTAAAGACTGGCAGGCATTACTGCTGTATTTAAAGGGAAAGCTTACAGCATTGATTGACTTCCCTTTTGTGTTGTTTTGTTACAACTGGCTTTTAGGTAAACGGGATTGCTCAATATGAAGATGATACACATTTTCCATTATGTGGTGGAGGAAGAAACAATGCAATAGGCTGTAAAAATTGCACAGCAAAACCACAGGTTGAGAGTGGCTGATGGACCACACATTTTCTCTGTTGAATCTACCATGCCCTCTGCTGGAGAGGTTCTCTGAACACAGGCGGGTTCTGAGGGTGGATCTTAAACTTTCTGTAATATTTAAAAACTTTAAGTTACAGAAAGGGACAAGCAAAAAACAAAAGTTTCTAGCATTACCAAAGGGAAATATGAAAAGCAGAAGTCTCCCGTGCCATATTCCACTCTTACCCTCCTGCTCGTTGTTGTATGCTCTCAAGTGGCTTCTGACTTGTAGCACTCCTACAGGACGGAGTAGAACTGCCCCATAGGGTTTCCTAGGCTGTAGTCTTTCCGGAAGCAGATCACTAGGTCTTTTCTCTTGCAGTGTGTCTGGTGGGTTCAAACCACCCTTTCATTTAGTGGATGAGTGCTTAACCGTTGCCCCACCAGGGTTCCTTATGCTAACTATTACTAACCAAAAATCATTATTAATGATTAACTAAAAGTATTTATGCAAAATAGCTCTCAGATTCATGCTTTGGAAATTTAGGAATCCTGATATATACTTTTTTTTTTAAACACACAAAAAAATCATACCGTGGTGACGGCGCTGCGGGTATTACTCTGGGCTTTGTTTTTCTCAGTCAGTAAGATATCTTAGTTCTTGAATTTGTGAAGATTATAAACTTATTCCTTACCTCATGAAATCTGAAGTCTGGAAAGTTAAAAAAAAACCAAACAAACCAAAAAACAAAACACCTAGGAAACTAAACCCTGAGTGGCGAATGGTGTGATGAGTAATTGGAAAAAGTGAAAATGGTTATTACCTAGTTGTGGATCATATTTGAGGAAGTGTGACACACCTGTCCTTTTTTTCTTGTCTAATTTAGCTTTAGTTCATAACGTTTTTTACCAACTGAAGCATGAACATACGGTGATACAAGATTCTGTACCCCACCCCAACACCTCATATGCACAAAGCTTCAAAATTTATGATTAATATTTTCCTTAGAATGCAATTTGTATACCCGGAAGCTGATTAAAGAGAAAGTTTGTGTTTTTTTTGTTTTTTTTTTTTTTTAGGAGTTAATAAGAGTTTAAACATAATACTTGACATGCATTATAAACCCAGACCTGTTGGCCATCAAGTTGATTCTGACTCATAGCGACATATAGAAAAAAAAATTAATAATTTTATTAATCTTTGTATTGGTAATTCTGCTTAGAGGACTTCCATGGTTTTGCCTTAAATTCCTTTATGGAACAGAGTATGTCACATTTCTTCAAACGCAGGTAGGAATGACTTAAATTTAATAGCTCTTTCTTACTAAATGTCTGGATTCTCTTTGAAACCAATGATAGGAGCATCATGAAGTTTGTGTTATTCTGTTTTCTGAATTAAAAAAAACTGACATTTAAATATCTCTAGTAGGTTTCTGGAGCTCTGGTGGTGCAGTGGTTAAGCATTCAGCTGCTTACTAAAAGGTCAGCAGCATGAATCTACCAGCCGCTCCTTGGAAACTCTATGGGGCAGTTCGGCTCCGTCCTGTAGGGTTGCTATGAGTTGAAATCAACTTGACAGCAAAGGGTTTGGTTTGAATAGGTTTCTGGAGCCCTGGTGGCACAGTGGAAACCCTGGCGGTGTAGTAAAGTGCTACAGCTGCTAACCAAAAGGTTGGCAGCTCGAATCCACCATTTGCTCTTTGGAAACTCTTTAAGGCAGTTCTGTCCTATAGGATTGCTTGCTATGAGTTGGAATCAACTTGACAGCAACAAGTTTGGTTTTTTTTTTTTTTGGTTGGTGGCACGGTGGTTAAGAGCTCACCTGCTAATCAAAAGGTTGGCAGTTCGAATCCACCAGCTGCTTCTCTGAAATTCTGTGGGGGCAGTTCTGCTCTGTCCTATAGGGTTGCTATAGGGTCACTATGAGTCAATTGACTTGATGGCAACGGGTACGGCACTGGTATGTAATAGGTTTCTGCGGTTATTAGGCCTGTAAATTAAAGGAAAGGACTGTAAGCGTGAGGACTGTGAGCGTGAGGACTGTGAGCGTGAGGACTGTGAGCGTGAGGACTGTGAGCGTGAGGTCTGTGAGCGTGAGGACTGTGAGCGTGAGGACTGTGAGCGTGAGGTCTGTGAGCGTGAGGACTGTGAGCGTGAGGTCTGTGAGCGTGAGGACTGTGAGCGTGAGGTCTGTGAGCGTGAGGTCTGTGAGCGTGAGGTCTGTGAGCGTGAGGACTGTGAGCGTGAGGTCTGTGAGCGTGAGGGCTGTGAGCGTGAGGTCTGTGAGCGTGAGGGCTGTGAGCGTGAGGGCTGTGAGCGTGAGGTCTGTGAGCGTGAGGACTGTGAGCGTGAGGTCTGTGAGCGTGAGGTCTGTGAGCGTGAGGACTGTGAGCGTGAGGTCTGTGAGCGTGAGGACTGTGAGCGTGAGGTCTGTGAGCGTGAGGACTGTGAGCGTGAGGTCTGTGAGCGTGAGGGCTGTGAGCGTGAGGGCTGTGAGCGTGAGGGCTGTGAGCGTGAGGGCTGTGAGCGTGAGGACGGTGAGCGTGAGGACTGTGAGCGTGAGGACGGTGAGCGTGAGGGCTGTGAGCGTGAGGACTGTAAGTGTGGGGTCTCAATTAGGGGTTTGTTGTCAGTGGATGCCTGTAGCTGCGCTTTCCTCTGTGACGATGGATGACACAGAATCCCAGAGGAGATTAGGCAATTAGAAATGATGTTTTATAGGTGACATATTGTGGAAAAAGTACGGAGGCAAGGCTAGGGATTTCTTTCCTTTTTTTTCTGCCTAGGATTTTAATATCTATGCACTGCATTTTGTAGAAAGTCATTATAGTGTGTAGAGATAGGTAGATGGGTAGAATATAGCATATCTGTGGTACTCTATAGCGTATACAGTATGTACAGTTGCAGCAGTAGATCCACAGGGAGCTGCCAGAAATTCGAACTGATTCAGAAGAGGACGTGGAATGAGGGATATCACTGCTGATGTCAAAGGGATCTTGGCTGAAAGCAGAAAATGTCAGAATGAAGTTTACCTGTGTTTTATTGACTGTGCAAATGCATTTGACTGTGTGGATCATAACAAATTATGGATAACATTGCAAAGAATAGGAATTCCAGAAGACTTGATTGCGCTCATCCAGAACCTGTACATAGAGCAAGAGGCAGTCATTTGAACAGAACCAGGGAGTACTGCATGGTTAAAATCAGGAAAGATGTGCGTCAGGATTGTATTCTTTCACTGTACTTCCTCGGTCTGTTTGCTGAGCAAATAAATCTGAGAAGCCAGACAAAATGTAGAAGTTTGCAGCATCGGAATTAGAGGAAGACTCATTAACAACCTGTATTATGCAGATGACACAACCTTACTTGCTGAAAGTAAAGAGGACTTGAAGCACTTACTGATGAAAATCAAACAGTACAGCCTTCAGTATGGATTACACCTCAACATAAAGAAAACAAAAATTCTCACAACTGGACTAATAAGCAACATCATGATAAATGGAGAAAAGACTGAAATGGTAAAGGATTTCGTTTTACTTGGATCCACATTTAATACCAATGGAAGCAGTGGTCAAAAAATCAAACAACATATTGCACTGTGCAAATCTGCTGCAAAAGACATCTTTAAAGTGTTAAAAAGCAAAGATGCCACCTTGAAGACTAAGGTGCACCAGACCAAGCCATGGTGTTTTTAATCGTCTCATATGCGTGGGAAAGCAGGACAATGAATAAAGAAGACCAAAGAAGAATTGCTGCATTTGAATTATGGTGTTGGTGAAGAATATTGAATATACCATGGACTGCCAGAAGAAAGAACAAATTTGTCTTGGAAGAAGTGCAGCCAGAATGCTCCTTAGAAGCAAGGATGGTGAGACTTTGTCTCACGTAGTTCGGACATGTTATCAGGAGGGACCAGTCCCTGGAGAAGGACATCAAGGTTGGTAAAGTAGAGGGTCACCAAAAAAAGAGGAAGACCCTCAACCAGCTGAATTGACACAGTGGCTGCAACCATGGGCTGAATCATAGCAACGACTGTGAGAACGGTGAAGGACTGGGCAGTGTACATAGTGCTGCTATGAGTTAGAATTGATTTGATGGCACCTAACAACAGCAAATGTATATACTATATATAACAGTAAATATATATACTATATATATAAATGCTATGTATTTATATTACTGTATATCTCCAATTTTTTTTATATCTCTATCCCTATCTATGTATTTATGTATCTACATATTTATGTATCTATCATATGGTGTTCTATGGACTACTTTTTTAAAAAAAATGGGATCTTAGGTTCATGATAAGGTCTCTCGGTGATGCAAATGGTTAAGTGCTTGGCTCCTAGTCTAAAGGTTGATGGTTTGAACCCACTCAGAGGCACCTGTGAGAAGGCCTGATCATCTGCTTCTGAAAGGTCACAGCCCTGAAAATTCCATAGAGTAGTTCTGCTCTGCACACATGGGGTCTCCATGAGTCAGAATCGACTCCACGGCACCTAACACCACCAACAACACTCATGGTGTACTTAATACAAGATTTCAAAGTCTGTGTGATATCAGCCACTGAGAATTCTCTCAGTATCCCCTGGGATTCCGTGTGTAGTCCATTGTCACAGAAGAGAACAGCTATAGGCGTGCAATGGAAACAAACCTGTAATTTAGACCGCAAATGATAGGCCTTAAACTTAAAAAAAAAAAACAAAAAACCCTATTAGATATGTTTCAATATATGTTAGTATTTTGTTTTAATTTAACATACTTCTGATGTTCCTTTTACTGGTTTCCAAAGAAAATCCAGATGCTTAATAAGAAGGGGCTATTAAATTTTTTAAGTATGAAGAGGGCTATTTTTCATCTAGTAAACAAGGACTCTGTCTGCACTGTAGTTTTTTCCAGTTTACTATCCATCTATAAAACCAAACCAAAACCATTGCTGTTGACTCAATTTCTAACTCATAGTGACCCTATAGGACAGAGTAAACGGCCACATAGGGTTTCCAAGGCTGTGATCTTTATGGAAGCAGACTGCCACATCTTTCTCCCTCGGAGCAGCTGGTGGGTTTGAACCATCGACCTTTCGGTTAGCAGCCGAGCACTTTAACCACTTTACCACCAGGGTTCCTTTATTCATCCGTAGAGACTATTCATTTTAGAAATTGGTTTTCAAAGGTCTTTGCTCTGTGGACTACTTCATAAGACTCTAAGACCTTGTAGATTTTCTCTCCCCAACACCTTTTTGAAACAAAAATTCCCATCTCAACAGAATTAATTGGACAAAGAGCAACACTTTTAAAGAGATGCCAGTAGTCCTTGATGTAAAATCAAAAGTGGTTAATACAATGTCTTAGTCATCCAGTGCTGCCATAACAGAAATGCCACAGTGGATGGCTTTGACAGAGAGGATTTATCTTCTCACAGTCTGGCAGGCTCAAAGTCCAAAGTCAAGGCGTCAGCTCCAGGGGGAGTCTTTCTCTCTCTGTTGGCTCTGGAAGAAGGTCCTTGTCCTCAATCTTCCCCTGGTCGAGGAGCTTCTCAGGCGCAGGGAACCTGTGTCCAAAGGAAGTGCTCTGCTCCTGGTGCTGCTTTCTTGGTGGTATGAGGTCCCCAACTCTCTGCTTGCTTCCCTTTCCTTTTATCTCTTGAGAGAGAAAAGGTAGTGCAGACCACACCCCAGGGAAACTCCCTTTACCTTGAATCAGAGAGGTGACCTGAGTAAGGGTGCTGTTACAATCCTACCCTAATCCTCTCAAAATAAAATTACGAAATAGAGGACAAACATACAACACTGGGAATCATGGCCTAACCAACTTGACACATATTTCTTGGGGGACACTATTCAATCCATGACATGAAAGTATAGACTTTAGCGTCTTAAATGCTGGGCTAATGGCACTAGACCCTACAATGTTACCAACTTTAAAGACAAAATGGTTTTGCATTGTTTTTCATAAACTACCTTAGGGGAGCAGGGTGGCTAGAGGGTTTTCCGTAGTTGGGATAAAAAAAAAAAAACCAAACTCCTTGCTGTGGAGTCAATTTCCACTCATAGCGACCCTATTGGACAGAGTAGAACTGCCCCATACCTTTTCCAGGGAGTGCCTGGTGGCTTTAAACTGCCAGCCTTTTGGTTAGCAGCCATAGCTCTTAACCACTGGGCCAGAGCTGCTCTTTTAGTTATGACCTCAGGCAATTGCTTAGCTTTCCTTTGCCTAGGCTGCTTATCTTTAGGATGAAAGTAATAATAGCTCCCATCCTTTGAAAGGAAGTTATAAAGGAAAGAGTGCTGCGAATGGCCTGAGTGACTTGTTTGGTGGTCAAACTTTGTGCACAAGACTGGCCTTCAGAAAACTTTGTAGTAGGACTGATTATTCCTAGGTGAATCTTTTCCCCAATCTTTTGCCTCTTTCCTAAGCACTCTCTACTTGGTGCCACTTCTAGGGTCACATGTCTCCTAGGTCTCTTGTCTCCTGGTAACTCCCTATCCTGTGTTTTCATTACTTTTCTGTATCATCAAACTTTCCTATTTAATCACTTAAGCTTTGGGTTATTATTTCTTTTCTATCTGGTCCTATATCCCATTCAGGTGGATCCTGCTTGTTGATGGAACACTAATAAAGGAATCTATGACAACGTTAATGTTTTAGTCTTCCCAATAGCTTGTTTTTATTTTCATTGGAATTTTCTGGAGACAGTGTCTTAGTCTAAAATAAGAACTCATATAATAGCTAATATTTATGAGGAAAATTTTTTTTTTATTATTATTGTTAGTTTAAGGAGCTCTTTATAGTATCACAAAAGAGAACTTGGGGAAGATAGGACTTTGTATGGAAATTCATCAAAATATAAGAAGAAAAGAGCTCAATTTATATTTAGCTCTATTTATGTATGTTATAAATAGATAATATTGGGAACCCTGGCGGTGTAGTGGTTAAGTGCTACGGCTGCTAACCAAGAGGTTGGCAGCTTAAATCTGCCAGTCGCTCCTTGGAAACTCTATGGGGCAATTCTACTCTGTCCTATAGGGTTTTTTTTTTTTTTCATTTATGTATTTTATAAATAGATAATATTGGCATAGAGTTTAGGACAATTTTTTAATTTGAATCCTACAAAATATAAAAAATAGTAACCACTAAAACTGAAAATGCACACTTGGGTTCAGTTTATTTATATACTGTCTCTAAAAATAAGAATCCTAATAGTATTAAATTCAGTGATGACTATATTCTGAAAGTAGCATGTTAGTTTGTTGGACTCAAAACACATTATTCTCATCAACATTATACAGAAAGTGGTTAGATTTCCAGAATAACCCATATAGGTATCCTTAAAATATAAGTGAAATGTTGTATTTACTTATAATGGAAAAATATTTTAAAAAATCAGAATAATAGCCATTTGTAGCTACATACTATTTTAGTTATCACACTGTTTTAATTCCTGTACATTCTGGGGATTAATTAGTTAAACATATTAGTCATAACTGGAGTAAATTTAGTCTTGGATATACAGTTGTAAAATTTGAACTTCAAATGTCTCTAATTACGAGACTTATTACGTTAAACTCTTATTATAGTTCATGTTATTAAACAGCATTGACAGAAATATTAATCTTGTATCATCAAAAAAATAAGAGAAAAAGAAATAATTTGCTCATGAAATTATATTTTAAATAATCTACAGCTATGAATCAGAATTGACTCAATGGCAGTGGGTTTGTCTTTGCTGTGTTTATAAAACATTATCTTAAGAATTGTAATCCATTAAGCTTCCATATGAGCCACTGTATAATCACTTAACTGAAAGCAAAGTAAAACGCAGATTTACTAGAAAGAGAAAAAAGTGTTTTGCCGTGGTTTGAGATCTTTAGAATTAGACTCATTGGAAGGTTGGGTCAAGTTAAAGATAACTCAGTTCTCTTTTCAAGTTGTGTAGACAGAAGAGGAGTCCAGCACTTGACGTAGAGACATTTCTTGTTACCAGTGGAGGATGTACCGGGCCTAGGAAGTGCCCCAGTGGAGGGATTCTTAGAGAATTTCATCCTTACTTTCTGGAATAGGGGGAAAGAAAAGGGATCCTCTTCTCAGGAATTGGAACACCTGACTTCTGCTGAGAAGACAAAGCCTACGTCAAGAACACATCCCATTCAGGTGGAAAGCTTGAACCAGAAGAAGGCCCTGAGCCTATGCCAGTTTGAGAAGCACCAGGACAAGCTCAGTCTCGCTCCTTGGGGGCCTCCTGTGTTAAGGATGGAGGTGGTCTGATGGGGGGCTATTGCTTCTGTGGTTCAGACACTGGGCCCTGATTTCCCACGCCATCACTGCCTGATCTTCCTCCTTTCTTGGGAGCCTGTTCATACATTGGGTTCCCTGGTAGGTCTTTTTTGCACCTCTTCCAGATGCCCCACTGGGAATATCAGGTGTAAGGATACTGCTTGAAATGTTTAAATTTTTCCTCAAAATTGTTTTGTCTGATATATGCATTGTCTTTTCTTAAGTTATTGAGGTTTCTCTCAGCGAACAGAATTCTCAACTTGTTATGAGATTTTCTCTTATGGGAAATACGCTGCTTTTGATAATAGCCAGTGATTCCTTCAGCTTTTTTCTTTTTTCCCTGAAGTAATCGTGTGGCTTGTATGTTCTGTGTCCAGATCTGCACAGCTAATCTTTTCATCTGCTTTGGAAAAATTCTCCACTACCTTTACAGGGAGAATTCTCTCTAAATTGAATATCTGGTGACAATTCATTTCTTTTTCTCAAAGCAGCTCGGAAAGGACGTAAAGTCTCTGATGGAGCGTTTGTCCCTTTCTGTTTATTTTTCTCAGTGCTATGAAGCTTTCTCATCTGGAGTCTCATTTGAGATCTTTTCAGTGCATCCATTATTTTATCCCCTTCTGTTAACTTAGTGTATGTTTGGTTTCTTGTTTTTCAAGAGTTTTTAAAGACATTTAAAATACGTTTTAAATAAGTCCAGACAACACCAGCATCATTCAGCCCACCAGCAGTATTTAACTCAGCCGCACCAGTCCGTTTCTTCAAAACTTTGGATTTATGTTCTAAGAAGCACTCGGGTGCTAACCGAAAAGTTGGCAGTTTGAACCCCCCAGGCTTGGAAACCCTATGAGATCGGTATGACTCAATGGCAGTGGATTTGGGTTTTAGGTACCAAGAACAACAGCTCAATTTCTCATATTCAGCAAGTATTACCTACAGGCTTGATCTGACTTTGTCACTTAGAACTTACTGATACAGGGTCGCTATGAGTCAGAATCGACTTGACGGCAACGGGTTTGGGTTTTGGTTGGGCATGTGTAATAGAGTGTCTTTTTTTTTTTTTTTTTTACTCTTTTCAGATTAATAAATTTGCTTACTCTTTCTTCTTTAGCTTCTTGTGAAAGCAGTTTTTTATTTCCCTGAGCGTGAGAATTTTCATTCGAAACATCTTTTTAGTGCTGTCCGAAGTTGTTCTTCATTTTTCATGTATTTTGAAGACATTTTGTTTGCAGATACTTGAAATTGGATGTGTTTTGATGCATCTTTTAAAGGTTGAATCCTTTCTCGTAATGTCAGCCAAAAGCTCAACTTTTTTAAACTTTTAGATTTCTAAGTCTTTTTCTAAAAATCTATATTTCAAGCCCAAGCAAAAAGATTTATGACTTCCAGCTTTGGTGTTTCTGATAATTTGTTTTTGAGTCTGGCATCCATTAAAGTTGATTCAGAGCCTTCAAATTAGTAATATTTTTATTATTATTTTAATGATAAACACTAAAATTCTTATCGAATAAGACTAAACGTGAGAAATTTTGATGTCTTTCCTTCAGAAGGGCAGAAACTTCAGTGGCTAGTTCTTTGTCTCTACTTGTATAAAGTAGGCTTTTGATTATTAAAGTTCTGACTATGACTATAAATAACACCATCTCCCACGGCAATTCATGGGAATAGCCAATTGTCCACTGGTCTGATTCACTTGGATGACTCACAGGTGGCTTAAACTCAACTTGTTAAAAACAGCATTTCTCACCTTTGCCTTAAACTATTTCTTTCCCTTTGTTCTCTATCTCAGTGAATGGCATAATCATCTCCTCAGCTACCTGAGACAAAACATGGGCGTGGAGGAGTGGGTCACCCTTGAGTTCCATCCTCTTCTAGTCCCATATCAAATCAATCCTGTCCATTTTACCACTTAAATATCTCTTGAAACTATAAATTTCTCTTCTCCACTCCTGATTCCCCTATCTTAGTTCTCCACTAGGACTTCTTACTGCAGAAAGACTTCTAATTGATTTTTTATGTTCTAATCTACCCTTTCCAATAAATTTACACTTCAGCCAGCATGATTTTACTAAAACACAGATCTGATCATTGTTACTTTTCTGCTTAAAACCACTTAATGACTTTCTATTACTCTGAAGATAAGTTACAAATTCCTTGGTTTGACTTACAAGATTCTATCTGGCCCCTGAATGTCTTTCCATATTTGACTTTATTTACCCCCTGCCTTGTTGGGGTTGCCCTTTATGGTATTATCATACTGATTTTTTTTAGTTCCTTCTACATGGCATGCTTTCTCTTTCTTGTGGCCATTTGCCCATGCCGTTTGTTCTACATGCTGTTCTTCTGAGTCTTCCTCTGACTTTCTTCTATATTATTCACTCTTTTTCAGGTATCAACTTCCTTCCTTCACTAACAAACCTAGGTGAGGTTCTCCTCCCGAGTGCCCTTACCAAAAGCCCAAACCCACTGCCATCAAGTCAATTCTGACTCATAGTGACCCTGGAGGAGAGAGTAAAACTGCCCCATAGGGTTTCCAAGGAGCAGCTGGTGGATTCAAATTGCTGACCTTTTGGTTAGCAGCCGAATGCTTAACCACTTCGCCACCGGGGCTGTAAGTGTCAACACCTATTAATTTATTTACCACAATGAATTGTAATTGCCTAGTTTCTTATTAACTTCCTCCACTAGACTATTAGGTCTGTTAGGCTAGGAGCTCTTGTTATTTTATTATTGTGTCTTGAACATAGAGGGTACTCAATAAATATTTGTTGAGTGAATGGGGGGATGGAGGCATGAATGAATGATTGATTACTTTTCCAGAGAGTGTGTCATCCCTACCAATATGACCTGGGTCAGAGATTCATGTGTTCACTGTATCTATGTGGTGGAATTGGTCCCATTTCAAGACTATTAACAGAAATATGTGTTTATTACTATTTCAGTAATACTAAAAATATTTCTGGGAAGTAAATTAAATTCTGATTGTAACCTTATAAAGTTTCCATCTTAACACTGAATTTTCCAGTGTTTATAAATTAGTTCCCTGTTGATGTTTTTTAAATTTGCCATTTATGAGAGAACTTGTTGGTGATTTTTTTTTTAACATAGGTCTTACCTGGTATAAATAGAACACCTTTAGAAACTTGTAAAAATCTGGCTCTATTCTGTTGTAATAGAACACCTTTCCTGTTTATAAAACTACCTAAAAGAGATACAAACCAAGGGGAAAATAGACAAGTTAGCGATATACGGATATTCATTTAAAACATTGAGTATGTACATAATTTCATATTTCTTCTAGTAAAAACATTAAAAGAAACTCCACAGGATTAAAAAAATATTTTAAAAATACATATCATTTGTTCTAACTCCATTATTTATTGTCATAAATATTTGAAGGAAACTTACATCTATCACTTATTTAGACGATTTAATAATAAATCAAATCTAATATAGTAGCTTGCTTGTGAGACTTTTTAGGAATTTCCCTTTTGGCCTATTATGTAATAGGTTGTGTCTATTTTTGCTCCTGCCAAGTTAATGGACCGAGGACTAAGACGTTGTAAATTTTAGAGAACAGAACATTCACTAATGGTTTTAAATCTTTCATCACTATAGAAAATAATTCCCTTCATGCTTTCAAAAGTTTTAAGCTCTGAATTTCATTCATTACATGTGTTTACATTGTTACGTTATTTGGATTATAATGTTCAAAATATATCTATTGTAATGTATAATGTAAGGAATTATCAATTTAGATAATTTTCTTCTCTTAGGTTCAAGAAGAGGAAAGCATTTTCAAGAGTATGGTCAGTTGGGTATCATTTGAAAAGTTCAGAAATAAAATCCCGGACTTCCGCTTTTAAGATCGTGTCTTCAGCTTATGCACTTAACCCACCTGCTGCCTCACAGCCCACTGAAAGAAGAAGGAAACCTCTGTAGGACCATTGGAAAAGAGGGAAAAAGCTGCTATGGACACAAGAAATGTGGAACTTCTGGAATATGTGAAACAGGAGAACCAAACTGAAAGCAAGAACAAAGCAGACTTGAATAGCAGGTAAGTATGGGACCCGTTTACCACCCATCTGTCAGTCTGTCATATTGTGGTGGCTTGCAGATTGCTATGGTGCCTAAAGCTATACCACTGATATTTCTAATACCAACAGGATCACCTATGGTGGACAGGTTTCAGCAGAGCTTCCAGACCAAGATAAGCTAGGAAAAGAAGGCCTGGTGATTTACTTCCAAAAATTAACCAATAAAAACCCTAAGTGGCATAACAGAATATTGTTGGATGGATATAGTGCCGGAAGGTGGCACAGGATGGGGCAATGTTTTGTTCTGTTATACTTAAGGTTGCCATGAGTCAGAGCCAGCTCAACAGCAACTAACAGCAATGTGGAGCCTCTAAGAAGTTAGCGAATGGTTTCTTCAACTTAATCAGAAAAAGCTTCAATTTTGATGCAATGGAGGTTTAAACAAGGGGCAATAGGTGAAGGTCAAATTACATTATTTTAGAAACTCTACTAGTGACCCACATGGTAAGTTTTCCTAGGTTTCACTTTGTATAGACAGTTTACTAAATAAAAGGCTTATAGGTCAAGGAAGAAATAAAAATAATAGTCAAAGATTATTTAGAGATTTTGAAAATGGATAATTACATATGAAAATCTATAGGGCATGGTCAAAGCCATACACAGAAGAAAGCTCAAGTGTTCAATTAATTTCTTAATAAAGAAGAAAGGTTGAAAATAAATGAACTAATCCATGCTTATTACTTTATACTGGTTATTTAGAGTCCTGTGTTAAGAAGAGTTCTGAAGGCAAGTCTGGGCTGAACAAGGAACGAGCACCTCAGGGTCTGATAGATACTTCTAGATGAGTTCTATCAGACCATTAAGGGCCAGATAATTACTATATGCTCTAAAACACAGAGGTTCAGAAGTTTCCCTAATGATTTTTTTGGGTAATTCTGATCCTCAAATTGGATGATGAAAACACCCAGAAAAGAAAACTAAAGACAACTATTTTCAAATAGTTTTTACCAGCAAACAGTTTAAAGTAAGTAGAAATATTGTTTACAATGCAACATAGAATAGTTGGCATCTACAAATGATAAAAGAAGCTTCTTTTACTTTTATGTTATGCAGAAATGAATAGATTATAATTTGCAGAAAATGTGGTCAATAATTTCTACCTAGCTTTGCCTATATCAGCGGCAATAACTACATTGTGGAATTGGCATTCATGGCAGTGTTGTTGACCTGTTATCTATCACATGGAATGTGAGGAATCAGTAACATCCAGAATGAAAGTCTGAGAACTAGGTGAAAACTAAAGTAGAATATTCAACACCGATTCTAGATGTTGATGCTTTTTTACCACTTATGTTTGGGGTTGGTTATTGTGTACCTGTCTTTTTTTCCCTCGTTTTCAAGAAATAACCAAAAAAAAAAAAAAAAAAAAACCTGCTGCTGTCAAGTTAACTCTAACTCATAGCGACCCTGTAGGATAGAGTAGAACTGCCCCACAGGGTTTCCAAGGAGCGCCTGGTGGATTTGAACTGCTGACCTTTTGATTAACAGTCATAGCTCTTAACCACTATGCCACCAGGTTTTCCTTCAAGAAATAAGAACTATTAATTAATAACTATTATTTACCTTTGTCTCCACAGAGCAGGTATACAGAAAATACTTGGTAAGCAAATCTATTCAAAGAAGCTGTAGTACAGTGGGAAGTTTATTGGACTTGGAGACAAGGATTTGGTTTCAAGACCAGACAGCTACTGTCACTGGATTACTTCTTTTATGAATCAACTACGGCATCACCCCCATGCAGCCTCCACCCACTTTACCCTGTGTTCTGAGTGAGCTCACTCTCCTGTGTGCTCCCACAGCCCTGTGCCTTTCTCTACAGTGGCATTTACCACTCCCCTGGAGTGGTGGTTAAGTGCTACGGCTGCTAACCAAAGGGTTGGCAGTTCGAATCCGCCAGGTGCTCCTTGGAAACTCTATGGGGCAGGTCTACTCTGTCCTACAGGGTCACTATGAGTTGGAATCTACTCGACGGCACTGGTTTTTTTTTTTGGTTTTTGGTTAGGGTCCCTATGAGTCAGAGTTGACTCAACGACGGTAATGGGTTTGGTTTGGTTTTTGGTTGTGTCTCCTTTGCTACATGTGGCTGCCTTGAGGTCAGAGACTCTACTCTCTTCATCCTTGTATTCTCAGAGATTAGCCTGGGTCTGGCACATAGTAAGTGCCTAAAAAAGATTGTTGCATGAATGAATAATTTAACTCCTCTGAGCTTAAGGTTTTCTGTCTAAAAAATGGGAATATTAGTAACACATGATATTTGTGTTATATGGGGGTTTCTAAGAACCTTAGGAAAAGGCTGGACCTCCCCCCTTTAATAGTAATAGCAATACGTTTTGTTCATTGAGCACCTATTATATGTGCCAAGCACTGATGAGGCACTTTACATATATTATCTCTTTTCTTTGCGTCCCTAAGAGAAAGGTGCTATTACCCCCATTTTACAGATGCTTGGAGAGATGAACAAACTCTCCAAATCACGTAGCAAGCAAGTTAGTGGCAGAGCTGGGATATGAGTTCTGAGTGTTCAATCTTTGCAACATAGAATTTTGCCACCAGGTATCTGATGTTTCTGTGGGAACTCCAGTTTGGGTTGTCACCAACAGATCTTGTCATGAATACCCAACAGTATTATTTTCCATAAAAGATCGACCTTGAAAATTAAGCTAGTGAAGTCCAGCCCCTAGTATGTTGCTTGGCATGGTACTTGCTCGCTTAATATACATTTACTGAATAAAATAATGAATTAATCAATTAGTGACAAGCCTATAGATAATAATAGTCATTTATGGTAATAACCAAGAGCCTATTTATATATGAGTGTGATTGAATAGTTTTTAAACACCCACAACTTCAGTTTAGATGACAGGCAAATATTCCTGCAGAAGTAAAACTGGAATTTGATTCTCATTTAGTAAATGAAAAAATGTGAAATAAGGGGATCGATTAGTCATCTAATGTTCTTATTAAAAATGTAAACTTCTACGTCCCACTCCCAGAGCTTGTTATTTCTATACTGTCCTCTTGTGAGTGTGAAGTAAAATGCTTTGTTAACTGCGTAGTGCAATGAGCACTTGTTTCCTTTTACTTGGAGCTTAGAGAAAGTATCCTTTGGGATTTCTTGGAACTCAACAAAGAGAACAGTTTAGAGACGGAGAGTTAAACGTGAAAAGAAAAGTGCTGTTTTACGTAGTGAAGGGAGGATTTCTTTTTCAGTGTCTCCTCTGAAGCAGATCTGGCTGACTGAAGGGTAACAAACAGATTCAGTTGATGTGTTTGGTTATCTCAGGGTTGAAATACGCTCAAATTACCGCAGGTCATAGTGGTGTTTTGTCACGATGCACACGAAGTCTGAAAGGAGAGCCCGGAAACTCTGAGCAAGCCTGCAGGCTTCAGGGTCAGCAGCAGCTCCAGGGAGCCAAGAGTGATTCTACTCATCTGTCGTGCTTGTGACTCAGCCCCTCTTTCTTTGCGTTGCTTCTTTGGTTTCTTTGTAGTGCATGATGGCTTAACTTCCTTGTTTTCTACTTGTTTCTGCCTAATGGCTTCTGCTTACAGCCTTCTCTCTTATAAAATACAAATAAGTAATGTTTTGGAGGCTTACTGTGTGTTGAGCAGAATTGCATTTTTTATTTTCACAACAACTCTTTCACATAGGTAAAGGTATCATCTTAGTCCCCACATTGGTTGCATAGGGATGCACAAGCTATCACAGTAGGAAAATATCCACTAATGAACTGAAAAACAATATGCTTTCCACTCAAAACCTCCTCCCACTTAATATTGGTCTTGGTGATTAACAATCACTAATGTATAATGCAAATAGAACGTAAAGTATAATTGCAAAACTTGCAGAAGATGTAGCATTTCATACCATTGATGTTGATAGGAAAGGGCCTAGGATGTGATCAGTTAACGATTGTGTTGCTGTTAGGTGCTGTTGAGTCAGTTCTGACTCGTAGCAACCCTACGTAAAACAGAATGAAACACTGCCCAGTCCTGCGCCATCCTCACAGTTGTCGTTATGCTTGAGCCCATTGTTGCAACCACTGTGTCAATCCATCTTGTCGAAGGTCTTCCTCTTTTTCACTGACCCAACATGTATAATAACATAATAAACTCTCTAAAAGAGAAAGTTGAGTAGTAAAGTCTGAGGAAAATTTAAAAAGTCCTTGAATATATTTACTTAAATAAAAAGTGTGAAATGAAAGATGCTATGCTAGCATTTACTTTGTCCCCCCAAATCTGTAACCTGACATTGCTCATTCTGATACTCAGTACTTATAACCTAAGTATTAGTAATATCTTTAAAAATACTTTTCATTATAATTTTTAGTTTTATTTTTAAAGATAAAGTCACAATGAAATGTTTTTCACCATTTACTTAGAAATTTTGGACTATATTTTAATGGAATTTTTTTGGTGCAAACGGTTTGCGCTTGACTATTAATTTAAAGGTTGGTGATTTGAACCCATCCAGCAGTACCATGGAAGAAAGGCCTGGCAATCTGCTTCCCTAAAAATTAGCTAAGAAAACCTTATATAGAACAGTTCCACTGTGTCACACATGGGGTCACCATGAGTCAGAGTCGACAATACAGCAGTGGGTTTGGTTTAGGTGTGATTTTTTTTTTTTAATCAACTGTCCTTGTATAACCTTGTGTAATAACCTTGTATAATGTTATCATTGTCTTGGTTTTACAGATGAGGAAAATGAAGGCTGGTAAGGCTCACTAACCTGTCCAAGGTCTCATAGTTGGTAAGTGAGAAAGCTGGAATTAGAATATAGGTATTGAGGTTTCATGTACCACATCCTTAAATACTGAGTTAAACTGTATGTATTTTTCATACTCTTTTTATGTCTCAAATTCAGATTCTCAGAACAGATTCCTTTGGACTGGCAAGTCCACTTGGTTTAGAGTACCCCTGTTGGGCAGAGTTCTTATTCCTGAACATTCCTGTGTGTTGCCAGTCTAAATGGCTGTTCTGAATGAGGTACTAGTATCTGGTTCAATCAACTGCCATAAGCTTAACAGCAAGATTATACAAAGAACGGCCACCTAAAACAAAGCCCGTTGCCGTCGAGCCGATTCCAACTCATAGATGACCACCTACTCACAAGAAATTTTCTGTAATTCTTTAGAAAGGTTCAGTAGATGTGGCGCTCATTTTACATCTTCTCAAAAACGGGAAAATAATACACAGTCACCTGGCATGGCCTATTTTACTACGTTTTTTTTTTCAAATATAGCTAAAGAGAAGATTTGGCCATAAACTCACCTTACAAAGGATCAAGTATAAACTGAAGATTTCATTATTCTATCCTTTATTCCATATGGTCTCTCTCTAGCTCTCAAAGGTTATGTTAATTTTGCTGCTTGAAACTGAGCTTGCTACTCAGCTATCCTGAAGTACATTTTAGAAATTTCTGGTATTTGTACTATTATGTAATTGAGGGTAGGCGTTAACAAGCCAGCTGTTTATCCTTCTAAGATCCTCTAGGCTTTCATGGAATAAGAATTATGCTTCTGGAACATAATGCCAGTTTTTTTTTTTTTTTCCCCACTGACATATGCTCATGGGGTTAGGGAAACATGAAGAGCTACTTGGACTTCTTAAAAATTGAGGGTCATCTAAGATTTATAAAAGATAGAACTGTGACAAATTATTGATAGGCCTAATTAGTATCTCTAGCTTTCACTTTAAAGCCCTGCTAATAACATCTTACTTTCACATAGAATATTACAATTTGAGAGTGTTTTTGAATGCATTATTTCATTTTATGCTCATAAAACTGTATGAGGTAGAAGAGGGAAATAGCATTACCCTATGTACTAAGGTGAGGATGCTGAGGTGAGTCTGATGTTCAGCAGTTAGCAAGTGGCAGTGCAGAGCTAGAAGATAATTCTCCTGACTTCTGGTTCTGTGCTCTTCCCACCTCTTATAATAAGAGAAGAGAAATGAAGGAAGGAAGAGAGGAAGGGAAAGAGGGAGAGTGAGATGGGAGAAGGAGGTAGAGAAGGAAGGAAGGAAAGAAGGGAAGAAGGATATCTAACAATTTTTAAGCAGTAACCATGTGCCTAATACTCTGTTTAAGAAAGCTAATTTTCCATTATCTTACATATATTTTCAGAATAAAAAAACCAAACCCATTGCCTTTGAGATAGGTAGAAAAGACATTGCCTGGCTTAAAATAACACTATTTTCATAGAACTTCTGCAGCATTTTTTGTTGGAATACTTGCTTTGGACTTAATCTCATACTGATTTTTGTGGCTATTCAAGTTACAATTCAAGTAGAATGTAAATTCCAAGGATGAGTAAACCAGGGTCTGTAACTACTAGGCATCATACGTAGTGCTGGTTACCTTCTAGCTAGTCAGTGGTACTGGCTGCCATTTCCTTATCAAGTGCTTAGTAGGAATTTTCTCATAAGCAGTGAGTGTATGTATATTTACTGTGGGTTTCAGAGATCTTCATATAAATGAAATGACCCAGAGTACAGTTCAAAAAAATGTTCATGCTATTTAATATATAATTAATGTGATTCTATATTGCTACCCAACAATCTGTGACAGTCCATTATTTTCTTTCTCATCTCCATACATTCCCATGGATCTCCAGGATTACTTACTCAGTCTAATGAGATTGTCTCCAATTTCTATCTTCAAAAAAATTGTGACATTCTGCTGAGTGGTTTCAGTCTGGGCTGCTATTGCAGGTGCTGCTGTTTTGGGTATGGTTTGTGAAACTCAGGCAGACCAGAGGAAATGTCTTTTTACTGCAGTTGCTGCCGGTCCACCCAATGGTTCTTCAGATGGCTGAGTCAGGAGTCCTAGCATCGGCCATAATCTGTGCTTATAATCAGACCTCATTTACTACTTTCCCACAAACTGGAATACAGTCTTACGTGGAAAAGGCTGCTAAAGGAGACTCCAACATCAGACAAGGCAAGTCCGGTAAGTCTGCAGGATATTACCAAAGGTCACAGTTATTCAATGTGAAATAACCCCAGTAGCGAGGATGCCAACAATCCAGTCTCAAATCTCTCAGAAAAAGAGCTTCTTAAGCTTATGCAAAGGCAAAGAAATGTGCACAATACATATACAATTTGTTGTTGTTGCTCTTGTGTGCCATCAAGTCAATTCCTACTCACAGTGACCATAAATGACGGAGTAGAGTTGCCGCATAGGGTTATCTTGTTGGTAATCTTTGTGGAAGCAGATTGCCAGGTCTTTTTCCAGAAGAGCCACTGTGTGGGTTTGAATCACCAACTTTTGCTTAGCATCTGAGCACTTAACTGTTGCATCACCAGGGCTCCTTTTCATATACAATATACATTACAAAAAAGAATGTCTGATGGTCCAGTTGCAGTATTGGTATGCAAAGTTGGGGTTAATTTACAATTTTCTCTAAGAACAATGGATGACTACCATACTTCATCAGTTCGAAGGTGTATATCTTTCTGCATTAACATCTTTGGAATCAGGATACAATGTACAGTTGACAGTGACTTTCAATCACTGTTGGCCAGGAGAGAGTAGAGGTGTAGTTGTTGCCTACGCATGTACTGATTTGGTAATAGCTGTTCATACCGTGGAAACCCTGGTGGCGTAGTGGTTAAGAGCTATGGCTGCTAAGCAAAAGGTTGGCAGTTCAAGTTGACTCGACAGTAACAGGTTTGTTTTTGTTCATATTGTTATCACTATGATAGATTGATGTGTATTGCTGTTACTACATATGTTGAGTTTAATTGCTATTTAAAAATATTTGAAGAGATGGCTCTTACTTGGATCGAAATGAAAAGTTATTACGATTTCAGAAAGGCATGGAGCAATGGGGCATTATTAGGTAATGGAGAAGCAAATATTCATTAGTGAGTAGAGAACTGAGTTCTGCATTTTCTTCTACTGCTGTAAATAAGTGTTACTGAGATATATGTAAATCGATAGCCTGTGATACACCAAAATAATTCAACTGAAGGCCAGAGAAATCCCCAGATTCCTTGGAATAGTTTAAAGCAACAGAGGCTGTTGTGACTAATTCATATTGGTGCTTTATTTTTTTTTTAATTATTTTTGTTTTTTATTGTGGTAAAAATAATGCATAACAAAACACACCAACTCAGCAATTTCTACATGTGCGATTCAGTGACACTGATTCAATTCTAAAGTTGTGCAACCATTCTTGCTATCTTTTTTCAAACTATTCTACCCCCATTGACGTAAACTCAGTACTCCTTAAGCAAAAACTTCCTTTTTCTCCCTCCTTTCCACCCCTGGAGAAGCCCTGGTAGCACACCGGATAAAGCGAAAGGTCTGCTATTTGAAGGCACTAGCTGCTGTGGCAGGAGAAAGATGTGCCAGTCTGCTTCCGTAAAGATTTACAGCCTTGAAAACCCTATGGGGCAGTCCTATTCAGTCCTATAGGGTCACTGTGAGTAGACTGGATGGTAATGGGCTTGGGCCTACCCCTAGTAACCACTAATAATCTTCGGTTTTTATGTATTTGCTTACTTCATATAAGTGAGATCATACAATATTTGTCCTTTTGTGACTGACTTATTTCACTCAGCATGATGTTTTGAGGATTCATTCATGTTGTGGCATGCATCAGGACGCCTATAAAATATACTCCAGAACTGCCACATCAATAGCATTTTATTATTCTTATAAACACTCTTAGGCAGGACTGCTCAGCCTCTGTTTCCCTTTCACCATACTTAATCTGTATGCTGAACAAATAATCTGAGAAGCTGGCCTATATGAAGAAGAACGCAGCATCAGGATTAGGGGAGGACTCATTAACAACCTGCGATATGCAGATGACACAACCTTGCTTGCTGAAAGTGAAGAGGACTTGAAGCACTTACTGATGAAGATCAAAGACCACAGCCTTCAGTATGGATTGCACCTCAACATAAAGGAAACAAAAATCCTCACAACTGGACCAATAATAAATATCATGATAAATGGAGAAAATATTGAAGTTGTCAAGAATTTCATTTTACTTGTTTCCACAATCAATGCCCATGGAAGCAGTAGTCGAGAAATCAAACAGCTTATTGCGTTGGGCAAATCAGGTGCAAAAGACCTCTTTGAAGTGTTAAAAAGCAAAGATGTCACCTTGAGGACTAAGGTGTGCCTGACCCAAGCCATGGTATTTTCAATCACCTCATATGCATGTGAAAGCTGGACAATGAATAAGGAAGACCAAAGAAGAACTGATACCTTTGAATTATGGTATTGGTGAAGAATATTGAATATACCATGGACTGCCAAAAGAATGAATGAATCTGACTTGGGTGAAATACAGCAAGGATGCTTCTTAGAAGTAAAGATGGTGAGACTTTTGTCTCACATACTTTGGACATGTTATTAGGAAAGATCAGTCCCTGGAAGAGACATTATGCTTGGTGAAATAGAGGGTCAGCAAAAAGAGGAAGACCCTCAACAAGATGGATTGACACAGTGTCTACAACAATGGGCTGAAACATAGTAATAGTTGTGAGGATGGTGCAGGACCAGGCAGTGTTTCATTCTGTTGTACATAGGGTCACTATGAGTCATAACCAGCATGGTGGCACCTAACAACAACAACCTATAACTTCCCAAATTTTCTGTTGAAACCACTGTTTGGATACCTGGTGGCTTTGTGTGTCTCACAGGCCAAGGCACCATCCACTGTACCACTGGCTAGTAGACTGGCGGCAGAAGTGTTTACTACATTCCCATCACTACCAGAAACCTGAAAGAGTGGACTCTCCCTAGCCTCTTTTGTCCCAATGGCCTTTGTTTAAGTAAAAACCCGGCTTGTTTGTTACTTTTCCTTTGGGAAGGGTATGGAAAACAGAGAATGCTCGTTGATGAGTATTCGTATTTAACCGGTTTGTTAAAGTGAGCACTTAGTTCACTGCAAATGTGTCTCATACACTATTAGACAAGACCTGAGTGGAAACTGGAAGTACAGAGTGAAGATCTACCAAACCCATCCTGGCTTATTTTAATGTAACTATTAATAAGCCTTTTTGTTTTAAGACAGTCCAGGACAAATACTAAGTAGGTTGGACACCAGGACAGATCCAAACCTGGGCCACCCAGACATGCTGGGATATGAACTCACTTTAAGAAGAATAATTTCGATAGCAGAGAAGAAAAAGAAGGGCAATATTCCTAAAATGTATTAAACAATGGGACTTGTATAATATGAGATCACACAGGCAGAGAGGAGCTAGACATTATTGGGGCTTCTAGGTCATGGTGAAGGTTTTGGGTTTTATGCTAAAATGGAAAGAAGGAGCCCTGGTGGCGTAGTGGTTAAAGCACTTGACGGCTAACCAAAAGGTTGTCGGTTTGAACACACCAGCTGTTCCACGGGAGAAAGATGTGATAGTCTGCTTCTGTGAAGATTTACAGGTTTGGAAACCCTATGGGGTAGTTCTACTCTGCCCTATAGGGTTGCTATGGGTAAGAGTCAACTTGACAGCAGTGCGTTTGGTTTGATTTATAATGGAGAGGAAGAATCTCTGGTGCGTAATGGTTAAGCGCTGGGCTGCTAACAGAAAGGTGAGTGGCCTGGTGGTTCAAACCCTTCAGCAACTCCATAGGCGAGAAGAGCTGGAAATCTGCTCCCATAAAGATTACAGCCTAGGAAACCCCACGGGGCAGTTCTACTTTGTCCTGTAGAGTCGCTGTGAGTTAGAATAGACTCAAGGACACACAGCAACAACAGAATATAAAGTCATTGGAGGGTTTTAACCAGGAGAATTACAAGATCTGATCAAATTTTTAAAAGCCCACTCTTACTTTTGTATGTAATATAGGATTTTTGCTATAAGATGTGCAAACAGGATGTGCAAACGGGGAAGTTTCAGTAGCCCAGGTGAAATGATACTGTATTTAAACAGGTTGGAGGAGTTTTGCCAGGCGAGCCCTACAAAGGGAGGAAGGTGTAAAGGAACAGCCATGTGCCAAGGGGGCGGTCAGTGGGGGAGTGGTCTACCCAAGCAGAGGAAGAATACTTTGGTACTGGCATTATTTAGAATTGCCAGCACATGGTGATAATAAATAATAGATAGGCTTTTAGTCAGTTTCATTATTGTTTTTTTTTTTTTTTTTTTCAGGCAATATACCCCTATTACCTCTACTGGGAAGGATGACTTCCATTGCCATCCTTTCCTGGTTCATCACTAGGGAGTTAAGGATATTTCCAAGAGATGAAAGTAGGATGATATTGATTAACCATGGAATCCAAAGAGATGAGCAAACTCCCCACCCCAAAAGTCCATTTCATGGTTTAAAAAAATATGAAACCTCTCTTTACACCTACACTTACAGCTCTGACTAAGAAGTATTATTATCCCCATTTTGCAACCAAGGAACTCAGATTCATAGATGTGTAAATTGCTCAGGCTAGTCAGCAGGTGATAGGCAGGGTTGAAAACCCAATCTAGGCCCTTCCCATCCAAGGCTTTTGTCCTTTTTTCCTCTGCCAAGCTACCCACAAAAACACATGTTGGATGAATGAATGATTAGCTCTGAAATCCTTTCATTTTTCTGACCCCCAAAAGCCAAAAGCAATAGGAGAATTTATGATGACTGTAAGGATTGTTGTCTAAACATAACAATGTGTGACTGGTAAATAAAGTTTGTTTATATAAATACTCAATAGGAGGCTTAATCTCTAATACGTGATCCCGAAAAGAGAATTGTAAAAAGCTAATGATGAGCATTTTACATCTACTCCAGGTTACAAGAAAGATTATGAATCAGTTTCATGTAGTTCTTTTCTTTTTTTGTGTGCTTAATAAATTTGTTATTCTTTTTACATGTTTTGGACTTTTATTTTGTTATGGAGTTATTCTGATCTAGAAACACGCGTAAAGAACAGCACGGACGCCCAGGTAATTACCGCCCAGCTCAAGAAAGAAAATATTGCACAGACCTGTGTGTCTCTCTCTGATCCCATTCCACCTTCTTCCCCTTGGTGGTAACCATTCTCCTGAATATGGAGTGTAGCCTCCGGAACACTCTCCTGTACATTTGTGAAAGAATCAATGTGAAAATGAAATGGTATTTTAGTATTATTATGAAAATACTTTTGACCTTGCAGACCCCGTGATAGAAGGGTTTCAAGGGGTTCTCAGAGTTCCCCAGGCCACACACATATCCTAGAGACATTGCTCTAAGATCTTTACCTAGGAGTGGAATTTTGTGGCTGTATTATAAACACATCTTTCACATTACTGCCAGATTGGTTTCCAAAATGCTTTTACCAGTTTTTACACCCATGATTAGTTCGTGAATTTCTGGTTCTTTACATTTTCACAGACATTTGGTATTGTTAGTCTTTTTAATTTCTTTCTGAACTCTGTGGGTTTTAAATTGTATCTCATTAGGGTTTTAATTTTCATTTCTGTGATTACTAAGGATCACTGGTGGCACAGTGTTTAAGCACTTGGCTGCTAATGGAAAGGTCAGTGGTTCGAACCTGTCAGCTGCTCCTCAAAGAAAGATATGGCAGTCTGCTTCCATAAAGATTACAGCCTTGGAAACCCAATGGGGCAGGTCTCTGTCCTACAGGGTCACTGTCGATCAGAATCATCTCAGTGCCAACAGGTTTAATTTTTGGTTTACGATTGCGAGCAATGTTGAATATCTTTTCAGATATTTATTAGCGATTTAAGTTTTTGTTTCTGTAATTGGTCTCATCTGTTACCATCCTTTTCTCATTTTCCATTTACTTGTCTTTTTCTTATTGGTATTAAAAGTGTTCTTTATATATTCTGATGCTAATGCTTTGTCAATTATATGAACTGAAAATTATTTCTCCTAGTCTGAGACTTTTCACTTGACTAATTTAATGTTCTCTCTTAAAAAAAAAAAATTTTTTTTTCCATAATATTCTAAGTAGCTGAACTTACAAAATATTTTCTTTATAGTTCTAGCTTTTTGGGTCTTATTTAAGAAAAGTTTCCTTACTCTGCAGCTATAAAGGTATTTTACTAAATTGTAAAATTTGTGTTTTATATTTGGTTTATAGTCTACTTGGAATTTACTTTTGTGTATGATACAAGATTGGGGCCTGTTTTTTGTGTGAGTGTGTGTGTGCCTGCATCATTTATTGAAGTTTTGATCTGAAATAATAACTGCTTATTTTCCAATGGGTACACATATACACTAATATATATCTATACCTGTCTGTGTCTATGTATATATACTTACATGCATATATGTAATATATGTATATAATCTGTAGATTTTTAAATTAAGGTCCATTGACCTCTCTATTCTTACAGTAATTCACATTCTTTTAATTACTCTAACTTTAAAATAAGACTTAATGTATGTTAAGCAAATCCTACACCTTGTTGTTTCTCTTATTTTCCACAATTGTCTTGGCTCTTGATCTTTCATACAAATTTTAAAATAAGTTTGTCAAGGTCCAAGAAAAATCCTTTTAGAATATTTATTGGAATAGCATTGAATTTTTAGACTAATTTGGAGAAAAAAATGGCATCTTTTTGAAATGATATGAACATGGTCTGTTTAACCCAAATGTTCTGTCATGTTCTGTGATATTGTGACACATTCTCCATAGATGATCTTAGAAGTTTTCACTTGCTATCCCTTCTGACTGGAACGTACTTGCACGATCTTTGTGTTATGGCCTTCTGTATTAGTTTCTTAGAGCTACTATAGCAAATTACCACAAACTGTGTGACTTAAACCACCACCCACCTGATAGCGTGTTGTAGCTGTGGTGGCTTGCATGTTGCTATTATGCTAGAGGACATGCCACTGGTATTTCCAATATCAGCAGGGTTACCCATGTGGGCAGGTTTCAGCAGTGGTTCCAGAGTAAGACAGGCTAGGAAGGAAGACTTAGTAATATTCTGAAAGTTAACCAATGAAAACTCTTTGGAAAGCAATAGAATATTGGCCCATATGGTGCTAGAAGATGAGCCTCTCAGGTTGGAAGACACTCAAAATACAACTGGGGAAGAGCTGCTGCCTCAAAGAAGAGTCAACCATAACTATGCAGGTAAAGTAAAGTCTTCAGGACCTTTATTTGCTGATGTGGCACAACTCAAATCAGAAGTAACAACTACAAACATCCGTTAGTAATTGGAACATGGAATGTACGAAGTATGAATCAAGGAAAACTGAAAATTATAAAAAATGAAACACTTGAAGGTCGATATCCTAGGCATTAAGGAGCTGAAATGGACTATTATTGGCCATTTGATTCTGACAAGCATATGGTCTACTATGCTGAGAACAAGAAATTGAAGAGGAAGGGTATTGAAATCATCCTGAAAAAGAACATTTTAAGATCTATTCTGAAGTATAACACTGTCGGTGAAAGGTTAATATCCGTATGCCTACAAGGAAGACAATATGCTGTTATTTGAATTTGTGCACCAACCACAAATGCCAAAGATAAAGAAATTAAGCGTTTTTACAAGCTGCTGCAGTGTGAAATTGATAAAACATGCAATCAAGATGAAGTGGCAATTACTGGTGACTGGAATACAAAAATTGGAAAAAAAGAAGAAAGATTAATTGTTGGAAAACATGGCCTTGGTGACAGGAATGATGCTGGAGATTGCGTGATAGACTTTTGCAAGATCAATGACTTATTCAGAAATACTTTTTTCAACAACACAGACGAAAATTACATATGTAGATCTCGCTGGAATCGGACTACATCTGTGGAAAGAGACATTGGAGAAGATCAATATTATCAGTCAAGACAAAGCCAAGGGCTAACTGTGGAACAGGTATCAATTGTTCATATGCACGTTCAAGCTGAAGCTGAAGAAAAGCAAAGCAAGTCTATGAGAGTCAAAATATGACCTTGAATACCCACCAAGTGAATACATCACTCCTGAATTTAGAAAAATGTCTTGGGCTGAGATTTCTCTTAATTCTGTTCTTGTTTGATCTTTGTTTTTAGTGCATGTAGAGACTGCTGATATTTCCAAATACATATTCTTTCTCTTTTCTCAGAGTGATAGAATCCCTGATTTTTGGCTGGGTACCTGAACATATAGAATAAGACTATATTCTCAAGCCTCCTAGCCTAGATGTTCCATATAACCAAGTTCTGGCCAATGAGATGTAAGCAGGAATATGTATGATGATTTTTAGGAGCTTTCCATAAGAGATTTTTTTTTTTTCCCCATAAGATATAACTCCATTTTTGATACTTCCTAGAATGTGGATGTGAAAGCTGGAGATCTAGCTAACGTCTTGGACCACAAAAATGATAGCCACACCTCAAGGATGGCAGAGTGGTGAGGTGGAGGGAGCCTGGCTTAATGAAGACTGTGTGGTAGAGCTGCTACACCAGCCCCAGACTAAACTTGTGGACTTTTATGTGAGAGAGAAATATCTTTTTATCTCATTTGTATTACTCTTATTTTGGATCCTTCTTATAAATAAATCTAATTCTAACTCAAACAAAGAGGGTTATCATGATTTACAGTACATTGAAAGTTTCCTTTGTATTTTCAAGGGTAGCTGTGTATTTAAAATTATTTTATAATGTTTAGCAATTTGTTATAGGATGGTGTTATGGACTGAATTGTGTCTCCCTAAAATATGTATTGTAAATCCTAACCTTTATGTCTGTGGTTATAACCCCATTTAGGAATGGGTTGTCTTGGTTTCGTTAAAGAGACAGGATTAGCATAGGGTGTGTCTTAATTGAACCTCTTACAAGATGTGAAAGAAGCAGATTAAGGAAGCAGAAATAGAAGAGAAAGATGCTAAGCCACATGAAGATTGCCCAGGAGAGGAAGCTCAGAAGAGACAAGGACCTTCCTCCAGGACCAACAGAGAGAGAAAGACTTCTCCTAGAGCTGGCGTGCTGAATTCAGACTTCTAGCCTTCTAAACTATGAGAAAATAAATTTTTGTTTCTTAAAGCCATTTACTTGTGGTATTTCTGTTACAGTAGCGCTAGATAACTAAGATGGGGAGATTGTAGCATGTGCCCTACCCTCTCAAAATGAAAGTCCCTTTGGTCACTTGTTCACTTTTTCTAATCCATTTTTATAAGAATTCCCTTTATATATTTAGAAAATTAGATTTTTTTAATCATAAATTTTACTAACACTCCCCCCTGTAAGTCTTTTGCATGTTTTCTTTTTGTTTAAATCATTTTTCTTTTTTCTGAACGGATGTTTAATACTTAAGCCAAAACCAAACCCATTGCTATCGAGTCAATTCCAACTCACAGTGACCCTATAGGACAGAGTAGAACTGCCCCATAGAGTTTCCAAGGAGTGCCTAGTGGATTCAAACTGCCGACCTTTTGGTTAGTGGCTGTATGTCACCAGGGTTTCCATTTAATACTTAAGTAGTCGTATTTACCATTTTCTTTCCATTTACGGCTTTGGGTTTTGTGTCTTTCTTAGAGAGGATTTTCCCACTCCAAGATGATTAAAAAAATGTTTTTTTCTTATTTTTCTCTGGTGCATTTATAAATTTTATTTAAAAAATTTAAAATCTTAACCCATCTGGAATTCATTTTTATATAAGAAACAAGATGGAGTTATTGCCAAATGACTAGGGATTATCTCTATCATTTATTCAATAATCTAATTTTAGAGGTCCAAGGCTTTAAACATATGAAGTAGCAAAATAAAAATTTAATAGTTACATATTAAAGCACAAAAAGTGTGTTTAATCAAATCATAATATAATATGCCAAGTGATGCAATATAGCTATGAACAAAGTATTGTAGGAGTACAGAAGAAATACTGGGGAAATCATGGAGGCTTTTGTGATGGTTTTAAAAATATGCCCATAAATTCTTTGACAATCCTCCCTGCAAAAGGTCAAGCCTAATTCCCTTTCCCTTAAGTATAAGCAGGACTTAGTGATCACTTCCAGTGGATAGAATGTGACAGAATTGATGGTGTCTGTCTTAATTATCTAGTGCTGCTATAACCGAAACACCACGAGTGGATGGCTTTAGCAAAGAGAAATTTATTCTCTCACAGTTTAGAAGGCCTAGAAGTCTAAACTCAGAGGGCCAGCTCTAAGAGAAGGCTTTCTCTCTCTGTCGGTTCTGGAGGAAAGTCCTTGTCATCAATCTTTCTTTGGCCTAGCAGCTTCTCCAGGCAGGAACCCCGTGTCCAAAGGACACACTCTGCTCCTGGTGCTGCTTTCTAGGTGGCATGACGTCCCCCCATCTCTCTGCTTGCTTCCCTTTTATCTGTTGTAAGATAAAAGGTGATTTAAGCCACACCCCAAGGAAACTTCCTTTACAGTGGATCAGAGATGTGACCTGAGTAAGGATGTTACATCCCACCCTACTCCTCTTTAACATAATCTAGTTTTGCCTCATAATCTCTGTAAGCAGAGATTAGGATTTATAACACATAGGAAAATTACATCAATCACAAAATTGAGGATAACCACACAATACTGGGAATCATGGCCTAAGCAAGTTGACACATATGTTTGGGGGACATGACTCAATTCACGATAACATCTCTCATAAAACACATTGCAGTTTCCTGCTTGTTCTCTCTGTTTTAGGCCACTTACTCTGGGCCAGCTGCCATGTAGTTGGGACACTTAAGTAGCCCTATATAGACACCATGTTGTGTGGAATTGAAGCCCCCTGCTAACAGCCATGACGTACCAATAGCCATGTGAGTGAGCCACCTTGGAAGTAGATCTTCCAACCTAATCAAGCCTTCAGATGACTGTGGCTGCAGTCAACATATTGACTGCATGAGAATCCTCTGTTACAATCACCATCTAAGTTCCATCCAAATGCCTGACCACAGAAACTGTGATATAATAAACATTTGTTGTTTTGAGTGCCTATGTTTTAAGGTAACTTATTACATAATAATAGACTTATTACATAGTAATAGACAATCAATACACTTTGAAGAGAAAGTATGATTTGAATTGGTTCTTCAAAGAACAGTAGGATTTTTTTTTTTAAAGTAAATAAATTAGGCAAGGCATTTTAAGCATAGTGAATGGCATTGATAAAGTCACAGAAAAGTCTTGATGTATTCAGGAATATTTTCCAAAACTCTAATGAATTCAGTGAGACTAGAAAATACCATGGAGAATTGTATGATTTTAGATTAAAACTTGTAAAGGCCCTCTTTGCAAAGCTAGGAAGTTTAGACTTTGTCTTGAAAACCAATTGGAAACAATAGGTTTTAACCAGGGTATGACACATTGAGATTTGGATTGGAAAACAATAAATCTTGCGGTATAGCTTGAATGGGATAGGTAGCGATGAGTATGAAAATGTTGCTCTCAGGTGAGAGGTGATTTGTGGAATCTACAGCTCCAAGAAGTAAAGATAGAGGAGAGGTATAATTCAACGTATTACTGAAGTTGAGTAGATAGAATTTGAAGCCCGAGAGTCAAATTATACAATTAAGTCAAATAAAATTGGTTAAATATTCCTGACAAAGATTGATACTGTATACTATACCATAAAATAAGTATGTATTAATTTACTTCAATGAATGTGTAAAACTTGGTGAAGAAGAGAAAAATTTTGGGGGGGTGTTCCATTTAGACAGTAATATTGTTTTATATTTGTATTAATACCTGATGAAGTCATCACAAAGAGATTTTCAGAATAATTCCTCCAGTACTATTCAGTATTGTGAGACGTTCTATTACCTAGACTGTGAGAGTCAAGTGAGAAAGTTGGAGCAGTTTGTTCTGGTAGATAACAAAAGTGTGAAAGAGAATGCTCAGGAAACATTTTGTTCAGGCTCAGTCAGGAACACTGAGAATGTTCTGTTGAGTATTTTGTGTCTGTTCTCATAGGAGTTCACCTTTAAAGAATCTTGCAGAAAAGAAAAGGATTGTTTTTTTTTCCAAGGGTTCCAAATGGGGGAACGTGTGGCGGTGGAACAGGATCATCAAAGCCCCTTTAGCTGTATGCTCCTCACCATTCTCTACTAGTGCCTGCGGCTCCCAGAGCACATCTGACTTCCAGATTGAGCGGGGTGAGGATACAAGGTAGTCTGAATAATCTCCCTTGGTGATTCTAACATGCCTTCTCTCATCTTTCATTCTCTGTCCTCCCCACTCCATCCAGAAAAACTGTATAGTTAAGCACTAAACTCTTATGTTCTGAAAAATTGTATGCAGTTAAAATCTTTAGGAATTAGAGATGCTTTTTTTTTTAACTTACTTTCAGATTTATTTAGTTATTTCACAGATTGATGCTATGAAAAGATGCAGAACCAGAAAATGTCTTATGTCATCTGAATATATGTGTGTCACAGATTTTCGTTGGCCCTAAAATAGTGTTTAAGTTTCTGTAGGAATACATCAAGAGGATGGGCATGTGTTTTTGGTTGCCCTGGGAGACCTAAGTGTGTCCTTCCACTCACCCACTTCAGCCTCACTGAAGTAGTGCAGAGCTGAATAGCTTGGATTCCGAACATACTGACTCATTCAGCTAAGTGAGACATATTAGTAATTAACTTACACGTTTGCATTTATAGACTTAGCCTAGTAGTTTAATATGCCAATTGGAGTTATGCTAGCATTTTTCCTTGTTATATTAATTGTATTTGGTAAAATTATGCCTTATACATAGTCCTTCTTGGCATAGAGAGCTATTGCTTTTAATATAAAAATCTAAGATATCACCATTTTTAACATAAAAAAAACTGATTTCTGATATTTCTTGTGTGTAATTGCCCTCAAATGAGAAAATGATATTTCAATCCTTTGATATGGCTTATAGAGAAAAAGCAGATAGAATTAATCAGTTTTCTTCTGTTTTGTTTTGCTATTTTCCATAGATGCACGTTATCAGTGTCTCATTTATACGCATTATTTTAAACACTGATCTGTGATGTACAGCTATTCTTTAAGATCTAAACCCTTTATACTATGTGTCTTGGGCTGGGTTCTCTAGAGAAGCAAAATCAGTGAAGTGTGTGTGTCTCTCTCTCTTTCTCTCTCTCTATACACACACACACACACACAGATTTTTCTCAAAGAAATGGCTCACATGGTTGTAGAGGGGTGTAAGTCCCAAGTCCATGAGTCAGGCATCAGGCTGGGGGCTTCTGTGGACTCATGTAGCTGCAGGGGCAGACGAACCCAGGATCGGCAGGTCAGGCAGGGCCACTGGCTCATGGGCTGTGGAAACTGACAAATCCAAGATTGGCAGGCAATATGGCAGGCCACTGGCTCAAGTCTCAAGAACCAGAGGTCAGATGATGATGAGCCAGATGCAGAATCCAGCGCAAGTGAGCAAGCTTTGCCTGAATGTCCATACAGACGTTGGACGCAGACCATTTCCCCAAGGATACTGTCCTTCTAACTGACTGGTCAATCACGTCAGATCACATAATGGAGGATGACTGTATTACGTAACTGCCAAACCACTGAGAATTATGGTCCAGCCAAGGTGACACAACTTTAATCTTTACACTATGCTTTCAGTGAAGCAATGAATGGGAGATCTCAAGAATATACTGGTTCTAACTCAGCAAAGACTTTGTTTAAATAACAATGTCCAAAATTACATAGAGAGAAGTACCTTTGTAGTAAATGGATTGAGACTACGGACCTCAAAGAAAGAAAGTTTGAAGGTGCTGTATTAAAAAAAAATAGTACTACTTAAATCCATTTATTGCTTCTTGGTCTCTATAGCTAGCAGATGATAAAATTTAATAATACTTTAATGGTACTTCAAAATAAACTTTTAATTTTGCAATAATTTTAGATTTACGAAAAGATAGAAAATAGAAGAGGATTTCTATTTACCCATTCTCCAATGTCCCCTAATGTTAACATCTTACTTAACTAAGGTATGTGTGTCAAATCTAAGAGCTCAACATTGGAACTACAGACGATATTTGGATTTTTTCAGTTTTCCAACTAATTTCCTTTTTTTGCTCCTGGATTCAATCCAGGATACCATATTGCATTTAGTTCTCATGTCTCCTAACTCTACTCTGGTCTGTGAAAGTTGATCAGTCTTTCTTTGCTATTCAAGACCTTGAGACTTTTGAAGAGTTCTAGTCAGGTATTTTGTAGAATGTTCCTCATTGTGCATTTATCTGATGTTTTCTTCTGATTATACTGAGGTTATGGGTTTTTGTAAAGAATACCACAAGGTGAGGTGTCCTTCTCATCATAGCATATCAGGAGACACATGATATCAACATGACTTATCTCTAATGATCTTAACCTTCATCACTTGGGTTAAGGTTATGTCTGATAAATTTCAATGACATGTTTTTTCCATATTAAATGATAATCATAGTACATATCTACGCTGAGATGGAACCTCCTGAGTATTTTTTATTTGATGGTTGCATTCAGCCTTCAAGAGTACCATAAATCCTTCAATGAACTTGAACATACACCTATCTCTTCCTCAAAGCTACATATGTATTAATTCAACATTACTTTAAGAGAAATAAAAGGTGACTTTTGTTCTACCGTTTGTAAGAATCAATGTCAGCATTTGATGCAAACCCTTACTTAGGAACCTCAATCTACAAAGTGGACGTGTAGAGAGAACATGTGGTACAGTTTGAAGAACTTTGTGTTGACAAGTTATATTGATACTACTGAATCTAAACACTGGGACCTCAGCCAGCAAGTCAGATACCATCTCATGTAATTCCCCTTGCAACAGTTCCTGTCTACTAATTAATTGAGTATGTAGATCACCCCAAATTAGAAAGCTCTATAACTTTTCCTATAGCTAATACTTTGCTGGCGATGAAAGGTGTGACGAGGGATCTTGTAACTAAGGTTGGTTGTGTTCCTGTCCCAAATCAAGGGGAAGGCCTCTCAGTTTAGGGGAGCCTTCTAAGAAACTAATGTATGAGGATATGTAAGTTTATAAATTTCATGACTAGTGCATAGATTTTTAGATTAGTAATGTCTTAGGAGTTATCGTGCCTATCCTTCTAGTGAGAAATCCTGAAAAAAAAAAAAAAACTTTTTTATCATAGTGTTTTTTCCACATAAGGCAGTTAGTTTATGATTTGATTTTTACATGCTGTCTACAAATGTAGTCCTTGGAAACTGAATGGAGCAGTTCTCCTCTGTCCTATAGGGTCGCTATGAGTCTGTATCGACTTGACGGCAATGGATTTTTTTTACAGGTCTACAAGTTAACATATAGTTATGAAAACAGGCACAAATTATTATTTGTAGGTAATATGACAATTATCTTTCCATTTAGGAAATTTTTTTCTCCTGCCATTTAAAAAATTTTTTTTTGCTGCAGAGCGGATTTTGACTCTAGCTTAGAAACTAATTCCTTCTGTAAGAAGAAATTATTTTAAACAATAGCTGTTATCTCTTTTCGGTGTTTTTTTTTTTTTTTTTTGCTTATAAAAGGGATTATTATCTTTTCTTTCTGAATTTGGAGATTCAATCAACTGCTATTATGGAAGCACGGCATTTGACTGGGTTTTTGATGATTTCTGCTTTAGCACAGAAATGATTCTCTTGTTGCAACTGATTTAGGGTTTCTCTTCCTGGAGAATGTGTTGTCACTGACCTATGGTGTTGCTGTGAAAACAGAAGATTAGATGGTGACCTTTTTCACTACAGCAATGATGTCTCTTCTGGTCACATAGTAGCTCCTCAGAGTGCATAGGGGAAATTAAAATCTTGGCCGAGTTGGTCTCAGCTGTTTGCTGCACACCACTGTAGCTCTGGCCTCCCAATATGACAGCATTTTATTTGACCTTTACAGACTCAGCCATTAATCCCAAGGCATGCCCACAATGACGTAATGATGTAGTGGCTGAATCAAACACATACTGTGCCTATAGCCAACCCCTGGCCATGAAAGCATAAGCCCTTCCAATGAGCTTAAGTCATCAAGTTCAAACTCCTAAATTCTTCATGAAAAGTACTTTGGTGATAAGAAATGTTCTAATAATGCTGAATTTCAAAATAAAAAGTAGCTAGCTCCTAAGCTTTTTGCAAATTTGACTGAATTTCCTCCAGTAGGCTGAGTCCTACGTTCTAAGGGATGTGGTATTGGGGTAATTTTTATTAAGTTCTAAATTTTACATATCACCCCATAATAATGTAAATTTGAATTTATTATGTTCATTCTATTTTCTAAATTTCTTTTCTTTAGGAATTCTCTTCATTTTGTTGTATTTTATTTAAAAAAAATATAGTCATTAGACTGTACAAAATAACCAAAACTTTCTTCCCTTTTTTCATTACCGCTAGACATTATACTTATCATGTCCAATTTAAATTACGTGCACAAATCTCTTAATATCTAATGATCTGAAATACAGAGGTATCCTAAAGAGAAATTCTCAAGGACTGCCTCAGAAGTATGACCCAAGGAAAAATATAACAGGAGATTGGGTAGGATAGGGTGGGGGACAACCTCTTTGCTAATAAAATTCCCAAATATTTAAAGATACAGAATGAGGGAGACAGAGGCATCTAATGGCCTATAAATTCCAATGGGGTCACAGAACAACAGCAGTTCTGCTGGAGTGGTTCAGAGGAGGTGTCCTGGCTCCAAGCTTCAGTGTGAGCAGCATGTGAGGGCAAGCCCAGGGAAAGGAATGAAGGATGAGATACTTTCAAAAAGGACCTTGATTAGGATGAAGTGAAGACAGTTGGGAATCTATTAGACTTAAAATACGACACAACACTCCGCAGTTTTGAATGAGGGTCGACAGGTGGAGCATGTCTAGGCAGTTGTTTAGGTGCATTGGTTTTATGAACACAGATTATTTAAGAATTCTGGTTGACTACACACGTAATGCTTATTTAATGTATCTTGAAAGATTTGGACTAATTCAACTTCTTAATCCAGGTTTGTGGCAAGAGTTTATGCTGTATTTTAGGCATCCTCAAAACTGAGAAAGTATGACTATGGAAAAGGTACTATCGAATAATGGACAAATGTAAGAAGAAAGTATGCAGGTGTAGGTTCTTATAGTTAATTTTCTTGTAGCAGTAGCTTTAAGGAATTATGGATTTACTCTTCCCACCTACAGGAAACAGTGATAGTATTGTTCCCAGGGGCAAATGAGCAAGTAAAAAACATGGTAAGGAAGAAATAGAGGCTATATATATATATATATATATATACACACACACACTTTTTTATTTAGTGGGGGTAATGGAGAAAGAGAGGGTTGTAAAAAACAATCACAACAAAAATATTGTTAATCTTTGTAATACATCATAAAAGAAGAATTCTAAGTTATGAAAAGGGCTGTCCTTAAATTTTTCTCCCAATATCCTACTGCTGTCCAAAAGAGATGCAGGCAATTGCCTCCTAAAAGCCTAAAGGATCACAAAGCTAAATATCAAGATTTAAAAATAAAATACTGCAAAAACTTAGAGCCACTAAGGACTCTAAAAGTAGTCCTTGAAGGAACTGACCCATTATAATACTTGTAAACAATGTTTATGCTTGGTGAACTAAGTGGCTTCTCCAAAGCCTTCTCTGAAAACGGTAGTTCCTGGCCTCCTGTGGACTACGTGCAACAAAAACACTGGGGCTCAGAATCAAAACAGTCTAGATAGATAACATCTTTGAGACAATCTGATAATATATGTGTTTGAGAATTACAGAAGGAAAGGAGAATGGAATGGAGTCATTGACATTTCCCCACAGCTTCATAAATCTACTGACACTTGCCAAACTTAGAAAGCCACGTGGAAAGAGATGGCGCCAAAGTCAGAAAGATCAGAGGGTGTCATTGACTGACTTCTGGTAAAAGAGCACTGGAAAATCTGTTCATCTGAATTCTAGACAATGTGATACAGAAGGTTTTGTGCCTGACGATTTTATGTAAAGAGGTAGAAGAAAAGAAACCCCTACTAAATCTTTGATAAATTGTCCTTATGTCAGTGTGCTCACAAAATTGCAGAGAAGGTTTCTTCCACCAGCTGTGAAAGTGTGGTATGTTTTAGATAAAATATTAGTTTAGAGTTACAACTCAATCACCTCAAAGAATCCTTGGAGTATTTGAAATCACCGTATACATTTCTTCTCTTGCGGTTAGCTGTATGATTAATTTTTAGCTGTTATCCAAGCAAGATTGAAGGTGGATTGTTCACTATTTGGCACAGGCTTTAGTGTTGTATTCAACTAAATTTGAATCTTGGCAGTCACTTGCTTACTGAGCAGGAACCTTGGGCAAGTCACATTGCTTCTCTAGGTTTTAGGTCTTCAGCTGTCAGAGGAAGATAATAACAGGTTTGGTGTGAGGTACAAAAGAAAGAGGCATCAGGAATGACACCAACTTTTTTGGCTTGCACAATTGGAAGAATAGATTTGCCATCAGTAGAGTTTAGGGTTTGGGGTGAGGGAATAATCAGGTGCTCAGTGTTGGCCGTATTAGATGTAAGATGCCTTTTAGACATCCAAGCAGAGATGTTGAGTAGGCAGTTGGACATAGAGTCTGGAAAGAGATTTGGAAGGAAGGAAAATATTCGGGAGTTGTCAGCATGTGGATAGTGTTCAGAGCTGTCACTAAGGAAGTGAGTGTAGGTAGAAAAAAGTCTCAAAAACGGAGGTCTGAGACATGCTGATGTTAAGAGATTTGAGAGAAGAGGAGGAATCTACACAGGAGCCCAAGAAAGTGTGGTCACAAGGTAGGAGCAAACCAAGAGAGTAAGAGTACTGGAAGCCAAGGGAAGAAAATATTTCAAGGTGGAGAGAGGAATCATCTTGTTATTTACTGCATTTAGGTAAAGTAACATGAGAACTGAGAAATGACAAATAAACAACTTACAGATTATTGACAATCTTGAGAAGAGAATTTTATTGTGATAAAAATATGCATAACAAAACATACACCAATTCAACAATTACCACATGTATAAATTTTCAAGCTATACACCCGTTCTCAATCTACTTGTCCAAATTCTTCCACCACCATTAATGTAAACTCAGTGCTCCCTAAACAAAACCTCCTCCTTTCTCCCTCCCTTCCACCCCTAGTAACAACTATTAATTCTTAGTTTCTATGTATTTGCTGAAAAAGGGAACAAAGAAATAGCGTTTCAGTTGGTAGAAAAAGTGTGGGTCAAAATACTTTTTTTTAGTCAGTAAAAAATAACAACATTGGTATATGGATATGAGAGATCCAGAGATTTAATATAAAAGGAAGGATTGGTGAAAGAAGAGACCAAAAACCAAGCTAAATCCATCGTTATGGAGTTGATCCCAACTCAAAGCAGCCCTACAGTACAGAGTAGAACTGCCCCATAGGGTTTCCAAGGTGCGGCTGATGGATTCGAACTGCCAATCTTTTGGTCTTAACCACTGTGCAATAAGGGTCTGATAGAAGAGAGAGATTGGAACAATGCTGGGTGAAGTACTTGGGCAGCAACAAAGGATGGGATCTAGTTTACCTTTGCTAGGAATATAAACATTTTATAGATTTTATAGATCATAACACTTAATTGTGCTCATGCAGAACCTGTAGATAGACATACATAGGCCAAGAAGCAGTCTTTTGAACAGAGCAAGGGGATGCTGCATGGTTTAAAGTCAGGAAAGGTGCGTGTCAGGGTTGCATCCTTTCACCATATTTATTCAATCTGTATGCTGAGTCAATAATCCAAGAAGCTGGACTATAGGAAGAAAAATATGGCATCAGGATTAGAGGAAGACTCATTAATAACCTGTGATATGCAGATGACATAACCTTGCTTGCTGATAGTGAAAAGGACTTGAAGCACTTACTGATGATGATCAAAGACCACAGCTTTCAGTATGGATTACACCTCAACGTAAAGAAAACAAAAATCCTCATAACTGGACCAATAAGCAACATCATGGTAAACAGGGAAAATATTGAAGTTGTCAAGGATTTCATTTTACTACGATCCACAGTCAACATCCATAGAAGCAGTGGTCAAGAAATCAAAAGATGCATTGCATTGGGCAAATCTGCTGCAAAAGACCTTTTTAAAGTGTTGAAAATCAAAGACGTCCCTTTGAGGACTGAGACACACCTGACCCACGCCATGGTATTTTCAATTGCCTTGTATACATGTGAAAGCTGGATAGTGAATAAGGAAGGCTTAAGAAGAATTGATGCATTTGAATTATGGAGTTGGTGAAGAATATTGAATACACCATGGATTGCCGAAAGAATGAACAAATCTGTCTTGGAAGATGTATAGCCAGAGTGCTCCTTGGAAGCAAGATGGCAAGACTTTGTCTCATGTACTTTGGCTATGTTATCAGGAGGGAGCAGTCCCTAGAGAAGAACATCATGCTTGTGCTTGGTAAGGTAGAGGGTCAGCAAAAAAGAGGAAGTCCCTCAATGACATGGACTGACAGAGTGGCTGCAACATGGGCTCAAACATACCAATGATTGTGAGAATGGTGCAGGCCCAGGCAGTGTTTCTGTTGTACCTGGTGTTCTATGAGTCAGAACCAACTCAATGGCACCTAACAACAACACTGGAGAGAATAAAGACTGTGTGCTTACATAGCACAGAGGCAGTGTGTTGTGGTGGGGGACGTAGGAAGCAAGGTAACCAGCTAAGAGAAGGTGGGAGAGGAGCTGTTGGAATTTTGAGGGAAGAGGAGTAGTTATGAAGTAGTTCTCTAAGAAAGGAGGATCACTGCTGGATCATTGTAAAGGCCCACTTCAGATAGTGATCATGTGATTGGAACATGTATGAGAATAGTTGTTCTTTTATTTTATAAAAACCTTTCAATCTTCTAGACTGTCTAAAGAGGTTTCAAATAACTAAGACATGTCTTGAAACTGTTAAGTTTTATTGAGACTAAAGTTCTATGAACCTTCACTGTTGCTTGGGTTAAAGTGCAGGTTTTAGCTATACTGTAACTAGAAATATATGTTGAGCTCATGTGTTCTGGCACCAGGCCCTATCTACAGAATCAAAGGCTGAAGAAAAAATTTAAAATTGATGTAAATAATATCTATTTGGATATGAATGAAACATCTCAAACTTAACACATACAAAACAGAATTCTTGAGTCTGTTCCAACCTCTACCTTCTCCCTACCTACCACACCCACCCTGTACCTTTCTGAATCTCTTCAATCTCAGCACATGTCACCATCAGTCATCCAGCTTCTTTAGCCTAAAGACCTGTCAGTGCACATCCAAAATATTTCTCAAAAACGGTTTACTTCTTCCCTTCTCCACTTATACTGCTCTAATTCAAGCCACGCTCGCTTCTCACTTAGGTTATTACAATGACCTGATAACTGATCTCCCTGCTTCTACTTGTTTCTATGCTATAAATAAGCCAGTGGTCCCTGTCACCCTCTTCAAAACCCTCCAGGGTTTCCCACTGCATTTAGAAATAAAGTCTATAATTTCCATATGGCCATGTCTGAACTGGAGTTTTCTGCCTAATTTCAGCATGTCTTATTGACCCTTTTGCTCACCATATCTCAGCTATACAGGTTGCCTTTTCTTTCTTTTCAATGCCTTGAACAGTTAAGTGATTTTTTTGGTCTCAAAGTCTTTGTAACTTACTATTTCCTCTGCCTGGTATTCTGATCTCTCAGCCCTTTGAATAGCTGGTTTCTTCCAGTTTTCTTCTAAAACTCAAATGCCACAGTGGGGCAGTGGTTAAACACTCTGCTGCTAACCAAAAGGTCAGTGGTTCGAACCCACCAGAAAGATGTGGTAGTCTGTCCGCATAAAGATTACAGCCTTGGAAATGCTATGGGACAGTTCTACTCTGTCCTTCAGGGTCACTGTGAGTCGGAATCAACTCCGCAGGAGTGGGTTTGGTTTTAGGCCATCTCAGAGAGGCCTTACCTGACCACTGTATCCAAAGTACCCTCATCTCCTCTCCAAGGTGCTCTGTCATATCATTCTAATTTCCTCCAGAGCATTCAACAAATTCTGAGTTTATTTTGCTTACATTTTTATCCTCTGTCTTACCCTGCTTCTACCACAAATAAGCTCCTTCAGGGCAGGGACCTTCTCTGTCTTCTCCATTGTTCGTGCAGCCGCTAGAACAGTGCCTGGTACAAGGTCACCCGGGAAATGCTATGAAATGCTGACGAATAAATGAAAGATGAAACATGGATGTTTTTGTCCCTCTCACATTTGCTATTTATCTGTCAGGAATCCTTCCTGACAGATAAATCAAATAATCAAAATGCACTTAAATTGTGTTTATGGCATTCTTCTTGCTCAGTTAAGTATACGCTGCAGATATTTTGGCTGTAGTGTATATATATTATGGTGTGAAAAACATGAGCGCTGGAGCCATACTGTCTGGATATAAATGACTGGCTGTGTAACCTTGGGCAAGTTACTTAACCTCTCTAGGACTCAGTTTCCTCTTCTGCGAATGAGGGCTTATAATAATACATACATACCTATAGAGTTTTTCTGGGGATCAGAGGAGTTAATTTAGCATAGGATCTGGTATAGTAAGGACTCGTTCAATATTGCCCAGTATTGATATTTAATTCATGCAAAAATTCATACCATTTCCTATCCTATCATAACCCTTCATGGGGTAAAGGTAACATTTTTATTACTATTTTTAACGTGTTAAAACTGAGACTCACGTAAAGTTTGCAAAGAGCTGGTTGCTCTAGTATTTGAACATATTCTTTTTCTTACTGAGGTGTGGTTAACATACAGTACAACCATCAATGACTGAAGAAAGATAAAGAAATGACATTGCTTTTAAAGACATTTTGCATATGTGACATGTTAGAAAATAAACTGATTTAAAATTCCACTTGGGTTAGACTAATATATTTATGTAAAAAGATTATTGACTCTCCGGCTTCAGCTTCAAGAGTAAAAAGTAGTTCACTTTAATTCACTGAACATTGTAATAGTGCCCGGCAGTGTGCCATAGATGGCCAGTTAATAAAATTCAATTGATGATTCAGAAAACCATTTTGAGAATGTTGTTAAAGCATCCAGTGATGAAGGACTGTAAGGTGAAGACAAAAACATTTATCTTGCTCAAAGGAATGTGCTTAAGAGTACCTTATTTTACAAATGAGTTTGATTTAAAATGTTTGTTATGCTATGAAGAAATTACTGAATAATTCTTAAAGTTTATCCTACTGTATTTAAATTTTCACTTAAGATGTACAGAAGGAAATAGAACTTGTTTTCTTAAGTGAAAAACAAAAGTTAGTAATACTAGACACCAGAATGTGACTACAAATCTCGATATTAAAGATTAACACATAATTTTTAGCTTTTAGCATGCAAAATTGCTTTCACAGTAATTCCCAATTTCAAATAAAGGAGAGAAGAGAAACCTGAGGCTTTGTTACCCAGGGTAGCCCTCCAGCTTCAGTTTCATTCTCTTTCTCTTTTGTACAAAAGAGTGAGAACACAAGGAAAAAAAAAAAAACACTGAAGAACCATTTAGGACAGAAACCTTGGGAGGAAATGAGTTTTCTTTTACAGTAAATACAGGTCCGTATTGTAATTAAAAGTAGGCTGGGGAGGTCAGTGCCTACTTTCTGAAAAGGAAAACAAAAACGTTCTTGTTGCCCTGGCCAGTACTCAGAGTCTGGCATGGGCTCTGCAGCAGGGCAGCCTCAAGTCTAAAGGGTTCTGTGGTGGTTGTCAGGCCAAACTCTTCTTAGCTGAGTAGGTATTGGAGTGGTGTGGAGCAATTTGTATTACCACAGCCAGCAGGAAGGAAGCAGGGAGAAAATGAATAAGTATGCAATAATTTCCAAGCAATTGAAATAATCAAAATACACTTAAACTTTATCGAGTTGAATGGTGGTTGGTGCTAGCATAGCTTTTATTGTACAGAAAATACCTTCTCCACAGGGTTATATAAGTCATATAACCGTAGGACAAGGTAGTGTTATTGTCACTATTCTAAATATGTGAAAACTGAGACTCAGGTTAATTTTGCAAAGATCTGGTTGCTCTAGGATTCAAACATATTCTTTTTCTTACTGAGCTATAATTAACATACAGTAAAAAATTTAAACCTTAAGTATACAGTTTAGTGACTTTTGACACCTGTGAATACTTTTTTAATATTGTAACTACCACTCAAATCAAGACATAGGAAATTTTCATCGGCTTGACTCCTGGCGACCCCATGTGTGTTACAGTAGAACTCTGCTCCTCAGGGTTTCCAGTGGCTGATTTTTTGGAAGTAGATCTCCAGGTCTTTCTTTTGAGGCACTGCTGAGTAGATGTGAAGCAACTACTCGGTTAGCAACCAAGAACATTAACTGTTTGTCCTTCTGTCACCTTAGAAGCAATAAAAAGCTGACTTTATTTGACACAGATTGAGCACCTGCAATGAAAAAAGGAAAAAATTAAGTCATCATATATTTAAGTCTAAAGATAATTGTTTTTGTGTGCAACTTCCATTGTATTATGCATTAGCAGAATTTGTGTAATGAGTTTTGCAAGCCAGGTTATTAGCATGGATGGAAAAATGATCAAGTTTGCAAACTCTTCTTTTTATCATCCCTTCATCTTTGAATAATTTGTAGCCTATTTGGAAGGAGCTTAAGTAGCATGTGGTATTTGGTGGCTAGGGGTTGGAAAATTAATGAAGATATTCGTCAAGCTGCTTTTTTAGATCAAATGATTTTCTTAGTCAAAGGATTGTAAGAGAGCCAATTTGATAGATATCAGTGATGTTTAAATTATACCTTCATATGATGTGACAGAAAAATCTGAACATACTGAATTTTGAACAGTGGAGAAAAATGAACAGTACTAATTTCTTCAAGGAAAGGCAGGTATTCGGACTCAAACTGTGTGTGTAGATTGAGCAGATATCAGTAGTAAACTGTATTCTTTTCCATTCATTCTTCCATGGAAACACTCTGCCATGCTTGAATGTTTTGACTCCAATGGATCAATAGATTTTGGAGAATTTCAGAGCCTTCCAGTGGAAGGAAAGCCAGTTTCAGAGATGAGTCACAGGTTTCAAAGATAAATTATCTTCAGGTTTTTGCAGGTGAATTTCTAGAGCTAACCTTAGAAGTTATCTGAAATAACAAGTACCCATACTTCAAGAGAGGAAGAAAAGCAGATCTTTGAATTCCTAGAATCTCCAGTTTTGGGATGAGTGCATCAGTCCTAGAATATCCTTACATTTTTGTAACATATGACCAGATGGTAGACAAAAGTCCCCGTGGTTTATATTCTTTCTTTCATGAAACTGCTAAAATCAAAGTGAAAGCTAATATGAATAATGTAAGAGCCCTGGTGGTGAAGTGGTTAAGACCTCAGGCTGCTAACCAAAGGGTCAGCAGTTTGAAGCCACCAGCCACCCCTTGGAAACCCCGTGGGGCAGTTCTACTCTGTCCTACAGGGTTGCTATGAGTCGGAATCGATTTGACGACACTCAACAAAAACAACAACCCTTGAGTCACCAATGAGATATCCTCTAATTGAACCCACTTTTTTCTACTGTCCCAGCCCCTCCTTGGGTGTCAAAAACATTTTAGTCTGTTAATATTTCATTAAATTTGATCAGAATTAAACTGTGAACAGTATTGGTCCTATAGCTGTGCCCTTTTTCATGAATAAATTCAGTGAAATTTTGGGACTACTTTTCAGCATTATTTCAGAAACCCTGTTATCAAGTCAATGAAAATATTCAAAAGGCTCCCTGACAAAGGAGTTTTGATCATGTAGTTCACTATAGAAAACATTCATCTGTCTTTTCAGTGAAGAATTAACTTTCCTTTGATAAGTTTGCCTTATAAATTCAATCCAATTTGAGTGAAGAAATATTATACAGTTCCTTGGTCCTCAGCAACTAGTTTGTGTTATTCTAATTTTTTTTTTTAATTAAGAAATGCCACTGAAGAGCTTTTAGGAAATGTCTGCATTTGAGCAACCTTCAACAAGTATCCTTAAACCTGTAAAGGAAACATGAGTATAATGTTCTGGGCTGGCAAAAACATCCTGTAACTTGAAGATTCATTTTGGATAGCACAAGGGTAATATGAAATTGGAACAAAGCTGGATCAGGGAGAACCTGAAAACAGTATCACTCTCTTAAGCTGCTGTAGCTGGTGACCAGAGGAAGATAACTCTCTAAAAGGATAATAAATAATTCACAGCCCAAGCTCAAGGTAACTATTCAGTAGCAACTATTTGCCATGAGTCAGTTTGCAGGTGAACCCCAGATTTTTAATGTCAAGCAGAATGGAATAGAAAATAGCTGCTTTTGAAATGGAGTCATTTATTTATTTGTTTATTTCTGTACTTGAAGTCCAGAACCCAATAAATATCATATATTTTTGTTTAGAATTTTTTAATTTTTAGAAGTGATTTTGTACGAATCCTAAGATGAATAAGTTGTTTATTGTTGAGAGTTTTTAAAAAATTTTATTTTATCCTTGAGTAGTTTTATAAGTATCTTAACCCTACATTCATTTATTCTGTATTCTGTATTCTGTAAATGTTTATTGAGCACATATTATGTTACAGGCACTGCAGCATGGGGTGGGATCACAGTGATAAATGAGGGAAATTTTGTCCTTGCAGTTATAAAATTTATAGTTTGGTGTGCATGTATTTAACTTGTGCCCCCAGAAGTGCTGAAGGTTTCAGGGGATGCCTCAGGGGCCAACTGGTATAGGTGGTGGTATAGGCACTCATTGGGCTACCTCAGAAGATTTCAGTTGTATAGACGATTCTGCTGCTAAGCAGTTTGAAATTCACAGTCCAGGTAGTCTAAACCCTAAAAAACCCATTGCTCTCTAGTTGATTCCAGCTCATAGCAGCCCTATAGGACAGAACAGAACTGCCCTATAGGGTTTCCAAGGAGCAGCTGATGGATTTGAACTGCAGACCTTTTGGTTAGCAGCCACATGCTTAACCACAGCACCACCAGGGTCCCCCCAGTTAGCCTAAGTGCTCCTAAAAGGTCTCCCTTACCCCATCTCTTCAATTTTTTCACTCACAGCTCAATAATCATTACATCACAGATTATACTGAGTGATACAATGGACTATAAGACAGAATGATTGCACTCAAGAAGTTTTTAACCTACTAAGTGGTTTCAGCTACTCTGAGATTAGGACTGTTGGGGTGACTTATGCCAGGTTATAGCTACTCTGTGAAGCCTCTTCCAAAATTCCCGTGTGACTGAAGTTGAAGAACATGCTCCAGTGCCAGTGGAGAGTCTTTGGGGACAGTAGTTGCTGTGTGTGCAGAAGAGTTGCGGACTACATCTCAGTACTTCAGGTTTGCCCCTACCGCCCCGTTAGTGGTTCTTATGGCACAACCACATATGTACAGGCAGGACATGCCAGAGATAGGCTGAGACTTTGGCTATCAAGATGAAGAAATAAAATCCGTTTGCAGAGATGAGCAATCCCTCTTGCATTAATCATAACTCCACCCCTTTCCCACGATTGATTACAGCAGATATTGTGTCATGACAGCCAGGCTGAGGACTGCCCCACATTACCTCACATAGTGCTTGACTGCTTTCAGGTTCTGAGTAAATGTCTGAAGAAATGGAATTAATGGGACTAGATGTGCAGTGGTAAAGAGGTATGGCTGCTAACCAAAATGTTGGCAGCTTGAATTCACCAGCTGCTTGGACACTCTATGGGGCAATTCTACTCCGTCCTATAGGGTTACTATGAGTTGGAATGGACTCGGTTTTTGTTTAGAGGTCCTTCCTATTTATACTGATAAGCTGTGTATAGAGGTGCCTGGATTTGCGGTGCTTAGTTGGGAGTAGAGATGAAGAAAACCAGTTGCCTTGAATTAACTTCAACTTATGGTGGTTTTTATGGTGAGCACGTGTGTGTAAGAGTAGGGCTTTCAATGGCTGATTTTTCAGAAGTAGGTCACCAGGACTTTCTTCTGGAGTCTGTGGGCAAACTTGATCCGTTATCCTTTTGGTTAGCAGCCACATGCATCACCTGGGACTCTTTAGTAAGGCTCTAGGACACCGTAAAAGCAGCCTTGTTCTGTCAGGAGGCTGATGCGTGAATATGATTAGAGGTATAAAAAAATAAGATAACAACCCAAGCCATAAAAGCATTTCCCACACAGGTTTGCCTCTGGCAAGTTCTAACTTTAGATGTTATAATCCTCGGTGGTAAGAGACTGAGCACTGAAGTTGAAAGCCACGTTCATTGGCAGAAGATAAATGCTTTCATACATGTACATTTAAGTATGTTCCATATCAATTTTTTTATGTCCTCCTGAACCATGTCTATACTGAAAGCAGAGAAAATCATGAATGCAGGTCAGCGAGGATTCTGAGAATAATCTGCTTTTATTACAAAGTTTTATAGGGTAGGATAGGATATTGTATAGGAATTGTGGGATACCATATATATAGGATGGGATAGGATTGAGGATAATGAAGGAATTTTTACTGAGACCAAAAATTACTCACTTATCTCTGTATGATGTCTGTGGAAGGACATATATGCCAGACTTTAATATTTTTTAATCAAGTGCAAAAAGAACATATTTTTACACCTGAAAGATACATGGAACCTATATTAGGTTTTGAATTTGATACTTTAAAAAATTTTAAAACTAAAAACTTTTATTAATTAAAAAAATTAGTATTTCAAGACCTAAAACATATGGGAATCATTGGTATGTCCTAAAATCACATAATTTGGCATGCTTATCTAACTAATGAGACTTGATGAGAGACTGGCTTGTAATCAGACTGATGTACTACCAAAGACATTTTTTTCAAGGCTAGACACACAGTTGACCTATTAAGTAATTTCTGTTTACTGTTATGTTATCCTTCTCTGCTTAAAGACCTCAGTAGGCCAAACATGTTTAGAATCCAAGAAAGGTAAAAATAGATTAACTATTACATTTTGCATTGAAAGTCAAGAAGCCCCGTACATCCATCTGAAAATGGAATGTGTCAATGACGGAGAGGTTAAAACTGTGATGTATGGCTTATAAAGCCTATTTCATGCATCTAAAGGGGGCCAGTTACTTACATTACCATCTTAGATTTTATTCTTGAAAATTCAATGTTAGCGAGCTAAATTCAATGCATATGTGTGAACGTTTTTGATAAATATGTGTCTTAGTTATCTAGCACTGCTCTACCTGAAATACCACAAGTGGGTGGCTTTAACAAAGAGAAATTTATTTTCTCACAGTCTAGTAGGCTAGAAGTCCAAATTCAGGGCATCAGCTCTAGGGGAAGGCTTTTTCTCTCTCTGCAGGCTCTGGAGGAAGGTCCTTGTCATCAGTCTTTTTCTGGTCTAGGAGCTTTTCAGCTCAGGAACCTCGGGTCCAAAGGATGCGCTCTGCTCCTGGCACTGCTTTCTTGGTGGCATGAGGTCCCTCTGTCTCTCTGCTTGCTTCTCTCTTTTATATCTCAAAAAAGATTGGCTTAAAACACACCCTAATCTTATGGATTGAATCATGCTTCATTAACATAACGGCCACTAATCCCATCTCATTAACATCACAGAGATAGGATTTATAACATATAAGAAAATCACATCAAATGACAAAATGGTGGACAATCACACAATACTAGGAATCATGGAACACATTTTGGGGGGAAAGAATTCAACCCATAACAATATGTAAAGTCAGCAACCTTCAGTTACTACCTGTTCCCAAACAAGTGTAGATCCTTTAGCCTGTTATTCAAAGTTGCCTATAATTTGACATCTACTTTCTTTCCCAATATTACATCCTAGTAAACTGGAACCCATATCTACTGCAGTTAGACCGGTCCAACAAACATGCCACAGGTATCCTTCCTTTCTTACTTCATTCTGACAGACTGTAATACTACTCCACTCATCTCTGCGCATTCATATCCTAACCATCTCCCAAGTTCCTGTTGACGTCCTCTCTTCTGCTTGAAGTTCCCTTTGGGTGCTCTGTTTCATAGTACCTCTGCCCCATTTCCAAGTTCTTACAACATTGTCTGTATTACTCATTTTGCATCTAATAACAATAGATATTTCCCAAGTGCTTACTAAATGCCAAACATTGTGCGAAGAGCATTTTCTTACTTAAATCTTCAAACCTCATGGGAAAGTCGCTACTCTTACCCTCCTTTTGCACATGAGGAAATATCTCAGAGAATTTAAAAATGAAGGCCATTAGCTAAAACTGGTGAAGCCTGAATTCGAATGCACATTCTTACCTACTAAATATTACCTTACACTTACAACTAACTTTGCATCAATTTTCATCTCATTCCCTGCTAGATTGTAAATCCTTTTGGAATTCAGGAGCGTTGCACTTTATATTCTCCAACCTCCTTGATGCTGTCCCCTCCCCTGCACATGGTTTCTGGCACAAAGCTCTGCATCTGGTTGACTCAATAAATATTTGTTCATTGAAGAAAGAAAAACTTAGACAAACTGGCAGGAAAGAGTCGTTTTTAGACGTCACCTGGTGTTTTTATATACTTCATTCCAGACTGTGCTGTCATTTCTTTACCTATGAATTATATAAACAAAATTTTAGATTAATGTCAAAGACTGAATTTCTGCATTTCTTTAAGTGAACTAATCCTTGAGAAAGGTGTTAATCAAAGTGAGATAGAGTTTGTGAAAGAATAGCAATTAAAAAATATATGGTATAAAGTAGGAAAGGTATTGCTTGTTTGGTGGCATAGATTTATTACAGCAGTGTTGGCTATAAAATATATTTCTATGAAATAAACTGAATTTCCATTTTGACTTCTATTTTTCCATTTATAACACCCCCCATCAGTCGAATGCCTTTGCATAGTCAATAAAACACAGGTAAACATTTTTCTGGTATTCCCATTGCGAAGAATGGCAATTCCAGAATTCTTAATTGTGCTCATGAGGAACCTGTATATAAATCAAGAGGCAGTCGTTTGAACAGAATAAGGGGATACTGCATGGTTTACACTCAGGAAAGGTGTGCATCAGAGTTGTATCATCTCACCATACTTATTCGGTCTGTATGCTTAGCAAATAATCTGAGAAGTTGGACTGTATGAAAAAGAACATGGCATCAGGATTGGAGGAAGACTCGTTAACAACCTGCGATATGAAGGTGACACAACCTCGCTTGCTGAAAATGAAGAGGACTTGAAGTACTTACTGATGAAGATCAAAGACTACAGCCTTCAGTGTGGAGTACACCTTAACATATAAAAACAAAAATTGTCACAACTGGATCAATAACCAACATCATGCTAAACAGAAAAAATATTGAAGTTGTCAAGAACTTCATTTTACTTGGGTCCACAAACAACAGCCATGGAAGCAGCAGTCAAGAAATCAAATGATGTATTGCATTGGGCAAATCCGCTGCTACAGACCTCTTTAAAGTGTTAAAAAGCAAAGATACCACCTTGAATACTAAAGTGCACCTGACCCAAGCCATGGTGTTTTCAGTCACCTCATATGCATGCAAAAGCTGGGCAACGAATAAGGAAGACCTAAGAAGAATTGTTGCCTTTGAATTATGGTGTTGCCAAAGAATATTGAATATACCATGGACTGCCAAGAGAATGAACAAATCTGTCTTGGAAGAAATACAGCCAGAATGCTCCTTAGAAGCAAAGAAAGTGGGACTACATCTCACAGACTTTGGGCATGTTATCAGGAGGAATCAGTCCCTTGAGAAGAACATCATGCTTGGTAAAGAAGAGGGTCAACGAAAAAGAGGGAGCTCATCATCGAGATGGATTGACATGGTGGCTTCAACAATGGGCTCAAGCATAACAATGATGGTGAGGTTGTTATAGGACCAGGCAGTGTTTCGTTCTGTAGTGCATAGGGTCGCTATGAGTCAGAACCGACTTGATGGCACCCAACAAAAACAACATCCTTTGAAACGGAATGAGAAAAGAATTGAGCATTTGGTAACATGCTGGTGATTCAGAGGCTAACATGACTTTTGCTTTCTTAAGCACTAACCCATAAAAAAACAGGAAGCTTTATCTGTGAGATATTATAATTCCAATATGGCAGTTTTTTGGAGCCCTGGTGGCAAAGTGGTTGAGAGCTCAGGCTGCTAACCAGAAGGTCAGAAGTTCGAATCCACCAGCTGCTCTTTGCAAACCTGATGGGGCAGTTCTAATCTGTCCTATAGGGTCTCTACGAATCAAAATTGACTCAGTGGCATACAACAACAAAACATGTAGCAGTTTATTCTGTTTTTGCAGTATATTCCAGTATCATTTTAACCATCAACTGCTTTTCTGTTTCTCCTTTTGTTTATCTTATGTCTGAGAACTTGTCAAAGCTGTCGTTTTTTTTTTTTTTTTCCTGGAGAAAGGGTAGTTACAGTAACAAATAGATCCAAAGCCAAATGAGATTTACCAGTAGGTCCTGTGTTGGCCAGGTTAATAAACTGATAAAATAGAGTCTCCCACATAGTATGAGAAGAAATTACCGAGAAATACCCTGTCCTTAGAAAGATACCTCGCTCATTGTCCTGTCATAATGCCTATTTTCCACCATGTAAGGTTTATTTCTTTAAATCTAGAAGGACTTTCAACTTCAAGAATCTGTTAGGAAATGTACTTACTCTTGGAAGGTAGGTGGACTTTTGTTTGTTTGCTTTACCAATATCAACAACTATGACCTGGTAGAGATGAGCTGAGAAACTCTGAGAGTTAGGTACTCTAGGGAACGGGAAGTAATTGGTTTGAGGTAGAAAATGACAGATGTGAAACTAGGGAGACTGTTTTCATTATTTTATGACTGTTGTAACTGAGTTTTTTTTTTTTTTAATTTAAGTAATTACTTTTGCAAAATGAAAGCTATGATATGTGGTAGGATGTGAAGTAGAAATAGCAAAAAATAATTTCAGCCAACTCTCAATTTAAGGAGGTCTTGGCTATTGTATTTCCTTTTACATGTCATATCACAAAATGAAAAGTTAGAGCTACTTTACTTGAAGTAAATGCCCTCATTTGTTGATTTCGATTTACTTATAGTAACCGATGACTACAGTTTATTTCTTTAGAAAATGGCTTGTTTTGATTTTGTGTTGGGGCCTATTGAGCAAAGAAGCTTGACAAATATTTCCCCGATGTGTAACAATTTTTTGTATTTCTCTTATTAATTTCCTTAGTCATTTCCTTATTGGAAATAAAAAATATTTGGTAATTTTAGAAGTAATTTATCTGATCACGGTCTGCCTCAGGGGCTTACTTGGAACAAAGGAAATGGCTACTGTATCATTTTGGGGAATCCAGGGATGAGAGCTGTTGCTATGTGTAGATTAGAGAAATAGTTACCTAAAACAAATAAACTCACCCTGGAGAGCTTCTAAACTCATTTAGAGTCTATTCTAGGAGATCCAGAATTTAGCAATACCTTAAGATAGTTGTCACATTCCTAGTTCTTGATTGGTAAAAATTACTGCATCTTCCAAAAGTTGATTTCATGTACTTTATTTCCTAAAATTGGCTTTCTCAGAAGTAATTACAGTTTATTTTTTAAATAAAACTGTGTAGTTACATGACAGCAATCAGTCTTTTGATTTTATCTTCAGAATGACTTATTATGATTAAGGGTAGAATTTAAGTATCCAATTGAAAAACCGATGTGTGAAATTTGGTATAAAAAACAAGTTCTAAAAAGAAAGGTGTAGTGGTAATGGTAATGATAGTACTTGTGTTTGGAAGGACACAAAAATAACATTTAAATTATTGACATTGCTGGTATACATTTTATTAAGGAAACAATTTTTCAGTTTTTATAAAAGCATATCGCTTGGATTTAAAACAAAAACTATTTTTAAAGAAGTCTTACCTAGTATAGATACAAAAACATAGTTTATTATTTAGCCAATGTTTTCAAGTATATTTGTTTTAGGGTGGGTTCTCTGGAGAAGCAAAACCAGTGAGTGTGTATATACGTCTATTTATCTACCTATCTGTCTGTCTTGTTGGTCTGTCTACCTATCTATATATAGAGAGAGAGAAATAGAGATTTAAATCAAGGAAATGGCTCACATGGTTGTACAGGCTGGAAAATCCCAAATCCATGGGTCAGATTGGAGGTGTCTCCTGACTCAGGTAGTTGCAAGAATGATGAACCCAAGATCAGCAAAAGCCAGTGAGCTTTGCCAAAAAACCCACATATATTGGATGCAGACCACACATGCAAGGAAACCCTCTTTAAACTGATTGGCTGCTCATTGTGGATCTCATCATGGAGGTGACTACATTTTATCATATCTCATTGTAGATGTGATTACATCATTGCATAGCTGCATCAGAACTGCCAAACCACTGAGAATCATGGCCCAGCCAAGTTGACACACAACCTTAACCATCACAATATTTGAATCAATGATTTATGAGGTTTTCGAAAGGCCTACCAATTGATGTTAATATCAATTTATAATAGCTCTAGACATTCTGTTGTTTTGTAATGCTTTCATTTTAATACCAATTTCTGAATTCAACAGGACAGAAGCCATTTTTTATGACATTTCACAATTTAGGAGTCAATTATAAGGAGACTTGGTGGCCAAATGGTTAAGCACTTGGCTGCTAACCAAAAGGTTGATGGTCCAAGCCTACCAGCTGCTACATGGAAGAAAGATGTGACAGTCTAATTCTGTAAAGATTACAGCCTTGGAAAACCTATGTGGAAGTTCTCTATCCTATAGGTTCCCTATGATTCAGCATACGACAACAACATAGTCAATTATTTTTATAGGTCTATATAGTGTATTGTTTTCAATTCTAGAAAGCCTTTTTAGCTCCAGGTTTAATTTGTTTCTAAATCTAGAGAGATTGCCTACATTTGAATCTTGACTGTAGAACTTAATTACTATCAGTGTGACTTTAGACAAGCTAAATTGTGGCTCAGTTTTCTCATCTGTAAAATGGGTTGACAATAGGCTTATTGTGTGGACTAAATATATTACTTAGAATTAATGAGTTAATTCTAAGCTTCTGAGAATCATGCCTGAATTATAATAAGCAGCCATTCAATGTTAACAATCATTATTATTTGACTATAAAAAAGTGTATTACCGGATAGTCAAGAGACCTGGGTTTAATTCCCAACACAAGAACTTATTAGTTAAGTGATCTTGGGCAAGTTAGTTAACCTCTTTGAGCTCAGTCTTAACATAAATCTAATAGAATTGTTGTACTGGATAAACTAGGTATCACATGTAATTTATGAGTATATTATTTAACATGCATTAAAGGTGTGATAAATGATAGTTCAAAAAATGAAGTTAAGCACAAAGGAGTAAAGCAGCTGCAGATAACAACTGTAAAATACTGTATTAAAAAAATCAATATAAAGATGCAGGAAAGCATTGAAAAGCAAACAGAAGTCTGCAACTGGAAGAGTTTGGAAAACCTGAAGCTGAAAGAGGTAAGAATCATAAATTTGTGGCTCATGGCCCAAGGATGAGGCCTAACTCTTACAGCTATGGTTGTGGAAAGTGGTGGTGAAAAACAAAAACAAAAACATACAGGCTTACCAGCTAATGATGCCAGAGACCAGAGTATAGGGCTTAGAAAGTGGCTAGAAATTTAAAGAAAAATCCTAGTAGCACAAGGCCCTCAAAAGAAGCAGATGCAAATTCAAAGCATATATGAATGACTACTGAACTACTTATATTCAGACAGGAGGCTTAGCAAAAAAAAAAAAAAGTGGACACTAGAGAGGAATCGGCTTTTGAAAACTGTAGGTATACAGGTCCAGATCTAGGAGTTGGATGCTTTATTAGTTGAGTGCATTTTTCAGCTCTACACCACACAGTACAGGGGCCAGAAAGCTGAAGCTGGATGAATTTGGAGCATCATGATATAGACCTCAAAGTAAGCACAGCTTCTAGAAATTAAGGCAGTAACTAGAATCAAGAAACCATAGAAATGATGAACTCTATTTCTGCCCAAATCTTTGGTTCACTGCCGAGTTTCTCAGGAACAGAGAGACCTATAGGCATCAGGCTAAACAAGCAGCTATAAGAAGTCCAGGATGCATAACATGGGGAGAAAAAATATTTTTAGTTTGAATCCAGGCATGTTTAACTACTTAATAGAATAAAACCCCAATAATTCTTAGAAGAACAAAACAGAATCATGAGTAGCAGTAACAGTATCCAGTTTTCAACCCCCAAATTATAAGACATGCAGAAAGACAGGAAATTGTGACTCCTACTCAGAGGGGAAATAAAAGGACAGTCAGAAACTGATTTGGCATAGGCCCAGATGTTGAATTTGCTAAAGACTTCAAAGGAGCTATTGTAATTATGTTTATGAAATTAAAAGAAAATATGTTCAAGTATTTGCCAGAATGCTCCTTAGAAGCAAGGATGGTAAGACTTAGTCTTATGTACTTTGGACATGCTATAAGGAGGGATGAGTCCCTGGAGAAGGACATCATGCCTGGTAGAGTAGAGGGTTGATGAAAGAGGAAGAGATGGATTGACACAGTGGCTGCAACAATGGGCTCGTGCATAACAACAATTGTGAGAATGGCACAGGACTGGGCAGTGTTTTGTTCTGTTGTACCTAGGGTTGCTATGAGTCGAAACTGATTCAACAGCACCTAACAACAACAGCATGTTCAAATATTTAAAGAAAAATATTTCTTATCAGAGAAATGGTAACTATGTATATATAAAATGCAAATTTTAGACCTGAAAAATACAGTCAGTAAAATTTTTAAAATGTTAGATGGGCTGAACAGCATATTGGAAATGAAAAAAGAAAGAATTAGTAAATTTGAAAAAAAAAAGAAAATATAAAATTCAAAGACCACAGAGAAAAAAGATTAAAGAAAAATGAACAGAACCTCAGACACTTGTGAGGCATTATGAAGTAGTTAAACATATTTGCAATTGAAGATCCAGTAGGAAAGAGAAAAAAGGATCAGAAAAAATTATTTGAAGAAATTATGGCTTCCAAAATTTAATGGAAAACATTAATTTTCAGTTTTAAGAAACTTGACAAACTCAAGAAGAATAAACACAGAGAAAACTACTCCTGAACACAGCATAGTCAAATTGCTGAAAGATAAAATATTGAAAGCAGCCAGTTTAGAGACAAATGACACATTATATACAGAGAGTTTGCTGATAAGAGAAATGGATGACTTTTTAGTGGAAACTATGGAAGCCAGAAGACATTGAAAGAATATATTTAGAGGTGGGGCCAAGATGGCTGACTAGGTAGAAGCTACCACGGATCCCTCTAGCAACAAACACTCAGAAAAACAAGTGAGTCGATCACATACATGACAATCTACGAACCCTGACCGTGAAACACAGATCTAAAGTGTTGACCTGAGTGACGGGAGCGAAAAGCCGTGCCCTGAAGCAGCGACCGCTTCTGGAACTGGCATCCTGCTCCACACCTTGAGCCCCCATGGTTCCCTGGTGCTGAGGGCCGGGGCTGATTGCGGCTTGCTGAGGTGGGTCAGGCATGGGACACAGCCCTAAACCCTAAACCCCTGGGGTAACCTCGGTAGAGACTCAGCCAGTGCAAGCAGGCTGCACACTGACACAGCTAACGAGAGAACGAGCAGCCACGGGGAAGCAGCGACTGTTTTTGGAGCCTGGAGCCATCATCCCAGTCAGAAAACCTTGGTGCCAGGCTTTGGACTGAGCGCAGGGGAGCTGAGAACGGCTTCCTGAGACAGCGCAGGCATGGGACATAGCCCTAGCCCCATGAAGTGACCTCAGGGGAAGCCCAGACAGTGCATGCAGGCAGCGCAATGATGCGGCTGACAGGAGGAGAAGTCACCAGGAGGCAGTGACTGGTTTTGGAGCCTTGAGTGCGACGTCCCAGCTGGGGAACCTTGGTGCTGGGCTTTGGACTGGGAGTGAGGGAACTGACCATGGCTTCTGAGACAACACAAGCACGGGATGCGGGCCTGACCCTCGGGGCAATCTCGACCCAGCCAGCACACACAGGATACACGCCCCTCAGGAATCTCAGATAAAACAGATATTGCCAAGTAATATAAGTAACTTTGTCTATGTTGCTGGCTGCTACTCTCTCCTATCTATCTGATTCCTCCCCTCCCTGTCCCAGGCAGCTTATTAGCATTGGAATTTCCTGGGCTAGGGAGTGAAGTGCTCTGCGGGTTTTTTTTTTCCTAACCCATTCTCCTGGCCTGAGAGAAGCAGCACTAACAACCCAGGGATGAAAAATCCTTCCCTGACTTCCCTAAACTGGAATAAAAATACAGAACAAGCTCCAGCCAAGCATATGAGATCCACAGTCTTTGGCTTTCATCCCTATAGGGGACAAGGTGGCTATTATAATGCAAAGGCAATTCTGATAGAGTTCTGACTGTAATAGTTTTAGTGGAGCACTGGAAAGACAAGTTTTCCAGGTCTGATATCTCTACCTATTAAACAGAGCCCTCACTGACCCACAGCGGGGAACTGAGGGCTAAAGCTCCATCCAAACCACCTTACCATCTGCAAAAGGGGTCTGAGGATACTGATGCCTACCAATCTTTAGAAGTGCAAGCATTGGGTGCCTAAGGTACAGCTGCAGGGCCTACTCACCAAAGTGCAGGAATAGAGACACACCTCCCTCACTGGCACGTGGGGGAAGGCTGTCAGCATCCCGACCTCCTTGGAGTGTGACCCCCTGCCGCTACTAGAATCTGGTGCACACAACTATCACACTACTTCTCTGAGTTAATGGGTGACAGTCTACACCACACTTGGTGACCCAAAATCAGAACACCTAAGCTGATTCTATTCAGGAATAGTGAATGGACTCTTAGGCTTATATATCTAATAACAGCCCTAACCAGCTGGTAATAGAACATAAGTGATTCAAAGGTTACAACAATCAAGACAATGCAATCTAGTAGCCCATCTGGGTATATTGAAACAAAACAAAACAAGACTCAGTGAGAAAATATAAAATAAATCATTATAATATCTTATAGATGGCCCGGAGACAACAGTCGATACCAAATCACATAAAGAAGCAGACCATGATTGCTTCTACAAATCCCCAAATTAAAGAATCAAAATCTTTCCCAAATGAAGATACAATCCTGGAATTGCCAGATGCAGAATATAAAAAACGAATATACTGAATGGTTCAAGACACCAGGGGTGACCTCAGATATGAAATAAGGCAATCTACAGAAAAAGCCAAGGAACACACTGATAAAGCAGTTGAAGACCTCAAAAAGATTATTCAAGAACATAGTGGAAAAATTAATAAGCTGCAAGAATCCATAGAGAGACAGCATTTGGAAATCCAAAAGATTAACAGTAAAATTACAGAATTAGACAACTCAATAGGAAGTCAGAGGAGCAGAATTGAGGAATTGGAATGCAGAGTGGGGGAGTAGGAGGATAAGGCAATTGATACCAATATAAAAAAAAAGTTGAAGAAAAATCAGATAAAAGAATTAAAAAAAAAATGAAGAAACCCTAAGAATCATGTGGGACTCTATTAAGAAAAATAACTTGCATGTGATTGGAGTTCCAGAACAGGGAGGGATAACAGAAAATACAGAGAGAATAGTTGAAGATCTGTTGGCAGAAAACTTCCCTGGCATCAAGAAAGATGAAAGGATATCTATCCAAAATGCTCATTGAACCCCATATAAGATTGATCCAAAAAGAAAATCACCAAGGCATATTATCATCAAACTTGCCAAAACCAAAGATAAAGAGAAAAGTTTAAAAGCAGCCAGGGATAAAAGAAAAGTCATCTACAAAGGAGAATCAATAAGAATAAGTTCAGGCTACTCAGCAGAAACCATGCAGGCAAGAAGGCAATGTGATGACATATATAGAGCACTGAAGGAGAAAAAACTGCCAGCCAAGGATCATATATCCAGCAAAACTCTCTCTCAAATATGAAGGTGAAATTAAAACATTTACAGATAAAAACAAACTTAGAGAATTTGCAAAAACCAAACCAAAGTTACAAGAATTACTAAAGGAAATTGTTTCATCAGAAAATCAATAACATCAGATACCAACACAACACAAGGTCACAGAACAGAACATCTTGATATCACAACTCAAATAGGGAAATAGCAAAAACAAAATAAGATTAATTTTAAAAAGAAAAAAATGCTCGAAACAGGGAATCATTGAAGTCATTATGTAAAAGATCACAATAATCAAAAAGAGGGACTAAATACAGGAGGCATAGATCTTCTATATGGAGAGGAAAACAAGGTGATATAGGACTATATGAGTTAGGTTTTTACTTAGAAAAATAGGGGTAAATATTAAGGTAACCACAAAGAGGTCTAACAATTCCATAATTCAAAATAAAAACCAAGAAAAACATAGCAACACAGCAAACATAAATCCAACTACTATGAAAATGAGGAAGACACAATTTACAAAGAAAAACTCAGCACAAAAAACTAAGTGGAAAAATGAAATTGTCAACAACACGCACAAAAAGGCATCAAAATGACAGCACTAAACTCATACTTATTTATAATTACACTGAATGTAAATGGACTAAATGCACCAATAAAGAGACAGAGAGTCTCAGACTGGATAAAGAAACACGATCCATCTATATGCTGCCTACAAGAGACATACCTTAGACTTAGAGACACAAACAAACTAAAACTCAAAGGATGGAAAAAAAATATATCGAGAAAACAACAATCTAAAAAGAGCAGGAGTGGCAATATTAATGTCTGACAAAATAGACTTTGAAGTTAAATCCTCCACAAAGAATAAAGAAAGACTCTACATGATGATTAAAGGGACAATTTACCAGGAAGATAAAACCATATCAAATATTTATGCACCCAATGACAGGGCTGCAAGATAAATAAAACAAACGTTAACAGAATTAAAAAGTGAGATAGACACCTCCGCAATTATAGTAGGAGACTTCAACACACCACTTTAGGAGAAGGATAGGACTTCCAGTAAGAAGCTCAATAGAGACATGGAAGATCTGCTACAATCAACCAACCTGGCCTCCTAGCCTTATACAGAACACTCCACCCAACAGCTGCAAAGTATACTTTTTTTTCTAGCGCACATGGAACATTCTCTAATAGATCACATATTAGGTCATAAAACAAACCTTTGCAGAATCCAAAACATCGAAATATTGCAAAGCATCTTTTCAGATCACAAGGCCATAAAAGTAGAAATCAATAACAAAAAAATCAGGGAAAAGAAATCAAATACTTGGAAACTGAACAATACTCTGCTCAAAAAAGACTGGGTTATAGAAGACATTGAGGGAATAAAGAAATTCATAGAGTGCAACAAGAATGAAAACACTTCCTATCAAAACCTCTGGGACACAGTAAAAGCAGTGCTCAGAGCTCAATTTATATCGATAAATGCACACATACATGAAGAAGAAAGAACCAAAATTAGAGAACTGTCCCTACAACTTGAACAAATAGAAAGCGAGCAACAAAAGAATTCATCAGGCACCAGAAATAAACAAATAATAAAAATTAGAGCTGAACTAAAAGAATTAGAGAACAGAAAAACAATTGAAAGGATTAACAAAACAAAAAGCCAGTTCTTGGAAAAAATTAACAAAATTGATAAACCATTGGCCAGACTGGCTAAAGAAATACAGGAAAGGAAACAAATAACCCAAATAAGAAACGAGATGGGCCATATCACAACAGACCCAACTGAAATTAAAAGAATCATATCAGATTATTATGAAAAATTGTACTCTAACAAATTTGCCAACCTAGAAAAAATGGATGAATTCCTAGAAAAACGCTACCTACCTGAACTAACACATTCAGAAGTAGAACAACTAAATAAACCCATAACAAAAAAAGAGATTGAAAAGGTAATCAAAAAACTCCCAACAAAAAAAAGCCCGGGCCCGGGTGACTTCACTGCAGAGTTCTACCAAACTTTCAGAGAAGAGTTAACACCACTACTACTAAAGGTATTTCAAAGCATAGAAAATGATGGAATACTACTTAACTCATTCTATGACACCAGCATATCCCTGATACTAAAACCAGGTAAAGACACCACAAAAAAAGAAAATTACAGACCTATATCCCTCATGAACATAGATGCAAAAATCCTCCACAAAATTCTAGATAATAGCATTCAACAACGTATCAAAAAAAAAAAAAAAAAAATCTACCATGACCAAGTGGGATTTATACCAGGTATGCAAGGTTGGTTCAATATTAGAAAAACCATTAATGTAATCCACCATATAAATAAAACAAAAGACAGAAACCACATGATCTTATCAATTCATGCAGAAAAGGCATTTGACAAAGCCTAACACTCATTCATGATAAAAACTCTCAGCAAAATAGGAATTGAAGGAAAATTCCTCAGCATAATAAAGGGCATCTATACAAAGCCAACATTCTAAATGGAGAGAGCCTGAAAGCATTTCCCTTGAGAATGGGAACCAGACAAGGATACCCTTTATCACCACTCTTATTCAACATTGTGCTAGAGGTCCTAGCCAGAGCAATTAGGCTAGACAAAGAAATAAAGGGCATTCGATTTGGCAAGGAAGAAGTTAAATTATCTCTATTTGCAGATGACATGATCTCATGGACACAGAAAACCCTAAGAAATCCTCCAGAAAACTACTGAAACTAATAGAAGAGTTTGGCAGAGTCTCAGGTTACAAGATAAACATACAAAAATCACTTGGATTCCTCTACATCAACAAAAAGAACACCGAAGAGGAAATCTCCAAATCAATATCATTCACAGTAGCCCCCAAGAAGATAAAATACTTAGGAAGAAATCTTACCAAAGATGTAAAAGACCTATACAAAGAAAACTACAAAGTACTAGTGCAAGAAACTAAGAAGGACGTACGTAAGTGGAAAAACGTGCCTTGCTCATGGATAGGAAGACTTAACATAGTAAAAATGTCCATTCTACCAAAAGCTATGTATATGTACAATGCACTTCCGATCCAAATTCCAATGACATTTTTAATGTGATGGAGAAACAAATCACCAACTTCATATGGAAGGGCAAGAAGGCCCGGATAAGTAAAGCATTACTGGAAAGGAAGAAGAAAGTGGGAGGCCTCACTCTACCTGATTTTAGAACATATTATACAGCCACAGTAGTCAAAACAGCCTGGTACTGGTACAACAACAGACACAAGGACCAATGGAACAGAATTGAGAAACCAGATATAAATCCATCCACATATGAGCAGCTGATATTTGACAAAGGCCCAGTGTCAGTTAATTGGGGAAAAGATAGTCTTTTTAACAAATGGTGCTGGCATAACTGGATATCCATTTGTAAAAAAATGAAACAGGACCCATACCTCACACCATGCACAAAAACTAACTCCAAGTGGATCAAAGACTAAAACAATAAAGATCATGGAAGAAAAAATAGGGACAAAGTTAGGAGCCCTAATAGAAGGCATAAACAGAATACAAAACATTACCAAAAATGACGAAGAGAAACCAGATAACTGGGAGCTCCTAAAAATCAAACACCTATGCTCATCTAAGGACTTCACCAAAAGAGTAAAAAGACCACCTGCAGACTGGGAAAGAATTTTCAGCTATGACATCTCCAACCAGCGCCTGATCTCTAAAATCTATATGATTCTGTCAAAACTCTACCACAAAAAGACAAACAACCCAATCAAGAAGTGGGCAAAGGATATGAACACGCACTTCACTAAAGAAGATATTCAGACCGCTAACAGATACATGAGGAAATGTTCTCGATAACTAGCCATTAGAGAAATGCAAATTAAAACTACGATGAGATTCCATCTCACTCCAACAAGGCTAGCATTAATCCAAAAAATACAAAATAAAAAATGTTGGAGAGGCTGTGGAGAGATTGGAACTCTTATACATTGCTGGTGGAACTTTGGTTGATCGATCTGGCCTTTCCTTAAAAAGTTAGAAATAGAACTACCATACAACCTAGAAATCCCACTCGTCAGAATATACCCTAGAAAAATAAGAGCCTTTACATGAACAGATATATGCACACCCATGTTTATTGCAGCACTGTCTACAATAGCAAAAAAATGGAAGCAACCAAGGTGTCCATCAACGGATCAATGGATAAATAAATTATGGTATATTCAGATGATGGAATACTACGCATCGATAAAGAACAGTGACGAATCTGTGAAACATTTCATAACATGGAGGAACGTGGAAGGCATTATGCTGAGTGAAATTAGTCAGATGCAAAAGGGCAAATATTGTATAAGACCACTATTATAATATCTTGAGAAATAGTATAAACTGAGAAGAACACATTCTTTTGTGGTTACGAGAGTGGGGAGGGAGGGAGGGTGAGAGAGGGTTATTTACTGATTAGTCAGTAGATAAGAACTACTTTAGGTGAAGGGAAGGACAACACTCAATACAGGCAAGGTCAGCTCAACGGGACTGCACCAAAAGCAAAGAAGTTTCCGGATAAACTGAATGCTTCGAAGGTCAGGGGAGCAAGGGCGGGGGTTTGGGGACTATGGCTTAAGGGGACATCTAAGTCAATTGGCAAAATAAATTCTATTATGAAAACATTCTGCATCCCACTTTGAAGTGTGGCATCTGGGGTCTTAACTGCTAACAAGCGGCCATCTCAGATGCATCAGTTGGTCTCAGCCCACCTGGATCAAAGGAGAATGAAGAGCACCAAGGTCTCAAGATAATTATGAGCCCGAGACAGAAGGGGCCACGTGAACTAGAGACCTACATCATCCTGAGACCAGAAGAACTAGATGGTGCCCGGCCACAACCAATGACTGCCCTGATAGGGAGCACAACTGAGAACCCCTGAGGGAGCAGAAGAACAGTGGGATTCAGACCCCAAATTTTCATAAAAAGACCAGACTTAATTGTCTGACAAAGACTAGAAGGACCCCAGCGGTCATGGTCCCCAAATCTTCTGTCGGCCCAGGACAGGAACCATTCCAGAAGACAACTTATCAGACATGGTTTGGACTGGATAAGGTGTTGGAGAGATGTTGATGAGGAGTGAGCTACTTGTATCAGGTGGACACTTGAGACTGTGTTGGCATCTCCCGTCTAGTGGGTATATGGGAGGGTAGAGAGGGTTAGAAACTGACAAAACGGTCAGGAGAGACTGGAAGGAGGGAGCAGGCTGACTCATTAGGGGGACAGTAAATGGGAGTATGTAGTAAGGTGTATGTAAGTTTATATGTGACAGACTGACTTGATTTGTAAACTTTCACTTAAAGCAGAATAAAAATTATTAAAAAAAAAAAAAGAGAGAATATATTTAAAGGGCTGACCAAAAGTTTGAAAGAAGCTTTTTTTTTTTTAATTTAGTGAAGACATTCTTAAAAAATAAAGGCACAATAAAGACATCTTCAGATAAACAGAAATAGACTTTGTCAATAGCAGACTAGTACTACAAGAAATGCTAAAATGAAATTTTTTTAGTTTGAAGTGAAATTATACTAGATGGCAACTTGGATCCACAGTAATGAATGAAGAATACCACAAAGAATAAATATATGAATAAATGTAAAGAAAAAATGTATATAATGAATGTATACACACACAGGGCTTTAAAAGATATGTGACTGATATGACTGTTTATGGAAAAATGTATAATGTATTGATGGTTTTATAATGTATATTGATGTAATATAGGTGATAACAGTTGTAATAGGAATGGGAGGTGCGTGGAATAAAAAACGTAAAGTTGAGGATAAGTTTCTGTTTATGTACATGCTGTTGTCCAGTACCCTTGGTATCCAAGCTGACAGATATTTGTGCGCCAGAAAATAGCACTTAGGATATTATACAGCAGAAGGCTAATTATTTTGGAGTCATTGCCTTACTTACATTGTGTATTAATTAGCTAAAGTTAAATCCTGAAACATTAACCTACATGCCAGACTTTTCAGTACTCCATGCTGTTCCTTCTATTTTTGAATGCTCCAACTTCCACCCTGCAAACTCTTCGTTAACCTTTAAACCCAGCTCACATGTCTCATACTCAAAAGTATCTTCCCCAATACCTCCAGGAAGAATTAACTGCTATTCATAGTGTGTTTATAACACTATTTTGGACTTACCAGATAATTTATTTTTTTAATGTTTATCTTCTACTAGATTAAGAGTTTTTTTAGATTAAGAGATCCTCAAGGACAGGGACTCTATTTCATGTATCTTGTACATTTAATATCTCTCAAAGTGTCTGGTACATATTAGGCATTAAATTAGTATTAGTTTGATAAACTAAATGCCTAGGTTGCATTATCCACCTGCTCCTTGGAAATCCTATGGGGCAGTTCTGCTCTGTCCTATAGGGTTGCTGTGAGTTGGAATTGACTCGATGGTAATGGAGCTAGGTTGTATTATATTTGTGTATGTGTGTGGAGGGGGGAGGGTAAAGCTATCACTCCTCATCTAGACTATAAGCTCATGTAGAGGAGGAGCTGTCTTTGTAGTTCCAAAAGCAGTTGCTCTTGTGTTTTCCATATGAAATGGCTGTCTTAGTTATCTAGTGCTGCTACAATGGAAATACCACGAGTGGCTGGCTTTAACAAACAGAAATTTAGTTTCTCACAGTTTAAAGGCTAGATGTCCAAATCAGGGCACTGGCTCTAGGGGAAGGCTGTCTGTCTCTCTGTTGGTTCTGGGAGAAGGTCCTTGCCTCTTTAGCTTCTGTTCTTGGTGATCTTCGTGTGGCATGGTACCTGTTTTCCCATATCTCTGCTTCCCGTATGTTTGCTTAATCTCTTCTATATCTCAAAAGAAATTGACTTAAGACATATCCTACACTAATACTGTCTCATTAACATAATAAAGAAAATACATTTCCAAATGAATTATAACCACAGGTATAGGGGTTAGGATTTACAACACGTATTGTTTGGGGGACACAATTCTATCCATAACGATGGCTATGAAATTTTGCTTCATAGCTTTGGATGAAAGTGATTGACACTCAAGAAGATGTTTACCTCCTTCTAGCTACTTTGGCTGCAAGAGGTAAACAAACCAAACTCATTGCTCTCAAGTTGATTCAGATTCACAGTGACCCTATATAGGACAGAGTAGAACTGCCCCATAGGACTTCCAAGGCTGTAATCTTTACGGAAGTGACTTCCACATCTTTCTCCCATGGAGCAGCTGGCGGGCTTGAACCGCTGACCATTTGCTTAGTAGTCTAGAGCTTTAACCATTGTGCCACCAGGCTCCTTACAAGTAAGGCAGAGGGGCCATAAAGTTTAAAAGGTTGCCTTATGTTCTAAATGCTTAGACATCCCATATAAATGTTTAAGGATAGAAAAGGTTTGATAAGCTTTCATATTATTGTCCTTTAACAGTGTGAATTAAGCTCTTATTAAACATTTAAAAATAAACATTAGGACCATAACATTTAGAATCTAAGGGGACTGTTGTTGTTAGTTGTTGTCAAGTTGACCCCATGTGTGCAGAGTAGAACTGCTCTGTAGGGTTTTCAAGGCTGCGACCTTTCAGAAGCAGATCACAAGGCTTGTTTTCCGAGGCACCTTTGGTGGGTTCGAACTGCCAACCTTTTGGCTAGTAGTCAAGTGCTTAACTAGTATAGCAAATATCAATATTTTTAAAAACACAACTAGGACAATATTTAAAGATATATCAATACCTAGGAGTAATTAGAATTTTTCCTTGCTCTGAACTCTTTGCCTAACAAATATTTAATATTGCCTCATAGGTAGAGAATACTGCGCCGGATTGTTGAGAGGTACAAAAATAAACCATGATTTAAAAAAAAAAAAAGATTATTAAAATTATAGTGGAAAGCACATGCATTTAAAAAATTAGAATGCAAAATAACATGACAGGTTCAAAAGTATGCCTAGAGAAGCATTCTTCAACATGAAGTCCTTAGACGACTTACATCAAAATCTGCTGTGGCTCTTACTAAAACGACAAAAATCTTGGCTTCAACCTGTACCTACTGAATCCCAATATGATTTTGGAACTGTGCATGCTTAAAAGCATCCCAGGTGATTTGCAAGTCTCACCAGAGCGCAAGTGCTATAATTGTAGAATGGTAGAGTAGTGAGAGATCACTTCTAGCTGAGGTGGTGTCATAGTCAAGCTTGTGGTTCCTTTGAACTTTAAGTGATGGATTAGATTTTAACAGGTTGAGATGAAACCAGAGGATATTCCAAGAGGAGGCAGGGATGTGAACAACCTGAAATATATCTTTTCAGGAAATAGTAAGTATTCTCATTTGTCTTGGGTATGGTATTGTCTTAGTTTCTTAGTGCTCCTATAACAGAAATACCACAAGTGGGTGGATTTAAAGAACAGAAATTTATTTTCTCACAATTTAGGAGGCTAGATGTCCAGATTCAGGGCACTGGCTCTAGGGGAAGGCTCTCTGTTGTTTCTGGGGGAATATCTCTTTCATTTTCTATAGACCCAGCATCCCTTGATTCCTCAGTGATCTCCAAGTGACATGTATCTTCCCCTCCATGCGTGTTTACTTGTCACTGTGCCCAATTTGCTCTTTTTAAGTCTCAAATATGATTAGGTTCAAGACACATCCTAGACTTGATATGGCCTCATTAACATAACAAGGGAAACTCTATTTCCAAATGAGATTACACCCACAGTTGTCTTAGTCATCTAGTGCTGCTGCAAAAGAAATAACGCAAGTGAATGGCTTTAACAAAGAGAAATTTATTTTCTCATAGTTTAGGAGGCTAGAAGTCCAAATTCAGGGCAAAGGCTCTAGAGGAACACTTTCTATCACTGTCGGCTCTGGGGGAAGGTCCTTGTCTCTTCAGCTTCTGTTCCCTGGTTCCTTGGAGACCGCCTATGGCTTGACATCTATTATCCCCCATCTCTGCTTGGTTAATCTGCTCCTTTTATATCTTGTAAGAGATTGACTCAAGACACACCCTATACTAATCCTGCCTTATGAAAATAACGAAGACAATCCATTCCCAAATGAGGTTATAATCACAGGCATAGAGGTTAGGATTTACAACACAGATTTTTGGGGGACAAGATACACTCCATAACAAATATGTTCGATAAACGTTTTAAAAACTCCTGGAAAGTTAGTTTGGTGCCATTTTGAGGAGGGCCTTGGTTTCTTTCCACAGAGAAAAAAGGAAGGAGAATTTTTACACCTGCTACCAATGCACCACCAAGATCATACAGTAGTTTCACAATTGCTTAAGCACTGTTTTTCTTTTCAGTAGTTTTTTCCCCCGTATTCACATATACCATAATATTTACACCTATAGCATATCATTCCATTTTTGCTTCCTCTTTTTTAAAGGTATTTTAAAATAAATACTACTCTATCATTTCACTCTAAGTATTTCAGTATGCGTATCTAGAAAGAAGGAATATTTTCTTACATAACTATAGTACCGTTAGCAGTTAGCATACTTAACAAAATTAATAATAATCATCTCATAGTTTTTACCACCACCTGTCTATCAGTTTGCTGTACCGTAATAACTTGCATGTTGCTATGTTGCTGGAAGCTATGCCACTGGTATCGCAAATACCAGCAGGGTCGCCCATGGCTGACAGGTTTCAGCAGCGTTTCCAGACTAACACAGTAGGAAGAAGGCCTGGTGATCTACTTCAGGAAATTAACCAGTGAAAACCCTATGGATCACGACAGAATATTGTCACATATAGTGCTGGAAGATGAGGTCCCTAGGTTGGAAAGCACTCAAAATACACAGTGACTGGAACAATGGACTCAAGCATACCAAGGATCATGAAGATGGCACAAGACCGGGCAAAGTTTTGTTTTGTAATACGTGGGGTCACCATGAGTCAGAGTTGATTCGACAGCAGCTAACAACATGGTCTTTAATTCTGTTCCATATTCAGATTTCCCCAGTTGTACCAAGTTGTTTTATATGTACCAAGTTGTTTTATATGTACCAAGTTGTTTTATACAGCTGTTTTATTCCAAATGAGGTCCAATTCAGTACCACTCATTCTGTTTGGTTTTGAATTTGCTTTTCATCCAAAACACCACTCTCTTTGCCCTCTTGCCCTTCTTTTTTCCTTTTGTTCCCTGCGTGGTTACTTTTAAATTGTAACTAACCAGATCAGATAGATTTTACCACTTTTCTCCGTTCATTTATTAACTCGCTCATTTTTTTTTAAAAGAAGTCTTCATTGAGCCACTTCTCTGAGCCAGGCACTGTGCTGAAAGCTGGACCTACAGGAGGATAACACAGTGTCTTCTCTATAGTGTTTCAGGAATTAGTTTGAAGGACTCATAGTTTTTCTGAAGAAAATACAAGTTCCGAGAACGTCATTTTAAAAAGTACACAAACATACCCGTATACTGAACAGATTGCAGCAAGCTTTTAAACAGAATATAAAGTGGTTTTTGTTTACTAAATCTCCGTTTCATGGAAATCACCCTCAGAGTTTATGATGCACAGCCATAACATTTCCACTATAAGAATCAAATAACATGACTTTCTAAGTTGTAATTTAAGAAAAACATCTGTGGTTGGGATGAAGAATGAGAGTCCTCTGACTAATTTAGGCATCTGGATTTGGAATGTAGACCAAACAAACAATATACAACAACCAAGACCTATTCAGAAATGAACATTGTACAAACACGGTACTGTTCTAGCGGGAAGCTGGGAGATTCTGTTTTGTTCCTGCAGTCTTACCCAGCTTGAGGAGAAAAGCCAATCGACAATGCTTGGCAGAGAAGATGGCACTTTCCTTTTTGCCTTTAAATCATCTTGTTTCCTTGTAAAAACATTTTCAAAGATGTTAAAAATAGTACTTTGGAGTACCCTTATTGTACTGGGAGTTTTTCTTCCTCCCATCCCCTCATCCACCTGGACCTTCGGGAGCTGCCTCAGCTAGGGGCAATAGGAGGCCTTCCCTGGGAAGATTTTTCAAATCAGAATTGAGAAAGGTAGACCAGTCTCTTTTCGAGTTCTTGGAATATAGAATGTAAAACTGAAGGTGCATCAGCCCCATGTTTTCTGCTAGGGTTTCAGAGAGGAGGAAGCCACTTTGCAAAGAGAAAGAAGAGTGAAGCTGATGTGCAGAAGAGTGGTGGAGAGATCGTGGTGGTGTTTTGAGTTGTCCTTGGTTCCACTACTTACTGAGGTTCACCCAAATACCCTCTTGTCTTGGTGTTCCACAAGACACACACCTTCCCTGAGTTCTCCTAGTATAATTTCCACATATTTTTTAAAAAGCTAATCTGAGCTGAGTTTCTGTTCTTCAGAACTCAGGGTGAAAATTATCTTATTTTTACCCATTTCTCTCTAATTATTTGGATATTAAATACAAATTAATGTAAAAGAAATACTGGGACAATAATAGCAATGACTTATATAATGTTTACTGTATGTCAGACACTATTCTTTCACTTATATTGACTTATTTTAAATAATCCTGTGAAATAGGTATTGGTATTTTCCCCAATTTACATGTGAGGCATGGTGAGGTTAGTAACTTGTCCAATTTTATCTGTGAGTTTTGGAGCCAACATTCAGACCTAAATGGCCTGGCTCTGCCTTGCTATAACCACTATGCTACTCTGCCGGTGATTGTTATACCTGCTTCCCTCCCTACCATCCTTCAGTCCCACTGTTACTGTAGTGGCATTTTGCAATTATTAAATAAACGGATGAAACAAAAACGTCTGTTTTGAAAGCAACAGCCCTGTTTCATAACTTTATGTCTGTATTCATCATTGACCTTATTGTCCTCCCTTGCATTTATTAATTCCGACCCTCCTGAGCCAAGAAAATTTTGATGAAGGCTATGGGGAATACAAAAATAGATTAGGCACAAGAACTTGCCCTCACTCTGAAATCAGTGCCAAGTAACTGAGTACCCTCAGCATTTCAAAATAAGCTCATCATTTAGGAATTAGACTTTAGTAGAAGATAATGTGTAGGCAGTCCCTGAGTTATGAGTGTCTGACTTAAAATTCAACCCATAGTTACGAATCAACTGGTGTAAAGCTATCGTATTAAAAATTTGAGGCACATACAGTGATTTGTAATAACAAACTTGTGGTACTTTATGACCCACATCAAAACATTATTATTACTGTATTATTATGTTAAAGATGTTTTAGTGTACGTGTTAGTGTTTCTTTAATGTTTTCTTATGCATAGAAAAGTATGCTATATGTGATATACTAAGACAAACACTTGACTGACTGGTGTTAGACATGAACTGTACCTAAGTGTTTGATTTACGTACGAATGTGACTTAAAGACATACTTAGGAACAGAACTTGTTCTTAATCCGGAGACTGCCTTTACTCAGAATGTCTGGGTTCTACATGTTCCAAATTAAGAAATTTCCTGAATTGTTTAAAAAGGTATTTTAACCACTCAAAAAGCTCAGTGATACACACACACACACACGATTGTCTTACCCTGAACATAAACGATTGGCAATTGCCACAATTTATGCATCGCCAGAGATTTTCTGTGATGTCACTGCCGAAATCCCATAGCATCTACATGACCTGTCTGGACCTTGAGGCCTGACCTTTTGTTGCCTGGTGAATTACATCATCATGATGTGATGTTCCTTATGGCAAACCATTCCTCAGTTTTTATAATGGCCGTGATTTAAAAAATAAATGATCGTAGAGTTGCTTCAAACAATTTTGTTCCTTGACTGTTTAGATTCCAGGTAGGTACTTCACTATGATTTAATTGAAGATACAATGACTGAGAAGTTATCTTTAGAAGTGATTTTCAGGGTCCAGTGGGTATGTGTTGTGGTGGTTTGGGGGTAAGGATGAAGGGGTTAAGTACCTGCTGAGTGAAATATTTTATAGGCTATTGAGAAAGGTGCCTAGTTTTCCTAGTAACTCCTGTTTTTTAAAAATATTTGTCAAATTATTAGTGCTTCTTGTTCTAAAATGACACGGTGATAGCATAGCAAGTCGTTGTTAGCTCTTGTTGAGTTGACTCCAACTCACAGCAACACCAAGTGTATCAGAGTAGAGCTGTGCTCTATAAGGTTTTCAAGGCTATGACCTTCCAGAAAGGGATTGCAGGCCTGTCTTTGCAGACACCTCTGGGTGAGCTTGAACTGCCAACCTTTTGGCTAAAAGTCTAGTGCTTAACTGTTTGTGCCACATGGGTATTTAATAAAGAGTTACTTTTTATTTTTAATGAGTATGTTTGAAGAGGAAAGACCTGCTGAGACTTTTCTCTCAGTTAACTACATATTCAAACTAAGGATTTTAACATAAGTTTATGTTAGAATCACTGCCTTTAATGAGAAAAGCCACTGATAGGAATGGGTTGTATAGGGAAAAGAAAAAAGTTTGAAAAACAGTATTTTAGGGAATAAGATAATTCCCAGTCAAAGCTGGGAGATAAGAAAAGCCTTGCTTATATTTAATTAAGACAACTTAAGTGAAGACTGAGATAGTAAAATATCATTTATGTAAAAAAGAAGCTCTACTTTATCAATTATATGGCTACCTAACTGAAGACTTTGTGAACAAAAGGATTTGCAAAGGGGCACTAGGAAACTTTTGGGGGTGATGGATATATATGCTCATTATACTTAATCATATTGATGGTTTCTTGGTTGCATAGTATGCCGAAACATTAAATTGTACTCTTTAAATACTTGCAGTTTATTGTATATCAATTATATGCCAATAAAGCTGCTAAAAAGAAAAAAAGACTAAGGATCTAAATCATAGCAAGGCTGTTGAATAATGTTCATATGGATCAGTCAGCTGGCCTTCCCTCTGCCATCTAACTTAGACAATGTGCCTATTATACAAGATAGGATTTTATTAGTCCCACAAAGAGGAACATGTGAAATCCAACAGAGTAGCAAAGATGGTAGTTTCTTAGAACCATTGAACATTAGTTGGTGGGGGGGTGGGGATTAAAATCCTTTGACTCTACGAGGAAATGGATTTGTTTTAAGTGGCTTGCCCAAGAGAGTATGGTTACTGACTGGAAAAATTATGAAAGAAAGTGACTGTGGAGAAGGGGCCATTGAACAATCCTTGAAGGTTAGGTAGGCTTGAACATGTGTTGCTGTGGGGGAACTGCCGTCCAGCAAAAGAGACAGGTGAACCAGTCATAGAAGCAAAAAAGGACAAGAAGTGTATGGAGAATATTAGGATACTTAGTGAAAATAGAGAACATGTAGTGAGAAATAAAGTTAGAGACATTTTTAAATGAAAATAAAAAACTGAGTAAACACCTGTCCATAACTAGGATTCTATAGGATGCATGATGGTTTTTTTATTTGACACAGATCACTTTCTACCCAAGAGTTCTTGTTATTTAATGTCATTTAATGTGCACCTTTGAGGAGTTTGTATTTTTACTTGAATAAACCAAAATGCAACATATTATGCAATGCTTGCATGAATATTCCATGTAAAAGTGTATCTCCATGTGCATTTATATAAATAAAAATGTATTGAAAAAAGGCCTGGAATGAATCATAACAAATTGGTTCCCTCTGTGGAGGACAGTGAGTTTGGATGAAACCACAAATTATAGAACCTTTCAACCCAGAGAATACATTCATGTGTTAACTGTGTTTTAAAAATAAGTTTAAAAAATGCAAAAAAAAAAAAAAAGACAGAAAGAAAGAAAGAGACTAAATGTTTAGTGCCTTGCAGCCTAGGAAGGGAAAATTAGAAGTGACTATACTAAAAATCCATAATAAATGGAATTATAATTTCTTTGTTCTCCAAATCACAAATAAATATAAGAAATGAGAAAGCAGTGTAGAATGTATAAAATAAAATACTACTTCACATAATATAGAGTAAACTTATAGGACTCATTTCCACAGTAGTAAAACTGATTCAAAAGCATAAATGAATTAACAAAGAATTTAGATAAATCCACAGGCAAAAGACTCATATTGCTGTTATTAGCTGCTGTCAAGTGGGCTTCGACTCATGGCAACTTACGTACAACAGAACAAAATGTTGCCCAGTCCTGCCTCATCATTACACTATCCAGCATGTTTGTGTCCATCATTGCTGCTATTGTGCCAGTCCATCTCACCTAGGGTCTCCCACAGCCTTGTTGGCCGTCTACATTCCACCAAACATGATGTCTTCCTCTAGTGATTGATCCTTCTTGATGACGTGCTAAAAGCAATTGAGTCGGACAATGTTCAGTTGTGATCCGTAAGATTTTTTTCTTTTTATAACTTTTTTTTATTTGTACTCTAGGTGAAGATTTACAGAACAAATTAGCTTCTCATTAAACAGTACACATATTGTTTTATGGCATTGGTTAACAACCCCACGACATGTCAACACTTTGCCTTCTTGACCTTGGGTTCCATATTACCAGCTTTCCTGTCCCCTCCTGCCTTCTAGTACTTGCCCCTGGGCTGGTGTGCCCCTTTAGTATCATTTTGTTTTATGGGCCCGGCTAATCTTTGATTGAAGGGTGAGCCTCAGGAGTGACTTCATTACTGAGCTAAAAGGGTGTCCGGGGGCCATACTCTTGGGGTTTGTCCAGTTTCTGCCAGGCCAGTAAGTCTGGTCTTTTTTTGTGTGAGTTAGAATTTTGCTCTACATTTTCTCCAGCTCTGTCCAGGACCCTCTCTTGTGATCCCTGCCAGAGTAGGCAGTGGTGGTAGCCAGGCATCATCTAGTTGTACTGGACTCAGACTGGTGGAGGCTGTGGTAGTTGTGGTCCATTAGTCCTTTGGACTAATCTTACCCTTGTATATTTAGTTTTCTTCATTCTTCCTTGCTCCTGAAGGGGTAAGATCAGTGGAGTATCTTAGATGGCTGCTCACAGGCTTTTAAGACCCCTGACGCTACTCACCTAAGTAGAATGTAGAACATGTTCTTTATAAACTATGTTATGCCAATTGAGCTAGATGTTCCCTGAGACCGTGGTCCCCACAACCCCCATCCCAGCAATTCGGCCCCTCAGGGATTTTGGATATGTCTATGGAGTTTTCATGACCTTGCCTTGTATAAGTTATGCTGGCTTCCCCAGTGTTATGTACTGTCTTACCCTTCATCAAAGTTACCACTTACCTATTGTCTATTTAGTGTTTTTCCATCTCCACCCCTCACCTACCTCATAACCATGTTTCTTTTTGTGTATAAACATTTTCATTATTTTTTATAGTAGTGGTCTCATATAATATTTGTCTTGTTGTGATTGACTTATTTCACTCAGCATCAAGCCATCCAGATTCATCCGTGTTGTGAGATGCTTCACAGATTCATCATTGTTCTTTATCGTTTTATCATTCCGTTGTGTGCATGTACCACAGTTTGTTTATCCATGCATCTGCTGATGGGGCATTTTGGTTGGTTCCATCTTTTTGCCATTGTGAACAATGCTGCAGTGAACATGGGTGTGCATATATCTACTCCTGTGACGGCTTTTATTTTTCTAGGATATGTTCTTAAGAGTGGGATTGCTAGATCATATGGTATTTCTATTTATAGCTTTTTAAGGCAGTGCCATATAATTTTCCAAAGTGGTTGAACCATTTTGCATTCCCACCAGCAGGGCATAAGAGTCCCAATCTCACTGCAGCCTCTCCAACATTTGTTATTTATTTATTTTTGATTCGTGCCCATAATGCCGGGATGAGATGGTATCTCATTATGTTTTTGATTTACATTTTTCTAATGGCTAGTGATCGGGAACATTTCCTTATGTGTCTGTTAGCCGCGTGGATGTCTTCTTTGGTAAAGTGTCTGTTCATTTCTCTTGCCCATTTTTTAATTGGATTATTTGTCTTTTTGTTGTAGAGGTGTTGGATTTTCTTGTACATTTTGAATATCAGACCTTTGTTTGATTTGTAATAGCCAAAATTTTTTTCCCAGTCTGTAGGTTCTTTTTTTTACTCTTTTGTTGAAGTCTTTTGATGAGCATGTTTAATTTTTAGAAGAGCCCAGTTATCTAGCTTATCTTCTGGAGTTTCTATGTTGTTATTTATGGTTTGTATCTGGTTAATGCTGTGTATTAGGGCCTCTAGCATTGATCCTATTTTTTCTTCTATGATCTTTCTAGTTTTTTGTTTTATATTTAGGACTTTGATCTATTTGGAGTTAGTTTTTGTGTATAATGTGAAGTATGGGTCCTGTTTCATTTTTTGGCAGAGGGACATTTAGTTTTGCCAGCACTGTTTGTTAAGAAGACAGTCTTTTCCCCATTTGATGGACTTTGAGGCCTTGTCGAAGATCGGGTGACCATAGGTGGATGAATTTACACCTGGGTTCTCAATTCTGTTCGATTGGTCAATGTATCAGTCCTTGTATGAGTACCAAGCTGTTTTGATTACCGCAGCTGTATAGTAGCTTCTGAAGTCAGGTAGTGCGAGTCCTCTTACTTTACTCTTCATCTTCAACAGTGCTTTACTTCTCTGGGTCCTTTTCCCTTTCCAACGTAATGTTAAGTTTTTCCATCTCTTTAAAGAATGTTATTGGTATTTGGGTCTGGATTGCATTGTATTATAGACCACTTTGGGTAGAATTGTCATTTTCACAAGGTTGAGTCTACCTATCCATGAGCATGCTATATTTTTTGATTTATGTAGATCTCTTTTGGTTTCTTGCAGTAGTGTTCCATAGTTTTCTTTGTATAGGTCCTTTATATCTCTGGTTAGATTTATTTCTGAAGTATTTTATTTTTTTTTAGGAGCTGACTTGGTCATCTAGTACTGCTATAACAGAAATACCACAAGTGGATGGCTTTAACAAAGAGAAATTTTTATCTCACAGTCTAATAGGTTACAAGTTGAAACTCAGGGTGTCAGCTCCAGGGGAAGGTTTTCTTTATTTGTTGTCTCTGAAGGAATATCCTTGTCCTCAATCTTCCCCTGATCAGGGAGCTTCTCAGGCACGAGGACCCCGGGTCCAAAGGACGTGATTTGCTCCTGGTGCTGCTTTCTTTGGGGTATGACGTTCCCAACTCTCTTTCCTCTTATCTCTTGAAAGATAAAATGTGGTGCAGGCCACACCTCAGGGAAACTCTGTTTACATTGGATCAGGGAGGTGACTTAAGTAAGGGTGGTGTTACAATCTCACCTTAATCTTCTCTAGCATCAAATTACAATCACAAAATGGAGGACAACCACACAATATTGGAAATCATGGCCTATACACACATTTCTTGGGGGACATAATTCAATCCATGACAGGGGCTATTATAAATGGTATTGTTTTCCTGATTTCATTTTCATCGTTCTCTTTATTGGTGTATAGGAATTCAACTAACTTTTGTATATCTATCTTGTATTCTGCTACTGTGCTGAATCTATTAATTCCAGTAGTTTTCCCATGGAGTCTTTTGGGTTTTTTTTTTTTTATGTATAGTATCATATCATCTGCAAGATGATATGAGAGTTTAACTTCTTCCTTACCAGCTTGGATGCCTTTTATTTCTTTTTCTTGGCTTATTGCTTTAACTTTGACTTCCAGCACAATGCTCAATAGGAGTGGTGATAAAGGACATCCTTGTCTTGCTCCTATTCTCAAGGGGAATGTTTTCAGCCTCTCTCTGTTAAGAATGATGTTGGCTGTTGATTTTCTATAACTGCCCTTTATTATGTTCAGAAATTTCTCTTCTATAACTATTTCATTGAGAGTTTTTATCTGGTTTGATAATTCACTGCAGTGCCCACACAGAACTCACAGACAATACTCACATTTATGGGGTTAGTTAAGGAAGTAATAGGTTACAATTCAGAATCAGGATACTTAATTGTACTTAATGGACTGTGTTGATTAAGATGATCATGTGATTATTTTATTTTATCTTATTTATATGGTGGATTACCTTCATTGATTTTCTAATGTTGAACCATCCTTGCATGCCTGGTATGAATCCTACTTGGTCGTGGCGTATTATTTTTTTGATACGATGCTGAATTCTATCAGCTAGAATTTTGCTGGAAATTTTTGCATCTGTGTTCATGAGAGATATTAGTCTGTAATTTTCTTTTTTTTGTGGTGCCTTTGCCTGGTTTTGGTATCAGGGTTATGCTGGCTTCATAGAATGAATTTGGAAGTATCCCTTCCTTTTCTATGTTCTGAAATAGTTTGAGTAGTACTGGTTTAAGCTCTTCTCTGAATGTTTGGTAGAATTGTCCAGTGAAGCCATCTGGGCCAGGGCTTTTTTGTTGTTGTTGTTGGAAATTTTTAATTACCTTTTCCGTGACTTCTCTTGTTATGGGTCTGTTCAGATTTTCAACATCATTTTGTATTAGTTTGGCTAGGTAGTGTGTTTCTAGAAATTTGTACTGCTCCTCTTTATGTTTTATTTTGACCTTCTTCTGAACCAAGTTTTTCTTTTATATGCCATTCTATTTCCCCATACTATCTTTGAAGGTATACAATCTATATTCTTTAGTGGTTACCCTAAATAGTTTAAGGTACATAGTTAATGTAATTGAGTATAAAGTTATTCAGTATCTTTATTCTCCTTCTGAACAATATATAGACCTTAGGTTGCTTTAATCTTCAACTACACCCTTTTTCTCTTATATTCCCAGATTATCCATTGTTTTAATTCTCTTGTTTTTATTCCACAAATTAACCATTGTTCATAGTGATGTGTATAGTTAGTACTTGTTTAGATTTATTCACATATTTTCAATTTTCTTTGTTCACTATTCATTTTGCATTGCTGACCTTTTTTCTGGGATTAGTTTATTTCTTTCCAGAAATATTTCTTACTCTTGCCAAGGGTCCATTTGTAGTTCTCTAACACTTGGTCTGAAAATGTCTCTGTTTTCTTCTTCCCGAAAAAAGTTTATTTGTGTAGTCAATTCTGGTTCAATAGTTGTTTTCTTTTAAATATTTTTCTGTTGTTGCCTGGCTTCTGTTGTGGTTGCTGAGAAGTTAGCTGTCAGTGAAATTATTCCTTTGTACATTGTATGTCTTTTTACTTTAATTTCTTTAAGATCTTTGTCTTTGTTGTTCTGCAGTTTCAATACACTGTATTTTGGAGTAGATTTCTTTTAAATTTCTACTTGCAATTCTTCTGGATTCCTGAATCCGAAGATTGGCCAATTATGGAAAATTTTTAGCTATTATCTTCTCAAATATTTCCCCTTTCCAATTTTTTACTGTTCTCCTATTATGAAACTCTTATTAAACGTATTTTAGACCTTTTCATTCAATCTTCCATGTCTCTTAAGTTCTCTTTCATGTTCATCTCTTGTTTCTTTATTCTAGACTCTAGGTAATTTCTTAATATGTATATTTCTATTCATTGATTCTTTCTTCAGCTGTCTGTAATCCAATGTTTCATCTTCCATTAAATTTCTGATTACAAATATTATATTTCTTTTTTGATTCCTAGAAGTTATATTGGATCTTTTAATTTTATTTTGGTTACATTTGGTAGTTGTAAAAATGGTATGGCAGAGGTGTCTTACCCCTTCCTCTAACCTCACAAGAGGAAGGAGAGGGAATCATTATTAGCATCAACAGCCCAAGGCTGATTGCTGTGAGACAGAGGTCAGACATATTTCATCTCTCCAACCTTTTTTCAGTGCTGACACCAACCTTCCTACCCATAGCACTCTCTACTTTTCTGCTGAGTTTGATAACTCACTGCAGTGGCCACACAGAGCTCACAGACAATACTCACATTTAGGGGGTTAGTTAGGGAAGTAATAGGTTATAATCCAGGATCAAGATACTGTTCTTTGGACAGGACAGCTTCATGGCTGTGTCCGCAGGCAGGCCTCTCCCTGACCCTCAGCTCCTCGGCCTTTCAGGCCCTTGGGCTTCTTGGGCTGGCCCATCCTCTGCCCTGCTTGGGTAAGTGTTACAAAGCTCTTTAGCTCTACTGATAAGTGTCCAGAGACACTCCATTCTGCCAGTAAACCTCAGTCCTAAGGGGCTCAGCTCTCTAGCACCATGGGTCAGCTAGTCTAGCTTTGCTGACAAGTACCCAGAGGCATCCCACTTTGTCAGCAAGCCTCTTTCCCGAAGGTGCTCAGCCTTCTTGCTCCATGGACTGGGAAACCCAGTACACTGTCTCCTACTGGTTTCCTGGTCCTGTTGTGTCTGCTGCTGCTGTTTCTCTGCTGCTGTTTCTCTCCATCTTCCACTGTCTCCAGGATTACAGCTCTCTCTCTTTCTGTCTCCTGAGTCTAGGAGGTTCTTAAAGCAGGGATCCTGGGTCCAAAGGATGTGCTCCACTCCTAGCTCCTCTTTCTTGGTGGCAGTGAGGTCTTCTCTTTCTACCTCTAGAATGGCTCATTTTAAGCCTAACGGAATGGCAAAACTGACCAATCCCCTTGCTAGGGTTCCATCCCCACAAGGATGCCATACACCTTATTTGTATTAGTAGCAAACTGTCTAATCCCCTTGGTGGGCTGCAAGCACCTTATTTGTGTAGCCCCATCCAATTATTTGGTGGGAGTTACAAGAAGGCCATATGAAAGCCATCCATTGCACCATAGGCTACCCTTTGGCTTTTCTAGCCATGATTCTTTCATACTTAGAGGATAACTTCCCCCTCCCAATCATTTTACCAGTTCAGAACAGTCGTTAACAATTAGTCCTTCAGTAAGGCAAAAGAGTCCTCAGGGCGAGGTTACTCAGGTACTAGCCACTCAGGCCTGCTGCAGGTATCCATCTGATCTGGTCAGGTTCTCTAAAAGTCATTTTGTTTTCACCCTTTCTGGTGTTTGATAAAATTTAACTGAGAGAAGATTATTCCCTTGCTCTGAGCATCTCTCAAGGTATCAGCATAGCAAAAGCTTTAAGGGACTTTAAGTTCAGCCACTATACTCCAGTCTAGCAGTGCCTCCACCTTGGTCCACTCTTTCACAATTACAGCTTCTATAATTACAGTTTTTACAATCATAGTTAACACTGCTAACAATCAACACTCACAGCTGAATTATATAACCCTGTCAGCATCTTCCCCCATCATCTCCTCCCTAGATCCATCCAGAAAAGAGGAAACAATTCAGTGGGAACCCTCCCTTGTCCCCCTCATTTTGAATGTAAGAACACGCACAAAAGTGTGTAAGCCAGCCACTTCATGCCTTTATTTCCCCCATTTTAGATAGACAATATTTAAATTACCTGTCCCTATCAAACTTGTACTCTGAGGAGACAAGCACATCCCTTGATCTGAAGAATCCTCTGTATCGGGTGGAACTTTGAGCATCTGCATCCATAATCAAAGTCCAGTCCAGAGCAAACCATCAAATTGCAGCCATCTACTCCAGCTCACAGTATCAAACATCTTTCTCTTCATTTGGTCAGGTTCCGGACAGCTCATCCCTAGCTTCTATGGGCTAGGTTGATGGGTACCAGCTGTAGGCTTGGGAGCCCATATACCTCCCTGTACTTCAGACCAGCTAGCCCCTTCTCTCTCTCATCCCCAGCCTGCATTGGCTAGGTCAGTGAGCACCACCCTTAGGCTCAAGAGTCAACACAACTCCCTGCACTTCAGACCAGCCAGCCCTTTCTCTCTCTCTCATCCTTAGCCCCCGTGGGCTAGGTCACTGGGTGCCAATGGAACATGTCCAAAACTCAGCCCATCTCTTCATTGCTGTACATACCTCTACTTCATCTTGTGGCCCCAAGTGGTCACCTCAAGCAAGCATACCAGGCTGTCTACTCACTGGCTTCCTTTAACTTCCAGTCCTGGAAGGGTTTCTTCTGATGGGCACTGACTTTTCCCACCTGGACATACCCATGGCAAACTGCTTGCTTGAAATTCAAAAAGTAAAACATGTATTTTTTCTCTGCAGGACCCTTCCTTCAAATGCAAATTTACTGCTCTTCCAGGAGTTCTGAGTGAGCCTACTGTCTTTTCAAATCCAAATTTCTTGACTGGAAAGATTCTGGGTGGGGCTCAGATTTTCAGCCTAAGCTCCCAGTACTCTGTACAAAGGGCTACTGCATTGACATGAACAGCTTGTGGTTTTTTGGGGCAAAGCCTAGTTCCCCTTTTAGCATATCCAATTTTTTAATCAAGTATTGGCTGAAGGCAGAGTTATATGCTCTCTGTAACCTATAATATCAAATATTCATTTCCATCAAACACTTAGATCTGTTTTACAGTATTAGGTGGGAGAAACATTCAATATCCCTAGTACATTCAGATAAACACATAACCCTTTTTAAAACATCCCAGTTTCATCTTCTCTTCTCCATGCCTTGACTATCTTCCCATTCATATGCATATGGCCTTGGGCCTCTGGCTGGGTGAAACCAGAAGACCCTGGCCCTCTATGTCATCTTGTTTAACCGGCCTGGCTTTTGCCCCAAGCCACCCCATGGTGGCTTTTTCCCCTCAGCTGCAGCATAACATTGCTTACTTTCTTTTTAGCTATTATAGGAAATAACAACCATCAAAGTAACCATCTAAGAATTATAAGTTTCACTTCCTACATCTCTTCTTTTTTTCTCTTCCTATGTTACATACTTCTATGAGTCTGGAGCCATTGCAACGAGTCCCACTTCTGATGCCAACTATAAAAATAGTGTGACAAAGGCATCTGATCTCCTTGTCTAACTTCACAATGGGAGGGAGAGAGAATCATTATCAGCATCAACAGACCAAGGCTGATTGCTACGAGGCAGAGGTCAGACATATCTCCTCTCTTCAACCTTTTTACCAATTCTGACACCAGCTATCCCTCCCATGGCACTCTCTACTTCTCTGCTGGGTTCAATAATTTGTTGCAATGGCCACAGACAACTCACAGACAATATTTATGATTATAGGGTTTATTAGGGAAATAACAAGTTACAATTCAAGATCAGCAATGACTTGGGATACAGTTCTTCAGTTAGGACAGGTTCTTGGCTGCGCTTGCAGACAGGCTTCTCCCTGGCCCTTGGCCCCTCAGCTCCTTGGGCCCTTGGGCTCCTTGGCCCTCTTGGTCCTCTTGAGCTGGCCTGGCTTCTGCCCTACTTGGGCAACTATTACAAATCTCATTAACAGACACCCTACTTCACCTTTAAACTTTGACCTGAAGGCACTCAGCTCTCTAGCTCTGTGTATTGGCAAGCCTGGCCTCGTTGACAAGTGCCCAGAGGAAACTACTCTCCCAACAAGCCACCTGCTCAAAGGTGCTCAGCTCTCTCACTCTGAGGGTTGGTGAGCCTAGGTCCACCAAGTGCCCGGAAGCACTCTACTTTGCCAGTAAGCCTCCTGCCTGAAGTCGTTCAGCTTCTTTGCTTTGTGGGCTGGGAAGCCCACTGTGCCATCTCCTGCCAGGCTCTTGGTTCTGCTGCCCCTGCTGCTGCCATTTCTCTACTGCTGCTTCTCACTGTCTCTCGCCATCTTGGGGGTTACAGCTCTCTCTCTCTGTCTTCTGGGTCTAGGAGGTTCTCAGTGCAGGGACCCCAGGTCCAAAGGACATGATCCACTACTAGCTTTTCTTTCTTGGTGGTAGTGATGTCCCCTTTTCCACCTCTGGGATGGCTCATTTTAAGCCTACTGGGATCTCAAAACTAGCCAATTCCCTTGTTAGGGTTCCATACACCTTATTTGCATGGTCCCACCCCCACAAGGGTGCTATGCACCTTATTTGTATTATTAGCAAGTTGTCCAACTTCCTTGATGGACCAAAAGCATCTTATTTGCATAGCCTCACCCAATCATTTGATGGAAGTTACAAGACCATGGTGAGAAAGGCCATATAAAAGTGATTCATCACACCACAATAATACTTTTTATATCATCACATTTATAATATACTTTATTTCTTTAAACATATTAAACATACTTGTTTTTTATTTTATTCATAAAAATTTTATATTATTTGTTCTTGTGGGTTTGACTCTGCACTTGTCTGCAAATTTTTGCTTGTGGTTATGTGTTTTTAGATTTTTGATTTTGAGATTGTATTACTTGGAACTCTGTTGATGGAAATACGCTGAGGACTGAATATAAGGTGCTTTCAACTAAAAGATATTTGAATTTGCATTTTCCAGGCTTAGGAGTGCCCTTGAGCCTCTTTAGGGCACACTTTCAGCTTAGGTTATAGAGATAATGTAAACACATAGGCAATGCGAGTGGTTGAGAATTCTCAGGAGATTTTTTTTTTTCTACTCCATCCAGAGTTAAATACAATACAGAAATATAGATAAGTTTTTTTTTTTCTTTCCCTACTTTACCTGCCTATCAAGCTTCCTGGCTTCATGGTCTTCAACCATATGGAAACCTTAGCTTTATCTCCCATCCTTTTACTTATTAAAACATGCAAGCTCTAGGCTGCTAGCTGTGAAGATGTTCCTAGAGAAACCAGTGACTTCAGTAGCTCTCTTACATCTCTGAATTTTCTTTCTTGTTTTGTCAGACCTCTGAGGATTTTTCTTATTATCCCGCCACTTTGGCCATACATTCAAAAAGAAGTTCATTGTATATTTTGTATAGAATTTATATCTTGTTCTTTTTGAAGGCAGAAATTCCTGTCTTTTATTCTCTACTGTATCTCAGCACTGAAAATAGTATCTTGCATGTAGTGATTGCTTGATTCTGTTTGTTGAGTAAACGATAATGAATGAGTGAATGAATATTCTGTACTGAGAGGATTTCTCTGGACATATTACCTGATGACAAAGTTGTAGGATACTAGCTTTTCACTGATGGTTTGCTTTGAACTATAGAAGGAGACACTGTTAAGTTTTCGTATTCATTTCTAGAATAAGGAACTAGGTTCAAACATGAATAACTGTCCTATAAAAAAAACTCTGATATTTTATGGCTATAAAATTGTATTTTAAAGTATATGTTGATGTTACTGAAAGACACAGTAGATTTTGTAGAACAGCTGAATTCTGAAAATATCCTTACTTTACCTTTAGAAAGTTCTCAGTCAACAAGTTATGAAACGGTAACATTAAGCGCTATTCTTATTTTCAGTGTACACATCTATATACATTGAAGCAAAATCATTGAAAAGTAATTACATCAATGATAGGTAGTTATGTAGATAGAAAACATCATATAAAATAGATAATTAGTTGATATTTTATCCCTGGAAAGTTTTATTGCTATCAGCACCAGCAGTTTTCTTCTAAGAATCTATATGGTAATATGTTAAGTCAGCCCGATTTTCCAAGGCCATTAATGATCATGTAAATGTAATGGAATTGTACTTTCTTTTGACCACAACAGAGATGGGAAATGAAATTATGAAATTCTTTTCAGTTACACAGTTGGTAATCTTTACTATATTTTTACTTAAGTCTACAATTGTGTTATTTGTTTTATTTACCCTACCTTTTATTATGTTCCACAACAGAGAGTTTCCTCTTTCCTTTATGAAACAGTAGAGTGGGTGTCTGATCACCCCAACCTGTTAGAGATGGAGCTGAGTTGGGTCTGAGCTGTATTTTTAGTAAGACTTGATCTGCCTCTGTTTCATGCATGTTTTTCAGGCATGACCCTCTCATTTTTCTGTTTTTTTTTTAAGAATCTGATGGTTCTATCTTTTCTGCCTTGAAAGACTAGGAGATTTAATTTTTTCCAAATTTTGACCTTAGCTCTTTTGCCTTCCACTCTCAATCACTGGGGAAGGGACCCTCCTTTCCTGTGATTTTAGTATATCTAGGTTTCATTGTTCCCAACGAGCTTCAATGACTTTAAAGGTATGGATTTTGGTAATTTATCTGACTTTTTTGATTGTTGCAGGTGTTACTCTTTCATGGCCTACTACATTCTTCATGGTGTAGAAGTCCTGCATAATGTGCTTAAAATTTCATATTGGTGTATACAACTACCAACAATACATCCGACGTTAAGTATCTTACTGTGCTGAAACACAGTAGAGAATAAAACAGACAGGAATTTCTGCCTTCAAAAAGAATAAGATATAAATTCTATACAATCACATGATCTATAGATTGAATTTTTGACAGGGAATGTGTTGTTTGTATCATGTTTCCTCTAGGACTAGGCATATCATACTCTCTGCTAGGAGCCTGTCTGCTCTCTTTCTACCACAGACCCTACCACAGTTTCTAACTGTGGATCCTGTCTGGATCCTGTAGCCATCTGAGTTTGTGATCCTGGTCTACTGTAGCCCTGAGAAAATAGTATCACTCTGTCTTTGTTTCAACATCTGTGTGTAGGTGGTCCTATGATCTTGGGGCTCCTGGAACTTTTGTCATCATGGCTCATCTCTCTAGATACTTTCTGGATTAAGTTTCAAAGATTATTCAGTTAGAACTTTAAAAATAGGTTTCTTTTTTATTTGGCAATTTTCTTTCCTTTCTCCATAAACTCTTGGTTTGATTTAGTGCCAAGAACAAGGTTGATGTTTTTTTTTTCCTACACAATAATGGTATGACAGCAGCCACACAATTTATTACAGCTTTTCTTTCTTCCTCCATTCTTTCCCTTCTTTCTCTCTATTTCTGTGTCTCTCTCTCTCTTTCTCTACCGTCTGTCTAACCTTCTTACAAGGGCATGCAGAGTGAAATTTGAATGATATTATCTTGTAGTCAAAATGTTTGCATCTCTTTTATTCCTCTGTCTGCAGATTTTTTACTTGTCTTATATTGTTTGTTGTAATCTATTTTAAATTCTTTTCTAAATACCCCATTGCCATCGAGTTGATTTTGACTCATGACAACCCTATAGGACAGAGTAGAACTGCCCCATAGGGTTTCCAAGGAGCAGCTGCTGGATTTAAACTGCCGGCCCTTTGGTTAGCGCCGAGCTCTTAACCACTGCACCACCAGGCTCCTCTTTTGCAAATAGGGGAGAGTAAATCATTTGACACTTAAAAGTAATTTATGTAAAAATAAACAAAGTACACTAATTAATATGAATTTCAGTTTTACTTAATTGCCATACAGAGCCATAACAGCTTTGTATACCTTTAGATGGTGATCCGCTGCATATTGTCTTAAGGTATATTTGATTGTACCATAGAATTCTGCTCAAATATACGCATAGTTTATAATTCCTCAAGTAAAAATTTATTCTTATAACAAAACAAGTAGAGCAACAATTATCATCTATCTCTGAATGTATCATTCCTTATTCTTTAGAATAATCTTGGGAAAGTGAAAATATCCATAAGAGTATTGAAGAGAAAATTGAATAGTGTGTCCTGGGGTGCAGAGTGCCCCAGTTGTGTTGCATTAAACTTCAAATGGAGCCAAGATTATTCACTATTTATACCTTTGTGGAAAGATAGAAATTGCTTCCTATCGTAATTTGTTCAGATACAGAAGACATCTGGTAGTAGATTGTGTTGAAATCATTTGGCTAGGGAAAAAAAAAAAAAAAGAGAGAGAGAAAAGAAAAAAATCATCCACTAAACGGTCTGCCAGATGGTTGACAAAGAATGCCTTTACTGATTTGTGGGACTATTTTTCTTAAGTACTGCGGTATGCCTGAGAACATAATGCTCAAATGAACGGAGACCTTCACACAAAAAGATAGCCATCCTAAGATGACTCCATAGACGTTACTGAACTTTTTACCCCGCAGCTAATTCACTTTAGAGCACAGGTTTTTCTAAATGTGGTGAGAATGGTGAACTTTGGATTTCAAATCCAAACTCTTGATTTAAATGGATTCTTATTAAGTTTCTGGCATCAATTTATTCCATTTTCAAACTTAACTGAAAAGGAATGTGATCTAAGATTACATAAAAAAAAAAAAAGATTACATAAGTACATAATTATTCTTGATCAGACAAAGTCCCCTTCAAAACCTTTCGAGACAATTACCAGTATCTGTGTGCAACTTTGGCTAATGCTATCTCTTGTTCACACTAGATTAATTTAGAAGGGAGAATCTTTTTTACAAATAAGGAACTGCTAATTTCCTTTGTCTTGGCAGGGCTCAAAAGGAGTGCCACATGATTCTTCTTGAAAGTCCTGAATCTAGTCCTTGTTTGTTGTATTTCTACCCTCCTATATTTCAACAGCTCTGCAAGATTTACCAGCACAACCCAGCCCTGCCCTGCCACCTTCTGCATAATGGAGGGCTGGAGTTGGGTTTGGAGTCAGGTCTTGGGTTGAGTCTTTGTTCTGCCAGTTACTGCTACGTGCTCTTAGGGAAATTAATGAGCTTCTCTAAATTTTGGTTTCTTATGGGGTTATTTTGAGGAATAAATGAGAATATGTTCTATTAAATATTGAATAAATGGTAACAATAGTAAGAATGATAAAAGTAACTATTATCTACCTCAACTACAAACACCCATCTTTCTTTGTTTATCTTCTCCATCAAAGTGCAAAGTATTTCTACAGTGAACCTCTAAATCCGGCTGCTCTGTCCTGTCTGAACCTCTTCCATGAATGCAGATGAAAGTGGCTGCCCTGCCTTTGTCACTATACACTGTCTGTGTCAGACACAAGGGCTGACTCTGTCTTTACCTTTTCAGTTTTCAGTGCTCACTCATACACAGTTTTCCACAGAACAGGAAACTGAATCTTTACCTTTGCTGCACTTAGTAACCAGTTTTATCTTTGAACTTCCCCAAGTGACACAGGCGTTCTGCCAGTCTGAGCTACAGACACTATAGATCTGAAAATTCCTGAGGCGCCAGGATCTCCTGAAGGAATAGGAGACAACAATACCACCATTCTCCTCAGTGGAAGTATAACTTCTGGTGGCACCTTAGGGGAAATGGTTTGAGGTAGGCCCTACAACTGGGATCATTCTTAGGGAGATGTCCACTCTAGAGTGCAGTGGTTAAAAGCACAGACTCCAGAATGCAGACGGCCAGAGTTCAAAATGCTGCTTTTGCCACTTTTGAGCTGTGTGACCTTGTTCCTTAATTTTCCCATCTGTACAGTAAAGATAATGATATTAGCTTCTTGATAGGGTTGTTGTGAAGATTATATAATACATACTCTCTCACACACACACATTGCTTAGAGGAGTGCATGGCACATAATAAATACTATGTAAGCTATTGATGATGATGCATTTTGGTAACGGCCACTTTCCTATATACCCATAGAGTGGACCAGAGCCTGGAAGACTGAGGCCAGTCTGACTCCAATTAAATTAAGCAGATTCCATTTTGGAGTACCTCCCATCTCTGCAGTCTCTTTGAATGAATGACAAGGAGTTAGGATTCAGCTCTTGGTTCTAGGATTGAAAGGAGTATGTGGCTTTCTGTTTTAATTGTTAGGGAATTGATGAGGGAATATACACAACTGAGGAATCTACCCAGGAAATGAGCCTTTATTTCAATTTGTCCAGCTTTTATGAGCTTTTTTTTTTTTTTTTTTTCCCTTTCTGAGAATCTGTAGAGGCAGGGCAATTCTAGTTACTGATGAAAATACACACTGTTATCATTTTATGTTATTAGTCGAACCTATTATGGTCATTTACTTCCAAATGGAAAATTTAGAGTGGGGGAAAAATAGAAGAGGCTGATGAGAACTATTATAAAAATCTGTGTTGTACTGACCTCAGCTCCTATTTTTCACTGAATATATAGATAGCTAAAGAAATGGAAATAAAAGCTGATTGCCATTCCATATGGTTATTCCTGTATCTAGTTAAGGAGATGCATAGGAGAAACTATATACTGTGTGGTTACATTTCTAATAACAATAACTACCTTTCATCGGACACCTTTTTATTATGTGCAAAACATACTATATACATTGTCTTTGAAAAACGCATTTTAGCTGTGCCAGGATATCTCCTGAGGATCTGTAGGAGCTAGAAATACACTTCCATTTCTCTGACACCTTTTGGGCTGTAGAGTTTGGCTGCCGCCTGGGGGAAATTGGGAGAAGCCCTCTATTCACAAATCTATTTGTAACCATACATTTGTGTAGAAGTAGAGGACTTTCTTAGGAGGAAAGGGACCTATACTGACCGCATCCCTATGAAATTCAAAGCTATTAAATATCTTCAGTGGACTCAATCAGGCTTCATCCCAGCTTCACTGTGGGAAAGAGCAGTGAGGTTCCAGAAAGTGAATTCATCTCTATCAGAGTAGATACGACTAGTGGGTAAAGTTCTGCCCCAGGGTCTGGAGATTGAAGAGAAGCACTGGTTCTGAGGCTGTGAATAGCTAACACTTTGTTGTTTTTGTTGTTAGTTGCCAATGGACTTGAGCATATCAATAATTGTGAAGATGGTGCAGGTGCCATCTAGTCGGCTCTGACTTACGGTGACCCCTTGTATAACAGAATGAAATGTTGCATCCTGTTCTTTCTACATGATCATTGGCAGGCTCAAGTCCGTTGTTATAGTCACTGTGTATTTTGAGTGCCTTCCAGTTTAGAGGGCCCTTCTTCCAGCACTGCTATATTGGACAATCTTCTGTTGTGATCCATAGGGGTTTCACTGCCTAATATTCAGAAATAGATTGCCGGGCCTTTCTTCCTAGTTGGTCTTAGGAAATCTGCCGAAACCTATCTACCATGTATGCTGCTGCTGGTATTTGAAATACTGGCGACATAGCTTCTAGCATCATAACAACATGCATAATTATTAATGATAAATGATACAACAATATTCATTTACATAACACATATTTTTTGGTTACCTTTTATGTGTCAGGAAACCCTGGTGGCATGGTGGTTGAGAGCTATGACTGTTAAACAAAAGATCGGCAGTTTGAATCTACCAGCTGCTCCGTGAATGGGGCAGTTCTACTCTGTCCTTTAGGGCTGCTATGAGTCGGAATCGACTCAGTGGCAATGGGTTTGGTTCTGTTTTGGTTATCATGTGTCAGGTAGTTACAGGTGTCAGGGTACAGCAGCGAACAAAAGTCCCTGCCACTGACTGGGATGAGACCCCAATAAGAAAATAAATATATAATAAAATGCCAGCTGGCCCTAAGCACTATGAAGAAAAGTAAAGCTATTCAGAGGGATATAGAGTGATGCGCTATGCTATTTTGGACACGGTGGTCAGGAACATCCTCCCTGAAAAGGTAATATTTGAGGAGCGAGCTGAAGGAAGTGAGGGAGTAAGCCGCTGGCTCTCTGGGAACAGGATGTTCTAGGCAGAAGGAACAGGACATGCAAAGGAATGTGCTTGATGAGCTCAGGGAAATGCAAGGAGCTGAGGGAGGCAGGAGCAGAATGTGGTTTTAATCACCCTGATTTACCTATCTGTGAAAAAGAATCGTTAACTCTCCCAAACTAAGGCTCTGTTTCCTTTTCTTTGACGTGGCGAGTAGACGATCAAGCCTTGTGAAGGATGAACCTTGCACTGTTTCTGTCACTTGCTAATGACTTCATGTGGAGCGTAGACGATCAAGCCTTGTGAAGGAAGAACCTTGCACTGTTTCAGTCACTTGCTAATGACTTCACGTGGACAGTAGACGATCAAGCCTTGTGAAGGAAGAACCTTGCACTGTTTCAGCCACTTGCTAATGACTTCACGTGGACAGTAGACGATCAAGCCTTGTGAAGGAAGAACCTTGCACTGTTTCAGCCACTTGCTAATGACTTCATGTGGACAGTAGACGATCAAGCCTTGTGAAGGAAGAACCTTGCACTGTTTCAGCCACTTGCTAATGACTTCATGTGGACAGTAGACGATCAAGCCTTGTGAAGGAAGAACCTTGCACTGTTTCAGTCACTTGCTAATGACTTCACGTGGACAGTAGACGATCAAGCCTTGTGAAGGATGAACCTTGCACCGTTTCAGCCACTTGCTAATGACTTCACGTGGACAGTAGACGATCAAGCCTTGTGAAGGATGAACCTTGCACCGTTTCAGCCACTTGCTAATGACTTCACGTGGACAGTAGACGATCAAGCCTTGTGAAGGAAGAACCTTGCACTGTTTCAGTCACTTGCTAATGACTTCATGTGGACAGTCTCGTTCAATCTTCAAAAATCGCATATGGTAGGCTCCATTATCATCGTCATTTTACAGATGGAAGGACTGGGGCACGGACACTTCAAGTTACTTGCCCAAGGTCATAGCAAGGATTTAGATTAACTCTGGAGATAAATAGTCCATGTAAATTTCAGAGCTGGCTTCATACCCAATCCTGTCTGAGCCTGGGAGCTTGAAATACACACTATATAGATCTTTTTTTGCAACATAGAAAGATGGACACCTCGGACCACGGCCTGAATATGGACTCTGGAGACAGTTTCAAGGCTTGACTTACTTCTGGTGGCTTGCTTTATATATCCTTATCTGTAATGAATTAAATCTACCACCTGTCTGTGGTGGGTTGCATGTTGCTATGATGCTGGAAGCTATGCCACCAGTATTCCAAATGCCAGCAGGGTCACCCATGCTGGACAGGTTTCAGAGGAGCTTCCAGACTAAGACAGTTTAGGAAGAAAGATGTGGTGCTGTACTTGTGAAAATTATCCAGTGAAAGCCCTATGACTCACAAAAGAATGCTGTCTGATATAGTGCTGGAGGATGAGCCCCCTGTGTTGGAAGACACTCCAAATTTATAGTGGCTGCAGCAACGGACTCGAGCATGCCAATGATTGTGAAGACAGTGCAGGACCAGGCAACATTTCATTCTGTTGTACATCGATGGGGTTGTCATGAGTCAGGGACAACTCAACAGCAACTAACAACATTGAATTAAATAATTATAGGGCAAAAAACCCCAAAAAACTATACTGTATGACTTTTTCCAGAAAGCACCATGGTCACAACTCTATGCCATATTTATCAGAAAGTGCCATCATATAAGTTAACACCAGCTTGAATACACTTGACTGTTGTCTGAGTCAGACGAATAAACCCCTTTTGTCAGTGTGAGGTGTCCACGAGACATCTTATAAGGAGGATAATAAACAGTGTTGACAAACATTAAGTACTGTCACTAACAGCTTTTTGAATCTTTCAGAGCTGATGAGAAACTCAAAAGCAGTTTAGATTCCCTAACACTAGGATGGAGCCCTGGTGGCACAGTGGTTAAGAGCTCAGCTGTTAACCAAAAGGTCAGAATTCACCAGCTGCTCCTTGGAAACCCTGTGGGGCAGTTCTACTTTGTCCTATAGGGTTGCTACGAGTTGGAATCTACTCGAAGGCACAGGTAAACACTAGGTCAGAGGAGCCCTGATGGCACAATGTTAAGTGCTTGGCTGCAGAAAGGTCAACAGTTTGAACCCACCAGCCGCTCTAAAGGAAAAAGATGTGACAGTCTGCTTCCATAAAGATTACAACCTTGGAAACACTATGGCACAGTTCTAGTGTTCCGTAGGGTCGCTATGGGTTGGAATTTACTCGGTGGCAATGGTTTTTTATTCTATAACACTAGGTCAAACCCGGTTAAAAAAATTTTAGCTATAAGGGGTTAAATCTCTACAGTGTTTATAATAAAATGCATGTTGTTGAGAGCTGACCTTTTGGGAACCTATTGTTGAGAGCCAAATTTCTTGTGTCTGTTAGCCATGTGGCGAAGAAGGCAAGAGTAGAATAAGAAATCTAGATATTCTAGTCTGACAGGTTCTCTCTGCTCCTGGACTTTATAAATGTCTGAGGCAGAGATTCCAATTGTGATTGCTTATAATGTAGCCTGACAGGGCACCAGAAAGTATTTTCAGATAGTATTTGGTTATTTTTTATTTCCTGAAGGAATATGCCTATTAAAAAGTCATTGTTATTTTATTTTCCTTCAAGGGAAATAATTAAAATTCGGTCTAGTTTTGAACCTGGAATGCTATTGTAATTCATGTTCACTAATTCTGGCAAGCATTCTCCTACTGTTACGATTTTCCGTTTACTTACTTGGTACTTTCCAACTTGAGTAAAATAGGAAAATATTTGATGTGAAGTAAATGTGTTCTTGACTCATGTGTACAGCAGCAAAGAGTAAATGGATCTTTTAGATAAATGAAGACTTTATAAATGTGTTTTACTTACTTATAACAGATAAAGGATGCGACTATTTAAGGGCAGGTAAATACCAAAGAGGAGGCAAATTACTTTTAGGTTGTAACAAAGAGCTTTCTTCACATTGATGATTTGGGGGAGGGGAGGAGGGAAGTGCCTGGTTTCTTGGCAGTTACCGTAATGGCATGATAAAAACTGAGAAGGGAAATCTGATATTATTCACAAGTGACAATATTCATAGGTCATTTGGAATTATTTTTCATTATTAATTTGGAATTAGTGATGGTATTCAGTTCAACATTCTATATTGTTATTTTTCCTATTGAAGCCCAGTAATTAATTGAAAGGTTAATTATAATAAAATCCAGGAACTGAAATGATGACTAGTTTTCTTCTTGTTTATCCTGTCTTGTGTTGAAAAATAGAGAGAGATTTGGAAAGTTAGTTTAATAAATAGAGAATACATAAAACTATGAATTAATTATGTTCTAGATATTTGATTGGAAATCAGTTGTTGTTGTTGTTAGGTGCTGTCCCGTTGGTTCCAACTCATAGCGACCCTATGAGCAACAGAACAAAACACTACCGGATCCTGTGCCACCCTCACACTAGTTGCTATGCTTGAGCCCATTGTTGCAGTCACCTTGTCAGTCCATCTTGTTGAGGGTCTTCCCCTTTTTTGCTGACCCTCTTTTTTTTTTCTTTATAATTTTTGTTGTGCTTTAAGTGAAAGTTTACAAATCAAGTCAGCCTCTCATGTATAAACTTATATACACCTTACTACGTACTCCCACTTACTCTCCCCCAATGAGTCAGACCGCTCCCTCCTTCCAGTCTCCCCTTCTGTGACTGTTTTGCCAGTTTCTAACCCCCTCTACCCTCCCATCTTCCCTCTAGACAGGAGATGCCAACATAGTCTCAAGTGTCCACCTGATACAAGTAGCTCACTCCTCATCATCATCTCTCTCCAACTCATTGTCCAGTCCAATCCATCTCTGTTGAGTTGTCTTCTGGAATGGTTCCTGCCCTGGGCCAACGGAAGGTTTGGGGACCATGACCACCGGGATTCTTCTAGTCTTAGTCAGACCATTAAGTCTGGTCTTTTTATGAGAATTTGGGGTCTGCATCCCACTGTTCTCCTGCTCCCTCAGGGGTTCTCTGTTGTGCTCCCTGTCAGGGTAGTCATCAGTTGTGGCCGGACACCATCTAGTTCTTCTGGTCTCAGGATCATGTAAGTCGCTAGTTCATGTGGCTCTTTCTGTCTCCTGGGCTCATAATTACCTCGTGACCTTGGTGTTCTTCATTATCCTTTGATCCAGATGGGCTGAGACCAATTGATGCATCTTAGATGGCTGCTTGTTAGCATTTAAGAACCCAGACGCCACACTCCAAAGTGAGATGCAGAATGTTTTCTTAGTAGAATTCACTTTGCCAATTGACTTAGATGTCCCCTGAAGCCATAGTCCCCAAATCCCTGCCCTTGCTCCGCTGACCTTTGAAGCACTCAGTTTATTCAGGAAACTTCTTTGCTTTTGGTCCAGTCCAGTTAAGCTGACTTTCCCTGTATTGAGTGTTGCCCTTCCCTTCAACTAAAGTAGTTCTTATCTACTAACTAATCAGTAAATAACCGTCTCCCAACCTCCCTCCCTCCCCCCCTCCCCCCCTCGTAACCACAAAAGTATGTGTTCTTCTCAGTTTATACTATTTCTCAAGATCTTATAATAGTGGTCTTATACAATATTTGTCCTTTTGCATCTGACTAATTTCGCTCAGCATAATGCCTTCCAGGTTCCTCCATGCTATGAAATGTTTCACAGATTCATCATTGTTATTTATCGATGCATACTATTCCATTGTCTGAATATACCATAATTTATTTATCCATTCATCTGTTGATGGACACCTTGGTTGCTTCCATCTTTTTGCTATTGTAAACAGTGCTGAAGTAAACATGGGTGTGCATATATCTGTTCATGTAAAGGCTCTTATTTCTCTAGGATATATTCCGAGGAGTGGGTTTTCTGGGTTGTATGGTAGTTCTATTTCTAACTTTTTAAGGAAAGGCCAGATCAATTTCCAAAGTGGTTTTACCATTTTACATTCCCACCAGCAGTGTATGAGAGTTCCAATCTCTCCACGGCCTCTCCAACATTTATTATCTTATGTTTTTTGGATTAATGCCAGCCTTGTTGGAGTGAGTTGGAATGACATCGCAGTTTTAATTTGCGTTTCTCTAATGGCTGAAGATTGAGAGCATTTTCTCACGTATCTGTTAGCTTCCTGAATAGCTTCTTTAGTGAAGTTCGTGTTCATATCCTTTGCCCAATTTTTAATTGGGTTGCTAGTCTTTTTGTGGTTGAGTTTTAACAGAATCATATAGATTTTAGAGATCAGGCGCTGGTAGAAGATGTCATAGCTGAAAATTTTTTCCCAACCTGTAGGTGGTCTTTTTACTCTTTTGGTGAAGTCTTTAGATGAGCATAGGTGTATGATTTTTAGGAGCTCCCAGTTCTCTGATTTCTCTTCGTCATTTTTGGTAATGTTTTGTATTCTGTTTATGCCTTGTATTAGGGCTCCTAAGGTTGTCCCTATTTTTTCTTCCATGATCTTTATCCTTTTAGTCTTTATGTTTAGGTCTTTGATCCACTTGGAGTTAGTTTTTGTGCATGGTGTGAGGTATGGGTCCTATTTCATTTTTTTGCAAATGGATATCCAGTTATGCCAGCACCATTTCTTAAAAAGACTATCTTTTCCCCAATTAACTGACACTGGGCCTTTGTCAAATATCAGCTGCTCATATGTGGATGGATTTATATCTGGGTTCTCAATTCTTTTCCATTGGTCTATGTGTCTGTTGTTGTACCAGTACCAGGCTGTTTTGACTACTGTGGCTGTATAATATGTTCTAAAATCAGGTAGAGTGAGGCCTCCCATGTTCTTCTTCATTTCCAGTAATGCTTTACTTATCCGGGGCTTCTTTCCCTTCCATATGAAGTTGGTGATTTGTTTCTCCATCACATTAAAAAATGTTGTTGGAATTTGGATCGGAAGTGCATTGTACATATACATGGCTTTTGGTAGAATGGACATTTTCACTATGTTAAGTCTTCCTATCCATGAGCAAGGTATGTTTTTCCACTTATGTAGGTCCCTTTTAGTTTCTTGCACTAGTACTTTGTAGTTTTCTTTGTATAGGTCTTTTACATCTTTGATAGGATTTCTTCCTAAGTATTTTATCTTCTTGGGGGCTACTGTGAATGATATTGATTTGGTGATTTCCTCTTCGGTGTTCTTTTTGTTGATGTAGAGGAATCCAAGTGATTTTTGTATGTTTATCTTGTAACCTGAAACTCTGCCACTCTTCTATTAGTTTCAGTAGTTTTCTGGAGGATTTCTTAGGGTTTTCTGTGTATAAGATCATGTCATCTGCAAATAGAGATAATTTTACTTCTTCCTTGCCAATCCGGAAGCCCTTTATTTCTTTGTCTAGCCTAATTGCTCTGGCTAGGAACTCTAGCACAATGTTGAATAAGAGTGGTGATAAAGGGCATCCTTGTCTGGTTCCCGTCCTCAAGGGAAATGCTTTCAGGCTCTCTCCATTTAGAATGATGTTGGCTGTTGGCTTTGTATAGATACCCTTTTATTATGTTGAGGAATTTTCCTTCAATTCCTATTTTGCTGAGAGTTTTTATCATGAATGGGTGTTGGACTTTGTCAAATGCCGTTTCTGCATCAATTGATGAGATCATGTGGTTTTTGTCTTTTGTTTTATTTATATGGTGGATTACATTAATGGTTTTTCTAATATTGAACCAACCTTGCATACCTGGTATAAATCCCACTTGGCCATGGTGGATTATTTTTTTGATATGTTGTTGACTTCTATTGGCTAGAATTTTGTTGAGGATTTTTGCATCTATGTTCATGAGGAATATAGGTCTGTAATTTTCTTTTTTTTGTGGTGTCTTTTTTTTACCTGGTTTTGATATCAGGGATATGGTGGCTTCATAGAATGAGTCAGGCAGTATTCCATCATTTTCTATGCTTTGAAATACCTTTAGTAGTAGTGGTGTTAACTCTTCTCTGAAAGTTTGGTAGAACTCTGCAGTGAAGCCACCCGGGCCCGGGCTTTTTTTTGTTGGGAGTTTTTTGATTACCTTTTCAATCTCTTTTTTTTGTTATGGGTCTATTTAGTTGTTCTACTTCTGATTGTGTTAGTTTAGGTAGGTAGTGTTTTTCTAGGAATTCATCCATTTTTTCTAGGTTGGCAAATTTGTTAGAGTACAATTTTTCATAATAATCTGATATGATTCTTTTAATTTCAGTTGGGTCTGTTGTGATATGGCCCATCTCGTTTCTTATTTGGGTTATTTGTTTCCTTTCCTGTATTTCTTTAGCCAGTCTGGCCAATGGTTTATCAATTTTGTTAATTTTTTCCAAGAACTGGCTTTTGGCTTTGTTAATTCTTTCAATTGTTTTTCTGTTCTCTAATTCATTTAGTTTAGCTCTAATTTTTATTATTTGTTTACTTCTGGTGCCTGATGGATTCTTTTGTTGCTCGCTTTCTATTTGTTCAAGTTGTAGGGACAATTCTCTAATTTTGGTTCTTCTTCATGTATGTGTGCATTTATCGATATAAATTGAGCTCTGAGCACTGCTTTTGCTGTGTCCCAGAGGTTTTGATAGGAAGTGTTTTCATTCTTGTTGCATTCTATGAATTTCTTTATTCCCTCCTTAATGTCTTCTATAACCCAGTCTTTTTTGAGCAGAGTATTGTTCGGTTTCCAAGTATTTGATTTCTTTTCCCTGATTTTTTTGTTATTGATTTCTACTTTTATGGCCTTATGGTCTGAGAAGATGCTTTGTAATATTTCAATGTTTTGGATTCTGTAAAGGTTTGTTTTGTGACCTAGTATGTGATCTATTCTAGAGAATGTTCCATGTGCACTAGAAAAAAAAAAGTATACTTTGCAGCTGTTGGGTGGAGTGTTCTGTATAAGTCTATGAGGTCAAGTTGGTTGATTGTAGCAATTAGATCTTCCGTGTCTCTATTGAGCTTCTTACTGGAAGTCCTGTCCTTCTCTGAAAGTGGTGTGTTGAGGTTTCCTACTATAATTGTGGAGGTGTGTGTCTCACTTTTCAATTCTGTTAACCTTTGTTTTATGTATCTTGCAGCCCTGTCATTGGTTGCATAAATATTTAATATGGTTATATCTTCCTGGTCAATTGTCCCTTTAATCATTATGTAGTGTCCTTCTTTGTCCTTTGTGGTGGATTTAACTTTAAAATCTATTTTGTCAGAAATTAATATTTCCACTCCTGCTCTTTTTTGATTGTTGTTTGCTTGATATATTTTTTCCATCCTTTGAGTTTTAGTTTGTCTGTGTCTCTAAGTCTAAGGTGTGTCTCTTATAGGCAGCATATAGACGGATCATGTTTCTTTATCCAGTCTGAGACTCTCTGTCTCTTTATTGGTGCATTTTGTCCATTTACATTCAGCGTAATTATAGATAAATATGAGTTTAATGCTGTCATTTTGATTCCTTTTTCTGTGTGTTGTTGACAATTTCATTTTTCCACTTAGTTTTTTGTGCTGAGAAGTTTTTCTTTGTAGATTGTGTCTTCCTCATTTTCATAGTAGTTGAATTTATGTTGCTGAGTCGTTATGTTTTTCTTGGTTTTTATTTTGAATTATGGAATTGTTAGACCTCTTTGTGGTTACCTTAATATCTACCCCTGTTTCTCTAGGTAAAAACCTGAGTTGTATAGTCCTGTATCGCCTTGTTTTCCTCTCCATATGGAAGATCTATGTCTCCTGTATTTAGTCCCTCTTTTTTGATTATTGTAATCTTTTACATAATGCCTTCAATGATTCCCTGTTTCGAGCATTTTTTTCTTTTTCAAATTAATCTTATTTTGTTTTTGTGATTTCCCTATTTGGGTTGATATCAGGATGTTCTGTTCTGTGACCTTTTACTGTGCTGATATCTGATGTTATTGATTTTCTGACGAAACAATTTCCTTTAGTAATTCCTGTAGCTTTGATTTGGTTTTTGCAAATTCTCTAAGTTTGTTTTTATCTGTAAATGTTTTAATTTCACCTTCATATTTGAGAGAGAGTTTTGCTGGATATATGGTCCTTGGCTGGCAGTTTTTCTCCTTCAGTGCTCTATATATTTCATCACATTGCCTTCTTGCCTGCATGGTTTCTGCTGAGTAGCCTGAACTTATTCTTATTGATTCTCCTTTGTAGATGACTTTTCTTTTATCCCTGGCTGCTTTTAAACTTTTCTCTTTATCTTTGGTTTTGGCAAGTTTGATGATAATATGCCTTGGTGATTTTCTTTTTGGATCAATCTTATATGGGGTTCGATGAGCATTTTGGATAGATATCCTTTCGTCTTTCTTGATGCCAGGGAAGTTTTCTGCCAACAGATCTTCAACTATTCTCTCTGTATTTTCTGTTATCCCTCCCTGTTCTGGAACTCCAATCACACGCAAGTTATTCTTCTTGATAGAGTCCCGCATGATTCTTAGGGTTTCTTCATTTTTTTTAATTCTTTTATCTGATTTTTCTTCAACTATAAAAAAAAAAATTTTTTTTTATATTGGTATCAATTGCCTTATCCTCCTACTCCCCCACTCTGCATTCCAATTCCTCGATTCTGCTCCTCTAACTTCCTATTGAGTTGTCTAATTCTGTAATTTTACTGTTAATCTTTTGGATTTCCAAATGCTCTCTATGGATTCTTGCAGCTTATTAATTTTTCCACTATGTTCTTGAATAATCTTTTTGAGTTCTTCAACTGCTTTATCAGTGTGTTCCTTGGCTTTTTCTGTAGATTGCCTTATTTCATTTCTGAGGTCACCCCTGATGTCTTGAAGCATTCTGTATATTCGTTTTTTATATTCTGCATCTGGCAATTCCAGGATTGTATCTTCATTTGGGAAAGATTTTGATTCTTTAATTTGGGGATTTGTAGAAGCAATCATGGTCTGCTTCTTTTTGTGGTTTGATATCGATTGCTGTCTCTGAGCCCTCTATAAGATATTGTAATGATTTATTTTATATTTGCTCACTGAGTCTTATCTTGTTTTGTTTCAATATACCCAGATGGGCTACTAGATTGCGCTTTCTTGATTGTTGTAGCCTTTGAATCACTTATGTCCTATTACCAGCTGGTTAGGGCTGTTTCCAGGTACGTAAGCTTAAGAGTCCATTCACTATTCTTGAATAGATTCAGCTTAGGTGTTCTGATTTTGGGTCACCAAGTGTGTGGTGTAGGCTGTCACCTATTAACTTAGAGGAGTAGTGTGATAGTTGTGTGCACCAGATTCTAGTAGCGGCAGGGGGTCACACTCCAAGGAGGTCAGGATGCTGACAGCCTTCCCCCACGTGCCAGTGAGGTAGGTGTGTCTCTATTTCTAAAGCATTCTTGTGGGTGGGCTCTGCAGCTGTATCTTAGGCACCCAATGCTTGTACCTCTAAAGATTGGTAGGCGTCAGTATCCTCAGACCCCTTTGGCAGGTGGTAAGGTGGTTCCCCACTGTGGATCAGTTCCCCCGCTGTGGATCAGGGTGGGCTCTGTTTCATAGGTAGAGATATCAGGCCTGGAAAACTTGTCTTTTCAGTGCTCCGCTACATCTATTACAATCACATCTCTATCAGAATTACCTTTGCATTATAATGGCCACCTTGTCCCCTGTAGGGATGAAAGCCAAAGACTGTGGATCTCATATGCTTGGCTGGAGCTGGTTCCATATTTTTATTCCAGTTTAGGGAAGTCAGGGAAGGATTTTTCATCCCTGGGTTGTTAGTAATGCTTCTCTCAGGCCAGGAGAATGGGTCAGGAAAAAAAAAACAAAAACCCGCAGAGCACTTTACCACCTGGCCCAGAAATTCCAATGTTAATGAAGCTGCCTGGGGCAGGGAGGGGAGGGATCATGTAGATAGGAGAGAGTAGCACACAGCAATGTAGACAAAGTTCCTTATCTTGCTTGGATGACTGTTTTATCTGAAATTCCTGAGGGGCATGTAGGCTGTGTGCACTGGCTGGGTTGAGATTGCCCCTGAGGGTCAGGCCTGCGTCCTGTGCTTGCACTGTCTCAGAAAGCCATGATCAGCTCCTCCGTTCCTAGTCCAAAGCCCAGCACCAAGGTTTTCTGTCTGGGACGCTGCACTCCAGGCTCCAAAACCAGTCGCTGCTTCCCGGTGATTTCTCCTGTCAGCTGCATCGTTGTGCTGGGTTTCCCCCGAGGTTACTTCAGGGGGCTAGGGCTGTGTCCCGTGCTTGTGCTGTCCCAGGAAGCTATGCTCAGCTCCTCTGCACTTAGTGCAAAGCCTGTTGCCAAGTTTTTCTGACTGGGACGCTGGCTCCAGGCTCTAAAAACAGTCACTGCTTCCCCATGGTTGCTCCTTCTCTTGTCAGCTGTGTCAGTGTGCAGCCTGCTTGCTCTGGCTGAGTCTCTACTGGGGTTACCCTAGGGGGGTAGGGGTTAGGGCTGTGTCCCGTGCTTGCCCTGTCTCAGTAAGCTGCAATCAGCCCCACCACTCAGCACCAGGGAACCGGGAGGGCTCAAGGCTGTTGCAGGGGATGCTGGTTCCAGAAGCGGTCTCTGTTTCAGGGCGCAGCTTTTTGCTCCCCTGTCACTCAGGTCAACTCTTTAGTTCTGTGTTTGATGGTCAGTGTTCTTAGATTGTCATGTATGTGATCGATTCACTTGTTTTTCCTAGTCTTTGTTGCAAGAGGGATCCGGGGTAGCTTCTACCTAGTCAGCCATCTTGGCCCTGCCCCTCTCGCTGACCCTCTTTTTTACCAAGCATGATGTCCTTCTCCAAGGACTAATCCCTCTTGATAATATGTCCAAAGTATGTGAGACATAGTCTCGCCATCCTTGCTTCTAAGCAGCATTCTGGCTGCACTTCTTCCAAGACAGACTTGTTTGTTCTTTTGGCAGTCTGTGGTATATTCAATATTCTTCACCAACACCACAATTCAAAGGTTCCAATTCTTATTTGGTCTTCCTTATTCATTGCCCAGCTTCTGCATACATATGAGGAGTTTGAAAACACCATGGCTTGGGTCAGGTGCACCTTAGTCCTCAAGGTGACATCTTTGCTTTTCAACACTTTAAAGAGGATTTTTGTAGCCGACTTGGCCAAATGCAATGTATCTTTTGAGTCCTTGACTGCTGCTTCCATGGGTATTGATTGTGGATCCAAGTAAAATGAAATCCCTGACAACCTCAATCTTTTCACCGTTTATCATGATGTTGCTTATTGGTCCAGTTGTGAGGATTTTTGTTTTGTTTATGTTAAGGTGTAATCCATACTGTAGGCTGTGGCCTTTGATTTTCATCAGTAAGTGTTTCCACTTTCAGCAAGCAAGGTTGTGTCATCTGCATAACACAGTGTTAATGAGTCTTCCTCCAATCCTGATGCCATGTTCTTCTTCATATAGTCCAGCTTCTTGGATTATTTGTTTAGCATACAAATTGAATAGGTATGTGAAAGGATAAAACCCCAACACACACCTTTCCTGACTTTAAACCATGTGGTATCCCCTTGTTCTGTTTGAACGGCTACCTCCTGATCCGTGTATAGATCCTTCAGGAGCACAATTAAGTGTTCCGGAATTCCCATTCTTAGCAATGTTGTCCATAATATGTTATGATCCACACAGTCAAATGCCTTTGCATAGTCAATAAAACACATCTTTCTGGTATTCTCTGCTTTCAGCCAGGATCTAGCTGACACCAGCAATGATATCCCTGGCTCCATGTCCTCTTCTAAATTTGGCTTGAATTTCTGGCCATTCCCTGTCAATATACTGCTGCAGCTGCTTTTGAACGATCTTCAGCAAAATTTTGCTTGCATGTGATATTAATGATATTTTTCAATAATTTCCTCATTTGTTTGGGTCACCTTTCTTGGGAATAGGCATAAATATAGGTCTCTTCTAGTCTATTTTCTGGTAGTTTTCTTCCAAATTTCTTGGCATAGACAAGTGAGCACTTCCAGTGCTGCATCCATTTCTTGAAACATGTCAATTGGTAGTCCATCAATTCCTGGAGCCTTGTTTTTCGCCAGTGCCTTCAGTGCAGCATGGACTTCTTCCCTTAGTACCATCGGTTCCTTATTATATGTTACCTCTTGAAATGGTCAAATGTTGATCAGTTCTTTTGGGTATAGTGACTCTGTATTCCTTCCATCTTCATTTGATCCTCCCTGCATTGTTTAATATTTTCCCTGTGGAATCCTTCAGTATTGGAACTTGAGGCTTGAATTTTTTCCACAGTTCTTTCAGCTTGAGAAATGCTGAGCATGTTCTTCCCTTTTGGTTTTCTATTTCCAGGTCTTTGCACATGTCATTATAATACTTTGTGTTCTTGAGCTGCCCTTTGAAATCTGTTCAGCTCTTTTACTTCATCATTTTTTTCTTTTGCTTTAGCTACTTGATGTTCAATGGTGAGTTTCAGAGTCTCTTCTGACATCTATTTAGGTCTTTTCTTTCTCTCCTGTCTTTTTAATGACCTCTTGCTTTCTTCATGTATGATGTCCTTGATGTCATTCCATTACTTATCTGGTCTTTGGTCATTGGCGTTCAACACATCAAATATCTTCCTGAGATGGTCTCTAAATTTGAGTGGGCTATTTCTCAAGCTGAAAGAACTGAAGAAAAAATTCAAGCCTTGAGTTGCAATAGTGACGGATTCCATGGGGAAAATCTTAAACGACACAGGAAGCATCAAAAGAAGATGGAAGGAATACACAGAGTCATTATACCAAAAAGAATTAGTCAGTGTTCAACCATTTCAAGAGGTGGCATATGATCAGGAACCGATGGTACTGAAGGAAGAAGTCCAAGCTGCTCTGAAGACACTGGCAAAAAACAAGGCTCCAGGAATTGATGGAATATCAATTGAGATGTTTCAACAAACAGGTGCAGCGCTGGAGGTGCTCACTCATCTATGCCAAGAAATATGGAAGACAGCTTCCTGGCCAAATGACTGGAAGGGATCCATATTTATGCCTATTCCCAAGAAAGGTGATCCAACCAAATGTGGAAATTACAGAACAATATCATTAATATCACATGCAAGCAAAATTCTGCTGAAGATCATTCAAAAATGGCTGCAGCAGTATATCGATAGGGAACTGCCAGAAATTCAAGTTGGATTAAGAAGAGGACGTGGAACCAGGGATATCATCACTGATGTCACCTGGATCCTGGCTGAAAGCAGAGAATACCAGAAGGATGTTTACCTGTGTTTTATTGACTATGCAAAGGCATTCGACTGTGTGGATCATAACAAACTATGGATAACACTGCGAAGAATGGGAATTTTCTGGAGCACTTAATTGTGCTCATGAGGAACCTTTACATAGATCAAGAGGCAGTTGTTTGAACAGAACAAGGGGATACTGATTGGTTTAAAGTCAGGAAAGGTGTGCGTCAGGGTTGTATTCTTTCACTATACCTATTTAATCTGTATGCTGAACAAATAATCCGAGAAGCTGGACTATATGAAGAAGAATGGGGCATCAAGATTGGAGGAAGACTCATTAACAACCTGAGTAATGCAGATGACACAACCTTGCTTGCTGAAAGTGAAGAGGACTTGAAGCACTTACTAATGAAGATCAAAGACCACAGCCTTCAGTGTGGATTACACCTCAACATAAAGAAAACAAAAAATCCTCACAACTGAACCAACGAGCAGCATCATGACAAACGGAGAAAAGATTGAAGTTGTCAAGGATTTCATTTTACTTGGATCCACAATCAACAGCCATGGAAGCAGCAGTCAAGAACTCAAAAGATGCATTGCATTGGGTAAATCTGCTGCAAAGGACCTTTTCAAAGTGTTGAAGAGCAAAGATGACACCTTGAAGACTAAGGTGCTCCTGACCGAAGCCATGGTATTTTCAATCACGTCATATGCATGTGAAAGCTGAGTAATGAATAAGGAAGACCTAAGAAGAGTTGACACCTTTGAATTGTGGTGTTGGTAAAGAATATTGAATATACCATGGACTGCCAAATGGACGAACAAATCTGTCTTGGACGATGTGCAGCCAGAATGCTCCTTAGAGGCAAGGATGACGAGACTGCATCTTACATACTTTGGACATGTTGTCAGGAGGGATCAGTCCCTGGAGAAGGACATCATGCTTGGCAGAGTACAGGGTCAGCGGAAAAGAGGAAGACCCTCAACAAGGTGGATTGACACAGGGGCTGCAACAATTAGCTCAAGCATAACAACGATTGTAAGGATGGCTCAGGACCGGGCAGTGTTTCGTTCTGTTACGCATAGGGTCGCTATGAGTCAGAACCGACTCGACGGCACCTAACAACAACAACAACATACTCAAAATCGTACTTTGTCTCTTGTGGACTTGTTCTAATTTTCTTCAGTTTCAACTTTAAGTTGCATATGAGTAATTGATGGTCTGATCCACAGTCAGACCCTGGCTTTGTGTTGACTGAGGATATTGAGCTTTTTCATTGCCTCTTTCCACAGATGTAGTTGATCTGATTCCTGTGTATGCCATCTGGCGAGATCCATGTGTATAGTCACCATTTATGTTGGTGAAAATGTATTTGCAATGAAGAAGTTGTTGGTCTAGCTAAATTCTATCACGTGATCTCCGGCATTTCTATCACCAAGGCCATATTTTCCAACTACTAATCCTTTGTTTCCAACTTTCTCATTCCAAACACTAGTAATTATTAGTGCATCCTGATTGCATGTTCGATCAATTTCAGATTGCAGAAGTTGGTAAAAATCTTCAATGTCTTCATCTTCGACCTTAGTGGTTGGTGCGTAAATTTGAATAATAGTTGTATTAACTGGTCTTCCTTGTAGGCGTATGGATATTATCCTATCACAGACAGCGTTGTACTTTGGAATAGATCTTGAAATGTTCTTTTTGATGATGACTGCAACGTCATTCCTCTTCAAGCTGTTGTTCTTGGCATAGTTGACCACATGATTGCCCAGTTCAGAATGACCAGTACCAGTCCACTGCAGCTCACTAATGCTTAGGATATTGATCTTTATGCATTCCATTTCATTTTTGACAAGTTCTAATTTTCATAGATTCATACTTTGTATAGTCCACATTTTGATTATTAATGGATGTTTGCAGCTGTGTCTTCTCATTTTGAGTCGTGCCACATCAGCAAATAAAGGTCCTGAAAGCTTGACTCCTTTCACATCACTAAGGTTGACACTACTTTGAGGAGACAGCTCTTCCCCAGTTGTATTTTGAGTGTCTTCCAGCCTGAGGGGCTCATTTTCTGACACTATATCAGACAATGTTCCACTGTATTCATAAGACTTTCACTGGCTAATTCTTTTTAGAAGTAGTCTGCCAGGTCCTTTTTCCTAGTCTTAGTCTGGAAGCTCAGCTGAAACCTGTCCACCATCGGTGACTGCTGGTATTTGAATAGTGGTGGCATAACTTCCAGTATCACAGCAACACACAAGCCCCCACAGTATGACAAATGGACAGATATGTGGGGGAAATCAGAGCAGATCTTAATATTTGAGACCCTTTCAGTAACTAATTAAAACATTCTTGCTATTTCTGAATTATCAGATTTTACATAAGATTTTTAAAAAGTATGAGAAAGTTGAGCTGTGTTAGGGTTTTACGATGTTATGAACTCTAGGTCAAAATATTCTTTTAGACTCTCAGCATAAATCTGACTCACAAAGATATCATATACATTTTTCTGAAAAGTGCACTATTATTAGACTTTTAAAATATACTAAAGTATTTAATTGATCTCTTCTGGTTATTATTATACATTAAAATAGATTTAACTCTTCAGATATTTGATTTGTTCTAATTATTCTTTCAGAGTCCCCTGATTATTCAGTGAACCAGAAACCACATAGGACTGTCTCTGATTTGGACAGTAAAATAGTTATTGTACATAAGTCATGAAAAAAGTCTAAGTGATCTTTATTTTTTTATTACTTAAGTAATAATTCTCTCTGTGTTTTCTGTTATCCTCCCATGTTCTGGTACTCCAATCACTTATAGGTTTTCCTCTTAATAATGTCCCACATAATTCTAAGGGTTTCTTCAGTTTTTAAAATTCTTTTTTCTGATTTTTCCTTAAATAAATTGGTGTCAAGGGATTTAATTTTGACTTCCATTGCCTCAATTCTGCTCCCGTGACCTTCCTTTGAGTTGTCTAGTTTTGAAATTTCATTATTAATTTTTTTGGTTTTCTAGTTGCTGTCTCTCTTTGTTTTTAGTAGCCTGTTAAATTTATTTTGTTCTTGTATTGTTTTCCTCTATTGCTTTTTCTGCATGTTCCTTGGCTTTGTCTGCATTTTGCCTCATCTTCCGGATTTCTTGAAGGGCTCTGTATATTAACCTTTTGAATTCTGTCTCGGGAAATTCCATGATCTTATCTTCCTCTAGAAGGTTTCCTGGTTCTTAGTTTTGGTCACTTGCTGGAGCCATCTTGACCTGCTTCTTTATGTGATTTGACTTTACTGTTGTCTCTGAGCCATCAATAAGTTGTTATATTTATTTATTGTATGTTTGTTCAATGTGTCCTAGCTTTTTGTTTTGTTTTGATAGGGGGGTATGATTTTTTTTAAAGCTGTGAGACTGGTTTGGGCACAAATAGCCCTGAGCTCTGGCTTAGGGGGGTATGGCAGTTGTTGAATACTGCTGGACTGGTGTCAAACTGGAGTGGGGTGGGGGCTGTGTGAGGGGAAAGAGGCATTTCTCTGGTGTGAAACTCCTGGAGGGGAAGGGTTATTTTGTCCCCACACAGTAGGTTAGATGCTTACACTTAACTTTCACAGTTCCAGCTCCACTTCCACCTGGCTCCAGAAACCTGTGCAGACTTGCTGCTGCCTGGCCTCACCCAATATGGTGAGACGCATCCCAAACCTTATTGCTTGCCTCAGCCCCCATGTGCCAGCTGGCCCAGCCAGCAGGGTTCTGGCAACCTCACAACTGGCACTCCTTTGCTGCTCATGAATTGTCTTTCCGTCTACCTGCTGCTCAGTCCAACTCTTCAGCTTTGTCTTTGATGATTTGGGCTCCTAGATTGTTATATATAATCGATTCACTTGTTTTTTCAGGCCTTTGTTGTAAGAGGGATGACAGGAAGTGTCTGACTATTCTGCCATCTTGGCCCCCGCCAAGTCATCTTTAGAAGGCAGGAAAGAGGGCCCTCATCTTAGAAAGATTTACCCTTAAAATTATTAATGATTTTTTTAAATTAAATATGTTACCTTGAAAATTCTTTTATGTAGAAAATCCAGTTATTATCTCCTGACAATTTTTGAAAAATAAAATGTAATTTTATTGTAATCTGATATTATCAATTGAAAGTTATCGTTTTGTTACTTTTTTTTTTTTTATAATAACTTTTATTAAGCTTCAAGTGAACGTTTACAAATCCAATCAGTCTGTCACATATAAGTTTACATACATCTCACTCCCTACTCCCACTTACTCTCCCCGTCTTGAGTCAGCCCTTTCAGTCTCTCCTTTCTTGCCAATTTTGCCGGCTTCCCTCTCTCTCTATCCTCCCATCCCCCCTCCAGACAAGAGTTGCCAACACAATCTCAAGTGTCCACCTGATATAATTAGCTCACTCTTCATCAGCATCTCTCTCCCACCCGCTGACCAGTCCCTTTCATTTCTGATGAGTTGTCTTCGGGGATGGTTCCTGTCCTGTGTCAACTGAAGGTCTGGGGAGCATGGCCGCCGGGATTCCTCCAGTCTCAGTCAGACCATTAAGTTTGGTCTTCTTATGAGAATTTGGGGTCTGCATCCCACTGATCTCCTGCTCCCTCAGGGGTCCTCTGCTGAGCTCCCTGTCAGGGCAGTCATCAATTGTGGCCGGGCACCAACTAGTTCTTCTGGTCTCAGGATGATGTAGGTCTCTGGTTCATGCGGCCCTTTCTGTCTCTTGGGCTCTTAGTTGTCATGTGGGCTTGGTGTTCTTCATTTTTCTTTGCTCCAGGTGGGTTGAGACCAATTGCTGCATCTTAGATGGCCGCCTGTTAGCATTTAAGACCCCAGACGCCACATTTCAAAGTGGGATGCAGAATGATTTCATAATAGAATTATTTTGCCAATTGACTTAGAAGTCCCCGCAAACCATGCTCCCCAGACCCCCGCGCTTGCTCCGCTGACCTTTGAAGCATTCATTTTATCCCGGAAACTTCTTTGCTTTTGGTCCAGTCCAATTGAGCTGACCTTCCATGTATTGAGTGTTGTCTTTCCCTTCACCTAAAGCAGTTCTTATCTACTGATTAATCAATAAAAAAACCCTCTCCCACCCTCCCTCCCTCCCCCTCTCGTAACCACAAAAGTATGTGTTCTTCTCAGGTTTACTGTTTCTCAAGATCTTATAATAGTGGTCTTATACAATATTTGTCCTTTTGCCTCTGACTAATTTCGCTCAGCATAATGCCTTCCAGGTTCCTCCATGTTATGAAATGTTTCAGAGATTCGTCACTGTTCTTCATCGATGCGTAGTATTCCATTGTGTGAATATACCACAATTTATTTAACCATTCATCCGTTGATGGACACCTTGGTTGCTTCCAACTTTTTGCTATTGTAAACAGAGCTGCAATAAACATGGGTGTGCATATATCTGTTTGTATGAAGGCTCTTGTATCTCTAGGGTATATTCCTAGGAGTGGGATTTCTGGGTTGTATGGTAGTTCTATTTCTAACTGTTTAAGATAACGCCAGATGGATTTCCAAAGTGGTTGTACCATTTTACATTCCCACCAGCAGTGTATGAGAGTTCCAATCTCTCGGCAGCCTCTCCAACATTTATTATTTTGTGTTTTTTGGATTAATGCCAGCCTTGCTGGTGTGAGATGGAATCTCATCGTAGTTTTAATTTGCATTTCTCTAATGGCTAATGATCGAGAGCATTTTCTCATGTATCTGTTGGCTGCCTGAATATCTTCATTAGAGAAATTTGTGTTCATATCCTTTGCCCACTTCTTGATTGGGTTGTTTGTCTTTTTGTGGTTGAGTTTTGACAGAATCATGTAGATTTTAGAGATCAGGCGCTGGTCGGAGATGTCATAGCTGAAAATTCTTTCCCAATCTGTAGGTGGTCTTTTTACTCTTTTGGTGAAGTCTTTAGATGAGCATAGGTGTTTGATTTTTAGGAGCTCCCAGTTATCTGGTTTCTCTTCATCATTTTTGGTAATGTTTTGTATTCTGTTTATACCTTGTATTAGGGCTCCTAGGGTTGTCCCAATTTTTTCTTCCATGATCTTTATCGTTTTAGTCTTTATGTTTAGGTCTTTGATCCACTTGGAGTTAGTTTTTGTGCATGGTGTGAGGTATGGGTCCTGTTTCATTTTTTTGCAAATGGATATCCAGTTATGCCAGCACCATTTGTTAAAAAGGCTGTCTTTTCCCCAGTTAATTGACACTGGTCCTTTGTCAAATATCAGCTGCTCATACGTGGATGGATCTATGTCTGGGTTCTCAATTCTGTTCCATTGGTCTATGTGTCTGTTGTTGTACCAATACCAGGCTGTTTTGACTACTGTGGCTGTATAATAGGTTCTGAAGTCAGGTAAGGTGAGGCCTCCCACTTTCTTCTTCTTTTTCAGTAGTGCTTTGCTTATCCGGGGCTTCTTTCCCTTCCATATGAAATTGGTGATTTGTTTCTCTATCCCCTTAAAATATGACATTGGAATTTGGATCGGAAGTGCGTTAAATGTATAGATGGCTTTTGGTAGAATAGACATTTTTACTATGTTAAGTCTTCCTATCCATGAGCAAGGTATGTTTTTCCACTTAAGTATGTCCTTTTGAATTTCTTGTAGTAGAGCTTTGTAGTTTTCTTTGTATAGGTCTTTTACATCCTTGGTAAGATTTATTCCTAAGTATCTTATCTTCTTGAGGGCTACTGTGAATGGTATTGATTTGGTTATTTCCTCTTCGGTGTTCTTTTTGTTGATGTAGAGGAATCCAAGTGATTTTTGTATGTTTATTTTATAACCTGAGACTCTGCCGAACTCTTCTATTAGTTTCAGTAGTTTTCTGGAGGATTCCTTAGGGTTTTCTGTGTATATAATCATGTCATCTGCAAATAGTGATAACTTTACTTCTTCCTTGCCAATCCGGATACCTTTTATTTCTTTGTCTAGCCTGATTGCCCTGGCTAAGACTTCCAACACGATGTTGAATAAGAGTGGTGATAAAGGGCATCCTTGTCTGGTTCCCGTTCTCAAGGGAAATGCTTTCAGGTTCTCTCCATTTAGAGTGATATTGGCTGTTGGCTTTGCATAGATGCCCTTTATTATGTTGAGGAATTTTCCTTCAATTCCTATTTTGGTAAGAGTTTTTATCATGAATGGGTGTTGGACTTTGTCAAATGCCTTTTCTGCATCAATTGATAAGATCATGTGGTTTTTGTCTTTTGTTTTATTTATGTGATGGATTACATTAATGGTTTTTCTGATATTAAACCAGCCTTGCATACCTGGTATAAATCCCACTTGATCAGGGTGAATTAATTTTTTGATGTGCCGTTGGATTCTATTGGCTAGAATTTTGTTGAGGATTTTTGCATCAATGTTCATGAGGGATATAGGTCTATAATTTTCTTTTTTTGTAATGTCTTTACCTGGTTTTGGTATCAGGGAGATGGTGGCTTCATAGAATGAGTTGGGTAGTATTCCGTCATTTTCTATGCTTTGGAATACCTTTAGTAGTAGTGGTGTTAACTCTTCTCTGAAAATTTGGTATAACTCTGCAGTGAAGCCGTCCGGGCCAGGACTTTTTTTTGTTGGAAGTTTTTTGATTACCGTTTCAATCTCTTTTTTTGTTATGGGTCTATTTAGTTGTTCTACTTCTGAATGTGTTAGTTTAGGTAGGTAGTGTTTTTCCAGGAATTCATCCATTTCTTCTAGGTTTTCAAATTTGTTAGAGTACAATTTTTCATAATAATCTGAAATAATTCTTTTAATTTCATTTGGTTCTGTTGTGATGTGGTCCTTCTCATTTCTTATTCGGGTTATTTGTTTCCTTTCCTGTATTTCTTTAGTCAGTCTAGCCAATGGTTTATCAATTTTGTTAATTTTTTCAAAGAACCAGCTTTTGGCTTTGTTAATTCTTTTGATTGTTTTTCTGTTCTCTAATTCATTTAGTTCAGCTCTAATTTTTATTATTTGTTTTCTTCTGGAGCCTGATGGATTCTTTTGTTGCTCACTTTCTATTTGTTCAAGTTGTAGGGACAGTTCTCTGATTTTGGCTCTTTCTTCTTTTTGTATGTGTGCATTTATTGATATAAATTGGCCTCTGAGCACTGCTTTTGCTGTGTCCCAGAGGTTTTGATAGGAAGTATTTTCATTCTCGTTGCTTTCTATGAATTTCCTTATTCCCTCCTTGATGTCTTCTATAACCCAGTCTTTTTTCAGGAGGGTATTGTTCATTTTCCAAGTATTTGATTTCTTTTCCCTCGTTTTTCTGTTATTAATCTCTAGTTTTATTGCCTTGTGGTCTGAGAAGATGCTTTGTAATATTTCGATGTTTTGGACTCTGCAAAGGTTTGTTTTATGACCTAATATGTGGTCTATTCTAGAGAATGTTCCATGTGCGCTGGAAAAAAAAGTATATTTTGCAGCAGTTGGGTGGAGAGTTCTGTATAAGTCAATGAGGTCAAGTTGGTTGATTGTTGTAATTAGATCTTCCGTGTCTCTGTTGAGCTTCTTACTGGATGTCCTGTCCTTCTCCGAAAGTGGTGTGTTGAAGTCTCCTACTATAATTGTGGAGGTATCTATCTCGCTTTTCAGTTCTGTTAAAATTTGATTTATGTATCTTGCAGCCCTGTCATTGGGTGCGTAAATATTTAATATGGTTATGTCTTCCTGATCAATTGTCCCTTTTATCATTATATAGTGTCCTTCTTTATCCTTTGTGGTGGATTTAAGTCTAAAGTCTATTTTGTCAGAAATTAATATTGCTACTCCTCTTCTTTTTTGCTTATTGTTTGCTTGATATACTTTTTTCATCCTTTGAGTTTTAGTTTGTTTGTGTCTCTAAGTCTAAGGTGTGTCTCTTGTAGGCAGCATATAGATGGATCGTGTTTCTTTATCCAGTCTGTGACCCTCTGTCTCTTTATTGGTGCATTTAGTCCATTTACATTCAGGGTAATTATAGATAAATAAGTTTTTAGTGCTGTCATTTTGATGCCTTTTTATGTGTGTTGTTGACAATTTCATTTTTCCACATACTTTTTTGTGCTGAGGCGTTTTTCTTAGTAAATTGTGAGATCCTCATTTTCATAGTGTTTGACTTTATGTTAGTTGAGTCGTTACGTTTTTCTTGGTTTTTGTCTTGAGTTATAGAATTGTTATGCCTTTTTGTGGTTACCTCATTATATACCCCTATTTTTCTAAGTAAAAACCTAACTTGTATTGTTCTATATCGCCTTGTATCACTCTCCTTATGGCAGTTCAATGCCTCCTGTATTTAGTCCCTCTTTTTGATTATTGTGATCTTTTACCTATTGACTTCCATAATTCCCTGTTATGTGTATTTTTTTTTTTAATTAATCTTAATTTGTTTGTTTTTGTGATTTCCCTATTTGAGTTGATATCAGGACGTTCTGTTTTGTGACCTTGTGTTGTGCTGATATCTGATATTATTGGTTCTGTGACCAAACAATATCCTTTAGTATTTCTTGTAGCTTTAGTTTGGTTTTTGCAAATTCTCTAAACTTGTGTTTGTCTGTAAATATCTTAATTTCGCCTTCATATTTCAGAGAGAGTTTTGCTGGATATATGATCCTTGGTTGGCAGTTTTTCTCCTTCAGTGTTCTGTATATGTCGTCCCATTCCCTTCTTGCCTGCATGGTTTCTGCTGAGTAGTCAGAACATATTCTTATTGATTCTCCCTTGAAGGAAACCTTTCTTTTCTCCCTGGCTGCTTTTAAAATTTTCTGTTTATCTTTGGTTTTGGTGAGTTTGATGATAATATGTCTTGGTGTTTTTCTTTTTGTATCAATCTTAAATGGGGTTCGATGAGCATCTTGGATAGATATCCTTTCGTCTTTCATGATGTCAGGGAAGTTTTCTGTCAGAAGTTCTTCAACTGTTTTCTCTGTGTTTTCTGTCCCCCCCCCCGTTCTGGGACTCCAATCACCCGCAGGTTATCCTTCTTGATAGAGTCCCACATAATTCTTAGGGTTTCTTCATTTTTTTTAATTCTTTTATCTGATTTTTTTTCAGCTATGTTGGTGTTGATTCCCTGGTCCTCCAGATGTCCCAGTCTGCATTCTAATTGCTCGAGTCTGCTCCTCTGACTTCCTAGTGTGTTGTCTAATTCTGTTATTTTATTGTTAATCTTTTGGATTTCTACATGTTGTCTCTCTATGGATTCTTGCAACTTATTAATTTTTCCAGTATGTTCTTGAATAATCTTTTTGAGTTCTTCAACAGTTTTATCAGTGTGTTCCTTGGCTTTTTCTGCAGATATCCTAATTTCATTTGTGATATCATTAAGCATTCTGTAAATTAGTTTTTTATATTCTGTATCTGATAATTCCAAAATTGTATCTTCATTTGGGAAAGATTTTGATTCTTTTGTTTGGGGGGTTGGAGAAGCTGTCACGGTCTGCTTCTTTAAGTGGTTTGATATGGATTGTTGTCTCCGAGCCATCACTGGGAAACTAGTTTTTCCAGAAAATCCGCTAAAAAAAAACTGCAGTCAGATCCCTATCAGAGTTCTCCCTCTGGCTCAGGCTATTCAGATGTTAATGAAGCCGCCTGCGAGCAGTCCAAATCCCTGCGGGACGGTTCCCCGGCTCGGGTGCTGCTCTTTCTGCTCCAAGATCAGTCACTGCCTCCCCGGGACTTCTCCTACCGGCTGCGTCCCACGCCGCCCGTGGAACCGGCTGGTCCCCCTCCCGGGGTTAGTTCAGGGGGGTGGAGCAGGTCTCTGTGCTTGTGCCGTACCTGACTGGTACGCTGGCTCCAGGCTCTGGAAACTATCGCTGCTTCCCCGTATTAGTTCGTTCTCCGTCTCTAAATCCGTGTTTGTTGTTCAGGGTTCGTAGATTGTTATGTATGTGATCGATTCACTTGTTTTTCCGTGTCTTTGTTGTAAGAGGGATCCGAGGTAACGTCTGCCTAGTCCGCCATCTTGGCTCCGCCTCTGGTTGTCTCGTTTTGTTACTTTTAAGACATTAGAATCAAATTCCATTTAGAGATAATGGAGTAAAAAAAATTTTAACTTCAGTTCTCTCCCTCAAAGCCACAAGTCAAAAAAAAAAAAATTAAAAGTTAAGAAAAAAATAAACTAAGAAAATGGCACAATCCTGAATCAGAAAATGGAATTATGCTTATTGGTCATATGCTGTGAATTTTGGACTACGATGACATTGCTTGGACCATAGAGAATACATATTTTGCCTAACAAAAGCTTAGTCCTCATTGGCATAACCTAAACCTTCCTCATTTGCATAACAAACACAACCCATTCACAAATAGGAATATAACCACAGGCAAAGGTTAGGATTTACAACACATATTTTAGGGGGACACAGTTCAGTTCATAACAATATGATTAGATCAAATTGGGTATAGATCTGCAAGCTATTAATAACTCCAGGAAGTTGCAAAAGAGCATGTTATTCAAGAGCGTTCCAAAAAAGCCTCCTAGAATCGTGCACTTACCTGCAATGTGACTGTATAGATTGATTGGAGGCAAGCTAGTTTCATTCTGATGAAAGGTATACTCACACACACCCATTTAAAAAATATATATGAGTAAATAATATATATTTTGTTTGGTAACAAACAAGCAAATAAAATTAACAATTTAAGTACTTGGGGACTAATGTAAGGGATAATTAATATGGAAGTTCATTATGGCAAAAGGATTGGGAAACCCTAAGCCTATGTTTCAATTAACACAATGTCTGTGGGGTTAACTTTACCTAAACAATTTGGTCTTTGTCCTTGGATCTTAACTCTAAACCATTGGAATTTCCTGAGTAATTGAGGTGCCTTTGTTATTTTTAGGCACCATACCATACCTGAGAGTGCTAATAAAGTGACTCAGGTCGGGGCTGCCCAGGCTAGGCCAGAAAGACTACCACCTGGTATCAGCTAACCTGGGGTAGGAGTCAAGATTCAACCAATCGTGCCCATGTAATGAGGCCCCAGTAAAGGCTCTGAACATGGAAACTCCATGGCTTCCTGGTTGGTGAAAGACATGCATTTGGGACATGGAAGTTCTGCACTGGACACCCTCCCAGAACTAACTCTATGCTTCTCCTCATTTGTATCTTTTTTGCAATAATAAAACTAACTGTAAGTATAGCACCTTCTATGAGTTCTGTGAGTCCTTGCAGAGAATTACCAAACCCAAGGGAGTAATGAGAACTAGCAGGTCAGAAGTGAGGTGGGCTGAAGACCCCTGAGCTTACAGCTGGTATCCTGAGGGGGCAGAGGGAACCCCTGAATTTGTAGCCACCAGGTCAGCAGTGAAGGAGGCTATAGGAACTCTCAAGCTTATGGCAGGCATCCTAAAGGGGTAAAAAAAAAAAAAAGGAACAAACTGAATTAGCAAGGTTTGTCATTATAGACCAAGCCGTGGTGGCACAGTGGTTAAGCACTGTGATGCAAACTGAAAGGTTGGCAGTTCAAACTCCCTAGCCACTCTATGGTAGAAAAATGTGGCAGTCTGCTTTTGTAAAGATTTACAGCCTTAGAAACCCTATGGGGCAGTTCTACTCTGTCCTATGGGGTCGTTATGAGTAGGAATCAACTCCATGGCAATGGGTTTGATTTTGAGTTTGGTTCTGTATGGACCTCCAGACCATACTGGAGAATGCTAATGAAGTGCCTGAGGTGGGGGCTGCCCAGGTCAGAAGTGAAGCTGTTGCTGGGACTCTCAGCTTGTGACTGGCACCTGAGGTCTTGGGAAGACTTGACAGTCTGGAGGACTCTGCCGTGTCGCTTGTGAGGTCTGACCTAGTTCCAGATGCTTAGAGCCAGAGAAAGAAGTGCTGCAGGTGGACCTGGGGTCAGAACAGAGGTGGAATAGTTGAATTGATTTGATTGATCCTTATGATTTGGTATGAGAAGTGAGATTTGATTTGTCATGAGATGTCATAACTCTCCTTTGGCTATGGAAACCTCACCCAGAGTCATATTTTTGGTTTTACAGTGTACATGCCTATATAAATTTAGTAACCTATTATGCAATTATGGGCTCATTTTCTAGTTGGTTCACTACGTATTAGCGTCTTTTTTTCCACTATTGTTTGGGTATGCAGTAAATCTATTTTGATCCATTTACTGAGCTACTTTAAATAATTCCATTTAACAAATATTTACTGCATCACACAATGCTAAGGAGTTTTAAGTGTGTGTGTGTGTGTGTCTCCCTCCTGTCTTTCTTTGTGTGGGAGAGAGAGGGTGTGCAAAAGAGAGACCACTCCTGCCCTTTTGTGGGACAGACAGACATAGAAAGATTTATCTCATTTAAACCTTTATAGCATCTTGTTGCTATCTTTTTAATGATGCAAAATCAGTCTGCTTAGATTATAAATTTTTGAGGAGAGACACTATCTGGTTCATTTTTTTTTTTCTCAGTACTGGCCTGGTACAAAGTAGGTCCTCGATAAGTGTTTATTGAATTGAAGCTAATATAATTTAAAGTGACATAAAATAGGTGTCATGGTAGAGGTGCAAACAAAGTGTAATTTAGAAAAGAGGAAGACGACAATCATTCTGACTCCAGGAATTCAGGAGAGTTTCTTGGAGGACATTGCACTTGGCTAGGATCTCAAGATACAAGGTCAAAAGGAGTGGAGGCAATGCCTTGCAAGATGGAGGGAGTAGCCTGAGAAAGGCAATAAAACCTGTTGCTGTTGAGTCGATTTCAACTCATAGCAACCATATAGGACAGAATAGAACTGCTCCACAGGGTTTTCAAGGAGCAGGTAGTAAATTTGAACTGATGACTTTTTGGTTAGCAGTTGAGTTCTTAACCACTAAGCCACTAGTGTGTAATTGGAATAACGATTAGTTGACAGTAGAAACCAAGGAAAAGCAGTAGACTGGAAGATAAAGCTGTAAAGTTGTGTTGGATTCATATTGGGAAAGCCCTTGGATGCCAAAACAAGATATCTGAATATTCCTTGGATGTTGAGAAGCCATTGCAAATTTTGGTAAGCATGAAATGGCCAGATCTTAATTTTTGGAAGGTAACTGTGACGCCGTGAAGGATAAAGGGACGGGGAAGAGGCCTAAGGTTATGGCAGGATGAATAGTAGGAAATTTTGTGAAGTCAGGTAAGAAGTGGTAAGAGATGAGCTAGGGAAGTGACAGTGGAAGTGGTGAGAAAATGAATGCAAGGGACATTGTGGAAACGAAAGCAATGAGATTGGAAACTGATTAGATGAGGAAGATGAAAGAAAGAAAGGGCTAGAAGATTTTGAGTTCTGGGCAACTGGGGGTAATGGTGATGCCATAGAATGAAATGTGGAAAACAGGAGAAACGCTGCATTTTGGAAAAAGATGAAGAGTTTGTTTCTGGACCTGAGACATTTGATCTGCCCCGGAAACATTCATACAATAGAGGTCCAGCCTGAAAACTGGACGTGTAGATCTGGGATTCCAGAGAACACACAAAGTGGAAGATGTAGATTTAGAAGCTGAGTGTGAAGATGTGCTAATTGGAAATGAAATGGCTCCAAAAGGAGAAGAGAAAAGCACTGAGTAATTAAAAATAATTAAAATAGTTAAGTTAGGCAATTGATCAAATCTGTGTGTGTGTGCACACACGAGTGTATAAGGAGTAAACATGAAGTAATTAACATTGAAAAAGCTGAAAAGAAGCAAGCAATGCATCATTGAGACAGAAATCTATAGGGCTAGGATGTTATTTAATAGAATGAATTATCATCAGACAAGCAAAGCTTTTAATTATTACAGTAAAACTTGAGAAAACCAGAACCTGTGTAAGGTGGAAATCTGTCAGAGAAGGAAAACTCAGATATTTTCCACTAATAGAGGGCAATAGAAAGTGGTAACATTACATCCTGTCAAAGGTGGAAAAGTTGTGAGACCTGGGAAAAACAAGGCAATCTGGAGGAGCTCCGACTCTCACAAGTTTCCCTGTATTATATCAGCAAATGAAGGATTGTGGAAATACTCTACTTTTATAAAATTTTTTTTTTTTTTAGAACCATGAAATCATCAGTAAATATAACACAGTAGTCGTGTTCTCTAAAGCGCAATTCAACCTGTATCCTCAATGACTTATCCTTCTTGATGGAGCTTGCCTTCCTGAGAAAGTACAAAGAATCTAGTGTGAGATTGGAGTTTAATTTTTATGAGACACTTCAACTCTTTGAGTTATTGTTTACTCATTTACAACATGGAGATTATAATAATAATAACTTTTCTCAAGGAATGTCTATAACGATCAAACACCATCATGCAGGAGAAAGAAGATGTAATGTTATAGGGAAACATTAAGTATTATAAGTTATGCTAGATGATATTTGAGTTTAGTTAATGCTTTGAAACTTTAGTGAGAACACTTATTTTCTTTTTCATTAGAATATGCTGGGTTTTTGCTTCTTATCCTATTTTTTTTTTCTGATACCCATTTTAGCTAGTGAATCATTTTTTTCCTGAGGTTTACTGGTTTATGTAAATAGCCATGCTTTCAGGATCTTGGGAATTGTTAAAGATGCAATGGTCACAAAAGCACACTATAAAATAACACACAAGAAGTATAGAATTTTGAAAATATAGCAGTTGACTGGTTTGTGGTGAAAAGCTGCGCTGGCTCCAGGTCTTTATACAAGCATGACTTAATCTCCCAAATGAAATGGGATTTCTCACTCTATATTTAGCATTTCTCTTTCTCCTGGCAGGGATTTTAGAAGATTGGCACTCACTTGTCCTGTTTTAAAAAAAATGCCTTCCAGAACAGGAATTTCTCCAGGTAGAGAAAGCATTTAGCTGTAAACAGTAGATATATTCATCCCCAGCCAAGTATGTGGATTTTGGCTAAAATGTGTCCAAGTATCTATTAAAAGACGTATTATGGTAGATCCCTCCAATGTGACTTCTAGCATACTGCTTTATAAATATTTAGAAAAACAAAAACTTGATTCAATACCCAGGGATAAATTTTCACTATAAAATGAGTTTTTCAATATAAACTTCAAAACTACACCTAACTAGGATAAAACAAACCCAGAAATTATTACATGGTGACTCCTCTAGGCATATAGACTAGCAGAGTAAACCTGCCTTGCCTTGATGACCAGACGTTTCTGTTGGTTTTAGCACGGTGTCAAGAAAAGAAAATTTAGTTCGTGAGTTTGAGCTCAGGTAGGCCAGTTCGCTTCATAATATTCCAGAGTTACATTTTTATAAGTGCCTCTCATTGCTTTGAGCAGGAGCCAGATAAGAAATGGGAGTAGATAAGTGTGATCCTTCCTCCTCTTTCTTAGGAAACTCAATGTAGCATGTTGAAAAGAGGTCAGAGGTATCTCTGTGCACAACAGGGTGTTTTTCAGTATGTGATCTGTAATATTTCCCATTAGAAGTTCAAATCCCCACTTGAATTATTCTTAAGACTCTTTAATATCTGTCTTAGTTATCTAGTGCTGCTCTAACAGAAATACCACAAGTGGATGGCTTTAACAAAGAGAAATTTATTCTCTCACAGCCTAGGAGATAAAAGTCTGAATTCAAGGTGCCAGCTCCAGGGGAACCCTTTTTCTCTTTGTTGACTCTGGGGGGAGGTCCTTGTCATCAATCTTCCCCTGCTCTAGGAGGCTCTTAGCCCAGGGACCCAGGATCCAAAGGATGTGCTATTCTCCTGGCTCTTGTTTCCTGGTGGTATGAGGTCCCCATGTTTCTCTGTTCACTTCTTTCTTTTAAATCTCAAAAGAGATTGACTTAAGACACAATCTAGTGTTGTAGATTGAGTCTTGCCTCATTAACATAACTACCACTAAACCTACCTCATTAGCATCATAGAGTTAGAATTTACAACACATAGGAAAATCACATCAGATGGCGAAATGGTAGACCATCACACAATACTGGGAATTATGGCCTAGCCAAATTGATACACAGTTTTGGGGGACACGATTCAATCCACAGCAATGTCCTTGAATCTAGGAAAAGTTGCACTTAAAGCGTATTGTACTGCATTTTCACAGTGCTGTAACTTATTTTATAGAGCTAAACTTATTTTACACTACTTACTTAATACTAATTAAGTTATAGAACTTAAGTAAATTTATTTTATAGAAATGTAATCTCTATTTAGAAAGAATTACTTGAAACATCCCCCTGCATCTTATAACTAGAGAAAGTTTATTTAATAGAGTGGTCTGTGGGGCATTGGTTGTTCAGTGGTAGAATTCTTGCCTTCTTCTTGCAGGAAATCTGGAAATCAGCCATTGCCCCTCATGCATAGCCTGACTGTCAGTGTGGTTGGTGTGTTACTGTGATGCTGAATCAGTTTTAGGGGAGCTTCCAGACTAACATGGACTAGGAAGAAAGTCTTGGCAATCTGTTTTTGAAAATCAGCCAATGAAAACCCTGTGGATCACAATCACTGATGATGAGGATGGTGCAGGACCAGGCAGCAGTTTGTTCTGTTGTGCATGGGGTTCCCGTGAGTCTGGGGCTAACTCGATGGTAACTAACAACAACAATAACAACATAGGAGATGCCTGCCCGGTGAACGATCGATTTTCAAGTTGACCTTTAATTTGGAATTTATACTTTTCTCTATAGAAAGCAGTATTAGCCCTTTCCCCTACATAGGACACTGAATAAAACACTCTTTCCTTTGGCACAGAGAGCATCTGCTTCACCCAGAGCTCAGAACGCCACGTAAACAGAGGAAGAGAATAAGCCTGGGTTAGCGTGTAAAGCATGCAGCTGACGTTTTGCAAAGCTTGTAATTAGAGAAACATTCCCTCCTCAGCTGTACTGCAACGTACTTGAGTAGGCAGCTTGGAATTAGTTCCTACTTCTGAATTCCAGTCCACCATTTCCCAGCTGTGTAACTACAACTTATACAAGCTCAGTAAAACCTTTGTAGTTTCTTCAACTACAAAATGGAAATAAAAATATCTGCCTTGCAAGTTTCTGTAAATATGACGTAGGGTAACAAATGTAACATATTTAACATAGTGCTCAGCAAATGTTGAGTAGTTATTACAGGTAAATATTAAGCAATGCAATGATAAATCTCATACTTGAACTTTCAGTGTGCAAAAAACTAGAGCCTGAAGATTCCGATACCAACATTCTGCAATAGAATAGGATAGTACAAAAACACTGACATATTCGTTAAAGAAAAAGATGCTAAAAGAAGAGAAATCCAGACCGGAACAGAGACTGTTCTCTTAGCCATACTAGCTAAAGTGTTTTACCAGTTCTACTGTGAGAAAGAAGTAAAAGTTTATTCAGATCTTCATTTTTATCCATTGATTATTAATCATAAATATTATGTATATGATGTATGCTACACAATAGTTTAATATATTCTAATATCTCTTTACATATCCATGTATATCTTATTTTAGATTTGGAATTATTTCTTCTTTTCATTTTGAAAGTTTTGGTTATTTCATAAAATACCAAAAAACAAACCAAAACACGAAAAACTTTTTGGGTATGATTATATAAATAGAGAGCTGAACTGGGTAGACCCAATCGACCACTACAGTCAAGACTCCTTTGCTAATAGTGAGTTAACTGATGAGCAGAGACTTGGAGTCAGATATGCCTGAGTTTCAATTCTACATTTTTCACTTAAGAGCGTAGAGAACATTCTTAAATCCTCTGAGATTTCATTTTCCTGCCTCTAAATTAGATATAACACTACCTCTCCAGTAGCTGTAGCACTTAACCACTACACCACCAGGGTTTCTTGGTTGTTATGAAGATTAAAAACAAAACAAAACTATTTGACAGTGTCTTACATTGGTTTTTTTTTTACATTGGTATCTGATAAATACTAAGTCCTTTAGTCTGTTCTTTTCCTTTTGCAAGAACTGTATTATCTAAAAAGAGTTTTGTTTGTTTTAAGAGGGGTGTCTGGCCGTGGTGCAACATTATATAGTGTTTCCTATGAAAATAAAATTTAAAAAAGTCCAATTATTTCAGTTGGAATAGAAAAGGAGTGAGATAATCAATGGACATAATTTGTGTATAAAAAGTAGATATTTCAAAAAGGCTTTTATGAATGTACGTTTTCCTACATGAAATATATTTATTTCAGTTTGAGATGTATTTTTAAAATGTTAAACTCTTTTGAGAAGAAACATATAAAAGTGATGTTGTTGTTAGGTGCCTTCAAGTTGGTTTTGACTCATAGCGATCCCATGTACAACAGAATGAAACACTGCCTGGTTCTTTGCCATCCTCATGATTGTTGTCATGCTTGAGCCCATTGCTGTAGCCTCTGTGTCAATCCAGCTCACTGGTGGTCTTCCTCTTTTTCTCTGACCCTCCTGGTAATATGTCCTAAATACAGGAGTAAAGTCTTGCCATGCTCACTTCTAAGGAACATTCTGGCTGTACATCTTCCAAGACAGATTTGTTCCTTCTCTGTCAGTCCGTGGTATATTCAATATTCTTCCCCGACACCATAACTCAAAGGTGTCAATTCTTCTTTAGTCTCTGTCTTAGTCATCTAGTGCTGCCATAACAGAAATACCACAAGTGGATGGATTTAACAAAGAGAAATTCATTTTTTCACAATCTAGTAGGCTACAAGTCCAAATTCACGGGGTCAGCTTCCAGGAGAAGGCTTTCTCTGTCTGTCAGCTCTGGAGAAAGTTCCTTTTCCTCAATCTTCCCATGGTCAAGGAGCTTCTCAGGCGCAGAGACCCCATGTCCAAAGGACACACTCTGCTCCTGGTGCTACTTTCGTGGTGATGAGGTCCCCCACTCTCTGTTTGCTTCCCTTTGTTTTTATCTCTTGAGAGATAAATGGTGGTGCAGGCCAAGCCCCAGGGAAAATCCTTGTACAATGGATCAGGGAAGTGGCCTGAGCAACGGTGTTACAGCCCACCCTAATCCTCTTTAACCACTGGCAGAGATTATGATTTGTAATACATAGGAAAATCACAAAATGGAGGACAACCACACATGACACATGTTTTTGGGGGACACAATTCAATCCATTACAGTCTCCTTTATTTACTCTCCAGCTTTTGCATGCATATGAGGTGACTGAAAATATCATGGCTTGGGTCAGGGATGCCTCAGTTCTCAAAGTAACATCTTTGCTTTTAAATAAAGAGGTCTTTTGCAGCAGATTTGCACAATGCAATATGTCATTTGATTTCTTGACTACTGCTTCCAGGGCCGTTGAATGTGGATCCAAGTAAAATGAAATTGTTGACAACTTCAGTATTTTCTCTGTTTATCGTGATGTTGCTTATTTGTCCAGTTGTGAGGATTTTTGTTTTCTTTATGTTGAGGTTTAATCCATACTGAAGGCTGCAGTCTTTGATCTTCATCAGTAAGTGCTTCAAGTCCTCTTCACATTCAGCAAGCAGGGTTGTGTCATTTGCATAATGCAGGTTGTTAATGAATCTTCTTCCAATCCTGATGCCATGTTTGTCTTCATATAGTCTGGCTTCTCAGATTATTTGATCCGCGTGCACGTTGAATAAATATGGTAAAGCCATACAACCCTGAGGCACACCTTTTCTGATTTTAAGCCATGCAGTATCCCCTTGTTCTGTTCGAACGACTGCATCTTGATCTATGTACAGGTTCCTCATGAGCACAGTTAAGCGTTCTAGATTCCTGTTCTTTGCAGTGTCATCCATAATTTGTTATGATCCACACAGTTGAATGCCTTTGCATAGTCAATAAGTCACAGGTAAATATCTTTCTGGCATTCTCTGCTTCCAGCCAGGATCCATCTGAGTCTGGTTCAAATTTCTGGCACTCCCCTGCCGGTATACTGCTGCAACCGCATTTGGATGATTTTCAGCAAAATTTTACTCGTGTGTGATATTAATGATATTGTTCGGTAACTTCTGCATTTTTTTGGATCACCTTTCTCTGGAATGGACACAAATATGGATCTCTTTCAGTCATTTGGCCAGGTAGCTTTCTTCCAATTTTTTGGCATAGACAAATGAGCACCTCCAGTGCTGCATCTGTTTGTTGAAACGTCTCAGTTGGTATTGCATCAATTCCTGGAGCCCTGTTTTTCACCAATGCCTTCAGTGCAGCTTGGACTTCTTCCGTCAGTACCATTGGTTCTTGATCATATGCTACCTCCTGAAATGGTTAAACATCAACCAATTAATTCTTTTTGGTACGGTGACTCTGTATTCCTTCCATCTTCTTTTGACGCTTCCTGTGTCATTCAATATTTTCCCCATACAATCCTTCAATATTGCAGCTCGAGGCTTGAATTTTTTCTTCACTTCTTTCAGTTTGAGAAATGCCGAGTGGGTTCTTCCCTTTAGGTTTTTTAACTCTAGGTCTTTGCACATGTCATATTTTACTTTGTCTTCTTGAGCTGCCCTTTGAAATCTTCTGTTTAGCTCTTTGACTTCATCATATCTTCTGTTTGCTTTAGCTACTCTATGTTTGAGAGCAGGTTCCAGAATCTCTTCTTACATCCATTTTGGTCTTTCTTTCTCATCTTTTTTAATGATAAAGTGATAAGGTATAATAAAATGTTGCCAAATTTTTATCCCAATTTTATTTTAGGGAAACCTCTAAAGTCTTCCTTACATATTACAAAGTGGATTCAGGTGGAACCTATTTTAAGTTATTCAACTTACATTTATAGTACATACATAAATATACCGCTGCATTGTTACAGTGCTTTATTAATCATTACTTTGTTGTAACTCCTCTGATGTTTATTAAGACTTGCTAGGAACAGCCACTGTTCACCTAACTTTGTATTTTGGCAACATCTACTTTTATGATGTTCTAGATTTAATATGATAGGGTTTATTTTTAGAAACATAACAGTGTTTTTTAAAATTATTTTTAGTTAGTAGTCCACAAAAAATTATTACCCATACTCTTTGCTTACTACAGCCAGCTTCATAGATGGCAATGTGAATGGACACTCCCACATATGAGTTTTAGTCTAAAACTCTCTCTGCTCTGGTGCCTCATCTTTCAAACATTGTAAGGCAGCCACACTACATTGGCTCAGGTGAGTTTCTTAGCTAACATAACAGTTTGTGATTCCTATGACTGTTTTAAGGAATAGATGACTTTTGTATACTGTGTTTTAATAGTTGTCTTCTGTTAACAGAGCTGATTAAGTTGCAGGAAATTTTGGCCCCACAACTATTCTGGATTTTTTATTTGCTTTAGACTAACACTTATGGAGCGTCAGGGAAGGAAGAGGTCGTTATGGATATAAGAAGAGTGGGAAACTTCAAGGAAGAGTGATTTACACTTAATATTATGGCATAGGTTTCAGTGCTACTTCTTACAGGGCCAGGCAGGTAACATAAATGAGATAAGCAGGTAGAGTGGGAAGAGTGTAAGATGTCCAGAGCTGTGGGGACTATGGTGGTCTGGAAACTGCATGGAAGATGGAGGAAGATTGGAGTTTTGCAGCCACAGCCAAGAAATATCTGTAGCTACCAACAGCCGGAAGAGGCAAGGAAGAATTTTTGCCTTCAGAGGGAGTACAGCCCTACCAACACCTCAGTGTTGGACTTCCCGGCCTGTAAAACTGTGAGAGAGTAAATTTCTGTTGTTTTAAGCCTCCAAATTTGTTGTGATTTGTAACTACAGTCATAGGAAACTGACACAGTGACCAATATATGAAAAAATGAAGAAAGAAAAATAGCCTGGTGGGGATAGTCTTAAGGAATAAGCCTGGCTCTAGAGCAGTGGTTCTCGGTGAGGGGTGATTTTGTCCCCAGGGGTATTTGGCAATGTCTGCAGAGGGGTGCTATTGGCAGTAGTGAATAGAGACCAGGGATGCTGCTAAACATCCTGCAGTGCACAGTTCAGCCCCCACAACAAAGAATTATGTGGTCCAGAATGTCAGTAGTGCTGAGGTTGAGAAACCTTGCTTTAAAAAAATATTCGTGTTGGGGAATAGAGGAAGGTAAACTTAGACGTTATATTCTTCAATTTACCGTAAAATACTTTAGCATAGGTACTGATAATAAATTTAATCTATAAAATTTTTTTTTTTTTATACCTTCAGATGGATTAATTGACATTTGAGTTAACTTAATCAAGAATATGTACTCTGGAGGTAGTAAATTACTATTTGAAAGATTCTAAGCAAGGGCCACAACCCAGAGGCCCAGGCAGTAAAAGGGCTTCTTTGTCTTTATTTCAGTTAACATCAGTTCCATTGTTAATTAGTACAGTGGTTGGTAGAACTTTCAATCTGTGAAATGAAGGCTAATATGGCTAGAAATTTTGTATAGGCACAGCAGCTGGTATCTAACGAGTCCGACAGACTATACATTCTGGAATGGCATCCTGGGTTGAAAATTCTGAACCCGTCCTGTGTTCAGTTGTTCATCAGAGGATTTTGTTGCCTGAGTCTGACCAGAAGGTTAGTTGAATCCTGGCTTTAGAATACTGTAGAATTATCCATGTAGGACACTGTTAGAACATCTGAAAGGATAGAGAGATGGGACTTCATCCAGCTCACAGAAAAGTTGGTATGGCTGTTTTGGGGTCTTCTTGCTAATGCCTATTTATATAGTTGGGAAAGTCAATCTGAGACTTGTTTTCATTTTGGCACACCCTGCGTGCCAAGGCTGCAGAAGATAAGATCTATAGGCCTCATGTTTCTATAACTATAGGTGGTTGCTAAAAACTACCAAAAAGAATCCAGTAATTCTGGATGAAGGATAGGCTTAGGTTAGCTTAGTAGAGTCAGGTTACAGAAAACCTCAAAAGTGAGGCACAAGAATGGAGATTTAATATGATGGATAGTTGAGAGCAGTGGATAATTAACTGAGTAGTAATGTATAAAATGAAGATGCTGACAGCCATCTGTCAGTTTGTTGTACAGTGGTGGTTTCATGTTGCTGGAAGCTATGCCACCAGTATTTCAAATACCAGCATGGTCACCCGAGATGGACGCGTTTCAGCAGAGCTTCCAGATAAAGACAGACTAGGAAGAAAGGCCTAGTAATGTACTTCCAAAAATTAACCAGTGAAAACCTTATGTCTGACTTGCTGACTTGCTTGCTTTGTCTGACTTGCTTGCTTTGACATATCACCAGGAAGAATCAATCACTAGAGGAAGACATCATGTTTGGTGTAGTTTAGAGAGACAAGTGCATGAAAGACCCTCAGTGAGATGAATTACTGTATTTTTGCACAAATGCATCTTCTTTATTTGTTTGCCGACTGTGTCCTCCCCCACGAGGTGTTTAGATAAATGTTGTTATACTTCTTTTTTGTACATGTTGCTGTAAAGAAATTAGCATAGCATGCTTACAAAAATACCTCTCATGGGGTGGCAAACAAAGCTAGAAGGTGCGTGTTATTTGCGTAAAAATACGGCATGCAATAGCTACAAAGATGGACTTGAACATACTAGTGATTGTGAGGATGATGCAGGACCAGGCAGCGTTTTGTTCTATTGTGCATAAGGTTGCCATGATTTGGAGCCACTTGACAGCACCTAACGGCAACAACAACAAGATCGGGAAGAAGAAAAACTTTGTGGTTAAGAAAAAAAAAAAAAAACTGTGGGAAAGCTGTTAAAATTATAAGTTACGAGACGTAAGGTGATAGAGTTAAGATTCTTTTGGAGTCAGTAGTAGTTGAAAAGAGACAGATCAGGGAGACATTTTGAAGGAATGATAATAACAATGACAGCTAAAATTTATAGCTCTCTGTGTTTTACTTACTATGCTAAGCTCTTTTCATGTGTTATCACACTTAAACTTCAGAACAACTCTATGATTTATATATAATTATTATCCCTATTTCATATGAAATGAAAGCAGCAAGAGTCACATTAGTGAGCAATGGACAAGAGCTTTTGGAGACTGATTAAGACAAAAACCCACTGTCTTTGAGTCAATTCTGACTCACAGCGACCCCTATGGTACAGAGTAGAACTGCCCCATAGAGTTTCCAAGGAGGAAACCTTTTGGTTAGCAGCTGTAGTACTTAACCACTATGCCACCAGGGTTAGATACAGGTTTATCTGTTAAGCCTGGTGTGATGGCAATTACCAAAATGGGTACTTTAGAGATGGAGCCAATTTTAGTAAGGAAGAGAAAAAGGTGCGTGTGGATCTGCCAGATTTGAGATGATAGAGGGCAGGAGGTAGGAGGACTTGCTGGCTCACTCCACAGAGACTCTGTCGGAGCTGAGCCAGAATATACACAGAGCCAAAGCAATAATTCCATTAAGTTAAATTGTGTTATTTTCCTGGGTTTCTTGGATTCCTTCAACAGCTTTATTTAACTTTTAGTGCTTCAACAATTCTAGATAGATATCAGGGATGATTTTTACTTTTCTGCACAGGCAGTGTGGGAGTTAGGCCCTTTGGACACCAAAGACTTATATCAAGAAAACACTTAGGCAGAATTCCTAAACATTCATCTCTGATAATCAGAACTACTAAGATGCAACCTGTACTAAAGCCAGGACCTGGATTACTGCTGAGTATAATGCCAGGCAGTTTGGGTTAACCAGAACTAATACTTTCTGGATGAAAGTCTTGATAGGTTCTATTTCTTGATTTTATGTTTGTGCTCACAAACTCAGAGGAAGAAGCAGCTTTTCCTTACGGCTTTGTGAAAGAATGCTGCAGTTCCCAGCATCTGAGGCACAGATATGTGTTTATAACAAACCAATCTGAGTTCCTCCAAAGTCACAATGGAAAAATGGGAAAACTAGCCCACCCCCTCTTCTCACCTTAAGATTCTTAAGACCAAACACTGAAAAGCCGGTAGAGGTTCTCAGGACCCCGTCTTGCCATGTCTTAGAGACTTTGCTAGATATTTTATGAAAAGATATTGTGTTATCTTATCCTCATTAACAACCTTCCTTTGCTAGTCACTTCCCTAGCAACGTGAACTTTTTCAAAAGATTTGATCCATGTAAGATCTTATTCAAAGCTTATTTTCCTTACTAGAGTAGAAGTTTCTTGAAGGCAGAGACCTTGTCTGATTCACAGCTATATCTTCAGTCGCTAAATAAGCATCTGACATATTATAGGAGCTAAGGATTAAATTAAGGATTAAAACGAATTCCTGTCCCAGTGTTAAATGATACCGAGACAAAGCAAAAAAAAAAAAAAAAATTGTTTCTCCTTGAAGTTTAGATTAAAAAATCAACTACAACAGCTTACTTATTATAATGCATTGAATATTGTCTGTCCGAAATTCATGTTTACCTTGAGTCTGTGAATGTGACCTCATCTGGAAATTTGGCATCTGCAGATATAATCAAGTAAATATGAATTAGGTTGAGCCCTAAATCCAATGATGGTGTCTTTATAAGAAGAGGAAAATCTGGATATAGAAAACACACAGAGGGAAAAGGGCACGTGATGATGGAAGCAGCGATTATAGTGATGCAGCTGTAAGCCAAGGAGTGCCAAGGAGTGCTAACAACAACCGGAAGCTAAGAAGAGGCAAGGAATGATTCTTCCCTAGGGCCTTCAGAGACAGCATGACTCTGCAGTGAGAGAATACATTTCCATTATTTCAAGCCACCTACCTTTTGAACTTTGTTATGGCAGTCCTAGGAAATTAATACACTTATCAAACTTAACAGCTTACTCATCAAGACTGTTTTGAAAAACAGCTTGTTTATCAAGACTCACCTCAAGACCTCACTTCGCTGTCCTCACCCATCCAAGGCTATTATATTATTAACTCTGCCCAATTCCAGTCAGTTCTCTGCTTTGCAAAACCTACGTTAAAATCACTCAACATGTGCCCTATAACCCCATAAATATGCTTTGCTAATTTTTCTCCCTTTGGAATTCTAAGACTTGTAGAGCTGATATTCTTGCTTTCTGTAGTAAGTTCAAGAAACTCATCTTTTCTTGATCAATACATATTTCTGGTTGTCTTCATGGGGGACTTTTGACCAAGGTAACAGATATTTGTTAAATTACCAAATGGGTAATTTAATAGATATGAACATTAAAGTTCAGGAAAATAAAGTACTTCATTAAAGTAAGTAGACCATCAATTTGAACTCATTTAGTCTTTCTGCAAAGCACAATTTGCATGTGGCTGTTTTGAGATTTCTTTTTTCCTTCAAGATTGCCTTGATGTTGTTTAAGCCTGATTAAGTTTGTGTCATTTGAAGGGTGGAGAAAGGGAATAAAGTGTGTTTGCACCATGTGTATTGTCCTGAGTACCTCCTTTAGAAAGTGAACCTGTTTCACAAGCTTGTACTGGAAATGTGAGCTATAGAAGGGTTTGTGTACTCAATGAGAACATGCAATTTAGACAATAGTAAAGAGGAAATAGAATGAAGACTCCAGTACATGCATTCTCACCCAAGAGGATGAAAACTAGTCCTAGGGGAGCAAAAACAAATCTTAGATACATCACAGCTTGTATTCCTTCAGAGGGCTCCAGTACATAAACAGATACACAGTGTATCTGTGGTATTAAAATGTCATGGTAAGGGATGGGGAGGATGATTACGAAAAAAATCTCTAAAAAGAATCCTTAAAACCAGTTTCTGTAGGTTTGATTCCTGAGGCGGATAATAATAAGAAGTTTGAGAAATACAGCTCTAGTGGCAGTTGCTTCTAGATGGTCATGATTCAAAACTCATGTTCAGATCAAAGATTTCAAATCTAATACTGGATCTGGTGAAAGCACTCATGGGTACACAAAAGGAGTTTGGTTGACTGAAAAAACAAACATCTTTTAAAAAGATGTTCTTAAATAGAAAGAAAACAATATGCATATGGTACCTGGCTTTCTTAGTGCCTTTTTAGGTTTGGTTCCCTATGTTGTCAAGTCAGAAACCAAAGTGTGTGCGTGTGAAAACTCATCAGAATCAGCTCTCTTAACAATGGCTGTCCTAACATGAAGTTCACATGGAAGCTCACTTGGCTTTACCAACACTTTGACAGATTGTAGAGAAAGCTACAAATGAAGCAAGTTATTGGATACCATGGTTTCCTTGCCCTGGAATAACAAGTGCCAATATTTACTGTGCACCATTGCAGTAGAGATGTACCAGTCAAAACTAATCAATCACAGCTGTTAGAGAGCAAATAATTAACATGTGTTAGTACATTATTCATCCTCTCAACTGACAGAAACTCTTGATAATGGGGTCTCTGTGTGCTACTTGACTGTTTGCATTTAATTTGAATCGTAATCATCAAATAATCAAAGATTCTTAAAACATTAGGTAAAGGACACTAACCTGAGCTTATTGACATAGAATCTATTCATTTCCTTATAAATAACCAGAGTTTCCAGGAAATATTAAACAGTAAAGGAGATACTATCTACATAAACATATTTACTTTATTCTGGAAATTGGTCCCTCAAACATATTGACAGCATAGAGGTGTGATACAGGAGGGAATGTGATGCAAACCATAATAATCTGGGTTTTCATGAGGCTATTTTGCTTTTTCTACACAACTCTAGGTTTAGATGAACATTGGAAGCTATTATTTTAAAAGGGCAAGTTTATAGGCCTATGTTTCTCTCTCTCCATTTTCAGATTAACGGTTGCTGTGTTTTATACCTCTCAGGTTACAGTATTGAATGAACACACTCTTCAGGCAGCTGTATTTTCCCATTTACAGAAAATAGGATGGAAGCAATAAGAAAAAAACATGTTTGTGAACTTTTATTAAAGACCTGTAATAGGCCAAATAGTTTGTTGCATAGTTTACATGTGTTACTGAAAATAATATAATTTCACAGCAATGCTATGAACCAGCTTTTATTCTATTACCACTTTTAATTCGAAGCCCTTTCCTTATCAGTCCCTCTTAACACCAATGGAGGCTCAGAAGAATTACATAATTTCCCTAAATTCTGCAGAGTTAAAAAAGTGATTGCTACAGGTAAGAATCCAAATCTGGCTAATCAAAATTTGTGTTCTTTTCAAAGGGCTGTCTTGCATTTTTTGAAACTGGAATATTTTATTTATGTATACTTAGTTGGCCATCTCACAGGCTTCTCAACAAAGTCCTTGCTCTTAGGGAGCTTGAAAATAAACAAAAAATAATATGTTAAGGTGGTGACAAGTGCTACGAAAAATAATAGGGTAAGGGGGATAGAAAGAGGTGGTGGTGGTAATGTTATTTGATATAGGTGATTGGAGAATGTCTCCCAAAGACATTTGAACAGACACCTGAACTGAGAAGCATTACAGTGCAGGGATTAGCATGTGCAAATGCCTTGGGGAGGGTGGGAAGAGAATGATGACTTCATAGAAAGCCAAAGAGGTCCCACTGTCTAGAGTAGAGGGAAGGGCCATGGGTCATTGTTGGTAGTGTTAATTAAGACAGTAGAGAGTGGTAGGTGGTGGTGATGTTAGGGAAGTAGAGAGCGGTAGAGAATAAGATCAGATAGATGGTGGGAATGATGGGGTGCTCGTGGGCCATGGTAAGGACTTTGAATTCTTCCTTGAGTGAGGTGGAAGTCACTGGAGGATTTTGAAGAATGATATAATCTGACACATTTTTTCAAATAAATACTCTGGCAACTATATGGAGAACAGGCTCTGTGTGTATGTGTGTGTGTGTTGGGGACAGTGCTGGAAGTGGAGAGGTAAAAGCTGGGAGACCATGTAGGGCGATGTATTGCAGTAGTCCAGGCGTAGACTGTGACTTGAGCTAACAAAGCAGTGAAGATGATAATAAGTGACAAGATTCAGGATGTATTTCAAAAGAAGAATTGACAAGATTGACTAATGAATTGATGTGGGATGTGACAGAAAAGTCAGCACTCGGGAGGGTTCCAAGAATTGGGACCTAAATCACTGATGGAATGGTGTTTCCTGAGGTGGGAAATAGGAGGGGAGGGAGGAATAGCTTCAGGGAAAGATGAAGAGTTCATCCTTAGACATGTTGGTTTTGAAATATCTTATTAGACACTCTATTTGCAGTTCCTCAAACATTTCATACTCCCTTTATTTGTAAGGATTCTTTGTCTTTTAGAGTCAATAAGTGAAGAATAGATAGTACTGTACTCAAGGTACTTAGTCTCTATGTCCTTGTTTTCTTTATGATTCACGTGTAGATGATTCTGCCAATTCCAGATTCTATTAGCAGGTTTCTTTCTTTTTTTTTTTTTTTTAAGACATTTTTCTCTCTCACAGTGATTTAGTTGACAATAATTCTTTCATCCCTTGTACTTTTAAACTGCTCAACTGATTTTCAGGATTATCACTAGTTAACGATGTTTCAAAATTCTTGGCTAATATTTATGAAATCATTGTTATTTATTGTAGCATTCCGATGCATTATGTTTTCTACTAGTGTGATTTAATTTTCCCCAAAACATTAACTTTGTTTCATTAAAGCCATTAGTTAACTTTAAAATTGTCCACTTCTTCCTTTATGGAGCCTCTTTCAGAGTACCTTCTCACTGCTCTCTGGTGATATGGTTACTTAAATGGCGATTTGCTATTGATAAAGAATAGTTTCATGAAAACAATGACATCAAGAAACAGGTAATAAAACTTTGTCTATGTGAGGAAGGACTAGATGTGAATTCCTGCAAGTCGAAATTTAGCATGGAGGATAAAACTAAATTCTGATTTTTACATTTCTAGCTCTGTGGTCTGGAAGAAATTCACACCCCTAAAGTCTCAGTTTCATCAGCTATAAAATAAGGGGAGTAATAAAACCAAATTCATAAGGTCCTTATAAGAATTAAATGAGATAAACCACATGAAGTGACATAGCGCCTGGCATACAGTAAATGCTTTTAATAGATTATATTATTATAATGACTATTATCATTAAAGGATAAAACCATATCAAATATCAAATATGGTTTTAGCACTTACGTCTTGCAAACTAATGATGTGGTATAGTAGATATGAAGATGAAAAGCATAGTAATTTTCCTCCAAAAATTTACAATCTTATTGCAGAAATAAGAATACTATCTTGAAAAGAATATGATAGTAAACATATTAAAAAGTAATTTAAGTAGGAGAAGAAGAGTTATGATAAAATAGCACAAGACTTATGGTCCATGAAATGCACTAATAATGGTTGTTTTGAGCATTAGGAGGTGAGAGAGAGCCTGGAGTGATTATGGAGGAAATTGGGCAAACATGGTGGGATTTGAAATGGCTATTGAGGGAGGGAAAGGATTTGTTTAAGCAAAGAGGAAAGGGGCAGACATTTCAGTCAGGTGAAATCTAACAGGGTAAAGTGCAGAACTGGAAAGAGGCAAGCTTGTTTATAGAACGGTGTCCATAGGAGTGATATAATTTCTATAAAAGTAAAGCAGACACTTTTCTGATGAGTTGTTTTTTCAAGTTTTGTTGGCAAAAGAAACTGTAAAACTAGAAAGATAAATGAATGGACATAACTCAGAGGAAATAGACTAGAATTAAATTTTGCCATACCAAGTTGGAATCAACTCGACGGCACTGGGTATACCAAGAATAAAAAGTTTAAAGGATTTCTATAAAGAGTGCTTGTAGTACTATACCTACTTATTGGAGACTTTCTCACGTATTTATTTTTCTAATGGCAAAAACTTTGTGCCTGGGTTTTCAGAGCGTAACCATTTAAAGCAAAGAAACTCTGCTCTTTCAAATGAAAATTTTTAAGACCTTTGTCATTACTACAGGTTTCAAGAATACTTTGGAACTCAAAAGCCAAGCTTTGACCACATGTTTTCTGTGCTCTTTTTAAATGGTCCCTTGAACTACTGCAAGCCACTGACATAACAGGGGAGAGTCACAGAAATTCAAGAAGAATAAGCTTTGTTTCTTTCTCATAATATTTTTCAGCTGTAAGAGTTATCTAGTTAGGAGGGTTAAATAAACGGAATTGTAAAAATAATAAACCAAAACCAAACCCGTTGCCGTTGAATTGATTGCGAACCGTAGCGACCCTATAAGACAGAGTAGAACTGCTGCAAAAGGTTTTCAAGGAGCCACTGGTGGGTTTGAACTGCCAACCTTTTGGTTAGCAGCTGAACTCTTAACCAGTATGTCACCAGGGTTCCATAAAACATAGTAGGTGATATTTAATGCAAGCCATAAATTACCTCATTTTGAAAATATGAAATCAGGCATACATATTTTAGTGATTAGAAATTCCCTGTGGAGGAACAACTATTTGAAGACTGTCACTGTATGGGAATGGCAAATTATTAACCTTTGATTTTACTAGGTAAATAAATGGGAAAAGGGCATTTCGTGTGTAGAAAACTGCATGGTAGAAAGGTTTGAGGAGCTTGTAAGCAGTTTCTGAAGGCTAGAACATTGTGTGTGTGTGTGTGTGTGTGTGTGTGTGAGAGAGAGAGAGACAGAGACAGAGAAAGAGAGAGAGAGAATGAAGGAGAGAGAGGAGATTGCAGTGGTAAGCAAGATCTTTGAAGAGACCCGAATCGTGCTAGAGGCAATGAAGTGTTACTGAAGAACTTTTAGCTGGCTCATATTTGGTAGGCAATGTTATGGAGGGGAGCACCGTGGAGACAAGGATATATCCGCCTTTCAGAAGAAAACTAGTAATCTAAGCAAGAATTGTGGGTCCAAGAACTAAAGCAGTAGCTACTAAGATGGAAAAATAAGAAGAACTTCATGAGACGTTTAAAGTAGAAAGGACAGGACTTGGTGACGAACTGGTGACAGAGGCCAAAGAAGAGAAAGGAATCTCAGATTACTTGCCTGGTTCTGACTTAGGTGTCTGGGTAACATGATTTATTTAGCAAATATTTATATATTAAATGTGTCTTAAAACTGTATGTCAGACTCTCTGACAGGCTCTGAGGATACAAAGGTAGCTAAGAGTTTAATGGAAGAGTCAGACAACTGAACGTACAATTTTAATACAGTTGATGAGTGGTGCCATACATGCCGATGAAGAATATACAAGGGAAAGAAAGCAGAGATGGGGAGTGAAGAGAAAGGGCGTATTCAGCTCTAGACATGAAAACACTAAGATGGCTTTAGAACCACAAATGAAATTTGACGGTTGTATTTAGAGGCAGTAGGGGTGGAGGAACAAAACTCAATCTTGGAATCAGAAACACCTTGACTTGAATTGCTGCCAGGCTCCATTCCTTGTTAGGTTTATGACTTCAGGTCAGTAACAATTTCATCATCTAAAAAATGGGATTTAGATTACCACCTTGCAGAGTTATTGTGAAGATGAGTGATAATAATACATATTTTAGCACAATAACTGGAAAAGGAATGCACCATAAATGGTGGCTCTGATACGTGGTAGCATTACACAGCCCAGATCTGAAGTTCAGGTAAGAGATCTGGGCTGAGAGAAATTTAGGTAACTGATGATGATGCTTCAGTGGGTAAGAAATTATTCTGGACAAGTCTAGCGAGCAAGGAGAGGTATCCTGACATCAATATCTGAACCATTTTACTGCCTTTGGGTGAAGACAGTATCGCTTTTACAACTAGGTCTTTGTGGATTTTTTCCTTAGAATGTACATTCTTAAATAACTTTGCATACTTCATGGACAGAATTTTATAACTTGTGTATCTTCAGGATGTTAACTGCAGCCATCTTCATGTCATTTGTATTATGACAGTAGCTCTCTTTTGAGATTTATCAAGAAAATGAACCATTACTCAGTCACACAAGAGTCCTCTCAATGTCAGCAACTGAGCTGAATGTATGCAAATGGGAAAAAGTTGCATTTTGGGCTTCTAATAGCAAATCTCATTTGATTTAGAGGAAAAGCATGGACTTTGGAGTCAGAAAGTATTTAGTTTTGGTTCTGACTTGGTTTGTTAGTTCCTTGAGTGAGTTTTGATGTGTTTTTAACCTCTCTAACCTCGATTTTTTCAAGGTTAAAATGTAGTAATAATAACCTCTTTATACACTCATTGTGAGGCTTAAAAAAGAGAAGAAATGCAAAGTGCCTGTCGTAATGCCTGGCACCTAGTAGTTTCCAAGATTTTTCCTGGAATGGAACCTCATTTTTTTTTTCCTTCACAAGGAATAAGCATTGATGACACTTTTCACCAGTCCCTTAAGCTAATAATAACATTCATTTGTGGCAACTCTAGAAACAAACTGCCAAACTGAGACATAAAAACTGAACTAGAAAGTATACTCCAATTTTAGATCGAGTTGCCTGGGTTTTAGCTTGCATATGAATCACTGAGGGGCCCGGGTGCTATGGGACAGTGCTACAACGTAGGAGCAGACTATATTTACCTCAACTGTCTTTTATTATCCTCACTAACAGAGACCTGTGAGAAAGAACTCAAAGTGCTGAGAGAGAAACACGTCTACGTGCCTAATAATGTAGCTAAATGCATTATTAATTAGAAGCTGCAAGATGAGCTGTGATCCTGTCAAGAAGTCAAATTATCCAGTAGATTTTCCCACCCCTTTCTCTAAACCATTCCTAATAAAGCATAAGTTTCCAACTGAGTATGTTTATAGGTTTGGCCTATCCCTTTCTTGTAGTGAAAATTTTCCTTTCCTTATTAAGAGTGTAAGTTCTCTAATGAAGGGGGCTTATCGTTATTTACTATCACGGCACTTCCTGCATTGTGCTTATTTATTCATTTATCTTTTCTCTCTTCTACCCTGTGAGTATGTGGAGGGTTTGGACTATGTCTTATTTACCTTCTGCATATTGCCTGCAAGTAGCCCTCACACGTATTATGTTTAATGAAGTGCAAATAAAGCAAGGAACAAATTTGAGCTTAATAAATTGAGACACACATACTGGGTCTCTGAATACTCTTTGCCATCTGGGACTGCTGCTCCCCTCAGCTTGCTATTCTGCCCCTTCTTTTTCCCTTACACATTTAGTTTTGTTTCTCTCTTCTGTTTTAACTGTGGCTTTCATACATTTTGATTCTCTCAGCCATTACTATCTAAAACCACAGCTCTCTCTTAATAGCTACCTTCTTAGGATCACAATTTTCTGCCAGGGACTGTCATTGGAACATCCATATCCATCAACCCAATTCATGCGATATCCCTGCAGGGCAGGCTCTAGCTTTACACTCTGCTGTATGATTTTTGTTTGTAGGGCTCAAATCTCACCACTCAAAATGATGGCCCTGCTCTTTGAGTCTCACCACTCTCCTCTACACATCAGGGATGAAAATGCGTCTGTATTAGGGCTGTTTTGAAGATCAAGTAAAAGAATGTATACCAATGTTCTTCATGAGCTATGAAGACTTTATTTTTAAAAATTGTGAAGATGAGTGATGATAATACATATTTTAGCACAATAACTGGAAGAGGAATGCAGCATACATGGTGGTTCTGATATGTGGTAGCATTACACAGCCCAGATCTGAAGTTCAGGTAAGAGATCTGGGCTGAGGGAAATTTAGATAACTGATGATGATGCTTCAGTGGGTAAGAAATTATTCTGGACAAGTCTAGCAAGAAATTTCTTTCTAAGAAATTCTGCCCATGAACTATTAAAATTTGAAAATGCCACTAGTTAAGTCTTTTTCATAATGTTCCACACTGTCTTAGTCATCTAGTGCTGCTATAACAAAAATACCACAGTAGATGGCTTCAACAAACAAGTTTATTTTAGTAGGCTAGAAGTCTAAATTCAGGGCGTTAGCTCTAATGGAAGGCTTTTTCTCTCTGTCAGCTCTGGAGGAAGGTCCTTGTCATCAATCTTCACCTGGACTAGGAGCTTCTTAGCACAGGGACCTTAGGTCCAAAGGCACACCCTTCTGCTGGCACTACTTTCTTGGTGGTATGACGTCCGCCTGTCTCTCTGTTCGCTTCTCTCTTTTATATCTCGAAAGATATTGGTTTAAGACACAAACTAATCTTGTAGATTGAGTCCTGCCTCATTAATATAACTGACACTAATCCCACCTCATTAACATTGTAGAGGTAGGTATTTACAACACATAGGAAAATCACATCAGATGACAAAATGGTGGACAATCACGCAGTACTGGAAATCATGGCCTAGCCAAGTTGACGCATATTTTTGGGGGGCACGATTTAATTCATGACACACACTTAGATGAATTATCTAAGCCCTAAGTGGCTGGTTCCTAGTTTTAAATAAGATTTAGGGCAAGGGAAAACCCTGGTCACGTAGTGGCTAAGAGCTACAGCTGCTAATCAAAAGGTCGGCAGTTTGAATCCACCAGGTGCTCCTTGGAAACTCTGTGGGGCAGTTCTACTCTGTCCTATAGGGTCGCTATGAATTGGAATTGACTGGACGGCAATGGGTTTGTTTTTGTTTTTATAGGGCAAGGCAACAGTGGTAGGTGTCAGATGCTGGGAGATGTCTTTAGAAAGTGGCCAATGCTGCTGCACGTGTGGCTGACAGAAAAAAGCCATATCGAATGAGAATGATGCTGCTTGTTAAAGTGTTCTCATGATTTACTACTTCATTTTCTCTAAATTCTTTGGCTATGCATTCTGGATCCTTTCAGCACTTTCTTTCTTTGCCTTTTGGTGTTTCTAATAACACATCATGCTATTTGATCATACCTGACCTCCAGGATCTCAGATTGAAGGGGCAGTCAGTTAATACTGCCTGACCATGACTGTGGCCCTAGATATCCTCTGTTCAATTTTCATCTGGGACCAACGTGACAGCACTGGGATGCTGCATGGTAAGGACCATGACCTCCAACTTCTGACAGGCTGGTAGCCTGGCTCCTCTCCTCTCCCCTCCCTTCTTCTTTCTTTTTGTAAGTATCTATTGAGTATCTAACACGTGTTTTTCAATTCCTGTCTTACACAGCATATCTGCCAATTAAACAGAAAATGTTTCATCATATTAATGGAAACTGGGCATGATTGCATCAGTTCAATGGCAAGTTCTTTCTAATGAAGACCTAAGTATCAATGATGTTTTTAACCAATTTCTTAAAGTTTATTAACAGCAGCAACTAGATACAGCTATAATAGCAACCTTCCATTTAAAACAGTCTGTTTTGGTAATGGCGTTTTAAATTTGAGTACATATTTATATCTGTTAGAACACTGTGCATTTGCTTTCCCTTTACCTTGTTGGTGGGAGGTAGTACTTATAACGATTAAGGTATTACACTCAGAAATGTCTTGTTTCTTGATGAGAGACACTGAAAAAGTTATTGAACTTTTCAAATTCTAGGATTCCCCAACCTTGATTAGGCTTGTTGGCAGGATAGGGGTATATGAATTACATAGAGAGGATGCCCTGACTACCTTCTCCAGTGCGCCTCCATCCTGCCCTGCTACTCTCTGTCATTATTTTATTTTTCTTTCTTTATAGCACTTACCATAAGCCAACATGATTTTATTTACTTTTTGGATTACTTTTTAATTATATAAAGGCAAGCACACTTTATGCTTGGTTTACTGGAGATTTCATTTCTCTGAGAACCAGGAGAAGCTCAAATAAATCTTTGTCAAATGAATGAATGAATAATGTATCTATAACCCACCCAAAAGTTAGCACAATACCTATCATAGGAAAACTCAGTAAATAATCATTATCATTATTATAAATGTGGTGATGAGCTTGTAATGAGAATTGAAGAGTTATTAGCATGTTATTTCCCGAGGTTTCACTGAGTGCTCTGGGCTCGTACCCTCTGCTTGGCACAGTTGCCCTATAAGATCTCATCTGGTCCCTGATTTAGTCATGCTCATTGTTTCTCTCTCAGGTTTCATTTTGGGCATGTAGGCACCTCACACTTGACACGTGCTCCCAGCCCTGCTCATCTTCTGGAGCTCCTTACCTCCTTTGATGGCACCTGAATTCACCTTGCTGTTCAAATTATCAACTTTGGACCAGCCTTGACCTTTCCCACACCTGGTCAGTTCAAAATTTCTCCCTCAGAAATGTCTTTCCTGATTTGCATAGTTCAGATTATCATTGCTTCTCATTTGAGTTTTTATAATAACTGATAATATGGCTAAGGAGCCCTGGTGGTACAACAGTGCTCAGCTGCTAACCAAAAGGTCGGCGGTTCCAACTTACCAGTGGCTTTTCAGGAGAAAGACCTGGCAGTCGGCTGCCATAAAGATTACAGCCTTGGAAACCCCATGGGGCAGGGCACGTCCACTGTGTCCTATAGGGTTGCTATGAATCAGAGTCAACTCGATGGGACACAACAATGACAACATGGTTAAATTTTATTGAACACAGTGTCAGGAAGTTATATGCCCTTTACATATACAAAATTCTATGAAGCAAATGTTTAATGCTATCATTTTACACATGGAAAAAACCAACAGCACCAGATTTAGAAAGATTAAGCAGTTTCTTAAATTCTCACAGCTGCTGAATGTTGCATCCAGGATCTGAACTTAGATCTGTCTGATTCCAGACCAACTTTTAAATCTTCCTAATTACCACACTATCTTATAAATCTTCCTAATTACCACAAGATTCTTCCTTTTCCAGTCTTTGTTCCAATTCACATGGCCTTCTCTTTCCTCTGAGGGATCTACTTATTGTTCAGGATTCATCTAAAACATCACTTCTACTCTTTCCAGATTTGGGGGAGGGGGGGAGGTGGATGCTTCTGCTGGAATCCCATGGCACTCTGTACACAGGGCTACCTTGGCCTTTATTGTTTTGCATTTTAATTATCAATTCACACATCTGTCTGCTAGACTGAGTTTCTTGGGAGCAGAAACCTTACAGAACTAATCTTTGGATATATAATATCTGTACTCAGTAGGAACTGGGTAGATTTTTATACGTCTATAAATGCTATTTATTGAGAAATTTAATCCTTGTTCTTATTTTTATAATTATTAATTTTTTCTACTAAAATAATGCAGTTGCTGAAAGTATGGTGAGACTGATGAATTATAAATAGGAAAGTGTTCATCTCTGCCAAAATACTTGAATCTGAATGGTACAAATCTCTGTCGCTATCTTTTTTGGGAGAAGATAAGACCTTATTTTTATTCAGAGACAACAAAGGCTTATCTCACCCACCTCCAGTGTTTGATAATGCATATATAAAATTAGAAAAAAAATTATAAATATGTTCAGGTTCTGATCTCAGAAGTAAATTGAACAATATGTTTCTAATGTTCGAATCTCAAAGTACTGTTAATCATGAGGTTAACTGAGGCCTCAAATTGATGAATTCCTCCAAGTTCATAGGAAATTTTACAAAGGTCACTGACCAATGTGGAATGCACCCAGGCTGCTAACAAGGAGACAGGGTTCACGGTGATCATAAAATCGCAAACCTCCTCTGTGCAAAGAATTTAATTTCACCAAAAAGTAAACTAGTCTTTGCCCTTGTTTCCTGAAAAGACAGCTCTGGAGTTTCCTGAGTAATTGAGAGGTACCTTATCCAGGTCACAAAGTCTGCCTGGCCCATTGCAGGAAGGAAAGGAAGCATGATTTGATTATGTTAAAGTTAGAAAAAAAAAAAAAAAGAACCATTGCTGTTGAGTTAATTTTGACCCTACAGGACAGAGTAGAACTGCCCCATATAGGGTTTCCAAGGAGCGCCTGGTGGATTTGAACTGCAAACCTTTTGGTTAGCAGTCATAGCTTGTAACCACTACACCACCAAGGCTCCGTGTAACTGACCTAAGATGGAATGCTCCATTTCACTGAACAGGAGGTTTTCCTCATAGGCATACAAATGAACTACACAAATAAACTCTATATGTTTTAATTTGTTTGTACTTTGGTTATTTTTGACCCTGTGGGACAGAGTAAAACTACTCCATAGGGTTTCCAAGGAGTGGATGATGGATTTGAACTGCCGGCCTTTTGGTTAGCAGCCGATCTCTTAACCACTGCACCACCAAGGCTCCGTTTAAGGGTAAACTAAATATCATGTCAAAATTGTGTTCATATGGATATATTTTTGTAATCATTTGATAGGTATCAATTCTTGAATAATTTTAATAAAATAAATAATTAACTTAAAAAGATCTGAGAAAAAATGAACAAGATTTAGAATACTCTAGCTCAAATGATCTCAAACTTTTTTACTTTTTAGTAAAATGAAATACATAACTTCCATGTAAAATTCTTGGACAGGCAGTGCTTTAATTTAAATTGTCTTCTCCTAAGTCCAAAATTTCAAAAGAACTCTCTTAGACAGTGCTTCATGAAAAGTGAATAATTTGTTATCCATCTCCTCATGAAAGGTCTGGCTTTTGGAGGGCTTTTTTTCACTCTTCGAAGTGAGTCGAAGCTAGTGACGGGGAATGAATACATTAGTATGGGATGTAACAAACACTCTCAACATGGGGCTCCCTCCATCACCTAATCCCACCTCTTTATTTAATAGAGAAGGAGACTGAAGCCTCGTGGTCACAAAAGGACAAGGGCATTATTAGGTGAGTGAACCAGTTCTAATATAATTGCTTTGTCTCTCAGTCCAAAGGTTTTTATTTCATGACACACAATGTGACGTGAAGGTGCTGAGGTTGCTGAGAACAGGGATTGTATTTAGGAGGTAAAATCAGTGAATAAGCAAAACCGAAAGAAGCCCTGGTGGCTGGCGCATGGTTAAGCACTTAGCTGCTAACTTAAAAGTCAGTGATTTGAACCCACCAGCTGTTCTGCAGGAGAAAAGACCTGGTAATCTGCTCCCAGAAAGATTACAGACTTGGAAACCCTGTGGGATGAGTCTACTCTGTAACATGAGATCATTATGGGTCAGAATCGACTTGACAGCACACAACAACAACAACAAGTAAAACTGAAAACTAGACTAATCCTGTTTGGAGTACAAAGTATCCACCCACTCAAGGTAGAAATAAGAATGCTCGTTATTCTGATTCCATTTATTAATATGTCAGTGTTTGGCTGCTTTAGTACAGTGTGGCTGAGAATGGCCTGAAACGTTCTGAAACTGCTCAAAGCATGTGTGTTACGGTCATGCAAGTACAATTTTGCCTAAAAACCTGTTGCTGTCAGGTCGATTCTGGCTCATAGCGATCCTGTAAGGACAGAGTAGAGCTGCCCCATGGAGTTTCCTAAGCTGTAATCTTTACGGAAGCGGACTGTCATATCTTTCTCCTATGGAGCAGCTGGTGAGTTCAAACCACTGACCTTTTGTTTAGCAGCCCAGCATGTAACCACTGCGCCACCAGGGCTCCTTGTCCATAAATATATTCGTTTGCTGGGGGTGTCAAATGAGGAGACTATTTGAAACATGTGGAAACATATTTTTTTGTGACTTAGAGTGGTTGGGGATCACCCTCAAGTTCAGGAACCTAAGGCTTCAACCTTTATTCTTACGTTGGTATTTTTAACAAGAAAAAAAACAGAGGCTTAGATAAAATTGGACTACTGTGTGAACAGTTTCCTCAGCTTTGTTGTTGTTAGCTGCCATAGAGTCACCCCCAACTCATAGCAACTTCAACTAACTAAAACCAAAACCATTGCCATCAAGTCGGTTCAAACTCATAGCAACGCTGTAAGACAGAGTAGAAATGCCCCATAGAATTTTCAAGGAATGGCTGGTGGCTTCAAACTGCTGACCTGTTGATTAGCAGCTGAGCTCTTAACCAGGTAGCCACCAGGGCTCCAACTAGTCAGCTTTAATTAAACGTGTACTTTTTAAGGAAAATATTTCTTTGTACAGCTGATTTTCTCCTTCAGAAATGAATTTCTCAAATATTCTGTGTTATAATGCCTTTTCAGTCCATTTTGAGACCTGAGAATCGTTTTTTCATAGTAAAACTAAAATTCTTGAATAAATTTTTCTGTATTTAATTCTTTGGAAAAATACTATTAAATATTTTAAGTACTATATTCTTTTTTTCCTGGAGTCTTCTGACAAAAGCTAAGAAGCTGCTATAACAGGAAAGCTAAAAACAATCTTTCCGTGACTGATAGAAATATTAAATGGAAGTCAGTTAAACATTTAGAAGCTCTGTTTTTAGAAATTATTTTGAAAGAAAAGCTCAAATACATTCGCTCACACACTCATTCAGTTTACTTTGCTGACATTGAAAAAGTTGAAATAAGAATTACAAGTGGTTAAAAAAAATAATTCAAGAGAAAATTTGATATACATGCTAATAGTTAAAGCAATCGACCAGATTATTACTGTTTCACCGATGGAATGACCAGAGCACTGCTTTAAGCATATTCTCCCACCACCAGGCTATTAACACTCGTGCATTTATAAATTTTTCTGTCCCTAGTTGGTTCACACTGTCTTGTATCATCAATATTTTGTAGATTGGTACTTTTGTTTACCCAGCCTTTCTATGCATCAGACATAGGGCTTAAGTTCAGGCCCTGATGCTCTCATTGTTATGTATACAACAGAACGAAACCCTGCCCAGTCCTGTGCAATCTTCACAATCGGTGCTGTGCTTGCGCCAGTTGTTACAGTCACTGTGTCAGTCCATCTCACTGAGAGTCTTCCTCTTCTTCACTGACCCTCTACCTTACCAAGCACCACGTCTTTCTTCATGGACTTGTCCCTCCTGATAACATGTCCAAAGTATGTGAGACGAAGTCTTGCCATCCTCATTTCTAAGGAGCATTTTGGTTGCTCTTCCTCCAAGACAGATTTGTTCTTTCTTCTGGCAGCCCATGGTATATTCAATATTGTTTGCCACCACCATAATTCAAAGGTATCAATTCTTCTTCTGTCTTCTTTATTCTTTGCCCAAGTTTCACATGTATATGAGGCAATTGAAAATACCAAGGCTTGGGTCAGGTGCACCTTAGTCCTTAAAGTGACATCTTTGCTTTTCAACACTTTAAAGAGGTCTTTTGCAGCAGATTTGACCAATGCAGTGCGTCGTCTGATTTCCTGACTGCTGTTGATTGTGGATCCATGTAAAATGAAATCCTTGATAACTTCATGATGTTGTTTGTTGGTCCAGTTGTAAGGATTTTTGTTTTCTTTATGTTGAGGTGCAATTCATACTGAAGGCTATAGTATTTGATCTTCATCAGTAAATGCTTCAAATATTCTTCGCTTTCAGCAAGCAAGATTGTGTTGTCTACATATAGCAGGTTGTTAATGAGTCTTCCTCCAATCCTGATGCCCCATTCTTCTTCAAATAGTCCATCTTCTTGAATTATTTGCTCGGCATACAGATCGCAATAGGTATTGCTTTTTAAAAGTTGGTAGCGCTCAGTTAGGGTGTAAAGAAGAGATCTGACACTAAATTTATTAATTTCTCATGATTTTCCAAAAAACTGATGCTTTCATTTATTTATTCATTCACTCATTCATTTACGCACTTTTTTGAGTATGTGCTATGTTCCAGCAACTCTGCCTAGCGGTTAGTGCGTAATGTAAAATGTGATATGGCTTCTGCCTCAATAAACTTATGTTCTTCTATTACTTCTGTCCTCTGGGTCAATGAACAATATTACTCATTGTTCCAAGAATCTTAATAATACTCCACCTTCCCCCATCCAGTATAAACCATGCATTTTTTATCACTTTATACACATCATCACCAAAATTTAAATACAATGAATAATGTAAAGAAAATGATGTTTTATTCTTCTGAAACTTCTGTGTCTTATAACTTGGTAGAAAGAGCAATCTATGAGGGCTTTCCTTGAAGCTGGAACACAGATTTCAGCAGTGAATGACATGGGGATGGGAGTGGGATGGGGCTTGTTGACAGTTTACAAGCACCTGAATATGTGTGATTTTTAGAAGAATGCCTATGGGGCAAAATTTTTTTTTGAAATATATTATGGAGTCCTAGTGGTGCAGTGGTTAAGAGCTCAGCTGCTAACCAAAAGGTGAGCAGTTCAAATCCATCAGTCCCTCCTTGGAAACCCTTTGAGGCAGTTCTAGTCTCTCCTATAGCATACCTATCAGTTGGAATCGACTCGAGGACAACAGTAATGGGTATTAAATGATATTTTCAATCGCCTCATATGCATATGAAAACTGGATAATGAATAAGGAAGACCAAATAAGAATTGATGCTTTTGAATTATGGCGTTGGTGAAGAATGCTAAATACGTGATGGACTGCCAGAAGAACAAATGAGTCTATCCTGGAAGAAGCACAGCTACAGTGCTCCTTAGAAGTAAGAATGGTGAGGCTTTGTCTCATGTACTTTGGATGTGTTATGAGGAGGGACCAGTCCCTGAAGAAGAACATCATGCTTGGTAAGGTAGAGGGTCAGTGAAAAAGAGGAAGGCCCTCGATGAGATGGATTGACACAGTGGCTGGAACAATGGGCTCAAACAGTAATGATTGTTAGGATGGTGCAGAACGGGGCAGTGTTTCCTTCTGTTGTACACAGGGTTGCTATGAGTCAGAACCAACTTGAAGGCATCTAACAACAACATTAAATATACAAAATCAGAGGACAGGCAATAGAACACCATACCAAAAACAAAAATAAACAAAACCTTCAGATGCTGAAGAATTCAGTAATTTAAAAGTACTCAAGGTAATCAGAATTTTTAGAGCTGGAAAGGAACTAAGGTATTATCCATTCTAATCACCTCATTTCATAGATGAGGAAACTGAGAAACAGAGACAATAAGTCATTTATGTAATTTTCTATAGCTAATTCAGAAATATATAAATTTATATAACTAATCTGGGAAGTCCAGAACTAAAACCCAAGTATCTTGACAATGAATTCATTATTCTTTTCACCATGCACCTTACTCAATCATAGTGGTTTTTATTAAATCACTAATGTTTCTTTATTTTTCTATCATCTGTTGGGCTTCCTTAGTTTCAGACTTGGAGGCAGTGTGGTTTACCACCATAGGCCCTTCTTAGCACCTGAACGTATTGACTGGCTATGTATTTACTCATGTCACTCATCTTTAAAAAGGGGAAAACACTACTGACAAAAAGCATGGGATGGTGTGAACCATAGAGGCATCTGACTCTTCCAGGTACTAATAAAGTACCTAAAACCCAGTGCCGTCGAGTTGATTCCAACTCATAGCGACCCTATAGGATGGAGTAGAACTGCCCGATAGAGTTTCCAAGGAGCGCCTGGCGGATTCAAACTGCTGACCCTTTGGTTAGCAGCCGTAGCACTTAACCACTATGCCACCAGGATACCTAAGCTCATGGAATAAAGAATGCAGTAGTCTGAGAATTAACTCATGCTCAGGACAAGAGGGAAAGCTCTGTTTCAAAAGAATAGGGAAATCTATTTTAAACCACTTTTTGAGTCTGAATATTTAAAATATTAATATGAATATTTAAAAATGATTCTAAGAAAAAAATACGTGTGTGAAGTTTTTCTTTCTTCAGGAATACAATACTAGGTACGTTGTACTTTCTAAAATCTTGTAAGTGTAAAAGACAGCAAGTCACTTGTAAATATTATGTTGAACTTTCAAATACAGGTGTTGAACCTTGGATTCTTTTAATGTGGTTTTAAAGTGACAGTAACTTAGCATTGAATAAATGTGTTAAATTGCCTACACTTTTCATAAAAACTATGGAAAGTAAAAATATTATATATTCTCACTACCGCGAGATGCCAACTTCGTTGTTGTTAGGTGCAGTCAAGCCAGTTCTGACTCATAGTGACAGAATGAAACACTACTTGGTCCTGCGCCATCCTTATAATTGTTGTTATGCTTGAGCCCATTGTTTCAGCCCCTGTGTCAATCCATCTCCTTGAGGATCTTCCTTTTTTACACTGGCCCTCTACTTTACCAAGCATGATGTCTTTCTCCAGGGACTGATCTCTCCTGATAACATGTCCAAAGTGTGTGAGACAAAGTCTCACCATCCTTGCTTCTAAGGAACATTCTGGCTGTACTTCTTGCAAGACAAATTTGTTCATTCTTTGTACAATCCATGGATATTCGATATTCTTCGCCAACACCATAATTCAAAGGCATCTATTCTTCTTCAGTCTTCCTTATTCATTGTCCAGCTTTCACATGCATATGAGGTGTTTGAAAGCACCATGGCTTGGGTCAGGTGCACCTTAGTCTTCAAGGTGACATCTTTACTTTTTAAAACTTTAAAGAGATCCTTTGCAGCAGATTTGACCAATGCAATTTGTCGTCTGATTTCCTGACTGCTGCTTCCATGGCTGTTGATTGTGGATCCAAGTAAAATGAAATCCTTGACAACTTCAATCTTTTCTCTGTTTATCATAATGTTGCTTATTGGTCCAGTTGTGAGGATTTTTGTTTTCTTTACTTTGAGGTGTAATCCATACTGAAGGCTGTGGTGTTTGATCTTCATTAGTAAGTGCTTCAAGTCCTCTTCACTTTCAGCAAGCAAGGTTGTGTCATCTGCATAATGCAAGTTGTTACTGAGTTTTCCTCCAATCCTGATGCCCCAGTCTTCTTCATATAGTCCAGCTTCTCAGAGTATTTGCTCAGCATACAGGTTGAATAAGTATGGCGAAAGGATACAACCCTGATGCACACCTTTCCTGACTTTAAACCATGCAGTATCCCCTTGTTCTGTATGAAGGACTGCCTCTTGAGCTATGTACCAGTCCCTCATGTGCACAATTAAGTGTTCTAGAGTTCCCATTCCTTGCAATGTTATCCATCATTTGTTATGATGTTAACTTTAAGCCCTCAGAATTTTCTACTGGAAAAATATTCTTTTTTATTGTGTCTTTGAAAAACCCATGTATAAGTTTTTAGTTCACATTTGGATTTATTGATTATCAGGACCATGATGAATTCATATTGTGAGAAAAAAAAATCAAAACATAGGAACAAATTTTTTCTACCCTTAAAGCCATAAAAGTATAGCAATAAATGAGAAAATTCACACATTTTTAGTTGCCTGGAATCATAAGGAACTTTTCTCGCATGGTCTATATATGTGATATAGAAGTTCAGTTATAAGCATAATAGTGGGAAAATTTTACAGATAAAATATTTCTCAGGAACACATCTTTTTGATATTGCTCATGACATAATACAATTTGATTGTACTATGAGACTAAGTTTGTCTATTAATTAAAGTTATTAACCCTATCTATAAAATTTTTTTTTATAGAATACATTCATGCTAGTGACATAATTCAGATAACTAGAATTTTTAAAAGAAATGATCAGTATGTCATGAGAGCAAAGTTCTGTTAATAAGAAAGCATCCATTAGTTGACTGGTATAGTAAAAGCTTCATAATGTTGCCTTTAAGAAAGATCTTTTTCCTTATACATTAACTGATTATATATGTATGCCTTAAATTGTGTTATCCCCATAGTATAAGAGTTCTAGAGTCCATCCCCTTTGAGACCTATGTCTCTTTGGGAATAAAGATCAGTTGATAGTTTGATTTCTTCTATTTTATTCCTACTTCTGATTTTTCTAAACTAAAAGACCAAGGCCAGTAGTTTCAATATATCATCTTCAATTTAAACTTTCCAGTGGTAATCAGGAATTGTTAGACTGAATAGTCTTCAAAAGTTGTTGGTACATTTGTGACTTCAGAAACCTGGGGTAGGAATCCCTTTCCATATGCATATACACTATTTTTTGAGCCTCTTCAAAACATGTTTGAGTGGGTTCTTGAATATTCTTGATGATGGTTTCTCTTGTAGAGCTGTCAATGTTAATCTGAAAAGTGAAATTACATGTAGAACATAAGTAGGTATAAATGAAGATAAAAATTATAGAAAGGCCTAATTTATCCCCCCTCTCGGAACTGGGTAATTTTGTCTGCAGTTTCAAAGGTGTCTAAAAAGATTTATAAGTGATAAAATTTCTGCTTTTCTAAAAAGTAAACATCTACCTCCATGTGTGGAGGCGGGGAGGGGGGAAGACACTAGCCTCAGGATGATGGAACTCTCAGAGACCATTGCTTATTTAACAGAATATAAATGGTTTGTTAGCAGCATCTACAAACAAGGAAGTTTATGAGATGAAGGTCTCTTTTAAGGAAAAGGGAAGTTGGCGCTATTTTAAAATTTATCTTCCTTAATAGTCATGAATGTTGATTTAATTGAATATCTCCTGAAATGGGAAGAAAGTGAGGAGGACTAGAGAAAAAGAGAAGAGAAGTGGTTATTCAAATAAACCAAATTTTTTCCAGGCAAGAGTTTTGGGAAACAAGTCGATCGTGTAGGACTGTCCTGAGTGATAGGGATCTCATGGGCCATCCTCTATCCTTATCCCCTTAAAAAGAACTTTTATTCTCATTCTCTCTCCACCATGAAGAGTCTCAGTGCATCTGTTTGACTCATGACTATTTTCTTTAGGCTGTTGGAAATGATTGGTGGTAATATCAATGTGAGTGTCTGTTGGTTTGGCTAGTTTTAAATTAAGGTGAACAGTGAATGTTGGTATGGTGGAATAACTATCATGAGGATGGCACAAGACTGGGAAGTATTTTGTTCTGTTGTACATGGGGTCACTATGAGTCAGAACCGACTCAATGGCACCTAACAACAACATGGTGGAGTGAACTTTACTCAACCCCACTGGGGATGTCAACATGCTTATTTATGGTATTTGTAGTTTCTTCAGGCAAGGCCAGTTCTTTTTCTAAGGACTTCTTTTTTTCAACCTCTCCAGAGAATTAAGATAATGGGGAGAGGCTTTGGAGTCAGACAGTCTATGTTTTAATACTAACTTTTAGTATTAATAAGGTGTCAGAGTTAACTGCTGTGTGATACGGACAAATTAGTTAATTTCTCAGTTTCACAGGTTTCTGATCTGTAAAATAAGTTCAACTATACTGCTTTTAGAGTATTACGGGAGATAATGGATGTGAAGTGCCTGGTATATAATGGACACTTGCCTGGTATATAATGGATACTTGACATATTAGTGCCCTCCCAGGGATGCACTGATTTCCACTTGCCATGATTTTTGGGTATTAGTTACCTCTTTAGGGGACTGCGGCTGGATGTAAATCTTATGAAGCTTCTTTGCCATAGAAATTCTGCTCCTCTGTGAGGCAATTTTCTTATAGGTTTCACATGCCATCCAAAATTTAATATTCTCATCACTGTGCTCCATTTTTAAGTATGCTGCATATAACACTGGGCCATCTAAAAGGAGTGAAGAAATCAGTTTATTTTCATGGGTCAAAATGATTTTTTAAAAAAGCAATATTTAATGAAGTTTAAATGAAAAGTCTGAATCAAAGCTCCTAAGTTATTTAATAAGTGAGTATTTTATAATAATATTATATATAACACTTAGGTGCATACATCTGAAGCATGTTTTGATAATGCCAGCCAATGGTGAGGTCATCTCTTTATTCTGAGTAATGTAGAGCAATATATCCACCAGTATGGATGCTCCTTTGAACATGTTGTCAGGAGGGATCAGTCCGTGGAGAAGGACATCATGCTTGGCAAAGTACAGGGTCAGCGGAAAAGAGGAAGACCCTCAACGAGATGGACTGACACAGTGCCTGCAACAATGAGCTCAAGCATAACGACTGTAAGGATGGCACAGGACTGGGCAGTGTTTTGTTCTGTTGTGCATAGGGCCGCTTTGAGTTAGAACCGACTCGACGGAATATGACGACAACAACAACAACAACATGGATGCTCCTACAACAGATGGATGAAGCTCTGGGCATGAAGCTGACATGAAAAATCTAAGACCTCAAGCTAAATTGCAGTAAGAGAGGGGTTTATAATCTAAACAGGCAGGTCAAAGTTGGAAGTAAAATACCCAAGTCAGGTAAAAAAGTGATAAATTGATCAGTTTGTACAACCCGGAGTGTTTTCTCAATATCCAATGGGAGCAAGAGAACACAGATAGTTACAAAATTCAACTTCATATTCATGGTTTATGGTTGAAACTAGAAATAAGGGACCAGGCAACAAGTGGAATTCAGATGGGACGTTAGAAACTATCTCAGAAACTGGAATATGGCAGTGGATATGCTCAGCATACATATCAAATAATACTTGATGCCGGAGATGGTTATCTTCAGCTCTGATCTTAAACTGCCTTTCTGGAGTGAGTAGGTAAGGGAAAACATGTAGGAGGAGCTTTTCCTATTGAGGCATTATTTTGTAGGCACTAGTGGTTTTTTTTTTTAGTGTTTGTGGAAGGAGCCCTGGTGGTGTGGTAGTTAAGCACTGGGCTGCTAACTGAAAGGTTGGCGGTTGGAACTCACCAGCAGCTCTGCAGGAGAAAGATGCAGCAGACTGCTTCCATTAAGATTACAACCTTGGAAGCCCTATGGGGCCGTTCTACTCTGCCTACACGTTGACCATGTGTTAGAATCCACTTGCTGGCAACTGGTTTGGTTTAGTGTTTGTGGAAGAGAGTTAGGATAGCTCTCACAAATCTAAAATATTCACCAGAATCTTGAGGAGAACTAAAATTCTCAAGGTTCAAAATGAGTCCTTTGAGAGAAATATTAAACTTCTTTTAGTCACTAGGAAGTCTCTTGTCATATCTGAGAAACTGAATGACTAAATGATAAAACAACAATGCAACTTTGAATTGATGTTAATGCAAACATGCATGTAGGCACACTGAATTTGTGACCACCTAGAGACTTTTAGAGACTGTTAGCAGAGTTTTGATGAACAGTATCTTGGTCAGTATCATTATCTTTACTAGAAATGATGATAATCATATAGGATGGCAATAGCAAGTAAGTCACATTTTCCTGGATCTTCACATAAAAGTTTAGATTATGTTTCTGATCACTAGAAAGCCAGGCTCCTTGACTCCTTGCTTCCACTGGCTCTATCATCAATGATACAGGAATAGTAGGAAACAATTAAGGTATTTTATGTTCAAGAAAAAGAACTCAAATGAAGGCAGCATCTGCCTAAGGAGGCACTAGAGTCGGGGAAAGCTGACAATCTGCAAGGAATATGCCATTCTAGGAATACGCAACATCAGAGCATGGCCTACTGTTTTCATGTGAGCAAGCCTTCATGGCACTGCATGGGAGATGGTTCATCAGGAACATCTGTCGGGAAGACTAGAACGGAGGTAGGGGATGTATGGAAATGCTATGGATTAGGAGCATTCCTACCTCATGGATTAGTACGATTTAACTTAGATTTCAATCAAGAAGTTTTTTTTCACACTGAAATGATTTCAATATGTGCCTCACCTCATCATAGGTACAGAAAGATGGCAGCAGAGAATACAGATGTAGCAGTGGGTGCTCCTCTAAGAGAAATAGCTGAATGGGTAGGCAAGCAAACAAAATAAATACAACAAAAATCCATTTCTGATTTAACAAGGGGAAGCTCACATTTTGCAGTGGGTATTGAAAGAAACAGAGTTCTTTTAAAAAAGGCAATTAATATAGTTTGTACTTAGAGGAATTTTGATTGAATGCTTTAGTAAGAATTGAGAAGGACCCTGAGATAAAGAAATGAGCTATGGAAAAGAAAAAGGATGAGATGTTAGATAAAAATCTACAGATTGAGGTTGAGAGTCAGCCAGCATTTCATTTTCACCAACTTCTTGGATGAGTTGAGTGGATGGGTGGGTAGGGGTAGGGAGGGAATCTGGAAATCAATATTAGATTACAAGGTATAGTATTCAGAATTTGTGTTTATGTTTAGCTTAATTATACTGTAGCCCCCCTTTATCCACGGTTTCGCTTTCCATGGTTTCAGTTACCTGCTGTCAACCACAGTCTACAGCACTTGTGTTCAAGTAACCCTTATTTTAGTTAATAATGACCCTAAGTACAAGAGTAGTGATGCTGGTATTTACATGTGCCAAAGAGAAGCCGTAAAGTGCTTCTATTTTATTATTAGTTATTGTGGTTAACCTCTTACTGTACCTAATTTATAAACTTTATCACAAGTATGTATGTTTAAGAAAATAAGATAGCATTTGTAGGGTTTGATACTATCTGAGGTTTCAGGCATCCACTGGGAGTCTTGAAACATATCCTCTGTCGGTAAAGGGGGACTACTGTAGTAAAATGTTTATAGTTTCTCACTCCAGATGCTGGTTCAATTCTTGGCATGCCCAAATCCTTTGCTAAAGAAGCCATCTATGTGTTGCTATATATGTTTGTATATAGATATTTGATGTGGTAGATTGCAGTATTGTTCTCAGTTATTCCCTGCCCTTTTTGTAGGAGGATTATACTTCCATGACATCTCGACCTTGGCATGGCCATTAGACTTGCTTTAGCCAACGAAATACATGCAAAAGTGCTAAATGTAGGTCCAAACAGAAGGTTTAAGAATCACATACGGTTCTGCCAGTGCTGTACCCCTGCTCTGCCACTTGCTATGAGAACAATACATTCCAGAAAAGAGCTACTGCATTAGTCTGAAGGCCAGAATGAAGACATATGGAATGGAGCTGGAGCTGAGCCCAGCTGTCATGTAACATGAAAGAGAAACTACTTTTCTTAACGTAAACCACAGAGATTTTGTTACTGCATCATAACCTCGAGAAAACTGACCTGGACTGCTTGAGCCTGTGTGATGTTTAAGATATGATTCTGCTGTGATTGGTACCTTTTATGGAATTCTGCCCCCAAAAGGTTAATTTCTGTCTGAGTATGCCAAGCAAGCAGCTGAAAGTACATTTGTGTAAAAGTGTTCCAGAAATCTTAGTAATTATTAAAGTCAGAACTAAATTGCTCAGGTTAGAATTTCTGTTGACTCACAGAACAAGTGAATCATAAGGCTGAGAAGCCTTTTTCCAAATCAGGCAATGTAGCCCATTTTGAAGTTTTAAATGATCCTCATTTCTGAGCATTATGCTCAAGAGATCGTGATTCGACTTGAGCAGAGTGAATAAGGAATAAATAACAAATTTCTCATTTCTGTTGAGAGGTTAGAGTAAATAGGTTATTGTCATACATAGTATACGCCTTTTCCCGGAAGAATGAGAATGGCAAGTTTGGGACTCTCTAGCTTGTTCTTTTTAAAAGAGTTCCTGAAATTAGTATTTCCGTGACACAAGAGGTGACATAGGCCAATATTCTTGATGTAGAAGTAAAATGTGGAATTTTTCTTGGTTGAGTTGGAACAGTGGGCCGTCTATTCCAGGATAATGTAATCCTCAAGGCAGCATGTGTTAAATCTTAAATGTGATTTATGGCCCAGTCTTCCATTACAGTGTGTCTAACCAAATTTCAAATCCATTTTATTTTCAATCTGTACCACTGGGTTTAATGAATTCTGTATTTTTACCACCCTCTGATAAGGTTTTGTAGTAAATTTTCTGTTTTTATTAAAATTCTCTGGTTTGGCCTCTATAATATGAATCACTACAGCACTGGATTTTGGTGAATATTAATCATTTTTTATTTTTCTTCTAACTACTCTTTATTGCATTATTATAAAAACAGTTGTAAGTCCTTTGGATTGGTTTTAAATACAGAAAATTCCTCATGATAATAATGACTATTGTTAATATTTGGATATATTTTCTTTTATTCTTTCAATCTTTTGTTCATGTAACTGCCTATCTAACTAGCATTCATTGATCTACACAAACACAGAAGAAAGAATTTTAAAATGTACTTAATATCATTTAGCAAACACTTTCTCCTTGTTAATTTTAATGATTACGTAGTAGTCCATTGCAGGGCTAGGCCATAATATATTTAGCCACCGTACTATTGAACATTTAGACTCTTTCCTTTTTTTGTTATAAATTATCCTGTATTGAACACTTGGAACCCTGGTGGCATAGTGGTTAAAAGCCTGGCTACTTCAAAAGGTTGGCAGTTTGAGTCCACCAGCCACTCCTTGGAAACCCCATGGGCAGTTCTACTCTGTCCTATAGGGTCACTATGAGTCGGAATTGCCTCGATGGCAACGGGTTTTAGTTTATATTGAACATTTTGGTTTATAAATCTATGCATCTCTAATTATTTACTTAAAGTTGAATCAATGGAGTGAAATTACTAGATTGAAGATGTATTTTGTTTTCTACTTTTGATACATATTTCAGAAAGATTTCATTACTTTTCATAACCAACAACAGTGTAGAAGGGTCTACTCAAACTCTTTTGAATTTGATGGGGTGAGACTTCTAAAAAAAAAAAAAGTGACTTATAATTGTTTAAATTTATATTTTTAAAATGCTAGTGCTTAAACATGTTTTCCTTTCTACCGATAATTTCCAAATTTTTCTGTGAATTTCAAATTTCTTGTCCATTTTTCTCTTGCAGTGTCAATGTTTTCTTGAATTTTTTAGATCTCTTTATATATCAAAGACATTACCTTTTTGTCATACTTATTCAATAACTTCTATTTTCTTTTAGCATATTATTTTTGTTTATGATTTTTTGGTATTTATTTGTAAACCATCTAACCTGAAAAAAACTCAATTCATCTCTGTGATCCTTCTTTCAATCTTTTGGTTGAAAGATTACACTTTTAAAACAGAAAAATCTCTAAAACAAAAATCTGGTCATAACTCTACTTATAATCTTTCAACATTTTCCCGTTGCCATTATGATGAAGTCTAGGCCTCTTGGTGGCACCTGCAGGAGCCATATTCTTCTCTAGCCTCTCCTTGGTCACTCCTGGACATACAGTCTTTATTTGAGCTGTACTGTTCCTGGACAAGCAGTGTGTTACCCCCATGCTATTGTACATGCAGTTCCTTCTATCTGGCAAGCTATGTATCCTGATCTCCAAGACTCAGCTCGGGTGTCTTAATTTCTGGAAGAATTTCTCTGATTCCCCTAGGTTAGATAATTGCTTCCTGTCAGTTGCTTAGTAGCACCTAGTACACACCTATTTTAATTATAACTCAATCTCTCTATATACCACACTTATTGTATTTATTGCTTTACTTCTCTTATTCTGTCACTTGCCTATGAATACTTTGAGGATTAGGTCTGCAACTTACTCATCTTTAAATGCCCAGTGCCTACGCACTGCCTGATATATATAACAGGTACTGAATAAACGTTTGCCAATCCAGGCTTTTGGGTCTCTCATGTTTCTACATTTTGAAGCGGCTCTTCATAGATCTTAAGAAGCCAAAAAGATCGCTATGAGTCGGAATCAACTCAACAGCACCTAACAACAATGACAATTATTCAGCGTTCAGGAAGCACTAAAGACTAGAGGATTATACCTGCTGTGTTATTACTGCTTGGTTTTCTGAGAGGAAGATAAGAAATGTACTTACTGAACAGTGATGTCTATGAAAGGCCAGCTTTTTAAAAAAAAAAATTTTTTTTTTCTGGAAACATCAAGACGTGTATATGAAGTAAGAGGAGACAAAAATGCTAAGTGGGAAAGGCTGAGGCAAGGCAGAGTAGGTGATATAAGGAAACTGTAGCAACAGCAGTGGTTGGCAAAGATTAGAAGAAATGATAGTGTAGGAATCTGTCAATCTACAGTGAGCAGGAAAGAATCTGTCACAGAAGGGATTAGCTCTGCCTCTGGGATCAGGATGCACACGACGGATCAGCAATGCGTACCAGCAACATCTAATGGCCACTCTGTGCCCTGGTGAAGGTGAAGATGGACCAACCAGCCTAGATAGTTCATCAGCATGGAGCAGCTTTCAGCACCTTCAGTAGTATGGCATTACTCACCTTGGAATTATCAAGACTGAAATAATTTTGGTAATTGAGAAAGGAAGGAGAGTCTACGGTACATTTCAAGATTGTTTTAAATTATTGCAAATGCTGTGTGATTCAGAACATTTGCTTATCCAGAATGACTTAACTATATGTCTGCTCTGCGTCTGTGCTGGAGCAATGTGAACAGCCCAGAGAGAAACATGGTATCTCACTTGAAATCATCATTGCAAATTTTAAATGAGCAGACAACTTTGACTAGTCTTCCTACTACCCTCCACAAGCTATCATGGCCTCCAAATCTCAGAAACCATTTCATACCCATACCAGTTGGCATCAAGTCAGTTCTGACTCATGGCAATCCCATGTGCTGCAGAGTAGAACTGCTCCACAGCTATGACCTTTGGAGAGAAGATTTTCAGGCTTTTCTTCTGAGGCACCTCTGGGTGGGTTTGAACTGCCAGCCTTTCAGTTAAGAGCTGAGCACTTAACTGTTTGTGCTATTCAGGGACTCCTACCTACCCCTCTTTAAAATACCAGCACACCCTCTCCTCAAATCTCTCTGACGACTTTGCCTCAAACTTCACTAACACAGACTTCAGTCAGATAGAGATTACCTCATATTTCTTTCACCAAGTCAACCAACCTACCAGCATCTGTAACTGCCCTCTCTAACTTCCTTCCTGATGGAGTGGAGAAGTGTCTCTGTTTCTTTTTGGGCTAGCCAAATGATTTTTCTGGCTCCCACCTAATTCTGCTGTCTCCATTGCTTTTACAATTATTCCCACTTTCGTCTACGTTACTGGTCTCCTCCTCTCTAATTGTTCATTGGCATCATCGTGCAAATATGCCACCATGTTTCTTGATTAAAAACAGTAACAATTGACTCCACACCTCTAGCTTTGACTTTATGCTCCTTTTAACTACTGCTTTTTTCTCTGATCTTCATAGCAAAATTTATATGAATAATTACCTATATTATTTGTCTCACTCCCTCTTGTCCCATACATCCCATACATCCCATACCTATATTATTTGTCTCACTCCCTCTTGTCCCATACATCACCACCACACCCCTGACTGCTCTTGTCAAGGCACTGTTGACTTCCATATTGCCACATCCAGTGGTCACTGCTTTTTCCTCATCATACCTGATGTCTCAGCAGCATTTGACACAGTACACTGTTCCCTTCCTGAAACACGCTCTTCTTTGGCTTCCATGATAATATACTGCTTTGGTCATCCTTAACTTACTGGAAGCTCCTTTTCCAACTCCTTCTCTGACTCTTCTTCTTTTTCTGGACTTGGAAATACCAGAGTGCTCCTAGTTTTTTTCCTAGGCTTCATCTCTGGGTCTCTGTTGTTGTCTATCTGCACTCTCCCGCTAAGTGATTTTGTAAGCGCTGGCTACTCCCAGTCCTGGTTTCCCCACTAAGTTGCAGTCTCACTTGGTTTATTGCAACTGGCTTCTCTGTTCTTCACAAAGAACCAGAGAGATTTTTTAAAAACACATTGAATCCTGTTACGAGGTAGTTTAAGATCTTTCATGGGACCTATTTTTTTTTTTTATAAGTCCCAGTGCTCCTATCATGTTGGACTTCTTGGAGTTATTTGCTTTTCTTCTGCCTGAGCTGCTCTGCCGGCTCTTAGCTTAAATTTTACCCTCTCTGACAGTTCTTCTTTAACCATCCATGCACTCTTGCATCTGCCTCTTTGTCATATCACCTTATTTTATTTTCTTCAAAGCACTTACCACTTTCTGGAACTAATCATGAATTTACTTGCTTGTTTTTTTTCTCTTCCCTCTAGAGGGAGCATATGAGCACAGTGACCTTGTCTGTCTCTTTCACCACAGCATCCCCAGTGATTACAACATCTGCTACGTCCATGGAGTATTCAATGAATTATCCAAGGGAGGTAGATAGTTTCAGTCTTACTACACTCCTTATTTACTTTAAACTTACTTTGCTCAAATATCTATGAATATCCACTATCCTCAACTTTTGAGATTTGGCCAATAAACCTAAGTATAAAACCAAAAAACCAAACCCTTTGCTGTCGAGACGATTCTGACTCATAGCAACCCTACAGGACAGAGCAGAACTGCCCCTTAGGGTTTCCAGCAAGTGGCTGGTGGATTTGAACTGCTAACCTTTTGTTTAGCAGCCAAGCTCTTAACCATTGTGCCACCAAGGCCTCAAACCTAAGTATAAAGGTTTGTTGTAAAACTTTTTTATTTATAAAGTATGCGCCTTCTGCATCTATTTTTCTGGAATTTTAGATTTCGATTATTTCTAAGTCCTGACCTTTCCAATTTGAAGAGTTCTTAGGTTTTAGGTGATTGTTGGACCCTTGTTCATTGTAAATGCATTTTCTATATATCTTCTAGTTCTACTGTCTCTCTATTAAGGTTTAGCTAATATAAATAGCCACATTATTTTGTTTTCAATTTTCATCTTGGTGATGCCTAACAATGATGATCTTTTTGGGGTACAGTGCCATATTTTATGTCAACATCATTTAAGGAAAAATTTTTGGTAATTCTCAGGTATTTTTTATCAGGAGATAACTAATAGTTCAAAAAATTATTTTCCTGGTCAGTTTAAAAGCATGTTACTACTTTTATGTCCATTTGAAAAGAATTTAAAAAATATTCCTGTTTCTTTCCTAAAAATTTGGATGTTTGGGAATTTGGAGAGTGTTCTACCATTTGTAGATTGGGAAATTTTGCTGTGAACTTCTGCTTAACTCATCGTAGAAATTTTTAATGACAGTAGTTTTCATACCAAATCCTGAGGAATCCTACACTCTACCTTCTTCATTGACAGAATCACCTATTTATCTCTACCATGCTTTCTTCTATGGAGCTCTGCTGATGCATTGGTTAAGCACTCAGTTGCTGACTGAAAGGTCAGTGGTTCAAATCCACTAGAGGCTCCTCGGGAGAAAGATGTGGCAGCCTGCTACCATAAAAATTAAAGTCTTGGAAGTCTTATGGAGCAGTTCTTCTCTGTCCTATAGGGTCACTATGAATCATAATTGACTCCATGGCAATGGGTTTGATGCTTGTTTCTTCCAAAACAGTTTCCTATCAATTAAAGTATTTCCAGTCAGGCCCTTACACAGCCTTTTGTGTTTGTCTTGCCTTTGGAATTCCTTCCTGGTGTTACTAGCAGATGTTTTGATCAATATTTTCTACTTTACCGCATAGTCCCTGTTACGGATTTAATTGTGTTCCACTGCCCCTAAATATGTGTCGAGATCCTAATCCCTGTACCTGTAAATGTGACCGTGTTTGGAAATAGAGTTTTCCTTTTGTTGTATTAATGAGGCCATACCAGTGTAGAGTGGATCCTAAACCTAATCACTTCTGAGTTATAAAAAGAGCAGAATAAGCATGGGGATACACACAAGGGGCGAAAATGGATGCCAAGTAATGCCAAGAAGGCCAAGAATTTTGGGCACACACTAGAAACTGGGAGAGAAGCTCACAGAAGGAATCTACACTGCCGAGATCCTGATTTGGACTCCTAACTTCCAAAACTGTGAGAAGATAAATTTCTATTCTTTAAAGCTACCCATTGACGGTATTTCTGTTACAGGACCACTAGGTAACTAAATGCCATAAAGGGCAGGCTCTCCTGTTTTCTTCCAGGGGATTTTCAGTTTTTGAAATATGACCACATGGGATTTTTTTTTTTTTTTTAAGCATAGTGCCTGGTACCTAATAAGTGCTTAATAAATATTTATTGAATAAATATTGAACAAAGGCACACACTATTTTTTAAAAGTATCTTTGACCCACATTTTAAAACTTGTTTGTCAATAATGTATCTAGGTTACTAACATATAGAATGCATCTAACATTTTTAATTTCTTACTAATGTCTGAATTTTTTTTTTTTATAAAAGTCTTATAAAGCATGAGCCTTCTGCATATATTTTTCTGGAATTTTAGATTTCAATTATTTCTTAGTCTTCACCTTTCCAGTTTGAAGAGATTGTCCAATTTGATGAGCTTTTGGGGGTTCAGTACCATATTTTAGGTCAACATCATTCAAGGAAATATCTTTGCTAATTCTTAGAATTTTTATCAGGAGATAACTAATAGTTCAAAAAATTTTCTCCTGGTCCATTTTAAACCATATTATTATTTTTAAATTTAAATTCACTAATTCTGAATTTTGTCATAGTTCTGTTCTCAAATTGATGGTTTTCTTGGATTCCCTTTTGCCAGAAGGAAGTTGAATTTAATTGCATTATGATGACTATTACTTAATGGCTCACCAGAAAACATCTCCCAAGCCAATTCCTGTTGACTTATTGAGATATTTCCTTCCCATATCAGTTTTGGGACTACATGTTCTTAGAAACAGTCTTTTAGTCTATATAAAAATAGGCACCTCCATATCTTATCTCAAGGAAGCATTTTACTAGTGTCCTTGGCTAATATAAACATGCTTTTATTGTTGGCACGTTTAATGTTTGTATCCTTAGTTTTATTATTTTGGTCAGATGATCCATAGAATAATTTGTTTCATCAGCTTTTTATTATGTGATTACTGAATTTTTACATAGATTTTACAGGAGTTCCATTCTTACCTTGTTTTTTTACTGTTTTTTATAAAGAACAGTATGCTGTCTTTCTGTCCCCAACTTTTCCATAGATTTTGCTTATTCTCCTGACACTAGATCTCTAAAATGCTAATTCTAGCTAGATTCCCATTTACTATCCTTGCCAAATAACTTTATTCATTTTGTTAAGGATGGATTACATAATGTGGCATGATGTTTTGATCTTTTCATGCTAATATTTGTCTTATATATTACCCATTGAATATTTATTGCATGCCCACTAGGATCAAAGGACATTTTTAGTCTCTCTGGGAATTAAAGGTGAATGAGAGTCAATTTGTGCTCTTAAGGAGTGCATAATCTAATGAGAGAGTGGTTGTGGAGAAATCCTAATATACAGAATAGTTATAATCAAAAGCAGAATGAAGAATGTTGTTATTAGGTGCCATCGAGTTGGTTGTCAGTCATAGCACCCCTATGTACAACAGAACGAAACACTGCCCGGTTCTGAGCTGTCCTCACTATTGTTGATATGCTTAAACCCATTGTTGCAGCCACTGTGTCAATCCATTTCATTGGGGGTCTTTCTCTTTTTTGCTGACTGTCTGCTTTACCAAGCATGATGTCATTCTCCAGGGACCGATCCCTCCTGACACGTTCAAAGTAGGTGAGACGTAATTTCGCCATCCTTGCTTCTAAGAAGCATTCTACTTGTACTTCTTCAAAGACAGATTTGTTTGTTCTTTTGGCAGTCCATGGTATATTCAATATTCTTCTCCAACACCACAATTCAAAGGCATCAATTCTTTTCCAGTCTTCTTTATTCATCGGCTGGCTTTCACATGTATAGGAGACAATTTTAAAACACTATGGCTTGGGTCAGGTGCACCCTAGTCTTCAAGGTGACATCTTTGCTTTTCAACACTTTAAAGAGGTCTTTTTTTTTTTTTTTTTTTTTAGCAGATTTGCCCAATGCAATGTGTCTTTTGATTTCTTGACTGCTGCTTCCATGGGTGTTGATTGTGGATCCAAGGAAAATGAAATCCTTGACAACTTCAACATTCTCCCTGTTATTATGGCATTGCTTGTTGGCCCAGTTGTGAGGATTTTTGTTTTCTTTATGTTGAGGTGCAATCCATACTGAAAGCTGTGGTCTTTGATCTTCACCAGTAAGTGTTTCAAGTCCTCTTCGCTTTCAGCAAGCAAAGTTGTGTCATCTGCATAATGCAGGTTGTTAACGAATCTTCCTCCAATCCTGATGCCACATTCTTCTTTATATAGTCCAGCTTCTTGGATTATATGCTCAGCATACAGATTGAATGGGTATGGTGAAAGGATACAACCCTGACACATACCTTTCCTGACTTTAAACCACACAGTATCCCCTTGTTCTGTTAGAACAACTGCCTCTTGATCTATATACAGGTTTCTCACGAGCACAATCAAGTGTTCTGGAATTCCCTTTCTTCGCAATGTTATCCATAATTTGTTATGATCCAAACAGTCAAATGCCTTTCCCTAGTCAATAAAACACAGGTAAACATCTTTCTGGTATTCTCTGCTTTCAGCCAGGATCCATCTGACATCAGCAATGTTATTCCTGGTTCTGGATCCTCTTCTGAATCCAGCTTGAATTTCTGGCAGTTCCCTGTCAATATACTGCTGCAGCTGCAGCAAAATTTTACTTGCATGTGATACTAATGATATTATTTGATAATTTCTGCATTTGGTGGGATCATGTTTCTTGGGAATAGGCATAAATATAGATTTCTTCCAGCCAGTTGGCCAGGTAGCTGTCTTCCAAATTTCTTGGCATAGACATGGGAGTACTTCCAGCGCTGCATCTGTTTGTTGAAACATCTCAATTGGTATTGCTTTCATTCCTGGAGCCTTGTTTTACGTCAATGCTTTCATTGCATCTTGGACTTCTTCCTTCAGTACCACGTGTTCCTGCTCGTATGGTACCTCCTGAAATGGTTGAACATTGACCAATTCTTTTTAGTATAGTGACTCTGTGTATTCCTTCCATCTTCTTTTGATGCTTCCCGAGTAGTTTGATATTTTCCCCATAGAGTCCTTTAGTATTGCAACTCAAGGCTTGAATTTTTTCTTCAGTTCTTTCAGCTTGAGAAGTGCCAAGCATGTTCTTCCTTTTTGGTTTTCCACCTCCAGGTCTTTGAACATGTCATTATAATACTTTACTTTGTGTTCTTGAGCTACCCTTTGAAATCTTCTCTTTAACTCTTTTACTTCATCATTTCTTCCTTTCACTTTAGCTACTTGATGTTCAAGAACAAGTTTCAGAGTCTTTTCTGACATCCGTTTTGGTCTTCTTTTTCTCTGCTGTCTTTTTAAAGACCTCTTGCTTTCTTTATATATGATGTCCATGATGTCATTCCACAACTCATCTGGTCTTCAGCCATTAGTGTTCAACACATCAGATCTATTCTTTAGATGGTCTCTAAATTCAAGTGGGATATTGGCAAGGTCATATTTTGGCTCTCATGGACTTATTCTAATTTTCTCCAGTTTCAACTCGAACTGGCATAGGAGCAATTGATGGTCTGTTCTGCAACTGGCCTCTGGCCTTGTTCTGACTGATGATATTGAGCTTTTTCATTGTCCCTTTCCACACATGTAGTCGATTTGATGCCATTGTATTCCATCTGGGGAGGTCCAAGTGTGTAGTCACTATGTTGGTGAAAAAAGGTATTTGCAATGAAAAAGTCATTGTTCTTGCAGAATTCTGTCATGTGATCTCTGGCATTGATTTCTTCATTTTTGGCCTTAGTGGTTTGTTCGTAAATTTGAGTAACAGTGTAAGAATGAAGAATAATACTAATAAAATAGAAGAGGGAGGAAAAATATTTCCATGGGGAACTTAAATATCACTTCCACGGTTGAGTAGGCAGAATAGGTAGAGGAGAAGGAGAGAATCTTTAGAAAAAGCCTGGAGTATAAAAGTCATAGATGTATTAGTAGAAAATAGAGCAAGAGTCATGTTGGCAGAAAAGCAGGTTATGGAGAAGCACAGCTAGAGATGAATTTTTTTAAAACATACTGGGATTAAGGTATAAAGAGCTGTGAAGACCAAATCAGAAATTTTAGATTTTTTTTTTTGGTAAGCAGCAGACAAAAAGGCACACTATTTAGAGACATGTACTTTATTACTAATAACTATCAATTTTTCTGTGCGTGTCAGTGATTGAACTAGAATGTTTTATATCTAACCTGTACAACAATGCTGAAGATACAGATGATATTACTCCCATTTTACAGATGAAGAATATGAAACTTCAAGAGGGAGATTAATTTGGCAACATTGCAAAACATGGATTACAGAGGGTTGAGACCTAAATTCACACTATTAGCAAAGAATCAATCTAGCCGTGCAACATACGTTTTTGTCTCTTTCTCCCATTCCAGTGTCCTAAAATTGACCAAAAAGGATGTGTATTTTAAAATTCGCAATCACACTGGTAAATTGGATCTCACCCTATGAGAAATTCCTGAAAAGTGAAAGGCAGTAATGATTTGACGGAAGAAAGGAACTATAGCCTACTACAAAAGGTGGGAGCTTAGGTGGTGACCCTGGCCTGGAGGTGTGGGTCCCAGCAGTAGGGGAGGGGCCAGGAAGCAACTGTCAGAATAACTCATTAAGGTGTTTCACTGGGCATAGTCAGACGTCAATACCTCCTACCATTGCCCTCTGGGTCAGGCAGTAATAACTATCAAAAAAGGTGCAGTGACTACAGGCCCTTGAGCTAGGCAAAGCAGATAGTGCCTCAGGGGTATAGCAAGCAACCCTCAGGAGGAATGAAGGTACCTGTCTAGAATAACCACCAACATACCCCACTAATTAAAACATTAGATCCCCTTCCACAATCATCAGCTATAAACAGGTTAAACATGCACAGAGGCTAACAGAGGATCCCAAAAAGATAGGTGTATACCCCCAAAATTACCAAATATTTGAAGGAAACAAACTTCATTAAAAAAGTAAAAGTGCCAAACTCAGCAAACAGAGAACTTTCTGTATCCACCACATATTTTTCTGTCTGTCTTCGAGTATTTGTTATTTTTCTACTTTGTGTTTTACTTTTATATGGACATGCTAACCTGTAAATTCTAAGGTATATTAAAGTAATAACTACTATTTACTGAGAGACAATTATATAGCAGGCACAGTCTCCCATTTCCTACCCCAAACTCAGTTGACTACTCATATGAATATACTACCTTCTTCATATTTCCAGCATTGAGTCGATGGTTTTATCTCCCTCACATTCATTTCTACCATCTTTCATGTATACCATCTGCATGTTAACACTTACATGCAATTATACACTAACTCATATGTGTCATTGTTGTTGTTAGGTGCCATTGAGTCAGTTCTGGCTTGTAGTGACACTAAGTACAACAGAATGAAACATTGCCTGGTTCTGAGCCACCCTCACAATCACTACTATGTTTAAGTCCATCATTACAGCCACTGTGTCAATCCATCTTGCTGAGGGTCTTCATCTCTTTCACTGACCCTCTACTTTACCAACCATGATGTCCTTCTCCAGGGATTGGTCCTTCCTGATAACATGTTCAAAGTAAATAAGATGAAGTGTTGCCATCTTTGTTTCTAAGAAGCATTCTGGCTGTATTTCTTCCAAGATAGATTTTTTTGTTATTCTGGTCAAAACCCAAAAACCCACTGCTGTCAAGTCAAATCTGACCAATAGCAACTCTGTAGGACAGAGTAGAACTGCCCATTGGATTTCAAAGGCTGTAATCTTTATGGAAACAAACTGCCACATCTTTCTCCTGCTCAGTGGCTGGTGGGTTAGAACCACAGACTTTTCGGTTAGCCCTTGAGTGCTTTAACCGTTGTTCCACCAGCACTTCTCATTCTTTTGGCAGTCCATGGCATATTCAATGTTTTTCACCGACACCATGATTAAAAGGCATCAATTCTTCTTTGGTCTTCTTGTTCATTGTCCAGCTTTCGCATGCATATGAGGCAATTGAAAATACATGGCTTGGGTCAGGTGCACCTTAGTCCTCAAAGTGACGTCTTTGCTTTTGAACACTTTGAAGAGGTCTTTTGCAGCAGATTTGCCCAATGCAATATGTTGTTTGATTTCTTGACTACTGCTTCCATGGACTTTGATTGTGGATGCAAGTAAGAAGAAATCCTTGATAACTTCAGTATTTTCTTCATTTATCATGATGTTCCTTATTGGTCCAGTTGTGAGGATTTTTGTTTTCTTTATATTGAGTTGTAATTCATACTGAAGGCTGTAGTCTTTGATCTTCGTCAGTAAGTGCTTCAAGTCCTCTCCCCTTTCAGCAAGAAAAGTTACGTCATCTGCATATAGCAAGTTGTTAATGAGTCTCCCTCCAATCCTAATGCCACATTCTTCTTCATACAGTCCAGCTTCTCAGATTATTTGCTCAGCATATAGATTGAATAAGTATGGTGAAAGGATACAACCCTGATACACACCTTTCCTGATTTTAAACCACACAGTATCCCCTTGTTCCATTTGAATTAAAGCCTCTTGGTCCATGTACATGTTCCTCATGAGCACAATTAAGTGTTCTGCAATTCCCTTTCTTTGTTATTATCCACACAGTCGAAGGCCTTTGCTTAGTCAGCATAACACAGGTAAATATATTTCTGGTATTCTCTGCTTTCAGCCAAGATCCACCTGACATCAGCGATGATATCCCTTGTTCCGTGTCCTTTTCTGGGTCTGGTTTGAATTTCTGGCAGTTCCCTGTCCATGCACTGCTGTAAAATTTTAGTTGCATAAGATAATAATGATATTGTTCAATAATTTCTGCATCCTGTTGGGTCTCCTTTCTTTGGAATGGACACAAATATGGATCTTTTCCAGCGATTCAGCAGGTAGCTGTCTTGCAAATTTCTTGGCATAGACGAGTGAGCACCTCCAGCACTGCATCCATTAGTTGAAACATCTCAACTGGTGTTCCACCGATTAACTCACATGTAAGCCCACTTAAATCAGACACTGATAAAGTTAGAAACAAACTTTGAAGAGGAGTTTTAGAACATCATTTCTCAAATTTATTATTTTAAAGGCACTGAGAATGGCAAATTATTTTCATTTTTCCTCATCTTAAATCTAGAAGTGTATGGTAGGACAATCTATTTCAGTATGTGTTACTATTTAAGCATATTTCCAAAGGGATTTTACACATACACTTGTGAAAGATAAAAATTCACAGTGACTAATCTTGTTTTAATTAACACCAGAGAAAATAATAGTGGTTGACATGACAAACTATTTTCAGGTTTTCTTTTTTTAACTATGGCAGTTGTCATCTAGAAGCATGCATTCATCATCTAGTGTCCCCATCTTACTGCTAAGAACAAAGCTGCTAATAATCCAAAGATAATATAAACATTATACTCACATTTTGTAGCCATCAGCTTTTCAAAAGACTGGGCCCACTGTAACACTTCTTCCAAAGTAAGGCTTTGAAAAGAAACAAATGGTGCTTGATTGCACTGAAAATATTCACAAGGTTTTGCTGAACTAAATAGAGACATATTGTACTGAAAAATGCCAAATCTAGTTACACTGCATTTGTGTGTGGTTTTGGGCTACATTTTATTTTTACTTTCTAAATTTTTTAAACTATAAAATAAATATATGCTTATTAAGTGAAAAATGGAAAATACAATAAAATAAATAATAAAAAAATTACCACTATCAATATTTTGATGTATTTCCTTTTAGTCTTTTTGTAATATGTGTGTTTGTTTATTTTTAACCAAGAATTGATCATGCTGTGTGTGTGATCAGATACACACACGCACACATTCCCTTTCTATAAGCATTTTATAGGTTGTTACAATTATCTTAAAAATCATTTATAGTGTTAAGATTTATAGTTATAAATTAAAATCATTTTTAGTCACTATCATTTATAGTGAATATGAAGTATTCTACAAGGGGATATACCATAGTTAATATAATTATATATATATGAGATAATATAATTATCATGTATATAATTATATTAACTAGTTTTTTTATAATATAATTATTCTGAATGAGCATTTTGGTTACTTCTCATTTCTCACTGTTAAAACCAAATGTAGCTGAGCTGTTTTAAGGCTTGCCATGTCCACAGAGTTAGGGTAATTCCTTAGAAGATTAGCAGAAGTAAAATCAAAGTGGGTCAAAAAATGCACATTTTTAAGGTTCTTGATACAAATTGCAAAATTGCTTTAAAGAGGTTGTACTATTGTGTGCAACGGTAATGTGTTTGCCCACTTAGCTCCTGGGACTTTAGAGTTTATCCACAAAATCTACGTTTATGCACTCATATAATAAAGTTAGAAATCCTATATCCATATGTATAGATATTTCCTCAGTCTACTATTTGCTCTTTTTATTCATTTATTTTCACATATTCAGGGTTTTAATTTTTATTACTGTGAATAAAATGCATTTGACCTAAATGCTATAAGCAAAACCATTTACCATGCAGAAAATATCTGTGAAAGACACTGTCTTTGAGGATTCTTCTCTGTTCATTTTGGTACGCTTCGTTAGCTGAATTAACAACTGAGTATGTATTCTCACATATAAATAGTTTTATTTTCTCTCTTTTAAAAGAAACAGTCAATGTGTTCATTGTCATTCAGTTTATGGAGGATTCTTAATTTTCCTGTTTTCAAAAACTGCATATAATAAAGACAGATATAGACATAAGTAAGCCCTGTCCATTGGTTAGCCCAATAATTAGTTTGAGGAACAGCCATCAGCATTAGCAGGCCCTTAACACAATGAAAGAAGATTAGTTAAAGAGGTTAAAAACAAATGTAGAACATGGAAAAATATTGAGAGTCCTGAAAAGGTCAACTATCCTTTGTTTTCTAAAAATTTCGTTGGATCCTGCCAGTTTTAAATGGATTGTTTGCATCAGTACTGAGGCTTAACAGTGCACTGCTGTTTAGATTGCTTTCAAAAAACATTTCCATGAAATGATATCTGACTCATTGTTCTCTTCTCTTATTAGAACTTTAAAAAGAGTACCCTAAAATAACCTTTTCAATCCAGTGAAATGGAAAGTACTAGGCAAGGTATATTGCAAGCCTAACTACTTCACCCGTTCCCATGATTTAGGAAAAGATAAAAGGCTACAGGATAAGTGAAGATGTCACCACTGTCTTGGGTTATCCTGAGATTAAAAAAACTGTTGAGCCTGAGTTGATTCTGACTCATGGCGTACCCACGTGTGTCAGAGTAGAGCTGTGCTCCATAAAGTTTTCGATGGCTGATTTTTTTTGGAAGAAAATCACCAGGACTTTCTTCTGAGATGCCTCAGGGTAGACTTGGATCTCCAACCTTTCAGTTACTAGCTGAATTTGTTAACCATTTGCTCCACCCACATACTCCATCTTAAAATTAAGTGTTGGTAATTATTGGTAAGACTATTCCAAAAACGAAAAGACTATTCCTTTAAGATGTCTGAGATTTATGGAGATAGACCACGATTGGAGTAATCATGCTTAGGGGTAGACTTATGAACTGCAATTTGTTTTTGGCTTAACCCATTTTTTCTTGTAATTTTTCTGAGTATCCCATAAATTTTTTATCATAATTATTTATGATAAATTATTTATCATAATTATTCTAAACAGCTTTGTTTCTTGATAAAAATTTTCCAGTTTTGTGTTGGCTCCTTTCTTCTAGACAGTGGATACAAACCAGAAATGGGAGAGTTTTGAGATGTCGAATGAAGAGCATTTGGAGTCTGACGCCCTTGAGTTCTAATCACAGTGCTGTACTTGCTAACTTTGGGTGTTAATTAAAACCTCCATACCCCAGTTTTATTATCTGTAAAATGGGGATGATAATATCTATCTCACAAAGTTATCATGCAGATTAAATTAGGTAGTGAGTATAAAACAAACAAACAAAAAAAGCCAAGCCAATTGCTATCAATTCGATTCCAACTCATAGTTGACCCTATAAGGCAAAGTAGAACTGCCCCACAGGGTTTCCAAGGAGCCCTTGGTGGATTTGAACTGCTGACCTTTTGGTTAGCAGCTGTAGCTCTTAACCATTCCACCAAAAAAATGACTGTTAACTAGCAGCATGCTGCGAATATGAAATCTTTGCTTGTCTTTTCCCTTCCCTGCTAGTAGGTCTGTGGGGCAGGTTACAGGAAATGTGATACTCTGTGGGAAGTGATCAGGAGAACATAAAGAAACTGCTCCTAAATCAACCTGTTGTGTCTTTCTCCTTGGATGCAACTGTGCTGTTTAGCAGCCTTGACTGGTCATTTAAAATGCCGAGTTTTGCGTCTCACTTTCTCCTGTATTCTCCATTGCCTGGGAGCATTTCTCGGCATTTCTGTGTTCTATGGCAGTTGCATGGATGCCAGCAGCTCTTGACTGTAGGAGGCCGATGTGTCCAGAAACTGAGGTCTCTGCCTGTTGTGGTCAAGTTAATTCCAACTCATAGAGACTGTACAGGAGAAAGTAGAACTTCCCTTAGGGCTTCCAAGGCTGTAATCTTTATGAAAGCAGATTGCCACATCTTTCTCCTGCAGAGTGCTGGTGGGTTCGAGCTGCCGACTTTTCTGTTAGCAGCCTAGCACTTAACCACTGCATCACCAGGGCTCCTTTGGGTCAGGTTAACCCATTGCCATGGAGTCGATTCTGACTCACAGCGACCCTATAGCACAGAGTAGCATTGCCCCATAGGTTTTCCAAGGCTGTAATCTTTACAGAAGCAGACTGCCACGTCTTTCTCCCACAGAGTGCCTGGTGAGTTTGAACCATTGATCTTTCAGTTATCAGCCCGACACTGCACCACCAGGGCTCCTTTGGATCAGGTTGACAAACGAACAAACAAAAAATAAGCCAAACCCACTGCTGTTGAGTCAATTCTGACTCATAGTGTCCTTAGAATAGAACTATCCCGTAGGGTTTCCAGGGAGCAGCTGGTGGATTTGAACTGCTGACCTTTCATTTTGTAGCCAAGCTCTTAATTATTGTGCCACCAGGGTTAGGGACTCACGATTAACTTGCAGGAATTCTTGCTCTAGGAATTCTTCGAGGTTAGCAAATTCAGTTAAATTGTTTGTTAACCTTTTGCAGGCATTTTAGTAGTTAGTGTTCCCATCCAAATGACTACATTTTCAGATATGTCAGGATATTGAAAGAACTTGGGAGCTTGGTAAGCTTTTGGTTAGCCCTCCAATCTCACCTCCTCCATCTACGGATGAAGGACTCTAGCAGTTTCTACATGGAGAGTTTGAACGATGAACATATTTTGGATCAAGGAATCTTCTCTCATTAACATAAACAATATAAAATCTAAGAATTTTTATTCATAATAAACTCTCAAAAAACATTTAACTTGCTGATTTCTGGAGTGTGAGCCATGAATAACAAAAAATAATGTAATAATGTATGAAAAGCCCAAGCCTGAAGAGTAAGGGTTCAAGTGATCTAAATTTTTAAAAGTGGTCCTACCATCTTATCGTACATAATGCATGACTGCTCTTCTCATGGAATTATTCATGTGTAGATGCAAATTTTCCTTTCTGAACAAAATATATGAAGAAAGCAGTTGAATACAGATACACTTATTTACCATGTGATAAATATGCTTTATAATGGCCGTAGAAGGTAAATGCTACTTACTTTGAAGGAGGCCTCTTAGATCCATCTCTGCACTTCTTACACATCCAACAAGTCCGCCTGCTCATTTTTCTGAAGAAATACAGCATATACTTAGTAGAATTTAGTCATTTAAAATAATTGTGTGCTAGAGTCAGGTTTTTTTTTTTTTTAAGAACATAGAAAATTACAAATCATGAAAAAATAAGGATAAGTTCTTGAAGTTAATGTGATACAATCACTGGCAGGAGTGGGGAGGAGAGAGAACAAAATGACTCATGGCTCATAAATATTTTATAGAATATAGGCACTGAGAATTATAAGTGACTTCGGAATTCATCTGGCCCACTTAGTCATCAAATCATGGGGTTTCAAGTAATACAGATCTCTGAAAAAAAATTTTTCCATTTCAGACCCACTAGCAATGAATTTGCTAACTCTCAAGGCTTCCCTTTTTTGGATGGTTTTTATTTTTAGAAAGATCTTTCAATATATTGAACAGATTTTGCCTCATTGCAGTTTCTGTAATGTGCAAATAGCCAAATAAAAAATGAGCCTCATTAAGAGTGAGAGCATTTCTGGTTTTACCTACTCTGAGTATTATAAAACGTGACTCAAAAATGAGCCCAGGCACCTTCACAGTAACACAGTGTAGAGGCTTTTAAATTCAGGACTTAGAAAAAACAACTAAAAATTTTTATTAAGAATAATTAAATCCACACTTTATAGTAAGAGTGGAAATAGTTTATTAAACATATATACACATTGATATACAATGGGTTTTTAAGACTAAACAGTGAGTTTTTATATCAGTCTTTATTGATTCATTCAAAACATCCGTTGAGCACTTGTTATTTGCCAAGTTCTGTGCTAGATGCTTTCTGTCTAAGTAGGTCCTCTCTCCTGTCTCCCTGCTCTCACTGACTTTTAAGCAAACAATTAAAATACATGTGATGGGGACTTTGATACGGGAAGTATAGGGGCCTACGAATACGCGTAGGAGGAAAACCTAACCAGACTTGGGGGTATTAGAGAAGGTATCTCAGTGAAGTAGCATCTGAGATGGAACATACAGGATGTACAGGAATGTGGTGAGTGAAGGGGAGGGGGCGGCTTGTGCAGACGGAGGTCAGGAGGCAGTGAGTCACGTCCCGGTTGAGGAAATGAAAGGAATTTAGTTACGACATGCATCTAGAGTGACCGGGAGAGAGCTGAAAGAAAAGGCTGAAGAGTGAAGAAGAGGCCCATAATCATGTTCAAAATGCTCATCATAGCAATTGTTTATAAGAAAAAAATGGGAAGGGTATATATTTTCATCGATAGGAAAATGGATAAAAGTAATATACCTTTATAACAGAATATGACAAGTAAAATGAATGAACTGGATCTAAATGTATGGGCACTAATTAACTAAAAAACATAGCACTGAATAAAAAATAAAAATTATGAACAAATGATATGTACAGTATGACACTTTTTATATAAAGTTTGAAAAATCCACAAAACATTAGATATGAGCTGTTACTACTACTAATACTAATAATAGAGTTAAACTTGGACCAGATGGAAAGAGGTGATTTTAAGGAGTTTGAATATAATCTTCAAAACAATAGGAAAAAAAAAAAAAATAGGAACCCAATAAAATATTTTAAGCAGAGAATTGACATAATCGGATTCATGTTTTCGAAAGGTAATGTGGAAGAAGTTTGGAGGAAGGTGAGTTTGAGAATATTAGCAAAAGTTTGCCATGGTCTGGGCAAGAAAAGATAGTGGCCTGGGCTTGAGTAGTGCCAGTATAGCTAGAACGAGGTAGACAAACCTTAGACGTAATAGGAGGTAGAGTGGATAGGACTAAGTGATTAATTGGATGTGGGCAGAGGAGAGGAAAGAGTAGTGAATAATATCTTTTTAGCTTGTCCAGCTGGATGGGTGGTACTGCCATCCACTGAGATTCAAACAGAAGGAAAGTGATTTTGTGATGGCAGCTGAGGTTAAAGAGACTATAGAACAGCAAAGTGGAGATGTCCAGCAGAAAGTTGTACATGTTGTCTAAATCTCATTTAAATATTTGTTCAGTATCAACTATTTGCCAGGTATTGTTGTAGGCAATGGGGATACAGCAGGAAACATGCTTGATAAGGTTTCTGCTTTCGTTGATCTTATAGTCTAGTGAAGGAAATTTGACAATAAACAAATAAACAGGATAACTTTTAGTGAATAATAAATTATAAGAAAAAATGAAATGTAGCAATGAGAGGAAGATGACTTGAAGTATGTAGTCAGCGAACACTTCCCTGAGGAACTGGTATCTGAGCTGACACCTGATGAGGAGAATAATTTAAAAGAGTTGGGGGAGGAATGTTTTAGGTAGAGAGTACAGCCAATGCCAAGGCCCAGAGTCAGGAACAACTTGGATGTGTTTGAAAAAATTAGATAAGGCCAGCGAATCTTAGTGAATAAGGGAAAGAATAGAAGGAGATGAAGTCATAAGAGCAGACAGAGGGCAAGCATGTTAGGCTTTATAGGCCATGAATTCATATTAATGAACTGGAAAATCTTTGAAGGATTTAAAATAGGAAATGGGCATGTTAAGGTTTGAAACTGTGGTTTCGTTGAGATGAATGGATTACATAATGTGGCAAGAGTGGAATCAGGGAAGCCCATTGGAAGGTGACTGCAGAAGTTCAGGCACCTAACCTAGTGGTTTAGATTAAGAAGGTGGAAGTGAAGGCAAATCGAAGGAGACATATTTTAAGTATTTTGGAGGATGAGTTATTAGAACTTGCTAATATTCTGAATATGGAAGGTGAGAGCAAAGAGAGAGCAAGTTCAGGTGAGAGGTTTGACCTCAAGGAAAAGGTGGGCAGTTTCCAGAGAACGTATAAGAGAAGCCACAGGAGCAGATAGGATGGCCCAGGAAGACCGCTGCCACCAAGGTCATTAATGAACCTTCTTGTTAACAAATATGAAGGATATGTTTCTTTGCTCTCTCAATCTCTTCCCAGCTCTTAACACTTAACACTTAATTGGCCACTCTTTCCTTGGTCTCTGTGATACCATTATATTTTCTTTCTCTGTGTATCTCCTAAATCTTCCTCTTCTTCAGACTTCCTTCACTGACTGTCTGATGCAGGAGTGAAAGAACTTTGCCAGAATATATATATACACCATATATACATATTGGATGCAGGCTTTACATCAGATCACAAAATGGAGGATGATTACATAATATATGCCAAACCACTGAGAGTCATGCCCTAGTCAAATTTAAACATAATCTCAACCATCACAGCTCACCCCTTGTCAACTTGGCACCTGTATACATGTCCTTAAACCATAGATAACCACTAAATAAAGACATTACTGGCGTACCTCGGAGATATTCCCAGTTCAGTTCCAGACCACAGCAACAAAGCAAATATTGCAATAAATGAATCACACAAATTTGGTTTCCCAATGCATGTAAAAGTTATGTTTACACTGTACTGTAGCCTATTAAGTGTACAATAGCATTGTGTCTAAAAAAACAATGTACATACCTTAATTTAAAAAAATACTTTATTGCTAAAAAATGCTAGCCATCATCTCAGCCTTCATTGAGTTGTAATTATTTTGCTGGTGCAGGGTCTTGCTTCAGTGTTGATGGCTGCTGACTGATCAGGGTGGTGGTTGCTGAGGGCTGGGGTGGCTGTAGCAACTTCTTACGATAAGGCAACAATGAAGTTTGCCACATTGATTGACTCTTCTTTCATGAAAGATTTCTCTGTAGCATGTAATGCTGTTTGATAGCATTTTACCCACAGTGAAACTTCATTCAAAATTGGGTCAGTCCTCTCAAACCCTGCCACTGCTTTATCAACTAAGTTTATGTAATATTCTATCATTTATTGTCATTTCAACAAAGTTCACAGCATCTTCACCAGGAGTAGATTCCACCTCAAGAAATCACTGTCTCTGCTTATCCATAAAAAGTAACTCCTCATCTGTTAAAGTTTTATCATGAGATTGGAGCAATGCAGTCATATGTTCACGCTCCACTTTTAATTCTAGTTCTCTTGCTGTTTCCACCACACCTACAGTTACTTCTTCTGCTGAAGTCTTGAATCACTCAAAGTCATCCATGAACAGTGGAATCAACTTCTTCCTAACTCTTGTTAATGTTGATATTTTGACCTTCTCCCATGAATCACAAATGTTCTTAATGGCATCTAGAACGGTGAATCCTTTCTGGAAGGTTTTCAATTTATTTTGCTCAGATCATCAGAGGAATCATTATCTATGGCAGCTATAGCCTTGAAAAATGTGTTTCTTAAATAACAAGACTTGAAAGTCAAAACTACTCCTTGATCCCAGGCTGCAGAATGGATACTGTGCTAGGAGGCATGAAAAAAAATGTTCGTCTCTTTGTACATCTTCATCAGAGCTCTTGGGTGACCAGGTGCATTGTCAGTGAGCAGCACTGACAAGGAAAAAAAAAGGAATCTTTTTTTTCTAAGCAATAGTCCCAACAGTGGGCTTAAGATATCCAGTAAACCATGTCATAAACAGAAGTGCTGTCATCCTGGTTTTGTAGCTCCATTTATAGAACACAGACAGAGTAGATTTAGCATAATACTTAAGGGCCCTGGGATTTTGGGAATGGTAAATGAGCACTGGCTTCATCTTAAAGTCACCAGCTGTGTTAGCCCCACCAGGAGAGTCAGCCGGTCCTCTGAAGCTTTGAAGCCAGGCATTGACTCCTCCGCTGTAGCTGCGGAAGTCCTAGATGGCATCTTCTTCCAGGATAAGGCCATTTCATCTATATTGAAAATATGTTCTTTAGTGTAGCCACCTTTGTCAATTATCTGAGCTAGATCTTCTAGATAACTTGCTGCAGCTTCTACGTCAGCACTTCCTGCTTCACTTTGCACTTTTATGTTATGGAGACTGTTTCTTTCCTTAAATCTCATGAACCAACCCTGCTAGCTTCAAACTTTTCTTCTGCAGCTTCCTCAACTTTCTCAGCCTTCACAGAACTGAAAAGAGTTAGGGCCTTGCTCTGGATTAAGCTTTGGCTTACAGGAATGTCATAGCTGGTTTGGTCTTATATTGAGATATCAGCAATAAAGATGTTCCATTTTCTTATCATTCATGTGTTCACCAGAGTAATGTTTTAAATTACTTTCAAGAACTTTTCCTTTGCACTCACAACTTAGCTAACTGTTTGGCACAAGAGGCCTAGCTTTCAGCCTATCTATCTGGGCTTTTGGCATACCTTCCTCACTAAGCTTAATCATTTCTAGCTTTTGATTTAAAGTGAGAGACATGCAATGTTTCCTTTCACTTGAACACTCAGAGGTCATTGCAAAGTTATGAATTTCAATACTGTCATGTCTCAGGGAATAAAGAGTCCAGAAGAGAGGGAGAGAGATGGGAGAACAGCCAGTTGGTGGAACAGTCAGAACATACTCAACATTTATCAATTAAGTTTTTTATCTTATATGGCCACAGTTCGTGGTGCCCCAAAACAATTACAATAGTAACATTAAAGATCAGCGATCACCATAACAGACATAAAAATAAGGAAGAAGTTTGAAATATTACAAGAATTACCAAAATGTGACAGAGTCATGAAGTGAGCACATACTGTTGAGAAAATGGTGCCAATAGACTTGCTCGACGCAGGGTTGTCATAAACCTTCAATTTGTAAAAATGCAATATCTGTGAAGTGCAATAAAGTGAGCTGTACCTGTATAAAGTCATACTTGCACCTAACATGATACAATTAATATGCATACAACCTAAAATGCACTAGCCCTGTTTGCATCTTACATTTTATAATAAGTAATGGAATAAGGATGGGAGAAAACAAAGATATTTGTTTTGTTATACGTGTATGAGTATATACATATACTCATATACGTATAAGAAAACAAAGAAGAAATAATAAAAACGACAGTTCTCGCTTTTGCAGCTGGTCAATGGCTGTAGCTGATATTCAGAACTACCTACTTCCACCACCCATTCCATATTCCTTTTGCCCTCAGCAAGCACCTCAGCTGGTCATGGTTCTTTGCCTGATGGGGTGACTCAAACCTTCATTCCTGAAGGGTCTGGGCCATTAGCAGTCATGTAGAATTGGATTGCTGTAGCTTTCCATTGACTTTAATCACAGATCATGGTAGTACTAAGAGATGCCCTAAGGAATCTCTTGTATTCCAGGCATACCCTTCTTTACCTCCATTAGGTAATATCAATCCGATTTCCCCTTGGTAATCAGGATCAGTCACACCAGCCAATATGGTAACTCCCTCCTTTGCCTGTTGATCCAGAGGCATGAGGAGCCCAAAGTTGCCAGGTGGCATTCTTAGCTTCCAGTTCAATGGAATCAGTGTCATGTCTACTGGTGGGAGCATTCCCCTTTTTGGAACTAAGACCTCTAGACCAGCAGAGCATAGAATGCAGAAAGCAAAAATGTTGCAAGTGGGTCACTAGGGGTAATAGTGAGTGGTGCCACACCCATTGCCATCCCTTAATTCCTGGACCCATGAATCCTGGCTATGGGAGAAACAGCACTATATATTGGACACTGGTTTAAAGCACATACAGCCTCCTGGAGAGCATTGCCCCAACCCTGCAAGGTATTGCCATGTAGTTGGCACCATAATTGTGTCTTTAGAAGGCCATTCCATCATTCTATCAAGACAGCTGCTTCAGGATGATGGGGAACTTGGTAAGACAAGTGAATTCCATGATTCCATGAGCATGGGCCCATTGCCACACATCATTTGCTGTGAAGTGAGTCCGGTGATCCAAGGCAATGCTGCTTGAGATACATGACAGTGGATAAGGCATCCATAGATGTCGTTTTGGCAGAAGCATTGCATCCTGTGAAGGCAAACTTGTATTCGAAGTAAATGTCTATCCCAGCAAGAACAAAATGCTGCCTTCTCTATGATGGAAGTGGTCCAATGTAATCAACTTGCCACTAGGTTGCTGGCTGATTGCCACTGGGAATGGTGTAATATTGAGGACTGAGTGTTAATCTCTGGTGCTGGCAGATTGAGCACTCAGCAGTGGCTGTAGCCAAGTCTGTCTTAGTGAGTGGAAATCTGTGTTGTTGAGCCCATGTATAATTTCCATCCCTACTACCATGGCCACTTTGTTCTTAGCCTGTTGGGCAATGATAGGAGTGGCTGGGGAAGGAGGCTGACTAGCATCCATAGAATGTGTCATCCTATCCACTTGATCGTTAAAATTCACCTCTGCCTAGGTCACCCTTTGGTGAGCCTTCATGTGAGAAACAAATATCTTCACTTCTTTAACCCATTCAGACATGTTGATCCACAAGCCTCTTCCCCATACCTCCTTGTCACTAATTTTCCAATCGTGTTCCTTCCAAGTCCCTGACAATACAAGCACACCATTGGCCACAGTCCATGAATCAGTATACAGTCACACATCTGGCCATCTCTTCTTCCAAGCAAAATGAACAACCAGGTGCATTGCTCAAAGTACTGCCCACTAGGAGGATTTTCCTTCACCACTGTAAATCAGGCACAAGTTTTCTCTTCCTCAGTCAACTGATTATAATGAATTCTCCATGAGACCATTGGTACAGACTGGGAGAAGGAAGATAATATGACAGGAGTGAGGACCATGGACATTTGGGCCACTCCCTCATGTAACTTACTTGTGCCTTCAGGTCCTCCTTGAGCCCGATATTGTGTATACCACTTCCACTTAATGATGAAATGTATGTCCAACTTTATGACTCTGTGGGTCAGACATACCCAGTTTACAATGGGCAGCTCAGGCTGCATAGTGACTTGTTGGCCCACGGTTAAGTGTTCAGTCTCTATTAAGGCCCAGTGACAAGCCAAAAGTTGGTTCTCAAAAGGACAGTAGTTACATGCAGAGGAGGCAGAGTTTTGCTCCAAAATCCTAAGGGTATGCACTTTGATTCACCAATAGGAGCCTGCCAAAAAAACCCAGACAACAGCATTTCTTTCTGTCACTGCCACTTCAAGAACCATTGGATCAGAGAGACCACGTGGCCTGAGTGGCTTGCATGGCATCTGAACCCATTACTGAGACTTCTCTTGTTCTGGGCCCCACTCAAAACTAGCAGCTTTTCAAGTGACTTGATAAATATGCCAGAATAACACACCCACATGAGGAATATGTTGCCTCTAAAGTCCAAAGAGGGCCACCAGGCATTGTGCCTCCTTTTTAAAAGTTGTAGGAAGATCCAGATATAATAACTTATCCTTCACTTTAAGAGAGATATTTCAACATGCCCCACACCACTGGACCCCTAGAAATTTCACTGTTGTGTAAGGCACCTGAATTTTTGTTGGATTAATTTTCCACTTTTTAGCACTAAAACATTTTGCCAATAAGTCCAGAATCATTGACACTTTTTCCTTACTAGTAATCAGCATAATATCATCAGAGTAATGGACCAGTGTGGCATCTTATGGAAGGGAAAGGCAACAAAGGTCCCTGTGGGCTAAATTATGACGTAGGGCTGAAGAGTTGATATACCCCTGAGAAAAGACAGTGAAGATGTATTGCTGGCCTCGCCAACTGAAGGCAAACTACTTCTGGTGTTCCCTTGAAACTGAAATTGAGAAAAAGGCATTAGCCAGATCAATAGCTACACACCAGGTACCAGGAGATGTATTAATTTGCTCAAGCAAGAAATGAAACCACATCTGGCACAGCAGCTGCAATTGTAGTAACCACCTGTTTAAGTTTACAATAATCCACTGTTATTCTCCAAGACCTGTTTTTTTGCACAGGCCGCATAGGTGAGTTGAATGGGGATGTAGTGGGAATCACCACCCATGTATCCTTCAAGTCCTTGATGGTGGCAGTAATCTCTGCAATCTCTCCAAGAATGTGGTATTGCTTTTGGTTTACTGTTTTCCTATGTAGGGGCAGTTCTAAAGGCTTCCACTTGGTTTTTCATACCATAGTAGCCCTTATTCCATGTGTCAGAGATCCAGTGAGCATTCTGCCAGTTGCTGTGTGTGTCTATTCCAATTATGCATCCTGGAACTGCAGAAACTACAGGATGGGTTCCGGGACCCCCTGGACCCACTGTGAGATGGACCTGAGCTAAAACTCCATGAGTAACCTGACCTCTGTACACCTCTACTGTGACTGGTGGGCCACAGGAAAGTTTTGGGTCATCTAGAATTAGTGTCAGTTCAGAGCCAGTATCCAGTAATACCAGAAAATCTAATTATTTTCTTTTCCCCAGTGAACTTTTACTCTTGTAAAAGGTGGTAGATCCCTTTGGGGAAGGCTGGGAGAGAGATTAACAGTATAAATCTTGGTCAGTGTAGTGGGGTTCTTCTTCAAGAAGACCTAGCGTCCCCTTTTTTCAAGTGGTTGTGGGTCGTAAACTGGGAATTGATTGAGGGACCATGAGTCTCTCTTCTGGTGATTTAAGTTAGCTGCTGTTCGCTTGATCTATAATTCTTTTGCTTATACAGATCAAGTAAATATTTAGCAGATTTCCAATCTATTTCACTCCTGGGCATACCAAGACTAAGTAACCAACACCCTAACTCCATACGAGTCAGATTATTTTGATTACTGCTTTGACTCTGCTGTCCATTATGGTAACCACACCCATCTTGTCTTTGTCAATTAAGTGCTACTTGGCCCCTACCACCACGGGGTCCAATCCCCATTGTAGTTTGGTGTCTTAATTCAGTTAGGACAGTTCCCACTATCAAATCAGACGTATAAAATAGCAATCACAGCAGTCTTCAAGGATGCAGGGGCTCCCTTAACAAATTTGTTCCTCACCATTGTGATAAAAGGTGTGTCCTCTGGGCACTCAATGGGTGGGTCTGTGAGTCCAGCCTGATAAACCCACTCCAACATGCCAATTTCCCTACGCCTTTGGATACCTTCTACAAGGATACCTTTTGCAAGGCAGGCGTGGCATTTCAACTTGATTTAGTGTAGGCTACCGCTTAATCTATGCTTCAGTGAATCAACCAGAAAAACTAATAAATTATTTTATAACCTCTCAAGCTGAAACTTTGAATGAAGAATCTGTGCTTAGTGGGCCCATGTCAATAAACTCAGGCTGATCCATCTTTATGTTCCTTGCACCGTTATCCCACTCCCTTAATAGCTATTCTACACATATTCCCCAGGTTTTTGTCTGTACATCTTAGAAAAATCAAGCAGTTCTTTTGAAGTGTAGTATACCTTCCTCTGAGTCATATTTTTTACTTCACCTTTTGGGGCTTGCTGGGACTTTCCTCTAATTATACGTTTAAAAGCAAACATGGGTGGTGAGGGTGGATCCTGGGGACATTTAGCAATATTTTATAAAGTATTTACCTCAGCAAAGCCCCAGGCATCACCCCAAATGATGTGTTAGGCAAAGACCCTTCAGGCACAGTTGGGTTAATCTCATCAGATGAGAGTGGAAGAGATGAATAACAGTAAAACTGGGGAGGGTGGCTTAGCAGACAAAGGTGGAATAATTGCCTCAGAACAGACTAAGGGGGCTGGTTCTGATTACAGGAGTGATTCAGTGGAATTTAGAGGCTCAATGTTCCCAGCTTCCTGATTATCTGCCCATAGGTCCCATGCCAAGTTTCAGAACCCCATTTCTTCCCAATCAATGCTTTTACTTTCACTTCAGACACCATTTGAGGTTGGGGATTCGGTTGGTGTTGTAATTCAGCCACTCTTACAATAAGACTCTGGATGTGGCATTCGGCAATATTAGCTCTGTTACTACAAGAAATAAGGCTTTCATTCAGGGGATAAGTGACAAATTTCAAGTGCTTGAGTTATGACTCTGAAGCCCTGAACTCATTTCTTTCTTTAACTAGTTTTTCTAGTGACAGCAGGACCAACCAATCACCCTCTCTCTACGTCTCATTCTGACAAAATTATGGGAAAGTATCAAACATGCAACCACCCAGAGCCTTGTTTCTCAGAAATATTTGATCCATTAGCATTGATATTTTGCACATTTCTATTGCTGCCACACGCCATGGACTGGCAGTGCCCTCTTTACTACCAGAGGCAGAGTCATCAGCGCTTTTAAGACTAGCCAGACTTGAAAACCATTTTACAAATATTATCTTTATAATTTTGTTCCTTTAGAACCACTTTCAGTACCAAATGTCTTAGGTGGGTTCTCTAGAGAAGCAAAACTAGAATATACATACATATTTATGCATGATCTAGACCTAAAACATATACATATATATATATATATTTGATGAACTGTGGAATTACATCAAGGGCATCATACATGAAGAAAGCAAGAGGTCATTAAAAAGGCAGGAAAGAAAAAAAAGACCAAAATGAATGTCAGAAGAGACTCTGAAACTTGCTCTTGAATATTGAGTAGCTAAAGCAAATGGAAGAAATGATGAAGTAAAAGAGCTGAACAGAAGATTTCAAAGGGCAGCTCGAGAAGATGAAGTAAAGTATTATAATGACATGTGCAAAGACCTGGAGATGGAAAACCAAATGGGAAGAACACACTAGGCATTTTTCAAGCTGAAAGAACTGACAAAAACATTCAAGCCTTCAGTTGCAATACTGAAGAATTTTACAGCCAAAACACTGAAAGATGCAGGAAGCATCAAAAGAAGATGGGAAGAATATACAGAGTCACTGTACCAAAAAGAATTGGTTAACATTCAGTTATTTCAGGAGGTAGCATATGCTCAGGAACTGATGGTACTGAAGGAAGAAGTCCAAGCTGCACTGAAGACACTGGTGAAAACAAGGCTCTAGGAATGATGGAATACCAATTGAGATGTTTCAACCAATGGATGCAGCACTGGAAGTGTCAAGAAATTTGGAAGACAGCTATCTGGCCAGCCTACTGGAAGAGATCCATATGTATGCCTATTTCAAAGAAAGGTGATCCAACAGAATACAGAAATTATCAAACAATATCATTAATACCACATGCAAGTAAACTTTTGCTGAAAATCATTCAAAAGTGGTTGCAGCAGTACATCGACAGGGAATTGCCAGAAATTCAAGCCAGATTCAGAAGAGGTTGTGGAATGAGGGATGTCCTTGCTGATGTCAGATGAATCTTGGCTGAAAGCAGAGAATACCAGAAAGATGTTTACCTGTGTTTTATTGACTGTGCAAAGACATTTGACTGTGTGGATCATAACAAATTATGGATAACATTGCAAAGAATGGGAATTCCAGAATTGGGCTCATGAGGAACCTGTACATAGATCAAGAAGCAGTCATTTGAACAGAACAAGGGAATACTGCGTGGTTTAAAATCAGGAGAGGTGAGTGTCAGGGTCGTATCCTTTCACCATACTTATTCAATCTGTATGCTGAGCAAATAATCCGAGAAGCTGGACTATATGAAGAAGAACAGGGCATCGGGATTGGAGGGAGACTTGTTAACAACCTGTATTATGCAGATGATGAAACCTTGCTTGCTGAAAGTGAAGAGGACTTGAGGTACTTGCTGATGAAGATCAAAGAGTACAGCCTTAAGTATGGAATACACCTCAACATAAAGAAAACAAAAATCCTCACAACTGGATCAATAACAAATGGAGAAAAGATTGAAGTTATCACGGATTTTGTTTTACTTGGATCCACAATCAACATCCACGGAAATAGCCGTCAAGAAATCAAATGACGCATTGCATTGACAAAATCTGCTGCAAAAGATCTTTAAAGTGTTAAAAAACAAAGATGTCACTTTAGGGACTAAGGTGTGCCTGACCCAAGGCCTGGTGCTTTCAATTGCCTTATATGCATATGAAAGCTGGACCATGAATAAGGAAGAGCAAAGAAGAATTGATGCCTTTGAATTATGGTATTGGCAAAGAATGTCGAATATACCATGGACTGCCAAAAGAACGAACAAATCTGTCTTGTAAGAAGTACAGCCAAAATACTCCTTAGAAGCAAGGATGGCAAGACTTTATCAGACTTTCTTTCGATATGTTATCAGGAGGGATCAGTCCCTGGAGAAAGATATCATGCTTGGTAAAGCAGAGGGTCAGTGAAAAAGAGGAAGACCTTCAACCAGATGGATTGACATTGTGGCTGCAACAATGGGTTCAAGCATAACAACCATCATGAGGATGGTGCAGGACCGGGCAGTGTTTCCTTCTGTTGTACGTAGGGTCGCTACGAGTTGGAACCGATCTGACAGCACCAAACAACAATAACAATATATACATACATACATATATACACTATAGGGTGGCTATGAGTCGGAATCGACTCGACGGCACTGGTTTTTTTTATATATATACATATAGAGAGAGAGACAGAAAGAGAATATATATACAGAGAGTCAGAGAGAGTGAATATATATATGTATATATAGAGAGAGAGAGTCAGAGCGAAAGAGAAAAAATTAATTTCAAGGAAATGGCTCACGCAATTATGGAGGCTGCAAGTCCCAATTCCTTGGGTGAGACGACAGGCTGAAGGCTTCTGCTGATTCACGTGGCTGAGGAACCCAAAATCAGCATGTCAGTTGGCAGGCTGCTGGCTCATGTGGCTGCTGGAGCTGGTGAATCCCACAATCGATAGGTCAGATCTGTCCGAAGAACTCGAGATCAGAGGATGACGTGTAGGATGCAGGATTAAGGGAGAGCGAGCTTTGCTAGAACATTGACATATATACTGGATGTATGCCACACCCCCAGGGGACTCCCTTTTCACCTGATTGGCTGCTCACATCAGATCACAAAGTGGAGAATATTTACATAATATCTGCCAAACCACTGAGAAACATGGCCTAGCCAAGTTGACACATAGCCTTAACTGTCACAGAGGGGGAAACATGGAAAATCAATAATAGAATGAGATTCTGAAAAATAAGGAGGGGATGGAATTCAGAATATAGGGGCTAGGACATTGGGGGTGTAGGAGTACAGGAAGAAGTTACAGTTCCTTTGTCATTCAGAGGAACAAGGAAAGTATAGGTGCAGATTTAAGTTCATTTGCAGATTTATGCATAAGAACTTATGGGAGTTGTGGTCTGATGGACTTCATTTTTGGTGTGAGCCTTTACTGTAAGTGATTAGGACCAAGCAGCAAGGAAGTTAAATATATCTATCAAACCAAAATCAAACTCTTTGTTTTCGAGTTGATTCCAACTCATAGCGATCCTATAGGACGGACTAGAACTGCCTTATAGGGTTTTCCAAGGAGTGGCTGGTGGATTCGAACTGCCGACTTTTTTGGTTAGCAGCTGAGCTCTTAACCACTGTGCCACCAGGGCTAAATGTATCTACAAAAAAAGGAATAAAATGTAACACAACTAGATTAATTTAAGTAGGACTCCTTTGATTGTAAATATAGGTCTAAACTAGTTTATGCAAAACCCTTTATTGTTGAGTCGATTCTGACTCATAATGACCCTATAGGACAGAGTAGAACTGCTCCATAGGGTTTCAAAGGAGGGCTGGTGGATTCGAACTGCCAACTTTTTGGTTAGCAGCCGAGCTTTTAACCACTGAGCCACCAGGGCTCACCTTTAAGCAAAAGGGAAATTCATTCTAAGGATATGTTTGTGTGTGAGGTTAGATTCTAGATGGCCTTAAATGCAAGGCTGAAAATCTCGTACTCTATTCTGTTAGTAATAATTCATCCAGGCCTTTAAATTGTAGTGTGATGAAAATAAGAGCCTTGGTCTAGAATAATAAATCTGACTTAAGATGGTTAACACTAAAATAACTGATGCTGAGAAAACTGTTCTGTTGGCTGGCTATCCATACTAATCCTGTTTATAACAGGACCCTGAACTGTGTTAGTAGAGTTCAAGTTTCAAGTTTCCTCATCTCCGAGATCACCTATAAGATGCAGGTTACCCAATGACTGTGTTATCTTCTTAGTAGAAGTGTGTTAAAGAACACACTTCCTTCATATGTCTTTTCTGTCGCTGTGGCTAGTCATCCCTGGCTTCTACTGGGCTTGACTTCTCCCCTCCCCTTTAACTTTGCCAATAGTTTTTACATATCATTGCCTCCCCACTTGATCTACTGGGGCTCTATGTACCCATTTTCATCTCCACCCTCTTTTTCTGGTAAATTTTGTAACTCAAGTGGCTGTCTATTTATGGGTATCATATTTTCTTTTATAACTTTAATGAATTATTTGGCAAAAGCAGAACCGTCCCATTGTAGTATGGAACACCCACTTGAGGTCAGAGGCAGAGTGAAGGTAAAGTAATTTCTGGATTCACTAGAGTTTAGGGGATTCCCAAAGCTCCTGAGAGGTAACAGAGTATATTAAAATAGTTCTGGGCTTTGAAGTTAAACAGCTATGTGACCTGGGGCATAGTAATTAAATCCTCAGAATCTCAAATTCCTTCTTCTCTAAAATGGAACTGTAAAGATTAGAGAGATGCATGTATGGAAAAACTTTCTCTTCTAATTTATCTGATCTCCCTTCAGCTTCTTGCCCTCTGTCACTCAGGAAATATTTCCTAAGCTGTTTGTATGTACAGGAAACAGACAGACATCCTGATAGACTGCATTCCTGACTCTTACATTTCAGCTCAGACCTTACGAATTTTCCCCAATTAATTGTACCCATTCTCCAACATGTCAGATATTTCCAGCAAATCCTTCCGTTTATTTTTATTGATCCTGTATTCCTATATTTTTATTGCTCATGCATTAAATTAGTAGCTGGAGTCCTGGCTTTAGAATTAGCTGAGTCTGCTACAAGGACTCAGACACATCTGGGCACATCGGTCACACTAAAGAGGTGTGACTGCCAGGAGGGAGTCTTCTGGCCAGAAGGGCTCTGAAAATGCTTGAGTGTTAGAGGGGAAGGGGATGAGGAAAGCCTAATCAAGCTTCCCCTTAGTGTGATTATGCAGGTTTTCCCCTCTGCAAAAGATGCCTGGTCCAGAGGGAGAGAGGAAGCTGATATCTAAACACATGCTGCTTACCAAACTGTGGGCCCCCATTAGGGCTTCATCTATGTGGTGCAAAGGCCAGCTTTTTCTAATTCCAGCAAAAAGTGTTTCTAGACCAGGGGTGGTTCTGTGCTCAGCTACGTGACTTATTCAGAGGGAGATTGTCTGGCCCAGATTGGGTGACACTGGCAAAGGAGTGAAATGTAAACGTAATGCTTTTTGTATTTCTGACTTATCTACTCTACTAGACTATAAATTCCCTGAAGATTACGTTCAAATGTCATTTGATAATCATTTGTGAGTAGTTTAGACATTGCTTAGTATTCTAAGTCAAACATTTACAGACTTATGAAATTATGGAATAGCAGTAGGTTATAATGCCATATAAGCATTGACAATTTTTTTTTTTTTAAGCATTGACAATTAGATTGTATTATGTGTAAAATAAATGGATCCCAAAACAGTCCTTTTTTTATACAATTTTCTGGTTTTCCAGCCTCCTAAGAGGTGGGACTTGTTGGGCACTGAGCCAGTGATTGAAATTCTGATCCCATGCCACTGCCCAGTGCCTGGCCCCTTGTTGTCTGCTTTCCTTTGAAAACCAAGTCTCTACCCACATGCCCATGCTTCTTTCTATTGATTACTACTGGATTTAGTATTGTGGTGCACTACTACTTTGTGTGAGTATCACAGAACACTCTGCATGTCCTTATAATGCTGTCTACATTGAGACAAAGAGACGGATCCGCGAATACTTAACCCACCTTCGGATAAAGAAAAGATCAGATTGACCACCTGACTTTATCACCCCCTCCAACCAAAACACTGCTAAAATCGTAATACAGGAATATATAAGATTTAAACTTGAGAGAAAAAGGAAAATAAACAAGTCAACAAAAGACATCAAAAGATTCAAAGCAATTTGGAAGACAAAAAGCAGATGGGGTAGAAATTAAGATTCTCATACCTCTAAAATGAGAAAAAGCAGCCATTGGAATATCATTTGACAAAATGAGGAAAATACAATTCAAAGTCTGAGAACAAAGAACTTCCTAAATAACCAGTGGTTTAAAAAGAAATACCTACAGTTCTGCATTCAACAATATTTATCATTAAGTAATGGACCTGTATTTACAGTTTAATAATACCAAAATACAGAAAGGCAGAGAGAAACCCTTTCACATTTATAATTGAGAGTTTTCAAGAAATATTTCGGTAATTCCTAAACGGATACCAAAAACCTAAACCCATTGCCATTGAGTCAATTCTGACTCATAGTGACCCCATAGGGTTTCCAAGGCTGTAAATCTCTATGGAAGCAGATTGCCACGTCTTTCTCCCAAAGAGCTGCCGGTGGTTTCAACCCACCGACCTTTCAGTTGGTAGTAGAGCACCTTAACCACTGTGCTACCAGGGCTCCTTTCCTAAAGGGATAAATCCTAAAAAATTTTTCGAAGTGTAGTTTTTCAGGATTAGGATTTGATTAAAATATCCTACTGATGAATGCAAATGTTCCTGTTTGTAACTAAATCCAACTAAGGGCTTCTTCAGTTAAATTATTTCCTTCAAAAATTAGAGCCCAAGTGTTCAAATATTTCATAGAAATAGAATTCTATTTTGGCAAAAAGAGAGTTCTTGGTGAACGAATGACCTAAATGTATGTAATGTAGAACTGGTTTAAATTATAGAGAAACTTACCAAGCTTCAAATCAACAATAATCATTTTTTTCTCATATTGGTGGTATATGTGGAAACATTCCGTTGACCTAAAAATAAAATAATAACAAAAACAAAAAGATTATTGTGTGCTTCCTGGAGAACACATATTTGGCAAAATTTTCTACAAATGCCCTGCTTTAAGTTTTAAGTAAATAATTTTTCTGCTCCATAAATGCTGAATTATTCTTATCCTTATTTTTGATGTATTAACTCCTTATCTAGAATTTTGTTAGTTTTGTGGACTGATGTAAAAATTCCTGTACTTTTTATTTGTACTTTTCCATTACTTTTTCTTTAAATGTTTTATGCTTATTTTAACATTACCTATTAACTCACTTATCCTTTTTATTTTTTCAACATCCTTCTGGCAAAACTAATATGCATTTTTAAAAATCTAAACATAGAGCATTTAAAACAAGTTTAGTTCTCCATCTGAGTTTTACCTCCACTGTTTTCTCATGATAATTATTTGAAAGAATACATTTCATCTATCACATTTAGAGTGGTTTAGATGAATTTAGTGCATGAGTTATGAATTAAGTTATGAATTTAGTTATGAATTAAGATGCATAAGTATTATGTCAGAATAGAGTCAAGTTTCCTCCAGCATTTAAATTTAATCTTCCTCAAGGTGATACAAAAATAAAGGAATTTTATTAAATCAAGCATTTTTACATATTTAAATGTTTATTATCTAGATAGACAATCAATAAATTATTTCTGTCCGTATATTATGACTCATTACAAATATAACATGTTGCATTTAAGTGTGTTTATTTTATGGTGTGACAAGTCAAATAAAATTTAGAGAAACCCCGAGCAATTTATATTGCAGTGAGATTTTATTTGCCATAAAATACACAAAATTCTTGTCTTTTTAAAAAACAAGTAATTTGTGTGTATTTGTGCTTAGGTATAACATGAAGGAATACGAAGTTCTGTAAAGTCAAGGCCAGCACAGCTTCAGATAAACCCTTCAGCTATCCATACCTAGCAACAACACGGCTAATAGAATGGTGGAAGAAACCGTTTGGTAATACAGTGAAACCTGTGAGAGACAGAACTGTCTTGTTTCCCTGGGTCTTACAAGTTTCTGCCTTTGACAGAGTACAGCTTACCACTTCTCTGTTGCTCTTTATTAGTGTAAAATATTTGAGTTTTCCTTCCCTGACAGCTTTACACATGTTCTGGCTTTTGCAAGTTTCACTGCGCATGATTTTTGAAACAAGTAATTCTGGAATATGTGATTTTATAGTGACACATTATCTAAACACATACACACATATACACACAAAAACACAGAAAGTACAAGAATGTACTGTACCTGAAGACTGAAATATTTCCTCTACTGCTTAATTTAGAAGCTTCATGAATATGTGGAGTGAATATAAGTTTTATTTTAAGAAAGCCTCGGGCAGGCAAAGACGTATGTTTACTACCTTTTTTGTTTTTTGCCTTAGAAGAAACCAGGCAAAATTCTAGAGTCTTGCTGTTGAAATCAGTACCCACTAGCCATTTATCAAGCTGACATTCTTATATTTATCAACTATTTTATAGAATCTCATACTTACAAATATATCCTGTACAGCAATCCACCATGCTAAATTTTATTTCCTCTTTGTGACGATCCTTTTGGACTCAGATTCTGAAATTCCATGAGACACCCAGCATTTTATTTTTCTTGGTGTAAAAAGACTTTGCTCTCTCTATAATTATTTTCTATGGCACTCTGGCCTCTGTACCCTATGTTCTGTTTTTACCCGGCTGTATCTATGCAAAGAGAGGTTTTGTTGAATATGGAAAGTAGGGCTGTGGGCCTCTGATGCATTGCTGATAAAGAGGTTTTATCTAACATTATCAGACTATCTGAAGTGATCAGATGGTTACAAGCCTTAGCCCTACAAAATCTTCAATGAAATATTAAAAATTTTTAAAATTACAATTCATTTTTTCTAGTTTTAGAAAATAAATGGCCTAAAGTAAAATACCCTTTTAAAAAACGCAAAGAACTGAGTGTGAATAAGTAGCTTATCACTGCAAACACTTGTTATCAAATTATTGAGAACTAAAGTTGTTCTCTTTGGAATTGCCAAATTAATTAGATACTCTTGTAACAACTGGAGGGCCTAAACAGGTCTCTTTTCTAGTAAAACCTTTCTAATTCCTTCAACTGGCCACCACAGAGTAGAAATTCTAGACTCTCCATCATTCCTCTGTTTGTCTATATACCTGTTAAAGACTGAATTTGCTACAGAGTTCCAGATGTGCAAACTATGGTGATATTATTAATGCCCTTGCCTAATATCTAATTCCAGTGTGTGTGTGTATGTGCGAGAGCTAGAGAGAGACAAAGACAGGCAGACATGGGGGTTGGGGAGATGCTGGCATATGACAATAGCAAAGATCAGAGTGTGGCTGATGGAGTGTGTTTCATGGTGTGGCTAATGAAATATTAAGGAGCCCAATCAGGAAGAAGATTATATCTACTTGTATTTAATAATCTTGGGAAATTGAATGTATCAAGCCTAAGGGATAAGTTTGGGACTAGAAAAGGCAGACAAACTTCAAGTAAAAACCTGAGTAGATGTAGCAATGATGCAGGAAGTAGATAGAGAGTATGGGTTGGAGTAGTTTAAAGAGCCCAGGTTGTTTACTGAGAGCACTCATTTTAATTGGTTGCTAGCTGTTTAATCTCCTTTCCACATCAGGACATTTGGGACGCTGGGTCTTTCCAGGCATTGTGTCTTGGATTCATTGTCTTGGATTTGGTAATGTTTCAGGGCTGAGCCCTCTTTCTGAGGGTTTGGATGCAAGGATCTGGCAGGGAGATTATGGAAGAAATATGTTGTAGAAGTGCGCATTTCAAAAACTGCTTAGCAGAACCAAACACGAACATCTTCCTAGGGAGTGAAAATTGGGTACAAAGGTATCGATCCAATAAAACCAAAAAAACCAAACCCAGTGCCGTCGAGTCGATTCCGACTCATAGCAACCCTATAGGATAGAGTAGAACTGCCCCATAGAGTTTCCAAGGAGCGCCTCGTGGATTTGAACTGCCGACCCTTTGGTTAGCAGCCGTAGCACTTAACCACGAGGCCACCAGCATTTCCATTGATCCAATAGGGGCTGAGAAACAAAACAATCACTGAAGAGTAACAGAATGGGAGGTAACAGATGGAAGGTGGCCGTGGAGGAATTCCAGAGCAAGGCGTAGATGCCTGTGGCAGATCTCTAAGCATTTTGAGATTCGCTGGAAAAGGGAGGGCCATGTGTATTTCACGGGGTCAAAGAAATGTAATGCTTCCTACATAGGTGGATCAGCCTGATTTAAAGGTATCGGGTCAGGGCAGGTAATAGGATGGTTTTCCTTTTTGTCAGTGACATTCGGGAATATTCCTCCCTTTGAGAGGCCATGTCATTCTGATGGACTTGTGACCTGCTTACTACCGAGCACTTTTACTCTTTTCTATTTCTTTGTCCACCAAAGTAAGTCCAAAGTAACAGAAGTTGAAATGCAGAAATTAAAAGATTTAATATTTTGGTATGGTTAACATCCAAATGAGCTTCTTTACAAGAATTAATTAAATTATAATTTCTTTAATATTAAAAAACCCCCCAAACCCCCAGGATTTGCTATTTATACCTCTATGAAGAAGGGAGAAAAAGCAGTTCTACTTGGCTATTGGTGGTGGAGGTTTATGAAATATGCCCTATTATTTCCAGTGCGTCTTACTTCTATTATGTAGTTGTTGCCATTTTTTCACAGGGTGGCATTTTTCAATATATTCTAGAAGCAAAATAAATTCTTAGACACTGGTGAATTCTTCAGTGAAATTTGTTTAGCAGGCTGCAGTTTGTGCCAATGTTTTCCTTCCCATGTAGGAGAAATTCTCTAACATGTCCACAAATATAATCACCCAGCTTTGAGACCCTGTGGAACAATTACTACACTTACTGATATGGAGAGTTTTCTATTTAGATCAAAAACACAAACTTTATAGTTTTATCTTCTACCATGCTGAAGAGTATATATATATTTTAAGTCAGACTTTAAAATCATATTCAGCAGTTATTTCTAGCCATGCCCATCTGTTACCTAAGTAAATAATTTAGAATATGCTTTCCTTTCCTTTAACTAAGCTGAAAGTTAAATGGTTAAAAAAGTAGTTAAATAATACATTGTGAAAACATTTACTATGGTGCCTACCACTTAGGGGCTGTATAAAAACAAACAAACATGTGATATTTTGGAACAAGCTGTCAAAGACAATACGCGGCTTGTTTGTCTGGGCTTACTTGCGTTTTCTAGATCCTGAGAGGCTTATTTCAGCTTCTGTGTTGATTTTCCATGTGCAACCTGAACCTGTGTTAGGATGATTGGAGCCTGCTCCTGCTTTCCTTGGATCCTGGGTCTGACTACCTTAGCCTTTCCACTCTGTCCTCTCTGACTGCATTTCCTTCCCATGTTGCTGCTTGGCAGAGCAACTTCAGTCTGTCTTCATAGACTTGATGTCCACGTCTTTTGGTATGGCCTAAAATTCTGTAACTCCAACTTGACTCATCTTCTTGTCTTGTTCCTTTTGGCTTACTAGAAACAACCTAACTTTGGCTTCTGAACCAGAAACGTAATGACAACATAAATTAGAAACAGACTACTGAGTACCCAAAACTATTTCCAGCACATAATCCACTTACATAACAATTAAAACTAGCTACTAATTTTGTACTCATTTATTCAAATAACTTACTTTGAGGATGTCTTTAATTACAACCACAGTCCTGCCAGTCTATAAATTCCAGTCGCCAATTCCCAGTCAGTCTTAATTTCCACTTGGCAGCTGCTCTCAGTCTATTCTCTTGGCCTTCCTAACCAAAACCAAACCCGTTGCCAACTCCCAGCGACCCTACAGGACAGAGTAGAACTGCCCCATAGGGTTTTCGAGGAGTGGCTAGTGGACTCGAACTGCTGACCTTTTGGTTAGCAGCCGAACTCTTAACCACTGCACCACCAAGCTCCCTTGGCCTTCCTAGAAAGTCAATAGTGTTTTCCCGATCCCCAACTTGACATTAAAAGGAACGGCACCACTGTGTGTCTCCTACTTTCCCTTGAGCACTTAGTGGACACATCCTGTCCTTCTCTACTGGATTCCACGGAATCAGTTAAATTCTCTTCTCCCCACCCTCAAGTATTTAAGGCAACGTTAACACAGCTAGGAAAGCAATGTTCTTTTCTTGGGGGAAAGAAAAATGACAACCCACCGTTGTTTAATTTAGACTAAAATGTGTCTCTTAGCTTTTTCTTATATTTGCATTGTTTAATCTGTGGACTTCTCTGAGGGCGCATTCCTCTGAACAAGATTTGCATTGGCTCTGTCAGGCAACCCAAGTACTTCCAATGGAGGGCTGCTCTGTTATTTTCCTGGCTTTCAGGTTCCTGGACCACATAAGTAGGGTGCATTTAAATTATAAGCCCAGAGTAGCACGGCCCTGTTATTGTGCTAAATTTGACATGTTTCCTTGTCATCACTCTTTTTAGGTAAGTGGATTTTCTTGTCAAACCTTTCACTAAAGATGTAGCACTTTGAGGGTCCTTGGATCAATTCCTCACCTAATATATCTTCACATCTCATTTACTTGCTCTAAACAGACTCTTAAAAGCCAGACCTCTAGGTAAGAGACATTAGTGAACTCTAAACACAGCTGTACATTAAATGCTAGTTAAACACTCTGATTTTGGACTGTATCTACTTTTGATCCTTGGGATTTCCCTTCCTTTTTTCAAACTTGACTATGCATTTAAAGGGGGCTATTTGTTGTATTTATTTCTAGCATTGCTAGGTGTCTGACAGTAAGATTTTTTAAGATATCTGTCTGGTCTACCATATTTGATATTTTCTTTTCTATCAGATAATGTAATACAATAAAGATCTATATTTTAAAAATAATTTTTACTGTGCTTTAAGTGAAAGTTTACAAATCAAGTCAGTCTGTCACATATAAGCTTATATACACCTTACTACATACTCCCATTTACTCTCCCCCTAATGAGTCAGCCCGTTCCCTCCCTCCAGTCTCTCCTTTTGTGACCGTTTTGCCAGTTTCTAACTCTCTCTACCCTCCCATCTCCCCTCCAGACAGGAGATGCCAACACAGTCTCAAGTGTCCACCTGATACAAGTAGCTCACTCTTCATCAGCATCTCTCTCCAACGCATTGTCCAGTCCCTTCCATGTCTGATGAGTTGTCTTCGGGAATGGTTCCTGTCTTGGGCCAACAGAAGGTTTGGGGACCATGACTGCTGGGATTCTTCTAGTCTCAGTCAGACCATTAAGTCTGGTCTTTTTATGGGAATTTGGGGTCTGCATCCCACTGTTCTCCTGCTCCCTCAGGGGTTCTCTGTTGTGCTCCCTGTCAGGGTAGTCAACGGTTGTGGCCGGGCACCACCTAGTTCTTCTGGTCTCAGGATGATGTAAGTCTCTAGTTCATGTGGCCCTTTCTGTCTCTTGGGCTCATAGTTATCGTGTGACCTTGGTGTTCTTCATTCTCCTTTGATCCTGGTGGGTTGAGGCAAATTGATGCATCTTAGATGGCCACGTGTTAGCATTTAAGACCCCAGACACCACACTCCAAAGTGGGATGCAGAATGTTTTCATAATAGAATTTATTTTGCCAATTGACTTAGAAGTCCCCTTAAGCCATAGTCCCCAAACCCCCGCCCTTGTTCCACTGACCTTCGAAGCATTCAGTTTATCCCAGAAGCTTCTTTGCTTTTGGTCCAGTCCAAATGAGCTGACCTTCCCTGTATTGAGTATTGCCCTTCCCTTCACCTAAAGTAGTTCTTATCTACTAACTAACCAGTAAATAACCCTCTCCCACCCTCACTTCCTGCCCCCTCTCGTAACCACAAAAGAATGTGTTCTCAGTTTATACTATTTCTCAAGCTCTTATAATAGTGGTCTTATACAATATTTGTCCTTTTGCATCTGACTAATTTCACTCAGCATAATGCCTTCCAGGTTCCTCCATGTTATGAAATGTTTCACAGATTTGTCACTGTTCTTCATCGATGTGTAGTATTCCACTGTGTGAATATACCATAATTTATTTATCCATTCATCCATTGATGGACACCTTGGTTACTTCCAGCTTTTTGCTATCGTAAACAGTACTGTAATAAACATGGGTATGCATGTATCTGTTGGTGCAAAGGCTCTTATTTCTCTTGGGTATATTCCGAGGAGTGGGATTTCTGGGTTGTATGGTAGTTCTATTTCTAACTTTTTAAGAAAACGCCAGATAGATTTCCAAAGTGGTTGTACCATTTTACATTCCCACCAGCAGTGTATAAGAGTTCCAATCTCTCCGCAGCCTCTCCAACATTTGTTATTTTGTGTTTTTTGGATTAATGCCAGCCTTGTTGGAGTGAGATGGAATCTCATCGTAGTTTTAATTTGCATTTCTCTAATAGCTAGTGATCGAGAGCATTTTCTCATGTATCTGTTAGCTGCCTGAATATCGTCTTTAGTGAAGTGCGTGTTCATATCCTTTGTTTGTCTTTTTGTGGTTGAGTTTTAACAGAATCATATAGATTTTAGAGATCAGGCACTGGTCGGAGATGTCATAGCTGAAAATTTTTTCCCAATCTGTAGGTGGTCTTTTTACTCTTTTGGTAAAGTCTTTAGATAAGCACAGGTGTTTGATTTTTAGGAGCTCCCAGTTATCTGGTTTCTCTTCATCATTTTTAGTAATGTTTTGTATTCTGTTTATGCCTTGTATTAGGGCTCCTAACATTGTCCCTATTTTTTCTTCCATGATCTTTATCGTTTTAGTCTTTATGTTTAGGTCTTTGATCCACTTGGAGTTAGTTTTTGTGCATGGTGTGAGGTATGGGTCCTGGTTCATTTTTTTGCAAATGGATATCCAGTTATGCCAGCACCATTTGTTAAAAAGACTATCTTTTCCCCAATCAACTGACACTGGGCCTTTGTCAAATATCAGCTGCTCATATGTAGATGGATTTATGTCTGGGTTCTCAATTCTGTTCTATTGGTCTATGTGCCTGTTGTTGTACCAGTACCAGGCTGTTTTGACTACTGTGGCTGTATAATATGTTCTAAAATCAGGTAGAGTGAGGCCTCCCACTTTCTTCTTCTTTTTCAGTAATGCTTTACTTATCCGAGGCTTCTTTCCCTTCCATATGAAATCGGTGATTTGTTTCTCCATCACATCAAAAAATGTCATTGGAGTTTGCATTGTATGTGTAGATGGCTTTTGGTAGAATAGACATTTTACTATGTTAAGTCTTCGTATCCATGAGCAAGGTATGTTTTTCCACTTATGTAGGTCCCTTTTAGTTTCTTGCAGTAGTACTTTGTAGTTTTCTTTGTATAGGTCTTTTACATCTTTGGTAAGATTTATTCCTAAGTATTTTATCTTCTTGGTGGCTACTGTGAATGGTATTGATTTGGTGATTTCCTCTTTGATGTTCTTTTTGTAGATGTAGAGGAATCCAAGTGATTTTTGTATGTTTATCTTGTAACCTGAGACTCTGCTGAACTCTTCTATTAGTTTCAGTAGTTTTCTGGGGATCTATTTTTTAATAAAATCAAATTCAATGAAATGTCAACAAAACTGGGATGTCATTTCCTTGTCATCACAAATAGAAAGCACTATAAGTTGCTTCTTTATGTGAAGAATGCCTTATACATTCAGGGTCCAGTGATGCATGGTTGCCAAGTTGATCCTCATCTGGATTCTCACTACCTAATCAATTCACTGCCCTCATTCTTTTTATAGGTTCCTTGGGTGGGGAAATGTTTAATTGCTAACTGAAAGATTGGAGTTCCAGTCCACCCAGATGCACCTTGGAAAAAAGGCCTGGTGATCTGCTTCTGAAAGTCATAGCCATGAAAACCCTACGAAGTGCAGTTCTACTCTGCAGCACGTGGGGATGCCATGAGTTGAAATTGACTTGATGTCAATTGGTTTAGATTTTTTTGGTTTGGTGTTCTTTATGTAAGACTGGAGTGGAGAATAATGAAATGGGTAGGTGGGCATTCCCTGTCTGCCATGTGTAAGGCATATGAATTTTCTGCTGTAGTAGGGTGAAAACAAACACATCTGTGCCACATTTCCTGTTTTTTTTTTTTTTTCCATCACAGGGATTAAAATGGCTCGTCTGCAGGTGATCACTATTTTAAAAACTTGACTTAACTTTGAAACCCAGCTGTCTCCAGGGCAATAGCAAATGGTGATGAATGCCCCAGATCTCACCCATTCATACAGGCCCTTTGTGGTGTCCAGCGATTCAGGGAAGCAGATGACTGCGTAGTGATACAGAGACAAAGGTGATTTTAGAACTAGGTACCTGCATTAGCTGGTAAGTGGTACCTAAAAGTATTAGCCTGCTTGCCTCTTCTGTCCATGGCCAAAGGGATCTTCCACTTTTCTCACACATGCTTCAACTGTGTATGCGTATATAATATCACAATTGGTATAGTAGATGCTCTCTGTATATTTGAAGAATTAATGAATATATTCCTTTTTTAACCTGAATCATCCAATAGCAGCTGTCCTTAATATTCATTTCAGCAATTTTCACTTATATAAAAACGTTGTGGGGTCGAGTTTGGGAAGGAGGATTATATTGTATAATTTTTCCTGTGCCTCATACCTTCCATGGACACAGTCCTGTCTCTCTGCCATAACCTTTTTGTAACCTACAATTAATGTACTAGTTAATGACACATATCTGGAAATGTTAAGCTTTGTAAGTATAATTTACACAAATACGTATTTTTATGAAGCATGCAAATTTGAACAATGGACTCCTTGTACGTCTGTCAAATAAGGAACTAGAATAAACACAAAGCAAAGGTTTCTCTTTAGAATCTGAAAATAACATAATGAAACTATATCCTAAAACTCGTGGAAGGGCACAAAGCAAAAATGACTAGATAAAACAAATTTAGTTTTTAGGAAAGGCAAAGAATTAAAAAAAAAAAAAAAAAAAAGACCTATCAGAAGCTTCAGGAATCTACTGTGCTTCTCCGAATACAAAAAAAAAAATTCATTTTTTCCTACTCAAGTTTGAATAACTGGGGAGCTGCTTTTACAACCTTAAACAAGTTCGTCAGATAAATACTCTTTTCAGATAAAGAAGATGTATTTTTAAGACTTTTTTTATATGAAGGAAAAGTTATTTCGTCTAAAGAAAATTACAGCCAAAGAAAAATGAAATGTAATTGCTGTTTTAAAAGGTGTAACCTGGGGGCCTAGAACAATGTAAGGTGTTTTGAATGTAGGAATCAGGCCAACGGAGATTATCTGAGTGATTTCATAGATGAGGCTGAGGAAAGGGGTAGAATGGAAAGTAGAACACGAGAGACCGAGACACAGTAAGTATGACTTTTGCTTGAAGAAGAAAAAATGCTGGTTAGTAGTCACAACCATCTATTTTTTCCAAATACATTTTCAAATCCTGCAAAAAATGATATTTAATAAAACACAAAATTTGTTAAACCTTATTGAAAAATTCCAAACAGTAATTTAGAAAAGAATGACGTTTTGGTTTTTTATATATATATATATTTTTTTTATATATATACTTTTTTTTTCCATGTGTATGTGTCTGTGTTTGTGTGCCTGTGTGTGCAGGTGCATTTTTCCCCACTATTTTGCTTTCCCACATGAATAGACAGATGGTAAAGAGAAATGTGAAATTTACATCAATTCATTGCTTTATTTGTACCTTTGCTGAACAGCATTGTGAAAGAAAGACTTTCAAAATAAAGGAGATATAAAAAAAAGGGATGCTTTTATATTTAAATCTTGGTAGTCTACGCAGGAAGTTGAAGACTTTGTATCAAAGACTACTTCTCTGATCCTTGGGTGGCACAGTTTGTGCTTAACTACTAAAGGTTGGTGGTTTGAACCCACCCAGCGTTGCCTGAGAAGAAAGGTCTGACGATCTGCTTTTGTGAAGATTATAGCCAAGAAAACCATATGGAGCAGCTCTAATCTGTAACACATGGGTTCTCCATGAATCAGACTGACTTGATGGTAACGGGTTTGGTTGTGGGTTTTATCACAAAAATTTAGAGCTTAAAGAAATTTTATTGACAGAAACTGAAATCTTGTATATTGCCCCAAATCACATTTATTATATCAAACCAAAAACCCGTTGCCATCGAGTCGATTCTGACTCATAGTGACCTTATAGGAGAGAGTAGAACTGCCCCATAGGGTTTCCAAACTGTTAATTTTTAAAGACGCAGACTGCTGCATCTTTCTCCCATGGAGTGACTAGTGGGTTCAAACCTCCGGCCATTTGGTTAGCAGCCTAGCGCTTTAACCACTGCACCACCAGGGCTCATTACTTGTAATATGAAAAACAAAAACCAAACCCATTGCTGTTGAGTCGCTTCTGACTCTCAGCAACCCTACAGGACAGAGTAGAACTGCCCTGTAGAATTTCCAAGGAGTGCCTGATGGATTCGAATTGCCGACCTTTTGGTTAGCAGCCACCCACCAGGATTTCAGCAGCCATATAGTTGAGGCTAAGACCCAGGTCTTCTAGCCCCCAAGTTTCATGATCTTTTTATTTTAACTACAAAGTCTTTCATTCTCTGATTTACTCCAGGTTGAAAACCAGGAAGAGTTTTCCATCTTTTACATTCTCATTTCGTTTCGTGAAGCAGCCTGGAGTTTTTAGGCATATATGTCTATATATCTACCTCCTCCCTTTCACTTTTACCAGAAAAACATATGACGCATATGCTGCGGCTACATTCATTCTGCCCTGTTCTTGCTGTAATATATTCATTGCAATTAGTTTCATACTGAGACCTTGGTTTCTCCACTTGAGTGTTATTGATGTGGCCTCTATTGGGTTGAATGAGTGAAATACTATGCTTCTAAATCTAATTTATCTACCTCAAATGTTGCAGTCTGGATATGATTCTTTAAGGAAACTCAATATATGCTGCCTACTATCAGAAAAATATTAACAGGATGATTACTCATTTTGAAAATAATGATACATTTTACAAAGGACTTCTATAAGGATCCCCTTAAGTAGTGAGCTCCTGTCATGCATTCTTAACTATGATTTAAATTTTTTGAAATTCAGTTTGTGCACAATGCTTCAAGAACATAACATAAAACAGTTTTTTAGAATTTGATGGCAAACGGAAACACCAAACTTCTCCAAACAACTCCAGCAACGCAAAACACTAGTATATATCTAACACTATAAACAGTAATATACTTGATAATGTATTTCTTAAAATTTTATTTTTACTTTATGACAAGGCACAGGGTTGTTGGGTAGGATGAACGATACTGTCCCAACCCAGTGCTGTCAATACTATCTGTAGATTAGAAACAGATTTAAATTGCTAAAGGCAATGCCTGGAAATACACCGGAGAATCAAACATGCCTGAAAAAAAGGGGGTCAAAAAAAGTATTACAAAACAGCTGTTATTAAGAAATATTCCATTTAGGTCTGTTTTCAGTCAAGCAGTGTTCCAAAGGGACCATGTGGCTTTATTTTTAGGCTGCAGTTTATTGATTCAGGCTGCGGCCTCTGCTAATTAGCGGAGCTGGTCTTAGTCTACAGATTTTTACTGGTTCTAGATAATGAGAAAGTAAATGTTTCTCTGCCTTTCTGGAAGAAAAACAGAAACAAAAAACAACTACTCAGCTGAGCATACTTCCTCCAGAGTCCAGCTCTGTTCCTAGGTGGTCCGCAAGAAAGGTTACTTGACAGATACTATGATTCACACTCTCTACCGTTATGGAATTTCCCTGGCCAATTACTGATGGATTAGTCTACAAAAATGAAACCAGGACTACAGAGGTCATCCTTGAAATGGGAATGTGAGGATTAGAAGACTTCCCAGGTAACACATGGCACAATTATTCAGTAAATTAAAGAGCTGATAGCTTGGTTTCTGAGGAGATGAAGTGAAAGACTAACAATTGTCAATGGAGCACAAGATAAATCTGTGGAGCCAAGCCCTGAGCAAAAAAAATCCCCGGCGGTTGCTGTGGGGAGAGAAAGTGTCTCAGGGTTGATAAGGATACCAGAGTGTACACCTTTAGAGGTGTTTAGAACGCGAGAGGAAGAGACATGGGAAGACAGGTCCAGCTTCACGGGCCTGTGACCTGTACAATTGCACAGGGACCCGTGCTTAGAAGGGCTCCTAGCTTGGTTTAATTTTTTGCTGTCATTGTCTTAAAATTCTTAATAATAATTTTTTTTTTTTTTTTAACAAAGGGCCTTTCATTTTCATTTTGCACTGGGTCCCACAAGCTATTTAGCTGGTTCCTGTTGGAAGGAGACAAAAAGGTCAGGGGATAGACATTAGAAGACATTTTAATTTGGGCTGAGCAAAATTCTCTTCTATGTAACAGGGTTTAAAGGAAAGGTATTTAAATAATCCTCAGAACATTTTGGTGCTAGATCAAGGGAAAGTCACTTGACTTCCAGTGTTTCGATTCCTTATCAGTAGAATGATTTTTCATACTAGCTACTCTCCAGCAACTAACAGTCTTAATGTGATAATATCTATCAAGTGCTCTGAGCCCCTAAGAGATAGACTATCAATCCATACAGTAGCCTGCTCCTTTCAACTGAAATAAGTGAATTTGGGGTCTAGTGAAGTTGCCTGGGAAGAGGTGATTTGGTGTGGTTTAGTAGCTGAAGTGTTCTAATCGCCAGTTCTCTAGGGAAATATATTCTATGCAATAACACCACTCCTCTTTTCTCCCCCCCTCAAAAAAAAGTTCCAGTGTGTTATCTAGTTGTATTTCCTCACCAAAGTGAAGTATAGGGTCAGACCCAAGACATTAGATCTCTCAGATATTACAGATGGGCTTTATGTAATCCAGATGATTCATAAAAATGATAGTCTCTGAGCTCTCAGGGCCATTACAAGTAATTTAGGTCGACTCCATTTTCAAATGACAAAATTGAAAGAGAAAAGGGTAGCAAATGGCCCAGGACTCACAGCTAAATGTGTACAGCCATGCCTAGAGACCAGGCCTATTAGTTCAGGGCTTTTCCCTTACATCACACATGTCTTCTAAGCAGTCAGGCTCATTCTGGGCAATATTTGAGGAGTTCCATTACGTTTTGTACCTTTTCCATAGACGTACCAAGGTTTTTATGAAGTGTTTATTAATCAGAGTAGTAGTAATAATAATAATAACTACATTTATAAAGAGTCTGCAATGGGCACAGCGAACTAGGAAGTTTACCTAATCCTTCCAACAACCTTGAAAGGTAGGTATTAATCCTCACTTTTCCAAGGAGGAAATTGAGACTCAGAGAAGTTAAATACTTTCCTCAATATCACATAGCTTTTAATTAGATGGAAACCCTGGTGGTATAGTGGTTAAGAGCTATGGCTGCTAACCAAAAAGTCGGCAGTTTAAATCTATCAGGTGCTCCTTGGGAACTCTATGGGGCGGTTCTACTCTGTCCTATAGGGTTGTTATGAAATTGAGACTCAGAGAAGTTAAACAACTTCCTCAATATCACATAGCTTTTAATTACATAGACTTTAGGGCTTCTTCAATCTAATGGAATTTTGGCAGCTATTTTTTTTTTTATTTATCTCATCTCTGAGTAGAGCCCAGTGTATTTATTGGGGGTTCTTCAGTTTTATCCTTCAGGACTGAGCAAGAACTGAAGTACTAATTACAAGGATATTTATCTTGCAACATTTAGTATTTTGTTATATGCAGTCAATATAAACCTGATTATAGCTTGTCCTGTGTTGACACCTCAGAGGTAATTTATAACACTGTCTGTGGAAATTATAGGGGTGAATAAGCTGAGGAAAAGGAACAAATTAATTATATTTGTTATATTTTGATTATTTTTTTCTATTTTGTGACCTAGAAGACTTAATTTACTCCTCAGGTCAAATCTCTCAGGTGGAGAGTATATTCACTCATACAAAGAATCTAGGAAAGAAAAATGGGAATGAATGAGAGCTACCAAGTAAATTGGGTATATTTACAACCATCTGGAAGACATAGTCAAGCAAAGACAACATAAGAAAATGCAGCTACAGCTGACTAGAAATGGAAGGGAAAAAAGTCTTTTTTTAGGATATACTTGCCCAAGGCATTTTTAGAATTTAAGCAGAGAGGAGCAAAGCAGAATTGAGGGGAATGTAATAATGGTAACAAAATGGTTAAGCTCTCGGCTGCTAACCACAGGGTCAGGGATTCAAATCTGCCAGTGGATCCATGGAACAAAAGACCTGGCAATGTGCTCCTGTAAAGATTACAGCCTAGGAAACCCTATGGGGAAGTTCTACTCTGTCAATAGGTTTGCCATAGTTGGAATGAACTCGACGGCACACAACAACAATAACAGTAGATGCCAGTCTGGGGAAGAGGTTGTAGACTTAGTGTGCCCTCCATTCTGTAGCACTCTGCCAACTCTTTGCAGAGACAGAAGGGCACTGCCCCTAGGAATGAACTCAAGGCCCTTTTGTCACTGCTGTCATTCAGGTTAAACAGTGAAGCCATTATCCTTCATTTACCTAAACTCCTGTTGCCTTCACCTCCACCCCCACGACATACTAGGTTTGCTAAGGTTGCTGTAGGCAAAGCAGTGTGTAAAATAGCACACAGGTTCCTGTTTGACAAGTGGAGTGTCGGTTTCTCATTGCTCCCCAGGGGCCACTTATAATGAGCAATTGGCCTAGTGAGCTTTGAAACTTTTACATTCACAACCCTGTATGTCTTTTATTATTTTGCCTTTTAAAATTAGCATGCTATTTTAGAAAACAAAGAAAACAGACTTTAGAAGCATAACAAGGGCATCTGTTTTGCAGCAACCACTAATCAGTCCCTGTCTCTTCACACTGGAGTTTTAAATTATTACCAAAAGAGGAAAATATGCAAATATAAGACATGTGGATTAACTTTTTTTTTATCTGAAGGTTCTTCTGTATATCTAAGGGATAGATATTTGTGTGTAGATTTTATTCATGTTTCTCCATGAGACCCTACTTGTAGATTCTAGCACTGAACCATCAAATAGATTTTATTGTTAATAATAACCATAATTTTCAGGTACTAAGTTTTCACTGCAATTTGAAGATATTGGAAGAGCGAAAAAAATCTCTTCAGGTCACCTCATTTAGGCCCTAAAAACCCTTGATACTTTCTTCTGCCTTACTGCGTTCATTCCAAGGTAATTCATTTGCATGTTCAATTGTCTGTCTCCTTCACTAAACTCTAAGCTTTTCGAGACTAGGACCTGTGTCTGTCTTGTTCATCACTGGGTCCTCAGAACAAATTATTGCATGTGCCTCAGCAGACTTTTGATAAATATTTGTTTAACTGAGTTGGAATTACATTTTGGGGGGCCCTCTGGCACAGTGGTTAAGCATTTGTCTGCTAACCAAAGGGCCGGTAGTTTGAATCTACCAGCTGCTCCTTGAAAACTCTATGGGGCAGTTCTACCCTGTCCTATAGGGTTGCTATGAGTTGGAATCCACTCAATGGCAAGGGGTTTGGCTTTTTAATGTCCCAGGCTATAGTCTATATGGGAGCAAATCACCAGGTCTTTTTTCGCTCACCGAATCTTTTCTGCTGAGGAGCCTAGGAAGCCGTGTGGAGCAGTTCTACTCTGTCATATAGGGTCACTGTGAGTTGGAATCGACTTGATGGTACACAACAACAACATCTCAGGCATTTTAAAGAGTGCCTTAAATACATTTTTTCATATAATTCTCCCAATAACCGTTTGAGAGAAGCTGAAACTCACCTATGGTAGGCAGCATGCTTGAGGTCTTCCAGCTGAGTTATGTCATTTGGAACTGGGCCTACGTGACTGCAAAATATACACTCTTTCTGCTGTACCACATTGCTTTGTATATCAGGATGTAGAGCGATATAAAAATCACCCCATATGTTGAAGGGGACAGAAAACATGAAAGATGAGGAGGCTTGTAGCTACATTGGCAAAGAGGCATTGGCAAAGGGATGTATACCCTTCAAAAATTTCACACAAAAGTCATTTTCATTGAATACATGTATTTCTTGCTCATTAGACAACCAAACCAGATAAGGCATGTTTGTTCATTGTTCCATTTGAATTTAGCCATTACTATTTGATTCAACTGATATTATTGAGTACTTTCTAACTTGGAGAATGATACTGGGTGAGATTAGATATTGAGGCACAGAATGGGGAACACAAAATGAGTACGATTTACCTCTTATTTTCACAAGCTTATAGTATAACGAAGAAGAAGAAAGAAAATCAAATAATTATATAATAAAAGAGACCATATTAAATGTAGTAAAAGTGATACAATCTGTAGAATATATAAAGGAGTAAGGTTGCATCTTGCTTGAGATATCAGAAATATAGTAGGGAAGGAGTAGTCTTGAGATGGCTTTAGGAAAATGGGCAGAGTTTAGCAGTTTCAGGCATAGACATTTGAAGGTGAATAAAGACATGGTCTCTGTCTTCAAGAATAGCCAAGACTCCTTGGTAGAAATAAGCACAGAGCGAATATTGATATGGCAGAAAACAGTGGGCTAGAGAAACCAACTAAGAAATAATTAAACAGGATGATACTGAAAAGATGATGTGGGACTTGGTGCCTTACTATTCTTAGGGGATAGTAAAGACTTCACATATGAGTGACCAGCAGTCCATGAGCCTGGGGTTTTTAGACTGAGCTGATTTGGCCCTTAAATCTTTGTTCCAAGAAGAGATCTTTTTCAGAGACATGCAAGAAACTGCCTCCATTAACTTAACAGAGGCTCCACTTCAGTGACTCAGTTCTCATAGGGAGTGAAAATGCTTTGAGTATGGAATCCACAAAGTCTGGAAAGCAGAGGATTTTTCTCTGAAGAGTAGAGTGTACTGCTGTAATACGCATAAGCACTGGCAAAGAAGAATCAGGCAGCATTTGTGTTGGATTATATTATAAGCACGTCAGAGACTGAATAATTAAAAGCACTCTAAAGGGAAGTTTGTGTTTCCCTCTCACAATGCACATACGACTCTGGTACCAAAAATGTTTTTCTAGTTAAATTTTACTTCATTTCCCATTTAAGATTTGTCACAGCAAATAATCCCTTCTCAAATAGCAATATCCTGAGCGTAAAATATAGTGGATGCTATCTGGATATTAGGTAATCAGCTCTGTTGTGGAATCAACTAGCTTTTCCTCAGATGAAGATTGTAAAACATAATCAAATGTGAGGATGGTCATGATTTCTATGAGTTAGTGGCTATGGGGAATATCTATTTAAAAAGTGTGAATCACATGTTTCCTGCTCCTAAAAATCTAACAAATAAATTGCTAAGGTGAGATTAACATTGTTCTTTCAGAACTAAAGAATTAAATATTAAATTCTGTAGCCTAGCAACCACAGGTATAAAACCTTAAAAAAAAAAAGCAGAAGCTATACATATGGAGAGATGAAGAAATGAATCAAGTAAATTAGACACTATGACATTTCACCTGAAATGCTCAATTCATTTACATGAAAACATTTGAGTGAATAATATGATACTCCCGCTAGTTCTTACTTTTCAAAGAGGAGTTAAATATTTATCAGGGTAATTTTAGGTCAGTCTGAGTTGTAGTTTCCTTAAGCTTTGGACATGTCAACAAAGTTTTTCTGAGCTGGAAGAATACGTAACACAGATCGTATAGAAACCTATCCTGGTTTTCTGTGTGAGAACAGAAAGCTAGTATTGGGAATTGCCAATGTCATATCACACCCTATGTCAGCTGTGCAGAACATGACCAGTCTTCTTCCTACCAAACCTATTGCCGTCAAGTCAGTTTTGACTCATAGCGGCCCTATAGGACAGAGTAAAACTGCCCCATAGGGTCTCCAAGAAAAGGCTGGTGGATTCGAACTACCAACCTTTTGGTTAGCAGCCGAACTCTTAACCAGTGCGCCTCCAGGTCCCCAGTCTTCTGAGGTGTGCCTAGTATTTGGGGAAGCTACTCTATGTCAAACTGCACTCTGTTTCCAAGAAAATGGGGGTCTTCTTTTTAGAGGAAGTTGATTTATTTTTAGACTGCTATGTCAGGTGTCCAGGTAGGCATGCTTTATCTAATATAATAATAATTAATACTCAATTAACAGAATGTGCCAAATGCTGTTTTATGAGCCTTACAGATATTAACTCGTTTAATTCTCATAATAACCCTATGGGATAGCTGCTATTAGTATTCCTACTTTCTAGATAAGAAAAAGAAAAGTGAGGCCAGAGAGGTCATACAACTAGCAAGTAGAGGATCGTGTGTTAGAACCCAGGCCATCTGGCTTCAGTGCCTGTAATCTTACACTGCAAAGTGCACTATACCACCTCCTAGGTACTCACAACCTATCCAAATGGCTTTTACATTACAAAAACTCATTGATGATGGAGAGTTTATAACCCTAATATCTTAGGATGGCATTATGAAGGAAATTATATTCCTCCTTTTTTTTTTTTTTACAGAGGAATATAGATTCAGAATGGTCCTTGATTTCCTTGTTAAGGAGAAATACATTAGGTTAGATGAACTGACTCATAACATTTATACACCTATATTAAGTTGTTGTTGTTGTTAGGTGCTGTTGAGTCAGTTCCGATTTATAGTGACTCTGTGCACAACAGAAGGAAACACTGCCCAGTCCTGCTCCATCCTTACAATCGTTCTTATGCTTGAGCCCATTGTTGCAACTACTGTGTCAATCCGCCTCATTGAGGGTGTTCCTCTTTTCCACTGACCCTGTACTTTGCCAGGCATGATGTCTTTCTCCAGGGACTGATCCCTCCTGACATGTCCAAAGTATGTAAGACACAGTCTCGCCATTCTTCCTTCTAAAGAGTATTCTGGTTACACTTCTTCCAAGACAGATTTGTTAGTTCTTTTGGCAGTCCATGGTATATTCAATATTCTTTGCCAACACCACAATTCAAAGGCATCAATTCTTCTTCAGCCTTTGTTATTCATTGTCCAGCTTTCACATGCATATGATGCGATTGAAAATTCCATGGCCTGGGTCAGGCACACCTTAGATGAAGAAATAGAAGATATCAAGCCAAACCATATGAAATTGCCTTCGTGTAGGCAAATGGTAAATGATTAAAAAAAACGGTAGCAAGCTAATACCTTTACTCATGTTAGCTTCAATATGGTTCAAACTAATGTTTTAACCCATGTTTAAAACCAACTTTTATTACTTTCAAGGCTTGTGTCTTCTTTGTAGATAAAGTAGGCAAATCACTTCTTTTCTTTTGAAATGTCTTTACATTTGGACAGCAAGCCTGCAGCCTTCATTATTTGAGGGAAGGATGATACACCACTCATAGAGAACAACAGCAACAACAAAATCAAATTATTGGCTTTAGAAGTTCAAATGCTTAAGTCAGGGTAGAAAATATAGATTTGGAAGAAACAGTAGAAATCCTGTGCCCTCTGCCCCCTGATTAAATAAAGATTCTTGGTACTAAAGGAGAGGAATGTTTGAGTAGCAGCAAGAAACTTTTATTCTGAGAAGAGCAGGGACTGTGTCTTCTCATCCCAGGCCAGATCTTGGAAAGCTTGGGCCTGTGCTATTTTCTTGGTTAGTGCCAGGGAGGAACCCTTGTGGCTCAGAGGTTAAGTGTTTGCCTGCTAACCAAAAGGTTAGTAGTTCCAGTCTACCAGGTGCTCCTTGGGAAGTTCTATTCTGTTCTATAGGGTCACTATGAGTCAAAATTGACGTGACAGCAGTGGGTTTAGTGCTAGAGAAAAGAACAAGATGCTACAGTCCTGAGACCACATGGCATATGTTATATTGTGGTAAGAAGTCTCATTAGTCTATTTCAGAGAAAGTCTAAGTTTGTTGATACAGAAAATAAGTTCACTTTAGAAAAATAAAGTTTTTTACATACCTGAATTTTTCAACTGACTCATGATTGCTGCCCTAGGGAATTGCGAGTTTTGAATTCTTAAATTTTAAATTTAGTTTTTCTCATTATTGCTACCCTAGTTAAATATTTCAGTTTTTATGGATATGATTGCTAAGGCCTAAGGCTTCAATAATTTCTATAGAGGATTGTATTAATAATATATTCTATTTATAAATTGGAAGGTACTTTACAAAGTGCTTAGAAAGGTAGAGTGTTTTTGGATCACTCTGATCTTAATTTATTTAACAAAAACAGGTGCTATTCTAGCACTGGGATTACATAGATAAATATTACTACTCTTGATTACTTTTTTAAAAATAATATTTTATCATGTTTTCGGTGAAGGTTTCTTGATTACTTTTTGCATATTTTTTATGATTCCAATTTTTATTTGTGTCTACTTAAGCAAGTTTATAATAAAATAAATTCTGGAGATACAAGATGATGGGATTGAGTATAATTAAAAGGTTAATGACACTGACCATTTTTTGAGAAAAGTGTTTTTACTTATGATGGAAAATAAGATCCTAAATATATTTATGTCTGGGCTCTTTTGTACAGTGGTTTTTCTGATAGATATTAAGCAGGCTATAGTTGAATTGGAAAAGAAAATGATTCTATTTTTAGCAATTGTTGAACTAGGTAACCCTGAAAATTCTCCCACCACAAAACAATTAGATTTGCTTAATAAAATTGCTTAAAAAAATCTTTTTAAATGCATGGCTGCTCTTAGTATTAAGATAAGAAAATTCTCAAGTCCCAAAAGTGAAGAGGAAACTGACAATCACAGTGGCAAGAAGAAAAACTGATGTGGCCTTCCTGTTAAGACTAAAGAAAACCTGTGACTATTAGATCCTTACTGAAAGAACTTCCAGTAGATACACTTCAGGAAGAAGGAAATTAGACTTAGAAGGAGACTGAGATGCAAAAAGAAATGGTGAGCAAAGAAGTTCATAAATGTGTGGTTAAATCTATGCAAGTTGACTGTATAAAATAATAATAAATGCAATGATATTAAGAAAAGTAAAATTAAAATGCTTTAATAAATAACAAGGAGGTCGAGAGGGGGTTTATCAGAGTTAAAATGCCTTGACATCCTTGTAGTAGGAAGAAAGTAAACATTTTTAAAATTAACTTTATACTTTGCTAAGTCATGTATTCATAATGAAGTTTTATTGGTAATAATTAGAAGAAGAGATATATAATGTATGCTTCCCTCACCAGCAGGCAAATAAATAAATAAAAAGGAAAAAACTACCAATCCAATAAAAGAAAAAAGTAAAGAAGCATAGTAAGGAGGGCCAATAAAAAGCTCAAAACAGATAGTATAAATTAAATCCAAATATATCAGCCATCATAATAAATGTAAACATTAAATGTGTTTCAAGAGTGAAGTGGGCAGATTTAATTTAATCCACAATGATATCCATATATATGCTATCTACAAGAGACCCACTTAAAATATAAGAAAACCCATTGTGTTGAGTTGATTCCAACTCATAGCATCTATATAGGACAGAGAACTGTTCTACAGGATTTCCAAATTTGTCAGTCTTTACAGAAGCAGACTGTCTCACCTTTCTTCCACAGAGTGGCTGGTGGGTTTGAGTCACCCACCTTTTGATTAGCAGCCAAACACTTAAACCCTGCACCACCAGGGCTCCTTTAAAATATAAGGGCAGGTGAAAATATGTTTATTCATTAATTCAACAAATATTTATCTATTGCCTACAACTTAACAGATAGTGAAAAAAACAGGCCAATTTACTAACCAACATCAAAATATTTGGTGTATTAGTTTCCCAGGATACCATGACAAACCACCACAGATCCAATCATTTACAAGAAAAGACATTTGTTTCATTTGTCCTGAAACTAGAAGTCTGAATACTGGGTATTAGCAGTGTAACCTTCTTGTGAAGTTTCTAAGGGAAGATCCTTTCTTGTCACTCTCACTTCATGGTAGCTGAGGTACTCCTTGGCTTGTGAATACATCGTCACATGGCTTTCATCCCTCTCTGTTTCTGTGTCTATCTTTTATAAGGACATCATTCAGATGGGATTAGGACCCACCCTATTCCAGTAGGAGTGTCTTGTTAAGTGATATGGCTCCTTGGAAACTCTATGGGGCAGTTCTACTTTGTTCTATAGGGTCGCTATGAGTCGGAGTCAACTCGATGGCAGTGGGCTTAGTGGGTATGGCTACTAACCAAAAGGTCGCAGCTCAAATCCACCAGCCGCTCCCTGGAAAACCAATGGGGCAGCTCTGCTCTGTCCTCCAGGGTTGCTATGGGTCGAAATTAACTTGACTACAATGGGTTTGATTTGTTTTTTGGTTTCTACTCCAGTTTGACTTCATGTTAACTGATCTTGACATCTTTCAAGGCTCTATTTTCAAACAAGGGCACATTCACTCATACAGGGGTCAGGACTTCGATGTATCTCTTCGAGGGACACAATTCAATCCATAACAGGCATAGTGCAACTGAAAGCAGAAATTAATGAACTAGAAAGCAGTTGTGTGATGGTTAAGACTGTGTGTCAACTTGGCTGGGCCGCGATTCTTGGCGTTTATGTGTAATCACTCCCATGATGGGATCTGCCGTGAGTAGCCAATCAGTTGAAAGAGAGGTTCCTTGGGGCTGTGGCCTGCACCCGAATATAAGACGATATTCTGGTTTTCGCTTGCTCTGGATCCTGTGGCTGCCTCCTGTTTGTCTGACCTCCGGTTCTTAGAACTTGAGCCATAAGCTTATCTGCTGATCTTGGGATTCATCAGTCTTCACAGCCTGTGTGTGGAGCCCTGCTCTCCGTCCTGCTGATCGTGGGTTCACCAGCCCTGGCAGCTACGTGAATCAGGAGGAGCCTTGTGGTCTTGCCTGCCAGTCTCGGGATTCACTGATCTTCACAGCCGGTGAGTGGAGCACTGCTCTCTGACCTGCCAATCTTGGGCTTGGCACCCCCTGTAGCTGCGTGCATCAGGAGAAGCCTCTATGCTAATCCACAGATTTGGGACATTCCCGTCTCTACAATCGCTTGAGCCATTGCTTTGATATAAATCTCTCTATATATATTTATAAGCTTTACTGGTTTTGCTTCTCTAGAGAACCCAGCCTAAGACAAATTCTAATTTCATAGAAAAGGGACATAGAAAGAATTAAGAAACAAATCTGTCTGTTTTTATGTCAAGTTAAAAAGGAAGTCTTTCTAACAAAAGTGATAAGGAGAAAAAAGAGTTGACCTATAATAATATGAAAAAATCAAAACCTAAACCCGTTTCTTTCCAGTTGACTCCGGCTCGTGGCCAGGGGCAGATTATCCAATAGGCAAGGTAAGCAGGGTGCTTACCTTATTTACCAGATCACCTGCAGTGGACAGTTTCACATCCCTGATATGGTGAAACTCATGTGAAATTGTTCACTGCAGATTAGTAAGTAAGCACACATAAGCCAGTGCTTACCTTGCTTACTGGGTTATCTGCCCCTGTCAGGACTGTAAATTTCAAAAGAGGCTTTGAATCTGTAGGGAGGTGCTGTGGGGTTGGGAGAGATATAGATACCAGCCATACCTACAAGCAGAATCTTTGATGTGGTGAAAAAAAAAAAAAAAAAGTGAAAGTTTTCACTACAGATGATCTGGTAAAGAAGATGAGCACCCTGCTTACTTTGCCTGTTGGTGACTTCACCCCTGCTCTTGGCAACCCCATGTGTTCCAGAGTAGAACTGATCCACAGGGTTTTCTTGGCTGTAACCTATGGAAGCAGTCCACCAGGCCTTTCTTACGTGGTGCCACTGGGTGGGTTTGAACCACCATTTAGGTTAGCAGCCAACTGCAAACTGCCTGTGCCACCCAGGAACCTTATAACAATATTAGGGGCAGTAAAAGGATGTGCTTACAGATCTACAGATTCAGCAGAGACTAAATACAATCAGGAAAATATTATGAGCTCAGGAAAAAATTAAAACTCTACAAAAATATAATATACCTAGACATCATGCTTGGTACAGTAGAGGGTCAGCAAAAAGGAGGAAGACCCTCAATGAGATGGATTGAGACAGTGTTTGAAACAATGAGCTCAAAAATAGCAACAATTGTGAGAATGTCACAGAACTGGGCAGTGTTTCTTTCTGTTATGAGTCAGAACCGACTCAGTGGTACCTAACAACAGCTCAAAAATGCATAGAAAATTTGAGTAGATCTTTAACTATTAAAGGAATTGAATGAAGAGTTGAAAATCTTTATCTTCCCATGTATCTACATGTCCCCCTCCCCCTTTGCCCACACTCACAAACACAAATCCATCCCCAGATAATTTTACAGGCAAGTTTTACTAAATACACAAGTGACATAAACTTTTCCAAAGAGTAGAAAATGAGTACTCCTAAACACATTTTATAAGCTTAGTAAAACCTCTACATCAAAACCAAAGAAAGACAATACCAGAAAAGAAAGTTGTAAGCTCATCTTACTTATGAATTTATATGCCAAGTTCATAAAGGTATTAGCAAATCCAATCTAATACTGAGTAAAAGAATATGTTTGGACTAAGTTGGGTTTGTTTCAGAATGTAGGGAAGTTTTAGGCTTGTGAAATCTACTAATATATCTCACCCCATTAACAGAGGAGCCCTAGTGGGTCAGTGTTTCAGGACTCAGCTGCTTACCTGAAGTTTGGTGGTTGGAACCCACCAGCTGCTCCTGGGGAGCAAGATGTAGCGGTCTGCTTCTATAGAGATTGCAGCCTTGAAAGCCCTGTGGAGCAATTCTACTCTGTCCCGTAGAGTCGCTATGAGTCAGAATCAACTCAAGGGCAACAGGTTTGGTTTTTTGTTTTATTAGAAAGGAAAAGACAAAATTGTTATTATTACCATATTCTAAGATTACTTAGAAAATCCATGGGATGATACAGGTAAAACAAAATTCAGAAAAAAAAGGTGGCGGGGCGGGGGGAGAAAGTGAAAATTACAGGAGCGGAAGAGAGAGAAGTTGAGGAAAGAGGTGGGGGCTCTAGTGAGGAGAGGCAGGGATAACTGTCAAATTAGTTCAAACTGTCATGACTAGGACTTTTCAGATTTAGAAAGTGGAAGACTAGGAGAAGACTTCACAGGGTTTTACAATGCCACAAACTTCTTGGATAAAGTGGAAAAAGAGATCTGCTTATTAAATATTGAATAAAAGATGCTCACGACCCTTTTTTTTTTTAATTTTAGTGAAGCAATTTGAAGAAATCTTCAGAGCTGGTATTCAACAGCTAATGTAATCATGAAGTATTTCTTCAAGCCTGAGACTAAAAATGGATCCAGTAGTAGGGGTAGGTTATGAATTTATGACTTAAAAGAGAATTCATGTGCCAGAAAATTTGGTATATATTAAAACTTCAATCCTAAATTCAGGACAGCTCACCTCAGTGTCTGCCTTCTGTTGTGTCAGGAAGAAGTGCCTATATGATGAAGACTGTGTAGCAGTAACTCCTAGAATCTGTCAGAAGTCATCTAAATTGTAACCTGATTTTACTAATGATGGAATTGAGGCATAAAGAGGTTAAACTATTACTCAATTCCATGTAGCTAATTAGCAGCATGGCTAGGACTATAAACCTGTGACTTCTGTCTCAGTAGCTTTTATGTTCTATGATTCTGCCTCATATTCCTACACTCTTATGCTGGGGTTAACTGATGACTCTGCATGAGTTCATTTTGAACTTGAATAATTTTGTCTTCTACATTTTTTTTTTAACAATTTATGTTTGGTAAGCTAATATGTTAAGACTTATTTAAGTAGAATTTTTAAGAGGTGGTCTTTTTTTGATTACAGATTGTTCTTCTGAGCATTTCTATCTTTGTGCTGGTGAAGGGAAATTTGATGTGTGACAATCTGCTACCAAACTCAGAAACGTGGGTCCTTGTCCAGTGTGGTCAGACTTTCTAATTATCGGGACACTGGTCTTTGAGAAAGACAGAGTAACTTTATTTTAATGCACAGAGCAAGGAGCTGGGAGGAAATTCCTCAGATCCAGCTCCCCAGCTACAGGGAAGCAGGGCTTATATGTGATTTGGGCAGCAAGATGGCAGCTGCACGGACATACTGGAGAGGGAAAATTGTAGAAGGCGGCCAGGAAACAGGAGGTGATGTTGTTTTTGTCGGACCTCTTGCTTTGCAATAGGCTCCGGGTGATGCTTTTCCTTCTGATTCATTCCACTTCTTGCTACATCCTGTTGAAGTCAGTTAACGGTCACAGCTGACCCATCTGCTCATGCAGGGCCAGACCAACTCTGACTTGGGCTAGTTTAAGAACTAATGGAAATTTACTGGCATTTGTAGGGTTACAGTTCCATAGAAGGAAACGTTATGACTGTATGAAAAAAAAATTAAAAAACTGATTATCAAATAGGACTTTTCACAATATATCCGTTAGCCACTAGGGGTCATCATAAGCTCACCCAAACTAAACCCAAACCCACTGCCATTGATGGATTCCAACTCATAGTGACCCTATAGGACAGAGTAGAACTGCCCCATATGTTTTCTAAGACTGTAAATCTGTAATGCAGCAAACTGCCACATCTTTCGCCTGCAGAGTGGCTGCTGGATTCTGACCGCCAACCTTTTAGTTAGCAGTCGAGCTGTATCGCTGTACCACCAGGGCTCCTTCATCATACACCAAACTCAAAAAACCAAACCCATTGCCTGCGAGTAGATTCTGACTTATAGCCGACCCTGAAGGGCAGAGAAGAACCGGCCCATAGGGTTTCCAACGAGCAGCTGGTGAACTCCAACTGCCAGCCTTTTGGTTAGCAGTTCAGCGGTTCACCCAGGGTTCCGTCATTATAAGCTACTTTTTATAACTAAAAGCAAAATGTAATTTTGTAGGAAAAGACAATAGCAAAATTTTGCTGAAACATTAAATGTGTCACTTTTTTTTTTAAGTAAAAGCAAAAGAGATTTATTGAGGAATAGAGCATTTTATGAATGGGGGTAGCACAGAACAACCAGGCATTTACGAAGTGCTCCTATATGTACCACATTTATAGGGCTAGCTCTATTATTCCCACCCCTGGGATTCTATATCTAAGCCTTAGGTGGAAAAATTAATTAAAACTAGATTTCACATAGTTATTTTCGCAACCCATGGACTAGGAATTATAATTGTACTGCTAAGATTCTAGTGAGTAAAACAGCATGTTTAATTAATGTTAAATAATGACAACGTGTCATCATGTCTTGAGATTCCACTTGTCATGCTACTTATTTTGGAGTCCCTGAATGGTGCAAATGGCTAAGTGCTTAATTATTAACTGAAAGGTTAGAGGTTTGAATCCATTCAGAGGCACCTCAGAAGACAGGCCTGGCTATCTGCTTCTGAAAAGTCGCAGCCTTGAAAGCCTTATGGAGCACCTCCTCTCTGCAATATATGGGGTTACCATGAGTCAGAAGGTCGACTCTACTTTGAGGAGGCAGCTCTTCCCCAGTCATCTTTTGAGTGCCTTTCAACCTGGGGGGCTCATCTTCCAGACAATGTTCTGCTGCTATTCATTAGGTTTTCCCTGGCTAATGCTTTTCAGAAGTAGACTGCCAGGTCCTTCTTCCTAGCCTGTCTTAGTCTGGAAGCTCAGCTGAAACCTGTCCTCCATGGGTGACCCTGCTGGTATCTGAATACCGGTGGCATAGCTTCCAGTATCACAGCAACACACAAGCCCCCACGGTACGCCAAACTGACAGACATGTGGGCGGTAATTACTGGTGATTTGAATGCGAAAGTTGGAAACAAAGAAGAAAGATCAGTAGTTGGAAAATATGGCCTTGGTGATAGAAAAAAAGCCGGAGATCAAATGATAGAATTTTGCATGACCAACGACTTCTTCATTGCAAATACCTTGTTTCACCAACATAAAATTTTTTTTTTTTTTTTAAATGGTGACTGTACGCATGGACCTCGCCAGATGGAACACACAGAAATCAAATGACTACATCTGTGGAAAGAAAAAAAAGAGATGATGGAAAATCTCAATATCATCATTCAGAACAAGGCCAGGGGCCGAATGTGGAACAGACCATCAATTGCTCATATACAAATTCAAGCTGAAACTGAAGAAAATCAGCAAGTCCACAAGATCCAAAATATGACCTTGAGTATATCCCACCTGAATTTACAGACCATCTGAAGAACAGATTTGACACATTGAACACTAGTGACCGAAGACCAGGTGAGTTGTGCAATGACATCAAGGACATCATCAATGAAGAAAGCAAGAGGTCACTGGAACAACAGGAAAGAAAGAAAAGACGAAGATGGATGTCAGAGGGGACTCTGAACATCAAGCAAACATCAAGCAGCTAAAGCAAAAGGAATTGATGAAATAAAAGAACTGAACAGAAGATATCAAAGGGCCTCTCGAGAAGACAAAGTATTATAATGACATGTGCAAAGAGCTGGAGATGGAAAACCAAAAGAGAAGAACATGCTTGGCATTTCTGAAGCTGAAAGAACTGAAGAAAAAATTCAGGCCTCGAGTTGCAATAGTGAAGGATTCCTTGGGGAAAATATTAAATGATACAGGAAGTATCAAAAGAAGATGGAAGGAACACACAGAGTCATTATACCAAAAAGGATTAGTCGATATTCAACAATTTCAAGAGGTGGCATATGATCAGGAACCGATGGTACTGAAGGAAGAAGTCCAAGCTGCTCTGGAGGCATTGGCAAAAAACAAGGCTTCAGGAAATGATGGAATATCTATTGAGATGTTTCAACAAATGGATGCAGCACTGGAGGCGCTCACTCGTCTATACCAAGAAATATGGAAGACAGCTTCTTGGCCAACTGACTGGAAGAGATCCATATTTATGCCTATTCCCAAGAAAGGTGATCCAACCGAATGTGGAAAATATAGAACAATATCATTAATATCACACGCAAGCAAAATTCTGCTGAAGATCATTCAAAAACGGCTAAGGTGCGCCTGACCCAAGCCATGGTCTTTTCAATCACATCACATGCATGTGAAAGCTGGACAATGAATAAGGAAGACTGAAGAAGAATTGATACCTTTGAATTGTGGTGTTGGCGAAGAATACTGAATATACCATGGACTGCCAAAAGAACGAATAAATCTGTCTTAGAAGAAGTACAGCCAGAATGTTCCTTAGAGGCAAGGATGGTGAGACTGCATCCTACATACTTTGGACATGTTTTCAGGAGGGATGAGTCCCTGGAGAAGGACATCATGCTTGGCAGAGTACAGGGTCAGCGGAAAAGAGAAAGACCCTCAACGAGGTGGACTGACACAGTGGCTGCAACCATGACCTCAAACATAACAACGATTGTAAGGATGGCTCAGGACTGGGCAGTGTTTCATTCTGTTGTGCATAGGATCGCTATGAGTGGGAACCAACTTGACGGCACTAACCACAACAACAACAAGTAATGCAGTGGTTAAGAGCGTGGCTGTTAACAAAAGGTGGGCAGTTCAAATCCACCAGCTGCTCCTTGAAAACCCTATGTGGAAGCTTTACTCTGTCCAGCAGGGTCGCCATGAGTCAGAATTGACTGGATGGCAACAGGTACGTTTTTTTTATCTGCCCTGTAATGTGAATCAGAAGTTAGTCACATGAAGAAGGGGAACTATGAAGAATCCTTCTAGTGAGAGTGGTGAGATGGGCAGCAGCTGCAGCCTGTTTCCTGGAATAGCAGCGTGCTGAGCTCTAGCAGCAGCAGATAGTGCATGGCGTTGGCACTGTGAGCGGAAGTACCTGTGCCTAGGGGTGGAGGCCAAATTGTGGGACGGTTTTGCAGTAGGATTTGGGGTGGAGTTTCCCACTTCTGGACCTCTGGAGATCAAGAGAGCTGTTCAATAGACTTCTAACGAATTCCTCTAAAGCTTAATTAACTTTTTATTTTATCTTGTTCTTGCTTGCAACAAAAAATTCTGACTTATATTCTCCCAGTTTCCAAGGCAGAAAAACACCGATGCCTGCATTGTGACAAATAAGGCCTATCACCCTTTCATATTTACCAGATTATCATAGATTTCCTCTTTTTTGCCAATAATGAGCTGGATATAATGGTGTGTGTGGGGGCTGAGGGGGTGGTTATGTTTAGCAAAAAGGTGATTTCCGCCATTAAAGGCTGAGGAATCAGGCCCATCGTTGGTATTTATTTGTTTGTGTTAGTGTTAAATCTTTTCTCAGTCCTTGTTGCCTTCAGAGAAGCATGCACAAGTTACGGTACCTGTAGCCAAGGAAATGCCACAGCTTTTACGTAGGACGATAAACCAAAAACCAATCACCTCCAGTTGACTCCAACTTGTGGTGACCCCATGTGTGTCAGAGTAGAACTATGCTCCATAGAGTTTTCCTAAGTAGATCGCCCGAGTTTTTCCGAGGTGCCTCCGGCTGGACTTGAAAGTTCAACCTTTCGGGTAGCCTTGGAGCTTAATTATTTGCACCTCCCAGGGACTCCATGTAGAACAGTGGATGCACATAAATGTGAAGGAGAAAGGGTGCTAGGCATCTTTGTCTGTCTGCAGTATTTAAGTCCCAATGCTAGAGGTCTGTTAGAGATTTCTTCTACTCATCAAGAGCGTTTGATTCCCAGATGCCTGAATTAAAATATCTCATTTCATATTCTTTTCACTGTGATTTACCTAAACATTTCCCTATTATTGGAAAATTGAATGTTCTCCATAGCATATTGGTTAAGAGCAGTGAGGTCTAACAGACTGAATCAGAATCCCAGTGTTGGCACTTATTTGCTGGGTGATCTTGGGCAAGTTATATGAACTGATGTAAAAATGAATTTGAAATTACACAAGTAATGCACAAAAATGTTCTTCTTATGAAAGATAAACAATGACAGATAAGGATAAAAAAAGTGCCTAGATACCCCTTCAATACCCCAATGCCCCATGTTATGGATTTAATTGTGTCCCCCCCCTTAAAATGTGTTGTAAATTCTAACCCCTATATATGTAGATACAATCCCATCTGGTAATAGAGTTTTCTTTGTTGTGTTAAGGAGGTTGTATCAGTGTAGGGTGTGTCTTAAGCCAATCACTTTTGAGATACAAAAGGAGCAGTTTAGCCAGAGAAGCAAGCAAGAACAAACTGGGAACATTGATGCCACCTGGAGATTGCCAAGGAATCAAGGAACAGAAGCTGAAAAAAATGCAGAGCTGACAGAGAAGAAGAGCATTACCCTAGAGCTAGTGCCTTGAATTGAGACATCTAGGCTCCTAAACTATGAGAAAATAAATACCTGTTCCTTATACCCACCCACTTTTGGTATTTCTGTTATAGCTACACTAAAAAATTAGACACCTAACTGTCTCCAGAGGTAAATACACTCTCCTGTTTCATCACCTGAGAAATGGGTATGATCTTATCTACCTGATAGGCTCATGGTGAGACTCCCTCACTCAGGAAACCTAGCTGAAATGCTATTGGTTTAGGGGAGTCTTTCCTGATCTTCCAAACTAGGCCAGATTCTCCGTTCTATGCTCCCATGACACTCTCTACCTCTCCTTTGTAGCACTTTCACAGATGTAAATTTATTTCTTTAGTTACAGTAGGATATTATTTACTTATTTAGCAGCCCAAGCTGCACTGAAGGCATCGGTGAAAAACAAGGCTCGAGAAATTGACGGAATACCAACAGAGATGTTTCGACAAACGGATGTGGCACTGGAAGTGCTTACTCATCTGTGCCAAGAAATTTGGAAGATAGCTGCCTGGCCAACTGATTGGAAGAGATCCTAATTTATACCTATTTCCAAGAAAGGTGATCCAACTGAATGCAGAAACTATCAAACTATATCATTAACATCTTATGCAAGTAAAACTTTGTGGTAGATCATTCAAAAGTGGCTGCAGCAGTATATCGACAGGGAACTGCCAGAAATTCAAGCCGGGTTCAGAAGAGGACATGGAACCAGTGATATCATTGCTGATGTCAGATGAATCCTGGCTGAAAGCAGAGAACACCAGAAGGATGTTTACCTGTGTTTTACTAACTATGCAAAGGTATTCAACTGTGTGGGTCATAACAAATTATGGATAACATTGTGAAGACTGGGAATTCCAGAATACTTAATTGTGTTCATGAGCAGCCTTTACATAGATCAAGAGGCAGTTGTTTGGACAGAACAAGGGGATACTAATTGGTTCAAAGTCAGGAAAGGTGTGCGTCAGGGTTGTATTCCTTCACCATACCTATTCAATCTGTATGCTGAACAAATAATCTGAGAAGCTGGACTATATGAAGAAGAACGGGGCATCAGGATTGAAGGAAGACTCATTAACAACCTGCATTATGCAGATGACACAACCTTGCTTGCTGAAAGTGAAGAGGACTTGAAGCACTTACTGATGAAGATCAAAGACCACAGCTTTCAGTATGGATTATACCTCAACGTAAAGAAAACAAAAATTCTCACAACTGGACCAGTAAGCAACATTGTGTTAAATGGAGAAAAGATTGAAGTTGTCAAGGATTTCATTTTACTTCAATTCACAATCAACAGCCATGGAAGCAGCAGTCAAGAAATCAAAAGGCTCATTGCATTGGGTAAATCTGCTGCAAAAGACCTCTTTAAAGTGTTGAAAAGCAAAGATGTCACCTTGATGACTAAGCTGCGCCTGACCTAAGCCATAGTGTTTTCAATTGCCTTATATGCATGTGAATCCTGAATGATGAATAAGGAAGACTGAAGAAGAATTGTCACCTTTGAATTGTGGTGTTGGCAAAGAATATTGAATATACCATGGACTGCCAAAAGAGTGAACGTATCTGTCTTGGAAGAAATACAACCAAAATGCCCCTTAGAAGCAAAGATGGTAAGACTACATCTCACATACTTTGTACATGTTATCAGGAGGGATCAGTCCCTGGAGAAGGACATCATGCTTGGTAAAGTAGAGGGTCATCGACAAAGGGGAAAACCCTCAAAGAGATGAATTGACACTGTGGCTGCAACAGTGGGTGCAAGCGTAACAACAATTTTGAGGATGGTGCAGGACCTGGCAGTGTTTCGTTCTATTGTATATAGGGTTGCTATGAGTTGGAATCAACTTGACAGCACCTAACAACAATAACAACAATTATTTACTTAGCATTTTTTAATTGGATTATTTGTCTTTTTGTTATTGAAGTGTCAAAGTATTCTATAGATTTGGTGAATTAGACCCTTGTCAGATATGTAGCAGCGAAAAATTTCTCCCATTCTGTAGTTTCTCTTTTTACCTTTTTGGTGACTTTTGTTTACGAGCCTAAATGTTTAATTTTTGGGAGCTCCCAGTTATTTAGTTTATATTCTGGTGTTTGTGAATTGTTAGCTATGGGTTGTATTGAATTTATGTCACATATTAGTGTCCCTAGCATTTTCCCTATTTTTTCTTCCATGATCTTTATAATTTTAGGCTTTATATTTAGGTCTATGATCCATTTTGAGTTAGTTTTTGTATATAGGGTGAGGTGTGGGTCCTATTTCATTTTTTTTACAAATAGACATACAGTTTTGTCAGCACCATTTGCTGAAAAGACTGTCTTTTCCCCATTTAGGAGCCTGGTGGCAAAGCATTTAAGAGCTGCCACTACTAACCAAAAGGCCGGCAATTCAAATCCATCAGCTGGTCCTTGGAAACTCTATGGGGCAGCTCTACTCTACCCTATAGGGTCGCTATGAGTCGAAATCGACTTGATGGCAATGGGTTTGAGTTTTCCCCATTTAATGGACTTTGGTCCTTTGTCAAAAATCAGTTGACCATAGGCAGATAGATTTACATCTGGGCTCTCAATTCTGTTCCATTGATCTATATGTCTGTTGTTGTGCCAGTACTAGGATGTTTTGATTACCGTAGATGTAGGTAGGTTCTGAGATCAGGTAACAGGGAGCCTCCCACTTTGTTCTTTTTCTTCAGTGATGCTTTGCTTATCCATGGCATCTTTCCTTTCCATATAAAGTTGCTGATTAATTTCTCCACCTAGTAAAGAATACTGTTGGTATTTGGATTGGGGTTGCATTGTATCTGTAGTTCACTTTGGGTAGGATTGGCATTTTCACAATGTTGACCCTTCCTATCCATGAGTGTAGCATGCTTTTTCCATTTATGTAGGTCTCTTGCAATAGAGTTTTGTAATTGTCTTTCTATAGGTGTTTTACATCCCCGGTTAGATGTATTCCTAAGAATTTTATCTCTTTAGGGGCTGTTACAAATGGTATTATTTTCCTGATTTCCTTTTTGAAGTTCTCATCGTTGGTGTGTAGGAATCCCTCTGATTTTTTTATCTTGTATCTTGCTACTCTGCTGAATCTACTAGTTACAGTTGATTTCTTGTGGAATATTTGGTGTTCTTTATGTATAGGATCATGTCATCTATAAAATATGGATAATTTTACTTCTTCCTTTTCCATTTAGATGCTCTTTAATTCTTTTTTTTCCCTTATTGCTCTAGCTAGGACTTCCAGCACAGTGTTAAACAGGAGTGGTGATAAAGGGCATCCTTGTCTTGTTCCTGTTCTCAGGGGGAATGCTTTCAGCCTCACTGTGTTGAGAATGATGTTGGATGTTGGTTTTGTATAGATGCCCTTTATTATGTTGATGAATATCCCTTCCATTCCTATTTTATTGAAAGCTTTTATCAGAAATGGGTGTTGGACTTTATCAAATGCCTTTTCTGGGTCGATTGAGATGATCATGTGATTCTTTTCTTCTGTTGTATTTATGCAGTGGATTATGTTGATTGATTTTCTAATATTGAACTGTCCTTGCATATCTAGTTTTATGGATTGACTTGTGTCCCCCCAAAATGTGTGTCAACTTGGCTAGGCCATGATTCCCATTATTATGTGATTGTCCACCATTTTGTCATCTGATGTGATTTTCCCATGTGTTGTAAATCCTACCACTGTGATGTCAATGAGGCAAGATTAGAGGCAGTTATGTTAATGATGCAGGGCTCAGTTTACACAATTAGTTATCTTGAGTCAGTCATTTTGGGATATAAAAGAGAGAAGCGAGCAGAGAGACAAGGGGACCTCATACAACCAAGACGCAGAGTGCATCCTTTGGACCCAGGGTTCCTGTTCTGAGAAGTTCCTAGACTGAAGGAAGATTGATGATAAGAGCCTTGCTCCAGAGCAAACAGAGAAAGAAAGCCTTCCCCTGGAGCTGGCACCCTGAATTTGGATTTACAGCCTCCTAAGAGAATAAATTTCAGCCATCCACTTGTGATATTTCTATTACAGCAATACTAGATAACTAAGACACCTGGTATGAATCCCAGTTGGTCATGGTGTATTTTTTTTTGATATGATGCTAAATTCTATTGGTTAGAATTTTTGCAACTATACAGATGCGAGTTACTGATCTGTATTTTTCTCTTTTTTGCAGTTTCTTTGCCTGGCTTTGGTATCAGGGTTGTGCTGGCTTCATAGAATGAACTTGGGAGCATTCCTTCATTTTCTATGCTCTGAAATAGTTTGAGTAGTACTGGTGTGAGCTCCTCTCTGAATGTTTGGTAGGATTCTCCGGTGAAGCATTCCAGGCCAGGGCTGTTTGTTGTTGAGAGTTTTTTTTTTTAAACCTCTTCAATCTCTTCGCTTGTTATGGATCTGTTCAGATTTTTCTGTCTCAGTTCGTGTTAGTCTTGGTAGATAGTGTGTTTCCAGAATTTTGTCCATTTTCTCTCGGTTCTCAAATTTGTTGGAGTACAATTTTTCATAGTATTCTCTGATGATCCTTTTTTTTTTTTATTTCAGTCAGGCCTATTGTAATGTCTCGTCTCATTTCTTATTGTGTTATTTGCTCCCTCTCCTGCTTTTCTTTTGACAGTTTGGCCAATGGTTTGTCAATTTTTTAATCTTTTCAAAGAACCAGTTTTGGTCTTACTGCTTCTTTCTATTGTTTTTTGTTCTGTATTTCATTTCTTTCTTCTCTAATCTTTATTATTTCCTTTCTTCTCTTGCCCTTGGTCTCCTTTTTCTGTTCTTTTTCTATTTGTTCATGTTGTAGAGCTAATATTTTGATTTTGGCCCTTTGTTCTTTTTTGAAGTGTGTTTTTCTTGCTACATATTGGCCTCAGAGCACTGCCTTTGCTGTGTCCCAAAGATTTTGATATGATGTGTTTTCATTCTCATTTAATTCTAGGAATTTTTTATTCCCTCTTTGATCTCTTCTATTGTAGTTGCTATTAGGTGCTGTCAAGTTGATTCTGACTCAGTGACCCCATGTACACCAGAACTGTGCCATCCTCACAGTCATGGTTATGCTTGAACCCATTGTTGTGGCCACTGTGTCAATCTATCTCATTGAGGGTCTTCCTCTTTTTCACTGACCCTCTACTTTACAGAGCATGGTGTCTCTCCAGGTGCTGGTCCCTCCTGATGACATGTTCAAAGTATGTGAGATAAGTCTTGCCATCTTTGCTTCTAAGGAGCATTCTGGCTCTACTTCTTTCAAAACACGTTTGGTCGTACTGCTGAAAAATCATGGTATATGCAATATTCTTTGCCAACAGTGTAATTCAAAGGCATCAGTCCTTCTTCTGTCTTCCTTTTTCATTGCCCAGCTTTCACATGCGTATAAGAGGATTGAAAATACCATGGCTAAGGTCAGTTGCGCCTTAGTCCTCAAAGTGACAACTTTGCTTTCCAACACTTTAAAGAGGTCTTTTGCAGCAGTTTTGCCCAATGCAATATGTCATTTGATTTCTAGACTGCTGCTTCCATGGATGTTGATTGTAGATCCAAGTAAAATGAAATCCTTGACAGCTTCAAAATCTTCTCCATTTGTCATGATGTTGCTTATTTGCTGTAGTGGTGAGGGTTTTTGTTTTCTTTATGTTGAGGTGCAATCCATACTGAAGTCTGTAGTCTTTGATATTCATCAGTAAGTTCTTCAAGTCCTCTTCACTTCCATCAGGGAAGCTTGTGTCATCTACATAACACAGGTTGTTAATGAGACTTCCACCAATCCTGATGCTGTGTTCTTCATATAGTCCAGCTTCCTGAAGTTTTTGCTCAACAAATACGTGTACTGAATAATGTGTATTGAATAAATATGATGAAAGAATACAACCCTGATGCTCACCTTTCCTGACTTTAAACCACTCAGTATTCCCTTGTTCTGTTTGAACGATTGCCTCTTGGTATATGTACAGGTTCCTCATGATCACAATTAAGTGTTCTGGAATTCCCATTCGTCACAGTGTTATCCATAATTTAACAAATTATGGATAAAACACAGGTAAACATCTTTCTGGCATTCTGTTTCCAGCCGATATCCATCTTACATCAGCAACAATATCCCTCATTCCACGTCCTCTTCTGAATCAGGATTGAACTTCTGACTGTTCTTTGTCTGTGTACTGCTGCAACCACTTTTGAATGATCTTCATCAAAATTTGGAGCCATAGTGGTGCAGTGGTTAAGAGCTATAGCTGCTAACCAAAAGGCTGACGGTTTGAATCCGCCAGCCACTCTTTGAAAACCCTATGGGGCAATTCTACTCTGTCCTATGTATGTGATATTAATGATATCATTCGATAATTTCTGCATTCTGGCTGCTATGTGTTGGCATCAACTCAATGATGATGGGTTTTTTCTTTTCTTCCTGTTATTGGTTTCTACTTTTATGGCACTGTGATCAGAGAGAATGCTTTGTATTATTTAGATGTTTTGGATGTTATTGAGGATTGCTTTATGGCCTAAAATGTGGTCTATTCTGGAGAAAGTTCCATGTGCATTGGAAAAAAAATGTATACTTTGCTGCTGTTGGGCGGAGTATTCTATATATGTCTATGAGGTCAAGTTGATTGATTTTGGCCTTTAGTTCTTTTGTATCTTCGTTGAGTTTCTTTCTAGATGTTCTCTCGCATACTGAGAGTGGTGTGTTGAAATCTACTATCATTGTGAAACTATCTATTTCTCTTTTCAATGCTGTTAAAGTTTGTTTTATGTATTTTGGAGCTCTGTCAGTGGGTGTGTAGATACTTATTAAGGTTATGTCTTCTTAGTGGATGGTCTCTTTAATCATTATATAATGTCCTTCTTTGCCTTTCATAGTTTTGCCTTAAAGTCTATTTCATCTGGGATTAGTATTATCACTCCTGCCCTTTTTTTGGTTACAATTTGCTCAGTATATTTTTTCCAACCATTGATTTTTAGTGACATTATGTCTTTGTGTCTAAGGTGTGTCTCATGTAGACAGCATATTGATGAGTTGAGCTTTTTTATCCATTCTGCAACTCTCTGTCTCTTTACAAGTGCATGTAAGCCATTTACTTTCCATTTGATTATTGATAGATATGAGTTTATTGTGGTCATATTTTTGTGGGTTTTGTGTGTGTGTGTGCGCTAACCTTTTCTTTTTTCCTTTTACTTTCCTGTGCTGAATTCCTTTTGTTTGTGGATTTTTTTTCTTTTGTTATTATACATTTTATGTTTACTAAGACTTTATATTTGTCTTCTTTTTTATTCTGATAAATATGTTTGTTAACTTTCTTTATGGTTAACTTGAAATTTAACCTTATCTTCCTAAGTTTGAAACTATCTTTATTACTTGATTTTGCCTTAACTTTCTCTCCTTTTAAAAGTTATATACCTACACTGTTTATTTCCCCTTTTATTGTTTTGATGCTGCCATCATTTATAAATTGACCTCCTTATTTCCCTGTTTTAAGTCTTTTAGCTTTGTTTTATTATTCAGAGTCCTTTACCTAGGTTTGGTTTTTACATTCCCCTTCATTGCTGTTTATGTGGAAATGTCCTAATTTTGCCATCATATTTGAGAGTTTTGCAGGATATACTGTTCTTGGTTGGTAGTTTTTTTTTTTTTTTTTCTTTCAAGGTTTTATGTATGGCATCCTATTGCCTTCTTGCTTGCATAGTTTTTGCCAAGTAATCAATGTTTAGTCTTATTGTTTCCTCTTTCTAAGTGACTTTTCATTTTTTTTTTTTTTGAGCTGCTCTCAGAATTCTTTCTTTGTCTTTGGTTTTGGGAGGTGTTATTATGTCTTCACTTTTCTTTGGGGTCTATCATATATGGGGCTCTTTGAGCTTCTTGGATGGTTGGCTTTTTGTCTTTCATGTTTGGGAAGTTTTTCATCAGTAAATCTTTAGCAGTCTCCTCTGCATTTTCCATTTTGTCCTCCTGTTCTGGAACTCTGATCACATGCGAATTTTTCTCTTTATTGTGTCCCAAATAGTTCTTAGGTTTTCTAGATTTTTTTTTTCCTATTTTTTCCTCTGTTTTTTTCTTCCAGCAAATTGGCATCCATGAATTTGTCTTCAGTCTCACCAATTCTGTCTTAAAATTTTCTCCTAAAACCTTCTATTGAGTTGTCCGTTCCTGAAACTTTGTGGTTTATCTTTTGGATTTCTAGTTGCTGCTTTTGTATATCTAATTGCTTATTTATTTTGACGTTTTGTTCTTCTGTTATTTTCCTGAATTCTTCTATTGCTTTGTGTGTGTTTTCCTTGATTTAAACTATGTTGTGTTTGGTTTTGTCTGTGTTTTGCATGATTTTGTCTATCTTTTTCCTTGGTTTTGTCTATGTTTTCCTTGATCTCTTTCCTAATCTTTTGGAGAGCCCTAAATCCTACTGTTTTGAATTCCATATCAGGTAGTTCCACTGCCATTTCTTCTGCTGGAAAGGCATCTGATTCTTTATTTTGGTCACTTGCTGGAGCCATCTTCTCCTACTTTTTTATATGTTTTGAAATTATCTGCTGTCTCTGGTATATTAGGGTATTATTTTATTTATTGATTGTATATTCATTTGTTTTGTCCTGCTTCTTTGTTTTGTTTAGATATGTTAGGGTGGGTAGGCCAGGAGTACTTTGCTGCTTGCTCCTCTGTGGGCATAACTCTCACCACCTTGTCCAAGTCAGCAGGGCAGCAGCAGGCATGGTGAGCCTACTTTGCTGTTCATTGGTTTGGCAAAGTGGCTGAGGGTAGACTGGGAGGGTGCTGTCTGCCACCTTATGTTGGCCTAGTGGTGTGGGAGCATTCACAGCTCCTCACCAGATAGGCAAGGATGTTGGACAGGGAGTGGTATGGGCTCATTTCCCACTGTTCAACAGCTGCTCAAATGGCAGAAGGGGAGAGGTAGTACAGGCTCAGTGTGGTGGTGGGCCTGAGCTGGGGAAGCCCTAGCCATGGTAGCACAACAAGGACTGGTGGGAAGGGGAGGGGGTGTATGGGGCTAGGTGGGGGTGGGGATAAAGAAAATTAAAGAGAGAGAAAAGAAAAAAGGTTGTTAGTGGGTGTGGATGGGAGGACCGGGGGGCCAGCAGGAAAGGTGAGAAGTAGCATATGGGGCTAAGTGGGAGGTAAAATGTGGTGGGTTGGTGACTTTCTTGCTGTGGTGGTGTGGCATGGCAGGAGCCTGTGGGTGGGGGCAGGACAGACTCAGGGTGGTGGGGGACCAGTGGCTCTCTACCCATGGTAGTGCAGCAGGGCCCAGTGGGAAGAGTAGAGGTGGCATATAGAGCTAGATGGGAGGGAGAAAGAAAAAGAAAAAAGGTGAAAAAATGGTACAGTGGAAGCCAGCAGGTGGGGGCAAAGGGGACCCAGGGTGGTGGTGGGCCAGTGGCTCTCTAGCCGAAGTGTCATGGCATGGGCAAGCAGGAAGGGACAGAGGTGGGGTTTGGGACAAGTGGGCAGGAGAAATAAAACAATGAAAGGGGAAAAAAGAAAGAAAAATAAAATGGTGTAGAGGGAGCCAGCAGGTGGGGGCTGTGAGGACTTGTGATGGCAGTAGGCTAGCAGTTCTCTACCCATTGTGGTGTGGCATGTCCTGGCAGGAAAGGGTAGAGGTGGCACACTGGGCTGTGTGTGAGAAAGAAAAGGAAGAAATGAGGAAAAATGGCACAACAGGAGATGGTGAGTGGGGGCAGGGTGGACCTGGGGTGACAGCAGACTGGCATCTTTCTAACTGGGTGATACAGTGTGGCCTGTTGGGAAGTGATGAGGGTGGCATACAGGGTAGAAGAGTGAAGCGTAGGAAAACATGTTTCTCTGGTTACCAGGTGCTCTGTCTCCTTTTGGGAGGTCTGTGAAGTTGTCTTTCTGTACTCCATGTCCAGGGTTGATGCTGGCTGTGCTTCAAGATGGCAACACTACCCAGTTAGTTGGCAGGGGACCTCTACTCTATATCTCTCCTTGTTCTCCATTTTCCTTCATTTTTTCTTCCATTTGACGTTTGATCTAGTTTTTTATCCCTTCGTTCCATGCTAACTGTTCCAGGATCGACTTCGTATCTGCTTTACTTAGCTTTTTGAGTCTTTGCTGCAGAGGGACAGTATGACTCCTGTTTAGGGCACTGTTTTGGCTCCACGTTGTGTGATCAACCTTTCTAATATTTCATTTGCTCTTGAAAAATGATGCATTCATTTTCTTTAAAAGACACATCTCTGTGGTAAGAAAGATACATTTTTATTTATTATGATTTCTCTTTCGAATAACATTATATTAATTTGGAAAAAATATCCTGATAGGCCACAGCAATATAGAGTATGGTGTTAAGAGGAGTAATGGCAGGCATCCTGTGCTCATAAATGTCCCTTTCTTACTCCATCTGCTAGGTTGAAATCAGCTAAGTTGATCCCATGCTTTAGATGGGTAGCTAGTCACCATGGGTCCTTGCTTCACCATTCCTCTTAGTGTTCTATCCGTGGAGTTCACTCATGTTAGGATGCTAACATCTCCTTCTATAGCCTTATGTGTTCTGGGAGTCGTAGTTACCATATACATAAGACCGAAGTAGATGACACAATATGGTTAGGGTGTTTGACTCCAATTTCAGTGTTTGCTCAATTTTATGGTCATGTGTCATTTGAAATTTTAAGCTACAAGTAGAAGCTAATTTCAGTTGTGTATTTTTTCTGTCTACTCCCTAGACTGTTATGTCAAAACAATTTTCTCTGTAATTTACTAACTTTTTAAAAATCCATATGATCAATGTTATGTGAAATCTATTAGCATATTTTTATGAATACTTTAGCAAGAAGTTTAATAGAGCTCTTAACTTAGTAATGAAATTTCAATAATAATTTTTTTCACGCATTGTAAAGCTCTTAACAGAAAAGTTTTTTGATCCTTAAAAACTTGAATCTCTGAAGTGTTTATTTCTAGTGGGTCTCATTTTCTTATATGGCTATACAATAGCACTAAAATGGACATAATTTCTCTATAAATTCTTAGAAACAGAATATAATAGAAATAGATATATAATTGTATTGCATTATTAACATTCAGAATACAACCAGCTCATATTACATCTAAACCTACATGTGAAAATATTGGGAATTGGCTCCCTCGTGATTTTCATTCATTGCTCATATGTAGACTTTACAGTAAATTACACATTTTTTACACAACTGGTAATATTTTGGGGGAGGAGGGGAATAAATATATTAAGTGACACAACCAGTTTAAGAGTAGGTTGGAACTCTGATGTATAGTAAAGAGCTCTGGATTTTGCTGGAAGGCCTAGGATCTTGTCTCGTTTCTGTTATTTACTAGCAGAGTGATAATGTACAAGTCACTAAACTTTGAGTTTTGTCCTAAACAAGGGTGTTGTTGTTGTTGTTAGGTACCATCAAGCTGGCCTCAACTCATGGAGGCCCCATGTGTGACAGAGTAGAACTGCTCTAATAAGGTTTTATTGGCTGTAATCTTTTTTAGGAACATTGGTGGCACAGTGGTTAGGTGCTCAGCTGCTGACCAAAACATCAGCAGTTCGAACTCACCAGTCTCTTTGTGGAAGAAAGATATGGCAGTCTGCTTCTGTAAAGATTTACACCTTTGGAAACCATATGGGGTAGTTCTACTCTGTCCTATAGAGTTCCTATGAATTGGAATTGTCTTGATGGCAATGGGTAACCTTTACAGAAGCAGATCACCAGGGCTTTTCTTCCATTATGCCACTGGGTGAGTTCAAACCACCAACATTTAGGTTAGCAGTTGAGCGCAAACCATTTGTTCCCCCCACATTGCTAAATAAGGATAAAAAAAAAAAAAAAACAGAACTGAAAAAACCTGTAGTGACCCTATAGGACAGAACAGAACTGCCACATAGGGTTTCAAAAGAGCGGTTGGTGGATTTGAACTGCTGACTTTTTGTTTAGCAGTTGAACTCTTAACCACTGAGCCACCAGGCCTCCAAATAAGGATAAACAAAACAAAACCAAACACAGCGCAGTCAAGTCGATTTCGACTAATAGCTACCCTATAGGACGGAGTAGAACTGCCCCATAGAGTTTCCAAGGAGCACCTGGCAGATGTGAACTGCTGACCCTTTGGTTAGGAGCTGTAGCACTTAACCACTACGCCACCAGTGTTTCCCAGATAAGGATAGTAAATCCTAAATAAGGATGGTAAAAAAGGATGCTGTCGTTGTGTGCCATTAAGTGGATTCCAACTCATAGCGATCCTGTAGGTCAGAGTAAAACTGTCCCATAAGGTTTTCTAGGCTGTAATCTTTCTGGGAGCAAATTACCAAGTCTTTTCTCTGTAGAGTGGCTGAGGGGTTCAAACTGCCCACCTTTTGGTTAGCAGCTGAGAACTTAACCATTGCACCATCAGGGCTCCTTAAGTAAGGATAAGACTGCCTTTTTAAACTCATAATTTAAACTCATAATTTCTACATTTAGGAAGTAAGGGAAGATAGCACTTTGTTAACGTATCATGTACTGCTGTAAGTGTCTTATCTCGCTTTTCCATTGGTTCTTCAAAACAATTTTTCATAGTATTTTATCTCCATTTTACAGATAAGACAGATAAATTGCCCAAATTCACAGAGCTGGGAAGTAGGATGATTAGGATTTGAACCCAGCTCTGTTGTCTCTAAGTTGGTGCTCTGTCCAGGACAATCACTCAATGTGAAAGTCATTTGTAAATTCTGAAACACTATATAAAACCCATAATCCCATATTAGTAATGATGTTTTAGCTGATCCCATTGACCATATGTTAATATGTGTCTTTGTCATGTCTTTATCAAGACTGTAAGTAGCTGAAGAGGCAAAGTGTTAGCATTAGAGACACAGCCCAATCAGGGATTCCAAGTGGATATTAAAATATTACTGTGCAGTCTTTAATGCTTCTTTGTTTTTGATAAGAGTTGCAAGTAATGGCAATTCATTGTCATTCCATTAGTTTTCCTTGGAAAAAAATTCAATCATTAAGTAAGTTGGGTTAAGAACAGTTGGCTAGTCAATTTCATATCATAACTTTACACATTTGAGGAAGTAATGGTCTATGATTATCTTAACATTTTGAATGTTATAAAAATTCCCAAAGTAGAAACACATGTTAAAATGATGAAAAACAAAAAGGGAAGTACATTACAGTCAAACACATCACACATCTCTACGTCTCGATAAGGATGATGACTCTTCAACATGTGTAGTTATATGTCACTAAAAAGCTAGGCCATGATAAAAATAGTTGCTGTGGTCAGACATGTGAGACCACAAAGCGGAAGGAATCTAATCTTGAGCCACATATATTTTTTAAAAATCACCCTAGTCCCCATTTGTTTATAGCAACGAACTTGGACATACATTGATAATCAAGGCACGAAGACATCATTTGATACTAATGAACATAGTTAGCTATTTTAATCTGAATAAAAATAATCTTGAAAGATTTAGTTTTTACATGATTATATTTCTTCATAAAATAATAATTAAATTTTATGTGAAACATCATGATTTACAAATAAACATTGTCTCATGTATTTTCATAACTTTATCTTGAGGGACAAAGGGCATTTGTTATTATTATTCCTATGTCCCAAATGGGGAATAAGCTCAGAGAGGTTAAGTGACTTTTCCTTGGTAACATAGCTATTTTTCAGTGGGTCCCAAGTTCAATCTAGTCTTCTAATCACAAAGACTGTGGTCTCAAAGTTAGGAACCAACAGAAAGCATTATCCAGGTCCACTTTTTTGTATACAGTACACACATTATTGAAATGAAAGTCATCTCATGAATCTGTTGGCAACAGATAGATTTAGTGTTTCATAGAATCCTACACTCGTAAAACTATATAGATCCTAGAGATCCAGTCTGGTTGTCCAGTTTTATTTTGTGTTGTAATAATGGTTCCTTTATGTTTAGTCCATCAAAACAAATTTTAACTGTTATATTTGTTAAAATAAATACTAAATGAACATAGTTTATAGCAAGTTTGGTCATATGATGCTAAATGCATTTTTTTAAAAAGTGGAAGAAGGTCATAACACCATATATTAGGACAAGCATCATAGCCTGTTGAGAGGGAATATAACCTAAAGTAATTCATCACAAATCTGTTTATATTATATGATTTATATTTTACTCTTCCCAGGTTATGGTATTCTATTTATAATGTATTCTCTAGATAAACATGAAAAGCACAATAGAATTTATATCAGAAGATGAATGAAAGTTAGCTGGAGGTAAAATTTTCTACAGCTTTTACATCATGTAAATGATCTATCTATCTATCTATCTATCTATCTATCTATCTATCTATCTATCTATCTATCTATCATCTATCTATCTATCTATCTATCTATCTATCTATCTATCTATCTATCTATCTATCTATCATCTATCAATCATCTATCATCTATATATCTAGCAATCATCTATCTGTCTATCTATCTATCTGTCTACCTACCTACCTACCTATCTATCTATCTATCATCTATCTATCTATCTATCTATCTATCTATCTATCTATCTATCTATCTATCTATCTATCTATCATCTATCTATCTATCTATCTATCTATCTATCTATCTATCTATCTATCTATCTATCTATCTATCTATCTACCTATCTATCTATCTACCTATCATCTATCAGTCATCTATCCAGGAGCCCTGGTAGTGCAGTGGTTAAGTGCTGAGATGCTAACTGAAAAGTTGGTACTTTGAACCCACCAGCTGCTACATGGGAGAAAGATGTGCAATCAGCTTCTGTAAAGATTACACCCTTGGAAACTCTATGGGGCAGTTCTACTCTGTCCTATAGAGTTGCTATGAGTCAGAAATGACTCAATGGCAATGGGTTTGTTTTTGTTTTGTTTTTAATCATCTGTCCATATTTGGGGTTAAATTTATAGTCCAAAACCTTGTACTATGTTTTATAAAAATCCACACAAGTTTATTTTGATGTCTTCTGACTTTTGAAAAGTAATTCATGCTGAAATACTTGTTATATAACTGCAATGTGATTAGCTACACTTGTGTTATATACTTGGGAGAATAAAGAAGGTTAAAACATTGTTTTACATTGTACAGATTGTAACTGCTATAAAGTTCAGAGATAATACAGTAATGAAAATGAGAATATTCTTGAATTGACTTTGAAGGATTTGCCTTTGGAGAAGAGAGGTATAACCATTCTAAAAATGGAGAACAACAAGAAAAATATGTGGACATAGAATAAATACTTTGGTGGACACTACAATGAGGAGGCTGAATTTGTCTGTTTACAGGATAAGCCAGGCTGAAGAACTCCAGGAACCAGAATTGATGGACTCATTTCCAGACCAGCTCTAGAAAATAGAGTCAAGGTAATTTGAAGAATGGACATGTTGGTCAGTGTATGAAACATGTTGACTGTAGGAAGAAAGGAAAAGTGGATAACTCTAATCAAGGATCCAAAACAAATACAAGTTAAGATGGAAGGCTAGTTATCAACAGAGTTTGAAACAGCAGGCAATAGACAAGAGATCCAGGAAGGCAAGAAGTTATTGGAGTCCATTAGAGGAAGTCTGATACTAGTACATGGATGCAAGGGGTAAATAAAAAGTAAATTAAGTCAGTATGAGGTGCTGGTGATAAGGATAGAAGAAAGGTACTCAATTACAAGGTCAGAATGGAAGTAGCAAGACCACCTCAAGATACAAACAATAAATTATTAATATATGTGTAATATGTATAAGATTTCTCAGATACTGGAGGCAGAATCAAACATGTGAATGGTCAGGGGCTCCAAAGACAGGGGGCAGATAGGCATTAGGAGCCAGACATTCCATTCCTTGTGACTGGATTTGAGATGGTGTGTTAGATTATGGGAAATAAGGTTGAATATGAACACTTTAGAAACTGAGAAGATGAATTTGTGTTCGATGTGGTTGGTGTTCAGTAGATTCTTGAACAAGGGAACAACCACTTTGAGGCATTTCTTTATGTAAAATATTCTCATAAGAGCATGCAAGGTAACTTGAAAAGGATAGAACCTAGAAAAACGTGGTTAGCTAAGAATGCTGCTCGTGTGAGTTCATGAGGCGCATTAACTTAACTTGTCAGTTTCAGAGAAGCTGTGAGGGTAGAAGTTTCAATGCGCTGGGCGGAGAAGTGAATAGCAAGTGAGTAGATGGAGTCAACCAGGGTAGACTACTACCATATTTTTACACAAATAACACATACCTTCTTTATTTGCAAATGGTGCCTTCCCCACATGAGGTATTTTCATAAGAGCCACTCTGCCATTTTTTTTTTTTTTTACAGGTTGCTGTAAAAAAATTAGCATAGCAGGCTTACAAAAATATCTTAGTGGGGAGGGGAGGGTGTGGTTGGCAAACAATTGTAGACGGTGTACCTTATTTGTGTAAAATACAGTATTTCCAGGAGAGTGCCTGGGCAGAAGGAAAATAAATGAGACAGTAGTTAGAGAGGAAGTCAAGGTGTAATTTTTTTTTTTTTAAGATGTGAGACACTTGACCATTTCTTTTTCTATATGGGCCTTTTAGAAAAACACTTCTCTGCTTTTAGGACCAAGAAGAATGGTGTTTCTGAGCAATTCTGTTTTTATGTTAAGAACACTTTTGATTGTGAAATTGATCATATTTTTCCATTTTGCCTTGACTTTCAAAAAAATTAAAGTTAACTCTGATCCAACCGTAGGAAATTTATATATCTTCACAAGATAGATTTTGAATCTCATTCCTGATTCCATTTTATGGCCTCGTTCTTATTTTTCTCCCATTTGCTCTTATTCTTAATATGATATTAAAAACATTTGTAACCTGACGGCTCATTTATATTACTTTCTGGAATGAGGTGCCCCTAATGTCAAATCTTAATTAGCATTTGCTCAATCTATTAAATTAATTGAGCCTAGAATATGAAGAAAATAAGAATCTTACTGACACTTTTCATAAAGGCATGTCAAGTTTTAGTAATAGATTGGATAAAGACAATGAGGATAGGAAATAATGAAAGCTGAGTAATTGATTCTAATCTGAGATTCTGATGGGAATAGCTGGGATAGACGTGCATGTTGAAACAGTAATGTAGATTCATAGAAAATGATTAGCTTATCAACTCTAAGGTTTTTGGCTATTATATGTAAAAAACTTCAACTTTTTAGATCTATCAGATAATGCCTTTTAGAGTCTTCATTTAGGTTCGTTTGGAAGGGCGATGGATATTCTAAGTGGAATGGTGAACCCTCGCATAGAGGAAGACAATGGTGATGATTCAGGACCGTTGACATTATCAAGTGGTATCTTATACATAGGACTGTGCTCACATCCATGCTGGACTTAGGGACCATTCTTCTGTTAAGGTAAATTTTAAAAATTCTTAATTCTATATTGGCAGCATGATCACTTCCTTCTTTCTATTCTAGTCCTTTGCAGAGTGCATATTTTCCAAAGGTAGTGGACAGTGAGTGAGAATAGGAGCACCTCATAGAGTGAAATGAGACAATCAAGAATAAAGAAAGTTCCAAATAACATAGACTATGAACTGAAAAATAAATAAATAAATATTTTTTTTATGAACTGAAAATTTTGTAGGAATAAATTCAAAACCTTATGTTTAGGTTCAAACAATGAAAATAGATTCCTTCGAATAAATTCATGTGGAAATGAATAGAACCTTAATGCAATATACCATAAAACATTCTGTGATTAAATAAAAAAGGAATATAAACACAGGCCACAGCTACGTTGACAAAAGTAAAGTGGGATCAAGGGAGATGATAGTTTCGTTGTATTCTGCAGATTTAGAATTCTGCTGGTGTTCTTTGCTTTCAGTGTTTGTGATACTTTTTAGGGGATTTTGACTGAGGTGCATTTTGGGGACAGTGACCCCAATATGTACTCTCTGGAACCAGTCAAGCCAGAAATGTCTACGTAAACCAAAGTTGTTAATTCTAGAGAGAAGATATTTTAGATATCTTAAAATATTTAAAGGCTGTTATGTGGAAAATAATTTGATTCATTCTGCAAATCTCTAGGGAATGAACGAAAATCATTAAGCCATTTGATCAATAAATATTTATGAAGCATCTGTTATCTGGAAGGTAGTGTGCTTAGGTGCTGGGAATGGAAGAAGGAAAAGACACAAACAGTCCCTGCATTGAAAGAGTGAGAAGGAAAGGCTCAGGCAAGTAGCACTTAAAATGAGTGGAGGGGAGGTGTGTGATGCCATGGGTACATGTAGCAGAGGGACCAATTTGTATAAATTATGGGGAGTCATATTTTTAGATACTAATAAGTGAATGAAGTGGACTTCCACCTCTCACCTTTGCAACCCCATAATGAGTGCCTCTTAAGTAGATACAACCTAGAAGCAGCCAGATGGCTTTCTGTCCAGGATCTCACAAAGAGAATATGTTCTTCAGGTAGGAGTTTAACTTCTGATGTAACTTTCAGGGAGTCCTGGTGGTACAGTGGTTAAGGGCTTGGCTGGTAACCAAAGGTTGGTGGTTCGAACCCACCAGCCACCCCGGGTAAGAAAGTTGTGGCAGTCTGCTCCTGTAAAGATTACAACTTAGGAAGCACTATGGGGCAATTCTACTCTGTTCTGTATGGTCACTGTGAGTTGGAATCGACTTGATGGCAGCAGGTTTAATGTACCTTTCAACTCCAATAGTCTATGTATAATATTAAAAGTTTCAGTTGTGAACTTGTATATGTATTGGAGTGGTTTAAAGGTTTTAACACATGAGATAATTAATCAACCACTGGTCGCAGTTACTTACTTTTATTCAGTGACTAAGTAGTCTTATTTATAAGAAGTGTTGTGTGGGGTGGAAATTAAAAATGGTGTTTGAGTAGGACAGAGAGGTGGTTAACACCCTTGAAAATCTCATCACCATCCTCTGATTTTAAATAAACTTAAGGAAAAAATGCTTCATCTAGTCTTTTTTTTTTCCCTGAAGTTTTCCAAGGGCTGGTGCTTTCTCGCCTGTTGAGTAATCACTGAAAGAAGGAAAAGAGTCATATTTTTTGTGGTTATATCATTTAGTGACAAAATTAATGGTTGTCAACTTTGGGTGATGACTTGTTCTCTCATCCCCCATAGCTGTCCTGAGGATTCATTTTCCTTTCATCTGGCTCACACTCTTACACTTTCAGGATGACATCTGGCCCATTGAGGCTGCTGGATTAATCGTGAATGTTTGGTCTGTAGAATATTTTAAAAGAAAATTAGATTTTCCAGTAATCAAAATGCAAAACAGAATAAATCATCATAAAAGAGAACCAAACTAATATCTCAGAGAACTGAATTCTGGTCCCCCTTTGCTTTGAATGGAGTCCCCTGGGTGGTGTAAATGGTTAACACACTTGGCTGCTAACTGAAAGGTTAGAGGTTCAAGTTCACCCAGAGATACCTTGTAAGAAAGGACTGGTGATCTACTTCCAAAAAATCAGACATTGAAAACCTTATGGAGCACAGTTCTACCGTGACACACATGGGGTTGCTATGAGTCAAAATCAACTTGACATCCATTTTTTTTCTGTTTGTTTGTTTTGAGTAAGCTATGTGGTTTTGAACAAACCCCTTTGTCTCTCTAAGCCTTTTTTCTTAGGTGTATTTGACAATCTCTACAGTCCCTCCCAGCTCTTACATTTGGAGGTCAATGACCTGCTCTAACAGGAAGGCTTCCTTTCAACATTTGGTGACAGTCCTGTTCTCAGGTGGAACATATCAGTCCCAGTTATTGCAGAGCAAACTAGGACTAATTTGAACATTTCATAAAACACTACTAGTGTTTATTAACAGTATTAGATTTTTGCATAGCATCTTTCATTTTTCAAATGCGTGTCTTAAGCATTCTCATTTGATGAACATAATAAACATAGTGAGTAAATAAAAGTAAACAAAGCCAGTCCTGTATATAAAGAGAACACTCAAGTTCATGCAGTCATTGACAAGCCTATGGTTGTGTAGTGGACTCTTTTAATACTTTGTGGACTCTTCTGATTTTAAATTCTGTACTGTACTCCTGGTCAAGTGAACAGCTCTGTAAGCGTTATCCACTACCCGTTTGCCAATTTGTTGTGCTGTGGTGGCTTGTCTATTGCTATGTTGCTGGAAGATATGCCTCTGGTATTTCAAATACCAGGAGGGTCACCCATGCTGGACAGGTTTCAGTGGAGCTTCCAGACTAAGACAGGCTAGGAAGAAAGGCTTGGTGATCCGCTTTTGAAAATTAACCAATGAAGCCCTATGGATCACAAAGAATATTGTCTGATATGGTGCTGGAAGATGAGCCCCTAGATTGGAAGGCATTCAAAATACACAGTGGCTGCAAAAGTGTACTTAAGCATACCAGCAACGGTGAAGATGGAGCAAGACTGGGTACCATTTTGTTCTGTTGTACATGCAGTAGCCATCGTTGGAGCCAACTCAGTGGAAACCACTAACAGGAGAAACATAAGTGTTATTTATCATTGCAGTTATGTTGACTATATCTAAGACGTATATTCTGCTTGGTTCTCCTCATCCACTTATACAAAGGAAATCAGTGTAATCTACTGTAACTTTAATGGAGAACTCTTCCTCCCAGTCTTTTACTCATTTCTTTTTAAAGTTAACATACCAGATTAGCAAAGATAATTAATTGTTAATTGTTTAAGACAGTGGCTGTCATGGATTGAATTGTGTCAAATATGTGTGTCAACTTGGTTAGGCCATGATCCCCATTCTGTAATTTTCATATGTGTTATAAATCATAATCTCTGCCTGTGGTTAACGAGTATTAGGGTGGATGTAACATCCCTGATGTAAAGAGAGTTTCCCTGAGATGTGGCCTGTACCACCTTTTATCTTACAAGAGGTAAAAGGAAAGGGAAGCAAGCCGAGAATTGGGGACCTCCTACGACCAAGAAAGCAGTGCTGGGAAGGGAGCACGTCCTTTGGCCTTGGGCTTCCTGAGCAGAGATGCTCCTGGTCCAGTGGAAGACTGGTGACAGGGACCTTCCTCCAAAGTCAGCAGAGAGAGAAAGCCTTCCCCTGGAGCTGACACCCTGAATTTGGATGTGTAGGTTACTAGACTGTGAGAGAATAAATTTCTCTTTGTTAAAGCTATCCACTTGTGGTATTTCTGTTATAGCAGCATTAGATGACTAAGACAGTGGTGTTTTAAAGACATTTGGATAATGCCATTTCCTTAGTGATTTGAAAAGCCATCTTTGAAAATTTTTCTCTTCAGATCCCACAAGACATGAGGCCCTCCCAGCTGTGCAGCTTTGTCCAGCCTCAGAGAGGCTATACACTCCTGTGTCATCCGTCAGTAGGGGCACAAGGCCCAGGGTGATCGATATCACTCCTCAGGGGCCCCAGCACAAAGTGCTGGGTGCTTTTCTTGTTCTGATTTATGTAACCGTAATCTCAAGTCTCTCTCTTATCTATTCTTGTCAGCATTAGGCAAACCGGTTCTTAACAGCATGATGCAATCTGTTTGTCACTTCTTACGGTATGAACAGAATTGCCAAAATAATAGAATAAACAGTTTTTCATTATTTTGCTAGGTACAAAGAATTCCTTTCATTGATTATTATGTTAAACCTCCAGATTAAATCTTTGGTGTCTAAAACCCTCAAGAAGAACCACAGAGCAATGAGAGTTAAAAAGGAATGCTTTGATTCCAACAAAGAAGTAAAAAATTGTGTCCTTCTAAAGAGTATTATGGCAAATGCTTCTAGAAAATTTCTACTGCATAATAGGCAATTGAGAAAGCCACTTTTGTTGAGATTTTCTTACCACTTCACAGTCACTCATTGAAGAAAGCAACTGTAGCAAATGGGGCTGAAGTCTACCCTTTCTCACACATGACATGAAACAGTTTCCTGTAAACCAACAAAAAGATTTTCAACTTTTCTCAGACATGTTTTCTACTTGCCTTTCAGTAGGATGAACACAGGCTCCACATCTAAACTCAGGGCTACTTCCAAGTTCAGTTTAGTAAATCTTATGGGTGTCAATCTGTGTTTCTCTGGAACTGTCTTTTAGTGATGTTTGCCTTAGAGAGTTAATTCTCAGAAATCATGTGTAACTCACACTTCTTTGGGGATTTCTTCCCCCTTGAGTTCTAGGTAAAAATGTCCCTGAAACCTCAATTAAATAGCCTGTATAATCCAAAAACTAGACCAAGTTTTCTTTGAATTGGGGGTGAGGCAGAGTTGGGGCAGGGCTTATATTTTCAGTTTGTGCTGCTTCCTTAATTTATTTTTCCTATTTCATTTTAGGTTTTGATTATTCTTTAGCACCCCAACACAGATGAGCTCAGGCCCCTTCTTACTTTATTAACAACAAAGTTTACTGAGGGGGAAAAAAAAAAAACAACAACCCTGTGTGTGTATGTGTCTAGAAAATTGGACAAAATGAAAGAATTTACCTCATAATAAGGCAAACAAACTCAAATGAAACAAGAGACATCTAACATGGCCCTGTAACCTCCCTACCTCCTCCCCGCCTGTTTCTATTTCTTTGGCCCCTCTCTCTCCTTTCTTATTTCTCTCTCTTCTCCACTTGTAGATATTCCTTTATTTTTAGGAGCTATTATAACCTTTTCCCCTATCTTATATGAAATATAACCTTTTCCCCTATCTTATATGAAACAGCTCTTCTACCCCTCCCATATTTCTCCTGACAACTCTGCCCTTAGATTCTCATTTACTCTAAAGAAAACACTTTTTGTCAGATATGCTACGATTATCATAAGAGAACAATGAGTTGAACACACAGACTGCCTAATGAAAAGGGCACATATTTAATGTAAATGATGAAAATAACGTGACCCAAAGTAAAACTTTCATCCAGAAAAACATACAATATTCAGCTAAAGAGTGTTAATATTTTCTGTTCCTTGGAAAGCTGCTCCTGAACTAAAGGGGGACTGTTTAGCTTTTTTCTTCTTGATCCTCGTACTCACTACCGAAAATATGATAGTAAACACTGTTCCCCAAGCTTATTGATTGATTAAATGATTTTTCCGTTAGTCAGCAAATATGCATATATACCAGGAGTTGCAGAAATTGGGGATGCAAAATGAATATTTCTGCCTTCAAAGATATTGTAGTCCAAGAGAAAAGATTGTCATTTAAATAAATTATGCAATTATATACTGACAGTACTAAGATAAGCTTGCATTTTGGGTAGAGATGGGAGGCACAAAAGAGAATCTGAATATTTTTCACTGAAAAGTCTGAGTAACACAAGACATTTTGAAAAACATATACTTATTCAGTAGCCGAAAGGTGGACCATTCAGTGCTGGAGAAATGCAAAGTTTTTTCCTACTAGATTAAGGTAGGTGTTGGTTAAGGGTAGGGACAGGTACACAGAAAGGTGAAAAAGCCTGGGAAGGTAGACTAAAGATGAGGGAGAAGTGGAAGAGAAGATAAACTTTTCTGCCACACCTTGAAATTACCGGCAACAATTTTCTCCGAAATATCTAGTGGAATTTTGCTGTTTTCTAGCTTTGGGGAAAATTGCTCATTGAATTTGCTCTGATGGAGTAGGAGAGAATGGAGGAACATGTAAGTGGTAGATCTGCAAATTGGCTATTAGCAGCTGTAATGGTGAGTTGGGATAAGGCTGCTTCCCTAATGATGCTGTACAGCAGTCACAAGCTGGATGCATAATAAACTAAAAAAAAAAAAAAAAAGATCAAACCCATTGCCACTGAGTTAATTCTGACTCATAGCTACCTTATATGACAGAGTAGAAATGCCCCCATAGAGTTTCCAGGGTGTGGCTGGTGGATTCGAACCGCCTACCTTTTGGTTGGAAACCCTGGTGGTGTAGTGGTTAAGTGCTACAGCTGCTAACCAAAAAGGTCAACAGCTATAGCTCCTAACCACTGTGCCAGCAGGGTTCTGGACACATAAAAGAGGCTAAAAAATTATTGTTCAACAAAATATTCATGTAGCCTCATTGGTGATTTCTGTTGCACCTTGGGAAACTTTGTAGGCCATAGATTTGCTGTTGTTAGTTACTGTTGAGTGTATTTCAACTCGAGGCGATCCTATGTAACAGAGTAGAACTGCTCCATAGGGTTTTCTAGGTTATAATCTTTATGGCAGAGCCCTGGTGACACCGTGGTTAAGAGCTCGGCTGCTAACCAAAAGGTAGGTGGTTCAAGTCCACCAGCTGCTCCTTGGAAACCCTACGGTGCAGTTCTACTCTGTCCTATAGGATCTCTATGAGTCAGAACTGACTAGATGGAACCTCACAACAACAATAATCTTTATGGGAGTAGATTGCCGGGTCTTTCTCCAATGGAGTTGCTTGGTTGTTTGAACCGCCAACCTTTTGGTTAGCAGCCAAGAGCTTAACCATTGCACCACCAGGGCTATAAAAACAAAACAAACAAAAACAAATCTGTTGCCATCAAGCCGATTCCAACACATAGTGACCCTATAGGACAGAGTAGAAATGCACCCATAGGATTTCCAAGGCTGTAATCTGTAGGGAAGCCAACTGCCACATCTTTCTCCCATGGAGTGGCTGGGGGGTTCCAACAGGCAACACTGTAGATAGCAGTCAAGCACTTAACCGTTGTACCACCAGACCTCCTTCACCAGGGCTATAAAAAAAAAAAATTTTTTTTTTTTGTGCTGATGCCTAATTCTGTGTGTAGCAAACTTCCCTGTTCTAATCCATTTAATGAAAACAGTGAACAGCTTGTAGCATTGTATTACCAAAGAGTTACTGAACTATTTACCATTTTATGTACCAGCTTTAGTCATGGAGGCAGCATGGAACAGTTTATAAAACTTTCAGATCTGAATCAGGATCTTGATTTTTTAACTTTGTGAGTTTATCACTTTTGTCTCCTTGGATAGACCACTTAACATATTTACACTGGGGCTTTGTGAGCTACAGGTAGGAAGAGTAGCTTAGATACCCTCTAAACTCCTCTCTAGATAGGCCATTCTGTGATTCCAGACAGTGGAATAAAATACTGTGGGTTTTTGTTTCCCTCCCACAAGTAGATGAGAGAGTACTTAGCTAGGCAGAAAGCCCATTTATGTTGCGTTCAGGTCTCATGATTTTCTCCCAGACGCTACTGGAGTGCAAAAGACATCTGTTAGGAGCTTGTTGACTGACTAGTATTCCTTCTGTCTGGTAAGAAGCCCTTAGAGATTTTTGCTAAGATTCTTCAGATTTGGACTTCAGGGCAGTGAAGGAAGATGCCCCATTTTGTCAATGATATTCCTTTCATGATACAACTAAAAGCATGTGTTTAGCTTTGGCAGCATGTGAATAAATTTGTTTTAGTCAAAAATATTCTTGGAATAAATTCGAACTGCTGGTAATTGGAAACATTTTCTATTGACATTATGTGCCTGTGGCTAGAGAGGGGAGCATGGGTTCATTTTGATAAATGGAAGAGTGAAGTAACGCAGGCAGAGGAGATTCATGTTCGGAAGAGAACACAGTGGAAATATAACACCACCTACCTTAGAAACTGGGTGAACAAATACTTGCGAGAGAAACAGAGACCACAGGTGATAGAAAAAGATTCTGAACCATAAGCAGGAAGGGTTTGAAAGGAAGGGGCTGAATTGTGACACCACAGAGGGAGCCACAAAAATCTCCCTTGTGTGGCTTTCCAGGAGCTTGTCTGAAAGGGAAGTGATTGGTGGAGGCCTTTAGTTTCCAATTTCAGTCAAAAGTAAAATCCGTGCCTTTTCTGTGTGTAGCTTATGCAGGAAAGAAAGAAAATCAAAGAAAAGGATGAGAAAGCCATTTAAAGGAAAAAAAAATAGCTTTTCGGCTCATATTTTTGTTTTAAAAATATGTACTATCTGACATGAGACCACATGTGAAGATGGTGGCTGATATAGGAATATGAAGCATAAAAATGAAATAGTCTTTTAAAAGAAGAGGCTTAAGAATTTGGGGGACATGCTTAGAAAGTTCTTAAGTCAATGCTTTCCTGTTTATTTCACATCATGACACACATTTAAAAAATTAAATAAATAAAATGTGTCCTTATCTTTGTGGTAAGTGCTTGAAGATTTCCATTGCCAAGAGTGACAGGCCAGCCCTGGGATGCTGGCCACCCATGCCCAGCATGACCAGACATGAGGACCAAGGGAATTAAATATCTTTGTTCATCTGAGATTCATTTTTGACACCTCTATGAGTCCTATAAGAATTTTGATGCTTTTTAGTAGTGAACCATGGAGAAAGAGACCTTCTTGCTGGTATAGAAGATTGTCATTATTATCTCTCAGGTAACTGAAAATTATTGCCAAGTATTGTTCTAAAGCCATTAAATTGTAATGGGCTTCATTTTAAAACCTATCCACAACAGTGATATCCTGCACGTTTCGTGTACTTCGTGGTTTACTTTTTTACTGCAATGGCTTGCCTGTGAAAGAGTGAATCACTGAATGAATTTCAGTCTGTGTGGGACCACTTTGTAATTCACACATTTCTTTCATTGTTCTTCAAAAAAATGTTTATTAAATGCCTATTGTGATTTAATCATGTGTGTTGTTTTTAATATACCCATTGCTGTCGAGTTTATTCCTACTCATAATGATAGGACAGAGAACTGCCCCATAGGGATTCCAAGGCCATAATCTTTACGGAAGCAGACTGCCACATCTTTCTCTTGAGGAGCAGCTGGTAGGTTCCAATGGCTGACCTTTCAGTTAGCAGCTGAGCCCCATTTCACAATCCCAATTGAAAACGTAGTTGTTTTAAGTTCTCAACTGTGGGCAACCTCCTTACCTTTCATGGGCCTCACTTTCTTCGTTTGTAAAATGTAGATAATAAGAGGATTCAGTGTATAATGTCATTGTCAGGATTGAATGTGTTAAAATATATTAAAAAACACTTGTAACTATGCAGGCACATAGTAGGTACAGGGATTTGGAATCTAAAATCCCATGGAAATTGTGTTGAACTCTATTTTGGAGCCCTTTATTGTTTATCACTTTAAGTTGAAGGGTTTGGACTGAAATCCCTAATGTCCCTTCTAAAACTAAAGTTCATATTTCCACTAATATCCTAGTATGAGTAGGCCAATACCCTCTGTCCACCACCTTGGAAAAGTCAGTTAGTTCTGAATAAATTGAAATTATTTTATAAACTTGTTCATGTATGCATTTTCCTTTAGGAAATACATGTGATTATATCAGCTGTATGTTGAGGTCTTCCAAATTTATCTCTCTAACTCTGATGTTTCTTTGAGAATTTTAACCCATATGTCTTAGCCACCTAGGGCTGCTATAACAGAAACGTTAAAGTAGATGGATTTAACAAAGAGAAATCTATTTTCTCACAGTCTAGTAGGCTAGAAGTCCAAATTCAGGGCGTCAGCTCCAGAGGAAGGCTTTCTCTCTGTGTTTGCTCTGGAGGAAGGTCATTCTCGTCAATCTTCCCCTGGACTAAGAGCTTCTCCTCGCAGGAACCCTGGGTCCAAAGGATGCACTCTTCTCCAGGTGCTCCTTTCTTGGTGTTATGAGGTCCCCATGTCTCTCTTCTTGCTTCTCTCTTTATATCTCAAAAGAGATTGGCTTAAAACACTATCTGATATTGTAGATCTCATCGATATAGCTCCCACTAATCCATCTCATTACATCATAGTGATAGGATTTACAATACATAGGAAAATAACATCAGATGACAAAATGGTAGACAATCATACAATACTGGGAATCATGACCTAGCCAAGTTGACAGATTTTTTGAGGAACACAATTCAGCCCATGACACCACATAAAATTCTACAGTATTTCCATTGTATAATGGCCTAAAATCTAATCTGCCTCAACTTGAACTCATACTTTCCCAAATTAGTTCCATTTCCCAATTCATTTTTACTTGCCCATCTACATGGGACACCCGAATATGATTCCTGGCAATGCACCTCCTGTGCAGCCACCTCTCATCTGTCAGTCAAGGCTTGCCTGCTGCTGTGATTCCGAACAGGTTTCAGCAGAGCTTCCAGGCTAAGAGAATAGGAAGAAATGCCCGGCCATTATGCTGAATGAAATAAGTCAATCACAAAAGGACAAATACTGTATGAGACCACTATTATAAAAACTCATGAAAAGGTTTACACACAGAAAGAAGTATTCTTTGACAGTTACTAGGAAGAGGAGTGGTGGGGAAGGAAGAACACAAACTAGACAATAAATAAGGGGTAACTTTGATGAAGGGTAAGACAATATACAATACCGGGGAAGTCAGCACAACTTGACCAAGGCAAGGTCATGGAAGCTTCATAGACACATCCAAACTCCCTGAGGAACTGAATTACTGGGCTGAGGGCTGGGGACCATGGTCTTGGGGAACAGCTAGCTTAATTGGCATTACAGAGTTTATAAAGAAAATGCCCTACATCCTATTTTGGTGAGTAGTGCCTGGGGTCTTAAAAGCTTGTGGGTGGTCATCTAAGATATTCCACTGGTCCTCTGGAGCAAGAGAGAATGAAGAAAACCAAAGACACAAGGGAAAGATTAGTCCAAATGATTAATGGACCACAACTACCACAGCCTCCACCAGACTGAGTCCAGCACAACCAGATTGTGCCCGGCTACTGCCACCAACTGCTCTGACAGGGATCACATAGAGGGTCCCAGACGGAGCTGGAGGAAAATGTAGAACGAAATTCTAACTCACAAAAAAAGACCAGGCTAATTGGTCTTACAGAGACTGGAGAAACCCCGAGAGTATGGCCACTGGACACCCTTTTAACTCAGCACTGAAGTCACTCCTGAGACTCACCCTTCAGCCAAAGATTAGACAGGCCCATAAAACAAAATGAGACTAAATGGGCACACCACCAGAGGTGCAAGGAGGAGAAGGCAGGAAAGGACAGGAAAGCTGGTAATGGGAAACCCAAGGTCGAGAAGGGGAGAGTGTTGACATGTTGTGGGGTTGTCACAAAACAAGATGCGTATTAGTTGTTAAATGAGATACTAATTTGCACTGTAAACCTTCATTTAAGGTACAATTAGAAAAAAAAAAAAGGCCTGGTGGTCTACTTCCAAAAATCAGCCTATGAAAATTCTACGGATCACAATAGTCCTATCCTCTTGTGTATGGAATTGAAGGCAGCTAACAAGAACAACAAATTATCTAGGCTCAAAATGTTGATAACTTGTGGTTCTTTCTTTGCTTCGTCCTCAGTTTTTCAATTTACAAACCTCCCTCTGTCCCTCCCTCACTTCTTCCTTCCCTCACTCCCTCCTTCTCTCCCTTACTCCCTCCCTCCTTTTCTTTCTTCCCTCCGTCATTTCATCCATCCATCCATCTGTGCATCCATCCATCATTGTTTTTGTTCTTACTCTATGCTATGTACTACTGCAAAAGACATTTTAGGTGGCTTCATTACCATCTTTTTTTTTTTTTCTAATCTATTTAATGTCCCCCAAAACAATTAATATTGTAAAATGCTAATTTCATTATGGTAAATTTTTGTTTCCTTTTTTTTTTTTTTTTCTATATAAAGCCCAGACTCCTCAACCTGACATTCATGGTTTTTCAGTTCTTGCCCATGCTTTGGCTCTCATTCCTTCCAGTTCATAAGGCCTCCAAGGTTACTTTAATTCACAGTGATTTCCCTATTATGGAAATTGCTCTATCTCTTCCTGTCTTTCCCATTTGCGCTGGGAATAAATCAACATTGGATTCTAACTTAACTAATTCTACTCTTGTTTCTAAATTTCAATCATAAATTTCATTTCCACATTGCAGAGGTTGTATTTTTGAATGATATCACACCTTAGTGCACACTAAATATACACAGAATATGCATTTAGTAGGCTTATGTTCACTGGGGTTGTTAAACCTGCAGCCTATAGATCTATGGACAGAATTCAGGGAATTTGTGAACCTTGACAGGAGAAAAGGAATTACATTTTTATTTACACTAGCTTCTAATTGAAATTTAATGTTTCTGTTAGTTTTTAATACAGCCATCATAGTGGTATTAATAAAACTCATAGCTTTGTCAACAATAGAAACAACAGATATTTTCATGTCACATTACAGTTGATGCCACATCTCGAATTATCATTTATGCACATCCATACTTCAAAATTTAATTAATAGATCAGTTTAATAGTAGTATTTAATATATTAAAAATGAAAATATGCTAATTTAAAAGTGTATTTTAAAAGTTTTTATTAGCTAAATTTAAAAATATTTGATGTCCTTTTGTAATTCTATTTATTTTATTTTATACACTTAAAAACATTATTCCAAGAAAGGGTTCATAGACTTAACCATACTGTTGAATGGGCCCATGTTGTGAAAAGGCTTAACAACCCCTGTGTTGAAATAATGGAAGAATGAGCGGGTCCCTGAGGCCAAGGAGTGATCATAGAATCTTAAGTTATGCCACTTACTGGCTATATGCCCATGGGCACTTAAAGTTTTAAGCCGTATATGACAGCATCTGGCATAATGCCTGTTACATAGTAAATGTCCAGTGCATTATTGTTAATTTTTACTGCTCTTATGAAGCTCTTCCAAATTCCCATCTCTTCCCAACTTAACTCTGCTGGAGACTATCTGAAATTTCAAATATTCTCAATTCAACCCATTTTGGGCTTCCTAGAACAACTGAAGATTATATTTGAAATCATTGCAATGGTCACAAAATATTAAGCTTAATCATAATTAGATATACCATGATACATATGTATGTATTTCTTAATTTTATATCACTTTTCCAGTAAATATATTATGCTTATATAATAAGAAAAATAACAATAAATGAAATTTCAGCATTTATGGAATCAAGTTAGTTTACTGATGAGACAGTTGTCTTTTTGGACTGGAACTAAATGTTCAAGTAGTTCGATGACTAGGTAGACTGCTTGGGGCATGTTGCAATCATAATGGCTTATTCTAAGGAAAAGATTGAGTAAATCAAGTCCAAAAGACAATGCTGCTATTAGCAACAGTTATTGCAAATAGTGGCATCGGTGTAAGTCTATTTTTTTCTCATACAGAAAGACCTCTTAGAGACTTTGCCCCACAAGAGGGATCCTTATCTTGAAATTATCTGTATATGGGCCCATCTCCTTTCCTACACTCTAAGCTTTCTGGAGAATAAACAGCTACCTTCCTGTTAAATATTCATATTACACATCATCAAACAAACAAACAAACAAACAAAAACAAGCAAACAAACCCCATTGCCATCAACCAGATTCTGACTCATAGCTCCCCTGTAAGACAGGGTAAAACTGCCCCATAGGGTTTCCAAGGAGTGTCTACTGGATTCGAACTGCCAACCTTTGGGTTAGCATCTGTAGCTCTTAATCACTGTGTCACGGGCTCACTTTCATAGTGTAAAGTTATTGCCTAGAAGTGGCTGTCCAACCAGGGACTATATTTCCCAGATTCCCTTGAGGCCTTCTCAGGCCATGTGACTAGTTGTGGCCAAAGGAATGTCGACTAAAATGATGCATACACTTCTAGGCACAGGCCATAAAAATCTCTTTTGTGATCAACCATATGCTTTCTTTTTCCATCTGTCAGCTTGATATTGATGGCCAGGATGACTACATAAGCATGTGTTAAGGATGACTGATAGGTCCTAAGTAGTTAGATAGGTTAAGAGCAGAACCTCTCTACCCACCACCAAAAGAAGAAGAAGAAGAAAAAAAAAGAGACTAGACATGCCTGAGAAATAAAAGTCTTTTATGTTAAACCACTGAGATTATGTCTTTCCTCTCTTAATGTAGACAGTATTTACTGCTTGATGCCAGAAACATTTGTTCTATTATTCATCTTCCAATATAAGTAAAATGTCTGGATCTACGTGTAAATTTCTGTGTCTGTTGTTTTGTTCACCAGGCTCATTTTGTTGACCTCAAGTCACAGTGCTGATGATAGGGGTTTGCTGGACTTTATTCTTTTTTCTGTCTCCTTTTTCGTTTCTTGATTCCACTGACTCAATTCCCATCCTCTCTACTTTTTCCCTCCTGGTTGGGGAGTCAGAGGCTTCCCATCAGCTTTTAGGATTTGACACACTTTACCAAAAAGTCCTGACCAGCAAGTTAAAAGGAGGCTCCAAGAGGTTTGTTTCTACAATTGTGCATCTTAGGATGGCTCCTTAGTTGCAGCTTGCACCTCACAGAGTTCATTACCTTTTCCTTTTTTGGTGTTTCCTGTGATCTTGGTCCAGCTCTGAATTTTTTCCAGCTCATCAGTACTTTTAGCATTTTTGTTCTTTTTTTTTCTTTCTTTCTTTCTTTGCCTCCTTGCATTGACTCTACCAGTACTGATTCTTAGCCTGTTTTCCAAGGAAGTACCCCAATTACTCAAGGGAAGTGGGCCTCATCTCCGTGTCAACAATGACCAGCTGGTACAGCTACTCTCTCTGGTAACTCTCCCTTACCACAAATCAGAATCAATTATACTTCTTCGTAGCCCAGTTCACGGATGCAATCTTCTGCTATTCCTTTCTTTTTTTTAATTTTTATTTTTCTACTTCTTCATTCCTTTGTGAAGTCACTGAGTCTTCTCCATTTGGTGATCCTCCTGCCATTTTCCCCTTCTCCAGGCCACCTCCACATCAACACAGGCCAAATAATTGTCCACAGCATACTTTGTAAAAAGCCTAACCTTAGAATATAATAATTTGAAAGTAGAATTCTGCATTCTTTATTTTTCCAGTTGATTACCATTAAGCAAACATCCTTCAGTAAAATAGCAATTTCATAACAGTGGAAATACCTAGGAAGCAAATCAGCTAATTATCAAATTGTCATTCTAATCTAGGAAGCTCAAAAGATTCATTCAGCAAATAATGCACAGCATAACCTGAGGATATTGAATATTTTAAAAACATTTTTAAAAATAATGCAAGATATCAAGTAAGAAGAAGCAAGATCTTAAAATGGTTAAATGACCTAAAATTGATGTTCCTTAGAGTCTTTATGATGATGACTGAGAAAATGTATCATCTATTTGGAAAAGAGTGAACCAAACGAACAACATTTATTATAATTGAATTTAAAGGAAAAACTAATTCTTTTTACACAAATTAGGTAAACTTGCTGAACATTGATTTACCATCAATAAAATAGGGATAATAACTTTTTTCTATCTCATAGTGCTGTTCTATAATTGTAAACACAATAATGAGTTTTCTTCCATTCTCTTACTCCTCAAAAAAAAAAAAAACTCCTTACCTTATACTTATTTATGGACATGACATCTTCTAAATCAAGCTGTAAACGTACTGGTGGCAGAATATGTGCCTGACTGATCTTTTCTGTCTATCACTGCACCTAACCCAGTGCCTTATTCATAGGATAGCATTAATAAATATTTGTTGTAAATAATGAACAAAATATTCCTTTTAAGTAGTTTGCTTTATTTCACATTAATTTATTCTATTAAATAATGTGCTAATTATATAACCTGATAAAACTTTTTTTTTTAAGCAGATGTATTATAATTTCTAAACAAATATATGGTGTAGTTACATCAGAAGTCTCAGATGATCCTAAAGGGACCTTTGCAGCTGGGATAGAGCTTCGGATTTGACCCATTTGAGGCAAGGAGACCAGATCTTTGGACACTTCATTGACCATTCATTGACTGCAGGCTGCTCCCAAAAAGGGGGTGGAAATGTAGTTAGGCAGTTTCCTCAGGCCAAGGGCAATTCCTAGAGAGGAACTCATCAGTGAACTGTCAGCAGCCCAAACTCTAGGCTGCTGGGAAAATGAGTGTTTCCATTCTGAAGGAGGATTTTGTATACCTCAACATCCACTACCATCCACCCTTTATATCACCCAGATATACTTGCTTCAGATGGTAAGTTCAACCCTAACCAGGAACAGCTGGCCTAGGGTTCTGGAAGATTTCTTTCCTGGGTAAAACTTATCAGAGGAAAGTTAGTGCAATGACATCCCCCACCACTACCACCAATTGGTCTTGAGGCTACAGCTGGTGCTCATCATTTTCTTCTCCTACGTGTTATATATTTCTCTCATCCTGGGCAAACACTTCTACTGATCTTGGTGGTTTACCTTGTGAGGTAATCCAGATTCTCTTAGTTGAGGGATCTTATTCCCCGATCCCCATGCCATTCCTGAGTAAGGCTGCTAAACTTGTCCATGTACTGTCCAAGTCCCAGGAGTTGATACTCCATTGGATCACCTGGGTGTCAAACATATTCTCCTCTACTCCTCACATGTAACTGCAACCCTACTTTCTCTTAATGATCAGGGCCAATTACCTTTGCCAGGATAATGATTCCTTTCTTTGTCTGCTGGTCTCTTGTTATAAAGAGCCCAAAGTGAGCAGAAGGAGACTGTAATTTAAAGTTTAGTCTGACAGGTTGTGTCCTTTGGTGGAAGCATTCTTTTGGGAACATCACTGGGAATTATAGAAACAAAGGTCACTCTTCCTCCTACACTTTGGTTCCCAGACCCCTGTGTTCCACATATTGGAGACAGAGCAGCATATAATGGTCATTGATTAAGGATATATTCTTTGTCCTGGAGGATAACATACCATCTTGAAAGTTATCATGTCTAAGATAGTGTCTCAGGTATGCTTTCAAAAGACAATTCTGTTGCTCCATCAGGTTAGGAGCATGTAGGTATTATGGCATATGATATGACCCACATGATATGACCCATGGATCCCATGAGCATGTGCACTGCTATACCACCTTTGCTGTGAAGTAGATTCCTTGGTCTAATGTGATGTCATACAGTAACCTGTACCGATGGGTCAAAAACTGTTAACTCGCTTATGATGGAGCTGACTAAGGCCCTACTGGCAGGAAAGGCAAATGTATTTCCCAAATATACTTTGATTCAATTCGAGATGAATTACTGCCTCTTTCAGGGTGGAAGGTGTTCTGTGTAATCAATTTGCCAACATGTGGATGCTTGGCCTTCTTGAGATAGGGTGCCATCAGTGGCTCAGCATTGGTTTCTGCTGATGAATGTTTGACTTTGGCAAGGGCAATAGCTAGCTCAGCCTTGGTGGGTGGAAGTCTGTGCTGTTGGGCCAATGCATATGCATCTCTTCCACCATGGAAATTCTGTTTATGAGCCCCTCATGTCAGCACTGGGGTGACTGATAACAGAGACAGAGTCATTCTATCTACTTGATTATTTGTGTCTTTTGTGTGATGAATGATCTCTGTAGGTATTAGCATATAATATAAAGAACTTTACACTTTTGGCCATTCCAGTAGATCCACCCACATGCATCTTCCTTAGAACTTCTTATTCCCAATCTTCTAACCATTCCCCTTCCAGGTCCCTGATTTACCAGCTAAGCCTTTCTCCACTCTTCATGAGTCCATATCTAGTCTAACCTCAGGTCACAGATAATCATGTGCATTGCCCCAAACTCTTTCCATTGATTTTCCCTCACTGCTCTCTTTTAAGTCCACTCCTTAGCAGCACCAGTCCATTTTCAGCTTACACCCACAAACTGTGTCAGCTCAAACTTAGCTTTTTTTCTCTTCTATCAATTAGTTGTAAGGGAGTCCTAAGCTGCCACGGGAAACTGGCAAGCCCTGCTTGTATTTGATCCTGAATGTATCATTTCCATCTCACAATGCATTGCTGCTAGGACCACTGATCTTGTGAGTTGCTGGTCTGATAGAACCCAGCTAGGGCCCAGTAGCATGGTAGGAGCTCTGAGCTGGGCTGACAATTCAGATTTGTCCTATTTGAGGCATAAGAGCTAGGTGTTTGTTCCCTATACTGACCAGCCATTGTTTGCAGACTGTCCCCAAGTAGAGGGCAAAATGTTGGGTGTGGCAGCTTCCGTTAGCTGAGAACAGTTCCTGCAGAGAGACTTAACTTTTACTTATCAGCAGCCAGAACTGGAAATTGGGGAAATGAGTGCCTTCCCCACTCTGATGTTTCCTTCCTGTGAAGGAGGCACAGTTACAGGTTCTCTCTGCCCCTTTATTAAATTCCCTCCTGAGGAAATGAAGTGACTTATGTGAAGAGTAATTGAACCTGAGAAGTTGAGTCCTCCATCCCTTCTGCCCACTTCTTCCTCTTGGGAGGGAGCCAATCCACAGAAAGCATGATTTCACTTCACCTCCTGCATACATGGATAGGATCCTTAAATGAGAAACCTTGACCCAATTCAACACTGCCTGCAGCTGGGTAGCAATTTGGCCTAATTCTGGGGTTAAATTAGGAAGCCTATTTAATTCTCACTCAACATCATGTTCTCTGACCTAGCTGTATCAGTAATATCTTGGACCCCCACCTTGAATCTTTTATTTCTCAACTAATCAGAACCTGGATGAGGAAGAAGGACATTATTCACTGGGATCCCCTTCAAGACTACCATACCTACAAAAGGTATTGAAGCTGCTATAAATGTTTGCTAATGGCAATGGTGGTATGTGGAGAAGCACCATGCCCTCTTCCATTTCTGCTCCTTTCTGGATGTAGAGTTGCCTTATTTTCAATCCAGCCGAGTGGCCTTATTTTCAATCCAGCATGCTTCGTTCTGTCAGTGCTCTAAGTGTCAGGGAAGACAAAGCAAGTTAAGAGAGTGCTTCATCATTACTTGAACAAAACACCTTCCCCATGTGTTCTCAAAGCTTTACAGAATGTTCTGGGTATTTGTCCTTTTGGTGTTTGTCACTTTTTTATTGCTCTCTCCTCTCCCTCAGATTTTGGAACTGCATTAAAGGGCAACATGAGTGCCAGGCACCTGCTGAACTTAAAGTAGCCTGTTTCTTCTTGCTCTGTTCTACTGTTTTTAGGACATAATTGTGTATCATGAGACAGTCTTTCTTAGGATGAATTATTTCCTTGGTAGTTCTCTGGTCTCTCGGGGGAATTATCACTGGTGGAGTTTACCCTCGAGTTTTCTTGGTATGCACTGAATTCACACCCTTGTCTGAATCTTGGATTTACCACAGGTATACTTTCCAGAGCTGCATGCTACTTTTACTTGGATTCATGACTTTTACTTGATGACTGGCCAGTTTTAACCTCAAAAGTATTTATATAAATATGATATGTTGCCCTAAACTGAGTCAAAATAAATGAGTGGAAAATACATGTTTCATGGCCAACTTTCTTTCACTTAATTTTTTATCAGTTGTAAAATTTTCCATCACTTATTCTTTTCCTGCTTCTTAGCCCTTACCTCTGTTTTTGTGTTGTTTTTGGCATATTCTGTTCTAAGCTGCATCTGAAATAAGCTTTTCACATATTATTCTCATGCACAGTTTAAATCTTCTTTTCCAGGCAGCTCTGTCACAAAGATCATCACAAGTTCAGAGAGATAACCTCTGCCTAATGTGGTAATGAAATAAGACTTAGCTTTTTGATGGAGGTTTTCCTGTTTTTTTCCAGGATGGCTCTACATATCTTTTGAAATGTAATAGGGAGTTATTTCTTTTTGAAGGACACTTAAATACACATCTCTGTATTTATTAGGGTAATGCAACCTAGTTACTTGTCTTAGTTATCTAGCACTGTTATTACAGAAACACCACAAGTGGGTGGCTTTAACAAACAGAAATTTATTTTCTCACAGTTTAGGAGGCTAGAAGTCCAAATTCAGGGCACCAACTCTAAGGGAAGATTTCCTGTCGTGGTCTCTGGGGAAGACTCCTTGGTGATCTTCATGTGGCATGGCATTGATCTTCCCCCATCTCTGGTTACTTCTCTACATTTAATCTGTTCTTTTGTATCTCAATAGAGATTGATTTAAGACACCCTACACTAATACTGTCTAATTATTGTAACACGGAAAACCCATTCCCAAATGGGATTATACCACAGGGATAGGGGTTAGGATTTACAACACATATTTTTGGGGGACGCAATTCAATCCATAACATTACTCTAACAGATAATCCCCAAATCTTAGGGGCTTTTATTTTTTACTCACATTAATGGTATCCAGGTTGGATGTCTGTTCTCAGTGTGGTAATTCCTTCACGTGGCTTTGCAAAGTTAGAGTCCTTCACTTGTAACAGTGTACATGGAGAAGAGAGAAAGGAAGTGGAGTGTCTTACTGTCAGGTCTGAACCTGGTGGTTGTCCCTTCTGCTTACATTGTACTGGGCAGAATTCAGTCTGGTGGCCCTCACCTAACTTTGGGCATTGCTGGTCCAGTGGTGTTCTCGCCTTCCGTGCAGAACTGGCTTTGATTCCTGGTTGGTGCTCCTCATGTGCGGCCACCATCCCTCTGTCAATGGTGATTTGTGTGTTGCTATAATGCCTAATAGGTTTCAGTGGGGCTTCCAAACTGATACAGACTAGGACGAAAGGCCTGGTGATCTACTACCAAAAAACCAGCCAGTGAAAACCCTATGGATTGATCATAATGGTCCAATCCTATTGCACGTGGAGTTGTCATGAGTTGGGGCTAACTTGGCGGCAGCTAACAACAACAGCAAGCTAAATTTAAGGAGGAGAGGGTTGGGACTATAGTCTTCCTGGTGCCCAGGGAGAGGGCCTAAGCTTGGAAAGCACCGAGGAAATCTCTACTACAGTCTTCTAAAATAAAAGAGAAAAAATAAATCAGTATTCTAGGACAATAATAATAGCTAAAGTAAAATGATACTGATGTAAGCAAAGTAATATTAGTAATTAGTTGGACAGAATTACTTCCACTTTTTGGAGCCAGATAATATAAGAATTTTCCTTTTTTTTCTGAATTACAGTGCTTGCAATTAACCCATTGATCTAGTAGTTCACAAAGTAATTTGGATTACTTTGAATTTAATCCACACTTTGTTGTTAAACTATCACTTTTCTGAAGCCACCTCCTCCCTCCAGGACAGAATTACTACTCCCTCCTCTGAGCACTCATGGAGCCCTGCTGGCACAGTGGTTAAGAGCTCAGCTGGTAACCAAAAAGTCGGAAGTTTGAATCCACCAGCCGATCCTTGGAAACCCTATGGGGCAGTTCTACTCTGTCCTATAGGGTCGCTATTAGTCAGAATTGACCTGACAGCAATGGGTTTGTTTTTTTTGATTTTGTATGAGCACTTATAGTACCTTAATCCTGTCTGTTAAGCAGAGGCTGAGGTAAACCATAGGAAGTCCATAAGAGCAGGAGTCAGAGAGAAGGCTGTAGTTCCTTAGCCTCTTGTATCCCAGGCAGGCGTAGGCTGCCCTGACTGGTTCCTTTTTTATAGGAACATTGGAAGGGAGCAGAGGCACCCATCCAAGTGTACAAAAATAGAGAGAGAGGACTTGCTAGAGGAGACAAATGTGATGTGACTCGATTCCCAGAGGACTTGCCTAAGGTGCTGACAGCACCTGGAAGCTCTTTGGAAAGTTGGAACTACACAAACTCTGTTAGGGGGAAAAAGTGCCATGAGTTCTATTTGGCTTGTTGCCAGGAACCTGGGGAGAGCCACTAAGGACAATCTTATTTATCTCTCCTCTTTTATAATATTTAGTCTATTTTACTACAATTGTTTTTGCTCCTCTTTTTCCAAGAGAACTATGAGTTTTTCAATAATGGATGACTGTATCTTATTTCTACCACTTGTTTCTCAGTTTATTGTATTGTGGTAGCATGTATGTTGTGATGCTGGAAGCTGTTTCATCAGTATTTCAAATTCTAGCAAGGTCACCCATAGTTTACAGTTTTCAGTGAAGCTTCTGGACCAAGACAGACTAGAAAGAAAGACGTGGCAATCTACTTTCAAAAATGAGCCAGTGAGGCTGCCGCTGCCAGCCCGCTCTTTGGCCAGCCGCGCGGCGCCGCGCCTTGCCGTGCCGAGGGCTGGGAAGCCCCTGGCCCTCCGCACCGCTCGGCTGCAGCCGTCGCCGTCACCGCCGCCGCCGGCCCTTGGCCCCGCAGAGTTCCGGGCTCCCTCGCCGGCTGCGCCGCCCCGCCCCGCCCCGCGCCCGCCGGGCCGCCCGCCCCGCGCCGCGCCGACCTGCAGCGCCCGGCTGGCTAGCACTCCACCTCCCCCGGCTCAGTCCCCGGCCGCGGTGGGACCAGAGCCTGGAGCCGCTCGTGAATGCCGCGTTGCCATAGTGCGAGCTGCTGGAGAACTTATTATTCTAGGAGACTCTGGGAGCGCCTCTCCTCTCCCCACACCTCCCGGTAAATGAGCACCAGCTCTGAACAAGGGCACACTGCTTGAAGGACTGCGGGAAGACATGACTGGGAGCCAGCTCTAAGGTAGCTGAGTCAGCTTTTCCCCAGCAGCTCTCAGAGGAGCGTTGCCAGAGCCAGCAGTAGAGCCATTTCAACAAATCACCTCCTTTAATGCCCTTTGGCAGAGACCAAATCTACACGGCGGAGGCGGGGGCCAAGATGGCGGACTAGGTGGACTCTACCGCGGATCCCTCTTGCAACAAAGACTCGGAAAAACAAGGGAATCGATCACATACATAACAATCTACGAACTCTGAACAACAAGCACAGACTTAGAGACGGAAAACGAACAAATACGGGCAGACAGCGACTGTTTTCAGAACTAGGAGCCAGCGCACCAGCTGACTACTTGGAAAATCTAGTCTCCCAGTGATGGCTCGGAGACAGCAGTCCATATCAAACCACATAAAGAAACAGACCATGACAGCTTCTCCAACCCCCCAAACAAAAGAATCAAAATCTTTCCCAAATGAAGATACAATCCTGGAATTATCAGATACAGAATATAAAAAACTAATTTACAGAATGCTTAAAGATATCACAAATGAAATTAGGATAAATGCAGAAAAAGCCAAGGAACACACTGATAAAACTGTTGAAGAACTCAAAAAGATTATTCAAGAACATAGTGGAAAAATTAACAAGTTGCAAGAATCCATAGAGAGACAGCATGTAGAAATCCAAAAGATTAACAATAAAATTACAGAATTTGACAACGCAATAGAAAGTCAGAGGAGCAGATTCGAGCAATTAGAATGTAGACTGGGACTTCTGGAGGACCAGGGAAACAACACCAACATAGCTGAAAAAAAATCAGATAAAAGAATTTAAAAAAATGAAGAAACCCTAAGAATCATGTGGGACTCTATCAAGAAGGATAACTTGCGAGTGATTGGAGTCCCAGAACAGGGAGGAGGGACAGAAAACACAGAGAAAATAGTTAAAGAACTCCTGACACAAAACTTCCCTGACATCATGAAAGAAGAAAGGATATCTATCCAAGATGCTCATCGAACCCCATTTAGGATTGATCCAAAAAGAAAAACACCAAGACATATCATCATCAAACTTGCCAAAACCAAAGACAAACAGAAAATTTTAAAAGCAGCCAGGGAGAAAAGAAAGGTTTCCTTCAAGGGAGAATCAATAAGAATAAGTTCAGACTACTCAGCAGAAACCATGCAGGCAAGAAGGGAATGGGACGACATATACAGAGCACTAAACGAGAAAAACTGCCAACCAAGGATCATATATCCAGCAAAACTCTCTCTGAAATATGAAGGAGAAATTAAGATATTTACAGATAAACACAAGTTTAGAGAATTTGCAAAAACTAAACCAAGACTGCAAGAAATGCTAAAGAAGATTGTTTGGCCGAATGACCAATAATATCAGGTACCAGCACAATACAAGGTCACAAAACAGAACGTCCTGATATCAACGCAACTCAAACAGGGAAAGCACAAAAACAAACAAATTAAGACTAATTCTAAAAAATAAATAAATAAACAAAATAATACACACAACAGGAAATCATGGAAATCAATAGATAAACGATCAAAATAATCAAAAAGAGGGACTAAATATAGGAGGCATTGAACTGCCAGATGGAGAGTGATACAAGGCGAAATAGAAGGATACAAGTTAGGTTTTTACTTAGAAAAATAGGGGTAAATAAAAAGGTAACCACAAAAAGGAATATCAATCCCATAACTCAAGAAAAAAGCCAAGAAAAACATAACGACTCAATAAACACAAAGTTAAACATTATGAAAATGAGGATCTCACAAGCTACTAAGAAAAACGTCTCAGCACAAAAAAGCATGTGGAAAAATGAAATGGCCAACAACACACATGAAAAGGCATCAAAATGACAGCACTAAAAACTTACTTATCTATAATTACGCTGAATGTAAATGGACTAAATGCACCAATAAAGAGACAGAGAGTCATGGACTGGATAAAAAAACACGATCCATCTATATGCTGCCTACAAGAGACACACCTTAGACTTAGAGACACAAACAAACTAAAACTCAAAGGTTGGAAAAAAATATATCAAGCAAACAATAAGCAAAAAAGAAGAGGAGTAGCAATATTAATTTCTGACAAAATAGACTTTAGACTTAAATCCGCCACAAAGGATAAAGAAGGACACTATATAATGATAAAAGGGACAATTGATCAGGAAGACATAACCATATTAAATATTTACGCACCTAATGACAGGGCTGCAAGATACATAAATCAAATTTTAACAGAATTGAAAAGTGAGATAGACACCTCCACATATATAGTAGGAGACTTCAACACACCACTTTCGGAGAAGGACAGGACATCCAGTAAGAAGCTCAATAGAGACACGGAAGACCTACTTACAACAATCAACCAACTTGACCTCATTGACTTATACAGAACTCTCCACCCAACTGCTGCAAAATATACTTTTTTTTTCTAGCGCACATGGAACATTCTCTAGAATAGACCACATATTAGGGCATAAAACAAATCTTTGCAGAGTCCAAAACATCGAAATATTACAAAGCATCTTCTCAGACCACAAGGCAATGAAGCTAGAAATCAATAACAGAAAAACTAGGGAAAAGAAATCAAATACTTGGAAAATGAACAATACCCTCCTGAAAAAAGACTGGGTTATAGAAGACATCAAGGAGGGAATAAGGAAATTCTTAGAAAGCAACGAGAATGAAAATACTTCCTATCAAAACCTCTGGGACACAGCAAAACCAGTGCTCAGAGGCCAATTTATATCGATAAATGCACACATACAAAAAGAAGAAAGAGACAAAATCAGAGAACTGTCCCGACAACTTGAGCAAATAGAAAGTGAGCAACAAAAGAATCCATCAGGCACCCGAAGAAAACAAATAATAAAAATTAGAGCTGAACTAAATGAATTAGAGAACAGAAAAACAATTGAAAGAATTAACAAAGCCAAAAGCTGGTTCTTTGAAAAAATTAACAAAATTGATAAACCATTGGCTAGACTGACTAAAGAAAAACAGGAAAGGAAACAAATAACCCGAATAAGAAACGAGAAGGACCACATCACAACAGAACCAAATGAAATCAAAAGAATCATATCAGATTACTACATAAAATTGTACTCTAACAAATTTGAAAACCTAGAAGAAATGGATAAATTCTTGGAACAATACTACTTACCTAAACTAACACATTCAGAAGTAGAACAACTAAATAGACCCATAACAAAAAAAGAGATTGAAACGGTAATCAAAAAACTCCCAACAAAAAAAAGTCCTGGCCCAGATGGCTTCACTGCAGAGTTCTACCAAACCTACAGGGAAGACTTAACACCATTACTATTGAAGGTATTTCAAAGTATAGAAAAAGACGGAATACTACCCAACTCATTCTATGAAGCTACCATCTCCCTGATACCAAAACCAGGTAAAGACATTACAAAAAAAGAAAATTTTAGACCTATATCCCTCATGAACATAGATGCAAAAATCCTTAATAAAATTCTAGCCAATAGAATCCAACAACACATCAAAAAAATAATTCACCCTGATCAAGTGGGATTTATACCAGGTATGCAAGGCTGGTTTAATATCAGAAAAACCATTAATGTAATCCATCACATAAATAAAACAAAAGACAAAAACCACATGATCTTATCAATTGATGCAGAAAAGGCATTTGACAAAGTCCAACACCCATTTATGATAAAAACTCTCACCAAAATAGGAATTGAAGGAAAATTCCTCAACATAATAAAGGGCATATATGCAAAGCCGACGGCCAATATCACTCTAAATGGAGAGAACCTGAAAGCATTTCCCTTGAGAACGGGAACCAGACAAGGATGCCCTTTATCACCACTCTTATTCAACATCGTACTTGAAGTCCTAGCCAGAGCAACTAGGCTAGACAAAGAAATAAAGGGTATCCAGATTGGTAAGGAGGAAGTAAAGCTATCACTATTTGCAGATGACATGATCGTATACATGGAAAACCCTAAGAAATCCTCCAGAAAACTACTGAAACTAATAGAAGAGTTTGGAAGAGTCTCAGGATATAAAATAAACATACAAAAATCACTTGGATTCCTCTACATCAACAAAAAGAACACCGAAGAGGAAATAACCAAATCAATACCATTCACAGTAGCCCCCAAGAAGATAAAATACTTAGGAATAAATCTTACCAAGGATGTAAAAGACCTATACAAAGAAAACTATAAAACTCTGCTACAAGAAATTCAAAAGGACACACTTAAATGGAAAAACATACCCTGCTCATGGATAGGAAGACTTAACATAGTAAAAATGTCTATTCTACCAAAAGCCATTTATACATACAACGCACTTCCAATCCAAATACCAATGTCATACTTTAAGGGAATAGAGAAACAAATCACTAATTTCATATGGAAAGGAAAGAACCCCCGGATAAGCAAAACATTACTGAAAAAGAAGAAGAAAGTGGGAGGCCTCACCCTACCTGATTTCAGAACCTATTATATAGCTACAGTAGTCAAAACAGCCTGGTACTGGTACAACAACAGGCACATAGACCAATGGAACAGAATTGAGAATCCAGATATAAATCCATCCATTTATGAGCAGCTGATATTTGACAAAGGACCAGTGTCAGTCAATTGGGGAAATAATAGTCTTTTTAACAAATGGTGCTGGCATACCTGGATATCCATTTGCAAAAGAATGAAACAGGACCCATACCTCACACCATGCACAAAAACTAACTCCAAGTGGATCAAAGACCTAAACATAAAGACTAAAACGATAAAAATCATGGAAGAAAAAATAGGATCTACCCTAGGAGCCCTAATACAGGGCATAAACAGAATACAAAACGTTGCCAAAAATGATGAAGAGAAACCAGATAACTGGGAGCTCCTAAAAATCAAACACCTATGCTCATCTAAAGACTTCACCAAAAGAGTAAAAAGACCACCTACAGACTGGGAAAGAATATTCAGCTATGACATCTCAGACCAGCGCCTGATCTCTAAAATCTACATGATTCTGTCAAAACTCAACCACAAAAAGACAAACAACCCAATCAAGAAGTGGGCAAAGGATATGAACACACATTTCACTAAGGAAGATATTCAGGCAGCCAACAGATACATGAGAAAATGCTCTCGATCATTAGTCATTAGAGAAATGCAAATTAAAACTACGATGAGATTCCATCTGACACCAACTAGACTGGCATTAATTCAAAAAACACAAAATAATAAATGTTGGAGAGGCTGCGGAGAGACTGGAACTCTCATACACTGCTGGTGGGGTTGTAAAATGGTACAACCACTTTGGAAATCCATCTGGCGTTATCTTAAACAGTTAGAAATAGAACTACCATACAACCCAGAAATCCCACTCCTCGGAATATACCCTAAAAATACAAGACCCTTCACACAAACAGATATATGCACACCCATGTTTATTGCAGCTCTGTTTACAATAGCAAAAAGCTGGAAGCAACCAAGATGTCCATCAACGGACGAATGGGTAAATAAATTGTGGTATATTCACACAATGGAATACTACGCATCGATAAAGAACAGTGACGAATCTCTGAAACACTTCATAACATGGAGGAATCTGGAAGGCATTATGCTGAGCGAAATGAGTCAGTTGCAAAAGGACAAATATTGTATAAGACCACTATTATAAGATCTTGAGAAATAGAAAAAACGGAAAAGAACACATACTTTTGTGGTTACAAAGGGGGGAGGGAGGGAGGGAGGGAGGGAGAGGGCTTTTTATTGATCAATCTGTAGATGGGAACTGCTTTGGGTGAAGGGAAAGACAACACTCAAAACATGGAAGGTCAGCCTAATTGGACAGGATTAAAAGTAAAGAGGTTTCCGAGATAAAATGAAAGCTTCAAAGGATAGCGAAGCAGGGACTGGGGTCTGGGGAACTTGGTTTGAGAGGACTTCTAAATCAATGGGCAAAACAATTCTATTATGAAAACACTCTGCATCCCACTTTGAATTGTGGCACCTGGGGTCCTAAATGCCAACAAGCAGCCATCTAAAATACATTAATTGGTCTCAACCCACCCGGAGCAAAGGCAAAGGAAGAACACCAAGGTCACACGACAACTAAGAACCCAAGAGACAGAAAGGGCCACTTGAACCAGAGACCTACAATATCCTGAGACCAGAAGAACTAGTTGGTGCCCGGCCACAATCGATGTCTGCCCCGTCAGGGAACACAACAGACAACTCCTGAGGGAGCAGGAGACCAATGGGATGCAGACCCCAAATTCTCATTAAAAGACCACACCTAATGGTATGATTGCGACTAGAGGAATCCCAGAGACAATGCTCCCCAAAACTTCTGATGGCACAGGACAGGAACCATCCCCGAAGACAAATCATCAGGCATGAAAAGGACTGGTCAGTGGGGGGGAGAGAGATACTGATGAAGAGTGAGCTAATTAAATCAGGTGGACACAGGAGAGTGTGTTGGCAACTCTTGACTGGAGGGGGGATGGGAAGATAGAGAGAGAGGGAAGATGGCAAAATTGGCACGAAAGGAGAGACTGTAAGGGCTGACTCAATATGGGGAGAGCAAGTGGGAGAAGGGAGTAAGATGTATGTAAACCTACATGTGACAGACTGATTGGAATGGTAAATGTTCACTTGAAGCTTAATAAAAATTTAAAAAAAAAAAAGAGAAAAAAAAAAATGAGCCAGTGAAAAAACTATGGATCACGACAGAATATTATCTTATATAGTACTTGAAGATGAGCCCCCTAGGTTGGAAAGTCCTGCACAATAGCTGTAACAATGGACTCAAATATACCAACAATCATGAAGATGACACAGGACCAGGCAATATTTCACCATGAATTGGAGCCAACTCAATAGCAACTAACAATAACAACATATCTTATTCATCTCGGCATCCCTAGTATCTGTCTTGGCTTATGGAACACAGTTGGTGACACTCATTGGTGAATGTATTAAAGAAGCAATTATTTAGACTCCTTTCTTGGATCATATAGTTGATTATAGAATTCTGAAGCATGAATAAAATATCTGGACAAGGGACATTTTGTGTTTGCTCTCCATCACTTTGGCACTTAGTACCGTCAGCATAGATAGTATGATTGGAATCTTTCCAGTCAAAATTATGCCCAATAGCAAAGGATATGAACAGGCATTTCACTAAAGAAGACATTTAGGTAGCTAACAGATACATGAGGAAATGTTTAACAGATACATGAGGAAATGTTCACCATCATTAGCCGTTAGAGAAATGTAAATCAAAACTACAATGAGATTCCATCTCACTCCAATAAGGCTGGTATTAATCCAAAAAACACAAAACAATAAATGTTGGAGAGGTTGTGGAGAAGTTAGGACACTTATACACAGCTGGTGGGAATACAAAATGGTACAACCACTTTGGAAATCGATTTGGTGCTTCCTTAAAAAGCTAGAAATAGAACTACCATTTGGTCCAGCACTCCCACTCCTTGGAATATATCCTAGAGAAATAAGAGCCTTTACACGAACAGATATGTGCACACCCATGTTCACTGCAGCACTGGAAGCAACCAAGGTGCCCATCAATAGATGAATGGATAAATTATGGTATATTCATACAATGGAATACTAAGCATCAATAAAGAACAATGATGAATCCGTGAAACACTTCATAACATGGAAGAATCTGGAAGGCATTATGCTGAGTGAAATTAGTTGCAAAAGGACAAATATTGTATGAGACTACTATTATGAGAACTCGAAAAATAGTTTAAACAGAGAAGAAAATATTCTTTGATGGTTACGAGAGGTGGGGGAGGGAGAGTGGGAGAGGGGTATTCAGTAATTAGATAGTAGATAAGAACTACTTTAGGTGAAGGGAAAGACAATACACAATACAGGAGAGGTCAGCACATCTGGACTAAACCAAAAGCAAAGAAGCTTCCTGAATAAACTGAATGCTTCAAAGGCCAGCGTAGCAGGAGTGGGGGTTTGGGGACCATGGTTTCAGGGGACATGTAAGTCAACTGGCATAATAAAATCTATTAAGAAAACATCTTGCATCCCACTTTGGAGAGTGGCGTCTGGGATCTTAAACGCTAGCAAGCGGCCATCTAAGATGCATCAACTGGTCTCAATCCACCTGGAGGAAAGGAGAATGAGGAACACCAAAGACACAAGGGAATTATGAGCCCAAGAGACAGAAAGGGCCACCTAAACCAGAGGCTACATTAGCCTGAGACCAGAAGAACTAGATGGTGCCTGGCTACAACCGATGACTGCCCTGACAGGGAACACAACAGACAATCCCTGAGGGAGCAGAAGAGCAGTGGAATGCAGACCCCAAATTCTCATAAAAAGACCAGACTTAATGGTCTGACTGAGACTAGAAGGACCCCGGAGGTCATGGTCCCCAGACCTTCCGTTAGCCCAAGACAGGAACCATTCCCAAAGCCAACTCTTCAGGCAGCAATTGGACTGGACTATGTGATAGAAAATGATACTGGTGAAGAGCGAATTTCTTGGATCAAGTAGACACATGAGCTTATATGGGCAGCTCCTGTCTGGAGGGGAGATGAGAGGGCAGAGGGAGTCAGAAGCTGGCCAGATGGACATGAAAATAGAGAGTGGAGGGAAGGAATGTGCTCTCATTAGGGGGAGAGTTAACTAGGAGTATATAGCAAGGTGTATATAAATTTTTTTGTGAGAGACTAACTTGATTTGTAAGCTTTCACTTAAAGCACAATAAAAATTAAAAAAAAAGAAATATAAAATAAAAGTTGAGAAACAAAAAAAATTATGCCCAATAAACATTGTAAGCAGTATCTTACTGAATTCTTAATATAAGAACATGTTCTACCCATTACTTGTTCATAGTAAGTTATTTGCAGACCTTAAATTAACTGACAGGTTTAAGAAAAAAGTACTAGACAAGTATTACAAACTTTTTTTATGACTAATTCAAGCTGAGTGTTTCAAGGCAGAGTATAAAAGATGGGACACATGGAAAATGTGTCAGTCTTACTGGTTAAATAAAGCTCACTGAATTTTTTACTTTCTAGATTTGATTAGAAAATCAACAGTTAGTTTGAGGGATAGGAGAGTATCTGAAACCTACAATATCCCTGGTTCTTTTTCTCTCTCCAGAAATAAAGGATAAAAATAACTTTACCCATTTTGAGGAGTTAAGGTAAGGACGATTGAACTAAATAATGTGCCAAGAGAGTGACTGACTACCCTCAGTCCTCTTTTTTTTCCCTGAACTAAAAGTGAACACTTGTTCTATCCCACCAGTCACATAGAACTGTCCCCTCTATAAAAATGGTGTGGTGGGAAAGTCATCTGACCTCCTCTAATTTCACAAGGGGGAAGGAGAATCAAGATCAACAGCTCAAGGCTGATTCCTATGAAGCAGAGGTCAGATATGCCTTCTTTTTCTCCCGGTTTTACCACTTCTGACACCAAACATCCCTCCCATGGCACTCTTCTTCTCTGCTGGGTTCGATAATTCATTGCAATGGCCACATAGACCTTACAGACAATAATCACGATTATGGGGCTTATTATGGAAGTAACAGGTTAAAATTCAGGTTCAGGAATGATCAGGATATAGTACTTTGATCAGGACAACCTCTTCTCAGCTGTGCTTGCAGGCACACCTCTTTCTGGCCACTTGGCCTCTCGGCCCCTCAGCTCTGCTGATAAGCACCCAGAGGCACCCCACTGTGCCAGTAAGCCTCGTCCCAAAGGCTCTCAGCTTTCTCACTCCTTGGGCCTGGAAGCCCTGCTGCAGCCATCTAGTGCTGGTAACCTGATTCCTGAAGTCTCGCACTGCCATTTCTCACTGTCTTCTGTGTTATAGCTCCTCAATTTGTCTACTGGATCTAGGAGGTTCTCAGTGCAGGGATCTCAGACCCAAAGGACACGCTCCATTCCTGGCTCTTCTTTCTTGGTGGTGTTGAGATCCCCTCTCTCTGTGTGTCTCGCTTTAAGCTTAGCGGAATGTCAAAACTGACCAATACCCTTGTTAGTGTTCCATACACCTTATTTGCATGGTCCCACCCCTACATTATTAGGAAGCTATCCAATCCCCTTGGTGGGCCACAAGCTCCTCATTTGCATAGTACCATTCTGTCGTTTGGTGGGAATTATAAAAACTATGGCTAGAAGGGCCATGTTAAGCAATTCATTGTACTGGACCCACCATATGTTGTTGTTCTTAGGTGCCGTTGAGTCGCTTCTGACTCACAGCAACCCTACACACAACAGAATGAAACACTGCCCGGTCCTGTACCATCCTTACAATCGTTGTTATGCTTGAGCTCATTGTTGCAGCCACTGTGTCAATCCACCTCGTTGAGGGTCTTCCTCTTTTCCGCTGACCCTGTACTCTGCCAAGCATGATGTCCCTCTCCAGGGATTGATCCCTCCTGACAACATGTCCAAAGTATGTAAGATGCAGTCTCGCCATCCTTGCCTCTAAGGAGCATTCTGGCCGCTCCTCTTCTAAGACAGATTTGTTCATTCTTTTGGCAGTCCATGGTATATTCAATATTCTTCGCCAACACCACAATTCAAAGGCGTCAACTCTTCTTCGGTCTTCCTTTTTCATTGTCCAGCTTTCACATGCATGTGATGTGATTGAAAATACCATGGCTTGGGTCAGGCGCACCTTAGTCTTCAGGGTGACATCTTTGCTCTTCAACACTTTGAAGCGGTCCTTTGCAGCAGATTTGCCCAGTGCAATGCGTCTTTTGATTTCTCGGCTGCTGCTTTCATGGCTGTTGATTGTGGATCCAAGTAAAATGAAATCCTTGACAACTTCAATCTTTTCTCCATTTATCATGATGTTGCTCATTGGGCCGGTTGTGAGGATTTTTGTTTTCTTTATGTTGAGGTGTAATCCATACTGAAGGCTGTGGTCTTTGATCTTCATTAGTAAGTGCTTCAAGTCCTCTTCACTTTCAGCAAGCAAGGTTGTGTCATCTGCATAATGCAGGTTGTGAATGAGTCTTCCTCCAATCTTGATGCCCCATTCTTCTTCATATAGTCCAGCATCTCGGATTATTTGTTCAGCATACAGATTGAATAGGTATGGTGAAAGAATACAACCCTGCCGCACACCTTTCCTGACTTTGAACCAATTAGTATCCCCTTGTTCTGTCTGAACAACTGCCTCTTGATCTATGTAAAGGTTCCTCATGAACACAATTAAGTGTTCTGGAATTCCCATTCTTCGCAGTGTTATCCATAGTTTGTTATGATCCACACAGTCAAATGCCTTTGCATAGTCAGTAAAACACAGGTAAACATCCTTCTGGTGTTCTCTGCTTTCAGCCAGGATCCATCAGACATCAGCAATGATATCCCTGGCTCCACGTCCTCTTCTGAAACCAGCCTGAATTTCTGGCAGTTCCTTGTCGATATACTGCTGCAGCTGTTTTTAAATCATCTTCAGCAAAATTTTGCTTGTGTGTGATATTAATGATATTGTTCTATAATTTCCACATTCGGCTGGATCACCTTGCTTGGGAACAGGCATAAATATGGATCTCTTCCATATAAGGAGTCAGAAATCCTGCCCAACTCTTGATTTCACTACGGTCTTCTGTGCTGTCCAGTGTTGTTGATCACCATGGCAGCTTCTGTTTGGGTTTAACAGCTGCTTTGCCTCTGTTTTTTGGCCTGAATCCTAAACACGGTTTCATCTCTTGTCTTTGAAAGGTGCCTTCAACCTTAATTACTCGATGCAAATCCGTTGAGTCTATTGGTCCTTGTTTTCTGTTCTTAGCCTGGATGATGGCTTGCAAGCTTCTACTTTGGCCCAGATGAAAGAGAGCTTTGAGGAATAACATGTAGAATTCTTCACATGCAGGTTGATGAAGATTTAGCTGTTATCCATTGAAAGTACTACATGATTTCTTTCACGTTAATCTTCCTCCAGTGCTCCAGCCTTCTATTTCCAAGTTGTTTAATGTATGCTTGCAACTGAAGGAACTCAAAGACAATATGTTCAACGTGCAGCCAGAAAGGGATTTGATGTAATTGTGAGGGGCCAGCCTAGAATTATCAGAGACGTCTTATATTCCTCTCTCTTACTTACTCATCATAGCGAGTTACCCACCAAGGATTGCCTATTTACCCTCTCCTTCCCATGGTTACTGCCTTGGTTCATGGCCTGGTTCTCTCCTGTTGGGCTACAAAACTAGCTTCATATTTGGCTTTCCTTCCTTAATTATCTCTTTCTCCCAAAGTTTCTTCCAGAACAGATCCAGGATTAACCTTTTAAAACTCAAAGTAGTCACATCACTTTCCAGGAAGAAGCATAAGGTAATGGAAACACTTTAAAAACATACAAACCTGGGTTCAGATCTTAGGTCCACCACTCACTGTGTATCCTTAGATATTTTTTTTGTTTGGGTCTGCATTTGTTGATCAATAAAATTGGGATTAAAGTGTTTATCTCAAAGAGTTTTAGTGTGGATTAATAGGTACCATGGGTATCTAGCTCAGTGCCCACATTAGATACTCAAAAGCTATGTCTTTTCTTCAAAACATCACTGGTTGCCTATCATATAAAAAAAAAAAAAATTCATACTTTATGGAACTGAATAGATCCTCTCTCATTATCCTCCGTAAACTACCTAAACTTCCAGTCGTACTTAATAAATCACTGTTACTTAAACACAGAGAATTTTTTTCCCCAACTTTTTCACAGGCTTTTTCTTGTATTCAGAATATTCTCACTCTCTTTGTATTTTGGTTGGGTTTTATTTATTCCTCAAAACCCACCTTAACTATCCCTCCCCTATGAAAAATGGTCAAAATCATTCAGCTAATACAACAACAAGCAAAAATGCATATCAAATTAGAATAAAAGCAAATTTTTTTCCAGGATGAACAAATCCTATGTCCAATGTAATGTATCATTATTTGAATAAGTATTTTTTGCTAAGAAACCTTAGAGCTAGAGAACTTTTCCAAAGTCTTAAATCCTTCATCTGACAAGTGGGAGTTTAGCTTTTCTATTGGGGGACATAAGACAGTGTTCATTTGTAATGTCCCTAAACTCTTTGAAGTGGTGCACGCTCAGCTGGGTGTCTCCTACACATCCTGGCAGTGCTTATGAGTTTGACAGGAGAGGGAGAGAGAAAAAGATGTGAGCATTAAATTCTGAAGTGTAACTGACATAGCCCACATGGTTTTCTAAATTAAAAAATGTGCTTACAAAGCATCATTTCTTCTTTAAACAAATCAGCTCCCTGATCCCATGGGCTAGACTCCTTTTTCAATCATTAAGTTTACTGCATATATCTTCCCTGAGTGGCAATATTCCAAATCAAGGCATGGTCCCCATGGGTTTATAAATTTGGTTCTTTTGGGGTTAGATTCAAATTCCTAGCCTAATCTACCATCAATTATGGGAGCTTTAAAGTAAAGTTTTCCAGACAACTCTAAATTACAGCAAAATCCTTTCTTGTTTAAAATTTTCAATTTGAGAAGGTAAAACATTAAATGTGTGGCAGTTCAGGTATTCAAGTTATCAAATGAGGCACAAGGTAAGGTAAACATTCAAGACACTCAGTCAATTCTTTTCTTTTTTCCCTTCCCTTTCTTTCCCTTTTTATTCCTTCCCTTCCTTCCTTTTCTTCTCTTCTTTTTCTTTTGTTCTTATCTTCAAATTCAAGGTAAAAGAGCTTTTGGGAAAGAGCTACCTATCGAATATCCATAGAGGGTTTTATATTTTCCCACTGACCTATTTGTAGGAAAGTTTCATTTAGGTTAGTTATGGAGTAACATACAAAATTTTGTCATTGGATTGATAATTTTTTAGCTTTTAAGATACTGATTTCAACAAAAAAAGGATGGGGTTGTTTTTCTAGTTGTTTTTGTTTCTTTGTCCTGTAGGTATGGTTTCATCACGGTTTTACAGAAATTATACAACAGTAGGTGTCACTAGAGCTAATCTCATTTCAGTGGATGATCTTATAGAATATACGTAACAAAAAAATGCCCATGAAAAGAAAATTACCTTTCAAGTGTTTTACAATATCTTGAATCTATGCAGCCAAGATCACATTTTTTTTCCAAAATGAAGAAATGTCTTAGTCATTTGTTTTGATCATCTGTCCAAAAATTAAATGGCTCTTTAACAAGACACCTATGGAGACAAAGACCAGAAGTATCCATTTTATGGCCAGCATGTGCGTTGGACAGTTGCACTGCTTGCTTCTCACAAGTCTTAGGGGTCTGGACTATTGAATGTGACAGTACTACTAAAAATAGGAGCAGGGTGTCCTGTGTTTATTTGGACTGCAGCTCACCTCAACTAGACGTTCAACATATCAGCATAATGGTGTAAGGTGATAGAAGGGCTTTATGCGAGAGTTGTTCTATATGGGCCTTAAGGAATTGGGTGGACTTTGAATATTGGGGAGAACAGGACAAGGCATTTTGTTTTAGATAGAGAAAAGAGATTAATCAAAGGCCTGGAGATACTGAAGCTTAGAGCTTATTCAAGAAAAGACAAATAATCTAGGGTGATGTCAAGATAGTTACTCAGAGGAGAATAATAGGATTTAAACTGTAGAGCTAACATTGGGAGGGTTTTGAGTTCCACAAAGAGGATTTTGAACTCTATTTTGTATATCATGGGAAATGACAAGGCCAACTCTGTGTTTCAGAAGATGGTGTTTGTGGCTGCTCAGAAGATGAATTTAGGCAAGAGGCTCCAAAGAGGGAGACCAAATCAGGTGAATGAGCAATAAATGAGAGCTTAAAGTAGGACAGGTGTAATAGAAAAGAGCAAGAGGTCATAGGAGGAGGATCGACAGAATTTGGTGATGGAATGAAGAGATACCAGAAATTATTATTACTGCTATTGTACTGAAATGCTTTCTTAAGTTTCTCTTATAATCTGCTAAAGAATGGAACAAAGCATCATGTAGATCCAGTTTGGATGGTGTCCCCTGGAAACTCAAGAATAATGCTTTTTAAAACCTGATCTATGTATTGCCCCATACCATTGTTCGTGTGCCTGATGACTGGGCAAGCTAGTAGTGAGAATATCCATAGTATTCCATTATGGTTTGCGAATGGCTGATTATTAAATAGGTTTTGGAGCACAGTTGCTAGAAAGATACAGCTGAATAGACTATACAGGGATATGCATCATAATGATCCTTTGTCCAGCTCTCAGTAGGTGACCTCCTCGGTTGTGTAAGCAGCCAGCCATTTTGATTTTCCTACTTAGTTGACACTTCGGACTGTAGCAGACTTGAGTGCTTTAGGATATACCTTCTGGTCAGTGGGTGGCAGTGTCACATAGGTTGTGTAGTCAGAAGACTTACAATCAAACACTGGCAGGGTGACTGCCCCTCCTAGCCCTAGGGTTCCCCACCTTTGCTTATTAGATCATCAGCAGAATCATCAGTCATTTCCTTTTAAAATATATGAATTCCCATACCCTTACCCTTTAGAGATTCTGATTTAGTCAGTTTTGGATAGGGTCCAGAAATAGATGTTTGTTTTTAAACATTCTAGGTACTCGACAGCACTTTTTTTTTTTTTTTTTTCAGGTAATTGATAGTCAGCTAAATTTTGGGATCTAATGAGTAAATTTCTCTGAGTCTCAACTTTCATAGGACTGCTGTGAGCATTAATGAGAAAATACATCTGAGTTTTATAAACTTTAAAAAAAAAAAATTAAACCATGAGAAAATATCAGTTGTTAATTAGATTACTTCTTGAAACAATACTTTTTTCACTTTTTAAAGATTTCATCAATTTTTCATCAGTTTGAAGCCTGACTACGAGAGCCTTTTTTTTTAAATTTTTATACGTTATGATAACACAGAACAAACTAATGAATTATGTCCAGTTTAATACATAAGATGCAGTATTTATTGGGTGATAGTATTTTAAATGTTGAAGAGATGGTAGAAAGTAGGATATCCTTGCTTGAATTTTTACTTTTATAAATCTGAGGAATGAATGCCCTTTTTAAAAAATGGCAAGGAAATAAAAGCAGAATTGCTACTATATAGTTTTAATACAAAACTTATATTTATTACGGACATTGTGATAATTTGATTTACAAATATATTCTGACTTCCCAGTTCTAAGAGCAATAGCTTAAGTTAAATACACTGTTCACTTCTTTATCTCTTCCAAGCAAAAAACAATCCAACAAACAAACAAAAAACACTGAAATACTTTGTGATGTCTTTGGTGACTTTGATACATGTACTTTTCACATAGCCATCCAAGTTAAAGAGATTTCAGCAGCTCAATACACAACCTATACATAATGATATGCAGCATAAATGTCAGTTGATCTTGAAGCTTATAGCACATTTTAATTAGTTTCATAACTTTTGTTCACAGTTGCTGTGTAACTACAGTTACCGGCCTTCTCAGCTCTGAGGGATTTTCTAATACGTAGGTCCACTGTATCTTATGACAGTACCACCATATCTCCTTCCTTATACAGTCTCTTAGTTTTCATCTTGCTTATGCTTCTTCACCACTGTACCTGGATCACTTGTACGTTAATCCATTCTGAGTCATTAGTTCTTCCTCTGGCCAGTCCAAGTCACCCCAATAGGCAAAGTTTTTTACCCAGGGAGCCACACTGGTACATTCCTTCTGTACTTGATACCATCTTTAATTCCCTCCAGCCGGGAACCTATCACTTAAGGCTATTAGCCTGAAGGTCATTTAGAAGGTTTAAGTAAATATTTGATTTGAGGAACCTGGGATAAGAGTCCTTTTCCATAAGAGTGTATATGACTTTTTGGGCTTCATCAAAACATGTGGGTGTTGGTGCTTTAATCTTCTTGGCTGTAGATTCTCGGGTGTGAAAGTCAATATTGATCTACAAAGAAATTGTATGAGTTAATATACACTTCCCATTTATTGTTTTATCATGTTACCTTGCTTTTTTGAAGCACCTCAGGGAAGTGGTTTTAAATGCTTATTCAAATATCTCTTGAATGCCTATTCTGGGTGAGCCCAATACTAGGTGTGGAGATGGTAAAAAGAAATATCACCAAAAAAATGCCTTTGCTCCAAGTTAGCTCATAGTGTGATTGGGAGATACAAAAGAGGCACACATGAAAAATTGAAATGTCCACACAAAGTGGTATGTGTGTCACAAAGAGCGATGTAGACACCGAAAATTTACAGTAGGTGAGGGCTCTTTATGCAGCTATTTTCTGCTCAGTCTAGGAATATTGAATTAGAAAGAGTACACTACTAGATGGAAATTTTTTTTTGCTGCTCCGATTGTACACATTACACTAGTCTGCATTTTATCTGTATCCAAGGGGAATAGCTCATTAAGGACACCCTGACATGCGGTTCTGGCCAGCAACACTCCTTTCCTCAACCCTGGTGTGGGTTGCTAGTTTTGCAAAATCAATTTTTTTCATCCTTATCATCCTTATCCTTTTCATACGATCTTCACAAACATAGAAAATTAGATTATTGCATTGAACTTTATGAGTATATCTAAATCAATAGCAGCGAAATCAGGTGGCCTTGAAAGGATTCTATTTTGCTGTGTATGTTGAATATTATTTCTGTAGGTAAGTTCCTTTACACATAAACTGATGATAATGAACTTGATACTCACTTGTTTAGTGGCATCGGAGTGCACAAATGCTTTATATATTTTCTCTGCTTTATAATGCAAAAGATCAGACTCTGTTTTTTTGTAGTCTTCACATGCCAACCAAAACTCAATATTCTCCTCACTGAACTCAGACTTTAGGAAATTTCCAAAGACATCTTGACCAGCTAAAAAGAAAAGGAGGAGATAATTAAATTAATTGAGCCAAGAAGTGAATAACCTGAAGATATCATTTATAAGAAATATACCATTGCATTCTCTATGTATAAAGATGAGAGAGAGCTCAAATGACGCTGCTGGAATGGCTGTGTCATAACTTGTGGAGAAGGGAAAGCTTTAACCAGTTCCTTCATTTAAAGAAGAGGAACATGGAGCCGGAAAAACGTGTCCACAGTCACACTGTGCTTTGCTTCCACATGCTATTTAATTAGAATTCTGCTCTGCTGATTACATGGCAATCTCTCTTCTTATGTATACCAAGTCTTAGCCTGAGTGTGGAGGGTGTTAGGGAAGGAAACATTACAAAGGGCATTAACGTCATGTTAATAATTAACAAATAGGATACCCCCATCCAATTCATATCAGTCAGAAAATGTAAGCCTTATGTATTATCTATGTGTCTGATATATTGATTATATTTGCTAATGTTGCTGAAAGTTTTAAATGGGCATTTCTCCCCAGTTTATTCATGTGGCTGAATTGTAAATTAAATCAGACAATAATATGTTGGAACTGGGTTGAACTAGATAATCCCCACGCAAGGCTTCTTAGGGTGTCTGTGGGGAGAAGAGAATACTTTTACCCTCTAGCTAGAGCCCAAGTTGTTTACCTGCACCTCTGAACAGCAAGGTATAATCCCAATAGAACTGCAATTCCCATGATGAGAAGTTGGCAAAATGATCTCATTATTTATATTTTCTCATCAGAAAATCTCCACAATACTCTTTGTCTTAGAAACTTTTTTAATCATATATGTTATTCAATTATCATTTTATAGAGCAATTATTTACATTGCATGTCTCATCTGCCTTGAAGGCTGCAAGGGACCATGGCTTTGTTTTTGAATTCTTGGTACCTCTAAAATGCTTGCCACATATGAATGATCAAATAGGCTATGGATGAAATGAGTCCTACTCCATCCAACTATACAAAGATACGTTCTTTAGGCAGTTTTGAGTCTGGCAATTCACATCTTGAGATATTTGGCTTATATTTAAAAACTGTAAACTTTAGAACTCCAGAATAATTTTTAATTTTGTTCTTATAATGATCTATGGAGACCCTTACTTGTCTTGCCAGATTTGCCCAAAAGACAACAGCAGAACTGAGTGCTAAGTCAAAACTACATTATAATGGGATGTGATATCCTGACACTATCAGTAACCGCAGAAAAACTAGAATGTAACCTTTCACACACTACCCAGAATGCTGTATCTTAAAGAAGTCATTCTATTAGAGTATTAACCTTAGCCCCAAAACATTCAATAGTTAACCTATACTTACTTTGGTTTGCAAGAAGTTTTTCTAGAGATTGAGACCACTGTATTACTTCATCAGCAGAAAGTCTGCAGAGGACAAAATTTACATAAATTAGTAAAACATTTTTTTGTGAAAATGAAATAGATAGGGCTGCTGTATTTTGATAGCTTCATATGCTAAGGCTCTAGTTCTAATAGCTTTTTATTAAAATTTACTGATAAGAACTAAAATTTCTCTTAGAATTTCCATAATTATTAAAACAACCTGCCAGTAAAGTTTGAAAACATCCAAATTGATATATTCCAGCAGTGCAAAAGTAATGAACATATGCACACAGGTTTGTATCTAATTTCCTTTGGTACTAATGTAGTCTAATCTTACTCGGCTTGTTACTTAACAGAAATAAAGCCCATTACCTGCAGTGCTAATCTCTTGCCAGTATATATAAAGCTGATGCACAGGCTGCTCTTATAATGATAATTCAGGGTATTGGGGTACGTACATGTCCTTGGACTTGGAAGATTTCATTCCAGATTCCAGGTGTGGGATCATAGATCTCAGGTATGTTTTCACGTCCATTCCACTACAAAAGACACAGAAGTCAATATTCATATTATCTCAGTAGAATAGGTCTTATTTGTAAAGGGAAAAGCACATGGAAATAGCTTTTCTGAGGAATAAGACAATAATAAAAATAGCCAATACAACATTTTCCTATCTTGAGAGCTAATTTTTATAAGCCAAAGTCTGTGGAAAAATTCCCAGCAAATTGATGCCCTATCGTGATTGAATTTTTGATACATCTGAATATTACTAGATAGCTCACAACAGGCAATTGCTCTGATACGGCTAGATGCTCGTATTCTCTTTCCTTTGTTCTCAATCCTTTTACCATTAAAGATAATCTAAGTTAAAATTTCCCAAACTAAGTTAAAATTCAGTGAGTAAACTTACAAAGTCTTTGGCCTCTTTTTCTGAGTTTTGTTGTCTAGGAGTGAATGGCCAGTTCCTTTCACTTCCCTTGGATTAGCCGAGAAGAACATTCCTGGCATTTTGTCTAACCTTGGCATGGAGATGGCTGCTGCTCTCATCGTCCTCGTCCTGCAAATATCTGCTCGTCAACGTCTCTGCTGCTTTATATAGTTCAGGCGGGTAGGCTCCTGCTGTTCAAAGGAGTCTGTTGATCAAGTGATGTTACCACAGACACTGGAAGTTCCCCCTTTCTTGGGGTGCTGTGACGTGTATCTTGAAAAGAAAAGCATACAGTGATGTCTTGTGGTTGAAACTTAACCAAACGAGAACGGGTCACTTGATTAGAAAGAAAGGAAGAACATTAAGTATGTGGAGGCACACAGACATATGCCACATGTCTAAACCATTATCAGCATCAGTCTTTGGTTTTAGAGGATGTTTGTTTCATCTTAAAAGTTGTGTATTGCAATAAAATATTTCATTTGGTGTATTTATTGAATTAAACAGAAACTCAGCCTTACAGTGGTATCTTCTCAATGCTTTGGATAGTCATTGACTGTAAAATTCATCTGATCACAATATTTTTACAGAGAAGCCACCACATTCCCTCCCCCCCCCATAAAACAGTGTAAGGTAAACCAATACTTTTTGTTTGGTTATTTCTGCACACATCTGGAAGAAGAGAGAGTTATAAGAGGTTATCTTCACTTTTCCCTACCCTGACTCTCACCCCTTATTTGCAATGGGGTATGTTATTGTTAAAATAAACCCTGATAGCACAGTGGTTAAAATGCTCAGCTGCTAACTAAGAAGGTCAACAGTTTGAACCCATCAGATGCTCTGTGGGAGAAGGATGTGGCAATTCTGTTTCTGTAAAGATTTACAACCTTGTGAACCCTATGGGGTAGGTCTACTCTGTCCAGTAGGGTCACTATGAGTCGGAATTGACAGCAATGGTTCTGTTGTTCTGGGGGGTGGGGGTTGTGTTATCCTCAGAGCCCTTGGGTGGTGCAAATGATTAGTGTACTAGGCTGCTACCTGAAGATTGGAAATTTGAGTACATCCAGAGGGACCTCAGAAGAAAGGCCTGGCAATCTGATTCCAAAAAAAAAAAAAATCAGCCACTGAAATCCCTATAGAGGCAGTTCTACTCTAATACACAGGGGATTGCCATGGGTTAGAATCAACTCAATAGTAACTGGTAGTAGTGGTGATATTGTTGCCATATGGCAGGAAATTTTCATGTTAGCATTTTCCAAGGTGGTGCTAGACATTCTACTCATGACACACAAGATGGTTTTAAAGGGCACATAGATTTTAATGTTTATTAGTATTTAATAGATTTAAACTGTGACATTACTGCTTTGGACAAAAATAAAATTAAATTAAAACAAAACTATGTTTTTACTGGGTATAAACAAATAAAAGTATAGTTAACACCCAAATATGACATAATTTGTAAATATACTAATACTGAAGAATCAAACAGTATCAGAGAGAAAAACTATTAAGGGCAAAATAAAAGTATATTTGGATAGACCAATAATATGCACTTCTTAGGTGATAATCTTTCAAATTTTGGCATTATCTCTAGAGATGTATAGTCTAGTTTTAATTGAGATTAAGAATTTTAAAAATTTAAATTAAAAAAAGCAATTAGATGGCTAATAGCTGGTAAAGATAAGGGGTTAGTGCAATGTAAGATTTTATAGCATTTATGTATAGAACGTGGTTTACTTATACAGTGTTGAGTTTAACTTAACCCTCCTTTGCTTTTTGCCTCCAAAAGGACAAATTGGGTTTTGCTTAGAGAGGCCTCTGATGATATTAGGTAAAAAAAATATTAGGTAGAGATGGCAAAATGGAAGAAAATATTACTTGTCCTATCTTGGTTTTATTTTCAGGTCTGGAAGGAAATGCATTTACAGTCTGGAAGGAAATGCATTTACAGTATTATAAAATTAACCGTTTACCATAGTCATGAACACACATTATATTGTATGTAATGAGCATCATTAGAGGTTAGAAAGAAACCATGAGAACTAGTGAGATGAGCTGGCCACTTTGAAGTGACCCAAACAAAATTAATGGGGTGCAAAGACTGATGACATAAAAGCATTTTTTTGTATATTTCCTGTGGTTCAGGCCTTACTTGGTTTCCTGTTAAAATCTTCAGTATTGCTCATGTTTGTTTACTTAACTATCTCTCATTCCTCTAGATAATTATGGGAAAGTTATGCTACAGAAAAATGATTTAAAATTTATTTTTAATAATCCACTATTATTATTATCCACCATCACTCATATGTCAGTTTGTCATATTCTGATGGGTGGCTTGCATGTTAAATACCAGCCAGGTCACACATGGTGGACAGGTTTCAGTGGAGCTTCTAGACTAAGATAGCCTAGGAAGAAGGAACTGACAATTTACTGCTAAAAAAATTGTCCAGTGAAAACCTTATGAATGGCAGCGGAATATTGTCTGATATAGTGCTGGGAGATGAGCCCCTCAAGTTGGAAGGCACTCAAAATACGGCTGGGGAAGAGCTGCCTCCTCAAAGTAGGATCGACCTTAATGATGTGGATGAAGTCAAGCTTTCAAGACCTTCATTTGCTGATGTGGCATGGCTCAAAATGAGAAGAAATGGCTGCAAACATTCGTTAATAATTGAAACGTGGAATGTACAAAGTGTAAATCTAGGAAAATTGGAAGTCATCAAAAATAAAATGGAATGCATAAAGATTGATATCCTAGGCATTAGTGAGCTGAACTGGACTGGTATTGGCCATTTTGAATCTGAAAATATTGTCAACTATGCCACGAATGACAAATTGGAGAGGAATGGCATCATATTCGTCATCAAAAAGAACATTTCAAGATCTATCCTGAAGCACAACTCTGTCAGTGATAGGATAATATGCATGCACCTACAAAGAAGACCAGTTACTACAACTACTATTCAAATTTATGCACCAGCCACTTTATTCAAAAGTGAAGAAAATGAAGATTTTTATCAACTTCTGGAGTCTGAAATTGATCAAACATGCAATCAAGATGCATTGATTATTACTGTGATTGGAATGTGAAAGTTTGAATCAAGTAAGAAAGAACAGTACTTGGAAAAAGGTCCTTGGTGATAGAAACAATGTCAGACATCACACAATAGAATTTTGCAAGACCAATGACTTAGTCATTGCAAATACCTTTTTTTCAACAACATAAACTGTGACTATACATATGGACCTTGCTGGATGAAATACACAAGAATCAAATTGATTATATCTGTGGAAAGAAATGATGGAGAAGCTTAATATCATCAGTCAGAACAAGGCTAGGGACCAACTGTGGAATAGACCATCTATTGCTCAAATGCAAGTTCAAGTTAAAGCTGAACAAAATTAAAACAAGTCCACAAGAATCAATCAAAGTGTGACTTTGAGTATATCCTATTTGAATTCAGAGACCATCTCAAGAACAGATTTGATGCATTGAATACTAATGACCAAAGACCAGAGAAGTTGTGGGATGATATCAAGGACATCACACTGGAAGAAAGCAAAAGGTCATTAAAAAGTAAGAAAGAAAGAAAAGACCAAAATGGATGTCAGAAGAGATTCTGAAACTTGCTCTTGTAAATAGATAAAGCAAAAAGAAAAAAATGATGAAGTAAGAATTGAACAGAAGATTTCAAAGGGCAGCTCAAGAAGACAAATTAAAGTATTATAATGAAATGTACATAGAGCTAGAGTTAGAAAACCACAAAGGAAGAACATCCTTGGTATTTCTCAAGCCGGAAGAACTAAAGAAAAAAATTCAAGCCTCAATTTGCAATATTGAAGGATTCTATGGAGAAAATATTGAACAATGAAGGAAGCATCAAAAGAAGATAGAAGGAATACACAGAGTGACTGTATCAAAGGAATTGCTCAACATTCTATCATTTCAGGAGGTAGCATATGACCAAGAACTGATGGTACTGAGGGAAGAAGTCCAAGCTGCACTGAAGGCATTGGCAAAAAACAAGGTTCCAGGAATTGAGAGAATACCAATTGAGATATTTCAACAAAGAGATGCAACACTGGAAGTGCTCACTCGTCTATGCCAAGAAATTTGGAAGGCAGCTACCTGGCCAACCAACTGGAAGAGATCCATATTATGCCCATTCCAAAGAAAAGTGACCCAACAGAATGCAGAAATTATCAAACAGTATTATTAATATCACATGCAAGTAAATTTCTGTTGAAAATAACTAAAAAAAATTTGTAGCAGTACATCAACAGGGAACTGCCAGAAGTTCAAGCCAGATTCAGAAGAGGATGTGGAATGACAGATATCATTGCTGATGTCAAATGGATCTTGGCTGAAAGCAGAGAATATCAGAAAGATGTTTACCTGTGTTTTATTGACTGTGCAAAGGCATTCAATCCTGTGGACTATAACAAATTATGGATAACATTGCAAAGAATGCGAATTCCAGAACACTTCATTGTGTTCATGCAGAACCTATACAAAGACCAAGAGGCAATCTTTGAACAGAACAAGGAGATATTGCGTTGCTTAAAATCAGAAAAGGTGTGTTTCAGAGTTGTATCCTTTCACCATTGTGATCGTTAGGGTTATGCATCAACTTGGCTGGGCCATGATTCTCAGTGGTTTGGCAATTACTATGTAGTTTGGCAATGGTATGGTGATGTGATCACTTCCATGATGAAATCTGATATGATTACCTCCATGATGGGATATGATGTGAGTAGCCAATCAGTTGAAAAGGAGTTTCCTTGGATGCGTGGCCTACATAGAATATAAGTGGACATTCTGGCTAGGCTCATGGGTTTTTGCTCGCTCTGGATCCTACAGCTGGCTCCTGTTCATCTGACTGCCGGTTCTCGGGACTTAAGCTAGCAGCTTACCTGCAATCTTGCCTGTGGATCTTGGGATTTGTGTAACCTGACCCTATACATGCCAGTAAATTTCCATTAGTCCTTAAACTAGCCCAAGCCAGATTTGGCCTGCCCTGCAGGTGCAGAAGGGCCAGCTGTGACCATTAATCAACTTCAACAGAGGATGCAGCAACAGGAGGAACGAATCAGAAGGAAAATCATAACCTGGATGCTATTCTGAAGCAAGAGGTCTGAAAAGAACCACATCACCTCCTGTTTCCTTGCTTCCTTCTAAAATTTTCCCTCCCCAGTATACCTGCATGGCTGCCATCTTGCTGCTCAAATCATATATAAGACCTGCTTCCCCATACCTCAGGGAGTCAGATATGAGGAACTTCCTCCAGGCTCCTTGCTCTACACATTACAGTAAAGTTACTTTCTCTTTCTCAAAGACTGGTGTCCAGATTATTAGCAAGTCTGAGCACACCGGACAAGGGCTCACCTTCCCAGGTTTGGTGACATTCATTTTTCTTCACAGCCTGTGAGCAAGAGCCCTGACCTTTGACCTGCCCATCTTGGGTTCACTGGCCTCTGTGGCTACTTGAATCAGAAGCCTCTAACCTGACCCATGGATTTGGGACGTTCCAGTCTCTACAACCACATGAGCCACTTCTTTTATATAAATCTCTCTGTATAGATATTTATATGCTTTACTGGATTTGTTTCTCTAGAGAACCCAGCCTAAAACAACTACACTTATTCAATCTCTATGCTGAGCAAATAATCTGAGAAGCCTGGCTATATGAAGAAGAAAGTGGCATCAGGATTGGAGCAAGACTCATTATAAACCTGCGATATGCAGATAACACAGCCTTGCTTGCTGAAAGGAAGAGAGTTTGAAGCACTTACTGGTGAAAATCGGACAATAGTCTTCAGTACTGATTGCAGCTTGTCCTTGGCTAGATTCTCTAGAGAAATAAAACCAGTGAAGCATGTGTGTATATATATAGAGAGAGAGAGAGAGAGAGATTTATCTCAAGGAAATGCTTCGTGGGTTGTAGAAACTGGAAAGTCCCAAGTCTGTGGGCCAGGCTGGAGGGTTCTACTGAGTCACGTAGCTGCAGAAACTGACAAACCCAAGATTGGCAGGTAATACTTCAGGCTGCTGGCTCACAAGCTTTGGAGGTGGACAGATCCCAAGATCACCAGGCAATATGTGAGGTTGCTGGCTCAAGTCCCAAGAGCCAGAAGTCAGATGATGAAGAGCCAGATGAAGGACCCAGAACAACCTAGCAAGATTTTCCAGAACATCTATCTATCTATCTGTCTGTCTGTCTGTCTAGGATGCAGACCACACCCCTGAGGAAGCTTTCCTTACAACTGATTGACTGTTCACATCAGATCACATCATGAAGAATGACTACATCATTACATAACTAACAAACTACTGAAAATCATGGCCCAGACAAGTTGACATATAACCTTAACTATCACAGACCTTAACATTAAGAAAACAGAAATCCTCACAACTGGACCAGTAAGTAACATTATGATAAATGCAGAAAAATTGGACTTGTCAATGATTTTATTCTACTTGAATCAACAATCAGTGTTCATGGAAGCAGCAGACAAGAAACCAAACAACATATTCCGTTGGGCAAATCTGCAAAGACCTTTTTTTTTTTTTTAAAGATTTAAAAATCAAAGATGCTACTTTGATGATCAAGGTGTGCCTGACCCAAGACATGGTCAGTTCAATTGCCTCATATGCATGCAAAAGCTGGACAATGAATAAGGAAGACCAAAGAAGAATTGATGCATTTGAATAGTAATATTGGTGAAGAATAATGAATTTATCATGGACTCCAGAAGAATGAAACAATCAGTCTTAGAAGAAATACAACCAGAATGCTTCTTAGAAGGAAGGATGGCGAGACTTTGTCTTGCTTACTTTGGACATGTCATCAGGAGGAACCAATCGCTGGAGAATACCGTGCCTGGAAAAATAGAGTTTCAACTAAAAAGAGGGAAACCCTCAATGAGATGGATTGACACAATGGCTACAACAATGGGTTAAACACAGCAACAATTGTGAGGATGGTGGGAGACCAAGCAATGTTTCGTTGTTATACATATGGCCACTACGAATCAGAGCCAAGTCAATGGCATCTAACAAAAAAAATGTATTAAGTAATTCCTTTAAATTTCCCAACATCTTGCTACCTCGATACAATCTTTTGAGCTCAGGCATTTGTAAGTAATTACAATTGCATGCTTCCAAGCCCAAATAGAGAATTAGAATCCTGAAAGAGGGTATTTGTCTGAAATCTTATATCACACTTGGCTGTTGAAGCCATCTTAATGATACAATTATGTAGCAACTCTCTCAAAGCTGTTTAACCAGCCCACACAAAGCCTGTAGGAGTCAAAGTAAGGTAAGTCTCTTCAAGTTGTATCAGCAATGGCTGATGAATTCATGACGGCTTTGAAAGTTCCTTATCTATCTCTATCAATCTCATACAAAGTGTCACCGTTTGGCCCCTCTTTCTGACGTTCGTTAAGATAAGACAAACTATCAAATAGCAACTTTATTGAGTAAATGATTTTGGTTAACACTGTAGAGAATTTGAAAAAGAACAATAGAAGAAACAGTGGCTCTCACAAACAAGATCTTGTTTTTATTTTCCCTCTGTGATATTGTGCATAATTACTTTTGAGTCATAAAAAAGGGAATATTCCATGTGGTCTTAGTGTTATCTTTTAAATTGCTTAAGAGATTTGTGTCAGTAAAACATTTCAGATTACAGCTATTGATTTCAATGGGAAAAAATTGAAGGGAATTTTAATCTTTGCCAAATTGATTTAACATTTTGGTTCTAATCACTCTGACTGCCTGAATCCTACTAGAGGGTGCTTTAGTGAATGACATCTTCAGCCTTGACTATTGATTAAACTGATGTTAAGCCTTTATATTATTGCTGAAATTGATTGTGGATGTTAGGAATTATAGGAAAAAGGGCACTAATGAGTATGAGATTATATCTTAGAAATAAAAAAATATATATCTATACCATGGGAGTCGGGGACATAAACAGAAATTTTGATTCATTGAAACGAAATGTCTTGATTCAACAAACTTTAATTGCATTGCTACAATGTACCAGATATAACATCTACAAATACAAAGATGAAAAAAATCTCAGTTTTGATGTGCTCACAGTGTAGTGGGGCAGACAGACATTTCAGCAAGTAATCCAAAGAGAAAACTGCCATCACAGAGGAATGTGCAGAGGAGGGAGCACAGAAGAAGTGATCAACTCTAGAAATGTGGGGACACAAAATCAACATCTATCTCTTCTTTGTATGTTTCTGCATTTGAGATCACCCAGGAAAAATAGCAAAGGCCACAATGAGTAAATTGATCTTCAGCAAGTAGACAGTCTTGCATGTTTAAAGATTATGGAAAAAATGGATCTTATATGCAAATATAAAGCTTTCTGGAGTTTAAAGGGATTTGTGAAAAGACTTTATTGAACTAGCTTGACAACTCAGTGGTTAGGGAATTATGACAAAGGCTCATTACTGATGATTCTTTTGGTTCCTGCAGTCTCCAGGTTTGTCAAGGCTTGTAGCTAGGGTTGCCAACAATCTTTCAGCTAAATTTCATAGCATTTATTTGAAAAGCTTCATTGAAGGTGGATTTGGAAGGAATTTTTTTCTTTACCTCTATTTTTTTTTTCTAGGTAGAGTGTTGGTGGGAACATAGATACCTACTTTGTATCGCTTATAAATGAAAATATTTTAGACTTACTTATGATTTTATTTTCTAAATGAAGAAATCTGCTGTTAGATGCACAGGCAACAGATATTTGCAACTTTCTGAAACTCACTTGTCTCAGTAAATACAGCTGAGCAAGATAACAATCTAGTTTCTATTACTCACCCAGTTCTAATCTACTTATAGTCAGCATTGAATACCCCCTTTCTATAATTTAAGAGATCATAAGAAAATTGAATGTTCAAATGTTAGTGACCTAGATCACGTGATTCCATAAATCTCATTACCTTTGCTCTCACCTTACTACTTAAATTTTCATTAGTGTGACCATCTCTCAAGTCATTCTTGGAAGTATTGAAGGAATCTTTGACTAATATTTACCTCAGACGTACTTCCTCCACATTGGATTCGTTTTCATTTACTATCACTCTGTCATTTATGATCCCTTCAATAAGGAGAGGAATCCTATCTGACTCTATTTGACTGTACTTTGCAAATAAAATCTTACAGATAGCTTATGATGCCTTCTTCCCAAATAAGGCCTTATCCCCAAATCCCAATAAATGATGAACTATGATAGAAGAACATTGACACATTATTTGGACTTGGGATGGAATGTTCTGTTACAAAATGTGTGGAATAATGCAAAAGCAACGGTGCTCAAAGGGTCAGTCATGTAGAGGCAATTGTAAAGGAAGTTCTATTTCAACTATTAGGGAGTGACTTCAAGAAATGATAGTGTTAATTTTTCAGGTTTCTGATAATGCTGTTCTAGTGATTTGCCTTTCCTTTTACTACACATTGAAGTAGTTAACAACAGTGACTCATTTACTTTGCTTTTCCTCATTAATTATGTGATTTTCTTAGAAAAGTCTATCAAAGTTGCCTGGCATGCTCTGCTCTTTCCAAAGCCATACCACATAGTGCTCATGACTTTATTAACTCCACTTTCTTGATGTTCTTTCTAATGTTCTGCTTTGGTGTTTACTTACTGGACTTTTATTTCTAGGCATACTCTTCCTGCTGGAGAAAGCAGCTGTAAATCAACAGACAATAGCCATTTTTAGCATGATTCTACCATTACTGTGACTAGAAGTGGCCTGTGGTAGCTCATTCTTTCCTGTGCCTGCTCTGTCCTTTCTAAGCTTGATTTATTATCCTATTTTTCTTTTCTTTTTTTAATTAAATGAAACTCTTTCAGCCTACTGAATCCCAGAGATATATTACTCTTGCTGCCTTTCAAAGTGCTTGTGAGTTCAATTCCAGGCTCTAACCTGGGCCGGTTCTGTGAGTTTGATCAAACCAGGTAACTTTTCTCTGTCAATCTCTTCTGTGTAGAAGTCGAAAGTGGTCATTTAGCAACTTCCAGTTATGACAGTGGTGTAGGAAGATTTTTTGCTACATTTGAGATTCTACAATGATCAAAACTAGCCCCAGAAAAATCAGGATTTAGATAAAATTGGAAAAGGTAGTATGTTTTCCATTTTTCTATGTTAGAACCTCTTTCTCCTTCCTAAAACTTGGTGAATTTGGCAGCCCAACTGCTTCAAATGCAGGACTCCTTCCACCGTTGCACAGGGCCAATCATTCAGATTATTATCTTCTCTATCAATATTTATTTGTTATGGATCTTCCTCTTAGCTAGTTGTATTTCCATAAACAAATGAACAAATATACGAATGTATATTCAGATGTTAATAATGTGGGAAATATCAGAGTATTCCGGCCAACCCCAATCTAATTTTATTGCCATCTGCTTTTCACAGATACTAATAGCTGGTATAAACGGAAAAGTTTCATACTGGAGGCACTCATGTCAGACGTAAGAATGAAGGGGCCAACATGCATTCCCAGGATGCAAAAAGTCAGGATATAAACCATTTGCTCATGGTAAGAATGTGTCAAGATGTAAAGCGTTTGTTCCTGGGAAAAATGTGTTCGTGATTGCAAGCACTCATTCCCCCTCCTCGTCACATGGCCGACCTTTACATTTCAAACTACTTCAAGCAGAAGCTGATCTTATCTATACTCAATCATTAACCCCCTACGTTTCCTTTGTTTTATATATAGACCCCTTTCTCCACTTGAGAAAATTTTATGTCTCCTTTTTGTCACTGTAAGATTTTGAGTTCTATTTTATCTTTATTTGAATTGTTGCTTATGACTCTGTGACTTTGGTTCTGTTTGACCTGAGGAAGGCCCTTAATTGAGACAGTAAGATCTCAACGTACCAAAAAGTGCACAGTGATGTTAAAAGAGGCCTGGCTTGTGTGGGCGTTTGTTTCATTCCTCTAAACTAGGGTTTCTTTTCTCACGTTTTGTTTAAGCAAGATTGAGGCATGTTTGCCTCCCCATCTGCAATGTAGACAAAGTGAGGTGATTAGCAGTGCTTGTACTAAATTACAGCAGAAGGTCAGGCACTGACTTGGTTATCTAGTGCTGCTATAACAGAAACACCACAAATAGATGATCTAACAAACAGAAGTTTATTCTCTCACAGTCTGGTACGCTAGAAGTCCAAACTCAGGGCGTCAGCTCCAGGGGAAGGCCCTCTCTCTCCATCGGCTCAGGGAGAAGGTCCCTGTCATCAATCTTCTCCTGGTTTAGGAAAGTCTCCACGCAGGAACCTTGGGTCCAAGGGATGCGCTCTGCTCCCAGCACTGCTTTCTTGGTGATATGAGGTCTCTCTGCTCCCTCCTCTCTTTTGTATCTCAAAAGACATTGATTTACAACACAATCTAGTAGATTGAGCCCTGTCTCATTAACATAATTGCCGTTAATCCCACTTCAATAACGTCATAGGAGTAGGATTTACAGCGCATAGGAAAATCACATCAGGTGACAAAATAGTGGGCAATTACACAGTACTGGGAAACATGGCCTAGCCACATTGATACACATTTTTAGGGGACATAATTCAATCCATAACAGGCATGTTCAAGAAAGCACGGAAGGTAGGTCAGAATGGGATAGGATGGGAAATGTTACCGGGGAGCCGAGAACGTCCATGCTTATCTCTGATACTGATCCATCCCTCTCCTGACTCTTTGGTTCATTATGAAACAGCCATTGATTCCTGAGAAAACTGAAACCTCTTTTGAGTATCATGTTTGCATCACAATTCCATGGTCCTAGTCACTCTTGGAAATCACGTCTTGTAGATGGTCACATTTCAGAACACACCCTTTGTATCTTTAAACAAGTCATTATTCACCATCCATAGAAAACCAAAAGAGGCTGAAAAGACCTAAAAGGGATCACTAAGGGAATATTTTTCTCCTTTTTACAGAATTCACCTTGATTTGCGGGCAGTTTCAAAGACAGTAGAACAACACCAGGGAGAATGTCAACAGTTCAATTCCCTTTTATCCAAAAAGTTGTGTTTTACATAAAATATCACTTCAGGACTGTACTCAGCTTCCAAATCAAATGTTAGTTGATCCGAAGGAAGAAGGTCTGGGCAGATGTAGATGTTTTTAACACCAGAGCATCTTCAAATTGCACAGCTGTTATAAGATGAGGGCACTGACACAGGTGTTTTTGATCTCACAGGAAGCTTAGAAAGTACCTGTGATTATATTAAATTAAAGTCTATTTTAACCACAGCATAACTCAACAACGATGGATATTAGTCAATGGTGAAAACTGTACCCAACATTATGTAGTCAACAGGCCATTAGTCCAAACTTATTTCTTTCTCAGAAACACTGTTCAGTCACCTTATCCTACTTCTTTGATTTTTTTTTTTTTAAACCTTGCATTTTTGTGCCTGACCATTTTTTATTTTCTCTCTCTTTTCATGCCTTCTATCTTCATTGGCTTCAAAATGAGCGGGTGGACTCTGGTTACCTGGTTTCACTATGAATCCTTTACCGCTCCTATTTTCCTTTGTGAAATTAGAAGAACATAGCAAATCAATGAGTATTTGAAAGCTTAGGGCTTCCAAAGGTGCCAATGCCCAAGTTCCAGTAGAATCTATAGTCTCCCTTCAGTTGCCATACTCTGCCAGCAAAGGAATTTCTTGTAAACAAACCTTTTACATGATTTTAATAGGTAAGAATGAGACATGTCCTTTGTCAAGACATATTTCAGAGAAACTGAAATTGAAATTAGTTTCTGTATGGTAGGAAATAGAAGTTAATAGGTAAAAAAAAAAAATCGGGTATTTTCCAAAATTAAAAAATAATAATTGAAGTATACTTTTGAGCACTGAAATGTGTTTGGACATAAATTCAACACTCCAAGGAAGAGAAGCTTCTCCAAACCAGTTCAAGATGCTAATGCAATGCTCTCTTTATTAAGTTAGTAACCCATGAAACAATATTTAATTTTTGAACACATATTGTTTGATGACTTGTTTTGAAAACTGAGCCCTGGTAAAAGAAGTTGAGTAATCGTTAATGTTGTCAGTCAACTTTCTGAGAGATTTATAAACCGCAACTCTAAGTCTTCCCCCAGTATTTTGTAACTTTCACTGTGTGTGCAACGTTGTCACATGCAGAGAGGAATATCAAAGGAATGTAAGACACAGGACTCACTTTCCACAGAGCAAAGACTTATACTTGGGACTTAATAGGGCACATTGAAGGGAAATAAGAAGATATGCCCACCTGGGAAGGAGAGCTCACTCCCAGTGTAAGTAGTGATGATTTTGGATAGGCAGGTATGGATGGAACAGACCCCAGAGATCTTTGGATGTCACACTACCCTATCCAAGGAACCAGCAGAAGTGTTTGAGGAAGAAAATGTTATGTAGAAACCAATGACCCTAAAAATTCATCTGCTGATGTCCTCTAGGACTTATTGAAGGGAAGATCACAAAAACAATGGAAATAAACTAGGATGCTATTGAAAACGGACAAGAACATATAATGAGTATTGCTGGTGGGAATAGAAAGAATGGAATAGATGTGACAAAATGCTCCAAGAAAGAATTGACTTTGAGGAGAGGAAAAAATTACAAATAATTCCAATATTTTTATTCAAGTGACTAGAAAACAATGGATCTGCTAAGAGAATGAATTTTGAGGGAAGGAACTAATTTTGGGGAGAGGGAACGAATTCAATTTGAATTAAAGGAAAGAATGTCAAATACTGTTAAGTAATTATTTAAAATAAATATATAGATAGTGATGATTTAAAATCTATAAAAGAGCTCTCACTGAGTGAGCAGTCTAAAGATAGAGGCCTTATAGCCCCAGCACAGAGATCATATTTGGAACTATTGAGAAAATAGGTATAATCAGATGAGAACTATTTCAATTTCCCTAAAACAAATCCATCAACCTATTTGCATTTGTATCCACATGCTTTATTTTTTATTACAATAGAAAACATATAATGACTCCTAAGGCCTTTATGCTCTATATCTCATTCCCTCAGGCTAACTTAGGCCCCTCATCCCTGCAATCATCCCAACAGCAGGTACCAAAAAAACCAAACCCGTTGCCTTCAAATCCATTCCGACTCATGGCAACCTTATAGGATAGAGTAGGACTTTCCCACAGAGTTTCCAAGGAGTGCCTGGTGGATTTGAACTGCCAACCTTTTGGTGAGCAGCCATAGCTCTTAACCGCTGCACCACCAGGGTTTCCAAACAGCAGATATACGTGCTTAAATATTTCCTATCCTAAAAACATCCCGTCATGACACTGAAAGAATTTTATCAAAATTATCGGTCACCTTCATCTTGTCAAATCCAATATCCAAATCTCTGTCTATATCACATTTTTCTTCTTAGCAGTATTTGACATAGTGAGCCAGGCCCTTTCTGAAACACTTTCTCGCCTGGGCACTTTTAATACCACACTATCTTGGCTTTCTACCTTTATAGGCTGTTAGTTCTCAGTCTCCTTTTTTAGCTACTTTTAAGAGTACACTGCAGCTATGTCCTTGACCTACTTTTCTATCCATGTGCTTGCCCATGTTGATTTCGTCCATCACTATTGTTTAAGTACCATCTATATGTTGATGACTTATCAGTATCTCTAGTGTCAACTTTTTCTATGAGGTTCAAAAGGTTATATCTCTGCTGACTATTCTCTGCCCCAAAACACTCACCGCAACCCCCAGAATTATTCATGGCCAGGGAGCTGATCTTTATGGACTATCTCTCCCAAGGTCACTTGCTCTCTGGCTTCTGGTTGAATTTGGCTAGCGGATAAAAAGGGAGACTCCATGAGGAAGAGAAGGATAGAGATTGGATATTAATTACCCCTTCTGTCTCATTGCTTTGCCATAGTTGCTGCACTGCTATATTTTTCAATGACCATAGCATTGTGGGGTGTCCTCTGTTCCATACCTCTAGTCCTCACTGAATTCTATTGACAGTGTTTCCTTTCCTTATCCCTTTAGGCCTAGGAGTGTTAATAGCTTCCAACTTTTATTAGCCTCAAGGTCCATCTCTTGTAGGACCTTGAGTTGCCAGTATCACTATAAATTGTCCCTTCATTAAATTACTTTCAGTTAAACCTTTGAGTGGGCCATCTGTTTTTCTTCCTGGAATTCTGACTGATAACACCTATCAAACTTGCTCTAGCTACAGCTCTTCCTATCTCAGTTGATGACTATCCCATCTTTCCAGTGGCTCATGACAAAAATCTTGGGCTTCTCTCTTTCTCTCACATATTATATTCTATCCATGTTGGTAATAACTGTAATATAGATCTAGAGTCCAGTCATTTGTTATGACCTCTTCTGCTACCACCCTGGCACGAGATGATACTATCTCTTGCCAAGATGGCTGTTATAGCCTCCTAACTGGTCTTCCTGCTTCTACCCTTGCTTTCCTGAAGTCAGTCTTCAGTACAGCAGCAAGATCTTACCACTCTTGGCTCAAAACCTTGCAATGGCCTTCTCCTTTCACCCAGAGTAAAAAAAACCAAAGTTTTCATAATGGCCTGTGGGGCCTAATATGATCTGACTCACTTGACTACCATTTTGACCTTCAAAGAACACAATTATTGATGAATATAATATGGAGTCCCTGTGTGGTACAAATGGTTAGAGTGCTCAGCTGCTAACCAAAAGGTTGGAGGTTCAAGTCCACCCAGAGATGCCTTGGAAGAAAGGCCTGGTGATCTACTTAGAAAAAAATCAACCATTGAAAACCCTATGGAGCACAGTTCTACTCTGATAGACTTGAGCTGCCATGAGTCAGAATTGACTGGAGGGCAACTAGTTTACAATATAATGATTATATTAGTTATCAAATGTCCTGGATTTGTACAGCTTTTAAAGTTAAAGTGTTAGACTTTGTCTCTAGAGTGTTAGCATTTGAGGTTTGAAAGTAGTAATGTAAAGTAACAAGTTGGCTCATGGATGGTCAAATGACTAGTTTGGAGTCAACCAATGCATCACTGTCAGAGTTAGGCACAGATCTTTGGAACGTGCCTCCCATTTGACCTAACCACTAGATCGCACTTGCCATCATTCGAAACCCTGAACATGTTTAAGAAAGTACTGTTTTTTTTTTTAGAGTACTTACGTCAAAAAATAACTCAAATTTGGATGTGTCATAGTCACAGGTAGATCTAGAAATTCATTAATGTAATTAATATATACCAGTTTCCTCTTCTTCGTATTGCAGGAAATAAAAATATATACTTGCAGTGATCTGACTGAATAAAAGAAACCTTGATGTAGCATAATAAAACCAAACCAAACTCATTGCTGTTGAGTCCATTGTGACTCATAGTGACCCTATAGGGCAGAGCAGAACAGTTCCATGGGTTTCCAAGGGTGTAATCTTTACAGAAGTAGATTGCCACATCTTTCTTCCATGAAGCAGCTAGTAGGTTTGAATTGCTGACCATTTGGTTAGCAGCTGAGAGCTTAACCACTGTACCACCAGGGCTCCTTTGATGTAGCATAGGCATCTGAAAATGAAAATCACAGGAGATTGATTTCATGTAGTGATGCTTTACAGTTGTAATTTGAAAAGGAATAAACTTAGGGAAGTAAAGCAATCTAGAATGGGGCTGTTTATCGAGATACTTCATACTGTGCTCACAAAGGCACAACATTTTGTCAGTTTTTCATTTGTTATATACACCAGTGGATATTACCCTAGGACACAAAAATGGCCATTTTTTTCCTTCAGATTTGGTAAAGAAGTGACTTTACGAGGCTAATAAAGGTAATGATATTACACAGTGGTTAAGAGCTCAGCTGCTAACCAAAAGGCCAGCAGTTTGAATCCACCAGCTGCTCCTTGGAAACCCTATGGGGCAGTTCTACTCTGTCCTTTAGGGTCCCTATGAGTCAGAATCAACTTGATGGCAACAAAAGTAAGATAACAGATATAAAACCATATTTTCGACATTTTACATTACTTGATCTAATTGTTATTGTATTCAGTTGAGTTAAATGTAATTATTCCCATATAACAAATGAGAAAACTGAGTTTCAAAGAAATTAGCTTTTCTAGCTAAATATGCCAAAGCTTGGAATAGAACCGATGTCTGCCTTCAAAGTTCAAGCTTGTTCCATTCTTCTAAGCTGCTTCTGAAAACTGCTGCTTTGTATGACTAAAGCTGTCAGTACGTCAAGGTGCTGTTTCCCCTCAGCCTGTGGACTTCCTCAGCACAACAGAGAGAGAGAACCATTACCATCCAGATCAAGGTTTTCACCTGTGCGGGGTAGTCCTGAGAAATACCTCTGTAGCTTTTTCCTCACATCTGTGTCTTTCCCAGGTTGGAATCTGGCATGGTGCTTATCTCACATGTGTGGATCCCACAGCTCATAATCAAATCTCTTCCTCGGCAACTTACACCACAGAACATTAGCCACCGCCCTCCATTCCACACCCTCCATGCCTTCACCCCCAACATATTCAATGGCTTTTTTTTCGTAGACAATTCTTGCAGAAATTTTCATCCATGTATGAAGACTGTAGTTTTTAACAACATGTTAAGACCTTCTACCTAATTTTCAAGTATGATTCAGAACTTTAGCACTTTCAATTCAAAATTAGACCAACAAGGCATCAACCGTATTAGGACTTGCCTTGTGAGTTGTATGTCTCACTGAACATTCCTGATCAAAAATCACTCTATTTTGGGATTTCAAATTAATTTCTTACACAGTTATTTTGTACTAGAGGCAGGAATCTTTACAAGGATGCACTGTTGTGGAAAGTTAATGTTTCAGGATTGCTGAGTAGGATGATATTTTGTGTCAAAGTAAGAACGTGAGGAGACATTGATGGTAGTAAGTTGGGAAAGAAGTATGAGAGCAATTTTAATAATACGTTTCCAAGGTGATTTATAAGAACGATGCAAACTGTGGGGGTTTCCATGAGAAAAAGAATAGAATAGAATTTAGTTCTGTGAAATCTAGGGGTTTTCTGATGTTCGGCTGTAACACATCTAGACTGAAAGCTTAAATCTTGTTTTATGAGCATCCTGTGTCAGTTTCTTCAGTTTCTTTGCAGTGCAGGAAGTAGGTTGAAGAAAAGATGAGAAAGATATACAATAGCTATGCAGGATGCCCTGAGTACTAATTCATTTCAAAGTGGCCATTTCCAGGAATTAAGGGTTGCTTATTTTTCACGTGATATATTTAAAACACAGTGATGGGAAAATGCCCACATACAATCAAAGTCTCCAGCATCTTTGCTGATATGATCGTATGTTCTTATGTTGATTGTTAACACTGACATGTGTATATGTGAATCTGAATGCTGTAATATATATTTTCTCCATATTCTCTTTTTCTATATCATTCAAGAAAATATTATAAGATAATGCACTTCATTTAAGTTTCACCTCTGATACATTACATTTCTCCTGAGTGATCTTAAAAGGTATTTATTAGAAAGGCGTATAGGTTTAAAAATGTACAGTAAAACCTATGAAAGCTGGATGTGTGTAAACTTGTAAACTCAAATATTTTCCACTAATACAGAGCCATACTAAAGTGGTAAGACTGCACCCTGTCAAAGGTGGAAAACTTTCAAGACTTGGAAAAATAAGACAGTCTTGTTGAGCTGTGGCTCTCACAGCCTTCACAGTAACTACTGACTTAGAGATATTTAGAGCATAAACTGCGTTTTTTTCCCCCCCCATCTATCCATGCATCTTTACTACAACACTATGAGGTAGGCGTTATTATTCTTATACTTTACATAGGAAACTAGGCTTAGAGATGTTTTAGAAATTGTCTCAAGGTCACAAATCCAATATAAAATAATGTGTACTGGGAACTAACTATGTGCTATGTTTCCTGTGTATTTAATCCTCACAACAACCCTAGGAGCAAAGGGCTACTCTAATGTCCATTTTACAGGTGACACAACTACAGTTTTGGGAGGATAAGTAACTCACCAGAGCTTACACAGTTAACAAGTTTCAGGACTAGAATTCTAGCGAAGGGTGTCTGATTTGATACCCAATATCTGTTCACTCTACCATATTTCTTTCCCTGGGCCACTGCTTTCATCAGAATGGAGCCAGTGTTCACGCCCAGGTCCTCTGACTTCATAGCCCATGGGGTATCCAACCTAAGAGGTGTTAATTTTATAAGTACTAGAGTTTAATTTGTATAAAAAAACCAAACCAAACCCATTGCCATCGAGTCCATTCTGACTCATAGAGACCCCATAGGATAGAGTAGAACTGCCCCATAGTGTTTCCAAGGAGCAGCTGGTGGATTCCAACTGCTGACCTTTTGGTTATCACGAGCTCTTAACCACTACACCACCAGGGCTCCAACTGGTACAAAAGTTTCAAACTGATGGTTAGAGAGAAAGCAATTATCCCCACAACTGGAATTATTCTTTTCTCACATGATTTATGACTCACAAGAGTAAAACTGTAGAAAATCTGTCTTTGAGACATATTCTTGACTGAAAAAGATGGAAGATGTTTTAATAGCTCAGCAATGAATGCCCAAGATAGCTTTAAATCTCTGATGAGTTAAAAGGGTGCTCTTGAGAGTGACCAGTTGATACTATGATCCTAAATAACTATTAAAAAAACAAAACCAAACCCACTGCCGCCGAGTCGATTCCAACTCATGGCAACCCTACAGGACAGAGTAGAACTGCCCCATAGAGTTTCCAAGGAGCACCTGTCGGATTTGAACCACTGACCTCTATGGTTAGGAACCGTAGCACTTAACCACTATGCCACCAGGGTTTCCAAATAACTATTAAATATAATTAAAATAAAATGTCTTCAGGGCATTTTCCTTCACTGTCTAAAACACATGCCCTCTGTCCTTGTTATAGCCTTAGTTTTGAGTCACCCTAGAAAACTCTGCTAGAAAAGTGGCAATGGCTTATTCTAGGATTACTTCCCCTGACCTTCTCTGAGGTCAAATTTCCCTGCAGTCAACTGCAAAGCTGCATGCATGAGAAGACATGCGTAGTTAATCAACTGCTTTTTCCACAGAGGTTAATTCTCCTTCTCAGCCTCACTCTTAACTTCCCCAGTTGACTTCTGATATGAGGGAAGTGTTTCAAATGACATTTTCTTGAGTTTTCTTCCAAGTTGGTAGCAACTTAGGGGTTTCTATCTCTTTGAGTAAATAAATGCCGCTAAAACTTTGGAAAATGTTAGTGTGAAAAGCCAGTGACCACAATTAGTCAGAGGTTGCACTGGTTAGGCAAGATTCTTGCCCTTTTACCTCCATTTGAACATTTTTTGCTCAGTGTTGGGGCTTTAGAATAAAGACTTTGGCTCAATGCTCAACTAGTAAACTTCAAGCCAGGGCACAGCCCTTGTAAATAAAGCTGTGGCCACAAACAGATATTATGAGTGTGTGACTTAATGCTTGGGGGTTTTGTCTCTTTAGCTGGGGAGAAATGCTGCTGAAAACCCTAAATTTAAAAATTCAGACTAAAGTCCAAAGCAAGTCATAGACAAAATTATGAATTAAATGGAAAAAAAAAATGTGAACCCCCTCTTTCTGGATTGCCCTTTGCCAGCACTCTTCACTATCTTGCCTTTTGTGGCCTTCTTGGGTAGTTTTATAATTGAAACATTCATATATGCATGTTTTAATGTGATGGCTAAAGGAAAGATACTTCAGGGAATCATTTCAGAGCTATATTAGCCTCTTATATGGCTTACTTTGAACAGTCTCCCATTTTTAGACCTTTGACACTAGTCTTAAAAGGGGATTTGCTTGACTTTTCATTATGAAAGTTCAAATCAAGTGTTTAAGTGGAGACTGAATTATAATATCAAATATTGTATGTACCTTTTAAAAGTTGGCTAACCAAACACTAAATAATTTGTTATTGAGTCAGTTCTGACTCATGGAGACCCCATGTGTTGCAGAGGAGAACTGTGCTCTATAGAGTTTTCATGTCTGTGATCTTTCAGAAGCAAATTGCTGGGTCTTTCTTCTGAGACACTTCTGGGTGGAGTTGAACTGCCAACCTTTTGGATAGTAGCTGAGTGCTTCACTACATGCACCACATAGGTACTCCCAAAGGTTGGTTAGAGGAAGAATAAAGAATCAGGAGAAAACAGCTTTATGTGCAGTGGTTCACAGTTCTGCAGGTTCCTCTGAGGTCTGAAAGTGGCACACACACAAGTATCCATGCTAAGAGAGCTCAAGATAAAACCACGGCTTCCTCTCAGAAGGCCTTGCTCCTGTCCTCAGAGCTGTTTCCAGCTGGCTTACAAGAGGCACACAATTTCTGAGTAACTCTAAGTAGGGCAGTAAAAGATGCAGGTTGGAGGCATTTTACATATTCTACTTACTTTTTTTTTTTTTTTTTTCTTTATAGCTTAAACATTTAGTTATTAGGAAGCAATTTTGAAGACTTCTGAAGAACACTGTGGGGGAAAGACAAATTTTTATGGTAAATGATAAGGTCAAGTAAAAGGAATAATGTGTTATTTTAACTTCTCTAGGGTTGGAATCTTATCATCATTATTCAATTTAAGATGTTTGATTAATATATAATAAATGAACATGATTGAAAAGAACGCAAAGGGATTTTTTTTCATTTACCCATTAGAGGAAGTGCTGCATGCTAATTGCACAGTATGTTTAATACACGCAGAATAAGATGAGTGCTTTTAGAGAAAGCCAGACGAAGTGATATGGCATTGAAAGGATGAAGAACTTACAATAGGAATGTCAGATTCATTTCCCAGAGCTTGTTTACTTCCTCTTTTTACCTCACCTACAGCCAATGTTCACCACCAAGGGATGATCTGGCCAGGCTCTAATTATAGATGGAGTTAACTGACAGTAGGATCAGTAAACTCTTTCATCCACTACTATGGCTTAAATAAAAATAAGTTCAATTAACTTATCAAAAATTTGCTTTGGCAAGCTTGATTGAGTGGTATAGTTGGTGATCTGCAGGAGAAAACAAAATTCAAGTTCAATTAGGGAGTGAAAGACTTTATTTCAACATAGTTGCAAATATAGTCCACTTCCCCAATGGTCATATCTTAAATAACCATGTTACAATGAACAAAACTAAGAAGTTAACATTGACCTAATACTATTAACTAAACTACAAACTTTAATCAGACTTTCCCAATTTTTCCACTGATATCTTTTTACTGCTTAACCTTCAGATTGATAAAAAATTTTAAATATCTGATAAAACCAGATGTCGATAAGGAAGTGTAACAACTGGAACTCTCATGTGGTGACACCAACACATAGACAAGGAATTTAGTAATATCTACACATGGATTGTCCAAGAGGGTAGCCACTAGCTACTGAACTACTGAAATGTGACAAGCCTGAGATGAAATGTGCCCTATGTCTAAAATACTCATCTTATTTTGAAAACTTAGTACAAACCAACAAAATGTAAAATCTCTTAATAAAATTTTTTATCTTGATTAAATGGTGAAATTACAATATTTTTGATGTTACTAAATAAAATGTATTATTGAAACATTTAACATATTGCTTACTTTTACTTTTTAAACATGGATATAGAAAATTTAAAATTACATATATGGATCACAATTATACCTCTGTTGGACAGCATTGATATAGAATGCAGACAGAGCACTGGCTATTTTAAATACTTCCTAGAGAAAGCCTCATACTTGTGCATGAGGAGACATATATGAGATTTTCACTGCATAAATTTTGATAGTATCAAGAAATTAGAAAAAACTTACATGTCTATCAAAAGAGGAATACATAAATAAATTGTATTTATATAATGAAAAAATTTAGTAGGGAAAAAATTTACACTGTCAACATAAAAAACCATTGAAAATATAATGATTAAAAAGGCAAATTGTACAAGATTAAGTAAAATATTGTATCATTTTTGTGTAAATTTTATAAAGTATATGTACACACAGCACTAATATATATGAATATATAAAATTTTTTTATATATTCATATATAATATATTAGTGCTGTGTGTACATATAAAACCAAACCAAACCCAAACCCATTGCCATTGAGTCAATTGCGACCCATAGCAACCCTATAGGACAGAGTAGAACTGCCGCATAGGGTTTCCAAGGAACACCTGATGGATTTCAACTGCCAACCTTTTGGTTAGCAGCCATAGCTCTTAACCACTATGCCACCAGGGCTTCCAGGCATAGGTATAGACAAGAGATAAAGTATGTAACATGGAGAGGAGTTGAGGTTTATTGCATTTTGGGCCCCAGTTCTTGACTGCCCACTGTATACAGCCCTTTTGACTTGTAACTTGCTGTGCCCTCCCATTACCTGTGGGCTGTACTTTCCCTCTTCTTCACTTTGTGTTTGCCATGTGGCTTGCTTTGGTGGAATAGCATGAGGTGGAAGTAGTGATACGATAGTTCCAAACCTAGGCCTCAAGAGACTTGGGTATTGCTCTTGGATTTCTTCAGCCTCTGCATTGCTAGGAGAAGAACATGCCTGCACTAGCTGCTAGTTTTAGGGGGAGACACACAGAACCGAGCCAATTGGCCCCCAGCCAAACCCAGGCTTCATTACGCCTCCAACTGATGCTCATATATATGAAGGGGTTCAGTTGATCTTAACACAGTCACCCACTGAAGTCCGTCTGGGATTAGCTGACACCTCAGCCTTCCTCAGATCCATGAGAATAAATGATTATAATTTGAAGTCACTGAATGCACCACATAGGTACTCCCAAAGTGTAATATTTATATCTGGGGATGGAAGAAAGTCAATTTTCTGTATTCAAATATTTTTTTCTTTGAAAACAGTCTCACGCAAGTATTAAAAAATCACTAGTTGCTGTTGAGCTGATCCCGACTGGAGATGACCCCATGTATGTCACAGTAGAACTGTGTTCTGCAGGATTTTCAATGGCTGATTTTTCCAGAAGTAAATCACCAGCCCTTTCTCCTCAGATACCTCTGGATGGACTCAAACCTCCAACCTTTCAGTTAGCTGTGGTGCACAATAAAGTTTGCACTATTCAGGTACTCTGAAAAAAAAAAAAAAAAAGGTCGTTGTTTTTAGGTGCCGTGGAGTCAGTTCTGACTCATAGTGACTGTATGTACAACAGAACAAAAGGCTGCCTGGTCCTGTGCCATCCTCACAATCGTTATTGTATTGAGCCCATTATTGCAGCCACGGTGTCAATCCATCTTGTGAAGGATCTCCCTCTCTTTTGCTGACCCTCTACTTTACCAAGCATGATGTCCTTATGTCCTTCTCCAGAGACTGGTCCCTCCTGTTAATGTATGTCCAAAGTACGTATCACAAAGTCTCATCATCTTTGTTTCTAAGGAGCATTCTGGCTGTACTTCGTCCAGGACAGATGTGTTCATTCTTCTGGCAGTCCATGGTATATTCAATATTCTTCGCCAAGTCCGTAATTCAAAGGTATTAATTCTTCATTCTTCCTTACTCATTCTTCAAAATTTCCTGTTTATGAAATATTCTAGTATTGTTTTAAAACCGTAAATATTTTAAAAGTAAAATTAGAGTTCTAATTGCCTACTTTTTATATTTGCTTCATTTGTGATTTTGCTTCCATATTAATTTTTTTTTTTTTACATTCTTTATTGGTTTGCTTAAGACAGTTCATTCAGTTTTATGTTTTTGTCCAATCATCCTTTCTGGTTTAGTATTTGTTCCAGATTTTTTCATTTTTAAATAAAATACTCTTATTAATTCTTGCATTAAAATAAAATGGAATGTGTTGGTGAACCTTTTTAGTTTGTATTTTCATCTTCTTAGCTAAAAAAAAAAAAAAAACCCATTGCCATCGAGTCGATTCCAACTCATAGCAACTCTATAGGACAGGGTAGAACTGCCCAATGGAGTTTCCAAGGAGCGCCTGGCATATTTGAACTGCCGACCTTTTGGTTAGCAGCCATAGCACTTAACCACTACACCACCAGTGTTTCCTTCTTATCTAGTACTGTGTAATTGGCAAAGTGCTGAACAGAGTGTATTTAATGTATGGTTAAATTTGAAAAGCAATGAGTAATGACACATCTGTCTTTTCCTACAACTTTTCAGATGTAATGGAACACACACAACTAGAGACACCTTATAATTTTGGATAGTGATAAGAGATGTATTCAAAGCTTTTTCTCCTGGTCGTAACATCGTGCTCTGTTCTAGTCTATGTCATGATTTGTGAAATGCAAGAAGCTGCAAGAACTCGCATTGTCGGAGTCACTGCGAAGCATGGGAAGTGGTAGGCTAGTTGTACATGATGCAAGGCCAAGAAATGAAGGTTGAGTACACCTCCCAAAGAATGTATTGAAAGTAGCCTGAATGCTCTTGCAAAAGTATTTGATTTGTTGTTTATCATAATGTATAAAATATAACCATATTTTTTTTTAAATTTTGCAACAAAACCCTTTCAGCAGCAATAAGCTACAAAAGTTCATGTTTAAAGAAACATTAAGTACTTATTTCTGTTACTCAAGAAAATTGAGGATGAAAGTGAACTTGTACAGTATTTGCCAACATTTTCCAATCACTATGAGGGCTGTAGTGCTAGCACGGACCACATGAAAAACAGAAGACACAATTAACTAAACAAACATCAGCATCTACTTCAAAAGACTAACAATTTTTGGAAGACTGTGCAGAGGTTTATGGAGATGAGCTTTTCAGAGATTAATGAAAAGTCTCTGTGATGTTAATTAAATGGAGCATGGCAACCATTCATTGCTGGATCCATTGGAAGGCACCTTGAAATGTTAAAACCAGTTAACATGCTTGCTGGAGAGTGATTCAGCGTTCTTCTGCTGCTTACTCAATAACTCAGTTACTCTGAGCCTGTCTGGCAATCCCCCGACACAGGTCCCTCTGCAGTCAGCCATCTCTTCTGGTGTTCACATTTATGCTTTGGCTACCATCTCAGGTCCTGATTTTAAGGTAAACCCCAAATACGGCTTCTGGTAGGAATTGCATCCAGAAAAGGATCAGCTTCGGCTTACCTTATGCTTTGCGGCCTCCCTATTTTGGACGGCCATATCATATTTTTTGTGCATGCATCTTTTCTTCAAATTGCTGTTACTTTAAAAAAGAGGAAGTGGCAGGGATGAAGTAACGTTAGCAGTCTCAGTGAAAGATTCTTAAAAAGTGGGGACAATCCCATCAGTCATGTTAAATACATTTCTTGGTACAGAAAATTTCCTCAGTAACAGAGATGCTAACTTAAAGTCTCATGAAATAAAAGAACAATTCACACTTTTGGAAATAATATTTGCAGTTCTGAAAGTCTACAATTCCTTTTCCTATTGTAAAATTATAAATGAATAGATTTTTATAATATTATTATTCAAATAATTACTATTACAGTGTAGCCACAAATATTAATCTCCAGTCCAAAGACTTCACATACTTTGGTATAGATGTTATAGATGTATGCTAGTCTGGTGGTGCAGTGGTTAAACACTCGGCTGCTAACTGAAAGGTCAGTGGTTCAAACCCACCATCCAACCCATGAGGAAAGATTTGTCTGCTTCTCTAAAAATTTTCCAGCCTTGGAAACTTGTTGAGACAGTTCTACTCTGACTTATAGGGTTGCTATGAGTCAGAATCAACTGAACGGTAACAGTTTTTTTTTTTTTTTTTTCTTTATGAAGTTAGCAGCAGAAAAATGTTATCATTTTCTCTTAGAAATGGAGAAAATTTTCCAGGCTTAACAAAGAGAGTTAACAAAGTGTGGATTAAATCAGATTTATTGATTCCCAGGCCATAGTTCCCCATTCCTGGTTGTTCACATTTTTCATAGGTTCCTCATTAGAAATTATTTAGAATAATGTGAGAAAAATGGCAACAAGTTTATTGTTACTGGAAATTTTCAAGTTGTCCATGGAGGTGCTTTCTTTTCAGGAAAGAACATTCAATGAATCACACAGTTCCTTGCATGAACTCCTTTGGAGGGGAAAAAAAAAGTTCAAAGGGGATGTCCGGAGAATAACTCTCAGGAGATGCAGTGAGTTGATCTTAGTCAACAGGGGAATTTCTCAAACATTCTTAAAGCTTAACCTAGAACCACACCCGTCAGCGATTTCTGTCTTCCAGGTCAGACACATTTACAAGTATAGCTTAAAATACCTATACTGCTCTCTTAAACAAGTTTTTATACCCTCAAGAGAACTGAACCTCAGTAATGGGGCTTGGAGTGTTTTTGACTAATCATTCATTTCCTGCAAACGCAAAACTTCACAGTTACATGAAATAAGGATAGTAATGAACTGTGTACTGTACATGTGTTTCAAAGAATTCAAGCACCTCTGAAATATTTCCGTTTGATCAAAGGCCCAAGGAAGAATGGATCTCTTACAGTCTGGCTCTACTCTTGGCCATTTCCCTTTTAAACCACCAACGGGAATTTCTTTTTGCTACCATTTGGCAAAGTGACTCTATTAGGGTCAGTTTATGTAGCAGTTTGTATGCCCTACATTAAATCATAGCTGGAAAGACCCATTTTGGAGGCTGTTGTTCATTCATTTAACCTGAAACTATAAGTATTTATTGTAGTCCTTAGGTGGTGCAAACAACTAAAGTGCTAGGCTGCTAATGGAAGGTTGGAGGTTGACCCCTCAGAATAAAGGCCAGGTGATCTACTTCGGCAAAATCAGCTAATGAAAATCCTGTGAAGCGCAATTCTACACTGATACACATGGAATTCTGTATTAGTCATCTAGTGCTGCTGTAACAGAAATACCACAAGTGGATGGCTTTAACAAAGAGAAGTTTATTTCCTCACAGTAAAGCAGGCAAAAGTCCAAATTTAGGATGTCATCTCCAGAAGAAGACTTTCTCTCTGTGTAGTCCTTCTTCCTCATCAGTGTTCCCCCGGATTAAGAGCTTCTCTGAGCAGGGAACCCAGGTCCAAAGCACATGCTCTGCTCCTGTCACTGCTTTCTTGGTGATATGAGGTCCCCAACTCTCTACTTGCTTCCTTTTCCTTCTATCTAAGATAAAAGGTGGTAGAGGGCACACCCCAGGGAAACTCCCTTCACATTAGTTCAGGGATGTGACCTGGGTAAGGGTGTTACAATTCCACCCTAATCCTCTTTTACATAAAATTATAATCACAAAATGGAGGACAACCACACAATACTAGGAATTATGGCCTAACCAAGTTGACACATATTTTTGGAGGACACAATTAAATCCATGACACATGGGGTCACCAGAGTTGTAGGTGACTCGATGGCAAGTAGATTTTTTTAAAAATAAGTAGTTATACTATACATAGACTAGAAATTTCTAACACATTTTGGGATTGGCTTGTAATACTGAGGCGTACTTTAAGTATTTACCTAGTCTGCCAGACTTTAGGAAAAATATCCTAGAAAGAGGAAAACATTTCCCCTGATAAAACTCACATAGAAAATGTGCTTTCTTAATCATAGCAATTTATTATGGCATTTAATAATCTTTATAATTTAAAATGAACCAATATAAAGTTTTTAGAAAAAAAAGTAAATTGTATTCTTATGATTTGATTAGATATCAGTGGATCTACCAAGAGGAGAAAAAGAAAAAAGATCTCTCTCTCTCTCTCGTTCCCTCTTACTGTGTTCATCAGGATGTACTATAGGAAACAGAACCACTTGAAGTATCTTAAGCAAATGGGATGTGCTCATGCAGTTATTGGAAGGGATGCGGGAGAGACTTCTAGGCTAGGCCTCTAGGAGCGAGCTACAGATTGACTCCTCTGGGAAGCTCCTGGTACCTCTGAATCCGCACTGGAGCCACAAGTTAGGAAGAATTCCTGGAGGTGTGATGCAGCTGTGATGTTGCTGTTGTTAGGTGCCATGGAGTCGATTTTCAATTTATAGTGACCCCATGTGACAGAGTAGAGCTGCCCCATAGGGTTTTCTAGGCTGTAATCTTTATAGAAGCCCATCCCCAGGTCTTTCTCCCAAGGAGCCACTAGGTAGGTTCAAACCGTCAACTTTTTGGTTAGCAGCTGAGCACTTTACCATTGAGCCACAAGGGATCCTCCATGCAGGCATTAGAACACTGGAATTAAGAAGCTGTCCTGGCTGCCACTGTCACTGCCTTCCGCCACTAAGGAAACTAGAAAGTGGATTCCCACAGTTAACAATCTAAGTGTTGACCCTTGACGCTCGAGATGGCTAGAGAATAGATGCGGCAACTTTGCCTCCAGAAACACCTCGTGTTTCCACAGCCTTGCTTGCAAGCAGAAGTAAGACAACTTTCACTTTGCTGCTTGCTGCCAAATCTTCTAATCAACACAAATTAAATTGCATCCAGAACAATAATTAATTATATTAATTAATAGAATATATGGAGCCCTGGCGGCGGAGTGGTTGAGTGCTTGGCTGCTAACCACAAGGTCTGCTGTTGCAATCTGCCAGCTGCTCCCTGGAAATCCTGTGGGGCAGTTCTATCCCATCCTAAAGGATCACTATGAGTCAGAATCAACTCAACAGCAGCAAGTTTTTAAAATATAATATATAATTTTATATAACATATAATGTTACAATAATATAACAATAATTAAATTGCAATCCAGAACAAGGTGTCTTTATGTCTTTCCAACCCTCTCCCTTTTTCCCCCTTTCTCTATGTTTTAATTGTATGAGTACAATTACTTTTTTTCCTAAAATGTGCCAGATTGCTGGGCTTTTAAAAATACAGATGAAATAGGTAAAGTCTATGCTCTTATTTAGTTCCCAGTCTTAACAGAGAGACAAAGAATTCTTGTTTCATGGGTTAAGCGCTGTAATAGAATTGCGCACACAGGCCTTTGGGAGCATATATAAGTTAACTCTAAGGTGTTGGTACGAAATGATCCTGATGCTATCTGTGGGAAGACGAATGTGAGGCTGTCCAGTGGGGGAGCGCGTGGGTGGGGGGATTCTTCTAGATAGAGTGGGCAGCGAATGCAAAAATACAGGTTTAAGAGAGCTTGGTGGGCTAAGGCAATAGTACCGTGTTTTTACACAAATTACTTGCACAGCCTGTGTTTGTTTGCCAGCCAGGCTGTCTCCCTGACAGATATTTTCATAAGCACACTGTACTAATTTTTTTTTTTTTACATCAACATGTAGAAGAGGATTGGCATGGTGGCGCTTGTGAGGGTGACCTCATGGGGTGGCGGGGTGGGTGCAGGCCAGATGAGTCAGGGGAGGACCTGGCTGGCAAATAAACACAGAAGGCCCATGTTATTTGTGTAAAAATATGTTAAGTTGTTCAGTACAATCCTGATGTAGGTTTAAGTGACCCTAGCTCTAGAAAAGAAGAGTTGAAGCCAAGACCTCACCTTTAATTGCGAGGCACAGATTCCTGAAAGAACATTTTCTAAACAAAATGCCACTTAATCTTTCTCCAACCTTGTTTTATATTTTTTTATAAGTCACATAAAAAAAAAATAATACTTTTTTTATATGACTTAGCTGTAGGCCTATGATACTCCAAAGCCTGCTTCCATGGTAAATATTTTTCCTCTGATTTTCTAACTCTGTGTTTATTTCATAAGCTTAAAATAATACAGGATATCTTCATTGTTATGGGCATAAATGTTTAATTTTCTGATTCGTTTTAAAAATATTTATTGACTGCTTCTTTTGTGCTGGGCACCATTCTCAGTTTAGTGGAAGAACAGATGAGTGTGTCTCCAATGAAGAATATTTAGTGGGGAAACAGGCATGCAGACAATATCAATGTAAAAAGACAATTGATCTAAATGAGCAGTGTCCAAAATGCAGTAGAAACAAGAAGAAGGCTCTCCCAATCACTTATCAACAGGGGCTTCATGGAAGAAGCAGCATTTTAACTGAGCTAAAAGCTGATGAGGAATTTTCTAGATGGTTAAATATATGGAGGTTGGAAGATTGCCTTACGGTACTACTGTTCTGGAAAGAAGAAATAGCTTTTCATCTATCAGCTATCCTCCTTGAGGAGAAAACTGTGAGCATTGGCGGGAAGGTGATACGGGATTGTGATGGAGGCAGTGTGGACATACAGAAACCTAAAACAGACCTGCCACTAACCTCAAGATGTTTTGGGGTGTTAAGTTGTGCTTTAGAAGCTATAAGTGCCGTGAGAACTCAAAGAATAGAGGTTTCCTGAAGGCCAGGGAAGCCAGCAAGGGCTATGTGGAAAAAAAAAAAAAAAATTCCAACCCCTTCCACATTAAAAAAAAAAAAATTTTTTTTTTAATGTGGAAGGGGTTGGAATTTGATTAAGGCTTGAATTTGGAAAGAATGCAAGGACAGAAAGGAGTATTCCAGGCTCGGTGAGCAATGTGAATTTATGTCCAGATTAGTGTGGTCTCATTGTTGAAAATGGGAAGTATAACCTGTCTTTACTAGAAGCCCATCTTCAGGACCGGTAGAAATTAAAGTTGGTCATGTTATTGGCACATATTATGGAAGGCTAAAATGCCAGGCTTAGGAATTCATGGTAGTAAAGCAGAACATTGCAGAAGAAAATGCTGTGTCTGAGAGTCAGTAGATTCAAGTCCTGATCGATATTCTATCATTAATTTTGTAATATTGCCTATGTCGCACAGTCACTGGGTTTCTGGAGCTCCAATGTTGTGATGGATTGAATTGTGTCCCCCTAAAATGTATCTCAACTTGGCTAGGCCATGATTCCCAGTATTGTGTGATTGTCATCATTTTGTCATCTGACGTGATTTTCTTATGTGTTGTGAATTCTGCATCTGTGATATTAAGGAGGCAGGATTAGTGGCAGTTAACGTTAATAAGGCAGGACTCAATCTACAGGATTAGGTTGTATCTTAAGTCATACTCTTTTGAGACATAAAAGAGAGAAGTGATCAGAGAGACATGAGGATCCCATACCACCAAATAACGAGAGCCAGGAGAATAGCACATCCTTTGGCCCTGGGGTCCCTGGGCTGAGAAGTTCCTTGACAGGGGAACATTGATGACAAGGACCTTCCCCTAGAGCCAAGAGAGAGAGAAAGCCTTCTGCTGGAGCTGATGCCCTGAATTCAGACTTCTAGCCTTCTAGACCGTGAAAGAATAAATTTCTCTTTGCTAAAGCCATCCACTTGTGGTATTTCTGTTATGGCAGCACTAGATAACCAAGGCAAAAGTATAAAGTGAGGGCTGTTAAATTACATAATCTGGAAGACCATTTCTGGTTTTAACTCCTACAAATCTCAAAGAAATAGGGACCTGTTGAAGTATTTAGTGAGTTTTATTGTGGGGCTATTGTTATTTGACCTTTTGAAAGGCAGAGTTAATTTTGGGGACCTGAAATTTAGACCCAAAAGCCTTGGGTTCAAGTTTCAGCTCTGCCACTTGCTAGCTTTATGACCTTGAGAAAGTAATTTATTCTTCAAAGGCCCTTTTCCTTATTTGTAAATCTGGGATAATGGTTGCCTTGCCTGACACACATGTTTGTTTTGGGACCAAATGTGATGAATATATAAACTATTGGGTATTTTATAAAGTGCTTCATGAAATATTTTAAAAGAGGTAAAATGGTAGACTTATGATAATCCTTTGTGAGGTGATAATATTCTGGATAAAAGAAGTGCCTGTAAATAAAGATATTTTGAGTGAAATATAGAGAGAAAATAGGGACTGTGATGGTGTTAACTTGTCTAGGCTACAGTGCCCAGTGTTTGGTCAAAAAGTAGTCTAGATGTTGCTTTGAAGTACTTAAAATGTGATTAAATCAGTTGGTCTTAAATAAAGCTGATTGCCTTTCACAATGTGAGTGAGCCTTAGTCAGTCAGTTGCAGGCCTTAAGAGCAAAAAGGGAGGCTCCTTGAGGGACCGTTCTGTTTCCAAGACTATAAATAGACATCTTGCCAGAATTCCTCTTGTTCCCCCCACTGGTGGAACTTCTAATTTTGGGATACAAGACTGATAGAGTATCTAGCTTGTCACCTCACCTACAGACTTTGGGACACACAATTGCTGGAATTTCCAGCCTGTCTACTAACCTACAGATTTTGGACTTGCCAGTCTCACAATCTTTGAGCCAATTTTTAATTAAAAAAAAAAAAATCAATTTCTCTCTCTCTCTATGCAGAATATATATATTCTCTCTCTCTGTATATACATGTATATATAAAACCTGTTGCTGTCGAGTTGATTCCGACTCATAGCGACCCTATAGGACAGAGTAGAACTGCCCCATAGGGCTTCTAAGGGGTGCCTGGTGGATTCAAACTGCCGACTTTTTGGTTAGCAGCTGTAGCTCTTAACCACTATGCCACCAGGGTTTCCATATATATATATATATATATATATATATATATATATATATATATATATATATATATATATATTCTGTTTCTCTAGAGAACCCTGACTAAGACAGTGATATATACACAAGGATGATGAAAAAGAAGATGAAATAGAGATGGGGGGAGTGATGCTATTAACAGTAACTAGGGAAGCAGTCAACACCGTTTATTTAAACCTCTGATCTGGGTAGTGTAGGAGACCCACGTTAATACAAATGAATATTGTATCAAAGTAAGTTTTTGTTGTCTGGTTCAAAAGCAAGCCAAAATTAAAAAATGAAATTTTTTTTTTTTCTTTTTTGCTTGTGAATCCCAGAAGCATATGGAAAGAAATGGAGCCCTGGTGGCATAGTGGTTCAGAGTTACCACTGCTAACTGAAAGTTCAGCAGTTAGAATCCACCAGCTGCTCCTTGGAAACTCTGTGAAGCAGTTCTACTTTGTCCTATAGAGTTGCTGTGAGTCAGAATCCACTCAACAGCAAGGTTTTTTTTGTTTTTTTTAAATGGAAAGAGAAGTAGATTTTGGAAGGAAACTGCATTTCTGTAATCTCCATTAATATTTTTATTCACTTAAAAAAAAAAAGCAACCCAACTTTAACTTTGTAGTGAAGCAAAGCATTTTAGATGATAATCTGTTTTTCCACTCTGGTAAATAAAAATGATAAGCAATAAAGTGATAAAATTTTAACAGCGAATTTCAATATTGAAGAAGAGGATTTTCTCGATGGCTTATAAAAAATAACCGGGACACTAAAAGTGCAAAGGGCAACATTTCTAGAAACTCTATGAGCTATGAATATAAAATCATGAGATATGTTTCTGCTCTAGGTTCCCACATATGCTACCATAAAAGAAATATTTCAGACACTGTGCTGTGTAAAGCACTTCCTTTTCTCAAGGAATTCCTACAATTCTTGATGCCTAACTGGAGGAACACCTACCACTGGAGGTGTTCCTATGTTGCTATGGAATGGTCCAAATGGTCTAAATATTATGAACAGTGCTAGTAGTATATGACATACAATGGTCTAATGCTATGAAATTATTGCAGCTAGAAATCATTGCCATACCCTTGAAATGTAATCTCCCAGCTTAAAGTAATGGCATGAGTGTTTTTAATAGATGAATTATCCTTTATTGCCCTAAATTAAGTCCTGGGTGGAGATATCTAGTCTCAGCCTTTAAAGAAGTTTTAGCCCAGGGAGAGGCTTGGATACCCTAACAACAAAATACACACTCAGGCAGGGAAGGTCTGCTGTGGGGCATGCTGATAAAGAACTTGGTAGCCTCAGGACAGAGTAGAACTGCCACATAGGGTTTCCTAGGCTCTCTTCTTTACGGAGGGAGTCCTGGTGGTGTAGTTGTTAAGTGCTAGGCTACTAACCAAAAGGTTGGTGGTTTGAACTCACCAGCTGCTCTGTGGAAGAAAGATGTGGCATTCTGCTTTGGCAAAGATGACAGCCTTGGAAATCCTATGGGGCAGTTCTACTCTGTCCTTCAGTTGAAATCTACTTGACAGGCAGTGCATTTGGTTTCTGGGGTTTAATCTTTACGGAAGTAGACTGCCACATCTTTCTGCAGGGAGTGGCTGGTGGGTTCGAACTGCCGACTTTTGGGTAAGCAGGCTAGCCCTTAACCACTGCACAACCAGGACTCCTTCAATTATAAAAAAAAACAAAAACCAAACCTGTTGCCATCAAGTTGACTCTGACTTACAGTGACCCTATAGGACACAGTAGAACTGCCCCAGGACAGGCTGCTGGATTCGAACTGCCCACCTTTTGATTAGCAGCCAAGCTCTTAACCACTGTGCCACCAGGGCTCTGAATTGTAGAGGCTGTGGTACTCTAAAATCCCATCCCAGAGGTGTGGTTGGAGGTAAACAAAATAATAGGACTCAGGGCTCCTGGAAGTCACCCAAAGCAAAACAGGGCTCCCTCTTCCAGCTTCCCTCTGTTGTGCAGTGAGACCCCAAACTCTCAGCCACCCAGGGTCTGATGTTTCACTCGTTCTCAGATTCCAATAATTATTTATGAAATCTAGTTCAAATTTTAAATCAGAAGTTGAAAAAAAAATTAAAAAAATTTTTTTTAAATCAGAAGTTAAAAAAAAACCCACCATAAAATACACTTTTTTTCTTTTTCCTGTTATAGCTAACGTTCATTTAAATAAGAAATACAGCTCTCAGTATCTATCTTTTTGAATAACAGTTCTGTGAATCCTATTTTATTCTGCAGATTATGCCAAAACCAGCTGCCTCTCTAAATGAGCGTTTCTAATATGTAAATTCAAAAGGCAACACGCTTACGTCACAAACGACACCAGAAGTGAACAGGAACTTAGAGCAGCTGGGCTTTTGTGGCTTTTCTTGTTTTCTTTCCTTTTTTTTCTCCCCTTCAGACCACTGCTACTGAACACTTTTTTTTTTAATTAAAAAGGAAAAACCTTTCTCACAAATTCTTTTACTTGCCCCAAGAAATTCAAAATTAAAAAATTGAAAACCTTAAAAGAAAGAAAGAAATTTAGCTTTGCAAAATATATGGGAATCCATTCTCCTCAGTATCTGCTAAAGTTTCACTAACAGTAAAAGTATCCGCTTCATGTTGCTTCTCTGCTTTCTCGTCTACCCTGCCTGTGAGGAGAGGAAGGTTGCCTTCCCTCTTTTTTTTTGGTTCCTCGTTAAACAGCAAGAAGGCAAATTCAAACAAACAAACAAAAATGTTTTCCTGTTTGGAAAAACCCTTTTGGGATTTTCTAGACATGCCAATCCCTAGCTACTCTTTTCTGGAATACTTCTAAAAAGGCTGGGAAGTCTAGAAAAAATTATAGTAAGTAAGGGAAGTTAAAAAAAAAATATGTGTTAAGTGAATTGTCTCAGAATTATTTTTAAACATCAAGCTGACCAATTTCCCTTTCTTCTTTTTGAAGTCCTTGGTGTACAATGGAAGAAAGTCAGCAAAACAGGACCAAAGTTCAACTACCATCAAGAGTCAACATAATGGACTAAAAGAACGAATTACATCTATTACTTAAATAAGTAACTCATTCACCTATTCTTAAAAATAGTTTTTGGCATAGAGGTTTTCATTATACTCATAGGGAATGCCCTACATACATGAAATATATACACTTTTAGTTTTTCCTTAAGCATCAGACAAGAGATGGGAATTTAATGGACATTTTTTTTATATGATATGGTTGTTTTTTGTATATAAAAAAAATGACGTGGTCTTAGTTACAACCCTGATTCTGTCAGAACTTTCTAACTAATGCCTTTCCCCTATGAAACAAAAATCTCAGCAATTAACATAAAGCTATCAAGACGTCTGACATGAAAAATAATTATTTTAAAAATATATCACGGGCAGAAGTGTGCTCAAAGCAAACTCTTATCAGTAAACAGATGAAAACCAATAGGATTCTGCAGTGCAGTTCTGCGGTCTTCCTGCCAATTGTCCTGCTTAGTGAGACACAGATCCTCTTGAGTGGACAAAAATCGTTTGATGTTTGCTGTTTCTAGGCTGTTGAGCTTCTGCAAAAGGAAATAGATTAGTCAACTGTGACATACATGACTGGCATGGATAAGACACAGACGGAGATAACCAGTATATTGCATGCCTTATCAGCTGAGCTGACAGTGTACTTGGTGCCATTTAATAATTTTGGGGAGATATGATCTCTTATTTTATCCTTTTGGCAAAGTCTTTTTTGTCTTCCTTTGGTTGATGACTTCAAAATGGTTGCTCAAGATATAAATATGAACATAATTTCCCCTTTCAGCCTATGAAGTAATAGATTCTGTATCAGGAGTTCTTAACCAGGTGTGATCCCCCGCAAAGGGATGTTTGGCAACATCAGGAGATACTTTTGATTGTCCCGACTTGTAGGAGGGGATTGTGAAGGTTCTCTTTCCACCCATCTCTCCCACTGTGCCAGAGGGCAGGGAAAATCAGATCTGGCAGAAGATGAAACAGAGTCTAGATACAGTCCACTCAGCTTAGAGAAATGAAGTGACACAGCTACTTAGCCACAGACAGTAAACCATATTGGAGGAATCCTCATTTCAAAGAACACAGCTGATAAATACACTGAACCTCAGTTTCTAGTTGGAACTAGAATATTAAGTATATATTCAGCTTTTACCAAGCCAGAGGTAAGAATGGAGCCATGTATCAATAAACTAAACTACAGGGAGCAGAATCACAGCAACAGTGAGCATCCGTCACTGTAATTATTGGATATCAATCTTCTCCTGAAAAATATTTCCAGAACATTTCTGGGCTCCTCAAGAAGGTGCCTCACATGCAACTACCATGTGGCCCTCACATTCTCACCTGTCCTGTACTGCTCCCACTGGATGGTGGGCACTGTCTTTATGCCCCTGGGATAGTGTTCCTCGTGAGTTTTGGCAGATCCTGCTAAGGGAGCTGTCTCCAGATTGTCTCAAAGCTGCCACTCCCAGACATACCAGAGTTGTGGGTTTCATTCTTAACAGAGTTAGGGAAAATGGCCCTCTTTCTAATTTCAAGCTTCTCTTTAACACCCAAGACCTCACATAGGATTGCCTGTACCCAGGATTGCTTCTCTTCGAAAAGGCAGCATCTTCTGTTCCACATTTCCAACAAGCAACTTCTGAAACTAACAAACAGCAACTATTTCATCAGATACCAAAAAAAGTCCAGGCATGGCTCTCATTACTAGTTCTTCTCACACATGGCCAACAGTTCTCCTTTTCCACTGAGAAACAAAAATAATAAGTGGCCTCAACTCAACTCATTAGTTTACATTCCCAGGATATTTATTATCTGCATTTAGATTAATGTTGACCTAAAAGTTTTTTTTTTTTTAGTAGATGTAATAAATGAATGTTTTCTTAACATTAATGTAATAGAAGGACCATTCTGGAGATTTTAAAAATAAGTAAGTAGTCTGCCCCACAACCAGTTTTCTCATATAGAAAACAAATTGTGATGTATAGAAACAGTTTTCTCTCACTTCTTCTTATCGACGTTTCCAAAACCTTGGTGTTCAGTTTCAGCAAGTGAGCAAAAAAAAAAAAAAAAAAGACTTTTTAATAAAAAGGAAACAGATTAAGTAGTAAATATTACAACACAGATGTCATTAACCAACAGCCATGTAGCAGATAAAGAATTTTGATTACTCTAGAACATTTAAAGGATCTAGATCAGTCTAGACTTCAACTTTTAGCTGCAATAAAGAATTAATTGTTTTCTTATGAATTTCAAATTTGTATCTGCAGCCTGATCACAGCCCTGAACACCAGACTCATGTGTCCAACGGCCAACTCATTGTCTCCACTAGAATGTCTAAGAGGAACCTTGACCTTTCCCATTAAGAAATGAACTCCTGATCCTCCCCCTCCACCACTACCCTGTCTGTCTCCCACACTTCCCTGTGTGTTATTGGTGGCTCTAGTTTTTATGTTTCTCAGGCCAAACACATGGAGTTATTTTTCACCGCTCTTGAAATTTATCTCTCTTCCCACATAAAATCCATTACCAGTCTTGTGAGTTTCATCTTCAAAATGTATCCATACACCTATGAATTCATTCTATGAAGCCAGCATAACTGTGATACCAAAACCAGGCAAAGACACCACAAAAAAAGAAAAATTACAGACCAAAATCTATCATGAATATAGGTGCAAAAATCCTCAACAAAATTCTAGCCAATAGAATTAGCATCATATAAAAAATAATAACAGTAATAATACATCATGACCAAATAGGATTCATACCAAGTATGAAAGGATGGTTCAATATTAGAAAATCAATCAACATAATCCACCACATAAATAAAATAAAAGAGAAGAATCACATGGTCATCTCAATCGACACAGAAAACACATTTGACAAAGTCCAACACCCATTCCTGATAAAAACTCTCAATAAAATAGGTATAGAAGGGAAATTTCTCAACATAATAAAGGGCATCTATTAAAAAATTTTTTTTTAATTTTTATATAAAACCATGGCCAACATCATTCTTAAAGGAGAGAGGAGGAAAACACTCCCCTTGAGAACAGGACCAAGACAAGGCTGCCCTTTATCACCACTCCTATTTGACATTGTGCTGGAAGTCCATGCTAGAGCAATAAAGTAAGAAAAAGAAATAAAAGGCATCCAAACTGGTAACAAAGAAGTTAAACTGTCCCTATTTGCAGATGATGATACTATACATAGAAAACCCAAAAGACTCCATAAGAAAACTACTGGAACTAATAGAAAGGTTAAGCAGATTAGCAGGATACAAGATAAACATGCAAAAATCAGTTGGATTCCTATACACCAATAAAGAGAATGATGAAAAGGAAATCAGGAAAACAACACTATTTATAATAAAATTTATAATAGCCCCTAAAAAAATAAAATACTTAGGAATAAATCTAACCAGGGATGTAAAAGACCTATACAAAGAAAACTACAAAACACTGCTGCAAGAAACCAAAAGAGAGCTATGGAAAAATATATCATACTCATGGATAGGTAGACTCAACATTGTGAAAATGACAATTCTACCCAAACTGATTTACAAATACAATGCAATTCTGATCCAAACGCCAACTGAGGCAGGCAGCCTCAGAGCCCAATCCTTCTGAGAGACATCTGTTCTAGATTATCCTCCTACACGGAAAAGAAAAAGCTGCACATTCTTCTAAAATTGTCCTTGACAAGATAACCACAGAACAGGCCATAGATGGCCTCAACCCAACTCTGGGTAGAGACTTAACATCCTAATGAAAGAAAATCAACCACTTCCTCCACCCTGGGGATCGAACCCTTGTCTAAAGAAAACGCATAGTCATCCCCAAGCTATGAGTGCCTCTGTGAAGGCCAATCCAGAATATTCATGATGAATTTGCATTTCCTTGTCTGCTCTCTATAAAAGCCCACCTCCCCAAGCTGCCTGTGAGCAGTCTTGGAGACAGCAGCCCTGATTGCTCCTTTCCTTGTACAATGAAATAAAGGTGCCTTTCTGATCTCCCACCTTGGCATCTTGTTTATTGGCTGTGACAAGTCAAGCCGAGCAAAACCTGGGGTTTTCACCCAGCAACACAACAACATTCTTTAAACAGATGGAAAAACTAATCATTAACTTTATAAGGAAATGGAAAAAGCCCCGAAAAGTAAAGCACTATTGAAGAAGAAGAATAAAGTAGGAGGACTCACACTACCTGACCTCAGAACTTACTATACAGCTATGGTAGTCAAAACAGCCTGGTGCTGGTAAAATGACAGATACATTGACAAAATGGAACAGAATTGAGAACCCAGATGTAAATCCATCCACCTATGGTCACCTAATCTTTGACAAGGGTCCAAAGTCCATCAAATGGAGAAAAGACAGTCTTTTTAACGAACAGTGCTGGCAAAACTGGATGTCTATCTGCAAAAAGATGAAACAGACCTATATCTCACACCATATACAAAAACTAATTCAAAATGGATAAAAAACCTAAATATAAAGCCCAAAACAATAAAGTTCATAAAAGAAAAAATAGAATCAACACCAGAGGCCCTAATATGCGGCATTAACAGGATACAAACCATAACCAACAGCACACAAACTCCAGAAGATAAGCTGGATAACTGGGATCTTCTAAAAATTAAACACTTATGCTCATCTAAAGACTTCACCAAAAGAGTAAAAAGAGAACCTACAGACTGGGAAGAAAAATTGGGCTATTACAAATCAGACAAAGTTCTGATCCCTGAAATCTATAAGAAAATCCAATGCCTCTACAACAAAAAAGGCAAATAATCTAATTAAAACATGAGGAAAGGAAATGAAGAGACACTTCACCAAAGAAGACATTCAAGCGGCCAACAGACGTGAAGAAATGCTCTCGATCACTAGCCATTAGAGAAATGCAAATTAAAATCACAAGAAGATACCATCTCACCCTGGCATTACTGGCTAGAATCAAAAAAAAAAAAAAAAAAAAAACAGGAAATAACGAATGTTGGAGAGCCTGTGGGGAGATCGGAACTCTTACACAATCCTGGTGGGAATGCAAAATGATTCAACCATTTTGGAAGATGATATGGCGGTTCCTTAGAAAACTAGAAATAGACATACCATATGATTGAGCAATCCGACTCCTAGGAATATATCCTAGAGAAATAAGAGCCATCACACTAATAGACATATGCACTCCCATATTCACTGCAGCGTTGTTCACAATAGCAAAAAGATGGAAACAACCTAGATGCCCATCAAGAGATGAATGGATAAACAAAGTATGGTACATACACACATTGGAATACTATGAAATGATAAAGAACAATAATGAATCTGTGAAGCATCTCACAACATGGATGAATCTGGGAGGCATTATGCTGAGTGAAATAAACCAATCACAAAAAAACAAATAATGTATGAGACCATACTGTAAAAACTCGTGAAAAGATTTACACACAAAAGGAAACAATCTTTGATGGTTATGAGGGAGGGGAGGGGTGGGGATGGAAAAAACACTAAATAGACAGTAGATAAGTGGTAACTTTGCTGAAGGGTAAGACAGTACACAATACTGGGAAAGCCAGCACAACTTGTCCAAGGCAAGGTCATGGAAGCTCCATAGACACAACGAAACACCCTGAGGGACAGAATTGCTGGGCTGAGGGCTGTGGGGACCATGGTCTCAGGGAACATCTAGCTCAGCTGGCATAACATAGTTTATAAAGAGAATGTTCTGTATCTTAAAAGCCTGTGAGCGGCCACCTAAGATACAACACTGGCCTCACCCCTTTGGGAGCATGGGAGAATGAAGAAAACTAAAGATAAAAGGGAAAGATTAGTGCAAAGGACCAATAGACCACATCTACCACGGCTTCCACCAGACTCAGTCCAATACAACTAGGTGGTGCCTGGCTACCACTACTGACTGCTCTGACAGGAATCACAATGGAGAGGGTACCAGACAGAGCTGGAAGAAAATGTAGAACAAAATTCTAACTCACAAAAAAAGACCAGGCTTACTGGTCTGACAGAGACTGAAGAAACACCCAGAGTATGGCCCCCAGACACCCTTTTAGCTCGGTAATGAAGTCACTCCTGAAGATCACGCTCAGCCAAAGATTAGACAGGCCCGTAATACAAAACAAGACAGAAGGGGCACACCAGTCCAGGGACGAGGACTAGAAGGCAGGAGGGAACAGGAAAGTTGAAAAAAAGGAACCTAATGTTGAGAGGGAGAGTGTTGACATGTTGTGGGGTTGTTAAGCAATGCCATAAAACAATATGTGTAGTGTTTAATGAGAAACTAGTTTGTTCTGTAAAACTTCACCTAAAGTACAATAAAAAGAAATGTATCCATAGTCTAGAACTTCTCATTGCCTCCACAGACACTATTCTTGGATCGAATCACTATCATCTCTTAACTGGGTTATTGTGATAGTAGTGTTCTAATTTCCTGCTTCCAGTCTGGCCTCCTAGAATATTTTCAGCACAGATCCCAGAAGTCAGATTACTTAAAACCATCCACTGACTCCCCATTTCGCTCAAAGTAAAAGTCCATATTCTTAAAAGGGTCTGTTGGCCCAACGACTTCTCCTACCAAAACCTGCTTCATGGGTGTATGAGCTATGCAGTTGCACCCCCCCCAAAAAAAAAAAAAAAACCCAGTGCCGTTGAGTCAATTCCGACTCATCGCGACCCTATGCAGTTGCACAGGGACCCATAATCAGAGGGCCCTATGCATGGTTTAATGCTCTACTGTTGCTGTCTTGAAAATCTTTATAACTTTTAAACAAAGGGACACAATTTTATTTTGCACTTTTTCCCATTGCCGTCTGACTCATAGCGACTGTATAGGGCAAAGTAGAACAGCCCCATAGAATTTCCAAGGAGCAGCTTGTGGTTTTGAACTGCCAACATTTTGGTTAGCAGCCAAGTTCTTAACCACTGTGCCACCAGGACTCCATTTTGCACTGGGTTCTGCAAATTATGTAGCTCATTCTGTCCCCTCAGATTCTTCTCAACACTCACTAACCTCAAGCTGATCTCTGCATTTTTGCAAACACCCAGGTATTCTCAAAGCTCTAAGCCTTTGTACTTGCTTTTCCCTCTGCCAGGTTCTCTATTCCCCCAGACACTTACATGACTCCCACCCTCATCTCCTTCAAGTCTTTGCCCTAAAGTTAATTTTTTAGTGAGGTCTACCCTGACCACACTATGTAAATTGCGAACTGCCTCCCCATGCTCCTTACTCATCATATTTGACTTTCTTACATATTAACTTTTTATTAATTACAGTAATTGAGTATCATCTATACTTTTCCCTGTTAAATATACTGTTGTTGTGAGGTGCCATTGAGTTGGTTCCAACTCATAGCTACCCCACATACAACATAACGCTGCCTGGTCCTGCGCCATCCTCACAATCATTGTTATGCGTGAGCCCGTTGTTGCAACCACTGTGTCAATCCATCTCATTGAGTGTCTTCTTCTTCTTCCTGACCCTCTACTTAACCAAACACGATGCCTTTCTCCAGGGACTGGTCCCTTCTGATAAACATGTCCAAAATATGTGAGATGAACTCTCAACATCCTTGCTTCTAAGGAGCACTCTGGCTGTACTTCTTCCAAGACAAATTTGTTCCATCTTTTGGCAATTACTGGTATATTCAATCTTCTTCGCCAACACTGTAATACAAAGGCATCAATTCTTCTTTGGTCTTCCTTATTCTCATCGTCCAGCTTTCACATGCACATGAAGCCATTGATTTCTTGACTGTTGCTTCCATGGGAGTTGCTTTGTGGATCCAAATAAAATGAAATCCTTGACAAATTCAATATTTTCTCCGTTTGTCGTGATGTTGCTTATTGGTCTAGTGGTGAGGATTTTTGTTTTCTTTATGTTGAGGTGCAATTCATACCGAAGACTGTAGTCTTTGATCTTGATCAGTAAGTGCTTCAAGTCCCGCTCACTTTCAGCAAGCAGGTTGTGTCATCTGCATATGGCAAGTTGTTAATGAGTTTTTCTTCTATCCTGATGCACTATTCTTCCTCATATAGTCTAGCTTCTTGGATTGTTTGCTCAGCATACAGATTAATTAATTATGGTGAAAGGATACAACCCTGACACACATCTTCCTTGACTTTAAACCACAAATTCTGTTCAAATGACCACCTCTTGGTCTATGTACAGGTTCCACATGAGCACAATTAAGTGTTCTGGAATTCCCATTCTCTGTCATGTTGTCCGTAATTTGTTATGATCCACACAGTCAAATGCCTTTGCATAGTCAATAAAACACAAGTAAACATATTCTGGTATTCTCTGCTTTCAGCTAAGATTTACCTGACATAGCAGTGATATCCTTCCTTCCATGTACTCTTATGAATCTGGCTTGAACTTCTGGCAGTTCCATGTTGATGTACTGCAGCAACTGCTTTTGAATGGTCTTCAGCAAAATTTTGCTTATGTGTGATATTAATAATATTGTTTGATAACTTCTGCATTCTGTTGAATTGGCTTTGTTTAGAATGGGCAGGAATATGGATCTCTTCCAGTTGGTTGGCCAGGTAGCTGTCTTCTAAATTTCTTGACACAGGTGAGTGACAACTTTAGCGTTGCATCCATTTGTTGAAACATCTCAATTGTTATTCTGTCAATTCCCAGAGCCATGCTGTGCACCAATGCCTTCGGTACAGCTTGGACTTCTTCCTTCAATACCGTCAGTTCTTGATTATATGCTACCTCCTGAAATGGCTGAACATCAACCAATTCTTTTTGGTACAGTGACTTTGTGTATTCCTTCCATCTTCTTTTGATGCTTCCTGCGTAGTTCAATATTTTGCCCATAGAATCCTTCAATACTGCAACTCGAGGCTTGAATTTTTTCTTCAGTTCTTTCAGCTTGAGAAACGCTGAGCATGTTCTTCTCTTTAGGTTTTCTTACTACAGGTCTTTGCACATTTCATTATGATAACTTTGTCTTCTCAAGCCACCCTTTGAAATCTTCTGTTCAACTCTTTACTTCATCATTTCTTCCATTTGCTTTAGCTACTCGATGTTCAAGAGCAAATTTCAGAGTCACTTCTGATATACATTTTGGTCTTTTCTTTCTTTTCTGTCTTTTTAGTGACCTTTTGTTTCTTCATGTATGATGTCCTTCCATAATACATCTGGTCATTAGTCATTAGTGTTCAATGCATGAAACCTATTCTTGAGGTGGTCTCTAAATTCACATGGGATATGCTCAAGGTTATATTTTGGCTGTAGCAGACTTGCTCCGATTTTCTGCAGCTTCAACTTGAGCTTGCATGTGAGCAATTGATGTTCCATTCAGCAGTCGGCTCCCAGCCTTATTCCGACAGATGATATTGAGCTTTTCCAGCATCTGTTTCCACACATATAGTTGATTTCATTTCTATATATTCTATCCAGTGAAGTTCATGTTATTATTTAAACCCACTGCTGTCGAGTCAATTCTGACTCATAGCAACCCTATAGGACAGAGTAGAACTGCCGCATAGAGTTTCCAAGGAGCTTTAAAAGGAGCTTTACCTTGTTGAAAAATGTATTTGCAATGAAGAGGTTGTTGGTCTTGCAAAATTCTGCTCTTTGATCTCTGGTGTCAAGGCCATATTTTCCAATTTCCAATCCTTCTTTATTTCCAACTTTACATTCCAATCACCAGTAATCATCATTGCATCTTGATTGCATGTTTGATCAATTTCAGACTGCAGAAGTTGGTAAAAATCTTTAATTTCCTCATCTTTGGCATTAGTGGTTGTTGCAAAAATTTGAATAAAATAGTCATATTAACAGGTCTTCTTTGTAGACATATGAATATTATTCTATCACTGAAATGTTGTACTTCAGGATAGATCTTGAAATGTTCTTTTTGACAATGAATGTAAAGCCAATCCTTTTCAATTCGTCATTCCTGGCACAGTGGATCATACGACTATCTGATTCAAAATGGCCAATACCAGTCCATTTCAGCTCCCTAATGCCTAGGATATTGATCTTTATGTGGTTCATCTCATTTTTGACGTCTTCCGATTTTCCTAGATTCATACCTCCTGCATTCCATATTCTGATTATTAGTGGATGTTTGCAGCTCTTTCTTCACATTATGAGTTGTGCCACATGAGGCAATGAAAGTCCAGAAAGTTTGACTCCAACCATGTCATTAAGGTTGACTCTACTTTGAGGAGGCAGCTTTTCCCCAGTCATATTTTGAGTGCCTTCCAAGCTGAGGGGCTCATTTTCTGGCACTATACCAGACAATGTTCATCTGCTATTCATAAGGTTTTCTCTGGCCAATTTTTTTCAGAAGTAAATCACCAGGTCCTTCTTCCTAGTCTGTCTTAGTCTGGAAGCTCTGCTGTAACCTGCCCACCATTGGTGACTCTGCTGGTATTTGAAATACCAGTGGCATCGGTTCCAGCATCACAGCAACATGCAAGCTTCCACAGAACAGCAAACTGACAGATGTGTGGGGGTTAAATATAAATATAATAAGCTTCATGAAAGCAAGGATCTTTATCTATTTACTCACTGATACATACGATGTGCCTGAACCATATTAAGTGCTTAAAAATATTTGTTGAAGGAATTAATAAAAATTGGAAATTGATATCAGAATTCATCATATACCTGCTATGGTTAATTATACATAGTATGCAACAACAACAAATAATTACACATAGTTTCCATTACAAAATATGACTCATTTCATTCACAGCAAATCGTTTTGTTGGGTTCATATGCTACTTGTTTCACCCTAATTCAAATAACATGTGAAGATCCTCAAAATGCTAAAATATGAGAAAATTCCAGTTTATATCAAATAGTTTGCTTTAGGCTAATTTTGAAATATTTTCCGCCAAAAGGACATTTATAACTGTGACATAAAGACAAAAACCTAAAGAGGTGGGATTCCTTATTAAAAACAAATAAAATACGTACCCCTGCATTCTCTACCCTCTACTCCCCAAAGAAACAACTGAGTACACAGAGAATTTTTTGGTTAGTAAACCTGAAACCTATTGGTGGTAATGACTGAGTCTGGGCAGAGCTGGAGACAGAAGTGAAGAGCCCCATCTGACTTGGTTTTTCTGAGTCTCATTTCCTTTAAGTAGGCTGGCTCCAGATATGCAGCCCTCATCATGTACTCACAAGTTGTGGTGCAGATACAGACTTGTTATGCATCTGCACATCTTGTACTGTTCTAAGTTCTTGTGTGAATAGAGAAGGGCAAGTCTGGTGACTATCTTGGTTCCCATTTTACTGAGAAGATAGAGGCAATCAGAGAAGAATTTTGGCAAACTCCCACTACCTCATCTACTCACCCTCCCTCTGTGGCCAAATTTTCTACTTTCTCTTCTGTTATTGTGGATGGAATGTCCATGCTGGAGTCAAGGGCCATCTCCTCCCCTTGAGAAAGATTATTACTCCAGGAATTCCCTCTCTGGAATTTTCCTCTGGCTATGTGATCTTTCCTATCGCCATGAAAATGTGTGGTTTCTTCTCTCATTAAAGAAAACAAAATCTTCTCTTGATCTCATTAGCCCTGTTCAGCTGCTGTCCCATTTTTCTTCTTCATAAAAAATTTCTATGGAAGAGTTTATATACTCAGTATCTCCAGTTCCTTTATTCCCAATTTATTTTGAATCAAGTTTTGGCTTTAGCACTCCACAGAAACTGCCCTTGTCTATGTCACTGAGGCCTTCCTGTTATGCTCAATTCCCCTCTTACCTGACATGTTAGTAGGATCAGACATAGTTGACTACCACTTCCTGTTTGAATTGTTTTTTTTTTTTATTTGTCTTCCAGGATGAGCCTAATTTTCCTTTTATCTCACAGGCCACTCCTTACATTTTTCATTGCTGATTCCTCTTCATTTGCCTGACTTCTTAGTTTTAGAGGGGCCTAGGGCTCTCTCTTCTTTCTACACTTAATTCCTGGGTGATCTCATTTCTTCTCATGGTTTTAATACCATCTGTATAATGAAAATTCTCCTCATTTGTATCTCTATCTCGATCTCTCCCCAGAGGCAGTCATTCAAACAAAATAAGAAAATACATGGTTTAAAATCAGGAAATGTGTGCATCAGGGTTGTATCATTTCACCATACTTATTCTTTTTTATTCAATCTGTATCCCGACCAAATAATCCGAGAAGCTGGACTATATGAAGAAGAACACTCCATCAGGATTGGTCAAAGACTCATTGACAACTGGTGATATGCAGATGACACAATCTCACTTGCTGAAAGTGAAGAGGACTTGAAGCATTTACTGATGGAGATCAGTATCTCCGCTTGAATGCTTAATTGGCCTCTCAAAATTAGCGTGTCTATAAGTGAGCTCCTGATTTACAATAACCATTAATTTTGTTGTTGTTGTTAGTTGCCTTCGAGTGAACTCTGACTCATGGCAGCCCCATGTACAACGAAACAAAGCATTACCATCTTCACAATTGTTGGTATGCTTGAATCTATTATTGTGGCCTTACATCCTATGGGGCTTATCTTACAGCACTATATCTAACAGTGTTATGTTGTTACCCGTAAGGTTTTCATCGACTAATTTTCACAAGTCGATTACTAGGCTTTTCCTTCTACACTGTCTTAGCCTGGAAGCTCCACTGAAACCTGTCCACCATGGATGACCCCAATGATACTTAAAATACAGGTGGCATAACTTTCAGCATCATAGGAACACACAAGCCACCACAGGAGGACAAAGTGACAGAGGCATGGTGGGCTCTTAACTTACTGTTGCCAAATTCTTCCCATTCTCCATGGACATATGTTGTTGTTGCTGTTAGGTGCTGTCGAGTCTGTTTTGACTCATAGAGACCCTACGTACAATGGAACAAAGCACTGCCCAGTCCTGCATCATCCTCACAATCTTTACTATATTTGTACCCATTGTTGCAGCCACTGTGTCCAACCATGATGTCCTTCTCCAGGGACTGGTCCCTCCTGATAACATGTCCAAAGTACATGAGATGAAGTCTTACCATCCTCACTTCCAAGGAGCACTCTGGCTCTACTTCTTCCAAGATGAATTTGTTCTTTCTTCTGGCAGTCCATGGTACATTCGATATTCTGTGCCAACACCATAATTCAAAGGCGTCAATTCTTCTTTTCTTTCCCTTATTCATTGTCCAGTTTTTGCATGCTTATAAGGCAATTGAAAATATCGTGGTTTGTTGGGTCAGGCACACCTTAGTCCTCAAAGTGACATCTTTGCTTTTCAATACTTTAAAGAGACCTTTTACAGTATTTGCCCAATGAAATAAGTCTTTTGATTTCTTGACTGCTGCTTCTATGGGCATTGATTGTGGATCCAAATAAAATTGAATTCTTGATAACTTCAATGTTTTCTCCTTTTGTCATGATGTTGCTTATTGGTCCAGTTGTGAGGATTTTTGTTTCTTTATGTTGAGGTGTAATCCATTCCAAAAGCTGTAGTCTTTGATCTTCATCAGTAAATGCTTCAAGTCCTCTTCACTTACAGCAAGTGAGGTTGTGTCATCTGCATATTGCTGGTTGTTAACGAGTCTCTGACCAACCCTGATGGTGTGGTCTTCTTCATATAGTCCAGCTTCTCGGATTATTTGCTCAAGATACAGATTGAATAAGTACGGTGAGATGATACAATGCTGATGCACACCTTTCCTGATTTTAAACCATGCAGCATTTTCTTATTCTGTTGGAATGACTGCCTCTTGATCTATGTATGGGTTCCCCATGAGCACAATTAAGTGTTCTGGAATTCCCATTCTTTGAAGTGTTGCCCATAATTTGTTATGATACATACAGTCGAATGCCTTTGCATAGTCAATAAAACACAGATAGACATCTTTCTGGTACTCTCTGCTTTTAACCAAGATCCATCTGACATCAGCAATAATATCCCTTGTTCTACATCCTGTTCTGAATCTGGCCTGAATTTCTGGCAGTACCCTGTCCATGTACTGCTGCAACCATTTTCAACAAAATTTTACTTTGCTGTGATATTAATGATTTTTAAAATAATTTTTGCATTCTCTTGGATCACCTTTCTTTGGAATGGGCACAAATATGGGTCTCTTCCAGTCAGTTGGCCAGGTAACTGACTTCCAAATTTCTTGGCAAGGATGAGTTAGTGCTCCCAGAGCTGCATCCCTTTGTTGAAACATCTGAATTGGTATTCTGTCAATTTCTGGAGACTTGCTTTTAGCCAATGGCTTCAGTGCAGCTTGGACTTCTTCCTTCAATACCTTCAGTTCTTGATCATTGGCTTCCTCCTGAAACGGTTGAATGTTGACCAATTTATTTTTGTACAATGGCTCTGTGTATTTCTTCCATCTTCTTTTTCTGTTTCCTGCATCATGCAATATTTTTTCCATAGAATTTTTCAAAATTGCAACTCAAGTCTTGAATTTTTTCTTCATTTCTTTCAGCTTGAGAAATGCTGAGCGTGGTCTTCCCTTTTTGTTTTCTAACTCCAGGTCTTTGTAGATTTCATTATAACACTATAGTTTGTCTTCTCAAGCCACCCTTTGAAATCATCTGTTCAGCTCTTTTACTTCTTCATTTCTTCCATTGGCTTTAACTACTCTATGTTCAAGGAACTCCGTTTTTCTAGGTACTGAGCCCACAATCCTTAGAGTAAATATTCATACTTCTAACAGCTAGTCTGTTATCCATCTTATTGGGTTTGGTATCAAAATATATTCAGGATCTATTTCCTTTTTATACCTCTTCTGCTATTAACTTGATCTAAGACATCATTGTCCTTTTTTTCTGGATTATAGTAATAAACTTTTAGAGAATTGTCCTCTCTATCCTCTATTCCATCCTTCACATCTAGTCTCTTTTTGACATATCAGCCAGCACAATAATTAAAAAAAAAAAAATTCACTCCTCTGCTCAAAATCTTCCACTGACTTTCCATTTTACTCAGAGTGACGCCAAAGTCACTACAATGCCCTAAAAGGCTTTAGGTGATCAGATTTCCTGTAATTTGTCTGGCTTTATCTCCTTGCAGGCTTCACTGCAACCACACTTCTTCCTTAACCATGCTAGGCACATTCTCTTTGCAGAAGTTGTTACTCTCACTTAGAATAATCTTCCTTGGATATCTGGGTGACCTGCTTTCATATTTCTTTTGGAATTCACTTAAATCTCAGCTCCTGGATGAAGTCTTCCCTGATTGCCATATTTAAATTGCAACCTCTCAAAACCTTTTATCTTCATCCCCTGTTTCATTCTTCTTCAAAGTACTTATAATCATCTAACATTCATATTGACTATTTAATATATCACGGACTGCCAAAAGAAAGAACAAATCTGTCTTGCAAGAAGTACAGTCAGAATGCTCCTTAGAAGAAAGGATGGTGAGACTTTGTCTTATGTAATTTGGACTTGTTATTAGGACAGATTAGTCCTTGGAGAAGGACATCATGCTTGGTAAAGAAGACAGTCTTTGAAAAAGAGGAAGATCCTCTATGAGATGGATTGACACAGTGACAGCAAGCTCAAGCATAGCAACAATTGTGAGGATGGCACAGGACTGGGCAGTGTTTTGTTCTCTTGTAAATAGGGTTGCTATGAATTGGAACAGACTTGACGGCACATAACAACAATGACGACAGCAACATTCTATATATTTCACTTATTATTTTGATTATTTCTTGTCTCATCACACTGGAATGTAGTTTCCATAAGAGCAGGTATTTTTGTCCATGCTATTCCCCTCATGCCTGTAATTGTGCCTGCCACATAAAAGGTGCTCAATAAATATTTGTTTAATAAATGAATAAATGCATTTGTACATACTCGATTGTATGCATACAGAATTAAACTCTTCAATAAGTAAAGGAAATAATTTATAGATCATATATTAGGATGCCAGGAGTGTGGGTTCAGAACAAAGTAAGATTCAGTGATATATAATTATTTTTAGTTTTTCTTTTTTATGAGAATTTTTTTTTTTTTCTGTTTTGGAATATCTGCAAACCACATATTCAGTTCTACCTAGGATTTTCCTACTACTCTTTCACCGAACTTCATTCTTTTCTTTTTTTCTATCTCTGGGATCGTTGAAACATCTGAATTGGTATTCTGTCAATTTCTGGAGACTTGCTTTTATCCGATGTCTTCAGTGCAGCTTGGACTTCTTCCTTCAGTACTTTCAGCTCTTGATCATCGGCTTCCTCCTGAAATGGTTCCAAGCCCTGGAACCATAGCACGAGGTATTCTTAATAGTTATTCTCAGCTCTTTAGTATTGGCCACCCACGCAGCCCATGCTGAAGGGGTGACACTTTGGCTCTGCTCTTACTCAGCACATGGCACATGAGTGAAAGACTAAGAAAAAGGGAGATTTGATTTTCCTTCGTAGATTGCTTTTCCATGATTGGATCATCTCCAATTGTGTCAATATTCTAATTATCGGATTATTAGTCTAACAGTCCTTTCTGAAATGTGGGTTAGCATGTATCTACAGGTTTATATTTGTGCTTGTGCATGTTTATGTACATATGTTTCTCTGGGCATGTGCATTTGAAGCTATTCAAGAGAAGGGGGCTAACCTTGAGAAATCCCCAGTATTTTGTCATGGAAGCTGAACATTTGGGCTTCTCATATGATTCCCCTGATCCTTGGCCAGAAGTAAATGGCATAGAGCTCTTATGAAAGTGACTATCTTTTAGTTCCTGGAATCTAGTAGGAGGCTTAACTTGGTTTTCATGGATAACTTCCTTTAAGACACCTATATTCTAAGATGCGTGAAGAAGCCTGGGTTGGTTATGTTGTCATTTAGAAAGTCCAACAAATGATTCTTTTTGAACCTCCTTACAGAAAGGTTTAGTGAGATGACCTCATGCTACCTCCTGAAAATTGTAGGGTAAAGGCAGTAAGTGATCCTGGCTGACTCTGTGCTCTCTGTGGAAACTGTGTAGGCTGATTATGTGGAGGTGAATAAAGTGATTTGGACTTGATCATTTCCTGTCATAATTTTGTGATCTTAGGCTGAGTCCCACGTGTTTGAGTACTAATAATTTGCTCTTTGTGTGGTTTCTTTGCATTGTTTGGGTCTCAAACTCAGGGGCTTTATAGGCCTTCAAATTAATTTGATAATATTTTATTAATTTATATTTCAGTGTGAACTGGTTAGTGTCCAGGTTTAGTTTCTACTGATATTTTTATTTTAGAAATCGTTTATGTGTAAGTGATATGTTGCTTGTACACAGAAACAGACACCAGAAACTTGTCTATTAGAGCCAGCCAGGTCCACTTGATTCTGACTAATGACAACTGGTAGAATTCAACTGGGGGCATTAAAAAATCAAAGTAATGCATTAAGATAGGCTAAACACATTATAAGTCATTTGTAGTTTACCAAAAAAAGAACTTAAACACATTCAATTAACAATTTATTTTATTAAAAAAATGATTTACTAGTTCCCATTATGTTTCTTATCTGTCTTGGAAGAAGTACAGCCACAATGCTCCTTTAGAAGTAAGGATAGCGAGGCTTTGTCTCACATACCTTGGACATGTTAACAAGAGGGACCAGTCCCCGGAGAAGGACATTGTGCTTGGCAAAGTAGAGGGCCAGGAAAAAGAGGAAGATTCTCAAGGAAATGGGTTGACACAGTGGCTGCAACAACGGGCTCAAGCATAACAACGGACAGTGTTTTGTTCTGTTGCGCCTAGGGTCACTATGAGTCAGAACTGACTCGACAGCACCCAACAACAACAACAACAACAATCATGTTTCAGAAATTGTTCTAGACAGTGGCAGTCCAGCAGAGAACATAGCAACTCAAGTTTCTGCTCTCATGGACCTTATATTCCATTGAGAGGGGAAGACAATAAGAAAATAAATAAATGATATAATGCTTGGTGATATGGACAGTGAATAATGAAAATAGAGGATGAGGCTTGGAGGGTAGTGGAGGATTGCCAGAGAAAACCTCTGAGGGGGTGTGACATTTGAACAAAGTCCTGAAAAAAGTCAGAATGACAGTTACACTAATATCTCAGGGAAGTGATCTCGGGAGAAAGACCAGCAGGTCCAAAGGCCATGTGGCCAGAGATGATGAAGTAATGGATGGTGGTGGGAAGAATGGTAAGTGTTGAAGGATCAGTTGTTACCAAGGCTAAATTATAGAGGACCTCATAGACCAATCTAAGGAGTTTGTGTTTTATGCTGAGTGAGATGGGAAGCCAGTAGATATTTCCAAGCAGGGCAGTGATAATTTTATTTATATTTTAAAAAGAATCCTTATTTGCTCTGGCAAATAGACTTACAGAGAAAAGGATGTAAAAATGGAAGCAGAGGGGGCTGCTGCAGGAATCCAGGGCAAAGCTGGTGATGCTTGCTCTAGGAGTAGGGTGCTAGACAAGGTAGAGATGATGAGAAGCAGTCAGATTCAGGATAAAGTCTGGACAGAGGATTTGACGTAGAGTGTAAAGTTTATGGTTTGAGCAATTGGTGAATAATGATGGCACTAAGTGACCCAGGGAAGACTGAGAGAGGAGGAATAGGTTTTGATAGATGAGTGAGAAACAAAAATACAGTTTGGAAAATGTTAAGTTTGCAAAGCCAGGTAGGTATCCAAGAGCAGATATTGAACAGCAGTTGGATACGTGAATATGGATTTTATGAAAGAGGAGAAGGCTGGAGGTGTAAGGATAAAGACATTAACACATAAATGAGACTTGTTGAGAGCACCTAGAAATTAAATGCAGATAAAGAAAAGAAGAACTTAAATACTGGGAGATTGAGAAGAAGGAAGAGAGGGCTGGTGAGTGTAATTTCTTGGAAACAAGTGACGAACATAAATTTTTCAATAAGAAATTAAGGAGTGGGGGTGTTTGTGCTTATAAATGCAGTTGATAGATCGCATAAGAGGGAATGATTAATAACTACATGAATTTGAAACATGGACATTTCTGAAAATCATTAACAAGATGTTGCTAACATGTTTAAGTCTCTACAAGATCTTTTTCTTTTATCATCCTGGTCCTCCATTGTCTGCTAATACTTCCTATCTTTCTCACTAGTCAAAATCCTATGGACATCTAAGTTGCAAAAATTAATTCTTTCTTTCTTCTTTTTTTAACTAAATGTGAAACCTTTTCCTTCTTGGTTTTTGCTTAAAATTCAGGTTTTAGACTTATCTCCATTGTTACACTTTCAAACATATTTTACTGTTCACTGTCTATGGACTATGTGTTAGAAATTGTAGGGCAATTTTTTGAAAACTAAATTAAAACCAGATTACTTACCTTTCCTTAGTAATGTCCTGTAGTGTTCTATTATAAATGTTATTATTGATGACCACTTGCCGATGTTGCTCCTGCTGAGTGCTTGTTATCTGAGATCTTAATGTTTCAAAAGTACCTATTTCTCTAGTAGAGATAGGTTGGGCTCTAAGCGACCAAAAGTGTTCTAATGATGTAGATGTGTAAAAAAAGTGTAAATTTGTGATGTAAATGGTATTTCCTGGGGAAAGTTCATTTACCATCCTCTTTTTTCCCAGTATTTCAGTTAGCAGCTTTTGTGTGTAGTCATTGGTTATGTAGTGGGAAAAATGAAACATTACAATTCCCCAATTGTTGATACAGGAATGTACCTTCTGAAAGATCAAAAGGTCAATGAGGTTGCCTTAGGGGAAACTACTCTCATTACCAACACCTTCTCACTAGCTACCTGGAACACAGAAGGAGGAGGAATTAGGAAAATTCTGTATTTTAGTTGGAAGTTAGTAGAACTTTGTGGATTTTGGAGTTTATATATAGTTCATAGTTTGTTTCTATCTGAGAATTTTCAGGGCACTCAAGGCAGAACCAACCCCTCCATTTTTGTCTTGGCTGGAATTTTCCAGAAATGAGGACTCTTTTCAGTGTATGATGAAACCAACCACTGCTCTGGGCATGAGCCCTGCTGGAAAAGCCCGTGTTAGCAGCGTATTGGTCATTCTGATTTAATCAGCTCAGCTGACATTTCTGAGCTCTGTACTCAGCACAGTATGAAGCCCTCTTTAAAAATTTTCTCACTTAATAATTCCCAACAAGGAGACCTGGTGGTGCAGTGGTTACGCACCGGGCTGCTAACTGAAAAATAGGCAGTTAAAACCCACCGGCTACTCCAAGGAGGAAACATGTGGTGATCTGCTTCCATAAAGATTACAGCCTGGGAAACCCTATGAGGCAGTTCTACTCTATCTTAGAGGATTGCTATGAGTCGGAATCAACTTAACTGCAATGGGTTAATATTCCCAACAAACCCATGAAATAGATATTACTAATGACAGAAGGCAATTTGAATACCAAGGGTGTAGGTAATTTTATTGAAGGCACACAGGAATAAATGTTGAAACCAAACTTTTTGAATTCAAAGCCCATGTTCCTTTCATTCTAACAAACATACTAACGATCTGAGTGATAGACGTATCTACAGCTAGCTAGTATATGGTCTGATAAACTTGGTCTGAACACGTTTTTATGGACCGGTAGAGGGAATGAGTAATTTGGAAAAGCCAAAGACAGTCACAAAGGGATATTTTCTGCTGGACTTTAATGAATAAGAACGAGAAATAATGGCATTCCTTACTTCTGGAGAAGCATAAGTCAAAGCCAATAAATCCGTTGCTGTCAAGTTGATTCCAGCCTCATGCAATACAGAGTAGAAGTACTCCATAGGGTTTTTAAGGCTGCAGATCTGTTTCAGAAGCAGATCACCAAGCCTGTCCTCGGTGGGTTCGAACTGCCAACCTTTCGCTAATAGTTGAGCTCTCAACTGTTTGTGCCACCCATGTACTCCAAGCAAAGACATAAAAACCAGAAAAGAGGCACACAAATGATGACATTTGTGATTGTATGCAATATCTCTCACTGTCTAAGAAACCAGTTGTTGCAAAACATTTTCAAAGTGGAGTGTTGAGTCTCTTTGTATTCAAGTACTCATGCACTTTTGAATTAGGTATATGTTGTAGTTGTAAAAATGGCATGGGGGAAGTGTCTGACCTCCTTTAACTTCACAATTGGGAAGAAGAATCAAGATCAACAGCGCAAGTCTTATTCCTATGAGGTGAAGGTAAGACACACCTCCTCTCTCTGCCATCTCTACCAATTTTGACATCAACGGTCCCTCCCACAGCACTCTCTACTAAGTTCAATAATTTATTACAATGGCCACACAGAACTCACAGACCATACTCATAATTATAGGGTTTATTAGGGAAGTAACAGTCACAATTCAGGCTCAAGAACTCTCAGGATTCAGTTTTTCAATCAGGATAGCCTTTCCCTGGCCCTCAGTCTCTGCCCAAAGGCACTCAGCTTTCTCTCTTCAAGGGCTCAGAAGCCTACTGTGCTGTCTCCTGCTGTCAGGTCTCTGCTATTGGCTCTCTCCTTCCTTGGTGGTAGTTGACTCCTTTCTGCTCTGGAATTGGTTCCCTTTTAAGGCAAAACTGACGAGTTCCCTTGGTGGAAAAAATTACCTTATCACACAGTCCCGCCCAATCACCTGGGTGCGAGTTATAAGACAATGGCTAGAACGATGACATACGAAAGCAATCAATAATCAATCACACTGCAATAGTGAGGGAAGTTGCTAGTGGCAACATACCCAAAGAGAGCTGGGGACACGCCTTATGAAATCTGCTCAAAGTATTGGGCTGTTGTCTTTTCCACAGGGCTGCCTAGTGAGGAGAACTCCTGAGTCGCCATTAATCATGCGGCAGAGCATTGACTGGGGATCCCATGGCTCATAGCCGGGCTCTTCAAAGATGCAACAAAGACAGAGTTTTGAAGATGCATAAAAGGTCATCATGATAAATGTTTTCTGAAAACTTGTTAAAAGAAGATGGTTATAAATATACTACTATGACCACAACTGCATGCTACAAAAGGAACCAAAAGTTACATCCTATAGACAGCTGCAAGATGAATGTTCAGATTCTTCACTGCCTCAAGTGTGGCATCCAACATTCTGGGAAGGTAAAATGAAGAATTGGTTATGAAGACGGATGAATAGAAGCAAGCGAAGAAAATTAGTATTTTATTTGACATTGATAACCTTATCTCACAATAATAAATTATGGAGAAAAAAAATGTTCGGCTATCAAGTTACATAGAGGACCAAGAGTAGAGATACGGAGAAAAAGAGGGAAGTCAGTGCGGCAGGTGGTTCCTTCTTCAACTGTGCACTTGCTTGTAAATATCCCTTTTGCTAGTATTGATTGTCTTTACAGTATAACATCAGAAAGGTAGTATTATTTAGAACTCCTGAGGTCAAGTCCAGCAAGACTATTTAACATGTGAAAGAGTAAAGGGTATTACAGATCCAGGAAATCATAAAATCAAGTCCAAACCAAGCCCAATTTGACTAGAAAGATTAAATTAAGATAAGTTAAAAAGGTTTAAGCATTCAGGTAAAAAAAAAAAAATCTTTTTAGTGAAGTATCTTGATTTAGGCATCAGGTTAGAGAGACAAGGATAGATAACACTAGTAAGCATGTATAAGGTTTAATCCTGAACTTTTCTGGTGCAGGTTATAGCACATCTCCTTCCCAAGGCTACAACTGTCTCAAGGGTGATTAATTCTGATTTTATAAGTGAAGGCTTATTTATGTATAACTGGAGCTGGAGAACAATGGGCTGAAGAGATTGGTAGAATTTCTAGATTTGAGTTTATAGCAACTTCCATTTCCTTTCCTGGATCAATTTTTCTAGAGGGTTTCTAGATGCAGTCCTGGCACTTCCATGATCTTACCATCACTCTGCCCATTTGGGTTTTTCTTTGGCTCCCTCTATACTTCCCAGTTCATCTGTACTTGAAGATGTTAGGCTGGACTCTGCTGCGTAAGTATTTCCCTAATATTTGATTGGAAACTTCTGAAATGTCACCAAGTGCCCCGATGGAAGCACCTATCTGAGAGTCATATTATTAGCAGGGTTCTAGCCTCACTTCCGCTTTTCAGGGCATGCTGCAGGAGGGGAGCTAGTTTCAGCAGTTGGGAGGCTGGTATTTCCCTTGATCTCTCAACACCTGAACTTTTAACGTATTTATGGGTTACTTCTGTTTTGGCATGTGTCCTAACAGGATACTAGATATTGTGTTAATTTCATTTTCAAGCATACATGCCTCATCACCTAGACTATATTGTGAGGTCTTTGTAGTCAAGAAACATGAGGGTTTGTTTTGGTGTTTTATGCAATTACCCAGCCTAGTGCTTGGTTCAGGAATTTCCCCATTTTATTGCCTCTAAACTCACCTGAGATGCTTGTTACAAATGTATATCCCAGGGCCCCTCCCTAAGATACCACGATTTAGTAATTTCAGGGTACAGCCTAGGAATATGCTACTTAAAATTTAAATCAAGTATCCCTGGGAGTCATGACTATTCTTTGAGATACACCAGAATCAGTAGTAAGAGCACAAAACAACACATATTGAGTAATTACTGATGCTCAGGATATAAACAGAGGAAAAACATTGAGAGGTGTAATATAATTTTGTTTTCTGAAATCACTACCGGTTCTCTTGGTTGCTCCTATTGTTGCTGTTGCGCCTTAAGTGGCCAAGTTCCTGATGTTCCCCAGTGCAAAGCCAACCATTCACACGGTCACAGCACCCCTCTGACTGCCTCCCCACCCCCCTCACACATTTGTTTGACTCACTCTTCTCCATCCTTCAAATTTTAGCTTAAATGACACTTCCTCAGAGATTCTCCAGAATGTCTCAAAACACTTTGAGTAGCTCCCTCCCCACCTAGAACTTACTCTGTTTCAGTAGCTATTAAAGTTGTAATTTTTGTCAATACACACACACACACACACATTCTTACATCTGCGTATGTATGTATTTACATATTTATTGTCTGCCTGCTATTTCTATGCAGGCAGGGACTTTTTCAGTTTAACCGCCAACACGCACTCAGCGTCTGACGCCATCCCTAGCATTTTGTAAGCTTTGGCAAACGTTTAGTAAATAAACCAAGGAATGAATGAACCACTTGTAAATCCATATGTTCCCGTGGAGATAATTTTTTTAAATTGATTATGAAAAACAACAAACGCTTTCAAAATGCATGTAATTTTATGGCCATAAGTTATTTTGTTTGGTTGCTTTATTGGTGAGGTAGATATCATTGTCCTTAATGAGAAGGTGAAAATGCTGAGATCTGGAAAACTAAGTGACTCTCTCAAGGTGCCATAGTAGTATGTGGAATTGTCCACACATCTTCTCACCCTGAATCTAGCATATGTTCTTCTACAGCATATTTTGTGTATAAGGTAAGCAACCCTTTTATGGCAGGACTGTGTCTGTATTTCTTTAGAATTAAGGAAAATAGCTCATCATTATAGTCTCATAAACTACACATTTCTGGGACTCTGTTGGGAAAATCCATTACATATGTATTCTTTTTTGTTGTTGTTGTTATGACGGTCATTCTGTGCTGCTGACAGCAGGCTTCACAGTGTAATACCCCTGTCCACCCTCAGATACAGCAGTTGGAAAAGGCTGTTTTAGGGAGAAATGGCAATGCTTTTTCTATACACTCAGGATTACATGTACAGAGTTTAGTCTTTGGATTGAAAAGTATAACAGGATGAGAGGACACGCATTAGAGAGAATTAAATTCTACTAGGTTTTTTTTAGTGTGCAGGCTCCAAGAGGCACTTACCCCTCATTGACTCTACCTTAAGACTGTTAGCTAGGTGTGTACTTTCAGTGGGTGTGGGTTTTCTCTTATTCATCTCTTCTGTGTGTGAACAAAACCACCCATTCATTCTTCACAGCTGACAGAACACCATTCAGACAGAGGTGTTAACATCTGTCAACTTATGTATGACAATATTCTACACATACACCATGATTCGATTTGAAACTAAGCGTAGTTTTGTACTTTGTTTACAAAAGTCTCTTAGAGAACAAATGTTTCTAGTATGGTCATTTCTGTATATTTTTATGATCACAAATAAGAATTCTTTAAAATATGTACTAAAACACAATGTGACCAAAACCCACATTAGTTCTTCTGTTTTTTGGGTAAGACTTATGTTTTGTAAATTTTGGGGGGCAGGAAATTTTTGTTTTGACTGTGGACACAAGGGAATTGGTAAGCACTTTCCTGGGCTTTTGATAGACTTTTGATTAAAAACAAAAAAATGTTTTAAAATGAATACTATAGAGCATGGTGCATTATAATTTATGGAATTTATTTCTTTTCAGATGATTCGATGTTAAAGCACTTTACCATCTAATAAACTCACTGAAAAAAAAAAAAAAACTCTTTGCTGTCAGGTTGATTCGAACTCATAATAAAGTCATGTGATTTAATACTGAATCCAAGAGGAACTGTTCTACCACCTCCCTGTTAGTCTAGTAGATAAGAATAAAGCTGCAGAGGCAACCCCCAAGCTAATGTGAGACACATTCAGATTTGACTTTACCCTTGGGTGGTCCTGTGATCATGCAAATATGAACTGTAGTGCATGGCCTGACCTGGTTTCTCAAGGGCATGTGGCAACCATTCTAGAGGTGTAAAATTAATTTTATTAAACTGAACTTTTAAGAGGGAAAACCTATTCATATTCCTCCTAAAAGGTAGGCTAGTCAGGAAGCTACCTGGGTTACCTATTTGTTGGGGGTTGAATTGTGTCCCCCCACTAAAAAAAAAAAAAAAAAATGCCAACATTCTAAGCCCTGGTACCTCTGAATATGACCTTATTTGAAAATAGAGTCTTTGCATATGTCATCAAGCTAAGATGTATTACTAGATTAGGGTGGGCCCTAAATTCAATGACTCTTGTCCTTACAAGAAGGCCACGCGAAGACCCAGAGACACAGAGAGACCCTATGATGAATGCCATGTAATGATGAAGGCAGAGACTGGAGTGATGCAGCTGCAGGCTCAGGAAGGCCAAGCATTAATGGTGACCACCCAAAGTTAGGACGGAGTCAGGGAGCAGATTCTCTCAAAGCCTCCAGAAGGAACCAACCTTGTTGACACTTTGATTTTGTACTTCTAGCCTCGAGAACTATGAAAGAATGAATTTCTCTTGTCTTAGGTCACCCAGCTTATGATACTTTTTCATGGCAGCCCTGAGACACCAATACACTATCTATGAGATACTATAACATCTATATAATAAATCAAAATGAAGTTGCAAGCCACTCAGTTCTCCAGCTACATCTTTTTCATAATTGGCGAAATGAGTCTTAGTCTTGCTCCTGCCAAAGGAAGCAACGTCCAGGAATGAAACTTAAAAAAAACAAATGCATTCTTATTGGCATCGACCCATCTTGGTTCAGTATTTTGTGACATGCATGTTGTCATGGATTGAATTATATCCCCCCAAAAATGTGTGTATCAGTTGGGCTGGGCCTTGATTCCTGGTATTTGTATGATTTTCCTGTATGTTGTAAATCCTACCTCTGTGACGGAGGATGGGCGACAGTTGTGTTAGTGAGGCAAGACTCAACCTGCAGGATTGGATTGTGTCTTGAGGCAATCTCTTGAGATAGAAAAGATAAAAGCAAGCAGAGAGACAGGGGGTCCTCATACCACCGAGAAAACAGCACCAGGAGCAGAGCGCGTCCTTTGGACATGGCATCGCTGCACCTGAGAAACTCCTCAACTTGCCAGTGGAGGGCTTCTTCCAGAGCCAACAGAGAGAGAAAGCCTTCCCCTGGAGCCAACGTGCTGAATTTGAACTTGTATCCTGCTAGACTGTGAAAAAATAAGTTTTTCTTTGTTAAAGCCATCCAATTGTGGTATTTCTGTTATGGCAGCACTAGATGACCAAAACACACGTGAAACTTGCACAGTGGATAAAAGGCCACACCACCAACCCTGAAACCAGTCAGCTGAGAGTCACTCTGGGTAAGCAGTTACTGTGAACTCAAATTCTGAAAATAAATAATAAATCTGTTTTTAATATTAAATGGCACGTAATCTACATTAATAGAAAAATCCATTTCTTCAAACCTTACTAAATACTTATTGAACAGGCTATTTAAAGAATACTTGTTTGAAAGAAACATCAAATTATTAGCCTGATGGGGCTGTCACATCTCCCCCTCCATACCTGGTCCTAACTGACTCCTGTTCTTTCCTGCATACAACCTCAGGTTTAGCACATCACTCCTTGATGAAAAATATTTGCTGGCTCAAAATTACCTGTGACAGAAGATCTAAACTCTTTGGATTTGCTTTCATGTTCTCAATATCTGATTTTAAACAGCATTCCCAGCCTTGGTTCTCACTATTCTCCCAGGGTCCCTTCTGCTACAGCCAAATGAGTCTGTTCCATCTCTAGTAACTTCCCTAGAGCTTTACTATGCTATGTGTTTGCTCCACTCTTCTTCCTCCCTTATAGACTCTTTCTCCATGTGATTTATTCAATTTCTACTTTTCTCCAAGGCTTGCATCAAGTACAATCTCTTCCTGATCGCCTTTACTCATAGTTACTGTTATCTAGCTGCACACATATCTCTGATCAACGTTAGTCATTTGGCAATGTGCCGTGTGCTGCCTTGTTTTGCTAGTTCTTTTTTTTTTTTTTCCTACACGCCTAAAAGTTACTTCATCAATTGGATTGTGAATTCCAGGTGGATTGGGAACATACTTTATATATCTTTCCACAGTATGCAAACAGTGGATATTCAACAAATAAGTTCATTGACAACCATTTTGGGAGTTTATTTTTTTTAATTGCTGAATCATGTTAACCAAAACTGTTAGATGATCTGAGATTCTGAGAGATGCTGTTTCTTTAAGCCGGGCATCTTTTCTCTCTCCCTCTGTTTTAAATTTTAATAGCTAGAATCCCCATAATTAGTTGATAGAAACATGCCCTAAATTAATGTGGATGACCTAAGTTCCTTTGCTATATCTTCTACAAGTTTTATATGTTGGGTCAAGAAAAGCAAGCCATTGCTGAAATGAGTAATACAGAGCTTCAATGGTTAGTCAATTCTCCTATTCCGGAAGTAAAGACTTCCACGCAAGGCTTATTTACATCTGTACTCTGCAAAAGGAAGTTTTGGGCAAAGTGTCTGCAGACTTTGCTCAACATGCGTGTCCTACATAACCACATGGTCCTTCTAAAACCACCTATATCCGTTCTCATACACCAGTGTCTAGCCGTCCTGTTAATCATAACTGACAGCAGCATTTAAAGATAATTTTTTTTTTTTAAGCTTCCAAGCTACTTTTGTGGCAATGTGCAATGTGGTGCTTAGCCACTTTAAAGGCAACCATCCTCAAGATAATTTCATATACCATAAAAAACAGTTATTTGGTTACCTATCTCCCTGCCCCACTTTGGACTCGGAGTTCTTCAAAGGCGGGGAATGTTTGTTACTTATTTCCTTATCTCCAGCAGAGGGCCAGGAAGATTCCAGGTGCTCTGTTGGAAATGTTTATTGGATGAATGTATGAAGCAAGAAGAAAGGAATCATGGGAGTGCATGTGGGCGTAGCTCCACAAACAATGAATCAATTTACAAATGTTCACTAAGCACTTATTTATGAGCCTTGAACATCAAAAAGGGCAGAGAGAAACATGATAGCACAGCCACACCAGAGCTCATTGTTCTCAAAATTTGAAATGAAAAAGTGGGAGAAAAAAAAGAGTTCACCCCTGTTCTCCCCTAACTCCTTGGCAGGTGCAACCCTTGAATAGATCTTCTTAATTGTTGAATGCTTGTTTCCTTACTCTATAGACGATCATAGAAGGCACAAGCTGGTGATCGTTTAGCTTGCTTGAAGTTTTAAAAAATGAAAAATTTTACATCAATATTCAGATGTCTGTCTATTCTTGAAAACCATCCAACAACAGTGGGGAAGTATTTCTGCTTGTCTGAAGCTGAGCAGTAGCTGCAACCTTTAAACAGAGCTGTTGTTTTTAGCTGCCTTCGGGTCAACTTTGGGGTCCTCTACTCATGGTGGCCCCATGCACAACAGAACTAAATGCTGCCCAGTCCTTTGCCATCCCCATAATTGGTTTTATCGTAATTCATAGTTGTTTTTTTTTTTTTAACTTAGGAACTTTTTTAAAAAATTTTTGTTGTGTTTTAGGTGAAAGTTTACAACTCAAGTAAGTCTCTCATTGGAAAATTTATACACATATTGTTTTGTGACAGTGTAACAGCACTCTCCCCCTTTTCACCCTGGGATACCCGTGTCCATTCCTACAGTTTTCCTATGCCTTCCTGCCTTCTCATCTTGCTTTTGGGAAGGAGTTGCCCTGTTGGTCTTGTGTATTTGATTGAACTAAGAAGCATATTCCTCCACGTGTTATTGTTTGTTTTCTAGGTCTGTCTAATCTTTGGCTGAAAAGTGGGCTTTGAGAATGGCTTTAGTTCTGAGTTAGCAGGGTATCTGGGGGACATAGTCTCAGGAGTTTCTCCAGTCTCTGTCAGACCAGGAAGTCTGGCCGTTTTTTGTGAATTTTTCTCCCACTCTGTCTGGAGCACTCTATTGTGATCCCTGTCAGAGCAGTCAGTGGTGGGAGCCAGGCACCATATAGTTCTTTTGGGCTCAGGCTGGTGGTGACTGTAGTTCATGTGGTCCTTTATTCCTTTGGCCTAATATTTTCCTTGTGTCTTTGATTTTCTTCATTCTCCTTTGCTCTGGATGGCATGGGACAAGTAGATGTATGTTAGATGGCCACTGGCAAGCTTTTAAGACCCCAGACGCTACTCACCAGAATAGGATGTAGAACATTTTCTTTATGAACTATGTTACGCAAATTGACCTAGATGTCCCTTGAAACTGTGGTCCCTAGTCCTCAGCCCTGGCAACTTGGTCCCTCAAGGTGTTTGGATGTGTCTGGGAAACTTGGTCAAGTTTTTCCCTTCACCAAAGTTAACACTTGCCTACTATCTAGTTAGTGATTTACTCTCCCCTTCCCTCCCTGCCCTCGTAACTCTAATGTTTTTTTCTCTGTGTAAACCTTATTTTTTTTTATTTGTCCATTTGTGATTGGCTTATTCATCCATGTTGTGAGATGTTTCACAGATTCATCATTGATCTTTATCATTGGGTAGCTTCCCATTGTGTGTATACATCATTATTTATCCATTCATCTGTTGATGGGCACTTAGGTTTTTTCCATCTTTTTCCTATTGTGATTAGTGCTGCAATGAACATGGGTGTGCATATGTCTATTTGTGTGATGCCTTTTATTTCTCTAAGATATATTCCTAGGAGTGGGATTGCTGGTTCTTATATTTCTATTTCTATGTCATTTTCCACAGTGGTTGTTCCATTATCCATTCCCACCAGCAGTTCATAAGAGTTCCAATCTCCCTAGAACCTCCCCAACATTTATTATTTTCTGTTTTTGTTTGGTTGTTTTGATTAGTGACAGTATTTTGCCCTTTTTTTTCTTTTTTGTTGTGTGCATTTTTGCTATAAATTGACCTCTAAATAATGCTTTTGCTGTGTCCTGAAGGCTTGGTAAGATGTGTTTTCATTCTCATTTGATTCTATGAATCTTTTTTTATTCCGTCTTTGACTGCTCTTATTATCCAGTAGTCTTTAAACAAGGCATCATTCAGCTTCCATGTATTTGATTTTTTTTTCCCTTCCTATTCCTGTTATGAATTTGTACTTTCTATTATTACCTTTTTTTTTTATTATTACCAGAGAAGATGCTTTGCACGATTTTGATGTTTTGGATTTGGTTGAGGTTTGGTTTATGGCCTATAATGTGGTCTATTCTGGAGAACGTTCCGTGTACATTGGAAAAGAACACATATTTTGCTGCTATTGGATGGAGTGTTCTGTATATGTCTATGAGGTGAAGTTGATTGATTGTGGCATTTAGATATTCTGTGTCTTTACTAAGTTTCTTTCTAGATATTCTGTCCTTAACCAAAAGTTGTGTTTCCAAGGCTCCTACTATTATGTGGAATTTTCTATTTCTCTTTTTAGTGCTGTGAGACTTTGCTTTATATATTTTGGAGCCCTGTCATTGGGTGCCTATATATTTATTATAGTTATTTCCTCCTGCTGTATTTACTGTTTAATCATTATATAATGTCCTTACTTACCCTTTATGATGAATTTTGCTTTAAAGTCTATTTTATTGGCAATTAATATTGCCATTCTTTGTCATTTCTTGGTTATTTTTAGCTTTATATATATTTTTCCATTCTTTGAGTTTTAGTTTATGTCTTTCTGTTAAGGTATGTGTCTTGTAGACAGCATATTGATGGATTGTGTGTGTGTGTGTGTTGTTTTTAAAATCCATCCTGCCACTCTCTGTCTCTTTACTGGTACATTTAAGCCATTAACGTTCAGTGTAATTATCGATAGTTATGAGTTTACTGCTGTCTTGTGTGTCTGTGTGTGTGGTATTGACAGTTTCTCTGCTCTGCTTAATTTTCTGTGTCGAGTTCTTTTTGTTTTTGGATTTTCTTTTCATTTCTTTTGCTTATGTTGATTTTGTGTTTATTGAGTCTTTCTATTTTTCTTCTTTTATTTTTGATGGGTAAGTTTGTTAGCTTCTGTGATTGTTAAGGTTGTGTGTCAGCTTGGCTGGGCCATGATTCTCAGTGGTTTGGCAGTTGTATAATCGTGTAATCATTTCCATGATGAGATCTGATATAATGTGATCACCTCCATGATGGGATCTGCTATGAGTAGCCAATCAGTTGAAAGGGAGTTACCTTGGGGGTGTGGCCTGCATCCAATATATGTGGACTTTCTGGCAAAGCTTACTGGCTTTTGCTCTGTTCTAGATCCTGCATTTGACTCACCAGCATCCAACCTCCAGTTCTTGGGACTTGGGCCAGCAGCCTGATGTCTTACCTGCCAATCTAGGTTTCATCAATCTTTGCAGCCATGAGCCAGTAGACTGCTGCCTGACCTTTGGATCTTGGGTTCATCAGCGCCTGAAGCTACGTGAATCAGGAGAAACCTCCAGCCTGATGACTGATGCCTGACCCATGGACTTGGGACTTGCCAGCCTCTAACCACATGAGCCTCTAAGCACACGAGCCTCTAACCACATCCCTCTCTCTCTCTCCACATATATATGTATATCTATAGGTATACATATATGTGAGTATATATATACATATATATGTATATCTGTGTATATACAGGCATACATATATGAGTGTGTATATATAAATATACATATATGTGTGTGTACATATATATACACACACACGTAGATATACATATATATATATACATATATATATATATATATATATATATATGCTTCACTGGTTTTGCTTCTGTAGAGCACTCAGCTTAAGATAGCTTCCTTTGTGGTCACCTTGTAACTTGCCTTTATTTTCCTAAGTTTAAACCAGTCTTTTATTTTTTGATATTGCCTTGACTTCCTTTCCATATGGAAGTTCTATAACTACACTGTTTATTTCCTCTTTTTGTTTTGACATTGTTATTTTCATACTAACGTCTCTGGTCCCCTATTTTTAGTCTTTTAGCTTTGTTTTATTTCTGAGAATTCCTTATCTGTGTTGGCATCTGGTTGCTCTGTCCTGTGTTGTAATCTTGAATTGTTGTCTGATGTTGTTGGTTCTCTAACCAGAAGACTCCCTTTAATACTTCTTGTAATTTTGGTCTACTTTTTACATATTCCCTTAATTTCTGTTTATCTGGAAACATCCTAATTTCACCACCATATCTGAGTGAAATTTTTGCTGGATACGTAATTCTCAGCTGGAAGTTTTTTTGTCCTTAAAGGCTTCATATATGTCATCCCATTGCCTTCTTGCCTGCATGGTTTCTGCTGAGTAATCAGAGCTTAGTCTTATTGGTTCTGTCTTGTAGGTGACTTTCCATTTTTCCCTAGCTGCTCTCAGGATTATTTCTTTGTTCTTGGTTTTGGCAAGTTTGATTATGATATGTCTTTGTGACTTTCTTTTGGGGTTTGTCCTGTAACGGGTTCATTGAGCTTCTTGAATGGATATCTTCCCATCATTCATGATATTAGCTAATATACAGAGCTCTACAAGAGATCAAGAAAGAGATCAGGGAAAATACAGACAAAAACAAGGAAAACATAGACAAAACAATATAAGAATTCAGGAAAACAACACAAGAACAAAATGACAGAATAAATAGGTTACTAGAAGCCATAACAGCAGCAACTAGAAATCCAAAAGATTAAAAATAAAATTTCAGCATTAGAAAACTCAATAAAAGGACACAGGAGCAGAATTGAGGCAACTGAGCATTCTGCCAGCAAATTGTCAACAATTCTCCCTGTGTTTTCCATTATCCCCTCCCACTACGTATTGGAACTCTGATTACATGTAAGTTTTTCCTCCTAAAAGTGTCCCACATAATTCTTAGGTTTTCTTCATTCTTTTTTCTGATTTTTCTTTAAACAAATTGTTGTCAAGGAATTTGTCTTCGATCTCATTAATTCTGTCTTCTATTGTCTCAATTCTGCTCCTATGTCCTTTTACTGAGTTATGTAATTCTGAAATTTTATTGTTAAACTTTTGGATTTCTAGTTGCTGTTTTTGTATGGTTTCTAGTAACCTATTTATTCTCTCATTCTGTTCTTGTGTTGTTTTCCTGAATTCTTATATTGTTTTGTCTATGTTTTCCTTCTTTTCGTCTGTATTTTCCCTGATCTCTTTCTTGATCTCTTGTAGAGCTCTGTATATTAGTCATTTCAATTCTTTATCAGGTAGTTCCACTGCCTTATCTACCTCAAAAAGGTTTTCTGGTTCTTTATTTTGGTCACTTGCTGGAGCTATCTTGTCCTGCTTCTTTATGTGATTCGATATTATTTGTTGTCTCCGAGGCATCAAGAAGTTATTATATTTATTCATTTTATGATTGTTTTTTGAATCCTGAATTTTTTTTTTTTTAAGTACCTGAGTAAGCTGGGTGTGTGTGCTACTCTGGTTGCTAATCTGATTGTGTTGAAGCTCTCACATCCTGTCTCTGAGTGGGCAGAGCCATGACTAGGTGTGTGAGCACAGGTCCCTGTTCATTGTTCTTGAGGGGCTACAGAGGATGTAGGTGACATTTTTGGTGAGGTGATGTATCTGTCCTGCTAGTCACCTCACCATGGCTGCAAAGGGTATTCTCTTTGATTGTTGGGTTGAGTGTTGTATGTGCAGTCCACTGCTTGACAGATGGTTGGAACAAAGGTGCCCAGGTCATCAATCACTGGGTGGTTGATGCAGAGACTGTCACCAACAGTCCTGGCTGGGCAGCACTGCGTGGGGTTGTTTGGAGCAGGCACAAGCCTCTGTTTGCAGTGGGGGCCTATGTAGGAGGTGAGGCAGGGGAGTGTCAGCTGTCCACGGGTACCCAGTTGGAGGGCGTGCCCCTATCTTCTAGAATGCATGGTGGGGGAGGTTTTGCATCTGGGGCCCAGTGCCTTTAGCTGGGAGAGTTAAGGGTTGCTACCAGTTCTCTGGCCCCCATCATGGGTAGCTGGATGGAGTGGGTGGTACTGGTGGCCCTCAGGCCCCTGGCATGGGTCATTGAGCTTCCGTCTTAGGGGGTGGGGCAGTGTTGGATGCCACCAGACTGGTGTCAAAGTGGGCAGGGGCATGGGTGAGGGGAAGTGAGTGCTCCTCGGTCTGTAGGATTCTGATGGGGGTGGGGTTGGGGTGTGCATGGTGGGTAGGGTGTGGATACTTAACTTTTGCAGGGTTGGAATCACTCCTGGTTGATTCTGGGAGTAGGTGCAGAGTTGATCCTGCTTAGCTGCACCAGGTGGGTGGGTTTTGGCTGAGGATGCTCCTGCTTGCCTCAGTATGTCTGTGCTGTGCAGGTTCAGCTAGCAGAGAACCATTGATCCATATTTCTCCTTTTCCACTGTTTTTTAATTGCCTCTCCTTCCACCTGTTGCTCAGTCCAATTCTTCAGCTTTCTCTTTGATGCTTAGGGTTCCTAGATTGTCACATATATTTGATTCACTTTTTTTTCAGGTCTTTGTTTTAAGAGGAATGGCACAAAGCATCTGACTACACCTTGGCCTGCCTCCCATTCATAGAGTTTTCACTGGCTGATTTTCAAAAGTAAATTGCCAGTCCTTTCTTCCTAGTCTATCTGAGTCTGGAAGCTACACTAAAACCTATCCAGCATCCTAGGAACACACAAGCTGACAAACTGACAGATGGTTAGTGGTTGCTTATGAGGTGCATTGGCAGGGAATCAAACTCAATCTCCCATGTGGAAGATGACAATCCTACCACTGAAGCACCAGTTCCCCAAAGCAGTTGCTGTGGAGTTGATTCTGACTCATGGGGAGATCATGTGTGTTAGAGTAGCACTGCTATTCATAGGGTTTTCAATGGCTGATTTTTTGTTAGTACATTGCCATGTCTTTCTTCCAAGTTATCTCTAAATGGACTTGAACCCCCAATCTTTAGGTAATCAGCTGAGAATGTCAACCTTTTATACTACTCAGAGACTCCCTTAAACAGAGAGCAAAGACAATATTTGCAGGCTGTTATTATGTACATTTTTGAATCATAGAACTATGCAATCATAGTTTGGAGTACACATAGCAGTGGTTGAGAGTTCTTGATTAAGTTTAGAATTTTGAGGGGAAGATGTGTGGAGGACAGGAACACATTAACTGATTTTTAACTTAGCTATATACCTTGCCTAGGAAAGGGCACTAAACATGGGATTTTGTGCTAAATTTGCCACTTCTTCACTGTGTTTATGTCTTTTAATACTTCAAAACTTAATTCTCTTTATTTGTTACATGGAATCACTCGATTCCTTTGTGAATTCTCCATCAGTAATGGAATATAAGAAAGGAGAAAAAGAGAGGAAGAAGGACAACTCAGAGGGAGTAAACTGATATTAAGTTCCTACTTCCTAGTTACTTTTTTTACATTGTCTCTTTTAATCCTCACTGTGATCATTAAGGCTGTATGTCGACTTGGCCTGGCCATGATTCTCAGTGGTTTGGCAGTTGTGATGTAGTCTGACAGTCGTAAGATGATGTGATTACCTCTGTGATGATATTTGATATATAATGTGATTGCCTCCATGATGGAATCTACAGTGAGTAGCCAATCAGTTGAAAGGGAATTTCCTTGGAGGGTGTGACCTGCGTTCAGTATAGGTGGACTTTCTGGCATGGCTTGTGGGCTTTTCATCACTCTGGAACCTGCAGCTGGCTCCTGTTCATCTGACCTCCAGTTCTTAGGACTTGAGCTAGCAGCTTACCTGCTGTCTTGCCTGCAGATCTTGGAATTCATTGGTCTTTGAAGGCTGTGAGCCAGTGCCCTGCTGTCTTACTTTCCAATCTTGGGTTCACTTGCCCCCTGCAGCTTCATGAATCAAGAGAAGCCTCCAGCCTGATCCATGGATTTGAGACATTCCAGCCTCTACAACTGTGTGAGCCATTTTCTTAATATAAATCTCTCACTCTATGTATATATTTATAAGCTTTACTAGTTTTGCTTCTCCAGAGAACCCAGCCTAAGAGACTTACCAAAACATCATGAGGTAGTTTTATTATCCCTGGATGACATAAACAATTAAATACTTGACTATTAACTGAAAGTTGTCAGTTTCAGCAGACCCAGAGGCGCCTCAGAAGACATGCCTGGAAATCTGCTTCTGAAAGGTCACGTCCTCAAAAACCCTATGTAGCAGTTCTACTCTGCATACATGGGGTCACCATGAATCAGAATCAACTTGATGGCAACTAATAACACAACAACAAGCTTATAGAAAGAGAATGTGCGCCCTGGTTTCTTTGACCCTAAACATAGAACGCCCTGTTGATTTGGGTACTTTTCCTTTTATAGAAAACTGGTGATACAATAGCTTTGCATCAACTTTAAATCATAGGCTTAGATTTAGAATACTAAGACATTTTGAAAGAGATAACAAATATAAAGCACTTGGCATGAAACCAAGTATGTAATAAAAATAGGTGCTTAATAAATATAAATCCCATTTCTTTTTTGATTGCCTTTAAAAAATAATTGCATCTGTATATTTGACTGGGTAAAATTACAACTTTAGGGATTTAATTGGTTGAAAGAGTTAACATCAATAAAATACGCCTTTATAGAGGTAAATGTATACCTATATATCTATATGTATGTATGCATTTATGTATTTGTATGTGTATGTATCTACACAGATATATGTCTTGAGCTTTAAGAATTGATCTGAGAGCATAATTTATGAAATAGAGTAATACAGAAGATATTTCACAGTCATCAATGGGAATCAACCTGGCACGTTATGTGTGCCAGCAGGGATCACCATAACAAAGAGAGCCAACCATAAATCTTGGCATAGTGGGTAGTAAATGTATTTTTAATTTAGTCTCCAAGGTGCTAACACAGACTGGAATAATAAACTCTTCTGTTCTTAGAAACCAGGAATATATTCAGTAATCCCGGAGGAAAAAAAAAAATCTTTATAAGTTAATCAAATCCAAACTATTGCCACGTAGAATTAACTCAATGCTGATCCCAGCTCTATCATTTATCCCATTTCTGGGATCATGAGACATGTATTTTGCTTTGCACTGGTAAACATATAGCCAATGTGAATTAATCATTTGTAATTAAGAAAAATACTCAAAGTTTGCTGCTTTGTGATAATTAATCAACTTGAATTGACGGTGGACTGTGAGATGGAATGAAATGGAAAGGGCCAGGTAGAGGAGAGGATTACTTTGATTGGTTTGGTGTTGTGTGTGTGATCTCACTGCCATCTCAAAAGGACCTGAACCAGCCCTGAGAGCCGAGCTTCCTGTTTACCTGTGAATGTCAGGAACACAGTGCTATGATGAGAGGACCTTACACTACAAGCAGCCTCTGCAGAGCAAATCTAAAACTTTGTGAAGTAAATTCAATTTTCTTTCTAAGAGGCCTCTTGCTTTCAGTGACCGTTTCTATTTTTTTGATCCCATGATAACAAGAAGGATTCTTAAGACTTTGAAAGTATAAACATCAAGAGTATTGATTTGTTTCTATAGCCTTCATAAATTTAAAATTAGCAGCTATTTGATAGTAGTTTACTTTATATGCCAGTACATAAATGCCTTGGGAAAAACACGTATGGTTTTACTTGTACTTAATTTAGCTTGAAACTGAAATGAAGCTAGCTTTTTTCTTTCCTTCTTTTTGGCTTTGATTTGTTGAAGTCCCATGATCAATGCACATCACTACCCCCATGCCAGCCCCCATCCCCCAGATCACTCTATCTCTTTGGAAAATGTGTATTATGTGAACTTGAAAACTAAGGTATTTTACTATTCAAACAAGAGTATTTCTATCTGACATCATATGGCTATCACAAGGTTTTTGAACTAATTTTTTACTCATAAAACTTCCATAATTCTTTACTTTACAAGCCTGACATAGACACACAGTGCAGAGTTTTAGAAAGAAAATTTTAATATAAACAGTGTCAAAGAGATAAAAGAATATAGAATTTCAACAGTTAATTTTTAGATTAATTCACCTACACACCAACTTGTGTGGCAATGTTTGTTTTTAGCTCTGCCATTCACAAGTGTTCTAATTGAGAGAGTGGGAAAAAAGGCAAATTTCTCAAGTGCAGGTAAGAGTAGCTAAGACTCAACGCACAGACCTAAGACAAGACATTGATGAATTCTATTTAGAGCGTGTCTTAGTCATCTAGTGCTGCTGTAACTGAAATACCACAAACGGATGGCTTTAACAAAGACAAATTTATGGCTTTCACAGTAAAAAAAAAAAAAAAGGCTAAAAGACCAAATTCTAGGCGTCAGCTCCAGAGGAAGGCTTTCTCTCTCTCTGTTGGTCTTCTCATCAATCTTCCCCCAGACTGGAAGCTTCTCTGCACAGGAACCCTGGGTCCAAATGATGCACTCTGCTCCTGGCACTGCTTCTTGGTGCTGTGAGGTACTCCTGTCTCTATGCTTGCTTCTTTCTTTTCTATCTCAAGAGATTGTCTGAAGACACAATCCAATCTTGTAGATTAAGTCCTGCCTCACTAACATAGCTGCTGCCCATCCTCCCTCATTAACATCATAGAGGCAGGATTTATAACATATAGGAAAATCACACAATACCGGGAATCATGGCTCAGCTAAAATGATACACACATATTTTGGGAGACATAATTCAATCCATGACAGAGTGAATAGAATTGAAAGGTGGCAATTTGTTGACTAACCATTCATATGTAGAAATGTTTCCCCTATCTGTTCCATTCTAGGAATGTGGCATGTAGAAGATTAAAGATTTTTACTTTGTAAAAGATAAAATTTCACTTAAAGTAAATACATTGTTGTTGTTGTGTGTCATCAAGCTGATTCTGACTCATAGTGACCTCATGTAACAGAGTAGAACTGCCCATAGGGTTTTCCAGACCATAAACTTTACGGAAGCAGGTCAATCAGATATTATTTCCCGTGGAGCCAATGACTAGCTTTGATCCAACAACCTTCCAGTTAGTGGCTGAGGGTTTAATCATTACACCACCAGGGATCCCTAAAGTAATAGATTAGAGAAAAGTAATATGCAATGAGGCAGGAAGCCAGTCATGCTTAAGGGGCTATTAAACTATCAATAGATAGCACAGGAGAGGTGTGTGTCAGGGTTGTATCCTTTCACCATACTTATTCAATCTGTATGCTGAGCAAATAATCTGAGAATCTAGAGTATATGAAGAAAAATGTAGCATCAGGATTGGTGGAAGACTCATTAACAACTTGAGATATGCAGATGACACAACCTTGCTTGCTGAAAGTAAATAGAATTTGAAGCACTTACTTATGAAGATTAAAGACTACAGCCTTCAGTATGGATTACAACTCAATAAAAAGAAAACAAAAATCCTCACAACTGGACCAGAAAGTAAAATCATGATAAATAGAGAAAAGATTGAAGTTGTCAAGGACCTCGTTTTACTTGAATCCACAATCAACACGCATGGAAGCAGCAATCAAGAAATCAAATGACTTACTGCATTGGTCAAATCTGCTGCAAAAGACCACTTTAAGGTGTTGAAAAGCAAAGATGTCACTTTGAGCACTAAGGTGTGCCTGACCCAAGCCAGGTGTGCCTGACCTAAGCCGTGGTATTTTCAATTGCCTCATATGCATGCGAAAGTAAGACAATGAATGAGAAAGACTGAAGAAGAACTGAGGCCTTTGAATTATGGTATTGGCAAAGAATATTGAATATATCACGGACTGCCGGAAAACTGAACAAATTTGTCTTTGAAGAAGTACAGCCAGAATGCTCCTGAGAAGCGAGAATGGTGAAACTTCATCTCACATACTTTGGACATGTTCTCAGGAGGGACCAGTCCCTGCAGAAGGACATCATGCTTGGTAAGGTAGAGGGTCAGCGAAAAAGAGGAAGACCCTCAATGAGATGGAGTGACACAGTGGCTGCAACAATGAGTTCAAACATAGCAGCGATTTCGAGGATGGCACAGGACAGGGTAGTGTTTCATTCTGTTGTACATACGGTCGCTATGAGTCGGAACGGACTCAATGGCACCTACCAACAACAACGACAAGTAGCAGAGTCTCCAGCGCTTCTCTGGGAGTTGTGATCATTCTTCTGTAACTTCAGAAATGAGGAAAGCCTCAGTTGTGGGAAGTCGTTTCTCTTCCTTTTCCTCATCAGTGGTTCTGGGGGAGGAGTATCAGGAAATCCAGCGTGAGTGACACTTGAGCTACACACTTCTTCAGGTCAGTACTTCCCCATGTATTGCATCGTGGGTGGGCTGTAGGGGACATTATTTTCTCTGTTAGTTCTAGGGATTAAGAAAATGGTCCAAAAATCACAATCGCTGACGAAGTGAAGATGAAAGAAGGGAATACAAATCTATTGAGTAATTCATCTGTGCCCAACACTGTGCTACTATCATGTGCTTTATTTAATTCTCAGATGAGAAATCTGAGAAATGAGATAAGAAAACAAAATATCAGAGAGATTAGTGAGCTTGTCTGAGGTTTCACAGCTCAAACAAGCAGAACCAGGTTTTCAGCCAGTATCTGTTATTTCTCACAGTGACCCCGTGTGTTACAGAGTAGAACTGCTCCGGAGGGTTTTCTTGGCTTTAATCTTCATGCAAGCAGATCACCAGATCTTTCTCCCATGCCATCCGTGGGTAGATTTGAGCCACCAACCTTTAGGTTGGTAGTCCGTTGCAAACAGCTTGCACCACCGAGGCACTTAAATGAGTGATAAATTAAAAAAAATTAGAAAAAGCAAAATAAAACATGATATTAAAAATAGGAGCAGTGAGGAGAAAACTAAGAGCAAGATCGTAAAATAGGATCAGGAATGAGATTCAAAATCTGCCACATGGAGATCTCTAAGTTGCCTATGGTTGGATTAGATTTAACTTTAATTTTTTTTAATTGATTTTTATTGTGCTTTAAGAAAAATTTACAAATCAGTTCAGTCTCTCATACAAAAATTTACATACACCTTGCTATACACTCTTAATTGCTCTCCCTTTAGTAAGATAGCACAATTCTTCCCTCCACTCTCTCCTCTTGTCCGTTCGGGTAGCTTCTGGCCCCCTCTGCCCTCTCATCTCCCCTCCAGAGAGGAGATGCCAACATAGTCTCAGGTGTCTACTTGATCCAAGAAGCTCATTCTTCACCAGTATCATTTTCCATCCCAAATTCCAGTCCAATCCCTGTATGAAGAGTTGACATTGGTAATAGTTCCTGTCTTGGGGTAACAGAAGGTCTGGGGACCATGGCCTCCAGGGTCCTTCTAGTCCCAGTTTGACCATTAAGTCTGGTCTTTTTATGAGAATTTGGGGTCTGCATCCCACTGCTCTCCTACTCCCTCAGGGGTTCTCTCCTGTATTCCCTGTCAGGGCAGCCATTTGTTGTGGCCGGGTACCACCTAGCTCTTCTGGTCTCAGGCTGATGTGGTCTCTGGTTTATGTGGTCCTTTCTGTCTCTTAGGCTCAAATTACCTTGTGTCTTTGGTGTTCTTCATTCTTCCTTGTGCCAGGTGGGTTGAGACAAATTGATGCATCTTAGGTGGCTGCTTTCTACCGTTTAAGACCCCAGACACCACTGTTCAAAGTGGGATGCAGAATGTTTTAATAGATTTTATTATGCCAATTGACTTAAATGTACCCTGAAACCATGGTCCTCAAACCCCCACCCCTGCTACCCTGGCCTTCAAAGTGTTCAGTTTATTCAGGAAACTTCTTTGCTTTTGATTTAGTCCAGTTGTGCTGAACTCTCCTATATTATGTATTGTCTTTCCCTTCACCTAAAATAAAACTTATCTACTATCTAATTAGTGAATACCCCTTTCCCTCCCTCCCTCCCCCTTCTCATAACCATCAAAGAATATTTTCTTCTCTGTTTAAACTATTTTCTGAGTTTTTATAATAGTGGTCTTATAAGTATTTGTTCTTTTGCAACTAATTTCACTCAGCATAATGTCTTCCAGATTTCTCCATGTTATGAAATGTTTCACGGATTTATCATTGTTCTTTATCTATGTTCTTTATCGATGCATAGTATTCCATCATGTGAATAAACCATAATTTGATGGGCACCTTGGTTGCTTCCAACTTTTTGCTATTGTAAACAGTGCTGCAATGAACGTGAGTGTGCATATATCTGTAAGTGTAAAGGCTCTTATTTCTCTAGGATATATTTAAGGAGTGGGATTGCTGGATCGTATGGTAGTTCTAGTTTTTTTCAGGAAGCACCAAATCGATTTCCAAAGTGGTTGTACCATTTTACATTCCCACCAACAATGTATAAGTGTTTCAGTCTCTCCAAAACTTCTCCAACTCTTATTATTATGTGTGTTTTGAATTAATGCCAGCCTTGTTGGAGTGAGATGGAATCTCATTGTGACTTTGATTTGCATTTCTCTAATGGCTAATGATCGTGAGCATTTCCTCATGTATCTGTTAGCTAGCTGCCTGAATGTCTTCTTTAGTGAAGTGCGTGTTCATATCCTTTGCCCATTTTTAAATTGGGCTATTTGTCTTTTTGTAGTTGAGTTTTAGCAGAATCATGTAGAATTTAGAGATCAGGCGTTGATCTGAAATGCCATAGCTAAAACCTTTTTCCCAGTCCGTAGGTGGTCTTTTTAATCTTTTGGTGAAGTCTTTAGATGAGCATAGGTGTCTGATTTTTAGGAGCTCCCAGTTACCTGGTTTCTCTTCTGCATTTTTAGTAATGTTTTATATACTGTTTATGCCTTGTATTAGGGCTCCTAATGTTGTCCCTATTTTTTCTTCCATGATCTTTATTGTTTTAGATTTTACGTTTAGGTCTTAGATCCGTTTTTGTGCATCACGTGAGGTATGGGTCTTGTTTCATTTTTTTTTCAGATGGATATCCAGTTATGCCAGCACCATTTGTTAAAAAGGCTGTCTTTTCCCCAGTTAACTGACTTTGGTCCTTTGTCAAATATCAGCTGCTCATATGTGGATGGATTTATGTCTGGATTCTCAACTATGTTCTTTTGGTTTATGTATCTGTTGTTGTACCAGTACCAGGCTGTTTTGACTACTGTGGCGGTATAATAGGTTCTAAAATCAGGTAGAGTGAGGTCGCCCACTTTGTTCTTTTTCAGTAATGCTTTACTTATCCGGGATCTCTTGCCCTTCTGTATGAAGCTGGTGATTTGTTTCTCCATCTCATTAAAAAATGTCATTGGAATTTGGATCAGAATTGCATTGTATCTATAGATGGCTTTTGGTAGAATGGACATTTTTACAATTGTAAGTGTTCTTATCCATGAGCAAGGTATGTTTTCCACTTATGTAGGTCTCTTTTGGTTTCTTGCAGTGGTGTCTTGTAGTTTTCTTTGTATAAGTCTTTTATATCTCTAGTAAGATTTATTCCTAAGTATTTTATCTTACTGGGAGCTTTTGTAAATGGTATCGATTTGGTGATTTCCTCTTCGAAGTTCTCTTTGTTGGTGTAGAGGAATCCAACTGATTTTTGTATGTTTATCTTGTATCCTGATACTCTGCCGAGTTCTCCTATTAGTTTCAGTAGTTTTTTTGAGGATTCTTTAGGGTTTTCTCTGTATAAGATCATGTCATCTGCAAACAGAGATACTTTTACTTCTTCTTTGCCAAACTGTATGCCCTTTATTTCTGTATCTATCCTAATTGCTCTGGCTAGGACTTCCAGCACAATGTTGAATAACAGTGGTGATAAGGGGCATCCTTGTCTGGTTTCCATTCTCAAATGGAATGCTTTCAGAATCTCTCCGTTTAGCACGATGTTGGCTTTATATAAATGCCCTTTATTATGCTGAGGAGTTTCCCTTCTATTCCTATTTTGCTGAGAGTTTTTATCATGAATGGGTGTTAGATTTTGTCAAATGCCTTTTCTGCATCAATTGATAAAATCATGTGGTTCTTATCTTTTCTTTTATTTATATGGTGGATTGCATAAATTGTTTTTCTAAAGTTAAACCATCCCTGCAGACCTGGTATGAATCCCATTTGATCATGGTGAATTATTTTTTTGATATGTTGTTGAATTCTATTGGCTAGAATTTTGTTGAGCATTTTTGCATCTAAGTTCATGAGGGATATAGCTCTGTAATTTTCTTTTTTTGTGGTGTCTTTAGCTGGTTTTGGTATCAGGGATATGCTGGCTTCATAGAATGAGTTAGGAAGTATTACCTCCTTTTCTATGCTCTGAAATACCTTTAGTAGTAGAGGTGTTAACTATTCTTTGCAAGTCTGGTAGAACTCTGCAGTGAAGCCATCCAGGTCAGGGCTTTTTTAGTTGTTCTACCTCTGTTTGTGTTTGTTTAGGTAGATAGTGTGTTTCTAGGAATTCATCTGTTTCTTCTAGGTTTTCAAATTTGTTAGAGGACAATTTTTCATGGTAATCTGCTATGATTCTTTTAATTTCAGTTGGGTCTGTTGTGATATTGCCCATCTCATTTCTTATTTGGGTTATTTGTTTCCTTTTCTGTTTTTCTTTTGTCAGTCTGGCCAATGGTTTATCAATTTTCTTAATGTTTTCAAAGAACCAGCATTTGGTCTTGTTAACTCTTTCAATTGTTTCTCTGTTCTCTAATTCATTTAATTTGGCTCCAATTTTTATTATTTGTTTTCTGCTGGTGCCTGAGGGTTTCTTTTGTTGCTGTCTTTCTATTTGTTCAAGTTGTAGCGACAGTTCTTTGATTTTGGCCCTTTCTTCTTTTTGTATGTGTGTGTTTACTGATATAAATTGACCTCTGAACACTGCTTTTGCTGTGTCCCAAAGGTTCTGATAGGAAGTGTTTTCACTCTCATTGGATTCTATGAATTTTTTTCCCCCTCTTTAATGTCTTTTATAACCCAGTTTTTTTTGAGCAGGGTATTGTTCAGTTTCCAAGTATATGATTTCTTTTCCCTGGTTTTTCTGTTATTGACTTCTACTTTTATGTTCTTATGGTCTGAGAAGATGCTTTGTAATATTTTGATGTTTTGGATTCTGCAAAGGCTTGCTTTATGACCTAATATGTGGTCCATTCTAGAGAAAGTTCCATCTGCACTAGAAAAGAAAGTATATTTTGCAGCTGTTGGGTGGAGTGTTCTGTATATGTCTATGAGGTCAAGTTGTTTGATTGTGGCATTTAGATCTTCCGTGTCTTCATCGAGCTTCTTACTGGATGTCCTGTCCTTCACTGAAAGTGGTGTGTTAAAGTGTCTTACTATAACTGTGGAGCTGTCTATCTCACTTTTCAATGCTGTTAGAGTTTGTTTTATGTATCTTGCAGCCCTGTCATTGGGTGCATAAATATGTAATATGGTTATGTCTTTCTGGTATATTGTTCCTTTAATCATTGTATAGTGTCCTTCTTTATCCTTTGTGGTATATTTGACTTTAAAGTCTATTTTGTCAGAAATTAATATTGCCACTCCTGCTCTTTTTTGATTGCTGTCTGCTTGATGTATTTTTTTCCATCCTTTGAGTTTTAGTTTATTTGTGTCTCTGAGTATAAGTGTGTCTCGTGTAAGCAGCATACATCTGGGTTATGGTTCTTTTTTCCAGTCTGCAACTCTTTGTCTCTTTATTGGTGCATTTAGCCCATTTACATTCAGCATAATTATAGATAGGTATGAGTTTAGTGCTGTCATTTTGATGCCTTTTTGTGTGTGTTGTTGATCATTTTTCCACTACTTTTTTGTGCTGAGAAGTTTTTCTTTGTAAATTGTGTGTTCATCTTTTTCATTGTAGTTGAATTTGTTTTTGCTGAGTCTTTATATTCATCTTGGTTTTTATTTTAAAGTATAGGATTGTTAGTCTTCTTTGTGGTTACCTTATTATTTACCCGTATTTTTCTAAGTATAAATCTAACTTGTATCTCTCTATATCGCCTTCATTTCCTCTCCATATGGAAGATCTATGCCTCCAGTATTTAGTCCCCTTTATTGATTATTGTCATCTTTTACTTAATGACATTAGTGATTCCCTGTTTTGAGTTTTTTTTTTTTAATTAATCTTATTTTATTTTTGTGATTTCCCTATCTGAGTTGATATCAGGATGCTCTGTTCTGGGTCCTTGTGTTGTATTGATATCTGTTATTTTTGATTTTCTAACCAAAGAATTTCCTTTAGTAATTCTTCTAGCTTTAGTTTGTTTTTTGCAAATTCTCTAATCTTGTGTTTATCTGTAAATGACTTAATTTCGCCTTCATATTTGAGAGGCAGTTTTGCTGGATATATCATTCTTGGCTGGCAATTTTTCTCCTTCAATGTTCTGTATATGTGATCTCTTTGCCTTCTTGCCCTCATGGTTTCCACCGAGTAGTCTGAGCTTATTCTTACTGAGTCTCCTTTGTAGGTGACTTTTTGTTTATCCCTGGCTGCATTTAAAATTTTCTCTTTATCTTTGGTTTTGGCAAGTTTGATGATAATATGTCTTGGTGATTTTCTTTTGGGATCTACCTTGCATGGGGTTTGATGAGCATCTTGGATACATATCCTTTCATCTTTCATGATGTCAGGGAAGTTTTCTGCTAACAAATCTTCAACAATTCTCTCTGTATTTTCTGTTATACCTCCCTTTCTGGAATTCCAGTCACACACAAGTTATTCTTCTTGATAGAGGCCCACATGATTCTTAGGGTTTCTTCATTTTTTAAAATCCTTTTATCTGATTTTTCTTCAAATGTATTGGTGCCAATTGCCTTATCCTCCATCTCCCCAATTCTACATACCAATTCCTCAATTCTGCTCCTCTGACTTCTGTTGAGTTGTCTAATTCTGTAATTTTATTGTTAATCTGTTAAATTTCTGACTGCTGTCTCTCTATGGATTTTTGCAGCTTATATGTTCTTGAATAATCTTTTTAATTTCTTCCACTGCTTTATCTGTGTGTACCTTGGCTATTTCTGTACATTGCCTGATTTCATTTCTGATATCTTGAAGCATTCTGTATATTAATCTTTTGTATTCTACACCTGGCAATTCCAGGAATATATCTTCCTTCAGGAGAGATTTTGATTCTCTGTTTTGGGGGTTTGTAGAAGCAATCACGGTCTGCTTCTTTATGTGGTTTGATATTGACTGCTGTCTCCGAGCCATCTATAAGTTATTGTAATAATTTGTTTTATATTTGCTCACTGAGTCCTATCTTCTTTTTTGTTTCAATATACCCATATAGGCTACTGGAGTGAGTTAACTTGATTATTGGAGCCTTTGAAGGACTAATGTCCTGTTATCAGATGGTTAGAACTGTTACCAGGTATATGAGCCTATGAGTCCATTCACTTTTCTTGAGTAGAATCAGCTCAGGTGTCCTGATAGTCACCTAGTGTGTGGTATAGTCTCTCACCTACTATCTTAGAGGAGTAGTGTGATGGTTGTAAGCACTGGTTTCTGGTAGCCTCAGGGGGTCACACTCTGAGGAGGGCAGGGTGCTGACAGCCTTCCCCCAAGTGCCATTGAGGAAGGAGCATCTCTGTTCTCTAGAGCGCTCTGGTGGATGTGTTCTTCAGCTGTACCTTAGGCACCCAATGCTTATACCTGTAAAGACTGGTAGGCACCACGATCCTCAGACCCCTTTTGCAGGTGGCTAGGTGGTGTGGATGGAGCCTCAGCCCTCAGGTCCCTGCTGCGAGTAGGTGCCCAGAGGCTCTGTTTAATAGGTAGAGTAGTATCAAACCTCCAAAACTTGCCTCTTCACCACTCAGCTGAAACAATTATAGTCAGAACTCTAACAGATTTGCCTTTGCATTATAATAACCACCTGGTTCCATGTAGGGGTGAAAGCCAAAGTCTGTGGATCTCTTATGCCTGGACCAAAGCTGCTTCTGCTCTGATATTCCAGTTTAGGGGAGTCGGGAAATTTTTTCTCTCATTTGTTAATTTGCTACTTCTCCCAGGCCAGGAGAATGGGTCAGAAAAAGCACGGCATTTCTATCTTAGCCCAGGGAATTCAAATGTTAATGAAGCTGGCTGGGACAGGGATGGGAGAGATTAGACAGATAGGAGTGAGTAGCATGGTAAAATAAACAAAATCACTTATCTTGTGTCAAAAGCACTGTTTTATCTCAGATTCCAGTGGTATGTGTAGCCTTGTGCGCTGTCTAGGTCCCTGCCAAGATTGCCCCAGGGGGTTCAGGCTGATGTCCCATGCTTGCCATGTCTCGGGGAACTACCATCAGCCCCACCACATTTGCACCAAAGAATTGGAGCTGAGGTGTTGTGCGGGCTCAGCAACTAGTCACTGCTTCTGCGCAGTCTCTCGCTCCCCTGTCACTCAGATCGATTCCTTAGTTCTGTGTTTGATGGTCAGGATTCATAGATTGTCATATATATGATCGATTCACTTGTTTTTTCAGGTCTTTTTTGCAAGAGGGTTCAGTGGAAGCTTCTGCCTAGTCAGCCATCTTGGTCCCGCCTCTAACTTTAAATTTTTTGATAGTCAAGGCAAAATAGAAAAATCTGATCACTTTCACAATCAAAAGTGTTCCTAACATCAAAAAAAAAAAAAAAAAAAAGTTGTTCAGAAGTAACATTCTTCTTGGTCTTAAAAGCAGAAAAGTGTTTTTCTCAGGGGTCCATATAAACATAGTGTCCCCCATCTTTAAAAAATAAATATGATACCTTGACTTCTTCTCTAACTACTTGGTGATGTGGGGTCGCCACCAGTTAGAATCTATGTGGTGGCAACAAGTATGGTTTTTTGTTTTGTCAGTTCCCAAGGCTTGAGATTTTTCTACTTCATTATTCTAAATAGCAGGATCTGGAAAGAGCTGAAAAGCAAAGATAATATATTCCAGTCAAAAAATCAAGCAAGCGAACAGACAAATCTTGTCCATGTTGTTTCACTTCATAAAAAGGCCTTACTTAGAAGGAGATAAGGAGTGACACTGTCCTAATCTAAAGCATGCTTCTGTCTTTTTCTTCTTGGTGACTTCTTAAAGAGTATCTGGGAAGGTTCAAAGGTTCTAGAATAACACAGCTACCCTGGGTACAGCTTTGCTTCCTAGAGCTGAGAGGTAATTTCCATTTTGGAAGAATACCTGGAGTGACTTTATGAATTTAACACTTCTGGAGAGCTACCGAGATCTGACTAATGGATATCTTGGAAGGTGTCGAATGAGATAACCTTGATTGTGCAGGAAATTACTTTTTTCCTGGACAAAACCAAGACAAAAGAGCTGATCAAACATATATATCTGAGCTGTCTTTAGTCACTTGGGAGGCACACACACAAAAATGCTGAAATATGATCTTAGCCAGTAAGGAATTTATCATCCACCTGGGTAACATAAGGATATGACTAATGTGTTAAATTTTAACTGTAATCAATGTTAAAATAATGCATAGGTTAACTCTAACTTTCATGCAAATGAACATTTTCAGTCTGATTTAAATATTTAATTTAAATGATTTAATGATGTAAACTTTAATGAATCTGATGGGGCTGAATTGATCACTGAACTAAAGTTGGCTGTCTAAGGGTAAATCCCACTAATGGCTGAACAATTCCCTGAAAGCTTTAGTGAAGCTTCCTAATAACAGCAGTAGGAACTCCTGTGGAGTGCAGCTCTGCTCTGACACACATGGGATTACTATGAGTAAAAATTAACTTGATGGCAGCAAGTTTGTTTTGTTTTGTAACTGTGTCTGAATCAACATTCAATATACCTGTAGATGAAGACCTCCCAAAAGTATGAAGGACACAAGGATTCCTTGGAGTTATAAGACAATAAAAGTCATTGTTCTAAAAGTCATTCTCCTAGAGCAGATGCAAAACAGTAAGATCAGACACAGTACACAGAAGTTAGATGTGATGCTAAGTCAATCCAGAAAATATTAACCACAAAGACTCAAAGATTTAATTGTTTAAAAATTCATATTTGAAAAGTTTTTGAAATAAATTTATGTATGTATATATATCTGAAATTTGGATTAATAGTTAATTTTTAAATGCTGTTTTTTATAGTATAATTTATTGTATTTTATGCAAATAATGTGTACCTTCCCCATTTGTTTACCAACTGTGCCCTCCTCCAGCAAGATACTTTTGTAAGTGCACCTTGCTATTTTTTTTTATAGCAGACATAAAAAAAATTGGCATAGTGATGCCTATGAAAATACCTCTTGTGGGGAGGGTATAGTTGGCAAGCAAATATAGAAGGTGCACATTATTTGTGTAAAAACACAGTACTTTGAATAAAATGCATAAATCTTGAGCATTCAGTGTTGACAAAGGTATATGCCCATGTAACCACCACCCAAAATAAGATATAGCACAGTTCTATCACCCCAAAAAGTTCCCTCTGACAATTTCCAGTCAATTCCCTATCTCTACCTAGCCATCCCAGAAAAGCACTTTCTTATTTCTATCATTACACTATACTAGAACCTTTGCACTTCATATAAGTTTTACAATCATCTTCACAATGCCTCCAAAAAGCCTACTGAGATTTTGAGTGGGATTGTGTTGAATCTATAGATCAATTGGGTGATAGGGGAATATTAACAATATTGAATCTTCTAATAAATGTGTAGTGAAAAGGGTTTTCCTTTATAGCCTTTCTGACTCTGGGTTTGTGATACTGCCAAGATGATTTGCTAGGCCACAATCTTGCAAAGGGATTGGACAGTTTACTATGCAAATAAGGTGCACAAAACCCTTGCAGGGATTGGACAGTAGTTTACTCAGCAAATGTTGTTGTTGTTGTTAGGTGATGTCAAGTTGGTTCCAACTCATAGCCACACTATGTACAACAGAATGAAACACTGCCCAGTCCTGCACCATCCTCACAGTCATTGCTATGTTTAACCCATTGTTGCAGCCACTGTGTCAATCCATCTCATCGAGGGTCTTCCCTCATTTTCTCTGACTAAGAATGATGCCCTTCTCCATGGACTTGTCCCTCTGATAACATGTCCAAAGTACATGAGACGAAGTCTCACCATCCTCACTTCCAAGGAGCACTCTGGCTGTATTTCTTCCGAGACAGACTTATTTGATCTTCTGGCAGTCCATGATGTGTTCAATATTCTTTGCCAACATCATAATTCAAAGGCATCAGTTCTTCTTCAGTCTTCCTCATTCATTGTCCAGCTTTTGCATGCTTAAGTGGCCATTGAAAATACCATGGTGTACCTTAATCCTCAAAGTAACATCTTTGCTTTTTAACATTTAAAGAGGTCTTTTGCAGCAAATTGCCCAATGCAATATGTCCTTTGATTCCTGACTGCTGTTCCACTTGCTCTGCAAATAAGGAGCATAAAACCTTTGCAGGGATTGGACAGTTTATGTCAATTACTATGCAAAATAAGTGACTGAGGCCTACCGAGGAGACTGGTCAGTTTTGCCATCCTTCTGGGCTGACAACAGCTAATCCCACAGGGACCTTACTACCATCAAGAAGAGCAGTTAGTGGAGCAAGTCCTTTGGACACAGGGTGTGCTGAGAATCTCCTAGACCCAGGAGACAGAGAGGGCTATTACACTGGAGAAGGCTTGAGATGGGAAGAGATAGCATAAAATGACTCAGCAGCATGTGCAGTGGGAACCAGGAGTGAGAGATGGCTGAGGTGGGCTTTCCCACCCACAGAGAGAGCTGAACATCTTCAGGCAGGAGGCTTGCTGGTGGAGTAGGGTGCCTCTGGGCACTATGTCAGTGAAGCTAAAGAGCTATAACACTTGCTGGAGCTGGGCAGAGGCTAGCCCCAAGCAGGGCTCAGTGGCAGTACTCCTGAGCATGGCCTGGCAAGAGAGGCCAAGAATGAAGCATGCCTATAGGCACACCCAAGAAGAAGCCAGAAGCTGAAAGCTGTCTTTGTTGGAAGCCACCCTTATTGAAGAACTGTATTCTTTGAGTTGTATCCTGTTACCTCCAAGCTGATTTTGATCCTGAATTGTAGCATATTACTTCTCTAATAAGCCCCATAATTGTGAATATGGTCTGTGAGTTGTGTGTGGCCACTGCAAGTGATTATTGAACCCAGCAGAGATCCACAGTGCTGTGGGAAGAATGGCTAGCTGGTAAAAAAAAAAAAAAAAAGTTGGAGAGTGGAGGCATATCTTACCTCCACCTCACAGGAATCACCTTTGGACTGATCTTGATTCTTCTCCTTCCCCTTGAAGTTAGAGGTGGCCTAACCCTACTACAATATAGTATGTATATGAGATATATGTATGTCTATATAAGTTTTCTTTCATTTTTCTCAACAATGAATTGTAATAAGATCTTTAGTGTAGATATCTGTTATACTTTTTGTTAGATTTATTCCTAGGTATCTGAGGATTTTAATGCTGTTATAAATAGTATTATTTATTTTCTAATTATTGGCTGCTAATATATATATAAATATATATGTATGCCTATATTCCCTCTCTCATTACTAATATTAATATACACACACGCATAATATAATCAAGGCCGAACTCAAAACAGTAACATCTCTGCTTGCAGGGAAACAACTACATAGTGTTACTGTGAAGAGATTTTGAGAGCATATTGACTCCCAGGGAAAACAAAGTGCAGAGTGAAATCCTAGCAAACCTGTGTCTTTCCGCAGATTAATGCGTGTCAATTTGCTTTACTTCCAAAGAACAGACCTCAGAGGCAACATCAGCTTGCATGTTTCTCAGTAAAAGAAAGAATTCCTTGACTTCATTCAGTCCTCTGATGACAGCAGTCAGAATGAGAAAATCGTCATTTGGTTTCTCTTTCCTACAATGAGCTCAGTAAATTTGGCCCTTGCAAATGCAAGATTTCCTCAGAAAAACTCCACTGTGCTAGCCTTCTTCATGAAAAGGAACGAGTATGTAGCGTTAGCCTTAAGAGATTGTGAAAGCACGTTGTTGCCCAGGGAAAACAAAGTGCATAGGAAAATCCTAACAAACCCAAGTGTCTTTCCACAGTTCAAAGTGTGTAACTATACACTGTTTTCCAAATGAGAGAGCTAAGAGGCAACATCAGCTTGCATGTTTCTCAGAAAAGAAAGAACTCCCTGACTTCATCCAGTCCTCTGAGAAAAGCGGGCAGTATGAGAGAAACTGTCTTTTCTTTTCTCTTTCCTGCAATGAACTGGGTAATTTGCACTTTCAAATGCAAGCTTTCCTCTGAAAAAATACATCGCGGTAGGGCGATCCTTGCAGAGGAGCAACTACATAGTGTTAGCGTTAAGAGATTGGGAAAGCACATTGACACCCAGGAAGAAAACGCTGTTTTGTATTCTCTTTCCTGCATGAACTCGGTAACTTTACACTTACAAATGCAAGGTTTTATAGGCCAAACAATAACCAGTAACAACTCTCCTTGCAGAGGAACAACTACATAGTGTAAGCAATAAGAGATAGTCAAAGGACACTGACACCCAGGGAGACAACAGTCTTTTGTTTTCTCTTTCCTGCATGAACTCAGTAACTTTGCACTTGGAAGTGCAAGGTTTTCTAGGACAAACAATAAACCAGTAACAACTCTCCTTGCAGAGGAACAACTACATAGTGTAAGAGCTAAGAGATTGCAAAAGAACACTGATGGCCAGAGAGAAAACAGTCTTTTGTATTCTTTTTCCTGCATGAACTTGGTAACCTTGCACTTCCAAACGCAAGGTGTCCTAGGCCAAACTACAAACCGGTAACAACTCTCCTTGCAGAGGAATAACTACATAATGTGAGCACTAAGAGATTGTGAAAGGACACTGATGCCCAGGAGGAAACGGTCTTTTGTTTTCTCTTTCCTGCATGAACTTGATAACTTTGCACTTGTAAATGCAAGGTTTTCTAAGCCAAACTACATCCCAGTAACACGTCTCTATGCTGAGGAACAACTACATAGTGTAAGCGCTAAGAGATTGTAAAAGTACACTGACACCCAGGGAGAAAACTGTCTTTTGAATTCTGCAGTAACATATCTCCTTGCAGAGGAGCAACTACGTAGTGTTATCAATAAGAGGTACTGAGAACACATTGACACCCAGGGAAAATAAAGTGCATTTTGAAATCCCAGCAAACGCAAGGCTGGCCCCAGCCAGAACTAGTAAGTTTTCATTGCTTTTCAAATAAGACAGAGCTAAGACAACACCAGATTTTATGTTTCTCAGTTAGCAAAAGAACTCTGTGACTTCATCCAGTCCTCTGACATAAGCAGGTTAAATGAGAGAAACTGTCTTTTGGTTTCTCTTTCCTGCAATGAACCCGGAAACATTGCCACTTACAAACGCAAGCTCTGCTCAGCAAAACTGCATTGGCGTTGACTCTATTCTCGTAGAGATGCAACTATGAAGTGTTAGCTTCAAGAGATTGTGAAAGCACGTTAACACACAGGGAAAACAATGTGCACACCGAAATCCAAGCAAACCCAGGGGTTCCTTCCGGGTTCAACGGGGGTACCTTTCCATTCTTTTCCACTAAGAGAACGCAGGGACAACATCAGCTTGCATGTGTTTCAGGAAGAGAAGAAACACTTTGACTTCATCAATTCCTCTGACAAAAGAGGGCAGATTGAGAGAAGCCATGTTTGGATTTCTCTTTCCTGCAATGACCTCGATAACTTTGCCTCTTAGAAACGCAAATTTTGCTCCGCAGAACAAATTGTGGTAGCCCCTGTTCTTGCAGAGGAACAACTATGAAATATCAGCCTTAGGAGATTGGGAAAACAGATTGACGCCCAGGGAAACAAAGCGCGTACCGAAATCCTAGCAAACCCAAGTGAGTGTCCGCTGTTCAATAGGGGAGACTTCTCATTGTTTTCCTAATAAGCGAGCACAGAGGCAACATCAGCTTGCATATTTCTCAGTAAGAAAAGAACTCTCTGCCTTCATCCAGTTCTCTGTCATAAGTAGGACAAAGGAGAGAAATTGTCTTTTGGTTTCTCTTTCCAGCAATGAACTCGTTAACTTGGGCTCTTGCAAATGTAAGATTTCCTCAGCAAAAGTACATCACGGTATCCCCTGGTCTTGCAGAGGGATGACTATGAAGTGTTTGCATTCAGAGATAGTGATAGCACATTGATACCCAGGGAAAATAAAGTGCATATCAAAATCCTAGCAAACACAAGGCTACCCCCAATCAGTCAGAAGGGGTTGTTTTCATTGCTTTTCAAATAAGACAGAAAAAAAGACAGAGCTAAGACAAAATCAGATTGTATGTTTCTCAGGAAGTGAAAGAACTCTGTGAATTCATCCAGTCCTCTGACATAAGCAGGTTAAATGAAAGAAACTGTCTTTTGGTTTCTCTTTCTTGCAATGAACTCCATAACTTTTCCTCTTACAAACCCAAGTTTTGCTCAGCAAAACTACATTGCAGTACCGCCTGGTCCTGCAGAGGAACGACTTCGAAGTGTTAGCATTCAGACGTAGAGATAGCACATTGACGCTCAGGGAAAATAAAGTGCATATCGAAATCCTAGCAAATGCAAGGCTGCCCCCAGTCAGAAGAGGTAAGTTTTCATTGCTTTTCAAATAAGACATTGCTAAGACAATATTAGTTTGTATGTGTCTCAGTATCCAAAAGAACTCTATGACTTCTTCCATACTCCGACATAAGGAGGTTAAATGAAAGAAAAAGTCTTTTGGTTTCTCTTTCCTTCAATGAACTCGGTAACTTTGCCTCTTACAAATGCAAGTTTTGCTCAGGAAAACTACAACGTGATATCCCCTGTCTTGCAGAGGAACGAATATGAAGGGTTAGCCTTCAGAGACGGCAATAGCACATTGAGGCCCAGGGAAAATAAAGTGCATATTGATATCCTGGCAAATGCAAGGCTGCCCCCAGTCAGTCAGATGGGATAAGTTTTCATTGCTTTTCAGCTGAGACAACATCAGATTGAATGTTTCTCAGTAAGTGAAAGAAGGGTGTGACTTCAACCAGTCCTTCGACATAAGCTGGTTAAATGAGAGAAACTGATTTTTGTTTCTCTTTCTTGCAATGCGCTCGGTAACTTTGCTTCTTAATACGCAAGATTTACTCAGCAAAACTACAACGCGGTATCCCTGGTCTTACAAAGGAACGACTCTGAAGTGTTAGCGTTCAAAGATAGCAATACCGCATTGATACCCAGTGAAAGTCAAGTGCACATTCAAATCCTAGGAAATGCAATGCTGCCCCCTGTCAGTCAGACGGGGTATGTTTTCATTGCCTTTCGAATAATAAGGCAACATCGGATTGTGAGTTTCTCAGTAAACGAAAGAACTCTGTGACTTCATCCAGTCCTCTGACATAAGCATGTTAAATGAGAGAAACTGTCTTTTGCTTTCTCTTTCCTGCAATGAACTCGGTAACTTTGCCTCTTACAAATGCGTGTTCTGCTCAACAAAACTACATCAGGGTCACCCCTGTTCTCGCAGAGGAACCACTATGAAGTGTTAGCATTAAGAGATTTTTAAAGCACTTGGTTGCTCAGGGAACACAGTGCACGTACTGAAATCCTAGCAAGCTCAAGGGTTTGTTCCGTGTTCAATGGGGGTAACTTTTCATTATTTCCACTAAGAGAACGCAGGGGCAACATCAGCTTGCATGTGTTCCAGGAAGAGAAGGAACACTCTGACTTCATCCAGACCTCTGATGAAAGCGGGCAGATTGAGAGAAGCCGTAATTTGGTTTCTCTTTCCTGCAATGAACTCCATAACTTCGCCTCTAACAAACTCAAGTTCTGATCCGCAGGACAAATCTCGGTAGCCCCTGTTCTTGCAGAGGAACAGCTATGAAATATTAGCCTTGAGAGGTTGTGAAAACACATTGACTCCCTGGGAAAACAAAGTGAATACTGAAATTCTAGCAAACCCAAGTGAGTGTTCACTGTTCAATGGTGGTAACTTTTCATCCTTTTCCTAGTAAGCGATCACAGAGGGAACAACAGCTTTCATATTTCTCAATAAGAAAAGAACTCTCTGATTTCACCCAGTTCTTCATCATAAGCAGGCTAAAGGAGAGAAACTATTTTTTGGTTTGTCTTTCCAGCAATGAACTCTGTAACTTGGGCTCTTGCAAGCGCAAGATTTCTACAGCAAAATTACATCGTGGTATCCCCTGCTCTTGTAGAGGAATAAGTATGAAGTGTTAGTGTTCAGAGATAGCGATAGCACATTGACGCCCAGGGAAAATAAAGTCCATGTTGAAATCCTAGTAAACACAAGGCTGCCCTCAGTAAACTGGGGTTAAGTTTTCATTCTTTTTCACATAAGACAGAGCTAAGACAGCATCAGATTGAATGTTTCTCAGTAATCGAAAGAACTCTGTGACCTCATCCAGTCTTCTGACACAAGCAGGTTAAAAGAGAGAAACTGCCTTTTGGTTTCTCTTTCCTGCAATGCACTCGGTAACTTTGCCTCTTACAAATGCAAGTTTTACTCAGCAGAACTACAACGTGGTATCCCTGGTATTGCAGGGGAACGACTATTAAGTGTTGGCGTTCAGAGACAGCGATAGCACATTGACACCCAGGGAAACTAAAGTGCATATTGAAGGCTCAGCAAATGCATGGCTGCCCCAGTCAGTCAGAATGGATATGTTTTCATTTCTTTTCAAATAAGACAGAGTTAAGGCAACATCAGATTGTATGTTTCTCAGTAAACGAAAGAACTCTGTGACTTCAATCAGTCCTCTAACATAAACAGGTTAAATGAGAGAAACTGTCTTTTGGTTTCTCTTTCCTGCAATGAACTTGGTAATTTGCCTCCTACAAACGCAAGTTTTGCTCAGCAAAACTACAACGCGGTATCCCATAGTCTTCCAGAGGAATGACTATGAAGTGTTAGCTTTCAGAGATACCGATACACCATGATGCCCAAGGAAAATAAAGTGCATATTGAAATCCCACCAAATGCAAGGCTGCCCCAGTCTGTTATAAGGGGCATGTTTTCATTGCTTTTCAAATAAGACAGAGCTAAGACAACACCAGATTGTACGTTTCTCAGTAAATGAAAGAACTCTGTGACTTCATCCAGTCCTCTGACATAGGCAGGCAGATTGACAGAAGCCGTCTTTTGGTGTCTCTTTCCTGCAATGGACTCAATAACTTTGGCTCTAACAAACGCAAATTTTGATCTGCAGAACAAATCTTGGTAGCCCCAGTTCTTGCAGAGGAACAATTATGAAATATTAGCCTTGAGAGATTGTGAAAACACATTGACGCCCTGGGACAACAAAGTGTATACTGAAATCCTAGCAAAACCAAGTGAGTGTTCGCTGCTCAATGGCGGTAACTTTTCATTCTTTTCCTAATAAGTGAGCACAGAGGCAACATTAGCTTACATATTTGTCAGTAAGAAAGGGACTCTCTGACTGAATCCAGTACTCTGTCGTAAGCAGCCCTACGGAGAGAAGCTGTCTTTTGGTTTGTCTTTCCAGCAATGAACTCGGTATATTGGGCTCTTGCAAATGCAAGATATCCACAGCAAAACTACATCGAGGTATCCCCTGTTCTTGTAGAGGAATGACGATGAAGTGTTAGCTTTCAGAGACAGCGATAGCATATTGACACCCAGGAAAAATAAAGTGCAAATTGAAATCCTAGCAAACGCAAGGCGGCCCCCAGTCAGTCAGAAGCAGTAAGTTCTCATTGCTTTTCAAATAAGACAGAGCTAAGACAAGATCAGAGTCAATGTTTCTCAGTAAGTGAAAGAACACTGTGACTTCATCCAGCCCTCTGACATAAGTAGGCTAAATGAGAGACACTGTCCTTTGGTTTCTCTTTCTTGCAATGCACTCAGTAGCTTTGTCTCTTACAAAGGCAAGTTTTGCTCAGCAAAACTACAACATGGTATCCCTTGTCCTGCAGAAGAACGACTATGAACTCTTAGCATTCAGAGAGAGTGACAGCTCATTGACGCCCAGGGAAAGCGAAGTGCATACGGAAATCTTAGCAAATGCAAGGCTGCCCGTAGTCACTCAGAAGGGGTATATTTTCATTGCTTTTCAAATAACACAGAGCTAAGGCAACATCAGATTGTACGTTTCTCAGCAAATGTAAGAACTATGTGACTTTTTCCAGTCCTCTGAATAAGCAAGTAAAACAAGAGAAACTGTCATTTGGTTTCTCTTTCATGCAATGAAATCGGTAACTTTGCCTCTTACAAAAGCAAGTTTTGCCCAGCAAAACTACATCGTGGTATCCCTAGGTCTTGCAGGGGAACGGCTATGAAGTGTTAGCGTTCAGAGACAGCGATAGCACATTGACGCCCAGGGAAATTAAAGTGCATATTGAAATCCTAGCAAAGGGAGGACTGAACCCAGTCAATCAGAAGAGGTAAGTTTTCCTTGCTTTTCAAATAAAACAGAGCTACTGCCCACATATCACTGGGGTTAAGTTTTCTTTCTTTTTCACATAAGACAGAGCTAAGACAACATCAGATTGTATGTTTCTCATTAAGCGAAAGAACACGGTGATTTCATCCAGTCCTCTGACACAAGCAGGTTAAATGAGAGAAACTGTCCTTTCGTTTCTGTTTCCTGCAATGCGCTCAGTAACTTCGCCTCTTACAAACGCAAGTTTTACTCAGCAAAACTACAGCAAGGTATCACTGGTCTTGCAGAGGAACATCTATGACGTGTTAGCGATCAGAGATAGCGATAGCACATTGATGCCCAGTGAAAATAAAGTGCATATTGAAATCCTAGCAACTGCAAAGCTGCCCCCAGTCAGTCAGAAGGGGTAAGTTTTCATTGCTTTTCAAATAAGACAGAGCTAAGGCGACATTAGATTGTACATTTCTCAGTAAACGAAAGAACTCTGTGACTTCACCCAGTTCTCTGACATAAGCAGGCTAAATGAGAGAAACTGTCTTTTGGTTTCTCTTTCCTGCAATACACTCGGTAATTTTTGCTTCTTACAAAGGCAAGTTTTGCTCAACAAAACTACACCACGCTATCCCCTGTTCTTGCAGAGGAACGGATATGAAATTTAGCGTTCAGAGAAAGCGATGCCCAGGGAAAATAAAGTGCATGTGGAAATTCTTGAAAACGCAATGCTGCCCACAGTTAACTGGGGTTCAGTTTTCATTCTTTTTTACATAAGACACAGCTAAGAGAACATGTGATTGTATGTTTCTCATGATGCGAAAGAACACTGTGACTCCATCCAGTCCTCTGACATAATGACATAGGCAGGTTAAATGAGAGAAACTCTCTTTTGGTTTGTCTTTCCTGCAATGCACTAGGTAACATTGCCTCTTACAAATGCATGTTTTACTCAGCAAAACTGCAACGCACTATCCATGGTCTTGCGGAGAAACGAATATGAAGTGTTAGCGTTCAAAGATAGTGATAGCACATTGATGCCCAAGGAATATAAAGTGCATACTGAAATCCTAGCAAATGGAAGGCTGTCCCCAGTCAGTCCTAAGGGTATGTTTTCATTGCTTTTCAAATAAGACAGAGGTAAGACAACACAAGATTGAATGTTTCTCAGTAAAAGAAAAACTGTGGGACTTCATCTATCCTCAGACATAATCAAGTTAAATGAGACAAACTCTTTTGGTTTCTCTTTCCTACAATGCACCCTGTAATTTTGCCTCTTACAAAGGAAAGTTTTACTCAGCAAAACTCCAACGCCATATCCCTGGTCTTCCAGAGGAACGATTATGAATGGTTAGCATTCAGAGATAGTGATACCACATTGATGCCCAGGGAAAGTCAAAGTGCATACTGAAATCCTAGCAAATGCAAGGCTGCCCCCAGTCAGTCAGAAGGGGTAAGGTTTCCTTGCTTTTCAAAGAAGACAGAACTAAGACAACATCAGATTGAATGTTTCTCATGAAGTAAAAGAACTCTGTGACTTCATCCACTCCTCTGCCATATGCGGGCTAAATGAGAAAAACTGTCTTTTGGTTTTTCTTTCCTACAATGCATTCAGTAACTTTGCCTCTTACAAACACAAGTTTCACTCAGCAAAACTACAACAGGGTATCCCTGGTCTTGCAGACGAATGACTATGAAGTGTTGGCATTCAGAGATAGCGACAGCACATTGATGCCTAAGGAAAGTAAAGTGCATATTGAAATCCTACCAAATGCGAGGCTGCCCCCAGTCAGTCAGAAACGGTATGTTTCCATTGCTTTTCAAAAAAGATAGAACTAAGACATCAGATTGTACGTTTCTCAGTAAACGAAAGAACTCTGTGACCTCATCTAGTCCTACTACATAAGCAGGTTAAATGAGAGAAACTGCCTTTTGGTTTCTCTTTCCCGCAATGCACTCGATAACTTTACCTCTTACAAACGCAAGTTTTGCCCAGCAAAACTACATCGCGGTATCCCCTGGTCTTGCAGAGGAATGACTATGAAGTGTTAGTGTTCAGAGACAGTGATAGCACATTGACGCCCAGGTAAAATAAAGTGCATATTGAAATCCTAGCAAATGCAAGTGTGCCTTCAGTCACTCAGAAGCCGTAAGTTTTCCTTGCCTTACAAATAAGACAGAGCTAAGATAACATCAGATTGAATGTTTCTCAATAAATGAAAGAACTCTGTGACTTCATCCAGTCCTCTGACATAGGCAGGTTAAACGAGAGAAACCATCTTTTGGCTTCTCTTTCCTGCAATGCAGTCAGTAACTTTGCCTCTTACAAATGCAAGTTTTACTCAGCAAAACTACAAAGCATTATCCCCTGGTCTTGCAGAAGAACGAATATGGAGTGTTGGCGTTCAGAGATAGCGATAGCACATTGATGCCCAGGGAAAGCACAGTGCATATTGAAATCCTAGCAAATGCAAGGCTGCCCCAGTCAGGCACAAGGGGTATATTTTGTTTCCTTTTCAAATAACGCACAGCAAATGCAACATCGTATTTTACGTTTGTCAGTAAACGAAAGAAATCTGTGCCCTCATCTAGTCCTCTGACATAAGCAGGTTAAACGAGAGAAACTCTCTTTTGGCTTCTCTTTCCTGCAAAGCGCTCTGTAACTTTTCCTCTTATAAAGGCAAGTTTTGCCTAGGAAAGCTGCATCACCGTATCCCCTCGCCTTGCAGAGGAATGATTATGAAGTATTAGCATTCAGAGATAGTGATAGCACATTGATGCCCAGGGAAAATGAAGTGCATACTCAAATCGTTGCAAATGCAAGGCTGCCCCCAGTCACTGAGAAGTGGTAAGTTTTCCCTGCTGTTTATGTAAGACAGAGCTAAGACAACATCAGACTGAATGTTTCTCAGGAAGTGAAAGAAATCTGTGACCTCATCCAGTCCTCTGACAAAGGCAGGTTAAATGAGAGAAACTGTCTTTTGGTTTCTCTATCCTGCAATGCGCTCGGTAACTTTGCCTCTTATAAACGCAAGTTTTACTCAGCAAAACAACAGCGAGGTATCCCTGGTCTTGCAGAGGAATGACTATGAAGTGTTAGCACTCAGAGATAGCAAAAGCAAGTTGATGCCCAGGGAAAGTAAACTGCATATTGAAATCCTAGCAAATGCAAGGCTGCCCTAGTCAGTCAGAAGGGGTATGTTTTGTTTCTTTTTCAAATAAGACAGAGCAAGTGGAACATCAGATTGTACGTTTCCCAGGAAATGAAAGAACTCTGTGACTTCATCCAGTCCTCTGACATAAGCAAGTGAAATGAGAGAAACTGTCTTTTGGTTGCTCTTTCCTGCAATGCACTCGGAAACTTTGCCTCTTACAAAGGCAAGTTTTGCCTAGCAAAACTACATCGTGGTATCCACTGGTCTTGCAGAGGAATGACGATGAAGTGTTAGCGTTCAGAGATAGCGATAGCACATTGACACCCAGGGAAAATAAAAAGCATATTTAAATCCTAGCAAATGCAAGGCTGCCCACAGTAATTCAGACCTGTAAGTTTTCGTTCCTCTTCAAATAAGGCTGAGCTAAGACAACATCAGTTCGAATGTTTCTCAGTAAAAGAAAGTCTGTGACCTCATCTAGTCCTATGACATAAGCAGGTTAAGTGAGAGAAACTGTCTTCTGGTTTCTCCTTCCTGCAATGCATTCGGTAACTTTGCCTCTTAAAAACGCAAATTTTTCTCAGCAAATCTACAACGTGGTATCCCCGGTCTTGCAGAAGAACAACTATGAAGTGTTAGCATTCAGAGATAGTGATACCACATTGATGCCCAGGGAAAGTAAAGTGCATACAGAAATCCTAGCAAATGCAAGGCTGCCCCCAGTCAGTCAGAAGGGGTATGTTATCATTGCTTTTCAAATAAGACAGAGCTAAGGCAACATCACATTGTACGTTTCTCAGTAAAAGAAAGAACTCTGTGACTTCATCCTTTCCTCTGACATATGCAGGCCAAATGACAGAAACTGTCTTTTGCTTTCTCTCCTGCAATGCACTTGGTAACTTTGCCTCTTACAAACACAAGTTTTGCCTAGCAAACCTACTACTCGGTATCCCCTGGTCTTGCAGAAGAACGACTATGACCTGTTAGCGTTGAGACAGAGCGATAGCACTTTCTCGCCCAGGTAAAATAAAGTGCATATTGAAATCCTAGCAAAAGCAAGGCTGCCCCCAGACTGTCAGAAGCAATAAGTTTTCTTTCTTTTCAAAAAAGAGACAGCTAAGACAACATCAGATTGAATGTTTCTCAGTAAACAAAACAACTCTGTGACCTCATCTAGTTCTATGACATAAGCAGGTTAAATGAGAGAAACTGTCTTTTGGTTTCTCTATCCTGCAACGCACTCGGTATCTTCTTACAAATCCAGTTTTGCCTAGAAAAACTACATCGCTGTATCCCCTGCTCTTGCAGAAGAACGACTATGAAGTGTAACCATTCAGAGATAGCTATAGCACTTTGAAGCCCAGGTAAAATGAAGTGCCTATTGAAATCCTAGCAATAGCAAAGTTGCCCCTAGTCAGTCAGAAGCTGTAAGTTTTCCTTCCTTTACAAATTAGACAGAGCTAAGACAACAACAGATTGAATGTTTCTCAGGAAGTGAAAGAATTCTGTGACTTCATCCAGACCTCTGACATACGCAGTTTAAATGAGAGACAAGAGACACAGTCTTTTTTTTTTTTTTCTCTTTCCTGCAATGCACTCGGTAACTTTATCTCTTACAAATGCCCGTTTTCGTCAGCAAAACTAAAACTCGGTATCCCCTGGTCTTGCAGAGGAATGACTATGAAGTGTTAGCGTTCAGATAGAGATAGCACATTGATATCAGGGCAAGAAAAGTGCATATGAAATCCTAGCAATACCACATTGATGCCCAGGGAAAGTAAGGTGCATACAGAAATCCTAGCAAATGCAAGGCTGCCCCCAGTCAGTCAGAAGGGATATGTTGTCATTGCTTTTCAAATAAGGCAGAGCTAAGGCAACATCACATTGTACTATGTTTCTCAGTAAACGAAAGAACGCTATGACTTCATCCTATCATCTAACATAAACAGGCCAAATGTGAGAAATTGTCTTTTGGTTTCTCTTTCCTTCAATGTACTCGGTATTTTTGCCTCTTACAAATGTAAGTTTTACCTAGGAAACCTACTATGCTGTATCCCCTGGTCTTGCAGAAGAACGACTATGACCTGTTAGCGTTGAGAGAGAGTGATATCACTTTGTCGCCCCGGTAAAATAAAGTGCATATTGAAATCTTAGCAAAAGCAAGGCTGCCCCTAGTCAGTCAGAAGTGGTAAGATTTCCTCCCTTTTCAAGTAAGACAGAGCTAAGACAACATCAGATTGAATGTTTCTCAGGAAGTAAAAGAAATCTGTGACTTCATCCAGTCCTCTGACATATGCCGGTAAACGACAGAAACTGTCTTTTGGTTTCTCTTTCCTGCAAGGCACTCAGTAAATTTGCCTCTTACAAACGCAAGTTTTGTGTACCAAAACTACATCACAGTATCCCCTGGTCTTGCAAAGGAATGACTATGAAGTGTTACCATTCGGAGATAGCGATAGCACATTGAAGCCCAAGTGAAATAAAGCGCATATTGAAATCCTTGCAAATGCAAGGCTGCCCCCAGTCAGTCAGAAGCTGTAAGTTTTCCTTGCTCTTCAAAAAAGACAATGCTAAGACAACATCAGATTGAATGTTTCTCAGGAAGTAAAAGAAAGAAATCTGTGACTTCATCCAGTCTTCTGACATATGCAGGTTAAATGAGAGAAACTGTCTTTTGGTTTCTCTTTCCTGCAATGCACTCAGTTACTCCGCCTCTTGCAAACACAAGTTTTCCCTAGTAAAACTACACCGCGGTGTCCCCTGGTGTTGCAGAGGAACGAGTGTGAAGAATTAGTATTCAGGGATAGCAATACCACTTTGAGGTCCAGGTAAAATAATGTGCATATTCAAATCCTAGCAAAAGCAAGGCTGCCCCCAGTCTGTCAGAAGCAGTAAGTTTTCCTCACTTTTCAAATAAGACAGAGATCAGATTGTATGTTTCTCATATAGTAAAAGAACTCTGTAAGTTCATCCAGTCTTCTGACACATGCAGGTTAAATGAGACAGACTTTCTTTGGTTTCTGTTTCTTGCAATGGACTCAGTAACTCTGCCTTTACAAACGCAAGTTTTGCCTGGCAAGACTACGTTGTGGTATCAACTGGTCTTCCGAAAGAAGGAGTATGAGGGGTCAGCATTTAGAGATAGCGATAGCACACTGGAGCCCAGGGAAAGTAAAGTGCATATTGAAATGCTAGCAAAAGCAAGGCTGCTGCCAGTCTGTCAGAAGCAGTAAGTTTTCCTTGCTTTGCAAATAAGACAGAGCTAAGATTACATCGGATTGAATGTTTCTAAAGAACTCTGTGACTTCATCCAGTCCACTGACACATGCAGGTTAAATGAGGGAAACTGTCTTTTCGTTTCTCCTTCGTGCAATGCACCCGGTAACTTTGCGTCTTACAACTGCAAGTTTCCCCTAGCAAACCTACTACCGGGTATCCCGTGGTCTTGCAGAAGAACGACTATGACGTGTTAGCGTTAAGAGAGAGTGAAGGCACTTTTTGGCCCAAGTAAAATAAAGTGCATATTGAAATCCTAGCAAAAGCAAGGCTGCCCCCAGTCTGTCAGAAGCAATAAGTTTTCTTTCTTTTCAAATAAGACAGAGCTAAGACAACATCAGATTGAATGTTTCTCACGCAGTAAAAGAACTCTGTGACTTCATCCAGTCCTCTGATACATGCAGGTTAAACGACAGAAAGTTTCTTTTGGTTTCTCTCACCTGCAATGCTCGGTAACTTTGCCTCTTACAAATGCAAGGTTTCCATCGCAGTATCCCCTGGTCTTGCCCCCAGTCTGTCAGAAGCACTAAGTTTTCCTGGAATTCAAATCAGATAGTGCTAAGACAACATCAGATTCAATGTTTCTTAGTAAACAAAAGAATTCTGTGAGTTCAGCCAGTCCTCTGACATATGCAGGTTAAATGAGAAAAACTGTCTTTTGGTTTCTCCACCGTGCAATGCATTCACTAACATTGCCTCTTATAAACTCCAGTTTTACTCAGCAAAACCACAACACAGTATCCCTGGTGTTGCAGAGGAACGACTATGAAGTGTTACCGTTCAGAGAGAGCGATACCACATTGATGCCCAGGGAGAGTAAAGTGCATACAGAAATCCTAACAAATGCAAGGCTGCCCCCAGTCAGTCAGAAGGGGTATGTTATCATTGCTTTTCATATAAGACAGAGATAAGTCAACATCACATTGTACGTTTCTCAGTAAGCAAAAGAACTCTGTGACTTCATCCAGTTCTCTGACATAAGCAGGTTAAATGAGAGAAACTGCCTTTTGGTTTCTCTTTGTTGCTATGCACTCGGTAACTTTGCCTCTTACATACGCCATTTTTGCCTAGAAAACCTACATCGCGGCATCCCCTGGTCTTTCAGAGGAACGACTATGAAGGCTTATCGTTCTCAGAGAGTGACAGCACCTTGAAGCCCAGGTGAAATAAAGAGCGTGCTGCAATCTTCGCAAACGCAAGGCTGCCCCAAGTCAGTCAGAAGCTGTAAGTTTTCCTCAGTCTTCAAATAAGACAGAGTTAAGACAACATCAAATCGAATGTTTCTCAGTAAACTAAAGAACTCTGTGACTTCATCCTGTCCTCTGACATAAGCAGGTTAAATGAGAGAAACTCTCTTTTGGTTTCTCTTTCCTGCAATGCACTCGGTAACTCTGCCTCTTACAAAACCAAGGTTTGCCTGGGGAACCTACTACACGGTATCCCCTAGTCTTGCAGAGGAAAGACTATTACGTGTTAGCGTTAAGAGATAGCGATAGCACTTTTTCGCACAGGCAATATAAAGTGCTTATTGAAATCCTAGCAGAAGCAAGGCTGCCCCCAGTCTGTCAGGAGCAATAAGTTTTCTTTCTTTTCAAATAAGACAGAGCTAAGACAACATCAGATTGAATGTTTCTCGGTAAAAGAAACAAATCTGCGACCTTATCTAGTTTTATGACATGAGCAGATTAAATGAGAGAAACTGTCTTTTGGTTTCTCTTTCCTGCAATGCACTCAGTATCTTCTTACAAATCCAAGTTTTGCCTAGTAAAACTACATCGTGGTATGCCCTGGTCTTGCAGAGGATCGACTATGAAGTGTTAGCATTCAGAGATACCGATAGCACTTTGAAGCCCAGGTAAAATAATGTGCATATTGAAATCCTAGCAAACGCAAGGCTACCCCTAGTCGGTCAGAAGCAGTAAGATTTCCTAGCTTTTCAAATAATTCAGAGGTTTTTTTATGACAATATCAGATTGTACGTTTCTCAGGAAGTAAAAGAACTCTGTGACTTCATCCAGTCCTCTGACATATGCAGGATAAATGACACTTACCTGCGATGCACTCGGTAATTTTGCCTCTTACAAACGCGAGTTTTCCCTAGCAAAACTGCATTGCGGTATCCCCTGGTCTTTCCCCCAGTCTGTCACAAGCAGTAAGTTTTCCTGGAACTCAAATGAGATCAAACAAAGGCAACATCAGATTGTGCGTTTCTCAGTAAACGAAAAAACTCTGTGACCTCATCTAGTCCTATGACATAAAAAAAAAAAAAATGAGAGAAACTTTCTTTTGGTTTCTCTTTCCTGCAATGCACTTGGTAACTGCCTCTTACAAACGCATGTTTTGCCTAGCAAACCTACTACGCAGTATCCCCCGGTTTTGCAGAAGAACGAGTATGCCATGTTAGTGTTGAGAGATAGCGATAGCACTCTGTTGCCCAGGGAAAATAAAGGGCATATTGAAATGCTAGTAAAAGCAAATCTGCCCTCAGTCTGTCAGAAGCAGTAAGTTTTCCTTGCTTTTCAAATAAGGTAGAGCTAAGACAACATCAGATTGAATGCTTCCTAGTAAACAGAAGAACTCTGTGACTTCATCCAGTCCTCTGACACGTGCAGGGCAAATGAGAGAAACTGTCTTTTGGTTTCTCCTTCCTGCAATGCATTTGGTAACTTTCCCTCTTAAAAGCACAAGTTTTACTCAGCAAAACTCCAACGCGGTATCCCTGGTCTTGCAGAAGAACGACTATGAAATGTTACTGTTCAGAGATAACGATACCACATTGATGCCCAGGGAAAATAAAGTGCATACAGAAATCCTAACAAATGCAAGGCTGCCCCCAGTCAGTCAGAAGGGGTATGTTATCATTACTTTTCAAATAAGGCAGAGCTAAGGCAACATCACATTGTACAGTTCTCTGTAAACAAAACAACTCTGTGACTTCCTCCAGTTCTCTGACATAAGCAGGTTAAAAGAGAGAAACTCTCTTTTGGTTTCACTTTACTACAATGAGCTCGGTAACTTTGCCTTTTACAAACACCATTTTTGCTTAGCAAAATTCCATCGTGGTATCCCCTGGTCTTGTAGAAGAACAACAATGAAGGGTTAGCGTTCAGAGATAGCGATACCACATTGATGCCCAGGGAGAGTAAAGTGCATACAGAAATCCTAGCATATGCAAGGCTGCCCCCAGTCAGACAGAAGGGGTAAGTTATCATTGCTTTTCAAATAAGACAGAGCTAAGGCAACATCAGATTGAATGTTTCTCAGGAAGTAAAAGAACTCTGTGACTTCATCCAGTCCTCTGACATATGCAGGTTAAACGACAGAAAGTTTCTTTTGGCTTCTCTCACCTGCAATGCACTCAGTAACTTTCCCTCTTACAAACGTAAGTTTTCCCTAGCAAAACTACATCACGGTAACCCCTGGTCTTGTAGAGGAACGACTATAAAGTGTTAGCGTTCAAAGATAGCATTAGCACAGGTGAAATAAAGTGCATATTGAAATCCTAGCAAACGCAAGGCTGCCCCGTCAATCAGAAGCTGTAAGTTTTCCTTGCTCTTCAAATAAGATAGAGATAACACAATATCAGATTGAATGTTTCCAGTAAAAGGAAGAACTATGTGACCTAATCTGGTCCTATGGCATAAGCAGGTTAAATGAGACAAACTCTCTTTTGGTTTCTCTTTCCTGCAATGCACTTTGTAACTTTGCCTCTTACAAATCCAGGTTTTGCCTAGTAAAACTACACCGCAGTATCCTCTGGTCTTGCACAGGAATGACTAGAAAGAGTTAGCATTCAATCACAGGGATAGCACTGTGATGCCCAGGTAAAATAATGCGCATATTGAAATTCTAACAAAGGCAAGGCTGTCCCTAGTCAGTCAGAAACAGTAAGATGTCCTTGCTTTTCAAATAAGTCAGAGCTAAGACAGCAAGACAGCATCAGATTGAATGTTTCTCAGGAAGTAAAAGAACTCTCTGACTTCATCTGGTCCTCTGATGAAAGCATTCAGAATGAGAAAACTGTCGTTTTGTTTCTCCTTCCTTCAATGAGCTTGATAAATTTGGCCCTTGCAAACGCAAGGTTTCCTCAGAAAAACTCCATTGCAGTAGACTTCTTCTTGAAGAGGAACATGCGGGTAGTGTCAGCCTTAAGAGATTGTGAAAGCACTTTGCTGCCCAGGGAAAACAAAGTGCATAGGGAAATCCTAACAAACACAAGCGTCTTTAATCAGTTCAAAGTGTATAACTATACACAGTTTTCCAAATAAGAGAGCTAAGAGGCAGCGTCAGCTTGCATGTTTCTCAGTAAAGAAAGAACTCCCTGACTTCATCCAGTCCTCTGAGAAAAGCAGGCAGTATGAGAGAAACTGTTTTTTTTTTGTTTTCTCTTTCCTGCAATGAACTCGGTAATTTTCTCTTGCAAATGCACGGTTTCTCCTGAAAAAATACATCGTGGTAGGGTGATCCTTGCAGAGGAGCAACTACATCATGTTAGTGTTAAGAGCTTGTGAAAGCACACTGAGGCCCAGGGAGAAAACAGTCTTTAGCATTCGCTTTCTTTCATGAACTCGGAACTTTACACTTGCAAATGCAAGGTTTCCTAGACCAAACTACAGACCCTTAACACCTCTCATTGCAGAGGAACAACTACATAATGTAAGCGCTGAGACATTGTGAAAGCACACTGAAGCCCAGGGAAAAAACAGTCTTTTGTGTTCTCTTTCCTGTATGAAATTGATAACTTTGAACTTGCAAATGGAAGGTTTCCTAAGACAAAATACAAACCAGTAACATCTCTCCATGCAGAGGAGCAACTACATAGTGTTTCCATGAATGTATGCTGAGAGTATATTGACGCCCAGTAAAGAAGACTGCATAGTGAAATCCTAGCAAAACCAAGTGTCACTGCAGTTTAATGCGTGTCAATTTACTTTTTTTCCAAAAAACGGAGCTCAGAAGCAACATCAGCGAGCATGTTTCTCAGTAAAAGAATGGACTCTCTGACTTCATCCAGTTCTCTGATGAAAGCAGTCAGAATGAGAAAACCATCATTTGGTTTCTCCTTCCTACAATGAACTGAGTAAATCTGGCCCTTGTGAACGCAAGGTTTCCTCAGAAACACCCCATTGCAGTAGCCTTCTTCTTGAAGAGAAACAAGCAGGTAGTGTTATCTTAAGAGATTGTGAAAGCATGTTTCTGCCCAGTGAAAACAAAGTGCATAAGGAAATCCTAACAAACAAAGTATCTTTCTGTAGTTCAAAGTGTGTAACTATACACTGTTTTCAAAATAAGAGAGCTAAGAGGCAACATCAGCTTGCATGTTTCTCAGTAAAGAAAGAACTCCCTGACTTCATCTAGTCCTCTGAGAAAAGTAGGCAGTGTGAGAGAAACTGTCTTTTCTTTTCTCTTTCCTGCAATGAACTCGGTAATTTGCTCTTGCAAAAACAAAAGTACATCACAGCAGCACTACCCTTGCAGAAAACAACTATCTGGTGTTAGCGTTAAGAGATTTTGGAAGCACACTGATGCCAGGGAGAAAACGGTCCTTGAATTCTCTTTCCTGCATGGACTCGGTAACTTTGCACTTGCAAATGCAAGGTTTCCTAGGCCAAACCACAACCCAGCAACACCTGTCTTTGCAGAGGAACAACTACACAGTGTAATCACTAAGAGATTGTGAAAGCACAGTGTTGCCCAGTGAGAAAACTGTCTTTTGTATTCTCTTTCCCACATGAACTCCATAATCTTGCACTTGCAAACACAATTTCTCCTAGGCCAGACCACAAACCAGTAATACCTCTCCTTGTAGAGGATCATGTACATAGTGTATGTGCTAATAGATTTTGAAAGCACGCTGATGCCCAGGGAGAAAACTGTCATTTGTATTGTCTTTCCTGCGTGACCTCGGTAACTTTGCAATTCCAAATGCAAGGTTTCCTAGCCAAAATTGAAACCAGTACATGGCATTTTGCAAGACAATTTCCAAGGCAGGTTGCAGGCGGATTGCAAGGAAGGTTCCAAGGCAGGTTGCATAGCAAATTGCAAGGCAGGGTGCAAGGCAGTTTGCAAGACAGATTGCAATGAAGGTTGCACGGCAGGTTGCAAGGCAGATTGCAAGACAGGATGCAAGAGATTTTGAAAATGAGGTTGCAAGGTAAGTTGTAAGGTAAGCCGCAAAGCTGGTTGCAAGGCAGGTTGAAAGGTAGGTTGAAAGAGAGGTTGCAAGGCAGGTTTCAAGGTGGTTTGCAAGGTCATTTGCAAGGCATTTTGCAAGGCAGGTTGAAAGTCAGGTTGCACAGAAGGTTGAAAGTCATGTTGCAAGGCAGGTTGCAAGAGAGGTCATAAGGCTGATGGCTAGGCAGGGTGCAAGGCAGGTTGCATGACAATTTGCACGGCAGCTTGAAAAGCAGTTTGTAAGGCAAGATGTAAGAAAATTTGCAAGGCAGGTTGCAATGGAGGCTGCAAGGTAGGTTGCAAAGCAGTCTGCAAGGCCGGTTGCAAGGCAGGTTGCAAGTCAGGTTCCACGGGAAGCTCAAAGGCAGATTCCATGTCACTTTGCAAGGCAGGTTGCAAGGCAGTTTGCAATACATGTTGCAAGGCAGGTTGCAAGGCAGGTTGCAAGGCAGTTTGCAATACATGTTGCAAGGCAGGTTGCAAGGCAGGTTGCAAAGCGGGTTGCATGGCAGGTTGCAAGGCAGGTTGCAAAGCAGGTTGCATGGCAGGTTGCATGGCAGTTTGCAAGGCTGGTTGCATGCCAAGTTGTGAGGCAGGTTGTGTGGCAGGTTGCACCACAGATTGCGAGGCAGGTTGCAAGGCCTTTTGCAAGCAAGTTGAAAGGCAGGTTGTATGGCAGGTTGCAAGGCAGGATGCAAGAAAAGCTACAAGGTAATTTGCAAGGCAGGTTATGAGACAGGCTGCCAGGCACATTGCAAGGTAGGTTGCAAGGCAGGTTGCAAGACAATTTGCAAGGCAAATTGCAAGGTAGGTTGCATGGTAGTTTGCAAGGTAGGCTGAACAGAAGTTTGCAAGGCAGATTGCAAGGCAGCATGTAAGGCAGATTGCAAGACAGCTTGTTTAGGCAGGTTGCAAGGCGGGTTTCAAGGCACATTGCAAGGAAAGCTGCAATTCAGGTTGCCTGGCAGGTTGCAAAGCAGGTTGCAAGGGATGTTGCAAGGCTGGTTGCACAGCAGGTTGCAAGGCAATTTGCAGGGACAGGAAAGTTGCAAGGGAGTTTGCAACGCAGATTGCAAGGCATGTTGCAAGGCAGGTTCCAAGACTGATTGCAATGCAGTTTGTAAGGCAGGTTGCAAGACATGATGGAAGGCAGTTTTCAAATCAGGTTGCAAGGCAAGTTGCAAGGCAAGCAACAAAGCAGTTTGCAAGGCAGGTTGAAAGACAACAGGTTGCAAGGCAGTTTCCAAGGCACGTTGTAAGGCAGGTTGCACATCAGGTTGCATGGAACATTGAAAGGCATATTGCAAGGCAGGTTGCAAGGCTGGTGGCTAGGCAAGTTACAAGGCAGATTGCATGGCAAGTTGCACGGCAGTTTGCAAGGCAGGATGTAAGTCAAGAAGTAAGACAAGTTGCAAAGCATGTTGCAAGGGAGGTTGCAAGGCAGGCTGCAAAGCAGGTTGCAACACAGGTTGCAAGGCAGGTGGCTAGGCAGGGTGCAAGGCAAATTGCAAGGCAGGTTGTAGGGCACATTGCAAGGTGAGTTCCAAGAGTTTGCAATGCAAGTTGCAAGGCAAGTTGCATGGCAGGTTGCAAGGCAGGTTACAATGCAGGTTGCAAAGCTGGTGGCACCACAGGCTGCACGGCAGTGTCCAAGGAAGAATGCAACTCAGATTGCAAGGCAGGTAGCAAGGCAGCTCACAAGGCTGGTTGCAAGGGATGCTGCAAGGCAGGTGGCATGTCATGTTGCATGGCAGGTAGCAAGGCAAGTTGCAAGGCAGATTGCACAGCAAGTTCTAAGGAAGGTTGCACAGCAGGTTGCAAGGCAGGGAGCAAGGCAGATTGCAATACATGTTGCAAGGCAGGTCGTAAGGCAAGATGCAAGGCAAGTTGCGAGGCACATTGCAAGGGAGGTTGCAAGGCAGACTGCACGGTAAGTTCTCAGGCAGGTTACACGTCAGGTTGCAAGGCAGGTAGGAAGTCAGGGAGCAAGGCAGGTTGCAAAGCAGATTGCAATGCATATTGCAAGGCAGGTCATAAAGCATGATGTAAGAGAAGTTGCAAGGCAAGTTGAAAGGCAGGTTGAAAGGCAGGTTGCATGGCAGGTTGCACATCAGGTTCCAAGGCAGGTAGCAAGGCAGCATGCAAAGCAGGTTACAAAGGCAGATTATAATGCATGTTGCAAAGCAGGTTGCAAGGCAGTTTGCATGGCTGGTTGCACAGCAGGTTGCAAGGCAGGTGGCAAGGTAGGTTGGAAGACAAGATGCAAGAAAAGTTGGAAGGCACGTTGCAATCAGATTGCAAGGCAAGTTGCAAGGCAGGCTGCAAGACAGCTTGCAATGCAGTTTGCAAGGCAGGTTGCAAGAGAGCTTGCAATGCAAGTTCTAAGGCAGGTTGCAAGTCAGGTAGCAAGGCAGGTTGCAAAGCAGGTTTAAGGCAAGTTGTAAAGTAAGTTGCAAGGCAAGTTGCAAGGTAAGTTGCAATGCTGGGTGCAAGGCATGTTGCAAGTCAGATTGCAAGGCAGGTTACAAGACAGGATGCAAGGATGTTTCAAGGCAAGTTGAAAGGAAAGTTGCGTGGCACGTTGTACGGCAGGTTGCAAGGCTGGTTGCAAAGCAGGATGCAAGGAAGATTGTCAGGCAGGTTGCAAGGCAGGTTGCAAGGCAGATTACAAGGCACGTTGCACGGCATGTTGCAGTGCAGGTTAGATGGCACGTTGCAAGGCAGTTTGCAAGGCAATTTGAAAGACAGTTTGCATGGCAGGTTGCAAGTGAGGCTGAAAGGCAGGATGCATGGCAGGTTGAAAAGCATGTTGCAATGCAGGTTGCAAGGCAGGTGGCTAGGCAGTTTGCAAGGCAGGTTGCAAGGTAGGTTGCAAGGCAGGTAGTAAGGCAATATGCAAGAAAAGTTGCAAGGCAAGTTGCAAGGCACGTTGCAAGGCACGTTGCAAAGCAGGTTGCAAGGAAAGTTCAAAGGCAGGTTGCAAGGGAAGTTGCAAGACAGGTTGCAAGGCATGTTGCAAGGCAAGTTGTATGGACAGGCAAGTTGCAAGGCAGTTTGCAAAGCGGGTTGCAAGGTAAGATGCAAGGCATGTTGCAAGACAGCTTTCAAGACAGCATGCAAGGCAGGTTGCACACCAGGTTGCAAGGCAGGTTGCAAGGTAGGTTGCAAGACGTGATGCAAGGCAGTTTGCAAATGAGGTTGCAAGGCAAGTTGAAAGGCAAGCTGCAAAGCAGTTTGCAAGGCAGGTTGCGAGGCGGGTTGCAAGGTAGTTCACAAGGCCATTTTGCAAGGCACATTGCAAGGCAAGTTGCATGGCAGGTTGCACAGAACATTGAAAGGCATGTTGTAAGACAGGTTGCACAGTAAGTTGCACGCATTTTGCAAGGCAAGTTGTAAGGCAAGATGTAAGACAAGTTGCAAGGCAGGTTGCAAGGAATGTTGCATGGCAACTTGAACGGCAATTTGCAAGGTAGGTTGCATGGCAGGTTGCACCACAGGTTGCAAGGCTGTTTGCAAGGCAAGGTGAAAGGCAGGTTGCATGGCAAGTTGCAAAACAGGATGCAAGGCAGATTGCTCAGCAGGTTGTATGGTAGGTTGTAAGGCTGGTTGCACGGGAGCTTCCAAGGCAGGTTGCAAGACAATTTGCAAGGCAAGTTGTAAGGCAGGTTTCATGGTAGGATGCAAGGCAGGTTGCAAGGCAGATTCCAAGGCAGGATGCAAGACAGGTTGCAAGGCAGGTTGCAAGGCAAGTTGCAAGGCAGTTTGCAAGGCAGGTTGCAAGACAGGTTGCAGTGCAGGTTGCAAGGCAAGTTGCACATCAGGTTGCATGGAACATGGAAAGGCATGTTGCAAGGCAGGTTGCAAGGCTGGTGGCTAGGCAGGTTACAAGGCAGATTGCATGGCAAGTTGAATGGCAGTTTGCAAGGCAGGTAGTAAGCCAGGATGTAAGACAAGTTGCAAAGCAAGTTGCAAGGGAGGTTGCAAGGCAGGTGGCTAGGCAGGGTGCAAGGCAAATTGCAAGGCAGGTTGTGGGGCAAGTTGCAAGGCAAGTTGCATGGCAGGTTGCAAGGCAGGTTACAGTGCAGATTGCAAAGCTGGTGTCATGGCAGGCTGCATGGTAGGGTGCAAGGAAGAATGCAACTCAGATTGCAAGGCAGGTTGCATGGCAAGTTCTAAGGCAGGCTGCACGTCAGGTTGCACTTCAGGTTTCAAGGAAGGTAGCAAGGCAGGATGCATCGCAGGTTGTAAGGCAGATTGCAATGCATGTTGCAAGGCAGGTTGCTAGGCAAGTTCCAAGGTAAGTTGAAAGGAAGGTGCCATGGCAGTTTGCAAGGCAGGTTGCAGGCCGGGCAGGATGCAAGCCAGGTTGCAAAGCAGATTGCAAGGCATGTTGCAAGGTGGGTTGCAAGGCACAATGCAAGGCAAATTTCAATGCAGGTTGCATGGCAGGTTGCAAGGCAGGTTTCGAAGAAGGTTGCAAAGAAGGTTGCACGGCATGTTGCCCATCAAGTTACAAGGAAATTTGCATGGGAGGTTGAATGGCAGGTTGCGTGGCAGGTTGCATGGAAAGTTCGAAGGCAAGTTGCAAGGAAGGTAGCAAGACATGATGCAAGGTTTTTGCAAATCAGGTTGCAAGGCAAGTTGCAAGGAAAACTGCAAAGCAGTTTGCAAGGCAGGTTAAAAGACAGATTGCAAGGCAGGTTGCAAGGCAGGTTGTATGGCAGTTTGTAAGGCAGGTTGCAAGTCCGGTTGCAAGGCAGGATGCAAAGCAGACTGCAGAGCGGGGTGCAAGGCAGGTTGTGAAGAAGGTTGCAAAGCAGGCTGCACAGCAGGTTGCACGGCAGGTTGCATATCAAGTTACAAGGAAAGATGCATGGGAGGTTGAATGGCAGGCTACACAGAAGGTTGCAAGGCAGGTTGGAAGACATGATGCAAGGGAGTTTGCAAATCAGGATGCGAGGCAAGTAGCAAGGAAAGCTGCAAAGCAGTTTGCAAGGCAGGTTGCAAGGCAGTATGGAAGGCACGTTGCAAGGCAGGTTGCAAAGATGGTGGCTACGCAGGTTGCAAGGCAGGTTGCTCGGCAAGTTGCAAGGCAGTTTGAAAGGCAGGTTATAAGGCAAGATGTAAGACAAGTTGCAAGGCATTTTGCAAAGCAGGTTGCAAGGCAGGATGCAAGGCAAGTTACAGAGCACTTTGCAAGTCAGGTTCCCAGGCAGGTTGCAGGTCCCTTTGCAAGGCAGGTTCCCAGGCATGTTGCAAGGCAAGTTGGAACGCAGTTTGCAAGGCCAGTTGCAAGACAGGTTGCAAGGCAGCTTGCATGGCAGGTTGCAAGGCAGTTTACACGGCCAGTTGCAAGGCACTTTGCATGGCAGGTTTCACGTCAAGTTGCACAGCAGATTAAATGTCAAGTTGCAAGGCAGGTTGCAAAGCAGGTTGCAAGGCAGGTGGCTACGCAGAGTGCAAGGCATGTTGCATGGCAAGTTGCACGGCAGGTTGGAAGGCAGGTTGCAAGGCAGGTAGTGAGGCAAGTTGAAAGACAGGTTGTAAGGCAGATTGCAAATCAGGTTGCAAGGCAAGTTAAAAGGGAAGTTGAAAGGAAACCTGCATAGCAGGTTGCAAGGCAGGTTGCAAGGCTGGTTGCAAGGCAGGATGCAAGGAAGATTGCAAGGCAGGTTGCGAGGCAGGTTGCGAGGCAAGTTGCAAGGCAAGCTGCAAAGTAGTTTGCAAGGCAGGTTGAAAGACAGGTTGCAAGACAGCGTGCAAGGCTGGTGGCTAGGCAGGTTGCAAGGCAGGTTGCATGGCAAGTTGCAAGGCTGTTTGCAAGGCAGGTTGTAAGGCAAGATGTAAGATGAGCTGCAAGACAGTTGCAAGGGAGGTTGCAAGGCAGGTTGCAGAACAGTTTGTACGACACGTTACAAGGCACGTTGTAAAGCAGGTTACAAAGCAGGTTGCATCGCAGGTTGCAAGGCAGTTTGAAAGACAGGTTGCAAGGCAAGTTGCAAGGCAGGTTTCAAAACACATTGCAAGTCAGGTTACAAGACAGGTTGTAAGGCAGGATGCACGGAAAGTTGCAAGGCAAGTTGCAAGACAGGTTGCACAGCAGGATGCAATGCACGTTGCATGGCAGGTTGCAAGACAGGATGCAAGGCAGTTTGCAAGGAAGGGTTGCAAGGCAGGTTGCAAGCCCAGTTGCACGGAATGTGGCATGGCAAATTGCAAGGCAAGTTGCATGGCAAGTTGCAAGGCAGGTTGCAAGGCAGGTTTCAAGGCACATTGCAAGGCAGGTTGCAAGGCAGGTTTCAAGGCAGGTTGCAAGGCAGGTTGCAAGGCAATTTGCAAGGCAAGTTTCAAGGCAGGTTGCAAGGCAGGTTGCAACGAAGATGCAAGGCAGGTGGCGAGACAGATTGCATGGTAAGTTTCAAGGCAGGTGGCATGGCAGGTTGCAAGACTGGATGCAAGGCAGGCTGTGAGGCAAGTTGCAAGGCAGTTTGCAAGGTAGGTTGCAAGGCAGGTTGAAAGAGAGGTTTCAAGGCATGTTGCAAGGCACGTTGCAAGGAAGCTTGCACGGAACATTGAAAGGCATGTTGTAAGGCAGGTTGAAAGGCAGGTTGTACAGCAGGTTGCAAGGCAGGTTGCAAGGTAAGTTGCAAGACATGACACAAGGCTGTTTGCAAATCAGGATGCAACGCAAGCTGCAAAGCAGTTTCCAAGGCAGGTTGCAAGGCACGTTGAAAGACACATTGCAAGGCAGGTTGAGAGGTAGGTTTTAAGGTAGCTCGCAAGGCAGTTTGCAAAGCAGGTTGCACCTCAGTTTGCATGGAACGTTGAAAGACATGTTGTAAGGCAGGTTGCAAGGGAGGTTCCAAGGAAGGTTGTAAGGCAAGTTGCAAAGTACATTGCAAGGCAGGTTGCAAGACAGTATGCAAGGGAATTTGCAAGGCAGGTTGCAAGGCAGGTTAGAAGGCATGTTGCACGGCAGGTTGCAAAGCAAATTGCAAGGCAGTTTGCAAGGCAGGTTGAAAGGCCGGTTACATGGCAAGTTGCAAAGCAGGATGCAAGGCAGGTAGCTTGGGAGCTTGTACGGTAGGTTTTAAGGCTTGTTGCAAGGCAGGTTGCAAGGCACATTGGAAGGTAGGTTGCAAGGCACATTGCAAGGCAGGTTGTGTGGCAGGTTGCAAGGTAGGTTGCATGGCAGCTTTCATGGCAAGTTGCAAGGCAGTTTGCAAGGCAACTTGCAATGCAGGTTGCAAGGCATGTTGCAAGGCAGTTTACAAGGCAGGTTGCAAGGCAGGCTGCAAGGGTGGTTGCAAGACAGGTTGCATGAGAATTTGCAAGGCAGGTTGCATGGCAGGTTGAAAGGCCAGTTGCAAGGCAGGCTGCAACACAGGTGGCTAGGCAGGGTGCAAGGCAGGTTTCACTGCAAGTTGCACGGCAGGTTGCAAGGCAAGGTGCAAGGCAGGCTGCACGGAAGGTGCAAGGCAGGTTGCAAGTCATGTTGCAAGGCATGTTGCAAGGCAGGTTGCAAAGTAGGTTGCACGGCAGCTTGCAAGGCAGGTTTAAAGGCAATTTGCAAGGTATGTTTCAAGGCAGGTTGCATGGAAGTTTGCAAGACAGTTTGCCAAGCAGGTTGCAACGAAGATGCAAAGCAAGTGGCAAGACAGATTGCATGGTAAGTTGCAAGGCAGGTTGCAAGATAGGTAGCACGGCAAGTTGCAAGCCTGGTTGCAAGGCAAGGCGCAAGGCAGGTTGCACGGCAAGTTGCAAGGCAGGTTGCACAGCAGGTTGCACGGCAGCTTGCAAGGCACGTTGAAAGGCAATTTGCAAGGTATGTTTCAAGGCAGGTTGCATGGAAGTTTGCAAGACAGTTTGCCAGGCAGGTTGCAACGAAGATGCAAAGCAAGTGGCAAGGCAGGTTGCATGGTAAGTTGCAAGGCAGGTTGCATGGCAGGTTGCAGGCATGTTGCATGGCAGGATGCAATGCAAGTTGCATGGCAGGTTGCAAGACAGGATGGAAGGCAGTTTGTAAGGGAGGTTGCAAGGCAAGCTGCAAAGCATGTTGCAAGGCAGTTTGCAAGGTAGGTTGCAATGCAGGTTACAAGGCAATTTGCAAGGCAACTTGCAGGGTAGATTGCATGGCAAGTTGCAAGTGAGTTTGAAAGGCAGGATGTACAGCAGGTTGAAAGACATGTTGCAAGGAGGTTTGTAAGGCAGTTTGCAAGGCAGGTTGCAAGGCAGTTTGCAGGGTAGGTAGTAAGGCAAGATGCAAAAAAACTTGCAAGACAAGTTGCAACGCAGTTTGCAAGGCAGTTTGCAAAGCAGGTTGCAAGGCAGTTTGCAAGGCCAGTTGTAAGGGGAGTTGGAAGGCAAGTTGCAAGGCATGTTGCAAGGCAAGTTGCACTCACAGGCAAGTTGCAAGGCAGTTTGCAAAGCAAGTTGCAAAGCAGATTGCAAGGCATTTGCAAGGCAGGTTGCACGACAGTTTGCAAGGCAGGTTGCAACACAGGTTGCAATGCAGGATGCAGGGCAGGTTGTATGGGAAGTTGCACGGCACGTTGCACATCAAGTCACAAGGAAATCTGCATGGCAGTTTGAATGGCAGGTTGTAGGGCAGGTTGCAAGGCAAGTTGCAAGGGAGGTTGCAAGGTAGGTTGCTCATCAGATTGCATCACAAGATGCAAGGCAGGTGGCAAGGCCGTTTGCAAGGCAATTTGAAATGCCGGTTGCATGGCAGGTTGCAAGGCACGATGCAAGGAAATTTTCAAGGTAATTTGCAAGGTAGGTTGAGAGACAGGTTGCAAGGAATGTTGCAAGGCTGGTTGCAAGCAGATTGCACGTCACGTTGCAAGGCAAGTTGCACAGGAACTTCCAAGGCTGGCTGCAAGAAACTTGCAAGGCAAATTGCAAGTCAGATTTCATGGTAGGTTGCAAGGCAGGTTGCACGGAAGTTTGCAAGGCACGTTGCAAGGCAGATTGCAAGGCAGTACCCAAGGACGGTTGCAAGGCAGGTTGTTTAGGCAGTTTGCATGGCAGGTTTCATGGCAGGTTGCCAGACATATTGAAAGGCAGGCTGCAAAACAAGATGCAAAGCAGGTTGCAAGGCCGGTTGAAAGCAAGTTGCAAGGCACTTTTCAAGGCACGTTGCAAGACAGGTTGCAATGCAGGTTGCAAGATAGGTTGCAAGGCAGTTCACAAGGCTGGTTGCAAGGGAGGTTGCAAGGCAGGTTGCACATCAGGTTGCAAGGCAAGTTGCAAGGCAGGGTGCAAGGCATTTTGCACAGCACGTTCTAAGGGAGGTTGCGAGGCAGGTTGCCAGTCAGGTTGCAAGGCAGGGAGCAAGGGAGATTGCAATGCATGTTGCAAGGCAGATTGTAAGGGAAGATGCAAGACAAGTTGCAAGGGAGTTTGCAAGGAAGGTTGCACGGCAAGTTCTAAGGCAGGTTGCAAGGCAGGTTGCTAGGCAAGTTGAAAGGAAGGTTGCATGGCAGATTGCAAAACAGGTTGGAAGGCAATTCACAAGGCCAGTTGCAAGACACTTTGCAAGGCAGATTGCTCGTCAGGTTGCACAGCAGGTTGCAAGTCAAGTTGCAATGCAGGTTGCTTGTCAGGTTGCAAGTCAGGTGGCTAGACAGAGTGCAAGGCCAGTGGCGTGGTAGGCTGCATGGCAGGTGCAAGATAGGGTGCACAGCAGGTTGCAAGGCAGGTTGCAAGGCAGTTTGCAAGGTGGGTAGCAAGGCAGGTTGCAAGGCAGGGTGCGAGGCAAGTTGCATGGCAAGTTGCAAGGCAGGCTGCAAGGTCAGTTGCAAGGCAAGATGCAAGGCAAGTTGCAAAACAAGATGCAAGGGAAGTTGCAAGTCAAGTTGTAAAGAAATTGCAAGGCAGGGCAGGATGCAAAGCAGGCTGCAAGGCAGGTTGCAGGACAGGATGCATGGCCAGCTGCAAGTCAGTTTTCAAAGCAAGTTGCAAGGCAGGTCGCATGGAAAGTTGTAAGGCAAGTTGCAAGGCAAGGCAGGTTCAAGGCCGATTGCAAGGCAGATTGCAAGGCAAGTTGCAAAGCATGTTGCAAGGCAAGTTGCAAGGCAGAAAGAAAGGCAGGTTGCAAAGAAGTTGCTAGGCAAGTTGCAAGGCAAGACAGGTTGAAAGACAGGTCGCAAGGCAAGTTCCAAGGCAAGACTAGTTGCAAAACAGGTTGCAAGGTAGGTTGCAGGGCAGGTTGTAATGCAGGTTGCAAGGGAGGTTGCCAGGCTAGTTGCAAGGCAGTTTGCAAAGCACGTTTCAAGGCAGATTGCAAGGAAGACTGCAAGGCTGGTAGCAAGGCAGGGTCCAAGGCAAGTTGTCAGGTTAGTTGCAAGGCAAGATGGAAGGCAAGTTGCAAAGGAACTTGCAAGGGAAGTTGCAACCAGGTTGCAAGAGAAGTTGCAAGGCAAGGAATGTTGCAAGGCTGGTTGCAAAGCAGGTTGCAAGGCAGGATGCAAGGGAGGTTGTAAAGCAGGATGCAAGGCAGGTTGCAAGGCAGGTTTCAAGGTAGGTTGCAAGAGAAGTTGCACTGCAAGTTGCAAGGCAATCTGCAAAGTCAGTTGCAAGGGAAGATACAAGGCAATTGCAAAGGAAGTTGCAAGGCAAGTTGCAAGGCAAGGCAGATTGCAAGGCGCATTGCAAGGCAAGTTGTAAGGAAACTTGCAAGGCATGTTGCAAGGCAGGTTACAAGGCAAGTTCAAGGCAGGTTGCAAGGGAGGTTGTAAGGCAGGTTGCAAGCCAGGTTGCAACCAATTTTCAAGGGAAGTTGCAAGGCAAGGCAGGTTGCAAGGCAGATCACAAGGCTTGTTTCCTGATCACCATGGAGACAGCCACAGGAAGCCCGGGAGGAACTTCTGATGAGATGGTTCACAAACACTAAGCCAATAGGAGAGGTCGGGGGCAACCTCGCCAGTTCCACAGAGGAGTCCTCCATTTTGTCCATGGACAGTCAATGGCCTCTTCTGGCTTTGGCCCCAAGAATTGAGCACACCCAGGGAATATCTTTACAGGTGGCAACCCCTGATGTAGACAGGTTCAAGACACTAGGAGAACAGGCCTGGTAACTGTGTTCCACTTACTTGAGGATATCAGTAGAAAAGGCATCCTTACTCAGCATGTATTGTCCCATTCTGTATGTGTTCATTCGGAGAGATCTATTCATTCTACCCCTGAGGAACATCACAAGTACGAGTGCCTGAGGGAGAGCCTGGAGATGAAAGGGGAAGGCTTCTTGCTGTACCGGTTCCCCACGGGTGGAGAATAGCATGGGAAATACACCATGGGCAGACCCTGGCCAAGTGGAGCTTGTGGGCAGATGCAAGACACTCCGGCGACTAGTAATTCCCTTGATCCTTTGGTGAAAAACACTGCCAAGCGGAATGGGCAGATAACATTGACCCATAACTGCCAGGGGCCTCTCCTGGGACTAAAGATTCCAACCTGATCTCAACCTCGGCACCTTACAAGGACACACCTTGCCTGCACACATAATTCTGCCTTTCTCTGTGAATGCCTTATCCTACTAGGAAAGCCAAAAGCAGTATCACCCAAATGAAGTGAAACTGCCATTTTCCAAATTTCACTTCCTACGGGTCCACTGTTTCCGGTGCAACACTGCGTATGTGGCTGGCCTCTGAAGACAAGGCCGAAATCCTGGCAGCCAGGGCCACAGTAGTCCAGTGGTCTCTGGATGTGGGCACTTGGATGACCTGTTTGCGAAATACAGAAGGGAGTCTTGGGCCCTAGTCTGGCTCACCATTCAACTCCTCAACATCCAGTACTGTCCCTAGCCTTTGGCTGGTGTCTCCATGAATGTGTGCTCTCTTACCATATTTCCCCTCCTGTCATTATCGTTCTGCCGCCGGGGGATACCTGAGTGTGGAATTCAGCATCTACCACTTGTAGCAGTGTGTCGTCACTAGGGTTCTAGGCACAAACTTACCTGTCAGTCTTCTGCCCTATCACAGATTGTGAAACCTGCGCCCTGGCAGACATTAATTTTTATCAACACTAGGTCTGGGTGAGGGTCAGCAGGCCAGGTAGTCTAAGTACAGGCTGGGTGGGCAGGGCTGAGGCTTGTTTACCATCATCATTCATACAACCACTGGAAGAGTGCACGGAGCTTCTGAGGAGCCTGGTCAGAAGTACTGAGCCAATGGAAGAGATCTGGTCCACCTTGCAGATGACACAGGGCCCTCCATTGTGACCTATGACACTTAGTGGCCCCCTCTGGCTGTGGCCACAGGATTTCAGCACACCCTGGGAAAGGTTACACAGGCAGATCGGAGCCTCCGGTGTGGACAGATTCAGAGCATTGGGAGAGCAGGCTATGTACCTGTTTTCTACTTTCTTGAGGATATCAGTAGGCAAGGCATCCGCACTCAGCTTCTCTTGCCTCTCTCTTTATATGTTCATTCTTGAAAATCTCTTCATTCTACCCCAGAGAGACATCACAGCTTGGAATGCCTGAGAGAGTGCCTAGAGATTAAAGATCAAAGGAGGAAGGCCTCTGGCTGTACTGGTTGCCCATGGGCCGAGAAGAGCAGGTAGTCTATACGGAAGGACTAGATACAAGTGATTGATGGGGGAGCTACACCACGGGTGGGCCCTGGCCAGGTGAAACTTGCTTACAGATGGAAGCCTCTCCAGAAACTATTAATTCTGCTGATACATTGTATGGAAATTCCCAGGTAAGGTGAATGGGCAGAAAACATTGACATATACCTGCCAGAGACTTGTCCGGGGTCTGAAGATCCACCCTGGTCTCCACCGTGTCATCTTCTCAGCACACATCTTGCCTGCACACAACCAATCTGCCTTTCTCCATGAATGCCTTCTCCTGCTAGGAAACACAGCATGTCACCCTGCCAAAGGAGAGTGTAGGCAAAGTCAAGTGAAACAAGTGTTTTCAAAATTTTGATGGCTGCTGGTCCACAGCCGCTGGTGGCACACTATATGTGCGTTAGGTTTCCCAAGACAAGGCCAAACTCCTGGAAGCCAGGGCCCCAGTAGTCCAGAGTCTGTGGATGTGGGGTTATGGATGACCTGTTTGCAATATACAGGTGGGAGCCCTAGGCCCTAGACTGGCTCACACTTGAGCTGCACAACATCTGGTATTTTAACTAGCCTTTGGCCCATGCCGTCTTGAAAGTGTGCTCTTTAGGTACATCTCTCCTCTGACCACTCTGAATCTGCTACCAGAGGATATGTGAGTGTGGAAGTCAACATTTGTCACTGGCAGTAATGTCACAGGTCACTAGGTATCTAGGATCAGGCCGTCCTTGGCTGTCTTCTGTCTCAGGCAAGGGCCGTCATCCTTCAAAGGAAATGAGGACACATGGACATTGGTGGACCTCACTTTTTTCATCAACACAGGTGTCTGGGTGAGGATCAACATGCCAGGTAGGCCAGGTGAAGGCCGAGTGCAGGGGCTAAGGTTTCTCTCCCAATCACCGTGGAGACAGCCATGGGAAGACTGGGCGGAATTTCTGACGGGATGGGTCACAAACACTGAGCCAATAAGAGAGGTTTGGCCTAACTGGCTAGTTCCACAGAGTTCTCCATTTTGCCCATGGACACTCAATGGCCTCTTCTGGCTTTGGCCATAGGAATTGAGCACACCCAGGGAATATCTTCACTGGTGGCAATCCCTGATGTGGACAGGTTCAACACACTGGGAGAGCAGGCAGCTACCTCTTTTCCACTTATTCTACTATATCACTAGGCAAGGCGCCCTTACTCAGCATCTATGGTCCCTCTCTGCATGTGTTCATTTGGAGAAATCTCTTCATTCTACTCTTGAGAAACATCACAAGTGTGAGTGATTGAGAGACAGCTTGGAGATGAAAGAGTGGAGGCTTCTGGCTGTAGCAGTTCCCCATGGGCAGAGAATAGCAGGTAGTCTGTCTGGAAGGTCTTAGATAATCTTGATTGACATGAGCAATACACCCCGGGTGGACCCTGACCAGGGTGGAGATTGTGGACACATGCAAGCCTCTCTGACAACTAGTAATTAAGTTGAATCTTTGTAAGGGGAAAAACCTCGCAAAGTGGAATCGGCAGATAACATTGATCCACACCTGCCAGGGGCCTCTCCTGGGACTAAAAATCCCAGTCTGGTCTCAGCCTCATCACCTTCTCAGTGCACAACTTGCCTGCACATATAATTCTGCCTTTCTCTGTGAATGCCTTATCGTACTAGGAAAAAAAGCGCGCCACTCAGTACATGGCAGTACCGGTAAAATTAAGTGAAACTGCCATTTTTAAATGTTTACTGTCTACATGTCTCCCGCCTCCAGTGGACAGTGAGTATGCGGCCGACCTCCGAAGACAAGGCCGAAATCCTGGCAGCCAGGGTCCCAGCAGTCCAGTGCTGTCTGGATGTGGGGACATAGATGACCTGTTTGCCACATACACGAGGGTGCCTTGGGCCCTAGATTGGCTTGCCATTCAGCTCCACGACTTCCATTCCTGTCCCTGACCTTTGGCCGGTGCAGCATTGAACGTGTGATCTCTAGCGATATTTCTCCTCCCTACACTATTGTTCTGAAACCAGGGGATATGTGAGTGTGGAAGTCACCATCTATCACTGGCAGCAGTGTCACAAGTCACTAGAGATCTAGGCACAAGTGGACCCTGGCTGTCTTCTGCCCCAGGCAAGGGCCCAAATCCTTTATTCCAGATGATGACACCTGTGCCCTGGTGAACATTAATTCTGATCAACACAGGGATCTGGGTAAGGACCATCAGGACATGCAGGCTAAGTGAAGCCTGTGTGGGTGGAGCTAAGGCTTGTTTTTCTTCACAGTGAAGACAGCCACCAGAAGACTGGTGGAGCTTCTGATGGGCCAGCTCATAAGTACTGAGCCAATGGGAGAGCTTGGCCCCCCCCAGTGGATGACACAGGGCCCTCCATTTTGACCTGTGATGCTTAGTGACCACCTCTGGCCGTGGCCACAGGATTTTCAGCACACCCTGGGAATGGCTACACAGGCAGATGGGAGCCCCTAATGTGGAGAGGTTCAGGGCATTGGGAGAGCAGGCCAGGGACTTGTTTTATACTTTCTTGATATCAGTAGGCAAGGCATCCCCACTCAGCATCTCTTGCCTCCCTCTGTAGGTGTTCATTCTGTGAAATCTCTTCATTCTACCCCTGAGACACAGCACAATTTGGAGTGGCTGAGAGAGAACCTAGAGACAAAAGGGGGAGGCCTCTGTCTGTACTGCTTGCCCATGGGCAGAGAGACCAAATAGTCTATCCAGAAGGACTAGATGCTAGTGATTGATGGAGGAGCTAAACCACGGGAGGACCCTGGCCAGGTGAAGCTTGCTGAAATATGGAAGCCTCTCCAGAGATACGAATTCTGCTGTTCCTTTGTATGGAAATACCCCGGCAAGGAGAACTGGCAGAAAATGATGACCCATACAAGCCAGAGGCCTTTCCTGGGTCTGAAGATCCCACCCTGGTCTCCACCTTGTCATCTTCTCAGCACACACCTTGCCTTCACACATCAAATCCGGCTTTCTGCATGAATGCCTTCTCCCACTAGGAAACACAGCATGTCACTCAGTCACAGGAGAGTACAGGCAAAGTCAGGTGAAACAAGCATTTTCAAAACTTTGCCATCTGATTGTCTACAGCCTCTGGAGGCACTCTGCATATGCGTTAGGTTTCCCAAGACAAGGCCTAATCCTGGCAGCAAGGGTCCCGGTAGTCAAGTCTGTGGATGTGGGTATATGGATGACTTTTTTGCTATGTACAGGAGGGAGCCCTGGGCCCTAGACTGGCTCTCACTTGAACTGCACAATGTCTACTATTTTAACTGACCTTTGGCCCAAGCGGCCTTGAAAGTGTGCTCTCTAGGTACATTTCTACTCCGACCACACTGAATCTGCTACCAGCAGATATGTGAGTGTGGAAGTCAACATCTATCACTGAGGCAGTGTCACTGGTCATGAGGTATCTAGGCTCAGGCTGACCTTGGATGTCTTCTGCCCTGGTCAAGGGCCCTAATCCTTCAAACGAAATGATGACACGTAGACACTGGCAGACATCATTTTTTTCATCAACACAGGGGTCTGGGTGCGGGTCAACAGGCCAGGTAGGTCAGGTGAAGGCCGAGTGCAAGGGCTAAGGCTTGTTTCCCAATCATGGTGGAGACAGCCACCAGAAGACTGGGTGGGACTTCTGATAGGACGGGTCACAAGCACTGAGCCAATAAGAGAGGCCTGGCCTGACTGGCAAGTTCTGCAGAGTCCTCCATTGTGCCCATGGACACTCAACAGCCTCTTCTGGCTTTGGCCACAGGAATTGAGCACACCTAGAGAATATCTTCATAGGTAGCAACCCCTGATGTGGGCAGTTCCAACATACTGGGAGAACAGGCAGGTGCCTCTTACTGATACCCTAGAAAAAAAAAAAAAGAATTTTTTTCCTTTTTTTTCTAGGATATCAGTAGGCAAGGCGCCCTTACTCAGCATCTATGGTCCATCTCTCAAAGTGTTCATTAGGAGAAAAATCTTCATTCTACCCTTGAGAAACATCACAAGTACAAGTGCCTGAGAGAGAGCCTGCAGATGAAAGGGGGGAGGCTTCTGGCTGTATGGGTTCTCCATGTGCAGAGAATAGCAGGTGGTCTATCTGGCTGGTCTTAAATACTGTTGATTGACAAGGGAAATACACCAGGGGCGGACCCTGGCCAGGTGGAGCTTACGGGCAGATGAAAGCCTCTCTGGCGACAAGTAATTCCACTGATCCTTTGTATGGCAAAAAACCCCGCCAAGTGGAGTGGGTGGATAACATTGACCCATACCTGCCAGGGGCCTCTCCTGGGACTAAAGAGCTCAACCTGGTCTTAAACTCATCACCTTCTCAGCATACACCTTGCCTGCACACATAATTCTGCCTTACTCTGTGAATGCCTGATCCGACTAGGAACAAAAGCATGCCAGTCAGCCAAGGGCAGTACCAGGAAAATCAAATGCAACGGCCACTTTCAAATGTTTGCTGTCTACACGTCCTCTGCCTCCGGTGGAAAGCTGTGTATGTGGCCGGCCTCTGAAGACAAGGCTGAAATTCTGGCAGCCAGGGCCCCGGTCCAGTGATTTTTGAATGTGGGGACATGGATGACCTGTTTGCCACATACAGGAGGGAGCTTTGGGCCCTAGATGGGCTTGCCATTCAGGTCCATGACATCCAGCACTACCCCTGGGCTTTGGCCGGTGCCGTACTGAATGTGTGCTCTCTAGTGATATTTCTCCTCCTGTCACTATCATTCTGCCACGAGGGGTTATGTGAGTGTGGAAGTCACCATCTGTCACTGGCAGCAGTGTCACAAGTCACTGGAGCTCTAGGCACAAACTGACCTTGGCTGTCTTCTGCTCCACGCAAAGGCCAGAATCTTTTATCCCAGATGGTGACACTTGGGCACTGGTGGACCTTTATTTTTCTCAACACAGAGGTCTGGGTGAGGGTCAATGGGCCAGGTAGGCTAAGTGAAGGTCGGGTGGTCGGGCCTAAGGCTTGTTTACCATCGCCATGTAGACAGCCACTGGAAGAGTGGCAAAGCTTCTGAGGGGCCGGGTCACAAGTACTGAGTCAATGGCAAAGATCTGGCCCACCTGGCCAACAACACCGGGCCCTCCACTGTGACCTATGACTCTTAGTGGCCACCTCTGGCTGTGGCCACAGGATTTCAGCATACCCTGGGAAAGCATATGCAAGCAGATGGGAGCCCCTGGTGAGGACAGTTTCAGGGCATTGGGAGAGCAGGCCAGGTAACTGTTTTCCACTTTCCCAAGAATATCAGTAGGCAAGGTATCCCCACTCAGCATCTCTCTCCTCTCTGTCTCTCTCTGTATGTGTTCATTCTACAAAATCTCTTCATTATTCCCCTGAGACACATCACAACTTGGAGTGTCTGACAGACACTAGAGATGAAAGAGGGAAGGTCTCTGGCTGTACTGGTTGCCCATGGGCAGAGAAGAGCAGATAGTCTATCTGGAAGGTCTTGATAGTAGTGATTGTTTGGGGGGAGCTATACCACAGGAAGACCGTGGTCTGGTGAAGCTTGCGGGCAGGAGAAAGACTCTGCGGAGAGTATTAATTCAGCTGATACATGGTATGGAAAAACCAGCCTAGGGCAATGGGTAGAAAACATTGAAACCTACGTGCCACAGGGAAAACCTGGGTCTGAAGATCTCGCCCTGCTCTCTAACTTGTCATCTTCTCAGCACACACCTTGACTGCACACATCAAATCCATCTTTCTCCATGAATGCCTTCTCCTGCTAGGAAACACAGCATGCCAAATTTAGTCAAGGAGATTACAGGCAAAGTCAACAAACTACCATTTTCAAAATTTTGCCTTCTGCTGGTCTATAGCCTCTGGTGGCACACAATATATGCGTCAGGTCTCCGAGGACTAAGCCGAAATCCTGGCAGCCAGGGCCCCGGTATTCCAGTGTTTGTGGATGTGAGGATATGGATGATCTGTTTGCCACATACAGGAGGGTGCCCTGGGCCCTAGACTGGCTCCCACTTGAGCTCCCCGATGTCTGGAATTTTCCCCGGTCTTTGGCCTGTGCCCCCTTGAATGTGTGCTCTTTAACTACATTTCTCCTGTGACCACTGTGAATCTGCCACCAGCAGATACATGAGGATGGAAATCAACATCTATCACTGGCAGCAGTGACACATTTCACTTGGTATCTAGGTTCAGGGTGACCTAGACAGTATTCTGCCCCAGGCAAGGGACCTAATCCTTCAAAGGAAATAATGACGCTTGGGCACTGGTGGGCATTATTTCTTTTCATCAACACAAGGGTCTGGGTGAGGGTCAACAGGCCAGGTAGGCCAGGTGAAGGCCAAGTGTGTGGGTCTAACGCTTCTTTCCCAATCACCGTGGAGAGAGCTACCTGAAGACTGTGAGAAACTTCTGATGGGGTGGGTCACAAACACTGAGCCAAAAGGAGACATCTGGCCTAACTGGCCAGTTCCGCAGAGTCCTCCATTTTGTCCGTTGACACTCAACGGCCTCTTCTGGTTTTGGCCACAGGAATTCAGCACGCCTAGGGAATATCTTTACATGTGGCAACCCCTGATGTGGACAGGTTCAAGACACTGGGGAAGCAGGACTAGTACCTCTTTTCCACTTACTTGAGGATATCAGTAGGCAAAGCTTCCTTACTCAGCATCTATTTTCTCTCTCTGTATGTGTTCATTTAGCGAGATCTCTTCATTAAACCCCTGAGAAACATCACAAGTACGAGTGCCTGAGAGGGAGCCTGGAGAAAGGGGGGAAGGCTTCTGGCTGTACTGGTTCCCCATGGGCAGAGGATAGCAGGTGGTATATCTGGATGGTCTTAGACACTGTTGACTGACACGGGAAATATACCACGGGTGGACTCTGGCCAGGCAGTTCTTGGGGGCAGATGCAAGGCTCTCTGGTGACAAGTAATTCCGCTGATCCTTTGTACAGCGAAAAACCCCACCAAGTGAAATGGGCAGATAACATTGATCCATATCTGCCAAGGGCCACTCCTGGGACTAAAGATCCCAACCTGGTCTCAACCTCGTCACCTCGTAAGTACACACCTTGCCAGCACACTTAATTCTGCCTTTCTCCGTGAATGCCTTATCCTACTAGGAAAAATATCATGCCACTCAGTGAAAGGCAGTATTCCCCAAATGAAATGAAACTACCATTTGCCAAATTTTGCTGCCTACATGTCCACTGCCTTCAGTGGAACAATGTGTATGTGGCTGTCCTCTGAAGACAAGGCCGAAATCCTGGCAGTCCGGCCTCCAGCAGTCCAGTGGTTTCTGGATGTGGGGACATAGATGATCTCTAGCCTTGGGGCCTAGACTGGCTCACCACTCAGCTCCTCGGCGTCTAGTACTGTCCCTGGCCTTTGGCCGGTGCCTCCCTGAATGTGTGTTCTCTAGCCATATTTCCCCTCCCGTCACTATCAATCTGCCACCAGGGGATATGTGAATGTGGAGGTCACCATCTCTCACTGGCAGCAGTGTGTCAAGTCACTAGAGTTCTATGCACAAGCTGACCTTGGCTGTCTTGTGCCCCAGGTAAGGACCTGAATCCTTTTTCCTAGATGGTGACACATGGGCCCTGGCAGACATTAATTTTTATCAACACAGAGGTCTAGGTCTGGCCAGTAGGCCAGGTGGAGGCCGGGTAAGTGGGGCTACGGCTTGTTCACCATCACCATGGAGACACCCACTGGAACAGTGGGCTGAGATTCTGAGGGGCCTGGTCACAAGTACTGAGCCAATGTTAGAGATCTGGCCCACCTGGCCGATGATACAAGGCCCTCCTTTGTGACCTATGACACTTAGTAGCCACCTCAGGCTGTGGCCACAGAATTTCAGCACACCTTTGGAAAGGCTATAAAGGCTGATGGGAACCGCTGGTGTAGACAGGCTCAGGGAAATAGAAGAGCAGGCCAGGTACCTGTTTTCTAGTTTCCTGAGGATATCAGTAGCCAAGGGATCCTCACTCAGCATCTCTTGTCTCTCTCTGTTTGTGTTCATTCTACCCCTGAGACACATCACAACTTGGAGTGCTTGAGAGAGACTAGAGAAGAAATGGGGGAAGTCTCTGGCTGTACTGCTTGCTCATGGGCAAAGAAGAGAAGTTAGTCTATCTGGAAGGTCTTGATAGTAGTGAATGTTTGGGGGAGCTACACCACAGGCAGACCCTGGCCTCATGAACCTTGGGGGCAGATGGAAGCCTCTGCAGAGAATACTAATTCAGCTGATACATGGTATGGAAAAACCCGGCCTAAGGGAATGGGCAGAAAACATTGAAACCTACCTGCCAGAGGCCTAGCCTGGGTCTGAGGATCCCACTCTGGTCTCCACCTTGTCATTTTCTCAGCACACACTATGCTGGCACACATCAAATCCACCTTTCTCTATGAATGCCTTCTCCTGCTAGGAAACAGCATGCCAAACTCAGCCAAGGAGAGTAATGGCAAAGTCAACTGAAACTACCATTTTCCAAATTTTGCCCTCTGCTGGTCCACAGCCTCGGGTGGCACACTGCATATGCGTCAGGCCTCCGAAGGCAAGGCCAAAATCCTGGCAGTCAGGGCCCCCGTAGTCCAGTGTCTGTGGATGTGAGGATATGGATGACCTGTTTGCCAAGTACAGGAGGGTGCCCTGGGCCCTAGACTGGCTCCCACTTGAGCTCCACGACGTCTGGTATTTTCCCTGGCCTTTGGCCCGTGCCCCAGTGAATGTGTGCTCTCTAGCTACATTTCTCATCCGACCTCTGTCAATCTTCCCCCAACGGATATGTGAGCGTGGAAATCAATATCTAGCACTGGCGACAGTGCCACAGGTCACTAGGTATCTAGGCTCAAGCTGACCTTGGCTGTCTTGTGCCCCAGGCAATGTCCCCAATCTTTCAAAAGAAATGATGATGCTTGGGCACTGGCAGACATTACTTTTTTCATCAACACAGTGGCCTAGGTGAGGATCAACAGGCCACGTAGGCCACGTGAAGGCATAGAGGGTGGGGCTAAGGCTTCTTTCTCAGTTACCATGGAGACAGCCACTGGAAGACTGGATGGAACTTCTGATGGGGCAGGTCACAAACACAGGCCCAAAAGGAGAGGTCCGGCCTACCTGGCAAGTTCCACAGAGTCCTCCATTTTGTTCTTGGACACTCAACGGCTTCTCCTGCCTTTGGCCACAGGAATTGAGCATACCCACGGAATATCTTTACATGTGGCAGCCCCTGATGTGGACAGGTTAAGCACACTGGGAGAGCAGGAAGGGACCTGTGTTCCACTTGCTTAAGGATATCAGTAGGCTAGGCGTCCTTACTTAGTATCTATTGTCCCTCCCTGTATGTGTTCATTCAGGGAGATCTTTTCATTTTACCCCTGAGAAACATCACAAGTACGAGTGCCTGAGAGAGAGCCTAGAGATGAAAGGGGGAAGGCTTCTGGCTGTACCGGTTCCTTACCAGCAGAGAATAGCAGGTAGTCTATCTGGATGGTCTAAGATATGGTTGGCTGCCATTAGAAATGCACCATGGGCAGTCCCTGGCCAGGTGGGTCTTGTGGGCAGATGCAAGTCTCTCCAGCGACTAATAATTCCACTGATCTTTGCGTTGTGAAAAACCCCAAAATTGGGAAGGGCAGATAATACTGAACCTTAGCCGCCAGGGTCCTCCCTGGGACTAAAGATTACAACCTGGTCTCAGGCTCGTCATCTTACAAGCACACACCTTGCCAGCACTCATAATTCTGCCTTACTCCGTGAATGCCTTATCCTACTAGGAAGAAAAGGCATGCCATTCAGCCAAGGGCAGTACCAGGAAAATGAAGTGAAACTGCCATTTTCCAAGTTTTGCTGTCTACACGTCCCCTGCCTCCGGTGGAATGCTGCATATGTGGCCGGCCTCCGAAGACAAGGCCAAATCCTGGCAGTCAGGGCCCCAGCAGTCCAATGGTTTCTGGATGTGGGGATGTTGGATGACCTGTTGGCCACATAAAGGAGGGAGCCTTGGGCCCTAGGCTGGTTCGCCATTCAGCTCCATGACATCCACTACTGTCCCTGGCTTTTGGCCGGCGCCTCATTGAATGTGTGCTCTCTATGCATATTTCTCCTCCCGTCACTATCATTCTGCCACCAGGGGACATGTGAGTGTGGAAGTCATCGTCTATCACTGGCAATAGTGTGTTGAGTCACTAGAGATTGAGCACAAGCTGAACTTGGCTCTGTTCTGTTCCAGGCAAGGGCCTGAGGCGACAGCTAGGCTCTGCAGGACATTAATTTTTATCAACACAGAGGTCTGGGTCTGGTCAACAGGTCAGGTGAAGGCAGGGTGGTGGGGCTAAGGCTTGTTCACCATCACCATGGAGACAGACACTGCAAAAGTGGGCGGAGCTTCTGAGGTTCCAGGTCACAAGCACTGAGACAATAACAAAGGTCCGGCCTAACCGGCCAGTTCCACAAAATCCTCTGTTTTGTCCTTGGACACTCAATGGTCTCTTCTGGGTTTGGCCACAGGAAATGAGCAAACCCAGGGAATGTCTTCACAAGTGGCAACCCCTGATGTGGACAGGTTCAAGGCACTGGGAGAGCAGGCCAGGTTCACTTGAGGATATCAGTAGGAAAGGCGACCTCACTCAGCATCTGTTGTCCCTCTCTGTATGTGTTTATTCAGAGAAATCTCTTCATTTTACCCCTGAGAAACATCACAAGTACGAGTGCCTGAAGAGAGTCTGGTGATGAAATGGGGAAGTCTTCTGGCTGTACAGGTTCCCCACCAGCAGAGAATATCAGGTAGTCTTTCTGGATGGTCTTAAAAACTGTTGATTGACATGGGAATCACACCAGGGGCGGACCCTGGCCAGGTGAGGCTTGTTGACAGATGGAAGCCTCTCTGGAGACTAGTAATTCCGCTGATCCATTCTATGGAAATACCCAGGCAAGAAGAATGGGCAGAAAACATTGACACAAACCTGCCAGAGGCCTAGCCTGGGTCTGAAAATCCCACCCTGGTCTCCACCGTGTCATTTCTCAGCACACACCTTGCCTGTACACATCAACTCCACCTTTCTCCATGAATGCCTTTTTCTGCTAGGAAACACAGCATGCCACTGTGTTGACATGACAGCACAGGGAAAGTCAAGTGAAACGAGTATTTTCTAAATTTTGCCATCTGCTGGTGCACAGCCTCTGGTGGAAAGATGCATATGTGTCAGGTCTCTGAAGACAAGGCTGCAATCCTGGCAGCCAGGGCCCCGGTGTTCCAGTGTCTGTGCATGTGGGGTATGGATGGCCTGTTTGCCACATACAGGAGTGTACCTTGGGCACTAGACTAGTTCCCACTTGAGCTCCACGACATATGGTATTTTCTCTGGCCTTTGGCCTGTGCCCCATGAATGTGTGCTCTCTACCTCCATTTCTCCTGGAACCACTCTGAATCTGCCACCAGAAGATATGTAAGCATGGAAATCAACATCTATCACTGGCGGCAGTGTCACTGCTCACTAGGTATCTAGGCTCAGGATGACCTTGGCTGTCTTCTGCCCCAGGCAAGGGCCCTAATCCTTCAAAGGAAATGATGACGCTTATGTACTGGCAGACATTATTTTTTAATCAACACAGGGCTCTGGGTGAGGGTCAACATGCCAGGTAGGTCAGGCAAAGGCCGAGTGGGCAGAGCTAAGGCTTCTTTCCCAGTCACCATCAAGACAGCCACCAGAAGATTGGGCAGAACTTCCGACGGGACGGTCACAAACACTGAGCCAATAGGAGAGGTCTGGCCAAACTATCCAGTTCCACAGAGTCCTTCATTTTGTCCACTGACAGTCAAGGGCCTCTTCTGGCTTTGGCCACAGGGATTGAGCACACTCAGGGAATATCTTCACAGGTGGCAACCCCTGATGTGGACAGGCTCAAGACACTGGGAGAGCAGGCCAGGTACCTGTGTTCCACTTACATGAGGATATCCATAGGCAAGGCGTACTTACTCAGCATCTATGGTCCCTCTCTGTATGTGTTCATTCGCAGAAATCTCTTCATTTTACCCCTAAGAAACATCACAAGTACGAGTGCCTGAGAGAGAGCTTGGAGATGAAACAGGGGAGGCTTCTGGCTGTACCAGTTCCCCTTGGGCAAAGAATAGCAGACAGTCTATCTGGGCGGTCTTACATAGTGTTGATTGACAAGGACAATACACCATGGATGTACCATGGCCAGGTGGTGTTTGTGGGCAGGTGCAAGCCTCTCTGGAGAGTAGTAATTCCGCTAGTCCTTTGTGTGGTGAAAAAAGCCTGCCAAGTGGAATGGGCAGATAATGACCCACACCGGCCAGGGGCCTCTCCTGGACTAAAGATCCCAATCTGGTCTCAAACTTGTCACCGTACAAGCAACACACCTTGCCCGTATACATAATTCTGCCTTTCTCTGTGAATGCCTTATCCTACTAGGAATAAAAGCATGCCACTCAGCCAAGGGCAGTACTGGGAAAATGAAGCAAAACTGCCATTTTCAAATTTTTGCTGTCTACACGTCCCCTGCCTCCAGTGGAACGCTGCATATGCATATGTGGGTGGCCTCCAAAGATAAGGTTAAAATCCTGGCAGCCAGGGATCCAGCAGTCCAGTGGTTTCTGGATGTGGGGACATGGATGACCTGTTGGCCACATACCAGAGTGAGCCTTGGGCCCTAGACTGGCTCACCATTCAGCTCCACGACATGCACTATTGTCCCTGGCCTTTGGCCGGTACCTCATTGAATGTGTGCTCTCTAGGGCTATCTCTTCTCCCGTCGTGATCATTCTGCCACTGTGGATTTGTGAGTGCAGAAGTCACCATCTAATACTGGCAGGGGTGTCACAGGTCACTAGAGTTCTAGATACAAGCTGACCTTGGCTGTCTTCTGCCCCAGGCAAGGGCCTGAATCCTTTATCCCAGATGGTGACACCTGGGAATTGGCAGGTAATAATTTTTGTCAACACAGAGGTCTGGGTGAGGATCAGCAGGCCAGGTAGGCTAAGTGCAGGATGGGTGGGCGGGGCTAAGGTTTGTTGACCATCACCACGGAGGCACCCCCCCCCCCCGGAAGAGTGAGCAGAGCTTCTGATGGGTCTGGTCACAAGTACTGAGGCACTGGGAGCTATCTGGCCCACCAGGTGGATGACACATGGCCCTCCATTGTGACCTATGACACCTAGTAGCCACCTCTGGCTGTGGCCACAGGATTTCAGCACACCCTGGGAAAGCCTACACAGGCAGATGGGAGCCCCTGGTGTGGACAGCTTCAGGGCATTGGCAGAGCAGGCCAGGTACCTGTTGTCCACTTTTCTGAGGATATCAGTAGGCAAGACTTCCCCACTCAGCATCTCTTGCCTCTCTCTGTCTCTCTCTGTATGTGTTCCTTCTGCAAAATCTCTTCATTCTACCACTGAAAAACATAAAAACTTGGAGTGCTTGAGAGAGTGTCTAGAGACAAAAGACCAAAGCGGGAAGACCTCTGGCTGTACTGGTTGCCCATGGGCAGAGAAGAGCAGGTAGTCTATCTGGAAGGTCTAGATAGTAGTTATTGATGGGGGAGCTACACTAAGGGGCAGACCCTGGCCAGGTGAAGCTTGCTGACAGGTGGAAGCTTCTCCGGAGACTACTAATTCCACTGATACATTGCAGGGAAATACCCAGGAAGGGGGAATGGGCAGAAAACACTGACACCTAACTGCCAGAGGCGTATCCTGGGTCCAGAGATCCTACCCTGGTCTCCACCTTGCCATCTGCTCAGCACACACCTTGCCTGCACTCATCAAATCTGCCTTCCTCCATGAATGCCTTCTTCTGCTAGGAAACACAGCATTTCAATCAGCTGAAGAAGAGTATTGGCAGAGTTAATTGAAACAACCATTTTCAAAATTTTGCCCTCTGTGGTCCACAGCCGCTGGAGGCACAGTGCATATGCATCGGGTCTCCGATGATAAGGCAGAAATCCGGGCATCCAGGGCCCCAGCTGTCTAGAGACTGTGGATGTGGGGTTACAGATGACCTGTTTGCCACATACAGGAGGGAGCCCTGGGCCCAAGACTGGCTCCACTTGAGCTCCACGACGTCTGGTATTTTCCCTGAACTTTGACCCTTGCCCCCGTGAGTGTGTGCTCTCTAGCTCCATTTCTCCTCCGACCACTCTGAGTCTGGCACCAGCGGATGTGTGAGTGTGGATATCAACATTGTACTGGCGGCAGTGTTAAAGGCCACTAAGTATCTAGGCTCAGGCTGACCTTGGCTGTCTTCTGCCAGAGGCAAGGTCCCTAATCGTTCAAATGAAATGATGACACGTGGGCACTGGCGGACATCCTTTTTTTCATCAACACAGGGGTCTGGGTGAGGGTCAACTGGCCAGGTAGGTCAGGTGAAGGCCCAGTGCAGGGGCTAAGGCTTGTTTCCCAATCACCATGGAGACAGCCACCAGAAGAATGGGCGGAACTTCTGATGGGAGGGGGTCACAAACACTGAGGCAATAGGAGAGCTCCAATCTAACTGCATGGTTCCACAGAGTCTTCCAATTTGCCCATGGACACTCAATGGCCTCTTCTGGCTCGGGCCACAGGAATTGAGCATCTCTCTCTCTATATGTCTTCGTTCTGCAAAATCTCTTCATTCTACCCCTGAAACACATCACAGCTTGGACTGTCTAAGAGTGCCTACGGATGAAAGAAGAAAAGGGGGCTGCCTCTGGCTGTACTGGTTGCCCATGGGTTGAGAAAAGCACATAGTCTATCCAGAAGATCTAGATAGTAGTTATTGCTGGTTTAGCTACAACATAGATGAACCTTGGTCTGGTGAAGCTTGCAGAGAGATGGAAGCCTCTCCGAAGGCTACTAATTCCACTGATAAATTGTATGAAATACACGGGCATGGGGAATGGGCAGAAAACATTGAAACATACCTACCAGAGGCCTATCCTGAGTCTGAAGTTCCCACCCCAGTCTCCACTGTGTCATCTTCTCAGCACACATCTTGCCTGCACACATCCAATCTGCCTTTCTCCATGAATGGCTTCTCCTGCTAGGAAACACAGCATGTCACTCAGGCAAAGGAGAGTATAGGCAAAGTCAACTGAAACTACCATTTTCAAAATTTTGCCCTCTGCTGGTCCACAGCCTCCGGTGGCACACCACATATGTGTCAGGTCTCCGAAGACAAGGCGGAAATCTGGGCATTCAGGGCCCCAGCTGCCCAGAGACTATGGATGTGGGAATATGGATGACCTGTTTACCATGTACAGGATGGAGTCCTGGGCCCTAGACTCACTCCACCTGAGGTCTGTGACGTCTGCTAGTTCCCCTGACCATTGACTCTTGCCCCATTGAGGGTGTGCTCTCTTGTTACATTTCTTCTGCGACCACTCTGAATCTGCCACCAGTAGATATTTGAACTTGGAAATCAACATCTGTCACTGGCGGCAGTGTCACAGGACAATAGGTATCTTGGCTCAGGCTGACTTTGACTATTTTCTGCCCCAGGCAAGGGCCCTAATTTTTCAAACGAAATGATGGCTTGTGGGCTCTCGTGGACATCATTTTTTTTCATCCACACAGGGGTCTCGGTGAGGGTCAACAAACCAGGTGGGCCAGTGAAGGCCGAGTGTAGGGGCTAAGGCTTGTTTCCCAATCACAATGGACACAGCCACTGGAAGACTGGGTGGAACTTCTGACAGGATGGGTCACAAACACTGAGCCAATAGGAGAGGTCCGGCCTAACTGGCCAGTTTTGCAGAGTATTCTATTTTGCCCATGAAAACTCAACGGCCTCTTCGGGCTTTGGCTACAGGAATTGGGCAAACCCAGGGAATATCTTCTCAGGTGGCAACCACTGATGTGGACAGGTTCAACACACTGGATGGGGCAGGCAGGTACCTGTTTTCCACTTATTCTAGAATACCAGTAGGCAACGTGCCCTTACATACAGCATATATAGTCCCTCTCTGTATCTGTTCATTCGGAGAAAACTCACAAGAAACATCACAAGAACGAAATCCTGAGAAAGATTCTGGAGATGAAAAGGGGGAGGCTTCTGGCTGTACCGCTTTCCCATGGGCAGAGAAGAGCAGGTAGTCCGTGTGGATGGTCTTTGGTACTGTTGATTGACATGGGAAATACAGCACGGGCAGACCCTGGACACGAAAAGCTTGTGGGCATATGCAAGCCTCTCTGGCACCTGTAATTCCGCTGATCCTTTGTATGGTGAAACACCCCACCAAGTGGAACCCCACACCTGCCAGGGGCCTCTCCTGGGACTAAAGATCCTAAATTCATCTCAAACTCATCACCCTCTCAGCGCACACGTTGCCTGCACACCTAATTCTTCCTTTCTCCACGAATACCTTATCATACTAGGAAAAAAATCATGCCACTTAGCCAAGGGCAGTACTGGGAAAATGAAGTGGAACTGTCAATTTCAAATTTTTGCTGTCTTCACGTCCCTTGCCTCAGGTGGATCGCTGTGTACGTGGCCAGCCTCAGAAGACAAGAGTGAAAACCTGGCAGCCAGGGCCCCAGCGGTCCAGTAGTTTTGGATGTGTGGCCATGGATGACCTGTTTGCCACATACAGGAGGGAGCCTTGGGCCCTAGGCTGACTCATCACTCACCTCCACAAAGTCCAGTACTGTCCCTGGCCTTAGGCTGGTGCCTCATTGGATGCGTGCTCTTAAGCGATATTTCTCCTCCCATCACTATCATTCTGCCACCAGGGGATATGTGAACGTGGAAGTTCCCATCTATAACTGGCAGCAGTAATACAAGTCACTAGAGATCTAGGCACAAGCTGACCTTGGCTGTCGCCTGCCCTAGGCAAGGACCCGAATCCTTTATCCCAGATGGTGACAACTCTGCCATGGGGGACATTAATTCTGATCAACACAGAGGTCTGGGTGAGGGTTAGCAGGTCATGTAGACTAAGAGAAGACATGGTGAGTGGGGCTAAGGCTTCTTTATCATCACCATGGAGACAGCCTGCGGAAGAGTGTGCAGAGCTTATGATGAGCCCACTCACAAGTACTGAGCCAATGGGATAGATCTGGCCCAACTGGCTGATGACACAGGGCCCTCCATTGTGACTTGCGACAATTAGTGGCCACATCTAGCTGTGGCCACAGGATCTCAGCATACCCTGGGAAAGGCTACGCAGGCAGATGGGAGCCTCTGGTGGGGGTAGCTTCAGGGCATTGGCAGAGCAGGCCAGATTCCTGTTTTCCACTTTCCTGGGGTTTTCAGTAGGCAAGGCATCCCATCTCAGCACCTCTTGCCTCTCTCTGTCTCTCTCTGTCTGTGTTCCTTCTGCAAAATCTTTTCATTCTACCCCTGAGATACATCATAGATAGGAGTGCCTGAGAGAGGGCCTAGACATGAAAGACCAAAGGAGAAAGGTCTCTGACTGTACTGGTTACCCATGGGCAGAGAAGATCAGGTAGTCTATCCGGAAGGCCTATGTAGTAGTGACTGATGGGGGAGGTACATCAAGGGCGGACCCTGGCCAGGAGAAGCTTGCTGACAGATGGAAGGCTCTCCAGAGACTACTAATTCTGCTGATACATTGTATGGAAATACCTGGGTAAGGGCAATGGGCAGAAAACATTGAAACATACCTGCCAGAGGCCTTTCCTGGGTCTGAAGATCCACCCTGTTCTCCACCGTGTCACCTTCTCAGCACACGCCTTGCCTGCACACATCCAATCTGCCTTTCTCCATGAATGCCTTCTCCTGCTAGGAAACACAGTATGTCGCTCAGCCAAAGGAGAGCATAGGCAAAGTCAACTAAACTACCATTTTCAAAATTTTGCCCTTTGCTGGTCCACAGCCTCCGGTGGCACACTGCATAGGCCTCAGGTCTCCAAAGACAAGGCCGAAATCTGGGCATCCAGGTCCCCAGCTGTCCAGAGTCTCTGGATGTGGGGATATGGATGACCTATTTGCCACATACAAGAGGGAGCCCTGGGACCTAAACAGGCTCCACTTGAGCTCCACGATGTCTGGTATTTTCCCTTACCTTTAGCCTGTGCCCCTGTGAGTGTGTGCTCTCTAGCTACATTTCTCCTCCGACCACTCAGAATCTGCCACCAGCGGATATGTGAGTGTGGAAATCAACACCTATCACTGGCAGCAGTGTCACAGGTCACTAGGTTTCTAGGCTCAGGCTGACCTTGGCAGTGTTCTGCTCCAGGCAAGGGCCCTAATCCTTCAAATGAAATGATGACACGTGGGCACTGGTGGACATCATTTTTTTCATCAACACGGGGGTCTGGGTGATCATCAAAAGGCCAGGTAGGCCAGGTGAAGGCAGAGTGCAGAGGCTAAGGCTTGTTTCCCAATCACCATGGAGACAGCCACCAGAAGACTGGGAGGAACTTCTGATATGATGGGTCATGAACACTTAGCCAATAGGAGAGATCCAGCCTAAATGGCCAGTTCCGAAGAGTCCTCTGTTTTGCCCATGGATGCTCAACGGCCTCTTCTGGCTTTGGCCACAGGAATTGAGCACACCTAGGAATATCTTTACAGGTGGCTACCCCTGATGTGGACAAGTTGAAGACACTGGGAGAGCAGGCCAAGTACCTGTTTTCCACTTACTTGAGGATATCAGGAGGCAAGGCGACCTCACTAGCATCTATGGTCCATCTCTGTATGTGTTCATTCAGAGAACTCTCTTCATTCTATCCCTGAGAAAAGTGAAAAGTACGAGTGTCTGAGAGAGAGTCAGGAGATGAAAGGGTGAAGTCTTCTGGTTGTATTGGTTCCCCATGGGCAGAGAATATGAGGTACTCTATCTGGATGGTCTTAGATATTGTTGATTGACGTGGGAAATACCAGGGGCGGGCCTTGACCAGGTGGAGTTCGTAGGCATATGCAAGTCCCTCCAGCTACTACTAATTCCTCTGATACATTGTATGCTGAAAAACCCCACCAAGCTGAATAGGCAGATAACATTGAGCCATACCAGCCTTGGAATTCTCCTTTTACTAAAGATCCCAACCTGGTCTCAACCTCATCACAAACTCAGCACACACCTTGACTGCACACATAATTCTGCCTTTCTCCATGAATCCCTTAACCTACTAGGCAAAAAAGGAAGCCACTCAGCCAAAGGTAGTTCCGAGAAAATGAAGTGAAACCGGCATTTTCAAATTTTCGCTGTCTACACATCCCCTGCCTCTGGAGGAACGCTGCGTATCTGGCCAGCTTCTAAAGACAAGGCCAAAATCCTGGCAGCCAGGGCCCCACTGGTTTAGTGGTTTCTGGTTGTGGGGACGTGGATGACCTGTTTGCCACATACAGGAGGGAGCCTTCTACCCTAGACTTGCTCACCATTCAGCTCCATGACGTTCAGTACTGTCCCTGGTATTTCTCCGGTGCCTCACTGAATGTGTGCTCTTTAGCAATATTTCTCCTTCCGTCACTCTCCTTCTGCCCCCAGGGGATATGTGAGTGTGGAAGTCACCATCTGTCACTGGCAGCAGTGTCACAAGTCACTAGAGATCTAGGCACAAGCTGACATTGGCTGTCCAATGCCCCAGGCAAGGGCCGGAATCTTTTATCCCAGATGGTGACACCTGGGCAGTGGAGAACATTAATTCTGATCAACATAGAAGCCTAGGTGAGGGTCAGCAGACCATGCAGGCTAAGTGAAGGCCAGATGGGTGGGGCTAAGGCTTGTTTACCATCACCATGGAGACAGCCATGAGAAGAGTCAGCAGAGCTTCTGATGGGCCAGGTCACAAGTACTCAGTCAATGGGAGAGATCTGTCCCACCCGGTTGGTGACACAGGACCCTACATTGTGTCCTATGACACTTAGTAGCCTCCTCTGACTGTGGCCAACTCAGGCTGTGGCCACAGGATTTCAGCACACCCTGGGAAAGGCTATGCAGGCAGATGGGAGCCCCTGATATGAACAGATTCACGGCATTGGGAGAGCAGGCCCGGTACCTGTTTTCCACTTCTCTGAGGATATCAGTAGGCAAGGCATCCCCACTCAGCACCTTTCGCCTCTCTCTGTTTCTCTCTCTCTATGTGCTGGATCTGAGAAATCTTTTCATTCTACCCCGAGACACATCACAACCCAACTGCAGTGCCTGAGAGAGAGCCTAGAGATCAAAGAGGGAAGGCCTCTGGCTGTACTGGTTGCCCATGAGCAGAGAAGAACAGCTAGTCTATCCGGAAGGTCCAGATACTATTGACTGATGGGGGAGCTACACTATGGGTGGTCCCTGGCCAGATGGAGCTTGCTAACAGATAGCAGCATCTCCGGAGACTGCTAATTCCTCTGATACTTTTTATGGGTATACCCAGGCAAAGGGAATGGGCAGAAAACATTGAAACATACCTGTCAGAGGCCTATCTTGGGACTGAAGATCCCACCCTGGTCTCCACCTTGTCATCTTCTCAGCATACACCTTGCCTGCACTCATCAAATCCTCCTTTCTCCATGAATGCCTTCTCCCGCAAGGAAATACAGCATGCCACTCAGCCAAAGGAGAGTACAGGGAAAGTCAAGCGAAACGAGCATTTTCAAAATTTTGCTGTTTCTGGTCCACAGCCTCTGGTGGCACACTGCGTATGTCTCAGGTTCCCAAGACAAGGCCGAAACCTAGGCAGTTACCCCGGGCCCCAGTAATTCAGAGTCTATGGATGTGGGGATATGGATGACCTGTTTGCAACGTACAGGAGGGAGCCCTGGGCCCTAGACTGCCTCACACTTGATGCCGAGGATGTCTAATATTTTCCCTGGCCTTTGGCCCGAGCCACACTGAATGTGTGCTCTCTAGGTCAATTTCTCCTCTGATCACTCTGAATCTGCCACCAGCGGATATGGGCGTCTAGAAATCAGCTTCTATCACTGGCGGCAGGGTCATAGGTCACTAGGTATCTACGCTCAGGCTGACCTTGGCTGTCTTCTGCCCCAGGGAAGGGCCCTCATTCTTCAAAGGAAATGATGACACGTGGGCACTGGCGGACATTATTTTTTAAAACAATACAGGGGCCTGGGTGAGGGTCAACAGGCCAGGTGGCTTTGTGAAGGCTGAGCGGGCAGGGCTAATTTTTGTTTCCCAATCACCATGGAGATAGCCACCGGAAGACTCGGCAGTACTTCTGATGGGACGGGTAACAAACACAGAGCCAATAGGAGAGGTCCGGCCTAACTGGCCAGTTCCAGAGTCCTTCATTTTGTCCTCTGACACTCAACGGCCTCTTCTGGCTTTGGCCACAGGAATTGAGAACACCCAGGGAACATATTTACAGGTGGCAACCCCTGATGTGGACAGGTTAAGACACTGGGAAAGCAGGCCAAGTACCTGTGTTCTACTTACTTGCGGATATCAGTAGGCAAGGCATCCTTATTCAGCATCTATTATGCCTCTCTGCATGTGTTCTTTTGGAGAAATCTCTTCATTCTACCCCTGAGAAACATCAAAAGTAAGAGTTTCTGAGAGAGAGACTGGAGAAGAAAGGGGAAGGCTTCTGGCTGTACCGGTTCCCAAGGGGCAGAGAATAGCAGGTAGTCTATCTGGATGGTCTTAGATAATGTAGATTGACATAAGCTATACACCACAGAAAGACCCTGGCCAGGTGGAGCTTGCGGGCAGATGCAAGACTCTCCGGTGAGAAGTATTTCCGGTGATCTTTTACTTGGCGAAAAACCCCTGCAAGTGGAATGGTGAGATAAGATTGATCCATAGCTGCCAGGGGCCTCTTCTAGGACTAAATATCCCAACCTGCTCTCTACCTTGTCACCTTACAACCACACACTTTGCCTGCACACAAAATTCTGCCTTTCTCCCAGAATGCCTTATCCTACTAGGAAAAGTTGCATGCCACACAGCCAAAGGCGTACCAGCCAAATGAAGTGCAATTGCCATTTTCCAATTTTTGCTGCCTACAAGTCCACAGCCTCCAGTGGAACACTGCGTATGTACCCGGCCTTTGAAGAAAAGGCCAAAATTCTGGCAGCGAAGGCCCAGCAGACCAGTGGTTTTTGGGTGTGGGGACATGGATGACCTGTTTGCCACATACAAGAGGGAGCCTTGGGCCCTAGGCTGGCTCGCCTTTCAGCTCCACGACATCCACTACTGTCCCTGGCCTTTGGCCAGTGCCTCGGTGAATGTGTGCTGTCTTGCCATATTTCCCCTCCCGTCACTATCATTTTGCCAGCAGGGGATATGAGAGTGTGGAAGTCACCATCTATCACTGGCAGCAGTGTGACAAGTCTCTAGAGATCTAAGCACAAGCTGACCTTGGCTGCCTTCTGCCCCAGGCAAGTGCCTGAACGCTTTATCCCAGATGGTGACACCTAGGCCCTAGTGGACATTAATTTTTATCAACACATATATCTGGGTCAGTTCAGCAGACCAGTTGAAGGCCAGATGGGCGAGGCTAAGGCTTGTTCACCACACCTTGGAGACAGCCACTGGAAGAGTAGGCGGAGCTTCTGAGGGTCCTAGTCACAAGTACTGAGCAAAGGGCAGAGATGTGGCCCACCTGGAGGATGACACAGGGCCCTCCATTGTGACCTAAGACAATATGTGGCCACCTCTGGCTGGGGCCACAGGATTTCAGCACACCTACGCAGGCAGATGGGAGCCCCTAATGTGGAGAGGTTCAGGCACTGGGCGAGCAGTCCAGGTCCATGTTTTCCACTTTTCTGAGGATAACAGTAGGCAAGGCATCCCCACTCAGCATCTCTCGCCTCTCTCTGGCTTTCTCTGTATGTGTTCAGTCTGTGAAATCTCTTCATTCTACCTGTGAGACACATCACAGCCTGCAGTGCCTGAGAGAGTGCCTAGAGAACAAAGATGAAAGGGGGAAGGCCTCTGGCTGTACTGGTTGCTCATGGGTAGAGAAGAGCAAGTAGGCTCTCCGGAAGGTATAGATAATAGTGATTGAAAGCGGTGCTACACCACAGGGGGACCCTGGCCAGATGAAGCTTGCTGACAAATGTAAGCCTCTTCGGAGACTACTGTTTCCGATGATACGTTGTATGGAATTACCCAGGTAAGGGCAATGGGCAGAAAACATTGACACATACCTTCCAGAGGACTTTCCTGGGCCTGAAGATCCACCTTCTCAGCACACACCTTGCCTGCACACATCCAATCTGCCTTTCTCCATGAATGCCTTCTCCTGCTGGGAAACACAGCATGTCACTCAGCCAAAGGAGAGTATAGGCAAAGTCAACTGAAACTACCATTTTCAAAATTTTGCCCTCTGCTGCATAGGCCTCAGGTCTCCGAAGACAAGGCCGAAATCTGGGCATCCAGCGCCCTGGCTCTACAGAGTCTGTGCATGTGGGATATGAATGACCTGTTTGCCAAGTACAGGAGGGAGTCCAGGGCCCTAGACTGGCTACACCTGAGCTCCACGTCGTCTGGTATTTTCCCTGACCTATGGCCCGTGCCCCCGTGAGTGTGTGCTCTCTAGTTACATTTCTCCTCCAACCACTGTGAATCTGCCACCAGTGCATATTTGAGTGTGGAAATCAACATCTATCACTGGCCGCACTGTCACAGGTCACTAGGTATCTAGGCTCAGGCTGACCTTGGCTGTCTTTTGCCCCAGGCAAGGGCCCTAATCCTTCAAACGAAATGATGATGTTTGGGCAGTGGCAGACATTTTTGTTTTTTCATCAACACAGGGTTCTGGGTGAGGGTCAAGGGGCCAGGTAGGCCAGGTGAAGTCCGAGTGGGCTGGGCTAAGGCTTCTTTCTCAATCACCATGAAGACAGAGACTGAAAGACTGGGCGGAACTTCTGATGGAACGTATCACAAACACTGAGCCAATAAGACAGGTCCGGCCTAACTGGCCAGTTCCACAGAGTCCTCCATTTAGTCCATTAACACTCAACGGCCTCTTCTGCCTTTGGCCATAGGAATTGAGCACACCCAGAGAATACCTTTACATGTGGCAACCCCTGATGTATACAGGTTCAAGACACTGGGAGAGCAGGCCTTGTACCTCTTTTCCACTTACTTGACGATATCAGTAGGCAAGGCGTTCTTACTCAGCAACTCTTTTCCCTCTCTGTATGTGTCCATTCGGAAAGATATCTTCATTCTACCTCTGAGAAACATCACAAGTACAAGTGCCTGAGAGAGAGACATTCACCCATACCTGCCAGTGACCTCTTCTGGGATAAAAGATCCCAACCTGGTCTCAACCTCCTCACCTTACAAGCACACACCTTGCCTGCACACATAATTCTGCATTTCTCCCTGAATGCCTTATCCTGCTAGGAGAAAGAGCATGCCACTCAGCCAAAGGCAGTACCACCCAAATGAAGTGAAACTGCCATTTTCCCAATTTTGCACCCTACAGGTACATTGCCTTTGGTGGGACACTGTGTATGTGGCTGTCCTCCGAAGATAAGGCTGAAATCCTAGCAGCCAGGGCCCCAGCAGTCCAGTGGTTTCTGGATGTGGGGACATGGATGACCTGTTTACCACATACAGGAGGGAGCCTTAGGCCTTATACTGGCTTGCCACTAAGCTCCATGACATCTAGTATTGTCCCTGGCCTTTGGCCGGTGCCTTTGTGAATGTGTGCTCTCTTGCCATATTTCCCCTCCCGTCACTATCATTCTGCCACCAGGGGATATGTGAGTGTGGAAGTCACCATCTATCACTGGCAGCAGTGTGCCAAGTCACTAGAGTTCTAGGCACAAGCTGACCTTGGTTGCTTTGCGCCCCAGGCAAGCACCCGAATCCCTTATCCCAGATGATAACACCTGGTCCCTGGAAGACATTAATTTTTATCAACAGAGAGGTATGGGTTAGGTCAGTAGGCCATATGGAGGCCAGGTGTGGGGCTAAGTTTTATTCACCAGCATCATGGAGACAGCCACCAGAAGAGTGGGCGGAACTTCTGAGGGGCTGGCTCACAAGTACTGAGCCAATGAGAGAGATCTGCCCCAACTGGGCGATGACGCTGGATCCTCAAATGTGACCTATGACACTTATTGGCCACCTCTGGCTGTGGCCACAGGATTCAGCACACCCTGGGAAAGGCAACTCAGGCTGATGGGAGTCCCTGGTGTGGACAGGTTTAGGGCATTGGGCGAGCAAGCCAGGTACCTGTTTTCCAATTTCCTGAGGATACCTGTAGGCAAGGCATCCCCACTCAGCATCTCTTGCCTCTCGCTCTCTGTCTCTGTATGTGTTCATTCTACAAAATGTCTGCATTCTACTCCTGAGACCTATCACAACTTGGAGTGCCTGAGAGAGACTAGATATGAAAGGGGGCAGGTCTTTGGCTGTACTGCTTGCCCATGGGCAGAGAAGAGCAGGTAGTCTATCTGGAAGGTCTTGATAGTAGTGAATGTTGTGGGGGAGCTACACCAAAGGCAGACCCTGGCCAGTTAAAGTTTGCGGGTAAATGGAAGCCTCTGTGGAGAATGCTGGTTTGGCAGATACCTGGTATGGAAAAACCCGGCCTAAGGGAATGGGCAGAAAACATTGAAACATACCTGCCAGAGGCCTAGCCTGGGTCTGAAGATCCCACCCTCGTCGCTAACTTGTCATCTTCTCAACACACACCTTGCCTGCACACATCAAATCTACCTTTCCCCATGAATGCCTTCTCCTGCTAGCTAATGGAGCATGCCAAACTCAGCCAAGGAGAGTACAAGCAGTCAACTGAAACTACCATTTTCCAAATTTTGCCCTAAGCTGGCCCACAGTCTCTGGTGGCACATTGCATATGTATCAGGTCTCTGAAGACAAGGCAGAAATCCTGCCAGCCAGGGCCCCGGTATTCCATGCTCTGTGGATGTTGGGATCTGGATTACCTGTTTTCCATGAACAGGAGGGTGGCCGGGCCCTAGACTGGTTCCACTTGAGCTCCACAACGTCTGGTATTTTCCCGGACCTTTGACCTGTGCCCCCCTGATTGTGTGCTCTCTAGCTCCATTTCTCCCCTGGCCGCTCTGAATCTGCCACCAGCAGATATGTGAGCAAGGAAATTAACATCTATCACTGGTGGTAGTGGCACAGGTCACTAGGTATCTAGGCTCAAGCTGACCTTGGCTGTCTTCTGCCCCAGGTAAGGGCCCTAATCCTTCAAACGAAATGATTACATGTGGGCACTGGTGGACATACTTTTTTTCATCAACACAGAGGTCTGGGGGAGGGTCAACAGGCTAGGTAGGCCAGGTGAAGGCCCAGTGCAGGGGGTAAGGCTTCTTTCCCAATCACCTTGGAGACAGCCTCCAGAAGACAGGCCGGAACTTCTGACGGGATGGGTCACAGACACTGAGTCAATAGGAGAGGTCCGGCCTAATTGGCCAGTTCCGCAGAGTCCTCCATTTTGCCCATGGACACTCAATGGCCTCTTCTGGCTTTGGCCACAGGGATTGAGCACACCCAGGGAATATCTTCACAGGTGGCAGCCCGTGATGTGGATAGGTTCAATACACTGGGAGAGCTGGCAGATACCTCTTTTCCACTTATTCTAGGATATCACTAGGCAAGGCGCCCTTACTCAGCATCTATGGTCCCTCTCTGTATGTATTCATTTGGAGAAATCTCTTCATTCTACCCCTAAGAAACATCACAAGTAGGAATATCTGAGAGAGAGCCTGGAGATGGAAGGGGGGAGGCTTCTGGCTGTACCAGTTCCCCATGTGCAGAGAATAGCAGGTAGTTTTGACATGGGCAATACACCTCTGGCGGACCCTGGCCAAGTGGAGCTTGTATGCAGATGCAAGCCTCTCCGGAGACTAGTAATTCCACTGATCCTTTGTGTGGCAAAAAACCCTGCCAAGTAGAATGGGCAGATAATGCCAGGGGCCTCTCCTGGGACTAAAAATCCCAACCTGGTCTCAACCTCGTCACCTTCTAAGCACACACCTTGCCAGCACTCATAATTCTGCCTTACTCCGTGAATGCCTTATCCTACTAGGAAAAAAAAGCATGCCATTCAGCCAAGGGCAGTACCAGGAAAATGAAGTGAAACTGCCATTTTCCAAGTTTTGCTGTCTACACGTCCCCTGCCTCCGGTGGAATGCTGCATATGTGGCCGGCCTCCGAAGACAAGGCAAAATCCTGGCAGCCAGGCCCCCAGCAGTCCAGTGGTTTCTGGATGTGGGGGCGTGGGTGACCTGTTTGCCAGATACAGGAGGGAGCCTTGGGCCCTAGACTGGCTTAACATTCAGCTCCATGACGTCCACCACTGTCCCTGGCCTTTGGCTGGCATCTCACTGAATGTGTGCTCTCTAGCGATATTTCTCCTCCCATCACTCTCATTCTGCCACCGGGGGATATGTGAGTGTGGAAGTCACCATCTATCACTGGCAGCAGTGTCACGAGTCACTAGAGCTCTAGGCACAAGCTGACTTTGGCTGTCTTCCGCCCCAGGCAAGGGCCCGTACTCTTTATCCCAGATGGTGACACCTGGGCACCAGAGGATATTAATGTTTTTTAAATAATTTGTATTGTTCTTTAAGTGAAAGTTTACAAATCAAGTCAGTGTCTCACATATAAACTTATATGTACCGTACTACATACTCCCATTTACTCTCTCCCTAATGAATCAGCCCACTCCGTCCTTTCAGTCTCTCCTTTCGTGACTATTTTGCCAGTTTCTAACCCCCTCTACCCTCCCATCTCCCCTCTCAAGTGTCCACCCTGATGCAAGTAGCTCATTCCTCAACAGCATCTCTCTCCAATCCACTGTCCAGTCCAATCCATGTCTGATGAGTTGGCTTCGGGAATGGTTCCTATCCTGGGCCAGCAGAAGGTTTGGGGACCATGACTGCCAGGATTCTTCTAGCCTCAGTCAGGCCATTAAGTCTGGTCTTTTTATGAGAATTTGGGGGTGTGCATCCCACTGCTCTTCTGCTCCCTCAGGGGTTCTCTGTTGCGTTCCTTGTCAGGGCAGTCATTGGTTGTGGCTGGGCACCAACTAGTTCTTCTGGTCTCAGGATGATGTAGTCTCTAGTTCATGTAGCCCTTTCTGTCTCTTGGGCTCGTAATTACCTTGTGTCTTTGGTGTTCTTCATTCTCCTTTGATCCAGGTGGGTTGAGACTCATTGATGTATCTTAGATGGCCGCTTCCTAGCATTTAAGACACCAGGTGCCACTCTTCAAAGTGGGATGCAGAATGTTTTCCTAATAGATTTTATTTTACCAATTGACTTAGATGTTCCCTTAAGCCATAGTCCCCAAACCCCTGTCCCTGCTTTGCTGACCTTCGAAGCATTCAGTTTATTCAGGAAACTTCTTTGCTTTTGGTTTAGTCCAGTTATGCTGACCTCCCCTGTATTGAGTGTTGTCCTTCCCTTCACCTAAAGTAGTTCTTATCTACTAACTAATCAGTAAATAACCCTCTCCCACCCTCCCTCCCTCCCCCCCCGCCCCATAACCACAAAAGAATGTGTTCTTCTCAGTTTATACTATTTCTCAAGATCTTATAATAGTGGTCTTATACAACATTTGTCCTTTTGCAACTAACTAATTTCACTCAGCATAATGCCTTCCAGGTTCCTCCATGTTATGAAATGTTTCACAGATTTCTCACTGTTCTTTATCGATGCGTAGTATTCCATTGTGTGAATATACCACAATTTATTTACCCATTCATCCTTTGATGGACACCTTGGTTGCTTCCAGCTTTTTGCTATTGTAAACAGTGCTGCAATAAACATGGGTGTGCATATATCTGTTCGTGTAAAGGTTCTTATTTCTCTAAGATATATTCCGAGGAGTGGGATTGCTGGGTCATATGGTAGTTCCATTTCTAGTTTTTTTAAGGAAGTGCCAAATCGATTTCCATAGTGGTTGTACCACTTTACATTCCCACCAGCAGTGTATAAGTGTTCCAATCTCTCCACAGCCTCTCCAACATTTACTATTTTGTGTTTTTTGGATTAATGCCAGCCTCGTTGGAGTGAGATGAAATCTCATGGTAGTTTTAATTAGCATTTCTCTAATGGCTAATGATTGAGAACATTTCCTCATGTTTCTGTTAGCCGCCTGGATGTCTTCTTTAGTGAAGTGCGTTTTCATATACTTTGCCCAATTTTTAATTGTAGTTGAGTTTTAGCAGAATCATGTACATTTTAGAGATCAGGCGCTGGTTGGAGAAGTAGCTGAAAGTTTTTCCCAATCTGTAGGTGGTCTTTTTACTCTTCTGGTGAAGTCTTCAGATGAGCATAGACGTTTGATTTTTAGGAGCTCCCAGTTATCTGGTTTCTCTTCGTCATTTTTAGTAATGTTTTGTATTCGGTTTATGACTTGTATTAGGTTTATGTCTTGTTTTATGTCTTGTCCCTATTTTTTCTTCCATGATCTTTGTCTTTTAAATTTTATGTTTAGGTCTTTGATCCATTTGGAGTTAGTTTTTGTTCATGGTGTGAGGTATGGGTCCTGTTTCGTTGTTTTGCAAATGGATATCCAGTTATGCCAGCACCATTTGTTAAAAAGACTACCTTTTCCCCAGTTAACTGACACCGGGGCTTTGTCAAATATCAGCTGCTCATATGCGGATGGATTTATATCTGAGTTCTCAATTCTGTTCCATTGGTCTACACGTCTGTTGTTGTACCAGTACCAGGCTATTTTGACTACTGAGGCTGTATAATATGTTCTAAAATCAGGTAGAGTGAGGCCTCCCACTTTCTTCTTCTTTTTCAGTAATGCTTTATTATCTGGGGCTTCTTTCCCTTCCATATGAAGTTGGTGATTTGTTCTCCATCACATTCAAAAATGTCATTGGAATTTGGGTTAGAAGTGCATTGTATATATAGATGGCTTTTGGTAGAATAGACATTTTTACTATGTTAAGTCTTCCTATCCGTGAGCAAGGTATGTTTTTCCACTTATGTAAGTCCCTTTTAGTTTCTTGCACTAGTACCTTGTAGTTTTCTTTGTATAGGTCTTTTAAATCTTTGGTAAGATATATTCCTAAGTATTTTATCTTTCTGGGGAGTACTGTGAATGGTATTGATTTGGTGATTTCCTCTTCGATGTTTTTTTTGTTGATGTAGAGGAATCCAATTGATTTTTGTGTTTTTCTTGTAACCTGATACTCTGCTGAACTCTTCTATTAGTTTCGGTAGTTTTCTTGAGGATTTCTTAGGGTTTCCTGCGTTTAAGATCATGTCGTCTGCAAATAGAGATAATTTTACTTCTTCATTGACAATCTGGATGCTCTTTATTTCCTTGCCTAGGCTAATTGCTGTGGCTAGGACTTCCAGCACAATGTTGAATAAGAGCGGTGATAAAGGGCATCCTTGTCTGGTTTTTGTCTGGTACCCGTTCTCAAGGGAAATGCTTTCAGGCTTTCTCTATATTGGCTTTGTATAAATGCCCTTTATCATGTTGAGGAATTTTCCTTCTATTACTATTTTGCTGAGTTTAATGGTGAATGGGTGTTGGACTTTGTCAAATGCCTTTTCTGCATCAGTTGATAAAATCATGTGGTTGTTGTCTTTTGTTTTATTTATATGGTGGATTACATTAACTGTTTTTCTAATATTGAACCAACCTTGCATAAAGAAAAAAAAAGTTTTTTTTTTTTTTTTGCATAGCTGGTATAAATCCCCCTTGGTCATGGTGGATTAGTTTTTTGATATGTTGTTGAATTCTATTGGCTAGAATTTTGTTGAGGATTTTTGCATCTATGTTCATGAGGGATATAGGTCTGTAATTTTCTTTTTTTGTGGTGTCTTTACCTGGTTTTGGTATCAGGGATATGCTGGCTTCATAGAATGAGTTAGGTAGTATTCCATCATTTTCTATGCTTTGAAATACCTTTAGTAGTAGTGGTGTTAACTCTTCTCTGAAAGTTTGGTAGAACTCTGCAGTGAAGCCATCTGGGCCAGAGATTTTTTTTTTTTTTTAGTGGGAGTTTTTCGATTACCTTTTCAATCTTTTTTTTTTTTTTTTTTATGGGTCTATTTTTTTTTTTTAGTTGTTCTACTTCTGATTGTGTTAGTTTAGGTAGGTAGTGTTTTTCTAGGAATTCACCCATTTCTTCTAGGTTTTCAAATTTTTTAGAGTACAATTTTTCATAATAATCTGATATGATTCTTTTAATTTCAGTTGGGTCTGTTGCGATATGGCCCATCTCATTTCTTATTTGTGTTATTTGTTTCCTTTCCTGTATTTCTTTAGTCAGTCTGGCCAATGGTTTATCAATTTTGTTAATTTTTTCAAAGAACCAGCTTTTGGCTTTGTTAATTCTTTCAATTGTTTTTCTGTTCTCTAATTCATTTAGTTCAGCTCTAATTTTTATTATTTGTTTTCTTCTGGTGCCTGATGCATTCTTTTGTTGCTCGCTTTCTATTTGTTCAAGTTGTAGGGACAGTTCTCTGATTTTGGCTCTTTCTTCTTTTTGTATGTGTGCATTTATTGATATAAATTGAGCTCTGAGCACTGCTTTTGCTGTGTCCCAGAGGTTTTGATAGGAAGTGTTTTCATTCTCGTTGCATTCTACGAATGTCTTTATTCCCTCCTTAATGTCTTCTATAACCCAGTCTTTTTTGAGCAGGGTATTGTTCAGTTTCTAAGTATCTGATTTCTTTTCCCTAATTTTTCTGTTATTGATTTCCACTTTTATGGCCTTGTGGTCTGAGAAGATGCTTTGTAATATTTTGATGTTTTGGATTCTGCAAAGGTTTGTTTTATGACCTAATATGTGGTCTATTCTAGAGAATGTTCTATGTGTGCTAGAAAAAAAGTATACTTTGCAGCTGTTGGGTGGAGTGTTCTGTATAATTCAATGAGGTCAAGTTGGTTGATTGTAGCAATTAGGTCTTCCGTGTCTCTATTCAGCTTCTTACTGGAAGTCCTGTCCTTCTCTGAAAGAGGTGTGTTGAAGTCTCCTACTGTAATTGTGGAGGTGTCTGTCTCACTTTTCAATTCTGTTAAGGTTTGTTTCATGTATCTTGCAGCCCTGTCATTGGGTGCATAAATATTTAATATGGTTATATCTTCCTGGTCAATTGTCCCTTTAATCATTATGTAATGTTCTTCTTTATCCTTTGTGGTGGATTTAAATTTAAAGTCTATTTTTTCAGAAATTAATATTGCCACTCCTGCTCCTTTTTGATTGTTGTTTGCTTGATATATTTTTTTCCATCTTTTGAGTTTTAGTTTGTTTGTGTCTTTAAGTCTAAGGTGTGTCTCTTGTAAGCAGCATATAGACGGATCGTGTTTCTTTATCCAGTCTGAGACTCTCTGTCTCTTTATTGGTGCATTTAGTCCATTTACTTTCAGCATAATTATAGATAAGTATGTGTTTAGTGCTGTCATTTTGATGCCTTTTTGTGTGTGTTGTTGACAATTACATTTTTCCACTTACTTTTTTGTGCTGAGACGTTTTTGTTTGTAAATTGTGTGTTCCTCATTTTCATAGTAGTTGAATTTATGTTTGCTGAGTCATTATGCTTCTCTTGGTTTTTATTTTGAGTTATGGAGTTGTTATACCTCTTTGTGATTACCTTAATATTTACCCCTATTTTTCTAAGTAAAAACCTAACTTGTATTGTCCTATATTGCCTTGTTTCCCTCTCCATATGGCAGTTCTATGCCTCCTGTATTTAGTCCCTCTTTTTGATTATTGTGATATTTTTACATATTGACTTGAATGATTCCCTGTTTTGAGCATTTTTTTTCTTTTTAAAATTAATCTTAATTTGTTTTTGTGATTTCCCTATTTGAGTTGATATCAGGATGTTCTGTTCTGTGACCTTGTGTTGCGCTGGTATCTTGTGTTATTGATTTTCTGACCAATTTCCTTTAGTATTTCTTGTAGCTTTGGTTTGATTTTTGCAAATTCTCTAAGCTTGTGTTTATCTGTAAATGTTTTAATTTCCCCTTCATATTTGAGAGAGAGTTTTGCTGAATATATGATTCTTGGCTGGCAGTTTTTCTCCTTCAGTGCTCTCTATATGTCATCCCATTGCCTTCTTGACCGCATGGTTTCTGCTGAGTAGTCTGAACTTATTGATTCTCCTTTGTAGGAGACCTTTCTATTATCCCCGGCTGCTTGTAAAATTTTCTCTTTATCTTTGGTTTTGGCAAGTTTGATGACAATATGTCTTGGTTATTTTCTTTTTGGATCCGTCTTATATAGGGTTCGATGAGCATCTTGGATAGATATCCTTTCGTCTTTCGTAATGTCAGGGAAGTTTTCTGTCAACAGATCTTCAACTATTCTCTCTATATTTTCTGTTATCTCTCCCTGTTCTGGGACTCCAATCACATGCAAGTTATTCTTCTTGATAGAGTCCCACATGATTCTTAGGGTTTCTTCATTTTTTTTTTTTTTTAATTCTTTTACCTGATTTTTTTTTCCAGCTATATTGGTGTCAGTTGTGTTATCCTCCATCTCCCCCACTCTCCATTCCAATTGCTCGATTCTGTTTCTCTGACTTCCTATTGAGTTGTCTAATTCTGTAATTTTACTGTTAATCTTTTGGATTTCTGAATGCTGTCCCTATGGATTCTTGCAGCTTATTAATTTTTTCACTATATTCTTGAATAATCTTTTTGATTTCTTCAACTGCTTTATCAGTGTGTTCCTTGGCTTTTTCTGTAGATTGCCTTATTTCATTTTTGAGGTCATCCCTGATGTCTTGAAGCATTCTGTAAATTAGTTTTTTTATATTCTGCATCTGGCAATTCTAGGATTGTATCTTCATTTGGGAAAGATTTTGATTCTTAATTTGGGGATTTGTAGAAGCAATCATGGTCTGCTTCTTTATGTGGTTTGATATCGACTGCTGTCTCCAAGCCATCTATAAGATAATGTAGTGATTTATTTTATATTTGCTCATTGAGTCTTATCTTGTTTTGTTTTCTTTCAATATACGTAGATAGGCTACTAGATTGTGCTGTCTTGATTGTTGTAGCCTTTGAATCACTTATGTCCTATTACCAGCTGGTTTGGGCTGTTACCAGATATATAAGCCTAAGAGTCCATTCACTATTCTTGAGTAGAATCTGATTTTGGGTCACCAAGTGTGTGGTGCAGACTGACACCTATCCACCTAGAGGAGTAGCGGTGCTAGTTGTGTGCACCAGATTCTAGTAGCAGCAGGGGGTCACACTCCGGGGGGGGGGCAGGATGCTGACAGGCTTCCCCCAAGTGCCAGTGAGGTAGGTGTGTCTCTATTCCTAAAGCACTTTGGTGGGTGGGCTCTGCAACTGTAACTTAGGCAACCGATGCATGTACCTCTACAGATTGGTAGGTGTCACCATCCTCAGACCCCTAAGGCAGGAGGCTAGGTGGTCTGGGGGGAGCTTCAGCCCTCAGTTTCCCATTGTGGGTCAGTGAGGGCTCTGTTGAATAGGCAGAGATATCAGACCTGGGAAACTTGTCTTTCCAGTAATCCGCTAAAACAATTACAGTCAGATCACTATCAGAATTGCTTTTGCATTATAATAGCCACCTTGTTCCCTGTAGGGATGAAAGCCCAAGACTGGATCTCATATGCTTGGCTGGAGCTGGTTCTGTATTTTTAGTCCAATTTCGGGAAGTCAGGGAAGGATTTTTGGTCCCTGGGTTTTTGTAGCTGCTTCTCAGGCCAGGAGAATGGGTTAGGAATAGACCCCCCCCCAAAAAAACACACAAACCAAAACAAAAAAACTGCAGAGCACTTCACTCTCTGTCTCAGGACATTCCAGTGTTAATGAAGCTGCCTGGGAAGGGGAGTGGAGGGATCAGATAGATAGGAGAGAGTAGCACCCCAGAATATGGACAAAGTTACTCATCTTGCTTGGTGGTGACTGTTTTATCTGAGATTCCCGGGGGGTGTGTAGCCTGTGTGTGTTAGCTGGGTCGAGATTGCCCCCGAGGGTCAGGCCCGAGTCCTTTGCTTGTGCTGTCTCAGAAACTGTGGTCAGTTCCTCCGCTCCCAGTCCAAAGCCCAGTGCCAAGGTTCCCTGGCTGGGATGTTGCACTCCAGGCTCCAAAACCAGTCGCTGCCTCCTGGTGACTTCTCCTCCTGTCAGCCGTGTCTCTGAGCTGCCTGCGTGCATTGGCTGGGCTTCCCCTGAGGTCATTTCTGGGGGCTAGGGCTGCATCCCGTGTTTGTGCCGTCTCAGGATGCCATGCTCAGCTCCCCTGCACCCAGTCCAAAGCCCGTTGCCAAGGTTTTCTGACTGGGATGCTGGCTCCAGGCTCCAAAAACAGTCATTGCTTCACCTCGGTTGCTTGTTCTCAGTCTCTGTCACTCAGGTCAACTCTTTAGATCTGTGTTTGATGGTCAGGGTTCGTAGATTGTCATGTATGTGATCAATTCACTTGTTTTTCCGAGTCTTTGTTGCAAGAGGGATCCGAGGTAGCTTCCACCTAGTCAGCCATCTTGGCCCCGCCTCCATAATTTTGTTATTTTAACAGCAAGAAACCTAATTCTTTGTTTTATATGTTATTTAACATTAAAGCTCTTAAAAATCTCATAAATTAAACCATTAACTTTAGTCAAACAGATAAGACTTTTGACGATTATTAAGTAAATTTCTTTTTTTCAGTAAACCTCTTAAATGTTTTTGTTGTATGTCTTTTATAGTACCTCCCCTTAACTGGCAAAAATGAACTCGCTCATTAGCAGACTTAAATATACACATATATATTTTTCTTTTTGGTTTCTTAAAGTTCTCTTACAGGGAGAACTTGTTTACAGTTCTTTTTTTATGGTTGGGATCCCCCCAGTTTCTGATAACTATAGTAAAACAGCAATTTTCTTTATCTTTTGTCTTAAAAGAGTTTTTACCTAGTTGAAAGGAATCTTTTAAAAGGTTCTCTGAAACTATACAACCCTGGAGACTAGGACTGGGGGCTGAGAAGGCCTAATCTTGCCCTGCCTTTTAACTCTAGGTAGAAGACAAGATTAGGTCATTCTGATTCATGTTTCAATTGACCTAGGCGTTTTGAAAGGCTATTTGCTCAGTAAGTACCAAAGTTCTTTAGCAATATTATAAATGAATCCATCAATTTTTAGTTGGGGAGACTGGGGGCTGGAGGGAGTCATCCCAATTCATTTACATAAGTTTAAGTGCACCTAGGCACTTTGAAAGGCAAAAGATAACAATTTTTTTCTCTTTATCTCAGTTAGAGTAAACTTGGTGGGTCGGTTCTATTAGTCAAGAGATTTTTAACCCTATACTTCTTTCAGTTTTTGAAGCCTTTTTTTTTCATAAGAAAAGAATTTCAGAATTTTTAATGTTTACGGATGCACCCTAAGGGTAAGTCTCTTAGTATGTTTTCTTGAGTTTTCATTCTGTCTAACTGTTCTCAAGAACCTAGTTTTTTACTTTTATGGGCAGTTGACACCACCAGCTTTTTCTTTTAGTCTAATAGGGATTTATTTGTCCCACGCACTGCAGCCAAGAGTTTTCTGAGCTCTGGTAGAGAACCTCTTTTTAAAATCTTAACATTCTGCCCTGCGTGTTCTCTGTATTGTGATTCAAATCCCAGTCTAGACTGAAAATCTGATCTCCCATGCGTCTCTCTTTTTTTTTTTTTTTAGCCTAATCAACAAATCTTCAGGAGCCTCTGTGTTTTAATTCACCCTGAATATATATATTTCTCACTAATTACTTTCTATGCATCACACATAAATTACACATAAGACACAGACAGAGGCAACAGAGATAATCTTGCAGTCTCAACCTCCCAGACAGCCAGCCAGGTTACAGAGGTGATCTTGGCAGCCTCAACCTACCAGACAGCCCCAGTCACACATAATATTTACCCATAAGATGAACAGACAAACAGAGGGCTCGGACCAGACAATCCAGAAGGGAAAAGGGGAATGAGGATAATCTTAGTGAGGTCTAACACATTACTAGGAATGTCTCAATTTCCACTTCAACCCTCCAGATACTTTTTATTCCCAATGCCAGACAGAGGGGCTTCAATCTCCCAATCTAAACTGATAGAGATGTCTATACCCACTCCCCAAAACCAAGGTGTAATCAACCAGAGACAGACAACAATCCAAACACAAAAACCAATGGCTGATACACACTCATATGCCTGCCCAGCTCTAGAGTCACCAAGAGTCCCTTCTTGCGATCCTACTCACGGGGATGGTCATCCAAGGCGCCGCTCTCCTTAGAAACCAAGGGCCAGGGTCCAGTTCCAGAAGCCACGTGGGCTCTCCCTATCCGAACAAGTGTTATGCAGCTTCAGCAATTGCTTAAACTGATCCCATTAAGTGTTTTGGCACTTCAGTGAGTTTCTGAGTTGTCACTAGTTGAGGCAACAGACTTATATACTAAACAGTTACTTAAAAAAAAAAAAAGCAAGAAATACAACACATATAGGAAAGGATATATGATGCATAATAATACATAATCCTTTTTCTTTCTTAAAATCAATTTTTTGGAATGTATTAATAACCATCAAAGGTGACTGATATGAATTGAATTATCCCCCAAAAGCAAGTGTTATAAATACTAAACTTTTATACTTGTAGATGTAATCCCATTTGGGAATGAAACTTTCTTAGTTATGTTAATGAGAACATATCAGAATAGGGTCTCTTGTAAGCCAACCATCTTTGAGATATAAATAGAGAGGATTAGGCAGAGAGAAGCAAGCACAAAAGGAAGGGAGGATACACACCACATAAAAATTGACGAGGAACTGAGGAATGGAAGCTGAAAATAGACAAGGATCTTCCCCTAGAGCTGACAGAAAAAGCTTTCCCCTGGAGTCCCACACTGAATTTAGTCGTCTAGCCTCCTAAACTGTGAGGAAATAAATTTCTATTTGTCAAAGCCACCCACTTGTGGTATTTCTATTACAGCAGTGCTAGATAACTAAGACAGCGACCAATGAATGTGCTGGTTTTATTTCTGTATCATTACTAACTCAATATATATGTGTTGACTATCATTACTCAGTACACATATAAGATGTATTTTGGGCCTTTGAAGTCATATTTATTGATGCTCAAACTGTTCCTCCAATTAGCTAGTGGAAAACGCTCTATTGGTTCATCTTGGTTCTTTGATATGATCCCAACAAGCTTTGATAGCTTTCTTGCTTTTCAGCACAACAAGATATCCCAGGCTAATTCAATGCATATTCCAACCAGACCTAGAATTAATCAGTTCCCCAAGAAGAAAAATAATTCTCAGATACTAGAATCTGAGACCCTGGGATGGTCACTGCTACTGGTTTGTCATTTCTTATGGAATTTTTAAGTGGACAGTTGTTTGTGTAATATGTATTTTGGGTGGCACAAGCAGTTTGCAATCCGTAGGAAAACTAAAAGTTCGTGCTTTGAAACCACTGAGCAGCTCAGTGGAAGAAAGTAGTTTGACACTCTTATGATAGTGTGATCACTTCCATGATGGGATCTGCTGTGAGCAGTTAATGAGTTGAAAGGAAGTTTCCTTGGGCCTGTGCCCTGCATCCTGCATTGAATGTAAGTGGACATTCTGATCAGCCTTGTGGGCTTTTGCTTGCTCTGCATCCTGCAGCTGGCTTCTGTTCTTCTGACCTCTGGTTCTTGAGACTTGAGCTAGCAGCTTAACCGCAGTCTTGTCTGCTGCTGTTGGGATTTGTAGGTCTTCTCAGCCTGTGAGCAAGACCCCTGCTCTCTGACCTGCCAGTCTTGGGTTTGCCAGCCCCTGTGGCTACGTGAATCAGGAGAAGCCTTCAGCCTGACCCATGCATGGATTTGGGACGTTCCAGCCTTTACAATGGTGGGAGCCATTTCCTTGATACAAATCTCTGTCTCTATATATTTATTAGCTTTACTGGTTTTGTTTCTCTAGAGAACCCAGCCTAAGACAGTGTGTAAACATTAAGTAGTCTGAAAATTTCTGCAGTATTGAAATCTGTTTAACTTAATATGCTTAATGGAGCCCTGGTCGTGTAGTGGTTAAGAGCTTGGCTGCTAACTAAAAGGTAGTCAGTTCAAGTCCACCAGCTGCTACCTGGAAACTCTACGGGGCACTTCTACTATGTACTATAGGGTCAGTATGAGTCAAAATCAACTCGATGGCAATAGTTTTTTTTTTTTTTTAAGTTTTCCGAAGGAGCCCTGGTGGTGCAGTGGTTAGTACTCGGCTGCTAACTAAAAGGTCGGCGACATGAACTCACCAGCCACTTTCTGGGAGAAAGATGTGGCAATCTGTTTTCATGAAGTTAGAGCCTTGAAAACCCTAAGAGGCAGTTCTACCCTGTCCTATAGGGTCTCTATGAGTCAGAATCAACTTCAAAACACACAACAATGATAATAATGTTTCCCAAATTTACAAGATCACAGAATATTAGTCCCCAAAGGAATAAGATTGAAAATGTGTCCAAGCAGTAAAATTTGTTATTTTCTTAAGTATGGATGAATCCACTTAATGGTGCTTCAATCATTAGTTATATGGAAACCCTGGTGGCGTAGTGGTTAAGTGCTACGACTGCTAACCAAGAGGTTGGCAGTTCAAATCTGCCAGCAGCTGCTCCTTGGAAACACTATGGGGCAGTTCTACTCTGTCCTATAGGGTCACTATGAGTCAGAATCAACTCAACGGCAGTGGGTTTTTTTTTTTTATGTATGTATATACATTTATATATAAAACCATGCTATATATACCATACCTGAGAATCAAAATTGTTTTAGATGGACATGTATGACATGTCAGATGCTAATTTTTAAAATTTATTTTATTTGGTTGTTGAGAATAAACACAGCAGAACATAAACCAATTCAACAATTTCTATACATCCCATCCAGTGACATTGATTATATTCTTCAAGTTGTACAACCAACCATTCTCACCCTCCTTTTCTGACTTAATCCTCACCCATTAACATTACTTGCGGCCCCCTAAGTTTCCTATCTAATGTTTTGTTGTGATAAATTTGATCCCATAGTTCTTAAAAAGAGCAGAATACTCAAGTTTTGAAGATCATTTGTTTTAGAATTCAATTCAGTCCATCTTTTAGGGACTTAACAGTTAGGTCCTAATTAAAAGCAGACATATACACATTTGTTGGTAAAATTTTCCTCAAAGCATATTTCACCCATATTTGGTTAATAGGTTAACAGGAGAGTCAGCAGCGTTGCTAGCAACAAAAACCATGACAGAACAAGGCCTGAAACAGCAGCTGCCTGCATTTTCTCATCTGTGATGAGGCACACTGATGCTAGAGATTAATGAGCTCAAAGAAATGAAGAAGCATTTACATGGGAACATATGCTCTACAATAAAACAGAGGTAAGCAAGACACAGTTTCAGAGTATAATATGTGGAACTGTAACACCTTGAGTTTTCTAGAAATTTACATACAACTTAGTAAAAAATGAATACTACAATTACTTGAGATAATTTGTCATATTTTTATTGTCTTAATGATTGTAATTTTTACAATGATCACATCAAGTAAATTTTATACTTTTTTAAGAAGTAGAGACTACTGTTTTGGGAATAAGGAGGCACTTAGCATGGATTTTTTTTCTCTGTTCTTAAATTCTGAAATTTCCTTGAGAATTTACATTTTTTTAAAAAACTGCAGTTACAAACATGTAGAGAAAGAAAAATCTCTGATCTTCAGGGGGAAAAATTGTAAACACTGTTTACTTAGGTAAGTTGTTAAAAATAATGGTGCAATTAGTAATATTATTAGATGGATTTTTTGCCGAAGTAATTTTAATTCATGTATCTGTCAGTTTGTCGTACTGTGGGGGCTTGTGTGTTGCTTTGATGCTGGAAGCTATGCCACCAGTATTCAGGCACCAGCAGGGTCACCCACAGAGGACAGGTTTCAGATGAGATTCCAGACTAAGAAGAAGGACCCGGCAGTATACTTCTGAAAAGCATTAGCCAGTGAAAACCTTATGAATAGTAGCGGAACATTGTCTGATATAGTGGTGGAAGATGAGCCCCCCAGGTTGGAAGACACTCAAAAGATGACAGGGTAAGAGCTGCCTTCTCAAAGTAGAGTCAACCTTGATAATGCGGATGGAGTAAAGCTTTCAGGACCTTCATTTGCTGATGTGGAGTGACTCAAAATGAGAAGAAACAGCTGCAAACATCCATTAATAATTGGAACCTGGAATGTTATGAAGTATGAATCTAGGAAAATCGGAAATAGTAAAAAATGAAATGGAATGCATAAACATTGATATCCTAGGCATTAGTGAGCTAAAATGGACTGGTATTAGCCATTTTGAATTGGACAATCATATAGTCTACTATGTTGGGAATGACAACCTGAAGAGGAATGGTGTTGCATTCATTGTGAAAAAGGACTTTTCAAGATCTATCCTGAGGCACAGCACAGTCGGTGATAGGATAATATCCATACACCTAAAGGAAGACGAGTTAATACGACTATTATTCAAATATATGCACCAACTACTAGGGCCAAAGATGAAGAAACAGAAGGTTTTTATCAGCTACTGCAGTTTGAAATTGATTGAACATGCAATCAAGATGTATTGATAATTGCTGGTGATTGGAATGCCAAAGTTGGAAACAAAGAAGAAGGATCTGTAGTTGGAAAATATGGTCTTGGTGATAGAAACAATGCCAGAGATCGAATGATAGAATTTTGCAAGACTAACAACTTCTTCATTGCAAATACCTTCTTCCACCGACATAAACGGCGACTATACACATGGACCTCACAGGATGGAGCACACAGAAATCAAATTGACTACATCCGTAGAAAGAGATGATGGAAAAGCTCAATATCATCAGTCAGGACAAGGCCAGGGGCCGACTGTGGAACAGACCATCAATTGCTCATATGCAAGTTCAAGCTGAAACTGAAGAAAATCAGAGCAAGTCCACGAGAGCCAAAATGTGACCTTGAGTATATCCCACCTGAATTTAGAGACCATCTCAAGAATAGATTTGATGCATTGAACACTAGTGACCGAAGACCAGGTGAGTTATGGAATGACATCAAGGACATCACCCATGAAGAAAGCAAGAGGTCATTGAAAAGACAGAAAAGAAAGAAAAAATCGAGATGGATGTCAGAGGAGACTCTGAAACTTGCCCTCGAGCGTCAAGCAGCTAAAGCAAAAGGAAGAACTGATGAAGTAAAAGAACTGAACAGAAGATTTCAAAGGGCAGCTTAAGAAGACAAAAGTAAACTATTATAATGACGCGTGCAAAGAGCTGGAGATGCAAAACCAAAAGGGAAGAACATGCTTGGTGTTTCTCAAGCTGAAAGAACTGAAGAAAAAAAGTCAAGCCTCGAGTTGCAATAGTGAAGGGTTCTATGGGGAAAATGTTAAACAATGCAGGAAGCATCAAAAGAAGATGGAAGGAATACACAGAGTCATTATACCAAAAAGAATTTGTTGATGTTTAACCATTTCGAGAGGTGGCATATGATCAGGAAACAATGGTACTGAAGGGAGAGGTCCAAGCTGCTCTGAAGGCATTGGTGAAAAACAAGGCTCCAGGAATTGATGGAATATCAATTGAGATGTTTCAACAAACAGATGCCGCTCTGGAGGTGCTCACTCATCTATGCCAAGAAATATGGAAGACAGCTTCCTGGCCAACTGATTGGGAGAGATCCATATTTATGCCTATTTCCAAGAAAGGTGATCCAACTGAATGCGGAAATTGTAGAACAATACATTAATACCACACGCAAGCAAAATTTTGCTGAAGATCATTTAAAAATGGCTGCAGCAGTGTATCAACAGGGAACTGCCAGAAATTCAGCCTCGTTTCAGAAGAGGATGTGGAACCAGGGATATCACTGCTGATGTCAGATGGATCCTGGCTGAAAGCAGAGAATACCAGAAGGATGTTTACCTGTGTTTTATTGACTATGCAAAGGCATTCGACTGTGTGGATCATAACAAATTATGGATAACATTGCAAAGAATGGAAATTCCAAAACACTTAATTGTGCTCATGAGGAACATTTACATAGATCAAGAGGCAGTTGTTTGGACAGAACAAGGGGATACTCATTGGTTTAGAGTCAGGAAAGCTGTGAGTCAGGGTTGTATTCTTTCACCATACCTATTCAATCTGTATGCTGAGCAAATGATCCAAGAAGCTGGAGTATATGCAGAACGGGATATCAGGATTGGAGGAAGACTCACTAACAACCTGTGTTATGCAGATGACACAACCTTGCTTGCTGAAAGTGAAGAGGACTTGAAGCACTTACTAATGAAGATCAAAGACCACAGCCTTCAGTATGGATTACACCTCAACATAAAGAAAACAAAAATCCTCACAACTGGACCAATAATCAACACCAAGATAGGTGGAGAAAAGATTGAAGTTGTCAAGGATTTCATTCTACTTGGATCCACAATCAACAGCCATGGACGCAGCAGTCAAGAAATCAAAGGACGCATTGCATTGGGTAAATCTGCTGCAAGGGACCTCTTTAAAGTGTTGAAGAGCAAAGATGTCACCTTGAAGACTAAGGTGCGCCTGACCCAAGCCATGGTATTTTTGATCGCATCATGTGCATGTGAAAGCAGGACAATGAATAAGGAAGACCGAAGACGAAGAAGAAGAATTGATGCCTTTGAATTGTGGTGTTGGAGAAGAGTATTGAGTATGCCACGGACTGCCAAAAGAATGAACAAATCTGCCTTGGAAGAAGTACAACCAGAATGCTCGTTAGAAGCAAGGATGGCGAGACTGTGTCTTACATACTTTGGACGTGTTGTCAGGAGGGATCAGTCTCTGGAGAAGGACATCATGCTTGGCAGAGTACAGGTCAGGGGAAAGAGGAAGACCCTCAACGAAGTTGACTGACACAGAAGCTGCAACAATGAGCTCAAGCATAACAATTGTAAGGATGGCTCAGGACTGGCAGTGTTTCATTCTGTTGTGCATGGGTTCGCTATGAGTCAGAACCTACTGGACGGCACCTAACAACAATTTTAACTCACATATATTTCAAGGACAGCATAATCACTGATTACTATGTATCCAGCATTTTGATAGACTCTGTGGGAAAGCATTTCAAATGTGAGGATTCGAGGTCCACGGTGGCTGCTCTCCTTGGGTGGCACTGTAGCAGGGTGATAAGATATATGATTGCGATAAGATTAGTTTCAATATAAAGGAAGTTATAAAATCATTCAATATGATGAAGCACTGAGTTTATTTTAGAAAACTGGTGCTATAGGACTTTTGAAGAGGGAGCTGTAAGGAAGCCTGTAGGCATACAGTATAGAAATTTTATGTGATATGCAATGCTATTTGGGTTGTGCAAAGACAAAATGGAAGTTTTGGTAGTTGGGGAAAACAGAGACAGCTTTCCATAAAGGGAAGGCTATGCTAGCAGAGGAGTCCCCGGGTGGTGTAGATTGTTAATGTGCTCAGATGGTAACTGAAATGTTGGAGGTTTGAGTGCACTCAGACGTGCCTCAGAAGACAGATCTGGTAGTCTACTTCCAAAAAGTCATCCACTGAAAGCCCTGTGGAGCACAGTTCTAGTCAGACACACATGCAGTCTCCGTGACCTGGAACCAACTCCACGGCAACTGGTTACCGGTGTTAGCAGAAACCAGGAGGAAATCAAGCCCTTGATTAGTTCAGGAGATGGATAATAGTATAGTTCGACAGTCACACTCATGGAGGGGAAGTATGATGGGAGAAAATGATATCAGTTGCTTCCTGTGGTAAGGCGCCTAACCCACTCCCACCGCCGTCAAGTCCACCTAGAAGGACACAATATCATCTCTGCAGTATTCTTGTTCAGAATGCTTAAACGGATTCTAACCACCAGCAAATCCAAATTGAGAAGCATTCTGCACATCAACTAGTCTGGACCTTTGAAATGTCAATGTAATGAAAGACAAAAAAGAATGGGAAACTGATCCAGATCAAAAGAGACTAAAGAGACACGATGGCTAATTGCAATGCGTCATCCTTGATGGAATCGTAGAGAAGAAAAAAAAATGTATAATGAATGGGAATACTTGAAAATGGATTTGATATTTGATAATGGCATTGTATTAAGTTTAAATTTCCTGAGTCAGGTAATTGTATGCAGTAGTATAGGAGAGTGCCTTTGTTTTTAGGAGATATACCCTGAGGTATTTAGGGATAAAGTGTTATGATATCTACAGATTGCTCTCAAATAATTTTATAAACACACACACAAACACACACACAGAAATATAAGAAGAGAAACAAATATAGCAAAATGAGGAATCCAGGTAAAGCACATATGGGTTTTCATTGCATATTTTTGCAAAGTTTATGTAGATTTAAAATTTTTCACAATAAAATGTAGGCAGATAATACATTGTCTCTCAATATTTGGATGTTCACTTCTTTTGCAACTTTTTTCATTTATTTGCTATGCATTGAACACTTGCTATCAAATAGCAGTAAGTGACTGTATCATTCTGAGTTCATAGTGATTATTTTTTGGAAATATTTGTTTTATGATAATTATTAACAAACGTGTTAATGTAGGGTGATCTCATTATAAGTCTGAAAATAATGAATAAATTTGGATATCTAAGTGCCAGTATTTGTTTCTTGAACAACAGCGTCATGTAACATATTAGTCTCCTAAAATGGTCCCCAAACCTACTCACCATTATAAAACTTTTTTTGGTAAATGTTTCATTTCATTTTTTATTTCTTTATGAATTAGCGTAGATTAATTTGCTATGAATTAAATAGTTAAAGAAATATTTATCATATATGTATCACATGCCTGTAACTCAACTAGACACAGTTCCTATCTTTGGGGAACTTATGTAGTTATCAAAAGATCATTGGCCAATTCACTCTAAAAAACGACAGACAATAATGGGGCCATTATTTTCACCTGCCGCAGGAATGATACTAAAGATGGCGTAATTTTCTGTGAACAGTGAGATTTGGAAAAAGACACTGGATAAATTGTTTTGAGACCAAAGAACTGGGCTGTTCAGAAGGAATTATGGCTTCTAGAAACTTCCAGGAATTAATAATCCTCCCTGTTTAGAAATATACCAAGTGGTTTCTCCTTCAATCATTCTATCAAAAGAGTTTTGGCTCTACAATTTCTTTGGTAACCCCTGCTGTCTGCTGGCATCTGGAAGGAGTCTTTTTTTTTTTTTTAAATAGGCTTTACATCTACTGAGATGATTAATTCCTGCTCAAACATTTATTAATTGTTTTTCTGAGTGGAGTTGTGGGCAAGTGCTGACTCATACACCCTCTCACATCCTGTCCCCGTTGTGATCTTGAGCATGTATTTCGAGAAGACTGCTCAGGTCAGTGCCGGGCTATTAGATGAAACAAAGCCAGGCTAAAATGTTGCACAGCCTAAGAGCTTGACTGCGAATACATCACTTGTCAAACAATAAATCCACCATTTTGTATAAGAATTATCAGAGTTTATTTCATCTGGTTTTACTGTCCGTGAAGAGAAAGTTAGCATTAATAGAAAATTCATCTCACCATTCATAGGGCCTATATAATGCAGCCACAAAATTAGAGCAAAATTACTGTTAACGTAAATTTAAATCACAATAGAAATAAAAAACTAATCAAGGTGGACATAGCTCAGTTTATTTCTTTAAAACAGTCAAAACCCTGACCATCCTTAAAATAGGACACAGGGAAATATAATAAAAAGAACACTTAAAATTATGAAGAAGGCCTTCAGAGGATGGGATTAAAGAAGTTGACTAACTGATGGACCAAGTGTGCTGTGTTGACTATAGAACATGGCATGGGCCAGATATGGCACCCCCATAGGGAGTCCCAAAGGTGGAAATGTAGTGACTGTATCCAGCGTGTTTTGAGATGGAACATCTCAAACAATAGACTTTAAGCCAATAAATATTACTGGAAATTAAGCAAATTACTTTATAATTGTCAAAGGTTTTAATTCACCAAGAAGCAGTATAAATTCTAATTGTGGAATGGGCATAATAATATATGGCTTAAATGTCTATAAAGAAAAAAATGATAAAATGAGAACAAGAAATAATCAAATACCCAGCAATAGCAGAAGATTTGAAAATTCCTAATGGTAATATGCAGAGCACCATACTTTGCAACTGCAAGATACCCATTCTTTTCTAGATCACGTGAGCTTTTTAAGAATTCAGAGGGTTGAAATTAGTGGAATATATTCTCTGACCACATAAAAATCAAGTAGTTATCATGACAAAAACAAACATATCTTTTCTGAAAAGAGCCCATATACTTGAAAATTAAAAAAGTATGCTTACACAATGATATGAGAGAATAAATAAAAGTAAAGATTAGAAATATCGTGAACTAAATCAAAATTTTAAAGATGAAATTTTAAAATTTGTGGGATGTAGTTAAAGATGGGGACTCCCTGGTTGGTGCAAAGAGTTAACATGCTCAGCTGCTAACTGAAACATTGAAGGCTCCTTGGAAGAAAGGCCTGGTCATTTACTTCTGAAAACTCAGTCATTGAAAACCAGGTATGTTACAACATGGAGGTTTAAGGCCATGGTTTTGTGACCTAATATAGTTTTCAATGCTTCTGTTCTATCACCTATTTCTTTGTGTAGTGCTTGTTGTCTGAAAAGCTTGCAAGTGGTCATCCAAGGTACAACAATTGGTCTCTATTCTCCTGGAGGAACAAGAGAGGAAGGAGAGTCAGGAATAGGAGGAGGAAAAGGAATATGGGGTTAATACCCTCCATGAACAACTGCCTCCTTTACCATGAGACCAGAAGTGAATGACACTCATCAACCATTACTGAGCGTTTTGATCAAAGATTCTAGAAAATAATGCTGATCAAAAGGGGTAAAATATTGAACAGAATTTAAAATTCTCATGGAATCCTTTCTTATGGAATCCAGATTTTCTGGAGCCATTCAGTTTGGATGAACCACTGAAAATATTGCCCTGAAAAAATCTTTAAACCTTAAACCAAAAATATCCCCTGAGATCTTCTTTCAACCAAACAATGGTGCTGTTGTTAGTTGCTGCTGAGTCGGTTCCGACTCATAGTGACCCTATATACAACAAAACGAAACACTGCCCAGTCCTGTGCCATCCTCACAGTCATTGCTATGTGTGAGGCCATTGTTGCAGCCACTGTGTCGATCTATCTCATTGAGGACCTTTCTTTTTTTCAATGCTGACCCTCTACTTTACCAAGCATGACATCGTTCTCCAGGGACTGGTTCCTCCTGATAACATGTCCAAAGTATGTGAGATGAAGTCTCGCCGTCTTTGCTTCTAAGGAGCATTCTGGAATGTCTGCCTTGAACATTGTGCTCTTTTAAAGAGCTGTCTATATGGGATCAAATTGACAACAGCAACTCAAAAGGTTAGATAGGAAGCTTAGGAGGCAGTGAGTATATGTTAATGGGGGAGGAACAATTCAAAAAATGAAGGTGAGAATGATAATACAACTTGAAGAATGTAATCAATGTCACTGAATTATACGTGTAGAAATTGTTGAATTGGTGTATGTTTTGCTGTGTATATTTTCAACAACAACAACAACAAAATAAATTATTTAAACAAAAACATGGAGCACAGTTCTACTGTGACATACATGGGGTTGCCATAAGTTAGAACTGACTCAGAGGCAACTGATTAAAGATGTTTTGAAAGAGAAATTTATATTGAAAAGTCTATATGCACATATTTAACAAGAAAGTCTAAAAATTAATCAGCTAAGCCTCCATTTCAAGATGTTGATGTTCCTAAAAGAACAGCAAATTAAATCCAAATAATATAAAAGGAGAAAATAATAACACAGAAGACAAAGTTAATAGAATAGAACAAGAAAGAATAGAACAAACACACAATACAAAGTCAAAAGTGGCTACATTAAAAATAATAATAAAATTGCTAAATTCTTTGCAAATATTACGTGTAATGGTGAAAGACTGAAACATGTCCATTTAAGTCAGGAACAAGCTAGGATGCTGCTATCACTACTTCATTTCCTAGCATTCTGGAGGTTCTAAGCAGTACAGTAAGAAAAACAAAATTTTTACTACAGTCAAGGAAGATAATAAAATTGAAACTATTTGCAGAAGATACAATTATATATAAAATATTTTAAAAGGTTCTACACATAATTAGTATCAATTAATAGGATAATTTAGCAAGTTCACTGAGTATAGCCAGCATACAGAAATCATTGCATTTACGTATACTAACAAGAGAATTAGAAATTAAAATTTAATAACAAGACACAGTTAAAAGGAGTATTAAAAACCAGATATGTAACTCTAAATATGTGCAATAACTCTATGCAGAAAATTATAAAATATCATGTTGTTAGGTGCTGTTGAGTTTGTTCCGACTCATAGCGACACCATGTATAACAGACGCCCTTCTCACAGTCTTTACTATGTCTGAGCCCATTGTTGAGTCACTGTGTCAATCTATTTCTTTGAGAGTCTTTCTCTTTTTCACTGACCGTCTACTTTACCAAGTGTGATGGCCTTCTCCAGGGATTGGTACCTCCTGATAACATGTCCAAAGTATGTGAGATGAAGTCTTGCCACCCTCACTTCTAAGGAGCATTCTGGCTATACTTCTTCCGAAACAGGTTTGTTCATTTTTCTGACCAAAAAACTCCCCAGTCTATTGTCATGCCTCAATTCCTTCTCACAGACACCCTGTAGGACAGAACAGACTTGCCACATATGGTTTCCAAGGAGCAGCTGGTGGATTCAAACCGCTGACTTTATGGTTAGCAGCCGAGCTATTAACCACCGTGCCACCAAGGCTCCAGTTCTTCCAGCAGTGCTTAGTATAGTCAATATTCTTTGCGACCACCATAATTCAAAGGCGTCAGTTCTTCTTCAGTCTTCCTTATCCATTGTCTAGCTTTCACACGCATATGAAGAGATTGAAAATACCACGGCTTGGGTCAGGCGTACCTTAGTCCGCAAAGTGACGTCTTTGCTTTTCAACACCTTAAAGAGGTCTTTTGCAGCAGATTTATCCAATGCAATTTCTTCACTGTCGCTTCCATGGGCGTTGATTGTGGATCTAAATAAAATGAAATCCCTGAGGACTTCAATCTTTTCTACTATAAATTAAAAAAAAAAAAAATCCATGCCTGTGTCATTGAATTATTTTGCTTTAAAATGTAAGATTTTGGTAGAATATTTGTGCTTGCTAATTTTATGAATGTACAAAGTTAAAAAAATATATATTTTAACTGAAATTTTTGCCTTTAGGTATTACACATCTTTATTCTACTATCTTGATTGATTGCTCCAAGAGGAGAAATATGTTTGAAAAATGTGCTTTCTACCCATTTTCATAGAGGAAGAATTTACTGCTTAACCTTTTGGTGACTCAATTATTTTCTGCTTTGAGTTTTTTGTTGATACCATTAATGGAAGCATGCTAAATCACTGAGTATGCCTAAATTTTGGGTAGGTAGTATGGATTTTTTTTTTTTTTCTTGCTCCCTCCCACAAGCCCAACTTCAGTGTTTAGTGGTACATGCAAAGTACCACTAATTATACCCCCGAGTCCTCACCGGGTCTACTGGTACGTATGTGTAACAAACAAAAATTTTCAAAATTTCTATTTTTTCCTACCCAAAAATTCAGACACCTCATACAATACCCTGTAAAGCAGTAATTTTTCAGCACATGCTGGTTCTTCAGCCATAAAGGCCCATGCCTTGTGGCAGCCCACACTGTCAGCGTTACAGCAGCCTCCCAATAAAACCTAGAGGCTGAAAAAGTTCATGGTCGCTATATGTACCTCTGAGCACGAAATTAACTGTTACGGAAACTCTATGAAGGAGTTCTACTCCGTCCTATAGGGTCACTCACTATCAGGCCGAATGGACTCCACGGCAACAGGTTTGAGTTTGGTTTTGATTTTCCGCTGTACTTGTCTGCCCTCTAGTGGTGGTGTAGCAAACTCTAAAGAAAAAAATTCTATCGATAACATCTGTTTTTGGGTGCCCTGGAGTTGATACCTACTCATAAAGACCCCATGTGACAGAATGGAACTGCCTCTTAGGGTTTTCTAGGTTGTAATCTTTACGGAAACAGAAGGATAAGTCTTTCTCCCACGGAGCTGCTGGGTGGGTTCTAACTGACAACATTTTGGTTACTAGCCTAGTGCTTATCCATTGCACCATCAGGGCTCTTGCCAAGTAAAAGCTAACTGATTTGTTTTTGAGAACTGTTATTTAAGTTTAGCCTTGCTCCATGTGTAACCTATTATTAATTTAATACAACTCTTTAACACAGATATTGGCATACACCTGTGTGATGCCATTATGGACAGTGTTGTGATATGTGTGGTTTAAGCTGAATAACTAGTATCAAAATAATTTATATATTAATAACAATAACAACAACAATAAGAGATAAAAATGAGAATGATATGTAAGCTTTATTGAGCACCTATACACTGTGCTAAGCACTTTCCACACATCTCATTTTATACCCATAGCAATTCCAGGAAGCAGGCTCTCATTTTGTAGATAAGGAAACTCAGGCTTAGTGTAGTTAAGCAACTTGACTAAGATCAAACATTAAATAGTAATAGCAGCTAATGTTTATAATTGCATTCTAAGTTCCAGAAACACTGTTAATCACTTTGTATGTTTGCATTAGGCAGGAATTAGAGCAGGAAACGGAGCCCCTGGGGGGTACCAAGGGCTAACACGCTCAGCTGCTAACTGAAAGGTTGGTAGTTTGAGCCCACTCAGAGGCTTCTTGAATGAAAGGCTTGGTGATCTGATACTACAAACCAGTCATTGGAAGTGCTGCTCTGACATTCATGCAGTTAGAATTGATTAAAAGGTGACTGCTTTGGTCTTTTTTTTTTTAGAGCAAGAAACAGAAACTACATTAGGAGCTTAAAGTGGAATTGGGTTAATACAGGGAGCGAAGTCCTTACAGCCAGTAGACAGGCCACAGGAGTAGCCTCTCAGGTGGACCTTCTGGGATGACCACCACAATCATACGGAGCTGACTCCTCGCTAGGAGAGCTTCCAGCCCTGAGGTTCTCTCTGCAGTAATGTGAGAAGCCGTCAGCTTGTAAAATTCTGGAAAATGCACTTGAATTCTCCTGCAGGAAGACCCCATATTTCAAGTGCTGAAGTAATATGACCTCTAGCTCACGTCCAACTTCTGCCTCTGACTGGCAGAACACCACTGACAAATCGCTTGCAGAAAAATAGCCTGAAAAATGTAGTGCTTTTTTTCCCAGCCCCTATGGACTAGAAGGGAGTACAGAAAGGGAAGAGGCTGGATGCTGGGGCAGTAGACCATACTCAGCATGATGCATTATCTCGTTGAGTCCTCGTAGAGGTACATGCTATTTTTTCTCCATTTTGTAGATGAGGAACTAAAGGCACCAGCAGGTGAAATAACATGCTGGAGAACCTGGATAGGAACCTGTGCCTTTCCTACTCTAAGGCAGAGCACCTCCTGCTATCTAGTATGACTGCATGATGGCATCATTAATTCACATTTTTCTTCACACTTTTTTCAGGATGAAACCCAGATGGAAAGGGAAGTGAATTGAAGCTGGTGCTCTCCCTTCTAGACAGCAAAGAACAAATGTTCTGTCATGAGTGAGTAGGCCTCCTAGACTTGAGATACAAAGATGCAAAATATCTGACTGCACACATTCTTGCTCAAGAAAAAAATATGTCACTAATATTTATGAATTGCCCAGGCAAAGAGAGCTAATGACATTGCTGGCACCAGAGTGTGAATGTAGTTGGTGTATTTGGATAAATGGTGGTGTATGGTCTGCCTAGAAGGTAGGGACACCACATGGTGGGGAGAGAAGATGGTCAAGTAGTAGATGCTGTTCTTGTCTGCCCAGCCTGCTGCATGTATTCTGACAGCCCTCCCCTGCCCAGAATCAGTAGACACCATTCTCCTGCTTCAGAGGTGGACACGAACCCATGCCAGGCCTGTCTGACTTCGGACCTCAGGAATGATAACTTTGCAAAGAACAAAGAGGAACTGAAGGTCATCAGAACTGAAGCGTTCTCATGGCAATCTTTGAGGCGGTCAGCTGATGACTTTGCAAATACTCTCGATTTCTGCTGCTGAGATCCCTAGAGGTGTCCTGGTTCTTGCCCATTGGGCTCAGTTGTTTGGCCTTTTACAATCTTGGAACCACTCAGGATTATTCCAAGAAAACCCCTTTTCTTGCTTACGTTAGAGTCAGTTCCTGATGCTTCTTGCCAAAAGTGGGAGACCATGGTGATAACAAAGGCAAACACAGGAAGATGTTGCTTTTCTTCATTATGATAGACAGGTGGGCTTTCCTGAAGAGTTAAAGGAAACCAGGGTATTTTATCACTGCACTGTTGAAGAGTTCATCCTCAAAGTTGGAATAACAATATGTAGATCTCAGAGGTGCTACAACCTACGGTATTTTCTAGCTACCTGTGGCAAAATTGCGGCCAGTTCCTTTCTCAGTGCCACCATAACCTGTTGGCTTTGAGTCAATTCCAACTCACAGTGACCCTATACAACTGAGTAAAACCACCCCATAGGGTTTCCGAGGAGTGGCTGGTGGATTTGAACTGCTGATCTTTTAGTTAGCAGCCTAGCCCTTAACCACTGTGCCACCAGGGACCCGGTGCCATCGTAGAGAGTATTATTTACTCTAGGAAGAGAACAAGCAGATCAGTGCTGCTGGATTGCCATGTGGGAAAGAGATACACTCCTTTCCTTAACAGGGAGCTGGAACAAAAATTAAGCATTCAGGCATCTGTGAAGACTGAAGAATGCAGGAACGCAGTGGCCACTGTTTTACTTTATGGTCAGATCCTTTGGGTAACAGAAGTTCATGCATAATTTTTTTTTTTTTTTGGCAAAGCTAAAACATTAAAAACATTGGCCATTGTCCTCATCCAAGTATGTACCAGAGACATTTTGGAAGCTTTTCAAATGCTGCACCCTGGAGGCAATAATTTAGTATATCTGAGTGGGTCAGAGTTGGGCTCAGAAACGTGCGTTTTGAAAAGTTTCCCACATGATTCTAATCCTCACCCCAGTCGTGATCCTTTATCTTCAAATGGATAGTGCTGTAATTTCTTCATGAGAATGCAGACGAGACAGCATTAACACTCGGTAAATAAGAAAGTTGAATAAAATTATGTCATGAGTTACGAACGCCATTTTTCTGGATTAGAAATAGCTGGTTTGAGTTTTAAGGTTTAGAATCTAAAAGTGTTGGAATTAAGAATGTACTGATCAGGGAAATTAAGTTTTTCTTCTTTGAAAGGCTCTTAGTATTTATTTTTTTAAGGAAGCTCTTTTAAAGGAGCTAAGGTGCCCTCAAGTGGCCAAACTCTAAATAACATTTTAGTGAAAATAATTATGTGAGAAAGATGAGCAGAAAGGAAAGAATTTTTTGGAGTCTGGGATTTTTTTAAATTTGACATCTTGGGAGCTGTGATCTGAAAAGAAGATATGGAGAAAATGAGAAAGAAGTCTTTTAATCTGAAATTATCTGTGAAAATTGGCAGTGGAGTATTTCCTCACCCAAGCCACAGTGTGCTAGGGATCTCTGTCTCCTTAGAAGACACACACTTTGCTTTTAATTAGTTTCCTATTTGGACTCTGGACTGGATTGTCATCTGGATTAGTCTGCTTACACTCACTCTTCATCAAAATTCTCAATAGGTTATACTCTCTGGGTTGACACAGAAAAATAATTTCTCTTTTCTTATAAGAATGTTTATTTTATTTAAACGAGTATCATTAATTTTTTCCAACAGATATGAATTCATCAGACGTTTTGTGCCATGACTACTCTGAACATTGGAATTACATGGTGAATTAGACGGAAAAGATCTATGTCGTCAGGGAGATTTCATTGTGGCTAAAGATGTGTGTGTTGTGTGTGGAGGGAAGGCGAACAGTGCTCAAGTAATGCCCAGCCTCACAGACAACCAAAAACCAAACCTGTTGTCGTTGAGTGGATTTCGACTCAAAGCAACCCTATAGAACAGAATAGAATTGCCCCATAGGGTTTCCAACGAGTGGCTCGTGGATTCGAACTGCTGACCTTTTGGTTAGCAGCAGTAGCTCTTAACCAATACAGTGAAACCTGTGAAAGCTAGAACCTGTGCAAGGTAGAAGCCTCCCAGAGAAGGAAATTTTCCACTAAAATGAGCAAGAGAAAAGGCAAAAATTAGCCAGACCCGAAAAAACAAGACAGTCCAGTTGCATTCCGGCTCTCACGGGTTTCACTATAACAACAAGTTCAATACAGAGCATTTCAAGTGCGATAAAGGAAATAAGCTAGGAGATATAATAAAATCAAGTAAGCATGCCGGTGATTTTGGATAGAATTTCTAGAGATAGAAATGAGGTGATATTTGGGCTGAGACGAGAAAAAGGGATAAAAAATAGGGGAAGAGATTTCTGGGTAGTGGAATAATGAATTGCAAAGACTCTGAGGGAGAAAAGAGATGAGCTTGTTTACAGAAGAAAAGACGTAACAGAAAAGACAAAGCACTGTGAGAAATGGGGCAAATGAGTCAAGACAAAGTAGATCTTTCCCATTGCTCTTATTTCAAATTCAGTCAGAAGCCATTAAAGGTTTTAAGCAATGAGGTGTGGAATAAGTCAATTAGATCTGCATTTTTAAGAATTCATTCATGTGCCAAGGGGAGTACAGATTGGAGAGGGGCAAGAGTAGAAACAAAATATCAGTTAAGAAGCTATTGTAATAGTCCGGGTGAGAGAAGATGCTGGCTTGACTTAAAATGGTAGAAATAGAAATGTAGAGAGGTGGACAGATTCAAGACAAATATTTGAGGAAACATTGGCAGGTGTTGTTAATCAATTAAGGGTCAACGGTAAGCAAAGGAGGGAATGAGGATGGTTTCTCAATATTCGCGTCAGGTATCTGGGTGGATGATGGCACCATTTATTAAGATAGGTAATATGGAAGCAGAAGCTGGCATGAGGCAGGAAAGCAAAAGTTCGGTCTTGGGCTTGTTACCATATATATGTCAATAGACAGCTTGCTATAAGAGTTTAGAGCTCAGAACTGAATTAAGAACTGAGAATATAAATTTGCTAATCAAAATCTAATCATACAGTATTATTTAAAGCTGGGAAAATGAACAAGATTATTTCGTTAAGGTTTAGAAGGCGAAAGTAATCGGAACAGACTCTGAGAAATTCTAACGTTTAAAGGTCAGGTGGATGCAGTGAAGTTAGGTGAAATAGAATGAAAAGCCCAAAAGTGGATATCATAGAATTAAAGAAAGAATAGGTTTTCAAAGGGATGGTGGTCAATTATGTGGAATGCTGTTGAATGCACAGTAAAATGAGAAGCAAATAGTGTATATTGGAATTGGCGACATTTCCATGTTCCTTGACTGGAACAATGTCAATGGAGTGGTATAGACAAAAGTCAGTTTGTAATAGGTTTAAAATGATGAAGTAGCATCATGATCAAGAAGTTATTATCAAATATAGCTTTCAAGAATTTTGTCGTAATGGGGAGCAAAGAATTAGATGGTAACATTTTTCGAGTTTTTTTTCCCCTATTGGGAATTACAAGAGCATGTTTGCATAGAGTCATGGGTTGAATTGTATCCCCCCAAAATATGTGTCGACTTGGTTAGGCCATGATTCCCAGTATTGTGTGGTTGTCCTCCATTTTGTGATTTTCCTATGTGTTATAAATCATAATCTCTTTCTGTGGTTAAAGAGGATTAGGATGGGATGTAACACCCTTGCTCTGGGCACACCCCTGATCCAAAGTAAAGGGAGTTCCCTGGGGTATGGCCTGCACCACCTTTTATCTTACAAGAGTTAAAAGGAAAGAGAAGCAAGCAGAGGGTTGGGGACCTCATACCACCAAGAGAGCAGCACCGGGACCAGAGCATGTCCTTTGGACCTGAGATTCCTTCACTGAGATGGTCCCAGAATGAGGGAAGACTGATGACTAGGACCTTCCTCCAGAGCTGACAGAGAAAGCCTTCCCCTGGAGCCGGCGCCCTGAATTTGGACTTCTAGCCTACTGGACTTTGAGAGAATAAACTTCTCTTTGTTAAGCCCGTCCACTTGTGGTATTTTTGTTATAGCAGCACTAGATAACTAAGACACATAATTAATTAATTATTATCTCTACAGAGAAAGCTTTCAGCCAAAAATTGATGATATAGGACTGAAGACCTTTGGAAATCAAAAGAGGATGGCAACCAGAGTGCAAGTGAGAGAGCAAGCCATTAAATGAAGAAAGGACACTTCTTACATAGTAGTGGACTGAAGGACAGAGACTATAGTATAGACAGTGTCCCTGGGCATCACAAACAGTTAATATGCTCGGTTGTTAACTGAAAATTTGGAGGTTGAGTACACCCAGAGTCACCTCAGAAGAAAGGCCTGATGATCTACTTTAGAAAAATTAGCCGTTGGTAATATTCAGCCAGAAAGAGAGATGAAGTCCTGGTACATGCTACAATGTGGATGTAGCTTGAAGACATTATGCTAAGTGAAATATGTCAATCACAAAATAACAAATATTGTATGACTTCGCTTTTATTAAAAAACAAAACAGGCAAATGTATAAAGGCCAGAGTTTAATAGTGGTTAACAGGGGAAGGAGGGAGGGAAAGGGGAGGCTATTGTTTATGGAGCACTGAGTTTTGGTTTACGGCGATGAAAAAATCTCATTGATTAAGAGTAAGGGTTGTACAGTCAATTAATGTAGTTGATGTCAAAAAGTTGTACTCTTGTATAAAGTTGAATTGACAAGAGTGTGGTAGATAATTTTTACAACAACAAAAGAGCAGCTGCTGAGGCTGCAGGTGTTATGTACAACCAAAAAACTCCTGGGATTTGGTTCCTGGTTTAGGGCCATGGTTTCAGGGGACATCTCAGTTAATTGGCCTAATATCTTATTTAGTGCATCTGTTCTACTTCCTAGTTCATTCCTTAGTGCCTGGGGTCTTAAAACCTTGCAAGCACCCATAAGGCACAACAATTGGTCTCTATTTGCCTGGAGCAACAGAGGAAGAAGGAGAGTCAGGAAAAAGATGAAATGGAATGTGTGGCTAGGTGCCTCCAAGAACAACTGCCTTCTTTGCCATGAGAGCAGAACAACGTGGTGCCCAGCTACCATTACTGAACATTTTAATCAAAGATTTTATACAAAAATCCTGATCAAAAGGAGAAAAATGCTGAACAGAATTTTAAATTCTCATGGAATCCAGATTTTCTAGAGCCATTAAGGCTGCATGAAACTCTGAAACTATTTCTCTGAGATAATCTTTAAACCTTAAACCAGAAATATCCCCTGAGGACCTCTTTAAAGCAAACAATATTTTAGCTTAGTTAGTAAAAATGCCTGGCTTATGCATTATGCTCTTTTAAGACCTAACTATATAGGATCATATTGATGACAGCAACGCCAAACATTAGATAGGTAAAACTTAGGGAGCAGGGAGTTTATGTTAATGGGGGATAAATAATTTGGAAAAGGGGGTGAGAATGGTTGCACAACTCGAAGAATGTAAATGTCACAGAATTGTACATGTAGAAATTGTTGAATTGGTGTACGTCCTGCTGTGTATATTTTGAACAGCAACAACAAAATAAAATAAATTATAATGAAAAGAAAACCCTATGGAGCACAGCTCTACCCTGACAGACATGGGGTCACCATGAGTGAGAATAGACTCAATGGCAACTGGTTATGAATTTAGACACCGATCATATTTCTCTTTATCTGATTCCACTTGACTACCTTAAAAATTCTTACGCTTCTGAATTTTAAGAGATTACATTCTTTGCTAAAATTTTTCATGCCCTCCAAAATTTGCAAAACATTGGGTGAAACAAAAATCAATTTACTATTGCAAATTTCAGAGCCTTTAATTTGCTCATGTATACTGTGACTTTCTAGAAGGAAGATTATAGTATGCAGCATTGTCCAAATATTTTGACCTAATAAAACCTTTTTTCATGGACTGCTCTTTTTTTTTTTTAATTGTTCTTTAGATGAAAGTTTACAGAACAAACCAGCTTCTCATTAAACAATTAGTACACATATTGCTTTGTGACACTGGTTACCTACCCTGTGACATGTCAACACTCTCCCCTTCTCAACCTTGGGTTCTGTATTACCAGATTTTCTGTCCCCTCCTGCCTTCTTGTCCTTGCCACTGGGCTGGTGTGACCCTTTAGTCTTGTTTTGTTTTACGGGCCTGTCCAATCTTTGGCTGAAGGGTGAACCTCAGGAGTGAGTTCATTACTGAGTTAAAAGGGTGTCCGGGGCCATACTCTCGGTGCTTCTCCAGTCTCTGTCAGACCAGTAAGTCTGTGTGTGTGTGTGTGTGAATTAGAATTTTGTTCTACATTTTTCTCCAGCTCTGTCCGGGATCCTTTATTATGATCCCTTGTCAGAGCAGCCAGCAGTGGTAGCCAGGCACATCTAGTTGTGCTGGACTCAGTCTGGTAGAGACTGCAGTACTTGTGCTCGATCACTCAGTCATTTGGACTAATCTTTCCCTTGAGTCTTTGGTTTTCTTCATTCTCCCTTGCTCCAGATGGGGTGAGACCAGTGGAGTATGTTAAATGGCTGCTCATAAGCTTTCAAGACCTCAGACTCTACTCACCAAAGTAGAATGTAGAACATTTTCTTTATAAACTATGTTACGCCAGTTGACCTAGATATTACCGGAGACCATGGTCCCCACAGCCCTCAACCCAGTCATTTGGTCCCTCAGGGAGTTTGGAAGTGTCTATGGAGCTTCCATGACCTTGCCTTGGACAAGTTGTGCTGACTTCCCCAGTATTATCTGCTGGAAGGAGTTTTTCAAGGAATATACTTTAGGAGATTCTGAATAATCAAAAGTACTAGAATTTCCAAACTTTATCCCTTTGAAAAATGAATTTTTTAAAGATCTTTCTCTTTTATTATTTCTCATACAGCTCGTTTTTCTAGCACTGAAATAAAACAAAGTTAGGAGACTGTATGGTGAGCATATGTTATTTTTAGCCATTTCCTGACCTTTTCTTAATCAACAGAACTCTAATAATGTAACCACTAATTTTTATCTAAGAGCCCTGGTAGTACAGTGGTTAAGTGCTCGGCTGCTAACCAAAAGTTTGGCAGTTCCAATCCACCAGGAGCTCTGAGGGATAAAGATATGACAGTTTATTTCTGTGTAGATTACAGCCTTGGAAACCCTATGGGGCAGTCCTACTCTGTCCTATAATGTCGCTCTTATTCGGAATCAGCTTGACAGCAACGGGTAATTTTTATCTGATATTAAAAAGTGAATAAAATTTCCTTCATCTGAGGGCTCATATTTTAGTCTATGGTAGAATCTATCATAGTGATCTACACATAGTAAACCCATGCCATTGAGTTGATTCTGACTAATAGTGACCCTGTAAGACAGAGTATATCTGCCCCATAGGGTTTCCGAGGCTGTAATCTTTATGGAAGCAGACTGCCACGTCTTTCTCCTGCAGAGTGGTTGGTGGGTTGGAACGATCAACCTTTCGATTATCAGACGAGGGCTTAACCATTGGGCCACCAGGGCACCCTGCACATAGTAAAAGCTCAACAAGTATTTGTTGAATTTAATCACACTTTTAACATGACTTGCCCTAATTAAACAAAAAACTACATGTATTTTTTTACTTCAGGAAATTCAAGGAGGCTTAATCACCACAAATAATTTTCACCAGTCCAATAATGTCTGAAACTCCACTTTGAAAATCACCTATTTATTCATCAAATTTAGATTAAATGTTTATTATGCACAAGCTGCTCTACTAAGTGTTGGGTATGCAAAGAATACCCCAATGCCATCAAGTCTATTCCAAATCGCAGGGACCTTACAGGACAGAGTAGAACTGCTGCATAGGGTTTCCAAGGCTGTAATCTTTATGGAAGCAGACTGCCTCATCTTTCTCCTGCAGAGCAGCTGGTGGGTTTGAACTTCTGACATTTTGATTGGCAGGTGAGCACTTAACCACTGCCCTATCAGGGCTCCTTAATACAGAGAATACTAGCCTGCAATCTGGTGCAGGGAGTCAGGTGTGCAAACAGTTATCACTTACTGTGGTGTTTATTTATTTATTTTCTGACAAATGATCCTCATCTCCCTTTTGTGTAGTGTATTCCCCTTCTCGTCCTCACTATTTTTTATTCCTTATTTTTGTAATTATTTTTATCCTTGTTTATCTTGAAATGGGAGCAGTTCTGAAGAAGAGTTTGGAAAGGCATAAAGAGGAAGCTGAGACGGCAGCATAATGAAATTCAGACAGCTTTTCCCAAACATTCTCTCCCACTCTCCTGTCTTTTAAAGTAACAAGAAGGTCCCCCAGGACTCTGTAAAGTCCAATGTATCACAGGTTTCTGTTTGGGCATATGTGTTTGGGGGTATGTGTGTACGTGTGTGTTGTGTTTTTGGTGTGTGTGCATATATGTATATATGCGTGTGTTGTTCGTGTTTTTGGTGTGTGTGTGTGGTGTTTGTGTTTTATGTATGTGTGTATATATATGTGAATGTGATGTTTGTGTTTTTGGTGTGTGTGTATGTGTGTGTGGCGTGTGTGTGGTGTTTGTGTTTTGGGTGTATTTGTATACGTGTGTGTTGTTTGTGTTTTGGGTGCGTGTGTGTTATTTGTGTTTTTGGCATGTATGTGGATGCACTCTTGCACAGAAGTGTTGAGACCTTTTCTGCCAAGATCAGCAGCTGTGGGGCTGCTTGTTATCCATATTTCATTCTCTGTGGTGTCACTCCCATGACAAATCCAGCTTTTCTGTATATTTCCTCTTTCAGTTCCACCTTCCTGGCCGCTGCTTTGCCACATTAGGCCTCATCCTTCCTTCCATCTCATCTTGGTGTTCTAACTGGGGACCACTGTTTGCCAAGAGGGCATGACACCTGGGTTCTGCTGAGATCTCTTCCCACCTTTCACCTAATCCTCACTATACTTCAGAGCTCTTCTTCATATATTTTAAAGTTAGCTTTATGAACTTCGTTAGTTTTACTGGAGATTGTATTTTTCTCCTCATTGTTTTTGGATAGTTGCTAAGAAGGAGAGTGACAGAGACTCTTTTGCTCTGCCTTCTTTTCCCGGAGCTCTCGTCGAAAGCTTGAAAGTAGTTGTGGTAGGCGTGAGAGAGAAAGATAAAATGCTAGAAACTGTTGGTGATGGAAAATTAGAATTTAAGATTTAGGAGGTGGGAGAGTTTTAGATGCTGACATGGTCAAACATGCTTATAGTATCACTGAGTTGGAGTGGAGATGAAAAATCTTGGAGACGAAGAGGTAAGGAAATTGTAAAGCTGGGGTCTTGATTCAATCACTCATGAAAATCAAACCATAATCGCAGTAGATGGGATTGAAGAGAGAAGGCTGTGAATTACATAACAAAGTTCACAAGGAATGTGTGTTAATTGGAAGGTATAGGATGGTGAAGGAGAGAGTAAAAACGCACATATTTTATGCTGTGATTAAGGGAGAAGCTGCATCCCGTGGCAGTATAAGAGGGAAATTGTGTAGTGGCTGTAGTAAGTGAAGCCTGGCTTAGGGTGGCAATGTTTGCATGCATCTGTGGGTGCTGGCTGGAAGTAGGGAGGACGACAGATCGCTGGATGTGCAATCTCTGTGTTAGAAGAGGTGGCTGCTGCGTCCCCATTAGTCACCTGAGCATCCACAGTATCTGGGCTTCGGCCTGTCTAGGTATTTGTTATGATACACAGAAGACCTGGTAAAATCTGTGGGGGACTTTCTGATTTCATTAAGTTCTCATGATTGTATCCTGCTGCTTCTTAGTTAGGTAATGAGTGAGTATAAAGAAAAATACTGTTTAAAGAAAAAAAAAGTAGCTGCTTCCGACTTCCAGTGGAATTACTTAGTTTATCTCAGGGCATTGCCATCAAGTTGATTACGGCTCATAGCGACCCTATAGGACAGGGTAGAACTGCCCCATAGTTTCCAAGGGATGCTTGGTGGATTTGAACTGCTGACCTTTTGGTTAGCAGCCATAGCACATAACCACTACACCGCCAAGTTTTCCCCTCAGGGGCAGATAGTTCTTTTATGATGAAACGCTGTGATTAACTCAGATGGAATTTTTGCTTGAGAATTGCAATGCTTCTGGGTCTAGTTTGGTTGCAGTAGGTGTTAACCCTTTGGCAGTATAAACTGAGAGACATCTTGAGTTATAGGGAGTAAGCAAGAGGCATTCATTTATATATGTATTCATATATACGTATACATATATAGGTAGTTGAAAAAGGAGAGGTTTCTTTTTTTCTTGTTTTTGTTATGTTTTAGAATCTACAAGTCAATTTTATATTACCTTTCATTAATTCTTAGTTTTATCTCATATATACTTCAAGTCAGTTTTGGACTGCATCACTTTGCAAGTTTTACTTTGAGTATATGAGCCTTACTTCTTTCTTAGGCAATTGCTTCCATTCGTCGTTTTGCCATAGAATCAATAACTGCTTTCCTTTTTTTTTTTGAATAATATTTTATTGAGTTTTTGGTAAAAACTCATACAGTAAGTTAGGTTCGATCTGACAATTTCCACACAAATTCTTCAGTAACATTAGTCACATTTATCACAATGTGTCAACGTTCTCTTTGTATTGTGTTTGTTCTATTTTCAGTACTCTAGTTTTCCTGCCCCTTATCTTCTCGTCTTTGCTTTTGAATAATTGTAGACTTTGGGTCTCATTCTGTTGGTTTTTATGGGTAATAAAATGACCTTTATTTTCTGTGACACTCTGCTATTTCACTAAAAGGTGGTCTTAGGGGATAGTCTCGGTTCTAGGTTTAAAGAGCGTCTCAGGTCGATAGTCTAAGGGAGTTCTCTGTTCTTTACTATTCCAGTTTGTCTGGCTTTTTTTTTTCCCCCATAAGAATTTGAGTTCTGCTCCATATTTTTTTCCCATTCTATCTATCCCCAGTCAGAACAGTCAAGGGTGGTAGCAGGGTATCATCTAGTTCTTCTGGTCTCAGGGTAGATGAGGTTGTAGTTCCTGTAGGCTTGTTTCTTCTCTAAGCTTTTGGTTACCTTCTTACTGTTTTGCTCCTGCGAGAAGAGACCTGTAGTTATTTCTTAGATGGCCACTCACAACCTTTTAAGGCCACATACATGCTACTCACTTTAGTAGAATACAGATCATAATTTTTGTGAACTATGTTATGCCAATTGATTGAGTTGTCCCACAAGACTATGGTCCTAAACTTTCAAACCCAGAAAACTAATCTTGGAAGCTGTTTGCTTATGTGTATGGAATATTTGTATTTTTGTCTTCAATGAATTTATGTGCTCAAACCCACGCATTGTATGTACATGTACCTATAGATACTTCTGGAAACCCTAGTGGCATAGTGGTTAAGTGCTACAGCTGTTAACCAAGAGGTCGACAGTTTGAATCCGCCAGGCGCTTCTTGGAAACTCTATGGGGCAGTTCTACTCTGTACTATGGGGTTGCTATGAGTTGGAATCGACTCGATGGCAGTGGGTTTGGTTTGGTTTTGGTTATAGATACTTCTATCAGTTTTCACCTATGTATACACCTGTACCTACCTGTATATCAGTTATGTCTATACCTATCCATATGTGTCATCCACACATTTTTATTTGGGTTGTGCTCATTACATCCACATTCATTGCCATTTCTCCCATTATCAAAATATAAAAGTAAATAAAAAATAAAAACAAACCTCTGTGATTTAAAACGTACTCCTACCCCTCCGCCCCCAACCCCAGTCTCCAATGAGTATAGGCTTTTCTCTGTGTATCTATCCTTGTCTTCTCATAAAAGAGGCATACAATATTTGTCCGTATGTTGTGTTGTTGTTAGGTGCCGCCGAGTCAGTTCAGACTCATAGCAACCCTATGGACAACAGAATGAAGCACTGCCCAGTCCTGCGCCATCCTCGCAATTGTTGCTAAGCTCAAGCCCGTTGTTGTAGCCACTGTGTCAATCCATCTTGTTGAGGGTCTTCCTCTTTTTCACTGGCCCTCTAATTTACCAAGCATGATGTCCTTCTCCAGGCACTGGTTCCTCCTGACAACATGTCCGAAGTATGTGAGATGCTGTTGCTTCCAAGGAGCATTCTGGTTGCACTTCTTTCAAGACAGATTTGTTCGTTCTTTTGGCAGTCAGTGGTATATTCAATATTCTTCATCAACACCACAGTTCAAAGGTGTCAATTCTTCTTCAGTCTTCCTTATTCATTTTCGAGCTTTTGCATGCATGTGAAGCATGCTTGGGATCAGGTGTAACTTAGTGTTCAAGATGACATTTTTGCTTTTTAACACTTTAAAAAGATCTCTTGCAGATGATTTGCCTGATGAAATGCATCTCTTGATTTCTTGCTTGCTGTTTCCATGGGTGCTGATTGTGAATCCGAGTAACATGAAATCCTTGACAACCTCAGTATTTTCTGTGTTTATCATCATGTTCCTTATTGGTCCAGTTGTGAGGATTTTTGTTGTCTTTATGTTGAGGTGCAATCCATACTGAAGGCTGTGGTCTTTGATCTTCGTTAGTAAGTGTTTAAAGTCCTCTTCACTTTCAGCAAGCAAAGTTGTGTCATCTGCGTAACACAGGTTGTTAACGGGTCTTCCTCCAATCCTGATGTCACGTTCTTCTTCATATAGTTCAGCTTCTTCGGGTATTTGCTCAGCATCCAGATTGAATAGGTATGGTGACAGAATACAACCCTGACGCACACCTTTCCTGACTTTAAACCATGCAGTATCCCCTTCTTCTGTTTGAACAATTGCCTCTTGATCCATGTACAGATTCCTCATGAGCACAATTAAGTGTTCCAGAATTTCCATTCTTTGCAATGTCACCTATAATTTGTTATGATCTACACAGTTGAATGCTTTTGCATAGTGAATAAAACACAGGTGGACATTTTTCTGGTATTCTCTGCTTTCAGCCAGAAGTTCGTCCTTTTGTTGTTGAGTTGTTGCAGTTTTCTATAGATTTTAGAAATTAGAACATATGGGATAAGTCATTTCCGTACACTATTTTCCCCCAGTCTGTAAGTTTTCTATTTACTCTTTTGGTGAGCCTTTTTTTTTTTTTTTTTTAACTTTTATGAGGTCTTATCTATTTTGTTCTTCTGTTTGTGCATTTCTTATGTTTATTATCCTATTTTTACAAAAGGTTGAAGTTTCCTCCCAGGAATTTTATGGTCTTAGGTTTGGTTTGTAGGTTTAACGTTTAGGTCTTTGATCCACTTTGAGTTAGTTTTTGATACGGTGTGAGTTGCAGGTCCTGTTTCATTTTTCTGCAGGTGTGTATTCAGTTTTGTCAGCACCATTTAGTAAAGAGACTGTTTCTGCCCCACTGAATTGTCTTTGACCTTTCACTGAAAACCAGTTAGTTATCCAGAGATGGCTCAGTCTTATTCTTAGTTCTATTCAACTGGTCTACCTATCGTTGAACAAATACCAGGATGTTTTGATTACAGTGGTTGTATAGTATGTTTTGATATTTGGGTTTGTGTTGTTGCTGTTGTTACATGATGTCGAGTTGGTTCAGACTCATAGCAACTCTAGGTACAGAAGAATGAAACACTGCCTGGTCCTGCTCTATCCTCACAATCATTGCTATGATTGAGCCCATCGTTGCAGCCGCTGTGTCAATCCATCTTGTTGAGAATCTTTCTTTCTTTCACTGACCCTCTACTTTACCAAGTTTCTTAAGCTGGGTTTGCTAGAGAAGCAAAACTAGTACAGCATATATATATATATATATATATATATATATATATATATATATATATATATATCAAGGAAATGGCTCACATGGTTGTAGAGGCTGGAACATCCCAAGTCTGTAGATCAGCATAGAGGCTTCTTCTGATTCACATAGCCACAGGGACTGGCAAACCCAAGATCGGCAGGTCAGAGAGCAGGACTGTTTCTCACAGGCTGTGAAGATAATACAAGTACAAGATGGGCAGGCAAGACCACAGGTAAGCTGCTAGCTCAAGCCCCAAGAACCAGAGGTCAGACAACAGGAGCCAGCTGCAGAATCCAGAATGAGCAAAAGCCCATGAGCCTTGCCAGAATGTCCACTTATATTTGGATGCAGGCCACAAGTCCAAGAAAACTCCCTTTCAACTGATTGAATACTTACAGCAGAACCCATTACGGGGGCGATCACGTATCAAATCTCAACAGGGAAATGATCACAACATTATAAGACAGTCAAAACACTGAGAATCATGGCCCAGCCAAGTTAATGCACAATCTTAACCATCACAGTCCAGCCCTTGTCAACTTGGCACCTGAATACATCTCTGAATAGAGACAATTATAAAGTCATCCTTGTGCCTAACGTGTTACAATGAGCACACATACAACTGAGGATGCACTAGTCCTGTTTACATCTTGTATTTTATAAGTGAAGAAAACAAAAATATTTGATGCATACATACAAAGCAGAAATACTCGTAACAATTACAGTCCTCATTCCTGCAACTGATCATGTGTCTGTAACTGGTATTTAGAACTACCTTCTTCCACCACCCATTCCATATTCCCTTTGCCCTCAGCAAGTACCTAAGCTGGTTGTGGTTCTTTGCCTGGTGGGGTGACGCAAATCTTCATCCCTGAAGGGTCTGGGCCATTAGTAGTCATGTAGGAACTGGGTTGCTACAGTTTTCCATCGACTTTAATCACAGGGCATGGTAGTACTAAGAGACACCCTAAGAGATCTGCTGAATTCTGAAATACTCTTCTTTACTTCTGTTATGTAGTATCAATGTGATTTCCTCTTGGTAATCAGGATCAATCATACCAGCCAGTATGAGAATTCATTTCTTTTCCCATTAATCCAGAGGCATAAGAAGCCAAAGTGGCCAGATGACATTTTTAACTTCAGTGATGTGTCTCCAGATGGGAGTATTACTCCCTCTGGAACTAAGACCTCTAGACCTGCAGAGCATAAAGTCAAGGGCACAGGAGGCAAAAATGTTTTGAGTGGGTCACTAGGGGTAATAGTGAGTGGTGCCACTCCAATTTTCACCCCTCGATTCCTGAACACATGAATCCTGGCTATGGAAGAAACAGCACCATATATTGGACACTGGTTTAGAGCATATACAGCCACCTGGATTGTCCCAAACCTGCAACATATTTCCACCTATCTGGTGCCGTAATTGTGTCCTTCAGAGGCCATCCTATCAAGCCAGCTACTTCAGGAAGATGGGGAACATGGTAAGACCAGTGAATTCCATGAGCATGGGCCCCTTGCCACACTTGATTTCCTGTGAAGTGAGTCACTTGATCTGAGGTGATGCTGTGTGACATACCATGTTGGTGGCAGAAGCATTTCATACAGGGAAGGCAAATCCATATCCAGAGTATCTAGTCCAGTAAGAACAAGTTACTGTCCATTCCATGATGGAAGTAGTCCAATGTAATCAACTTGCCACCAGGTTTCTGGCTGATCACCTCAAGTGATGGTGCCATATCAGGGACTTAGTGTTGGTCTCTGCTGCTGGCAGATTGGGCACTCAGCAGTGGCTATGGCCAAGTCAGCCTTGGTGAGTGAGTGTGAGTCCATGTTGCTGAGCCCCTGCATAATCTCCATCCCTGCCACAATGACCAATTTGTTCATGAGCCCATTGAGCAATGACAGGAGTAGCTGGGGAAAGAGGATAACTGGTTTCCACAGAACACGTCATCCTATCTACCTGGTTATTAAAATCCAGCTCTGCTGAGGTCACCCTTTGATAAGCATTTACACGAGACAAATATCTTCACTTCTTTGGCCCATTCTGAGAGGTCTATCCACATATTTCTTCACCATAAACCCTTGTCCCCAATTTTCCAACCAAGTTCCTTCCAAGTCCCTGACCATGCAGCCAAACCACTGGCCACAGTTCGTGAATCAGTTTATAGTCTCACATCTGGCCATTTCTCCTTCCAGGCAAAGTGAACAACCAGCTGCGCTGTTTGACGTTCTGTCCATTGGGAGGATTTCCCTTCACCACTGTCCTTCATGGAGGTCCCAGGAAGGGGCTGTGGTGCTGCTGCTGTCCATTTTCGAGTGGTGCCTGCATACTGCACAGAACCATCTGTAAACCAGGCATGAGTTTTCTCTTCTTCAGTCAACTGATCATAAGGAACTTCCCATGAAGCCATAGGTGCAACTGGGAGATGGAAGGTAATGTGACAAGAGTGGAGACCATGGGAATTTGGACCACTTCCTCTTGCAACTTACTTGTGCCTTCAGGTCCTCCATATGCCTCCTGTCTGACTGGTGGGCTACAATGACATTTAGGGTCTCCTCTAATTAGTGTCATTTCAGAGCCAGTATCCAGTAATCCCTGAAAAGTCTGATTATTTCCTTTTCCCCAGTGAACAGTCACTCTCATAAAAGGCCATAGATCCCTTTGGGGAAGGCTGGAGGAGAGATTAACAGTATACATTTTGGGCAGTGTGTCAGAGTCCTTTCTCAAGGGAACCTGGCCTCTCCTTCTTTCAAGGGATTGTAGGTCTTTAAACTCACGCCAGTCTGGGAATTGATTGAGGGACCAAGACTCTGTATTCTGGTGATTTGAGTTAGACTGCTGTTTGCTTGACTTAGAATTCATCTCCTTGTACAGAACAAGTAAATATTTAGTAGATTTCCTACTTATTTTACTCCTAAGGACACCATGACTAGGTAGCTGTCTTGGTTATCTAGTGCTGCTCTAACAGAAATACCACAAATGGATGGCCTTAACAAAAGAAGTTTATTTTCTCATAGTAAGGTAGGCTAGAAGTCAAAATTCATGGTGTCAGCTCCAGGGGAAGGCTTTCTCTCTCTGCCAGCCTTCTCGTCAATCTTCCCTTCCTCAGGTGCAGGGACTTCTGGTCCAAAGGACGTGCCGTGCTTCTAACACTGCTTTCTTGGTGGTATGAGTCTCCCAACTCTCTGCTTGCTTTCCTTTCCTTTTTGGGCCACACCCCAGGGAAACTCCCTTTATATTGGATCAGGGAAATGACCCGGGTAAGAGTGGTGTTACAATCCCACCCCAATCCTCTTAACATAAAATTACAATCACAAAATGGAGGACAACCACACAATACTGGGAATCATGGCCTAACCAAGTTGACACATTGTTTTTGGGACACGATTCAATGCATGATGATAACCAATGCCACAAGTCTATGTGTCAGACTATTCTGATTACTGCTTTGGGTCTGCTGTCCATTAGGGTAACCACACCCACCTTGTCTTTGTCGATTGAGTGCCACCACTTGGTCCCTACTATCATGGGGTCCAATCAGCCCCATTGTGGTTAAAACCTAAAAGCCTGTTGCCATCGAGTTGATTCTGACTCATAGCAACCCTATAGAACAGAGTAGAACTGCCCCATAGAGTTTCCAAGAAGCATCTGGTGGATTTGAACTGCCGACATTTGGGTTAGCAGCCATAGCACTTAACCACTATGTTACTGTAGTTAGGTGTTTCAATTCATTTAAGGAAGTTCCCACTGTCAAATCTGACTTACATAAAATAGCAATCACAGCAGTCTTCAAGGATGCTGGGGCTCTCTTCCCCAGTTTGCTCCTCACTGTTATGGTAAAAGGTGTGTCCTCTGCACACTCCACGTGTGGGTCTGTGGGTCTGACCTGATAAATCCACTCTAGCATGCCAGTGTCCCTAAGCCTTTGAATACGTTCTTCTACAGTACACCAAGGCAGGTCTGGTACTTCAACCTGATTTAGTTTAGGCCACCTCATAATGCACACTTCAGCAACCCAACCAAATAAACTGTTATATCCTTTTCTAACTTCTCAAGCTGAAACATTGAATGAAGAATCTGTGCTTAGTGGGCCTGTATCAATAAACTCAGACTGATCCATCTTTATGTTCCTTGCACCATTATCCCACAATCTTAATAGCCATTCCCACACATATTCACCACGTTTCTGATTGTACATATTAGAAAAGTCAAGCAGTTCTTTTAGAGTGTAGCATACCTCTTCCTAGGTCGCACTTTGTACTTCACCTTTTGGGGCTCACGGGGACTTAAGTTTAGTTATAGGTCTGGAAGCCAAAATCAGTGGGGAAATATTTTGAGAACACTCAGCACTGTCTTGTAATTCATCTGCCTCAGGCAATGCCCCAGGCATGACTCAGGCAAAGGTGCTTTAGATGCAGCTGAGTTAATCTGGTTAGATGGGAGTGGAGGGGCTAATAGTCTTACTGCGCAGCTTGGATTAGCAGACAAACATGGAGTAAATTCTTCAGATGGGAGTGAAAGGGCTGATTCTGTTGGCAGGAGTGATTCAATAGAATCCAGGGGATCAATGTTTCCAGCTTCCTGATTATTTGCCAATATATCGCTGTCCCAAGTTTCAGGATCCCATTTCTTCCCAGTCAATGCTCTCACTTTAACGTCAGATACTTCTCAAGGTTGCCAGTTAAGTTGGTGGTGTAATTCAGCCACTCTTACAATAAGACTCTGGCTTTGGCTTTTGGCAATATCATCTCTGTTATTATGAGAAATAAAGCTTTGTTTCAAGGCACAAGTGGAAATTTGAGGTCGTTTATGTGGCACTTGAGCTTTGACTCTGAAGCCCTGAGCTCGTCTCTTTCTTTCACCAGTTTGTCTAGCAAAATCAGGACCAACCCACAGGCTTCTTTATACTTCTTATTATGGTAAAATTGTGGAAAGATATCACACATGCAATCATCAAGAGCCTTGCCTTTCACCAGTTCGTGATCTATTGGTGGTAATATTTTGTGTATTTGAATTGTTACCTCACACCATGCATTGGCAGTGCCCTCCTTACTACTAGAAGCAGAGTCCTCAACATCTTTAAGGCTAACCAGACTTGAGAACCAATTTAGAAAACTCATCCTTACAATTTTGTTTCTATAGAATGACTCTTGGTACCAAATATCTCAGGTAGAGTTCTCTAAAAAAAAAAAAAAAAAAAAAATCAGTATATATATTTATATCAAGGAAATAGGTCACGCAGTTGTAGAGGCTGGAACATCCCAAGTCTGTAGATCAGGATAGAGGCTTCTTCTGATTCACATAACCGCAAGGACTGGTGAACTCAGATCAGCAGGTCAGAGAGCAGAGCTCTTGATCACAGGCTGTGAAGATTGATGAATCCCAAGATCGGCAGGCAAGACCCCAAGTAAGCAGCTAGCTCAAGTCCCAAGAACCGGAGGTCAGACAACAGCAGCCAGCTGCAGAATCCAGAACAAGCAAAAGCCCACAAGACTTGCCAGAACGTCTGCTTATGTTTGGATGCTGGCCACACACCCACAGAAACTCCCTTTCAACTGATTGACTACCACCAGATCACATCACGTGGGTGATCACATATCAAATGTCAACAGGGAAGTAATCACAACGTTATACGACTGCCAAACACTGAGAATCATGGCCCAGCCAAACTGACACACAATCTTAACCATCACACCAAGCATGATATCCTTCTCCAGGAACTGGTCTCTCTTGATAACATGCTCAAAGTATGTGAGAAAAAGTCTCACCATTCTTGCTTCTAAGGAGCACTCTGGCTTTACTTCTTCAAACACAGACTTTTTCTTTCTTCTGGTAGTCCACGTATATTCAGTATTCTTTGCCAACACCATAATTCAAAGGCATCATCAATTCTTCGTTCTTCCTTATTCATTGTCCAGCTTTTGCATGTTTATGAGGTGATTGAAAATATCATAGCCTGGGTCAGGTGCACCGTAGTCCTCCAAGTGACATCTTTGTTTTTGAACACTTCAAAGAGGTCATTGGCAGCACATTTGCCCAATGCAATAAGAGTTTTATTTTTTAATTATTATTGTACTTTAGATGATGGTTTACAGAACAAACTAGTTTCTCACTATTGTGATCTGTGTCAGAGCAGTCAATCGTGGTAGCTGGGCACTATCTAGTTGTGCTGGACTCAGTCTGGTAGAGGATGTGGTAGCTGTGGTCCACTAGTCCTTTGGACTAATCTTTCCCTTTTATCTATGGTTTTATTCATTCTCCCTTGCTCCAGATGGGGTGAGACCAGTGGAGTCTTTTAAATGGTCACTCACAAGCTTTTAAGACCTGAGATGCTACTCACCAAGTACTTGATTTCTTGACTACTGCTTCCATGGGCATTGCTTGTGGATCCAAGTAAAATGAGATCCTTGACAAGTTCAATATTTTCTCTGTTTATCATGATGTTGCTTATTGGTGCAGTTGTGAGGACTTTTGTTTTCTTTATACTGTGCTGTAATCCATGCTGAAGGTTGTGGTCTTTGATCTTCATCAATAAATACTTCAAGTCCTCTTCACTTTCAGCAATGCAAGGTTGTTTCATCTGCGTATCACAGGTTGTTAATAAGTCTTCCATTAATCCCAATATCTCGTTCTCCTTCATATAGTCCAGCTTCTTAGATTATTTGCTCAGCATATAGATTGAATAAGTACGGTAAAATGATATAACCCTGAAGCACACCTTTCTGATTTTAAACCATGCAGTATTTCCTTGTTCTCTTCAAATGACTGCCTTTTGGTCTATGTACAGGCTCCTCATGAGCACAATTGAGGGTTCTGGAATTCCCATTCTTGGCAATGTTACCCATAATTTGTTATGATCCACATGGTCAGATGCCTTTGCATAGTTAATAAAACACAGGCAATCATCTTTCTGGTATTCTCTGCTTTCAGCCAGGATCCATCTGACATTAGCAATGATATTCTTAATTCCATGTCCTCTTCTGAATTCAGCTTTAATTTCTGGCAGTTCCCTGTTGATGTACTGTTGCAAGTATTTTTGAATTATCTTCAGCAAAATTTTACTTGCTTATAATATTAATGATATTGTTTGATGATTTCTGTGTTCTGTTGGGTTTTTCTAATTCAGATGTTTTATCCTTCAGTACTAGTAGTTTGCTCTTTTTTCTTTTTTTCCTTTGACTTTTTCAATTTCCTTTTTGAGCCTCTCATTTTATTCCTCCATTTGTTTCCTGGTCTCCACTAGTCAGTTTCTGTGTGGTTTTTGCTTTCTTCAAACATATTTAGCACCGTAGTCTGAAAATTATCAATTGTTTGTGTTAATCTGTCCACCATAGGAGAAATTTGTTCTTTGTTTTGATTTTAATTGGCCCTTTTTCTCTAGTGATTTTGTATGTTTTACTATTTTGTATTGAACTTGGGCCATTTTGTTATTCTTTTTTAATTTAAATTTTGGATTCTGGTTTTTGTGAGAAAATGTTCTGACTGGGCTCGCTGGTTGAACAGCGACCAAATGCCCAGCTGCCAATTGAATGGCTGGGACTCACACACACCAGCTGCTTCAAGGGAGAAAGATACAGCAGCTCATCTCCACAAAGACTCATAGTCCTAGGAACTGTACAGGGCAGCTCCACTCTGCCCCACAGAATCTTTATAATTCAGAATTGACCGAGCTACCTTGGGCTTGGTATCTTCTCCTGAGAACCACTAGAAGACACTCTAATCTTAGTGTTTTTTCAGTACTGATTCAGGAGTTCTGGATGCTTGATCTTTGAAATTCAGTACACATGCATTGAGGGGGGTTTAGCTGGTCACAGATGCTGACATGAATGGTGTGGCTTGGCTTTCCTGTGGCAAAGGTTGTGGGCTTTCTATGTCTTTCCCCACAGGAACCCCTGTACAGGTTCTGCCAAGGTATCTGCTTGGGAGGCAGCCATTTTCCTCTATGTTACCTGCCTCTCTGAAGCTTTTCCCTCACTTTGCTGCCTTGCAGTTCCTGCCGGTCCTAGTGCCTGTCCATCTTGGGCCTCAGAGAGATTCAGTAACACTCTCTCACAGCACCATGGTCTCCATACTCCCCCTTCCAGTTGTGCAGCCCATGAACTACCACAGCTGTTTTGCCCCACCTTAAAAAAATCAGGCTACAGCTTCCTCAGATTAGATACCTTTCTGTGTTCCTCATTTGGTGTATTACCCAGCTCTGTCTCAAAATGTCTACAATGAGCAAGTACTCCCAATATTAGTGGTTTTCCCAGCTTCTGTGCCATCTCCACTCCTCCTTTTCCCTGATTCTGGACTCACTCTGACTCTCCAACACCTCAGCTGTAGTCCAGAGTTCTGAGATCTCAGTCTATGCTTACTTCACTCATTGTTCAGTGGGTTAGTTGCTGGCAGAGTAAATGGGAGCATCCACTCACTTTGCCATTTTGCTCCAGTCCCCTGAGAGGGATATTTTAATAGTTTTTTAGATAATTGTGGACAGTCTTCTTTGATCTACACCCAAACTCAATAAACGGTAATTTCTTATAAGTTAGTTGTAATATGAAATCTGACACTGTATCAATAAACTTTTCATAAATTTAAAATCCATCAATTTCTCTTGTAACTTAAAGATAGCTTTTCCCATGCCTGATTTTGTAATATCATGCATTGAACATCTGTGAAATACTGTTACACTGAGCTACACAGATTTTCTAGTGTTGATTCATTTCATGATATGGTATCAAGGAATTTTATTCATTAGTATCACTACCAAATTCGCTAGAAAATCTTTAAGTAATGAAAAATTGTCAGGCTAATGGAGGTCAAAACTTGAAGCTTGGATTTTATTGTTGATAATAAATGCTGTCAGTGGTTTACCTTGAAGTGATAAGCTCACTTCATTCATTTTCAAGAAAATGTCGCAAATATCCAAGTCCGAATAATCATAATTGTCGGTTTTTCCTTTGAGCAAAGATGATATTCTATGAAAATAGTAGCTCACTTAGCTCACAGGTTAAACAATAGTATAAATGCTTTTCCTCAAGGCAACTATCATGCTTCGCTGTAAAGCAGAGGTGCCCTATGCATTCTCCCCATTTCACCACATGGAATATAAAAAGTCGAGTACTCAGGGGTCCAGATTTGATAACATTGATAATTTTTTTTTTTGCTTTATCAAGGACATTTTTAAATGAACTTCCATTTTCACTGCATTGACAGTGAAGCAAAGAGAATAATGACCACTGGTGCCACTGCCTTCGTTCATTCTAAAGTGCCATTTGTCTGGTACATCTTTGCTTTTGCACTATCAGTGCAAATGTTAGCCCCATAAAAAGGCCGATAAGGTCTTAGTCTTATGAAAATAGCTCTGATCTCGTGGACCCTTTGAAAGGGTCTCAGGGACCCTCCAGGGATCTGCAGACCATACTTTAAGAACCATTGAATTAAAGTATTCGATGATTCATTTCAACATGCTTAGCACTCACTGGATTTTAGTGCTCAGTTCTGGTTTTGAAATCCTTAAAAATTAATTAATTTTGTGTTCTTAATTTCAATTAAATAATTTATTGAATAAAATTATATTTTGATGATTAAAAAATGTCTTCTGGTGATGAAGTGGTTAAATATTATCCCTTCCCTTCTAATTCACTTCTTCTGAGAATATAATTTATGAAGCAGCAAACAAAGCTGACACTGTCTCTCAGTTCCATCTTGGTGAAATATGATAAGATCAGAAAAAACGCTGTTAAAATTTAATACATTATTTTAAATTTACTTCTCAATATTATCAAATTTCCTTCAAAGATTTTTTGACATCCTATTCTCTGAAAAAAATTTTTAAATTATTCCTTAAAATTGCTAATTTAATTACCCAGTGACACGCATTCAGGATACTTATTTATGGTAGGAATTTGATTTTTTATCTAACTACTCACGTGTACTTTTATTAGCACAGGGTACAATTTTACTGGACTGTCTGTGGTGACTTATTTCAGCTCCCTTTGTTCACCTTTTCTTTTTCCCCAGAAACTTTACTTTCCATTCTTTCTCCTTTGAAGCTTCCAGCTTCTTTCTGACCCTTAGGTTTTCTCTCTCCTCCAGTGTGTTTACAGAGCGGATCCCAATCTCCTTTGTTCTTATCTGCCAGTAGAAAATAAACACACAATCCATTATTTGTTTTTAGGTATCAATTGAAAATCAATTTTTATGGATTAAACTGTGTCCCCCAAAATGTGTATCAACTTGGCTAGGCCATGATTCCCAATATTGTGTGGTTATCCAATGTTTTGTGATCTGATGTGATCACCCTGTGTGCTGTGAATCCTAGTCTCTGCTTGTGGTTAATAAGGCAAGATTAGGTTATGTTAAAGAGTATTAGGGTGGGGTGCAACACCCTTACTCAGGTTACAGCCCTGGTCCAATGTAAGGGGAGTTTCCCTGGGGTGTGGCCTGTATCACTTTTTATCTTACAAGAGACAGAGAGAGAACTGAGCAGAGAGAGAGGGACCTCATGCCACTGAGAAAGAAACCCCAGGAGTGGAGTGCATCCTTTGGACCCGAGGTCCCTGTGGTGAGAAGCTCCTAGACCAGGGGAATGTTGATGATAAGAACCTTCCCTCAGAATAAACAGAGAGAGAAAATCTTCCCCTAGAGCTGGCACTCTGAATTCAGACTTCTAGTCTCCTAAACTGTAAGAGAACAAAATTCTGCATGCAAAAGCTATCCACTTGTAGTATTTCTATTATAGCAGCACTAGATAACTAAGATCAATACTGTTGTTGTTGTCAGGTGCCATCCAGTGAGTTCCGACTCATAAGGACTCTATGCACAGCAGAAGGAAACATGGTCCTGTGCCATCTTCACAATTGTTGCTATGCTTGAACCCATTGTTGCAGCCACTGTGTTGATCTGTCCCATTGAGGGTCTTCCTCTTTTTTGCTGACCCTCTAATTTACCAAGCATGATGTCCTTCTCCAGGGAGTGACCCCTCCTCACAACATGTCCAAAGTATTGAGGTGTAGTCTTGCCATCCTTTCTTCTAAGGAGCACTCTGGTTGTACTTCCTCCAAGACAGATTTGTTTGTTCTTTTGGCAGTCCATGGTATATTCAATATTCTTCTCCAACACCACAATTCATAGGTGTCAATTCTTCAGTCTTTCTGATTCATTGTCCAGTTTTCACGTGTGTGTGAGGTGATTGAAAACACTATGACTTGGATCAGGCACACCTTAGTCCTCAAGGTGACATCCTTGTTTTTCAACACTTCAAAGAGATCTTTTGCAGCTGATTTGCCCAATGCACTGTGTCTTTTGGTTTCTTGCCTGCTGCTTCCATGGGTGTTGATTGTGAATCCAAGTAAAATAAAATTCTTGACAACCTCAGTCGCTTCTCCTTTTATCATGATGCTGCTTATAGGTCCCTTTGTGAGAATTTCTGTTTTCTTTGTGTTGAGGTGTAATCCATACTGAAGGCTGTGGTCTTTGATTTTCATCAGTAAGTGCTTCAAGTCCTCTTCACCTTCAGCAGGGAAGGTTGTGTCATCAGCATAATGCAGGTTGTTAATAAGTCTTCCTCCAATCCTGATGCCTTGTTCTTCTGCATATAGTCCAGCTTCTCAGATTATTTGCTCAGCATACAGATTGAATTGGTATGATGAAAGGATACAACCCTGATGCCCACCTTTCCTGACTTTAAACCATGCAGTATCCCTTTGTTCTGTTCGAACAACTACCTCTTGATCCGTGTATAGATTCCTCATGGGCACAATTAAGTGTTCTGGAATTCTCATTCTCCACAATGTTATCCATAATTCGGTATGCTCCACACAGTGGAATGCCTTAGCAATAAAACACAGGTAAACATTTTTCTGGTATTCTCTCCTTTCACCCAGGATCCATTTGACATCAGCAACAATATCCCTGGTTCCACATTCTCTTCTAAAACTGGCTTGAATTTCTGGAAGTTCCCAGTTGATGCAGCTACTTTTGAATGACCTTCAGCAAATTTTGCTGGCATGTGGTATTAATGATTTGTTCGATAATTTCCACATTTGGTTGGATCATCTTTCTTAGGAATAGGCATAAACATGGATCTCTTCCAGTAGGTTGGTCAGGTTGCTGTCTTCCAAATTTCTTGGCATACACGAGTGAGCACTTCCAGTGCTGCATCTGTTTGTTGAAACATCTCAATTAGTATTCCGTCAATTCCTGGAGTCTTGTTTTTTGCCAATGCCTTCAGTGCAGCTTGGACTTCTTCCTTCAGTACCATCGGTTTCTGATCATATGTTACCTCCCGAAATGGTTGAACTTCGACCAATTATTTTTGTTATAGTGACTCTGTGTATTCCTTCCACCTTTTTTTGATGCTTCCTGCATTGTTTAATATTTTCCTTGTAGAATCCTTCAGTATTGCAACTTGAGGCTTGAATTTTTTCTTTAGTTCTTTCAGTTTGAGAAATGCAGCGCATGTTCTTCCCTTTTGGTTTTCCATCTCCAGGTCTTTGCACTTGTCATTATAATACTTTACTTTGTCTTCTCTAGCTGCCTTTTGAACTCTTCAGCTCAACTCTTTTACTTCATTATTTGCTTTCACTTTAGCTACTCGATGTTCAAGAGCAAGTTTCAGAGTCTCTTCTGACCTCCATTTAGGTCTTTTCTTTCTTTCCTGTCTTTTTAATGACCTCTTGCTTTTTTCATGTATGATGTCATTGACAACTCTTCTGGTCTTCTGTCATTAGTGTTCAAGCATCGAATCTATTCTTGAGATGGTCTTTAAATTCAGGTGGGTTATACTCAAAGTTGTACTTTGGCTCTCTTGGACTTCTTCTAATTTTCTTCAGTTTCAGTTCGAACTTGCTTATGAGTAATTGATGGTCTGATCCATAGTCGACCCCCCGCCTTGCTCTGACTGAGCTTATCCATCATCTCTTTTCACAGATGTAGTCAATATGATTCCTGTGTATTCTATCTGGTGGGGTCCGTGTGTACAGTCGTGGTTTATGTTGGTGAAAAAAAGTATTTGCAATGAAGAGGTCGTTGGTCTTGCGAAATTCAATCATGGGATCTCCAGCACGGTTTCTATCACCATGGCCATATTTTCCAACTACTGATCCTTATCCTTTGTTTCCAACTTTTGCTTTCCAATCACCAGCAATTATCAGTGCTTAGTGGTTGGTGTGTAAATTTGAATAATAGTCATATTAACTGGTCTTCCATGTAAGAGTATGCATATTATCCTATTACTGACAGAGTTGTACTTCAGGATAGATCTTGAAATATTCTTTTTGACAATGAATACAACTCCATTCCTCTTCAATATAGGAGATAACACAAATTAAAAGTAATTAAAGCATCCTATCAAAAAAAAAATTTTTTTTTATCTTTCATTTCTGCTATTTAGCCGAGTCACTCCTATTACATACATTCTTTCACCTGTCAATACTTCACCACTTTCTCCTTGTAGCCCAGCTGGTCTTCACTCCATCTCCCATTCATTTTAGACTTTCATGGTCCAGGTCTTTAACTTAATTAAAAAAAAAAAAAACACATATTTAGTTATCTTCCATTTCATCTGCCTGAATAGTTTCCGTCCTAAATCAACTTACTTGCCTAATTTTGCATGTCTACACTTGATGGAGCTGCTGGACAAATCTTCGTTTTCCAAAAGACTGCCGAAGTAGACGATTTCTATTTGATCTTCAGCACTATCTAGCAGTCCTTGTAGTCAGAATGGGACAAATTGTGACAATTTTGATGCTTTTTTGACTGCTTTTCCCCTTCGTTCTCACCAGTGGACTGCTTCTTTCATTCATTGCATGAGGTGTAATGAAACATACAGTATATAGATTATGGAGAAAAAGGACCTGGGTTCATATCTTTGAATCTTTTGGCTATGTAATGTTGGACAAAGAAGTCTATCTTCTCTGGGGAAACTTTTTTTCATCTGAAAACTGGAAAGATATTTGTATTTCTATCACAGGGAGTTCTGAGATTAGATCACTTCTAATCACAATGAATTCAACTGGGCAACATTTTGTTATACGTAGATCTCCATGAGTCAGAGACGAATTGATGGCAACTAGCAATGACAACAATCACACTAATTGAGCCATAGGCTATTATCAAGAGATATTAATTACTATATGTGTATATATTAAAAAATTAAAACCACCATCTAAGAATTCTCTCTACTTCTGGCCATTGCACCTTTTTATTTATCTATATTCATGTTTATTTTCTCACTCTTTCATTCCACGATAGTGCAAAAAGAGTCATTCCTCAACTTAAAACTCATTCCTGAGATGTGTTATGGCTTCACAAGTTCTTGTTTTCTGTTTTACCCACTCTGTCCTCTACCTTCATATTCTTCCCCTATCCTTCCAATAGCTTTTAGACCTATGTAGGGTTCTCTCATATTACAGAATAAAACTACTTGTTTTCCTCTCCTCCTTATCTTTCTTCTTCTTTTCAAACCACCCACCTTCCTTTATCTGGCTAATTGCTCACCACTAAAGATTCAGCTTAGATATAACTTCCTCTAGAATAATTCCTGCATTCTGGTCTAGATGCCTTTCTTATTTGGTCTCTTAGCAAACTGCTCCTTCCTTTCAAAGAACATATCACACCAGAATTGCCTCATTGCTTGTCTGTGTCTCCAAAAGTATTGCAAACTTTCTCAGTGTAAGAAACCTGTATTTATCTTATTTACTACCATATCGTTAATACTGTGAGCAGTGCCTGGCATATAGTAGGCATTCAACCACCAGTTATTAACTGACTAAAGAGAAACAGAGCTTAATAGATATAACAAAAGAAGTTGAAAATGTTTGAGACATTTTAAAATTCATTTTCCCTGGTCTTAACCACTCATTGACTTAGGTATTATCTCAAAGTTCTATTAGAATTTGTAAGATATATTTAAAAAGTTAACAAAGTAGAGACCTGATGATACAGAGGCCTAATGTTAATCATTATGTAAAATATAATTTAAGAGTAATTAAATGGCCAGTGCACTTTTGAACTTGCTGAGTTGCTTCCCTTTTCTCTCTCTGCAATCAGACTTAATTTCTCCTGGGAGTAATAGCTGTGAAAGGCCAGAGATTTGTTTAAAGGCTTTCCTGTTCTTATTTGGGAATAAAAAGGATCCATGATAATAATTTTGAAATCCCCCGTATTCTGAGTTGAACCAGTCTTACTTATAAGGAGAATTTGGGATGTCCTGAGCCTGATGCACAAGGTATTGATGATTGTTCTGAGCATGGTGATGAATATATTGATGGTGTTATAAATCTCAGGTCATCTAAAAGGTAATAAGCCTCCTAGATAATATGTCAAACTCTGCCACTTCTTTTGTTTCCTCATGAAAGTTGAAGGGCTACCAACTGGGACCATCCTGGAGGACACAGTGTACTATTTGACTCATAAGATTTTATGAAAGCTGTGCTCTCTGAGTTAAATTATATTGCCCAACACCTAGGGCATAGAGGATGCCCTGTGGCCAACAAAATGTTTTAACCTTCTTTCAGTCATGGTTTCTGGTTCCTTTTTGAAATTACTTCAGTCACGAAGGGCCAGGACAGATACAATCAAAAAAAAAAAAAAAAAAATTTGTGGAGTTGATAGGTATTTGCAGCTGCAAACAAATAGCTCTCTGTTTTTGTTCCTGGGACTGGATTTTAATTATTAAGCATTTTTCATCATGTAAATCTTCACAGATCTGCAAGTCAAAGCCCCTCTTCCCTGGAAGCAGTATTGAAGTTGACATTAAAGGGAGAAATGCAGCATAGTTTCACTGGTACCCCTAACATGCTGTTATTTATTGAATTGTGTACCCCAAAATATGTATTGAAATCCTAACCTCTATCCCTGTGGATGGAATCCTTACAGGAATGGGGTTTTCTTTGTTATGTTAATGAGGCCCTATCAATGTAATGTGTGTCCTAAGCCTAATAACTTCTCAGTCATAAAAAGAACAGATTAAACCCAGGAAAAAACAAACAAACACAGGAGCAAGCACAAAGGGAGGTGGGGCTGGGGAAGGATGCCACATGACAATGCCCAAGGGCTACAGAAGCTGAGCTCCACAGAGAGAACCTTCCCCTTGAGCTGGTGCCCTGAATTTGGACTTTTAGCCTCCTAAACTATGGAGAAATAAATTTCTGTTCTTTATAGCCACCCATTTATAGTATTTCTGTTTTAGCAGCACCAGCTAAGGAAGACTCATGACTACTTACTTAAGTGGATATTTGCAGTTCAGGGATCCGCACTCTGTGTCGCTTCCTCCCAATCTCCACTCTTCATCAGACATTCTGATAATATTACTGCTTCAGCCCCTAGGTCCACATGTCCCCTCTCCCTATCCTACTGAGAATAACTGAAGGTGAAGAGAGACATAACTCTCTTTATTGTGCTGTGTGCATGAAAGTTGCAGAAGCAAAACAAACAAACCCAATAAAAAAAAGCTGGACTGAGGGCCATTGCCTTAGTATACTTTGTCACAGTTCTCTGACCTGCGTTGAATATAAAATCAGAGGAAGATTACTGTTGCTTATCCAATTTATATGAAATGGTGACATTTTATAATGCTTCTCTAATTCTTAATTTCAACTGAATATTTTGCTGATCAAAATAACTTTTAGCCAGGATTCTTGATTTGAGATCCACCGACTTGGTTGTGAATGCTTGCCTTCAAGGTAATTCATTTTTTTATATTTGCACAGGTACATTTTCCTTAAAAGATTTTATTGGCTTGCTCAAGGATTTCAAAAGCGTGAAAAGATTAAGTGTTATATAGATATCTTCATATGCATATACAAATGGTTAAGTGGTGGACAACTAGTCAAAAAGTTGGTGGTTCAAATCCATCTAGAGATGCCTCAGAAGACAGCTTGGCAATGGGCTTCCAAAAGCCTTGAAAATCCTATGGAACAGTTCTGCTCTGCATATGTGGGGTCACCATTAGTTGGAAGCAATTGGATGGCAACGAAGAACAACGACATAGGTAACAACTACGTAGGTAAAGATTATATATACGTATACATATATACATGTATAACCAAAACCCATCGCTGTCAAGTCAATTCCATCTGTAAGTGACCTTATAGGACAGAGTAGAACTGCCCCATAGAGTTTCCAAGGAGTGCCTAGTGGATTTGAACTGCTGACCTCTTGGTTAATAGCCATAGCACTTAACCCCTATGCCACCGGGGTTTCCATACCCATGTATAGTTGATAAAAAAAAAATAGATATTATAATATTATATATAGTGTACAGATAGATTATATACACAAACATATGTGTGTATGTATATATGTATATTATATATACATGTAATATCTATCAACTTATAAAGTTGTTGACATTTAGAAATGATCAAGTGTTTTACAAAAAAACAAAAAATAAAAAACAATGCTGAATGTATTTTACACTTCTCTTTTAAGGAAACATAGATCAGAATAAGTTTGTACAGGGTCTCTATGATGATAAATTGCTTGTGGAAAGAAAAAGAGATACAGAGATGACTTACGTTAAAGCCAATGCACATGAAAGAAAGAATAAAGTCAAGATCTTTGGAATAAGTGCATTCGTCTTATATTTTTCCTTTTCTTGATTTTCCTTCCTGATTAGCTTCTACCAAAATGACTACCAGTGCATAAACTAAGGATAGATAACTGATGTGATTAATGTTTTCCCATCACTCACCAGGCACTCTTATTTCTTTAGAATTAAGTCAGGGCTAAAGCAACCCAGATTTCCTGTGATTTCTAGATTTGATGTGTCCCCTATCCGCATAGATACATAGAGAAAACCTTGAGAATACTTTCTCTGTTAGAAGGGGGCAGAGAAAAACCCGGCATCACTTTATTATAAAAATTTTACTGATGAATTCCATAAGCACAGTTTTGAAAACCTAAAATATGACCTTGGAGTTCTTCAATTTTTACAGACAAAATTCTTTTTTGACTATGCTTTGGATCTATTGCCTCTGTGGTCAGACAAGGTAGAAATGCTTCAGAAATTTACTAATTTCACTCTTTACTTAGCTGGGGAAACTTAGCTTTGAACAATGCAGAGAATATATACCTTTAAAAGGTCTCTAAGTGCAGTTTCATTCACAGTCAGTGATGCACTTTAGCCAGCAAGTGTTTAATTTCTAACTTAATAAAATTACCAAAATGTGGATCTTAAAATACAGAGGTATTTAAGAAATGTCTCTTTGGGGAGTGATTGCTATCAACCGCACATAAAGCACAATTGGATATTGCAATAGTACTTACTGTAAAAGAGCATCTGCTCCTGGGCTTATTAACCCTCTTGCTTATAAAAACCATCCACTCCTGAGTGCAAGCGAGAATGGGTAGGAAGCCTGTCGCCCTGCTCGCGATGCCTGGCAGGGAAGGGGCTACGGCTGCTGAAAACATCCATGAAAGCCCCTTTAGGGCACTAATGTCCAGCTTCTGTTTGCTAATATTGTTTTATCGCTCTGCTAGCCCATGTCTAGCTTATTTAATCCAATGTAGGTAATGAACATGAAATCTTTAGAGTAGCTAAGGATGTTTCCTAATGAACATAAGAACTTTAGAAAAGGAAATGATGATAATGGATAAAACAGTCTTCCTCGAATCACTAGACCAAATAAATAGGGCATGACATAATAGTTTCTTATTTTTGCCAGAGACCTAGTCTGGCTCCTTAAAGAGAAATTCAATCATTTCTGTTTCGGTCAACTCTTTATCAGCTGTTTGAATTATTTAATGAATAGCTCCTGTGAATATCCTGGGGTCAGGGATTTTTATGAATAGCTTAGGGCTCTTGTCTATGTTACAGGAGAATTTAGAAATAGTTTGGCTAAGTGTATTTTCCTTGCCAAATTTTGTATCCAAAATTAATTGCGATGAACTGATACGCCTAACTGGTATCTTTTGAAAGTTGTTTTCATTTTCGTCTTTGTATTTCAGTGGGATACTGCCAGTGAAAACACTTTCACAGTGAGGTATATCACCAGTTTCCACTAAGACTAATCACCCTTTTTAAGTAGATGATGCTGTCTGAAAACTGGAGTGTAACCTCTAATCCAGTTTCCTATTTCAATGGTAATAATAGTAGTAATAATAATAACAGCCAATTTTTATATAAAAGTCCTGGTGGCACAGTGGTTAAGAGCTCAGCTGCTAATCAGAAGGTTGGCAGTTTGAATTCACCAGCTGCTCCATGGAAGCCCTATGGGGCAGTTCTACTCTGTCCTATAGGGTCGCTACAAGTTGGAATTGACTCGATGGCAATGGGCTTGGTTTTTAAAATTCTTATGTAGTGTGTATTAGCAGTCTGTTCTAAGTGTTTTGCATAAATTAATTCGTTTAATTCTCACAAAACTCTATGAAGTAGATACAATTAATACCTCTGTTTTACAGCTGCAGAAACAGATACAGAGAGGTTTAGAAACACAGCCAAAGTCACAGAGCCATTAGGTGGTAGAATTGAGATTCGAACCAATACCCCAGAGTCTCCTTCCTTCATTGACTATGTACACTACCTCTGAAAAATGTATAACTCAAGTTAACAGTTATCTAGTGGTGCTGATTAACTGTGTGGCAATATAGAGGAAAATCTGAAAAATACTCATGTCATTACTAAATCGAGCAATTAGCACTGAAATCCAGTCATATCTAACCCTGTTGATAATGACCAACTAAAGTAGGAATCAACTTGTTGGTAACAGGTTTGGATTATTATTTTTGTGTGTGTTTGTGTGGGGGGTACATATAGCCTTATGCTTTTTTGAGGGTGCATAGGACAGAGATAGATTCAGTTACCCCATGCAACAGAATTTTATTATTATTATGCTTTAAGTGAAAATTTACAATTAGGTCAGTTTCTCATACAAAAACTTATACACACATTGTTATGTGACCCTAGTTGCTCTCCCTACAATATCACACAGCACACTCATTCTCTTCACCCTGTATTTCCCATGGCCATTCAACCAGCAACTGAACCCCTCTGCCTTCTCATCTCGACTCCAGACAGAGGCTGCCCAAATAGTCTAGAGTGTCTACTTGAGCTAAGAAACACACTCCTCAGCATTATCATTTTATGTCCTATAGTCCGGTCTAATCTTTGTCTGAAGAGTTGGCTTCCGGGTTGGTTTTAGTTTTGGGCTAACAGAGAGTCCGGGGGCCATGACCTCTGGCGTCCCTCCAGTCTTAGAGAATTGTCTGCTCTTTTTACTAGAATTTGAGGTCTGCATCAGTCTTTTTCCTGTTCCATCAGGAATTCTCTGTTGTGTTCCCTGTCAGGGCAGTCATTGGTGGTAGCTGGGCACCATCTAGCTCTTCTGGTCTCAGCAACAGAACTTTTGATAAAGGAAGAACAGGAAATAGCCTCAAAAGCTGTATATTCTGGTTCCGCATTCAGAATAAACCTTCGATCCGGTCGGTAGCCATGTCTTAGGAAGAAGTGGAAGTTGTTCAGGATTCAACATTGGTCTGGTCGTAACCTGGTTATCTTGTGCTGCCTCTGGGAAGGTGAGTCAGTCCTTTTCTCATCTTGAGCTTTGCCATTATGCCTCAGTTGCCTTCTTACACATAACAAAATATATGCCATCACAACAACTTCTACAGTTTCAGTGCTTCAATCGTCTTACTTTAACTGCTTTTCCTTCTGCTGCTGTGAACTGACTCGGTCTTTGCATGTTTCACATTCAAACTTCCCAGGAGGGAATATTTGTTGTGGCTGAATTGTCAACACCCAGTATAAAGACACTCCTTGTGGGCTGAAACCAGTGATAGTCACCTGTACATGGCTGTCTTTGGGGCCAATATCCACCCCTGCTTCAAACAGCTATGGCCAAGGCTGATAACCCATACGTCACAGACTCCTGTAGTCAATTCCTCAGAAGAGAGGCAAGGTCAGTTACGTAGTCAATGTGTTCTGTCCAAATCATGCTCTCATACAGCTAGCTGTTTTTGAGCTGCTTTTGATTCATTTCAGGGAATGTGTAAATTTAAACATACATGTGCCTCAGACTAGAGCTGTGCTCCCTAGAGTTTTCTGTGGCTGATTTTTCAGAAGTATCTCACCAGGACTTTTTTCCTAGGTGCCTCTGGATGGACAAGAAGTTCCAGCCTTCCCACTAGCAACCAAGTGTGTTAACAGTTTGCACCATCCAGGACCGCTATATATTTTATTCTAAAATATGGAAGTGCCAGTCAGCCCAACAGCTTTCCTCGATTAAATTTGATACCAATTGTAGTTAATACATGTTCCTGTTAAAACTAATGAAAATAGTATTTTCTAAACACACTATTAAAGTAGTATTATTAGCAAAAAAAAATTGAATTTGAAGAAATGGTATGCAAAATGTGTAAACTGAAATACACACGGCCAACTTTCTAAACCACGGGCTTTTCTTAAAGAGACCTAAGAATTGAGAGCAGATCCTTAATGTCTTTCATTGAAGACACAGGAATTTAATATTGAAGTAAATTCTTTCAGAAGAGGCATACATTATTCAGTTTCATTGCTTTAAAAAAAATTTGCTGTTAAAAAGAGAATTTGTCTGTGATTTCTAGGGCATTACGCGCCTTTCAAATTTTAAAGACTGTTGGCATGTGTAATAAGATATATTAAGCCGCAAGGATTCAATCGCTGGGGATGAATGTGCGTCTCCAGTGTGCCTTACTACCTTGATGCACTTTCCTGACGGATTAGTCACCTAACCACCCCCCACTATCGGGCATCTTTTATCCACCTGTATTCTTGTGACAGTTTAATATGGCAGACCTCTGAACTGATCCTCATATAGTAAGGAAAATGATCTGCTGGGAAAAGAGAAGAGAACTCAAATAGGAATAAAAATGAGTTGTGGTTAGCAGTCTGCTCAGAAACAGACACTCATACCAGTTTTTTTTTTTCTTATTTTCTTAGGTCTGTTACTATTTGATCTCTTTTGAAAGAACAGGTTTTCTTTCTTTCTTTCTCTTTTCTTTCCTCTTTTATTTGACATTTGGAAGCCCAACTCAAGATGCCACTTTTTTTGTTACAAAGAATGTTATGTCATTTAAAAAAATGTTTCCAGTATGCTTTAACTTATGTGAGCACAAAACTATTGTGTGTGTGTTTCCCTGCTGATCTCTGGAAATGTGTTGTGCATTGTCTATTGTACTAAACCCTGGCTGAACTTTGGTTCCTAGTGGCTTAAAGACAGCTCTGTGCTACTCATTAGCAGAGATGTTTTTATGCCCGTAGAGACAGGTTATGGAGAGGTTCATAAAATATTTACAAGAAATAGAGTAAACTCTGGATTAAGAGTTGAGAGTGTGCCACTAAATTGGACCACAACTTCAGGTGAATCGCTTAACCCTTCAACCCTCAATTTCTTCATTAGTCAGAGGTTATACTAGTATTTGTCCTCAGAGGGGGTTGTGTGCTTGAAATATTAATACCAGTTGTTTGGTACATGATGCTATTTCTAGGTCATTCCAAAATAAGATTACTTTTTGCTGGATAAATGTGAGTCCCTAAAAAATGGAAGCTCTATTAGCTAAATAATGTATTATTGGGAGAGAAATTGTCCAGCAATACAGCGAACATATAGATAATTCATCTTTAATTTGCTCATGATACCACAGAATCTCACCCTTTTACAGGTAGAAGGGTCTTAACCTAATTCAGCATAGTTAGGTTTTGATCTTAAGTACCATAGAGGTTTCACATAGTTCATGTAGGGACCCCAGGGATATAATGGGGGAAAGAGGCATGTTAGTGGGATTTAGTGTTTTCCGCCCCTACTTTACAAAAAATATTCAATTTTATTTTCACATTTTTGTGTCTCCAAAAGGTTTCATACAAAGTATTTTGCCAAAAATGTTTAAAGATCACTAATTGTATTCAACACCCTCATTTATAAATAAAACAACACATGCCTAAAGCTGTCCCTAAATCCTATCAGTCTGTGATTCTAATTGTCCAAAGAGTTGTACAGTCAAAAATTTGCTGAAGATTTTAGAGCAGTGTTTTTCAACCTTGTCTGCACATTGGAATCACCTTGGGATATTTAAAAACCTTGGTGCCCAGGTGGTTCTCTAGATCAATTATATCAAATCTCCACAGGCAATTTCGAAGCAGCCAAAGTTGGAACCACTGACATAGCGGGAGGCAGAGGTGATTTTGACTAAAGTTGGTAGGCAAGTATTTATGGGGAGAGTAGGCTCCGAGAGGAATTTGACAGCTGGGCTCATTTCAGTGGGAAAAAATGGAGACATTTCAGGAGATAGAATAATATTGGTTTTGGAGAGAGGAGGAGAGAGTGAGACCCAAGGAGAGACAGAGAAAGAATCAGAAATAAAGCATGGCACTGTGCTGTCGTTCGATGCTCTGGAGTCGATTTGGACTTACTGTGACTCTGTGTAACAGAGTAGAACTGCCCATAGGGCTTACTAAGCTGTAAACTGTATAGGAGCAAATTGCCAGGTCTTTCTCCCTCGGAGCCACTGGGTGAGTTTAAACTGCCAACCTTTTGGTTAGCAATGGAGCGTTTGCCCCAAATTAATATTCTGGCTCTATCACTTTTTAGCTGTAAAATTTGGTTTATTTACTTAATAGGGAGCTAAGCCTGTTTCTTGGGATAACAAAAGAGCCCACTAAACATGTTTTGAAGGTTTGTTTTTGTTAGTTAGTGTTGAGTCAGTTCTGACTCATGGTGATCTTATGCATAACAGAATGAAACGTTGCCCAGTGGTGTGTAAAGGCTAAATGAGAAATAAGAAAATGTACTCATATAAAACACTCCTCTCAAGGTCAGGTTATAGTAAGCTCTCAGTACTTCTTGGCTATTTTCATTATTGACAGCTAGGTGTCATTGCTATTTAAGAATGGTCACTAGAGTTAAGGAGTTGGATTGGGGCTAGATTGCAGGAGGCCTTGAGTGCCAGGATAAGCAGATTTTTCTTTTTTTCTCTCATTGGAGCCCAAGAGTTTGAACACAAGACCAAAGCAATCAAAATAATATCTTTGGAAGATTTTTACAAAAGCAATGTGCAGGAATAATGCAAGAGGGTAGAAACCAGGGATCAGGAGACCAATTAAAGGAGATACACAGTAGTCTAAAAATGAGTTCCTGGATTATAACAGTTGGGGTCTATGAGAAAAACTTACGAAGGAAGCATTGTTCAGGAAAATCAGAATAGAGAGCAGTAACTCTCTACTAAGTCATTTTTATGGAAGTGGGATATCTGAAAGAAACAAAGTCAATAGTGATTTTGAGATTGAAATAGAGACAGAGGAGACAATGTTGACTTTGAAAGAAAAGATGAGGAGTTCACTGCAGACCTTCTAAGTCTGAGGTTAGGGCAGAAGTGTTGAAGAAGTCTGTAGAAGCAAGTTGACAATGCAATAGTGGACTTCAGGTCAGATATAGCGTTTGGCAGCTACTCATGTAGAAGTGAGTACACGATTGATGGTAGGAGATCCCCAAAGAGGATGGAACAGTTAGTGAAAAAAGTTTTCAAATTCAATAGGTGACTTAAAATTAGTCTTTATCACCCCCCTTTATAATTCCCCTTTCTCTTTCCTGCCACTTATCCGCCTCCCTTCAATCCTACTTTCTCAAAAACCTATTGTTTCAGTCACGTGGAACTGGTACTCACTATTCCTCAATCTCTTTAGTACACTTGAGATTTTTGGATAGTGTGTTTCCACTGACTGGAATGCTCTTCCATTCTTCTTCTCTTGGGCTACTCTTACGCTTCTTTCAAAACCCACACACAGTTTCTTTCTTTTCTTCATTCCCTGTCAGTCATTTCCTTCTTTTTTTTTTCTATGGACACTTCGTATATATTTTTCAATAGAACTGACTTAACAGCAACAGGTTTTTTGGTTTATAAGTTGTGATTTTATGTTTGTTTTTGTGAGTTATATGTTTTATGTTATCTGATTTATAATGACACGCACTTAATTAGCCCTTGTTGAATAATGAATATATATTTCTCTTGTGTCTATTTCAGTATTCATCTATATGTTCTAAACCTTTAGGTGGCATCTAAAACTGTGTAGAGGTGTTTCGCTTTCTAGAAAGGCTGGTGAGTACTGCTGGTATTTGGTGTCTAAGTCCCCAAAACCGAAAAAGCTCAATTCTGACTCATAGCGACCCTATAGGACAGAGTAAAACTGCCCCATAGTGTTTCCAAGGAGCACCTGGTGGATTAGAACTGTCAACATTTTGGTTAGGAGCCACAACACTTAACCACTACACCACCAGGATTTCCATCTAAGTCCCAGGGATACTAAATATGCTGCAAATATGTGCGACACTGCTTTATAGTGAACACGTGTCATAAGGGGTTCTACTGAGAACGGTGATGTAAGTGGGCGAAATATTCTTCAGTTGTTAACGAAGCATAGTATATCCCTGCTTGAGGGACAGAATCAGGTTTGCAGTAGTTTTCAAGGGCCATGGGACAAGGTAGGAAAAAGGATGGATAGGAGGTGGAAGCAGAAGTTCCAAGCGAATTGAATTCTGCTTGAATTGATATCATCACTTATTGAATGAAACCAGTTTCTGCTTTCTTCCCCTAAAATGCAAGTTCTATCATCTCATCAAACATTGGAAAAGATAGTTCTACAAATCTTAAAATAATCAACAATTTAGTTAGATTCTTCATTGTCTTGACAGTTGCCTGAGGAGGCAGTCAATATAATTTTTGACTTCCTCAGGATAGTGATAAGTCTCCAAGAAGTGTTTTTCAATTAGAATTGTTTTTATTCCTTTTGAAATATAATTATTTTATATATGTTTACTCTAACAGTTGAATTGAATCAGTGCCAGATGATCCCATAGAGCCAAAGGAATGTCAACAATTATTTTTTGTTTCATGAACTGCCTTAAAGGGTTGCTATATTGTTATTAGTTGCCATTCAATTGTTTCTGACTCATCAAGTGACCCCATGTGTAACAGAGCAAAATATTGCTCGGTCCTGTGCCATCTTCACAGTCATTGGTATGTTTGAGTCCATTGCTGTAGCCACTGTGTATTTTGAGTGCCTTCAAACCTAAGGGGCTCATGTGGGTAAGCTATAGTGGTAATCACTATGCCAGATAATGTTCTGTTATGATCCATACGGTTTTCACTGGCTAATTTTCAGAAGTAGATCACCAGGCCTTTCTTCATATTCTTAGTCTGAAAGCTTCACTGAAACCTGTCCGTCATGCTCCTGTTTAGAATACCAGTGGTGTGCTTCCATCACCAGGGCAACACGCAAGCCTCCACAGTATGACAAACTGACAGATGGCTGGTGATTCACATGGGTAGGGTCACAGATAATGCAACATAAATTTATTGTCTGTTTCACAGAGTTGCTTACCAAATGCATTTGTCAAACCTGCTTCTTTACTAAGTGGGTTCCTCAGGGGCCATTTCCTACCCATTCATTATGAACCTTACCAAGCACTATGCAACTGTTTTCCTCCACAGTGAAGTCATCCAGTAAAAGTAAACTAGGAGTCAAAGTTGGATTGACACGGTGGCTGCAACAATGGGCTCAAACATACCAGAGATTGTGAAGATGGCGCAGGGCTTGACAAGGTTTTGTCCTATTATACATAAGGTCATCAGGAGTCAGAGCTGACTGGAGGGTAACTAAGAACAACAAAAAAAGTTAAAGCAGCTTATTTATAAAGAGTTAATATTTGGATTCCAACAGAAAGAGGGAACTGCTGTCAGGAAGTTTTTGAGATGTGGGATATAGGATCTAGTGGTTCAGTTCTGTCTGTACACCAAAGAATTCCCGAGGTCTGAAGTGAAGATAAATTATCTACCTCACAAAAGTGTATAGCATTGTTTGATCCCATTGTTGCAGCCACTGTGTCAATCCATCTTGTTGAGGGTCTTCCTCTTTTTCATTGACCCTCTAATTTATCAAGAATGACCCTTCTCCAGGGACTGGCCCCTCCTGATAATGTGTACAAAATATATAAGATGGAGTCTCTCCATCCTACTTCTACCAGTATAGATTTGTTTGTTCTTCCGGCAGTCCCTGGTATATTCAATATTCTTTGCCAACAGCATAATTCAAAGGCATCAATTCTTCTTTGATATTCCTTATTCATTGTCCAGCTTTCCCACACATATGAGGCAATTGAAAATACCATGGCTTGGGTCGGGTGCACCTTGGTCCTCAAGGTGACATCTTTTCTTTTTAACACTTTAAAGAAATCTTTAACATAAATTTTGCCCAATGCAATATGTCGTTTGATTTCTTGACTCCTGCTTCTATGGATGTTGATTGTGCATCTAAGTAAAATGAAATTCTGGACAACTTCAATCTTTTCTCTACTTATCATGATGCAGCTTATTGGTCCAGCTGTGAGGATTTTTGTTTTCTTCATGTTGAGATGTAATCTGTACTGAAGGCTGTAGTCTTTGACCTTCATCAGTAAGTGGTTCAAGCTCTCTTCACTTTCAGCAAACAAGGCTGTGTCATCTGCATATCGTCGGTTGTTAATGAGTTTTCCTCCAGTCCTGATACTTCATTCTTTTTCATACAGCCCAGCTTCTCCGATTATTTGCTCAGAATATTGATTAAATAAGTATGGTGAAAGGATGCAACCTGACTCACACCTTTCCTGATTATAAACCACGCAGTATCCCCTTGTTATGTCCGAACAACTGCCTCTTGGTCTACGTTCTAAAAATTAAGCCATTAAAAAAAAATCCATTTATTATTTGTTTTTGTGATCCCAGTGATTAACAATACTTCTGATCCCAAAAGAATTCTTAATAAATAGTTGTACAGATATGCATCATTTTTAAAACTTTGTACAACAGAATGAAAAATGATATTTATCACCAGAATGTCATATGGAAATAAATCACCAGGTGGCACCAGAGTACTTGAAGTCAGTGCATTTAACTGTACACTTCACAAAGCAATGGTGGGAGAGTGTTCTTTAAAAAAATATTTTTAGATTTATATGTAAATGACTTAAAAACGTGATTACTTTTATATTTTAAATATCTTCTGGGTGTTTTTTAGTTACCAAATGTAAGGCATACCATGTAAACATTATAAAATAAAAATTGTTGGTCAAATCGTGAATAAAGGGCCCAGTAAGTGGATATGTAATAAAGAACAGTACATAGAGTGGTTAAAATGGCTAACGTGCTCATGTATATGTATACAAATATATGTGTGTGTATGTATCTATGTATTATATATGTAAATCCATGTATTATGTATATACATATGCATTTGTGTATTATAGATCCATGCATATAACCATGTATTATATACAATTTTATATATCTAATAATTGCCCACCACTCATCTGTCAGTTTGTAATACCTTGGTGGCTTTCGTGTTGCTGTGATGCAGGGAACTATGCCACCAGTATTTGAAATACCAGCAGGGTCACCCATGCTGGACAGGTTTCAGTGGAGCTTCCAGGCTAAGACATACTAGGAAGAAGGACCTGGTGATCTACTTCTAAAAAATTGGCAAAGGAAATCTTATAAATAGCAAGTGGAACTTTGTCTGATACAATGCCAGAAGATGACCTCTCAGGCTGGAGGGCACTCAAAGTACAACCGGTAAGAGCTGCTTCCTCAAAGCAGAGTCAACCTCAATGATGTACACGGATAGAGTCAAGCTTTCCAGACCTTCATTTGCTGACATGGCATGACTCAAAATGAGAAGAAACAGCTGCAAATATCCATTAATAACTAGAACATGGAATGTTGTAAGTATGAATCTAGGAAAATTGGAAGTCATTAAAATGAATTTGAAAACAAAGATCAATGCCCTAGGCACGAATGAGCTGAAATGGACTGGTGCTAGCCATTTTGAATTGAACAATCATATGGTCCACTATCCAGGAATGACAAATTAAAGAGGAATGGCGTACATTCATCATCAAAAAGAACATTTCAAGATCTATCCTGAAGTGCAATGTTATCAGTGATAGGATAATATTCATATGCCTTAAAGGCAGACCAGCCAATAGGACTGTTATTCAAACACTAATGGCAAAGATGAAGAAATGGAAGATTTTTACCAACTTCTGCAGTTGAAATTGATCAAACATGCAATCAAGATGCATTGATGATTACTGGTGATTAGAATGCAAAAGTTGGAAACAAAGGAGAACGATCAGCAGTTGGAAAATATGGCCTTGGTGATAGAAACAATGCCAGAGATTGCATGATAGAATTTTGCATGACCAACGATTTCTTTATTGCAAATACCTTTTTTCAACAACACAAACATGGACTATACATGTGGACCTCTCCAGATGAAATACACAGGAATCAAACTGACAATATCTGTGGAAAGAGAAGATGGAAAAGCTCAATGTCATCAGCCAGAACAAGGGCAGGAGTCCACTGCAGCACAGACCATTAATTGCTCATATGCAAGTTCAAGTTGAAGCTGAAGAAAATTAAAACAAGTCCATGAAAGCCACAGTATGACCCTGAGTATATTCCACCTGAATTTAGAGACCATCTCAAGAATAGGTTTGACCCACTGAACACTAATGATCAAAGAGCAGATGAGTTGTGGGATGACATCAAGGACATCATATAGGAAGTAAGTAAAAGGTCATTAAAAAGGCAAGAAAGAAAGAAAAAACCAAAACGGATGTCAGAAGAGACTTTGAAACTTGCTCTTAAATGTAGAGTAGCTAAAGCAAATGGAAGAAATGATGAAGTAAAAGAGTTGAAAGGAAGGTTTCTAGAGGTGGCTCGAGAAGATAAAGTATTATAATGAAATGTGCAAAGACCTAGAACTAAAAAACCAAAAGGGAAGAACATGCTCTATATTTATCAAGCTGAAAAAACTGAAGAGAAAATTCGGGCCTCAAGTTGCAATAGTGATGGATTCTATGGGCAAAATATTGAAGGATACAAGAAGCGTCAAAAGAAGATAAAAGGAATACACAGAGTGACAGTACTGAAAGGAATTGGTTGATAGTCAACCATTTCAGGAGGTAGTGTATGATCAAGAACTGAGGGTATTGAAGGAAGATATCCAAGTTGCACTTGAAGGCATTGCCGAAAAAACAAGGCTCTGGGAATTGACAGTATACCAATTAAGATGTTTCCACGAAGGGACGCAACATTGAAAGTACCCACTCTTCTGTGCCAAGAAATTTGCAAGACAGCTACCCAGCCAACTGACTGGAAGAGATCCACATTTGTGCCCATTCCAAAGAAAGGTTATCCAACAGAATGCAGAAATTATCGAATGATATCATTAATATCACGTGCAAGTAAAATTTTGCTAAAGATCATTGAAAAGTGGTTGCAGCAGTACATTGACAGGGAACTGCCAGAAGTTCAAGCCAAATTCAGAAAAGGACATGGAACGAGGGATATCATTGTTAATGTCAGATGAATCTTTGCTGAAAGCAAAGAATACCAGAAAGATGTTTACTTGTGTTTTATTGACTATACAAAGGCATTGGACTGTGTGGATCGTAACAAATTATGGATAACATTATGAAGGATGGTAGTTCCAGAACACTCAATTGTGCTTGTGAGGAACCTGTACATAGATCAAGAGGCAATTGTGCAAACAGAACAAGGGGATACTGCATGATTTGAAATTAAGAAAAGTGTACATCAGGGTTGTATCCTTTCACCATACTTACTTAATTCTTACGCTGAGCAAATAATCTGAGAAGTTGGACTAAATGAAGAAGGCAGCATCAGGATTGGAGGAAAATTCATTAACAACCTGTGATATGCAGATGACACAACATTGCTTAATGAAAGTGAAGAAGATTTGAAACATTTACTGATGAAGATCAAATACTTCAGCTTTCAGTATGGGTTACACTTCAACATATAGAAAACAATAATCTTTACCTCTCATCATGCATTGAATTATGTCACCCCAAAAATGTGTGTATCAACTTGGTTAGGCCATGATTCCCAGTATTGTGTAGTTGTCCTCCATTTTGTGATTGTAATTTTATGTTGAGAGGATTAGGGTGGGATTGTAACACCACCCTTACTCAGGTCAACTCCATGATCCAAGGTAAAAGGAGTTTCCCTGGGGTGCGGTTTTCACCACCTTTTATCACTCAAGAGATAAAAGGAAGAGGAAGCAAGCAGAGAGTGGAGGACTTCATACCACCAAGAAAGCAGCACCAGGAGCAGAGCACGTCCTTTGAACATGGCGTCCCTGCACCTGAGAAGCTCCTCGACCAGGGGAAGATTGAGGACAAGGGCTTTCTTCAGAGCTGACAGAGAGATATAGCCTTCCCCTGGAGCTGACTCCCTGAATTTGGACTTTTAGCCTACTTTTACTGTGAGGAAATAAGCTTCTCTTTGTTAAAATCATCCACATGTGGTATTTCTTTTATAGCAGCATTAGATAACCAAGACAGACATCATGGTTGGCAAAACAGAGGATCAGTGAAAAAGAGGAGGACCCTCAATGAGATGGATTGACACAGTGACTGCATCAATGGGCTCAAGCGTAACAGCTATTGTGAGAATGGTGCAGGACCAGGCAGTGTTTTGTTCTGTTGTCCATAGGGTTGCTATGAGTCAAAACTTACTCAACGGCATCTAACAAGAACATGGTAATGTTATCTTTAATATTTTGAGGAACCGCCAAACTGTTTTCCACAGATGCTGTATCATTTTCTATTCCCACCAGAAGTGTATGAAGATTGCAGTTTCTCCCTAACCTGTACAGCACTTGTTATTGTCTGTCTTTTTGGTTTTAGCCCTGTCAGTGAATGTACAGTGATATCTCCTTATGGTGTTTATTTGCATTTCCCTAATAATGTCCAGCACCCTGAAAAACTCAGTTAATTCTGTGTAACTAAAACTGTATCAGGAGTTTGTTCATCTTTATCTTAGGTGTAACCTGTTTATGTGCATTTTCCTTTAGCAAATATATGTAAAGGAGTCCTGTTAAGCACCCCAGTGCTAATCAAAAGGTTGGCTGTATGAACCCACTAGAGGCTTTGAGGGAGAAAAGACCGACCTGGCAAGCTACAACAAGAATACCAATAATTTTATATAATACATAATTATATATAAATTATAAAATACTATATATATCTATATAGTATTTAAAGTGTTAGAGCATTTTCTTCAGGGGAAGCAGGCTAGGCTGTTTCATGGCTCATGTCTTTTCTTGAACTGCTCCCTGTCTCAGGCTCCACTCAGAAATGCCTTTCTTTGTCAAGCCCTTTCTCATATCCTTCTCAGGTAAAACTTACTACTTGCTCTATTATTTGTTCTTTATACAATTTTATATCAGCATCTATACCTTGTAAGTATACTGATTTACTTTCCTGCCAGCCTTATTTTATCTAATTGTAAGTCCTTTCTGGAAGAAACTACATCTTATTTGGTGTTGAATTTTCAGAGCCTGGCACATGAGAGGAACTTAAGAAATGCTTGATGCATGTATGTCGGTATTCCACGATGAGAGAACGGTATGGGGGAAAAATGCACCAAACAGAGAATCTATATTGTCTAAAATGTTAACATGTTCTGCTAATATGATATTAGTCACAGCCAGTGACATTGATCATGAATTCATCATTAATTAACTAACATTGCTAACATGAATATTCTCATTACCTAAGTACTTTTCTCACTATTTCTTGGGGTGTGGGTGGGAGAAAATAAACTTATTAGATATGAAGGTTAGAAAAATAACAAAAATATTAACCATTTTGAAGAAGCTATACTTATAAAACTCTCCCACATTCCCATTCAGTACATCTAAACCAGATCAGTTAAAACTCCACTCAACATTGATCATGCTGGTTGGCACCACTCAACAGTTAAGAGTTTAGATTTATCATTCTTTTTCAACCCTCTGTTTACAACCCTTCTGCCTTATTTTCAAATAATGCAGCAATGCTAAAATTAAAGCCAATGAAGCTTAATTTCAAGAACTAAATGTTCAGCAAAATAGAAATACAGTGTCTTGGAGATACGTGGATTAATGAAAGGCTTTGCAAGTAGTTTGTTTCTTTGAGAAAAAGTGTTTAATAGAAATAAATTCGTGTTACGTAAAATCCGCATTGCATTTTCAACGGCAATGATGTAGCAAAATAAGCATTTTAATTTTCATTTTAAAAAAATGTTTTAGTGTGCTTTAAGTGAGAGTTTACAAATCAAGTCTGTCTCTCACACAAAAACTTACATGCACTTTGTACACACTCCCAATTGCTCTCCCCTTAATGAGACAACCAGCTCTCTCCCTCCACTCTCTCTTTTCGTGTCCATTTCTTCCCTCCAGGGAGGAGATGCCAACATAATTTCAAGTGTCCACCTGATCCAAGAAGCTCACTCCTCACCAGCATCCCTCTCCAACTCATTGTTCAGTCCAATCCCTGTCTAAAGAGTTGGCTTTGGGAATGGTTCCTGTCCTGGGCCAACAGAAGGTCTGGGGGCTGTGACCACCAGGGTCCCTCTAGTCTCAGTCAGACCATTAAGTCTGGTCTTTTTATGAGAATTTGGGGTCTGCATCCCACTGTTCTCCTGCTCCCTCAGGGGTTCTCTGTTGTGTTCCTTGTCAGGGCAGTCATTGGTTGTAGCCAGGAACCATCCAGCTCTTCCGGTCTCAGGCTGATGTAGTCTCTGGTTTATGTGACCCTTTCTGTCTCTTGGGCTCATAATTACCTTGTGTCCTTGGAGTTCTTCATTCACCTTTGATCCAGGTGGGTTGAGACCAATTGATTCAGCTTAGATGGCCACTTGCTAGCGTTTAAGACCCTAGATGCCTCTCTCCAAGGTGGGATGCAGAATGTTCTCTTAATAGATCTTATTATGCCAATTGACTTAGATGTCCCCTGAAACCATGGTCCCCAAATCCCCGCCCCTGCTACGCTGGCCTTCAAAGCATTCCGTTTATTCAGGAAACTTCTTTGCTTTTGGTTTAGTCCAGTTGTGCTGACCTCACCTGTATTGTGTGTTGTCTTTCCCATCACCTAAAGTAGTTCTTATCTACTATCTAATTACTGAATACCCCTCTCTCACGCTCCCTCCCTCCCCCCCCTCGTAACCATCAAAGGATATTTTCTTCTCTGTTTAAACTATTTCTTGAGTTCTCATAATAGTGGTCTCAAACAATATTTGTCCTTTTGCAACTGACTAATTTCACTCAGCATTTCACTCAGCAATATGCCTTCTAGATTCCTCCATGCTATGAAATGTTTTACAGATTCATCACTATTCTTTATCTATGCGTAGTATTCCATTGTGTGAATATACCATAATTTATTTATCCATTCATCCGTTGATGGGCACCTTGGTTGCTTCCATCTTTTTTGCTAGTGTAAACAGTGCTGCAATGAACATGGGTGTGCATATATCTGTTCATGTAAAGGCTCTTATTTCTCTAGGATATATTTCAAGGAGTGGGATTGCTGGATTGTGTGGTAGTTCTATTTCTAGCTTTTTAAGGAAGCGCCAAATTGATTTCCAAAGTGGTTGTACCATTTTACCTTCCCACCAGCAGTGTAGAAGTGTTCCAATCTCTCCACAGCCTCTCCAACATTTATTGTTTTGTGTTTTTTGGATTAATGCCAGCATTGTTGGAGTGATATGAAATCTCATTGTAGTTTTGATTTGCATTTCTGTAATGGCTAATGATCATGAGTATTTCCATATGTATCTGTTAGCAACCTGAATGTCTTCTTTAGTGAAGTGTCTGCTCATATCCTTTGCCCATTTCTTAATTGGGTTATTTGTCTTTTTGCAGTATCATGTAGATTTTAGAGATTAGACTCTGATCGGAAATGTCATAGCTAAAAGCTTTTTCCCCGTCATCTTTTTACTCTTTTGGTGAAGTATTTGGATGAGCATAGGTGTTTGATTTTTAAGAGCTCCCAGTTATCTACTTTTTCTTCTGCATTGTTAGTAATGGTTTGTATACTGTTTATGCCACGTATTAGGGCTCCTAACATTGTCCCTATTTTTTCTTCCATGATCGTTTTCATTTTAGATGTTATATTTAGGTCTTTGATCCATTTTGAGCTCGTTTTTGTGCATGGAGTGAGATATGGGTCTTGTTTCATTTTTTTGCAGGTGGATATCCAGTTATGCAGCACCATTTTTAAAAAGACTGTCTTTTCCACACTTAACTATCTTGGGGCCTTTGTCAAATATCAACTGCTCATATGTGGATGGATTTATGCCTGGATTCTCAAGTCTGTTCCATTGGTCTATGTATCTGTTGTTGTACCAGTACCAGGCTGTTTTGACTAGTGTGGTGGTATAATAGGTTCTAAAATCAGGTAGAGTAAGGCCTCCCACTTTTTTCTTCTTTTTCAGTAATGCTCTACTTATCCGAGGCCTCTTTCCCTTCCATATGAAGTTGGTGATTTGTTTCTCCATCTCATTAAAGAATGTCATTGGAATTTGGATCAGAATTACATTAAATGTATAGATGCCTTTTGGTAGAATGGACATTTTTATAATGTTAAGTCTTCCTATCCAAAAGGAAGGTATGTTTTTCTACTTATGTAGGTCTCTTTTGGTTTCTTGCAGAAGTGTTTCGTGGTTTTCTTTGTATAAGACTTTTACATCTCTGGTAAGATCTATTCCTAAGTATTTTATCTTCTTGGGTGCTACCGTAAATGGTATTGATTTGGTGATTTCCTCTTCGATGTTCTTTTTTGTTGGCGTAGGGGAATCCAACTGTTTTTTTGTATGTTTATCTTGTATCCTGATAATCTGTTGAACTCTTCTACTAGTTTCAGTAGTTTCTTGAGGGTTCCTTAGGGTTTTTGTGTATAAGATCATGTCATCTGCAAACAGAGGTAATTTTACTTCTTCTTTGCCAATCTAGTTGCCCTTTATTTCTTTATCTAGCCTAATTGCTCTGGCTAGGTCCTCCAGCACAATGTTGAATATGAGTGGTGATAAAGGGCATCCTTGTCTGGTTCCCAATTTCAAGGGGAATGCTTTCAGGCTCTCTCCATTTAGGATGATGTTGGCTGTTGGCTGTTGGCTTTGTATAAACGCCGTTTATTATGTTGAGGAATTTTCCTTCTACTCCTATTTTGCTGAGAGTTTTTGTCATGAATGGGTGCTGAACTTTGTCAAGTGCCTCCTCTGCATCAATTGATAAAATCATGTGATTCTTGTCTTTTGTTTTATTTGTGTGATGGATTACATTAATTGTTTTTCTAATGTTGAACCATCCCTGCATACCTGGTATGAATCCCACTTGGTCATGGTGAATTATTTTTTTGACATGATGTTGAATTCTATTGGTTAGAATTTTGTTGAAGATTTTTGCATCTAAGTTCATGAGGGCTATAGGTCTGTAATTTTCTTTTTTTGTGGTGTCTTTACCTGGTTTTGGTATCAGGGATGTGCTGGCTTCATAGAATGAGTTAGGTAGTATTCCATGCTTTTCTATGCTTTGAAATACCTTTAGTAGTAGTGGTGTCAATTCTTCTCTGAAAGTTTGGTAGAACTCTGCAGTAAAGCCGTCCGGGCCAGGGCTTTTTTTTGTTGGGAGTTTTTTTGATTATCTTTTCAACCTATTCTTTTGTTATGGGTCAATTTAGTTGTTCTACTTCGGATTGTGTTAGTTTAGGTAGGTAGCGCATTTCTAGGCATTCGTCCATTTCTTCTAGGTTTTCAAATTTGTTAGAGCACAATTTTTCGTAGTAATCTGATATGATTCTTTTAATTTCAGTTGGGTCTTTTGTGATATGGCCTATCTCGTTTCTTATTCAGGTTATTTGTTTCCTTTCCTGTATTTCTTTAGTCAGTCTGGCCAATAGTTTATCGATTTTGTTAATTTTTTCACCAAAGAACCAGCTTTTGGCTTTGTTAATTCTTTCAATTGTTTTTCTGTTCTCTAATTCATTTAATTCTGCTCTAATTTTTCTTATTTGTTTTCTTCTGGTGTTTCTTACTTTCTATTTGTTCAAGTTATAGGGACAATTCTTTGATTTTGGCTCTTTCTTCTTTATGTATGTGTGCATTTATCGATATAAATTGACCTCTGAGCTCTGCTTTCGCTGTGTCCCAGAGGTTTTGATAGGAAGTGTTTTCAGTCTCATTGCATTCTATGAATTTCTTTATTCCCTCCTTAATGTCTTCTATAACCCAGTCTTTTTTGAGCAGGCTATTGTTCAGTTTCCAAGTATTTGATTTCTTTTTCCTGGTTTTTCTGTTATTGACTTCTACTTTTATGGCCTTATGGTCTGAGAAGATGCTTTGTAATATTTCGGTGTTTTGGATTCTGCAAAGGTTTGTTTTATGACCTAATATGTGATCTATTCTAGGGAATGTTCCATGTGCACTAGCCAAAAAAGTATACTTTGCAGCTGTTGGGTGGAGTGTTCTGTATGGGTCTATGAGGTCAAGTTGGTTGGTTGTAGCAATTAGGTCTTCCGTGTCTCTATTGAGCTTCTTACTGGATGTCCTGTCCTTCTCTGAAAGTGGTGTGTTGAAGTGTCCTACTATAATTGTGGAGGTGTCTACCTCACTTTTCAGTTCTGTTAACGTTTGTTTCATGTATCTTGCAGCCCTATCATTCGGTGCATAAATATTTAATATGGTTATATCTTCCTGGTCTATTGTCCCTTCAATCATTATGTAGTGTCCTTCTTTATCCTTTGTGGTGGATTTAACTTTAAAGTCTATTTTTTCAGAAATTAATATTGCCACTCCTGCTCTTTTTTGCTTGATATATTTTTTTCCATCCTTTGAGTTTTAGTTTGTTTGTGTCTCTAAGTCTAAGGTGTGTCTTTTGTAGGCAGCATATAGATGGATCATGTTTTTTTTATCCTTTCTGCAACTCTCTGTCTCTTTATTGGTGCATTTAGTCCATTTACATTCAGCGTAATTATAGATAAGTATGTGTTTAGTGCTGTCATTTTGATGCCTTTTTTGTGTGTTGTTCACAATTTCATTTTTCCACTTTTTTGTGCTGAGAAGTTTTTCTTTGTAAATTGAAAATTACAGTAGTTGAATTTATTTTTGCTGAGTTGTCATGTTTTTCTTGGTTTTTATTTTGAAGTAATGAATTCTTAGACCTCTTTATGGTTACCTTAATATTTACCCCTATTTTTCTAAGTAAAAACCTAACTTGTAGCATCCTATATCGCCTTGCTTTCCCCTCCATATGGAAGATCTATGCCTCCTGTATTTAGTCCCTGTTTTTTGATTATTGTAATCTTTTACATAATGACTTCATTGATTCCCTGTTATGAGCATTTTTTTCTTTGTTAAATTAATTTTTTTTTGTTTTTGTTATTTCCCTATTTCAGTTGATATCAGGATCTTCTGTGCTGTGACCTTGTGTTGTGCTCGTATCTGATATTTTTGATTTTCTGACCAAAAAATTTCCTTTAGTAATTCTTGTAGCTTTGGTTTGGTTTTTACAAATTGTCTAAGCTTGTGTTTATCTGTAAATGTTTTAATTTCACCTTCATATTTGAGAGAGAGTTTTGCTGGATATGATTCTTGGCTGGCAGTTTTTCTTCTTTAGTGCTCTGTATATGTCATCCCATTGCCTTCTTGACTGCATGGTTTCTGCTGAGTAGTCTGAATTTATTCTTATTGATTCTCCTTTGTAGGTGACTTTTCTTTTATCCCTGACTGCTTTTAAAATTTTCTCTTTATTTTTGTTTTGGCAAGTTTGATTATAGTATGCTTTGGTGATTTTCTTTTTGGGTCAGTCTCGTATGGGGTTTGATGAGCATCTTGGATAAATATCCTTTCATCTTTCATGATGCCAGGGAAGTTTTGTGCCAACAGATCTTCAACTATTCTCTCTGTATTTTCTGTTATCCCTCCCTGTTCTGGAACTCCAGTCACACACAAGTTATTCTTCTTTTTTTTTTTTTACTTTTATTAAGCTTCAAGTGAACGTTTACAAATCCAATCAGTCTGTCACATATAAGTTTACATACATCTTACTCCGTACTCCCACTTGCTCTCCCCCTCTTGAGTCAGCCCTTTCAGTCTCTCCTTTCTTGACAATTTTGCCGGCTTCCCTCTCTCTCTATCCTCTCATTCCCCCTCCAGACAAGAGTTGCCAACACAATCTCAGGTGTCCACCTGATATAATTAGCTCACTCTTCATCAGCGTCTCTCTCCCACCCGCTGACCAGTCCCTTTCATTTCTGATGAGTTGTCTTCGGGGATGGTTCCTGTCCTGTGCCAACAGAAGGTCTGGGGACCATGGCCGCCGGGATTCCTCTAGTCTCAGTCAGACCATTAAGTTCGGTCTTTTTATGAGAATTTGGGGTCTGTATCCCACTGATCTCCTGCTCCCTCAGGGGTCCTCCGCTGTGCTCCCAGTCAGGGCAGTCATCGATTGTGGCTGGGCACCAACTAGTTCTTCTGGTCTCAGGGTGATGTAGGTCTCTGGTTCATGTGGCCCTTTCTGTCTCTTGGGCTCCTAGTTGTCGTGTGGCCTTGGTGTTCTTCATTTTCCTTTGCTCCAGGTGGGTTGAGATCAATTGATGCATCTTAGATGGCCGCTTGTTAGCATTTAAGACCCCAGACACCACATTTCAAAGTGGGATGCAGAATGATTTCATAATAGAATTATTTTGCCAATTGACTTAGAAGTCCCCGCAAACCATGTTCCCCAGACCCCCGCCCCTGCTCCGCTGACCTTTGAAGCATTCATTTTCTCCCGGAAACTTCTTTGCTTTTGGTCCAGTCCAATTGAGCTGACCTTCCATGTATTGAGTGTTGTCTTTCCATTCACCTAAAGCAGTTCTTATCTACTGATTATTCAATAAAAAACCCTCTCCCACCCTCCCTCCCTCCCCCCCTCATAACCACAAAGGTATGTGTTCTTCTCAGGTTTACTATTTCTCAAGATCTTATAATAGTGGTCTTATACAATATTTGTCCTTTTGCCTCTGACTCATTTCACTCAGCATAATGCCTTCCAGGTTCCTCCATGTTATGAAATGTTTCACAGATTCATCACTGTTCTTTATCGATGCGTAGTATTCCATTGTGTGAATATACCACAATTTATTTACCCATTCATCCGTTGATGGACACCTTGGTTGCTTCCAACTTTTTGCTATTGTAAACAGAGCTGCAATAAACATGGGTGTGCATATATCTGTTTGTGTGAAGGCTTTTGTATCTCTAGGGTATATTCCGAGGAGTGGGATTTCTGGGTTGTATGGTAGTTCTATTTCTAACTGTTTAAGATAACACCAGATAGATTTCCAAAGTGGTTGTACCATTTTACATTCCCACCAGCAGTGTATAAGAGTTCCAATCTCTCCGCAGCCTCTCCAACATTTATTATTTTGTGTTTTTTGGATTAATGCCAGCCTTGTTGGTGTGAGATGGAATCTCATCGTAGTTTTAATTTGCATTTCTCTAATGGCTAATGATCGAGAGCATTTTCTCATGTATCTGTTGGCTGCCTGAATATCTTCTTTAGTGAAATGTGTGTTCATATCCTTTGCCCACTTTTTGATTGGGTTGTTTGTCTTTTTGTGGTTGAGTTTTGACAGACTCATGTAGATTTTAGAGATCAGGCGCTGGTCGGCGATGTCATAGCTGAAAATTCTTTCCCAGTCTGTAGGTGGTCTTTTTACTCTTTTGGTGAAGTCTTTCGATGAGCATAGGTGTTTGATTTTTAGGAGCTCCCAGTTATTGGGTTTCTCTTCATCATTTTTGGTAATGTTTTGTATTCTGTTTATGCCTTGTATTAGGGCTCCTAACGTTGTCCCTATTTTTTCTTCCATGATCTTTATCATTTTAGTCTTTATCTTTAGGTCTTTGATCCACTTGGAGTTAGTTTTTGTGCATGGTGTAAGGTATGGGTCCTGTTTCATTTTTTTGCAAATGGATATCCAGTTATGCCAGCACCATTTGTTAAAAAGGCTATCTTTTCCCCAGTTAACTGATTCTGGTCCTTTGTCAAATATCAGCTGCTCATACGTGGATGGATCTATGTCTGGGTTCTCAATTCTGTTCCATTGGTCTATGTGCCTGTTGTTGTACCAATACCAGGCTGTTTTGACTACTGTGGCTGTATAATAGCTTCTGAAATCAGGTAGAGTGAGACCTCCCACTTTCTTCTTCTTTTTCAGTAATGCTTTACTTATCCGAGGCTTCTTTCCCTTCCATATGAAGTTGGTGATTTGTTTCTCCAACACATTAAAAAATGACATTGGAATTTGGATCGGAAGTGCATTGTATGTATAGATGGCTTTTGGTAGAATAGACATTTTTACTATGTTAAGTCTTCCTATTCATGAGCAAGGTGTGTTTTTCCACTTAAGTATGTCCTTTTGAATTTCTTGTAGTAGAGCTTTGTAGTTTTCTTTGTATAGGTCTTTTACATCCTTGGTAAGATTTATTCCTAAGTATCTTATCTTCTTGGGGGCTACAGTGAATGGTATTGATTTGGAGATTTCCTCTTCGGTGTTCTCTTTGTTGATGTAGAGGAATCCAGGTGATTTTTGTATATTTATCTTATAACCTGAGACTCTGCCAAACTCTTCTATTAGTTTCAGTAGTTTTCTGGAGGATTCCTTAGGGTTTTCTGTGTATATGATCATGTCATCTGCAAATAGTGATAACTTTACTTCCTCCTTGCCAATCCGGATACCTTTTATTTCTTTGTCTAGCCTAATTGCCCTGGCTAGGACTTCCAACACGATGTTGAATAAGAGTGGTGATAAAGGGCATCCTTGTCTGGTTCCCGTTCTCAAGGGAAATGCTTTCAGGTTCTCTCCATTTAGAGTGATATTGGCTGTTGGCTTTGCATAGATGCCCGTTATTATGTTGAGGAATTTTCCTTCAATTCCTATTTTGGTAAGAGTTTTTATCATAAATTGGTGTTGGACTTTGTCAAATGCCTTTTCTGCATCAATTGATAAGATCATGTGGTTTTTGTCTTTTGTTTTATTTATGTGATGGATTACATTAATGGTTTTTCTGATATTAAACCAGCCTTGCATACCTGGTATAAATCCCACTTGATCAGGGTGAATTATTTTTTTGATGTGTTGTTGAATTCTATTGGCTAGAATTTTGTTGAGGATTTTTGCATCTATGTTCATGAGAGATATAGGTCTATAATTTTCTTTTTTTGTAATGTCTTTACCTGGTTTTGGTATCAGGGAGATGGTGGCTTCATAGAATGAGTTGGGTAGTATTCCGTCATTTTCTATGCTTTGGAATACCTTCATAAGTAGTGGTGTTAACTCTTCTCTGAAAGTTTGGTAGAACTCTGCAGTGAAGCCGTCCGGGCCAGAGCTTTTTTTTGTTGGGAGTTTTTTGATTACCGTTTCAATCTCTTTTTTTGTTATGGGTCTATTTAGTTGTTCTACTTCTGAATGTGTTAGTTTAGGTAGGTAGTGTTTTTCCAGGAATTCATCCATTTCTTCTAGGGTTTCAGATTTGTTAGAGTACAATTTTTCATAATAATCTGAAATGATTCTTTTAATTTCATTTGGTTCTGTTGTGATGTGGTCCTTCTCGTTTCTTATTCGGGTTATTTGTTTCCTTTCCTGTATTTCTTTAGTCAGTCTAGCCAATGGTTTATCAATTTTGTTAATTTTTTCAAAGAACCAGTTTTTGGCTTTGTTAATTCTTTCAATTGTTTTTCTGTTCTCTAATTCATTTAGTTCAGCTCTAATTTTTATTATTTGTTTTCTTCTGGTGCCTGATGGATTCTTTTGTTGCTCAGTTTCTATTTGTTCAAGTTGTAGGGACAATTCTCTGCTTTTGGCTCTTTCTTCTTTTTGTATGTGTGCATTTATCGATATAAATTGGCCTCTGAGCACTGCTTTTGCTGTGTCCCAGAGGTTTTGATAGGAAGTATTTTCATTCTCGTTGCTTTCTAAGAATTTCCTTATTCCCTCCTTGATGTCTTCTATAATCCAGTCTTTTTTCAGGAGGGTATTGTTCATTTTTCAAGTATTTGATTTCTTTTCCCTAGTTTTTCTGTTATTGATTTCTAGTTTTATTGCCTTGTGGTCTGAGAAGATGCTTTGTAATATTTCGATGTTTTGGACTCTGCAAAGGTTTGTTTTATGACCTAATATGTGGTCTATTCTAGAGAATGTTCCAGGTGCACTAGAAAAAAAAGTATACTTTGCAGCAGTTGGGTGGAGAGTTCTGTATAAGTCAATGAGGTCAAGTTGGTTGATTGTTGTAAGTAGGTCTTCCATGTCTCTATTGAGCTTCTTACTGGATGTCCTGTCCTTCTCCGAAAGTGGTGTATTGAAGTCTCCTACTATAATTGTGGAGGTATCTATCCGACTTTTCAATTCTGTTAAAATTTGATTTATGTATCTTGCAGCCCTGTCACTGGGTGCATAAATATTTAATATGGTTATGTCTTCCTGATCAATTGTCCCTTTAATCATTATTTAGTGTCCTTCTTTATCCTTTGTGGTGGATTTAAGTCTAAAGTCTATTTTGTCAGAAATTAATATTGCTACTCCTCTTCTTTTTTGCTTATTGTTTGCTTGGTATATTTTTTTCCATCCTTTGATTTTTAGTTTGTTTGTGTCTCTAAGTCTAAGGTGTGTCTCTTGTAGGCAGCATATAGATGGATCGTGTTTCTTTATCCAGTCCTTGACTCTCTGTCTCTTTATTGGTGCATTTAGTCCATTTACATTCAGCGTAATTATAGATCAATAAGTTTTTAGTGTTGTCATTTTGATGCCTTTTTATGTGTGTTGTTGACAATTTCATTTTTCCACATACTTTTTTGTGCTGAGACATTTTTCTTAGTAAATTTTGAGATCCTCATTTTCATAGTGTTTGACTTTATGTTAATTGAGTCGTTACGTTTTTCTTGGCTTTTATCTTGAGTTATAGAGTTGTTATACCTTTTTGTGGTTACCTTATTATTTACCCCTATTTTTCTAAGTAAAAACCTAACTTGTATTGTCCTATATTGCCTTGTATCACTCTCCATCTGGCAGTTCAATGCCTCCTGTATTTAGTCTCTCTTTTTGATTATTGTGATCTTTTACCTATTGACTTCCATGATTCCCTGTTGTGTGTATTTTTTTTAATTAATCTTAATATGTTTGTTTTTATGATTTCCCTATTTGAGTTGATATCAGGATGTTCTGTTTTGTGTCCCTGTGTTGTGCTGATATCTGATATTATTGGTTCTCTGACCAAGCAATATCCTTTAGTATTTCTTGTAGCTTTGGTTTGGTTTTTGCAAATTCTCTAAACTTGTGTTTGTCTGTAAATATCTTAATTTCGCCTTCATATTTCAGAGAGAGTTTTGCTGGATATATGATCCTTGGTTGGCAGTTTTTCTCCTTCAGTGTTCTGTATATGTCGTCCCATTCCCTTCTTGCCTGCATGGTTTCTGCTGAGTAGTCTGAACTTATTCTTATTGATTCTCCCTTGAAGGAAACCTTTCTTTTCTCCCTGGCTGCTTTTAAAATTTTCTGTTTATCTTTGGCTTTGGCGAGTTTGATGATAATATGTCTTGGTGTTTTTCTTTTTGTATCAATCTTAAATGGGGTTCGATGAGCATCTTGGATAGATATCCTTTCGTCTTTCATGATGTCAGGGAAGTTTTCTGTCAGGAGTTCTTCAACTATTTTCTCTGTGTTTTCTGTCCCCCCTCCCTGTTCTGGGACTCCAATCATCTGCAGGTTATCCTTCTTGATAGAGTCCCACATGATTCTTAGGGTTTCTTCATTTTTTTAAATTCTTTTATCTGATTTTTTTCAGCTATGTTGGTGTTGATTCCCTGGTCCTCCAGAGGTCCCAGTCTGCATTCTAATTGCTCGAGTCTGCTCCTCTGACTTCCTAGTGCGTTGTCTAATTCTGTAATTTTATTGTTAATCTTTTGGATTTCTACATGCTGTCTCTCTATGGATTCTTGCAACTTATGAATTTTTCCACTATGTTCTTGAATAATCTTTTTGAGTTCTTCAACAGTTTTATCAGTGTGTTCCTTGGCTTTTTCTGCAGTTAGCCTAATTTCATTTGTGATATCTTGAAGAATTTTGTAAATTAGTTTTTTATATTCTGTATCTGATAATTCCAGGATTGTATCTTCATTTGGGAAAGATTTTGATTCTTTTGTTTGGGGGTTGGAGAAGCTGTCATGGTCTGCTTCTTTAAGTGGTTTGATAGGGATTGCTGTCTCCGAGCCATCACTGGAAAAGTAGTTTTTCCAGAAAATCCAGTAAAAAATAAATTCAGTCAGATCCCTATTAGAGTTCTTCCTCTGGCTTAGGCTATTCGGATGTTAATGAAGCCACCTGGGGAGGGTGGAGGAGAGAACAGAGAGATAGGAGAGTAGCACCTCAGAATATAACCAGAGTTGCTTGTCTTGCTTGGAATGACTATTATATCTGAGATTCCCACAGGGCGCGTCGCCTATGTATGCTGGCTGTGTGGAGATTGCCCCCGGGGGGTCTGGCCCGCTGGAGTCACGGTCAGATCCTCCGCTTCCAGCCCCATGCCCAGCGTCAAGGCTCCCCTGCTGGGACGGTGCACTCTCGACTCCAAAAGCAGTCACTACCTCCCGGGGACTTCTCGTCCAGCCAGTCGCGTCGCCGTGCCACCTCCGCAAACCAGCTGGGCCCCCTCCAGGGGTTAGTTCAGGGGGGTGGAGCAGCTCTCCGTGTTTATGCCGTACCTGCATCCAGTCCAAATCCCGACGGGACGGTTCCCTGGCTGGGACACTGCTGTCCCCGCTCCAGGACCAGTCACTGCCTCCGGGGGACTTTTCCCTCTGGCTGTGTCGCCACACCGCCCGTGCAAACCGGCTGGGCCCCCTCCCGGTGTTAGTTCAGGGAGGTGGAGCAGCTCTCTGTGCTTGTGCTGTACCTGACTGGTACGCTGGCTTCAGCCTCTGAAAACAGTCGCTGCTTCGCTGTATTAGTTTGTTCTCCGTCTCTAAATCTGTGTTTGTTGTTCAGGGTTCATAGATTGTTATGTATGTGATCAATTCACTTGTTTTTCCGTGTCTTTGTTGCAAGAGGTATCTGCCTAGTCCGCCATCTTGGCCCCGCCTCCAAGTTATTCTTCTTGATAGGGTCCCACATGATTCTTAGGGTTTCTTCATTTTTTAAAATTCTTTTATCTGATTTTTCTTCAACTGTATTGGTGTCAATTGCCTTATCCTCCAACTCCCCCACTCTTCATTCCTATTGCTTGATTCTGCTCCTCTGGCTCCGTATTGAGTTGTCTAATTCTGTAATTTTACTGTTAATCTTTTGGATTTCTGAATGCTGTCTCTCTATGGATTCTTGCAGCTTATTAATTTTTCCACTATGTTCTTGAATAATCTTTTTGATTTCTTCAACTGCTTTATCAGTGTGTTCCTCGGCTTTTTCTGTAGATTGCCTTATTTCATTTATGAGGTCATCCTTGATGTCTTGAAGCATTCTGTATATTAGTTTTTTTTATATTCTACATCTGGCAATTCCAGGGCTGTATCTTCATTTGGGAAAGATTTTGATTCTTTAATTTGGGATTTGTAGAAGGAATCATGGTCTGCTTCTTTATGTGATTTGACATTGACTGCTGTCTCTGAGCCCTCTATAAGATATTGTAATGATTTATTTTATATTTGCTCACTGAGTCTTATCTTCTTGTTTTGTTTTGTTTCAATATACCCAGATGGGTTACTAGATTGTGCTGTCGTGATTGTTGTAGCCTTTGAATCACTTAAGTCCTATTACCAGCTGGTTTGAGCAGTTACCAGATATATAAGCCTAAGAGTACATTCACTATTCTTGAACAGAATGAGTTTAGGTGTCCTGATTTTGGGTCACCAAGTGTGTGGTGTAGGCTGTTACCTATTAGAGAACTAGTGGTGATAGTTGTATGCACAGATTCTATTAGCCACAAGGGGTCACACTCCAAGGAGGGCAGGATGCCGACAGCCTTCCCCCATGTGCTAGTGAGGTAGGTGTGTCTCTATTAATAGAGCACTTTGGTGGGTGGGCTCTTCAGCTGTACCTTAGGCACCCAATGTTTGTACCTCTAAAGATTAGTAGGTGTCACTATCCTCAGACCCCTTTAGCAGGTGCCTAGGTGGTTTGGGTGGAGCTTCAATCCTCAGCCCTGCTGTGGATCAGTGAGGGCTCTGTTTAATAGGTACAGAGGTATCAGACCTTGAAAACTTGTCTTTCCACTGTTCTGCTAAAACAATTACAGTCAGATCTCTATCAGAATTGCCTTTGCATTATAATAGCCACCTTGTTCCCAATAGGGATGAAAGCCTAAGACTGTGGATCTCTTATACTTGGCTGGAGCTGGCTCTGTATTATTATTCCAGTTTAGAGAAGTCAGGGAAGGATTTTTTCCCCCAGGTTGTTAATTGCTGCTTCTCTCGATCCAGGAGAATGGGTTAGGAAAAAAACCCAAAAAACCCCTGCAGAGCACTTCGCTCCTTGGCCCAGGAAATTCCAATGTTAATGAAGCCACCTGGGGCAGGGAGGGGAGGGATCAGATAGATAGAAGAGAGCAGAGCAAGGCAATATAGACAAAGTTACTTATTTTGCTAGGTAATGACTGTTGTATCTGAGATTCCAGAGGCATGTAGCCTGTGTGTGCTGGCTGGGTCGAGATTGCCCCCAAGGGTCAGGCCTGCATCCCGTGCTTGCACCATCTCAGGAAGCCGTGATCAGCTCCTCCGCTCCTAATCCAAAGCCTAGCGCCAAGGTTTTCTGGCTGGGATGCTGCACTCCCGGCTCCAAAACCAGTCGTTGCTTCCCCGTGATTTCTCCTCCTGTCAGCCGCATCATTGTGCAGCCTTCGTGCACTGGCTGGGTTTCTGCCAAGGTTACTTCAGGGGGCTAGGTCTGTGTCCCGTGCTTGTGCCATCTCAGGAAGCCATGCTCAGCTCCTCTGCGCTTAGTCCAAAGCCTGGCACCAAGGTTTTCTGACTGGGATGCTGGCTCCAGCCCCTGAAAACTGTCGCTGCTTCCCCATTGTTGCTCATTCTCTTGTCAGCTGCATCAGTGTGCAGCCTGCTTGCACTGGCTGAGTCTCTATCGAGGTTACTCCAGGTGGGTTAGAGGATAGAGCTGCATCCTGTGCTTACCCCGTCTCAGTAAACTGCAATCAGCCTCACCACTCTGGCCCCAGGGAACTGCAAGGGCTCAAGGCTGTGGCGCAGGATGCCAATTCCAGAAGTGATCGTTGCTTCAGGGTGCAGCTTTTCACTCCCCTGCACTCGGGTCAACTCCTTAGTTCTGTGTTTGATGGCCAGGGTTCGTAGATTGTCATGTATGTGATCGATTCACTTGTTTTTCCAAGTCTTTGCTGAAAGAGGGATCCATGGTAGCTTCTACCTAGTCAGCCACCTCGGCCCTGCCTGCCTATATATTATTAAAATATTCTCTTACAAGTAATTTTTAACAAATACAGGAAAGTTCAGCAATTCAAGTGTACAACAAATTCAAACCAAAGTAGGTTGAAGTTTTAGTCAATATTGTCAAATTATAAATGTTCTGGTCTTATAAATATGCTGGTATAAAAATACATAGCCATGTGTAAATTGATTCTTCATGCTTAAAAAGAAAATCAAGAATATAATTTAACAATTTTCTAAACCTAGACTAGTAACCATTGGGAATTATGTGCATCATAAAATTTAGATGGGTAATTTGGCTATGCACTCATTTTTTTCCAAGCTTATGTGAAGAACTGTGTAAATGTTGCTGTTGTTTACCAAGCTTTCCGATAAACGAGGTGCTTTATCCCTAGATGTCTCTCAACAGCCAGAGAAAACATTATGTTAAACCAAATAGCATACATTTTATATCAAAGGTGAACTGTTTTGCTGTATTTAAGGCATATATGTTTCTATCATTTTTCTGAATTTTTAATTTAGTCCCCAATTTTGTGATATGTTATTTGAAAAAGTTGAATTGAAATTTGAGTTGTAAGTTAGACATGATTGGTTACAAAATTAGGAACTTGAGAATTGAGTAACGTTTTTGGACTGGCTTATTTATAATCATAAAGCTTGTGCTGTAGAATTACATATGCATGTGTATTTATGCAATCTATTTTTCTCCGATGTTATAAATGTTTCTTAGGGTGATATATTTAATAGAGTGAAAGTAAGAAAAAAAATATCCTAACTCAGATGGGAGTAGGCCCTGTTTGAGGTATGGTTCTCTAGGCAGATGATGGGGTTACCTAATATAGTCGGGTCCCAGAAGAATCTAGACTGGGATTCAGATTGTATAGACAGATTGTAGATGTGTTGGGCGTGAATTAATCACTAGAAGTCTCACTGAGTGGACCTCTGAAGCTCTTGGGAGGCAGCTCGTAATAAGTGAATACAAAGCACAGCATGGTGGGCTGCACTCCGCAGCAAAGCCTTGGTCATCACAGGAAGCAGGGGTACTAAGGTCAGAGTGGTGGCTAGCAGATGAGATCATCCTTGTGTGTAGAACTAAAAGAAAGATTAAACAAATACTGAAAGATTTGACTTACTAAAAATATTTAAAAACATTCGGGGACACGCAACATTGCCTTAAGGTTACTCATACAAAACGGATGAGAGACATTGGCCCCACTTCGCTAAAGACCTCTGTGCCACTCTGCCTCACATCCAGAGAGCTCAAATTGAGACTTTTATGCCCTGTAAGAAACAGCAAAGCAGCATCTCAGAACTTGTCTTTCAGTGAACTCTCTTAGGACTGTCAGAAATATTTTGAATAGGAGACCTTTGCTGGTTGCTGGGATCCTATGTCAATAAGTGTTGTCAAGAGCTAGCAGAATCTGTTTGTTCCCACAAGCTGGTCAGGCCTGAGGAGACTCACATTACACTAAAATTACAACGATTTTTGCTTCATAGGGTTATGTGTGAGAATTAAATGGTTAGATTTCTGGCATGTAACTGTTGCTCAATGAATGTTTATTGAATGAATGGGTCCTTAGGAATAGCAGAACAGTAACAGAGTGCTCCACAACACATCTGTTTTCTTTGGGATTCAGGATTTATTTTCTAGGGACTGGGCATGAAACCTGGCTCTGAGACTGGTTCTGTGACCTTGAGTACGTCACCTGTCCTTTCCATGCTTACTTTTCCTCAAGGGAATATAAAATGGAGGCTGTGAGACGATCAAATTAGAAGATAATTTTACCATGGTGCAATGGAATAGGAAAAGTGCTACAGAATGCTGGATGCTACAGTCATTTCCTTTGTTTGTCCTTTCTTTAGGTCCCAAGCACTCATTTTCTTAAATCCAGGTACTCAGTAACCTTGTATTCTCCTTCCTTCAACTCCAATGTAAATTTATTTATATCATTGCATTTATACTTATTCATACTTAGCACAATTGTGCATTTTTCCATTCTTCCTTTTTCTTTTAATTTTACAGATTTATTGAGGTGTAATTTACATACCATGAAATTCACCATTGTAAGTGTACAATTCAATGATTTTAGTAAATTTATGGAGTTGTACAAACATCACCATGATCCAGTTTTAAAATATTTCCATTTTCCCCAAAAGTTCCCTCATGCCTGTTTACAGTTCATCTCTGCTTCCACCCAGTAATATACATTTAAGCATATGTATTACATCTTTCACAGATAATTACATTTACTCTCTGTTCCAAAAAGGTTTCAGATATTAAAAAAGAGATATTGAGGGGACAAATTCTTAACCAATGAAGCTGAAATCAGCTAACATAATGACTGCTTACTCTTTTTAAATGTTTCCACAGTACCACAGCTACAAGTGCCTAATGCCTGACATTTTCTGATGATAACAGACAGGTACCTTTAGCTCTTTGCTTAAGATAGCATTCTAAGATACCAGTGGTGCTGCAGAGGAAGCAACCTAAACAGTGATAATATGGTATGGATTGCTAAGAAGTCCTCAAAGTGTATTGGTGTAGAATGGAAAGAGCTAGGTTTTATTCCTGTCTTTGACTTTTTTTTTTTGATATTGGATAAGCCATTCAATGTCACTAAACTTGTATTCTCGTCTATGAAGTGGGAGTAATATTTATTTTTGCTTTATTGTTTTGCAGGGTTGTTATGACAGGGAATGAAATATATATGAAAGTGTCTTGCAAATAAAAAATGCTAAAGAAAGGTTAGTCCTCATCGTTAAGAAAGACCAACTGTGTCTATAGTTAACTCATTTTACCAAAGCTCTAAAACTGAGTTGATGAGTAAATAAAATTATGTATTTACCATCTGGATTTATAAACACTGCCTAATGGAGTGGGTTGAAAGTAATTAGTATCCATTTGAATGACTTTTTCATATCACTTTAATGACTAAAATCTTAATATTAGCAGTGCATGTAAAGAATTTATTAAAATTTTAATATAATTTCATCTTAAGTCCCAGAAATTTGTTTGACTGTTCCTGATGAAATTTGCCAAGAACTTTCATCTTTCTACTTTAGAAAAAAATTCTAAGGTGATAGTGGCACTCTGCAGAAAGCCTTCCACACAAGGAGATTGAGTTTCACTCTCTGTCAAGGTTAAAAGCTCAATACTGTCTTGTGGTATAGGATAGAAGCAGGCTATTTGATTGTCTTCAAGTGGAAAGGAATGGAAAGGAGAATTTATGAAATTCTTCAAACCTCACTTCTCAAAATCTTTTCTGTCAGATTTCTCTGCATTTGAATAGGACCTATTGTTGATAAAAATCATTTCAGCCTTCCATTGCAGAGCTTTGTTCATCTTGTGCTTGGCAGAGAAAAAATGTCTCTTCATTGACATACATTGCACAGCTTGAGAGGATTGAACATTATAGACTTTAAATTCTATTAAAGTGTCATTTCCTGTTAGGGTGCCATATTTAGTGGGTCAGCAGCCTCAGTATCGTTTGCAAAGACTGTGCTCATTCAAAAGAGCTAAACTTAAAAACACGTGGAGACAGTAAAAAAAACTTTCAAATACGAGTATTTGCTTCAGTTATTCTTTCATTAAAATGAAATCAGAGATGAAAACTAACAATAAATAACTTAATTCTCCCTTTTGTTTATCCTTTGATCGGTAAGGCAAACATCCCCATTTTCCTTTTTCAGGATTTCTTATTCTCTATTTGGGCAAATTTTTATTTTCATCTTGCTGTCCCTTTTCATCTTGACTGAACTGGTTTTATAGATTTTTAAATTTTTAATTTACTAGTAAAATATCAATGGTTTTCTATCACACTCAAATATCAAATGTATTTCTATTTTTGCTTCTAATTCCTAGATCAGCACTGAGTGACATGAATAAATGTGAAAATTCTTCTTCATACCCCAATCCTTTCACCTCTTACACAGTGAGCACGATCTAATACTGGCCTCCTCCTCCCACCTAATTTTCTGACCTCAACTTGAGCTATTCTTTTAAAAAACTAAGCTCTAACCTCAGTAATATTTTTTCCCCTGTCTGTCCCAATGGAAAAGCCTTAGAACTAGCAGTATCCTCTTCCTGGACTGTTCATCACCCATATCATACCAGAGCCAGGAAATTTGAATGCAAGGGGTTTATTAGGGAATGTTCTCAGGATCAACGTGGCAGAAGGGAAGAAAGCAAGATGGGGCAGAAAGAGAAGTTGGGCTGCAACACAGCCTTAAAAAGTGCCTCAGATGACCTCATGGGGGAACTTTGAAGTTGGACTGGCTCCTCAGAGTTGTCTACAGTTGGTTGAGGGAGCCAGGTCTTTATTCTCCATCATCAATAGTTACTAGAGACAAGCTATTCTTAGAAGGGGTGTAACTTTAGGCAAGGCAGCTTTCTCCAGAAAGGTAAATGTCAAGAGATGGTTAACAGTGTATGCTCTCAGCCAGTGGTACTCCCAGCAGCAGGTGGAATATTCACCAGTCCTCAGGGGAATTTCGGTGGTGTTGGCTTCCTCTTTTTATTCAGATCTCAGCCTAAATGCCACCTATTAAGAACTTTTCTTGATCACTGTGACTGACACACTCTAATGAGATGAGTCACAGCCTTGAATAATCCCTCCCTTTTAATATAGAATAGAACCTGTGAATTGCTTCTAATCAATAGGCTGTGGCAAAGGTGGAAAGATGGAATATCTTTCCCATGATTATGTTATGTTATATAAGAGTTCATCGTTGCCAATTGGAGTGAGAGACACACTCACAGGGCTTGAAGAAGCAAACAGCTATGTTGTGAATGGCCTGTGGAGATGGCCACATGGCACAGAACTGTGGACGACCTCAAGTACCTGAGGGCAGCCTCCATCTGATAGCCAATAAGAAGCAGCATCTCTCATACAACCACCAGAAAATGAGTTCTGCTGACAAGCGCCTGGCCTTCGAAGCAAGCCCTGAGCTCCAGAAAGGCACACAGCTCTACCAACACTTGATTGCAGCTTTGTGAGACCCTGAGCAAAGGATTCAGTAAGCCATTGCTCCAACTCTTTCCCCATGGAAACTGTGACATAATAAATTTATGTTGTTTTAAGCTGCTAAATTTGTGGCAACAGGAAACTAATACAATCATGCAATTTAAAGTATACACTACATGGCTTCCTAGACTATTAGTCTGTTTTGATTCCCTGCATAATACTTATTTTCAGCTGTTTTCTTATCTGTGTATTATCTATCTCTCATCACCAGCATCTAAATAACATGAAAGCAGTTACCTTGTTTGTTCTATTTCTAGCTTTGCTTCTAATACTTAGATTAGTGTTTAGTGACATGAATAAATGTGAAAATAATTGTGAAACTCTCCTTTGTTTCTCGCTTTCTGCCCTAACTCCTTTTCCCAAAGGTAACCTCTGTCAATATTTTAATGAGCACTTCGAGTTCTATTTCTATTCATTCATATATGTATTAGTTCCCTGTTGCAGCTGTAACAAATTACCACAATCTGAGTGGCTTAAAAGAACGCAAATTTATTCTCTTATAATTCTGGAGTTCAGATGTCTAAAATCAAGGTGTTGGCAGAGCGGCGTTCATTCTAGAGGCTTCAGGAGGAAATCTGTTTTGTCTTTTCCAGTTTGTAAAGAGCCTGCCTGCATCCCTTAACTCCGGCCCCTTCTTCCATCTTCAAAGCACACCACTCCAATATTTGTTTCCATTGTTCCTTCTCCTTGTTCTTTCGTCTCTCACCTCCTGCTTATCTTTTATAAAGACTCTTGTGATTATATTGGGTTTATCAGGATAATCCAGAATAATCTCCCCATATCGAGATCTTTAACTTAATCACATTTACGAAGTCTCTTTTACCATGTAAGGTCACATGTAGTGTTTTTTTTTTTAATAGTTCAAAAATACTTTATATATTCATTATCTCTTCTTATCCTCAGAACAACCCTTTAAATAGGTAATTATATCTATTTGCAGATGAGCAAACTGAGGTTAACCAAAAAAACAAACAAACAAACAAACCTGTTGCCATTAAGTCTATTCTGACTCTTAGCGACCCTATAGGACAGAGGAGAACTGCCCCAAAGTGTTTCCAAGGAGCAGTTGGTGGACTTGAATGCCAACCTTTTGGTTAGCAGCTGAGCTCTTAATCACTGTGCCACCAGGGATCCAAACTGAGGTTAGAGAGTTTAAATAATGGATCTAAAGCCATGCTTTTTTAAAGGGATAGGACTGTGATGTAAAACCATCTAACTCTAAATCCAGTGCACAGTTCACTGCCCCAGAGATGCCTCTGTTTCTGCTCAATCCCTGAAATGCTGTTTGTGATAGTCTAGTCTTCGGTGCTTACTCAATTCTGTTATTTTTTGTTATTTTTGTTATCTCATAATCCCTACTTGAGTGTAAGCTCTTTGAAGGCAGGAAACATCTCTTAATTTACTGTTTTTTATTTCCCACAATCCTTGATTCTCTCAGTTAAGTTTAGAAAGTAAAGATGAAGGGCTCAATTGCACACATGTTGTATTTAATTGGGAAAATCATACCTGCATAGAGAAAAGCCTCTTTGAGCTGCCCAAGCCAAGCTCCTTTTGGGGTTACATGCACAGGTTTACATGCCACGAGCATTTGAGAAGCAGCCATGGTGGCAAAATGGTTAAGCATTCAGCTGCTAATTGAAAGATCGGAGGTTCAAACCCACTAGTGGCTCCTTGGGAGAAAAGACTTGGTGACCTGCTCCCATAAACATTACAGCCTAGGAAAACCTTTGAGGTAGTTCTACCCTGTCCTGCAGGATCACTATGAATTGGAGTCGACTCGACGGCACCTACTAATAACCACAGCATTTGTGATGTCACAGTGTAACCTAGCACTGCTCTCTGTGGCCTGTGGCTCCTAGGCACTCAAGCACATGGCTCATCAAATGTTTACACATGCCAGTTTACATGCAGCATATGTAGCACATTTTCTAAAGAATATCTAATTATCAGCAATCAGTCCGAAGAACTCAGCAAAGTTAGCCATGCTGAGATTGTAGGATAGCTCCAGCAGACTGAAGGTCAAATTCTGTCTCCATCCACGTGCCAGAAGCTTTGTAGGGGCCAGGCTAGGTGAAGGCCACCCCTGACTGTGTGGATTTGTCCTTCTCATTTCACATGAGATGCAGATTGTTTATAAAAGAAAAAAATCTGTAAAACCACCCTTGTATGCTCAGGAACAACCCCCTGAGCTGATGTTTGCTTTTTTGCTTGCATAAATATTTTAAATATTGACTTGCTTCATTCTCTTAAGAATTCTTGATGTATAAAATATCATTAATTCCACCTTAGAGCTATGTTGTCAAGATGAATAATCTGATAAGAAAACTGATTCTAAGTGAAATGAAAATGAAGTCACGAGTTAATTACTGCTTATATCTAGACCAATATCTTTCTTCTTTCTAGTCCCCAGAGTTCTACCTGACAATTAGATCAAGTCAGTTGCTGGAGGTGATGACCACGTCTCAAAGAGCAGGGCATATTAAAAAGCTGTCGAACAGGACTGTCTTTTTTCTCACAATACAATTATATGATTTTAAGTCTTTCTCTTAATAATTTGAGTTAATTTATTTCTTAAATTACTGAAGAAATAGTGTTTGGAAAAAAGAAATGTTCCCAATGAGACTGAGGCATATAAAGTAAATCATGAACGTCTCCACTGTTTCTCAGTTCTATTTCTCATTTTTAATATTATTAAATATACTTAATACTTAATTGATATTAGCTGTTAATGTTTTGGGTTATATCTTTCCAAATGTGAGGATGTGTATGTGTGTAGCATATATTCATACTAGTCCCCTATTCTACTGGCTTACCTGTTTTAAAAATAAATGTCATGAAATTGTTTAAGATTCTTTGAATATTCACAGGTGTTTTGTGTCAGTTATGTAGGTGACACAACCTTGCTTGCAGAAATGGAAGAGGACTTGGAGCACTTACTGATGAAGACCAAAGACCACAGCTTTCATTATGGATTACACCTCAACATAAAGAAAACAAAAACTCTCACAACTGGACCAATAAGCAACATCATGATAAATGGAGAAAAGATTGAAGTTGTCAAGGATTTCATTTTACTTTGATCTACAATCAATACCCATGGAAGACAAAAAACCAAACCCACTGCCGTTGAGTAGATTCCGACTTATAGAGACCCTATAGGACAGCGTAGAACTGCACCATAGAGTTTCCAATGAATGCCTGGCAGATTTGAACTGCCCACCTTTTGGTTAGCAGCCATAGCACTTAACCACTATGCCACCAGCGTTCCCACGGAAGCAGCAGTTAAGAAATCAAAAGACGCATTGCTTTTGGGCAAATTGGCTGCAAAAGATCTCTTTGAAGTGTTGAAAAACAGGGATGTCACCTTGAGAACTAAGGTGTGCCTGACCCAAGACATAATGTTTTCAATTGCCTCCTATGCATGTGAAAGCCGGGCGATGAATAAAAAGAGACCAAAGAAGAATTGACGGCTTTGATTTGTGGTGTTAGAGAAGAATATGGAATATACCATGGACTGCCAAAAAAGCAAGCAAATCTGTCTTGGAAGTACAACCAGAATGCTGCTTAGAAGCAAGGATGGCTAGACTACGTTTCACATACTTTGACCATGTTATCAGGAGGAATCAGTCCCTGGAGAAGGACATTATGCTTGGTAAAGTAGAGGGTCATTAAAAAAGAGGAAGATCCTCAATGAGATGAATTGACACAGTGGCTGCAACAATGGGCTTCGGCACAGCAATGATTATGAGGGTGGTGCAGGACAGAAAAGTGTTTCGTTCTGTTGTACACGGGGTTGCTGTGAGTCGGAACTGATTTGATGGCACCTAACAACATGTGTCGGTTTGTCATACTGGTGTGGCTTGCATATTACTATGAAGCCGAAAGCTGTGCAACTAGTATTTCGTATACCAGAAGGGTCACCATGGTGGACAGGTTTCTGAGGAGCTTCCAGACTAAGACAGACTGGGAAGAAAGGCCTGGTGATCTACGTCCAAAAATTAGCCAATGCAAACACTAAGGATCACAAGAGAGCATTATCCAATGTAGTGCTCCCTAGGTTGGAAGGCACTCAAAATACACAGTGGCTGAAACAGTAAACTCCAGCATATCAACTATCATGAAAACAGTTCAGGAACGGGCATCATTTCATTCTATTGTACATGGTATACAAGGAGTTTTAAAACTGAAGTGCCTGGTGTGTCTGAAATGGCTGGCCCAGGCTTGAGCTTGACTGCATTTTGATACTTCTGCTTTTACACTAGCAACTGTTTACAGACTTAGTCGTGCAGCTAAAGGAATGTCTTTCTCTGTGGTTAAGCTGAAGGAATGCTAGCAGAATGCTCCTTGGGGGCCATTGCTCAATCTGTTATGGAAACTCTTTGTCCTTGGGAAATGTTTGCCTTAAGCCAATTAACAATCTGTTTTGGGAAAATCTATTCTGTAATCACCTTGCGACTATGCTGTGAAACCCTCCAGTCGGTGGTACCTCTGCAATTATGCACTGTATCCAATCCCCTTGATCCACATTTACTCTCTAGACCAATCAGCAAAAGTCCTGCTTCCATATGTCCTGCCTCCAACTTCCCTAGCTGATTGTCCACTGAAAAGGATATTGTAGCCCAAGTTCCTGGTTTAGCCCTATAACTATGCTTTTGTAATTGCCATTCCCCACAGTGCTTGGTTTCATTTTCATGAGATCTAGCTTGTTCCTGGCTCCAGCAGATTTCAATAAATCTCTTATTTCGATTTTAAGCAGATTCCATGTTGTTGCAACACAATAATGGGGCTGCCATGAGTTGGAGCCAACCAGAGGACAACTAACAACAACAAGGCATAAATTGGTGCTTATTTAACATATTCAACTATTCCGTATGTGACAAATTATATATCAAGATTTTATCTCCACTTACCTTGATTAATCAAGATTTGAAGATCTTTCTTCATGTCTTCCTACATATATATATTTCTGTAGATATTTATTTACATAAGTCATTTTTTTCTTCAAATTAAATATAATTTTTAATAAACTTTTTCCTATCCTTTTAGGTAAAGAATATAGAGACTGCAACACATATTCTAAAATAATGTGAGAGAAATAAAAATGCCTCAGATTCTAGTAAAGATTACAAATTAATAGGAAAGAGATGTTTTTGCTTTGTTCATTTTTGTTTAGGTCTTTGCAAATTTACCTTTGGTTAAATATGGTTTTCTACCGATGGCACTGGGCTGGGTTATATTTAGGACATAACTTTATTAAAAAAAAAATTTTTTTTTTAAAGTCCCTGAAGGATAGTTTTGGAATATGCTCTGCAATTTTAAAAGGATTAAACATACCTTCCAGGTATAGGATTCATTCTTCACTCTCAGAATAAGGAAGAGTAGTTAATTCTCTAGAGCCTGTAACATTCCAGGCTGAACACTCCTCTGGTTAAAACCTGAATAATCATCACAATTTCACTAGGAATGTTTAATTATTCTCGAAATTCAAGTCAGAGATCTGGTTAGAAAGTGTAGTTTCTTCTCGAATTATCTGTCAGATTCACATTGTTTGGATTTATGAAGGCCATACCATTTCTCATAGAATTTCACAAATTAAATAATATATGCCTTAATTAACACAGACATTTTGAGATATATTATTATTCATGTTAAACTCCATGGGGTAGTTCTACTCTGTCTTGTAGGGTGGCTATGAGTCAGAATCAACTCGACGGCAACAGGTTTGGTTTTCTGATTTTTATGATTAGTTTAAAATCAATTTTTTTTCAAGATAAAGAATAATTCTTCCAATACAGTCATAATTTTTTTATTTTTTTGTAGCTACAATTCAGATAAAAGGCTTTCCCAACAGGAGTTATGCTAAGGATTACTTTCTATATCAACTCTTATTATGAATGCTTTCTAGGATATCCAGTCTTCTTCCATCACACATGTGAAATTTTAATGTGTGAAATTAGGAGATTATGTTCTTTTCTTTAACTGTCCTTATCTATAGTTGATACAATTTTCAACTTTTTAAAAATTGAACTGCTATTTATCTGTACTGTATAATTTTCCTCAAATTAATCGCTAAGTTTACAATGGTTATATTTATTGGATGTTCTTTTTATAATTTATACGTCTCCAAATTTTTTTTTTTACCTAACAAATGACAGTTTAAAATTCACAAAATGATTTAAATGTCAAAACTGTTACCATTTTGCATTTTTTAAACAATTGTGATTGATGAATAATTTGTGGGATGTTATGAGAAATCACAAGTGTAAACAAATAATTTTTGACACAATACAGCATTTTTATTCATATTTTAAAGAACTTATCAATATTCAAAATATGTAAGAATTTTTTCCTCCAAGTAGTACAGTATTTTTCCCTTCCCCTATAAATTGCTCACAGTAGATTGCAAGTCTTGGCTTTATGTGGATTTTAGAGATGTAAGGGAGTGTATCACGAAAGATAAAGCGTGGATTGGTAGAACTATATTATATATTCATCCCTTCATTAAGCATTTATTGGCACATTATTCAGTGTTCGGAACTTCTGTTTAAAGTACCTAAATATAACAATTCAGTCTGGTGGGACTTCATAAATGTGCTTTATAATTTAGATTTAGGATTTTAAGGATTTTAGTCACGTACAAGCAGGGCCATTTGATCATATTCTATTTTCTTGCTTCAACATTTCCAGCTTCTCCAGGGCAGAAATGAAAGATTATGAGTATGCTACATTTCTGTAGCTCTTTCATTTCTAACCCAACCCTAGCTTACTTTCATGTCTGCTATAAAAATTTTGATCCAGGTTGGATTTATGTGAACTTTTTTTTTTTTTCAGATTGACCTACCCAGTGACTGAACTTTACAATGAAACCTTATCAGGTTGTTATACACCATTGCAACTGGACACCTTAAAATTAGATGGAAGAAACAGAATATGTTACCAAAAGATGTGCTGACTGAATATAAAGTGGTTTTTACCTTGTTTCATATTTTTTGAGCATATAAATCACATTAAAAGTTTAGAAGTCTTTAAAGCATTTGTTCTAGATATTTTAGGCTATAGGTTAGGAAGTACAGTGAAATATGTAAAACATTGTGTGAAAGAAATTCTGGTGTAATATTATACTGAAGAAAGTAATGGAAATTCAAGAACATATAGGAAAGAAGCCAAAATGGGTAGGTTTTCTTATTTTAACTTTGAGCTAATTGGTTGTGAGATGATAGATAAGACATAAACTTGCTCATTAGTTTTCAAGTTTTTCTATCACAAAAGATAACTTTTCGTACTGTATTTCCCACTGTAGACTCCAGGTCATAGTTGTGTAATCAATTAGCATTGCCACACTGAATTGACATGATTTTGGCCAAATTAAAATAACAGATTTTCACTTAGCTCACCAAAATAGATAAATGTGCATTATCTGTAAGACAGTTCTGAAATGAAAATAGCTTACAGACGTGCCATGAAAGACAGGAGGTATAGTGGCTAAAATGGCCAGGTTGCTTGGTTCAGATCTTAATCCAGCCATTACACTAATTGAGCAAAGCTGGGAAGGTTTCCTTATCTCTTTCTGCGTTAATCTCATATGTAGAATGAATAATAGTATTAACGTCATAGCTTTGTTGTAAGGGTTAAATAACTAAATAGGTAAAGTGCATAGAACCCTGCTTGGAACACAGTAGGCACACAATAAATATTGTTCCTTAGTTTCTAATTGTTTTATCAATATTATCATTAGCACATATTATTGTTACCTTAGTAGACTTTAAGGAGTCCAGGTTTCTAGTTTGAAAACCATTGGTCTAATCTCATAAACCCACTAAACTGAATTTTAATTTAGAAAATTAAAATCAGTCAAACATGCATTTATAAAACAGTGTTCTCATTGATTATTAGAAAAGTTATAAACTATTAGGCACGGTGTTTATATGGTCTAAATACGAAGTTTATTTGCTGACAAATAAAAAGAAGAATTTTCTGCCCAAGGGTGTCCACAGACTGAAAAGTAAATTATTCTTTTAGGACTGACATTGTTTCATTTGGGATTGACATTATTTTATCCAGAATTTAGAAATCATTTTTATTTTTAATTTTTAGCAGTTTGTTTTGCATTGATAGCTGTGATGTAAATTTCCGGTGTTACAAACTGAGGATGCTACTTTTGGAAATACGCCAAGTGCTTTGAGGAATAGAAAAGATTCTTAGTTATTTAGAGCTGTAGATACTACATGAAAGACTGTGTAAATAATATCATGCATAAAAGAACTCACAGTCTAATATATACCATATTGTAATAGATTATACTAAAATTGGTCCAAATTATATACTACAAGGTGTAATATGCTTCCACAAAATACTATTCTAGTAATAAACACATTTGGTTTAGTATTTCGCTTGTGGATGTTGGTTTTGCCTTGGGAATTCTGCCGTAGACACTGAATAGGTTTTACCCAAGAAAACACTTGATTGAAGCGCTGCTTTGGAACTCAGTGTGGTCTGAAACAATTCAAGGTAAGTTTAAACAGTTGTTTGGTTTTATTACATTTTGTTCAAGCTTTGTAGATGCATTTTCTAGCTTCGAAGGTCCAACTTTATAGCATATTATAGAGTATCATTGGGAAATAATTGTTTTGCATATAAACAGCATGATTTTACTTTTTATCTAAATTTATAGGGTTGCCCAAGAGCTACACCGTCGCTTCTACTTTACCAAAATATACTGCCTTAAAAAACACTATCCCAGTACCCCTCCTCAAGACCCTATAGAAAGTCGTGCATTTGAGAATTTTATATTCTGACGTTTTCTTCTAGTAATCAAAATTCCAGTATCACGTAAGCAATGCAAGATTGTAGAACCTCACAGAAATGCTAATTTTTAGACTGGAAAACTCTGTGATTATAGGAAATATTACTCCTACTTTAGTCATTCACTTTAAAAGAAATTGCCTAGAATAGGTTGCAAAGTTTCTTGTTTAAGCTCTTAGTACTTTTTCTTCTTTTCTATATCCATGAAATTTTATTAGCTCTTTTACATCATTACCAAGGAAAAATACCAAGCATGAGTATGGATAATAGACTACTTGATAGTTATTGGGAAACCCTGGCAGTGTAGTGGTTAAGGGATATGGCTGCTAATGAAAAGGTTGACGGTTCAAATCCACCAGGGACTCCTTGGAAATTCTATGGGGACAGTTCTACTCTGTCCTATAGGGTCACTATGAATCGGAATCCACTGAACAGCAGTTGGTTTGGTTTTTGGAATAGTTATCAGCTGACATACATCTAGCTTTAAAAGGGAAATAATTTAATTATCAAGTATGTGACATACTAATTTATTCCATAAAGGTAAATTTATTTGGAAAACCTAGAATAGTTTTTTTTGTTTGTTCTGTAATAATAATGATTTTGATTTATTATAGTTAGTTTCAATTGAAGTTGAAAATATTATTCATGTCATAAGGTGAATTGCTAATTTATAAGAATTATTTAGGAGCCCCTGGATTAAATTTTGTTCTACGTAAGTTTTAGAATCTTAGACTTTTTGCAGTTTGATAACTGAATATGACATACTTTGTTGATAAAACAGTCATGTAGAAAAATAATTTGCTATATTTATCAATATATTTATATATATGGTTTTCTGGTATTTGTATCAGGTCTGAAGAACTTGTTTAGAAACCTTTTTTGAAGAATTCAACAAATATAATTCTCAAAATTCGATTGTTATTGTAACTGAATGATCATTCAATCTTGCTGTGTATGTCCTAGGCAAGATTGCACAGAGATTGCTAAAAATCCATGTTTGCCGTTTAAACAGGACTTCAGAATATATGACACAGTAAGTATCACTTTTTTAAAAATTATTAGCAAACACAATTGTACTAATATCAGGCATTTTTAAAAAATATCTAAATATAGATTTAGTTTAAAATCTCAGAGAAAAAAAAAAGTGCGACTCTAATGGCGTGGTGATACTGCCACAGTAAAACAACCAAACCACACCCACTGCTGTGGACTCTGTTCTAACTCATAGCCACTCAATAGGACAGAGTAGAACTGCCTTAGGGTTTCCAAGGAGCAGCTGGTGGATTTGAACTGCTGACCTTTTGATTAGTAGCTGAGCCCTTAACCACTAGAACCTGAAATAAAAATACTACTTCCAATTTTAAGACTAAATTATAGGTTTTTAATATCTTGTTACCTTTATTCTTTTTCTTACCATTCAAGCATCAGTAAGGATTTTTTTTTTGTCTACTGCCTCCTCAAAGATATAATAATCAGAAATACACATGCTTTTAGTAATAAGTCAAGTTCTTTAAAGGGAAAAGGATTTGATCAATATTATAATCTTATTTTTAAATACCATCAATCCAAATTTCTGTGACTCAGAGCATAGGGTTTAAACCAGAGAGAATTGTCGATGACACAGGAATTGAGATACCGCAATGGATTGGATTGTCACATCAGACTCATATGCATCAGACATCTTACCCAGTAACAACCTTTACTAATCATTTCAAGGATAAATGTAATCATGAGGCACAGGTAAAGCAGGGAGACGTTCACATTTTCCATGCAGCTATCCAGTTCATTTCCTGCTTATCAGGATGTGTTCTGGCTCAGGTTAATATATGGGGGCGCTATGTAGTATTCGTGGGTACTTAAATTCACAGAAGAGAGCCATTTTTACTATGACACATTTCCATCTTATGCTCAGATATTTGTATAGCTCATGTGACATTTTCCGGAGAATCATGCCCCATAACTTCATAGGTTTTTAGGTTTGTTTAGTACAAACAACCTTAGATAAGCCAAGTATATTCTGCCAAAATTTTTCCACAGATAAACACTTTCCTAATAGCAAATACCACTAGTTTGGGTGCCAGAAGATCTGTCATTAATATACATACAAGTGGATTTCACTAAGGAATCCTGGTGGTGCAATGGTTAAGCTGTTGGGTGCTAACTGAAAGGTTGGTGGTTCTAACCCACCCAGCAACTCCATGGGAAAACACCTGAAAATCTGCCTTGAAAGCCCTATGAAGAAGTCCTACTCTGTCACACAGGGTTACTGTGAGTTGAAATTGACTTGACAGCACCTAACAACAACACTTTGCTTCCTCTGGTGCACCCTGTCCCCTCAAGGGAGATGATGGATCAGAACATCTGTTTAATTACTTCCTTCCCAGGAGCCATTCCTGAAGAACAGAGTTTCAATCAGAGGTAAGGAAAAGAATTGAAGGGAAAGTACATTCAGTTTAATAAATTACCGTGTCTTTGGAAATAGATCCAGTGTTTGCTCTTTCTCAGCTGAATCCAGGGAGAATGCACACCTCTGGAGATACCAGATAAGTTTGGAGGTATCATGCTGCAGATTAGGCTACTGTGTTTGATTCTCAGGGCACAGCCAAGCACGACTGTAAACTTCTTGGAATATCAGATTGGTAGGTTATCAGTGGTTGAGTTAGGACCAGCCTAAGAGTAGTATTTCAGTTATGCACAACCAGGCATGTTGAGGAATGCCTTTAAAAAGTCAATTTGTCTACCAGAGAGGTGTGGAAATAGGTGTGAAGGCCAGTGAACCGGAAAAGATCTCATCACTGGACAAAGATGGACACAGAGCATGGGTCTGTCAACTGATGTCATGAAGAAGTTAGAGATAGAAGATGATAACCTAGACAAGAAAGGATCAGCTTAAGAGAGGCAAACAATTACAGGACATCACAGGGACAAGATGTCCTTACCTCATGTAATGCTTTTAAGAATTTACTTTACTTCCAGCGAGAGGAAAAGAAGGATCAAAGAGAAAGAGAGGAGACATGAGTTGACCCAGTTTTATATTGGAAGCTATTCTATTTATTACCTTGAATTGGCAAAACTGAATTATTTTGTTGTTGTTGTTAGGTGTCGTCGAGTTGGTTCTGACTCATAGCGACCCTATGCACAACAGAACAAAACACTGCCTGGTCCTGTGCCATCCTTACAATCATTGTTATGCTTGACCCCATTGTTGAAGCCAGTGTGTCAATCCACCTCGTTGAGGGTCTTCCTCTTTTCCGCTCACGCTGCACTTTGCCAAGCATGATGTCCTTCTCCAGAGACTGATCCTTCCTGACAACGTGTCCAAAGTATGTAAGACGCAGTCTCGCCATCCTTGCTTCTAAGGAGCATTCTGGTTGTACTTCTTCCAAGACAGATTTATTCATTCTTCTGGCAGTCCATGGTATATTCAATATTCTTCACCAACACCACAATTGAAAGGCATCAATTCTTCTACATTCTTCCTTATTCACTGTCCAGATTTCACATGCTTGATGCGGTTGAGAATACCATGGCTTGGGCCAGGTGCATCTTAGTCTTCGATGTGACACCTTTGCTCTTCAACCCTTTAAAGAGGTCCTTTGCAGCAGATTTACTCAATGCAATGCGTCTTTTCTTGACTGCTGCTTCCATGGCTGTTGATTGTGCATCCAAGTAAAATGAAATCCTTGACAACTTCAATCTTCTCCCTCTTTATCATGATGTTGCTCATTGGTCCGGTTGTGAGGATTTTTGTTTTTTTTTATGTTGAGGTGCAATCCGTTCTTAAGGCTGTGGTCTTTGATCTTCACCAGTAAGTGCTTCAAGTCCTCTTCACTTTCAGCAAGCAAGGTTGTGTCATCTGCATAACACAGGTTGTTAGTGAGTCTTCCTCCAATCCTGAAGCCCCATTCTTCTTCATATAGTCCAGCTTCTCTGATTATTTGCTCAGCATACAGATTGAATAGGTATGGTGAAAGAATACAACCCTGACGCACACCTTTCCTGACTTTAAACCAATCAGTATCCCCTTGTTCTGTCCGAACAACTGCCTCTTGATCTATGTAAAGGTTCCTTGTAAGCACAATTAAGTGTTCTGGAATTCCCATTCTTTGCAGTGTTATCCATAATTTGTTATGATCCACACAGTCGAATGCCTTTGCATAGTCAATAAAACACAGGTAAACATCCTTCTGGTATTCTCTGCTTTCAGCCAGGATCCATTTGACATCAGCAAGGATATCCCTGGTTCCACATCCTCTTCTGAAACCAGCCTGAATTTCTGGCAGTTCCCTCTCGATATACTGCTATAGCCATTTTTGAATGATATTCAGCAAAATTTTGCTTGCACGTGATATTAATGATATTGTTCTATAATTTCCACATTCGGTTGGATCACCTTTCTTGGGAATAGGCATAAATATGGATCTCTTCCAGTCAGTTGGCCAGGAAGCTGTCTCTCATATTTCTTGGCATAGATGATTGAGGACCTCCAGTGCTGCATCTGTTTGTTGAAACATCTCAATTGATATTCCATCAATCCCTGGAGCCTTGTTTTTTGCCAATCCCTTCAGAGCAGCTTGGACTTCTTCCTTCAGTACCATCGGTTCCTGATCAAATGCCACCTCTTGAAATGGTTGAACATCGACTAATCTTTTTTGGGTACAATGACTGTGTATTCCGTCTGTCTTCTTTTGATGCTTCCTGTGTCATTTAATATTTTCCCCATAGAATCCTTCACTATTGCAACTCGAGGCTTGAATATTTTGTTCAGTTCTTTCAGCTTGAGAAACACCGAGCGTGTTCTTCCCTTTTGGTGTTCCATTTCCAGCTCTTTGCACATGTCATTATGATACTTTGTCTTCTCGAGCTGCCCTTTGAAATCTTCTGTTCAGTTCTTTTACTTCATTAATTCTTCCTTTTTGCTTTAGCTGCTCGACGTTTGAGAGCAAGTTGCAGAGTCTCCTCCAACATCCATCTTGTTCTATTCTTTCTTTCCCGTCTTTTCAATGACCTCTTGCTTTCTTCATGTAGGATGGCCTTGATGTCATTCCACAACTCGTCCGGGCTTCTGTCACCAGTGTTCAATGCTTTAAATCTATTCTTCAGATGGTCTCTAAATTCAGGTGGGATATACTCAAGGTCATTTTTTGGCTCCTGTGGACTTGCTCAGATTTTCTTGTTTCAGCTTGAACTTGCATATGAGCAATTGATGGTCTGTTCCACAGTCGGTCCCTGGCCTTGTTCTGAGTGATGATATTGAGCTTTTCCATCGTCTCTTTCCACACATGTTGTCAATTTGATTTCTGCGTGCTCCATCTAGCGAGGTCCATGTGTATAGTTGCCGTTTATGTTGGTGAAAGAAGGTCTTTGCAATGAAGAAGTCATTGGTCTTGCAAAATTCTATTATTGGATCTTCGGCATTGTTTCTATCACCAAGGCCATATTTTTCAACTACGGATCCTTCTTCTTTGTTTCCAACTTTCGCATTCCAATCACCAGTAATTATCAATGCACCTTGATTGCATGTTCAATCAATTTCAGACTGCAGCAGTGATAAAAATCTCCTATTTCTTCATCTTTGGCCCTAGTGGTTGGTGCGTAAATTTGAATAATAGTCGTATTAACTGGTCTTCCTTGTTGGCATATGGATATTATCCTATCACTGACAGCATTGTACTTCAGGATAGATCTTGAAATGTTCTTTTTGACTATGAATGCAACGCCATTTCTCTTCAAGTTGTCATTCCCAGCATAGTAGACTACATGATGAAGTAAAGAGCTGAATAGAAGATTTCAAAGGGTGGCTCAAGAAGACAAAGTAAAGTATTATAATGACATGTGCAAAGACCTGGAGGTAGAAAACCAAGAGAAAAGAACACGCCTGGCATTTCTCACACTGAAAGAACTAAAGAAAAACTTCAAGACTCGAGTTGCAATATTGAAGGATTCCATGAGAAAAATATAAAGTGACGCAGAAAGCATTAAAGGAAGATGGAAGGAATATGCAGAGTCACTATACCAAAAAGAATTGGTCGACCTTCAGCTGTTTCATGAAGTAGCACACAATTAGGAACCAATCTTTGCTCTTACAAGCTATCTTACTTGGATCATGTTACTTAATCTCAATGAGTTTCAGTTTATTTATAAAATGAGTATAATTATACCTATTTGTGTAGGTGCTGTAAAAAGTGAATGGGATATGAGAGAAAGCACTAGCATGTGGTCTGGCAATGAGGATTCACAATAGAGAAGCACAACCTAAAGAAATACAAATGGTGTCATAGTACTACTTATCATTTTGCACACTATTTAGCTATTGCTTCCGTATTAAGCTAGCTCTTCTGTTGGCTTTGAGATTTTAAGTCACTATTTTTGTTCTTCCCCTTCTGGGATCTAAACATTGTTTGTGACAACCAAGTTTTCAACTGTTATGAGAGGAATGGGTGAATGGGTAAGGAAATGTATTAGATGCCACAAAGTTCTTTTGTATTAGTGTAATCATAGGTGTCAATGAACCCTTAAGGATGTGATGGATCAGTTTTATATAGCCTTTCTCACCATGGTCTTGTAACTCCCACCAAAAGACTGAGTGGGACTATACAAATGAGGGCTTGTGGACTACCAAGGGGATTGGATAACTTGCTCATAATGTAAATGAAGTGCATAAAACCCTTGTGGGGGGTGGGACCATGCAAATAAGGTGAATGGAGCCCCAATGAGGGGACTGATCAGTTTTGCCATTCTGCTAGGCTTAAAAGAGAGCCAATTCCAGATCAAAGAGGGAACCTGACTACCACCAAGAAGAGAGGGGGGCAAAGTGTGTCCTTTGGCCCTGGAATTCATGCACTGAAACTCTCCTGGACCTAGGAGACAGAGAGAGTTGTAGCATCAAAGGCAGTGAGAAACAGGGCAGAGAAAGGCAGCAGCAGAGACAACAGAACCAGGAGACCAGCTGAAGACCAGCAGGAGACTATTTGATGGGCTTCCCAGCCCACGGAGAGAGAAAGCTGAGTGCCTTAGGGTGGGAGGCTTGCTGGCAGAGTAGCGTGCCTCTGAGCACTTGGTGGGGCTATATTTCCTGATCCATGGAGCTACGGCTGAGCACCTTTGGGCCAAAGCTTACTGGCAAAGTGAAGTGCCTCAAAGTGTTTATCAGCAGAGCTAAAAGAGCTTTGTAACACTTGCCAGGGCTGGACAGAGGCTGGTCCAGCTTAAGAGTCCCCCTGGGGGACCAAGGGCCAGAGAAAAGTATGCCTGCAGCATGGCTGAGAGTGTCCTGAGTGAAGACCTGTATCCTCAGTGTTCTTGAACCTGAACTGTAACATGTCACTTCCATAATAAACCCCACAACTATACGGGCTGTGAGTTCTTCTTGGCCATTGCAAGGAATTGCGGAACCCGACAGAGCAGTAGAGAGTGCTGTAGGAGGGTGGACGTATGTCCGACCTCCACATTGTAGGAATCACCTTTAGGCTGTTGGTGCTGATAATAATTCTCTCTCCCCTTCGTGAAGTTAGACTAGGTCAGACACTGGCCCATTTTTACAGATGTTGATCTGAAATAAACCTTGCAATTCTGAAAATAGCCTTCTGTAGCATCCATTTCTTTTTTTAACACTGGTTTAATTGTTAGAATTCATTATGGGACTTTCATTGTTCCAATAATCTATATGGGAGGACAAGACAAACACATTTGTGCTATTTCATTTATTATTCATTTACTGATTCATTTTATTTGATAATATCAGTGACTACTGATATTTTTGGCATATGCATATTTTCAAGAGGTGTTGGGTATGCTCTTGGAATCCATCCAGAGACACCTGGGAAGGAAGGTCTGGAGACTACTTTTGAAACATCACAGCCATTGAAAACCCAATGGAACACAGTTTTATTCTGGCACATATGTACACACCATAAGTCAGAATCGACTTTACGGCAACTGGTTTGGCTGTTATTTTATTTTATTTTTTTGTAATATACTCTTCTCAAATGTAATAAATACTACCTGCAAGCAATTTGAGAGCACTTACTTGTTCCTTCATAAGGTCAGGAGTGTGCAGGTTGAAACAATGCAACATTTTCTCAGCGTATTTTTTTTAAGCAGCAACCGAAAGACAACTAGCGTCTTCATTTTCAGAAGTTCACTGAGGTTTGCACATTCATTAGCATTTGAATGCTGGAATGATAGGCATGGAAATAATTAAAGAGCAAAGGCTACTCTACCATTTTGTCTCTTTCTGAGCCCAGCACACTCTGGGACTTCCATGAAAAGAAAGCTTGAGGGGAACATATGCAATCAAGCGCTTAACCACTGCACCACCAGAGCTCTGATGGCTGAGCTTATTGTTCCTTAACAATAAGTTAATTCAAAGCAAACCACAGCATTTTCACTTATAGTTTTTTTTTAATTTTAAAGGAGACTCAGAAGGGACAAGATGAAGTTTTAACAACATCCTAAACAGAAATTTTAGTAAAGTGATAAGAAGACTAACCCTCCCCACAAAATTCTGACTCATAGCGACCCTGTAGGACAGAGTAGAACTGCCCTACAAGGTTTCCCAGGCTGTAAATCTTTATGAAGCAGACTGCCATATCTTTCTTGTGCAGAGCAGCTGGTGGGTTGGAACTGCCCAGCTTTTGGTTAGCAGCTGAGCACTTAGCCACTGCACCACCAAGGCTCCTTAATAAAAATATTAAGGAGGCTTATATTTTTCAAAATAATGAATCTGGATTTAAATATCCACCACTAAATATCCACAGTAACCTGCAAATCTGGAATCTGTAATTATAAAGAAGAAAACAAATTGTAAAAAAGGAGAAATTGATAATGACCTGGAGAAGCAACCCAATATTTCTGTGTTTTAGGGTTTACAGTAGAGGGATTTGGAAATTATAAACAATTTTAAATCATTGGCTTTTTTTTCTTTTTAAGTTCGTTGACATGAGTTTGAAAAACATCAAGATGGAAATTAGAAGATTTAGATTTTATTCTAAGTCTTATAACTATCTCTGTGACTGTGGGCTCTCATTTTCTTCTCTGGGCCTGTGTTTTCTCTTGCTTAAAGTGAAGACAAGTTATTAAAAGATCTCTAATCTTTTTTCTTGCTCTAACATCTTCTGAACTGCTCCATCATTTTTTGCTGACTTTAATTCTGACTTTTCACAACACTTAACTTAGATATATGATTTTTTTTTTTTAATTTCATAACTTTGCCTTCGAGATGATAGATTCATTTGGAATAATATACCAAAATGGACTTTATCCAAATAGCAAATTAAAAAAAAAAGTATCATCAGTTGAAACCTGGAGCTCCAAGCATTTGGTGAGAAGCGTGATATCTCTTGCAAGTCATTAGGAACTTATTCTGAATCTAGGGACACATTATACTCTCTCGTATATGCTCGTGACTTTCCTTGAAGTCAGCAGGAACTGAATATGTATAATGAGGTTAGAACATGGCCTTGTAACAGGTGTCATTGCTATCTGTAGCCCATATTCTTATCTTATACAACTCCCAGAGAGTGTTTGTCGAATCCAATTTCAAATCTGAAAAGCCAGTTGCAATAATTTGCTCTCACATCCATGGGCTGAAACTAGCAGAAATGAAGGTGTAGAAGTGCAGGTTGAATTTTCTGGCTTGGAGCCACTAATTACAGAGGTTATCTTGGAGGAACCTAAAATGCTTAGATGAAAAAATCCAAAGCTCTCAGAAAGATTGGACTAAACATTTTCATCTAAAGAAGAATTGGAGTTTTAGATTAAACACAAATGTGAAATGATTGTCTGCCAATTTGAAGTTATCCTAGGCATTGTGTAATTATTGATTCTGAATGAGCAGGTCATGTTGTGCAAGGACAAGGCTTAAACTTGGTTCTATCATGCATTTCTTCGAGAATCTAGAGGTGAGAGAGGAAATCTTCATTATGCTGATGTCTGCCTTAAAACTGGAATTAGAAATGGGAAAGATTAACATTCTGAAAGAAATTATAGACTCATATTCACGACGATGTGGAATATATCTATAACTGCAGCGCATGGTAGATAGAATCTCTCTCTGAAATTATTCCTTAAAATGAATCAGAGGGGCCAGTTTACAAGAAGTTTTAAGCCAGTCTAATAAAATCAAGATCGATAAATCAACATAGCTAGATGGTTATTATCTGAGAGATCTGAAGGAATCCAAGGAGAAAGCCAAAGTTTTATGAGACAAATGTATGATTTATATATAAAAATGTTAATGGGATATTTCAAATATGTTATCAATTTAATTCAACATAAAAAAGGCTTCAATGTTACTTCCACAGTGTATGAACTGCAGACATTTATGATCAGAAGAAAAAACAAACAAATATTTAACAAAATGGCCAATTAGAAAAAAAGATCATGTGACTTTTTTCCTTTTCCAATGGCAAATAATGCTGATTTAGATTATATGAGTGAAGAAGGACTCACTTTATTCAATCTACTGAAACTGAAGGACTCACTTTATTCAATCTACTGAAACTTTCAAGAGTATCTTTGGGGTCCCACAAAGAACGAGGATTTAATGTATTATGTTAGTGTAGCATAAGCAGTTATGTACTCAAGAAACTGGCTTAGAGCTAGAAAACAAAGGGCAATGATACAGTTATTCTGTGCTGAAGAGATATGCCAACAGTGACATCAGTAGAAAGGGGTCAAATTTGTATTATCTTTGGTAAAATTGTGATACATTACAGACTTCTTAAGCAGTTAAATATTTAATAGGTATTGATGATTTTTCATTGATGTTAGCTCCAGAGGTCATCTTAGATTCAAAGACGGTATCTTAAGATAATGACTTACAGTGATGGAACAATCAAAAGAGCCAGCATAATTTTAGAACGCATTAAAAAAAAATTGTACTTAAAAAAATTCCTTTCAAGAGTGTTGTGGATTGAATTGTGTCCCCTGAAAATATCTGTCAACTCGGCGAGGTCATGATTCCTTTGTATAATCATATGATTGTCTGCCATTTTATTATCTGAGGTGATTTCCCTATGTTTTGTAAATCCTATTACTATAATGTAATAAAATGGATTAGCAGCAGTTATATTGATGAGATATACAAGATTAGATAGTGTTTTAAGCCAATCTCTTTGAGACATGAAAGAGAGAAGTGAGCAAAGAGACAGAGGGACCTCATACCACCAAGACAGCAGAGCCAGGAGCAGAGCACGTCCTTTGGAGCTGAGGTTCCTGTGTTGAGATGTTCCCAGACCAAGGGAAGACTGATGACAAGAACCTTCCTTCAAAGTCAACAGAGAGAAGAAAGGCTTTCTCCTGGAGCCGATGCCCTGAATTTGTAGTTGTAGCCTACTAGACTGTGAGTGAATAAATTTCTCTTTGTTAAAGCCATCCACTTGTGGTATTTCTGTTATAGTAGCACTAGATGACTAAGAAAAAGAGTGACACAATGGACAGGAAAAATGTAGAACAAAATTCAAATTCACAAAAAACAACCAGAGTTACTGGTCTGACAGAGATTGGAAAAACCCTGTGCCTTAGTTATCTAGTGCTGCTATAACAGAAATACCACAAGTGGATGGCTTTAACAAAGAGAAAATTATTTTCTCACAATTTAGGAGGTTAGTAGTCCAAATTCGGGGTGCCAGCTCCAGGGGAGGATTTTCTCTCTCTGTCGGCTTTGAGGGGAAGGTCCTTGTCATCAATCTCCCCTTGGTCTAGGAGCTTCTCAGAGCAGAAACCTCAGGTCCAAAGCATGTGCTCTGCTCCCAGGGCTGCTTTCTTGGGGGTGTGAGGTCCCCTTGTCTCTCCATTCACTTCTCTCTCTTATATCTCAAAAGTGATTGGCTTAACATACAACCTAATCTTATAGGTTGTATGTTAAGCCTCATTAATATCAGAGAGGTGGAATCCACAACACATAGGAAAATCACACAATACTAAAATCATGATCTAGCCAAGTTGACACATATTTTTTGGGACACAATTCAATCCATGACACCTTGAGCGTATGGCCCCTGGACACTCTTTTAACTCAGTACTGAAGTCACACTTCTGAGGTTCACCCTTCAGCCAAAGATTTGACAGGCCTATAAAACAAACAATAACACATGTAGTTCAACCATGTACCTGAGATTAAATGGTCACACCAGCCCAGGGACCAGGATGAGAAGGCAAGAGAAGATGGGAAGCTGGATGAATGGAAATAGGGAACCCAAGGTTGAGAAGGGGAGAGGGCTGACACTTCACGGGGCTGGCAACCAATGTCACAAAACAATACATGTATTGGTTGTTTAATGAGAAACTAATTTACTATATTCCCCATGCGTCTGTCAGTTTGTTGCTCAGTGTGGGCTTGCTTGTTGCTGTGATGTTGGAAGCTATGCCACTGGTGTTCAAATACCAATAGGGTCACCCATGGAGGACAGGTTTCAGCTGAGCTTCCAGACTAAGACAGACTAGAAAGAAGGACCTGGCAGTATGCTTCTGAAAAAAGTTAGCCAGTGAAACTTTATGATGGCAATGGAACATTGTCTGATATAGTGCCAGAAGATGAGCCCCTTCAGGTTGGAAGGAACTCAAAATATGCAGGGGAAGAGCTGCCTTCTCAAAGTAGAGTAAACCTTAATGCTGTGGATGGAGTCAAGCCTTTAGGACCTTCATTTGCTGAAGTGGTACGACTCAAAATGAGAAGAAACAGCTGAAAACATCCATTAATGCTCGGAAGGTGAAATGTACAAAGTATGAATCTAGGAAAATTGGATACCATAAAAAATGAAGTAGAACACATAAACATTGATATCCTAAGCATTAATGAGCTGAAATGCACTGGTATTGGCTATTTTGAATTGGACAGTCATATGGTCTACCATTCCAGGAATGATAACTTGAAGAGGAATGGTGTTGCATTCATCATAAAAAAAAAAAAAATTTTTTTTCAAGATCTATCCTGAAGTACAATTCTGTCAGTGATAAGATAATACCCATACACCTGTAAGGAAGACCAGTTAATATGACTATTATTCAAATTTACATACCAACCACTAAGGCCAAATGAAGAAGTTTAAGACTTTTACCAACTTCTGCAGTCTGAAATTGATCAAACATGCAATCAGGATGCATCGAATTACTGGTGATTGGCTTGCAGAAGTTGGAGACAAAGAAGATGGATTGGTAGTTGTAAAATATGTCCTTGGTGACAGAAACGATGCTGGAGATCTTATGACAGAATTTTGCAAGATGAACAACTTATTCTTTTCAAATACCTTTTTTCACCAACATAAATGGTGACTATACATGTGGACCTCACCAGACAGAATACACAGGAATCAAATTGACTCCATCTGTGGAAAAAGACTATTGAAAAGCTTAATATTTAATCAGTCAGAACAAGTCCCAGGGGCTGACTGTGGAACAGGCCATCAATGCCTCATATGCAAGTTCAAGTTGAAACTGAAGAAAATTAGTGCAAGTCCATGAAAGCCAAAGTATGACCTTGAGCATATCCCACCTGAATTTAGAGACCATTTTAAGAATAGATTTGACATGTCGAACACAAATAACAGAAGACAAGACAAGTTGTGGAATGACATCAAGGATATCGTACATAAAGACAGCAACAGGTCATTAAAAAGACAGGAAAGAAAGAAAAGACCAAAATGGATGTCAGAAGAGACTCTGAAACTTGCTCTTGAATGTAGAATAGCTAAAGCAAAAGGAAAAACTGTTGACGTGGAAGAGGTGAACAGAAGATTTTGAAGGGCAGCTTGAGAAGGCAAAGTATTATAATGACATGTGCAAAGACCTGGAGGTAGAAAACTAAAAGGGAAGAACACAGTCAGGATTTCTCAAGCTGAAAGAACCGAAGAAAATTCACCCTGAGTTGCAATATTGTAGGATTCTACAGGGAAAATATTAAACGACGCAGGAAGCATTGAAAGAAGATGGAAGGAATACACATAGCCACTATGCCAAAAAGAATTTGTCAATGTTCAACCATTTCAGGAGGTAGCATATGAGCAACATTTGATGACGGCAATCAAGGAAGAAGTCCCAGCTGCACTGAAGATGTTGGCAAAAAACAAGCTCCAGAAATTGACGGAATACCAATGAAGATGTTTCAAGAAACAGATGCAGCACTGGAAGTGCTCACTCATCGATGACAAGAAATTTGGAAGACAGGTACCTGGCCCACCGACTGGAAGAGGTTCATATTTATGCCTATTCCCAAGAAAGGTGATCTAACCAAATGTGGAAATTATCAAACAATATCATTAATATCACGGGCAAGTAAGATTTTGCTGAAGATCAGTCAAAAGCAACTGCCGCAGTATATCTACAGAGAATTGCCGGAAATTCAAGCCAGATTCAGAAGAGGACATGGAATGAGGGACATCATTGCTGATGTTAGATGGATCCTGGCTGAAAGCAGAGAATACCAGGAAGATGTTTACCTGTGTTTTATTGATTATACAAAGGCATTCAACTATGTGGTTTGTAGAAATTATGGATAACATTGTGAAGGATGGGAATTCCGGAACACTTAATCGTGCTCATGAGGAACCTGTACATAGATCAAGAGGCAGTCGTTCAAACAGAACAAGGGGATACTGCATGGAATAAAGTCAGGAAAGGTGTTTGTCAGGGTTGTATCCTTTCACCATACCTATTCAACCTGTATGCTGAGCAAATAATCCAAGAAGCTGGAGTACACGAAGAAGAACCGGGCATCAGGATGAAGGAACACTCATTAACAACCTGTGTTGTGCTGGTGATACCACCTTACCTGCTGAAAGTGAAGAGGACTTGATGCACTTATTGATGAAGATCAAGGCTATAGTCATAGCCTTCAGCATGGATTGCACCTCAAAGTAAAGAAAACAAAAATCCTCACAACTGGACCAATAAGCGACATCATGATAAAGGGAGAAAAGATTGAAGTTGTCAAAGATTTCCTTTTACTTGGATCCACAATCAACATCCACGGAAGCCAAAACCAAGAAAACCTACTCATAGCAACCCTGTAGAAGCAGAGCCAGGAAATAAAAAAAATGCATTTCATTGGGAAAATCTGCTGCAAAAGACCTCTTCAATGCATTGAAAAGGAAAGATGTCACATAGAAGACTAAGGTGCACCTGACCCAAGCCATGGTATTTTCAATTGCCTCATGTGCATGAGAAAGCTGATTGATGAATAAGGAAGAGGGAAGAAGAATTGATGCCTTTGAATTGTGGTGTTGGCAAAGAATGTTGAATATACCATGGACTTCCAAAAGAATGAACAAATCTGTCTTGGGAGAAGTACTACCAGAATGCTCCTTAGAAGCAAGGATGGCGAGACTACGTCTCATACACTTTGGACATGTTATCAGAAGGGATCAGTCCCTGGAGAAGGACGTCATGCTTGGTAGAGAGCCAGTGAAAAACAGGAAGACCCTCAAGGAGATGGATTAACACAGTGGCTGCAGCAGTGGGGTCCAGCATCACAACGATTGTGAGGATGGAGCAGGACTGGGCAGTGTTTCATTCTATTGTACGTGGGGTCACTATGAGTTGGAACCGGCTGGACAGCACCTAACGACAACAATTTACTGTGTAAACTTTCACAGTAAAATAAAATAAAGGTCACAGTTACAGAGAATGCAGTTCGATCACAAGAGCACGATTTTTTTTTTTTTTTAAATCAAAGATCCACATATATCTTACTACAGAACCTGAGATTGCTTATCAAGGAGATCAATCATATCTTCTACGATATGACTTTTAGGGCCTGAAATACAAATAAATATAAAATCTTCCAGGGGGCTAAACATTACAATTCTTGTTGAGATAATTTGGAGAGATCCATAACACTTTAATTAATGAAATTATTATAAAAAACAAAATTATAATCATTAAATAATCACACATTTTAATGAATTTAAGGAAACAAGCTTAATGCAACAAACAATTGTTCTATGTAGGTACTGTGGTGGGTATATACTAAAATTATTTCCTGCCAGAAGGAGTAATAAACAAAAAGTTCAAAAATATAGAATATTTTGTTACAAATAAAAATAAAAAAGATGTCATGGAGTTGCACATGATTAATTGCAAAATGAGTGCTATAAACAATGATAGGAAATACCCTTTCATGAGCATTTCATAAATAAAACTCACACCATTGATTTTAACATGCTAGCTAAGAATGATTAATAATCTCTAGGTCTAGTGTTCACATACGAATTGATATTGCTACAGTACTGGAAGGTTTTTGAAAGCAATTTAAATCCACCAATTGACTAAAATTTCTTATTTAAATATAGTTTGTTTAATTTATTTTTCCTTCTTAGATTAAGGAAAGGTGAATTTCAGTTCACTTTCTATCAAGGTTATCACAAAATTTGAATTAATAGAACCTCACTATGAGTTGGAATCAACTGCAACAATGGCAACGATTTTGGTTTTGGTACATTATAAAAAGTTTTACAAACCTGAGTAAATGAGTACATCTTTTTCTTTTTCCATTCATCTAAAATTAACATTTTTGTCTCTCCAAAGAGCTTGCAGATTGATAAAGTAAGCATAGCTGTTGTTGTTATTTGCTATCTGACTCACTGCGGCCCTATCTACAACAGAAGGAAACACTGCCCAGTCCTGCGCCATCATCTCGATCATTGTTATGCTTGAGTCTGTTGTTGCAGCCACGGTGTCAATCCATCTCCTTAGGGATCTTCATCTTTTTCGCTGACTCTCCACTTTACCAAGCGTGATGTGCTTCTCCAGGGACTGGTCCCTCCTGATAACATATCCAAAGTATGAGAGACAAAGTCTCTCTATCGTTTGTTCTAAGGAGCATTCTGGTTACACTTCTTCCAAGACAGATTTGTTCATTCTTGTGGAAGTCCATGATATATTCAATATTCTCTGCCTAAACCATAATTCAACAGCGTCAATTCTTCTTCACTCTTCCTTATTCATCAATCAGCTTTCTCATATATATGAGGCAATTGAAAATACCACGGCTTCAGTCAGGCATATCTTAGTCCTCAAAGCGACACCTTTGCACTTTTATACTTTAAAGAGGTCTTTTGAAGCACATTTGCCCAATGCAATGCATCATTGTTTTTCTTGACTGATGCTTCTATGGATGTTGATTGTGGATCCAAATAAAATGAAATTCTTTACAACTTCAGAATTTTCTCCATTTATCCTGATGTTGCTCATTCTTCTAGTTGTGAGAATTTTTTTTTTTTTCTTTATGTTGAGGTGCAATCCATACTGAAGACTGTAGTTTTTGGCCTTCATCAGTAAGTACTTCAAGTTCTTTTCACTTTCAGCAAGCAAGATTGTGTCATCTGCATATCACAGGTTGTTAATGAGTCTTCCTCAAATCCCAGTGCTGCATCCTTCTTCATATACCCCAGATTCTTGGATTATTTGCTCAGCATACAGATCGAATAGGTATGGTGAAAGGATACAACCCTGACACACACGTTTCCTGACTTTAAACCACTCAATATCCCCTTGTTCTGATGAACTGCCTCTTGGTCTATGTACAGGCTCCTCATGAGCACAATTAAATGTTCTGGAATTCTTATTCTTTGAAACGTTATCCATAATTTGTTGTGATCCACACAGTTGAATGCCTTTGCATGGTCAGTAAAACACAGGTAAACATCTTTCTGGTATTCTCAGCTTTCAGCCAGGATCCATCTAACATCAGCAATGATATCCCTCGTTCCATGTCCTCTTCTGAATCTGGCTTGAATTTCTGGCAGTTCCCTGTCAATGTACTGCTGCAACCGCTTTTGAATGATCTTTAGGGAAATTTTGCTTGTGTGTAATATTAATGATATTGTTCAATCCTTTTTGCATTCTGTTGGCTTACCTTTCTTTGGAATAGGTACAAATATGGATCTCTTCTAGTTGGTCGGCCAGGTAGCTGTAGCTCTCTTCCAAATTTCATGACATAGACAAACGAACACCTCCAGCACTGTTTCCATTTGTAGAAACATCTCAATTGGTATTCCTTCGATTCCTGGAGCTGTTTTATTTATTTATATATTTATTTTTGCAAAGCCTGCAGTGCAGCTTGGACTTCTTCCTTCAGAACCATAGGATCTGGATCATGTGCTACCTCCTGAAATAGTTGAACATCGACCAATTCATTTTGGTACAGAATCCCTGTGTATTCTTTCCATCTTCTTTTGATGCTCCTGCATCGTTTAATATTTTTCCCACTGAATCCTTCAATATTACACTTGAGGCTTCAATTTTTTCTTCAGTTCTTTCAGCTTGAAAAATGCTAGTGTGTTTTTCCCTTTTGATGTGCTAACTCCAAGTCTTTGCATATTTCATTATAACATTTTGTCTTCTCTAACCGCCCTTTGAAATCTTCTGTTCAGCTCTTGTACTTCATCATTTCTTCCATTCACTTTAGCTACTTTACATTCAAGAGCAAGTTTCAGTCTCTTCTGACATAATTTTAGTCTTTTCTTTCTTTCCTGTCTTTTTAATAACCTTTTGCTTTCTTCATGTCTCATACTCTTGATGTCATCCTGTAACTCTTCTGGTCTTTGATCATTAGCGTTTAGTGTGTCAAACCTATTCTTGAGGAGGTCTCTAAATTAAGGTGAGATATACTTAAGGCCATATTTTGGCTCTTGTGGACTTGCTAATTTTCTTCAGTTTCGACTCGTACTTGCGTATGAGCAATTGACGGTCTGTTCCTCAGCCATCCCTTTGCCTTGTTCTGAGTGATGATATTGAGCTTCTCCATTGTCTTTTTCCACAAATGTAGTCAGTTTGTTTCCTGTGTATTCTCTCTGGCCAGGCCCACGTGTATAGTCACCGTTTATGTTGTTGAAGAAAATTATTCAGAATGAAGACTCGGTTTTGCAAAATTCTATCATGTGATCTCTGGAGTAATTTCTATCACCAAGACCATATTTTCCAACTATGAATCCTTTTTTGTTTCCAACTTAAGCATTCCAATCACCAGTAATTATCGATGCATCTTGATTACATGTTTTATCAATTTCAGAGTGTAGAAGTTGGTAAAAATCTTCAATTTCTTCATCTTGGTCCTTAGCAGTTGGTGTGTAAATTTAAATAATAGTTATGTTAACTGGTCTTCATTGTAGGCATATGGATATTGTTATATCACTGACAGTGCTGTGCTTCAGAATAGATCTTGAAATATTCTTTTTGATGATGAATGTGATACCATTCCTCTTTAATTTGTCATTCCTGGCATAGTAGACAATATGATTTTTCCAATTCAGAATGACCAATACCAGTCCGTTTCAGTTCATTAATGCTTAGGATATTGATCTTTATGTGGCCCATTTCACTTCTCATGACTTCCAGTTTTCCGAGATTCATACTTCATACATTCTGTGCTCTGATTATTATTGGATGTTTGCAGCTATTTCTTCTCATTTTGAGTTGTGCCACATAAGTAAGTAAATGAATGTCCTGAAAAATTTACTCCACTCACATCATTAGGGTTGACTCTACTTTGAGGTGGCAGCTCTTCCCCGGTCATATTTTTAGTGCCTTCCAGCCTGAGTGGCTCATCTCCTGGCACTATATCAGACATTGTTCCCCAACTATTCGTAAGGCTTTCACTGGCCAGTCTTTTCAGAAGTAGACGGCCACGTCTTTCTTCCTAGTCTGTCTTAGTCAGCAAGCTTCACTGAAACCTCTCCACCGCAGGGGACTCTGCTGGTATTTGAAATGCTGTAGCATAGCTTCCGGTGTCACAGCAACATGCAAGTTACTGCAGTATGACAAGAAAAAATAGCTAGGCTGGTAAAATTAGAATTTGCGTCTTTCCAAGGAGTCTACAGATCCATAAATTATAGCCAGGCTGGTTATTGCAAATAGTGCCTTTTAATCCAAAGCGTGATTTAACGTCGTGTTGTTGTTCTCTGTCTTTCCCTCTGGTTTTGCAAAATGAGTTATTGAGTATCACCTTTATGTCCTTAAGATTACATCTGTGTCAAAATTGTTCCGGAGGAATTCTAGAAGGTCTAGGAAAACAGTTTTGATGTTGTTTTTTTGCTGACTTTCTGATTTGTGTATTTATGTTATACGTGGGGGGTGTGTGTGTGTGTGTGTGTTTGAAGGGAAGGATGAAGAATAACTAAATTAAGAATGGGCCAGTAGCTATTATTCCATCCCATAAAAACCAAACCCACTGCCATCAAGTCAATTCCGACTCATAGCGACCCTATATTATGATATGATATTTATTATATGATATATTATATTTATGATATTATTATTATTATTATATTATTCCATTAAAAAATTCCATTAGAGATATCAAATTTCTTTTTAATGTATGCAAGAACGAGAAGTTTTGTAGCATTGGAGGATGAAAAAGTATGGTTTGTTACCGTTGAATACATTGATAGATGGTAGATTTTTCTGTTATATGAAACTGAAATCAAGAAATGCTAAACTATGAAATACGAAAAGAACTGTAATATTATGTCTGTTTAAGATGCAATAGGTCCTAGGAAGAGACACATGATGCCTTGGGATATTTCTCACTCTAACTTAATTTGTTTGCAATGTGTTAAATGCTGAATATGCTCATACCTGAAAGACAACTACTTTGATTGTGGATGCCCTGTGCCTACACACTATGGCAAAATCTTGCATTAATAAACTACTGAAAATTTTATTTTCTTCCAAATCCAGAATTGTTCTTGTGTGGTTGTTATGATTCTTTGGCTTAACAAAAAAGAGAAAGATTAAGAAAATATACCATTTTGAATTTCTACTTGATAGTTTTTTGGCATTATTGGAAAAACTTCTTGATCTTAACATCCTTAAGGTTCATGGCCATACAATTCTCTCTGCTGAATTCTTCTTAATCAGCCATTTTAGTAACAGTACTCAGGCTCAGTGAGGTTATCAGTGTCTTAAAATGTTTAATTATGTAACAAGCATCACACATCCGAGTTTTATTTAATGATCTGAATTTACTCTTTTAATTCATTCTAAGGAAAAGTGAAGTAAAGGGAACTGATGTGAAATCAGCATAATGATAATACAAGGCAGGTTGTAGTTCTTGATTCCTTGTGGACATAAACTCACATTCAACTGAGTTTTCATACTTTGTTAATTGATATTCTCATTATATTTAACTCCTGTTTGGAAAGAGATGTTAGGTGTGTTTTAGTCCTCTGTGGTGCTATACTTTCCTTTTTGTTTATCTCATTTGTAATAATCCTTTATGCGGTTGTTAAAATTTAGTGTGTATAGGAATTACTGAGATGATTACTGAAAAATAAATGGAAACCCTCAGTATAGGGATATTTGGATTCTGTAGATACTATAGGGCTTTCTGCCTGGAAAGAAGCTGTGCAGTGTGATATTTGATAGTCTTTTACACACAAAGGAAAGCTCATAAAATGTGTAAATGATTAGACAATTGGTAGAGTTCATGATAGCAGTAGTAGTATAAAACCAAAAAAAAACACCCGTTACTATCGAGCCAATTCCAACTCATAGCAACCTTATAGGACAGAGTAGAACTGCTCCATAGGATTTCCAAGGAGTGGCTGGTGGATTCAAACTTTATGGTTAGCAGCCATAGCTTATCGTAGCTCTTAACCACTGTGCCACCAGGGCTCCAGTAATAGTATAAGTCATAATAATAGTTGTCTAAATATCTTTTTTTTAAATATCTTATATTTACATTTTTTTATTCATAGTTTTGTAGAAACATTCAAATGCATTTTTCACAGACATGATTAATTTCTTGATAACTTATTCAATGCTTATTGATGACACAAGTGCCCTGGAGAGGAGAACCAAAAAACTGGTAAAAGCATTGAAGGTTGCCATGAAGTTAGCTTCTATGCCTAGTTCTGAAATATTTGTCTAATTTGGTTTTCTTATTCAAATTTTTATTTCTCCAACATTAAATGGGAAAATTTTTTTTCCGTAGGAATTTCTAGAGAGATTATATAGCCTAGGAATCAGACTACAGAATGTTGAGAATAATATTTCTATGAAATTGTTATGAATTGAATTGTGTCACCCAAAAATATGTCTGGTGAATCCTAAAGGCTATACCTGTGATTGTAATCCCATTTGGGAATGGGTTTTTATTATGTTAATGGTGCAGTATTAGTGTATGGTGTGTTTTAAATCAATCTCTTTTGAGATATAAAAAGAGCAGACTGAGAAAGCAATTAGGCAAGCAAGCAGAGATGAGAGAACACATGAGGATCACCAAGAAGCCAAGGAATAGAAGCTGGAGAGACAAAGATTTCCCCCAAAGCTGACAGAGAGAGAAAACCTTCTCCTAAAGCCCATGCCCTGAATTTGAACTTCTAGCCTCCTGACAGTGAGGCTAAAGCCACTCACTTGTGGTATTTCTGTTACAGCGACACTAGATAACTAAGGCAGAATTCAAGAAAGCAACATAATTTAAATTACTCCTCATGGTCAAAATAAGAGTGACATATTAAAGTTTCAACACAAAATTCTAATTATTTCCTTGAATTCTAATTATTGCCATTATAACATTCAACGAAACTGGTATTGTGAAAAATAAGAACACACATCACGGTTTCAGAGTTAAAATAACGACAATAAGATAAAACCATCCAAGAGGCTTCAGTATGGAGAAGGGAATAAGTGCCTATAATGTCAGCTTTCCAGTTAGAGTTTTAATTGTCTTGCACTTCCAGCCATGTGAACAAGTCTGAAAAAGGAAAGAGGGATATATCATATAGTTTTTCCTTTGGTGTGATTTCATATTTTTAACTAACATTTTTTTACTGTGCTTTTTTTCTTGTTTTGGAAAACAAACAAACAGCAATGAGAACAAACAAATAAATGGAGTTTGAAGTGGTATAGGAGCATGGTATTGGTCCAAATGAGAAATTCTGAGTTACCGATGTCATCATTTTTCTTACATTATGGTGAGAAGATCAAATCAAAATCCAAAGCCCAGTGTCTCTCCAGGTTCTTTGGGGCTCTTTTGGAATTGATGGTATTTTGGGGAGGAGGCAAGAGAGGTGACTTTTTGCTCATAAATTGCGTGGGGGCAGGGAACTAAAAAAATTTTTTTTTATAAATTTACCCTTATCTTGAAAGTCCAGGCAGGATAACATGATTTTAATACTATATTTCTGTTTTTATAATTTATCTTCCATCAAATAATTATAGTTTGGGACGTAATTCTTGTCAATGTTCAAACCTGTTCAGAGCACTATAGTGCTTAGAGCTCGCTATGAAGTTAAGGGTGCTCTAGATAAAGGTGAGATGCCTTCAATGCGCCACAGAAGTGTTAAATCAGAATAAAACCATAAAAAAAAAAAAAAGGTGAGCTAATGATAGGGAATATTCATTTTGTTTTGAAAGGTGCCAAGATGGCCCTGTCAGGACAGCTAAGGTGCCAGTGGCTTTTGTGTTTATACTGTCATCTACATGAGGGACCATGAGAAATTCCCGGAGGCTCTGCTACATTTCTCTCCGATTATAGCTCTTATTTCAGATCTTTGATTTTGTTTTTAAAAAAAAAAATGCATGAAATGCCTACCTCAGGGCAAACTATCTCGCTCCGTGTGTGTTCTATTGAAATAGTTGCAATTTACAGCTTACTGGGCTGGGTTATAGATAAAGGTATAGATGTAGATAAAGAAGTCAATTCGTTTTGTATAATGTGATATTGTTCAGGATATAACCTTGAATTTTCAATTCAAAACTTGAGGTTTCAAATATCTGCTGTTCACCTGAGTTCACCATGGATTTAACTGCCATCTCCTTCTGGAGCCATGACTGTCTTCTGGGTCTCCTGCTCATGGTCTCTGTGGCCCACTCTTTTCTTGCTCATTTACTTCCTGAATTGTCTGGCTTGCTACTCCTGTAAGCCACACGACTACCACCTGGATTGGGTTCACTTCAAATTTTCACACGCTTAACAGAGATGTTAAAGATAGGTGAGCCCTTACATTAGGTTTTTTCTTGATATAAACAGAAGAATTGAAAAATTCAAAAGAAAACTTTGGAGAGAAAAATAGAATAGGAGCAGCAGGCAGTTGTCTGAAATGTTTTACATCTGGGCAAAATATTTGCAATTTTGTTCTTTCTTCTCAGGCATCTGTCACTGGGATTACTATTCTATGTGAATGTTTTGTTTGAGTTATCCAGTATAATTATTTATTTACTTAGTCTCATTTCATGGAAACTTCAAAGTGGTTATAAGAAGTCAGTATAATAAATGAGAAAACATACAGGTAGAGTTGACTAAAAAAAACCAAAACCAAACCCAGTGTCATCGAGTCAATTCCAACTCATAGCGACCCTATAGGACAGAGTAGAACTGCCCCATAGAGTTTCCAAGGAGCGCCTGGTAGATTCGAACTGCTGACCTTTTGGTTAGAAGCCTTAGCACTTAACCACTTTGTCACCAGGGTTTCCAAGTGTTGACTAGATACCAATTATCCTCACCTGAAATCCTAACCCTTTCTGTGTCTGTGTTTTTCATTTCCATAATGTTAATACTTGATAATTACTTCAAAGCCTAACTAGAAACTACCAAACTGTGAATAACTGGATCAATCTGAACACAGTCATTAAATCACTTCTTTAAATGTTACAAATCCTATTAAAAAACAAACAAACAAAAGCCAAGCCCATTACTGTCAAGTCAATTCTGACTCATAGTGACCCTATAGGGCAGAGTAGACCTGCCTCATAGGGTTTCCAAGGACCAGCTGGTGGATTCAAACTGCCAACCTTGGGGTTAGCAGTTGCAGCTCTTAACCACTGCATCACTGGGGCTCTCTATAGTTCATTGGAAAGTAGTTGTCCTATGGCTACCACAGGTAGAGTGGGACCAATCTCCTATCCAAAATTTGGTCTGAATGTTGAGATTAAGGGCACCATGCATACATTATGAGGTTATGAAGAGTTGTATTACTCACATAATGAGGATTTCTGCGGAAAGCAGGGCTGGCTCCCAAGATGGTCTGAAAATAACTCCTGAGAAGGGAGAGGCAAATGGCTTTGGTTTTTATTGTGATTACAGGGTAGGGAAGGCTGAAGGTCCCCATTCGGGACAAGGGCTTAAACATAGTTTGAACTTCCCACTGGTGCTGAGGGGAAAGTGTGCAGGGATTTATTATTCATGTGCCCAGATGTAAGCCATGACAGAAAGCAGGGAGAGGTGGGGCCTAAATATAGTCAGCAGTCAAACATCAAAAATGGAAACAAATGGCCCCTGGACACTGTTTTAACTCAGTACTGAGGTCACTCTTGAGGTTCACCCTTCAGGTATGATTGACAGGCTCATAAACTAAATGGGCACACCAGCCCAGGGCCAAGGACGAGAAGCCAGAAGGGTACAGGAAAGCTGGTAATGGGGAACCCAAGATCAAGAAACGGAGGGTGTTGACATATCGTGGGGTTGGCAATCAATGTCACAAAACAATATGTGTATTAATTTTTTAATGAGAAACTAATTTGCTTTGTAAACCTTCTTCTAAAGCATAATAAAAAATACATTTAAAAAATAGAGGCAGACTCTTATAATAGCAGCAAAGAAAATTATCTTTTAAACCAGTCCTCTGCTAGTATCCCTCATCCCCACCTGCTGTCATCTATCATTCATTATTGCCTTACTCTGCCTATCTGTCTGTCTATCTATCCATCTGTTTATTTATTTTTATAGGACTGACTGCTAATCAAAAGGTGTCTTTGCAGGGGAAAGATGTCAAAGTTTGCTTTTGTGAAGATTTGCAGCCTTGGAAACCCTATGGTGTAGTTCTATTCTTTCCTATAAAGTCATTGTGAGTTGGAATCCACTGAAGGCAGTGAGAGAATATTGAATTATAATCTGACATATGAGTGTGTCTTTGTTTATTGTTTGCCTTCTCCAGCTGAAATTGTAAGATCCAAGGAGTAAAGATTATGTCTGTTTTGTTTATTGCCGATTCCTTGGCATCTAGACAGTATGGGGACCATAATAGGCATGAAATAATTTTAGTTTTTTAAAATAAATGTCCAAAACCTTTGCTACACTATAAGCTTCACGAAGGTAAGACTGTACTCTTGTGGATCGTGATTGATTCCATTGACTCAGAGAAGTGTTTGGCATCTCAATAAATATTGGTGGGATGAATTAGTCTTTCAGTTATCTTGATAGGACACTTTTGCAAGATTTTCCTACATCTTTTACTTTCAATAAAAGGAATAAATCTATCTTTTGTGAAATCTTGGCTCTTGTAAGTTCTGAAATACAGCAAGAATAAGTTTATTCTTGTTAGTTTGTTTAAAAGTTTGAGGAGGACATCAACTTTACCAAAGAAGTATCAGTTGGGAACGCACTTCTGATGAAAACAGTTGTTAAAATTGTAAACATTTTAGTAGCTTTTGTAAATACGGCTACTCTTTTTGTTTATGGGAAGCACAGGAAAAGTCTCAATTGCTGGAATAATAAAAAAGTGTTCAATTTAAAATCAGTGCTGTAAGCTGCACAATTGAAACCAGGGAAAATCTAATGAGTAACCTCAAATGAAATCTGTTATATGTGTTCGTTAACAAACCAAAACATTTTCTCCCATCATAAATAAGTAGATATATAAATAAACACATAGATAGATAATCAAATGTATAAATTAGTTGTTGGTATACATTGCAGTCTAACCCACATGAGAATACAGCAGTTATTGTCTTGGAACTAAACCATGATTTTTGGATTTAGTAAATATTCTGAGACTTTGGCTGGTTATTTTTAGTTCTTAAACACTTAAAAAAATTAGTTCACTCTAATTCAGTAACTGCTATTACAAAGGCATTTGATATTTTACAGCTGTGCAATTATATGGATGCCAAACTCCACAATTGAGTGCAATGCTGTCGCAGCCTGAGAAAATCAGCTCAGTCAAAGGACAGCCCTTCCTGGTGTCCAAGCCTTAGTTAGGTTAGCTTTCAGCTGCCTGCCTTTTATTAACTAAGGAAGGTGGAAAGCTGTGTGCTTTTTAGAGTATACTGTTGCTCAGCAACCAGGCCTTCCCTTTTAGGAAACAGGTCAGGAAAAAGGAAAAGAGATGAGGGGGTGATTAAATGTTTGTCTGCCATCTCTGATAAAGCAGAAATCCTGTGAAAAGAAATCATTTTGGACAGGTATCTCCAACCCATGGGGAAACAAATTAATCTCATTAGGCAAGGGGTTAATATCTATTTACTAGAAATGAGGTTTTCCCCATCACCTACGGGAAGTTTTAGTGGTTTTAAACAGCATCTAAGGGCAATAACATTGTATTCAGTAAAGTTAGAAATTTTAGAATAGTATGGCCATCATCATCTCAAGGTCAAAGAAAATTTATTCTTGAAAGACAAGCGAGGATATTTCTTTTTATATAGCTGTCTTTTTATTTGGTTATACAGACACACTCTAAATGTCATAATAAAAATCTAGTTTTTATTTTTAAAGAGATAAAAATTTACTGAAATTCCTTCCTTCTTCTGTTAGTTATTTAGGAATACCGATTGATTCTGTTTGTCAAGAAAAAATTCCAAATGCAAACTGCGTTGCAGAATCTTGAATATCTCCAGTTGAAGAGTTGTGAAATAAAACATACTTCTTTTTTAAAAAATTCCTTTCACGTTATTAAATAATCTGACTTTGTGATAACTATATACCATTTGGTGGACATACAGTCTAAAATAATTAAGAACTAGAACTGCAAACATATGGTAAAACAGAGACATTTTAGTTAGCAACAGTAGGCGGAAAAAAGAAACCATGATTCTTTAAAAGTTGGCTCTCCTCTTTCCTCTTAAATAAAACTTTTCTATTTTAGCCCAGCTGGCATAATTATACATGCTAAAATCATAAATTTATTTCCTATATTATTTGACCTATGTTTAAAAGTGATAATATGCTACTTCAAGTTACTTCTCAGTGAAGGCATTTTTAGTGTTATCAGAAAGTAGAACTTTTCTGTTGTAAAGTGGAATTCAGTTAATGTGAAATTACTGACAAAGAACGTCAAAGTGTCTATCCAGGAGACTATGGATACCGACAAATACGTGTTTACTACTTTGGAGAATCTGAAACTAGAGCTATATAATTTCCTATGTACCTATTTGTTTATAATTCAATCATTTATTCATTCCTTCACTTATTATTCAGCTTTCACGAGGCCAACAAGAAATATGAATAAACTAATTTGACAATAGTTGACTGCCTTTAACCTTGTTTTCTCAGAATAGAATCTCTCAGCTTTGATGACTGAAAACAACTGAACATATTTAAGAACCATAGAAAATACAGATGAGAGTCCGTCATTCCCTATCCATTATAAACTGAAAATTAATCTCTCCTTTGTCTTCTGTAAAATGGGGTTTAATGGCATATTGGAGTGTTATATGAGATCTTATTTTTGGAAGTATTGTGGATCTTAGCTGTAACTAAATTATAATTAAGAATAATACTGCTACATGGCCAATAATAAATAATTTTTATCTATAGATAATGCACAGATATTTATGTTTATATTTTAACCTGGCCCATTTGAATTTAGCTTAACTGGTTGTAATTTTTTGTGATTTAATATTGCTACCCGATGAATAATGGAAACTTTTTATCACACATACTAGTTTTTTTTTTTTTTTTTTTACATCTTTTTATATTTTACCATGGTCCTTTTGGCTTTAGCTCAACTGGTTGTAATTGTAATTTTGATAAATGCGTATACGTATAACTGTATCTATTTATATATCTATAGAACTGAAATATTTTCAGCACAATCTTTCCACACTCTCTTTTCAGTTCTTACACTGACTATCAAACCCTTGAGAATCAGAGAGCATAGACATTCTGCCTTTTTCCAGAACAATTTTTCTGCCTCTGTCTCTATGAGTTGGAAATGACTCAATGGCTACAGGTTTGGTTTATTTTATTTTCTATTATCTGCTTAGCTCCTATCACAACAATACAGATAGGCCACATTCTGTGTGAGGGACTGCATTTCTCAAGACTCACACAATTTAAGACTAATTTCCCATAGGATATTTGTACCTCAACATGTCCCGGTTGAGGTTAGCTGGGAAAAAAAAAGTGGCAAAAATATGCTCATGCTATTTATAAGAAAATAACACAAGCTTGGCTAACTTTTGCAGCTAAACGCTATGTAAGAACTTTCTTTCTTTGTAAGATTTGCTCAACTATAACCGTCTAGCAGTGTATCAAACACTTTGCATTTAAACGTGATAATCAGGGGGAAAAAAAGATTCTTTAACTTATAAAGCTCAGATCAAGAATGAATCATACATGCAAATGTACTGATTTAGATGCAGGGGATGAATTCTAACAATAGGGCAACTATAGAAATTAAGGCGAACGTTCCCTGAGTGCCCAGTCATGCCAAATGACAATTGAACACCTATAGAAATAAATGTGACATCCAAAGCGTTATCAAATGAATATCTTATGCTCCGCAATGTTTCACTGAATTCTAAATGAGCTCAGAATGATGACATACCAAGAGGTGCTGAAGTACTTTAGACACACTCAGTTGAATGCGCGTGGTTAAATAAAACTCCGAGGAACGTTCCTTACATAAAATGAGTTTTTCCTCTTCAGAAGGAAAGTAGAGCAATTTATTTTTTCCTTATACAATGTCATCACAAGTCAGAGTTTTCTTTAATAAAACTTCCTTTGTTTTTTAGAGAAGCTCTTGCCATTTGAAAGTTAGTTGGCAATGTTTTTGCAGTCCTAGTGTACTACATTTGTGACCTTGCCTTCCTTGTGCCCTCTAGAATTTATTAAGCTTCATTCTCTGTGTTTAACATGGAAAGCAGTAGTGACCTGGATAAGCGAGCTTAGGCCCAGGAGACTTTATGTTACCAATTGGCTTTCCAGTAAACTGGGGACGTGGGTTGTCCAATTAGGCAAATATTCTCATATATATATATATATATATATATATATATATATATATATATATATATATATATAACTCATATTATATAATACATTCTCATATATTATATATATTACTATATTTATATAAGAAATATTGAAGATCATAGAAATAAATTGCAGTAACAGTCCACTTATATTCAAAGTTCCTATTCCTTTCTGAAAGATGGGAACCTGTGATTATGGAGCAAATGTCAAAGAGTAAACTCATCAATACTGGTTCCTCTGAGGATGATTTATCTGGGGTGGGATCTGTACACGAACAGTAGTTTTGGTGAATCAGACCCTGAGCCAGGGGCACCCAGTGAGTAACATCTCAAACAGTCCTATGAGACAGGTCTGAGTCAGGGAAGAAAGCAAGAGAGGAATCTGGAATGGGAACGGGACATCAATCCTGGGCTCAACAGGAAGAAAGAGAAGGAGGAACCAAGTGAAGCAGAAAATGGCTCTTAAACCTCTCTCATGTCTCCCCATACTGTCAGCAAGGAATCGGAACCAGCAATATCATCCAAGATTTAAAATTCTCATTCTGCCACTTACTTACTCTGAGACTTTGCTGAGGTCATAAAACTTCTCTAAACTTCAATTTTCCAAGCTGTATAATAGAGCTGTACCTAACTTGTTGGTATTTTGAAAGTTTAGCAAAAAACATTTATAAAAAGCAGCTGTTGAGAGATCACGTGCTTGTTGCTACCCTTACTTCACTGGGTTGCCCAAGGATCTAGGATTCAGGAGCTGGCTCTGCAGCTGATTACTTCACAGTCCAGGTCCCTGGAATCATGGTTTGTCCCATGCTGAGAACTCTCCGGTACCCTTTGCCTATCCCACCTGATACTATTCCCTACCTCCCTTTCAGCACACAAGTCCCTGGATGTTCTTTCCGTTTCTCTGCCATCAGGGTGTTTATACTAGCTGCAGTCTGGATCTTGAAAATGTTTGGCTCCTTCTTGTCTTTGTAGCTTAAATATCCCCCTTCCCTTAGTTAGGCCTTCCATGAGCACCCAATCTAACAATAAATTTATGAGATAATTTCTTTCAAATTACCTTTTTCTGCCTTTTTCCAGAACCATTTTCTGACCTTGGATTATCTGCTCAGCTTCTATCACAACAATATAGGTAAGCCACATTCTGTGTGAGGGACTGCATTCCTCAAGACTGAAACAATTCAAGATTAATTTCTCATAGGCTATCTTCTAGCAGTTTTCATTATCTCATATTTTCTTGTTTGTTTTACTGATTGATTGGCTGGCTCCTTGTCTTACTCATCTAGTGCTGCTGTAACAGAAATACCACAAGTGAATGGCTTTAACAAAGAGAAATTTATTCTCACACAGTCTAGTAGGCTACAAGTCCAAATTCAGGGTACCAACTCCAGGGAGAGGCTTTCTCTCTCTGTCGGCTCTGGAGAAAGGCCCTTGTAATCAGCCTTCCCATGGTCTGGGGGCATCTCAGCTCAGGAACCTCAAGTTCAAAGGACGGACTGTGCTCCTGGCACTGCTTTCTTGGAGGTATGAGGTCCCCACGTCTCTCTGCTTGCTTCTTTCTTTTATATCTCAAAACAGATTGGCTTAAGACATTATCTAACCTTGCAGATGTCATCAACCACTAATCTATCTCATTACATCATAGTGATAGGACTTACAACACATAGGGAAATCACATCAGATGACAAAATGGTAGACAATTATACAATACTAGGAATGATGGCCTATCCAAGTTGACAGATATTTTGGGGGGACACAATTCAATCCATGACACTCCCCCACTAGAACATAAGATCCATGAGAGCAGGAATATCTGATTCAGTGAATCATGCATTATTGATTTCTTATACGAAACAAATTAAGAAGGACCCAATATTTGAAGCTCTGGTGGCACAGTGGTTAAGAGCTCAGCTGCTAACCAAAAGCTTGGCAGTTCAAATCTACGAGTTGCTCCTTGAAAATCCTATGAGGCAGTTCTACTCTGTCCTATAAGTTCCCTCTGAGTCAAAATTGACTTGATGGCAACGGGCTTGGTTTGGTTTTGGTTACCCAATATTTACAAGTAACAAAATGCAATTTCTCCCCGCTCTTGCCCCTTTAATAAAGTGCCATATTACTAACCTGCCCTGAGGTCTATCTGACTCCCTCCCTGCTGCTCTCAGCTTCCATACAATCCTTAGTTTACCCTCTCAATGAATGAGACTCTTCCTGTTCTCTCTCGTGCTCTTTCTTCTCTCTTGCTTTTTTAATTTTTTTTGCTTTGGCCCTGCTTCTACTGTGATAACTTCCAGAATTACACAACTGGAACACTTTCAGCCACAATCTTCCATTCCTCCCTCTCTTAGTTTCTAAGGCTGTCAGTTAAACCCCTGAAAATCAGAGAAGAGAGACATTCTACCCTTTTCCAGAGCTATTTTCTGATCCCTTGTATTTATCTGCTCGGCTCCTTCAGTACAGTATAGAGAGGCCACATTCTATGTGGGCAATCATGTTCCTCAAAATTTAACCAAACTTCAAGCTAATTTCCCTTAGGATTAAACCTAGAGCACTTTATAATGGGGGGTTTGTCTTGCAACCATGTTGCCAACAATTGACTTTTCTTTTCTCTGTTTTTCTTGCCTAATATGTGATGATTTTGATTAGCTTGAATGTGTGCCTGGCTCGATGGTATATTTATTTCTCAGCTTTATCTCTAAAATGCCACAGAGTGCACTTCCCAAAATTAACAGCACAGTGAATCCTGCTGGATCTTTGGCCATCTTCACAGTGTTTTTCCATATTATCTTGCATTTTACAGTGATTAATTTTAAAAACTTTTTCCAGCACTATCACTTTCACTTGACGAATGCTCACATGGAGTTATTAGAATTATATATATATATATATATACACACATACAGCTTTATGTGAAAATAATAGCACAGTGGTAACCAAAGTCATCTGTACAAGTTCTTAAGTATATAAACAACAGCTAGGATCGTAAAATACTGTCAAAGTTTAGAAATGGGTATTTCTCTTTACCAGCAAATGTACTGCCTCTGGGGTGGTCTCAGCTTAAGCTGACTTTATAATTCATTTGACCTGTCAACTTTGTGATTTTGTCATTCTCAACTGAACTTCAAAATTACTTTGAGGCTATTTTTTTTAAACTTTTCATATATAGTGAGAATTCCTTCATATTGTATACTGTCTTTGTGTAAATTTACATAAATGTAATCCTCATGAGATAGGTTAATAATATTAATCTATAACAATTTGTGGGTCGGTTAATTTGCAAATAACGCATTTTTACCTTAGTTAGAGGTGACCACAATTAGTTACTTATTCAAAGAGCAGAAAATTTCTCTAATTGCTTAGGGTCAAGTACATGAATGTTTGACAGTATATACTTAAGATGGTTTATAACAATCATCTGAGCCCACTTTGCGAGTATCAGTGTGCTAATAATATTGATTCCTGGGCATTAGCTGGGGCCATTATTGTCTTTATTTACCTGCCAAATGTGCAATAAAGAAGTTCATCCTTCGGACAGCTGTTAATTCTTTAATGTTCCACTACTTGTAAGTTTGTGATGACTATTTTATTTCATATGGTATTTTAATTGAATTATGGAACCACAGTTACGAAATATGATGTTGCATGTCTAATATATATATATTTTTTATCATTGAGAAAATACACACAACAAAACATATGCTGTCTCATATGTTTTGTTACATATATCTACAATTCAGTGACTTCGATTCTATACTTCACGTTGTGCACCCATTCTAGTTATCCTTTTCCAAACCATTAACAACTTAATGCTCCCTAAGCATAAACACCCTCTTCCTCCCTCCCACCCTGGTAACCACTAATAATCTTTTGTTTCTATATTTTTGCCTATTTCATAGAAGAGAGATCATACAGTATTTGTCCTTTTGTGACTGACTTATTTCACTCAGTGAGATGTTTTCAAAGCTTATTTATGTTGATGCATGCTTGATATTTAATAAATGTCTAACATCACTTTCATGATTTTTTTCATTGTTGTTGAACTGATCAGATAGTACTAATTATAATTAGTAAGTCTTTATATTAAAATTGTCATGTTCAGACTATATGGGTTCTCTTACTGATTGGACCCAGAATAACACAGTAGGTTCTCCATACAAATATTCAGCAATGGTTCAGGTAGAGGAAGCCGGTGGCAAAATAGAATAATTTTTGGTACATATTGAAAGACTACTGTAGCTGTCAGAAGTATAGTTACATTCTGAATTGTGAAGCAAAATAACATTTTGTATTGGGACAAATTAGTGTTATTAATTTAAATTTATTTTATTTGTATGTAATATTAAATTTAGATTTGGTTCTTTGGCCCTATGGGAATTATAAAAACAAAATGAAATAGGAACTTACACCTTATTTTGTTACTCTTTCAGGTAACATTAAAATAAAAATAATTTGTCAATGTTTCTTGTTGTTAGGCACCATCTAGTAGATTCTAACGAATAACAACCCCATGTGACAAAGTAGAACTGCGCTATAGGGTTTTCTAGGGTACTGGCACAGATTGCCATGTATTTTTCCCTGTGGGGCTGCTGGGTGGGTTTAAATCACCAACCTTTCAGTTAGCAGCCTAGCGCTTAAACCATCTTGCCACCAAGGCTCCTGCAATTTGGTTATCTGCTAACAAATTTTCCTTTTAAATAAGATTCATACCTGACTGAAGTTATAACAACTATATACTTTTATTCTTCTGTGTAAATTTGCTCAAAGTTCTCGAAGCTTTCTCATACAATTAATGCTTAGTTGGAAAAACAAAAATATTACATGAATTTATTTTTTCAAACTTTTTTTTTCCTTTCCTAATTGTCTCCTCCCCCCAAGTGTCTGTCAGTTTGTCATACTGTGGGGACTTGTGTGTTGCTGTGATGCTGGAAGCTATGCCACTGGTATTCAGATACCAGCAGGGTCACCCATGGAGGACAGGTTTCAGCTGAGCTTCCAAACTAAGACAGACTAGGAAGAAGTGCCCGGCAGTCTATTTCTGAAAAGCATTAGCCAGTGAAAACCTTATGAATAGCAGTGGCACATTGTCTGATATAGTGGTGGAAGATGAGCCCCCCAGGTTGGAAGGCACTCAAAAGATGACTGGGGAAGAGCTGTCTCCTCAAAGTAGAGTCGGCCTTAATAACATGGATGGAGTAAAGCTTCCGGGACCTTCATTTGCTGATGTGGCACGACTCAAAATGAGAAGAAACACCTGCAAACATCCATTAATAATCGGAACCTGGAATGTATGAAGTATTAATCTAGGAAAATTGGAAATAGTCAAAAATGAAATGGAATGCATAAACATTGATATCCTAGGCATTAGTGAGCTGAAGTGGTCTGGTATTGGCCATTTTGAATCAGATAATCATATAGTCTACTATGCTGGGAATGACAACTCGAAGAGGAATGGTGTTGCATTTATTGACAAAAAGAACGTTTAGAAATCTATCCTGAAGTATGATGCTGTCAGTGATACGATAATATCCATACGCTTACAAGGAAGACCAGTTAATATGACTATTATTCAAATTTATGCACCAACCACTAGGACCAAAGATGAAGAAATAGGAGATTTTTATCAGCTGCTACAGTCTGAAATTGATCCAACATGCAATCAAGATGCATTGATAATTACTGGCGATTGGAATGCAAAAGTTGGAAACGAAGAAGAAGTATCAGTAGTTGGAAAATATGGCCTTGGTGATAGAAACAATGCCAGAGATCGAATGATAGAATTTTGCAAGACCAACAACTTCTTCATTGCAAATACCTTCTTTCACCAACATAAACGGTGACTAGACGGAACACACGGAAATCAAATTGACTACATCTGTGGAAAGAGACGATGGAAAAGCTAAATGTCATCAGTCAGAACAAGGCCAGGGGCTGACTGTGGAACAGACCATCAATTGCTCATTTCAGTTCAAGCTGAAACTGAAGAAAATCAGAACAAGTCCATGAGAGCCAAAATATGACCTTGAGTATATCCCACCTGAATTTAGAGACTATCTGAAGAATAGATTTGACACATTGAATGCTAGTGACTGCAGATCAGACGAGTTGTGGAATGACATCAAGGACATCATCTATGAAGAAAGCAAGAGGTCACTGAAAAGTCAGGAAAGAAAGAAAAGACCAAGGTGGATGTTGGAGGAGACTCTGAAACTTGCTCTCAAACATCAAGCAGCTAAAGCAAAAGGAAGAATTGATGAAGTAAAAGAACTGAACAGAAGATTTCGAAGGGAGTCTCGAGAAGACAAAGAAAAGTATTATAATGACATGTGCAAAGAGCTGGAGATGGAAAACCAAAAGGGAAGAACACGCTCAGCGTTTCTTAAGCTGAAAGAACTGAAGAAAAATTTCAAGCCTTGAGTTGCAATAGTGAAGGATTCCATGGGGAAAATATTAAACGATGCAGGAAGCATCAAAAGAAGATGGAAGGAATACACAGAATCATTATACCAAAAAGAATTAGTTGATGTTCAACCATTGCAAGAGGTGGCATATGATCAGGAACTGAAGGTACCGAAGGAAGAAGTCCAAGCTGCTCTGAAGGCATTGGTGAAAAACAAGGCTCCAGGCATTGATGGAATATTAATTGAGATGTTTCAACACACAGATGCAGCGCTGGAGGTACTCACTCGTCTATGCCAAGAAATATGGAAGACAGCTTCCTGGCCAACTGACTGGAAGAGATCCATATATATGCCCATTTCCAAGAAAGGTAATCCAACTGAATGTGGAAATTATAGAACGATACCATTAATATCACACGCAAGCAAAATTTTGCTGAAGATCATTCAAAAACAGCTGCAGCAATATATCGACAGGGAACTGCCAGAAATTCAGGCTGGTTTCAGAAGAGGATGTGGAGCCAAGGATATCATTGCTGATGTCAGATGGATCCTGGCTGAAAGCAGAGAATACAAGAAGAACGTTTACCTCTGTTTTATTGACTATGCAAAGGCATTTGACTGTGTGGATCATAATAAATTATGGATAACACTGTGAAGAACGGGAATTCCAGAACACTTAATTGTGCTCATGAGGAACCTTTACATGGATCAAGAGGCAGTTGTTTGGACAGAACAAAGGGATACTGATTGATTTAAAGTCAGGAAAGGTGTGCATCAGGGTTGTATTCTTTCACCGTACCTATTTAATCTGTATGCTGAACAAATAATCCAAGAAGCTGGACTATATGAAGAAGAACGGGGCATCAGGATTGGAGGAAGGCTCATTAACAACCTGCATTATACAGATGACACAACCTTGCTTGCTGAAAGTGAAGAGGACTTGAAGCACTTACTAATGAAGATCAAAGACCACAGCCTTCAGTATGGATTACACCTCAAAATAAAGAAAACAAAAATCCTCACAACTGGACCAATGAACAGCATCATGATAAATGGAGAAAAGATTGAAGTTGTCAAGGATTTCATTTTACTTGGATGCACAATCAACAGCCATGGAAGCAGAAGTCAAGAAATCAAAAGACGCATTGCACTGGACAAATCTGCTGCAAAAGACCTCTTCAAAGTGTTGAAGAATAAAGATGTCACCCTGAAGACCAAGGTGGGCCTGACCCAAGCCATGGTATTTTCAATCGCATCATATGCATGTGAAAGCTAGACAATGAATAAGGAAGACTGAAGAAGAGTTGATGCCTTCGAATTGTGGTGTTGGCAAAGGATATTGTATATACCATGGACTGCCAAAAGAACGAACAAATCTGTCTTGGAAGAAGTGCGGCCAGAATGCTCCTTAGAGGCAAGGACAGTGAGACTGCATCTTACATACTTTGGACATGTTGTCAGGAGGGATGAGTCCCTGGAGAAGGACATCATGCTTGGCAGAGTACAGGGTCAGCGGAAAAGAGGAAGACCCTCAACAAGGTGGATTGACACAGCGGCTGCAACAATGAGCTTAAGCATAACAACGACTGTAAGGATGGCTCAGGACTGGGCAGTGTTTCGTTCTGTTGTGCACAGGGTCGCTGTGAGTCAGAACCGACTCAACGGCACCTAACAAGAACAACAATTGTCTCATCCACCACCCATCTGTCAGTATGTCTCACTGTGGTGGCTTTTATGTTGCTATAATGCAGGAAGCTATGCTGCCAGAATTTAAAGTATCAGCAGGTTCACCCATGATGGATAGGTTTCAGTAGAGCTTCCAGACTGTTATGGATTGAATTGTGTCCCCCAAAATACGTACTGTAAATCCTGACTCTTATACTTATGGATAAAGGAGCCCTTCTGGTGCAAAGGTTTAAGCTCTTGTCTGCTAAGTGAAAGGTGGGGGGGTTCTAACCTACCAGGGGCTCCATTCGAGAAAAGACCTGAGGATCTGTTTCTCTAAAGATTACAGCCTAAGAAACCCAATGGGGTAGATGACTTAACAGGTATAGAGTGGCTATGAGTCGGAGTAAGTTCAAGAGCACACAACAACATACTTGAGGATATCACATTTGGGGATAGGGTTTTCTTTCTCATGCTAAGGAGATCATATTAGCAGAGGGTGTGCCTCAAGCCAATCACTTTTGAGATACCCCGAGTCCTTGGGTTATGAACATCTGACTTACATATAACCCATACTTAGGAACAAACCCTTGTCAAACCAAAAACCAAACCCCTTGACCTGGAGTCCATTCCGACTCATATCGACCCTATAGGACACAGTAGAACTGCCCCATCGGATTTCCAAGGAGGGCCTGGTAGATTGGAACTGCCGACATTTTGGCTAGCAGCCGAGCTTTTAACCACTCCACCACCAGGGCTGTTATATTAAAACATCCAAGGTGCAGAAACCCACGAGTGGCCAGTCTCGCTCCTCACACACCCTTCGCCTCCACAGGTGCTCGAGCCACCCAGCAATCTCCTGCCTTCCTCTCCAACAATGAAGGGTGCACTTGGTAAGGGAGGGGGTAGATCATTGGCCAGGGGCCCCACTACCAGTTCTCCCTTCACTTTCCAGTGGCCTGACTGAGACGCGGGTAGCCCAGGCGGAGCAACCCCTCATGCTCAAGTGACCAGGTAATGCCAAGGCCTCGCTCATCCCAGGCCAGGCGTCTGGCTGCGACCCCACGAACACTTGTCTCCCAGGGCAGGGTTTGAGGTTTTCTCCCAGGGGGTTAATTGCCACCACTACCCACCCACTCGACCCCCCACCCACAGAGCGCCCTCCAGCACAGAATACTCCCCAAAGCAGATTCCTGATGCCCCGCACAGCTGGCCTCAGAATGAAGGCAAGATGGCCGGGGAAGGCGGGATATGATGGGTGAGCAATCAAGGGCTTAGCCCAGCTCCGGCAGAAGCTCCCACCTGTTCACGGTCTATGCTGGCACCAGCTGGCTGCAGTATCTTTAGGTACAGGCTCAGGGAAGGCAAAGGCAGGCTAGGGGCCAGAAGCCCAAAGGGGGCCACGGGACTCCAGTCCTGTGGGGCTGGAGCCACAAGATGCTCTGGGTTTTACGAGGTTCATTTACTGCTAAGTCCTCCATTAACATCTCCCCTGATTATTGAGAGGCTGGAAGGGCAAACACAGCTCAGCGCACATTTCTGGGGACTGGCCCTGCGTTTGTGTCTTCTACCCATCCCTCCTCCTCCCCCTATCCATTTGGAACGTTACCTAACCGTTCTGATTTAGGTACAAATTCGATTTACGGAACTCGTTCATTATCTGGGGACTGCCAGTAAAACATGAACAGATTAGAGAGAGAAGCAAGCATAGATAAGGGAATCCAGATGCTGCCACATGAAGGTCACCCAGAAAACAGAAGCTGAAAAAGAGAAAGGGCCTTCCCTCAGAGCTTAGCCAGCAGAGACAGAAAGCCTTTCCCTAGAGCTGGGCCCTGAATTCAGACCTTTTGTTTCCTAAACTTTGGGAAAATGAATTTCTGTTTGTTAAAGTAGTGCACTGTGGTATTTCTGTTATTGCAGCACTAGCAAACTAAGACAGGCTAATATAAACCAGGAAGAAAGGCCTGGCAATCTACTTCTGAAAATCAGCCAGTGAAAATCTTATGGATAAAAATAGAACATTATTCAAAATTCTGTTAAAAGATGAGCCTCCTAGGTTGGAAAGTACTCAAAATAAGAAAATAGCCACAACCACAAACTCAAATAAACAAAGGATCGTGAAGATGGCTGAAGATCAGGCAACATTTCGTTCTGTTGTACATAAGGTTGCCATGAGTAGGAGCCAACTCAAAAAAAAAAAAAACTCAAAGGCAATTAATAATAATTGATGAGTTTACTTGTAATGTTACTGTTTATTTAATTAAACTAAGGTTTGAAAGGATCTGATCATCTTCATGATGCTACTTTCTTTTCTGCCCACTTTTCTGTTTTTATATTTTAATGCAATTTTAGAGATTCAAACACCTTAGGACCAAGCTGATCATCATATAGAAAACTGTCAGTGCATAGTGTATATGAATATGATGTATAACTAGAGAGTAATGGCACATGTATCAAAAAGATGCAAAGTAAAATCCATCGAACTCTTTGTAATCACAATTTCTATAGTACTTACATCACATGCCATTCCCTTTTTGGCATCTTCCTTTCTACCTATCTAGGCATTGATAACATCAGAACATCGATAGCTTTTTTTTTCTGCATTTCTCTCTCATGTGTATGTTCTCTTTCAGTCTCAATTCATATACAAGTTTGATTATCAAATTATGTTTTAGCTAACATCATGCCTACTCTTTATGTTTTTAGAACAAAAGAAAATTGGAAGGAAGTCAAGAAATCAATAATACCACCAGAAAGAAAGAAATTTTCCTCCAGATTCAATCATTGCCTATAAATCATATGTGCTTGTTTCTATGACTAATGAATGCAATACGGAAATTATTCACACTCCAGTAGCAACCTGGATGCAAACCCATTTGTGGAAGGTTTAGCATTCATTCATTTTAAATGCAAATTGTGGAATCTGAGTAGGACCAGAGTGTCAGAGTGAAAGGGCATGTTTTCAGGCACTGCAGACAGCTGTCATGGTGACTAGGAGGCATAGCAACTTACTTATAAAAATAAATCCGAAAAGAGAGTGAGTCAGGCATAGATTTGTGACTTTACTCTTGTCAGTGTTAGCTGGAGAATATATCTTGAGAATCTTTTAGTTACCGGGATCCTGGGAAAAAGCATTAGAGGAAGAATAAGATAACAGACAAAACATACTTTCCAAAGGTGTAGATATAAAATATATTCTTTGGTAGGTTATTTGAAATTCCTATAGCTGACAATATCTTGAATATTTCCTAATTTAGAGGTAAGGGGTGATTTGTTAAGCATCAAAATTCCTTTTATTATAATAAATCTAGTGAGTTCTGATTTTCATTAACTTGAGTGTCTTGGGTTTTATCATGATAATTCTATACTCTACTTTCCACCCAGGTGTATTTTTCTGTAGCCTTCTCTTGATCATCATACACTTAAACAAGTGGCAAAGGCAAGAGAATATGTTGCAATTTAGAGAAGAAAATTCACTGGAAATCAATCCTCAATAATATGGCGACATTGTTAAGGTGGGTTATGCCCTCTCTAGGCTTGAGCGCATTAGGGTAAAGTGCCACTGAGATTAATTTGAGAAGTATGGGGTTGAAACCCTGCTCTGGGTGAAGAAGTCCCTGTGGCTACCACTGTGATATCTGTAAGGACCAGACCCCAAGGCCCTGGTGCTCAGCATTAAGCTTAAACAGCTAGCTTGTTTCCTTGGGGGATTGTGGAGGTGCCTAATTAGTGGCAAAAACCAAGAAACACACACTCTTTGCTGTTGAGTGGGTTCGGATGCATAGCAACCCTATAAGACAGAGTAGAACTGCCCCATAGGGTTTGTAAAGGCTGTAAATCTTTACGGAAGAAGACTGCCACATCTTTCTTCCGCTGAGCAGCTGGTGGGTTTGAACCACCCACCTTTCCATTAGCAGTGGAGCTCTTAACCACTGTCCCACCAGGGCTCCAATTAGCAACAAGCAGTTGACTTTCCACCAGTGTTCTCTTTCACTTTCTCCCACATTTAGACTTAGAACTGGATGGAAGTTTAGAGGTCAATGTTTCCCTCTAATGGTATGAATTTTGATGTGGAATGATTAGGTAGGAAGGTGTCCTCTCCGTGATGGAAGTGTTGGCTCTCAGTCTAAAATATCATATGTGGTTCCCACTCAGAATCTTATCTGGCATTTAGTCAGAAAGATACATGTAAGAATTCATTTTGTGATGTTATTATTTTTTTTAGTTGGCTTTTTTCTGCACCCAGAACTCCACTCTCCTAGACCCCCAGAAACAAACTTGTTGCCGTCAAGTTCATTCCAACTCATAGTGGCCCTCCCTATAGGACAGAGTAGAACTGCCCCACAGAGTTTCCAAGGAGCACCTGGTGGATTCGAACTGCCGACCATTTGGTTAGCAATGTAACACTTAACCGTTATGCCACCAGAGTTTCCAGGCCCTCCTTGAAACTCTATGGGCCAGTTCTACTGTGCCGTACAGGGTCACTATGAGTCTAAATCCACTTGACAGCAACAGGTTTTTTTTTCTTTAGGGTATACGTGGTGTAGTGGTTAAGTGCTACGGTTGCTAACCAAAGGGTCGGCGGTTCAAATCCACCAGGCGCTCCTTGGAAAGTCTATGGGAAAGTTCTTCTCTGTCCTGTAGGATCACTATGAGTCAGAATCGACTAGACAGCACCAGGTTTTTTTTTAGGGTATAAAAACCTAGTTGCCATTGAATAGATTTCAACTAATAAATCCACATGTATCAGAGTAGAACTGTGCTCCCTGGGGTTTTCAAAGCCTTTCTTCCAAGGTGCCTCTGGATGGACTCAAACCTCTAACCTTTAGGCTAGCAGCCAAGCACCATTCATCATTTGCCATGACCCTGGGGATTCTTCCCAAGGTATTTTGTTTGTCAGCTGCCATCTAATTGACTTCTGACTCATGGAAACATCATCCCCAACCGAATGAAATAAAAAAAAATAAATAAATGCTATCAAGAAACGAAAATCAAAACTACAATGAGATTCCATCTCACCCCAACAAGGCTGGCATTAATCCAAAAAACACAAAATAATAAATGCTGGAGGGGTTGTGGAGAGACTGTAATACTTATACACTGCTGGTGGGAATGTCAAATGGTACAGCCACTTTGGAAATCAATTTGGGGCTTCCTTAAAACGCTAGAAATAGAATTACCATATGACCAAGCAATTCCACTCCTTCGAATATACCCTAAAGAAATAAGAGCCTTTACACGAACAGATATATGCACACGCATGTTCACTGCAGCACTGTTTACAATAGCAAAAAGATGGAAGCAACCAAGGTGCCCATCAATGGATGAATGGATAAATTATGGTATATTCACACAATGGAATACTGTGCAACAAGAACAACGATGAATCTATGATACATTTCATAACATGGAGGAACCTGGAAGGCATTACACCAAGTGAAATTAGTCAACTGCAAAAGGACAAATATTGTATGAGACTACTGTTATAAGAATTTTACATAAAGTTTAAATACAGAATAAAGTATTCTTTGATGGTTATGAGGGTGGGGTGGAGGGGGATATTCACTAACTAGCTAATGGACAAAAAATTTTTTTAGATGAAGGGAAGGGCAACACATAACACAGGGATAGTCAGTACAACTGGACTAAACCAAAAGCAGTTTCCTGAATATAACCAAAAGCTTCGAAGGCCAGAGTAGCAGGGACTTGGGGTGTGGAGACCAAGGTTTCAGGGGACATCTAGGTCAACTGGCATAATAAAATGTATTAAGAAAACATTCTGCATTCCAATTTGGTGAGAGGCATCTGGGGTCTTAAACGCTAGCAAGCGGCCATCTAAGATGCATCAATTGGTCTCAACTCACCTGGAGCAAAGGAGAATAAAGAACACCAAAGACAAAAGGAAAATATGAGCCCAAGAGACAGAAATGGCCACATAAACCAGAGGCTCCATCAGCCTGAGACCAGAAGAACTGGTCAGACCATTGTGATCAATAAGGTTTTCATCAGTAGCTTTTCAGAAGTAGATCGCCAGGCGTTTCTTCCTAGTCAGTCTTAGTCCAGAAGCTTTGCTGAAACCTGTTTAGCATCATAGCAATATGCAATTCGCCACGGACAGACAGGTGGATGCTGCACATGAGGTATATTGGCTGGGAATTAGGCCCAGGTTTCATGCATGAAAGGCGAGAATTCTGCCACTGAACCACGAATGCCTCCCTTAGGGTATAAACGAAGCCAAGCTGGTTGCCACTGAGTCAGTTCCAACTTATGGTGACTCACGTGTGTGCAGTAGGACTGTACTCCATAGGATTTACGAGGTTGTGATCTTTCAAATCCACCAAACCGCTCCTTGGAAACCGTATGGGGCAGTTGTGCTCTGTTCTGTAGGGTTGCCATAAGCTGGAATTGACTTGATGGCAATTGGGCTTGGTTTTTTCTTTTTTGACCTTTCAGAAGCAGGTCACCAGGCCTTTCTTCTGAGGCACCTGTAGGTGGGTTTGAACTGCCAATCTTCTGGTTAGTAGCTGAGCACCTAGCTACTTGTGCCACCTAGGACTAAGGAAATAGGCAAAGGAGAAGCTAGTTGATATTTCTAAGGAATTGGTCACATAATTGTCATCAAATGTTGATATAATCTTAAAATCAGTGGCACATGGAACATGAAAGGCTTACAAAATCTGGGTGCTTTTAATCATGGCAATATTATGTATAGCCACTTTTAGGGCTGTGGTTCACTTATTTATAGTTTTTAAAAAAGCAAACAGATGCTGCCATCATCAGTTTGTTGTATTTCTGGCTCTAAATTGAATATTACAAGAATATTTGGGATATATTTACTGTGTCCGAAGCACTGTCCCACTACTTTGTGAAAGGGGAGCGTCTTGCCCTGGAGGAGGTTATAATTTGTATGTGGAAAGGAGGTCGAAGCAATAGAAGAACATTTTGTCGAACATTCTTACATTTACAAGATCATATATAAACATTTTACTTAACATCTGGAGGCAGCAATTTTGTTAATTTCCAAGGCATTTCAATACTACAGACATTTATCTTTCTAAAAGAACATTATAATTTCTTTCCTCCGGTGTTTAGCCCTTCAATAGTTTATTTTATATCCCGATACACAGAACCTTACGTACCTTTCGGAAAGTTTTACCTAAGCTCTCCTTCCCTGACCGAGGTTTTAGTATATCCTTCCTTGAATCCTACCCTTCCCTTTAGTAGAAAATATCTCCTGGGCTCGACTGGTAACAACACATCAGCAGGCAACAAAGCAGAACCAAAGGGGAATTTCTGTCCATCTTGCCTGTGGACATCTACAATCTTGGCTTAGCAGAGTTGGTTGGGGAGACGAGTGATAGAATTTCTAGGGGGGCTGTATGTCTCCACTTTCAGATTCAGCTACAGAAATGAGGAAACCAGTTCTCATAGTGGTAGGACAGGAGTGTAAGCATTCGGTTAAGTGAGGAGCTGGCTGGACATTGAGGTTTCCTAAATTCATAATACTTTCTTCTTTTTCCATATTTTCACTTCTTTATCATACTGTCTGGTAGGTTTTTGGAACAGGCTTAGACCTTTTTCCTCGAATTTCTTTTGAGGTTTTTCCTGTTCCAGAAACACACACACACATGCCATACCTTCCTCTTTCTTAAACTGACCTCTGCCCCACCCCATCAGACACACACATACTCACAGGGTTTTCTATGACTGCATTTTTGTGATAATTTTCCTATAATGCTATCAGCCAAAGGAGCGTATATTATTTAACTCCTAGAGAAAACCCTACTTCTTATCCACTTTTCTATCAACCACGCTGGTATGGATTGAATTGTGTCCCACCAAAATATATGTCAACTTGGCTAGGCCATCATTTCTAGGATTGTGCGGTTGTTCTCCATTTTGTGATCTGATGTAATGATGTGTGTTGTAAATCCTAACCTCTATATGTTAAAGAGGCAGGATCAATATGGGGTGTATCTTGAGTCACAGCCTTACAAGAGAGTGTGACTCAAGTTATACCCTTATTCAAGCCACACCTTTACTTAAGTCACACCTTTACTCAAATCACACCCTTGCTTGAGTCAGCCTTTTATCTTACAAGAAATAAAAGGAGAGAGAAGTAAGCAGAGAGAGGAGGGTCCTCACCACCACCAAGAAAGAAGAGCTGGGAATGAAACACATCGTTTGGACCCAGGGTTCCTGTGCTGAGAACCTCCTAGACCCAGGGGAAGATTAATGCCAAGATACATAGACATCTCCAAGGAATGCTGAGCCCACAGGTGTTGAAAGGAGACAAGGGCCTTCCTTCAGAGACAACATAGACAGAGCACCTTTCCCTAGAGCTGGCGTCCTAAATTCGGACTGCTAGCCTCCTACTGTGAAAGATTAAATTTCTGTGTGTAAAAGTCATCCACTTGTTATAGCAGCACTAGATAACAAAGACACACACTTATCAAACAACCCGACAGTTAATTATTTGTTAATTAATGGTTGAGAAGGTCATACAGATGACTGGATAAGTGGATTGATGGATGGATGAGTAAATGTATGGATCAGAACAGTAGCTGTTTTTTTCCATTATCTTGTCAACTTGGGTTTTTCTTATGTCCCAGCAATAGATTAAGTAGGTGAGAATAAAGATTCTTTAGGAAGGAATTAATAGAGAAATAATAAGCAAAATAAAATACTTGCTTAAAAGAAAAACTTATTACGAACGCTCTGGTTATTATTCTGAGACATTCAAATTATGCAACAGTATATCAAATTACTTAAGACATTTTCCTGCTTTGTGGAGATTTTTGTAAGGCTTGCAGTAGAGATAGCATAAATTTTTAAAAAAGAGGACCAAAATAAAGAAAACAAAACTCAGTTAATTTATTTTTTGATTATACCAAAAAACCAAACCCATTATCATTGAGTCAATTCCAACTACAGTGATCCTAAAGGTCAAGTAGAACTGCCCCATAGAGTTTCCAAGGAGCAGCTGATGGATTCGAACTACTGACCTTTTGATTAGCAGCCAAGCTTTTAACCATTGTACAACCAGAGCTGGTTTCTCTTAAAGCTTCTTATTTTAACTTTTTTGTGCCTATATATATCTTTGTACTTGGTGAATTAATGGACTTATAAGGAGCTGTCTTGTGCCACTTACAGTGGACGATGTATTTAATTTTTAAAACATTTGTATACTACCAGAACGTGGTATTATCCCCAATACACATAAAGTGGATCAACAGAAAGAGGATGATAGTTCTGGTGTCCTACTGCATAGGGTTTATAGAAATATAATAACATGCAAATACAGCCGACTTTCAAGTGGGCAACCTTGTTCAGCTGCTATATTGCATAACTACAATATGGAGCCACAAATGGTGTGACACAAAACTATATATGGCAAATTTAGGATGTGAAACGATGGTTTTTTTGTTGGAAGAAAGCAAACACCAAATGTGGGTGCAGCGAAGTTGTAGTTGAGTCATCTTACTTGTGACAATTAAAATGCGATGTCTTTTATTCACAGTATTGGCGCAGTGGTTAAAGCACTTGGCTGCTAATCGAAAGATCGGTGGTTTGAACCCACCAGCCACTCCGTGGCAGAAAGAGTGATAGTCCGCTTCCCTAAAGATTTACAGCCTTGGAAAGCTTATGGGACAGTTCTACTCTGTCCTATAGGGTTGTGTGAATCAAAAGTGGCTTGACAACTGTGGGTTTGGTATCATCATCTTTGGAAAACATAGGTCTCTCTCATAGGGTATTTCTCTCATCCATTTGTAGCTGCTTGTTAAAGAGTTTCCAAAGAGAAAAAAAAAATCCGATTACATACAAAGCAATATATTTTTACATTTTTAACAGAGAACACCTTTTCCAACAAAAGATGACTGTCACCTTTTCTCTGCTGACTCTTATCTCCTGCCCTCAGGGAATTATTTCTTGCAAGTTCAAATGCAGCTCTGTATTCACAATCCCTAGCGGAAAAACATCTGAACATTCTTCCCATGTTTCCTGAAATAAGACTATTTTCTACTCTTAGGATGGTTGTTGAGAGACAATTTTTCGTGGGTTTGTCACATTTCCGCCCATCTTGCTTTTGTCCAGTCTATTTTTCTTTCAGAATAGCAAACAGCCTTGTAAGTGTCTCCCGCCATAGCAAAGGCAGTCGTACTTGTTGCTCATTAAAAAAGGTTCAGGTTAGGTAAGCTCAAGCTTTCTTTCTCGTAACACAAACCATTCAATGTGCAGGTGTCACCTGGCTCTCTTTGTATAACCCTGTGGGAAATGGGGCTTCAGTGATAGTCTGATTACTGTTATTGGTGAGAGTAATTATGTCCTTTTTTTAAATTGTGCTTTAAGTGAAAGTTTTCAATTCAAGTCAGTTTCTCATACAAAAACTTACACACACGTTGTTACATAACCCTAGTTGCTCTCCCTATAACGCAACAGCACACTCCTCCACTCCACCTGTATTTTCTGTGTCCATTCAACCAGCTCCTGTCCCCCTCTACCTTCTCATCTCACCTCCAGACAGGAGCTGCCCACGTAGTCTCATGTGTCTACTTGAGCTAAGAAGCACACTCCTTGTCAGTATCATTTTATGTCTTATAGTCCAGTTTAATCTTTGTCTGCAGAGTTGGCTTCAGGAATGGTTTTAGTTTTGGGCCAAAAGAGAGTCTGTGGGCCACGTGCTCTGGGGTCCCTCCAGTCTCAGTCAGACTATTAAGTCTGGTCTTTTTACTAGAGTTTGAGTTCTGCACCCCACTTTTCTCCTGCTTGACCTGGGACTCCCTGTTGTGTTCCCTGTCAGGGCAGTCGTTGGTGGTAGCCAGGCACCATCTAGTTCTGGTTTCAGGCTGATGGAGTCTCTGGTTTATGTGCCCCTTCTGTCTCTTGGGCTCATATTTTCCTTGTGTCTTTGGTGTTCTTCGTTCTCCTTTGCTCCAGGTGGGTTGGGACCAATTGATGCATCTTAGATGGCTGCTTGCTAGCTTTTAAGACCCCCAGTGCCACTCACCAAAGTGGGATGTAGAAGTAATAATGTCTTTTGTCTTAGATCCAGGAGTTTTGTGTCTTCTGCCAGCTTGCATGAAATTGTAAGGTTAACTTGCCAGCTTGAGTATAGGGTAGCATCTCATACCCTTCACAGTAATTAAGACTAAAGCAAAACCAAACCCATTGCCATTGTGTCAATTCTGACTCATAGCAAGCCCATTTCTAAGGCTGTAATCTTTATGGAGGCTGACTGCTACACCTTTTTCCTGAAGATCACCTTGTGTGTTCGAACTATAGAACTTTTGTTTAGCAGCCAAGTACTTTAACCACTGCACCACTAAAAAAAACTAGGGCTCCTTAAATGAAAATAGTAAGGTATATTATTTTAAGCTTTGTGATACAGAAAGAATTAATTAATGAGTTGGTTTTAACAAATACTTGTCACATATGTTAACAAACCCTTTAATGATGGCTGAGTTGTATGATAAGTTTAGAATAGTGCTTAAAAGAAGTGTCTTATTATGATATGGCATGTGCATTTATTCAGTGTTACAGCAAGGGTAAAATTACATTTGCATAATGTATTGCATAGCTTTTGAAAGCCAAGACACTGCAACTTTTTGAAAGAAGCTGCTACTTTTCTGAGTTTAACATTTTAATGTTGAGAGAAAAGTAATCTTAAATAGCAGTTTTAAAATTTTTTTAAATAAAAAAATTTCAGATACTTTCTACCATACTCAGAAAAACCAAACTCACTGGTGTTGAGTTGATTCTGGCTCATAGCAATGCTACAGGCCAGAGTAGAAGTGCCCCATGGGGTTTCCAAGGCTGTAAATCTTGACAGAAGCAGACTGCTAGGTCTTTCTCCCACAGAGTGACTGGTAGGTTCGAATCACCCACCTTTCAGTTAGCAGCTGAATGCTCAACCACGTTTCTACCATAAAGTTCCTGAATTATTTTCTTATATTTCATATTCCCAAGAAATCATAGTTTCCACAAAACTATGGTTGAAATAATATATGTGAAATAGTCATGCTATTAAAATCTTGATTTTCGTTCACATTCAAATATGGTTGTATATTAAAAGCTTAAGTTGTATATGTTTAACCACTGCTAAATATTATTGTTAAATTCATGTAATGTTATGATTTATTTCTAAGTTTGGGAATTATTCTTTTAAAATCTTTTAGAAGTCTAATTTAAGCCACAGTTTTAAATCTCTTTCAAATATAGTTTCATAACATACATTTGGTAAAACAAAAATTTTCATTAAGGACTTATATAATGATTTAAGTGCCTTTTTATTTCATTTTGTAGATTTCAGTAATTAAGCACATGATTTTGTTATTATATTTAGGATTTTGAATACTTGAAAAATGCAAATGCAGTGAGATGTAACAGTGTTCTTTTTCATTATGCAAATTTAGGTTTTAGTGTTACTCTAGGATATTCAGTGCCTGATAATTATAATGTTGATAGTGATGAATGTTTGAGATTAAGAACTTATATATACTTCAGAGTTTTTTTTTTTTAATACCTTACCTTTCGTGAATTAACTTGGGAGGCTTATTGACAAATTTTTTTTGTGCAGAAATGAAATGAATAGAAAACAACATCAGTTGATTTCCTTATTAAACATTTTATATATCACAGTGTAAATATGAAACTAAAATAAGTTGTTTTAAAAATAGTTCATCAAAACTGTGTGTGTTTGCGTGTGTGTGTGACGAATACAGATTAGAGGGAGCCTGGTGTAATGAAACAAACTAACAGGCAAGACATTTGAAGTTACACTCAAGATCCAACTCTGTGTGTCTTTTTTGAGACTTTGGTCTAATTACCTAACCCTTTTTGCTTCCACTTTCTCTTTTGTACAATTAACAAATTATAACAAATCTTGAATATAAGACAAAGAGAAGGCTGCACATTTTTTCAGTGTCATGCTAGAACACTACGTAAGACTCATTCAAGTATTTATTTATTTATTTTCTAGTACAGGGCTTGAAAATAACCCACAGGTGAAACTGGCCGAAGGTCTGTGTTTGTGAAACCCTTGAGCGAAGAATAAATTTTAAGTTGAAAAAAAAAAAGAAAATACAAAACAGAAAAAACTAAGAAGAATATTTGAGAGAGACTTTATGTGGCCCACAAAGCCTAAAATATTTATTCTCTGTCCCTTTACAGAAAAAGTTAGCCAATCTTGCTCCATGGGACTAAACTATTATTTGATTTATTATTTACTCTTTATTTACTTTCAAGATTCAGACTCAATGAAGGCAGATGATAGCTTACAGACTGAAACACTGTGAATGATTTTTACCATCGGAGAGACAATAGATTTCTGTCTGGTAGAAAAGATAACGCTAAAGGTTATAGCTATATTAGTCTCTAAGACTCAGACCAACTTCTTATATAACCCCATTGCCGTTGAGTCAATTCTGACTCCTAGCGACCTTATAGGACATTATATAATTAATAATATTTCAGCATCTTCAAGTGGCTGTCTTTCTCATTCTCAGTCTTTCTCAGCTTTATTGTTCTGCTGGTTCCCTCGCTAATAAATGAAATAACATTGTTGGCAAGTATTTATTGTATGTTTATATCTGAATCATATTTTTAACTTTCAAAAAGTTAAACTTCGACAATAAACAGACATCTTTCCTCATCCCTATTTAGCTATCAGCTCTTTCAGGGTTTTAATACGACAAGGTATTGGGCAACAGAGTGTGGACTGTCCTTACATTGCTCGTCTGTAACAGCTTTTAAAACTGTTCTAGAACTCCTTTTTTTTTTTTTTTAGAACTCCAGTTACAGGCCTTCCTGGGTTAATCCACTCTCCCTCTTTTTTTTTTAACATATTGTTTGATGATGGTGCAATAGTGAATCCTTGCAAATAGTGCTCATTTGCTCACACCAGCAGAGTTGTATGTTTATCAAGAGATGGTCATGCATTTTTCCCAGACATTTTAGTACAAGTTTTACTTATTGTTGTTATTGTGGAATTTAATTAAATAATACAAAAACAGGTAAGAGTGCAGGAAGAGAGTGGTGTCAGTAAAGGTCAAATTGAATGCTTTGAAAGACTCAGCAAAAGTGAACTGCTAAATAATTGCCAAGAAATTAAGTGCGGGTGAAGCAGTAGCAAAAGATTGGCGTGTTGGGCGATGACCAAGCCCCTGCTTGTTTTGAAAACCCCTATGCTGCATGCAAAGCCTTCTGTTATCTCTGAAAATCTCTCTGCCTTATGGCTCAGCAACAGCTCAAAAGCTTATTTCCTTTGTTACCTTTTATGGATGTGGTAATAAAAGGATAGTTACATTTTCATCTTTGGAGGGGGATTGGAGCTAATTGGGTTTTTCGGGGGTTAAAAAGCTAGTTCACAGAGAGACTGCTCCATTATAACCCATCAGCCCACAGATCCAGAGTGTATTTCGTGAGGTATGTTGAAGGCATGAAAGAACAGATGTACCTTTTGCCCTAAATAGCTGAACGCTTTCCCTTCGCAAAGGTAAGAAAACGTAAGGAGCTACTGTAAGTAGCCTGAATGTTGACCCCACAACTAGGGGTGAGACTGGGCTCCCACATTTGGAAAATAAACCGAAAGAAATTCTTGTACTCAGATAATTTCTTTAAATTCTCCTTCACTTTAAAGGAACTCAAACTCTAAGTTGTAGAATTTTTATTATGATTATGAAGTTAAAAGACAAAAGGACCAAGTGGAAATCAGAAGAACAGATATATACTCAGAGAAAAAGTTCTAGTCCTATATTAAGTTAAAAAAAAGTTCTAAATCATGCATACATATTTATTTATGTTTATAATCCCTTACTTTAACTGCAAGAAAGAAGGATTGCAATCTAACAGGGAGCAAAAAGGTATTAGAGCTGATATTTTGAGGATCTCTTTATTAAACTCAGCTTTTATGACAGTTACACACATAGCTTCTGCCTTAGTGGGAAATTTATATTATTGTCACCTCTCATGGAACAGTTAACAAAATATCGATATGTTCTCATCTGCAAATATGACAAAACCCCCAAAATTGTAACTCCCTCTTGCAATCAGGGAGCCTTCGTGGTGCAGTGGTTAAGAGCTCGGCTGTTAACCAGAAGGTTGGTAGTTCCAATCCACCAGCCACTTCTTGGAAACCATATGGGGCAGTTCTATTCTGTTCTGTAGGGTCGCTCTGAGTCAGAATTGACTCGATGGCAATGGAGTTTTTGGTTCTTGCTATCAGAGATTTGCTCAACAATAAGGTATCTTTAAAATATAAGTGTAGATATTGTTAATGCTAAAGTTTACCTGAGGCCTGCGATACTGGAAAACTGCAATGGTTAAAGAAATCTCCCCAACTTTATGCTCAGGAAAATGGCTTGCTGCAAATAACCACCCCTCCCATATGGCTTAGATCAGACTCATGGATGCCCTGTGTTTACCTCTGACAAGGCCAGGCACAGACTCTCCAAATTCTCATTCTTTGCCTCATAAATGTGTAATTGAATTGCTTGTCCCCACTGAGCAAACAGGAACAAAAGGATTGTTAAACAAAATTGGTTAAGCTTTTCTTCTTCACTCAAGTCCCTGAACTTTGGCCTACCCTCAGCCTGTGGCAACACTTTACCTTTCAAAGGGCCCATCCCAAAAGGAGCTCCAAAGCACCAGCAGGATTGAACCAAGTGATGTTTCAGATGCTGACCTTTTACGCAGAAGGAGCAATGAATAGAAACACTTGTAAGTCATTTAGATAACTACACAATTTTAATATTACTGGAATGTAGGATGGTATATGTAGGGATAGAGGAACAAGGATAGATGAGAAGTGAAGCTGAATAAGTAAGCAGGAGCTGTATTATGAAGGTTTTTATACAGGGATTCAAGCTGTTTTTTTCCTGGTTTGATCCCCTGCTAAGAATTGCTATTTCTACCCCAGGTATACTGAATTAGAATCTTGTTAAAATGTAGATTCTGATTGAGTATACCTGGGGCAGAAACTCAAATTCTCAGCAGGTGGCTGAACCAGAAAGCAGCAGTTGGAAGCCCTGGTATTATATGCCAGACTAAGATGTGTGGAATATATCTTGAGCATAATGAGGGCTCATTTAAGGCTTTAGGCAAGAGAGTGACTTGACAAGTTTTTCAGCTGAGAAAACTCTCTGACAAAATACAAAAGGGGATCAGAGTGTGGTAAGACTGGTGAAGTCAAGGTCAATTAGATGGCTGCTGGAAAGGCGCAAGGAATGATGAGGCTGTGAGATACAGTAGTGACAGTGATGATGGAAATAAGTTGGAGAATCAGTAGCACTTGGCAATTAATTAGACTTGACATTGAAGAAGAAATATTAAGAAAAGCTTACTGATTTTAGGGGACGATGATGATTGAGGGAATACAACAGATTATCAAAAGAGTATCAAAAGGCTGCCTGGGGTTATGATGATCAAGTCTTTTTTTTTTTTTTTTGTGCTCTAAGTGAAAGTTTACAATTCAAGTCAGTTTCTCGTACAAAAACTTACACACACATTGTTATGGGACCCTAGTTTCTCTCCCTACAATGTGACAGCATACTCCTCCTTTCCACCCTGTATTTCCAGTGTCCATTCAACCAGCTCCTATCCCCCTCTGCCCTCTCCTCTTGCCTCCGGACAGGAGCAGACCATTTAGTCTCATGTGTCTACTTGAGCCAAGAAGTACACTCCTCGCCAGTACCATTTTGTCTTATAGTCCAGTCTAATCTTTGTCTGAAGAGTTGGCTTCGGGAACGATCAAGTCATTTTTGAGGACGTAGGATTTGAGGTGTTTGTGTAAAATGCAGGTGATGTCCATTGTCTAAGACTGTTGCCCCTTTTCACTTCCCTCTATCACACGTTCCCTCTTGATTGTGTTGGAGTAGCTGGGTGTGTGTTTGGGATCCGACTGAGGAAAACTGATGATACACTAATTTAGATTTAGGATGAAGTACTTTAGGAGATTTAAATTACATCCCTGCCTAGCTGAGTTATTGCTAGGTCTCCTTGCTCCGGGAAGGCTTTTAGGTACACATCTACTGCCCACTGTGTCTGACTTTACAACGTAAAGGTGCATGGCCAAGTGTCCTAAAGTGCCTGGTAGAGGAAACGCATGGTTAGTGAAGGAGAAACAATATTTGAAATCCATGAAACCACAAGCTGTTCCATGGAAAATTTTCCCAGTCATCCAGCTATATAAAATTATTAGTAGACAATTTGGTTCTTAGCAATGCTTGCTCACAAGAGAAACTCTCTTCTTCCCTGAATACATTCAAAAAGGAAACACACAATTATAAATGCACAATGTATTTCATTTTTTGAAGAGAATTTCAGGAAATGGACTTTATCTGCATTATTGTTTGTAACATACAAGCCTATAACAGTATTACAGCAAGTTCATTTGTCTGAGAAGCTGCACCTTCTTTGCATTCTAAATATCAATAATAAAAAACAAAGCTTGACCAACCATGCTAGAAAACAAAGCCTGATTTATCTTTCTGTTCTCTCTATACTGTTACAAAGTAACCACAGGAATGAAGTAAAGCCTAGAAGTGTGTGGGACAATAAAAACGTTGTGTTGCTTTGCTGCCTTTTGTGATGTTATAGTGTTTGTCAGACTTTTAAAAGTTGTTACTCTCCTTTTACATTTTAAGAATATAGTCATTTTTAAAAAACTAATTTTATACTCAGAATTTTGTATTCCTTCTAAAAAAAAAAAATTTTTTTTTTTTTCTCTTAAATAGGAAATCCTGGTGGCGTAGTGGTTAAGTGCTATGGGTGTTAACCAAAAGGCTGGCAGTTCAAATCCACCAGGTGCTCCTTGGAAACTCTATGGGGCAGTTCTACTTTGTCCTATAGGGTCATTATTTAATGAGTTGGAATCGACTCGACGGCAGTCGGTTTGATTTATTTTTTATTTCCCTCTCTTAAATAGGATCCTCCAGATCGTATAAGTTTCAGGCCCCACAGGCTCTGAATCACTCCGGGTCCAGAATATATACAGTAAAGACTGGGGTGGATCCGTAGGGAGAGTATACTGAGGTGAGATGAGAAGGAGATGAAGAATGGACTCCTAAATTTGGGAAACAAAGGAACAGGCAAGGAAAGAGAGGACCATGACACAGAGAAAAGGAGCAGTTCAAAAATGAAGGCAGTCCCTGGGTGGTGCAAGTGGTTAGCTTGGCTAGCTAAGAAGTTGGAAGTTTGAGTCTACCCAGAGGTCCCTCAAAAGAAAGGCCTGGTGATTTACTTCTGAAAAATTAGCCAATGAAAACCCTCTGTAGTACAGCTTTACTTTGACACATATGGGGTTGCCATGAGTCAAATCCACTTGACAGCAATTGGTGTAGGAAATGAAGACACTATCAGAGTCACAGAGACTGCATGAGGTGGGTGTTAAGAAGGAAGTGGCTACCCACAGAATGATCAGGCGAGAGTACTGAAAATTGGCATTAGATTTGGTCTCAAACAGCCATAGCAGTTTCGGTGAAAAGTGAGGGCAAAAGACAAAAGCCTCACTTGTACTGAGTTAAATAATGAATTTAAAATGACCAGATGAAGACAATGAGCAGAGACAAAATTCAAAGTTTCCATGACACATAGGTTTGAAGAACATAAATAAGGCAGAAACAGAGCAGAGAGTAAGCATGAAGCAGAGCTTTTTTTTGCTCAAAAGTGGGAGAAGATCATTTTTATGTGCCAGCGGAAAAAGTTAAAGTTATACAAGGAAGCGTTTACACTTCTTTCATATTCCATAAAACCACAGACCATACCAAAAAAAAAAGCAAACCCATTCCCATCGAGTCAATTATGACTCATAGTGACCCTATAGGACAGAGTAGAGCTGCCCCATAGGGTTTCCAAGGAGCCTCTGGTGGATTTGAACTGCCAGCTCTTTGGTTAGCAGACCTAGCTTTTAACCACTACACCACCAGAGTTTCCCCATGGAACATAAAGGCAGCTCTAAAACTTGATAAACCGAATTAAACTTGTTGCCCTTAACATGAACTGAACTGAACTCATGACCTCACCTCATGCGACCTTTCTCACAAGAAAATTTCTAATTAGTTTCAATACTACTTTTCCATTCTTCTAGGACCCAAACCTTGGGATCTACCATATTTATTTATTTATTATTTAGCTAATTTCAAATGATGTTTTTCTTGTTTGTAACGTTTCTTTCCTATTCAGTCAGTCCTACTTCTTTTTTCTGCCCCAGACTTGTGTTCTTCCTATGCCTTTCTCTGCTTTGATTATGCTTTCTCCTCTAGAAGACGGCCTATGTATTTTTCATACATTGATTCATAATTTCTCTTTTCTAAGTCTCAGCTGAACCCCATTGTAACCGGCCCATGCCTCTGTATTTCCCACATGGATTATCCTGCAATTGTCATTTATGCTATAGTTAAGTTGTACATTGTACATCAAGGTAAAATTATTTTTTCTCTATGATGGTACTTCAAACTATGAGCTGCTGTACAAAAGCTGGTGTTAATATTACAGTCTTTTCAGCTCATGGAATACTTTTTGAAGATTTTTTTCTTTTTTGTTTTCCACACTGCTTACCTCATTATTAATTCAGTGAGTAATTCTTAAAACTCAACCAGTCAGAAGGTGGTTATTAAACACATACAGTTAAAGTCTCTCAACATTGATGTAAGAAATGTCTGTTCATTTTTCAAGGCTAATGATTGCATTTTAATTAAATTTATTTTCCTTATATTTAGCATCTTTTTCCAAAGTTATTGATTTAGAAAATAGATCATCTGATTTGATTAATGCTTTCTTTTATTTTGTATTTTTCTAAGGCTTTACTCTTATTTGAAATGGAGGCATTATGAAACACAATTAATATAGACTTAAAAATAGCCAGTTGAAATATCATGAACTCTTTCAAAGGGCAGTGCTAAAGAAAGCTTTTTTATTTTTTTTAACCCCAAGATATCCTTAAGTGGAAATATGTGCATGCATGTCTATCCTTAGATAAAACCCAAAATCCAAACCCACTGCCGTCGAGTCGATTCCGACTCATAGCGACCCCATAGGACAGAGTAGAACTGCCCCATAGAGTTTCCAAGGAGCGCCTGGTGGATTCCAACTGCTGACCTCCTGGTTAGCAGCTGTAGCGCTTAACCACCATGCCACCAGGGTTTCCATCCTTAGATTTCTCAAGGGAATTCTGAATTTACTTAAACCACTATGTAATGACAGTTTTTTTACTCTCCGCTGGCTTCTACCACTTAATATAAAAACTCATGTCGTTAGGTGCCACACAGGGTTTCCTGGGCTGTAATATTTAAGAGAGTAGATAGCACCACCAGGTCTTATTAGCATAGAGCTACCAACGTTTGCATAACAGTAGAGCACTTAACCACATGGGGTCGCTATGAGTAGAGAATGGACTTGATAAAAATAAAAGCCATTTTTCCAGTCAATACATCCGGACAATGACTTCAATTTAGTCTAAAACACATTTATGCCTTATGGTCTGAAGTTTCCCATCAGTCTTTAACTTCTTAGGGTTAAGGTTTATTTACTCTTTTTTAAAGGACTTCTAGCAAAAAAAGAAAAACGTACAAAGAAATAAGACTTGAAAGGAAAATTTTGTACATCAATCATAAATTCAACAGTTTAAATCTTCCTTGAAGTGCTCTTGGTTTTTAATAATGGATTATGGTATATTCCTATAAAATATTCATGCTGAGATATTAAACAAACACTGCTTTGGATGATTAATTTTAAAATATTTTTTCCTACCAAATAATAGATATTTCCCCTGTATTTTAGATTTATATGAAGGAAGTAATATCAGCCTTATGATTTTGAATCCATGATCGTCTTTGTGGGAATGTATTTGGGAAGGGAAGCAAAAACAATAATTCAAAGGCACCATGTGCAAAGGTATTTACTTTATAAAGACCTACTCAACATTCTAAAAATAAGATACTGCAATTAAAATCTGTATGAAATAAATGTCAAGAATAATCAATATATCTACATTATGAGACACTGAAATTTTTTCTTAATGTCAGTTTTTTTAGAGTCAGTTCTTTATTATGTTTTCTGTCTGTCATTATCATTTACAGTATTAATGATCTAAATATTAAAACTTATTTTTCTAAATGCACAAAACAATAAAAATATCAGAACAAAGGGTGCACACCATGTTCACAAGGAATTAACAGCTTCAAAAATTCTTATTTGTAAAAATATAAATAAGTGAAGTAATGTTTTACTTGACACATCCAGAAGCAGTTAACTAAAGAGTCATCACCCAAGAAAAATACATGAATTAAATAACAGAGTTTTTGCTCCTCAGAAATAATCATAGCTGACTTTAATCTGGATATAACACAGAGCATACGTATCCAATGGCTAAACAATAACCTGATTAAACTTTTTTTCTCCACTATGCATCTAGTTTTGTTTTGCATCTTAAACAAAAAAATAGGGAGGGGGAAAAAAGACAAAACAAAACAAAAACGTGGTCTCTTAAAAAGTAAAGGAGGTCTTTTTCAAAACTGTTATTTTCTACCATCTGGTATATTTGGAAACACAATGATATCTGTTCATTCATTATTAGACTTAATTATACATTCAAATACAAACTATAAGCAATAATTGTATATAACATAAAAATACCTCTGAAATGACGTAGATAAAGTGAATAGTTAGCATTTAACAGGCATTCCTGATATTTCCCCACTAAAATGCAATAGCAAATCTGACCAAAGAGGAACATCGCCTGAGTAACTCCTTGCTCTTATAATAATTGATTACTGCTGTGACAACATACCACCTTTTTTCATAGTTGTGAAAGGAGTTCACTTTAAATTAATTGGCATCACCATGAAATAAATTACACGAGTGTGTAGCTGGAATGTAAATCAGACCCACGTTTGATATAATTGGGGTAAAACTTATGTAGAGATTGTGTGAGTGAAGGCTAGAGAGAATTTTTGCATAAAAATTAAATGCATGAAGGTTATGATACCAAGACCAAATTGTCTGTTTTTGTTTTTAAAGATATATATATCTTTCAATATGATATATATAGATATATATAAGATATATATGTAGATATATCTCATATATATCTCTATATATGTTAGACATATATATCTTTAGTATATATATTTTTTAGAATAAATCTCTTTAGTTTTCCAACAATGATTCATATTGCTTGATTATTATAACTTAGACTATATGATTGGGACAATTAGCTGATCAGTTTCCATATAGGCAAAACCAAAAAAAGCCATTGCTATCGAGTTGATTCTGACTCATAGTGACCCTAAAGGACGGAGTAGAACTGCCCCATAGAGTTTCCAAGGAGCGCCTGGTGGATTAGAACTGCTGACCTTTTCATTATCAGTAGTAGCTCTTAACCACTATGCCACCAGGGTTTCCATGTATACAAAAGGAAGTAAAATTCAATCTAAATTTCAAATCCAGGGTAATGGAATTGAAGTTTTTTTTTTTTTAATTCCAGGAAAGAAATTTAGACTATTCCCCAAAGTCATACCCAGAATGATACAGCTTAAAAGGCCAAGATGATACTGAACTTCATTAGAAAGTATATTGGAAAAGAAACAGAAAACACTTTTCTCTGCTTTTATCATATAATCATGTCCCCTCATGAATACTGTGGGTACATATTAGATGCCAAACCACAGAGAACCAGAAAAACTCTAGAGAAAAGTAACTAAAACAATGCAATGGAATAGAATAGACTGCGTATATAAGACAGACTACCCACCAAAAAAAAACCCAGTGCCCAAAAAGATTTGAGGAAATAAAGTTTGAGAGTAGCTCATGTTTGTAGTGCCCTAAAGGTTTTAGATTTGTACAACATATTATTAGAAAAAAAAAATCTGTTGGTTATATCTTAAGGCTGAAATAGATCAGTTGTAGAGAAATATAAGAAACTATTTTTGTGTAAATTTATAGGAATCATTATGGTGAAATCATTAATATCTGAAATATAAATAAATTTATGATGAGTTTATATAAATTCATGGACTGTAGCTCTACATTAGATTGTTAAAGAAGCTAAGATTTTTAAAGGAATATGTCATTTAACTTCTTCAGGGCTGATGTAAATACAGTACAAACATAAATTAACTAAAAATATGTCAGAAAATGGTTAACACTGTGCCTGGGAAAACTCCTGTCATAATTTGAAGGTCATTTCTAGTTAATTACCTTGTAATTTAATTAATGTTTTATTGCTTGGTTTAGTTTTTAATGTAAATACTTTATTTCTTCAATCCAATGACAGCATTTTTTAGAAAAATATGACATTCCACAACCGTTAAATATTTAAATAGATTATCAGGAATATTAATGTGGTTATTCATTTTTTGCAAGTTAATCTTTTTTTTTAACCATTCCATCCATTAAATCATTGATCAAGAATAACTGATGAAATAAAATAGTGTATAGAGCAAAAGAGACATAAAAGAACCACACGTGAAAGGCACACATCTGATCTTTTGCTGAAATTCCTTACTACCAAGTATTCCAAAAAAAAAAAAAAAAGTGCAATTGTTTTTTCCTTTCAGTCCTATTAAATCAGAAAACCTAGAATTATAACCTGAGACGGGGAGTGAGTTGAGGAGATGGGGGGAAAGCATTGCTAGTGATGGTCTTTGGCTGGGATTGTATTAGAGGTAATTTGACATCCAATATTTCAAGAAATGGCAACCCTGGTGGCGTACTGGTTAAGTGCTACAGCTGCTAACCAAAGGAATGGCAGTTTGTATCTGACAGGCGCTCCCTGGAAACTCTATGGGGCAGTTCTACTCTGCCCTATAGGGTCGCTGTAAGTCAGAATCGACTCGATGGCACTGGGTTTGGTTTTGGTTTATTTCAAGAAATCGTTTTAACACTCATTGTACTTGCAAGCACTACCAGCATCTACTGCTTCTAGGTGGTGAAGGTTTGGTTTGTGGATTTCTTGGGATCATGAGAAAAAAATCTGAGAGCCAATTGCTGATGAACATGACATCTTGCTCTTGATACCAAGAGAGACAATTGAACACGAAGTCTTGTTCTATGATACTGAGACAGAGGATGCATATTGTCGATAAGGGTACAATTAGAATGTTCAATGAAAGGAATAAAGCCTGGGTACTTGGGAATTAGTAAGACTTTAGATTTCCAGGCCTCAGCGCGATTCTGGACTGGGGACTCCACGCTTCTGTGGAAGCAAGGTACTTGTGTGACACCTTGAGAAAGCAACTGTTCTTCCCAGCTCTGCCACTTACCACCTGTGTGACCTTAGAAGTAATGAGTATTCATTTTTTCTTCATGTCCGAAAGGAGGGATGTAATTTTAATTCCCAAGGTTCCTTCTAGCTTCAAGCCTATTTCATTTCTGGGAATAATTAAAAGATTTCCCATTTAAATAGAGACTAATTAAGGTTGGAAGCCCCAGAAAATGTTAAAAAGTATATAGCTCTTTCCCATGAAGTGAATATACCTTAAGATACACTTAATGCTTCAGAACCAGTTTTGTAGTACGTCTTCTTTAAAGAATTTGCAAATGGACAAGGGATCTTCCATTTGCATGTGTTTAAATGTTTGTTATTCCTGATGAAAGGGAGAAAAATTTTGCCTATCAAATGAATGGTTTGTGGAAACAAAAATCAGGTGTGCTATTATTCCTTCAAATTTTAATGTTCAAATCATCTCTGAAATAGGGATATCAATAAAGATAAATAAATCAGTGCAGATAAAATGGCAACATGGGAGATCTTTAAGTGTTCATAGCTTCTGATAAAAAACTTTTTGACATTAAAATTCATTCTAATCATATGACATTTATATACAAATACATAAAAAACTAGGAACATTTCAAAATAAACACATTTAAAAATTTCTTTGGGTTTTACGAACAATTTTTGTTGATGTCAGGTGCTGTAGAGTCAATTTCGACTCATAATGACCCCATGTGACAGAGTGGAAATGTCTCGCAGGGTTTCATAGGCTGTAAAATCTACAGTGGATTGCCAGGTCTTTCTCCTGCAGAGCCACGGGGTGGGTTCAAACTGCCAACCTTTCAGGTAGCAGCCAAGAGCTTAACCGTTGCACTACCAGGGCTCCCTTTACAAACAATACCAGTGCTTAACGAGTGAATAAAATAGATACTTAACTACGCAATTAATTTGAATAGATAATGTTGCAATATCTTTGATTGTGTGGGAAAGTCACAGCTATGTAATTCATCCTATAAGAGTTTGTTTATGCTCCTTATTCCTCTTTTTTCTTTACATTCTTCTTAATATAATCAAACCCATTATCTCCACCCTCAAGGCCCTTTCTTTACATGCACCTATGTTATGCCATTGAATTGAACTAAGTGATGTATTTTGTCAAACTTTGATTCATGGTGCCGTAAGACATACACATACGTGTGCGTATGTTCTTGTCATTTTTCTTTTTAATCAATGTGAGGCCATAGCAGGTTAGATAACCACCGTTTTATAATGTAGCATATCTTGTTTATAAAGGAATAGTTAAATAAACTGAACGGAGAGTTGTGTTTTGGTTCAGAATTTCTCTTTTCACAGATGTGAGGTTTTGAATAATGCAAATGGTGTTTAAAATCACATATACGATGCTAAACAGTCTCCCACACGGCAGCATGAAAATATATAACTTCTTGAATTTATGAAGTCGTAAGAATATCCACATATGGTTCGAGAGTGTATTATATCTCTACGAACCGTTTCTGTATTCTCCCAGTAGGAGATTTTTAAGTACCTGGAAAAAGGAATAAATTCTAAACAAATTACTTCAAAATTCAGTAAAAAAAAATTCTAAACCCTAGAAAAACTTACATTGTCACTGAATATTTTAAAAAAAAAAAAACTTTGAAATATAATGCTTGAGAACTAATCTCCCCTATTATTTGTTTTCCCCCAAAAATATATCCTGATCATTAGCTTATCATTTACCTTCTTCACAAGAAAGGGAGCCATTTTTTATGATTTCCAACCTGTTGGCTATTTACCAGTTTCTTATAAACCTCTGACTTTAGAAATCGTGGAAAAGAATCCTTGGCCATGAGGCTGTAGATTAATTTCTGAGCCTCATCAAAGGATTTGAGCGTTGGTTCCGCAATATTCTTTGAGATGAGGTCCCTGGTACTGAAGTCAATGTTAATCTGTGGAAAATAAGGTTGCATAGCATAAGATTAGTTTAATCAAAGAATACCCAGTTTATACAGGTGGCAGATGCACATGTTATTTGAATTTTTTTCCAAACGCGAAGCTGATCTGATGCAAAGCAGCAGAAAGGTCATCCATCCACTCACTGTCTGGACTGCAGAACACACACTCAGTTTAATTATTTTTCCTAGGTTGAAAGGAGTCGCGTTGACAGGGAACAGAGTTAAAGCTTTATTTTGAAATAATAATAATAATAAAAGCAAAATGTAAAAAAGCAAACAACATATTCTGTGATTTTTTTTTTTTTCCCTCACCTGCCCTTTATTTTTTCTAGTACTTTGAACCTAATACCTACAGTCTACTTTCCACAGGTGGAACTTTAACTAGAATTTACTAGGTTGGCTTCTAGCCACCCACAGCCACTCTCTATACCTCCCCTCATTGTTTCCCACAACATTGCTTTTCATTTTATTTTGTATTTCTTCTTGTTTGCCAAAATGAGCAATATAACACCCCGCCCCCCACCGGCCCTCATCTGTCCCACAGGTTTTATATACATATGTATGCTTGCTCCTTTACTACTATCATCCCACACAGGTATCCCAGCAAGGTCTAATAGAGATGTGTTACACTGGAACATGCCAAACCCCAAACCCACTGCCATCAAGTCAGTTCTGACTCACAGCAACCCTCCAGGACAGCGCAGGGTTTCCAAGGCTATAAATCTTTACAGAAGCAGACTGCCACATGTATTTCCTGCTGGCTAGATGGCAAGTTCTGTCGACCTTTCAGTTAACAGCTGACCTCTTTAACAACTGCACCCCTGGAGAACCCTTGGAACACTCCATTCTCCCTGTAAATACGTAAAATGCCCCAAACCTTCCTGAGGAGATACTTGCCTAACTCAATACACCTTCTAGCGCGTTTTGAGAAGCAAAAAAGTTCATATGAAGCATATCTATGTTAAACTAAGAATATTTGTAACCTGTAAAAGAGATCTGATTCTTAAAATGCAAAGCTTATCGAAGGCAGGTGCAATATTTGTCTTATACATCATTCTTTTTCCTAGCACTTAGCAGAACACCTAGTATATAATAGGCAGTCAATACTTACTGTTGAATAGAATTAAAAAATCTCTTGGAAAAACTGGTGAGAATGTAAAAAGGTGAGAATTTTGGGGCTGGCAAAAGAACTACCATAAATGACAAGCTCCGCTGCACTGACCCGAGGTTAGAAGATAGGCAGGAAGGTCTGCAAGCAAACCCTTCTTCAGCTACTTGTCGTTTATGTGACTCTAGCAAGTTCTACAATTTCCTTTCATCTTCAACTTCTACCTCATAAAGGAGAATAATAAGAGCCCCTAACTTAACGTGTTGTTGTAAGCGTTAAATGAGGCAGATTTGCTTGCTCTTTTGGCAGTCCATGGTATATTCAACATTCTTTGCCAACACTGCTATTCAAAGGCATCAATTCTTCTTCGGTCTTCCTTATTTATCGTCCAGCTTTCCCATGCAAATGAGGCAGCTGATAATATCATGACTTGGGTCAGGTGTACTTTAGTCTTCAAGGTGACATCTTTGCTTTTCAACACTTTAAAGAGGTCTTTTGCAGCAGATATGCCTAATGCAATGTGTCTTTTGATTTCTTGACTGCTGCTTCCATGGGTATTGATCGTGGATCCAAGTAAAATGAAATTCTTGACAACTTCAATTTTTATTCTATTTATGATGATGTTGCTTTTTGGTTCACTTTGGGATGATTTTTGTTTTCTTTATGATGAGGTGCAATCCATACTGAAGATTATGGTCTTTGATCTTCATCAGTAAGTGCTTCAAGTCCTCCTCACTTTCAGGAAGCAAGTTTGTGTCATCTGCATAACGCAGGTTGTTAATGAGTCTTCCTCCAGTCCTGATACCCTGTTCTTCTCGGATTATTTGCTCAGCATACAGATTGAATAGATATGGTGAAAGGCTACAACCCTGTCACACACCTTTCCTGACTTTAAACCATGCAGTATCCACTTGTTCTGTTCAAACAATTGCCTGTTGATCTATGTACAGGTTCCTCACGAGCACCATTATTTGGGAATTCCCATTCTTCGCAATGTTATCCATAATTTATTATGATCCACACAGTTGAATGCCTTTGCATAGTCAATAAATCATAGGTAAATATTTTTCTGGAAATTAGTTACTTTTATTTCCCTCAAATTCCTTGTTTTTTTTATCATCGGGTGTTCATCTTCTTATGCCATTAGTCTAGCTGAAAGTCACCCCTCATCGCCCAAGTCTTTCATGGTCCTTAAGGCTACACTCAGATAACATCCACCTTGCGAAGTTCATTCATCCATTTTTTTCTTTCCTGACTTCTCAAAGGACTTTGTGCTACATAGATGATATTTGCATTCTGTACATCCCTTACTGTGACTTGTACCCACTAAAAAAAAAAGAAGTTGCTGTGGAATCGATTCCGACTCATAGCAGCCCTATAGGACAGAGTAGAACTACCTGATAGAGTTTCCAAGGAGCGGTTGGTAGATTCGAACTGCCGACCTTTTGGTTAGCAGCCAAATGCTTAACCAATTGGCTACCAGGGAAGAACTCAATAAATACATGTTATACAAAAAAAGTGAGAAATTATTTCTAGATTTAGTAGAAATCAGTTAAAATGTTAAAGATAATTAACTATTCCACTTCAACTTATTAATGACAATTAATATTGTTATTGAAATACAGTAGGCTTATATTTCTGATTTATCCCTCTCATTTTTCTGATGTGCTCAGTTTTCTTATCAAGGAACTGCCAGCATCAGCTATTGATTGCTAAGTGATGAGCAGATATACTGCTCCCGGGAGATAATTAGTAGTCTTATGAAGATGCGTCTTGGCAATTCAGCTCAATGTCAGTGACAAAATATCACACCCACGTGTTTGTATAAATGTCATTATTTTTCTCCATATTGTTCAAGCTCAAACATACGAATCATCTCTGACACCTCTTTTTGTCCTGATCTCTTATCTTGTGTGTATTCTGTTGTCTAATGGCAATTTCATAATGGTCTTTTTCGCTCTGACTCTTCTCTCTTCAGTTTAGGTATTTATTACCTCTTACAAGTACCCATTGCTGCCGGGTTGATCCCGACTCATAGGGACTCTATAGGACAGGTAGAACTGCCACACAGGGTTTCAAAGGCTGTAACCTTTACAGAAGCAGACTACCACGTCTTTCTCCTGCACAGTGGCTGGTAGATTTGAATCATGGACTTTTTGGGTCACAGCCGAGTGCTTAACAACTGTGCCACCAGGGCTCCTTTGAAACCTCTTACCTATACTCTTATCTGGTACCTTTTCTTATACTGTCTTTCCCTTCTAAACTGTGTACATCAGTTTCACCAAAATATCACTTTCATGACGTAAATATTCATTTGAAAATCCATGATTTTCTATAACATAACCTTTAAATATCTTAGCACATATTTGAGATTTCTCATGCCCTGACTTCACTGTGTTGTTTGAAAAGCACTCCTTACTTGTCCCCCCAAACCCAAAACCAAACCCATTGCTGTCGAGTCAATTCTGACTCTTAGTGACCCTGTAGGACAAGGTAAAACTGCCCCACAGAGACTCCAAGGCTGTAATCTTTATGGAAGCCAACTGCCACATCTTTCTCTCACTGAGCGGCTGGTGGGTTCGAACAGCCAACCTTTTGGTTAGCAGCCAACTCCCTTTAACCACTGTACCACCATGGCTCCTGCTTGTCCCCAGAGTCACTCATAAAGCAGATCTACTCTGTTCCCAAGGCAAATCTTGTACCTATAGCCTTTTCGCTGTCTAAAATCCCTCCCAGCTCTACTATGCAGATTTTTTTCGCTTTATAACTTAGTTTTTGTTGCATATTTTCTGAGAAGCCTTCCTTGATCACAGAAGGAAAGTGTAATTGGCTCATCATTATATGTAATTTTGATTTGAAAGTCTTAATGAAATTTGATTTCTGGCTTAAACAAATTTGGACACAAAAGTTTCTGCTTTTGTTAAGTATTCAATGCGATTATCAGAGAAAGAAGGTTTGTCACTACAAAGGCAATTCAAGAGTTCATAACATAAAATTGTGCTGTTGTTAGGTGCTGTCGATTCCAACTCATAGCAACCTCATGTACTGTAGAACAAAACACTGCCCAGTCCTGTACCATGCTTACAATCGTTTTTATACTTGAGCCCATTGCTGCAGCTACTGTGTCAATCCACCTCATTGAGGGTCTTCCTCTTTCTTGCTGGCACTGTGCTTTACCAGCATGATGCTCCTCTCCAGGGACTGATCCCTTCTCATAACATGTCCAAAGTATTTAAGACATAGTCTTGCCATCCTTGCTTCTATGGAGCATTCCGGTTGTACTTCTTCCAAGACAGATTTGTTCATTCTTTTGGTAGTCCATGGTATATTCAGCATTCTTTGCCAACACCACAATTCAAAGGCATCAATTCTTCTTTGGTAGTCCTTATTCACTGTCCAGCTTTCGTATGCACATGATGCGACTGAAAATACCATGGCTTGGGTCAGGTGCACCTTAGTAATCAAGGTGACATCTTTGCTTTTCAACATAAAATTAGCCTGTCTTTTATATACTATCTTTTTCTTATGTCTTTTGTTGTTGTTATTGGGTGCCATCGAGGCAGTTTTGACTCATAGAGACCTTATGGGACAGAGTAGAACTGCCCCACAATGTTTCCTAGGCTGAAATCTTTACATGAGCAGATTTCTGGGTATTTTTCTCCTGAGGAGCTGCTGATGGGTTTGAACTGCTGGTCTTTTGTGGTTAGCTGCTGAGTGCTTAACCATTGTGCCACCAGGGCCCCTTTATTTCTTTTAGCAACTCCTTTTGCTCTACATGTTCCTTCAAAATAAAGGCAAGCCAGATATGCATTCCTCAAGTTCTCTCCCAAGTCTCTTTTTTCCTCATATTTTCTCCTTTGGAAACTTTGTCTTCATCTATGGGAATGTATTTGGAGCAAAGGTATCACCACTAAAATAACCATAAAGATATTTAAAGGCAATTATTTTAACTATAAAGTAATAATACCAGTTGCTCTCAAGTGCATTCCAACCTCAACTGCGCTCTGTAGAGTTTTTGATGACTATTTGTTTTGGAAGTAGATCACCAGCCTTTTCTTCTGAGGCACCTCTGGGTAGACTCAAACCTCCAACCTTCCGTTTAGCAACCAAGAAGGATAACCAGTTACACCACCCAGGGACTCCAAATAATAAGAGTTGATATTTATTGACCGTACCTGATGTACTAAGTCTTTGTGTGGCTACTTTATGCCTATAAAGTAAGTAGTATTACCACCATTTTTCAGAAAAAAAACTAATTTATGTATCTGAGAAAATAGTTATTTTATTTGTAGCCTTTCCTTGTATTTTTTCACATAAAATATTTATGGAGTGGCTGCTGAGGAATTGTACTACGATCTGAAGATATAAGGATGATTAATATGGAAAGTCAACCAGGAAGGCAGATTTTGAAAAAGGAATCCGAAGGAGGGAAAAAGATTTCTGCAAGAAAAACTATCTGAAGGAAATTATATTTTTAAGTTGCTCCTTGAAAGATTATTATGAACGAATACAAAAGATTGATAAGGGGCTTTGACCTAAGAAGTCTGAAAGAATCCCAGGGGGTGTTTGAGGGGAGGAAGAGCAAGCGTCTGCAAAGGCATGAAGGTGCCAGGTTAGGTAGGGCCTTGTAGGTCTTGCTAAGAAATTTTTATTTATGCTGAGAACAATGAGGAGAATTTTAAGCAAGGGACTGATGAAAACACATGCTTAAAAAATATGTAACTGACTGCCATGTGATGAAATGGCCAGATGTGGATAAAAAACACCTAGAAGACCAGAAAATCAGGTAACAAATGATATGGATTAGGCTGGGTAATATCGCAGAGAATTAAGGGAAGTTAACCAATTTCAAAGATATTCAGGGGTAAACAGATGGAACTTGTAATTGGCTAGTTATAAGCTGGGATGACAGAGAGAATCATTAAGAATGGCTGGATTTTAGATATATTCTAAAGAATGAGGTGACAGAAGGTGATGATGGATCGGATGTAGCCTACAAAAGAAAGGAATATCAAGGATGACTGACAATTATTTAGCCAGTGCCATTGGAAGAATGGAATTACAGTTAACTGATATGGAGAGAACTTGGGTAGAAGAAAGTTTGAACAGAATATCAGGACTCAGATGTGGATTTATTAAGTTTGAGATGCTTTGTTAAAGCCATGAGACTGGGTGATATCACAGGAGAGCGAATGTAAGCAGAAAATAAATGAGGACCACCTCCCTTTGTTAGAGTGTATGTTGAGTTGTGAGTTGTTAGTTGCCACTGAGTCGATTCTGACTCATGGCAAATTCATGTTAACAGAGCAGAACTACTCCATAGGGTTTTCTAGGCTGTAATCTTAAGGGAAAGGGCTCACCAGGCCTTTTTTCTTCCTAGGTACCTCCAGTCATCACCCTTTAGGTTAGCAGTCCAGTGCAAACCATTTGCTCACTGGGGGACCTTTGGGTTATAAGTAGGAACAGCAAAAGGAATTGTTAAAAAGCAGCTAGTAAGGAAAAAGGGGCACAGTCCTAGAAGCCAATTGAAACTAATTTTTTTCAATCATTTCAATTAAGAAGGAGTGATCAACCCTCTTAAATGCTCCTGAGAAGTCAATTCAGATGAGGTAAGGAGATATGCTTTCAAGAGTGCCTTGTCTTTTCTTTTAGATTCCCTTGAATTTTCAGTAACAGGGAAAAAGTTAAAAAGTGAAGCCTAATTTATATATTGGTAGATAAATTCATTTAATATAATCGCTCTTGGGAGTATATCTACAAACTGGATTCCAACCTTGGCACTCATCTCAAATTTGATTTTTGGTTGGATTCTACCAGAAGATACTTGTGTAAATTTCTGTCTCAAAGAGTAACCTGAAGGTGGAACCCTGCAGGAGGTGACCTTTTCAATCACATGATCTGGAGGCACTCCTGAGCTGCCTGGGAGCTTCAGGGAAGTTTAGACTTTGTTGAACGTCTCAAACTCTATTTAATTCAAGGACATGGGCTGAACACAGAATCAATTAATTAAATAAGCATCAGTGATATATATGTTATATACTGATATGAATAGTTACTTCTATTTCATTTGTGTGGATATTTTTAGTTTCAGGGACACTGAGAAACACAAGATTTTAATTGCTTCTTTTTTCAAAAGGTCATGAATTATCTTTGATATCACAGACCACAACACTGCCAACCACAAAACAAAAAACAAAAACAAGACATGAGAGTGTGTTTCTTTTGAAATGACAGCTGAGATGTTGAGATGTCATCACAGCCTTTTAGAGGCTTTTATATTCTGTCAGTTCTGAAAAGGGCTTCATAAGGCTGGCACTGACAAAAATCCATTACATTAAAGTGATTGATTCCTGAATTACATCTGTAGTCATTGTTTAAAAACAATCTTCTTATAACACTCTAGACTAGTTAGAGCATGCGCTGCTAACTGCACGGTCTTAGTTCAAACCCATCAGCCGCTCTGCAGGAGAAAGATGTGGCAGTTTGCCTCCCTAAGGATTTACAGCCTTGGAAACCTTAAGGGGCAGTTCTACGCTGTCCTGTGGGGTCTTCAAGAGTTGGAATGTACTCAATGGCTGTGGGTTTGAGCTTGGTTTTGGAGGCTACTTTCATATTCTTGTGATTTTGTTAACTAGAAGTTATGGCAGCCAAATTCCTCTTTTCTTCACCAGCAGTTTTAAATTTTTTTGGCTTTCAACAAACTATTTTAGCAGGAACTATTCATTTTAAAGTGTTGGCTCTCTTGTGAACCTAAACTGTGCTTTATATATTTTTCACATAATTTGAATGAAAAGTTTTTCATTGCGCTCTCACATTCAAACGAGAGAGTCTTTCCTTATTTAGAATGTGTAGTATAGCAGGAGGCTGTCGGTATGCAAAGGGTGTGTGCATGTATATGAAAAACCCTGACTAAAATGGGAGAGGCAGCATCTCAGGGCTCAGGCATAACAGGGCTTAAAAATTACTGTTCAAATAAAAGCCATCAATGTCACCATTTTGGTTACAAAATTCTATTTAATCACCACTAACACTTTAGTATTACTTCATTTTTGGCATCATGAAAGGCAAACAAATATTCTGTAACACGTTTTCAAGGATGGCTATTAAAATTGAGAATAGCAAATTTTGTAACATCTAGAAGAAACCATCCTTGTGCAGGGCTGTATTCTTTTGCTATCATTGACTTTGGAGACAGAAATAGATGACACAAGTTGGGAGTCAGTATTAACACCTCGTATGGGACAAGAAAAATGAAAGATACAGAATTCAAAAGCAGCTTGATTAATTAGACAAGCAGTCGAAGGGAAGATGCAATTGAATAGAAACCAGATGCTCTCTCTAATTTCTGTGGTGGTAAAGGAGATGACACATAAAATCATAACATATACAGATCGCCAAAAATAGATGTAAAAAAGCTAAAGCCATGCTGAAACAGCTGAAAGGGGCTTAGATTGACTGATTTCTGTCACTAACTCCAACATGCTAATGCAAGGCTGTTTTAAAGGGTGCAGGGAGGTGGGGGTTGGAGCTCTGGTGGCACAGTGGTTATGAGCTTTGCTACTAACCAAAATGTTGGCAGTTCGAATCCACCAGCTGCTCCCTGGAAACCCTGTGTGGCAGTTCTACTCTATTCTGTAGGGTTGCTATGAGTCTTAATGGACTTAACAGCAATGGGTTTGGTTTTTTTGTGGGGGGAGGTGGGGAGGAGCCCTGGTGGCACAGTGGTTAAGAGTTCGGGTTGTTAACTAAAAGGTCAGTAGTTTAAACTCACCAGCCACTTCTTGGAAACCCTATGGCACAGTTCTACTCTGTCTGATAGGGTCCCTCTGAGTCAGAATCGACTCAATAGCAATGGGTTTGGGAGGCAGGGAAGTTTAAAGAACATCAGAGCTTCTTGTTTTTGTGTTGAAATGCAGTATTTTTTTCAAAGGGTCAAAATAATACTGTAGATTATTAGAAGAAATAATAGTTTATGAAGTTATGCAAATTGGAGAGAATATGAGAATGGAAGGTGGCACAAGCAATTTGCTCTCATTTTTTTTTTTTTTTACTAACTAGAATATTGGCAGTTTGAACCTACTCTGTGGTGCTACAGAAGAAAGGCCTGGCTATCTGCTTTAGTAAAGATTACAGCCAAGAAAACCCTATGGAGCTCAGTTCTACTCTGTAACACTTGGGGTCACTATGAGTAGGAATCGACTCAACGACAACGGATTTGGTTTTTATGAGAAGAGAAATAAAGATCCGAAAATGGAAGATACACTCTGTGGCAAGATGGCTCTAAGCTTCTTTCTTTAGCATAAACTTCAAGGTTCCCAGGTTGTGTCAGGAACACTTAAAATAAGTAATAGATCAAAGAAAAGGAACACAGATTTTGAAACAAAAGCATGGGCTGAAGACCTTCCTCTCCGTATCTGAATAACAGCATGGCTTATCATTTTATTTCTGAAGCTCAGTCCATTCTTCACCTGTAAAATGTGGGAGGTTGTAATACCCTCCTTAGATAGTGAATGTGATGGTCAAATGAGATAGTCCTATACAGACAGTATCTTTAACTAAGCTTTTCTCTTTCCCTCCTTAATTGCCTCCCACTGTGTCTCTCTCTCTTTCCTTTTCTCTCTTACTCTTTTTTTCACCTCCTTCTCTCTCTTCCTAAAAGATCTCCCCTTTTTAAAAAGGAATAAATAAGTATGTGGAAACCATTAGGATCTACGAGGTACAGTTGTGTAGCAATTTATACTCCAGACACACAGTACTAGGCATCTTTCACTATTGCACTAGTCTACTAGGCATTGGCTGGCCCTTTGTTTGACGATTCTTCCTCTTCCTGTCTTATCATTCCTCCCTCCCATCTTGTCTTGTTTCCCTCTACTCAAATTTCTGGTCAAAACTTAATAATGATATTTTTTGATATCTCCTAGACATCCCTGAGGAGGAGGTAGAGTTGCCTCCTCAAAGTAGAGTTGACTTTAATGACGTGAATGGAGTAAAGCTTTTGGGACCTTCATTTGCTGATGTAGCAGGACTCAAAATAAGCAGAAACAGGGTAAAACATCCATTAATAATTGGAATGTGGAATGTATGAAGTATGAATCTAGTAAAATTGGAAGTCCTCAAAAATGAAATGGAACACACAAAGATCAATATCCTAAGCATTAGTGAGCTGAAATGGACTGGTATTGGCCATTTTGAACCAGATAATCACATGGTCTACTATGCCAAGAAAGAAAAATTGAAGAGGAATGGCATCATGTTCATCATCAAAAAGAACTTTTCAAGATCTACACTGAAGTACAACTCTGTCAGTGATGGGAAAATATCCATACACCTACAAGGAAGACCAGTTAATACCACTATTATTCAAATTTATACAACAATCACTAAGGCCAAAGATGAAGAATTTGAAAGTTTTTACCAACTTCTACAGTATGAAATTCATCAGACTTGCATTCAAGATGCATTGATAACTACTGAGGATTGGAATGTGAAAGCTGGCAACAAAGAAGAAGGATTGGTAGTTGGAAAGTATGGCCTTGGTGATAGAAATAATGCCGGAGATCACATGATAGAATTTTGCAACATTGAGAACTTATTCATTGCAAATACTTTTCTTCATTAACATAAATGGTGACACGGACTTCACCTGAAAGAACACACAGGAATCAAATAGACTACATACAAGAAGAGCTGATGGAGGAGAGATGATGGACAAGATGGGAGGGAGGAATGATAAGACAGGAAGAGGAAGAATTGTCCAGCAAAGTGCCAGCCAGTGCCTAGTAGACTAGCACAATAGTAAAAGATGCCTAGTACTGTGTCTGCAGTATAAATTTTACACAACCGAACCTCCTAGATCCTAATGATTTCCACATACACACACTGATGATACCATCAGTCAGAACAAGGGAAGGGGCCAACTACAGAAAGACCATCGATTGCTCTTATGCAAGTTCAAGTTGAAGCTGAAGTCCATGAGAGCCAAAATACGACCTCAAGTATATCCCACCTGAATTTAAACACTGTCTCAATAATAAATTTGTCACATTGAAAAAGAACGACTGAAAACCAGATGAGTTGTGGGGTGACATTAAGGACATCATACATGAAGAAAGAAAAAGGTTATTAAAAAGATGGGAAAGAAAGAAGAAACTCTGAAACTTGCTCTTGAACACAGAGCAGCTAAAGCAATTGGAAGAAATGTTGAAGAGCCAAACAGAAAATCTCAAAGGGCAGCTCGAGAAGACAAAGTGAAATATTATAATGAAATGTGCAAAGACCTGGAGGTAGAAACCCAAAGGGAAGAACATACTTGGCATTTCTCAAGCTAAAAGGACTGAAGAAAAAAATCTAGCCTGGAGTTGCAATACTGAAGGATTCTATGGGCAAAATATCGAATGACACAGGAAGCATCAAAAGAAGATGGACGGAATACACAGAGTCACAGCACCAAAAAGAATTGGTCGACATTCAACCATTTCAGGAAGTACCTGAAATCATGATCAAGAACCTATGGTATTGAAGGAAGAAGTCCAAGCTGCACTGAAGGCATCGGCAAAAAACAAGGCCCCAGGAATTGACAGAACACCAGTTGAGATGTTTCAACAAATGGATGCAGCTTTGATGGGCTTACTCCTCTATGCCAAGGAATTTGTAAGACAGATACCTATAAAAAACAAAACAAAACAAAACAGTGCCATCGAGTGGATTCCGACTCATAGCGACCCTATGAAATGCCTCATAGGGTTTCCAAGGATATTTGTGCCCATTCCAAAGAAAGGTGTTCCAACAGAATGTGGAAATTATCAAACAATATCATTAACATCACACGCAAGTAAAATTTAGCTGAAGATCATTCAAAAGTGGTTTCAGCAGTACATCAACAGGGAATTGCCAGAAGTTCAAGCCAGGTTCAGAAGAGGATGTGGAACAAGGGATATCATTGCTGATGTCAGATGAATCTCAGCTGAAAGCAGAGAAGACCAGAAAAATGTTTACTTGTGTTTCATTGACTATGCAAGGCATTGGATTGTGTGGATCATAGCAAATGATGGATAATCTTGAGATGAATGTGAATTCCAGAACAGTTAATTATGCTCATGAGGAACTGGTACATAGACCAAGGGGCAGTCGTTCTAGCAGAAAAAGGGGATACTGCATGGTTTAAAATCAGCAAAAGTGTGCATCAGGGTTGGATCCTTTCACCATACTTATTACTCAATGTGTTTGGTGAGCAAGTAGTCTGAGAAGCTGGACTATATGAAGAAGATTGTGGCATCAGAGTTGATGGAAGACTTATTAACAACCTGTGATATGCAGATGACACAACCTTGCTTGCTGAAAGTGAGGAAGGCTAGAAGCATTTACTGATGAAAATCGAATACTATAGCCTTCAGTATGGATTACACCTCAGCACAAGGAGACAAAAATTCTCATGACTTGACCAATAAGCAACATCATGATCAATGGAGAAAATACTGATGTTCTCAAGGATTTCATTTTACCCAGATCCAAACTCAACATTCATGGAAGCAGCAATCAAGAAATCAAACAATGCCATGCGTTGGGCAAATTTGATGCAAAAGACATCTTTGAAGTGTTAAAAAGCAAAGATGTCACTTTGAGGTCTACTGTGTGCCTGAACCAAGCCATTGTAGTTTTAATGGCCTCATATGCATGTGAAAGCTGGACAATGAATAAGGAAGGCTGAAGAAGAATTGAGGCCTTTGAATTACGGTGTTGGCAAAGAATATTGAATACACCGTGGACTGCCAGAAGAATGAACAAATCTGTCTTGGAAGAAGTAGAGCAAGAATGCTCCTTAGAAGTGAGGATGGTGAGACTTTATCTCACATACTTTGTAAATGTTATCGAGGGAGAACTGTCACTGGAGAAGGACATTATGCTTAGTAAAGTGAAGGTCAGCAAAAGAGAGGAAGACCCTCAATAAGACTGATTGACACAATGGCTGTAATGATGGGCTCACACATGGCAACGATTGTGAGGATGGTGTAGGACTGGGCAGTGTTTTGCTCTGCTGTACGTAGGGTTGCTATAAATTGGAATGGATGCCATGGCACCTAACAGCAACAAGGAAGACATTTCTGATCCCCTAGACTTGGGTTTTCCTAACGCAAGCTACCATGTTGTTATTGTCATGTGCCGTAGAGTTAATTCATACTCATGGAGACATCATGTAACAGAATAGCTCCATAGTGTTTTCTAAGCTGTAATCTTTAGGGGAGGAGCTCTGGGGCCCAAATTAAAAGGTAGGCGATCCTAACCCACCAGATGCTCCACAGGCGATAGATATGGCAATTTAATTCCCATAAATCTAAACCTGCTGCTGTCGAGTCGATTCTGACTCATAGCGACCCTATAGGACAGAATAGGACTGCCTCATAGGTATTCCAAGGAGCAGCTGGTGGATTAGAACTGCTGATTTTTTGGTTAGCAGCTGAGCTCTTAATCACTGTGCCACCAGACCTTCCTTCTGTAAAAATTACAGCCTTGGACACCATATGGGGCAGTTCTACTTTGTCCTATTGGGCCACTATGAGTCCGAATTTATTTGAGGGGAACAAATTAATCTCTATGGGAGCAGATCCCCAGGTCTTTCTGCTATGGAGCCACGAGATGGATTTGAAACACCAACTTTTTAGTTAGCAGCTGATCACTTAATTGTTGTGCCACCAGGGCTCCTTAAATGCTATCATAACATCGTACTTCCCTATCATGACACTCACAAAAGTTTAAAATACATTTTTTTTTTTTTACTGGAGTCATCTTACCAAGATGGTTAGCTTTATTTATTCAGGATCCATACTTCTCTTTTTCTTGGCTGCACCATCGTGACATATAGTAGACAGTCAACTATTGATTATTGAATAAAAACTTATGATATTAATAAATAAGCAAATATTATAAAATTCTATACTTAGGGGCATCGTTGTCAAGCAGCACCTTGTGAAGAGGACTACGACTCAAAATAACATCAAAACTTTGGAGAAGTGGCATTTAAAATGCAAAGAGAAAAAATTATGAATAGAAAATTGGCATTATAGCAATAGCAAAAAATGCTTCTAGATGCCTGTTTTCCTGGACTTCTTTCTATCATTAACGCTATTATAAGGAATATATCTATTTCTTCCCTGAAGGCTCAACTTAAAATAACCTTATTTAAAATAAAGGCCTTACTCAATATCCCGTCACAATACTATTTGATCTTTATATCCTTTCAGATATAACGCAAACCCTTTAACCTTTTTTTTTTTTTTACTTAATCATTTGTTGCTTTGCTATTTTTTCTAGTTCTGTAAATTTTACTATTTTATCCAACTATATTTAAATCTTCTTTTGGAGTAAATCATGTTTCCTACATATTTTATTTTCATACAGCCTCTTAATGAGAGTTGTCTAGTAGACACTTAACATATTGTGTTATGCTTATGTGTTTATTATCTGTTCTCTTGCCTAGAAAAGAGCCCTGATGGCACGAATGGTTAAGCTCTTGGCTGCTAACTGAAATGTTGGCAGTTTGTAGCCAACCAGTGGTTCTTGGGAGAAGGACCTGAAGATCGGCTTCCATTAAGATTACAGGCTAGTAAACCCTTGGGGCAGTTCTACTCTGTCACATGGGGTCGCAATGAGTTGGAATTGACTCAACAGCACCTGACAACCTAGCTGCCTAGACGGAGAGTCCCTTCCACCATGGATGTTATCTTATTAGGAGGTAAAGAGTAAGCAGAGAAGTATTTATTGAAGTGAAATAAGAGTTAATAAATAACATTTTACTGCATTAAAAAAAGTATGCAAGAAGTCAGATACAAATATTAAAAAGTGTCTTGCACATTCTTCTCCTTTATGACTTTTTTGCTTTATGAATTATGACGCCCTCACATTTAGTAAGTAAATTTAAGAATTAGATATTTTGTACTAATATTTTTTTGACTTAAGTAACTGCCAATATATTTGTTCCTGGATTGGTAATAATATGAAAGTTGAATTCCTTAAATTTTTAAATGTTGCACTGCAGTATGACTTTGGCATTAATTTTCCAATCTCACAGAGTGACAATTGACATAAACAAATTTCTTTCTAATGATGTATTTCCCATCCTATCATGATTTTTACAGTAGAAGGGAAAAATGATATAAAATGTCTTAAAATGTGTCAATGTGTTAGATAGTTGGATATGAAAATATTATTTAAAAGTTTTAAAGCATTTTATTGATATCACATAATAGTATTTCCTTGAACTTTCCCAAATATTATAAAGTAAGTGGTCAAAGTTGAAGGAAGAATAAATACAAGTTTAAGAATTTTTATTCTTTGCCACTCAAAGGTTCTCATTGTGTAAAAAGTAGAGATGCTTTAAAAACTATATTGCTTGTCTACTAATTTTCTCATTTTCAGCTTAGTCAAAATACCTTTTTCACACACACACACACACACACACACGCACACAGACACATTTCAGCTCTATCTAAGAGATCATTTTCCTTTCTTAGAGTGATCCCCACCCCCTTATTTTTTCCTGCAGTATTTCCTCCTGAACCCATCCAAGTATACTTTGTATAGTTGAGTAGCTCTTTTTGAAATCTGATGATTTGTAATGTGTTCAAGTTCACGCATTTATTAAGTCTCTTAGAGTTGCTGGTCTTCAAATGTTCTTCGAAGTTAAGTAGTGGTAGCCATCAGATTGATTCAGTAACATTTATAGTCACTTGTTTAAAGAAAGAAAGAGATGAAGATTTTTAAAGACCATTTTGCATTATGTATAACTAGACACATTGCATTATGTGTAACTATACTTATCTGTCCTACGTGAATGGTATTACTATGCTAGTTTTATAGGTGAGAAGACTGAGACTCAGAGAGATGAAATAGCTTACTACAAAATTACACAGGTGAGGGGTCAAGATTTGAACTCAGGCCTAGGTGGCTCCAAACTTTGGGTTTTCCACTGCATCTCACTAGTGCCCTGTTAATTTAGGAATCAAAGAGAAGGTAACACTGTTAGGGAAAGTGTATGCCTATTAGGGCACAACATTGACAACCATTAATAATGTCAATTTACAAAAAGAAAACATTTAGTAAGCTTAAGAAAAAGCAAACAAACAAACCTGTTGCTGTTGAGTCAATTCTGACTCATAGTGACCCTATAGGACAGAGTATAACTGCCCCATAGGGTTTCCAAGGAGAGCCTGGTGGATTCGAACTGCAGGCCTTTTGGATAGCAGCCATAGCACTTAACCACTATGCCACCATGGTTTCCTTAGTAAACTTAATATTATTTAATTATAAATTGTCTAATTGCATCAGTCACAAATTAATGTCATGATATCAATTTTACAGCTGAAGGGATAAAGTCACAAGAAATTGAAAAGAAAGTAAATGGGATTTAATAGAGATCTAGATAACATGATTATTATTGTTCTTTATTTTGGGGCTTTCTACAAAGAAAATTGGTTATAATTTTATTTATAAAAGTCAATTACACAACTATTATTGAATATAGAAAAAATGGAGAATATATTCACATAAATCTCATTTTTTAATTAATTTTCTACTTAGGAAAATCATATTTTCCAATCTCCACATCAAATCGATCACCTATCTTATCAACTCAGCCTACTAGATAAATCTAGAACATTTCCTGCCCACTCTTCATCTTCACTACTGCCTGCCTTTCCAACCTCATCCCCTACACCTTCTGCTCACTTTAGCAAGACCCAATAGACAGTAATCTCCTGAAAACCCTAGGGAATTGTGTTCCTCTTTGCTATACCACTGTGACCTCTGTGTGAAATATTCTTCTTTTATTTGCTCTTTTCATAAAATATGACTTATTTTGCAAAACCTATTTCATACATATACCACTCTATGAATCCCAGTTAGACTTAATCATTCTTTCCACTATGCTAACAACAAATTTTAAATGTGGTTTTATCACTCTTCTTATTATGTATTTAACTGTTTTTATTACATGTTAATTTCTTCTTCTAGACTATGACTTCATTGTGGCAAGAGACAGACAAAAAAATCAGCTTAATGAACCAACATAACCCAAAACTCATAGCAACCATATAGGACGGAGTAGAGCTGCCCCATAGAGTTTCCAACAAGTGCGTGGCAGATTCGGACTGCTGACCTTTGGTTAGCAGCTGTATGAATGAATGAACCAACATACTAACAGTTATATATAACATATAACTAATAAACTATAGAGAAATACCTTGAAGACAATGATTCAAAATGTAAAAGGCAAATGCTCTTTAGTAATCTAAATACTAGAAACGATCAATGATAAATAATACGAAAGAGAAAGACTATTTTCAAAATAGATATAATTATTTGTTTTCCATGAATTTTGCCATATCAATAAAAATATTGTTAGAGATACTTCAAGCAGAGAATGTAACTATTACTTTGGAAAACAGTTGTAAACTTAGTTATATTTGATTTAGTCAAAATTAACAAGATTGATAAATTATAAAAAGCTGTAGAAGTTTTATTTCCTAAAATAAAAATTACATTATTTAGGTAAATTATTTCTATAAAAATTGTTTTGGAAAGAAAGGTGTCATGGATTGAATTGTGTCCCTTCCAAAATATGTGTCAACTTGGCTAGGCCATGATTTTTAGTATTGTGTGGTTGTCCACCATTTTATGATCTGATGTAATTATCTTCCATTTTGGGATGTATTGTAAATCCTGACTTCTATATGCTAATGAGGCTAGATCAGTGTGGGGTGTATCTTGAGTCACCATCTTACAAGAGGATGTGACGTGTGTCACACCCTTATTCAAGTCACACCTTTACTTGAGTCAACCTTTTTATCTTACAAGAGAAAAAGGAGAGAGAAACAAGCAGAGAGGAGAGGCACCTGACTACCACCAACAAAGAAAAGCCAGGAGCAGAGTGCATCCTTTAGATCTGGAGTCCTTGCGCTGAAAACCTGCTAAACTCAGGAGAAGATTGATGCCAAGACACATGGAGACTTCTAAGGAATGCCAGGCCCACAGGTGTTGCAAGGAGATGAGGACCTTCCTTCCTTCCCCCAGAGCCAAAAGAGACAGAAAGCCTTCCCCTAGAGCTGATGCCCTGAATTCAGACTTCTAACCTCCTAAACTATGAGAGAATAAGTTTCTGTTTGTTAAAGTCATCCACTAGTGGTATTTCTGTTATAACAGCACTAGATAACTAAGACAAAGGGTTAGAAAATAAACTACTGTTCTGTGAAAATTGACAATTTATCATATATTTGCATTACAACTTTGCATTCTGCTATAATTAAAGATTACATTTCTTATTAGAGGAGTTTTCATACAAAATGTTTGAGAATGTTATCCTAAAGCAACCACAGTTAATTAGAAAAAGAAGAAAAAAAAATCTGGCTTTCATACAAATGTCACAATAAATAGAATCTCTTCAGGGTTGATTTCAAAACCTTTTAGGGAATGATACATTCAATCAATTTGACAAATCTTATATACCATATTTTCAATTTTCTGGAATTATTTATTGATTCTTTGATGGCGACTGGGAAATGTATGTTGAAACAGGTCCACAGGAGTTAAAGTTCTTTTTCCTTTTCCCAATAAATTCCAGGCCACACTTCAGTAGCTCGTGTTTGTAACACTATACTCTAGACCAATAAAAAAAAAAATGCTGCAATAATTAATGTCCACCCAAAGCTTTAAAAAAAAAAAAAATTTTTTTTTTTTAAAGCTTAAACTACTGATATGGCAACTTCATGCTTTAGAGTTTCTGAAAGTGTTTGCATCTCATCCATAAGTATGTTCACTTTTTTCATACCGTGCATCCTTATTTTGGGTCAGAAAATGTGGTTATTTTCACCTGCAAAGTTATAAGTATTTCACCTCTGTTATTTTTTTTATATTTTAGGTTTGGTACTAGTAGTTTCAAGGAGCTCAGGTGGCGCAGTGGTTAAGTGTTGAGCTGCTAACTGAAAGTTTGGTAGTTTGAACCCACCAGCCACTCTATAGGGGAAAGATGCGGCAGTTTGCTTACTTAAAGATTACAGCCTTGGAAACCCTACGAGGCAGTTCTGCTCTGTCTTATAGGGTCACTATGAGTCAGAATTGACTCGAAGGCAATGTTGTCTTTGTTTTTTGTTTTGGTACTAATAGTTTGCAATCCCTGGGTTGTATAAATGACTAATGTACTTGGCTGCTAACTGAAAGGTTGGTTAAGGTTTCTACTAGTAGTTTAATGTAGCTTTTTGTTTGCTACTTATGCATAAAAGCCCTTTGCATATATATTCAGTGAGGACTCCAAAACAGTTTCAAATATAATCTGCTTAAACTTTAAAATTAAACAATAAAGAGGTATGTAGAGATTATTTTGGCTTTGATTCTGGGAATTTAATCAACTATAAATAAGATGTACATACATAAAACACTTTTGGGGGAATATTATAAAAATCATTCTAGGTTTTTCTCTAAGACACTTTCTATTTCCTTTACCTTAAAGCAGTACCAAAGCCAACCAAACCCATTGTCGTGGAGTCGATTCTGACTCATAGCAACCCACAAGGACAGAGTAGAACTGCTTCATAGGGTTTCCAAGGAGCCCCTGGTGGATTTGAACTGCCAGCTTTTTGGCAGCTCTTAACCACTACGCCACCAGGGTTTCCTAAAGCACACAGTTGGGTCCTAATAACCTGAGACCATGTCTCAGGCCTTTGGCTCATTTTCACCATCAAAGAAATAAAGGTAAGCAGAACTCCTTTTGGAAAGTAAGAGATTATTATATGTCATAATTTAGATATCTAGTGTATTAAAAATGAGGTATTTTTACTGTTAGTAATTTTTGTTTTTTTCCCACATATTTATGTTGTTGTTGTTTTTCTAATACATTTTCAAGAATGCCATTCCATGGTGACCTTACTTAACTCCATAGTTTACAAAAGGGAAAAAGAAATGGAACTTTAATCCCAACAGCACATTTAAGTAGAATTTTCTGTGGAGTTGACTTTAGAGTTGTTTAATTTCAGATATTAGACTATTTTTCAAAAGCCTGCATGTCATTCAAAGAAGACGGAAATATTGATCATATCTCGCACATGCTGAATCAATGATAGAAGATTGATCAGTGAATTAGTGATAGAAGATATGAAGATTATCTTGCCAAAAAAAAAAAAGTTGCCATTGAGTAAATTTCAACTCATAGTGACCCTCTAGGACAGAGTAGAACTGCCCTATATGCTTTCCAGGGAGGAGCTGGTGGATTTGAGCTGTTAACCTTTTGGTTAACAGCCAAGCTCTTAACCGCGGTGCCACCAGGGCTTCAGAAGAGTATCACAATGAGCTTCTATTGGAATCTACTGACATTTTCTATTTAAATACAAAATGATGATTTGATTACTATTTAGATGGATTTAACATCTAGAAGGAAACCCTGGTGGTGCAGTGGTTAAGTGCAACGGCTGCTAACCAAAAGGTCAGCTGTTTAAATCCACCAGGCGCTCCTTGGAAACTCTATGGGGCAGTTCTACTCTGTCCTATAGGGTCGCTATGAGTCGGAATCGACTCGACGGCAGTGTGTTTGGGTTTTTTTTGGTTTAATTGGTAGAAGGTATGCTAACGGTTGAATCTTCACTATTTTGCAATAGTTCACTTACCTCTTTAGGGGCATCAGCTTCAATGAATTCAGAATAAATCATCTTGGCTTTGGAAGCAATTTTTTCTGCACTTTCTGTTTTCTTGAAATCTTCACAGGCGAGCCAGAATTCTACATTTTCTTCACTAAACTCTGATCTTAAAAATGTTTTAAAAGCATCTAGACCAGCTATAAAATGTATAAGAAAAACTTTTATATAATATCATACACAAGTTATGTGACCAAAATGAGTACATCACATACAATGAGAATTTATTGAGTATTCAGTGACAAATGTTTATCAGTTCCTCTAAATACAACAAATACTGCATGTTTCAGTTTCTAACCTCAGAAAATCTCATTTCCAATCAGTGATCGTAAATATAAAATATTTATATTTCTGTATGTGTTTACTGCATTGACAAAGAAGACCTTTACTTTTTTCTTCCTTGATCTGAAAAATCCAGGAGTTACATTTAAGAGTAGATCTTAATGGTAGCTACGTCATAGGAAACTCCACGGGCTTTGCTTCTTAGGCCCTTTACACTAAGCTGGGGGCCCTGGTGGTGCAGTGGTTAGGCATTCGGCTGCTAACCTAAAGGTTGGCAGTTCGAATCCACCAGCTGCTCCTTGGAAACCCTGTGGGGGCAGTTCTAATCTGTCTTAGAAGGTCGCTATGAGTCAGAATTCACTTGATGGCACCTTTTTTTTTTTTGTTACACTAAGCCCAGGTCAAGTTAATGATGTGGTAGTAACTTCACGATAGGAATATGTATGTGCTATGATTTGGTGAATAAACACAGTTTGATGCTAAGGAATTAGAAGATGTTGGTTTGGCTTAAAGCAAAGGAATAATGGCTATCATCTATTGCTTTGGATGAATATATTGGCCAATTGTAATCTCAAAGTCATGAAAGTGACTGCTGAAGATATTCAATACAAATACTTCTCTGTTTTGTGTGGTGATAGGCAATTTTAAGTCCAAAAGGCAAATAAGTGGGCTTTTCCCCAATATTGCCTGAAGTAAACCAGTGATTCCTCCCACTCTCCCTTGTGGTTACCTGTTCTTACTTAGCCTGTGCTTGGTGTTTACTTTCTGCTCCCTCCCTCATCTTCTCCTAACCATGCACTTCTCCAGAACCTTTAGACCAGGGACTGCCAAGTGGGGCCCATTTACCTGCAGGCTTGATTACTTGGTTTGACTACTATACACATTTTTTAAAATTTAATACCTGTAGGTAGAGCTTGCACTCTGTGATTCCCATAGGTCCCACCTCTCTCTGTTACCTCACTTTCAGCCAAATTTGTACATTTATTCCTTGCAACTACAGACTTCTGAGTTTGTTATCACCTGTTTAGACATTTCTTTCCCTAATTCCCTCATCAAAATGTGCCCTAAAATATTTTTCATTGATCAACTAGAACTCATTTGAGAAGATAATTCTTGCTAAATATTTTAGGTCTGAGTAAGGTTAAGAGTGCTTCTAGTTATATAACCCGAAACCAAACCCATTGCCATCAAGTCAGTTCTGACTCACAGCAACCCCACAGGATAGAGTAGAACTGCCCCATAGAGTTTCCAAGGAGTGCCTGGTGAATTAGAACTGCCAACCCTTTGGCTAGTAGTCGTAGCACTTAACCACTACAACACCAGGGTTTCCCTAGTTAGATAGGAAGTTAGTAATATCAATCAGATTCCCTTGGTTGAATGGACTGAGTCAATACCTTAGGGTCATGTAATTCAGTTTCGTGGTTGCACTCTTCTGACAGCAGTATCTGCTTATAAGTGAGATTGTGTGTCTCTGAGAAGAAAAACCTATAGCAGCCCTTTTGCAGCCTTGCCTTCCAAAATGTCTGGGTTTTCTCCACCTGCCACGAGGGCCCTGTTTGCATCAGCTCAAAGCAGCTCTTCTCTGACTGTAGGCGCAGAGAGTTAATTCTTCCATTTCCAAAGAAGCAGAAAAATAAGTTTATGGATTATTAGGAGACCAGAAAAAAGTTGACTAGAGAACAATAAAATATAAAAGTTTTTGGAGAAGGAGCCTAAGTTAGTTGATGGAGGGTTGATGTAGGTAGGAAGAAAAAAATGAAATTTAGCAAGGAACCTCTTGGAGCAAGATTAAAGTGTTCAAAAACACTGGATTTAAAATGAATCCAACAATTTTTTTTATTCCAGTTTTTTTGAAATAGAGATAAAATAGAAAGTCATTGCAAAAGATTATCGAGTAACAGCTAAAATTCTCAGGAGAAACATTTGAGAGTGTGGATGTCATTCATTATGTGAGCACTATATATAAACGCAATTATTCACAGTTTTTTTTTTTTTCATTTTAAAAATGCATCCAAGAAGATTCTGTGATATAAATTTAGGTTATAAAAAATCTCCTTTATAACATTAAATTAGAATTTGCCCTGTATTTGGTCCAAATAATGACAAATTTGGCATTCTAAACAGAATTTATGTTAAAAATCTATTGTAGGTACAGAATAAATTATACTTTAATAATACTGAAAAAATATTGTAGATTCATAATTGGCAATATTTTGATGTGTGTTATTAAAGTGTATGAAGTTTTTGAGCCCGTGAGGATTATCTAAATGCATCTCAGAGTGATGGGAAGTTAGAGATTAATAAACAATGATCATTTCTCCCATCCTACAGTTTTAATGAAGGGCTAATTTGAACTGACAATTATCTTCTTCCTCCTTCCTCTTATCACTTGGTTTAGGGCACAATGGAATAGAATAAACAGCTAAAGCCAGAGTTAGTTATCTCTGCTTGGACATAATGTTTTACTGAGCTATTCTTTTATACAATATGGAAGGTCAAAAGAAGCCAAGTGATTTTGGAATAATATCCTACGTACAATGAAAATCACATTATCTGAGGGCAGTCTCTACAGTGCGGAATGGCAGCAGGTTAAATGCAATGAGTCAGCATTTGGTGAAAACTACACTAATGCTCCTGCCCAGTACATGATGCAAGGCATATCCTCAAGTCCACAAAAAAATTAGGCAATTTAGTGAGTTGACTGTCTAGAGCATTAAAAGACATAGTAGTCTTTTCCCTGGTATAATAAAAAGCAAAAGCGAAGAACTGGTTGGATGAATCTATGACTTTTCTATGCTATGTGGGTATGTAATATCAAGTTCCAGGAGGTATGAAGATGGAGCATTTGACTCCATCTTAGCATCCTCCACACTAGCTCTGTGGTGCTGCCATGGAGAACTCCTGGACCCCAGAGCCAGCCAAGTCACAACCTGCAGAGACACTTTCATGAGGCCCTAGCAAATCTGACTGGTCCCAGTAGGTAGACATACACTTAAGAAAAAAAGAGACGCTATTCAAAACTTATATAAAAATGCAATCCCCTATCCTTGATGTCTTCCATACATGTCCTTAAGTGGGTTCTGGGAGTTCTGTGGATTTTTTTATGTCTGTGCTTTAGGAATTAGTCATCTAAAAATCAAACAATCATAGTATTTAATTTCATTTAGTTCAACCTAACTTTACACATAAATAACAACTCTGAAGACTTATTCAGCTTTACGGTGTTTTAAACTTTTCTAATATATGTATATATTTTTTGCTTTGTGAATTAAAATGAAAATGACATTAGTGAAAACAATGAAAAAAAAAATAACCATTGAGTTGATTCTGACTCACGGAGACCCCATGTGTTACAAAGCAGAACTGTTTTGTAGGGTTTTCTTGGCTGTAGTCTTTATGGAAGCAGATTGCTAGGCCTTTCTTCTGCAGTGCTACTAAGTGGGTTCCAACTGCCATCCTTTAGGTTAGTAGCCGAGTGCAAACCATTTGTGCCACCCAGGGACCTTTTTGTTGTGCAAACAATACTACATTTTGAATAACATTTTTTCTGTATATTTCTATGTAATGTCCCCTCCTGCTTCCGCACATGAAATAGAACTGGTGCAAAGTAGGATTATTTATAACATAACAAAAGATCTAGATAAAATTGTAAATGATTATTTATGTATAATTGGGGACCTGAAATGGCTAAATGCTCCCCTACTAGCCAAAAGCTTGGTGATTCAAACCTACCCAGAGATGCCTCAGCAGACAGGCCTGGCAATCTGCTTCCAAAAGGTGACAACCTTGAAAACCCTGTAGAGCAGTTCTGCTTTGCACACATGGGGTTGGTTGCCTTGGATTGGAATTGACTTGATGGCAATTAACAACAACAACATTTGTGTATAATTATTTTGTATAAAATCCTGAGATTTTTATTTATAATTAACCAAAATTCCTTTATTGTGCCATCATTTTAAGTATATATACATAAAAAAGGGTTACATATACATTTTATTTTGTATTCACTAAAATTAAGTTTTACTCAGTTGAAATAAATATTTTAAAAACCCTTTATTTCAGGATACAAGACACGAAACAAGTGATTTATTTAAATTTTCAACTTTTCAATAGTTTATGTTGCTTTCAAATCATACTGAAGTTAGTAATTATATGCATCTAGGAAATGGTAGACTTCTCATCTGATATTTGGAAATTTCTTTTTCTTTTAACGTTTGGAATTTCTATAATTTTGTCTTATTTTAGGCCCAAACTAATTCCATTTAGGCTCTGGGCCTGTATAGATTTATGAGACTACTGGGAATCTTATACTTCAAATATCTGATCAAACTCATACCTTACAATATGCCTACAACTTTTGTAATTTAATTACTAACATTTAACTATTATATTAAACCTATTGTTAGTTGGATCTTACCTTGGTTGGCTAAAAGCGTGTCCATGTTTTCTGACCACGCCATTGCTTCTGAGGATGGTGACCTGTTGAAACAACATCTACCCTTGACAATAGCATTGTGATCTTTTTCTCTTATGATCTATAGTAATAGTTGATCATGTGTTTTTGTTGAATTATATCATTTAAACGAGCTTTGCACTATCAATCAAACCACACAAAGGTCAGCAAAAATTATGTTTTCCTACAGTGGCCAGCTACAGCAACACAGAGTGTGATATAATTCAGATCAGCAACTTGTTTATTAATCTAGCTGACAGTGCTAACGATATTTGAAAAATCTTGAGCACTAATGAAGGGACAAGAGCTATTGATCATTGTTCTTTTGAGCAGTAAGTTTATCTTCTCAACAATGAATATACTATTGTTACTCTATGTGGCATTACTCTATTTTTGCATCTCAAGAAAGCTTGAAAAAAATTGATGAATTTCTAACGTGATGGTTTTGAAAATGTCTGTCCCCAGTATTTTGAGGATTCTTCCCCTACTCTGAGGTAAACTTTATTTCTCTTTAAACTAGTATACTTCTGGTTCTGGGATAATTTATTGAAATTTAGGCATCTGTCAGGGCAGAGTAATATCTTTTACAAAGCAGTCAGAAATTTATAGGCTTAAGTATTCTGAAGAAAGTATACTTTGGGGGTCTTAATGCAGAAATAATAAATCAGGTTTAAGATACGAATTTCTGAGATGCAAATATATCATACATTGTTCCGTGTAACAAAGATTCTGATGAAATTAGCCCCCATTCATAGAAAGCACCTGCTGCCAGGAAACAAACATAGTGGATTATATAGGGGTAGTGTACAACTGTAGAAAAGAATGATCTAATTTAAGGTTGGAGCCCTGGTGGTACAGTAATTTAGCATTCGGCTGCTAACCAAAAGGTCGACAGTTTGAATCTACCAGCTGCTCCTTGGAAACTCTATGGGGGAGTTCTATTCTGTCCTACAGGGCCACTGTGAGTTGGAACTGACTTGACGGCAACTGGTTTAAATTTAAGATTTATTAAAATTTTTGTTAATAAAACAGAATCTAATATCTTCCCTTTTTTAATTTTGTATTTGTATATTAAAGTGATTAACATTAAGTATGCTAGTGTGAAGCAATCTCTAATCTTTCATATCTTCTGACTTTCTGTAATTTGTTGGAGTTCTAGGATTTCTTAAGATGAAGGATTGTGCTCCCTTCTGTTGTTGCAACTTTTGTTGTATTTTCAGATAATAGCGATTGTCCTTGTAGAAGATGCATAGACGTGGCTCTGTGCTGGCAACTCATTTTGCTATGTTCCATCACTTACATTTCTTTCCTATCTCAAATTTCCTTTCTCAGTTTTGGACAGCTGATTTTCCTTTCTCCCTTGATTTACTTAATCTTCGGAACACAAGATTATCTGTAAAACTATTTTGAAATAGGCTTTTTTTTTTTTTTTTGGTTTTTCCAAATGAGCACTTTAAATGATTTGTGTTGTTTAGTTCATGTCTTTCGAATATGGGGGATAGAACCTAACCTGAGATTTAATTTTACATTAAGAGTTTTATGCACTATAAAACATGTTATATGAATAAACTTATGGTGTATTTCATACGATATCAGGTCTAGCAGAAATTCTATCAGAAAATAGTGCTAAAATTATAATATGACCACTTAAAATGTACTTGCTTTACAAATGTCTCTGTTGGTAGATTGCAGTTTGGCCAGTTAGCAGGGTGTTGAAATAAAAAGCTGCAGTGGAAGAGGGACAGTGATTTTCAAGATACTGGCAGATGACAGTGATGAGAGGATTAGAGATGGGTATAGCTGAATGGCATGAGCTTCAAGGTCCTAGGGCGTTTTGGGCCAGGTAGCGTAAAAGTGATTGGAAAACATCAATTGGAAGTGATGGACCATCAACCTCACTCTCAACCCTGAGGTCTGTGAAGTAAAAGAAACGGACAGCATTCATTCTAAAATGCTGTTATGGATTGAATTTTGCTCCACAAAAAATATGTGTTGCAGATCCTAACCCCTATAGTGGTTATAATTCCATTTGGGGAATGACTGTTCTTTGTTATATTAATAAGGCAGTATTATCACAAGATATGTCTGAAGTCAATCCCTTTTGAGATATAAAAGAGCAGAGAAGCAAGCAGAGTTGAAGGAAGATAGATGCCAAGCCACATGAGATCACCAAACAACCAAGAAACGGAAACTAAAAAGAGAAAGGACCTTTCCCTAGAGCCAACAGAGAGAGAAAGGCTTCCTCTAGAGCCAGCGCCCTGAATTCGGACTTCTAGCCTCCTAGACTGTGAAAAAATAAATTTCTGCTTGTTAAAGCCACCAGTTTGTGGTATCTCTGTTATAACAGCACCAGATAACTGGGACAAAGTCTTTAGAACTAGTCATGTCCTTTACAGACAGCCAGGTTTGGGCTAGTGCAAAAGCAGAAGGGTCTGTGTGGACTGGAAGTGTTCAATAAAATGACAGCTATTTATATTTATATTACATTCATTAATGTAGTAAGAGAGTAAAAACAGAAGAAAAAAAAGGAAACCCAAATCTGGGAGGTAGTGTGGAACCAAAGAAAAAAGAAAAATTCCTAATGGCTTGAATTAAAGAGAAATATTAGAATATTATTGATATTCTATAGATATAGATACAATATAAAATATTTTAAATAACAGAATTAGAGATACCAGAATAAAAAAAAATTAGTGTTAATTAAGGTCCACAAAATTCTGACATTGCTGTAAAGGGAAAAAGTTGCCTTTGACTCTCTGATGGAATACCCCAGCCGGTATGTGATAATGCTTGGAGGCTCTCAGGTAACTACTTTCTAACCTATTTGTCACCCAGAAGATTTAATTTTATTTGATATGCTGAAAGGGTTGATAGTAATGCACTATTTGCTTTTCAGAAATGAGTTGAAATGCAAATATTTTAAGGAATAAAACAAAAATGCCAAACCAAACCCAGTGCTGTCAAGTCGATTCCAACTCACAGGGATCCTATAGGACAGAGTAGCACTGCCCCATAGAGTTTCCAAGGAGTGCCTGGAGGATTTGAACTGCTGACCCTTTGGTTAGCAGCCGTAGCACTCAAACCACTATGCCACCAGGGTTTCCAATTTAAGGAATAATGTTTGCTAATTTCCTTCAAAATTTTTCGATTTTGGATTTCTAATGTATTCATAATTCTGTGGGAGTATAAAATTATTACTGGATATGAATAAATTGAAAAAAATGTTTATAATAGCATTACAATGCACAACAATGTATTGAATGGTTCCAGAACATACTACATGTGCTAAGAAGTTCATATACTTTACCTCATTTAATCTTGAAAATGGCAAAATCTGTACTGTTTCCATGATATTAATGAGTAAAGATGCTCAAGTTGCTGATAACTGGTACAATATCACACATATATTAATTGGCAGAGGTAGTATTCAAACATCAGTGTATCTGCTTGTAACTCAAACTCTTTCTATACGTCTTCCTAAAACAGATGAGTCAATATGGATATATTTGTGTTTTATTCATGTTTAGGAATATTTATAGTAAATAATTTAAAGTAAGTTTTCTGTAATTGAGATATATCACACTTTACACAGATAATTCCTCCAAATAAGAGGTAAATTGCAGTAACTGGTTTCTCAATAGAAAGTGTAAGCTTTCAGAAGGCAGAGATCCTTAAATCTTGGATGTTATCAAATAAAAATAGAATATTTCCTATGTTAGCTGTCAGTGAAAATTTGATTTTATATTTAAAAAATATAATTAGAGCACATTTTTTTTTATGTATTAAGAGACAAATCCATTAAATAAAACATGGAAAAAAAGAGGGTGGCTGGTTTGAACTGTATTGAATTGGCTGACATTTACGTACATGTGTTATCTTAAGTAAATGGACAATTTGCTCACTCCATTTCTTGCCCCCCTCCCCTTTTATTTGGATTTCTATTGTAGCTCTAATAAAGAGTTTGTCTGACTTTTCTCATTTTGTAAATTTTTAATTTCCTGTGAAAGTGTTACACATAATCAGTGTAACTTTTTGGGGTGTCTGATTTGCCATGAAAATCCAGCATGTATCTGAAGCCAAAATTGCACTTAGTATTTCACAGGGTTTTGGATGATTTCCATTCTGTTTTCTTCATTAAGCAAGTGCCATCAAGGCCAGCAGTACTGGTATTATGTGTCCAGAGAAGAGCCAGGCCAGATGGGAACTACATGAAAGCCACCGGTTACCTTGCTAATTTGCCAGCTAGAACCAGTTGTATTGCATTAAAAAATGTGGAATCCAACAACTTAGCTGTTCACACTCAATTAGCTGTGTGCTGGAGAAAGGAAAATTCAAGCTAGGAGTCCATGTGCTCAAGGAAGTGACAGCTGCTTTCTGACTTGGCATTTAATATCCGTTTTAAAGTTCCTCAGTAAATATTGTGATAACAAAGAATTTGTGCAAAGATTATATATATCTCATGTATATAACTCACTTAATAATTTTGAAAAGCATCACTTAACGGGTGCCCAGAGATCTTTCACCACTTCATAACCTCTATTCACCTTAGCAAGTACAAACTGTAAGAGGAAACTGAGTATTGCTGACATATTTTAGAAAAGAAGAAGAAATCAACAGAGAAAGGAGAAAAAAATAAATCAGAAAGAAAGACAATTAGTATATTTCTCATAAATGAAGGAAACCAAACATCCAGACTAATGAAGACTCAAGCGCTTCATTTGTACATCTTCTGAAATAAAAATAGCTTTAAACAGCAACTCACTTCACTGGCATTTTTCGTTCCACTGTCTGACTGTCACAGATGATGCGGAATTTCTCTTTCTGACTGATCTTCAAGCTGAAGGTAATGTGACAGCAGGAACATTACAATTAGTATGCAAATACCTGTCCCCTGGGTTACAAATTGGCATTCTTTAAATCATGCTATTCTTGGCCTTTTTCATTTTGTTGTTAACTTTTCATGGTCAAAACACTTCTAAGTAACAACTCTTTGAATAAATGTGACATTTCTCCAAGTTCTATGGCATCACAGAAATAAATCCCATTTGAAAATTTGGTTTCTAAAGTTCATATACATCAGTTTGCAAGACAACTATTGTTCATATGAGGTTAAACCAACTCAGCAAAACTAAATTTAAATCTATCTATAGTATATACATATAAATATAACATAAGCCTACTCCTCTCTTATCAACTAACTCATCTGTAATTTTGCATTTATAACAATAGTAAAAGAAAAACCTACCCAACTATTTTTTGCATTAACGACACGCTGGGACTTGATTCTCTGTGGTTTGGCAGTTACATAATGATGTAATTTGGCAGTTATGTAATGATCCTCCACTTTGTGATCTAATGTGTTCATCCTCCATTTTTGCATAATGCCAACTTTCACATAATGATTTAGTCTTTGGAATCTAACCATGTCAATAGGTGAGAAGTGGGTGTATTTGGGTATATTACATATATACTGTATATGTGCATATACGTGTATGTATATATCAAAAAAACAAACCAAACCCAGTGCTGTTGAGTCGATTCCGACTCATAGTGATCCTATAGGACAGAGTAGAACTACCCCATAGAGTTTCCAGGGAGCGCCTGGCGGATTTGAACTGCCAATCCTTTGGTTAGCAGCAGTAGCACTTAACCACTACGCCACCAGGGTTTCCATATGTGTATACACATATGTATATATACACATATATGTATATATAGTTATATAAATAAATATATATAAACACACACTTTTTAATGTTTACATTAGGTCTTTTATCTGTCTTGGAGATCTTTTTTATTTTTTTCCTTTTGCTCTTTGATTTTCAGAAAATTTGAGGAAGACTTTAATTTTAATACACTTGACTTAAACAACTATATATATGCTTAAGTAATTTTATAATTTTATGTAAGGATTTAAATGTTCCAGAACAAGGCATTTTACATTTATTTTGAAATTATTTTGGTTTTTCATAGTTTAATAACATACTTTTCTTTATTACTTTAAGTCGTGAATCTCCTATCATTTTATGCTATTTTTTATGCAATGCTAATGTTTAAGGTAATGTTAAGGTAATGTTTAAGGTAACGTTTCGGCTGTTAACTGAGAGGCCAGTGGTTCAAACGCACCAGCCGCTCTGTGGGAGAAAGACATGGCAGTCTGCTTCCGTAAAGATTTACAGCCTTGGCAAGCCTGTGAAGCAGTTCTACTCTGTCCTGTGTGGTTGCTGTGAGTCGAAATCTATTCAATGACGGTGGTTTTTTTTTTTTTTTTTTTTTTTAAATATTTAAGGTAATAATGCTTAAATGTATTTTACAATTTAAAGGCCATATACTGGAATTATAATTTGTAACCCATGTTTTGTACAACTAATCCCATGCCTCATCACACTTTTTACCTTAGTATAATAGAGCTCTTTGGTAGTAAAACTCAATTGGTATCTGCCTAAATTAAGCACTCTTGAAAGATAAATAATTTTCAGGGTGGAAAAAGAAAGGAAGCAGAAGAAGGGAGATCTGCCTCATGAAGTTCTCTCTGAACTTAGCAATGAAATATCCCCATTTAGTTCACTATGGAAATGCCTATGGGTTTCTAGGCTGCAAGTGGCCCTGGGCTAATGAGACTGACAGAAGTAGAAGAGTTGACCTAAAAAGTCAAATGTATCACTAAGACGGGATATCATCAATTAGCTTGATTCATTTTGTTAGTTCAAGCTCCATTAAGTAATGTTCTTAAGGTCCGTAAAAACTGTACCATTAAACATATTTTGACTTTTGTTTTGCTGGAGGCTGAAGGGATAATGAAGTAGGAACTTTATAATATCTTGAACATAGTACGGTTTGGAAAATAAAATGTCAAAATTTGAAGATGTTCTTGGTAAAGACCATGCTAACTCTGTAAGCCATATTAACCATGAATATGCTTATTTTTAATTAAGACTTTAAAACAAAAAAAAAAATTTCTATTTTGAGTTCAATGCAATTGCAAGCCTACTACTTCTCACAAACACTTCCAGAACCCTTGGTTGTTATTGGTTTAATGTGCACATTCTGTGCCTTTTCAAGGTTTTTTTTTTCTTTTTTAATTCTTTAGGAGAAACTAGTAGGAATTGTATTTATCAAAATAAATGTTCATAATACAATCAGCAGTTGAGGAAATAAACTGACTTCTTAGGCTGAGTGATTCTTTATTGTGTTCAATACATATTGGCAAAAGATTGCTATATATAGATACTACTAGGGCATCTAAGAATTCTCAGTTCTTAGTTCAAGGATGTATTGGTTCCGTTATCAGAATTCATGTCCAGTATGGTGGGCTAAACAATAGTCCCCCAAAGATATACACATCCTAATCCCTTGAACCTGTGGATATGTTGCTTTGCATGGCTGAGGAGATGTTGATTAGCCTGGATTACCTGAACTGGCCCAATGTAATCACAAGAGTCTTTACAAGAGAGAGGCGAGAAGGTTATAGTCAGTAACAGGAGATGTGAGGACAGCAGCAAGAGGTGGGAGTGATACAAGGATGGGGTCAAGATCCAAGGACTGCAGGTAAAAAGGCAACGAAATAGATTCTTTCCTCAGAGGTTTGAAGGAACTAACTCTGCTGAACTTGATTTTAGCCTAGTGAGACTAAGTTTGTACTTCTGACCTCCAAAACTGTTTAAAAGAAATAAATTTGCATTGTTTTAAACCACTAACCCTGAGTAATTTGTCATCGGAGCAATAGGAAACTAATACTCCCAGAGAACACTAGTCTTTAAAATCTACTTAAAAGAAGATAGGAATGTGATAAAATAGGCATATTTTTTTTAGACCAGAGCACTGAGGTTTATATTCAAGTGTGAGTCCTTCCTGCTGAGCAGTAACCTTGGACAGCAATTCACCTCTCAGAGCCTCTTTCCTACTAAATGGAAATACTACCTTTTTCACAGATTATTGTATGATAATAAAAGGAAGTACACAAAACATCTTACATAGTGCTATTTATAAATGCATGTTTGTTTTATTCCCTTTTCCTTATTTGACATTCACAGATACCATGGTTGAGATAATAGTATGGGGCACCTGACGAACAATTTGACTGTCATGTAACCAGTGAGGGTTTCTGAGCAAGGCTATGAGATTTATGGGTGCATACGTTATATTTTGAGTGCATACATTATGTAAGAAATCATGATGGGTGGTCTAGGAATAAAAACTTTTGATCACACAGGATGAAATTGGTATTTTTGGAAACTATATGTAAAGGGATGTGGGTGTGCAGGATAAACTGCAAGAATGAGAGAATAAAGTAAGGCAGGACAGTTAAAACTATAGCGCAGTGACAGAGACATGAGATGACAAGGGCTTGGGCAGAGGCCACAGCAGAGGGAAGGAAAAGTAAACAGTACCAAGGTGGTGCCTGTTACAGGGGATGTGAGGGCCATGTCAAATGAGCATACTTCAAACCCAAAAGCCCAAAAGAATGGTATTTCCACTGGTGATCACACATATCAAAAGAAAAGCAGGTTTGGAGAAGACAATATGTATCAGAAAATTCAGGGATAAGCATAACGTTTACTGGACAGCTTAACTGACTTTCTTGTGTGAGGAAAGGTCGCAATGTTTTTATAGCCTCCTCAAAGAAAATACAGAGCTTTAAAATCTGAGACTTACCTATTAGCCTGTCTAAAACACTACTGCCTTTTATTTAACACTTCACCACTAAAAGTAGGAGAAGCCATTTAAAAAAGAAAGATTTAGCACTGGTACTTTCATAATGTAATCTGAGGAAAAGCATAACATATTATCTTGGTGTAAAGGCTTATACAATGTCCATATTTTTCAATGTACTTAATTGGTTGTATGACATCATGTTTGGATGTCTAAAGAGTTTTGAAAAAAAGTAGTTAAAATAATTGAGCACTTAAAATGTGTTAGAAACAAGTACTTCTCAAGCATTGTCTTCTTGACCCTTATTCTATAAGACACAGATTATAATACCAGAAAACGAACACTAAAACTCAGAGAGGTTAAATAACTTGCTTAAAGCTATACAAAAGTAAGGATGCAGAGAGGTTGAGCGGTGGGGCTTGGCATTTAAGTAGTAACGATAGTGAAACCTCTTACGTTGTGTTTAACATGGGAAATAACAGAAAAAGAAAGCAGAGACTAATTATTTACTTAAAACTTAACTCTTTAATTTTTTTGAATAATTTTTATTGTGTTTTAAGTGAAAGTTTACAAATCAAGTCAGTCTGTCACATATAAACTTATATACACCTTACTACATACTCCCGTTTTCTCTCCCCCTAATGAGCCAGGCTGCTCCTTCCTTCCAGTCTCCCCTTTCGTGACCATTTTGCCAGTTTCTAACACTCTCTACCCTCCCATCTCCCCTCCAGACAGGAGACGCCAACACAGTCTCAAGTGTCCACCTGATACAAGTAGCCCACTCTTCATCAGCATCTCTCTCCAATCCATTGTCCAGTCCCTTCCATGTCTGATGAGTTGTCTTCGGGAATGGTTCCTGTCCTGGGCCAAAGAAGGTTTGGGGACCATGAGCGCCGGGTTTCTTCTAGTCTCAGTCAGACCATTAAGTCTGGTCTTTTTATGAGAATTTGGGGTCTGCATCCCACTGTTCTCTTGCTTCCTCAGGGGTTCTCTGTTGTGCTCCCTGTCAGGGCAGTCATCGGTTGTGGCTGGGCACCATCTAGTCCTTTTGATCTCGGGATGATGTAAGTCTCTGGTTCATGTGGCCCTTTCTGTCTCTTGGGCTCTTAGTTATCGTGTGAACTTGGTGTTCTTCATTCTCCTTTGATCCAGGTGGGTTGAGACCAATTGATGCATCTTAGATGGCCATTTGTTAGCATTTAAGACCCCAGACGCCACACTTCAAAGTGGGGATGCAGAATGTTTTCTTAATAGAATTTATTTTGCCAATTGACTTAGAAGTCCCCTTAAGCCATAGTCCCCAAACCCCCGCCTTTGCTCCGCTGACCTTCAAATGTTCAGTTTATTCAGGAAACTTCTTTGCTTTTGGTCCAGTCCAGTTGAGCTGACCTTCCCTGTATTGAGTATTGTCCTTCCCTTCACCTAAAGTAGTTCTTATCTACTAACTAATCAGTAAATATCCCTCTCCCACCCTCCCTTCCTGCCCCCTCTCGTAACCACAAAAGTATGTGGTCTTCTCAGTTTATACTATTTCTCAAGATCTTGTAATAGTGGTCTTATACAATATTTGTCCTTTTGCCTCTGACGAATTTCACTCAGCATAAAGCCTTCCAGGTTCCTCCATGTTATGAAATGTTTCAAATTTATCACTGTTCTTTATCGATGCGTAGTATTCCATTGTGTGAATATACCATAATTTATTTAACCATTCATCTATTGATGGACACCTTGGTTGCTTCCAGCTTTTTGCTATTGTAAACAGAGCTGCAATAAACATGGGTGTGCATGTATCTGTTCGTGTAAAGGCTCTTATTTCTCTAGGGTATATTCCGAGGGGTGGGATTTCTGGGTTGTATGGTAGTTCTATTTCTAACTGTTTAAGATAACGCCAGATAGATTTCCAAAGTGGTTGTACCATTTTACATTCCCACCAGCAGTGTATGAGAGTTCCAATCTCTCCACAGCCTCTCCAACATTTATTATTTTGTGTTTTTTGGATTAATGCCAGCCTTGTTGGAGTAAGATGGAATCTCATCGTAGTTTTAATTTGCATTTGTCTAATGGCTAATGATCGAGAGCATTTTCTCATGTATCTGTTACTGCCTGAATATTTTCTTTAGTGAAGTGCGTGTTCATATCCTTTGCCCACTTTTTGATTGGGTTGTTTGTCTTTTTGTGGTTGAGTTTTGACAGAATCATATAGATTTTAGAGATCAGGCGCTGGTCAGAGATGTCATAGCTGAAAATTCTTTCCCAGTCTGTAGGTGGTCTTTTTACTCTTTTGGTGAAGTCTTTAGATGAGCATAGGTGTTTGATTTTTAAGAGCTCCCAGTTATCTGGTTTCTCTTCGTCATTTTTGGTAATGTTTTGTATTCTGTTTATGCCTTGTGTTAGGGCTCCTAAGGTTGTCCCTATTTTTTCTTCCATAATCTTTATTGTTTTAGTCTTTATGTTTAGGTCTTTGATCCACTTGGAGTTAGTTTTTGTGCATGGTGTGAGGTATGGGTCCTGTTTCATTCTTTTGCAAATGGATATCCAGTTATGCCAGCACCATTTGTTAAAAAGACTATGTTTTCCCCAATTAACTGACACTGAGCCTTCGTCAAATATCAGCTGCTCATATGTGGATGGATTTATATCTGGGTTCTCGATTCTGTTGCATTGGTCTATGTGCCTGTTGTTGTACCAGTACCAGGCTGTTTTGACTACTGTGGCTGTATAATATGTTCTAAAATCAGGTAGAGTGAGGCCTCCCACTTTGTTCTTCTTTTTCAGTAATGCTTTACTTGTCCAGGGCGTCTTTCCCTTCCATATGAAGTTGGTGATTTGTTTCTCCATCACATTAAATATTTAACTCTTTAATATTTAAATATTTAGTGCTGAACTTAGAACAATACCTATATTTAAGGAATACAATGGGAAAATCGAACTGGAGGAGACAACACACAATAAGTCAGAGAAAGATTAAGAATATAGAGTGGTGTGGGATTTCCTTTAATAACACTGTTAACAGCACGTGGGAAAAATAGAGGACAATTCAAAGTGTCAGATGACACAGAGAAGTTAAGGAGAATGAAAGCTAATAAAATACTGTGGAATTCGCCAAGGTGGTCACTGGGAAAACCAGAAAGAATGGGATTAGATATGTGGGCCAGTTCACAACAGAAGTCCATTAATCATTAGTCCACATTATATTCCTATTCATTTTATAAGAGGGAAAGGAAGGATTCTTTTTTTTTTTTTTTTAAACAATTATCTTCCTAGATTTATATGATGGAGTTAAATAAGCAGTTTATTTTGGGAACTAAAAAATATAAAACTTGTTTTATAAATAAAAATGATATTTTCTAGATTCTGATTTGCCTCAGGCTACTTCTATGTGCGGTATGATTTATACAGCAATGAGCCTGAGTTTTGTGTGGTTCATAAATTATTTCTGAGAGCAATTCTGAAGAAGTTTCAAATGTTTTGAGCAATAGCAGCACCACTGAAATGCATCTGATCTCCCAAAGTGGCTGCTTGGAAATATAATACTCATTTGGATGTTTTCTGGCTCTTAGTATGCTTGTTGACAAATCAGTTGTGTTACTTGCTAGTCACACCTCAGGAATGCATGCCATAAATGTACTTTCTTTGTGTTTTCTTAGAATACCCAGTCACTGATAACCAAACATCTGCTTCAGTGAAATGAAATATTCAGAAGCTTAGTATGCTTTCTGATATACAGATATCTTTACATATGCTTTAAAAGTTAAATACCAGTGCACATGTTATAGATTCATATGCATAATTTAAGCGCTTAGAATTTAATTTGAATTGTAGGGTAGAAATTAATAATGGTAAGAGCATCATCCAAATCCAAAAGATGAGCTACTATTTTTTCATAAAGAATGCTTAACTCTACATTATAAGGTCATGGTCTTCATAATATTCGTTATTAATTGGTCTCTTGCAATTTTCCTTTAATTTAGCCTATTGCTTGAACACACAGATAAATAATCATTTAATCAATCGCCCCCTCCCCACCCACAATGAAATTTCTGTGCTGCCACAGAATTTCTTCAATTTGTTTCCTCAGCTAACCTGTCTTTTCTTTATTATCTGGTAAAGAGCTCGGTATTCAATGCAAAAATACGTAGGGTAGGGTAGCAGCCATGGGAAATACTGATAAAGCTAAGTAGTATAATTTTTAAAATAAAATTTTAACTGGAATATATGTACATCTTTAGCCAAAAATATTTTTTTAAGGCCCAACAGAACATTTAAGACTTTCTAATACGGAATGCTGTGGAGTAAGCTTTTGACCTATTGATAAGAGTAATTCTCTGTAAATCGTAGTGTTTTTTACGCACAATAAAGAGAAGATGCTTCTTGGAAGCCACTAAAACTGAGAAGGAAAGGAAAACACACACACACACACATTCAGGCTATATATGTTTCAGTAGAAATTCTCTCTTATATCCAAATGCATTTCAAGCATAGAATACAATATATTTTGTTATTTTATAAGAGAATGGGGTCCATTTCTTTTTATTACATATTATAGAGTAAATTCTCTAAGCCATGATATAAATTAAACCTTATTTAATTCCGTTATTTCAGCCACGTTCAGATTTCAACTAAGGATAAATGGTCCCGTTCTGCTTATTAGCTATCCAGAATGGGTAGGGAAAAACAAATAAAATTCTCACCAAGCCAATCACTTTTCTTTCTCAACACATAACAAGATTATTTTCATTTCTTTTCTTCGTAACCAGGTATCTCCCTTGCATGATAATTTTGTTGTCATATCTTTTTTTTTTTTTTTACTTTTAAACTTGTGAAGTTTACTTTTCTAGACTAGAGAAGGAAAAGGGCAACTAAATGTTTTACTGTTAATAGCAAGTACTAGTAAGATATCTGACTAGATACTTAAGGATAGTCAATCCAGTTTTTGGCAGGCTGACGAGTTTCTCTTAATTTGTGGATTATTGCTGGAAGAGCCATCTTTTCAACATTACAGAGAAGGCAGGAAGTCATCAAGGATGTGAGCTGCCATGAACTTAGACAGTAACATCTTTCTTTATTGAATATATCATTCTTTGACTCTTTGAGCCCTTTAATCTTCTGATCAGTGGTGCTTAGGCATGACTTATAGACTGGGTATAGGAAATTCAGAAATGTTAGACATACATTAATTTTCAATCAGGTGATCTGTAGACAATGTGTTTTACACAGAAGGATATTATACACGCTGTTATCCAGATACTGTTACAATGAAAATCCATTCCTGAACAGCAAAGCACAAAATCTTCATTGATGTCCATTGCTTACCAAGACCAAAATCCTTCACACGGCAAGATGCAAACTTTTTCTCTAAAACACAGATTTTTTTTTCCCCTGCAGACACGCTGCCTGATATTCTCTGAAAGTGCCTCTGCTTTCTAAACATTCTTTTCTTCCTGAAACTTCCTCTGCTTGGAATTCCCTGCCCATGATTTTTGTTCTGACATTCTTCCAAGGCTTAGCTTAAAAGTTGCTTCTTCTTACTTTCTCTGAAGATCTATCTTATTAGTAAGCTTCGCAAGGGAGCACTTGATGCTACCAGTCACTTTTATTCTACGCAGTACTCTTTCATCATGTCTTTTTCCGTATCTGAGGCAGATATATACACTTGTACATCTCACACTGTGCAACATAGTACCACTACCTTGAACTATAAGAATACCCAGTGAATATTTGTAAAAAGAATAAAATAAGAAGGATATAGTAGGAAACTCATGTATAAAACTCAGGGACATACTGGAAGGATTAAAGTAATATCGATAATAATGAGGAGGAGGATAATAAAATAATTAATGATAGTGATCGCCGTTAATAAACTGCTTTTGTGTGCCAGATACTGTATAGATGTTTTACATAAAGTATCTAACTTAATGCTTACATAAATTCTAATATTCCCATTTTATGTGTGAGGAAACAAGCTAAGAGAATAAACTCCTTCTTCTCAAAAGTCACTTAGCTTAAAAGCGGCAGAGCAAGGATTCAAACACAGCTTTAACTGATTCTAAAACCCTTGTTCTTTCCATGAATATAATTTCAAATTTCAAATCATGTGCATACTTTTCTGTGAAAGTGTTTGTCATAAGTTTAAGTGAACGAAAGTATTAAGCATTATTCTGACGACCTATAAAATTAATTTCTTTTTTTACAGAAGCCTTATCTCTGTGAGAATAATATAATGGACAGATTTGTTTGGGGTCACACCTTAATACTGTTATTTGTAGGTCTGGATATGGTGACAAACATAAAATTGGAGGAGTACATGAAATACAGCTTAAAATAGGTTTATGCAAACTCATTATGTAGAATTTTTAAGGGAGATGGAGAGTAAGAGACAGAGCACATTCTTTTTTTTTTTTTAACAAATTTATTGTTATAATTTCCCATGCTTTTCCATTATGTGGGGTTATTCTCTTTGTAAGCTATAGATACAGACACTTAAATACCTAGTGTCTGTTCAGAATTTTGCAAATCATGTCTTTATTTCAACATCTTCCCCTTCTTCAGCTTGTCTCTTCCAGATTTTTTTTTTTTTAATTACAGCATAATTCAGGGGTCCCTCGTTCCCTTTATTTGATTAGGTTTCGAATGAGAAATAAGCAAATATTAGGTGGCATGTCATGATACAACCATAAAAGTAAAGTATACTTGCTATGTGAAGCCTTAATTTCTTCCCAACATTGACAACTTCAGCCCTAAAACTAAAATAGATAAATGCTGTTAGATATGACTTCATGGATTGAATTTTATATTGACCATAATGCTATATGATAACTCTTTATTATCTCCACTTTAAAAATGATAAACTGAAGTTCAGAAAGTTCATTACGTTTTTACTCACGGTTACACGACTAGTAAACTAAACGAACAGCTGCTCAGTCGAGGATTAAAGCTCGGGTCTCTCTAAATCCAAACATGATTTCTGCTACACTTCTGATGAAAAGTTCTCTATCTAAAAATATAACCTAGATTAGCAAAGGACGTGAAGACCCAAAGGCAGTGCTATACGTACAGGAAGTCCATCTTTTTATAACTACGATGTGTTTAGGAAGCCATATGTTAAAGTAGTTCATTTTTTTCCACAGGAATAATGACATAATTTTGAATTATATTTTAACCATGAAAAATGTTTTCTTTTACTTTTTTAAAGTTTTTCATAATTATTGATTCATAGAAAGTTGCAAAGATAGTACAAAGAGGTCTCATGTACCCTTTACCCAGTCTTCCCAGTGGTTACATTTTACATAGTTATAGTACAAAATCAAAACCAGGAAAATGACATTCGTACATGTATGTTTAGTTCTTTGTCCTTTTATCACGTGTAGATTCATGTAACCACCATCACAATTAAGATTCGGTACTATTCCATCACCTCAAGGATCTCCCTTATGTTATTTTTTATAGTCACACCCTCCCCCCACTTTCCCTAACCTTCAGCAACCACTACTCTGTTTTCATCTCTGTATTTTTTGTCATTTCAAGAATATTATAAAAATGGAATCATATATATGTGATCTTTTGAGATTGGCTATTTTCATTCAGCATAATGCCTTTGAGATCCATCTCAGTGGCTGCCTGCCAAAATAATTTGTTTCTTTTATTATTGAGTGTATTCCATGGTGTAAGGAGACCTGATGTTGCAACGGTTAAGTGCTTGACTGCTAACCTAAAGGTCAGTATTTCGAACCCACTAGCAGCTCTGCAGGAGAAAAGAACTGGTAATCAGCTTCCATAAAAATTTCAGCCTAGGAAACCCTAGTGACATGGGGTCACTATGGATCAGGATTGACTCCAACGCATACAACAATATGCTAAGTGTATGTTTTTCTTTAAGAAACTTTGAAAGCTTTTCCAGAGAGACTGTATCATTTTACATTTCCATGACAATATATGAGATCCAGATTTTCAGCATCCTTGCCAGCTTTTTGGCTTTGTTACTTTTCTGTTTTTTACTTGTTCTAATAGGTACATAGGAGTCTTTTGGTGGTGTAAGTGGTTACTGCTCTCTGCTGATAACTGAAAGGCTAGAGGTTCAATTCTACTCAGAGGAACGTCGAAAGAAAGGTCTACGGATCTACTTCTGAAAAACCAACCACTGAAAATCCTATGGAGCATAGGTTTACTCTGACATATGTAAGATCTTCAGAATCAACTGGACAGCAACTTTTTTTTTTTTTTAGTATATACAGAGTGGTAATTCATGGTGGCCTTAAGTTTAATATCCTAGGTCCTAGTGGTATGGAACATCTTTTCATATACGTATTTGTTATCTACATATCCTCTTCGGTGAAACGTCTCTTCACGTCTTTTTCTAATTGGACTGTTAGCTGTATTTATAATTGTTGAGTTTTGAGAGCCTTTATATATATATACTAGATATGAGTCCTTTCTCATATGTGTGGCTTACAAATATTTTATAGCCTGTAGCTTGTCTTTTTATCCTTGCAGAGCCAAAGTTTAATTTTGGTGAAGTCCAATTTATAATTTTTTTTTCTTTTATGGATTGTGGTTTTAATGTTATGTCTAAGAACTCCCTAAGTCCTAGGTCCCAAGGGTATTCTCATATGTTATCTTCTGAAATTTATAGAGTTTTATGCCTCATATTTAAATTAGGATCCATTTGGAATTAATTTTTGGATAAAGTGTGAAGTTTAGACCAAGGTTTTTATTTTTCGCCTGTGGATATCCAATTTATTTAAAAGCCTACCCGTTTTTCCTTGAGTTCCTTTTGTATCTTTGTCAATGTATCCATAGGCCTTACTTGTGTAGAGCTATTTCTAGTTTCTCTATAATTTTTCCATTCATTTATAACTATTCTTCCACCAGTATCACCCAGTCTTGGTTACTCTAGTCATAAGTCTTAAAATCATGTAGAATGAATGATTCCTCCCAGATTTTTGTAGTCTTTATCTTGTTTTTGTATCAGACTATTACTGGCTTCATAATGTTAGTTGAGAAGTTTTACCTTCTCTTCTATTTCCTGGAAGAGGTTGTGTATGATAGGTACTAATTTTTCTTTAAACGTTTGATAGAATTGTCCAGTGAAACTATCTTGGCCTGGAAATCATTTTTTGTTGGGGTGAGTTTTGAAGTTACAAATTCAATTTCCTTAATAGTTATAGGAGTAGTCATATGATCTATTTTTTATTGGGTGAATTGTGCTAGTTTTTACTTTTCTAGGAATTAGTTCCTTTCATCTAAGTTGTCTAATTCTAATTTTATGAATACTGTTTTTCATAGTATTCCATCATTATCCTTTTGATATCTGTAAGGTTTGTAATAATACTTCCTGTTTGATTCCTGATGTTAGTAATTGGTGTCTTCACTTTTTTTTCTTTGCCAGTCTTACTAGATGATTATCAATTTTATTGATATTTTCTAAGAACCTGCTTTTTGTTTCATTGCTTTTGACTGTTGCATGTGTGTTTTCAATTTCATTGATTTCTGGTTTTATCTTTATTATTTACCTCCTTTATGGTTTGGGTTTACTTTACTCCTTTTCTACTTTCTTGAGGTAACTGCTTAGATTATTAATTTGAGACTTTTTCTCTTTCCTAATTTAAGTATTCAGTTCTATAGTTTCCTCTCAGACTCTTTAAAACTTCTTCCTAAAATTTTTGATAGGTTGCATTTTCATCTTCCTTCAATTCAATGTATTTTTTGTTTGTTTCTCTTGAAATTTACTCATCGTTACAGGTTATTCGAAAATATGTTGTTTTGTTTCCATGTGTTCATAGATGTTCCTGTTACCATTCTGTTACTGATTTGTACTTTGATACTCTTGTAGTTAGAGAACATACTCTATATGTTTTCAGTTCTTTTAAATTTGTTGAGGTTTACATTATGGTTCGTAATATGATTAGTCTTGGTATATAGTCCATGGACGTTTGAAAAGACTATTATGCTGTTATTGGGTAGAGTGTTTTATAAATGTTCACTAGATCCTGTTGATTGATGCCATCAATATATTTTATCATTGAAAAAAAAAGTTATTGATTTTCCAAATAAAAACATAAATATTTGGCTATTTTTATCCCTTCACTCCTATCCAGATCATCTCTTCAATATTGTTATTCCTTCATTTTCAGTTAAATCAATAAACAGTATCTACATTATTGAGATTATGATTTTTATGGCATAAACAAAGATTAAGTTATGATTAAATTTTTTCTTATAAAATTTTGTTTTTCCTACAATTCCCAATTATTTCTTTATTATATTATTTATTTTCAATGTTTGCCTTTTAATAATCCCAATTTATTTTTTAAAAGCTTTAGCACATCATGAATTCCATGAAAACCTTCCTTCCTTTTTGTTGGAGACACCTCCTTCCCAAACTCATCTGATCTGCAGCTCAAATTTGGGCTTGTTCCTTCACAGTTTGAGGTAGAATTGCATTCTAGGAATTCTCTTGATTGCTTTTTTGGTTCAGACGTCCTAGTTTAGGAATCACATGCAATCCTTTCTTTCTTTTATTTTGTCTGACCTCTAGTTCTGTTGGAGCATATCTTCAGCTCTCAGATGAAAACAAACAAGTGAGGTAATTTTTTCTGAATTCTTACATGTCTGAATTTTTCGTATCTTACAGTTGATACTTTGAAACAGAATTTTATGTTAAAAACCATTTCCCCTTATAATTTTAATATTGTTCCATTGCACACTGTCATTCAATGTGACCCCATTCTCCTTTTTTTTTTTTGTATTTTTGTTGCCGGTGTTATAAAATATGTTTGATGCCATTCCTTGATGTTTTTCATTCATTGAGCTAGGCAGTTGATTGAGTCTTTCAAGATGAAGACTCACATTCTTGGGATCTAAGAACTTTTCTTTCATTATTTTTTCAGTAATTTTCTCTTGTTCACTTTTTTTCTGGACCCTCAATTTATTTGTTAGATATGAATCTTCAATTTATCAACTGAACATTCTGGAATGTTACTTCTGTATTTTGTGCCCTCCCTTCAATGTGAACTCTAAGACACTACTTCATCTGCCCTGCTGCATGATAATTTTTTTACATCAGATTTTTTACTGACTTACTCAAGACCCTTCTTCAAATATCTTCACGATTGTGGATATATGCAATATTTATTCCCTTAATATTATTTCTAAATGGCCTATTGAGAGAAAAGAGATAAATGCATTTTCAATTTGCTATTTTTATCCAAAAGTAGAGACTCATTTGTATACAGATTTTAAAATCTTTTTTAAAATGTTAAATACTATTAGATGTTATTTTGGTTATTTTTATATTATTACTTTTTTTCTAAGCCACGATTTTAATGATTTTGTGGTATTTTACCAACTACTTGTACCTTAAATTTTAATGATCACTCTCACCATGGCACTTATTAGGTATATAAGTATTTCAAATTTTCTAACAATATGTTTTAAAATCAACTTTAATTATATACATCCACATTCATTTAAAATAATAAAATCAAGTCACCTAGTTATTTTTGATCCAGGAACAAAGTAGAAAGTAAATTGCATAAAATTTACGCTATTAGATACAACCAAACCTAAGTAAGAATGCAGAGCTCCTGTCTACCCAGGGCTTAGGTGCTCTGAGATGATCTTTCTTAAGGTAACCTAGATGGGCATAGCCAAGCTATGTACATTGACCACAAGTATGATCTTCATACACATAAATTTAATCTAATCTATCATAATCACCCAATTAATTACCAAAAGCAGCATCAATAACACATTCCCAGCTTCTGTACACCTCCATCTGGCTATTCCTCAACTCATCAAATTCAATATGTTTAAAATTGAATTCTAGTTTTCCGTCTTATCTTTCATTCCTCATTTTTGTTTATGACTAAACTATGCTTGTTTGGGTTTTTATACTCACGTCACTCAGGTGTGAAACCACAGAGTTTTTATTACGTTACTTCACACAAAAGTAATACATTGTCAGTCTAATTTAGAAATCTCTCACGTTTTCCTATAACTCCCAAGGTCCATCATAATCACCTAAGTCCATGCCCTCTTCTTGGTGATACCAATGTGTCTGTCTAATGTGTTGCCTTAACTGACTGTGGTGTCTTCAGATTCTTCTCTACCTCTGAGTCTTACTAAAAATGGATCTGATCTCATTATTTTCTGCCTTAACATCTTAAGTGTCTCTGTTACTTATAAAAAAAAAAAAAAAAAGTCAATTTGACTTTCAATATCTTCCACAATCTGGTTCCAACCTAATTTTCCAGATATTCTTCCAAAGTTTATTGTCTCACCGTAGCTTGTCCTTTCGTGTTCTCATTTAACTTGAATTTATCCACTCTCTACCATTATTCATACTCCCTCTAGAATTACTTTAACCCCACCAGCTTTAATTGTTGAATTTTTACCTATGAATCAAAATTTAGATTGCATACTTTTTCATCTCTGACTCACAGAGATGGAAGTGATCTCTGATTCCCTAGAACTCACAAAACATCTATAGGATACATGTTAATTTTTAACTCAGGTACTTATATTATGTGTCCACATTTTGTCTTTCCTTTTAGATTTCTTATTCCATGAGCATAAGTTAGAGCTTTAGACAAGTTCGAATTCCTTCTCAGCACCTAGCACATTGCCTCATATATAACAATAATATGGGTTGACATATAATATTAATAATCAAACCAAACCAAACCCATTGCCGTCAGGTCGATTCCTTCTCAGAGGGACCCTAAAGGACAGAGTAGAACTGCCCTCTAGAATTTCCAAGGAGGGCCTGGTGGATTTGAATTGCTGACCTTTTGGTTAGCAGCCTTAGTTCTAACCATTATGCCACCAAGGTTTCCATAATATTAATAGTCACATGTAAAAATATAATTAAATAGAACGGATTAAAAAAAATCATTATTTTTCTTCCTCCTTCAACAGCTGGGGAGTTCTTCAGGACAATATGACTTTAACTTTCCACGAACACATCTGCAGCATGGTATTTATCAGCGAGTTAAGATACCTCTGTTTAAATAAATATATTCCTATACCTAGGCTTGTTTCCAAAGTAGAAAAGGCAGAGAATGTCTATTCTGTGCATGTAAATTTTGGGGGTTTGGGCATAATTCATTTTGTTTTTACTCTTTCTGTTTTTATGCTGACCTCCTTTCCTCATTTGTATTATTGCCTAGGGCAGTAAGATTATAGCACAAAGATTTGACTACAGTTTTGTATTAATTGCATGACACACCTGGGTCCCCTTGACTCATTTGAGAAACATCCCTCTCAATAGTCTATGAAATTACTTTAATTCCTCAGATACACATCTTTCTTCATGTCTGAGTAACAGGTGGTTATACAATTTTATTTTTCTTATGTAAGCTGCAGCCTACATAGATGTTCTTTTTTTCTCTTAATAATAATAAGTAGATAAAAGATCCTTCCATATTTTACTTTTTTTCAGAAATAGGCACTGCAGAATCCTAGTAAAAATATTGCTTTGGGAGGCAGGAGACTTTGTTAATCTCAGAGTAATGTCCTTGAGAAGCAGATTTAACAATGGAATTATTTATATTTATATTTGGAAGTATAAGATCCTATTAACAACCACCTCTAATCTCTCTATATCAATATATGTTCTTCTTGACTTGATGGGTTGGCACATTCAGATGATACTTCTAAAGGCTGGGGGGTGGTGGTATTTCATTTGAAAATCAGTTGTTGTTTATATTATAAATAGAAATTGAGTTAAAGCATATAACATATTAAATTAGTGTTAATTTCAACAGGGCTACTCCATTGTATATGCCTTCATTTTCTAAAATTCAGAATATTGTGGTTCATTTCACCTACAGGGAATAGTTTGTCTTGCTAGTTTCTTGGATTTTACTCATCAAAGTGAAAGACAACCTTCTTGGCTTTCACTTTGGTTGGAGAATAGGACTTAAAAATAATAATTGCACATGCGTGTATATTTAATACTTTCGAATTTATAAAATTCTTTCTCTTGTATCATTTATTAGATATATCAATAGGGTAAATATTACCTATATTTTTTCACATATGGAAATTGATTCACATAGGTATAAAACTGGCAAGCTTTAAAGTTAAAATTGGAACACAAGTTTGTTTAACAATTTTGGGGGAGTCTGATTTAGCCTCTTCCTTTCTCTATCCAATTTAATAATCATGGATATGACAACATTATTTATCCTACAACTGTGTTAATGTATTTTAAAACAGCTTTTGTGCCATCAGGTGGTAAAATGTAAAAAGGAGTATCATTATTTTAAAGTCATGCCTAACATTTTTCCAAACCCAGCCCCGCAAAGGTTACTCAGAGCTAGTCAGTCTATACAGAAAGCAGTACTACCAGATTACTGGCACTTAAGTTGTAATATTTGCATAATCTATAATTTTGGCTATTAAATATCTCAGAAAATCCACATCTTATCTCCATTATATAACCATTACGTACAACATTTTATTCAGAGTATCACTCCTTTTTTACAAAATAATTAAAAAAATCTCCATGTTCTTTCTGCAGGATCTGCTTCCAGTTGATCAAATAAAAATTCTTTGTAGTATTGCAGTCAGTTTACAACTAGAACAGTATGATATTAAAGCTAGATCAGCCTCATTTCAGGGATAGTGTAAATTAAAGACGTAAAAAAGAGGTCAAAATTGATACCTGTCATCAACAAATGGTTTTTCGTAGCGTAAAAGGCTCACTTTCCCATTTTGGTCTCAGACAGACTGTAGTCCCTATTATTTCATTTCAGCTTCTGAACGATTTACTTGTAACTAAGACATTTGTTGGTATGGGATGGACTTTGTAGGGCAATCTTTGGGGGAATTCAGTATAACTTATCCTTCACTATTAAGGCTAGAAAATATAAATAAATATTAGATAAATAAAGATTGAGCCAACATAATTTTTTTCTATGGTTGGAGATTTTTGAATGTTCAAATTTTCCAAATATATATATATGTTTCTCTGTGCATACTTTTGGTTTCTTATTGTAGATATCCACCTGCAACATATCATTATTTCCATTTTCCTGATGTGAAATTCACATTAAGGTGAAATAATATTTCTAAATAATATTTCTATAATATTAGCAAGTAGTAATAGCTCTGTCCTTGACTCTCAGTTCAATTCCATAAACCATGCAACACAAAATCTCTGTTAAGCCATATTGACATCTTATTCTTCTGTAAAATAGATCTCTTTCAGAAAGAAACCTAAACAAGAGAAATATTATACCCAAATGTAAGCTGATAACCAAACTGAAGAGAAAACTCTCTTAGGGGGAAAACTAGCTAAGTACCTTGTAGAATTTTCATCATCCCAGGACTTTACCAACCTATTTTAACCCCAAATGTGAGTATAGATATTGTTGGTCACAAGACATGATGATTGTTTAATATTAAAGAAAATATTCAATACTTATTTTTTAAAAATTATGTGCATAGAGAAATACACAGTTAATAACTATTATATGTATATATGTATATATACTTACATGTGTATATATAAAACAAAACAACCGAGTGCTATCGAGTCCTCTTTATTGTGGGATTTCTTAGTGACGAACAGTGAATCAAATATGATATAAACATTTATATTAGTTTTTAGCAGTCACTTTTTTTTTTTTTACCTACAAGCTACTTTTTTAGAAGAATTCCTTAGCATAAGGCTATGAATCTCTCTAGTAAATAACCTGACTAATAATCTTAGGGCTCTCCATATTTGTGGTTTGGAACTTTACTTTTTTCCACTCTGAATCTTTATTTTCTATTTGGGTCACTTCAGTCATTATCTGGGTAATCTTCAACACTAAATTCATCCATTTTACTTTAAGACATAACTCTCACATCTTTATATGCAGCTCAGACTCTCTCCTGAGCTCCTTATCTTACATTTCTACTTAGAATTTCTGCAGACATAAGCATCCCCACACTCATCATCTTTACCCTCTATCCAAATGGCTCCTTCCTTTGTAGTTTCTTTCTCAGTCAGTTTTTCCATCATCCACTCAGCGACCTGAGCAAAAAATCTGACAGTTATTTTTAACTTTTCCCTCTCTGTTATCGCATCCAATCTAGTTTCTTATTATCTCTCGATTCATTCATTTCACTTTCTTTTAATGCCCACCAATCTAGTTCAGTTTTGCCTGAGCAGCAGCCCCTTAACTGCTCACCTGGCGTCCTGTCTTGACTTCCTAAGTCCGCACCCCATAATGCAGCAAGATTCACCTTTCTGAAAAGCAAATCTGATTATGTCATTGCCTGACTAGATGCCACGCAGATAAATACAATTTCCTTCACAGCCAACCTTTATGCAAAGGCAGAAAGAGGCAGCTGCCTCCTGAAGTGAGGAGTGACTAAAGTTTCTTCATGTCAAACTTTCCTCTTTGTAGCACTACTAAATTCCAACTTCTTTGTTCTTCATGTTAATAAAATGAAGTCCCTTTTTAAAATAAAACAATTAGTTTTTTAAATACGCTACTGATTTTAGAATAATTTTAGACTTACAGAGAATCTGCAAAGATCACACAGGCCTCCCGTTCCCCCCTCATCCATTTTCCTTCCATGACATCCTTTCATTATCCTGGTTTGCTTGTCAAAACCAGGTAACCAACATTTGTGCATTTCAGTCAACTAAACTCCAGGGTTTATGAAGATTTTAATTGGTTTTTCACTAATTTTCTTAATTTGTTCCAAGATCCAATCCAGGATGCCTTGGTGTATTTAGATAATATTTATTTTGTTAGAGAATATTACTTTCAGTCATTAAAAACTAGTTTGACAATTTACTAGATTAACTAGGTAAGCATCCTTTATAAGCTGAGGAAATGAGCTCAGGGTTAGAAGGGTGACCATAGGATAAAGGATAGGCAACATTTAGAGACAGAAGGTGAGGACTTTGAGTGGTGTACTCTAGTGTGTGATTCTGGCCTGGAAGAGGGTAAGCCTTGATGGAAGACCCTGGGGAATCAGACAGCACTCTGAGGACACTTAATTTAAGAGAAGCAAAAAGGGGAGGAGTGGATAAAGGGCACAATGGGTCACTACAGACAAACATTTCAGTTACAATTATGTTTGAGAACAATGATTACTGATTACATAGACAGTGATTGAATCATGATGAGTTCAACTCCAGAATGAGAAAATAATTGGTGGAAAAAAGGTTAAAGGCATAGGTACTACTGACTGACTAAAAAAAAAAAAAAACTGTAAATTTACAAATTCCTTTCTAAGAGACCCTATACGCGGCATTTAAGGGGATGTTGTCAGGAAATGGGAAAAGATATTCTGAGGTTTGAAGTAATTAGTTTGATTACTGCCTTGCTGAGGTTGGGTATTCTTCAGCTGAGACAAAATTTATGAGCGACTTTAAGTATTTGAATGCCATGCTTTTGTATTCAAATGAATCTTCTCAGGTTCTAAAGGGGGAAAAATACATATTTCCTGCTAAGTCATCTGCATAGGGACCTGAGGGTAAAGTCTGAGTAGTTGTCAACTTCCCTGGAAGTATCAGCGGTAGACCCCTGCAGAGGGCAGGATATTGGATTAGTCGTTCCACTTTTAATTTCCTGGGAACATGTTGTGCGGTTACAAGAACTGCATAAGAAAAATCTGCATTGATTTTTTTTTTTAATGTTGATAACAAAAGATTTATTTGTTTCAATGTGTGCGTTTGGATGTGCATTTGTGTTTTTGGCTATTTCTTTTGGAGTTAAATTCCCCATTCTAATATAATGTGTTACTCAAAATGAATGATTTGTTTAAGTGTTGAAAATGAAAAGTTCACTCATATTCAAAAAGCTTATTATCCTCAGAATAGTGCTTTTTGTGTGTTATTATATCAAAGTGTATGTATGTAGAACTAACGAGAAAATATTTTGAATTGTATTAATTGTATAGCCACATAGTACATCTTTTAATTTTCCATCATGCTCATATTATATAAAACCCAGTGCTATGTAGGAATATGCAAATAAAATAATTCATCATAAAGCAATAAAAAAGCATACAAATAAGATCAATAAGAATTTCTCCTTTCTATAAAATGTCAATTTCTTCCTTTTCTTCTTTTTTTTAGTGTTTACCACCTGAAGTCATAATTATAAAACAGCAAGGATCATGATTTTATATTGGAGTTGGATTTCATTAATATACCTGGGAATTAGAAGGCTCTAACTTGTAAAACTTTCCTCTAGTTCCAATGAAAATTCAGCCCTAATGTCAAGTCATTATAAGCTTATTAGGCACTTGTCATAACAACACTAATTATAAATTAGATCATTTTATATTTTTCAGAATTAGAAAAGTAATTATATTGGTGGTTTCATCAGTTGATGTGCAGTTTTAAAGAGTTTATTTCCTTTAGAAAATCAAGGTATATTGTTCTCTCATTTTCTAAATAAGTGCTAGGAAGAAAAATGGGTCTACTTACAAATCTAATTCTAACAGAATAAAATAATTTTGTTATGAACGTTGATTTGATTTTATTAATAAACTTTAACACATACTGTTTAAAGTAGTGAAGCTTTTACATTAGAATTTAAATATTAGGATTTTTTCATTAGTATGAACTTTGATTTTAAAATAGATATTTGATTAGATAAATTAAACAGAGTCATGATAATATTACCTGTTGTACAGTCTATTTTTTTTGAAATATACTAATTGCAGCGTTTATAAATGACACGGAGATTAAAATCTTTGTAAATCCTTAAGCAGTATAATTAGCTTTTATTATTTTCTTTGCTAGTCAGACTTAAAAGCATACAAATGGTTCATTTAATGTCAGCCAAGCTGAAAATGAATTTTTCAATATTTTTAGTTAGTTAGCTAATTTTAAATTTGCTTTATTTCCTCTCACGTTATTTCCTATTCTCACTTCTTTTCTGAAACTGCTAATGGAAAAGTAGAAAATTAAATTAATAACAACGTATCATAAAAGTCATGTCCCAGTGAGGTTTTAACCTGTCATTGGTAGCCCTGCTTTAGATTGCAGGTGCTTTTCTTACCAAGAGCCTGAAGAGCATATTACAACATAGGTACACACACATAACGCACACTTTCTTTTATATTTTTTTAAGGTCTCACCTAGAGGAAATTAGCTATTTTTAAGTTCCTACTATATGCTTTGCTTAATTACATTACCTGTTGCCACTGAGTCAATTCTGACTCAGAGTTACCCTATAGGACAGAGTAGAACTGCCCCATAGTTTACAGAGTCTTGGTGGGAAAGTGGTTAAACATTTGGCTGCTAACCGAAAGATAGGCAGTTCAAATCCACCACCACTCCCTGGAAACCCTATGTGGTAGCTCTGCTCTGTTCTATAGCATTGCTATGAATTGGATGCCAATGGGTTTGGTTTGGTTTTTAGTTACATTACATGCATTAGAATCTCATAACAGCACCAAAAATTAAGTTTCATTGTTCTCGTTTTAACCCATGAGTAAACTGGGACCCAGAGTCTCCACTTGCTAAGTTCAAAAGCTCAAATCCAATTCCTGTCTACAGTACCACGATGAACATGTGAGACAGTTTCTCAAAAAGTTGCTAGAGTTTCTACTTGTACTGCAAAAGAGAACATGGATTTCTTTCTTTCTAGTACTCTTAGGAAGAAAATCAACACACCAATATCTGTTTCAGACTTTTCCGTGCATTTCTAGGTATGAGTGGCTACTGTGCTATTTTTCTAAATGACAGAGTCATGACTCTTTCGAAGGCCTTGGAAATCATTTAGTCCAATCCTTTATATCACAGTCAAGGTAACTGAAAATTCTAGAAGTGAAAAGACTTGCCCAGGTAACCACATTCAAACTAGGACTAGATCCCAGGGCCCTGACTTCCAGTTGAGTGTTTTTCGTACTCTCTACTTCACATATTAGGATATACAACCCGTCTGGCATTTAGCCTGTGCCAGACACTGATCCAAATTACTTTTTACTCATTTAATCTTTATAACCAGGTTGGTGTGAAAACTTCTTTAATTTGGTTATTTTAAAAACATTTTTTCTCATTATTTTACTCACTGCCTTTTAATCTTAATCCTTGATTTTCATCCTTCCATGCAACCATTGTAATATGAATCATCTTGTGTGCATATGTTCTTGTGAAATGTGTTGCTATTTAGTAGACAGATATTTTAATTCAAATAAATAATGTTGTGTTATGTATTTCATTGTTTCTTAATACTGTTCATCTAGTATTCTGTCTTTTTTTCTAAAGATCCATCCATGTTGCTATGTGTCCTTTGCTTTTAATTGCTGTAGAATACTTCATTATGTATGTCCACCTTCTTTACCCTGGGCCCAAATGCTTCCACCTCCCAGTAACCACAAGTAAGGCTCAATGAACATGCTCCATCAGCTCCCTTTATCACCGCTTTTTAGATGAGGAAATCGAGGTATGTAGAATTGAGTAATCTCTGCACTGCTGCAGTTAAAACCCTAGCAGCCCTCTTTCTGGTTCCACCACGTGTCTTGACTCCTACATTACTCTGTCTCTCAGGAGCAGTCTGGGCAGTGAACTGCTCTTGCATATTATATGATTAATGGTTGTCTTCACGAAGACTACCTGAGGCTCAACTTTTAATTTAGTGCCTAGCTTAACCAGAACAATTCAGTGACTGATACATGGATCTAAACTCCATTAGCCTTATAATAAGACACATAGTGTATACCAAACCAAAAAACCAAACCCAGTGCTGTCGAGTTGATTCTGACTCATAGTGATCCTATAGGACAGAGTGGAACTGCCCCACAGAGTTTCCAAGGAGCACCTGGTGAATTCGAACTGCCAACCCTTTGGTTAGCAGCCGTAGCACTTAACCACTATGCCACCAAGGTCTCCAATAATGGGCTAAAAATTCTTTCTTGTATAACACATTGCCAGGTAGAGTTGATACTGACTCATAGTGACCCTATAGGACAGACTAGAACTGTCTCATAGGGTTTCTGAGGCTGTCATCTTTAAGGAAGCAGACAGCCACATCTTTCTCCTGTTGAGAGCCTTGTGGGTTTGAACCGCCAACCTTTCGGTTAGCAACCGACCTCTTTACTTCATCACCATGACGCCTTCTTTTTTGGTGTAGCTCTGGTCAAAGTTGAAGTGGAAAGCAATTATAGTGAAATCTGTGAGAGCCAGAACTCAATGAGACCACCTTGTTTTCTCAGGTCTAGCACGTTTTCTGCCTATGACAGGATGCAATCACCACTTTTCTATAGCTCCCTATTTCATGGAAAATATTTAAGTTTTCCTTCTCTGACAGGTTTCTGCCTTATACAAGTTCTGGTTTCTCAGGTATAAATGTCTACTCTGTGTCAGGCATTGTAACAGCTTGATATCTAATAATGAACTTAATTTGCTCAGGTACTCTATGAAGTAGATAAAATGACTCCCTTCTCACAAAAAAGAAAAGTAGCTTGAATTTTCATAACTAGTAACTAGAATTTTACCCAATATTTGTCAGCTTCTGAGGTATATGCTTTTCTTACTAAACTATGATGTCTCATTATAATGAATCTATTCTGAAGAAGGTGAAGACGACAGCAAGATTACTTGATTACCAAAGTGTTTATTTCATTTTGTCAAATTGAATATATCGTCAGCTTTAGCAAGGGTTTGTGCAAATTTCTTTCAAAATATCAAAATCTGTCTGCTTATTTGTTTTTCTATGTTTTAAATAATCTGCGAAAACCAGCAAAAGTAGAAAAGTTATGTTTCAAATATTAATTGGAGGGCTTGTTTTTTGTAGAAAACAAATATTTTCAAACTAAATTAATTTGAAAAAAAAATAAGTTGTAGTGGTTTCATGTTAAAAGCTCATTGAAGCCTTAAACTGTTTTGATCCCTGACCTCTTTTTTGTTTGCTGGCCTGTAGATGGATACCATGGGTACATAAAACATCATTTCTGTCTTCCATTTACCTCTAAATGAAAATGACCAACAGGTCTTTGCAATGGTTTTGTGGCATGATAGTTACTGGGTAGGTTGCTTTAAAAAAAAAAAAAAAATTCAACACTTCCTTATTTTTTTAATAGAGAATTTTCCTCCTAAGCTTGAGCAGTGATGAGTATGCTCAGTGATGAATCAATGTTAATTTAGGTACTAGAATGTGTCCTGGATGATAGTACCTATCAATGAAGACAGAAGTAACTTAGAGAAAATTGGGAAGTAAAGTACGTTTGGTACAGGTGTGTCTCTTTTAAATTTACCTTCCTCCTCCAGTGTCTGCTGAAAGATCCAACTTGGGTGAGGACAACAGTGCAGACGGGCCAGAACAGATAGCTGATCTCAGCACAAAAGTTCTGATGGATTTTGTTGTTCTGCAAGGTCAGTGTTTAGGTCAGGCAGGGGGAAACATTGGAGTCAGGTTGATGGAGTGAGATCCTGTGGTGTCCCTCAGATCAAACCACATAAGAGGTTACTTTACTTTTTCCTCACAAAGGGTTGATTCGGCTCAGAGGCAATTAGCAGAAGTAATTAATAGTGTTACTTGGAGAATGCTGTGGCTGTCTGATTTATTTTCAAATCAAATGGAAAATTGTAGTGTCCCCTTAGTAAGCACAAAGGCACACTTGACATTTCTAAGTCTAATGAGTAGGTTGTTTTTAGATAACACAATATTTTGACATTATCTAGAAATAGCAAGGCACTGATCTTAAAAAAGGAATATTTATGGTGAAGATAGTAATATTTCTTAATATTTAAGACTATGATAAATAGATACAATGCTGTCAGTGTTTGGTTTCATAAGCTGTAAAGCATGATATGTAATTCATGATCACTGATATATAATTCTATGCACGTGGACATTAGGCTGATACATGTACTGGTACACGGCAAATAAAGTGACACCATTACATCATGGAATGTACACAATGACCACACAAATCTTACTATATTACTAATTTAAAATGTATGAACTATTTTAAAAGAACTTAATATTTTGTATGATTTAAGATTACATAGAGTGATAACCAAAAAACCCATTGCCGTCAAGTTGTTTCCGACTCATAGCAACCCTATAGGGCAGAATAGAACTGCCCCACAGAGTTTCCGAGGAGCGTCTGGTAGATTCGAACTGCCAACCTTTTGGTTAGTGGCCATAGTGCTTAACCACTACGCCACCAGGGTTTCCATATAGGGTGATAGCAGGGTGCATTTTTTAAAAAATGATTTTAAAAATATGAATTTGAAGAATAATGAAAAATGTAAGTTATATATACCTTTGGGAAAATTTTAAGCATCTTAGAAATAGTACTTTTATCCTTGCCCATTCTGGCTAAGTCATTTAGACTATATATAAACATAGATACAGAAAGAGTAATTTGATGTTCAAAATGCTTTTTTCATTTTATATGTAACATCTCTTTTTCTCATTTTTCTTTATGTATGTAATTCATTACTTTAGAGTAAGATAATCTGCCACCTGCAAGCTGTATGTCCTCGAGTAAGGTCTTATGATTACTTGTCTAGTTGCTTTTCTAGAAACGTATTGGAAAAGAATGCTGCCTTTTTTTTTTTTTCATCCCTTCCATCTATAAAATCTATGACTTCTAGGATCCTATGTCTTATCTCCTTCCCCATACCACCCCACCCCAACCCACTGACAGTTGTGATTTTCTTTGTTCGTCTTACTGTTTTACAAACTTGAACCAAAGACTACTTGGTTAAGTGTCAGCCGTCTGTTGACCTGTGACAATTTATTATTTGTGCTAATGTTACCAAATGAATAGTCAGTAAAAGTTTCTTTTTATAATTCCAAACTTGCTGGGCTTCATGAATAGGATCTAATATTTGGCATTTTTTTGTCTTTAAAGTTCATCATTTTCATCTCTGTAGCAAGTTCATTTACACAACAGACTTTAGATCCTTCTATACTCACATAAATCGGATGCAGAGGGAATCTCCTTCTTACTCTCTTGATTTCTTCCTGGTCGACAGGGTGGATGAAGAACATGTGCTTCTTTTAGATGAAATTTCCAAACGTTTACTTTTCTAGATTGACATATTCCCTATTACACGTTTCTTTTCTACAGTCTTCATATAACAGCATTATTTTTTAGATCAATTTTAATATCTAAACACCATTGAATCCATTCCATACTCAAGATATTTAGATTTTTGTCAATTTTAATTAAAGAATTTTGGTGGTGTTTTGAGTTCAAGTTCAGCAAAGGAATAATAAAGTGAGCTCAACGATAACCTACACTATCCGTGTCTCTTTTTTTTAATGACCTGGTGCCCATTCGTCGTCAGTGTCCTGAAATCTTTACTTTGTGAAGTCACTTACATGTAATATGTAAATTCTTTTTCAGTCAAAAATATGGAAATATTTGTTTTGCAATTGCATGCTGAGGAAAGAGCCCACTTGGAGGGGGGGAGGAATCACAAGCCTTTTTTTTCCCCAGAAGGCAGAATTTGCATGACTTTCATATGGCATAAATGTTTGCATAGAATATTTACCTTTTATTTTACATCTGTATGACAGGTAACCTTTACTTTCAATGATTCAAAATTTATCTGGAAGAAGCTTAAAATTCTTAGAAACTTTACACTTTTTTATGATTTCAGATAATCAGAAAATGACTTTTAATGCATAAGCATCATCTTTATCAAGTCAAGTAGATGTTGCAAGGAAATTGTCATGCCATAGTGCATAGTAAAGGAACAAATCTAAAAGTAGAGAAATACTCGGAGTGGTGAAAAAGGAAGGAGCAGTCATGTCATCTGCCCAGATCATTTGATTCTTTCTTGGACTAATAACGTAACAGCTGTTGCAGTGAGATTGTCTTTAATATACAGAATGATCAAGGACCTAGATGCAAGAGTGAGCAATTTACTAAAAATGGTTGATATTCTGTGTTGTAACTCTGATGGGCAGTGGTTAAGTATTTGGCTGCTAACCAGAAAGGTCAGCGGTTCAAATCCACCATCCACTCCCTGGAAACCCTATGGGGCACTTCTACTCTGTCCTATAGGGTTGCTATGAGTCGGAGTCAACTCCATGGCAACAGGTTTGGTTTTTTTCTGTTTAACCCTGACATTACATCAAGGAGCAAAACAGCTTGCCACATTTCAAACCTTGACATTTTGAGTTTTCAGTGCAGGTAATTAACTCTTTCCTCTCTCAAATATCCTCAAATGTAGTAATATGCTTTAAGCATTACATCACATGGAGTAATATGTTCATATTCCTTTATTTAGCAGTTCATTTAGTATTTTATTTTAGTCTATTAAAAATATCTTACTGTGTACTATTTGGAATGTGATACATCTTTAAAGGAAAATATTTACTACAATGCAAGCTTTACACAAACAATCCTTAAACTCAGGTTATTAATTTTTGCTTTCATCTTTTAACATTATTATTATGCCCTAGAGTAGTCGAGGAGAAATGAGCTTCATGAGAAGAAACCAGTTCACGCGGAAAAGCTGAGTAAGAAGTCAAAGGGAAAAGCCCATATCATGTAAGGAGTTAGACCATCTATAGCAGTAACTCTGATATAAACAGAGCATTTCAATGAGGAAAAAAACATGAGACTTAGGACAAAGAACAGGAAACAAATCCATCTTAGAATCCAACATCTCTTTCCTCTAATGGTTTTAATTTTGTTTTAGAAATGCATATTGAAGTTAGTGACTTAAGTCTGAAAAAAACTTTCACATTTGAGTAATGATAACTTTGTCTAGGTAGTACAAACAGTTAAGAGCTTGGCTAGTAATTGAAAGATTGGCACTTCAAATTCACCCAGAGGCATCTTAGAAGAAAGCCCTGGCAATCTGCTGAAAAGCCACAGCCATAAAAATCATACAGAGCACAGTTCTACTTTGCAACACCTGGGGTCCCCATGAGTTGGAATCGCCTCGAGGGCATCTGGTTTGGTTTTTGACTGGTGACTTTGTCTAAGTAAATGGTCAGGTTTTATACCGATTTTCAACCAGCTTGAACCTCAAACCCAGCCCCCAAGTGCAGTGTTTTTACAGATAATTGATGAATTCTGAGTAAAAATAATACTGCTTTTTTTTTTTTTTAACTTTGGATCTAATATAATTGTGTAGAGACAATAAAGTGATGCCCGTTGGCTACCAAATTCATGTTCAACTACATACTATGTACATCCTTGAGAAAGTTATTTAATCTTCAAAAAAGCTTAGTCTTTCCACCTTCAATATTTAGAAAATAGGATTGAGGGCTTACATGTATTTTAAGGATTAAATGAGATAATCCACCTGAGCGTTCATCAGAATGCCTGTTTCATGGATGACATTAACAAATGTTAGCTATTATTACCAAGGGATCAGTATTTTAAATCACGAATTCAGTATGAACATAAGATTAAGTAAACCTCAGAATATGATTTTTTTTATCTTTAGTGGAAAAAGAAAATAAATGTTAAAGGGTACAGCTTCAATTTAGAGCAAATATAAATGATGCGGTTGAGAAAAAAAGGAACTCAAAGCAACATGCTATCAAGTCAGATTATTTTGCTATTATGAGCGAGAAGATAAATTTTAGAGAAAAGTGACAATCTCCTGGGTAACCTAATGCTCACCAGGTAGACTGTGGCAAAGTTTGAAATAGAAATGGTGAACCCTGAGAAACAGGGTTAGAAAGAAAAGTTATTTGAATTATAGAATTATGCTTATTTTCTACACATGCAGGATTCTGAAAATATGATTTACAGAGTTTATGAGAGAGGCAGTCAAGGAAGGAGATCTAAAGATATGGACTGGGGTTTCAACTGAGGCTCAGTTTAGCCAGGGCTATGGGTGTTATGAGAGAAATTTTAAGGATGAATGTGGTAATATATATGAAACACTCTGTGGTCCCTGGAAGAAAGGTTCTACAAAAACATAACATATTGCTGATTCTTAGAATGACTGGTGAAGGTTGATAGATTTTCAGACATAAGGAAAGGGCATATTCACAATTCAGTGAGAGGCAAAGGATATTGAAAATGGAAGGTCAGCCCCAAGAAAAGGAATTTTAAAGTCCCTGAAATATATATACATACAATTCAATTTTAAAAAGAATTATCTTTATTTGAGTTACTCTGTAAAATATTTTTAAGGACATTTTCCTCCATATAACTATACTTAGAATTGAGTAATTGAAATACAGGAAGTTAAAAATGAATACAGTGATAAAGAAAAGTAAAGGGTGAACTTGGGGTAAATGTCTAATAAAGAGTGCAATACAAAGGGTAAAGAAGTAGGTGTTCGAATAAAAATGATTTTGCCTAAAGCATCAAAGAAATATCTTGAAGGATGAAAGTTTTTTAGAACTGCCCTAAAAAGCTCTGCATATAGTGAATAGAGAAAGTAATGGATTGTAAGGGGATTTACGGCCAGTTTTAGACATATAAAATGAGTTGGAGAGAATACAAGGAAATTAGAGCATGCCTCCCAAAGTGTCTCATGTGGAGCTCCTGATTACTTTCTGGATCTCATAACTGATGCAGAGGTGACTATAGAGTGGCATGGCCAACAGAATACGTTTGAAATAAATCAAGCTATCCCCATCACCTCACCCGATTTGTTCAAAATCAAGGAACACCTTCTTTATGATCTAAATCTGAATGTAGTATTAATGCTCTGATTAATTAGACAACCATATTAGGTTTTTACTGAATGAGATTCCAAAAATGGATGGAGTTCTAAAAATGAATGTTTTAATGAATTTTGGAAGGAGCTTTCAGAAACAGATTTATTAAATGTTTATGGGGAACAATTGAAGAGTGTGATACGATAAATTGAAATCATGTGTTTTGTTATGTGTCAGGTATATATACGGAAAGATAATAATGCTGTGTTGCTGTTAGGTGCCCTCGAGTTCCCTCTGACTCACAGTGACTCTACATACAACAGAATGAAACACTTCCAGGTCCTACGTCATCTGCATGATCATTGTTATACTTGAGCCCATTTTTGCAGCCACTGTGTCAATCCATCTTGTTCAGGATCTCCCTCTTTTTCGCTGATCCTCTACCAAGCATGATGTCCTTCTCCAGTCCCTTCTCCAGGGACTGATCCCTCCTGATAACATGTCTGAAGTACATGAGACATAGTCTTGCTTTTAAGGAACATTCTGGCTGTACTTCTTCCAAGATGGATTTGTTCATTCTTCTAGCAGTCCATGCTATATTCAATATTCTTTCCCAACACCGATAATAGACTTTTGAATTTTTAGCTACCATGACCATGGAAATCTTATGAAAGGGGTAATTCAAAATGTCTTTGATTTCAGAACATTATCAGGATCGTGTATAATATCAAACTTACCACACAGTTAAAAGTAATAAAAGAATAATATCTAGCTATCCTATTTTTTTATCCTATTAGATATTTATTATCTTATTATTATTAATAAGATAAGATATTATTATCTTATTAGAGCCTTTACTGGTATTTGAAGAGAGATAGTAATTTTTACTTTGTTTATGGACTTTTTCTTTGACTTTTCTTCTCTCATACTCTCTTCTATTCAGGTATCACACCCTTTTGATTCTATTTTCAAAATATATCTCCCACCCTATTTTATTCATCACTACCATGCTGACTCAAGCCACGATCATCTCTTCACTTAGATCACTGCAGTTGGCTGTGAGCTGTCTCCTTGCTTCAGCCTTTACCTCTGCAGTGTGTTCTTGGTATAGCAACCTGGGTAACTCTTCAAAACTATAAGTCAATCATATCTTTGCTCCACTCAAACCTTTCCATGGCCTTCCATCTCATTCAGAGTTAAGGCCATATACTAGACTGGCCTGAAAGTCCCTAAAGAAGTTCTCCCCTGTCACCTGATATTCCCTATTTCACGTTTTTCTCACTCTAGCCATCTTGGTCTATGGGCTGTTTTTCCACCTTTGAAGCACTTTTCCTTCTCAGCATCTTTGCACTTTGTTCTGAACATTCCTTCCTCAGCTATCCCCATCACCTCACCTGATTTGTTCAAAATCAAGGCACACCTTCCCTGACCACTGCACTGAACATCACTAACACATTGTAGTCTGTCTCTTCCCTAATTGTCTTTATCCACATTCCCTGGGGTATTTTATCCATAACACATAATAGCACTTATCACTTTTTGGCATACGCTATCATTTATTTCATTTTATTTTCTCTCTTTTTTATTTTAATGGAAAACTCTGGGTAGACTGGGATTTTGGTCTGTGTTGTTTACTGCTGAATCACAGCACCTAAAACACCTTAACAGCAGGTAGGCACACTCAATAAACACGTGCTGAAGCTATGTGTGAATGTATGTGAACCTTAGAAGTTAGTTAGTGTAATGGCACCTCGGTAATGCATCATTTTGGGTTCATAAAATGCTGGGAAGAGGTTGCCAGGTAAGAGTCAAGGAAGTTGAACCTGGTAGGAGAGGGAGGTTAAAGAAGAATAATGGAAAAAAAGAAAATGAAAAGCTCACAAAAGTGCATAAATGCAATGAAATGATCTATAATATGATTTACCTAAAGATGTAAGTAAGAAGATACCTTTTATTTTTTTTAAGAGTTAAGTATACACATATTTGAGAAACCAACTAACCTTTAGACAATTTTAGAAAATAAAGTTATCCAAACTTGGACCTTTTTCTAAAACCAGATATTTAATCTAAAAAAAAAAAAAATCTAGTTTATAATAATAAAAATTTGCTTTCTCTCTAATACGCAATCTCCTTATTTAGGCTACTTCTGTACATTTTAAATAATTGTATCCTTACATAACAAAAATTGTAGCTAAACATTGGATTCTAAATGAATTCGTAATATTCAAGCTAGAGCTGTTAAATCAAAAAATCCTACCTGTATTTACAAGTTAAACAAACCTTGTCTGTTTACTTTTTCCAATAGATGTCAGTGGTTGACCATGTTAGTGAAATTACTGCAGAGGTACATATTTTATGCCACTGTTAAAAGGCTAGTCTTCAAACGTATCTTCAGTTCCTTAAATGATCTTTTTTATTATTTCACCTTGAGAAGTAATATATATTTATGACACGACAGAGTTGACAATAAGAACTGTTTAATAGATTCCCTAATTGATTGCAACTATTGAAATATTTAAGTGCCATAAGAAGTATCCACAAAATTAAAATGACTATAAAAATGTTTGCATTGTTTATACAGATTTATGTGTATTCCTTCAACCATGCAATTCTCAAAGTAATAGTGAGGTTATTCATCTATACAGTATTTTATTCATATTCATGTCTGCTGTGGAGATTCTTATTGCAATTTCAAGAATGTTACTTAAAAACAAATTCAGGGGACACTGTCTAAGGCAGTTCCCAAATAAAGACCAAGCTGCACTGAACGGTATGGTGAAAAATAAGTCTGCAGGAATTGACAGAATACTAATTGAGAGGACGTTTCAATAAACAGATGCAGCACTGCAGGTACTCACTCATCTATGTCAAGGAATTTAGAAGACAGTTTCCTGGCCAGCCAACTGGAAGAGATTCATATTTGTGCCCATTCCAAAGAAAGGTGACCCAACAGAATGCAGAAATTATCGAACAATATCATTAATATCACCTGCGAGCAAAATTTTGCCAAAAATAATTAAAAAATGGTTGCAGCAGTATATTGACAGGAAACTGCAGAAATTCAAGCCAGATTCAGAAGAGGACATGGAATGAGGGATATCATTGTTGATGTCAGGTGGATCTTGGCTGAGAGCACAGAACACCAGAAAGACGTTTCATTGACTATGCAAAGGCACTCAACGTTGAGGATCATAGCAAATTATGGATAACATGGCAAAAAAAGGGAATTCCAGAAAACTTAATTGTGGTCATGAGGAATCTGTACATAGACCAAGAGGTAGTCGTTTGAACACAGCAAGGGGATACTGCATGGTTTAAAATCAGGAAAGTGTGCATCAGAGTTGTATCCTTTCACCATACTTGTTCAATCTGAATGCTATGCAAATAATTTGAGAAGCTGGACTACGTGAAGAAGAACAAGGCATCAGGATTAGAGGAAGACTTATTACTAGCCTGTAACATGCAGATAACAAAACTTGCTTGCTAAAAGTGAAGAGGACTTGAAGCAGTTACTGATGAAGATCAAAGACTACAGCCTGGAGTATGGATTATACCTGACAACTAGACCGATAAACAGCATCATGATAAACAAAGAAAATACTGAAGTTGTCAAGGATTCATTTTACAAGGAATCAAACATCATATTGCATTGGGCAAATCTGCTGCAAAAGATCTCTTTAAAGTGTTGAAAAGCAAAGATGTCGTTTTGAGGACTAAAATGTGCCTGACCCAAGCCGTGGTGTTTTCAACATCTTATATGCATGTGAAAGCAGTACAATGAACAAAGAAGACCAAAGATAATTGATGCCTTTGAATTACGGTATTGGGAAGAATACTGAATACACCACGGACTACCAAAAGAATGAGCAAGTCTGTCTCGGAAGAAGTACAGCCAGGATGTTCCTTGGAAGCAAGGATGACGAGACTTAGTCTCACGTACTTTGGACATGTTATCAGGACAGGCCACTCCCTGGAGAAGGTCATCATGCTTGCTAAGGCAGAGGGTCGGCGAAAAAGAGGAACATCCTCAACGAGATGGATTGACACAGTGGCTACAACAATGGGCTCAAACATAACAATGATTGTGAGGATGGTGTAGGGACCAGGCAGTGTTTCATTCTGTTGTACTTTGGGTCACTGTGAGTTGGAACAGACTTGACAGTACCCAACAACAACACAGAATTTGAAATGTTACAAAATGTATCTGTTGCAGAAATTAAAAAAAAAAAAATTATCAAACATTTTTAAAATTAGGGGAAAAAAATCTATTCCATTTCAAAGCTCTTTTCTTAGTGCTGCATTTACCGGATTTTTCTGTCCATTGTACTGGACAGAAAAGTCTATAAAGACTTTCGTTATGTCTTCGTTATACTTTAAATTTCAAAAAGGGGCTATTACAGTTTTGTGATCTCTACACCTTTCTGCTGAGGTGGTCTTAATTATACTTTTTTGAATCTCTCACAGAATCATATTTATGACATTAAAGAACAGCTAAAAAATGATATATCATCTGGCCATCTATGTAAGCTGACTGAGCACTTCCCTTCTCCCAGCTATACAAATGATTCTAGAAACTCGTAGGGAATTCTCCATGACAAATTGTACTTTGGAGATCTTTTCAACTAGGAGAAAATTAATAAAATTTAAACAAACACATTATTAGTGAAAGCATATTATTGATTTTCTTTAAAAACATTTTTTTCCTATTTTAAAAACATATATAAAAATGTGATTTTCATACTGTTTTTAGGAAACTCTGGTGGCACAGTGGTTAAGAGCTACGGCTGCTAACCAAAACGTTAACAGTTTGAATCCACCAGCTGCTCCTTAGAAACCCTATGGGGCAATTCTACTATGTCCTATAGGGTCACTATGAGTCATAAACTCAACAGCAACAGGTTTGGGTTTTTTTTTTTAAAGGCTAGTTTTTAAGATACCATAGTAGAATGTATTTGATCCTATATTAGCCCAAAATAAGTTACAAGAAACATAGATTTATAGCCCTTATAATGGTAATCAGCTTCTGGTATTAAATCAGATTATAACAATCTGATACCACATTGTCACACGTAATCTAAGGAAAACGTTGTATTTCCTTAAAAATGTATAACTCATAGTTTTTGCATATGTACTCTATGGTATACTATACTACAAAATACACATCTTCTCATCTGAAACTAAATATTTGTTGATTTAGAAATGCCTACAGAGTTAAAGTAAAACCTTCTTTTGTATGCGTATTGAAAGAATAGTGTTTTTTGTTCAGTTTAAAACATCACACGAGGAAAAATGTGCTGTTTGTCAAAGTACAGAATATAAACTTGTAACTGCCCTAATAGTTTAGTCACTTCAGTTACTTTAAAAACATTTATTTCTGGAAAGTTTTGCTAAGGAGGAAAAGAAGAGGACAATAACCCCATATCATTATTTTTTTCTTGCTCATTCATGTCTCCAACTGAAGTGTTTCTAGAAAGACCCCAAATTGTAATAATTCAATATAAAAGAACCAAGACTATTTTGTGATAAACAAAATGTGTGCATTTCTGGATCTCTTAGTCTTTGAAAAACTCCATCAACTTTTTTCTCTAAATCTGTACAGTAAATACATGTAGAATTTAAGTATTATACTGACTAACTAGTTCTATAAGTGCTCACTCTTAAATTTCTCAATATTATAATCTGAAAACATTATCTAGAGGAACTGTCTGAGTTGATAAGTATATAGAGTATTATGGATTGAATTGTGTCCTCCCAAAAGATATGCTGAAGTCCTAATCCCTGTATCTGTGAATGTATCTGTTTGGGAAAAAGGTCCATGGAAGGTTAACGTAAGGTCATACTAGAATAGGGTGGGTCCTAATTATATATGACTTGTGCCATTTTAAAGGGGAAGAAATAAGTGGTAACTTACGTGAAGGGTAAGACAGTACACAAGACTGAGGAAGCCAGCACAACTTGTACACGGCAAGGTCGTGGCAGCTTCATAGACACGTCCAAATTCCTTGAGGGGCCGAATTACTAGGCTAAGGGCTGGAGACCATGGTCTCAGGAAACGTCTAGCTCAATTGGCATCACGTAGTTTATAAAGGCAATGTTCTACATCCTACTTTGGTGAGTAGCCTCTGTGTCTTAAAAGCTTGTGAGCAGCCATTTAAGATACTCCATGAAGAAAACAAAAGGCACAAGGTAAACATTAGTTCAAGGGACTAATGGACCATAACTACCACAGCCTCCACCAGACTGAGTCCAGTACAACCAGATGGTGCCTGGCTACCACCACTGACTGCTCTGACAGAGATCACAATAGAGGGTCCCGGAGAGAGCTAGAGAAAAATATAGAACAAAATTCTAACTCACAAAAAAGACCAGACTTGCTGGTCTGACAGAGACTTGAGAAACTCTGAGAGTATGGCCCAAGGACACCTTTTTAAGTACTGAAGTCATTCCTGAGAATCACTCTTTAGCCAAAGATTAGACAGGTCCATAAAACAAAATGAGTACCAGTCTAAGAGCAAGGACAAGAAGGATGAGGGGACTGGAAAGCTGGTAGTGGGGACCTCAAGATTGAGAAAGGGGGAGTGTTGATATGTTCTAGGGTTGGCAACCAATGTCACAAAACAATATTGTATTAATTATTTAATGAGAAAATAATGTCCTCTGTAAGCCTTCATCTAAAATACAGTAAAAAAAAAAAAAAGGAGAAGAAGATATGCAGAGGCAAGGAGACAGAATAAGGTCTACCATGTGCGAAGAATTGCTGGAAGCCACCAGAAGCCAGGAGACAGGCATGGAACAGTTCCTCTCTCAGAGTCTTCAGAAGGAATAAACATCAACACCCTGATTTAGACTTCTAGACTCCAAAACTAGGAGGAAATACATTTCTGCTCTTATAGCCCACCTAATGAGTGGTATTTTGTTACAGAAGCTCTAGGAAACTAAGACATAGAGGAAGAAAAGTGAATATTGAAAAACCTTTTCAGACTTGCCTTAGTTATTGGGATTGGGAACTGAGACACTGAGTTTATACTTGTTTTCCTAGTTTTTTCCACTCGGAAACTGAAAATGTAATTACAAAGTTGTTAGATTTGTGCAGGATAATATTTAATGAAATAAATGCAAGAAAGGGAAATACATATGTGTGTGTGTCTGTATATACTAATAGTAAGAAAGACTATTAGGAAAACCTGTACTTTATTTTAAAATTATTCTCTTGCTTTCTACATTTATGTGATGTTTCTCTTGAGGTTTGTTACATGATAATGGAAAATGACTTTGTAAACACAAACCTTTCTCTTGTATTTAGCCGTACCCCTTGGGCAGCACCCTGAAACTTGATAAACTTGAATTTTGTCAGAAGAAAAGTGAAGGTAATTTAATGGTCAAGACCTTGTCGTAGAAAGTAAGCTTCTTGGAGCTCTCTGAAATTGGGATTGGTGAGCTTTTCACTGGCAAAAGGCAGCTGAGGGATCAGATGGAAGAGACACTCTAGAAGGCAATGGCAAGGGAGAGTATAAAAGGATAAGTAATGTAAAAATATTTATTTTATTGTAGGCCACTTTCTATATTGATATTGTGTGCCATTGAGTTGATTACAACCATAGCAACCCTATAGGACAAAGTAGAACTGCCCCATAGGGTTTCTTTCCTAGGCTGTAATCTTTACAGGAACAGATGGCCAGGTCTGTTCTCCCTTAGAGCGGCTGGGAGGTTTGAACCACTCACTGAGCTTTTGGTTAGCAGCCTAGCACTTAACCGTTGCTCCGCCAGGGCTCCTCCACTTTCTATAGGTACAATTTTAAATCCTCATTCTGCTACTCCTACCTGTATGGCATTGAAGAGGTCAGTCATTTCTGGACCTTAGCTTATCCATTTGGAAAAGTTGGGGATTCGGAAGAAAGATTTATAAGGTCCCTCATGGTTCTAAAGTAATGCTGTATGTTCCTTTCTAGGTGAGCTGTTATTTTGGTATTTCCAGCAAACTCAAAATAAGCAATTTAAAATAAATTAATGGCTGCATGCTCTATTTTGTCACTATGCTGACTGTTGCTGACTAAAAACAAAATAAACAACAAAAAGAAGCCACACATAAAACCACCCTAATGTGCTCATGAAGAACTCACAGGTGAAAGAGGAAGAATATTAAAATTCTAGCAAGAAAGAAAGCAAATTTTAAAGCAAACCTTGATTTTCTGCGGTTATCGTCTCTGCCTTTCTCTCACTTGCATGGAATTGTATAGAAATTGCAGCTCTACCACTGAATTCCTTGTAAAGCTGGACAAGCTGAGCCCTGGTTCCCTCAATAGTTAGATGTTGGGTGCCATTGAGTCAATTTTCAACTCAGCGGCCCCATGTGACAGAGTAGAACAGAGCCACAGGGTTTTCTTGGCTGTAATCTTTACGGAAGTAGGTCACCAGGCCTTTCTCCCTTGGAGCCACTGGGTAGGTGCAAACTGCCAACCTTTAGGTTAGCAGCCAAGTTCTTAACTGCTGTGTCACCAGGGCTCCTTCAATTTTTAGATAGGAGTGCTTAATATAAACTTTGGCCAGCTTTAATGAAGTCAAGCAGACCTATAACATAGGCAAAGCCTCTAAAACTCTATCTGTACATTGTAGGTGTTAAAAAAAATTCTAGTTCCTGCCCTAACCATTAACTAGTTGCGGTGGAGTAAATTCCAGCTCGTGGTGACCCCATGTGTGTCAGAGTAAAACTGTGCTCCATAGAGTTTTCAATGGTTGATTTTTTGGAAGTAGATCATCAGACCTTTCTTCCAAAGCACCTCTGGGAGGATTTGAACCTCCGACCTTTTGGTTAGCAGCTGAGTGCATTAAGGGACTCCATTTCTGCCCTATTCAGTCTTATTATTTTAGACAAATTATGGTTAAATTATTAGAAGAGGATATTTAAGAGGCTAAAGATAACAATGCAGGACCATTGGGATAAAAACCAACTGCTGCAGAGTCGGTTGTGACTCATAGTGACCCTACAGGACACAGTAGAACTGCCCCACAGGGTTTCTAAGACTATAGATCTCTAAGGAAGCAGACTGGCACAATTTTTTCCCTTAAAGTGACTGGTGGGTTTGAACTGCCAACATTTAGGTTAGCAGCCAAGTGCTTAACCAGCAGGACTCCCTCACTGGAACAATGATATAGGATCCTTAACTTTGTCAGAATGAAATTGTTCTACACTTCTAGATTTTTGTTCCAATATCTTAGACCTTTCTGGAAGTGCATGCCACTGATCGCAAGAGATAGTATGTTCCAAAATTTCACAAAGGACGGGCCACACTTCTAGGGAAATGCATCAGAGCATTATGTAGACAAACAGTGATCCAGAGGGCATCACAATTTCTAAAGAATAGTGAGTTATATATATTTTTAAGGAGCTTGAACTTCTATTAACTAAAGAGACAGAATTTCTAGATGCAGAACTTTTGACCTTGAACTGTGCTGGAGAACTTTATTACTTCGACTGAATATGTAATGATTAATATTTATGTACATTTTTTCTTTCCATTGAAGATTAGGTTCTTAGAAAATTCCAGATAATGTTAACTTGTCTGGGTTAACATCTTTAAGTACCCTTAAAGAGGTGATATCCTATCGATAGAATATTAAGAGATTAGTAAATTAGATTAAAATAAAAAAATAAGATTTGAATTTCTAATTACACTATTTGGCTTACATTCATTTTGTCTGCAAATTGCAGTCTATGACAGTGTGAAGGATACAGGTGATTAGACAGAGGAAACGTAATTTACACACTTATAATCTTAGCTATAGCTTTTAAAAAACAAGGTCAGATTCTTGGTTCATTAAGCCCAATGTTTGTCTTTGACACTAAAAATAAGGGAATACATTTTGAGTTTTTATTCCTTCTAAGAAGTCACCCATGACAGTCTCAAAATACTAAGTATATGTAGTTCTCTCGACTATAGTAATTTCCCTTGTCTGTTTCAAACATATTATCCATCACTGTGTAGAGATTATCATATAATCTATTTTTTTTTTCAGTTTTAGAATAAGGTATGCCATCAATTTTCTCTCCTTCATGTAAGGTACGTCTTTTTTCCTTTTCCTTCTCCTAAGTTTTAAAGGTGTATCCTTATTTCTAGTACTTCAATTGTTGGGTTAAAATGGTTTTTCTTAAGGGTAGAATTCATTTATTTCTATTGCTTACAGCGTTATAAATTGTTTTAGCCAGAAAACCATACAGCACTGATATATTCAGAGAGCATGCTACAGCGAGTTCTACTTCTTTTTAAAAAAACTAACTTCTTTTTGCAGAGTAAAAATTAATGGCTTTGGAGTCCATTATTATATAACTATTATTCAGATTGCTTTCCTCTCAAATGCCCAATGTGTTATGCTTACCATCCAAAGAACTTTGCTATATCTTCCAATGGCTCAATTTTTTTTGAAATGTCAATTTGTGTGGTGGAGTCCCCAAATTGTCTTTCACAAACCACTATTTCACTCTTTCTTTTAGCTTTGGGACCCCTGAGTTTCAGCTGTGTAGATTCCCCAGTTCTTCTTACAGCTAGATGTAGCCTTGTGGCTAGCATTTGACCAAAAGGATACAAACAGTAGTGACGGTAAGAATTCTAGGTCATAATTTTATGAGAAATTGCTTGCTGTGCTTTTTCTCTCTTCTGCTTCTTATTGGCTGGATTGTAGAAGCGAGAATTGCAGTGCAACAAGAGAAAAGAAATCAGGATCCCTGAATGATGCTATGGAACAGGATTTTGCAATGCCTGCCCATCTCTGGGGGTCCCTGGTGGAGCAGTGATCAAGCTTTTGGCTGCTAACTAAAAGGTTGACAGTTCAAATCCAGAAGCTGCTCCTTGGAAATCCTATGGGACAGTTCTATTCTGTCCTACAGGGTTACTATGAGTCAGAACCAACTCAAGTGCAACAGGTGTGTTTTGTTTTGTTTTCAGCCCATCTCTGGATTTGTGAGGGACAGATAAGTGAACTGAATGGTTAAGTGATTGGATTTTGGGACATCTTTGTTAAAGTAGTTTGTTTAGCCTAAGGTACGTCTGACCCAAGCCACGGTATTTTCAATCACATCATATGCATGGGAAAGCTGGACAATGAATAAGGAAGACCAAAGAAGAGTTGACACCTTTGAATTGTGGTGTTGGCAAAGAACATTGAATATCCCATGGACTGCCAAAAGAACGAACAAATCTGTCTTGGAGGAAGTGCGGCCAGAATGCTCCTTCGAGGCAAGGATGGAGAGACTGCATCTTACACACTTTGGACATGTTTTCAGGAGGGATCAGTCCCTGGAGAAGAACATCATGCTTGGCAGAGTACAGGGTCCGTGGAAAAGAGGAAGACCCTCAACGAGGTGGATTGACACAGTGGCTGCAACAATGAGCTCACGCACAACACGATTGTAAGGATGGCGCGGGACCGGATGGTGTTTCATTGTGTTGTGCATGGGGTCGCTGTGAGTCAGAACCGACTTGACGGCACCGAACAACAACAAAAAATCGACCAATTAATACATTGTATAAAGCTGAAATTTTATTGCTAATTCATGTAGATGATTTATAAACTGCCTCAGGGACCCACACTCATGATAATTTTCCATCTTCAGATCAAATATTCAGTCTTCTAACTCTTTCTGTACTTGTTAAGTAAGACTCATTGAAAGAGCTGAGGGCACCACACAAATATATATTGTGGGACCACATAAAATTATTTTAGGAAGAAAGAAAGTTTTTAAACAAATAAATAAACTGAGCCACTTTGATGTACTAAGAAAATCTACACACCAAAACTTCTTGATGTTGCTGCGTCCCAAGAGGCTACAGAATCTAGTTTATGTAAGAACAATGAAAAAGTAATTAATTATTAAAAAAAAGTACAAATAAATGCAAAATGATGTAACATTTTTGCAAACATGAAGTCTGAAAAGGTGGTGTTGTTGTCAGCTGCTGGCCAGTCTGCCCCTGACTCATGGCAACCTTATGCGCAAAAATGGAACGAAATGCTGCCCAGTCCTGCACCATCCCCATGATCAGTTGCAGACAGGGCCATTGTGTACATAGCTTTTTCGCTGGCTGATTTTTGGAAGGAGATCAACAAGGCTTACTTCCTGAAAAGGTGTGTCATCGTTGGGTGCTGTTGAGTTGAGTAATGGGTTAATGTGAGTAACAGGGAAGGGATTTGAAATAATTTTAATTTTTGTATGAAAAGAATAAACATTTATATTTTTAACCTCATGTGTTTAGAGAGAAGAGATGGAAAACAAGAGTAAGCTGAGCATTGACAAGCAGGGTGTCTTGATTCCCCAAGCTTCCTTTCCCTCCACATTCAAACACCAAGTTCTGTCCATTTTGTGCCCTAAGATAATATTATATTCTACACCTCTCCCATTTGCACCCTAGGTGTGGTCATGAGAAAGCTCTTTGAATTGCAAAAAATACACTACATTTCATTCTCTCTCCAGATATTTCAGATGGAGTTCCTTCAGATTGTAGCATTATTTTCTTTTTTCTACTGGTTTTAACTAGCTAATCTGTCTTCATCATTCAGCATAAATTTCCTTTTCTGACTATTTTGGTTGTTTTTTCCTCTTTTCTGTGCCCCCAAATCCTGCTTATGTTTATCTAATATAAGGTGACAAATATAAGAGTATTGTCTCTGCTTATGTATTGTGTTAAAGTTGTGTAATGATTAATTACACTTCAAAAATGAGACAGTATGTTTTGATTTAAAATGTATCAAAATTAGATATTATTTTTGTATTTGTGAGCTCAATCTGGGAAGATAAATGCTTTGCTTATTAACTTAATTTGATTTCATTTCTTTCACAATCATAATAAGAATGACAATTTATTGGACTTTTCTTTCTTCTTCCTTCTGTCTTTCCTTCTAGACAGCATCTTTCTTGTTCAACATTCCTTCTCCAAATCCTGTAGCAATAACAGATGAATGAAGGAAAGAAAACATACACAAGATCCTAAGCAGAAATCTAAATCAAGGTAATGAGTGTGGAGAAAAAGGTGTTATGGATTGAATTGTGTCCTCCCAAAAGAAATGTGGAAGTCCTAACCCCTGTACCTGTAAATATGATTCTGTTTGAAGATAGGGATTTTCTTCTGTTATGTTAATGAGGTCATAGTAGAGTAGAATCCAGTGCCGTCGAGTCAATTCCAACTCAGGGTGGGTCCTAAATCTGATCAAATCTGAGTGGTGTCTTATAAAAAGAGCAGAATAGACACCAAGATGCACATGCAGAAAGAGACACCATGTGAAGGTGAGGACATAAAAATCTCCAAGCCCACAAACACCAAGGATTGTCAGCAACTACAAAAAGCTAAAAGAGAAAAGGAAGGAAATTTTCCTTGAGCCAATCCCCTGATTTGGACTTCTAGCTTCCAAAACTGTGAGAAAATGCATTTCTGTTCTTTAAAGCCACCCACTTGTGATATTTCAGTATGGCAGCACTAGGTAACTAAGACAGAAGGTAATGAAATACAGATATATATGTATATATATCCCATTGTCGTTGAGTCAATTCCAACTCATAGTGACCTTATAGGACAGAGTAGAACTGCCCCATAAGTTTCCAAAGGACTGCCAGGTGGATTTGAACTGCCGACCTTTTGATTAGCAGCTGTAGCACTTAACCACTACACCACCAGGGTTTATGTATATATATACATATAATGCGGAGGACTTAGCATATTATTGTGAGCAAGAAAAAGAGAGTGTCATAGATGACTCTAAGATTTCAAACATCTATGTCTGGGAAAACATATTGTAATTTATATAACCACACTATCCTACAATATAAAATTGGTCCAGTACGGAGTATGAAGAATTAGATCTGAAAGAGGCAGCGGCGTGTCTCTCTTGGAGGTACAAAAGAAGGATAAGGACGTTTGTAGGCATAGACTTAGGAGAAACAAAAATAACATTTTAAATTAATGAAAAAAAATCTTTAAAATGTTTAATTGTCCAGAGTATAAGGACAGCATCAGTCCTTGACAAAATTGCAAAGTTGCAACATATCTTTTTTTTTTTCTCTGTCTTGCAACCTTGTCATTTGCCTTCTCTTGGACAAGCTGGTCAGGACAGACTCCAACCTGGACAGGTCTACAGAGGCCATACTGTCCTTTATTCTCTCTCCCCCTTGCTATTGAAAGTCTCTGGCCTCTCTATCTCAACTTCTCAAGACTTGTCTCAACATTTCAAGATTAAAACAGTTCCAACCTGTATTAATATTGTACATAATAAAAGAGACTAGTGGGGGGTTTTATTTTCTCCTTCCATGGAAGTTTTGTTGTTGTTATTGTTGTTGCTATTGTTTTTATTATTAATCCAGAGGCATTTGTGTACTGAGATTCTACCTTTCTTGTTAATTCATTACGGGGACAAAATGATAGCAGTTTTAGAACTGACGAAATACACAGTCAAGGTAGAGGTATTGGGTAGTATTGCAGTATCTCAGCTCTCAAACTTCATTGATTATGTATCTCTCTAGTGAACAAAATGGTAAGATGTTCTGCCTGAATTAGAAAATTTAACCTACTGAACTCACTAAATCCATAAATTTGGCATTACATATTGTCTTATACTGGGTTCTCTAGAGAAACAAAGCCAGATATATAGAGAAATTTATATCAAGGAAACAGCTCGTGCGATTGTAGGGGTTGGAATGCCCCAACTCTTTGGATCAGGATAGAGGCCTTTCCCAATTCCCGGAGCCACAGAAGCTTGCAAACCCAAGATGAGTAGGTTGGAGAACAGGGCTCCCGCTCACAGGCTGCAAAGGTCAAGGAATCCCCAAGGTCAGCGGAAAAGACCACAAGGTTTCTCCTGATTCAGGTAGCTGCAGGGGCTGGCGAACCCAAGATGTGCAGGTTAGGGAGCAGGACTCTTGCTTGTAGGCTGTGAAGATCGAAGAATCCCAAGATGGACAGGTAAGCTGCCAGCTCAAGTCCCAAGAACCAGAGGTCAGGCAAGAGACAGCTGCTGGATCCAGAACAAGTCAACAACCTTTGCAAGGTGAGCAGGAAGGAAGTAGGCAGCAGAAGGCAGAGAGATGAAAGCTGAGGGGGTGCTGCTGGCATGACTACCCCATCTGTTATATATTGAATTGTGTACCACAAAAATGTGTGTCAACTTGTCTAGTCTGTTATTCCCAGTATTGTGTGATTGTCCACCATTTTGTCAGCACTAGATTAACAAAGACAGAACTTGGTACTGAGAGAGTCTGGGTGTTCCTCTAACAAGTGCCTAAAATGAGGAAGTGGTTTTGAAACTGTGAATGGATAGAAGAGCAGCAGCAACAGAAGGCCAGCAGCAGCAGAGAACCAGGAGTGGCAGAGAAGTGGCAGCGGAAGAGAACCAGGAGACCAGCACCAGATGTTGCAGGAGCTGACCCACAGAGTGAGAGAGCTGAGTGCCTGTGCACAGGAAACTTCCTGGCAGAGTGTGGTGCCTCCAAGCACTTATCAATGGAGCTACAGAGCTTTGGAACACTTTCCTCAGCAGGGCAGATGTGGGTGTGAGGCCCGAGATCTGAGAGGCCAAGAAATCAGGAAGCAGGAGCTAAAGAGACGAGAGACACAAGGAGCTGAGCTGCCTCAGTCTCAAAAGGTGTGGCTATGACCTCAGGGACTTCAAAGGGTGGAACCAGGCCTCTGGTGTTTCTAAGGGTGGAGTTGCCACTCAGATGGTAAGAGAACAGTGCGCCTAAAGCTGAGGGAGCAGAGTTGCTGTCGTAGTGAGCCTGGAAGGTGGAGCTGAAGCCCAGGGTCAAGGGGCCTCCACTCAGAATCTAGAGAGCGTGGCCAATACCTAGAGTCTAGAGGGTAGGGTCCTTGGGTAAATTCTCTCAGAGAACAGAGGATTATTTTCAAAGCCTTGAGAGCTGATGTAATGTGTTCTGCTGACTTGCTTGGTGACTGTTACACCTTCTTTCCCTCCGGTTTCTCGTATTTCTAATGGAAATGTCTAGCTTGTGCCTGTTCTCCCATTGTATTTTGCAAGCAGATAACTTGTTTTCTAGATTTCACAGGTAAAGAGGAATTTTTGGATTTTGGACTTGGAGTTAAGACATGTGCTATGATATAATGGGGTGAATATGTTTTGCATGTTGCAAGGATATGAAGTTTGGGGGTGAAAGGGCAGAATGTCACGGATTGAATTATGTCCCCCCAAAAACGTGTGTATCAATTTCGCTGGGCCATGATTTCCAGTATTGTATGGTTGTCCTCCATTGTGAAATTGTAATTTTACATTAAAGAGGATTAGGGTGGGATTGTAACACCCTTAGCCATGTCACATTCCTGATCCAAGGTAAAGGGAGTTTCCCTGAGAAGTGGCCTGCACTACCTTTTATCTTTCAAGCGATAAAAAGGGAAGGGAAGCAAGCAGAGAGTTGGGGCCCTCATACCACCAAGAAAGCAGTGCCAGGAGCAAAACACATCCTTTGGACCTAAGGTTGCTGTGCCGAGATGCTCCCAGACCAAGGAAAGACTGATGACAAGGACCTTCCTCCAGAGCTGATAGAAAGAAAACCTTTTCCTGGAGCTGATGCCCTGAATTTCGACTTTTAGCCTACTCTTTGGAAATAAATTTCTCTTTGTTAAAGCCGTCCACTTGTGGTAGTTCTGTTATAGCAGCACTAGATAACTAAGACACACATGTTTAATAAAAATATGAAATCCCATTTTCCAATATCTCTCAAAAGATATTCAGAAAAGCTTCATGGCAACTTCCTCAACAGTAAAATGGTGATAATAATACTCCACACTCCTTGCCTTTTAAAGTTATGTAATTCAGATTTTAAAAAGTGAGAGTGCTTTGTAAATTATCCAAAAAACCAAACCCGTCGAGTTGATTCCAACTCAAAGCAACTCTATAGAACAGAGTTGAACTGCCCCCACAGAGTTTTCAAGGAGCGACTGGTGGGTTTGAAATGCCAACCTTTTGGTTAGCAGCTGATGTGCTTAACCACTGCATCACCAGTACTTAAAAATATATAGTATCATTGTTTGTGATTATATACACCCAGAACGTAGACATGAAGACACTGGCATGATTTTTCTGGTATGATCTTAAATATGTTCTGCTTCACAGAGTCTCACTCTTTGTTCACCGAAGACTACTGAGGATACAACTCAATGGTACAGATCCCCAAATCTCATCCACATGACTAGCCATTTAATGAGGTATTTTCATTATCATTTAAAAAAAAAATTAGAAATGTAATGAAAATAAAACCAAAGACCAAATATTCCATGTGGTGCAGTTTACAGCTGCCATCTAGCTGATAAATCCCAAATACAGATGCTAATTGAATTTTTTAATGAATTATTAAAATAAAAGTAATGAATATTCAGACATGTGGCAATCAATAGTTCAGTAAACTGTTGTTGAGAGAATCTCTAAATCCTAAATGGGCAATAACCGAAAAACTTAAAAAGATGTCAAAACATTTCAAGATTCTTTTTCATCTCAGATCTAACTCTAAAAATAAGTTTGTATAGTGTGTGTGTGTGTGTGTGTGTGTGTGTGCACGTGTGTGTGTGAAGGAGGAAGCTTATCATCTTTGGAATGAGTCTCTAGTTAAAAAAATGCTACAAGTTAAATATAGTTTATTACACTAGATTCAGGTTTTGCATAATGCTATCATTTTGTAAACTTTCACAGCCAAAGATACATTTATCTCCTTATATGGTTTCTCTATATATTGTGATTAATATTGCAGAAATCAGCGTAGGTGTACATCAGGGCTGGGACTAGAGTGAGGGAAATGAAGCCAGGACTAAGACGAGGTATAAAATTTACAGGTGCACCAAAAATCTCAGTAATCAAGATAAATAATGATTGAATGCAATATTTTTAAAAATAAAAATTAAGGCAGAGCTGTGTCATGAACAAACTATCAAAATTTAAATATGAACAGGGTCAGTATTACTAATTTTTCCTTGTACCTCACACTCTAATATGATATAGCATGACACTGGTGTATGGATATTTTCTGGGTTTTAATGCTATATGTTTCTAAATTATCTCTTCTAAATTGATCCAAAGATCACTGATTTGACAGTGTACTCACCTGAGCAAATATTTTAATGTATTTTCAGTCTGTATTTTTATAAGCCTATTTTTTTTTTTATGAAGATTTGTAATAGTATTTTGGATATTATAATGAGTCTTGTATAGGAAATATGATCAATAAGAGAAGCTTTCCAATTAGGAAACTACATGTAATTTATCACTAGAAATAACAATCAAACAGATATACACCATTTCATGGAGCCCAACTTATATTTTTGGGGACTTAAAAAATTACATTGATGTTTCTTTTATGAGTAAATTTTAGATACATGCTTGATTCTACAAACATCACGATGAGAAGAGTATTCAATCACTCTAAAGTATAGGTGTAAAAATAATAGGGAATTTGGTATTACACACAAAAAATGTGGACGTAATACTCAAAGGTATGCATGCATTACTACTAAAACAGTCAATTTTCCTGTAGCTCTTTTCCCAGCTCTGCTTTGAAAAAGAACTACATGAATAGTTTACCTCTTGTATTGTTCCAAGAAATATCTTCATCAGAAAAACAAAACCTCCAAAAAATATTACTCAAAAATTTTATATCTATTGTTTCGTGTTTTCCAGGTCTTCAAGTTTATGAGGTTGTTTTCAGTCTTGTGCCAACAATTTGAAGAAATACAGGTTGACCGTAAACAGTGAGCAGGGTAAGGAATCTGGATTTGGACTCACAGAGATCTAGGTCGGAGAAGCACTTAAGAGTTGGATAAATAAGAAAGCCTTTTAAATTTTCCACAGTTTACAGCAGCTTCTACATTTAAAAATAGATAATAATATTTTGCAGTAAATACAAATCCTAATAAACCAACTCAGTTGTACCACAACTGTCACTTTTTTTTTAATTTCTTTAAATTCTCAGCCCTCTAGGCTATCAAACAATTTAACCTCATTCATACTTTTAGGTTCTCTCACCTTACAACACCCCTCCCCCGCCACACACACCCAGAGTAGATGAAGTTAAAAAAAAAAAAAAAAAAAACAGAGGAAGTTAGACTATCTTAAATAACAAAGTTGAACAAGCCTCTCTAATCTTAGACACATCTTGGTTGCCATTGGGATGCCCCTGTCTAAACATGCCAGCCCTCTGTACCCATATCAACGTTCCCGTGACTAAGGCCTGGACGTCTTTACTAATGCTGAGTCTTGTGTCTCTAATTCCATGGTTCTAGCTGTACCAAGTAGCCATCAGCATTTGAGGACATTCCACCACTCCAGGGTATTGCTAGAGTCTGAGTCAGAGTTTCTACTTTCTTCAGCACATTTTTGGTATTTCTGGAATTTCTTCTTGTTTATGGGAATCTTCACAGTTTTGGGTGGCCCTTAAATTCATTCCCTTCTCTCTCTTTCCTCCTGGGATCCCTGCATTGGAATCTCCTTTCAAGGAATATGGCCCTTGCCATTGAGTCAATTCTGACTCATAGCAATGCTATGGGACAAAGTAGGACTTGTTTCCAAGGCTATAAATCTTTATGGAAACAGGCTTGCACATCTTTCTTCCACAGAGCAGCTGGTGTGTTCAAACCACCAACATTTTGGTTAGCAGTTAAGCAGTTAACCACTGCACTACCAGGGCTCATTAAAATTGCAAAAAAATCTGCTGACTCCCATGAAGATTCAACTGTCCTACTTGCAAATACTTAAGACAAAGAATGATAAAGCGCTTTACTTTGGGGACGAAAAAAATATATGTAGAATCAACATAAATTATGCTGCTATATCTACTCAAGGGTTTTAAAATAAAGACTAGATTAGATTGATCCTAATATGCCCTTGATGCTTACCAGGTATAGTTATCTGGTCTGTGCTTCACTGGCTGTATGTAAATGAATAAACATGTTCTTTACATAAATTAAAGTGTTTTTTCTCCATATGCACAGAGCATTTAAGATGGAAATTCCAAAGACTGAAGATGTAATTTCTAAGTTTTTAAAAGATTATTGGTTCATTACCTGATCAGTGTGAAGTAACATGGGCAAGGTTTGTTCTTTTTAATGAAGAACGTGCTGAGCCCTTTTCACAATTTTAAAGAGCCCAGGTGGTGCAGTGGTTAAGTGCTCAGCTGTTAACCGAAGGTCAGTGATTTGAACCCACCAGCAGCTCCATGGGAGAAAGACATGGCAATAGGCTTCCATAAACATGACAGCTTGGCAACCCTATGGGGACAGTTCTACTCTGCCCTATAGGTCATTATGAGTTGGAATCAACTTGAAGGCAACAGGAAGTCTCTCATTATTTGTCCTACTAAGAAATTCAAGCTGGATTCAGAAGATGACATGGAATGAGGGATATCATTGCTGATGTCAGACGGATCATGGCTGATAGCAGAGAATACCAGAAAGATGTTTACCTTTGGTTTGTTGACTATGCAAAAGCATTAGACTGTGTAGATTATAACGAATTATGGATAACATTGAGAAGAATGGGAATTCCAAAACATTTAATTGTGCTCATGAGGATCCTGTACTTAGAACCAGAAGCAGTTGTTTGAAGAGAACAAGGGATACTGCATGGTTTAAAGTTAAGAAAGGTGTGTGTCATGGTTGTATGCTTTCCCCATACTTATTCAATGTGTATGCTGAGCACATAACCTGAGAAGCTGGACCCCATGAAGAAGAACAGGGTATTAGGACTGGAGGAAGCTGGCAATATGCAAAGGACACAACCTTGCTTGCTGAAAGTGAGAAGGACGTGAAGCACTTACTGACAAAGATTAAAGACTACAGCCTCCAGTACTGACTATACCTCAACATAAAAAGCAAAAATTCTCACAAGTGGACCAATAAGCAACATCATGATAAACAGAGAAAAGGTTGAATTGTCGAGGATTTCATTCTACTTGGATCCGCAATCAATGCTCATGGAAGCAGCAGTCAATAAATCAATACACATTGCATTGGGCATATCTGCTGTAAAAGACCTCTTTATAGTATCAAAAAGCAAAGACTTCACTTTAAGAACTAAGGTGCACCTGACCCAAGCCATGGTGTTTTTGATCACTTCATATGAATGCAAAAGCTGAACAGTGAATAAGGAAGATCAAAGAAGGATTGATATCTTTGAATTGTGATGTTGGCAAAGAATATTGAATATACCATGGACTTCTAGAAGAACAAAAAAATCTGTCTGGGAAGAAGTTCAGCCAGAATGCTCATTAAAAACAAGTATGGCAAGACTTTGTCTCACATACTTTGGACTTGTTATCAGGGACAATTCTCTGCAGAAGGACAGCGATGCCCTGAGCCTGTCAGTCGGCCTCCTCTGGAAACACCCTTGCTTCTTCTCAGCACTGGTGATGCAAAACTTAGTTAGGAGTTCAGATCGTTCCGTTAATTTGGATAGAGATGAACTGTGAATCTTTTTTAACTTTATATATTATGTGCCTAGGATATGATTAATGTTTATAATCAATAAACTATCACCTATTAAACTGTGATAAATTTTAAATGCTGGTTCTATTTATTGGATACTAGTTGCCTGAATCGACTCAATGGCAGTGGGTTTGGTTTCGGTTTATTAGTTGCCTACCTAGACCTTGTTTCATCTTAACAGAACCCTGACTTCTTTTTTTAATTTCTGCTTCTTTCATGCTAAACATAGGTGACCTCATCTTTAGTTTCAGGTTTAAATCTTTAATTGTTTAAATTTTTTTTTTTTTAGACTAAACTAATTATGGTAATCTCATTTTCCCTGCCAATAATTGGTTTAGAAATGGATATTAAACCCTACAGTCAGGGGAGGTTTTTTTTTTTTCTTTCTAAGATAGAGGCACACCAATTGATGTTATATTTCTTCTGCATTTTGTTGAATTTGGTTGTGATACCAGGGACTACTGCAGCTGTCTTGCTGCCAGCAGTTCCTCAGCCAGCACCTGGGGAAGGGCAGACACTAGGGAATACCAAGAAAGAGAAACCAGAGCTCTGAGGCCTGGAGCCCATCCTACCTCTTGATCTCCTATTACATAAAATAACATTCCATATTTCCCCTAACTACTATCTTAAGAATATGATGGTTACAATTTTTTTTTTTATTTCCTCATTGAGGTAAAGAGAAGCATCTTTTTTTCCTCCTGAAGATGTCAATTGAACCATCCCAACACCAAACCTTGTGGTCATCAAGTTGATTCAGACTCATAGCGTCCCTATAGGACAGGGCAGAACTGCCCCACAGGATCTCCAATGCAGTAATCTTTATGGAAACTGACTGTCATATATTTCTTTCAAGGAGCAGCTGGTGGATGTGTGAACTAACAACCTTTGAGATAGCAGCCGAGCACTTAACGCACTTAACCTCTGCGACATCAGGGCTCCTTTAATTGAACAGCACCAGGAATCAATTCAAGAAACCCTCTCTTTGCTGTAACTCTTGATGTTAATAACAGGGGGTAATATTTACTGAAGTTCAGATGACAGAAGATAAAAGTCTAGAGGACTATTCAGGGATTTCTCCAGTTACCTATTTTACTGACTAAATTGTGAACTCTGAAAAGAAACAATTTTATATTGCATCTGGTAAAATGTAAGGCATGTAGTCATTTCACAATAAACCCCTGTGCAGATGATATACAGGAAAACAAATAAATCAACAATTTTTCATTAGAATCTTAAATGGATTTTTAAGGAACATTAGTAATTTATATAAATTCAAAATTGCTTTGTTTATGGTTTATATCAAAACTTTACTTCACATGGCTTATAAAGAGATTGTAGGAATTTCAGGGTTATTTCTTGTTCTAGGTGGCTGTCCTAATATACTACATCTACCTTTTTCCCATTATGACTTGTCTGTAGAGCAAAATGGCAACAGACATGACCTACTTCATTTTTTTTTCCCCAATCAGATCCCATGACAAAGTAGCATAAGCAGCAAAGGGAACAATAGCATTGCCATAAACTCTGGTTAAATTTGTCAAAAAAAAAAAAAGCTTCAAATGTATCCTTTGGCATGATATAATACTAACCTTTAAATTGTCCTTTTTCTTTGCTTTGACATTACACAGCCCATCAAAAAATAAATGCAAGTGGGTGACATGTAATAGCTAGTGGGTGAATGGACAATAGCTGCATTGCCATTGATTGATCTATTTCTAGTTTTATAAGCAATAGCATTTATTCTTAGATGGCTGACCAGTCAGATAATCGCCACCAGTTTTTTAAAGTAGAATTATGAAGAGACTATAACTGAAATGGTCTGATTGTGAAATGTCTTGGTGGAGTTACACATATACCAACTATTTCTTATTACCTTGTCTCAAATCTCACTATAAAAATTCAACACATCTCAAATTTAAGTCTTAACTTGTGAGACTGGTTGGTAAGCAAAGCATGGCAAAATAAAATTATATATAAAATATTTCAGAATATAATTTATTTTATTTTAAATTGCTGTGTGATTAAAAAGTATTCACCCAATGCCAGTTCTTTTTTGGGCTACTTAAATGATCATAGAACGTTTCCTACATTACCTGTAAATTCTATCAATTGTTTATTTTTCTACACAGTGACAGGAGAATCAGTCACTTCCCAGTCCTATTTCACATTCTCCTTTATTCAGTTATCAAATAAGGAATATTTTTAAGGATCAGTCCTTAGTCCTCTCCCCTTTTAATGTATAATTTCTCAAATTTGGAGACATGAGGCTTCAACTTCTACCTATATGCAAATAACTACCAAAATTCCATATCTTCTGAACTCTAGATATGTATATTAATCTGCATACATGGAGGTTTCGCTGTTGTTGTTAGGTGCCATTGAGTCGGTTCCCACTCATAGCGACCCTATGCACAACAGAACAAAACACTGCCCAGTCCTGAGCCATCCTTACAATCGTTGCTATGCTTGAGCTCATCGTTGCAGCCGCTGTGTCAATCCACCTCATTGAGGGTCTTCCTCTTTTCCGCTGACCCTGTACTCTGCCAAGCATGATGTCCTTCTCCAGGGACTCATCCCTCCGGACAACATGTCCAAAGTATGTAAGACGCAGTCTCACCATCCTTGCCTCTAAGTAGCATTCTGGCTGTAATTCTTCTAAAACAGATTTGTTCGTTCTTTTGGCAGTCTATGGTATATTCAATATTCTTCACCAACACCACAATTCAAAGGCGTCAACTCTTCTTCAGTCTTCCTTATTCATAGTCCAGCTTTCACATGCATATGATGTGATCGAAAATATCATGGCTTGGGTCAGGTGCATCTTAGTCTTAAAGTGACATCTTTGCCTTTCAACCCTTTGAAGAGGTCCTTTCCAGCAGATTTGTCCAATGCAACGCGTCTTTTGATTTCTTGACTGCTGCTTCCATGGCTGTTGATTGTGGATCCAAGTAAAACGAAGTCCTTGACAACTTCAATCTTTTCTCCATTTATCATGATGTTGCTCATTGGTCCAGTTGTGAGGATTTTTATTTTCTTTATGTTGAGGTGCAATCCATACTGAAGGCTGTGGGAGATTTCATAAGCATTTCAAACTCTCAACATGTTGAAAACTTAATCCATATCATTGCTCTCTAAACCTAGGCCTCATTTCAGTAAATGACACTGAAGTCTATCCACTTTAAAAAATAAAATATTTAGCTATCATCATTGACCCTCCTCTCCCTCCTATGTCATACTTTTCCCGTTCCCATCCAATTTCAAATATTGAATTTTTTTAACATAGATTTACTGATATAGTTAACATACCGTACAATTCACCTACTTAAAGTGCACAATTCAATGTTTTTTAGTATATTTATAGGGTTGCACAACCAACACCACATTCTCATTTTGGAACATTTTTATCTTCCCAAAAGGAAACCCTGTATCTGTTAGTAGTCACTACCCATCCACTACACCTCCTCTTACAGGCCTGGCATCTACTCATGTTTTACAGACTCTATACATTTGCCTTGTCTGGACTTTTTGTATGAATTGAATCAGACCATATGTGGTCTTTTGTAATTGGCATATTTCACTTAGCATGATACTGTCAAATTGGATCCATGTTTTAGCATGTATTACTACTTCATTCATTTTTATTGCCAAACGTACTCTGTTATATGAATATACCTACTGCCATTGAGTTGATTCTCACTCTCAGCCATCCTATAGCACAGGGTAGGTCTGCCCTGTGGATTTTTCTTGGCTGAAATCTATATAGAAGCGGACTGCCACATCTTTCTTCTGTGGAGCAGCTGGTGGGTTCGAACCCCCAACCTTTCAGTTAGCAACTGGGAGCTTAACCACTGTGCCACTATAGTGCCTCTTTATGAATGTACCACATTTTATTTATCCATTCATCAGTTGACGGCTATTTGGATTGTTTTACATTTTGTCTATTATGAATAAGGCTTCTGTGAACATTTGTGTAAAAGTTTTTGTGTGGACCTATCTTTTTACTTCTCTTGGGCATATACCTAGAAGTAAAATTGATGGGTCATATGGTAACTCTATGTATAGGCCCAAAAGGAATTAAAAGATTAAAAAAAAAAAAAAAACCTGTTGCCACCGAGTCAATTCTGACTCATAGTGACCCTACAGGGCAGAATAGAACTGCGCCATAGGGCTTCCGAGAAGTGGCTAGTGGATTCAAAATGCTGACCTTTTGGTTAGCAGCCACTCTTAACCACTGTGCCACCAGGCCTCCATGAAAAGATAGGTCCACACAAAAACTTTTACAAAAATGTTGGCCATACACCTAGGAGTGAAATTGGTAGGTCATGTGGTAACTCTCCACCACTCCTCTGTCAGTTTGTCGAACTGTGGTGGCTTACATGTTGCTGTGATGTTGTAAGATATGTCAGCAGTATTTCAAATATCGGCAGGCTCAACCATGATGGACAGGTTTCAGCAAAGCTTCCAGATTAAGGCAGACTAAGAAGAAGGACCTGGCAGTCTATTTCTGAACGAATTGGCCAGTGAAAACCTTACGAATAGCAGTAGAAAATTGTCTGATATAGTGCTGGAAAACGAGACCCTCAGGTTGGAAGTCACTCAAAATATGACCGGGGAAGATCTGCCTCCACAAAGCAGAGTCTACCTTAATGATGTGGATGGAGTCAAACTTTCAAGACCTTCATTTGCTGATGTGGCATGACCCATATTGGAAGAAACAGCTGTAAACATCCACTGATAATAGGAACTCGGAATGTATGAAGTATGAATCTAGGAAAATTGGCAGGTGTCAAAAATGAAATGAAACAAAGATCAATATCCAGGGCATTAGTGAGCTGAAATGGACTGGTATTGTCCATTTTGAATCTAACAATCATATGGTCTACTATGCAGGGAATGACAAATTGAGAAGGAACAGCATCCCATTCATCTCCAAAAGAATATCTCAAGATCTGTCCTGTAGTACAATGTTGGTGATAGAATAATATGCATATGTTTAGAAGGAATACCAGTTAATACAACTATTATTCAAATTTACACATCAACCGCTAAGGCCAGAGATGGAAAAATTGAAGATTTTTACCAACTTCTACAGTCTGAAACTGATCAAACATGCAAACAAAATGCATTGATTATTACTAGTGATTGAAATACAAAAGTTGGAATCTAAGAAGGATCGATAGTTGTAAAACATGGCCTTGGCGATGGAAACTACACTGGAGATCACATGGTAGAATTTTGCAAGACCAATGACTTCTTCATTGCAAATAACCTTTTCCAACAACATAAATGACAACTATACAAGTGAAACTAGCCAGAAGGAATACACAGGAATCAAATCAATTACATATACGCAAAAAGACAATGGAGAAGCTCAATATCATCAGTCAGAACAAGGCTGGGGCAGACTTCAGAAAAGACCCATCAATTGTTTATCTGTAAGTTCATGTTGAAGCTGATGAAAACAAGTCCACGAAAGCCAAAGTACGACCGTGAGTATAGCCCACCTGAATATGGAGACTATCTCAAGAATAGATTTGATGCATTGAACACTAATGACCAAAGACCAGATGAGCTGTGGCATAACATAAAGACATCATACATGAAGAAAGCAAAAGGTCATTAAAAAGACAAAAATGAAAGATAAGAACAAAATGGATAAGAGACTCTGAAACTCCCTCTTGACCATAGAATAGCTAAAGCTAACAGAAGAAGTAATCATGTAAATGAACTGAACAGAAGATTTCAAAGGGCGGCTCTGGAAGACAAAGTAAAGTATTACAATGAAATGTGCAAAGATCTAGAGTTAGATAACCAAAAGGGAAGAACATGCTTGGCATTTCTCAAACTGAAAGAACTGAATCAAGAATTTAAGCTTCGGCTTGAAATATTGAAGGACTCCATGGGCAAAACATTGAACAACACAAGAAACATCAAAAAAAAAAGAAGATGGAAGGAATACACAAAGTCACTACCAAAAAGAATTGATCAACATTCAATCATTTTAGGAGGTAGCAAGAACTAATGGTACTGAATTAGAAGTTGCACTGAAGGCAACGGTGAAAAACAAGGCTCTGGGAATTGAGAATATGGAATGAGATATTTCAACAAACTGATGCAGTGCTGGAGGTGCTCACTCCTGTTTGTCAAGAAATTTGGAAGACAACTACCTGGCCAACTGATTGGACAAGATCCATATTTGTGCCCATTCCAAACAAAGGTGATCCAACAAAATGTGAAAATTTTTAAACAATATCATTAATATCATATGCAAGTAAAATTTTGCTGATGATTAGTCAAAAGCAGTTGCAGCAGTACATTGACAGGGAACTGCCAGAAACTCAAGCCAGATTCAGAAGAGGACGTGGAACCAGGTATATCATTACTGATGCCAAATGGATCTTGGCTGAAAGCAGAAAATACCAGAAAGTTTGTTTGTGTTTTATTGACTATGCAAAGGCATTCCACTGTGTGGATCATAACAATTATGGAAAACCTTGAGAAGAATGGAAATTTGAGAGCAAGTTTCAGAGTCTCCTCCGACATCCACCTTGGTCTTTTCTTTCTTTCCTGTCTTTTCAATGACCTCTTGCATTATTCATGTATGATGTCCTTGATATCATTCACAACTCATCTGGTCTTCAGTCACTAGGGCTCAATGCATCAAATCTGTTCTTCAGATGGTCTTTAAATCCAGGTGGGATATATTGAAGGTCATATGTTGGCTCTAGTGGACTTGCTCTGATTTTCTTCAGTTTCAGCTTGAACTTGCATATAAGCAATTGATGGTCTGTTCCACTGTTGGCCCCGGCCTTGTTCTAACTGATGATATTGAGCTTTTCCATTGTCTCTTTCCCCAGGTGTAGTCTCTTTGATTTCTAAGTATTCCATCTGGTGAGGTCCATGTGTATAGTCGCCGTTTATGTTGGTAGAAGAAAGTATTTGCAATGAAGAAGGCATTGGCCTTGCAAAATTCTATCATTCGATCTCAGGCATTGTTTCTATCACCAAAGCCATATTTTCCAGCTACGGATCCTTCTTTGTTTCCAACTTTCGCATTCCAATCACCAGTAATTATTAAGGCACCTTGATTGCATGTTCGATCAATTTCAGACTGCAGCAGCTGATAAAAATCTTCTATTTCTTCATCTTTGGCCCTAGTGGTTGGTGCATACATTTGAATAATAGTCGTATTAACTGGTCTTCCTTGTAAGCGTATGGATATTATCCTGTCACTGACAGCGTTGTACTTCAGGATAGACCTTGAAATGTTCTTTTTGACTATGAATGCAACACCATTCCTCTTCAAGTTGTCATTCCCAGCATAGTAGACTATACGATTGTCGGATTCAAAATGGCCAGTACCAGTCCATTTCAGCTCACTAATGCCTAGGATATCGATGTATATGTTTTCCATTTCATTTTTGACAATTTTTAATTTTCCTAGATTTGTACTTCTTTCATTCCAGGTTCCGATTATTAATGGATGTTTGTAGCTGTTTCTTCTCATTTTGACTCTTGCCACATCAGCAAATGAAGGTCCCAAAAGCTTTACTTCATCCACATCATTAAGGTCAACTCTACTTTGAGGAGGAAGCTCTTCCCCAGTCATCTTTTGAGTGCCTTCCAACCTGGGGGGCTCATCTTCTGGCACTATATCAGACAATGTTCCGCTGGTATTCGTAAGGTTTTCACTGGCTAGTGTTTTTTAGAAGTAGACTGCCAGGTCCTTCTTCCTTGTCTGTCTTAGTCTGAAAGCTCAGCTGAAACCTGTCCTCCATGGGTGACGCTGCTGGTATCTTAATACCGGTGGCATAGTTTCCAGCATGACAGCAACACGCAGTAAATGTTACAGCCTAGGAAACCCTATGGGGGAGTTCTACTCTGTCATGTAGGGTCTCTATGAATTGGAATCTACTGGGCAGCACAACAATATGTAATGGGGTTGTTCACCACTCAGAATTCAACCTTGTTTTCTTCACTTCTATACATTTCAGTCACCATGATGTTTTCCACTTGAATTTTGATCATTCCTCCTCTACTTCAAATTCTTAGCTCCTTCACATTGTTTGTATAATAATTAAGAATAAAATTATGATAATACTTTGAGTCCTACATGGTTTAGGCCCTGCCTGCCTCTCTAGTCTCATATTACACAATGCCGATCTTTTATTCACCCTTGGATCTGTGGTCACACTTCTCTCCTCTCAGGTCCTGGATGATGCCATACACCTCTACTGATACCACCTGAAAAGATGATAACACCTGCCTGCAATGCTCTGCCTACCCACTCATTTGATGACTGCATACCACCCTTCAGATCTTAGAGAAGCCTCTCCTGAACTGTGTTAGGCTGGTTTTCCTTATTTTTCATCTTCACATGCCACATATGTCTTCTGCATAACAATTACTCTTGTTTATAATTGAACAATTCCTGGTTTTCAAAAGATAATAAAAAAATGCCAGAGAGTTTGGCTATTTTTGCTCCATTATCTCCTTAGTGCCTGACACACAAAAATGTTTCAAATAAACATTGAAGAAACGAGTGCTTATGAGAGTTTCTGACAAATAGTTTATACCCGGAGTCAGTTGTTTCAATGCAGGTGTTAGAGCCATGAATGGGAGCGTCTGATGTTTGGCTTATTAAGTTCTAAAGGTGATAGTATTGTTTTCTTTGATCAAAGGAATCTAATCAAGAGCTTTAAGGTTCAGAAACTACTGTGGCTATTGAATATCTTTAGAAATGTTCTCTCTTGCCTCAAGGAAGGATAACCTCATTACTTATATCACTTTGCATTCAGAAAACTTCATCTTTTTTTTAACAGGGTCACTAATGAGGATGGTTCCTTTAAAACAGCATGATTTCTATGGTGCTTAATAACTGTGTGGCTTTATAAAAGTTATTTGAGGACTTTGAGGCTCAGGTCTATGATCAGTAAAATAGCTATTTCATTGATTGTAAGTGAAACACCTAATACATAGAAATGTTTGTTTCTTTCCCCTCTCTGCTTCCACCTCCCTCCTCACGTTGTTCTACTCTAAGGATTTTCAATCTACTAATCCATGTTGAACTAATTTATAATTTTTTGAATCAGTGGTCTTTAAAATGGAATACATGCACCCAGAGAGTCCTAAAAATGATCCACTGGAATCCAAGAAAAAAAAAAATTAGAACTTCAATTTATAGTTTTTTTTTTTTTTTTAATTTACAAATGAAGATATACACAAAGGTTTATTATAAAAATAATACATTATTCAATGCTGGTGGTCTCGGTTTGTGTTAAGTTGAAAAAATATTTATTTATTTTTTTGCATTTTGCTTTCAAGAAAACTAGCCTTCGTGAAATGGGCAAGTTATTTAAAAAGATTCCTGGAAAGAAACTTTAGGTTGAAGATGACTGGCAGGGCGAATACCTAAGCTCCTCAACAGGCGTAAACTGAATAAAAAGCAGTTGTGTAGAATCACCCTAACTCATGGCTATGCCAGTGTATCAGAGAAGAACTGTACTCCTTTGAGTTTTCAGCCATCCTTCTGGACAGTGGCCATTTGCACCACCGAGACAAAAGCATTCTAATCTAATCATACCATTGCATGCTACCGGACATTTATTTTTAAAAATAATCACATTTAATTAACCTTTGTAGGTAAAGCTGACTCCCCCCACCACCAACAAGAGTAAATGAGAAAGAAACTTGTGCCCAAGAATAGAATATTTTGAAGATAGATATTTGGAAATATTTTGTCGCAAGTGTGTTACCCTGTGAAAAGCCTAGAAACTATTTTCTAACCAGTTAGTAAAAGCAACTGACTCTATTTACCATAGGGCCAAATTTCAACAAAATCTTAGCCTAATTATCTATGGGATTGAAAAAATGACTGTCGTGATTATTAATGTAGCCAATGATGTATTTTTTTTTCCATTTGTATTTAAGTGTTTTCAAGGCATTTTATTTATCTCCAGCGGCAATAACAGCTCTTAAAACCAAGTACCAAAATACACTCTACTTAACAAAGAAACTTTGAATACTGTAACAAAAAAAAAAAAAAATTAAAGCTTTTACAATAAGAAATTTTTTGTGTACTTCAGTAAACTATTAAAATATTGGTCTCATTTCTGAAGAATTATATTTCATGTATTTTATAAAATACATACAATGTATTTGTACAGTAGTTAGTACATGCATATAATTTTAAATAAGTAATTCCACATATATTGAAAATGGATGCTCGATTTTTTTTTTGTTATTTATTTATTTATTTTCTGATAGAAGTGAGTGTTCGGCAAAGTTTGGAGACCACTGGAAACAAGCTTCATGAAAAGACCCATAATTATATAGCTCTGAGAATGCAAATTTCTCATCTTCCTGGATTTTCTGCGACATGTTCTTTAACTCATCAACCTATGGCCTCTGGCTTTATTCTTCTCTATTCTTTTTTTTATTCTTTACAAAATCGTATTATCTTTTCTTTTTTAACTTTCTACCTAGATTATTTCTCCCACTCCTTTTAGGGATGCCCTCATTATCACTTAAGTTTGAAAGTTTTTGAGGCCTTTCGTCTTCTTCTCTAGCTGGAGACCAGCTTGCGCTCAGAAAGCACATAATTGGCAAATCCCTCAGGCAGTAAGACATACATAGTACATCCTGGCAGGTCACTGGAACAAGTCCCCTCAGTATGCATTTCTTGGGAGAATCCAGTTGAATGATTTTTATCCTCTTCACCTTCTGAGAGGGCTGCTCTTAGACTGCTCCAATTGATTTTCTCCCCTTCTTTGGGTGATCTCTGCATTAGTAAATAACACTATTAGTAAATTCACACAAATGCATCAAATGCAACCCCCTTTGGTGACTGGAGCAAATACACTGAGATACCAGGAACACGTCAAAATTTCTCACTCACTGCTGTCTCCAATTTTGAGAGGTTTGATTGCAATTGGATTCCTAAGAAATTTGTGTTTTTGAAAATAAGTGATGTGAACAGATTTTATTGAGAAAAACGTGGTTTTTAAATGTTGCTATTTTATTTATGGTTTAAAAGCTTTATGTAAAAGATGCATAAATTAAGACAAAGCTAATGAATTGAAAAGCAACCTAGGTAAATAAATATCTTTACTGGGTAACATACAATTAAGCAGAGGTGAAAAACAGGTCCAAGAAACAGGCCGGTAGGTTCTGCTTATAAATCCAAGGGGCATAGAAGAGGTTATCAGCCTCTGAGTTGGAAGATCACTGCAGGGGCTGGAACTACATCAAGGAAATGCTGAAACTACTGCCCATAAGAGGAGTCTAAGATCACAAACCAAAAATACAGTCAAAGTCCTCAGAGAAAAGAAGGTGAAAGAGTTCATAAGATTGATTTCATTAATTATACTGAATATTTTTCTTAATTGTGGCTGTCTTCTAGTGAGTTCTACATGTGCTATGCCTTTCCATTTCTGAGGTTTTAAAAAAGATGCTAGGTCTCTGATGGAACCCTGGCATCATAGTGGTGAAGAGTTCAGCTGCTCACCAATAGGTCAGCAGTTCAAATCTATCAGTCACTCCTTGGAAACCCTATGAGCCAGTTCTATTCTGTCCTATAGGGTCTCTATGAGTTAGAATCTACTCGGTGGCAAAGGGTAATAAGTCTCTGACATATTTTATGTCTGCTAAAAAGGATAAAAATGAAAATCTAGTCCTTTTTTTTTTTAATTCTTATGTTGCCAAAACCTGTTTTGTAATTTTAAAACATCCCTGTACTAATGGGATGTTTTTTATATTCATTTGATTGATGGATGTCATATAGGCATAGTTTTCTATTAGCACATTTCCATATACATTTATAGAGAAATTTATTTCCATGTGAAGTACCCAAAGTCATCAAAATTCCCAAGAAGCACTTTGCCAGTCACCCATAAGTCATCTGATAATGGCCACGGCCAGAGGAAAGGTTTTGACACAGAAAGACCAAAGGTCTGACCTCATAAATCAATCTCACTCTTTCTGTCTTTTCTATTCAGCTACTAACTTCAAGAATGTGTTTCTGTTGTTGGCACTTTATCATATCCAGAAGGAAACTTGACTTAATTTTTAGAGGTGAAAAAATCTGAAAGTGCAGAAAACTCAAAATAGCACTTACCTTTAAGATAAGTGAAATATATTGAAATTTTAAGCATAGTTACCCTTTTGACTAGTAACTTACAGCCTATAAAACATGTGGTACCGCTTAGAGAAAAGGTGCCATGTAAAAAACAACTACAGCTTTAGGGGAAGTGTGGTGTGAAAAGTATAACTTAGTTTTAAATGTCTTTTAATGCCAATTTAACCGTTTGTGGAAAAAAGAAATTATGGTATTGTCATATAAAAGTTTCCAAATCATTTAGAAAGTTTTTTTTTTTTTTTCCCTTCCTCGATGGCACTGGGTCTGGGTTTAGTGCTGCACAATATTTAAATCAAAATCACTTTAAATCAGTGGACTGGCCCACATAAAGACAGACTAATAAACTAGAATTTAAGTGGTATTTCTCCCCATAATCTCGTGTGTCTTCAGCTTAAGTAAATACAAATATAAAGCTATCCTTCAATCAGTTATGTCCTAAGTTTTAAAAGAAGGGGCTACTATTAGCAATCTCCAAACGAAAAACAAACCAAACCTGTTGCGGTTGAGTCGATTCCGACTCATAGGGAGCCTATAAGACAGAGTAGAACTGCTGCATTAGGTTTCCAAAGAGCACCTGGTGGATTCGAACCACCTAACCTTTAAGTACTACAGCTGCTAACCAAAGGGTCGGCAGTTCGAATCCGCCAGGCACTCCTTGGAAACTCTATGGGGCAGTTCTACTCTGTCCTATAGGATCCCTATGAGTCGGAATCGACTCCATGGCACTGGGTTTGGTTTTTTTGGCTTAACTTTTTGGTGAGCAGCCATAGCTCTTAACCACTACACCACCAGGGTTTCCTAGCAGTCTCCATTATTAGTGAATAACAAAGGCAGGTTAGAAAGGGAGAGGAACTATATTTGACAACAAGCCTGTTTCTTTTCCTATATTCTAAGAAATTCTTTCCAAGAAATTATTTGCCTTCAAAGTATTGTTTCAGACTAACTGAGGGGAAAAGGACCTGTCTAAAGACAGGGAGATTTGGGAGGAGAATAACTAGTTCAATTGATAAGGAGACAAATTTTGGGAGCAACCACAAACTCCAAGATAGTTTTGGGAAGAGAAAACACAGAAGTATGTCTACAATGTTATGGTAGCAACACAGGTGCCTAAGCCTGAAACCCCTTTCTGTTAATTTTGTAAATTGAGTAAGCATTTATTGAATGAATATGAGTGCATGCATTGTAATGTGATGTAGTTGTATTAATGGTTAACGAGAACTTGGTGAGGCTGTGGGGTATTTAAGGGATACTGAGTCCTCTGGGTTGTTGAATTGCCTGTGTTAGCATGACCTCCTTCAGTGGTCTTGTTGAGATAAGTGACAAAGCTTTCCTGTACTTCCAAAAGGGGCTATAATTGTCCAGGGAGTAGGATTCTCTTACCAAATAAAATATGATTTGTCTCATTTTGAATTGTAAAATGCACTGTGTTCTTTTCTGTTTAAGAAAATGTGTATGATTCCAATTTGAACCCATTAACCAGATTTTTATTTGGGAAAAAAAAATTGGTTATGCTTACAATTCAAGAAAATAAAATAATACTCGAGTTCAAGTTGATTTAACTTCTGTAGAAAGTGTCTGATAACTGCGGGGAAGTACTTAAGCAAAATCTAGAAGGATTAAACCAAATCATCAAACCCATTGCCACTGAGTTGATTCCCACTCATAGAACTGCCCCATAGGGTTTCCAAGGAGCAGCTGGTGGATTTGAACTGCAAACCTTTGGTTAGCAGTCAAGCTCTTAACCACTGCACCATCACAGTTCCAGAATTACTAGAAACATATTAGGAAGACAACGTAGGGAAGGGTTTCAGATGTAGAGATACAATAAATTTGGCTGGAAGCTGGTTTGCTATAAAAATGGCATGGGGACAGTGTCTGACCTCCTCCAACCCTACAAAGGGGAAGAAGAACCAACAGCGACAGCCCAAGGCTGATTTCTATGAGTTGGACGTCAGACACGGCCTCTTCTCTCTGCCTGCCCTACCAATTCTGACACCAACTGTCCCTCCCACAACACTGTCTACTGGGTTCGATAATTCATTGCAATGTCCACACAGAACTCACGGACCATACTGACAAGTATGGAGTTTATTAGGGAATTAACAGTTACAGTTCACGCTCAAGAACACTCAGGATACAGTTCTCCCATCAGGATAGCCTCTTCCCAGCTGTGCTCACAGGCATTCCTCTCCCTGGCCCTCAGTCTCTGCCCAAAGACACTCAGCTTTCTCTCTCTGTGGGCAGGGAAGCCACCACACCATCTCTTGCTGCTGGGACCCTGCTGCTGGATCTCTCTGGCTGGTTTCTCCTTCCTTGGTGGTGGTGGGCTCCTCCTTTCTGCTCTGAAATTGGCTGTCTTTTAAGCCAAAACTGACCAATCCCCTTGGTAGGCCACAATTGCCCTATCACACAATCACCTTTGTGGAAGTTATAAAACCATGGCTAGAAAGGCCAAACACACAAGTATTAATCGCACCGCATTTACCCCCAGGGTGGCTTTTGGTGAAGGTGGATATCTCTTTCTAATTCTAATGTTAGATAAACAGTGTCAGGAATGAGGCCTCTCAGCAAGAAAATTCAGGCTTTATATCCATCTCTCAGCTTTGAGACTTGTCCTCTGTGAGGAAGTAGCCTTTTCCCAGTGGATATGGCTAAGGGCTCAAACTGCTCAACTTCTGCTGCCTTCCATTAAGTTTTGCCCTTAATACTCAATTTATTTTCATGTATGATTATTTTGCTTTATAGTTCAGGTTTTGGGTGCTATTTAGGGTTGTTGTTTATTAACTTATTTATTGTAACTTATATTTAGCTTCATCTTGATTTCTCTACAGAAAAATGAACTCAAATGGTCCATTTTTTGTAATTAACCTTAAAATTTTGGAAATACGAGTATTTATTTGTCAAAACAGCATCAGATTAGAAGACATACTTGATAAAATGCAAATAGAGCAATCAGATACGATCTACTGTGGATGAGGAAGCCTACAAGAAAAATAGAAATCCTTTCTTTCACTTCTCTCATACCAAATGTGTTGATCAATCCAAACCAATTTACTAATATCATTACCCTCTGTTCTACTGCCGGCACGAGTTGTACATGCAGCATTTTTTCCTCTGACCCTGACCACCCAGAACTAGATCAAAGCTCACAGGTTAAAGGACACCATCTTATAGACTGCCAAGTCTGCCTAAGGATTTCAGATGTTAAACCCAAACTTAGGAATCCCCGCCCTCAATTCTGACCTGCTGGCTAAAAATTCAGAGTTTTCCCACTACCCCCTAAGGGTACCAGCAACAAGCTGAAGGGTCTCCTGGGCTTGCCTCACTTTGACCTGCTGCCTCCCATTACTCCTTTTGGTTTGGTAATTTGTTAGACCAACTCACAGAACTCACAGAAAATGCTATACTTATGATTACAGTTTTATTATGACAAAAAGGTTGCAAATGAAATTGTAAGGGGGAGAGCTTGCACTCAGGAAAGAAAGAAAGGAAATGGATGATGTAAGGGGGAGATGGAGAGCTTGCACTTGAGAAAGAGAAAGAGGAAGTGGCCCCTACAGGGGTCCCTGACTTGGCAGTTAAACATTAAGCCATCGAAGTGTTCCAGCCCTTAGAAGGGAAGGCAGCACCATGAGAAAAAGCGGGGGGAGGTAGGAGACAAGGATATAAAGCCCTAAGAAAATGACTGTATCAGGGCACTCCAACTCTCTCTCTTTGAGTAGCCCTCTTGACCCTCCCTGGTCAAGTGTACTTTCGCTATTAACCCTCTGCTAGCTAATAAACCTCTGCTTACTTGGCACTATTTGTCTCAGTGTTCGAATTCTTTCCTACACCAAAGACAAGATCTGAGGGCATTTTCTCTGGTAAGAAAATCACTCATGGGACAAGACCTGGGAGAGTTCCCAAGGCAGATCTTCTGTGTCTCCAAAAGGGATGTGCTACCCTCCCACACACATGACATCTTTCACCAACCAGGAAGACCATGGAGCTTCAGTGTCCAGAGCTTTTATTGAGGATTTCCTTACATAATTCAAACTCTGGCACCTCTGCCAGGTAGGGCATATCATAAGGTTGACATAATCAGGCTGATGACAGGAGAGGTGGATATCTCCAGGTAGATATCACAAGGTGGATATTTCTGGGATAGTCAGCTTCACCTAACATGAGTAATAAACCATCAGGTGTGGTCTGCAGACCTCATCAAAGACACTTCAATTACGGGGGAAGTGCCAAGATTCTAGAGGTTATCTTCCAGGCACTATGGACAAAGAACAAATTCTTTGGGTAAAGTTAACCTCACAGGAAGATATGGGAAGAGTTTAGTAATGAGGATCAATAGGTACACATGGGCAAATATGGGGGGACTGACATAACTGAAATAGAAAGTATTGCTAAGCTGTTAGGTGCTGTTTTTTAGGTATATGTATGGCTTCAGAGTTTTTTTTTTAAAGATGATAACTTTGTCTGCAGAAACTGGATTATTTATAGATGAGACTGGAAACAGGTTAAAGATAATTACAGAGGCATAGCAGAAAGATTATGAAGACATGAACAAAGGTAGTGGGAAGGAGAGGATGGGCTAGATTCTAGAAATATTTAGGAAGTAGCATAAAGAGGGCTTGGTGGTACTTGAATATGAAAGATGAGAAGGAGGCATAAATTATGCTATATCATTTTAACAGACTATCAGGTGTTTATAATTATAAATGCTATAAAAAAGCGTGGGACATTTTTACAGCAAGCCAATTTCAAAAATAAGTTTTAAAATTTTGTGCAAACTATTATTAAAAATGTGTCTGCATATGGGCAAAGACTGACTGTAAGTAGGAAAAGAGAAAAATGTTAGATGGATGTTATGGTTACTGTCGTGGATAGAATTGTGTCCCCTCCTAAATACGTCAACTTAGTTAGGCCATGATTCCCAGCATTGTGTGGTTGTCCTCCATTTTGGGATTGTAATTTTATGTTAAAGCATATTAGGGTATGATCGTAACACCCTTAAACTAAGGTCACGTCCCTGATCTAATGTAAAGGGAGTTTCCCTGCGGTGTGGCCTGTACCACCTTTTATCTTACAAGAGATAAAAGCAAAGCAAGCAGAGATGGGGGGGACCGCATACCACCAAGAAAGCAGTGCCAGGGGCAGAGCACGTCCTTTGGACCCGTGGTTCCTGCTCAGAGAAGCCCCTAGTCCAGGGGAAGATTGATGAGAAAGACCTTCCTCCAGAGCCAACAGAGGGAAAAAGCCTTCCCCTGGAGCTGACACCTTGAATTCGGACTTCTAGCCTACTAGACGGTGAGCAAATAAATTCCTCTTTGTTAAAGCCATCCACTTGTGGTATTTCTGTTATAGCGATACTGGATGACTAAGACAGGTACTATCTCTAAGAATTCCTTTTTACATACTCATATTGTTTTCAAAAACAACAATAGCTGCCAGTTTTCAGACACTTTTTTGCTGATCTTAAACCACTTGAACTCAAATACTATTTTGTTTACCTAGCAAATTAAATGTAAAGAAAGTTGACAAATAAATGCAACAACATGTGTCAATGAATTAAAAAAAGAAAGAAACCTGGGCCCAAAAACCTTGTTTGTATCTTTGACTACTCTGATAAGATAAGTATTTTCTTATGTGAAGCACTATTAAATTGTGTTATTTGAGCTTCCCCTTGTTATCTTGGACAAGAAAATTAAACCCTCAGGAATATAAGAGCTCTGTCTGTAAATCGGAGATAAGGAGTCATATGTGTCAGGGTTTCAGTAAGGATACAATAAGCCAATATGTATGAAGTAGCAAGCAAAGTGCCTGGAAAATATTTGTCACCCGGCATAGGTTAGTCAAATTTTTCCTGCCCCTTCTTAAGAAAAGCCTACATTGAGTACAGAGACATTTGTAAAATGTGGCCTTACAGATGATGCACAGATACACAAAACTTCAGATTTGTTCTGGGAGTTTACAAAAGAAGTTTTTCTTAGGCTTAGGGCAGAGAAGGGAAAGGTGCAGCTATCAAGCCAAGTTAATGGGTCAGTATAGCCATGAACTCGGTGCCCCAATGTGGTCTAAAAGCTCACTGTGGCAAAGGCCCACTTCTTATGGATCTTCCTTTCACCCTTTGCTTATCTCTATTATAAAACTTGTCAATGTATAGGAAATTAGACATTATTAGTGTAGCAGATAGATTGCTCAAGCTCAAACTAAAGAATGCAAGGAATACTACAGTTTTTTTTTTTTTTACTAATTTCTTAGTCTGAGTCCTTCAGATGAGTTATGAGGGAAACACAGACCCCTCTGGTCATTGATCATTTTTCCACATGGGTTAGCCCTGAGATCTACATTGACTAGGAAGCACTTGTGCTTCAAGCCAGGTGACCTTCTGCTTGTTGAAGGGCCTGGAGTTTTGGAAAAGATGTCCATGGTATCACGTGCCCATGATGCACATGTAGCCATGTTGTGTTGGGCTGGTTCTACCATTCTGGCACCTTGTCTAGAGGCTAGGTTTCATTCTGTTTTACTTTTAAGAACACCACACTTTTAAAAAAATCTTTCACTTTATAATTTAGAGGCGGTGAAGATGAAGGTAATGGTGGTGGTGGAGGTGAGGGAGATACATGTGTATGGCTCTTCCGCCTACTTCTGACTAAGATTATCTCTTCCTTCGGTCCTGCCACATTTCTCTCAGAACAATGAGACTAAGATAAGGAAAAGGAAGAAATATATAAAACAAATTGGCCAATATCACAGAATACTCTATTAGATTTGCCTGCCAAGCCCACAACTGTCTTTGAGAGCAGGGTGTTTTTTGTTTCATTAATATTTTATTGTGTTTTAGGTGAAAGTTTACGTATGGAGTTAGATTCGCATTTAACAATTTTTATACAAATCGTTTCATGACATCGGTTACTGTTTTCACAATGTGTCAGCATTCTCATTATTTCCATTCTGTTTGTTCTGTTTCCATTGGTCTCGTTTCCCCTCCCCTTCTTGCCTTCTCATCTTTGCTTTTGGGTAAATGTTGACCATTCTGTCTTGTATAGTTGATTGTTTAAGGAACACATTTCTTATGGGTGCTACAGTTTATTTTATAAACCAATCTATTATTTGGCTGAAAGGTGACCTCCAGGAGTGGATTCAGTGCCAAGTTCAAAGGGTATCCTAGGGTGATAGTCTCAGGGTTTCCTCTAGTCTGTATCGGTCCAAGACCTGGCCTTTTTTAGGAATTTCAGTTTTGTTCTACCTTTTTCTCCCACTCTATTCAGGACCTTGTATTGTGTCACTGGTCAAAACGGTTCGTAGTGGTAGTGGTAACCAGGTACCATGTAGTTCTGGTCTCAGGTTAGAAGAGTCCATGGTTCGTGTGGACTATTAGTTCTGTGGACTAGTTTCTCCTTTGTATCTTTGGTTCACTTCATTCTCTTTTACTCCAGCTAAGTAGAGACAAATTGTTGTGTCTTAGATGGCTGCTCACATGCTTTTATGACTGCAGACACTACTCACCAAACTAGGGTTTGGAACATTAACTTTATGAACTATGTTATGCGAATTGAGTAAGTTATTCCACAAGACTATGTTTCTAAGCCTTTTAACCCAGTAAACCAATTCTGGGAGTTGTTTGGGTATGTCTAGGAAGTCTCTGTAACTGTGCCCTCTGTGTGCTTTATTATATATTTGGATATATATACAGGACATACAAGCATATATTCACATATGCTGGTGGTGCAGTGGTTAAATTAATTGACCGCTAATGAAGGTAGGTGTTTCAAAACCACCAGTGACTCTGTGGGAGAAAGATGTACAGATTCTGTAGAGATTTATAGCCTTGGAAACCTAATGGGCTTGCTATGAGTTGGAATTGACTTGATGGCAACCGGTTTTGTTTTGGTTTATAGATAAACCTATATCTTTGGCTTAGTGGTTAAGAGCTCAGCTGCTAACCAAAATGTCAGCAGTTCAAATCTAGCAGCTGCTCCTTGGAAACCCCATGGGCAGTTGTACTCTGTCCTATAGGGTTGCTATGAGTCAGAACCAACTGGACAACACCGAACAACAACATACCTTCATGAGCATGCACTCACATGTGTCTTCCTATACACATGTATGCATGCACTTGTACCTATGTAACTACGCGCATATTTTTTGCTTGTTGTTGCAAAATTGTCTATGTTATAACATTTACCAAAGTTGTCCATTTGTTTTGTACTTCTTAGTGTCTTCATTTACATTGGTCAAGTTGTGTAGACTTCATTTATATGTGGTATTGCCTTTCTCTTCACCAAAACTAACAAGTGTCTACTACCTGGAAAATGATTCTGTCTCCCTCCCCATCTCATCCCTGGTAACCATCAAAGAACATTTTTTGTGTGTATATATTTATTCCTGACTTTTTATAATAGTGAGACCATACAGTATTTGTCCTTTTGTGACTCATTTATTTCACTCAGCATACTGTCCTCCAGATTCATCCATGTTATGAGGTTTTGAGGACTCCTCATTATTCTTTATAGTTGTGTAGTATTCCATTGTATGTATGTACCACATTTTGTTTATTCTTCTGCTGATGGGCACGTAGGCTGTTTCCATCTTGTTGCTATTTCGAATAATGCTGCAATGAGTGTAGGAGTGAATATGTCTATTTGTGTCACTGCTGTTATCTCTTGGATATATACCTAGGAGTGGGGTTGCTGGATCATAAAGTATTTCTATTTCTAGCTTTTTAAGGAAATGCCATATTGTTTTCCATAGAGATTTGTACCATTTTACAATCCGGCCAGCAGTATATAAAAGTTCTAATTCCCCCATAACCTTATCAGAAAAAATTGGTTGTTTTCTGTTTTTTTGATCATTGCCTTTTTACAAGGGTGAGATGGTATCTCATTGTAGTCTTGACTCACATCTGTCTAATGGCTAGTCATTGAGAGCATCTTTAGCCATCAGAATGTCCTCTTAGGTGAAGTATCTATTATGGATTGAATTGTGTCCCCCCAAAATATGTGTTGTAAATCCTAACCCGTATGTCTGTCGTTATAATCTCATTTGGGAATGGGTTTTCTTTGATATGTTAATGAGACAGTATTAACATTGGATCTGTTGTAAGTCAATCTCTTTCGAGATATAAAAAAGATTAAAAAATCAAGCAGAAGAACTAGATACAGGAAGAGAGATGCCAAGCCACATGAAGGTAGCCCAGGAGCAGAAGATCTAAAGAGACAAGGACCTTCCTCCTGAGCAGTCAGATAGAGAAAGCTGGCATCCTGAATTCAGACTTCTAGCCTCCTAAATGATGAGAAAAGAAAATTTATGTTTGTTAAAGCCACCCATTTGTGGTATTTCTGTTATAGCAGTACTAGATAACTAAGACAGTGCCTGTTCATGTTCTTTGCCCATTTTTTGGTTACAATGTTTGTCTTTTTTGTTGTTGAGTTGTTGAAGTTTTCTATATATATGAAAGGTTAGACCCTTGTCAGATTTGTCATTGCCAAGGATTTTTTTTTCCCAGTCTGTAGGTTCTCTTTTTACTTTTTTGGTAAGGTTTTCTGATGAGCATAAGTACTTAATTTTTAGGAGGTCCCAGTTATCTAAATTATTTATATTTTTAGTTAGGTTTAACAGGCTATTTATGCCTAAAATTAGGTTCCCTAGTTTTGTTCCTACACTATCTTCCAGGATCATTATAGTTTTAGCTTTAACATTTAGGTCTTTGATCCATTTTGAGTTATTTTTTGTGCTTGTTGTGAGATATGGATCCCGTTACATTTTTCTACAAATGGATAACCAGTTTTGCCAGCACCATTTGTTAGAGAGACTGTTTCTTCCCATTGGACGGACTTTGACTTTTTGTCAAAATCACCTGCCCATAGATGGCTGTATTTACTTCTGGGTTCTCAATTCTATTCTGTTGGTCTATGTGTCTGCCATTGACCAGTAGTAGGCTCTTTCAATTACTGTGGCTGTACAGCAAGTTTTGAGATTAGGAAGTGTGAGTCCTCCTACTTTGTTCATTTTTAATATTACTTTAGCTATTAAGGGACTCTTTCCTTTCCATGGAGCCCTGGTGGCAAAGTGGTTAAGCGCTTGGCTGCTAACCAAAAGTTCAGCAGTTTGAGTCCATCAGCTGCTCTTTGGAAACCCTATGGGGCAAGTAACCCTATGACCCAGCTCTCCTCTGTCCTATAGAGTCACTGTGAGTCAGAATCAAGTCGATGGAAATGGGATGGGTTTGAGTTTGCCTTTCATATAAAGTTGGAGATTAGTTTTTCCATTTCATTAAAGAACATTGTTGGAATTTGGATGAGGTTTGCATTATAGCTATAGATCACTTTGGGTAGTATTGACATTTTCATAATGATAATTCTTTCAGTCTGTGAGGAGGGATGTTTTTCCATTTAGTAGGAATCTTTTGATTTCTTGCAGCAGTGTTTTGTAGTTTTCTTTGTATGTCTTTTATGTCCTGGTCAGGTTTATTCCTAGGTATTTTATCCTTTTTGGGGTTATTGTAAATGGTATTGTTTTCTTGATTTCCTTTTTGGAGTTCTCCTTGTTATTGCAGAGAAACACAACTGATTTTGCGTGTTTATCTTGTACCCTGCTGCTTTGCTGAATCCTTCTATTAGTTCCAGTAACTTACCTGTGGAGTCTCTGAGATTTTCTATGCACAGGATCATGTCATCTTTGAATAGGGATAGTTTTACTTATTCCTTTCCAATTTGGATACATAGTCATTATGAGTCAGAATTGACTCGATGGCAATTTTTTTTTTTTTTTAAATATCCCTTTCTTGCCTTATCAGTATAGCTAGATCATCTAGTACAATATTGAAGAAGAGTGATGAAAAAGGGCATCTGTTTCTCATTCCGGTTCTCAAGAAGAATGCTCTCAATCTTTGTCTGTTGAGAATAACATTTGCTGTTAGTTTTGCGTATATGCCCTTAATTATGTTGAGGAATTACTCTTCTATTCTGATTTTGCTGAAAGTTTTCATCAGGAAATGAGAGAGCTGAGTGTTTTTATCTCTTTTTCAACTCTAGCCTCTAGCCTGACATCTAGCAAATGCTAAAAATATATATCTTATTTGGCCAAAGATGAAAAGAGATCCCCCTAATAAAATCCTAGAAAAGGGTTATCAATTATTAAGTCATTAAGAGTCTCTTATAGTACTTTTTTTTAATTAAGAAGTTCTGTTATGAAAAAAATTATTGGCATGAATCTATTCCAATCACTGCTAGCTTGGGATGTGTAGAGCGATCATTTGACAGAAAAACCAGGAGGGGGGGAAATTTAACAGAGATGTTATATCTGAGTGTATGACTTCAGAGTTGCAAATGTGGGATGTATTCTGTTTCAAGGTCATTGAAAAAAGAAATTCAGTATGTTAGATTTTGGAGTTCATAAATACAAACAAACAAGACAAAGAAAAAAAAAATCCTAATGTTATAAAAGTTGGTAATTTTGTTTGTTATAAAACTTCCAGTGAGCACTGTACATAGTATATTAGCTACTACTGTGATGTTGTTCTTAGGTGTTGTCGAGTCAATTTCAGCTCATAGTGACCTCATGCCACGGAATAAAACTGCCCCATAGGGTTTCCAAGGCAGTAATCTTTATGAAAGCAGACTGCCACATCCTTCTGAGGAACAGCTGGTGGGTTCCAACAGCTGACCTTTCGGTTAGCAGCCAGCACTTAACCATTGCACTGCCATGGCATCCAAATTAGCTAGAAGAAAAAAAAGCATGAAGATTTTATAGTCCACACCTGGGACTGGCACATATCACTTAGGATAGCAATCCATGGGGACATCTAACAGCCAAAGTGGCTGGGCAATAGCCTCTTATTGTACACAGGAAAAAGAGGAGAGTCGACTTTAAAGAACAGTTTAGCCGTCTTGGCAAAAATCCCCTGAGGTTCCCCCCTCAGTCAAAGATTGGACAGGCCCATGAAACAAAATGAGACCAAAGGCTCACACCAGTCCTAGGGCAAGGACTAGAAAGCAGAAGGGGACAGGAACTTGCCAGCAACAGTTTTTTTTTTTTTTTTTAACATATATATTGTTTTTGTGTGCCTTTGAGTCAATCCCGAGTCATAGTAACCCTATATGACAGAGTTAAAAGTTCTTGGGTGGGAAAAGATTCATGTTTATTCACAGGCATAGGCGAGGTTTTCCAACAAGTAGCCCATTCTGGGCACGGATAGGTTAACTAAGGTCCGTGTGCAGCAGCTTTCTAAGATGGGTCTTGTCCTGGAGGCCTCTAGGATTCATGCAGGACTTATTATGGGGTGTCATGCCTGTGCAGTCTCTCATTCCCCGAGTTCTATTCCCCAGCTGTGACTGCAGCCCCTCAATGCCCCTGGTGGAAGGTCACGCAGCGCTCACAAGTGGATGTTCTGCGCGTGTCTCTGGGGCTGGTTTTATCCAGTTGCTTTCGAAAGACAACTTTAAAGAAGTTTGTGGGCTGTTTTCTGATACCCTGCTCCACTGTTCTGGAGAATGGCTTTGTTTCTGGCCCTGGCCCATTTCCTGCACTTTGTTTGCAGGTTTTGGGGGCCCTCTGTTCCCTGTCTTAGACTCAGTCTGGTGGAGGCTTTGGTACTTGTGGTCCCTTAGTCATTTGGACTAATCTTTCCCTTGTGTCATTGATTTTCTTTATTCTCCCTTTCTCTAGATAGGGTGAGACCAATGGAGTATCTTAGATGACTGCTCAGAAGCTTTTAAGACCCCACGAAAGTTTTTATATTTAAAATATGCTTCTATTTTTTTCCAGAATTTAACTGAAGTAAAAAAAAAAGAAAAGAAATGGTGTGATTTTCTAGACATGTGTACCTTGCACCAAATTCTTACTCATAGTAAGGTATGGTGACTAAGTTTCTAATCAGAGGACAAACATTTTTTTTCTAAGTTAGTTGCTTTAACTTCACTGAGAATTTACAAGCTTTTTAAGTATATTTTTCTGAATGTAGCCATTCTAAAATATTCAGTGCTAGCTGTGTTTTTATTCCTCTATTTTAAAATATTGCCTCTTATAAATGCTTTCCAAAATGGAAAAGCCAAAGGTGCAAAAAAGAGCAAAATGAGCCATGTTTTATATAAAAAGATTACAAGTTTATTTTAGCTTTAAAACAGATATGGAGTTGCTATATAAATTTAATTAGGTAAGTATTTTATTCATACATCCTATATGGAATTAACCTTGAATTGAATTTCAGTATAGCAAGTAGCAACAGAGCTACTTAAAGCAACATATCTAGTGACATATTTAAATACTCTCAAACAGGGTAATTTACAAGGTTACTATTTTCAGATACTCTTCACTTTTTTTACTTTTTAGATATTTTATATTGTTCATGCATGTTTTACTGAGGGGCTGGGCAGTCACTATCTAAAAATACAAGGTGATTATTCAAAAATACAGCTTACTGCTGAAAAGATATCTGCATTCCCAAGATAGAATCAAGGATGTAATCATTTCCTGGTTGACACCTTCCTGACTCCCTCCCCCTGAATGAGTAACATTATATTTATCTTTCATTGAACTATGTATTTCTTCTTCCTTAAACTATCATAAGTCAACTCATTATTGACTGAGTCATCATAACATGTTCTACTATGTAATAATATTGTGTAGTACATTAATATATTCCAGTATACAACAAACTTTTAATGATCTCAATTGATCATGGACTTCAATAAGTGCATACGGCAGGACCAAAATTATTCTCCAAGATTGTACCTCATTTATATCAAGTAATACCTCTGTCAGTCATTTTCTAGTGTGCTTTGTACATAATTGTCACATTCTGTTCAAAACATTCATCTACCTGTTTCCCCAACAGACTAGGCTCACCTCAAGTGCCAAAAACAACAGCAAAAAAATTTTTTTTTAAATGTGTTTTTTTTCACATCTCTATTACTGAACACTTCTCTAAGCCTCATCTTACTCATTTATAAAATGAAACCAATAATACTCTATGCATCACAAGATTAATGTGAGAATTAAATGAATTCATGTGTGTGGTGGTCTCTTTGTCCTGTCCAATTCATTCTTCGTATTGAAGCTGTTTCTAAAATACAAATGTTTGCATTTGTTTCTCTGCTCTAACTCTTAACCAATAACTTTAAAATGACCACAGAACAAAGCAACGTTCTTTAACACGACACTTGATCCTCTCCTTGTGTTAGCTCACTCCTTCTGTACCTGATTTTATCTTATGCTACTTGTTGTAGCCATACTAAACTCCTTTAAAAAGTTAACCAGGCTTAATACTCCCAAACTCATTCTATGAAGCCAGCATATTCCTAATACCAAAACCAGGTAAAGACACAACAAAAAAAAAAAAAAAAAAAGAAGAAAATTACAGACCTATATCCCTCATGAATGTAGATGCAAAAATCCTCAGCAAAATTCTAGCCAATAGAATTCAACAACATATCAAAAAACAATTCACCATGACCAAGTAGGATTCATACCAGGTATGCAGGGATGGTTCAACATTAGAAAAACAATTAATGTAATCACCACATAAAGAAAGCAAAAGACAAGAATCACATGATTTTATCAATTGATGCAGAAAAGGCATTTGACAAAGTTCAACACTCATTCACCACAAAAGCTCTTAGCAAAATAGGAACAGAAGGAAAATTCCTCAACATAATAAAGGGCATTTATACAAAGCCAAAAAAAAAATTTTTTTTTTTTTTATACTAAGCCAAGAGCCAACATCATTCTAAATGGAGACAGCCTGAAAAGTATTTCCCTTGAGAACAGGAATGAGACAAGAATGCCCTTTATCACCACTCTTATTCAACATTGTGCTGGAGGTCCTAGCCAGAGCATTTAGGCTAGGCAAAGAAATAAAGGGCATCCAGATTGGCAAGGAAGGTGTAAAATTATCTCTATTTGCAGACAACATGGTCTTATACACAGAAAACCCTAAGGAATCCTCAAGAAAACTACTGACACTAATAGAAAAGTTTGGCAGAGTTTCAGGTTACAAGATAAACATACAAAAATCAGTTGGACTCCTCTACATCAACAAAAAGAACATAGAAGAGGAAATCACCAAATCAATACCATTTACAGTAGCCCTCCAAAAGATAAAATACTCAGGAATAAATCTTAACAGAGATGGAAAAACTTATACAAAGTAAACTACAATACACTTCTGCAAGAAAGCAAAAGAGACCTACATAAGTAGAAAAACGTACCTTGCTCATGGAAAGGAAGACTTAACATTATAAAAATGTCTACTCTACTAAAAGGGATCTATACATTTAATGCAATTCCGATCCAAATTCCAATGATATTGTTTAATGAGATGGAGAAACAAATCACCAACTTCATATGGAAGAGAAAGAGGCCCCAGATAAGTAAAGGATTACTGAAAAAGAACAAAGTGGGAGGCGTTACTCTACCTGATTTTAGAACCTATTATACTGCCCCAGTAGTCAAAACAGCCTGGTACTGGTACAACAACAGATACATAGACCAATGAGACAGACTTGAGAATACAGACATAAATCCATTCACATATGAGCAGTTGATATTTGACAAAGCCCCCAAAACAGTTACGTGTGGAAAAGACAGTCTTTTTAACAAATGGTGCTGGCATGACTGGATATCCGTCTGCAAAAAAAATGAAACCAGAACCACACCTCACTCCATGCACAAAAACAAGCTCAAAATGGATCAAAGACCTACACATAAAATCTAAAATGGTAAAGATCATGGAAGAAAAAATACGGACAATGTTAAGAGCCCTAATACATGGCATAAACAATATACAAAACATTATAAAGAAGAAAAACTAGATAACTGCGAGCTCCTAAAAATCAAACACTACGCCCATCCAAAGAGTTCACCAAAAGAGTAAAAAGACTACCTACAGACTGGGAAAAAGTTTTTAGCTATGACTTTTCTGATCAGTGCCTGATCTCTAAAAGCTACTTGATACTGCAAAAACTCAACTGCAAAAAGACAAGTAACCCAATTAAAAAATGAGCAAAAGATATGAACCGACATTTCACTAAAGAAGATATTCAGGTAGCTAACAGATACATGAGGAAATACGATCATTAGCCATTAGAGAAATGCAAATCAAACTACAATGAGATTTCATCTCACTCCAACAAGGCTGGCAGTAATCCAAAAAACACAAAATAATAAATGTTGGAGAGGCTGTTGAGAGATTGGGACACTTACACACTGTTGGTGGGAATGTCAAATGGTACAACCACTTTGGAAATCGATTTGGCGCTTCCCTAAAAAGCTAGAAATAGAGCTACCATATGATCCAGCAATCCCACTCCTTGGAATATATCCTAGAGAAATGAGAGCCTTTACAAGAACAGATATATGCCCACCCATGTTCATTGCAGCACTGTTTACAATAGCAAAAAGATGGAAGCAACTAAGGTGCCCACCAACAGATGAATGGATAAATAAATTATGGTATATTCACACAATGGAATACCACGTATTGACAAAGAACAGTGATGAATCTGTGAAACATTTTATACCGTGGAGGAACCTGGAAGGCATTATGCTAAGTGAAATTAGTCAGTTGCAAAAGGACAAATATTGTACAAGACCACCATTATTATAAGAACTTGAGAAATAGTTTAAACCGAGAAGAAAAAATTCTTTTGTGGTTACGAGAGGTGGGAGGGAGGAAGAATAGGAGAGGGGTATTCACTAATTAGTAGATAAGAACTACTTTGGGTGAAGGGAAAGACAACACACAACACAGGAGAGGTCAGCACAACTGGACTAAACCAAAAGCAAAGAAGCTTCCTGAATAAACTGAATGCTTCGAAGGCCAGCATAGCAGGGGCAGGGGCTTGGGGACCATGGTTTCAGGGAACACCTAAGTCAATTGGCATAATAAAAGCTATTAAGAAAACATTCTGCGTCCCACTTTGAAGAGTGGCGTCTGGGATCTTAATTGCTAGCAAGCAGCCATGTAATATGCATCAATTGGTCTCAACCCACCTGAATCAAAGCAGAATGAAGAACACCAAGGACACAAGGTAATTATGATCCCAAGAGACAGAAAAGGCCACATGAACCAGAGAGTACCTCATCCTGAGACCAGAAGAACTAGATGGTGCCTGGCTACAACTGATGACTGCCCTGACAGGGACAACAGAGAACCCCTGAGGGAGCAGGAGAGCAGTGGGATGCAGACCCCAAATTCACATAAAAAGACCAGACTTAATGGTCTGACTGAGACTAGAGGGAACCTGGCAGTCATAGCCCCCAGACTTTCTGTTGGCCCAGGACAGGAACCATTCCCAAAGCCAACTCTTCAGACAGGGATTGGACTGGACAATGGGTTGGAGAGGGATGCTGGTGAGGAGTGAGCTTCTTGGATCAGGTGGACTCTTGAGACTATGTTGGCATCTCCTGCCTGGAGGAGAGATGAGAAGGTAGAGGGGGTTAGATGCTGGTGAAATGGACACAAAAAGAGAGAGTGGAGGGAGGGAGAGGGCTGTCTCATTAGGGGGAGAGTAATTGGGGAGTATGTAGCAAGGTGTATATAAGTTTTTGTGTGAGAGACTGACTTGATTTGTAAACTTTCACTTAAAGTACAATAAAAATTACTAAAAAAAGAAAGGAAGAAAAAAAATAATAGGTTTAGCCAGTTAAAAAAAAAAAGAACATTAACCAGGCTTCCCTTTCTGCCTAGAACATTCTCCAGGCCAACTCTTTGCAACTAAGAAGATTTCTCCAACCTTATCTCTGAAGTCTATTTTGGGCACTTCTCATTAATTCTAACAGCACTCTATTGTTTTTCTATAATTGCCCTGGTCACACTGAATTGAATTGTTTACTATCTCCCTACAGACTCTAACTTTTATTATAGTAGGTCTATGTCTGTCTTGTTCAGCTTGAAATTCTGATACCTGGCACATTCCTGGAACAAAACAAAACAAAACCAAAAATACTTGTCGTGGAGTTTAGGTACTGTGCTACATACTAATGATATAGGGACAAAAGGCAATGTCCTCTTTAATGAAATTATCACTGAATTCTATATAAATCACACTTCTTTTGTTTTCTTGTTTATAATACTGTCATTAAAATAATAATGCATGTCATATTTTATATCCTTTGGGTTCAGAGTTAATTTTAGAGAAACGCATGTTTTTTTTCTGTATAAGGAAGAACCTTATTATTTATAGCTATAGAAGCACACAGAACAGAACAACCAGTTGTTTGAGTTATAATAAGCTGAGTTTCCTAAGATACTAGAAAAAAGGCCTGGAATAGCATTTTTTCAGTTTCTCAGCCTTATTTACTTCCTTAGTGTCACCAGTTGTAATTGAGGTACGTTCTTTCTCTTCTTTATGGGTTTATAATAGATATTTCCCCCACACGACTGTCAGTTTGTCGTACCGCGGGGGCTTGCCTGTTGCTGTGATGCTAGAAGCTATGTCACCAGTATTCAAATATTTCTGAAGCTGAAAAAACTGAAGAAAAAATTTAAACCTCAAGTTGCAATAGTGAAGGATTCTACAGGGAAAATATTAAATATAAATATTGACACATGAAGCATCAAAAGAAGTTGGAAGGGATACACAGGACCACTATACCGAAAAAAAAACAGGTCGATGTTCAACCATTTCAGGAGGTAACATATGATCAGGAACTGATGGTACTGAAGGAAGAAGTCCAAGCTGCACTGAAGGCATTGGCGAAAAACAAGGCTCAAGAAATTGACAGAACACCAACTGAGATGTTTCAACAAACGGATGCAGCACTAAAAGTGCTTACTTGTCTATGCCAAGAAATTTGAAAGACAGCTACCTGGCCAACTGACTGGAAGAGATCCATATTTATGCCTATTCAAAAAGTGGAAATTATCAAACAATATCATTAGTATCACAAGTAAGCAAAATTTTGCTGAAGACCATTCAAAAGTGGCTGCAGCAGTATATCCACAGGGAACTGCCAGAAATCCAAGCTGGATTTAGAAGAGAACATGAAACCAGGGTATCATTGCTGATGTCAAATGGATCCTGCCTGAAAGCAGAGAATACCAGAGGGATGCTTCCCTGTATTTTATTGACTATGCTAAGGCATTCGACTGTGTGGATCATAATAAGTTATGGATAGCATTTCAAAGAATGGGAATTCCAGAACACTTAATTGTGCTCCAAGGAATCTGTACATGGATCAAGAGGCAGTAGTTTGAACAGAACAGGGGACACTGCATGGTTTAAAGTCAAGAATGGTGCATGTCAGGGTTGTATCCTTTTACCATACCTATTCAATTTATTCAATCTATATGCTGAACAAATAATCCAAAAAGCTGGACTGTATGAAGAAGAATGGGGCATCAGGGTTGAAAGACAACTCATTAACAACCTGTTTTATGCAGATGACACAACCTTGCTTGCTGAAAGTGAAGAGGACTTGAAACGCTTACTAATGAAGAACAAAGACCACAGCCTTCAGTATGGATTATACCTCAACATGAAGAAAACAAAAATCCTCACAACTGGACCAATAAGCAACATCATGATAAATGGAGAAAAGATTTAGATTGTTAAGGATTTCATTTTACTTGACTCCACAATCAACATCCATGGAAGCAACAGCCAGAAAATCAAAAGATGCATTGCATTGGGCAAATCTGCTGCAAAAGACCACTTTAAAGTGTTGAAAAGCAAAGATGTCACCTTGAGGACTAAAGTGCTCCTGACCCAAGCAACGGTGTTTTCGATCACCTCATATGCATGTGAAAGCTAGACAATGAACAAGAAAGACTGAAGAATTGATGGTTTTGAATTGTTGGCAAAGGATATTGAATATACCATAGACTGCCAAAAGAACAAACAAATCTGCTTGAAGAAGTACAACCAGGATGCTCCTTAGAAGCCAGGATGGCAATACTACGTCTCATATACTTTGGACATGTTATCAGGAGATATCAGACTCTGGAGAAGGACATCATGCTTGGCAAAGTGGAGGGTCAGTGAAAAAGAGGTAGACCCTCAAAGAGTTGGATTGACATAGTGGCTGTAACAATGGGCTCAAGCATAGCAACAATTTTGAGGATGGTGTAAGAGCAGGCAGTGTTTTGTTCTGTTGTGCATAGAGTCGCTATGAGTGGGAACCAACTGGAATGCACCTAATAACAACAGCAGTAAGTATTTAGGTAACTTACGGATCTGTGGTGTAATTCCTCCCCACCCCCACCCCAGGAAACACTTTTGAAGAGGATAGTATTCATTGCTTCATATGTTGAACTAAATGATCCACATGGTCCTTTCTGAAACTACAGTTCTGAGATTGAATGCATTATGGTTTGTGGGAATGTGATCTTGACCATTTCCATTTAGAGAAAAGTGCCAGGTTCTTTTACAATGTTGATACACTAAGAATTACTTTCAAAAATAAACCTTAAAATGGGGATTTTTTAAAATTTTCTAAGCAAAACTCCCAGCTTGGTCTGCCTTTTTCACATCTCCCAGGCATTTATTCACAATGTATTGATAGACCATCCATTTAGTGAAGTTGAACCAATGAAGAGTAAAAAGACAAATGCATAGTCCTGAAGAAGCGGAGAGGTGAAAAACTGCTTGATCATGTTTTAGAATTAGCAGATTTTGCAATTCTGTCCTTCAAACATTTGAGTGCCTGGTACATCACAATATATCCAGTTGTAGCCAGAAAACCCAGAATTACCCCAGACTTCTTCTCTCTTGCCTTCTCTATTTAGTCAGACACTGCTTAAAAATATTTCTCTTTTTTGGTGTCTCTTCTCAGTTCCCACTATTTTATCCCCATTGCTCATAGTGTCTCATCTGGACTGTCAACCAGTTTCCTAAATGGTTGTCTCACCACCAGACAGTTGCAAGAATTATATGGAGCCCTCCTTTCCCTTATAAATCCCTGTTGGTGTCTCACTGACTCCGTAAGAAGACATACCCTCCTCAATATGACATGTATGTCCTTTAATCATGGTGCCAATATGACTCCAGCCTATTTTTCTAGTCTTATTTCTACTATTCCCTGTACTTACCATCCTTCCCTCCAATGTCCCCACTGCTGTGCATCATAATATTCCAGAATTTTAAATGTCAGATTTCTTTTATTGCTTGCAATAGTTTCCCCCCACTTTTTGACTGTAAAATTTCTATGTCCAGCTTAAATATTACCTTCTCAGTTAAGCCCACCTTGATTTCTATGAGGACTTAAATGCTAAATGTTCCCCAACAATTTATCTAGTACAGTGTATTAGTTAAGTGCTTAGGTTCTGAAGTTAAATTACCTCAATTTCCGTATTAGTTCTAACACTTAACAGTTGTGACGACTTATTAACCCCTCAGGATTTCTATTTCCTGGTCTGTAAGTTGGGGTTTATATTAATAATATGTAAATTTGTCATTTTGAGGAATAAATGAAATCACTCAATATAGCTTGAAATAGCTCCTGGTAGAGTATGATAGAACTGGTCTCATTGCAATTTATCTATTTCAATCTATTTTTTCTGCTAGATTTTGAATACCTTGATGTCAGGAACAGGGTATTCCTTTTTCAATCTTCACTGTCCAGTTAAGGTTCTGTGATATATTAGGCGTTCAATATTTATTGAAAGCTGAAATAAAAAATACATGCACCATAGCTGAAGTAGGAAAACCTGGTGTAGGATGTCAAGTGAAGTTATGTCAATCACAGGGCATTTACAAGGAGAAACCATTAAAAAAAAATTTTTTTTAATTGTACTTTAGATGAAAGTTTACAGAACAAACTAGCTTCTTATTAAAACAGTTGGTACATATATTGTTTTATGACATTGGTTAACAACCCCATGACATGTCACTACTCTCCCTTCTCGACCTTGGGTTCCCTACTACCAGCTTTCCTGTCCCCTCCTGCTTTCTAGTCCTTGCCCCTGGGCTGGTGTGCCCCTTTAGGCTCCTTTTGTCCTATGGGCCTCTCTAATCTTTGGCTAAAAGGTGAACCTCCAGAGTGACTTCATTACTGAGTTAAAAGGATGTCTGGGGGCTATACTCTCGAGGTTTCCCCACTCTCTGTCAGGCCAGTAAGCCTAGTCTTCTTTTTTTTTTTTTTGAGTTAGAATTTTGTTCTGTATTACAAGGAGAAAGCATTTGCTGTGGAGTTAATGCGCTTGATTGCTAACAAAAAGGGTGGAAGTTTGAGTCCTCAAAGAAGTGCCTTTGAAGAAAGGCCTGGTGATCTACTTCTGAAAAACTAGCCATTGAAAACCTTGTGGATCACAGTTCTACTCTGACATAACATTGGTGTCACCAGGAGTCAGAGTTGACTCCATGGCAACTGATTTTTCTTTTAGCATTTGGTTTGGGCCTTAAACAATGAAACTGGGGCAAGGGAAGAGATCGTTATGATCAATGACAAAGCTGGGAAAGACATAATCCAAATTTTATGACACATAAGGCACACTTATGAAACAAGTATACGTATAAAGATGTTGAATGGCAGAAAGAACTTTAACTTCAATGACAATCAACGGAAATATATTTTTTAATAATTCTTATTGCGCTTTAAGTGAAAGTTTACAAGTCAAGTCAGTCTGTCACATGTAAGCTTATATACACCTTACTACATACTCCCATTTACTCTCCCCCAATGAGTCAGCCCACTCCCTTCTTCCAGTCTCTCCTTTCGTGACCCTTTTGCCAGTTTCTAACCCTCTCCACCCTCCCATTTCCCTCCAAACAGAAGATGCCAACACAGTCGCAAGTGTCCACCTGATACAAGTAGCTCACTCTTCATCACCATCTCTCTCCAACCCATTCTCCAGTCCCTTCCATGTCTGATGAGTAGTCTTCGGGAATGGTTCCTGTCCTGGGCCAACAGAAGGTTTGGGGACCATGACCGCCGGGATTCTTCTAGTCTCAGTCAGACCATTAAGTCTGGTCTTTTTATGAGAATTTGGGGTCTGCATCCCACTGTTCTCCTGCTCCCTCAGAGGTTCTCTGTTGTGCTCCCTGTCAGGGCAGTCATCGGTTGCGGCCAGGCACCATCTAGTTGTTCTGGTCTCAGGATGATGTAAGTCTCTAGTTCATGTGGCCCTTTCTGTCTCGGGCTCATAGTTATCGTATGACCTTGGTGATCTTCATTCTCCTTTGATCCAGATGGGTTGAGACCAATTGATGCATCTTAGATGGCCGCTTGTTAGCATTTAAGACCCCAGACACCACACTTCTAAGTGGGATGCAGAATGTTATCACAATAGAGTTTATTATGCCAATTGACTTAGAAGTCCCTTTAAGCCATAGTCCCCAAACCCGCGCCCTTGCTCTGCTGACCTTCAAAGCATTCAGTTTATCCCGGAAACTTCTTTGCTTTTGGTCCATTCCAGTTGAGCTGACCTTCCCTGTATTGAGTATTGTCCTTCCCTTCACCTAAAGTAGTTCTTGTCTACTAACTAATCAGTAAATAACCCTCTCCCACCCTCCCTCCTTGCCCCCTCTCGTAACCACAAAAGAATGTGTTCTTCTCAGCTTATACTATTTCTCAAGAACTTATAATAGTGCTCTTGTACAGTATTTGTCCTTTTGCATCTGACTAATTTCACTCAGCATAATGTCTTCCACCTTCCTCCATGTTATGAAATGTTTCACAGATTCGTCACTGTTCTTTATCGATGCATAGTATTCCATTGTGTGACTTTACCATAATTTATTTAACCATTCATCTATTGATGGACACCTTGGTTGCTTCCAGCTTTTTGCTATTGTAAACAGAGCTGCAATAAACATGGGTGTGCATATATCTGTTGGTGTAAAGGCTCTTATTTATCTAGGGTATATTCCGAGGAGTGGGATTTCTGGGTTGTATGGTAGTTCTATTTCTAACTTTTTAAGAAAACACCAGATAGATTTCCAAAGTGGTTGTAACCATTTGACATTCCCACCAGCAGTGTATAAGAGTTCCAATCTCTCCACAGCCTCTCCAACATTTATTATTTTCTGTTTCTTGGATTAATGCCAGCCTTGTTGAAGTGAGATGGAATCTCATCGTAGTTTTAATTTGCATTTCTCTAGTGGCTAATGATCGGGAGCATTGTCTCATGTGTCTGTTAGTCGCCTGAATATCTTCTTTCATGAAGTGCATTCTCATAACCTTTGCCCACTTTTTGATTGCGTTGTTTGTCTTTTTGTGGTTAAGTTTTAACAGAATCATATAGATTTTAGAGATGAGGCGCTGGTCAGAGATGTCATAGCTGAAAATTTTTTCCTGATCTGTAGGTGGTCTTTTTAGTCTTTTGGTGAAGTCTTTAGATGAGCATAGGTGTTTGATTTTTAGGAGCTCCCAGTTATCTGGTTTCTCTTCGTCATTTTTGGTAATGTTTTGTATTCTGTTTATGCCTTGTATTAGGGCTTCTAAAGTTGTCCCTATTTTTTCTTCCATGATCTTTATCGTTTTAGTCTTTATGTTTAGGTCTTTGATCCACTTGGAGTTAGTTTTTGGCCATGGGGTGAGGGATGGGTCCTGTTTCATTCTTTTGCAAATGGATATCCAGTTATGCCAGCACCATTTTTTAAAAAGACTATCTTTTCCCCAATTAACTGACACTGAGCCTTTGTCAAATATCAGCTGCTCATATGTGGATGGATTTATATCTGCGTTCTCAATTCTGTTCCATTGGTCTATGTGCCTGTTGTTGTACCAGTACCAGGCTGTTTTGACTACTGTGGCTGTACAGTATGTTCTAAAATCAGGTAGAGTGAGGCCTCCCACTTTCTTCTTTTTCAGTAATGCTTTACTTATCTGGGGCTTTTTTCCCTTCCATATGAAGTCGGTGATTTGTTTCTCCATCACGTTAAAAAATGTCATTGGAATTTGGGTCGGAAGTGCATTGTACGTATAGATGGCTTTTGGTAGAATAGACATTTTTACTATGTTCAGTCTTCCTATCCATGAGCAAGGTATGTTTTTCCGCTTATGTAGGTCCGTTTTAGTTTTTTGCAGTAGTACTTTGTAGTTTTCTTTGTATAGGTCTTTTACATCCTTGGTAAGATTTATTCCTAAATATTTTATCTTCTTGGGGGCTACTGTGAATGGTATTGATTTGGTGATTTCCTCTTGGATGTTCTTTTTGTTGATGTAGAGGAATCCAAGTGATTTTTGTATGTTTATCTTATAGCCTGAGACTCTGCCAAACTCCTCTATTAGTTTCTGTAGTTTTCTGGAGGATTCCTTAGGGTTTTCTGTGAATAAGATCACGTCATCTGCAAATAGAGATAATTTTAATTCTTCCTTGCCAATCCGGATGCCCTTTATTTCTTTGTCTAGCCTAATTGCTCTGGCTAGGAGCTCTAACACAATGTTTAATAAGAGCGGTGATAAAGGGCATCCTTGTCTGTTTCCTGTTCTCAAGGGAAATGCTTTCAGGCTTTCTCCATTTAGAATGATGTTGGCTGTTGGCTTTGTATAGATGCCCTTTATTATGTTGAGGAATTTTCCTTCAATTCCTGAGAGTTTTTAACATGAATGGGTGTTGGACTTTGTCGAGTGCTTTTTCTGCATCAATTGATAAGATCATGTGGTTTTTATCTTTTGTTTTATTTATATGGTGGATTACATTAATGGTTTTTCTAATATTAAACCAACCTTGCATAAATACCTGGTATAAATCCCACTTGGTCTTGGTGATTATTTTTTTGATATGTTGTTGAATTCTATTGGCTAGAATTTTGTTGAGGATTTTTGCATCTATCTTCATGAGGGATATAGGTGTATAATTTTCTTTTTTTGTGGTGTCTTTACCTGGTTTTGGTATCAGGGATATGGTGGCTTCATAGAATGAGTTAGGTAGTATTCCATCCTTTTCTATGCTTTGAAATACCTTTAGTAGTAGTGGTGTTAACTCTTCTCTGAAAGTTTGGTCGAACTCTGCAGTGAAGCCATCCAGGCAAGGGCTTTTTTGTTGTTGATGTTGGGAGTTTTTTCATTACCTTATCAATCTCTTTTTTTGTTATGCGTCTATTTAGTTGTCCTACTTCTGATTGTGTTAGTTTAGGTAGGTAGTGTTTTTCTAGGAATTCATACATTTCTTCTAGGTTTGCAAATTTGTTAGAGTACAACTTTTCATAATAATGTGATATGATTCTTTTAAATTCAGTTGGGTCTGTTCTGATATGGCACATCTCGTCTCTTATTCGGGTTGTTTCCTTTCCTGTATTTCTTTAGTCAGTCTGGCCAATGGTTTATCAATTTTGTTAATTTTTTCAAAGAACCAGCTTTTGACTTTGTTAATTCTTTTAAATGTTTTTCTGTTCTCTATTTCATTTAGTTCAGCTCTAATTTTTATTATTTGTTTTCTTCTGGTGCCTGACGGATTCTTTTGTTGCTCGCTTTCTATTTGTTCAAGTTGTAGGGACAGTTCTCTGATTTTGGCTCTGTCTTCTTTTTGTATGTGTGCATTTATCGATATAAATTGACCTCCGAGCACTGCTTTTGCTGTGTCCCAGAGGTTTGGATAGGAAGTGTTTTCATTCTCATTTCATTCTATGAATTTCTTTATTCCCTCGTTAGTGTCTTCTATAACCCCGTCTTTTTTTATGCAGGGTGTTGTTCAGTTTCAAAGCATTTGATTTCTTTTCCCCGATTTTTCTGTTATTGATTTCCGCTTTTATTGCCTTGTGGTCTGAGAAGATGCTTTGTAATATTTCGATGTTCTGGATTCCGCAAAGATTTGTTTTATGACCTAATATGTGGTCTATTCTAGAGAATGTTCCATGTGCACTAGAAAAAAAAGTATATTTTGCAGCTGTTGCATGGAGTGCTCTGTATAAGTCAATGAGGTCAAGTTGGTGATTGTAGCAATTAGGTCTTCCATGTCTCTATTGAGCTTCTTACTGGATGTCCTGTCCTTCTCCGGAAGTGGTATGTTGAATTCACCTACTATAATTGTGGAGGTGTCTATCTCACTTTTCAGTTCGGTTAGTTTGTTTTATGTATCTTGCTGCCCTGTCATTGGGGGCATAAATATTTAATATGGTTATATGTTCCTCATCAATTGTCCCTTTAATCATTATGTTGTATCCTTCTTTATCCTTTGCGGTGGATTTAACTTTGAAGTCTATTTTGTCAGAAATTAATATTGCCACTCCTGCTCTTTTTTGCTTGATATATTTTTTTCCATCCTTTGAGTTTTAGTTTGTTTGTGTCTCTAAGTCTAAGGTGTGTCTCTTGTAGGCAGCATATAGACGGATCAGTGTTTCTTTATCCAGTCTGAGACTCTCTGTCTCTTTATTGGTGCATTTAGTCCATTTACATTCATTGTAATTACAGATAAGTATGTGTTTAGTGCTGTCATTTTGATGCCTTTTTGTGTGTGTTGTTGACAATTTCATTTTTCCACTTTTTTGTGCTGAGATGTTTTTCTTTGTAAATTGTGTGTTCCTCATTTTCACAGTAGTCAAATTTTGTTTGCTGAGTCGTAACGTTTTTCTTGGTTTTTGTTTTGAGTTATGGAGTTGTTAGACCTCTTTGTGGTTACCTTAATATTTACCCCTATTTTTCTAAGTAAAAATGTAACTTGTATTGTCCTATATCACCTTGTTTTCTCTCCATATGGCAGTTCTATGCCTCCTGTATTTAGTCCCTCTTTTTGGTTATTGTGATCTTTTACATAATGACTTCAATGATTCCCTGTTTGGAGCATTTTTTTCTTTTTGAAATTAATCTTAATTTGTTTTTGTGATTTCCCTGTTTGAGTTGATATCAGGATGTTCTGTTCTGTGACCTTGTGTTGTGTTGGTATCTGATGTTATTGATTTTCTGACGTAACAATTTCCTTTAGTATTTCTTGTCGCTTTGTTTTTTTTTGGTTTGGTTTTTGCAAATTCTCTAAGCTTGTGTTTATCTGTAAATGTTTTAATTTCAGCTTCATATTTGAGAGAGAGTTTTGCTGGATAAATGATCCTTGGCTGGCAGTTTTTCTCCTTCAGTGCTCTATATATGTCATCCCATTGCCTTCTTGACTGCGTGGTTTCTGATGAGTAGTCTGAGCTTATTCTTATTGATTCTCCTTTGTAGGAGACCTTTCTTTTATCCCTGGCTGCTTGTAAAATTTTCTCTTTATCTTTGGTTTTGGCAAGTTTGATGATAATATGTCTTGGTGATTTTCTTTTTGGATCAATCTTATATGGGGTTCGATGAGCATCTTGGATAGATTTTCTTTTGTCTTTCATGATGTCAGGGAAGTTTTCTGCCAACAGATCTTCAGCTATTCTCTCTGTATTTTCTGTTATCCCTCCTTGTTCTGGAACTCCAATCATACACAAGTTATTCTTCTTGATAGAGTCCCATGTGATTCTTAGGGTTTCTTCATTTTTTTAAAATTCTTGTATGTGATTTTTTTTCAGCTATATTGGTGTCAATTGCTTTATCCTCCAGCTGCCCCACTCTGCATTCCAATTCCTCAATTCTGCTCCTCTGACTTCCTATTGAGTTGTCTAATTCTGCAATTTTACTGTTAGTCTTTTGGATTTCTGAATGCTGTTTCTCTATGGATTCTTGTAGCTTATTAATTTTTCCACTATGTTCTTGAATAATCTTTTTGATTTCTTCAACTGCTTTATCAGTGTGTTCCTTGGCTTTTTCTGTAGATTGCCTTATTTCATTTATGAGGTCATCCCTGATGTCTTGAAGCATCCTGTAAATTAGTTTTTTATATTCTGCATCTGGAAATTCCAGGACTGTATCTTCATTTGGGAAAGATTTTGGTTCTTTAATTTGGGGATTTGTAGTAGCAATCAGTGCCTGCTTGTTTATGTGGTTTGATATCGACTGTTGTTTCCGAGCCATCTATAAGGTATTGTAATGGTTTATTTTATATTTGCTCACCGAGACTTATCTTGTTTTGTTTTCTTTGAATGTACGTAGATGGGCTACTAGATTGCGCTGTCTTGATTTTTGTAGGCTTTGAATCACTTATGTCCTCTTACCAGGTGGTTTGGGCCGTTACCAGAAATATAAGCCTAAGAGTCCATTCACTATTCTTGAGTAGAATCTGATTTTGGGTCACCACGTGTGTGGGGTAGACTGTCACCTATTCGCTTAGAGGAGTAGTGGTGATAGCTGTGTGCGCCAGATTCTAGTAGCAGCAGGGGGTCACACTCCAGGGGGAGCAGGATGCTTACAGGCTTCCCCCAAGTGCCAGTGAGGTAGGCGTGTCTCTATTCCTTAAGCACTTTGGTGGGTGGGCTCTGCAGCTGTACCTTAGGTACCCAATGCATGTACCTCTACAGATTGGTAGATGTCACTATCCTCAGACCCCTGTGGCAGGAGGTTAGGTGGTTTGGGTGGATCTCCAGCCCTCATTGTGGGTCAGTGAGGGCTCTGTTTAATAGGTAGAGATATCAGACCTGGGAAACTTGTCTTTCCAGTAATCCACTAAAACAATTACAGTCAGATCCCTATCAGAATTGCCTTTGCATTATAATAGCCACCTTGTTCCCTGTAGGGATGAAAGCCCAAGACTGTGGATCTCAAATGCTTGGCTGGAGCTGGTTCTGTATTTTTTGTCCAATTTTGGAAGTCAGGGAAGGATTCTTGGTCCCTGGGTTTTTTGTAGGTGCTTCTCTCAAGCCAGGAGAATGGATTAGGGGAAGACAAAACAAACAAACAATGAAAAAAAGAAAAACCACAGAGCACTTCACTCTCTGGCCCAGGAAATTCCAATGTTAATGAAGCCGCCTGGGAAGGGGAGGGGAGGGATCAGATAGATAGGAGAGAGTAGCACCCCGGAATATAGACAAAGTTACTTATCTTGCTTGGGATGACTGTTTTATCTGAGATTCCGGAGGGGCGTGTCAACCGTGTGCACTGGCTGGGTAGAGATTGCCCCCAAGGGTCAGGCCAGCGTCCTGTGCTTGCGCTGCCTCAGAAGCCGTGGTTAGTTCCTCCGCTTCCAGTCCAAAGCCCAGTGCCAAGGATCCCTGGCTGGGACACCACACTCCCAGCTCCAAAACTGGTTGCTCCCTCCCAGTGACTTCTCCTCCTGTCAGCTGCGTCGCTGCGCTGCCTGCGTACACTGGCTGGGCTTCCCCCGAAGTCACTTCTGGGGGCTAGGGCTGCGTCCCATGTTTGCACCATCTCAGGATGCCGTGCTCAGCTCCCCTGCACCCAGCCCAAAACCCGGTGCCAAGGTTTTCTGATTGGGATGCTGGCTCCAGGCTCCGAAAACAGTCGCTGCTTCCCTGTGGTTGTTCATTCTCTCTTTAGCCCCATCAGTGTGCAGTCTTCTTGCACTGGCTGAGTCTCTATGGAGGTTACCCCAGCGGGCTAGGGGTTAGGGCTGTGTCCCGTGCCTGCCCCAACTCAGCAAGCCACAATCAGCCCACCACTCGGCACCAGGGAACCACCGGGGCTCAAGGCAGTGGGGTGGGTCATGGGTTCCAGAAGCTGTCTCTGGTTCAGGGCGCAGCTTTTCACTCACCTGTCACTCAGGTCAACTCTTTAGATCTGTGTTTGATGGTCAGGATTCGTAGATTGTCATGTATGTGATCAATTCACTTGTTTTTCCAATTCTTTGTTGCAAGAGGGATCCAAGGTAGCATCTGCCTAGTCAGCCATCTTGGCCCCCTCCCGGTGCTGATGTCTGAAATATTTTAAATAGGAAGTAGACCTGATTCTAAAGGTGTTTGTGAATTGAAATTAACTTGACCATTGTTTTGAATAGATGAGACTGGAAGAAGAGATTTGAGGATGGTGTTACATTTTGAGTCTCAGTGATTTGAAGAATTGTCATCTTTAACATTATATTCAGGGAGATCAAGGACAAATATTAGTTTGGGGATAGGAGATAAACTAAACTTGGCACATGTTCTTTTTGAAATCTATTGATACTAGCGTGAGCATTTTGGAAGTTAGGAGTATAGATCTGGATTTCAGAAGACAGGTGCACAAATCAAATATGTAGAGGAAATAATTGATATTGTGGGCAATGAAGAAACTGAGAAAGGAGAGGTAGGGTGAAACATAGAACAATAAGGATTTCTGAACTTAAGGGCTAAGATGAAGAGGAATGCATAAAGGATTCAAAAGAGAAGTATTCAAGGGAAGCATTTTGCCTCGCTGAAGCCACACAAGACAGTTTCAAGAAACCTGGAGATTATGCGGTTTCTGCAGAGAGAAGGGCATACAAGGTCAGAGGCACTATGACAAATTGTCAGAAGCTCGTGGTCTAGAGTTCCACAGATCCTGGGTTTATTATCTGTGTCTGCCTCTTCCTAGTTAAGACACTCTGGACAATTAACTTCCCTCAGCCTCAGCTGGGGCCCTGCTGTTTTAGTGGTTAAGAGCTGTGGCTGCTAACCAAAAGGTCAGCAGTTCGACTCCACCAGCTGCAACTTGGAAAGCCTAGGGGGCAGTTCTACCCAGTCCTATAGGGTCACTATGAGTCAGAATTGACTCGATGGCAACGGGTTTGGTTTGGTTTTGGTAAGCCTCAGTTACTTGACAGATAGAATAGAGTCAATATTATTTCTCACCTCATAAATTTGTTGTGAGGGTGGAAGCACATGCAAAGATTTCAGCACAGTCCCTGGCATAGAGTAAGCACTTGTGTTGTTTACAGCAGCACTGCTGCATAGAACTTTCTAAAATTATGTAAGTTTTCTATTTTGCACTGTGCAATACAGTATCCTCTAGCTACATGTGGCTGTTGAGAACTTAAAATGTGACTAATACGAATTCAGAAACTGAATTTTTAGTTTCATTTTAATTAATTTTAATTTTGATTTTAAGAGCTACTTGTGGCTAGTGTCTACCATATTGAATCGCGCTGATCTAGAGTGTTGATAATAAGTTGTTTATGTTAAGACATCACACTATTCCTCTCACACATAACATTCTTGAGATTAGGATTCTAGACTGGTGAAGATGCAGTGTCCCATGTGGTCTTTCAGGGACTCAGGTCTCTTCGGCTAAGGTTCACCTTCGTTGCATGTTTGATGCTGTCTCAGATCCATGTCAGTGTTCCAGTTTGCGGTAGGTGATTTCCCTTTAAGGAAATGGTGCAGAAGTTGCCTGCAACACTTCTGCTCAATTTCCATTGGTGTGAAAGTGGTCAGATGATTTCACCTAGCTACAAGGGAGACTATGTGGCCAGATTGAATCTATTACCGTTAGAAAAAGAAGTAGAGAAATTTAGAAGCAATGAACAGTCTACCACAACATGTGTTAAATATAAATAGTTGTTTGTCTAGCTACAACGGATAAGATATTTATTTTAGTAACAGTGATGATTCACACATTTCTGCAGTGTAAAGCTCTGTGATCACCCGTCTGTTCTAGATCTCCTAGCCAGTTCATGAAAGTCTCAAAGAAGAGACACTAAGAGATTACTGAACCTGTTACATTGTTTTATAAGAGGATAAATGGTGTAACACACTCCTGTTAGTTGCTGACCAACATCCATTCCTCCTGTTTAGTTGCTGTGTCTCACATTTCCTTGGAAATAACTTTTCTTCCATCATACTTTTAAGGTGGGATTATCTACTATATGAATTTAAAGGGTGTAACTCTTGCAACCATATCATTTTTGGGGAGGAATTACTATTTGAGTTTCATAGGTGAATCCCCATGGCTAAAATAATCACATTCTGTGCTGAACATAATTGATCCAGAAGTGAGTATTTGACCTAAACATATACCATGCCTGGGGATCTTATGAATTTTGCTTGGACTAAAGAAGGATAGGAAACCCTGGTGACATAGTGGTTAAGAGCTACGGCTGCTAACCAAAAGGTCAGCAGTTCAAATCCGCCAGATTCTTAGAAACCCTAAGGGGCAGTTCTACTCTGTCCTATACGGTTGCTATGAGTTGGAATTGACTCGACGGAAATGGGTTTAAAGAAGGATATGATGCTTGGAAATGCTGCAGCTGTAAGGTGGGATCCTGGGCTTCTGGTAGGGTGTGTGAAGGGCAAAGAACAGATGTTTGAATAGTGCTCTTGATTACTAAAGCCATTTCTAAAGCCTACAACTTGGACTTTTTAGTTAATGAGCCAAAAAGTTTCTTTTCTAATTTAATTTGTGTTGGGTTTTCTCATTGTCAGAATTGGAAATACTCTTAATAATCAACAAAGAGATAGGGAAATATCTTCATCAACAATAATATGAGACCTTAATTTTCTTAAATATGAAAAAAAAATAAGTTTCATAATTGATGGAATACATATTTTTTCTGTTAGTTTCAAGCCAGAAAACAGAAACCACTTTCAGAATTTCAAAGGAAATTTAATTCTTAAGTAATTGATTACAAATGGCTGCAACGGTTGAAGGCAAACAAAAAGGGACAGGTGAGGTTACAGTGATATTAAAACAAGCAGAAAGCTCCTACTATGTCTAGACTGGAGAATAGAAGGGAAAATTGTATTGCCCAGAGCTCACAATCACTGGGCAATAGGACACCATGCATTACAGGAAGCAGAGTCCACATATCCTCTGATGCACAGGAACTTGCTCTTCGACATTGTCCTAGAAGCACAGACCACAGCCTGTGTAGCTGAAGTAGCTGGAGTGCCCACCATCAGAGCCGCAGTCTGACACATTTAGAACTGTGCTGCCCAAGGAGGAACACCTTTGTCCATCCTTGTTGCTGCAATGCTGAAAGCACTGCCAAAAGCAGGAAAAATAAATAATCTCTTCATTTCACATTGACATTTCTAGTCAGTGTCTTGCATGGGCAGAATCTAAAGGAAACCATCTTGCAAAGAAGCCAAGAACGTGTAGCTTGCACACTGTAAAAAATAAGAAATAGAGCGGAGAGGAGCATACCAAAGACAAGCACATAATTAGCAGTTCTAGGGAGAGAAAAGAAACCCTGATGGCACAGTGGTTAAGAGTTCGGCTCCTAATCAAAAGGTCAGCAAGCAGTTTGAATCCACCAGCTGCTCCTTGGAAACCCGATGGGGCAGTTCTACTCTGTCTTAGATGGTCTCTTGGATCCTGAATCAATTCGATGGCTCACAACAGGAGAGAAATCTTCAAGAGAATGGTGTGACTTCTCCTTGCATATCACTTTTAAGTCTCAAAAAAAAAAAAGAGGATTTACTGGGATTATTTTATTGTTCTTCATTTCTAAAGAGTTATATTAGAAGAGTTTATCAAACAACCACCGTAGTGGCGGACAACATTTCTTCCAACTTATAAATAAATATTGCCAATCATAAACAATTTTAGATTGTTGAAAATATGCCCTTAGAACAGAGGTTCACAGATTCCAGTTAGACAGCCATTTATTTGCTCATAATAAATAACAGCCCCTCATTCAATCTATGTCGACTATAATAAGGCTTATATAAACTTCTTAACATGCTCAGCTCAAAAACCATAACCACTAAATTTGGGACACAAAATTCAAAATACCCAACAAAGGTGTGGCAATATTCCCTAAAAGATGGATTTGTACATGCCAGGCACTGAGTATTCTTAGTCTCCTCCAACACCTCTCTTGTTTCCTCTTTCACAACACAGTCCATTTGAGACACACCAGTTTGTGTACATCTATGAATTCATTGTGCCTAATAGAGTCAGGTGGTGCAAACAGCTAATGCACTAGGTTAAAGGTTTGAGTCCACCTAGAGCACCTCGGAAGAAAGGCCTGGTGATCAACTTCCAAAAGCCAGTCACTGAAAACCCTATGGAGCACAGTTCTACTCTGACACACACAGGGTCAACAAGAGTTGGGATCAACTCAATGGCAACTGGTGGTTAGCAGAGCTGGGGTGCATTTCAGTTTAGATCACAGTTCCTTGTGCAAACTGTGACTCTTCAAGATTATGACTTGTTTGGAGAAGGTTTTTTTAAAGAAGATTTTTGAAAAATATATATTCTAAATAGTGCATCCATGGCAACTGTTCAAGAACACAGTTTAGTTACTCTTCTGGTTGTCTGGTTTACATAACAGATACAGAAATAGTGTCATAAAAAGCTGTCTTTGCTTAAAAAAATGCACCTGAGAAAGACCTGAGATGTGCTGATATTAGGATACCTTGCACAAGGATGCTGGTCACTAGGTGCAATTCTTCTGGGTGTGCCTTTAGGAATACTATTTTGGCAGAGAAATTAAGTCTGTCATCATTTACCTCAGAAGGATTCAAAGAAAAATGAACATTGCATTTCTCTGAAAATGCAGGTTGACATAGGAAAAGTTGACGGAATCAATGAATCACCTCTCTAACATATTTTCGCCACGTCAGCATAGCTCATTAATCTAATGGATAGTTTTGTAGTGGATGTATTTTTTTTTTTTCCCTGTCTGTGTACTAAAATGACATACGGAGCCTTCCCACTTTAATGGTCACTTAACCTTCAATCTGTGAAAGACTTAAGTGAATTCAAACATTTGTATTAAAGTCCATACCATCTATTTCAGACACTAAGTAGCTATAAACTTTGCTAGGTTCCCAGATATAAGTAGCTACCATTTTTGGAGACTCCTTTGCCTAGATCTGAGGGCACTTTTATTGTCTGGAGAAATTCTACTCACGGTTCTATTTAGCTTTTCTCATTCATTCTCCATTTTTCAGTTTTACTTCTCCAATCTTATAAGAACATTATAATAAAGGGATGTATAGAAATAGAGACTACTTGTGCTACTTCTCAAAAATATTATATATTTTCAAAGGATCATAATGAAAGGACAACATTTATCTACAAAACATAAATCATTAATATTAGAATTTTGTGTGGTACACAAATTGTTTTGGTGAAAATGGTGAGTTTAATTCAAAAAACACTTACTGGACAGTTATTTCATTCCAGACGTTTCACAGGATTCTGAGATCACAAATAAAAGAATTTTCCTCACCTTCCAGAGTCCACAGTTTAATAAAGAAAGAAGAAGGAAAAAAAAAAAAAAAAAAACAGGTAAATAATCATAATATACAATGACTACTGTTAAGATACAGGAAAGTGTAGAGAACACAGAATAATAACTCCAATCCCAAAATTCAGGCCTTGTCCTGGAAGATTTCTAGAAGGAAACCATGCTTAATTTCAAGATGACAAAGAGAATCAGAAATAGTGAATAATACAAGGGAGTGACTTGGAGGAAGAGAGCAGCTGTGCTGGGTGTGATATGATAATAGACGTAACTGGAATCAGAGTTTTCATACTTTAAGCCCTATTTCAAAAGCAGAACAGAAGGAAGAGCTTAAGTTGATGCTAAAAAGACTCACTCAGGTTTCTGCCAGGATAGCAGGCCTTATGTGAGGTGTTGGTCCCAAATCCAGCCTAACATTAAGGTTGTTTTCAAAGGGTCTAATTTAGTCTGGGATCCCCGATGGGGTAGTGGTTACGAGCTATAGCTGCTAACGAAAAGATCAGCAGTTCCAGTTCACCGGGCACACTCCTTGGAAACTTTACGGGACAGTTCTAGTCTGGAAGCTCCATTGAAACCTGTCCACCAGGGATGACCCTGCTGGTGTTTGAAACACCGGTGGCAAAGCTTATAGCATGAATGCAACATACAAGCCACCACAGTACGACAAATTGACAGGTGGGTAGTGGAAGTGCTATCTTGCATTTTCTATGACGCTGGAAGCTTTGCTACTGGTATGTCGAATACCTACCAGCAGGATATTTGACTAAGGCTAGGAAGGAAGTTCTAGCAATCTACTTCCAAAATTTAGACAATAAAAACCCTATGGATCACAATAGAATACTGTCTGATACAGTGGTAGAAGATAAGCCGCTTAGGCTGGAAGTTCCTCAATATACACAGTGACCTCAACAATGGGCTCGAGCATACCAATGATTGTGAAGATGGTGCAGGACCAGGCAACATTTTACTCTTTGGTACATGGGGTAAACATGAGTAAGACAACTGAATGGCAATCAACAATCATCCAGTCTAGAGGCAGGAGAACAGGTAGGGTGGTGGTGGCAATAGAGAAGTGCAAGAGGTCCCTAAAATCAAGCCATATAAATGACTGCTTACATAAGACTGGCCCATCCCAAACAGGCTTTAATTCTGTTTACCACACAAGCCAGTGGTACACAAGCCAGTGACATATCTAGATGCAGAACTTTCAACTGAGAAGTTCTTCATCTCTTTCTTTGAATTTGCAAGACTTTGCTTTGGGTTCTATTTTTGCACTTCGAAAAATGAATGCTCACTGACACACCTCTCAAAGAGGAAGGAAGCGGGTCACGGTCAGCCACAACACTGCAAATGGCAGCACTGAAATTATTATTCAGGTCGATGAAGCCCAGTTCTGCCAAGAAAGAGCTTCAGTCAGACTTTCTAATGGATGCAGAAGTTCCTTTAAGTCAGCACTTCCACCAGAAAGCTTGTTTTTAAGGAACTCTTAATAGAAAGTCTCTGTGATTCTGCCAGAATTGTTGTTTGTCTGCTTAGCTTAAAGAGGCTGTTAATTTCTCTCTATTGGTGGGATTACAGTAGAGAAAAATAGGCAAACCGAGCAAAGAAATGGGAGCCATAATGATCTTCAAACATTTCCTCATGTGTTTTACACCCCCATTTCAAACGAAATACATCTGTTAATCAAATAAAGGTGCTTTTAAAAAAATACACTTTCCACTGGTATAAGATTACATGATGTTTTCAGAGTGCATCATACATAATCATAACTTTTTAAAATAATTTTTTAATTTAATAATTTCTATTGTGCTTTTTTAAAATAATTTTTATTGTGCTTTAAGTGAAAGTTTACAAATCAAGTCAGTCTCTCACACAAAAACCCATATACACCTTGCTACACACTCCCAATTACTCTCCCCCTCATGAGACAGCCAGCGCTCTCCCTCCACTCTCTCTTTTTGTGTCCTTTTTGCCAGCTTCTAACCCCCTCCACCCTCTCATCTCCCCTCCAGGCAGGAGATGCCAACATAGTCTCAAGTGTCCATCTGATCCAAGAAGCTCACTCCTCACCAGCATCCCTCTCCAACCCATTGTCCAGTCCAATCCATGTCTGAACAGTTGGCTTCAGGAATGGTTCCCGTCCTGGGGCAGCAGAAGGTCTGGGGGTCATGACCACTGGGGCCCTTCTAGTCTCAGTCAGACCATTAAGTCTGGTCTTATGAGAATTTGGGGTCTGCATCCCACTGCTCTCCTGCTCCCTCAGGGGTTCTTTGCTTTTAATGTCATTCCCTAAGTCTCTTGCCTTATATCTTTTAGAAACTCATTTTTTAATGCTCAACTGAAACAGCACCTCATCCATCTGGCCTTCTTTGAGTCCACTTTTCTAGGAAGAATTAAATGCACCATGACGTATTACTAGTAAATCTGTTACAACACATATTTTGATTTTTATTGTTATTATATTTGATTTTTGCATGTATCTTTCCTAACAGGGATTAAACAACTTTAGTAATACCAACCCAAACCAAACCCGGTGCCGTCGAGTTGATTCCGACTCATAGTGACCCTATAGGACAGAGTAGAACTGCACCATAGAGTTTCCAAGGAATGCATGGTGGATTCGAACTGCTGACCCTTTGGCTAGCAGCCATAGCACTTAACCACTATGCCACCAGGGTTTCCAACTTTAATAATAGCTTACATTTATTGATTTTTTTCTGGATGCATTATTTGATTATTTCAATTAATCCTTAGAAGACTCCTATGAGGTAGATGCTATTATTAGTCCAATTTACAGATGAGGAAACTGAGGCACAGAAGGGACTTGCTCAAGATCACCATCTGTGTAGTCAGCACCTTTCTAAACACAAGCAGTCTGACTACACAGGCCCATAAAACAAACACTAACACACATAGTTCAACCATGTATATGAGACTAAATGGCACACCAGCCCAGGGTCAAGGACCAGAAGTGAAGAGGGGACAGGAAAGCTGGATGAATGTATATGGGGAACCCAAGGCTGGAAAGGGGAGAGGGTTGACAGGTTGGAGGGTTGGCAACCAATGTCACAAAACAATATGTGTATTAATAGTTTAATGAGAAACTAATTTGCTCTGTAAACTTCCACCTAACTAAATATTAAAAAAAAAGAGAGAATGTCTGACGACAGAGAATGTCTTAACCACTAAACTCTAAAGGTTAGATTTTATATAAAAGAAAGCTTTATCTCTACATAAGGACACAAAAACAAATTTTTAGGTGCAATGTAGGAGAAGAGAGGACTGTCCATTTATACTCAAATACAATCAAGCATTTCCTCCTACATCACCAAAATGCAGCAGCATCGTTAACTCTCCATCTGGATAAGTGACACTTAGACACAGAACATGCTTTATGGTAATTTTTCTTCTTTACTTGCATTTTGTCACTTTCCTTGGAATTAGGTCACAAACATTCTTTAAAGACAGTCTTGAAACAGCAGATACAACTTTCTGAAAATTATTCTCTTGATCAAAATGTTTTCTGGGAATTTGCATGAAATTCTAGACATCTTCATTTAAGGGAAGGCCCTAATATGCTTCCTCTAACCCTTCAAATCTGAGATCTTTGTTCTCATTATCTTCATGTTCATGAGAAGGAAGTTAATCTCCAGTTATTTTTAATTGCACTGCCTTCTGGCTTTTTAATGGATACATTATTTTAGTTAAAGCTTTCTGCAGTATTTGTGTGTTATTTCTGAGGAACGGATTCATTCTATTTAATTCATTTTTAATTTGTGCTTCTGGAAGGAATAAGACTTAGAAAAATGCTAAGTATTTTACAAGACATTTAAAGTGAATATGAGTGCTAGTACTAAAAATTAGGTGAGATTAAAGTCTCAGAAATCTGTTTAGTTCTATAGCAAAAGCATCTGTTTCCGTTTGAGGGAGGAAAATGCTACTTGGTAAGTAGGACTTCTTGCCGAATAATGATGTCATCCTTGGCTCTCACCTAACATGCCGCTTTCTGCTTTGGTTTTGTATTGACTCTGGGTTAAAGTTTTCCTTTCCACACATTAGATTGTCATGGTGACAATTATGGTTGGCAATTATCTTTAAGATACATGCATGTGCAATGGATTATATTAATGTAAGAGTGGTTTGGTTTTTAAAAGTTTGCAGCTCTAGTTGGAGCTGTCAGTAATACAAACAGCAGCAGTTGAACAAAGCTCCTATAAATGACTTTTCATTTATGTAATTTATTATGAATCTCTGCAATTTCAATAATTGTTTTATTAATCTTCCACGTGAGGGAAGATGGAAAACTGCTGGACATGAGAATATATTCAGAATATTCTTATCCAGGTTTTATTTTTTAATCCATCAGAAACACTTCTATGCTCAAATCTTTAATTTGGGTCTTTTATTCTTTACTATTAAGGAACCCTGGTGGTGCAGTTTTTAAGTACTGGACTGCTAACTGAAAGGTTGGTGGTTTGAATCCTCCAGACACTCTGCAGGAGAAAGATGTGGCAGCCCTTGAAACTCTATGGGACAGTTATACTCTGACCTATAGGGTTGCTATGAATTGGAATCCAGTCGATGGCAGTGGGTATTGTTTACTATTGTTGAAGTTCCAGATCAATTTTTTTCAGAAGAAATGAATACAGGAAAAGATGTTTAATGATGAAATAGACGTAGAATAAGGAAAGTCTTGATTGATGTGAGGATAAAATAAGATATAATATCAAACAGGGAGATATCAGGCTTGAAGAGTTTAGATTCCAGAATTCTGACAATAAATTAAAGTCTGCATACTTAAATTTAATGCTGAACAAGACACATATAAGGAAGTGTATTAGAGGAAAAAGAAACCCTGATGGCATAGTGGTTAAGAGCTCTGGCTGCTAACCAAAGAGTTGGTAGTTTGAATCACCAGGTGCCCCTTGGAAAGGTTATGGAGCAGTTTTCCTCTGTCCTCTAGTTTCACTATGGGTCAGAATAGACTGTACAGCAATGTTTTTTTTTTTTTTAATTACAGGGAGAGGTGGATGAGTGTGATGTTTAGCTAGTACTGTACTGGTCATAGGAAAGAAGCGAGAGACAAATTAGAAAAAGGTAGATTACTCATGTGTCATTAAACATTGTAATAAACAATTCAAGACGTGAAACTGAGTTTGAATTTCAAGTCAGATTTCTGCATTATCTTTGTTTTTATAAGTATAGAATCTATGGAGCAATTGAAATGTTTTGAAACACCAGTAAGTGCTCATCAATTTCCTAAATTCAAAACTTCCGTTGTACATTACCGATGGCTAAGTTTGTTCTCATGGTAAATACTGTATTTTCCTTTTGATACCAGATATATCCTGCTACATGTTAAACTTGGTTCTCCTTGAATGTGCTCTTCCCTTTTTCTTGTATCACATAAAATTGGCTAGCCATGTCCTCTGAAATACCATCAGCCTATGAATATTTATCCACTGAGTCATTGCAGCTTACATTCATTTCTTCTGATCCCTTGTACTAGAAAAGATCATACTTTCAGTCCAGAATTGCCAATTTTCCCTGAAGCCCACGGATCTCACAGGTGCTGTTCACAAGAAACATGAATCAATCTCAAATGGATCTTCTTTGTTTTCTTGATGCCTGTTCAGTTCACATTTTTCTGAATGCAGTTGGTATTACATGTCAGATTTAATCTAACACTCTGTTCCTTGGAGTAATGTAATGGTTCATTAATAGACACACACACATGCACACACAAATCACTTTTACCCAGGCAACTTGCATAACGATATCCTAGAGCTTCACCTTTGTGATTTCTTTCTATCTTTGTTTATGGAATTGTTGGTAAGTGACGTAGATGTTATCATGTCTTTGTGCGTTGTATAACCATAGTGTAAGATTGCAACATCATAGCTCATGTTCTCTTCCACAGTTTTATTGCAAATTTTTGTCATCCTTAACCCGTTCTAGAGAATGGGTGATCCAAATTTTCAGAGATGAGTAGAATAGCCAGGTACTAGTGGAAAAAGAAAGAATTAAATAAAATCTGAGAGTAAGCATAGCAAAGTAGTAGCTTTAAATATGAAGAAAAAAAATAACCCTTTACAATTTACAGGTAAATTTGAAATGTCTTGCAATGCTTACAAATTACACTGGTAACACTGGGCTTAAACAGGTTTACCCATATCAATTGCGACACAAACATATATTATCACAGCATGCTTTTACTTCCCTATCAACCTAGGTAGTTAATTTGAAGATTAAAACTAGTCTCGAAATGTTAACTGACATGAAGAGCATTTCTTATAGCTGCTTATCGTATAAATACTGCTCAATTTGCAAAAGCCTACATTTGAAATGTAGAACTATTTTTTTTGTTTCTTTTTTTATCTTTTGTATTGGATTGTTTATTTTCTTTTATCCCCATACCTGACTCCTCTTTTATTCTCCCACTCCATATGTTAATGTGTTTCTTGTATATTTATTCCCTGATTGTGTTCTTTTACAAATGTTATTTTGTGTACAGACATTGAATGTACAAACATATGTATATATATGCTGGGTTTTTTATATATGAGATAATGTGACATAATTCAGCTGCTATTTTAAATTAATTAATATCTTTTTATTATCATCCATGTCCCTGGGTTTATCTCTAATCTGTTGTTTCCAACAGCTGCAGAGTACTCCGTGTTGTGCCTCCACCACTGTTCACACATCTTTTCTTCCTGCAGTAGAGACCCAAATGGTTTCCTAAGCCTCATCTCATAAAAAAAAAAAACACTTCAGTGAATGTCTACTTATAAAAAAAAAAAACTTCTATATTCTATTCAATATTTTTGTGATAATTTCCCTGAAATTTATAACAAGGAGATTTGTGTCTATTTTATTGAACTAAGTAATTCAACCCTGCTCTCCAACATGGTCTTACTCCCATTGCAGAGAATGAGAGCTTCTGCCTCCCAACACTTGTCGTTGTGCAATTTTCTAATGTTTCTTTGCCAAATAGGAGTAAATCGGTGTGTATTATTGCTTTAATTTGTATTTCTCTGATAACTACGATTTTGAACTACTTGTCTTATGTTTGAGAATGCTTTAGGTTTTCTCTGCTGGAAAATGTTTGTATATGTCCTTTGTTTTTGTTTTGTTTTGGTACTCCAGATTTTTTTTCTTGTTGATTTTCAAAACTGCATATTTTTTTGCTTTTGTTTTGAATGTTTCATTTAAGAATTTGTCATTTTTCAAGGCATGGCATACAAGACCTTCTCTCTTCCTACCTTCACTACTGATTCTGATCTCTTTGAAATTCTCTAGACACATCATAATATTAATGGTTACTTAAAGCATAAGATCATTTTATACCTTTATGTCTATGTTCAGTAGCTTCCTCTCCCTCTGTGTTCTTCCCTCACTTTTACCTACTAAATTCTTAGGACTGTCCTCTTACTGTAGTACCTTAATCATATTTTTATCAAAACAATAACAATACAGTCAATATAATTTGCCCTTATGCATTTGCACAAACCTACTATAAGTGTCTTGAAAGAACATGATATCTGGGATTCTCCTTTGTATTACCAATATCTAGCAAGTAGTTATTACTCAGTCTTTTATTGAGTTTCTGAATGGATAAAAAAGTAAAAAATATTAGTAATCCTCATTTACGAATTCCTATAAGATTCTGGAGTCTTGAAAGTCTGGGACTTAAGCAGAGCTATTCTGATTCTTGAGCCCCTCTGAAAGTTTAGGTCATGTTAAGAGGTTTATTCAGCAAGATTAAACTGTATGGTTGATGTTACCCTAACTGTAGAAGAAAGGCTTTTGCAAAACGCTGGTGGAAGTCCTTGAGTGGCGCAAATGATTAAGCATTGGGGTCAAACCCACTCAAAGGTACTTCTGAAGTAGGGTCTGGCAATCTGCTTCCAAAAGTCATAGCCTTGAAAACCCTACGGGGTGTTCTACTGTGCACACAGAGTCACCATGAGTTGGGTTTGACTTGACAGCAACTAACAACAACAACATTGAACAAATATTTAATGAAAGAGTTGGTGGAAAAGTTCAATGAGTTTCACAGCAATGCTTACGTAGAACATCTATGGTAGTTAACAAGTATTAGCAGTTCTTCCTGTTAATTATTTGGAAGTTGGCACATAGACAATATTTCAGAAATTTCACATATAGATACATACCTAAAAACAGCGATATATATACATACAACCACACATATTATACTCTCAAGTATGGAAGCTGAAAAAGAAACATTTCTAGGTGTTTTTCCAGTGAATTTAATTAGATGACCCTATAGCCAGGTGTTCTAGCAGTGCTGTAGATGGTTTGCATTTAGGAAAATACATTATAAACAAACTGCTAAATATAGCTTCTTCTGAAGGACATAAAATCCTAAAAAGCCATTGATTTGCACATTGCTTAGCAACATATTCATAACATTTCGAAAATTTAGAAACTGAAGATGCAAAAGACATAACCCTACAGATGTTTCCATGTCCTGCTGTAAGGAGGAGACAAATTGTTCATTATACGCAACTTTAAAAAATATAGTCTAGGCAAACCATTAGCATGTAGTTTTGTTAAAGAGCATACTTTAGAAGAGTTTGAAGCATTTCTTGCATTCTGCATCTCTTTTTAGATTTGCGATGGAACCATGGTGAGAGGAATGGCTGAAATCTAGGAAGAAAAAATTAGAATTTAAAGCGACTTTGATGTATTTGAGCAATGGTTAGTAGTAATACTTTGTGTTGCCTTCAGTCTCCAATGTAGTGCTTGATCTGACTGCTAAAAACACAACAAAGAAAATTCATTTGAATTTGAGCAAGAGTAATTTGGATCAAGCATAAGAAAAGTCTTTCTGTTTCAAAGAGAAGTTAGACATGAAAGTGGATTATTGATGAAAGCTGTATTTTTCCATTCACTGAAAATCATTAAATATGGGCAAACCATGACTTGGACCAAAAAGCTAAGATACAGACAATCAAATAAAATAGATGACCAAACTCTAAATGTCTGTTTCTTCTTTCTTCTACTTTATATATAAACTTTATTTCTCTCTATCATGTAAATTTTTTTATCATGTACATAAAATAATTAACTTTAGGAAAATGAACAAATACATATTATGTCTATAAGAAATGATTACCTTAATAAAATTGTAATGTTTGCTGATTATTTTAAACTGGAAGATTTTGCTGAAGAACCTTTATTCTCTTATTATTTGTTATTACTCTTCTTTTATAAAAAGCTAGCTGTGCTTCCGTGGCTGTTGTTGATTGCTCGGGATAGTGGCTCTAGACTCAAGGGCAGATAATCAAGAGACTGGCTGGTAGTTTATGATGTGGTCTAGGCGAAATCTGCACATGACTCACAGGAGATCAACCACTCAGTCTTTAATCTTCAGAAGCTTAAATGTAAAACACAGAACCAGCTGTTTTGGGGGCAGACATTGACATACACTCAGGCAATCTGCAATCGCTCACTGACGACACCCAATAAAAAAAGATTAATTGAATTTGAAGATGAAGAGGACAGAATGTTATGGAAAAAGGTGGAGTATAGATTTAATGGAGAAAAATTTTGCCCTAAAATTTGCCCCTGATCATAAGGGAATCAAAGTCCTGTCAGCTTCCATATCACTGTGGGATGATGTCATTTTGGTCATTGTTCTATCTGAAAACAAAATAAAACAAAATCTTAATCATCACCTGTATTATTCACATAAGTTGTGTTGGGGTAGAAAATTAACTAATATAAAATGAAATTGCTACAGTTTCCACTACTGTGGCTGGTTATGAGGTCCAAGGTGGATGACTCAATAAAAGGGTTAGAGCACCATCCACAAGTATTAGAGACCACGCTTCCGTAATCCGATGTCCATTCAACATTGTGTGTCATTTTAAACAGTGAGTGGTACAAATGTCTCACTTGCAAAAAGTATTCCACTGGCAAGATTCAAAAAAACATGATCAGTGTGGCAGATTAGTGAAATCTTGTGAGGCTTTTCTTTCACTCACTGACATGGATATGTCTTACTAAGATATCTAGGTGCTTGTCACATCCTGACATAATAGATCAGCATGGTATTCTGTAGGATGACAAATGTCCCTCTAGAGTATGTTATGATAGAGAGCATGAGAATTGGGACAGACTGGAAGCAAAACAGTGAAGGTCAACGATTGTTCTTGCATGGTAAGGCAAATTGCTTCTGGTTGTTTATGCTGATAGATATGAAAAAAAATCTAGCTCAACAGCTGAATACCACATACCAGGGATGTGTTAATTTACTTTATAAAGGTAGCATATCTGGAACCCTGAATGTATCACAACTTGGTTGCAATTTTGATAATTTATAGCCATTCTCTATAACCCATATGGCTTTTGTATTGACCAAAGAGGTGAGTTTTATGAAAATACAATGAATATCATCAACGTAATATTTTCCAAGTCTTTAATGATGGCACTGACTGGTTTTTACAATTGCCCCAGGATTATAGTTTTGCTTTAGTTTACTATCTTGGCACAGGAGGGGAGAGCAGCCCTAGGGACTTCCATTAGTGCTTTCTGCTGTCGTAGCCTTCATCCTGGATTGAGAAGCCAATGGGAAGAGGTTACAAAGTGTATCTCTCCAGATTTCACATTCTGAGACAGAATGTTTTTATCATCCTTCTGGATCCACTGTGAGAGGTATTCAGACCAAGACTCCATCTTTCAACAGATGTGCATAAACAAGATGTCATTCTATGTCTCTAGGAATAATCACCAGTTCAGAGCCAATATCTAGGTATGTCCCTTTAGACAGTTACTCTAGTACATGGCCCCAGGTCTCTCTGGAGAACAATTAGAGAAAGAGATCTATGTATACATCTGAGGCCTTTTGTATGACCCTTCCTCAAATTAAGTGGCTGCTTATTCCATTTTGCCAAAGAAAATTATCTTTTAATCCTAAATCTGAACTATTACTCATTCAAGAGTCTGTGAACTGGCTTAGGTAGGAGAACTCCACAAGAGCCTTTGAATTCCCACTACAGCCAGGATGCTACCCAAAATACCTAGAAAGTTTCTGCCTTAGTACCTTAGTATTTATCTGATTTATATAGGCTCTGCTCAATTACTGCTACACACCCCTGTGGAGGACTTAAAAAACAAAAACAACACTTTGGATACTAATCTATCTCTTATTGTTGCAATTATGGCCAATCTTAGATTTACTTCTCTGAGATCAGGAAACCTAACATGATTGTAATATTCCTCTACTAGTCAGAGAACAGCTGCCACTGAATTGTCAAAACTGGTGTCCGCCCCTCCAAGAATGAATTTCTGAACGTTTTAGCGAAGTGTGTCCCCTGGCCCCTTCTGGAGAATAAGGTTACCTGTAGCTGATAAACTACAATATTTCTGTTTTTATAGGCCTTGTGATTTTTCATGTACAAAGTATATAAAATTATCTCTTAGGCTACCATTAATGCCACCTTTCAGTCAGCCAACCAAGTGTATTCTTAACTCCACTCCTAGATGCTCAAGCTAACCCTCATTCCCTGGTATGAAGAACCATGTTGAAGAATTTGGTTCATCCAAGACTTATAAAGTCCAAGACAGCAAAAGAGAAAACTATGCAGTGCATGGAAACAGCATGTATTTAACATGGGTTATTACAGTGCCTCCAAAACTGGGTTTTGTTTGCATTTATTGGTCATTTTAAACTGGACACTTATATGGCCTATTACACCTGGAACAACTAATTGAAGTGGAAAGACATCACATTCATTGTCAAAAAGAACACCTCAAGATCTATCCTGAAGTACAATGCTGTCAGCGATAGGATAATATTCGTAAGCCTCAAGGAAGGCCAGTGAATACAACTGTAATTCAGATTTAAGGACCAACCACTAATACCAAAGATGAAGAAATTGAAGATTTTTACCAACTTCTGCAGTCTGAAATTGATCAAACATGTAATCAAAATGCACTGATAATTACTGGTTACTGGAATGCAAAAGTTAGAAACAGAGAAGTATCAGTAGTTAGAAAATTTGGCCTTGGTGATAGAAATGACACTGGAGATCACACAATAGAATTTGGTATGACCAGCAATCTATTCATTGTAAATACCTTTTCTCAACAACATAAATGGTGACAATACAGTTGGACCTCACCAGATGGCGTACACAGGAATCAAAGAGAAAACACCTGTGGAAAGAGACAATGGAGATTGTTGATCAGAACAAGGCTTGAGGTTGACCTCAGAACAGACCATCAATTGTTCATATGCAAGTTCAAGTCAAAGCTGAAGAAAATTAAAACAAGCCCATGAAAGCCAAAAATGCAAACATGAGTGTATTCCACATGAATTTAGAGAACATCTCAAGAACAGATTTGGTGCATTGAACACTAAAGACCAAAGACCAGATGAGTTGTGAGATGACATCAAGGACATCACACATGAAGAAAGTAAAGGGTTATTAAAAGACAGGAAAGAAAGAAAAGACCAAAATTGATGTCAGAAGAGACTCTGAAATTTGCCTTTGAATGTAGAGTAGCTAAAGTGAACAGAAAAAACACTGAAATAAAAGAGCTGAGCAGAAAATTTCAAAGGGTGGGTCGAGAAGACAAAGTCAGGTATTATAATGAAATGTGCAAAACCTGGAGTTACAAAACCAAAAGGAAAGAACACACTCGGCATTTCTCAAACTGAAAGAACTGAAGAAAAAATTCAAGCAACGTGTTGCAATATTGAGGGATTCTATTCTAAATGTTGAACAATGCAAGAAGCATCAAAAGAAGATGGAAGAAATGTAGTCACTGCAACCACTTCAGGAGGTAGCATAGGACAAGAACCAATGATACTGAAGGAAAAAAATCCAAGCTTCACTGAAGAAATTGGCTAAAAACAAGGCTCCAGGAATTGAAGGAATACTAATTGAAATGTTTCAACAAATGGATGCAATGTTTACTCATTTATGCCTAGAAATTTGGAAGACAGCTATCTGGTCAAACAACTGGAAGAGCTCCATATTTGTGCCCATTCTAAAGAAAGGTGATCCAATACAATGTGGAATTGTTGGACAATATCATCAATATCATACACAAGTAAAATTTTGCTGAAGATAATTCAATAACAGTTGCAGCAGTGCATCTGCAGGTCACTGCCAGAAATTCAAGCCAGATTCAGAAGAGGACTGGAAGGGAGAGATATCATTGCTGATGTCAGATGGAACTTGGCTAAAAGCAGGGAATACCAGAAAGGGGTTTATCTTTGTTTTACTGACAATGCAAAAGCATTTGGCTGTGTGGATCATGGCAAATTATGGATAACATTCTGAAGAATGTGAATTCCAAAACAGTTAATTTTTCTCATATGCAGAAACTGTACACAGACCAAGAAGCAGTTGTTCAAACAGAACAAGGAGATACTGTGTGGAGTAAAATCAGGAAAGGTGTGCATCAAAGTTGTATCCTTTCACCATACTTAATCAACCTGTATGCTGAGCAAATAATTTGAGAAGCTGGACTTACAAAGAAGAATGGGGTACGAGGTTGGAGGAAGACTCATCAACAACCTGTGAAGTAACCTTGCTTGATGAAAGTAAAGAGGAATTGAAGCACTTACTGATGAAGTTCAAAGACTACAGCCTTCAGTACGGCTTACACAACAACATAAAGAAGACAAAAATCCTCACAACTGGACCAATTAACAACATCATGATAAATGGAGAAGAGATTGAAGTTGTTAAGGATTTCATTTTACTTGGGTCCACAACAAGCTCCCATGAAAACAGCAGCCAAGAAATCAAACCATGTATGGCATTGGGTGAAGACCTCTTTAAAGTGTTGAAAAACAAAGATATCACCTTGAAGACTAAAGTGCACCTGGCCCAAGCCACAGTATTTTCCATAACTTCATATGTATACAAAAGCTGGACGACAAATAAAGGAAGACAGAAAAAATGAAGCCTTTGAATTATGGTGTTGGCAAAGAATATTGAATATACAATGGATTGTCAGAAGAATGAACAAATCTGTCTTGGAAGAAGTACAGCCAGAACACTCCTTAGAAGTGAGAATGATGAGACTTCATCTCACGTGCTTTGGGCATATTATCAGGAGAGACCAGTCCCTGGAGAAGGACATCATACTTGGTCAAGTAGAGCATCCGTGAAAGAGAGGAAGACCCTCAAAAGCAGGGATCCAAGAAGTGGCTGCAAAGATGGGTTCAAGCATAGCAACGATTGTGAGGATGGTGCAGGACCCAGTAGTGTTTCCTTCTGCTATACGTAGGGTCACTATGAACTAGAACTGACTTGATGGCACCTAACAACAACAGCAAAGACATCTCTAATCCCCTAGACTTGGGTTTTCCTCTTGCGTGCTGCCATGTTGTTGTTGTTGTTGTGTGCCCTAGAGTCAATTCCCACTCTTAGAGATACCATGCGACAGATCAGTTCTGTAGGGTTTTCTAGACTGTAATCTGTATGGGAAGACCCCTGGTTGTGCAGTGGTGAAGCTCTGGGCTGCTAACTGAAAGGCCAATGATTTGAACCCACCAGCTGCTCTGCAGGAGAGGATGTGGCAGTCAACTATTGTAAAGATTACAGCCTTGGAAACCTTATGGGTCAGCTCTACACTGTCCTATAGGGTTACTATGAGCCGAAGTAGACTTGACAGAACAAGTTAATCCTTATGGGAGCAGATGTCCAGGTCTTTCTCTCCATGGAGTCGTTAGGTGGATTTGAACCACCAACTTTTTAGTTGGCAGCTGATCGCTTAAGTGTACCACCAGGGCTGTTTTTATGCTGCCATTAAATTGTATTTACCCATCATAACACCCAGAAAAGTTTATTATAAATTTTTTCTTTTTTTTTTTTTTTTACTGAAGCCTTCTCTCCAAGATGGTTAACTTTATTTATTCGGGACCCATATTTATCTTTTTCTTAGCTACACCAGCTTTACATATAGTAGACACTCAACTACTGTTTATTGAATAGAAACTTATGAAATTAATAAACAAGCAAACTCAATATATGTAGAGAAAATTCTATACTTAGGGGCATTGTTGTCAAGCAGCACCTTGTGAAGGAAGACTATGACTCAAAATAACATCCACTTAAAAAGGCATTTTTAAAATGCAAAGAGAAAAAAAATATGAATATAAAATGGGCATTATAGCAGTAGCAGAAAATACTTCTAGATGTCTGTTCTCCTGGACTTCTATCATTAATTCTATTATAAGAAATATACCTATTCCCTGAAGGCTCAATTTAAAATAACCTTATTTAAAATAAAGGCCTTACTCAATATTCTGTCACAATGCTATTTGATCTTTATATTATTTCAGATATAACGCAAACCATTTTATCTTTTTTTTTGCACTTAATCATTTGTTGCTTTGCCACTTTTTCTAGTTCTATAAATTTTACCTTTTTTATCTAAATGTCTTAAAAGCTTCTTTTGGACTAAATCATATTTTCTACGTATTTAATTTTCTTACATTTTCTTCATGAGAGTTGCCTAGTTAACACTTAACATACTGTGTTATGCTTATGTGTTTATTATCTGTTCTACTGCCTAGAAAGGAGTCCCAGTAGCACAATCAGTTAAGCTCTCAGCTGCTTCATAAAGACTATGGCCTAGGAAACCCTATGGGGCAGTTCTAATCTGTCACATGGGGTCGTTATGAGTCAGAATTGATTTGAAGGCACTTAACAACAAAAACTGCCTGCACTGAAATTTCCTTCCATCAGGGATATTATCTTATTAGGAGGTAAATAGTAAGCAGTGAAATAACCCTTCTATTGAAATGAAATATGAGTTAATAAATAACATTGTACTGCATTAAAAAAATAATAAAGTCAAGAAACCAGACACAAATATTAAGAAGTGTAGTGCATAGTCTTATTAAAATTTCTTCTCCTTTATGACTTTTTTGTTTCATGAATTATGATGTCCTCACATTTAGTGAATAAATTTAAGAATTAGATAATTTGTACTAATTTTTTTTGACTTAAGTAACTGCCAATATATTTGTTCCTGGATTGGTAATAATCTAAAGTTCTGTAGTTTTTAAATATTACACTGGAGTATGACTTTGTCATTGATTTTCTAATCTCACAGAATGACAATTGATATAAACAAATTTCTTTCTAATGACGTATTTCCCTTTCTATCATGATTTTTACAGTAGAAGGAGACAATGATAAAAGTGTTTAAAAATATATCAGTATTTTAGATAACCCAATGCTCTTTAGAAGTGAGGAGATTGAGACTTTGACTTACATACTTCGCATATGTTATCAGAAGGAATCAGCACCTGGAGAAGGACATCATGCTTGCTAAAGTAGACAGTCATGGGAAAAAAGGAAGACCTTCAACTTTTTTTTTTTTCAACTAGGTGGACTGACACAGTGGCTGCAACAATGGGCTCAAACACAGCAAAAATTGTGAGGATGGTGCAGAACCGGGCAGTATTTCATTCTGTCATACATAGGGTAGCTATGAGTTGGTACCAATTTGACAGCACCTAGGGGAAACTCCTGTGGCGTAGTAGTTAAGAGCTACGGCTGCTAACCATAAAGGTCAGCAGTTTGAATCCACCAGGTGCTCCTTGGAAACTGTATGAGGCAGCTCTACTCTGAGTTGGTAATCGACTCGATGGCAGTGGGTTTTGTTTTGGTTTTTAACAACAACAACAGCAATAAGGATTTAGTCATGTCAGACCAGAGTGCCTTGGTACCAGATGAACAGTAACTCATCAATGGGAATCAACAGAATCTGAACAACTGAAAAAGAGAAATTAGAAACATACAACAAAAACTCTTAACCTAGTCACCATTCCTCACTGAAGAAGAATCAAAATTTTATATCACATTCTCACAGTTTAAAAAAAAAATTCTTGCATTAATTGTACTAGCAATTTATTCAGCTTAAATTATATACTCTGTGTTTTCTAATTTCTCTGTTTATTAATAACATCATGAGGTGAACAACACCAGGTATTTTTTATACCTAAATATTTGGACTGAATGTACAAAAAATTACTCTTACAATCAATGTTTCTCGTCCACAGTTGTAGGCGGGCCAAATGAAAATTACCCTTTACCAAATGGTACCTTCATAAATCTGCTTTTTACCATGTTTGTATAGTCTATTGATAAAATTTTTATGTTAATGCAGTTGTTTCATACATTGACTTTTGTTGTAAGTTGAATTACCTATAGTAAAGCATTTCTTTTCCCTGTTTAAAAATTGCATATTGTATTGCATGTATTTTAATATATTTTTTATTTCACCATTACATATCTTGCATAGGATTTTATTTTATCAATTGAAAAGACCAGAAAATATGGGAAATAAAATAAAGAAGAATAATATAAAGAAATAATGATGAGGTTAGTATAAGAAATCATGCCTTTGAGATCTTAACTGTAGAAGTAATAAGCTTTCCAGATGTTGTCTATAAATGACTCTGAGTGAGCTCCTCAAGTAAGATGACATAATAAGTTTAGAATTTTACATACTGACTTTACTTATAGACATGACAGATGCAGGATAAAAAGATACAAACAGAAAAGTTATAGTCCAACCAAAAAAACAAACCCAGTGCCATCGAGTCAATTCCTACTCATAGTGACCCTATAGGACAGAGTAGAACTGCCCCATAGAGTTTCCAAGGAGCGCCTGGCAGATTCGAACTGCTGACCCTTTGGTTAGAAGATATAGTCAGGATTTAAAAAAAATAATGGCAGAGAGGTTTCCAGAATTTATGAAGATCATCGGTCTATTATAGCGCAACATTGTGGCTGGGAAGTAAGTACATCCTCCTGAATCTAAATGGTAGCAGATGACTAACTAGTTCTTGCAGTGAAGTATGTCAACTCTGGGTCAAAGTAAAAGTAAAGTTAAAGGGTGAGTTTCTTCGCTTACTCCTTTTGCTTCCTCTGGATTGATGCAGCAAGTCATGGAATCCAAGATCTCTGAATCAACACTTGGATTAGAGCTGATCAGGAATATTTTTTTTTTTAGAATTAATGTGGACAAAAAAAAAAAAAAAACTTCTATATTGTTTGAAAGATTATATAAGATAGTGTTACCCTAACTTAATATGCAGTCCACAGAACATATTTTTATTTATTCAATCATTCACTTGCTTATTTTTTTCATACATAATTATTAGATGCCTACTATGCCACATTGTGCTCCTGGCATTGAGATTACATTGGAATTAACTTTCCAGGGGGATGAGGCAGAAAATATAAAATTAAGTAAGTAGATACGATTATTTCAAATACACTGAAGGGGTATATAAAAATATATGAAGGAGTAATTTTAAAATAAATAAAGTATTGGGTGCTATATTAAAGTGGATGATTTCATAACATCTCCATGAGGAGGTAAGAACTGGGATAAAAACTAGAGGTTCTTATCCCTAGTTTATCCCTCGTAAAGAGTGTCCCAGGAAGAGACATTAATAGGTAATAGAGCCCTATGGATGTCATGAATTTTATGTACTTGAGAAACAAAATGAAAGTCAGCATGAAAACCACAATACTAACATATCACTTTAAATAATTTTTTTTCTTTTCAAGAGCCATGTTCCTAGATTTGAAACAAAAAAGCCCGAGACTCATCTTCTTGAAAGTTTCTACCCCATTCTGTTAATGTAGCTTAAAATAAAATCAAGGTGCTGAAAACACCTAGATGAGTTAACCTAACTCCATAAACAACAAAGGTTTGGTCCCGGCCTTCTTATTAGTTATTAGGAAACTTATTCATGCAAGTATCTGCAGAAATTAGTAAGAAGTAAAATTGAAAAAAGTAGATACAGCCTAGAAAATGAAGGCCTTTATAAGTCAAGAAAAGGGATTTAGATTTATAGGGTTGCTGTGAGTTGGAATCGACTCGACCGCAGTGGGTTTTTTTTGGGGGGGGGGTGGGGTTATAAGTGCAAGTATATTTGAAGAGAATTACAACATCCACTTTATATGTTTTTTTAAAAATCCCATTTCTGCTGCTGTGTGGAAAATTAATTATATGTTCAAAAACTTGGACGTAAGTAAACCAGTTAGGGAGCAATTGTAGTAGCAATCATATTGAGAGTAAGGAATTGTTGGTGAAGGAGAGAAGTGAACAGTTTGAAGATGTATTTTGGATTTAGAAACTTTATGTATTTTCTAAGAATTGGTGAGGGAGAGGAACAAATCAAAAATGATCCTTCTCGTTTGGCTTGGAGGAGCCTGAGTTGTACAAATGGTTTTAATTGGTTGCTAACTTAAAAAGATTAGGTTTAGGAGGCTCAAATCTACCCAGTGACACTGAGGTACAAAAGCCTGTTGATCTACTTCCATAAAGAGACAGCCAAGAATACCTTATGGTACTCATTTCTATTTTATAACACATGGAGTTGTCATGAGTCAGAACCAACTTGACAGCAATGCATTTGGTTTTTTTGTTTGCGTATGGTTTGAGAACCTGGGAGGTCAGTGTTTACATTTATTAATATAGAAAAAAGAGGGGTAGAAATAAGATGGGGAAAGAGGAGTGTTCAATAATCAGGTTTTGGTCATGATAAATTTGAGCTGTCCACTAGACATGAAGGTAAGGGTCTTGTACAGTCAATGAATATATGCACAGCAAAATCCAGCTCAGTAAAAGACAAATAGGTATTTGTGCAGCAATCAGTCCTACTGCATTGTAAGCCGCATGGAGATCTATCTCATCTTAAGAGTTGTTTCTAGTACTGGATTGGCACATGGTGCTAAAACACAATTTACAGAGGAAATGAATGTTTAAAAAAATGGAGCAGTATTGTTCTTTGTCATGGTAATCAGCACAGTGTAGTGATACAGTGTGTAGTGCCTAGATACATATCCCAGTTCTGTCACTCATTAAAAAAAAAAAAAAAATTGCCATGAAGTCAATTCTGACTCATAGCAACCCTATAAGACAGAGTAGAATTGTCCCATAGGGTTTCCAAGGAGCAGCCGGTGGATTCAAACTGTCAAGTTAGTAGCTGTAGCTCTTAACCACTGGGCCACCAGGGCTCCTGTCACTCACTAGTTAAATGAATTTAGGAAGCTACAAAACCCACAGTTTCCATATCCTTAAAGTGAAAATTAGACCAGTGCATTAAGTTTCACTTCAGGGATGACTACATGAGTTGTTCCCCAAACACACTCCCCAGTGAAACAAAGCTGGTAAAAACTATAAAAAAGCAAAACAAAACAAAACGAAAGACTATACCCTCTGTAAATTTTCATAATTCCACACACAAAAAAAGAAGAAACATTCATTCAAGAAAATCTACTAAAAGTCAATAACAGCAGTGAGCATCTGTGGCATTTGAGTCATTACTTATTTCCTCTTTTCCTCACTCCCCAGCTAAGCTAATGGAAACTCCACTTTAAGTAGATGTGGCCAACAACACAGTGCTCCCTCTCTTTATAGCTCCCAATCAAGGATTACCATATCTCACTAGAAGTGGCAGGTTGCCAGCATCTCTCATCTTCTGCAGCTTCAAGTTGAAGAAGCTAAATTGCTTGTGGGCTTCTTTTCATCACCCAGCCTCCACCCACAGGATTGAAGTCTAGCCCTAGATGACTCAGGCTGAGAACAGTGGGTCTCTGTTTGTCCTCAACTCAACTTGTCCATAGGGCAGAGGTCCCATGCCAGGAGAAGCAAGTCAAAAAGAACAGAGTCTATGGTTCCCCATTTGGAGTGCTGGCTCAGAGATTTTGCCCAGGTGGAGAGGCAGTCCATAAGAAAAGAGAGCTCCAAAGGTTTCTCCAAAGGAATTGACTTTATTTGAAACAGAGTATATAGAAGTTCAAACTTAAGGGTGCTCTCAAAATCAATAGCTTCTCTTAATTTAGAACAATAAGCTAAACCATGGGCTAAGTAGTTCACCAGAGAAAGAGGCAATGAGACAGCTAAGAAGGGTCCTCCTGGGGTCAGAAAAAAACTCGGACTGCCCTGAAAAACTACCCTTGCCTGAATTTAATTGAATCAGACTGCTGAGAAATTTATTCTGATAGCATTGCTGAAAATAATAGAACAATCAGCTAGTAATTAGATCAAATGAGGCAGATAGTCTAACAAAGATTATGGAAAGATACAGTCAAAAACAGCTCTGCTAAAGCCATTGTCATTTCAAGTGATTATACACACACCCAGGATGCCCTCTCTGAGGAACGACACAAAAGACTTCACACTGTGGGGAAAATAGACTTTATTGAAAGAGCCTCAAAGTCATAAAACAATAGAATAAAGTTTAAAAAAAATACAGTCATCTGAATAGATGAATAAAAATCATTTGACCAAAATCAACACCCCTTCTCAATTAAAAATAAATAAACTGGGAGTAGAAGGGAACTTCCTCAACTTGATAAAGGGTACATATGAAAAATCAATAGCTAACATCACATTTAATGACAAAAAACAATGTTTTTCCTCTAGGATAAAGAATAAGACAAGGATATCTGCCTTGCCACTTCTAGTCAACATTTTACAGGTAGTATTAGCCAAGGCAATTAGGCAATAAAAGTGAATAAAGAGCATCCAAATTGAAAAGAAAGAAATAAAATTATCTCTATTTGAAGATAACAAAATCTTGTATTTAGGAAATCTTGAAGAATCCAACAATAACAACAACAACAACAACAACAAAAGATTAAAACTAAGCAACACATTCAGCAACATTGCAAGATATAAGATCAATCCCCAAAACTCAATTGCATTTCTATACAACAATGCTATAAAAACTTAAAATAAAATTTCTCAGGATGAGAAAATGCTGAATTTTTTTTTAAAGACCTAAATAAATAGAAAGACATAGCATGTTCACAAATTGGAAGACTAGTATTGCTAAGATGGTAATACTTCCCAGACGTACAGATTCAATGCAATCCATATCAAAATTTCAGCTGACATCTTTGCAGAAATTGAAAAGGTGGATCCCAAAAGCCATAGGGAAATGCAAGGGACCCAGAAGAGCCAAACAGTCCTGAGAAAATAACAAAGTTGGAGGACTTACATTTCCTGATACAGTAATCAAGACAGTGTGGTGCTGGAATGAGGATAAACACAGAGATCAATGAACAGAATTAAGAGTCCAAAAGTAAATTCTCATATTTGCAGCTAATTGCTTTTCAACAAGGGTGCCAAGACAATTCACTGGGTAAAGGATAGTCTTTTCAACAAATGGTGCTGGGAAAACTGGATAGCCACATGAAAGGAATGAATTTGAACCACTACTTCACATCATATACAAAAATTAACTCAAAGTGGATTAGAAAGTTAAATGTAAGGGTTAAAACTAAAAGAAAAAAAAAAAACCCTTAGAAGAAAATAAAGGCATAAATCTTCATAGCTTTGGATTAAGCAACCGTGTCTTATACAAGATACCAAAAGCACAAGCAACAGAAGAAAAAAAAATTAATAAACTGGACATCATCAAAATTAAAATAATTTGGGCTTCAAAGAACACCAGTGAGAAAGTGAAAAGACCCACAGAATGGAAGACAAAATGTTCAAATTGTATATCTGAAAGAAGTTTGTATCTTGGACATATATAAAGAACACAACTCAATAATAAAAAGATAAATAATCTAATTTTTAAAAATGGGCAAAAGTTTTGAATAGTCATTTTTCCAGAGAAGATACAGAAATGACCTATAAACACATGAAGAGATTCTCACAATCATTAGTCATGAGGGAAGTGCAAATCAAAACTACAATGAGAACTTCATCCCACCCACTAGGATGGCAATAATCAAAGCAGAGATGATAACAAATGTTGGCAAGAATGTGGAGAAATTGGAACACTCTTCACTGCAGATGGAAAATAAAATGGTGTAACCACTTTGGAAGGAGTTTGGCTGTACCTAGGAGTCTCTGGGTGGCACAAATGATTAAGAACTAGGTTATTAACTGAAAGGTTAGCAGTTTTGAATCCACCAAGAGGTACCTCATAAGAAAGGCCTATGATCTGCTTCTGAATGATCACAGCCATTGAAAACACTGTAGAGCATAATTCTACTCTGAAAGACATGGAGTTGTCAGGAGTCAGAATTGACTTGACAGCTGCTGACTTGGTTTGGTTTTTCATTTTGGCAGTGCATAAAACTCTAAAAGATAGAGTTACAGTATGAACTAGCAATTCTACTCTTAAGTATATAACCATGAAAAATGAAAAAGTATGTCCACACAAAAACTTGTACATAAAATGTTCTTAGCAGCATTATTCATACTAGCCAAAATGGAAGCAAATGTCCATCAAATCAACTGATAAATGGATAAATAAGACACGATATATTCATAATATGGAATATTACATAGCAATAAAAAGAAATGAAGTAGTACCACATGATTGATCCTTGAAAACATTTTGGTAAGTTAAAGAAGCTAGTCACCAAAGACTGCATATCTCATTATCCCATTAATTTAAAATGTCCAGAATCTGCAAATCTAGAGAGACAGAGAGTAGACTGACGTTGTCTGGGGATCGGGGTAATGGGAGTTTGGGGGATGGAGGCTCAGGGGCATGATGTTCTAAAAGTGATTGTGGTGGTGGAAACACAGCCGTCCATATATACTAAAAGCTATTGACTTGTGTGCTTTAAGAGGATGAATGGTACAGTACATATATTACATTCTAATAAAGCTTTTATTTATTTATTCTAAGAATAGGGCATTATTCCTGAGACTGATAAAAGGATTAAATGAGTTAATGTAGACAACAGTGTTTCAAATATTCTTGGCACATAAGAACCAAAAACCAAACCCGTAGCCCTCGATTCTGACTTATAGTGATCCTATGGGGCAGAGCAGAAAAGCCCCAGAGGGTTTCCAAGGTGTAGCTAGTACCCCCACGTGTCTGTCAGTTTGTTGTACTGTGGGGGCTTGTGTGTTGCTGTGGTGCTGGAAGCTATGCCACCAGTATTCAGACACCAGAAGGGTCACCCATGGAGGACAGGTTTCAGCTGAGCTTCCTGACTAAGACAGACTAGGAAGAAGGACCCAGCAGTCTACTTCTGAAAAACATTACCCGTGAAAACCTTATGAATAGCAGTGGAACATTGTCTGATATAGTGCTGGAAGATGAGCTCCCAGGTTGGAAGGCACTCAAAAGATGACTGGAGAAGAGCTGCCTCCTCAAAGTAGAGTGGACCTTAATGACGTGGATGAAGTAAAGCTTTCCGGACCTTCATTTGCTGATGTGGTACGACTCAAAATGAGAAGAAACAGCTACAAACATCTGTTAATAATCAGAACCTGGAATGTATGAAGTATGAATCTAGGAAAATTAGAAATCATCAAAAATGAAATGGAACGCATAAACATCAATATCCTAGGCATTAGTGAACTGAAATGGACTGCTATTGGCCATTTGGAATCAGACAATCATATAGCCTACTATGCTGGAAATGACAACTTGAAGAGGAATGGTGTTGCATTCATCATCAAAAAGAACATTTCAAAATCTATCCTGAAGCACAATGCTGTCAGTGATAGGATAATATCTATATGCCTACAAGGAAGACCAGTTAATATGACTATTATTCAAATATACGCACCAACCAATAGGGACAAAGATGAAGAAAAAGAAGATTTTTATCAGTCGCTGCAGCCTGAAATTGATTTAACATGCACTCAAGATGCATTGATAATTACTGGTGATTTTAATGGGAAAGTTGGAAACAAAGAAGAAGGATCAGTAGTTGGAAAATATGGCCTTGGTGATAGAAACAATGCCTGAGATCGAATGATAGAATTTTGCAAGACCAATGACTTCTTCATTGCAAAAATCTTCTTTCACTAATATATATGGCAACTATACACATGGACCTTACCATACGGAGCACACAGAAATCAAATAGACTACATCTGTGGAAAGAGACAATGGAAAAGCTCAATATCATCAGTCAGAACAAGGCCAGGGGCTGACTGTGGAACAGACCATCAATTGCTCCTATGCAAGTTCAAGCTGAAACTGAAGAAAATTAGAGCGAGTCCACGAGAGCCAAAAAATGACCTTGAGTATATCCCACCTGAATTTAGAGACCATCTCAAGAATAGATTTGATGCATTGAACACTAGTGACCAAAGACCAGGTGAGTTGTGGAATGACATCCAGGCCATCATACATGAAGAAAGCAAGAGGTCATTGAAAAGACAGGAAAGAAAGAAAAGATCAAGGTGGATGTAGGAGGAGACTCTGAAACTTGGTCTTGAATGTCCAGCAGCTAAAGCAAAAGGAAGAATTGATGAAGTGAAAGAACTGAACAGAAGATTTGAAAACGGCGTCTTGAGAAGACAAAGTAAAGTATTACAATGACACGTGCAAAGAACTGGAAATGGAAAACCAAAAGGGAAGAACACGCTTGGTGTTTCTCAAGCTGAAAGAACTGAAGAAAAATTCAAGCCTTGAGTTCCAGTAGTTAATGATTCTATGGGGAAAATATTAAACGACACAGGAAGTATCAAAAGAAGATGGAAGGAATACACACACTCATTATACCAAAAAGAATTAGTCAATGTTCAACCATTTCAAGAAGTAGCATATAATCAGGAACCGATGGTACTGAAGGAAGAAGTCCAAGCTGCTCTGAAGGCATTGGCGAAAAACCAGGCTCCAGGAATTGATGGAATATCAATTGAGGTGTTTCAACAAACGGATGCAGTAATGGAGGTGCTCAATCGTCTATGACAAGAAATATGGAAGACAGCTTCCTGGCCAACTGACTGGAAGAGATCCTTATTTATGCCTACTTCCAAGAAAGGTGATCCAACCAAATGTGGAAATTATAGAACAATATCATTAATATCACACACAAGCAAAGTGTTGCTGAAGATCATTCAAAAACGGCTGCAGCAGAATATCGACAGGGAACTGCCAGAAATTCAGGCCGGTTTCAGAAGAGGACATGGAACCAGGGATATCACTGCTGATGTCAGATAGATCCTGGCTGAAAGCAGGGAATACCGGAAGGATGTTTACCTTTGTTTTATTGACTATGCAAAGGCATTCGACTGTGTGGATCATAACAAAATATGGATAAGGTTGCGAAGAATGGGAATTCTAGAACACTTAATTGTGCTCATCAGGAACCTTTACATAGATCAAGAGGCAGTAGTTCAGACAGAACAAGGGGATACTGCATGGATTAAAGTCAGGAAAGGTGTGTGTCAGGGTTGTATTCTTTCACTATACCTTTTCAGTCTGTATGCTGAGCAAATAATCTGAGATGCTGGGTTATATGAAGAAGAACGGGGCATCAGGATTGGAGGAAGACTCATCAACAACCTGCGTTATGCAGATGACATAACCTTGCTTGCTGAAAGTGAAGAGGACTTGAACCACTTACTAATGAAGATCAGAGACCACAGCCTTCAGTATGGATTGCACCTCAACATAAAGAAAACAAAAATCCTCACAACTGGACCAATGAACAACATCATGACAAACGGAGAAAAAATTGAAGTTGTCAAGGATTTCATTTTACTTGGATCCACAGTCAACACCCATGGAAGCGGCAGTCAAGAAATCAAAAGACGCCTTACATTGGGTAAATCTGCTGCAAAGGACCTCTTTAACGTGTTCAGGAGCAAAGATGTCACCTTGAAGACTAAGGTGTGCCTGACCCAAGCTTTGGTATTTTCAATCGCATCATATGCATGTGAAAGCTGGACAACGAATAAGGAAGACCGAAGAAGAATTGATTCCTTTGAATTGTGGTGTTGTTGAATAATATTGAATATACCATGGACTGCCAGAAGAACAAATAAATCTGTCTTGGAAGCAGTACAACCAGAATGCTCCTTAGAAGCAAGGATGGCGAGACTGCGTCTTACATACTTTGGATATGTTGTCAGGAGGAGTCAGTCTCTGGAGAAGGACATCATGCTTGGCAAAGTACAGGGTCAGTGGAAAAGAAGAAGACCCTGAACTAGGTGAATTGACACAGTGGCTGCAACAATGGGCTCAAGCATAACAATGATTGTGAGGATGGCGCAGGACTGGGCAGTGTTTTGTTCCGTTGTGCATAGGGTTGCTATGAGTCCGATCCGGCTCAATGGCACCATAAGTTTCTTTTCTTGTGGTGTCTTTACCTGGGTTTGGCATCAGGAATATGGTGGCTTCATAGAATGAGTTGGGTAGTATTCTGTTCTTTTCTATGCTCTGAAATACCTTTAGTAGTAGTGGTTTTAACTCTTCTTTGAAAGTTTGGTAGAACTCTGCAGTAAAGCCATCTGGGCCAGGGCTTTTTTTTGTTGGGAGTTTTTGATTACCTTTTCAATCCCTTCTTTTGTTATGGGTCTATTTAGTTGTTCTACCTCTGTTTGTGTTAGTTTAGGTAGCTAGTGTGTTTCTAGGAATTCATCCATTTCTTCTAGGTTTTCAAATTTGTTTGAGTATACTTTTTCGTAGTAATCTGATATGATTCTTTTAATTTCAGTTGTGTCTTTTGTAATGTCACCCATCTTATTTCTCATTTGGGTTATTTGCTTCCTCTCCCGTTTTTCTTTTGTCAGTTTGGCCGGTGGTTTATCAAGTTTGTTGATTTTTTCAAAAAACCAGCTTTTGGTCTTGTTAATCCTTTCAACTGCTTTTCTGTTTTCTATTTCATTTAGTTCAGCTCTAATTTTTATTATTTGTTTTCTTCTGGTGCCTGTGTGTTTCTTTCTTTGGGGTCTTTCTATTTGCTCAAGTTGTAGGGATAATTCTTTGATTTTGGCCCTTTCTTCTTTTTGGGTGTGTGCATTTATTGATATAAATTGGCCTCTGAACACTGCTTTTGCTGTGTCCCAAATGTTCTGATAGGAAGTGTTTTCATTCTCATTGGATTCTCTGAATTTCTTTATTCCATCCTTAATGTCTTCCATAATCCAGTCTTTTTCAAGCAGGGTATTGTTCAGTTTCTAAATGTTTGATTTCTTTTCCCTGCTTTTCGTGTGATTGATTTCCACTTTTATGGCCTTATGGTCAGAGAAGATGCTTTGTAATATTTCAATGTTTTGGATTCTGCTTGATGGCACTGGGTTTGATTTTTTTTTTTTTTTTTTTTTAAGGCTTGCTTTATGACCTAATACGTGATCTATTCCAGAGAACGTTCCATGTGCACTAGAAAAGAAAACATACTTGGTTGCTGTTGGGTGGAGTATTCTGTATATGTCTATGAGGTGAAGTTGGTTGATTGTGGCATTTAGATCTTCTGTGTCTTTATTGAGCTTCTTTCTGGATGTCCTGTCCTTCACTGAAAGTGGTGTGTTGAAGTCTCCTACTATTATTGTGGAGCTGTCTATCTCACTTTTCAATGCTGATAGAGTTTGTTTTATGTATCTTGCAGCCCTGTCATTGGGCGCATAAATCTTTAATACAGTTTTATCTTCTTGGTGTATTGTCTCTTTAATCATTATATAGTGTCCTTCCTTTACCTCTCTGATGGATTTAACTTTAAAGCCTATTTTGTCAGAAATTAATACTGCCACTCCTGCTCTTTTTTGATTGGAGTTTGCTTGATATATTTTTTTCTATCCTTTGAGTTTTAGTTTGTGTCTCTAAGTCTAAGGTGTGTCTCTTGTAGGCAGCATATAGACTGATCTTGTTTTTTAATCCGTTCTGCCACTCTCTGTCTCTCTATTGGTGTATTTAGTCCATAACATTCAGCATAATTATGGATATGTATGAATTTAGTGCTAACATTTTGATGTCTTTTTTTGTGTGTTGATGACAGTTTCTTTTTCCCACTTGATTTTATGTGCTGATCAGATTATCTTTATATATTGTCTTCTCCTTATATTTGTTGTTGATTTTGTTTCTGCTGAGTCTCTATTTTTCTCTTGTATTTTATTTTGATGAGTAGGATAGTTTGTCTCCTTTATGGTTACCTTGTGATTTACCCCTATTTTTCTAAATTTAGACCTAACTTTTATTTCTTTGTATTGCTGTAATTTCCTGTCCATATGGAAGATCTATGATTACATTTCTTAGTCCCTTTTTATTGTTTTAATGTTGTCTTCTTTTATATAATAACACCGCTGTTACCCTCTTTTGATTTTTTTTTTTTAATCTTGCTTTTTTTTATTTCCTTGTCTGGGTTGACTTCTGATTCTAGTCTTGGGTTGATACCTGATATTATTGATTTTCTAACCAAAGAACTCCCTTTAGTCTTTCTTGTAGTTTTGGTTTGGTTTTTATGATTCCCTAAACTTATGTTTATCTAGAAATGTCCTGATTTCACCTCCATATTTTAGAGACAGTTTTGCTGGATATATGATTCTTGGCAGTCAAGTTTTTTCCTTCAATTTTTTAAATAAGTCACCCCATTGCCTTCTTGCCTGCATGGTTTCTGCTAAGTAGTCCGAGCTTATTCTTATTGACTCTCCTTTGTAGGTGACTTTTTGTTTATCCCTCACTACTCTTATAACTCTCTCTTTATCTTTGGTTTTGGCAAGTTTGATTATAATACGTCTTGGTGACTTTCTTTTAACATCTACCTTGTGTGATTTCGATGAGCATCTTGGATAGATATCTTCTCATCTTTCATGATATCAGGGAAGTATTCTGCCAACAAATCTTCAACAATTTTCTCTGTATTTTCTGTTATCCCTCCCTGTTCTGGTAATCCAATCACTCATAGGTTATTTTTCTTGATAGAGTCCCACATGATTCTTAAGGTTTCTTCCTTTTTTAAAATTCTTTTATCTGATTTTTCTTCAAATATATTAGTGCCGAGTGATTTATCTTCAAGTTCAGAAATGCTGGCTTCTACTTGCTCATTTCTACTCCTCTGACTTTCTATTGAGTTGTCTAATTCTGTAATTTTATTGTTAATCTTCTGAATTTCTGATTGTTGTCTGTCTATGCATTTTTCCAGCTTATTAAATTTTTCATTATGTTCCTGAATAATCTTTCTAATTTCTTCAATTGCTTTATCTGTGTGTTCCTCAGCTTGTTCTGCATATTGTCTCATTTTCTTCCTGATGTCTTGAAGGGTTCTGGATATTAAACTTTTGTAGTCTGCAACTGGTAATTCCAGGAATGCACTTTCATCTAGAAGATCCCTGGATTCTTTGTTTTGAGAGCCTGTTGAGGTGATCATGGTCTGTTTCTTTATGTGACTTGATATTGACTGTTATCTCCAAGCCATCAATAAGTTATTGTGTTAGTTTATTCTTGGTTACAGTGTGGTAGCTTCTTGCTTTGTTTTGTTTTGGTGTACCCCTCTGAGTTGCCTGAGTGAGCTAGCTTGATTATTTTTGCCTTTGGAACTCTGACGTCCTGTTCCCAGATGGCTAGAGCTGTTATCAGGAATATCAGTCTAGGAGTCCATTCAGTTTTCTTGTATGAATTCAGTTCAGATTTCCAGGTAGCTGATCATCAAGTGTGTGGTACACGCTCCATCTATAGTCTTAGAGGGGCAGGGATGATTAGCATATATACCAGTATCTGATTGCAACAGGGGGTCATGCTCTGAACAAGGCAGGGGGCTGAGAACCAACCCTGAGTGTCTCTGAGGAAAGCATGTCCCTGTTCCCTAGAGCATGCAGGTTGGTGTGTTCTGCAGATGGACCATGGACACCCAAAGTTTTTGGTTGTAGGTACTGGGAGGTGCCAGTTATCTTTGGACCCCTGTCACAGGTGGCTGGGTGACCTGAGTGAAGCTACCAGTCCTTAGGTCCCTGATGTGGGTAGGTGAACACTTTGTTTAATAGGCAGAGCAATGTCAAACATGAGATACGATACCCACCTCTCCACTGCACAGCTGAAATGGTTGAAGTCTGCCAAGAAGGGCTTATTCTCCTGAAATATGCCCACACAGGTCCATGTAGAAGGGAAAGGTGCTCAAAGGCCACGGACAGTTTATGCCCCCAGTTAGTGGAGCTAGCAAATTATCTTTTCCCTCAAATGCAAATTTTTTCCTTCCCCAAGGCTGGAAGGATGACTCTAGGTGCTCAAAAGTGCCTATCTCAGGCCCAGGGACCTCAGCCGCTGAAGCCGGTTTGTGGGTGGGGCACACGTTAAAATATATGCAAGTACTTAGCTTTTGCCAAGAGCACCATTCTCCTCAGGTTCCAGAGGTGTGAGTAGGCTGTGTGGCTGGCTGCTTCTCCCTAAAGAAACTGTGGCAGAATGCTAGTACCAGCCCACTGCCGCAGCTCTGGGAGTGGTGCCTGAGGGCTCCCCACAATTTGGGTGTGGTAACTCCTCTCCACTTCTGAACGGTCTTTCCCTCCCCCTGCCCCTCAGTTTGTTTTCTAAGCTTACCTTTGAAACTCAGGGCTCCCAGCTTGTCACAAATACACTCTTTTCACTTGTTTTTTGGGGGGTCTTTATTGTAAAGAGGGCTCACCAGAAGCATCTGTCTATTCCACCATCTTGGCTCCACCTTCTCATGACTAGTTTCTTTAATGCACTCTTTGTTGTACTTTTTTAGTATTTATTTGCAATTTTCTGGACTTCTGTATTGTGCTTTTATCATTTTTGCAGTAGTAATTCTAAAATAAAATAAACATAGAATCATTTTCCTTAGCTCTGGAAGTATCCAGAAGTATCTGACTTCATTAGAGCAATCAAGAGATCAAACATATCTCATCCAGAGAACTATTCACTAATGCATTTGGACATCTGAAATACAGAAACTCAAAGCAAGTACTATGTCTGGTTGTAGGAATATGAGCATTGCGTAGTAAATGCATTTGAAAATACATAACAAGTATGGTTCAGAGAAAAAGAAATTGTAAATCACTGCTTAAAATATATAATCATATGCTAATGCCTTCTATTCTAGCTGATGTTTATTAAGATATTTAACTCATTCAAAAGAAGAGCTCCTACTCATTACAGTTCAAATGTTAATTAAGATGATTTCTTTCAAAGCTCATTTTTATTCCTATACCTATTTTTTTCTAGTTTTTTGACCCACTAAATTGTGTAATGGATTCTGAGAAGAACAAATGAAATTTCATGGGTTTCATCACATGAACCTGAGACCTTTGCATTTTCTCTTTTGTTTTCACAACTACTGTGAATAACCATCTGTGGGTTAAAGATGATGTATGTATGAAATTATTGAAAGCTCTTTGAGAATCATGAAGCAGAATCCTTTGTTCTAATGATTTACAGAGTTGTGCTGATGGTTAAAAATTTAAAAAGGCAATTTTAAAATAGCTTATACTTGATAAATGCTTTGTGACTACAAAATTCACCTGATTACAGGGCTATATTTTAAAGAATTTAAAAATATTTTAAACAATTTGAAAGAGACAACTTAGGTTGAAAAGTCATTGTGAATTCTTTAATAAGTTAATAACATACTTTGTAACTTGAAGATTCATATATGAATAATATAATTCTTTATTGTTTCATCAAACAACTTGAATCTATAAATAGTGAGTCATATATACTTGTGAGTGTATTTATGAGTTTAAAAGATGTATATGTCTTTCTCAACATCAATCTCCTTTCATGTCTAGAAAAAATAATTCTAAAATATATATTGGTACATTATCTTTTAGTGAACATGGCTTGCCCATATTTCTATTTATTTCCTTGATTTGTCCTGGCATTTTGCTTCTTTAAAAAATAAAACAATTTTAATGTTTGAAAATAGTTGTATTAATCAGTGTTCAATTAGGGAAGCAGAACCACTGTGAGTTATATATAGGGAATTTTGTTAGTTATCTATTGCTATATAACTAACCACCCAGAAAGTTAGTGACTTAAAATAGCATCAATTCTTTATTTTCCTCATGAAACACATTTTTCATAATGATCAGTGTGAATATCTTATCTCTCATCCATGGGTTATCCTCTGGGGTAGCCTCTCAAGTGCTGGAGGATTTTAAAAGATGATTTAGTCAGGTAATTAACAAATTGGTGCTGGCTTTCAGCTGGGAAACTAACTGGGCTTGTGAGGTATGGGCCTACATTTTTCTTCATGTGGGCATTTGTACACTATGCTGGTCTTCCTTACAGCGTAGTGACTGGTTCAAAGAGCAAGCAACATGTTAGTTATGATCTAACCTCAAAAGTTACATAGCGTAAGTTCCCTTGTACTATATTATCAAAGCAGTCACAAAGTTCTTCCCTAAGTCAAGGGAGAAGATTTAGGATCATTACTCAATACAAAGAGTATCAGTGCCACATTATAGGCAGAGCATGTGGGATGGGGGATAGTATAGAGGCCATTTTTTTAAAAGTGTTATTTTTCACAGTTCACCTTATGGCCACAATCATTCATTGTTCCCACATATAAAATGCACTCACCTGTTCTTCCAATATGCAAAATGTATCTTGTTAGGCCATCAGTTCAAAGCCCAGGATCTCATTCTATAACTCAAGGTTCAGGTGTAAGGGAGGCTAATCAAGTATGATTCTTCATGATTCTTCTTGTATATCATTCTTCTTCGTCTGAAGTGCTGTGAACTAATTATAACACAAGTTATCTTCCCCGCACAAATGCAACATATACTGGTGGGCAGGCGTGCAGTAACCACAGTAGATACTTCTATTCATAAAAGAGAAAGCTGGAAGGCACATAGCAGTCAGTGGTCCATAGCAATTCTAAAATCCACCTTGGCTTATGTTGCTCCTGTAGGAACTTTTTTCCTATGGCTATTGGCTCCACCCTGTGCATTTTTGATTTTCCCAAGTTGCTCGTCCTTTTCAATTAAAAAAGGGCCCTTTTTTTGCAACTCAGTGTTTCTCTCAGTTTGATTCTAAAAAGTTTAGGGGCCCAAAGACATCTTTTCATTTTGGTATTTCTCTATTGATTTTTGTCCAAGCTGGCAATGCTTCTACCAGAACAATTCTTATAATAGTTTTCTGAATTTTCTGAGAATCTTATTAGGCTCATTTCATGGGAAAAAAAAAAAAAAAAGCCATACCCACAAATCCTTAAGTAAAGCTTTTCTTTAACTTGGGCTTTCTGTGAGATTCTCTGAAGCCTTATTGTTTAACAGAGATGCTCTTTAAGGAATATCCTTAAGTTTTTTTTTTTTTTTCCTGCCCATGGGAACTGTGAAACACCACAGCAGGGTTTTCTGTCATCTTAACAAAGGGTCTTGGAACACCACTCACCCCCCTCAAACCTGATCTTTTTCCAGGAGCCATTTCTTAATTTGAGAATCATTTGCCATCTGAGGAGGCTGAAAATAAGAAAGAGTTTTATTTTTTAGCTCACCAAGACTCAGTTATTCTATACTGAGTAATTTGTTATTCAGCTTATCTCTTTCCTCTGAAGATTTTAGGTGGCACTTTCAATACTGTTCCTAGAAATTTCCCTCCCTGACACCAAAATGTGTATCCATTTTCTGTTGCTATTCAGCAAACGACCCCAAAACTTATTGGTTTAAAATGATAACAACAATTTATTTTCCTCATGAATCTGCAAATTGGTCAGGACTTAATGTAGATGACTGTTTTCATTTGTCTGTTCCATGCAGCATCAGCTAGGGTAACTAAAATGGAGGCTATAGGATCCACTTTCAAGGTGGTTCACTCACATGGCTAGCATATTAGTGCTGACTGTGGGATGGGAGCTTAACTGGGGCTATTCTTCAGAGGCTTCAGCTCATTCTTCATGTGGGGCACTACATAGTATGTTTCGGCTTCTTAGCAATATCATGGGTGTGTTGCAAGAGTGAGCATTCCAAGAACGCAAGATGAAAGAAGATGGAAAATTTTTCTATCTGCCTCAGAAATCACATAGTATATGCTATTGCTTGAAGTTGTCAAAAAAGTCATTGTAGATTTAAAATTTGGGGAGGAGAAATAGATTCTAGCACTTGATGGAAGGAGTGTTAGTTTCAAGGTCACATTGTAAGATCTTGTTGGGAGATATCACTGAGCTCATTTTTGGAAACATGAATATGTCCTCCATACCTTTATTAGCACACTGCTCCACAGATTTCAGAAGGTAAGCAGGAATGACTAAATCCACAATTTGGTTGCCCAAATCCTTGGTTCTTCTTCTCATTCGAGGAATGTGTTCCTCCATCTTTTTCACCTCTCCAAATCATGTTTCTGAGGGAATAATTGCGCTTGTACATGACTTACTGTAAGTTCTGAAAAACTTAAGATAGAATGAAATGGCCATGTATGCTGGTAGAATTTCTAAACAAATTTACAGAATTTATTTTATTTAAGATTCTACTTCTCATAAGCCTACATACCCAAGCCCCAGATTTTAAGTGTGAAATTAACTGAATCTCGTGCTTCCTTTTATTGAAGTTCACTAGCTTTCTATAACATTACAATCATTTCAACATTGCTTAATCACACTAAGCCTTAGCATCTAAAGCACTTTACATAATATAATTTTACTACAGCACAAGCTAATGTTTAAAAGTCTTTTCTAACAAGTGTATAAAATACATGAGGATAAAGTGCCATTTAGGAAAAGCGGGGTAATGTGACCATCAAGACTCATTCGTTTTAATGAATTGGTTATTCCCAAATAACTTCTCCTGGCTGTTTGAATTACCTTGGTTGTTTTCCCGAGGCACTTGAACTAGTAAGTCATTAAACAAATTTCCTTTTATTCAAAAAGAAACACTTCTTTCTAATTTCTGTGCTGAGATTTCCAATTTTTCATATTCCTCTTTTGGATGGTGGTCATACACAATATATTAAGCTAAGACTAATGTTAATGATTTGCTCTTTTTTTGCTTTTCAGAGATGTGGAATATGCAAATTAATTCCTGAATTTAGATTGCAAATACATTTGAGAGGTAAATGTAAAAGTTAACTTCTCTATCAAAATCAATGTCTGTAGAAGTTTCTCATGCTGGGGTTTCTGTGTTGAATCCAAATCAATTGCATTTAAGAAATAGTATCAGTTCAGGCTTTTATTTTTTCTAAGTACTTACACGCTTGAGTCTGTGTCCCTAAAAAGATCCTTCAAAATATTTCCAGTAATGTAATAAGAAAATCTTTGAGTTTTATATTTTTGCTGCCAGATGGTGAGAAAAGTGAGGAGAACTTCATGGAAGAAAATTAATATGAGATTCATTTTCTTAATTTTTCTAACTTTAAAGGAAAACAGTCCTTTTTATGACCTTAGTTTATACATTCAGATTATTAATGCAACTTCTTTGCAAATCAAAATAGACATTTAAAAATATTTATTAATAGATTTTCTCCCACAAAGATTAAAAACACAGAAAAAATCATTCTGTACAATTCTAATATTATTTGAAGCTTAAAATTAAAAAGTTATTTTAAAAGTTAGCTTCACAGATACTAAGCACTTACTCAATCTATATGCTGAGCAAATAACTTGAGAAGATGGACTAGATGAAGAAGAGCAGGGCATCAGGATTGGAGGAAGACTAATTAACAACCTGTGATATGCAGATGACATAACCTTGCCTGCTGAAAGTGAAGGGGACTTGAAGCACTTACTGATGAAGATCAAAGACTACAACCTCCAATATGGATTACACCTCAACATGAAGAAAACAAAACTGGACCAATAAGCACCATCATGATAAAAGGAGAAAAGATTGAAATTATCAAGGATTTTATTTTACTTGGATCCACAATCAATACCCATGGAAGCAGCAGTCAAGAAATCAAAAGATTCACTGCATTGGGCAAATCTGCTGCAAAAGACCTCTTTAAAGTGTTAAAAAGCAAAGATGTCACTTTGAGGACTAAGGGGCTCCTGACCCAAGCCAAGGTACTTTCAAATTACTTCACATGCATGCAAAATCTGGACAATGAATAAGAAAGACTGAAGAAGAACTGATGCCTTTGAATTGTGGTATTGGTGAAGAATATTGAATATACAGGCAGTCCTTGGTTTACAAAAAAATCTGTTCCTAAATCTGTCTTTAAGTTGAATTGGTAGATAAATCGGAACAAATACAAAGTTACATACTCAACACAGTGTTAACAGTAATGTGAGCCTACTTAAAATGATGCACAGCTTTCTCCTTCCTCAAGCTGGCAAACCGCTGAAGCTAAGCAATGTGTTCATGAGAGTCATAAAGTAGTGTGTGTGCTCGTTATTAACAACTGTTGTATTTAACTCGTTTTTAATATAATAGGCTTTATGGCAGTCTATTCTTAAGTATGAGTTGTCCGTAAGTCGGACATTCTTTACCTGGGGACTTACTGTACAATGGACTACCAGAAGAAGGAACAAATCTGCCTTGAAGAAGCACAGCCAGAATGCTCCTTAGAAGCAGGATGGTTAGGCTTCTTTTAACATACTTTGAGCATGTTTTCAGGAGGGGCCAGTCCCTGGAGAAGGACATCATGTTTGGTAAGGTAGAGGGTCAGCGAAAAAGAGGGAAATTCCCAATGATATGGATTGACACAGTAGCTATAACAATGTGCTCAAACCTAGCAAAAATTCTGAGAATAGAGCAGGACCAGACAGCATTTCACTCTGTTGTACATAGGGTCACTATGAGTAGCAAGTGATTCCACAGCACCTAACAACAGCAATCAGTTAAATAGTAATTTTCCTATCACTGGAGTAAAATTACGCACAAAATTTCACTTTCTAGAGATAAAATTGTGTATGGCATAAACGTAGGATGACAAATGAAGCTTGCAAAACCATTTTTATTGACAGTATACCTGATACTGAGATGGGGATTAGTATGTAGGATGTTGATTAAGGAGTGCCTTGGGATCAATGCTTGCGGAAAGGGGAAAGGAAGCAGGAATAGGCAGGTGTTGAGCTGTGAAGCCATCTCAATAAAGGCATCCACTGACACCCAGGAGGTGGAGGTCCTTAAAACTGGAATTCAGAATTGTCTCAAATTGGGATGAGTTGTCTACTCTTATGTTCATCAGTCATTGAATGCAGGCTGCCCCTATACCGAGGCAGGATATTAAGTGAGATTTCTTCAGCCAAGACAATCCCCAAAGAGGGCTGACAATGAGATCCATCTTTTGGTAGGACTCCCAGAAGATAGGGGAATAATTACTTTCATTCTGAAGGGTGATCCAACTGTGAGGTATGTCACAATCTCCACCACTGTCTTATAGATTCTAGGAGCAGCTCTTTCAAGATTCCAGTGAACATCTTTTCTGGGGGAAATTTAGCAAAGGAAGATCTGTAGGAAAACTACATCCCCCCCACTGCAGCAGCTAGCCTTGAGGACTAAATTGATACTTATTTTCTCCGTCCTCTTCTATGCATTCCGAATCCTTCTCACCCTCAGCAAAGAACACTGCTAGTTGCAGTAGTTTACTTGCTGTCATCACACAGACTCTCATCCTTTAAGGGTCTGAGAGCCCTGAGGGATGTACTATTTTTACATCAGCTATTAGGCAGCAGCAGAAATTATATTAACCTTGGTAAGTGGGGACCTATGCTTTTGGTTCATGTACAACTTCCATCCTTACCACCATGACTACTTGGTTCATGTACTTATTGTGCCAGTGTTGGGGTGACTGAAAATGGATGCAGGTGACTGAAATCAGCAGGTCTTCATTTTCTCTGCCTGGGTTGTCTAGTGCCTCTTTCATGTTGTAGCCTCTCTAATGGGCACTAACATGCAGTATAAATATCTTCACGCTTCTGTACCCACTTTCATAGGTTCATTCATACACCTCTACCTCAAGATGCTTGTCCTCAATCTTCTAAGCTTTCACTTGTAGCTCTTGAACAATCAGGTAAGCCTTTCACCACTACCTCTAAATCTATATATATTCTTATCTTGAGCCATGTCTTAGTTATCTATTGTTGCTATAACAGAAATAACCACAAGTGGATGGCCTTAACAAACAGAGTTTTATTTCCTCGTAATTTAGGAGGCTGAAAATCTGAACTCACAGTGCCAGCTAAGACCATTATATAAGGGATTTCAAGAATAAATATTGAAGCAAATGAAACAGACCTGAACATTCATTTGAAAGGAACCTCAGGAACATCCCACAGGACTATCAACTTCCACCTACGAGGTCACATGGACTTGTTGGACCACTGTAACCTGCCTGGCTAAGGCATCCTCATTCCTAAGAATTCACCTCAGATGTGCCCTTTCACGAGTATCCTTGCTTACCTCTTCCTCTCAAATTAGATTTTAATCATGTGCATGTACTACATTATAAACATAAAAAAAACAGAATTAATAGCTAACATTTAAGATTTCAAGACTGACCATAGACAGGCCTGCTTAGGATTACTCCGGAGGAATTGAAACTGCTATATCCTCTTTCAGTGGTTAAGAGCTACGTCTGCTAATCAAAAGGCAGCCAGTTCGAATCCACCAGCCTCTTCTTAGAAATCCTGCGGGGCAGTTCTACTCTGTCCTATAGGGTCACTATGAGTCAGAATCAACTCAATGGCAGGGGTTTTTTATACCCTCTCTCAGAGTAAATACTCAGATGTTTTGGAAGTGCTACCTGTTACTTTCACCAAGTATCAGGAAAATACTTAGTTGCAGGAAAAGTTGGGAGGGGCAGTCAGAATAGTATAAATGCTCAGTAAGAATGACAAAGGATGCTTCAAGGAAGGTTTCTAGCGTGGATGTAGTGAACAATATTGTTGTCTCTCAACATTCAGCTCACCCTCTCCACATGGTAGTTTGTTGGATTCATCCCAATTGTCAGGCTGAGGTAGGCTTTATCCAAGCCAATCAGGAGATACCATTCCTTTCACCTTAATGATTTGTTCTGGAATAGGCAGTTGTTAGCTAATTATGGAGCCCTAGCAGCACAGTAGACAGTAGTTAAAGTACTGGACTGCTAACTAAAAGGTGGGGAGTTCGCAGCCAACAGCAGCTCCACGAGAGAAAGATGTGGCAGTCTGCTTCCTTAGAGATTTACAGCCTTTGAAACCCTATGGAATCGCCCACTATGAGTTGGAATTGACTCAACAGCAGTGGGTAGTTAATTACTATATAGTAAGTCTATATAGAGATATACATAAATAAGCATGGAATCTGATTCCAGCCAATGAGCTGTACAGATTAAGAAAGATGCTTTTATGCTCTCACACGAAAGAAGGTCCAGGAGTGACCCCATTCCCTTTCTCTGGGCATTGAACTTCAAAGGTCTGATATGAAAATGTTTAAGTTTCCATATTCTTAGGGAGAGACTGATTGTTTTGCAGACATTGGAATGAGTATCTAGCAGAATCCGTTTTAATCCATTAAATTCATCAAAAACAATCCTCCTCAAGGGATACAAGGTGATATAGGACAATACAAGTTAGGTTTTTACTTAGAAAAATAGGGGCAAATATTAAGGTAACCACAAAGAGGTATAACAACTCCATAACTCAAAATAAAAACCAAGAAAAACATAATGACTCAGCAAACATAAAGTCAAATACTATGACATTGAGGAACACACAATTTACAAAGAAAAACATCTCAGCACAAAAAAGTAAGTGGAAAAATGAAATTGTCAACACAACACATAAAAAGGCATCAAAATGACAGCACTAAACACATACTTATCTATAATTATGCTGAATGTAAATGGACTAAATGCACCAATAAAGAGACAGAGAGTCTCAGACTGGATAAAGAAACACGATCCGCCTATATGCTGCTTACAAGAGGCACACCTTAGACTTAGAGACAAAAACAAACTAAAACTCAAAGGATGGAAAAAAATATATCAAGCAAACAATAAGCAAAAAAGAGCAGGAGTAGCAATATTAATTTCTGACAAAATAGACTTTAAAGTTAAATCCACCACAAAGGATAAAGAAGGACACTAAATAATGATTAAAGGGTCAATTGACCAGGAACATATAACCATAATAAATATTTACGCACCCAATGACAGGGCTGCAAGATACATAAAACAAATTTTAACAGAACTGAAAAGTGAGATAGACACCTCCACAATTATAGTAGGAGACTTACACACACCACTTTCGGAGAAGGACAGGACATCCAGGAAGAAGCTCAGTAGAGACACGGAAGACCTGATTGCTACAATCAACCAACTTGACCTCATTGAATTATACAGAACACTCCACCCAACTGCAGCAAAGTATACTTTTTTTTTCTAGGGCACATGGAACATTCTCTAGAATAGATCACATATTAGGTCATAAAACAAATCTTTGCAGAATCTAGAACATCGAAATATTACAAAGCATCTTCTCAGACCATAAGGCCATAAAAGTGGCAATCAATAACAGAAAAATTAGGGAAAAGAAATCAAATACTTGGAAACTGAACAATACCCTGCTGAAAAAAGACAGGGTTATAGAAGACATTAAGGAGGGAATAAAGACATTCATAGAATGCAACGAGAATGAAAACACTTCCTATCAAAACCTCTGGGACACAGCAAAAGCAGTGCTCGGAGGTCAATTCATATCGATAAATGCACACATACTAAAAGAAGAAAGAGCCAAAAGCAGAGAACTGTCCCTACAACTTGAACAAATAGAAAGTGAGCAACAAAAGAATCCATCAGGCACCAGAAGAAAACAAATAATAAAAATTAGAGCTGAACTAAATGAATTAGAGAACAGAAAAACAATTGAAAGAATTAACAAAGCCAAAAGCTGGTTCTTTGAAAAAATTAACAAAATTGATAAACTATTGGCCAGACTGGCTAAAGAAATACAGGAAAGGAAATAAATAACCCTAATAAGAAAAGAGATGGGCCACATGACAACAGATCCAACTGAAATTAAAAGAATCATATCAGATTATTACGAAAAATTGTACTCTAACAAATTTGCAAACCTAGAAGAAACGGATGAATTCCTAGAAAAACACTACCTACCTAAACTAACACAATCAGAAGTAGAACAACTAAATACATCCATAACAAAAAAAGAGATTGAAAAGGTAATCAAAAAACTCTCAACAAAAAAAAACCCGGGCCCGGACGCTTTATTGCAGAGTTCTACCAAACTTTCAGAGAAGAGTTAACACCACTACTACTAAAGGTATTTCAAAGCATAGAAAATGACGGAATACTACCTAACTCATTCTATGAAGCCACCATCTCCCTGATACCAAAACCAGGTAAAGACATCACAACAAAAGAAAATTACAGACCTATATCCCTCATGAACATAGACGCAAACATCCTCAACAAAATTCTAGCCAATAGAATTCAACAGCATATCAAAAAAATAATCCACCATGACGAGATGGGATTTCTACCAGGTATGGAAGGTTGGTTCAACATTAGAAAAACAATTAATGTAATCCAGCACATAAATAAAACAAAAGGCAAGAATTACATTATTTTATTAATTCATGCAGAAAAGGTGTTTGACAAGTCCAACACCCATTCATGATAAAAACTCTCAGCAAAATAGGACTTGAAGGAAAATTCCTCAACATAAAAAGGGCATCTATACAAAGCCAACAGCCAACATCACTCTAAATGGAGAGAGCCTGAAAGCATTTCCCTTGAGAACGGGAACCAGATAAGGATGCCCTTTATCAACAGTTTTATTCAACATTGTGCTAGAGGTCCTAGCCAGAGCAATTAGACTAGACAAAGAAATAAAGGGCATCCAGATTGGCAAGGAGGAAGTAAAATTATCTCTATTTGCAGATGACATGATCTTATACACAGAAAACCCTAAGAAATCCTCCAGAAAACTACCGAAACTAATAGAAGAGTTTGGCAGAGTCTCAGGTTATAAGATAGACATATGAAAATCACTTGGATTCCACTATATCAACAAAAAGAACATCGAAGAGGAAATCACCAAATCAATACCATTCACAGTAGCCCCCAAGAAGATAAAATACTTAGGAATAAATCTTACCAAAGATGTAAGAGACCTATACAAAGAAAACTACAAAACACTACTGCAAGAAACTAAAAAGGACCTACTTAAGTGGAAAAACATACCTTGCTCATGGATAGGAAGACAACATAGTAAAAATGTCTATTCTACCAAAAGCTATCTATACATACAATGCACTTCCGATCCAAATTCCAATGACTTTTTTAATGTGATGGAGAAATAAATCACCAACTTCATATGGATGGGCAAGAAGCCTCGGATAAGTAAAGCATTACTGAAAAAGAAGAAGAAAGTGGGAGGCCTCACTCTACCTGATTTTAGAACATACTATACAGCCACAGTAGTCAAAACAGCCTGGTACTGGTACAACAACAGGCACATAGACCAATGGAACAGAATTGAGAACCCAGATATAAATCCATCCACATATGAGCAGCTGGTATTTGACAAAGGCCCAGTGTCAGTTAATTGGGGAAAAGATAGTCTTTTTAACAAATGGTGCTGGCATAACTGGATATCCATTTGCAAAAAAATGAAACAGGACCCATACCTCACACCAAGCACAAAAACTAACTCCAAGTGGATCAAAGACCTAAACATAAAGACTAAAACGATAAAGATCATGGAAGAAAAAATAGGGACAACGTTAGAAGCCCTAATGCAAGGCATAAACAGAATACAAAATATTACCAAAAATGATGAAGAGAAACCAGATAACTGGGAGCTCCTAAAAATCAAACACCTATGCTCATCTAAAGACTTCACCAAAAGAGTAAAAAGACCACCTACAGATTGGGAAGGAATTTTCAGCTATGACATCTCCGACCAGCGCCTGATCTCTAAAATCTATATGATTTTGTTAAAACTCAACCACAAAAAGACAAACAACCCAATCAAAAAGTGGGCAAAGGATATGAACACGCACTTCACTAAAGAAGATATTCAGGCAGCCAACAGATATATGAGAAAATGCTCTCGGTCATTAGCCATTAGAGAAATGCAAATTCAAACTACAATGAGATTCCATCTCACTCCAACAAGGCTGGCATTAATCCAAAAAACACAAAATAATAAATGTTGGAGAGGCTGCGGAGAGATTGGGACTCCCATATACTGCTGGTGGGAATGTAAAATGGTACAACCACTTTGGAAATCTATCTGGTGTTTTCTTACAGAGTTAGAACTACCATCCAACCCAGAAATCCCACTCCTCGGAATATACCCTAGAGAAGTAAGAGCCTTCACACGAACAGATATATGCACACCCATGTTTATTGCAGCTCTGTTTACAATAGCAAAAAGCTGGAAGCAACCAAGGTGTCCATCAACGGATGAATGGTTAAATAAATTGTGGTATATTCACACAATGGAATACTACACATCGATAAAAAACAGTGACGAATCTGCGAAACATTTCATAACATGGAGAAACCTGGAAGGCTTTATGCTGAGTGAAATTAGTCAGACGCAAAAGGACAAATATTGTATAAGACCACTATTATAAGATCTTGAGAAATAGTTTAAACTGAGAAGAACACATACTTTTGTGGTTATGGGGGGGAGGGTGGGAGAGGGTATTTACTGATTAGTTAGTAGATAAGGAATGCTTTAGGTGAAGGGAAGGACAATACTCAATACACGGAAGGTCAGCTCAAATGGACTGGACCATAAGCAAAGAAGTTTCCGGGATAAACTGAATGCTTCAAAAGTCAGCGGAGCTAGGGCGGGGGTTTGGGGACTATGGCTTAAGGGCACTTCTAAGTCAATTGGCAAAATAATACTATTATGAAAACATTCTGCATCCCACTTTGAAATGTGGCATCTGGGGTCTTAAATGCTAACAAGCGGCCATCTAAGATGCATCAATTGGTCTCAAGCCACCTGGATCAAAGGAGAATGAAGAACACCAAGGTCACACAACAACTAAGAGCCCAAGAGACAGAAAGGGCAACATGAACCGGAGACTTACATCATCCTGAGACCGGAAGAACTAGATGGTGCCCAGCCACAATCGATGACTGCCCTGACAGGGAGCACAACAGAGAACCCCTGAGGGAGCAGGTGATCAGTGGGATGCAGACCCCAAATTCTCAAAAAAAGATCAGACTTAATGGTCTGACTGAGACTAGAGGAATCCCGGCGGTCATGGTCCCCAGACCTTCTGTTGTCCCAGGACAGGAACCATTCCCAAAGACAACTCATCAGACATGGAAGGGACTGGACAATGGGTTGGAGAGAGATGCTGATGAAGAGTGAGCTACTTGTATCAGGTGGACACTTGCGACTGTGTTGGCATCTCCTGTCTGGAGGGGAGATGGGAGGGTAGAGAGGGTTAGAAACTGGCAAAGTTGTCACGAAAGGAGAGACTGTAAGGGCCGACTCATTAGGGGGAGAGTAAGTGGGAGTATGGAGTAAGGTGTATATAAGCTTATATGTGATAGACTGACTTGATTTGTAAACGTTCCCTTAAAGCTCAATAAAAATTATTAAAAACAAAAAAACAATCCTCCTTACTGTCCATACTTCTGAAAACCACCAGTGGCAGCCCCCTGCCTCTGAATGTCAGCCAGTCAGCAACAGATTGACTGAAGTGACCCCCCACTCCCAAAGGCAAAGGTCAGCTAATCCTTAAATATTTCCCCTCCAGAAAGCCCACCAGTCCTTGGAATCTATGATTCCCAAAAATCTATACCTGATCAGCTCAGGGAGATTCTGTCTAAGAAGGCAGCTTTTCCTTGCTTATTGATGTAATAAGTGTTCTGTTTCAGTTATTGAATACTGGTCTCTTCAGGAGAATCCAAGAAAAGCTAGTCATTTTGTACCCATGCAGACTGAGGATTAAGGCAACACACAGAGGCAACTACAGCTAAGGGAAACAGAGAAATTGAACTACAACTACTGATCGAGGCTCATTCAGAAAGATAATGTCCCTCTAGATTTCCATCTACATAACAAATTATTTCATTATTTAAGCTAGTTAGGTATGGTTTTCTGTTACTTGAATGCAAACACAATCTAAATGATAAAAGAAGTGATGCTTATGTTACTGGGTGGAAACCCCAGGTTTTCACTTGGCATGACTCATATTGGCCAATAAGCGAGAGACCGAGGTGAGGTGGGAGAACAGGAAAGGTATCTTTATTTCATTGTACAAGGAAAAGGAGTCAGTAGGAGCTGCTGCTGCCAAGGCTGCTAGCCAAGGGTGGACAGTTAAGTTACTTGTAAAGGGATTTACAAGCAGGGAGCTCATAAAGGTTATATCAGCAGCATTCTTAATCATGCTACACAGGCGCAATGGGGTTGACATAACCTCCAAGCAAAAACAAGATTCAAATGCAAAGCTGGGGGGCATGGGGAGAGCCCAGCAAAGGAAATGAGTTTTCAATACAACACTGTAGGGGAGGATGCCAGGTAAAGAATACAGCACTGTGGGGGTTCTGTCTCAATTAGACTAAGTCTTGAAAGACACATTGTAGCTAATAATTGTAGACTGGTAGAGAGGGCCTTAGAAGCAGAAGGGACTGCAACTAGAAAGGTAAAGGAATGAGAGAAAATAACTACCTTAGGGAACTTTAAGTGCTATCATTGAACATTGCAGGGATTACAAATGTAAGTGAAGGAATAGGGACAAGAGAAACTATAGAAAAAATAATGAAATTAAAACATTATGTAAAGGAGTAATAACCTATCCATGTCAAATCTCTTTAAGGCATTCTAGGCTCTTATATTTAGCTTGACCATCCAATTGAACACCTCATGCTACTTGACTTGTTCATATTGACATTCTTGTTTCCCAATCACTATGAGCATCTGGTATTCCCCTCTCAACAAATGTTTATCTCTGTTTCATGTTACTCGTGCTGGATAGCTTCCCTTCTCATCTCTCTCATTTCTCTCTCTAACCTCTTCTCCTTTTCAGGGAAGTATTTTAAAATCATGCTGTGTCTTCTTTTTTTGTTTCACTTTGTTTATTCTGGCCTTCTTTGGGTTCCTAGAATACACCACATATGTTTCCGCTTTTTGCTGTTTTTACTTGTTTAAGTGCTCTGCTCTTCAGATCACCACACCATTTCTTCTCCATCACCACACTCTAGTCTTATCTCAACATCACCTCATAGAGGTTGTTCTGAACTTCGCAAACTAAAAAACACCCAACATAGAGGCACCATGGGTTATCGCATTCTTTTTATTTTCCTTAGAAAAGTTGTCTGATGTTAAATTTCCATTCATTAATTTTTTTAATAACCATTTTCATCTTTATAGAATACAAGATCCGTGAGGGTGACGACTTTTATGACCTGTCATTGATGGTATCTACAGTGCCTGAATGAGTCGGAATCGACTCAACAGCAGTGGGTTTGGTTTGGTTTGGACAGTGCCTGAATAATTGGCTGGCACTTAGTAGTTGTCCATTTAATTTCTACTAAAATAGTAAGTGAAAACATGACAAACTGAGCTGAATTTTTTTTTCTTTCCTTAATTATTTTCATCTGGCCTACATATGAAAGAGAAGAAAACACAACTATAATGAATTTGAACCATGTAGTGAATGGAAAAAATACATGGATAAATCAACTATCTCAATAACTATAGATATGAACCAATGAATTACATTTTTACAGATAATTCAGGAATGGCACTGAAATTGCATATTATGCATGTGTTTTAGTCAATGAACAGATGCTTGTATATCATTTTTCCTTTGGCTGCTTCGAATTATTGCAGTGATGGACACAGAAGAACAAAATGACCCTCTGAGCCCATTTTCTCTAGTGTCTTTGTCCTTGAGCAATAATTTTATTTGATCATGGTTGCCCTGTACTATCAGATTCAGCAATTTCCTAGATAATTTCTCCCAAAAGTTTAGGGTGGTGATAAAACAAAACAATGTCTCCAACATCCAAGCCATTTGACCAAGTCATCCTGTTTAGGAGAGGAGCAAGTACTATTGGCTGGTAGCTGTTACAAGGGCATTAATCCTTATTTTTGGCTCCTACCAGTACTCCCGTGGTAGATTTCCTAATTTGAGAATTTTCTTTTTATTTATAAGGTTGAATTTTAAAATCATGATTTTGCTTAATGACCTTTTTATGCTTAATGACCATGTTCCTCTATGCAGTTGATTATTCCAGGTATACAAAGAACATAAACAAGACCAATAAGAATCTCCGCTCTTAGAATTTGAAACTCTGACTCTGCAGTTCTCATCAGCTACATAAGCAAGGTAAAGACACTTGTTTTCTCCAGTCTGCCTGTACTTTGGATGTGAAGAAACTGGGTCATTTTAGCTTCAAATACCTTTTATTTTTTGACACAAGTCTTTAAAGTCATACACCCCTGAATTGTTTTAAAAAAAATTAAAAAAAACTATCACCAGCCTAGAAAAATATGTTCTGTGAGAAGAGAATGATATTCTTCAGCTAAATTCTATCACATATGGAGAATCTTAATCCTATTTTTCAAAAACATTCCATGAAGCTTCAAGGAGTTTTTCTTTTCATGTTTTAAAAATAACATCAAGGTACATCATTTAACTTTCCAGGTTATTCACATAAGCAAACAAACAAGGAAAAAGTTATGTTTGTAAGAAGTAATAAATATAGCAATTTAAAAATTGTTCAGCAAGGAATGTCATTCTGTTAGCCAGGCTACCAACATGTGGAAAGTCAGAGGCTCAAACAAGCGAAACCAGCAGTCTGCCTTCAAGAGGCTCCCTCTGCCAACATCCCTCATGATAAGCATACAAACCTACGCGTGGCCTCTGCCCAGGCGACAACCTCCATGTGGTTTATGTATTTACTTGACTCCTATAGTCTATCCCTCTTCCTGAAAATGTGGCACGAAGGTGATAGCCCCTACACCTTATGTCAGCTCGGTGCACTCAGGCTCCACAGTTGAGAAAGTGAAGCCTGTAATGTCTAAATAAGTTTTCTAAGTGGGCAATTTCAGTAAATTGAATGCCAGTCAATGGACCTTTCTACTACTCTCTTCCTGTCATCCATTATCATCACTTCTATGTGGGAGGTTTTAGCTCAGGGCAGATGTTACCGTAGCTCTCACTATGACAGAAAGTTAACTATCTTCCCCCTTCAGCCTAGAATGATTCCAGAGAACATTCTCTGTAAGAATTTAACAAGGAAGCTACATTTTACTATGTGAAACTTTTGTAATAAGGTTCAAACTTTTAAAGCATTACCAAAGCAGCACACAGATGTTGCTTTATAAACAACAACAACAACATTACAGGTTTTCAAGTGTTAACTCAAACATTACGCTAAATCTCTTTAAAAGCAAAGATGTTTATGCCTGATGATGTTTTTGTGTGGATGTGTAGCTTACATGATCGTGTTAAAATTTGTACATGTGAGTGAAAAATATATAGACTTGCAAGCATTATAAAGCTAATTACCTACTTTCATTGCTAGCTTACTATCTCTCTACTATATTTATAATTGAGGTCATGGCTATTCTTAATTTTCTCATTGTTCATCATTTACTTTACATAACCAAGTTATCCCACTGTGACAATTTGATGAAATATGTATTATAGTTTGAAAGATTCACAGGAAATGACAAAAATTCCTAAAAATCAAAAGAGGCCGATTTATTTGATATTGGCAATAACTTTGTCCACATTAAATGTTTCATAAATGAATTTCATAAGCCTTTAAGCAAGGTATTTTAGATCTCATATTGCAATTGTTTTATGTATCTGATTGTTAATTTGCTCGGCAAAGTCTAAGGCCATTGCTGTAGTTTGCAATTTCAACTTCAATTAAGACATTGAATTCTGAAATATCAATGGAACTAAATAATTGGATCAGCATTTTATGTGTTTCAGTGTTTGCTTGAGAACAACTTGAAAGTGTATTTACAAATAGAAACATAATTATATTGAGCCCAGTGTGGCTTGGCTTTAGTTACAATGGTGAAACAGAAAAAATGTTATCATTTCTCTCTTTCAAAAGTTTCTTCCTACATACTTAAAGATGCTTTAATGCTGCATATACAATTGAATAGTCCCTTGGGTAGTATAAGGATGAAAATTAAGACCCCATATTATGAGTGCCTGGACATCTGCAGAAAAAAAGAAGGCCTCGAATAGCCGAACTGCCAGTTCTCCTCCCCTACTGTGCTCCTGTAAATAAGGTCCATGAGCCAAACAACCTTCTGTAAGACCAGGCACATTGCCTACCTATCCCTGAGCCTTGGGTTTCAGGTCTCTACCAGCCCAAGGAACTATTCAAACAAGCCAATCACGTCTTCTTGAGGGAACCAGGTCATTTTCCCTTCTTGTGACTTAACAAAACCTGCCTCCCTCAGCCTCTGCTTTTTCCTTTGCTCTCCTGAGTGCAACTCCCTGTGGCCTCCTTTGGTATGTGGTGATCTCTTCCCTCAGGCTGTAAGTATATGTGACTTAAAACCTCTGTGAGCTCACCTGCCCTGTGTTTCATCATCCCCATAACCCCAGCACAGAGGTGAGGGGTAAAGAAGAAGTGATCAAAATGCCTTGGTTCTATGCCACCAACCACTATATATATATGTATATATGTATATGTATATATGTATATATATATATAATATATATGTATGTATATGTATATGATTTTCTGATATGAAAATAAAAAATTAATGTCTTTTTCTAATTTTTTTTTTGTTTTAACTGCTTTTCTTCCATTTGTCAGGGGAGAGTAAAAGTTATTTTGCTTATCTAATATTCCCAGTTTAGGAGATATCCTAATAATTAGAATACGGGAGTCATCTCCCTCAACTACAAGAGAAACAGCCTGAAGAAAGCAATAATAGGTGGGTTCTGAAGAAAGGGCTAGAGAATAGAGAAGGTCCACATTTCCCTATGAGAAGGGGCTGTTTAAGTAATATGTACTTTGGAACAATCTTTACTGGAATAAAGAGAAAAAACAGATGAGAGTTATTAAAGACAATTTATTCCTTAAAAAATATGACTTACATTTGGGTCCAGAATGTGACTCTTTTAGAGAAAATTGCCTTTATTCCTCTGAGAAATTTAGGGTTTACAGGTAATAGCAGTTTTTGTGTCACTGATAACATCAGCTGCCCTACTTTTCCAGGTCGTGTGATATATAGAACAAGATTATGTTTGTCAATTAAATATCACCTTTAGTGAGCAGCAAGGAACCCTGGTGGTGCAGTGGTTAAAGCACTTGACTGCTAACTGAAAAGTCAGTGGTTCAAAACCACCAGGGCCTCCACAGGAGAAAGATGAGGTAATCTGCTTTCCTAGAGAGTCACAGCTTTGGAAACCCTGTGGGGTCGCTGTGATTTGGAACTGACTCTACAGCAGTGGGTTTTAAAGAACAGCAAAATTAAGATGAAATAGTTGAAAGTTTAAATCCAAAAAGAGTCATGTCAATGTGGGTGATTAATAATACTTAATATGTACCCTTTAATTTCACAATGTATTGACTCGTTTTTAGAACTCCATACCGTTAAGGAGTGTGAGTATATAAAATTGTAATGTTGTTTTATATTTTCATGATTTATTTTCACTGTCTTTATTTTTTTATGGATTATTTTTTAATTGTTTAAATGCCATCTTTAGAAAAACCATAAATAACACATTATGATTGTTTAACAAATTTGGAGAGTTCCGGAATCACAGTAGTTAAGAGCTACGTCTGTTAACCAAAAGGTTGGCAGTTTGAGTTCACCAGCCACTCCATGGAAACCCTGTGGGGCAGTTCTACTCCATCCTGTATGTTCACTATGAGTAGGAATCCACTCGACAGCAATGGGTTTATTTATTTATTTGTTTGTTTATTCATTCATTTGTTCATTCATGCATTCATTCACTTATTTTGGTTTATTTCCCAAACCTTAAAATGATGTTTTCCTAGGACACCACTGTTGGTTCCTATCGGCTGGGATCAGAAATTATTACTGTCTGGTACACAAAGCCTGTCATTCCTTACGTTTAAGACAAGATGATAGGATTCGGGAGACATATTGCTTAGTATTCACTTTTCTACTGCCTAGTGGAGATTTCCATTAAATTTCTCTAAATTCAGGCCACCTCATTTGCAAAACAAGTAAGTAGGTCAGACCATTTATGGCATTATAATTCTCATGAGTAAGAATTGTACCATTTATAGACAAATTATTTTTATTAATAGTATAATTTCCCAAATCTTAAAAAATTTAATATTCAGTAGTAATTCTAGAAATATGTTATTGTTGTGAGGTGTCATCGAGTCAGTTGCAACTCGTAGTGACCCTATGTACAACAGAATGAAATACTGCCCGGTCCTGCTCCATTCCCACAATTGTCATGCTTGAGCCCATTGTTGCAGCCACTGTGTCAATCCATGTAGTCGAGGGTCCCCCTCTTTTTTGCTGGCCCTCTACTTTACCAAGCATGATGTTCTTCTCCAGGAACTGCTCCCTCCTGATAACATATCCAAAATATATGAGACAAAGTCTCACCATGCTTGTTCCTAAGGAGTATTCTGGCTGTATTTCTTCCCAGGCAGATTTGTTCACTCTTCTGGCAGTACATGGTGTATTCACTATTCTTTGCCAACACTATAATCAAAAGCATGGATTCTTCTTCGCTCTTCCTTATTCATTGTGCTCTATACATATACTGATATGGATAATATATTTATGGGGATGATTATTAGCTGAACACTTATCTCTAGACAAAAGAATATCCAGATAACTTAATTTTTTTTAATTTCTTTTTCAGTAAGTAATGAGAATGGTAATATTATTTCTATAAACATTGTCTACTTAGTGAAAACTATCAGATTTAATAAAATACACACTACATCTTAAATTACTGGGGAATTGAAAATGTAATGGTTGTTTTTACTATTAATAGTTTTTATTATTAATAGTTTAATCTGATTTTTTAAATTACCATAAAATGCAAATTGAAATTGTAGTTTAGATCAAGAGGTACAGTTCTCTAAACTTATTTCTTTTTCTTCTGTCTCTTTTTTTTTTTACTATGATGTTTAAACACAAATTAAGTCATTCATCTAAACGCTTCCACTCCCATCTGTACGCACCCAACACTTGTCACCAAGTGTTATTATAGATTAGATCCTGTCCCCCCAAAATATGTCAACTTGGTGTGGTTGTTCTCCATTTTGTGATCTAATGTAATTATCCTGTGTTGTAATCCTAACTTCTATGATATTAGTGGGGCAGGAATAGAGGCAGCTATGTTAAAGAGGCAGGACACAATCTACAGGATTAGGCTGTATCTTGAGTCAATCTCTTTTGAGATATAAAAACAGAAGTGAGAGAGAGAAGAGGGACCTTATTACCACCAAGCAAGAAGAGCCAGGAGCGGAGCATGTCCTTTGGACCTGAGGTCCCTGCGCTGAGAAACTTCTAGACCAGGGAAAGATTGATGATGAGGATCTTCCCCCAGAACTGACAGAGAGAGAAAGCTGATGCTCTGAGTCAGGCTTCTAGCCTCCTAGACTGTGAGAGAATAAATTTCTGTTTGTTAACGCCATCCACTTGTGGCATCTCTGTTTTAGCAGCATGAGACAACTAAGGCAGAAAGTGAAAGTACTTGGGGTCAAATAACAATTATTTTAAAAGAAACTTAAATTAACTTGAAATGAAAGAGAACAGACTATTTTTTGACATTGTGGTTGTAACAAAGGGAATTGAAAGAAGGAGATTCCGTGGAATAAGGAAATGAAATCAAAGCGAAGTAAAGCAGTATCATATTTTTACCTAAATTATGCTCACCTTCTACGTTTGTTTGCCAACAGCTCCTTCTCTCTACAAAGTGTTTTTTTAAGTACCACTATGCCAATTTTTTTTTTTTTTATATGTTGCTGTAAAAAAACAGAATGAGCACAGCTCACGTGGGGAAATACTTTGGCGGGGGGAGAGGGTGACGAATCAAAGCAGAAGGAGTGCATTATATGCATGGATATATGGTAAATTCTAAAAAATGAATTTAAATAGCTCAAAAACATCACATATTTAAATAATTTTAACAAACTTCTCTAAATCCTTTTTTCTATAATTTTTTTAATCTCTATTTTAATATGTTTACAGAATTTGATTTGTTGGGAGTTATTTGTGATCAGTTTGAATCTGTAGAGTTTCAGACTTTGATCACGACTATTGGCATGTATAGAACCAAAACCAAGCCCACAGCCATCAAGTCAATTCCGACTCATCGTGGCCCTCTAGGACAGAATAGAGCCCCCATAGAGTTTCCAAAGAAGGCCTGGTGGATTGGAACTGCCCACCTTTTGGTCAGCAGATGTAGCTCTTAACCACTCTACCACCAGGGCTTCCCTTGGCACGTATAGGGAGAGAAAATGGAAATTAAAATAAAAAAATTGGCTCTGTGTTTTCACAAAGACTAGAAACTCAGCCTTTCACATACATTATTTCAGTTCCTATATACACCTAAATCTATCTAGTGCATTTCTGATGCCAAAAAACCCTGAATATATGATTGAATTTTAGAGTCTTTGAAATTAATGAACAAATGTTTTTTCATTCTTCAGCAGAAGGAGCCAGTTTTCTGCTTTTCAATTTTGTAGGCTCAATTCTTCTCTTTTAAAATCTCTTCCACGAACATGTGGGACATAATGATATTGGTCAGATTGTGCAGACTATTTGCCCTTTTCTCTCATAGCGATTCTAGCAATGTATGTGATGTCCACGATCTGTTTCTCAGCATGAATAATGGGGACCATTTTAATCGTATTCCACTTAGACATTAAATTCTCTGCTTGATTTGCTGACCTATTTATATTATGTCTATATTCATTATGGGTTGGAAGGATTTTAGTATGTTTCCTATTGCTAGAATCAGGGGAAAATTTGCATCTTTTTTTTTTAATTTTATTGAGTTTTTGGTGAAAGTTTACACAGTAAGTTAGGTTCCCATTTGACAATTTCCACACAAATGGTTCAGCGACATTAGTTACATTTATCACAATGTGTCAACACTCTCTTTATTTGTATTCTGTTTGTTCCATTTCCAGTAGTCTAATTTCCCTTCCACCTTATCTTCTCAACTTTGATTTTGAGTAATTGACCATTTGGTCTTATACTGATGGTTTTTAAGTAAAGCACTGATCTTACGAATAATATCCTTTATTTTGTGTGTGTAAAAATGGCTTGGGGGCAATGCCTGATCTCCTTCAACTCCACAAGATGGAAGGAAAATCAAGATCAACAGTGCAAGGCTGACTCCCATGAGGTGGAGGCCAGACAAGCCTCCTCTCTCTGCCATCTTTGCTAATCCTGACCCAACCATCCTTCGCATAGCACTCTACTCTGCTAGGTTTGATAATTCATTGCAATGGCCACACAGAACTCACAGAATGTACTCACGATTATCGGGTTTATTAGGGAAGTAACAGTTACAATTCAGGCTCAGGGACACTCAGGATACAGATCTTCCATCAGGATAACCTCTTCCCAGCCATTCTCCCAGGCTCTCCTCTTCCTGGCCCTAGGCCTCTCCTCAAAGGCACTCAGCTCTCTCTCTCTCTGTGGCCCAAGAAGCCCACTGTGCCATCTCCTACTGCCGGTTCTCTGCTGCCAGGTCTCTTCTGCCACCACTTCTCACCGTCTTCAGGGTTACAGCTTTCTCTCTCTTACTCTCCTGCTTTCAGGAGCTTCTCAGTGCAAGGATCCCAGGTCCAAAGGACATGCTCTGTGCTCCTGGCTGTTCTTATTTGGTGGGATCCTCCTCTCTGCTCTGGAATGGGCTCTCTTTTAAGGCAAAACTGGCTGATTCCCTTGGTAGAGCACAATTACCCTATCACACAATCCATTCAATCACCTGGGTAGGAATTAGAAGACCATGGCTAGAATGGCCACACACAAAACTAATTGATCCCACCACAGGGTGCCACTCTGCTGTTTTGCTAAAGGTTGATCTCAGAGGATAGGCATTTCTACGGCTGTTCTCCAGCTTTTAAGATCCCAGGCACTACTTACTTCACTAGGATGCACATCATGATTTTTGTGAACTTAACTTAGTTGTGCCAAGATATCATGGTCCTAAGATTTCAAAACCAGAAATCCAATGTTGGAAGGTGTTTGGTTACATCTAAGGAGTATCCATATTTGTGTCTTCAATGAATATATGTGCCCTCACCTACCTATTTGTTTTTACACTGGTCCCTGAGTCGGATTTGACAGTTATGGAGCGTCGGTGGCCCAGTGGCTAAGAGCTCAGCTGCTAACCAGCAGATGAGCAGTTCAAATCCACTGGCCGCTCCTTGGAAACCCTGAGGCAGTTCTACTCTGTCCTATAGGGTTGCTATGAGTTGGAATTGACTAGATGGCAATGGTTTTGTTTGGTTTTAGGGTATACAAGTAGGAGTGGGATTGCTGGATCATGGGGTAGCTTTGTTTCTAGATTTTTGAGAAGTATTTTCTCAATTTCAGTAGTAGTTATACCATTTACAGTCCCACCAGTGATGGATAAAGTTTCCAATCTTCCAAATCGTTGCCAACATTTATTTGTTTATTTACTTATGTATGTATGTATGTATTTATTTATTATCAGTGCCATTTTAGCTGGGATAAGATGGTATCTAGTAGTTTTGATTTGCATCTTTCTAATGGCTAATGATCGTAATCATCTTTTCATATCTTTCTTGGTTGCTTGGATGTCCTCTTTGGTGAAGGTTCTGTTCATGTCCTTTGCCCAGTTTGTGATTGTATTGTTTGTCTTTTTGTTATTGAGTTATTGCAGTTTTTTTTTTTTTTTTATGGATTTTAGAGATTAGACCTTTAAAGGACAAGTCATTTCTGAGGATTTTTTTCCAAGTTTGTAGGTTGTCTATTTGCTCTTTTAATAAAATCTTTTGATGAGCATAAGTTTTTAATTTTCATGAGGTCCCATCTATATATTTTGTCTTCTTGTATTCATGCATTTGTTATTATGTCTGTTACCCCACTTTTGCCAAAGATTAAGTCCCATAGTTTTCTCCCAGGAATTTTATATTTTTCAGTTTAACATTTAGGTGTTTGATCCATGTTGATTTAGTTTTTCGTGTATGGTGTGAGGTATGGGCCTTGTTTCATTTTTCTGCAGGTGAATATCCAGTTAGCCAGCACCATTTACTAAAAAGACTGTTTCTGCCCCACTGAATACACTTTGACCCCTTGTACAGAATCAGTTGTCCATAATGGCTGGGTGTCATTTTAAGTTCTCATTTCTAGTCTACTGGTCTATGTGTCTGTCATTGAACCAATACTAGGCTGTTTTGATTACAGTGACTGTATAGTATGTTTTGATACCAGGAGTGCAAGGCCTCCTGCTTTATTCTTTTTCTTCAATATTGCTTTGGCTATCCAGGGTTTCTTTCCTTTCCATATGAAGTTGGTCATTAGTTTTTCCATTTCAGTAAAGATTGTTGTTCAGATTTGTATCAGGGTTGTATTGTATCTGTAGATTCCTTTAGGTAGAATTGACATTTTCATTATGTTAAGTCTTCCAATCCATGAGCACAAGATGTCTTTCCATTTTTGAAGGTCTCTTTAGTCTCTTGTAGTAGTGTTTTATAATTTTCATTTTATTTCCCGGTTAGGTTAATTCCTAAGTATTTTATCGATTTGGGGGCCATTGTAAATGGTATAAGGAGCCTGGTGGAACAGTGGTTAAAGAGCTTAGCTGCTAAATGAAAGGTCGGCAGTTTGCACCCACCAGCTGTTCTGCAGAATAAAGATGTGGCAGTCTGCTTTGGTAAAGATCTACAGTCTTGGGAACCATACAGGGCATTTCTACTCTATCCTATAGGATTGCTACGAGTCAGAATTAACTAGATGGTAATGGGTTTGGTTTGGGGTAAATGGTATTGTTTTCTTGATTCTTTTTTAGAGTAGTCTTTGTTAGTGTAGATGAGCCCAACTGATTTTTATGTGTTGATCTTGTACCCTACAACATTGCTAAATTTTTCTATTAGTTCCAGCAGTTTTCTTATGGAATCTGTAAGGTCTTCTGTGTATAGGATCATGTCATCTGCAAATACAGTTTTTCTTCTTCCTTTCTGATCTGAATACCCTTTGTGTCTCTTTCTTGTCTTATTTCTTTAGGTAGGGGTTTCAGTACAGTGCTGAATAAGAGTGGTAATAATGCACATCCTTGTCTCTTTCCTGTTTTCAAAGGGAAGGTTATCAGCCTTTCTCCATTGAGTATAATGCTAGCTGTTGGTTTTGCATATATGCCCTTAATTATGTTGAGAAATTTCCTTTCTATTCCTATTTTGCTGAAAGTTTTTATCAGGAAAGTGTGTTGAATTTTATCAAGTTCCTTTTCTGTGTCAATTGTTATGATAATATGGTTCTTTTCCTTGTTTTATTTATGTGGTGGATTACTTTGATTTTCTAATGTGAACCACCCTAATAATCCTGGCACGAATCTTACTTGATCGTAGTGTATGATTTTTTGATATATTGCTGAAGTCTATTGGCTAGAAATTTTGTTGAAATTTTTTACATCTGTGTTCATAGGAATATTGGTTCATGATTTTCTATCTTCCTTTCTTTCTTTTTTTTTGTGATGTCTTTGCCTGGTTTATGCATCAGGTTTATGCTGGCTTTATATAAAGAGTTCAGTAGTGTTCCTTCCTCTTCTATGTTTTTGAAGTGATTGAATAGGATAATGTCAACTCTTCTCTGAATGTTTGATAGAATTCTCCAGTGTAGCTATCTGACAGTTGGCTTTTTATGTTTTTTGGAAATTTTTGATGACATCTTCAATCTCTTTTGTAATGGGTTTGCTTAAATTTTCTACCTGTTCATGTTAGTTTGGCTATGTAGTGTGTTTCTAGGAATTTGCCCATTTCATCTAGGTTTTCAAATTTGTTGGAGCACAATTTTCCATAGTATTCAGTTACGATCTTCTTTGTCTCTGATGGATCAGTTATAATGTCACCGATTTCATTTATTAATTTGGTTATTTTCCTCTTTAGTGTTTTTATTTATTTTTCCTTTTATCAGTGTAGCCAGTGGTTTGTCTATGTTATTGAGCCTTTCAAAGAACCAACTTCTGTTTTTTTAATTCTTTCTATTGTTTTTCTATTTCATTTATTTCTGCCCTGATCTTTATTACTTTTTTTTTTTTTTCTGGTAGCTTTTGACTTCTTTTGCTCTTCCTTTTCTATTTGTTCAAGTTGATGGTTTAAGTTAATGATTTTGCATCTTTCTTCTTTTTAATGTAAGCCTTCATAGCTAGGGATTTCCCTCTGAGTACTGTTTTGCTATGTCTCAAAAGTTTTGATACACTGTATTTTCATTCTGATTCCATTCTAGGAATTTTTTAATTTAACTTTTGATTTCTTCTATGACCCCATAGTTTTTTAATAGTGGGTTAGTTAGTTTCCACGTATTTATATTTTTCCCTTTTTTTTTCCTGTTGTTGATTCCTAGCTTCATACCAGATACTTTGTATGATTTCTATCTTTTTAAATTTATTGAGACTTGCTTTGTCTCCTAGCATATGGTCTCCTAGCATATGGAAAAATGACCTTCGTGTGTTGGAGAATAATGTGTTTTATTCTGAGACTAGGCCGAGTGTTCTATATATGTTCCTTAGGTCCAGTTGGCTTATGGTTTTAATGTCCTCAGTGATCTTCTTTCTAGATGTTATGCCTATAATTGAAAGTGATATGTTGAAGTCTTCTAATATTACTATGGATGTGATCATTAAGGTTGTGCGTCTACTTGGCTGGCCATGATTCTCAGTGGTTTGGCAGTTATGATGTAGTTTGGCAGTCGTATAATGATGTGATCATCACCTCCATGATGAGATCTGATGTAATGTGATCACCTCCGTGGTGGAAATCTTCTGTGAGTAATCAATCAGCAGAAAGAGAGTTTCCTTGGGAGTGTGGCCTGCATCCAATATAGGTGGATTTTCTGGCAAGGCTCGCAGGCTTTTGCTCGCACTGGATTCTGCAGCTGGCTCCTGTTCATCTGCCATCTGGTTCTTGAGACTTGAGCTAGCGCTTACTTGTTGACCTTGGGTTTGCCAGCCTCTGAAGCTATGTGATTATCAGGAGAAGTCTCCATTCTGACCCATGCACGGACTTGGGACTTTCCAGCCACTACCACTGTGTGAGCCGTTTCCTTGCTATAAATGTCTCTCCCATATATATACTGATTTTGCTTCTCTAGAGAACACAGCCTAAGACATTTGGTACCAAAAGTGATTCTAGAGAAACAAAATCATATGGACGAGTTTTCAAAATTGGTTCTGAAGTGTGCTTAGTCTTAAAGATGTTGATGACTCTGCTTCCAGGAGTAAAGAGAGCACTGTTAATCCATGGTGTGAAGTGGCAATACAAATATGCAAAACATCATCACCAATAGAACAGCTGTTGGCAAGAGGCAAGGCTCTGGGTGATTGCATGTTTGATTATTTTCTACAATTTTGCCAGAATGGGAAGTATAAGGAAGCTTGTTAGTTGGTCCTACTTTGGCTAGACAAAGTGGTGAAAGAAAGAGATGAGCTCCAGGCTGCAGATTCAGAGCTCAAGTGCTGCATAAACAACCTCAAATTTCTACTTGTACCTTGAAAGAAAGCCTGATTTCTTGTAGTAACAGAGCTAATGTTGCCAAAAATCAAACCCAGAGTCTTATAACAGTGGTGGCTAAGTTACAACATCAATGAAATTACTGACCTCTAGTGGTTTTTTTGTGTGTGTGTGAAATTAAAGAAAGGGCATTTATTGGAAAGAAACACGGGCCCCTAAGGTCTGTCGAATCACTCCTGCCAACAGAACCAACCCTCTCACTCTCCATCTGAAGAGATTACTCTATCTGTCTGCTAAGCCACCCTCCCCAATGAAATCTTTAGTCCCGCAACACCATTTGATGAGATTAACCCAGCTGTGTCTGAAGAACTTTAGTCTGAATCATTGCCTAGGGCATTGCCTGAGGCACTTGCCTTACAAGACAATGCTTAACATTCTCCAGGAAGCTGTATATGCTCTAAACCAGTGTCCAAAACATGGTACTGTTTCTCCTACAGCCAGGGTTTGTGGATTCAGGAATCGAGGGGTGGAAACGGGAGTGGCACCACTTGCTATTACCCCTGGTGACCCACTAGAAAACATTTTTTTCCTGTCCCTGTGACTCTATGCTCTGCAGGTCTAAAGGTCTTAATTCCAAAGGGAGGGATGCTCCCACCTGGAGACAAATCACTGATTCCAGTGAGGTGGAAGTTAAGAATGCCACCGGGCCACTTTTGACTCCTTATGCCTATGGATCAACAGGCAAAGAGGGAATTACCATATTGACTGGTGTGAGTGATCCTGATTACCAAGGGAAAATTGGATTGATATTACATAATGGTTGTGAAGAAGCGTATGTTGGGAATGCAGAAGATCCCTTACGGCTCCCCTTAGTACTTCCACGCCCTGTGATTAAGTCAATAGAAAACTATAGCAACCCAATCCTGACATGATTACTAACGGCCTAGACCTTCCAGGAATGAAGGTTTGGGTCACCCCACCAGGCAAACCAGCTGAGGTGCTTGCTAAGGGCAAAGGGAATAGGAATACAGAATGGGTGATGGAAGAAAGTAGTTCTAAATACCGGTTGTGACCACTTGCAGAACCAAAGGCTGCAATTTTTATTAGTATTTCTTCCTTGTATGTGTGCTTCAAATATTTTTATTTTCTTCATTTATAAAGCATAAGATGTAAACAGAGATAGTTCATTTTTGCTTGTACAGGTGTTAGTTTTGTCATATTAGGTGCAAGTAGGAATTTACAATTGTCTTTATTCAGAGATTCTGTATGGTTTAAGATGTGTACAGGTGCTAAGTTGACAGGGTGTGGACTGTGATTGTTAGAGTTGTGTGTCAACTTGGCTGTCCATGAGTCTCATTAGTTTGGCAGTTATGATGTAGTTTGGCAGTCATATAATGATATAATCACCCCAATGTTGAGATCTGGTATAACTTGACCACCTTCATGGGGGGTTCTGCTGTGTGTAGCCAATCAGTTGAAAGGGAGTTTCCTTGAGGGTGTGGCCTGCATCCAATATAGGTGGATTTTCTGGCAAGGCTCACAGGCTTTTCCTGCTCTGCAACTGGCTCCTGTTTTTATGCCCTCCAGTTCTTGGGACTCAAGCTAGCAGGTTAACACCCAATCTTGGGATTCATCAGGCTCCAAAGTCTGTGAACCAGCACCCTGCCAGCTTACCTGCTGATATTGAGATTTGTCAGCCTCTGCCGCCTGTGAGCCAGAGGTCTGTCATCTGACCTACTGATCTTGGATTTACCAGCCTCTGCAGCTATGTGAGTCAGGAGAAGACTTCAGCCTGACCAATGGACTTGGGGCTTTCCAGCCTCTACAACTGCATAAGCCATTTCCTTGATATAAATCTCTCTCTTTCTCACTCTCTCATTCTCTATAGTGTTTATATATATATATATACACACACACATACACAGATGTATATACATATATATATACAGACGCTCCACTGGTTGTGCTTCTCTAGAGAACTCAGCCAAGACAATGGAGCTATTTCTCCACTCATATTAGCATTTGTTTCATGAATTTTGGTACATTGTTGTTAGGTGCATATATATTTTCAATTGTTATATCTTCTTGTTGATTTAACATTTTTATTATTATGCAATGTCTTTCATTATTCCTTGTAATAGATTTTGATTAAAAGTCTATTTTATCTATTTTCAGAATGACCAGCCCTGCTCTTTTTTGTTTACTGTTTGCATGGAATATTTCCATTATTTTATTTTCAGCCTATTTGTGTCATTATGTCTAAGGTGTGTTTCTTTTAGACAGAAAAAGGGTAGATCATGTTTTCTTATCCAGTCTGTCACTATCTGCCTTTTGCATGGGATGTTTAGACCATTTACATTTAAGGTTATTACTGAAAATGAAGTATCTATCTCAATCACTTTGCTAATTGTTTTCTGAGTGTTTCATATCTTCTTTGTTTTTTTTTTTTTGTTGATTTTTCTGCTTTATTTCAATTTGGCTGCTTTCTTGTAGTGAGACTTTTTACTTTCTTCTTTCTTTTCTTCTGAATGTTTTTTTCTTGGTGATTTCTTAGTGGTTACCACATATATTCCTTTATACAACCTACAGTTGCAACAGTGTTTAACATACGAACCACAGTTAACATACAACCTTAACATAATAAATCTATTCCTGATATGCTACTCCCTCCCCCACTCCTGTTGATGTGTCTCCATTGACATAAACACACAACCTACGTCTGATAAGTTTACTTTGTGCTTATTTCTTACAAACTCAATGTTGTATTTTTTTGTGGGATTTAATTATTGAATTTATCCTCTGAAAATATCGTATACTTGGTCTTTATGATTGCCTGTGTTGTTGCATTTTTGGAGAGCTCTCTCTCTTATTATTTATTTAATTTTCCCCCATGTACAGATACAAGTATTTATTTAATGCTTTTGCCTTTCCATTTGGAGTACTCTCTTGAACAATCCTTGCAAACCTGGTCTGGTAATGGCAAATTTCCAGAGCTTCTGTTTGTTTGGAAATGGCTTTATTTCCCCTGGCCTCCATTATTGTTATCATTTTTTTTTTTTTTTCCAGTGGTGATTCAGGAGTTCTGTATGCTTGATATCTGGAATTCAATATGAATGTGTGGGAGCGGATTTTAGCTGGTTGCAGACACTGACGTAAGTGGTGGGGCTCAACTTTTTTGTGGCAAAGGTGTGGAGCTCTCTATTTTCGATTTGTGCTGCATTAAAAGAATCCGGCTGCAGCATCTTGAGATTAGCTCCTTTTTTTGTGTTCCCTGTTCGATGTGTCACAAAATGGCTGCAATAAGTAATACCTCACTATGTCAGTGAGTAGGTTCTCCCAGCTCCTGTGCCTCCCCTCTCTTCCTCTCCCCCACTTCTGGATTCACTCCAACTCTCAGTACCTCAGCTGCTTTCGAGTTCTGAGATCTCAGCCTTTGCTTGTTTTTATTTGTTGTTCAGTGGTATAGTTGGTGGGCAGTAATGGGAGCATCCACTCACTTTGCCATGTTTCTCCACCCCCTCACATCTTCTTCTAAATTACTATGACTGGTGGACAAGACTTGGCTCTGAGAAGACACAGTGGCCTAGTGGTTAAGAGTTTAGCTACCAACAAAAAGGTCAGTAGTTCAAATCTACCAGGCAGTCCGTGAAAACTCTATGAGGCAGTTCTACTCTGTCTTATAGGGTTGTTATAAGAGTTGACTCTACAGCAATAAGTTTTATATAAAGTAATATAACTGGATTTATTATATGTACATTAATATTTTTATTAATTGTTCTTTTGTTATTAGCTGCTGTCAAGTTGATTCCAACTCATAGCAACCCAATGTACAACAGGACAAAACACTGCCCAATCCTGCACCATCCTTACAATCATTGTTATGCTTGAGCCCATTGTTGCAGCCACTTTGTCAATCCATCTCATTGAAGGTTTTCTTCTTTTTTGCTGACCCCGTACTTTACCAAGCATGATGTCCTTCTCCTGGTATGTGTGTGTAAGATATTACGGTCTCTTAATCTTTACATCTAAAGTTTCATGGGCAGAAAACACAAACTCTCAAATAGACCACTGGGAGTGATGATGAGAGGAACCATTACAAATTGTATCCCATTGATCTTAGTTTAATGTGTTCTGGTTACTTCATACAAGGCACCATCTAATCATCATTAATTTTATATATATATATATATATATATATATATACACATATATATGTGTGCATGCATATACATATATATGTGCATACATACATATATATTTATGTATTTGTGTATATATAGATATATGTACATACCTATATATACATACATACATACATTAAAAAAAAAAATCTGCTGCTGTCGAGTCTATTCTGATTCATAGCAACCCTATAGGATAGAATAGAACTGCCTCATAGGGTTTCCAAGGACAGCCTGGTGGATTTGAACAGCCGACCTTTTGGTTAGCAGCCAAATTTCCCAGTGGGAAGATTTCTCTTCACTATGTCCTTTTTTAATTTTTTTTTTTTAGGGCCACTCCTGAGTGTATGTGGTATTAGTCAATTTCTGGCTTCCACTAAGATTTCAAGCTGACCCTTCTGTAAACTGGGCTTGGGATTTTTTCTTTTCTTTTCTTTCAGTTGAATGAGGCCACGAACAAGGCCATTGGTGTTAGGTGAACAAGAAGAAATTGTGTGACAGAGGAAGTGACATGTCCGTGCCTTCATACAACATACTTGTGTAGCCTGTACTACTTTGGGCCTGATCCCAAGTGGACCACTTGCATCATACAATGGAATTCTGGGCACATTCAATTTTGTATATTAGTAGATGTCACTATACCTAACTCATATTAGTAGATATAGTTTCATTGTAACTTGATGTCCTGTAGTCAAGCATTAAGTCTCTACTAGGAATCAGAAGCATATTACAAGCTCTTTTTCATATAATAAACATGGAGCCCTGGTGGTCCAGTGTTTAAGAGCTACAGCTGATAACCAAAAAGTTAGCAGTTCAAATCCACCAGCAGCTCCTTGGAAACCCTGTGGGGCAGTTCTACCCTTCCTGTAGGGTTGCTATGAGTCAGAATCGACTCAATGGCAATGGGTTAGGTTTTTGGTTTTCTCTCTTTGAAGTCTACATTTCAATTAATACATGCCAAAAACTTCACACAGCATTGCTATATACCATGAAAATCTCTAGTGACATTGGGCTTCTGGGTCACATAATTCTAGCAACAGAACAGCTTGTAATTCATCCTATACCTGATGTAGAACTTTTTCTTGCCGTCAATCATCTAATAAATGGCATGAAGAACTGTATGCAAGAGTGTTATATGCAGCCTCCAAAACTCAAAGGCACCTTTAAGTGTCATTTACTTAGTGGGAGGAGATTGAGGATACAATAACTCGTCTTTTACTCTAGAGAGGATTTTCCCTCATGCCTAATATCATTGGGCTTCTAAAAATTTAACTGGTGGGCCCCATTCTGGAATCATTGTAGGGTTTATCTCCTACCCTTTGGTATATGTGTTTCTTACTTGGGAATTTAATGTGTCCTTGATACTTCCAGAAACCCTGGTAGTGTAGTGATTAAGTGCTATGGCTGCTAACCAAAAGGTCAGCAGTTCGAATCCACCAGGTGCTCCTTGGAAACTCTATGAGGCAGTTCTACTCTGTCCTATAGGGTCCCTATGAGTTGAAATCGACTCGACGGCAGTGGGTTTGGTTTGGGTTTTGATTAATACTTCCTATTCACTAATTCCAATTATTATGAAGTCAAAAATATAGTGGATGAGCAGTATGTTCTAAAAAAGCCAAGATAATTAATATATTTTGATAGTGGGCAAGAGAGTTAACACATTCCTGGGGTGGGGTAGTGACTGTGTATCCCTTCTTTTTAGGTAAATATGAACATCTTACCTATGAAGATTGAGAAAATACATTGTCTAGATCAAGAATTGGCATGAAATATCCCACAGGCCAAATCTGACCCAGCACCTGACTATTTTTCTAAGTAAAGCTTTATTGGAGTACAGTCATAGCCATTCATTGAGATATTGTCTAAGGCTACTTTTGTGCTTCAATAGCAAAGTTGAGTAGTTGCAACAGAGACCATATGGTCTGCATAGACTAAAATATTTACCATGTAATCCTTTATGAAGAAATGATTTCTGATTCCACCTCTAGATCAATAGTTGTGTAAGAAGCACCAGAAGAAGTGTCAATCTATACTGGCAAAGATACCAACACATATAGTACGGTAGCTGCAGTTTGCCTATCATTTGACTAAATTGACAATAATTTATCATCATCTCTGTGGTCCATTCGTTTTATTTAGTAGTCATACTTGTGTAATGAAAGGGATATGATGGGAACCATCACTCCTGCTACTTCTAAGGCTTTCCGGGTTGGAATAATATTTAAAATTTCACTCAGGACGCATTATTGTCTCTGACTTCCAAGATGAGCTCCTCAGGTTGCAAGGCACTCAAAATATGAGGAGGCAGAGAAGATGTGCCTCCTCAAAGTAGAGCTGACCTTGATGAAGTGGTTGGAGTAAAACTTCCAGGACCTTCATTTGCTGATGTGGTATGACTCAGAAAGAGAAAGAACTATAAATATCCATCAGAAATTGGAACACTTTATTTATGAAGTAAGAATCAAGGACATTCGGAAGTTGTCAAAATGAAATAGAATGCCTAAAGATAGACATCTTAGGCATCAGTGAGGTGAAATGGACTTGTATTGGCTATCTTGAATTAGACAATCACATGATCTACTATGTTGGAAAAAACAAATCGAAGAGGAACAGCATCACATTCATTGTCATAAAAGCTGTTAAATGAAAAGGTGTACATAAATTAGTATTTCAGCATGATTCTACAGTGTTCGGCCAAGTGTCCAGTCTTAAGAGTGATCACTTTTTTCTCAAGGTCTGTGAGTGGGTTGGGCTCTTCAGAGGGAAAAGAGGCGATGCCAGTTTGGACCTGAGCATCTTGTGCTATGCCTCCTTCACTAATCTCCTGTAAACTGGACTGCTTCTCTGACTTTTTGGGTGTTTCAAGTATATATTTTCAAGGAAGATGTCACAGATTGAATTATGTCTCCCAAAAAAATGTGTGTATCTGTTTGGCTGAGCCATGATTTCCAGCATTGTCTAGTTGTCCTACATTTTGTGATTGTAATTAAAAAAAGATTGGGGTGGGATTGTAACATCACTCTTACCCAGGTCACATCCCTGATCCAATGTAAAGGGAGTTTCCCTGGGGTGTGGCCTACACCACCTTTTAGCTCTCAAGACATAAAAAGGAAAGGGAAGCAAGCAGAGAGTTGGGGACCTCATGCCACAAAGAAAGCAGCACCAGGAGCAGAGCGTGTCCTTTAGACCTGGGGTCCCTGTGCCTGAGAAGCTCCACAACCAGGGGAAGATTGAGGACAAGGACCTTCCTCCAGGGCCGACAGAGAGAGAAAGCCTACTCCTGGAGCTGACACCCTGAACTTGGACTTGTAACCTACTAGACTGTGAGTGAATAAATTTGGCTTTGGTAAAGCCTTCCCTTTGTGGTATTTCTGTTATAGCAGCACCAGATGACTAAGACAGAAGATATGGGCTATGAATGGATAATCTGACCTATCTCAGAAGCAAAACCTAGATAGTTGCTCTGGGTCTGACCCTTTTCAGTTGTTAGGATTTATGATTTTTTAGCTGAGTCACTGGTTCTTCATTACTTCCTCATTCACCTAGGATGTCTTTAGGGAGACTCAGGATGAAGTGATACATGAGTCAAACAGTCGGGAACAAAGATGAACTGCTGAGAATAGAAAAAAAAAAAAAAAAAAACAAGGGAGGGAAAGGGAGAGATGAAGTGAAGAAAGTTAACATTCTCGTTCTACTTCAATTGCTAAATTTTCTTCAGAATTCTATTAGCTGTTCAGGACTGCCATAACAAATTACCACAAAGTGAGTACTTAAAACAACATAAATTTGTTCTCTCATGTTCTAGAGGATAAAAGTATGAATTCAGGGTGTTGGCAGGGCCACACTGCCCCTGCAGGCCCTAGGGGAAGAGCCCTTTGTGTCTCTTCTAACATCCGGTAGCCCCAGATTTCTTTGGCTCTGGCAGCGTAATTCCCATCTCTGCCTCCGTTTTCATATGGCCTTTTTGTCTCTGTCTGTGTGTATCTTCTCCCCCTTTTATAAGAACACGAATCATAGAGTATTAGAACCCACCCTATCCAGTATGACATTACGTCAACTTAACTAATTGTATTTGTAAAGACCTTGTTTATCATTAAGGTCACATTCATAGGGGCTGGGTGTTAAGGCTTCAATGTATTTTTGAGGGGACATAATTTAACCCATAATAAGGATGATAAGCTTATATTATGGCATCTAAATCTTTATCTAATTTTCTTAGCACACTTAGAACATAGAAGTCCTACCTCAAGCATTTTATTTAAAAGTTATTTCCCAGAAAAAAACAATGGATACTCCTCAGCCCATTGAATGAATGAAGGCAGCCCAAACTCTTTATATTGTAATGCCATGTACTTTATTCAATCACACAATTAAAAAATCAAAATTAATTCCATGAAATTAACCTTATGGCTTATTGCAGTTTTTTTCCATATTTCTGATGTATGTTTCTAGTGACAATAACAAGTAGATGCATAAATAAAATTATTTTAGTTGGGCAACATAAGAAAATAAATATATAAGTTTTGGCTTTTCATTTTCTTGATGCAAAATAAAATGTCTAAACAATTGACATAAATGTTATTGTGCATGACAAGTATTTTTTCATCTATATCATTTTTAAGAATGACAGTCCGCTTCCAATAAATTCCTCCTTGTTCTATAAGTCTGATCACTGTTTTTGAAATTGAGAGAGTAAAATCAACCAGAAAAAAAAAAAAAAAATTACACCACAATATAACTGCAAATTAGATGAAGAACAAATATACCATAATAAAAAGAAACATGTATAAGAGTATCTGAATGGCAGAAAAAACATTTATTCGGGCCAAATTGTTTCGAGAATTTTCTGCACCAACTAAAATGATCCTATAAGCAGTTAAGCCTTTTGTATAACATGTGTTTTATGCCATACCACTGCTGTTCACATTCTCAAAACACACCCTGACTCCATTCCTGTGTTACATACTGCTGATTATGTTTGCAGTGTTTGAACATTCTTTTCTTTGCTTCAGTTCCTTGAGAACCAGACACAAACTCCACTATTTCTATATATCATGTTAACTTCATCTCCATCTGACAACCAAGTTTTGTGCCACACATATCTTAACAAATGGGAAGATCAATAATGTTATGTAATTGTAATTTTATTTTAAAGTCTATTTCTAAAATGTAAAGACATGTACCTACTTGTTTTTCCAATTGAGTTTTTTATTTCTCACAATTTTTTTGTTTTTTTTTTTTTTGCAGGGGGGGCTTGGATGGAATTTCGTTCTCTATAAACAAATTTAATGAAATGTTTTCAAATGAATAATTATTGTAACCTGTGAAAAGCATATGCCATCAAAAAAAATTACATACCATTATATATCAATTTTGCCAATTAAAGAAAAATAATTTAGAATGAAATATAACTAGCTAATTATAGTTATCTAAATTTTTTTTTAATAGATGATTAATGTATGTGGCCACTATTTCAGTGGAGTCAGAGCTGTAAAAAAATCTAAATGTCTTCTCGACAACTGAGAACAGATAGTATGTGTGATATTTGATGCACCCCTAGCCCTTACTACGGAAGGAAATTAGAAATCAGAGACATGACCTGGCAATTTAATATTTTCATGGTTTTCAGGGATATTGCAACATAATAAAATGTAGTTTTTTGAAATGTATTAAGGTAATTTATGTTTTAAATGGATAACAAGCTAAGAGAACCTGATAACTTTGTCCAAGTAGTATGTGATGCACAAAAAGAAAAAAGACATGAAATGAAAGAAGAAGCTAAAAGAAGGAAGGATGAAGGAAAGAAAGACTTGCAAGTACACTGAAAACAAAGAATAAGAAATATTCATGAAATAAAAACCAGGAGCAACTATGTCCATACCAAAGCCCTTTGACATAGTAGTAAGGAGCACAAATGGTGGTCATCATAGTCTCTGCCAATGTGAAACAAAATGCCCCAGCCGGGATCCACAATCCCGTTCCGGCCTGGCTAAAGTGAATGCCACCCTAATCAACATGCAATAAGCCAGACCCATTTCTCCACAGAAACTTCTTTCTGAAATAGTGCTTCTTCTCTATTAGCACTTCTCTTGCAGCATTTGTTAAAAGACTGCAGATAACAAAGTTACACTCTTACCAGCACTGTGTGAAGGTTTCCACTCTTCTATATTTTTACCTACATATTTTGTTGAGTCTTTATTTTAAATCATTCTGGTGGAGATAGATACATATGTAGATCTCTAGATACTTCATTGTATGTATATAATTTTGCCATTATACTTTTCATTTGCACATTATTGATTACAAAAGATTTTGATCACATTTTCATATATTTATTGACCGTTTAGCTATTTGTACACTATCTACCATGTCTGTGGAGCCTCGGTGGCACAGTTGTTCAGAGCTCAGCTGATAACCAAAAGATAGTAATTAGAATTTACCAGCCACTCTTTGGGAGAAAAACATGGCAGTCTGCTTCCATAAAAATTATAGCCTTGGAAACTCTAGCAGACATTCTACCTTGCCCTATAGGGTCACTACGAGTTGGAATCGACTCCACGGCAGTGGGTATGTTTAAGACACTTGCTTTTTTTGTTTTGATGTTTCAAGTTTTTTTCTATTGATTTATAGAATTTTCTTCTTTTCTTTTAAAAATATTTGTAGATGTTAGTTTTTTAACTATTATATATCAAAAGTCTTTTCTTTATATTCTGGCTTGTCTTCTCATTCTCTTAGTGGTTATTATGATAAACAGAATTTTAATTTTAATATTTTTCAATGTATTAATCTTTGTTATGCTAATTCTTTTTGTATATTGTTTAAAATATATTTTCCTATCCCAAGGCCATGGATCCATTGCTGTTGAGTTGAAGAATGGAAAGGTCATTAAAAAGACAAGAAAGAAAAGACCAAAATGGATGTTAAGAGAGACTCTGAAACTTTCTCTTAACGTAGAGTAGCTAAAGTGAAAGGAAGAAATGAAGAAGTGAAAGAGCTGAACAGAAGATTTCAAAGGTGGTGAGAAGACAAAGTACAGTATTATAATGAAATGTGCAAAGGCCTGGAGTTAGAAAGCCAAACGGAAAGAACACCCTAGACATTTATCAAGCTAAAAGAACTGAAGAAAAAATTCAAGCATTGAGTTGCAAGGGCAAAAAATTTAACAACACAGAAGACATCAAAAGAAAAAAAAAGATGGGAGAAATACACAGAGTCACTGCACGAAAAAGAATTTGTTGACTCTTATCCATGTCAGTAGGTCGCATATGACTAAGAACCCATGGTATTGAAGGAAGAAGTCCAAGTTGCACTGAAGATATTGGTGATAAAACAAAGCTCTAGGAATTGATGGAATACCAATTGAGATGTTTCAACAAATGGATACAGCGCTGGTAAGGTAGTTGTTGTTTTTAGGTGCCGTTAAGTCATTTCTGAGTCCTAGTCACCCTATCAGAACATAACACTACCTGATACTGTGCCATCCTCATGATCGTTGTTATGCTTGAGCCAATTGTTGCAGTCACTGTTGTCAATCCATCTCATTGAGGGTCTTCCTATTTTTCGCTGACCCTCTACATTACCAAGCATGATTTCCTTCTCCAGGGACTGATCCCTCCTGATATCATGTCCAAAGTGTATGAGACGAAGTCTCACTATCCTCACCTCTAAGGAACATTCTGGCTGTACTGCCTCCAGGATAGAGTTCTTTTGGTAGTCTGTGGTATATTCAACATTCTTCAATACATCATAATTCAAAAGTGTCAATTCTTTTTCAAAAGTCTTCCTTATTCATTGCCCAGCTTTCACATGCATATAAAGTGATAGGAAACACCATGGCTTGGGTCAGGTACACCTTAGTCCTTAAAATGACATGTTTCCTTTTTTAACACTTTAAAGAGGTCTTTTGTGGCATATTTGCCCAATGCAATGCATCCGTTGCTTTCTTAACTGCTGCTTCCATGGTAAGGTAGACAAAAAAAAACCCAAACCTGTTGCCATTGAGTTGATTCCAACTCACGGCAGCCCTATAGGACAGAATAGAACCTCCCCATAGGGTTTCCAAGGAGTGCCTAGTAGATTTGAACTGCGAAATTTTGGTTAACAGCTAGACTCTTAACCACTATGATACCAGGGTTTGGTAAGGTAGAGGGCCAGGGAAAAATAGGAAGACCCTCAACAAGATGGATTGACACAGCAGCTGCAATGGGCTCAAACATTGCAATGACTGTAAGAATGGTGCAGGGCCAGGCAATATTTTGTTCTGTTGTATATAAGGTCACTATGAGTCAGAACCCACTTGACAGCACCTAACAACAGTAAAGAAAAATTATTTCTTCTACATTGAAGTATAAAATATTTCCTAAATTCATTTGTTAATAGTAATAATTAATCTTTCTTTTATTTTGGGGGTATATTACAATATTATACTATGATTGTCATTTTGTCTACAGCTTTTTTGCTTTAATCAACATTGTTTTATATATTTTGAGGTTTTTATTATTGTAGGCAGAAAGATTTAAAATTTTATATTGTCCTGGTGGATTGAAACTCTCACAATTGCTACTCTGTCTTTCATTTGGTTAGCTTTTGTACTTTTAAAAGAATTCCTAATACCAGGAAAAAAAAAAAAAAAAAAACTGTTCGCTGTCAAGTCAATTCCCACTCATAATGACCCTATAGGACAGAGCAGAATTGCACCATAGGGTTTCCAAAGAGTGGCCGATGGATTCAAACTGCCAAAGTTTTAGTTAGTGGCCATTGCTCTTAACCACTGTGCCATCAGGGATCTATTACCTAATAAATAAGTGCCCCAAATTTTTGGTAAAAGACTGAAAGAAAATCCTTTCTCATTTCAAATCTCAGGAGCCATTGAATTTCTTATGCAATCTTTCTTCAGTCACTTTCCAGCCTTATTTCTCACCATTTTCCATCCCCGCCCTTTGCTTCTTGAACCATTATGCTGGCCATTCTTAGCACACGACAAGCATTTTTAAAGGTATAGGTGTTGGCGATCTTTTCCTCATATGTCTGAAATTCTCTTTTGCCTTCCTATATGCAAAATTCTACTCATTATACAAGTTCTGACTCAATGTCACCTTCCTTTGGGAATAAGACCTGTACAAGACAGATTTTAAAATACCGCTTTGTATTAGCTTTTTTTTTTTTTTTTGAGGATTTTCAGCTTCCTTTCTTTCAGAAAGCTGGTTGTGTTACCATGGTAAAGAGAAATTCAGAAGGTAGGTATCGTCAAACTAAAGTAAAAAAGTTAGGCAATTAACAATGATCTCCACTGTTCAATAATGACTTATACCTTTATTTTTTGTTGTTGCTGTTGTTACGAGGACTATCAATTATAATTAACTAAAAGCTGAAGGTAGTAGCCTGTTTTCCTCAGTTTTCCTTGATTCTTCTCTGTTATGCATCGGCCTCTTCTTGTGTGCCATCAAGTGGGTTCTGACTCATGGTGACCCTATTGGACAGAGTAGAACTGCCCCATAGGGTTTCCAAGGTTGTCACCTTGACAGAAACAGACGGCCACATCTTTCTCCTTGAGCTACTGCTGCTGGGTGTGAACCACCGATTTTTTGGTTAGCAGCCAAAGTTTTAATCACTGTGCTACCAGGGCTCCTTTATAAATCTCTCAGTAGCTTTAACTTATTTTTATCTTATTATTACATCTTCACCTTGGTTTTGAAATACTGGAATTTTTGTTGTTGATATAGAATCAATTGCTTCTGAATACGTATATTCAGCTATAAGAACAGATTGATACAAAGTAGTCCACAGACAAAAGAAGGCAGAAACAAAACATTAATCCTCACCCACTTAATTCTGAAGGCCGATATTGTTCCAAATTTTGCTATACATGTGACCCATTTCTTTTTGTTTGTTTTTTCTTAGATTTGTCATTCTTATCACATTTTTATGACTAAAATGACTTGCTCTTGGGTTAAAAATAAATCTTTCTTCTTTGATTGAAACAATATTAAATATTTTTTAGCAGATTGTGTTTATTAGCATATTTGAAATGCAACAGTATGTTGCTTCCTTTGATACTACAAAAGAATTAGATGATTTGCTGAGAAATTGCTTTTCAGAATTAACTCTCTTTGTGGTTATTATTTTTCCCTTCAGCAGGGCTTAACTGATTTAATGCATTCCCAGTACCTTTGGCGACCATATAAAATTCCGTGGTGAGATGAGTCAATGTTTGCACAAGGAGAACATTAGAAAGAGTAGGTACAGATATATGAATTTCTGAAAATTGAAATCCTAGGAAGAATCCTTTTAAATTATCTTCATTATTCATATAGTGTTACAAGTCTCTTATGGGATGCAAGGATATGGATTTCAATTAGTTGTCAAAATTTCAAGTAAGATGCTGTGTATATAGGAATACTGACAGAATATTATATTGGTACAATGAAGCTGAATCTCAGCAGCTATGTGTGTTGACCATCTTGCTCTTCCCCTATTGCCACCTAACTCCCTAGGAAATTACAAGTGGAAAGTTTATCCTTGGAAAAAAATCACATTTACACAGACTTTTGCAGTTGTTCAGATAAATTGCCACAATTAATTCTACACTAAAGCTCTTGACACAACCATCTTTTACTCTTCCTTGTCTTCTAGGCGTTAAGTCTTTTTAAGAGGCTCCAGTGTTGCAACTATGAAAGTGAAAGATTCCCCTTTATGTTCCTAAAAATATGTACTATTCTTTAGGGAAGATGGATAGCAGAGTAGCCAGTCTAAGCTCAGAGCTGGAACAACCCTCAAGCCTTCCAATTTTGAGACAACATGGAAACTGTCTGGGTTGCCCCTATAAGCTGATGTTTCAGAAATGTCCAGGTATTTATAACAGTGTAAGTATAAACTTGGCTGCAGTATTATATGGATTATAAAACTGAGAGTACCAGAACTTCAACCTTGGAGCTGCAATCTGTCCTAAAAATACAGTCTTAGTTTCTTGTTCTGTAGATTAACAACTTGACTTCCAGGTAGACATGGCTATAAAAATACAGGCAGCTTCCTGCACCCATTTCCTCCTGTGTCCATTTCACTCTTTAACTCTTCAGCATAATCAAAATATATTATGGAAGTTGGTAAAATAGTTTGGATTTGGTGAGAGTAAGAAATTAAACTTGCTGTTATTTACTGTCTTATGTATGTATTTTCTAAATTGCCAAGCAAAAGTGTGAGTGACATTTGAAGTACAGTTAACTGATTTGGAAGAAGCATTTTTACATAATTCTAGACGCTTTTAAAAGTGTGAGTGGGCTTTGCACAGCAGGTGGAGAATGGCAGCTGCTTGGGCAGAATACAAATGAGAATATCAGATACCTCCACATTACAAAAGTTCGAAAAACAAAATATGTTGTGTACATGACAATCATATGAAAATAACTATCACATTGTATTTTTTTCTTCCTGAAGTCCTGATTCTATTTTTTATGTAGATTTAATTTAATATAAAAGTGCTTTGGATATAATTGACAGTTTGAATTTCAAATCCTAAATAAGCCCTTTCATTAATGCTATGAAGTCCCTAGGTGATGGAAATGGGTAACACACTCGGTTGCTAACTGAAAAGTTGAAACTTTGAGTCTACCCACAGGCACCTGAGAAGAAAGGCCTGGCAACCTACTTTTGAAAAATCAGTCATTGAAAACCCTAGGGAGCACAGTTGTACTCTGGCATATATGAGGTTGTCACGAGTTAGGGTCAACTTGATGACAATTGGTGTATCAGTGGTACAATTGGAGCTTCAAATGTTTGAAACTTAGTATTTCTCAATTGTGGAATATATAGGAAAGTAATACGGGACATTGACATTGGAAAAAGTAGACTTGTGTTTGGATTTGACTTCTAATCCATTTCAGTCACTATCATATTAAAATAGTCAAAGCTGAGGCAACTATTTAAAATAGCTTTTAAAGTCTTAAAGAAGTCAGTGTCTGCTTCACAACTCATTTATCCATTCACTTATTCCAACATTTTTTTTTTCAATTTCTGCTATGTATGAGACCCTATATTGGATCCAAAGATGATAAAGCACAGAATCTTTACTGAGTCTTTAACCTCCAAAGAGTGAAAAGATGTAATGTAAATACTTATAAATACATATAGAGAATGATTGGGTCAGAATGTGATCAATGCCATTTTTTAATTCAGAGCATTTCCAACTCCAGGAGTTGAAATTGCAAAAAGAGAGATTACCAAACCATACCTTGAGATCGAAGACCACAGCCTTCAGGAAGGGTTAAACCTCAACATAAAGAGAACAAAAATCCTCAGAACTGGACCAATAAGCAACATCAAGGTAAATGGAGAAAATATTGAAGCTGTCAAGGATTTCATTTTGCTTGGATCCACAATTAACACCCATGGAAAGAGTAGTCAAGAAATCAAAAGATGTATTGCATTGGGCAAATCTGCTGCAAAGGACCCCTTTAACATGTTGAAAAGCAAAGATATCACTTTAAGAACTGAGGTGACCTGACCCAAGCCAAACTGTTTTCAATTGCTTCATATGCGTGTGAAAGCCAGACAATGAATAAGGAACACTGAAGAAGAACTGATGCCTTTGAATTGTGGTGTTGGCAAAGAATACTGAATATACCATGGACTGCCAAAAGGATGAACAAATCTGTCTTGGAAGAAGTACAACCAGAATGCTCCTTAGAAGCAAGGATGGCAAGACTTTGTCTCACGTACTTTGGACATGTTATCAGGAGGGACCAGCCCCTGGAGAAGGACATCATGCTTGGCAAAGTAGAGGGTCAGCAAAAAGAGGAAGACTCTCAACAAGATGGACTGACACAGTGGCTGGAACAACTGGCTCAAGCAAAGCAATGATTGTGAGGATGATGCAAGACCGGACAGTGTTTTCTTCTGTTGTACATAGGGTAGTTATGAATTGGAACCAATCTGACGGCACCTAACAACAACAACTTTGTTTATTGCATTAAACAGTGTGGATCATAGTGAATTATGGATAACATTGTGAAGAATGGGAATTCCAGAACACTTAAGTGTGCTCATGAGGAACCTGTACATAGATCAAAAGGTAGTTGTTCAAACAGAACAAGGGGATACTGTGTGTGTGATTTAAAGTCAGGGAAGGTGTGCATCAGGGTTGTATGCTTTCACCATACCTATTCAATCTGTATACTAAGAAAATAATCTGAGAAGCTGGGCTATATGAAGAACGGGGCATCAGGACTGGCGGAAGACTCATTAATAACCTGTGTTATGCAGATAACACAACCTTGCTTGTTGAAAGTGAAGAGGACTTGAAGCATTTACTGATGAAGATCAAAGACCACAGCCTTCAGTATGGATTACACCTCAACATAAAGAAAACAAAAATCCTCACAACTAGACCAATAAAAACATCGTGATAAACGTGGAAAAGATTGAGGTTGCCAAGGATTTCATTTTACTTCGATCTACAATCAACACTCATGGAAGCAGCAGTCAAGAAATCAAAAGATGTATTGCTTTGGGCAAATCTGCTGCAAGAGACCTTTTGAAGTATTGAAAAGTAAAGATGTCACCTTGAAAACTAAGGTGTTCCTGACCTAAGCCATGGTGTTTTTAATCACCTCTTATGCAAAAAAAAAAAAAATTTTTTTTTTTTTATGCATGTGAAAGCTGAACAATCAATAAAGAAAACTGAAAAAGAATCAACACCTTTGAATTGTGATGTTGGTGAAGAATATTGAATGTACCACGGACTGCCAAAAGATCTAAAAAACCTGTCTTGGAAGAGGTACAACCAGAATGCTCCTCAGAAGTGAAGATGGCAATCCTTTGTCTCACAAACTTTGGACATGTTGTCAAGAGGGATCAGTCTGTGGACAAGGATATCATGCTTGGTAAAGTAGAGGGTCAGCAAAAAGAAAAAGACCCTCAATGAGATGGACTGGCATAGTGACTGCAACAATGGGCTTAAGCATGGCAATGATTGTGAAGATGGCGCAAAATCGGGCAATGTTTCATTCTGAGTTGGAACTGTCTCAATGGCACCTAACAACAACAACGACAACAAAATCTGGAGAGATGTTGAATATGTCTACAAAAGAAAAGAGATGAGAATACTCAAAGAGTGTCATGAACGAATATTTGTAGACTGAAAAGAATGGTCATGGCTTTCTTATCATGTAAGAAAAATAAAGTTTTTTAAGCCACTGTTAGTTTTTTACTGGTGATATTACCACACTTTTTAAATATTTTGCCAGTCTTTGTCTATGTCCTGAAGAAACTCATAGATTTCATGGAAAGACAGTCAAGTAAATAGTTAGAATAATGGCTGCTAGGATATTACTACTATGATTATTATAAACATTATTTATAAACACATTTTTTCTTTTTTTTTTTTTTACATATGATGCTTTTTGAAAGGAGCCTGGCGGCACCATGGCTTAGTATTCAGCTACTAACCAAAGATTGGTGGTTGGAACTCACCAGCCACTCCTCAGGAGAAAGATGTGGCCGTTTGCTTCTGTGAAGACTACCTTTGAGTACCTTTGCCTGCTGCCTTTGAGTGAATCCTGATCCATAGCTAACCTGTAGGATAGAGTAGAACTGCCCCATAGGGTTCCCAAGGGCAGGCTGGTAGATCTGAACTCCTGACCCTCTGGTTAGCAGTCTGAGCTCTTAACGACTGCACTGTAAAGAGGACAGCTTTGTTATCCCTGTGGGCAGTTCTTCTCTGCCTATAGGGTCCCTAGGAGTCGGAATCCACCAGGCAGCAAAGGAATGATGTTTTTTGACAGGCTAGTAGATTTTGGAGGAGTTTGGAAGAATGAATTTGTTCTTCTCCCCCTTTTCCTTTCTCCTCCACCCAGCCTCTTGTGTTAAGTGTCTCCTAGAGAGCTGGTGGCGTATTGGAAAGAGTTACTGTTGCTAACCAAAAGATTGGCAGTTCAAATCTGCCAGGCACTCCTTGGAAACCATATGGGGAAGTTCTACTCTGTCCTATAGGGTCGCTATGGGTTGGAATGAACTCAACGGCAACGGGTTTGTTTGTTTTCTGGTTTTATTTATTTATTTATTTGGTTTTAGTGGGCTGGGAACAATTTTGTTTACAAGATAGAGAAGGAAAATATTGAAAAAGGCTAGAGAAAACAAATCATCACATGAGAGAGATTTGCTTTCTAAACTAACTTTTGTTTTCTTTTGTGTATACATTTTTAGAGGTCATTCTTTAAAATGTTAATGATTTTAATGTATGTTAAAGAATAGTTCAGAACTGTTACACAAGCTGCTTACAAAATAATTTTTAGTATGCCTCATTGTACAAATCACAATGGTGGTAGAATTTCTAGAAATACCAAATGCTGTCCAGTTTAGACTGACTCCGTATCACCGTCTTAAGCTTCTCATAGCTATTTATTCTGCTTCAAGCTAAAGCCAGATAGGTGTGTGTATGAGTGACAAGTGTCTTATCTACATACTTTTTCAAATCAAGTCATGGTCATGTTTCGTTGCATAATTTAGAAAGATTTGGTTTTAGTCTTTTTTTTATCTTGAATTGCAACAAAACACAAGAGTTTTGTCTACTAGTGTTCATAATTATGGCAGAAGGCAATTGGAAATTTGAATTTCAAATTAACAACTGTCTCTTTTAGAGATCTATGGGAATAGGTGGTAAAGCAACGATAAAATGTTTTCTGTAAATGTTGTTATTAAGTTAGACAGCACTCCAGTCTGGCATCTGCCTTGTGTAATTCTAAATCTGATCAAATATAGGTTGTATTTTGATTTACTATGCTACTTGAAATTAGGAGACTACAATCAACTATGAGCCTACCACCCGTGGAAACGAAGGTAAAAATGATGTTTTTAAAATTATGTCATTTACATTATTTTTATGCAAATGACATGTGCCTTCTGCATTTGTTTGCTGGCCATGCCCTCTCCCCAGGAGGTATCCTCAAAAGTGCCAGTATGCCAATTCTCTTCCTCCTGTTGCTGTAGAAAAAAAAAAAAATTAGCATAGTGCTCTTACAAAAATACCTTGGGGGAGGGCACAACCAGTAAACAAAAGCTGAAGGTGTGTGTTGTTTTCGTAAAAATACTATATTATTCATTTCTAGTGCTAATCATTGTTAGCGTGTTTAAAACCTGGAGGAAGATATATCTGATAAAATAACTAAAAATTAACTTTGTTCTTAAATAAGGCAGTAAAAAAAAAAAAAAAGGCAGTATGGCAATCTATTTGGTGAAGGATGCTTCCGTGAATAAGGTCATTAAAATCCCTTTTGTTAATAGCAACTCTCCTTTGTATTTAGAAAATGTGCTTCCTTCAAAAGGCTTAAAGTGCTTTTTTTTATATCTTTGTGCTGCTTTGAAGTAACACTGTGAAAAATGAAACAAATCTCCTTCTCTAAAAATGTCATTGCAAAAATAATTTTCTCTATGGGAATAAATGACCTAACATTGAATAAATAGCCAAAAAATCTATTGCCACTTTTGTCTGCCTCAAAGTTTATATTCAGATCAATGGTCCCACTGAACTTTGCACTGGTCTGAAGCCATTTGATGTATTTGATCAATTTGGAGTGCAACATTTTAAAAAGGAGCAGTCAATCATATCTAATTTACCCATCAGTGTATCCTCAGCACTTATTATATGTGCATAATGTATATTAGTATTTCAATAAGTGTTCAAGAGATAGATTAATAGCACATGGCAATAACATAAATATCATGAGAGAGGTACACATAAAATGTTTGGAAACTTATAGAAATTTCTTGGTTTTCTATTGCTATATAATGAATTACCACAAATTTAGCAGCTTAGCAAAATTCTCATTAATTATCTCACAGTTTCCGTGGGTCAGCGTTCTGGGTAGGGCTTTACTGGGTTCTCTGCTCAGTGTATCATCAGTCTAAAATCGAGACGTTGGCCTGGGCTGAAATTTTCACCTGAGTCTCCAGGTCCTGGTAAAATTCATTTCCTTGTGGCTGTCTGACTGAGGTCCTGCTTTCTTAACTGTTGGCCAGGGACTGCTCTTAACTACTAGGAACCACCAGATTTCCTTGCCACATGGCCCCCTTAGGTGGTTCAAACATGGTCTTCTTCCAAGCCAGTAGGAGTAAGTTTCTGTGACTTAGAATACCTCCCCACTCAATTAAAACTGAGACTTATGTAATCACAACATAATTATTGGAGTGACTATCCCATCACAATTAGCCATATGGTTCAGTGGTTAAGAGCTTGGCTGCTAATCAAAAGGCCGACAGTCCAAATCACCAGCCACTCCTTCAAAACCCTGCAGGGCAGTTCTACTCTGTCCAATAGGGTTGCTATGAGTCGAATTTGACTCAAAGGCAATGGGTTTATTTATTTATTTAATAACTTATTCATAGGAGTGACTAGCCTGTCATACACACAGGTTCTACCTTATATTCAAGGTTAGGTGGTTACACAAAGTGTGTGCTACAGGAGAGAATCTTGGGGGTCATCTTAGAATTCTGCCTACCAGAAGAAATGATACATACCCCCCAAAAAACCCAGGCCCATTGCAGTGGAGTCAATTTCGACCTATAGGACAGAGTAGAACTGTCCCGTAGAGTTTCCAAGGAGCGCCTGGTGGATTCAAACTGATGACTTCTGGTTAGCAGCTGTATACCCATACACCATATCTTAAATGGTGTGTGGGTATATGTGTGTGTATCTATCTCTCTATATATATTTATCTGTCTATGTCTATATCTGTATCTATGCCGTTATTAGGTACTGAGTCAATTTTCTGCTCATACAACCCCATGTGACAAAGTAGAACTTCCAAAGAGGCTGTAATCTTTAGAGGATCTGATTCCCAGGCCTTTCTCCTGCAAAGCCACTCAGTGTGTTAGAATTGTCAGCTTTTGGCTAGCAGCTGAGTGCTTAATTTTTGCATCAGCAGGGCTCCAATATGTGAGTGTACACATATATATACTCAGTAAGCAGCTGTTGTGCAATCCCTTCTGACTCATGGCAGCCACACATGTGTTAAAATAGAACTGTGCTCCATAAGCTTTTCAATGGCTGACTTTTTGGAAGTAGATTGCCAGGACTTTCTTCTGAGGAGCCCCCGGGTGGATTCAAACTTCCAACTTTTTGATTAGTGGCCAAGTGTATTAACCATTTGCACCAACCCAAGATTCAGCATGCTCAATAGGATTCAAGAAAATCTGACTTCTTTGTTAAGAAACACAGGATATTGTTTGTTGCTCTGATTTGAAGAGAACAAGATAGAAATCAGTTGAGAGACCCTGGGAAAGACTGTAATTCTGTAACTCTTTTATAATTTTATTCTAAGGTAAAGAAGCAACAGATGTTGGCCACACTATCGTGAATGAGAATGCAATTCCAATACTGTTCAAATAGGTAAACATGGGAGCTAGCCAATAAAGAAATGTGCGTTAGTTGCCATGGTTAAGAAACACTAATGGAAGTTTGGAGAGGTGTATAATCAGTAAAAATATAAAATTGACTTTGAATTGGTTGACAAATAAGATTGTGTAGAGAACTGTATTAGTGGTTGAAGCACTTAAAATTGATGAATATTTTCTAAAGCTGACGAATATATTAAGGAGGAAATACAAAGGATCACTAATTCTTCAAGTTCATGATTATAAAACAGGACTGTCTCTTCATCTACTTCAGAATGGAGAGTATATATTAGCTGGCATCATCAAAGAGAAAGTTTGTTGTAATTGTTGAGCCATTTCCTATAATAATTGCTTTTTTAGCCCTGAGGTTGGTTTTTAAAGCTTGAATTATGAATATTTCATATATTATTTTCACATTCCATGTGCATGCTTCATGCAAATTAACTTTTATATACCTTTACACTGACTTTTATACCATTGAAAGAAATTAAATTGTAGAATAAATCTGCTTAGGAAAATCTCTTTCAAAATATATTTCTTGGTCTATATTGTTAAAGTTCAAAAGAAGGCTTTAGCATTCCAAGTCATGGATCCTCTAATATAAGAAAACAAAAATCTAAAATATTTTATATTGCTTAGAATTGAAATGAAATACCAATATTTAAAATATTGGAATATAGCAGAAAAGCTCTCAAAATTTTCAGTAAATGAGGGTGTTTTTCATATCATGTACTGGCATATTTGACATTTTCCTCAGGGTGCTTGAAATTGAAGAACACATCCTGAGACAAAGACATTTAAATTCTGTAAATATCTGAAAATCTTCCATTTTTATTTCCAATAATATAGTCACATATTACAAGCAACAAAAATACATTAAACATCCAGAAACAAAAAAAATGTGCTTTTTTGCATGCTATGAGAAATAAACTATTATCTACTTTATCCGTGTACTTCAAAAAAAGCTTTGATGATGTATGAGAGAAATAAAGTTGTGAGTTTGTGTATTTTCTATTCATAAAATCTCAACTTCTTTCTAAAATTCACCAATGCAATCTTATGGTGCCCAGTCGCACTGCTGTCTTGTACACTAAAGAAGAATGAGGGAAAATTTGGGCTTCCCATACACCGTTTATTTTAAATTCACATTGTATCTTATTTTCAAAAGTCTGAAATCACATTACATGGGCTTTACTTCCTTTATCTAAACATCCTGATTCAATTTTCATATTAAAGTGTTTTTGAAAGTTACATTATGTACGGAATCAAAAACAGAAGTATTGTTGTTTATACTTGTACTCAGAAATTGTTTTTATTTCTTTTGTAGGCCAGACTTAAAGAGAACAAACCTCTAAAGAGAGAGGTTATAGATTTTAGAAGAATCTCAATAAATTATTATTTAGTTTAGAAAGATGAAAACAGAGATAAAATAACCAAGTCTATAAAATCACATTAGTATGAACAGAGGCTAGTTAACTGATTGCAAAATAAAAGAAAGGTCCCATTGATTCTTTTCAGGATTTCAGTTTTCAAAGAAGTAGAAGAAAGAATCATAATATACTAAGTAGTAAAACTGTCAAGTTTGTTGACTTGAAGGGCATAAAACAAAACATAAAACCAGGTTCAATAATGGTTAAGTAAAGGCTAAGATGCCAGTTACATACAATGTATTAAGACATATACAAAATTCTTTTCTGTTTGAGGAAGTTACATAGGAATTAATTCTCTGCTTCTCCCAGAAGATTCTCCCTTGGTATTTCTGTCGAAGTCTAAATTTCCTTCTGTCTGGTTTATTGTTTGTCAGTGATTTCTTATGCACCCTTGTTTTATGTAGCATAATTAGAGTTTTGGGGTTTTTTTTTTAAGAATATATTCATTTGCAAATGTACTATTGTGGTTTTATATTTGATACTTAAACTTTTTTTTTCTCTCACTAATGTCAAGTTTGGCTTGGATCATCACTTACCCTTTGAAAAGAGTTGAGCAAATAATCCATTTTATATCTTTGCCAAAGACTCAGCCATATAACATGAAAGGGAAAAATTAGACTCTTTGATGAAGACCTGCAATTTCAAACTTCAGTATACATTCACATTTTTTATAATATTAATTTTGACTGGTATTAGTCAAGCAGAATTTATTTTATAGATGTATTAGAATCTTGAAAGCAAGCAAATATCATTTTACACAAATAATGTATATCTTCTATGTTTGTTTGTGAACAAGGCCCTCCTTCTAGAAGGTATTTCCATAAATGCCGCTATGCCAGTTTTTTTTACATGTTGGTGTAAAAGAAAAAAAAAAAATGGCATAGTGCACTTACAAAAATACCTGGAAGGGGAGAGCACCCTTGTCAAACAAATGTAGAAGGTGCACATTATTTACATAAAAATATGGTACTAGGTACTTCTTTTATGTATGGGTATATGCAGCGTAATAAAATATTACAAGGAAGCAATGAGGCTTTTTATAAAACAAAAGCATAAATCAGCAGCTACAATTAAATCATAAAACAATTATTTAGCCAAAAATCTAAAAAATTAAGGTAGCTTCTATTTAAAAAAGAAATTTAAGGTATTAACTCATTTAATATACAGGTAGGCCCCAGGTTATGCATGGGATCCATTCCTGAACACATCTTTAAGCTGAATTTGTAGCTAAGTGGGACCAGGTGCATATGGTTCTTATTTAATCTTACTTCAGTGAAGGAAAAGGCTTGAAGCTTTTTCACACTGCACACGCAGCAAGTGAAGGTGATTGTGATGAAGGGTTTGTTATGAGTCGGTTCAGTCATTTCAAAGTGAGGGCAAATTTACCTAACATTAAAGGGCAATTACAAGTTTTCTGTAAGGTGGACATTCATAACCCAGGAACTTACTATGTAACGTATATCTTCAGTATAAAAGCAAAAACAGAGCTATTTAAATTTAGGATTTTACAACGAAGGATTTCTAAAAGTCAATTAAAAAAAAAATAAAAGTTAACATGCAATTTTATTTTGACACATATCATTAAACAACTAAGTGCTTCCAAAAATCTGGAAGTCTTTAATTAGGTACTGTTATGGATTGAACTGGGTCCCTCAGAAACGTGTGTCAACTTTGCTAGGCCATGATCCCCAGTATTGTGTGATTGTCCTTCATTTTGTGATCTGATGCAATTAAAAAAAAAAAAAAAAATCCTACGTGTTGTAAATCCTAACCTCTATGATGTTAATGAGACAGGATTGGAAGCAGTTATGATAATGCAGCAGGACACAATCTACAGGATTAGGTCATATCTTGAGTTAATCTCTTTTGAGATATAAAAGACAAACGTGACCAGAGAGGAGAGGGACCTCATTACCACCGAGCAAGAAGAGCCAGGAGCTGAGTGCCAGGTCTCTCTTTGCTACATCTACTATATGGTACTTTTTAAAAAACTACGATGTGATATTAGAGATTGTAGTTCAGATTATTATAATTTTCATTTTTCTATAATGTATCCTTTTATATCATCATAAGAACACAGCGAATTTTTATGCCATTAATGTAAATGAAAAGTTAAACTTCGGAATATTTAGGTAACTTTTCTGAGATACTATACCTGGAAAGCAGCAGAGCCAGGATTCAAATACAGTATGACACATTTTAAAGCCTTTAATTTTTGCTGAAATATGCTTCAAGACATTCCAAATTACCTAAAACAAACAACTGTATTTATTGTCCAATACTTTAAAGATATAATGTTACCATACATTTGACTAGTCAGAAAGAAAATAAACAAACTTTGTTTCCTCTGACTTCTTCCCTTTCATGTATTTCTAAGTTTTCTGTAAAATTATTTCCTGTTCTTAGGTCAATATCCCATATTAATTTTTAGCCATACTTATTTGGCTCTTTTCCTTCCTTCAGCATTAATTAAGAACTGCTTTGAAGAATATCAGGCAATCTACTTAGAAACATGGAGAGCAGAGACCATAAAAAGCGTTGTTGTTGTTAGGTACCGTCAAGTCGGTTCCGACTCATAGCGACCCTACGCACAACAGAACGAAACACTGCCCGATCCTGAGCCATCCTTACAATCCTTGTTATGCTTGAACTCATTATTGCAGCCACTATGTCAATCCATCTCATTGAGGGTCTTCCTCTTTTCCACTGACCCTGTACTCTGCCAAGCATGATGTCCTCCTCCAGGGACTGGACAACATGTCCTAAGTATGTGAGACACAGTCCCTCTGTCCTTGCTTCTAAGGAGCATTCTTGTTGTACTTCTTCTAAGACAGATTTGTTCATTCTTTTGGCAGTCCATGGTATATTTAATATTCTTCGCCAATACCACAATTCAAAGGCATCAATTCTTCTTCATCTTCCTTATTCATTGTCCAGCTTTCACATGCATATGATGCTATTGAAAATACCATGGCTTGGGTCAGGCGCACCTTAGCCTTCAAGGTGACATCTTTGCTCTTCAACACTTTAAAGGGGTCCTTTGCAGCAGATTTACCCAATGTAATGCATCTTTTGATTTCTTGACTGCTGCTTCCACGGCTATTGATTGTGGAGCATTAGAAATTATAAATCCTGAGCCCTTATTTTTAGAAATATGGAATATAGGGCTCCTTAACATGTATATGAATTTCTAAGGATCAGATATCCAGTTATGAAGCCAGGCATTGACTTCTCAAACCACCAATGCCATTCCTTTTGCATTCAGTGTTGTCTGTGCACTTTTACTTATGTGACTTATGGAGCCCAGGTGGTACAGTGGTGAAGCACTTTGTTGCTAATCGCAAGGTCGGTGGTTCCAACCAACCAGCTGCTCCATGGGAGAAAGATGTTATCAGCCCACTGGTGAAAAGATTACAGCCTTGGAAACCCTATGGGGTACTTCTACTCTGTCCCATAGGGTTGCTATGAGTTGGGATCCGCTAGATAGTAAGGGGTTTGGGTTTTGGTTTAAGTCATTTGTTTATTTTTTAAATTTGTTTTCTGTATTTTTCTACCTTATCATCCCACAGATTACAAGATCCTTGAAGTCAGGCATTAATATCATCAAAATCCGCTAGTAACTTTTTGAAAGCTCTCATTGGATATTTTATAATATAAACAAGAGATCGGGTACTTGTGAACTATATCACGAGTGGTGAAGCTAAATAACATATTTGTAGTTCTAGAGCAATATTTTTAAAATCAACTCATGCTTTTTCTGATGAGTCCATGATATTTCTGGAGAGACTACTACAGGAAAAGGAGCTATTAATTAGCCAAACAAAAATTAAAAATCACTTTCTTAGTTGATCTTTGACATGCACAATATTTTGTTTCTCATTCACAACAGAATTGGAAAATTGATTTAGCATTAAAGTCGATGATGCAATGTCTCAATGCTTTCTGTGCCAATATCAAGGAGCCCTGGGGGTGCAATGATTAACACTGGGTGCTAACTGAAAGGTCATCAGTTCCAACCCACCAGCAGCTCAGTGGGAGAAAAAAATCTAGAGATTTGGTCCTGTAAAGATTACCCCCCCAACAAAACCTAAACCTGTTGAAGTTGAGTCAATTCTGACTCGTAGCGACTCTATAGGACAGAGTAGAATGCGCAGGATTTCCAAGGCTGTAATCTTTATGGAAGCAGGCTGCCACATCCTTCTCCCACAGAAGAACAAACGAGTTGCAACCGCAGACTTTTGGGTTAGCAGTCCAGTGCTTTAACCACAGAGCCACCAGATCTCCTACTCTTTAAAGACTACAGCCTAGCAAACCCTTTGGGGCAGTTCTACTATATCCTATAGGGTAGTTATAAGTTGGAATGGACTTGACAGCACCCAACAACAACATCACAATATCATTCTGAAACAAGAAAATATGTCCATGTTTAATTTGATATCAGGAAAGATAATTAATAATCAGTAAAATAATTTAGTAGTAAAAAGAACATTAACTATATAAATGAAGAAATTCAGATGTTTATTGCTATGGTTGATCTAAAGTTTTTATATTTTACAGTTCAAATAAAATGGCATTTGCCAAAGTCAAATGTATACCATCTTTAAATACAGACATTTATAGACCATGCAACACATACCTGTAATTAAATATTTACCTAAAACAGATACATTTATATATGTACTAATACAATTATTATTTGAATAACATGATATTAAAAGACTCACCAAGACTTGGAAGGACATACCAATAGAGGAACACTTTTTGAATATGAGCCATGTGGCATATACCTGAGTCTTCAGGGCCGCGGTCTTCTCGCTTCTTTGTATCATCTCATTTCTAACTTCTACCCCAACTCTAAAAATCCAAACTGAAGCCAGGTGACTTCTGGGGTAAACTTCCTTGGTCATCACTCAAACCACTGACTGGCCCCCTATTTTAGTAGCAAGTGCAGGCGAGAAGATGCCCCATTCAGTCTCAACCTGGAGCTATGTATAATCTGGTCATGTCTTTGAGACCAGCAAAAGCATGCTACATACAACTGTGTAAGTCTATGCTCACTTAGCAATAAGCCCAAATGTAGGTGCCATTCTCATTCATCAGCCTGGGTCATGTTTAACTGGGAGTTAGCTGGAAATGAATGTGACTTCTCCCAAAGTTCCTGTTGGTGACTTATAAAAAAAAAAAAAAAAAAAAAACTAGTGGTAATAGATTTTTATTCTTGAGCCAGAGTAGTAACGAAGGAACAAATGTTCATATTCTCCCATTGTAAGAACTGGAGCATATTTACATTCTCTATGGTGGCACTGGGTGGTGCTGGGTTATGACTGAGAGTCTTCATCCTTGTGGCAAATGCTGTCTAAAAAATATATATATCTAACGATTATTTTGTTTACTTATAGAAAAAAATTCAAGCTAGATATTTGGTCAAACTTGAAAATTTTGCAAAAGCTTAACCTTTATTTAACTTATAAAACATTATTTCTTTACCGCCTTTTAGTCAATGTCATGAGTTTTTCTGATTCCGATTTGAGTGAGTTCAAATGAAAAGTTTTGCAGAATATATCAGCAGGTACTGTATGTACTGTTAGTATAAATATTTATGGTTTACATTTTTAAAGTACTTTTACGTAATGAATTTTATTTGAAAGGATGTACACATTCATTAACATAAACATTCTATATTTTAGAGGCCGATTTAAGAGTTTGCAATCAAAATGAGTGAAATTAAGTTTTTTTGTTTTTATAACCAAATGGCAACATCTGACTTTACATCTTGAAATTCATTGTAGGTAAATGAGCGTGATCGTCTTCGAAGATTTGTTGGTCTCTGGGGTCTTCCTTCTGTCAAGTCTAAATACATGTCAGATTTCAGAAAACGTGTGTAACTATCTTGTTCCATAAGCTGATATACTCTGCTTTGAGCAACATCAAAACTTTGAAGGGTGGGTTGGGTGATGCTCTTTGCAGTGATTTCTTTAGTGTGGAAATCAAGATTAACCTGAATGATGATAAAAAAAAAAAAAAAAACTTTAATTATAGTTAGTCTACTTAAGTAAACACCTTTGAGAAATCATCAAAACAGGACCAGTACAATGTTGGAAGTGGAATTATTGTGTTTCGGTTCTTTTTCTGTTATGGGTCTTGTTGTGGTGTGCTGTCCAGTTGATTCCAACTCACAGTGACCCAAAAGGACAGAGTAGAACTGCCCCATAGGTTTCTAAGGCTGTAATCTTTACAAAAGCAGATTGCCAGGTCTTTCTATAGTGGGGCGACTGATGGGTTGAAACCACTCACCTTTTTGTTAGCAGCCGAGAACTTAATCATCGTATCACTGGGGCTCCTTTTTATGGGTCTGAGGATCACTAATTGACTATGCACTGCCATTTGGCCTGATTTTTCCCTCCCCATGCTCATAGTCCTTCTCACTATCTAATTTAGAATAATGGAATATTATAATGAAAAGAAGGAGCTTTGGTTAAGTGCTTGACTGCTAACCAAAAGTTTGGCAGTTGGAGCTCACCCAGTGGCTCATCATGAGAAAGATCTGGAGATCTGCTTCCATAAAGATTACAACCTAGGAAACCCTCTGGGACAATTCCATTCTGTCACAGGGGGTTGTCATGAGTTGAAATCCACACAATGACACCTAAACAACAATAATAAAAGCAACATAATGAAAAACTGTCATAGAGATTATCACCTTCAACCGACTCATTTAAAAATTGGGAAATTGAACTTCACAGAGACTCTGGGGCATACTTGGAATTTCAGCATGAGGCTTTTGTTTTAACTCAGTGCTCTTTTCATTGTGTTATGATACTTTTCTACAAGCAAACGTGTGTTAAGTTACTAATATTCTCATAAAGATATAAAATCCTTTAATGCCTTACATCGAAGCACTGTTTTTGGCCTGATGGTGGTGAGTTTTCACGTAGGGGATCTTCCTTTTCCCTTGTGGGTAGCAGTGTACAACTATCTACCTTGTTTACCTGTGTATAACATTTGCCTTGGGAAGACAGAATAACACATTGAAACACAAAACAGATTGAAACCCTGAAATGGAAAATATCTCATTTGGTGTGAACAATATTCACATAGACAATGCTACCTGATGGGCAGTGCTAATTTATAGTCAAACAGAACTCCTAACAGTGACAGATTACAAGTTCCACCACCTCAATAAGGAGCCACTATTTATTGATCTCATAACCCACACATATAGGCTCACTATGAGTCAGAATCGACTACACCGCCGTGGGTATTTATTAAACATCTATTGTTGTAGTTAGGTGCCATTGAGTAGGTTCCAACTCACAGTGACCCATGTACAAAAGAACAAAACACTGCCTGGCCTATGCCGTCCTCACATCATTGTTACGCTTGAGCCCGTTGTTGCACTCACTGTGTCAATCCATCTCTTTTTCACTGGCCCCCTACCAAGCATGATGTCCTTCTCCACGAACTGATCCCCCCTGATAACATATCCGAAGTATGTGAGATGTAGTTTTGCCATCCTCGCTTCTAAGGGCATTCTGGCCGTACTTCTTCCAAGACAGATTTGTTCATTCTTTTGACAATCCATAGTATTCTTTGCCAATACCATAATTCAAAGGCACCAATTTTTCTTCTTTCTTCCTTAGTCATCGTCAGCTTTCTTATGCATATGATGCGATTGAAAAAACCATGGCTTGGGTCAGGCACACCTTAGTCCTCAAGAAGACATTTTTGCTTTTTAACACTTGAAAGAAGTTTTTTGCAGCAAATTTGCCCAATGCAATACGTCTTTTAATTTCTCAACTGCTACTTCTATGGGTGTTGATTGTGAATCCGAGTAATATGAAATCTTTGACAACTTCAATCACTTCTCCTTTTATCATGATATTACTTATTGGTCCAGTTGTGAGGATTTTTGTTTTCTTTATGTCTACGTGTAATCCATACTGAAGTCCGTAGTCTTTGATCTTCATCAGTAAGTGCTTCAAGTCCTCTTCACTTTCAGCAAGCAAGGTTGTGTCATTTGCATAATGCACGTTGTTAGTGAGTCTCCCTCCAATCCTGATGCCACATTTTTTTTTTTTTTATATAGTCAGGCTTCTTGGATTTTCTTAGCGTACAAACTGAATAAGTATGATGAAAGGATATAACCCTGACACACATCTTTCCTGACTTTAAACCACGCAGTATCCCGTTGTTCTGTTCAAACAATTGCCTTTCGATCTGTGTAGTTTCCTCATGAGCACAATCAATTGTTCTGGAATTCTCAGTCTTCTCTGTGTTATCTGTAATGTGTTAGGACTCACACAGTTTAATGCCTTTGCATAGTCAATAAAACACAGATAAACATCTTTCTGGTGTTCTCTGCTTTCCACCAGAACCCATCTGACATCAGCAACGATATCCCTGGTTCTATGTCCTTTTCTGAACCCAACTTGAACTTCTGGCAGTTCCCTGTCAATGTAGTGCTGCAGCCACTTTTGAATGATTTTCAGCAAAATTTTATTTGCATGTTATATTCATTATATTGTTTGATAATTTCCACATTCAGTTGGATCACCTTTCTTGGGAATAGGCAAAATATGGGTCTCTTCCATTTGGATGGCCAGGTAGCTGTCTTCCAAATTTCTTGGCATAGATGAGTGAGCACTCCCAGTGCTGCATCCTTTTGTTGAAACATCTCAATTTGTATTCTGTCAATTCCTGGAGACTTGTTTTTCGCCAATGCCTTTGGTGCAGATTGGACTTCTTCCTTCAGTACCATTAGTTCCTGATCAAATGCTACCTCCTGAAATGGTTGAATGTCCCTGAGTTCTGGTGCAGTGGCTCTGTGTATTCCTTCCATTTGCTTTTGATGCTTCCTGCATCGTTTAATATTTTCCCGTAGAATCCATCAGTATTGCAATTCAGGGCATGAATTTTTTCTTCAGTTCTTTGAGCTTGAGTAATGCTGAGCATGTTCTTCTCTTTTGGTTTCCTACCTCCAGGTCTTTGCAGATGTCATTATGATACTTTAGTTTGTCTTCTAGAGCCACCCTTTGAAATCTTCTGTTCAGCTCTTTTACGTCATCATTTCTTCCTTTTGCTTTAGCTACTCAAAGTTCAAAAGCAAGTTTCAGAGTCTCTTCTGACATCAATTTTGGTCTTATTTGTCTTTCCTTTCTTTTTAATGACCTCTTACTTTCTTCATGTATGATGTCCTTGATGTCATTTCATAACTTGTCTAGTCTTCAGTCATTAGAGTTCAACATGTCAAGCCTATTCTTGAGATGGTCTCTAAATTCAGGTTGAATATACTCAAGGTTATACCTTGGCTCTCATGAACGTGTTCTAACTTTCTTCAGTTTCAACTTGAACTTGCATATGAGCAACTGATGGTCTCTTTCCCAGTTGGCCTCTGCCCTTGTTCTCACTGATGATATTGAGCTTTTCCGTTGTCTCTTTCCAGATGTGGTCAATTTGATTCCTGTGTATTCCATCTGGTAAGGTCTACTTGTATAGTCATGATTTGTGTTGTTTAAAAAAAGGTATTTGCAATGAAAAAGTTGTTGGTCTTGCAAAATTCTATCATGCAATCTCCTGCTTCGTTTCTATCACCAAGGCCATATTTTCCAACTACAGATGCTTCTTCTTTGTTTCCAACTTTTGCATTTCAATTACCAATAATTATCAATGCACCCCGATTGCATGTTCGATCAATTTCAGACTGCAGAAGTTGGTAAAAATCTTCAATTTCTTCAGCTTTGACCTCAGTGGTTGGTGCATAAATTTGAATAATAGTCATATTAACTGGTCTTCCTTGTATGCATATGGATATTATCCTATCACTGACTGTGTTCCACTTCAGGATAGATAGTGAAATGTTTGTTTTGACAATCAATGCAACACCATTTCTCTTCAAGTTGTCATTCCAGGCATAGTATACTACATTACTGTCTGATTCAAAATGCCCAATACCAGTCCATTTCAGCTCACTAATGCCTCAAATATCAGCGTTTATGCTTTCCATTTCACTTTTGACAATTTCCAGTTTTCCTGGACAAACTGAGAAATGCATGGGGGGAACACCTATTAGGAGCTTTTAAATACTAGTATTTTGATTGGCAGTTTACTTTTATTTATTTATTTTTAATTATATTTTACATGATGGTTTATAGAGAAGAATCGCTTCTTATTACACAATTAATAAGCATACTGTTTTTGGGCATTGGTTGCCAAGCTGGTGACATGTCAACACTTTCCCCTTCTCAATCTTAGGTTCCCCATTACCAGCTTTTCTGTCCCCTCCTGCCTTCTTGTCCTTGTCCCTGGGCTGTTGTGCCCATTTAATCTCATATTCATGGTTGAACTACATGTATTATTGTTTCTTTTATGGGCTTGTCTAATCTTTGGCTGAAGGGTGAACCTGAGGAGAGAACTCAGTACTGAGTTAAAAGGGTTTCCAGGGGTTTCTCTAGTCTCTCCCAGACCAGTAAGTCTGGTCCTTTTTTGTGAGTTTGAATTTTTTTCTACTTTTTTCTCCAGCTCTATCTGGGACGCTCTATTGTGATCCCTGTCAGAGCAGTCAGTGGTAGTAGCTAGGCACCATCTATTTATTTGTGCTGGATTCAGTCTGGTTGAGGTTGTGGTAGTTTGGGGCCATTAGTCTTTTAGACTAATCTTTCCCTTGTGTCTTTGGTTTTCTTCATTCACTCTTGCTCTAGATGGGGTGAGACCAGTGGAGTATCTCAGATGGCCACTGACAAACTTTTAAGACCTTAGACATAACTTACTAAAGTAGGATGTGGAATATTTTCTTTACAAATTTTGTTATGCCAATTGAGCTAAGTGTCCCCCAAAGCCATGGTCCCCAGCCTTCAGCCCAGTAATTCAGTCTCTCAGGGAGTTGGATGTGTCTATGAAGCTTCTGTGACTTTGCCTTGTCCGAGTCATGCAGACTTTCCCAGTGTCGTGTACTATCTTACCCTTCACCAAAGTTACCACTTATCTATTGTCTAGTTAGTGTTTTGCCCTCCCCACACCTCCTCTCCCTCATAACCATCAAAGATTGTTTCTGTGTGTAAACCTTTCCATGAGTTTTTATAATAGTGGTCTCATTTAGTATTTGTCCTTTTGTGATTGACTTATTTCGCTCAGCATAATGCGCTCCAGATTCATCCATGCTGTGAGACGTTTTGCATTTATCATTGTTCTTTATCTTTGTGTAGTATTCCACTGTGTGCATGTACCATAATAGTTTATCTGTTCATCTGTTGATGGGCACTTAGATTGTTTCCATCTTTTTGCTATTGTGAATAATGCTGCAATGAATATGGGTGTGCATATGTCTATTCATGTGATAGCTGTTATTTCTCTAGGATATATTCCTGGGAGTGGCATTGTTGAATCACAATGTATTTCTTTATCCAGCTTTTTTAGGAAGCACCATAACACTTTTGAAAATGGTTGTACCATTCTGCATTCCCACCAGCAGTGTGTAAGAGTTCCAGTGTCCTCGAAGCCTCTGCAACATTTATTTATTTATTTTTTTGTTTTGTTTGATTCGTGTCAGCAATGTCAGGGTGAGATGATATCTCATTGTAGTTTTGATTTACATTTCTCTAATGGCTAACAATCACGAACTTTTCCTCATGTGTCTGTTAACTGCCTGAATGTCTTCTTTGATGAAGTGTCTCCTCACACCCCTTGCCTATTTTTTAAATTGGATTATTTGTCTTTTAGTTGTAGAGGTGTTGGATTTTCCTATAGATTTTAGAGATTAGGCCTTTGCAGATATGTCATAGCCAAATTTTTTTTCCTAGCCTGTAGGTTTTTTTTTACTCTTTTGTTGAAATCTTTTGATGAGCATAAGTATTTAATTTTTAGAAGATCCCAGTTGTCTAGCTTATCATCTGGTATTTGTGTATTGTTAGTTATGGTTGGTATCCTATTTATGCCTTTTATTAGGACCTCCAGCATTGACCCTATTTTTCCTTCTAAGACCTTTATAGTTTTTAGTTTTATATTTAGATATTTGATCCTCTTTGAATTAGTTTTGTGTATGGTGTGAGGTATGGATCCTGTTTCATTTTTTTTACAGATGGTCATCCAGCTTTGCCAGCACCATTTTTTAAAAAGACTGGTTTTCCCCCATTTAATGGACTCGGGCCTTTGTTGAAGGCCAGATAGGCAGATAGTTTTAATCTACACTGAATTACATTAAAGATAGTATCTTTAATCATTTTAAGAAATCAATAAGGATGGTATTTTTATTCATTTATATATGTAGAAAAAAGCTTGCCCTCACTAGCTAGTTAACGGAGACTTTTTTTTTCTTCAGTATAACTTGCTTCCTCCTACAACATTAAGTATATGTTCAACGCAAAAACATTTTAGATCAGTAGTGACTTTTCCCAGGCCTCAGTTAATACATGTGTAAAAAGTCTTAACAATCATAAACCACAATAGAAAAACAGAAATTCTATTTAATTAATATCTGATGATAAAAGCCAATTAAAAACAAACAAACATGGAAACCATTCCAACTCATAGTGGGATCCTATAGGACAGAGTAAAGCTGCCCTATAGGGTTTGGAGCTCTGGTGGGACAATGGTTAAACGTTCAGCTGCTGACCAAAAGTTCGACAATTTGAACCCACCAGCTGCTCCTTGGAAACCCTATCGGGCAGTTCTACTCCATCCTATGGGGTCCTATGAGTCAGAATCCACTGGATGACAATTCTTTTTTTTTCTTCTTATAGGGTTTCCGAGGAGTGGCTGATGGATTTGAACTGCTGACCTTTTGTTTAGCAGCTGAGTTCTTATCCACTGTGTACCACCCGGGCTATAATAGGCTAGTCAAGTAAAATTTGCTAGTTTTATAGCCATTTTAGTAATCACATCACAAAATTATCTTTGGGCTTACAGTCAAAGAAAACCACAATTTTGTTTTTCACTTGAACCATTACCAAATTTTGTTTACCTTATCTATAACCCATTGCCGTTAAGGCGATTCTGACTCAGAGAAACCCTAGAGCACAGAATACAAGAGCCCCATAGGGTTTCCAAGGCTTTAAATCTTTACAGAAGCAGACTGCCACATCCTTCTCCCTCGAGCGGCTGATGGGTTTCAACTGCCAAACTTTCTATTAGTAGCAGAACCATTAACCACTGTATCACCAGGGTTCCTTACTTTATCTATATGTTATGAAACTTCTTCACTCTGTCTTACTGTAAAGGAATAAAACTTTGGGGGCAAATAAAACTTGGTATAGGTAGATGAGCATAAAGTTAATGATACAAACTTGTTGATTTCACTTGCCTTCATTGGGTATAGAAAACTTTGTTCCTCTGAGAGGTTGCTTGTGCTAAAGTGATTAATCAAGACAAATGAATCAATCTAAATGTTGCAATTAAATGTATTCACTCTTATTCTAGAATGAAAATAACTCTGAGGAATGGGTTCAGACCTACCTTTCCTCTAATGATAACATCTTACAATAGATCCTGTTTGTATATAGAAATCTATGTAAATAGCTACGATTGCTTCAAGATGGTTCTGACCTTTGGGATGGAATGTATGAGATTCCAATTTTATGAAGGCAGATTCTCTAAAAAAATTTTCAAACAGTTTGTACATTTTCATATTCATCTTACTATACCTCTTGTGGAGCATCATTCTGTATAAATTTCTCATATATGGCTTTTGCTTTAAGGGTAATTTGTTGAGGTTCCTTGCTTTTCTTGAATTCTTCACAGGCTATCCAAAATTCAATGTTTTCCTCACTGAATTCAGTTTTAAGAAACCTGGTAAAAGCCTCCAGTCCATCTACCAAAAAAAAAAAGTATATATTTTAACTATGAAATATTAATGATGGAAAAGTTTATTACTTAATATTAAACTGCAAATATTAACAGAATGGCCACATCTTCCCTCTAATCCAGCATGATAACATACAACTTGCACAGTATATACATGAGGAACTTCATCTAAATTGGCTGTAATCTTCACAATCGTGGAATGCAAAATTGTCATCACTGTTGGAATGAGGCTGGTATCCCACTTAGACCTGGGTGAAAGAGACCCTACTCTGAACCTCGTTCTGGGTCTCCTTAGCTGTACCCCTCCAAAAAGGAGGATGGTTCCTCAAAGCCAAAAAGACATCCTACCTGGAGATCATGACCCCATCTCTAGACCATGTTTCAGGTAGTCAGGACCCTGGAATTCACTTCTCCATAGCTCCATGTTCCCAGGGTTTGCATAGTCTTCTTCCTCAAGAACATCCACCAAGGATACACTGCCCACCAGTAGGCATACCCTTAGGTCCAAGGAGTATAAACAGTCCTTGCATTTGCAGGCAGAGATGTCCTTCCAAACGAGCATGGAGGCCTTCCACAGTGTGGAACCAAACCATGAGTACAAAGACAAATCCAGTGTGCAATTACACTGGAAACACGAGGCGCCACATTGTAAATTTTGGGGCAAATAATGTTAGGAAAAAATACTTACCCAGGAGTGGCACTTGCTGAGAAGTTTTCGATGACTGAGTGGTGTGCTTACGATTGTCATGTCTAGGTTTAAAATTTGTCTGAGGTTTTAAATGTTCTTGAGCTTCCTAGAAAACTTAATTGCATACAAATGGGTCACAATAACCTGGCATCTGTCTTCTAAATATCTCGCTACTCTATAGCGCAAATCTATCATCTTTTGTGAATCTTCGTCACTGTGATGCCTATTTTTTTCCCTTTTTACTCTATTTAACAGTATATGTGAAATTTACTCTATCTCACAGTATGTGAGCTGGCCATCATTTACCCACCTCTTTCTCACTAAACAAAAAGAGTTCTTTAGTTTTCCTAAAAAAAAAAAAAAAAAAGGTATGGAACTGTGATGGTTTTAGAATTTTAAATTCATACCTGAACTTCCAAGTGGTTTCCACATATCTTCGTCAAAGCAAAAGGATAGAATATGTATTTTAAGAGTTTGTTAGCTTGAATTATAACTTCCAAGTATTTACACAGGAAACCCTGGTGGTGTAGTGGTTAAGAGCTGTGGCTGCTAATCAAAAGTTTGGCAGAATTTAGACATATAGTATGGATCTTGCATTTTTACTTTTTTTTCTAAGACCCATAGGTGTTAGAAGCAAGTATCAAGCCTTATGGACAACTGCCTGGGTTCAGATTCATGTTCTGGTAGTTACTGTGTGGCCTTAAGTGAATTAATTATTTTTCCGTTCTGTGCCTCAGTTTCCCAACATGTAAAATTAAGGTAGTAATGACACCTACATCATAGGATTATTTACAGAATTGAGCATGCTAAGATATGCAAAGCATTCAGAATAGTGACGGGCACAGAATAAGTACTGTATACGATAAGTATTTCAGTGATGGTGATGGTGATGATTATCAGTTATTTAAGCCTCACTAGTTTTTTGTTTTTTTTTAGTTTTTTTTAAGGTAAAAGTTAGCCTGTTGCTGACATGTGACCCCATTAGTTACAGAGTAGAACTGCTGTACAGGATTTTCTTGGCTCCTGTAAAGACTGAAGCAAATTACCAGGGCTATCTTTCTCATTGCCCTTGAGTGAGTTCAAACTGCCTATCTTTAGGTTAGTAGCCAAGAGCAAACCATTTGCACCAACCAGAGACTTTCAGGAAAAGGTTGCATAGTTAAAAAAAAAAATGTTCGCAGAGTTACAATTCAACCCCAAAATAATCTTACTTCAAAACTAGTGTTCTTTTAACTGTTTTTTATACTCTACTTTTTTGGGGGGAGGGGGGAACTTATAAGCATTTTTTTAATTAAACTTTTTAATTTTGTGATAATTGTAGATTTACATGCAGTTGTCTGAAATAATACAGAAAGAGACTATGTTGCCTTTATCCTGTTTCCACTAATGGCATCTATAGTACATTATGATTGTTGTTGTTATTAGGTACCATTGAGTTCACGCTGACATATAGTGACCTTATGTGACAGAGTAGAACTGCCCCATAGGGTTTTCTTGCCTGTAACCTTTACAGAAGCAGATCACAGGGTATTTCTCCTGCAGAGCAGCTGGGTGAGTTCAAACTGCCAACCTTTCAGTTAGCAGTTGAGCTCTTAACCGTTTTTGCCACCAGCGCTCCTGAAATTATGACTAGGATATTGAAATTGATAGTCAAGATACAAAACAATACTGGGGAGAAATAGGGAATTAAGTCTACTCTATCCTCCTCGAAACAAAAATTCTGATGCTCCACTCTTTAATACATAAAATATATACATTTATTTAATACATAAAATATTTTATGTGTTTAATAACCATAGATAGAGTCTCTGTTAATTCTCCCTGTTAATTACTGTGCCAAGCACTGGGCCACAAGGTGTGTAATATAGTCCCTCTCTTCCTGAAGCTCTGAGAGTCTACAAAAAGATTCAACAAAATAATTTTGATATCATGGGAAATGTGTTAGAACATAAAAAGGAGTGCCTTGTTGAAACACCGATGTAAGGAAAATTTGCTCCCCTCGGATTCCTCAGACTAATGTTCTTGAGGAAACCACTTTTGATTTAAGTTTGAATTGCCTTTAAATGATTTTTAGCTATTTTTCTCTAGTCTTGGACTCCATTTCTAGTTATGGCTTTTAGTTGTCTCTTACCCACCCACAGGTGAATTATTGCACGAAGGCCATGAGTCCTGTCTGGATCTCTCACTTTCCAGTGTTTGGTGTACGGACCACCTTTTACTTGAAATACTCTTCTCCTCACGTTTCTAGGAGGCCTTATCTCATAGGTCACAGTGGCTGATCACTTCTCTGACTTATCTTTCCCTGTTCCCGAGTTAGTTGTTAAGTTCACTGGGGTTCTGTTTTTTACACACTTCTTTTCTTTCCTCTGTTATCTGCCCCTTTTCTTCCTACACTCCTACTCTTTCATTTCCCCTTAAACTCCTTTCCATCTGTCCCCACTGTACTTTGTACGTATTGCCAATACCTTCAAGCAAAATAAGACATTACAGTCATGGGGAAAACACAGAACAAAACTAAACGACTTTCTCTGAGTAAAATCCTGATATCACAAATATATTCTCTTTTCATTATAGGAAACCAGTAAAAAACAAAACTTAACTTCAAATAATCCTCCAGCTACTAATCAATCTCTTTTCTCCTCACAAATATAAAACCTTCTGAGGAAGTTTTCTACACTTGATCTCTTAATTTCCTCAACCCCTCCCCCCCCACACTGGCTTTCCAATCCATTAAAATCTGGTTTCTAGGAAGCGGAGCCAAGATGGTGGAATAGGCAGATGCTTCTGGCAAGCCCTCTTTACAACAAACACCAGAAAAAACAAGTGAAACGAGTATATTTATGACAATCTAGGAGCACTGAGCATCAAAGGCAAGCTTAGAAAACGAACCGAGGGCCAGGGAGAGGAACAGACTGTTCAGAAACAGATAGGAGTTACCAGGCCTGAATTGTGGGGAGCCCTTAGGCACCATTCCTGGAGTGGCAGTGACATCCTGTTACTAGTATTTGCTGCGGTTTCCTCAGGGAGAAGCACCCAGCCACACAGCCTACTCACACCTCTGGAACCAGAGAAGAATGGTGCTCTTGGCAAAAGCTAAGTACTTGCATATATTTTACCATGCCCCCCACCCCCAAGCCAGCTTCAGTGGCTGAATTCCCTGGGCCTGAGATAGGCACTGTTGAGAACCTAGAGCCATCCTCCTGGCCTTGAAGAAGGAAAAAATTTGCATTTGGGGGAAAAGATAATTTCCCAGCTCCACTAACTGGGGAAGATTAGGACAAAAGTGGCTCCTGTCTAGGCATAAATGGTCCATGGACTTTGAGCATCTTTCCTCTCTGTATGGACCTGTGTGGGCCTATTTCAAGAGAATAGGCCCTTGTTGGCAGACTCCAACTGTTTCAGCTGTACGGTGGAGAGGTGGGTGTTTGATGTTTGGCATTGGTTTGCTTATTAAACAGGGTTCTCACCTACCCACATCAGGAGCCTAAAGACTGGTAGCTCTGCTCAGGTCACCCAGCCACCCACAACAGGGGTCCAAGGATAACTGATACTTCCCAGTCCTTACAACCAAAAACATTGGGTGCCCATGGTCCATCTGCAGAACCCACCAACCTGCATGCTCTAGAGAACAGGGATGCACTTTTTTCAGAGACACTCGGGGGTCAATTCTCAGCCCCCTGCCTTGTTCAGAGCTTGGCCCCCTGCTGCAATCAGATACTGGTACATACACCAATCACCCCTGCCACTCTAAAACTGTAGAAGAGAGCCTGTACCACACACTTGATGATCAGCTACCTGAAATCTGAGCTGAATTCATACAAGAAAAGTGAATGGATTCCTAGACTGATATACCTGATGACAGCTCTAACCAGCTGAGGACAGGACATCAGAGCTCTAAAGGCAAAAATAATCAAGCTAGCTCACTCAAGCAACCCATTTGGGCATATCAAAACAAAATAAAGCAAGAAGCTACAACACAGGAAGTAAGCATAAACTAATACAATAACTTATAGATGGCTCAGAGACAACAGTCAATATCAAGTCACATAAAGAAACAGACCATGATCACCTCAACAAGCTATCAAAACAAAGAATCCAGGGATCTTCTAGATGAAAGTGCATCCCTGGAATTACCAGAGGCAGAATACAAAAGATTAATATACAGAACCCTTCAAGACATCAGGAAGGAAATGAGGCAATATGCAGAACAAGCCAAGGAACACACAGATAAAGCAACTGAAGAAACTAGAAAGATTATTCAGGAACATAATGAAAAGTTTAATAAGCTGGAAAAATCCATAGATAGACAGTAATCAGAAATTCATAAGATTAACAATAGAATTACAGAAGTAGACAACTCAATAGAAAGTCAGAGGAGTAGAAATGAGCAAGTAGAAGCCAGCATTTCTGAACTTGAAGATAAATCACTTGGCACTAATATATTTGAAGAAAAATCAGATAAAAGAATTTTAAAAAAGGAAGAAACCTTAAGAATCATGTGGGACCCTACCAATAGAAATAACCTACAAGTGATTAGAGTACCAGAACAGGGAGGGATAACAGAAAATACAGAGAAAATTGTTGAAGATTTGTTGGCAGAAAACTTCACTGATATGAAAGATGAGAAGATATCTATCCAAGATGCTTATCGAACTCCACATAAGGTAGATGTTAGAAGAAAGTCACCAAGACGTATTATAATCAAACTTGGCAAAACCAAAGATAAAGAGAGAATTATAAGAGCAGCTAGGGATAAACGAGAAGTCACCTACAAAGGAGAGCCAATAAGAATAAGCTCGGACTACTTGGCAGAAACTATGCAGGCAAGAAGGCAATGGGATGACTTATTTAAAAAAAGGAAAAAAAATTGCCAGCCAAGATTCATGTATTTGGCAAAAAAAAAAAAAAAAAACTGTCTCTTAAATATGAAGGTGAAATTAGGACATTTCCAGATAAAAAGAAGTTTATGGAATTCATAAAAGCCAAACCAAAACTACAAGAGATACTAAAGTGAGTTTTTTGTTAGAAAATCAATAATATCAGGTATCCATCCAAGACTAGAACACTGGGCAGAGCAATCAGAAGTCAACCCAGACAGGGAAAGCAAAAAAACAATGCAAGATTTAAAAAAGAAAGCCCAAAACAGGGTAACAGAGATGTCATTATATAAAAGACAACATTAGAACAATAAAGAGGGACTAAGAAATGTAATCATAGATCTTCCAAATGGAGAGGAAGTTACGGCGATACAAAGAAATAAAAGTTAGGTCTAAATTTGGAAAAATAAGGGTAAATCTTAAGGTAACCATAAAGAAGACAAACTATCCTACTCATCAAAATAAAATATAAGAAAAAAATGGAGACTCAGTAGAAATAAAATCAAGAACAATGAATATGAGGAAAGGACAATATATAAAGATAGTCTACTCAGCTCTTAAAATTAAGTGGGAAAAAGAAACTGTCAACAACACATAAAAAAGACATCAAAATGATAGCACTACATTCATAAGTATACCTATCTATAATTACGCTGAATGTAAATGGACTAAATGCACCAATAAAGAGACAGAGAGTGGCAGAACAGATTAAAAAAAATGATCTGTCTATATGCTGCCTACAAGAGACACACCTTAGACTTAGAGACACAAACAAACTAAAACTCAAAGGATGGAAAAAAATATATCAAGCAAACAACAATCAGAAAAGAGCAGGAGTGGCAATATTAATTTCTGACAAAATAGACTTTAAAGTTAAATCCTTCATAAAGGATAAGGAAGGGCACTATAAAACGATTAAAGGGACAATACACCAAGAAGATATAACCATATTAAATACTTATACACCCAATGACAGGGCTGCAAGATTCATAAAACAAACTCTAAGAGCATTGAAAAATCAGGTAGACAGCTCCACAATAATAGTAGGAGACTCCAACACACCACTTTCCGTGAAGGACAGGACATCCAGGAAGAAGCTCAATAAAGACACGCAAGATCTAAAAGCCACAATCAACCCACTTGACCTCATAGACATATACAGAACACTCCACCCAACAGCAACCAAGTATACTTTCTTTTCTAGTGCACATGGGACATTCTCTAGAATAGACCTCATAAAGTAAGCCTTAGCAAAATCTGGCTTCCAGTCAATACTCTATTTAAATTATTTTTGCCAAGATCACTTGCTGTTACAATGAACTTTTTTTTTTTTCAGTCCGTATGTTAATTCATTCTTGTGCAACAGCAGCTCTGGTTGAGATTTCTCTATAATTTTCCTCTAACACCACTTGTTTCCTCTTATACCTCTGATTGCTTCCCTGAATTCTTCTGTTTATCTTTCTTCGCCCTTCACTGAAATGCCATTTCCTAGGGAATCCCTTCAACACTGAACTACAGTCAATATGCTGAAAATTCTCAGAATTCATCTCCAGTCCAGATCTGTTTTCTGAGCTGAAAGCTCATATCATTCAGCATCTGGTAAGCGTCTCCATTGAATTTCCCACCAAAGTTATCATGTCTCAGCTGAGTTATCATCTTTCTCCAATTCTTCTCTGCATATGTTTCCCATTCAATGACACCATCCAGCAGGCCCCTTGAGCTTCTAGAACCCTGACACTTATCCTCAAAATGCAAAACCAAACCCTTTGCCTATGAGTTGGGTAGAGTAGAACTGCCCTATAAGGTTTGCAAGACTATAATCTTTACAGAAGTAGACTGACCCATCTTTCTCCCTCTTAGTGGTTGGTGGGTTTGAAACACTGACCTTTTGGTTAGCAGTCTAATGCTTAACCACTGTGTCACCAGGGCTCCTCAGAGATCCTCAATTTTACCTGTCTTAGTTATCTAGTGCTGCCATAACAGAAATACCACAAGTGGATGTCTTTAACAAAGAGAAATTTATTTCCTCACAGTAAAGTAGGCTAAAAATCCAAATTCAAGGCCTCATCTCCAGGGGAAGGATTTCTGTCCCTGTCAGCTCTGGAAGAAGATCCTTGTCTTCAATCTTCCCATGGTCAAGGAGCTTTTCAGGCACAGAGACCTCGGGTCCAAAGGACGCGCTCTGCTTCTGGTGCTGCTTTCTTGGTGGTATGAGGTCGCCAGCTCTCTGCTTACTTCCGTTTCCTTTTATCTCCTGAGCGATAAAAGGTTGTGCAGGCCACACCCCAGGGAAACTCCCTTTATATTGGTTCAGGGAGGTGACCTGAGTAAGGGTGATGTTACACTTCCACCCTAATCCTCGTAACGTAAAATTACTGTCACAAAATGGAGGACAATCATACAATACTGGGAATCATGGCCTAACCAAGTTGATACATATTTTTTTGGGGACACAGTTTGATCGATATCAACACCCAATCGATAATCAAACCATGTCAATTTTACCTCCTTATCTTACATCTGTCTATTTTAATGCAATCTGTAATACTTTTATTCATGTCAGAATAATTTAACATAGATTTTATAACAACTCCTTAATTGTTGAGTCAGGATCCAGTTTTCACCTGCCTCTCTCCTCACCCTCCCAGTTTATTATCCACACTCCAGCCAGTCATTTCTTTCTATAGTACAAATTTCACTGTTTCTTCACTGTTTACAATTTTCTAATAGTGCCCTTCATCTTTTCCCACTAACTTCTTCACACTGTAAACTCCACTCATAGAGAACACTTATACTTTTACGCATGTGATGTATCCTCACATCTCTAGCTTTTGTCTGAAACACTTTTATCCTCCCACTCCAATTTTATCAGTCTAATCTTTATTGTACATTCAGATTTAATTTAGAGGTCAGCTCATCTGAAAAGATTTTACCACCCCCTCACGATAAACCTGGGTGACCCGCATATATGGCTTACTGTTAAATTGGGTGGCATTTAACATTTCATTCTATTATTGCCTCTTCTATGGGGCAGTTCTACTCTATCCTATAGGGTCGCTATGAGTCGGAATCGACTCGACGGCACTGGGTTGTTGGGTATTGCCTCTTCACTTTTGTTTCTCATGCTATACTATGAAATTCATAAGATGAAAACCCTTGTCTAATTTGCCATCAAATCTTCAATCCCAAGCATGAAGAAATCATTGAATAATTATTCTCTGAGGGAAATCATCAATAAATAATTGAATAGCTCAGTAGCCATCCTGCCGCCATGACAGGAGTTGTCCAAATGACTCAGATTACCTGCTGAGGATGGAAAAGGGGAGAGATGAGAGAATTTAGATCTTCTGTGATGTGAACGAGCTGCTGAATTAGCCAGCTCTGGAACATCCCAGCTCTAGTCTTGCTATTTATGTGAGATCATAAACTTCCTTATTGTTTAAACACTTTTGAATTTTCCGTACTTGCATCCTAATTGACATGTTAAGAATTAAAGTTAACTAGGAATCAACGCAAACAGCCCAAATCTCACATCCTTTTCCACTGGATGATACTAATGACTCACAAACCCCATTGGTATTTTTGTTATGAAATCTCCTAACCTATTGCATTCTTTCTGAATTGCTGGCCCTGGGAAGTGATTTCAAGGAAAAAGGATTCCTAGGTTAAGTTTGATATTGCAAAAAAAAAAAAAAAAAGGCACTGGAGAAAGACACAAAGACACAAATAGTAGCGTGACAATTGCCTAGGAAGTTACAACTAGAAAGATGGTGAAAAAACCACATTTTGGAATGGCCCCTTCAAACATAAAAGTGAGGGGTGGTGAAAGGGAATCAGAGAAAACAGCCAGAGAGTGGCTGTGAGAACCAGGGAAGTTTTCTTTCTAGTGGGAAACCCAGCAAATATCAGAGAGGTGGAAGTGGAAGACAAGGGCATGATAACAAGGTAGCCAGGTAGGGGGCATTGAAACCTTGCAAATATAGAGTGCTGGTAGAAAACTAGCATAATTGTAATAACGCACTAAACTGACATAAATGCTCACTTAAACCCTGTGTAGTGCAACTCCTTATAGGCTCCCCAGCAAGCTTTCCTCTTAGGCACATGACCTGGGCATGTGATCTAGGTTTGGACAATCATAGTTCTTCATTCTCAGGCAACATTAATTAGTCCTAGTAATGGGCACATGACTTAAGAAAAGGCCCATCAATATCCTTCCCTGGGAAATTATATTCAGGTGCTGAGAAAAATAAGGGGTTATTTTCTAACAAAGAGAAGAGATGAGCAAAAATGAGAAGTAGATGAAACAGAGCAGTAGCCCTGAGTTCTCTGTGTCAGATCCTCAGTCCTTGGTTCCTGTAGTATTTGCTTTAATTCTATTAGCTATCCTGGTGTGGCAGATTATATTTTCCAAAGATGTTCACCCATCTATGTTCTAATTACAGTGTAACACTGACACCCATCCCATAGAGTGGTGGGCCCTATACTCCATCACCTTGAACCTGGACAGATATTTGTGACCTCCTCAATCAAAACAGCAGGTGGAAATGTTGCTATGTGACTTCAGAGGCTGTCATCAAAATGCCATGGACTACTGCTTTATTCTCTTGAGACATTTGATCTTGGAATTCAACCACCATGCTATGAAGAAGCTGAGTACTCACATGAAGAGGCCATGTGTCAGGCCAACAGCCTCAGGTAAAGTCGCAGCCAACAGCCAGCCTTAACTGCCAGGTATGAGATGTTTCCAGATGATATTAGCCTGCAGCCATCAAGTCACCCTTAGCCTTTGAGTCTTACCAATCGAGGCACCAGGCATCATGGAACAGAGACAAGCCATCCTCACTGTGCCCTATCTGAATTACTGACCCACAGAGTTCATGAGTATAATAAAATGATGGCCTTATGCTGCTAAGTTTTGGGGTGCTTTGTTAAGCAGCTTGGTTAATTGGAATACCAGTGTCTTTTTAGGTATGTGAAACAATGAATTATCTTTTTTGCTTAAAAAAATAAGTAAATAATCAAATAGATGAGAGATAAAAAATCATTTAAAACATAGTACAATTTCAGGACATGTTTTGTGTTTTTAATGAAATATCAAACACATGACATTTACAAGAGGAATTATTAATCACAGCCATTAATCATAAAAAAAAAGCCAAAAATTTGATTTAAGATAAATGTCTTAAGAGCCTACGAGATCTCTCTTCAAGAGGAAACGGAACTTTGGCCTTTTGACTTCATGTTTGTAGTCTACAGTAAAGTAATCCTTTTTTCAACACACAAAAGTATTTGAAAATAATAATATCCCAGATCATTTAGGAAGCCAATTCCTAGTTAATCTGATAGCATTAAATGCTTATTTAATATTCTAATTTAATGCTTGACAAGCATCAATTTTACTATGATTTGACTTCTTCTATGGGTACACCAAAAGGGAGAGATGGTTACCAGTAACAATTTTACTTCTGAATCTGTAATAATAAATTGGAACTTGACCTGATGAGCTTTGCCAGTGTGAGTCCTCTTCTGAGAGGTGACGCCTTCCAGATATGCTAACAACAGGAGAATATCAATTCTGAGAATCTGCAAGGTTGGAGGTTGTGGTCAACGCCAGCCTATGTGGCCTCAGACAAGCGGACACACTTTTCTGGAGGAACACTGCTCCCTTTTGGATATGATATGCATTTTTCCAAGCATAATCCTAATTCTGGGGAGTACTTCTAACTTAGTCAGCTATTTTAGTCAATCAGTTAGTTCACATGATGAACTCCCCACTGAACAACTCATTCACTTGTTGAGAAAAAATACTGAGTGCTAACTATGTTTGAGACACTCTTTAGTACTTGGGATCCAGCAGGTTAAAAAACAGACAAAGTCCTCAACTGAATGTTTTATCTACTGAACCTTAAATAGAGGGACATTTTAGTCTTCAACTACATAAAGAAGAGGATGTGGCAGAGGAACAGGAGCCAGACATATCTCCTGGCCATAAATAAATTTAAAGCTGGACAAAATCTTAAGGCAGCAGTTTTCAAGCAGGAAACAGGTGGCCACAGAGACTGGGAATATTGTGAGAAGAAAAACCTCTGAAGTGAGTCTGAGGTCTGCCTGGATTCTCAGCCAAGGAAGCACTTTCAGGACTGAAGTCCACAGACAGGGAGCTTAAGCAAAGTACAGAATCTCACAGAGCTAATTCAGCAGAAGTAAGTTTGGGGATCATGATCTGGCTGGAATTTGTGTGCCAGTGTACTGAAGAAAAGGGAAGCATGCCATGGAGGACCATGGATGGATTACCCGATAAGCCAGGTAAGCAAGTGCATAAAAATAAATAAATAAATAAAACAAGGGTACCAGTTGTCCAAAGCAAAGACCCATAGATACCAAGCAGACAGAACAAAAGCAAAAGCAAAGCACCACAGTGGAAGGAAACTGGCAGGGCACTAAACGAGTTGATACTGGCTCCAGTGCATGAGAATATGCCAGTTGAAAATGAAGTTCAGGCCCATCTGTGAGGGTGCCTATGTGCAAGGTTGTTTAAGCTATTAGGCCCCTACCACTTAAACACCTTTGTTGACATCTCTCTCCTATGGTCTCCTCCTGTGTAATTGAAACTCCTTATCTTGGAGGGTCTCTTAGGTGTATATGATTTTTTTCTAATAAAGGAGAGGTGGGCGTGGGCTGTCAAGTTTGACTCTTGCTATATTCACCCAACATGCAACTGGATCTATCACGAGCAGTTCCTGGGCAAGAACAGATTATATTAACAGCTAACAAGTTTTTGATCCATTCTGAGAGAACAATCTTGTACATCTACATATGCTGATCCAGCAACTTCAGCCGTAATAAAAACACAAGGGTATGCTCTTGCACATGTCCTGGTAAACAACCAATAGGAACTCCTGTCCCAGATGACACACAAAATGGAGGGAACTCGCATAAGTCAACCATTGCAATGAATTCAATCAAGTTACTTTTTAACTGTATAGCATTTCTGTCCTAAGTTTTGTGAACTATAATATTTATAACTTTAAAATATTTTTGACATACATGTGGACACAATCTAGCATACCTTTAACATAATACTCACATGGGTAATAATTTAATATAATACTAACAGCAAAAGTCCAAAACATACTGGAAATGTTAATATTTATCTAAGATAAAAGGTTTTAATTTATGTATCAACTGAGTTTTATTTTTTTTTGTCTGTTATGTGGGGCAGACACAGTGCTTGATATTACTCTATATATGCTAATAATAGAGATGTTAGGCACATTAAATGGCTGCAAAATTCAATATTCATCATACAGAATGTTTCTGTTTTGCAACAAAGAATGTGTTGCAAAGCAACAAAGAGTATTTATCAGAACATTACATTTACACTTTATCAGAATATTTACATATCTCCATGTAAGAAAACTGAATGATTGCTCAAGGGAATAAATTAAGTGACTATTTAGATAATAAAAATTATATAAATGTATTTCATTTTCCATTTCTCTTCAGACTGACTTTCAAGAAATTGGTACTGTTATGACATCACTTTTGTATGGAACTCTGAATATGAGAGTTGAACAATCCACAGAGAAATAAAATGTACGTTTTATAAATTTTGTATATGATAACAATTACATTTTCCTTTTTTATTTTGGACCAATTGGGTATAGTCTCACATTCAGTTCTTTCTCATCAACCACATAAGAATGTGCCAGTGGCTCTATAATCACATGACTTGTGACAGCACCTGGCCTTGTCCTGTGCAAAGTGAACAAAAATGCATCTTTAGATTGAACATATCTTTGTATCATGCTTTTCCCAATAGCTCTCATCCCCATCAGGTATCAGCAGTATTCCAATGAACTGTGAAGACGTAGCATCAAAGGACAGAAAGTGAGTGTGCAAGTTATTAAGTATTCTTTCAAGATGAAAAATATTTGTGGAGATCTGCAAAGGGCCCACCAATGAACATCGTATGACAAACCAATGAAATTATTTCTGACTGCCTTGTAAGTACAATTTTTTGATTATCTCAGATCTGAAGAACAAAATCACATTTTCCAAATCAATATTTTTTTTACTTAACAATTTTCAAATGTGAATTTTTATGTTAATGTTCAAATTTGGATATAAATTTTATTTTATAAATTTTACTCGTCTTAAAATTTTTATTTCAATTATTCAACTTTATTTGCTATAAACCAAAAACCAAACCCAGTGCCGTCGAGTACTCATAGCGACCCTATAGGACGGAGTAGAACTGCCCCATAAAGTTTCCAAGGAGTACCTAGCAGATTGGAACTGCCAACCCTTTGGTTAGCAGCCGTGGCACTTAACCACTACTGCACCACGGTTTCCTTACTTGCTAGAGGAGAGCCAAATTTAAAAAGTGACATAATTTTATACTCAGGTAAAATGCAACAGCAACAACTAAGTGGAGTGGAAAAATGAAAGCGCTCAGAAGATGAAAAGAAAAGGATTTGTGAAACCCTAAATAACAATTTCAAAATTAACTTCCTTTTTAAGATGTAATGAATCAGAAAAGACTACTTCAGCTGAATGCTCATTTTAATGGGTGAAAGTCATTGTACTAGTACTGCTAGTGCTGAAATTACTAACAACAATATGAACATAACAGAATTTTTTTCCAAGCTCTGCAGCCTCTCCTTGCTGTAGTAAAAAAAAAATTAATAATGGTGTAGACAGTGAAAATACTTTAGAGTCTGAAATTGTCGCATCTGCAGACCACATAAATAACAGAAATACAGATCCTGCTTTGTGGAATAATTTTTCTTCTAATGATGTAAATTATTGGATTGAAAGAGGGTCAAGTGACAGTCAACATCACAGTGGATCATTTAAAAATTCATGTCAAAAATTTCTGGGTGGTAAACAAACAATGAGCAACATCATGATAAACAGAGAAAAGATTGAAGTTGTCAAGGAATTCATTTTACTTGGATCCTCAATCAACACCCATGGAAGCAGTAGTCAAGAAATCAAACGGCACATTGCATCGGGCGAATCTGCTGCGAAGGACCTCTTTAAAGTGTTGAAGAGCAAAGATGTCATCTTGAAGACTAAGGAGTGCCTGACCCAAACCATGGTATTTTCAATCGCATTATATGCATGTGAAAGCTGGACATTGAATAAGGAAGACCGAAGAAGAATTGAAGCCTTTGAATTGAGGTGTTGGTGAAGAATATTGAACATACCATGGAGTGCCAGAAGAACAAACAGAACTGTCTTGGAAGAAGTACAGCCAGAATTCTCCTTAGAAGCAAGGATGGCAAGACTGCATCTTATATACTTCGGACATGTTGTCAGGAGGGATCAGTCCCTGGAGAAGGACATCATTGGCAAAGTACAGGGTCAGCAGAAAAGAGGAGGACCCTCAACGAGGTGTATTGACACAGTAGCTGCAACAATGAGCTCAAGCATAACAAAGATTGTGAGGATGGCTCAGGACTGGGCAGTGTTTCATTCTGTTGTGCATAGGGTCTCTATGAGTTGGAACTGACTCGACGGCGCCTAACAACAACAGCAAACAAACAAGGCTCTGTAGTTAGAGTGTATTTCTAATTTCAAAGCTAATGGTGTAAGTTATAAGAACGAGTGCCTACTGTATTCTCCACCATTTGGCTCTGTATATTCTTTTCTTGGCAAACTATTCAGTTCTAAATCATTTAATTCTTGATGCTACCTATGGATTTAGCAATTGGAGCAACTTGAGTATGATAGATAAACATGAAAACAGTTCAATATACAGAGATTGTATGCTGTCATATTTAAACCAAAGATGTCTCAACTCATGAACTGAAAACACAAATTAATGAAGAATGTCAGTATTGGAAAGCTTGTTTAGCAAGCTGTTGTTGCTGTCATTACAAGAATCGCTGATTGTAGGCTATCTTTTCGAGGAAGAAATGAAGGGTTTGGGTTCCCTCAAAATGGAAATTTTGGGGGTTTATTTGAAATTGTTGCTCAATTTGATCCATTTTTAGCAGGTCACATCTCAAATTATGGTAACACAGGAAAGGGCAACCCATCGTAAATGTCTAAAACAATGGGTGATGAGTTAATAAACTTAATAAGTGCTAATTTTCAACCAACTATTTTCAGTGAAATAAGTGTAGCTCAATATTTCAGTTCATCTGTAGATTCCACTCCTGATCTTTCTTATACAGATCAGCTAAATATTGTTTCAAGATACGTGTCTCCAACAGATGGAAAACCTGTCGAGTAACTTAACACATTTACTAGCTTAAAAAGTCACACGATGAAGAAATTGTAAATCAAGCACCTCACTATTTATGTGAAGCTTGCAAAATTGATTTTTCTAAGTGTAGAGGCAAGTCCTATGACAATGCTGCCAATACGTCAGGACATTATAAAGGCATGCAACAGAAAATTTTAGAATGTAATAAATGTGCCATTTTCATAACATGTGCTGTGCATTCACTTAATCTTGTAGGACATATGGCAGTAGATTGTTGGCCAGAAGCAGTTGATTTTTTCCTACTGTTCAGTTACTCTACATATTTTTTTGCCACCTCGACAGAGCTTGGCTGCTAACCAAAAAAGTCAGCAGTTCGAATCCACCACCCACTCATTGGAAACTTTATGGGGCAGTTCTACTCTGTCCTATAGGGTCTCTATCAGTTGGAATCAACTCAACAGCAATGGTTTTTTTGTTTGTGTGTGTCTTAGTTTTTACTCACCATTGTTCTTAGAACATATTTAGGTAATGATCGAATATTAAAATGTCTTTCTAATACATGTTGGGAAGCACATGCTGTAGCAACAAGTGCAATCCTGGAATTGTACACTCAGAATCTAGATGACTTCGAAAATATTCCCGAAGACCAGACACAAAAAGGAGATACTAAAAGAGAAGCTGGAAACAACAACAACAAAATGCAAAAACTAGAGTGTGTATTTATTTTGGTTACATGGAATAAAATATTGCAGAATTTTTACTGGGCAAGTTAAACTCTCCAAGATTCAGAAGTAAATTTAAAGACATGCACAGATCTCTACCAGTCATTAACAGGATATTTGCAAACTTTAAGAGAAGATTTTGAAAATTTTGAAAACAAATACTGTCAAATACTGATTATCAAGCCGTTCGCCATCACAGGAGCATTTGAAATAAACAAGTAATTGATGGAAGTGCTCTGGAAGTCCTGAGTGCCAGAGATTAATTTTCCATAACCACATACTACACCATCATTGACACACTTGAATCTTGCAGGACAAGAAGGATGAAAGTGTATGAAGTTCTTTCAAATAGATTTTCCTTCCTAAACAATGTGGATGAAATATGCATGAAAACATTCAAGAAATTAATGCAAGCTTATCCCAATGACTTAAATACAAACTTTTATGGAGAAGTGCAACAATTTCATTCTTACATGGGAACTAAGTTTATAGATTCAGGAAAGACAAAACTCATGTAGGTATAATTCCATAATGGAAGATAAAATACAGTGCATATTTCCCAGTGTTGAAATTGCATTACTTTAATGATCACAAACTACACAACAGAACTTTCATTTTTGTCCCTAAAGAGACTCAAAAACCCTCGATGTACAATGATTCAAGAAAGACTTGATTCATTATATGTATTATGTATGGAAGTAGATATTATTTGGCAGCTTAAATATGATGAAATCACTGAAGAATTTGTAAGACCACAGAAGAGAAAGAAATATTTTTAATTATAGCATGTTAGAGATGAAAGATCTATCTAAAAATAAAATATAGTAATTTGTTGTAATATTTCTTTTCTGATCATTAAATTTTCTTTTATGGCATCTTTTCATTTTTTTATTTATAATTACAGCAATTAATTATGAAACAAGCATCAAAATTGAAGTATAAGCCATTTAAAGCAAAATTGGTGAAAGCTGATTTTTCATTGCTGGAGATCACAGAATTTTAATCTGTTGAAACAACTAAGTTCACTGATTCATTTTCTTGGTTGTATTCTTTTTGTCGAAAATGTGGTGTACAGTAAAAACCTAAGTGCCTCGCATCCACTAAAAATTTTGTAATACAATTCATCTTATTCCACTGAAATGGCATATGCCACTTTTGCATTCAATTGCTAATATAGTCATGTTTAAAAAGAAGTTACATCATGGATAGCTAAGACACACACATACACATATATGTATGTGTATATATACCTATATATATATAAAACTCACATATCCTAGTCAAATGCATGAGTGAGCAGAGGAGTGGACACCACAGATTATCAGTGTTTAGGTCCCTCACATGTCTTAATCTGGCCCTGAGGAGAACTAAGAAACCTGTATGCGGGTTTCCTGCAGGTCTTTGACTGTGGGTCAGGTGCACACGGACAAGGCAAGCTTTGTGAGCTCTAGCAGAGAATAGTTCTTGTGGGGCTGAGAGGTGAATGGAGATATGAGAGGTTGCACAAGTCTGCTAGATTTTGGTGTTCTGGGTCAGCCGTAGTGGAGATAACCAAGAAAAGCCATGTCATTGGAATAAATACTGTGCTGTAGGGTAAGTGATTTTTTTCTAGTACTAAGACATATTTGAAAGAGACCAACCTTAAAGATCAAACTGGACTGAAAGAATCAACAGGATCCATCAGTAATTTGTACGACAGAAAAGTAACAACATCCTTTAAAGGGAACAGAAGATAACCTAGATTCCTACGACAAGCACTTCCTCCACACTCATATATACTAAAAATTTATTAGGCATGCAAGGAAATGTCTAATGTAATCCATTATCGATGACAATGAAGTTAGTAGAAACTGACCATGAGGTTTTCAAAATTTTGGAATTAGCAAATAAGGACATTAAAGTAGCTATTATAAAAATGTTCAAGACATAATGCTTAGAAAAGACATGAGTGAATAGATGAAAAACCTCAGAAAAGAAATCAAAACTAAAAATTCATCAAATGAAAATTCTAGAACTAAACTGTAAAATATATGAAATTAAAAAAAAAATTCTTTGGATGTGCATGACAGCAGATTAAAGATGCAGAAGAAGAAGGATGTACACTAGAAGACAGAGAGATCGAAAATATCCAATCTAACAAATGCAGGAAAGGATAAGAGGAACAAAAACAAAAAGATGGAGCAAACAAAATATAAATAGTAAGATATTAGACACGAGCCTATCCATAACAATAATGACATTACATTTAAATGGACTTAACACTTTCATAAAAGTCATAGATTGTCAGACTGGATTAAAAATTAAAACCAGACTGAGGAAACCCTGGTGGCATAGTGGTTAAGAGCTACAGCTGCTAACCAAAATGTTGGCAGTTCGAATCCACCAGATGCTCCTTGGAAACTGTATGGGGCAGTTATACTTTGCCCTGTAGGGTTGCTATGAGTAGGAATCAACTTGATGGTAACAGGTTGGTTTGGTTTTTTAGTATATTAGCTACAAGAGACACATGTTAAATACAGAGAATCAGGAAGATAAAATGAAAGGATGAAAATGATACACGATGCAGAGGTTAAACATAAAAATTTTGTTTAAGAAATATGACATGGCCTGACAAAATGATTCCAAATATAGGGTATTTCCATTTCATAATTATAAAGTGGTCAATCATCAGTAGTACATAACAATCCTAAATGTTTATGTATTTAATTACAGAACTTCAAAATATATGCAGCAAAGCAATAGTATTGAAAGAAGTAGGATAAAAATTCACAATTATAGTTATATAATTTAATCTACTTCTCATTAAATGATAGAATGAGTAGACAGAATATCAATAGGAGTATATAAAACTTAAACAACTTTATCAACCAAATCAACCTAATTGACAATTATGAAGCACTCTATTCGACACATCTTTTCAAGTGCACATGGAAGATAATCAAAGGTAGACCACAAGATGGAATATGAAATGTCTAAATACATTTCAAAAGACTGAAATCTTAAAGAGTATGTTCTTTCCCCACAAGGGAAATGAAGTAAAAAAAAAAAAAAAAGCAGTAATACATCTAGAAAATCCCCAATATGTGCAAATAAAACACACTTCTAAATATCTATAGAACAAAGAAAGAAACATAAAGGAAATTAGAAAAAGTATGCAATTGAATTATCATGAAAACACCACAACACATCACAATTTGTGGAATGTAGCTTAAACAATGCCTAGAGGGATATTTAGTCTGTGAAATGCTATATTAGAAAAGAAGAAACTGTAAAAATTAAGATATAAGTTTCCAACTCACAAAGCTTTAAAACCAAGAGCAAATTGAATTCACAGTAAGTAGAAGGAAAAAAAAAAAACATAAAGGCAAGAGTCAAAGTTTAGATAATAGAATACAAACAATAGAGAAAACTAACAAGGCTGAAATTTAATTTTTTTAAATATTAATATAAATGGAACGCCTAGAGAGACTGTTTCATATCATGAAGTACACAGAGGGTATTAACACATATAGATATTATGAAGTTAAAAAGTGAATATTATGAACAATTTTTTACAAGAAATAGAATTTAAATGAAATGGACAATTAAAAAAAATACAACCTATCCAAACTGACAGTGAAGAAGTGAAAAATCTGAGAGCCCTAATTTAATTAATAAATTTGTTTTGCCATGAAACACCTTCTGATGGAAGTTGGGGGTGCATGGAAATTCTTTAGGCCCATATGGCTCACTTATGAATTCCACAAAACATTTAAGTAGTCTAATCTTACACACTTTCTTCCAGTAAACAGATGAATAGTAAATATTTTCCTTATCATTTCATGAGGCTGCCCATTGCTGTTGTCACTTCCAATTCTTAGTGACCCTAAAGGACAGAACAGAACTGCCCCATAGGGTTTCCAAGGAGCATCTGGTGAATTTGAACTGCCAACATTTGGGTGAGCAGTCATAGCTCTAATCCACTCTGCCACCCAGGTTTCTTTATGAGGCTAGGATAACTGTAATACAAAAACCTATTTGCAGAGGAAGACCCTCAGTGAGATAGATTGATACAAGGGCTGTAACAATGGGCTCAAACATAGCAATGGTTGTGAGGATGGTGCAGGATCCAGCAGTATTTGTTCTGTTGTACATACGGCTGCTATGAGTAGGAACCGATTCAACAGTGCCTAACAAAAACATTTTCAGTGTGGGTTGACTGGAAGGGGATTATCACTATCAGTAAGTTGAACACCTGTAAAAAGTTGAATTGGCAAAAGTTCTGTGCTAGATATACTTACGCCAGTAACAAACAAATAAAAAAGATTAGCTTCTGAGGCTGCTTATGTACAACAAAAAACCTTGCTGGCTTTGGTTTAGAGGTTTAGGGTCATGGTTTCATGGGACTTCCCAATTAATTGGCCTAATAATGTGTTTAGTGCTTCTTTTCTACCAAGTTCATTGTGTAGAGCCTGGGGTATTAAAAGCTTAAAAAAGACCATCCAAGGAACACCAATTGGTCTTTATTCACCTGGATTAACAAAAGAAGAAGGAGATTTAGGAATAGGAAAAGGATATGAAATGTGTGGTTAATTGCCTCTGTGAACAACTGACACCTTTTCCATGAGACCAGAGGAACTGGATGGCACCCAGCTACCATTAATGAACCTTCTGATCAAGAATTCTATAAAGTAATCCTAATCAAAAGGGGGAAAATGCAGAAAAGAATTTTAAATTCTCACAGACTTCAGATTTTCTGGGGCCATGGAGGCTGGATGAACCCATGAAACTATTGAGGTAATCTTTAAGCCTTAAGCCAAAAAGTATTAAGCCTTCTTAAAACCAAACAATAGTTTAGCTTAACTAGAAAAAAAAAAAGTCTGGCTTGAGCATTGTGCTCTTTGAAAATTATCTATATGGAATCAAATTGACAACAGCAACTCAAAAAATTAGATAGGAACTTGAGGGGGCAGTGAGTTTATGGTAATGGGGAAGGAACAACTCAGAAAAGGAGGGTGAGAATGACTGCACAACTCAAAGAATGTAACTCACATCACTGAATTGTACATGTAGAAATTGTTGAATTGTATGTTTTGCTGTGTATATTCTCAACAACAAAATAAATAAAATAAAAAGAAAGATAACACTGGTTTGTGATAACATCTTCATAGTATTTTTAAGTCAATGAAAACAAACAGCAACTCACCTTAATAAAATCTGTCTTTAGAGAAAAAAAAACTTGGCTTACAGTAGAATATAGTCTCGATAATATTTAAAAGCTCTCAGAGAATGATTTGATTAATGATTACTTGTTCTGTAGTGATTTAACTGTGAGTAGACTGTTAATGTTTTTGTTGTTCTTAGGTGCCCTGAAGTCAGTTCCAACTTACAGGAATGCTACACACAACAGAACAAAACACTGCCCTGTCCTGTGCCATCTTCATAACTGTTGTTGTGCTTCAGCCCATTTTTGTAGCCACTGTGTCAATCCATTTCATTGAGGGTTTTTCTCTTTTGTGCTGACTCTCTACTTTGTCAAGTGTGATGTCCTTCTCCAGGACCGGTCCCTCCTAATAACATGTCCAAAGTATGTGAAATGTAGCCTTGCCATCCTTGCTTCTAAGGAGCATTCTGGTTGTACTTCTCCCAAGATAGATTTGTTCATTCTTTTGGCAGTCCATGGTATATTCAATATTCTTCACCAACACCACAATTCAAAGGCATCAATTCTTCAGTCTTCCTTATTCATTGTCCAGATTTCACATGTATATGAGATGATTGAAAACATCATGACTTCAGCCAGGTGCACCTTAGTCTTCAAGATGACATCTTTGCTTTTTAACACTTTAAAGAGGTCTTTTGCAGCAGATATGTCCAATGCAACTAAGATTGCTAATAATTATATCATATTATCATATGTTGGATATATTATTGGAAAAATGGGAAATAAATTATAGCTCTCTTTGCCTGCTCAACTCATTTTCACTTATAGTGCCATTTTTTGTACTCTCTCCTCTCTAATACTTTTTGCTGTGATCAATAACTATTTCTAATATAAAAAATTCCATATAGAATGAAGATATTGGTAGAATTCTGGCAACAGCTATGAATTATTACATATTTAACATTTTTAGAGAGTTTGAGTGTTCATTATGTTCTAGGCTTAGTGCTAAGTGCCATGTATATGCATTACCAATTTAATTGTCACAGCAGACACCTGGAATAAATCTCATATACTAATTCTCATAAATAGGGAAACTGGGGTTCAGATAAGTTAAATTGTCCAAGATCTCATTTAAAAAAATAATAAAAGTAGATTTGTAGAAGTGTGTCGTTCTCAGGAAGGGAATGTTTCTTGTGGTAGGCAGAGTAGTGGCACTCCAAAAATGTCCACACCCTGTTACCCAGAATCTGCGTACATGTTACCTTAGACTGTGAGACATTTGAAGTTATAATTACGGTTAAGGACCTTGAGACTGGTAGATTAACCTGAGTTATCTGGGTAGGCCCAATCTAATCACATGAGTCCTTAAAAGTAGAAGTCCAAAGAGTGGGTAAGAGAGACACTATGTGAGAAGAACTTGGCCCTGTGTTGCTAGTTTTGAAGATGGAAGAAGGTGGCCAGGAACAAAAGAATGTGATGACCTCTAGAAGGTGGAAATGGCTAGCAAGAAAATGTGGACCTTGGTTCAAAATTACAAAGAACTGAATTCTGCCAACAGTCTGAATGAACAGGAAAGGGATTCTCTCCTAGACTGTCCAGAAAGGAACATAACCTGCCGTCACCTTGATTTTATTACCGTGAGGCCTGTATTGGACTTCCGATCTACTGAACTGTAAGATAATAAATTTGTGTAGTTTTAACCTACTAATATTATTTGTAGTAATTTGTACAGCGGCCACAGGAAACTAATACACTCCTCTAATTTTATTTTACATATAATCATTTATTTCTCCTATACGTAAAACTTGGCCGCTTCATCATGAAATATCATTTTTTTTAACTTTATAGGTAATCTTTTGAAAATATTAGGGTGCCATAAATTTCATATTTAAGAAATCAGTACTCAATAAGTGACATGACAACCTATGGACATCCTTAAGTGTCAGAATATGGAATGACTCTGACCTTTATGATGATGAAACAGTGATGTGAGTCTCTTTCACCCCACTGACTCTGCCATTTGCACTGGGAGGAGGGGACTGTCCTGACATTTCTTTTCCCCAATAAAGTAACTCTAAGCTATGAGCCGGAATTGACTCAACAGTAGTGGGTTTTTTTTGTTTGGAAGCACCAGATGTTAGTGGTTAGATATTAGCGAAGAAACTAGGGAGATGAGCAGAGCTCAGGCTCAACAAGAATTTGAGAAGCCTTCATAAAACTGACAGGCAACTTTCAGAACTTGTCTACAGTCATTGGATGCCAGTGAGATAATCCTTAGTCAAACATAACCTGCTTATGGAGACCTTAGTGCTAAATGATTCCTGAATGTATCGGCAAACTCTGACTGCTGAGAAGAAGCAAGAGTAATTAATATGGGTGATGTTTAACCCAATCTTCTTATTCCTCTAGCTTGGTTAGTACATGATTTTTACAATTTATTTCTCACGCTGAGCAGTGTGTTTTTCTCAGAGCATGAAAGGGAAATATAAATGGGTAATAATTCTTTGAAACAATTTCATAGCAAATTTTCCCCTAATACCTAAAATGTACATGTTTCAGAGAAAAGTTAATGGCATGTCCCTACTTTTAATGTTTTTAAAACAAAAAAAGCTGCCAGTTTGAACAACGGGGAGTCAGACATGCTGGTTTACCCTGATTTATTACCACATAAGCACCCATAGGGACTATTGTTCCTGTTTGATTTTCCTTCCCATAATTCATTTGACCCTTGCTCTCAGTGCCTGAACTCGTAAAAACGCAGTTTGAGTCATTACAATGTCCAAGGCAACATTCCTTTAATTTTTGAAAACTAGAGTGCAGCATCCTCTCCAGACTTCAGGTGAAGTTGGAGCCTTAGGCTAATGACTGTAGGAAAAAGATTGCATAAACATCATTTGACTACTGATTGACAGCAACTTAAAAACTTCTTCCTTTTCCGTTTATGTAACTGAAACCAAAACCAAAAACTAAACCCACTGCCGTCCAGTTGATTCTGACTCATAAGGTAGAACTGCCCCATATGTTTTCCAAGGCTGTAAGTCTTTACAAAAGCAGAGTGCCACATCTTTCTCCCACAGAGCGGCTGGTTGGTTTGAACTGCCAAACACTTTAACTACCACACCACCAGGGCTCTTTCATGTAAGGAAAGTCAGTTTTATTGAATAATCTCTAGTTTTACTTTTCATCTTTTTTCCCTCCTTTCTTCTTTATTAATTTTGAAAGAAACAAAGAGACCGAAGCAAAACATGTCTTTCAATGTCTAAACTGAAATTAAGGTAGAGTTTCAAATGTGGGCAATGTATGTCTCTAAAAGCAAAACCACAACAAAAACATCTGCAGATTGACTGGCTTGAACCAAACTTTAGCGGATCATGTAACCATGCTCTAGCCTCTGACTGGAACTTTTTTTTTTAATTATTCTTGAGGACTTTCCCCTCTATGAATATTTAAGTGCAATGGAAAACAGTTGCTAGCACCCACATTTCCTTCCACTTTCAAATTTCTGAAATGTTTTTTTCCCCAAAATTAATACCCATTTTTTTATTGGATCAATTTCTCAAAAATATTTATATTTTCTCAATTCATCTCCAATACTTATCTTCAGAAGTGATAGGTTTTTTGTATTTTCTAATAGAAATCTGCAATGTTTTATTACAGAGTTAATGTCTTGGCATGCTGTTCTTTGTAGCTGCTATAAAGCAGATATCTGAAGATAATTTCTTGGTTAAATACTAGGAATCAATTGGAAGCAAGATAATAAAATGATTGTGAGAATATTTTCAGGTAAGCCTGATTTTTTTAAGGTAGTTTTTTAAAGTATGCATATGAAAATGTGCATTCTGTTGGATTTAGGAAGAATGTCATTGGGTATTATTGTCTGTTTGTTTATAATTTAAATGCTGCCACTTCCTCTTCTAGGAGCCCTGGTTGCACGGTGGTTAAGAGCTCCACTGCTAACTAAAAAGTCGGCAACTTCAATCCACCAGCTGCTCCTTGGAAACCCTATGGGACAGTTTTATTCTGTCCTATAGGATCACTACAAGTCAGAATCGACTCGGACACGATGGGTTCGGTTTTTTGGTTTTCTCCTTCTTCCCCCATAATAAGTATTTTCGCTTGTTCTTACTTGCCTTCTGTTACTATTTAAAGGAAAATTGAAGTAAAGTGGCAAAATAAATATCTGCAATGAGACAGCAGTCTGTTTCAGGTCAGGTCTAGTTTGGAAAAAGGAAACTCAGTATTTGTGAATAAAGTTGCACTGACCACAGTGAAGGGATGCACATTGATTATCACTGCTCTATCCCTATGTCATGTATAAGTATGGATTGATCAGTTTTTAAATATCAAGTTATTCCTAAAGTGCATGAATATATTGTCAAGACTTATGAAGGATATGTCCATTACTTTTCCAATTAATAGATCTCAATTATAGTAACTTGTTTTGTACTGACACTTAACAGGGATCATAGGTATGTTAAGCAACCGAAGTTGTCACTTACTTATTAAAAGTAATTCCTTTCATCAATCTTTTAATTATTTATGAAACACCTAGTGTGAAGCCAAGGGCTGTGTTGTACACTGAGATGCAGTAACCTTGATCACAACAGTACTCAGTTTTGAATGTTTACTAAAGTTTTGGCACATTGCCGCGTGATTGTAGTTGCATAATTCCATTTACTCTCCGTATCGGCCCTATGGAGTAAATCTTATTATGCCCATTTTACAGATGAAGAAGTTCAGCTTCAGAGAATTAAGTTGCCCCAAATCTTACAGATAGTAAAAGAGAGCACAGGTTTGAACCCAGGTTTATGTTATTCAAAATTACGGGCCCTTTACCACTAAACTACTCTGAAGATAGCTAAGTCTTTACTTTTGAGGGACATTGAGATTAATGAATAAGACAGACATGCATATGCCATGGACAAATGAAGAACAACTGCAGGGTTGATTTATTCAGTTTGGAGTAACAGGAAAAAAACCAGCTTTCATGGAATTCAAATAGAAGCCTTCCAGAAAAGAACAATAACATTATTTAAAAGATGTTGTTTTTTGCTGTCCAGTCAACTTCTATCCATAGAGACCATGTAGGACAGAGTAGAACTACTCTAAAGGATTTCCTAGGGTATCGTCTTCTCGGGAGCAGATCACCAAGTCTTTTCTTCCACAGAATTGCTGGTGGATTCCTGCTGCCAACCATTAGGTTAGCAGCCAAATGCTAATCTATTGCACTACCAGGGCTCCTTATTTAAAAGATTCACAAAGTATAAGTGTTGACTATATGCCAGCCTCTGTTCTAGGAAATATATAGAAACATTCTTGGTTATCATGGTAAGTGTCAAGTTTAATATGAACATTCAAAATTAAGTCACAGAAAAATGATGTGATTGATCACACTGAGTTCACCAAAGTTAACTGATATTTTTTGACATGAATATACTAGTGAAGAATCAATATTAATGCAAGAAATGAATTGATGAAGAGAAAGCAGTTCTTTTATTTAAGCTTTAAGTAAATTATTCTTTTAAAAATATATGTAATGTTATACAAGATTATTCCAGCACATTAATTACTTCCTATTTCTGCTTTTCACTTTGAGCAGCTGCACTAAGTCAGATCACAACGGAATCATTCTTACACAGAGGCAGTAGTTTATTAAACAGTCCTTTAGAAGGTTACGGTGATGAATGTAGATGGCAAAAATGCTTGATAGAGGGCGGAGCTAGATGATGAACTAAGCGGACACTCCCATTTACTCCCCAAGCAACTAATTCACTGAATAACAAATGAAAACCATTACAGACTGAGATCTCAGAGTTCTGGATGGCAGCTGAGGTGTTAAAGAGTCAGAGTGAGTCCAGAAGTGGAGGAAAGGAGGAATGAGGATGGCACAGAATCTGGGAGAACCTACCCACTAACATCGGAAATGCTCACTCATCACAGCCATATTGGGATAGGGCTGGGTAACATCCCAAGTAGGGAACACAGAAAAGGAGACAATCTGAGGAAGCAAGAGCCCAATTTTTTTAAGGTGACACAAATTGGCCATGAGAGTTCTTGGGTTGCACAATTGGGAGGGAGTATTATAGGGAGACTGTGGTGCTATGAGAGAGTGTTGTTGAATCTCAATGAGGTTTGAGATGGACTGTCACTAGTACCTGCAGGAGCTGTAAGGGCAACAGGGTGAGGGGAATACTTTAGACTGACAGGGTGACACAGAGGGAAAGGGCCCACAGCAGGGCAACATGGTAGAACCTACGCAGGGACCCCCATGATGGAACGACATAGGAGGTCCCCCACATTCACCATAGGAAAATGGAGCTCCACCGCTTATGACAGGGCCTGTGACCAGCTAAGCCTCTTTCCCTCTACATTTGCCAGAAGGCAGTGGAATGACATATATAGAATAACCAAACCCAAAACCAAACCTGTTGCCTTTGAGTAGATTCCAACTCATAGAGACACTATAGCACAGAACAGAACTGCCCTATAGGGTTTCCAAGGAACAGCTGGTAGGTTCAAACTGCTACCTTTTGGTTCGCAGCTAAGCTCTTAACCAGTGCACTGCCAGGGCCCACCATATAAATAAAATATGGAAAAAAACAATCACCAGCCAAGAATTCTTTACCCAGCAAAGTTGTCATTCAAAAACAAAGGAGAAATCAATCAAGACATCTCCAAACAAACAGAAGCTCTGGAAATTTGCCACTACCACATCAGCTTTGCAAGTATTATTCAAGGGAGTACTCTAAATTGAAAGGGAAGAGCATTAAATAAATATTCATATCGATACATGGGGAAAAAAAGAAAAAAATAAGAGAGATTGTGATCTCCAAGGAAACCCTGGTGGCATAGTGGTTAAGAGCTACAGCTGCTAACCAAAAGGTCAGCAGTTTGAATCCACCAGGCACTCCTTGGAAACCCTATGGAGCAGTTTTACCGTGTCCAATAGGGTCACTATAAGTCGGAATTGACTTGACGGCAACAGGTGATCTTCAAAAAATGCGACAACACAGATAATCATAAGGACCAAGTACATGACATTTTTCAGGAAATAAAATCAATAATTAAATCCCACACACAGAAAAATACATCAAGTTTGTAAGAAATAAGCACAAAGTAAACTTATTAAATAAGGCTTATATTTGATATTAATGGAGACACACCAACAGAAATGGGAATGGGAAGACCATATCAAATGTAGATTTATTATGTTAAGGTTGTATATTAACTGTGGTTCACATGTTAAGCGTTGTTGCAACTATAAGTTGTGTAATGGAATATATGTGGCAACCACTAAGAAATCACCAAGAAAAAACATTCTGAAGAAAAGGAGGAAGAAAGCAAAAAGACTCATTATAAGAAAGCACCCAAATACAAACAAAAACAGAAAAACCAGAATAAAAAACCAAAGAAGACATGAAACATTCAAAAAGCTTATAGCAAAATGAGTGAGGTAGACACATCATTTTCAGTAATAACATTAAATGTGAATGGTCTAAAAGCCCCATGCAAAAGGCAGAGTGGCAGAATGGATAAGAAAACATGACCCATCCTTTTGCTGTCTCCAAGAAACACACCTTAGACATAAAGACACAAACAGGCTAAAAATTAAAGGATGGAGAAAAATATCCCATGCAACTGGTAAACAAAAAAGAGCAGGGGTGGCCATTCTGATAGCAGATAAAATAGACTTTAAATCTATTACAAGAGATAAAGAAGGATGCTACATAATAATAAATGGGTCAATCAAGCAAGAATATATAACAATTATAAATATATATGCACCTGACAGTAATGGGTTTGTTTGGTTGAACAGCAAAGCACCAAAATACATGGAAAACTGTTGACTTACGTGAAAGGGGAAATAAACATTTCCACAATAATAGTAGGGAACTTCAACACAACATTATGATTATAGTAAAACATCTAAAAAGAATATCACTAAAGACACTGGAAACTTAAATAAAACCATGAGCCAGTTGGATCTAATGGGCGTATATGGAACACTCCATCCAGCATCAGAACAATACACATTCTTCTCCAGCACACATGGATCATTTCCCAGAATAAACCATATGCTAGGACACAAAGCAAGTCTCAACAAATTTAAAAAGATTGAAATCACATGAAGCATTTTCTCTGACAATAATAGTATAAAGTTAGAAATCAGCAACAGAAAAAAATAAGAGAAAAAGAAATACATGGAGGCTAAATAATACACTTCCAAAAAACTTTTGGGTCATAGAAGAAATCAAAAGTGAAATTAATAAAAAATTGAAATGAAAGCACAACATATCAAAATATTTGGGACATAGCAAAAACAGTACTCAAAGGGAAATTCATAGCAATAAATGCCCTCATTAAAAAAAGAAGAAAAATCCAGAATCATTAAGTTAAACCAACAACTTGAACAAATAAAAAAAGAAGAGGAAAAGAAGGCAAAAGGCACCAGAAAAAGGAAATAATAAAGATCAGAGCAGAAAGAAATGAAATAGAAAACAGAAAAGCAATAGAAATCAGAAATTGGTGCTTTGAAATGAGCAATAAGATAGACAAACCACTGGCTAGATTGACAAAAGAAACAAATCAGAAGAGGCAAATAACCAAATTAAGAAACAAAATTTATGACATTACAACTGAACCAACAGAGATAAAGAAGATCATAACTGATTACAGGTATGCTTTGCTTAATTAACATCCATTCAAGCAATGCCTGACCTCATATATGTCTGTGGGCTGGGGCACCCAGATGTCTGAGTGCCAGGATGCCAGACACTCTTGTTGAGTTTGGAACCCCACTTCTGCTGTGCGCTGCCTGGAAGCTACTTAGTCTGTGGAGATGGAGGCCCAGGCCCAAACTCTCAGTCCCAGTCCTCCTCAGCACCCAGGACTCAGTAGACCTAGTCCCCATGTTTTGTCTGGTATGGTTCCTTAGGGCTCCAATGGAAAGGTACATAGCCCAGGCACTCCAGCCCTGGCTCAGGCTCCCTCTGCCACCTGGCCTACACCATCCCCTCCCCAGGCAGGTTCTCACAGGAAAACTGGCCCTCCCGGCAGCTGGCTTAGCAAAGAAGGCAGTGGCAGCTGAGCTGAACCCAGTGGAGTGCCTGCGCAAGGCATCCACACTGAGAGCTACCTGGGCTGCCTACTGGGTGGGAGGCAGCTAAGTGCTCACCTGAGTCATCCGCAGTAGTAGCCACACACCGCACAGTAGCTCCTGAACCAGACAGGACCTCAAAAAATTTAAAAATTATGCTCATCAAAAGATTTTATTTAAAAAAACTCTGGAACTCTATACAACTTTGGAAACTCTGAAATCTGTAGAAAACTCAACAACAAAAAGTCAAACAACCCAGTCACAAAATGGGCAGAGGACATGAACAGAACTTTCACCAGAGAGGACATCCAAGCAGCCAACAAACAAATGAAAAGGTGTTAGAGATCCTTAGCCACTAAACTAGAGAGATGTAAATCAAAAGTACAATGAGATACCATCTTACCCCGGCTAAAATGACACTGATTTAGAAAAAAAAAGCAAAGAAAACAACAAATGTTAGTGAGGATGTGAGGAGGTTGGAACCCTTATCTATTGCTGGTGGAACTGTAAAATGGCACAATCACTATAGAAAGCGCATGGTGCTTTCTCAAAAAACCAGAAATGGAACTACTCTATAATCCAGCAATCCCACTCTTGGTATATATCCTAAAAACCTCACTGCTGTTGAGTAGATTCCAATTCATAGCAACCCTGAAGGACAAAGTAGAAGTGCCCTATAGGGTTTCCAAAGATGTAGATCTTTACAGAAGCACACCCACATCTTTCTCTCTTGAACGACTGGTGGGTTCGAATCACCAACTTTTGGTTAGCAGTGCTTTAAAAATTGCACCACCAGGGCTTCTGTATGTATCCCAGACACATAAAAATAATGACAGGAACAGACATATACACACTTTATTCACAATAACATTGCTGCTTTATTTTCAAATTATTGCAAATAAATGGAAATAACTGAATGCCCATCAACAGATGAAGTGATAAGCAAATTTTGGTTCATGCATACGATGGAATACCATGCAACCATAAAGATCAATGATGAATCCATGACACATACTATGGCATGGATTGACTGGGAGTGCATAATGCTAAGAGAAATAAGTCAAGCATATAAGGACAAATACAAATACTGTATGATCCCTCTTTTATAAGAAGATAAGAGTAGGTACATATAGAGAGATCAATTTCATCAGTGGTTACTAGGGAGAAGAGGAGGGAGGGGAAAGTAGACTTCAAATCATAAAGACTTGTTTTTTTTTTTGGTGATGGGAGAGGTGATGCCAAATGTGGATGTAGTGATTATAGCACAACCAAGTAAAAACGAATGTTGGACACATATGGATGAGTATAGGCATATTGGTATACTGGTAGGTACAGGAATAATGTAGGTGAGGACACATCGAAGTAACTATAAAAAAAAAACTACAGGTATGTATAAATACAAATATGTGGGTACAGGCATATATATTCATTGAAGATACAAACACGGATACTCCACAGACGTAATCAAACACTTCCTAAGATTGGTTTTCCAGGTTTGAAAGCTTAGGACCATATTCTCATGGGACAACTCAATCAATTGATATTCTCATGGGACAACTCAATCAATTGACATAACACAGCTCGCGAAAATCATGATCTGCATCACAATGAAGTGAGTAGCATCTGGGGTCTTCAAAGCTTATGAGCAGCCATCACACAAGTATGGGTCTCTACTTGCCGGGAGCAGAACTGTAAGAAGGGACCAAAAGCTCAGAGAATAAACAAGGCTTTATGAGCCACAACCTCATCTACCCCGAGACCAGAAGAACTAGCTGGTGCCCCGCTACCACCACTGACCATTCTGACCCAGCCACCACCGTTGATCGTTCTGACCAGGGTCACAACAGATGGTTCCAGAGAGAATAGGAGAAAAATGTGAAGCAGAACTCAAAACCTTATTAAAAAAAAAAAATCCAGATAAACTGGAACAGTAGAGAACAGAGGATCAAGGAGGCTATTGCCCTGAGAGACTCTTTAAACCTAAAATCAAGCCTGTCCCCTGAGATCAACTTTTAGCAAAATAACAGAGAGACACACAAAATAAAGAATATTACCCGTAAGATCAGTGCTCTATTTAAAAACCATCATTATGAGACCAAAAGGTCAACAATTACTCAAAAGCAAAGATGAGAAAATAAGAGGGCAGGGAAACCAGAGTACTGAAAATGCAACAGAATACAGTTAGAGAATGTCGACATATTGTGACGAATTTAACAAATGTCATTGAACAATTTGTGTAGAAATTGTGCAATGGGATCCTAACTTGCTGTGTAAATAATAATAATAATAATAATAATAACTATTTTTAAAGTGCTTGATATAACCTTGGATTAGAATTCACACTGGAAGAAGTTGGCTCAATGTGTCATACAAATACGAAATGCTTATAATTGCATGTTTCTAAATTGAAACCCTTGCATCTGTTGGAGTATTTTTCTGATGCCAAGAAACCCAATGAAACAAAAAGTCAAGAAACTCTGAAGTTGGAAACCCAAGTACAGTATAATCTCCTAAATACTAGGTTGCATTGTTTCTCTTTTCATATTTGGCTTCATATCTCTTGGTCTGGCACAGAACATTGTGGTTTCTTTTATGTGATCCATTTATAATTTACATTGGCTTTGGTTTACTTTTATTCTTTAGATAGATTAAAAAATTGAGTGTTAGTTATGGGTAAGCTTGACCCAGAAATTTGACTTCGCAGTACATTGGAATCCCTTACGTTGCAGAAAACTGGTTACTGAAAATTGGGAAGAGCAACTTGAAAAGCCAGAAAGTGAAAACTGTAATGAGAAGTACTAATTTCCTTCCATAATAGAGTAGCATGCATTCCTCCCTGCCCTTACTCAAAGTCAGTAATAAAGTGTTTTCCATAACATAATCAGTTCGTAATTTTAATTGGATGGAATGAGTTACATATTTTATTTTTATCTTACATATTATAAATTATTCTCAGAATTCATCTTAGAACCACAATTCAGGGTGTAAAAGTCCAAGTCAATATTTATTGATAAGAACATTAAAAATACTGAAATTATTTGAAATGTCTGGAAGTAGTACATTGGGAAAGTAGTTATGCTGTAGTGGGGAGATTTTCTTATTGATAGGGACCCTCTTCATAGGAAATAATTCTCTTTCAAATCTTCAATTATTAGCTATGTGGAATAGTTCAAAAATTTCTATATGTGACTCAGGGGCCCTGCTGATGCAGTGATTAAGCGCTTGGCTGCTAACCAAAAAGTTGGCAGTTCAAACTCACCAGCTCCTCTGAGGGAGAAAAATGTGCCAATCAGCTTCTGTAAATATTACAGCTTAGGAAACCCTATGGGGCAGTTCTACTCCATCTTATGTGGTCACTATGAATCGGAATTGACTCGATGGCAGTGGGTCTTTGTATGTAGCTCAGTAACTTTCCCCACACTCTAGATACCAAAAAACCAAACTCGCCATCAAGTCAATCCTGACTCATAGCAACCGTATAGGACAGAGCAGAATTACCCCACAGGGTTTTAGAGGAACACCTGGTGGATTTGAACTGCCAACATTTTGGTTAGCAGCCGTAGCTCTTAACCACTAGGGCTTCCATGTGCACCTATACACCTCCCCAAACATTCTGAAAAGATTTACCAGCACACTTAACAAGTTCAAACTCTAACCTGTTATTTGTTTTCCCTCTTCTATTTCTCATCTATAAAAGGCACCATTATGTTCCTATTAATAAGGAATAAAATCTAAAGATCTTTGGCTCATCCTTTTCATCATCTCCTATTTTTTTTATCACTTCACTCTGCAACATACATACAAATTCAGTTTTAAAGATTATCAAGTTTCCTTTCAAATGGCCCTTACTTTGAAGTTGACTCTGTTTGTGATAGCCTTGTATGTAGGCCATACTACATGCATAGAATTCTACCTTTCTATCCACGCCAGTAAGCTATATAACCAAAACCAAAAAACCAAACCCACTGCCGTCCAGTCGGTTCCAACTCATAGCCACCCTACAGGACAGAGGAGAACTGCCCCATAGACTTTCCAAGGAGCACCTGGTGGATTTGAACTGCCGACCTCTTGGTTAACAGCCATAGCACTTAACCACTACACCACCAGAGCTATATAACAGTCTCCCAAAATCTACTTCCAACTTGATTTCCTAATGTGTTCATGACAATTTGCTTCAGTATTAGTAAAATCCTTGACTTTTTAGGTTACACCAGAATCTTTTTTTTTTCTCACCCTTTTTATACCTTTTTCTCTGCCAGTGGTTTCCTTTTCTTCTGCCTGTTGAATTATTGCACATATGTATTTTATCTCCTTTAACGCCTACATGATACATTTAAGTTCTATAGCATTTTAAAAAATATCTAGCCAGTTATTTTCAGTTATACTTTATTCTACTGCATCCTTTTACTTACAAAGATGTTTTACACAAACCCACAAAAATATATGAGTACACACACTCATAAATGTGTGTCCATGTATAGTCTATTGGATTTAATTGAGTCCCAAAATTCAAATCGGTAACATTTACTTTTATAAAGTTACTCTGTGAGAAGACTGATGAAAACCAAATTTGAAATTGATGATTATGAATGACTAGTGTAGTCTGATAATGGTTTTTGATTTATTACTGCTTGTCTTTTTTATTAAAGTGCATTTAGAAATTGATACATTATTTTAAGCTAAAGTTCATACTGAAGGTCAAAATTTCTTGGTTTTTATCTATTTTTTTGTTTAAAAAAATCAAATTTGTATATTACTTTTAATTTAACTTTTGACTCTAGTATTTATCAAATTGGGAAATAGGTTGGAAAAAATAGAAACATGTTGTTACTTTTACTGTTGACAATAATTGTTTTCATAAGAATGGAAAGCATTTATATGTGGTAGTATCTAAAATTTACTGGCTTTTTATTCATTATCTCAAATCTACTAAAGTCATTCATATCTCTTCACAGTTGAGGAAGCTGGAGGCCAGGGCGATTAGTGAGTTTAAGATTATACAACCATTATGTCACAAAAGATAAAAAGAAATCAAACGGCAAAGGAACCCTGAACTAGGTCCTAACAACAAATTCTCTCATATGAGCATATAATATTTACCAGGGGTGAGCTGGGTTTGGGGTTCATGGATGAAAAAACTTCTGCTTCCTTCTATTAGTCCAATTGCCTAAAATGAATTCCATTCCTCATTTTCTCATTGTTCTGACTAGCAAAGGGACTAAAGGCAAGAAATATACCAAAATGTTTTGAAATAGGAGGAAATAAGAGAAACAAATTTTAGGGAATGAATCATGGAGGAAATTTTCACGTAGCTTGCTGTAATTAGCCTACTAAGAACAGGAAAAAACCTGAGCCAAGACTGTGGCAATGAATATAGTAAAGATGGACAGGTTCAACATATACTTGGCTAGGATTTTAGCAACAGCTGGGAAATGATTAAATATTGGGAATGAAGAAAGATGTGTAATGTGAAGTAAGGGAGAGGAGAAGAAGGAACAGATTATACTTCCATCAGCATAAACTTCCTCTTACCACTATTCTCCATTCTCATCAATTACATACTTGCCTAAATTTAAGCCTTGATTTGTCTACTTACATTTTTCCTTCTGAGTCAACATTCAGAGTAGTGATCTATTTTCATAGTGAGAGGGAAAGTTTACAGGGCTAGTCTGCAGAAATAGAATATTGAATAAGAGCAGGTAACATGAACGAAGAGGTCACCAAAACCTTATAGAGAGTTGGACAATTTTAAAGGAGGCAGAAAAACCAGAAAATAAATTGGTCTTTCATCAAATGCAGTCCAGCATTTACATCAAATGCAGTCCTAATTACAAGCCCTTTTTTGGTTTGGTTTGGTGCTCCCAGCTTCCATGGCAACAGGAACTGCTTTTTACATTCGACACCTCAAGATAAGACACCCACTAACAAATGCTGTACACAGTAGTTACAGTAGTCTGGTTAGCCTCATCTTGGAATGGTCTGGGGAAGAGCTGAGAAGGATTTCTGTTTCAGTCAAAGGATGAGGTAAGGAACCAGGAAAATTTGAGGTATAAATTAGAGCTGTAGGCTTGAGGAAGTGTCTTGGTATTTGGGTGGAAATAGAGTGTGAACTTCTGCAGCAGACTCTGACCCATTCAGTTTAGAGAATAGGCCCTGTGTTTGCCTAGCCCAGAAACCTCCTCTGTTCAACTCATTGGGTTTGTTCTCTGAAAGAAATCATGGACTAAATAAAGACAAAATGTCTCAGTCACTTACTTTATGTAAATTGACCTTAAAAAAAAAAATAGTGAGTAGCAATCCAGGCAGTCTTCCCTCTAACTCATGCTTTCTTTTAAGGCTGGTAAGTCAAACAGGGACTCAATACTTGTCCTCACCTTCTGTCTCGTCCACAAAGCTCCACCTTAATTCCTCACTTACTGCTCAACTTTTCTACAAAATTCTGTTTCAAAAATATATGACTGACATAAAGGTCACAGAGTGAAACATTCATGAAATTGAAAAAAAAAAAAAAGTACTACTTGTTTTTATGAGGTTTCTCTGAATGTCAGTCAAAAAACTAAACTTTATATAATCTTAATAAAAGTGACATAGACAATTTAGAATTTAATAAAACCAAGGGTTTTGTAGGAACCCTGCTGGCACAGTGGTTAAGTGTATGGCTACTAACCAAAAGGCTGACAGTTCAAACCCAACAGCCGACCCATGAGAAAGATGTGGCAACTTGCTTCCATAAAGATTACAGCCTTGGAATCCTTATGGGGTGGTTCTACTTTCTCCAGTAGGGTTGCTATGAGTCAGAATCAACTGGACTGTACACAACAACAAGTGTTTTGTGCAAATCAGAAAAGCTAAAAATTTTTAAACTGTTTACCACAGTACAGAGAAATACTAATATTTCAGCTGTAATAAGTAATACTTAATAAAATGAAGTATCTTAAAAAATCTTTTCATTAGTTGGCTATTCTATCCGGAGTCCTGTGATCAGAAACTCAAAGTGCTGTAAATGACAAATTATCCCAAACCCTCAACTGTCATGACAGCCAGTTTTGTATAATTATATACTTCATATAATTTTCCATTAAGAAATAAAGTATTTGCAATTCAACCATGTATACTAAACTAAATGGGCGCATCAGCCCAAAAGCAAAGATGAAAAGGTAGGAAGAACAGGAAAACTGAATGGCAATGGGGAATCCGAGGTCCAGAAAGGTAGAGTGTTGACACATCACGGGGTGTCACAAAACAATCTATGTATTGTGTATTGTTTAATGAGGAACAAGAAACTTTCACCTAAAGCACAATAGAAAATAATAATAATAATAAAAACAGACTTGCTGGACTGGAAAAATAAATATTTGGGAAAAGATATCACTAACCTTTGTGGGAAAGCAGTTTGTCAAATGATTCACCCCATTTCACTGCCTCTTCAGGGGAGACTCTGTTCAGGAAACAAAATGTTTTATAATGGAATGTGCAGTAAGTCTGTTTACGAATCTGTCCTGTCATATGCTGTGTTACTGCCCTTTTCAGTCATATTTCAAAAGGCTTCTCCTTTCTTACTAGAAAATGAATGTTGCATTTACTTTGGCACCTGCAAATACATTGGTCAAATTTCTTTTGACATTTTGCCTATATATTTAACATATATATATTATGTATATTAAATATTATATATATAAATATAAAAAAATTAGCAGATACAGGAAGTTTGACTAATAAAATTCCAAAGGAATAAGAACTCTCTTTTTAGATAAAATGATAATCGAGAGATGAATACATTTTTCCTAGGTATTTTATTTGTCATACTTCAAATTTGGAAGAACTGTATTATTTAGCGTTAAGATGATTGCTCTCATTGTGAATTAAAAATGGCTAAAAATTTTAAATTAATAATTATTTGAATTTTGTTTTCTCTTATACATACAGCATTTTTTCAAACTGCTGATGACAGAGACGAACAGCTGTTTCCTACTACCATATGAATTGTGAAAACTCTTAACGAGTATTTCATCAGTTTATAAGGAGTAAAATACATCATTTAAAAATGACAGATATAAAATTTTAAGAGTACCTTTAAATTTTTACATGATCATTAATTCAAGCTACTAAAGTGGTTAATATTATGAAACATTCCTAATTTCTTGAAATAAGAACTCTAACCTCACTTATCATCTAACCTTACTGTATAATTTCCAGTAAAGTAAAAAGCCTTCAAGTTCTTTTCTTTTTCAAATTTTTAGTAACAGAATCAGTAAAATCTCCCCCCTCCAAAAGAATTAAAGTTATTTACCTTGTATGTTTGGCCCAGTCTCCAGATGTACTGGAGTGAGTACCTTCATGAAACTCATGTCTCTGAAGAAGGAGACTTAGCCTATTTCTTTTTTCCTTAGCTCTGTAATAAAAAGACATCAACTTCAGGACAATTTATATGACAGTCAAAATCTCTCCATCTGACTACCAAACTCACTTAGAATTGGTAATCACCTGAACACCCCTACACTCACATTTATACTCACAGTGAAACTCACACGGTTTTTGCCTAGTGAAACCCATTGAAATATTATGTACATGGCGGCATTAGCATTAAAAAAAAATGTGAAATACATTTTGCTGTCCCTCAGTGGCACTAAAGTATTTACAATTATATTTCAATAAAGATTTTTTTAGCCATTCTGTGTGGCTATAATTGTTATACTTGTTTTATTTTTTTGTAATGGAAGTATTTTAGATTTAACTATTGTTTACCGTTATGAATGAAGAGCTTTTTTCCTCTCCCAATTGCAAGTAGATAATTCAAAAACCAGTACTAACAAATATTTGACATCAATTGTATTTTAAAAAGTTTAAGACCAAAAATGACTTTACCTGATTTTGGCTTCTTTGCTTGTTTCTTCTTTTCCTAAACCATGCACTAACTTGAAAAAAGTTTTTTCTTTTGATTCACACATACTTAATTGAGAAAAGAAAACCAACGTTGTTTCCATCTTCTCTCTCTAAAAAGAGGAGAGGTCTAATTTATTATATCCTTGTCTAGTTCACTTGTAAATGTTACTTTATAGTTATGCATGGTAAAATCAAAAGCTATCTCAACTTTTTCAGCAATGCTTTAAAAAAAAAAGTCAAAGGTTGTGTTTCTTGCAGCTGCAAAAATGTAGAACTGAGGAACTGAAGCGCAGTTCAGTCTTGAGTTGTTTAGGGAAATGATACTACAAATTTGCAAAACTGGTCTACAAGATAAAGGCTAGTGTTACCACAGTGTACTTCTCCTTTGTTTGTGCAATCAGAAAGATGCTTTAATAGGCCCAAATGACATTGTCATTTCCCACAGGAACTGTTTTTAAAAGTGTGTTAAAATGACTTGTGGCAAACTATTATATAAACTATTAGGAGGTGTTTTCCCATGTTCTCTACAAAATAGAGTATTTTTACATTTTTCAAAATTATATTGTGTTAAATTACATTTAATTAATATAATACTATCTAACATTAATTATATTTACATAACACTATTCTGCACTGAAATGAAGAATATAGATCATAGAGTTTTAGAGTTGAAAAGGAGAGTAAAAAGCATTTAATTCAATAGTTCTTAAGCAAAGGTCCTTGGAATGATTTTAGGTCTTTGTGAAAATTTTTTGCTAGTCTGTGATGAAAATGACAAAAAAAAAAAAAGGTAATTTGGAATGTTTTTTTCTCAGAAATACACAAACATGCACATATAATTAATTTAAAAGCCTTCTTTTATTTTTAATTTGCCCTTCTGACTTTTGTTGTTAAAATGTTGCTTTTAATGAAATATCTTAACAAAAGATGGGAGTTCGTATGTTTGTTAACTTTGTGTCCTGATTCAGAAAGAAATGCTGACAACTTCAACTTGATTTAACGCCAACTTCTTTCATGAAACCCAAAAGGGTAAGAAATGCTGATCCAGTCTATAACCCACATTTTAAAGAAACAGACACCAAGGAGCATAGGTGTTAATGGAGTTCTCACAAAGTCCCAGAGGTCAGTGGGATATCTGGAATTATCAGAGTCTTTGGTCACCAGCAGCATCTGCATTAGTCTTTCCAAGAGTAATGAATGATTTAAGTCACCTGAAGTTGTATATATTAAAGTCCAAGTGATATAAATCCAATAGAAAGTTTATATAATTTTTCAGTCTTTGCCATTTATTGATTTATCCAAGAAAATAGTTACCAAGGATGTCCACTCAGTGTTCTGTCAAAACTTAAATGCACAGAGAAACACCAAAATTAGTGTAACAGAAAATATTTATTTTCAGTAGGTATTATTTGAATCAGGCAGTGTCAACCCGAATATTGGGAAGGTGCTCCAAAGAGGGGACAGTGAAAGGAGGTTATCTAGATCACTGTTAACGTCTCAGAAGATAGCATCAAAGCATGGGGCAGGTTTTCAGGGTCCATTGATTACAGAAACAGAATCACCAAGGGCATGCCATATACCCTAAAACACAGCCTCTAATCAGACCCTAAGGAGCCCTGGTGGCACATGGTTAAGCGCTCAACTGCTCACAGAAAGCTTAGCAGCTCTAACTCTTCAGCCACTCCAAAGGAGAAAGATGTGGCAGTCTGCTTTCATAAAGATCACAGCCTTGGAAACCCTATAAACTCAAACCCATTGCTGTTGAGTCGATTCGGACTCATAGCAATCCTATAGGACAGAGTAGAATTGCCCCAGAGAGTTTCCAAGGAGCACCTGGTGGATTCAAACTGCCAACCTTTTGGTTACTAGCCATAGCTCTTAACCTCTATGCCACCAGGGTTTCCAAGAAACCCTGTGGGGCAGTTCTAGTCCCTCACTATGAGTTGCTATGACTTGGAATAGACTTGATGGCAATGGGTTTGGTTTTGGTTTAATCAGGCCAAGGACTTCCCGCTTCTTGAAGCTGGCTGCACTAGATAATTTTCCAAAAGAACCCAAGGCCTAAGGCCAAATGGTCTCTGCTAAGCCGCTTACTAAGCTATTGTTTGACTGGAAGGTGACTCTAGGCAACCTGTTCCTTCAAAGTTCAAAGGACACCTAAGGGTGGATAGCCTGGGTGGGTCAACCCAATTAATGAACCCAGGAATTTGTATTTCGGGAGAATCAAAATGATTTTTTTTCAACTCAAAATACATACAAACATATATATGTATGGGATGTATCAAGGCTTGAGTTGCAATAGTGAAGAATTCCATGGGGAAAATATTAAATGACACACGAACCGTCAAAAGAAGATGGAAGGAATACACACAGTCATTATACCAAAAAGAATTAGTCGATGTTCAACCATTTCAAGAGGTGGCATATGATCAGGAACTGATGGTACTGAAGGAAGAAGTCCAAGGTGCTCTGAAGGCATTGGCGAAAAACAAGGCTCCAGGAATTGATGGAATATCAATTGAGATGTTTCAACAAACAGATGCAGTGCTGGAGGTGCTCACTTGTCTATGCCAAGAAATATGGAAGACAGCTTCCTGGCCAAATGACTAGAAGAGATCCACATTTATGCCTACTCCCAAGAACGGTGATCCAACTGAATGTGGAAATTATAGAACAATATCATTAATATCACACACAAGCAAAATTTTGCTGAAGATCATTCAAAAATGGCTGCAGCAGTATATCGACAGGGAACTGCCAGAAATTCAGGCCAGTTTCAGAAGAGGACTTGGAACCAGGGATATCACTGCTGATGTCAGATGGATCCTGGCTGAAAGCAGAGAATACCAGAAGGATGTTTACCTGTGTTTTATTGACTATGCAAAGGCATTTGACTGTGTGGATCATAACAAACTAGGGATAACAGTGCGAAGAATGGGAATTCCAGAACACTTAATTGTGCTCACGAGGAACCTTTACATAGATCGAGAGGCAGTTGTTTGGACGGGAGCAAGGGGACACTGGGTGGATAAAAGTCAGGAAAGGTGTGCATCAGGATTATATTCTTTCACCATACCTATTCAATCTGTATACTGAGCAAATAATACAAGAAGCTGGACTATACGAAGAAGAACAGGGCATCAGGATTGGAGGAAGACTCATTAACAACCTGCATTATGCAGGTGACACAACCTTGCTTGCTGAAAGTGAAGAGGACTTAAAGCAGTTACTGATGAAGATCAAAGACCACAGCCTTCATTATGGATTACACCTCAACATAAAGAAAACAAAAATCCTCACAACTGGACCAATGAGCAACATCATGATAAACGGAGAAAAGATTGAAGTTGTCAAGGATTTCATTTTACTTGGGTCCACAATCAACAGCCATGAAACCAGCAGTCAAGAAATCAAAAGACGCATTGCATTGGGTAAATCCTCTGCAAAGGACCTCTGTAAAGTGTTGAAGAGCAAAGATGTCACCTTGAAGTCTAAGGGGTGCCTGACCCAAGCCATACTATTTTCAATAGCATCATATGCATGTGAAAGCTGGATAATGAATAAAAAGACCGAAGAAGAATTGACACCTTTGAATTGTGGTGTTGGCGAAGAATATTGAATATACCAGGGACTGCCAAAAGAACCAACAAATCTGCCTTAGAAGAAGTACAGCCAGAATGCTCCTTAGAGGCAAGGATGGCGAGACTACGTGTTACATACTTTGGACATGTTGTCAGGAGGGATCAGTCCCTGGAGAAGAACATCATTCTTGGCAGAGTGCAGTGTCGGCAGAAAAGAGGAAGGCCCTCAACGAGGTGTATTGACACAGTGGCTGCAACAACGAGCTCAAGCATAACAACGATTGTAAGGATGGCTCAGGACAGGGCAGTGTTTCATTCTGTTGTGCCTAGGGTTGCTATGAGTCGGAACCGACTCAACGGCACCAACAACAACAAATATATATATATATATATATATATACATACACTATTCCTGATTCTGTGACTTTTCCTTTGACTATATATATATATGTATATATATATATATTTACTTCCTCACCTTGGCTAAAAATTAACTGCTAAAAATATTAGATAAGTCTTAGTTGGGGTTCTCGAGATAACAGAACCAGTGAGATAGATGTAGGGATATAGGTAGGTAGCTAAGCTAGGTAGGTGGTTAGGTAAGTACATATTGCTGTCTATCTGGTGATCTGAAGATCTGGTGATATGGCGATCTGGTTAGATTAACTATCTTGCTATCTAGCTAGATTAGCTATATAGATTATAAATATATATTTTCATGCAACTCTTCATCTCTCTACTGTGCACTTTTTACTTGGTGATAGGTAGATAGCTAGAGAGTTAGCTTTCCCTAGGGAGAGCTGGATTGCTAGTTATCTAGCTAATACGATGGAAAGAGTGCAGAATAAAGAGAGAGAGCAAGTTATGTAAAACTATCTCTTTATAATCTAAAGGTATACTATAACTCAAGGAAATTCCCTTTTCAGCTGATTATTTGATTATGTTAACTTACATTATGGAATAGTATCTAATCAACCATTTGGCCGAACAACTGGGAACTATCACTTTGACAAATTGGCACATAAAATTAACTATCAAAATATAAAGGGTGTTTCAAGTATTGATAGTCAAGTATTGATAATGCTGATTACACTTCCACCATTATGTCACCTAGTATTTATAAGCATTCACTTCCTTTATGTGATATTTAATTTCATAAAGGTGAATGAGATTAAGAGAGTATTATCAGAGCATGGAGTTCATCCAGTCCCTGGGACTTTATTTGAACTACTATTGCTAAAAGGATTTAGAGACACAAATGTGCTGAGCTATATTTTCATAAGATTTATTTGAGTTGTGTGCAATGTATGCTGCCCAGAAGCTCATAGAGCTATGGAGAGAGGATTAGTGAAAATTTGGGCACAAGAAAACTACTTCAAATATCTGTGTAAAGGTCTGAAACAGAATTGAGAAAGAGATGTATGGATTTACCCTTTATAAATGTGAGCATGTGAGAGCTGAAGCAGGAGAGGAAGAAAAGGGCAAATGCTTCATGATGACTGCAGCTAATAATAATTTTTGGAGGGGTGCAGCCAATGATCTTTTAAGGGTATGTTTTAATGACAAAAAATCATCTTTTATATCTACATACAGCTTTCTTCACTTCTTTTTAAAGATTGGAGTTTCTATCTGGTATTATCCTTTAGCCTAAAGACCTTTCTTCAACATTGTCTGTAACACAGGTCTGCTGACAATAAATTTTTTAAGCTCTTGACTTACAGAAAATGTCGTTTTTTTCTACCTTTACTTTGAAAAATATTTCCACCGGGTATAATTCTAGATTGACAGGTTTTGCTTTTTCTTTATTCTTTTAGAACTTCTAAAGACATTTTTTGTCTTCTGGCCTCCATTGTTCCTAATGACAAATCAGTGATAGTTTTCATTATAGTTCATGAGTTCTAGTGTGTCTTTTTCTGAGGCCGTTTTTCAGATATTCTGTTTATCCCTGGTTTAAAAAAAAAATTGATTAAGATATGCGTGGTATGGTTTTCTTTAGTCAACTTGTTTGGGGTTTTTTTGAGCTTCTTGGACTTGTGGGTTTATAGTTTTCATCAATGTTGTAAAATTTTAGGCAGTAATAGTTCTCCATTTTCTTCTTGTTGTTGCTTGTTTGCCCTTCTCCCTTATTCTAAGACTCCAATTTCAGGAGTGATTGACCACTTGATATTTCCCCACTGGTCACTTAGGCACTGTTGCTTTTCATTTAGCCTTTTTCCCTCTGTTCCTCAGTTTGGACAGTTTCTATTGCTATGCCTTCAAGCTCATTGATCTTTTGTTTTATAGTTTCTAATTAGCTGTAAAGTTAATCCAGTAATTTTTTTTTACTTTAAAAATAATGGTTTTTAGCTCCATTTTCTTTACACAGGTAGTCCCTGGCTTATGACAGGGCTCCATTCTGATGACTCCATAGTAAGTGGTTGGGATGCAAGTTCTGTTTTTTTTAATTTTCATTATTGTGTTTTGTTATCAGTGTCTTTATAAATTCAATCTTTAAACATCTGCAAGTGAACATCTGAGAATGATAACATCAGCAAATTATGCACTGCAACGTTGTATGTAATACATACTACTAATGAATTTTTACATTGAGTGCTAGTCACTTTGAATTTCAGGATTTTGTTAATTTTATTTAATGATGATGAGATTAGTATTGGTTAGCAGTTATTTGTGTACCAGCTTTGTATTTCAAGGTTTGTATTCAAGCTTTCTTAGGGTGAGCCTAGAGCAGCCTTCATTACTAAGGTGTGATGACTCTGGAATTGCTAAGGAATTCCCAGGATATTCAATAAAGTTTCTCTACTCTCAATGTTAAGAACTTGAAAGTTCCTCAGCCCAGTGTAAGCTCTGGAAATTAACTTATGTCTCACGTTAGCTATCCTTTGCCAGTCCTCAGGAAGTTTTAATCCTATACATGAGCTGTTTGTTATTTGTCCAAATCTCAAAGGGATTTGTACAAGTATCTTGATATCTTTCTAATTTTAGCCATATTTTAGCCCTTCTAGTCTCATTGAGGAGCCCTGGTAGCACAGTAGAGATGAGGTTTCTCTGCTAACCAAAAGGTTGGCAGTTCAAATCCACCAACTGCTCCTTGGAAACCCTATGGGGCAGTTCTACTCTATACTGTAGGGTCGCAATGAGTCAGAATCGACTCAATGGCAACAGGTTTTTTGTTTGGTCTCATTGAACTCAAATCTCTATTTTCTCAACTCAGAAAGAATACTTTGTTCCATATATAGAGTACATCTATAAACTTTTCACTCTGTAAATGAAATTTAAGGGCTTAGAAACAATAACCAATCCAGTAGCCATGAAGCCAAGAGAGTAGCCTTGATATATTTCTTCTCACTAAACAAAACTGGATTTAGTGGAGAAATAGTTGATTCCAGGTCTGAGACAGGAAAAGTAGAAGTGCGAGCCTGGAACATCTTGTCACACCAGTTAGCAAGCAAGTTATTAAAAACTGTTGAAGTCAAGTCAAAAGGATTCAAGAGCCAACTTGCTGAGGCTTCAACTAGCTAAAGATGAGACAATCTGAAATTCAGTAAAAATAATAATTAAACTGGATTGAACATGTCAAATGTATTTATAACTATGACTGCATACTTATGTTAAAACTTATCCATCATCATAGGATGAAAAGAAAGCAATCCATTATTAAGAAAACTGGTTTATAAAGAGTAAAATTAAGCAGTTATTGTTCCTTTCACTATGAACTCTACTATGGGTAACCAAATAATAGCTGCAGGAGTGTATTTCTTTATAAAAGAATTCTAACTAACAAACAGAAATAAAACAATTGATTAGAAAAACCATTTTGCAACCCCCAAGAAATAATTAGATACAGGTTTTCCAAATAGATCAAAACTGATTCTGATCCATTCCCTGGACCTAGTTGCCAACTAGCGGGAGCTACAAAAGACAGAGGAATATGTTGAGCAGCACCATAAATGTAAAATCAACAAGACCTAAACTGTGGGGTAACTAGAGTCTGGGTTCTTCATCAGATAAATTGTAAGGTAAAGAAAAGGACTTATGAAGCACTCATTAGACTCTCAAGTCATATCAAGTTAAAGAAAATGAGAAAGGTAAAATATATGACCTAATAATGCATATTTGGGTGATAAAATTATATAAATAAAGTGATATTATGAAAGTAAGTATAATCGTTACTTATGGGGGGATAGAATATTTTGTGATTGGAATGGGGCACGTAGATGGGGTTTTCAAGTGGCTAGCAAAATGCTAGTTCTTGACCTAAGTAATCATTACAAGAATGTTAGGTTTATAAAAATTCTTTAAGGCATGTATTTGTTTTGCACAATTTCCAACATCTTTTTTTAACATAATTTTTATTGTGCTTTAAGTGAAAGTTTACAAATCAAGTCAGCCTCTCACACAAAAACCCATATATACTTTGCTACACACTCCCAATTACTCTCCCCCTAATGAGACAGACAGCCCATTCTCTCCTTCCACTCTCTCTTTTCGTGTCCATTTCACCAGCTTCTAACCCCTCCACCCTCTCGTCTCCCTGCCAGGCAGGAGATGCCAACATAGTCTCAAGTGTTCACCTGATCCAAGAAGCTCACTCCTCACCAGCATCCCTCTCCAACACATTGTCCAGTCCAATCCATGTCTGAAGAGTTGGATTTGGGAATGGTTCCTGTCCTGGACTAACAGAAGGTCTGGGGCCCATGGCAACTGGGGTCCTTCTAGTCTCAGTCAGACCATTATGTCTGGTCTTATGAGAATTTGAGGTCTGCATCCCACTGCTCTCCTGCTCCCTCAGGGGTTCTCTGTTGTGTTCCCTGTCAGGGCAGTCATTGGTTCTAGCTGGGCACCATCTAGTTCTTCTGGTCTCAGGATGATGTAGTCACTGGTTCATGTGGCCCTTTCTGTCTCTTGGGCTCATAATTACCTTGTGTCTTTGGTGTTCTTCGTTCTCCTTTGATCCAGGTGGGTCGAGACCAATTGATGCATCTTAGATGGCTGCTTGCTAGCATTTAAGACCCCAGACACCATTCTTCAAACTGGGATGCAGAATGTTTTCTTAATAGATTTTATTATGCCATTTGACTTAGATGTCCCCTGAAACCATGGTCCCCAGACCCCTGCCCCTGCTATGCTGGCCTTCGAAGCATTCAGTTTATTCAGGAAACTTCTTTAATTTTGGTTTAGTCCAATTGTGCTGACCTCCCCTGTATTGTGTGCCGTCTTTCCCTTCACCTAAAGTAGTTCTTATCTACTATCTAATTAGTGAAAGCCCCTATCCCACCCTCCCTCCCTCCCCCTCCCCCTCCCCCTCTCATAACCACAAAAGAATGTTTTCTTTTCAGTTTAAACTATTTCTCAAGTTCTTATAATAGTGGTATTATAAAATATTTGTCCTTTTGCAACTGACTAATTTCACTCAGCATAATGCATTCCATTTTCCTCCTTGTTATGAAATGTTTCACACATTCCTCACTGTTCTTTACCAATGCATAGCAGTCCACTGTGTGAATATGCCACAATTTATTTATCCATTCATCTGTTGATGGTCACCTTGGTTGCTTCCATCTTTTTGCTATTGTAAACAGTGCTGCAATAAACATGGATGTGCATAGATCTGTTTGTATAAAGGCTCTTATTTCTCTAGGATATATTCCAAGGAGTGGGATGGCTGGATTGTATGGTAGTTCTATTTCTAGCTTTTTAAGGACACACCAAATCGATTTCCAAAGTGGTTGTACCATTTGACATCCCCACCAGCAGTGTAGAAGTGTTCCAATCTCTCCACAACCTCTCCAACATTTATTCTTTTGTGTTTTTTGGATTAATGTCAGCCTTGTTGGAGTGAAATGAAATCTCATTGTAGTTTTGATCTGTATTTCTGTAATGGCTAATGATCGTGAACTTTTCCTCATGTATCTGTTAGATACCTGAATGTCTTCTTTAGTGAATTGTCTATTCATATCTTTTGCCCATTTTTTAATTGGATTGTCTTTTTGCAGTTGAGTTTTTGCAGTATCATGTAGATTTTAGAGATCAGGTGCTGATCAGAAATGTCATAGCTAAAAACTTTTTCCCAGTCTGTAGGTAGTCTTTTTACTCTTTTGGTGAAGTCTTTGGATGAGCATAGGTGTTTGATTTTTAGGACCTCTCAGTTATCTAGTTTTTCTTCTGCTTTCTTTATAATGTTTTGCATACTGTTTATGCCATATATTAGGGCTTCTAACATTGTCCCTATTTTTTTCCATGATCTTTATTGTTTTACATTTTATATTTAGGTCTTTGATCCATTTTGAGTTAGCTTTTGTGCATGGAGTGAGGTATTGGTCTTGTTTCATTTTTTTGCAGATGGATATCCAGTTATGCCCAAACCATTTGTTGAACAGGCTGTCTTTTCCCCCATTTAACTGTTTTGGGCCTTTGTCAAATATCAACTGCTCATATGTGGATGGATTTATGTCTGGATTCTCAATTCTGTTCCACTGGTCCATGTATCTGTTATTGTACCAGTACCAGGCTGTTTTGACTATTGTGGCGGTATCATAGGCTCTAAAATCAGAGAAAGTAAGGCCTCCCACTTTGTTCTTCTTTTTCAGTAATGCCTTATTTATCCGGGGCCTCTTTCCCTTCCATATGAAGTTGGTGATTTGTTTCTCCATCTCATTAAAGAATGTCGTTGGGATTTGGATCGGAATTGCATTAAATGTATAGATTGCTTTTGGTAGGATAGACATTTTTACAATGTTAGGTCTTCCTATCCACGAGCAAGGTATGTTCTTCCACTTATGTAAGTCTCTTGGTTTCTTGTAGAAGTGTACTGTGGTTTTCTTTGTATAAGTATTTTACATCCCTGTTAAGATTTATTCCTAAGTATTTTAACTTCTTGGGGGCTACTGTAAATGGCATTGATTTGGTGATTTCCTCTTTGATGTTCTTTTTGTTGGTGTAGAGAAATCCAACTGATTTTTGTATGTTTATCTTGTATCCCAGTACTCTGCTGAACTCTTCTATTAGTTTTAGTAGTTTTCTGGAGGATTCCTTAGGGTTTTCTATGTATAATACCGTGTCATCTGCAAATAGAGATACTTTTACTTCTTCCTTGCCAATCCGGATGCCCTTTATTTCTTTATCTAGCCGAATTGCTCTGGCTAGGACTTCCAGCACAATGTTGAATAAGAGCGGTGATAAAGGGCATCCTTGTTTGGTTACCGATCTCAGTGGAAATGCTTTCAGGCTCTCTCCATTTAGGGTGATGTTGGCTGTTGGCTTTGTATAAATGCCCTTTATTATGTCAAGGAATTTTCCTTCTATTCCTATTTTGCTGAAAGTTTTTATCATGAATGAGTGTTGAACTTTGTCAAATGCCTTTTCTGCATCAATTGATAAAATCATGTGATTCTTGTCTTTTGTTTTATTTATGTGGTGGATTACATTAATTATTCTTCTAATGTTGAACCATCCCTGCATAACTGGTATGAATCCCACTTGGTCATGGTGAATTATTTTTTTGATATGTTGTTGAATTCTATTGGCTAGAATTCTGTTGAGGATTTTTGCATCTACATTCATGAGGGATATAGGTCTATAATTTTCTTTTCTTGTGGTGTCTTTACCTGGTTTTGGTATCAGGGATATGGTGGCTTCATAGAATGAGTTTGGTAGTATTCCGTACTTTTCTATGCTCTGAAATACCTTTAGTAGTAGTGGTGTTAAATCTTCTCCGAAAGTTTGGTAGAACTCTGCAGTGAAGCCGTTTGGACCAGGCTTTTTTTTTGTTGGGAGTTTTTTGATTACCTTTTCAATCTCTTCTTTTGTTATGGGTCAATTTACTTGTTCTACCTCTGTTTGTGTTAGTTTAGGTAGGTAGTGTGTTTCTAGGAATTCATCCATTTCTTCTAGATTTTCAAATTTGTTTGAGTACAGTTTTTTTATAGTAAGTAATCTGATTCTTTTAATTTCAGTTGGGTCTGTCGTAATATCGCCCATCGTATTTCTTATTCAGGTTATTTGCTTTCTCTCCTGTTTTTCTTTTGTCAGTTTGGCCAGCGGTTTATCAATTTTCTTGATTTTTTCAAAAAACCAGCTTTTGCTTTGCCAGTCCTTGGGCATGTTCTTTCTCAAAAGGCATCTTGGTCCCTTGTACACATTGACACCTGACTGCCTATGCATGGGCTCCCAGACATGTTAGAATGGCAGGCACGCACAGCTTGTGGGCTAAGGATGGGTGTGAGGGGCTTCAGCATTCTTTGCTGGAGGACTGGGGTTACGGTTTTGTCACGGATTGAATTGTGTACCCCCAGATTTAGCTGTCAACTTGGCTAGGTCATGATTCCCAGTATCGTATGATTGTCTACCATTTTGCCATGGGATATGATTTCCAATCTTTTTTGAGGTATAAAAGAGAGAAATGAGCAGAGAGACATAGGGATCTCATACCACCAAGAAAGCAGTGCCGGGAGCAGAGTGTGTCCTTTGGACCTGAGGTTCCTGCGCAGAGAAGCTCCTAGGCCAAGAGAAGATTGATGACATGGACCTCCTACTAGAGCCAACAGAGAAAGCCTTGCCCTAGAGCTGGTGTCATGAATTTGGACTTCTAGACACTAGATTGTGAGAGAATAAATTTCTCTTTGTTAAAAAACAAAAAACAGCTTTTGGTCTTGTTAATTCTTTCAATTGGTTTTCTGTTTTCTATTTCATTTAGTTCTGCTCTAATTTTTATTATTTGTTTTCTTCTGGTGCCTGTGGGTTTCTTTTGTTGCTCCCTTTCTATTTGTTCAAATTGTAGGGATAATTCTTTGATTTTGGCCTTTTCTTCTTTTTGGATGTGTGCACTTATTGATCTAAATTGACCTCTGAGCACTGCTTTTGCTGTGTCCCAAAGGTTCTGATAGGAAGTGTTTTCATTCTCATTGGATTCTCTGAAATTCTTTATTCCATCCTTAATGTCTTCTATAATCCAGTCTTTTTTAGCAGGATATTGTTCAGTTTCCAAGAGTTTGATTTCCTTTCCCTGCTTTTCCTGTTCTTGATTTCCACTTTTATGGCCATACGGTCAGAGAAGATGCTTTGTAATGTAATATTTCAATGTCTTGGATTCTGCTAATGCTTGCTTTATGACCTAATATGTGGTCTATTCTAGAGAATGTTCCATGTGCACTAGAAAAGAAAGTATACTTGGTTGCCTTTGGGTGGAGGGTTTTGTATATATCTACGAGGTCAGGTTGGTTAATTGTGGCATTTAGACCTTCAGTGTCTTTATTGAGCTTCTTTCTGGATGTCCTGTCCTTCAACGAAAGTGATGTGTTGAAGTTTCCCACTATTATTGTGGGGCTGTCTATCTCATTTTTCAATGCTGATAGAGTTTGTTTTATGTATCTTGCAGCACTGTCATTGGGTGCATAAATATTTAATATGGTTATATCTTCTTGGTGTACTGTCCCTTTAATCATTATATAGTGTCCTTTCTTACCTTTCTGATGGGTTTAAATTTAAAGTCTATTTTTTCAGAAATTAATATTGCAACTCCTGCTTTTTTTGTTGTTGTTGTTGTTTGCTTGATATATTTCTTTTTCCATCCTTTGAGTTTTAGTTTGTTTGTGTCTCTAAGTCTAAGGTGTGTCTCTTGTAGGCAGCATATAGAGGGATCTGGTTTTTCAATCCATTCTGCCACTCTCTGTCTCTTTATTGGTGCATTTAGTCCATTTACATTCTGCAGAACTATGGTTAGGCATGAATTCAGTGTTATGATTTTGATGTCTTTTTTTGTGTGTTGTTGACAGCTTCTTTTTCCCACTTGATTTTATGTGCTGAGTAGATTTTCTTTATATATTGTCCTTTCCTCATATTTGTTGTTGTTGATTTTGTTTCTACTGAGTCTCTATTTTCCCCTTGTATTTTATTTTGATGAATAGGATAGTTCGTCTCCTTTGTGGTTACCTTATTATTTACCCCTATTTTTCTAAATTTAAAGCTAACTTTTATTTCTTTGTATTGCCGTATTTTCTTCCCCATATGGAAGGTGTATGATTACATTTCTTAGTCCCTCGTTATTTTTCTAATGTTGTCTTCTTTTAATAACATCGCTGTTACCCTGTTTTGGGCTTTTTTTTTATGATCTGGCTTTGTTTTTTTGGATTTCCCTGTCTAGGTTGACTTCCGGTTGCTCTGCCCAGTGTTCTAGTCTTGGTTTGATACCTGATATTGTTGATTTTCTAACCAAAGACCTCCCTTTAGTATTTCTTGTAGTTTTGGTTTGGTTTTTACGAATTCCCTCAACTTGTGTTTATCTGGAAATGTCTTAATTTCACCCTCATATTTAAGACAGTTTTGATGGATATATGATCCTGGCAGGCAATTTTTTCCTTCAATTTTTTAAATATGTCATCCCATTGCCTTCTTGCCTGCATGGTTTCTGCTCAGTAGTCCAAGCTTATTCTCATTGGCTCTTCTTTGTAGGTGACTTTTCATTTATCCCTAGCCACTCTTGTAATTCTCTCTTTATCCTTGGTTTTGCCAAGTTCGATTATAATATGTCTTGGTGACTTTCTTTTAACATCTACCTTATGCGGAGTTCGATGAGCATCTTGGATAGATATCTTCTCATCTTTCACAATATCAGGGAAGTTTTCTGCCAATAAATCCTCAACAATTTTCTCTGTATTTTCTGTTATCCCTACCTGTTCCGGTAATCCAGTCACTCATAGGTTATTTCTCTTGACAGAGGCCCACGTGATTCTTAAGTTTTCTTCATTTTTAAAAATTCTTTTATCTGATTTTTTCTTCAAATATATTAGTGCCAAGTGATTTATCTTTGAGTTCCGAAATTTTAGCTTCTACTTGCTCAATTCTGGTCCTTTGACTTTCTATTGGGTTGTCTAATTCTGTAATTTTATTGTTAATCTTCTGACTTCTGATTGCTGTCTGTCTATGGATTTTTCCAGCTTATTAAACTTTTCATTATGTTCCTGAATAATCTTTCTGATTTCTTCAGTTGCTTTATTTGTGTGTTCCTTGGCTTGTTCTGTGTATTTCCTCATTTCCTTCCTGATGTCTTGAAGGGTTTCTGTATTCTACATCTGGTAATTCCAGGAATGCACTTTCATCTAGAAGATCCCTGGATTCTTTGTTTTGAGAGCCCTTTGAGGTGATGACGGTCTGTTTCTTTATGTGACGTGTTATTGACTGCTGTCTCCAAGCCATCTATAAAATTATTGTATTAGTTTATGCTTGCTTACTGTGTCGTAGCTGCTTGCTTTGTTTTGTTTTGGTATACCCCTATGGGTTGCTTGAGTGAGCTAGCTTGATTATTTTCACCTTTGGAGCTCTGGTGTCCTGTCCCTAGCTGGCTACAGCTGTTATCATGTGTATCAGTCTAGGAGTCCATTCAGTTTTCTTGTATGAGTTCAGTTCAGATTTCCAGGTAGCTGATCATCAAGTGTGTGGTACAGGCTCTGTCCTACAGTCTTAGAGGGGCAGGGGTGATTGGCGTATATACCGTATATACCGGTATCTGATTGCAGCAGGGGGTCACGCTCTGAACAAGGCATGGTGCTGAGAACCGACCCCTGAGTGTCTCCTATAAATGTGTGTCCCTGTTCCCTAGAGCATGCAGGTTGGTGGGTTCTGCAGATGGACCATGGGCACCCAAAGTTTTTGGCTGTAAGGACTGGGAGGTACCAGTCATCTTTGGACCCCTGTCAAAGGTGGCTATGTGACCTGAGTGGAGCTACCAGTCCTTAGGTCCCTGATGTGGGTAGGTGAGGACCTTGTTTAATAAGCAAAGCAATGTCAAACGTCAAACACCCGCCTCTCCACTACACAGCTGAAATGGTTGGAGTTTGCCAACAAGGGCGTGTTCTCCCGAAATAGGCCAACACAGGTCCATGCAGAAGGGAAAGTTGCTCAAGGTCCACAGATGGTTTATGCCTGGACAGGACCTGCTTCTGTCCTGAGCTCCCCAGTTAAAGGAGCTAGCAAATTATCTTTTTCCCCAATTTGCAAAATTTTTCCCTCTTCCCAAGGCTGAGAGGATGGCTCTAGGTGCTCACCAGGGTCTACCTTGGGCCCAGGGATTCAGTCGCTGAAGTCGGCTTGGGGGTGAGGGGGGCACGGTAAAATACATGCAAGTACTTAGGTTTTGCCGAGAGCGCCATTCTCCTCAGGTTCCAGTGGTGTGAGTAGGTTGTGTGGCTGGCTGCTTCTCCCTGAGGAAACTGTGGCCAAATGCTAGTACCAGCCCACCACCGCCACCATCGCCGCTCCAGGAATGGTGCCCAAGGGCTCCCCGTGATTCAGGTCCAGTAACTCCTCTCCACTTCTAAACAATTTCTTCCTCCCCTTGCCCCTTAGTTTGTTGTCTAAGCTTGCCTTTGATGCTCAGAGCTCCCAGCTTGTCACAAATATACTCATTTCACTTGTTTTTTCAGGTCTTTGTTGTAAAGAGTGCTGGCCAGAAGACTCTGTCTATTCCACCGTCTTGGCTCCAACCCCAACATCTTTTTAAACAATTGTTTTACAATACAATTGTTTAAAAAGTAAATGCACAATAAAGGTCTTCATGTGTTGATGGAAGAGTGCTACGTGCAAGATTTTTTAAAAAATCAAAAACATTTCCTGTAGTCAGAGGCTAGAATTGAGAAGAAAAGTGAAAACACAGAAAATACTGGATAAAATAGAGCCCAGAGGAGGAGGGGCAGTAAGTTTTGTGTAATAGACCACAAATAGTTTTTAGAAGAGATAATGTAATGCTGAAACTTAATAAGTAAAGATTAATCACTGTTACCAAGTGGACAAGGGAATGGAGCAATCTAGAAGGAAAGGGTTTAAAGTATTGTTAACATATATATTTTTTTCTTCTTTTCACTCCCTACTCCCACTTGCTCTCCCCCTCTTGAGTCAGCCCTTTCAGTCTCTCCTTTCGTGACAATTTTGCCGGTTTCCCTCTCTCTCTATTCTCCCATCCCCCCTCCAGACAAGAGTTGCCAACACAGTCTCAAGTGTCCACCTGATATAGTTAGCTCACTCTTCATCAGCATCTCTCTCCCACCCGCTGACCAGTCCCTTTCATGTCTGATGAGTTGTCTTCGGGGATGGTTCCTGTCCTGTGCCAACAGAAGGTCTGGGGAGCATGGCCGCCGGGATTCCTCTAGTCTCAGTCCGACCATTAAGTCTGGTCTTTTTATGAGAATTTGGGGTCTGTATCCCACTGATCTCCTGCTCCCTCAGGGGTCCTCTGCTGTGCTCCCTGTCAGGGCAGTCATCGATTGTGGCCGGGCACCAACTAGTTCTTCTGGTCTCAGGATAATGTAGATCTCTGATTCATGTTGCCCTTTCTGTCTCTTGGGCTCTTAGTTGTTGTGTGGCCTTGGTGTTCTTCATTTTTCTTTGCTCCAGGTGGGTTGAGATCAATTGATGCATCTTAGATGGCTGCTTGTTAGCGTTTAAGACCCCAGACGCCACATTTCAAAGTGGGATACAGAATGATTTCATAATAGAATTATTTTGCCAATTGACTTAGAAGTCCCCTCAAACCATGTTAACATATATATTTTTAAAAGATGAAATCAGAAGGTGGGCAAAGATGACTGACAAGGTAGACACTACCTCGGATCCCTCTTGCAACAAAGACTCAGAAAAACAAGTGAAGATCACATACATGACAATCTACGACCCCTGAACAACAAACACAGATTTAAAGAGTTGACCTGAGTGGCAGAGACGGAGAACGAACAACTACGGGGAAGCAGCGACTGTTTTCGGGGCCTGGAGCTATCGTTCCAGTCAGGTAACCTTGGCGCCGGGCTTAGGACTAGGCTCAAGGGAGCTGAACACAACATCTTGTGATGGAGAAAACACGGGGCTCAGCCCTACTCCCCTGAACTGACCCCAGGAGGGGGCCCAGCCATTCCGCACTGGTGGTGTGGCGACACAGCTGGTGGGAGGAGAAGTCCCCGGGAGGCAGCGACTGGTTTTGGAGCCGGGAGTGCAGCATCCCAGCAGGGAAACCTTGACGCTGGGCTTTGGATTGGCAGCACAGGAACTGACCGCGGCTTCTGCGGGCCTGACCCTTGGGGGCAATCTCTACACAGCCAGCACACATAGGCAAAAAGCCCCTCGGGAATCTCATATAAAATAGTCATCCCAAGCAAGATAAGCAACTTTGTCTTTATTCCGGGGTGCTACTCTCTCCTGTTTTTCTGAACCCTCCCCTCCCCTTCCCAGGCGGCTTCATTAACATTGGAATTTCCTGAGCCAGAGGGAGAACTGCTCCGCGGTTTTTCTTTTCCCTTTTTTTTCGGTCTTTTCCTAACCCATTCTTCCGCCCTGAGAGAAGCAACCACAAAAAACCCAGGGACCAAAAATTCTTCCCTAATTGGACTAAAACCACAGAACCAGCTCCAGCCAAGCATATGTGATCCACAGTCTCCCACTTTCAACCCTACAGGGAACAAGGTGGCTATTATAATGCAAAAGCATTCCTGATAGGGCTCTGACTGCATTTTTTTTCAGCAGATTTACTGGAAAGACAAGTTCCCCAGGTCTGATGTCTCTGTGTATTCAACAGAGCCCTCACTGACCCACAACAGGGAACTGAGAGCTGAAGCTCCCCCCAGACCACCGAGCCTCCTGCCTTAGGGGTCTAAGGAGGGTGACACCTACCAATCTGTAGAGGTACTTGCATTGGGGGCCTAAGGTACAGCTGCAGAGCCCTCCCACCAAGGTGTTTTAGCAATAGAGACACACCTACCTCACTGACACTTGGGGGAAGCCTATCAGCATCCTGCCCCCCGCCCCTGGAGTGTGAACCCCAGCTGCTAATAGAATCTGGTGCACACAACTATCACCACTACTTCTCGAGGTGGATAGGTGTTAGGGTGCAGCACACACCTGATGACCCAAAATCAGATTCTACTCAAGAATAGTGAATAGACTCAGGCATATATACCTAGCAACAGCCCAAACCAGCTGGTAATAGGTCATAAGTAAGTCAAGGGCTACAACAAACAAGACAGCACAATCTAGTAGCCCATCCACGTATATTGAAAGAAAATAAAACAAGATAAGACTCAGTGAGCAAATATAGAAAAAATCACTACAATATCTTAGAGATGGCTTGGAGACAGCAGTCAATATCAAACCACATAAAGAAGCAGACCATGACAGCTTCTACAACACCCAAACAAAAGAAAATCAAAATCTTTCCCAAATGAAGATACAATCCTGGAATTATCAGATACAGAATATAAAAAACTAATTTACAGAATGCTTCAAGACATCAGGGATGACCTCAGAAACGAAATAAGGCAAAATGCAGAAAAAGCCAAGGAACACACTGATAAAACAGTTGAAGAACTCAAAAAGATTATTCAAGAACATAGTGAAAAAATTAATAAACTGCAAGAATCCATAGAGAGACAGCATGCAGAAATCCAAAAGATTAACAATAAAATTACAGAATTAGACAACACAATAGGAAGTCAGAGGAGCAGACTCAAGCAATTAGAATGCAGAGTGGGAAATCTGGAGGACCAGGGAATTAACACCAACATAGCTGAAAAAAAATCAGATAGAAGAATTAAAAAAAATGAAGAAACCCTAAGAATCATGTGGGACTCTATCAAGAAGGATAACTTGCGGGTGATTGGAGTCCCAGAACAGGGAGGAAGGACAGAAAATGCAGAGAAAATAGTTGAAGATCTGCTGACAGAAAACTTCCCTGACATCATGAAAGACGAAAGGATATCTATCCAAGATGCTCATCGAACCCCATATAAGTTTGATTCAAAAAGAAAAACACCAAGACATATTATCATGAAACTTGACAAAAGCAAAGATAAAGAGAAAATTTTAAAAGCAGCCACGGATAAAAGAAAGGTCTCCTTCAAGGGAGAATCAATAAGAATAAGTTCAGACTACTCAGCAGAAACTATGTAGGCAAGAAGGCAATGGGATGACATATACAGAGCACTGAAGGAGAAAAACTGCCAGCCAAGGATCATATATCCAGCAAAACTCTCTCTGAAATATGAAGGCGAAATTAAGATATTTACAGATAAACACAAGCTTAGAGAATTTGCAAAAACCAAACCAAAGCTACAAGAAATACTAAAGGAAATTGGTCAGAAAACTAATAATACCAGATACCAGCACAACACAAGGTCACAGAACAGAACATCCTGATATCAACTCAAATAGGGAAATCACAAAAACAAATTAAGATTAATTGAAAAAAAAATGCTCAAAACATAGAATCATTGAAGTCACTATGTAAAAGATCACAAAAATCAAAAAGAGGGACTAAATACAGGTGGCATAGAACTGCCATATGGAGAGGGATACAAGGCGATATAGGACAATACAAGTTAGGTTTTTACTTAGAAAAATAGGGGTAAATATTAAGGTACCCACAAAGAGGTATAAAAACTCCATAACTCAAAATAAAAACCAAAAACAATGTTACAACTCAACAAACATAAAGTCAAGTACTATGAAAATGAGGATCTCACAATTTACAAAGAAAAACGTCTCAGCACAAAAAAGTAAGTGGAAAAATGAAATTGTCAACAACACACATAAAAAGGCATCAAAATGACAACACTAAACACTTATCTATAATTACGCTGAATGTAAATGGACCAAATGCACCAATAAAGAGACAGAGAGTTTCGGACTGGATAAAGAAACACCATCTGTCTATATGCTGCCTACAAGAGACACACCTTAGACTTAGAGACACAAACAAACTAACACTCAAAGGATGGAAAAAAGTATATCAAGCAAACAATAAGCAAAAAAGAGGAGGAGTAGCAATATTAATTTCTGACAAAATAGACTTTAAAGCTAAATCCACCACAAAGGATAAAGAAGGACACTACATAATGATAAAAGGGACAATTGATCAGGAAGATATAACCATATTAAATATTTATGCACCCAATGACAGGCTGCAAGATACATATATCAAATTTTAACAGAACTGAAAAGTGAGATAGACACCTCCACAATTAGAGTAGGAGACTTCAACATACCACTTTCGGAGAAGGACAGGACATCCAGTAAGAAGCTCAATAGAGACACGGAAGACCTAATTACAACAATCAACCAACTTGACCTCATTGACTTATACAGAACTCTCCACCCAACTGCTGCAAAGTATACTTTTTCTTCTAGTGCACATGGAACATTCTCTAGAATAGATCACATATTAGGTCATAAAAAAAACCTTTGCAGAATCTAAAACATCAAAATATTACAAAGCAGGTCTTAAAAGTGGAAATCAATAACATAAAAATTAGGGAAAAGAAATCAAATACTTGGAAACTGAGCAATACCCCCCTGAAAAAGACTGGGTTATAGAAGACATTAAGGAGGGAATAAGGAAATTCATAGAATGCAACGAGAATGAAAATACTTCCTATCAAAACCTCTGGGACACAGCAAAAGCAGTGCTCAGAGGCCAATTTATTTCGATAAATGCACAAATACAAAATGAAGAAAGAGCCAAAATCAGAGAACTGTCCCGACAACTTGAAGAAATAGAAAGTGAGCAACAAAAGAATCCATCAGACACCAGAAGAAAACAAATAATAAAAATTAGAGTTGAACTAAATGAATTAGAGAACAGAAAAACAATTGAAAGAATTAACAAAGCCAAAAGCTGGTTCTTTGAAAAAATTAACAAAATTGATAAACCTTTGGCTAGACTGACTAAAGAAATACAGGAAAGGAAACAAATAACCTGAATAAGAAACGAGAAGGTCCACATCACAACAGACCCAACTGAAATTAAAAGAATTATATCAGATTATTACGAAAAATTGTACTCTAACAAATTTGCAAACCTAGAAGAAATGGATGAATTCCTGGAAAAACACTACCTACCTAAACGTACACAATCAGAAGTAGAAAAACTAAATAGACCCATAATAAAAAAAGAGATTGAAACGGTAATCAAAAAACTCCCAACAAAAAAAAAGCCCTGGCCCGGATGGCTATAGTGCAGAGTTCTACCAAACCTTCAGAGAAGATTTAACACCACTACTACTAAAGGTATTTCAAAGCCTAGAAAATGACGGAATTCTACCGAACTCATTCTATGAAGCCACCATATCCCTGATACCAAAACCAGGTAAAGACATCACAAGAAAAGAAAATTACAGACCTATATCCCTCATGAACATAGATGCAAAAATCCTAAACAAAATTCTAGCCAATAGAATTCAACAACATATCAAAAAAATAATTCACCATGACCAAGTGGGATTTATACCAGGTATGCAAGGCTGGTTTAATATTAGAAAAACCATACATGTAATCCACCATATAAATAAAACAAAAGACAAAAACCACATGATCTTATCAATTGATGCAGAAAAGGCATTTGACAAAGTCCAACACCCATTTATGATAAAAACTCTCACCAAAATAGGAATTGAAGGAAAATTCTTCAACATAATGAAGGGCATCTATGCAAAGCCAACAGCCAACATCACTCTAAATGGAGAGATCCTGAAAGCATTTCCCTTGAGAACGAGATGCAGACAAGGATGCCTTTTATCACCGCTCTTATTTAACATTGTGCTAGAAGCCCTAGCCAGAGCAATTAGGCTAGACAAAGAAATAAAGGGCATCCGGATTGGCAAAGAGGAAGTAAAATTATCTCTATTTGCAGATGACATGATCTTATACACAGAAAACCCTAAGGAATCCTCCAGAAAACTACTGAAACTAATAGAAGAGTTTGGCAGAGTCTCAGGTTATAAGATAAACATACAAAAATCACTTGGATTCCTCTACATCAACAAAAAGAACATCGAAGAGGAAATAACCAAATCAATACCATTCACAGTAGCCCCCAAGAAGATAAAATATTTAGGAATAAATCTTACCAAGGATGTAAAAGACCTATACAAAGAAAACTACAAAGCTCTACTACAAGAAACTAAAAAGGACATACTTAAGTGGAAAAACATACCTTGCTCATGGATAGGAAGACTTAACATAGTAAAAATGTCTATTCTACCAAAAGCCATCTATACATACAATGCACTTCTGATCCAAATTCCAATGTCATTTTTTAAGGTGATGGAGAAACAAATCACCAATTTCATATGGAAGGGAAAGAAGCCTCGGATAAGCAAAGCATTACTGAAAAAGAAGAAGAAAGTGGGAGGCCTCACTCTACCTGATTTCAGAACCTATTATACAGCCACAGTAGTCAAAACAGCCTGGTACTGGTACAACAACAGACACATAGACCAGTGGAACAGAATTGAGAACCCAGATATAAATCCATCCACATATGAGCAGCTGATATTTGACAAAGGCCCAGTGTCAGTTAATTGGGGAAAAGATAGTCTTTTTAACAAATGCTGCTGGCGTAAGTGGATATCCATTTGCAAAAGAATGAAACAGGACCCATACCTCACACCATGCCCAAAAACTAACTCCAAGTGGATCAAAGACCTAAACATAAAGACTAAAATGATAAAGCTTATGGAAGAAAAAATAGGGACAATGTTAGGAGCCCTAATACAAGGCATAAACAGAATACAAAATATTACCAAAAATGACGAAGAGAAACCAGATAACTGGGAGTTCCTAAAAATCAAACACCTATGCTCATCTAAAGACTTCACCAAAAGACTAAAAAGACCACCTACAGATTGGGAAAGAATATTCAGCTATGACACCTCTGACCAACGCCTGATCTCTAAAATCTATATGATTCTGTCAAAACTCAACCACAAAAAGACAAACAACCCAATCAAGAAGTGGGCAAAGGATATGAACACACACTTCACTAAAGAAGATATTCAGGCAGCTAACAGACACATGAGAAAATGCTCTCGATCATTAGCCATTAGAGAAATGCAAATTAAAACTACGATAAGATTCCATCTCACTCCAACAAGGCTGGCATTAATCCAAAATAATAAATGTTGGAGAGGCTGCGGAGAGATTGGAACTCTTATACACTGCTGGTGGGAATGTAAAATGGTACAACCACTTTGGAAATCTATCTGGCGTTATCTTAAACAGTTAGAAATAGAACTACCATCCTCAGAATATATCCTAGAGAAATAAGAGCCTTCCCACGAACAGATATATGCACACCCATGTTTATTGCAGCACTGTTTACAATAGCAAAAAGCTGGAAGCAACCAAGGTGTCCATCAATGGATGAATGGTTAAATAAATTGTGGTATATTCACACAATGGAATACTACGCACCGATAAAGAACAGTGATGAATCTGTGAAACATTTCATAACATGGAGGAACCTGGAAGGCATTATGCTGAGCGAAATTTGTCAGATGCAAAAGGACAAATATTGTATATGACCACTATTATAAGATCTTGAGAAATAGTATAAACTGAGAAGAACACATACTTTTGTGGTTACGGGGGGGGAGGGAGGGATGGTGGGAGAGGGTTTTTTACTGATTAATTAGTAGATAAGAAATGCTTTAGTTGAAGGGAAGGACAATACTCAATACATGGAAGGTCAGCTCAACTGGACTGGACCAAAAGCAAAGAAGTTTCCGGGATAAACTGAATGCTTCAAAGGTCAGCGGAGTAAAGGCGGGGTTTGGGGACCATGGTTTAAGGGGACTTCTAAGTCAATTGGCACAATAATTCTATTATGAAAACATTCTGCATCCCACTTTGAAATGTGGCGTCTGGGGTCTTAAATGCTGACAAGCGGCCATAGAAGATGCATCAATTGGTCTCAACCCACCTGGATCAAAGGAGAATGAAGAACACCAAGGTCACACGACAACTAAGAGCCCAAGAGACAGAAAGGGCCACATGAACCAGAGACCTACATCATCCTGAGACCAGAAGAACTAGATGGTGCCCGGCCACAACCGATGACTGACCTGACAGGGAGCACAGCAGAGAATCCCTGAGGGAGCAGGAGATCAGTGGGATGCAGACCCCAAATTCTCATAAAAAGACCATACTTAATGGTCTGACTGAGACTAGAGGAATTCCGGCGGTCATGGTCCCCAAACCTTCTGTTGGCGCAGGACAGGAACCATTCCCGAAGACAACTCATCAGACATGAAAGGGACTGGACAGTGGGTAGGAGAGAGATGCTGATGAAGAGTGAGCTAATTATATCAGGTGGACACTTGAGACTGTCTTGGCATCTCCTGTCTGGAGGGGGGATGGGAGGATAGAGAGAGTTGGAAGCTGGCAAAATTGTCACGAAAGGAGAGACTGGAAGGGCTGACTCATTAGGGGGAGAGGAAGTGGGAGCATGGAGTAAGGTGTATATAAACTTATATGTGACAGTCTGACTTGATTTGTAAACGTTCACTTGAAGCTCAATAAAAGTTAATAAATAAAAAAAAAAAAGATGAAATGATCACTTAAAGTTCATCCACAGCTGAGGTCCTATGAACTATGAACGCAAGTGTTCAATGCCTTTGGATATATTGAACGGTTTTATTTTAGAAAGTTATCTTTGATTAATTATTGTTGGATGTTATAAATTTTGTAAAAACTAGTTCAATGCAGTATTTTCACTATGTTGAAAAATAATCAAATTACTATTATTAGAAGCAGTTTTAGAATAGCTGTGTAAAGGGAGAACTTGATTAGTTTTCTGGTATATAAGCTTTTGTTTTTTGAAGTTCCTTTGCCTCATGCAGTTTTTACAGTGTACTTTCAATAGCTAGTAAAATATGATGTTGAATTTAACCACTTGGTTGGGATCAGAACATGAATGTTTTCAAATGCTCAGATTTTCATATATAAATAGGCAATTAGCCCTTTATCTGTGAAGACGTATTTAGTATGTTGGTTTATATTTCTTATTTCATCTACATGGGCAGTTCTATTTTACTTCTATTTCAGATTTTGAATGATATTTGCAGGTAATAAGGTTACAGCAGATATGATGAATATGTAGGACATTAAGGGCATAGCTATCTCTGGTTAATCCCACATAAACTGTATGATTGTATGATAAGTTACTTCCTACTACATCAAATGTCTTCCCAAAATGAGAATTTAATGATTTATATACTATCCAAAATTACTTTTGTTTGCTTTTCATATTGTAATATATTTTAAATTTCTAGCTGTCAAATTTGAAACTTCATGCAATATATCAAAAAGAATTGAAACACTTGCCTTCTTAGTTCATAGAACCCTGGCTATGGATGAACTTCAACCCACATTTTAAGAGAATCAGGAATGAGAAAGTTAAATGACTTGCTCAACATAATTGGCTTACTAGAAGATAGTCTTCATAACTCCCAGCCCTTCCCTAAGCTCATCTTTAGGTGGTTATTTTGTAGAATATTTCTAAATTTGGGTTTGTCTAGTGTTTTTATCACAATTACAGGGTTATGAGTTTAGGGAAACAAAATCACAGTACCCCTCTCATTATATCACATCAGGAAGTACATGTTATCAACATGGCTTATCACTGCTGATGTTAACCTTGATCACCTGGATGAAGTATTTTTGCTAGGCTTTTCCACTAAAAAGTCTCTTTTTCTGACCTTTTCATACTCTGTAGCCTTGGTGCTGAAGTGGCTAGGAGCTTGGCTGCTAACTAAAAGGTCAGCAGTTCACATCTACCAGCTGCTCCTTGGAAAACCTATGGGGTAGTTATACTCTGTTCTATAGAGTCATTACAAGTCAGAACTGACTCGACGGCAATGAGTTTGGTTTAGGTTTTTTCAGACTCACTGAGTTTGTCCCACACTCAAGGGGGAGAAAGAGAGGATTAAGCTCCACATCCTAGCAGAGGCAGTATCTACACAAATTATTTCTAATTCTCCAATTAGGAGGAGTTATTTCTTCTATTCTATTTATTTAATTAATGATTTATTTTTATCAAAATAGAGTTACATAAGTTTATTTTATATTTTGGGTTATAATCCAGTATATTATTAATTTTGGTGTTTAATTTTTCCATTTTTTGGCCATTGGCAGTTCATTCAAGTTGGCCCCTTATTGCAAAATTTATTAAGTAAAACGCACTTAATTTCTCACTATTAAACTAATGAAGGAAACCCTGGTGGTATAGTGGTTAAGAGCTACTGCTACTAACCAAAAGGTCGGTAGTTCGAATTCACCAGTTGCTCCTTAGAAATTCTATGGGGTAGTTCTACTCTGTCCAATAGGGTTGCTATGAGTCGGAATCAACTCAATGGCAACAGTAAACTATAGAAAGAAAAAAAAAAAGTTAGATATCAACAAATCCTGCAAAGAAAGTTTCAAATTACTGTGATGGTTTTTGATGACTAAAAAAATAGCTTTAGGAGAAAATTACACAATTTTAATGCATTTTAAAAGTAGATAAAATAGCATAATTCATGAACTTATCACCATTTTAAAACTAGCAATGTCTTGTCACACTTTATTTACTCTTCTTCTTATTATCTTTTCTTTTAGGAAGTTTTTTTAAATCAGTTCCTATACACTGACATTTTCCTTCTAAATATTTTATATGTATCTGTAAAGGGTATTTTATTATGTAGCCACAAAGCCATTATCACACCTAAAAAATGCCTTAATATCCCTTATACCCAATCCATATTCACATTTGTCTTTTTTTTTTTTCACTAACAGCACATTTTATTTTGTAATTTTAGTAAGATATACACGTATATATTCAGAGAGAGAGAGAGAGGGTTAGTGAAAAAGAGGAAGACCCTCAATGAGATGGATTAACACAGTGGCTGCAACAATGGGCTCAAACATAGCAACGATTGTGGAGATGGTGCAGGACCAGGCAAAGTTCTGTTCTGTTATACATAGAGTCGCTGAGTCGGAGGTGTTTCAACGGCATCTAACAATAATATGTATAACATAAAGTTTTCCATTTTAACCATTTTTAAGTGTATAATGGCATTAAATACATTCACAGTGCTGCATAACCATCACCATCATCTATTTCCCAAACTTTCTCATCACTGCTAACAGAAATTTTGTACTTCTTAATACGCAATGACTCCGTACCTCCTTTTCCCAGTTCCTGTTAATCTTTAAACTATTTTCTGTCTCTATGAATTTACCAATTCTAGATATCTCATAAAAGTGAGTTTATAACATATTTGGCCTTTTGTGTCCAGCTTCTTTCACTAGTGTAATATTTCCAATGTTTAACTATGTCATAGACTATATCAGAACTTCATTCCTTTTTATGGATGAATAATATTCTATTGTGTAAATATATCACATTTAGTTTATCCATTCTTCTGTTGATAGATGCTTGGGTTGTTTCAATTTTTTGGCTATGGTGAATAATGCTGCAATGATCATTGATGTATAAGTATATATTCGAGTCTATATTTTCAAGTCATTTGGATACATAAAAAGAAGTAAAATTTCTGGGTCATTTGGAAATTATGTTTAATATTTGAGGGACTGCCAAATGTTTTCCACAGCAGCTGTACCATTTTCCATTCCCATCATCAAGAAATGAGGGTTAAATTTCTCCACATCCTCACCAACACTTGTTATTTTCTTTTTTTTTTAAATAATAGCCATCCTCGTACATTTGAAGTGGTGTCTCATTGTGGCTTTCATTTGCATTTTTTTAGTGGATAATGGTATTGAGCATATTTCCATATGCTTATTGACCACCTGCATTATCTTCTTACAAGAAATGTCTATTCAAATCCTTTGCCCATTTTTTATTTTATTTTATTTTTTTAAAATAATTTTTATTGTGCTTTAAGTGAAAGTTTACAAATCAAGTCAGTATGTCACATATAGACTTATATACACCTTACTACATACTCCCATTTACTCTCCCCTTAATGAGTCAGCCCACTCCCTCCTTCTAGTCTCTCCTTTCGTGACCGTTTTGCCAGTTTCTAATCCTCTCTACCCTCCCCTCTCCCCTCCAGACAGGAGATGCCAACACAGTCTCAAGTGTCCACCTGATGCGAGAGGCTTACTCCTCATTGGCAGCTCTCTCCAACCCATTGTCCAGTCCCTTCCATGTCTGATGAGTTGTCTTCGGGAATGGTTCCTGTCCTGGGCCAACAGAAGGTTTGGGGACCATGACCACTGGGATTCTTCTAGTCTCAGTCAGACCATTAAGTCTGGTCTTTTTATGAGAATTTGGGATCTGCATCCCACTGTTCTCCTGCTCCCTCAGGGGTTCTCTGTTGTGCTCTCTGTCAGGTCAGTCATCGGTTGTGGCTGGGTACCATCTAGTTCTTCTGGTCTCAGGATGATGTAAGTCTCTGGTTCATGTGGCTCTTTCTGTCTCTTGGGCTCATAGTTATCGTGTGACCTTGGTGATCTTCATTCTCCTTCGATCCAGGTGGATTGAGAACAATTGATGCATCTTAGATGGCCGCTTGTTAGCATTTAAGACCCCAGACGCCACACTTCAAAGTGGGATGCAGAGTGTTTTCATAACACTATTATTTTGCCAATTGACTTAGAAGTGCCCTTAGGCCATAGTCCCCAAACCCCCGCCCTTGCTCCACTAACCTTCAGAGCATTCAGTTTATCCCAGAAACTTTTTTGCTTTTGGTCCATTCCAGTTGAGTTGACCTTCCGTGTATTGAGTATTGTCCTTCCCTTCACCTAAAGTAGTTCTTAACTACTATCTAATCAGTAAGTAACCCTCTCCCACCCTCCCTGCCTCCCCCCTCTCATAACCACAAAAGAATGTGTTCTTCTCAGTTTATACTATTTCTCAAGATCTTATAATAGTGGTCATATACAATATTTGTCCTTTTGCCTCTGACTAATTTCACTCAGCATAATGCCTTCCAGGTTCCTCCATGTTATGAAATGTTTCACAGATTCGTCACTGTTCTTTATCGGTGCGTAGTATTCCATTGTGTGAATATACCACAATTTATTTAACCATTCATCCATTGATGGACACCTTGGTTACTTCCAGCTTTTTGCTATTGTAAACAGTGCTGCAATAAACATGGGTGTGCATATATTTGTTCGTGGGAAGGCTCTTATTTCTCTAGGGTATATTCTGAGGATGGTAGTTCTATTTCTAACTGTTTAAGATAACGCCAGATAGATTTCCAAAGTGGTTGTACCATTTTACATTCCCACCAGCAGTGTATAAGAGTTCCAATCTCTCTGCAGCCTATCCAACATTTATTATTTTGTGTTTTTTGGATTAATGCCAGCCTTGTTGGAGTGAGATGGAATCTCATCGTAGTTTTAATTTGCATTTCTCTAATGACTAATGATCGAGAGCATTTTCTCATGTGTCTGTTAGCTGCCTGAATATCTTCTTTAGTGAAGTGTGTGTTCATATCCTTTACCCACTTCTTGATTGGGTTGTTTGTCTTTTTGTGGTTAGATTTTAACAGTATCATACAGATTTTAGAGATCAGGCGCTGGTCTGAGATGTCATAGTTCAAAATCTTTTCCCAATCTGTAGGTGGTCTTTTTAGTCTTTTGGTGAAGTCTTTAGATGAGCATAGGTGTTTGATTTTTAGGAACTCCCAGTTATCTGGTTTCTCTTCGTCATTTTTGGTAATATTTTGTATTCTGTTTATGCCTTGTATTAGGGCTCCTAACATTGTCCCTATTTTTTCTTCCATAAGCTTTATCATTTTAGTCTTTATGTTTAGGTCTTTGATCCACTTGGAGTTAGTTTTTGGGCATGGTGTGAGGTATGGGTCCTGTTTCATTCTTTTGCAAATGGATATCCAGTTATGCCAGCACCGTTTGTTAAAAAGATTATCTTTTCCCCAATTAACTGACACTGGGCCTTTGTCAAATATCAGCTGCTCATATGTGGATGGATTTATATCTGGGTTCTCAATTCTGTTCCACTGGTCTATGTGCCTGTTGATGTACCAGTACCAGGCTGTTTTGACTACTGTGGCTGTATAGTTTGTTCTAAAATCAGGTAGAGCGAGGCCTCCCGCTTTCTTCTTCTTTTTCAGTAATGCTTTACTTATCCAGGGCTTCTTTCCCTTCCATATGAAGTTGGTGATTTATTTCTCCAACACATTAAAAAATGTCATTGGAATTTGGATCGGAAGTGCATTGGATGTATAGATGCCTTTTGGCAGAATAGACATTTTTACTATGTTATGTCTTCCTATCCATGAGCAAGGTATATTTTTCCACTTATGTAGGTCTCTTTTAGTTTCTTCCACTAGTACTTTGTAGTTTTCTTTGTATAGGTCTTTGGTAAGATTTATTCCTAAATATTTTATCTTCTTGGGGGCTACTGTGAATGGTATTGATTTGGTGATTTCCTCTTCTATGTTCTTTTTGCTGATGTAGAGGAATCCAAGTGAATTTTGTATGTTTATCTTGTAACCTGAGATTCTGCCTAACTCTTCTTTTAGTTTCAGTAGTTTTCTGGAGGATTCCTTAGGGTTTTCTGTGTATAAGATCATGTTATCTGCAAATAGAGATAATTTTAGTTCTTCCTTGCCAATCCGAAAGCCCTTTATTTCTTTGTCTAGCCTGATTGCTCTGGCTAGGACCTCTAGCACAATGTTAAATAAGAGCGGTGATAAAAAGCATCCTTGTCTGCATCTCGTTCTCAAGGGAAATGCTTTCAGGCTCTGTCAATTTAGAGTGATGTTGGCTGTTGGCTTCTATGCTTGAAATACCTTTGACAGTAGTGGTGTTAACTCTTCTCTAAAAGTTTGGTAGAACTCTGCAGTGAAGCTGTCTGGACCAGGGCTTTTTTTTTTTGTTGGGAGTTTTTTGATTACCTTTTCAATCACTTTTTTTGTTATGGGTCTATTTAGTTGTTCTACTTCTAATTGTGTTAGTTTAGGCAGGTAGTGTTTTTCTAGGAATTCATCCATTTCTTCTAGGTTTGCAAATTTGTGGTGTAGTGGTTAAGTGCTATGGCTACTATACAAAAGGTCAGCAGTTCGAATCCGCCAGGTGCTCCTTGGAAACTCTATGGGGCAGTTCTACTCTATCCTATAAGTTCTCTATGAGTCGGAATCAACTCGACGGCAGTGGGTTTTTTTGCAAATTTGTTAGAGTACAATTTTTCGTAATAATCTGATTCTTTTAATTTCAGTTGGGTCTGTTGTGATATCGCCCATCTCATTTCTTATTTGGGTTATTTGTTTCCTTTCCTATATTTCTTTAGTCAGTCTGGCCAATGGTTTATCAATTTTGTTAATTTTTTCAAAGAACCAGCTTTTGGCTTTGTTAATTCTTTCAATTGTTTTTCTGTTCTCTATTTCATTTAATTCAACTCTAATTTTTATTATTTGTTTTCTTCTGGTGCCTGATGGATTCTTTTGTTGCTCACTTTCTATTTGTTCAAGTTGTAGGGACAGTTCTCTGATTTTAGCTCTTTCTTCTTTATGTATGTGTGTATTTATTGATATAAATTGGCCTCTGAGCACTGCTTTTGCTGTGTCCCAGAGGCTTTGATAGGAAGTGTTTTCATTCTCGTTGCATTCTATGAATTTCCTTATTCCCTCCTTAATGTCTTCTATAACCCTGTCTTTTTTCAGCAGGGTAAAGTTCAGTTTCCAAGTATTCGATTTCTTTTCCCTGATTTTTCTGTCATTGATTTCCACTTTTATGGCCTTGTGGTCTAAGTGGATGCTTTGTGATATTTCGATGATTTGGATTCTGCAAAGGTTTGTTTTATGACCTAAGATGTGATCTATTCTAGAGAATGTTCCATGTGAACTAGAAAAAAAAGTATACTTTGCAGCTGTTGGGTGGAGTGTTCTGTATGGGTCTATGAGGTCAAGTAGGTTGATTGTAGCAGTTAGGTCTTCCGTGTCTCTATTGAGCTTCTTACTGGAAGTCCTATCCTTCTCTGAAAGTGGTGTGTTGAAGTGTCCTACTATAATTGTGTAGGTGTCTACCTCACTTTTCAGTCTGTTAAAGTTTGTTTCATGTATCTTGCAGCCCTGTCATTGGGTGCATAAATATTTAATATGGTTATATCTTCCTGATCAATTGTCCCTTTAATCATTATGTAGTGTCCTTCTTTATCCTTTGTGGTGGATTTAAATCTGAAGTCTATTTTGTCAGAAATTAATATTGCCACTCCTGCTCTTTTTTGATTGTTTGCTTGATATATTTTTTTCCATCCTTCGAGTTTTAGTTTGTTTGTGTCTCTAAGTCTAAGGTGTGTCTCTTGTAGGCAGCATATAGACAGATGGTGTTTCTTTATCCAGTCTGAGACTCTCTGTCTCTTTATTGGTGCATTTAGTCCATTTACAATCAGCATAATTATAGATAAGTATGTGTTTAGTGCTGTCATTTTGTTGCCTTTTTGTGTGTGTTGTTGACAATTTCATTTTTCCACATTTTTTTTGTGCAGAGACGTTTTTCTTTGTAAATTGCGTGTTCCTCATTTTCATAGTAGTCGAATTTATGTTTGCTGAATCTTTATTTTTTTCTTGGTTTTTATTCTGAGTTATGGAATTGTCAGACCTCTTTGTGGTTACCTTAATATTTACCCCTATTTTTCTAAGTAAAAACCTAACTTGTATCGTTCTATATCACCTTGTATCCCTCTCCATATGGCAGTCCTATGCCTCCTTATTTAGTCTCTCTTTTTGATTATTGTGATCTTTTACATAATGACTTCAATGACTCCCTGTTTTGAGCATTTTTTTTTAATTAATCTTAATAATCTTAATTTGTTTTTGTGATTTCCCTATTTGAGTTGATATCAGGATGTTCTGTTCTGTGACCTTGTGTTGTGTTGTTACCTGATATTATTGATTTTCTGACTGAGCAGTTTCCTTTAGTATTTCTTGTAGCATTGGTTTGGTTTTTGCAAATTCTATAAGCTTGTGTTTATCTGTAAATGTTTTAATTTCACCTTCATATTTGAGAGAGAGTTTTGCTGGATATATGATCCTTGGCTGGCAGTTTTTCTCCTTCAGTGCTCTATATATGTCATCCCATTAGCTTCTTGACTGCATGGTTTCTGCTGAGTAGTCTGAACTTTTTCTTATTGATTTTCCTTTGTAGGAGACCTATCTTTTATCCCTGGCTACTTTTAAAATTTTCTTTTTATCTTTGGTTTTGGCAAGTTTGATGATAATATGTCTTCGTGATTTTCTTTTTGGATCAATCTTATATGGGGTTCGATGAGCATCTTGGATAGATATCCTTTTGTCTTTCAGGATGTCAGGGAAGTTTTCTGCTAACAGATCTTCAGCTATTCTCTCTGTATTTTCCGTTATCCCTCCCTGTTCTGGAACTCCAATCACACGCAAGTTATTCTTCTTGATAGAGTCCCACATGATTCTTAAGGTTTCTTCATTTTTTAAAAATCTTTTATCTGATTTTTCTTCAACTATATTGGTGTCAATTGCCTTATCCTCCACCTCCCCCACTCTGCATTCCAATTGCTCGATTCTGCTCCTCTGACTTCCTATTGCGTTGTCTAATTCTGTAACTTTACTGTTAATCTTTTGGATTTCTGAATGCTGTCTCTCTATGGATACTTTCATGTTATTAATTTTTTCTCTATGTTCTGGAATAATCTTTTTGATTTTTTCAGCGGATTTATCAGTGTGTTCCTTGGCTTTTTCTGTAGATTGCCTTATTTCATTTTTGAGGTCATCCCTGATGTCTTGAAAAATTCTGTAAATTAGTTTTTTATATTCTGCACCTGGCAATTCCAGGATTGTATCTTCATTTGGGAAAGATTTTGATTCTTTAGTTTGGGAATTGTAGAAGCAATCATGGTCTGCTTCTTTATGTAGTTTGATATCGGCTGCTGTCTCTGAGCCATCTATAAGATATTGTTGTGATTTATTTTATATTTGCTCAGTGAGTCTTATCTTGTTTTGTTTTCTTTCAGTATACTTAGATGGGCTACTAGATTGCACTGTCTTGATGTTGTAGCCTTTGAATCACTTATGTCCTATTACCAGCTGGTTTGGGATGTTACCAAATATATAAGAGTCCATTCACTATTCTTGAGTAGAATCTGATTTTGGGTCACCAAGTGTGTGGTGTAGACTGTCACCTATTCACTTAGAGGAGTAGTGGTGATAGTAGTGTGCACCAGATTCTAGTAGCAGCAGGGGGTCACACTCCGGGGCGGGGGGGGGCAGGATGCTGACAGGCTTCCCCCAAGTGCCAGTGAGATAGGTGTGTCTCTTTGGTGGGTGGGCTGTGCAGCTGACCTTAGGTCCCCAATGCATGTACCTCTACAGATTGGTAGATGTCACTATCCTCAGACACCTATGGCAGGAGGCTAGGTGGTCTGGGGGGAGCTTCAGCCCTCATTTCCACATTGTGGGTCAGTGAGGGCTCTGTTTAATAGGTAGAGATATCAGACCTGGAAAACTTGTCTTTCCAGTAATCCACTAAAACAATTACAGTCAGATCACTATGACAATTGCCTTTACATTATAATAGCCACCTTGTTCCCTGTAGGGATGAAAGCCCAAGACTGTGGATCTCATATGCTTGGCTGGAGCTGGTTCTGTATGTTTATTCCAATTTAGGAAAGTCAGGAAAGGATTTTTGGTCCCTGAATTTTTTGTAGCTGCTTCTCTCAGGCCAGGAGAATGGGTTAGGAAAAGACAAAAAAAAAAAAAACAAAAAACCAAAGAGCACTTCGCTCTCTGGCCCAGGAAATTCCAATGTTAATGAAGCCACCTGGAAAGGGAGGGGAGGGATCAGATAGATAGGAGAGAGTAGCACCCAGGAATATAGACAAAGTTACTTATCTTGCTTGAGGATGACTGTTTTATCTGAGATTCCCGAGGGGTGTGTAGCCTGTGTGCGCTGGCTGGGTCGAGATTGCCCCCGAGGGTCAGGCCCATGTCCTGTGCTTGTGCTGTCTCAAAAGCTGTGGTCAGTTCCTCCAGTCCCAGTCCAAAGCCCAGTGCCAAGGTTCCCCGGCTGTGAAGCCACACTCCAGGCTCCAAAACCAGTCTCTGCCACCCAGTGACTTCTCCTCCTCTTAGCCCCGTCACTGTGCTGCCTGCGTGCACTTGCTGGGCTTCCTCCTAGGTCACTTCAGGGGACTAGGGCTGCGTCCCGTGTTTGAGCCATCTCAGGATGCCGTGTTCAGCTCCCCTGCACCCAGTCCAAAGACGGATGCCAAGGTTTTCTAACTGGGACGCTGGCTCCAGGTTCCGAAAACAGTCGCTGCTTCCCCGTGGTTACTTGTTCTCCCGTTAGCCGTGCCAGTGTGCAGCCTGCTTGCACTGGCTGAGCCTTATGGAGGTTTCCCCAGGGGGCTAGGGGTTAGGGCTGTGTCCCGTGCCTGCCCTGCCTCAGCAAGCCACAATCAGCCCCTCCACTCAGCACCAGGGAACCGCGAGGGCTCAAGGCTGTGGCACCAGACACCAGCTCCAGAGGCAGTTGCTGCTTCAGGACGTAGCTTTTTGCTCACCTGTCACTCAGGTCAGCTCTTTAGATGTGTGTTTGATGGTCAGGGTTTGTAGATTGTGATGTATGTGATCGATTCACTTGTTTTTCCGAGTCTTTGATGCAAGAGGGATCCTGGGTAGTTTCTACCTAGTCAGCCATCTTGTCCTCGCCTCCTGCCCATGTTTTAAATGCACTGCTTGCTTTTTGTTGTTGAGTTGTAAGTGCTCTTTATATATTCTGGATATTTAGTCAGAAGATGGTTTGAAAATATTTTCTCCTCTTCCGTAGGCTGTATTTTTATTTGCTTGATAATTTCCTTAAGTTACTTTAGATGCACAAAATTTAATTTTGATGATGTCTTATTTATCTGTTTTATCTTTTGTTGCTTGTGCTTTTGGTGGTGTATCTAAGAATTCACTGCCATATCCCAAGTCAAGAAGTTTTACTCCTGTTCTAAGAGATTTATGGTTTTAGTTCTTATATTTAGGTCATTGATTCAGTCAAGAGTGTCTTGTTATACTTTGTTCAATCAGCCTCCAAAGAAAAAAATATTGTCCATACCTTCAAATTGTTAGTTAAGCCTCTTAAACCACTTCTAATATAGAACAAACCCTACAACCTCTTTCCGAACTTTTTTTCATGTTATTGATCAACTAGGTCACATATGGATTTGTGTCTATTATCTGTATTTCTTGTAAACTAAAAATTAGAATCAAAGGCTTGATTTCATCTAGTTTCAATAGATAAGAATACTTGATAGTTGGTGTGTGCCTCATAGTGGATCACACCAGGAAGAACGGAATGACTGGAGATCCTAAGATATTTCTTTGGATTCTGGTTGTAACAGCTTGATACCTCCATTGTAACACTATTTTTTTCCCCAGTGATTAGCTTCTGATGCTTTGATGCTATGTGAATATTCAGTTTTCCATCAACTATTCTCCCAATGGCAATAGCATATATTGATGATTATTGCCCAAATTTATTACATAATTGCTAGTTACACAATGAAGATTTTCTAATTACTTTCATTTATTTAACATGAAATTTTTTGGAAAAGATCTTTTCCTCATTGACTTGGACCTTCTGGTTACTCTGAAATATAACTCATATAGAAGGACTAGACAAATGCCTAATTTGTCCCCTATAAATACCAGGTTTTCGTGGTAATGAATTGGTTCCCTAGCACCCATGACATTTTGTCTGTATTTACTATTATTTGTTCTCTCTTTTTGAATATTATTATGAATCCATGAGCTTTTATATGTTAAATATTTTAGATATCAATTCCAGTTAATTTTCTGCCTCATTCTCAAATTGTCTCATTTTTGATTTGTGGTAGGAGCAACTTCAAAGTGGTCCCTGTATCTTTATGGGCCAAATCCATTGGTTGTTTTTGTTTGTTGGGGATTTTTTTTTTTTTAATGCTTCCTTGCTTTCTGTCACAACGAGATTTCTCATGTTCATCTGTATATTTCCTTCCCCAGTTCTGGAATCAGTCATATCTCCAAAGAACCCTAATGTGTTTTATTTCGGAATGGTATTTAGAATCCAGGTGAGGGCACTATGTACTACCATGTTGTCAATGCTTCTACAGTAAATGCATATTTTGAAAATAAATAAAAATATGTTCATGCTTCTTTAATTTTGTGACTTTTTTTCTTACATTGAAACTTTTGATTCCTAAAAACTTTGTTATGTCTTCCAACATACATAAAATAGTTTAGAAGTTGTTGTAACAATATTACCCTCAAAACAAGGCTGCTGAATAACAGTGAAATTTTTATCGCAGTTTTTATTGTCTTTACAGTATATGCCACTATGAAGATATATTCAAAATATGGTGTTTGTAATTTTTCCCTATGATCTTATGTGACTTAGTATGAGTTAAAAGTATATTACAAGATGTTTGTGGTGAGGTGCAAGATGTTTACTAGGGAAATATTGCTTCCATCCCTATCACCTACCTCTTCCTCTTCCTCTTCCTTTCCCTCTCCATATGGATCTCTATATATTTACATATGCAATATATATAATAAATACATATATTTTTATTATTCTTTTGTAATTATAAATATATAAATTGTATTTTGTAATTATAAATAAAGTTTTCCCACCTTAAAATACAAAATATTCCGTAAGCATAGTATGTCATAAGCATTGTTCTTCATCTTGTTACTTTTAATTAATAAGTGTATATAGGTGATCACCCACTATCAAAACATACCAGTAAAAAACCAGTTGTCAAGTTGATTCCAACTCTTGAATACCCTATGTGTATTCTTTTTCCACTGCATTGTGTGGGTATTTCATAGTTGGAAATTATTTGGGTTGCTTTACAATCATTTGTTTTTCCAATAAGATCACAGTAAATAGTACCATTTGGATTTTGAGGCTAGAAGTGGAGTTGCTGAATCAAACGGCAAATGCATGAGTATTCATCCTGATATTGAAAATTTCCCGTTTTTGGGGTATACCATTTTGTCTTTTCACAAATGATGGAGAAGATTCCTCGTTACCTCATAGCTTCACTAACAAATTGCATTGTTGCAGTTTTGATTTTTACCACGTAATAAGCATGAAGTGGTTCCTCATTCTTTTTGTCTTGTTTTGTTCTAGTGAATGTAGTTCAATTTTGTTGTTTTTTAAATTCACTTTTTTATTTTGAAATAATTATAAGCATCAGAAAAGTTGCAAAAATAGTAAAGTTAGTTTGTATGTACATTTCACCTGTTGTTAGGTGCCTTCGAGTCTGTTCCGGCTCATAGGGACCCTATGTACCACGGAATGAATCACTGTCTGGTCCTGTGTCATTCTTACAGTCCTTGTTATGCTTGAGCTCATTGTTGCAGCCACTGTATCAATCCATCTTGTTGAGGGTTTTCCTCTTTTCCACTGACGCTTTACTTTACCAAGTTTGATGTCCTTTTCCAGGGACTGATCCCTACTGACAACATGTCCAAAGTGTGTAAGACACAGTCTTGCTATTCTTGCTCCTAAAGAGCTTTCTGGTTGTACTTCCCAAACAGATTTGTTCATTCTTTTGGCAGTCCATGGTATATTCAATACTCTTCATCAACACCGCAATTCAAAGACATCAATTCTTCTTTGGTCTTCCTTATTCATTGTTCAGCTTTCATATGCATACGAAGTGATTGAAAATACCATACCTTGGGTCAGGCACACCTTAGTCTTCAAGATGACATCTTTACTTTTCAACATCTTAAAGAGGTCCTTTCAAGCAGATTTGCCCAGTGCAATGCTTCTTTTGATTTCTTGACTGCTGCTTCCATGGATGTTGATTTATGCTGATCTTCATCAGTAACTGCTTTAAGTACTCTTCACTTTTAGCAAGCAAGGTTGTGTCATCTGCATAACGCAGGTTATTAACAAGTCTTCCTCCAATCGTGATGCCCAGTTCTTCTTGATATAGTCCAGCTTCTGAGATTATTTGCTCAACATACAGATTGAGTAGGTATGGTGCAAGGATACAACCCTGACACACACCTTTCCTGACTTTAAACCACTTGGTATTCCCTTGTTCTGTCCAAACAACTGTCTTTTGATCTATGTACAGGTTCCTCATGGGCCAAATTAAGTGTTCTGGAAATTCCCATTCTTTGCAAAGTTATCCATACTTGTTATGACCCACACAGTTGAATGCCTTTGCATAGTCAATAAAACATAGGTAAACATCCTTTCAGTCAGGATCCATCTGACATCAGCAAAGATATCCCTGGTCCCACGTCCTCTGCTGAATCCGGCCCTAATTTCTGGCAGTTTCTTGTCAATATACTGCTGCAGATGCTTTTGAATGATCTTCAGCAAAATTTTGCTTGCATGTGATATTAATGATAATGTTCATACATTATCGAACATTTCACCTAGCATCTTCTAAAGTTAATACCATATATTATGGTGGTAATATTATCAATACAAAGAAATTAACACTGGTACAATGCTATTAACTTCAGACTTTATTCAGATTTCATCAGTTTTCCCATTTACTGCCCTCAATGTTTGCTTAATTTGCTCTTCTGACTGAGGCTGAAGACAGTTTCATATATTTAAAGCCCACTCGTATTTCTTATTCTGTGAAGTATTTTTCATAGCTTTTGCACACTTTTTCCTCAGGTTTTGGTCTTTCTCTTTTTGATTTTTAGGAGCTCTTTAAATATTAGGACTGTTAGTGCTTTCTATGTGTTCTATGTTTTATAGGTCCCACAGTTTGTCATTTGGCTTTTGCTTATGTGTTTCCAGTTTATGTTTTAATACAATTCTGCTTTTATTTTAATATAGTCAAATTTATCTAATGTTTTAGTTTATTACTTCTGGATTTGGAATCATATTTAGGAGGATAAGTATCCTTGCCCGAATTTGAATAAAATTTATGCATGGTTCCAGTTAGCACTTGTATTGTTTCATTTTTAGTTTTAAAATCTTTGGGCCATTTAGAATTTATCCTCTTGTGAATAGTAAGGTAAGAATCTAGTTGTTTTGTTTGTTTGTTTTTAATAGCTATCCATTCATACCAGAAAAATTGATTTTTAAAATTCCATCTTTTCTTGACTGATTTGAGATGCTACTTTTCTTAGATGCTGAATTTCTATATTTATTTGAGCATTTCTTATCTTTCTATTTTTTTGCATGGGTCTATGAAAAAATTCAGCAATCACATTTTTTAAACCGTGGATATTTTATCATGTGTTAAATATTTCACAGATTTAGTGTTCTTTCTCTTGCTCCATAGTTTTCCTCAGGATCTCTGTTCAATCTTTTTTTGTGTCAATGTTTTAATCAATTTGTCTAGCATGCTGGTTTGGTGGGAGGGTGAGCTGTTTGCATCTTTACTGAGATTTCATTAATCTTGTGTCTAATATTTTAATTAAAATTAAAGTCTTATATGTATTTCAGAGGTGTTTTAAAGTTTTGTTTTGCATGGGTTTTACATATTTTTGTTATTTTATGTTAAGCTTTCAAAGAGTGGAAAATAAGGATCTAGGATATTTTTCTTGCAAATCTTCTTTAAAAGGGACCTTTGGAAATTATATGGTAGTTGTAATGAGTGTGTAGATACTGTAAATAATAAATGAATTGTTACTTCCGGTTCCAGCCTCAAGATTGCTTTTTCTGGCTGATGTTGTTACACTTCCTTTGTGGTCTTGATTGAACATGCTAAACATGCTGACATTTATCAGGGATTACCCTGTGATGCTAAGTTTCCTTTTGTGATGAGTATCTGATTATTCTCATGGAAAGTGAAAGAAATGGGCGTTGAGAAACACTTTTATGAAAACCTTCTTTGGTCATAGTTTTATTCTGTTCTTTGAACCTTGAAAATTTCGTACTCACCATCCTTAAGCAATATTCAAGAAAGTTTTGTTTGTTCATTGCTTTTTTAAAAAGTTAGAATAAAGAAGGCTAAAATGAGTTACGTCTAGAATATAATGATAATGGCAAAATTGAGAAGAGAACCAGTAAAAATCAACATCTGTCTCTCTCTGTGTACATAGAGAAACTGTCTTCAGAAATGCCTCAATTTATTGCTGATAAGTGAATTGTTAATGAAGATAGGAGACCCTCAAATTTCAGGTGACCAGATTTTTTCTTTAGAACTGAAATAAGACAAAAAATAAATGATAATTTTGTATTTTAACCAGTTTTTTATAACTTCATATTTAAATATGGCTCACATGAATTTCATAAAAAATGATTTAAATACTAAAATTTGACATTTTTCTTCCAACTTAGTCCAAGAAATTGAGAGAAACAGTATTTCAAGTGACATTCGTGTTCAGCTTCCTGGGAAGTTAGACTTAAGCTTTGAGCAATGTTAGTTCATCAAGCTGTTCAGAACTTGGATAAAATATTCCTTAAGGACCTCCAATTCTTTTTGCTTCTACTCTCTGCCCGTCAAACAACTCAGGCTTTGACACTGAGAATGATGTGCTTGCCATCAGACACAGGGGACCTTCATTTTTAACCTATAAGTGGGAATTCTGGTTATGTATCAGTCTTTTTTTTTTTTTAATCAGTCTTTTTGAATATAGGAGCCAGTCTTTTAGAGCACAATTGACTCATATTATGCTGTCAAAGTTGAGTTTCTGACAAAACGGTTAACAGATTCAGTATTGAAGTTACCCTGCCACCTGTGAGGCCCTGTGCAAGTTATAGCTCACCTTTCTATTCACTCTCTCTTTTGATTAAAAAGGGGAGAGATGTTCCTTTTTTATTCATTGATTAATTATCAACCTACTAAGAGAGACAACTCAAATGTAAATCAAATAAGTAGCCCTTTTACCCTTGATAATGTGAGATCCTTTTAATAACAAATTTATGGTTACTTACAAGTTCTACAGCTTTCCCCAGCAGAAGTTCTTAATTCCCTGTTTAACTTTACTCTTCCCACATAGATTTCTTCTCCACAAAATAGTCCTAAAATCCCTCAAAATTGCTCATATTTCCCTGGGTCACATGCTTTTGTTAGTCATCTGCGCACCCCTGTGCAGCAGTACTGGGATGACCATGTTGAAGGTCAGGTGGTCCTTCAGTGGCCTGATTGAGTCCTCTTGGTCCAGTGCTTGGCTCACCACCATCAACTTGATGCACTATTACAGATTTTTGCTTCATTCTTACTGGCTAAAATATTCTCTTTTGAGAAGAAACAGGGCATTCCTTCTCATTGTATTATGCTTAGCAACACAGTGAAACTCATTATGCTTCATCTTTTCTGTTGGGAGGGGGCTAAACTAATTCATTAATATTTCACTTGAATTCATGCCATGTTTATAAAAATTTACACGTTTATCAAATGCATACACCTTAGCATACTGCATTAATTTCCTATTGCTGCTGTAACAAATTACCACAAACTCAGTGGCTTAAAACAGTACAAAGTTATTCTCTTACAGTTCTGAAGACCCAATTCCAATATAGGTATCATGGTTCTAAAATTAAGGTGTCAGCAGGGCTGAGTTTCTTTATGAAGGCTCTAGGAAAGAATCAATCTTCTTGCCTTTTCCAGCTTTCTAAATGCTGCCCACCTTCCTTGGCTAATGGTCCCCTTCCCTCTTCAAAACCTGCAATGACTAGTAGAATCTCCCAATGCATCACTCTGACATTGACTCTTCTGTCTCCTTCTTCCACATTTAAGGACCCTTTTGATTACGTTAGACCCATCCAGATAATCCACCCTAATATCCTTATTTTAAACTCAGCTGGTTAGCAACTTTAGTTTCATCTCTTATCTTGATTTCTCTTTGCCATGTAACATAGCTTATGCTCAGGTTCCAGGGATTAGAACATGGACATCTTTGGAGAGCCATTAATCTGCCCACCACACATACATTCATAACAAGGAAAGTCCAGAGAACAGACTCTCCAGGAAGTCATCCTGTTAGTTGAGAGTTTCATTCAGTGACAATGTATCATGTCAGAAGTAGGAATGAGAGGCAGAACCAAGATGGCTGAGTAGGTAGCAGCTTCCACTTATCCCTCTTGCAACAAAGACTCACAAAAAAAAAAAAAAAGTGAATTGATTACATACAAGACAATCTATGAACCCTGACCATCAAACCCAGAACTAAGGAGTTGACCTGAGTGACAGGGGAGTGAAAAGCCACACTTTGAAGCAGCGGCTGCTTCCGGAGCCAGTGTGCCACACCGCAGCCTTAAGCCATTGCAGTTCCCTGGTGCCAGAGTGGCGGGGCTGATTGTGGCTTACTGAGACAGGGCAAGCATGGATACAGGCCTAGCCCTCGGGACCAACCTAGGAGGGGACCCAGCCAGCACACGCAGGCTGCATACTGATATGGCTGACAGGCAAATGAAAAACTACGGGGAAGCAGCTACTGGTTTTGGAGCCTGGAGCGCAGCCTCCCAGAGAGGAAATCTTGGCTCTGGGCTTTGGACTAAGCATGCAGGAGCTGATTGTGGTGTCCTGAGATGGCACAAGCACAGGACACAGCCCTAAATCTCTGGGGCAGTCTCAGTGGGGAACTAGCCAGTGCACACAAACTACACACCCCTCTGGAATCTCAGAAAAAAACAGCCTCACCAAACAAGATAAGCAACTTTATCCTGCCACACTACTCTCTACTAACTATCTGATCCCTCCCCTCCCTGCCCCAGCTGGCTTCTTTAACATTGGAATTCCCTGGGCCAGAAAGTGAGGTGCACTGCTGTTTTTTTTCTTCTTCTTCTTCTTTCTTTTCTAACTCATTCTTCTGGCCTGAGAAAAGCAGCATTTAACAATCAAAGGAAAAATCCTTCCCTGACTTCCCTAAACTGATATAACAATACAGAACCATCACCGTCCTGGCATAAGAGACCCACAGTCTTTGGCTTTCATCCCTACAGGTAACCAGGTGGCTATAATAATGCAAGGGCAATTCTGATAGAGATATGAGTGTAAGTGTTTTAGCTGAGCAGTGGAAAGGCAAGTTTTGGATGTCAGATACCTCTCTACTATTAAACAGAGTCCTCACTGATCCATACCAGGGAACTGAGGGCTGAGGCTCTGCCCACACCACCTAGCCACCTGCTAAAGGGGACTGAGGAGTGACTCCAAACAATCTGTAGAGATACAGGCATTGGGTGCCTAAGGTACAGCTGCAGAGTCTGCCCACCAGAGCACTTTAGAGAATAGAGCCACTCCTACCTCACAGAAACTTGGGGAAAGCTGTCAACATCCTGCCCTCCTCGGAGTGTGACCCCCTACCACTAGTAGAAACTGGTGCATACAACCATCGCCACTAATCCTCTAAGTTAATAGGTGAGAGCCTATACCATACACTAGGTGATCCTGAGGACTAGGACACCGGAGCTGATTCTGTTCAAGAATAGTGAATGGACTCATAGGCTTATGTACCTGGTAACAGTTCAGACCAGCTGGCAACAGGACATAAGTGATTCAAAAGCTACAGCAATCAAAATAGCACAATCTAGTAGCCCATCTGGGTGTATTGTAACAAAACAAAACAAGAAGATAAAACTCAGTGAGCAAATATAAAAGAAAACATTACAATATCTTATAGATGGCTCAGAGACAGCAGTTGATATCAAATCACATAAAGATGCAGACCATGATTTCTTCTACAAACCCCCAAATCAAAGAATCAAAATCATTCCCAGATGTAGATACATTCCTAGACATGCCAGATGTAGAATATAAAAAACTAATATGCAGAATGCTTCAAGACATCAGGGATGACCTCAGAAATGAAATAAAGCAACCTACAGAAAAAGCCATGGAACACACCGATAAAGCAGTTGAAGAAATCAAAAAAATTGTTCAAGAACATAGTGAAAAAATTAATAAGCTGCAAGAATCCATAGAGAGGCAGCATTCAGAAATCCAAAAGATTAACAATAAAATTACAGAATTAGACATCTCAATAGGAAGTCAGAAGAGGAGAACTGAGGAATTGGAATGCAGAGTGGGGAAGTTGGAGGATAATGCAATTGACACCAATACAGTTGAAAAAAATTAGATGAAAGAATTTAAAAAAATGAAGAAACCCTGAGAATCATGTGGGACTCTATCAAGAAGAATAACTTGTGTGTGATTGGAATTCCAGAACAGGGAGGGATAACAGAAAATAGAGAGAATAGCTGAAGATCTGTTGGCGGAAAACTTCCCTGGAATTGTGAAAGATGAAAAGATATCTATCCAAGATGCTCATCGAACCCCATACAAGATAGATCCCAAAAGAAAATCACCAAGACATATTATCATCAAACTTGCCAAAACCAAAGATAAAGAGAAAATTTTAAAAGCAGACAAGGATAGACAAAAAGTCACCTACAAAGAAGAATCAATAAGTATGGACTACTAGGCAGAAATCATGGAGGAAAGAAGGCAATGGGATGACATATATAGAGCAATGAAAGAGAAAAACTGTCAGCCAATAATCATATATGCAGCAAAAATCTCTCTCAAATATGACGGTGAAATTAAGACATTTACAGATAAACACAAGCTTAGAGAATTTGCAAAAGCCAAACCAAAACTGCAAGAATTAGTAACGGAAATTCTTGGTCAGAAAATCATAAATATCAGATACCAACACAACACAAGGTCACAGAACAAAACATCCTGCTATCAACTCAGATAGGGAAATCACAAAACCAAAATAAGATTAACTAAAAAAAATTGCTCAAAACAGAGAATCATTGAAGTCATTATGTAAAAGATTACAATAGTCAAAAAAGGGACTAAATACCGGAGCCATAGATCTTCCATATGGAAAGGAAACCAAGGCGATATAGGGTGATGCAATTTAGGGTTTTACTTAGTCAAATAGGGGTAAATATTAAGGTAACCACAAAGAGGTCTAACAATTCCATTAAAAACCAAGATAAACATAAAAACTCAGCAAAAACAAATTCAACTACTATGCAAAGGAGGAACACACATTCTCCAAAGAAAAACTTCTCAACACAAAAAAGAGGAAAAATGAAATTGTCAACAACACACAAAAAAAGGCATGAAAATGACAGCACTAAACTCATAAAAACTTATCTATAATTATGCTGAATGTAAATGGACTAAATGCACCAATCAAGAGACAGAGAGTTGCAGCCTGGATAAAAAAACATGATCCGTCTATATGCTGCCCACAAGAGACACACCTTAGACTTAGAGACACAAATAAACTGAAACTCAAAGGATGGAAAAAAATATATCAAGCAAAAAACAATCAAAAAAGAGCAGGAGTGGCAATATTAATTTCTGAAAATACAGACTTTAAAGTTAAATCCACCACAAAAGATAAAGAAGGACACTACATAATGATTAAAGGGACAATTGACCAGGAAGATATAACCGTATTAAATATTTATGCACCCAATGACAGGGCTGCAAAATACATGAAACAAACTTTAACAGAATTGAAAAGTGAGGTAGACACCTCCACAATTATATAGGAGGCTTCAACACACCAATTTCGGTGAAGGAAAGTAAGAAGCTCAATAGAGACACGGAAGATCTAATTGCTACAATCAACCAACTTGACCTCCCAGACTTATACAGAACACTTCACTCAACAGCTGCAAAGTATACTTTCTTTTCTAGCGCACATGGAACATTCTCTAGAAGAGATCACATATTAGGTTATAAAACAGGCCTTTACAGAATTCAAAACATTGAGATATTACAAAGCATTTCTCATACCATAAGGCCATAAAACTAGAAATCAACAACAGAAAAACCAGAGAAAAGAAACCAAATACTTGGAAACTGAACAATACCTTGCTCAAAAAAGACTGGGTTATAGAAGACGTTAAGGAGGGAAAAAAGAAATTCATAGAATTCAACGAGACTGAAAACACTTCCTATCAAAACCTCTGGGACACAGTGAAAGCAGTGCTCAGAGGTCAATTTATATCAATAAATACACACATACATAAAGAAGAAAGAGCCAAAATCAAAGAACTGTCACTACAACTTGAAAAAATAGAAAGAGAGCAACAAAAGATACCATTAGGCACCAGAAGAAAACAAATAATAAAAATTAAAAAATTGAATTAGAGAACAGAAAAACAACTGAAAGAGTTAAAAAGGTCAAAAGCTGGCTCTTTGAAAAAGTTAACAAAATTGATAAACCACTGGCCAGACTAACTAAAGAAATACAGGAAAGGAAACAAATAACCCGAATAAGAAACTAGATGGGCCATGTCACAACAGACCCAACTGAAATTAAAAGAATCATATGAGATTAGTATAAAAAATTGCACTCCAACAAATTTGAAAACCTAGAAGAAATGGATGAATTCCTAGAAACACACTACCTAACTAAACTAACACAAACAGAAGTAGAACAACTAAATAGACCCGTAACAAAAAAAGAGATTGAAAAGGTAATCAAAAAACACCCAACAAAAAAAGCCCTGGCCCCGATGGCTTCACTGCAGAGTTCTACCGAACTTTCAAGAGAAGAGTTAACTCCACTACTACTAAAGGTATTTCAAAGCATAGAAAAGGATGGAACACTACCTAACTCATTCTGCGAAGCCAGCATAACCCTGATACCAAAACCAAGTTAAAAAATCACAAAAAAAGAAAATTACAGACCTATATCCCTCATGAACATAGATGCAAAAATCCTCACCAAATTCTAGCCAATAGAATTCAACAGCATATCAAAAAAATAATCCACCATGACCAGATGGGATTTCTACCAGGTATGCAAGGTTGGTTCAACATTAGAAAAACAATTAATGTAATTCAACACATAAATAAAACAAAAGGCAAGAATTACATGATTTTATTAATTGATGCAGAAAAGGTGTTTGACAAAGTCCAACACCAATTCATGATAAAAACTCTCTGCAAAATAGGAATAGAAGGAAAATTCCTCAACATAATAAAGGGCATCTATACAAAGTCAACAGCCAACATCACTTTAAATGGAGAGAGCCTGAAAGCATTTCCCTTGAGAACGGGAACCAAACAAGGATGCCCTTTATCACAGCTCTTATTCGACATTGTTCTGGAGGTCCTAGCCAGAGCAATTAGGCTAGACAAGGAAATAAAGAGCATCCAGATTGTCAAGGAAGAAGTAAAATTATCTCTATTTGCAGACGACATGATCTTATAGACAGAAAACCCTAAGGAATCCTTATGAAAACTACTGAAACTATTAGAAGAGTTCAGCAGAATATCAGGTTACAAGATAAACATACAAAAATCACTTGGATTCCTCTACATCAACAAAAAGAAGGAAATCACCAAATCAATACTATTCACAGTAGTCCCCAAGAAGATAAAATACTTAGGAATAAATCTTACCAAAGATGTAAAGGCCTATACAAAGAAAGCTACAACTTACTACTGCAAGAAACCAAAAAGGCTCTACATAAGTGGAAAAACATACCTTGCTCGCGGATAAGAAGACTTAACATAGTAAAAATGCCTATTCTACCAAAAGCCATCTATATACACAATGCACTTCCGATCCAAATTCCAACATTTTTTAATGAGATGGAGAAACAAATCACCAGCTTCATATGGAAGGGAAAGAAGCCCCAGATAAGTAAAGCATTACTAAAAACGAAGAACAAAGTGGGAGGCCTCACTCTACCTGGTTTTAGAACATATTATACCACCACAGTAATCAAAACAGCCTGGTACTGGTACAGCAACAGGCACATAGACCAAAGGAACAGAATTGAGAACTCAGATATAAATCCATCCACATATGAGCAGCTGATATTTGACAAAGGCCCAGTGTCAGTTAATTGGGGAAAAGATAGTCTTTTGAACAAATGGTGCTGGCATAACTTGATATGCATCTGCAAAAAAATGAAACAGGACCCATACCTCACACCATGCACAGAAACTAACTCCAAATGGATTAAAGACCTAAACCTAAAATGTAAAATGATAATGATCATGAAAGAAAAAATAGGGAGCCGTAATACATGACATAAACAGAATACAAAACCTTACTAAAAATGCCAAAGAGAAACCCGATAACTGGGAGCTCCTAAAAATCAAACACCTACGCTCATCTAAAGAGTTTGCCAAAAGAGTAAAAAGACCACCTACGGACTGGGAAAAACTTTTCAGCTACGACATCTCTGACCACCGCCTGATCTCTAAAATCTACATGACTCTGCTAAAACTCAACCACAAAAAGACAAACAACCCAATGAAAAAATGGGCAAAGGATATGAACATGCACTTCACTAAAGAAGACATTCAGGCAGCTAACAGATACATGAGGAAATGCTCTCCATCATTAGCCATTAGAGAAATGCAAATCAAAACTACAATGAGATTCCTACTCCAACAAGGCGGGCACTAATCAAAAAAACACAAAATAATAAATGTTGGAGAGGCTGTGGAGAGATAGGAACAATTATATGCCACTGGTGGGAATATAAAATGGTACAACCACTTCGGAAATTGATTTGGTGCTTCCTTAAAAAGCTAGAAATAGAACTACCATATGACCCAGCAATCCCACCCCTCGGAATATATCCTAGAGAATTAAGAGCCTTTACAGGAACAGATATATGCACACCCATGTTTATTGCAGCACTGTTTACAACAGCAAAAAGATGGAAGCAACTATTGGCTCTTCCGATCAGATGACTGTTGCTTAATTATTTCATAAAAATGTAAATGTGAAGAGATTTTTTTGTTTTCTGCAGTCCTTTCCTTTTCTTCCCTTCCCACTCCTGGTGGAGTCCTGGTGCACAGTGGTTAAGAACTTGGCTGTTAACCAAAAGGTTGGTAGTTGGGATCCACCAGCCACTCCCTGGAAACCCTATGGGGCAATCCTACTCTGTCCTATATGGTTGCATGATTCCAAATTAATGTGATGGCAACTCGTTCACTTCTGGTGGAAAATGGTTCTTTTAATATACAGATATACTTGAGTTATTCTCTGAATCACAGTCAAAATTAATAATAGTCTGAAATAGAAAATATCAATATTTTCTATTGATATCAATATATTCTATTTTCAGCAAGCCTTCCAGAGCAGTGTTTCCTGAGTATTTTGAGTATGAAGATCTTTTTATGATATCAAAATAATTTCACGAACTATTAGTTGTGATACTTCCAGATCTCTCCATTGAGACACACAGTGTGACAAAAACTACTATGATTTTACTAATGCTTTTAAATAAGTATATATGTTCATCATGATACATACACGTTTCAGACAATGTAACTAAACATATAACTGTATGATACTACTTACTCAATTTATATATATGGCTTTGTACACATAGACATTCAGACTTACAGGCCCTTTGCAGTAAGTCTGAAGTTTAGAAATCCATGATCAACCCAGATTGTAAACCATTCTTTAAAAAAAAACCAAATACTCTCAAATCTATCTTCCCAGTTTCTATCAACAACAAAAAAATTTAGTTCAAATATTTCACAGCTCCTCAAAATAAAGTTGCTTCATTTTTGACACTTAAATAGAAACAGCAAAAACCTTAAGTAGAAGAATTTTAAAACTTTAAATCATCATTGTTCAAGTAAATTTATATTTTATTCTTGTCACTAGTAGTTTTTTTTAACATAAAAATACAATTCAATATTAATTTAGTTTACAAAATTAAATAAAGTGAGATCATTAAATAATTCTTGATAATTTAGCCCACGGACTATCAGAATAAATTCTGAAAAACTGTTGAGTCAAATGCATATTCAAATTTTATTCCTGATTTAAGCCCTGAAGAAAGAGGAAGCCCACTTATGAAAAGTCCAAGTTTCATTCAAGTGAAGGGTATTGTGTAGGCATTTATAATAATAATAAACTCTCCACCTATAGCCTGAAGCTCATTGTTTCATCAAGCAGTTCTCTGTGCTGAAGAGACTGTTTTGGTTTATCAAGAAGTAATTAGAAAACAAGTTTAAGAAAAATAAAAAGAATACATTTTATTCATAAACTCACAGTTATCAAAGAGCCCATATTGTACTTTCTGTATTGAAACAGGCTTTCATTTAATTTCCCTTTAACTTCTGCTTGGCATTTTTTCTTAAAATTGTTACAAGAATATTAGAAAAAAATAGAGAAGTTGTAATTTTAGATAATCATCACTTAAAAAAATAAAAAATTCCCTGTTTGCTGCTTGAGGTTTACTTAGGACTGAAGAATGTAAAGAATAAATCATGTAACTACACTAGTGGCTTAAATGAGACTGTGGAAAATTTAAGTTGGCAAAAATTAAAGGTTAACGTTATATTATATGTTTTGGCTAACACAATAAATCTATTTACCTTCTCTCATTTATTTAAATAATGATGTTAGGAATTTTATCTATTCAGATTTGGCCTAAGACTCCCAAGATTTTTAAGTAGTTCCCCAAGTTTACTCAGATGATTCATTTAAAGTTGTTTTTAATTAAATATCTCTCTTTTTTTTTTAATAACTTTTATTAAGCTTCAAGTGAACGTTTACAAATCCAATCAGTCTGTCACATATAAGTTTACATACATCTCACTCCCTACTCCCACTTGCTCTCCCCCTCTTGAATCAGCCCTTTCAGTCTCTCCTTTCATGACAATTTTGCCGGCTTCCCTCTCTCTCTATCCTCCCATCCCCCCTCCAGACAAGAGTTGCCAACACAATCTCAAGTGTCCACCTGATATAATTAGCTCACTCTTCATCAGCTGACCAGTCCCTCTCATGTCTGATGAGTTGTCTTCGGGGATGGTTCCTGTCCTGTGCCAAAAGAAGGTCTGGGGAGCATGGCCGCCGGGATTCCTCTAGTCTCAGTCCGACCATTAAGTTTGGTCTTTTTATGAGAATTTGGGGTCTGTATCCCACTGATCTCCTGCTCCCTCAGGGGTCCTCTGCTGTGCTCCCTGTCAGGGCAGTCATCGATTGTGGCCGGGCACCAACTAGTTCCTCTGGTCTCAGGATGATGTAGGTCTCTGGTTCATGTGGCCCTTTCTGTCTCTTAGGCTCTTAGTTGTCGTGTGGCCTTGGTGTTCTTCATTTTCCTTTGCTCCAGGTGGGTTGAGATCAATTGATGCATCTTAGATGGCCGCTTGTTAGCGTTTAAGACCCCAAACGCCACATTTCAAAGTGGGATGCAGAATGATTTCATAATAGAATGACCAATTGATGCATCTTAGATGGCTGCTTGTTAGCATTTTAGACCCCAGATACCACATTTCAAAGTGGGATGCAGAATGATTTCATAATAGAATTATTTTGCCAATTGACTTAGAAGTACCCACAAACCATGTTCCCCAGACCCCCCGCGCTTGCTCCGCTGACTTTTGAAGCATTCATTTTATCCCGGAAACTTCTTTGCTTTTGGTCCAGTCCAATTGAGCTGACCTTCCATGTATTGAGTGTTGTCTTTCCCTTCACCTAAAGCAGTTCTTATCTACTGATTATTCAATAAAAAACCCTCTCCCTCCCTCCCTCCCTCCCCCCCACGTAACCACAAAAGTATGTGTTCTTCTCAGGTTTACTATTTCTCAAGATCTTATAATAGTGGTCTTATACAATATTTGTCCTTTTGCCTCTGACTCATTTCGCTCAGCATAATGCCTTCCAGGTTCCTCCATATTATGAAATGTTTCAGAGATTCGTCACTGTTCTTTATTGATGCGTAGTATTCCATTGTGTGAATATACCACAATTTATTTACCCATTCATCCGTTGATGGACACCTTGGTTGCTTCCAACTTTTTGCTATCGTAAACAGAGCTGCAATAAACATGGGTGTGCATATATCTGTTTGTATGAAGGCTCTTGTAACTCTAGGGTATATTCCGAGGAGTGGGATTTCTGGGTTGTATGGTAGTTCTATTTCTAACTGTTCAAGAAAACGCCAGATAGATTTCCAAAGTGGTTGTACCATTTTACATTCCCACCAGCAGTGTATGAGAGTTCCAATCTCTCCGCAGCCTCTCCAACCTTTATTCTTTTGTGTTTTTTGGATTAATGCCAGCCTTGCTGGTGTGAGATGGAATCTCATCGTAGTTTTAATTTGCATTTCTCTAATAGCTAATGATCGGGAGCATTTTCTCATGTATCTGTTGGCTGCCTGAATATCTTCTTTAGTGAAATGTGTGTTCATATCCTTTGCCCACTTCTTGATTGGGTTGTTTGTCTTTTTGTGGTTGAGTTTTGACAGAATCATGTAGATTTTAGAGATCAGGCGCTGGTCGGAGATGTCATAGCTGAAAATTCTTTCCCAATCTGTAGGTGGTCTTTTTACTCTTTTGGAGAAGTCTTTAGATGAGCATAGGTGTTTGATTTTTAGGAGCTCCCAGTTATTGGGTTTCTCTTTATCATTTTTGGTAATGTTTTGTATTCTGTTTATACCTTGTATTAGGGCTCCTAGGGTTGTCCCAATTTTTTCTTCCATGATCTTTATCGTTTTAGTCTTTATGTTTAGGTCTTTGATCCACTTGGAGTTAGTTTTTGTGCATGGTGTGAGGTATGGGTCCTGTTTCATTTTTTTGCAAATGGATATCCAGTTATGCCAGCACCGTTTGTTAAAAAGGCTATCTTTTCCCCAATTAATTGACACTGGTCCTTTGTCAAATATCAGCTGCTCATAAGTGGATGGATCTATGTCTGGGTTCTCAATTCTGTTCCATTGGTCTATGTGCCTGTTGTTGTACCAGTACCAGGCTGTTTTGACTACTGTGGCTGTATAATAGGTTCTGAGGTCAGTTAAAGTTAGGCCTCCCACTTTCTTCTTCTTTTTCAGTAGTGCTTTGCATATCCGGGGTTTCTTTCCCTTCCATATGAAATTGGTGATTTGTTTCTCTATCCCCTTAAAATATGACATTGGAATTTGGATAGGAAGTGCGTTAAATGTATAGATGGCTTTTGGTAGAATAGACATTTTTACTATGTTAAGTCTTCCTATCTATGAGCAAGGTAAGTTTTTCCACTTAAGTATGTCCTTTTGAATTTCTTATAGTAGAGCTTTGTAGTTTTCTTTGTATAGGTCTTTTACATCCTTGGTAAGATTTATTCCTAAGTATCTTATCTTCTTGGGGGCTACTGTGAATGGCATTGATTTGGTGATTTCCTCTTTGATGTTCTTTTTGTTGATGTAGAGGAATCCAAGTGATTTTTGTATGTTTATTTTATAACCTGAGACTCTGCCAAACTCTTCTATTAGTTTCAGTAGTTTTCTGGAGGATTCCTTAGCGTTTTCTGTGTATATAATCATGTCATCTGCAAATAGTGATAACTTTACTTCTTCCTTGCCAATCCGGATACCTTTTATTTCTTTGTCTAGCCTAATTGCCCTGGCTAGGACTTCTAGCACGATGTTGAATTAGAGCGGTGATAAAGGGCATCCTTGTCTGGTTCCCGTTCTCAAGGGAAATGCTTTCAGGTTCTGTCCATTTAGAGTGATATTGGCTGTTGGCTTTGCATAGATGCCCTTTATTATGTTGAGGAATTTTCCTTCAATTCCTATTTTGGTAAGAGTTTTTATCATGAATGGGTGTTGGACTTTGTCAAATGCCTTTTCTGCATCAATTGATAAGATCATGTGGTTTTTGTCTTTTGTTTTCTTTATGTGATGGATTACATTAATGGTTTTTCTGATATTAAAGCAGTCTTGCATACCTGGTATAAATCCCACTTGATCAGGGTGAATTATTTTTTTGATGTGTTGTTGGATCCTATTGGCTAGAATTTTGTTGAGGATTTTTGCATCTATGTTCATGAGGGATATAGGTCTGTAATTTTCTTTTTTTGTAATGTCTTTACCTGGTTTTGGTATCAGGGAGATGGTGGCTTCATAGAATGATTTGGGTAGTATTCTGTCATTTTCTATGCTCTGAAATACCTTTAGTAGTAGTGGTGTTAAGTCTTCTCTGAAAGTTTGGTAGAACTCTGCAGTGAAGCCGTCCGGGCCAGGGCTTTTTTTTGTTGGGAGTTTTTTGATTACCGTTTCAATCTCTTTTTTTGTTATGGGTCTATTTAGTTGTTCTACTTCTGAATGTGTTAGTTTAGGTAGGTAGTGTTTTTCCAGGAATACATCCATTTCTTCTAGGTTTTCAAATTTGTTAAGAGTACAATTTTTCATAATAATCTGATATGATTCTTTTAATTTCATTTGGTTCTGTTGTGATGTGGTCCTTCTCGTTTCTTATTCTGGTTATTTGTTGCCTTTCCTGTATTTCTTTAGTCAGTCTAGCCAATGGTTTATCAATTTTGTTAATTTTTTCAGAGAACCAGCTTTTGGCTTTGTGAATTCTTTCAATTGTTTTTCTGTTCTCTAATTCATTTAGTTCAGCTCTAATTTTTATTATTTGTTTTCTTCTGGTGGCTGATGGATTCTTTTGTTGCTCAGTTTCTATTTGTTCAAGTTGTAGGGACAGTTCTCTGATTTTGGCTCTTTCTTCTTTTTTTATGTGTGCATTTATTGATATAAATTGGCCTCTGAGCACTGCTTTTACTGTGTCCCAGAGGTTTTGATAGGAAGTATTTTCATTCTCGTTGCTTTCTATGAATTTTCTTATTCCCTCCTTGATGTCTTCTATAACCCAGTCTTTTTTCAGGAGGGTATTGTTCATTTTCCAAGTATTTGATTTCTTTTCCCTAGTTTTTCTGTTATTGATCTCTAGTTTTATTGCCTTGTGGTCTGAGAAGATGCTTTGTAATATTTCGATGTTTTGGACTCTGCAAAGGTTTCTTTTATGACCTAATATGTGGTCTATTCTAGAGAATGTTCCATGTGCACTAGAAAAAAAAGTATACTTTGCAGCAGTTGGGTGGAGAGTTCTGTATAAGTCAATGAGGTCAAGTTGGTTGATTGTTGTAAGTAGGTCTTCCGTGTCTCTATTGAGCTTCTTACTGGATGTCCTGTCCTTCTCCGAAAGTGGTGTGTTGAAGTCTGCTACTATAATTGTGGAGGTATCTATCTCACTTTTCAATTCTGTTAAAATTTGATTTATGTATCTTGCAGCCCTGTCATTGGGTGCATAAATATTTAATATGGTTATATCTTCCTGGTCAATTGTCCCTTTTATCATTGTATAGTGTCCTTCTTTATCCTTTGTGATGGATTTAAGTCTAAAGTCTATTTTGTCAGAAATTAATATTGCTACTCCTCCTCTTTTTTGCTTATTGTTTGCTTGATGTATTTTTTTCCATCCTTTGAGTTTTAGTTTGTTTGTGTCTCTAAGTCTAAGGTGTGTCTCTTGTAGGCAGCATATAGATGGATCGTGTTTCTTTATCCAGTCCGTGACTCTCTGTCTCTTTACTGGTGCATTTAGTCCATTTACATTCAGGGTAATTATAGATAAATAAGTTTTTAGTGCTGTCATTTTGATGCCTTTTTATGTGTGTTGTTGACAATTTCATTTTTCCACATACTTTTTTGTGCTGAGGCGTTTTTCTTAGTAAATTGTGAGATCCTCATTTTCATAGTGCTCGACTTTATGTTAGTTGAGTCGTTACGTTTTTCTTGGTTTTTATCTTGAGTTATAGAGTTGTTATACCTTTTTGTGGTTACCTTATTATTTACCCCTATTTTTCTAAGTAAAAACCTAACTTGTATTGTTCTATATCGCCTTGTAACACTCTCCATATGGCAGTTCAATGCCTCCTGTATTTAGTCCCTCTTTTTGATTATTGTGATCTTTTACCTATTGACTTCCATGATTCCCTGTTATGTGTATTTTTTTTAATTAATCTTAATTTGTTTGTTTTTGTGATTTCCCTATTTGAGTTGATATCAGGATGTTCTGTTTTGTGACCTTGTGTTGTGCTGATATCTGATATTATTGGTTCTCTGACCAAACAATATCCTTTAGTATTTCTTGTAGCTTTGGTTTGGTTTTTGCAAATTCTCTAAACTTGTGTTTGTCTGTAAATATCTTAATTTTGCCTTCATATTTCAGAGAGAGTTTTGCTGGATATATGATCCTTGGCTGGCAGTTTTTCTCCTTCAGTGTTCTGTATATGTCATCCCATTCCCTTCTTGCCTGCATGGTTTCTGCTGAGTAGTCTGAACTTATTCTTATTGATTCTCCCTTGAAGGAAACCTTTCTTTTCTCCCTGGCTGCTTTTAAAATTTTCTGTTTATCTTTGGTTTTGGTGAGTTTGATGATAATATGTCTTGGTGTTTTTCTTTTTGGATCAATCTTAAATGGGGTTCGATGAGCATCTTGGATAGATATCCTTTCGTCTTTCATGATGTCAGGGAAGTTTTGTGTCAGGAGTTCTTCAACTATTTTCTCTGTGTTTTCTGTCCCCCCTCCCTGTTCTGGGACTCCAATCACCCGCAGGTTATCCTTCTTGATAGAGTCCCACATAATTCTTAGGGTTTCTTCATTTTTTTTAATTCTTTTCTCTGATTTTTTTTCAGCTATCTTGATGTTGATTCCCTGGTCCTCCAGATGTCCCAGTCTGCATTCTAATTGCTCGAGTCTGCTCCTCTGACTTCCTATTGCGTTGTCTAATTCTGTAATTTTATTGTTAATCTTTTGGATTTCTACATGTTGTCTCTCTATGGATTCTTGCAACTTATTATTTTTTCCACTATATTCTTGAATAATCTTTTTGAGTTCTTCAACAGTTTTATCAGTGTGTTCCTTGGCTTTTTCTGCATTTATCCTAATTTCATTTGTGATGTCTTTAAGCGTTCTGTAAATTAGTTTTTTATATTCTGTATCTGATAATTCCAGGATTGTATCTTCATTTGGGAAAGATTTTGATTCTTTTGTTTGGGGTGTTGGAGAAGCTGTCATGGTCTGCTTCTTTAAGTGGTTTGATATGGATTGTTGTCTCCGAGCCATCACTGGGAAACTAGTTTTTCCAGAAAATCCGCTAAAAAAAAAAATGCAGTCAGACCCCTATCAGAGTTCTCCCTCTGTCTCAGGCTATTCGGATATTAATGAAGCCGCCTGGGGAGGGTGGGGGAGGGAACAGAGAGATAGGAGAGTAGTACCTCAGAATATAGCCAGAGTTGCTGGTCTTGCTTGGAATGACTATTATATCTGAGATTCCCGCGGGCACGTCACCTATGTGTGCTGGCTGTGTGGAGATTGCCCCTGGGGGGTCTGGCCCGCCGGAGTCACGGTCAGATCCTCCGCTTCCAGCCCCACGCCCAGCGTCAAGGCTCCCCTACTGGGACGGTGCACTCTCGACTCCAAAATCAGTCGCTGCCTCCCGGGGACTTCTCGTCCCTCCAGCCGGGCGGCCTTGCCGCCCCTGCGAACCGGGTTGGCCCCCTCCTGGGGTTAGTTCAGATGGGTGGAGCAGCTCCCCGTGCTTGTTCCGTGACCGAGTGTCCCGGCTGGGACGCTGTTCTCCCCGCTCCAATAGCAGTCGCTGCCTCCCGGGGACTTCTCCTATCGGCTGCGTCCCACGCCGCCCGCGCGACCCGACTGGGCCCCTTCCTGGGGTTAGTTCAGGGGGGTGGAGCAGCTCTCCGTGTTTATGCCGTACCTGCGTCCAGTCCAAATCCCGGCGAGACGGTTCCCCGGCTGGGACGCTGCTCTTCCTGCTCCAAGACCAGTCACTGCCTCCCGGGGACTTCTCCTACCCGCTGCGTCCCACGCCGCCCGCGGAACCGGCTGGTCTCCCTCCCGGGGTTAGTTCAGGGGGGTGGAGCAGCTCTCTGTGCTTGTGCCGTACCTGACTGGTACGCTGGCTCCAGGCTCTGGAAACAATGGCTGCTTCCCCGTATTAGTTCGTTCTCCGTCTCTAAATCTGTTTGTTGTTCAGGGTTCGTAGATTGTTATGTATGTGATCGATTCACTTGTTTTTCCGTGTCTTTGTTGTAAGAGGGATCCGAGGTAGCGTCTGCCTAGTCCACCATCTTGGCTCCGCCCCCCTAATTAAATATCTCTTGTATGTGTACTATTGGCTCTTCCGATCAGATGACTGTGGTATGATTTCATTTTAAAATAACTGTTTATCTGGATTTAAAATATCATGAGTTTATGAAAACAGAAATGACATGAACAATTTATACCATGATAGTTCAAATTTTCTCAAATCTGATGAAGAAAGAGGATTATATAAAAGATATTATCATATTTCCATTTCTAAGGACTATCTGGTTGCAGAACACTTAAAGATTAAACTGCATAAACTTTAGTTTATGTGCCTATTACAGCCACTGCTGACAGGAAACAGGATGAACACAGTGCGAAACCTGGCTTGCAGCACCACTGGAGGTTTGTTCTCTGAAATGTACCAAGTCTACTGCCATTAACAGCATGTGCATCAGGAGTCTAACATTTTGATTTTATTTACATAGGCTAGCAATGTATTGAGAAGTGACCATTTATCATTTATTGCTGTTCGTGAATAATCATTGGACCTTTTATCAAAAGAGGATTAATCTCTAAAAATGAGTAAAACTTAATCACAACATATTTTTTCATGTGTTGTTAAATAAATTTGTTCATTAAGTTGTTGGTATATAAGGAAATCTACATAATTAACTTACGAATCAAATGGTATTTAGGAATGCTGTCACAAAAATATTTCCTTTCCAGAGCGTTTGTAAATAATATCATATGATTTGAAGGGGAACTTTGGTTGCTTCTTTTGAAAACTAGTAGAGATATAGAATAGGAGCCAACCAAGATTACAATTCAAGATCTCCACCAAAATAAGAAACCATGTTATAGATTAGTTAGATGTCACTGATATTTCATTCAACCCTGAGAATCAAAATGTGTAGCTTTAAAAAAATAAAATCCAGACTCAGCCTGCCCTGGCTTCATGAGTTAGCTAGCTGGGTGGCCTATAGGTCACTCTGTTCAATTTCCTCATTTTTTTTTAATTGATGATAATAACAATACTTACCTCAAAGGGCCATCATGAGGATTAAATGAGTTAATATAAGTAAATCACTAAAAATGTTGCCTGACATTTTTAAGTGCTTAAAAAAAAAGTATTAACTAATTTATTATTAAAAAAGAATACCTGTTGCCATTGAGTCAACTCTGACTTGTAGTGAACCTATAGGACAGAGCAGAACTGACACATAGGGTTTCCAAGGAGCAGCTGGTGGATTCGACCTGCCAGCCTTTTGGTTAGCAGCTGAATGCTTAACCACTGCACAGCCATGGCTCCCAATTTATTATAAGTGCCTAGTACATACCAGTATATAGTATATACCTAGTATATACCAGGCACTGTACTATCCTAGTATATCAGAAGTGAACAAATCCTGACCCCGGTTCTCACACAAGACTTAATACATTACGGGAGAATTGGTCTAACATAGATCATCTGAATATAATGCGATAAGAATTCTAAAATTCATGCCAGGTGCTATGAGAGAAGCTTGATTCTGTTTGGCATTTAAGGAAAAGCTTCCTGGTACAGAATATTTGAATTGCTTCTTGAAGATAAGGAGATATCCAAGAGAAGAAGCTGGGAAAGAACATTTCAGTTAGAAAACAGCATGAAAAAATACACGAAGTTGTATGATATATGCAAGGAACTTCCAGTATTTCCATATCACAGAATTTAACCATAGTGGCCAGTTTCTCAAGTTGCTCCCATTTTATTTTTTTAAAGAAATAAAATGCTTTTACATTGGCCATAAGCATTCTAGCTGAACACAATGTCTGCTGCTCTTTTATGCTAAGTTTTAAGCAAGCCCAGGAGCAAGAACATGGGAACAAACACTTGAGAGGCAATTTCAGGAAACACAAGTGAAAAAGTGCTAAAAAAGAAGCAGTAAGGAAGAAAAGCAAACAGGCATGTGTTAATCAGTTAGTTTCCATTTTGGGGAACTGAGGCTCAGTCCTAGAAATGAAGTAGGACATACTCCTGAATTGTTCTACAGGGAGGTGGAGAAGCTGGAGCATTTACTCACCAAAGTCCACCTGCTTCACCACCTATTTCGGTTACGGGTTACACCCTCAAGCAATAGTTTCCCTGAACTTCAGTTGCACCTGCCCTTACTCAGCAGGTTTCAAGGGACTGGGAAAGCTCCCATACAGGGGAGAGACATGCAGATATTTAGGGTGGAATGCTATTAGTTTGCAAGACACTATTTTTTTTAGTTGCAGGTGAACTCAGAGGTTTGCTGAGGATTAGGGGGCAGGGACCAGTTGTGTGTACATATTTAGGTGAGCTGTCAGGCTTTCAAAGATATTTGTGTCTCTGGCCTCTGGTATGAAGAATGAGGCAGGAGCTGACTGGACATGGGAAATATGTGTGGAAAATAGAAATGGGTGAGATCATTGAGTATCTTGCGGAGTATGCATGCAATATTTGGTATTTATCTGTATTCTGAAGAAAGGCCTTTAAAATGGTTTTAATAGAAAGTAAAATGCTGCAGTTTGCATTTTGGATCATTTTTTTAGATTGTAAACATCATCCTTAAGTGGAAAATAGCATAAATTTAGCTATTTTCTCGAGCATGGTTTAAAAATGGATATTTGCCTACACATGAAAATCTAGCATTTAGCATAAGGAAAAATAATTATATTCTGTATTTTTTTGGAAAGTAGACTTACTTGTGAACATTTTTAAATGGCAAAAAGATAAAATAGATAAATAAATCCTAAAAAACCCAAATACCACTGCTGTTGAGTCAATTTTGACTCATAGCTACCCTATAGAACAGAGTAGAACTGCCCCATAGAGTTTTCAAGGAGCGCCTGGGGGATCTTAAATGCCGACCTTTTGGTTAGCAGCCATAGCTCTTAACCACTATGCCACCAGGATTTCCAAACGTAAATCATAGTATTTTTTAAAGGCTGGAGTATAATTTACATATTATAGAATTTTACCAGTCTTGATCATGATAACACATTCTGGATAAAAATTGAAGAATATATTGCCTTTTTTAAGGAATGAATGCTTTTAGGGATATGTATTACACTACACTCAGGGGCAGATTATCAAATAAGCAAGGTAACACAGTGCTTACCTTTCTTACTAAATCATCTATAGTGAACAATTCACAATTTTTCACGTATCAAATCTCCTTCTATGTATGGCAGGCATCTGTCTCTCTTCCAGCTCCAACAGCACCTTCCTGCAGAAGTGCTGCCAGAATCGAATAAGTTTCTTGCCTCTCACTGGTCAAGAATGAGCAGGTAAAGCATGCAGAGTTTTCCACACGAGCAAAGCTTTATTGGAGAGGTTTGCAAGCAGAGACGAGGAGGGCCTAAGGTACGCTTACCCTCGTCTCACAGAACAAAAGACTTGCCTGGGTTTTTAAAAGTTCTTGGGCGGGAAAAGATTCATGTTCATTCATAGGCATAGATGGAGATATGTTAACTATGGTGCGCGTGAAGCAGCTTTCTAAGATGGCTCCTGTCCCAGAGGCCTCTGGGATTCGTAGCAGGACTTATGGGGTGTCACAGCTGTGCAGTCTTTTGCTCTAGAGTTTGATTCCCTGGCCGCTGCTGCAGCCCCTCACTGCACCTGGTGGAAGGTCACACAGTGGTCACAGGTGGATGTTCTGCACATATCCCTGGGCTGGTCTTATCCACCTGCTTCTGAAAGACAACTTTAAAGAAGTTTGCACGCTATTTTCTGATATCCTGCCCCATTGTTCTGGGGAATGGCTTTTCTTCTGCGTCCTGGCCCATTTCCTGTACTTTGTTTGCAGTTTTGGGGCCTCCTCTATTCCCTGTCTTAGAAGCAAAACCTCTTTTCAAATTTATAGTCCCTGGCAGGCAAATGACTCAGTAAGCAAGGTAAGCAGAGGCTTACTTGTGCTTACTTACTTATCTGTAGTGAACAATTTCAGATGGGTTTCACCACATTAAAGATCAAAGATGTGGTGAGACTCACATGAAATTGTTCACTGCAATGATCTGGTAAGCAAGAAAATCACTCTGCTTACCTTGCTTATTGGATAGTACACCCCTGCTTACACTTAATACTTGGTAAATGCAAGCAAACTGCCTTTTTATTTTTATTTTAAACCATACACTATTTGGACTCAAGCATTAGGATCAGTTTGATAATGTTTATTCTATACACATCCCTATCTATCTCCAGTCAGTGGAGACACTCCAGGGAAATGAGTGAGAGATAAAACAAAAATTACTTATTTCTAGGCAGTGTGGTTTCAATTAAAGAATTGAATATAGATTTTATGTCAGCAATTTTGCAGAGTAAATGAAGGAGTAATTGCTTTGAAAATTATTTTTAAATAAGGAATAGTAATTTGTAAAGATTTTGACCAAGTTATTTTTACTCAGTATTTTGATATTCTCTTGACAACATCTTTAACAATGCTTTCTATTTTCTGATTGTTTCAGAAAAGTTCTGTTTACTGCTTTTCTGATCTTAAATGCAAATCCTTTGACAGCAAAAGAGATCATGCTCTCTGTGTTTTTCACTGGCATTTTTTAACCTGCACATTAATGACAGTGAGTAATTTATTGGGAGAGGGGTAATTTAAAGGGAATTTATACATAATTTAATCAGAGTCAGACTGAACATGTTTATTAAAATATATTTAGCTAATATCAGTTATATAGTTTGTATTACATTTAAAATCTAAAAAAGTTGCTGTTTACTTTCTGGAAAAATATTATGTCACTTAAGTGTATGTGTATATTGTATACGTATGTGTCTTGAAATATGTGTTAATATATGTTGTATGCCTATGTATAGAAGAAGACACACATTTTTATCACATTGGTGTATACTTGAACTTTAGTTATTTCTTACATTTTTTTAATTCTAAGTTGATATTAGTCTCATTGATTAATTGTTGAGAGTTGAGAAAATGCTAGACTTTCAGGAAAGACATATCTTTCCTAAATCCCCATAATATGGATGAAGAAGCTGCTATGTGAGTCTGCCAACTTACAAGTAACATTGAATATTGTTGAGGTATAGAATAGAGAGATCCAAAATGTTGAGAAAAGGGGCTTAGCATGGTCCCCAATGTTGTTCTCATGGGAAGGAAAAGGAACTTTTTTATATTCTTTAATCTCAATACAATTGACTGTGAAGCCAATGTCCAAATATAGTTTCTCTTAGCAAAGTAATATAAAGTCCTCTGTCACAGAAAGAGCCACAAGCATAGGTCCACATAGTAATGGTAATATGTTGTGTGACATTAAAAGTTTAGTTTCATTAAGCTATAATATTTCCTAGGCATGCATTTTATGATCTGAACCATGTTGTCCTGATGGCAAATGAAAACATATTGATGACCTATTTTAAATTGTTCAAGAAATTTTTTAAACAATCTATCTTTTCTTTGTCATTTTGGGTAAATTAAAACTTCATATGAAAGAGATTTCTTTTATAATGTATTCCTTTGTATAGACGATGCTGGGTTGTATAGACACACTCAGATGCCAAGGTAAAAATTGTGCAACCAATTGATTCTTTTCTATTGCCATTCCTTTGGATCCATTTAAGCTTTCTTTATCAAGAAGAGACATTATTACTTTTGGTTTAACATTCTTACATAGGCAATTTATATTTTTAGTGGCAGTTTGGGACCCTATGAAGATTTAGCTAGTGTGGAGCATGTGCCTACTTTCAACCAGATCAATATTTATAGAAGTTGCTTTGATCATTCTTCCTACAGGAAACCAACTAAACCCCTCAGAAATGTCCATTTATCTGTTAAATGCTCAAGATACATTACACATACCAATTAATTGATTATATAAAATATACTGTATATTTATATTTGCACCTTTATTTATACTTTTTTCTTCCCCAGGATTTCTGATCCTGATTTTTTCAGGGTTATCCTTTTCTCAGAGAAGGGCCCTATTGCAGCACCTTCTAGCCAAAGCACAACCAAGTCAGGGGAACAGGAGGACATATCTGGGGTGGTATAAAAAAGGAAAAAGGGCCTCTTTTTAGCATATTCAAAACCAAAAATCCACTGCTGTTGAGTCGATTCTGACTCATAGCTACCCTATAGGACAGAGTAGAACTGCCCCATAGAGTTTCCAAGGAGCGCCTAGTGGATCCGAACTGCTGACCTCTTGGTTAGCAGCTGTAGCACTTAACCACTACGCCACCAAGGTTTCCTTTAGCATATTAAAAATAGCACACCAAAATTAATGTTAAATGGTAGACAATCTTAGTATGATGAGGTATGTTTGCCTTGTAGTTGCTCCATTTGAATATTGGACTGGAAAGAGTTTTTTATTCCTTCTCTCACCTGGAATTCTTAAAGAACTCCCCACCTGTCCAGTGCCTGATGGGATTAATTGGCCAAGACCAGAGGCTGAGAAATATAACAAGTCAGACCCTGGGGGACAGGTTGAAGCAGATAAGCAATCTATGGTATCCTGAGGGAAGTGGAGGAGAGAGAGGCATTCCGTGTTCTCCCCTATGCCAATTGAGTAGACTGAGTATGAGTTGATGGGCAAGTATTTATACATATGACAATATGTGTACATTATCTTATTGAATAAAAGTAAATAGAGATCAAGAAGGAGAAACAGCATCTGTTGTGCATCTACAATATGCCAATCATTTTGCATATGTTTTCACATTTATTTTTCAAAACAACATTGAAAGAAAGCACTATAATCAGCCTCACTTTGCAGATGAGCAAAAGACTTATGAGGAAAGCTGCATAACTTGCTCTAAGCCAGCCCATAAGTAAAGGAGTCGGGACACCCACACTAATCTTTCTAGATCAACCAATTCCTTTAATTAAAAATCCTTATGTAAACAAACAAAAACCATTTTTGCAGAGAAACTTAAACTTATAATTTTTTTCTTGGGTTATAAAAATCTTATTTTCCTAAAGGCAACAATTTTCATTTTCTTTCTTTTCCTCAAACCTCACTCCATTCAAATCTATTTCATTTGTACTGATGAAATTGCCAGTACAATTTTGCTAGATTATCACGTTTAAATGCAAGTTAAATGATTTAGAATTAAGAGATATTCATGAACATTTCCTGAGGTATTTTAAAATTGCATTAACTTTCAGTTCTTTACGGATTTCTGAGTTAGGAAAATGAGATCTCTCTGATCATCTCTCGTTAAAAATAATAATAATAATCCTCCTTAAAGAGGGGATTGTCAGTCCAGGTCTTGCCTTTGCAAAAAAGAAAAAAAGCTGAAGAAATAAGAGCAATACTTGGGTAAACCCTATATGCAATGAATAAGTATAAATTTTTTCAATTGCTTCTTGTCACTCTTATAAGATCCAGGGACTGCAAATAATAGCCAGATTCTGACACTCACAAATCCTGATATGGATGCAGTCATGCTCAAATAACCCATTTAATCCTAGCAATTCAGCTCTATTTCCTGATTTTTCTTACTTTAATCCTTTATCAAATAATTCTTTTGTTACAGAAAATAATTGAAGCAATCTTCAGAACACCTTTGAAGTTAATCATAAATGTAAGCACACATTTAATACCCTTCCATATAAAAATCTTAGAGCAATGATATTTACTTTACCAAAATGTCCTAGAGTAAAACTCTCAGACTCTGTCAAAGTGAAACAAAGAGATTTATTGGAAGCATAAGGCACTTTCAAATGGGGAGACATTAGTCCCACACAAAGTGAGAAAATAAATCCAATGAAAAGCTGCTTTGCAGGGATAGAGGGTGAAATCAGGAATGTCCCAGCAAGATTATGATTGGTTGACCCACCTGGGCTTGCCTGGAATTTTCTAGGCTTGCCCACACTTTCCCAGGCTTGCCTGGACTTGCCTGGGCATAGCCATATTCTGGTAAAGATTGTTTTCTCAGACCCACCCTGGGCTTGCCAGGACTTATCTAAGCATAGCCTGGGCTTTCCTGGACCTGTTTAAACATAGCCGCATTGTCTGTTCAACAAACTCTTGTAATTATTACAAGGGTTATAGCTTTAAAGCAGAAGTAGGAATGAAAAACAAAATGGAGTCACACCTACTACCAGGCCAGACACCCTAGATATGCCAGGCACCTCTCTTCTGGAGCTCCTATTTATTCCCTCCTTTTGATCAAGAATTTCTGAGAAATTCTTTGATCACATTATCAAATGCCATTTTGAGGAGACTGCTTTCTTCTGCAGGGACTTGAATTTATATTTCCCAGTAGGATAGCATTATTAGTTACTGTCTTTCAGAGGTTCTTATAGATGGCTACTTACTGTAGTAAGCCTTTAAGATCCCATATGGTATTTATAAATATCTGGGCACCATTTAGAATCTGCAGCATGCATAGCTGGAGCCTCTATTTCTGCAGTGTTAACTTTGGAATATAATATAGAGCAGACCACATTGAGGTATAACCTAGCTTCAAAGGGGGCTGGTTTAAGGAGTGAACTTGAATCTGTCTGAATTATGACTACTTCATGTACATAATTATTTTCATAGGCATTAAATTGGTTCTTTAGGCAATAGAATTGGAAGTAATTTTAAGACAATGTTTAATAGTTCCAATAACAATTACAATGAGTATCATTAAACCAGCAAGTAAAATAGACTTAATCGACGATTCTACTTCTTTTGGTAACCAACCAAATATGTCTAAGAAAGGAGATCCAGGTTGGGGAGGGATGTTGAGCCAGGTAGCCATCTGGTGAATATGTTTGACATTTTGTTCTACTTCCACTGATGTGTTTATCCGGGCACAACAAGAGGTGTTATCAATGGCACACGCCCTTCCTTTTGGGGCTAAAAGAAAATCCATGACATATCTATGATCCAACACAACCTTAACCAGGGATTTTAGAGAATGTTGTTGGACTTCAATGGTATCAGCAATGCTGCCCGTTAACTTTTCCATAGTTCAAGACAAATTAAGGACAGCATGTTCTGAATTGGCTACTCCATACCAGGGCAAAAAGGCTCAAAAGAAGGAATATCTGAGCCCTGGTTTTTTGACTAAGGTGTTGGTACTTATTCTTGCTTGAGCATCAGCTCTTTTAGTTCTTCTTTCCAGTAATTTTAAGTCATGGGTCCAATGTATTCATTCATTGTAGGAATGAATTTCAAAGGAGAATCCTGAATTTCCTAAGGTATAATGACCTGTCATTTTAAAACCATGCTGGCATGGTAGTGCCCATGCATAGGGTCCCTGGTTTGAATTTGAGCTGTTCTTAGTGGGATATTTTGATCCTCCAAATAAAACTATATATCTATGAGAAGCACAGTTGAGGTTATTGAGTTAAATTGAAACATGGCACTGGGGACTTGCTATTAGTTCTGGGGGGTACCACAACCTGACACATATAGCCCATTCAAAACTAGCAGCATGATTAGAACCAGTAGCAAGCGCAAAGCTATAATTTGTAACTGGATAAGCTGATAAGCTAGAGAATCAGAGTTCTCATGCCTGAATCAAAGGTTTGGATGGCAAAACAAACAGTTAAGTTGCTGGGCTTAGCCACTGCTTGGGACAATTTGATCAAAGCATTTCACACCAATCTTCAAGGAGAGTGGTGAGCTATAGCAGGACAGAACCTAAGAAAAGCTTCGTAATGGATGAAGTCTGACCAAAAATAATATACCAATGCAAAAAGTAAGCACATTATGGCTATTACAAAATAAACCTCTTCAGTTACTATCATAGGACTAACTGAATACAGATGACATAGGAAACACACAAGGAGGTAATAAAAAAACAAACAAAATAATAATAATAATAAATTATAATAAAAATAAAAAAATAATAGTAAGAGAGAAAATGATAGCAAAAACATTAATGAGAGCATTGAACATTAAAAACAAAAAGTCCAACAATTTCAAGAGATTGTGTAAGGTGTCACTTGGATACAGGCCTGATCTAGAGTGTGGGAAGAGCAGTCTACACCAGCTGTTCTCTGATTCTGATCCTTGGATGTTTGAATTTTAGCCTAAGTTCGCGTATGAGTTCAACAGTCCAAATAGAGGTAATGTTGACCTTCTTCAGTTGAATTTAGCATCACATGGATTGGTAAGGAGAACTAAGTAAGATCTTTTCCATTAGGGCTCAAGTGCCTGGGACAATATTAAGCAGATTTTGGGATTATAATTTCTGATCATCAAAGACTTCTTTGAAATTTTTTTTAAAGCAGAACTACATGTGGCAGATGCAGTATTTTATACCAAAATAAAGTAGCAAAATTTTTTTCCATCATCCACCTCAAGAGGCAAACCAATTCCTCATAATACCGGTTAAGGAAGAAACAGGATTGCTAAGATGCAACATTATCAATATTCTTATGTTAAAAGAGGAAAATGAGAAAGAAAAGAAAAAGTTTTCTTATATCTAAAAATAGAACAGTGAACATCAGCAGTATTCTCATATAAACCTTACAGTGACTCTTAGTTTACTCAGTGCTGTGTAGTTAACTTCGGTTCCATGTAATTCTGGATCAACAGCAGTTTGAAAACTTTGTTAGTTTCTATTTAAGAGTTCTGGAAGTTTTGATTTAGTCTAGTTGTATCTACATTCAAGATATCACAGTCTTTTCATAAGTTCAAAATAGTCCATCTTTTTGGTGAAATATTTTGGTCAAGCATTTTCAGCAAGTTAGCAAAGAAAAACTTATCTGCAGATGATAAAATTTAATGTAGCCATAATTAGTTTGTAAAAATAATACTTTTAAAAGTGAAGGACCTGGTGGAAATTAATTACAAAAGTAATGCAAAGCCAAATAATTCTCAAAAAAAGTAGAGAAAATATCTCTAAACAAAATGATTAAACTTATTTAGTGTCATGGATCCCCAAAGATACATATAAACTTGGCTAGGCCATGATTCCCAGGATTGTGTGGTTGTCCTCCGTTTTGTGATCTGATGTAATTTTCCTGTGTTGTAAATCCTAATTTCTGCCTGTGGTTAATGAAGTAAGATTAGGTCGTGTTAAAGAGGTTTAGGGTGAGATGCAAAGATCTTACTCAGGCTAAAACCCTGATCTGACATAAGGAGTGTTTCTCTGGCATGTGGCTTGCAAGAGATAAAGGGGGAGAGAAGCAAGCAGAGAGACAGGGACCTCATATCACCAAAAAAGAAGATCCAGGAGCAGAGCATGTCCTCTGGATCTGAGGTCCCTGAGCTGAGAAGCTCCTAGACCAGGGGAAGATTGATGACAAGGACCTTTCCCTAGGCCCTACAGAGAAAGACTTTCCCTAGAACTGGCGCACTGAATTCAGACCTGTAGCCTCTTAAACTGAGAGAGAATAAATCTCTGTTAAAGCCACTTACTTGTTGTATTTTGTTATAGCAATACTAGATAGAAGATATAAAGAACTTCAGATATAACACATAATAATCTTGAGACATAATACCATATGCTTAGGATATACCAAGTATATACCAAGGTTAACATGCTTCTAAACATATGAATAATAGTAAAAAAAAAAAAAAAAAAAAAAAAACCACAGGTAAATGGTATGAATTTTCCAATTAAACCATTGGCTTTAATGATGCTAGATTCAAAAGAAATAAAGTTGCAACCAAATTAGCAATTCAAAAATAATAAAATTGTGGTACAATAGTATGTGCTTGTTGTCTAACAGATGGCGAAAACACTAACATATACATTAGCAAGCTTTTTAAAACAGGAACAAATCTTTGGTGGCTTTCCATGAAATTTCAAAGTTGTCAGGAATTTATTATAGGTCACTGAGAAACAATATTTAAGTTATTTAACCAAAGATCTTAAAGGTAAAAACCTTAGTTTTTTTTTTTTTTTAATTCATACGGCCTAGTTTTTGACTCAGGAATTTACTGTAATGAGACACTGAACCTTTGCCTTCCAGGCAGATTACACAAGGAATAAATTAACTCTTCAACCAAGTAACCAAATAAAATTTGAAGAGTGAGAAACTCAATGCTTTTTTTTGTTTTTTAATATTAAAGCTCCTAAAAATTTCAGATATTAAATCGTTAAACTTTGCTAGGCAAATAAAACTTTGACCGTATCAAATTAGTTTCTTTTTAATGAATCTTTTAAACATTGTCTTTGTTGTAAATCTTTTATAGTATAATCATTTAAGTGGCAAAAATGAACACACTCATTAGCAGACCTGAATATATATATGTGTCTTTTCTCTGTGGCATAAAAAGCAAAAGTGTATAAAATTAAATTATAAAGAAAATCTATTAACTCAATTTAGTTTTCTAAAGATCTTGGAAATTATTTTAAACCTATGTACCATAAAACATAATTACTGTTGAAATAGTGTTTATTTTCAGTCAAATTTTTACCATTTCCTGTATTTTCCCAACCTAACTTTAGCCCTTTAAGATTTTATCAACTGATTTTGGAAATTACAAAGTCTCTGCTCAACCAGATCAATTCATTGATGTGGATATTACCTTAACTTTCTGGCTAGGGGGTGGAAACATTTCTCCAGGCCATTTCAGGTATGTCTCATGATTTCTACCTTTCTGCTTCTTAGAATTCCTCTACAATAGAACTTGTTTACAGTTCTTTTATAATGGGGATCCACCCAATTTCTTATAACTATAGTAAGGCAGCATTTTTCTTATTTATTTATTTTTTGTCTAGAAAGGTCTCCACCCAGTTGGAAAGGGTCTTTCAAAAGCTTCTTGCAGTCACTAATGAGCCCCTCCAGGTCCAAATATCATGGTTATTAGTTGATACAAATTAGATAGCCCCAGCTGATTTTCAGCAAACTCATAGGGGTCTTTGCGCTGGTGGGAAAATCTTTTATGATTGTGCCAAGTTCAGCTTTCGAGAAAGGAGTAAAGGTAATTTTAAAAGGAATTTCAGCAGGAGTGTAAGAAGGTAAGGGTGGATAAAGGGGAGTAAGTATAGGAGGAGCAGAGAGGGAGAGGGGTTAGAGAAAAGGTCAGAGACAAGAGCTGAAGAAACTGCCAAAGAAGTTACAGAGCTCTGACATTGTAATTTCTTAATTTCTTTGGGCTGTTTAGAAACAGTGAATGTAAGGCCACAAATTTGCTGTCCCGATTCCTTTTAGAGGCTTTTAATTACTGTTCTGGTTATCTAATGCTGCTATAACAGAAATAACACAAATGGGTGGCTTCATCAAACAGTTTGTTCTCCCATAACGTGTTAGGCTAGAAGTCCAAATTCAGGGCGTCAGCTCCAGGAGAAGGTCTTCTCTCTCTGTTGGCTCTGGAAGAAGGTCCTTGTCACCAATCTTCCCCTGGTCAAGGAGCTTCTTGGTGTGGGAACCCTGGGTCCAAATGATACATCCTGCTTCTGGCACTGCTTTCTTGGTGGCATGAGATCCCCCTATCTGTCTGCTCACTTCTCTCTTTTATATCTCAAAAAAGATTGGCTTAAATTGTAGAATAATCTTGTAGATTGAGTTTACATAACTGCTGCTAATCCCATCTCATCAACATCATAGAGATAGGATTTACAACACAGAGAGAAATCACATCAGATGACAAAATGGTGGACAATCATGCAATACTGGGAATCGTGACCTAACCAAGTTGACAAATACTTTTGGGGGACGCAATTCAATCCATGACAAACACCAATTAAAATAGGTTTCCCATTGTGACTATTTTACACGGAAGAGTGTAGATTCTAATTTGCTGCCCATAAAAATTGATTTACCATGGTCAAATATGCCCCACAATGGCCATTGATTCTCTAAATTTCCTTTACTGAGCCTATGCAAATGATCAATGTAAAAACTGCACTGGGGCCTTGGATGTGGCCTTGCCCCTTTTACTAAGTAATCTGCATGTCAAATAGTCTGAAGGGGCACTAATAGCCTAACATGCTGCAGAAAAATAGAGTTTGGACTGTTTTCAAACTTGAGTTCTGATAATGTCCTGCCACTAGATGGCAGTCTCAAAGAATTTGTCGAACTGTTCAGATAATGAACAGAAAGTGAAAGTAAAAATAGAGAGCTTGATATATTTTCAGGAGCTGTCCTCACAATAAATGGAGGCTCAATTCTAGAGAGCTTACTTCAAGTGTTTCCTGAGAATTTGTGGAGATGGAAGAACACAAGGTGCTCATGCTGGCATGGAGCTCCAGGTCCTCCACTTCTTGGGATTTGTTGAAGATAAGATGCTTTTGAATCCTGCCAACTACTCCAAGAAATGTCCTAGAGTAAAACTCTCAGACTCAGTTAAAATGAAACAAAGAGATTTATTAAAAGCATAAGGAACATTCAAATGGGGATGTTAACCCACACAAAGTGAGAATCAACAAATCCAAGGGGCGGCTACTTCACAGGGATAGTTATAGGGCAGAATCAGGAACTTCCCAGCAAGATTCTGATTGGTTGACCCTCCCCAGGCTTGACTGTTGAAATCAATACAAGGGTTATAGCTTTAAAGCAGAAGCAGGAGTGGAAAACAAAATGAAATCAGGCCTATTCCTAGCCCAGTTACCATAGATATGCCAGCCACCTCTGTTCTGAAGCTCTTATTCAAAACATAAACTTTTAAAACTGAACTTCCCAGTATCTTTCAAACTAATATTGACTCTGGTTAACACTCAGCAGATATTTTGCTCAGTTTCTAATACCTGTAAGTTTGACATCTAAGGCACAATCTTTTGGGTTTAATTGTGCGTGCTTTTTCATCTTACCCCAGAACAATTCAGATCATAAGTCATAACATGCTAAAACAGGAATACTACATAATTTGTGAAGCACAGTGCAAAATGAAAATGCAGGGTTCCTAGTTAAAAAAAAAAAAAATTAGAATTTCTAGGCAGTCATGTCAGAGCATTAAAACAAGTGTGAGGCCCTTATAAGCCCTGGGCCCTGTGAGACTGTGCAGATTCTATGCCTGGGAAGACAGTCCTGACTATAAACATTCAGCTACTTGACTTGTTATTAAAATCTTTCCCACTAATAGTTTATTTCAAGTATTCTATAAATAACTATATTGTAAAAATTGGTGGCTATGATAATTCTGTTAAAAAATAAGCAGTAATAAGTTGATTAAAAAACATAATTCTAATTTATTTTTTAAAGAGTTTGAAGGTATCCCTGAAACATACCACACAGTAAGCTCTCTATCTCTTACAATTGGTATGATGAATAAAACAAATATTGTGATCTAATAAACTGAACTTGGACTTTGACACTTAGAAAACGACTGAACATACAAAATTAAAATTAATACTTTTAGGAAAATCCCCTTTTTGTTGTCATATTAGCAAATCTGAGTACAAGATTCATTATAAATATGAGCATGCCCCTTTTTTACGTTGCAGACTGAGCACATGGATATTATTTTCTATCAGATGGGCTATTTCAGAGTATGCCTGATATATACAACGAGAATTATGACTTCTAATTTGATTGGCCCTTCTCATCTGCTGTGTCTCAATGTGTATTTTCCATATTTCAGAATGCATACAGAGCCTTTGAATGAGAGAGGCATGGAATAATTTCTATTTCAGAGCCCTCAGAAAGAATTGGCATGGTCCATACCGTGATTTTGACTTCTAGACTCCAAACTGTCCTTTAAGTCACTTTGTGTCCTTTGAATTCACCCACTTTGTGACACTTTGTTATGCAATCCCCAGGAAGCTAAGTTTGAGAGATAATAATCAGCATAAATCTCCATTATTCCCCTTCTGACACCAGCTGCCCATACAGAATTTTTTCTCTGACCCTCGCCATCTGGGCCTAGGTCAGATCTCACAAGTTAAAAGGATGCTGTTCTCCAGGCTGCCAAGTAGGCCTGAGACTTCAGGCACCAGATGCTTCTGACCTGCTGGCTACAAGTTTGGCATTTTCTTACTACCCCTCCAAGATACCAGCACAACTCGCCACTCCCCACCCCCAGCCTTCCTCACTTCTGAGCCTTTGGCTACAAATTTGGAGGTTCCCATCTCCCTCACTTCTGACCTGCTTTGGGTTCTGTCTTAGTTATCTAGTGCTGCTATAACAGAAATACCACAAGTAGATGGCTTTAGCGAACAAAGATTTATTCTCTCAAAGTTTATGAGGCTAGAAGTCCAAATTCAGAGTGCCAGCTCCAGGGGAAGGCTTCTCTCTCTGTTGGTTCTGGGGGAAGGTCTTTGTCTTCAATCTTCCCCTGGTTTAGGAGGTTCTCAGCACAGGAACCTCACGTCCAAAGAAAACACTCCATCCTGGCTCTTCTTTCTTGGTGATATGAGGTCCCTCTCTCTGCTCACTTCTCTTTTTTATATCTCAAAAGAGAGTGACTCAAGATACAATCTAATCTTTAGACTAAACTCTGCATCATTAACATAACTGCCAATAATTCTGCCTCATTAATGCCACTGAGATAGAATTGACAACATATAGGAAAATCAAATCAGATGACAAAATGGTGGATGATCACACAATACTGGGAATCATGGCTTAGCCAAGTTGACACACGATTGGGGGCACAATTGAATCCATAACCGTTTCAATAATTTGCTGATACAATCTTACAGAACTCACAAAAAGTGCTATTTTATGATTACAGTTTTGTTGCAGGAAAATGGATACAAATAAAGAGACATAGGGCAAAGTCTGGAAGGGTTTCCAACATGAAACTACCCTCTCCCATGCATGAATATCTTTCACCAACCAGTAAGCCCACGGAACTTCAGTCTCCAGAGCTTTTACCAGAAGTCTCATCATGTAATGCAAACTCCAACCTGTCTCTCCTGAGATTGGTCATTATCATGAGGTGATCATAAGATATTATGTGACAGTTCTGTCTGGCCTGGCCAGCCCTCATCCTAGAGTCACCGCATCACTTCACCTAACCTGTTAGTTAGGTGTGATCTGGACACTTAGGTTCCAAGGCATTTTTTTTAGAGATTATCTATCAGGAACTGAGATCAGAGACAAGGTAGGGTTAAATTCTAAACCCCAAACTAAGGCTGAAATTCTTTATTGAATAAATATTTTCCATGTAATAACTTAAATTTTTTTTTTGATTATTTAACATCATTGGGAGGTTTTCATTAAGGTTTAGCCACTGACTTAGCTATTTCCTCCATAGATTATTTATCTATTATCTATTCCTTTACATCTAAACTTAGTAAAAATGAAATAAAATTTAGTCAGGTGCCCAGGCACAGCTTAACTGCGTACTAAACACATGAATGACTCTCTGTTCAGGTCCTCACAGGGCAGCATCAAGGTGTAAGCCAGCTTTCATTCCTTCCTGGTGGCCAGAGTTCTCTTTCAAGCTTACATGTTAGTTGGCATAATTTGGCTGCATTGTGAAACTATGTGTTGATCACCCACCATATTTCAGGCATCAGCTTTAAAGTGTGGATAAAAGTGTATTAAGACACAGTGTTTATACTTGAAGAGATCAGTGTCTTTTACAAAATCAATAATTGTATTAATCTTATCATACAACAGCTTGTAGATACCCTAAAATCCTAAACAAGGTTTTTGACAAAAATTCTGAGAAAATATGTACTTTGTTAATTGTAGAAGCTCAATAAATATTTATTGATGAACTGGTGTATTCTATCTTTGTTATCCACATTATCACCATCACCATTGTTTCTTAAGCATCTACTATAGGAAATGCTCTAAGCACAACAATAGTGTCATTTTCTTGGCTTATGAAATAGCAAAATAACTTTAATATTTTTTAAAAAATTCAAAATAAATATTTACTGATCTGCTAATGTCAAATGAGCTTCTTAAAAATCTAAATGTGCAGTGAAACATGAGAAATTAGTGTAACAGAAATATATTTATTGTGAGTAGATACAATTCAAATCGGGCAGCATCAAACTGAAAGTATTGGGAAGGTGCTCTGAAAAGGGGATAGTGAAAGAAGGTTTTATAGCTGGGGCCTGGGCAGGGTAGTCTCCTGAAGATCATTGTAAATTCCTTTCAAGTTGGTTTCTAAGGAAATAGATTCAGAGCACATGCAAGGTTTCAAGGCCAGTCAATTGTAAAACCAGTCATTAAGGACATGCCATATATCAAAGGACATGTGGAAATTTAATCATCAAGGAATTTTGCTGTAAGGGAGGGTTTTTTTTTTTCCCTGACTTCTAGGCGATCTCTTTCAGCTAAGGCCCAGCACAGTCTGTTTAGGGTTTTAGGGTATCTACAAGCCATTCTATGATAATATTAACACAATTAATGATTTTATGAAAGACTCTGTCTGATCTTCAAGTATGGGCACTGTGTCTTAAAACATTTTTATCCACATTTTATAGCTGATGCCTGAAATATGGTGGATGAGCAACACATAGTTTCACAAGCAACCAAAGTATGCCAACTACCTTGTAAGCTTGGAAGAGAACTCTGGCCTCCAGAAAGGAATGAAAGCTGGCTTACACCTTGATGCTGCCCTGTGAGGACCTGAACAGGGAGTCATCTGTCTGGTCCATAGCTAAGCTGTGCCTGGACTCCTGACCAAAAAAACCTGGGAGATAATAAACGTATACTGTTTTAAGCCAATGAGTTTATGCTAATTTTTTACAAGGCAATATATGAGGTTAGCAACAGTATTTTAGTGGCTTCTATGGTATACTGATTATCTGAGTGGAGATAACGTGTTGACCCACAGTGCACACATAATGGGAACTAAAACTTTGTTATTTTAAAGTTTTGACTTTTTTTTTTTCAACCTACATCTTAAATGAATTTATTCTATCTGATACAAATTTGGCACTGGAAAGCAAGTGATGTAATAGCACTTACTCTCTCTGTCTCTCTGCTATATATATATATATATATGTATATATTGCATTACTTTAAGGGTTTTACTAAGGTGGTAAGGAAATTCTTATGAGAGGCTTATTTTTGTTTGCCATCAAGTTGATTTTCAACTCTTAATGAACCCATGTGACAGAGTAGAACGCTCCATAGGTTTTCCTAGGCTGTAATCTTTATGGGAGCAGATCATCAGGTCTTTCTCTTATACAGTCACTGGGTCTTTTCCTATACAGTCACTGGGTGGGCTCAAACCACCAAACTTCTGTTAGCAGCTGAGTGCTTAACAATTGCACCACCAGGGCTTATCCATTTTAAGAATGGAGAAACACATAATAAAATTGTCAGAAGTGATTTTTGCTGTGTGGTTGGTTTATCTTTTGACCAAGCAATTTTAGGAAAAAAGTTTGGGAATCAATGTGTCCATAATGTGTGTTGGTTAATTGTTTACTGCTTTTGGGAAGATACTATAAGAAAGAGATGGATTGAGAAAATAATTGGCCAAGTCCAAATTCAGGGCACCTGTTTTAGGGAAAGACTCTCTCTGTCCACTCTGGGGGAAAATCTTTGTCTCAGCTCCCGTGGCATTCCTTGGAGATCTTCATGTAACATGACTCTTCCCTTCTGTTCATGCCATGCATCTCTGTGCCTAATCTGTTCTTTTTATCTCTCAAAGGTGATTGGCTTAAAACACACCCTACACTGGTATGGCTTCATTAACAAGGAAAGCCCTGTTCCCAAATGGGATTACATCCACAAATATAGGCAGTTAGGATTTGCAACACATATTTTGGGGGACTTGATTCAGTCCATAGCAGTGGTAAAAACAGTTAACACATTCAGCTGCTAACTGAAAGACTGAAAGTTGGAGTCCACTCAGAGGCACCTCAGAAGAAAGGCCTAGCAATCTACTTCCAAAAAATCAGTCATTGAAAATCCTATGGAGCACAGTTCTACTCTGACACACGTGGATCAGGGTCAACTGGACCGATGGCAAATGGTTGTTTGTTTGTTTCTTTCTTTCTTGGGATGCATAACCAGGGATCAAAGAGATCAAAAGAAGCAGACCTACTTCTAGAGAGTGGAAGCAGATCCTAATGGAGTTAAATTCATTTCACACAATATAGAGTCTTTTTGCCACTTCTGCCCATGGAATTTAAAAATTACTGTGCCAATAACTTATGTGCATTTTCCTTTCTTTCATGTATTTTTATGGTTGTGTTTTTGTTCTATCATTATAGGCTTGTTTGAATAGTATACAATTTTCTGATATATTTCTGGATCAAAGAGGCCATAATATCTGGACCTCATGTAGTAATTAACTCTAATCACTTTAGAGATCATGGACTCTGAGAGTGGCCTTGACTGTATGGAACTTTGGAATTACCTCCCTTTGGGATAGAATGAATGTATTATGCTGTGGAAGGAAAAGTGAACCAAACATATGATGACCAGAGAGTGGACTGTCTAGATAGTAATGCTGTTCACTAAATATTTCTGTCTCTGTGGTCTGGACTTACAGTAGGCTTGTGCTTCCTAGCTCACTGTAGTTAGGTGTAGTTATGTAAATACTTCTGGCTAATGATCTATGGGCAGAAGTGACATGTGCCGTTTGGGGGCAGAGCATTTAATTGACAGTGCAAGACATTCCAGAATCATTGTAACTCCCTGTCTTAGTTATCTAGTGCTGCTATAACAGAAATACCAAAAGTGGATGGCTTTAACAAACAGAAATTGATTCTCTCACAGTTTAGGAAACTGGATGTCCAAATTCAGGCTGTCAGCTCCAGGGCAAGGCTTTTTTTCTCTGTCATTTCTGGGGGAAGGTCCTTTTCATCAATCTTTCCCTAGTCTAGGAGCTTCTCAGTGCAGGGGTCCCGGGTCGAAAGGATGTACACTCTCTAATCCTGGGATTTCTTCCTTGGTGGTATGAGTTTTCCCTCTTCTCTTTTTTAATCTCAAAAGAGATTGACTAAGATATAACATAATTCTGTAGAATGAGTCCTGCCTCATTAACATAACTGCCTCTAACCCTGCCTTACTAACATCTTAAAGGTTAGGATTTGCAATACATAGAATAATCACATCAGATCACAAAACGGTGGACAACCACAAAATACTGTGAATCATGGCCTAGCCAACTTGATATATACTTTTGGGGGACACAATTCAATCCATGACATTCTCCAACGTCAGAGGGAAACATAGTATACTTGTATTTTCAGTAGGAATTGGAAAATTCTAAGAGGAGAGATAATAAATAAAACCAACAAATTCTTAATCAGGCATGATGGACATGTAGGACAGTAGGTAGGAAGAAAGATTAGAAAAAATGAGGAAAAGAAAAGAAAAAAAATTAAAAACAAAGAGAATGCTTTTAGAGTAAGGGGAGAAGAAGTGGGAAGAAGTAAGACAATCTTTCCAGCTACTGTGAGCAGTTGTAATGCTGGCTCCATGAGCCTGGAACCCAAGGTGACTATGATGAACTGAGCCCCATATCATGCCCCTCAATAGGTATGTATTCCAAACCAAAATAATTTTGTTTTTCATTTATACCACTGATATTTGGGAACTACTTCTTATCACAACATAACCTTAAAAAAACTTACTCATCTGAATAACACAGAACGTCTCAGTTAATCGCCAAATTACATCTTTTTGGAAAAGATAACAGGGAATCTAAGAGGTGGTAGTGGTGGTGGTGGTGGTGGGGGTTTACTGTCTAGTAGATTCTGACTCATAGCAACTTTATCTAGCAAAATAGAACTGCATCATAGGATTTTCTAGGCTTTACTGTCAGTTGGTTGTACTGTGGTGGCTTGTGTTGCTGTGATACTGGAAGCTTTTCACTGGTATTTCAAATACCTGCAGAGCCACCCCTGGTGGACAGGTTTCACCTGAGCTTCAAGAGTAAGACAGACAAAGACGAAGGACCTGGCAGTCTACTTCTAAAAAAACTGGAAAGTGAAAACATCTTTAAACATATGAATAGCAGTGAAACATTGATATGGTGCTGGAAGATGAGCCTCTCAAGTCAGAAGGCACTCAAAATATGTTTGGGGAAGAGCTATCTCCTCAAACTAAAGTCAACATTTTTGATGCAGATGGAGTCAAGTTTTGGGGACCTTCATTTGCTGATATGGCATGACTCAAAATGAGAAGAAAGAGCTCCATTAATAATCAGAACATGGAATGTATGAAGTACAAATCTAGGAAAATTGGAAGCCATCAAAAATAAGATGGAATGCATAAACATTGATATCCTAGGCTTTAGTGAGCTTAAAAGGACTGGTATTGGCCATTTTGAATCAGACAATTATATGGTGTACTATGCCAGGAATGGCAAATGGAGGGGGAATGGTGACACCTTCATCAACAAAAAGAACATTTTAAGATCTATCTTGAAGTACAAAACTGTCAGTGATAGGATAAAATCCACATGCCTACAAGGAAGGCCAGTTAATATGACTATTATTCAAATTTACCAACCAATCACTAAGGCCAAAGATGAAGAAATTGAAGATTTTTACTAACTTCTGCAGTCCAAATTTGTCAAATATGCAATCAAGATGCATTGATAATTATTGGTGATTGGAGTGTGAAAGTTGAAAACAAAGAAGAAGGAACAGTAGTTGAAAAATATGGCCTTAGCAAAAGAAACAACATTGGAGATTGCATGATAGAACTGTGCAAGACCAACATGTTCTTCATTGCAAATCCTTTTTTTCACCAATACAAATGGTGACTACACACGTGGACCTCACCGGATGGAAAATGCAGGAATCAAATCAAATGTATCTATGGAAAGAAACAATGGAAAACTCAACATCATCTGTCAGAACAAGGCCGGGGCTGACAGCAGAACAGACACTCAATTGCTCATATGCAAATTCAAGTTGAAGCTGAAGAAAATTAAAATAAGCCCAAGAGAACCAAAATACGACCTTGACTGTATCTTACCTGAATTTAGAGGCAATTGCAAGAATAGATTTGACACATTGAACACTAATGACTGAAGACCAGATGAGTTGTGGGAGGACATCATATATGAAGAAAGCAGAAGTTCATTAAAAAACGGGAAAGAAAGAAAAGGCCAAAATGGATATCAGAAGAGATTCTGAAACTTGCCCTTGAAAGTACAGTAGCTAAAGTGAATGGAAGAAATGATGAAGTAAAAAAGCTGAACGGAAGATTTCAAAGGGCAGCTCAAGAAGGCAACGTAAAATATTGTAATGAAATGTGCGAAGATTTGGAGTTTGAAAATCAAAAGAGAAGAACACATGCAACCTTTCTCAACCTGAAAGAAGTGAAGAAACTCTTCAAGCCTTGAGTTGTAATTCTGAAGGATTCTATAGGCAGAATATTGAATGACACAGGAAGCATCAAAAGAAGACAGAAGGAATGTACAGTCACTATACTAAGAAGAATTGGTCAAAGTTCATCCATTTTAGGAGGTAGCACATGATCAAGAACTGATGTTATTGAAAGAAGTCCAAGCTACACTGAAGACACCGGTGAAAAACAGGGCTCTGGGAACTTACGGAATACCAGTTGAGTGAAATTTTGCTGAAGATCATTCGAAAGTGGTTACGACGGGACATTGACAGGGAACTACCAGAAATTCAAGCTAAATTCAGAAGACAACATGGAACAAGGGACATCATTGCTGATGTCAGGTGGATCCTGGCTGAAAGCAGAGAATACAAAAAGATGTTTACTTGTGTTTTATTGATTATGCACAGGTATTAGACTGTGTAGATCATAACAAATTATGGATAACATTGCAAAGAATGGGAATTCCAGAACACTAAATTGTGCTCCTGTGGAACCTGTACATAGATCAAGAGTTAGTCATTTGAAGAGAACAATGAGATACGGTGTGGTTTAAAATCAACAAAGGTGTGGGTCAGGGTTTATATCCTTTCACCATACTTATTGAATCTGTACACTGATCAAATTATCCAAGAAGCTGGGCTATGTGAAAAAACATATGGCATTAGGCTTGGTGGAAGACTCATTAATAACAATCTGTGATATGCAGATGACACAACCTTGCTTGCTGAAATGGAAGAGGACTTGAAGCACTTACTGATGAAGATCAAAGACTACAGACTTCAGTATGGATTACACATCAGCATAAAGAAAACAAAACTCCTCACAACTGGACCAATAAGCAACATGATAAATAGAGACAAAATTGAAGTTGTCAAGGATTTAATTTTACTTGGATCCACAATCAACACCCATGAAAGCAGCAGTCAGGAAATCAAGTAACTTATTGCATTGGGTAAATCTGTTGCAAAAGACATATTAAAGAGTTAAAAAGAAAAGATATAACTTTAAGGACTAAGGTCGCCTGATCCAAGCCATGATATTTTCCATCGCCTCATACGCATGTGAAAGCTGGACAATGAATAAGGAAGACTGAAGAAGAATTGATGGTTTTGAATTATGGTGTTGGCAAAGATTACTGAATACTCCATGGAATGCCAGAAGAATGAACAAGTCTGTCTTGGAAGAAGTATAGCCAGAGTGTTCCTTGGAAGCAAAGAAGGCGAGACTTCGTCTCACATACTTTGGACATGTTAGAAGGAGGGACCAGACTCTGGAGAAAGACATCATGCTTGGTTAAATAGAAGATCAGTGAAAAAGAGGAAGACCATCAATGAGAAGGGCTGACACAGTGGTTGCAACAATGGGCGCAGACGTAACAATGATTACGAAGATGGTGCACAACTGGGCAGTATTCCATTGTACATAGGGTTGCTATGAGTTGGAAGAACCAACCTTTCAGTTAGGAGCAGAGTGTTTAATGATTGTGCCAGGAGGACTCATACTGATGTCCAGAATATAATTTTGATATTTAATTTCAAAGTTGTTTTCACAAGAAATTATTGTCGTCATCCTGTTGTTAAATGTTTTATAGTGAGATAGCTTTTAAGTATTGTCACAATTAAATGAAGGGGAAGCTAGTGGGGGCAAAATTAACATACAAACTGCTTGTTGATGTAATTGACTCTACATAGAATGTTAAGAAAGTTTAGCTCTAAATATTCCATTTTAACTGCAATTTATGTTGAAATGCTGAAAGTTAAAATTACATGTTTTGAATGAATTCACCTGTGAATTACATCTCCTACTCATAGGAAATGTTTCAACAATGTATAAAAGAAAAAAATTACATGACTATTCACTGTAAATTTACTTCTACTAAGAAAACCTTAATTGTGCCAACAGTTTTATCGTGATGTGGTTGTGATGAAGAGCTAACATAGCATCATTTTATTTGTCACCAGAGGAAAATCTGTCCCATCAGGGAGTTTAAAGGCAAAAAAATAAAAATAAATATATTTCCTTTCACTTAAAGGACAGATCATTATAGTTCAGTTGAAATAATTCTTGCATTAATTTCATTTTTACCAGGTAAATGCTTCCAAAGAGTAGAACTGCCCATTTGGTTTCCAAGGAGGACCTGGTAGATTTGAACTGCTGACCTCTTGGTTAGCAGCTGTAGCCCTTAACCACTACACCACCACGATTTCCAAATTAAGTGTAGTTTACCCTAAAACTATTATGTTTATCATGTTGCAACTTAAAAGCAATGTGGTTCTCTGCAGGAGGAGTTCTATTTGCTAGGCCTGTCTTTGTCACTATCAAGCTTAGTGACCTTGAGAAAGAAATTGAACCTCTTTTTCTTCTTTTAAGTCTTTGCTGAATGGGAATAATAACTCATGGGGATATTGTGGCTTGTAAATAATTTTTTTCTAGGTATGCAAGGAGAATGACCAGTTATACCAGATATTTCATTAGTTTGAAGAAATGGATTCCGGGCTAAAAAAACAGGCTATAAATGACTTGTGGTTTTACAAGTGGTGCAGGACCAGGTGAAGAAATAAATATAAAGTGGCAACATCACAGACAGGTCAACCACATCCTGAACTCCAACTGCACCTTGAGCTGCAGGTTGGAACATAGTGAAATTGTCTTCTCAGATACATTTGGGCATCACTAAAAACGGGGATACTAGAGAAAATCAAAGCAAACAAATATTACACTCTATATGATGAAGAAATGTGGATGGGAGTGTCGTGGATTGAATTACGTCCCCCCAAAAATGTGTGTATCAGTTGGGCTGGGCCATGATTCTCGGTATTGTGCAATTTTCCTATATGTTGCAAATCCTGCCTCTACGATGCTAACGAAGGAGGATGGGTGGCAGTTGTGTTAGTGAGGCAGAACTGAATCTACAAGACTGGATTGTGTCTCTCTGCTTGCTTCTGTCTTTTATATCTCAAAAGAGATTGGCTCAAATTGTAGATTAATCATGTAGACTGAGTCTACATAACTGCCACTAATCCCATCTCATTAACATCTTAGAGATAGGATTTACAACACTTAGATGACATCAGATGACAAAATGATGGATAATTACACAATACTGGGAATCATGACCTAGCCAAATTGCCAGATATTTTGGGAGGACACAATTCAATCCATAACAAGATGCTTCTCACTTAGGGAAATAAATTATTGCTGACAGGGCAAATAGCCAAAAATATACTACAAATGTCTCCATATAGTGAATATAATGTGCAGTTGGATAGAGTTTGCTAGGCAAAGAGGATGAGAACTTAGAATACTTTAGATTTAGATTTGCACTTAAAGGAGAAGTAATGGTGTGTAATGTTTTACTATTTTGGAAGAAAGCTCTCATAGTTACGCAAATTCTTGAAAACAATGTCATAAAATGGAGGTACCCACAGCTCAAAAAGTCATGTACCTAGGATTAAATGAAGTGGAAATCTTTTTTTTTTTACATATCACTGAAAACTTTTTATTGGCCTTTTGGATAGAAATGGAAATTTATTTGCCAGGAAGGATGATGCCATCATACTTCTACCAGAACCAGTGCATGCCTCCTCTATGCTGGTTCTTTGTTTAGCCCCAGTGCAGCCAATCCTGCGTTTCTTGTCTGTCATGCTGAAACCTGTCCTACCCAGCACCACAGAGAGATCCAGGCCTTAGATACCGATGTTAGGGTCATATTTGATCTCCAGATAGATGCGTTCCTGAATCCCAAAACCAAAGTTTCCAGTATCTGAGAAGTTATTTTTTCTTAACTCATACTCGCCCACCTTTAGACCTTTCTCCAAGATTTCCTCTGCCTTGGCCCCATGGACTGTGCAGTGGACAGCAATTTTTTCATTTCTCCTAATGCCAAAGAACCTGATGGTGTATCTAGCTTTGGAGAACTCAGGGGTCTGGCCTGTGAGCTGCTCCAACACCTTGGCTATGGGAGTCAGTCTGTCTGCACTCTCCCCCACAGAGATGCTGAGCCAGAGCTTGTGGATACGAAGTTCCCGCATGGGGTTCTCTTTTTCACTTTGACCCTGTGCCATGATGGAGAAAAGGAAAAAAAAAAAGAAAGAAAGCATGAAATGGAAGTCTTTAAGTATAAATTTTACCCAAATGAATGAGAAGAGTAAATTTAGGAGTGCAAGAAAAGAAGCTGAGAGTGATTATAATAGTAGTACCTATGTTTTTGTTGTCAAGTGCTGTCAAGTTGGCTTCGGCTCATAGTGACCTTATGTATAATAGAATGAAATGTTTCCTGGTCCTGTGCTGTCTTCAAGATTGTTGCTATATTTGAATCCATTGCTTTGGCTATTGTGTCAAACCATCTCATGGAAGATTTCCCCAGTTTTTGCTGATGCCCTAGCAAACATGATGCCCTTTTATCTTGTAATACCTATAAGATAAAATAATTTCCCTTTACAGAGATGTGGAACTTGGAAGTCAGGAGAAGGCTCTCTGGAGTTACATTGCTTGGATGTCCACCTTGGCTCTGCCACATACTTGCAGACTAAGACTCTTGCCAATCACTTAGCCTCTCTGAGCTTCCATTTCCTCACCTATAAACCCAAAACCAACCAACCCATTGCCATTGAGTCAATGCTGACTCATAGTGACCCCACAGGACAGAGTAGAACTTCCCCATAGGATTTCCAAGGCTGCAAATCTTTACAGAAGCAGGCTGTCATAGCTTTCTCCCATGGAATGGCTGGTGGGTTTGAACTACTGACCTTTCAGTTAGTAGCCAAGCACTTAACCACTGTGTCACCAGGGCCTTTTTTCAACTATAAAACAAAGGCAAACATGTGACCTATTTTATAACATTGTCATACGAATTAAATTGGCTAACATATTTTGAGAATTTAGCACATAGCAAGTTCTCAAAATATGTTACCCAAGTACTATATTAAACTCTTTACATAAATAGTAAAAAAAAAAATTTTTTTTGAAATATCACCCAATGTGCTTTTCTTTCTCGTTAAGTTATTTTTTTTCAGAGAGGGTAGTTAGGGATGTAGGGTGTATGTTGGTTATTTGGTCCTTTCACCATTAAGACCAAGCCAACAGGAAGGGTGAAGGGGATAGAAGAAACTGCCTAGATCAAAGAAGCCTTTGTTCAGTTTCAGGTTTCAAACTAAAGCTTTTAGGTCTAAAGAAAAGAAAAAAGAAGTTTTCAAAAATATGAAGTAGGTTTTTTTTGGAAATCCAATAGTTAGGTTTTGTCTCTTTCCTAGCCAAATCTGTCCCTGCACATCTGTTCAATTTCAATAAATGTCACTGTAGGCTCTCTGAAAGCAAAAAATCCTGGCATCATCCTTGATTGCTCTCTTTCCTTTATTCTTCTCAACAGATCTATGAGCAAGTTCTATTGACTCTATTTCCAAAACCTATCCTGAATGTGCTCATGTCTTTATAGTTCCTCCACCTCCACTTTGAATGAAAACACCATTTTTCTCTCCTCCAAAACTACAAAAAGCTGCAAGCTGCTTTTGTACACATCATCCTCCCCAGTTCATTCTCTAGGTTCCCAGTTCTTAAAATAATATCCACGGTCCTCTGAGGATCCCTGAGACTTTCAGGCTTAGGAGGTCTTTGAGGTCAAAACTATTTTTGTAGTTATACCAATGTGCTACTTGCCTTTTTCATTGTGTTGACATTGGATGGGGCAAAAATAATGGTAGGTAAACAGCTGGTGCCTTATCAAAAATCAAGGCAGTGACACTAAACTGGAGTAGAGCAGTCATTGTATTTATCATTGTGTAGTCTTATTCATAGAAAACCACTTTTTATTTAAAAGAATAGTAGGCAAAAAAAAAAAAATAGAAGTTATTCAGACTTGGATATTTATCTAAAATGAATGCGGTAGTACTATTACTTCAAGGAAAACAACTGAGTGTTTTTTGCCAATGATAAAATTTGAGCTCGTTGAGTTTTGGTATAGCATCAGAGAAGAATATCTACAGTTATCTGAGTTATCTGAAAGGATTATTAAAATATGTCTCCCTTTTCCACCTATATATCTGCGTGAGACCAGATATTTTTCTTCAAAATTTCAATCTAAAAATTTATCTTAAAATATAGGAATACAGTTATCTTCTACCAACATGCATTAAAGACATTTAAAATAATGTAAAACAATGCCAGTCTTCTCACTGTTTTTTTTGCTTTGAAAAATATAGCTACTTTCCATAAAATCTGTTATTTTTGTTAATACATAATAACTTATCATTTTTAAGTGTACCCACCTAAAGTGTACTAATGTATAAATATTAAATTTCTCAGTTTTAATTTCCAATACTATAAATATGAATACATATAATCTATGTAACAAAATCTGTATGAGGGTCTCAAATTTTTTTAAGAATCCAAAGGGATGTTTAGAACAAAATGTTTAAGAATTGCTTCTCTAGGCAATGTTCAGACATATTTTAAACCATCAGTCCTTCCAGTGACTTCTCATTACATTTGGAATAAAATTTAAACACTTTTCTCTGATTTACAACATCTCATCCTCTCTGATTACTGCAAAACTTTCTACATACTTCCCCCACACTGACTATACTTCAGCCAGTCTGGCCTTGCAGTTTCTCCAACATGCCATTCATTGCATCATGAAGACTTTACACAGGCAGTGTCCACCACTTGGAATGTTCTTCTCTGGCATCTTCACCTGGTTACTCCTTCTTATGATTAACGTCAGATTAACGTTGCCGTTATGAGGAATCTTCCCTGACTTCTCAAGGTAGTATAGTCATCCAGTCACTCTATATGTAATCGTTCTGCATAGCACTTAATAATGTAATCTGCATAGCACTGAATAATCTGTGATGTTTTTCTTGATGCACATGATTTTAAAATTGTGTGGCATCTGTTTCCATCCACCACATAGTTGTCTCTGTTGGAACTGGATCTTGTCTATCTTGTAGAATAGCTCTGGCTTATGGTACATGCTCGATACATTTTTGATAAGTAAAAGAATAACCTTACCTATTAAAAAATTTATTAAAAAATTCAAAAAGTGGTTGTAGCAGTACATTGACAGGCAACTACCAGAAATTCAAGTTGGATTCAGAAGAGGATGTGGAATGAGGAACATCATTGCTGATGTCAGATGAATCTTGGCTGAAAGCAGAGAATACCAGAGAGAGGTTTACCTGTGCTTTATTGACTACGCAAAGGCATTAGACTATGTGGATAATAACAAATTATGGATATCATTGAAAAGAATGGGAATTCCAGAACACTTAATTATGCTCATGAGGAACCTTTACATATACCAAGACGCAGTCGTTTGTACGGAACAGGGGGATACTGTGTGGTCTAAAATCAAGAAAGGTGTGCTTCAAGATTGTGTCCTTTCACCATATCTATTCAATTTATATGCTGAGCAAATAATCTGAGAACCTGTATGAAGAAGAATATGGCATTAGGACTGGAGGAAGACTCATTAACAACCTACAATATGCAGATGACAAAACCTTGCTTGCAAAGTGAAGAGGACTTAAAGCACTTACTGATGAAGATCAAAGGCTACAGCCTTCAGTATATATTATACCTCAAAATAAAGAAAACTAAAATCCTCACAACTGGACCAATAAGCAGCATCATGATAAACAGAGAAAAGGTTGAAGTTGTTGTCAAGGATTTCATTCTACTTGTATCCACAATCAACACCCATGGAAGCAGCAGTCAAGAAATCAAAAGACATTGCAATGGGCAAATCTGCTGAAAAGATCTCTTTAAAGAGTTAAAAAGCAAAGATGTCACCTTGAAGAGTAGGATGTACCTGGCCCAAGCCATGGTGTTTTCAGTCGTGAAAGCTGGACAATGAATAAGGAAGACCAAAGAAGAATAGATCCCTTTGAATTATGGTGTTGTCAAAGAATATTGAATATACTGTGGGCTGCCAAAAGAACGAACAAGTCTGTCTTGGAAGAAGTACAGCCATAATACTCCTTAGAAGTGAGGATGGAGAAACTACGTCTCACATATTTTGGACACAGCATCAGGAGAGATCAGTCCCTGGAGAAGGACATCATGCTTGGTAAGGTAAAAGATCATCGAAAAAGAAGAAGACCCTCAATGAGATGGATTGACACAGTGGCTGCAACAATGGGCTCAAGCATGACAATTATGAGGATGGTGCAGGACCAGACAATGTTTTGTCCTATTGTACATAGGGTTGCTATGAATTGGGAAGAACTCAATGGCACCTAGCAACAACAACAACAAAAGAATGACCACTTAAAAGACTGTCTACATCAAATAAGACAACAGGAAAAAATTCAGGACAGCTCAGGAAATTTATGTTTGGCTGAGGAGAGCAAGGAAGAAGAGTTTTGATACACAATTCCCTGATTCCTTTCTTGGAATCTAAATCCTGAAGTAGAAGGTTGCTGGAACGAACCAGAAAAGTCTGTGGGACTCCACAAACAATAGTGCTGTGCTGTGAGCTTTCTTTAATTTTTTTTTTCTGACGAATTTCTAAAAAAATTCTTGTCTTTGGTGTGGTGCTGAGTTCAGATGGCACAGGATTAGTAAAGTAGCAATTGATGAAGGAGGTGATTGGGACAGAGGACAGCTTCACAAAATGTGTACCCCATTAGGTAGTGTGGGGAAACCAGCTGAAAATTTCTGAACCCTCGGATGGTGCTCAGAAGTGCTTAGATAATTAATAGGACGGAAGTGTCTAAAGCTAGGGTAAGAGAACTGCAGATGCAGGATTCCAGGACCAAAGTTTTGAGAAGAATTGTGATTGTCAGTTGCACATGTCAGAATTACAAAAAAAAAAAAAAAAATCCAACCCAAAGAATGACTAAAAAGGCACTAGTGTAGCTTACCCAGGGTATAGGTATAACCCAGATACTGAAATTCTTCAAGGTGAAAGCTGGTCACAATGCTTTGCTTAAGTCTTTGTGTTCTTGTCCTCACATAGTTTTTGTCTCCAGTAATCTTCCCCCCTGCAATTATGGATGTAATAAGAGCTTTAAATTTTTATTCAGAATTTTTGTTTGTTTTGTTTTCATTGGAAGGATTGGTCCACACCAATAAAAACAGAAATGGAAGACAACTACTTATGAAGTGTAGCTGTGACAGTAAGTCTGTGTCACAGTAGGTGAAGGGGAAATGTGTAGGATACTTGCAGACAAGGAACGAAGAAATGTAAGTATTAGTAGACTTAGAGAAGAATTGAACAACATATTCAAGGGCTTAAAGGGTATAATTGCATCTTTATCTAATGGCCTCATTTATGAACAAAGGCTTTTAAAGTTCTTATAATAAGGAAAAGTTTCCCTGCTGATTTAAGTGATGTATGGGTAGACGATGAAATGACCAGCACAGTGCTACAAGGCGTGTTATTGGTGGCATTTACAAGAGGAAAGAGAGGACATCCAAACTGCAGCCTCTGACATTATTCAACACTGATTTAGAAAACATCTACAAAAGTTCTCCTACAGAGGTTGACAAGAATAGCAGAGGTCAAGATTCACTAATCACAATGTTATATTACAAAGGGCTAGAAAATCACCTATCATTGTTGAACTTTAGGGAAACAAAAATATGAAGGAAGTTTAGAACAATTTTTCTGCTCTTTAGAGAAGGATTGCATCTTTGATCAAAAAAACTGAGATTATTTTTCTTATAAGTTTTACAAAGATATGTTTTTCCAGAAGGGATTTACTGGAAAATAGACAAACATGTTAGGTTTAAAATGCTATTCACTGTTTAGAGAAGGGAATGAGGAAATAATTCAAAATAATGAGAGGATGAAGATAGGCTGCCAACATAATCCCTTATAACATCTAAGGCCAGAGCCCCTCTTCACAAACAAAAATATATTGTGCATATAGTATTTAGTTGAAGATGAAAATGGGTCAGCAGTGACTTTTAGATAGAGCCAAGCAGCTCAGTTTGCTAAAATCTCCTCCTCCCAAATCTGTCTATCAGCATGTAGATAGATGGGTAGATACGTGGTTATATATATATCTCTCCACCTTTACATATATATCCATATAGATAGATAGATAGACACACACACATAATATATACACACACATAGAGAAAGAGAGATTATAGATATAGATACATATCAGAGAATCTGGACCGAGAGTTAAAGAACATGTTTGAATGAGAGAAAAATTAAAATTCAAGAACATTGAGAAAGTTAGCAAAGTGTTTGAGTCATGAAAATTTTTGCACACATTTTGGCAAAGAGATGATATGCTTTCAAAAGTGGGAAACAAATACTAAAAGATGAATATTCTAAGGTTGAGTTTGGAAGTTGTCATCAGAAACCTGAATAAAAAAATCATGTATTTGCTGGACCTAATTTTATTTTGTATCAGTTGAAGAGCAGTTTCCACAGAGAGCATTGGTAATCCAGTTAATGAATCCCTTTTGATTATGTTATGGGTAAAAATAGATACATGGAATAAAGTGAGGTGCCTTATATTTCCTGTGAAGACTATATAGATCATATAAAACTCTTTAATCATGTAATACTTTTTTATTCACCTCAAGAAGACAAAAGATGAGGTGAATTGATTGGTAGGGAAGCTTCAAATTCCACTGCCCCATGGAAAAACTATGGCGAAGGGAGTATTTTATATAGAGATTTTTTTATAATATAAAGGGACGACCTATGAAAAGGACATTTCAGATTGGAAGATAAAGGTCAAGAGCCTGGGAGAAATAACCTCGAAATAATATAAGACAAATGTCAGCATTCTGTTGAAATAAATGAAGTGAGGATGAAGCGAATAGATGAAGATGCAAGGAACGGAGCACTGCGGCATTTCAGGCCTGTGGTAGAGTGCTTTCTCTAAAATCCAGAGCACCCACCCAGTGCCGTCGAGTGTTAAATCCAACAGTGAAGAACTAAACTCAGAAACATTTCACTCATAAGAAACAAAGTAGAGCCATAAATATTTTAAGGGCACAGATATAACCTCCATAGTTGGATTCAGTGTTGGAATTTGAATTTATCATTTATCACTTGATATAACAGAATCTCCCAAACCGATTCAGAAACTATTTTCATTTTAAAAATTTAGTAAAGCATTTAAGAATTTTCCTCAATTAATTATGTCATAACTTGACCTTTGTAACAGAGAATTACATAACTTATTTTAAGCATCTTTTTTCAGTGTTCTCCTTTTGCTTATGAAAACGCACTCATTTAACTCAAGCCTCTCTAGTGCACATGTTGCATTGCTGAGTAATTTTATGATATGAGCTGAGATTCATCATATATTTAGAGTACCTACATAATACATTTTCACGAACTTGAAGCTTTTAAAATATTATGTTGATCACAAGTCCCTGTGACTTCTGTTGTTCCATATAACTCTCAAGAGGCAGAAGTTCTGAGAAATGAATCATTTACAAAAGAACAAAATTAAATTTGTGTTTAACAAAACCAACAACAGAGAGTCTCAGAGTAAACTTGAAATCCCTTAGTTTTTTGTCCCAGGCCTTTCATGATGTTGCTGTTTTGCCTTCCCTTTGATTTCATCTCCTGCCACTTGACTATGCCTTCTCTAAGCTGCTTTCATACCAAATACTTTCAGCTCTTTGTAAGTTCTCTTCTCTTCTGTGCTTCTGCTCTTGATATTGCTCTTCCATCTTGAAATTGCATATGTGTGTACATCCAGAAGGGTTGCCACAACAGAGATTAAACACGTGATTTTCTTTTCTTTAGTAAGATAAATTGTTGACCTTATCACAAAATAAAAAAGTACAGAAAATTACATTAAAATTATAGAAGGTTGCATCTTTGAAGAGTAGACCCCTTTGGAGTTTTGTTGATACAGTAGTAGAATTCTTGCCACCATGCAGGAGACGCAGGTTTGATTCTCAGCCAATTCACCTCATGTGTAGCCACCACAGGCCTGTCAGTAAAGGCTGTCATGTTGCTATGATGCTTAATAGGTTTTAGCAGAGCTTCCAGACTATAACAGACTAGGAAAAAAAGATCTGATGATCTACTTACAAAAATCAGCCAATGAAAATCCAATGAATAGCAGTTCAACCAATTGTGGTGATGTCATGGAACTGGACAGAGTCTTCTTCTGCTCTGTATGGGGTCACCATGAGTTGGGGACTGACTTGACAACAGCTAACAACAACAGTACAAACCCTTTGGCACTAGGAAAGAAAGAATCCTGAGTACCGAGGGAGAGGTGACAATTTTTGTGGAAACATGGGTCAGTCTGACTCAGAATGGATTTATTGATTCTGCAAAGAGAAGACACTATAACTAATCATGACTTAATGCTTTGAGGCCTTCTTATCTGACATATATTGGCTTATGGGAGAATTAAACTGAAATAAATGATAGTGCCCAGGACTGAAGAGATGAAATAATCTTTACTGAGCAAATTATCTTTTCCTTAAGGAACACCGCACACCATGGCACAAATTTACCCAAATTTGGTCTTTGCCTTTGGTTCCTGAGAGATAACCTCTAAAATCTTGTAATTTCTGCAGTGATTTAAGTGTCTTTGATGAGACTTCCAGACCATACTTGAGTGTTCATGCTCATGAGGTACCACTTGGCTGGGTCAGAAAATTTCACCCTGTAACATCAGTTGACCTCAGGAGAAAGGACTGATCCAATCAATCATACATAATGAAACCCCAGCGAAGGCTCTGGACACTGAAGTTCCATGGGCTTTCTTGTTGGTAATATACATCAGTGCACATAGGTGGTTAGTTCATGCCTTTTTGGGACATGGAAGCTCTGTATTGAGAATCCTCCCAGGCCTCACCTTATGCACCTTTTCATTTGTATCTTTTTTGTTTTAATAAAATTGTAGTTGTAAATATAGCACTTTCTATGAGTCACTGTAGTGAATTATTGACCTAAGGGATTAGTGGAAAAGAGCAGATCAGAAGCAAGAGGAGCACTAGAGACACCTGAGATTGCAGTTGACACTCTGAGGGGTAGAGGGAACCCTTGAGTTTGTAACCAACAGGCCTGAAGTGAGGGTATCATTGGAAGCTGGTAGGGCTGGTGTCTGAGGTCTTGAGCAGAATTGGCAGTCTGGAGGACTGTGCCTCTTTAATTTGTGAGATCTGGCCTAGTTTTTATGCTAGAATCAGAGGAAGAAGTACTAATTTACTCAGTTGGTGTTAGCAATGAGTGGAATGGATTGCACTGATTCAGTTTTCTAAACACTGTGCACTATTTCTTCCCATCAAGCTGCGTAGAAGGACAGTCTAGTTATATACTTAAGCCAGTACATAAGCCATGAGGGCCAGAGTCTTTCATGCAAAGTCTTGTCCCCTAGGTCAAATATATGGTGCCTGACACATGTTGTTGTCAGGTGCCGTTGAGTTGGCTCCAACTCATAGTGACTCTATGCACAAAAAAATGAAACACTGCCCAGTCCTGCGCCATCCCTACAATCATTATTTTGCTTGAGCTCATTGTTGCAGCCACTGTGTCAATCCACCTCATTGAGGAGGGTATTCCTCTGTTCCGCTGACCCTGTACTTTGCCAAGCATGATATCCTTTTCCAGGGACTGATCCCTCTTGACAACATGTCCAAAGTATGTAAGACGCAGTCTCTCCATCCTTGCCTTGAAGGAGAATTCTGGCTGCACTTCTTCCAAGACTTACTTGTTCATTCTTTTGGCAGTCCATAGTACATTCAATATTCTTCGCCAACACCACAATTCAAAGGTGTCAATTCTTCTTCAGTCTTCCTTATTCATTGTCCAACTTTCACATGCATATGATGCATTTGAAAATACCATGGCTTGGGTCAGGCACACTTTAGTCTTCAAGGTGACATCTTCGCTCTTCAACATTTTAAAGAGGTCCTTTGCAGCAGATTTACCAAATGCAATGAGTCTCTTGATTTCTTGACTGCTGCTTCCATGGGTGTTGATTGTAGATCCAAGTAAAATTAAATCCTTGACAACGTCAATCTTTTCTCCATTTATCATCATGTTGTTTATTGGTCCAGTAGTGAGGAGTTTTGTTTCCTTTATGTTGAAGTGCAATCCATACTGAAGGCTGTGGTCTTTGATCTTCATTAGTAAGTGCTTCAATTCTTTTTCACTTTAAGCAAGCAAGGTTGTGTCATCTGCATAACACAAGTTGTTAATGAGTCTTCCTCCAATCCTGATGCCCTGTTCTTCATCATATAGCCCAGCTTCTCGTATTATTTGCTCAGCATACAGGTTGAATAGGTATGGTGAAAGAATACAACCCTGATGTACACCTTTCCTGACTTTAAACCAATCACTATCCCCTTTTCTGTCCAAACAACTGCCTTTTGATCTTTGTAAAGGTTCCTCAGGAGTACAATTAAGTGTTCTGGAATTCCCATTCTTCACAATGTTATCCATAATTTGTTATGATCCACACAGTCGAATGCCTTTGCATAGTCAATAAAACACAGGTAAACATCCTTCTGGTATTCTCTGCTTTCAGCCAGGATCCATCTGACATTAGCAATGATATCCCTGGTTCCACGTCCTCTTCTGAAACCAGCCTGAATTTCTGGCAGTTCTCTGTCAATAAACTGCTGCAGTCATTTTTGAATGATCTTCAGCAAAATTTTGCTTGTGTGTGATATTAATGATATTTTTCTATAATTTCCACATTCAGTGGGATCAACTTTCTTGAAAATAAGCGTAAATACAGATCTCTTCCAGTCAGTTGGCCAGAAAGCTGTCTTCCATATTTCTTGGGGTAGATGAGTGAGCACGTCTAGTGCTGCATCTGTTTGTTGAAACACCTCAATTGATATTCCATCGATTCCTGGAGCCTTGTTTTTCACCAATGCCTTCAGAGCAGCTTGGACTTCTTCCTTCAGTACCATTGGTTCCTGATCATATGCAACCTCTTGAAATGGTTGAACACCAACTAATTCTTTTTGGTATAATGACTCTGTGTATTACTTCCATCTTCTTTTGATGCTTCCTGCATCGTTTAATATTTTCCCTGTAGAATCCTTCACTATTGCAACTTAAGGCTTGAATTTTTTCTTCAGTTCTATCAGCTTGAGAAACGCTGAGCTTGTTCCTCCCTTTTGGTTTTCCATTTCCAGCTCTTTGCACATGTCATTATAATACTTTACTTTGTCTTCTTGAGATGCCCTTTGAAATCTGCTGTTCAGTTCTTTTACTTCATCAATTCTCCCTTTTACTTTAGCTGCTCAAAGTTCGAGAGCAAGTTTCAGAGTCTCCTCTGACATCCATCTTTGTCTTTTCTTTCTTTCCTGTCTTTTCAATGACCTCTTGCTTTCTTCATGTATGGTGTCCTTCAACAACTTGCCTGGTCTTTGGTCACTAGTGTTCAATGCATCAAATCTATTCTTCAGATGGTCTCTAAATTCAGGTGGGATATACTCAAGGTCATATTTTGGCTCTGGTGGACTTGCTCTGGTGTTCTTCAGTTTCAGCTTGAACTTGCATATGAGCAATTGATGGTCTGTTCCACAGTCAGCCCCTGGCCTTGTTCTGACTGATGATATTGAGCTTTTCCATTATCTCTTTCCACAGATGTAGTCAATTTGATTTCTGTGTGTTCCATTTGGTGAGGTCTATGTGTATAAAAGTGACCGTTTATGTTGGTGAAAGAAGGTATTTGCAACGAAGAAGTCGTTGGTCTTGCAAAATTCTATCATTTGATCTCAGGCATTGTTTCTATCACCAAGGCCATATTTTCCAACTACGGATCCTTCTTCGTTTTCAACTTTTGCATTAAAATCACCAGTGATTATCAATGCATCTTGATTGCATGTTCAATCAATTTCAGACTGTAGCAGCTGATAAAAATCTTCTATTTCTTCATCTTTGGCCCTAGTGGTTGGTGTATCAATTTGAATAATAGTCATATAAACTGGTCTTCCTTGTAGGCATATGGATATTACCCTATCACTGACAGCATTGTACTTCAGGCTAGATCTTGAAATGTTCTTTTTGACGATGAGTGCAACACCATTCCTCTTCAAATTGTCATTCCCAGCATAGTAGACTATATAGTCTACTATATATTGTCTGATTCAAAATGGCCAATCCCATTCCATTTCAGCTCACTATTTTTTTTTTAATTCCTAGGATATCGATGTTTATGTGTTTCATTTCATTTTTGATGATTTCCAATTTTCCTAGATTCATACTTTGTACATTTCAGTTTCTGATTATTAATGGATGTTTGCAGCTGTTTCTTCTAACTTTGGATCATGCCACATCAGCAAATGAAGGTCCTGAAAGCTTACTCCATCCATGTCATTAAGTTCAACTCTACTTTGAGGAGGCAGCTCTTCCCCAGTCATATTTTGAGTGCTTTCCAACCTGTGGGGCTCATCTTCCAGCATTATATCAGACAATGCTCCGCTGCTATTCATAAGGTTTTCACCTGCCAATGCTTTTCAGAAGTAGGCTGTTGGGTCCTTCTTCTCAGTCTGTCTTAGTCTGGAACCTCAGCTGAAACCTGTCCTCCATGGGTGACCCTGCTGGTTTCTGAATACTGGTGGCATAACTCCCAGCATCACAGTAATATGCAAGCCCCACAGTTTGACAAACTGACAGACGCTTTGGGGGCCTGACACATAACATACTTTAAATAAACATTTTTAAAGGTTATAATCAAAATATTGTAGTTTTCTAGGTTTTTAAAAAATATAGTAGCAGCACTTATAATTTTATATAAAATCAACTGGTTATGATGCTAAACACTTGAGAAATGCTTAAAGCATTCTGAGAAGGACAAAGGAAGTTACAGTGCTTTGAATAGATAAATTGGTATGTTTTTGTTAGGCAAGGGGTCGGGAGGGGACCTGTAAGATTGAGTGAGAATAAATAAGGATAGGCTTTGGAAAGTACAAGGTAGTTAAGAGCTTGGCTGCTAACTGAAAGTCAGCATTTCAAACCCACCAGCTGCTCTGTGGGAGAAAGATGTGGCGGTCAGCTTCTATAAGATTACTGCTTCAGAAACCTTACAGGGCAATTCTAATCTATCAGCTGGGGTTGCTATGACTGGAATCAACAGGATGGCAATGAGTTTGGTTTTTGGTTTGGAAAATACAAAGGAATTTACTCTTCGGTAGAGAGTCACTGACTCCTGGCAGGTACTGCAGACCTTTACCAGAGATCCCATCAAGGCCTGTCTTTACTGATAAGCCTCAGGTTCACTTCTCAGATCTCACTGAGCTCCTTTTGTTCTTCATTGTTGTTTTATGTTAGAATACACAGTATTGGGATTCATGCTGTGTCTGTGTCCTGTTAAAATGGTCTCCAGAGATAAGATGTAATCTTCCCTGGTCCCTATAATAATGCTGAATTTTAGCTGAACCTGTAATACTGAAAAACAGCGATGGTTAAAGAAATGTCCCCCATCATTTATGTTCAGGAAAATAGCTTATGGCAAATAACCATCCTTCCCATATGACTTAGCTAATTTACACAGGTGCCCCTTGTTTACCTATGGCAAAACCAGACACCAAAAACAAACAAACTCAGTCGAGTTGATTCCAGTGACCCTGTAGGGCAGAGTAGAGCTGCCCCATAGGGTTTCCGAGGCTGTAATCTTTACGGAAGCAGACTGCCACATCTTTCTGTTGCACAGGAGCTGGTTAGTTCAAACTGCCAACCTTGAGATTAGCAGCCACGCACTTAACCACAGACCCTCAAAATTCTCGTTTCTTACGTCATAAATGAGTAACTGAATTGCTTGCCGCCACTAATCAACAGGAAACAATGTTTGTTAGCCAAATGTTGGTTTATCTTCTCCTCTTTCCCCAAGTGCCTGAACTCTGGCCCACCCTCAGCCTGAGTCAACACACCACCTTTCTTTATGGGCCACACTTAGAGAATAGGCTGGCTTTAGCTTAAAACATTCTGATTTACTATCCAATGATGTCACTGCTTATCCCACTTCCCCACACCTAGGTTTTTCTAGCCTTGCTTACTCTCAGCCTCTATAAAAGAAGCATGGTTTTTCCCCATTTCTTTGAGATGCTTGCAGGTCTTAATGTCGGAGTGTTCTCCCTATAGCAGCATCCTCCTTCTTCAGTATTAGAGTAGTCTCTTTCCCTCTCTCCTTTGTCTTTCTGAATAAAGCTTCTCCTTATCAAGTCTGCCTTTTTTTTTTTTTTTGCACGCCTACCTCTTTGCATCTTTTTTTAATTTTTTGTGTGTGTGTTCTCAGATAAGTTTTTTAAAGGGAAATAAATGAGTTTGTCTTATTTTTTTTTTAATTTTTATTAAGCTTCATGTGAACATTTACCATTCCAATCAGTCTGTCACATGTAGGTTTACATACATCTTACTCCCTTCTCCCACTTGCTCTCCCCCTATTGAGTCAGCCCTTACAGTCTCTCGTTTCGTGCCGATTTTGCCATCTTCCCTCTCTCTCTATCTTCCCATCCCCCCTCCAGTCAAGAGTTGCCTACACACTCTCCAGTGTCCACCTGATTTAATTAGCTCACTCTTCATCAGCATCTCTCTCCCTCCCACTGACCAGTCCTTTTCATGCCTGATGATTTGTCTTCGGGGATGGTTCCTGTCCTGTGCCATCAGAAGTTCTGGGGAGCATTGTCTCTGGGATTCCTCTAGTCACAATCATACCATTAGGTGTGGTCTTTTAGTGAGAATTTGGGGTCTGTATCCCATTGGTCTCCTGCTCCCTCAGGAGTTGTCTGTTGTGCTCCCTGACAGGACAGACATCGATTGTGGCCGGGCACCAACTAGTTCTTCTGGTCTCAGGATAATGTAGGTCTCTGGTTCATGTGGCCCTTTCTATCTCTTGGGTTCTTAGTTGTCATGTGACCTTGGTGTTCTTCCTTTCCCTTTGCTCCAGGTGGGTTGAGACCAATTAATGTATTTTAGATGGACGCTTGTTGGCATTTAGGACCCCAGGTGCCACAATTCAAAGTGGGATGCAGAGTGTTTTCATAATAGAATTGTTTTGCCCATTCACTTAGAAGTCCCCTCAAACCAAGTTCCCCAGACCCCAGCCCCTGCTTCGCTGACCTTTGAAGCTTTCATTTTATCCCGGAAACCTTTTTACTTTTAATCCAGTCCAGTTAGGCTGACCTTCCTTGTATTGAGTGTTGTCTTTCCCTTCACCCAAAGCAGTTCTTATCTACAGATTGATCAATAAAAAGCCCTCTCCCTCCCTCCCTCCCTCCCCCCTTTGTAACCACATAAGTATGTGTTCTTCTCCGTTTTATCTATTTCTCAAGATCTTATAATAGTGGTCTTACACAATATTTGTCCTTTTGCAACTGACTCATTTCGCTCAGCATAATGCCTTCCAGATTCCTCCATGTTATGAAATGTTTCAGAGATTCGTCACTGTTCTTTATCGGTGCGTAGTATTCCATTGTGTGAATATACCACAATTTATTTACCCATTCGTCCGTTGATGGACATCTTGGTTGCTTCCAGCTTTTTGCTATTGTAAACAGAGCTGCAATAAACATGGGTGTGCATATATCTGTTTGTGTGAAGGCTCTTGTATCTCTAGGGTATATTCCGAGGAGTGGGATTTCTGGATTGTATGGTAGTTCTATTTCTAACTGTTTAAGATAACGCCAGATGGATTTCCAAAGTGGTTGTACCATTTTACAATCCCACCAGCAGTGTATCAGAGTTCCAATCTCTCCGCAGCCTCTCCAACATTTATTATTTTGTGTTTTTTGAATTAATGCCAGTCTAGTTGGTGTGAGATGGAATCTCATCATAGTTTTAATTTGCATTTCTCTAATGGCTAATGATCCAGAGCATTTTCTCATGTATCTGTTGGCTGCCTGAATATCTTCCTTAGTGAAATGTGTGTTCATATCCTTTGCCCACTTCTTGATTGGGTTGTTTGTCATTTTGTGGTTGAGTTTTTGACAGAATCATGCAGATTTTAGAGATCAGGCGCTGGTCGGAGATGTCATAGCTGAATATTCTTTCCCAGTCTGTAAGTGGTCTTTTTACTCTTTTGATGAAGTCTTTAGATGAGCATAGGTGTTTGATTTTTAGGAGCTCCCAGTTATCTGGTTTCTCTTCATCATTTTTGGTAATGTTTTGTATTCTGTTTATGCCCTGTATTAGGGCTCCTAGGGTAGATGCTGTTTTTTCTTCCATGATCTTTATCGTTTTAGTCTTTATGTTTAGGTCTTTGATCCACTTGGAGTTAGTTTTTGTGCCTGGTGTGAGGTATGGGTCCTGTTTCATTCTTTTCCAAATGGATATCCAGGTATGCGAGCACCATTTGTTAAAAAGACTATTATTTCCCCAATTGACTGAGACTGCTCCTTTGTCAAATATCAGCTGCTCATACGTGGATGGATTTATATCTGGATTCTCAATTCTGTTCCATTGGTCTATGTGCCTGTTGTTGTACCAGTACCAGGCTGTTTTGACTACTGTAGCTATATAATAGGTTCTGAAATCAGGTAGGGTGAGGCCTCCCACTTTCTTCTTCTTTTTCAGTAATGTTTTGCTTATCTGGGGGTTCTTTCCTTTCCATATGAAATTAGTGATTTGTTTCTCTATCCCCTTAAAGTATGACATTGGTATTTGGATTGGAAGTGCGTTATATGTATAGATGGATTTGGTAGAATAGACATTTTTACTATGTTAAGTCTTCCTATCCATGAGCAGGGTATGTTTTTCCACTTAAGTATGTCCTTTTGAATTTCCTGTAGCAGAGTTTTATAGTTTTCTTTGTATAGGTCTTTTACATCCTTGGTAAGATTTATTACTAAGTATTTTATCTTCTTGGGGGCTACTGTGAATGGCATTGATTTGGTTATTTCCTCTTCGGTGTTCTTTTTGTTGATGTAGAGGAATCCAAGTGATTTTTGTATGTTTATTTTATATCCTGAGACTCTTCCAAACTCTTCTATTAGTTTCTGTAGTTTTCTGGAGGATTCCTTAGGGTTTTCCATGTGTACGATCATGTCATCTGCAAATACTGATAGCTTTACTTCCTCCTTGCCAATCTGGATACCCTTTATTTCTTTGTCTGGCCTAATTGCCCTGGCTAGGACTTCAAGTACGATGTTGAATAAGAGCGGTGATAAAGGGCATCCTTGTCTGGTTCCCGTTCTCAAGGGAAATGCTTTCAGGTTCTCTCCATTTAGAGTGATATTGGCCGTTGGCTTTGCATATATGCCCTTTATTATGTTGAGGAATTTTCCTTCAATGCCTATTTTGGTTAGAGTTTTTATCATAAATGGGTGTTGAACTTTGTCAAATGCCTTTTCTGCATCTATTGATAAAATCATGTGGTTTTTATCTTTTGTTGTATTTATGTGATGGATTACATTAATGGTTTTTCTGATATTAAACCAGCCTTGCATACCTGGTATAAATCCCACTTGATCAAGGTGTATTATTTTTTTGATGTGTTGTTGGATTCTATTGGCTAGAATTTTGTTGAGGATTTTTGCATCTATGTTCATGAGGGATATAGGTCTAAAATTTTCTTTTTTTGTAATGTCTTTACCTGGTTTTGGTATCAGGGAGATGGTAGCTTCATAGAATGAGTTGGGTAGTATTCCGTCTTTTTCTATACTTTGAAATACCTTCAATAGTAATGGTGTTAAGTCTTCTCTGAAGGTTTGGTAGAACTCTGCAGTGAAGCCATCTGGGCCAGGACTTTTTTTTGTTGGAAGTTTTTTGATTACCATTTCAATCTCTTTTTTTGTTATGGGTCTATTTAGTTGTTCTACTTCTGAATGTGTTAGTTTAGGTAGGTAGTATTGTTCCAAGAATTTATCCATTTCTTCTAGGTTTTCAAATTTGTTAGAGTACAATTTTATGTAGTAATCTGATATGATTCTTTTGATTTCATTTGGTTCTGTTGTGATGTGGTCCTTCTCGTTTCTTATTCGGGTTATTTGTTTCCTTTCCTGTTTTTCTTTAGTCAGTCTAGCCAGTGGTTTATCAATTTTGTTAATTTTTTCAAAGAACCAGCTTTTGGCTTTGTGAATTCTTTCAATTGTTTTTCTGTTCTCTAATTCGTTTAGTTCAGCTCTAATTTTTATTATTTGTTTTCTTCTGGTGGCTGATGGGTTCTTTGGTTGCTCACTTTCTATTTGTTCAAGTTGTCGGGATAGTTCTCTGATTTTGGCTCTTTCTTCTTTTTGTATGTGTGCATTTATCGATATAAATTGGCCTCTGAGCACTGCTTTTGCTGTGTCCCAGAGGTTTTGATGGGAAGTATTTTCATTCTCGTTGCTTTCTAAGAATTTCCTTATTCCCTCCTTGATGTCTTCTATAACCCAGTCTTTTTTCAGGAGGGTATTGTTCAGTTTCCAAGTATTTGATTTCTTTTCCCTAGTTTTTCTGTTATTGATTTCTAGCTTCATTGCCTTGTGGTCTGAGAAGATGCTTTGTAATATTTCGATGTTTTGGATTCTGCAAAGACTTGTTTTATGACCTAATATGTGGTCTATTCTAGAGAATGTTCCATGTGCACTAGAAAAAAAAGTATATTTTGTAGCATTTGGGTGGAGAGTTCTGTATAAGTCAATGAGGTCAAGTTGGTTGATTGTTGTAAGTAGGTCTTCCATGTCTCTATTGAGCTTCTTACTGGATGTCCTGTCCTTCTCCGAAAGTGGTGAGTTGAAGTCTCCTACTATATATGTGGAGGTGTCTATCTCACTTTTCAATTCCGTTAAAATTTGATTTATGTATCTTGCAGCCCTGTCATTAGGTGCATAAATATTTAATATGGTTATGTCTTCCTGATCAATTGTCCCTTTTATCATTATATAGTGTCCTTCTTTATCCTTTTTGGCGGATTTAAGTCTAAAGTCTATTTTGTCAGAAATTAATATTGCTACTCCTCTTCTTTTTTGCTTATTGTTTGCTTGATATATTTTTTTCCATCCTTTGAGTTTTAGTTTGTTTGTGTCTCTAAGTCTAAGGTGTGTCTCTTGTAGGCAGCATATAGATGGATCGTGTTTTTTTATCCAGTCCATAGCTCTCTGTCTCTTTATTGGTGCATTTAGTCCATTGACATTCAGCGTAATGATAGATAAGTAAGTTTTTAGTGCTGTCATTTTGATGCCTTTTTATGTGTGTTGTTGGCCATTTCATTTTTCCACATGCTTTTTTGTGCTGAGACGTTTTTCTTAGTAGCTTGTGAGATCCTCATTTTCATAATGTTCAACTTCGTGTTTATCAAGTCGTTACGTTTTTCTTCGCTTTTTTCTTGAGTTATGGAATTGATATTCCTTTTTGTGGTTACCTTTTTATTTACCCCTATTTTTCTAAGTAAAAACCTAACTTGTATCCTTCTATATCGCCTTGTATCACTCTCCATCTGGCAGTTCAATGCCTCCTATATTTAGTCCCTCTTTTTGATTATTGTGATCGTTTATCTATTGATTTCCATGATTTCCTGTTGTGTGTATTATTTTGTTTATTTATTTATTTTTTAGAATTAGTCTTTGTTTGTTTTTGTGCTTTCCCTATTTGAGTTGTGTTGATATCAGGATGTTCTGTTTTGTGACCTTGTATTGTGCTGGTACCTGATATTATTGGTCATCAGGCCAAACAATCTCCTTTAACATTTCTTGCAGTCTTGGTTTAGTTTTTGCAAATTCTCTAAACTTGTGTTTATCTGTAAATATCTTAATTTCTCCTTCATATTTCAGAGAGAGTTTTGCTGGATATATGATCCTTGGTTGGCAGTTTTTCTCTTTCAGTGCTCTGTATACGTCGTCCCATTCCCTTCTTGCCTGCATGGTTTCTGCTGAGTAGTCTGAACTTATTCTTATTGATTTTCCCTTGAAGGAAACCTTTCTTTTCTCCCTGGCTGCTTTTAAAATTTTCTGTTTGTCTTTGGTTTTGGCAAGTTTGATGGTAATATGTCTTGGTGTTTTTCTTTTTGGATCAATCTTAAATGGGGTTCGATGAGCATCTTGGATAGATATCCTTTCGTCTTTCATGATGTCAGGGAAGTTTTGTGTCAGGAGTTCTTCAACTATTTTCTCTGTGTTTTCTGTCCCCCCTCCCTGTTCTGGGACTCCAATCACTCGCAAGTTATCCTTCTTGATAGAGTCCCACATGATTCTTAGGGTTTCTTCATTTTTTTAAATTCTTTTATCTGATTTTTTTTCAGCTATGTTGGTGTTGTTTCCCTGGTCCTCCAGAAGTCCCAGTCTACATTCTAATTGCTCGAGTCTGCTCCTCTGACTTTCTATTGCGTTGTCAAATTCTGTAATTTTATTGTTAATCTTTTGGATTTCTACATGCTGTCTCTCTATGGATTCTTGCAACTTGTTAATTTTTCCACTATGTTCTTGAATAATCTTTTTGAGTTCTTCAACAGTTTTATCAGTGTGTTCCTTGGCTTTTTCTGCAGTTAGCCTAATTTCATTTGTGATATCTTGAAGCATTCTGTAAATTAGTTTTTTATATTGTGTATCTGATAATTCCAGGATTGTATCTTCATTTGGGAAAGATTTTGATTCTTTTGTTTGGGGGGTTGGAGAAGCTGTCATGGTCTGTTTCTTTATGTAGTTTGATATGGACTGCTGTCTCCGAGCCATCATTGGGAAACTAGATTTTCCAAGTAGTCGGCTGGTACGGTGGCTCCTGGTTCTGAAAACGGTCGCTGTCTGCCCGTATTTGTTCATTTTCCGTCTCTAAGTCTGTGCTTGTTGTTCAGAGTTCGTAGATTGTTATGTATGTGATCGATTCCCTTGTTTTTGCGAGTCTTTGTTGCAAGAGGGATCCACAGTAGCGTCCACCTAGTCCGCCATCTTTGCCCCGCTGAATTTGTCTTATTTATCATGGAAGCAGCTCGATTGATATTGGGAAACTGTGTGTCTTGACATTAAATTAGATGGTCTCCAACAACCTTTTAGTAAATCAGCTACTCACATCTCTGGGGCTCTATATTTCTCTTCTCTAGATACATGACTAGTTTTTGGTTTCTTAGATACAGGGGAGGCCAATAGCCACTGGGAAAATGCTTCACTAGCCCTTGTGTGACTGGGACTTGCATATTCTGCCAGGTGGCTTGAGCAACCAATTGAGTGAGATTCCAAGACAGTCATCAGGACTAAGGCCAGGATAGACTAGTCCATTAGTTAAATTAAATCAAAATTATTCGTTAATAGGTCATTTTCTCAGGGGTATTATTAGGGAAGTAAGGGAAGAGTAAGGAGCCCTGGTGGTGTCATGGTTAAGCCCTCAGCTGCTAATCAAAATGTTGGCAATTCAAATCCTCCAGCCACTTTCTGAGAGAAAATACCTGTCAATCTGCTCCCTAAAGATTTCTGCCTAGGAAACACTATGGAACAGTTCTACTCTGTCCTATAGGATTTGTATGCATCAGAATGTACCCAATGGCACACAACAACAACGACAAGGGAGGAGTGACATATGGTGTCTTAGGCTGGTTTCTCTAGAGAAGCAAAACCAGTAAAGTGTATAAATATATATACAGAGATATTTATACCAAGGAAACAGCTCACGGGATTGTAGAGGCTGGAATACCCCACACACATGGGTCAGGATAGAGGTTTCTCTCGATTCATGTAGCCACAGGGGCTGGTGAACCCAAGATTGGTAGGACAGAGGGCAGGGCTCCTGCTCATAGGCTGTGAAAATCAACAAATCCCAAGACTGGAAGATAAGCTGATAGCTCAAGTCCCAAGAACCAGAGGTCAGCCAAACAAGAGGCAGCAGGAGGATCTAAGCGAAAAAAAAAGACAGAATGTCTGCTTATATTTGGACACAAGTCACACCCCCAAGGAAACTCTCCTTCAGCTGATTGGCTACTCACAGCAGATTCCATCATGGGAGTGATCGCATATAAACACTGAGAATTATGGCCCAGCCAAGTTGACACATAATCTTAACCGTCACATTTATATATGTATATATGCAGTGGGTTTTTTTTTTTATATATATATACATATTGAGAGATATTTATTTATCTTAAGGAAATGGCTCACACATTTTTAGAGGCTGGCAAGTCCCAAGTCCATGGATCAGGCATCAGGCTGGAGGCTTCTCCTGTCTCACATAGCAGCAGGGGCTGATGAGCCCAAGGTTGACAGACCAAACTGCAGGCCACAGGTTCATGGGCTGTGGAGGCTAGTGAATTCAAGATAGGCAGGTAAGGTGATGGGCTGCTTGCTCAAAGCTTGTGGAGGCTGACAAATCCCAAGATAGGCACGTGAGACAGCAGACAGCTGGCTCAAGTCCCAAGAACCAAAAGTCAGAAGATGATGATCAGAGCAAGTGAGCTTTGCCAGAAAGTCCATATATATATTTGTTGCAAGCCACACCCCCAAGGAAACTCCGCTTACAACCAACTGGCTAATCACATCAGATCATTACATAACTGCCAAATTACATCATTACATAACTGCCATACCACTGAGAATCATGGCCCAGACAAATTGACAAACAACCTTAACTGTCACATACGCAAATAACAGAAGATCATCATAGACAAGTTAATTCTGACCAATGCACCTTGCTTAACTAAATGTAAGAGTTTTTTTTTTTATATTTTAAAGATATATTTTTTAAGGTATGTATGTGAAAATTACAAAGTTTTCAGTGTTTCCGTTGCTCTTTCAGTTTTGTTCTCTGACCTAAAGTTCCTGATTTATTTCTGAAATATTAACCAGGGATTAGACTCCTATATACATTATTATTCTAAAGTTTGTATCTTCCTCACAGTTCTCACTCCAACTCCACCTATTCTGAAAAAAATCTGACCTTTTCCTTCGTGAGTCTCCTTTTTCATGAAGTAAGTCTCCAGAATTCAGAGTTTTTTTGGGGGGAAGATGTTTAGATGGAAAGGATGCTATTTCTCTAGCCATAGCCCATGCACGATCTATTTATGTATTTCTCCATAAGAAAATAATGTCAATTGGAAATGGTATCTGTTAGGGAAAAATTTATAATACAGTTTTGAAAGTCATTTGTATTTAAATATGCTTATTAAAAAACAGAACTGTTGTTTGTAATAATGATGCACGTTGCTATAAAGGTTCTCGGACTAAAGCCAGGGAAGAACTTCATCAGGGTAAATAAAAGGAGAATTTCAAAAGATATTTCCAAGGAATAGAAGAAAACCATTGATGCTGTTGTTTTAAGGTGCCGTCCAGTCAGTTCTGACTCATAGCTACCCCATGAACAATAGAACCAAACACTGCCCAGTCCTGTGCCATCCTCACAATCATTACTGTGTTTGAGCGCATTTTTGCAGCCACTGTGTCAATCTACCTTGTTGAGGGTCTTCCTTCTTTTCACTGACCCTCTACTTTACCAAGCCTGATGTTCTTCTCTAGGGATTGGTCCAGCCTGATTATATGTCCAAAGCATGTGAGACAAAGTATCACTACCCTTGCTTTTAAGGAGCATTCATTCTGGCTGTACTTCTTCCAAGACAGGTTTATTTGTTCTTCTGGCTGTTCATGGTATAGTCAATATTCTTCTCCAATGCCATAATTTAAATGCATGAATTCTTCCTCACTCTTTCTTATTCATTGTCTAGATTTCGCATGGATATGACTGAAAACTGAGACCCAAACTCACTGTCGAGTTGATTCCTACTCATAGCGGCCCTATAGGACAGAGTAGAACTGTCAAATAGGCTTTCAAGGCTGAAATCTTTACGGAAACAACTGCCACATCTTTCTCCCATGGAGTGGCTGGTGATTTCGAACATCCGACCTTTCAGTTAGGTAGCTTAGCGCTTTAGCCACTGTGCCACCAGGGTTTCACATGCATATGAGGCAATTGAAAATACCACGGCTTGGGTCAGATGCACTTTAGTCTTCAAAGTAACATCTTTGTCTTTTAACCATTAGAAAGAATGAATCAAATAAACAGAACACTGAAACCAAAATGGCATTTAGGAAAATGCTGAATAGCTCAGGTCACCTGAAGCAAGTAGTGTGTGGATATATGAGTAGTTGGCAACAGCTCTGAAAGTGTAGATTACATTGAAAAGCTTGAGGGTTCTCAATCTTTGTGATACAAATAGAAAATACAAAGAAACATAAATGACTATTAGTTTTTATGAAATATTGGACAAATTCAAAAGAAATTTTTGCATTTGAGCAATATATATCAAATCAGGAGTTACATTTTTCACATAATTTATTTTACAAATATTCCCCAGTGTCCAGCACATTGTGATTGAAATGTCTTTATCGCATGAGTGAAATGTCTCTGACAATACTTCCAATTTGAGGTTCCTATGCATCAATTTCTCATTTACTTTGCACTCTATAATTTACAAAATATTCTCTGTGTAGAATATGTGGTAATTTATCCATACTTGGGAGTTCTGGTGGCCCAGGGGTTAAGCGTTCAGCTGTTAAACATAAAGTCGGCAGTTGGAACCCATGAGCACCCCTTGGAACCCTATGAGGCAGTTCTACTCTGTCCTGTAGGGTTGCTATGAGTCAGAATCAATTCAATGGCAATGCGTTTGGGTTCTTGGATCCATAATTGGAAGGTGGAGAAAGAGGTTTGCATAGGTTGTTAACTGAAATGTCAGCAGTTCAAACCCACCCAGTGGCTCTGCAGAAGGGTGGCCTACAATCTGCTTCCATAAAGATTAAAAAAAAACAAAAAACCAAATCCATTGCCCTAGATTTCATTTTGATTCATATTGACCCTATAGGACAGAGTAGAACTGCTGCATAGGATTTCCAAGGCTGTAATCTTTACGGAAGCAGACTGCCACATCTTTCTCCCATGGAGCAGCTGATGGATTTGAACAGCCAACCTTGTGGTTAGCAACCAAGCATTTAACCACTGTACTACAGGGATCCTCCATAAAGATTACAGCCAAGAAAACCCTACGGAGTGTTCTGTTCTGTAAGGCATGGGGTCACCATGAGTCAGTGTCATACTCAAGGGAAGCTAACTACAAAAACAACATCCATACAAGGAGATACACTCTGTTTTTCTACATGGCTTCAAAAGGCAGAACTTTAACCACTGGGTAGAATTTGCAAAGCGGCAGATTTTACATTAAAAAAAAAAAAAAATTCTGATAAATAAAGTTGGCTGCAATAAAATTATGAGCAGTAATACAGTAATGAGTCTTTCCAGTTAGCTCCACAGAAAGGCTAAAAGACCCTCTGTCTTAGCAATTTAAGGAAGTTGACATAGATGGCTTCCAGAGCTGTTCCAAATATAATTTCCTTTGAGCCTTACAGTCTACTGAACACAGAATGAATGAACAGGATCCGATTCTCATGGCTTCTGTTTTGCAGCCTTCCCTGTTATGCCATGTTAAACTCAAAAGCTGTTCTCTGAGCCTGAGGAGAAATTTGTTCCTTGAGATGATTGCTAATTGCTTGAGAGAAGTAATCAAATTTCTCAGCATGTGCAATAGTCTTCATTGTAATTTTGGAAATTAAAGACCCCAAAGTCATATCCTATATAAATTTGTTTTCCATAAAGTATAATTTCTTTTTCAAGAAATGTGTTATTCTATATGGAGTAAAAAAACACCTACTTCATTGTGTAAATCTATCAATATAAAGTAGAAATAACAAAAAGTTGTTTCTGTATATTTGACTTACCATTACCATGTTTGCGAAAGTGTAGTTTGGATGTATGGAAAACAGGAAGGTATTTTGGAAGCCAGAGGTATATATATCAGCAGACTAGATAAAGTCCTGAGAAGCAGGAACTGAACCAGAGATCTCTTTCCTGCTTGTCTCTTCCCTGGCAGATAACTCTATTAATTGTTCTTCATTTATCAGTTTTGCCAGCAAGACCTGACTCTAGTGTAGGCCTCATGGGTTACTTCTCTTCCACATTCATTGGAGACAAACAAGGAAGCACAGGATCAGAATAATGGAGTAGAGCTTTCTGTGTGACTGGGAGAACTAGAGGCTGTGCATGAAGAACTTGAGCAAAAAAGAAAAAAATATTGAGCACGCAACAGCTAGGCTTCTAACATTTGCAAATTTGTCATAGAAATTCAAGATAAGGAAATGAGTCTGTATTCTCTTATTATGCTCATTTCCTGAATGCCAGTTATTTAAGTTGTTTTTATGTTAGATTAGTTTGGAATTACATGCCTTGTATATGTACTGGCCAATTTATCTTTAGGAAACTGATGTTTCCCCAAGGTCATAGCAAATATATGTTGTTTTGCTTGCAAGTATGTGTTGTTAACAGCAAAATGTTAACAACCTCAGAGAGCACCCTATCAGAGTTTAGTCCTGAAGGTCTGAATTTTCATGTTAGCTGCACTAATGGCAATAACAATATGTCATTTCCTTATAAAACAATAATAAAATCATTATATAGTGAGGTGGGGCCAAGAGGGCTGACTAGGTAGAAGCTACCGCTGATCCCTCTTGCAACAAAGACTCAGAAAAACAAGTGAATCAATCACATACATGACAATCTATCAACCGGACCATCAAACGCAGAACTAAGGAGTTCACCTGAGTGACAGGGGAGTGAAAAGCTGCAGCCTGAAGCAGCAACCGCTTCTGGATCCGACATCCCGTGCCACAGCCTTGAGCCCTCGCAGTTCCCTGGTGCCAGAGTAGTGGGGCTGATTCCAGCTTACTGAGATGGGGACAAGCACGGGATGCAGCCCTAACCCCTAACCCCCTGGAGTAACCTTGGTAGAGACTCAGTCAGCACAAGTAGGCTGCACACTGATGCAGCTGACAAGAGAATGAGCAACCACGGGGAAGCAGAGACTGTTTCAGAGCCTGGAGCGAGCGTCCCAGTCAGAAAACCTTGGCGCCGGGCTTTGGAGTAAGCACAGAGGAGCAGAGCACGGCTTCCTGAGATGGTGCAAGCACAGAACGCAGCCCTAGCCCCCTGAAGTAATCTCAGCAGAAACCCAGCCAGCACACACAGACTGCACAATGACACGGCTGACAGGAGGAGGAATCACGGGGAAGCAGTGACTGGTTTTGGAGCCTGGAATGCAGGGTCCCAGCCAGAAAACCTTGGCGCTGGTCTTTGGACTAGGAGTGGAGGAGCTGATCATGGTTTCCTGAGATGGCGCAAGCACGGGATGCAGGCCTGACCCTTGGGGGCAATCTTGACCCAGCCAGCAGCATACACAGGCTATACACCCCTCTGAATTTCAGATAACACAGTCATTACCGAGCAAGATAAGTAACTTGGTCTATATTGCCTCACCCTACTCTCTCCTATCTATCTGATCCCTCCGCTCTCTGTCCCAGGCAGCTTCATTAACATTGGAAATTCCTGGGCCAGGGAGTGAAGTGCTCTGCCAGGGGCAGGGAGGAGTGAGGGTTTCCTAGCCCATTCTGCCGGCCTGAGAGAAGCAACAATTAACACCCCAAGGGGGAGAAATTCTTCTCTGACTTCCCTAAACTGGAATAAAAACACAGAACCAACTCCAGCCAAGCATAAGAGATCCACAGTTTTTGGCTTTCAGTCATACTGGGAACAAGGTGGCTATTATAATGCAAAGGCAATTCTGATAGAGATCTGACTGTAATTGTTTTAGCAGAACAGTGGAAAGACAAGTTTTCAAGGTCTGATACCTCTCTACCTATTAAACAGCCCTCACTGATCCACAGCAGGGAACTGAGGGCTGAAAATTCACCCAAACCACCTAGCCGCCTGCTAAACAGGTCTGAGGAGAGTGACGCCTACCAATCTTTAGGGGTACAAGCACTGGGTGCCAAAGGTACAGCTGCAGAGCCCAACCACCAAAGTGCTCTAGGAATAGAGACACATCTACCTCACCGGCATGTGGGGGAAGGCTGTCAGCATTCTGCTCTCCTCAGAGTGTGACCCCCTGCCTCTACTAGAATCTGGTGCATAAAACTATCACCACTAGTCCTCTACGTTAATAGGAGACAGTCTATATCACACACTTGGTGACCCAAAATCAGGACACCTAAGCTGACTCTATTCAAGAATAGTGAATGTACTCTTAGGCTTATATATCTGGTAACAGCTCAAACCAGGTGGTAATAGGACATAAGTGATTCAAAGGCTACAACAATCAAGACAGCACAATCTAGTAGCCCATCTGAGTATATTGAAAAAAAAAAAAAAGATAAGACTTAGTGAGCAAATGTAAAATAAATCATTACAATATCTCATAGATGGCTTGGAGACAGCAGTCGATATCAAACCACATAAAGAAGCAGACCATGATTGCTTCTACAAATCCCCAAATTAAAGAATCAAAATCTTTCCCAAATGAAGATACAATCCTGGAATTGCCAGGTGCAGAATATAAAAAACTAATATACAGAATGGTTCAAGACATCAGGGATGACCTCAGAAATGAAATAAGGCTATCAACAGAAAGAGCTAAGGAACACACTGATAAATCTGCTGAAAAAATCAAAAAGATTATTCCAGAACATAGACAAAACATTAATAACCTGAAAGAATCCATAGAGAGACAGCATTCAGAAATCCAAAAGACTAACAATAAAATTACAGAATTAGACAACTCAATAGGAAGTCAGAGGAGTAGAATAGAGCAATTGGAATACAGAGTGGGGGAGCTGGAGGATAAAGGAATTGACACCAATACAGTTGAAGAAAAATCGGATAAAAGAATTAAAAAAAAAAAAAAAAAAAAGAAGAAACCCTAAGAATCATGTGGGACTCTATCAAGAAGAATAACTTGAGTGTGATTGGAGTTCCAGAACAGGGAGGGATAACAGAAAGTACAGAGAGAATAGTTGAAGATCTGTTGGCAGAAAACTTCCCTGGCATCGTGAAAGATGAAAGGATATCTATCCAAGATGCTCATCGAACCCCATACAAGATTGATCCAAAAAGAAAATCATAAAGGCATATTATTATCAAACTTCCCAAAACCAAAGATAAAGAGAACATTTTAAAAAGCAGCCAGGGACAAAAGAAAAGTCAACTACAAAGGAGAATCGATAAGAATAAGTTCAGACTACTCGGCATAAACCATGCATGCAAAAAGGCAATGGGATGACATATATAGAGCACTGAAGGAGAAAAGCTGCCAGCCAAGAATCATATGTCCATCAAAACTCTTTCTCAAATACGAAGGTGAAATTAAAACATTTACAGATAAACACAAGCCTAGTCAATGTGCAAAACCCAAACCAAAACCACAAGAATTACTAAAGGAAATTCTTTGGTCAGAAAATCAGAAACCAATACAACACAAGGTCACAAAACAGAACATCCTGATATCAGCTCAAATATGGAAATCATAAAAAAAAATAATTTGAAAAAGAAAAAATACTCAAAACAGGGAATCATTGAAGTCATTATGTAAAAGATTACGCTAATCAAAAAAGAGGGACTAAATACAGGAGGCATAGACCTTCCATATGGAGAGGAAAACAAGGTGATATGAGGTGATACAAGTTAGGTTTTTACTTAGAAAAATAGGGGTAAATATTAAGGTACACACAAAGAAGTCTAACAATTCCTTACTTGAAAATAAAAACCAACTCAGCAAAAATAAATTCAACTACTATGAAACTGAGGAACACACAGTTTACAAAGAAAAACTTCTCAGCACAAAAAAGTAAGTGGAACAATAAAATTGTCAACAATACACACAAAAAGGCATCAAAACGACAGCACTAAACACATACTTATCTATAATTACGCTGAATGTAAATGGACTAAATGCACCAATAAAGAGACAGAGAGTCTCAGACTGGATAAAGAAACACGATCCGTCTATATGCTGCCTACAAGAGACACACCTTAGACTTAGAGACACAAACAAACTAAAACTCAAAGGATGGAAAAAAATACATCAAGCAAACAATAAGCAAAAAAGAGCAGGAGTAGCAATATTAATTTCTGATAAAATAGACTTTAAAGTTAAATCCAACACAAAGGATAAAGAAGGACACTACATAATGATTAAAAGGACAATTGACCAGGAACATATAACCATATTAGTATTTATGCACGCAATGACAGGGCTGCAAGATACATAAAACAAACTTTAACAGAACTGAAAAGTGAGATAGACACCTCCAGAATTATAGTAGGAGGCTTCAACACACCACTTTCGTAGAAGGACAGGACTTCCAGTTAGAAGCTCAATAGAGACACGGAAGACCTAATTGCTACAATCAACCAACTTGACCTCATTGACTTATACAGAACACTCCACCCAACAGCTGCAAAGTATGCTTTTTTTTCTAGTGCACATGGAACATTCTCTAGAATAGACCACATATTAGGTCATAAAACAAATCTTTGCAGAATCCAAAACATCAAAATACTACGAAGCATCTTCTCAGACCAAGAGACCATAAAAGTGGAAATCAATAACAGAAAAATCAGGGAAAAAAAAATCAAATACTTGGAAACTGGACAATACCCTGCTCAAAAAAGACTGCGTTATAGAAGACATTAAGGAGGCAATAAAGAAATTCATAGAATGTAATGAGAATGAAAACACTTCCTATCAAAACCTCTGGGACACAGCAAAAGCAGTGCTCACAGGTCAATTTATATCGATAAATGCACACATACATAAAGAAGAAAGAGCCAAAATCAGAGAACTATCCCGACAACTTGAACAAATAGAAAGTGAGCAACAAAAGAATCCCTCAGGCACCAGAAGAAAAGAAATAATAAAAATTAGAGCTGAACTAAATGAATTAGAGAACAGAAAAACAATTGAAGGAATTAACAAAGCGAAAAGCTGGTTCTTTGAAAAAATTAACAAAATTGATAAACCATTGGTCAGACTGACTAAAGAAATACGGGAAAGGAAACAAATAACCTGAATAAGAAAAGAGATGGGCCACATCACAACAGACCCAACTGAAATTAAAAGAATCATATCAGATTATTATGAAAAAATGTACTCTAACAAATTTGCAAACCTAGAAGAACTGGATGAATATCTAGAAAAACACTACCTACCTAAACTAACACAATCTGAAGTAGAACAACTAAATAGACCCATAACAAAAAAAGAGATTGAAAAGGTAAACAAAAAACTCCCAACAAACAAAGCCCTGGCCCGGACGGCTTCACTGCAGAGTTCTAGCAAACTTTCAGAGAAGAGCTAACACCTCTACTACTAAAGGTATTTGAAAGCATAGAAAAGGATGGAATACGAGCTAACTCATTCTATGAAGCCACTACATCCCTGATACCAAAACCAGGTAAAGACACCACAAGAAAAGAAAATTACAGACCTATATCCCTCACGAACATAGATGAAAAATCCTGAACAAAATTCTAGCCAAAAGAATTCAACAACATATCAAAAAAATAATCCACCACGACCGAGTGAGATTTATACCAGGAATGCAAGGCTGGTTTAGTATTAGAAAAACCATTAATGTAATCCACCATATAAATAAAACAAAAGACAAAAACCACATGATCTTATCAATTGATGCAGAAAAGGCATTTGACAAAGTCCAACACACATTCATGATAAAAACTCTCAGCAAAATAGGCATAGAAGGAAAATTCCTGAACATAATAAAGGGCGTCTATACAAAATCAAATCAACAGCCAACATCACCCTAAATGGAGAGAGCCTGAAAGCATTTCCCTTGAGAACAGGAAACAGACAAGGATGCCCTTTATCATTGCTCTTACTCAACATTGTGCTAGAGGTCCTAGCCAGAGCAATTAGGCTAGACAAAGAAATAAAGGGTAACCGGATTGGCAAGGAAGAAGTAAAATTATCTCTATTTGCAGATGACATGATCTTATACACAGAAAACCCTAAGGAATCCTCCAGAAAACTACAGAAACTAATAGAGGAGTTTGGCAGACTCTCAGGTTATAAGATAAACATACAAAAATCACTTGGATTCCTCTACATCAACAAAAAGAACATAGAAGAGGAAATCACCAAATCAATACCATTCACAGGAGCCCCCAAGGAGATAAAATACTTAGGAATAACTCTTACCAAAGTTGTAAAAGACCTATACAAAGAAAACTACAAAGTACTAGTGAAAGAAACTAAAAAGGACTTGCATAAGTGGAAAAACATAGCTTGCTCATGGATAGGAAGACTTAACGTAGTAAAAATATCTATTCTACCAAAAGCCATCTATACATACAATGCACTTCCGATCCAAATTCCGATGACATTTTTTAAAGTGATGGAGAAACAAATCACCAACATCATATGGAAGGGAAAGAAGCCCCGGATAAGTAAAGCATTACTGAAAAAGAAGAAGAAAGTGGGAGGCCTCACTCTACCTGATTTTAGAACATATTATACAGCGACAGTAGTGGTACAACAACAGGCACGTAGACCAATGGAACAGAATTGAGAACCCAGATATAAATCCATCCACATATGAGCAGCTGATGTTTGACAAAGGCCCAGTGTCAGTTAATTGGGGAAAAGATAGTCTTTTTAACAAATGGTGCTGGCATAACTGGATATCCATTTGCAAAAAAATGAAACAGGACCCATACCTCACACCATGCACAAAAACTAACTCCAAGTGGATCAAAGACCTAAACATAAAGACTAAAACGATAAAGATCATGGCAGAAAAAATAGGGACAATCCTAGGAGCCCTAATACAAGGCATAAACAGAATACAAAACATTACTAAAAATGACGAAGAGAAACCCGATAACTGGGAGCTCCTAAAAATTAAACACCTATGCTCATGTAAAGACTTCACCAAAAGAGTAAAAAGACCACCTACAGACTGGGAAAGAATTTTCAGCTATGATATCTCCGACCAGCGCCTGATCTCAAAAATCTACATGATTCTGTTAAAACTCAACCACAAAAAGACGAACAACGCAATCAAAAAGTGGGCAAAGGATATGAATACGCACTTCACTAAAGAAGATATTCGGGCAGCTAACAGATACATGAGAAAATGCTCTCGATCATTAGCCATTAGAGAAATGCAAATTCAAACTACAGAGATTCCATCTCACTCCAACAAGGCTGACATTAATCCAAAAAACACAAAATAATAAATGTCAGAGAGTCTGCGGAGAAATTGGAACTCTTATACACTGCTGGTGGGAATGTAAAACGGTACAACCACTTTGGAAATCTATCTGGCGTTTTCTTAAAAAGTTAGAAATAGAACTACCATACAACCCAGAAATCCCACTCCTTGGAATATACCCTAGAGAAATAAGAGCCTTTGCATGAACAGATATATGCACACCCATGTTTATTGCAGCACTGTTTACAATAGCAAAAAGCTGGAAGCAACCAAGGTGTCCATCGAAGGATGAATGGTTAAGTAAATTATGGTATATTCACACAATGGAATACTATGCATCCATAAAGAACAGTGACGAATCTGTTAAACATTTCGTAAAATGGAGGAACCTGGAAGGCATTATGCTGAGTGAAATTAACCAGAGGCAAAAGGACAAATATTGTATAAGACCACTATTATAAGATCTTGAGAAATAGTATAAACTGAGAAGAACACATACTTTTGTGGTTATGAATGGGGAAGGGTGTAGGGCGGAAGAGGGTTATTTACTGATTAGTTAGTAGATAAGAACTACTTTAGGTGAAGGGAAGGACAATACTCAATACAGGGAAGGTCAGTTAAGCTGGACTGGACCAAAAGCAAAGAAGTTTCCAGGATAAACTGAATGCTTCGAAAGTCAGCAGAGAAAGGGCGGGTGTTTGGGGACTCTGGCTTAAGGGGACTTCTAAGTCAATTAGCAAAATAATTCTATTATGAAAACATTATGCACCCCACTTTGACGTGTGGCATCTGGGGTCTTAAATGCTACCAAGTGGCCATCTAAGATGCATCAATTTGTCTCAACCCACCAGGATCAGAGGAGAATGAAGGTCACCAAGGTCACACGATAAGTATGAGCCCAAGAGACAGAAAGGGCCTCATGAACCAGAGACTTACATCATCCTGAGACCAGAAGAACTGGATGGTGCCTGGCCACAACCGATGACTGCCCTGACAGAGAGCACAACAGAGAACCCCTAAAGGAGCAGGAGAACAGTGGTATGCAGACCCCAAATTCTCACAAAAAGACCAGACTTAATGGTCTGACTAAGACTAGAAGAATCCCAGTGGTCATGGTTCCCAAACCTTCTGCTGGCCCAGGACAGGGACCATTCCCGAATCCAACTCATCAGACATGGATTGAACTGGACAATGGGTTGAAGAGAGATGCTGATGAGGAGTAAGCTTCTCGCATCAGGTGGACACTTGAGACTGTGTTGGCATCTCCTGTCTGGAGGGGAGATGGGAGGGTAGAGGGGATTAGAAACTGGCAAAACGGCCAGGAAAAGGAGAGGCTGGAAGGAGGGAGCCGGCTGACTCCTTTGGGGGAGAGTAAGGGGGAGTGTGTAGTAAGATGTATACAAGTTTATTTGTGAGAGACTGACTTGATTTGTAAACTTTCACTTAAAGCAAAATAAAAATTATTTTTAAAAAATCATTATACAAGCCAACTTAGTTTCTGGTCTCCTCTGTAATATCCTCAGTAGCACTGTATTTTTTTCAAACCTAAGTTCTGGCCTATTACAAATATTAATGGAAAGTAATTATGCACAACTCTACCAGATAGACCATTACTTTCAGTTCCCTTTGAATCATTTAAACAAAATAGAATGAATCTTTCTTGATTATTTAATAATTTTGTATAATTACTTCAAAGTTTATAAGAGGACTTCTTGTGTTCACTTAAGAATAGATCATAAATCAAAAATTTATATCTTTAACTTTGAATATATTTTCTATGGTTAAAATAAAGACCAGAAAAAGAAAACAACTACAAAAAAATTAAAAAGAAAAGTCTGTCAGAACCATATTATTTGCAAAATCTCTTGCAAGTATTTACCAGACATGAAGGCTTTGCTTCATTTACTGCTTCAGCTTCAGCACCTAGAAGACTGTCTGCTGCTTCATCGGAATTCAGAAAATATCTGCTGAATGGATGAATGAAATTGAGTTTAATACAAAGCTTAGACACGCACTTATCAAAATTCATACTTTTTAATATGAAACACAGAAATAAAGCTACAGACACATTTATTTATTGGTTTTGCTTTTGACTTTAAGGGTAAAGTGATAGACTAAGTCATGAAGCCAGCAGGACATTTTTTTTAAATCTCTTTCCTAGCTGTGATGTGTCCAAAGGTCTTAGGAGAACCAAACAAAGCTGGGTTGCTCAGAACCCTCATTATATCATCCCACCAACAAGGAGGTTCTGAGTACCTACTGTGCGTTCATTTCTGAGACGTACAGCAAAGACATACAAGCCTGTATACCCTCAAGGAGGCAGCAGGCCGGTTGGAGAGATGTGACTCATGCCTGAGTCCACCAAACATTACAAAACTGTATCATGTTAAAAGCCAAACTATTTAACAAATAAAAAATATTTTATCTTGTTATTCAAGGATAGCAGAAAGGACTTTTTATACACAATTGGTCACAAAGTCACTGTTTGCAGGCAGGATGCACCTGTAGACTTGCTTTAAAAGAACGAAATCAGGATTGAAATATGGAAAAATTTAGAGTAAAGTATGTCTTTATTGCTTCCCTTGGAAAATAATTTCAGAAACCTGGCATCATTGGACCAGCCTGTTTTGGGAGATGACTAGTGACAGCCACCTTTAGAGGTTACAGATGCCTTCACACTAAATGAGGCTACTTTATTTGTTTTTTGTTACTTTCCTTGAAAGCATCTAAGTTTATTATTCTGTGACAAACTCACAAAAAGTATCTCAACGCTTTAATGTTTCCTACCCATTGTCTTCTAGTCAATTTCAACTCATGGTGACTCTAAGTGTTAGAGTAGAACTGCTTTGTAGGATTTTGTTGGCAACCACCCAGAGGCACAATAGGAGAAAGACATGACGATCTGCTCCCATAAAGATTATAGCCTCAAAAACCCTATGGAGCAGTTCTACTCTGTCACATAGGGTTATTATAAGTCGAAATTGACTAGAGAGCATATAGCAACAACAACAAAACAATAGGTGTAAAAAGTGGCTTCAGGGCTTCTGACTGTCTCCTCTAACTTCACAAGGGGGGAGGAGAATCATCATCAGCACCAACAGCCCAAGGCTGATTCCAATGAGGTGAAGGTCAGATATACCTCCATCTTCTACCTTTCACCAGTTCTGACACTAGCTGTCCCTCCCATAGCACAATCTACTTCTCTGCTGTGTTCTATAATTTGTTGCAATGGCCACACAGAACTCACAGACAATACTCATGATTATGGGTTTTATTGGGGAAACAACAGTTTACAGAAAACCCTGGTGGTGTACTGGTTAAGCCCTATGACTGCTAACCAATAGTCAGCAGTTCAAATCCAAAAGGCACTCCTTGAAAACTCTATGGGTAGTTCTACTCTGTCCTATAGGGTTGCTATAGGATTGCTATGAGTCGGAATTGACTCGACGGCAATGGGTTTGGTTTTGGTAACAGTTTACAACTAGGGATAAGGATGAACAGGCTGTAACTTGGGATCAGGATCAGAAAGCATGGACGCAAAGTCTCTCTTTTTCAGTGCAGGAAAACTCTCTCAGCAACTCTCGGCCAGGCAGAGATCTTTTTGGTCCCCTGAGAACATGTTTCCTTCGTCCGTCTCAGGACAGGCCTTGGCCCTCAGCCCTCAGCCCGGCCTCTTCCTTGCCCAGGCAAATGTTACAAAGCTCTTTTAGCTCTGCCAACAAGTACCCAGAGGCATCCCACTCTACCAGCAAGCCTTCTGCCTAAGGAACCCCCTCATTCAGTGTGTCAACATGCCCACTGCAGCTGCCTTGCTTGGTGGGCCAGGAGGCCCACCTTGCCAGCTCACTCCAGTCTCCTGGTTCTACTGCTGTCATTTCTTAGGTGCTACTTCTTGCCATCTTAAGCCATTTCCTTCCAGTGTTACAGCTCTTTCTCTGTCTCCAAGGTCTAGAAGGCTCTCAGGGCAGGGACCCTGGGTCTAAAGGACATGCTCCACTTCCACCTCTCCTTTCTTGATAGTAGTGAAGTCTCCTCTCTGCTCTGGGATTTGCTCTTTTAAGCCTAGCTGTATGGCAAAACGGACCAATCCTCTCATTAGGTTTCCGTACATCTTATTTGCATGATCTCACCCCCACAGGAGTCTCATGCACCTTATGCGCATTAGCAGCAAGCTGTCCAAACCCTGTGTTGGGCCACAAGCATTTAATTTCCATAAAACAGCAAAAACAAAAAAAACATTGCCATCAAGTTGATTCCAATACCCAATCATTGTGTGGGAGTCACGAGCTATGCATGGCTAGAAAGACCATATTAAGTAATTCACAGCACTGCACTCAGCTGCTAACCGAAAGGTGGGTGGTTAAAACTCACCATCCCCTCTATGGGAGAAAAGACCTGGCAATCTGCTCCCATAAAGATCACAGCTTAGAAAACCCTATGGAGCAGTTCTACTCTATAACATGCGGTCATTATGAGTCAAAATTGACTCAACAGCACATAACAACGACAACAATTCTTACAGAAGGATATCACCAGGCCTTCTGCAGCAGTAAGTTTTATTTCAGGGCAACTAGAGCAACAAAATTTTTAGATAAGTTCTTAAAGGAGGATAGATGTTTCACACACCTGTTTTTCCTAAATATGTACAAGGAGACATCAGTACCATCATTAATCCAGTGTTTTTCACTTTGTGATTTTTGGTACTTTGGTTTTAATAGTTTATAAAACTTCAATTTCAAGGAACAAATACATCTTCCTCTACACAGACTTTTGTTGTTGCTAAAATTCAATGTGTTTTGTTATTTAAGGTAGAAGTAATTCTTTAACCTAGCCATATCAGCTTCTTATACAAAGTTCTGCCAATCTTACCAGAATTCTAGATTCCTTTATCCATTCATTACATCCATAATTTACGTTTCTCTATACTTCCTATACTGGTAATTTTTTTTTTTTAGCCATGTGAATTTTTGTTGAAATAGAAACATTATAAAAGCCAAATATGTCAAATGAATGTGGTGGGGAGGGACGAAAGAGTTGGATTTCTGTCTGTCTTTTTGCCTAACCACCATCATTTTCTACTATTTATGACACTTACATTTTCTTTTGCTTTATGTCCGGTACTATACACAGATGGAGAAAGAGAAACCTAAAGTCTGGTTCTTTAGGGAGGGAAGTGCTGCAATGCAGGTTATTGTTAATTTATTTCTTAAAAAAAAAAAAAAAAAAACAGGAATAAAGCAGTAGAGTATCATGATGGGAATGGGTAACCCTATAGCAGTGATATTTTTCTGTTCCCGGACTTCTGACATTCAGAAGTCACCCAAGTTCAGTCAGTCGATGTTAAAAGTGTTTTTTCTCTCTCTCTCTTTACAGCTATGTTACCATTGAAAGTAACAAACACTTCCAAACATTCTAGTAACCTTCACTTATTCAACAAATGTAATGAATCAACCTTAAAATCACTGCCCTAGATGTTAAACCATAAAATTAAGAATTAAGACAGTTTATATGGTATACTATAAGTGGCATAGTGGTTAAGTGCTACCGCTATTAATCAAAAGGTTGGCAGTTCGAATCCACCAAGAGCTCCTTGGAAATCCTATGGGACAGTTCTACTCTGTCCTATTGGGTCACTATGAGTCAGAATCGACTCCACCGCAACAGGTTTGGCAGGACTTCTTACACTACAGAATAAAGAGCCCTGGTGGTGCTGTGGTTAAAGCAATTGACAGCTAACCAAAAGGTCAGAGTTTCAAAACCACCACAGCTCTGCCGGAGAAAGATGTGGCAGTCTGCTTCTATAGAGATTTATAGCCTTGGAAACGCTATGGGGTCACTATTAGTCAGAATCTACCGGACGGCAGTGGTTATTTTTTTTTTTGTATACTATCAAATGGAGCTCTGGTGGCACAGTAGTTAAGAGCTCAGGCTGCTAACCAAAAGGTTGGCAGTTCAAATACACCAGCAATTTCTTGGACATTCTATGGAGTGGTTCTACTCCATCCTATAGGGTCCCTATGAGTAGGAATTGTCTAGATGGCAATGGATTCTTTAGGGCTTTACACTATTAAAAAAAAAAAAAAATTGACATCAAGTTGATTCCGACTCATAGTGACCCCATAGAACAGAGTAGAACTACCACATCGAGTTTCCGAGGAGCACCTGGTGGATTTGAACTGCCAACCGACCTTTCGGGTGACAGCTGTAGCACTTAACCACTAGGCCACCAGGGTTTCCAGTTTAGACTGGAGAATTCTAGAATTAAGACTATTTTTTTTTTTTTTTATAGGATTAAGACTGTACTCTTGGCTGCTAACCAAAAGGTCAATGATTCAAAACCACCAGCTGCTCTGAGGGAGAAAGATGTAGCAGTCTGCTTCTGTTAAGATTTACACATTATGGAGAAGTTTTACTCTGTTATGTAAGATTGCTATGAGTCAGACTCAACTGGATGGCAACAGGTTTCATTTGTTTTTTTAATACTCTTGGATAGCTCTCAACCCAGAGAATATATAGAGCACTAAATACCAAAACTCATTGCTGTTGTGTCAACACCAACAAAGTATAACTGCCCCACAGGGTTTCCAAGGAGCGATTGATTGGTGGATTCCAACTGCCGATCTTTTAGTTAGCAGCTGTACCTCTTAACCGCTAGGCCACCAGGGCTCCAGACAACTAAAGAGGGAGTTCAGATTACTGTCAGTAGTAGAACAGGTATTAAAGCAACATAGACGAATTATACATAACTTGATATTGACGTAGGCAAAGGATCTCAAATTGAATCTTTTGAAGAACATGTTCACTATGACAATATATTTGGAGAGTGTTGAATGCTGGTGCATATGTTGGATCATTAATCACTCATTTGATGATGAAGAAGCTTTATGCATGTTTTGATATTTCAAATTTTGTTTGGAAGTAAAAATTTTCTGTCAATCTTGGTGGCTGACTGAGTGTGGAATGTGATGGAGGGGGAAGAGTTTAGGATGACACAAATGTTTTTGGGTGAATTCTGGTGAAGTTTTCTACAGAGGGCCTTGTGGAGGAGCAGGTTTTGACAGCAGCAAAGCTGATAGGTTCAGCCTTAAATGAGATGCCTATGGACAATCAAGTGGAAATATCTGCCAGAACACTGGTAATATGTATCAGGTTAAAGATGTAGATTCTAACGTCATCAGTATAGAGGTAGTAGTTTAGACCATGGAAGTACAACAGGTCACTTACAGATAGCTTCACAGAGAAAGAAGAAAAGATGGATGAATATGGGTTCTTGCAATCCACAATAGCTAAATGAAATATAAGAATATGTCATAACAGCCACGGAAGAATCAATAAAGCTGGGGAGGGGAACAGTTTAAACAGAGTCTTGAGCATCATATAATGAATTTAAAACTACAGGCCTCACATGACCTTCAAGTAGACAGTTTCAGTGAAGTGGTAGGTGACAAGTGAGATTGCTGATGTTTTGAAGAGTGGACATGGAACAATATAATAGAGCCAGCAAGTGCATACTTCTTCAAAGGAGCTTGGTCCTGAGCAGCAAATGAAATAGGGAAATATGAAGGAAATACTGGACTGAAGAGAAGTCTCAAAGGAGCAGTGGTTGTACCTGAACAGTGTCACTAGTGAAGCGGGAACAGGGCTATCCTGATTTAGGCTGATCTCTCTAGAGTGAAGTGGTTACATTCTGATTAATTCTTAAAATCAATAGTAAAGTCCCAATTTTAACAGCCAAAGTTTGGGAATATTAGATGAGAGTTTAATTTACTCATTCTTCTTGATTCCATGAGAACCCTGAATAACCCTAAATTCTTGTCCTATGCCTTACCCCTCCCTGTACCGATTGCCCTTGAGACAATTCCTACTCATAGCAACCCTACAGGACAGAGTAGAAGTGCCCCATAGGGTTTGAACTGCTGACCTTTTGGTTAGCAGCCAAACTCTTAACCTCTATGCCACCAAGGCTCCATCCCTCCCTATAGAAGTGAATTTTCTGAACAAATCAAGCAAATGTTCTCTGTGTGTGGCATTTCGTTCTCTTTTTTTCTTTCTTGTCCATCTGGATTAATGAGGGGCACCACTGGGTTAGTGCTTTGTCTATGAACTTGGCATCACCCTTGCATGGGTCATCTGAAGGTTTAGATGTGGAACTTAGGGAATTAGCAGACCCACTTAGCTCCCCCTCTAAGTGGTATCACCTGCTCTAGCTTTATCAGTAAATCAACTCCAGCTATTAACTGCAGTTTTATTTCTCAACTTCAGAATGCTAATAAAGTGTAAGGGAGTTATTTATTTGAGGACCCCCAGAGATCCCAATAAAAGAAGTGTAACAAATATGTGATAATCACAGATCTGTAGGAACTATATGAACTCTTTTAGGCTTAACAGTGTATGATTCCACCTATATGGAAATAGGGCTTAAACAAATGAGATATGTTAATAAGAAAACAAAAATCTGTCTGAAAAAAGTCCTTTTGTAGGTGAGCCTAAAGTTCTAGAGCAATACGTAATAAAGAAGGGTGTAGAGACGTAGTTTTCTTAATGCTGTTACAGTGTTTGCTTCTCCTGTCTTGGCTTCTTCTTGGCATTCTACTTCCTGCTGTTGTTTTATTTTAAATCTCACAGTAAGATGCCCTCTGTAGATATATTCTTATTAGAAAAGAAATAAATTTAACCGTTCATGATAAACTTCTAAAATCTCTACATCACAGTATAAACCTTCGTCTATTTGAAGTGCTTTATGTGCATGCAGATGACGGTACCCACTAAGGTGTTCCTCCGTTCCTTGATTCAGTAGCTATTTATTGAGCCCCTATATAGGGTTGCTATGAGTCGGAATTGACTAAATGGCAGTGGATTTGGTTTTGGTTTGTATTGTAGATGTTTACTGTTCTTTTTGGCTGTCTATGTTTGAAGACTACTCTCATTTAAGAAATTAGCAAAGTCATACATTTGCCTTCTCTGCCCCTGTGAGCTGAGACTTAGGCACATGACCTGAGGTTGGCTGATTAGATATATCCCCTGAAATTTTGAATCTTAAGTAACTGAAACAAAATGAACAGAATGACACATTCCTTCTGGAAGTAAGAGGTGTGGCAGCAATACCCACTTCATGGACAGCAGGACCAACAGTGACGGGTGGCATCCTAGGTCTGTGCTAACAGTGTCAGTGATGCCAGCTTCAGGATCCAGTGTGCAAAGTGGTGGCAGCAAGCAGTGGAGCCCACCTAGGACTGACTTTTTGAAATGATTTTGACTCAACCTGCACAGTTTTCCTTTTTGGTTGCCCTCAATTTTCAGCTTTCTCAGCAAAATAAAAAAAAAAAAAAACAACTGAATTCTCAATGATATGGATTGCCATAGTAGCCACAACATTGGGCTCAAACGTACCAACGATCATGAAGATGGCACAGGACCAGGCAACATTCTGTTCTTTTATATATAAGGTTTCCGTGGGTCGGAGCTGACTCAACAGCAACTAATAACAACCATAACTCCATATCCAATCAAAACTTTTTATTTTTTGTTTAAATCAGCTAGGGCTTGTCTTTGTTGCTTGTAGTTTAGTTCTATGGTTGACATGTGATAATATCGATTACATGCCAAACATTGTATTAGCAACTACGGAAACAAAAGAGAATTAGACACCCTGCTCACGAAGAGTTAGTAATGGCCAAAGATTTCTTCCAGGGGAGTTCATACCCTAATATTATCAGTCAGTATAAAGAAATCCTGTAATTTGTTGAGTACATATTTTTAGGGCCTGGAGAGATAAACATTTCTGCTTAACTAGATCAAGAGATTTTAATAGTTAGAATTTTGGGGATGAGGGTTTTCTGAAGGACTAGAGAGGATAATTTATATATCATTGAACTAATGGCAGCACCACAGATTCTCAAAGTAGAAGTGACCCCTAAGAGGCCGTCTAGTCCAAATTTCTTCTTGATTCATGGAACATTAGAAAACATTTCCACGCTCAAATTGTGGCTGGCTAGTAAAACCCTGGTGGTCTAGTGGTTAAGTGCTATGGCTGCTAACCAAAAGGTCCTCAGTTCCAATCCACCAGGTGCTCCTTGGAAACTCTATGGGGCGGTTCTACTCTGTCCTATAGGGTCACTATGAGTCGGAATTGACTCGATGGCAGTGGGTTTTTTTGTTTTTTGTTTTTAGTAATTACCAGGGTTAGGGTTTATTACTGGGCTAGTAATTACCAGGGTTAGGGTCTATTACTGTTATTTTTTGTCTACATGGACTTTCTTCAATGCATAAAATTGTAGAAATATTCTAGGCTCAGTTTTTTTTTTTTTTTTTTTTTTTTTTTTTAAATTCTGTCAGTTAGCCAAGCTGGCTGTGGGGCAGTGGTTCGCTGAGCATACATTTGAGTGCAGTACAGAGCTACTTCAATAGTTTAAGTACATTTTTATGCTTCATCGCTACTTTTCACATATCTGTGGTTTTGATCACTCTAAGTGTAATGTACATTTATTGAAATCATGATAAAAGCGAGTTCAACTAAACCACTACTCTTCATCTCATAGTTGATGGAATAAGCTGGATCGAGATGCTCTTGAACAGTCACAGCATTGATGTTGGTAAAGGTTGGGGATGAAAAAGGATTCAATTACATCGACAGGTGAGAACAAATCTCTTAATCTTCAAAAATTCTGCATTACTTTTGGGCTATTACACTGAAAATACATTTGATTTTGATCCAAAAGCTGGTTTTCTAACATTTATGGGGAAGTTCTAGCAATTTCAAGCATTGCACACATGCTTTTGAAAGACATAGTGAATTCATCAAAGATAATATTTTGTGTCTTTTGCAAGAAAAAAAACTTGTTGAACAAGAAAGTTACCCTCAGGTGATGATAACTGCACGTTTGTGTACCTCTTGTCACCCTTGGATTGCTCAGTGCGTTAGCTCTTCTAGCCCATTGCAGAATAGTCTTTCACATTTTGATGAACACTGTGGGGATAATCTCAGTTGTTGTGTTTTTAGACTAATAAAGTTACAGTCTCTTGAGTGTGGGCTTATTGTGCCAGATACTCGGCCAGGCACTATGTATGTCCTCCCACCAGCTGCTCCTTGGAAAACCTATGGGGCAATGCTACTCTGTTCTATAGGGTCACTAGGAGTCGGAATTGACTTGATGGCAATGGGTTTGGCTTTTTGGTTCTAAAGGTTGTTAGCTAGTTCAGGTTCTTATTTTTCAGATTAGACATCTAGCTCAGGTTTAGGAAAACTCATATTTTATTCATTTTTCATTTATACTAGTTTTCCCATTCTTCTAGTCTGTCTTTTGCAACCTCATCAGTTGCAAATCTGACACCTAAGCATGTGCTTTCATAGTTTCTCAAGTCTAGAAGAATATTAGTTAATATAGAACAATAGTGGAGGACAGCACAGTATCAATACCTCTGCGTGTAAACTCACTATATCCACATTTGACCCTCAGCTTGACTGATACTGTCAACTGGATAAGTTACTTTAACTTTCTAGTTGGAGAAGTTTTCTCTGAAAAGTAAATGATTTCCAATATGGCTTCTACCTCTGATGTTCTATAATGCCATAATGCCCTGTTATGGATAAAATTGTGTCCCTCAGAAATGGGAGCTGTAAATTCTTACCTCTATGCCTGTGGTTATAATTCCATTTGGGAATGGGTTGTCTTTGTCATGTTAATGAGACAGAATTAGTGTAGGGTGTGCCTTGAGTCAATCTCTTTTGAGATATAGAAGAGATTAAACAAGCAAGTGGAGAAGCAGAGATGGAGGAATACAGATACCAAGCGACAAGAAGAAGGCCCAGGAGCAGAAGCTAAAAAGAGACAAGGACTTTCCCCCAGAGCCAACAGAGAGAGAAAGCTTTCCCCTAGAGCCGACACCCTGAATTCAGACATCTAGCTTCCAAAACTGCGCCAAAATAAATTTTTGTTTGTTAAAGCCACCTATTTATGGTATTTCTGTTATAGCAGTACTAGTTAACTCAGACCCCTGCCCTCGCAAAGATGTACATCTAACTCAGAATTATCTGTTGTATTCCAGTCACATTTATCCATGTGTCCATTAGGTGTCTTTGCCTAAGAAATTAATAAACACCTCAAACTGTAATATGATCTAATCTAAACATAGCTTCTTTCTCTGGGGTTCAAACCTGCAATTCCTAAATTGATTCTTAACGGAAACACTTGCCTTGTAAAACAAGCAAGAATTGGAAGTATTCTGAGGTTTCTTTTCCCTTACTTGAAGCACCAGGTTTATCACCAAATCCTCTCAAATTAGCTCCAAGATCTCCCCTGAATCTACTCTGTCCACTTCCTTCAATTATCACTTTCTTTGCTTCAATTCAGAGAATTTTTTTCCCCTCACCAGGTTTATTGCAACAGCCTCCCATTCCATGTAATTTCCCCTGTGATGCCTTCCAGCCCATTTGCGCAATGTCGTAAGATCGAGTCTCTCCCCTAGCATTCTTACAGTCCTTATTAATCTCCCATCAGTACCCCACTTACCCCTTATGTACATAATACTGAATTATGTAATTTTTCTAATCCCAACCCCCAGCGAATATGTTCTTTCTGTTTGTTCTGTGCCTAGAACTTCCTCCTCTACATACCACTTTTTCACCTGGGTATTTCCTACACACATTTCAAGATTTAGCTCAAAAATGGCCTCTTTTAGGGAGATTTAGCAAACTCTTCTTCTGAATTTTCATAGCATCCTGTGCATGTCTCCACTGTTGTCATTATCACATTGTATTTGTTTATTTACTAAACTGTCTTTTTTCTTGATTTTCAAGGTTCTTGAGAACAGGGATTATATCTTTTACCCTGTCTTTCCTATCCTTAGCACATGGTAGTTTCCCAATAAATATATGCTTTTTAAAAGTGAAAATGCAATGAATTCCTCCAGGATCTTCAAAGCAGAAGGGAAGAGAGCGATACACAATTGACCTGTTTAGTAGCCAGAAATCAGAATAAAAAACCTACTGAACAGTTCTGCAAAACACAAAAATAACTACTTGAGAACTTGAAAATGTGAACAAATGCAGAGAGAGTATAGAGGAAAGTTGCTTTTTTTTTTCTTTTTTCTCTTTCAATTTTATGTTCTACAAGTAATCCCTAGACAGGAAGCCACACCATGCTGGAGGTTAAAACTCATAGAAATCGTCCACTTTTGGGCCAGAGGAACCAGGAAAAGGAGCTTCTAAATGTTGGAGAAGGAGCCCTGGTGGCACAACAGTTAAGCATTGTTAGGCTGCTAACTGAAAGGTCAGCGGTTTGAACCTACCCATCAGTTTCTCAGGAGAAAGGCTTAGAGGTCTGCACCTGTAAAGATTACAGCCTAGAAAATCTATGGGGCAGTTCTACTCTGTCACACGGGGTTTCTTTGAATTGGCATCAATCCCACAGCACCTAATAACAACAACATAGGTTGGAGAATGAGGAGAGAATCACAGAGAATCCAATAAAGGAATGCTCTATTCCTGTGTATAAAGCTACACAAGTTCTAGACTAACGTCTCATCTATGCGTGCCTGGGTAAGACCCAAAACAGTACATCAAAGGCTAAGTTAACTGAACAGAGATTGGGAACAATCCATGTAAAAAGCAACATAGGGAGGGGTATTCACTAGTTAGATAGTAGGTAAGAACTACTTTAGGTGAAGGAAAAGACAACACACAGTACAGGCGAGGTTAGCACAACTAGACTAAATCAAAAGCAAAGAGGTTTCCTGAATAAACTGAATACTTTGAAGGCCAGAGTAGCCGGAGTGGGGGTTTGGGGACCATGGTTTCAGGGGACATCTAAGTCATTGGCATAATAAAATCTATTAAGAAAACATTCTGCATCCCACTTTGGAGAGTGGCTTCTAGGCTCTTAAAAGCTAGCAAGCTGCCATCTAAGATGCATCAATTGGTCTCAACCCACCTGGATCAAAGGAGAATGAAGAACACCAAGGACACAAAGTAATTATGAGCCCAAGAGACAGAAGGGACCACATAAACCAGAGACTACATCAGCCTAAGACCAGAAGAACTAGGTGGTGCCCAGCTACAACCAATGACTTCCCTGACAGGGAACACAACAGAGAACCCCTGAGGGAGCAGGAGAGCAGTGGGATGCAGACCCCGAATTCTCATAAAAAGACCAGACTTAATGGTCTGACTGGGACTAGAAGCACCCTAGTGGTCATAGTCCCCAGACCTTCTGTTAGCCCAAGACTGGAACCATTCCCAAAGCCAACTCTTCAGACAGGGATTGGACTGGGCAATGGGATAGAAAATGATACTCGTGAAGAATGAGCTTCTTGGATCAAGTAGACACTTGAGACTATGTTGGCATCTCCTATCTAGGGGGGAGATGAGAGGACAGATGGGGTTAGAAGCTGGCGGAATGGACACGAAAAGAGAAAGTGGAGGGAAGGAGTAGGCTGTCTCATTAGGGGGAGAGCAATTAGGACTATATAGCAAAGTGTATATAAATTTTTGTATGAGAGACTGACATGATTTGTAAACTTTCACTTAAACCACAATAAAAATTAAAAAAAAAAAAGCAATATGGAATTTACAGTGTGAGCCTATTAGGGTTGACTACTCTTTAAAAAAAACAAAAACAAAGCAAAAGAACAACAAACAAAGGACTTTCAAAGTTTTACAAGGGTTTACAACAGATCCCAGAGTTTATATAGCATTATATTTGCACAAGATGCAGATTAGAATTACTCAACATAGAACCAGAAAAATGTGATTTATTCTTAAGGAAAAAGACAATGAAAATGATGTCAGCCCAAGATAACCCAGATATTGAAATTATCAGGAAAAAAAAAAACTTTAAAGCAGATCTTGTATATATATACATGAAGTAAAGAAAAAGTCATTTGAAGTGAATGAAAAGACAGGAAATGTAAGACTTTAGACTATTTTTCCCCTTAAATTTCATAAATTTCCTAATTTATGCGTATATTCCTTCACTATTCCTTCCTTCTTTCATTAAGCTATTAATCTTCGTCGTGTTTGTAATTACTGTAGTTTTACTCAGATAACTCATGCCCTCTACTTTTGTTTCCAACTGCATCCTTCCGCAAGAGGTATTTTCATAAGCTCCACTAGGCTTTTTTTTTTTTTTTTAAACATATTGCTGTAAAAAACATTAGCATAGCACACTTATGAAAATACCTTTTAGGGGATGGCATGGGTGGCAAACAAATGCAGAAGGTACATGTTATTTGTGTAAAAATGCAGTATTTCTCTCTAACATTCAGTATTTTATGTGTATGTTCTCATTTATTTTTACCTTTTTTCAAGAGATTTATGCAATTAGTTGGTCTTTTCTAAGAAATAGTTTTTATTGCTGTTAATGTTCTTTATTATTGCTCCTCTTGTTGTTGTTTGTGTTACTGACCTCTGCTTTTATAATTATTTTCTTCCTTCTTGCTCACTTGGGTTTGCTCTCTTGCTTTTTTGTTTTTTTTAACCAATTTTTATATGAGGATATTTTGATAATATTTTTAGAATATCTCTTTTTCTGGCTAAATATATATAAGATTATCATTTATTTTCTTTTTTCTCTTACTTTTGAGCTAGTACCTATATTTTTGAAAGTGTTTTCATGTTCATTCAATTTTAAGTATTTTAAATTAATTATGATTTTTCTCTATAAACAAAGGATATATTTTAATAACAGCTTTTATGTATATTATAGAAATATATTCTTGTATTTTATATTTACATAATTTATGTATAATTTATATTTTATATAAATTTATACACACATAGGCATACAAGCACACACTCATTCTTAGTGGTTTCCATTTTCATTACACTGTAGTCAGCAAACATAACTTTTAAGATGTTGATTTAGTCGAATTTATTGAGACTCCTTTTTTGGACGTTACATACCCAGTTTTGTTATTTTCCAAATACAATAAAAGTAAGGGTATAATTCCTTCGGGATGTAAAGTGCCTATTGACACAAAGACATACACATACATTATTGTTATGTACCGTTGAGTCTGCTTCCACTCATAGCAACCCCATGTACAACCGAATGAAACTCTGCCTGGTCCTGTGCCATGTTCATGATCATTGCCGTGCTTAAGCCTGTTGTTGCAGCCACTGTGTCAATCCATGTCCTTGAGTGTTTTCCTCTTTTTTGCTAACCCCCTAATTTACCAAGCATGAGATTCTTCTTCAGGGACTGGTCCCTCCTGATCACATGTCCAAAGTATATGAGTAAAGTCTCACCAACTGTACTTCTAAGGAGAATTTTGGCTGTACTTCTTTCAAGACAGATTTGTTCATTCTTTTGGCAGTCTATGGTATATTCAGTATTCCTCAGCAACACCATAATTCAAAGGAATCAATTCTTCTTCAGTCTTCCTTATTCGTTGTCCAACTTTGACTTGCGTATGAGGCGATTGAAACACCATGGCTTGGGTCAGGCACATCTTAGTCCTTAAAGTGACATCTTTGCTTTTTAACACTTTAAAGAGGTCCTTTGCAGTATAGTTGCCCAGTGCAATGCATAATTTGATTTCTTGACTGCTACTTCCACGGATGTTGACTGAGGATGCAACTAATATGAAATCCTTGATGACTTCAATCTTTTCTCTGTTTATGGAGATGTTCATTTATTGGTGCAGTAGTGAGGATTTTTGTTCTCTTTATGTAGAGATATAATCCATAACGAAGGCTGTGGTCTTTGATCTTTACCAGTAAGTGTTTCAAGTCTTCTTCACTTTTGGCAAACAAGATTGTGTCACCTGCATATCACAGGTTGTTAATGAATCTTCCCCTAATCCTGATGCTGTGTTCTTTTTCATAAAGTCCACCTCCTGGGATTATTTGCTCAGCATACAAATTAAATAAGTATGGTGAAAGCTTACAACCCTGCTGCTCACCTTTCTTGACTTTAAACAAGGCAGTATACCCTGTTCTTTTTGAATGACTGCCTCTTTGTCTAAGTACAGGTCCCTCATGAGCACAATTAAATGTCCTGGAATTCCCATTCTTCAAAATATTCTCCATAATTTGTTATGATCCAAACAGTCCAGTGCCTTTGCATAGTGAATAAAACACAGGTAAACATCTGTCTGGTGTTCTTTGCTTTCAGCCAGGATCTATCTGACATCAGCAATGATATCCCTCATTCCACATCCTCTTCTGAATCTAACTTGAATTTCTGGCAGTTCCCTGTGGATGTACTGCTGCAACTGCTTTCGAAAGAACTTCAGCAACTCTTTACTTGTGTATGATATTAATGATACTATTCCCCAGTTTCCACATTCTGTTGGATCACTTTTCATTGGAATGGAAACAAATACGGATCTCTTCTAGTCAGTTGGCCGGGTAACTGTCTTTCAAATTTCTGGGTAGAGACGAATGAGCACCTCCAGCGCTATATCCATTTGTTGAAACATCTCAATTGGTATTCCATCAATCCCTACAGCCTTGTTTTTCGCCATTGCTTTCAGTGCAGCTTTGACCCCTTCCTTTAGTACCATCAGTCCTTGATCGTTTGCTACCTCCTGAAGTGGTTGAACACGGACCAATGCTTTTTGATCTATGACTCTGTGTATTTCTTCCATCTTCTTTTCATGCTTCCTGTGTCACTCAATATTTTTCCGGTAGAATACTTCAATAAAGCAACTTGAGGCTTGAATTTTTTCTCCAGGTCCTTTCAGCTTGAGAAATGCTAAGTGTGTTCTTCCTTTTTGGTTTTCTGTCTCCAGGTCTTTGCACATTTCATTACAATACTTTGTCTCCTTGAGCTGCCCTTTGAAATCTTCTGTTCAGTTCTTTTACTTCATCATTTCTTCCCTCTGCTTTAGCTACTGTACATTCAAGAGCAAGTTTCAGAGTCTTTTCTGACATCCATTTTTGTCTTTTCTTTCTTTCCTGTCTTTTTAATGACCTTTTGCTTTCTTCATATATGATGTCCTTGATGTCATTCCGTAACTCATCTGGTCCATGGTCATTAGTGTTCAATGTGTCAAATCTATTCTTGAGATGGTCTCTAAATTCAGATAGGATATACTCAGGAACATACTTTGGCTCTCATGAACTTGTTCTAATTTTCTTCAACTTCAACTTGAATTTGCACATAAGCAATTGATGGTCTGTTCCATAATAGGCCCTTGGCCTTGTTCAGACTGATAATATTGAGCTTTTCCACAGATGTAGTTGATTTGAGTCCTGTGTATTCCATTTGGTGAGGTGCACGTGTATAGTCACCATTTACATTGTTGAAAAAAGGTATTTCGAAAGAAGAACTCATTGGTCTTGCAAAATTCTGTCATGTGATCTCTGGCATCATTTCTACCACCAATGTCATATTTTCCAACTACCAATCCTTCTTTGGGTCTGACTTTAGCATTCCAGTCACCAGTAATCATAATTTCAGACTGCAGCAGTTGGTAAAAATCTTCAATTTCTTTATCTTTAACCTTAGTAGTTGGTGTGTAAATTTGAATAATAAGTCATATTAACTGGACTTCCTGGTAGGCATTTAGATATTTTCCTATCACTGACAGTGTCGTACTTCAGAAGAGATCTTGAAATGTTCTTTTTGATGATGAACCTGACGCCATTTCTCTTCAAGTTGTCATTTCTCACATTGGTGTAGTTAGATGCAGTTGAGTCGATTCCGACTCATAGCGACCCTATGCACAACAGAACAAAACACTGCTGGGTCCTGCTTCATCCTTACAATCATTGCTATGCTTGAGCCCATTGTTGCAGCCACTCTATCAATCCACCTCGTTGAGGGTCTTTCTCTTTTCTGCTGACCCTGTACTTTACCAAGCATGTTGTCCTTCTCCAGGGACTGATCCCTCCTGACAACATGTCCAAAGTATGCAAGATGCAGTCTGCCATCCTTGCTTCTAAGGAGCATTCTGGTTATACTTCTTCCAAGGCAAATTTGTTTGTTCTTTGGGCAATCCATGGTATATTCATTATTCTTCGCCAACACCACAGGTCAAAGTCTTCAGTAGCTATTTCTTCTCATTTTGAGTAATGCCACATCTGCAAATGAAGTTTCTGAACACTTGACTCCATCCAAGTCATTGAGGTCAACTCTGATGAGGCAGCTCTTCCTCAGTCGTATTTTGCGTGCCTTCCACCCTGAGGGGCTCATCTTCCAGCACTGTATTTGACAATGTTCTGCTGCTCTTCATAAGGTTTTCACTGGCCAATTTTTTCAGAAATACACTGACATGTCTTTCTTCTTAGTCTGTCTTAGTCTGGAAGCTCTGCTGAAAACTGTCCACCAAGGGTGGCCTTGCTGGTATTTAAAATAGACGTGGCAAAGCTGCAAGTATCACAGCAACACACAAGTCACCACAGCACAACAAATTGACAGACCTGCACAGACACATACATATACACTTATATTTTAATCTTAATAGTGGCATATTTCATTTCCTTTTGCTTCAGTTTTTTGTTTTATGCTAATTTGGTGATAGTCTAAAATGAGTATAATAATACGTACAAATGCAATTAAATACAGTTACCAGTTAATTTTCCTGTAATTCTGTCAGTTTTGTCAGATGGTGTTGCACACATTTTGAGACTGTTGTTATGCTTATAATATCTTCTTGATTTTTTGTTTCTTTTAACTACATGGAGCCCTGGTGGCACAGTGATTAAGAGCTATGGCTGCTAACCAGAAGGTCGGTAGTTTAAATCCACCAGAGACTTCTTGGAGATCCTGTGGGGGCAGTTCTACTCTGCCCTATAGAGTTCCTATGAGTCAGAATGGACTCTACAGCAATGGGATTTTTGTTTTTTTACCTATATATGCCAACCCTCTTTTTCTTATTAGTTTTTAACTTTTAGTTTCCTTCTACTTGAAGTTTTCTTTTACTTTATATTTTCAACTCACATAAATGCATATATATATATATATATATAAATTTATCTCCCCCAATACATGACTTTGCTGGATTGTTTTTATAACATGATTTGACAATCTCTTTTGATTTATGAATTAATCTAATTCTATTGAAATTACTATTATGTGGGGACTTATTTTTGTAAATTTACTTTGCATTTTCTCTCTATATATTTCTTTTCCTTTTTTTTTGCTTCCATTAGATGGATGAATATTTTATGTTATTTTAAGTTACACATATTATATTTATATGAATATTTTATTATTTTTCCTTTTAAATTTGTTAAGGTTGTAAATACTAGTATCTCCTCTCTGCATATGACACTCTCATCTTCTCATGTTTCATCTCTTCTCTCCTCACCTAGCTATACTGATATTATTTGCTATTTAGTTCTGTTTGTAATATATGTGTGTTTTTCTTGTTTTTATTTCTTGCTTATTTTTAAGTGACAATAAGCAATATTAATGTATTAGTTTGTTTCTACTTTTAATACATCTACTTCTGCTTAATTGTTTATTATCTTCTTAGGGTAGCTCCTCTGAGAATTTATTTGATTTTTTTTTTTTCTTTTTGGAATGGAAGTTTTTATAGCTGCTTTTATTCAGTATGGTAGTCACTAGCCATATTTCAAGGAACCCCAGTGGTGCAATGGTTAAACACTCATCTGCTAACCAAAAGGTCAGTGGTTCAAACCTGGTTCCTCAGGGAAAAGACTTGATTGATGATCTGATCCTGTGAAGATTACAGCCTAGGAAACCCTATGAGACGATTCTACTGTGTCACATGAGGTCACTATGAGTCAGATTCAACTTGACAGCACACAATAATAGCCAAATTTCACTATCGAGCAAAAAGTCCTACTGAGAAAAACCCCCCAGATCACATGTAATTTCACTTTTACATTTGAATGATAATTTGGCTAAGTATAAAACATAAGATTTGGACCTTGTTCTTAGTACTTGGGAAAGATTCTTCTTTTATTCAGTGTTGGCAAGTTCAGTGTCAATCTCTTTCTTTGTAGAAACTGCAATACATTTTCCTATTCTTATTATAAATATTAAAATACTTGTTATAATCATCTTGAAGTTATATTGTTGTTGGGCAATTTTTTCTTAGACATTATTTCTTCAAAATATTCTTCCCCTCTGATTACTTTTTTGTGTCCGGAACTTTAGGTATAAGGTTATTGGTATACCTATTTTAGCCACTATATTAGGACTCCCAGTGGCACAATGGCTAAGAGCCCACCAGTGGCTTCACAGGAGAAAAGACTTGGGGATCTGCTCCTGTAAAGATTTCAGCCTAGGAAACTCTGTCTTGTAGGGTCACTATGAGTCAGAATCTACAACAGCCTCCATATATATTAATTTTTTTTTTTTTTGCATTGTCTATTTCTTTTATTCATATTGTTTGCTTTTGGCAAGTTCTTTGGCATCATTATCCAGCTATATACATTCTACTTTTAATCAATAACCCAGCTATTGATTTTTTTTAATTCAAATATCATATTTTCTATAATAAGGATTTCTCCTTCTTGTTCCCATTATTTGCCTTTAACTCTTTTAGAAAATTTTAGATGTATTTTGATTCTTTTTTTCAGTTGTCAGTTATGGTAATTTTGTTTTGTATAGTATAAACTATTCAGCTTTAATTCTTACTTTAATATGCATTTCTGTTTCTCAAATTTTTCTTATCTCCCCACTCTCTTGAGTTGCATTGAGGGGTGAAAGGTTGACATTCTGGACTTCTGTTCTTCTTAAGGGGAAGAAATTGGGAAATATGCTTCCAAACAAAGAGACCTTAGTACCACTGACTGAATATATCTGCCCTGCAGATTAGTTACCTTGGCCTTCAAGTCATTTTCTCAGCCTCATGTTTGGGTATTATTCTTTTTCAGAACTCTTTCCTTCCCAAATTGTAATCTCCTTGCCCAAAATGTGTAGTGATAGGGTGGGAAAAGTTTCACCTTGTCTATTTAAGAGTATTTTATTAGTGTCTCATTCTAGACAGATTTGTCTCTGGTCCTAGAAGAGCTGGGTTGACTCTTGCTATTCTGCCCTCATCATTTCTTCCATTCACTTTGGCTACTCTATATTATCAAGAGGAAGTTTCAGAGTCTCTGCTAACTTCCATTTTGGTCTTTTCTTTCTTTCCTGTCTTTTTAATGACCTTTTGGTTTCTTCATATCTGATGTCCTTGATGTCGTTCCACAATTTGTCTAGTCTTCAGTCATTAGTGTTCATTGCATCAAATTTATTTTTGAGATGGTCTCTAAGTTCAGATGGAATATACTCAAGGTCATACTTTGGCTTTCGTAGACTTGTTCTAATTTTCTTCAGCTTCGACTTGCTTGCATATAAGCAATTGATGACCTGTTCCACAATTAGCCCCTGGCCTTGTTCTGACTGATGATATTGAGCTTTCGCATTCTCTCTTTCCACAGGTATAGTTGATTCCTGTGTATTCCATCTGGGGAGGTCCATGTGTACAGTCATCATTTATGTTGTTGAAAAATGATATTTGCAAAAAAGAAGTCATTGGTCTTGCAAAATTCTCTCATGCTATCTCCAGCATCATTTCTATCACCAAGACCACATTTTCAAACTACTGATACTTCTTTGTTTCCAACTTTTGCATTCCAATTGCAAGTAATTATAAATGCATCTTGATTGTATGTTTGATCAATTTTACGTGCAGAAGTTGGTAAAAAAAAAAAAAGCCTTCAATTTCTTCATCTTTGGCCTTAGTTTTTTGTGTTGTTCAAGAAGGGCACTCAAAAGAGACAAAGTAAAGTATTTTAATGCAATGTGCAAAGACCTCGAGATAGAAAACCGAAAGGGAAGAATACACTCTGCAGTTCTCAAGTTGAAAGAACTGAAGAAAAAAAATCAAGCTTTGAGTTGCAATACTGAATTGCAATACTGCAATACAGGTAAAATATTGAAAGATGCAGGAAGGATCAAAAGAAGATGGAAGGAATACACACAGTCACTTTACCAAAAAAGAATTGGCCCATGTTCAAGCATTTCAGGAGGTAACATATGATCAAGAACCAATGGTACTAAAGGAAGAAGTACAAGCTGCAAGGAAGATACGTGCAAAAAACAAGGCTCCAGGAATTTATAGACTACAACTGAGATGCTTCAAAAAATGGATGCAGCACTAGAGGTGCTCACTTGCCTATGGTAAGAAATTTGGAAGACAACTTTCGGGCCAACAGACTGGAAGAAACCCATATCAGTGCCCATTTGAAAGAAAGGCAATCCAATGAAATGCAGAAATTATTGAACAATATCATTAATATCACATGCAAGTAAAATTTTGCTAAAGATCATTTAAAAGCACTTACAGCATTACATTTGACAGGGAACTGCTGGAAGTTCAAGCCAGTTTCAGAAGAGGATGTGGAATGAGGGATATCATTGTTGACGTCAGGTGGATCTTGGCTGAAAGCAGAGAATACCAGAAAGATGTTTACTTACATTTTATTGACTCTGCAAAGGCATTGACTGTGAATAATAACAAATTATGGATAACATTGCAAAGAATGGGGATTCCAGAACACTTAATTGTGCTCAAGAGAAACCTGTATACAGGCCAAGAGGTGGTCATTTGAACAGAACAAGGGGATACAGTGTAAAGTCAGTAAAGGTGTGCATCAGGGCTGTATCCTTTCACCATGCTAATTCAGCCTGTATGCTGAGCAAATAATTCAAGAAGTTGGAATATATGAAGATAAACATGCATCAGGATTGGGAGAAGACTCATTAACAACCTGCATTATGCAGATGATACAACCTTGCTTGCTGAAAGTGAAGAGGACTTGAAGCACTTATTGATGAAGTTCAAAGACTACAGCCTTCCCTATGGATTACATCTCAACATAAAGAAAACAAAAATCTCCACACCTGGAGCCATAAGCAAAATGGTGATAAATGGAGAACGTACTGAAGTTGTCAAGGATTTCATTTTACTTGGATCCACAGTCAACACCCAAGTAAGCACACTCAAGAAATCAAATGATGTATCTCGTTGGGCAACTGTGCTGCAAAAAAACCTCTTTAGAATCTGTGAAACATTTCATAACATGGAGGAACCTGGGAGGCATTATGCTGAGTGAAATGAGTCAGTTGCAAAAGTACAAATATTGTATAAGACCACTATTATAAGAACTCGAGAAATAGTTTAAATTGAGAAGAAAACATTCTTTTTGTGGTTATGAGAAGGGGGATGGAGGGAGGGTGGGAGAGAAGTATTCACTAATTAGATAGTAGATAAGAACTACTTTAGGTGAAGGTAAAGATACCACACAATACAGGGGAGGTCAGCACAATTGGACTAAACCAAAAGCAAAGAAGTTTCTTGAATAAACTGAATGCTTCCAAGGCTGCGTAGCAGGGGCAGAGGTCTGGAGACCATGGTTTCAGGGGACATCTAAGTCAATTGGTATAATAAAATCTATTAAGAAAACATTCTGCATCCCACTTTGAAGAGGGGCGTCTGGGGTCTTAAATGCTAGCAAGCAGCCGTCTAAGATGTATCAATTGGTCTCAACCCACCTGGATCAAAGGAGAACGAAGAACACCAAAGACACAAGGTAATTATGAGCCCAAGAGACAGAAAGGGCCACATGAACCAGTGACTACATCATCCTGAGACCAGAAGAACTAGACGGTGCCCAGCTAGAACCAATGACTGCCCTGACATGGAACACAACAGAGAACCCCTGAGGGAGCAGGAGAGCAGTGGGATGCAGACCTCAAATTCTCATAAGACCAGACTTAATGGTCTGACTTAGACTAGAAGGACCCTGGTGGTCATGGCCCCCAGACCTTCTGTTGGCCTGGGACAGGAACCATTCCCAAAGCCAACTCTTCAGACATGGATTGGGCTGGACAATGTGTTGGAGAGGGATGCTGGTGAGGAGTGAGCTTCTTGGATCAGGTGAACACTTGAGACTATGTTGGCATCTCCTGCCTGGTGGGGAGATGAGAGGGTGGAGGGGGTTAGAAGCTGGCGAAATGGACATGAAAAGAGAGAGTGGAGGGAGAGAGTGGGCTGTCTCATTAGGGGGAGAGTAATTGGGAGTGTGTAGCAAGGTGTATATGGGTTCTTGTGTGAGAGACTGACTTGATTTGTAAACATTCACTTAAAGCACAGTAAAAATTATTATTATTATTATTTTTAAAAAAACTCTTTAAAGTGTTAGAAAGCAAAGATCTCACTTTGAGGTCTAAGGTGCACCTGAACCAAGCCATGGTATTTTTCTGCCACCTCATATGCATGTGAAAGCTGAACAATGAATAAGGAAAACCAAAGAAGAATTGATTCCTTTGAATTATGGTGTTAGTGAAGAGTATTGAATATACGAGGGACTGCCAGAAGAACAAACAAGTCAGTCTTGAAGGAAGTACAGACAGAATGGTCTTTGGAAGCAAGAACGGTGAGATTTCGTCTCACATATTTTGAACACGTTATCAGGAAGGATCAGTACCTGGAGAAGGATATCATGCTTGGTAAGGTAGACGGTCAGCGAATAAGAGGAAAACCCTCAATTAGATGGATTGACATAGTGGCTGCAACAATAGGCTCAAGCATAACAATGATTATGAGGAAGGTGCTGGGCCAGGCAGTCTCCTTCTGTAGTACATGGGGTTGCTATGAGTCGGAACTGACTCGATGGCACCTAACAACATTCTGCCTTCAGTGACCATTTTGTAGACAATGATCCATCCTGAGCATTATGGAATAGAGAAAGGTGCATATAAGCTTTCTAGTTTTCTTCTGCCTTAACCCTGCACTAATAACCAAGTTCTCTTCCACTCTAATCTGTGTACCCACCATCTTCCCTTTTGGTGCAACATTCATATAAGATCACTTAGTGGTCTCTCAGTTTTTTACATTAGTTTTACAGACCCACGAGACTATCTGATTTTCAAATAACCAAAAGATAGCAGTTATCCATATATTTAGCCTTTTCAAGAATTGTCAGAAAGTCATAAGGACAGATTTTACACAGATTATTATTATGTATTTTAAAAACTGCACCTTCAGAAAGCCAAATGTTACTTGACTCAAATTTATAACAATGGGAGGCGGGGCCAAGATGGCGGACTAGGTGGATACTACCGCGGATCCCTCTTGTAACAAAGACTCGGAAAAACAAGGGAATCGATCACATACATAACAATCTACGAACTCTGAACAACAAGCACAGACTTAGAGACGGAAAACGAACAAATACAGGCAGACAGCGACCGTTTTCAGAACTAGGGGCCAGCGTACCAGGCAGGTGACCTTCGGAGCCCGATCTGGGGCAGAGCCCAGGGGGGCAGACGGCACAGACAAGGGGCCTAGCCCTACCCCCCCGAACCCATCCCAGGAGGAAGTCTAGCTGGTTGGCAAGGGCGGCGTAGCGGCGCAGCCGGAGGGAGAAGCACCCGGGAGGCAGTGACTGATATTGGCGTGGGGAGAGCAGCTTCCCAGCCGGGGAGCCGTCCCGCCGGGAATTTGGCGAGAAGCGGGTGGGGCGCGAGCAAGGGGGATCAGCTATATTTCCCTAAAGTGACCCCGGGGTGGCGCCCACACGTTCGTGCGGGGGGACGCCCACCCAGTTCACGCGTGTGGAGCGGAGCACCGGAGGGAGAAGTTGCCAGGAGGAAGTGACAGGTCTTGGAGCGGGGAGAGCAGCGTCCCAACCCGGGAGCCGTCCCGCTGGGATTTTGGCGAAAGCGGGGGGGCGTGAGCACGGGGTCCAATTATATTCTCCTGAATAGACCCTGGGGACAGGCCCACCCGTTCTTGCGGGAGACTCCCACCCAGTTCACGCGAGCGGTGCTGCGCACCGGAGGGAGAAGTCCCCAGGAGGAAGTGACTGGTCTCGGAGTGGGGAGAGTAGCATCCCAACCGGGGAGCCATCCCGCCCAGATTTTGGCGGACGGGGGCGGAGCGTGAACGCGGTGATCAGCTCTATATTCTGTGGTGCTACACTCCTAGGTCTCTGATCCATCCCCCACCCTCCCCAGGCGGCTCCATTAACATCCAAATACCTGGAGCCAGAGGGAGAATTCAGATAGGGATTTGACTGCATTTTTTTTAGCTGATTACCTGGAAAATCTAGTTTCCCAGTGATGGCTCGGAGACAGCAGTCCATATCAAACCACATAAAGAAACAGACCATGACAGCTTCTCCAACCCCCCAAACAAAAGAATCAAAATCTTTCCCAAATGAAGATACAATCCTGGAATTATCAGATACACAATATAAAAAACTAATTTACAGAATGCTTAAAGATATCACAAATGAAATTAGGCTAACTGCAGAAAAAGCCAAGGAACACACTGATAAAACTGTTGAAGAACTCAAAAAGATTATTCAAGAACATAGTGGAAAAATTAATAAGTTGCAAGAATCCATAGAGAGACAGCATGTAGAAATCCAAAAGATTAACAATAAAATTACAGAATTTGACAATGCAATAGAAAGTCAGAGGAGCAGACTCGAGCAATTAGAATGTAGACTGGGACTTCTGGAGGACCAGGGAATCAACACCAACATAGCTGAAAAAAAATCAGATACAAGAATTAAAAAAAAATGAAGAAACCCTAAGAATCATGTGGGACTCTATCAAGAAGGATAACTTGCGAGTGATTGGAGTCCCAGAACAGGGAGGGGGGACAGAAAACACAGAGAAAATAGTTGAAGAACTCCTGACACAAAACTTCCCTGACATCATGAAAGACGAAAGGATATCTATCCAAGATGCTCATCAAACCCCATTTAAGATTCATCCAAAAAGAAAAACACCAAGACATATTACCATCAAACTTGCCAAAACCAAAGACAAACAGAAAATTTTAAAAGCAGCCAGGGAGAAAAGAAAGGTTTCCTTTAAGGGAGAATCAATAAGAATAAGTTCAGACTACTCAGCAGAAACCATGCAGGCAAGAAGGGAATGGGATGACGTATACAGAGCACTGAAGGAGAAAAACTGCCAACCAAGGATCATATATCCAGCAAAACTCTCTCTGAAATATGAAGGAGAAATTAAGATATTTACAGATAAACACAAGTTTAGAGAATTTGCAAAAACTAAACCAAGACTGCAAGAAATGTTAAAGGAGATTGTTTGGCCTGATGACCAATAATATCAGGTACCAGCACAATACAAGGTCACAAAACAGAACATCCTGATATCAACACAACTCAAATAGGGAAAGCACAAAAACAAACGAATTAAGACTAATTCTAAAAAATAAATAAATAAACAAAATAATACACACAACAGGAAATCATGGAAATCAATAGATTAACGATCACAATAATCAAAAAGGTACTAAATATAGGCGGCATTGAACTGCCAGATGGCGAGTGATACAAGGCGATATAGAAGGATACAAGTTAGGTTTTTACTTAGAAAAATAGCGGTAAATAATAAGGTAACCACAAAAAGAAATATCAATTCCATAACTCAAGAAAAAAGCCAAGAAAAACGTAACGACTCAACAAGCACATAGTTAAACATTATGAAAATGAGGATCTCACAAGCTACTAAGAAAAACGTCTCAGCACAAAAAAGCATGTGGAAAAATGAAATGGCCAACAACACACATGAAAAAGCATCAAAATGACAGCACTAAAACTTATTTATCTATAATTACGCTGAATGTAAATGGACTAAATGCACCAGTAAAGAGACAGAGAGTCACGGACTGGATAAAGAAACATGATCCATCTATATGCTGCCTACAAGAGACACACCTCAGACTTAGAGACACAAACAAACTAAAACTCAAAGGATGGAAAAAAATATATCAAGCAAACAATAAGCAAAAAAGAAGAGGAGTAGCAATATTAATTTCTGACAAAATAGACTTTAGACTTAAATCCACCACAAAAGACAAAGAAGGACACTATATAATGATAAAAGGGACAATTGATCAGGAAGATATAACCATATTAAATATTTATGCACCCAATGACAGGGCTGCAAGATACATAAATCAAATTTTAACAGAATTGAAAAGTGAGATAGACACCTCCACATTTATAGTAGGAGACTTCAACACACCACTTTCGGAGAAGGACAGGACATCCAGTAAGAAGCTCAATAGAGACACGAAAGACCTACTTAACAACAATCAACCAACTTGACCTCATTGACTTATACAGAACTCTGCACCCAACTGCTGCAAAATATACTTTTTTTTCTAGTGCACATGGAACATTTTCTAGAATAGACCACATATTAGGTCATAAAACAAATCTTTGCAAAATCCAAAACATCGAAATATTACAAAGCATCTTCTCAGACCACAAGGCAATGAAACTAGAAATCAATAACAGAAAAACTAGGGAAAAGAAATCAAATCCTTGGAAAATGAACAATACCCTGCTGAAAAAAGACTGGGTTATAGAAGACATCAAGGAGGGAATAAGGAAATTCTTAGAAAGCAACGAGAATGAAAATACTTCCTATCAAAACCTCTGGGACACAGCAAAACCAGTGCTCAGAGGCCAATTTATATCGATAAATGCACACATACAAAAAGAAGAAAGAGCCAAAATCAGAGAACTGTCCCTACAACTTGAACAAATAGAAAGTGAGCAACAAAAGAATCCATCAGGCACCAGAAGAAAAGAAATAATAAAAATTAGAGCTGAACTAAATGAATTAGAGAACAGAAAAACAAGTGAAAGAATTAACAAAGCCAAAAGCTGGTTCTTTGAAAAAATTAACAAAATTGATAAACCATTGGCTAGACTGACTAAAGAAAAACAGGAAAGGAAACAAATAACCCGAATAAGAAACGAGAAGGACCACATCACAACAGAGCCAAATGAAATTAAAAGAATCATTTCAGATTACTACGTAAAATTGTACTCTAACAAATTTGAAAACCTAGAGGAAATGAATAAATTCTTGGAACAATACTACCTACCTAAACTAACACATTCAGAAGTAGAACAACTAAATAGACCCATAACAAAAAAAAAAAGAGATTGAAACGGTAATCAAAAAACTTCCAACAAAAAAAAGTCCTGGCCCAGATGGCTTCACTGCAGAGTTCTACCAAACCTTCAGAGAAGACTTAACACCATTACTACTGAAGGTATTTCAAAGCATAGAAAAAGACGGAATGCTACCCAACTCATTCTATGAAGCTACCATCTCCCTGATACCAAAACCAGGTAAAGACATTACAAAAAAAGAAAATTTTAGACCTATATCCCTCATGAACATAGATGCAAAAATCCTCAACAAAATTCTAGCCAATAGAATCCAATAACACATCAAAAAAATAATTCACCCTGATCAAGTGGGATTTATACCAGGTATGCAAGGCTGGTTTAATATCAGAAAAACCATTAATGTAATCCCTCACATAAATAAAACAAAAGATAAAAACCACATGATCTTATCAATAGATGCAGAAAAGGCATTTGACAAAGTCCAACACCCATGTATGATAAAAACTCTTACCAAAATAGGAATTGAAGGAAAATTCCTCAACATAATAAAGGGCATCTATGCAAAGCCAACAGCCAATATCACTCTAAATGGAGAGAACCTGAAAGCATTTCCCTTGAGATCGGGAACCAGACAAGGATGCCCTTTATCACCGCTCTTATTCAACATCGTACTTGAAGTCCTAGCCAGGGCAATTAGGCTAGACAAAGAAATAAAGGGTACCTGGATTGGCAAGGAGGAAGTAAAGCTATCACTATTTGCAGATGACATGATCGTATACATGGAAAACCCTAAGGAATCCTCCAGAAAACTACTGAAACTAATAGAAGAGTTTGGAAGAGTCTCAGGTTATAAAATAAACATACAAAAATCACTTGGATTCCTCTACATCAACAAAAAGAACACCGAAGGGGAAATAACCAAATCAATACCATTCACAGTAGCCCCCAAGAAGATAAAATACTTAGTAATAAATCTTACCAAGGATGTAAAAGACCTATACAAAGAAAACTATAAAACTCTGCTACAAGAAATTCAAGAGGACATACTTAAGTGGAAAAACATACCCTGCTCATGGATAGGAAGACTTAACATAGTAAAAATGTCTATTCTACCAAAGCCATCTATACATATAATGCACTTCCAATCCAAATACCAATGTCATATTTTAAGGGGATAGAGAAACAAATCACTAATTTCATATGGAAAGGAAAGAACCCCCGGATAAGCAAAGCATTACTGAAAAAGAAGAAGAAAGTGGGAGGCCTCACTCTACCTGATTTCAGAACCTATTATACAGCTACAGTAGTCAAAACAGCCTGGTACTGGTACAACAACAGGCACATAGACCAATGGAACAGAATTGAGAACCCAGATATAAATCCATCCACATATGAGCAGCTGATATTTGACAAAGGCCCACTGTCAGTCAATTGGGGAAATGATAGTCTTTTTAACAAATGGTGCTGGCATAACTGGATATCCATTTGCAAAAGAATGAAACAGGACCCATACCTCACACCAGGCACAAAAACTAACTCCAAGTGGATCAAAGATCTAAACATAAAGACTAAAACGATAAAGATCATGGAAGAAAAAATAGGGACAACCCTAGGAGCCCTAATACAGGGCATAAACAGAATACAAAACATTACCAAAAATGATGAAGAGAAACCAGAGAACTGGGAGCTCCTAAAAATCAAACACCTATGCCTATCGAAAGACTTCACCAAAAGACTAAAAAGACCACCTACAGACTGGGAAAGAATTTTCAGCTATGACATCTCAGACCAGCGCCTGATCTCTAAAATCTACATGATTCTGTCAAAAACTCAACCACAAAAAGACAAACAACCCAATCAAGAAGTGGGCAAAGGATATGAACACACATTTCACTAAAGAAGATATTCAGGCAGCCAACAGATACATGAGAAAATGCTCTCGATCATTAGCCATTAGAGAAATGCAAATTAAAACTACGATGAGATTCCATCTCACACCAACTAGACTGGCACTAATCCAAAAAACACAAAATAATAAATGTTGGAGAGGCTGCGGAGAGATTGGAACTCTCATATACTGCTGGTGGGAATGTAAAATGGTACAACCACTTTGGAAATTCATCTGGCGTTATCTTAAACAGTTAGAAATAGAACTACCATACAACCTAGAAATCCCACTCCTCGGAATATACCCTAGAGATGCAAGAGCCTTCACACAAACAGATATATGCACACCCATGTTTATTGCAGCTCTGTTTACAATAGCAAAAAGCTGGAAGCAACCAAGTTGTCCGTCAACGGATGAATGGGTAAATAAATTGTGGTATATTCACACAATGGAATACTACGCATCGATAAAGAACAGTGACGAATCTCTGAAACATTTCATAACATGGAGGAATCTGGAAGGCTTTATGCTGAGCGAAATGAGTCAGTTGCAAAAGGACAAATATTGTATAAGACCACTATTATAAGATCTTGAGAAATAGAAAAAACGGAGAAGAACACATACTTTTGTGGTTACAAAGGGCGGAGGGAAGGAGGGAGGGAGAGGGCTTTTTATTGATCAATCTGTAGATAAGAACTGCTTTGGGTGAAGGGAAAGACAACAGTCAATACAAGGAAGGTCAGCCTAATTGGACTGGACTAAAAGCAAAGAGGTTTCCAGGATAAAACGAAAGTTTCAAAGGTCAGCGGAGCAGGGGCTGGGGTCTGGGGAACATGGTTTGAGGGGACTTCTAAGTCAATGGGCAAAATAATTCTATTATGAAAACATTCTGCATCCCACTTTGAATTGTGGCGCCTGGGGTCCTAAATGCCAACAAGTGGCCATCTAAGATACATCAATTGGTCTCAACCCACCTGGAGCAAAGGCAAAGGAAGAATACCAAGGTCACACGACAACTAAGAGCCCAAGAGACAGAAAGGGCCACATGAACCAGAGACCTACATTATCCTGAGATCAGAAGAACTAGTTGGTGCCCGGCCACAATCGATGTCTGCCCTGACAGGGAGCACAACAGACAACTCCTGAGGGAGCAGGAGACCAATGGGATACAGTCCCCAAATTCTCATGAAAAGACCATACCTAATGGTATGACTGCGACTAGAGGAATCCCAGAGACAATGCTCCCCAGAACTTCTGATGGCACAAGACAGGAACCATCCCCGAAGACAAATCATCAGGCATGAAAAGGACTGGTCAGTGGAGGGGAGAGAGATGCTGATGAAGAGTGAGCTAATTAAATCAGGTGGACACAGGAGAGTGTGTTGGCAACTCTTGACTGGAGGGGGGATGGGAAGATAGAGAGGGAAGATGGCAAAATCGGCACGAAACGAGAGACTGAAAGGGCTGGCTCAATAGGGGGAGAGCAAGTGGGAGAAGGGAGTAAGATGTATGTAAACCTACATGTTACAGACTGATTGGGATGGTAAATGTTCACTTGAAGCTTAATAAAAATTAATTAAAAAAAATTTGTAACAATGAACTTGTTAAGCATTATAACTGAGAAAATGAAATTATTCTATGTATACAATGAAATTTGTGACCATATAAATAAAACACATTAGGTGTACACTTACAACATTATTTAAATAATTTTTTCTTGTTTTATGTTTGGATCCAAAGCAGATGGTATAATTTAGGTAAAATCATGGCATTAGGTGCAAAGCAAACTGCAAGAAATCTCTCAGTAAACTCTTAAACTCCATGGCTCAATGACAGCTTTTGCAATTAGTTTAGACTGTTTGTTTCTTGAGGCAACTGTAAAACCTACAGCTATGTAGTCACTTTCCAACGAAATTGGTACACATCATAAAAATTGCACTTGAGTTAATTGGTGCATTGGCTGACAGATTCAGTGAGGAGGCCAAGCCCTGAGCGATCCAGTTATTGCTTAAACTGCTCTGTTCTAACTATGTTGGCTAGGTTCATTGAGAAGGCTATGCTTCCGCAAGGCTTATATAAGGCACAAATTGAGGACTTTGGTTTCTAGGGTTGTCAATCTGACACCTTTCATAAGCATCAAACACTCAAATTACAAAAAATAAAAAGACACAGTCTACACTAGGATATTTTATAAATATCAGGTAATGATGTTATTTGACTTAGAAATATGTAGCAAATGGACCTTCTGGTAACTAGGTGGAGAAAAGGCCATGAATGATATAAAATGTATCCGTCTTTAAATTAAAAAAAAAAAAAATTATAAAATGTAGCCTAATATTTTAATGTTCAAGAAATTTGGCTCTTTTTCCTCATTTGACCTCAACGTCCTTCTCATTCACTGAGTGGAAATAAACTTTGAACTCATTTTAAAAAGTTATTTACTTTGAGTACTTTTTAAAACAAGGATTCCTGGTGTGTCTATTTAGGGAGCACTTTTCAGTGGAAAACAAATGCATTAGGATAATTACTCTTAAACCTAAATGCTTTCCCTTTAGGAGAGCATAAATAGAACCAATGAACAGTGACTCCCTCGTTTGTTTTCAAAGTCATTTATAGCAAATAGAAGAGAATATTTCTCAAAGTGTATTTAGGATATTAAACATTAAAAAAATTAAAAGCAATTTAGAATTTAATAGATTATTCTGTGTAAGCCTAAACACTCAATTTTTTCAAATAATAGTTCCAAGAAACAATATATATATATTGCTTCAATTTCAGTGCTTTGACCATTGGACATCAAAAGGCATTTAATATTTTATCCTGTTAGTTGTACATAGAAGAATAGTAAGCCATTGAACATGGCCTTAAATTAATTATAATGCTACAAAAAAAAAGCTGTTACAGAATAGCATTACTCACTTCCTGATATATGACATTGATTCAAACTTATCTATGGCTTTGTAGGAACACTGGAATTTTTAGCTTTCCTGGGAGGTAGCCACAGGATCCAGAGAGAGCAAAAGCTAGAACATCTGCTTATATTTGGATGCAGGCCACACCCTCAAGGAAACTCACAGCAGATCTCATCATGGGAGTGATCACATATAAACACTGAGAATCACAGCCCAGCCAAGCTGACACACAATCTTAACCATCACAGCCATCCTTTCTGGCTTCTGGGTGGGGGCCCCTTGGCCAAGGACTTCAACCTCATACTCCAGGCCCACTGGGATGGCAGCCCTTCTCGCTCGGCTTTGGGCAGCCTTATTGTCCTAGCCCATCCAAGTGGTGATCTCACCTCCTCAGCCCCTGTAGGCTTCCTTCTCCTGCTCCTGGGGCATGGCACCCCATCCCCTCAGCTTTGAGCAGTGGCTAAACTTAACGGCAGCCCCAAACTCTGGAACAAAGTAGGTGCGCATCTGACTCTTTGAAACCCAGGATGCGATGACTTAGCCTTTAAAACCTAGGAGGCTCTGCATCCATCCTTTTTATTGCGCTTTAAGTGAAAGCTTTTTTTTTTTTTTTTGAAAGCTTACAAAGTCGGTCTTTCAAAAAAAACTTATACACCCTTGCTATACACCCCTAGTTGCACTCCCTCTGAGACAGCATACTCCTTCCCTCTATTCTTTATTTTCGTGTCCATTCGACCGATTTATGACCCCCTCTGCCTTCACATCTCTTCTCCAGACAGGAGCTGCCCACATAGTCTCATGTGTCTACTTGATCCAAGAAGCTCAGTCTTCACCAGTATCATTTTCTATCCCACAGCCTAGTCCAGTCCCTGTCTAAAGAGTTGCCTTTGGGAATGGTTCTTGTCTTGGGCTAACAGAAAGTCTGGGGACCATGACCTCTGGGGTCCTTCTAGTCTCAGTCAGACCATTAAGTCTGGTCTTTTTACAAGAATTTGAGGTCTCATCCCATTGCTCTCCTGCTCCCTCAGGGGTTCTCTGTTGTATTCCCTGTCAGGGCAGTCACTGATTGTAGCCAGGCTCCATCTAGTTCTTCTGGTCTCAGGCTGATGTAGTCTCTGGTTTATGTGGCCCTTTCTGTCTCTTGGGCTCATAATTACCTTGTGTCTTTTGTGTTCTTCATTTTCCTTTGCTCCAGGTGAGTTGAGACCAACTGATACATCTTAGATGGCCGCGTGCTAGCATTTAAGACCCCAGATACCACTCCCCAAAGTGGGATGCAAAATGTTTTCATAATACATTTTATTACGCTAATGACTTAGATGTCCTCCGAAACTATGGTCCCCAAACTCCTGCCCCTGCTATGCTGGCCTTCAAAGCATTCAGTTTATTCAGGAAAGTTCTTTGCTTTTGGTTTAGTCCAGTTGTGCAAATCTCTTCTGTATGGTATGCTGTCTTTCCCTTCACCTAGAATAGTTCTTATCTACTATCTAATTAGTGAAAAGTCCTCTCCCTCCCACCCTCCCTACCCTATAACCATCAAAGAATATTTTCTTCCGTTTAAGCTATTTTTTGTGTACTTATAATAGTGGTATTATACAATATTTGTCCTTTTGCAACTAATTTCACTCAGCGTAATGCCTTCCATATTCCTTCATGTTATGAAATGTTTCATGGTTTCATCATTGCTCTTCATCGATGTGTAGAATTCCATTGTGTGAATATACCATAATTTATTTATTCATTCATCTGTTGATGGGCCAATTGGTTGCTTCCACTTTTTGCAATTGTAAACAATGCTGCAATGAACATGGGTGTGCATATATCTGCTTCTGTAAAGGCACTTATTTCTCTAGGCTATGTTCTGAGGAGTGGGATTGCTGGGTTATATGGTAGTTCTGTTTCTAGCTTTTTAAGGAAGTGCCAAATCGGTTTCCAAAGTGATTGTATCATTTTACATTCCCACCAACAGTGTATAAGTATTCTAGTCTCTCCACAACCTCTCCAAAATTTATTATTTTGTGTTTTTTGGATTAATGCCAACCTTGTTGGAGTGAGAGGGAATCTCATTGTAGTTTTGATTTGCATTTCTCTAATGGCTAATGATCGTGACCAATTCCTCATGTATCTGTTAGCGATCTGAATGTCTTCTTTAGTGCAGTGTCTGTTCATATCCTTTACCCATTTTTTAATTCAATTATCTGTCTTTTTGTAGCTGAGTATTTGCAGTATCATGTAGATTTTAGAGGCCAGGCGCTGATCGGAAATGTCATAGCTAAAAACTTTTCCCCAGTCTGTAGGTAGTCTTTTTACTTTTGGTGAAGTCTTTGGGTAAGCACAGGTGTTTGATTTTTAGGAGCTCCCAGTTATCTAGTTTTCCTTCTGCATCTTTAGTAATGTTTTTTTATACCATTTACGCCATGTATTAGGACTCCTAACGTTGTCCCTATTTTTTCTTCCATGATATTTATCATTTTAAATTTCATATTTAGGTCTTTGACCCTTTTTGAGTTAGTGTTTGTGCATGGTGTGAGGTTTGGCTCTTGTTTCATTTTTTTGCAGATAGATATCCAGTTATGCCAGCACCATTTGTTGAACAGGCTGTCTTTTCCCCATTTAACTGACTTTGGGCCTTTGTCAAATATCAGCTGCTCATATGTGAATGGATTTATGTCTGGATTCTCCATTCTGTTCCATTGGTCTATGTCTCTGTTGTTGTAGCAGTACCAGTCTGTTTTGAGTACTGTGGAAGTATAATAGGTTCTAAAAGCAGGTAGAGTGAGGCCTTCCACTTTGTTCTTCTTTTTCAGTAATGCTTCACTTATCCAGGTCCTTTTTCCCTTCCATATGAAGTTGATGATTTGTTTCTCCATCTCATTAAAAACTGTCATTGGAATTTGGATCGGAATTGTGTTTTACCTATCGATGGCTTTTGGTAGAATAGAAAATGTTTGATCTTCCTATCCATGAGCAAGGTATACTTTTCCACTTTATGTAGGTCTCTCTTGGATTCTTGCATTCATATTGTAGTTTTCTTTGTACAAGTCTTTTACATCTCAGGTAAGATTTATTCCTAAGTATTTTATCTTCTTGGGGGCTACTGTAAATGGTATGGATTTGGTGATTTCCTCTTCGATGTTCTTTTTGTTGGTGTAGAGGACTCCAACTGATTTTTGTATGTTTACCTTGTATCCTAATACTCTGCTGAACTTTTCCATTAGTTTCAGTAGTTTTCTTGAGGATTCTTTAGGTTTTTCTGTGCATAAGATCCTGTCATCCATGTACCTCCAGTACAGTGATGAATAAGGGTGGTGATAAAGACCATCCTTGTCTTGTCCCCGATCTCAAGGGGAATGCATTCAGACTCTCTCCATTTAGGATGATGTTGGCTGTTGGCTTTGTATAAATGCCCTTTATTATGTTGAGGGATTTTACTTCTATTCTAATTTTGCTAAGAGTTTTTATCATGAATGGGTTTTGAACTTTGTCAAATGCCTTTTCTGCATCAATCGATAAGATCATGTGGTTCTTGTCTTTTATTTGTACGATGGATCACATTAATTGTTTTTCTAATGTTGAACCATCTCTGCATACCTGGTATGAATCCCACTTAGTCATGGCGAATTATTTTTTTGATTCGTTGTTGAATTCTGTTGGCTAGAATTTTGTTGAGGATATTTGCATCTAAGTTCCTGAGGGATATGGGTCTGTAATTTTCTTTTTTAGTGCTGTCTTTAGCTGGTTTTGATATCAGGGATATGCTGGCTTCATAGAACGAGTTTGGGAGTATTCTATCCTTTTCTATGCTGTGAAATACCTTTAGTAGTATTAACTCTTCTCTGAAATTTTGGTAGAACTCTGCAGTGAAGCCGTCCGGGCCAGGGCTTTTTCTTCTTGGGAGTTTTTAAATTACTTTTTCAATGTCTCCTTTAGATATGGGTTTGTTCAGTTTTTTTACCTCTTCGTGTTAGTTTAGGTGGGTAGTGTGTTTCTAGAAATTCCTGCATTTCTTCTAGGTTTTCAAATTTGTTAGAGTAAAATTTTTCATAGAAATCTGATATGATTCTTTTAATTTCAGTTGAGGCTGTTGTAATATCGCCCATCTCATTTCTTATTTGGGTTATTTGTTTCTTGTCCTGTTTTTCTTCTGTCAGTTTGGCCAATGGTTTTTCAATTTTGTTAATTTTTTTCAAAAAATCAGCTTTCGGTTTTATTAACTCTTTTAATTGTTTTCTGTTCTCTATTACATTTAATTCTGCTCTAATTTTTATTATTTGCTTTCTTCTGGTACCTGAGGGTTTCTTTTGTAACTCTTTTTCTGTTTGTTCAAGTTGTAGGGACGGTTCTTTGATTTTGGCCTTTTCTTATTTTTCGTATGTGTGCATTTATTGATATAAATTGACCTCTGAGCACTGTTTTCGCTGTGTCCCAAAGGTTCCGATAGGAAGTGTTTTCATTCTCATTGAATCCTATGAATTTCTTTATACCATCCTTGATGTCTTCTATAACCCAGTCTTTTTTGGGAGGGTATTGTTCAGTTTCCAAGCATTTGATTTCTTTTCCCTGGTTTTTCTGTTATTGATTTCTACTTTTACGGCATTATGGTCAGAGGTGATGCTTTGTAATATTTGGATGATTTGGATTCTGCTAAGGCTTGCTTTATGACCTAATATGTGGCCTATTCTAGAGAATGTTCCATGTGTGTTGGGAAAGAACATATACTTGGCTGCTGTTAGGTGGAGTGTTCTGTATATGTCTATGAGGTGAACATGGTTGATTGTGGCATTTAGACCTTCCGTGTCTTTACTGAGCTTCTTTCTGGATGTTCTGTCCTTTACTGAAAGTGGTGTGTTGAAGTCTCCTACTATAATTCTGGAGCTATCTATCTCATTTTTCAAAGCTGTTAGAGTTTGTTTTATGTACCTTGCAGCCCTGTCGTTGGATGTATAAATATTTAAAATGGTTATATATCCTCCTGGCATATTGTCACTTTAATCATTATATAGCATCCTTGCTTATCCTTTGTGGTGGATTCAACTTAAAAGTCTATTTTTTTAGAAATTAATACTGCCACTCCTCTTTTTTGACCGTTGTTAGCTTGATATATTTTTTCCATCCTTTGAGTTTTAATTTGTTTGTGTCTCTAAGTCTAAGATAGGCAGCATAGACAGACCGTGGTTTTTTTTATCCATTCCACCACTTTCTGTCTCTTTATTGGTGCATTTAGTCCATTTACATTTAGTGTAATTATGGATAGGTATGAGTTTTTCTCTATGAGTTTAGTGCTGTGATTTTGATTTTTGTGTGTGTGTGTTGTTGACAGTTTCTTTTTCCCACTTAATTTTTTCTGCTGAGTAGTTTATCTTTTCCTCTTATCTGTTGTAGTTGATTTTGTTTCTGCTGAGTCTCTATTTTTTTTCTTGTATTTTATTTTCATGTGTAGGATAGTTAGTCTCCTTTGTGTTTACCTTAATATTTACCCCTATTTTTCTAAGTTTAAACCTACCTTTTATTTCTTTATATCACCTTGTCTTCCTCTCCATATGAAAGATCTATGACTACATTTCTTTGTCCTTCTTGATTGTTTTAATGTTGTCTTTTTTTATGTAATGACGTTGTTTCCTTGTTTTGAGCATTCTTTTTGTAGTGATTTATTTTTGTGATTTCCCTATCTAGGTCGACATCTGATTGCTCTATCTAGTGTTCTAGTCTTGGGTTGATATCTGATATTATTGATTTTCTAACCAGAGAACTCCCTTTAGTAGTTCATGTAGTTTTGGTTTGGTTTTTATGCATTCCCTAAGCTTCTGTTCATCTGGAAATGTACTAATTTTGCTTTCATATTTGAGACAGTTTCGCTGAATATATGATTCTTGGCTGGCAACCTTTTTCCTTCAATGCTTTATATAAGTCATCCCACTGCTTTCTTGCCTGCATGGTTTCTGCCGAGTAGACCGAGCTTATTCTTATGTCCCTCCCTTTTGACTTTTCATTTATCCCTAGCTGCTCTTAGGATTTTCTCTTTATCTTTGGTTTTGGCAAGTTTGATTATAATATGTCTCGGTGACTTTCTTTTAAGGTCCACCTTATGTGGAGTTTGATGAGCCCCTTGAGTAGATATCTTCTCATCTTTCATGACATCAGGGACATTTTCTGCCAACAAATCTTCAACATTTCTCTCTGTATTTTCTGTTATCCCTCCCTGTTCCAGTACTCCAATCACTCATAGATTATTACTCTTGATAGAGTCCCACATAATTCTTAGGATTTCTTCATTTTTAAAAAATTATTTTATCTGACTTTTCTTCAAATATATTGGTGCCAAGTGCTTTATCTTCAATCTCACCAATTCTGTCTTCCTCTTGCTCAATTCTGCTCCTCTGACTTCCTATTGAGTTGTCTACTTCTGCCATTTTATTGTTAATCTTCTGAATTTCTGATTGCTGTCTCTATGGATTCTTGCAGCTTGTTAAATTTTTCATTATGTTCTTGGATAACCTTTTTAATTTCTCCACTGCTTTATCTGTGTGTTCCTTGGCTTGTTCTGCATACTGCGTGATTGTCTTCCTGATCTCATTTCTGATGTCTCAAAGGGTTCTGTATATTGATCTTTTGTATTCTGCATCCATCAATTCTAGAAAAGCACCTTCATCCAGAAGATCCCTTGATTCTTTGTTCTGAGAGCTTGTTGAAGTGATCATGATCTGCTTCTTTTTGTGATTTGATATTGAGTGTCATCTCCTAGACATCTATAAGTTATTGTTTTAGTTCATGTTGGCTTACTATATCCTAGCTTCCTTTTCATTTTGTTTTGATATGTCCAAGTAGGTTGCTTGAGTGAGCTAACTTGATTATTTTTGCCTTTGAAGCTCTAACATCTTGTCACCAGATGGCTAGAGCTGTTACCAGGTATATCAGCCTAGGAGTCGTATGGATTCAGCTCAGGTGTCCAGGTAGTTGGTCATCAGGTGTCTGCTGCAGGCTCTGTCCTACAGTGTCAGAGGGGCAGGGGTGATTGGTGTAGGTACTGGTATCTGGTTGCAGCAGGGGGTCACACTCTGAACAAGATGGGGACTGACAAATGTCCCCTAAGTGTCTGTGAGGAAAGCACATCTCTGTTCCCTAGGGTGCACAGATGGGTGGGTTCTGCAGAACAACCTTGGGCACCCAGTGCTTTTGGTTGTAAGGACTAGAAGGTACCAGTTACCCTTGGACCCCTGTTACAGGTGGCTGGGTGACCTGAGTGCAGCCACCAGTCCTTAGGCCCCTGACATGGGTAGGTGAGAACCCTGTTTAATAGGCAATGTGGTCTCAAACATCAAACACCCACCTTTCCATGGCACAGCTGGAACGGTTGCAGTCTGCCAACAAGGGCCTGTTCTCCTGAAACAGGCCCACATAGGTCCATGCAGGGGGGGAAAGATATTCAAAGTTCAGGAACTGTTTATGCCTGGATAGGAGCCACTTCTGTCCTGAGCTCCCCAGGTTAGTGGAGATGGCAGATTATCTTTCCCCTAGTTGGGAATTTATTCCTTCTCCAAGGCAGTGAGAATGGCTCAGAACACGCAGCAGGACCCATCTCAGCCCCAGAGAAATTGACTGCCACTGAAGCTGGCTTGGGGGCTGGGTGTGGGGTAAAATATAAGCAAATAGTTAGCTTTTGCCGAGACCACAGTTCCTCTCTGGTTCCAGAGGTGTGAGCAAGCTTTGCAGCTGGCTGTTTCTCCCTCAGGAAACTGCGACTGAACGCTACTACCAGCCCACCACAGCCTGAGGGTTCCTTGCGATTCAGGTCCGGGAACTCATCTCTGCTTCTGAACTGTCTCTCTCTCTCCTTGCTGCTCAGTCTATTTTTTCTAACTTTGTCTTTGATGTTCAGGGCTTCTAGGTTGCCATAAATGTAATTGTTTCACTTGTTTTTTCAGGTGTTTGTTGTAAAAGAGTTCACTGGAAGCATTTGACTACTCATCTGCCATCTTGGCCCCGCCTCCTGACTCTACCTTTTGAAACCCAGTCATCCTTGCTTCCCATGTTGCTTTTATTAATTCTGCTGATCACCAGTTTATTTCAGTTTCTAAAAGCCATAAAGGCCCCTGCCTTGTGGCAGCATGCACTGTCAGTGGGAAAGCAGCTTCCCAAAGGAATCTGAGAGGCAGAAAATGTTGGTGGGCAACCATATATCCCATCAGACATGAAAAGGCTAAGCTGATGTGTTTTTGCCTATGGTAGTTGATTACACACATCAGTCACAGGCTTAATCTCTTTAATAAAAGATTGAGTCATCAAGTTCTTGGAGATAGTTTTAGAGCATGTATCCTTAGTTTGTACAACAGAGATTTCCAAACCTTCAAGTTCTGTTTTCATTTTGCACAGTTCATTTTTAAGTTCATCTCTTTCCTGTCATATTTTACTGTAAGTGAGAAAGAGAATCCATGTGGCCTTTTTAAAATCTTAGAAATTGCCTCAGCCAAATATCCAAGTTCATTATTTACAAGTTCTACTTTCTACCAATCATTTGACATGACTCAGACAAATTCTTTACCACTGCATAAAAAGCATTGTCCTTCCTCCATTGTCCAATAAAGTGTTCATCATTTTCTTTCAAAGCTCCACCAGCAGCACAGCTGAGGAACCCTGGTGGCATCGTGGTTAAAGCTCTCAGCTGCTAACCAAAAGTTCAGTGGTTTGAACCCACCAGCCCCTCCACAGAATGAGGTGGCAGTAAAACTTCTGTAAAACTTACAGCCTTGGAATACCCATGTGGCAGTTTTGCTTTTTCCTTTAGGATTGCTAAGTCGAAATGGACTCAGTGGCAGTGGGGTTGGTTTTTTGGTTTAGAAGCACTTTTAACTTTCATATTTCTACCAACATTCTATTGATGATGCCATGTGTATTCTCTAAAATGATAGAGACTTTGTCTATGCTGTCTTCGCTTGCACTTAAGCACCCACCAAAATTGCCTTTAACATCCATGATTCTACCACGAATATCTTTAAGACAATCTAGGCTTTTACTATTGGGTACCCTAAAACTCTTTCAGCCTCTACCCATTGTCCAAATCCAAAACCACATCTGAATTTTAAGTATGTGTTAGAGCAGCACTCCAGTCTCCAGTATAAAATTCTGTCTCGGTTATCTAGTGCTACTATAACAGAAATATCACAAGCAGATGGCTTTAAAACAAACAGAAATTTATTTCATCACAGTTTAGGGGGCTGGAAGTCCAAAGCCAGGGTGCTGGCTCTAGGGGAAGTCTTTCTTTCTCTGTAGGCTTTGGGGAAAGGTCCTTGTCTGTTCAGTTTGTATTCCCTGGCTCCTTGGTTATTTTCGTGTTGCATGATATTTGTTTCTTTCCATCTCTCCTTCCTTACTTCTCTGTCCTAACCTGCCCTTTTCATATCTCAAAGGTGTTTGGCTTAAAACACACTCTACACTGATACAGCCTCTTAATTAAAAAAAAAATAAGAAATCACATATTGGATTATATCCACAAGTAAAGGGGTTAGGATTTACAACACATATTTTTGAGGGACACAATTCAATCCATAATGATATCCCCAGATAAATGCAAATGGTTTCATCCCCCAAATCCTGGGGACATTTTAAATATTTTTCAGTTTCGGTAGTTTTCAGTGTGACCTGGTTTATTTCCAGTCTCCATGAGCTACTTTTCTTCTGCCACTAGGGAAGTATATCTCACCTGAGCTACTCAAAATTTTCTCTCAGGTGGGGCCAAGATGGCTGACAAGGCAGAAGCTTCCGCTGAACTCTCTTGCAACAAAGACCTGAAAAAATAAGTGAATCAATTACATATATGACATCTATGAACCCTGACCATCAAACACAGAACTAAGGAATTGACCTGAATAACAGGGAAGTGAGAGACTGTGCAAAAGCAGCAACTAGTTGTTGAGCACATGCGGCACTCCAGCCCAGATCCCTTGGTACTGTGCTTTGGCATGAGTGTGGTGGGGCTGATGGTGGCTTCCTGAGACAAGGCAAGCACTGGATGCAGCCCTAACTCTCTGGGACAATCTCACTGGGGACCCAGCCAGTGCACAAAGGCTACACACCTCTCTGAAATCTCAGATAAAACAGCCCTCTTGACACAAGATAAGTGATTTTGTCTTTTTTACCAGGCTACTCTCTCCTCTATCTGATCCCTCCCCTCCCTGCCCTAGCTGGCTTCATTAACATTTGAATTCCCTGGTCCAGAGATAGAAGTGCTCTGCTTTTTTCTAACCCATTCTTCTGGCCTGGGAAAAGCAGCAAATTAACAGTCAGGGGAAAAATCCTTTTCCAACTTCCCTAAACTGAAAGATCAGAGCAGAAGCAGCTCCAGTCTGAGCATAAGTGATCCACAGATTTGGCTTTCACCCCTACATGAAACCAGGTGGCTATTATAATGCAGAGACAATTCTGTTAGAGGTCTGACTGTAATTGTTTCAGCTGAGTGGTGGAGAGGCAGGTTTTGGAGGTCTGTTACTGCTCTACCCATTAAACAGAGCCCTAACCTACCCACAGCAGGGAACTGAGGGCTGAGGGTCCATCCACACCACCTAGCCACCTTCAAAAGGGGTCTGAGGATAGTGGTGCCTACCAGTCTTTACAGATACAAGCACTGGGTGCCTAAGGTACAGCTGCAGAGCCCATTCACCAGAGCACTGTAGAGAACAGAGATGCTCCTTCCTCCCTGGCACTTAGGGGAATACTGTCAGCACCCTGCCCTCCTCAGAGTGTGACTCCCTGCCTCTACCAGAAACCAGTGGTACTTCCATCTTACTTCTCTAAGATAGTAGGTGAGAGCCTTCACCACACACTAGGTGACAGACCATCAGGACACCTGAGCTGATTCTATCCAAGAATAGTGAATGGACTCATAGGCTTATATACCTAGTAATAGCTCTAACCATCGGGTGACAGGACATAAGTGCTTCAAAGGCTCCAAAAATCAAGTTAGCACACTCTAGTAGCCCATCTGGGTATATTGAAACAAAACATATCAAGAAAATAAGACTCTGTGAGCAAATATAAAATAAATTATTACAATAACTTATAGATGGCTCAGAGACAACAGTCAATATCAAATCACATAAAGAAGCAGACCATAATGGCTTCTACAAACCCCCAAAACAGAGAATCAAGATCACTCCAGGATGAAGATATATTCCTGGAATTGCCAGATGTAGAATACAAAAGACTAATATACAGAATGCTTCACGACATCAGGGACGACCTCAGAAATGAAATCAGGCAATGCACAGAAAAAGCTGAGGAATACTCAGATAAAGCAGTTGAAGAAATTAAAAAGATTATTCAAGAACGTAATAAAAATTTAATAAGCTGCAAGAATCCACAGAGAGAGACAGCATCCAAAAATTCAAAAGATTAACAACAAAATTACAGAACTAGACAACACACTAGGGAGTGAGAGGAGCAGATTGGAGGAATTGGAATACTGAATTGGGAAGATGGAGGATAAGGCAATTGTCACCAATATATTTGAAGAAAAATCAGATAAAAGAATTAAAAAAAAGAAGAAGAAACCCAAGAATCCTGTGGGATCCTATCAAGAAGAATAACTTGTGTGTGATTGGAATTCCAGAACAGGGAGGGATAACAGAAAATATAGAGAAAACTGTTGAAGAGATCTGTTGGCAGAAAACATCCCTGACATCATGAAAGATGAAAGGATATCTATTCAAGATGCTCATCAGACCCTGTGTAAGGTAGATCCCAAAAGAAAATTACCAAGACATATTACCACCAAACTTGCCCAAATCAAAGTTAAAGAGAAAATTTTAAAAGCAGTCAGGGATAAACAAAAAGTCACCTAAAAGGAGAATCAATAAGTTCAGACTACTCAACAGAAATCATGCAGTCAAGAAGGCAATGGGATGACATATATAGAGCACTGAAGGAGAAAAACTGCCAGCCAAGGGTCATATACCCAGCAAAACTCTCTCTCAAATATGAAGGTGAAATTGAAACATTTACAGATTAACACAAGCTTAGAGAATTTGCAAAAACCAACGTAAGCTTCAAGAATTACTAAAGGAAATTCTTTGGTCAGAAAATCAATAATATCGGGTATTAACACAACACAGGGATGCAGAACAGAGCATCCTGATATCAACTCAGATAGGGAAATCACAAAAATAAAATAAGATTAATAATAAAAAAAAATGCTCAAAACAGGGAATCATTGATGCCATTATGTAAAAGATGAAAATAATCAATAAAGAGAGACTAAAAACAGGAGGCATAGATCTTCCATACGGACAGGATATCAAGGCAATATAAAGAGATACAAGTTAGGTTTATACTTAGAAAAATAGGAGTAAATATTAAGGAAACAGTGAAAAGTACTGACAATCCCATACTTCAAAATAAAAACTAAGATAAACATAAGGATTTAGCAAAAACAAATTCAACTACAATAAAAAAGAGGAACACACAATCTACAAAGAAAACCTTCTCTGCACAAAAAAGTGGAAAAATGAAATTGTCAAAAACACACAAAAAGTCATCAAAATAACAGCACTAAACACACACCTATCTGTAGTCACGCTGAAGGTAAATAGACTAAATGCACCAATAAAGAGACAGAGAGTTGCAGATTGGATAAAAAAACATAATCTAGCTATATGCTGCCTATAAGAGACACACTTTAGACTTAGAGACACAAACAAACTAAAACTCAAAGAATGGAAAAAAATATCTCAAGCAAACAACAATCAAAAAAGAGTAGGTGTGGCAATATTAATTTCTGACAAAATAGACTTTAAAGTTAAATCCACCACAAAGGATAAAGAAGGACACTATATAATGATTAAAGGGACAATACACCAAGAAGATATAACCATATTAAATATTTATGCACGCAATGATAGGGCTGCAAGATTCATAAAACAAACTATCGGCATTAAAAAGTGAGATAGACAGCTCCACAAAAATAGTAGGAAACTTCAACACACCACTTTCGGTGAAGGAAACAACATCCAGAAAGAAGCTCAATAAAGGCACTCAAGATCTAAATGCCACAATCAACCAACATGACCTCATAAACATATACAGAACACTCCACCCAACAGCTGCAAAGTATACTTTCTTTTCTAGTGCACATTGAACATTCTCTAGAATAGACCACATATCAGGTCATAAAACAAGCCTTCGCGGAATCCAAAATATCAAAATATTACAAAGCATCTTCTCAGACCATAAGGCCATAAAAATAGATATCAGTAACAGAAAAACCAGGGAAAAGAAATCAAATACTGGGAAACTGAACAATACCATGCTCAAAGAAGACATTAAGGATGGAATAAAGAAATTCATAGAATCCAATGAGAATGAAAACACTTCCTATCAGAACCTTTGGGACACAGGAAAAGCAGTGCTCAGAGGTCAATTTATATCAATAAATGCACACACACAAAAAGAAGAAAGGGCCAAAATCAAAGAACTGTCCCTGTAACTTGAACACGCAGAGAGTACAAAAGAAACCGTCAGGCACCAAAAGAAAACAAATAATAAAAAATAGAACAACATTAAATTATTTAGAGAACAGAAAAACAATTGAAAGAGTTAACAAGACCAAAAACTGGTTCTTAGAAAAAATTAACAAAATTGATAAACCATTGGCCAGACTGACTAAAGAAATACAGGAAAGGAAACAAATAACCCAAATAAGAAATGAGATGGGCGATATCACAACAGACTCAAATGAAATTAAAAGAATCATACAAAATTATTATGAAAAATTGTACTCTAACAAATTTGAAAACCTAGAAGAAATGGATGAATTCCTAGAAACTATCTACCTAAACTAACACAATCAGAAGTAGAACAACTAAATAGACCTATAACAATAAAAGAGATTGAAAAGGTAATCAAAAAACTCTCAACAAAAAAAAAGCCCTGGCCTCGATGGCTTCACTGCAGAGTTCTACAAAATTTCAGAGAAGAGGTAACAAAACTACTAATAAAGGTATTTCAGAGCATAGAAAAGGGCGGAATACTCCCAAACTCATTCTATGAAGCCAGCATATCCCTGATACCAAAACCAGCTAAAGACAGCACAAAAAAAGAAAATTACAGACCTATATCCCTCATGAACATAGATGCAAAAACCCTCAACAAAATTCTAGCCAGTAGAATTCAATAACATATCAAAAAAAATAATTCACCAAAACCAAGTGGGATTTATCCCAGGTATGCGGGGATGGTTCAACATTGGAAAAACAATTAATGTAATCTACCATATAAATAAAACAAAAGACAAGAATCACACGATTTTATCAATTGATGCAGAAAAGGCATTTGACAAAGTTCAACACCCATTCAAGATAAAAACTGTCGGCAAAAAAGGAATAGAAGGAAAATCCTTCAACATAATAACGGGCACAAAGCCAACAGCCAACATCATCCTAAATGGTGAGATTCTGAAAGCATTCCACTTAAGAATGGGAACTAGACAAGGATGACCCTTATCACCACTCTTATTTAATATTGTGCTGGAGGACCTAGCCAGAGCAGTTAGGCTAGATAAAGAAATAAAGGGCTTCCAGACTGGTAAGGAAGAAGTAAAAACATCTCTATTTGCAGATGAAATGATCTTATACACAGAAAACCCTGAAGCATCCTCAAAAAATGTACTGAAACTAATAGAAGACTTCAACAGAGTATCAGGATACAAGATAAACATACAAAAATCAGTTGAATTCCTCTACACCAACAAAAAGAACACCAAAGAGGAAATCACCAAATCAATTCCATTTACAGTAGCCCCCAAGAAGATAAAACACTTAGTAATAAATCTTACCAGAGATGTAAAAGGCCTATACAAAGAAAATTACAAGACACTACTGTAAAAAACCAAAAGAGGCCTACATAAGTGGAAAAACATACCTTGCTCATGGATAGGAAGACTTAACATTGTAAAAATGTCTATTCTACCAAAAGCCATCTATATATACCATGCAATTCTGATCCAAATTCCAATGACATTTTTTAATCAGATGGAGAAAGAAATCACCAACTTTATATGGAAGGAAAAGAGGCCCAGGATAAGTGAAGCATTACTGAAAAAGAAGAACAAAGTGGGAGGCCTCATTCTATCTGCTTTTAGAACCTATTGTACCTCCACAGTAGTCAAAACAGCCTGGTACTGCTACAATAACAGAGACATAGACCGAGAGAACAGAATTTAAAATCCAGACATAAATCTATCCACATATGAGCAGCTGATATTTGACAAAGCCCCAAAGTCAGTTAATTGAGGAAAAGACAGTCTTTTTTAAAAAATGGTGCTGGCATAACTGGATATCCATCTGCAAAAAAAGGAAACAAGACCCAAACCTCTCACTATGCACAAAAACTAACCCAAAATGGATCAAAGAGCTAAACACAAATTCTAAAACAATAAAGACCACGGAAGAAAAATAGGGACAACGTAAGGAGCCCTAATACATGGCATAAACAGAATACAAAACATTGCTAAAAATGATGAAGAGAAACCAGATAACTGGCAGCTCCTAAAAATCAAACACCTGTGCTCATCCAAAGACTTCACCAAAAGAATAAAAAGACTACCTACAGACTGGGAAAATATTTTTAGCTATGACATTTCCGATCAGCTCCTGATCTCTAAAATCTACATGATTCTGCTAAAACTCAACTACAGAAAGGCAAATAACCCAATTAAAAAATGGGCGTGGGATATGAAGAGGAACATAACTAAAGATGACATTCAGGCCGCTAACAGATACATAAGGAGATGCTCATGATCATTAGCCATTACAGAAATGCAACTCAAAACTACAATAAGAGTCCACCTCACTCCAACAAGGCTAGCATTAATCCAAAAAACACAAAAGTAATAAATGTTGGAGAGGTTGTGGAGAGGCTGGAACACTTATACGCCACTGTTGGGAATGTAAAATGGTATAACCACTTTGGAAATCAATTTGGCGCTTCCTTAAAAAACTAGAAATAGAATCCTTAGAATATATCCTAGAGAAATAAGAGCCTTTACACGAACAGATATATGCACACCCATGTTTATTGCAACACTGTTTACAATAGCAAAAAATTGGAAGCAACCAAGGTGCCCATCAATGGATGAATGGATAAATAAACTATGGTATATCCATGCAATGGAATATCCACACAATGGAATACTATGCATCAATAAAGAACAATGATGAATCCATGAAACATTTCATAACATGGAGAAATCCGGAAGACATTATGCTGAGTGAAATTAGTCAATTGCAAAAGGACAAATATAGTATAAGACCAGTACTATAAGAACTGGAGAAACAGTTTAAACAGAGAAGAAAATATCCTTTAATGGTTACAAGAGGGGGGAGGGAAGGAGGGTGGGAGATTGGTATTCACTAATTAGATAGATAAGTTTTATTTTAGGTGAAGGGAAAGAATACACAACACAGTAGAGGTCAACACAACTGGACTAAACCAAAAGCAAAGTTTCCTGAATAAACTGAATGCTTCAATGGCAGCTTAGCAGGGGCGGGGGTTTGAGGATCGCGGTTTCTGGGGACATATAAGTCAATTGGCATAATAAAATCTATTAAGAAAACATTCTGCATCCTACTTTGAAGAGTGGCATCCGGGGTCTTAAAAACTAGCAAGTGGCCATCTAAGATGTATCAATTGGTCTCAACCCACCTGGAGCAAGGAAAAATGAAGAACACCAAAGACATATGGTAATTATAGGCCTAAGAGACAGAAAGGACCACATAAACCAGAGACTATATCAGCCTGAGACCGGAAGATCTAGATGGTGCCTGGCCACAACCGATGACTGCCCTGACAGGGCACTCAACAGAGAAACCCTGAGGGAGCAAGAGAGTAGTGGTTCGCAGAAACCACCCTCCCTAAAAAAAAAAAAAATTGTCTCTCTCTTGAATATTGGCCCATTAAGGTATTTTCTCCACTGAACTTACAGAACAAAATCCTCTGGACTTTTGATCTTTTCAAAGAAATTAAAAACTAGTCATGTCAGTTATAAGATTCTATTTTTCATACCCTTAGCAAAAAGCCCAAAATCCTTATAGTAACTTATAAGACAATGGATATTTTATTTCCCATGTGCTCAAAACCAGCCCATCCTCTCACCCCAATTATCATTTCTTTTTTTATTCTCCAGTCCTACCACCATTCTGTCAGTTTATTATACAGTTGTTAGCTTTCATGTTGCTATAATGCTGGAAGCTATGACAGAAAGATCACCCTGGTGGACAGGTTTCAGTGGAGTTTCCAGACTAAGGAAGACTAGGAAGAAAGACCTGGCAAGTTACTTCCAAAAGTTAGCCAGTGAAAATCTATGATGACAACAGAATATTGCCTGATGTAGTACTTGAAGATGAACCCCATAGGTTGAAAGGCACGTAAAATACACAATAGCTGCAGCAATGGGCTCAAATATACTAAGGATCATGAATATGGCACAGGGCAAGACAATGTTTCAGTCTGTTATGCATAAGGCCCCACTGAGTTGGAGCCAACTCAGTGGCAACTAACGATAAAAACAATATGACCCAGTTACAGAGGTACTGATCCTCCTTGAGAAATCCATTCCTACAAAAAACTAGCCCTCAGGTTTAGCCACAATGTCCAGACAGTACCACTGTTTCCATCAATTTACTGTAGGATTGGGTTGGATTGAGGATAAACATGTGATACTGTGGGAATTTTCACTTGCATTTAGTTGAATTTGGCTAACAGGGACTCTGGTCAATTTTTGCTGGATCTCTAAAATGAGTAGTGATGTAGAAGAGAAGCTAGGAAAGTAATTTTTTTCACTATACGCAAAGAAAAATAGAGTAAAATGAATTGCAGGGAAGACTGAAGCAGAGATGCTAAATGAAGCAGAGATGAAAGACCAAAAAACAAACCAAACCTGTTGCAGTCGAGTTGACACCAACTTATAGCTACCCTATGGGACAGAGTAGAACTGCCACATAGAGTTTTCAAGGAGTGGCTAGTGGATTTAAGCTGCTGACCTTTGGTTAGCAGCCAAGTTCTTAACCGCTGCGCCGCTAGGACGCTGAAAAAGACCATATAGCCCCAAAGAAGAAAAGAGAGAAAAAGTTCATGATTGCTTGCCTAAGATAGGTTCTAGATGTTCATGGGGACTGGAAGCCCTTCCCACCCAGGGATTATGTTAGATACTCCCGAACTCTTATCATACATCCCTCTTTCTTGGTTAGAGTTAAGTGAGTTTTCTTTTTCCCATAAAGAAAAAAATTCTCACAAAGTGACATACACTGGCTTCCCATTACAATCTATGTTCTATTGCTTCCTTAACTCAGCAATTGTCCCTGCTTGTAACCTCTGTCTGGAATACTCTCTGCGATGGTTATATTGATGTGCCAACTTGGCCAGGCTAAGGTACCCAGTTGTTTGGTAAAATACTAATCTAGGCATTGCTTTGAAGATAGTTTGTAGTGTGATTAATATTACAATCAGTTCACTTTAAGGGAGATTACTGTTAATAAAATAGTGTAGATGAGACTTACCCAATTACTTGAAGGCAGTAAAAGCAAAAACTGAGGTTTCTCAGAGAAGATGGAATTGTGTTTCAAGAGTGCAGCATCAACTCTTCCCTGAGTTTCCAGCCTGTCTGTCTACCCTATGGACCTTAGTCTTGCCAGCTCTCACAACCATGTCAACCAATGCCTTAAATCTCTTTACTCTGTTTCTCCAGGAAACCCTGACTAATATACTCTCCCTCTTCTTCAACCACTATCCCTATATATTCCGTATTGTGTACTTCGTTAATATTTGTTAAGGAAGGGAAGAAAACGAGAAGACAAAAAAAAAAAAAAAAGGGAAGACAAAAATAGGTGAGAAAAAATGAAGTGGTTCAGTAACTTGCAAAGATCACATAAATAAAGGACACAGGTGAGGTCTGAATTTAGCTCTATCTAAGTTCTTTATATACTACCCTATACCACTCTCGCCATAAAGCATAGCACATAGAAGATAATCAATGAATGTAAGTTGATCTTAACCTATACCGTTTGTCTGTTCTTGGTAAATGTCGTAGCTCTGTGTAAGAATCATCTAATTTTATTCATCAATATATTCATTTATTGTAAATGTACTTTTGTGCTAGACACTGAGGGAGAAGCACAGGAGGATACAAGAGTATATAATAGCAAAGAGAACAGCAATTACTCCTTGAGGATAATATGTACATGTTTAAGTCATATTGTGTAATCAAGGTTTTTATTTGATGATTAAAGGAAAAATGTGAGTTACATCCTGGGAGGAATTCTAAGCTGTATAATACACAATTCCTTTTGCGTATTCTTTTTGTATATGTCAAAAAGACTATGTCTTATTTTCCTGAGGGTGCTGTAACAAAATAAGTGGCTTTAAAGAACAGAAACTTACTGTCTTGCAGTTTGGGAGGCTGTAAGTCCAAATCAGGCTCTTGGTCCTGGGGGATGGTCTTACTTTGTCAGTAGCCCTGGGTGTTCTTTGACACTCCTTGGCTTGTAGACAGATCCTTACATGGTCTCTTCTCCCTGTGTGTGTCTCTTTTTCTATTGTGCTCTCACTTTTTTTATAAGGCATGACTCAGAAGGGATGGTGCTGTGGTGGTTAAGAGATTGGCTGCTAACCATTTGTTGTTGTTGTTAGGTGCCATCAAGTTGGTTCCCACTCATAGCGACCCTATGTACAACAGAATGAAACACAGCCTGGTCCTGCCCAATCCTCACAATCATTGCTATGCTTGGGCACATTGTTGCAGCCACTGTGTCAATCCATTGCATTGAGCGTCTTCCTCTTTTTCACTGACCCTCTATTTTTCCAAGCATGATGTCCTTCTGCAGCAACTGATCCCTCCTTACATGTCCAAAGTATGTGAGACTTAGTCTTTCCAGCCTTGCTTCCAAGGAGCATTCTGGATGTACCAGAATTCTGCTAACCACAAAGGCGGGCAATTTGAATTCCAGCTGTTCCTTAGAAACTCTATGGGGCAGTTTTTATATGTCCTATAAGGTTGCAATGAGTTGAAATCAACTCGAAAGAAACAGGGTTTTTTTTTGTTTGTTTGTTTTTGTTTTTTGGTGCCTCAATAGTTAAGAACTCAGCTGCTAACTAAAAAGTTGGTTCTAACCCACAAGAAGCTCTGTGAGAGAAAAGACCTGACATTCTGCTCCCATAAATGTTACATCCTAGGAAATCCCACAGGGCAGTTCTATCTGTTTTTTAGGGTTGCTATGTGTCGGAGGAAATCCTGGTGGCGTAGTGGTTAAGTGCTACAGCTGCTAACCCAAAGGCTGGCAGTTATAATCCACCAGGTGCTCCTCGGAAACTCTGCGGGGCAGTTCTACTCTGTCGTACAGGGTCGCTATGAGTCAGAATAGACTCGACGGCAATGAGTTTGGTTTTTGATTTGGTATGTGTCGGACTCCCCACACGTTGTAGGGTGGAGGCTCATGTGTTCCTGTGATGCTGGAAGCTATGCCACCAGTATTCAAATACCAGCAGGGTCACCCCTGATGGACAGGTTTCAGCTGAGCTTTCACATTAAGATAGATGAAGAAGGACCTGATAGTCTACTTCTGAAAAGAATTAGCCAGTGAAAATATTATGAATAGCAGCAGAACATTGATACTCTGCCAAAAGATGAGCCCCTCATGTTGGAAGTCACTCAAAATTTACGAATGGGGAAGAGCTGTCTCCTCAAAGTGGAGTTAACCTTAATGATCTGGATGGAGTCAAGCTTTGGGACCTTTATTTGCTGAGGCAGCACAATTCAAAATGAGAAGAAACAGCTGCAAACATCCATTAATAATCGAGATGTCAAATGTACAAAGTATGAAACTGAAAATTGTCAAAAATGAAGTGGAATGCCTAAACATCCATATCCTTGGCATAAGTGAGTTGAAATGGACTGGTACTGGCCATTTTGAATCAGACAATCATATGGTCTACTCTAGGAATGACAACTCAAAGAGGAATGGCATTGCATTCATCATCAAAAAGAACATTTCAAGATCTATCCTGAAGTATAACACAGTCAGCGATTGGATAATATCCATACACCTACAAGGAAGACCAGTTAATACTATGATTATTCGAAATTACACACCAACCACTAAGGCCAAAGTTGAAGAAACTGAAGATTTTGACCAGCTTCTGCAGTCTGAAGTTGATTGAACATGCAATCAGGATACATTGATAATTAATTATTGGTGATCAGAATGTGAAAGTTGGAAACAAAGAAGGACTGGTATTTGGAAAATATGACCTCGGTGATAGAAACAATGCTGGATATAGCATGATAGAATTTTATAAGACCAATGACTTCTTCATTGTAAATACCCTTTTTCACCAACATAAATGGTGACTATACACATGGGCCTTGCCAGATGGAATGCACAGGAATCAAATCAACTACACCTGTGGAAAGAGTTGATGGAAAAGCTCAATATCATGAGTCAGGATGAGGCCAGGGATGGACTGTGGAACTAGCATCAATTGCTCATATGCAAGTTCAAACGAAAGTGAAGAAAATTAGAAAAAGTTCACAAGAGCCAAAGTATAAACTTGTGTATATACCACCTGAATTTAGAGACCGTCTCAAGAATAGATTTGACACATTGAAAACTAATGACTGAAGATAAAAAGAAGTTGTGGAATGACATCAAGGACATCATCCATAAAGAAAGCAAGAGGTCATTAAAAAGATAGGAAAGAAAGAAAAGACCAAAATGGATGTCAGAAAAGACTCTGAAACTTGCTCCTGAATATCCAGTAGCTAAAGAGAATGGAAGGAATGATGAAGTAAAGGAACTGAAGATTTCAAAGGGCAACTCAAAAAGCCAAAATAAAGTATTATAATGACATGTGCACAGACCTGGAGATAGAAATCCAAAAGGGAAGAACATTTCTCCAGCTGAAAGAACTGAAGAAAAATTCAAACCTTGAGTTACAAAATTGAAGGATTCTACAGGGAAAATATTGAAGGATTCTACAGGGAAAATATTGAAGGATTCTACAGGGAAAATATTGAAGGATTCTAAAAGGAAATTATTAAAGTATTAAATAATATTCTACAGGGAAGCATCAAAAGAAGATGGAAGGAATACACAGTCACTATGCCAGAAAGAAGTGGCTGATCTTTACACATTTCGGGAGGTAGAATATGATCAGGAACCAATGATATTAAAGGAAGAAGTTCAAGCTGCACTGAAGGCGTTGGCAAAAAAAAAAAAAAAGATTCCAGGAACTGACAGAATACCAGTTTAGATGTTTCCACAAATAGATGTAGTGCTGGAAGTGCTCACTGTATGCCAAGAAATTTGGAAGAGAGGTACTGGGTCAACAGACTGGAAAAGATCCATATTTATTTCTATTCCCAAGAAAGATGATCCAACCGAATGTAGATTTATCTAGCAATATGATTAATATCACACTCAAGTAAAATTTTGCTGAAGATCATTCAAAAGTGGCTGTAGCAGTACCTTGACAGGCAACTGCTAGAAATTCAGGCCAGATTCAGAGAGGACATGGAATGAGGGATATCATTGCTGATGTCAGTTGGGTCTTGGCTGAAAGCAGACAATACCAGAAAGATGTTTACCTGTGTTTTATTAACTACGCTAAGGTATTTGCTTGTGTGGATCATAACAAATTATGGATAACATTGCAAAGAATGGAAATTCCAGAATACTTAATTGCGCCCATGAGGTACCTGTACATAGATCAAGAGGTAGTTGTTTGAACAGAACAAGGGGATACAGCGTGGTTTAAAGTCAGGAAACATGGGCATCAGGGTTGTATCCTTTCACCAAACCTATTCAATCTGTACGCTGAGCAAATAATCCGAGAAACTGGACTGTGTGAAGAAGAATGTGGCACCAAGTTTGAAGGAAGACTCATTAACAACCTGCTTTATGCAGGTGACACAATGTTGCTTGCTGAAGGTGAAGAGGACTTGAAGCACTTACTCATGAAGATCAAAGACTACAGTCTTCAGTATGGATTACATGTCAACATAAAGAAAATGAAAATCCTCACAACTGGATCAGTAAGCAACAACATGATAAAAAGGAGAAAAGATTAAATTTGTCAAGGGTTTCACTTTGCTTGAATCCATAATCAACACCCATGGAAGCAGCAGTCAAGAAATTAAAAGACGCATTGCATTAGGCAATGCGCTGCAAAAGACCTTTTTACAGAGTTAAAAAGCAAAGATGTTACCTTGAAGACTAAGGTGCACCTGACCCAAGCCATGGTGTTTTCAATTGTCTAATATGCACATGAAAGCTAAGCAAGGAATAAGGAAGACTGAAGAAGAATTGATGCCTTTGAATCGTGGTGTTGGGGAAGAATATTGAGCGTATTGTGGACTGACAAAAGAACGAACATATCAGTCTTGGAAGAAGTACAACTAGAATAACCCTTAGAAGCAAGGATGGGGAAACTATGTCTTACATACTTTGGCCATATTATCATGAGGAATCAGTTCTTGGAGAAGAAAAACATACTTGGTAAAATAGAAGGTCAGTGAAAAAGAAGAAACCCTCAGTGAGATGGACTGACACAGTGGCTGCCGACAATGGGCTCAAGTATAACAACAATTGGGAAGATGGCGCAGGATCAGGCAGTGTTTTATTCTGAGTGGGAACCGACTCTGTGGCACCTAACATCAACAACCTAAGTCAGAATTGACTTGACAGCACACAACAATGACAGAAGGGATTGGTTTTAGGACTCAGAGGGCTACTCTGGTATGACCTCATTAATGTCAATGAAAGTAAAACCTATTTCCAAACAAGGACACATTCACAGATACAAGGGTTACAACTTCAACATATCTTTTTGGGGGACATAATTCAATCCATAACAGTTACCAAACAAGGCATTGTCACTAGGTCGTCTATACAGATTATTGGTTTTGTCAATGCAGAAAAATAAGCTCTAACGAACATGGAACGGGCTATGCATTCCCATTTGCAGTAGGAACAATCAGCCATTAGATGCAAAAGAATATGTTAATTTTGATGTATAATTCTTAATAAAGCATCAGGGAGTTATCTGAGATACACAAGTGTTAAGAGTAAGAATAAATACACACTAAAACTGTAGTTTTCAGTCCTCTGCTGTTTTTTGGGGGGTTTGCTGTTTTGTCACATAGTCTATATCTAGTCCTCAAAAGACCTTTAGGTATTTATTAGAGTTCTCCAGAAACAGGCTCCGAAATGGAGATTCGAGTGCACGAAATTTACTGCGGGGAACTCTTGGAAAACTTCCCTGTAGAGGCATGAGGGAGCCAGGGTTCAATAGAGGGAGAATTTGAACTGCAGTTTGTTCTAGCAGAAGCATCAACTAATCCCACAGGGAGCTTTGAACCTGGATGGACATGTAAATCATGTGCTGTGTACCACAGGAGGTATGTGGGATATTGATTCTGAGATTATTAAGAACCAGGCCTTTGTGCATCCTCCATTTTTGGACAAAATTTCCCACATGGAATGGGCATAACCTGAGGCAAGGCAACAGACTTCCACAGAGAACAATTCCCAGAGAAGACACGGTCAGCACTTCCGGCAGCTTGTGAAATGAGTTTCTCAGCCCACGAGGAGAGTCCGGGCAGCACAGAACAGCACCCTCTATAGGCAGTCACTTGGCTGTGAAGTTATAACATTAAATCAAGCATTAAGAGTCCACCTAAAGAATAATGCTTTTGTGCTTTCACCTTTAGGGAATAATTGTCTAATCAGAAATACATTTTCTAACACAAAGGGAATGAAGAATTGATAATTAGAATAAACTCTTCTATTTTTTTGCCCACTGGAAATAACTAAATAAATTGCAGTATAATTATTTGAATAATTATATTAATTTTTTTTATCAGCCTATTAATTGTGACTTTCATTAAAGTACCAGGAAATGCCATTTTATAATATGCAGATACTGGTATGTGTGTTTTAGAAATATTGCAAAATGTTTCCTGCGGGTTGAAGTTTTAGAGAGACAGTAGCTTTTGCTTATTACGGCTTTTTTCTTTTTGTTTTTATTAAGGCTTTTTACCTTTGTCCATTACCTCTTAAGCCAATGGACACCAATCCTAATGAACTAATCCATGCAACAACGTTGTACCTGAATTAACAAGTATTTGTTTTTAATCCATTTAAATTAGATAAATTTGCCTAATAACTTGATTTTTAACTGACTAGTTAGGATTGGAAACCCTAGTGGCATAGTGGTTAAGAGTTATGGTTGCTAACCAAAAGCTCAACAGTTCGAATCCACCAGGCACTCCTTGGAAAATGTATGGGGCAGTTCTACCCTGTGTTATAGGTTTGTTATGAATAGGAATTGACTTGACAGCAATGGGTTTGGTTTTTAGTTAGACTGTGTTACGACAGCATCTAAGTCTCTGCAAATGAAAGGATCTTTTTCCTGCCAAAGGTCTTCTGACTGTCACTCTCAATTAGTTGTTTCTAAAATATAGAAGTCAGGAAGCAATGATGATGTCTAAGAAAGTAGATCCCAGTGTGAGGATAATTTGCCAGATAACCATCCTTATCAAATTGCATTCAATAATTATATTTATAACACTTCTAAATGTATATCTTAATTCAAAATACAAGAAAAAAAGGTCAAAATCATTAATCAGAAACATCATCTATCTGTCTGTCTGTCTATCTATCTGTCTTGGAGCTCTAGTGCTCAGTGATTAAGAGCTCAGCTGTTAACCTAAAGGTCAGCAGTTTGCACTCACCACGTGCTCCTTGGGAACCCTAAGAGGCCGTTCTGCTCTGTCCTATAGGGTTGCTATGACTCAGAATCGAATTGATGGCAATAGTTTTTGCTTTTTTTAATTTGTCTATCTATCCATCTATCTATCTATCTGTCTGTCTGTCTAATCTATCTATGTATCATCTATCTATCATCTATCTATCTATCTGGATGAGTGATTACTTCTCTTGGTAATTCAAAATTTTAATAGCGGTCTCCTTTTCTCTAATTGCATGGTTTATACCTTGGGTATAAAAACATTAAATTTCCTGATTTTTCATTATATTGAAGGATGTAATGTAGACTGCACAGATGGATTTTAAATTTTTGTTTGCCAGAGAAGTTTCATTAAGGATGAAACACAAAGAAGTTTCAGTTAAGCATGAATCCGTTTTTTATTTTGCATCTTGGCAAAAATTAATAACCCACATACTTTTTTTTGGAGGAAGTCTCCTTAATTAACATTTGTTTGTCCTAAAATTTTGTCACATTCTATAACAAAATGCATCTTATGGCCAAGCTCATGTTTAGAAATAAGTGCTTGGGGAAAAAATATGGTACCTTTGTCATCCTTAGTTTTCCAGAACCTAGTGGAGTGCCTGGATATCTGTAGAAGTTTACTGAAGGTGAAAAAAATAGCTAAGTGCTAATAGGGGCCAACTAATTGAGTGCCTGTGTACCAAGTTAATTATAGTGTTTGTGATGTTATACTCACTCTCAAAAAACCATCCATGGAAGTAACTTATTTTATTCTCTATGTGTATATAAAATAATACTTGTTTATATAATTTGCTGTATAAAGTGTGGATATTTACTTGCATAAATAGTATTAAATGTGGAGGGGTATGCCTATTATTAAAATGCTCTGAAGGAAATAAATTACCTTACAAACTTAAGTTTCTAACTACATTACTTGGCATATGTTTCTGGCATCTTTAAGCGTACTGATAACTAGCATGGCTGCTTGAATCTTGGAACAGAGGTCTAAAAATAGTTGACATTTTTCTGTTTCTATGGTAACAAAGAAAATGGCTTCGTACTCAAGCACTGCTCCCACAGAGCTTAATGTTCTCTTTAGATTGCCTATACACTATACTGCTATATTATTGTAGTAAAAACCACCATTACTCTTTTCTTCATGTTTTTGATGTGTCTTTTAAAAATCTGATCAATAGTGTAACAATTTGAGTGTTTGCCTGATAGGGTTAAAATGTTCTGGTTATTTTTCAAGAGACAGTTTTATCACAAAGAGTGCTAAGGCCAGGCCAGTTTTCTACGTGGTGTGATCTGAATTGTATTGGAAGGTTCTTCTGCTTCCAAATATCTTCTTCACCTGCCTCAATGCCTAATATTTTATAGTAGGAAATTATTCTTTTGGATTAAATATGTATCCCCCTTTTTTAATAAACCAACCATCTCATGACCGTTTGAGGATCTCTATTATGCACTCCCATTGTTTCAGGCAAATCTCTTCGCAGCATTCATATCAATTCCAGTATATCTTTTCTCCCACTGAATGATTAATTTCATCAAAGCAGGGGAGTTGTGTCTTATTCCCTAAGGAATGTTCAATGTTGTGGATAGAGCAGATATCTAGTGAAAATCTTGCTGGATGAATTAGATGAATAAAAATGTGTTTACCCTAGGGGTGAGAAAATTAATTTTCAACATGTCATTTACAGCTTATGGTAATTAAGTTCTAAAAGATATCTCTTCATCCCCTGACTCACTAGGAATAGTATACCAGTTGGTGGGTATTGTAGGCAGAGTAGTGGCCTCACAGAGATGTCCAAGTCCTAATTCCCGGAACCTATGTATATGTTAAACAAAAGGTGGGCAGCTTGAACCCACCAAGTGCTCCTTGGAAACCATATGGGGCAATTCTATGCTGTCCTATAGAGTTGCTATGTGTTCGACCAACTCAGTGGCAAGGTGGTTGGTTTTTGGTTTTATATGTATATGTGAGGTTATATGGCAAAGAAGAAATAAGGTGGCGGATGGATTTAAGGTTGCTAATGAGCTGGCTTTAAATTAAAGATATTGTCTTGAATTATTTGGGGAACTCAATATCATCATAAAGGTCCTAAAAAGTGGAAATGAGAGACATAAGAGGGAACTAGAAAAATGGTAGTGTGAGAATGACTTAACTCAAAGTTTTAGGTTTTGAAGACGGAAAAAGGGGCTCTGAGTTTGCAATGAACATTACCCAAAGAATTTGATCTTTGTCTTTGGTTCCTGAGAGGTAACTCTAAAACCTTGGGATTTACCCAGTGAATGGAATCTCTGTTACCCATGAGAGCTCCAGATCACACCTGATGTTTTATTCTAATGAGGTGACTCTTGAATGGAGGTTGGCCATGCCAGAAAGACCCACCATGTGATGCCAGTACAAATCAGTGAAGGGGAGCTGGTAATTGTATTCAATCATATGTGCAATGATTCAGTCAATCATGTCTATGTAATGAGGCCACAATAAAGACTCTGAAAAAAAAAAAAAAGACTCTGGACAATGAAGCTCAAAGAGCTTCCCAATTGGTGATAGACATTAATGCATGCATGGGTAATATGTATTGTTGGAACGTGGAAGCTCTGTGTGGGAAACTCTCCCGAGTCTTGTTTTATGTGTCACTTCATTTGTATTCTTTCTTCTTTGATAAATTTGTAATTGTAAATATAGCATGTTCCTGAGTTCTGTGAGTCGTTTTAGTGAATTATCAAACCCAAGGGTGTAGTTTGAACCATGAGAAGGGCAGAAATGAGGTGGGCTTGGGGGAACCGCAAGTTTATAGCTGGCACCTTAAGGTATAGTGGAAAATCCCAAATTCATAGCGAGCAAGTCAGAAATGAGAGTATACTGCAAACCTCCAAAGTCATATCTGATGTCTTGGTAGACTTCATAATCTGTGCTCTTTAACTGGCAAGACTTTACCTAGCTCTGGATGATTAGGGTTAGTGGAAGAAGTGCTACATGCACACTTGGTGTCAGAAAGAATATTTAGAGTTGGAATTAGTTGGTGTGTATCAGAAAGGACATACACAAAGAAAGAAAAAATATAAGGGCAATAAAGCAGGGAAAGTAGGCTGTCTCTAGAAGATGGAAAAGGCAAGGAAACATATTCTCTGTATAGCCTCCAGAACCTTGACTTTAGCCCAGTGAAACTGATTTCAGATTTCTGACCTCTGGAACTTCAAGAGAATAAATTTGTGTTGCTCTCAGCTGCTGATTTTGTGGTAATTGGTTACAATAAACCCAGTGCCAATTTGTTACAATAGCCATAGACAATTAATACAGTGGGGAACAAAAAAGAACTTTGAACAACATGAAATTGCCCTAGAAATAAAGGACTAGATAACTTTGTTTATCAAGAGACTTTGATTAATTAAGGGATAACATGCGGTAATTTGGGAAGACGAAACACAGTCCTCTGGAGAAGCCAATGTATGTTATGAAACAAAAGGAGAGTAAATATATTTCTTAAAAATTTTCACTGTTCTGTACTTAAAAATTTCTGTTTATAGTGTTTGCCTTGGGAGAAAACCACATAGAATGATTTTTATTACTAGACTTTAATGGTAAATAGATGAAATTATATGGAAATAATAATTGAGGAACAACATCACCAGTTTTATTTATTGTTAGCATAAGATTCAAAGTATTTTTGTCCAGTTGACATATTTACTTGACAGATTATTTCTATATCATAATGTACCACAATTCACCAATTTTAGTTCACTAATTTAAAGAATATATGACATTATTTGCTGACATTGTAAATAATATTTTATAAATATGGATGTTTTTATAAGATATTTTTAATTTTTTAAATTCATCTGTACTGCAATTCTCATTCTCCTCTTACTCAAGACTAGAATAATTGCACTATTTCTATAAGGGAATGAGTTCCACATAATTAGGTAGACATTGTAATATACGTTTAATTTTTTAAGCTGGCAATCTTTACTGCTGTTATACTATTCGAGTTCTCTAACTGATTTCTCACTCTTGAAAACACGATGTTGATGAATTTATTAACCATTTGCATATTTACTATGTGAAATCATAGGGATCAAGACTTCAAAGAGATAACAAGTGATTTTATCTCAACATGTGTGATATTAAAATTTCATTCTTCTCAAATCTGGCAAGTTAAAAACCACTGGACTTCAGTTACTGTCTCTTAAACTTTTCCCATTCATATGGATTCGTTTGAAACATTTATTAAGTGTCTGGTTTTAGCAAGGGAATGCATGTTCATATTTACACTTAAAAAAGTCACTTTTGCTGTCAATGGTTTGTAAGTGGGTTGGAAAGGAAGTAGAGAGATGAGATCCTTTACGATGCTGTTGCGGTAGTCCAGGTGAACCATACAGTGGCATAGTTTAACGTAGTTGTATGTTATACGGAGAGAATCAGATATAGTCAGGATGCACGTGTAAAGGACATGTAACCACACATGTAACCAAAAGTAAAAGGATTGAACCAATCTAGACCCTGCTGCATTCAGCAAAATTAAATTGGACTTTTAACAACGCCCAAACTCTGGACTCCTTGTCTGGCTAGGAAGCCATGAGTAGTTAGGGAGATGTTTTTCCTCTGTGGTCATGTCAGAAGATGGAAAGAATGTATCTGAGGAGGGAGTCTTGGTGCCCATACTTATCGCAAACACCGAGACATCTCCCAGAAATGTTCTACCTCAAGCGAGATGCTTTTATCATCTATTCTGGAAAATACATGTTGCAAGCAAGCATCTTGTGATCGTGGTATGTAGATTCAGATAACACTCGTACTTCTGCAACTATGATTTGCAACCAGTCATGTAATGCCATTTAGAGGTGTGCAACCAGCCATGAACCTAGCCCTGCTTCTGTAAGCCCACACACTAGCGTGATCAGTGGAGCTGGCTTCCATTCATCAGTGTGGCAGTTTGTGATCTATTATCCTGCCTGAACAGTGTAACTGGGCTGCTGTGACAGCCGTTTTTTGGAACAGTCAGTTTCATTTCAGTGAGCTGACTTTTCCCCAATTTGAATGGTTTTCCCTCCTCTAACAAATATTCTTTAAAACTTTCTCTTAAAGGGTTTAGTTTTTCTCTGGAAATAATTGATATTGTGTTGGCAGGGCTCTGGAGACATTTGTTTCCCTTTGTGGAGGACTCTGGGACATCATGGATAAAAATCAGCACCAACCACTGAGACATTTGAGCTCTCTTCTGTCTCCCTGAGATGTTGGGAACTACTGAGAAGTAAGGCACTCCCAGACTGAGCTAGTCCCTATTTTAGGTGCAACTCTCTCAGGATTTATTATACCTTTTTCTCTATCTAAGGAACCCTGGTTGTGCAGTGGTTAAAGTTCTCAGGTGCTATCCAAAAGGTCAGTGTTTCAAACCCACCAGCCACTCCGCAGGAGAAAGATGTGGGAGTCTCCTTCCATAAAGACTTACAGCCTTGGAAACTTGATGGGGGCAGTTCTACTCTGCCCTACAGAGGGTCACAAGAAGTCGAAATTGACTTGACATCAGTAGATTTTTTTCTATCTGTCATCTGGACTTTGTGTTAGAGCTTTATGGTTGGTGTCTGGTTTCTTGGTAACCATGGAGGTAATTCCACTCCAAGGAGCACTGAGCCACTATAAGCTGCTGAAATCTTGGGCATAGGTGAGCTAGTAAATGCTACTGGAACAGCTGCCAGCCATGCAAGAGGTTAACGTCTCCCGTGACAGGATAAACTGGTCATGAAATGGGCCAGAGCTTTAGACTGCCTGCTAGCCACAAGCAATTCTTGTGTGACAAAGGCACACATTGGTTCAAGCAAAACCCAGTCTAAACCCTGTGGCATCCTTGTTTTGGGTTTATCCTGTGATGCAATGAAAACTGAAATTGGTTTCCTGGGGTGAGTTTTGCCTCGGAGATTGCTAAAGACTTCAACTGCCATCTAGTGGTCAAAAGGTGAAATTGGTTTAAGCTTTTTTGTTTGTTTCGATTTGTTTTCTGGTGGACAAATAAAGGCCTAAGTGCTCTCTGCTTTCTAGCATGTGCTGTTTATCTAGTGAGATGAGGAATGACACTTCTAAGGGCCACATGGCCCCACCGAGTGGGACTCCCCGCCACCGTGGCATATAAGAGTAAAAATTATGGGCTTGAATCAGTGAAGTATCTAAATTTTTGGCATGCGCTTACTTGCCAAAGTCTTTATAATCACTGCCCACTTTGGGGGAATTGTGACTTGAATACGTTGGTTTTCCTGAGAAACAAATTGGAAGAGAAAGGATACTATATCTGGCAAAGTCAATAGGAGGCTTATTTTAATTTTGAATCAACAAAGAGTCAAAACCAAAATATACTTTCCTCCCTCTGAGATACAATTTCCAAACAAAGGAAATTAAAGAATTATGTCAGGTTTCTTTGGCTAATTCCGTTCCCTTTCCTCTTCCTCTGCTTTCTCCTCCTTCCTCTGCCCCTGCTCCCTGGGAGCTACCTCTCTTTACCTTACCCTACCTCCTTAGCCTGCTGATTATGCCAACTTATAGAAGACAAAAAGGTGCTAGTAGAACTTCCATATCACTCTGAGAGTGAGACTCCAGAGGTTCTGAAAAATAAATCTCATCATAAGGATACTAAGGAGGCTCCTCATTTGGAAATGCCCTTCCAAATAAAACCCTCTGAACCTAAGTTTTACTCTGTGTACTCAGGCAGAACTGAGAGCACTTGTTAAGGATTTTCCTAAACCTCGTGAGGATTCATTCAAATTTGTGAAGATTTTAGAGTCCTCACTACTATTTACCAACCTGACTTACTGGACTTTTATCAACTTATTACCATGACATTAGGTCCAGGGGGAGCCCAGTTGTGGGTGGAGGAAGCTAAATTGTTTGATGCCAGTAACAATTTCTTTCCATGAATGGATAATTCTGCAAAAGACCTCCTACAGAAAGCTACACAAATCTACCGCAGACTGTTAAAAGTCATCCCTAAAGCCTTTCCCAGGAAAGTAAAAAAAAAAAGTAAATTGAGCTAAATTCAACGTTGTAAACAAGATAAAGATAAAGCATTTATAATTTCAGGGATAGATTGGTTAGACTTTTTGAAGAGCATTCAGGCTTTTCCTTATGGGATGAAAAATCAAATCTTGCTTTTAATTCTATGTTCCTTAATAGAATAAATGCTGAAGCTGCAAAGTTTGTAAAGAGACATGATTTAAATTGGGTAAGTGTTACTATTTAAGATTTAGCAACTCTGGCACATAAATTGCCCCAGACTATTGAGAAAAAAGAATGAAGAAACTGAACAAAAGTTTAAGCAGAAACAGCACAAATTAATGGCTTTACAGCTGCAGCAACTACAAGCATCAGGACACACTGGGTCCCAAAGAAATTTGAGAGAAGCATATAAAATATCCCAATCATTGACCTGGTATGTGGTGCCAGGAGTCTGTATCTATTGTAAGAAACCCAGACACTTCAAGAATAAATTGGGTGCTTTGCTTCCTACTCTCCTTAATGCATAATGATGTGGGTCCAGGTGACTCTTGATTCTCAGGGGGAAACAACCTCCAAATAAATGGAAAAGACTGTAAATTTTTGATTGACATGGGAGTTACTTTGTCAACTTTAAACCCAATGTATTTACAGAAACCCTTACCCCAGAGTAAAAAAAAAAAATCGTGGGAGTGACTGTCTCAGTCATCTAGTGCTACTATAACAGAAATACCACAAGTGGATGGCTTTAGCAAAAAGAAGTTTATTCCCTCACAGTAACGTAGGCTAAAAGTCCAAACTCAAGATGTCAGCTCCAGGGGAAGGCTTTCTTTCTCTGTTGGCCTCATCAATCTTCCCCTGGACTAGAAGCTTCTCCATCTCCACACAGGGACCTCGGGATCAAAGGACATGCTCTACTCCTGGCACTGTTTTCTCGGTGGCATGAGGCCCCCCACTCTCTGCTTGCCTCCCTTTCCTTTTATCTCTTGTAAGATAAAATGTGGAGCAGGCCACACCCCAGAGAAACTCCCTTTACATTGGATCAGAGATGTAACCTTAGTAAGGGCATTACAATCCTACCCTAATCCTCTTTGGCATAAAATTACAATCACAAAATGGAGGACAACCACACAATACTGGGAACCATGGCCCAGACAAATTGATACACACATTTTTGAGGAACACAATTCAATCCATGACAGTGACTAACCAAGAATAGACTTTGACTTATTCACGACCTGTCCACATGTCCTTAGATCTAATTGAAGACATGCATCCATTCCTCTTAAGGCCTGAGATATTAGTAAATCTTATCAGAAGAAATTTACTTTTCAAATCAAAGAGTAGCCTCAAATTTATGAAGGAGAATGAGATCCTCCTTAGCTTGCCCCAGGGAAACCCTACAATTTATGAAGCCGATGATGAACAAGAAGAAGTTTTTTGCTGTGTCCAGGTCCTTCTATTGTAAGATAACATTCTATGAGCTCCACTGAACCCAGTAATGGAGTAACCCATCTTAATGTAGTCCCAGCTTCCCATTGGGTGACATCCTCTACCTATGTTGGGTGAGTCTATTTGAACCTATTAAGGTTCAGATTGATCCCTTTAAGTCTTTACCTAAGATTCTTCAATACCCAATTAAACCAGAGGCAAAGAAAGGATTGACTCATATAATACATAATTTTTTGACAGAAGGCTTTATTATGCCTTGCACCAGGCCATGTAATACTTGAGGCTATAAAATTGTGGATAGCAATTTGTGCCATAAATTGCATAGTGATTCTCAGATTCCCCATAGTGCTTGATCCCCATCGGCTATTATCTAATATTCTTTCTGATGCTACTCATCTTACAGTTGTGGGTTTATGTAGCACATTCTTTAGCATTTCTATTCATTCAGATAGTCAATATTTATTTGCTTTCATTTGGGAAGAAACTCAATTTACCTGTATGGTTATGCTCCAAGGATATACTGAAAGCCCCGTCTACTTCTTCCAGATATTACATGCAGATTTACCACCTAGAGAATTTACACAAGGCTCAGTTTTACTCTAATATGTATACGACCTTCTGCTTTGTTCACTTTTAGAGGTGGCTTGTCTTAATGATAGTGTGACCCTTTTGACATACCTAGTTAATGGAGGACAGAATGTTTCAAAGGAAAAACTCTAATTGACCCAGCCTTCAGTGAAATATTTGGGTCATATTATTTCTGCAGATAACGTATCTCTAGATCCTAAAAGAGAGGAAGCCATATTGGCCTTTCCCTTACCAAGAACAAAGAAACAGTTGAGAGGTATTTTGGGTCTTTGCAGGCATTGCAGTCCTTGAATTTCTAATTTCTGCTTAAATGGCTTAACTCTTATATAAATATTTGAAAACTTCTGAGCCTGATCCCATTCAATCAGCTGAGAATGGAAAGACAACAGTAGAAAACCTGAAGTGTTCTTTATCACATACCCCTACTTTGAGAATTCCTATTTTTGAATTTAAAGTTTCTCTTTATTTTCATGACATAGAAGGAAATGCATTAGAGTACTAAGTCAAAAACATGGGGGACAATAGAGACCAAGAGAATATTACAGTGTTCAATTGGACCCCATTGCAAAGGCATGCTCTCCCCGCTTACAAGAAGTATTAGCAAAAACTTGGTTGGTAGAAACAACTGCAGATAGTGTATTAGGAAATATTTGAGATCTTTATGGCCATCATGCTGTGGCTGCTATTTCAAACTCAAGACTTACTCAACATCTTTCAGCCAGTGGAATAACTTCCTATGAAGTCATTCTGTTAGGAGCTCCTTATGTTCACCTGGGTTAAATCCTACCTCCCTTATGCCCCTGATGAGGAATCAAGCAGTACTACCTCATAATTGCATAGACCACATTGATCAGTTTTTATCCATAGGACCAGATTTAAGGGAGACTACTTTGGAGAATGCTGATTTAAGTTTATTTGTACATGGATCTTACTTAAGGCCTGTAGATTCTAATTTTTGAGGAGGATACACCATCAGTACAACTTTTGAAGGTCTTGAAAGTAGTCTCCTCCCCAAAGCAACCTCTGCAGAGCAGGCTGAACTTATTGCAATTGCTCGGACTTGCAGGATGGCAGCCAGGTGGTCAGTAAGCATTTATACAGAATTTAGGTATGCTTTTGGTTTTAAAAAATTTTTTTTTTTTTTTTTTTTTGGTTTTGTACATTATTTTGGGATGTTCTGGAAACAGTAAGTGTGCCTTACTTTGTCAGGGACCAAGATGAAAAATGGCTCCCTGGTTGCTGACTTTCTGGAAGCAATGCTGCTTCCTTCTGCAATTGCAGTAATCAAAATACAAGCACACCAGCCTAAGGGAGCTCCCCAAACTCAGGAAATCAAAGGAAATAATTTGGCTGATCAAGCTGCCAGGCAGATGACCTCTCAAACCACCATTAGTTGCTCCCTTCTTGGAAGAAGCACAAACTAATGATAACTCGATATCTGAAAATGTCAGATGTTTATGGATACATCAAACCTTAGCTCCTGAGAAAGAGGTTTTGATTTGGATCACTTCAAGATGCAAAAAGGACTCCAATTAAGGCATGTGAGTGGAACCTAATGGCACGTTAATTTTACCCTAGTCCTTGCAACATGCCATCATTTGAACAACTCATCCTGAGAGATACCAGAGTCTAGAAGAAGTAATTCCCAAAATGGAGGCTTTGTGATGACGTGATGGCTCCAGTGGAGCTTGGTGCATAATGTCTTTTGTTTGGGTTGTTCTAAAACATTTGCATCTCCTTTGACTTTTCCGGTCCCTGCAGCAGATAGATCAATCACTCTTTCCATTAATAAGACTTGCTCCATTTGTTATTATTATGTCCACACATGGCCTGAGGCAAATAATACCTTAATCAAAGAAAAGATCCTTCATAATTCATATCGGCAAAGAGAAAATGTTGGAAAAAGGAATGGTGCTGCATGAGTTGGAATTGTTACCTTTGGAAAGGTCCAGTCAAAAACCAGCCATCCTAAGATCTTGGCAAGTGCATCTTGCCAGAATTTGCACTCATTAGACCAGATAGGAAGAAATAAATTAATTGACATCAGGAACAAATATAGTTGGGGAATTAAAAAAAAAAAAATTTTTTTTTATTATTTTTTTTTAAACATTGTACTGCATGTTCAAAATTTAACCCAGGTAGACCTAACAAAGCCCCAACTGGAAGGTACCTTTTTCCAGCTGGGCTTATGATGGAATGGCAGATTGATTTTATCCAACTTCAACCCTCCAATGGATATAAATATTTTTTAGTAATGATTGGAGGATTTTCTCACTTTGGGTTGAGACTTCTAGCCATAGGGCAGCTGATACCTTTGTAGCTTAGACGCCTTTGGAGAACATTAGTCCTGCTTGGGGTGCTCCACATATTCTCTGCAGTGACAGAGGTACCCATTCTATAGGCTGGAATTATCCATGAAGTATGTAAGATTTTTCCAATCTTTCTAAAACTTCACTGTTCTTATCACTGTCAGCCTTCAAGGATGGCTGAAAGGACTAATACAATTATTAAGAGCCAATTGGCTAAACTCACAGCCTTATTACACCGGCCATGGACTCAGGTGCTTCCTGTTGTGTTGCTAAATTTGTAGGCCATACACTTTGGCCCTCACAGGTTAACCCTGCCCCCATGAAATTGTGACTGGGTATGTACAAAAATATGTACGCACTTTGTTATGTGACCTTAGTTGCTATCCCTATAATGTGACTGTACATTCTTCCTTTCCACCCCAGATTTCCCGTGTTTATTCTTCAACTAGCTCCTACCCCTTTCTGCCTTCTCATATGGCCTCCAGACAAGAGCTGCCCATTTACTGTCATCTGTCTTCTTCAACTAAGAAGCGCACTCTTCACAAGTTTGACTTTATGTCTTATAGTCCAGTCTATTCTTCATCTGAAGAGTTGGCTTCAGGAATGGTTTTAATTCTGGGTTAACAGAGAGTTTGGGGGCCATGTCTTCTGGAGTTCCTCCAGTCTCAGACCATTAAGTCTGGTCTTTTTACACGAATTTGAGTTCTGCACCCCACTTTTCTCCTGCACTGTCACGGACTCTCTGTTTTGTTCCCTGTCACAGGGTGATTGGTGGTAGCCGGGCACCATCTAGTTCTGCTCTCAGGCTGATGGAGTCTCTGTGTCTTTAGGGTTCTTCATTCTTCTTTGCTGCAGATAGTTTGGGACCACCTGATGCATTTTAGATGGCCACTCGCTAGTTTTTAAGACCCCAGATGCCACTTACCAAAGTGGGGTGCTGAATATTTTATTAATAAACCTTATGCCAGTTGACCTAGATGTCCCCTGAAACCATGATTGCCTGAATTCTGCCTCTGCTACACTGCCCCTAGAAGTGTTTGGTTGTGTTCAGGAAACTTCCTAGCTTTTGGTTTAGTCCAGTGGTGCTGACTTCCTCTGTATTGTGTGTTACCCTTCCCTTCACCTAAGATAATTCTTGTCTACTAGTTAATGAATTCCCCCCGCAACCACTAACCATCAAAGAATTTTTTCTTCTGTGTTTAAACCTTTTCTTGAGTTCTTACAATAGTAGTCTCATACAATATTTGTCCTTTTGCGATTGACTAATTTCACTCAGCATAATGCCTTCCAGATTCATCCGTGTCATGAGATGTTTTGTCAATTCATGGTTGTTCATTATAGCTTCAGGGTATTCCATTGTGTGAATATACCATATTTGTTTGTCCATTTATCTGTTCATGGACACCTAGGTTGCTTCCAGCTTTTTGCTGTTGTAAACAGAGCTGCAATAAACATGGGTGTGCATATATCTGTTTGTGTGAAGGCTCTTGTATCTCTAGGGTATATTCCGAGGAGTGGGATTTCTGGGTTGTATGGTAGTTCTATTTCTAACTGTTTAAGATAATGCCAGATGGATTTCCAAAGTGGTTGTACCATTTTACAATCCCACCAGCAGTGTATGAGAGTTCCAATCTCTCCGCAGCCTCTCCAACATTTATTATTTTGTGTTTTTTGGATTAATGCCAGTCTAGTTGGTGTCAGATGGAATCTCATCGTAGTTTTAATTTGCATTTCTCTAATGGCTAATGATCGGGAGCATTTTCTCATGTATCTGTTGGCTGCCTGAATATCTTCTTTAGTGAAATGTGTGTTCATATCCTTTGCCCACTTCTTGATTGGGTTGTTTGTCTTTTTGTGGTTGAGTTTTGACAGAATCATGTAGATTTTAGAGATCAGGCGCTGGTCTGAGACGTCATAGCTGAAAATTCTTTCCCAGTCTGTAGGTGGTCTTTTTACTCTTTTGGTGAAGTCTTTCGATGAGCATAGGTGTTTGATTTTTAGGAGCTCCCAGTTATCTGGTTTCTCTTCATCATTTTTGGTAATGTTTTGTATTCTGTTTATGCCCTGTATTAGGGCTCCTGGGGTTGTCCCTATTTTTTCTTCCATGATCTTTATCGTTTTAGTCTTTATGTTTAGGTCTTTGATCCACTTGGAGTTAGTTTTTGGGCATGGTGTGAGGTATGGGTCCTGTTTCATTCTTTTGCAAATGGATATCCAGTTATGCCAGCACCATTTGTTAAAAAGACTATCATTTCCCCAATTGACTGACACTGGTCCTTTGTCAAATATCACCTGCTCATACATGGATGGATTTATATCTGGGTTCTCAATTCTGTTCCATTGGTCTATGTGCCTGTTGTTGTACCAGTACCAGGCTGTTTTGACTACTGTAGCTGTATAATAGGTTCTGAAATCAGGTAGAGTGAGGCCTCCCACTTTCTTCTTCTTTTTCAGTAATGCTTTGCTTATCCGGGGGTTCTTTCCCTTCCATATGAAATTGGTGATTTATTTCTCTATCCCCTGAAAATATGCCATTGGAATTTGGATTGGAAATGCGTTATATGTATAGATGACTTTTGGTAGAATAAACATTTTTACTATGTTAAGTCTTCCTATCCATGAGCAGGGTATGTTTTTCCACTTAAGTATGTCCTTTTGAATTTCTTGTAGCAGAGTTTTATAGTTTTCTTTGTATAGGTCTTTTACATCCTTGGTAAGATTTATTCCTAAGTATTTTATCTTCTTGGGGGCTACTGTGAATGGTATTGATTTGGTTATTTCCTCTTCGGTGTTCTTTTTGTTGATGTAGAGGAATCCAAGTGATTTTTGTATGTTTATTTTATATCCTGAGACTCCTCCAAACTCTTCTATTAGTTTCAGTAGTTTTCTGGAGGATTCCTTAGGGTTTTCCGTGTATACGATCATGTCATCTGCAAATAGTGATAGCTTTACTTCCTCCTTGCCAATCTGGATACCCTTTATTTCTTTGTCTAGCCTAATTGCCCCGGCTAGGACTTCAAGTAGGATGTTGAATAAGAGCGGTGATAAAGGGCATCCTTGTCTGGTTCCCGTTTTCAAGGGAAATGCTTTCAGGTTCTCTCCATTTAGAGTGATATTGGCCGTTGGCTTTGCATAGATGCCCTTTATTATATGGAGGAATTTTCCTTCAATTCCTATTTTGGTAAGAGTTTTTATCATAAATGGGTGTTGAACTTTGTCAAATGCCTTTTCTGCATCTGTTGATAAGATCATGTGGTTTTTATCTTTTGTTTTATTTATGTGATGGATCACATTAATGGTTTTTCTGATATTAAACCAGCCTTGCATACCTGGTATAAATCCCACTTGATCAGGGTGAATTATTTTTTTGATGTGTTGTTGGATTCTATTGGCTAGAATTTTGTTGAGGATTTTTGCATCTATGTTCATGAGGGATATAGGTCTAAAATTTTCTTTTTTTGTAATGTCTTTACCTGGTTTTAGTATCAGGGAGATGGTAGCTTCATAGAATGAGTTGGGTAGTATTCCGTCTTTTTCTATGCTTTGAAATACCTTCAGTAGTAGTGGTGTTAAGTCTTCTCTGAAGGTTTGGTAGAACTCTGCAGTGAAGCTGTCCGGGCCAGGACTTTTTTTTGTTGGACGTTTTTTGATTACCATTTCAATCTCTTTTTTTGTTATGGGTCTATTTAGTTGTTCTACTTCTGAATGTGTTAGTTTAGGTAGGTAGTATTTTTCCAAGAATTTAGGTTTTCAAATTTGTTAGAGTAAAATTTTACGTAGTAATCTGAAATGATTCTTTTAATTTCATTTGGCTCTGTTGTGATGTGGTCCTTCTCGTTTCTTATTCGGGTTATTTGTTTCCTTTCCTGTTTTTCTTTAGTCAGTCTAGCCAATGGTTTATCAATTTTGTTAATTTTTTCAAAGAACCAGCTTTTGGCTTTGTGAATTCTTTCACTTGTTTTTCTGTTCTCTAATTCATTTAGTTCAGCTCTAATTTTTATTATTTGTTTTCTTCTGGTGGCTGATGGGTTCTTTTGTTGCTCACTTTCTGTTTGTTCAAATTGTCGGGACAGTTCTCTGATTTGGGCTCTTTCTTCTTTTTGTATGTGTGCATTTATCGATACAAATTGGCCTCTGAGCACTGCTTTTGCTGTGTCACAGAGGTTTTGATAGGAAGTATTTTCATTCTCGTTGCTTTCTAAGAATTTCCTTATTCCCTCCTTGATGTCTTCTATAACCCAGTCTTTTTTCAGGAGGGTATTTTTCAGTTTCCAAGTATTTGATTTCTTTTCCCTAGTTTTTCTGTTATTGATTTCTAGTTTCATTGCCTTGTGGTCTGAGAAGATGCTTTGTAATATTTCGATGTTTTGGATTCTGGAAAGATTTGTTTTATGACCTAATATGTGGTCTATTCTAGAGAATGTTCCATGTGCACTAGAAAAAAAAGTGTATTTTGCAGCAGTTGGGTGGAGAGTTCTGTATAAGTCAATGAGGTCAAGTTGGTTGATTGTTGTAAGTAGGTCTTCCGTGTCTCTATTGAGCTTCTTACTGGATGTCCTGTCCTTCTCCGAAAGTGGTGTGTTGAAGTCTCCTACTATATATGTGGAGGTGTCTATCTCACTTTTCAGTTCTGTTAAAATTTGATTTATGTATCTTGCAGCCCTGTCATTGGGTGCATAAATATTTAATATGGCTATGTCTTCCTGATCCATTGTCCCTTTTATCATTATATAGTGTCCTTCTTTATCCTTTGTGGTGGATTTAAGTCTAAAGTCTATTTTGTCAGAAATTAATATTGATACTCCTCTTCTTTTTTGCTTATTGTTTGCTTGATATATTTTTTTCCATTCTTTGAGTTTTAGTTTGTTTGTGTCTCTAAGTCTAAGGTGTGTCTCTTGTAGGCAGCATATAGAGGGATCGTGTTTCTTTATCCAGTCCGTGACTCTCTGTCTCTTTACTGGTGCATTTAGTCCATTTACATTCAGCGTAATTATAGATAAAGAAGTTTTTAGTGCTGTCATTTTGATGCTTTTTCATGTGTGTTGTTGGCCATTTCATTTTTCCACATACTTTTTTGTGCTGAGACGTTTTTCTTAGTGGATTGTGAGATCCTCATTTTCATAATGTTTAACTTTATGTTAGTTGAGTCGTTACATTTTTCTTGGCTTTTTTCTTGAGTTATGGAATTGATATTCCTTTTTGTGGTTACCTTATTATTTACCGCTATTTTTCTAAGTAAAAACCTAACTTGTATCCTTCTATATCGCCTTGTATCACTCTCCATCTGGCAGTTCAATGCCGCCTATATTTAGTCCCTCTTTTTGATTATTGTGATTTTTTATTGATTTCCATGATTTCCTGTTGTGTGTATTATTTTGTTTATTTATTTATTTTTTAGAATTAGTCTTAATTCGTTTGTTTTTGTGCTTTCCCTATTTGAGTTGTGTTGATATCAGGAAGTTCTGTTTTGTGACCTTGTATTGTGCTGGTACCTGATATTATTGGTCATCCGGCCAAACAATCTCCTTTAGCATTTCTTGCAGTCTTGGTTTAGTTTTTGCAAATTCTCTAAACTTGTGTTTATCTGTAAATCTCTTAATTTCTCCTTCATATTTCAGAGAGAGTTTTGCTGGATATATGATCCTTGGTTGGCATTTTTTCTCCTTCAGTGCTCTGTATACGTCATTCCATTCCCTTCTTGCCTGCATGGTTTCTGCTGAGTAGTCTGAACTTATTGATTCTCCCTTGAAGGAAACCTTTCTTTTCTCCCTGGCTGCTTTTAAAATTTTCTGTTTGTCTTTGGTTTTGGTGAGTTTGATGATAATATGTCTTGGTGTTTTTCTTTTTGGATCAATCTTAAATGGGGTTCGATGAGCATCTTGGATAGATATCCTTTCGTCTTTCATGATGTCAGGGAAGTTTTGTGTCAGGAGTTCTTCAACTATATTCTCTGTGTTTTCTGCCCCCCCTCCCTGTTCTGGGACTCCAATCACTCACAAGTTATCCTTCTTGATAGAGTCCCACATGATTCTTAGGGTTTCTTCATTTTTTTTAATTCTTTTATCTGATTTTTTTTCAGCTATGTTGGTGTTGTTTCCCTGGTCCTCCAGAAGTCCCAGTCTACATTCTAATTGCTCGAGTCTGCTCCTCTGACTTCCTATTGCGTTGTCTAATTCTGTAATTTTATTGTTAATCTTTTGGATTTCTACATGCTGTCTCTCTATGGATTCTTGCAACTTATTAATTTTTCCACTATGTTCTTGAATAATCTTTTTGAGTTCTTCAACAGTTTTATCAGTGTGTTCCTTGGCTTTTTCTGCAGTTAGCCTATTTTCATTTGTGATGTCTTGAAGCATTCTGTAAATTAGTTTTTTATATTGTGTATCTGATAATTCCAGGATTGTATCTTCATTTGGGAAAGATTTTGATTCTTTTGTTTGGGGGGTTGTAGAAGCTGTCATGGTCTGTTTCTTTACGTGGTTTGATATGGACTGCTGTCTCCGAGCCATCACTGGGAAACTAGTTTTTCCAGGTAATCAGCTGAACAAAAAATGCAGTCAGATCCCTATCTGAATTCTCCCTCTGGCTCAGGGTATTTGGATGTTAATGGAGCCGCCTGGGGAGGGTGGGGGAGGGATCAGAGAGCTAGGAGTGTAGCACCTCAGAATATAGAGCTGATCCCCGCGTTCACACCCCGCCCGTGCCCGCCAAAATCCCAGCAGAATGGCTCCCCAGCTGGGACGCTGCTCTCCCCGCTCCAAGACCTGTCACCTCCTCTTGGGGACTTCTCCCTCCGGCGCGCCGCTCCGCTAGCGTGAACTGGGTAGGCGTCGCCCGCACGAACGTCTGGGCTCCCCCCCTGGGTCGCTTTAGGGAAATGTAGCTGATCCCCATGCTTGCGCCACGCCCGCTCCCCGCTGAACTCCCGGAGGGACGGCTCCCTGGCTGGGACGCTGCTCTCCCCGCTCCAAGATCTGTCACTGCCTCCCAGGGACTTCTCCCACCAGCTGCGCCACTACGCCGCCCGCGCCAACCGGCTAGGCTCCCTCCCGGGATGAGTTCGGGGGCTAGGGCTGGGCCCCTTGTCTGTGCCGTCTGCCCCCCTGGGCTCTGCCCCAAATCGGGCTCCGAAGGTCACCTGCCTGGTACGCTGGCTCCTGGTTCTGACAATGATCGCTGTCTGCCTGTATTTGTTCGTTCTCCGTCTCTAAGTCTGTGTTTGTTGTTCAGAGTTCGTAGATTGTTATGTATGTAATCGATTCACTTGTTTTTCTGAGTCTTTGTTGCAAGAGGGATCCGCCATAGCGTCCACCTAGTCCGCCTTCTTGGCCCAGCCTCCTATTTCTAGATTTTTTAAGGAAGCGCCAAATCAATTTCCAAAGTGGTTGTACCATTTTACATTCCCACCAGCATTGTATAAGTGTTCCAATCTCTCAACAACCTTTCCAACATTTATTATTTTGTGTTTTTTGGATCTTGCTAGCCTTGTTGGGGTGAGATGGTATCTCTTTGTAGTTTTGATTTGCATTTCTCTAATGGCTAATGATTGTGAGCATTTCCTCATGTATATGCTAGCTGCCCAAATGTCTTCTTTCGTGAAGTGCCTATTCATATTCTTTGCCCACTTTTTAATTGAGTCATTTGTCTTTCTGTGGTTGAAGTTTTGCAGTATCTTGTAGATTTTAGAGATTAGATATGGTGTAGCCAAAAGTTTTTTCTCGGTCTGTAGGTTGTCTTTTTACTCTTTTGGTGAAGTCTTTGGATGAGATTAATTGTTTGGTTTTTAGGAGCTTCCAGTTATCTAGTTTCTCTTCTGGTGTTTGTGCATTGTTAATTTTGTTTTGTATTTTGCTTACGCCCTGTATTAGGGCTCCTAGAATGTCCCTATTTTTTCTCCCATGATCTTTATTGTTTTAGATTTTATATTTAGGCCTTTGTTCTATTTTAAGTTAGATTTTGTGCATGGTGTGAGGTATGGGTCTTGTTTCACTTTTTTGCATATGGATATCCAGTTATGCCAGCACCATTTGTTAAATAGACTGTCTTTTCCACCAATTAACTGACTTGGGGCCTTTGTCAAATATCAACTGCTCATAAAAAAAAGCTCATAGGTAGATAAATTTACATCTGGATTCTTAATTCTGTTCCATTGGCCTATGTATCCCTTGTACTGGTATCAGGCTTTTTTTGACTACCATGAAAATATAATAGGTTCTAAAATCAGGTAGTGTAGGCCTCCCACTTTGTTCTTCAGTAGTGCTTTACTTATCGGGGACCTCTTCCCTTTCCAAATTAATCTGATGATTTGCTTCGCCATCTCATTAAAAATGCTGTTGGAATTTGGATCAGGCTTGCATTGTATCTGTAGATCGTTTTGGGTAGAATTGACAAATTCATAATTTTGAGTCTTTCTATCCATGAGCATGGTATGTTTTTTCATTTATGTATGTCTCTTTTGGTTTGTTGCAGTAGCGTCTTGTGGTTTTCTTTGTATATGTCTTTTACATCTCTGTTTAGATTTATTCCCAAGTATTTTTTCTTCTTGGGGACTATTGTAAATGGTATTGATTTGGTAATTTCCTCTTTGATGTTCTTTTTGTTGGTGTAGAGGAATCCAACTGATTTTTGTGTTTATCTTATATCCTAATACTTTACTGAACTCTTCTATTAGTTCCAGTAGTTTTCTTGTGGATTCTTTGGGGTTTTCTGTGTATTATCTGCAAATAGGGATACTATTATTTCTTCCTTACTAATTTGGATACCCTTTATTTCTTTTTCTAGCCTAATTGCTCTGGCTAGGACCTCCATCACAATGTTGAATAAGAGTGGTAATAAAGGTCATACTTGTCTGGTTCCCATTCTCAAGGAGAATGTTTTCTGACTCTCTCCATCTAGGATGATGTTGGTTGTTGGCTTTGCATAAATGTCCTTTATTATGTTGAGGCATTTCCCTTCTATTCCTATTTTTCTGAGAGTTTTTATCATGAACAGGTGTTGGACTTTGTCAAATATCTTTTCTGCATCAATTGATAAGATCATGTGGTTCTTGTCTTTTTTTTTTTATGTGATGGATTACAGTGTTTTTCTAATGCTGAACCATCCTTGCACACCTGATATGAATCCCACCTGGTCATGATGACTTATTTTCCTGATACGCTGTTGTATTCTACTGGCTAGAATTTTGTTGAGGATTTTTGTGTCTAAGTTCATAAGCATTATTGGTCTGTAATTTTTTTTTTTTTTTTTTTTTTGGTGTCTACCTGGTTTTGGTATCAGAGTTATGCTGGCTTCATAGAATAAGTTTGGGAGCATTCCTCCTGTTCTATGCTGTGAAATAGTTTTAGTAGTAGTGGTGTTAACTCTTCTCTGAATGTTTGGTAGAATTCATCAGTGAAGCCATCAGGGCCAGACCTTTTTTTTTTGTTGTTATTGTTGTTGGGAGTTTTTAAATTACCTTTTCAAACTCTTCTTTTGTAATAGGTATACTTAGTAGTTCTACCTCTGTTTGTGTTAGTTTAGGTAGATGGTGTGTTTCTAGAATTTTTTTCAATTTCGTCTAGGTTTTCAAATTTGTTGGAGTATGATTTTTCATATTATTCTTTTAATTTCAGTTGGGTCTGTTGTGATATTGCCCATTATTTGGATAATTTGGATAATTTGCTTCTTCTCCTGTTTTTCTTTTGTCAGTTTGACCAATGGTTTATCAATTTTGTTGATCTTTTTAAAGAACTAGCTTTTGGTCTTGTTAACACTTTCAGTTGTTTTTCTATTCTTTATTTCATTTAATTTTGCTCTAATTTTCATTATTTCCTGTCTTCTGGCACCAGACGGCTTCTTTTGCTGGTCTCCTTCTATTTGTTGGAGTTGTAGGTTTACTGTTTTGATTTTGGCCCTTTCTTCTTTTTGGATGTGTGCATTGATTGCTTTAATTGACCTCTGAGCACTGCTTTTGCTGCGTCCCAAAGGTTCTGGTAGGATACGTTTTCATTCTCTTTTGGTTCTGTGAATTTCTTTATTCTGTCCTTAATATCTTCCATAACCCATTGGTTTTTGAGCAAGGTGTTGTTCAGTTTCTATGTATTTGATTTTTTTTCCTTGTTTTTCCCACTATCGATTTCTACTTTTATGGCTTTATGGTCAGAAAAGATGCTTTGTAATATTTCAATGTTTTGGATTCTGTTAAGGCTTGCTTTGTGGCCTAATACGTAGTCTATTCTGGAGAATGTTCCATGTGTGTTGGAAAAGAAAGTACACTTGGGTGCTCTTGGGTAAGGTGTTCTGTATATGAATGTCATTCTTTTGTTAAAAAAGCTTTTGACCAAACCATACTCATTGACATTGGCCATGCTAGAATGTTTACTGGAAAAGGCACCAGATAAAGGACTTACTTGAACGATGCTGAGGAGGGCCATACTCAGTCCTTCTAACAAATTCTTGTGCTGCAGAATTGCAGGGAACTAAAACCTGGATACATTTTTCACAGTTAAAGTTGGCCTCTATGATGGAGTGGACAGTAATTCCCAGTGAAGGACTGAAATTAAAGCTTCTCAAAATCCAGGAAAAGCAGCAGAACACATCTGAGTAGATAGCTTTCCCAAGATCATTGGACCTAACTTGAAATTACTTAAGTAACCTGCAGTAAAATTTGAGCTCTTTGCCCTCTGCTTTATCTTTTTTGGCATCTTAGCACCGTTAGCAGTTATGCATAACTGTGAGATTATATCCTGGAGGTTTTGGTGATTAACTTATGTTAATTATTTCCATAATTGTCTTGTACTTAACTAGTTGTCTTAGGAATATCTATATTTTATCAGCTAGGACTTTACAATAGATTGTTTAAATGAGAGCTTTAACACTTTTTGAATTTTTCTTAGTCACAGTAATCGTAATTTTTAATTGTGGGTATTTCGATAACTTTAATGATCTAACTTGTGTGTGGTGCCATCTTTTAGCCATTGTAGTTATTTTTGCTTGATTTGAGTTCATGACTTGTCTGGAATTAGAATCTATATTAGCTCTTTTTGTTTTAAGTTTTCTTATTATTGAATTCTTTATAATTATTTTCTTTCATTTTCCATCAACTCCATGTTACTAAATGAATTACTTTGTTACTTGACTGCCTTAGTGTACTATTTTGGGGCAATATTTCTTTACTATGAAGCTTATTTTAGGTAGAGCTGTTGTACTTCAAACTTCATCTTAACACATGGCATGAAAATGTTTTTGTTACATTGGCCCACGCAGTTGCATGATTCACAAATCTCACTGAGTGCTGGATATGTCATATTTTTCCATGGACAGTACATAAAATTTCAGATCCATTAGCTTCTCCTGTACTGAACTACAATTTTGTACTCCCTTCTACCATCAGTTTTAACACCAACTTTAGACAAGCCATGTGTGTGAAACTATGGCATCTCCCTGGTGTGCCAGCCCAACTCCAGGTTCCATGTTTCAATCTAACCTAGATTAAAGGATTGATCTTAGGTGGTACCTAGAACACTTCAGACTGTAAAAACGAGCACTTAGTTTCATGTAATGTCCCTCCCAGATTTTGGAAAACAGATTTTTCATGTAATTTGAGAGTATGCCTACAGGGAAAGAAGTCCTTCTGTATTCAAATGTGGAATTGGCTAAGACTAGGGTGATTGCCCATTTGTAAAAACTCCTTGATAGAAAATTGGCTTGAACAGATAAATCAAACCATCTCTGTCCCAAATAAACGTACTGGGACCAGCATAATACATCCCCCATGTGGATACATATTGGAGCGTGAAAGATCAAGATACCCAAACTGAAATGACAAATTCCATACCTGGATGTTTGGAATATTACAGGCCAATGTACCCTAAGCCATATGGAAGTCCCTTTAGACATCTATTGTTACAATAAATGTTTACATGTAACTAACTCATTAAATCTGCTGACAAAAGAGGGGCATAGGCTATGAATACAACCCAGTATAACCCAGAAGCTGATTTTTTTCTTTGTAAGGGCATTCCTACAATAGTGGGGAGTTGCAGATTTGGAACTCTATTAGAAGTGTCTCAGACAATGTGGAATAGATAGAAGACGATGTGGCTAATCCTATGATTACTCAAGAAAAATCATTAAATTCACTTTTTAGAGTGGTTTTGGATCTTAGAATTTCCCACATTTCTTGCTGGCTCAGCAAAGAAGAGTCTGTAGTATAGCTAACATTTCATGCTGCACCTAGATTTATACTTAGGGGGAAGTAGGACATGACTTTGTAAAAATATGTCAAAAAGCCACCTGGCTACATGTACCTGAACAAACAGTTTTACATTTTCTGATATTTTTAGGTGGCTACCCAAAGGAGTGGGTGCCTGGATTAGGTCAATTCTGTTCTCTGGTGTCATGATTTTGACATTAAAAGTCATTTTAAAGCACTGTCAAATGAGGGATGAATGTTAACATTGATGCCTTGACCCAGAGGAGCAACTTAATGCCCATGCATAGGCTAATGTACATGAAGCTATTAGCATTCCCAATGCATTGGATGAACCCCAGGTTTAGCTCTTTCATTTGAAATAGCCAATATGCACTTAAGAACAAGTCATCCTTCCTAACATCATTGAGATGACCATCATAGCATAGTGAAGACCCCTGAAGCTGCCCAGCACCTAAGTTACCAGTGGTTCCCAGCTACCAAAACTGATAAGTGTCTGGGGTCTTAAATGCTTGCTGGATCAAGCAGCCACTAGGCAGCAGCATAACCATCATCACGACTTAAAATCCATGCAAAAGATAGCTTCTTGAGTTGATCAGAGACTGTTTAACAAATTCATGATCAAAAGGTGGAAATTGTGAAAGAGAAACCATGAAGCCCTTTGACCAAAGTAAAATGATTGAATCAAATGAGGCACTACTGCATTCAGCAAAATTGAATTGGACTTTTAACAATGTCTAACCTTTGGACATCCTAACTGGCTAACAACCATGGATAGTTACAAAAATACTTTTCCTCTGTGGCTATGTCAGTAGGTGGAAAGAAGGTACCTGAGGAGGGATCTTGGTGTCAGCTCTTAGAGCAAACCCCCCAAAATCCCCTAGAATTTTTCTACCTCAAGCAAGACATTTTTATGATCTATTCTGGAAAATATACATTGTAAGAATCTTGTCATCATGATATGTAAATTTTGATAACACACATACTTCTGCAACTATGATTTACAATCAACCATGTAATGCTATTTAAAGATAAGTAACCAGTCATGAACCTAGCCCTGCTTCTCTAAACCCACCCACTAATGTGATTAATACAGCTTGCTTCCAATTGTCTATACTGATAGTTTCTAATCTAATATCCTGCCAAAACAGTATAATTCAGCTGCTTTGACAGCCATTTTATGGAACAGTCAGGTTCATTTCAGTGAGCTGACTTTTCCCCCATTCAAATGGTTTTCTCTCCTGTAATAAATCACCTTTAAAACTTTCTCTTAAAGCGTTGGAGTTTTTCTCTGAAACATATAAATACTGTGTAGAACTAAATTTGGCAGGGAATACAAATGCTTAGGATGAGTAAAGCAAAACAGGAACACGCTGTAGATTTTGCAGCTGAAATGGGACAGACAAGTATAAAAGCAAGCTTTTTGGGGGGAAGGTAGTTCACATGATATTTCAATAATTCTCTTTTGAACATGATAAAACTGAGATGACTACTGGTTACCCAAAAGAAATTTTAAGTAGAAATTTTTATATACAAATCAGGGATTATAGTAAAAGTCCAGGCAGAAAAATTAATTTGACAGAGAGACATGTAGACTGTTTCTAAAGCTATGGGCTTGTGTGAGATTACTGGTTGGAGTTTTAGACAGACCCTGGGGTACTCCAAAGCTAGGGAATTGAGAAGAAACAGAAGAGCAAGCAATGGAGTCTGAGAAGAAAAGAAAACAAGGAGAAGTCAAAGGCCAACATTGAATTTGATCTTGAAAAGGACAAGCTCAGTTTAATGCAAGGAAATAAGCCAAAATCTTTTTTCATTCATTTGATTAGTAATTGTTTGTACTTTAAGTTTTTTTTTTTTTTTTTTTTAAGAAAGTTTAACATAAGGAAATATACTAATAAGTTATTATTTTCATAGAAGATTTTTACCATTTGGGAACTTTGGTCAGTTTTTCAAAATGTCTAACTTTTATCTAATGCATATTATTTACTTAGTTGATCAATTTCACATAAATATTTGATACCTTAAATTATCATTAACCAAATACCTATTTCAGTGGAGTTTATTAAAATCTATTTAACAAATATTTGATTATCTTCTTAATATTTGCTTTTTAATCAATATTTTATTTCAATGAACAATTACCAAATGCATACTGTTCTAGGTATTGTTCCCAGAAGTAAGAAGATTCTAGGGGCTTGTTCTATAGCAAGAAGTATATTTGAGAAGTATAAAAGTTGCATAACAGTCACAAATATATTTGGCTGTAGTGCCCAAAATAATTGTTACTGTTGTTATCAGGTGCCATTGAGGCAGTTCGAACTCACAGTGACCCTGTGTACAGCAGAACAAAACCCTGTCTGGGCCTGCACCATCCTCAGAATCATTGCTATGTTAGAGCCTATTGTTCAAGCCACTGTGTCAATCCCTCTTGTCAAGGGTCTTTCTCTTTTTTGCTGACCCTCTACCAAGCATGATTTTCTTCTCCAGGAGCTAGTCCCTCCTGACAACATATCCAGAGTTCCTGAGGAGAAGTTTCACCTTTCTTACTTTCAAGGAACATTCTGGCTGTACTTCCTCCAAGAAAGACTTGTTTGTTCTTCTGGCAGTCCATGGTATATTCAATATTCTTCGCCAAGACAACAATTCAAAGGCATCAATTCTTCTCTGATCTTCCTTGTTCATTGTTCAGCTTTCACATGCATATGAGGTGACTGAAAATGTCATGGCTTAGGTCAGTCACACCTTAGTCCTCAAAGTGACATCTTTGCTTTTTAACACTTTAAAGAAGTTTTTTGCAGTCAATCTGTCTCATGCAATATGTCATTTGATTTCTTGACTGCTGCTTCCATGGGCTTTGATTGTGGATCCAAGTAAAACGAAATCCTTGACAACTTCAATATTTTCTCTGTTTGTCATGATGTTGTTTACTGGTCCAGTTGTGAGGACTTTTCTTTACGTTGAGGTGTAATCCACAATGAAGGCTGTAGTCTTTGATTTTCATCAGTAGGTGCTTCATGTCCTCTTTGCTTTCAACAAGCAAGGTTGTGTCATCTGAATATCACAGATTATTAATGAGTCTTCCTCCAAACCTGATGCTTCATCCTTCTTCTTCCTACAGTCCAGTCTTTCAGATTCTTTGCTCACTATACAGATTGAATAAGTATGATGAAAGGATACAACCCTGACACACACCTTTTCTGATTTTATATAATGCACTATCCTCTTGTTCTGTTTAAACCAAAATAATATCTCCCTCACAAACAGAATTTTATTACTCCCTTCTATCAAAAATATATTGGAGGTAGTTGTTGGTCCAAGGCTGATAGTACAATTATTATACTGAAACAGTTCTTCCATGGGTCATTTCACCCCCTCTACATATATGGCTTCCACTTCATGGTGACTCCATTCTGCATATTCTCACTTGTGGTGGTAGGAAGGAAGAAAATAAAAGATGAGAGCAGGCCTTTCCATTAAGAACATTTCTCGGACGTCTTAGCACTTCTGCTTACATTCCTTAGGTCAGAACTTAATCACGTGGTCATAATCATCTAAAAAATGAGGCTAGGAAATATAGTCTAATAAATAATAAGTGGGAAGCCATAATGGCCATCTGAAAGTTGGTTTTTATTTACTAAGAAGGAAGTAGAGGACAAACATCTGGGGCCATGTGCAGTTTATACATTCACATAAATAGATTTTTTTAAAACAGAAAATAATTTGTCAGAGTTTCAGGAGAATGTAAAAGGAGGGTACCTCACCTAACCTGAGTAGAACAAGAAAGATTTTATTTCACCTATTCTGAATGAGTTATTAAGACAATTACAGGTAGATGGAAAAAAAAAAAAAAAAAAAAAACTTCTGAAAAAGAAAATAGCAAGAACAAAAACACCCACAGGAGAAATAGCAATGATGTTAGTACAGACTTACAAGTATATCAGTTTTTGTTTTTTCCCCAAAGAGAAAAAATAATTTGAACTGTGCATAAGATTAGAGAACTAGACAGGTAAAGTTTATAAATGGTTTTGCACCTTATGCTTAGGAACCTAGATTTGCTTTGTAGAATTCAGGGCATCAAGCAGAGTACTGACACTGTTTTGATTGTATTTTAGCGAGATTATTCTAGAAGCATTGCAAAGCATTGAAGCAGAACCTTGTTGGAAGCAGGAATGTAATTTGGAGAATAAGGCAACTCTTTGGAAAGATGAGAGTCTGAAATAAGGGAAGGCACACATGGGGTTGCCATGAGTCAGAATCAACTCCACAGCAAGTTTTTTTTTTTTTTTTAATAGGGAGCAAAGAAGTCCCTGGGAGGTGGAAACGGTTAACACACTTAGCTGCTAATGGAAAGGTCAAGGTCTGAACCCACGCAGAGGTGCCTCAGAAGAAACAAACAAACAAAAACCCATTGTCATGGAGTCAATTCTGACTCATAGTGACCCTATAGGACAGGGTTGAACTGCCCCAAAGTATTTCCAAGGAGTGGCTGGTGGATTCAAACTGTCAACATTTTGGTTAGCAGCCAAGCTCTTAACCATTGCACCTCAGAAGAAAGACTTGGCAATCTATTGACAAATCAGCCAATGAAAACACTATGGAGCACAGCTCTACTATGACACACATGGAGGTGCCATGTGTTGGAAATGACTTGACAGCAACTGGTTAAAAGAGAAAAGAAAAAAAAGACAGGGAAGGAGACGTAAGGTATTTCAGGTCTCAGGCATAACAGAAGCTAGGCTTGGTGATTGGTAAAGTTCCAAACAAAAGAAATTGTAATCGTACCTTAGGTTAAGCGTTAGTTGAATTTCATGTAAATTGGAGTTAGATATTCACTTCAACGATTTTAAGCATATTTACTACCATGAATATCTGGTGAAACTATAAAGTTGTGCACGATGTGCGTCATTTTCCGTTCACTGCAGGACATCTAGCATACCTGGTCTCTGCCTGCTAAACACAGCCCCAATCACGTAACAACCAAAGAGACCCAACAAATTTTCAAAGTATATTATATGTATAATATTTGAGAAACACTGACTGACACAGAGTGAGAAAAGATTGTGGCCAAGAGTGAAAGGCTGAGGAAAAACAAATTTAAGAAACAGGCAGTGAAAAAGCAGGCAATGCAGGGGGCTGGGAGGAAACAGTAGAACACAGAAGAATAAAGACTGCATGATTTGGTGGGAGCCTTTCAATTAACTAACAAACAGCAACACATTAAAAATTCAGAATAGTTTTTGAAAAAGAGAGATAAAGAAATAGAGGTGGCTTTTACATAACCCACCCGGTAAGGCGGTTTTCAGTAACAAGAAGCAGGAACATTTTCTTACTTTGTACATTGACTTATTGTCTGGTTTTCAGGAATAGTATATGTTTTGGCTAAATAATATCTAAACATTTGGATGAAATGAGAAATTCTGTCATCTGAAAATTTACAAAAAACAGATATCTAAAATTAAATTGTTGATGCAGGGAGTATAAACACCTCGAACGCCGTCATGTCTATCTTGTTTATTTTTAATAATCAGACTTCAGAACATATTGTGATTTATGTAATTAACTAGGGTAACTGGGTGATTGCTTATAATGTTTTTTACTCTCCACCCAGATATTTGGTGTACATTTATGCAGAGTATAAAAGTACATTTTTAATTTATTACAAATACAATCTGAGATATTATTTCTTCAGGTATGTCAGATTTAGGTAATACTAAGTTAAACTTTACAACTTAATTTAACTAGCTCTGAACTTAAAAATATTCATTTATCCTCTAATGCTATTTTTATTGGCAACTTTTACAAAAGTTAATTTGCTTGTTAATTATTTTAATTAGGTGAAAAATCAAATAAAAGGCAAGAAGTAAGCTAACATTTGTAAAAGTTTCCTCTAAGTTAGTTGAGAAGATTTTGGAAAACAATTTATAATATATTCTTTGACTGGTGGGAGGCACTTATTTGGAAAACTAGATTAAAATGACATTTTTTGTAATGGTTTATAGTTTAAAAAGATGACACTAAATATTATTGCTACATATATGTATATGTGACAAAAGAAAAATGCATCCCTTGTAATTATTAGTGGCTATCTGTTTTTTTGTTTTTTTTTTAATCTGTTACATGATTTTGTTTGCTTCTGGTGTATGTTATTTGGAGAATAAAGCTCTGTTAAGATTGCATTTGTTATTATGATTATGCTGGATTATCAGATTAATTCTCTTGACAAAGAAAAATAAATAGAAATAAATGAATTTATGAAATTATAGATATTTTTATTAAATTGACTGACTTGACCCATCATTTCAATTAAAATTAGTTAATTAGATTGAGTTGTTTTTGCCTGTGGACTTTATAATGAATTAGATGATATTCATCTATATCAATCGGCCTTCTGCACGGTTGGTCCCAATGTAACTTTAATAATTTTTTTCAACTTATTAAAGTATTTTCTATTTTTAGCTTATCATGTGGTAATATCCTAAATTTTGTAGGCTCATAACTCACCTTTCGAAAAACAGCATATAGTAAAGGAAAATTTTTTGTTTGTTTTAGTAGATGTAATTTTTCAGTGTCTAAAGGAGCTTAAACTTTACTAAATATATGTAGTAAAGTAGTAGTATCTCTAATATGCTAGATTAGAAAATATACACTTAAACTTTTTATGCATCATGTAGATTTTAATTAATATTTCTCCCACTCATTTTCTGATATATCCTTCAAGAATTCCAGCAAGAAACAAACAACAAAAAAGATGCATTTGATAAACTTCTGTTAGCGTAACTTATTTGTTGATTTTCCTAAAAAAACTCACCACCAGACAGTAATCTGAACTTGCTCTCCTGAACAGAAACAACATCATTTTTTTTAACTTGAGATAATTTTAACTGAGTTGATCTTCTCACCCCCTCCACCCCCCGCAATACACAGCAGCAGCGCATTCACACACAGGCTCGTGCTCAGAGAAGGGGGAGGGAAAAAGAAGGTTAGTGTTGGTAAAACACTTCACGAGACGATTACTTTCCTCATTTTTCTTGTAATTCTGTTGTGTATTTGCCAGGCCTAATCTCATCTTTATGCAAATACTTGCATGCCATAGTTTTACTTTTTTGGAATGATGAATATTTCTTCTTACTCTAGATAAACTTATTTTTCCATGATAAGGAAATACTTTTTGGGTTTCTACAGAATGGGACACAGATTCTAGCCCATTGAACCCAAAATTCTGATATCAGGAGGGATCTTTCAGAGTGAGAAAGTCCCACATTTCTCTGGTTAAAACAAGGGGAGGAACAAATGCTTCATCTGTGCAACTTTGACCTCCGATTTTCTTAATTCGTTCACAAGGATTTTTGCAATTTTTTTTTTTTTAATAGTGTTCTAGGAATATAAAGACAAAGCAGGGCAGAGTCCTGCTCTCCGGGAACTTATTTTTGGCTGGTGTTATTTCTGACCATGTCCAGCTAAAGCTTCCTCAGCTTTTTAACTTCTGCGCTTTGGCTGATTGCCTTGTTCAAGTCTGGCCAAAGAAACCAAACCAAAGCCATTGCCATCAAGTCGATCCCGACTTATAGTGGCCCTATGTTTTTTTTGGGTTTATGTTTTTGGTCTAAGGGACTTCTAAGACCTCCCCTTGCCCACCATCTGTGTGCTTCCTCTAGAAGGCTGTCATTCTTGGTCATCTGATCATTCCTGAGCCTGGCTTACTCATCTGGATTATTAGGTATTAGCACCTTCAACAGAGACCAAGTCTGAAATTCAGTCCTGATAAGGAGGACATCCTAACCACCTCCTGTGCCTGGCCAGGTTGAATAACAATAGCTTTTTACAATAAAAAAAAAAAAAAAAAATTAACCAAGTTTCAATGTGAGCATATTGGCCCATGTTTTTGTTGTTAGTTGCCATCAAGTCAATTCCAACTCATGGTGAACAAAATTCTCATAGTCACTGGAAACTTCAGGAGCAGACACAGACTGTATTGATTCAGTATTTAATTTAAGGGGTAGAGAGTTCATACTCACAATTTTACTTTGACTTTCTTGTAATTGGTATTTTCTCCCATTTTCTAGTTTTCAGAGTATGGGTTTGATCCACTTCCCCAATAATTTTCGTAGGGTCTCACGAAGGCTAGAGGAAATGCACTTGGAATAAAGTTCATTACTTCCCAACTGACTGGTTGAGAATAAGCATTACCTGTGAACTGCATGTCATGATCTCAAGTGGCCCATGTGAACATCTTCCACATGAGAATTGCCAATTTTTGTGATCACATAAACAGCATTCCTGCCACCTTCAAAATATGCCCACTACATTTCCTGATTCTTATTTTTCTCACTAAACTTGAAACCACAATTTATCTGTACACAAGAATCTTATCTTCATGGAAGTAAATAGTACAAAAGAATCTGAAGATTATATCATCTTAGAAGTCTGTAATTTTGAATGGAAAATTATAGCACACTGAAAAGAAAGTATACAGTACAGAATAATTTACTCAGGAGTTGTCATTTGTTTTCAAACTTCTGTTTTTACTACTATAAAAACTATATTATTCTAGGTAGATTTCTCAAAAAGGTGAAAAAGTATAATATTTGCCAATAAAAAAGTACTTGAAATAAATTCACGTTTTCCTCATAAAAAATATTTTATAGAGGGACCTACCCCTGTAATCCATTAAAAAAACAAAAAAAAGGTAGAGAATGGAAATTTTTAAAAAATTACTCAAAATTTTGATAGGTATGCAGTTTTGGGAAAATGTAGGACAGACATTTAAAAATAGGGGTAAATTACAATTTGTGTTCTTTCAGAGTAATCATAGAGCTTGACCAGAAATATACTCATGACTAAGTATGACACATAGAAATTTGTCATGTGTTGGCACTAAAAAGAACATGGATTGTTGTAGTAAGTATAATTGGAGAATTCAACTTCAGTATTAGTCTTAACATCTAAATTCAGGATTCCTCATGAGGAATTAATGATTTTGTTTCTTGACAGAAAAAGAATTTTGTTAAATACTTAAACTAAATAAGTTCCAGAGATGTTTTATCTCTGTTTCACTTGAGCTGATACTACTGTGATCTTGAATTTTTTCCCCCAGACATTACCACACCAAAAGCTAAGAAGCTAATCAGTTTTGTCTAAATATTGGACAGGCAATACTGATTTTGGCATTTTCCTAAAATCATTGGAACAGAGAAAAGTGTTCTTCTGTTTCAGATCTTAACCTTCTAATTCTTCTGAACTCACCATTTCAGTGTAATGAAGTGTAGAATATGTTAGTTACCTTAGCAGATTCTGCCACAGAGTATATATTTTGGAAGATAATTTAAAAGTGCTTAGTGTAAGAGCTAAGCCCTTGGAGTGCCCTCAGGGAACTCCTAGTCAAGTGTTGGTCAAAAATAATAAAATAATAAAGATGAAAATAATAATAATACCCACACCAGAGAAAGGTTGATATTATAATAGATACATGCAGTATTTCAATGACAAGCATAATTTTTTTTTTTTTTATCATTTCAGTAATAGTCTAGTTTCTGTTTAGGCAATTCTCCTGAACATGTAGAGCTGTTTTCTCCAGTTTCTATCTGTCAACCAGTGCCTTAGTTGTCTTCCGTCTTTGGCTCTGTCAAAGAGCTTTGGAACTCTTTGCTTCCAGCCTGAGAAAGTAAAGAATGATTGGAGTCTTTTTTAAAACACAAACCTGTTGTTGCTCTTAGTTGCCCTGTAGTCTATTCCTTCCACCTTTCTACCTTTGTTGCATTGGTCAAAACTCAATCTCATGGCACCAGCTAACTTCTAAAAACACTGGGAAATACACTGTAATTGTGTGCCCAGAAGAAAATGCTAAAATGTTTCAAATCTAGCCAGTCTCTGCCACAGTATGCCAATCTGCTCACCAAATATCCATCACACTCCTCCTCTGTACATGGGGTACAGTCACTCCAAGAGCGGTAACTCAAAACCCTATCCAATAACTTCATTAAATTACTTGTCCACATTCTCTAGGTTATGTGCAGTTCTTTCTGTCTAATCCAGATGTTGATCATTGTATGAACTGAAAGCACATGTTATTTAAAATTACATGCACTCCTCACTGAATATTTACCTGTGTTTTTTGACTATGCAAAAGTATTTGACTGTGTGGATCGTAACAATTTATGGATAATAGACGGAATAAACTCAACAGCAACAGGTTTGGTTTTTGGTTTCTTGTAAAGAATGGGAATTCCGGAACACTTAACTGTGCTCTGAGGAATCTGTATATAGACCAAGAAGCAGTCGTTCGAACAGAACAAGGGGATTCTGCATGGTTTAAAATCAGGAAAGTGGTGTGTCAGGCTTGTATCCTCTCACCACACTTATTTAATCTGTATACTCAGCAAATAATCTGGGAAGCTGGACTGTATGAAGAAGAATGGGGCATCAAGATTGGAGGGAGACTCCTTAAAAATCCGCTATATGCAGATGACACAACCTTGCTTGCTTGAAGCACTTACTGATGAAAATCAAAGACCACAACCTTCAGTATGGATTAACCTCAATATAAAGAAAACAAAAGTCCTCATAACTGGACCCATAAGCAACATCATGATAAATGGAGAAAATTTTGAAGTTGTCAAGGATTTTATTTTACTTGGATCTGCAATCAACACCCATGGAAGCAGCAGTCAAAGAATCAGACGATGTATTGCATTGGGCAAATCTGCTGCAAAAGATCTTTTTAAAGCATTCAAAAGCAAAGATGTCACTTTGAGGACCAAGTTGCAGCTGACTCAAGCTATGATATTTTCAATTGTCTCATATACATGCTAAAGCTGGACAATGAATAAGGAAAACTGAAGAAAAATTGATGCCTTTGAATTACAGTGTTGGTGTGGAATATTGAATAAACCATGCCCTGCCAGAAGAATGAACAAATCTGTCTTGGAAGAAGTACAGCCAGAATGCTCCTTAGAAGCAAGGATGGCAAGACTTCTTCTCACATAATTTGGACAAATTATCAGGAGGGACCAGTCCCTGGAGAAGGACATCATGCTTGGTAAAGTACAGGGTCAGTGAAAAGGAGAAAGACTTTCAACGAGATGGATTGACACAGTGGCTGTAACAATGGGCTCAAACATAGCAGTGATTGTGAGGATGGCACAGGCCCAGGCAGCCTTTCCTTCTGTTGTATACAGAGTTGATATGAGTCAGAACCTACTCAACAGCACCTAACAACAAAAACATCACCCAATGCATGATGGTAAAACAGCGGCATAATTGTAACAAAATCTACCCAGAAAAGGCAGAATAGAAGACCAAAGCAGTCACTCATTCATTGTAGTTATTAGAATCTTTTGGGCATGAGTTATAAAAGCTTCCTAACCTAGTGCTATGGATTGAATTGTGTCCTCCAAAAATGCATATCAACTTGATTAGGCCATGATTTTCAGTATTGTGTGACTGTCCACTATTTTGTGATCTAAAGTGATTATCCTATGTGTTATAAATCCTAACCTCTATGATATTAATAAGGCAGGACCTACAGGATTAGGTTCTATCTTGACTGCATCTCTTTTGAGATATAAAAGAGAGAATTGAGCAGAGAGAAGAGGTACCTCATGCCACCGAGAAAGAAACCCGGAGAACAGAGTGCATCCTTTGGACTCAGGGTTCCTACACTGAGAAGCAGGAGAAGATTGATGACAAGGACCATCCGCCAGAATCGACAGAGAGAAAGCCTTCCCCTGGAGCTGATGCTCTGAATTCGGATTTCTAGCCTCCTAGACTGTGAGTGAATAAATTTATTTGTTAAAGCCATCTATTTGTGATATTTCTGCTATACCAGCACTAGATAACTAAGACACTTAGCATGAATAAAAGTCCTATAGACCCTTTAGACCCTGGTTCTCTTCTCTGATAAAACTTTCTTCAACAATATTTTTGTGGTTTCTTTCTGTGCCTTTTGGAAAGTGCATTTTTGTCTCTCACCCTCCATGGGCATACCTAACATGGAAGATGGGGAGTATGTCCTCTTTGAGGAAGCATAGCTGTAGCAACTGCTTCACGCCAGAGGCGCCTCAAATTGCTTTGGGTTATTTCAGTAGAGGTTTTTGAGTCTCAGAAAATAGTAATAGACTATGTTTAGATCAGACTTGCAGTTTCTTTGGCAATACAATTTCTTCAAAAACTTAAGCTTTTTTCGTATTTGCTTCCAGACAGTTTCATGTACCAGTAAACATAAATTTATACCTAAAATTATTTTCCAAGCCTGATTTTTTCCTTTCTTATCCCCCCTCGCCTCCCTGCTTAATGACAGTCACCTTGAGGCTACCTGGAAGAAGATTCTTAAGTAATACCCAACTTGATTTTTTTTGCGACAAAAATGAATCACTTTAGTTTAATTGAAAAACTTCATTAGGCATTTATTGCTCAAGGGTTTTTTTTTTCTTTCTTTCTATATTTCTTTCATTCTTCCTTCCTTCCTTTTAATTATCTTTGTTATTTAGCATTCAGAGCAGTTAGCTTTTCCAAATCTATAATGTTCTTGATCAAAAGCCTTTTTCCATTTTCTTCAATCTGTCTCTGAAAATCATCCATTTCTCTCATAAGCACCACTATTTCTTGTAGTGTGTTCTCAAAGCAACTCATAATAGCTGATGGATATTATCATTCTGAGTCTTTCCAGGCACTGCTCTAAAATTGCAGGCTCAGCAAACATGTGGTCCACCTTTCAAGTTATGGTAGGCCAATTTCTACTAAATATTTTGCCACTTTTTTTTTTTTTTTTTGCCACAGCACGACATGGCTATCCAGGCTTCAAGCCTGTTTTTTGTTTTGTTTTTATTTACTTATTTTCAGTTTCTTTACCTCTCGCTACCTAATCACTAATCTAATAGCAAATAATCAATTTGGAGTTTTTGATGTTATTGAAATGTAATATCACGTGTCAAAGTGGGAATTATTGTATTATAAAGTTTTCATAAAAATGTGGAACAAACAACACCAGCATTTCAGTACCTTAACCCAATAAACGTTCACTCAAAAATTTTTATCCCTCAAGAGTCTAATATGTTTGCACTTATTGGGTGTCCCTCATGAAGATTTTCTTCCAAGTCAGTGATTGAGAAACCGAAGTGTCTTCAAATCCTGTTTCTCTCACACTTAGTCCTCAGTGTCTTTCATCTCCAGCTTGGCAAATATGGAAGGTGAGAAAGAAAGTGAAGGATCCCATTGCTGTTTTTAATAATCTAGGCCTAGTACCTATTATTTCACTGGCTTAAGAGAGAAGTAGAGAGGTCAATGTAACTCTAAGGTTCTTGTCCTGAACAACAGGGGGAGTTGTGGCACCATTTAATGAAATGAAAAATGCTGACTGAAGCTCAATAAGTTTGGAGAGTAGGGATTCAACTATTCAATTTCCACATGTTAAATGTGAGGTCTTTGAAAGACATCCAAGTAAAGATGTGAAGTAGGTAGATGGATATACAAGTTTGGATGTTAAGGCTAATGTCAATTTTAGCAATATAAATTTAAGAGACATCAGGAAATAGAAGGTATTTAAAGTTACAGAACCAGGTGAGTTCCTTCAGGCAGTGAATGCAGCTAGAGAGAAGAGAGAAAAAGAGTTCTGGGGAACTCCAAAATTTAGAAAGAATTTGGGAGAATCCAGCAAAAAAGTCTAAGAAGTATTACCTAAGGGAGAGGAAAACCTGAGAGATTGGCAAGTCCTTAATTTCAGGTAAAGAATGAAGGGATCAATGCTCTATTAGGTCAAATAAGATGAAGGTCAAGCGTAGACTACTGAATTTGGTTGAGTGAAGCCCACTGGTAACCTGAGCAGGAGCAGTGTCTTGAACTGGTGTGGAGAAAAACTCAAATGAATTAGGTTTCAAAGAAATGTAACAAATGGGCCATTAAATGGAGGCAGATGAGGACGAGCTGTATTAAGAGATGGAGTATGATAGCATATCCGTAAGTGAACAATAGAGTGAGAAAAGCTGAAGAGGCAAGAGAGAAACAATTACGTATATATATATACGTGTGTGTATATACATATATATATATATATATATATATATATGTAAGGAAACCCTGGTGGCGTAGTGGTTAAATGCTATGGCTGCTAACCAAAGGGTCAGCAGTTTGAATCCACCAGGTGCTCCTTGGAAACTCTATGGGGCAATTTTACTCTGTCCTGTAGGGTCGCTATGAGTCGGAATTGACTGCACTGGGTTTTTTTTTTTTTTTTTTATGTATATATAAATATATATATATATGTAATATACTGTCATGGATTGAATTGTGTCCCCCAAAAATACGTGTATCAATTTGGCTTGGCCATGATTCCCAGTATTGTGTGATTGTCCACCATTTTGTCATCTGCTGTGATTTTTCTATGTGTTGTAAATTCTTTATGATGTCAATGAGATGCGATTAGTGGCAGTTATGTTAGTGAGGCAGGACCCAATCTACAAGATTGTATTCTGTCTTGAGCCAATCTCTTTTGAGATATAAAAGAGAGAAGTGAGCAGAGAGAGATGGGGACCTCAAACCACCAAGAAACAAGAGCCAGGATAATAATGTGTCCTTTGGACCCAGGGCTCCTCAGGTGGGGAAGATTGATGACAAGGACCTTCCTCCAGAGCTGACAGAGAAAGAAAGCCTTCCCCTGGAGCTGATGCCCTGAATTTGGATTTGTCACCTTTTAGACTGTGAGAGAATAAATTTCTCTTTGTTAAAGCCATACACTTGTGGTGTTTCTGTTATATCAGCCCTAGATAACTAAGATATATATATATATATATATATGTTTGAGAGGAGAGAAGGAATGATATCTTTACACACACAAGGAAAAAGAAGGGCTGGCCCTAGAAAGTCTATTCTGAAGAGGAAAATGTGGGTTGATGGATTTGTGGTAGGATCATGAGGGCATTGTCTTCTGGTTCCTTCTTTTTTTTTTTCCCAAGAAAAAGAAATAAGGTAACCAATTTAGGATGAAGAGAGGACATTTAAAATCAGGGGAGAGAAAAAAAAAAGATACTTCTCAGAAATGGTTACACTGTTGCCGTGTAATGGATCGCTTCTGTGTGGCTTTTGTTGCCATGGTCTTGTAACTCCGACTGAAGAGACTGAGTGGGACTGAGTGGTAGGGTAATAACTGTAGTACATCAAAGGGATTGGTCAGTTTTGCTATCCTGCTAGGCCTCAACGAGCCACCCCAGAGGCAGGAAAGAGAGGATTCTACCACCATGAAGGAAAAAGGGCCAGTGTGTCCTTCGGACTGAGGATCCCTGTGCTCAGAAGCTCCTGGAATCAGAAGACCCAGAAAGAGCGACTGAGCTATAACACTGAAAACATCCAGGCCTGGCTTCAGAGACCAGGCATCAGGAGATGGCATGGTAGGCTTCCCAGCCCATGAAATGAGAAAGCTGAGTATCTTTGGGCAGAGGCTGAGAGCCAAGGAGACGCAAGCCTGCAAGCATGGCTGCAAAGAGGCTGTGCTGATGGAAGAACTGTATCCTGAGTGTTCCTGAGCCTGAATTGTAATTGTTACTTCCCTAATAAACCTCCTAATCGTAAGCATTGTCTGTAAGTTGTGTGTGGCCATTGCAATGAGTTATCGAACCCAGCTGAGAAGTAGAGAGTGCCATGGGGAGGATGGCTAGTGTCAGAATTGGTAAAGATGCCAGAGAGAAGAGGCATGTCTGATCTCTGCCTCATGGGAGTCAGCCTTGAGCTGTTGATCTTGATTCTCCTTTCGCTTGTGAAGTTAAAGCAGGTCAGACACCTCCCACACACCATTTTTACAGCTGTTCTCAATAATGGCCCAAGGATTTGTGTGCTTCAGCAGAAGCATGACGGTCAATGGAGCATCAGTAAAGACACAGGCCTCAGTGGGGTAGTGGAGGGTGGACATTAGCTGGCTGCTTACTGCAAGGAGTGGGAGGGTGCTCAGCCTGTGCAGCTGGCCTAAGCAAAAGCAAAGGTCTTGATTAGGCTTGGACAGATTCAGGGTATAATCTGCTATAGCACAGGCACATCTGAAGCAAAGACTGAACAATAGAGAAAGGAGTCTTTCTTTATACCGGCCTTTTAGACATGAAGCCGCTTTTTATCATCAAGTAGGCTGAGTCCCAAATGCCTTATACAGCAATCCGTTTCAAAAGAGATTTAGTAAAAGAACAAGTTTATGTTTTGTTTCTTTTTACTTCCCATTCATCTTGGACACATAATTTTGTAAAATACAGTATAAGTACATTATTTTTAAAAAATTTTAAAAAATCATACAAAATAAAAGCCTCAATTTTTTTATTATTAAGTCCAACAGATGAAATTTCACTTCAATAAATACAATCATAGCAAACATAAAACAGTGAAAAATTAAGTAAAATAAATTTAAACACATTATTCATTGAAAATATTTGTGTAGATGATTGATATGGAGAATCATCCTTATAGTCATAAACCCTAGTTATTCAACTATAACTAAAAAAATTACATATGAAATAGTGATTCCCCATTTTAAGTGCCTAAAGACCTCTTTGAACAAATGCTATCAATATCAATATGTGAAACTTTTATTATGATAAATAAACTTTTCTTTTTGTTAACTTATCTAATATAGGCTTAATGAATACTGCTTAGAGGAGATAATGATATCTAAACCGGCTCAATATTTTGTTTTTTGTCCCTTCCTTCCTTCCTTTCTTCCTTATTGTACAGAAACCAGTCTCACATAATTATATTCACAGGGAGAAGAGAGTTTAAAGCAATTTCAGAAATCTTGGTATAGTCACTTTTAACTTTGATTCAGAAAGAAGCAAGTGATGCTATACTTTTAAAATTCATTTCCAGTCCTTTATCAATAGCTAGTTTCAGCAATGTGCCCTGTAAAGTTATGGTTATATTTAAATTATCTTTTGGTAGAAGAAATAGATTCTGTATTCATTAATTTCCTATTCATATATTTCCTTCATTTGATGGAATATGAAATTCAATATATTCCATCCAGTCTTTTAGGTGTTCAGTGATAGCTTTTCACAGATGTGCCATATTAAAATCATCACTTACGTCATGAATAACTGTTATTTATGGAGTATGTCGTTAGCAATCAGTAGAAACTCTGTTCTTCCAAACTTCTAGCTTGCGTCTATCCTTTGTAGTAGATACTTCCGGTGCTCCATCCAGCTCTCCTTTTGCAGATTTCCTTACTACTGAGGATACTGGCTGCTTATAGCTCAGCTTTGTACTCTTACTTGTTTGCCCTTGGAGAAGGAAAAAGCCCATCATCACATTATTTCCTCCCTCAGACATGCAAAAGCTTTAACCTATCTCTGTTTCAAGGCATTTCTAATTGTGTGGTGCCATTCACACTCAAGAGTGCTCCACAGGATCAGGCTAAGGATAGATTTCAGCTGAAGCTGGAGGTTTACCTAGCTTCTGCCCCTGATCTATTCTGCTTTCTTCATTATCTTACAGTTTTGCCTCAGTAAATCATGGGATCAAGAATCTGCCTTTCTTGTCTTGCTTATAGGAAAACTGACATAAAACCAGATGAAAAGAACTGTCTTTTTTCTGCATTTCTAAACTTTGCAAGAAGTCAGCAAGGTTTAATATCTTAGAGAAAATTTATGAAAAAAATAGATTTTCCTCTCAAAAATGGTTTTTGCATGTTGCAAAAAATTTGACTTCTGTTAAAAGTTTTCTCTCAAACTGAATTTAAGCTCTGAAGTGTCAGTCTGAAAATGTCCTGGAGAAGATTAACATGATATTTTATTCTCTGAAACTTCTTTGCCTCAGAAACTATGGAATTTCTGCCATGTCTTTGGCAATGGCAGGTACTAGATTATAAGTCGCTGTCAGAATTGACTCCAGGACAATTGATTTGGTTTTGAAATTTAGCCTAAGGAACTGCTTTGGGGGAAAGGATTGGCTTATTTTCAAATTTGGTGAGAGTGGGACTGGTTATGTATTTATTTTGCACATGTATGTTCTTTAAGTGTTCTTTAAAAGTCAGGCACATCAGAAACTTGAAACTAATTCAGTTTGTGAGTCCATACAAATTTGGGCCATCTCAGTCCAGTGAGAGATAGCCTAATAAGTCCACTCAAGCACTGACTGAGAGCTGCATCCTGGCTGAGAGAGAGCAAAGTTTGAAATTGAAGAGAAAAAAATTGACTTTAATTCCTTTGGATGTTTAACTCATGGGAGAAGCAGATTTGATTTTGCTAACTGTTTTAGGCTCTGACTTGTGAACGGTTTCATTTGTGGATTTGCTGCCATATTCCAGGACTAAGTGAGTGAGTGGTAGAGAGAGATTAGGGATATTATGTACAGTATAATTTGGCGATGGGAGTAGACATACATATATACATTTTGGCCATCTTTATCAAGATGCTATTTTATTGCAGTTTTTTTTTTTTTTAATTTTGGCATTTGATTTCATGCAGACTATATTGGGCTAAGTGGAATATAAAACGGGATAAGTAATAAAATGGATAAACAGTCAAACAGAGTGATAAGTAATAAAAAATAGCGGATTCTAGTTTATCTATTTAATATTCTATCTGACTTATTTCAGAGGTTTCTAGTGGCAAATATGATCTTTAAACCCATGGTCCCCGGAGATTCCCACCCAAAAGAGAGTGATTGGCACTGTAGAGTTGATCATATAATGGAAGGGGACTTTTTTTGTTATTGGGAGCTGTTGAGTAATTTTAATTCATAGTGGCCCCATGTGACAGAGTAGAACTGCCCCATAGGATTTTCTTGGCTGTAATCTTTACAGAAGCAGATTGCCAGGTCTTTCTCCTGCAGAAGCTGCTGGGTGGGTTCGAACTGCAAACATTTCCATTAGCAGTAAAGTGCTTAACGATTTGCACCACCAGGGCAACTTAGGGCTTTCCTATGAGACTGTATATCTCCTTCACGTGGTGGGAGTGTGAGCCACAGCTCTAGATGACAAAATACTTACTGGATATATCCATTAGGTTAAGAGAACTATAGCCCGTCACCCAAAATCTGTGGTCATAATAACTGGTCATTTTAATTTACAAAGTTTTGAGGTAATGTTCTTATATAACATTAGGTAACTGGAACCCCCTGTGTCAGTTGTGAGGCCTGGCACCTGCCAGATAATCAGTGGATATCTGGGATTCAGTAGTAGGGAGCTCTCTTGCTCAGGGTTATAAGTCATATGCTTTAACTAAGTCTTTATCACAATAAAGGCCTCATTTTGGGTCCCATTATTTTAACTCTTTTTTTTTTTTTTTTTCGTTTAAGTCAGAAGTCAGGGAAAAGGAATGCTATTTGTTGGGAAGTCCTTAAAGATTTCAACAATGTAATTGAATTAAGAAAAAAAAAAAATACATGAAACTATATGTTTAGCCAAATAGGAAATGCAGATGAAACCCTTTTTTTATTTCTATACCTCAAAATTACATAGTCAGTCTGAAAGCATCTAAACTATTCAATATCATGCAAGCACTTTATGAAAAGCCACTTGTCACAATTATGTAATGGAAAACCACTGAGCTCATGTGTGATTTTGCGGAATGTTTAGGTTCTAAAAAGCTAAAATGTCTTAAGTTTAAACTTTCATTGTGATGGTAAAGGGGAAAAGTGATATAAAATCACATGAAACAACATGTATACAATTTTTGGTTATCGAAAGTAAAAAAAAAAAAAAAAAAGCAGCTTATTTTTCCAAAAAAGCTATTATTAAATAAATGATGCAGTAATTGAATGACTGGTTCCACAGAATATGCAGTTAAAAAAAAAAAGAACAAATAACATTGCCATGGAATTGATTTTGACTCATGGCAATCCCAAGCATTACAGTGTAGAACTGCTTCATAGGGTTTTTTGGCTGATCACCAAGTCTTTCCTGGAAGGTCATTTCTTTCTCCTATAATGATGTTGGGTGGGTTAGAACCACCGACCTTTAGATTAGCAGTAGAGCACAAACTGTGCTTCCCAGGGACCTCGGATGTGTAGTAGTTTGGGATAAATTGCTATTTGCACCTTTTATGTTTAGGTTTATAAGGACCCTTGTACATGGAAAAGCCCTGTATAGTAGCTCCAGAGTTGGACAGGCTTAGTTCAACTCGTATAAAATAACAGCAAAGCTGATAAATTTATTTTCTTGAAGTACTGTAGTGGGGACCTTCAGATATATGGTTACTTGAAGAAAGAGGGGAGAAATTGGATAATGAAAATCTAAGAAGCAAACAAGTTAGTAAAATACATCAGGATGAAAATACCCTTGTGCTCAACCTAACTAGCAGGAATCACATAGGATGTTGATATCAGACACTGACATAAAGAAATGGGAAATCTCTGGAGAGACAGTTAAAAATTGTGTGGAAAATTTATACTCCAGAGTGGAATCCCCAGGGAGATAATGTGAGAGCAGCCTTGGCTTCGTGGACGTACAGCCTATGCAGTTGCAGAGAGCCCCACGCTTAGTAGTACTCTGTTGTCACTGTCTTGAAATTCTTAACTTTTGAACAAGGAGCCCCACATATCATTTTGCACTAAGCTTTGCAAATTATATAGCTAGTCCTGTGTGCGAGTGTGTTTTGGTGGTGGTGGTGAGGCAGGTTCTCTCTATGCCATCCTCTCATACATACACACATTTCATTGGGCAAATCATTGTCATCACTGTATTTTGAGATGGGATAGGGAAGCAGCAGTATTTCTGAGTGATGCAAACAGTTAACACACTCGAATGCTAATGGAAAGGTTGGAGGTTCAAGTCCACCCAGAGGCACTTTGGAAGAAAGGCTTAGCAATCTATTTTTTGAAAAATCTGCTATTGAAACCCCTATGCAGCACAGTTCTATTCTGACACACATAAGATCGCCAAGAGTTGGAATCCTTCTGTGACAATGGTGTAGGAAAGCAGCAGTCTGCTGAAAGCAGTGCAGCAACATCAGATGATGTTTGAATCAGGCTGGGGAGAGGAGCACATAACAATGGAAGCAGGTGAGCTGGATGGTCCTTTAGCATTGCTGCTTTGACTTTGCCCACTCCAGGGGCTAAATGGTTACTAATGAGACCCATGAGCAAGGAGGTTCCTGAATGACAGAGTTACCACTTATGGAGTGGGAAGGCAAGGAGCCATAAACCTGAGCTGTACTCTGGAGCCTATCTGTCCTCAGACTTATTCTCTATCTCATGCTTAACTTCCTAAGCTCACCAAGAGAGGCAGAGGTCAGGACCTTATATTTTCTGTCCCTTCTATTTCCTTCCTTTGTCCCATGGTGCTTATTTCTAACAAATGTAGCTTTACTCCCAAGGGTATATGTTTCCAGGAGAAAATAATATTTCTGAGGAACAAAACCATTATAACCATTATGAAAAGGAAACAGTCTAAAAAACTTGAATAAGGGAACAAACCAAAGTAGACCAATAAGACTTTAAAATATATATAACAAATGTTTTCAAAGAGATGGGACAGGGAGGTATTAGAAACCTGAAAAAATAAAGGAACGATTCTAAAGAAAACCAAAAGGATAACCTGGGGATTAAAAATATAGTAGTTAAAATAAGAAACTCAATAGATTGGCCAAAAAGAAGTTGCAAGCATCTTGAAGCATGAAATTTGGAGAATTCATTCAATATATTCCCCTAGAAGACATCAAGAAAGGATAAAGCGATGGAAAATATAGAAGAAAAGTGAAAAGATATGGAGAGTAGAAATAAATGAGTTAGTGTTCAAATAGAAGGATTCTCAGAGGGAATGGAAGATAAACCTAGGTGAGGAAATATTTGAAGAAATAATAATATGCCCCTAAAGTAAAGATACAATACATCCTATTGCAAGGATACATACAGGCAATTTAGAATACTTGAGGGAAAAAAAAAAAAAAAAGCCCTAAATACAGTACAGTGAAATTTAAAGCAATAATGACAAAGGGAATATTCTAAACAAATCTCCGGAGATAAAAAGCAGATCTTCTTCAAGGGAACAAATATCAGAGGGATATTTAAATATCATAATTTAAATGAGAGTGCAAAAAACTTATATTCAGTCATATATGAATTCAGAAGGTTTGTAATACAAATGCTCTTTTGAAAACTTATTCTAGCAAGAAGAAAAATAATTCCAGGATGAAGCTGTTATGTATAGAAATCAAGTAAACAATTTAATAGTTTATTGCTTAATAAATAACCAGATAACTAATAAGTCCATACTACCTGGATACTGCATGGTTTAAATTCAGGAAATGTATGCGCCAGGGCTGTATCCTTTCACTGTGTCTATTCAATTTGTATGCTGAGCGAATAATGCGAGAAACTGGACTATATAGAGAAGAATGCAACACCAATACTGGAGGAAGGCTCATTAACAACTTGCCTTACGCAGATGACACAACCTTGGTTGCTGAAAGTGAAGAAGACTTAAAGCACTTACAGCCTTCAGTATGGATCACACCTCAGTGTAAAGAAAACAAAAGTCCTCATAACTGGACCCATAAGAAACATCATGATAAACAGAAAATTTTGAAATTGTCAAGAATTTCGTTTTACTTGGATCTACAATCAATGTCCATGGAAGCAGCAGTCAAGAAATCAGATGATATATTGCACTGGGCAAATCTGCTGCCAAAGATCTCCGTAAAGTGTTCAAAAACAAAGATGTCACTTTGAGGACCAAGGTGCATCTGACTCAAGCCATAGTATTTTCACTTGTCTCATATGCATGTAAAAGTTGGACAATGCATAAAGAATAATGAAGAAGAATTGATGCCTATGAATTGTGGTGTTGGCAAAGAATACCTCATATGTCATGGGCTGCTAAAAGAACAAATAAATCTGTCCTGGAAGAGGTACAACGAGAATGCTCCTTCAAAGCAAGGACAGTGAGACTATATCTCACACATTTTGGACATGTTGTCAGGCGGAATCAGTCCCTGGAGAAGAACATCAAGCTTGGTAAAATAGAGGATCAGGGAAAAAGAGGAGGACCTTGAATGAGATAGACTGACACAGTGGCTGTAACAATGAGCTCAAGCATAACAATGTTTGTGAGAATGGCACAGGACTGGGCAGTGTTTCATTCTGTTGTCCATAGGGTAGCTATGAGTCGGAACAACAACAACAACAATGAATTGATAGACATTTATTCTATAAAATATGGATCTAAACCCCTAGATGATATCAGCATGCTGGTTGTTGATTAAGAGAAAGGTTAGAGGGAATTAAAAGCTTGCCAAGTTAGACTGGGGGAAGATACAGATACTGATTGGAGAGAATTTAAAGAAATTTAAGTTTAAAGGAAAAAAGCACATCTATGCTTACTGGTCATAGTATTGTTTTTATACGAAACTTTGGCTTTGCTCTGTAAATCTATTTAGGGAAAACTAATAAGCTTGTGGAGCACTGGTAGCACAGTGGTTAAGAGTTTGGCTGCTAACCAAAAGGTTGGCAGTTTGAATCTACCAGCCACTCCTTGGAAAACATATAGGGGAGTCCTACTCTGTCCTATACATATATATTGCCCACGTGTCTGTCAGTTTGTCTTACTGTGGGGGCTTTCATCCTGCTATGATGCTGGAAGCTGTGCTAAGTAAAAAATTTTATTTTATTTTATTTTATTTTTTTTGTGCTACTGGTATTCAAATACAAGGAGGGTCACCCAGGGCAGACAGATTTCAGCTGAGCTTTCAGAGTAAGACAGACTAGGAAGAAGGACCTGGCAGTCTACTTCTGAATAGAATTAGCCAGTGAAAACCTTACAAATAGCAGCAGAATATTGTCTGATATAGAGCCAGAAGATGAGACCCCAGGTTGGGAGGCACTCAAAAGACGGCCAGGGAAGAGCTGCCTCCTCAAAGTAGAGTCGACCTTGATGAAGTGGATGGAGGCAAGCTTTGGGATCTTCATTTGCTGATGTGGCACAACTCAGAATGAGGAGAAATAGCTGCAAACATCCATTAATAATCAGGATGTTGAATATACAACGTATGAATCTAGGAAAGCTGAGAACTGTCAAAAATGAAATGGAACACATAAACATCAGTATCCTAGGCATTAGTGAGCTGAAATGGACTGGTATTGGCCATTTTGAGTCAGACAACCATATGCTCTACTATGCTAGGACTGACAACTTGAAGAGTAATAGCATTTCTTTCATCGTCAAAAAGAACATTTCAAGATCTGTCCTGAAGTACAACGCTGTCAGTGATAGGATAATATCCATACACCTACAAGGAAGAACACTTAATATGACTATTATTCAAATTAACCCACCAACCACTAAGGCCAAAGTTGAAGAAATTGAAAAATTTTCCTAACTTCTGTAATCTGAAATTGAGTAAACATGCAATCAGGATGCATTGATAATTACTGATGATTGGAATGTGAAACTTGGAAACAAAGAGGAAGACTCCGTAGTTGGAAAATATGGCCTTGGTGATAGAAATGATGCTGGAGATAACATGATAGAATTTTACAAGACCAATGACTTCTTCATTGCAAATACCTTTTTTCACCAACATAAATGGTGATTATACACATGGATCTCATCAGGTGAGTACACAGGAATCAAACCGACAACATCTGTGGAAAAAGAAGATGGAAAAGCTCAATATCCTCAGTCAGAACAAGACCGGGGTCGAATGTGGAACAGATTGTCAATTGCTCATAAGCAAGTTCAAGTTGAAACTGAAGAAAATTAGAACAAGCCCACAAGAGCCAAAGTACGACCTTGAGTGTATCCCACCTGAATTTAGACACCATTTCAAGGATAGATTTGATGCGTTGAACACTAATGACCAAAGACCAGATTTCTTGCAGAATGACATCGCGGACATCATACATGAAGAAAGCAAGAGGTCATTAAAAAGACAGGAGTGAAAGAAAAAACCAAAATGGATGTCAGGAGGGACTCTGAAACTTGCTTGTGAACATAGAAAGGAAGAAGTGATGAAGTAAAAGAACTGAACAGAAGATTTCAAAGGGCAGCTCGAGAAGACAAAGTATTATAATGACATGTGCAAAGAGTTGAAGATAGAAAACCAAAAGGGAAGAACATGCTCAGCATTTCTTGAGCTGAAAGAACTGAAGAAAAATTCAAGTCTCGAGTTGTGATACTGAAGGATTCTGCAGGGAAAATATTAAAGGACGCAGGAAGGATCAAAAGAAGATGAAAGAAACACACAGAGTCACTACACCAAAAAGGGATGTTTGATGTTTAACCATTTCAAGAGGTAATATATGATCAGGAACCAATGGCACTGAAGGAATAAGTCCAAGCTGCACTGAAGGCACTGGCAAAAAACAAGGCTCTGGGAATTGACATAGATGACACAACTTTGCTTGCTGAAGGTAAAGTGGACTTGAAGCACCTACTGATGAAGATCAAAGACTACAGCCTTCAGTATGGATTATACCTCAACATAAAGAAAACAGAAATCCTCACAACTGGACCAATAAACAATATCATGATAAACAAAGAAAAGATTGAGATTGTCAAGGATTTCATTTTACTTGGATCCACAATCAACACCCATGGAAGCAGTAGTCAAGAAATCAAAAGACATATTACGTTGAACAAATCGGCTGCAAAAGACCTCTTTAAAGTATTGAGAAGCAAAGATGTCACCTTGAGGACTAAGGTGCGACTGACCCAAGCCGTGGTGCTTTTCAGTTGCCTCATATGCATGTGAAAGCTGGACAATAAATAAGGAAGACTGAAGAAGAATTGATGCCTTTGAATTGTGGTGTTGGTGAAAAATACTGAATATACCATGTACTGCCAAAAGAGTGAACAAACCTGCCTTGGAGGAAATACAGCCAGGATGCTCCTTAGAAGCAAGGATGGTGAAACTAAGTCTCACATACTTCAGACATGTTATCAGTATTGATCTGTCCCTGAAGAAGGATATCATACTTGGTAAAGCAGAGCGTCAGCAAAAAAGAAGACCCTCAACAAGATGGATTGACATAATGGCTGCAACAATGGGCTCCAGCATAGTAACAATTGTGAAGATGTCACAGCACCTGGCTGTGTTTCGCTCTCTTGTGTAAATAGCATAGCTATGAGTCAGAACTGACTCAAAGGCCCCTAGCAACAACAACAATAACACAATGGAATACCGTGCAATGATAAAGAGCAACGATGAATCCACAAAACATCTCAGAACATGGATGAATCTGGAAGACATTAGGCTAAGTGATATTAGTCAGTCACAAAAAGACAAGTATCGTTTGAGGCCACTACTATAAGAACTCTAGAAAACTGGTTTAAACACAGAAGAAAACATTCTTTGATGGTTACAAGGATGGGGAGGGTGGTGGAGGGGAATTCACTAACTAGATAGTAAAAAAAAAAAAAAGTAGACAAGAATTATCTTAGGTGAAGGGAAGGACAACACATAATACAGAGGAAGTCAGCACCACTGGACTAAACCAAAAACTAAGACGTGTCCTAAGCAAAACCAAACACTTTGAGAGACAGAGTAGCAGGGGCAGGGGTCTGGGGACCATGGTTTTGGGGGACATCTAGGTTAATTAACATAACAAAGTTTATTAAGAAATTGTTCTGCATTCTACTTTGGTGAATGGTGTCTGGGGACTTAAAAGCGTGCAAGTGGCCATCTAAGGTGCATCAATTTGTCCCAACTCAAGTGGAGCAAAGGAGAATGAAGACCACCAAAGATACAAGGAAAGTATTAGCCCAAGAAACAAAAGGGCTACATAAACCAGAGACTCCATCAGCCTGAGACCAGAAGAACTAGACGGTGCCTGACTAGCACCAATGACCACCCTGACAGGGAAAACAATAGATAGCCCTACAAGGACAACTTTTAAGTACCAATTTAAAAACAAAAAACAACTTGTTGCCGTTGAGTTGATTCTGACTCACAGTGACCCTACAACACAGAGTTAGAACTGTCCCATAGGGTTTCCAAGGAGTAGCTCGTGGATTTGAGCTGCTGATATTTTGGGTTAGTAGCCAAGCTGTGCCACTTAAGATTTTAATTTTTACCCACATTTTATGACATTTGCTTCAGAGTTAGGAAGATTAAAAATCACCTGGGAAGGTGATATAATCGAATCATGGACCAGAATCAATTCGAGGGCTGGCTAAAACACAGATTGTTGGGCTCCAACACCGATGGTATGAAGTTTCTGACTCTGTAAGCCTGTGGTAGGAGTCTGAAAAGGAGTCTCTGGGTGGCATAAACAGTTAAGCTTTTGACTACTAGCCAAAAAGTTGGCCATCTGCTTCCAAAAGGTCACAACCTTAAAAACCCTATGGAGCAACTCCTCCCTGCATACATAGGGTCATTGTGAGTTGGAACTGACTCAAGTGCAACTAACAACAATAGGAGTCTAAAATTTTGTATTTCTAACAAGTTTCCTGATAATACTTTTAAGGCTTGTCCAGGAATCACATTTTTAGGAGTACTGTTCCACATCATTAGTCATTCAAATCACAATGAAGTACTATTTTCACCCATTCGAATGGCTAAAATTAAAAGGACTGATGGCAGCAAATGTTAGTGACAATGTGGAAAAAATAAAACATTTCACAACCATTTTTGGGAAAGCTATCTGGCAATTTCTTATATTGTTGAGCCTTCACCTGTCTATGCCCAGCAATTTTACTCCTTTTTTATTTTACCCAAAAGAGGTTTAAACACATGTAGTCAAAAAGACTTGTTGAAGAATGGTCATTTCAGATTTATTCATAATAACCAAAAACTGTAAACTATTATAAGGTTAAGAAAAAAAATGGATAAATACATTATTTTTGTAGAATGGAACACTACTTAGCTAAGTGCATGTTATTAGGTTCTGACTCATAGCGCTCCTATGAACAATAGAACAAAACAATGCCCAGTCCTGCACCATTCTTAAAATTGTTGCTATTTCTGAGCCCATTGTTGCAGCCACTGTGTCAATCCATCTCCTTGAAGGTCTTCCTCCGTTTTGCTGACCCTTTAATTTACTGACAGTGATGTTCTTCTCCAGGAACTGGTCCCTCCTGATAACGTGTCCAAAGTATATAAGAAGTGTTGCCATCCTTGCTTCTAAGGAGCATTCTGGCTGTATTTCTTCCAAGACAGATTTGTTCATTATTTTGACAGTCCATGGTATATCCAATATTCTTCCCCAACACTATAATTCAACTGTATCAATTTTTCTTCTTCATTGTCCAGTTTTCACATGCATATGAGGCAGTTGAAAATACCATGGCTTGGGTCAGGCACACTTTAGTCCTGAAAGTGACATCTTTGTTTTTGAACACTTTAAAATGGTCTCTTGCAGCAGATTTGCCCAATGCTATTGTTTTTGGAAACCCTGGTGGCGTAGTGGTTAAGCGCTACGTATGGCTGCTAACGGAAGGGTCGGCAGTTGAATCCACCAGGCACTCCTTGGAAACTCTATGGGGCAGTTCTACTCCGTCCTATAGGGTTGCTATGAGTTGGAATCGACTCGACGGCACTGGGCTCGGTTTCGGTTTTGGTTTTTATGTGTTGTTTGATTTCTTAGCTGCTGCTTCCATGGGTGTGGATTGTGAATCAAGTAAAATGAAATCCTTGATAACTTCAATCTTTATCTATCATGATGTTGTTTATTGGTCCAACTGTAAGGATTTTCATTTCCTTTCTGTTGAGGTGTAATCCATACTGAAGGCTGTAGTCTTTGATCTGCATCAGTGAGTGCTTCAAGTTCTCTTCACTTTCAGCAAGTAAGGTTGTGGCATCTGCATATCGCAGATTATTAATGAGTCTTCCTCCAATCCCGATGCCCTGTTCTTCTTCATACAGTCCACCTTCTCAGATGGTTTGCTCAGCATACAGATTGAATAAGTATGGTGAAAGGATACAATCCTGATGTACACTTTTCCTGGTTTTAAACCACACCGTGTAATTACTATTATACAGTGTTCAAGAACAAATGGGATTAAGCTATGGTAAGAAAATGAGTTGCCTGTGAGACATGTTGATTAAATGGATGATGACATAAGGGTGATAAAATCTGAGGTAATGGAAAGTTGCTATCTATTGATTGTGTTGGCAGTTACTGGTATATATTCATTTATCAAATCTCATTGGTCTGTACAATTAAGATCTGTGTCTTTCATTATACGTGAATTTTATCTCATTAATTAACAAACATCACATTTTTTGTGTAGCCTTAGAATATGGAAATAGCAGAAATACGAGTAAAGAAATTCAATGATTCTATAATGAACTCAAAAGCTCCGAATGCTGGTCAGCAATTCCATTTCAGAGGGCTCCAAGTTTGATTATGGGCATCCTTCCACACCTGAGCCTAGTTGGAAGTACCTAAAACAAGGATAGGGTATCCAGGAAAGAGAAAGAAAGGGTGTAAATTCAAGGACCCAACAAGTTGGATTGCCAGTAACCTAAATTTCTCAGTGAAGATCTATTAGTGGCTTTTTATGTGAATAACCATAACTAACCTGGAAACAATTCTGGCCATTTTTCATATCCAAGTTTGCTCATTATGTATTTTGTCTTATACAACTGCTTCTCAACTCTGGCAGCAATTTTAAATTACCCAGGGTTATTTTAAAAAATCCAAAGTGGGGAGCGGCGGGGGGGAAGACTATTGTAATAGAGTAATGACACATGCTCTATGTAACGTGAAATCAAGAGAGAGTTATTGGAAGGAGCAGCAACTTGAGCTGGGGAGTCACTGAGTCTCACAATAGGAAATACAGCCTACTCTGAGGAGTTACGGATGCCCAGGCAACATTTACTGTGATAAAACGAGAACTAACGTAATATTCTGATCAGCTAACTAGTGATTTGTACAAGTCAAAGGCAGGTTAACAAAAGTGAGGACTTTATAGTGATTGGTGAATACAACATATGTGGGTTTGCATAATTGGTTTAAAGAGTCTTTGTTGACTAGTTACTTCTTGGTGATATGTGTGCTTTGTTGATTAGTCACCACTTGATGACTACAGGGGATTTTACAGGGAGGTTACAGGACAAATCACAAGACATTCATTCTGCTAACATAACTGTCTTGTACAATGTGGTTCCCAGCAGTGGCTTGCACAGCTTGGTTATAGAGAAAACTTTTCCTTAGATACAGGATTAAGTCTGTTTGAAGTTACAAGTTAATAAAAGCATTAAATTATTGATCCCAAATCCAAACTAGCAGTCTTCACCATCAAACATCCCAAAATTTAGGATTTTCACACTATTTAAAAAATTACCTAAACAAAAGACATATCCTAGAGTAATTATTAAAAATCTATGCTGGTGAAATCTAAGTACTGGTATCTTCTAAATGATCTCCTTCCCCATACTGAATATACTTAATTGAGGACAGATTTCAGCATCATGGCTTTGGATGTTGTGTTGCTTAATGTTGTATGTCAACTTGGCTGGACCATGATTCACAGTGGTTTGGCAGTCATATGATCTGATCAAGTTTATGATAAGATTTGATATAATGTGATGACTTCCATGATGGGATCTGCTGTGAGAAACCAATCAGTTGAAAGGGAGTTTCCTTGGGCTTGTGGCCTACATCAAATATAAGTGGACATTCTGGCAGGGCAGGTGGACTTTTTTGCTCATTCTGGATCCTCCAGTTCTTGGGACTTGAGCTAGCAGCTTACCTGCCATCTTGCCCGCTAATCGTGGGATTTGTCGATTTTTGCAGCATGTGAGCAAGAGCTCTGCTCTCTGACCCATCAATCTTGGGTTCATCAACCCCTGTGGGTATGTGAATCAGGAGACACCTGACCCTGACCCATGGACTTGGGACGTTCCAGGCTCTACAACAGCATGAGCCATTTCCTTTGATATAAACCTTTGTCTATATATGTTTTTATACTTTACTGGTTTTGCTTCTCTAGAGAACCCAGCCTCAGACAGATGTCAATCTGATATCAAATTCCTCTTTTTTCCTCTGTATACTGAGGTTCACATGTAGTCATTGCTTATGTTGTTGAAAAAAGTATTTCCAATTAATAAGCCATTGGTATTATAAAATTCTATCACGTGATCTCCAGCATCGTTTTTTATCACCAAGGCCATATTTTCCAATTACTGATCCTTCTTTGTTTTCAACTTTCCCGTTCCAATCACCAGTAATTATCAATGCATGTTGATTGTATGGCTGATCAATTTTAGACTGCAGAAGTTGGTAAAAAGCGTCAATTTCTTCTTGCATTAATGGTCCATGAGTAAATTTGAATAATAGTCATATTAACAGGTCTTCCAAGTAAGCAAGAGGCAAAAAGCAAAGATGTCACTTTGAGGACTAAAATGTGCCTGACCAAAGCTATATTTTCAATCACTTATGCTTGCCAAAGCTGAACAATGAATAAGGAAGACTGAAGAAAAAATGATGCATTTGAATCATAGTGTTGATGAAGAATATTGAATACACCGTGGACTTCCAGAAAGACAAACATATCTGCCCTGGAAGAAGTACAACCAGAATGCTCCTTAGAAGTGAGAATGGTGAGACTTTGTCTGACTTTACTTAGGATCAGGGCTTTGAACCAGTTCTTTCCTTCCAATTCAGTCATGGTTGACAAAGTCAAACCAGAAAATATCTGAATTTTTAAAAATTTGGGTGAAACAAAATGATAACTGGAAGGGGAAAAATTACCAGTTGAAACCTTGAAGAAATCTAGTCTCCCTCTTAGAAAACAAGGGCAGCATATGTGTTGCTAGTAACCAAATCTCTTGCCCATCGGATTTTGAGCAGAGTCAGAAACAAAGGTGTCCCACTCAAAGATGGCGGTTGACTGAGCCACTGTGAATGCATGTCGCTCTCCACAGTCCTGCCAATAATCCAGTCTCACACATCCGGCTCTAGAAAGGGCTCATCATGCCTCTTCCAAGTCTTCCATTCCAGGGCTTCAACCTGTAATTTTTCCCATTCTGGTTATCATGCCAGATCACCCAAATTATAAAAATTTGGAACTGTTCTGGTTTCACTTCATCAGTCATGACTGAATTGGTTCAAATCAGTTCAAAGCCCTGCTTTGGGCATATTATCAAGAGGGACCAGTCCCTGGAGAAGGACATTATACTTGGTAAAGTAGAGGGTCAATGAAAAAGAGGAAGACATTCAGCCAGATAGATTGACATAGTGGCTGCAACAATGGGCTCAAACATAGCAATGATTTTAAGAATGGATAGGATCGAGCATTAGTTCCTTCTGTTATACATAAGGTCACTGTGAATCAGAACTGACTCAATGACACCCAACAACAACAACCAACAACAACAACTTTCTACTGAATTTGTTCTCTGTGATGTCTGCTACTCTGCTTGTTTTTGGTAATAATTATGTTTAGATTATAGCTGTTGCACACTTGAGCAACCGCAGCCTATTTCTCCATGGGTAATTACTGAGCTATTTATAGAACTGCCCCATAGGGTTTCCAAGGAGTCGCTGGTGGATTTGAACTGCCAACATTTTGGTTAGTAGCTAAGTGCTTAACCACTGCACCACCAGCAAGTTGTCATACTTCCTAGTCTTTCCCCGCCTAGGTCCAACTCAACTGGAATCATTGAGGCTCTATTCCTGGTACTTCCCTGGTTTGATACCTGCTGACTCTCTATAAACAAGCTCTTCAAATGTAAAGTTGCCTGGAAGATCATCACCAAATATTTTATCTGTACCTTTTCCTGATTTTCATCACCCAAAATGAAAATGGAGAAAAGTGTCACGGTAATTTTGCTGAATATATGTTTTGGAAATTAACAGGAAAAGAAAGTTTTCTGTCTCACATAATAGGACTCTAAACCAGCTTGAAAATCACCTGCCAGTGCTCATTAAGCCAAAACCATATTTGAAATAGTCATTTGAGTAGGAATGTGGGATGACATGCCAAGCCTATTCTTTTATAATGCTGTTTAGAATATTTACACAGTTATTGCATTTAGGAAGGATAGTTCTATAAAAGAATTCATTCTAAGAGTTTGCCAAAACCTCCTCTTGTCTCTTAATTTTTTAAATTAATACTTAGCATTCTATTATGTGTGTAATTTGAATATAACCACCAAGTTAAATGAGAATAGTTTTCTTTGGTGTCACTGTAAATCAGGAGAAGGAACTTCAGATCACAGTGTAAAGGAAGTCACCTATGTCACCTGGAAGTGGGAAGAACCTGACTGTTTATAAAAGAGGGGTTTGTTAAATATAGCATACTACTGTGCCAGACTTTAGACAATTTCCTTTCACTCATGGCAATGAAGGCTTAGACACCTTAACAGAATTATGTGAATTGACAAGCATTCACTCTTAATTCAACTTAAACCTTTGATAAGATTGAGTTAATACTGAGATACAATCTGTTTTGATGATTTCCCACCTGTTTAGGAATCAAAAGGCCATAAGGAGTGGAATGAAACAAGAAATTTGTTTGGCATCTCCATGTGTCCTTTTCTTCATTGTCATTGCCACCTAACACAAATCTGATTTATTCAGGTTTAAATCTGCATTCCCAGCACTATTTACATTGGGAAATTGTAATTTGCATGTCACCATCTGTGAAGAAAGATTATTAAACAATAAAGGATTAAGAGATAAACAGCAAAGCCTTGTAGCAATACAATGAGTCCAAAATATAAATGCTGAGAATCTCGAAGATTTGTTTTAGGGCCTCTGAATTGTTTTAGGGTGCTGACTCTGTTCTTGGAACAGAAAGAAGTAGAAATTTATGCAAAAAGGCTTTGTTTTAGACTACCAACTCTAGGAGTTTAGCTTATTTTCTGATTAATGTGATTACATTCTAAGTTTTAATTCATGCTATGCTGATTTCATTTTCTCTCTCAATTTGATGATGGAAATATTTTTATAAATATTCAATGTGTTTCATATGGGAAAATTTGCATCTTCTATAATGCTGGAGAAGCCCAGGTGGCATAGCGGTTAAGAGTTTAACTGCTAACCAAAAAAGTTCCACAGTTCGAATCCCCCAGCTGCTCATTGGAAACCCTATGGAACAGTTCTACTTTGTCCTATACGGTCACTATTCGACTTGATATCAATGGGTTTGATTTTTTTTTTTTTTTTTAATAATACTGAAAGGACTCCCTAGGTGATACCGTAAGTTAAAGCACTTGGCTGCTAAACAAAACGGTTGGAGGATCCAGTCCACCCACAGGCGCCTTGTAAGGAAAGTTTAGTGATCTACTTCTAAAAAATTAGCCATTGACATCTTTATCCTTATGAAGCACAGCTCTACTCTGACACACAAGGGTTCGCCATGAGTTAGAGTCAGCTCAAAGGCAACTGGTATAATGCTCCAAAAGAATTACGTCTCACTTTAACACTTATCCTCAAGGGCAATAATCTCTCTCCAATATTGATATATAATTAAATATGAATAATATTTAAAGTTGGAACAATAAGCATCAAGGCCGTTAATATTTCTTTTTAATTTCTGTTTTCAAAGTTAGTAATTTGCTTGCCTAAACATCCATTTTCACATTCAGGAAAACCATTTATAAAAAAGGAACATTTTTGTGTTTCAAACAAGTATTGACATTTCACAAACACTTTTATATCACTGATATCCTGTTACTCAAGATGCCTATCCTACACAAACTTTTTTGAGATATTTCCAGACAAAGTTAGGTGAGCATTTTAGAGACAGAAAAAACTTAATATACCAACATAATCTGTGAATAGAGTGCTATTGGCTCTACTAGCAATAGATATAATTAGATATAATATTTTTATTATTAGATATCATTCTAGATTTTTGTGACTAAGGTCAGTAAAATTCATTCTCTGTAATGAAAATTAATTAAAAATTAACACAAAATGACTAAGATAAAAAGAAAACATCAAAAAGGGACTTGATAAATATAATGTATAGGCAGGGAAAGTATCCTCCTGGTCTGAAAAATGGATCAAGATGTAGCTGACTGAGGTTAAAATGGTTCTGTAAAATCTCAAAGTCATATTGATATAAGGTTTATGTCCTAATTTTATAATTACCAAACAAAAGAAGGATACCCAGTATTAATGACCCATTGTTCTTTTTCTTTTTTATTAACAAGGTCTCTAATTGTATACTTTCATTTTTAAAATATTCCTATTGTTGAGTTTGGTTAGTGTAAATTGATCAACTATGAATAAAACTGAGAGATTTCCTACTCTATTTCTATGCTAAAGAATTACAAGTGAAATAGAAGACAAATTGTTTTCAGTCTCCGATGAGTATAAATAATTCAAATGCCACTTCCCAGTCCCCCACCCCCCAAAATTTACATGGTTATCATTAGGGATGCAAATGTGTGTTTGGAGAATGCTAATAACATTCATAAATTTGATTAATATGTAGCAAAACATTAAGAGTAGATGTCTTTTAGCACTAAATACTAAGACACAATTGGGGAAAAGAGTCACCAAAAGGATGAGGAAGATGTAAAGGAAAATATGTGATTGTTGGGTGCCATTGAGTTGATTTTGACTCATGGCAACCCCGTGAAGAATATAAAGAAGGAGTTGCCAATAGTGATGATGCAAATAAGATGGCCATTTAAGCTTAAATATTCTTGTCACACCCATCTTCAGATATAGGTTGATGGTAAATATTTCTACAAACATAAAAAAAAAATATTTATTTGCTTATTAATATAAACAATAGAGCACACAAGGGCCACAGTCAGGACAACTTCTTAGACACAACCAAACACCTCATGGAACAAAGTTCCTAGGTTCAAAGGTGAAGGACCACAGATTCAGGAGACATTTGTGTCAATTGGCACAACATAGTTCATAAAGACAAAGTTCTGCACCCGTCTTTGGTGAGTAGCATTGGGGTTCTTAAAACCTTACAAGTGACCATCTAAGATACCGCTATTGGTTTCCTCTCATCCAGAGCAAAGGGGAGCAAAGAAAACTCAAGGGAACAATTAGTCCAAAGGACTAATGGACCACATGAACCACAGCCTACATGAACCCATGACCAGAAGACTTAGATGGTGCCTGGCTACTACTACCGACCTCTCTGGCAGTGATTACAACAGAGGGCCCCAGACAGAGCAGGAGAAAAATTGTGGAACAAAAAATCTAATTCAGAAAAAAGACCAGACTTACTGGTTTGACAGAGACTGGAGGAACTCCCAAGACTACAGCTCTAAGACACCCTTCTGAACTGGAACTGAAGCTGTTCCTAGAGACTACCTTTCACCCAAACCATGAACAGACCCATAAAATAAACAATAACACCCAAGCAGAAAGTGCTCCTTAGAACAATCAATTATACGAGATCAAAAGAGCAACTTTTGCCCCCAAAGCAAAGATGAGAAGGCAGGAAAGGGTAGAAAATCAGGACAAAAGAAAATGGGGAAACGAAGATGGAAATAGGGAGAGTGCTGACACACTGTGAGGAATTAAACCAATGTCAAGGAACACATTATGTACAAGGTAGCAAAAGAGAAACTTTCACCTAATGTACAATAAATAATAATAAAAATATTCTTGACAGAAGGATTCTGGGAGTTGTATCTAATGTCCATTAATAAAGGATGCTCTTTTTGATATTCTAGGCTAAGGGTCAGTGAAGATCACACTATCAACTTATTCTAGAAGACTGTAGCTTTTATAAAGAGAGGAACTGGAAAAGGGCTCTAAGCAGATTAATTTATAACTTTCCTTTAAAACATGGAGTTTTTCAAGCCAAAAAAAAAAAACTCTAATAGGTTAAGCTATAAAAATGTCAGCTTCCCTGGAGAAAAGAAAGATGAACTGCAGACTTGATACTTTATGTGCTGTACTTCATAACTAGTCTTACAAATGTTGCTTTTTATATCATCTGTCCAAGGAAGACATTAAGGAGGTATGTGAAATACAATCTTAATAGTAAGACATTCTTAATACTTTTTATATGTTTTCTCAAATATTAGAGATTAAAGTCAAAGAGTTTGGTTAATATTTAGTATTAGTTTTATTTTTCCATATGAATAACATTGAGCTAAAAACAAAATAATCCACTGTTTATGTTCACATCATTGCAAAAAACACCAGGCTTAACAAAACACTTTTATAGGTGTGATGTTTAAGACTACTTTTGGAGGAAATGATGCACATAATATTAATATCTGTCCAGGCACTTTCATGCACACTGCCACTAAGTGATGGATTATGTATAGGTTATTGTTCTCAAGATGTTAATGGGAATTAAACATAACTGAACGATGGAATAAATAAAATGATAAGACAGCAACAAAAGCATATCACATCCGTAGGACATGGTGGAATAAATGGACTGGACTGCTATGTTTTGAGGAGATAGGAAAGGGATATAAGTACAGGGTGTAAAGATATATGAGTACATATTGCACTGTGCATAAGAAATGTAGCATTGCAGGATGTGATTGGTTTAGGGTATAATATCTGGTCCATCAAAGAAGGTGCAGCTGACTTGGAAGGACTTAGTTTTGAAACAAAAACACCAAATCTGAACCTGAATTTATACAGGTCAATGTCACACCACTTCCCTCAAACTAGAATCATTATCTTCTCAAGTCAACTTGGAAAGAGATTTTAAACAAGAATATATGACTATCAATGATTAACACTACCACACTGTCTCATAAATTTCTGTGATAGCTGTTATTATACAATACAATTAAACATATAGATCTTTAAAATAGGTTCAGTATTCCTACCCAAGTCGGATATGTTCAGTTCAAGTAGCCTTTTAAAATATTAGCCAACAAGAAGTTATTTACTCAAATGAAATCTTTCATGGAAATGCAATATTTAAAACAGGACAATGTGAAATTGGCCAGACGGAAGTGTTAGATCGGTTCAGAGTGCAATCACTCATCATTTCCACCAGCCCACCTCTGTCATCTTAGGGGAATACCTAGTCTCCTTGTTATTCATTGCCCACAATTTTAAAACTACTGATTACAATTCAGTGACAATCTGAGATAAGAATCTAATAATCATGTGCCTGTCTGGTCAACCAATCACATTACAGAACTATTGAACTTGTCATCAACAGCCTATTAGGTTTCTGACCAAGAGAATCATGAAGTTAATATAATTTCAGACAAAACTTAAGGCATTTGATGTTGTAGGTCTTATAACAAAATAGACATTTTTCCTCAAAAAAAAAAAAGCCACATTCATAACTCAATGTATTTTATAATATCTTTACAAACTTCCAGTTGACAGTTGCTCTTCAAGTTCTAATATTCTAAAATTATGCATCCTGAAAATATCAGCAAAAATTTTAGGGGAAACACAGTATTACATTTCCTAAAGAATGAAGTTAAGAAGAGTTGATGGCAAAGATCTCTTTTTGGTTTGGGATCAAACATCTTTCCAACGTGGTCAATGGAAGTACTCATGGGTGGAAGTTTAAAACAATATACTTGGTACTTTGTGTTTATTCTTACACAAGAGTGAATACCTGTATGTTTGTAGATAATAATACAATTAATCATTTAATGTTGTACCCCTTCCTCAGTTATGTGGCCGTATGCTGTCTAGATACAAGTGAATGGAGAATTTCTCAGGATTCAGTTTTTTCAATGTCTGTTGTTGTTAGATGCCCTTGAGTCGGTTCCGACTCATAGCATCCCTATGCACATCAGAACGAAACACCGCTAGGTCCTGAGCCATCCTTACAATCGTTGGTATGCTTGAGCTCATTGTTGCAGCCACTGTGTCAATCCACCTCATTAAGGGTCTTCCTCTTTTCTGGTGACCCTGTATTCTGCCAAGCAAGATGTTCTTCTCCAGGGACTGATCCCTCCTGACAACATGTCCAAAGCATGTAAGATGCAGTCTCGCCATCCTTGCCTCTAAGAAGCATTCTGGCCGCACTTCTTCCAAGACAGATTTGTTCGTTCTTTTGGCAGTCCGTGGGATATTCAATATTCTTCACCAACACCACAATTCAAAGGTATCAATTCTTCGGTCTTCCTTATTCATTGTCCAGCTTTCACATGCATATGATGTGATTGAAATACCATGGCTTGGGTCAGGCGCACCTTAGTCTTCAGGGTGACGTCTTTGCTCTTCAACACTTTGAAGAGGTACTTTGCAGCAGATTTACCCAATGCAATGCATCTTTTGATTTCTTGACTGCTGCTTCCATGGCTGTTGATTGTGGATCCAAGTAAAATGAAATCCTTGACAACTTCAATCTTTTCTCCATTTATCATCATGTTGCTCATTGGTCCAGTCAGGATTTTTGTTTTCTTTATGTTGAAGTACAGTCCATACTGAAGTCTGTGGTCTTTGATCTTCATTAGTAAGTGCTTCAAGTCCTCTTCACTTTCAGCAAGCAAGGTTGTGTCATCTGCATAACACAGGTTGTTAATTAGTGTTCCTCCAATCCTGATGTCCATTCTTCTTCATATAGTCCAGCTTCTCGGATTATTTGCTCAGCATACAGATTGAATAGGTATGGAGAAAGAATACAACCCTGAGGCACACCTTTCCTGACTTTAAACCAATCAGCATTCCCTTGTTCTGTCCAAACAACTGCCTCTTGATCTATGTAAAGGTTCCTCATGAGCACAATTAAGTGTTCTGGAATTCCGACTCTTCGCAATGTTATCCATAGTTTGTTATGAACCACACAGTCGAATGCCTTTGCATAGTCAATAAAACACAGGTAAACATCCTTCTGGTATTCTCTGCTTTCAGCCAGGATCCATCTGACATCAGCAATGATATCCCTGGTTCCATGTCCTCTTCTGAAACCAGGCTGAATTTCTGGCAGTTTCCTGTCAATATACTGCTGCAGCCATTTTTGAATGATCTTTAGCAAAATTTTGCTTGCATGTGATATTAATGATATTGTCGTATAATTTCCACATTCTGTTGGTTCACCTTTCTTGGGAATAGGCATAAATATGGATCCCTTCCAGACAGTTGGCCAGGAAGGTGTCTTCCGTATTTCTTGGCATAGATGATTGAGCACCTCCAACGCTGCCTCTGTTTGTTTAAACACCTCAACAGATATTGCATTGATTCCTGGAGCCTTGTTTTTCACCAATGCCTTCAGAGCACCTTGGACTCCTTCCTTCAGTACCATCGGTTCCTGATCATATGCCATCTCCTGAAATGGTTGAACATCGACTAATTCTTTTTGGTATAATGACTCTGTGTATTCCTTCCATCTTCTTTTGATGCTTCCTGCATTGTTTAATATTTTCCCCATGGAATCCTTCACTATTGCAACTTGAGGCTTGAATTTTTTCTTCAGTTCTTTCAGCTTGAAAAACACCGAACGTGTTCTTTCCTTTTCGTTTTCCGTCTCCAGCTTTTGCACACGTCTTTATAATACTTTACTTTGTCTTCTTGAGATGCCCTTTGAAATCTCCTGTTCAGTTCTTTTACTTCATCAATTCTTCCTTTTGATTTTTTTTTTTTCTGGGCTCGACGTTCGAGAGCAAGTTTCAGAGTCTCCTCTGACATCCATCTTGGTCCTTTCTTTCTTCCTGTCTTTTCAATGACCTCTTGCTTTCTTCATGGATGATGTCCTTGATGTCATTTCACAACTCGTCTGGTCTTCGGTCACCAGTGTTCAATGGGTCAAATCTATTCTTGAGATGGTCTCTAAGTTCAGGTGGGATATACTCAAGGCCATATTTTGGCTCTGGTGGAATTGCTCTGATTTTCTTCAGTTTCAGCTTGAACTTGCATAGGAGCAATTAATGGTCTGTTCCACAGTCAGCCCCTAGCCTTGTTCTGACTGATGATATCGAGCTTTTCCATCATCTCTTTCCACAGATGTAGTCAATTTGATTTCTGTGTGTTCCATCTGGCGAGGTCCATGTGTTTAAGTTACTGAAAGAAGGTATTTGCAGTGAAGTCATTGGTCTTGCAAAATTCTATCATTCGATCTCTGAAATTGTTTCTATCACCAAGGCCATATGTTCCAACTACTGATCCTTCTTCTTTGTTTCCAACTTTTGCATTCCAATCACCAGTAATTATTAATGCATCTTGATTGCATGTTCGATCAATTTCAGACTGTATTAGCTGATAAAAACTTCTATTTCTTCATCTTTGGCCCTAGTGGTTGGTGCATAAATTTGAATAATAGTCTTATTAACCGGTCTTCCATGTAGGCATATGGATGTTATCCTATCACTGACAGCGTTGTACTTCAGGATACATCTTGCAATGCTCTTTTTGACAATGAATGCAACATCATTCCTCTTCAAGTTGTCATTCCCAGCATTGTAGACTGTATGATTGTCTGATTCAAAATGGCCAATACCAGTCCATTTCAGCTCACTAATGCTTAGGATATTGGTGTTTATGCATCCCATTTCATTTATGAGGATTTCCAGTTTTCCTAGATTCATATTTCGTACATTCCAGGTTCCAGTTATTAATGGATGTTTGCAGCTGTTTCTTCTCATTTTGAGTTGTGCCACATCAGCAAATGAAGGTCCCGAAAGCTTTACTCCATCCACGTCATTAAGGCTGACTCTACTTTGAGGAGGCAGCTCTTCCCCAGTCATCTTTTAAGTGCCTTCCAACCTGGGGGGCTCATCTTCCAGCACTGTATCAGACAATGTTCCACTGGTATTCATAAGGTTTTCACTGGCTAATGCTTTTCAGAACTAGACTGCTGGGTCCTTCTTCCTAGTCTTTCTTAGTCTGGAAGCTCAGCTGAAACCTGTCCTCCAAGGGTGACCCTGCTAATATCTGAATACCTATGGCATAGCTTCCAGCATCACAGCAACATGGAAGCCCCCACAGTACGACAAACTGACAGACACGTGGGGGTTCTATGTCTACGGAATTAAAATTATTGTACATTGGGATGACGTAAGAGGAATTGAGATTCTGAACTGTCATTCAATTAACTGTGCCATTTAAAAGATCTTCCTGAGTCTTGTCACCAAAAACATAGCAATTGCACTAATTACAAATAGAGGAAGGTTATATCCTTTTTTATTGGCCTATTAAGGTAGTTCTTTCTGGTGCATAAACTATCTCAATGAAAAATGAGTTTTTTTTTGGAGTAGGCTAAAATAACTTTTTCAAGCCACTAGGGTGCAGTTTAATATAATGAAGGAGTAATTTACAAAATGGTGAACTGACTCATTAATTTACTAAATGATATCCATTGACTCAAAAGAATAAACAAAACTTCCCAAAGATCTTAACTTATTCCCATGGCATAGTTTGTGTATTAATAGACCTTAGCTTTTTGTGCACGTTTTGAGAGATTGTTATTACATGCCTAAATTTGTTTATCTCTGTTAAAAAAATACTATACTGCAGGGCTATAGAAAAGAGAAAGGATTATGTGTTTAAATTTGAAAACTGCTTTACTGTCATTTTCATTATTATGACTATGCAAGTTTGTATTAATCTCCTAATTTTGCTGTTGAATAAGCTGAGACACAAAGAAGCTAAGTTACTTTTCCAAGGTCACATAGTCAATTAGTAGCAAAACTGAAATTACTGCTTGGAGTCCTCAGTCCAGTTCTTTGCTAACTAAATCACTTTGCCTTTCTGCTCTGTGTGAGGATTGTTTTACATTAATTAAAGAGCCTGGCCATAAACACTCATTTACTCATTTTTGCTTTTTATAGTGAAAAATGTTGTTGAATTGAATTCAAAAAGGAAAAAGAAAAAAATATTTTGGCATTTATTTTAGCTTAAAACAGCTGAACTGGATGTTTGTCAAACTTGGCAGAGACTGAAGTCTGACAGAGAGTAAACTCATGCCAACTTTCATTTGAAATGAAATGTTCTGCCAAAGTTATAAGCTACTGAAAATTGGGGCTTTACATTAAACTGTCATTTCAATACACTCTGCCACTGTCTCATAAATACTCTTACTCCAATAAGTAAAGATTGATATCATCATAAAACTTATGGGATATTCTTTGTGCTAGACTTCCTAGGTTAAAGGACCCTCATCAGTTCAGTCATTTGGAGGCTCATTAGATACTTCATTTCTATTTTACATATTTTATTACATTCTTTTCTCATATATAGTTTTCCATTCCCATGCATGTTCTGATCTTATTTAAATCTACTTTTACTAATGCTCTGTTTTCATTTTATTTTTTAGAAGGAATGCTCTGGGAATATTTGGGTATGTCACTCTTTCGAACAGTTCCAAATATGTGTGCATGTATGGCATAAGTCTTGCTGTCCACCAAAGTTTAACCACAAGAGGCCTGTACGCCTGACTGCTTTCTTCTCCTTCTCTTCCCTTCACTAGAGGGGAGAGCCTATTTTTCACCTGAAAATTCCCTTAGAAATGATGAAGGGCCTATTAGGTCTGTGAAATGTATTTGCCAGAAATCTTTTTTTTAAATATTGTTGTTTTTTAGGTAAAAGTTTACCGTGCAAATTAGTTTTTCATTCAAAAATTTATACACAAATTGTTTTGTGATATGGGTTGCAATCCCCACAATGTGTCAGCACTCTCCCCTTTTCCACCTTGGGTTCTCTGTGTCTGTTTGTCCAGTTTTCCTGTCCCTTTTTGCCTTCTCATCTTTGCTTTTGGGCAGGTGTTACCCATTTGGTCTCCTATACTTGATTGAACTAAGCAGCACGTTTTTCACATGTGTTACTGTTTGCTTTATAGGCCTGTCTGATTTTTGGCTGAAAGGTGGACTTCAGGAGTGGCTTCAGTTCCGAGTTAGCAGGGTGTCCAGGGGCCATAGTCTTGGGGGTTCCTCCAGTCTCTGTAAGACCAATATGTTGTCTTTTTTTGTGAATTTCAATTTTCTTCTACATTTTTTTCCTACTCTGTCCGGGACCCTCTATTGTGATCCCTATCAGAGTGGTCAGTGATGGTAGGGAGGCACCATCTATTTCTTCTGGGCTCAGGCTGGTGGAGGTGGAGGTTCATGTCTTTTAGACGTATTTTCCTCGTGTCTTTGATTTTTTCACTCTGTTTTGCTCTAGACATGATGGGACAAATAGATGTATCTTAGATGGCTGCTCACAAGTTTTTAAGACCCTAGACACTACTCACCAAAGTAGGATGTAAAACTCTTTCTTATGAACTGTGTCATGTCAACCGACCTAGATGTCACCCAAAACCTTGGTCCCCAGGCCTCAGCCCCAGTAACTCAGTCCCTCAAGGTATATGGTTGTGTCTAGGAAGCTTCTATGGCTTTGCTTTGGTCAATTGAGCTGACTTCCCCTATATTGTGTGTTGTCTTTCCCTTCACCAAAGTTAACACTGATCTACTATCTAGCTAGTGATTTCGCCTCCTCACCCCTCCCCCCGTCATAACCATCAAAGTTTTTTTTTTTCTATGTGTCTACCTTTACTTTGTTTTTATAATAGCGGTCTCATACAATATTTGTCCTTTTGTGATTGACTTATTTCACTCAGCATAATGCCCCTCGGATTCATGCAGGTTGTGAGATGTCTTGCAGATTCATCATTGTTCTTTATCATTATGTAGCATTCCATTGTGTGCGTGTACTATGATTTGTTTATCCACTCCTCTATTGATGAGTACTTATATTGTTTTCATCTTTTTGCTATTGTGAATAATGCTGCAATGAACATGAGTGTGCATATGTCTAGTCATGTGACAGCTATTTCCCTAGGATATGTTCTTAGGAGTGGGATTGCTTTGCTTATCCAGGGCCTCTTTCCTTTCCATACAAATTTAGTGATCAGTTTTTCCACCCCTTTAAGGAATGTTTTTGGTGTTTGGATTGGGATTGCATTATATTTGTAGATCTCATAGGGTAGAATTGAACATTTAAGAAGTAGAACTAGCAAGGCTAGAATGAGAAGGATGAAGGAAGGTGACAATCAATTATAACTCCCAAGTGTCTGCTTTAGGACACAGGTAGGCATAATAAGGGCTCACAATGTTGAATTTTCCTCTCCAATAGCATGGTATGTTTTTCCATGTATGTAGTTCTCTTTTGGTTTTTTGCAATAGTGTTCTGTAGTTTTCTTTGTATTCTCTTATGTCCCTGGTTAGATTTATTCCTCAATATTTTATCTTTTTAAGGGCTATTATAAATGGTGTTATTCTTGCCAGGAACTTTTAAAGCAGAATATACTACATTTGGAGCCCTGGTGGCACAGCAGTTAAGAGCTATGGTAGGCTATGGCTGCTAACCAAAAAGTTGGTAGTTTGAATCCACCAGCCACTCCTTGGAAACCCTATGGAGCAGTTCTACTCTGTCCTATAGGGTTGCTATGAGTCAGAATCTACTTGACAGCAATGGATTTGATTTGGTTCTTTATACTACATTTGGGATTTCAAAAATATTAAGTGTCTAACAGATGAGAATACACTGAAATGGTGTTTTCCTAATACTGATTAAATGCTACATGATTAGCTTTATGGGGTTTCTGGCTAATGCTGACAGTTTCCTAATGACTTAAATAAGCTGAAATGCCCTGCTGTTCTTTTAGCCTTTATATGCCTACCTGTGTCCAAAAGCAGACACTTGGAAGTGATCATGGATTATCCATTCCTTTATCCCTGACATTTCAGCCCTGCTAATTCGACCTCCTTCCCTCCTCCCTATCTCTACTGCCATTTTCACTTTCTTAATTCAGAACCTCACCTTGATTACTGCAACAGATGTGGTCTATCTGAGGCTATACACATTTCCCTCAGACACAATATTTTTATGTTTACAGAATGATCTTTTAAAAAGGAAAAGCCTCATTATACCTCTCCCTTGATTAAAACCCTTCCACAGTCTTTTATTGTCTTTGTGATAAAATCTAAATACTGTTCTCTGTTACACATGACTTTCGAAGACCTGGTAGTTGTTTTTGGCAATATAAAACATTCTCAAAACTCTGAAATTCAGGAAAACATCAGTGGCTAGAGAAATCCCCCCACCCTTAGTGTTCCAGAAAACACCTTAACTGAAAAGAGCCAGCCTTCCCACATAAGACTTAGAGAAGACTCCCACATGCCTTCTTGTTTACCTACGACAAGGCCAGACAGAGACCATCTAAATGCTGTGTCTCCTAAAAGATTACTTGAACTTCCAGTTGGCACTGATCAATCAAAATGAAATGTGAATAAATAACATTTTAGTTAAAATTCTTTCCTTCCTGAACTTTTACCCACCCTCAGCCTGACCCAGCAGCATACAGCTGGCTTCAGGATAAAACATTTTCTGATCTACTATCTCATCGTCCCACCCATTCATCATGCTTCCTCACACCTAATTCTTTCTAGCCTCGTTTACCTCTGTCTATAAAAGAAGAATCTTTTTTGCCTAATCCTTGAGATATGTGCTGATCTTATGGTTAGAGCATTTTCCCAACTGAAATAATCTCCCTTCCCCAGTTATAATAATCTCATCCAGCACTTTTCAAAAATCCTTTTGAATAAAGTTTCTCCGTTCTAATTCTGGATTTATTTATTTTTTTAAATTTGGCACCTTCCACTACACATTAATATCCTGACACTGTTGTGTTATACTTCACTTTGTAGTGCTGGTAATTCTTATAGATCCCTGTACATACTATGCTACAGTGAAAATCCAAGCTTTTGTTATGTTGTAAAAATCTGTCTTTAGATCATCTTCCTTCTTGTATCTGAGAAATTCATGTGTATCTTTCAAGAATGAACAAAGATATTTGTACTCAAGGAGGCCTCCTTCTGTGTATGCCACAGGCTTTGGTAAGTATCTCTTACAACCTGAGAGCATTTGTATCACTGCATTCAACGCACTATAAAATAGTGTCTTGCACCTTGGCTTTTTCCCTCAATTGACTGTGAGGTCTTTGACAACATGGAGAATCTTATGAAGCTTTATAACCTCAGTCCCCCATAGTGCTTGGCATATAGTAGGTACACAGTATAAATTTGCTGAACAAATGAGTGAATGAGCAAATATTTCTTTTTCTGTGTGCTCTCTTAATTTCAATGTTCCTTGTTTTCTCCTTACCTGTCCCTCACCTTGTAACTGATGCTGTCTGGTCAGGTTGTTTTTTGTGACTTGATTGTTGCCCTTGATTAACAGGCAGCAGTGACATACGCAGAGCACTCTAGACTGCTGAGTTCTTTACTGACATTACTTTGATAGATCTAGCTATGATTTTAGTTCCCTTACCAAGGAAAGACTCTTACCCCTCTACCACTCCCCTTCAGTTTATAACAACAGATTATTCACTATTCAGTGAATATTCCTTGTCTTTTCATAAAGAAGCACTTTGCATGTTTCTGTAAGCCAATTTGTGAAATAATATCCTCAGGAAAAAAAAATCACAAGTAATAATTTGTTTTAGAGCAAATTATTTGATGGACCCTATTCCAAGAACTTTATGTACATTACCTCATTTAATCCTAGTTATCATCTATTTGATTCCAACTCATAGCAACCCCCTGTGTGTCAGAGTAGAACTCTGCTCCACAAGGTTTTCGATGGGTGAATTTTTTGGAAGTAGAACAGCAGACCTGTCTTCCAAGGTACCTCTACGTGAACTCAAACCTCTACCGTTTTGGTCTGCACCACCCAAGGACTCCCAGTCCTGACACAGGCCCCGTTCAGTAAGTACTGATATTAACACCCATTTACAAATGAGGAAACTGGAGCTTCAGGTGGTTAAGTAGTTTACCTGACCAAAATCCTACAGCCGATAAGGAGCAAAACCATATTGATTTCGGATTGCCTGATTCCAAACACTATGATCTTAAGAGCAATACTATACTTATTTTATCCTAAAATCTCCTACTATCATCTTCCTATACCTAAAACTATTACAGTCATGTGTCGTTTAATGTCCACCAAACATTCTGTGAAATAGGACATTATAGTGATTTGGATGTTGTATGAACACCAAGTTACGGATGAAGGTCCTTTTGGGCATTCACTTGTCCATATTAAAAACTTGCTGGGGCAAATAACCTCCCTCTATAATTTTTTTTTTTTTTTTAAATTATAGAGGGAAATAACCTCCAAACTAATTTTTTATAATTAGTTTGGAAACCCTGGTGGCTTACTGGTTAAGTGCTACGGCTGCTAACCAAAGGGCTGGCAGCTCAAATCCTCCAAGCCCTCCTTGGAAACCCTATGGCGCAATTCTACTCTGTCCTATAGGGTCGCTATGAGTTGGAATTGACTCCACAGCACTGGGTATGGCTTTTTTTTTTTTTTTTTTTGGTTATAGTTAGTTTATCTAAGGTTTTAACAAAGTCTTTTGTTGCCTTCTTATCCAAACTCGCAGACTCCTCACTCGCTTTCACATTGTGCAGTGAAAAATGTTTGTAGCGCTTGAATCACCCAGAGCTAGCAGTATGCTTCATATTGTAGCCTGGTCCTTCTTTTTCTGTAAGCGTCTGGAACAAGCTTCTTGTTTGTTCATCAAGTTGCTGAAAGGGATTAGTTTTTGTGTTTGGTCCTCAATCCACATCATTGGCAGTTTCTCCACAGCTGATACAGGTCTGTCCCACTTTTTCGTTAGCCTTGTAGCTTTCAGTGGAGCTGATCCTTTAACAGCTTGGAGAATTTTTTCTTTGTTTTTGAGGATCATCGTGATTGTCCAGTAAGACATGCCTAAATCCATTATGTCTGGTTCTCTGATTGGGATTTCTGAACTCTATTATAACCTGATGGTATCACGGATATATATGCAGCTGGACGTTGCCTGAACAGACATTATGCTTGCATGACAGTAGTGTCAACACAAATGATGTAGTTGAAAAATTACTAATGAGCCATAAAATATTACAGATGATTTTTATTTTATATAGTTTTTTTTTTTTTTTTAAATGGGGCATGGGAGAGAATGCTTAAAACCAACTTACTCATTTGACTGGTTATATATATATATATTAGCTTTTCTTTGATCTATTTACTTTATAAGGAGCCTTGGTGAAGCAACAGTTAAGCTGTTGGCTGCTATCCAAAACGTCAGTGGTTCAAACTCACTAGTGGGTCCATGAGAGAAAAGACCTGGTGGTCTGCTCCCATAGATATGACAGCCTAGGAAACACTATGGTATAGTTTTACTCTGTCCTACAGGGTTGCTATGAGTCAGACTCGACTCCGTGACACACAACAATAATAGCAATTTATTTTTGTAGCTATAGACTTTATCAGGTTATTATCTTTTATCTACTCCCATCCCCAACATTTCTTTAAAAGTTAAACTCTCAAAATTCTGAAAGAGGAAAGAAACTGTTGAAAGCACTAGAATGGGATCAGTTGCAGCTTTAACATTCTTTCTATTTTTGTATCTTTGAGGTTGCAACAGCCCTTCCTTCCTCCCTTGACGGTTTGAAAGATTACTTTTTCAGCTAGCTATGTCACCACAGTGTATAATAAAAAAAAGCAGAAGCACTTTTATGACAACAGAATCTTTTTTGTTCCTTTTTGACATTAGCAGCTGGGATTGTTACTAAGAAGCATTGGGAGAAAAGGGAAAGAAGATAGATGATCAACACTTACTTGGGGAATGGGAGAAATATGCAGTCAATGTAGTTCATTTTTATTGACCTAGGGAGACTCTTCAGGGTACAGCAGCTAGAAGAATAACATAGCTCTGAGATGGAGTGGGAGTCAAGGGGATTCCTCCCCCACATGAAAATTGACCCATGGTCTCCAAGAAGATTGTAGCCTTCTAATAGCTTTCCCTAACATTCCCACATGGGGAGAGTTCATGTAAATCAGATAAGCATTCTTGATATTAATTTTCTACCATATGCTCGGGGTAGGATTGTTGGATTCATCAAATAAAAATACAGGACACCCAGTTAAATTTGAATTTCAGATAATACTTTCTATTTTTAGTATAACTATGTCCCATGCAATATTGCATGTCTCATGTAATATTTATACTACTATAACATTCACTGTTTATCTGAAGCTTAACTGGGTGTCTTGAATTGTATCTGGTTCAAGGGCTCTTTCAGTTTGTTAACGTAGAATTTTTTTTTCTTTTTTTAGCTTCTATGAGGATACAGAATATGTAAGGGGAAGAGAAATATAGAATGGAATTAAAACATTTAAATTATCACTAATCAATTTTTGGATTCTAAATAAAATTATTAAAGACAGCATTTCACCACTAGGTTATGTGTATTTAAAATTGAAAGATCAATTTCCTTCACATTTTCTATAGTTCTCTATGAGGTTTAGTCTTCAAATATGGTTTAAGGTTCCTGGCTAACTTACCATAAATCAAATTGTTAATTCTATTAGATGTGCAAAGTTCGTCACGTCCGGAGAATGGGCTTTATGGAGAATTTATTTTAGAAGGGGTGCTGCTAGCCTGGTATTCTCAGACTACCTACCAGGAAGATATCTTTAGAAGATAACTAGATTTAGTCTGGTAAGATTTTACTTTTTAAATCCTAAAAGGGTTTGTTTTACTTTGGAATTTTGTGTAAACAATCAAGCTATTGTTTAATAATTGTAGAACTCAGGATTAGCTTAAGCACTTTGTAGGTATTAAGCACTGATGAAGTAATGGTGAGCTACTGTCCATTGTGTAATACACAATTCAACATAAAACAATACCAAGAAATAAAATAACAATAAAAACATCCAATAACTTTACATTTTTTCATATCTTTAGAAATATCAAGTTATTTGAAATTTGTTCAAAATAATTAATTTTGGTCCCTCTGCTTTGCTGGCATCTTAAGCAAACACGACAATCATAAAATCAGCATTGCTATTACTCTCTTTCACACTATGAAATAACCAATAAAGTATTTACTAAGTAGTTCATACATAAAATTAAAATGATAGAGGACAAATTATAAGTGACGTTCACTCATAATTAATTACTCTCTCTAGTAATGTAATATGTCAGATTTGCTAAACTAAAACTACATTTTTAATTTACCTGTTCAATCTGTATGCTGAGCAGAAGCTGAACTATGTGAAGAAGAATGCAGTATGAGAATTGGAGGAAGGCTTATTAACGACCTCCAATATGCAGATGATGCAACCTGGCTTGCTGAAAGTGAAGAGGACTTGAAGCACTTACTGATGAAGATTAACGACTACAGCTTCAGTATGGATTGCACTTTAACATAAAGAAAACAAAAATCCCCACAACTGGACAAATAAGTAATATCATGATTAACCGAGGAAATATTGAAGGTGTAATGGATTCATTTTACTTGGATCCACAATCAATGCCCATGGAAGCAGCAGTCAAGAAATCAAATGACGTATTGCATTGTACAAACAGCTACAAAGGGCCTCTTTAAAGTGTTGAAAAGCAAAGACGTCACTCTGAGGACAAAGGTCCTCCTGACCCAAGCCATGATGTTTTCAATTGCCCCATATCCATGTGAAAGCTGGACAATTAGTAAGGAAGCCTAAAGAAGAATTGACACCTTTGAATCATAGTGTTGGTGAAGAATATTTAATATACCATGGACTGCCAGAAAAAGGAACAAATCTGCCTTGAAAAAGTACAGCCGGAATGCTCCTTAGAAGCAAGGATGGTGAGACTGTCTCAGGTACTTTCAACATGTTATCAGGAGGGACCATTCCCTGGAGAAGGACATCACGTTAGGTAAAGCAGAGGGTCAGAGAAAAAGAAGACGCTTAATGAGGTGGATTGACACAGTGGTTCCAACAACGGCTCAAGCATAGCAATGATTATGAGGATGAGTGCAGGATAGGGCAGCGTTTCATTCTGTTGTACGTATGGACTCTTAGGAGTCAGAACTGACTCAGTGGCACCTAACGACAAAACTACATCTCCCAGAATTCTCTTTCCTGTAGGGTTAACATTGATCTTAAGCCATTTTAAAGAAGACCTGGGAGGCAGATCATAAGCTCTGAAGATTGATGTTGAGCACCAGACCCTGTAGCAGCTCACATACTATGTTGTAGCTGATCAGACAACTCCCTTGATAGAGTGCAGCAGCACTGGACCTCAGTTCTTTTGGCTCCCATGAGATTTCCTGTATCTTGTCCAAGTCCTAGGACAAGTGCAATGCCTTTCTGTGGAAAAGGCTGTCACCTCCTACAGCCACTATGGCATCAATTATGTAGGTGGTGACAGAGTCTACTTCATCCTTATGGGCACCAGTAGCCAACCCTCTTAAGTGTTCCAGGGTGCCCTCGCATGTCCCAGTTTTTCCACTTTCCTCCTCAAATGCCCCTCTGACCAACCTGTAGACTGAGCATGGATTGATCCACCATCTCCCACAACTGTCTGAGGTCTAACTCATAAGTAATCAGTATTCTACTTCACTCATACTGTATCTGTTTCTGTAACTGAACCCTGATTGATACATTGTCCTTATAAGACTATTGTTGAAAACATAGACCAGGTTTGTGACGGCGAAGTCCATCCCAAGCCAGCTTCTCTATACCTCATCTTGGTCCTGCACATTTTTTTCTAGATTCCTAAGCTCCATGATGATCCATTTCCAATGTTACTGTAGGACAGTCGGTAACAAATTACCAGTTTTTCGTCAGAACTGATGATAATCAATCACGTTCTATTCTAATTTCACTGTGCGTAATGTCTCTCTCTTTTTTTTTAATGTCTCTAGTTCATTTGTTGAAGGATTCATTTAAACTCTGCTATCATCTTCTATGTCTACCTTCCATAGTCCTGGAATTAATCTACTTGAAAATTTGAAAAGAAAGCACAAGTATGATTTGAAAATAATATGAGCTGCACATAAAATGAACTACATATTATTTGCTCCCCAGACAATGTATGTATATTCACCAAGCTACAAATAATAGGGATAAATACAGGAAATAATAATTATACATATTTCAAGCAAAGTTTTTTTTTTTTTTTTTTCCCTAGCAAGACACCAAGAAGCACTTTTCTAATTTTTCCCTCACTCATCTGGCTGCAGCAATGGAGAGAAAACTTGTTACTCATCTTGTCACAACTGCTGTCTATTCAGGGTATTGTTTGTGACCTGACCCTTGCCCTTGGTTAAGGCAGCAGTGACATATGCAGAGCCCTGCAAACTGCTAAGTTCTTCACCGATTTTAATAGATCTAGATCTGATTTTAGTTCCTTTACTAAGGGGAGACTCTTCTCTCTCTACCACTCCCCCCTCAGTTTATAGTAACAGATCATTCACTATTATGTGACTACTCCTTGCATTTTCATATTATGGAAGCTTAATACATTAAAATGTTAACTTCTTTTTTTTTTCTTTTAATTTTCTTCTATACATACACATTTCTACTCCAGCTAAGCGCTTTGGGAGGCTTTGCCTCTGGAAAATTAGGCCACACCAACTGGAAGCTATGAGAAGGGAATCCTTTTCTTAGCTTTTGCATTTCAAAAGTATGATACAAGAAACTAGATGTGTCAATGAATGCCAGTGAGGACACATGAAACAAATAATCAGATGTTCCAATTCCCCCACGACCTGTTAGGAATGCATAAATCCCTTGAATTTGGACATAACCTTGGACAAAGTCAGGAGCCCCAAATTAGCTCAGATTAACTTCTGCTACTTCTGTTAGAATGAAGACTCAAAATTTAAAGTGTATTCCTTAAACACCTTAACTATTATTATACCATTAATATCTTACTCCCTTTGCTCATGTTGCTGATTGTCCCATGTGGGGATGTTATCATCCGTATTCCCGTCCACTTGTACATCTGAATGACTGATCTCTCAAAGCATGTCTTGGATTCCACCTCTTACTTCCACGTACAGCCTCTGCATTCAGCTGAACCCAGTACCACTTTATCAATTGCCTTCAAGTTAATTCTGACTCATGGTGACCTCACAATGTTTGTGAAAATAGAACTGTGTTCTATAGAGTTTTCTGTGTCTGATTTTTCAGAAGTAGATTGCCAGGCTTTTCTTCTGAGGTGCCTCTGTATGGACTTGAACCTCCAATCTTTTGCTTAGCAGTGAACTCATTAACTGTACCATGCAGAGACTACCTCCCCCCAGTAACGGAGTATCTTAGTTATCTAGTGCTGCTATAACAGAAATACCACAATAGGTGACTTTAACAAATAGAAATTTATTTTCTTACTGTTTAGGAGGCTAGAAGTCCAAATCCATGTTGCTGGCTCTAGGGGAAGGCTTTCTCTCTCTGTTGGCTCTGGAGGCAGGTCCTTGTCTCTTTTCAGCCTCTGTTTCTTGGTTTCTTGGAGGCCTCATGTGGTATGGCATCTATCTTCTTCCATCTCTGCTTGCTTTCTTGATCGGTTGCTCAATCTGCTCTTTTATATGTCTCAAAAGAGATTGGCTTAAAACACTTCCTACAGTAATACTGGTTCATTAACATAACAAAGAAACCAGTTTCCAAATAAGATTATAACCACACGTATAAATCAAAAACCAAACCTATTGCTGTCGAGTTGATTCTAACTCATTGCAACCCTGTAAGATAGAGCAGAACTGCCACATAGGGTTTCCAAGGAAAGGCTAGTGGATTCAAACTGCCAACCTTTAAGATAGCAGCCGAACTCTTACTCTCTGTTCCACCAGGGCTTCAACCACATGTACACAGGTTAGAATTTACAACATATATTGAATTGAGGTACACAATCCAGTCCATAACAGGGTGGCAAAACTTCTCAAATCCAATAACATTTTGTTTGAACTTTAATTTTAGCACATACTATAACTTGAGTTTTTTAGAGTCAGATGTAAGGGTTTTTTGTTGTTGTTGTTAATAATTAATTTCACATACATTTACTGAAATCTACTCTTTGTTGAGGACCCCTGCTCTAAGTATTCATTTCAAAGGAATGAACTAGCAGGAATAACATCTTTATCTACTAGTGAAAGAGAGGATTAGAAGAAGCTTGTTGTCGTGTCTGTCTAGTGGATTTTGACTCATAGTGACCCTATAAGAAAGAATAGGACTGTCCTATAGAGTTTTCTGTGTTGTAATCTTCATGCAGGCAGATTATCAGGTCTTTTCTGCCTCAGAGCCACTAGTGGGTTTGAACCAGTGACCTTCTGGTTAGCAACCCAGTGTTTAATCATTGCACCTCCAAGGCTCCTTCAGAAGAAGCTTAAAAAAAAGTAAAGGGTAGGGGGAGGGTTTTACTGTTTCTGAATTTTAAGTCTTGCCCTCTTTTTAAATTCAATATAAACTAAATAATATGTTTTTTTTCCCTGACTTTATCTGAAGCTCCTTGAGAGCAGGAATGTTATTTTTCATACTTTCGCGTGGGCACATTAAAAGCAGAAGCGAAAATGCATTACTAAGATAAGTAAAGTACCTATTATTGCCCATCAATAACTTAACAGAAGTTATTTTACTATTTTCCAATGAACAATAAAACCTTCTGGCTGTTATTTTAAACAGGAGGGGATTAAAAGTAAATGTGAACTGTGTGGGACAGTCTCCCACATGGAGCCCAGGTAAGCCCATCCTTTTTTGAGTAGCCACCTTATCAATAAGGGGCTGTCATCAGGAAACAGATTACTGGCAGGGCAAAGTAGAGAGGATATGAAAAGTGCAAAACTCATTGCCTTTGAGTCAATTCCAACTCATAGCAGCCCTGTAGGACAGAGTAGAACTGCCCCATAGGGTTTCCAAGGTACAGCTGGTGAATTCCAACTGCCTACCTTTTGGTTAGCAGCCACGATCTTAACCATTGCACCACCAGCGCTCTGTGAAAAGTGCAAAGGAGTAGCAGATGAAGCTGAAATTAACTTTATTTATTTTGAAAATTTTTCCGGTCATGTATTAAGCTTGAGCAGTATAAAATCTTGTATTTGTAGAAAGGTAAAAAATAATAAGGAATAAATACAATTACTACCATTTATGAGTTATACCGTGTGTCAGACATATTAGCTGCTTTATGTATGTTGCCATTATTGCTTACACAACACTGTGGGTTACCCACTATTTGCATTATTTAGTTCCTATTTGCCTTAAAATATGCATGTGGGCACAAATTAACAATGAATTCTTCAGTGTTGTGTTCTACTAATAATCAAGATGAGGCTCTAAATTAACATATTTAACCCAATTACTCTGAGAATTAATCATTTCTCTCCTAGGCTCTTGGTCAATAATAATAATAATAATTTGTTTAGTTTTTTATTAAACTTTTTAAGTTAAAATGTTAAAATTTTATTTTTCTTCAAAAATGCTTTCTGTTGAATATAAACATTAACTAACAGTACTTCTAATAGAGTTTTCATAATTTGGAAATAACCTAATATTTGAGTTAGTTGCATCCTTTTAAAGTAATTGGAGACTGAAATTGTGATAAAATGAAACAAATATCAAAATATTCAGAAGTATTAAGAACAGAAATAACCTCATGAGGGTATAATCTAAGGATAGAATTCTTTAACCCGTGCTTTCATTCCATATTAGCTCATCTTCTTTTGAATATTTTTTTAAATGAAAGTATTAAAAGAGACAATGCTGAAATATGTTAAGACTCCTCTACAATTAGAAGAATTCTTTGTCATTTTGTCAGAGCTGAAATAATCCTTCACATAACTGCTTAAACCCATGCCAAATTGTCAACTGCTTAAACCCATGCCAAATTGTCAGCTGAAGTAAGGACTTCTTCTCCCCAGAGCCCCCGCCCCCCCCCCGCCCCATAATCAGAATCCTATATAAATGTTAAACAGGGGCATTAAGCTAACTAAGAATATGACACAGGATAATTCTTGAAAGTGTTCAGCCTAGAGCAAAACCGTAACTTAAAAAGTGATTTCAGCACCTCCTTGAATCTAGCAGGAGCTACTGGCTAGTAAAAGGGGAGACACATTATGTTTTGGGTGGCCATTAACACTGAGGTGAACCATAGCAAGAAAGAGGCCAGGCAGTTCTGTTTTGAAGAGTTCTTGCCTGGGAGTTGAATGTTGCTCCAGCAGTTTGCTGAATTACTTTAGATAAACCCCTTGATCTCTCTTTATCTTGGCTGTTTTATAGTTAAAATTATGAGAGCACTGACCTTATCTTACACAGCAGTTGGGAGTAATAGCTAATAAATTCACAGTAAAATTCTCTAAAAACATTGAGTGCTTAAATCATACACAGAGATGATCCTTTACTCACTTTATATAATAGCATTTTTACTCACAACATTTTCAAAGCCATAATAAAAAAAAAATTGTTGGAAAATGAATTTCTTTAGGATGCTTTCATCTACAAGAAAATGAAAAGCCTGAATGGTTTAAACAATAAGAGGCTTTATTATCTCACACATCTAGCTGTCCGCAGAAGTGTTATTTGAAGCTTGGTCAATTGAATGACTTAATGATACCATCAAAAACGGGGTTCCGTTCATCTTTTCTCCTTACCATCTCCAATATATCTTTCTCCCTGTCAGAAAAGAGAGGCAGTATTTGTTGTCATCATGTGCAGATACCACAAAACAGAAAAGAAAGGCATCTTTTTTTTTTTTTTTTTTTAATAGGATAACATGATTGGTTTGGTCTATGTAGGATTTGGGTTGGTCTATGTTTTTTTTTTTTTATGTAGAAGTAGAGGTGAGGTTATGAGACCTGGGATGGAAGTTCAACTCTATCCCCCACTAGAGGAAACTGGCTATTTGCTAATCAGCCAAGAGCGTCTGCAATAATTTATTTGGCTTTATATCTTGTGTAATTGGCTTGAATTTGACGTAAACTAACAGTGATTTTAGGTTAACAGAACTTTATACTATTTCTTGTAAGGATCTCTCTGATTGCTGTGGTCTGATGTTTTCTCCATTCTACAGATGAACGGGGACTCTGTTGTTTGGAGACCTGTGTTTTCCCTCAGAAATATATTATTCCAGCTTTTGGCTGACTCTGCCAAAAAACCCATTCTCTCATTTACCACGGTGTGACGAAAACAATTTTCTTATTCTTCCATGTTGCTTTATATATGTTTTTTCTTCTGTGGCTCAAATTGGTACGCAGCCTTTTCCCAGCACTTTTTCTATGTTCTTTTTGGAATCCTAAGGTAGTGGAAAGCATTTTTCTTTGTATTCTTTACACAGTCACAGAGTGCTCTATTTTCTTTTATCTGGTCTTAATTGAAAGTTTTCTTTCCCCAGAAGACATTGCTTTCCTTGTCACTGTTTTTTCCATAATGCTAGCAACTTGAATTTGACAGTAGAATTAATATCATTTTATCATTCAAAGTTACACATGAATCAATTACTCTTTAACCGTGTTAAAAATACTATCCCATACAAGTTAGAGAGACAAAAAGTAGATTAGTGGCTAGGATTTGGTGGAAGGGGAAATGAGTTATTTCTTAATGAGAACAGAGTTTCTATTTGAGGTGATGAAAATGTTTTGGAAATAAATAGTAATGACGGTTGAAGAAAAAATTAAAAAAAATGCATTTCAGATACTTGCCATATAGTGGTTTTCTGTACTTTATGTTTATTTGACTTACAAAATTCTGATGGATACTTTCTCTTATTCAGTGAAAATACTGACATCAGACATCAGAGTTTCCCTTTGTCCTTTAAGTCTTGCCATCACCCTAAGTAACTTAGTATGTGCCTATGAATTAATCCTATATCTTGATCTCTTACTCCAATGACATTCACTTGCACTCCGATTTAGCCATCTATTTCCATGGTTAAAAATTGTTATTAATCATAATTGTTTTCCTTCTGAACTACTAAAGTGCTGTCCTCTCTAATCACAACTTCTGATTTTTCCTGGTCTCTCATTTTACTCTGACCACTGCACTGATCTTCAACCTTATTCAGCATCTCATTCCTTTGATTGGTTCTTTCATCTCCAAATTTGTCAGTTTTCTCCTGTTTTCATTTTCTTCCCCATGAATACTGGTCCTTGTTCTCTGTCACATCCCCCACTCTCTTGTCAATGTTCTCTAACTGAATTTGGTGGTAAATTCTTCAGACATTATCTGTCTGGCATAACTGCATAACCACAATACTGGATTACTCCGATACTTCCTTTTTCTCTCCTACACTAACACACTGCTGAACATAACTGTCCGTTTTGTTAGTGAACCTGTAACTTCATGATCTTGAAAGGTAATTAGATCTTCAATGCTGTGCAGAAATTCTTCTAATTCCCTAATTAGACCTTTCTATATCTTATCAACAGCTGCTATTTCAAGCTATCTTTACTGTCATCAATATTTCTATCCCATTACCACCAACTCACTCTTAGTGGATGACCTGGACATATTTTATTTCATAGAGAAAATAAAACTCATGAATGACCTCAGCCTTCTGACTATAAGTTTACAAATTTGTCTATACTCACCTTGCATCAGATTACAATGGATGATTCTTCATATTACAACGGACAACTAAGCCTCCTCCTTTTTAAGTTCCGGTTCTCTACACAGGATCTTCAGTGGCTTTAAACACGGAAGAATATCTGTTGCTCATCATCATATGAACTTCAAAATAAATATATTGCCATCCTGAAAAAAAAAAAAGATCAAGAACATCTTGCAAAATGCTTTTTAGTCCCTACGGTATCTTTTGAATAAGAGTTCTGGAAGGTCTGGTCTGAGGCGGTATCTCCATTGGGCAAACACGCCTCCTCTTTGGAAGTTGTACAAAATTGTTCTTTCGAAATCTCACGGAGCTTGCTTTGGGGCTGGGCCGGAACCTGGGGTGGCGGAGGTTGGTGAGGGTCGGTGGCCGGCTTTGCTATGTGTGGCATGGGTCTGCGCGGCGGGCCCACGGGCAGACAAGCCGGCGCTCATTTCTGGGCAAGTGGAGAGAATGACGGGCCGTCTTCCAGAAATGGAAAATCCCACCGAACACCCGTGCTTTCGTCAGTTGAGCGCCTCGTTGCAGTTTGTGGACGTCCGTGAAGTGTGGGCTCAGTTCTTTTGTAGTACGGTGTGTATTTTGTGTACATATACATAAATACAGTGTATACGCACATGCAACATACTCTGTATCACACACAGGTATCTGTTGCAAGACACGGGGGGAAGGGAACTGGAACAAAACTGACCTTTAAATTGGAAAGCAAAAACCCTTGGTTGCCTACCATTCAAACTTTTTTTTTTTTATGGTATCTTTTGAATAAGAGTACCTCACCCTAAAATTCTCTCTATATGTGAAATATAAAATATCAAATGTAAAATGGTGCAGGCAGTATGGAATGTAGTATGGGAGTTCCTAAAAAATGTTAAATATGGAATTTCCAAATGGCCCAGCAATTCCACCCCAAAGAATTGAAGGCAGCGACTGAAGCAGACACAGCACACCAATGCTCATTGTAGCATTTCACAACAGCCAAAAGCTGGAAACAACCCAAATGCCCATCAACAGATAAATGGATAAATAAAATGTGGTATACCTGTGCAATAGAATATTATTCACCCGTAAAGACAAATAAAGTTCTGATACATGCTACCACACATTGAAAACATGACGCTAAAGTGAAATAACCCAGGTACTAAAGGACAAATATTGTATGATTCCACTTTTATGAAATATCTAGAATGGGCAAATCTATCCAGACAGAAGAAGTCTCACGGTTTTCAGAGGCTGGGAGGAGGAGGGAATGGAGAGTTAAAAACATATATCAAATGCTCTCAAAAGTGTGTTTTGCTACAACTGCTTTGCTGGCACTCACAGCCTATTCTGCCTCCTCAGAAATCCACCTCGATAATTATGCTGCTTTCAGTGTACACACGGCATTTTTATCCAAATGCTCAACTGATGAATAAAAAAAAAAAAAAATTTTTTTTTTTTTATGAATGGATAAACAAAATGTGGTATATCCATACAAGGGAATATTATTCGTCTATAAAAAATAATGACGCCCTGATTTATGCTATAATATGGATTAACCTTGAAAACATGTTAGTGGAAGAAGATAGGAGCAAAAGGCCACATATTGTGGCTTTCCACATCTGCATGTAAGAAACAAACAAAAAACCATTCTTTATATTTAAAAATAAAATAATAACATCTCACCGCTCATGGCTCAATATCATGCTTTAGCTAGAGTACAATGTGTTTTCTCAATTTAATAGCTAAATATTGTGGAATAATTACCTGTACTTACTGCTTCTAGTTTTACTTCTAAATACTCTGAAATATGACTTATGCTTTCTATATTTCACTGAATCTGCTCCAATCAAGATAAGTAATCACCTTTATTTATTAAGTCTAATGAAACTCCGATGGTCAACATTTTTTTAAATTAGAAAAACCTCTTTTATCTTTGCCTCTCACAATATTATTTCTTCCTTGTTTTCCTCCAACATATCTTAATTTTTTGGGTTCATCTTCCTCTGCCCATTCTTTAGAAGTAGATTTTCATCTTACCCTCATTATTTTCTTCTCAAAATTCCAGGATTTTATGTTTCTTGAAATCATATTTATAGGTAAATATTAAGCCTTTTGAGCAAGAGATCTCTATATGCACCTGTCTATGGAGTTTTCTTTTTGGAGGGCCTTTAGAAGCAATTGTGGCATAGTTTAAGAATGAGGAAAACCCCAGATATAACCTTTGCTATTATTTTATTTTATTTATTATTATTATTTATTATTCCACTAGTTTTCACTACAGTTTCTAAGCTATATACTGATGTACTTAAACAGAAAAAAAAAAAAAAAACCCTGTTGCTGTCGAGTTGATTCCTACTCATAATGTCCTTATAGGACAGAGTAAATAATGTCCTTATAGGACAGAGTAGAACTGCCTTATAGGGCTTCCAAGGAGCACCTGGTGGATTCGAACTGCCGACCCTTTTGTTAGCAGCGGTAGCACTTGACCACTGTGCCACCAGGGTTTCCTCTGATGACCATAGATACAGTTTAAAACAAAAGTTGTATGGAGTATCAAATTTGGGGTATCAGTAAATATATTAGCTAAAGAGTAGAATGTCAGTACCCTTTTTTATATTTTCCAAAAAAGAGAGAAAAGTTGGTGAGGCCTGATTATGTTTTGAATTCCAGTATGGAGCGTCTGAAGAGAGACAGAACTGCACACAGGACTGGAAAAACTCTGCCTTGATTTTCACTGGATATATTGAATTATTATCAATTTTCTTGTTTCCATTTAATTAACTTTCTTTTTTCTAACACACACACACACACACAAAACAGTTGACTGAGTTGATTACTTTCCAACTGTCCAGTGGAGAACTGTCTAGTATAAAACTCACACCTGGGCCAAGTATAATCCCCCATTAGCTATGAGTGAGGGGCAAATCTTGTTTCTTTGGTAATTTCGAAGTACAAAAAAAGTTGAAATCAATTCATTAAGAAACCTTCTAAAAGGTTGATCTTCCTGAACTTTCATTTAAAAAACAAAGGCTGAGAAACGAATTATTAGGTCAACCAGGCAGGAAATTTCTTGAATTGGTTTCAGTGTGTGCCATAGTTTCCAAAAGTAGGTGTACTTAGAAAATATCTGGGGTTTCCATTGCAAATTTACTGAAAATAAAAATTTAGAGGGATAAGACAACAATTCACACTTTTAAAAAAAGTCCCTATAGGATTTCTAATGCTGCTTGCCCAATAATACTTCTTTGGGAATCACTGTATTCAAAATCTTTTTACATTGCTGTACCTAGGATAAAGGAGCCCTAGTGGTACAGTGGTTGAAACCTTCTGCTGCTAACTGAAAGGCACCAGCTGCACTGCAGGAGAAAGATATAGCTATTTCCATAAAGATCTAATAAAAAGCCCTGCAAACCATATGGGGCAGCTCTATTCTGTCCTATAGGGTTACTATGAGTTGACAGCAACAGGTTTGAGTTTTGTGTGTGTGTGTGTTTTTTTTTTTTGGTGTCTAAGATATATATTTCATTTTGAAATCCTGCAAACATCAAGCAACTGGCTGTCACGAGCCAATATATGTCACTTCACATAGCCCAACAGTCTTTGTTTTTGTACTTTTCCACTCTTTTCTGATTCCTGTAGGAGTGAATGGCAGTTGACATTATTTATTCATTTGTCTAAGACAGAAAATTAAAAATCTCTATGAAGCTTCCCTTACCTTCTAAATTAAGTTAATTATCAAGTCCTATCATTTTTTGTTTTATCATTTATAACTTCATGTCGCTAACTTGTATTTAATACACCTTTTCTCCTCTATCACATCTCTACTTCAAGAAATGGCCTCTCTCGTTTTAGCTTACATGCATGTCTTATTAAATCATTGCCATTCACATACATTTGCACACTTCAGTTCATTCTCCACACTATGGTGTAGTATTGTCAATTTCTTGATTAATGCCAGTACATATTCATTGTCTCAAGATATATCTAAAATTTTTCAAATGGCGTATAAAAACTTTAAGGATTTAGTCCAATGGTCTTCATTCAGTAGTATATGTTCCTAAAAAAAAAAAGCATAAAAACCAAACCCTTTGCCTTTGAGTTGGACTCATAGCGATATTATAGGACACAGTAGAATTGCCCTGTAGGGTTTCCTAGGTTGTAATCTCTCCGGAAGCAGACTGCCACATCTATCTCCCACAGAGTGGTTGGTGAGTTCTGACTGCCAACCTTTCAGTTAGCAGCTGATTGCTTTAACCAGTGCACCACCAGGATTCCCTAGGGAGTACTTAAAGACTTTTCAAGATGTCTCTGGTCCTTGATGGTTTTACACACATCAACTTCCCTACCCTAAAATTCTATATATATTTTTTTCCTAACTTCATGTAATTTTCTTTTTCCATCTCTAATTCCATTATTGTCCTTTCTCCACTTGATAGGAAAAAAATGTACAAGGTCCATTCAACCAAAATCTTATTATGGTACGTTCCTTTGTGGTGAAACTTTTTAGGGCTCCCTCCAAAGACAGAAGATTCATCCCGTCAGAGGTCTTGCTGCCTTTTCTTATTGTAAGCATATTTGTGTTAAACATGAAGCATGACTTCAGAAATGAAGCGTTTTACCACTTGCTTAGATGTTCTGAAGTCACATGTTCTTGTAGAGTGTGTGGGCAGGGAGACTGATGGTAATTTTCCTTTGTGGATCCTACCTCTTTCATTCCTAAATTTCAAAGAAAGAGAGATCTTAAAAAGGAGTCTGATGAGGCAAAGCAAAAGATTACAGGAAAAAAGTGGCTTTTTCTCCTACCTACTCATCCATCTGTAATTCATTTTGGATATATTAATACTCTTACGATGTGTCATTAGCTGCAAAGAAAAGTACCTTTAAAAAGATCAAGAAGTGTGAGGCGGAGCCAACATGGCACTATAGACATATACACCACACTGTCCCTCCAGATCAGACACCCGAAAAACTAAGTACAACAGAAACAAACGTTAATCCTGGAACCCTAAGCATCAAATGAAGGGATAAAGAACTCAACCAAGCACCGAATGGAATAAGAAACTACAGAGAACAGAGAGCGAGGAGAGATGGAGTGGGAGTCCCCTATCAGCTAATGTGGTGTGGATTCATCATCTTGGAATCCTCAGCCACAGAGAACTGTGGACAGGGAGCACAGGAAGGCAGCCTTACCGAGCTCCCAGCAGGAGACAGAGCACCTGGTAACCAGCAATACACATTTTCCCACTCCCCACCCCTCTTCTCCCCCTCTTGGCCTCCACCAATTTCCAGCAGGCCACTGTAATTCAGTTGGGAGGCTCCAGCTCCTTGACACTTGGATTCATTCCACCTACACCAGCCAGTCAGCTCCTTCAGTGCCATTTTTTGTTACTGTTGTTGCTTTTTTTTTCAGCTTCTTTTGGCTTTTCTTTCACCTCCTTAGTTTCCTTTCTCTTGAACACCAGGCTCCTTGTGCCATCTTCTTTCCTCCCTGACAGGTTGTAAAGTGCTGCTCGGCTGGGGAACCATTTCCCTGTCCCCAGCCATGCCAGTGGGCTCCCCTGGGGGTACTTTTTTTTTTTTTTCTATTTTCCTTTTTATTTTTCTTTGTTTCTCAGTTTCTCATCTCTCTCTACCTTTCTTTTTTTTCCTGTCTCTTGAACGCCTGGTGCCATGTATGATCTCTGCTCCTTCTAGGTGGGCTGTGCAGTGCCGCTTGCCTGGTGAGCCACTTTCCTGGTCTGCGCCACCACACCAGTGGGTTCCCTTGGGACATTTTTTTAAATTTTCGTCTTCTTACCTTTTCTTGGCTTCTTGTCTGTCTCTACCTTCCCTTCTTACCATTCTCTGTGTGCCATCTCCACTCCTTCTTAATGGGCTGTGCAGAACCACTTGACAGCTTTCAGTGGGCTCCCCTAGGGCTTTATTTTCTTTCTTCTTTTTTTCTTTGTTTCTTGTCTTTATCTTCCTTCCTTTCCTTCCTTTCAACCACCTGGCATCTTTTTATCTTTTTTCTTTTATTGGGTTTCTTGTCTCTCTTTACATTCCTTCCATTCCTTTCTCCTGACCACCTGGCCATAGATGCCTTTCTCTTTTCTTTTTAATCTAGTTTCTTACCTCTCTCCCTTCCTTCCTTTCCTTTCTCTCACCCACCTAGCTGTGTATGCTGTATCTGCCACTTCTTGACAGGCTGTGCCACACCACCCAGCTAGAAACTCACTGAACATGGCTTCCCTGGATCTGCACCATTCCAAAGGCAGACACACTCAGCACTTTTTTTTTTTTTTGGCTCCTTTTTCTCTCTCCTCTTTCTCTTCTTTCCCATACCCACTTAGCTCCACACATCACAATGTCCTCCCTCCCTCCTGCCCGTCTGCACTATGCACTGAGTATCACACTCCTGAGCAGCACAGGCATGGTCTACCAGGATCTGCCTTGCACTGACCCCTGGCCCCACCTTGTCAACTCCAGTAATGTCACAAATGACATGTTTCAGCCTCTCCCCTTCCACTGGACCTGCCCTGCTGCACCCTAGCAGACTGGCTGGACCTTCTCATTGGATAAGGTGGTGAGAAGTATTCTGCCCCAGACTGGCAAACAACAAGGAACACCCAGCCCCCTTGCTCAGACATAACCAAATTAAAAAAAGGATGAAGCAAAAAAATCTGCAATTAATAAATGAATAAAATAATTATATATATATATAGACAGGATGGTTCCAGTAGGTGTTCAAAATAAAACACCAAATGATTTCCAATGACCTCCAGTAGAAGAAAATGCACTGAAACTACCTGATAGGGAATTCAAATCTCTAATATTCACAGTTATTCAAGAAGCTGAAGTAAAAAGAAAAAAATGAGGAAAAAATTGACAAAATCATGAAAAATACAGATGAAATAATGAAAAAGACAGAGAAAACAATCGGAGAATTCAGGAAAATAACACAGGAAAAAAATCAAAATAAATTCACAACTAGAAATCATACCAATTAGAAATCCAAAAGATAAACAACAAGATTGCAGAAATGGGCAGTGTCACAGAAGGTTTGAGGAGGAGGTTTGAAACAATGGCAGACAGGATCAGAGAAATTGAAGACAAATACTCAGATACCACTTTTTCTTAGGAAAAATCAGAGAAAAGAATGAAGAAAAATGAAGAAACCCTGAGAATGATGTGGGGTACAATCAAAACCAAAAATCTGCAAATGATTGGAGTTCCAGAACAGGGGGAGAAAATGGAAAACACAGAAAGGATCATTGAAGAATTGCTAACAGAAAATTTCCCTCATATCATGAAAGATGAAAAACTGACCATCCAAGAAATGCAGCTAACCCCATACAGGATAGATCCCAAAAGAAAATCACCAAAGCATATCATAATCATACTCACTAAAACCAAAGATAAAGAAAGAATCCTGAGAGCAAGTTGAGAAAAACAAAACAAAAAAAATCACATACAGAGGAGAAACAATAAGACTAAGTTCTGAATACTTGGCAGAAACCTTGGAGGCAAGAAAATAATGGAATGACATATAGAAAACCTTGACAGAAATAAAGAAAAAAAAAAAAAAAGTCAAACAAGAATAATATACCCTGCAAAACCCTTGCTCAAATATGATGGTGAAATTAGGACATTTACAGATAAACAGAAACTAAGGGAATATGTAAAAACCAAACCAAATTTACAAGAATTATTAAAGGGAGTCCTTCAGTTAGAGAACTAACAACATCAGATGACAGCCTGAATCTAGTACACAAGACCACATCAGCCAGATACCAACCTAGGTAAAGAACTCTCAAGAATAAATCAAAGCTAAAAGATTTACAACAGGGAACCAGAGAGGTTAATCTGTAATAACAATGTCAGAACAATAAAAGAGGGCATAAATGGTGCAGGTACAGAAATTTCAAATGGAAAGGAAGTCAAGGTGATATCAAATAATAAAAGACTGTTTCAAACTTAGGAAGGTAAGGGTAAATTTTAAGGTAACCACCAAGAAAATTAACAAACCTACTCATCAAAATAAAGAAAAACATAAAGTCTCAGTAAACACAAAACCTGCAAAAACAAAAGAAATGGAAAAAAATCTACACACAAGAGGAATTCAGCACAGGAGAGTAAGAGGAAGAAAGAAAACATCAGCACCACAAAAGAAGCACTACAACATGACAGCAATAAACTCACACCTATCAAAAATTACACTGAAATAGCCTAAATGCACCCATAAAGAAACAGAGACTGACAGAATGGATAAAAAAAGCAGGACCCATCAATACACTGTCTAAAAGAGACACACCTTAGAAAGAGACATAAATTTATTAAAAATTAAAGGATGGAAAAAATTATCAAGCAAACAGCTACCAAAAAAAAAGCAGGAGTGGCAATACTAATCTCAGATAAAATAGACTTTTAAACGAAACCCTCCATAAAAGAGAAAGCATTATATAATGATTAAAGGGACAATCCATTGTGAAGACATAATCATAATAAATATCTATGCACCCAATGACAGGGCTTCAAGATACATAAAACAAATTCTAACAGCACTGAAAGGAGAAATTGACAGTTTCACAATAATAGTAGGAGAATTCAACACCCCACTCTCGGTAAATGCCAGAACATCTAGAAACTCAACAAGATACAGATGATCTAAAGGCCATAATCAGCCAACTTGACCTCATAGACATATATAGAACACTCCACCCAACAGCTGCAAAGTACACCTTTTCCAACACACATGGAACATTCTCCAGAATAGACCACTTCTTAGGCTACAAAGTTACCCTCAACAAAATCCAAAACATTGAGATAATACAAAATGTCTTCTCTGATTGCAATGTCATCAAAGTAGAAAGAAGAGCAAGGAAAAAAGTCAAATACATGGAAACTGAATAACACTGCTTAAAAACCACTGGGATTTTAATAGAAGAAATCAAAGGTGGAATCAAAAAAATTCCTAGAATCAAATGAGAACAGAAACACAGCATACAAAAAACTTTGGGACGTGGAAAAGGCAGTGCTCAGAGGTCAATTTAAAAAATAGATGCACACATCAAAAAAGAAGAAAGGGACAAAAATCAAAACATTAGCTACACAACTCGAACAAATAGAAAGAGAACAACAAAAGAAGCCCACATCCACCAGAAGAAAGAAAATAATAAAGATCAGAGAAGAAATAAATGAAATAGGGAATAGAAAAACAAAAGAAAGAATCAACAAAGCCAGAAGTTACTTCCTTGAAAGGATCAAAAAAAAAAAATCAATAAGCCACTGGCCAAATTGACAAAAGAAAAACAGGACAGGACACAAATAACCCAAATAAGAAATTAAATGGGGGACATTACAACAGACCTTACTGAAATAAAAAGGATCATAACAAAGTACTACGAAAAACTATACTCCAACAAATTTGAAAACCTAGAGGAAATGGACAAATTTCTAGAAACATATTACCTACCCAAACTAATGCAAAATAATGTTGAAAATCTGAACAGACCCGTAACAATAGAAGAGATTGAAAAGGTAATAAAAAAAATTCCAAACAAACAAAAAAACTCTGAACCAGATGGCTTCACTGGGGAATTCTACCAAACATTCAGAGAAGAGCTTACGCCAGTACTACTCATACTATTTCAGAACATAGAAAAGGAAGGGATACTTTCAAATTTATTCTATGAAGCCAGCACAACCCTGATACCAAAACTGGGCGAAGACACCAAAAAAAAAAAAAAAAAAAAAAATTATAGACCAATATCTCTCATGAATATAGATGCAAAAATTCTCAGCAAAATTGTAGCCAATAGAGTTCAGCATCGTATCAAAAAAATAATACACCACGATCAAGTGGGATTCATACCAAGTATGCAAAGGTAGTTCAATATTAGAAAATCAATGAACGTAATCTACCACGTAAAATAAAAGAATTACATGATCATCTCAACTGATGAAGAAAAGGCATGCAACAAAGCCCAACACCCATTCCTGATTAAAACACAAAACAAAAAACCTATCAATAAATAGTTGTAGAAGGAAAATTCCTCAACATAATAAAGGGCATCTATACAAACCAACAGCCAACATCATCCATAATGTAGAGAGGCTGAAAACATTCCCCTTGAGAACAGGAACAAGACAAGGATGTCATTTATCATGACTTCTATTTAATATTGTGCTGGAAGTCCTAGTTAGAGCAATAATGCAAGAATAAGAAATAAAGGGCATCCAAATTGGCAGTGAAGAAGTAAAACTGTCCCTATTTGCAGATAATATGATATGATACATAGAAAACCCAACTACTCAAAAAAAAAAAAAAAAACCCAACTACTACATAATAAATAGAAAATTCAAAAGGCTCCATGAGAAAACTACTGGAGCTAATAGAAATATTCAGCAGAGTAGCAGGATATAAGATAAACATGCAAAAATCAGTGGATTCCTATATACCAATAAAGAGAACAATGAAAAAGAAATCAGGAAAACAATATTATCTGTAATAGCCCCTAAAAAAATAAAATACTTAGAAATAAATCTAGCCAGGGATGTGAAAGACTTAAACAAAGAAAACTACAAAACCCTACTGCAAGAAGCCAAAAGAGAGCTACATAAATGGAGAAACATACCATACTCATGGATAGGTAGACTCAATATTTGTAAAAATGTCAATTCTACTCAAAGCAATCTACAAATACAATGAAACCCTGATTCAAATACCAACAGCATTCTTTAAAGAGATGCAAAAACTAATCATAACTTTATAGGGAAAGGGAAAAGTCCCCATATAAGTAAAGCACTATTGAAGAAGAAGAATAAAGTAGGACTCACACTACCTGACCTCAGAACCTACTATACAACTATGGTAGTCAATACAGCCTGGTACTGGTACAAGGACAGATTCATTGACCAATGGAACAGAATTGAGAACCCAGATGTAAATCCGTCTACCTACCATCTACTTGATCTTCAACAGGGCCCAAAGTCCATCAAATGGGGGAAAAAACAGACTTTTTAACAAATGGTGCTGGCAAAACTGGAGGTTCATTTCTAAAAAAATGAAACAGGGCTCATACTTCACACCATACACAAAAACTAATTCAAAATGGATTAAAGACCTAAATATAAAACTATAAATATCATAGAAGAAAAAAAAAGGATCAGTGCTAGAGACCCTAATACACGGCATTAACAGGAAACAAACCATAAATAAAAACAAACAAAGTCCAGAGGATAAGCTAGATAACTGGGATCTTCTAAAAATTAAACACTTATGCTCATCAAAAGACTTCACCAAAAGAGAAAAAAGAGAACCTACAGGCTAGAAAAAAAAAATTGGTTATGACAAATTCAACAAAGGCATAATGTCTAAAATCTACAAGAAAAGCCAACGCTTCTACAATAAGAAGATAAATAATCCAATTAAAAAATGGGCAAAGGATATAAACAGACACTTCGCCAAAGAAATCAGTCAAGTGGCTAACAGACACTTGAGGAAATGCTTGTGATCACTAGCCATTAGAGAAATGCAAATCAAAACTACAATGAGATACCATCGCACCACGATATTACTGCCAGGAATCAAAAAAAGAAAAAAAAAAAAACAGAAAATAACAAATGTTAGAAAGGCTGCAAGGAGACTGGAAATCTTATGCACCGTTGGTGGGAATGCAAAATGATAGAACCATTTTGGAAAACAATATGGCACTTCTTTAAAAAGCTAGAAATAGAAATACCATATGGTCCAGCATTCCCACTTCTAGGAATATATCCTAGAGAAATAAGAGCCATCACGCAAATAGACATATGCACACCCATGTTCATTGCAGCATTGTTCACAATAACAAAAAGATGGAGACAACCTAGATGCCCATCAACAGATGAATGGATAAAAAAACTACAGTACGTACATACAATGGAGTACTACTCAATGATAAAGAACTGTTATGAATCTGTGAAGCATCTCACAACATGGATGAATCTGAAGGGCGTTATGCTGAGTGAAATAAGTCAACCACGAAAGGGCAAATATCGTATGAGACCACTACTATAAAAACTCATGAAAAGGTTTACACACAAAAAGAAACAACCTTTGATGGTTACAATGGAGAAGGGTGTGGGAAGGGAAAAACATTTAATAGACAATAGATGAGGGATAAGTTTGGTGAAGGGTAAAACAGAACACAATACTGGGGAAGCCAGCATAACCTGAAGAAGCCCAGGTCATGGAAGCTCCAAGGACACATCCAAACTCCCTGAGGAACCAAATTACTGGGCTGAGGGCTCTGGGGGTCATGACCCCAGGGAACATCTAGCTCAATTGGCATAACATAGTTTTCTAAAGAAAATGTTCTACATTTTACTTTGGTGAGTAGCACCTGGGGTCTTAAAAGCTTGTGAGCTGCAATTTAAGATAGTCCACTGGCTTCGCGCCATCTAGAGCAAAAGAGAATGAAGAAAACCAAAGACTCAAGGGAAAGATTAGTCCAAAGGACTAATGGACCCGCAACTACCACAGCCTTCCCCAGGCTGAGTCCAGCACAACTAGATAGTGCCCGGCTACCACCACCGACTGCTCTGATAGGGATCTTAATAGAGGGTCCCAGGCATAGCTGGAGAAAAATGTAGAACGAAATTCTATCTCAAAAAAAAAGCAGAATCACTGGTCTGACAGAGACTGGGGAATCTTTGAACTTATGGTCACCAGACACATTTTTAGCTCAGTAATGAAGCCACTCTTGAGGTTCACCCTTCAATCAAAGATTAGACAGACCCAGAAAACAAAAGACTAGAAGAGAACACCAGCAAGGGACATGGACAATAAGGCAGGAGGTGACAGGAAAGCTGGTAATGGGAAGCTAAGGTGGAGAAGATGAGTTTGTTGACATATCGTGGGGTTGGCAACCAAAATCACAAAACAATACGTGTATTAATTGATCAATGAGAAGCTAGTTTGCTCTGTAAATCCTCACCTAAAGTACAAGTAAAAAAATTCAATTAAAAAAAAATTCAAAAAGTACATGTTACTGACACTGATGCCTTTGAAAATGACCTGAATGTTTTCTGGTAGTCCCGAAATGTTCAAATTATGTTGGGAAAGAACAAAAAAAAAAAAAAAAAAGAGAAGAAGATGAAAAACAGTTATGTGGTTTCTTGTTAACTCAGCGTGCATTTTACAATAAGCTAATGTGCTGGACTGTGTGATGGAAACTTGGCTCAACCTCCCTATGTTTCCAAGAAATTTCTTCCAAATTTGTTTCAGGGTTATAGTGGTCAAAAGAGGAACCTGTGCAAGATTTTGAAGGCTGAAGTGGAACACACACCGTTAGTCTTGGAAGGTTGTCAGTCAGATAGTGACCAAAAAAAAAAAAAAAAAAAAAAAATCCCCAGACCCCAGTGTGTCATTGTTCTCCTCTGCTTTGCATCTCTACTGGTGGCTCTGCTGGCCAGTAGCAGCCTGGTCGCCTGCCAGGTGCTTGGACTTGGTAGCCCACAGGCTGCAGTACCACAGCGAGGCAACAGCTTCCTGACATGGCAGTTTCTAATTGCCTCCACAGACCCACTGGGTGGCCAAACATTTCCAGGATACTTCTAGAGCCTCTGTTTTTCTTATGGTACTCTCACTGACACAGCTAGTTAACAGCATATTTTATCAAATATGTAATGACATCTCATTTTGGTAAGACTCAAGTCTCATCTGATTATATTTAATCAAACATGAACATTTTCTTGCACCTATTACCAAAAATAAGATTATATATTAGTTGTTGGATGAATTACTTTTAAGAGTATATATCATTTCTGTTTTATTAAATATGTAGGAAATGTTTGATCATGATGCATAATAAGATTAATGAAATTAATTCTGAATTACATACATGATTCTTAGTAATTCTTATAAAAATATGCATAAGTCAATATACTCACTTTTTTTTTCCCAAAGGAATACCATGCCTTTGGTCAAACTCCTCACTTTATAAATAAGTTATATTTTTCCAGGTATTACACTGGTTTATTATAAATAAACAATGAGGAACAGCAAATAGAATATTGTTATGTCCTCTCATAAAAATAATTATATTTTATATTGTCTTTATCTTGAATTGATCAATTGTAGCAATATACCCCCAAAATTATATTCTATAACTTATTTCTCAGTGTCTTTTATAATATACCTCAAAACATGTAACACACATATTGAAAAATGAGGTCAGACGTTTTCTGACCGAAAGGAACCTGATTTGGTTAATTCATTTAACAATAAGGACTAGCTCTGCTAATTAAGGAATATGTCAGCCATTACAAGTATGTTGAATGTGCTGAATATGCAGCTCCAAAGTTTTTGACAAAAATATATTTAAAGCACATGATACAAATTAAAGCATCTTACAAAAAAAAAAAGATTACTGTGATGGTAAAGGTCTATTAAAATTAACAAAAATTTTATTATACCAAACTTTTTGGAGTAAATTAGGAATGAAGTGTCTCTGTGTGAAATTTTATTAGTTGCTAAAAGAATTTATGCTGACATATCTCATTCTAGCATTAAGTAAATTCACCCATATAAAATGCATTAATTGGAAAAAATCCTCACTTCATTATGTAAAAATAATTTCCAGTTCCATCCAGGCCACAAAATAAGGTCTGCTGTTGTTTTCAGTGGAGACAGGAAGCCCAAAATAAGGTATGATTTCATTCAAGAGGTGTTTCACAACTTTGGTGGCCTTTTCAGTCCTGTAAGGGAAAAGTTTAACCCAGTTAGTAAAGGTGTCAATAAAAACTTGGCAGATATTTGTAATTCTCGGAAGCTCTAGGCATCTCAGTGAAATTCACCTGTCAGTCTTCTCTAAGCATCGCCCTAGTTTGCTGGACCCCAGGGGGCACTTCAGCAGGGTTCTCTAGATTATATTTTGTACAGTTGGGGCAGCTCTTTACCACTGCTGGTATGGACCTTTTGTCAAATTAAATGTTTCTTAACCTGTAGTCCATCACGTCTATAGTGGGTGGACTGGTGGGCTCTCTGTAGGATAGGGCGCATGGGTTTTGGTGGAATGAAAATCTTTCCATGGGGGGGTGTACAGCCACTCACTTTTGTTCAGAGTGGCCCCCCAGGTCCTGACAATGTTTTTATCTTCTTGGGAATAGTCCAGGTGGAGGTCAGGTGGCAGTAAATCTAAACTGGGAATTAGCGGCGCTACTACAGTAGGTTTCTGTTGGACTGTAGGTTTTTTTTTTTCCTCTTTTTTTGCTGGTGCATCTGTTTTGTAATTACTCTTTGTTACCATGGTGTCGCTTTTCTGATGCTCTTTGCAATGTACTACTGCTACTTGAATGGGTAGGAGAGTGGATTCTAAAAGTTGTAAGATCTCTAAAGAATATCTAATGTCTTTACCGCTTCCTGTTAGGAGCCCTCTTTCTTTCTAGATTGCCCTGGGTGTAGGCAATGCCTCAAATATATACTTGGAATTGGTATAAATAGTTGTTTGCTTACTTTTGGTGATTCTAAGGGCCTGCAGCACGGCAATGAGCTCAGCCTTCTGGGCGGAGGTACCTGGGGGAAGCACATTAGCCTCTAGAACCTCTTCTAAAGTGACCACCGTAAATCTAGCTTTTCTTTTTTTTTCCTTTCATGTAACTGTTTCCATCTGTGAACAGTTCAAGGCTGCAAGTGATAACAATGTCATCTATGTTTTGAAGGAAGATGCCATTGGTTAAGGTCAGTTGTCTCAGTTTTTGGGCTAAAGGTGATCCAAAAAGAGTAGGACTGTTTTTAAAGTCTTGTGGTAGGACTTGTCAACACAACGGCTGTTTTTGTCTTGTTCCTGGGTCCTCTCATTCGAAGGCAAAGATTTCTTGACTTTTTCCTCCACTCAGATGTAAAAGAAGGCATCTTTCAGGTCTAGCTAGCACAGTGAACCTGGTTGACAGTTCGCAGATCCTGAACAAATCGATATTCTCCGTTTTTCTTTTTCTCCAGCAGGATTGGGTGGAGGCGGCGGGGGCAGTATTGTGCTGTGACTGAGACTGTCTGAGCAGTCTGTGCTTCAAGTATCTGATGATGATTTTGTCCAGTGTCTGTCGGGCTTCAACTGGGATGGGATGCTGCTTAATCCTTGGTGGAGCTACAATAGGTAACAACTCAATGACAGTGGGAGGAACATTTTTTGCTCTGTCCAGTATTTTTTGGCCCACCTCTATTGCACTAGTGCATCTCTGATATCTGGATCAACTAACCCTTGGTAATGTTCTTTTTTTCCTTAGTTGGTGGCCTCGTAGTAAGGGCCATTTGTAACTGCCACCTGTTTTTTTATAAAGGAATGGGTATGTTAAAGATTTTTTTTTTTGTATAGAACAAGTTAGAAGTTGTAGGAAGAGAGGGTGTTCTTCTTTTCTTGGTATTTTCACAATGGGCATCATCTGCCTCTTTGGGCTATCTTTTCTTTGGGGGAGAGGGGAGATCAGAAGTGAGTGAGTTGCTAATTTTCAATGTCTTTTTTCTTTACACCAGCTGCACTGGTCTCTTTCTAAAGGAGTGTGGGGGCTTTTCAGCTCCTGTGGCCTTGGTCTTTCTCCTTTTCTTTGTTCTCTTGGGGAATGGCCTTCAGTCTACAAGGTGGCAGCTAGCGAGGCTGTCTAGCACTTTTGGTGTGTATCTTTCTTGCTTGCTTCTTATCTCAGTGTAAACCTGGCGGGACAGTTCCACCAGCCGAGAGATTTTTAACCCTATACCTCCTTCTACTTTTTGAAGCTTTCTTTTAATATCGGGGGTACTTTATCCTATAAAAATTATATTGGCTATTTTGCATCTTTAGGGCCCTCAGGATCTAGTTTAGTGAACTTGTAAATATGGTCTTAAGATTCCATGACTCTCTCATGAACTGGTCTCACCTGGGGTATTTTCACTTTGCCTAACAGCCAAATCAAGGAGCTCAAAAGTAATTCTATTCCATGTGTGCAGGTGGTGAGCCCACTGGCAGGACAGAAGGGGCTTAACAGTGGAGACGGTCACCGGCTATGCGGCTCCATTGGGTGGAGGCAGGGGTAGGTAGGTGGGTGGCTTGGGCACTGAAGTGACAGGAGCTGGAAGATCCTCCTCAGGGTCAGGAGGGAGGACTGGCAGTTGTGATTTATCAGTCCTTTTCTGAACTAAGATTTTATATTTTTTTGTAACTCTTTATTCTAATACAGAGTCATGAAACTTTTACATAATACTTTTCATTGCATTTACCCTTGTGAGCAGAGAAAAGATTAAGTTGGAGCACAGCATAATTCAGAGACCAATTTGCTGGCTACTTTTCTTCATTTGTCAATTCATATTGGGCCCATGGTGTTACTAAAGAAAAGCAACTTTTTCTTTTTTGTAGGGTCTTGCCTGAAATATTCCCAGTTCTTAAAGATACATCTTAGTGTGCTACACTCTAATAAGTCTTGAACTTTCTCCATTTTCCAGACATACCTTCTTAGACATTCACAAAACCTAATTCAGGGTACCAACAGGAACCTAGAGCTTTTTATTTCCTCAGTGGTCAATACTCTTGCTTCTTGGGACTCTTGAAGGTCTTGCATAGGAATTACCCTGTTACTTAACAAACCTAAAGCCTTTTACACCCACAACGGTCAGTACTCCCGCTTCTTGGGACTCTTCTAAGGCCTTACCTACGTACTTACCAAAAAGCCCCAGGCATGTTTCGTGTCTCCCACAGAGTCACCAATGTGTCTGAGGCAGGTTGGCCTTTAGGACCACCCTGAGGTCTCTTGGAGAACTCTCCTGGTGGCTCTGGATGTCAGGCAGGGTCCCCAGCAAGGCCCATCTCCGGAACTGAGCGATGACTCTTGGTTGGCTTGCCAAAAATGTTGCTGGGTGAAAACCCCAGGCTTTGCTCAGTGTGATTAATTACAGCCAATAAACAAGAGGCTGAGGTGGGAGATCAGAAAGAAGTCTTTATTTGATTGTACAAGGAAAGGAGCTATTGGGGCTACTGCCTCCAAGACTGCTCACAAGCATCTTAGAGAGGTGGGCTTTTATAGAGAGCAGACAAGGAAATGTAAATTCATCATGACTATTCAGAATTGACCTTCAGGCAGGTGCTCAGAGCTTGGGAATGACTATTCATTTTCTTTAGACAAGGGTTTGATCCCCCAGGATGGAGGAAGAGTTTTTTTTTTTTTTTCGTTAGGATATTAAGTCTCCACCCAGAAGAGGGTTGAAGTCAGGCCACCTATGGCCCATTCTGTGGTTATGTTGTCAAGTACAATTTTAGAAGAGGCTTATTCTGCTTGGCATCGGAAAATAAGCTAGAGCAGGTGTCTTTTAGAAGGGTTGGGCTCTGAGGCTGCCTGCCTCAGAAAGATTACCCCAAAGGTCTAATGGACCACAGCTATTGTGGCCTCCACCAGACTGAGTCCAGTACAACTAGACAGTTCCAGGATACCACCAATGATGGTTCTGACAGGTATCACAGTAGTGGTTCCTGGACAGAGCAGGAGAGAAATGTAGAACAAAATTCTAACTCACAAAAAAAGACTTGCTGGCCTAAAAAAGACTGGAAAAACCCCAATAGTATGACGCTTGGACACCCTTTTAGCTCAGTAATGAAGTAACTCTTGAGGTTCACCTTTCATTCAAAGATTAGACAGGACCATAAACTAAAATGAGACTAAATGGGTACATCAGTCCAGGGGTAAGGACTTGAAGGCATGAGGAGACAGGAACCTGGTAATAGGGAAGAAAAAAAAAAAAAAGATTCTCAGTGTATGTTATATACTGAACAAAATAGAAAAATAAGAGCAATAGAAGAAATAACCAATCTAATATGATTGCATATAGATTTTGAATTCAAGTAAAGTCAACAATCAATTAATGATACTTGAAAAACTAATAAGTCAAATGTATGGATTAATGATAAAATTTTTATGAATATGATATGAATCAGAATTGACTCAATGGCAAGGTTTTTTATGGTTTTTATGATATAATAATCAAATTATACCTCTAAGTAAAAATAACGTTCAATTCCATCCTAGCAAAATTATTTCTTAAGATTTTGTGGTCATAAAATTATAAATACTTAGAACTCAGTGTTCACGAGATTACGTATTTTTGGTATTATTTAAATCAAGTTATAGAATTATATTAATATCACTAATTTTTTTTTTTTTTTAGTCTTTATAATTAATGACAAAATTTGCAGCTTTTGTTATTCCTTCAATTACTTAAAGTTTAATGTACAGGATTATATTTAGTCAATATATTAGTTTGGAAGAATTTGCCCTTTTGTAACATATGGGCTCACATGAGTCATAATCCCCCCAAGGGCTACTAACAACAATAACCATCTATAAGTAAAGTAACTTGTGCTGAAAGGCATAACACATTCCCAAAGATTCAGACCCTTCACAGGAATTCCTGCCCCCCCACCTCCCCCCATTGGAGAACACATTGTTTGTTCCAGGTTAGATGATCTCTGGGTCTTTGTAAGTCACAGGCTTGGAACCAATCAATTTTAAGTTCCTTCATTTGTTTTATAATACATACTTTTAGCAAGTCCTGCTCTTGACTGCCCACAAAGTCTCCCTGGAAAATGCACTGCGTACTCCACTTTCACAGTCAGTTAAATAAACAGTCTTAAGCTTGTTGCCATCGAGTGGATTCCTACTCACAGCAACCCTATAGGACAGAGTAGAATCACCCCATAGTGTTTCCAAGGAGCAGCTGGTGGATTTGAACTGCCAACCTTTCATTGGTAGCATAGCTCGCAGTAGCTCTTAACCGCTGTGCCACCAGGGCTCCAAGCTTCCATTAGCACCATTGAATTCATGAATACTTAGTTCTTGTTAACCAGGGAACACGTTTCAATGTTAACCCGCCCCAGTGTATTTTGCCAGACCACATTTCAATGTTTTTCATGGAACACCGACTGAGGGATATGGACACCACTTTTGGACTCCAGCATGTACTCAGTTTTATTGCTTTGCTCTTTGGTATAAAGGCCCTGAGAAACACTTTATGAAACAGCCTCTGGGTGTGCATTACGATGTCTAGTATTAGAGTTCTTTTTTTGAGTATTCTCTTAAGTTGCTTTCTGGTGTTGGAATCTAATAATTGTATCTTGCCTTGAAAATATTGTTGGAGATTTACTGCAAAGCCACTGTGAATCATGTACCTGATCAAGATTTCCTTTTTTTTTTTTTTTTATGATTCAGTTGGAAATCATAAAGTCCAATTTATATATTCCCCCATTAGAAAATGTAGTGGATTTCATGCTGTGCGTATTTATGCCTGTCCCTTTTTGGGCTATGTTTTCTATATCTAATTTTTTTCCCCCTTTCTCACCTATTTCTAGTTTATGTCATTTTGTTATGCTTTATTTTGTATTTTAATATTGTCTTTATTTTGGGAACAAAGTGTGATTTAAATAATGGATTAACAATAAAAAAAAAATTGATGCTTTATATTCCCTACTTGCTAATATCCCATGTGTGGAAATTTGCACCAAGTTCAACTTACTTCTGCCATAACTCTAAAACTATTACTGCAATGCATATACTATACAATAGTGCATATAGTATAGATAACAAATAAGACCAGAGGCACATATACTCCAACTACTTATCATAAAACCAGAGGGATTTTACTGAAGTCTTTCTATTGAATTTGGAACAAGACAAATTTTTGGGGAGAGGAAAGCTAAATAAAGAAAGGTCTCACAAAGTTCAAGTAAGTTTTTTTTTTTGTCAACATTATCAAGGGTCCAATTTCCAAACTTACTAGTGCACAAAGGTGTCTTACTGTACCCAGAGTCAACTGAGAGCATGTAGAAACACAGATGTTTAAACCAAAATGTAAATGTGTTAACTGTATACATGCTACATAAAAATATACTAATTCATACAAAATAATTTTGGCACTCTTCTCGTACCCAAAACTAAGTAAATGACTGAAAATCTGTTTTCTTTCATTGTGAACATCACTCATTACATACAAATTTGATGTTCATTCTGGATGTACTGGTTTTTATTTATCCAGACTATGACACAACCACTTGAATGTTTTCCGCACAGTGTTCTTTGGTTAACCTGGTTACTGCCAGTGGTCATATTGGTAGTGATTAAGACTATTTCCTTATAAGTGACTGAAAGTCACTGGGGATATTACAACGAAAAGGGGAAGAGAGGTAGACTTGCTGGTAGATGTCAGAAAGAAAATGGAACCAGGAAACACAATGCTAGCTAGACAATTTTTTTTTTAATTTTTCTATTCTATTATTTTTTTTATTATTTTATTTTCTATGTTTTTACTTTCCTATTTTTATTTTATTGGGTTCTTAATTTCAAATCCAAAATTCACTGAAAAAAAATTTTTTTTCACTGAAGAAGGGGTTTATTACAGATTGAATTGTGTACCTCCAACTCCTTTCAAATTTATGTTGAAGTCCTAACACTTGGTACCTGTGAACATCAACTTGCTTAGAATTTGAATCCTTGAATATGTTGTCAGTTAAGTTAACATGAGTCCATAATCGAGTAGGATGAGTCCTAATCCCATCTAAGTGGTGTTGTATATAAAAAGGGAGAAGAGACATAGACAGAGAGAGGCAAGACCTCCATGTGAAGATGAAGCTATGCTGCAAGTCAAGGAATACCTGGGATTACCAAAATCTGTGAAAGACCAGAAAGAATCTTCCTCTAGAGCCTTCAGAAGGAACATGGCTGTGCAAGCGCCCTGCATTCAGACTTCTAGCCTACAGAACTGTGAGACAATAAATTTCTGTTCTTATAAGCCACCCAATGTGTGGAACTTTGTTACTGCTGCCCTAGGGAACTAATATAGGGCTCATTGTGTCAGAGTTGAAGTCACCATAACTATGGTTAGGGAAGAATCATGTTGTGCAAACATGACTGATGCCTATTGCAAATATTTGGGAATCATACCCATATTCGTGAAAACTGAACCTGTAAGAATGCATAAAAAAATAGGTAAACATAAATATACATAAATTTTAAAATTTCACCTATTGCCTCATTTAATTCATAGCTATGTTAACATGACTTATAATGTAAAACTAAAATTGATTTATAGTGCTTAGGAGTTTTTCAATGAATTTTGTCGATGTATAATTAAAAATAATACAACATACCCATTTAAAATGTAAAAATGAAGAGTTATGATGAATGTAAACACTTGTTCCAAATGTGAACACATTTCCATCATTCCAAAACAGCTCCCTTCGCCTTTCTGCATTCAGCAAAACCTTCCCCAAAACCTGGAAATTTATCTGCTTTCTGTTATTGTGGATTATTTTAGCCCTTCCTAAAATTTCATGCAAACGAACTCATATAATATGTATTCTTTGGGGAATATTTGCTCTGCATGAGGTTTTTGAGAATCATCCCTGCTGATACATGGATCAGTAGCTTGTTCTTTGTTTTTTTGAGTAGTATTCATTGTATGAATGATAATAGAATTTATTTATCCTTTCTCCTATTTATAGACAGTTCCGTCATTTCTAGTTTAGATCTATTATGAATAAGGCTGTTATGAGTATTTCTGTACAAATCTTTGTGTGCACGTATGTTTTGATTTCTGGGTTTTTTTATTTTTCTGTTCTATTATTTTTATTTTCTATTTTTATGTTTATATAAAATATATATAAGAAGTTTTTTTTAATATGTAAATAACTGCTAAACTATTTCACAGAGTGGTTATCAGCAAAATCTGAGTCTTTTTGTTAAACATCCTCGACAGCACTTCCTATGATAGGTCTTTTTCCTTTCTTTGTTTTTTTCATTCTGTTTCTCTCTCTCTGTTTCTCCCTTCCTTTCTTCCTTCTTCCTTCCTGTCCTTAGATATTGTGATGAGTATCTCCTGATATCACATTATGATTTTAATTTACTTTTCCTTTGTGGCCAATAATGTTGAACATATTTTAATGTGCTTATTGGTTAGTGATGTTTTGTTTTTTAAAATATGCCTTGAAATATTTTGCCCATTTATATATAAAGTTATTTATTATTAAGGGCACAGGTCCTTTGACAGATATATGTATAGTGCATGCTTTTCTTCATTCTGTGGCTTGTATTTTCATTTTCTTAACAGTGTCTTCAAAAAGGAGGAATTTTTAGTTTTGATACAGTCCAATTTATTAGTTTTTTTTCTGTAATGATTTATGATTTTTGTTTTATATCTAAGAAATCATGGCTTATGAATAAGAATACAATTTTCTTATTTTTCTGAGCAGAGTTTCTCACCTTCAGTATTATTGGTATTTTTAGGAAAGATAATTATTTGTTGGGGTGGGGGCTGTCCTGTGCATTATCAGTTGTTGAGTATCACCCCTGAGCTCTACCTTTAGATGCCAGTATCACCCTCTTTCTCCTATTTGACAACAAAAGATGTCTCCTGACATTGTCAAATGTTGCCTGGGGGTAAGACAGGCCCTTGTTGAGAACCACTGATCTAGATATATCTGTTTTAGCTTTAAGCCTGTGGTTAATTCTGAGATAATATTTGGTATCTGTGTATGGTTGGAGGGAAGGATTTAGGCTTTTTATCATTGTTTTGTTGTTTTCGCCGTAGACATGTAGTTGTTTCAGCAGCAATTACTGGAATGACTAATGCCTACTCGTTGAATTGCCATGACACCTTTGTCAAAAAATATTTGGCCATATATGTGTGAATTTATTTCCAGATTATTCTGTTCCATTGATACATACTCCTGTTTTGACACCAATATCATACTGTCCTGATTGTATTATACAGTAGGTATTAAAATCAAGTCGTACAACTTCTTCAAATTTATTCTTATTTTAATGATTTGTTGGTTATTCTAGGTCTTTGCATTTCTATATAAATTTTAGTTTCTGTCCATTTCTTTATTTATTTTACTTCTCTTAGCAATATTCTACAGGTTTAACCATGTATGTCTTACCCATGCATGGTTAAATTCATCTATAGTAATTTCATATTTTTGTATTTTAAAATTTCATTTAGAATTTTTATTTCTGATCATAGAAATATAACTAATTTTTATATACTTTATAATCTATAACCTTTTTAAATTCACATACTTCTAGTAGCTGTTTTATGGATTTCTTAGTATTCTCTATGAGCACAACCTTGTCATTTGAAAAAAAAATTTATTTTTCCTTTCAAGTCTGTTTACCTTCATTTGCTTTCCTTGCCTTAATGCAATGGCTAGAAGCTCTGTGGTGTTTAGTTTTTTGTTTTTTGCTCAAACCTAAGGTCCTGAATCCTAGTCTAATAGATTTGTTTTAAGATTACAGAAAACGGTCTGGTATGGATTTACTAATCCATACTTCTTCAATGCCTGTAATGAATAGAAGCTAGTTTGATAAGTGAAGAGGAAAGAACAGTTTTTTTCTCATCCTGTCCTTAATTTCTCCCCATTTTTATGACCAAATTAAAAAAAAAAAATGAAAGAAATATATGGGCAGTCTGTTAGGTAAGGGGACTGGTTGTTGAGGCTAATGAATTTTGGTCAAATTACGTAGTAGTTCATTAGAATGTAAGACTGAATGAAAAGATAACCTCATTTATCTGGTCCTTCATTGTTTCTGTGCTGCCTAGATCAATACTTGCCATAAAATGGAGATTCAACAAATATTTGTGGACTGAAGCAAATGATTATTAAGAGATACATCCGTATCTTACCATCATACAGAAAGGATGGGTAGATGTTAAGCTGCTAGGTATTGAGGTGGTCGATTAGGAAAATGAACGAAACTGAACGTAACAAGCCTTTATTCACTTACTGTGATAGTGCAGGCAAGAGGCAAAAGCAAAACGTACTGACTTCCCAGTGTTCCATTTTTCCCCATGAAATGGTACTGGGTGAGGGTCAAATGGCATGCATTGTTTATGGAGAGGGAGAATCATCTCACTGCTGAGGAGTCCTGGACAAAAGTCTCCTCCTGCCTTTTTATGGGTCCAGGATGAAAGAGTAGGACGAGGGAAGGGAAAGTGGAAATGGCTAAGAGTGGAAAAGTACTAAATCAGGGTGGGAGAAAATGCCTCATCCAGGAGCCTCCCAATAAGGAGGCCTGTGAATGGAGGTACGTTGACTAGGAACGCAGATATGCAAAAGAGTAAAGCTGGCCTGGGAGGGCCAGACCCTTGATAGTAACTCCTTTCAGAACACTGTAATTCATTGGCTCTGCACCAAATCTGATGTGGGAATGTAGCTTCCCCCATGACTCCTGCCAGGTAAATTCTTGTAATTGCTTATGGTCAGCTCTGAAAGATCAAACATACAATTTTGATCTGGCAGACTACTCAGTAGGTGTGTCTTCCTAAAAAATGTAGCCATTAAATCAACATAATTATTTAAAACAAATACAAGTTAATTCTTAAAACATTTCCATGACCACATATGTGGAAAGAGTATACAGTCTATATATTCTTTCTGTGAGTTGTATTTTAAAGCTGAGAGAATTTGTTACAAAGCGAGATGGCAAAGATTGTGTGCAGGAAATTGATAGAGTCTTTTTTTTTTTTCTCTAGACCAATTACAAAAAGGTTTCAGTGGGACACAAGCTTAGTTGATAAGATAAACTAAAAAGGCTGGGTCAAACTGTTTAGGCAGATATAGTCCAAAGAAACAGGTTCCAGAAGGCCTTTGAACAGAAAGCCACAGAGATATAAGAAATTGAAAAGTAGGGGGATAAAAGCACTGCCCTGAAGGAAAGAAGAGTAAGTAAATGTATAAATTGAAGAGCAGCAAGTAGGGAGAAATATTTTTTAGCTGTGTGTTAAATCTGATATTTTTATTTTTTGTTGACATGGGAGTATGTAACAATGCATTAATATGCACACATATTGTATAATGACTCTGGTTACTTTGTATAGTTTTGTTGTATTAGTGCAATGTCAGGTTTGTCACAATCTGAAATTTGTTTACCTGTTCTACAGACCATTTCCTTCCTTATGTTAAAAAAATTTGGTAAAAATGAGCAGTCATTAAAATAATAGATGTAGTCTATTCATTGACTTTCTTCAAAATGATGATAATTCTTCATGCCCATTCATGAGCACATGGGGGAATTGTGGAACTTTTAAGTTTTGTGTTTTATAAAAGCTTTAAAAAAAGACTTTAAAATTATTCCCTGTGAGCATTTTAATCATTTGTTTTATGACTATTTATTGAGCACTTATAATATGCCAGGCACTCTTCTATGAAGTGTAATATAGCAATGAACAAAAAAAAAGTCCTTTCTTTCACAAGCTTAAGTGTACATGAGACAGACGATAACCACATAAATTAATATGAACTATGATACTGAATATATAATTATTATAAAAAACATAAAACAAGGTAGTAGTATAAAGCATGATACTGGATGCACTTTTATGTCAAGGAAATTATCTGTAATGAAATGATATTTGAGAGAAGTATGACAGAAATATAGAATCAATCCACGCAAATACAAAAATAAGAATATTTCAAACAGAAAGTGTGACAGAGGCAAAGACCCTCAGGAAGAACATACATGAAATGTTTAAAAAAGGCAAGAAGACCAGTGTTACCCAAACAACAGAGCTAGGAGAAGGGGTAGAAAATGACATCAGAAAGACAGGAGATGGATCATGCAGAGAATTTGTGTTTGAAGCAATGACTTTAGGAATTATTTTGAGAACATATTGGATATATTTAGTCAGGTAAATATATGATTTCAGCAACTTTTTTAATGATCCATAGCTGTTGTGGATCAAGTTTACAGAAGAGGAAGAACAGAAACACGAAAAAAAAATTGGAGGCTTTTGAAGCTATGAATGAGCAAGAAGATGACTGAGGAGAGGGCAGCAGTGGAGTTTGTAAGAAGTTGATGCATTTGAAATATTTTGAAATTAGTCAATAAGTTTTTATGTTGGAATAAATATGAGACCTAGGAAATGAAAACAGTCAAAAAAAAAATAATAACAAAACAAAAACCAAGGTTCTCAGTGTGAGCAACCACATGAATAGTGGGGCATTATTTAAAGTGCAAAACAGGAGAAAAATAACGCTTTTTTGGGAGCGGCGTCATAGAAACCAAAATCAGTTTTCACGTGTCATACTTGAGGTTTCTATCTAAATATCCAAGTGGAATTTAAAGCCTTGACTCTGGGACGAAAATAACAAAAGAGTAACTACAGGTGTAAAGAAAAAAGAGAGGCTAGAAGCCTGTGGAGCATCAACATTTGGAGCTCAGCTGGAGGTGGCTAGTCCAGCAAAGGAGAAAGAAAGAGAGCTGCAAGTCAGCTAAAAATGATAAAAAGAAGAGTGAGAAACTGGGTCAAATGCTGTCAAAGAATTGAGAAAAATGAAAACTGAGAATTGACCATCAGATTTGGCAGTATAAAGGTTGGTAGTGATTTTGAAGGAAGAAGCATCTTTAGAGGGGTGGGGTGAAAACCTTATTAGAACAGGTCAAGGATGATGGGAAGCATGTTGTTGTTTGACATTGAGTTCATTCCAACTCATAGCTACCCTATATGACTGGGTAGAACTGCCCCATAGGATTTCCTAGGCTGTAATTTTTTATGGGAGCAGAGCACCAAGTATTCTCTCCCATAGAGGGGCTGAGTTAGAATTTCTGATCTTTTGGTTAACAGCTGAGTACTTAACTATTGCACCACCAGGACTCTTGATGGGAAGAAAAACAGTGTGAATAGTTGCTTTCCTACAACTCTTTCAAAGAATTCTGGAGGGGATATGTGGTCAGGTGTGGGAACTAGTATAATCACTCATAGTTTTGAAAAAAAGTTAGATTGTCTCTTACCATCTACAATGCACTGAGAAAGAAACTACTTGCATATTAATACATCATAAAACTTACAGGTGGTGGGGCCAAGATGGTGGAGTACTCAGATGTTTCCCATGGTCCCTCTTACAATAAACACCAAAAAAACAAGTGAATTGATTATATATGACAATCTAGGAGCCCTGAAAATCAAAGACAAAGCTGAGTAGTTGGACTGAGTGGCAGGGGGATGGAAAGACAGTTCAGGAGCAATGAGGACTGGCCAGACCTGACCTGGCTGGCACTGGTACCCTGCAGGCTGGATTGGCTGGAGTGCACAGGGCTGAGGCAAGCAGTAGTGCTCAGGACACATTTCTGCATCGTGAGAAACAAAGCATTGGAGAGTCTGTTCAAGCCTCCACAACGAGGGAGAAGAGGTAGATTCCAAAAGAAAGTCACTAAGGCGTATTATAATCAAACTTGCCAGAACCAAAGATAAAGACAGAATTTTAAGAAAAGCTGGAGATAAACAAAAAGCCACCTACAAAGGAGAGTCAATAAAACTAAGCTCTGACTACTCAGCAGAAACCAAGCAGGCAAGGAGGCAATAGGATGGCATATATAAAACCATGAAGGAAAAGAAAAATTGCCAACCAAGAATTAAATATCTGGAAAACCTGTCTCTCAATATGATGACAAAATTGTGGCACTTACAGATAAACAGAAGTTTAGGGAATTTGTAAAAACCAAATCAAAATTACAAGAAATACTAAAGGGAGTCTTCTGGTTAGAAAATCAATAACATCAGATAACAACCCAAGGCTAGAACACAGGAAAGAACAACCAGATATCAACCCAGATAGGGAAGTCACAAATATAAATCAAAGCTAAAACACTGAAAGTAGGGAAAAAAGAAGTTTCAATATGTAAAAGATGACAACATTAAAACAAAAAAGAGGACTAAATAATGTAGTCATAGATCCTTCATATGAAAATGAAGTCGTTGATATCAAGAAATAAAAGATTGACTTAAAACTAGAAAAATATTAAGGTAGCCACAAAGGAAACTAACAATCCTACACATCAAAATAAAAAACAAGAAAAAAACTAAAGGCTCAGCGAATATGAAATGAACAACAATGAAAAAAATGAAAAGAAAATATATAAAGAAAAATGACTAGCACAGAAAATTAAGTGGAACAAAGAAACAGTCAACAATACATACACAAAAAAGAAACATCAAAATGACAACACTGAACTCATGCCTATCAGTAATTATGCTGAATGTAAATGGACTAAATACACCAATAAAAAGACAGAGAGTGGCAGAATGGATTAAAAAAACATGACCCGTCTACATGTTGCCTACAAGAGACACACCTTAGACTTAAAGACTCAAACAAACAAAACTCAAAGAACGGGAAAAAATATATCAAGCAAACAACAATCAAAAAATAAAAGGAGTGACAATATTAATCTCTGACAAAATATACTTTAAAGCAAAATCTGCCACAAAGGATGAGGAAGGACACTATATAATGATTAAAGGGTCAATACACCAGGAGGACATAACCATAATAAACACTTACACACCCAATGATAGGGCTCCAAAATACTTAAAACAAACTCTAACATCATTGAAAACAGACATAGACACCTCCACAATAATAGTAGGAGACTTCAACACACCACTTTTGGTGAAGGACAGACCATTCAGAAAGAAGCTCAATAAAGATATTGAACATCTAAATGCCACAATCAACCAACCTGATCTCATAGACACATACAGAATACTCCACCCAACAGCAGCTGCGTATACCTTCTTTTCCAATGCATGTGGAACATTCTCTGGAATAGACCACATATTAGGCCATAAAGCAAGCCTTAACAGAATCCAAAACATTAAAATATTACAAAGCATCTTTTCTGAGCATAAAACCATAAAAGGAGAAATCAGTAACAGAAAAATCAAGGAAAAAAAAATCAAATACATGGAACTGAACCTTGCTCAAAAAGTACTGGGTTATAGAAGAAATTAAGGACAGAGTAAAGAAATTCACAGAATTAAATGAGAATGAAAACACATCCTACCAAAACCTTTGGGACAGAGCAAAAACAGTGCTCTGAAGTCAATTTATAACAATAAATACATACATTCAAAAAGAAGAAAGGGCCAAAATCAAAACATTAACCCTAGAACTGGAACAAATAGGCAGTGAGCAGAAGAAAAGGGACAATAAAAATAAGAGCAGAATTAAATGAAATAGAGAATAGAAAAACCATAGAAAGAGTTAACAAGACCAAAAGCTGGTTCTCTGAAAAATTTAACAAAATTGATAAATCATTGGCCAAACTGATAAAGCAAAAACAGGAGAGGAAGCAAATAACTGGAATAAGAAATGAGATGGGTGATACCACAGCAGACCCAACTGAAATTAAAAGAATCAAAACAGAATACTATGAAAAATTGTACTCCAACAAACTTGAAAACCTAGAGGAGATGGACAAATATCTAGAAACACACTACCTAGCTAATCTAACACAAACAGAGATAGAACAACTAAATAAATCTATAACAAAAGAAGAGATTGAAGAAGTAATTAAGAAACTCCCAGGAAATAAAATTTCTGGCTCTGACGGTTTCACTGGAGAATTCTATCAAACTTTCAGAGAAGAGTTAAGAACACTACTGCTAATGGTATTTCAGAGCATAGAAAAGAATGGAATATTCCCAAACTCATTCTATGAAGCCAGTGTATCCCTGATACGAAAACCAGACAAAGACACCACAAAGAAAGAAAATTACAGACCAATATCCTTCATGAACATAGATGCAAAAATCCTCAAAAAAATCCTAGCCAATAGAATTGAACAACATATCAAAAAAATGATTCCCATGACAAAGTGGGATTCATACCAGGTATGCAGAGGTGGTTCAACATTAGAAAAACAATCAATCTAATCCATCACATAAAAAAAAAGACAAGAATCACATGATCTTTTCAATTGATGCAAAAAAGGCATTTGACAAAGTCCAACACTCATTCATGATAAAAACTCTCAGCAAAATAGGAATGGAAGGGAAATTTCTCAGCCTAATAAAAGGCATTTATACAAAGGCAACAGCCAACATCATTCTAAATGGAGAGAGTCTGAAAGCATTTCCCTTGAGAATAGGAAGCAGACAAGGATGCTCTTTATCATCACTCTTATTCAGCATTGCACTGGATGTCCTAGTCAGAGCAATTAGGCAAAAAAAAAAAGGAATAAAGGGCATCTGTTTAAATTAGTAAGGAAGAGGTAAAAGTATCCCTATTTGCAGATGATATGATCTTATACACAGAAAACCCCAAAGAATCCACAAGAAAACTACTGAAACTAATAGAATATTTCAGCAAATATCAGGATACAAGAAAAACATACAAAAATTAGTTGGATTTTTCTACATCAACAAAGAGAATGTTGAAGAGGAAGTTGCTAAATCAATACCATTTACGATATCCCCCAAGAAGATAAAATACTTTGGAATAAATCTAACCGGAGACATAAAAGACTTATACAAAGTAAACTACAAGGCACTACTGCAAGAAACCAAAAGAGACCTACATATGTGGAAAAACATACCTTGCTCAAGGATAGGAAGACCGAATATTGTGATAATGTCAATTCTACCTAAAGGGATCTACAGATACAATGCAATCCCGATCCAAATTCCAATAGCATTTTTTAATGAGATGGAGAAACAAATCACCAACTTTGTATGGAAAGGGAAGAGTCCCCGTAAAAGTGAAGCACCACTGAAGAAGAACAAAGTGGGAGGCCACACTACCTGATTTTAAAACATATTATACTGCCGTGGTAGTCAAAACAGTCTGGTACTGGTAGACGTACATGGACCAATGGAACAGAATTGAAAATTCAGACATAAATTCATCTACCTATGAGCAGCTGATATTTGACAAAGGGCCAAAGTCCTTTAAATGGGGGAGAAGATGATCTCCTTAACAAATGGTGCTGACATAACTGAATATCCATCTGCAGAAAAATGAAACAAGACCAATACCTCACACCATGCACAAAAACTAACACAAAACGGTTAAAATCTAAAACAATAAAAATCATGGAAGGAAAAATAGGAACAATGCTAGGAGCCCCAATACATGACACAAATGGAATACAAGGCATAACTAATGATGTACAAACACCAGAAAAGAAACTAGATAACTGGGAGCTCCTAAAAGTCAAACACTTATGCTCACCCAAAGACTTCACCAAAACAGTAAAAACACTGTGAAAAAATTCTTGGCTACAACAAATCCTAACAGGGTCTAGTCTCTAAAATCTGCAAGATACTGCAAAACTTCAACAACAAAAAGACAAATAACCCAATTAAAAAATGGGCAAAGGATATGAACAGGCACTTCACCAAAGAAGACATTCAGGTGGCTAATAGATACATGAGGAAATGCTCACAATCATTAGCCATTAGGGAAATTCCAATCAAAACTACAATGAGATTCCATCTTACCCCAACAAGGCTAGCATTAATCCAAAAAAACACAAAATAATAAATGTTGGGAAGGTTGTGGAGAGACTGGAATACTTATACACTGCTAGCGGGAATGTAAAATGGCACAACCACTATGGGAATCAATTTGGTGCTTCCTTAAAATGCTGGAAATAGAAGTACCATATGATCCAGCAATCCCACTCCTTGGAATATATCCTAGAGGAATAAGCGCCATCACACAAATGATAGATACACACCCATGTTCATTGCAGCCCTGTTCACAATAGCAAAAAGATGGAAAAAACCTAGATGTCCATCAACAGATAAATGGATAAGCAAATTATGGTATATTCGGACAATGGTATACTGCACAACGATAAAGAACAATGATGAATCTGAGAAACATCTCATAACATGGATGAATCTGGAAGGCATTATGCTCAATGAAATCAGTCAGTCGCAAAAGAACAAATATTGCATAAGACCACTAGTATAAGAACTCAAGAAAAGGTTTAATCACAGAAGAAAACAATCTTTGATGGTTATGAGGGTGGGGAGGGTGGGGGAAAGGAATTCACTAGATAGTAGACAGGGATTATCTCAGGTGAAGGGAAGGACAACACACAATACAGGGGAAATCAGCACAATTGGACTAAATCTAAAGTCAAGAAGTTTCCTGAATACAACCAAACACTTCAAGGCACAAAGTAGCAGGGGTGGGGGTCTGGGGACCATGGTTTTGGATGGCTTCTAGGTCAGTTGGCGTAACAAAGATTATTAAGAAAATGTTCTGCATCCCACTTTGGTGAGTGGTGTCTGGGGTCTTAAAAGCTAGCAAGCAGCCATCTAAGATGCATCAATTGGTCCCAACCCACCTGCAGCAAAGAAGAATGAAGAACGCAAGGAAAATATTAGCCCAAGAGGTAAAAGGGCCACGTAAACCAGAGACTCCATCAGCTTGAGACCAGAAGAACTAGATAGTGCTTGGCTGCCACCAATGACTGCCCTCATGGGGAACACAACAGAGAGTCCCTGAGAGAGCAGGAGAAAAGTGGGATGCAGAATTCAAATTCTAGTAAAAAGATCAGACTTAATAGTCTGACTAAGAACCCAGATTATCTGTTAACCCAGAACTAAAACCATTCCCAAAGCCAACTGTTCAGACAAAGATTAGACTGGATTTACAAGACATAAAATGATACTCTTGAAGAGCACGCTCTTAGGTTCAAGTAGATACATGAGACTAAATGGGCAACTCCTGTCTGGAGGCAAGATGAGAAGGCGGAAAGATATAAGAGCTAGTTGAATGCATGCGGGAAATCCGGGGTGGAAAGGTGGAGTGTGCTGTCACATTATAAGGATAGCAACTAGGGTCACATAGAAATGTGTGTATAAATTTTTGTAAGAGAAACTAACTTGAGCTGTAAACTTTCACCTAAAGCACAATACAAAAATAAATAAAATTACAAAAAAGTTAATGCATGCATGCACACACACACACGCACACACACATGCACACAGCTAATTCTATTGCCTTCCTATTTTTTTCCCTCTTATTATCCCCCCAAATCATGTTTCACTTAACTCTGAAAACATATGAACTACCAATAGGTGAATTTTTTTAGATGTATGCTATCATAATAACATTCGACATTTCTGATGGACTGTAAAAACCGTCATCTCTTTCATATCCCTCTTAAGCTTTTACTCACCCTTTATTTAGTAAAGTATAAAAAAAAAATACCTTCTCCTAAATGATACTATTTGTTTACACACACTTGTCTTTCAATATAAGGAGTGTAGTGAGATTGAGTGAGAGATCTCTGGGACATGAGACCCTAAAATGTGAATCCTCCTCAAAGAGTAGCTTGCTACCTGGGACATTTCAAAAGATTATAGGTACAGAGGACAAGGTTAGACATGGGATGTCTTGTTATTACTAGTGACTCTTTGGGCCACAAACCCCAATGTAGTCTTTTAATATGCTCAGGGTTAGAAGTGGGCATAGGGCTAAAACCGAAGTACATTAAGCAGTATTTTTCATGTGTTCTCTCTCATTCTTACTTGTATCTTTGCTTTTATATCTTTCAACTGTGATTAGTAGTAAAAGAGAATCTGAGAAAAGTAAAACGAGAAAACAGAAAGAAGCCAAGAACAAAAGGGTTTTTCCTTTTGTATGTAGGATTTTAAAAATCTCTTTAAAGCTCTTAGAGTCCTTAAACTTTTCCAGCGCCATGGCGAACTCTTACTTCTTAGAGATGGTGTGTAGGGTAGTGCAGAAGCTGTGAGCTTTCTTTAGTCACTGCCATTGCCATCAAGTCGATTCCAACTCTTAGTGACCCTATGGGATAGAGTAGAACTGCCCTGTACAATTTCCAAGGCTGAAATCTTTACAGAAACTGACTGCCACATCTTTCTCCCACAGACCAGGCTGATGGGTTCAAACCACCAATCTTCCAGTTAGCAACCGAGCACTTAACTGCTGCACCACCAGGGCTCCTTTTGAGTAGGAATTGACCGACAGCAATGGGTCTTTTATCCTTCTTAGAGATTCATCCAGATTTTAAGAGCCCTCAAAATACACAGTCGATTGAAAATATTAAATTTTGTCTTCGTTTCTACTTGACTAGTACATGATTTAAATTTCATTTTACTTGCCTGTAAGTCTAATTACAGAAATAGATTTTATAAATGTTATTTCTGCTTCATTTAGACTATATACACATACACTTTGCAAAAACATTTGTAATATCTATCTCTATAGTTAGACTTACATGCAGTTAAAATGGAATCTAAAGCATGCACTAATTGAGTCTTCTTTGTGGGAACATTTTTTACTCACTGCTTGTTTTTACATATTATCTTAATTATAGTTTCTAAATCTGTGTGTACCTGTAGTTATGATACCTCTCTCAATCTTGATATTAGTTATATGTACTTTCTTTATATTCTGTTCCTAAGTAATGAGGGGAGCCCTGGTGGCACAGTTGTTAAGAGCTCAGTTGCTAACCAAAAAGTTTAGTAGTTCGAATCCACCAGTCACTCCTTGGAAACCCTATGGGGCAGTTCTACTCTGTCCTCTAGAGTTTCTATGAGTTGAAATTAAGTCCATGGCAATGGGTTTTTGGTTTGGAAATAGTAAAGAGAAAGAGATTTATTCAGTAAATGCCAATGAGATTCAGGTTGACCCACAGAGGGGCAATCTGAGCCAGGGACTCTTCTTCCCTCAGGTGGGTGTGTGGCAAAATGTCACTCCCCTTGGGACCAGGTCCCATTGCTTACAGTAGTTCACCTCTTATTTTTCACAAAATTATGAGATGTTACTAGTGTGTGTTCTCAGGGATGTATCAGTACAGTTCTGTCATTTACTCTTGGAAAGCTTGGCACTCAAATCTGGTCTGCTGATACCACGCATTCGTGGCCTCCACAATTGTCCTACCAGAAAATGCGTGTATGGTGGGTGACAGATGACTCTCCCGTGTGTGACCATGAGTGAAAGGGACAACGTGTCTCATTTCTCTAACTTAACTTATGATCCGTTGTCATCAAGTAGATTCTGGCTCATGGTAGCCCCGTGTGTCAGAGTAGAACTGCTTTCAATTGCTGATTTTTTTGGAATTATCATGATAAACAGAAAATATTGAAGTTGTCAAGGATTTCATTTTACTTGGATTCACAATCAACACCCATGAAAGAAGCAGTCAAGAAGTCAAAGGACACATTGCGTTGGGCAAATCTGCAACAAAATATCTCTTTAAAGTGTTCAAAAGCAAAGATGTCACTTTGAAGACTAAGGTGTACCTGACCCAAGGTGTGGTATTTTCAATAGCCTCAAATGCATGCAAAAGCTGGACAACGAATAAGGAAGACTGAAGAATAATTGATGCCTTTGAATTATGGTGTTGTCGAAGAATATTGAATAAACCATGAACTGCCAGAAGAACAAACAAATCTGTCTTGGAATAAGTACAGCCGGAATGCTCCTTAGAAGTGAGGATGGAAATACTTCATCTCACATACTTCAAACATGTTATTAGGAGGGACCACTCCCTGGAGAAAGACATCATGCGTGGTAAAGTAGATGGTCAGCGATAAAGAGGACGACCCTCAATGAGGTGAATTGACACTGTGGCTGAAACAATGGGCTAAAACACAGCAGTGATTGTGAGGATGGTAGGACTGGGCAGTGCTTCGTTTTATTGTACATAGGGTCTGTATGAGTCGAAACCAACTTGACAGCACCAAACAAAAACAATAACATGTCAGAGTAGAACAGTTTTCAATGGCTTTTTTGGAATTACATTGCAAAATCTTTTTTCCAAGGTTGCTCTGGGTGGACTTGAATTTTCAACCTTTTGGTTTATATCCAAGTGCATTAACTGTTTGCACAACCCAGGAACTCCTCATAGCACCTAGTTAAGAATAATGCCTGAACAGTAGTATGGGTTATAATTTTTCACATTAGTTTGAATTTTTATCCCACTCTGATTTCTCTCTGCATGTGAAATCTTATTTCTCCATATGTTACTTTTTCTGACATCAATGCACTTTTTTTTTCTACTTTATGCCTATAATTGACAATGACCGTATGATCTAGACTATGAGGGAAAATATTCTGACTGCTATAATTTTACTATAATTAATTTTATAATTTGGGATTGCTAGTTGATTTTATAATGTTATGAGACTTAAGTGAATATTCTTGGATATTCAGGCAAAGTGTCTGATTGAATAAGGAGGTAAGAAATACACTCATACAGTTTGTTTTTGTGATGAGGGACTTATCTCCTCTTCTTCCTGGCTCTAAGTTTATAGTTTTACATTTTAAACTCAGAGAGCTATATTATTTATGTTATCTCTGACTTTTGACTACCTGTGAGAGCTTGGACCAATATCTTAAAAATTCTTAACCCTAACCTCATCTTTTACTTTACTAATAAAATATTAATCAAATATGTAAATTTTATTAATCAATTGAACACTTACTGCATCATTGTTGCTGTGCTGACATTGAGGCAAAGCCATTAAATAGAATACCACAGCTACAATTAATGAAGTACAAATTGTAACATGGCTAAGAACATAAGATTGCTGAGAAAAGAAAATGAATAACACAACAGAAATTCAGTAAACAGTAGCTTTCATCTTCTATATTATTTACAGATGTAACTCTAATGTGAAAGAATTTTTAAAGCTTTCAGCGTTCAAAAAATTTGAATGTTTTCATTTTCCCATGATTGGTTTCTTGCCTTTGAAATCTTTGTCCTTTCTGCTATATACAACTATCATCAATCAATGCTTGATTATGATTATATGAAACAAAAAATCACTAAAAACCAATACATTCATTTTTATTTTAGCACTATTTCTTCTATTAAATTTTGATGAATAGGTAAAGTGTATTTTATCATATAAAGCATAAAACGTGTGATATAAAACCCAAGCTGTTGTTCTGTCTTCATAACTTACTAGTTACATGAACTTGAAAAATTTGTTGTACTTTTCTGAGCGATCATGTCTTCACTCGTAAACAGTAGTGAGGATGATGAAATCAACCATATCTACTTTGGAAGTTTACTTTGCACACTCTTGAGAACAATACATATGTTGCTGTTAGTGAACAAAAGGTAATTTATGGTACCAGTATATCTATGGAGCCCTGGTGCACAGTAGTTAAGAGCTCGGCTGCTAACCAAAGGTTGACAATTTGAATCCACCAGCCTTTCCTTGGAAACACTGTGGGGCAGTTCTGTTGTAGGGTTGCTATGAGTCTGAATTGGCTTGACTGCAACAGGTTTATCATACCTACAACGTTGTAATATTCTTGCCATACTAAAATAAACACAAATACTACACTGTATAAGCCACTTATATTTTGTTCAATTCTTGCAGTATAAGAGCTTTATTGAATTATGAACCTGCCTTATGCAGAAGTATGGTGACCACGAAACTGACAGAGCTAGCCAAGTTTACCTTATCATTTAAATATAGACACCTTCTTTCCTTCTTTTCTTATCCTCTAGGTGCCCATGTCATTTCCACAACTCATTGCCTTCTAGTTAAAATTAATTATGTTACATTTTATTATTTTTTCCAATTGTTTATTAAAATGATTTCGGCTTTGATATCACTGGAATAAAGCAAAGCAACCTTTATACAATGAACTTTTTAAATTTTCTCCAAAAAATTGCCTAATTCTCATAGTTAAGTACTTTCGCTGAGGGACACCTTCTGCTAGGAATTCCTCTTCTCTTTCTTCTCTAGGCAATTCCTACTGATTTTTTTTTAACCAACCCATTTACAGCTTATCTTCTCTTAAAAGCTTTCTGTAGTTATTCTACTCTAATTCACAATGATGTTTCTGTTGTCTGAAATCTGTGACATTTATTTAGATACTTCTTTGTGATATTTCTTGTATTTCCGTATTGCTATGTAAACTTTGAATCAGTTCATGTATCTTATCTCTAAGTAGACTAAAACTTTGAAAAATATTCACAGCTGTTACTGTGTGTGTGTGTGTGTGTGTGTGTGTGTGTGTGTGCAGCCATGTAGGTATATAGCACTTATCTGAATAGAATTCTTTGAAAGAATAGATGGCTGAAGTATTTTTCTTCCTTACAGAGTCATTCAGACACAATCTGGTGCTTTAGCCACGATGAGTTTTCATTTTCTTTTATAGAAATATCTCAAGAAAAGAAAAAGCAGAAAAGACATGCATTAGTTAGTTTTATAATGCTGGCCTTTCAGTCTAGATAATTCATTTATATTTACACAGTTAAAACTAAACAGGGAGTGCTGTCATTTACCAGAAATGTCCACATGGCTCCAAAAGATTAAGAAAATTTTGAGTATTTGTCAACAAGTATCCCTGTAGGATTTGAATTGTGTAGTGATTTCTCTTGCTGTCATTTGATGCTTTAGTTCTACGAAGCTTTAAAAAACAGGCTGTGTGAAAGAGGCCGATCGTGGGAAGAACTTCTTACGACAATTATATCCAATTTCTGAAGGTTTTCAGGAACAAAAATTGACTAAGAGGAGCTGTTCTTTTCTGAGTCAGCGATTCAAAGTCACATAGTAATACTTAATATTTGGATGTGAAAAGTTATTTGTTAATTGATAACACAGTGAAGGAGTTAATCACATTTTACTGATCTTTAAACTGTAGCAAGTAGGAAAAAACTGCATATAAAAAAAACTAAAGCCTACTTTTAGGATTTATTGTATTACAAAAATAAATAATATAGCTTTTGATACAATCCCGTGACGCAGCATACCATCCTTCTGTTATAGTAAATTCTAAAGGTTAGCAATACATTGATTAACTGCTGTTCCATCATTTCCTCTTCACTCCTTTAGTTCAGGCTCTAAGCATCTATCATAACCTCCCCTAAAATAGTATAACTGGCCTCCCACCTCCGATTGTTGACTCCTCCAATCCACCCACCACATTACTTCAGAATAATCTTTGCAAAACTGAAATCTGATTGTTCTACTCCCTTGCTGACTATTTACAAGATTGTTCTTACACCTAGAGAATACATTTAAAACTCATTTTAATGACGTTCAAAAAGAGCTTTATGATATAGCCCCTCCCTCCTCTTCAGGCTCTCTGTTCCCATGCTTTTCCACTCTATCCTAAGTGCAAGCTGGTGCTAAACCATGGCATCTCCTCAATGTGAGATCCTGGTTTATACCTCTGTGCCTTTGCTAGGCTTCTTTCCCAGCCTACAGAGCCTCTCTCCCCCACCACTGGGTGAGTACAGATTTCCTGCTCAATATTTGGTTCAAGAACCACATCTGTCAAGCCTTTTATAATCCATCAGCATTCCCATGTGGAAGTGACTGCTTGCCACTTTGTGGCCCTGTTGTATTAGGTATACATTTTTATCCCCATGACTGTGAAATATAATGTATTTATCTATGTAATTGTCTGTTAATTTGTTCAGTGTGAGTGGCCCCTTCAGAATATCAACTGTATATTATTATCTTAAGTGCTTAGTGCTTAATAGTCATCGCTCAATTCGTTATAAATTTTTTTTTAATTAATTTAAAATAATTTAAATGGCAATCCTATAGCTCTCAGTGACAGGAATGAAATTCAGATCTAGGTCTCCTTTGATCTAAAACCCATAGTTTTTAGAAATGCTGAATTTTAAAAGTTTAGAACCTCAGAATACTAACAGTTATGAAAGTTAAAAACAAACAAATTGGATGTACTGAGAAAATAAAGCAGGGTTTTTAAATTGCCCTTTCTTCTCTTTCCCTATCCATTATTATAGTACTTAGAAAGTGTATGCCTGCACATTTTTTAAGTATCAAAAAACTGTGCTCCAAGGACCCTGTTAGAATATTCAGTTAAGAATAGCAATGTAAAATGTAAGGAAAAATGAAATTCCTGTACTCAGTCCATAACCTGTATAACAAAAGGTTTTGAAAAGAATGACTGTTCAGGTGATACACACACTCTACAATATGACTTTTGTGTCACATTTTGCTGTTAAATTCCTAAGACTCAAATTGTCAGGCACCATTCATCCGCTGCCTACCTGCTCTACACAGCTCATGCTGAGGACCCATGGAAAGCACCTTGCTGTCTCTTATCCCCTACTTGGTTTGATAAACAGTTTGAAAGACTGATTCACCAATTCTTCCAATATTGTTTTGCATTGTGATTTTTCTCCTTCTTCCAACAAAAGATTGAGTCATTCATCTCCTCTTGAATCAGGGCTGGTCTACAATTCTGTGTATTATGGTTTATAATATGAGTCCTTTAGTCCCCAAGTCAACCAGAGCATTTTCTCAGTAGGCAAATGTATCTGATCCAAGTAAGTGACAAAGGTAGAGGAGGAGGGAAGAGAATAACATTTGTTGACTTTTCACATACATTACCACATTGTATTCATAACAACTTTATAGTTGAAAAAACTGAGACTGAAAAGTGACTTTCCCAGATGTTATCAGCTAGTGATTTGATCGACTGAACACAACAGAAGGGGCATTGTGCTGATTTGAGGCCCAGGTCCTAAGAGGTCTTATAGATTCTGTTTTTGCTCTATTGAAATACTGCTCTGAGACCACCAGGTAAGAAAGATGGTGCAGTCTACTGGAGGAGGAGAGGACACATGAAGAGAACCAGTGTACCATAACTGACAGTCAGCAGCAACTCCAATACCTGCTAGTGAGGTTACCGGAACCTTCTAGCCGATGTTTAGAACCTTTAGCTGAGTGTAGTGCATGAGTCAGGTCATGTGAAACAAATAGAGACCACCTAGCCAAGCTGTAGAATCATGATAAATAATAAATTGTTGTTTTAAGACCCTAAGTTTTGAGGTGGCTTGTTATCCAGGAAAAGATAGTTGAAACAGTTACTTTAATTTCAATGCCTAAGGTAAAGTAAATCAATGATTCCACACATAATAGAAGAATGGAAGAAGGTTGTGAGAAATCCTGCATTAATGATTTCAAAACATTAATTTTCTTCTTGCTTTCCCATTCTGCCTTCAGGTAACCAAGCCTTTTCTCTCTCCTCTCTCTAATAATAGACGAAGTTTAACTATTTTAATGTAAAGATTTTTCTAGCCTGGCTCTGAAAAAGTATCATAAATGGACTGAGGATGGAAAATAGGGATTGGTATGACCTCTCTGAACTAGAGTCCCAAGATCCAGAATTTTCTTGCTTGTGAATAGACCTTCCACTGACTTCTCTGTTTTTAACCCAAGATACTTAAAAAAAAAAAAAAATTTTTTTTTTTTTAGATACCAGCAATTTAAGTGCTGTTAATCATTATTTACATGCCAGATGCCATTGTCCTTCACCCGATTCCTCCTTGCTTTCTCCCTCTTATCGCTTTCTCTCTAGATACATGAAGATCATGTTTTGCTGGCTATCTACAATCCTGTGTATTATGGTTTATGAGTCCTTTAGTCCCCAAGTCAACCAGAGCATTTTCTCAGTGGGCGAAGGTATCTGGTCCAGGTAAATAAAAAAGGTAAGGGAGGAGAGAAGAGAATGACATTTGTTGACTTTTCACATACATTACCACATCGTATTCATAACAACTTTATAGTTAAAAAGACCAAGACTGAAAAGTGACTTTCCCAGATGTTATCAGCTAGTGATTCTTAAACTTGAGAATCAAATGCCAAGTCTTCTGGCTCTAAAGCATTAGTAAAACTTTGGGCAGCATACTGATATCTCCACCATGAGTCAAATGTTTCAAAGGAATTCTAGCTCTTGAACAGTTCTATCAGCTTTTTGTCTGTTAATGAGTATTTATGTTACTGTCTGTCTTAGTTATCTAGTGCTGCTGTTAACAGAAATACCACAAGTGGATGGCTTTAACAAAGAGAAATTTATTCTCTCATAGTTTAGAAGTCCAAATTCAGGGTGCTGGCTCCAGAGGAAGGCTTTCTTTCTTTCCAGGGGAAAGCAACATCTCTTTTGATTTCCTGACTGCTGCTGTGGGTATTACCCTTGGCCAAAAGAAGCTGCTTCAGCCAGGGCCACACTCCTCCCAAAGGGCAGCATATACCTCTGTTCAGTAAAACTCTAAAGGGTCATCCTAGCTCCATAGATCCCTGCCACATTGTATTTCAACCTCTCTGTCTGCCAATCAGGTTGATCCTTTTCATCCATTTTGAAATTTCTTAGTCACTACTTTGAATATTTTTTCCCTCCTAATGTATTGACTCCCCTCTCCAAATCCGTTCTATTGAAGTTTCTGAATTTTTCTCCTGTATTTTCTTACACTTGGCTTCTTTATGCTATCTTGTGTATATTTTCTTCTTAAAATCTTTCTTTGGCTTAATAATTTCTCTTCCAATGTATTTAATATATTATTTATTTCATTCATTAAATATTTTAATTTAAATAATTCTAATTTTGTTTCCAAATTTCTCTCCAAATATGTTTCATCAACTTTAATAATAACTTGCTGTATCATACTTTCAATCACCTTTATATTTAAACATATTTAATATACTTTTATATATGTCGTAGCTGGTGACCACAGTATTTGCAGAACAGAGTTTATAGGCATATTCTCAACGTGTATGTGTTTCCCAACCATGTCTCATGGTTGGTGTTTTTTTAATGGATTTCAATACTTAATTGTACATCTCTGTTCCTTGAATTATCATAACTCAGGAATCTTTGAGGCCTGGCTCCAAAGTGGATTTTCATTGATTATACCTGGTACCTAATGGAAGCTATAACTTGGGATCATGTTAAAATAAAATTTGGGCTTTGAGTGCTTGTGGGCCACGTTCGTAGGCTGATTTCTGACTCCCATTCAAAATACAAGTTTATGGTAAGGATTCTCAGGGGAGACATCTTTTCCTTTCTCACCTTCCCAGAGCCAGGGCTGGCCAGTGGATTTCGCTTACCATATTTCTGCAAGGGTGAGTAAAGGAAAATTCTAATCTGTCCTTTGAATGATGCATGCCCTGCAGGTTTTGTGTGCTGACAACCAGCTCCAGCTCAGCCCCAAGATTTGTCTCCTGTCACTCACAGACAATTTAAGACAGAGTCTTAGAAATACGTCTTACATGTCTATTTATCATCTCTTTTTCTTCACCTAAGTTATGAGCCCCTTGAGAATAAGGCCAATGTCTTATATGTTTTATTTATAAAGAATAATATAAATACTATTCCAATATTGTGGCATGCATTTAATACATGTTGATTGAATTAAAGTAAATTATATTTGATACAGCTCAACTCCCCAGTGAAAACCTCTTTAATTTCACCTGAGTAAATTTTTTTCACCTGGGCTCCTATAATATTGTAGACCTTCTTCTACTCTGGCAACCTGATACTTCAGTGGAATTGTTTCTTTGAATGTGTGCTTCCTCCACTGGATTACAATATTTCTTAGAGAAGGAAAGGTGTCATTTTCACAATTTTATTCCCAATATTTAGGAGTGTTTGACATACCGTAAGAGGTTTCAAAAATAGTTCTTAAATGAATGCATTTAAACAGAGAACAGAAAGAAAAGGAAGCTGAGAAATGTTATCAAAGAGGCAGAATTTTTATTCTACTCATCCATCCTATATCCATTTCATCATGAAATATTTTTCTATTATCTTGATTGATGTAAATGCTAACCTTGAAGAGGTTTTGATGTTTTCACACTCTAATGCCATGTTCTAGCTTGTGCAACAAACTAAATACTTTGTTTACTATCACTCATAATTCTATTTAGAAGAGTCAGAGACCTTATTTGGAATCAACCCAAGGCCCTATATTCCCATTATTTAATAGTTGAAATTTTTACATATAACTCTTGTTTCAAAATGAAAATAAACACATACTACATGTTCAAATGACCAAATCATGAGATCGAAGGGACTTGTGGTTCCTGAAACACTAGATGGAAAAGAGAAGCCTACTCATCAGCAATACTCATATTATATGACTGGAAAAGTTTACTTCTATAGTGATTGGACAATTTTATTATTTTATTATTGGGGCTTATTTATTACAGCAGCTGGCAGTACATCGACTAATATAAAAATATATATATGTATATTTTTTAATATGCCTGGTGTTTAATTTTTATTTTTCATTTAATTTTATTTTTGTGGAAATATACACTGTCTCAACAAATTCTGCATGTACAATTCAGTGACATTGTTTACATTCTCCAAGTTGTAACATTAATGCCCTCCCTAAGCTTCTCATCTAACCTTTCAAAATGTTGTTGTCAACTTGATCCCACATAGATAAATCTTTGAGAGAGCATAATGCTCAAGGCAGGTAGGCTTTATAATTAGGCTAAAATGCTATTTGGTTCAAAGCTGACTTCCAGGAAAAGTTTTAGTTTGAGGTTTAAAGATTATCTCAGGGCAATAGTTTTGGGTGTTCATCCAGCCACAATGGCTCCAAAAGGTCCATATTCCACTGAGACTTTGAAATTCTTTTCATTTTTCCCCCTTTTTGACCATCACTCTTCTACAGACTCTTAGATCAAAATGCGCAGTAACGATACTGGGCACCACCAGTTCTTCTGGTCTCATGACATGTATCAGGACTTCGTTTCTCTTTCTGGCTGTGTGATATTTCATTGAATGTATGTGCCACATTTTCTTTATCCTTTCATTTGTTGATGGGCATTTAGGTTGCTTCTACCTTTTGGCTATTGTGAATAATGTACAGATGTCTGTTTGTGTCACTACCTTCATGTCCCCTGAGTATACACCTAGAAGTGGGATTGCTTGTTTATATGGTGGTTCTATTTTTAGTTTCTTGAGGAACCATCACCATGTTTTCACAATGTTGTACCATGCTGCAATCCCACCAGCAATGGATGAGGGTCTCAATTTTCTCACATCCTTGCCAACATTTGTTATTTTCCTTATTTTTTCTTTTTAAATTTATTTAAGCCATTCTAGTGGGATTGAAGTAGTATCTCATTGTGGTTTTGATTTGCATCTCTCTGATGGCCAATGATGTTTAGCATCTTTTCAGGTGTCTATTGGCTCTTTGAATAAACTCTTTGGTGAGGATCAGAATCCTTTGCACATTTTTTAATTGCGTCTTTTGTCTTTTCCTTGTTAAGTTGTAGGAGTAATTTATATGTTTTGAATATTAGCCCCTTGTCTATTATAGAGTTCCTAAGTTTTTCTTTCATTGTATAGATTATCTCTTCCCTTTGTTGACAAAGTTGTTTGATGTTCAGAAGTATTTAATTTTGATGTGATCCCATTTATCTAAATTTTTATGTCTCAAAAAAAAACTATGTCTGTCCTATAGAGTCTCCTGTTTGGAGACATTCTTCATGCATGCCTAAATGGCAACAATAAAGTATATTTTAATATTTTAAATATTAAATTATATTTAATATATTTTAATAAAAATAAGATAAAATCTATGCATATAAAAACACATACGTATTCAAATGGATCTGTGCTATCCTTTCCCAAACTCTGAATTTTAGTTTTTAAAGTATTAATTTTATGTAGCTAATTATGTTTAGAAAAGTGATTTCCATAAAAGTGTATTACATATGGCAAAATAAATATTTAATCAAAATAAGCCCATGTTCCCTGGCTCCTTATAGGACCCAAGAAAAATGTTAGTCTTGAGTCTAATGTTGTTCTCACTTATGATTGAAAGCTCTTTTAGAGAAAAGTAAAATAAAATAACCCTTGGTAGGCTTGCATACTTTTTTATGTTCCTTTAAGATTAATTATACACTATGCATGTCAGTTTGAAAGAATGACTCTTTGCAAAGGTAATTAACAGAGCAAATTGTTAAACAAGAGCTATATTTTAATTGCTTTTGTGTTGTTGCTTATTTTTTAGTCTGGAGATGAAAAACTAAAATGTTAGATAATGAATGTGTGTTTCTAGCATCTAATTCTCAGGTGAGTTTGGCTAAAGAGATTGATGTTTCTAACTTCCTCTTAAGATTAATTGTACCTGTATAGATGGGTGAGAATTTTCAAAATATGATTATACATATTCACATTGTTTTGTTACATGCTTGCTAAGATGCCATTTATTAATCAAATCCTCATCAAAAAACGAGGCTGAGATGGGTTTCCTTTCTTAAAACAAAGGTGGCTTTTTTTTTCTCTTTGCCAGGTGTACACCTGCTTTTAAACTACTATCCAACATTTTGAGAAGTGTTCTATTACTGATACCAAAACTACAAGCCACAAAAATGTCTCTCTTATTTTCAAAGGTGAAGATCAACGTGCATGTCCTCAAGAGGGACACCAGGAGCATAGTGCTGCCTTTAACAAGATAAATATTTTAATTTTCAAATCGTTTCTTAAGCCAGCATTAATTTTTTACTGTATTAACATTTTAATCTATGAATTTTCTTTTAATATTAAATAATTACAATAGTTAAAGATAATAGTAGTTTGTAAACATTAACAGAACCTGCATTAGCTAACAGAATTGTACTTTTCATCAGGCAGAAATGCATGAGAAACTGGCAACATCACTACCGCTCAGCCACGCATTAAACCAGTGTCAGGAGATGGAAAACTGGTTACTAATCATTTCTTATGTTAAAGTCATTCCTTTTATTCATTAACACGTAATGATCAATACATGAATATTTGAATACTTACTAGATTGTATAACCACAAGAACCCAGTGTTGTCGAGTCAATTCCAACTCATAGTAACCCTATAGGACACAGTAGAACTGCCCTATAGAGTTTCCAAGGAGTACCTGGCGGATTTGAACTGCCGACCCACTGGTTAACAGCCATAGCAGTTAACCACTACCCCACCAGGGTTTCTGGATAATTATATATATATATATTTAAATTACATATAATATCTTAATTATATACACATATATAACATATTGGTAAAAATTAAAATGGCTATAATTATTAAAACTTTACTCATGTATTTGAATTTTAAAGTGGACTCTGAAAAAAATCATTATTTAACATGCCTTCTAATAAAAAATAAAAGACAGACTGCTAACTAGATAGGTTATTTTTAACAATGGTAATAGTAAACATTTCCTCTGGAAGTTAAATATGTAAAGTTTATAAAAATCATAACTTTGTTTGAAACTATATAACAACAAAGTGAACTTATGTTAATATGATATATATTTTTAAAGATTACATGACATAAAACTATTTCTGAAATTTAAACGTTATTTTCAAGAAGATTCAGGGTTGACTGTTAAGGATAATGGAGGATAAGTGCTGTCCCATAGGACTTTATTTTGAAGTCATATATCAAGACAGGGAATCAGCTTTACCATCAACATTCACTGCCTCTGAAAATATTAATATGCTCAATTGCTAATTCATACTTAATTTAATCAAAAAGCATTTTTTGTATCAACTATGTTCCAGGCATCTAACTACACATCCAGAAACCACTCTATGCTTTAGTAAATATTCTATATATTAATTACTTCATGTAGTCCATAAAAATACCTCAGAACGTGGAACATAGGTCTTATCTTCCAGTGATATTCATTCATTTTCTCACTTTCTTATATGAATTCAGTGGCATATGACAACAACAATTAACATCTACTGTGTAGCAAATGCTTAGTATTTACTCATATTATACATTTAATAATGACTATCATGATCACTATAATGATGATTATGAAAAAATAACATTTTTGAAGTATTGATTCTCACTGATTTAGGAACATTAATCTCATTTAATAACAGAACAATCCAATGATCTGGGTACATTTATTATGCCCATTTCACGTATAAGGAAACTGAGATTTGGGTAAATTTAGTACTTTACTGATGTCACCAGAAACAAATTGGCTGATGGGGATTTGGTTCATACTAGTGTCACCAGACGGCGCCTTAAATACACTATCCATCTGGAAGTTTCATTTTTGGTACTTTCCTAATTGTATTCCCTATTCATTTTGCCTTTGACAGTACACAGGAGTGACATAAGTCCTTTCTTTGCCACCTACTATTTGGAACTGTGACTAGTAACCCAGCTTGAGAGAATCACATGACTATAAAATTATTAGAAGCTTTCAAAAGCCACAGAAAATTTGGTCATTTTGCAATCATTGAAGAACAAAGCACCCCTTTTAAAACTTTCTTCCTCAACCTCACATTTCTAGCTGCATACATAGTTGGGTTAGGAGCATTAGGTGTGTACTCACCTAGTTCAAAGAATACACTATGAGTGTCTTCTTCTCTACAAAGAATCGCTTCAAAACTTTTCAAAATTTACCTAAATAAGGTTAAAATTTTGATTTCTTACCATATAAAAAGTTCATAAATTAGAAAGCTTTTTTAAAGAATTGCCTAAAAAATCTCCATTGCTCTAATTTAAACTATCAGTTTTTCTGATTGCAAAGAACACTGAGAAAAAAAAAATCTTATATACATATACATTAAAACATTTACAAGATATCATGGATTAAAGGGAAAATCCAACCCCTTCTGCCAGGTTATTTTTATCTTTTCAGCATATTCCAGGATGCTCACTTGTTGATAATGTGTTGGTAATCAGTGGCTGTAGGTTTCAGGAGTGTAGAGAGTGTGGGGTCTAGAATACAGTCATATATTTCTTATTTGATACATACATAAAGGGTACTTAAAGTTCATTTCCCATTGACGTGGAAATACAACTAGAAAAATTTTTCATCCTTTTGATAAATGCAGTCATATATATATATAGTCCAACTTTTAGACTAATTACTTCTTTTACGTACAGGGGCTTCAGAGGAAAAGAAAAAGCAAACAAAGAAAAGAATGCCAGTTTTACCAGTAAAGATTGATATAAACCTATATTAAAATATATGCATACGTACCTATATGTGTGTGTATATATATATATATATATTTATATATATATATATATACACACACAAACATACAAATACAAATATTGTAAGAGTGTAAAAAACAGCTCAGTGGGGAAAAGGAAAACACAAATACATGTACATGCATATGCAAGCCAAGTTTTATAACGAAGTCAATGATTATTTTAAAACTATAAGTGAAAGAACATCCACAGTTATGCTTTGTGGAATTGTCACAAGTGTTAAGGGGTCGCCCAGAGAAAGTTGAGATAATGAGACACCCAAAAGCAGAAGCAGCAGAAAAGCAATTAGTGCCTGTGTGAAAAGCCAGAGGTTGAAATGAAGGAGTCGGCATAAAGTATTTATTTTCCTTCACAAAGCCTACAAGAAGAGTTAAGCGGAAAGCCTTTTAAAAAATGGCTGTATTTTGACTAGCGAAGGAAAAATAAAGAATTAATTTGCTAAGGGGTATGCCATCCTATTCCTAGCCATTATTATATTTATTTTAATCATTATAATCTTGAAACGGTTTCATCACACAAACATTTCATCAAAGTAGAGTCAAAGGAGTACATGCTGATCGAATTATTCTTATCCAAAATATATGCAGTGGCTATTTCTCCAGTTTATTTTCCTTTTCTTTTGATGAGTGCAATCAAAGAAATGCTCAAAATATATGCAAGTACAAAATGCTTATTTGAAAGACAAGCAATTACAAATATACTAAATTTCTGGTAAATATCAAAGATTCCTATTTTTGAGAAACTAATATGTTCCTATAGTCTAAGACAAAATTTTCCAAATTTTTTTAGCTTTCTGATATGTTCCATAACTATATATAATCCACCGATACCTTAAAGATATTAAAAATAATTTAATTATTTTGTGGTATATAATAAATTTTTATTTTAAAGCAAAATATGTATTTTCATTTTATGTTAGTATTTCATCAAACTGTGTATACTTAACAAAAAAATAATACAACTATGAAATATATACATTATTAATAATATAAAGAGAAACTGACTTTTTCCATTTAATAACAATGATATATGATAAATGTTTACAAAAGAAAACCAGAATTTGTTCATGAATCTGTTTTTTACTGACATTTGTATCATGCTTAGTTTGGGACCAAAGGTATATTGAAAGGTGTAAAATAAAATTTTATTATGCTTTATGACATCAAAGAGTAATTTTATGCCCTAATATTTGTAATTATTTTGTTTTCATTTCAAAATCAAATAACCTATGTTAATATTTTACATTTTAAATGAGAAGATGAAAAGTTCCAGTTTGCTGTGATATTCAAAAGGCCAAGTTGGTTTTTAATCATCACTATATTTATTCATTTAAGCAATTGCTTATTGTAGTTTTAGAAAACTTTGAAGATTTTTTTTTTTTTCCTTAACTCAGATTTCAATAGATGAAAGCATCTCAAGGTTATCTGGAGGGGAATTTGCAGAATTACTATCATTTTATTTTCATCATCAATGTATTGCATTTCAAAAATACAGCTTCATGTTTTTCCTATTTTTTGTTAATTATACTACTTCCCAAAAAGCCTGTGAATAAATTTAATTTTTTTTAGAATTTTTCAAAACCTTTATCGAAATTTGCCTTATGATCAGAAAATTATGACAGTATAAGCATATTAATACATTTCAAAAATCATACATACTCATGTAACCAGCACCTAGAGCAAAAAACATGATATAGTAACGGCCTTCTTATACTCCTTTACATTTATAATTTTTCTGATGTCAAACAACTTTGCTCTCCTAAGATAAATTCAATTTAGTTATGGTGTATTATCTTTTTGTGTAAGCTGCTGAATTCAGTTTGCTTAAATATTTGTTAGAATTACAGTATCTTCAGTTCTTCACAAGTGAGATTGGCTTGATATTTCCCTTTCTCCTACTTTTTTTGGGTTGTTTCTAGATTTAAGAAGTTCCAGTCTTTATAGAGGAGCCCTGGTGGTGCAGTGGTTAAGAGCTCAGCTGCTAACCAAAAGATCGGCAGTTCAAATCCACCAGCTGCTCTTTGGAAATCCTATGGGGCAGTTCTCCTCTGTCCTCTAGGGTTGCTATGAGTAAAAATCACTCAATGGCAACAGATTTGGTTTTTTCAGTCTTTATAAAAGGAGGCCTGGTGGCACAATGGTTAGGTATTTGTCTGCTAATCAAAAGGTCTGTTTAGAACCCACCAGTGGCTCCTTGGAAGAAAAGACCTGGCATTCTGCTCTGATAAAGATTTCAGCCTAAAAACCCTGCTGGGCAATTTTACTTTGTCATATAGGGTCGCTTTGAGTCAGAACTGTCTCAAGAGCACACAATAGGAGTGTTTACAGACTGAGTTGTATAAGAGTTCCTCTTATTCTATCCTCTGAAAGTTTTTGTATAATATTGGATTTACGTGACATGAAAATTTATTCTTATTTATCAGTAAAACATTTAAGCTAGGTAATTTCATTATTTTTTATGCTATATAGCATCATTATTATTTGCTTTAATTGTACTTCAGATAATTTAAAGCATATATATACAGTCTATAAATAAGCACCCACACTCATCTGTGAGATTGTTGTACTGTGGCGGTTTGCATGTTGCTGTGATGCTGGAAGCTATGCCACAAATATTTCAAATACTAGCAGGGTCACCCATGGTGGACAGGTTTCAGCAGAGCTTCCAGGCTAATACAGACTAGGAAGAAGGACCTAACAGTCTACTTCTAAAAAAAATTAGCCAGTGAAAATCTTATAAATAACAGCAGAACTTTGTCTGATATAATGCTGGAAGATGAGCCCCTAAGGTTGGAAGTCACTCAAAATAAGACTGGGGAAGAGTTGCCTCCTCAAAATAGAGCCGACCTGAATGATGTAGATGGAGTCAGGCTTTTGGGACCTTCAGTTGTTGATGCGGCAGGAGTTAAAATTAGAAGAAACAGCTGCAAACACCCGTTAATAATCAGAACATGGAATGTACAAAGCATGACTCTAGGAAAGCTGGAAGTCGTCAAAAAGGAAGTGGAACACATAAAATCAATATTCCATTATTAGTAAGCTGAAATGGACTGGTATTGGCCATCTTGAATCAGGCAATCATATGGTCTAATATACCAGAAATGACAAATTGAAGAGGAATGGCATCACGTTCATGGTCAAAAGAACATTTCAATATCTCTCCTGAAGTACAACACTGTCAGTGATAGGATAATATCCACGCGCCTAAAAGGAAGACCCATCAATGCTATTATTCAAATTTACTCACCAACTGCAAAGGGCAAAGATAAAGAAATTGAAGATTTCTACCAATTTTTGTAGTCTGAAATTGACCAAACCTGCAGCCAAAATGCATTAATAATTACTGGTGATTAGAATGTGAAAGTTGGAAATATAGAAGGACCAATAGTAGGGAAATAATGGTGTTGGTGATAGAAATGATGCTGGAGATTGCGTGTCAGACGTTGCAAGACCAATGACTTCTTCATTATGAATACCCTTTTTCAACAACATAAATGGCAACCATACACATGGACTGCACCAGATGGAATACACAGGAATCAAATCAATTACATCTGAGGGAAGAGATGATGGAGAAGCTCAATATCATCAGTCAGAACAAAGCCAGAGACCAACTGCAGAACAATCAATTGTACATCTGCAAATCCAAGTTGAAACTGGAAAAAATTAGAGCAACTCCACAAGAGCCAAAATACGACCTTGAGTATATCCCACTTGAATTTAGAGTCCATCCTGAGAACAGACTTGATGCATTAACACTAATGACTGAAGACCAGAAAAGTTGTGTGATGACATCAAGGATACCATACATGAAGGAACCAAAAGGTCATTAAAAAGACAGGAAAGAAAGAAAAGAAAAAATGGATGTCAGAAGAGACTCTGAAACTTGCTCTTTAAGGTAATGCAGCTAATATGAAAGGAAGAACTGATTAAGTAAAAGGACTGAACAGAAGATTTCAGTGGGTGGCTTGAGAAGACAAAGTAAAGTATTATAATGAATTGTGTAAAGACCTAGAGTTAGAAAGCTAAAAGTGAAGAAAACACTCAGAAATTCTCAAGCTGAAAGAACTGAAGAAAAAATTCAAGCCTCAAGTTATAATACTGAAGGATTCTACAGAGAAAATATTGAACAAAGCAGGAAGCATCAAAACATGATGGGAAGAATACAGAGTCACTATACCAAAAAGAATTGATCTATGATCCATCATTTCAGGAGGTAGCATATGATCAAGAACTCATGGTACTGAAGGAAGAAGTCCAAGCTGCACTGAAGGCTTTCATGAAAAACAAGGCTCCAGGAATTGATGGAATACCCTTTGAGATGTTTCAACAAATGGATGAAGCACTAGAGGTGCTCAGTGGTCTATGCCAAGAAATTTAGAAGACAGCTATCTGGCCAACCGACTGGAAGAGACCAATATTTGTTCCCATTCCAAAGAAAGGCGATCGAACAGAATGTGGAAATTATCGAATGATATCATTAATATCACACACAAGTAAAATTTTGCTGAAGATCATTCAGGAGCAGCTGCAGTACATCCACAAGGAACTGCCAGAAATTCAAGCCAGATTCAGAAGAAGATGTAGAAGAAGAGATGTCATTACTGATGTCAGAGGGATATTGGCTGAAAGCAGAGAATATCAGAAAGATGTTTACCTATGTTTTGTTGACTATGCAAAGGTATTCAACTGTGCGGATCATTTCAAGTTAAGAAAAGTTCTGTGAAGCATGGGAATTCCAGAACATTTAATTGTGCTTATGAAGAACATGTTCATAGTTATATGTACATAGACCAAGATGAAATTGTTCAAGCAGAACAAGGGAATACTGCGTGGTTTAAAATCAGAATAAGATGTGTGTCAGAGTTGTATCCATATTACTCAACCTGTATAAAGAAAATAATATGAGAGGCTGAACTATATGAAGAAAAATGAAGCATCAGAATTGGAGGAAGCCTCGTTAAAAAACTTTGATATGCAGATGACACAACCTTGCTTGCTGAAAATGAAGGATATTGAAGCACTTACTGATGAAGATTAAAGAAAACACAAATTCTCACAACTAAACCAATGAGCAACAGCATGAGAAGTGAAGAAAAGACTGAAGTTGTCAAGAATTTTGTTTTACTTGGATCACAATCGATGCCCATGGAACCATCAGTCAAGAATCCAAAGACGTATTACATTGGGAAATCAGCTGTAAAAGACCTCCTTAAAGTGCGAAAAGCAAAGATGTCACTTTGAAGCCTCAGGTGTTCCTGAACCAAACCATGGTATTTTTAATTGCCTCATATGCATGTGAATGCTAGACAAGGAAAAAGTAAGACCTATGACGAACTGACAGCTTTTAATTATGGCTTTTGCAAGGAATATTGAATATACCGTGGATTGCCAAAAGAATGAACAAATCTGTTTTAGAAGAAACACAACCAGAATGCCTCTTAGAAGCAAGGATGGCAAGGCTTCATCTCACATATCTTGGACATGTTATTAGAAGTAATCAGTTCCTGGAAAAGGATATCATCCTTGGTAAAGTTGAGCAAAAAGGGGGAAGACCCTCAAAGCTGGATTGACCCAGTGACTGCAAAAATGGGCTCAAACATACCTACTGTTAGGATGGCATAGGATTGGCAAAGTTTCATTCTGTTATACATGGAGTCACTACACGTTGTAGTAGACTAACGGCACCTAACAACCTGGAGGTTACCACTTTACCTTACGATTAATGGCAAATGTCTCTATTTTATTGTAAATAAACCTCTAATAGTTCATCTTTAAGTTGTTGTTGCTAGGTGCCATCTAGTCTTTTCCAACTCATAGCAACCCTATGTACAATGGAATGAAACACTGCCTGGTCCTGCGCCATCACCACAATCATTGTTAGGCTTAAGCTCATTGTTGCAGCTACTCTGTCAATCCATCTCACTGAGGGTCTTCCTCTTTTTCGCTGACCCTCTACCAAGCATGATATACTTCTCCAGGGGATGATCCCTCTTAAAAATACGTCCAAAGTATATAAGACGTAGTCTCGCCACTCGGACTTCTAAGGAGCAGTCTGGTTGCACTTTTTTCGAGACAGATTTGTTCATACTTTTGGCAATTCATGGTATATTCAATATTCTTCTCCAACACCACAATTCAAAGGTGTCAGTTCTTCTTCGGTCATCCTTATTCATCGTCCAGCTTTTGCTTGCATACGAGGAGTCTGAAAACACCACAGCTTGAGTCAGGCTCACCTTAGTCTTCAAGCTGACATCTTTGCTTTTCAACACTTTAAAGAGATCTATTGCAGCAGATTTGCCCAATGCAGTACGTTGTTTGATTTCTTAACAGCTGCTTCGTGGGCACTGATTGTGGATCCAAATGAAATGAAATCCTTGACAACTTCAATCTTTTCCCAATGTATCATGTTGCTTGTTGGTCCAGCTGTGAGGATTTTTGTTTTCTTTTTGTTGAGGGGTAATCCATGCTGAAGGTTGTGGTCTTTGGTCTTCATCAGTAAGTGCTTCAAGTCCCCTTCACTTTCAGCAAACAAGGTTGTGTCATCTGCATATCTCAGGTTGTTGATGAGTCTCCCTCCAGTCCTGTTGCCCCATTCTTCTTCATATAGTCCAGCTTCTCGGGTTATTTGTTCAGCAAACAGATTGAATAGGCATGATACAACCCTGATGCACACCTTTCCTGACTTTAAACCAATCAGTATCCCCTTGTTCTGTTTGAGTGACTGCCTCTTGATCTATGTGCAGATTCCTCATGAGCCCAATTAAGTGTTATGGAATTCCCATTCTTTACAATGTTATCAGTAATTTGTTATCCGCACAGTCGAGTGCTTTTGCATAGTCAATAAAACACAGGTAAACATCTTTCTCTTATTCTCTGCTTTCAGCCACGATCCATTTGACATTAGCAATGCTATCCCTCGGTCCACATCCTCTTCCGAATCCAGCTTCAATTTCTGACAGTTCCCTGTTGCTATACTGCTGCAGTTGCTTTTGAATGATCTGCAGCAAAATTTTACATACTTGTGATATTAATGATATTTTTCAATAATTTCCCCATTCAGTGGGATCACCTTTCATGGGAATAGGCATAAATATGGATCTCTTCCAGTAGGTTGGCCAGGTGGATTAAAAGAAAAGAAAAAAAAGGTGGATACCTTCCAAATTTCTTGGCATAAATGGGTGAGCACTTCCAGCTCTCCATCCTTTAAGAAAAACACAATAATTGTTATCTCTGTGCTGAACTTTTCCCAACCTAAGTTCTGGAAAGAAAAAATCTTAATATTACTCACATCGATGAATATGGCTTAGGAAAAGATTTCTTCCAAAAATATTACTAAGAAACAGTGCTGCATTTCAAATATTGCAGATGAAAATAAAGAGGGGATCCTTTGAAAAACTCTGCTAAATGTTGCAAAAATTGACTCTATGATGATTTGATTGGCTCTGTAATAATTGATGCTAATACTGCAAGTCAAGAGTCTAAATAATATTGTTTGAATAAGATATAAAAGGAAAACAAGTAGTATATTTCCAAATCAAGATAATGTTTTACACAGTATGTTACTTAAATTGTTATATATAATTATACTAAACAAACAAGTTATCATCATTAGATATTTTGCTATTTAATCTACGTCCTAAAGCATTTATATATTCGAACTGACCCAAAAGCATTTTTTTTAATCTTTGTGTTTGAAGAATAAAGTATTTTCAAGTTTCTCTTATATTTAGAAACTTCAGATACATTTTGCAAACAGGTTAAAAAATAAATCATATTTTAACCTGATAGTTTTTTTCCCAAGAAACGGAGGTGTAGCTTTTTGGCAGTTACAGCATGAAGTTAGGTTCTCAAAATTTGTCACATATTAATATGACAAAAGATAGGTGGTAAACATAAATGTCATTGAAAAAATTTTAATTTTTTTATATCCATTTGGAACCTAGATTATTAGACAAAACATTGAGGATAAATAAAATAAATATGAAGGATGAAGAGCTACTGACCTAGTTGACATTTCTGTTTATATCTTGAAAGGAACATCCCTGAAGCACAGAAATGCATAAATGCATTGTTCCTACTAAACATGTCACTATATATACGATTGCAGAAGGTATCTGCATGTAGCCTTCACTGGATATTGACTTAACAGGTCACATATTTTCTGAAAGTCATTTCAATCACAACATGTTTAAAATGAAATTCCATTTTGGCTTAGCTTGTTTCAGTCTATATTGATAATATCAAATCTATGGGGCAATATAATGAACTCATCCAGCCAGCAGTTATAGAGTTTTCTAAATGAATGCTGTCAATTTCTTTTCATCAGTGTGATGACCTGAGTTGAGTTTGACATCATTCTGTGTGTTTTCTTTTAAATATTATAAACCGCAATTTAAAACAGACTGAGATATAATCAATCAGATCTAAAAAGCTGTTCCTTCAGTTTCCAGCTCTCTCTCATACCCTCCAGTCAACCTGCAAATGCTCAGCTGGCAAAAGGTGGGCACTTTTTATCATTAACAACGCTTTTTAGTATTTCAACCACCCTAGACATAATTAAAAAATTACACTTCTGCTGGGATATCTTTTCTCAGCTAACAGTTTAAAAGCAATATGTCACAGGAGGAGAGCATGTAGGTAGCAGCAAGGATAATTTATTAGTGATGTTTCTTATATGGTTAGCAATTTATATGGATCAAAAAACTTCCCCATCCATCTGCAACTAATTTTGCCATGCTCAAAGTCCCCAATAAGATGGCTAAAAAGCTGTTGTAGCCAATTTTAATTTTTCCCATACTTGTTAACGAAATGACCTAATCAAAAACTGGAAATGCCCTTTTCCTCTCTCTTTAATCCTATAAATAAGCCCTAAGTATCTAAGTATCTAGCTCCTTTTCATTTTGCCTGTACTTTGTACAAGCTAATTGCTCATAGGTAAAGATGTTTCTAAAGGACAACCCATCCTGAATCCAAAAGAAAAAAAAAAAGTGGTGTTATGGAAAATCTCTCCCTACTCAAAATATTTAAGAACCCAAAATACATATCTAAAACCAAAAAAAAAAACCATTGCCATCAAGTGAATTCAGACTCATAGCAACCATATAGGACAGAGTAGAACTGCCCCAGAGAGTTTCCAAGGAGCACCTGGTGGATTAGAACTGCTGACTTTTGGGTTAGCGGCCATAGCACTTAACTACTACACCACCAGGGTTTCCATAATATGTAAGAAACTGCAATTTACAGGCAAATGAGTGCTTATGAAATAAAATCCCACAAATTTATCAAAAACCTTTGTGGATGGTGATGAAGCAGCAAAACAAGCCCGTATCACCTCAAACTTGCATGTGCTGCAGAACCCTCAATAATTTAGACTTTGAATTGGCTGCCCAACCACCACATTGAACATCTTGTAGGATTGAGATGTGTGTCCCTGGAGGGGGAAGGAAGGTGGTCTTCTTGATCCCTAAGTGAAATACAGTTCATATTCTCTATTAAAAAAAAAAAAAAAACTGCCATTAAGTGGATTCCAACTCATAGCGACCCTATAGGACAAAGTAGAACTGCCCCACAGAGTTTCCAAGGAGCACCTGCTGGATTCAAACTGTCAACCTTTTGGTTAGCAGCCTGGCACCTAACCAGCTTTTCTTATCCTATTTTGGTTTTCCACTTTTCTCGCTGTTCAACCTGAAAGTTTGAACTTCACTGGGAACTGAGTCCTCCTGTCATTCTGAATTTTTTTCTCAAGGTTAAGTGTAAGTAATTTATCCAGCTCTTTATATGGAGCTGTGTTATTTCATTTTTATTGCTGTGTAGTATTTTTTTTATTCTATCCGGTATGATTATATCATAATTTTATTTAATCATACTAATGTTGATGGACATGTAGGATGTTTCTAATTTTTTTTGTTTTTAGTCTTAGTGATTTTGGGTTTTTTCTGACTCATGAACAGTGCGGCTATGAGCATTCTTTAATATCTCTCTGTGTACATGTTCAAGTTTCTCTAGATTATATTTGGAGTTGCAATTGTGTAAGAGAGTTAAACTGTTTACCACTGTAGTTATTCAAATTTAAACCCCACCAATGGTGAATCGAGGGTATGGTTAGCTTTTTAAATTTATGCCAATCTAGTGATTGTAAAATGCTATTTAATTGTGGCTACAAATGCTTTGTCTGATTAATAATACTTTTTAACATTCTTTCATATATTTACTCTTAGCTTGCACCTCTTTGAAATGGCTACCCATATCTCTTGCCCATTTTAATTTTTTTTTTCTTTTTCTTAAGGAGCTGAATTGTTTAATAGCCTTCTTTATTATATCCTGTAAGCTATATGACTCACATATATATTCTCTTGATTAGTAGCTGCTCTTTTTGTTCTCTTTATGGTGTCATTTCTTGAACAAAATTTCTTAATTTTAATGCAATCAAAGTTTTAAATCCTCATGTTTAAATTTTTACATATGGTATTGTCATGGATTGAATTATGTCCCCCCAAAATGTGTGTATCAACTTGACTGGGCCATAATTTCCAGTATTGTGTGGTTGTCCTCCATTTTGTGATGGTAATTTTATTTTAAACACGGTTAGGGTGGAATTGTAACACCCTTACCCAGGTCACATTCCTGAGCCAGTGAAAGGGAGTTTCCCTGGGGTGTGGCCTGCACCACCTTTTATCCCTCAAGAGATGGAAAGGGAAGCAAGCAGGGAGTAAAAAACAAAAAACCAAACCCAGTGCCGTCGAGTCGATTCTGACTCATAGTGACCCTATAGGATAGAGTAGAACTGCCCCATAGAGTTTCCAAGGAGTGCCTGGCAGATTTGAACTGCCAACCCTTTGGTTAGCAGCCATAGCACCTAACCACTATGCCACCAGGGTTTCCTCATATTACCAAGAAAGCAGCACCTGGAGCAGAGCACATTCTTTGCACCTGAGGTTCCTGTACTGAGATGCTCCCAGACCAAGGAAAGACTGATGGCAAGGACCTTCTTCCAGAGCCTACAAAGAGAGAAGGCCTGGGGCTGGCACTCTGAGTTCAGACTTCTAGCCTACTGGGCTCTGAGAGAAAAAACTTCTTTGTTAAAGCCATTCACTTGTGATATTTCTGTTATAGCAACACTAGATGATTAAGACAGGTGTGATGAAGGGGTCCAACTTGATTTTTTTTTTTTAATGTGAAAAATCCTGGGAAACCATAGAACTAATTGCTTCAATATCATTTATTGAATGGTTTATTTTTCCCCATGTGTCTGTTGATCATTTTCTTGACTCTATTTTGCTCCATCGATTTCTTTATCTATGCACCCATTTCTTCACTATCTTAAATAGTAGACCTTTGTAATTACTCTTGATATCTACTAGGGCAAGTGCTCCTACCTGTTCTTCAAAATTGTCTTGGCTTTTACTCTTGGCGTAGTCACTTACAAGTAACACTTAATTAGATTGTCAATTTACGCACACACACATGCAGACACATTGGATTTGTGTTGCCTAAAAATGGAATATGAGTCAGAATCAACTCAACAGCACTGGGGTTTGGTTTGGTTTTTGCATATGGAATATTATGGTTTGATCTGAAAATTTTATATTGAATTCTTCTCTCCATGAGCATGGTATATCTTTTGTTTTATTTAAGGCTTCTTTAATAAAACAGAAAAGCCATTGTTATATATTTTTGCTTGAAATGTCTTACATCTCTTTAGATTTATTTTTAGTATGTATGCCTTTTAGTTACGAAGATATTTTTAAAAAGAATACTTCTTAAAAGATTGCTGCTGTTGTACAGAGATACAATTGTGTTTATTTTTCAATCATATATCTAACATCCTTGCTAAATTTATAGCTAATTATAATAACTTATTATATTCTTTTGATCTTTTAGTAGTAACCCTAATTTTAAGATACTTCTGGGAATAATTACGATTTTGTTTCTACTTTTATACTTACAATTTTTTTTGGAGTGAGGAGCGTTCTTATTTTTATCGCAATTTTCTCCAGAATTTGTAGTAACAGGTATTCTGGGCATCATCCTCATTACAAAGGGAATGTTTCCAATGATTTTTCATGTAAGGTAATTTTTTAAAATCAATTTTTGTAAGACATGTCTCCATGTTAATAATGTACTTTCTTCTCTTAGTTTGCTAATGTATTTTTTACTATGCATAAGTGATGAATTTAACCAATTTTTTTTTTTCTGCAACTGAGATGGTATGTTTTCACCTTTAAGCTGTTAATGTGGTAAACTAGGTATTCTAATATTGAACCAGTCAAATTATAGAAAGAAACTAAGCATTTTCATATATTAATAGATTAATTTTACTAGTATTTAGTTGAAAGGAACATTGGTGGCACAATGGTTAAATGCTCAGCTGTTAACCAAAAGGTCAAGGGTTCAAGCCCACCAGCAGCTCCACAGGAAAAAAGATATGGCAATCTGCTCCTTTAAAGATTAGATTACAGCCTAGGAAATGCTACGAGGCAGTCCTACTCTGTCCTGTAGTCGGAATCAACTTGACAGCACACAACAACAACAATATTTAGTTGATAATTTTTCCATTTAATTTCATTTTGATATTAGCCTCTAATTTTTATTTCTTAGACTGGTTTTGTCTGATTTTAGAATCAAGGTTATACAGCTTCTCACAATGAGTGGTATATATGCCTTTTCCTTTTCTCTGGGAGAATTTTTCATATGTCGGAATTATTCTTTCCTCAAGTGTTTTATACCCATTATCCCTTACCCATTGCTGTTGAGTCGGTTCCAACTCATAGTGACCCTATAGGACAGAGTAGAACTGCCTCATAGGGTTTCCAAGGAGTAGCTGGTGGATTCAATCTGGCGACTTTTGGTTAGCAGCTGAGCTCCTAACCACTGTACCACCAGGGCTCCGAATATTTCACAGATGGTTAGAATCATCTAGGTCTTGTGATTTCTTTGTGAAAAGAGTCTTTAATGTTGAAGAAAATAATGGGTAATCTTCGATTGGAAGGTTGTTTCACAGTCCTCTAGATCCATCAGAACAAGTTTATTAATTTTATTGTAAAACCAATATCTTTCTTATTTTATGGTGTACTTCTTCTTTCAATTAAAGAGAAAACCAAAAAAACCAAAAACCAAAAAATTAAAGAGAGATATATTAAATTACCCCACAGTCACATTTAATTTCTTAATCTCTCCTTGCTGTCCTACATATTACTTGCTTTATAAATCAAGAAGTAATGTTATTTGATGAATACCTATTTTAGAATCCTTAAATTTTCATGGTAAATTTTTTGACACAGCGACCTTCTTGTTAATAAATATTTTTGTCATAAACTTTATATTTTGAGGATATCATTTGTGTTTTTATCATGTTCACTTTAACAAGAGCCTAAATTCATTTTGTTATTTTTAAAAATTTTTTCTGTCTTGATTTTTTTCTTACCACTCTAATCTTTTTTTTGTTATCTTGTAACTGGAGAGTTTCAGCCACTTACATTTGTGATGATTCGTATTAACTTTATTTCTAGTCATTTATTATTTTTGGGTCCTATGTTTCATTTCTCTTCATATTACTTCTTTCTTTCTGTCTTTTGTTTTAATTGAGATTCTTCTCTATTTTTTCTTTGTGTAAACTTTTACAGTTTTCCCTGTGCAAAAATTGTAGCAGTTACATTTAGACCTATCTTTATTCCTGAACAATGTAATTAATTTTCAGTGCTTTAACACTGATCACCACTTGTAAATTATATGAAATTCTTGTCCAATATTTTAGTTTTAACTTGTTTTTTACCCCATAAATTATCATTACTACTGATTTTTATAATCAATGTTTATTCAGTGAAACCCACATGTTTACCATTATTCTTTTCTCACCATTCTATCATTCATTTAAAACGTTTCTGGGGACTTCTTCCTTCTACCTGACATTCTTACTTTAGATTAGTCTTTAATTAGGGTCTATTCAGTCCCACTCACAGTGAACTTAATAGGGCAGAGTAGAACTGCCCCATAGGGTTTCCAAGTAGTGGCTGGTGGGTCCAAACTGCTAACCTTTTTGCTAGCAGTTAAGTTCTTAACTGTGCCCTCATGAGTCAGAATCAATTTGACAGCAATGCGTTTGTTTTGCTTTGGAGGATCTACTGCGGTGTTGTCCCATGTGTGGGCACTAACCACATGCAACTATTTAGCACTTGAATTGTGGCTAGTGTAACTGAAGAAGTGAATGGTTAATTTCATTTTATTTAAACTAATTCACATTTAGCTGACTACATGTTATTAATGATTACCCCTTGGACGGTGCCAGTCTATAGATTCTAATCCCTCTCTGCTTTATTTTATGACATCTTTATTACCCTTTTTTTTCTTTCCCTAACATTTTATTATGAAAATATTCTAGCGTACAGCAAAGTTCCAAGAGCTTTACAGTAATCAGCCATGTATACCTTCCTAGATTTCATCATTAATGTCTTACTGTAGCTGCATATTTATCTATTAATCCACATTATTTTTTAATGCATTTCAAAAACAATTTTAGGTATTAGTAAACTTTGGAACACTCATTTTAAAATTGTTATCACAAAACTAATCTGTCAGATCTCTAATGTGCCAGATACTCTAAATATACCCTTTAAAAACGAATTACTCACAAATTTCCCTGATGCTAACCAAACATTAATACTATGGGTTTGATTGATTTGAGTTTGATGACTTTCTTCCTCAGTATATTTATTTATAAACATTCCCAAGGAAACACATTTACTTACTAAGGGAGAAGTATTATCAGTTCAAGAAAGGTGGAGTTATTGTTTCACTAGAGGTGACCTGATGTCTTCCTTGATGAATGCATAAATCCAGGATGAATCATCTGACTCCACATTAGGCTCATTAAACACTTTTGGAAGTTGAGGTTGGTTTCTCACACATTAAAGGTAAAAATCTTAGGCAATACTGTTTTGTAAATGTTGGCAGTTCAAATCCCCCCGCCAGCAGCTTTGCAGAGTAAAGACGTAGTGATCTGATTCCCTAAAGTTTACAGACAAAAAAAAAAAAAAACCACATAGAGCAGTTCTACTCTGTCACATGGGTCACTATGAGTTGGAACTTACTCCACAGCACCTAGCAACAGCAAAAAACTCTTGTCAGATTTACTACTTGAGTTGGGAAGACGAAATTCTGTTAACTTCCTTCACTATTCCTTTTATGATTTGAATAATTTATTATTATTGTTATTATAATATTATCATCATTTTTTTTTCCTTGCTGGACCATAACTCTTACTGCTACTTCAATGAAACCTAATTGTATTTGGTTTTCTATTTTTTTTACTCTGTATTTACAACATTAAAGTCACACCAATAACAGCATAATCTAGCATTTATTGGGTTACATTTTAAATTTTACTCATTAATTTTTCCAGGATTTATGTTCATACATGTAAAGTTTTCAGTGTAGTTAATTATTCTGATCCAATCATTTGTTTATTAATATGATCTTTTTTAAAACTTTCCTTGTTATTCCTGTTGCTTCTTTGTAAGATTTGACTATTTTTTTTAATTTTAGCATTAATTCTATCCATATTTATTTAACAGTGATTTTCATATCTTATGGCAACATCTTCAAAGCTGGTTCTAAATAATTATTTCCCAGAGAAGCTAGTAAGTGCTCCTGGAAGAACCTAATCCACTGAAAATATGTTTGTTTTGTTTTTGTTTGAAAATTTGACTATATTTCCCCTTGGCAGGATAACAAAATTCTCACTTTTAAAATAGACTACAAGCATGGTTTATCATAGGGTATCAACTTGAGAAACAAAGTACTAAGGACTTCTGTCTTTTTGTCTGTCATTTGTGCTAGAATGCAGTTATTTAAAAATGTTTGAAACACACAAACAAACAAGGACAGTGTTTTAATCATGGAATTCTATTCTTTAATATCATACGTGTATTCTGTATGTGTATATATTGGTTTGCTGCTGTTGATCTTGCTGTTGCTGTTAAAAAAAAAATAGTGTTATTGAGTCGTTTACCGACTCATAGCGACCCTATAGGGTTTCCTAGGAGCGCCTGGCGGACTTGAACTGTCGACCATTTGGTTAGCAGCCATAGCACTTAGCCGCTTTAGGTGCCATCAAATCAGTTCTGACTTATAGCGACCCCATGTACAACAGAAAGAAAGACTGCCCGGCTCTTTGCCATCCTCACAGGCATTGCTATGTTTGAGCCCATGGTGTAGTCACAGTGTTAATGCATCTCGTTGAGGGTCTTTGTCTTTTGCACTGATGCTCTATCAAGCATGATGTCCTTCCTCAGAAACTGGTCCCTATCTCCCAAAGTATGTGAGACAAAGGCTTGTCATCCTTGCTTATAAGGTGCATTCTAGCTGTACTCCTAAGAAAGATTTGTTTGTTATTCTGGCAGCGCATAGTATATTCAATATTCTTTGCCAACACAATAATTCAAAGGTATCAATTATTCTTTGATCTTCCTTATGCATTGTCCAGCTTTCACATGCATATGAGACGAATGAAAATACCATGGCTTGAGTCAGGCACACCTTAGTCCTCAAAGTGACATCTTTACTTTTTAACACTTTAAAGAGGTCTTTTGCAGCAGATATGCCCCATGTAATATGTCATTTGATTTTTTGAATCCATGGGTGTTGATTGTGGATCTAAGTAAAGTGAAATCCTTGACAACTTCAATATTTTCTCCATTTATCATGATACAGCTTCTTGGTCCAGGTGCGAGGATTTTTGTTTTCTTTATGTTGAGATGCAATCCATACTTAAGGCTGTGGTCTTTGATCTGCATTAGTAAGTCAAGTTGTAGGAGGACATCATACATGAAGAAAGCAAAAGGTCATTAAAAAGACAGGAAAAAAGAAAAGGCCCAAAATAGTTGTCAGAGGAAACTCTGAAACTTGCTCTTGAACATAAGGTAGCTAAAGTGAAAGGAATAAATGGTCATATAAAAGAGCTGAGAAGAAGATTTCAAAGGGCAGCTCGAGAAGACAAAGTATTATAATGAAATGTGCAAAGACCTGGGGTTAAAAAACCAAAATAGAACACACTTGGCATTTCTCCAGCTGAAAGAACTGAAGAAAAAAATCTGAGCCTCGAGTTACAATGTTGAAGGATCCTGTGGGCAAAATAGTGAACAAAGCAGAAAGCATCAAAAGAAGATGGAAAGAATACAGAGAGTCATTCAACCAAAAGAACTGGTTGACGTTCAATCCTTTCAGGAGGTAGCATATGATCAAGAACCAATGGCACTGAAGGAAGAAGTTCAGCTCTGCTGAAGGCGTTGACAAGAAATGAGGCTCCAGGAATTGACGGAATAACAATTGAGATGTTTCAACAAATGGGTACAACACTGGAAGTGCCACTTTTGTTTGCCAAGAAATTTGGAAGACAGCTACCTGGCCAATTGACTGGAGTAGGTCCATATTTGTGCCCATTCCAAAGAAAGGTGATCCAACAGAATGTAGAAATTAGCAAGACCTAAGTCATGGTATTTTCAATCATCTCATACGCATGTGAAAGCTGGACAATGAAAAAGGAAAACTGAAAAAGAATTCATGCCTTTGAATTATGGTGTTGGTGAAGAATGTTGAAAATACCCTGAACTGCCAGAAGAAGGAACAGTATGTCTTGGAAGAAATACAGCTAGAATGCTCCTTAGAAGTGAGGATGTTGAGACTTTGTCTGGCATACTTTGGATATATTATCAAGAGGGATCAGTCCCTGGAGAAGTACATCATGCTTGGTAAAGTAGAGGGTCATTGAAAAAGAGGAAGACCCTCAATGAGACAGACTGACACAGTGGCTACAGCAATGGGCTCAAACATAGCAATGATTGTAAGAACTGACTCAATGGCACCTAATAATAACAACAACAGGATAACTTAGTATAATTTTTTCTAGTTCTGTGTTCTGTGATTATATTCCTTTTGGAAATTTAACGATAAGAAACAATTTTATACACTGCATGTAATTATATAGTGTGTGAGGGGTTGAGTGATTTCCTTCTTTTAAGAATCTACCCACCCACCTCAGTGCTAAGGAAATGTGTAATTAAAAAATAAAGAAAAGAAAATGAAATAATTTCAAGCCATTTTGTATTCATTGTAATAAAAGCATTTAATTCTTTTTGCATCTATTGCTATCTTCTTATAAACTTGTTGCTATAGTAACAAGGACTAGCAAATTTATACATAAATTATTGAAAAGCCTGGTATTTCTTAGAGTTCTTTAACTACATGGCAATATACTTACAGTATTCATGTTTTTATTCATGAGATTGTGAGATTTTTTTGCTTTTTCCTGTTTATTTTGTTTTTGTGAAAGTCATTTGGTCTCCTATGTTTCTCATAAGTGTAAGTGCAGTTATCCTATTTCCTGCCATCTTGTGCATATCTCTTCCTGTTGTCTTTGCATATTGTTTAGCATTTTGTTTATCTGTCTAACTTTTTTGTGCTTTGAGTGAAAGTTTACAGTTCAAGTTAGTTTCTTATACAAAAATTTATACACATGTTGTTATGTGACCCTAGTTGCTCTCCCTATAATGTGACAACACTCTCCTCATTTCTACCTAGATTTCCTGTGTCCATTCATCCAGCTTCTGTCCCTTTCTGCCTTCTCATCTTGCCTCTGGACAGGAGCCACACATTTAGTCCCATGCATCTACTTGAGCTAAGAAGCACACTCCTCAAAAGTATCATTTTATGTCTCATAGTCCAGCCTAATCTTTGCCTGAAGGGTTGGCTTCGGGAATGGTTCCAGTTATGTTATGGGCTAACAGAGAGCTCGGGGGTCATGTCTTCGAAGATTCCTCCAGTCTCAGTCAGACCATCAAGTCTGGTCTTTTTACTACAATATGAGTTCTGCACCCCATTTTTCTCCTGCTCCATCAGGGATTTTCTGTTGTGTTCCCTGTCACAGCAGTGATTGGTTATAGCCAAGCACCATCTACTTCTTGTCTCAGGATGATGGAGTCTTTGGTTTATGTGGCCCTTTTGTCTCTTGGGCTAATATTTTCCTTGTGTCTTTGGTGTTCTTCATACACCTTTGCTCCAGATGGGTTGGAACCAATTGATGCATCTTAGATGGCCACTCTCTAGCTTTTAAGACCCCAGGCACCTCTCACCAACGTGGGATGCAGAACGTTTTCTTAATAAACTTTGTTATGCCAATTGACCTAGAAGTTCCCAGAAACCATGGTCCCCAGACTCCTCCCCCACCCCTGCTACTTGGTCCATCAAAGTGTTTGGTCATGTTTAGGAAACTTCTTGGTTTTTGCCTTAGTCCAGTTGTACTGTCTTCCCTGTATTGTGTGTTGTCCTTCCCTTTACCTAAGACAATTCTTGTCTACTATCTAGTTAGTGAATTCCCCTCTCTCTCCCTCTCCACCCTTGTAACCATCAAACAATGTTTTCTTCTGTGTTTAAACATTTTCTTGAGTTCTTATAATAATGGCCTCATACAATATTTGTCCTTTTGCAACTAACTAATTTCACTCGGCGTAATGTCTTCCAGATTGATCCATGTTACGAGATGTTTCAAGGATTCATCCTTGTTCTTTATCATTGCAGAGTATTCCATTGTGTGAATATACCATAATTTGTTTATCCACTCATCTGTTGGTGGACACCTAGGATGTTTCTATCTCTTTGCTATTGTGAACAGTGCTGCAGTGAACATGTGTGTGCATATATCTATTCATGCGACAGCTCTTATTTCTCTAGAATATATTCCAAGAAGTGGGATTGCTGGAGCTTACGGTACTTCTATTTCTAGCTTTTTAAGGAAGAACAAATCAATTTTCAAAGTGATTGTGCCATTTTACATTCCCACCCGCAGAGTATAAGTGTTCCAGTCTCTCCACAACCTCTCCAACATTTATTATTTTGTGTTTTTTAGATCTTTGCTAGCCTTGTTGACGTGAGATGATATTCCATTGTAATTTTGATTTGCATTTCTCTAATGGCTAATGTGCATGTGAAAGCTGGACAATGAACAAGGGACCAGTCTCTGGAGAAGGAAGTCATGCTTGGCAAAGTACAGGGTCAGCAGAAAAGAGGAAGACCCTCAACGAGGTGGATTGACTCAGTGGCTGCAACAATGGGCACAAGCATAACAACAATTTTGAGGATGGTGCAGGACCAGGCAGTGTTTCATTCTGTTGTGCATAGGGTCGCTATGAGTCAGAACCAACTCGAGGGCACCTAACAACAACAACAACAACAATGGCTAATGATCGTGAGCGTTTCCACATGTATCTGTTAGCCACCTGAATATCTTCTTTGCTGAAGTGCCTGTTCATATCCTTTGTCCATTTTGCATTTGGTTATTAGTCTTTTTGTTGTTGAGGTTTTACAGTGTCTTACAGATTTTAGAGATTAGACTCTGATCAGATAAGTCCTTAACCAAAAAAATTTTCCCAGTATGTATGTTGTCTTTTTACTGTTTTGATGAAGTCTTTTGATGAGCATAAGTGTTTGATTTTTATGAGATCCCATTTACCTAGTTTCTTTTCTTGTGTTTGTGGGTTGTTACTAATGTTTTGTATTGTTTATGCCATGAACAGGGCTTCTATAGCTGTCCCTATTTTTTCTTCCATGATCTTTATCTTTTTATATTTTGGCCTATGATCCATTTTGAGTTAGATTTTGTGCATGGTGTGAGGTATGGGTCTATGGATCTTGTTTCATTTTTTTGCAGATGGATATCCAGTTATGTCAGCACCATTTGTTAAAGAGACTGCCTTTGCCCCACTTAATGGACTTTGGGCCTTTGTTAAATACCAGCTGCTCATAGGTGGATGAATTTCCAGCTGGATTCTTAATTCGGTTCCATTGGTCTTTGTATCTGAGCTTTGTAATATTTTGATGTTTGGATTCTGTTAAGGCTTGCTTTATGGCCTAATATGTGGTCTGTTATGGAGAATGTTCCATGTTTGTTGAAAAAGAAAGTATACTTGGCTTCTGTTGGGTGGAGCATTACCTATATATCTATGAGATCAAGTTGATTGATTGCAGTATTTAGATCTCCAACATCTTTATTGAGCTTCTCTCTGGATCTGCTGTCCTTCATCAAAACTGATGTGTTGAAGTCTCCTGCTATTGTTGTGGAGCTGTCTATGTCTCTTTTCAAAGCCATTAGAGTTTGTTTTATATATTTTGGAGCCCTGTTCTTGGGTGTGTAAATATTTATTATGTTTATGTCCTCCCGGTGTACTGATTCTTTGATCATTATATAGTGTCCTTCCTTATCCTTTGCAGTGGGTTATGCTTTAATGTCTATTTTGTCAGAGATTAATATTGCCACTTCTACTCTTTTTTGACTGTTCTTTGCTCGATATATTTTTTCCATCCCTTGAGTTTTAGTTTGCTTGTGTCTTTAAGTCTAAGTTGTGTCTTATAAGAAGAATATAGACGGATCGTGTGGTCATTAGTGTTAACACATCAAATCTATTCTTGAGACGGCCTCAAGGTTTGGGCGGTATATACTCAAGGTTATATTTTTGTTCTTTTTTTTTAATTTTTATTGTGCTTTAAGCGAAAGTTTACAAATCAAGTCAGTCTCTCACACAAAATCCCATATACACCTTACTATACACTCCCAAATGAAACAGCCCGCTCTCTGCCTCCACTCTCTCTTTTTGTGTCCATTTTGCCAGCTTCTAACCCCCTCCACCCTCTCATCTCCCCGCCAGGCAGGAGATGCCAACATAGTCTCAAGAGTCCACCTGATCCAAGAAGCTCACTCCTCACCAGCATACCTCTCCAACACATTGTCCAGTCCAATCCATGTCTGAAGAGTTCGCTTCAGGAATGATTCCTGTCCTGGGCCAACAGAAGGTCTGGGGGCTGTGACCACTGGGGTCCTTCTAGTCTCAGTCAGACCATTAAGTCTGGTCTTATGAGAATTTGGGGTCTGCATCCCACTGCTCTCCTGCTCCCTCAGGGGTTCTCTGTTGTGTTCCCTGTCAGGGAAGTCATCGGTTGTAACTGGGCACGATCTATTTCTTCTGGTCTCAGGGTGATGTAGTCTCTGGTTCATGTGCCCCTTTCTGTCTCTTGGGCTCGTAATCGCCTTGTGTCCTTGGTGTTCTTCATTCTCCTTTGATCCAGGTGGGTTGAGAACAATTGATGCATCTCAGATGGCCACTTGCTAGCGTTTAAGACCCCAAATGCCACACTTCAAAGTGGGATGCAGAATGTTTTCTTAATAGATTTTATTATGCCAATTGACTTAGATGTCCCCTGCAACCATGGTCCCCAGGCCCCTGCCCCTGCTATGCTGGCCTTCAAAGCATTCAGTTTATTCAGGAAACTTCTTTGCTTTTGGTTTAGTCCAATTCTGCTGACCTCCCCTGTATTATGTGCTGTCTTTCCCTTCACCTAAAGTAGCCCCTCTCCCACTCTCCCTCCCTCCCCCCTCTCGTAACCACAAAAGAATGTTATCTCCTCAGTTTAAACTATTTCTCAAGTTCTTGTAATAATAGTGGTCTTATACAATATTTGTCCTTTTGCAACTAATTTCACTCAGCATAATGTCTTCCAGGTTTCTCCATGTTATGAAATGTTTCACAGATTCATCACTGTTCTTTATTGATACGTAGTATTCCACTGTGTGAATATACCATAATTTGTTTATCCATTCATCCACCGATGGGCACCTTGGTTGCTTCCACCTTTTTGCTATTATAAACAGTGCTGCAATAAACATGGGTGTGCAGATATCTGTTTGTGTAAAGGCTCTTATTTCTCTAGGATACATTCCAAGGAGTGGGATTGCTGGATCGTATGGTAATTCTATTTCTAGGTTTTTAAGGAAGCGCCAAATCGATTTCCAAAGTGGTTGTACCCTTTGACATTCCCACCAGCAGTGTAGAAGTGTTCCAATCTCTCCAGAGCCTCTCCAGCATTTATTCTTTTGTATTTTTTGGATTAATGCCAGCCTTGTTGGAGTGAGATGAAATCACATTTTAGTTTTGATATGCATTTATCTAATGTCTAATGATCATGAACATTTCCTCATGTATCTGTTAGCTACCTGAATGTCTTCTTTAGTGAAGTGTCTATTTATATCCTTTGCCAATTATTTAATTGGGTTTTTTGTCTTTTTTGTAGTTGAGTTTTTGCAGTATCATGTAGATTTTAGACATCAGGCACAGATCAGAAACATCATAGCTAAAACCTTTTTCCCAATCTGTAGGTAGTCTTTTTACTCTTTTGGTGAAGTTGTTGGATGAGCATAGGTGTTTGATTTTTAGGAGCTCCCAGTTATCTAGTTTTTCTTCTACATTCTTAGCAATGTTTTGTATACTGTTTATGCCATGTATTAAGGCTCCTGATGTTGTCCCTATTTTTTCTTCCATGATTTTTATCGTTTTAGATTTTATATTTAGGTCTTTGATCCATTTTGAGCACGTTTTTGTGCATGGAGTGAGGTATAGGTCTTATTTCATTTTTTTTTTGCAGATGGATATCCAGTTATGCCAGCACCATTTGTTAAAAAGACTGCCTTTTCCCCCATTTAACAGTTTTGGAGCGTTGTCAAATATCAACTGCTCATGGATTGTGTCTGGATTCTCAATTCTGTTCCACTGGTCTATGTATCTGTTGTTGTACCAGTCCCAGGCTATTTTGACTACTGTGTCAGTATAATAAGTTCTAAAATCAGGTAAAGTAAGGCCTCCCACCTTGTTCTTCTTTTTGAGTAATGTCTTATTTATCCAGGGCCTCTTTCCCTTCCATATGAAGTTGGTGATTTGTTTATCTCATTATAGAATGTCATTGGGATTTGGGTCAGAATTGCATTAAATATATAGATCGCTTTTGGTAGAATAGACATTTTTATACTGTTAAGTCTTCCTATTCACGAGCAAGGTATGTTTTTCCACTTACATAAGTCTCTTTTGCTTTCTTGCAGAAGTGTACTTTAGTTTGCTTTGCATAAGTCTTTTACATCTCTGGTAAGATTTATTCCTAAGTATTTTATTTTCTTGGGGGCTACTGTAAATGGCATTGATTTGGTGATTTTCTCTTCGATGTTCTTTTTGTTGGTGTAGAGGAATCCAACTGAATATTGTATGTTTATCTTGTATCTCAATACTCTGCTAAACCCTTGTATTGGATTCAGTAGTTTTCTGGAGGATTCCTTAGGGTTTTCTGTGTATAAGGTCATGTCATCTGCAAATAGAGATACTTTTACTTCTTCCTTGCCATTCTGGATACCCTTTATTTTTTTATCTAGCCTAATTGCTCTGTCTAGGACCTACACCACAATGTTGAATAAGAGCGGTGATAAAGGACATCCTTTCCTGGTGCCCCAAATCAATGGGAATGCTTTCAGACTCTTTCCATTTAGGATGATGTTGGCTGTTTGCTTTGTGTAAATGCCCTTTATTATCCTGAGGAATTTTGCTTCTATTCCTATTTTGTTGAGAGTTTTTATTTATCATGAATCAGTGTTGAACTTTGTCAAATGCCTTTTCTGCATCAGTTGATAAAACACATGATTCTTATCTTTTGTTTTATTTATGTGGTGGATTACATTAATAGTTTTTGTAATCTTGAACCATCCCTGCATAACTGGTGTGAATCCCACTTGGTCATGGTGAATTATTTTTTTGATATGTTGTTGAATTCTATTGGCTAGAATTTTGTTGAGGATTTTTGCATCTATGTTCATGAGGGATATAGGTCTATAATTTTCTTTTCTTGTGGTGTCTTTACCTGGTTTTGGTATCAGGGATATGGTGGCTTCATAGAATGAGTTTGGTAGTATTCCACCCTTTTCTATGCTCTGAAATACGTTTAATAGTAGTGGTGTTAACTTTCCTCTGAAAGTTTGGTACAACTCTGCAGTGAAGACCTCTGGACCAGGGCTTTTTTTTTTTTTGTCAGGAGTTTTTTGATTACCTTTTCAATCTCTTCTTTTGTTATAGGTCTATTTAGTTGTTCTACCTTTGTTTGTGTTAGTTTAGGTAGGTAGTGTGTTTCTAGGAATTCATCCATTTCTTCTTGGTTTTCAAATTTGTTAGAGTACAATTTTTCACAGTAATCTGATATGATTCTTTTAATTTCTGTTGAATCTGTTGTAATAGAGCCCATCTCATTTCTTATTCAGGTTATTTGCTTCCTCTCCTGTTTTTCTTTTGTCAGTTTGGCCAGTGGTTTATCAATTTTGTTCGTTTTTTACAAAAAAACACCTTTTGATCTTCTTAATTCTTTCAACTGTTTTTCTGTTTTCTATTTCATTTAGTTCAGCTCTAATTTTTATTATTTGCTTTCTTCTGGTGCCTGTGTGTTTCTTTTGTTTCTCTCTATTTGTTCAAGTTGTAGGGATAATTCTTTGATTTTGGCCCTTTCTTCTTTTTGGATGTGTGCATTTATTCATATAAATTGGCCTCTGAGCACCACTTTTGCTGTGTCCCAAAGGTTCTGATAGGGAGTGTTTACATTCTCATTGGATTCTCTGAATTTCTTTATTCCATCCTTAATATCTTCTATAATCCAGTCTTTTTTGAGCAGGGTATTGTTCACTTTCCAAGTGTTTGATTTCTTTTCCCTGCTTTTCCTGTTACTGATGTCCACTTTTATGGCCTTATGGTCAGAAAAGATGCTTTGTAATATTTCAATGTTTTGGATTCTGCTCAGGCTTGCTTTATGACCTAATATGTGGTCTATTCTAGAGAATGTTCCACGTGCACTAGAAAAGAAAGCATACTTGGTTGCTGTTGGGTGGAGTGTTCTGTACATGTCTAGAGGTCAAGTTGTTTGATTGTGGCATTTAGATCTTCTGTGTCTTTATTGAGCTTCTTTCTGGATGTCCTGTCTTTCACCAAAAATGGTGAGTTGAAGTCTCCTATTATTGTGGAGCTGCCTATCTCATTTTTCAATGCTTATAGAGTTTGTTTTATGTATCTTGCAGCCCTGTCATTGGGTGCATAAATCTTTAATATGGTTATATCTTCTTGGTGTATTGTCCCTTTAATCATTATATAGTGCCCTTCCTTATTCTTTCTGAAGGATTTAACTTTAAAGTCTATTTCTTCAGAAATTAATATTGCCACTCCTGCTCTTTTTTGATTGGTGTTTGCTTGATATATTTTTTCTATCCTTTGAGTTTTAGTTTGTTTGTGTCTCTAAGTCTAAGGTGTGTCTCTTGTAGGCAGCATATAGACGGATCTTATTTTTTAATCCATTCTGCTACTCTCTGTCTCTTTATTGGTGCGTTTAGTCCATTGACATTCTGGGTAATTATGGATAGGTATGAACTCTCATTTTGATGTCTTTTTTTTTTACGTGTTGTTGACAGTTTCTTTTACCCACTTAATTTTATGTGCTGAGTAGATTATCTTTATATATTGTCTTTTGCTCATATTTGTTGTTGTCGATTTTGTTTCTGCTGAGTTTGTATTTTTCCCTTGTATTTTATTTTGATGAGTAGGATAGTTTGTCTCCTTTGTGGTTACCTTATTATTTACCCTTACTTTTCGAAATTTAAACCTAACTTTTATTTCTTTGTATGGCCGTATCTTCTTCTCCATATGGAAGGTGTATGATTGCATTTCTTAGTCCCTTGTTATTTTTCTAATGCTGTCTTCTTTTATATAATAACATCACTGTTAACCTGTTTTGAGCTTTTTTTTTTTTATAATCTTGCTTTGTTTTTTTGGATATCCTTGTCTGGGTTGACTTCTGGTTGCTCTGCCCAGTATTGTAGTCTAGGGTTGATACCTGATATTATTGATTTTCTAACCAAAAAACTCCCTTTACTATTTCTCGTAGTTTTGGTTTGGTTTTTACGAATTCTCTCAACTTGTGTTTATCTGGAAATGTCTTAATTTCACCTTCATATTTAAGAGACAGTTTTGCTGGATATGTGATTCTTGGCAGGCAGTTTTTTTCCTTCTATTTTTTAAATATGTCATCCCATTGCCTTCTTGCCTGCATGGTTTCTGTAGAGTAGTCCCAGCTTAGTCTTATCGGCTCTCCTTTGTAGGTGACTTTTTATTTATCCTTAGCTGCTCTTAAAATTCTCTTTATCTTTGGCTTTGGCAAGTTTGATTATAATATGCCTTGGTGGCTTTCTTTTCAGATCTACCTTATGCGGAGTTCGATGAGCATCTTGGATAGATATCTTTTCATCTTTCATGATATCAGGGAAGTTTTCTGCTAACAAATCTTCAACAATTCTCTCTGTATTTTTTGTTATCCCTCCCTGTTCTGGTACTCCAATCACTCATAGGTTATTTCTCTTGATAGAGTCCCACATGATTCTTAAGATTTCTTCATTTTTTTAATTCTTTTATCTGATTTTTCTTCAAATACATTAGTGCCAAGTGATTTATCTTCAAGTTCAGAAATTCTAGCTTCTACTTGCTCAGTTCTGCTCTTCTGACTTTCTACTGAGTTGTCTAATTCTGTAATTTTATTGTTAATCTTCTGAATTTCTGATTGCTGTCTGCCTATGGATTTTTCCAGCTATTAAACTTTTCATTCTGTTCCTGAATAATCTTTCTAACTTCTTCAATTGCGTTATTTGTGTGTTCCTTGGCTTGTTGTGCATATTGCTTCATTTCCTTCCTGATGTCTTGAAGGGTTCTGTATATTAAACTTTTGTATTCTGCCTCTGGTAATTCCAGGATTCTTTGTTTCAAGAGCTTGTTGAGGTGATCATGGTCTGCTTCTTTATGTGACTTGTTATTGACTGCAGTCTCCAAGTCATCTATAAGTTATTGTATTATTTTATGGTTACTTACTCCGTTGTAGCTGCTTCCTTTGTTTTGGTATATGCCTATGGGTTGCTTGAGTGAGCTAGCTTGATTATTTTTGCCTTTGGAGCTCTGATGTCCTGTCCCCAGCTGGCTAGAGCTGTTATCAGGCATAACAGTCTAGGAGTCCATTCAGTTTTCTTGTACGAATTCAGCTCAGGTTTCCAGGTAGCTGATCATCAAGTGTGTGGTACAAGCTCTGTCCTACAGTTTTAGAGGGGCAGGGGTGATTGCGTATGTACCAGTATCTGAGTGCACCAGAGGTTCATGCTCTGAACAAGGCAGGGGGCTGAGAACTGACCCCCAGTGTCTCTGAGGAAAACACATCTCTGCTTCCTAGAGCGTGCAGGTGGGTGGGTTCTGCAGACGGACTATGGGCACCCAAAGTTTTTGGTTGTAAGGACTGGGAGGTACCAGTTATCTTTGGATCCCTGTCACGGGTGTCTGGGTGACCTGAGTGGAGCTACCAGTCCCTGATGTGGGTAGGTGAAGACCTTGTTTAATAGGCAAAGCAATGTCAAACATCAAACACCCACCTCTCCACCACACGGCTGAAATGGTTGGAGTTTGCCAACAATGGCCTATTCTCCCGAAATAGGCCCACACAGGTCCATGCAGAAGGGAAAGGTGCTCAAGGTTCATGGATGGTTTATGCCTGGACAGGAGCCGCTTCTGTCCTGAGCTCCCCCAGTTAATGGACTAGCAAATTATCTTTTCCCCCCAGCTGCAAATTTTTTCCTTCCCCAAGGCTGGGAGGATGGCTCTACGTGCTCAACAGGGCTATCTCAGGCCCAAGGATTCAGCCACTGAAGAGTGCTTGGGGGTGGGGGGACGCGGTAAAATATACACAAGTACTTAGCTTTTGCCGAGAGCGCTGTTATTCTTAGATTCCGGAGGTGTGAGTAGGCTTTGCTGCTGGCTCCTTCTCCCTGACGAAACTGTGGCCGAACGCTAGTACCAGCCCACCACTGACACTGCTCCGGGAATGGTGCCTGAGGGCTCCCTGTGACTCAGGTCCGGTAACTCCTCTCCACTTCTGAACAGTCTCTTCCTCCCCCTGCCCCTCAGTTCGTTGTCTAAGCTTGCCTTTGATACTCAGGGCTCCCTGCTTGTCACAAATATACTCCTTTCACTTGTTTTTTCAGGTCTTTGTTGTAAAGAGGGCTTGCCAGAAGCGTCTGTCTATTTCGCCATCTTGGCTATGCCTCCTCTGTATTTTCGTTCTTGTAGACTTGTTTTAATTTTCTTCAGCTCAACTTGAACTTGCATATGAGCAATTGATAATCTGTTCAGCATTTGGGCCCTAGCCTTATTCTGACATGATACTGAGCTTTTTCACCGTCTGTTTCCACAAATGTAGTTGATTTGATCCCTGCATTTTCCCTCAGTGAGGTCCACATATATAGTTGCCATTTATGTTGATGAAAAAAGGTATTTGCAATGAAGAAGTCATTGGTATTGCAAAATTCTATTACATGATCTCTGTCAGTGTTTCTATCACCAAGGCTATATTTTTCAATTACTATTCCTTCTTCTTTGTTTCCAACTTTCACATTCCAATCGCCAGTAATTATCAATGCATCTCGATTGCATGTTTGATAAATTTGGGATTACAGAAGTAGGTGAAAATCTTCGGTTCCCTCATCTTTGACATTAATGTTTTCTGGGTAAATTTGAATAATACTCATATTAAGTGGTCTTTCTTGTAGGTATATGGATATTATCCTGTCACTGAGAGCATTGTACTTCAGGATACATCTTGAATTTTTTTTTTTTTTTTACAATGTATGCAACACTATTTACTCTTCAACTTTTTCTTTCCCAGCATAGTAGATCATATGATTGTCTGATTCAAAATGGCCAATATCAGTTCATTCCAGCTCACTAATGCCTAGGATATCAATCTTTATGGGTTTCATTTCATTTTTGATGACTTCCAATTTTCCTAGAGTCATACTATGTATATTTCATGTTATGATTATTAGTGGATATTTGCAACTGTTTCTTCTAATTTTGAATTGTGTCACATTTGCAGATGAAGGTCCCAAAAGCTTTACTCCATCCACATCATTGAGGTTGACTTTACTTGGAGGAGGCTGGTCTTCCTCAGTCCTATTTTTTGTGCCTTCCCACCTGAGGGGCTCATCTTCTGGCTCCATATCAGAGAGTGCTCTGCTGCTATTAGTAAAGCTTTCACTGGCCAACGTTTTTCAGAAGTGGACCACCAGGTCTTTCTTCCTAGCCTGTCTTTAGTATGGACACTCCACTGAAACTTGTCCACCATAGGTGACCCTGCTGGTGTTTTAAATACTGGTGACATAGCTTCCAGTATCACAGCAACATGCTAGCCACCAGTGTATGACGAACTGACATGTGACGGTCTCTCTGTCTCTCTGTCTATATGTATATATATACACACCCACTATGGAGAACGTGGTGGCATAATGGTTAAGAGCTATGATTGCTAACCAAAATGTCAGCAGTTTGAATTCACCAGGTGCTCCTTGGAAACTCTATGAGGCAGTTTTACTCTGTCCTAGAGGGTCGTTATGAGCCGGGATCAACTTGACGGCAATGTTTTTTCTTTTTTTTTTTTTTAATATACAAGACTATATATATATATATATATTTTTATATATATATATATTTATATATATATATATATATATATACATGCTTCACTGGTTGTGCTTTTCTAAAGAACCCAGCCTAAGACAATGTCTAATAGGCATTTTAAACTTAATGTGTCTAAAACCCTTGTGATTGCCCAAGAGTCTGCTCCCTTTGACTTATTCTGCATATTGCTTAAGCACAATTCTATCGTGTCTTTACTTGAGCCAAAAGCCTTAGCTATAACTTTGACTCTTCTCCTTTTCTCAATACCGTACCTAATCCATCATTTAGTCTGCAAAGGGCTCTTCTTTGAAGGGACAGCCCTTTATCAGGCTGGCCAGGAACCGTCTGCTTTTATTTCTCTTACAACTTGATTCTTGCCTTAGTTGTGAGTTGCAAAGAAGAGGATGACCCTGGAAATAATGGAGGTAGGCTCCTATTGTAGTTATTATTTTTTTTTTAACATATCTTTAGGAATTTGGACTGTGATCTCTAAATGAATTAAATCTATTAAAAGACTTTAAGCAGCAAGATAATTTAGGACATTATAAGATTTTTTCTTCTTTTACTGCTCTACCTTCAAAATATGTCCAGAATCCAACCACTTATCATCTCTACTACTCCTTCCCTGACCAAGATGCTGCTAGCTCTCAAGTGAAGTTTTACAATATTCTTACAATTGCATTCTCTGCTTCTCTCCTTAACACCTTTCCACTCTATTCTAAATGTAGCAGTCTGAGTGATCCTTTACAAATACGTCAGTTCCTGTCACTTCACCGCTCACAAACCTCCTCATATGACTTCTCTTCTTACTCAGAATGAAAGTCAACATTCTCACAAATCCCTGCATGATATACATGGCCTGACCCCCTTTCCTCTCAGATTGCACACACACTAGCCTAGTCCCTGGTCTCCTTGCTTCCTGTGGAGCATACTAGGCCAGCTCTAGACCTCTTGTCTAGAATGCTCATATCTCAGGTGGTTTCTTCTTTTACCTCTTTCAAATCTTTGCATGGTTGCCATTTTCTCAGCTTCATCCTCTATGACCTCCCTATTTGAAATTGCTTCTAGTCCCCACCCCAACACTGCCTAAATATTTTCCTGCTTTCATTTTCTCTGTAACACTTATGACCCTTAGTCTTACCAGGTTGTGAAGTCCATTAAGGCAAGGAGTTTTGCCAGTTTTGCTAACTACTCTATCTTCAATACTAGAATAGTGCTTGCCACAAACTAGATGTTGTGTTTAAATAAGTATTTGTTAAATATATAAGAAAATTAATAAATAAAGTCATAACCAGGTAACATTCTAATAGAAACCAAGAGAGAATTGATTATCCTTCTGATTTGGATACTGCTGTTTCTGAGAGATATTTCTTTTGATTGAAATAGTAGACACTAAGCATTTAATTCATCCACTGCACTGCTCATTGATAGTGTCATTTTTACATTTTGGAGTGTATGTTCCTTTTAAGTAAATGAAATATTGAAATAAGAATGATACCATAAATTGGTAAATGGTTAGAGATTTACAAGGCATAATTTATTAAGGTAGTAGTAGAAATAAATCTAGCCAAACATTTCCTTTCTCTTATCTCTACAAATACTTATTTTAAATCAAATGTTATACTGGGGAATTTATGTTGTCTGTGCCCCCAGCTTCCACGTGTTTTATTTAATGTAAACATACATGCCATGATTCATTTCAGTTAAAGCCATCAGATATTGATTTTACTTTACTTCATCAATGATTTTCAAGAATAAACCTGATCACAATACTGTATCTCTGGGAAAGCAAAATAATTATCTCCAAATATAAAAGAGTTAATTTGTCAATTTAATAACCATATAAAAATTTTCATTAACTCATTCTTTCCCAGAACAGAATAATATTTTAATTTGGACAGTTATAATTTCTGGTTCTAAAAGCAAGACAATAGAAAAGAGGAAGCTAGTTAAGTTTAGAAAAATGATTTGAATCATATACATATTTTTAAGGCACAATTTACTTATAATTTTCCTTTAATAATTTTATGTAGTGTATTAACCTTCAGAAAAAGAAAGCAACAAAAATACGACTAAGAATGCCTACTGTGTTTCGGCATTTTATATTCGTTGTATCCAACTCTTGAGAAGAACAATATGTTGGCCAAATATTACCTATTTTACCCATGAAGAAATTTGTGCTCAGAAAATTTAAATAATTTCCCTTATACCATACAATTAATAATTGATAGCCTCCAATTATGTTTCAATTCAAGGAAATACAACTCCTCAGGACTACTTTTTTTATTAAGAAACTGTCTCCTTGATCTGCCAAAATGAATACCTGTTGACATTTTGTAGCAGAACATATTTCCATTTTCTTAAGAGAACACTGGAAACTCTGGTGGCATAGTGATTAAGTGCTACTGTTGCTAACCAAAGGGTTGGCAGTTTGAATCCACCAGGTGCTTCTTGGAAACTCTGTGGGGCATTTCTCCTCTGTCCTACAGGGTTGCTGTGAGTTGGAATCAACTCAATGGCAATAGGTTTGAGTTTCTTTTTTTTTAAGAGAACACTGTAAATAAATTGATCCATATGATTGAGGACCTTAAATTTAACTTATGCTTAAAAATTAGCAAAATGTCATTTTTTACATGGAAAAGGTAAATATTTATCCAGGAAAACAAGCTTATGTTTTAATTTGTCTTCAATACTTATAAATACCTAATCAGAAATCAGATCCACCTGTGGTGATTTAGCATTAAAAATTAGAACCATTCATGTTCTGGAAGGACCATTATTATATTCTATTACTCAGTTATTGTAAACATATATCTATTTTCTAATTGCTTATTCAGTATGCAACAGATATTTGAAGATACACTGCCAAATATACTTTGTAATTTTAATTTAACTATTGATGGATTTTGCCTTTCTAATTAAATTTGCCAGCTATTTTTAATGGTTTAGCACCAGTGGAGAACTTGCTTTGTTTGCAAGACACAACAATATTTTCATATGAAATTATCCAGTACAAGATGAAAGAGAGAAGGAAGAGAAAGAGTGCTCTAAATATCATGGATAGGCTGAAATATTGAGGGCATTTTATAAAGTTGAGTTCCTGCTATAAAAATAAATCTTGAAAAGAAGCTATAAATATTTGCTATGTAAGTATGTCAGCTTTATCACATATATTTTCAAGATTATATGTCATGAAATTTAAGGAGTTCAATGTGGTATTGGGTATAAAGTGGATTATATAAGGAACTATATAAGGAAACTATCTGTAAGCAATGTTCATTGTTAAAAGGTAAAGTAGTAATAAAACACACAATATTAAAAACAACTTTAAGGTTCTAATTACTGAGATCGTAAACCTATCCAATTTTCCTTTTCCTTCCCCCTAACCAGCATTTGTCTTCAACTATTTTTTTCAGTTATCTCCTTTTCTTCATGAAAAAATTCTCCATTTTTCTCAGTATTATTTTCATTATTTCTCACGTAACATTTTCTACCTACTATCATCCCAATGATCACTATTCAATCTGGTGTAGGTCTTTTGATGGTTGTTTACCAGCTCAATTACTCTTTTACCTCCTTCAAATGGAGATATTTGGATTTTTCTGTATGTGCCCCTGAGGCATTTAATTGAGTAATTTTTCTACAATCAAATTTACTTCCTTTTTTGTCCAATCAATTTTTATATATAGTCTAACAATTTGGGGCTTCAACTCATTTCCAATTTATTTTCTTATCCTAGGTTTACATTAAGCCTAGTTTTCATTAGGAAACCCGGGTGCCGTAGTGCTTAAGTGCTCTGGTTGCTAACAAAAAGGTCGGCATTTCAAATCCACTGGGCGCTCCTTGGAAACTCTATGGGGCACTTCTGCTTTACCCTATAGGGTCGCTATGAGTCAGAATCAACTTGATGGTAGTGAGTTTGGTTTTGGCTAGGAGTTTTCACTTAATTCTTTCCTTGGCCCTACAAATACTTTGCTACACCAAATAGCAATCGTGGGAAGATTAAATTAATGTATTATTTAAAATTAATGTATTATTCTCTCTTTGTTCTCAAGATAAATGATATTTTCTCATGTTCCACATATTCCCAGTAACTGAAAGGATGCCCAGAAACCATTTTTCAGCAAATTCTATATTTCACCTGCTTTGTGGCTATAATCACACCCCAGACAATATGGAATAAGTTTTTACAGACATCAGATTCCAGGGTCAATGATGTAACACTGCCTCTCTATCCTTCCCCTCTCACACAGGGGTAATATTATGCTGTTTCTTTATCTGTCCAATTCCAACCAGTTGCATCAAAAAAATCTCAAAAAGCAGTTACCATTGAGTTGATCCAGATTCATGGCGGCCCCATCTGTATCAGAGAAGAACTTTGTTTCACAGGGTTTTATATGGCTAATTCCCAGAAGTAGATCACCAGGCCTTTCTTCTGAAGCACCTCTGCTGGACTCAAATCTCCAACTTTTTGGTTAGCAGGTGAATGTGTTCACCATTTGCACCCTAGAGACTCCAAGGAATGATAAATTCATCATTATTATTTTTTTACCCATCATACACAGTAAATAGGAAAAGAAGAAGAAACCCACTGCCATAGAGTCAATTCCAACTCATAGCAACTCTACAGGACATACAGTAAGTAGAGGATAATGATAAAGGCCACTGTACCATATCCATTGCAATCAAGGCAGTTTCGACCCATGGTGATCCCACAGGACAGGGTAGAACTGCCGCGTACGGTATCCAAGGCCTTAATCTTTATGGAAGCAGGTTGCCACACCTTTTTCCTGTGGAGAACCTGGTGGGTTCAGATCATTGACCTTTTATTTAGCAGCTGAGCACTTCATCACTGCATAATCAGGGCTCCTTATAAAGGCCACAGTGTCTAGTAATTTTTTGCCATTATTTAAGATTGACCTTTTTTTTTTTTCCTACGAACTAATTTCATGCCTTTGAGTTGTGGTGTTGGAGAAGCATATTGAATATACCATGAACTGCCAAAAGAATGAACAACTCTGTCTTGGAAGAAGTGCAACCAGAATGCTCCTTAGAAGCAAGGATGGCAAGACTGCATCTTACATACTTTGGACATGTTATCAGGAGGGATCAGTCCCTGGAGAAGGACATCATGCTTGGCAAAGTACAAGGGTCAGCGTGAAAGAGGAAGACCCTCAATGAGGTGGACTGACACAGTGGCTGCAACAGTGAGCTCAAGCATAACAAAGATCGTAAGGATGGCACAGGACCAGGCAGTGTTTTGTTCTGTCGTGCAGTGCATGGGATCGCTATGAGTCAGAACTGACTCAACGGCACCTAACAACAACAACAACAATTTCACAATGACTGGAATATCCAATAATCCACACTGGGTGAGGGTACAAGCCCACTCCTAGCATGGTTGGTGGGTACTGTTCTCCATTAGTGGCCTTTTTCAGTTCTTCCATTGGTTTAGAGTTGTGTTTATCGCCAGGCCTGTTTCCATTTGCAGCCCTTCTTCTGAAAGATAGCTCCATCTAGTGTCTCTTTTTGGATTAAGCAAGTTTTTTTTTTTTTTTTTTTTTTTTTTTTAGTGTCTCTTTTTGGATTAAGTAAATTTTATCTCATGATGGCAAGGCTCCAGGAATATTATTTCATCCTGACTCGGAAACCCCGGACAAACTTCTGTCATCCCTGCAGTACGTTTGCCAAAGCAGAACCGATGCAAATCAAGCCACCACATATATTGTTGCCATTGCACATTGATGAAATTTGTGTATTTTTGGAAAATAATCTCAACCCCAAAATATTGGGTGCTCTATGAGACTGCCAATTGGTACACTAAGCCCTCAAGACTTCCCACAGGCTATCTTTGTGTGCCTCTGGAAGGGAGCTTTAATATCAGGCATCAATCATGAGTGAACCATATAGCCTGCTTTGCCTCAGTTGAGAGAGAATTCTAATGCTTGGAACACTGTGGTGTATATGGAAAGGGTACTATCATTGACATTATGGAGAGAAGAGAAACCTACTCATATACACATGAACTTCCCTTTGTTCGTTGTTGTTGTTGTTGTTAGGTGACGTCAATATGGCTCTGACTCAAAGTGACCATATCTGCAATAGAATAAAACACTGCCCAGTCCCGCACCATCCTCACAATTGTTGCTATGTTTGAGCCCATTCTTGCAGCCATTGTGTCAATCCATCTCCTTGGGGCCTTCCTACTTTTCGCTGACTCACTACTTTACCAAACGTGATGTCTTTCTCCAGAGGCTGATCCCTCCTGATAATATGTCCAAAGTATGTGAGACCAAGTCTCGTCATCCTTGCTTCTAATGAGCACCCTGGCTGTACTTCTTCCAAGACAGATTTGTTTGTTCTTCTGACAGTTCATGGTATACTAAACCTTCTTCACCAACACCATAATTCAAATGCATTAATTCTTCTTCGGTCTTTCTTATTCATCATCCAGGTTTAACATGAACATGAGGTGACCGAAAATACTGTGGCTTGGATCAGGCATGCCTTAGCCCTCAATATGACGTCTTTGCTTTTTAACACTTTAAAGAAGTCTTTTGCAGCAGGTTTGCCCAGTGCAATACATCCTTTGATTTCTTAACTGCTGCTTTCATGGGAGTTTAGATCCAAGTAAAATGAAATCCTTGACAACTTCAAAATTTTCTCCATTTATCATGATGTTGTTTATTGGTCCAGCTGTGAGGATTTTTGTTTTCCTTTTGTTGAGGTGTAACTCATACTGAAGGCTGTAGTCTTTGATCCTTATCAGTAAGTGCTTCAAGTCGTCTTCACTTGCAGTTAGCAAGGTTATGTCATCTGCATAATGGAGGTTGCTAATGAGTCTGCCACCAATCCTGATGACACATTCTTCATATAGTGAGGCTTCTCAGATTATTTGCTCAGGATAGAGATTAAGTATGGCAAAAGGATACAACCCCAATGCACACATTTCCTGATTTGTAAACCACTCAGTATCCCCTTGTTCCATTTGATCAAATTCCTCTTGGTCTATGTACAGTTTTCGCATGAACACAATTAAGCTTTTCTGAAATTCCAATTCTTTGCAATGTTATCCATAATTTATTATGATCCACACAGTTAAATGTCTTTGCATAGTCAATTGAACACAGGCAAATATCTTTTTGATAGTCTCTGTTTTCAGCTAATATCTATCTGACATCAGCAATGGTATCCTTAGTTCCATGTCTTTTTCTGAACCTGGCTTGAATTTCTGACTGTTCCCTGTTGATGTACTGCTGCAACCATTTTTGAATTATCTTCAGCAAAATTTTTCTTATTTGTGGTATTAATGATATTGTCTGCTAATTTCCACATTCGTTGGTTGACGTGTCTCAGGAATGGACACAAATATGGATCTTTTCCAGTCAATTGGCCAGGTAACTGTCTTCCAAATTTCTTGGCATGGACCAGTGAGCACTTCCAATGTATCATCTGTTTGCTGAAATATCTCAGTTGACATTTCATCAATTCCCGGAGCCTTGTTTTTCAACAATGCCTTCAGTGCTGCTTGAACTTCTTCCTTTGATACCATTGATCCTTAATCATATGCTACCTCCTGAAATGAATGAACATTGACCAATTATTTTTGATACACTGACTCTGTTTATTCCTTCTATCTTCTTTTTATGCTTCCTGTGTCATTCAATGTTTTGTCCATAGAATCATTCAATATTGCAACTCGAGGCTTGGATTTTTTCTTCAGTTCCTTCAGCTTGAGAAATGCCAAGTGCGTTCTTCCCTTTTGGTTTCTTAACTCCAGATCTTTGAACTGTCTTCTTGAGCCTCCCTTTGAAATTTTCTTTTCAGCTCTTTTACTTTATCATTTCTTCCATTCATTTTAGGTACTCTATGTTCAAGAGCAAATTTCAGAGTTTCTTCTCACATCCATTTTGGTCTTTTTTGTTTTTCTTGTCTTTTCGATGATCTTTTACATTCTTAATTTATGATGCCCTTGATGCTACAACTTATCTTTTCTTCAGTCATTAATTATTCAACTTGTCAAATTTATTCTTGAGATGGTCTCTAAATTCAGGTAGGATGTACTCAAAGTTGTACTTTGTTTCATGGACTTGCATTACTTTTCTTCGGCTTCAACTTGAACTTGCATACAAGCAATTGATGGTCTGTTCGGCTGTCGGCCCTTGGCCTTGTTCTGATCAGTGATATTGAGCATCTTTTCACAGACATAGTCGATATGATTCCTGTGTATGCCATCTGGTGAGGTCCATAGTCGCCGTTTATGTTGGTGAAAGAAGGTATTTGCAATGAAGAAGTCGTTGGTCTGCAAAATTGTATCATTCAATCTCCAGCATTGTTTCTATCACCAAGGCCATATTTTCCAACTACTCGTCCCTCTTCTTTGTTTCCAACTTATGCTTTCCAATTACTATCAATTACCATTGCATCTTGATTGCATGTTTGATCAATTTCAAACTGCAGAATTTGATAAAAGGCATTAATTTCTTCATTTTGGGCCTTAGTGTTTGATGCATAGATTTGAGTATTAGTTGTATTAACTGGTCTCCCTTGTAGATGTATGTATATTATGCTATCACTGAGAGTGACATGTTCTTTGTGACGATGTATGCCACGCCATTCCTCTTCAATTTGCCATTCTCAACATAGTAGGCCATGTGGCTGTCCAAATCAAAATGGCCAATACCAATCCATTACAGCTCACTAATGCCTAGGATATCAATCTTCAATTTTCCATTTCATTTTTGAAAATTTCCAATTTTCTTAGATTCATACTTCATATAGTCCATGATCTGATTAGTAATGGATGTTTGCAGCTGTTTCTTTTATTTTGAGTTCTGCCACATCAGCAAAGGAAGATCACAAAAGCTTAACTCCATCATGTCGTTAAAATCAACACTACTTTGAGGAGGCAATTCTTCCCCAGTCATATTTTGAGTGCCTTCTAATCTGAGAGGTAGCTTATGATTAGGAACCAGTGATACTGAAGGAAGAAGTCCAAGCTGCTCTGAAGGCATGGGGGAAAAACAAGGTTCCAGGAATTGACAGAATATCAACTGAGATGTTTCAACAAATGGTTATAGTGCTGGAAGCAATCACTTGTCTGTGCCAGGAGATTTGGAAGACAGCTAGCTGGCCAACTGACTGGAAGGGATCCATATTTACGCCTATTCCTAAGAAAGGTGATCCAACCAAATGCAGAAATTATCGAACAGTATCATTAATATCACCTGCAAGTAAAATTTTGCAGATCGTTCAAAAGTGGCTGCAGCAGTATATCAACAGGGAACTGCCAGAAATTCAGTCTGGATTCAGAAGAGAAGGTGAAACCAGGGATATCATTGCTGATGTCAGATGAATCCTGGCTGGAAGCAGAGAATACCAGAAAGATGTTTACCTGTGTTTTATTGACTATGCAAAGACATTCAAATGTGTGGATCATAACAAATTATGGATAGCATTGCGAAGGATGGAAATTCCAGAACATTTAATTGTACCCATGAAGAACCTGTACATAGATCAAGAGGCAGTTGTTTGGACAGAACAAGGGGATACTGCATGGATTTAAGTCAGGAAAGGTGTGCGTCTGGGTTGTATCCTTTCACCATACCTGTTCAATCTGTATGCTGAGCAGATAATCCGAGTTCCTGGACTATAAGAAGAAGAATTGGGCATCAGGATTGGAGGAACCTTCATTAACAATCTGCGTTATTATGCACATTACACAACCTTTCTTGCTGAAAGTAAAGAGGACTTGAAACACTGCTGAAGATCAAAGACCACAACCTTCAGTATGGACTACACCTCAGCAAAACAAAAATCCTCACAACTGGACCAGTAAGCAACACCGTGATAGAGAAAAGATTGAAGTTGTCAAGGATTTGATTTAATTGGGTTGACAATCAACACCCATGGAAGCAGCAGTCAAGAAATCAAAAGAAGTATTGTGTTGGGCAAATCTGCTGCAAAAGACCTATTTAAAGTGTTGAAAAGCAAAGATGTCACTTTGAAGACTAAGGTGCACCTGACCCAAGCCATGGTATTTTCAATTGCCTTGTATGCCTGTGAAAGCTGGAAAATAAATAAGGAAGACAGAAGAAGAATTGATGCCTTTGAATTGTGGTGTTGATTAAGAATATTATATATACCATGGACTGCCAAAAGAATGAACAAATCTGTCTTGGAAGAAGTACAACCATAACGCTCCTTAGATGCAAAGATGACGAGACTGCATCTTACATACTTTGGACATGTAATCAGGAGGGATCAGTCCCTGGAGAAGAACATAATGCTTGGCAGAGTACAGGGTCAGCGAAGAAGAGGAAGACCTTCAATGAGATGGATTGACACAGTGGCTTCACCAATGGGCTTAAGCATAAAAAAGATTGTGAGCATGGTGAAGGACCAGGCAGTGTTTTGTCCTGTAGCACATACGGTCTCTATGATTCTGAACTGTTTCAAAGACATGTAACAACAATGCAATGGGGGGGGAGCATAATTCTGTATTTTTCAAAGTTTAAGTAATGTCCCTGGTTGCTCCAGCCCACAAAATTTCCAGGAATTTGAAAGATTTGGATGGATTTGAATTCTAGCTGTATTTATCGGTCCACCTCTACTTGACATATGAGTCATTCCAGTTCTTAACTCCTTTTCAGCTTCTTCCTCAGAGGAGGTATTTTTATGATATCATCAGTGTAGTGCTCTTAATTGCTATTCATTCCAAGCCCTGCCTTACTAGATTATGGCAATATGTCTGCTAATTTAAATATGCCTATGGCGATACAGTGAGTATGTGCTGATTTCATTTCTACAAGAATGCAAATTGTGCCTGCTGACCTCTGAAATTGAAATGGAAAAGAAGATGTTAGCCAGGTCTATAATGGTATACCAATGCCCTAGGCTGGTTGTACTTTATACACACTCTTTGCTACCTCACTGATAGTTGAAGCAACTGGAGGAACGACTTCGTTGAATCGATAGCCTAACAATGGTTATCAAAGTGCGGTCTGGAGATCTCATGGGGTCTTTGAGACACTTTCAGGGAGTCTCTGAGATTGAAAATGTGTTTATAATATTGTCTTTTACTTGCCCTTTTAACTGTGTTAAAATCTGCGCTGATCATGCAAGAGCAATGGTAGCTAAAACTGTTAGTACCTTAGTATGAATTGAGGCAGTGACACCAAACTGAATTAGGAGACACATTTTTTCTACCATACAGTCATAGTAAAAATAAAAATAAAAATGTTCTCACTTAAAAATCTCTGTGCTAGATATAACTATGATGCCCCTTTCCCCAAAAAATAAAACAAAACTAAATAAAAGCCCCATCATAATCCCAGGAACCTGTGAATGTATTATGGTGCACAACAAGGGAAAAAATAAAGTTGCACATGGAGTTAAGGTTGTAAATCAACTCACCTTGACATAAAAATTATTATTCTGGATTATTCAAGTGGGGCCAATGTAATCACAAAGGCCATTACGTGGGGAGGAGAGAAGCGGAAGAGTTGATGTCAGATCGATGAGATGTGAGAATGACACTTCCGGCCCTTAATGGCTTTGAAGATGGAAGGCAACCATGGGCCAAGGAATGCAGAAAGCCTCTAGAAACTGGAAAAGGCAAGAAAACAGTTTCTCCCTGAAAGCAATCCCTGAAAGGAATGCAGCCCTGCTGACACCTTAATTTTTAGAGTAGTAGTATCCATTTCAGACATGCAAGATGCAAAATGTGTGTTATTTTAAGTCACTAACTTTGTGGTAAATTGTTGCAGCAGCAATAGTGCACTAATACACCATCCTTGATAAAGAGATAAAAATTATTTGTATTATTAAATCTCAATCCTTTTGTAAATGTCTTTTTAAAAAAAAAAAATATGTGTGACAAAGTGAGAATTATGCATACGGCACTTCTCTTGGATTCCAAAGAAGAACCCTACCTCATTAAAAAGCCATTGCGCAATCCTTTGCATTGTGAGATAAAATAGTCACTTATTTATGGAACATTTTTACTTGAAAGAATTCTTGACAAACTTGGTTATTTAGAATTTGGTATTCAGAAAACATTTTCTCCAAAATGACCAAAGTGAGCTTGTCACTTCAAGGCAAGCAATTGATGGTATTCTATGCTTTCAAGTAAAATGTAGAATACTGGAAAATTTGTATTGGCATCATGAGCTTGACGGTTTTCCACTTCTTATAAAACTTTCCTGAAAATGGGATGTTTGGTACTGTGTAATGTGTCAAAATTTGAAAGCTCTGCCTAACTGAGTACCTTACCACACTTGTTGTGGTCAAGTTGATGCCGACTTCCAGCAACCTTGTTGGACAGAGTAGAACTGCCCCATAAGGTTTCCAAGGAGAGGCTAGTGGATTCCAGCTGCCAACATTTTGGTTAGCTGTCATGCTCTTAACTATTTTTCCAAAGGGCCCGTATATGATTTTTCCAAATCATTCATGATTAAAGATCTATTAAAAGTATAAGATAGATCAATGGGTTTTAAAGAAAAGGACAATTTCGTGAATGTGGTTTCAGACTTTACATTGCAGCTCATTTTTAAGAAATCCTGCCTTGGTTGTTTTAAGTGTCAGAAAAGAAGGTCCACAATTTTCTGAAAAGCCTATTAAAATACACATACCTGTGTGATACAGAATTTTATTCTATAGCTCAATTGAAACAGTATATTACAATAGACTGCAGACTCAGGTGTGAGAATCAAGTTGCTTTCTATTAAGCCAGACATTAAAGATATTTACAAATATGTAAAATAATGCCACACTTCTATTGTTCCTGGAAATACTTATTTTTTCTTTAAAAGTGTTATTTATGTGACTACGTATTGGGGATGTTATTATTTTCATTGAATTAATAAATACTTAAAAATTATCAGTTTTAATTTCTATTATAATACTTATCAGTAAATATAACCCATATACACAAAAGCTTTGGGGTTCTTCAGTAAGTTTACAAGAAAGAGTAAAATGGTCTGAAACCAATGCATTCAGGAACTCATTGGCCTTCAAGAATGTTCTTCTTCATGTACTGACTGTTACGGACTAAATTGCATCCCCCCAAAATATGTGTTATAAATCCTAACCTTTGTCTATGGTTATAATCCAATTTGTGGATGGGTTGTGTTTTGTTAATGAGGTAGGTTTAGATTATATTAATGAGGACTAGGTTATCTTGATGAGGCAGGATTACGGTGTATCTTGAGTCGATCTCTTTTGAATATTAAAGAGATTAAAGAAGCAAGGGAGAGAGTAGAGATGGGGGAAGAGAGATGGCAAGCCACATGAAGATCTCCCAGGAGTAGAAGCTCAAAGAAATGAGGACCTTCTTCCAAACTGACAGAGAGAAAAAGCCTTCCCCTTTTTTAGAGACTGCACCCTGAATTCAGACTTCTACCGCAAACTGTGAGAAAATAAATTTCTGTTTGTTAAAGTCACTCACTTGTACTATTTCTGCTATAGCAGCACTTGATAACGAAGACACTGACCATATCAAATTATTGAAAAGGAAGTTGTCTATTTGTTGTTGGTTGCAGTCTACTTCCAAAGGAAGTTAGTAGTGGGGTGTGATAGATCACTTTTGTGTGGGGCCTTTTTAGCCACGGCCTTATAACTCTCACCAAAGTGATTGGGTGGAACTGTGTGATAGGGCAGGTATTGCATCTGCTATGTGCAAAAGTCTATTTTACTCAGTCTCTGGGTTTACTATGTAGTGTCCCTTATATAATAAGTAACATTTAAAGTTTTATTTTTTTATTCTATTTCATTTGTATGAAAGTTCATTTTGGAAATCATCAAATGCGAATTTTGTCTTTTGTGAATTCTGGATCACATCTCATAGGGTATTACTCTCAAAATTTGAGCAGTAGTTAAAGTCAGTATTTTTATATTTAATGGTATTATGGTTTAAATTATATACACTTTAGCAAGGAATTGCCCTCTTCTGTCTGGGTAAATCCCCTCTTTGGACTCAAATTTTAGACAGTTGCATGGGAAATGGTGAAGAAATAAATGACTGGCAGGGAATTCAGATAGTCTCAGGAAACACAGCTAGGTTCCATTCACACCCAATTTATTATTTCACTTGAAGTGTAAAATAAGAATACTACAATTGATCTGAAAGGCATTACTTTTTATTTGCATAATTATATACCTTTTTTTTTACTATATTCTGTTATTTACTAAATATTAAAAATTAAATTTAAAATTGACAAACAATGTAAAACAGTGCTTTTTTGCCTAAGCTAATTTTCAAGTTTTAAAAAGCAAAGATGTCACTTTGAAGACTAAGGCGTACCTGATCCAAGCCATGTTAATTTCAATCACCTCATATGCATGCAAAAGCTGGACAATGAATAAGGAAGACTGAAGAAGGATTGATGCATTTGAATTATGGTGTTGGCAAAGAATATTGACTATATCTTGACGTGCAAGAAGAATGAACAAATCTGTCTTGGAAGAAGCACAGCCAGAATGCTCCTTAGAAGCAAGGATGATGAGAGTTCATCTTAAGTACTTTGGACATGTTATCAGGAGGGACCAATTCCTGAAGAAGTACATCATGTTTGCTAAAGTAGGGGGTCAGCAAAAAAGAGAAAGAGGCTCAACAAAATGGATCGGCACAGTGGCTGCAACAATGAGCTCAAACATAGCAATGATTGTGAAGATGGCACAGGACCAGGCCATGTTTCATTCTGTTGTACATAGGGTCACTATGAATCAAAACCAACTTGACAGCATCTAACGACAAAATAGCTTACCTTTTGTGATACTTACAGTCAAGATGATTAGTCCTACTATGGAGGATAAATAGGTAGGTGATAAAAACAGGGTAAAACTATATTCCTTAAAGCCCATTTTTTAAATTTATTTTTGGATCTGAGCTATAACGTGTTATAAAAACTGTGCAATGTATTTGATGTGTTTTTTTTAATTATGCACACAAAGCTTATTTTTAAAGTAAAATATGATACATTAAATTTTTCAAAATATGGCAAAGACAGCACTGTAACAGAAAGGTAGAGTGGATGAAGTCTATTGATTTTTACTCACCCACAGACAGACCTCTGTCCTTGAGTATTCATTTATGTGCAAAGTAGAGGCATGCAACATTCGAGTTAAAAGTGATGCAACAACATGCAGAAGATGGGGAGACTGAAAAGGGCACTGTGCTTTTCACAGTAACACCGTGAGAAGGTGCACCTCACCTTGAGTAGGGAAATGACCGTTTGAGAAAATGAACTCAGGAAAATAAACTCCAATGGTTTTACTGTGCAAATAATTTATAGAATTTTATCCTCATCAACATAAAAGATAATTTATTTTAAAATAAATTATCATGATTTAAAGTGCATGAGTGCAAAATGATTGATAATGCACCTTTCTTAATAGAGTGTCTAATTTTGCATCCAGCAGGTGAAATCATATTCTATAACCCTATAGAGACGTGACTTATTGGATACTTCTGTTATTCCACTATCATAGATATAGTAAAACATGACATGAAGGATACTTTTATCTTCTCCTAGCAATACCAGCAATTCTTCTCATTTATCATTTTGATGATGAAGATTATTGAATAGCAACTGCCAAAAGTATCTGCCACCACCAATATCCCCTGATGCCAGAAATGCTTACTTTATTTATTCCCATCTTTTTCACAGTGCAGCTTTGGGCTATGTGCATCACAATCGTTTGGAGACTTGTTACAATGTATTTCCCTGAGGACAACCTGGACCTATGGGTTAAATTATCTGGTGAAAGTGTTCTGGGGTCTATACTTAAAAACATTTCCTGGATGATTCTTTCATACAATCAAGTTTGATTAACCTTAATTTTTTGCTTAGGATTGATGTATTTGATTCCCATTCAAAATTCCAATACTCTTCAGAAGAAATAGGCATTCAACTATTTAGTTTTCAATTATTAATACAATTACTTCTCAGATCTGCATGAATTCATTTATTTAATTTTCTAACTGTTTTTTTTTAAAGGTATGGATGTCTGGATTAAGAAAATTTTGAGAAAGTAGTTACAAAAGTGAAGAAGATAAATGGAACTTAAGCTTTACCTAATTTGTATTTTTTTGATCTAAACTATATTCAAAAGAGTCAGGAATGAGTAATTTAAAACATCTCTCTATGTCAAAACCTCAGACTAGACACGTTAAAACATGTCAAAAAAAAAAAGGAAAACAAAAAAAAGAAGAAATAAACATTTTTATGAAATATTTTCTTTTTTATTCAGTTCAGTAATACAGCTTTTCCATTAATGCAGGGAGTGCTCTGCTGACTGCTAGTTTAGCCTGGAAATATGTATAATAGCTGACAATATTAAGTGATAAATATTTCACTTTTCAGAAACTGCATTAGGGTACTTGGCAATGTACATCATAAAATAGTGTTGCTTAAACTCATTTATGTTACATCCATCGTGCAGTTTGAGTTGCATTTACAGAGGAGAATTAGACTGTGTTGTGACTCTTATGTGCAAAGTCAATCACAGTTTTATTTGGTACTCATCTTGGGAATACTGGTTTGTAAGGATATGTTAGCATACTGAACAGACTTCATGGTTTCATTGGTATATCTGAACGTTTTCTCAGGGAGACTGGCTTTTACATTTCCTTCAAATATTGTTTTATTATTTTAATTTGGTTTGTTCATTGGCAAGTTCTTGGATATTTTTTCCTTTAGAATTTAAAGCTGACTTTTTAATCCTATAAATATTTCCTGGATAAATTGAATTTTTAAATGTTCACTACTAAATACAAACAGGGACAAAATTTCGATTTCATGTTTCAAATATAAGAAAATATATTTTCTATAGCGGCATATCATAAGGATAGTTTGAGCAACTGCAAAGTTATTTCTCTTTACTGATAATTCAAAAATGCTTCACAGGCATAATCATTCAGAAATTATTTTCTAAAAGACTGAGATGGTGGAGTTCACCACTCAGGACACCTGGGACTTAGTGTTTATTTTACAATGGGATAATTTGATGACCTTGGCAAGCGTTATCACCTCCTCAGGGTTCATTTTTCTTACCTATAGAAAGATCAAAGTACATCATAAAAAATATCCATGTTTCTGGCTTTTAACTTCTAAGATCATGATCTCTAATTTATCAAAATATTATTGAAGAAGGATCATAACATTTTTAATTTTCTCATAATGCTAGATCCCATGATGTAAAAGTAAACACCTTTTATTTCCAGATCATAACAGGCAGCCTAATACGGTGGTTGACAGTTCAAACTCTGGAGCCAGAAGCCCTATGCTCAGATCTTGATTCTGCCATTACTGGTTGGGATGCCATATTGACCTCTATGTTCTTCACTTCAGATTTGCCATGTGTAAAATGAGGATACATGCCCCTTTAGTTATATCCACTAGTATCTATCTTGCAGAGTTGCTATGAGCCAACATTTTCACCAAATAATCAGAATAGTGCCTGGTGCATGGTAATTGCTATATTTGTGAAATAAATCAAAACATTAGTTACCGAAAAAATGGAATTTAATGTACAAAATAAACTTGATATTTAAAGGGACATTTCATAAGCAGAAAACCTTGGTGGTGTAGTGGTTCAGAGCTATGACTGCTAACCACAAAGTCAGCAGTTCAAATCCACCAGGCGCTCCTTGGAAACCCTATGGGGCAGTTCTACTCTGACCAATAGGGTCACTATGAGTCTGAATTGACTTGACAGCAGTTTTTTTTTTTTTTCTTAAACAATACCATGTGTCTTAGGCTGGGCTCTGTAGAGAAGCAAAACCAGTAAAGTGTATAAGTATATATAGAGAGAGAGAGAGAGATTTATATCAAGGAAACAGCTCACATGATTGTAGAGGCTGGAACATTCCAAGTCCATGGATCAGGATAGAGATTTCTTCTGATTCGCGAGGAGCTGGCAAACCCAGATCTGCCAGTTGGAGAACAGGGCTCTTGCTCACTGGCTGTGAAGATAGATGAATCCCAAGATCGACAGGCAAGACTGCAAGGTTTCTCCTGATTCACACAGCCACAGGGGCTGGAGAATCCAAGATAGGCAGATCAGAGAGCATGGCTCTTGCTCACAGGCTGTGAAGATCAACAGATCCCAAGACTGGCAGGTAAGCTGCTAGCTCAAGTCCCAAGAACCAGAGGTCAGATGAACAAGAGGTAGCTCCAGTAACCAGAATAAGCCAAAAACCTTGGCAAGGCAAGCAGGAAGGAAATAGGTGACAGAGGGTGGAAAGACGAATGCTGAGGGGGTGGTGAGCCACCACAGGTCTCACCCCAGCTGGCACCATTCAACAGATTCCATCATGGGGGTAATCACATGTCAAATTTCAACATGGAAGTGATCATAACATTATACGACTGCCGAACACTGAGAATCACAACTCAGCCAAGATGACACACAATCTTAACCATCATACTATGCCTCCACACCTTAGCACTGGGATTTAAATAATTTTTCTTTGATTAATGTTGGTTACTTGATAAGAAGGCAGACAGAATTTAAATTTATGTGAAATTAGGCATTGTAGCTCTACAAAAGGTGGGAGGCAATGGTAGGAAAGCTCTTCTGTAAGAAGTAATAGTTGTGCTGAACCATAAAGAAATAAGTAGAAGTTAGCCAGGTAAAAAACAACAAAGGGACCATCATGTGCAAAACTTAACTCACATGTATATTTGTGCATCTATTTTTATTAGTTCTTATTGAGTTCACTTTGAGCCAAACACAATGGGGCAACTTCACTGTAAGATGGATTCCAGCATCTGTGGAAGAAAATCAACCAGACTCCCACTGTAACCTAGTACGGTCAGACCTTGTCTACAACCACAAGGAGGGATGAGAACCAGTATCAGCACAAAGCTGGTTCCAATATGAAGATGTTAGACATATCTCCACTCTTCAAATTTTCCACCTTTTCTGACACCAGCTGTCCCCTCTACAGCACTCTGCTAGGTTTGAAAATTCATTGCAAGGGCCACAGAGAAGTCACAGACCATACTCACAATTATATGGTTTATTAGGGAAGCAACAGGCTACACTTTGGAATCAGGTTCCAGTTGGAAGTAGAAAGATATAACTCAGGAGACAAGATATTTCTTCAGTCAGGATAGCTTCCAACCAAGACAGCTCTTAGCTTCTTCACAGCCATGCCTGCAGGCAGGAGGCTCTTCTCTTGGCTGTGCCCTGCTTGTGCAAGTGTTACAGCTTTTTAGCTCCATTGACAAGTGCTGGCAAGCACATCACTTTGCCAGCAAGCCTCCTGCCCAAAGCTGTTCAGGTCTTTCTCGCTCTGAGTGTGAGCAAGCCTACTGAATCTGCCTCAGGCCAGTCTCCTTGTTCCCACCACTCATAATTCTGCCACTGGGTTCTGCTGCAGTTGCCACCGTTTTTCACCTTCTCATGCTGTCTTCAGTGTTACAGCTCTCTCTCTCTCTCCCATGTTAGGGGGGTTCTCAGTTTAGGAACTCTGGGTCCTTGGTTCAAAGGATGTGCTCAACTCCAAGCTCTTCTTGATGGTACTGAGGTCCACCTAAACTTCTGTGCAACTGGTTCTATGCAAGCCTACTTCCTGTCAATTTCAAGTCATGGCCCTCCCACCATGCCATAAACTGATGAACCCCCTTGGAAGGTCACAGTTACTTAATTTGCATATTGATCAACCAATTCCCACAAGGTCACTTGATCCTATTGGCTGGTTTTACACACTGTATTTGGATAGAAGATTGATGAATCCCTGAAAGGTGAGCAAAATTGGCCAATCACAGGGCAGGCTCCAGTCCAACCAATTATTTTTGGCAGAATTATAAACACAGAGATAGAAAGTCCATATATAAGGAAAAACTCATTGCACCACACCTGTCATTAAGCATAAAAAAGCCATTACTATATCAGGTATGAAAGATCACCGAAGGAGTATTTTAAGTTGGGAGAGAAAGGGGCAAGGAAATTCAGATAGTTTTGGGGATTCTAGGAAAAGGGAGAAATTCTTCTTAAGTATTAGGGCCTGTCAGTTGGAAATTTTAGGTTTTCTCAGGAGGAATGAGAAGGCAGAGTTAGGGCCTACAGTCATCCGCAAGAGAGGATGAGGAGAAACAACTATGGGAGCCAGGGACTTGGGAAGTCCACTGTAGCATATTTTCCACCCTTCAGCACCTCTTACACATCTAATTGAAAGATGGGCTACGTAAAATAATCTATTGTTTCTATAATATATCATTTCAACCTTTTCATTAAATTAGACTATATGTTTACAGTTTGAAGACAGATGAACAGATTATTTTTGAACTCCTTCAGGAAAGACACATTGATGACTTTTTGGGAGAGGAAGCTTTTTATGCTACTTCCCACATTTCCATGGGGAGAATAAGACTTTGATTTTAGTCTCAAAAAAAATAATAGCTCCTTTTACCTTTTCAAGTGTTCATTTCTGTTACCAAAAGAGTGATTCATCTAATTAGTGATATTGAAAAGAGTACAGAACAAGCATAGCTAAATCCTTCATTGGCGCTGGCTCTCTCACAGAAAGGAATTGACCAAATACATCGTTATGGCCATTCAAGTCTCCTACACTCAGTTGGTGTTCTGCGGTGGTAAAGGAATAGGCCTGAAATTGTCCAACTGCTGAGAGTTAAAAATGCAGGAGGCATAATTTTAACTTTGGATCTAAGCTGTGTTCTGCAGTCCCGTTATGTGAATTATAAGGCAGATATGTTGGTCCCTATTTAATATCTATGTCTACTTCTCAACAGTTGCAGAACCTACAGGGAAAGGGATTTTATGAGTGGGCTAACCACTCATTTATCATTTTTTTTTTTTTTAAGAAATATGGGTTTTTTAAATGAAGGATCTTGAAGACTAGTGTTCCATGGAAAACACATTGAGAAAGAATGATGTAGTAGTCTGTGGATAAATTGTGTACAGATCATTGGCTTTCAAAACATGTGTCATAGAAGCCTGGTTGTCAATAGAAGGTTGGAAGCTTATTGGACTAGGTGATAAGATTCTGAATCAAAAGTCCATGATTAGTGGGAGGCAATTCAGGATAAGGAGATAAGCATGTATTTAGAGAATGCAGACAGGGTGTAAATTCCGTCTCCTGTCTTATTAGTTGAGAAGCTGTACCTTTCAAGTAAGTCATGTATAAAATGCAATAACAATGCATGTTTTGTAGAGTTGCTACAACAGTGCACACAGCAGCCACTCAATATTTGTTGCTGAATACATAAATGAATAAAATATAGGTGAACACAATGCCTGACAGAGTAGAAGCTGAATAAATGGTAGCTGTCATCATGCTATTTTTTAATTGATACCATCAATTAATTAATAAATATCTGGTGGATTGCCATTGGATCATTTCTTGAATACATTATAGGCAAAACTTTACTGGTGACTTTTTAGAAAACATTGCTGGCAAAACCATTGCAGTCAACAGGAAGCTGGCAGAAGTTAGGAGGAGATGAATATATTAATGACAGAATTAAGGTTTAAAATGCAATCAGAGTCTGGGATGAAGAAATCAGAAATAACTGGATGAAATATATAGAAATTTGTAAAAAGCACTTGGTCCCCATAATGTAGTAATAGTAAATATAAAATTATTGAATTGTCTGGTTAAATATAAATATGAGTAAATGTAGCTATATAACTACTCTATATTACATTAAAAAAATAGAGTTTATTAACTGAACTAATCTTCAAAAATAGCTTAATGAATTTCCTAAAGTTTTCTGTGTTACCCAGACTGTATCTGTGTATAACATTAAAGAGGAATACTAAAAACTGGGAGGACATTCAAAGGAGACAGCCCAGGTAAAAGAATACAGAATCACTACGTGAAGACTGATTAAAATACATGGGTCTGTTTATTACGGAGGAAGGATGATTAGTGATTGTGATAAGTATCTTCTAAATTCTTCAAGAATTGTTAAATGGAAGAAGGGAAAACTCACTTTGTGTAAAAGCAGAAGTTAAAATAAGCACTATCAGGTGAATCTCATGAGAAAATCAGATTCAGGTCAGCATTTTAAAGATTATTAGCTTTTTAAAAATTGAACAGGTTCCCTCCTCCTGTAAGGTACGAAAGGCTGTAGTCTGGGAATCATGCACTGAATGGAATGGAGTCAAAGGTGTCTGCTCAGTCATCTTTAAATCCCTAAGAGCATTTCTATGACTTTATTTCTATTGTCTTAACGTTGGAGAATACCAATAAAATTTTTAAAATTCATAAACATATATTCAGTGTTAATATTTGCAAAAATTAAGTGAACATGTTTCAGAGAAATAATCTAATGAGTCTTCTCAGATGTTGGAAACATCTCTATAATTACAGTTTACGTGAGACATTTGGATATAATAAATTTAATTTAACATTTTGGGCATTGAATTGTATATTTTAAAAAGTGCTTGCTAGAAATGCTAGGTTGGAAAATGCCTACTAAAAATTGTTATTCCTTTTGCCATTCTAATAATCAAATTCAGTATCTCTGATAAACACTGGTCTGATGACTGACTGTTGGTAAAACTTACTCTACTATTTCTTGGCCACTACTTTTGCCATTTAAGTTCTCATCCTATGTCATAGGTAAGAGAGTGCACTAGGTGAGATGGGATAGGAAATATGGAAGGAACTGTCGATACATACCCAAGTCTTGACTATGACAATAAAACCATAAAATTCGACTAGAGTAACATTAATTAATTTTACTTATTCTGATCTGGCTATTATAGAAAGCTAATATAGGACCCGCTTTCTGACCAATAACAACTCTGAAAGCTGGACAAATATAGGAAACAGCTGTTTGCAACACTGGGCAAAAACCAGTTAACGTATAGGACTAACTATGAGGAAGGAGGTACAGAACAGAAATTCCAAAAATTTAAGCAGAGGTTGCAGAGGTCACCCAGTGCTAAAAGCAGCTGAAGTTTATGCCCAGCCAGAGTGAAGAGACTATAATGGATATGCTAGTTCAGTTGAAATCCCAGAAATCTCAAGACCTAGGATTAGGAATCATGTCATAGTATTAAAGGCTATGCTCTAATAAGAAGAAGAAAACTGGAAATGGCCAGCTTTAGCAATACCTAGTGTCAAGTATTGACAGGACTGATGTAATTTCCAATAATTTAACTGTCAGAACAAAGTTAACAGTCATAAACCAATTGCCATCTAGTCGACTCTGACTCATGACCAACTCCCTGTATGTCAGAGTACAGCTATGCTCCATAAGGTTTTCAATGGCTGATTTCCTCATAAGAAGATCACCAGGCCTTTCTTCTAAGCACCACTGGGTAAACTTGAAGTGCCAACATTTAGATTAGCAGCTGAACATGTTAATCATTTGCACCATTCAAGGATTCCATTAAGAATATTAGAAGATACAACTAAAAAGCTAATACAGACAGAATAAAGAATAAAGTTACAAATAATCAGTTAATCTCAAAGATAGTAGGAAAGGAAGAATAAATAAACAATAAACAGAAGGGATAAATAGAAAACAAATAGCAAGATAATAGCCCAAGTCTTTCAGTAATTACATTAAATGTAAATCAACTAAATGCTTCACTTAAAAGACAAAACTCTTCAGAGTAGAAAAGAAGTAATCAAAATCAAAGTCAACATATGCTATTTAGGCATACAGCATCCTGTTTATATGTACCTTAAAAATAACCCTTCAATTCCACTTATGGGTATACAAAAACAAGAGCACCAAAGGCTCTTATATCCAAACAAAGACTTGTACAAGAACTTTCTTAGCTTTCCTCTCAAGAGCTTAGAAGCCATAACGACTCAAATGCCTATTAACAGTAGGGGGTGTATACAAACCAACAAGGTGAAATAAGAAAACAAAACAAACAAAAATTTTGTGTTATTCCTGTCAAAGGCACAGCATCCACGTCTAATCATAAGAAAGATTGAACACATTCAAATTGAGTGGCACTGAGCAAAATAAACCATTACCCATTGCCATTGAGTGGATTCCAACTCATGGCAACCCTATAGGACGGAGTAGAACTGCCCCATATGGTTTCCAAGGAGCCCCTGATGGATTTGAACTGCTGATCTTTTGGTTAGCAGCTGAACTCTTAACCACTATGCCACCAGGGTTTCCCTGGGCAAAATAATCATTGCAAGTGTCAGTATCATGAGTCAAGAAAAGGCTGGAGAAATTATCTGTTTGAAGAAGGCTAGCCACACAAAAACAATGCAATGTGAGATTCTAGATTGGATTATTTTGAGAAGATAAAAAATACTGGGATTAGAAAAACTTCAGTGCTCTAAGCACTAGATACAACCCCCCCAAAAAAAAACTTCAGTACTTTAAGCATTATATAAAATAGTGTATTGATATTAATTTCCTTATTTAATGGTTATATTAGAAAAATATCTGTGAAGGAATTATACAGGAAAGCATTTATGGTTGATAGGGCATCGTTTTCAAATGGTTTAGTAAAGAAAAAGTTATTTGAGCTGTAGTTTTCTATAAGTTTGAGATTGCTTCAAAGTGAGAGATGCAGAAACAGATCGATAAACTCACCAAGAAGGACGAAAATTTTCAGATACCAGCTAGTCACTTCTTTAAAAAAAAAAAAATCATAAATACTTTTAACGTTCTGTTCTGCGTTCCTTGTTTTCTCCTTCTCCAGAGATAACTACTGTATTATGTATCATTCCCACACAAACATATATAATATGTGCTATTTTCTGTTTTAAACTACATAAGTGGTATCGTACATACATATTCTTTTGTAACTTATTTTTTTGTTAGTCAATGTTTTGAGATTTTTATACTTTGTTACATTTTGCTAAATTTTATCTTAACTGCAATGTTATATAAGCCACACTTTATTCATTTCTGTACTTAGAAACAGGTTTCTTTCATGTTTCCCGCTATTATAAACAGTGTTGCAGCATTGTATAAACTTTAAAAATATCTTCTTCCTGAGTGGGGCTTATCTTTTCTCATGTTAATTAACTCTTGCCGTACAGGAGTTCTAATTTCAACATTAGCACATTTGTGGATCTATTTTTTATGGTTTTTCCTGCCTTTTAAAAAAGAAATTATCTTCTGTGGTCATGCATTATAGGGAGTTTTTCTGTACATACTTCAGAAACAAAAGTGCAAAGGATTTTGTGAGAAAGTTATCATGGAAGATATGGTAGAATCTAAGTGAACTCACTAAAATGTTAGAACTAAAATTAATTACATATATATGTAATATATATGCATATATATGTGTATGGAATCTTGGTGACACAGTGGTTAAGCATTCATTTGGCTGCTAACTGAAAGGTGGGTGGCTAGAACCTACTAGCCACTCCACAGAAAAAGATTGGCAGTCTGCTTCCATAAAGATTACAGCCTTAGAAACCCTATGAGGCAGTTCTACTCTGTCCTATAGGGTCACTATAAGCTGGAATGGACCTGATGGCTATGGGTTTCGGTTTGGGTTTCTGTATGTGCATGTATATGTGTGGGTGTGTATCAATACACATGTATCAATGGGTGGTACAAAATGTCTTGCCTACTAACCCAAAGATTGATGGTTAAAATCCATCCAGAGATTCCTTGAAAGAAAGGCCTGGCAACCTACTTCTAAAAGATCACAGCCATTGAGAATACTATGGAGCACAGTTTTACCCTGACACACATGGATTGTCATGAGTCAGAGCTGACTCAGTGAAAACTGGTTTGGTTTTTTGTTTTGGATTCTTTTAGGTTGATAGATTCAACAAATTTCTGAAATAAATATCAGCATTAAATATTATATAAAGAGAACTTTAAAACTGTTTTTTTTTCTGTTTGTGTATGATACCACACCTAAGCAATGTAGTAGAACTTAGAACTACTTCTAAAAATTATTTATTCATTCATCCACACATTCATGCAAGCATTCATTCATTTATTCAACAAATATTTGATTTGTTAATATTTATTTTCCAGTGCCTAGGATTTGCATTCAAGCATAAGAGAGAAAACCAAAGCTTCTGGCCTCAGAGAATCTGCATTTTAGCCAGGTGAGAGAGTTAAAAAAAAATAAACAAATCCATAACTATACAATGGTCAGATAATGATAAGGGCTATGGAGACAATAAATAGCAGGAGCAAAGGTGAGGAAGTGGCTAATCTTTTAGATAAGATAATCTAATAAAGAGACTAATGACAGTGGCATTTTTAACAAGGTAAAGTAGGAGATAAAAAACTATGTTGAGCATTTGATGGAAGGCAAAAAACGCAAACAAGCAAGCTTACTCAATACATATTCATTCTGCCAGATTGACCTAGAATATTATGCAAACTCTCTTGTCAAATTATTCATGAAATATGGACATCCATGCATTTGGAATGGAAATTCAATCTTGGAAGATACCCTCAAAATAGCTGAGTTTATTAAAGAGACAGAAAAGCTAGGATGTAGAAAAATAAAACATTAAAACTACAACTATTTAATATTTCATGATCATAAAAGGTCTTGTCAGAGCACTATCTATTTTTGATAGATTTCATTTAAGTTTTCCTAGATTTTAATTTGAGACGTGATTAAAAATAAAAATCCAAATAGTCATCCTGGATCATACTACTAATTTAATTACCTACTGGCCCAAATTCTTATCGAAGTCATAGAGATGAAAATGAATTTGTCTTTCCTGGAGGGTAAAGTTTTCAACATGAAAGGAAATGCCAAATTGGAAAATATTATATCTAAAAATTATTGCTGTAACTTTGAATCCATTTAATGAAAGATATAGAAACTGTACATGTCATTAGGAAAGAAATAGAAACTGACTCTCAAATGAAGTCAATTTTCAAGGCAAATTAATAACTCTAAGCAATATAAACATTTAAGAAGATCAAAGCTTTATGGTAAAACTACTTGTAAGAGATTAAGAAGTAAATTCTGTTAAAGTAGGATAAGTACATAGGTGGAGATGGATAATAATAACTCATACTTACTGTACACAAGTCACTGTTTTATGTGTGTTACATTTAAAAGTTAAACAATAGTATGAGTAGCTGTAAGTATTTACATTTCCATTATATAGACAATACAGTGAAGGCGCAGAGGCTAGGTAACTCAACTTTGATGTCACAGCTGCTAAGTGGCCAAGACATGACATGAGCCTAGGTGTCTGTCTCCAGAGTCCATGTTTATAATCACTATGACATACTGCTTCTCATGACTAGCATGGAACTGAACAATGTCATCAATGGTAGCATAGTTGTCCCTTGATGCCTTCAGGGGCTTGGTTCCAGGACCCCTGTGGATATCAAAATCCACAGATGCTCAATCCCTAATATAAAATGGCATAATATTTGCATATAAACTATGCACTTCCTCCCATATACTTTAAATTATCTCTAGATTTACTTATAATACCTAATACAATGTAAATGCTATGTAAATAGTTGTTACACTGTATTGCTTAAGGAATAATGACAAGAAAAAAGTTTGTACACATTCAAAGGTTCACACAACATAAGTAGCAAACGAACGAGAGGCAAGGGGAACAATGCTCAAACAGCAAGTGCTGGACAGAAACTGAGGATCTGAGAAATGATGGGAGGCTACAGCAGGGTATGCCAACACATTATTTTGTTAGCATGGATTTAGCATAGTGCTTGACACAGAGCAAATTCAAATTTTGCTTTTTAGAACTTTTTTTTGGAATATTTTTGATCTGCAATTGTTTTAATCTATGGATGCCGTCCGTACCTGCATATAGAGAAGGCTGATAGTAATGCTTATTTGTGGTTATTAATTCATTGGATGAGTAAACTAAGGCAAACTAGTTGAGTTCTATAGTGCAAGTGCTTAGAGCCTTTGACTTATTTAATGCATTGCATGCTAATATAGACTGCTGCCAACTGGTTTTCTTGAACTAAGTCAGACAAGAATTGAGTTCTTAGCTTAAGATAAAGTTATATCTGTGTACTCTGCAGTACTTTTATTTTTAACTATAAAAAAATGAACTGTCTACTAAATCTGCTTTAGACACAAATCAAACAGAAGCAGAAACTGTGATAGGAAGAGGAAAGGAAGAAGAAAAATAAATGCATTCTAAACATCTACTACATGTCAAATCGAGCTTTGAAGATATAGACTTTTATTATCTTTGATGGAAATGGAAGCCAGAGTGGGGAAAGAAAGCCAAAAAGAAGAATTAAAGTCACCATGATATGTATTCATTCAGCAGACATTTAGTGAGGATCCTTATGTGGTAAGTGCTCTGCTAGGTCCCTGACATCATGGCACTTATATTTTAATTGTGAAATTACGTATCACATTATTAAAAATGTGAATTTAAAAATAGAGAATCTCTACAAATGGTAGATATAGCACCCAGTTCTCTGACAGCATAAAATTGGGAGGTTTCACCTGATCAGGGAAACTGCAGAAGGTGTCTTTCCCTGAAAAAGTGACCTCCACTAAAGATTTGCAGGTCTTAACTAGGAAAAGTGTGAGGAAAGTGTGTGGAGAGGTAAGAATATCTCAAAAGCCCTAGACTTAATTAAAGATGTTGCGGATTTGAAAGGCAGTTTCTCAGACCAAACCTCTGAAAGGGAGGGATGTCATAGATGAGGTATGAGATGAATATGGTAAGGCCTAGATCCTGCTGGAGAAAATTGACGTTCGTATATGTCTTGGCAGCAATAGGAAGTCATTGGAATCATTCAAAGAAAGTATGGGTGGAGGAGTGTGTTTTGATTTTGGATTTTGGATAGATGACTCTGGCTTTACTATGGTGAACAAAGAAAAGGGATGAAAGTATAGATGCAGGTAGAAGTTAGAGGGCTAATTCAGCTGTTTGTGTTGAGGGAATGGAGAAAGAGAGAGAGACAGAGGGAGAAAGAGGGAGACTGGTATGAGGTTAAAATGTAAACTTGATGGTGGATTGTGTTTGGAATTAAGAGAAGAAGAAATGATAAGAAAAACCCCTAGATTCTCACATGTGTGACAGAATTGTGTGATTGCTGCCACACACCGAGATAGAAAACAGTGGAATAAGATGGGATTGGCTTTGAGAGAAGAATGTGGGTTTATTTTAAACACGTTGAATTTGGGGGGAAATGTTGAATCATCTGTAAGGAGGTGAGTAAGCAGCTGGATGGAGATGAGTAAGCAGTTGGATATAGAAGTCTGAAAATATAAATTTGGGTGTCATCTGCTTATGGCTGAGAAATTGAAGTTGTGTGCACAGATGGCATTACTAGAAGGTGGCCCTAGAGGGAAAAGAAGGACATTAATGTATCCCTTGAGGCAAATATTTAATATTTGGTTAAGATAAACCAGCAAATGGTACTGAAAATTCATGATCAGGGATATTGAAAGGAAACTAAGGGAAAACTATTTCACAGACCTAAGAAGAGAAGGTTTCAAACAGAAAATATTACTAAACATTATAGAATGCACACAACACTATATAAAGCTGAGAATTAAGAAAGATAAGAATTACTGTATATCTATTGGATATAACATCAGGGGAAACTGATAAACATAGTAATAATTATTTGGGATGATACATTGTGAATGACATCTAATTTGAAAAGGCCAAAGCCTTGGAAATGAAGACATGGAGATAACTTTCATGAGTTTGCTTATGATAAAGAGAAGAATAGGCTAATAGTTAAAAGGTGATATAAGGTTGACAGATGGTTTCTTTGAGAATTGAGAATCTAGTGAATTCATTTTGGACACTCTGGCAAAATACAATGCATCCCCGCAAACAGTATACCTAATGTCCTTTCTATATCGATATGCAACAAATGTATTATATCTTAATTGCTTTCAACACACTGTTAGCTTATAATAAAAGATGGAAACCCTCGGAGGGAAAAGCAGGGCTATCCAGAGCAGCACCAACAGAAAAAAATGTTAAGACTTTACAATGAAGTGGAACAATGGGAAATATTTTACCCTTCTGGTGCAGTGTGAATCATTATAAAGATTTTGCAAAAAAAAGTGACTTATCAATTGGCAAAATGATTCTATTATGAAAACATTCTGCATCTCACTTTGAAGTATGGTGTCTGGGGTCTTAAATGCTAACAAGCGGCCATCTAAGATGCATCAATTGGTCTCAACCCACCTGGATCAAAGGAGAATGAAGAACACCAAGGTCACACGATAACTATGAGCCCAAGAGACAGAAAGGGCCACATGAACAAGAGACTTATATCATCCTGAGACCAGAAGAACTAGATGGTGCCCAGCCACAACCGATGACTGCCCTGACAGGGAGCACAACAGAGAACCCCTGAGGGAGCAGGAAATCAGTGGGATGTAGACCCCAAATTCTCATAAAAAGACCAGGCTTAATGGTCTAACTGAGACTAGAAGAATCCCAGTAGTCATGGTCCCCAAACCTTCTATTGGCCCAGGACAGGAACCATTCCCGAAGACAACTCATCAGACATGGAAGGGACAGGACAATGGGTTGGAGAGAGATGCTGATGAAGAGTGAGCTACTTGTATCAGGTAGACACTTGAGACCATGTTGGCGTCTCCTGTCTGGAGGGGAGATGGGAGGGTAGAGAGGGTTAGAAACTGGGAAAATGGTCACGAAAGGAGAGACTGGAAGGGCTGACTCATTCGGGGGAGAGTAAGTGGGAGTATGGAGTAAGGTGTGTATAAGCTTATATGTGACAGACTGACTTGACTTGTAAACTTTCACTTAAAGCACAATAAAAATTGTTTAAAAAAAAGTGACTTATTTAGAAAAGTTGATTACTTACAGATCCTGTAATCTATTATACTCCTAGCAATATATGCTAGGAGATATATATAAGAATGGTCCCAGTAGCATCGTTTATAATAACAAACAAAATATTTGGAATCAACTTGTATAGATAAATAAATTTTGGTTTATGTATACCAAAAAACCAAACCCTTTGAGTTTGTTCCAGCTTAGAGCGAGCCTATAGGACCACAGTAGAACTGCCCCATAGGGTTTCTTTCCAAGGTTGCAATCTTTATGGAAGCAGACTGCCACATCTTCCTCCTGAGAAGTGGCTGGTGGATTCAAACTGCTGACCTTTCAGTTAGCAGCCAAGTGCTTAACCATTGCACCACTAGGACCCTTATTGTTTATATATATACACATATATTTATATATGAATATATAATATAAATGCATATACAATACAATATTATAGTATAAGGCAATGAAAATGAATGAATGAACCACAAGTACTTAAATAAACAATGTTGAATCTCATTAACTTAATGTTAAGCAAAAAGAAGCAAACTTCAGAGAAATACATTGCAGTATGATACATTTTTGATAAATGATAAAAATATGTAAAGCTAATTTATAAACCAGTGTTTATCTTTTCTGAAGACCAGGATTAATCTGATCAGGAAGAGACCCTCAGGGATTCAAAGATAGAATTAATACTCTATTTCTTAGAGTACTTAAGGCATATATGGGTGTTGGTATTATATATGTCTATATGAGATTTTTTCCTGGGAAAAAGAGTGAAGTTTCCCTTCATGAAAGTGTTAAATCATGCTCATTGATTATATCCCCCATGTGTCTGTCAGTTTGTCGTACTCTGGGGGCTTGTGTGTTGCTGTGATGCTGGAAGCTATGCCACCAGTATTCAGATACCAGCAGGGTCACCCATGGAGGACAGGTTTCAGCTGAGCTTCCAGACTAAGACAGACTAGGGAGAAAGACCTGGCAGTCTACTTCTGAAAAGCATTAGCCAGTGAAAACCTTATGAACAGCAGCAGAACATTGTCTGATGTAGTGCTGGAATATGAGCCCCCCAGGTTGGAAGGCAATCAAAAGATGACTGGGGAAGAGCTGCCTCCTCAAAGTAGAGTGGATGGAGTAAAGCTTTCAGGACCTTCATTTGCTGATGTGGCATGACTCAAAATGAGAAGAAACAGCTGCAAACATCCATTAATAATCAGAACCCAGAATGTATGAAGTATGAATCTAGGAAAATAGGAAATCATGAAAAATGAAATGGAATGCATAAACATCAATATCTTAGGCATTAGTGAGCTGAAATGGACTGGTATTGGCCATTTCGAAATGGACAATCATATAGTCTACTATGCTGGGAATGACAACTCAAAGAGGAATGGTGTTGCATTCATTGTCAAAAAGAACATTTCGAGATCTATCCTGAAGTACAACGCTGTCAGTGATAGGATAATATCCATACACCTACAAGGAAGACCAGTTAATGCGACTATTATTCAAATTTATCCACCAACTACTTGGGCCAAAGATGAAGGAGCAGAAGATTTTTATTAGCTGCTGCAGTCTGAAATTGATCGAACATGCAATCAATATGCATTGATAATTACTGGTGATTGGAATGCAAAAGTTGGAAACAAAGAAGAAGGATCAGTAGTTGGAAAATATGGCCTTGGTGAAAGAAACAATGCCAGAGATCAAATGACAGAATTTTGTAAGACCAACGACTTCTTCATTGCAAATGCCTTCTTTCACCAACATAAACGGCAACTATACACATGGACCTTGCCAGATGGAACACACAGAAATCAAATTGATTACATCTGTGGAAAGAGATGATGGAAAAGCTCAATATCATCAGTCACAACAAGGCCAGGGGCTGACTGTGGGACAGGCCATCAACTGCGCATATGCAAGTTCAAGCTGAAACTGAAGAAAATCAGAGCAAGTCCACAAGAGCCAAAATATGACCTTGAGTATATCCCACCTGAATTTAGAGACTATATCAAGAATAGATTTGACTCATTGAACACTAGTGACCGAAGACCAGACGAGTTATGGAATGACATCGAGGACATCATCCATGAAGAAAGCAAGAGGTCACTGAAAAGACAGGAAAGAAAGAAAAGACCAAGATGGATGTCAGAGGAGACTCTGAAACTTGCTCTTGAGCATCGAACAGCTAAAGCAAAAGGAGGAATTGATGAAGTAAAGAACTGAACAGAAGATTCCAAAGGGCCTCTCGAGAAGACAAAGTATTATAATGACTTGTGCAAAGAGCTGAAGATGGAAAATCAAAAGAGAAGAGCACGCTCAGGTTTCTCAAGCTGAAAGAACTGAAGAAAAAATTCAAGCCTCGAGTTGCAATAGTGAAGGATTCCATGGGAAAAATAATAAACGATGCAGGAAGCATCAAAAGAAGATGGAAGGAAATTACAGAGTCAGTATACCAAAAAGAATTAGTTGATATTCAACTATTTCAAGAGGTGGCATATGATCAGGAACTGATGGTACCGAAGGAAGAAGTCTAAGCTGCTTTGAAGTCACTGGCAAAAAAACAAGGCTCCAGGAATTATGGAATATCAATTGAGATGTTTCAACAAACAGATGCAGCGCTGGAGGTGCTCACTTGTCTGTGCCGAGAAATACTGAAGACAGCTTCCTGGCCAACTGACTGGAAGAGATCCATTTTTATGCCTATTCCCAAGAAAGGTGATCCTACCGAATATGGAAATTATAGAACAGTAACATTAATATCACACGCAAGCAAAATTTTGCTGAAGATCATTCAGAAACGGCTGCAGCAGTATATCGACAGGGAACTGCCAGAAATACAGGCTGGTTTCAGAAGAGGACGTGGAACCAGGGATATCATTGCTGATGTCAGATGGATCCTGGCTGAAAGCAGAGAATACCAGAAGGATGTTTACCTGTGTTTTATTGACTATGCAAAGGCATTCGACTCTGTGGATTATAACAAACTATGGATAACACTCCGAAGAATGGGAATTCCAGAACACTTAATTGTGCTCATGAGGAACCTTTACATAGGTCAAGAGGCAGTTGTTCGGACAGAACGAGGGGATACTGATTGGTTTAAAGTAAGGAAAGGTGTGTGGCAGGGTTGTATTCTTTCACCATACCTATTTAATCTGTATGCTGAACAAATAATACAAGAAGCTGGACTATATGAAGAAGAACAGGTCATCAGGATTGGAGGATGACCAATTAACAACCTGCGTGATGCAGATGACACAAACTTGCTTGCTGAAAGTGAAGAGGACTTGAAGCACTTACTAATGCAGATCAAAGACCACAGCCTTCAGTATGTATCACACCTCAACATAAAGAAAACAAAAATCCTCACAACTGGACCAATGAGCAACATCATGATAAACGGAGAAAAGATTGAAGTTGTCAAGGATTTCATTTTACTTGGATCCACAATCAATAGCCATGGAAGCAGCAATCAAGAAATCAAAAGACACATTGCATTGGGCAAATCTGCTGCAAAGGACCTCTTCAAAGTGTTGAAGAGCAAAGATGTCACCCTGAAGACTAAGGTGCGCCTTACACAAGCCATGGTATTTTCAATCGCATCATATGCATGTGAAAGCTGGACAATGAATAAGGAAGACTGAAGAAGAGTTGACGCCTTTGAATTGGGATGTTGGTGAAGAATATTGAATATACCATGGACTGCCAAAAGAACCAACAAATCTCTCTTGGAAGAAGTACAGCCAGAATGCTCCTTAGAGGCAAGGATGGCGAGACTGCGTCTTACACACTTTGGGCATGTTGTCAGGAGGGGTCAGTCCCTGGAGAAGGACATCATGCTTGGCAGAGTACAGGGTCAGTGGAAAAGAGGAAGACCCTCAACAAGGTGGATTGACACAGCACCTGCAACAATGAGCTCAAGCATAACAACGATTGTAAGGATGTCGCAGGATGGGGCAGCATTTCATTCTGTTGTGCATGGGGTCGCTATGAGTCGGAAACGACTCGACGGCACCTAACAACAACAACAACATTGATTATATAACATAAGACAGTATTGGAGTAATTCCTATACTAAAAAAAAGTTATGTTTCCAGAACTCTAATATGACTTTGATTTCTACAGAATTATGCACATATATGAATGATTACAATTGAGTTTTCCCTACTTTGCAACTTGAAAGAATTGATATTTTGTTTTGGGGGAATACATTCAAATTACTTGACATTTGCTTTGTATATTTCACTTGTCAAAAATGGAAAACATGTATTTTGACCAGAGATTACCTACACACATACACACACAAATAATACACATATACACTGAACTATAGGGAGGTGTTAGACTACAGACTGAAATTTATTTTATTTGAACAAACTATCTTCTGGCTTCTTTCCTGATATTTGAACCATGGAATCGTCTTGAAAATTAAAGATCCTTATACTCCAACTTCTTGGATAAGATTCAAGCTTATGCTTCTGTTTGTAAGCAGAAAGCAATAAATAATTATTTAAAATCAAATACTTTAAAGTAAATGAAGTCATTATCAACCTGCTGAATAAGGAAGCAATTCATACTATCCTGGACCACAAAAGTCTTTAGAAACAATGAAGAATAAGCCTAATTGCTACCGAAGTCGTTAGAAACAACATTAAAATGTTTGCTCAGGCTTACTTAACTACAAAATACAATAACAGGTAGATTTATTTTTAATGAGGGATTCCAGTTTATATACAGTATGGCTTTCAGTCCCAAATTCTTCCTAACATCCACGTGCTTACTAATGCTTTTCTTGGACTAACTCATTTCAACCTTTCTCAATAAATAATAAGCTTTGTCTTTGCAAATTGAGGCATGAATCCAGTTCTCTTATTTTCAGCATCCACATTCTTAATCACCATGTTCTTTCTTGTCAGTCAGATCTCTCCTTCAGTGTCTCCTTCTCAGCGATGCCTTCTCTGACCACTCAACCTCAGAGTAGCTGTTCTGAGTCACTCCCAACAACATAGCCTCATTGCACATTCTTCACATTAGGAGCCCTGGTGGCGCTATGATTAAAAGCCATTGGCTGCTAGTCAAAAGGTTAGGTTTGAACCCATTAGCAGTTCCCAGGAGAAAAGACCTGGTGATCTGTTCCTGTTGAGATTATAGCCTAGGAAATCATATGGGACTGTTCTACTCTGTCATATAGGGTCTCTATGAGCGTGAAACAACTAAAAAAAAAAAACAACTAGACAGCACAAAAAGACAACAATCTGTAATTAACTTGCTCACTTGTTTGGTTGTTCATTGTCCATTTTCTCAGTGTCAGCTAAGACCTTGTTTTTCTTGAAGTTCAGCACCCTTCTTACATTGCCAGGATAATAGTCCCAGTAGATAGAAAGTGCTCTATAAACCCTGATAAACAAAAGAGTGAACTATTTGATTTCTATTCACCCAGATAGTATTTATTAGCTCCAGATCTACATATTGAACCGCCTATGTATTTTACGTCTAATAATTTTACAGATATCTTCAATGTAACATGCCTAAAGGTGATCTCATTTCTATCATCTCAGGAAATAGAATAATTATTCCTTTACTTCTCAAGTTTTAAACCTAAGTCATCCTTGATTTTTTTCTTTTTTTGTTTTTACCACACTATATCTCCAAAATAATTTATGTCTCCAAAATAATTTATGTAGATTCAGCTTTCTGAATAGTTCTTGGTTCCTCCAATATCTACTGTTTGGGCTGCTATCATCTCTTACTTAACTTATTCGACAGGTTTTTTCATATGCCTGCCTTCAGGTATAACCTTACTACTATCTGTTCTTCACCCTGAAAACAGAAATGTATTTACATAGCATAATAATGATGGAATTTCTGAATTTACATAAGTTTGTTGGGCCTGCATTTTCCTTGGAATGGAATGGAAATTATTTTAACATAGTTTATGAAATTTTTCAATATGTGAATTCTCTCATTCCATCCTTCCTAGCCATTTTTTTGTACTCCTTATCTTACAGAATGCTCCTTAGACACAAGGATGGCAAGACTGCATCTTATATACTTCGGACATGTTGTCAGGAAGGATCACTCCCTGGAGAAGGACATCATGCTTGGTAAAGTCGAGGGTCCGCAAAAGAGAGGAAGATGCTCAATGAGATGGATTGATGCAGTGGCTGTAACAATGGGCTCAAGCATAAAACAATGATTGTGAGCATGGCATAGGACAGGGCAGTGTTGCATTCTGTGGCATATATGGTCGCTGTGAGTCACAAACAACTTGATGGCACCTAACAACAACAAACATCTTACACTCAGTATTAAAAAGCAGTGGATGAGAGCCCAGCTTTCTTATTCAACTTCTCTAGGTTCAAAATGAAGGCTTGTTCATTTCTGTATGAGGACTGGGCAAATTGCTTCATCTTTTTGAGCCCCAACTTCCTTTACTGTAAAAGGTGGTGATGAAAGTGATAATAATTGTATCTACCCTACTAGGTTGATGTATTAAATAAGTAAACGATGAAAAGCTTGGGGGCAAGTTTTGTGCTTTGTAAGCATCAGTTCTTTGTATCCAGCTCTAGAGCCCTATTTTTAGTTCTCTGAATATATCGTATTATTTTATATCTATGTGGTTCTGCAATATTAACCTTGGAGCCCTAGAATTCTGTCTACAACTCTACTCGCTCAGATTATCTCCTTATTTTTCAGGTTTCAGTATAGAAATTACCACTTTCGGGAGCCTTTGTTTATCTCTCAATAGAGGATTGGGTGTTTTATCTAAGGGATCTCTTTTAACACCTATAAGCTACCCTATCTGAAAGCACCTATCACAGTGTTTTATCTTTTCTTGTTTCTTTCTTTTTTTGCCTTCCAGCATATAAGCTTCATGAACCTGGAGACTATGCCTTGTTCATGGGTGTATGTAGTTCAAACATAAGCCCTTGTATGAAGAATACACTCAGTCAAATGTCTGTTAAGCCCAACCCAAAAGAGAGCTCCCGAAAAGGTCAATTGTTGTAAGAAATAATTCTAAATAGAAGCTTTATTGGTGTGGAAGTGAGGCAAAATAGATGATGTCAATCTTATTCCTTCACCTTTATTCCAGGATTCAATTCCAACAAAAGCAATATTGAATGCCAGTTCTATGGAAACAGAAAATGACATCGGGGATGCCCAATTTGGATTTTCCCTAAGAGAACATGTATAGCTGTGACACTGAGTCTGGTTCAGAAACTAGGAGATCCTGGTGTTGGTAATACTAACTCAAGTGGAAATATTGTTTGTACAAGTTCTTCCAGAGTCTTGATAAGGTTAAAGGAAGCTGCGTTGAAATATGATACTTCTGCTTCTGCAATCTGTGACCAACTTATTCGTGCTGATTTTTGTAAAAGTAAATTGAGAACTTAATACATTCTTACTCTGTAATACTGTGTTTGTTTCTGTGTATTTTCTACGAAGGAGATAGAAAGAGAAGAAGAAGGAGAAGGAAGGGACAGAGGATACGGAAGAGGAGGAGGAAAAGAAGAAGAAGGAGGGATAGGAAGGGGAGGGGAGAGAAGAAGAGAAGAGAACCATATACTTACCATATATTTCCATGATCCGTAGTGTCTGTAGTGCATCTGAAATGATGCAAGGAACGAACCGCTACTGTGTACCATGCAACTCTTCACCAAGACACTGTGTTGTGCCATGTAAAATAATTAATCAAGGAGAATGGCAATTTTGTGCTAATAAAAGTAATCTGCTAGTTTTGTTGAATGACTAAGAAGTGCAACGAGCCCTTTACATTATAAAATCAGCAAATATCCCACAGTTTTCAAAGTAATAAACCTTCATTTTTTGCTTGGTAAATATTAAGCTTATATGCTACACGTTTGGTAACGATTAATTTAGCCTTCATAAAAATCCATTGATATAAATACTACTCTATACATTTTGTAACTCCTGATGGCAGAGTGGTTAAGAGCTGTGACTGCTAACCAAAACGTCGCAGTTCAAATCCACCAGGCACTCCTTGGAAACTCAATGGGGCAGTTCTACTCTGTCCTATAGGATCTCCGTGAGTCAGAATCGACCTGAAGGCTAAGGGTTTTGCTTTTTTTTTTTTTTTTTTTAATACACATTTTATAAGATGAACGGACCAGTATGATCTCTCTCTTTCCTTTAAGGAAAAGTTTTGCCCATCATTGGCAGAAAACTAAATCCTCTAGTCCAAAATTTAATATTAGTCTTGGACCCTTTTTCTCTCCTTTAATTTTTATTATCACTTCAAATGTCACATGCACCTATCCGCCAAAAATTTACTGAGTTCAACTAAACATGGTATTAAATACTAGATTAGAACTGTGGAGAAAATATGCGTATTCCAAATCCTCAGGTATAATATAGCCTGAATAGGAAAATGAAGGTTAATTAAATTTTTAAGCATAAGAACACAAAATGAAAAACTGAAATATGTTACACAAGGAAAAATAAAACAAATTACACATATTCAATATTTTTCACCAACACTGTAATTCAAAGGAGTCAATTATTTTTCAGTCTTCCTAATTCATTGTCCAGATTTCACATGCATACGAGCCAATCGTGAACATCATTTCTTACGCCAGGCATACCTTAGTCCTCAAAGTGACATCTTTACTTTTTAACACTTTAAGGAGCACTTAGCAGTAGACTTGCCCAATGCAATATATGTCCTTTGATTTCTTGACTCCACGTAAAATGAAGTCCTTAACAACTTCAGTATTTTCTCCATTTATCATGATGCTATTTATTGGTCCCATTGTGAGGATTTTTGTTTTCTTTACTTTGATGTACAATTCATACTGAAAGATATAGCCTTTGATCTTCATCCGTAAGTGCTTCAAGTCCTCTTCCCTTTCAGCAACCAAGGTTGTGTCATCTGCACATTGCAGGTTGTTAATGAATCATCCTCCAATCCTGCTGCCACATTATTTTTCGTAGAGTCGAGGTTCTCAAATTATTTACTCAGCATACAGATTGAATAAATATGGTGAAAGGATACCAGCCTGATGCACACCTTCCCTGACTTTAACCCATGCAGTATCCCTTGTTCTGTTCGAACAACTGCCTCTTGATCTATGTTCAGGTTCCTCATGAGCACAATTAAGTGTTCTGGAATTCCCATTCTTTGCAATCTTATCCGTAATTGGTTATGATCCACACAGTCGAATGCCTTTGCATAGTCAAGAAAATACAGGTAAACATCTCTGATATTCTCTGCTTTCAGCCATGATCCATCTGACATCGGCAATGATGTCAGAGTATGAGTACAATTTATTATAATTAGAGAATTCAGAGGCAAAAAAATCCACAGGAATAATGAACGGTGAGCTCTGCCTACTTATTCTCATTTTAATTTTCCTCAATTTTTATAATAACATGACTTCTCTTTCCAATGATGAACAAATAACAATAATACTGTTTAGATAGAATAGCACTAAAAGGCAAATATGATCTATGGATTTGCAAAATACCCCCTTCATTCAGTGCCTCTTTTAATTCAATATTTCTGCTTTCCAGGGCGTTCTGAATATTGTGCAAACCTAGTCCGGCTTTTGGCAACACAGTTAATTTAGATATAGAATGCTTCTTGAACCCATAAACAATTTTCATTAATGACTTCTAAATAACTGTTAGATTAACAGGCAAACAATTACTGTCTTTTTTTTTTTTTTGATCAGGCAAGGAATTCTGATACAAACTAACATGGTGTTTATTTAGGAAGCTACTTACTTTAAAAAGTCACTGACAGTTTCAAAGATTTAAGCCTATGAAATATACATTACAGATGAAAAGGAAACCATACATTTGAATAACAATTGAAAGCCCCTGGTTTTCACTACTTTCCATTTCCAAATTTTAAAATATTTATTGTAGATAGTAGATGTCTGAGGAAATAGTATGAGTCATGGCAGAAGGATCTACCTAAGGAGAGCCAGCTTTCCACTAAGTTTCAAAAAGTGAGAGTTACTTCCAAAGCTGGCCACAAATCAAGGTCTGTCTTCAACCTTTTCTCCCAAAATCTGTACTACTAGTGTGTTGATATATCAGCTCAATCTCTCAGTGCAGGATTCAGAGTATCCAAGCCCACAGAGAAGGTTGCAAAAACTTAGAATGGCAATTATTAATTTATAGTACTTATTTATATTATAAACCTGTCATTTGGACATGATACTAGAGTCCTTTGAACAGTGATTTTTATTCCTGTAAGCAAGCTGCATGGAATGTGAAACTATAATTCGAATAAGATTGATCAGTTATATAATTTGAATTTTTACTAGCCTCAGGCTAAGTGTCAGGCAATGATTTTATTTACAGAGACAATAGGACTTGACGGACCGTATATGATATATGGTTAAAGCTTCAACAGATACAAAAGATTTTACTGACCAAAAATAATCTGTATTTTTTGAGTATTTAATATATTATAGCTATGGTGTTAGGAGGCTTCCAGCTGTTATTTTACTTTATCAAACAATGAAATCAATGCAAAATATTAACAAGTAAGATATTATCAAGTGAAATTAATGTAAGATATTATCAAGTAAAATCAATGTATATAAAAATGAAATAGTTAAATTAAGTATAGTAGATATTGGCCAAGTTTGTGGTGCCCATCATCTTCTGAGCATCACTCCAGCTTTTGAACAAATTCTACTATTATGAGAGCTGTCTTCCAAGTAGAAATGAGAATTCTTTAGCTCAGACACTCTTGCCACTAGGACTAAACTGTATCCTATGCTTCCCCAAGGAAATACAACAGCAAGAGATTTCACTTAGAGGCACTATGTGAGGAAGCTGAAGAGCATGTGGTCTTTCTTTGGGAACATATGTGTTGGAGGCTCTTAAAGAGCAGCAGCGGGGAAGCTCCTGGAGTCTAGTCCCATGACTCATTACTGCCAGTGATAGTTTCTCTTGATGACATAAATCTCAGAGTGCAGTTGCTTGTTCCAAAATACATACCTTTTAGCTTGGTTTTCTCATTTTTCTGAAGATTTTGCAAGCAACCTAATATTTTTCAATAAATTATGTTCTGCCTGTACTATTCAGAGTGGATTGTGTTATTTGCCACTAAGAATCCTGTCTGACCCATCAAATTACACAGATTTTAAAGCTATTTATTTTTCATCCGCACCTCCAAGATGTAAACCTAGGTTTGTCTGATTTTGATATATATATAGTATATATATGTCATATACGTACAGATATATATTCCAGAACATACACGTAGTCTATATATATATATGTAAACCCATTGCCTTTAAAAGCCAAAAACCAAACCCAGTGCTGTTGAGTCGATTCCGACTCATAGCGACCCCAGAGGACAGAGTAGAACTTCCCCATAGGGTTTCCAAGGAGTGCCTGGCAGATTGGAACTGTCAACCCTTTGGTTAGCAGCCGTAGCACTTAACCACTACACCACCAGGGTGCCCCCATTGCCTTTAGTGGATTCCAACTCTCCAACTCATAGTGACCCTATAGGACAGAGTAGAACTGCCCCACAGGGTTTCTAAGGATTGGCGATTTGCTGGTGGATTTGAACTGCCGACTTTTTAGTTAGCAGCCAAACTTCTTTTAACCACTATGCCACCAAGGCTTTCTCTCTCTCTCTCTCACTCTCTGTCTATATATACACCCACATTTTTATGCATTTATAATATTATAACTATATACACATATACTTATTTTAGAATATATATTTAATGTATACACATACCCACACATATATAGCCTTTAACTTTCTATAGAAATGAACCAATCACCCACTACCTTTAACAATCTGATATGTTTAACAAGCCTTCTTTGGGAAATGATCAAGTAATCCTTGATAAACTTGAGTAGTAGTAAAGTTTATTAGATTTGATAGTTTTTCTACAGAAAATATTTTTATTGATCTTAGGTTTCTCACACTGATCTTCCATATACATTGCTGGAGATAGTATAGGTGTGTGTGTGTGTGTGTGTGTGTGTGTGTGAATGTTTGTATGTATATATGGTGTGTGTGCGTGTATCCACATGTACATATATATGCATATACACACACAGCAAACCAGTTGCTGTTGAGTTGATTTGGACTCATGACAACCCCATGTGTCTCAGAGTAAATATGTGCTCCATAGGGTTTTTCCTTTCTACAGAAGCATCTCCGAGTGGATTCAAATAGCCACGCCTTTGGTTAGCAGTTGAGCGCTTAACCATTGACACCACCCAGGACCTCCATGTACACACACACACACAGACATTTCTATTTTGAAAACTGTCTTCTTATCTTAGATATAATAAGATATCTTAAAAAAAAAAGGATAAAATGGCAGAGCTGTAAGGCTTTCAGTTTCTAGAAACATTAAAACCACAAGAAACTCCTTCATAATTTCTCTGACTTTCATCTATTTTTCTCTCTCTTAATAAAATCTCTTTTAGTCTAGAGTACATCTATTTACAAAAATAATTGAAAAAACTCCAAGGCTCAGGTAATAAATATTGAACAGCACTATTATAAAATTATTATAAAATAGGTTTTTTACACATATACAATATTTCAACCACATTATAGATTTAATCATTTCTACGATCTCATCAGTAATTTTGAATACCATGTAAAGGTGCTTCTGTGAAAGAAGCAAAGAAAAAAGTGTTTTTCAACCAACTCACAAAGGATTTTGTGTAAGAGATTTTTTGTAAGCTAGGTATATCTCTATTTTTAGATAAAATATTATTTAGTTGTTTTTACTTTGTTCCTTAAATTAATTTACAGTTATTAAAGACACAAATCTGTTTCTATGTGTAATTTAGTAATTAGCAAGCATGCATAGTGATCAGGTAGATTTTTTTTCTTTTACTGTGGTAAAAAATATGTAACTTAAAATTTGTTGTTCTAACTATTTTTAAGTTTACACTTCAGTGGCATTAAATACGTTCACAATGTTGTGCAGCCAACACCAGTTTCCATTTTTATCACCCCGAATGACACTGTGACAATCTGTCTTTTGTGTATTTGATGATTCACACTTAAATATTGATATACCCAAAAATATTGATATGCTTGGTTTAATATCTACTATACTTTTAACTATTTTGCATTAGTTGTACTTGTTCTTTGTTTTTGCTCCCCCCTTCTCTGATTGTTACTGAAGATTTTACATACTTCCATTTTATCCCCTTTCATTTATTTATTCATCTATTTATTGTATTTTAGGTGAAATTTACAAATCAAGTCAGTCTTTCATAAAAAAAGTTGTACACACTTTGCTATGTACTCCTAGCTGCTCTCCCCTAATGAGACAGCACATTCCCCCTCTCCACCCTGTATTCCCCATGTCCATTCAACCAGCTCCTGTCCCGTCTTTCTTCTCATCTTGTCACCAAACAGGAGTTGCCCACATAGTCTCATGTGTCTACTTGAGCCAAGAAACTAACTCCTCACTAGTATCATTATCTATCTTATAGTCCAGTCCAATCTCTGTCTGGACAGTTGGCTTCAGGAATGGTTCCAGTCTTGGGCTATCAAAGAGTCCAGGCACCGTGACCGTTAGGGTCCCTCCAGTCTCAGTCAGACCATTAATCTAAAAAAAAAAAAAAAAATCATGCTCATTGATTATATCCCCCACGTGTCTGTCAGTTTGTCATACTCTGGGGGCTTGTGTGTTGCCGTGATGCTGGAAGCTGGTCTTTTTATAAGAATTTGAGATCTGCATCCCACTGATCTCCTGCTCCATCAGGGATTCTCTGTCATGTTCTCTGTCAGGGCAGTGATCAGTGGTAGCCTGGTACCACCTAGTTCTTTCTGGCTCACGCTGATGGAGGCTCTGGTTTATGTGGCCCTTTCTGTACCCTGGGCTCATCTTTACCATATGTCTTTGGTGTTCATTCTCCTTTGCTCCAGGTTATCTCCTTTCTTAATATTAATTGTGGTTCCTTTAAAATACCTTGTAGTTTTGCCCTGTAAAAATCCAATATATTGTTTTATTACTATTTTAAACTGTCACCTTTCAAATGCATTAAAAATCAATAAAACAAAAATTCTTATTTTTACCTTTATTTACTCTGTCTGTGATGTTCTTTTCTTTATATTGATTCCAGCTTCTGACCAATACAATTTTTTTCCTTTTCCTCGAAGAACTTGTTTTAGCATGTATTGCAGGGCAGGTCTGCTGGCAGTGAATTCTTACACATTTTTTTTGTTTGTTTTAGTTTTTGAAAGTCTATGTCTCCTTATTTTGGAAGGATACGTTTGCTGAATATAAATTCAATGCAGTTTTCGTTTTCTATTGTATTTTTTATTTCAATATTTTAAGTATTTCAGTCCATTTTATTCATGCTTGCATGGTTTCCGGAAAGAATTTTGATGAAATGCTTACTTTGTTCCTCCATAAGTAAGATATTTCTTTCCTCTGGTTTCTTTGAAAATTTTCTCTTTGTCTTTGGTTTTCTGCCATTTGCATATAATATATCTAGGTGTAGATTTATTTCTTATTTATTCTGCTTAGTGTTCTCTGAGTTTCCTGAATCTGTGGTTTGACTTCTGTTATTAATTTTGGAAAATACTCAGCTGTTATTACTTTAAAAACTTTTTCTGCTTTATTCTCTTTTTTCTCCTTGTGTTATTTTAATTACATTTTGCCACAGTTCCTGAATAATGTTTTGTTTTTTGTTTGTTCATTTTTCTTTTTTGTTTTTGGTGCTGTTTATTCTTTTTTTTTTTTTTTGCATTACAGCTTAGAAAGTTCCAATTGGCCTGGCTTCAAATTTGGTGAGTCTTTCCTTGGAAGCTATCAAAGATATTAATAATTCTCTTTACAGTGTTTCTGATTTCTAGCATTTCCTGTTAATTATTTGTTAGAGTTTCCAGCTCTCTGCTTACATTATACATTTTGTTTCTTGTATGATTTCTACTTTTCCCATTAGGGACTTTGACATGTTAATCATAGGTATTTTTGATTCTCTATATGATAATTCCAAAATCTGCATCATATTTGAGTACTTGCTTTGTCTGTTTACACTGTTTTCTTTGCCTTTGAATGACTAAACATACAAATGGACAATAGCCAGACCATATAAAAAGTAGAATTCTGACCCACAACCTGCATCAAGCAACCATGGAAGCCAAACCACTTACTGCAGCAACCAGTGCAGGAAGTCAAATCACTGTCTGCAACAAGAGGGGCTAATTTGAAGTGGAACATCCTATGTTATTGGTTAGAGGAACATATTTAGCTTTCTCTTGTTGGAACTAAGTCAGAAGCAGGGACAAAAATTGAGGAAGCTGTCAGTTACTGATTAGTTACTCACTATTCTGGGCTTATCGTTAATGTCTGACTCCCCAGGGTCTCTGCAACTGTTCTTGTAATACAGAGGTGAACAAATATCTATATATCCATAGATTTCTCTATATAATACACAGAAATATAGCCACATTTTTCAATTCTCACTTCTCATTTCACTAAAAAAACAAAAACAAAAAATCCCACTGTGGTCAAGTTGATTCCAACTCATAGAGGCTCCACAGGGTTTCCGAGGCTTTGCATCTCTAAGGAAGCAGACTACACATCTTTCTTTTGCAGAGCCGCTGTGGTTTGGAAACAACAACATTTAGGTTTGTGGTTGATTGCTTTAATCACTGCATCACTGGAGCTCCTTTACTAAGACTTTACAAAAGCACTTGACATAATTTTAGGGAAACTACATGTTTTTTCAGATTCTACTGCAAAATGAAAATGTGGGGTCCTTTGTTCAAAAAAGCAGGAAAGACTCTCCTTCAAATGCACTAAAGTATAAAGCTTTGTCTTTTCTTCTGCAGTCTCTCCCTCAACTTGTCATGGTGTTTTTGTTTACTATTCAATGCCTTTAAAAGTACCATACTTTTATGCAAATAGCATGCATGTTATACATTTTTTGCCAACCACGCTACCTCCCCTCACTATTTTCATAATCAAGTTATTCTGGGCATTATATACTTGGACAAATTATTTATGTGAGTGCATTATTTGAGAAAACATGATATAGAAAAATTAAAATTTTAAATTATTTGAGTAAATTTTGCCGTTTGTCTTCATATTGTACAATATCAGTTTTAAATGCAAATATAAGACCACTAAACTTCCACAGTTAATATTTCATTGCTTATACACACACATATATTTTATCATTATTAAAAACGTAACACAGCAAAAAAAAAAACTAATGTAACTGTTGATACATGTGCATTCTCTACCTTTGATTTAATGATGAGTAAGTTTTTTTTTTTTAAGGAAGGACCGGAAACCCTAGTGATGTAGTGGTTAAGAGCTATGGCTGCTAACCAAAAGGTCAGCACTTCAAATTCACCAGGTGCTACTTGGAAACTCCTTCTGTCCTATAAGGTCACTATAAGTCAGAATCGACTCCATGGCAACAGGATTTTTTTTTTTTTTAAGAAAGGCCTGAAAAGAAAAGCAATTATGGCTTTCCTTATCTTTTCATTTTTTTCTGTCATCAATTTTAGCGTTAGTGAACAGCTAATACAGGGAGTAGCACAAGAAAGGCTAAGACAGGATTACTTGATCATATGTTTTCTTAGAATATCATTTCCTTTTTCTGCCTTGAGGCAAGTTATCATTTGAGCCTGATCTCCTGAGGTTGTCACTGACTCCATTTACTCTGCCATAGATGTAACATGTTGTTAGGTGCCATCAAGTCAGTTCCTACTCATGCTCACCTACTACACAATAGAATGAAACTGTGCCCAGTCCTACGCCATCCTTACAACTATTCCTATGTTTGAGCCCTTTGTTGCAGCCTCTGTGTCAATATATCTCATTGACAGTCTTTCTCTTTTTTGCTGACCATTTACTTTAACAAGCATGATGTCCTTCTCCAGGGATTGGTCCCTGCTGATAATACATCCAGAGTAAATGAGATGAAGTCTTGTCATTCTCCCTTCTAAGAAGAATTCTGGCTGTACTTCTTCCAAGAGAGATTCCATCATTCTTCTGGAAGTCCGTGGTATATTCAGTGTTTTTTACCAAAACCATAATTCAAAGGTACGAAGCATTTATTTATTGTTCAGTTCTCATGTGCATATGAGGCAATTGAAAATACCAGGGCTTGGATCAGGCACCCCTTTTCCTCAAAGTGACATCTTTGCTTTTGAACACTTTAAAGAGGTCTTTTGCAGCAGATTTGCCCAGTGCAATATGTCCTTTAATGTCTTGACTGTTACTTCCATGAACATTGATTGTGGATCTGAGTAAAAAGAAATCCTTGACAATTTCAAAATTTTTTTCCATTTATCATGGAGTTGCTTATTGGTCCAGCTGTGAGGATTTTTGTTTTCTTTGTGCTGAGGTATAATCCATACTGAAGGCTGAAGTCTTCGATCTTCATCAGTAAGAATTTTAAGTCTTCTTGGCTTTCAGCAAGCAAGGTTGTGTCAACTGCATATCACAGATCGTTAGCCTTCCTCTAATCATAATGCCGAATTCTTCTTCAGATAGTCCAGCTTTGTGGAATATTTGCTCAAGATATAAATTGAGTAAATATGGTGAAAGGATACAACCCTGAAGCACAACTTTTCTGATTTTAAACCAAGCAGAATCCCCTTGTTCTGTTTGAACAACTACTTCCTGGTCTACGTACAGGTTCCACATGAACTCAGCTAAGTATTCTGGAATTCCCATTCTTCACAATGTTAGCCATAATTTGTTATGAACCATACAGTCAAATGTCTTTGTGTAGTCAATAAAACACAGGTAAACATCTTTCTCATATTCTCTGCTTTCAGCCAAGGTCCATCTGACATCAGCAGTGATATCCCTCTTTCCATGTACCCTACGGAACCTGACTAGAATTTCTGACAGTTCTTTGTCCATGTTCACCTGCAGTTATTTCTGAAGTATCTTCAGCAAAATTTTCCTTGCAGGTGATACTAATGATATTGTCTGATACTTTTCGCATTTTGTTGGATCATCTTTCTTTGGAATTGGCTCGAATATAGATCTCCTCCAGTGGGTTGGCCAGGTAGCTGTCTTCCTAATTTCTTGGCGTGACAAGTGAACACTTGCAGCCCTGCATTCATTTTTCCAAGCATCTCAACTGGCGCTCTGACAATTCTTAGAGTCTTTCTTTTCACCAATGACTTTGATATAGCTTCGACTTCTTTCTTCAGTACTATTTGTTCTTGATTATATGTTACTTCCTGAAATGGCTGAACACTGACCAATTCTTTTTGTCACAGTTCCTGTGTATTCCTTCCATCCTCTTTTGATGCTTGCTATTTCGTTCAGTTTTTTGCCTCTAGAATCATTCAACATTGAAACTTGAGGTTTACTTTTTTTCTTCTGTTTCTTCAGTTTGAAAAATGCTGAACATGTTCTTAGCTTTCAGTTTTCTAACTCAAGGTCTTTGCACATTTCATTATAATACTTCTCTTTGTCTTCTCAAGCTGCCTTTTGAAATCTTCTGTTCAGCTCTTATTTTTCTTCAGCTTCAACTTGAACTTGCATATGAGCAATTGATGGTCTATTCCACAGTCAGCTCCTGGCCTTCTTCTGACTGATGATATTGAGCTTTTCCATATCTCTTTCTACAGACGTAGTCTATTTGATTCCTGTGCATTCCATCTGCTAAGGTCCACATTTATGGTCTCTATTTACGTTGTTGAAAAAAAGATATTTACGATGAAGAAGTTATTGGTCCTGCAAAATTCTATCATGTGATCTCCAGCATTGTTTCTATTACCAAGGCCATATATTCCAACTACTGACCCTTCTTCTTTGTTTCCAAATTTCTCATTCTAGTCACCAGTGATTATCAATGCATCTTGACTGCATGTTCTATCAATTTCGGACTGCAGAAGTTGGTAAAAATCTTCAATTTCTTCTTCTTTGGCCTTAGCGGATGGTGCATAAACTCTAACAATAGTCGTATTAACTGCTCTTCCTTGTTGTTGTTGTTAGGTATATCCAGTCAGTTCCAACTCGTAGAGACCCTATGTACAATAAAACGAAACTGGTCTTCCTTGTAGGCATATAGATATTATCCTATCACTGACAGTGTTGTGCTTCAGGATATATCTTGAAATGTTCTTTTTGACAATGAATGTGATGCCATTCCTCTTCAATTTTTCTTTCCTGGCATAGTAGTCCACATGATTGTCTTATTCAAAATGGTAAATAGCAGTTCATTTCAGCTCACTAATGCCTAGGATATTGATCTTCAAATGTTCTATTTCATTTTTAACAACTCCTAATTTACCTTTATTCATACGTCATACAGTCTACATTCGGATTACTAATGGATGTTTGTGGCCATTTCTGCTCATTTTGAGTCATGCCACATCAGCAAAAGGAGGTCCCAAAAACTTTACTTCATCCACATCATTAAGGTCAACTCTACTTTCAGGAGTTTGTCTTAATCTGGAAGCTCCATTGGAACATGTCCTCCATGGGTGACCCTCCTTGTATTTGAAATACCAGTGGCACAGATTCCAGCATCATAGCAACATTCAAGCCACCACAGTAAGACAAGCTGACAGACAAGTGGTGTCTCAAAGTAGAAGTTATATGTTTACCTTGAATTTACTTTGAATTTTGCTGCACTGCCATGCACTGTGGGGCCACTGGAACTTTGTGCCAAACGCACCTCAAATGCTATAAGAAACTAGAGCCTTAAGGAATGATGAATATGTGTATTTAACATATATCCTCTACTTATGTGCATACTCCATTGTCCAATAGGATTTCATTTACTCACCTGTTCAAATAGGAAATGATTAAGAATTTCAACATTATGATAGCATGTGTCAGATCAAGCATAGGACCCTTCTGTGTACGCGGCTCTGTGTGAATGCAGAGATCATACATCATGATTCTGGACTTACATAGTTGACCACACTCTCTTGAAATATTTTCTTCTCTTGGCTTCTGGACACCCTGCTCTCCTTGTTTTTCCCCAACTTTCTGATTTCTGCTTTTCGATAGGTTTGAGATTAGTCCTCAAGTATCTTTTCATCGCCGTATGTATCCATTCTTTAGACATCACTTTTAAAAGCTTTGACGAAGCTGATGATATTAATATCTATCTAGATCTGAATTCAGAAACCCTGGTGGCGTAGGGGTTAATTGCTACGGCTGCTAACCAATAGGTTGGCAGTTCAAATCTGTCAGGTGCTCCTTGGAAACCCTATGGGGCAGTTCTACTCTGTCTTATAGGGTCTCTATGAGTTGGAATTGACTTGACGGCAGTGGGGTTTTTTTTTTGTTTGTTTTGTTTAGATCTGAATTCTTCAGCAAACTGCAGGTTTATGTATCCAACCATCTACTCAAACTCTCTTCACTGTGCGTTCAATAAGCTTCGCCAAAAGCAAAGTGTTAACCTGCCCTTCCCCAGTTTTAGCAGTCTTGGAAATGGCACCTTTATTCACCCAAATTGAAACTATTGGTACCTGTCTTGTTTCTTTTTTCAATACCACTCATTAAATTAATCAATAAATCCTTTCTGCTGTACCTTAAAAATATTTCCACAATCTAACCACTTTTTCTTACTACCAATGTTATTGGAAATGCTTTCGTTTAATCCACCACCATCCTCCACCTGAACTTTTGCAACAGCTTCATAACTAGTTTCTATGATTCCTCTCTTACTATCAATAGTTTATGTTCCGTCAACAGCCAAAGTGATCTTGTTAATACATTAATCAGATAAGGTTACTTTCCTTCTTTGAACCTGCCAATGACTAACTTATCAAACCCAAAATCCTTAGGAAAGTCTACAAGTTTCAACGACAACTAATAATAACAACAGCAATACATACATATAACTTCTTGAAGTAATACTTAATTGGGTCTGGCCCAGCACCCTGAGGTCAGGTACATAAATATTTCGACAATGAAATTCTGTACATAAATGCGTCAGTTAGAATTCTCTGGAGAAACAGAACCATACATATATAAATATGTATATATGCATGCATATGTATATATATATATACACATATGTGAAATTTCTGTGGGTTCTATTCTGGGAAAAGAGACCATGAGAGTGTGAGAGTGAGGGAAAGAGACAGAGAGGGGTTTTAAAGAAATGGCTCCTTTTTCTCTGGGAAACCTCAGTTTTGTTCTTAAGGCCTTCAACTCAGTGGATGAGGCACACCCACATTATTGAAGATAATTTCCTTTACTAAAAGTCAAATTCTTATAAATGTCAATCACATCTATAAAATACCTTCACAGCAAAATCTAGACTAGTGTTTCACCACATAGCTGGGCTCCGTAACTTAGCCAAGTTGACACATAAAGTTAACCATCATAATAACTTGTGCAAATATTTGTGGGAAGAGCTATCAAGGTAGAGGGAACAGGAAGTGCAAATACACTGAGTTGGGAACATTTCCTGGTCAAGAAAAACATGGAAGCAAGGTGTGCCTCTTGTCAACGTGAGAAGGTAAGAGAAGGAGAGAAAGGTTAGTTATGGAGGAGGCAGAGGCCTGATCTCTTTGGTCATGTGGGGCACTGCAGGGATTCTGACTATAACACAGACTGAGACGGAGAATCATAATCATTGAGAACTTTGAGCATGGGAGTGACACGACTTGTTTTACATTTTAAAAGAACAACTTTGACATCCATATTGAGAATACACTGACATGCGGGTGGAAATAAGGATGTTGTTGTTGTTAGGTGCCATCGAGTCAGTTCCGACTCATAGCGACCCTATGCCCAACAGGACGAAACACTGCTCAGTACTGAGCCCTCCTTACAATCGTTGTTACGCTTGAGCTCATTGTTGCAGCCACTATGTCAATCCATCTCGTTGAAGGTCTTCCTCTTTTCCACTGACCCTGTACTCTGCCAAGCATGATGTCCTTCTCCAGGGACTGATCCCTCTTGACAACATGTCCAAAGTACATAAGACGCAGTCTGGCCATCCTTGCCTTTAGGAGCATTCCAATCCTGCTGCCTCATTCTTCTTCATATAGTCCAGGTTCTCATTTATTTGCTCAGCATACAGATTGAATAAGCATGGTGAAAGAATACAACCCTGATGCAGAAGCAGGGAAATCAGTTAGGAAAAAAAAAAAAAAAATTTTTTGGAGGTCCTCACGATAACTTAAAAAAAAAAACCAAACCCAGGGCTGTCCAGTCGATTCCGACTCATAGCGACCCCATAGAACAGAGTAGAACTGCCCCCTAGAGTTTCCAAGGAGCGCCTGGTGGATTCGAACGGCCAGACCTTTGGTTAGCAGCTGTAGCACTTAACCACTACGCCACCAGCGTCAGTAGTTCAAATCCACCAGGAGCTCCTTGGAAACTCTATGGGGCAGTTCTACTCTGTCCTATAGGGTCGCTATGAGTTGGAATTGACTCGATGGCACTGGGTTTTTCACAATAACTTAGGCAAGAAATTATTGTGGCTTGGCTAGGGTTTTGAGGACAAAAAATTTAGGTACAACTGATAGAGTTTGCTGATGGGTTGAATGTGGGCTGTAAAAAAAAAAGATAAGAGTTTCACAAAGGATTTTTTAGCTTAATCAGTGTGAAGGATAAGAGTGCTGTTTCCTGAGAGGGAGAATACTGCAAGAGCCACCAATTCTGATAGAAAAAAAAAATTAGGACTGAGTTTTTCACTATATTTAGTTTCATGTGTCTACTAGATATCTAAATGGAGATATCAAATAAGCTGCTGAATCTGGTGATCAAAATTGGAGACGTAGACTTGGGAGAGTTCAGTACAGTTGTGTATATAAAATCATGACATCGGATAACATTATAGAGAGAACAGGTGATGACATTATAGATAGAACAAAGAAGAATCATTAGGCCTGAACACAGGGGTATCCAACATTTAGATATCTATGACAATACCGGAATCAAGCAATAAAGACTGAGAAAGAATAAGAGAGAAACTGAGCTAAACTAGTATCCCAGGACGTAGTGAAGAATATGTTTCAAGAACAAAGGAGTAAAAAGTTGTGGAAGATATCAAGTATGATGAGGACTGAAAATTGATCATTGTATATAGCAACATGGAATTGACCAGTGGTAGTCATAAAAGTTGTTACATTTGGTGGGTGGTGAATGGCAAAGATTAATTGAATGAATTCAAGAAAATTACGAGGATAGGAGAATTGAAAAATACAAGTATAAAAAATGTATTTGAGGTGATTTGTTTTTAAATGGGTAGATAAATGGGATGGTAAAAAACCCAAATTGTAGGCAAACATGAGTTCAAGGAAGAATTTTTACCCAGATTAAAGCTAAAACAACATGTTAGCAAGCATGTATGTTGGTAGGTATGACTGACCAAAGAGACAAATGATGATACTGGAAAGGTATGGGAGAATTATTGGTGTGATTTCCCTTAGATAGGTGGGAAGGGGTAGAATCTAGTGCACAAGTATATGGACTGACCTGGATAGGACTATAGACATCTCATCTATGGTTAACAGAGGGAATGCAAATATAGATGCAAGTAGTAGAGAAATGTTAAGATGGGAATTTACGGAATGCGACTGCAACATTTTTCTTAGTTAAATAGGAAGGAATGTGGTCAGCTCAGAAGGAAGATTGGGGAGGGATTTTAAAGGTTGGTAGAGAGAAGAGGAGTTTCAAAAGAGTACCTATTGGAGCAGAAGGGTGAATAACATAAGAACAGGTAGTGAAGTTTATATTATTAGTCCTTAATGTGGCTAATGTGCTTCTCTGTCAAGTTCAGGTACCCAAGAGGATGTGTAGAGTAGGTGGAGAGTTCAATTTAATCATAATTCGGTTTTAACAAAGAAATACAAAACAGAGAGAAAAGATGTTGAGTGTATTTGCAAACTATTCACTGTAGTGATGGACCTTTGAAGCAAACCTGGATAATGAAGGAAGTTTTAAAAGGAGAAGGGCTCACTTAAAATAAATAAATAAATAAATAAGGTACGTTCAATGGATTGTGTGAATTGAAGTGGACAGAAGATTAACGGAGTAATTGTACTAGCAGGGATGATTAGGCGAGATAAGAGGTGCTACTGGGTTCTGGATGCTAGCCAGGAAATGCTTGAAATTGCAATTATAGAGGATAGCTATTGTTGGAAACAAAATGTCCAGGGTATCACTTGGAAGCAGACTGTGAAGTAGGATGGTGAAAGAAATCATATAACAGGAGGATGTTAAGAACAGAGATTCTCTATGGAACAGAGGCCCCAGAGAAGATGATTTGTTGATAGTCCCTTCCTTTATAGAATAAAATTATTTTAAGTAATAAACATGAAATAAGAACCTAGAAGTAATGATAAAAAAAAACACAGTTGCTTAAAATTTTCCTTTACTGAATTTTCCTGTGCAATCTCTGACTGTTTAAACACAGGGATGTACAATGCCAAGGGGAGCACAAACGATTCTCAAGGATCCCAAACCATAAGAACACACTCTCTCTTGACGTGAATACATGTAACAGATTCTGAACTCGAGGGGACCATCTATAGAAGTGAGAGTATTCTCAATTAGCCTTCACATGGATTAAAATAATTATTGAAGTAATAATTTGATAATTTGAAACTAAATATTTTTTAGCTAGTATTTTAAAATCCTAATTTAAAACTAATGGTAACCACAACCATTGATTTTTTATTGGGGGGGGAGGGAGTAATATTTTATCTGATATTGTACAGAAATGCTTCCATGTAGTGGTAACAAAAAGTAGATCAGGTGTACTGAGTTTTATTATTGTTTTTAAACCTTCCATATTCAATTCATTCCCTTCTTACCATTACCTGGAATAGAATGCTGTCATCACTCTGCTCTTAATATATCAAGGCAGTTGGAGTCTTATCTTGAAGGTATTAAAGTAATTCAGAAACAAGATTAGTGTTTAAGAGAATGATAGTAAATAAAGCTTAAAATCTAGGATGGAAGGGGAGTTACTTAAGTGTCCACAAAACTACTTGCAACAAAGAAAATAAGTGAATGGTATTATGTCATGGCATGAGGTTTTATGCTGTCTATACTAAGAGAGAAACAGATACCATGTCTGAACATGACAATGGGAAGTAAGGCAGACGCTTGCTCCATCCCATGATCAGTGGAAGAGTGTTACAGAACAGAAACCCATTGCTACCTGGGAAGGCAATGTCGTCAGAATTAAGCCTGAGTATGGCCTCCCAGATGCATGGGATGGTGCTAACACCCAGAAAAGGTATAATATAACATAACATAGGAGATGCGTTTCTGACTTCATGCTGTCAAAGATATCTTACCCTACATGCAATTTTTTAATCCCCAGCACAAATAGGATATGAGTGTATGTGGGAAATTGTGAATGTCTAAGATTTAAAGGGGAGCCATAATGTACTAAATACTTTTTATTTTCCATCAAGTAACACGTGCCTATCCCATTTAATTCGGGAGATAAAATTCATAACTCGAACTGTATGGTTTGTTTCCCAAGTATCACACTGCCCCTGATATAAAAACCCAGTGCCGTCGAGTTGATTACAACTCATAGTGACCCGGTAGGACAGAGTAGAACTGCCCCATAGAGTTTTCAAGGAGCGCCTGGCGGATTCGAACTGCCAACCCTTTGGTTAGCAGCCGTAGCACTTAACCACTATGCCACCGATATATACCCAGATAAACTGCCTCACTTAGAAAATATGACGTCCAAAATTCAGAAAAAGTGTTGCCTTCTTTGTTGGCATTCTTGCTTCTACCTCTTCTCAGGGGAGGAAAAAAAAATTTAAAAATCTTACCTCCTTATTCAGATATAAGGACAGGTGACAAATGAGACCCTTTGAACATAATGTAGAATTTTACTAGATGATGTCTCAATAGTTTGAAAGTTTACAGTATTCCAGGCTTTTGCTAAGTGCTTCAAATTGATGATCTCCTGTCTTCTTTACAACAATCCTTTGAGGGAGTTATAATTATTAAGCTCACTTTATAGATGAGGAAAATAAAGCTTAGGGAAGTCATCAAACTGCCTGTTATGAATTCAATTGTATCCACTGAAAAGGTATGCTGAAATTCTAATCCCTGTACCTATGAATGAGAGACTGTTTGGAAACAAGGTCTTTGAAGATGTTATCAGTTAGGTTAACATGAGGTCATACTCAAGTAGAGTAGGTCTTAATCCTGTATGCCTGGTGTTTTTATGAAAGAGAAGAAGATAAATTGAGGCAGACAGAGAGAAGAGATATGTGATGTTGCCACTTCAAGCAAAGAAATTTCTAAAGCTACAGAAGCTGGGAGTGAAGCGTGGAACAGCCTCAGAAGAAATCCGCAAAGCTGACATCCTGACTGTGGACTCCTAGCCTACAGAACTAAGAGACAATACTTGTCTGATCTTATAAGGTGCCCAGTTTGTGGTATTTTGTTACAGCAGCCCAGAAAACTAATATAGCGCCTAAGTTCATAGAACTGGCCAAGCGACTAAATTGGCGCTTAAATGGGTTTGCTGATTCTAGAGCCTGTGTTCTTGCCTGCTATATTATTTTGCCTTAATAAACAAAATAAAAATAAAACTACATACTAGCTTTCATTATTACTAAACATTAGATACTGAGTTTCACAACAAGAACCTTAAGAATATCTGCACGTTAGCCATTTCTGCAGAAGAAATTCCATCCCACCTCCTCGCTTCCCCCAAAGAAAGCAGATGGAGAGCAGATCCTCCATCTACCTACATCAATAAACCAACAGCACTGATTATAACAAAATTATCAATAAAGACATTTTTGGAGTTGACATATTCCAAAATATTAGAAAAAGTTATTTTCCTTTATATTATGTAACTCAAGATACAGCACTTAAAATCTTGGGGAGAAAAAATAAACATTCACCCAATTGATGTTTAAATTGCTGTTGCCCTTACAAATTGTTTTCCCAGAAACCTTAGGTTTTAGGAAGTGCTAACTATGACAAAACTCCCCCTTCTCCCCATTCTCTTCAGCCAGGAACTGGTGGCTACAAGAGAGCTACATTTAGATAAAATTAAATTTTATTTTAAAAATGCTAAATGGAAGAAATTTCAAACCACATTTGTGCATTAAAGTGATTCAAGCAGCTGCAATCAAGTTCTTTTCTTTTACCAAGATATTACAATGATTCATTGTGCTCTTTATTAATTTTAGTGCAATACACAGTCAATTAATTTAGTTTTGTATGCTGGGTGTGGGTACCTTTGTCTTGCCTAAAACTTTTAGGGTACAGACTATTTAAAACCTTGCATTTTCTTCACAATTGAACTGAGGCCTGATGCAGTGCTTCATGAGGAATAGTCGTTTAATACTTAGTTGCTTAATGATATTCTAAAATGTTTATCAAGGACTAGTTCCCTATACTGTAATTCTACTCTGAATCCCATTCATACAGAGTGGTAAAGGGTAAATATGTATGTATACATACATATATACATATACATGTAGCTAATGTATTAATTGTTAGATTAATACATTAGTCTTTTCTCTATACACATACATATATGATGTATTTAAAAGAGATATAATATGTAATCTCTTATATTCCAGATATATTTATTCTAATGGTTCCTAATCCAGGTACCATTCTAAGATCTGGGGATACAGCTGTCATTAAAACAGACAATGAACCTCCCTCATCACCTTTCTGTTCTAATTCAGAGTGTTAAGTAATAGGTAAAAATGTACAACTAAGAAAAATGGATAGAGGATGATTGAAAGGTGGGAGTAGAAGAGTACTCATTTTGATTTGGTCTTCATGGAAGACCATCTTCATGAGGTGTAGAGGCCTTCAAGCTAAGGAAACTGCAAGAGAAGTTTATAGAAAACAGAATCCAGGTTTTGTGAGGCTTGAAATTTGAACCTTCTTTTTAAAAAGTACAAAATTTCAAATATAATCTGTAACTACAAAAATGAGTATCCTTTTCAAATGAGAAAACACTGCACAACGAAATAGAACTTTTAAAATAGCTGACAAATGCAGCAAATACTACAAAATATAGGAAAAAAAACCTTAAAATTTATTAACTAACAAACTTCTGTATTATTTTTTTAAGATTTTTGGCTGCATACTCTCAAACACCTCCCTCGTGGCATTTGTTTTCTGAAGAGAAAATAGAAGGATAATTCATTCTTTTGCTAGCATATTTGATCAAAATTTTTTAACAGATGGTTTAGAAAATTTCTCTCACTTTCAAAATAGGTTATTGTAAATGGCATGCAAAATTTTAGGATTATTGTCAAACTCGTAACATCTATAAAGTTCTTTTCACCTATAAGGAATAATATCTCAAGGCATTTTAATTTTTCTAGTAGAGAAAAATTTTTAAGTACTCCTTGAACTGACAACAATAATTAGTTTGTCATACTCACTGTAGTTTTATAGTATCAGTTTCAGCTTGTTGCATTATAGGGTTCATGTCATCTTTGTTAAAGTCAGTATTTTATGTCAAATCAACAGGAAATTAATTTTTTCCACATTCTGTACAAACTACTCTCTCCTTTTTATTAACTGCACTAACAAATAACTCAAGGTTCTATTCATTATATCTTTTAAAATTATATCTCTTTTCACAAAGAACAACTTTGGTGGGATATGAGTTTCCTTTTTTTTGATATCAAAATCGTTTTGATTGATTTCATTACTCATCTCTATCACTTTCTTTTTAGTGACTTAACTAGTGTCTTAATTTCTCTTTCAGTTCTTTAATAATGAATTTGAAAGCCTACGAAAGAGAGTATATATATATATATATATATATATACACATACATTGTTAGGTGCCCTCAACTCGATTCCAACTCGTGGTGACCCTATGTATAACAGAATGAAACACTGTCAGGTCCTGTGTCATCTTCACAATCATTGCTATGTTTGTGTCCATTGTTATAGCCACTGTGTCAATTCATCTTGTAGAGTGCCTTTCTCTTTTTTGCTGACCCTCTACCTTACCAAGCATGATGTCCTTCTCCAGGGACTGATCCCTCCTGATAACATGTCCAAAGTATGTGAGACTAAGTCTCACCACCCTTGCTTCCAAGGGGTACTCTGGCTGTACTTATTCCAAGACAAACTTGTTTGTTCTTCTGACAGTCCATGGTATAGTCAATATTCTTCACCAGCACCGTAATTCAAATGCATCACATCTTCTTCAGTCTTCCTTATTCATCGTCCAGCTTTCATATGCATATGAAGTGATTGAATATATTACGGCTTGGATCAGGCCCACCTTAGTCCTCAAAGTGATGTCTTTGCTTTTGAACACTTTAAAGAGGTCTTTTGCAGAAGATTTGCCAAATGCAATAAGTCCTTTGACTTGGTAACTGCTGCTTCCATGGACATTGTGGATGCAAGTAAAATGAAATCCTTGGCAGCTTCAGCATTTTCTCTGTTTATCGTGATGTTACTTATTGCTACAGTTGTGAGGATTTTTGTTTTCTTTATGGCGAGGTATAATCTATACTGAAGGTGGCAGTATTTTATCTTCCTCAGTAAGTGCTTCAACTCTTCACTTTCAGCAAGTAAGGTTGTGTCATCTGCATGTCACAGGTAGTTAATGAGTTTTCCGCCTTTCCTTCATGTAGTCCAGCTTCTCAGATTATTTGCTCAGCATACAGATCAAATAAGTATGTGAAAGGATATAATCCTGATGCATACCTTTTCTGATTTTCAATCAGGTAGTATCCCCTTGCTCTGTTCAAATGACTGCCTCGATCTGTGTACAGGTTCCTTATGAGCACAATTAAGTGTTCTGGAATTCCCATTCTTCATGACGTTATCCACAATTTGTTATGATTCACAGAGTCGAATGCCTTTTAAAGGCAATAAAACACAGGGAAACATCTTACTGATATTCTCTGTTTTCAGCCAAGATCCGCCTGACATCAGCAATGCTAACCCTAGTTCCACATCCTCTTCTGAATCCAGCTCAAATTTCTGGCAGGTTCTTGTCTCTGAGTTATCGTCATTTTTAATTACCTTCAGCAATATTTTACTTGTGTGTGACATTAATGGTATTGTTCAATAATTTCTGCATTCTGTTGAATCATTTTTCTTTGGAATGGGGAGAAACATGCATCTCTTCCAGTCAGTTGGCCAGGAAGGTATCCTTCAAATTTTTTTGACATAGTCAATTGAGTATCTCCTGTGCTGCATCTATTTGTTGAAACGTCTCAATTGGTATTCTGTCAATTCCTGTAGCCTTGTTTTTCACTGATGCCTTCAGTGCACCTGGGGCTTCTTCCTTCAATACCATCAGATCTTGATCATATGTTACCTCCTGAAATGGTTGAACTTCAACCAATTATTTTGGTACAGCGACTGTGTATTTCTCCCATCTTCTTTTGATAATTCTAGCATGGTTTGGTATTTTGCACATAAAACCCAAAAACCAAACCCTTTGCCATCAAGATGACTCCAACTCATAGTGACCTTATAGGACAGAGGAGAACTGCCCCATAGAGTTTCCAAAGAGTGCCTGGTGGATTCAAACTGCTGACCTCTTGGTTACCAGCCATAGTACTTAACCATTAAGTCAGCAGGGTTTCATTTTGTCTGTAGAATCGTTTAAAATTGCCGCTCAAGGCTTGAATTTTTTCTTCACTTCTTTCACCTTGAGAAATGCCAAGTGCATTCGTCTCTTTTGGGTTTCTAACTTCAGATCTTTGCATATTTCTTTGTAATGCTTTAGTGTGTCTTCTTGAGATACCCTTTGAAATCTTCTGTTAAACTTTTATTTCACCATTTCTTCCATTTGCTTTAGGTATTCTATGTTCAAGAGCAAGTTTCAGAGTCTCTTCTGACATCCGTTTTGGTCTTTTCTGTTTTTAATGACCTTTTGCTTTCTGCATGTATGATGTCCTTGCTGTCATCCTACAACTTGTGTTGTCTTCGGTCATTAGTATGCAGTGAGTCATATCTATTCTCTAGGTGATCTTCAAATTCAAGTGGAATATCTTAAGGTCTTATTTTGGCTCTCATAGCCTTATTTTAATTTTCTTCAACTTCAACTTGAACTTCCCTATGAACAATTAATGCTCTGCTCTGCAATTGGCCCCTGGCCTTTTTCTGACTGATAATATTGAGCTTTTCCATGGTCCCCTTCCACAGACGTAGTCGATTTGATTCCCATGTTTCTATCTAGTGAGGTCCACGTGTATAGTTGCTGTTTATGTTGTTGAAAAACGGTAATTGCAATGGATAAGTTGGTTTTGCAGAATTCTGTCATGCAATATCCGGCATCATTTCTATCACCAAAGCCATATTTTCCAACTACTGTTCCTTATTCTGTCTCCAACTTTCACATTCCAATCACCAGTAGTTATCAATGCATCTTGATTGCATGTCTGATCAATTTAAGATGCAGAAGCTGGTAAAAATCTTCAATTTCCTCATCTTTGGCATTAGTGGTTGGTGCATAAATTTGAATAGTAGTTGTATTAACTGGCCTTTCTTGTATGTGTATGAATGTCATACTATCACTGATGTTGTACTTCGTTATAGATATTGAAATGTTCTTTTTGAAGATGAACATGATGCCATTTCTCTTCAATTTGTTGTTTCTGGCATAGTAAACCATATGATTGCCCTATTCAAAATGGCCAATACCAGTTCATTTCAGCTTACTAATGCCCAGGATACCAATCTTTATGCGTTCCATTTCATTTTTGATGACTTCCAGTTTCCTTAGATTCCGACTTTATGCATTCCACATTCTGATTATTAACAGTTCTTTGCAGCTGTTTCTTCTCATTTTGAGTTATGGCACATCAGCAAATGAAAGTCTCATAAACTTTATTCCATCCATGTAATTAAGGTTGACTCTAAGAAGGCAGCTCTTCCCCAGTTGGATTTTGAGAGTCTTCCAACTTGAGGGGCTAATCTTCAGGCACTGCATCATACAATGTTCTGCTGCTATTCATAAGATTTTTACTGGCTAATTTTTTCAGAAATAAACCTTCAGGTCCTTCTTCCTAGTCTTTCTTAGTCTGAAAGTTCTGGTGAAACCTGTCCACCATGGGGGACCCAGTTACTATTTGAAATTCTGTTGGCATAGCTTCTAGCGTTCTGGCAACAAGCACGTGACCACAGAATACCAAACCGATAGACTGTAAAAACGTACCCATTAGCTTTCTAAAATACAAAACATTCTGGACTCTGAGACACATTTTGCCTTTAAAGATTGCAAGTGTGTAACATTGAACTGTGTAAGAGTTATATACCTAACTCTATGTATTTTTTTTACGTATATTCTCTTTAATAAGAAATTGAAGGTATATTTTCAAGTATAAGTTTTACTAAAAACTTTTTTTCTAGGACTGACATAAAACCTAGCCTCTATAAAAGATGCACTTTCCTGGATTTTACATAGATCTTTACAACTACCTTGAAGACACGTTTTTCTTGCCCTCATTTTCAGAAAACTAAAACCTAAAATTACATAATTAGTTCAAGATAACAGAACTTAAGGAAAAAAAAAAAAAACTAGACTAAGGGACAAGGCAAAACATGTTTCAAGGTTTATAATTTTTTTTACACAAAACCAACTATTTTGGAGACATTTATGGGAAATCTAAAATAAATGTATGTTGTAGATAAATCCTAGTCTAAAATCTGTTGGTAGAGCATGTTCAATGGAACTAGGGCCACCATAACTAACAATAAATATTCTTAAAAAATTATTGTGACTATATTGTATGACTATATGAGGCCTCTGATGGCAGGAGGTAGTTTGTTTTTATGCGTATGTACAAAAAAAAAAAAAATTTTTTTTTTTTTTTTTTTTTTTTACCCAGCACTGAGGGGTTCGATAAAGGTTTTGCCTAGAAGAATCAAAGGCAACTGCAGTGCAAAAATGTATAAAATGTTACTAATATTCTCAAAAAACATAAAAGCTTCTTAACAGAGACAACAGAAAAAATAAAATTAAACTTCTGTTATAGTGTAAGCAATGAGTTTGTCTACCCTATGGCTTCCTCACCTGGCTTAATTTGCTTGTTGTATTATCATGAACATCATAACAATTTTTGCAATAAGTGTGCTTTCTTTTTGTCATTCTTTTGGAGGACCTTGATTGATTCTTTCATGGACATATCCCATGTACCAAAATAAATTTTGCCCTGAGATTGCTAGTGAATTAATCATTGTAAAGTGGTATTTTTTGCTTTAATTTATCTTTATATGGACATTGCATATCACTTTAGTTTCCGAGATGTTCTTGTACAAGATATTTAGCATAATACTATTCATATAAATTTGGTCATAATAAATCATACCGAGATTTAGTTAGGAATTACATGCCTTCTCTACTTTTTAGATTAAAATAAATATATAAAATTAATATTCTCTGCTCAAGCTTTCATTGGTATTTATTTTATAAACTTGTTTTCCTACTTCCTCTACCTATTTTCATTTCTCCTTATAAAACCTTCAGTGGCACTCAGCACACTTTATTACAGATGTACAATAAGATAATGCACACCGACCGTTCTTGAAATTTCTAGTTATACCTTCAGAGAGAGTAATGATATAACAAGCAAATTAAAGAGCCATGAAAAAGTAAGGAAAACAAGTTTATGTCAAAGGAAGAAATGGTAGCAACCGAAAATGAGCCACCTGTTTCTCATTAGGCAAACAAGTGTTGTGGCAGATAATTCAGTTGCTGAAAAATGTATTTTGCATCACGAGATCTCTGATAATACTGGGATTTAGCCTGTTGAAAATGATAGGAAGAGAACAATGTACCATAACAGTCCCTTACAGCATCTGCAATGCGGTGTAGAGGAATCTGCAAAAACAAAAGTCATTTATCAGGCGATTGCAGGCAATGCTTCTAGTTTAATCCTTGAGTTAGCAGAAAAGGAAATTAGCATCAGCTTCAATTAACAGAGGTCATGCCTTTTACCCCACTGCTGGTGCAGTGGTTCTCACACTTTAGCATGCATAAGATTCATCTGGAGAGCTTTCTAAACCCAAATCGTGGGCCCACATTCCCAGATTTCAGGTTCTGTTGGAGGCCTGATGGCTCAGTTGTTAAGCTCTTGGTTATTAATTGAAAGATCAGAGGTTTGAAACCACCAGCCGCTCTGAGGGAGAAAGAAGTGGCAGTCGGCTTACTTGAAGATTACAGCCTTGGAAAGCCTAATGGACAGCTCTACTCTGTCCTATACTGTCACTATGAGTCGAAATCGACTTGACAACAATAGGTTTTTGGTTTGAAGGTTCAAGGGGTGGCCCAGAATCTGCATTTATTGTAAATTCCCAGGTGGTGTTAATGCTGCTAGTTCAGGGGCCACAATCACAGGCTGGAGAATCGCTAAGGAACAGAGAGTACAAAAATGCAGTTGAAGAGATTTTAATTGCTATGACAATAAAACATATATGAGAACGCATACATCTTTAATAGTTTGTTATTAGAAAACTTGATTTGCCTCAAAGTTTAAGTGGGAGGTATAGGACCTAAGTAAATGGATACCTAGCCTGAACATCAAAGATTCAAGTCATAGCTCTAGCACATGGTGATTTTATATTGTCATTACACACACCCACCTACCCCTCTGACACACACAAGTACTGGGTGTACGTATTTAGAATAATGCAACGCCAAAATTACTTTCCTTAATAAAACCCATCTGAAATTCTAAGGGTCTACAACAGCAAGTAAGATAAAAAACTAATTTACATGAATATGGAGCACACATGCCCATATATATCACACAGATATTGAAAATAGCAACAGTGAAACCAAACACCCCTAGCAGAAAGATTGGGAAATATGGCAAGAGGAAAAGCAGGTGGTTCACCTTCATGAGACTTGAATCTCCTCAAAAGCAAGTGGAGTGCTCATGTACTTATGAAATGCAACATTTCCCACTCATTATGTAATGAGGGAATCATGTTCTTTCCATGTGAAGAAACAATGTTTAGATTCTTCACAGAAAAAAAAAAAAAGGAGCCATATTATCTATCTTTCTGTGCAATGGTGAAGTTATATAGAATTCATCTTTGTCTAGAATTTACTCTTCAAAACCTGAGTGTAATTGTCATCCAATTGCTGGTAGTTTAATGGGAGTTAAGAGGGCAGAGCATAACCAGTGGAGAAAGGTACACAAAGTAGTGCTTCAAAAAGGGAAAAGCCATCCCTGTTGTAAAAATTAAATTCAAATTAAAATAAAAGTTTGACACACAGCAAGCTGATTTTTAGGATATTAGTGTAAATAGTCATTCAGTGTAATACAGACTGATAAAATGGCCTGAAAACGGATGCATGAACAAAGGTGGACTGTTTTCTGCAAACAGTTATGAAGATCTGGTTTCAAAGACATGGCCACCATCTCATAGATGGTTATGGAGTAATAACAGAAGGTGCTGTCCCAGAACATTAGTGGAATGAAAGAAAAACCTGAAACAGATGAGGCAATTTGTCATATTAAAAAAAAAAAAAAAAATTCCTCCACCTATTAGTATAGTGAGAAGCAGTGGCAGATATCCAGTAGGCAGGGTAAGCTTGGTGCTTACCTTGCTTACCAGGTCACCTGTAGTGAAGAATTCCACATTTTTTTGCCGCATCAAAGACTTGGCTTCAAGGTATGGCTGGAGTCTGTCTCTCTCGCAACCCCACAGTGCCTTCCTACAGAATCAAAGCCTTTTTTCGAATTTACAATACCTGACAGAGGGCAGATGACCCAGTAAACAAGGTAAGCACAGGCTTACTTGTGGTTTCTTACTAATCTGTAGTGAATAATTTCATGAAAACCCATATGAAATTGTTCTCTACAGATTAGTAATAAGCACAAGTAAGCTCGTGCTTACCTTGCTTATTGGATAATCTGCCCCTGGTTAGAAGCCTGAATTGAAACATGTCTACTGCTGCACAGAAGTCAATGTTCTGGTGCCTTGATTTGATAGAACAAATAAGCAGCTCCCCTAAATAATGCTGGCAGGCCAACTGCATCTATTTATTACATATTAGCTATTTCAATTGCTGTTAAACCAAAACAAACAAACAAATCTTTTGCCATCAAGTTAGTTTCAACTCATAGTGACCCTATAGAACTGAGTAGAATTGCCTCATGGGGTTTCCAAGGAGTGCCTGGTAAATTCAAACTGCCAACATTTTGGTTAGCAGCTGAGTTCTTAACCACTGCGCCACCAGGGCTCCCAATTGATGTTAGTTATAAAATAAATTCTCTAAAGTTTATAGCATACTATTCATAATTGTAGGTTTTGTGAGTGTTATACATGAAAACCAAGACGTAATTTCTTCATTCTCCAACCTAGAAAAGGGATTGTTAAACTACAAGCAATAGGCTGATTTTATATGGTCCAAGAGTTAAGAATATTCTTATACTTTGAAAGGATAGTTTAAAGAAAATTGAATATGAAGCAAAGATAGTACGTGGCCAGCAATATTTAAAATAGTGACTACCTGGCCCTTAAAAAAGTTGCCAACACCTGGCCTAGAGATTTGATCTTTAAAATTGAGTTATATACAGAAGATGAGCCGCTAGGATGTCAGGAAAAATCATTTGCGCTTTAAGAATATGTGTATTAAATCCATGGATGGTGCAAATGTTAACATATACAGCTGCTAACCAAAAGGTTGGAGGTTATGTTCCTCCCAGAGGCATCTGGGAAGAAAGGCCCAGGGAATCTGCTTCTGAAAATTAGCCATTAAAATCCCTATGGAGCACAGTTCTACTCTGCCACACATGAGGTCACCATGAGTTGGAAATCTACTAGAAGGCAACTTTTGTTTTAATATTTTTATAATCTTATCATTTTAATACTTCTGTATATGCTGCATTGTATATATATTATGTTCATACTAACAGACACCATGTAATTTTAAATAAATAAATGTTGGATGTGCCAGTGCAATTTATCTTTTAATAAAAGTGATATATGATCTAAAACATTGGTGGTCCACTGGTCTAGATGATTTGAGAAAAACATGATGGCATATGAAATTATCTGAAACAAGTAAAGAGTTAAATTGAGTGATGACGATGATAAAGTTTAAAAAGAGTTCAGTTATCATGGCCTGGAGTGGTCATTTGGTGAAAATAGTCTTACAGGTTACAAAGGATATGTTGACTTGGCATGTAAAATGGAATTTTATTCATCAGTGTTGGTATTTGTCACAAGGTTTTACTCTTTTATTTGTCAGGTGAATTCAATTTGGAGGCCCGGGAAGAAAAATAGTAAAGGAATGCAATCTCTGACAATATTGTTAGTCTGATTAATGTTAACTAATATTACTTTATTTTCTTAATATGAAAACAATAAGTAAGGCTATTACTGAAAATTATACAGGTGACATTTAATAGTGCTTTCATTAAAACTTGATGGATTCCTCATAAACTTGCCATAGGAAACAAAGTATACATATTAAAAAAAAAAAAAGAATAACAATAAACTCTTAAATTAGTACCTTATTTCTGTCAGGTATTATCAATGTTACCTTGACTAAGTTACCTGAAATCTCTAAGTATCTGTTTTAGATCACATACAATGGGGAAAATGATGCTTCAAATGGTTATAGTGGTATTAAATTAGATAACTTAGGCAAAAGGGCCTAATATAATGCATTAGCAAATGAAACATTTGAATTCACTTTGAGAGGTGGTATATTTATCCACTCATCTAACATGACTAGCTCTGTAGGCTCAGACCGACTTGAGTATGGTAGCAACTACCATATGACGGTGGTGTCTCATTGGCTAGCTAAACTATCAGATATCAGTGTTTTATAGGTTACTTAAATTGTATGTATATTTCAGTAAACATATTTTAGGAATTAATAAAACAAAGCCAGAAGAAATAAAACCAGCTCTCAAAACATCCAATAACTGAAGATTATCAATTTTATATTATGATAATTAACTCTCAGCCTGTAGTCAGATGAATAATGCACCCCCAAAACAAGATGAAGAGTAAATACAAGTCCTAAGCAAGCCAGTGTTCTGACTGATCATTTTCAAAATACATTAATATCGATAAAATTGATGGTTTTAAACTAGCTTATATACTTGACATTGCACGGCCATCTGAAAGGAGTGCTTAAGGAACATTTGCTGAACCCTCTGTGGTCACTTACATGAATATTTCAAATGCTTAGCTAAGCTCACAGAACTAAGCTTAGCAGTTATAAAAAGGTGAAGGAAAGAACCTTAGGAAATGTATTTTTTGACTGTGGAATTGCATATTTTGTAGAACCCAGCAGTAGCCCTTCTGGTAGAAGGTACTCACTCATAAGACACCAAGAACCTGGCTGTGGAGTTGTATTACGAATCTCAACTCACTGGCTTAACGAAGGCATGAACATGTAATAAAAATGCATATATGTGCATAATGTGTCTCTTGGAAAACTCTGAGAGAATCTTTTAATTGAAACATATGCGTGCACATACTGTAAATTAGCACTTTCACTCCTAGATGCATACTCAACAGAAATTTTCACCAAAAAATTTTACAAGCATGTTTATAACAGTGTTATTTCTTAGAACAAAACTAGATACAGCCCTAATGTCCACCAAGAGCAGAAGAGATAAAAATAATTTGTGGTGTATTTGTAAATCGGGATACCATAAAGCATTGAGAATGAAGAAACTACAGCTACATGCAACATCATAGTTGAATGAAACCCAGAGACATGATGTTGCATGAAATAAGTCAGACACAGAGACTATACACATACATTATCCCATTCACGTAAAACTAAAAAAAATAGGTGAAACTCTGTATATTGTTAGAAGTTAGGATATAGTTAGTCCAGGGTTAATAATATTGACTGACAAGGGGCACTAGGGACTTTTAGCCTACTGGTAATAAACATTCTATTTCTTTGTTTGCTGTTTACATGGAGTGTGTTCACTTGTGGAAATTTATTAAAAAGTGTTCCTGTGGTTAGCATACTTTTATCCAAGCAATACTTACAATAAAAATTCATAAAACAAACAAACAAAAAAAGAAGTACATAAAAATCCTTGTATCAACACTAAATATAAATAATATTTTGGAATCTCAGAAACTTTTCTAATATACATTAAAAACCACGTTTTAAAAAAGATGGCATCATCCAACAAAAAGAACATCGAAGAGGAAATCACCAAATCAATACTATAATACTATTTACAGTAGCCCCCACGAAGATAAAATACTTAGGAATAAATCTTACCAGAGATGTAAAAGACCTATACATAGACAACTACAAGACACTACTGCAAGAAACCAAAAAAAACCAAAAGAGACCTATAAAAAAAAACCCAGTGCCGTCAAGTCGATTCCAACTCATAGTGGCCCTATAGGACAGAGTAGAACTGCCCCACAGAGTTTCCAAGGAGCGCCTGGTGGATTCGAACTGCTAACCCTTTGGTTAGTAGCTGTAGCACTTAACCACTACGCCACCAGCGTTTCCCTAAAGAGACCTATAGAAGTGGAAAAACATACCTTGCTCATGGATGGGAAGACTTAACATTGTAAAAATGTTTATTCTACCAAAAGAGATCTATAGATACAATGCAATTCTAATCCAAATTCCAACGACATTTTTGAATGAGATGGAGAAACAAACCACCAACTTCATATGGAAGGGAAAAAGACCCTGGGTAAGTAAAAAAAAAACCCTAAAAAACCAAAAAAGAAGAACAAAGTGAGAGGCCTCACTCTACCTGATTTTAGACCCTATTATACGGCCACAGTAGTCAAAACAGCCTGGTACTGGTACATCAACAGATACATAGACCAATGGAGCAGAATTGAGAATCCAGACATAAATCCATCCTCATACGAGCAGTTGATATTTGACAAAGGCCCAAAGTCAGTTAAATGGGGAAAAGATAATCTTTTTAACAAATGGTGCTGGCCTGACTGGATATCTATCTGCAAAAAAATGAAACAAGACCTATACCTCACACCACGCACAAAAACTAATTCAAAATGGATCAAAGACCTAAAGATAAAATCTAAAATGATAAAGATCATGGAAGAAAAAATAGGGACTCACTAGGAGCCCTAATACATGGCATAAACAGTATACAAAATGTTAACAACAATGTAGAAGAAAAGCTAGATAACTGGGAGCTCCTTAAAACCAAACACCTATGCTCATCCAAAGACTTCACCAAAAGAGTAAAAAGATTACCCACAGGCTGGGAAAAAGTTTTTAGCTATGACATTTCCGATCAGTGCCTGCTCTTTAAAATCTACATGATACTGCAAAAACTCAACTACAAAAAGACAGGTAACCCAATTAAAAAATGGGCAAAAGATATGAACAGATACCTCACTAAAGAAGACATTCAGGTAGCTAACATACATGAGGAAATGCTCAAGATCATTAGCCATTAGAGAAATGCAAATGAAAACTACAATGAGATTCCATCTCACTCCAACAACAACAAAAAAAGGCTGGCATTAATCCAGAAATCACAAAACAATAAATGTTGGAGAGGTTGTGGAGAGACTGGAACACTTATACAGTGCTGGTGGGAATGTAAAATGGTACAACCACTTTGGAAATCGATTTGACACTTCCTTAAAAAGGTAGAAATAGAACTACCATATGATCCAGGAATCCCACTCCTTGGAATATATCCTAGAGGAATAAGAGCCTTTACAAGAACAGATGTGTGCACACTCATACTCATTGCAGCACTGTTTACAATAGCAAAAAGATGGAAGCAACCAAGGTGCCCATCAATGGATGGAAGGATAAATAAATTATGGTACATTCACAAAATGGAAAACTACGCATCAATAAAGAACATAATGAACCCATGAAACATTTCATAACACGGAGGAATCTGAAAGGCATTATGCTGAGTGAAATCAGTCAGTTGCAAAAGGGCAAATGTTGTATAAGACCACTATTATAAGAACTTGAGATATAGTTTAAACAGAGGAGAAAATATTCTTTGATGGTTACAAGAGGGGGGAGGGAGGGAAGGAGGGAGAGGGCGATTCACTAATTAGATAGTAGATAAGAACTATTTTAGATGAAGGGAAAAACAGCACACAATACAGCAGAGGTCAGCACAACTGGACTAAACCAAAAGCAGTTTCCTGAATAAACTGAATGCTTCCAAGGCCAGCATAGCAGGGACAGGGGTTTGGGGACCATGGTTGCAGGAGACATCTAAGTCAACTGGCATAATAAAATCTATTAAGAAAACATTCTGCATCCTACTTTGGAGAGTGGCATCTGGGGTCTTAAACGCTAGCAAGTGGCCATCTAAGATGGATCAATTGGTCTTAACCCACCTGGAGCAAAGGAGAATGAAGAACGTCAAAGGCATAAGGTAATTATGAGCCCAAGAGGTAGAAAGGGCCACATAAAGCAGAGTACATTAGCCTGAGGCCAGAAGAACTAGATGGTGCCGGGCTACAACCGATGACTGTCCTGACAAGGAACACAACAAAGAACCTCTGAGGGAGCAGGAGAGCAGTGGGATGCAGACCCCAAATTCTCGTAAAAAGACCAGACTTATTGTTTTGACTGAGACTAGAATGACCCCAGAGGTCATGGTCCCCAGAACTTCTGTTAGCCCAAGACAGGAACTATTCCCAAAGCCAACTCTTCAGACAGTTTTTAGACTGGACAATGATACTGGTGAAGAATGACCTTCTTGGATCATGTAGACTCATGAAGCTATGCTGGCATCTCCTTTCTGAAGGGGAGATGAGAGGGTAGAGGGGGTCAGAAGCTGGTGGAACGGACGCGAAAATAGAGAGTGAAAGGAAGGAGTGTGCTGTCTTATTAGGCGGAGAGCAATTAGGAGTATATAACAAGGTGTTTATAAATTTTTGTATGAGAGTCTGACTTGATTTATAAACTTTTACTTAAAGCACAATAAAAATTAAAAAAAAAAAAAAGGTGGTGTCTTATTTATCTTGTGCTGCCATAACAGAAATACCACAAGCTTAAACAAAAATTTATTCTTTTGTAGTTTAGGGGGTTAGAAGTCTGAATTCAGGGTGCCAGCTCCAGGGGAAGGCTTTCCGTCTGTATCATCTCTGGTGGAATATCCTTGTCATAAAACTTCCCCTGGTCTAGGGGCTTCTCAGAGTAGGGGTCCTGGGTCCAAAGGACACTATCTGCTCCTGGTTCTTCTTTCTTGGTGGCATGAGGTCCCAATCTCTCTGCTCACTTCTCTCTTTTATATCTCATAAGAGGTTGACTCAAGACACAACCTAATTTTGTAGATTGAATCCTGCCTCAACATAACTGCCTCTAATCCTGCCTTAACATCTTAGAGGTTAGGATCCACAACGCATAGGATAATCACATCAGGTCATAAAATGGTAGACAACCACACAATACTCAGTATCATGGCCAAGTCAAGTCGATAAATATTTTTCAGGGACACAGTTCAATCTATAATAGGTAGAGATTTTTTTTTCCCATTTCTATTTTCCAGGAGTAAATGTCCCAGCTGTCCTAGAAAAAAAAGAGTCCTAGAGATACTTTAAATAGAAATAATGCAATCTTTGTTTATCCTTTTAAAATTATTGACTTCACATGATTTTTTTTTTCTTTTTTAAACTATATTTCATGGCTGAAAGGCAGAAATCTTACATTAACTACTTGTACTATATCTATTTTCTTGTACTGGAGCAACTGTAATTTGTTCTTGAGCATTTTTTTAATTATATTTTAGTTTTGTATATTGGCTATATGTAGAAAAATAAAAATAAGAATTTTTTTTTTTACTTTATATCCAACAGTAAAAATTTAAAAAAAAGAGATAAAATATGAAAGCCTGCATTTTAAATTGTCAAGAAAATAAGTCGTGAATTAAGTATCAGGAATAAATGTATATGAAAGCCATAAATGGTTAGGAAATCATTCACTATATAATCAATGCATATGAAATTTTCAATGCTCAAATATTAGATGATCCAAGGTGTTGAAGACAAGAACTTGACTCTGTGTAAAATCTGTTTTCTGAATTTATTTAGCACGAAATTTTCTGATCTTGAATATAAAGAATAGAGTTGTACTTGAAACGATAGTTAAAAGATAGGCTTTCATTTTTGTAAGTTTTTTTAGTCAATAAAAAAATATTTGTCAGGCATCCTACATTTTCTATGCTTTCTTGAGTGTAGTAAACTTAACAGTTCTATGTACAAGCAACTATAATGATTGAGTACTCCTAAAACAGATGCATTTTGCTGTGATATTTTTATCTTCTAAGTCTGCCCACTTAAGACCACATTCTGGGCACCCGATGATGCTATTAAGATCATTCAACTCTCTGAAGGTTTTGAAAGCAGCTAAACATGCTCTATCTATTGTCTAATTTTGTTCTCTGAGAATTCCTCTTGATAGTCCCAGTACATTCTTTCAGGAGGACTTTAACTTTTAACTCAGAGACAGTTTCCATGAACAGTATTTGTTAGTAAAACTTGGTATAAAATTTCTAGAGGGAAATTTAAAAACCTAAAATAAATGACTATTTTCAAGACTAAAGTTTTTATTCTAGAAACTTGTCCCTTAAAAGCAAACTTTCACATACACAAAATAGCCTTACAATATTCAAAGAATTTCAAAATTAAGTCTGGTACACTGCTGGTGCTCTCATTGTATAATTTGCTCAGCTACTACCTTGTTTTTGTGCATATAAATTTCAGTGACTTAAGGCTCTGTTATTAATAATTGTTATTTTCAATGATTGCTTCAAAACGAAAGTTTGTATCACTCCATTTGTTAGCAGTTTGGTTGAATATTGCCAATTTACTTTGAACAAGATACAACCAAAAGTTAGAGGTACTTCAAAGAGTCTAAAATCAAACTGATGGAAGAAACCAAGAAAAAATTTGCATAGTTCCTCTGAATTATTTTTCTTGTGTTTTTAACACTGTTGTTGTTAGGAGACGTTGAGTCAGCTCCGACTCATCGTGACCCCGTGTATAATAGGATGAAATGTTGCCCAGCCCTGCATCATCCTCACAGTCATTGCTATGTTTGAGTCCATTGTTGCAGTCACTATGTCAATCCATCTCACTGAGGATCTTCTTCTTTTTTGCTGACCCTCCACTTTACTAAGCATGATGTCCTTCTTCAGGGAGTAGTCCCTCCTAATGATGTGTCCAAAGGTCACTCTGCCTGTGTATACTTTAAAATTTTTAAGAAAAAAGCAGCCTGGAATAAAATTGCAGGTTTTATTTTCTTCAAATATTTAAAAAATAATACTGTATTAAAAAGAATTCGTTCTTTAGAAAAACCAATTATAGCACTTGCCTATATGCAAATAATTATTGATTTCTACTAATTTTCAATATTTATATAATTTAAAATTTATTATTTAATGGGTATAGGTAGAAATTATTTTACAATTTTTATAAAAATTACTTGAAAATACTTTTTTGAGTAGAAATATTTAATAATTCTAAATTTACCAAATATAAATATTTCAAAACATTAAAAAATTCAAATGGCATAATTATTTGCGGTAGAGAAAATTAAGATAAAAATAAATTACTAATAAAATATACCACTTTAAAGATAGAGATGAAATGCAATGCAATGTAATTACATTAAATGAAATAAAATGAGCCCATAGTATTTTTTGGAAAAATATTTAATCCTGTTGGCAGATATTCATTATATATTGGTAAAAGAAATGTGCATGTAAAACCATCAGTGGTACAGCTTGACTCTAATTTTATCAAATGCATGATAAAGACAGACAGCCATGTGTGTACATGCATACACAGATCTACACGAGGCTGGTGGGTTATCAAAATGAAAATAGAAGTTACATCTGTGACTAATAAGAGTCTACTTGCTTTTATTTTCTCTTTGAACTTTCGATTTTCATTTTTTTACAGTCAAAATCTATTATCTTTCCAATGTGACAAAAAATATTTGATAAATAAATGTGTCTTTGGATAGGTTGAAAGGTAATATTTTGGGCTGAAGATTCTGGAGCCAGACTTTTGGGTTTTAAATTGAAGTTGTCCCTGTTACCAACTAAGCGCCCTGAGGCTAGTTACCCAATCTCTCTATACCCCAATATCCTGACCTGCAAAATGGAGAAAATAATAGTAGTTACCTCACAGGATTGTTTTGTGAACGTAAACATTAACAATCACTTAGTGTTGAGAATTCAGTCTCACATCAAGGAAACAAGAAATGTTACGTATGCTTTATTTTATTAGTATTATTGGAGCCCTGGTGGCACAGTGGTTAAAGAGCTTAACTACTAACCAAAAGGTTAGCAGTTCAAATCCACCAGCTGTTCCTTGGAAACTGTATGTGGGCAGGCCTACTCTGCCCTAGAGGGTTATCACAAGTCAGAATTGACTTGACGGCAACTGGTTTTTTTTTTTTTGAGGTTTATTGTTATTATCCTCAGCTAGAAATTAGTTCACTGTTTTACAATTACAAATCTTATGAAAATTAAAATTTTATTACTAAGGTTTTTACTTTATCCTATGTCATTTATACATTTTAGGCAGTGATTGTTACATTTATATTACATAAACACCTTTTTAAAAGAATGTGCATCTGCTAACATAAAATTTAATAGATAATGGGCAGCTTCGATTTGTCCTAAATATGCTTCATGATTTCAACATTTTCTTTCCATTTTGTTCTTTCTGTATTTGTTATGACTTTGTGCTTAATTTTATAGATCTTTCACCATATGTCTTACCCATCGTCTTAGGCTATTTCTTTTATGTGTATTTAGTGATCACATTATATTTTTTTTGCTGGGGAGTAGCAAATAGAATTAAACTTAGTATTCAAATCTAAATCAGCATTTCTTCTCTTTGATTACTAAAAAAGATTATTAAAAACAGACTTCTTAAAGATCTTCAATATATTCTTTGTAGTTTTGACACAGTGCCATATAAGCCTAATTTCAGATCATAATTTATCTTGATATCCTCATCTGTGTTTAGATGTTGATGGTTTAGATGGTGCAGCGCACACATTTATAGTTTCCCAATAACTTTTAAATAATCATGTAACATTCTGATAATTTCTCAATTTCTCTTGTCTTCCCAAGGCAAGAAGTCCCTGGGTGGGACAAACAACTAAGTGATCAACTATTAGCCAAAAAATTGGTGATTTGAACCCACCCAGAGGTGCCTCAGAAGACAGGCCTGATGATTTTCTTCCAAAAGGTCACAGCCTTGAAAATCCTATGGAGCAGGTCTACTCTGCACACATGGGGTCACCATGGGTCAGAATTGACTCAATGGCAGCTAACAACAAGAAGCCTTCCCAAGGTAACGTTTAATTAAAATAGCACCAAAACCAACCAACAAAAAAAAATGAATTCTAATTTCATGGAATCTGTTGCAGCTAGGACAAAGGCCTGTAACCTAGGTCTCTCTAGTTGAATATATTCATGTATATTGAGCAATGTAAAGCACCAGCCATATGCTAGAGCATGGGTCATTAAACTATGGCCTGTGATCTGTTTTTGCATGACCAGCAAAGTGAGAGGAGTTGTACACTTTAAAAAAAAAAAAAAAAAGGGCTATAAAAATTACAAAGAAGGATATGAGACAGAGGCTGTATGTGGTCCTCAAAGCTTAATATATTTACTATTTGGTGCCTTACAGAAAATGTTGCCTCACCCTGGTGCTTGTAGATTGTTCTTCTGGAAGGTGTGGTTGAATATTGTCTGGATCTTCTGGAGCAGCTTGACAGCACTTTTGGCTCCAACACTTACTGACACCAATGGCAGGTGGTGGTTTGACTAGAACCATCCCATGGTTTGTTTGCATCGTTTCTGACTTTGCAAACTCCATTCCTAGGTCCCTAGACCTTCCAGAAAGTTTTTGAACTAGCCACTTCCTTCCATAAACCCCTTTCTGCTTACAATAAATATAGTGAGTTTGTGATCTGCAATGAGAAAACACTGACCAAAAAAATATGGAGAACATCTTGGATTGAAATTCCATTGTCTTTTAATTCATCTCTTTTTTTTCTAATTCTTCTCCAGTCAAACGTTTCCTGCACAATCTTGCCAGAATTAACTTCCTAATGTAACTTTGAAAATATTACTTTTTCCCCAAACATTTTATGCTGAATTTCATTTGCATAGTAAATGCACTCTACCAGTTGCTATCAAGTAGATTCTGACTCACAGCCACCACACAAGACAGAGGGGAACTTCCCCATAGGGTTTCCAAAGAGCTGATGGTGGATTCGAACTGCTGACCTTTTGGTTAGCAGCTGAGCTCTTAACCACTGTGCCACCAGGGTTCCAAATGTACTCTACACAACTAAAATTAGCCTTCAGTAGTCTGTATTATGGTTTCTAACTACATTTATAGTCATTGGTGCTATTGCTGTTATATAGAAACTGATCTAATGGACAAACCAATCTAACAATCATCACTTATCATGCGTTTTCACTAGTGTGCCTTTGCTGTTGTTCCTCAGTCTACCTGGAATATCATCACCTCATTAACATTTCTCACAATTATGCTTGCTGTTAAAACTTAGCTTATTCAGTATTGTACCTTTCTAATTGCCTCTGGCATGAAATAATCAGTCTCTAAAAATTACAAGTATTTGTAATTTACATTGCTTATTTTATGTATGTCTTATACTATTATTACTTAACTGGAGCCCTGGTGGCACAGTAGTTGTTAGGCTGCTAACCAAAAGGTTGGCAGTTTGAATCCACCAGCTGCTCTTTGGAAACTCTTTGGGGCAATTCTACTCTGTCCTACAGGGTTGCTAAGAGTGGGAATTGACTGGTCAGCAGTGGGTTTGGTTTTTGATTTATTATTAAACAGGAATATATATATGTATATATATATATTTTTATATATATATACATATATGTATGTAGGTATGTTACACAATACTTTTTGCATAACAATTTTGAAATATTTTATTGATAAATAATTGAATATCAATTATTTAATGAATGAGTCAATAGTACTGGATTGAATTATCCGTATAATAGTTTAATTTCACCATATCACCTGGGACAAGTATACACTGAGTGGATAAATATAAGACTAATAATTAGAGCAAAGGTTCAAAGATTAGACTGCATTGTGTGTCTATAGACACAAAAGTCTGTTAAGAAAAACTGGTGACAACATTTATTTAACCTTATTTTGCCTTTTTCAAGAAGATAATTATTTACACTTACAGTAATTTGCTAATGTAAGACTCCTAAGATCCTAGCATTGCTTTAAGAGGCTAAATGCACAAGGCTTTTATTTGAGAAATATAAAATTCAATTTATTTGAGAAATATAAAATTCTACATAAATACAAAACTATAATAGTAAAAGCAATAAAGTAAAAGAGTTGTCGTTGTTTGCCATAAGTCAATTCCTACTCATAGTGATCCTACATGACACAGGAAATCAGCCCCATAGAGTTTTCTGGACTGTAATTTTTACACGTACAAATCATCAGGTCTTTTCTCCTGTGGAGAGGCTGGTGGGTTTGGACCACTGTCTTTTTTGTTAGTGGCCCACTGCTTAACCATTGCACCACAAGTACTCTGTGAACAACAACAACAAAACAAACTTGTTGCCCTCGATTCTGACTCATAGCTACTGTAGATTTGGTTAGGAGCCATATCACTTAACCATGGCGCGACCAGAGGTCCAGTGAAGTAAAGGGGTATAGAGAGAGAGAGACCTGGTGGCGCTGTGGTTAAGAGCTTGGCTAACCAGAAGGTCCGTAGTAGGAATTCACCAGCCCTCTTTGGAAATCCTATGGGACAGTTCTACTCTGTCCTACAGGGTCGTTGTGAGTCTGAATCAACTTGATGGCAATGGGTTTGTTTTGTTTTGATTATATATATATATATCCATACATATATATATATGGTCGCTATGAGTCGGAATTGACTCAAACACTGGCTTTGGTTTTTTTGGTTTTACATATATACATATATATAGGATATATATGAGTAAGGGATATATATATGTATAAGGGATATATATGTGTATAAGATATACATATAAATATATCTAATATATATGTATATATATATATATTTTTTATACATATACATACATATATATACTTATTCCCAAATTCTAATATTGTGAAATCACAGATTTGAATCATGATTAATTCTATGAACTGGAATGATCTTCTATAATCACTTTTTGAAGATAAAAACAATTAGCAGTTGATTCTTTATCCATTGCAGTCATGACACAGCTGCTGAAGAGAAATTTAAGATAAAATTGGTAGTAGGGCTTGTGAAAATTAACAGTATAATTTTCCTCAAGCTATATTTGTGTCTCCTTTCTCAGACTATCTATACTTGCAATTTTACCCGATCTAAAGAATTTTCATTTAATTTTAAGGTAGCTATCCCTGTAACACCACTATAAAAACAGCCATTTACATTTCATAAGCAAATTCGTTCTCAGGATGTTGCTATCTCATGACAGAAAGATTAGTTCAAAAATGAAAAATTCAGATAATCAACCAGCTGTTACACATACAAAATGCCAAACATCTGGTTCTCCTGACTTCTTTTTCCTCACTGATTTGATTGAAACAGCAGGATTGATTGTGTTGTGCAAATACAGCCTCTGAGCTGCAAAATTAGGGAGTAAAAAATCTTGACGTTATTGTCATTTTTTTTTAAATCCCAGATACAGAGACTTTTGAGGCTATAGTGTCAGCGACTTGAACAGACTGCCTTCTATTGTGTTCATACTTGACTCAGTAAGATGTTTACAAAAGAACGCTGAAAACTGCAATTTTAATCACCATAGTTATTAGCATTTCTTTCCCCAGTTACATTGAAAACATGCTTTCCCCATGTCTAGAGAAATGAACTTAGCACTGCTCTGATTTTCATTAAAATCCCAGTTCCATATATAAACCACAGATAGGCCTCAAGAGATGGTTGTTTAACAGACAAACACACATTAGAGTGGATAGTATAAGATCCTATCTCATTCTCTTATATGAATGTGAAATGTATTCTGAGGCCACCAAGTCAAGTGAGTTGTGGTTATTCACATCTAAGATAATACGCTGTTGCCACCACCTGCATTGCTTACACAGCTCACCATGCCACTTGAGAGAAATTGGAAGCCATTAAAATGATAATTAGTATATTCATAACAAAAGTCAACAGACTGTCAACTATCAACAGGAGGCCTGTCCTGGGATGATAGAGTGAAAAAACAGAAGACAGAGAGAATAGGAAAATGTCAGGGGGAAATGAGATGTGATTGGAGATGGACCTCATACCAAAATCTGCACTATGCTTCACTGAAAATCTCACAGAAAAGCATTCTATTTAAAAATGAGTCTATGCAATCATTTTATCTACATACCGCACATTCTAAACGACTATGCTTTTTGTACAAGTTAGCACAGGTCATGGAAACGAATATATATTCCACCAAAACGGAAAAGCAAGATTAAAGACATAACCCACTGCCATCTAGTTGATTCCAACTCATAGTGACCTCATAGGGTTTCCTAAGGCTATAAATTTTAGGGAATCAGACTGCCTCATCTTTCTCCTGTGGAGCCCTTGGTGGTTTTGAACCACTGACCTTAAATGCAACCTTTAGTAGGTACTATTTGTAGTTACCAAATTCTGTAGTTACGATTTTTGCTAATCAAAGTGGAGATAAAAACTGAACTAAAAATGAAAGAGAGAACAAAAGTGAATTTAATTAGAGGTGTCTTTTCAGTGCTTCCCATACTTTAAGTTTCTTCTAGCTTTCCAGCTGTGAATGCAGCCATTGTTCTCTGGGGAGCTAATTATACTAAGAAGTTTGCATTCCTGGTGGGCTCTGATAAGCACAGTTCATTGCAGAGTTTTACCAATGTGTGTCAAAGACCCACAACTGTGTAGGACTGATGCTAGGGGCATGCAATACAAAGCTCAATAATACGGCTGTAGTAAACACAGGCACTATTACTAGGGCACTGTTGGAACACTACAGAGGCCTTGGGAATGGGAAGTTGTGGTTCCATTAATGCTGATCTGTAGGGGTCAAGGAGCTAATGAAGGGGCTAAAGGGCTAATGATCCCACCTACGATAAACACTATTTACCATGTAGTCTTGTGCAGACTTCAGTGTCAGCAGCAATCACAAGGAGAGGACTGTGTTAGCCATCTGCTCACTGTGCTAGTGGCCATTTTTTTAATGCTTGCTTAGTTACTCTCAACAGTAACCTAAAAGGCAAAGAAAAGGCAAACAGTGGTGTGCTAGGAGGGTTTTACGAAAATAGCAATAAATTTGCGGTAACATAAAGTTGCCTGTAATTTTGCAATTAGAGCTTTACAAAACAATACTCATTTAACTATATTAATTTCTTAAGAGTTTATTTTTCAAAAATGTGATCTTTGAATCATCGATCAGGTCTCCATGATGTCTTACTTTGAATATATTAAAACAATAAATAAAAAAGGTATTTAAATGATTTTTTTTGTTACAGACTTTCAACTCTTCAGTGATATACAAAAGGATACTAGTTAAACATCCAAATTAGCAGACTAGCAATTTCAGTTTAAGACTCTAAACTTGTTTTTTCTTCCTCTGTCTCACTCTCTTTTTTGTTTTAATTGTGCTTTAGGTGAAAGTTTACAGCTCAAGTTAGTTTCTCATATAAAAATTTATACACACATTATTATGTGACCCTAGTTGCTATCCCTATAATGTGACAGCACAGTCCCCCCTTTCCACCTGGGAAATGAACTAAGAAGCACAGTCTTCGAGAGTATCATTTTATGTTTTACAATTCAGTTTAATCTTTGCCTGAAGAGTTGCCTTGAGGAATGGTTTTAGTTCTGGATTAACAGAGAGTCTGGGGCCATGTCTTCTGGTGTTCCTGTAGCCTCAGTCAGACCATTAAGTCTGGTCTTTTTACGTGAATTTGAGTTTTATACCCCACTTTTCTCTTGCTCCTTCAGGGACTCTCTTTTGTGTTCCCTGTCAGGGCAGTCATTGGTGGTAGCTGGCCACCATCTAGCTCTTCTGGCCTCGGGCTGATGGAGTCTCTGGTTTACGTGGCCCTTTTTAAGACCCTAAACTTCTTGATTATATTGGGAACTTTCCTTTCAGTTAGTGTTTCTTTTTTTTTTTTAGGGACAAAATCAGTGTCAGTGAGTATTGGGGAAACAGTGTTTATTGTGCTGGTGTCATAATAATAGAAGCTTTGAAGAAGAATTCTGAATAACACCTATTTCTTTTCTTGCAGTGACTCATGCTTCCTACATTCTTTTTTCACCTTTCCAACATTGTCAACAAAATTAATCTATTTGCAAAAAAAAAAAAAAAATTCTCCCTTATAATGAAATATTTTTAAAAATAAGATGTTCTCTATACAGTGGGCCCTCCATATCATAGGCCCTCCATATCCACATCCAGGAATTAAACCAATTACAGATAGAAAATATTAAAAAAAAAAATCCATAAAAGCAAAGCTTGTATTTGCTGCACGCCGAGCACTGCACCGAATCCATGTGAGTGAAATGATGTGGAGGCATACCCACCATTTCACAGAGCCTCAGCCCTTCAGTCTCTCTCATTGTTCACCTCAAGTCTTATCATTATTTCCTAATCAGTACAGTATAACAACTATTTACATAGCATTTCCACTGTATTAGGTATTGTAAGTAATCTAGAGATGATTTAAAGTATATGGAGGTTGTGCGTTGGTTATATGAAAATACTACACCATTTTATATAAGAGACTTGAGCATGCGTGGATTTGGTAGCCAAGGGAATCTTGGAACCAATCCCCCGAGGATACCAAGGGACAAACACATTATTCTAATAATAAGTAATGAAATTAAAAGAAAACTAACCAAAACTTAATGATCAACGTTACTTATGTCAAAGTCCCTAAAGCTCCTTTTAGGAGTTCTACTTCGCTTAGCTGTGGATATATAGATTGCTACAATAGCTGCACTGAAACATCCATACTCCATGGGAAGATTCTTTGAAATTTTCCACCGGCAATTCCACGAGCAAGCTTCATAACGACCTTATGGAAACAGCCTGGTTCTCAACACATCCCTGTTGCTTCAATTGAACAAAGTTGGCCAGCTGTAACAAATAGCACAGCAGTTTTCTTTCCTGATGTCCAATTCAAATTCATTTCATCTCACTCAGGAAGAAACTGCGATTTAGTCTTAGGATTTATGGCATGGAAGCAGATGTACTATTCAAAGTCCATGGAATTGACAACAAGGACTACAACAAAACCCTCATTATGTTTACAGATTAAAACTAATTCTTTATGAAACAAAAATAATTATCTTATGGAATATAGCAGAAGAAACACTGTGGTATGAAAACACAAGCAAAGCTACTCTTTTAAGGAAATAAAAGCAAATTCTTAATAAAATATATATATAAAAAAGCAAGCACATTAGCGTTAAACTCACCAACCGACAAATACATTTTGATACTCTGATATGAAATCCTATTAAAATCATACTCTGTACACACACTTAAACTATAGAAGGCATGATGTAATGCAGGTATGCCTCACTTAAGGTTCACCACTTGTTCGGTGAAATAGGGTTTGTGTGAACACAGTATTATATACAGGAGAGAGGCAAGCAGGACTGTCAATGGTCTGGCCTGGACCCGCACCACTGCTGCTACAACTCTGAGGGACTGCTCAAAAACTTTGCGTCTGCTGCCGCTGGTCCTCTGTGATTACCACCTGGTGTCTGAGAGCTGCCCCTGGCCCCCAGATACCCTCCCGGGCGCGACCCCCAGACACCCTCCCGGGCGCGCGCAAGCCTTCAGCAGGCAGCCTCTTGACTGCGCAGGCTCACTTCCTTTCTTTCCGCCCTGCCTGCCTTCTCTGTTGCCCCTCCGGGGCATTAAGCTCTTCCAGCCCTGCCTGCCCCAGCCTGGACCGGCATCTTCTAGAAGTTTTATAAAATATGTAAGCATCTATCTAACTTAAAAATTTTAGATTATTTCAGCTATTTACGCTGCTTTTGCATTTAACCAATTGAAAAGATATAATGAATATATCGGAAAGTGAACTGAACTCGGCATAAGATGATCTTAAGTTCTGACCAAAGATCTGCATCCTTTCAGCGTGATTACCATGAATATGATAAACCCACTGCCGTTCAGTCCAGTCGATTTTGACTCATAGTGACTCTACAAAAAACAGGGTAAAACTGCCCAATGGGGTTTCCAAGGCTGTGTAAGCTTTAGAGAAGCAGATTGTCACGTTTTTCTCCCATAAGAATATGATACCTTATGTACACAAACTGAATTAATAGTCTTTGATAATCACAGAGATTTTATTAAAAATTAGCAAGACAAATTAATATTGAGTTAGAAATATATTTTTAGAATTATGAAAAAACACTGAAAATATTTGAGGACTAGAAAGTCAGATGTGCATGAACACAAGGCTGAAACCCTTTGTGGATAGACTGGTTTTGCAAGTCTTATTTACTTTTGCTGAAAAATTCCAGCTAACCTCGAAGGTAAAGCTCAGCTGCAGAGAAATAACTACTCAAACCTTTTTCTAGGAAACTGCAAAAGGCCCTTCTGTTTTTGCTCATCCCAACTAGTAGAATACTAGTTCCTGAAATCTGTGTGTCAGAATGGCTGAATTTTGTGGTTTGTATTCCCCGAATCTTTGCTCTCTGTACTCAGAACTATCACTGTGCCCTAAAACCCTAGAAAACTATTTCCTTGTTTAATGGGATGTAGACTATCTTCACTGCCGCACACCAGCTAATCAAGAAATAAAAAAGAAAAGTCGTTCCTGTTAATCTGCTTATTTAGTTCAACAAGCATGTTATGAGGAAGAAGCAAAGAAGGAGATGGGGCAGACATGAAACCGAAGGAAGGAGTAAATAAGCAGTTTTTTTTTTTTTTAGTGTAAAACACCCCTTTGAAATCACTTAATATTTATACTTGTTTAACCTTAAGATACTGGCACATTTAAATACTAACCAGTTTATATTTATCATTGTTATTGTTATAGGCAGATTTAGAATGGCACCAACTTTATAGTTGGTACCATTTTCCAGCTCAGATTTAGATTTAATACCTTATATTATGTAAGTTTATAAATAGGGCTTATACTACTTATTTCTGAGTTTCATCTGTAGAATGGAGGTAAATATTAGCAATTTCACAGTGTAAGGATTAAAAATGAAAATATCGTACTTAGCACAGAGGCTGGTTGATGGCAAGATATGCTTCTTTCCCCGTTTTTGCCTTATTTTAATAAATATGTGAATTTTTGAGTTTTCTCATTTTCACGGTCAAGGCTGTGAGAGATGCTACTATTATTCACAATACTCTTCTTCCGTGCAGAAAAAATATAAAGATAAGGTGAGACAAAGTCACATGGTTAGACATGTAGTACGAACATGACATAATACTGTTATTATAAGCCGCTGGGATTCCAGGGTTATTATCATTGCCTTTTTAGCTCATTCTGACTAGACTAGGTAAGTATATTCTCTAGCGACTTTTAGAACTTTGAAAACAGTAAAATTACTACTATTAATATAGTACTTGGTACAATCTAGTATTTATTGAGTGCCTATCATGTCCCAGGCACTGCTATAAATACTTTATGTATATTATCTCATTTACATCAACTGAAAAAATATTTCATTTTATACTAGCATCTGATTGGGTACCCTTTAGCTGAGAGTGAACTCAACAAGAACCTATGGAAGGAATTATTTCTTTGGATTTTAATTCAAAGGGTATTTTATTTTTAAATATTACTTTCATTAAGAGATATTAATACTGGGAAGGTTCTGTATTCAGATTTGGGTCTTTATTTTTTAGTTTGAAATCACTGTATAAGAACTTTACAAATTTTACAAAAGTAAACTCTGAATACTTCATTTACATGGAGCTTATAACTTGGCAGAGAATAGAAAAGAATTTTTTTAGCCTAGTCAGCAGTAGTGCCTTGAAGTTCATTAATGTCCTGTTCTATTCCATTCCAGAGACTAATGAAAGCTGATTCAAAATTGTCCTTATCACTGCTCCCAGATGGAAAAAGAAAACAAAAAAAGAGAGAGGAACACTCACTGGTAGTTATTGGAAAGTTTATCTTATAAAGTGGACAGATCATAAATCTTTGTATAACCTGACAGCTTCTTCCCCTGAGAAGTATCTACATATCTGGTTGTCCTTGAATTTGGACATTAAGGCAATGGATTAGAAAAGAAAATCTGGTGAATATTGTATTTTTTGTGGAGCGGTAGGCACTTTCTCTCCTCGCGTATGTATATTGGCCCATCTTTTTTTTTAATTGAACTTTAGATGAAGGTTTACAGAACAAACTAGTTTCTCATGAAACAGTACACACATTATTGTATGACATTGGTTAACAACCCCATGACATGTCAACACTCTCCCTTCCCAACACTGGGTTCCCTATTACCAGCTTTCCTGTTCCCTTCTGCCTCCCAGACCCTGCCCCAGGGCTGGTGTGCCCCTTTAGTCTTGTTTTATTCCATGGGCCTGTTCAATCTTTGGCTGAAGGGTGAACCTTAGGAGTGGCCTCATTTTTCAGTTAAAGGATGTCTGGGGGCAATATTCTCAGAGTTTCTCCAGTCTCTGTCAGGCCAGCAAGTCTGGTCTTTCTTTTTGAGTTACAATTTTGTTCTACATTTTTCTCCAGCTCTGTCTGGGACCCTCTATTGTGATCCCTGTCAGAGCAGTCAGTGGTGGTAGGCGGGCTAATCTTTCCCGTGTGTCTTAGTTTTCTTCATCCTTCCTTGTTCCCCAAGGGACGAGACCAATAGAGTATCCTAGATGGCTGCTCACAGGGTTTTAAGACCCCAGATGCTACTCACCAAAGTAGAATGTGGAACATTTTCTTTATAAACTCTGTTGTGCCAACTGAGCTAGATGTTCCCTCAGACCATGGTTCCCACAACCCTGAGCCCAGCAACTTAGTCCCTCAGGGAGTTTGGATGTGTCTATGGAGCTGCCGTGGGCTTGCCTTGTACAGGTTGTACTGGCTTGCCCAGTATTGTGTACTGTCTTACCCTTCACCAAAGTTAACACTTTTGTCTATTAAATGTTTTTCCTTCCCCACCCATCCCCTCCCTCATAACCAGCCAATACTGTTTCTTTTTGTATATAAATCTTTTCATGGGTTTTTACAGTAGTGGTCTCATGCAATATTTGTCCTTTTATGATTGACTTATTATACTCCAGATGCATCTATGTGATAAGATGCTTCACAGATTTATCGTTGTTCTTTATCATTGAGTTTATTGCTGTCGTTTGTAGTGTTTCTTTCTTTTTTTTGTTTTTGGTGGTGCTAACATTTTCTTTGTTCCTCTTACTCTCCTGTGCTGAGTTCCTTTTGTTGTGGATTTCTTTTTCATTTCTTTTGTTTTTGTAGGTTTTGTTTTTATTGGGACTTTATATTTTTCTTCTTTATTTTGATGACTAAGTTTATTAACTTTCTCTGTGGTTACCTTGAAATTTACCCTTATCTCCCTGAGTTTGAACCAGTCTATTACTACTTGGTATAGCTTCGCCTTCCTCTCCATAAGAAAGTTCTATACCTATACCATTTATTCCCTCTTTTATTGTTCTGACATTGTTGTCATTTACAGATTAACCTCTCTGGTTCCCTGTTGCAATTGTTTTGGTTTTGGATAGTCCTTGAGAGTTCATTTACTAGGTTGGCATCTGGTTTGTACAATCTCATCCTAGATTCAGGCTGTGGTCTGATGTTGTTTGTTCTCAGACCGAAGGACTCCCTTTAATAGCTCTTGTTAAGTTTGGTTTGTTTTTTACATATTCACTTAATTTCTTTTTATCTGGAAATGTCCTAATTTCACCATTATATTTGAACAAAAGTTTTGCAGGATTTGTTATTCTTGGTTGGCAATTTTTTTCTTTCAAGGTTTTATATATATGTCATCCCATTGCCTTCTTGCCTGCATGGTTTCTGCCGAATAACCACAGCTTAGTCTTCTTGTTTCTCCTCGGTATGTGACCTTTTTTTTTTTTTTTGAGCTGCTCTCAGAATTTTTTCTTTGTCTTTGGCTTTAGCAAGTGTAATTATGATATGCCTTGGTGTTTTTCTTTTGGGGTGGGTCTATCCTATATGGGGTTCATCGAGCTTCTTAGATGGTCAGCTTTTCATCATTCATGATATTAGGGAAGTTTTCTGTCAGCAATTCTTTAATGATCTTCTCTGTGTTTTCCATTTTCTCTCCCTGCTCTGGTACTCCAATCACTCACAAATTTTTTCTTTTGATTGTATCCCACATGATTCTCAGGGTTTCTTCATTTTTCTTTATTCTTTTTTCTGATTTTTCCTCAGAGTTGTATCTAAGTGTTTGTCTTCAATTTCACTGATTCTGTTTTCCATCATTTCAGACCTGCTCCTCAGCCCTTTATGACACTATCCGTTTCTGAAATCTTATTGTTTAGTTTTTGGATATCTAATTGTTGTTTTTGTAGGATTTCTAGTTGTGAATTTATTTTTGGTATTTTGTTCTTGTTTTACTTTCCTGAATTGTTCCATTTTTTTTGTCTGTTTTCCATGAATTTGCTTACCTTTTCCAAAAATTTGTCTATTTTTTCCTCATTTTTGTCTGCTCTTTCTTCAACTCTTGGATTCCTCTGAATATTAGAGATTTGAATCCCCTGTCAGATAGTTCTAGTGCCTTTTCTTTTACTGGAAAGTCATCTGGTATTTTATTTTAGACACCTACTGGACCTATGCTGTCCTTTTTTTTATATCGATGTTTCGATATTGTCTGCTGTCTTCAGGACATTTAGTAGTTATTTTCTTCATTTCTTGATTGTAGATCTGTTTGTTTTATCCTGCTTTTTGTTTTATTTGGCTATGTCTTAGCAGGCAGGCTGTGTGTTCTTTGTTGTTTGCTCATCCGTAGTCACAATACTTTTCACTTCCTTGTCCAAGAGACAAGGCCTGTCGTTCACCTATGGTGCAGCAGGACAGGTCCATCTGAAGGGGTGGGGCTGGGCTGGGTTGTTTGTGTCACGTACTAGGGCCAACGGGGCAGGTCAGGAATCAGTGCTGGGCAGGTTCCAGTAGGCCTGTGCTGCTCAGAGATGTGATGTTCAATGCACAGTGCAGGTAGGCAGGAAAGAGGGGGGAGGTTGTGATGTGTGGAGCTTATAAGGGTATGCGAAAGACAAGAGAGAGGAGAGAAAAACAGGAGCCAAAAACAAACAAGCAAAGAAAGAGAGAGAAAAAAAGAAAAGAGTGCTAAGGGAGCTTTTTGTTGGAGTGGAGAGATGAGAAGCTGAGAAATGGAGAAAAGTGGAAAAGGAAAAAAAAAAAAAAGAAAGAAAGAACTAGATAAAAATTTGGGAAAGAAAAAAAGAAAAACCCCCAGAAGTCCTGGAGTTCCACTGGTGGGGCTGCCAAGACCAGAAAATGGCTCCCAGTCTGAGCAGTATAGCCTGATTGGGGGGGGTATAGAAGTCACACAGCACCAGGTTTTCAAGAGACAGGAAAAGAGGATAAGTGTAGAGAGGTGAGAACTGATAAATGAAGGCTGACAGAAAGGGAAAAAGAGAGAAAAGAAGAAAAAAAGAAATTCCCCCAGGGATCCCACCTATGCAGATGTGCAGATTGGGGGAGTGGCTCCTAAGCTGTGCAGTTCAGCTTGGGTAGAAGGGGCATCCAAGCTGCAAAAAGAAAAAGAAAACAAACAAACAGAACAAATCAAAATGAGGAAAAAAAAAAAAAAAACCCAGGGGTCCCACCAGCGTAGTGTCAAGGGCTGGGGGAGCTGTTCCCCAGCCAACTGTGGCTTCACAGCCTCTCAAAAAAAAGCAAAGATGGCACATGGAGCTGGGTGTTCCAGAGAAAGGAGAGAGAGGTGGTAAGAGGTACAGAAGAAACCCAAAGAGATGGGAAGAAGAAATACCAACTCAGGGGCGCGGCCAATGGGGGCAGGGCCAATCCAAGTAGCCTGAGGTGAAAACAGTTGCCTCCTGGCGGAGAGACTGTGGTTGGCGGGAAGCAAAGGAGGCTGGGGCAGGGGAAAAGTCGAGGGTCTAGAAAGCATGTATCTCTCGTTACTGGGTGCTCTGTCTCCTGCTGGGAACTTTGTGAAGCTGCTTTCCCTGTCCACTGGTCTCCAACGTGGCTGGGGTGAATCCAAGCAACACAGTACATTGCACTTCCCGGCTGGCCAAGCCACCGCAGCCAGCCAGAAAGCTCAGAGGTAGAGCAGCGGAGAGAATGGGAGTGCTCTGTCTCCTCCTGGGAGTTCCGCGAAGCTGCTTTCCCATGCTCCCTGTCTGCTGATTCCTGACTGGAGTCTAAGATGGTGGATCCGTGCTGCATTAGCACGGGGTCCTCTGCACATATCTCTCTGTACTCCATCAGTTTCTTATTCCATTCGGTGCTTGGCTGAGTTCTCTATCTCTTCTTATGGTACTTCAGGTTCAAGGAATGATGTTTGCCTGTGTTTTAGTTTTTCGGGCCTTTGGTATGGAGGGACGGCATGGTGCTTCTGTCTATGGTGCCATGTTGGCTGGAAGTGTATATTTGCCCATTTTATATAAAGATCATGAAGAAAATATTTTTGCCTTTTTTCCGTTTCCTGTCTATATCTCACAGAAGATGATACAGCTTCAAGCTAATAAAGCCACATAGCATTAGAGCGTCACATAGCTTCCGTGAGAGGCAATCTCCATCCATGGTCCACTCTCTATTCGGCCTGCAGCTGACAGGGAGATAGACTGGCCACTCCTTTTGTTCCATTCCTGATGACCGTGCTTGTGAAAGTAGACACCAATTTTAAGAGAAAGAAGTAAAAAGCAAAGGCTATCAGAATTTTTAATTGCAATGTTTATACCTGTCCAGTATCCAGTACAAAATATTTACCAATATTTTTTTTCCCCCATTTGACTAAGAGACATTTAAGTATAGACTTCACCAGCAAGAAATCTCAGATGAGATGTGGGCTCAACAACGAATATGGGAGTTCCCCAAAGTTTCCATTCTGGGTGCCTTGGAGAAAAAATTCTCATTAAAGAGAAATAGGGATATCAAGAGATGAAGTTCATTGGCAGTGAGTGGTGGAGTTGATGCAGATGAGTTCAAGTTTTGGACCTACTTAATTTTGAAATCCTTCTGGAACACTTATGGATTCATTCCACAAGTGTCAGATGTTAGGTATTGGGCAAGTATGCAACATCACATTTTAAGACTCTGATAGAGAGTGAGACAGAGTCCAGCAAAAAATAGACTTAAGCAGTTCACTTTCTACTCTTTTCCCTTAATATTTAAGAATATGCTTTCATAGATGTGTTCCCAATGCTGAGTATGTAAGAGGGGAAAACAAAACAAAGCAAAACTATGAATACTTCATTTACATGGAGATTATATTCCAGTGAGGAGAGACAAACAATAAAAAAACAAAAATATTGTATTTAGTGGTGTTATGGAGAAAACATAACAGTATAAAAGGATACAGAATGGTGAAGAATGGTATTTTATGTAGGGGTACAAAGAGGACCTCTGTGCTAAAAAGAATTCTGTGCAAGAGTGGTGGGATGCAGACGCCAAATTCTCATAAAAAGACCAGACTTAATGATCTGACTGAGATTTGAAGGACCTTGGTGGTCATGGCCCCCAGACCTTCTGTTGGCCCAGGACAGGAACCATTCCCAAAGCCAACACTTCAGTCAGGGTTTGGACAGGACTATAGTTGGAGAGGGATGCTGGTGAGGAGTGAGCTTCTTGGATCAGGTGGACACTTGAAACTGTTGGCATCTCCTGCCTGGAGGGGAGAGGAGAGGGTAGAGGGGGTTAGAAGCTGGCGAAATGGACATGAAAAAAGAAAGTGGAGGGAGGGAGCAGACTGTCTCATTAGGAGGAGAGCAACTGGAAGTATAAGCAAGGTGTATATAAGTTTTTGTGAGAGAGACTGACTTGATTTGTAAACTTGCACTTATAGGACAATAAAAATTAAAAAAAAAAAAAGAATTCTGTGCAGAGTTTAGAAGAAAGTGAGAGAGTTATGTGGATATCTGGGGAAGAAACATTCCATGCAGAAGGTACAGTGAGAACATAGGCCTTGAGGCGAGAACTCAGATGAATATCCGTTTCGGGCAATTGAAAATATGAATTTGGAACTTGAAAGAGTGTTCAAGAAATAACATGTAGATATAACATTAGGACATTCCAAAAGGTATATTTTTAAGTTCTGTTGTTAAGTAAGCAAACACTGTTCCTTAACTCCATGAAAGTCACTTATTTGTACCTGAGAATACAAAAATAACCAAGGCTAATTTCATGTTCTAGAGAGATCAACAGTTTTATGAAGGGAGACAGACTCACAAAAAGATAATTGTAATTATATATAATACAAAGGACTAACATGATGATGTTGTTAGGTGCCGTCCAGTCAGTTCTGACTCATAGGAACCCTATGTACAACAGAATGAAACACTGCCCAGTCCTTCGCCATCCAACATTATGATAGGTACATGCATAAACCTGTGGATGTTGAGAGACAACTAACTCTGACAGGTTTGTTCAGGGAAGACTTCCTGGTCAAAATCAAACGATCAACAGGATTGAATTTGATGGAGCCCAAGAGATGAAAGAACATTTGCACATATCTGTTCACAATTTTACTACAGCATTAACAGTAAAACAAAGCAAACAAATGGCATGAAGTAAAGCTTGAGGATACGGAAACCCTGGTGGCGTAGTGGTTAAGAGCTGTGGTTGCTAAACATGAGGTCGGCAGTTTGAATGCACCAACAGCTCTTTGGAAGCCCTAGGGGACAGCTCTAGTCTGTCCTACAGGGTCTCTATGAGTCAAAATTGACTCCACAGCAATGGCTTTTTTTTTTTTTTAAAGCTTGAGGAATAGACCGGGTAACCTTGCAGTAAGAAAATGTCTGTTGCAGGTCAATTAAAAAAAAAAAAAACCGTTGCCATCAAATTGATTCTGCTCACAGGGACCCTGTAGGACAGAGCAGAACTTCCTCATATGGTTTCTAGGGAGTACCTGGTGGATTCAAACTGCCAGCCTTTTGGTTAGCAGCTGTAGCTCTTAACCACTATGCCACCAGGGTTTCCAAGTAATCTGTTTGACTCCAATCTAGTTCTTTCAGAATCATACTCCATTTGGTTGCCAGTGTTTTTGGGTAATGCAAAGCAAACCATGTTACCACTTCTTTAAAACTTCTTAGAGATTCAACATATATTGCAGGTCAATAGGGAATCTCTAAGAAGCCTTAAAGAAGTGGTAACATGGTCTGCTTTGCATTACCCAAAGAACACTGACAACCAAATGGAGTATGATTCTAAAAGAACTAGGTTGGAGTCAAACGGGTTACTGACAAAGCTGTTGGGGACACTCAGGTTAGAATTTATTAGAGCATTAAATTGTCTAATGGAGTTAGAAAGTAGAAGTAGAAAGGGGAATACCATTTTCTGAAATAAAGAATATATCTTTCTTTTTTTTTTCAGTCAATGCAAGGAGCATTAAATCCAATGTCTCACAAAGTTCCAGGCACTGTATAAGCCACTGAGTAAATACTAAGTCATAAAAGAGACAAATTTTCTGCTTGTGCGAAGATTGAAAAAAAAGGGATAAAACAAAACGAGACCATTCCGTTCAAAACGTGTTACTTCAATGTTTTTAACTCACGTGTGTTTGGTGTATATCTGAACAATATCAGTGTAATGCAGGACTTGTCAGTCCATACGTGTTTTATTTTCTTCCACCATGTTAATGGTTAGAAGAGATCAAAGATAAACCTCATAATTTGGCTGAAGTATACAGCCAAAAAGTCTATAGAATTCCCTCCACTTAATACAAGTAGTGAATGTTTTAGTGGCTGATTGAGGGTCTAACAGAGAAGATCTAAAGTTATTTTCCTTGGTATTAAGAGAAATGATGAAAATGTCTACATTTGGAATTTAACTTTTAATTTTGATGAAATTGGTCTGTACTGAAAACAAAAACTCCAAAGTACATATTTCAAAGAAGAAAATAGAAGCCATAAGTTTTCAGGTTGCAAAGCACCAACTGACTGTGATTCAGAGTCCACTTGCTAGTAGAGATTTAAATATGCTACAGTTTTTATTGTGTTTTGTTTTGTTTTTGAGTATTCTGATTACAAACTTCCATGTTTTGAACCTTAGACCATTTGCAGGGGGTAATTTTGTTTCAAATAAAGGTTTTTTCAGGAGCTAGCATACATGTTATAACACAAAAGCTTACTTAGCAAAATAAATTGTGAACACAGCTTTGAAGTAATATAGAATTCAGTAACAGAGATTAAGGTGGGGAAGCTAGGAAAAGCTTCTATAAGGACATGAAATTTAATATAAGGACTGAAATATCAGAATTATTTAGCCAAACTGAACCTGTTGGTGTTAAGTTGATTGCAAATCATAGCGACCCCAGAGGACAGAGTAGAACTGCCCCATAAGGTTTCCAAGGAGTGTCTGATGGGTTCGAACTGCTGACCTTTTAGTTAGCAGCTGTAGCTGTTAATCATTATGCCACCAGGGTTTCCCAGAATGATTTAGGGTCTTGCAATTGAATTAAGGAATATAAATATAAGAAGAAAGATCCAGACTGGATATCAATATGGGAATCATATGAATAAATGATTCACCACATTGGAATTATGAGAATAAGGTTATCTAAGAATGATATTGTTGTTAGGTGCCATTGAGTCAGTTCCGACTCATGGCGACCCTATGTTCTGTGTTACTGCCCAGTCCTGCATCATGCTCACAATTGTTGCTATACTTGAGCTCATTGTTGCAGCCACTGTATCAATCCATCTTCACCGATCCTGTACTTTACCAAGCGTGATGTCCTTTTCCAGGGACTGATCCCTCCTGACAACATGTCCAAAGTATGTAAGACACAGTCTTGCCATCCTTGCTTCTAAGGAGCATTCTGGTTGTACTTCTCCCAAGACAAATTTGTTCATTCGTTTGGCAGTCCATGGTATATTCAATATTCTTCGCCAATACCACAATTCAAAGGGCATCAGTTCTTCTTTGGTCTTCCTTATTCATCATCCAGCTTTCTCATGCATATGATGCAATTGAAAATATCATGGCTTAGGTCAGGTACACCTTAGTCCTCAATGTGACATCTTTGCTTTTCAATACTTTAAAGAGGCCTTTTGCAGCACATTTGCCCAATGCGATGCATCTTTTGCTTTCTTGACTGCTGCTTCCATGGATGTTGATTGTGGATCCAAGTAAGACGAAATTCATGACAACTTCAATCATTCCTCCGTTTATCATAATTTTGCTTACTGGTCAAGTTCTGAGGATTTTTTATTTCTTTATGTTGAGGTGTAATACATACTTAAGGCTGTGGCCCTTGATCTTCGTCAGTAAGTGCTTCAAGTCCTCTTCACTTTCAGCAATCAAGGTTGTGTCATCTGCATAATGCAGGCTGTTAATGAGTCTTCCTGCAATCCTGGTGCCCCGTTCTTCTTCATATAGTCCAGCTTCTCAGATTATTTGCTCAGCATACAGATTGAATAAGTATGGTAAAAGGATACAGCCCTGATGCACACCTTTCCTGACCTTAAAACACACGGTATCCCCTTGTTCTGCCTGAACAACTGCCTCTTGATCTATGTACAGGTTCCTCATGGGCACAATTAAGTGTACTGCAATTCCCATTCTTTACGATGTTATACCAAAGAATATAAGGTATGTAATATGCATAATATGCAAAGTAAGAAGGACAGAGTGAAAAGGCATAATACTGAAAGACCACACCACTAAAGAAGTATGAGGGAAAAATGATTTTGAAAGAATCCTCAAAATACGAAAAGATCAAGGAATTAGTGAAAGTACTAAAGCCAGAGGAGGTGTATTTTTTATTCAGTACTAACAAATATTGCTCAAAGATTGAATGTTATGAAGACTAAGTGTTTATTATATTTACAAATTCTAAGATCACTGGCAACACTGAGAGAAACAATTTGAGCAAGGTAGTAGAGTAGACCTATGTGCTCTGCTGCGAAGCAAAAGGTTGAAGATTTGAGCCTATTCGGAGGTACCTGGTGATCTACTTCTGAAAAACCAGCTGTTGAAAATGCTATGGAGCATAGTTCTACTTTGACCTCCATGGAGGTCTCCATGAATCAGAGTTGACTCAATGGCAACTAGCTCTAGTACCTGAATGATACAAATGGTTACACATTTGGCTGCTAAACCAAAAAAATTGAAGGCGTGAGTCCACACAGTGGTACCTCAGAAGAAATATCTGGCATCTTTTTCTGAAAAATCAGCCATTGAAAACCTTATGGAGCACAGTTCTCTGACATAGAAGGGGCTGCCATAGTCAGAATTGACTCAGTGACAACTGTGTGGCGATAGAAAAAGCGCTGGTAGAAGAATCATGCCTTAAATGAAGGATTTGTAGCACTGATGTATTAGACTGGAGAACAAAAAAGGCAACTACAGGGTATGATGGTTACTACTGACATTTGCCAAGGTGGAAAACTGAGGGAGATCCCAGTGGATGTTCTCATTTTCTGAATGATGAAGTAAGAGGAAATGTCTCCCTTGTTGCCTATTTACATAAAAAAAAATAGCCTCTTCAAAATTCCCAAGAGACTATGTGGAGAAAAAAGGGATTTACTAAAGACAAATATAGGGATTGCTAAAGAAATCTGAAAGCCCTGCAAATGTTGCAAATAAAGACTTCGTTGTGGCTCCACTGTACGTAATTGCATGACCTTCTTGATCTTTATAGACATTTAACGATACATTTAATGGAATAAGGTAAGCTTTAAGCATTGGCATTTAAATTTATTTTTATGTAACTTATTTACTTTCAAATGCTGTTTTTTTAAATACAATATGTTTTTTTTATAATGCTTATGACAAAGTTATAGGCATATTAAATATATTTTTCCATATAATTCTAAATATTAAACTACCTTTATCTACCTCAAAATCTGAATAGTAATTCTTAAAGTTAGTTATGTCGAGTACTATATCAAAGAGGCTCTTGAGGTTTTGGTCTGGGCATTGCTGTTTATTAGTGCTTTTTGTCTTTTAATTTTGGGGTAGCATTCTCATTCTTAAACAATAGAAACTTCAAAATTCCTAAAGTTCTAAAACTTTAGAACTGATAAACTATTTCAATGCAGTGATTTATTTATCATTTTTAAATAGGTATGTTTCATTAAACTAATATATACCTAGAAAGCTCTATTATCAAAATGTATTCCATGCAAAGTATAAGCAAATAGGAATTTTGTTGCATAATAAAGTAAGCAATGCCTGGGGGCTTGAGTTTAGTAGCTTATTCTGCCATTGAATCAATATGTAACTTAATCAAGTTTCCAAATAAGTTTTTAAAAAGTTTAAAATCTATTTGGCTTTTTAATGGTAAAATAGTTAAGATTTCTGAATAAGAAAATTTTGACTCTCTATTTGATTCTTTGGGAGTGAAAGGATTATTCATGAACAAGTTTTATCTATAAATACGGATTTATTAAGCATCCGTTAAGATCATTTTACTTTGGTTTGGGAGTTACTTGAGCCACAACCTAATATTTGGATAGTTATTTCAAAATATTAGAAAATTCACAAGCTTAATATCAGAGTTAAAACATACTTTAAGCCAGGTGTTGCTGTTAGTTGCCATTGAGTCAATTCCAACTCATGGTGACCCCCTGTGTGACCTTTCAGAAGCAGGTTGCCAGGCCTGTCTTCCAAGCCCTCTGGGTGATTTCAAACTGCCAACCCTTCAGCTAGTATTTGAGCCCTTAATATTTACAGAGAAATAAAATCCAACCTTCTTAGGTACACATCATATGAATTCTTATAAATGCGTATAGCCATGTAACCACCACCACAATCAATACACAGAATAATTTCATCTCCCCAGAAAGTTTCCTCAGGGCCCCATGTAGGCAATTCTCTTGGCACTCAGCTCCTAAAAACCACTGATTTGTGCCTTCCTGAATTTTTCCTTTTCCAGAATTTAAAATAAATGAAATCATAAAGTATGTAGGCATTTCAGACAAGATTTTGCTTTCCCATTCAGCGTACTGCATTCAAGATTCACTCAGTTGTTTTATGTATTGGCATTACATTGTGTTTTATTGTATACATCGCATGTTATTGTATGCATGTTTTACTGTATATATTGGCCGTGTATTTTCACTAAGTATAATGTGTTTGAGATTCATCCCTGTTGTTGCATTTATTTTCAGTGCTTTGTGTTTTATTCTGAATATTATTCCATTATATGAGTGGACTACAGTTTGTTTATCCATTGACAAGTTTGTGGACATTTGGATTGTTGCCAGTTTTTGGCATTGTTGTAGAGAAAAGCTTGAATGCTATTTCAAGTTAAAACAAAGAGGTTTATTAAGGGTTTAAAACAATTGCAACTGGGAAACTATACAGCCCACTGAAAATGGAACCAAGTAGTCCCAGTGCAGTTTTGTTATACAAGTATTCTTATGGGATAAAAAGAGGAACCTAACCACCAGGAGGACAGTTACAGGAAAATCAATACATACTATAATAATCATACTCTGATTGGTTACTGATTATTAATAGTTGGTGATTATAGATGGTTTCACAGGATGCTTACATCATGGTCACAAGATGCTTGCATGTATTTTATTTGTCTCTCTTGCAAAAATATCTTGTTGGCAACAGCATCCAAACAGTACTCTTTCTGACTATGAGTATTTTGAGGGGTGCAAATGGGCACTTAGTTAAGATGCCTCAGGGCATATGGTTTCACATCCTGGTTTTGACCACCGAGGAAAACATGTTTTTCTCAAAAAACATAGCTGTTAGTCTAGAAATCCAGATTAAAATTAGATAGCATAGTCAGCGTATTATGCCTCTGTCTCACTGACTACACTGTAAGTTGTTTCTTCCTGACACCGCAGCTATTAATAAAATTGTTATAAACGTTTGTATCCAAGATTTTGTGTGAATGTATGTTTTCATCTTTCCTGTGTAAATATCCAGGACTTGGAATACTGAATCGAATGCTAAGAGTATGTTTTACTCCAAAAGATAACTGCTAAACTGCTTTAAAATTGGCTGATCTATTTTACATTCCTACCAGTTGAACATGAGAGTAATTGTTGCTCCTTAGCCTTGTCATCACTTGATATTGTCAGGTTTATGCTTGTTCGTTAGTTGTGCCATTGGAACAGGTGTGGAAAGGAGTCTTCTTGTGGTTTTAATTCACATTTTCTAGTGCCTAATCATGTTGATCAAATTTTTATGTGTATATCATCTTTGGTAAAGAATCTGTTTAATTATTTAGCCTATAATTTATTGAGTTGTTTGTTCTTTTATTAAGTTTTGAGATTTACAAATATTTTCTGCCAATATGTGCCTTTTATTTTCATTTATCAACAGTGTCTTTTTCAGACAAGATTTTTACCTTTGATTAGGTCTAATTTATTAATTTATTTTTCATGAGACTTTTAAAATGTGTCTTATCAAAGCAAAACAAACTTTGTTTATATAAGTCTTGAAATCAGGTACTTCAGTCAGGTACTAATGTGAATCTGCCAATTTTGTTTTTCTTTTTAAAAATTGTGTTGGCTCTTTAATTTTCTGCATATGTTTCAGAATCAACTTGTTGATTTCTAAGAAAATACTGCTGGATTTTTATTGGAATTATAAAGAATCTACAAATTAATTTTGGGAGAATTGACACTAACAATATTGCAATAATTTTTCATCATATCTCTAAGTTACAATATTTGTCCTGTTGTCGTTGTTAGTTTCCATCAGTCATTTGTTACTCATAATGACCCCATGTCTTGTAATGTAGAACTCCACAGAATCTTTTTTTGGCTGTAATCATTAAAGAAGCAAATTGTCAGTCCTTTTACCCAGTACTGCTGGGAGAGTTTGAACCATCTTTAGGAACCCTGGTGGCATAGTGATTAAGAGTTTGGCTGGTAACAAAAAAGTTGGCAGTTTGAATCTACCAGCTGCTCCTTGGAAACCCCAGTTCTTCTCTGTCCTGTATTGGTTAGCAATGGGACACAAACCATTTGTGCCACCTAGAAAGCTAGTAGCTGCCTTAAAAAAAAATAAACAAAATTTTAGCTAATTCCTATTTACCCACTGTGCGGTAACCCTATCTTCCTCCTTGTTTTGCCAAAGGTGTGACAGACCACGTATCCTATCATTCCTGGTGGGGAGGGATTAAACAAAAACTAAAGCCACGTCCATTAAGTCGATTCCAACTCATGGTGACCCCTAGGGTTTACTTGGCTGTAATCTTCACAGAGGCAGATCTCCCAGCCTTTCTTTTGTGGTACCAGGGGATGGGTTCAAACCACCAACCTCTAAGTTAGTAATCTAGTACAAACCATTTGTGCCACTCAGGGACCTTGGGGAGAAATAAGGTGTCTTCATTTGATTTCAGGTTACATAATTGTCCTCTTATTAATTAAAACTTATTTGTTGCATCCTTTGGATATTCTAAGTGCCCAATCATAGCCTCTATAAACATTGGTACTTTGTTTTCTTCCCTTCCAATTATGTTTCTTATATTTTTCTTGTCTTTGGTATGTTGTTTTCCATTATTGTCACGGGAGCATGGGAGGAGTACTGGAGGAACTGTTGGTGTTTTATGGTTCTTATGTTTTTAATGAAGCATTATAATATTATTGTCATTTCTCTTGGGTAAATGGAATTGCTGCTCATAGGTTATATTCTCTATATCTTACACGTTATTATTATTTTTAATTGTACTTTAGATGAAGGTTTACATAACAAACTAGCTTCTCAATAAGCAGTTGGAAATATGGAATGCTTCATGAATTTGCGTGTCATCCCTGAACAGGGGCCATGCTAACCTACTCTGTATCATTCCAGTTATAGTATATGTGCTGCTGAAGCAAGCACTCCTATCTGTTAGTATTTATTTATTTATTTATTTTTTGCTTCTTGTTTTCTCATAATTTGTAGGGTTCCAGTATGCTTGATCTTGCTTTGTGTTTTTAGAATTTCACGTTCCAAGTTTGACAAAAGCCTTTCATTCATCTACCTGTCAACTGTTGCTTGAGGCCAGCCAACAGAAGCCGGAAGCAACAAGACAGTCCTTGCTCTCACTTCCCACTAGTGCCTCCCGTTCATAGAACAACCAGAAGGCAGCTGGCAAGAGAGCTTTGGGAATAGAGTTTTGGGATACCCATCTCCCTAAGGCAAAACAGATCATAGAGGAGCATAAATGAATCCTGAGAGAAAGCAGCCAAATAGCTGGAGTTGTTACTGGTCTGGGCCAGCTGAGTGAGGAATGATCCATTTACTTACTCCCTTAATGGGTTTTGCTCAGTGTCTAGTGGATGGCTGCCAAATGACACTTCATTTTATTGTGCTGTCACCCTAGCTGTTTTCCGTTCAAAATTTCCATTTTTGGAGGAGGTGGCTAAGAGGAAACTATTGCTCTAATTTCTAGTAGTTATATGGATGCCTGTCGAATACATCTTACCTCATTTCCAGGCTCAGTTAGCAAGGCTTGCATAAAGGAGTAGAGGTCATAGGCATCAAATTTTACTTTATTCTCAGTTGGTTGCTTGCCAGTTGACTGAGATCATCATAGAAATATCTCATGGATGCAGACAAATTTTATTTTAAATAATACGTTAAATACAAATTCATAGGCAGTACATAATTGCATTTTAATTATTTGTATGTACATGTGACAAATATATATGACATCCATATATGCCGTTAGAACATAAATTTCATTCAAGACTCATGAAATAAATCGACCTATTTTTGGGAGAAGAAGCAGACCACTTTTATATTAACCACATTTGTTGGAGGTCTAAGTATATTTATCCCTTCCTTTATTTTCCTAATCAAAATAAACCCTACCTGTAATTTTAAAAGCTGATCTCAAAGACTGATTGTAGGAAACATTGGCATGCATTATTTATAAGAATCCCAGAGAATAGGAGTGAAATGAAATCAAGGACGGAAAAGTGCAGGGAAGAGCCCTCGCTCATTTACAGGCTGCAGCACGTTCAACGAATCTATGCAATTTTTCCTGAGGAAAAGTGGCCATCAAAGTTTAGGATTTAGAGGTTGAAAAACTGACCTGGCAATTTCGTATCCTGAATCTGAAGTAATATCTATGTAATAGTAATTTGAGCAGGTGTTACATCTGACAAATATTACAAGTACATGCCAGATGTAAGAACATTTTAACCCTGTGTTCAACAGATCCTACAAAATGACTTGCTTTGAAAAGCTGTCTTTCTGCACTTGCCTTTTTTGCAATTATATAAATTAACTTGTTACAGGTCCTATTCTAAAAATTTTGTGTAATTTTAATAAGGTAAAACTATACAATTAGTGGCCATTTAGTGGCATTGTGAGGACATAATAATTATCCTTATTTTAATACATCAATAAAGTAAGACTTACAAAGATTATTTAGGTTTATTTGGTCCTGTAATTCATATATAGCTGATCTGGATTTCATTATAGATTCTGTAGAAAATCAGGAAAAATGCCAGAATTAGATACTAAAAAACAAATTTTATTTAAAATTCAGCTGATTTTCATTCTTTGTTACTTAGATTAAAACATATCTTAAAATAAAAATGATTAACGGGGCATATGGCAAAAGGATAGACTACATCAACTCAGGTCTCTTTCTGCCATTTTCTAGGTTTTGTCTTTGAGATATTTTGATTTGAAAATGGATAATAATAAAACCTCCCTGCTTGCCTCCAAGGATTATTTTGAAGATAAAATGTAATCCTAGATGGTGAAACACAAAGACAACTGTAGTTACTTTAAAATACATTTTTTGCTTTTATTATTATTTTAGATGTTAGCACAGACATACTTTTCTTTTATTTTTGTTTCTTTCTCTAAAGAACTAAAAGACAAAATTTGACTTTGGGAAATGACTTTTTTTTTTTTTTCCTTTTCACTGTAAAAATTCAAAATAATCCAGCTGAAAGAAAATAGTTCTCTTATGTGTGGGCCTGTTACTAAGGCAATAACTATATGTCGATGGCCACAAAGTAGACACCTATCGAATAAATGTAATAATCATTAATTTAATGATGAGTCGTACTATTCATTACTTAAACCCTTAGTCACATGAAATAGTATGTTAAGATTGTGTGTTTAATAACATTGTTTGAAATAAATTGGATTATTTTGGTTTATGTTTCTGAATATGCGTTTGCTGCTGGGCATTCATATATATGTATAAAATATACGTGTGAGTGTGTGTATATATGTGTATATATTTATTTTTAACTTGGTAGAATTTTAATTATTTTTTCCCTCATCTTTTTGAGTTCAGTGGTTTGTTTACTTATCGTTATAGCCTGATTTTGTATTTTAAAAAAGAACAATTTATCTGTGGGAATAATAAAAGTATGCTACTAACTTTTCTTTCATTTTTATAAAAGGTTAAAACCTTCAACTAATTATTATCTTTAAAAATGAACTAGACATAAAAAAAACTCAAAAAAACCAAACCCGTTGCCATCGAGTTGACTCTGGCTAATAGAAACTCTATAGGACAGAGTAGAACTACCCCACAGGGTTTCCAAGGCAGCAAATTTTTATAGAAGACTGCCACACCTCTCTCCAACGGAGTGGCTGGTGGGTTCCAACTGCCTACCTGTAGGTTTGAGGCCAAGCACTTAATCACTGCACCACCAGGACTCCTTCTAGTCAGAAGAATCCTGATCACAGGGGGACTAATGCGTAATAGAATTTCAAATTCTCAATGGCATCCAGGCTTTCTGGCGCCATTGAAGCCCAGAACTATTACTTTGAGGTAATCTTTAAATTTTAAACCTTAAACAAAAACTATTCTCTGAAGTCTTCTTTGAAGCCAAAAATAACCCCAAACCAAATCAAACCTATTGCCATCAAGTTGATTCTGACTCATAGTGACCCTATAGGGCAGAGTAGAACTGCCCCATAGGGTTTCCAAAGCTGTAAATCTTTACAAAAGCAGACTGCAGCATCTTTTTCCCATGGAGTAGCCAGTGGGCTTAAACCATAGACCTTTCCAGTGAGCCACCACGGCATCTCATGGTTTCTCTTCATTAGTAAAGTGTGTCTTTTTTGAGCATTGTGCTCTTGTAAAGAATTACCTTTATTACCTTTAATATAAGATCAAATTGACAGCAGCTTGAAAGGTTAGGTGGGACATTTAGAGGGCAGCGAGTAAGATAATCATGGTGGAATAATTTGAAATATGGTAGTGAGAATGGTAGCGCTACTTGAATAATACCAATGTCACTGAATTCTACATGTAGAAATTATTGAAGTTCTGTTTCTTTGGCTGTGTATACTTTCACCAATATAAAAAATAATAGTAATAAAATAAACATCAGGTAGTCATTATCTGTAACAAAAAAGAGGAATACTTGAATGGAATAGCACTTGTACATTTGCTGTAGATAGTCAGAGAGGTAAATTTGAAATTAAACAAAATGCAGTACTTTAGTCTCAGGTCTCCATACAATTACAAAATTGAGAAGGAATAAATCTGTTATTCAACTGGCATGTTTCAGTATATCTGACATTATGTAGTGCTTTTTAAAATATCGAAATACTTAATGATCCCGCTGAGTATCACAACCTGTTCTATCACCGCCCTAACCAAGAAGTTTCTTCTGTGAAATCCTGAGGACCTTCCTACCGCTGAACAATAGAGTATTCAGACCTGTCCCCGCAGTGATCCTCCTGGGCTCTGCCTGTTGACAGCCAGCTCCTGCTTTGAATGGCTGCTGCTTATTAACCTGTTGCCTTCGAGTCAATTCCAACTCATAGTGACCCTACAGAACAGAGTAGAACTGCCCCATAGGGTTTCCAAGGAGTGGCTGGTGCATTCGAACTGCCAACCTTGTGGTTAACGGCCAATCTTTTAACCACTGAGCCATAAGGGCTCCTACCACTTATTAAATACTTTTAATATCACCTTGTGTATAAGGACTATGAAAATGGATGATGGTTGTGAAAGTACTTTTACAGTCATCCCCATCCTCCCATTTGCAAACAGAATGATCTAAAACAACTTGAAATAGACAACAAAATTTTAATGCTGAAACAAGGTAAGGGCTCATAATTTCTGGAGAACAGTGCCCTTTAGTCTTCTCACTCCTCTTTACCTTTTTTTTTTTTTTTTTGGTCAGAATAAGTCCCAGTCCATTTATATATATGCGTGTGTGTGTATATGTATATATATACACACAGACGCATATATATGTAAATACTGAAAGACTTTATTAGAAAAATGTTGGTGGTCATTTGGATTCCATATAGATTTAAAGACTCTGTAACAACATGTTACAAAGTTAGTTTCAATTAAACAGAAACATTGAAATCTATAATATAAAAACTTGATAAATTTACAAGACACATTAAATACTAACAAAAGTATTTGCATAACATATTAAAAAAAAGACCATGCCCGTAACATAAAGGTGTATAAATCATAAATATTCATACATAGGGGCTGGTTAAATCAATTATTATAAATATTCATACTTAAAAATCAAAAAAGTCAAAGATTTAAAGAGTACATATCAGAAAGCAGGAATATGTTTGATAAATTCATGAAAAGATATTCAAGTTTGCTCATAATAAAAAACAAGCATAACAAAATTAATCTATAGTTTCTTTTTTAATTGGCAAGTAGTACGAATAACTAAGGTATTGAAGAAGCCAACTTTTGAATAGAAAATGCAGAAATACTTCATGTGCTGCTACTGAGGATGCATATTAAATCCAAGCATTCTAATGGTCATTGTGGATCAATATGTATCATAACTAAACACAAATATTTTTTGCCAGGCCATACAACAGCTAGGAACTTATCACAAGGATATATGTAATAAAATATACACAGGGAGTTTAATCACAGTAATGATAGTTAATTTATATTATAGAAAATTTGAAAAAATATATTCACCCATAGAGGGCTGGTTAAATCAATTATTATAATTATTTATAGGGAACTATTATGCAGCTCTTGGTGGCATAGTGGAAAAAGCTATGGCTGATTACCAAAAAGTCAGCAGTTTGAATCCACCAGGCATTCCTTGGAAACCCTATGGGGCAGTTCCACTCTGTCCTATACGGTAGCTATGAGTTGGAATTGTCTCAATGGCAATGAGTTTAGTTTGGTTTTTGTATTATGCAGCTGATATGAACAGATGCCCATTATATATGTTGAGTAAAAGTACCTCGTTCATAGCATTTTCTCATTTTGTAAATAAACACATGCATACACACACACATACTGAGAACTGTGTTACTGCATTTAATGTGATTTGGGATGATGTTTACTTTCTCTGTGATACTTCTCCCTATTGCTTGAATTACTTTTTACAATGTGGTAGCTCACTTGTACAATCAAGAAAAAAAAAAAGACTACTTTCTATAAAGAAAAATATTGAGAGAATAAATTCCTGGATTTACAAAATACCTGATATGATATCAGTGAATATATTTAATGTTGTACTTCCAAGTAAAGTGACATGGAATAATATTAATTGTTTGGTATTGCCTTATAAAAGTAATAAAGAAAATAAGCTTGTTAGAAAGACTTAGTGTTTGAAGACGTAGAACTCAATTGGAAGTGTAAAGAGAAACTTTAATAAAAAAATAAAGAATGTTGTCAATATCTGGAATTAACTCATATATAATCTCAGAAAAATAATAAGTCTGTACTGGGTTTTGGTTGGGATAAAAAAAATAGGAACCTGAAAACCAGTCAGAGTTTGGTAAATTGCTTAAAGTGACGGGCATCACGTAATTGATTAAGTTTATTAATGGCAACAAATACAGAACAGGTTTGAATAGAAAAATGAGTCAGATTTTAATAGAAAGAAAATCATATTTGTATGTGTGTGTATGTATGTATCATCTATCTATCTATCTATCTATCTATCATCTATCATCTATCAACTATCATCTATCTATCTATCATCTATCCATCATCTATCTGTCATCTTGAAAAAGAACTTCCCTTGTGACTTTAAACTCACTTTTATAGGAACAAGGGCAATTCTGCCATGAGTTCATCATGCTGCCACCAGATTGGCCTTCTTACTGGTGATTGAGGAATAAGGCAATTTTCCAATCCCAGTACTTCAGCAATGGCTGCTCCCTTTCCTGGAGCACTGCTAACAAAGCCTGTACATCTGGCTCCTTCATTTCTTCTCATTTTGAGTATCAACTAAAATCTGAGAAGCTTCCCCTGATTCTTCAGTCTGCGTTATAGTTCCCAACCAGTTACTGTCATTCACATTACCCTGATTTTTTTTCTTCATAGTATTTATCACCATCTTAAATTACATTATTATTTTATTTACTCAAATTTTCCAAAAAATTTCCCCTTGCAGTTACATTTAAACTAAAAAAACCTTAGAGCTTGGTTTGTTTATTTTTGTATTCTCAGCACCAAAAAGAAGGTCTGGTGAATGACATATGCACTGATCCATACTTATTGAATAAATGCAAACTTAAACATGGAGAGAGTCATTTGAAATTCAGCCTATCAGAAACTAAGATGTGTAGGCAAAGGTCAAGATCTGGGTATGTAAGTGAACTTATGTATCTCCTTTTCTTCAAAGAGTGTTGTAGTGGGGTGAGGGAGACATTAAATATACCTCTAAAACTCTTTTGAAGTTGTTTGATACCATACCATCTTAGAAGACTTAGAAAAAATTAGTCACTTCTAAAGAAAAGTAAGATGAAGACAGTAAAGAGAAAATGATTTAGAATATGAGCACATACACACACACAAAAGTGATTATTATGGTTGACCACAGGGAAAGAGAAACAAGACTAAGGTAAGGACAGTTAAGTTAAATTAGTTGATTAAATTTGTCAGGATAGAAAGACTGATGAAGATAGAATCCTCAAGAAAGCAAATATGAATGATGGGAGGTGGTGCTCAGTGTAAGAAGCTTACAATTTGATGAAAGGAAGTTTTTAATTTTTTGATAATGATGAGGCTAAGAGAATGACCAGGAAAGTGAGAGGCTGAGGCAGAGAGGAAGAAAAGTTTATTAGAGACATGGAGTTCAAAAACCTGAAAGGCCAGCATTATCAATGCATCATCTGCAGCATATTTCAGTGACCAAAAATTAATTTTAGCATGACCATGACCCAAGAGACAAAACTTTCAAGATATGCTGAGGGTGGAGGGAGAGATCTGTGAATCTGTAAATGGCTGTAATGTAGAGGGACAACATCTCCCTATCTCCAGGCCCACTACTATGAGAAGGGTGGGGAATACAAATAGAGAAGTTACAAGAGACATCTGGGTAGGAGTTAGACCAAATATACGAAGAGAAAATTAAAAAAAGTGCTGAGGTTAAAAATGCATTTTACCGGTGAATAACTGTTATGGATTGAATTGTACCCCCCCCAAAAAATGTGTATCAACTTGGCTAGGCCATGATTCCCAGTCATGTCCATCATTTTGCGATCTGCTGTGATTATCCTCTGTGTTGTAAATCCTAACCTTTATGATGTTAATTAGGAAACCCTGCTGGTGTAGTGGTTAAATGCTATGGCTGCTAACCAAAGGATCAGCAGTTTGAATCCACCAGGCGCTCCTTGGAAACTCTATGGGACAGTTCAACTCTGTCCTGTAGGGTCACTATGAGTTGGAATCTACTCTACGGCACTGGGCTCTGGGTATGATGTTAATGAGGTAGGCTTGGAGGCAGTAATGTTAATGAGGCAGGACTCAATCTAATGGATTAGGTAGTATCTTGACTCAATCTCTTTTGAGATATAAAAGAGAGGAGCTACCAGAGAGGAGAGGGACCTCGTGGCTCCAAGAAAGAAGCTCTACGAGCAGACCATGTCTTTTGGACTCAGGGTCCCTGCACTGAGAAGCTTCTAGACCAAGTGAAGATTGATGACAAGGATCTTCCCCCAGCACTGACAGAGAGAGAAAGCACTCGCCTGGAGATGACACCCTGAATTCGGACTTCTACCTTCCTAGACTGTGAGAGAATAAATTTCTCCTTGAAGAGAAACAAATCCTTTTCCCAGTCCAGACTCAGATGATACTAGAGCCCCAGTGGATACCTTGATTGTAGGTTGGTGGCACTTGGAAGCAGAGGACTCAGCTAGGCTGTGCCTAGACTATGGCCCAGAGGTCTATGAGATAATAAATACATGTTGTTTTAAGACACTAAGTTTGTGGAAACATTGTTAGGCTGTCCTAGATAACTAATACTGCCCCGGTGTGAATTTCAGCTTAGCTACTAACTAGCTATATACTTACATGCTTAATTTTAGGCTCCTAGAAAAGATGCATTCTTTTGGCAGTACATGGTATATTCAATATTCTTCTCCAACACCACAATTCAAAGGCGTCATTTCTTCTTCGGTCTTCCTTATTCATTGCCCAACTTTCTCATGTGTATGATGCAATTGAAAATACCATGGCTTGGGTCAGGTGCACCTTAGTCTTCAAGGTGACATCCTTGCTTTTCAACACTTCAAAGAGATCCTTTGCAGCAGATTTGCCCAATGCAATGCATCTTGATTTCTTCACTGCTGCTTCCATGGGTGTTGATTATTGATGCAAATAAAATGAAATCCTTGACAACTTCAGTCTTTGCTCAGTTCATGATGATGTGGCTTATTGGTCCAGTTGCGAGGATTTTTGTTTTCTTTATACCCTTTATATCATTAATCTGTACCGAAGGCTGTGGTCTTCATCAGTAAGTGCTTCAAGTCCTTCAACAAGCAAGGTTGTGTCATCTGCATAACGCAGGTTGTTAATGAGTCTTCCTCCAATCCTGATGCCCCCATTCTTCTTCATACGGTCCAGCTTCTCGGATTATTTGCTCAGCATACAGATTGAATAGGTATGGTGTAAAGATAAAACCCTGATGCACGCCTTTCCTAACTTTAAACCACTCTGTATCCCCTTGTTCTCTCTGATAACTGCCTCTTGATCTATGTACAGGTTCCTCATGAGTACAGTTAAGTGTTCTGGAATTCCCACTCTTGCAATGTTATGATCCACAGAGTCAAATGCCTTTGCATAGTCAATAAAGCACAGGTAAACATCCTTCTGGTATTCTCTGCTTTCAGCCAGGATCCGTCTGAATGAACAAATCTGTCTTGGAGGAAGTACAACCAGAATGTTCCTTAGAAGCAAGGATGGCAAGACTGTGTTTTTCACACTTTGGACATGTTGTCAGGAGGGATCAGTCCTTGGAAAAGGACATCACACTTGCTAAAGAACAGGGTCAGCAGAAAAAAGTAAGACCCTTAATGAGATGGATTGACACAGTGGCTGCAACAATGGGCTTAAGCATAACAACTATTGTAAGGATGGTGCAGGACCGGGCAGTGTTTTGTTCTGTGTACATGGGGGTCGGTATGAGTCAAAGCCAACTTGACAGCACCTAACAACAACAACAACATAAAAGATGCATACTAATTCTTACCTCACTATTTACTGGAAATTTTCTTTTATATTGCCTTAAAAGTGATAGATGCTTAAAAAATATTAATTTTTCACTTCACTTCTTCCTCTTTTAACTTCTCATAAACACATCTGTCTCAAGAATGAATAGCATCATGTTCCCCAATGGGTCACATCTGAAGGACCCATGAAAATTAAAAAGCACAATAGGCTTGCTGTTTTAAGTTACCTGTGTTACCCAGCATATTCTTCATATTGTCTTCTATAAAACAATGACAAGCAAAAACACACAGGGCTCACATTGAAAAATCTGATGATTAAACTTTAGGATAAATATACTTCCAAAATTATTATTTATGTTGGTATAATATTTAATGTATGACAAATAATATTTTAAAAGGCATCCATTTGTATTTGTGGCCATGTTGGTAATAATTTTTTTTTTTAAGTCTAGATTGTTTCAGTAACTTTCACATTTCAGAGAGTTAGTAAATCTGAACAGAGGGTCTACTTTTTTCTTTCCCTTATGAGGATGCTGTGAGTGAAATTTTGATTCTTAACCTGATGATGAGAAAGGATATTGGAAGTTACAGAAATATATAATAAGCCTGTTCATCATAAAGGTGGAGAACAATTAAGCAGCTCTTCAGTCTAGTCACTTGGCATTCTCCCAAATATCCATAGGGTATATTTTCCTTCTGGTATTATGAGAATATCATTGCAATTTCTAGCCTGAAAGTAATTACAGAGGGATGAATTTTTAATATTGAAGATAAGACTATAGGAGGAATGTTTTATGTATGATATTAGATGATTCACAAATGAATTTTCCTTTATAAGAGACTATTATGAGGTAATATTTAACCATATTTTTCCCAAAGTTTAAATGTTGAACTGAAGTTTGACTCAATTGTGATTTATTGCCATACAACACTGAGCTTCAGATATAATGCATTTGATTATAAAATTATTTTGTTTCAGTATGTAAATATGGAAGTTCATTTTATCCATAGAGATATTTCTATTTCAGAACAGAATCAGGAAGTGGAATTCATCTAAAATCACATTATAAAAAAAAAAAGTAAGAAATAAAATTATTGATTTCCCTGTCTCGGTTCTGGTCTGATAACTAAACTGTATTATACACTTATAAAGTATTCCTAAGTTTGTTTACTTATGTATTTTTAATGGTCAATATTGGCTATTATTTAGTTATGGCAATTAAGGAACATAAAATAATGAAAGTTAATATGATTTTCTTTTCTGTAATTTGGAAAGATTAAAAAATAGTATTTTATAATGTACAAGTGTAAATAATCCATTGAAATTAGTAATAACATACAATGGAAATATTTTGAATGTAGTAAATAATTTTTTAAAATATACCTCTTTTTAAGTTATTGAATAGACATAGTAGACTTCATTTTATTCAGTTCTTTCCTAAATTTAATGTCTGATGCATTTAGTTCAGTAAAGGTATTATGCAAATAATAATTGTTGTTAGGTGCCATAGAGTTGGCTCTGACTCATACGGACCTTATATATAACTGAGCAAAGCAGAGCCTGGTACTGTGCCATTTCATGATCATTGGTAAAACAATTATCAATGTGTATTTCTATGAGATTCTTTTACCATGTGAAAACCCAAAATGAGGAAATTATTTCAATTTATAACAGTATTGTAAACTTTTATTTATTATACTTTTTTGTTATATTGTTAACTTTTATTTATTATATCATTAATATCACACACAAGTAAAATTTTGCTGATCATTCAAAAGTAGCTGCAGCAGTGTATCCACAGAGAATTGCCAGAAATTCAAGCCAGATTCAGAAGAGGATATGGAATGAGGAATATCATTGCTGATGCCAGATGGATCTTGGCTGAAAGCAGAGAACACCGAAAAGAAAATTTCCTGTGCTTTTTACGGACTATGCAAAGGCATTTGACTGTGTGGATCATAACCAATTACAGAGAGCCTTATAAAAAATGGGAATTCCAGAACACTTAACTTTGCTCATGGGGAACCTGTACGAAGACCAGGAGACAGTTGTTCGAATGCAGCAAGGGGAGACTGCATGGTTTCAACTCAAGAAAGGTGTGTGTCAGGGTTATATCCTTTCACCATACTTATTCAATCTGTATGCTGAGAAAATAATCCAGAAAGGTGGGTTATATGAAGAAGAATGCAGCATCTGGTTTGATGGAAGACTCATTAACAACCAGCGATATACAGGTGACACACCCCTTGCTTGCTTAAAACAAAGAGGACTTGAAGGATTTACTGAGATGAAGAACAAAGACTACAGCCTTCAGTGTGGATTACATCTAAACAAAAATCCTCACAACTGGACCAATAAGCAACACTATGATAAATGGAAAAAAAGATTGAAGTTGTCAAGGATTTAATTTTACTTGGATCAATCCATAGTCAACACCCATGAAAGCAGAAGTCAGAAAACCAAGTGATGTATTGCATTGGGCAAATCTGCTGCAAAAGACCTCTCTAAAGTGTTAAAAAAGCAAAGGTTTCACTTTAAGGACTAAAGTGAGCCTGACTCAATCCATGACACTGTCAATCACCTCATCTGCATCTGAAAGCTGGACAATGAATAAGGAAGACCAAAGAAGAATTGATGTCTTTGAATTATGATGTTGGCAAAGAGTATTGAATATACCATAGACCACCAGAAGAATGAACAAGTCTGTCTTGGAAGAAATACAGCCAGAGTGTTCCTTGGAAGCAAGGATGGTGAGACTTCATCTCATGTACTTTGGACATGTTATCGGGTAGGACCAGTCCCTGGAGAAGGACATCATGTTTGGTAAAGTAGATGGTCAGGAAAAAAGAGGAAGACCCTCAACTAGATGGATTGACAAAGTGGCAGCAACAATGGGTTCAAACATAGCAATGACTGTGTTTCATTCTGTTTCACACAGGATTGCTAAGAGCCAGAACCAACTCAATGGCATCAATGACTTTTAAACACATTGTTATTGTTTGAAGTCTAGTTGGCTCCAACTAGTGGAAACCTTATGTATAACAGAACAAAACTTTGCCCAGTCCTCCACCCTCTTCAGGATCATTGGCATGTTTGCGTTAATTGCTCTGGCTATTGTGTCAATCCATCTCATTGAGCATTACCTTTGTTTCCACTGACCCTCTATTTTAATGATCATGATGTCCTTTTCCAGGTGTTGGTCTTTTCTGATAACATATCCAAAGTAGGCAAGCCAAAATCTTACCATCCTTGCTTCTAAGGAACTCTCTGGTTACATTTTTTTCTGAGATTGATTTGTTTTTTAGGCAGTTAATGGTATATTCAATATTCTTCACCAACACTGTAGGTGGAAAATATCAATTCTCCTACTTTCTTTGTCATTATTCAGCTTTCAAATGCATATAGGGCAATTGAAAATATCCTGGCTTGTGTCAGGCACACCTTAGTCATCAAAGTGACATCTTTGCTGTTTAAAATTTTAGAGTTCTTTTGAAGCAGATTTGCCCAGTGTAGTACCTCATTTAATTTCTTGACTGCTGCTTCCATTAATTATTGTAATTATGCATTTATCAACTATAAACTCAAAAGACCTAAATATTTAATTCAAGTATGTAATTATATTACAAAGTTGTCAATAAACTTAAATAATTTTACTCTCTGCATATTTTTTTTATTAAGCAAAGCATTTTTTTCTTCTTAAGACTAAATTATTTGTATACGATAATACATATATGTGTGTGTGTGCGTGCATGTGTGTGTTTGTACACGTGTGTGTGTGTGTGAATTCTTGAAGAAGAACATTTGGCTTTTAATGGAAGAAAAAGTGAGTAAATCTTTGAAGAACAAGTCAAGGTTACACAAATTTGCAGAAAACATAGTGATGTCCATAAGCAGGTAAGAAAAATACATTACCTGTTTGATTCACTTATTGTTGTTGCTTTTCAACTCAGTTACTAAATAATCTTTTTTAAACTTTTCTCAGAAATGAAGCATTTAGACATATACAAGTCATCTGGTAATGAGACAGGAGATTAATTCCCTTATTTTGAAATTAAGTTCCTTTACACATAAATGTGGAAGCCCTGGTGGTATAGTAGTTAAGAGCTATGGCTGCAAACTAAAATGTGAGCAGTTTGAATCCACCAGGCACTCCTTCAAACCCTATGGGGCAGTTCTACTCTGTCCTATAGGGTTGCTATGAGTCAGAATCCACTCGACAGCAATGGGTCTGTTTTTTGTTTTGTTTTGTTTTGTTTTTTACACATAAATGTAGATTTTTCAAAAAACATCTTTTCTCAATTTATGTATTTCTCAAGTTTGAAGCAACAATAGAATGACTTCTGAAGTTTTTCACAGAATTTGATCTTTACGTTTTGTTTTAAATTGTGTGGTGTTAGACTCTGGCTTTGTGGTGGGAGTTGTTTATTTTTGTTTTTGTTTAGAGCTAAGAGTCAAGGGGACTAGGAAATATGTTAGCCGATAAATTAGATATTTATTAACTAGTAAAGCTGACATAAGCAAGGAGTAAGTCAAGCTCTTCTTTCTACATGTAAGAAAGATGGGTTGCAAAGAAGTTTAATAAAATATGAAAGAAAAATTAATACTTGATCTCAAGTTTTGAAAAGTCATTTTATAAGTTGTTACTAATGTACATTGGAAAAATTATCCCCAACAACATGTTTTCTTTATCTATTGTCCTATGCTAATTCAATTGTAATTTTGGAAAACAAAGAGGCTTAGAACCACATAGAGTGTTATTTTATAAAATTTTTTAATTTGGGGACTGCAAAGAATGAAAATAACTATAAATTATAAGATTATGTAATTCATTTTTAAAATCTTGAGAACTATGTCAGCCATTAAAATTTTTAGCTTAAGGCTCCCTACTTGCGATAACAGATTGAAGGTCATTACGTCTCCTTTAGTGTTTAAATGTTTTCGAACACATTACTAGTATACTGATTTTGATAGAAAAGGATATTAGGCTGCAGAGATATGACCTTATTTAATATGTTCACTTTATGAAATCTCTGTCAAAGCATTTTTTTTTGGCATTTTGGTTAAAAATTGCTGTCTAATGCATTATTGATTTAATTAACAACTTAAAAAGTAGACAAGTGCTTAATAGAAATAACAGAAAATAGAAAGCTATTTTAATATAAAGCAGTTAAAATGGAAAATTATTTAAAATATTTGCTTGACATATATATATTTTTAAAGACATTAAAATGACATAGTTATAAGATATCAACTGTCCTCTTAAGGAGATAAACTGTTGTGAAGAGCTAGAATGTCCATGTAGCTCATGAGGTAACATAAGCTAAATCAAGTAAAATCACTAGCTATCAAGGCTGTCAACTGTTTTACACATTTTCTTTGTCTAGTTTCTTTATGTGACAGGTACATAATTTCATGAATAAAATATTACAAACATTTGTATCTGGCATTCTATAAAAGTAACATAAATTTGCCTTCTGCTATTTTTAGAATACAACGTAGCAAGTAACAACGCCTTAAATATGGGTAGGAGTTCGATTCATCACTGAATTAGTGAAGACTTCAATAAATTTAAGATGAAAAATATCCGTGGATATGCGTTCTGTCTTTTATTGGCATTCTTGCCTATCTAGAGCATTTTCAGGTGTCATAATAATAAATCTAGAATCTTACAATATTACTAGGTAGAACACAGTTTGTTTATAAAAATAATTTAGAGAGAGCATTCTGCTGTGAAATTTTATCCAGGAAACCTATGATCTTGCAAATCGTTGTGCTGTTCTTTATCAGTTTCTGTAAAATAGGTCTGTTAGGTGCTGTCAAGTTGGTTCTGACTTATAGTGACCCACCATACATGACAGAGCAGAACTGATCTATGGGGATTTCTAGGCTGTAATCTTTAGGGGAGCAGATCCCCAGATCTTTCTCCTGCGGAGCCACTGAGTGAGTTTGAATCACCAACCTTTCAGTTAGCAGCCGAGCACTTAAACATTGTGCCTCCAGAGCTTCTAAACCACATCTACATTTAGCCAAAACATTATCTTCTTAATGATTGACCCAGCATAACCAAAACCAAACCTGTTGCCTGTCAAGCCAGTTCCAACTCATAGTGACCCTCTAGGACTGAGCAGAACTTCCCCATAGGGTTTCCAAGGAGCACCTGGTGGACTCGAACTGCCAAACTTCTGGTTAGCAGTCGTAGCTCTTAACCACTATACCACCAGGGTTTCCAAACCCAGCATAGTAAAAAAAACCTAGAATTAATTGAATTCCCCCTACAAACCACTCTTCATTTATTAAACATTTAAGAACAAAACACTGTGCCTGATTCTGGGTTAGATGGCCACTGCATTTAAGGAGCGTTGTTTTCATGTAGAACAAAATAAGCAGTTCATAAGCATCTACACTAAAAAGAAACGGTGTCATACTCTCATAAAATAAGTACATGTGTAATGGGATTTAAGAAGGGAAGGAGGTGTTCAATGCACACATGATATAATCGAACAGAAACAAAGGTAGAGTGGGAGCAAGTGCACGTCTCCTCTGGGCATTCTGGGCATGTGAATGAATGTGGTTGAATTCTGACATCAGCTCAGTATTATTCTCTTTTTTGGTAGGGACGGGAAGAAAAAAAGGAAAATGTCTGCAGGGCAAGAGAGAAGTCACAATAATTCCACTTGGAAGAAAGATTTTTTATCCACCTAGACTAAATGAATCTCATTGTTACATAATAAATGGACAGGATATATAGTATTTTAAAAACTATTGGTGGAGGATAAGGCAATTGACACCAATATAGTTGAAGAAAAATCAGATAAAAGAATTCAAAAAAATGAAGAAACCCTAAGAAACTTGTGGGACTTTATTAAGAACAATAACTTGTGTGTGATTGGAGTTCCAGAACAGGGAGGGATAACAGAAAGTACAGAGAGAATAGATGAAGATCTGTTGGCAGAAAACTTCCCTGACATCATGAAAGACGAAAGGATATCTATCCAAGATGCTCATTGAGCCCCATATAAGACTGATCCAAAAAGAAAATCACCAAGACATATTACCATCAAACTTGCCAAAACCAAAGATAAAGAGAAAATTTTAACAGCAGCCGGGGATAAAAGAAAGGTCTCCTACAAAGGAGAATCAATAAGAATAAGTTCAGACTATTCAGCAGAAACCATGCAGTCAAGAAGGCAATGGGATTATAGAGAGCACTGAGGGAGAAAAACTGCCAGCCAAGGATCATATATCCAGCAAAACTCTCTCTCAAATATGAAGGTGAAATTAAAACATTTACAGATAAACACAAGCTTAGAGAATTTGCAAAAACCAAACCAAAGCTACAAGAAATACTAAAGGAAATTGGTCAGAAAATCAATAATATCAGATACCAGCACAACACAAGGTCACAGAACAGAACATCCTGATATCAACTCAAATAGGGAAATCACAAAAACAAATTAAGATTAATTTTAAAAAGAAAAAAATGCTCAAAACAGGGAATCATTGAAGTCATTAGGTAAAAGTTCACAATAACCAAAAAGTGGGACTAAATACAGGAGGCACAGAACTGCCATATGGAGAGGAAAACAAGGCGATATAGGATGATGCAAGTTAGGTTTTTACTCAGAAAAATAGGGGTAAATATTAAGGTAACCACAAAGAGGTCTAACAATTCCATAACTCAAAATAAAAACCAAGAAAACCATAACAACTCAGCAAACATAAAGTCAAATACTGTGAAAATGAGGAACACATAATTTACAAAGAAAATCATTTCAGCACAAAAAAGTAAGTGAAAAAATGAAACTGTCAACAATAGACACAAAAAGGCATCAAAATGACAGCACTAAACACATACCTATCTATAATTACGTGAATGTACATGGACTAAATGCACCAATAAAGAGACAGAGAGTCTCAGACTGGATAAGAAACACGATCCATCTATATGCTGCCTACAAGAGACACACGTTAGACTTAGAGACACAAACAAACTAAAACTCAAAGGTTGGAAAAAAATATATCACGCAAACAACAATCAAAAAGGAGCAGGAGTAGCAATATTAATTTCTGACAAAATAGACTTTAAACTTAAATCCACCACAAAGGATGAAGAAGGACACTACATAATGATTAAAGGGACAATTGACCAGGAAGATATAACCATATTAAATATTTATGCATCCAATGAGAGGGCTGCAAGATACATAAAACAAACTTTAACAGAACTGAAAAGTGAGATAGACAACCCCACAACTATAGTAGGAGACTTCAACACACCACTTTCGGAGAAGAATAGGACTTCCAGTAAGAAGCTCAATAGAGACACGGAAGACCTAATTGCTACAATCAACCAACTTGACCTCACAGACTTATACAGATAACTCCACCCAATAGCTGCAAAGTATACTTTCTTTTCTAGTAACATGGAACATTCTCTAGAATAGACCACATATTAGGTCATAAAACAAACCTTTGCAGAATCCAAAACATCGAAATATTACAAAGCATCTTCTCAGACCACAAGGCCATAAAAGTGGAAATCAATAACAGAAAAATCAGGGAAAAGAAATCATATACTTGGAAACTGAACAATACCCTGCTCAAAAAAGACTGGGTTATACAAGACATTAAGGAGGGAATAAAGAAATTCATAGAATGCAACGAGAATGAAAACACTTCCTATCAAAACATCTGGGACACAGCAAAAGCAATGCTCAGAGGTCAATTTATATCGATAAATGCACACATACATAAAGAAGAAAGAGCCAAAATCAGAGAACTGTCCCTACAACTTGAACAAGTAGAAAGTAAGCAACAAAAGAATCCATCAGGCACCAGAAGAAAACAAATAATAAAAATTAGAGCTGAACTAAATGAATTAGAGAACAGAAAAACAATAGAAAGAATTAACAAAGCCAAAAGCTGGTCCCTTGAGAAAATTAACAAAATTGATAAACCTTTGGCCAGACTGACTAAGGAAATACAGGAAAGGAAATAACCCGAATAAGAAACGAGATGGGCCATATCACAACAGACCCAACTGAAATTAAAAGAATCATACCGGATTATTACAAAAAATTGTACTCTAACAAATTTACAAACCTAGAAGAAATGGATGAATTCCTAGAAAAACACTACCTACCCAAACTAACACAATCAGAAGTAGAACAACTAAATAGACCCATAACAGAAAAAGAGATTGAAACGGTAATCAAAAAACTCCCAAGAAAAAAAGCCCTGGCCCGGAAAGCTTCACTGCAGAGTTCTACCAAACTTTCAGAGAAGAATTAACAGCACTACTAATAAAAGTATTTCAAAGCATAGAAAATGATGGAGTATCACCTAATTCATTCTATGAAGCCCTGATACCAAAACCAGGTAAAGACACCACAAAAAAAGAAAATAACAGACTTATATCCCTCATGAACATAAATGCAAAAATCCTCAACAAAATTCTAGCCAATGGAATTCAACAACAAATCAAAAAAATAACCCACCACGACCAAGTGGGATTAACATGCAAGGTTGGTTTAATATTAGAAAAACCATTAATGTAAAACCATTTAAATAAAACAAAAGACAAAAACCACATGATCTTATCAATTGATGCAGAAAAGGCATTTGACAAAGTCCAACACCCATTCATGATAAAAACTCTCAGCAAAATAGGAATTGAAGGAAAATTCCTCAACATAATAAAGGGCATCTATACAAAGCCAACAGCCAACATCATTCTAAATGGAGAGAGCCTGAAAGCATTTCCCTTGAGAATAGGAACCAGACTAGGATGCCGTTTATCACCGCTCTTTTTCAATATTGTGCTAGAAGTCCTAGCCAGAGCAATTAGGCTAGACAAAGAAATAAAAGGCATCCAGATTAGCAAGGAAGAAGTAAAATTATCTCTATTTGCAGATGACATGATCTTATACACAAAAAACCCTAAGGAATCCTCCTCAAAACTACTGAAACTAATAGAAGAGTTAGGCAGAGTCTCAAGTCACAAGATAAACATACAAAAATCACTTGGATTCCTCTACATCAACAAAAAGAACACCGAAGAGGAAATCACCAAATCAATACTATTCACAGTAGCCCCCAAGAAGATAAAATACTTAGGAATAAATCTTACCAAGGATGTAAAAGACCTATACAAAGAAAACTACAAAACACTACTGCAAGAAACTAATAGGGACCTACATAAGTGAAAAACATACCTTGCTCATGGATAGGAAGACTTAACATAGTAAAAATGTCTATTCTACCAAAAGCCATCTATACATACAATGCACTTCCAATCCAAATTCCAATGACATTTTTTAATGTGACGGAGAAACAAATCACCAGGTTCATATGGAAGGGAAAGAAGCCCCAGATAAGTAAACCATTACTGAAAAAAAAGAAGAAAGAGGGAGGCCTCACTTTACCTGATTTTAGAACATATTATACAGCCACAGTAGTCCAAACAGCCTGGTACTGGTACAACAACAGGCACATAGACCAATGGAACAGAATTGAGAACCCAGATATAAATCCATCCACATATGAGCAGCTGATATTTGACAAAGGCCCAGTGTCAGTTAATTGGGGAAAAGATAATCTTTTTAACAAATGGTGCTGGCATAACTGGATATACATTTGCAAAAAAATGAAACAGGACCCATACCTCACACCATGCACAAAAACTAACTCCAAGTGGATCAAAGACCTAAACATAAAGGCTACAACGATAAAGATCATGGAAGAAAAAATAGGGACAATGTTAGGAGCCCTAATACAAGGCATAAACAGAATACAAAACATTACTAAAAATGACGAAGAGAAGCCAGATAACTGGGAGCTCCTAAAAATCAAACACCTATGCTCATCTAAAGACTTCACCAAAAGAGTAAAAAGACCACCTACAGGTTGGGAAAAAAATTTCAGCTGTGACATCTCTGACCAGCACTTGATCTCTAAAATCTATATGATTCTGTAAAAACTCAACCACAAAAAGACAACCCAATCAAGAAGTGGGCAAAGGATATGAACACACACTTCACTAAAGAAGATATTCAGGCAGCTAACAGATACATGAGAAAATGCTCTCGATCATTAGTCATTACAGGAATGCAAATTAAAACTACTATGAGATTCCATCTCAGTGCAACAAGGCTGGCATTAATCCAAAAAACACAAAATAATAAATGTGGGAGAGGCTGCGGAGAGATTGGAACGCTTACACACTGCTGGTGGGAATGTAAAATGGTACAACCACTTTGGAAATCTATCTGGCGTTTTCTTAAAACGTTAGAAATAGAACTACCATACAACCCAGAAATCCCACTCGTCGGAATATACCTTAGAGAAATAAAGCCTTTACAAGAACAGATATATGCACACCCATGTTTATTGCAGCACTGTTTACAATAGCAAAAAGATGGAAGAAACCAAGGTGTCTATCAATGGATGAATGGTTAAATAAATTATGGTATATTCACACAGTGGAATACTACGCATCGATAAAGAACAGTGATGAATCTGTGAAACATTTCATAACATGGAGGAACCTGGAAGGCATTATGCTGAGTGAAATAGTCAGATGCAAAAGGACAAATATTGTATAAGACCACTATTATAAGATCTTGAGAAACAGTATAAACTGAGAAGAACACATTCTTTTGTGGCTACCAGAGGGGGAAGGGAGGGTGGGAGAGGGTTATTTACTGATTAGACAGTAGATAAGAACTACTTTAGGTGAAGGGAAGGACAATACTCAATACAGGGAAGGTCAGCCTAACCGGACTGGACCAAAAGCAAAGAAGTTTCCGGGATAAACTGAATGCTTCGATGGTCAGCGGAGCAAGGGTGGGGGTTTGGGGACTATGGCTTAAGGGGACTTCTAAGTCAATTGGCAAAATAAATTCTATTAAGAAAACATTCTGCATCCCCCTTTGAAGTGTGGCGTCTGGGGTCTTAAATGCTAACAAGAGGCCATCTAAGATGCATCAATTGGTCTCAACCCACCTGGATCAAAGGAGAATGAAGAACACCAAGGCCACACGATTACTATGAGCTCAAGAGACAAAAAGGGGCACGTGAAGTAGAGAGTTACAACATCCTGAGACCAAAAGAACTAGGTGGTGCCCAGCCACAACTGAAGACTGCCCTGACAGGGAGCACAACAGAGAACCCCTGAGGGAGCAGGAGAACAGTGGGATGCAGACCCCAAATTCTCATAAAAAGACAAGACTTAACGGTCTGACTGAGACTAGAAGAATCCCAGTAGTCATGGTTTCCAAACCTTCTATTGGCCCAGGACAGGAACCATTCCCGAAGACAACTCATCAGACATGGAAGGGGCTGGACAATGGGTTGGAGAGAGATGCTGATGAAGAGTGAGCTACTTGTATCAGGTGGACACTTGAGACTGTGTTGGCATCTCCTGTCTGGAGGGGAGATAGGAGGGTAGAAAGGGTTAGAAACTGGCAAAATGGTCACAAAAGGAAAGACTGGAAGGAGGGAGTGGGCTGACTCATTAGGGGGAGAGTAAATGGGAGTATGTAGTAAGGTGTATATAAGTTTATATGTGACAGACTGACTTGATTTGTAAACTTTCACTTAAAGCACAATAAAAATTAAAAAAAAAAAAACTTTTGGGACAACTTTGTGAAGTTAACATAAAAGGGCACAATTTGAAAAGGGCATGGAGTTATACCACAAGTTAATGCAGCTTCATGACGACTGATGGTGGGCAGAATCAGTACAGGCTTTAATGGTCTCTAATAGCAGACCACCACAACTACAGTTTAAGTTGTCAGGCCCTCACAGGAAAAAACAGATGTTTTGTTGGTTTCATAATACCAGGCTATTATACATTTGGAACAGCAATAGCTAATGGCTTTTTATTCATGTTCTCTCTCTGACATCCAAATAAGGCATTTTTTGCTTATACAACAAAGCACAAAGATGGAATGAAGAAAAATAGCATGAGTTTGTCTGATTATTCTCGTAAATGAAAATATTTTTCTCTTAGATATAACTGTAAATTCTGAAGTATTTAATATTGGCAATATGACAAGTTAAATATTGGTTGTTTACATGCACTTGGAAATGAACAATTTGCATATGTTTTCTACTATTTTAGTTTGCTGAAATAAATGCTTATTTGAAAATTTTGGAGAGCTTTTTAGATTTTATAACAAAAATATTTTGTAACTTCTGTGTGTCTCAAACCAGCATTGTGCTATAGGGCATATGCAAAAATACATGTATTTTCAACACTATAATTTTGTTAGAGTATCAGTGTGATAATGTACTGTTATTAGGTGCTATCAAGTTGTTTCCTACTCGTAGCAACCCTAAGCACAACAGAACAAAACACTTTCAGTCCTGCACTATCCTCACAATCCTTGTTATGCTTGAGACCCTCTTTGCAGCCACTGTGTCCATTCATCTCATTGACAGTTTTCCTGTTTTTCACTGACTCTCTACCAAGCACGATGTCGTTATCCAGGGACTGGTCCCTCCTGGTAACATGTCCAAAGTATGTGAGACTAAGACTTACCATGCTTGCTTCCAATGAATATTCTGGTTGTAATTCTTCCAAGATAGATTTGTTTATTCTCCTGGCAGTTCGTGGTATATTCTTTGCCACTACCATAATTCAAAGACATCAATTCCCTTTGTCTGCCTTATTGATAATCCAGCTTCACATGCATATGAGGCAATTGAAAATATTATGGCTTGGGTCAAGCACACCTTAGTCTTCAAGGTGACATTTTTGCTTTTGAACACTTTATAGAGATCTTTGCAGCAGATTTGCCCAATGCAGTGCGTCATTTGATTTCCTGTCTGCTCTTTCCATGTGCATTGACTATGAACCCAAGTAAAATGAAATCCTTGACAACTTCAATATTTTCTCCATTTATCATGGTGTTGCTTATTAGTCCATTTGTGAGGATTTTCCTTTTCTTTATGTTAAGATGTAATCCATACTGAAGGCTATAGTTTTTGATCTCCATCAGTAAGTTCTTCAAGTCCTCTTTGCTTTCAGCAAGCAAGGTTGTGCCATCTGCATATCACAGATTGTTAATGAGTCTTCCTCCAATCCTGATGCTGCATTCTTCTTCATATACCCAGCATCTCAGGTTATTTGCTCAGCATACAGATAGAATAAGTAGGGTGAAAGACTACAACACAACACATACCTTTCCTGACTTTAAACCATGCGGTGTCCTCTTGTTCTGTTTAAGTGACTGCCTCTTGTTCTATGTATAAGTTCCTCATGAGCACAATTAATTGTCCTGGAATTTTCATTCTTCAAAACATTACCCATAATTGCTTATGATCTACATAGTTGAATACCTTTGCATAGTCAATAAAACACGCGTAAACATCTTTCTGGTATTCTCTGCTTTCAGCCAAGACCCATCTGATATCATCAATGATATCTCTCACTTCATGTCCTCTTCTGAATTCAACTTAAAATTCTAGCAATTTCCTGTCCATGTGCTGCTGCAAGGGACTTCGAATGATCTTCAAAAAAATTTTACTTGTGTGTGATTTTAATATTCTTTGACAATTTCCACATTCTTTTGGATCACCTTTCTTTTGAATGGGCACAAATATAGATCTCTTCTCATCAGTTGGCCAGGTAGCTATCTTCCAAATTTCTTAGCATAGATTAGTGAGCACTTCCAGAGCTGCATCCCATTATTGAACCATCTTAATTTGTATTCCATTAATTCTTGGAGCCTTGTTTTTCACCAATGCCTTCAGTGCAGCTTGGACTTCTTCCTTCAGCACTATCTGTTTTTGATCATATTCTATCTCCTGAAATGGCTGAACATCAACCAATTATTTTAGGTACAGTGACTCTGTGTATTTCTTCCATCTTCTTTTGGTGCTTCTTGCATCGTTCAGTATTTTCCCATAGAATCCTACAATATTGCAACTCGAGGCTTGAATTTTTTCTTCAGTTCTTTCAGCTTGAGATATGCTGAGCGTGCTCTTCCCTTTTGGTTTTCGAACTCTGGGTCTTTGCATATTTCATTATAATACTTCACTTTGTCTTCTCGAGCCACCCTTTGAAATTTTCTTTTCATCTCTTTTACTTTATCATTTCTTCCTTTGACTTTAGCTACTCTACTTTCAAGAGTGAGTTTCAGAGTCTCTTTTGACATCAGTTTTGGTCTTTTCTTTCTTTCCTGTCTTTTTAAAAAACCTCTTGCCTTTTTCGTGTATGAAGTCCTTGATGTCATTGCACAACTCATCTAGTCTTTGGTCTTTAGCATTCAATGCATCAAATCTATTCTTGAGTTGATTTCTAAATTCAGGTGGAATACACTGAAGGTCATACTTTGGTTCTTGTGGACTTATTCTAGTTTTCTTCTGCTTCAACTTAAACTTGCATATGAGCCATTGATGGTCTGTTCCACAGTCGGCCCCCGGCCTTCTTCTGACTGATGATATTGAGCTTTTCCATCCTCTCTTTCCACAGATGTAACTGATTTGTTTCCTGTGTATTTCATCTGGTGAGGTCCATGTATATAGTTGCTATTCATGTTGTTGAAAAAGGTATTTGCAATGAAGTCATTAGTCTTGCAAAATTTTATCATGCCATCTCTGGCATTATTTCTATTGCCAAGATCATATTTTCCAACTACTGTTCCTTCTTTTTGTTTCTAATTTTTGTATTCCAGTCATCAGTAATTATCAATTCATCCTAATTGCATGTTTCATCAATTTCAGACTGAAGAAGTTGGTAAAAATCTTCAATTTCTTCATCTTTGGCCTTAGTGGTTGGTGTGTAAATTTGAATAATAGTCATATTAACTGGTCTTCCGTGTAGGCATATGGATATTATCCTATAACTGACAGTGTTGTTCTTCAGGATAAATCTTGAAATGTTCCTTTTGACAATGAATGCAGTGCCATTCCTCTTCACTTTGTCATTCCAGCATAGTAGACCATATGATTGTCTGATTCAAAATGACCAATACCAGTACATTTCAGCTCACTAATGGCTAGGATATTGATCTTTATTCATTCTGCTTCATTTTTGATGATTTTCAGTTTTCCTAGATTCATAATTACATTCCTTCTTCCTGTTATGGATGTTTCCAGTTGTTTCTTCTCATTTTGAATCACGCCACATCAGCATATGAAGATCTCAAAAGCTTGACTCCATACACGACCTTGAGGTCAACTCTACATTGAGGAAAAAGCTCTTCCTCAGTTGTATTTTGAGTGCCTTCCAACCTAAGGGGTTCATCTTCCGGGACTGTATCAGACAATGTTTTGTTGCTATTCATAAGGTTTTCACTGGCTAATTTTTTTCAGAAGCAGTCTGCCAGGTGCTTCTTCCAAGTCTGTCTTAGTCTGGAAGCTCTGCTGAAATGTGTCCACCATGGGTGACTCTGCTGAAATTTGAAATACAAGTGGCATATCTTCCGGCATCACAGCCACGTTAAAGTCACCACGGTATGACAAACTGCAAAAGTGGGGTGATAATGTATAGATATTAGAGCCCTGGTGGCACAGTGGTTAAGAGCTATGCCTGCTAACCAAAAGGTTACCTGTTTGAATCCACCAGGCATTCCTTGGAAACCCTATGTGGCAGTTCTACTCTGTCCTTATAGGGTCGCTATGAGTTGGAATCGACTCATGGCAATGGGTTTGTGTTTGTTATACAAACATTAGTTTACCATTACCTATATGAATCAAACAGAGACCAAATTATTGTTGTTAGTTGTTGTCGAGTTGATCCCTACTAATGGAGACCCCATGTGTGCAGAGTAAAATTGCTGCATAGTGTTTTTAAGTATGTGGCCTTTTGGGGGCAGGTCACCAGGCCTCTTTTCCAAGGCACTTCTGTGTGGGTTTGAACTGCCAACTTTTTAGGTAATAGTCAAACATTTTAACCATTTGCTCCACCCAGTGACTCCGAATATAATATAGGAAGCAATAAAGTGACACAGGTGTGTGTAAAGGTAATAAGTGTAAGAGATCAGGAATGAAGAAAATGAGTTTCAAGAGTATGGTACAGAATGCAGACCTTGGGGAAGTAATAAGATTTAGATGAGCTGAGAGAAAAATGAGAGCATATTCATAAGGATAGAGAAAATTTTGCATTCAACTATTACCTTTAATAACAGGAAAAATGCATAAAGAACACAGGGAAAAGCTCTGGAGTCTTATTCGCTTAGTTCAAGTAGCAGGTAAACCACATATTTATAGTATAACCATGAGAAGATTACTTAATCCTTCTATGCCACCGACTGTTGCTGTGTGCCATCAAGCAGATTCCTACTCATAGCAATGCAAAATGACAGAGTAGAACTGACCCAGAGGGTTTTCTAGGCTGCAATCTTTATGAGAGAAGATCTCCAGGTCTTTTTGCCCACGGGACTGCTGGTGGGTTCGAACTTCTGACCTTTAGGTTAGCAGCCAAGAGCTTAACCATTGAATTACCAGGGCTCCTTGAGTCACCATATACTCTTTTCTATATTGCAGATAGATAGGTAGATAGATTCAAAACTCAAACCCACTGCCATTAAGTTGATTCTGACTCATAACAAACCTGTAAAATTGGCTCATAGGATTTCCAAGGCTGTAAATCTTTTCGGAAGCAGACTGCTATATCTTTCTCTTACAGGGTGGCTGGTGGGTTCAAATCACCTACCTTTTGGTTAGCAGTCAAAGGTTTAACTACACCACCTGGGCTCCTATATTATATATATATATTTATATATATATAAAATGAGCTAATTCATATAACAACTTAATAGTGACATTAATAATGATCTCCATATACTAATATATATATATACCAGAAAAACTACTTTGTCATTGAGCCGATTCCAACTCATAGTGACTATATATATATGTATATATATATATATATATATACACACACACAAATTAGTATACATATGAGTGTTCTTGCCCTTAATAGGCTTATAATTAGAGCAAAAGTCTAATAAGGGGAAGGAGGTAGGAGAGAGGAATCAGCATATATAAGAATGTTACTGGAAATTTAAAACCACTCTCCTCCTCCCCCCAGAGAAGAAAGGTAATCTTTTAAAAGAGTTGCAGCACAAACAATAATTTTAAAACTTCCATAGAGATTTATATTTTCATCTCAGAATATGGGGCTGAGTAGTACCGTTCATTATTAAGAAAAAAAAAAGGTGGGGGAGAGAGAGAAAGAGTAGTATGTGTGTGTGGGAGGTGGATTCCTATTATAATAGAGAGAGGAAAAACGATAAGGACAAAAGGGAGAAGGAATGATGGAGTTGAGAAAAACAGAGCAAGTGGCTGAATCTCAAGTTGCAAAAATGACTGAAGAATTCTGTAATAATTGGTAAGTCTAATAATGAATTTTTTAAAGCCTTTGCTTTCCTGTTATGTAAATTATTTTATTTCTTCGAACACACAGATGCCATCTTTAATTCAAACATCTGGAGCTGAAGTTTTATAACCATTGCCAGGGGAAGTAATAAACTTTCTTCTTGCTGTCTGTTTGAGCTCCTTCCTTCTCCATTCTGCCTCTATGAATCCACATTCTTGAGTATAAGTAGCTGTTACATTTTTGGCTCTGAGTTGGAACTTGCTGCACAACTATTTTATTAATTTCTCCACATAATTCCAATGGCTTCAGACATTTAATGGGTTTAACTTTATTGACCATCACCTTCCGTCGGTTTGTTGTACCATTGTGGCTTATGTGTTGCTGTAATTCTGGAAGCTAAGAGCCCTGGTGGTGCAGTAGGTAAGAACTCAGCTGCCTATCAAAAGGTCAGCAGTTCAAATCCAACAGGCACTCCTTGGAAACCCTACGGGGCAGTTCTATTCTGTCCTATAGGGTCGCTGTGAGTCAGAACTGATTCTATAGCAACTGGTATGCCACCCATATTTCAAATACCAGCAGGGTCACCCATGGTGGACAGGTTTCAGCAGAACTCTGGATTGATAGATGAGGAAGAAAGGCCTGAAAATCTACTTCTGAAAATTAGCCAACGAAAACCTTATGGATTACAACAGAATATTGTCCAGTATAGTGCTGGAAGATGAGTCCTTAGGTTGGAAGGCACTTATAATACGTAGTGGCTGCAACGATGGACTCAAGTATACCAAGATTTTGAAGCAGAGCAGGACTGGGCAACATTTCATTCTGTCGTACATGTGATCACCTTGAGTTAAAGCCAACTGGATGGCAACTAACAACAACAAAAACAACTTTATTGAAGTTTTAGAGGAGAAAGCATACTGCATGATGAATGTTGTTGTTAGATGCCATCAGAGCAGTTCCCACTCATAGTGACCCTATGTACAACAGAAAGAAACACTGGCGGGTCCTGCATGATCCTCATGATCATTGTTATGCTTGAGCCCTATGTCAATCCATCTTGTTGAGGGTCTTCCTCTTTTTTACCTACCTTCCCCTTTACCAAGCATTATGTCCTCCTCTAGGGACTGATCCATCCTAATAACATGTCCAAAATAAGTGAGAGGATGTCTTGCCATCCTTGCTTCTAAGGAGCATCCTGGTTGTATTTCTTCCAAGACAGATTTGTTCATTCTTCTGGCAGTCCATCGCATATTCAATAATCTTCGCCAAAACCATAATTCAAAGGTGTCAATTCTTCTTCAGTCTTCCTTACTCATTGTCCAGCTTTTGCATGCATATGAGGCAATTGCAAACACCATGGCTTGGGTCAGGCGCGTCTTAGTCTTCAAGGTGACATCTTTGCTTTTTAACACTTTAAAGAGGTTTTTTGTAGCAGATTTGCCCAATGCAAAGCATCATTTGATTCCTTGAATGCTGCTTCCATGGGTGTTGATTGTGGATCCAAGTAAAACAAAATCCTTGACGACTTCAATCTTTTGTCCTTTATTACGGTGTTGTTTATTGATCCAGTTGTGAGGATTTTTGTTTTCACTATGTTGAAGTATAATCCATACTGAAAGCTGTAATCTCTGATCTTCATCAGTAAGTGCTTTGAGTCCTCTTCAATTTCAGCAAGCCAGGTTGTGCCATCTGCATGATACAGATTGTTAATGAGTCTTCCTCTAATCCTGGTGTCTTGTTCTTCTTCATGTAGTCCAGCTTCTCATCTTATTTTGTCAGCATATGATGATGAATAGTCATCTACTATCTCCAGGTTCCATCCCTTGTATCCCATATTCAAACAGCTGACTTTTGGGTTATACAAATTAATTCAATAACATTATATTGAAAATATAATTAAAACACTCTTGTGTTTCAGTGATACCACAATGAAAAAGTCAAGTATTATAATTAGGTTTTGGAGGTGTTGAAAAAAGACTTCATGAGCAAACTTTATGGGAAAACATAGCATGTCATAGTAAATTTAAAAAGATATGGATCTCCTTTGCTCCCTGAAGTTGAAAGTACCTATTGCTGTATATATGTAACAGTAAAGTTAGTAAAAGAAATTCCTCAAATTTAGAATTAAAAAATTCAAATGTGCATTTCCTTTTTTTCTCTGAGTGTTATGAAAGTATAGTGTTCGAAAAGTTAGAAACATGACTTTCATATAAATATAAAATGAATAGATCTAAAAGCATGTATTCAATTTATTAATGAGGGAACATTAAGATAATAAAGCTGGTTCAAAGGGGAGCCCTGTGGCAGAGTGGTTAAAGCACTCTGCTGCTAACCCAAATGTTGACAGTTCAGACTCACCAGTTGCTCCACAGGAGAACAATGTGGCAGTCTGCTTACATAAAGACCTACAGTCTTGGAAACCCCATGGGGTAGTTCTGCTCCATCCTATAAGGATGCTGTAAGTTGGAATCAATTCAAAGGCAGTGTGTCAAAGCTGGTTCAAAGAGCTTTTTGTGGAACAGGATATTATAGTTCATCAGGAAAGAAAAATTAAAATAGGTTTGCATAAGTTAGATACAAAACTGATTGATATCCTCAACAGCATTATAAATATAACTTTGGTGGTATCTTTTCTACTGGAAACAAATCTACAAGGAAAGCTACAACTTCACAGAGTCTAAACTCTTAATAGTAAAAAACACAGGTAAATAACACAGTAAGACTACTACACAACTCAGTAATCCTTGCATGAGCTTGCTAAACATCGACTGAGTGTGGCAAGGAAAGGGCAGGCCACCGAACTTTTTTGCCTTATTTCTAATTATTAAATAATTTTAACACTGACAATGGTAAACATAAGAGAACAGTTTGTTTGTTTGTTTTTTAATTTATAAGTCTCCTACTTTACACTACTTGTGCATGGAGCTCTCATTTGCATTCATCTGTATTACTGTTTTTCTTATCCACTGACATAATGTCATAAATACAAAAATAAAACTTTAGCAGAAAGGAAAAAAGAAAAAGTCTTAACTACATGAGCCCAAAGCACAGGACGTAATTAAAATTTTTTTTTTTTTTTTTTTAACATTTTTAAGCATACAATTATTTGGGAATATATAGGAGGATTTTCAGATCTGGGTTTTCAAGAAGTCCTCCCGCTGCCATGAAGTCAATTCCTACTCACAGTGAACCTATAGCCCTATTTATGCAAAATAGATAGCACCAAAGCTCTTCCACAGTTATTTTTATCTATTTTTGAGTGTCTAATATTTCAAAACAGGTCTTTGCATCCAGGACAGAACAGAGTTTCGTGTATATTATGTAATGTGTGGAAGCTTTATATTTTTCTCTGTTTAGGTTCACAGTTAAACCTAAAATAATGTTTGTGCATGGTATGAGGTCACGAGCTTTTCTTTCCATTCTTTTTTCCTATTGCAACCACCATTCATTGGAGATGAAAAAAAAAGGAAAATTTACATTCACCCATGAATAGACGTAATGGCTTTGTAAAAAAACAAACAAAAAAAATCTCTTGGGCCTGTGTCTGTATTCTATATTCTGTTCCACAGATCTGTTTATTCATCTTTCCTTCAATACCACACTCTGATTAGCTTTATAGTAAGTTTGAGATTAAGAAGAGTAAGACTTCCAAATTTGTTTATTTAGATTGTTTTGGCTGCTATTATCAATTCCTATTTAAAAAAAAAAAAAAAAAAGGGCAGGGGTTAATAGGAATTAGATTGAACCTATATGTAAATTTTTGTAGAATTTACATCTTAATAACATTTAGTCTTCTCATCTATGAACCTAAAATATCTCTCCACATATTATTTTCTTAATTTTTGCTCATTAAAGGATTAAATTGTGAGTTTAGAAGTCTGAAATATCTTTTGTTAAATTTGTTCCTAAATATTTTATTGTATTTAATTTCATTGTAACCAGTATTTCTTAATTTTATTTTCCAAAGTTTTGTTGCTGGAGTATATATATGCATTTGATGTTTGTATATCGAATTTTGCCTCCTGTGACCTTTCTGAATTCATTAAATAGGGTTTTTTTCTTCATAAGCAATCATAACAGCTATGAAAAATTATAGCTTTATCTTTTCCTTTTTTGCCTTTGATTTAATTTTCTTGACTTATTATCTTTGCTAGGAGTTCAAGTATGATGATGAATATGAATGCAAACAGGAGGCTTCTTTGTCTTCTGGTCTTAGGGCAGGAATACTTAATTTTTTATCATTATGATATTACCTTTGGTTTTTTAAAGGCGCCATTTACCAGACTGAGAAAGTTTCCTTTTATTTCTAGTTTTCTCATAATTAAAAAAAAAAAAAAAAAATTCTTATCATGAACAGGTTTAAACAGGTACTGAATAATGCCACCAGAAATACTGGTGAGAAAGTGGAGAAGTAAAACACAGAAAGGAAATGTAGAAAAGTTACAAAGCATGATAATTCTGAGGGCAACCAGGCTCAGTCCTTCTGGGGACATCTGGGATATGCTATGTAATATATCTCTCAGTTTTGTTACACAGAAGAGAAGAAAGTGGTCTTATTTATTGAATATCACATTTGTCATTGATTAAGGATAGCTCCAAGGTACATTGATTCCTTGACTCTTTCAGTCTTTCCTATACAAAGAGTGAGCAGGATACTTTAGCCAGAGGGAGCCTCAGGCAAAGATATTAAATAAGAAACCATTAGTGTGTACAGAAAAGTTGAGTTCTGGTGAATAAGGGTAGGATATTAATATCAACTCATAATAAACATGTTACATTTCTCTCCCTTTAGAACTTGCCATAGAAATTATGGATGAATAATTAGTTTATCAGAATCAAAGTTCATCACTACATGTCTCCTCTTCAAAGATAAAATGGTTTTTGAACACTTTAACTCCATACATTACCTCTAAATTTATAGTAGTCTGATATATTTTATTTCTATGTCACTTTTGATGCAATAGATATTATCACTCTTTATAGTCAATGTCCCCCATGTGTCTGTTAGTTTGTTGTATTGCTGGGGCTTGCATGTTGCTGTGATGCTGGAAGCATGCCACTGGTATTCAGATACCGGCAGGGTTACCCATGGATGACAGGCTTAAGCTGAGCTTCCAGACTAAGACAGACTAGGAAGGACCTAGCAGCCTAGTTCTGAAAAGCATTAGCCAGTGAAAACCTTATGAATAGCACCAGAACACTGTCTGATATAGTGCTGGAAAAAGAACCCCCAGGTTGGAAGGCACTCAAAAGACAACTGGGGAAGAGCTGCCTCCTCAAAGTAGAGATGACCTTAATGACATGGATGGAGTAAAGCTTTCAAGACTTTCATTTGCTGATGTGGCATTACTTAAAATGAGAATAAACAGCTGCAGACAACCATTAATAATTGGAACCCAAAATGTAAGAAGTATGAATCCAGGAAAATTGGAAATCCTCAAAAATGAAATGGAACACATAAACGTCAATATCCTAGGCATTAGTGAGCTGAAACGGACTGGGGTTGGCCATTTTGAAGCAGACCACAATCATGTAGTCTCCTATGCTGAGAATGACAACTTGAAAAGGAATGGTGTTGCATTCATCGTCAAAAAGAACATCTCAAGATCTGTCCTGAAGTACAACACTATCAGTGATAGGCTAATATCCATAAGCCTACAAGGAAGACCAGTTAATATGACTATTATTCAAATTTATGTGCCAACAACTAAGGCCAAAAATGAAGAAATAGAAGATTTTCATCAGCTTCTGCCGTCTGAAATTGATCGAACCTGCAATCAAGATGCATTGATAATTACTGTTGATTGGAATGCTAAAGTTGGAAACAAAGAAGAAGGATCGGTAGTTGGAAAATATGGCCTTGGTGATAGAAACAATGCTGGAGATTAAATGATAGAATTTTCCAAGGCCAACAACTTCTTCATTGCAGATACCTTCTTTCACCAAAGTAAACGGTGACTATATACATGGACCTCGCCAGATGGAACAAACAGGAATCAAATTGACTACATCTGTGGAAAGAGACAATGGAAAAGCTCAATATCATCAGTCAGAACAAGGCCAGGGCTGACTGTGGAACAGACCATCAATTGCTCCTATGCAAGTTCAAGCTAAAACTGAAGAAAATCAGAGCAATTCCACCAGAGCCAAAATATGTCCTTGAGTATATCCACCAGAAATTAGAGACCATCTGAAGAATAGGTTTGACCCATTGAACACTAGTGACTGCAGACCAGATGAGTTGTGGAATGACAACAAGGCCATCATACATGAAGAAAGCAAGAGGTCATTGAAAAGACAGGAAAGAAAGAAAAGACCAAGATGGATGTCAGAGGAGACTCTGAAACTTGCTCTCAAACATCAAGCAGCTAAAGCAAAAGGAAGAATTGATGAAGTAAAAGAACCGAACAGAAGATTTCAAAGGGCATCTTGAGAAGGCAAAGTATTTTAATGACATATGCAAAAAGCTGGAGATGGAAAACCAAAAGGGAAAAACATGCTGAAAGAACTGAAGAAAAAATTCAAGCCTAGAGCTGCAATAGTGAAGGATTCTATAGGGAAAATATTAAACAACGGAGGTAGCATCAAAAGATGATGGAAGGAATAAACAGAGTCATTATACCAAGAAGAATTAGTCGATGTTCAACCATTTCAGAGGTAGCACATGATCAAGAACGCATGTTACTGAAGGAAGAAGTCCAACCTGCTCTGAAAGCATTGGCGGAAAAACAAGGCTCCAGGAATTGATGGAATATCAATTAAGATGTTTCAACAAACAGATGCAGCGTGGGAGATGCTCACTCATCTAGGCCAAGCAGTAGAGAAGACAGCTTCCTGGCCAACTGACTGGAAGAAATCCATATTTATGCCTATTCCCAAGAAAGATAATACAACCAAATGTGGAAATTATAGAACAATAACATTAATATCACACGCAAGCCAAATTTTGCTGAAGATTATTCTAAAACGGCTACAGCAGTATATCGACAGGGAACTGCCAGAAATTCAGGCTGGTTTCAGAAGAGGATGTGGAACCAGGGATATCACTGCTGATGTCAGATGGATCCTGGCTGAAAGCAGAGAATACCAGAAGGATGTTTACCTGTGTTTTATTGACTATGCAAAGGCATTCAACTTTGTGGATCATAACAAATTATGGATAACATTGTGAAGAATGGGAATTTGAGAACACTCAATTGTGCTCACGAGGAACCCTTACATAGATCAAGAGGCAGTTGTTCGGAAAGAACAAAGGGATACTGAGTGGTTTAAAGTCAGGAAAGGTGTGAATCGGGGTTGTATCCTTTCACCATACCTATTCAATCTGTATGCTGAGCAAATAACCCAAGAAGCTGGACTATATGAAGAGGAACAGGGCATCAGGATTGGAAGAAGACTCATTAACAACCTGTGTTATACAGATGACACAACCTTGCTTGCTGAAAGTGAAGAGGACTTGAAGCACTTACTAATGAAGATCCAAGACCACAGCCTTCAGTATGGATTACACAACAACATAAAGAGAACAAAAATCCTCACAACTGGACCAATGAGCAACATCATGATAAACGGAGAAAAGATTGAGGTTGTCAAGGATTTCATTTTACTTGGATCCACAGTCAAGAGCCATGGAAGCAGCAGTCAAGAAATCAAAAGACTCATTGCATTGGGTAAATATGCTGCCAAGGACTTCTTTAAAGTGTTGAAAAGCAAAGATGTCACCTTGAAGACCAAGGTGCACCTGACCCAAGCCATGGTATTTTCGATGGCATCATATGCATGTGAAAGCTGGACAATGAACAAGGAAGACCAAAGAAAAACTGATGCCTTTGAATTGTGGTGTTGGTGAAGAATATTGAGTATACCTTTTTTTTTTTTTTATGGACTGCCAAAAGAATGAAGAAGCCTGTCTTGGAAGAAGTACAGCCAGAGTGGTCCTTAGAAGCAAGGATGGCCAAGCTGCCTCTTACATAATTTGGACATGTTGTCAGGAGATATCAGTCCTGGAGAAGGACATCATGCTTGACAAAGTACAGGGTCAGCAGAAAAGAGGAAGACCCTCAAAGAGGTGGATTGACGCAGTGGCTGCAACAACGAACTCAAGTATAACAAGGATTGTAAGGATGGCACAGGACCGGGCAGTGTTTCTTTCTGTTGTGCATAGGGTCGCTATGAGTCAGAACAAACTCAATGACACCTAACAACAACAACATAGTCAATGTATATTTGTCCTATATTTTTCATTTTCTAAAATTCTTCACTATTTCTTTCATCTCAGCTTACCATGTAGGATCAATTCCTTTTAACTTAAACTATATTCTTTTTAATTTCCTTTTAGTGATAATTGGCTTGTGATTACATTATTCACATGGGGATTATTTCTTTTTTAACTGTATTTATTCCACCCTTTTTCTTCAATGATATTTTCTAGGTTTACAATTTTTTTTCAACACACTGAAGATACGCTTTTACTTCATTGTGGTTTTCATTGTCAACACAGAGAAATCTCTTCCAAGAATAATTGACTCTTCTTTGAATATAATTCTGAGATTTTTCTCTGATTTTAAGATTTTATCTTTCCTTTTAATATAGGAGAATTTCACTCTGATGTGTCTAGATGTTTTATCTTAGGTTTTTGTTTGTTTGTTTTTATTTTGGTTTTCTTTTTCACCTGCTTGAGGTCATTTGAGCTTGATAGTTCTATAAACTGTATTTAAGCAGTTCTCAAAACATTGTTTTCAGCTATTATCTTTTCATATATTGGCTCTGTCCAATTGTCCTATAAGGCATTCAATCCCAAGGGCTAAAAAATACTTTAAAACTTGTATTTCTTGCTATTTTAATGATCTCTACAACCCATATCCAGACTAAATCACGTTCATTTAACATATTTACCTTCTTATGATTCTGTGAAATTGACAGTGCCGGTTGTTTCTTTTTCCAGTTTGCAGTAGTCAAATATTATATTTTGCACAATTCCCTTCTTCTGCACTGCTATTTCATTCTGCCTGCATGTCTATTACAGCATTTATAAATTTTAGTGTTTCAATAAATGATTAATGTCTGTGTCAAAATTCTCCTCTAGATTTATGCAAAATGATATTAGGGGAAGGGCCTGGTTTTGTCTTCCTTCAGTAACTTCAAAATGCCTTCATAATAGTAGATATACAATCAATAATCATTGTGGTAAACTTAATTAATGTGATCTCACAGCAAACAGGAAATGTTATTAAATATTCTTGCAACCTCAATTTAAAGTTGTACAGAAAATAGGCATTCTTAATGCCTCTTTCTCTTTTTTCCTTTAGTCTTCTGTAGTTAATCCAATTTCAGACTCAAAGACAAAACAACAAAACAAGGAATGGGTGAAGTCACATCACATATGATTTTCTCTGCCACCCCTTTCACAATTACCTCCCTTACAGCTACATCAAAAACTTGGAGGTACAGAGAAATGTTGGCTTGGCACAAAGTTAACAACCTATGGCGAATGTCAGTTTTTAACGGGCTAAAAATGTATGGTAGGGAAATGTATGGTGACATGCACTTGAATTTACTAATCCACTGGACTTCTTGTCTCAGTGGTTGAGCACTCAGCTACTAACCGAAAGATTGGCAGTTTGAACTCACCAGCCACTCAGTAGGAACAAGATGTAGCAGTCTGCCTCCTTAAAGATTAAAAAAACCAAAACCAAACCCACTGCCGTCGAGTAGATTCCGACTCATAGTGACCCTATAGGACAGAGGACAGAGTAGAACTGCCCAAAAGAGTTTCCAAGGAGTGTCTGACGGATTTGAACTGCCAACCCTTATGGTTAGCAGCCGTAGCACTTAACCACTATGCCACCAGGGTATCCCTCCTTAAAGATTAGAGCCTTGAAAATCCTGTGGGACAGTTCTACTCTGAACTGTAGGATTGCTATGAGTCGGGATCCACTTGACAGCAATGGATTTGGTAGGGTAACCCTCCTTTTCTGAAGACAGAAGTCCCATACTCTTCTACACCCTCAGACCAAACTTAGGCCCTCCTGGGATGTGAGAAAAAACCCTGCCTTTATAAAGGATCACTTTTTAAGGGAGTTTTTCTAATCCACTACCTATGCCTACTCTGTCATTAGACCTGCTCTGCCCTAGAGTCATACTATTAAGTAGGTTTTTGCTTTCTTTCAAAGACCAGGAATTCATCCCAGGTTTCTTTTTCAGCCTTATTCCCTGATGCTTGAGTCTTTCTTTTGTTTATCACCTTAATGCACAAGTTCTTCCAGATCTGGAGCTCTGATTGTTATTGTTATTATGACACAATGTTTCTTAGATACAATTGACTGGGGTAAAGCAGACGCTTTGTTGCTGTGTGCCTTAAGTCCATTCTGACTCATAGCTGCACTGTAGGACAGGTAGAACTGCCCCATAGGGTTCCTAGGCTGTAACCTTTACAGGAGCAGTTTGTCAGGTCTTTTCTTTAAGGGAGTGGGCTCCAGCTGCCAACTTTTCAGTCACATATAACCATTGCACCACCAAACAGACACTTTAGCAATGTAGATTTAATCTTTCAGGACTGATGTGTACATTACTTGCCACTTAGTAAGTAACCTGAGAAACCCAGTTGCTGTCGAGTTGATTCTGACTCATAGTGACCCTATAGGAAAGGGTAGAACTGCCCCACAGAGTTTAAGGAGCTCCTGGTAGATCCAAACTGTTGACCTTTTAGTTAGAAGCCATAGCACTTAACCACTATGCCACGAGGGTTTCCAGTAACCTGAGAGAGTTAATGTATTTTTCAAGCCTTATCACTGCTTGACTTTTTCAGAATACAAATTTCTTATGCATATTGTGATGCCTATTGAGAATTGGGTTAATTATCCCTAATCCTCCTGAACAAAAACTACTTCCTTGTCATTAATCACTGTGAGCTACGGGTTTAGAACCCATGAGATTCCCCCTATCTTATTTGACTTTCACCAGCAGCTGGATCTGCTAGTCCACCCTTCCAGATCCTGCCATCCTACGATCAAAATAGCCAGACTTGTATAGGGTCAAATGGCAGCATTTGCCGGTCAGCCACATTGTTTTTCTGGTAACTTTTTTTATGAATGCTTTTCCGAAAATAGCATATAAAGTTTACAAGAAATCTTTTTCTAATAAAAGAAAATCCTACTTTTCCAATTTTGTGCCTGAAGATATTTCTGTTTTTCTCCTATAAGAGATCCTGAAACTTTGGTGAAAAAAACTAGCCCTTTAATTCCACTAGACCAGCACCCAGAAAGTAAATACATACTAACTAGAAAAACGTATATAAAAAAATACGTAGATTTTTATAATCACATATTTCAAACATCTCACCATTGCTGTCGAGTCGATTCCAACTCATACGACCGTATAAGACAGAGTAGAACTGTCCCATAGGGTTTCCAAGGAGTGGCTGGTGGATTCAAAAGGCCAACCTTCTGGTTAGCAGTTGAGCTCTTAACTACTGTGCCACCAGGGCTGCATTAAAAAAAAAAAAGTCTGTAAGCCTTGAAATCATTTTAGTATTATTTCATAAAAAGTTATTTTAACTTTTTTTAATTCAAATTTAACATTGTTTTGTGATAAAGGTTAAATTCTCCGTGTAATTCTGAATAAATGAATATTTAAGAGCCTATGTCTAAGTCTGAAAAACATATATGTCCATCACACCTGTCAGTTTGTTGTTCTATGGTGGCTTTTACTGTTTCTGTATATAATTCCAATAACTTCAGATATTTAATGGTTTTAACTCTATTGACTACTACATGTCTCTGTCTCAAAGCAACTCCTAGTGGCCCTATAGGACAGAGTAGAATTGCCCCATAGAGTTCCCAAGGAGCGCCTATTGAATTTGAAATGCAGACCTTTTGGTTAGCAGCCGTAGCTCTTAACCACTATGTCACCAGGGTTGCTATGAGTCGGTACTGACTTGACAGCAACAGGTTTGGCTTGGTTTACCTGTCTCTGCCATATTATTTTGCCTTGAGTGTTACTGGAAGATGAGCCTCCTAGGTTGGAAGGCACTCAAAATGCACAGTGGCTGCCACAATGAACTTGAGCACTCCAGTGATAGTGATGATGAGGCAGCACTGGGGAACATTTCTTTCTATTGTACATGCAGTGAGAAGCAGTGGCAGAGAAACAGCGGCAGCAGAAGCAGATGAGTAGGAGTTGGCGTGGTGGGCTTCCGAGCTCATGGAGTGAGAAAGCTGAGCACCTTCAGGCTTGAGGCTTACTGGCAGATATGGTGCCTCTGCCCACTAAAAATGCTTTGTAACACTGGTCCAAGCAGGGCAGGGGCCAGGCTGAAGGGCCAGAGAGAAGTGTGCACAGCTGAGCAAGGGCTGTCCTGATTAAAAAACTGTATCCTGTGTGTTCCTGAACCTGAATTGTAACCTAATAAACCCCAAAACTGTGTGTGTTGTCTGTGAATTCTGTGTGTGTGTGAAGAAATTATTGAAGCCAGCAGAGAAGTAGAGAGGCCACGGAGGGATGGTTGGTGTCAGAATTGGTAAAAGAGCTGGTCAGAGGAGGTATGTCTCACCTTCCCCTCATAAGAATCAGCCTTGGGCTGTTGATTTTGATTTTCCTTCCCCCTTGTGAAGTTAAAAGAGGGCAGGCACACCCTCATGCCATTTTTACACCTTAGCAACAATAACTAAAAAAATAGCTTGGATTTTCAATGTAAAATTAAGCATACATCTGAATTGACCAATGGTGAAAAAACACACAAAAATTATTTTGCATCCATGTTCATTCTTCCATCTTCTCATGTATCTCTCTAGAAGTCATTAAATTACTACTTCCTTATCACTAATATTACTTAACAGAATTTCAGATTTGTCTCCATGAAAAAGTATTGGATCTGATGTGAATCTTAGAGACTTCTCCTCATTCAGATGTCCTTAGACATTTTAGGTGAGTTTAGAGGTGTTGTGACATTGGTACCATATGTAGTGAGTACCCATGGAAACAGTTTTAATCAAGCTAGGGTGGAGTCCCCGGGAGTTGCAAAGGTTTAGGGCTCTACTACTAGCCAAAATATTAGTGGTTTGAAGCCACCCAGAGGCACCTCAGAAGACAGACCTGGTGATCTGCTTCCAAAAGGTCATGACCTTGAAAACCCTATGAAGCAGTTCTACTCTGTACACATGGGGTCTTCATGAGCTGCAACTGACTCAACGACAACTAACAACAGGGTGGAATAATCCTCCACATTACCTCAATCTCTGATCTAGAATATACCTTCTCCTCACTTATCAACTGCCTCTTTATCTGATATTTTGCATTTACAACAATAGTAAAAAATCTGCTATCCAACTAATTTTTGCATTAATGACATATGTCTGGCAGTCATGAATGCTGAGGTGAAAAGTGAGAGTAACACTGGCTGTGATGATTAAGGTTATGTGTCAGCTTGGCTGGGCCGTGATTCTCAGTGGTTTGGCAGTTACGTAATAATATAATTTGGCAGTTATGTAATGATGTAAATTGACAGTAATGTAATAATGTAGTCATCATTTTGTGATCTTATGTGGTCATCCTCCATTTTTATATAATGCCTGTTTCACGTAACAACCTGGTCTTTGGAACCTAACCATTTTGATAAGTGAGGAGAGGGTATATGCAAAGATGAACTTCAAAGGCTAAGATGTCTCTTCCACAGGGATCAAAGGGATGGGTTGGTGTGAATCCATTTTCTTCTAGATGCCATTAGTCCTATTTTTCTATCAATACCTCAATCACAAAAGAAATTTATGAACTGGCTTTAGTCCCAGAAAGAGGAGGAGGTTTGTTCATTCAGCGAATAATTCTTAAGATGCTGTAAACTTTTCTGAATAAGGTTATTAGACTGGTAAATCTGGGAATTATGTAGATACAATTGATCTGGATTTGGCAAGGTATTTGACAGTCTCTCCTGGTCTCTCTAGGATGAAGATACGTGGCCAGGAAGACATGCAGTTTGGTGTTTGTGTAATTGTTTGAATTGCTAATCCCAACATGTGTTATTTAGTATGTGTGCTCTTTTGTTGTCATTGTTGGGTGCCTTTGGATTCATTTCAACTCACAGTGACCCCATGTTTCAGAGTAGAACTGCCTTATAGGATTTTCTTGGCTGTAATCTTTACCAATGCATATCACCAGGTCTTTCTCTTGCAGAGCCACTGGGTAGGTTTTAGCTGCCAACCTTTCAGTTAGCAGCCGAGTAGTTAGCTCTTGCTTTACCAGGCTCCTTAAATATTGCTTAGCCCTTAGTGATTCACTATTAATTTTTTTTTAAAGTATGGCTTAAAAAAGAACAAAATACTAATCAAATTATTTGGAGGGGTAACAAACACTTTAGAAGACCAAGTCCGGAGCTGGGGGATATCGACAGCTGGAAAATATAACAATGTCCAACCTCTGTTGAATAGAAAACTTATCAATAAAACACTGCATTTAGGCTTAAGAAAAGGATAAGAGCTAAAATATCGATAGGGTACAACTTAAGGAAATAAGAAATTTAAGGATTACGTGCAATTTTCTAAACAGAGCCCAAGAAGGATTTATTAAAGTCAGAAGAAGATCTGATGTTGATGATTATCTGATTGGTTGGTGTGGCCCCACAAATTGCAGAATTTTTTGTTCCCTGGCTTCTTCTGAGATTTCTTTTCATGGATTATTAACCTAGACATTCACCTGAGGCCCTCCTGCATGAGTTCTTCTTGAATAAAACCTGTGTTTCTACTTATTTATTTCTCTTTATATTTAAACTTTTAAGGTCCTTGTTATATTACTCTGTGGCTGGAATTCTGTGTTTTTATTGCAAATTTTTGTTGGACATGTTTTATGTATTCCTTATGATGAATACTCATATAATTACTTTTGCTTTTTTTATTTTTATATCCTTCGCTTTCATTTTTAAATGAGGTTTAGAAGTAGTGGATCAAAAAGGAAAGTTATGAAAATTCCATGGCCAAAACAGACTGAATTCCTACTTTTCATAGTTTAAATCTGTCAAGAACTTTACTTACCCTTAACATTTTTAAAAATCATCTTCAATAAGAGTTACTTCAGTCTAAGCTCATTTACCTAGTAAAATTGTGGAGTTTCTGCTATATAACCGGCACTGTTGAAAGGGAGAAATATTAACTCCATGTTAAAGTAATTCAAATGAAGAGATACATGACTATCACAAAACATTAGGAAGGTGTTGAGAGTTTAGCTCAATAGAAGTTCAGTAGAGTACAATGATGTGATGGATCTGCCAAAATGTTTAGCATAATTGTTGTCCACAACAATAAACGTATAATGTTCGTCACAGGCAAGTGATAACTATGTTGTCATATGTGTTGGTTAAACAAGGCCTATAGCATACTGCATACTGGAGTAGTAGAACCTATATTTTGAGACACAGGTTGGCAAATATTTATGTATCCCATTTTAAATAACTTTAACTATTCAAGCTAACTTATATAGAGTTCCTCCCACCTGAGAATTTACAGACTAGTGCTATATACTGAAGAGTGAAGAGATAAGTAGGAAGTAGACAGTGATTCAACATAAGGGGGAAAAATAACCAACAACTTACAACAGTATTAAATGAGTGTATAACTTCCAAGTCCAAGTTCTCATAACAGTTATTAGTGATGCTGAGACCGATGAATATATGCAACAATCTGGGGATGAGATTAATAATATTGAAAATCTTTTTTTTATTCTTGAATTTTATGAAATAATATATATTTAAAAATCAATGCACTGTGGGTATTAAGAAAGGGAAAAGTTAATAAGAAATTGATAGTATAGAGCCAAGTGGATTCTGCTTCCTCTAAGGTTAGAAAGATTGGAATAGAAAAGGAAGAAGGAAAAGCATTGTTTCAGGGCAGGGTCCTTGTGCATCAGGGTGCAGGTGGTGGGGAGGGAAGCTAGAGAGTAAAGCAGTGAACACTGAAGACTGATTTTGAAACACATTTCAGTATGTACTGCTATCCCAGTCTGATAATTAAGTTTGGATATAACAAAACAGAAACACAGTGATGGAATAGATATATTTTAACACGATTTGGCCTCCAATATATCCATCCACATTTTTTTTTTTTCTAATTACAGGTAGTCCCCAACTTACAACTAACTGGGTTCTGTTCCTATGACTCTGTGGTAAGTTGGTTCTGACATAGGTCAAATACCTCATTTTTTTTCTTTTTTTAGTTTTCAATGTTATTGCCTTTTATTATCAGTATCTTTAGATATCTCATCTTTATTTGTCTTTGAAGGTTGGGATGAGAATAAAATAACATCAGCAAATTATGCCTTGCAACATTACACGTAGTACATATTACTAATGATAAACCCAAGGTGTACAAAAAACAAAAACAAAACAGATGGTGGTAAGCGCGATTAGTCGTAACTCAAATATGTCATAAATCACGGACTACCTATATACACTTAAAAAAAAAAATTCCAGGGACATATTCTGTATCTCATTTTTCAATATAAATTAGAATGGGAACTCGGGTGTATTATATAACAAACAATATTAGGCCTATATTGCCAAAATCAAATAAAAGTGGATAATTTAGTATAATGAGGCTGCCTTTACCACTTAACTAACCAATTAAGACCTTTCAAAAAGTCAATACCTAGGCCAATCTTATTTCAAACAATATATAATAGAAAACATAAATATAACATGTATGTATGTGCATACATTCATAATATCAGGCCTATTTCTCAAATCTTGATTTGCTGTCCCATTTCTTTATGCTCTAATCATGTGACTATATGACAATGCTTCTGACAGCTAGAGAAGCTGTTCTCAACACATCTGCACATCTGGAAGTACTGGCCTACTATATCATACTTAATAAATTATATCTTCACATAGATATTATTTATTCAACAATTTTGAATAAGTACTTAATCTGAAAAGGGGACATGAAGTTATACACTTGTGAACATTTAACAAAGTCCAGTAAGGCTTAATAATATTTGAAGTAAAAAAAAATAAAGAAAGAAAGAAATGCATAGTGGCTGTGTTTAAAATATCTTTAGTATAGAGTACTCTGAATAGTAAGATAGATGAGGTTGGAAGATATGTGTTATTCTTGTCCCTATGGAAATTGATTCCCTTTACTTATAAGATGTATTGGTGTTTCCTACTTTTTATTTTATTTTACTTTGTTCCAACTCTTGCAATAAAATATAATTGGATTTTATACCCTGAAGCAGAATACATGCTTTTGTAATTTATACTAAACTTTTATCATATTTAAAGGAGTAAAACCTCCAGCAAGAAAAGCTATTAGAAAAACATAAATATTTGTCACAAAAGTCTGAGAAGAGGTATTTGATTTTAAAAGCTTTGGATTAAACAGTAATTAACATAGTTTTAGAGCTTGCAAATGGTCTGCTTTCAAAAGAGAATAGCTTAGGCCTGATTAGCATAATTTTGTCACATGTTTCGAAGAAAAGAGTTTTCAGTTATTTCAGGGGAAACAAAAACACTTTGATGAGAACTAATCATTTAGATTTTCATTATGTCATTACCAACAGTAAAGAAAAAAAATGAAACACTATAAACCCATAAGTATTTTTGATATTAGGAATTATAAGCAAAGAGAAGATATTTTCCATGTGTTGATTTGGAGGATTGAGATAGTCTTTGATTCAAGACACAATAATTGATCTTCAGCTATGTACAAGGCACTGATTTAGGTAATGGGGATAAACCAACAAATAAGATTGGCAGAAGCTACAGTTCAGCATTCGTCTTTGCTCCAGATGCTTGCAATTGCCCACTTGACATCTCCACTAGGGTTTTTAATAGATATCTCAAGGATAATGTATACTAAACAGAATTCTTGATTTTCCCCAAGGGGGATACTGAAATTCACAGATGCTCAAGCCTAAAAACCGAGGGCTTATTATTTATTCACAGCCTTTCTTTACTCCCATACAATCCATCAACCAACACTGTGGATTCTACTTCTGAAATATATCTTTAATTTCTGCATTTTTGTTAATCTTCTCTGCCTCCACTCTAATACTCAAAACTCATATCTATTGCCTTGTATAAAACATTGCCTCCTCATCACACCCAGGCTTCCATTTTTGCACCTCTATAACTGTTTCTTCATCGAACACCCAGAATGATCTTTTAAATGTATTAATCCAATTTCATCAGTTTTCTGCCTAAGCCCATTTATTGGTTTACATTTGCTCACCATTTTCCTTCCACACTGATCTCCTTTTAGTTTCCACACCTACTGTGATGCTGAACTACTTTTTACTTGTGTTTTCCTCAATACCAAAACCAAAAAACCGAACTCGTTGCCGTTGAGTTGATTCCGAATCATAGCAACCCTATAGGACAGGGTAGAACTGCCCCATAGGGTTTCCAAGGAGCTCCTGGTGGAATCGAACTGCTGACCTTTTGGTCTTAACCACTATACCATCAGGGTTTCCTTTCCTTAGTAGGAGGTAATATTCTCCCATGTTTTTACTTGGCTGTCTCATTTTCATCCTTGAGCTTCCAGGTATAATGTCCTAAATAACAAGGTGACTGTTCCTTATCATGCTATCTAACCCAGCTCCCCAGGTCCCAGCCATGCTTTATCACAGCCCCCTACCTAATGTGTCCTTCATAGTAATTATTGCTATTTGAACATATTTTAAAATTTATTTTCTTGCTGGGCATTTTTCCCCACTTCCTTGGCTCACTAAGACTATGGAGAGCATAGGATCTGCTTATCTTCTTCAATACTTTATCTTGTGCACGGCAAACTGTATTTGTCACAGAGTAGGTGTTTTAAAAATCCTTATTGAATTAATACATATATATGAAAATCCTAAAGGAGAGGAAAGAGGCTCTTTACTTTTTTGCTTTCATTATTATGTTTTGATTTCTTTCTACAAGTATACCTTGATTAACTATTAGGCTCTGGGTGATATTTTTAGTTGCTGTGATTGAACAGCTGAAAAGGAGACAAGCATATCTGTCTCAATAGACAGAATTTCCTAGTGGGTGGAGACAGAGAATAAGCAAGATGAATAAGAAAAGCTATTCTATATTAGATGTTGTTGTGTGTTATGGAGAAAAATCACAGTGAAATAAAAGAAGGTGGGGTGGTGATTCTAACATCGTGGTTTGGGAAGTGCTTAGAAGAAAGGGATATTTGAGCATGAACCTGAAAGACGTGAAAGAGCAAAGGAAAAAATAAGTGCCACAGCCCCAAGGCAGGTGCTTGCCAGGCATGTTGGAGGATGAACATGGAAGGTAGTCCGGCTGCATCGTAGATAGAAAGTGATGAAGTAGGAAGAAACTAGATCAGAGATGTTTCTTAGGGGGAAAGAAATGCACAGAGTAAAGAACTGGTAAGATAGCTATGTGGTTTAATTTTTTTCTTTTAATTTTATTACTTATGAGGTGGGAAACCAGTGATGGGTTTGGAGCAGAGGGGTGACTTTGGTATATTTGGTATATTTGGTATATTTTTATCCTCTGCACAAAGGGATGAAAGAGGAAATGAAAGAAGACCAAAAGTTGGCTGTTGTTAACAACTCAAGTGTTATGTGATAGGAGCAGGGTGGTAGCAGTGGAAGAGTCAGGCTTGTTCTGGTTTTGGCTGTATTTTAACAATAGAGCCAACAGGATTACCTGGTAGACTGGGTATTAGTTATTAGAGAAAGATAAAAGGTAAGGATGGCCCCAAGGTTTTTCACCTGAGCACCTTGTGGAGTTCCTGCTGAGATAGGTATGATTGTGAGAGGAACAGGCTTTTGGTTTATTTTTTCTGCCTCCTTGACTCCTGGTGGTATATTAAATTTGAGATGCCAGTTATACATTGAAGTGGCAATGTTGAGTTGGCACTGGAATATTTGAATAGATTTCAGTGAAGTCTAGGTTAGAAGGATTTTTGTTTTCTTTTCATTGAGGTGCAATCCATACTGAAGGCTGTGTGTGGTCTTTGATCTTCATTAGTAAGTGGTTCAAGTCCTTTTCACTTTAAGCAAGCAAGGTTGTGTCATCTGCATAACACAGGTTGTTAATGAGTCTTTCTCCAATCCTGATGCCCCATTCATCTTCATATAGTCCAGCTTCTCAGATTATTTGCTCAGCATACAGATTGAACAGGTATGGTGAAAGAATACAACCCTGCCGCACACTTTTCCTGACTTTAAACCAATCAGTATCCCCTTGTTCTGTCCGAACAACTGCTCTTGATCTATGTAAGGGTTCCTCATGAGCACAATTAAGTGTTCAGGAATTCCCATTCTTTGCAATGTTACCCATAACTTATTATGATCCATACAGTCGAATGCCTTTGCATAGTCAATAAAACACAGGTAAACATCCTCCCCGTATTCCCTGCTTTCAGCCAGGATCCATCTGACATCAGCAGTGATATCCCTGGTTCCAAGTCCTCTTCTGAAACTGGCCTGAATTTCTGGCAGTTCCCTGTCGATATACTGCTGCAGCCATTTTTGAATGATCTTCAGCAAAATTTTGCTTATGTGTGATAATAATATTGTTCTATAATTTCCACATTCAGTTGGATCATCTTCCTTGGGAATAGGCACAAATATGGATCTCTTCCAGTCAGTTGGCCAGGAAGCTGTCTTCCATATTTCTTGGCATAGATAAGTGAGCACCTCCAGTGCTGCATCCATTTGTTGAAACATCTCAATTGATATTCCATCAATTCCTGGAGCCTTGTTTTTTGCCAGTGCCTCCAGAGCAGCTAGAACTTCTTCCTTCAGTGCCATAGGTTCCTGATCATATGCTACCTCTCAAAATGTTTGAACATTGACTAATTCCAATGAGCAACATCATGATAAATGGAGAAAAGACTGAAGTTGTCAAGGATTTCATTTTCCTTGGATCCACAATCAACAGACATGGAAGCGGCAGTCAAGAAATCAAAAGACTCATTGCATTGGGTAAATATGCTGCAAAGGACCTCTTTAAAGCGTTGAAGAGCAACTACGTCACCTTGAAGACTAAGGTGCATCTGACCCAAGCCAAGGTATTTTCAATCGCATCATATGCATGTGAAAGCTGGACTATGAATAAGGCAGACCGAAGAAAAATGATGCCTTTGAATTATGGTATTGGTGAAAAATATTGAATATATCATGGACTGCCAAAAGAGTGAACAAATCTGTCTTAGAAGAAGTATAACCATAGAGCTCCTTAGAGGTAAGAATGGCGAGACTGCATCTTACATACTTTGGACATGTTGTCAGGAGGGATCAGTCCCTGGAGAAGGACATCATGCTTGGTAAAGTACAGGGTCGGTGGAAAAGAGGAAGACCCTGAACGAGGTGGGTTGACACAGCGGCTGCAATGATGAGCTCAACAATAACAATGATTGTGAGGATGGCTCAGGACTGGGCCATGTTTCGTTCTGTTGTGCATAGGTTCAGTATGAGTCGTAACTGACTGGACGGCACCTAACAACAACAACAACTAGGTTACAAATATAAATTTAAGGGTCATCAGTGTATCTGGGGGTGTTTAATGTCATCAGACTAGCTGAGTTTACTTAGAAAATGAATATAGATGGCAAAGAGAAGAGGTATAAGAGATGAGCCCTGGATCAGTCTGAAGTTTTATGCAGAAGAGGCTAAAAAAGGAAATGGAGAATGAGTGGTTAAATAGGTAGATGGAAATCCAGTAGACTAAACTGTGAACAGAGTGTGTTATCCTTCAAAAGAAGAATAGAAAAAAAAAAAATTCCAGAAGGAAGTGATCAACTGTGTTATGCAGCTCATAGGTCTAGTGAAATGAGTATGGATGATTAATATTATATTTATGGTAAGAATACATTCCCAATTCTTTAATTCTTTATTTAAGTCTTTAAATTATTTAATTCTTCCAAAGACCTGCCTATCTACCACTTTGAGAATGAGAAGAATGCAAATAGATATAGGGTATGGATATTGCAATCAGGTATCCTTCACTGTGATGGTTAAGGTTGTGTGTCAAATAGGCTGGGCCATGATTCTCAGTGGTTTGGCATTTATGATGTAGTTCGGTAGTTATGTAGTGTTGTAATCAACTCTATGATGAGTTTAAGAAGAGAAATTGTTAAGAGAGAATTCACTTTGTTCATGATCTCAGAGACTGCAAATGCCTGTGAGATTTTCAGCATGCTATGATTAAAAAAAGCTGGGTTAAAATGATAATATGAATTTCATAGGGCCACATAACATTATGTTTTTTTTTCTTCCTATGCTATTAAAATGGTCTTATGTAACTCTTAAGGGCAATATTAAACTAAATTGTAAATTAATGCTAAGCTTTTGCAAGACAATTACATACTTTAATTTCCATCAGGGGAGTGTGGTATCTATGCTTACAAAACTGTGTATACTTCCCCAACTACAGAAAACTGGAGTTATGATATAGGTTTTTGCCATTGAATGTAATAACCAAACAGCCTTAGAAATGCTCTGAAATGGTTCAAGAAATTTGTTTCTCTGGAAGTCAGTATGTGAACCAACATTACAGCATAAACATCCTAATGGAGTACCAATACCAAAAAGAATAATAATTTTAAGAATATATATTTGTAATGTAATTTATTTATATAATTTTTTATTTTTATACTATGATATCTATTACATATCAGTTACTTACTACAATGGATAATTTATTTAATACTGAAATTTTATCATGTATTGATAATATATATTATATACCATAATTTATAATGTATTGATATTATATATAGTTATATTTGTTATCTATTCTTAAAGAGTCTATGTATGTTTATATTGGAAGTTTTATAATAGAAGTTCTGCTTACATCCCTCTTCCATTGCCTTTATTGTTTGCTGTCAATTCTATCTTTACTTTGCAAAGTCAACTTCTTTGCATACTAAGCATTTTTTTCTAAAGGGAGAGCAAAAGCATTTTTTCAATATACTGAGAATGATTTTAAAAGGTATATGTAAGCACCCATACCAATTCTTCACATATATATTTGGAACATGCTATTGCTGTTTGTTACTGCTGAGCTGACCCCCAACTCATGGCAACCCCATCTGTTACAAATCAGAACTGCTCCATAAGGTTTTCTTGGCTGTAATCTTTACACAAGTAGATCACCAGGCCTTTTCTTTTGCAGAGCCACTGGGTGGGTTGGAACTGACATCCTCTTGGTAAGAAGTCAACTGCAAACCACCTGCACCATTTAAGCTCCAGAATTATGTACACGTATTTAGTTTATTTAAGAGCACTGTATTCTGGCTTATTTTGGATTTTTGTGGAAACACAACAGTCATTCTCAATATCCCATACATTTTTTTTTTTTCTTGGAGGGGAAGATTAAGCATTTTATTTAAATGGTAGACAAAATTCTAAGATGCCCCCCGAGGTTCCTTCTCCATGGTGTATATACCCTGTATAAATCTCCTTTAGTGTAAAGGACTTGTGAATATGATGGCTTTAACTCCCATGATTAGTTTATATTATATGATAAAGGTGAAGGGGTTTTGCAATGTAATTAAGGTCTCTAATCCCTTGATTTGAAGTTAATTCAAAGAGAGATTATCCTGGATGGGCCTGCCCTTGTCAGGTGAGCCCTTCAAATGAGAATCTGTAGGTAAAAGACAATAAGCAGCAGTTGACCTTCGGTAGACTTTGAAGCCATTAATTGACATGTTGTGCAGAACAACATGTACAGGGAAAAGTGGGCACCTACTAGAAGCTGAGGTTCTCCGACCTGTAGCTACAAGAAACTGAATTCTGCTAACTGCCATGTGACTTTGGAAGAGAAGCTCAAGGTCTAGAAAGCAAGGCAGCATGGCTAACACATTGATTTTAGCCTTGTGAAATCTAAGCAGAGAACTCCTTATTCCTGCCTGGGCTTCTGTCCCATGGAAACTGGGAAGTAATAAATGTATTTTGCTTAGAGTTGCTAAATTTCTGGTAGTTTTTTTACTAAATAACAGAAAACTAATCATTTAGTGACTGCAACATTGTAGTCAAATAACAAATAATAATAAAACCAAACCAGTTGCCTAAAATTTGATGAGAACTGTACCCCATATGTACCATCCAGAGACTCTAGTAAAACCACAAACTAGGCTAACTTTATCTGATACAATTATTCTCAGATTTATGAAAAAAGAAGCGAATAAATATTTCCGGTTTATGTACTGCGAACCATTTTAAGAACATATGGTCCTTATCTGTTTGGTTCTTATACTTTCTATTTGGGGCGTTGGAAGGCAGTTTTATATTTTCTTAAAATATTTACATCTAAAAGTTTTAAATCTCTCGTTATAATTTTACACATAAAATACTAACTAAAATAATCATAAATTATGACTGAAATATAGTTCAATAAAACATTTATCTCAGCCATGAGATTTATTATGATGTTTTATATTTTTGAAAATTGGAGACATGAAATTTTTAAAAATAGAGCATTTCCTTTTTTTTCCCCTTAGGAAAAAAGAAATAACACCATAAGTTCTCCCTCTATATATACTAACTTAGTGGTACAGGATTTTGTTGAATATTTAATCTATTGTTAGTCAATCTCTTTGCTTCACCAAGTGAGAAAAGGAAGTTTTTTCCAGACTTACTTAAGAAAAGAATGAGATGTTCTTAAGCAAGTAAAGTGGTTTCTACTCTGAGACTCCTAGTTTCTACAGTGTTCACCATATCAAGTATTATACTTGTCTGTGCTACTGCAAAAGTCCAGTAGAAATGCAGAGAATTGCTTCAGACTCACATACCAGGCATAATCCATTGGAAATTGTTTTCCAAAGTACTGGTTTAAGGATTCTGAGGGTGTAGGCAAGCCCAGAAGAATGAAGGGCTGATTCTTTAGAGCATTTGTCTTGATATATATGCCAAGGTGTTTGCCAACCATAACCTAGTTACTCTTCATTTGTATAGACTGTGTATTAGTTTGCTGTTGATGTGTAACAAATGATCACAAATTGCCACAGAAAGAGAGGTCATTGCAACGAGAATCTATATGCCGCATGAATTCAAAGCCACCTAAACATCATCAAAAATAAATCATTTTATTTGCTTTCCTGTTTCTAAAGGTGTTATTTTATTTATCTTTTTACTGTTTGCTTTGCAGGGTTGTACATCTATTTTAATCTACAGAAAGAGTTCTTAAGTATTAGTATACATAAGAATCACATCATGTAGATGTTCAAATGCAGCTGCCTAAGGCACAACTCCAGAGGTTGTGAGTTTAGGGGTTCTGTAGTAGAGCCCAGGAATCTTTATATTAACCTAACCTATTTAATTTTCCAGTAATCTTATGCAGTGAATACTACTAATGTTCCCTACATTGAGATAGAATATTAATGAAAAGATATATTACATAACTTGGTCAGAAATACTCACTTAGTAAGTGACAGAGCTAGGGCACTGGCCATGTAGTTCTTTATCAAGGCCCATGCTCAGATTTTCTCTATGACTCATTCTACACTCATAAATATTTCCTCCCAATTTAAAGCAGCTCATTGGCATTACATTTCTTCTTTGTAGGACTCATCATATGGGAGAAAGCTACCCCTGAATGGACTTGTGTGACTTGGGCCAGAGTAACGCTTAACCAGGATTACTAATAATTTATTCTCACTCCTCACTTGAGCAAATGGACCCTCATATGCTCCTCATCACTAAAACCAAAAAACCTGTTGCCTTCAAATCAACTCATAGTGATCCTATAGTACAGAGTCAACTGTCCTATATGGTTTCCATGGAGCAGTTGGTGGATTCTGACCTTTTTGTTTAGCAGCTGAGCTCTTAACCACTACGCCACCAGGGCTTCTCCTCCTTATCACTAAAAAAATATTTCCCAGTCATCTTCCATAAAAACCATTGCTGTCGAGTCAATTCCAACCATTAACGACCCTGTAGGACGGAGTAGAACTATCCCATACAGTTTCCAAGCAGCACCTGGTGTATTTGAACCGCCAACCTCTTGGTTAGCAGCCATAGCTCTTAACCAATGCTCCAACAGGGTTTCCATCATCTGCCATAGGACTACTTATTTTCTGAATGATTTACTTGGGAATGACACCTCAGGGCTTGAGACGGGGAAACTTGACCCATATGGCCAGAAATTGCTATTTTAAGGAGAGTTAGATGAGCTTCTGTAGTGGTAGAAAACCTCACCACCGTTTTCTCAAGACCCAGAGTGTCAAGACTTCACCTTCTAACAGGTGACAGACTCTAGATTGTCCAATAGGCATTCATATTATGTATTATATAATAATATGTATAATTAACATATAATAATATATAATAATGTAACATAGTAATGAAACATTTAACAATATATATTATTTAAATATTGTGTATATATCCTATATATACATATATGGTATATAATATATAGTATTCTTATTTGATCTTATCTACTTACTATTTTTATGAAAGATATTCTTAACTTGATATAAATTGATAATTTTTCTTTACTATGACTCTTAGAGTATAGATGAAGCACTGTGTCTCCATGATTGGACTGGAAAATAAAGGCCTGCACAGGCAATAAAACAAAGAAACAAAACAATTACTAAAAATGCTATTTCAAGAACATGAAAAACCAAAATCAAGAGGCAATTTGTAAAGTATTATTAAATCATATTCTAAGTTTTTGGTTGGTTATTTGTTTGCTTCAAAATATGAAACCAAATAAAGTAAAACCCTTCCTCAGTGGAAGCACCCAGGTTTGGGTCTTAGGTACACTTTTCAGAGTATAAATTTAGTGAATGCCATTGAAATAAATCAGATTTTCAGTGATGCTTATTTTTCTTAGCTTTACAACTCAAAGTTAATAGTACTTCAGATGCATTTTGAGCAGTTCCAGGAAATGTCCTCTCATATAATATAATTTACTTGAAAGATTAAATTTTTTTTCCTTCAGTTTTTCAAGGATTTTGAAAAGCCTGGATTGCAAATACTGCAAATTTTTATTAATTTTATGAATTTTCTAGGTTTAATTTTGTCTGATTTAACTAAAAATTGTCAGGGCGAATAATGCTAAGTGCTGTACCAAGCAAAATTCTTCATGGCCTAGCAAATAAAAATTTACTTCTTACCCTTATCATGGTCAAATGCAGGTTTCTGAGAGAGCTCAGCTTCATGCAGTCACTCAGGGACCTTGGCTCTGCTATTGTGTGGTTTTTCTACCTGCAAGAAGACACTCTCAAGGTCATTTGGAAGTTGACATCTATTTCACAGTTCGAGGAGTCAGCAAAGTGCATAGGAGATTGCATGAGATATACTGTCAGTTAGGGTTGGAATTTGCATACTTCATTTCTTGGCAGTCAACCAAAAGGTCAGCAGTTCAAATCCACCAGCCACTCCTTGGAAATCCTATGGGACAGTTCTACTCTGTCCTATAGGGTCATCATGAGTCCAATCAACTCTACAGCAAAAAGTTATTGGTGGAAGCCTAGTCCGATGGCCCATCTAATACAAGCAGACTGAGAAATATATCTTAGAGCTGTGTTAATGAAAACTAAAGGGAAAGGCAGATACTGATGAGCACTATCTCTTGCCACAAACTTCCCTTTTGTTCACCAAATTTCCATTTGTCTTCTTGTTTTCAAAATACATCACATTCAACCCTTCATCAATGGCAACTAACAAAAGTCCCACCCAGTTCCTGCATTCTGTTCAATGACCAAAAGCTCTGGCTACTGTACTATGATTTGCATTAGGAAGAGATATGGATCTTATTATGGACTAAAGACAAGTCATCTCTATCAAATCTCAATTCTCCATACAAACACACACACACACACACACACACACTGTAAACAGCAATGAAACTTTTTTTTTTTTTAAATATTGGAATAATGGAAGACACAAAGGTGCTATTCTTCCTACTGGGCTGACATAGTAAATGCTCCTTACCTTGGGGGAGCAGAAATTGCTTGAATAGGTCTTGATTCTTCTCTCTCAGAAGAATTTTCTTCTTCACGCTCTTCCCTGGGGTTGGACAAGGATTTGGTAAAGCTTATTTCCTTGGGAGTAGGCATTTCCTATGAAGAATGCTCAGAACATATGGCTACCTTGGCTTTTTCTGAATCACTTGTATAAGTTAATAATAAGTTCTGATATCTTGAGTGGAATTTCCTCCTTATTTCTCTTATTCCTTTTCTCCAGAAGTTTCTGGTCTAGTCTTGGCTCTTTCCTGTTTCATACATATTTTAGAATCTTTTTGGCATTTTAAATGTTGAAGTGCCTGCTTGACATTCAAGAGCAAGTACTGAGCAAACTATAGCTACGTGTGCTTTGAGTTTCGGGAGAGGTACCAGAGGTGTCCAAGAATTGCTAGAGTAAGAAAACTATAAGCCAGCTAAAGCATTAAGGTTCTGCAACCTGAGGGTGATACATTACAGTCAATGTTTGGGGAACATTCAGTTAAATGGGGTCAAGGAGGTATTATCAAGGAAGAAAGTGGCTGAGGTGGGGGAAAGAACAAAGTCACTAGAAGTGAGATAGTTAAAAACAAATAGGTCAGAATTTTTATTTCAGAAAAGTTCATTTAAGTCACATCTCAAATGTGACATCTTCAAGGAATCTTTCCTTGACCACTCTCACCCCTAGCATCCACTCAAACATTTTCCAACAGAGGTTAGGTTTGCCTATTATCATTTCTTATTGCACTTTTTTTTCCAGGGCTTATCCCAAATATTTCTTTTTTTAAAATTATCGAATACCTGTTTCACTCTCTACACTAAAAAATCACAAGAAAAAAAACAAACCCATTGCCATTGAGTTGATTCTAACTCATAGTGACCCACAGGGTTTCCAAGGAGTGCCTGGTAGATTCAAACTGTTGACCTTTTGTTAGCAGCCATAGCTCTTAACCACTACACAATAGGACAGGAATTAATTATCACAGCATATTAGTTTATTTGCATGGAATGATAGAAAGGAGCTTTATCTGGGTTCAGTTCTTGGCTCTGCCCTCGACTGTCTCCAAATCCTTAGTTTACTTATTTGGACACTGAAGGACTCAGTGATATTATTTATTGTTGTTATTAAGTGCTGTTGAATCAGTTCTGACTCCTAGTAACCCCATGTACAACAGAATGAAACACTGCCCAGTCCTGCACCATCCTCACAATCATTGTTATGCTTGAGCCCATTGTTGCAGCCACAATATTTTATGTAGGTTAGTGGATTGGACTAAATAGTTCTTAAAATCATGTTCTTTTCAAACATTCTATAATTCTTAGATTTTCTTATTTTATATACTCTGGTGGGAGGCAACTTTATCATGCACATCTAAATTATTAAGCACATTTGTCAGGTGAGAGGAGCATGAGGCACTTAAAGTTTACCTGCCACTGAAATGCATCCAGCAAGTGCAAAGAGAAGTTAAAATAAACCGGTGATAAACTACAGCCACATACAGGAAATTTATCATTTTCTAGCAGTCTCCCTGCCTAAGTTGATAAATGGCATTGTTTTTGCAATGCAGGCCCTTTTCAACATGATAAACTTTTTGAAAGAAACCCAATTCCATGATAAAGAGATTTGGGCAGAAATGAGGAGCAGTTGCCTAGTTAGAGTGGTGTGCTACAATATTTGATGAATGAAAAGCAACTCAGTTGTGGCAGAGTTCCAGAAAACAGAAGCATAAATGCACTTGGCTGAAGTAAAGTATAGCTAATCTGACATCCTGAGAACACTTTGTGTTCTAACATGGCAAGCAGACCTTGTATGAAACCTTAACAAAGCTGTGGATTTGTTTGTTTTATACTGGTAAGGGCACTTACCTTATACTGATGTCATTTGGAATGGCTTCCTGAGAAAAGCAATCAGCAGACGCTGAGGTGAAATAAAAGGAGAGTAAAATTTACACCTTCCTGTCTTAACTCCCTTCAATCTGGAGATTTTTCTAAAGCTCACTGAATTAAGCCAATTGGCTGGAAAGTGGTCTGGAGGGGATTGCACTACTCAAGCAAACAGGAGTGCCCTGGAAGGGAATGGGAGTGGATGGGCAATCTTTCAGAGAAAGAGACCAGCTCAGTACACACACACACACACACACACACACACATATGCATCTCTGGGAAAAGTTAAACATATTTTAATTACTTCCACATAATTCTATCATCACCTCACTGACCTCCACCCTCATTTTTTTTTTTACACCTTATCTGTATCGCAGTGGTTAAGAGCTGGGCTGCTGACCAAAAAGTGGCAGTTTGAATCCACCAGCCACTCCTTGAAAACTCTACGTGGCAGTTCTACTTTGTCCTATAGGGTCTCTATGAGTTGGAATCCACTTGACAGCAACTGGTTTGGTTTTTTCTGTATGTTTTCTGCAAAGACAGCTCTGGTAATTTATATTTATTTGACTTCTGATTTGAGATTTGTGCCAATCCAGTCCTCCCTAAGCATGGGCACGAGACCTATAACTCATTCGGCCTGACTTTGTTTAAATTTAGGAGTGAAAACAAAGTATTGGTTTTATAGTTTTCTTTCCATTTATTTGTTACAATTTTATTTCCGTCTGGTGGTTCCACCTAAGCTGTAAATGACACGGATCTAGGAAATGCTATTTTTTATCTGAATAGAAGGCTAATGTTTAACCATGTGTTTTGCCACACATTGAGCTCTGATATTATTGTCAATGCATTTAAGGCAGGAGCCCATCTCAAAGATAATCAGTTTTGAAAGCAACATGCCAAGGCTCCCTTTTTCAAAGAGGAAACTCAGCCAATTTTGTAAACTTATAACTTGCCTGGAATATTGAAATTGTGTGCTTCAGCATAAAGTATATGCTAATGAAAGCTGTTACTTCTGAGCATGAAATGGTATTTTAAAAATAAACAATCTAGCACAAATCAATTTTTTTTATACAGAGCCATGGTTTTCCAAAACTAGATGAATAAAAATGTGTTTCTTATTAAAAAAACAAAACAAAACATAGGTTTACTATTTTCACTTAAAATGATATTTATTAATGACTTGGAAAAACGACATTATAGAGTGCAATTGGTAAAAGAAAGTTTTAAAAAAAAAATAAGAATTACCAAGTACACAAGGAGTAGGTACAGCATAGAAACAGAGCAAGTATCTAAGAATTATTTGTGTAATGAATGTTCAAATTCTTGTTCCTTAAAAAAATAAATATGACATCCATGCAAAAAGTCTCTCATTTCCCACAAGCGTCTCTTAAAGTACCTACTTTCCTTAAAGCTGAATTCCACAGCCACCAAAACAATGCAAATTATAGTAACTCTTTGAATGAGCCCTTTATATCACTGCTTTGTCTAATTTATTGATGTATGAGCCAGCTCATTTCTACATTATTGTTGTGCTTTATTATTTATTTACTTATGTGAATTTAATTGTTGCAATTTTCATAGCACAGCTAAATCACTTAGTAATAATAAGAAAAAAAAACCTTAAAGCAAAGTAAAATCAAAACATTGCTATTCTCCCACCATGCCAGAAGCATTTCTGCCTTTGCCCATGCTGTTTCTTTATCAATCAGTGCTCTTCTCTAGTATTTTGGCAGCTAAAAGCCTCATTTCCTTCAAAGCTGGTCCTGTCTTCATGAAACTATTCTAAAACCTTCAACTATGTATAAGCTTATATGTGACAGACTGACTTGATTTGTAAACTTCCACTTAAAGCACAATAAAAATTATTTTTAAAAAAACAAAAAAAAACCTTCAACTAAATATGATCACTCTCTGCATCTCTCTCTTTTCCTTTCTCAGTATGCTGCCACATAATTTTGTGTCTTGCTTAAGATTATTATATTCTTCAACCATCAAGAAAATAACATGTCTTATAGGTATACAAATTGATACATCTATCTATTGTCTATCTACATCTATCCGTCTGTCTGTATATTCATCTTTCTGTCCATCCATCCATTCATCGGCCTGCCTGCCCATCTGTCCACCTGTCCTTCCATCCATCTATCCATCCATCCATCTGTCCATCTATCTATCTGTCTGTCTGTCATCTATCTATCTATCTATCATCTATCCTCCTGATGATATATACTTGGAAATTTAAGTACTTTACATTATTCATTTATCTTTTACAGAGTCCTGCACTAGTTTATTATTATTTTTATATCCTCCTTTTACAGATAAAACCATAGAAACAAAGAAAAAAACTAACTGCCCACCCCCCAAAATAATATATATGAATGTGTATGTATACTTTAGAAGATGCAGCTTTTAATTGATACAACTGCCTTTAAAACTCTGTTAAGCTTCGTTTCTTTAATAAAAAATTATTTCCACTTGTAATTACAAGAGGGCAACCTACATCCACTTATAGTTATTTCTACTTAGGTAATGTATTTTATTCTTCTGGACAACACATACATGCCACTCTACCTTAAGGTGCTCGATTAACGAAGCCCTAAGTTGTTTTTAAGTTGTTATATAATTACTTATAGTCACCTGATAATGCTACTCTAAGGTTTCCACAGTTAAATCGCTGCTGTTGAGGATCTCTACAATGAAATCAGCTTGCATAGAGAAAATACTAAAGCTAGGACAGAATACTGAGGAAGAGCTTAAAAGATGCCACTGAGTCCAGTCAACACAAACAGGACATTCATTTGATGATTTCCAGCTTTCCCAAGGAACAATACTTAGTCCTCTTGTGTCTGTGGGGATGTTGATTGGAAAGTACTTTGTAAGAAATACACCTTTATACATATTTTAGTCACTATTATTGCCATTAATTGATTGGAATTTTCTGCTGACCATGAAGTTTCTTTGCAAGCCATGAAACACGATGGTGCTCCTCTTTTGTTCCAAAATCTTTTAATGTTAATGTGCACTGAATTCTGTCCTTTTCCCCATTTTTACGACATATATCAGAGATGAATAGGTTTCAATTTGCGTGCCTACTTTGAACAATTGGTATTGACAGAATAAACAACTTTTTGTACTAGACTTTGAGGCCTTATCCAACACTAACATGAAGAGGTTCCATGGTTAACTAAGTGTATGCTATTGGCATCGGGGATATGAGGAATGGTTCTTCACGTGGCCACATATTTCTCCTCTGCCTGACACAATTTGGGGAGGGACATGCCCTTCACTTCCATATCTTAAACAGCTATACTCATTCTGACTGTGACTTTGCTCTAAACTTTCTTCTTTCTCCAAGAGCTTTATTTCCAACTGCTTATTTTACTGACCATACAAAATTGGCACTTCAGAGTTAACACTCGCATTTTTCTGTTTGTCTGCCGTGCTAAAATATGACATCTCTAAATTCAAGGATCATTTCCTCCACATTTAGTAACTTTTTTGGGCCTTGAGGAATTTAAGAGATCTTAAATGAAAGAAAACAGAAGGGGAATTATCAGATTGTCAAGTGGAAAACTTTTCAAATCCAGTTGTGTATCTGATTGCTGAACTCCTCAAATTCAGTCTCAAATCCAATCAACCTAAAACACGTGGTTTTTATAAAACTTACAAAACATTATTTCATTAATCTCCACTTCAATTTTAACTAATAAAAAATAATATTATTCAGTGATATCTATTTAATAATGCCATTCACCTGGTTGGGACACAATTTGCTTTACCACAATGTTGTTGTTAGCTGCCATTGAGTCATCCTCCAAGTCATGGCAACCCATGCACAATGAGACAAAACATTGCATGCTCCTATGCCGTCCCCATGATGTAGATTGGACCATTGTGATCTGTAGGATTTTCATTAGCTTAGTCTTTGGAAGTAGATTTCCAGACATTTCTTCTTTGTCCATCTTAGTCTGGAAGCTCTACTTTGTCTAGTTACCAACTATCTTCAGTTTCAAGTGTAAGCATCAAAGAGATCTTACCCTCTCCCCAGTCTCAGTCAGCCCTTAATATTATAGCTTCTGATAGCTGCCTATATTTCTGTTATGCAAATGTTTGTGTGTGTGATCATTCACCCGTTTTTCCCAGTAGACTTCGAAAGTTATGAACGGTGCCATTTTTGCTCAGCACCTAAGACCATCTTTGTACAAAGAAATACTTGTTGAAGTCACAGATAAATTACTGAATATTTTAAAATATCTCATTCACATATATTCCTTGTTTTTCCCAGACAAGACCACTTTGGACTCTTGTCTGTTTTCCAAGGATGCTCCTTCTGTGGACTTGGAAATGTCACCAGTGCTGGCCTCCTCATGTCTTAGGCTGGGTCATTAAAGTTCTTTAGTATTTTTTTTTTTCAAAAGACCCATAAGAATGAAAAGTAAATTATTTTGTTTTTGAAGACAACATGCCTAATTACCTCTCTTAAAGCTGTTATATTGTTTTTCATTTTCTACTCTAAATAGTTACTAAATAAGCTTCTTCAGTTAATGGAACTTTTGTATTGTTGCTTTTTATAACATTCCTTGAAAAGAATGTGGTTCTGTATTGACACAGGGCTCTTGGATGACAATTGGCAACTGATTGCCGGGGATAGTTTGCTATGAAATTTGTCAGAAAAGAGCAGAGAAGAATAAAACTGCACCAATTACTAAATATCGTTTTGAGTATATTTACTTAGATTCAATCTTTCTTATATACTCTGAAGGAATTCCTTCAAAGAAGCAGTTCATTTTAGAACAATACCTACTGGTTTTCAATATTATTTTTATTTCTATTTAATGGTATTAAATAATTTTAAGTATCGTAATTACATATCTGATAAAAGCATAAAAATAACACATACTTTTTGCTTAATTCTCTATAGTTTGCAACCATTTTGGAAACATCATTTCTTGTTTATTTTTTGAAATGTCTCACTGTAATCACACATACACACATCCAGTATAAAATCAAAGAATTGATTTTTATTTTTTAACCTAGGGTATAGGAACATATTGAAGCAAGGCAGCCACATAGAGAAGATGTGACATGTTTTAATATGGCTCTCCATGTTCTCAAAGTTCCAAATGGGGGCACACTGCTGCTAGTGACACTGTCTGAGCAAGGAAATGGCTTGTTGGATAAATGAAGCTCAAATTTCATCACTTGTTATTCACTCATCATTTAAGAATTTGGAAAGGTTTACAAAAAAATTCTATGTTACCATTAAAGAAATGCTTACACTTACTAGGTTCCCCTGGTTCTTAAAATAACGTCAACATCAACAGATACCGCTTCACCCTAAATTAAAAACTCCAATTAAATTAGTGGCCAAGAATCTTTCAACACTAGCTTTGGCCCTTATCTAGTATTCAGAAACATCCATTTTCTTGCACAATTGTGTCTTAAATATGTATTTTTTTTTTCTCATAGTTCATAGTTGGCCTTCTTAACGTGACTAATAGTGTAAGTCCTGGACCTAAAAATTATCAAGAATCTATTGTATATCAAGAACTATGAGCTTTGCCTTACAAATGTTACCACCATTTTGTCAGCTTAACAATCCAAAATGCAGATTTTATTCTCAACTTTAAAAAATAAATGAAAACTTAGACAAAAATTTAACTTTCAGGTTTCAGGACTCAACACATCTGTAACATGGCATTAAAATTTATTCTATAATCCATTTAATGTCACATTATGTCTAATTTTAAAGTCTCATAATCGGTCAATAAAATTTTCCTGTAGAATAATTGTGACATTTCATCCTAGGTACTTGCTTTTTTATGCTACTGCAAATTGTATGTTCTTCTTGCTTATATTTTTTAGAGCTTTACTGCTGTTTTATTAAAATCCAATTGATGTTTGTAGATTAATATTATTGGATTTTTTTTTTTTTGCATTCCTATTTGAAAGTCTTTAATTTCTTACTCTTTTTTTTGTGTGTGCTTTAGGTGAAAGTTTACAGCTCGATTTAGTTTCTCATACAAAAACTTACACACATTGTTATGTGACCCTAACTGCTACCCCAATAATGTGATAGCACACTCCTCTTTCCACCCTGGATTTCCCGTGTCCATTCAACCAGCTCATATCCATTTCTGCCTTCACATCTCGCCTCTGGACAGGAGTTGCCCACTTAATCTCCTGTATCTACTTGAACTAAGAAGCACAATTTTCTCAAGTATCATTTTATGTCCTATAGTCTGGTCTAATCTTTGCCTGAATAGTTGGCTTTGGGAATGGTTTTAGTTCTGAGTTAACACAGGGTCCAGGGGCCATGTCTCCTGGGGTTCCTCAGTCTCACACAGACCATTAAGTCTGGCCTTTTTGCTAGAATTTGAGTTCTGCATCCCACTTTTCTCCTGCTCCATCAGGGGCTCTCTGTTGTGTTCCCTGCCAGGGCGATTATTGGTGGTAGCGAGACACCATCTAGTTCTTCTGATTTCAGACTGATGGAATCTCTTGTTTATGTGGCCCTTTTTATCTCTTGGGCTATGTTTTCCTTGCGTCTTTGGTGTTCTTCATTCTCTTTTGCTCCAGATCAGTTGGGACCAATTGATGCATCTTAGATGGCCACTCGCTAGCTTTTAAGACCCCAGACACCACTCACCAAAGTGGTATGCAGAACATTTAATTAATAAACTTTGTTAAGCCAATTGACCTAGATGTCCCCGAAACCATGGTCCACAGACCCCTGCCCCTTTTACACTGTCTCTCGAAGTGTTTGCTTGTGTTCAGGAAACTTCTTAGCTTTTGGTTTAGTCCAGTTGTGCTGACTGCACTTGTATTGTGTTCTGTCCTTTCCTTTAGCTAAGATAATTCTTGTCTACTATCTAGTTAGTGAATTCCCTTCTTCCTCTCTCCCCACCCTTGTAACCTTCAAAGAATGTTTTCTTCTCTGTTTAAACATTTTCTTGAGTTTATATAATAGTGATCTCATACAATATTTGTCCTGTTGCTACTGACTAATTTCACTCAGCATAATGCCTTCCAGATTCATCCATATTATGAGATGTTTTGAGGATTCATCCTTGTTCTTTATTGTTGTGTAGTATCCCATTGTGAGATATACCATAATTTGTTCATCAGTTTATCTGTTGATTGGCACCTAGGTTGTTTCCACATTTTTCTGTTGTGAATAGTGCTGCTGTGAACATGGGTGTGCATATATCTATTCTTGTAATGGCTCTTGTTTTTCTAGGATATATTCCAAGGAGTGGGAATGCTGGATCATATGGTATTTCCATTCCTAGCTTTTTAAGGAAGAGCAAATCAATTTCCAAAGTGATTGTAATATTTTACATTCCCACCAGCAATGTATAAGTTTTCCAGTCTCTCCACAACCTCTCCAACATTTATTATTTTGTGTTTTGTGGATTAATGCTAGCCTTGTTGGGGTGAGATGGTATCTCATTGTAGTTTTGATTTGCATTTTTCTAATGACTAATGATAGTGAGCATTTCCTCATGTATCTGTTAGCCACCTGAATGTCTTCTTTAGTGAAGTGCCTATTCATATACTTTGCCCATTTTTTAACTGGGTTGTCTTTTTATTGTTGAGGTTTTGCAGTATTTTGTAGATTTTAGAGATTAGAGGCTGATCAGATTTGTCATAGCCAAAAATGTTTTCCCAGTCTGTAGGTTGTCTTTTTACTTTTTTGGTGAAGCCTTATGATGAGTGTAAATGTTTGATTTTTAGGAGCTCCCAGTTATCTAGTTTCTTTTCTGGTGTTTGTGCATTGTTAATAATGTTTCCTAATCTGTTTATGCCATGTATTAGGGCTCCTAACATTGTCCCTTTTTTTTCTTCCATGATCTTTATTGTTTCAGATGTTATATTTAGGTCTTTGATCCATTTTGAGTTCCTTTTTGTGCATAGTGTGAGGTATGGGTCTTGTTTCATTTTTTTTTGCGGATGGATATCCAGTTATGTCAGCACCATTTGTTAAAGAGACTGTCTTTTCCTTATTTAACTGCCTTTGGGCCTTTGTCAAATATCAGCTGCTCATAGGTGGATGAATTTATGCCTGGATTCTAAATCCCGTTCCATTGGTAAGTGTATCTATTGTACCAGTAACAGGCTGTTTTGACTACTACAGCTGTATAATAGGTTCTACAGTCAGGTTGTGGGAGGCCTTCCACTTTGTTCTTCTTTTACAGTAATGCTTTACTTATCCAGAGCCTCTTCCCTTTCCATATGAGGTTGGTGATTTGTTTCTCTATCTACATAAAAAACGTTGTTGGAATTTGCATCAGGATTGCATTGTATCTGTAGATCCCTTTGTGTAGATTGACATTTTCACAATAATGAGTCTTCCTATCCATGACCAAGGTATGTTTTTCCACTTATGCAGGACTCTTGGCTTCTTGCAGTGCTGTCTTGTAGTTTTCTTTGTATAAGTCTTTTATGTCTCTTTTAGATTTATTCCTATGTATTTAATCTTCTTGGGGGCTATAGTAAATGGTATTGATTTGGTGATTTCCTCTTTGAAGTTCTCTTTGTTGTTGTAAAGGAATCCAACTGACTTTTGTATGGCTATCTCATATCCTGATACTCTGCTGAAATCTATTAGTTCCAGCAGTTTTTTTCTGGATTCTTTGCAGTTTTCTGTGTACAAGATCATATCACCTAGAAATAGAGATACTTTTACTTCTTCCTTACCAATTTGGATGCCCTTTACTTCTTTATGTAGACTAATTGCTCTAGCTAGGACTTCCAGAACAATGTTGAATAAGAGTGATGACAAAGGGCATCCTCATCTGGTTCTGCTTCTCAAGGGGAATGTTTCAAACTCTCTCCATTTAGGGTGATGTTTGCTGTTGGCTTTATATGAACGCCCTTTATTATGTTGAGGCAATTCCCTTCTATTCCTATTTTGCTGAGAGTTTTTATCATGAGTGGGTGTTGGACTTTGTCAAATGCCTTTTCTGTATCAATTGATAAGACCATGTGGTTCTTGCCTTTTGTTGTATTTATATGATGGATTACATTGATTCTTTTTCTAATGTCGAACCATCCCTGCATACCTGGTATGAATTCCATTTGGTCATGGTGAATTATTTTTTTGATATGTTGTTGAATTCTATTGTCTAGAATTTTGTTGAGAATTTTTGCATCTATATTTATGAGGGATATTGGTCTGTAATTTTCTTTTTTTGTGGTGTCATTACCTGGTTTTCATATCAAGGTTATGCTGGCTTCATAGAAGGACTTTGGGAGTATTCCATCCTTTTCTATGCTCTGAAATACCTTTAGTAGTTGTGGTGTTAACTCTTCTCTGAAACTTTCGTAGAACTCTGCAGTGAAACCCGAGGGGCAGGGCTATTTTTCTAGAAGTTTTTAATTACCTTTTAGTCTCATCTTTGTTACAGGTTTATTTAGTTGTTCTACCTCTGTTTGTGTTAATTTAGGTAGATAGTGTGTTTCTAGAAATTTGTCCATTTCTTCTACGTTTTCAAATATGTTAGAGTACAATTTTTCATAGTATTCTGTTGCGTCTGTTGTGATATAGCCCATCTCATTCCTTATTTGAATTATTTTCTTCCACTTCTGTTTTTCTTTTGTCATTTTGTCTAATGGTTTATCAATTTTGTTGATCTTTTCAAAGAACCAGCTTTTGGTCTTGTTAACTGTTTCAATTGTTTTTCTATTCTCTATTTCATTTAATTCTGCTCTAATTTTTATTATTTGCTTTCTTCTGGTGCTCGAGGGCTTCTTTTGCTCCTCTTTTTCTATTTGTTCGAGTTGTAGGGTCAATATTTTGATTTTGGTCTTTTTTTTTCTCTTTGGACGTGTGCATTTACTGCTATAAATTGACCTCTGAGTGCTGCTTTTGTCATGTCCCAAAGGTTCAGGTAGGATGTGTTTTCATTCGTATCTGATTCTATGAATTACTTTATTCCATCTTTAATTTCTTCTATAACCCAGCAGTTTTTGAGCAAGGTGTTGCTCAGTTTCCATGTATTTGATTTTTTTTTTCCTTGTTTTTTCTGTTATTGATTTCCTCTCTTATGGCTTTATGGTCAGAAAAGATTTTTTGTAATTTTTCAATGTTTCGGATTCTGTTAAGCCTTGCTTTGTGGCCTAATATGTGGTCTATTCTGGAGAATGTTCCATGCGTGTTGGAAAAGAAAGTATACTTGGCTGCTGTTGGGAGGAGTGTTCCGTATATGTCTATGAGATCAAGTTGTTTGATAGTGGCATTTAGATCTTCTGTGTCTTTATTGAGCTTCCTTCTGAATGTTCTGTCCTTTACCAAAAGTGCTGTGTTGAAGTCTCCTATTATTAATGTGGAGCTGTCTATTTCACTTTTCAATGATTTTAGAGTTTGATTTATATATTCTGGAGCCTTGTCATTCAGTACTTAAATATTTATTATGGTTATGTCCTCCTCATGTATTGGCCCTTTAATCATTATACAGCATCTTTCCTTATCTTTTGTGGTGGAATTTGTTTTTAAAGTCTATTTTGTCAGAGATTAATATTGGCATTCCTGCTTTTTTTTGTTTGCTTGATATAAATATTTTTCCCATCCTTTGAGTTTTAGTTTGTTTGTGCCTTTAAGTCTAAGGTGTGTCCCCTGTAGGCAGCATATAAATGATTTTTTTTTTAAATCCATTCTGCCACTCTTTGTCTTTTTTATTGGTGCATTTAGTCCATTTATATTCAGCATAATTATTGATAGGTGTAAGTTTAGTGCTGCCATTTTGATGTATTTTTGTGTGTGTGTCTTTGACAGTTTCTTTGTTCCACTTAATTTTCTGTGTTGAGACATTTTTCTTATGTATTTTCTTTTCATCTTTTTCATTGATGTTGATTTTGTAGTTGCTGAGTCTTTATGGTTTTCTTGTTTTTTATTTTGATGTGTAGGTTGGTTTCCTTTGTGGTCACCTTAATATTTACCTTTATTTTTCTGAGTTTAAACCAACCTTTTATTTCTTTATATCTCTTTGACTTCTCCCTATGAAAGATCTATCAGTACATTATTTAGTTCCTTTTTTTTAATGTTGTCATCTTTTAAAGTTTGACATCTCTGTTTCTCTTTTTTCAGTGTTTTAGCTTTGATTTATTTTTGTGACTTCCCTATCTGGGTTGACATCTGGTTGTTCTGTACTTTGTTCTAGTCTTGCCTTGTTATCTGATGTTATTGATTTTCTAACTGGAGGACCCTTTTTAGTATTTCTTGTAATTTGTTTTGGTTTTGCAAATTCCCTAGAATTCTGTTTATATGGAAATGACCTAATTTCACCCTCATATTTGAGAGACAGTTTTGCTGGATATATAATTCTTTGCCGGCAATTTTTTTTTTCCTTCAAAGATTTATATATGTCATTCCATTGCCTTCTTGCCTGCATGGTTTCTACTGAGTAGTCTGAGCTTAGTCTTATTGACTCTCCTTTGCAGTTGACTTTTGGTTTATCCCTAGCCACTCTTAAAATTCTTTCTTTGTCTTTGGTTTTGGCAAGTTTGATTATAATATATCTTGGTGACTTTCTTTTGGGATCTACCTCGTGTGAGGTTTGTTGAGCTTCTTGGATAGATATCTTCACTTCTGTCACGATATCAGACAAATTTTCTGCTACCAAATCTTCAATAATACTCTCTGTATTCTCTGTTATCTCCAACTGTTGTGGTACTCGAATCACTCATACATTATTCCTGTTGATAGAGTCCCACATAATTCTTAGGGTTTCTTCATGCTCTTTAATTCTTTTGTGTGATTTTTCCTCAAATAAGTTGGTGTGAACTGTTTTATCTTGTCTCACTAATTCTGACTTCCATTGTCTCAATTCTGCTCCTATGACTTCATATTGAGTTGTCTGATTCTGAAATTTTATTGTTAATCTTTTGGATTTCTGTTTGCTGTCTCTCTATGGATTCTTGCATCCTGCTAAATTTGTCATTATGTTCTTGTATAACCTTCTTAAGTTCCTCTTTTGCTTTGCCTGTGTGTTCTTTGGTTTGTTCTTCATTTTGCCTGATCTTTTTGATCTCTTGAAGAGCTCTGTGTATTAATCTTTTGAATTCTACCTCTGGCAATTCTAAGAAATTATCTTCTTCTGGAAGGTTTCTCGTATCTTTGTTTTGGTGGCTTTCTGAAGCCATCATAACCCCCCTCTTTATGGGATTTGATATTGACTGTTGTCTCTGAGCCATCAATAGGTTATTATATTTATTTATTTTATGTTTGCTTACTGCATCATAGCTTCTTGTTTTGATATGCCCAAATAGGCTAGTCATGTGAGCTAGTTTATTATTGGTGTCTTTGAAACTCTCATGTCCTGTCACCAGAAGGTTAGTGTTGTTACTATGTATGTGAGCCAAGGATTCTGTTTACTTTTCTTGTATGGATTCAGATCAGGTGTCCAGGTCTTCAGTCACTGAGTATGCGGTGCAGGATCTCACCTTCAGTCCCAGACAGCAAGAGTGATTGGAGTAAGCACAGGTATCTGGCTGGAGTAGAGGGTCATGTTCTGGTGGGTTGACAGCAGGGGGTTGACAGCTGCACTGAGTGTCTGGGTGAAAACTGTGACCCTGTTTCCTAGAGCAAGTGGATGGATGGGTTTTGCAGCCAGATTATGAGCACCCAATGCTGTTGGCTATAAGAACTGGGAGGCACCACTTATTCTTGGACCACTGTTGTGGATCATTAGGTGAAGTGGGTGGAGCCACCAGTCCTCAGGCCCCTAATGTGGGTAGGTGAGGACCCTGCTTAAAGGGCAGGGCAATGTCAAATATCACCAATCTGCCACTCCCCCTTATAGCTGATGCAACTGAAAATAGACTTCAGGTATGTAACCTGTTGCACTGTTTTAAGGAGGGCCTACACTGCTGAAATCGGCCCACACAGGTCTATGTAGGGGTGAAAGCCATTCAAAGCCTGTGGACCCTTTATGCTCGTGCCTAGGCAAAGGTGCTGTGCCTGCCCTGAGTTCCCAGCATAGGGGATCTGGTAGATTATTTTTTCCTGTTTGTTAATTTGTTCCCTCTCCAAAGCCAGGAGAATGGCTCAGGGTGTGCAATGGTTTCTACTTCCAGTCCAGGGAGCACAGCAGTCACTGAAGCTGGACCAGACCTGGAACAGATAAATAGGAGTGGAGTACTTCCCAAATGGGGGAAGGATTTTTTGATCTGTGCTTTTTGTTAGACACTTGTACTTATCTTTGAGCACCATTTTCCCCTCTTTCTGGAGGCTTGAGCAGGCTCTCCACTGCTTGGTCTCTCTCGATGTGGGAAATGCCTCACCCTCATGTGCCAGCCAATCAAGCCTACAGGATGCCAGTAATGACCAGGTCAGTTCTGGCAACTCCTCGCTGCTTCTGAACCATCTCTCCCTCCCCTTGTCACTCAGTCCGATTCCTCAACTTTGTCTTTGATCTTCAGTGCTCCTAGATTGTCATTTATAAGTGATTCACTTTTTCGGGGGGGGGAGGGGGATCTTTGCTGTAAGAAGGAGCACAGGAAGCATCTGACTACTCTGCCATCTTGGCCCCAGCCTCCTAATTTCTTACTCCTGCCTTACTAGGCAGACTACAACATTGGTGAATGTTTATAGATTGTCCGTGCCTTGTGTCTGATTTTAAAAAATGCTTTTACACAGCTAGATTTTTGTGTGTAGAATTTTTTTTCTAATAGACATAATTTTCCATTTTCTAGTCCCAAATTACTAAATTTTTATCATAAATTTTTAATGAGTTCTTTATTTTACTCTGCACCTATTGAGAGGCTCAAATTTATGTTGTACTTAAGTTTTTTTGTCATAAACTAGATTCATGTGTTTTTTGATATTATTGTATGCTAAGGAAGTTGTCAAACTGAACTTTTATTATCTTTGTATTTTTTATTTCTCTTCTTTCTAGTTGCATTTTATTTGCTAGTATTCTGGTTAGGATTTTTACATGTATATAAATAAATTTTTCTGTGTTGCATTGTGCTTATCTAATTTTGGTATCAGGTATGTGCTGGCCTCATAGAATTCACTAGGAAGTAGGCTTTTTCTATTGTCTGGAAATGTTTAATAAGATTGAGATGATTTGCTGCTCGAAGTCAATAATACTGTCTTTTTGGAAATACTTTTAACTCTATACATGTCTTTTGTTATTGCTGTTGCTTGTTTGTTTTTTAGTGTATTGAGGGACTGCTTAAACCAAACCAAACCAGTTGCCCTTGAGTCAATTCCATATCATGGTGACTTTACGTGTTTCAAGACAGAACTGTAATCCATACTTAGGTACTTATATTTCTCTCCAAGCCAGAAAAATCTGTGGCTTTTCTACTAGTGCCCCTACTGCCAACTGGCATACGCTAGTCAATGGTGCTTACCTGTTGCCTTCAAATTTGTTCCTACTCATAGTGTCCCTATAGGACAGAGTAGAACTGTTCCATAGGATTTCCGAAGAGCAGCTGGCTAATTGGAACTGCTGACATTTTGGTTAGCAGCTGAACTCTTAACCCCTGCACCATCAGGACTCTCAGGTTAAATTCTGCAAAAGAAAACCAGTAACTAATCACAGATGCCCTTCTTCTCCTCTGTGTATATACTCCCCGACAGTCTCCTTTCCCTGTCCACTCTCTAGTGCCTTTGGCTGTTTATTTTTTCACATTATGTCCAGGTTTTATACCTGTTTTCTGCAGGGGTTTAATCTAGTCATTTATTTTTATAATCTCTAATTACTGAGCATTAGTTCTTAACTTCATTTTCTATTTCATTGATTTGAATCTTACATTTATTATATCTTTTCTCCTTTTTTATCTGCTATTCTTTTTCTAGCTTCTTGCTTTATTAGGCTAATTCATTTTTTGTTTTCTTATTTCCTGATTATTTAAGAATAAACTTTTATGGGAAGCATTGTAGTAGCCTTGTTGTATAATTTTGGCTACAAACATTTGCTTTTTTTAATGTCCTTCACTTCTAAGTACTTTAGAATTTCCATCTGTTTTTTCCATAACCAATACATTATTTAAAAATGTAGTTTTACATTTAAAATCATATGATTTTTTTTTAACATTTATCATTTTCTTACTAACTTCTAACTTGATATGCTGTCAATGATATTTAATCCTAAACATTCTACTCTTCAAAATTAAATGTTTCATTTCTTAAAACTTCTAACTCTGTATGCTTTATATGATATCTATTCTATACTGTTTGGAGTGATTTACTTTATGGCCTAGTGTGTGACAACTTCTGTAAATATTCCATTTTTGATTGAGAAGAATGAGTATTCTCTAAGTGTTGACACAGAACTCTATATTTCCACTCATTAGGTTAAACTTGTTCATTCTTTGTTGATATTCAAAACTTTTCTACCTTTGCTGTTTTGTTTTGTTTTTTTTTTTTTGCCTAACGCAGTTCTTGACATTTAAGAAACTTATGTTATTATTTCCTGCTGATAGTGATTTGTTATTTTCTCATAGTAGGTCACTCATTTGTTCTCTGCATTCTTTGGATACTTACGTGGTTACCATTGCAGCGTCATTTTGGTGAAGTTAATCTGTTAACACTTTCTTACGACTCTTTGTTTCTAAAGATATTTGCTGCATTATCTGCTATTAATTTTATCATACTAGTTTTCTTTTGTTTAGAATTAGCCAGATATTTTTTATTCTCCCTGTCATTTTACTTTTACCCTACTTCTTTTTTTGTTTTATGTGTGTTTCTTAAGACTAAAGGTTACTGGATTATTTTAAGCCAATTTGATAATCTCTGTCTTTTAACTGGAAAATATGATTTGTTCATATTTGTCTGATTATTGAAATATTTAGAATTTTTTACCAACTTACTTTGTATTTCAATCTCACTTTTTCTGTATATATATTTGCTTTCAATATTTTTCAAACTTTAGAATAGTTTTATACTTACAGAAAAATTAGAAAAAGTAGTAGAGCACTTTCATGTGCCTCACATCCATTTTCCTCCAATAAAATTTTTGTATTAGTAAAAATCTGTTACAATTAGCAAGCTAATATTAATACATTACTACTAAAAAACTAGCTACTAAAATACAGTTCATATTTATTTGGATCTCTTAATTTTTACCTATTTTCCTTCTGCTGTCCCAGGATTCCTTCCAATACACCAAATTTTATCTAGTCTTCTTAACCCTTTCTTGGTTGGGACAGCCTCTCAGACATCCTCTGTATTTAATGATTTTAATAGCTTGAGGAATACTGGTTAGATATTTTTGAGAATGTCCCTCAGGAGTTTGTTGTTGTTGTTTGTTTTTTCTCATTATTAGTCTTGGATTATTATTCTTATTATCATTTTTGGTAGAAAGACCACAGATTTCACCACTTCATATCAAAGTTACATGTTATTAACATGACTTAATACTACTGATGTTGACTTTGATCACCTGGCTGAGGCAGTGTTTGTCTGGTTCCTCCACTATTAAGTTACTCTTTGTCCCTTCTTTCTATACAACAGCATTGTGGTGTAGTGGTTAAATACTTGGCTGCTAACCAGTTCGAACCCAGTAGCTGTTCCATGGGAGAAAAAAGGTGAGAGTCTGCTTCCATAAAAAGATTTATAGCCTTGGAAACTCTACGGGGGCAGTTCTACTCTGTCCTATAGGGTCACTATGAGTTGAAATCAGCTGGGTGGCAACGGATTTGGTTTTGGGTGCCATACTGCACTCTTTAGAAGGAAGTCACTATGTATAGCTCACATTAAAGGAGTGGGGAGTTAGGCTTTACTTATATTTCTTTTTGATTAAACTTTAACCACCACAACAAAATTGAATACAAGTATTTTTCTCTTGTCATGATAAGAAATTTTGGACATGTAGATATTTCTTGGTTTCACTCATGGTACCACATATCGCATGTCTATTTTCTAGAATTTCCTTTAGCCTTAGCTGATTATTTATTTTCCTGTCTAAATATGCTCAGTATTGTTTTTTTAAGACAAAAGGATAGGTGGAATAATTTTTTTTTAATTTTAATGAAATATAATACACTTTGAGAGCTCATCCCACATTTATCTGTGCCATAGTTATGTTTGCTATGAGTTGGCATTGACTCGAGAGCAGTGGGTTTGGTTTTTTTTGTATGCTTATGTTGTTTTTTCAAAGAATGAATTTTAAGTAGCATGTAGTGCCATGATCTCAGTGCACTAAATGGATCATGAACATGAAAATAAATTAGATGTCAGCAAGTAGTGTTTTAGACAAAATTGCTATGATTTCTATTTTTCTCTAAGACTCTACTTGCTGACATTAATTTATTTTCATGTTCATGATCCATTTTGTGCATCGAGATCATAGAACTGCATATTATTTAAAACCCAGTCTTTAAAATTGAGATTCATAAGGGGTCTTTAAATTTTGACGGTCTGAAGAAGTTATTGTATTATAGTTCAATGGTCTGAGTTATATACACTAATTGAAGGGATGAGTGAAAAATGAGTTCTGACAGATATCCTTAGTTTTGAGTTCTTGCAGCCAATTTTAGGATAGCAAAAATAGTTTCACTCATAGAATTTATGAATGAGCTTGACATACAGAAGATAATTTTTGATTAAAGTAAAGTTATTGTTTACATGTATAGGATTTTAAGTTTTTTTTTAAAAATTTTTTTCTGTGAATTTTGTCCTAAACCAATCTTATAAATCTGAATCACTCCACAAAGTCCTTAACCAGATCCTAAAATAACAGTTGAGTCATTTCTTGTGAGTTCTCGACTTAGGTTTTGGTTTGAAAATTTAGTGTGCTCCTGAGCTTGACTCAAGTACTTCATTTCTGTTAGTCCCCTAATTCAACTCAATTTGTCTTCACTTCAGCTTGAAAAATTTATTTTGGTTCCTAATTGCTCTTGTGTGATGATTGATTAACTTAAATTCATTTTAACTGATTAAATCTCCAATAATTACTCTGTATGAATGAACTAAGTTTGAACTTACAATAAGTCAGGAGGAAAAAAATTTATAAAATTAAGCTGTTATTTTCCTCAATTTTGAGATACAAAATTATTTGACATTTTCTGTGCTGTGATAGAAGTGTGGGATTCATATAAAATAGGGAAAATGTGTTTTAATTATTTAATCATCATAGGATCCATTTAAAATATTAGAAACGTTTATACATAAAAGTAAAATTTTCCTTTGATTCTCAAATTGAACTAAGGTCTCCTCATTTCACTGGAATAAAGTGGACAATATAGTGGACAGTAAACTGTGATTTTTGTGCTTACTCAATTATTTTCTGAACTATATTTTTACTTTTAAAGCTGCATTATTTATCTTAGACTGTAATCAAATTGGAAACCCTGGTGGCGTAGTGGATAAGTGCTATGGCTGCTAACCAAGGGGTAGGCAGTTCAAATCCGCCAGGCGCTCCTTGGAAACTCTATGCTCTGTCTTATAGGGTCGCTATGAGTCAGAATCGACTCGATGGCACTGGGTGGGTAATCAAATTACTTTTTTTGTTAGGGTTAATTTGGAAATAAAAATCTATTTTGTAAAGAGTTTTTAAGTATAATTTCATATTTTGAAATTAAAACAATAGCAACAAATCAAAATGATTCTAATATCATACAAGTGGTACAAATATTTCCTCAAATGTATTAAGAATTAACAAACATATTCAGTAATTGGCTGCACTAGATTCAACCTCTCCTCATGCACAGCCATCTATATATCACATGAACTACTACAAAGTGAATTGGTAACTGATTTTTTGGTTCATTTTAATTACAAACTAGGTAATGGCAATCACCTTCTGAAAAGAATAACAACAAAAACAATGAAATAATACCAAAGAAAACATCAAAATTTTGATGTAGTCTCTGGTTTATGTGGTCCTTTCTGTCTCTTGGGCTCATAATTACCTTGTGTCCTTGGTGTTCTTCATTCTCCTTTGGTTCAGGCAGGTTGAGACCAATTGATGCATCTTAGATGGCTGCTTGCTAGCATTTAAGACCCCAGATGCCACTCTCCAAAGTGCATTGCAGAACAGCTTCTTAATAGATATTATTATGCCGATTGACTTAGATGTCCTCTGAAACCGTAGTCCCCAAACCCATGCCCCTGCTACTCTGGCCTTTGAAGCATTCAGTTTATTCAGGAAACTTCTGTGCTTTTGGTTTAGTCCAGTTATGCTGACCTTACCATTATTGTGTATTGTCTTTCCTGTCACCTAAAGCAGTTGTTCTCTACCATCTAATTACTGAATATCTCTGTCCCACCCTCTCTCCCTCCCCCTTCTAGTAACCATCAAAGAACACTTTCTTCTCTGTTTAAACTATTTCTCGAGTTCTTATAATAGTGGTCTTGCACAATATTTGTCCTTTTGCAACTGACTAATTTCACTCAGCATAATATATCTCCCAGGTTCCTCCATGTTATGAAATGTTTCACAGATTCATCACTGTTCTTTATCAATGCGTAGTATTCTATTGTGTGAATATACCATAATTTATTTATCCTTTCATCCATTGATGGGTACCTTGGTTGCTTCTATCTTTTTGCTATTGTAAACAGTGCTCCAATGAACATGGGTGTGCATATATCTGTTTGTGTAAAGGTTCTTATTTCTCTAGGATATATTCCAAGGAGTGAGATTGCTGGATCCTATGGTAGTTCTATTTCGAGCTTTTTAAGGAAGTGCCAAATCAATTTCCAAAGTGGTTGTACTATTTTACATTCCAACCAGCAGTGTAGAAGTGTTCCAATCTCTCCACAGCCTCTCCAACATTTATTATTTTGTGTTTTTTGGATTAATGCCAGCCTTGTTGGAGTGATATGAAATCTCATTGTAGTTTTGATTTGCATTTCTCTAATGGCTAATGATCTTGAGCATTTCCTCACGTATGTTAGCTACCTGAATCTCTTCTTTAGTGAAGTGTCTGTTCATATCTTTTGCCCATTTTTTAATTGGGTTGTCTTTTTGCAGGTGAGTTTTTGCAGTATCATGTAGATTTTAGAGACCAGAAATGTCGTAGCTAAAAACTTTTTCCCAGTCTGTAGGTAGTCTTTTTACTCTTTTGGTGAAGCCTTTGGATGAGCATAGGAGTTTGATTTTTAGGAGCCCCCAGTTATCTAGTTTTTCTTCTGCACTGTTAGTTATGTTTTGTATCCTGTTTAGGCCATGCATTAGGGCTCCTAACATTGTCCCTATTTTTTCTTCCATGATCTTTATCATTTTAGATTTTATATTTAGGTCTTTGATCAATTTGGAGCTCGTTTTTGTGCATGGAGTGAGGTATGCGTCCTGTTTCATTTTTTTGCAGATGGATATCCAGTTATGCCAGCAGCATTTGTTAAAAAGACTGTCTTTTCCCCATTTAGCTGTTTTGGGGCCTTTGTCAAATATGAACTGCTCATATGTGGATGGATTTATGTCTGGATTCTCAATTCTGTTCCATTGGTCTATGTATCTGTTGTTGTACCAGTGCCAGGCTGTTTTGACTACCGTGATGGTGTAATAGGTTCTAAAATCAGGTAAAGTACGGCCTCTCACTTTGTTCTTCTTTTTCAGTAATGCTTTACTTTTCTGGGGCCTCTTTCCCTTCCGTATGAAGTTAGTGATATTTTTCTCCATCTCACTAAAAAATGTCATTGGAATTTGGATCAGAATTGCATTAAATGTATAGATTGCTTTGGTAGAATAGACATTTTTATAATGTTTAGTCTTCCTATCCACGAGCAAGTTATGTTTTTCTACTTATGTAGGTCCCTTTTGGTTTCTTACAGAAGTGTTTTGTAGTTTTCTTTGTATAAGTCTTTTACATATCTGGGAAGATTTATTCCTAAGTATTTTATCTTCTTGGGGGCTACTATAAATGGCATTGATTTGGTGATTTCCTCTTCAATGTTCTTTTGTTTGGTGTAGAGGAATCCAACTGATTTTTGTATGTTTCTCCTGTATCCCAATACTCTGCTGAACTCTTCTATTAGTTTCAGTAGTTTTCTGGAGGATTCCTTAGGGTTTTCTGTGTATAAGATCATGTCATCTGCAAATAGAGATACTTTTACTTCTTCCTTGCCAATCTGAATGCCCTATATTTCTTTGTCTAGCCTAAATTACTCTGGCTAAGACCTCCAGCACAATGTTGAATACGAGCAGTGATAAGGGGTATCCTTGTTTTATTTCCCAATCTCAAGGGGAATGCTTTCAGCATCTCTCCATTTAGGATGATGTGGGCAATTGGCTTTATATAAATGCCCTTTATTATGTAGACGAATTTTCCTTCTATTTCTATCTTGCTGAGAGTTCTTATCATGAATGGGTGCTGGGCTTTGTCAAATGCCTTTTTCTGCATCAATTGATAAAACCATGTGATTCTTGTCTTTTGTTTTATTTATATGATGGATTACGTTAATGGTGTTTCTAATGTTGAACCATCCCCTGCATACCTGGTATGAATCCCACTTCATCATGGTGAATTATTTCTTTGATATGTTGTTGAATTCTGTTGGCTAGAATTTTCTTTAGATTTTTGCATCTAAGATCATGAGGGATGTAGATCTGTAATTTTCTTTTTTTGTACTATCTTTACCTGGTTTTACCTGGTCTTGGTATCAGGGATATGCTGGCTTCACAGAATGAGTTTGAGAGTATTCTTTCCTTTTCTATGCTCTGAAATACCTTTAGTGTTAGTGATGTTAACTCTTCTCTGCAAGTTTGGTATAACTCTGAAGTGAAGCCATCAGGGCCAGGGCTTTTTTTTTTTGTTGGGAGTTTTTTGATTACCTTTTCAGTCTCTCCTTTTGCTATGGGTCTATTAGTTGTTCCACCTCTGTTCGTGGTCTTTTAGGCAGGTAGTCTGTTTCTAGGAATTCATCCATTTCTTCTAGGTTTTCAAATATGTTAGAGCAGAATTTTTCATAGTAATCTGATATGGTTCTTTTAATTTCATTTTGGTCTTTTGTAATATCACCCATCTCATTTCTTGTTCTGGTTATTTGCTTCCTCTCATGTTTTTCATTTGTCCGTTTGGCCAGTGGCTTATCAATTTTGTTGATATTTTCTAAAAAAACAGCTTTTGGTCTTGTTAATTCTTTGAAATGTTTTTCTGTTTTCTATTTCATTTAGTTCTGCTCTAATTTTTATTTTTTTTTTTTACTTCTGATGCTTGAAGTTTTCCTTTGTTGCTCTTTTTCTGTTTGTTCATGTTGTAGGGATAATTCTTTGATTTTGACCCTTTCTTCTATTTGGATGTGTGCATTTATTGATAAAAATTGAGCTCTGAGCACTACTTTCACTGTGTCCCAAAGGTTCTGATAGGAAGTGTTTTTATTCTCATTGGATCCTACAAATTTCTTTATTCCATCCTTAAAGTCTTCTATAATCTAGTTTTTTTCGAGCAGGGTATTGTTCAGTTTCCAAGTGTTTGATTTCTTTCCCCTGCTTTTTCTGTTATTGATTTCCACTTTTATGACCTTATGGTCAGCGAAGATGCATTGTAATATTTCAATGTTTTGGATTCTGCTAAGGCTTGCTTTATGACCTAATATGTGGTTTATTCTAGAGAATGTTCCATGTTACTAGAAAAGAAAGTGTGCACTTGGTTGCTGTTGGGTGGAGTGTTCTATATATGTCTACGAGGTCAGGTTGGTTGGTTGTGGCATTTAGATCTTGCATGTCTTTATTGAGCTTCTTTCTGGATGTCCTGTCCTTCACCGAAAGTGGTGTGTTGAAGACTTCTACCATTATTGTGGAGCAGTCTATCTCACTTTTCAATTCTGATAGAGTTTATTTTATGTATCTTGCAGCCCTATCATTGGGTGCATAAATCTTTAATACGGTTATATCTTCTTGGTGTATTGTCCCTTCAATCATTATATACTGTCCTTCTTTCTGTTTTATGATGGATTTAACTTAGAAGTCTATTTTGTCAGAAATTAATATTGCCACTCCTGCTCTTTCTTGATTGTTGTTTGCTTGGTATATTTTTTCCATCCTTTGAGTTTTAGTTTGTTGTGTCTCTAACTCTAAGATGTGTCTCTTGTAGGCAGCATATAGACGGATCTTGCTTTTTAATCTATTCTGCCACTCTCTGTCTCTTTATTGATGCATTTAGTCCATTTACTTTCAGCGTAATTATGGATAAGTATGAATTTAGTGCTATCATTTTGATGTCTTTTTTTGTGTGTGTTGTTGACAGTTTCTTTTTCACACTTAATTTTATGTGCTGAGTAGATTATCTTTATATGTTGTCCTTTCCTCATATTTGTTGTTGTTGATTTTGTTTCTGCTGAGTCTCTATTTTTTTCCTGTATTTTATTTTGATGTGTAGGATAGTTTGTCTCCTTTGTGCTTACCTTATTATTTACACCTATTTTTCTAAATTTAAACCTAATTTTTATTGTTTTGTATCGCCATATCTTCCTCTCCATATGGAAGATCTATGACTACATTTCTTAGTCCCTCTTTATTGTTTTAATGTTGTCTTCTTTTACATAAGGACATTAGCGTTACCATGTTTTGAGTGTTTTTTTTAATCTTGCTTCATTTTTTTGATTTCCCTGTCTGGGTTGACTTCTGATTGCTCTGCCCAGTGTTCTAGTCTTGGGTTGATACCTGATATCATCGATTTTCTAACCAAACTGTCTCTTAAACATGAAGGTGAAATTAGGACATTTCCAGATAAACACAAGTTTAGGAAATTTGTAAAAACCAAAGCAAAACCACAAGATATAAATAAAAATATAGGCTTAAAAATGATGTTTAAGAACCAAGAAAATAAGTCCATATGAAATGGTGAAAACCTATATGATAATTTTTATTAAAATTTATATATAAAAAAATTTATATGCTAATTTTTAATTAAACTTCTCTTTGGAGAAATATTTTTATCTCACATATTGACAAATGTATTTTTTAAAAATGAAGGAACTTATTTTTAACTAGCTATTTCCTTCCAGTATTCTACTTTTTTTTTTTTTTTTGACAGCTGTGGTGTCATTTAGTGAAGTGCTAATTCCTGTGCATTAATGGTCATGATGGCCAAAGAGTTAATGCCCTTCCAGAAGTGCTGACTTACTTCCAGTCATCAGTGACTGCACTGAAGGAATTTAGCCGAATGTGATTGCAATTATAGACTAAGTGGTTCTTGAACGAATAACTCTTCCATGACAAACGTTTGACAAATAACTATTCTCACGCCTCGTCCACAGCACATTATAAACCCACAAACTTCAGCTTGATTTCTCTACTAGCTCATCCTTGGGAGAATAAAGAACCAGATTGCACTATTTAATAGCCCTTCCTTACCGACCTTATTGTCTATGAGAGGATGTGGGATGAGTCATTCCACATACAACTGAAGGCTTTTGACCCTTTTATTGCTATTTTATGACCACTTAATTGAATAATTTCAGAGGTTATTCCCTCTGCTGAAATGTGTAGAGATTACAGTTTATATACTTTACAGTGACACAGGTGAGCCAAGCAAGGGCCTAAGACAAGGCATTCAGAGTCAAATTATGTCTATCTCCAAGAACTTTTGCCCACCAGTGCAGCCACCATTAGATTTTTCTTCCATTGAATCATTTTCTGTTCCCTACTTTCTCAATTTGACTGTGAAGTGTACGGTTCCATAGTAGAAGGTAGAATATACTTTTAGTTTGGACAACAAAGGTCATTTTACAACTGCTGGCATTTGTGAGAAATCCTGGCAATGAATATATGAATGTCAATTTCTGGCTGTCTGTTCTCTATCTTCTTACACCTAAATCAACTTCACCACTGGTACTGTTGTGTAAACATTTTCAAGTGCAATATAATACAATATGTATTTAAACTCAGCAAGGAATACATTTTAAATTTTTAATATAATTAGGAAATATTCATCAGAACTCTTTAAAAGTTTCATTTTCTCACACTAAAATACAATATATGGCTGAATAACATATATCATCTTTTTTCTTTTACATATATAACTATAATTTGAAATGCTGTGTTTTATTGAGTGATTTTTATATTTCCTAGTGTATTATAGAAAAAGTAAATAATTTTTAAAATAAGATACTCCTGTTGTTATTGTGAGGTCTCTTTGAGTTGATTCTGATTCATAGCGACCCTATGTGCAAGAGAATGAACACAACCTGGTCCTGCACCATCCTTATTATCGTTGCTATGTTTGAGCCCATTGTAGCAGCAACTGTGTCCATCCATCTCATTGGGCGTCTTCCCCTTTTTCACTGATCCTCTACTTTACCAAGCATGATGTACTTTTCCAGGGATTAGTTCCTCCTGAAAACTTGTCCCAAGTACTTGAGATGAAGTCTTACCACCCTCTCGTCTAAGGAGCATTCTAGCTCTACTTCTTCCGAGACAGATTTGTTTGTTCTTCTGGAAGTCCGTGGTATATTCAATATTCTTTGCTAACATCATAATTCAAAGGCATCAGTTCTTTGGTTTTCCTTATTGATGGCCCAGCTTTTGCATAAATATGAGGCTATTGAGAATACCATGGCTTGAGTCAGGCTCATCTTAGTCCTCAAAGTGCCATCTTTACTTTTTAACATTTTAAAGAAAACTTTGGCAGCAGATTTGCCCTATGCAATATGTCATTTGGTTTTTTGACTGCTGCTTCCATGATTGTGAATCCAAGGAAAATGAAATACTTGACAACTTCAATATGTTCCCCATTTATCATGATCTTTCTTATTGGTCCAGTTGTGAGGATTTTTCGTTTTCTTTATGTTGAGGTGTAATCCATACTGAAGGCCGTAGTCATTGATCTTCACCAGTAAGTGCTTCAAGTCCTCTTGGTTTCACCAAGCAAAGTTGTGTCATCTGGGTACTGCATATTGTTAATGAGTCTTCTTCCAACCCTGATGCCCATGCCTCTTCATATAGTCCAGCTTCTTGGATTATTTGCTCAGTATTCAGATTGAATAAGTTTGGTGAAAGGATGCAGCCTGGACACACACATTTTTTTTTTTTTTAAATTTTAAACCAACCAGTGTCCACTTGTTCTGTCTGAGTGACTGCCTCTCTGTCTATATACAGGTTCTGCATGAACACAATTAAGTATTCTGGAATTCCCATTCTTTGCAATTTTATCCATAATTTGTTATCATCCACACAATCAAATGCCTTTTCATAGTCAATAAAACACAAGTAATCTTTCTGATATTCTCTGCTTTCAGCCAAAATCCATCTGACATCAGCAGTGATATCCCTTGTTCCATGTCCTCTTTTGAATCCTGCTTGAATTTCTGGCAGTTCCCTGTAGATGTACTGTTGCAACTGCTTTTGAATGATCTTCAGCAAAATTTTACTTGCATGTAATATTAATGATATTGTTCAATAATTTCCACATTCTGTTGGATCACCTTTCTTTGGAACAGGTACAAATATGAGTCTCTTCCAGTTGGTTGACCAAGTAGCTGTCTTTCACATTTCTTGGCATAGATGAGTGAAAATTTCCTGTGTTGCTTCTGTGTGTTGAAATATCTCAATTGGCATTCCTTCAATTCTTGGAACTAAGCTTTTTTTCCAGTTCATTTAGTGCATCTTGGACTTCTTCCTTCAGTACCATCAGTTCCTGATCATATGCTACCTCCTCAAATGGCAGTGCATCAACTAATTCTTTAAAGTCATAAAATTCGAACATGTTCTCATCCTATACATACACACTGTCAACTGGATGATTCTTTCTCCTACAGTGAAATTTTCTCCCAATAAAAATTACTGTTTTCTGCTGTTGGCACCTCTGATCTAACCCAAAATTTTCCTCTTCATTAGCCACTGATGATGTTCTTCTTCTTTGTTTACACTATGTAGATTATTAAGTTTCTTCTCAGGTAATCTCAATACTGTACGTACTCTTACTATTTCCCTACCATTACAATGTCTGTGTCTAAACTGGTTAGTTTAGTCATTTTTTTCTATAAGAATTGAAATTGAAAAAAATAATAATAAAATCATGACTAAACTTTTATACATTTTTTTAACTTTTTGATTCAAGTATATATAACATATGTAGAAGAATTACACAGAATGTAAATTTACAGTTCAGTAAATAATCAAATAGTGAACACATCTATGCAACCACTACTCAGGCCAACCCTCCAAAAGATACTTGTTATGTCTTCTCTTATTTCTACCCCTCCATTTTCCCAAGCCTAAACTTCTCATACATACCACAATCTTACTTTTAAAAACTCTTTATGAATGAAACATACAAGATGTGTTACTTTATGTCTTATTTCTTTGGTTCAATATTTTGTATGAGATTCATCTACACACATAATCTTGTATGCATAGCTTTTCATTCATTTCCTTTGTAGTAAAATATGAATATATGATAATTTATTTATGTATCCCACTATTGATAACTTTCTGTTCTTTCCAGTTTTGTGCTGTTTTGAATAACGCTGCCATGAACTTCTAGTGCATATATTTTGTTGCACAAGCACTTTCAGTTGTGTGAGACATAAGCCTAGGAACAAAATTGCGATATCATAGGGCATGCATTTGTTCAACTTTATTAGAATTATCAGACAGTTTTCCAAAATGGTGGTGAACATTTGTATTCCCATCACTGTGTATGAGAGTTCCTGCTGCTCTATGTCCTTGCCAACACTTAGTATTGTCCTTCCTTTAAAAAAAAATTATTAAAGTATATCATACTTCATAAAAATTGTACAAATATTACATGTCATTATGGATAGATATAACAACAACATTTTACTATGAAAACAGTGCTCTTGCCTGCGACTGAAAGGTCATTACACTCTCTGTCACTTGGGGTTGCTATGGGTCGAAATTGAATTGACAGCACCTAAAAAAAAAAAAAAAAAAATTGACCACCACGGAAACCCTGGTGGCGTAGTGGTTAAATGCTACAGCTGCTAACCTAAAGATTGGCAGTTCAAATTCACCAGGCACTCCTTTGAAACTCTATGGGACAGTTCTACTCTGTCCTATAGGGTCGTTATGAGTCAGAACCAACTCAACAGCAACAGGTTTCGTTTCGGATTTTTATGAACACCTCTACCACCAACAACAATTTAAAACTTATATATGACTGAAGTGCATCAAATAGTCAATTTGAAAGCCTAAAATATAAATATGAATAAGAACTTATCTGTGTTCTTGAAGGAGAAACATAATAAACTACTCATCACATAAGAAGCTAAGTCATAGATAAGCAGAATTACCGACACACTTATAAAGGCGTACTAAAGAGTTTTATAAGGAAAGATTGGGCTCTTAATATTTTGAACACACAGCTATGCTTTGTAAAGGATAAATAAGATTGCAAAGAAGATACACCCATTGCCATTAAGCTGATTCTGACACAACCATATAGGACAGAGCAGAACTGTCCCATAGGACTTCCAAGGCTGTAAATCTTTATGGAAGCAGACTGTCACATGTTTCTCCCATGAAGCAAGTTGTGGGTTTGGTGGGTTTTTACCACCTGCCTTTAGGTTAACAGCTGAGTGCTTAAGCACTATGCCAGCAAGGCTCCTTGTGAAGAAGATATACAGGGTATTTTAAAATATATATATTTTATTGTGTTTTAATGAAATTTTACACAGCAAATTGTTCCCTATTTAACAATTTTTTTTTTTTTTTTTTTTTACAAATTGTCCTGTGACACTGGTTACAATTTTCACAATGTATTAGCATTCTGATTATTTCCGTTATGTTTGTTGTTCGTTGACCTAGCTTCCCTTTTCTTCCTTGCCTTCTCATCTTTGCTTATGGGTAAATGTTGACAATGTTGACCATTTGGGCTCATATTTTTGATTATTTAAGGGAGCACATTACTCAAGGGTGATATTGTTTATTTTAGAAGCCAATCTATTATTTGGCTGAAAGGCAGGCTCCAGAAATAGCTTCAGTTTCAAGTTCAAAGGGTATCTTAGAACAATAGTCTTGGGGTTTCCTCTAGTCTCTATTGGCACAATAGATCTAGCAACTTTAGGAATTAGAATTTCATTCCGTATTTTTCTCCCATTCTATCCAGGACTTTCTAATGTGTCCCTCTTCAGAACCGTCAATAATTGTAGTTGGGCACCATCTAGTTCTTCTGGTCTTATGTTAGAAAAGGCCATGGTTCCTGTGGGCTATTAGTACTGTGGATTGTTTTCTAATTTGATCTTTTGGTTTACTTTTGCTCCAGATCAAAAGTTTTGTCTTAGATAGCTTCTCCCAAGTTTTTAAGACCCCAGGCACTACTCACCAAACTAGGATGCATATCATATTTTTACGAACTATGTTATGCCAATTGACTAAGTTGTGGTCCTAAGCCTTTTTAACCTGGTAAACGAATACTGTGAGTTGTTTAGACATGTCTAGGATGTCTCCATAACTGTGCCCCTTATGTGCTTTATTATAGGGTATTTTAATTACATAAAAGTGCACATGCAGGTAGAAACAACCAAAATGTCCACCAACAGGTGAAAGAATAGAAAAATTGTATGTATACACAATACAATATTATGCAGCTGTAAAGAGAAATGAAGCTCTGATGCATGCCATAACATGAAAGAACTTTTAAAACATCATGCTGAGCAAAATAACTCAGTTGCCAAAGGACAAATACTGTATGATCTCACTTGTATAAAATAAGCAATACTTAGAAACCAAATTACCAGGGATGGAGGGGAGGGGGAAAAAAGTTTTTGTTTGGGAGGCATTACTTTGTTAATGGTGGTGGGATGTTTCGTATAAGGATATCAATAATGGTGGGACAACATGAAAAATGTAATCAACGCCTTTGAGTTGTGAATGTGGAAGTTGTTGTTTGACAGCTGTTTTGGTGTGTAAGTTTTCACCACATATAAAAATGAAGAAAAGAAAAACTATGCATGCAAAAAAAAAAAAAGTAGATAAAACATAGCATGCTAAGGATCAGGAATTAATCTCAATAAACGAAATTAATCCTAATACTGAAGTGAAATGTAAGGGTGTGGTAAATGAGGCTAAATTTGTAAAGTTATAGTCCAGGTGATGGAACGGTCTTAAGCATTCTAATGAAGAGATTAGTTTATTTTCCTATAGAAGACACCAAGGAGAGAAATTGATAACATCATTAATATTTATTTAATTAATTTTTAGGTAACTAAATATCTTGAGATTAAACCTTTTTTTAAAACCTAATATTCATAATAAGTGATTAAAAAACTAATCCTATACACCACTTATTTTGTTCAAATAATATTGAAAGATATTTCCTTTCTGTTTTCTTCATTAATAATGGAAAAATATATCTCACCTACATAATTTGTGAGCAGATTCACCAACAGGATTATTTTATCAAAAATCTGATTACTTTTTCTGTCAATATAAATTCCAAAAAATTTTCAGAAAAAAGCATCCTTTTAAAGCTTCAGAGATTTTATATGATTTGAAACATTGTCAAGATGAGTAATATTTCAATGCAGATCTGAATTTGTTTTGAACACTGATTTATCTCTCCAGGTGGTCTTTTCTTTCTCCTGTTTTATATTGTGATTGCTTGTGCACCCATTTTATTTCTTCAACTTGATTATTAGACTGACACTGCATAGTTTTAAATCTTTGTTTATTTACTGTAGTTTCTAGTAAAAAGTCCTGGGCTTTGCTTATTTTATTTCAATGAGACACACACTCGAGGTCATCATTTATAAAAATGATATAATCCTTAATTTATACGCATGAATAGTTCCCAGTTATAGTTCCCAATTTATGACATATTTGACTCACAATGAACTGTAACTTTTATTTTTTTCAATAAAAATATGTACTGCATATAGTGTTAAAAAAAAACCCACTGCCGTCGTTGCAGTGGGTAATTTGCTGATGTTATCATTCTCAAATACTTGCTCTCAGGTGTTCCATTTTGTGATTTACTGTTCAAAACGCTGCCATATAGCAGGCCATGGCCTGGTCTACAGTGAAGTTGGTGATGGAAGTCATAAAGAATACAAAGTTAGGCAATGTTCAACTCTAACGACATAGGACAATTGAACTGCTTGTGTACCTGACAGCCATTACAACTCCAACTTCATTGTTACAACACTGACGCCAAATTCTTTGTAGACCAAGCCTATAGCGTGATCTTATTCTGCATAAGAAGCATCATTTGTTAATCTGATGCCCAGTTGTCCAGGTTTCTCTAACTATAACACCTGCACTGCTTATACCCCCAAAAATATGTCTAGCAAAAAGAAGCCATGTCACCGAAAGCCCTAATTCAAAAAAAGTAGGTGAGGAAGTCTCTAGAAATGGATATAAAAATGATGATCATTAAGGCCTATGACAGTGGAAAGAAAGTGATGAAATAGCATGTGAGGAAGGACTCTTTCATTCAATCTTTTTGACATTCATTAAGGATAAGTCAGGACTTTGGAGGCAGTTGAAATAGTAATTGGCATAAAACTGACAATTTTAACAAAGAAGAAGCAAGGCTAATCCATGAGATGGAGAAGCTATCTGGTAGAAGACCAAATCCAGAAGAAGATTCCTATGAGTTTACTGATGATTCAAATGAAAGCAAGTGGGCTTTTTGAAAACTTAAAGGAACAGCAAGGAAATAGCTACAAACCAAAACCACATCAAACCCATTGACATCCATTCCAACTCACAGCAACCCTACAGGACAGGGATTCTACCCTGTAGAGTTTCCAAGGAGCACCTGGTGGTTTCGAACTGGTGACCTTTTGGTTAGCAGCCGTAGCACTTAACCACTATGCCATCAGGGTGGCAGTACTTTAATGCCAGTAAGTGCTGGTTTCATTGCTTCAAATGCAAATTTGGTTTACCTAACGTGTGTAACTGAAGAAGCAGGAAGCGCTGATGTTGAAGCTGCCAAAAAATTCCATGATGAGCTGGACAAAATAACACAAGATGAAAAATATCGCCCAGAGCAGATTTTCAACTTTGAAAGAGGCGGATTTTCAAAGTGGACAAAACAAAGAGGAAAAGTTGATTCCTGGTTTCAAGGCATTTTTTAAAGACAGATTCACTCTACTCCTTGGACGTAATGCTGCTGGATTTCAGTTAAAATCTTTTTGTGTTTACCATTGTGAAAACCCCTGAGCATTTAAAAACGTTGACGAAGATAAGCTGCTAGTCTACTACAGGAGTAACTCCAAAGCCTGGATGATGATTGTGTTATCTGAAGACTGGTTTTTAAATTGTTTTGTACTGTAAGTGTGTGCATACTGCCTTAAAAAGAGTATTTTTTCAAGATTCTGCTGCTACTTGATAATGCCCAGGACATCCTCCTCATGGAGATGATCTAAATCAAGATAAGAAAGTAGTGTACTTTCCTCCCAACGTGACAGCTGTGATTCAGCCTATGGATCAAAGATGCCATCACCACCTTCGGTGCATACTACTTACAAACTGTGTTTGCTCAGGCAATAGCTGCCAACAGAGGTAACACTACAGGATTTCTGGAAGAATTATCATATTCTCCAGTGTATCCAGAACATTACATCTTCCTGGGAGAAAATTACAGGAAAATGCATACAGGGGATATGAAAAAAGTTATTGAGTTATATGAACACACTCCTAGCATTTGATCAGGACAATATGATGGAAGAGATTAGTGGAAAAATTGTCCACATGGCAAGAATGCTGAATTTAGAAGTTAATATCACCGATGTGGAACAGCTCATAGATCACAAAGAAGGGTAATTGACAGATCAGGACTTTATGAATTTTGAAGAGGGAATAAATGCAGAAGAGGAATGAAATAGTGAGGAAGAAGAAAAAGAGAAGTTGTCAAAAAAAAAAAAAGTACAGTTAAAGGATTAGCTCATTTTCCTCTATTGGGTCCTCAGTTGCTTGAAAACATGAACCCAAATGCTGATCACTTTGCTAAAGTTGATAGATTTGGGAAGCAGTGAGATGTTATTCCAAAAGAAGAAAAGGACTATACAGATAACTGTCACTAATTTTTTAACTAGAAACACCATTCCCATTCCCAGGGATAATCCAGATGATCCAGAACCTTCCACAAGTGGAGTTATTACCTGACAAAATGTCAAAGTCATCCAGTCCAAGTTTTTGTCATCAGAGTAAATTTTATGATTTGTGTTTTTTTTTATGTATGTATATATTACCTGATGCTGCTGAATCGATTCTGACTCATAGTGATCCTATAGCACAGAGTAGAACTGTGCCATAAGGTTTCCAAGGAGCAGATGATGGATTTAAACTCCCAATCTTTTGGTTAGCAGACAAACGCTTAACCACTGTAGCCCTGGTAGGACAATGGTCAAGTGCTAGGCTGTGAACCAAAAGGTTGGCAGTTTGACTTCACCAGCTGCTCCTTGGAAATTCTATGGGACAGTTCTACTTTGTCCTGTAGGGTTGCTATGAGTTGGAATCAACTGGACCACGAAGGGTTTGGACTGGTTTATGTATGTATTAAAATATATCTGTAGGTTTATATGTAATCTTTCCAATCCCCAAAGGCAAAAATTGGATTTACAAATATACTGATAATAAAGGCAATAATAAAGAACACTAAAAAAAAAAAAAAAGTGTCAGAACTGACAGAATGGTCAGAATGGAACCCCGTCATAAGTCGGGAGCTATCTGTATAAATCCCCCATGTGTCTGTCAGTTTGTCATACTGTGGGGGCTTGCGAGTTGCTGTGATGCTGGAAGCTATGCCACCAGTATTCAGATACCAGCAGGGTCATCCATGGACAACAGGTTTCAGCTGAGCTTTCCAGACTGACAGACTAGGAAGAAGGACCTGGCAGTCTAATTCTGAAAAGCATTAGCCAGTGAAAACCTAATGAATAGCACCAGAACATTGCCTGATATAGTGCTGGAAGATGAGCCCCAGGTTGGAAGGCACTCAAAAGATGACTGGGGAAGAGCTGCCTCCTCAAAGTAGAGTCAACCTTAATGACGTGGATGGAGTAAAGCTTTTGGGACCTTCATTTGCTGATGTGGCATGACTCAAAATGAGAAGAAACAGCTGCAAAAATCCATTAATAATCAGAACCTGGAATGTACGAAGAATGAATCTAGGAAAACTTGAAATCCTCAAAAATGAAATGGAATGCATAAACATCGATATCCTAGGCATTAGTGAGCTGAAATGGACTGGTATTGGCCATTTTGAATCAGCCAATCATACAGCCTACTATGCTGGGAATGACAACTCAAAGAGGAATGGTGTCGCATCCATCCTCAAAAAGATTATTTCAAGATCTATCCTGAAGTGCAATGCTGTCAGTGATAAGATAATATCCATATAGCTACAAGGAAGACCAGTTAATACGACTATTATTCCAATTTATACAGCAACCACTAAGGCCAAACATGAAGAAATAGAAGATTTTTATCAGCTGCTGCAGCCTGAAATTGATCAAACATGCAATTGAGATGCATTGATAATTACTGATGATTGGAATGAGAAAGTTGGAAAAAAAGAAGAAGGATCAGTAGTGGGAAAATATGGCCTTGGTGATAGAAACAATGCCGGAGATGGAATGATAGAATTTTGCAAGACCAATGACTTCTTCATTGCAAATACCTTCTTTCACCAGCATAAATTGCGACTATACACATGGACCTCACCAGATGGAACACACAGAAATCAAATTGACTACATCTGTGGAAAGAGACAATGGAAAAGCTCAATATCATCAGTCAGAACAAGGCCAGGGGCTGACTGTGGAACAGACCATCAATTGCTCCTATGTAAGTTCAAGCTGAAACTGAAGAAAATCAGAGCAAGTTCATGAGAGCCAAAATATGACCTAGAGTATATCCCACCTGAATTTAGAGAAAATCTCAAAAACAGATTTGACCCATTGAACACTGGTGACCGAAGACCAGATGAGTTGTGGAATGAAATCAAGGACATCACACATGACAGGAAAAGACAAGAAAGAAAGAAAAGACCAAGATGGATGTCAGATGAGACTCTGAAACTTGCTCTTGAGCGTCGAGCAGCTAAGGCAAAAGGAAGAATTGATGAAGTAAAAGAACTGAACAGAAGATTCAAAGGGCCTCTCGAGAAGACAAAGCAAAGTATTATACTGACATGTGCATAGAGCTGGAGATGGAAAAACAAAAGGGAAGAACACACTCGGCATTTCTCAAGCTGAAAGAACTGAAGAAAAAATTCAAGCCTCAAGTTGCAATAATGAGGGATTCAACGGGGAAAATATTAAACGAGGCAGGAAGCACCAAAAGAAGATGGAAGGAATATACAGAGTCATTATACCAAAAAGAATTAGTCAATATTCAAACATGTCAAGAGGTGGCACATGATCAGGAGCCAATGGTACTGAAGGAAGAAGTCCAAGCTGCTTCGAAGGCATTGGCGAAAAACAAGGCTCCAGGAATTGATGGAATATCAATTGAGATGTTTCAACAAACAGATGCAGCGCTGGAGGTGTTCACTCGTCTATGCCAAGAAATATGGAAGACACCTTCCTGGCCAACTGACTGGAAGAGATCCATATTTATGCCTAGTCTTTTTTTTTTTTTTTCAAGAAATGTGATGCAACCGAATGTGGAAATTATAGAACAATATCACTAATATCACACGCAAGCAAAATTTTGCTGAAGATCATTCAAAACCGGCTGCAGCAGTATATCAACAGGGAACTGCCAGAAATTCAGGCTGGTTTCAGAAGAGGATGTGGAACCAGGATATCACTGCTGATGTTAGATGGATCCTGGCTGAAAGCAGAGAATACCAGAAGGGTGTTTACCTGTGTTTTATTGACTATGCAAAGGCATTCGACTGTGTGGATTATAACAAACTATGGATAACATTGTGAAGAATTGGAATTCCAGAACACTTAATTGTGCTCATGAGGAACCTTTACATAGGTCAAGAGGCAGTTGTTCGGACAGAACAACGGGATACTGATTGGTTTAAAGTAAGGAAAGGTGTGTGGCAGGGTTATATTCTTTCACCAAACCTATTCAATCTGTATGCTGAGCAAATAACCCAAGAAGCTAGACTATATGAAGAAGAACAGGGCATCAGGATTGGAGGAAGACTCATTAACAACCTGTGTTATGCAGATGACACAACCTTGCTTGCTGAAAGTGAAGAGGACTTGAAGCACTTACTAATGAAGATCAAAGACCACAGCCTTCAGTATGGATTACACCTCGACATAAAGAAAACAAAAATCCTCACAACTGGACCAATGAACAGCATCATGATAAATGGAGAAAAGATTGAAGTTGTCAAAGATTTCATTTTACTTGGATCCACAATCAACAGCCATGGAAGCAGCAGTCAAGAAATCAAAAGACGCACTGCATTGGACAAATCTGCTGCCAAGGATCTCTTCAAAGTGTTGAAGAGCAAAGATGTCACCCTGAAGACTAAGGTGCGCCTGACCCAAGCCATGGTATTTTCGATGGCATCATATGCATGTGAAAGCTGGATAATGAATAAGGAAGACCAAAGAAGATTTGATGCCTTTGAATTGTGGTATTGGCAAAGAATATTGAATATACCATGGACTGCCAAAAGAACCAACAAATCCTTCTTGGAAGAAGTGCAGCCAGAATGCTCCTTAGAGGCAAGGATGAAGAGACTGCGTCTTCCATACTTTGGACATGTTGTCAGAAGGGATCAGTCCCTGGAGAAGGACATCATGCTTGGCAGAGTACAGGGTCAGCGGAAAAGAGGAAGACCCTCAATGAGGTGGATTGACACAGTGGCTGCAACAATGAGCTCAAGCATAACAACGATTGTAAGGTTGGCTCAGGACAGGGCAGTGTTTCATTCTGTTGTGCCTGGGGTTGCTGTGAGTCAGAACTGACTGCACGGCACCTAACAAGAACCACAACAACATCTGTATAAATATATGGTACCAAATCATGGTGTTTTTTATTGGTGATATGCTTGTCAGTCATAGTGTTCATTTAATTGAATGGTTAATTCTAAAGCAGCAAATGAGTACAGTTAGCCTCTAAACCAAATCAAAAATTACAATTTAAACAAATTCAATAAGAATTTTTTTTGTGTATTTTTTTTATTTTTAATTCGAAATAAAAGCATCTTCAAAGTCACTTACTTGAATCATCATTCAAATATAACATCTTAATATATCTCATAATAAGCCAGTTAAAGGTTCTTGTATTTTGTGATATTTAAAAATTATTTAGAATTTGTTGCTCAGAACATCGTTGCATACTATATATATATAGATATAAAAAATAATTAAAATACTGAAGATAAACTCATCATCCTTTATCAAAGCCAGAAATATGCCTTTTTTTAGAATCTGACATTCCCTGACATTCTCTTACATGAATGTGTTGAAGTCAGATAAATCTTTAGGTTATTTATTTTGAACTATTGGCTTCTAGAGTACTGCTTTGGATGTCAATTTTTCTCATTTTCCTAGAAAAATAAATGCATGTGTTGCTGCGTGGAGTTTTTCTCAGAGGTTGAATGTTGTCGTTATTTTTAAACTAATAAAATTGTTACTAAGAAAAGCATAGCATAGGATGTTTTTCCCACTGAAAAAATAATTTCATTTGGAGAAAAGTCAAGGTTTAAAGAAAGTCTGATACTGAAGGAATGGTTGACTGTAATTTGAAAAAAAAAAAAAAACTTACAAAAAATCTACTTCATCAATGTAAATGAGGTAGAGTGAGATATGACCAAAAAACTCATTAGCTTCAAGATAGCAAGATTTATAAGATTTTTTTAGATTTAGAAGAATTTTATTTGGAGGAGGATGTCTATTAAACGGTCTGACTCCATTTTTCATGTTCGGGTGCTCAAAGCTTTTAAGACACAATACTCTTCCTTCCCCTTTTGTACCACACCTGGGCAAAGTGATATGAAAACTGTAGTGCTCCCTCCATTACCTCAGACCGGAAGTTCAAACTGTGCAAGTCCCTGCCCTCCGTGATAACCTTCACATTGGTCCCACTCCATAACCACCATAAAACCCAGACCAGTCTCCTTTCCCTGATCTTTCAAGCCATTATCAGTTCTGCTTGAGAGCTTGCCCCGCTCTTTGAGAAAGCCTCATTAATGAGTAATAAGCATTTTAATACCCTCTTATAGTTACACTCTCCCTACAAGGATCCTCAGATGAACCAAATTAAGCAAAGCTATACATTACCTCCATTACGTTCATTATGTTTTTTTATACATCCCCCCATTATGTTCATTAGGACCCTGGGTAGCGCAAACTCTTTGCACTTGACTACTAACCTAAAGGTTGGGGATCTGAACCCACTTAGTGGTACTGTGGAAAAAAGTCCTGGTAATCTACTTCCATAAAGTTTACAGCCAAGAAAACCCTGTGGAGCAGTTTTACTATGTAAGACGTGGAGTCTTCATGAGAGGAATAGACTTGCCACCTATAGGTTTGGTTTCTGCGGTTACGTTTGTATAGTGTCATCAGTTTCATCATCCACACAAAATTAGGGAGATAGTCAATAGCCAAAACTTATTGATTGTATTGTTTAAGATGTCTTTTTTTTTTTTCCTGCTTATTTCAGTTTATTTGATCTATCATTTACTGAAAGAAATGATTATGGTTTTGTCCCTTCCACCTTATTTCCTGTCAGTTTTTCTGTTACACATATTTTGAGATCATATTTGTAAATGAATAAAATTTTCTAATATTTCTTTCTAGTGATTGACTTTCTTTAACTCTGTTATGCTTTTCTTTGTTTTAATCTTGAGAGTCTTTGTTCTTTGCTTGGAAAACTTATTAATGAGTTAAATTCATTTTATTTTTCATCATTAGTTTCCCAAGTAAGCAGTCTACTTCTTTGACTGCATAATATCTATTTATAATAACTCATTTTGTGTTTGGAGAACTCATATTGTCCATGACTGGATCCACTGTTTATTACAGAAATTTCTACTGTAAAAATCAGACATTTCCTGAAATGTCATTACAAATGCTATAAAATAAATATACAGATAATGCTCCTTAGGGTATTAAAGAGTTATATATAGCTTTTTATTGCTGTTGAAAATTTTCATAAGATATACTTATGAATATAGAGAAGCTTTGTAATATGTAAATGTAATATGTTCCTGAAATATATCTGAAAACACAAATCTGTATAATGATTGAGATGGTAAACATATTTATTTATTTGCTAAATAGAAAAATCCTATTCTCTCAGGACTGTGACTGGTGGTTATATGTTCAATCAAGAATTTAGCTATTATTGTGCAACAATACAGTGGTGTTTATGCACAATCCATACTTAGTTCAAGTCTTACAGTCTTAAGCTATTTTGGAGCACTAGACCATTAAATAAAAGAGACAGGATGAAGAGGTTTTCAAGTCAAGTGAAAAATGTAAAGAACATGTCTGTCAGTATAAGATAAGCTTTTTACAAGAATGAAAAAACACAAAATAGTGAAAGCGCCATTGACTGTTCAAGACACACACAACACTAGAAAACAACAGTAAAATTATATCCCCACAATCTCTGTCATTTCAGGTGATTTGACAAACATTATAGCACAAATATTCACTGTGTTTCCTCAGAGTTAAGTGTTCTTTTGCCCAACTCAACGGAAGAAATATTGAAATTGTCAAGGATTTCATTTTAACTTGGATCCAGAATCGACACCCATGGAAGCAATGGTCAAAAAACCGAATGGTGTATTACATTGGGCAAAAATGCTGCCAAAGACCTCTTTAAAGTGTTTGTTAAAAAGTAAAAATGTCACTTTGAGGACTAAGATAAGCCTGACTCAAGCCATAGTATTTTCAATTGCCTCATATGCATGTGAAAGCTGAACAGTGAATAAGGAATGCCTTTGAATTATGTTTTTGGTGAAGAATACTGAACATACTATGGACTTCCAGAAGGATGAACAAACCCGTCTAGGAAAAAGTACAGCCATAATGCTTCTTAGAAGCAAGGATGACAAGACTTCATCTCACATACTTTGGAAATGTTATCAGGAGGGATCAATTCCTGGAGGAGAACATCATGCTTGATAAAGCAGAGGTCCAAAACAGAAGTGCCTCAACAAGACGGATTGATACAGTGACTGCAACGATGGGCTCAAACATAGCAACAGTTATGAGAATGGTGTAGGACAGTGTTTCATTCTGTTATAAATGGGGTGACTATGGATCAGAACCAACTTGAAGGCACACAACAACTGCCCAACTCGGACTAAGTTTTAATCAATGAGGGAGAACTTGACATGCACCTGGAGCTGAGGGTCCACAGTGTTTGTGCTATTTCTCACTAAAAAAAAAAAAAAAGTTGGTTGCATCTGCTTTTGTTAACAGAGGAAAGAAACAGGGATATCACATGTACAACTTTTGTTTCCAGTTTCTTGAAGAAAATAATTTTTTCCCTATGTGCCAGAGTAAGCAACAGATAATGTGCCTGGCCTTGAATCAACCTGAAGGGACCCTGCTCATGAGGCAGCATGCTCTGAGGGCCTGGATCTGCAGATATGATCTGTGTTGGGAAGCACCCGGGGCAGGGGATTTTCTGAAGAACTTCTAAGAGTAACCTCAGCTTGAGAAAAAGCCAGCATCTGCAACACCAGGAAAAAAAAAAAAAAAACAGACTGCAAAGATTTGTGACCTGTAAGAATATGTCCCCACCGTTCTTCTGTCAGTTTGTCATTCTGTGGTTGCTTACATGGTGCTATGATGCTGGAAACTATGTCACTGGTATTCCAAATACTCACAGGTTCATCCATGGTGGACAGGTTTCAGTGGAGCTTCCAGACTAAGACAGACTAGGAAGAAAGGCCTGGCTTTCTACTTTCAAATATTAGCCAATGAAAGCCATATGTATCACAACAGAAGAATGTTCCATATAGTGCTGGAAGATTAGCCCCATATGTTGGAATGCACTCAAAATATGCAGCAACTATAACAATGTACTCGAGAATACCAACAATTATGAAGATGGCACAGGACCAGGCAACCATTTTATTCTGTTGTACGTGGGGTCACCATAAGTTGGAACCCCCTTGATGGCACTAACAACAACAAGAATGTGTCCTAAATTTCTGTTGCCCCCCTCCCCAATTCCCACCCAGGAGCCATAGCCGCTAAATGGAAGAGGAAGAAAGCGAGTAGAAATTGACCATGGCAGCCTTCCCACTATGGTTTCTGCACCTAGGTCAGGTCTTAGCTGTGGGACAAGAAATCTTAAAATTAGATGGAGGCTTGAATTTTTATTAAACTGGACTTGAATATTTAAAGCTTGAAAAATAAGCATGTTCATTAATACTTAAAAGTGACTGGGAAAGCCAGGGTATCTTTGCAAAAATGTCAAACAGGCAGGAAAGCACAATCCAATGCATTATTTAAGAGCAAATGAAGAGAAAAAGTGAGATTTAGTTTGCTTGACTGCTTGTGCTTATGTGTTTTGTTGGTTTATTTTTCCTGCTTGTTCTCTTCAAATGTCTTAGGGAAGTACCTGTTAGTCATCAGAGAGATGTCTGGATTCAAACTGTTACCTGGAGAAGGAGGCAGAAAGACATTTAATAGCAAAAGATAAACATGACACCCAAAATGAATTGTAAGTAAAGCTGAGATAAGCATCCAGGCAAGTTGTATGGCACATTTCTGGACTGTAGCAGGAGCTTGCTCCAAACGTTTTAAAATGGAAGTGTTGGACTATGCAGCAAGCATTATGATCCTATTTTAAATGACACACTCCATACACTAAAAGAGACAATTCCATCAGGCACCAGATGTACTCAGGACACTAGAAACTAGAAAAAACAAATGACAAAAAAAAAAAGAAAGAAAGAATTGTAACTACCAATTCATTCACCTTTCCTTAAAAATTCCTGAAGAAAATCTTTTTCTTCTGACTTCATAAAAAGTAAAAATAAAAAAAGGCAGCAAAAGAATAAACAGCGATGCCTTGAACACGTATCTGGGATTAATTACATATACTTTACTAGGTACAGTATAAATAATGCAAACTACAATGCAAAGAGTATAGTCTATTACAAATTTTCCCTAAGGTTTTGAGGAAACCATTAGCTAGGAGTAGCTAGAGTAGCATTTGTCTTAACTACGACCCCATTTGGACAATCATTCTCTTTCATTCTGAGGCTAGTTCTAGGTCGTTTTGCTGGTTTTGAATTGTCAGACTTTGCTTCTGAGTCTTAATAGTCTAAACCATGCTGTTCCAATTTAAGCTGGTTATTCTTTGCATCAAAGATAGTACAAAGGTCTGTATTAATGGACCTTATCTGACAAAGTGTTATATTGTCTTTAAGGAACACCGCTTATCGTTACTTGGTTCTGAATATTTTCTAATAAGCAAGTTTAGCTGCTGTGTTTAGTAATTGTCCCACTCTCTTCCATGCCATTTCTTGTCCCCTATATATTTGGAACATTCTCCTTACCACAGAAGCCTATTCTAGTATCTCGTCTTTTAAATAATCCTTCTTTTACTTCATATTACTCTCTAGGAACTGTCCCTTTTTTCTACGGTCCTTCAGAACAAATGACTCAAATGCGTTTTGTACACCTAGTCTCCATTTTCTCACTGTTCATTCTCTCTTCATATAATTCCAGTTGGGCTTCAGTACCCATAACCCTGAAGAGTCTCTTCTTGTCAAGCCACCACCTCTTCATGTTGCCAAATCCAGCGAGCTATTATTTCTGTCCTTATCATCAAGTCTTAGCAGCATTTAACAACTTTAACCATTTCTTCTTTCTCAAAATCCTTTTATGTTTTATCTTCCTTGCCACCCTACTTTGTCTCCTTTACTGGTTCTTCCTCCATTTCCTACCTGCTAAATGAGGAAATGGCCCTGAGCTCATTCTGCAGCCATCTTCTCATCTCTATTCAAATCACCTTCTCTAGGTGCTGGGAGGTCTTGTCCTATCTCATCATTTTCAATTGCAGCTACCTACTGATAAGTCTCACATATATATCTTCAACTCTGATCAGTCCCCAGAACCCTCTATTTTATGTTCATCAGCCTGCTTGACGTCTCCAATTTCATATTTAAAGGACAAACAAATGTAACTTGGCTAAAACAAAATCTTGATGCCCTTTGAACCTGCTCCCAAACCTGTTTCTGTCTCAGGTTTTCTGATCTCAGCAAATAGTACCATTTATTTGCTCAAGTCAAAATTCAGCTATAGCAGTCCTTAGAAAACATTTCCCAGCTAATCCAGAGATTCTTTTATACATCTAAAACATGTGTTTTCTGTCAAAGTCCCAGGGTTATAGCAGCTGTGTAAAAATCTTTTTGCTTACAACGTTGATACACTTTGCTGTTTAGCAAGTTATGCTCATTTACATGAGAATTATACAATCACTTACTTTGATTTTTTTTATATATTTAACTTTTCTATACAGATTTATTTTTAAGAGTTTTATGAGTCTAGAAAATTTAAATAGAAGTGCTTTGAATTACTGTATTTGAAAAGGCTTTTTAAATTTGTTTCTATTTCCCCTAGGCATATCACAAAATGGTATCTAAGTATATGATCTTTGTTGATACATAATATATTGATGTATTTCTCCTATCATACAAAGTTTCCAGTAAATTTGTGGAGTATTATTGCAAAGCAGATTTTTTCCTTTTGTACTTGTCCTAAAAGCATCTTGATCTACCTTTTAAAGGTCAAGCTAAAACACTTTTCTGAAATTGTTTAATTGCTATTTTATCCTTTTATTTTTAAATGCCACATGTTTTAGGTGTTTTCATGGAATACTGGTATCAAAGCCTGTCTTGTTAACTCCTTTCTTTAGAACAGAATCATATGGTAATGCATTTTTCCAGTGTCTCTAGACTCAAGTTCATGACTTACTGCCACAACACACAATTCTAATTAAGACAAAGGACAGGCCTAGTGCTAAGTTTTTTCTTGGTTAGACAGGTAATAATTTCTATAGCTTGACCAATACGGTTTTTTTCTCCTAACTAGATATAAGTCTGCAAGATTGAGTAATACTGTTAAAAATATTCTAGTTTATAAAAACAGACTTATTAGAACCAAGACTTCTGTTACAAACAAAGTGATGAATTGGAGTGTGTTTCCACTGCAGTATTAAACACGTTTTAATTGGTATTCAGGCAGAAAACCCAACTGAAATTCTGAGACTGCTTTCCCTTTAATAATGAACAGTAAAACCACAGGCAGTGATCAAAAAACACACATAAATGATAGGAAAATTTAACAGCTTGGTGTGCCAAACACAATCCCTTGGACTGATGCTCAGAAGTAGGTGCTGTGAATGGAGTCATTTCTCATTAAAAGCTGCAGGTAGAGCACATGTATTTATAAAGTGTTAGGGGGATGCTGGCATAAATGATAACTCAAATAAAATCAATTGCTTCCAAATGGTAACAAAAATAAACAGTAAAATAAACATGGTTACTGTGTCGATACTGGTACCCTTAAACAATCTCATTCCAAAATGAATGGTAATTAATTACAATAATACTTCAGAATGAATATGTATATATACCAACCCAGGCCATTTCACTTCAATTCTTTGATAAAGTTTGATTGCCTGAACCACTTTACACTTTAGTCATTTATGTACATAATGCAGAGTAATATATATTGATGTGTAAATCTTGGGTTTGATATCAGAGATAATTAATTGCATGAAAATCTACACCAGAAAAAAAAAAAATCAACCCGTACACAAACAAGAATTAGAAAAAAAAAATTGTTATATGGAGATTGCTGTACATAAAGGAGAGAAAGCAATCAAAAGTCACATTTAACAATGCCTAACAAATAATGGAGCGTTTTGTTAAGTACAAAGCCATGCAGGAAGCTGAACTTTGCATCATTTGTGTGTAAGTGTAATACGACCAAGTCTCTTGAAATTGTCTTAGCAGTTGCAAAGAAATTACACAACTATATTGAAATGCAAATCTGTTTTCCTCTTTTGGAAGTACTTTCTACTTCTTCCTCACTTTCAGGTTTCACCCACTCTCTTTTACCTCCTCCTCAACATTTTCAAATTCATGCTCCCTCCCTCTTCACTCTGGTTTGTATGTGGTTCCAACCAACACTTAAAACTATCCATGTTCTTCTAAAATGCTAGTTTACATTTCCAGAGGATGAATTTATATAACTATCTCTTAATTGTGTTTTGATGTATTAGTTTACTGGAAATAATTTTTTTTTTTTTATGTCTAATCTGGATTATTGAACCATTATTCAATTGTTCAATACCTATTGATTCACTTTCCATATACTCTGAGTACAAAAAAGCCTGAATATAAGTGATATGGATTGAATTATCTACCCTAAAAAATGTGTGTCTCAATTTGACTGGGCCATGATTTCTAGTATTATGTGGTTGTCCTCCATTTTGTGATTGTAATTTTATGTTAAAGAGGATTAGGGTGGGGTTGTAACACCCTTACCCAGGTCACATTCCTGATCCAATGTAAAGAGAATTTCCCTGCAGTGTGGCCTGCACCACCTTTTATCTCTCAAGAGATAAAAAGGAAAGGGAAGCAGGCAGAGAGTGGGGGACCTCATACCACCAAGAAAGCAGTGCTGGGAGCAGAGCACGTGCTTTAGACGTGGGGTCCCTTTGAGGAAAACCTCTTACTCCAGGGCAAGATTGATGAGAAGGCCAACAGAGAAAGAAAGCCTTCCCCTGGAGTTGATGCCTTGAATTTGGACTTTTAGCCTGCTTTACTGTGAGGAAATAAACTTCTCTTTGTTAAAGCCATCCACTGTGGTATTTTTATTTATAGCAGCACTGGATGACTAAGACATAATTTGGTACCAAGAAAGTGGGGTGTGGCTAGAACAGATACCTAAAATGTGGAAGCAGCTTTGAAACTGTGAATGGATAGAAGGCTCAGAAGGAAGTGAGGAGAACTGTTAACACCAGAGAAGGCGCAGATGCTAAGAAACAGCAGCAGAGGACCAGCAGCAGCAGCAAATCAGCAGTAGCAGAACCAGGAGACCAGCACCAGGCAGTGGTGGAGTGAAGGAGCTGAGTGCCTGTGTGCAGAAGGAGTTCTGGCAGAGTGGTGTGCCTCCGGGTACTTATCAGTAGAGCTACAGAGCTTTGGAACACTTGCTCCAGCAGGGAAGATGCAGGTGTGAGGCCTGAAGAGCCAAGAGGGCAAGAAACCAGGAAACAGAAGCTAAAGAGACTAGGAAAACAAGAAGCCAAGCTGACTCAGTCTAAAAAGGTATGGCCATGACTTGTGGGGTTTCAAAGGGTGGAGCTATGGCCTCTGGTGTTTCTAAGGGTAGAGTCACCACTCAAATGGACTAGGAGAATGGCACCTAAATCTGAGGGAGCAGAGTTGCTATCCCAGTGGATCTGGAATGACATGCTGAAGCCCTGGACCGAGAGGCCTCCGCTCAGAATCCAGAGAGTATGACCAATACCTGGAGTCTGGAGAGCAGGGCCATTGTGTAAATTGTCTCAGAGAACCGACGATTATTTTCAGTGCCTTGAGGGCTAATGTAATGGGTTCTGCTGACTTGCTTGGTGCGTGTTATCCCTTTTTTTCTCCAGTTTCTCCCACTTGTAATGGAAATGTCTAGCTTGTGCTTGGTTCTGCCATCATATCTTTGGAAGCAGATAACTTGCATTCTAGATTTCACAGATGAAGAGGAGTTTTTAGATTTTGTACTTGGAGTTAAGATTTTTGCTATGATATAATGAGATGAATATGTTTTGCATGTGGCAAGGATGTGATTTTTTGAGGGCCAAAGGGTGGAATGTCGTGAATTGAATTAAGTCCCTCCCCCCAAAATGTGTGTATCAATTTGGCTGGGCCATAATTTCCAGTATCATGTGATTGTTCTACATTTTGTGACTGTAATTTTATGTTAAAAAGGATTAGGGTGGGATTGTAACACCCTTACCCAGGTCACATTCCTGATCCAATGTAAAGAGAATTTCCCTGCAGTGTGGCCTGCACCACCTTTTATCTCTCAAGAGATAAAAAGGAAAGGGAAGTAGGCAGAGAATGGGGGACCTCATACCACCAAAGAAGCAGTGCTTGGAGCACAGTATGTTCTTTGGACCTGGGGTCCCTGTGCAGAGAAGTTCCTAGTCTGAGGGAAGATTGATGACAAGGTTGACAGAGAGAGGAAGACTTCCCCTGGAGGTGATGACCTGAATTTGGACTTTTAGCCTACTTTACTGTAATTTTTTTTTTTTTTTTTTTACTGTGAGGAAATAAACTTCCCTTTGTCAAAGCCATCCATTTGTAGTATTTCTGTTACAGCAACACTAGATGATTAATAAGTAATGGCTGATAACTTGATAATCTCACTGAAAACCTTGAATAGCAAAGTAGGGATTGATAATATGACTTAGCTTCAAGTCTATAAAGTATATGTTTGTTTCTGTCATTTGAGATGGTTCTGAGCTTTTGAAAAGTTGAGATATCTGGTCATGAATGAAAAAGGATTCTCAAAAATTATGACTTTATACCTGATACCATAGAGAAAGAATGTGACAACAGAACATTGAAGTCCAGAAGAAAACTATTTTATATTATTAATTCATGCATTCAGCAATTATTTATTTGATTCCTCCCTATGAATCTCATATAGTACTAGAAGTTATACAGAACAAAGGTCAGGCAAAATAAAATATATATATTTTTTCATCTCTTTGTATTAAAAAAAATTCAAACCTATAGAAAAGTTGAAAAAAAATAATACAATGGGCACCTATATAGTGTTTGGTTAATTTCATTAGGTTTCTCTCTCTCTTTAAGGATCATCAGGGTCTGCATTTGGTTGTTATACCTCTTTAACCTCTCTTCATCTAGAATGGTACCCCAACCAAGGTTGTCTGTTTTTCACAACTTCGACATTTGGGAGGAGTCCACGTTAATTTTCTTATAGAATATCCTGATTCCTGGATTTGTCTGATAGTTTCCCCAGGATTAAAATCAGGTTTAACAGTGGTGTTTCCTTGATTGCATTAATCAGGAGACACATAATATTGGCCTGTGAATTGTGATGTTAACACGAATTACTTAACTAAGGTATTTACAAAGGGACATTTATCCTTTTAAAATTATCAGTTGTTTATTTACATCAATGAGTTTGAAAGGATGAAACAAAATTTTGCTAAATGGCAGCAAGGGCAGTATATGAAAGAGCCAAGAATTAAGAACGTAATGAGATAGTAAATATTAATGATTTTGAGAAGCATCAGCCCCTAGAAGAAATTTCTTCTATAAGAAATTTCTTCCTTAAATTTCTAATCTCCCAGTTTCTTTTAAGAAATAAAAAAGCCTACATTGTATAATATGTCTATAAGATTAATATGTGGAAGTTTCTAATGATTAGAATTGGACAAGACTTTATAATATATATATTTTAATTTCTCTTTGAACATTTTTTTCTTGTTTCAACATTAAATCCTTGTATTTGCTATTCAACATCCTAAGTTCTGCCTTTGGCTCAAAATATTTTCATTAAAAATCAATCCCATTCTATTTCCTCATTAGAACAAGAGTTTCAAATTCTATATCCATTTTGCCTTATTCGGTTCATTTCAGAAGGCCTTTCAGTAAACCAGAGACTCATTATTAAGATAAACAACCATCACACTTGCACTTTAGGGGAATACAATGGGCACTCTTTGTTACTCTATGAATCAGGTTCATGACATAATTTATGCCTCTGGAGGATGCATTGAACAAACTATTTCTAACTACTCAATCAGTGTGAACCTTTCCTAAATCAGAGTCATCTTTTCCCTCTCCGGAGGCTTACTGAATGAAATGGAAATAGACAGAGGGCATCAGCTTCATTTCTTCCCTAATTAGAAGAGTCATCTCGTGTCTACTCAGAATGAAAGTCTCATGAAGCCTTGTAATTCCTTCACCTTAAAGCAACAAGAGCTGAATTCTGTAATGAGTACAAGGAACAAAAAATCATATATATATATATGTATATTGCAAAGTGAATATTAATAGAATTAAAAAATTATAGGTTTGTGTCAGGTGAGACACTAGTAGACAAAAGACATCAGCCTCAAGTTGGTTTGAACTGAACACTAATTCTTTTATGGCCAAATTGATTTAAGTCTGTAACTTTTTGATGATGCAATTTTTTTTGGTAACGGGATGTATGCTTAATAATCATATAGCCAATGAACATGGATATCATTACAGTTTAGAGCACATGTTAACTTCGTTATACTTTTCATTAAGGTTTTCCAGTCTTATTGTTAAAATTATTGGTACGCAGGTAAAAATATTCATTATAACGTGATAAAAACTGTTCAGAGAGGGACCATTTATCAGTGAACTTAATTTTGGAACCCCTCAGTTTTAGGAAACGTTTTATAAGAACAAGCATCAGTCAGTGGCTCTTGAATGAAAATAGACTTAGAGCTCCAAATTCCAAAAATTTGCCAATGAGTTTTGAGTGAGACAAACTTTATGGGACTCATTTGTAAAGTTGTACATTCTGGCTTTTGAACTTCTTAATTGTGTAAACTTTGAAAAAGCAATGACATATTTAAGCCTCAGTTTCCGAATATAGTTAAGAGAATTAAATGTTTGACTGGTTCAGAATATTTGCACAAGGATTTGTTAACTGATTTATCCTGGGGTCTGTTTATTCTATTTAGACCATTGTTTTGTTTTTTAATCAGTGTTAGCTATATTAATATTCCAAGTAATCTGCTTTCCTTCCTCTGTTAAGCTAGGTTTTCACTTTGGCATTTGTATCAATAAATAGCTTCTTTCATCTTGTACTTTCAAGTTGCATTTTCATTGTCCAGCCAAATAAAGCCATGTTCGTCCCATACATCCCAACATTTGCCACTTGTCACTGAGGGAAATTATAGAATCACTGCAAATAGCTTGAAGATCACTCATTATGGCTAGAAAATCTGCCCCCACCCTTCCACTGATTAAAGTTTGTTCTTTACGGAATAATTCAGGAACCCCAAATCTGTCTTGTGTGCATTCACCCAATCCCATGTTTTTCACAAACTATTACAATCTGACTTCTGTTTTATTCCCAGAATGAAATAATTCTGAATAAGGCCAAAATGACAAAAGTGACAGATCAAATGGCCAGTTTTCTTTTTCATCCTACTCATGGTCAATGCAGTACATGACTGCATGAGCTACTAATTGCTGAGTGATAAACTACCCCAAAATGAAAGGGCTGAAATCAACCATAGCTTATTATTTCCCACACACTTCTAGGTCAGAGGATTGGTTCTTCTTGTCTAAGGTCACCTTAAACAGGTATCTGTAGTCAATTGCAGTCTCTGATGTTCCAATTTGGGCTCAAATATTTGGGATTTGTTTTTTTTCTGAATTCTATTGATCAAAGTAAGCCGTGAATCTAGCCTAGATTCAAGCAATGCAGAGAAAAAATTCCACCCCTGATGAAAAGAGCTGCAAAAATTCCATTGTCAAAGGGTGTGGATATAGGAGCGAGATAATTTTGTAGGTTTTGCAAGCAATCTACAATTGATGATGGCACTATGCTTCTCCAAACTCTCCTTCCTTGAATTTAAAGATATCATAAGCTCTTTTTCCCCTACAAACTCTATGGCTATTTAGTTTTCCCTCTTAATGAGGTTGCTACTAATATGATCACTTCTTCAGTTGGAGTGTTTCTTTAAATTTTATATTTCCCCTTTTTTCTTACACTATGTTCTCCTTATGGGTTATCCCATCCACATCTGTGGTATTGAAAACCATCTATAAGCAGATAACATCAGAAATATTCTGTGACCTCCAGAGCATATATCTTATTTCCCACTAGGAATCTTCACTTGCATGTTTCTCAGGCATGTAAAATTAAAAGTTGAAAAACCCAGCACTTCTTTGACAGCATTAGTATATTCTCATTTTATGTTAATGATTTCCCCATTAACCAAAGATTGTAAAATGGAAATCATGAAGTTTTATTTTGCTTTCCACCTCTCCTTCTTCAAAATTTACTTATTATGTAAAGACATGTATTTTAAACTCATGAGACTATCTTGCAATTGTAACTACAGAAATAAACAAAGAATATTTTATCTATTTTTGGATGATATGTTTATTGTCAAGCTGATCTATCATGCACTCTGACAGAGTAGTCACACATTTGTTGTGAATAAAAATAAGCAGAAAATTAGCTTTCATCATTTTATGATCTCCTGTCACCTTATTAATTTACCCTAGTTACTATTGTCAGAAACCTGAGAATCATCTTTAAAATCTTCCGCTAGCTAATCCACTGTCAAATTAAACCACTGATCCTGTCAATTCTATCTCCTTCATTTTTGCTACTCCATTGCTACCATACTCTTACAAGTTACTATTTTTAATTCCCTATGTTCCTGAAAAATAAGTGTATTCTGACTGGTCTATGGCCATTTACTCTTATATTTTTCTCAAACCACAGTGAACCAGAGATTAAACAAATCTCATCAGCATGCTCTGCTAAGATACTCTTTAGTCACTTGACATCGCCTTTAGAATATATCAAAAAATACAAACAAATCAAAACTAAAAAATCTGTAGCAAGGCTCTTCTTGACCTAACCAGCACTTCTGCAACTTCATTTTACACAATTTTCTCCTATCTATTATATGTTTTTATATATTTCAATCATATTGCCCACATTTCCATTCCTGAAAAGCACCATTATTTTTTCCTGAAAAGGTTTTTTGCATTCAGTCATTGTTTCTTCAAGCCTCACTTACAAACCAACACAGAGGTTAAGTGATATAGGTGCTAACCAAAAGGTCAACAGTTCAAATCTACCAGCTGCACCCTGAAAACTCCACGGGGTAGTTCTACTCTGTCCTCTAAGTTTACGATGTGTTAGAATCCACTTGACAACAACTGTATTACATATATTCTTTCTGAGCTTTCTGTTCATCACTTTTATAATTAGTTTAAGTCTCTCTTGTTATTTTAAAATGTTTTGTTCACCTCTCTCTCCCCAGTGTTTGGCACAATCTCAGACATGAATTACATACTAAATTAATGTCAGTCATTATTGAATAGAAGTATTAGGATATACTCTTTTAAAAATAATTTTATATACTATTTGCTAACTGACCTGGGAAAATGTTTTGTTTTTTTTTTTGGCAAAGTCCAGCTTAACTCTAGCCTGTGAATGTAATTGTTAGATCCTGAATCTTACAGTGGTAGCCATGTGTAAATTTTTGCCTTGAGGACCTGGAGAAATAAAATACGCAACTTTGTGGTATCATGTTTAAATATATTGTCTTTTTAATGTAGCCTGGAAAACCCTGGTGGCATAGTGGTCAAGAGCTATGACTGCACCAAAATGTTGGCAGTTGGAATACACCAGGCGCTCCTTGGAAACTTTATGGGACAGTTCTACTCTGTCCCATAGGGTCACTATGAGTGGAAACCAACTCAAAGGCAATGGGTTTGGTTTTGGTTTTTACGCTGAGATGTAATCCATACTGAAGGCTGTAGTCTGATCTTCATCAGTAAATGCTTCAAGTCTTCTTCACTGTCAGCAAGCAAGGTTGAGTCATACGTATATCACAGGTTATTAACAAGTCTTTCACCAATCCTGATGACCCATTCTTCTTCATATAGTCCAATTTCTCAGATTGTTTTGGTCAGCATACAGATTGAATAAGTATGGTGAATAGATACAACCCTAATGTACACCTTTCCTGATTTTAAACCATGCAGTATCCCCTTTTATCTGTTTGAACTGCTGCTTCTTGGTCTAAGTACAGGTTCCACATGAGCACAATTAAGTGTTCTGGAATGCCCATTCTTTGCAAAGTTATCCATAATTTGTTATGATCCACACAGTCAAATGCCTTTTCCTAGTCAATAAAACATAGGTAAACATCTTTCTGGTCTCCTCTGCTTTTAGCCAAGGCCCATCTGACATCGATAATGATATCCCTCATCCCATACCTTTTTCTGAGTCTGACTTGAATTTCTGGCAGTTCACTGTAGATATAATGCCCTCAAGTGTTTTTAATTGGATTCTTATAATTTTAATTAAGGACTTTTATGATCTGAAGGAATCAAGAATATTTTAAGCTTTCTTTGATTACTCTCCTCATCTGTCTCATTATTATAATTTTTACAATGAAGACCAATCAATGCTCTTTAAGCCACCACTGAGCTAAGTGAATCACCTGCTGTTTACTGTGAATAAAATAAAACAACAAACTTAAAATCTGGGTTATCAGTGAAAAAGGGGCAGAGTCAGACTAGGTCACGGCAGTTTTAAAATATCACTTATTTGATGTCTGATGTTAGACTAAATGCTGCACAGCCAGGTGAGCTGAGCTAGCCATGATTGAAACTGAGGCCTGAAAAATGGCAAGAATGGCCAGTGTATCTAAGAAAATAATTAAAATGACTTCATAGAGTTTGAGTAAAGTGGACACCTTCCTTTTTAAATATCTAGGTAAAACGAAGTTAAGAATGAGAGAATATGAGGTATGCTAAACAAATAGAAGTTTGATTTTGATTATTAAGTTTAAAAAGTCATGTATGTGTTTGTATTTACACTTGATGGCATGAGCAAAAGTTAGAGAAGCATAGTCATATGGCACTACATTTGCTTAAAATTTTTAATAAAATTGCTTTTGATTTTGCTTTGAGTTTAGAACTTGTTTGGTATCTGTTGAAAAAATCAGATTTAATTCTTTATAATTAAAACTTGTATTTGTTACCGTTGCTGTTGGTAGTGGTGGTGGTGATGTCATGTGTTTGTGTTTATATGCATCTAGACGGAGGAAGGGTATTTTAAAATTGTACTGCCATATTATTCATCATCTTAACTTCACATGATTTTTAATCAATATTAAAATTATTTTTGCATATATGAATATTTCTCATCAGTTAAAATACCAACAAACATGTCAAAATCTCTAAAAAATATTCTGAAATGTAATTTCTACAATATATCTTATCATTGTTGATATATATATAGGATATGTGTACTACCTTGCAGGTGACTTTGGGGAAGACAATGCCCAAATATTTGTAGAAATTTCAATAAGCTCTTTTAAAATAATGCACATGGCTTTTGATACCTCTGTAAAAACTATTCATCACATTAATGAATTAAAAAAGAAATTTGCAAACGAACTAAAAAGAGACAACGAATGAAGACAATGAGAAATAAAAATGAGTAGTAAATTATATGATTAAAATTAAAACTGATTAGCAAAATGAACAGGGGTAGATGGAAGCTGTAACCAGTAGATTTTCCCCCAATTTAATAATCTTTAAGTGAGCAAAGATTACCATGTGATTACATGCAAGACAGTGGTCAATACATGAGAATATGAGCTAAGGTTGTCCATATCAACTCATCAACCAGTTAGGATCAGTTATTCAACATTAGCTGCATTTTAGCGTAATTTGTTTACAGAATATATATATATATATTTATACAATATATATGTTATTTTTTTTAATTTAAGTAGATTTGCAGCCCTTATAGCCTATCTACCTTTAAAGATGATCCACTGTTTATAAAACATTATTTGACCTTTCTGCTGGCCCAGTTAGAAAATGACACACATAAATTATCTCTATCATAGGTGAGTATAGTGGCACTTACTACTCTTTAATGGGTGATTTTTTCTTACCTTATAAAATGTGAATAATCCAGGGACTCTTTGTGTACAAAAGTTAATGAAGCTTTTTTAAAGATATCCAGATTATGCTGGTTTTTTGGTCTGTTTTGTTTCTTTTAGAATTATAGTTCTATAAACCTTCTAAGAAATTTTAACCTTTAAGTTATCAAATAGCATTACACAGACCTTGTTCTCGCTTGCAATTATGCTTCTGTAGTTTCAGTCTCAGACTTTCTATTCACTTTGAGCGTTCACTCATTTATTCATTTATTTAGTATGGAATTAGGCATTGTGGATACACATGTGAGCCTAAAATGCAGACTTTCACATTTATGGAGATTATACACTAGTTGAGGGACAGACCCAGAAGTAAGATGACAGAAAGAATTTGGGGGATTAAAAAAGCTTCCTTGAGGAAATAATGACCAAATTGAAATCCTAAAGAACACTGGTATTTTCTATGTGAAAACTGGAATATTTTGCAAGTTTCGAAATGATGAGCAGCTAGAAAATGTGCCCAGCCAAGGAAATGACATTTTAAAAAGCATGATCCGGAACAACATTTCTTGTGGAAGGAGTGGAAAGGAACTCTGTAAGCTTGGGAACCCCAAAGTGAGCTTATTCCATTTTCCTGTATTTGGTGAATTGTGTGTGTGTGTGTGTGTGTGTGTGTGTGTACAGCTTCCTTTAATTTTCTGCAGATATGCGTTCCTCAGGAATGAGGATCATGCTTTTGGGTTGCATTATTGCTTCCACTTGGACATAGCTTAACACCTAATAAAGTAATTAACTTGGTGTTTCCTGTGTTTATCTGGAGCTCCGTTAAAATTAAACTGTCATGTTTACATTTCAACAGAAATGTGATAATTGAGCCAATCATTGCATCATGTATTCTCCAATGGAATATAATTATTGAATTGCTTGTAATATTGAACATTTAGCTAGCGATTTTTCCTGATCCCCATTTACTTTGCAAGATACATGGCTGAAGTATATTTTAACAGTGAAAGCACATTTTGATGCTGCAAGATGCACGCAGCCAGCCAGGACAAAGAAGAGAGGGAGGCACTATCTTCAGTGCCTTTTGCTATGGAATGGAGTTTTGAGAATACCTTGAAAGCAAGGGGAATGTATTTCAATTTCACATATTTCCATTGTCAGCAGAAATTGGTAGCTATTTTCAATATTTTTCTTTAAATGTGCCAAATTTTTTCTTTCTTTTTTTTTTAATTCAAGAACTTTGGATTTATTTGAATGATTTGATGATCTCACTCCAGAATAAGATAGCATCTGAATCTATTCAAAACTGCTACGAGTCAATTGCCATTAGCCTCATTCCTATGCTCTTTGTACCATGTCATATTGACCACAACACTGATAAGAGTCTAATTTTATGTAACAATTATTATGAACTTAAATATATTTACCTAGTACTTAAACATAACTATTATTATAAAGTCAGATATGATTTGGGGAATGCATTGGTATTTATTTAACATTACCAAAATCTTATCAAAGCTAAATTAAATGCATCATTGAAAGCTTTAATTTAAATCTTATTATTATCATGAATTAAAATTCAGAAAGTGCTACAGTAAAGTAGCACTGCTTCTATACCCACCAGAGTGTTTAATATTTTGATTTGAATCACTCAATAAAAAATTAATTTCAAGAGACATATTCTTGTTGGGGAAAAAGTCACTAATGGCTTTTAAAAAGTAAAAAAATTATTCTGGTTAATTGATTTCTTTCAAGTGAAATTTATTTTGTCTAGTATAACCAGAAAACCAAACCCAGTGCCATTGAGTCGATTCCGACTCATAGCGACCCTATAGGACAGAGTAGAACTGCCCCATAGAGCCTCCAAGGGGCGCCTGGCGGATTCGAACTGCTGACCCTTTGGTTAGCAGCCGTAGCACTTGTCAAGTATAACTACTCTAAAAGATTTCTTCAGAAAATGAGACTACATACAGAGTAGGTACGTTGTGATTGCACCAAAACCTACATACCGTGGCGGGGAGGGGGGGGGGGAGTTGTAAGGACTCGCTAGTTTTAACTGTGGAGTTTTAGTAGTTTCCTACTACCAATAGCTTTCATGGGAAAACGTTCCATAACTTAAAAGATATTTTCTTTATCCAGGTAAATTTGTATAGTAGCAAGATTCACATATAAGGGATAAATAGCGTTTTAGTATAGTTTAGCTTTAGTTAGCTTTTCTTTTTGAATATACATAATAGATTAGATAAATAGAAAACTTAGTGTTTTTGTTAACTAATTGAGCTTTGACATCGCAAATTCACAATAATTTGTGTCAAAGGAATGAATTTTGTAAAGGTAAATTTTAAAAATGAAAGATTCATTTAGTTTTTATGTGACGGCATTAAAACCTGATATTTTGTCTAAATAGAATATTGTCATTGGCCAAAATCCACACAGACCTCAACATATGACTTGTCTGGTGTTTATACAAGAGGATTTTGATATGTGCTTTTTTCCTCAATCTTAATTGACCATGGACCACTTTATTTACAGACAATTTTATTGTAATACACAACCCCTTTTAAGAAATATTGACAACTTATTAAGTAAAGATAAAATAAAAGTGATTTTTAAATTAGTTAGGAGATGAATGAACATCATTTTTCTTTCTGATTAAAGCCTTCCATCTAAATCCTGATTTTCTTGTTTTGAGAAAATATTAAATTTAAAGAAAAAGGAAATTAGTTTAAGGTGTATTTTGTATGATCTCCTAGAATGAGTACCCAAATACCTATCCAAACACTTACTGCACCCATTCTTTATATTTCTTAAAAGATACATAGCTCAGCTCATTATTGTTAATTGGAGCTCTGAAACAAATGCCTAGTTTCCTACATGTTGAATTGAATATTAAAAAAAAAAAAAAAAGGTAGAAAGAAGAATATCTCTGTTAATTCTCTGTCCTATCACCCAAAGCAGAAATGCCATAACTTAATGTTTGTATCCCCCTTCCGTACCACTAGCATCAACCCTGCCTGGGCCTATTAATGTCAAAAATACCTCCTAGGAAGATGTTGCAGCAAGTAATTATATTATCTGATCACATAGGAAGAAATTGTTTAGTCTTTCACCCCAGGACCCGGGCAGAGTCTTCCAGCAGGGCCTCTTTCCCATGGATCTCACCTTGATGTTCCTACTCAGACCTAATGCTAAAAAAAAAAAAAAGACCCTCAGGTACAGCAAAAGAACTTTGACATTTTTACATTTCACATCTAAGTGCCACCTCATGCCAGTTCATTTTTGTCCATGAAGATGTCATTTCGTCTCTAGGCTTATATTGGTACTTTTCCTTCCTGGGGGTAAACTGAAAGGCTAAACATTGAAGTCTGCCTGGACATTATAGTACAAGGATTAGAACATGGCTAACACTTTCTACTCTCTACAGTCAGGCAAACCATTAACAGGTGTTTGCGTAAACCTTATGAATTTGGATTTTAATTGTCAGTATGAAATGAGTTTAGTGAGACCCCTCTCTCCACAAAATACACAATTTTCTACATTAAATGACCCCATAAAGTATTTCATATTAAGTTTTTGCATTTTAGAATCACTATGACAAATATCTGAGATGTGCTTAATATGCTGTGTAACATCTCCCATGTTTAAATATGCTACTCATTGCTCAAAAATATATTTCTGTACTATAGATATAGGCTTAATAGTCACAATTTACATAGTTAGTGTCATTGCTTTGTATTTTATTCTGTGCTTGAGAGCCATATGTACCAACATCTAGCAGCATTTTACATGTATACTACATACAAGTTTATGTTGAGAATCATTTGCTCAATCCTTCATTCAACTAACAGGTAGTGCATGGTATGCCTCTTAATGCCACGTACTGAGATAATAAGGTGTGCTGTTATTATTTTTACCTACAATTTTGCTTAACATTCACTCACTGGTTAAAAACAAAGAAAAACAAGAATATAAAAATACCCTTTTTTACATTGGGATATAACCCTTTCTTAATGCCAATCCCCATGTTTGGGTGAAGATGCACATCTGCCACTCACAATTGTTAGCACCCTCTGAACATCTTGCTATGTCTTCACAGTGCTCATCCTGCCTTTTCAATTTAGGATCCAACAGCTTTTTTTTTTTTCCAACACTCCTAGTGGGCAGATATGCGGCTTAGTTGCTATCAGTCAAATGCACCCGTTTGAGATTTACATTCAGAAATTTTTTAGGTGAAGAGACGACAGCTTTCGAAATACCCATTGTACTGGGTGCAGGTGACAGCAGAGGAGGTGTAGTTCTGGGGCAGGAAGCGGGGAGGTGGAAGCTTTGACTGAGGCAGAGGTAGTTTAGCTTCTATGTGGTCAGCAGCATCAGCCCTGCTCAGGAGGCAGTTCTCAACTGTGATTCATGAAGATGTTCCTGGAAGCTCAGTCTAGAGCTTGCTCCAGATTTTATAGGATGCTTATTTAACATGAAATAAATACCTTCCTGCTTAATGTAGCAAAAGTGAGTTATTTTTACTTACATATAAGGACCCTAACAGATTGAAAGTGACTCAACTGGATGTTCCAGGAGAGGGTACTGGAACTATATTAAAACTGATCCATGTATTTTATGCCCCTGGCCACAGTGAGTGTTCATTACAAGCATCTGACCCCATTAGAGGAAATGAGTCGCAATTTTAAGACTGTGGTTTGAATAACTAAGAAGGAAGATTTTCATTGCCCTTGAGTTAGCTCAAGAAAGTTAAACCTGGTGAATTGCAGCCTGCGGGTCAGGCAAGCCTGAGAATGAAGCATTGGGGCTAAAAAATACAATAAATTAAAGGATGAAAGGTAAAGTAAGGCAGCCCCATTTAACATAGTCATTTGATCTATTTCTTCCAATTCTGTCTCACATCAGAGATACCTCTAAACTTTTCACTTATGAAAATCAGTACATTTACTTTTGTGCTTAAATAATTTTGCTCTGGTATTCTGCCATTTTCAAAATGAATTCTGAATATCTAATATAAGAATCACTGCTGTGAAGTTGAATATAAAGAACCCTTGCATTTGAGCAGTAGGGAGGACAGCTTTTGAAAGAAAGAATAGAGGTAACTTGCAAAAGTCTATGTGGAAAATGCAGCTTTTGTTAGGACACTGCAGCAACTGGAAAGATTATCAAGGAGGATGGTGAATTGCTCTGGAATGAATTGTCAAAAATTAACAGAATAATTTAAGATGAAAAGATCAGGGGAAAAAATATTTTGAAAGCCTCAAAATAGAGTACAGACTGTAAAAACAGAATTTATATAGCAGAAAAAAAAAAAAAAAAAACACAATAGTCCATGAATGAAAGCCAAATCCTAGTAGGAAGCTCCCTACTCCATGTACTTTTTGGTTGAGCACGCTAATGCTCTTTGCAGTGACTACTCAGAATTTCCCTGAGGTCCATTCCACACTCTCATTGGTTATCTATGCTTTATTATGGGACACAAAAGTTCAGAATCATAATGCACAGAAGTAAATGTTTAGCCATTTTATGAACAAGATAATCAAGTAAACTGTGTCCATCTTCCCTTGAAATTTCAACAACTGTAGGTTCTTTGCAAACCCTGGTGGCGTAATGGTTAAGTGCTACAGCTGCTAATCAGAAGTTTGGCAGTTCGAATCCAGCAGGCTCTCCTTGGAAACCCTGTGGGGCAGTTCTACTCTGTCCTGTAGGGTCACTATGAGTCAGAATTGACTTGACGGAAATGGTTTATTTTTTTATAGTTTCTTTATTAAGGTGCAAAAAAAAAAAGTCAAATGCACTTCCAAGATTCAGCATTCTTGCTAAAAGAGGAAATCATACAATTAATCACCTTGATTGTCACAAAGATTGTATGATAAGGTTACAACTAGCTTAAACATCTAGACCTATGCTGATGAAGTTTTATCCTTACTAAAGATTGAAGTTGCGTATTGGAAAAATTTTAATGTGAATAGAAAATCCATCAAGTATGTAACTTCTCAAACTACCCTGTTAATAAGCAATATACTGTGCATTCTTTTAAAAAAAGAATCCTCTCAGAACAAAGAATTATATAAAAAACGATGATAGTTGCCATCAGAGTACATTTCTCCTCATATCAAAAGGTAATGAAAGGAGACGGAAGTGAGTAGACTGATATTCATCTGTGCCTGTAGGAGAAGACTGAGAATTGTTTTATTAAAGAAGAAAGTATATACTAGGAAACTATTAAATTCCATTTTTTATAATCTGAAATGAAGTTGAATATAAGCGTTTATGTGAAAACACTGAAAGATGAATAAGCTGTAATCTTGATGATGGGAAAGTAACAGAGAACAAAAGAAAGGAAGCTAGAGGGAGAATAATCAGAGGAATAACATACCTTATTTCCTAAGAACTTTAGCCAAGCAATAAATCAACTGAAACACTGAAATGTCTAATGTGAATATAGACAGCATTACCTTTAGAGATGATGAGATATTTCAGGGAGGTAATATCTAGCACTATTGTTCATTAGGATGTTCATTTTACTGAGGAAAATATAAGTTCAGAGATGAGTATATTTCTTCCCAAAAAAACTTCAAATCAACCAGTGTCTTAGTAAAAGAAGAAGAGAAAAAACGTAAAAATGTGGATTTATAGTTGCTCTTTCTTCTAAAGGACTCAAAGTTCTTTCTATATCAGTGGCCTTCTCGAGAATAAACAGCTTACTTTTACGGGTAAATTAGGTCTTTCCAAATATTTGAAATCATGTCACTCAGTGACTTATCCATTGAACACTCTGAGATAGGACTAAGGATATTTCTAAAGATGAGCAATTTATACAATATTCTGGGATGTAAATTAAGTTGCAACTGTAGGTAACACTTATTGCTCACCTATTATATATTCTGAACTCTGTTCAAAGAACTTTGCATATGTTAGCTCATTAAATTCTCATGATAATATAAAATAGCCATTGTTGTCACATTATTTTAGCAATGAGGAAAACAAGGCACAGATAGGTTCATGGCTTTCCTAAATCATAGTACCTGGCAAAGTCAAGTTCTGAACCAAAACAATCAGCCTCAGATCTCCTGCCCTTAATTAATCATGACGCCATTCTGCCTCTCCATATATGCTAGAGTTGGTGATAACCTTTTTTTTTTTTTTAATTGAAAAGGAAAGTATTTTCCAAAGCACCTTAAACAGAGTTCTGCAGAAAAGAACAGCTTGCTTGCCCTCAACCAATAACTTGCAAACAGAAAGGAAACTAGTATGAATGACTTATACCAGCCCTAATTTATCCGTGAGTGACTCATGGAGGCTCGACACATTGCGATACCAGACAAAAAAATCATGTGCACCTGCTCAGATTTCCTTGTTCACCTTTTGTTTTTTTTTTCTTTGTCAAGGTTCCATTCCCTTTGTACCATCTCTCACTTCGAGAGCAGCAGCTGAGCAGCTACATGGCGAAACCCAGAAACATGCGGGATTTAGCTCTCCACAGGGTAGTCTTAACCTGCGAGAAGAGAGATAGGAATCAAACAGACAAATCTTCCTTCTTCTCCCGTAGGTAAACTGCTCTGATGTGATTTCTCCTTGCAAATTTACCAGAGAAGTCCTTCAAATGGAATCAGTGCACTTGCTGAATAGCCTGCTGTGTCCCTTCCTTGCTTTCTGTGAAGCAGCCATCACTGTAGGCAAAATACTAGCTTTTGATATTTCTGTCTTCCATTGTCTTATTTCCTCTCTTGTCCTCATACTTAGGTCCCTGGTTAGCACTTCTCCAATGATCACATTTTAATCTTTAGCTCAGAGTCTGCTGCTAGAGGACTGGGGCTTAATAAAATATCTAATCACGTCAATGGATATGAGGTTCCCTTATGCAGGAAGAAGGGGGGATGTTTGTTCAGGAGGCAAACAAATGATCAGTCATTGCTCAAAGTCAGGAAGTGGCAGAGCCCAGATTCATACTCAGATGTATTAAACTCCAAATTCTGTATTCTAAAATACTAAATTGTATTCACATAAAATCATCTGTGATCATTAAACTTTCTCTTATCCAAGTTCGAAGGAAAACAACAGGACCAGGAATTCATTTCATCTGGCTCCTCTCTATCTATAGAAAAAAGACAGAGCCTAGGAACCTTTTCCCTGGGAGGTCTTACCTGCCAATCGTGGTAATTATTTCAAGCCTGAGAGTTTGATGGGCACTTGTCTTTCTCTCCTTAGTTAATAGCAGCAATTAGTGTTCTGTGCTGTACAATAATCTCCTGGGATGAATATCATCTTGATGGTGATGCTTTAGTGCTCCAGGTCACCAGGTATGCCCTCCTGAAGAGTAGGAAACTGAATTATATGTAAAACATGTGCCTTAATTTATAGTCTGAAACAATATTATCAATCAGCCTACTCATGTGGATTACCAATTAGACAGAGGCACTTACTAACAGTGACAGAACTTTATCTTTAATTTCGGACCTAGGATTGTATGCCATTATCTATTTCTATCAACTCCCAGTCAATATTTTCAGACTTATACAGCACCGTAAATTTCAATAAGTGTTACCATCTTTGTGATTGCCAAGTTTGTGACTGTCCAGACAGTAAGGACAGGGTTCTGGGAATTACAGGTAAGTGAAATGAGATTACCATCTAATCAGAAGCAGTGATTTTCTGTCTTAAAGCTGAATAGGTGGAGCACTTTGTAGCCTATGCAAAGTGCAGGTCAGTATGGGACAGGTGGATGGGGATCTGTACAGTCCCAGTGGGTGGTAACAGGCTCCCCTGATTTGTAGGTGCATTGATAACTGAAGTGGGTTTTACCACTGTTCAATATTACCCACGCGAAGGGATTGCTGGGGCAGGGGGGAGGGTAGGTTTCCACTCCTTACAACCACAGCCTCTTTGAGTGTCCAGGGGCCTACACTTTTAAAAAAAAAATCTTTAGGGCCATTAAGAAGGGGATTTCCACTTGAAGCAGTTCATGTAATCTCAACAAGGTCTCTAGGCAAAAGAAAATTTCACATCTGCAGGATAATTCACTCATGATATTCAGCAGAAGTATTGAAAATTCCTATCAAATAATAAGAACAGTTACTGTCAACACAAGTGATGTGTTGGTCACTTGAATGGTAATGGTGAAGTGGCCAGAATTGTCTTGTCTTCCATGTAGATACCGGGGCCTGGTCCCAGAAGGTTCCAGGTCATACCGTGGAGCTGATTTTGATAGATGGATGGTGCATATAGTTGCACAGGTTTTGCTGTCCACAATTTCACGCATCAGTTCTTCCTGATCTTCTCCATATGAATATCTTGTTCTAGTTTCCTTGTCTTACGCCCTATCTACCTTTAACAAATTCAGTTGTCTTCTTCTCTCTGCTCACATAAGATGTATTTTGTGTCCCGAGGGGGTGGGTCAGTTTGGTTTTCCTCTAGTCTCCTTGCAATATTTTGTCACACATACCCTGTCTAACTCTTTTTAAAGAAACTAACTTTTCTCAACTATGCCTCACTTGTGAAAAAAAAAAAAACAAAAACAAACAAAAAACTGACTTTCAATATGTCTCTTTCTAAAGCAAGATTTAAGGCTCTATTTTGGAAGTCAAAAGTGGAACACCAATCTTTCTTTATCATCAGATTTCTCCTCTAGCTAGTCTAATTATTCTCACAACACTGTGAATGCCAAGAAAACAAAGTTTTGCATAGCAAGATGTTTTCTTCTAAGGACTGTAAGATTGGAGACTTCTTATATATGCTGGATAGAGAGAAAATTTGCAAGAGACAGTAATTTTGTGGGAGTAGTTTGGGGTGATGGTGGTGGTGATCTGATCAGAGCTAACATGCTTAGAACATTAAGGTTAATTTCTGCATACATTTTATTTCTTCTCTTCCTACTTGCTTCCTTTATTTCCCGTATAATATACTAGCAATTTTTCTCTAATTCTCCCAAGAATATCCCCTTGCACTAGCCTGTTCATCCTCCATATCATCTCAAAACCTCTGATCTGCCCTAAATTATCACTCTTGCCTTTTTCCTTTCATGTTGTTCCTTTTGACTGAACTTACACTCCTTCTTCTCGATCTATTATGATCTTAATCATCTTATTTGAATGAGCAACAGAGGAAAGGGCCTTTGTCTACCTTATTTGTATTATACTCCAAATCCCTAGAATGAAGCCTAGCCAGCACAAGCCCTCAGTAAATACTTGTTGGATCAATAAATTAATATTTCAGACTAGAGATTTTACCCAGTCTCCTTTAGGAAACACACCTAAGCATTCATACAAACTGCCTGATTTTCTCCAAAGGAAAATGTCTGAACAACCACTTATAATGGCACTTGTTCATTCATTATTTTATATATGTATGTATATATATATATATATATGTATGTATTATATTTTATCATATACAACATGCTCGGCTGCTAACCATAAGATTGGTGGTTCAAACCCCACCACGGGCACTTCAGAAGGAAGATCTGGCAATCTACTTCTAAAAAATCAGCCTTTGAAAATGCTATGCAGCACAGTTCTATTCTGACACATATGGAGTTGCCATGAGTGGAAGCAGACTCGACAGCAACTGCCCTACCAAAGGCCTTCCAGAAAGTCTGCACCAATTTTTGCCGCATTCGAGCGTCTTCACACCCCAGTGGCACAACAGTTAAGCGCTCAGTGGCTAACCAAAAAGTTGGCAGTTCGAACCCACCGAGTGGCTCCATGTGAGAAAGACCGTGGAAAGAGACAATGGAAAAGCTCAATATCATCAGTCAAAACAAGGCCAGGGGTCAACTGTGGAACAGACCATCATTTGCTTAAATGCAAGTTCTAGTTGAAAGTGAAAAAAATTAGAACAAGTCCACAAGAGCCAAAGTACAACCTTAAGTATATTCCACCTGAATTTAGAGACCATCTCAAGAATAGATCTGACGTGTGTGTGAACATGTATATATGTTCCATATATATACATATATGGAAACCTTGGTGATATAATAGTTAAAAGCCACGGCTGCTAACCAAAACGTTGGCAGTTCAAATCAACCAAGCACTCCTTGAAAACCCTGTGGGGCAGTTCTACTCTGTACTGTAGGGTCGCTCTGAGTCGGAATCAACTGAACGGCAATGATCTATATACATATGTGTGTGTGTGTCTATATATACATACATGCACACATATATACATATATGCATGTATAAACTTGTGTGTGTGTGCAGAATAGGTCTATCAAGAATTACTCTATAAAATACTCTCATAAAGGGAAATACTATGGACTTCAGGAGCCCTATTGGCACAATGGTTAAGTATTTGGCTGCTAACTGAAAGGTCAGTGGTTCGAATCCACCAGTGGCTCTGCAAGGAAAATACCTGGGAATCTGCTCCTGTAGAGATTTCAGACTGAGAAACCCTATGGGGCAGTTCTACTCTGTCATGTAGGGTCATTATGAGCCTGAATTGACTTAACAGCAACACAATAACAACATAAATTAGAGATATTATGCACTTAAACACCACTTTCAAAGACTAAATTGTATGAAGAAATAAGCGTCATGCTTAACGTGTTTACATAAGTTCCTTTCACTCTGCATCTGCAGACATAACAGTCACACATGCACACCGCCACACTAGATGTCGTGGGGTCTTTGGAGAAAGAGATCTACATATTCTTTGCTGTTTTCTTCAAAGTGCTGTACCTAATACTTATTTTTCATATACAAAGGAGATAGAAACCCAGATTTGTAGCTTTGAAAAATTTTTAAAAAACTAACTCACAACTAATACATGAGAATTCTTTCTATAACATGCATTAATAAATCTGTTTATTAAATATATGATTATTACGGCCAAAGTGTTATGTTAACAGCCAAAAAAATCTAAATGATAGTTGTGTGATTCTAGAGATGATGATGAGAATGTTGAAACATATATTTACATTTTTCACAAGTATTTTCAAGCAATTAATGCTAAATAGCAATTTTAGAAATTTGTGATAAGTACAATTTTGTGCTTTGGTATGCTGATTATTATTATTGATATCTGCAGTGCCTGATTACCCAGGGAACCGATTGCCTAAGTAGTGTTTGTTATCTCAGTGATCAGAAATTCATCAAACAGCAAATACCTGTTGCCATTAAGTCCATTGTACCTCATAGAAATACTGGTTGTTTTTTAGAGTAAAGATCTGAATGGAATTTGAAAAAGTTTATTACATTTTATAACTCATATTAAACATATTAAACTGAATATAATCCAGTCAGTCTTTGAGTTATAGAAGTTTTGGTGAAGAAGTGTAGATAGGGAAACCTGTTGAACAAACAGCATGAGGATGCAGTCAGCCAAATCCAGAATGTGAGGAAATCCAGAGAGTGGTTTCTTCAAAAAATAAATGGCTTAAAAAGGGAAAGCTGCTGACGACTAACAGAGACTTAATAGACATATTGACAAATGTCGTGTGTTGTTGCGTACCATCGAGTCGATTCTGACTCGTAACCACTGTATAGGACAGAGTAAAACTGCCCCATAGGGTTTCCTAGGCTGTAATCTTTACAGGAGCAGATAGCTAGGTCTTTCCTTCTATGGAGTGGCTTGGGATTCAAACCACTGACCTTCAGGTTAGCAGTCCCGCTCTTAACCATTGTGCCAGCAGAGCTCTTGACAAATGCTGTAAGTTGAACTTTACTTTTTGAAATAAAAAACAATGAAAAAGTATATATTTAATTTAAAAAAGCAGGGAAAACTTATTTTCAGATGGCATTAAGGAATTATTGCTAACATTTGCTAAATTTGAAAATGGTACTATGGTTTTTATTTTTCTAAAAGTGTCTTTTAGAAATGCATGTTCTTGTTAGGTGCTTTCAAGTCAGTTCCAGCTCATAGCAACCGTATGTACAGCAGAACTAAACACTCCCAGATTCTGAGCCATCCTCACAATTGTTGTTATTCTTGAGCCCATTCTTGCAACCACTGTGTCAATCTATCTCATCATTGACAGTCTTCCTCTTTTTCACTGGCTCTCTACCCTATCAAGCATGATGTCCTTCTCCAGGAACTGATCCCTTCTGACATGTCCAAAACATGCGAGACATAGTCTTGCCATCCTTGCTTCTAGGGAGCATTCTGGTTGTACTTATTCTAAGACAGATTTGTTTATTCTTTTGGCAGTCCATGGTATATTCAATATTCTTCCCCAGCACCACAATTTAAAGGCATCAATTCTTCTTCAGTCTTCCTTACTCATCATCCAGCTTTCAAATGCATACGAAGCCATTGAAAACATCATGGCTTAGGTCAGGCACACCTTAGTGTTCAAGGTGACGTTTTTACTTTTCAACACTTTAAAGAAGCTTTTTGCAGCAGATTTGCCCAATGCAATGCATCTGTTGATTTCTTGGCTGCTGCTTCCATGGCTGTTGATTGTGGATCCAAGTAAAATGAAATCCTTGACAACTTCAATCTTTTCTCCGTTTATCATTATTGGTCCACTTGTGAGGATTTTTGTTTTCTTTACGTTGAGATGTAATCCATACTGAAGGTAGTGGTCTTTGATCTTCATCAGTAAGTGCTTCAAGTCCTTTTCACTTTCAGCAAGCAAGGTTGTGTCATCTGCATAAAGCAGATTGTTAATGAGCCTCCCACCAATCCTGATACCCCCTTCTTTTTTGTATAGTCCAGCTTCTCGGACTGCTCAGCATACAGATGGAATAGGTATGGTGAAAGGATACAACCCTGACGGACGCCTTTCCTGACTTAAAACCATGCAGTATCCCCTTGTTCTGTTGGAAAGACTACTTGATCTAGGTACATGTCCATCATGAGCACAATGAAGTGTTCTGGACATCCCATTCTTTACAATGTTATCTATAATTTGTTATGATTTTTTTACCCATTAGAATTTCTTTGCATAGTCAATAAAACACAGGCAATCATCCTTCTGGTATTCTCTGCTTTCAGCCAGTATCCATCCAACATCAGCAATGATATCCCTCCTTCCAAGCCCTCTTCTGAATTCAGCTTAAATCTCTAGCGGTTCTCTGTTGATACACTGCTGCAACTCCTTTGAACGATCTTCAGAAAAATATTACTTGTGTGTGATATTAAAGGAAACCCTTGTGGAGTAGTGGTTAAGTGCTACGGCTGCTAACCAAAATATCGACAGTTCAAATCCACCAGGCTCTACTGGGAAACTCTATAGGGCAGTTCTACTCTCTCCTATAGGGTCACTATGAGTCAGAATCGATTCGACAGCAATGGGTTTGGTTTTTTGGTGATAGTAATGGTATTGTTTGATAATTTATGCATTTGGTTGTACCACTTTTCTTGCGAAAAGCGTAAATATGTGTCTCTTCCAACGGGTTGGCCAGGTAGCTGTCTTCCAAGTTTCTTGGCATAGATGAATGAGCACTTCCAGTGCTGCGTCCATTTGTTGAAACATATCAGTTGGCATCCCCTCAGTTCCTGGGGCTTTGTTTTTTTACCAATGCTTTCAGTGCTGATTGGACCTCTTCCTTCAGTACCGTTGGGTCCTGATTATATGCTACCTCCTGAACTGGTTGAATGTTGACCAATTCTTTGTGGTACAGTGACTGTGTATTCCTTCCATCTTCTTTTGATGCTTCCCTGCATCATTTAATATTTTCCCATAGAATCCTTCAATATTGCAGCTCAAGGCTTGAATTTTTTCTTCAGTTCTCTCAGCTTGAGATATGATGTCCTTGATGTCATTCCACAACTTGTCTGGTCTTCGTTCATTAGTGTTCAATGTGTCAAATCTGTTCTTGAGATGATCTCTAAATTCAGGTGGAATATGCTCAAGGTCATACTCTGGCTCTCATAGATTTGTTCTGATTTCCTTCAGTTTCAACTTGAATGTGAGCAAATGGTGGCCTGTTCCACAGTCAGCCCTAGGCCTTGTTCTGACTGATAATGTTGAGCTATTCCGTCATCTCTTTCCACTGGTGTAGTCGATTTGATACCTGTGTGTTCCGTCTGGTTAGATCCACGTGTATACTTGCTGTTAGTGTTGGTGAAAAAAATGTATTTGCAATGAAGAATCCATTGGTCTTGCAAAATTCTGTCATGTGATCTTTAGCATCATTTCTATCTCCAAAGCCATATTTCCCAGCTACTAATCCTTCTTTGTCTTCAGCTTTCCCATTCCAATCACCAGTAATTATCAATGCATTCTGATTGCATGTTTGATCAATTTCAGACAGCAGAAGTTGGTAAAAATCTTCAGTTTCTTCATCTTTGGCCTTAGTGGTTGGTGCAAAAATTTGAATAACAGTCGTATTAACTGGTCTCCCTTGTAGACGTGTGGATATTATCCTATCACTGACAGCACTGTACTTCAGGATAGATCTTGAAATGTTCTTTTTGACAATGAAAGCAATGTCATGCCTCTTCAATTTGTCATTCCCAGCATAGTAGACCATATGATTGTCTGATTCAAAATGACCAATACCAGTCCATTTCAGCTCACTAATGCCTAGGTTATCAAAGTTTATGCTTTCCATTTCATTTTTGACAATTTCCAATTTTCCTAGATTCATACTTTGTGCATTCCACTTTCTTATTTTTAATGGATATTTGCAGCTATTTCTTCTCATTTTGAGTTGTGCCACATCAGCAAATGGTCCCCAAAACTTGACTCCATCCACGTCATTAAGGTCACTCTACTTTGAGGAGGCAGCTCTTCCCCAGTCATATTTTGACTGCCTTCTAACCTGAGGGGCACATCTGACGTTATATCAGACGATGTTCTGGTGTTATTCATAAGGTTTTCACTGGTTAATTCTTTTTGGAAGTAGACCACTGGGCACATCTTCCTTCTTATAAATGCATACTGAAGTATTTATGGGTGAAGTGATGTACCTAGGATAAGCTTTTAGATGCTCTAGAAAAACCTATATAGATACATATGTATACATAAACCAAAACAAAAAGCATACATACAAATTGATTACTTCATTATATTGCACCATAATTTCAAATGTCATATCAAAAATTGTCTTTTCTAGTAAGAAGTCATCCCCAGATGGAATTCTTGTAGAAAAGAAGGCTCATCGTGCTCCTTGTGACTGTATTTATAACTGCTGTTTCTAACTTAGGGCCATGTGTAAAAAAGCATTTAGCACAGAGAATTTTCTTAAGAATATAATAGAATGTAACTCACAGCTTTGAATGCTAAAACAGGTCAACCCATTTAACCAATGCAACAAATACAAAGTGCTTGAAAATGGGCTATGCAGGAACAATACCCTTAAAATGTTTTATTTTTCCTTTACATTTTAGAGAATCTGCAATCTAGATTATAACTAAATATATAGAGCCTCCAGCCATAATATAACAACTGAAAATATGTCATGTATTTGTTCTTTTAACCAAGCTTCGTTTGATATATACTTTTAAAAATAAAATTATTTTTGTGTAGGAAATAATGATACCTTTACTAATAAAATAAAGAAAAAGGCATTAATACAAGATTAATTCATCATAAGAAGTCCCTAATTGTAAATTTTAATTAAAAAAATCAGATAGTCTACAGTCTAGTAAAGGCATCTGGATAAATTGTTGACAGAGCCCTACACAGGAAGCTCAACTTTGTCACGGCTTATCAATGTTACTCACTATTATTTTAAGACTAGATCTTCTCTCAAAATTATACTGTTAACTATCACCAAACTGAATCCAGCAAAACTAGATGGTGCCCGGCTACCATCATTGACTGCTCTGACAGGGATCACAATAGAGGGTCCCAGACAGAGCTGGAGAAAAATGTAGAATAAAATTCTAACTCAAAACAAAGACCAGACTTGCTGGCCTGACGGAGACTAGAGAAACCCTGAGGGTATGGCTCCCGGGTACCCTTTCAGCGCAATAATGAGGCCACTCCTGCGGTTCACCCTTCCGCCAAACCTGCCCATGGAACAAAGCAGGACTGAAAGGGTGCACCAGTCCTGGGACAGGGACTGCAAGGCAAGAGGGAACAGGAAAACTGGTAATAGGGAATCCAGGGCTGTCGGGGGAGAGTGTTGACATGCCGTGGGGTAGTTAATGTCATAGAAAAATGTGTGGACTCTTTGATGAGAAACTAGCTTGTTCTATAAACCATCTAAAGTACAATTTTTTTTAAAAAAAGGACACAAGACAAAAAAAAATAAATCAATTTGCATTGTTTTGATTTAAAAATATTATGCTGTTAAAGTCACACAGATCTAAATGAAAAGGTTATGTTAGTGTCAATCACGGTTCCTCATTTCCCACCCTCGATGTCATACATCTTAACCAGATTTCCATTCTGACTTATGAAGTGTTAACCACTATAGGAAGTGACATTCTGTTGTAAACAACCAGAAAACTAGAAAAAATATACAGCACTTTTTCCAACATTAGACAATAGACTCCATAAGTATGGTCTCTTAGATAAAAAGAATATACAACATGAGCTCTATGATTGTGAGGAGGGGAGGAAGAGTTAAAAAAGATGACAGAAATCCTACTGAGTTATGGATTCAGAGATCAGAGTTCAGGGAGGCCAAGGTGGCTAGTTTGGGGAAGAGGAAGTTAGAGAGAGAGAACTTTGTAAATCTGCAGAGGGATACCTTCAAATTTTGGGCTGCACACTAATCTGCACATCTGTGGCTGGAGACCACACGAGGGTAAGAAAGAATCATGAAAAAGCACAGGGCAAACAGTTCCCAAAGCTCACACATGGCTAGGAAGAAGCCATCTTTTTCATCAGCCAGGGAGGAAAGATGTCTTAATACAGAAAATGCATCTGGTACAATATTCAGAAGCATATTCATTCACTCATTCATTGGGAAGAGTTTGCGGAGAATTGCTGTTATCTTTTTCCTTAAATGTGTAGCAAAAGTCACCAGTGAAAAGATCTGTGACCTGTACCTGGAGTCTTCTTTACGAGACGTCTTGTTTTGTTTTGCTTTGTTTTTAGTACGGTTCCAGTTACTTTAACTGATATGGTGCTATTCCGGAAATCTATTTCCTTCTGAGTGATCTTGGATGATTTTTATCTGCCAGGAATGGATCCATTTCATAGAAGTTGCTGAACTTACTGGCATAAAGTTGTTGGTAATATTCCTTTACTTTTTTAGTCAATTAATATCAGTAGATTATGAAGTGAGGTTACCCCCCTCATTCTTAATATTGATAATCTGTGTGTTATGTTTAAGTTTCTTTTTCCTTATCACTCTGGCTAGAGTATCGTCAATTTTATTGATCTTCCAGAGAAGGCAGTATGTGATTTCCTTGATTATTTTTGTTTTTATATTCCATTGATTTCCACTTTGATCTTTATTATAGCCTTTCTTCTGGTTACTTTGAGTTTACTTTGTTCTTCTTTTCCTAGTTTTTAAAGGTAGAATCTGAAGTTATTGTTTTGAGACGTTTCTTCTTTTTAACATATGTTTTTAGTGCTGGAAATTTTCCCCTAAATACTGCTATGGCAAACAAACAAAAAAAAAAAACCAAACCCATTGCTGTCAAGGTGACCCTGACTCATAGCGACCCTAGAAGAGAGAGTAGAACTGCTCCATAGGGTTTCCAAGGAGTGGCTGATGGATTTAAACTGCCAACCCTTTGCGAAACAGCCACAGCACACCATAGCTCTTCACTACGGCACCACCAGGACTCCAGCATCCCCAAAACGGTGTTATATTGTTTTTATTCAGTTTGAAATACTTTCTTGTTTTTGCTTTTTCTGATTTCTTTTTTTAATCCATGATTATTTAGAAGTAAGGTATTTAGTTTTCATGCATTTGGGAATTTGCCAAAGATTTCCCCACTAATGATGTTATTGTAATTCCATCATGTTGACAAAAAATCCTTTGATTTGATTCATTTTGGACTATTTAGACTTCTTTTATGTCTCAAATATGGTCTACCTTTTTAAAACGTTTGATGTGCATATGCTGTTGCTTGTTGGAATGGTCTGTGAGGGCCAAGATCAAGTCTTTTTTTTTTTTTTAAGTCACATTCGAGAAACATATTTTTAAAGCTAGTTTCCCCTTGGTTGATATCTAACTTGTTTTGGAAATTTTTTAATTATACAAAGGCTTCAGTAAGAAAAAAAAAATTGTACATCTTCAAGGTTTTGGATAATGAATTGTTTTCTTATAGCTGTTGTAACAAAAAACCACACACTTACTAAGTTAAAACAACAGAAATTTATTCTCTTAGGTTCTGAAGGCCACAAGTTTGAAATAGGTCAATGAGGCTAAAATAAAGGGACACACTCCATCCAGAGGCTTTCAGAGACAATTCGTTCCTGCCTTGTCCAGCCTCTGGTGGCTGCTGGCAATTCTTGGTTCTGTGGCCACATCGCTCTGATCTCTGCCTCCACGTCACATTGCGTTCTCTCTTTTGTAGTTGGAACTCCTTCTGCTTCCCTGTTATATGGATACTTGTGATTATATTTGTGTCCCTCTGTATAATACAGAATAACCTCTCCATCTCACTCAGGATCTGTAACTTTATCACATCCGCAAGGTCCTCTTTTTTTTATAACATTCACGGATTCCAAGGACTAGGCTGTGGACATCTGAGGACTGGGCATTATCCAGCCTACAAAAGGTGATACAGCTACAACAGCCTATGAAGGAATGAAAATTTCTTAGTCAAATACTGGCAAATTCTCCTTCAAAAGGTTACAGTCATTGACAATACCATATAATGCATCGGTCTCTATTTCCCTACAACCTCATCAACAGTAAGTGATTTCAAAGAGTTTAGTCTTTGCCAATCAGAGAACTGAAAAACCTTATTATATTCTTATAAAATGTAAAATTCTCTCATTGTGAATTGGTTAAACTCATACTTTGTCTTCTGATTTTGAAATTATGCATAAGAGTTACTTTAGTTAGTGATTTTTTTCCTCTCGGCCTCCACCTGCCCTTGTAGTCATCAAAGTTTGTTTTTTTTCTGTGTGTAAACTTTTTCTTGGGCTGTTATAATAGTGGTCTCACAATATTTGTCCTTTCGTGATTGACTTATTTCACTAAGCATAATGCCCTTCAGATTCATCCATGTTTTGAGATACTTCACAGATTCATCATTTTTGTGACACATTGCAGGGACCATAAATATTCATCTAAAACATTAAAAAAATATTCTACATTCTAAGAAAAAAATTTGCATGTATTTTCTACTTTTTTTTTTTTTAGAATATCAACCCTCAATTTGTCTGCAGTTTACTAATGTTCATGTAATTTTGTGTACTTTTACTTCAAGACATCCTATTGTTATTCAGAATTTCCCTTTTATCATTTTAACATCTTTACTATTTAAAAAGTTTAATATTTAATTTAATTTTATTAGCCTTGGTTCTATTTTGATATTTTTTTCTATCCTTTGATTTTTAATATATTTAGGTCTTTGTGTCTAAGGTGTGTCTCTCATAGACAGGATGTTGATGGGTCATTTTTTTTTTTTTTTTTTTTTATCTATTCTGCCACTCTGTCTCTTTACAGGTACATTTAAGCCATTTATATTCAGTGTGATTATCGATAGGTATGAGTTTGTTACTGTCATATCGTGCTTTTGTGTGTGTGTGTGTGTGGTAATGATGATTTCTTTGCTCTTCTTGCTTTCCTGTGCTGAGTTCTTTTGTTTGTGGATTTTCTTTCATTATTATAGATTTTATGTCTACTGAGTCTTAGTGTGTTTCTTCTTCTCTGTTCTCATGAGTAGATTGGTTAACTTTCTTTGTGGATACCTTGAAATTTACCCTTATCTTCCTAAGTGTGAACCAGTCTTTTCTTACTTGATATTGCCTTGCCTTGCTCTCCTTATGAAAGTTCTGTAATTACACCATTTATTCCCCCTTTTATTGTTTTGACATCATCATTTATAGGTTGACATCTCTGTTTCCCTGTTTTAAGTCTTTTGGCTTTGTTTTATTATTGAGAGTTATCTAATTATTTATCCCTTTGTTTGATGCTTAGGGTTCCAAGACTGACATTTTTATCTGTTTTCTTTAGTTTTTCAGGTTTTGCTGCAGACAGACAGCATGGCGCATCTGTCTAGGACACCATGTTCACTCCACTTTCTCTTCCTCCAATCTAGATGGCACATTCTTCTTGATATAGTCCAACCTTTCAGATTACTTGCTCAGCATGCCGATTGAATAAGTATGGTGAAAGGATACACCCCTGACACACATCTCTCCTGATTGTAAGATATACATTATCCCCTTGTTCTGTTCAAAGAACTGCCTCTTGGTCTATGTACAGATTCAACATGAGCACAATTAAGTGTTCTGTAATTCTCATTCTTCATAATGTTAGCCATAATTTCTTAGGATTCACACAAATGTCTTTGCATAGTCAGTAAAATGTAGATAAACATCTTTCTGGTGTTCTCTACTTTCAGCCAAGATCCATTTGACATCAACAAAAATATCCCTCATTACACGTCCTCTTCTGAATCCAGCTTGAATTTCTGCCAGTTCCCTGTTGATGTACTGCTGCAACAATTTTTGAATTATCTTCAACAAAATTTTACTTGCATGTGATATTAATGATAATGTTTCATAATTTCTATGTTCTGTTGGATCACATTTTTTGGAATGGGCACGAATATGAATCTCTTCTTTCTACATATATTTTTCCCCAAAATTAATTAACTGAGGAATAGAATGCAGTCTCACAACCTGATTGATACTTTCTTAATTTCTGAAAGAAAGTCACTGGAAATGCTAAGTTCTGTTAAGATGTGATGTTGCGTGTGTGTGTGTGTGTGCATTGTCAGTAAGAACTTAAAAGGATACAAGAAAAATCTTGGAAAATGGAGGAAAGGGAGTTCTTTACATGTAGTAATAGAAAATTTAGCAAACACTGCTACCTGTAGTAACTGTCATAGACAGTAGGTCATTTCTGAGATTAGGCTATTAAAAACATTGAGCTATATTTTTTCTATGTCATTTTACTATCTTTCTCTCTTTGACCTCTTACTTTGGAGGAAGCCAGCAAACTCATGGGGAGGAGAACTAAGGAAAGACCCACTTTGCAAGGAGTTGAAGCCTCTTGCCAATATCTGCAGGTGTGAGATTAGGAGCAAATCCTCCAGGTCCAGGCAGGCTTTCAGATGATCACATTCCTGGATGGCCTCATGACAGACTCTGAGACTGAACCACCCAGGTGAGCATACCCTGTTTCCTAACCCTCAGAAACTAAGATAATCAATATTTGTTGTCTTCAGTTACCAGGTTTTGAATTAATTTTTTATACAGCAATAGAAAACTTACACAGTGTGTGAGTAGACAGAGAAGACTAAAAAGCTATCAGGAAAAGAAAATATTGAGTGAAATTATCATGGAAAAAGGGGAAATTATTTTATCCTGCAATGTTGGTTATCCTGTTCACATAAACAATCATTTCTTCAGTGTCTGATTCTTGACAAAGTGCCAGGGAGCTAGAGACTTAATGCTTTTGTATAAGTTATGATCTAAAAATGCACCCATCTGCCTGCCTTCCCTCCTCTGCTTTCTTCCTTCTTTTTCCTTTCTTCCTTCCTTCCTTTCATGTCTTTGTTTTATCAACGGTATTTCTCTATTTTGGTCAAGTATTAAATAGAATGCAGTCTCTTGACAGCAATCCTGCCAGTAAGTTCTGGAAGGAAGTGAGCCCAAATGATGCAACACTAATTCAAAAACCCAAAATAAGAAACATTATTAAAAGCATTTGACATACAGCGAAGGAAAAAGAAAAGCTATGGAAATCATATTTTTATAAACATAATAGATTTCATATAAATTTAATTAAAATTCAGGTGGTGAGATTAAGTCATATATTAAAAAGATATACATGTGCTCTTTTAATTGAGCAGCCATTTGGCCATATTTCATTTCTACTTACTTGTGTCAAAATGTGTTTGGTGATGTGACATGTAGTCTGTTACGTGTTTATAGACACAAAATGATTAACTCATTAGGAACTCCGGAGTGCTGTGGGGTCTTGCAAATGACTATGCACAGTAGCTTAGAATCCACAGTGCAAAGAAAAAATGGGTTGAATATGTGATGTGGAATGACAATATAGCTCCCTGGAAGCTGCTGGAAGAGAGTCCTCTCAATAAATCAGAAATCTGATATGTTGCCTAGAATATATAAACTTTTTTAGAAGGATAATCAAATAGATTTTAAGAGAATCTTTTCCTTTGTGAAAACTTCTCTTAAAAGAAATCAAATAACATTGGCCGTTAAAGACAAATAATGTGACCCAGGCATATCTCTGCATATATACATGCATGTTAAGCATTTGACTACTAGCTGAAAGATTGATGGTTAGAACTCATCCAGAAGTGCCTCAAAAAAACGTTCTGGCAATCTGCTTCCAAATGGTCATAGCCTTGAAAACTGTATGGAGCAGTACCACTCTGACACACATGGGTTGCCGTGAGTCAGAATTAACCCCATGGCCACTAACAACAGCAACAAGGACCTATGTGTATGTGAATAAACACATATATAAAGACACAGATTTATACATGTATATTAAATATCTGTGATACAGTAGAATTTATTTAATGAAGGTATGCATTTTCCTGTTAAAATTATAGTTTTGAAGTATTTACGTGAGAAAACTTTGAGAATATTCCCCTCAATGTAAGTGTGGAATCAAAGTTATTTTCTTCTTGAAAATGCTAAGCAACATCTGTTATGAATTTTTTGAGAAATCCTGTAGTTTAAAAGTATCATTATATGCCATTTAAAATAGCACTTAGGTTCAAAAACTATTCTCGTACAAAGAAAACTGACAAATTTCTACTGCCAGTTGAGAAAAAATATATATATTTTGGGGTATTATAAATATAGATAAGTATGATATTATTATAATACTACCTGTAAAGTTAAAAAAAAAAAAGCGACATTTTACATTCAGCTTTGAATATCTTCCTAGTTCTCATAATTCTCTACTTTGTCTATCCTGTTTTAGAATTAATTCTTCTGATGGATCTGTGAAAAGTGAGAAATAGAAAAGGTTTTGTGTATATGAATGTATATGTATGATCCATAATTGCTTGGCTGCTAATCAAAAGCTCAGCAGTTCAAATCCACCAGATGCTTCTTGCAAACTCTATGGGACAGCTCTGCTCTGTCCTGTATGATTGCTATGAGCCAGAATCAACTTGATGACAATGGGTGTGGGTTTTTTTTGTTGTTGTTGTTAATATGTCAAATTACATAGTGTACATATATAACATATAAAATGAATATAAATTATATAATATGTAAATATATATTATATATCTGGGTGTATGTATACACGTATATGTATATGTGTTTATATATATACACACACATGCATTATATATACATATGAGCCCTTGTGGTGCAGTGGCTACGAGCTTGGATGCTCACTAAAATATTGGCAGATCGAATCCACCAGTTGTCCCCTGAAGACCCTGTGGGGCAGTTCTACTCTGTCTTATAGGGTCACTATGAGTCAGAATGGACTTGACAGCAATGGGTTTTTTTTGTTTTGTTTTATATGTACATATATATACACACATATATGTGCATATAAAACATATATATGTATGTGTGTATGAGTATATATATATGTAATTTGAAAAGGCCTGAAGACTGTTCATTGTACCTTGAGTTTTCAAGATCATTTGAGTCTAGCTGGTTTCCTTACAGTGCTAAAATCCTTTGTGTGGTTTAGAACATGTAATATCAGAAACTTATGTGTTAGGCAGGAATGTTCCTGTGAAGTACCTTTTAAATTGTACCAGTGAAAGGTAAGCAATGCCTGATAATACCCATGCAGATCAAATAAATCTGATTATAACAAGAGAACAAGATTCAATGTTATAACATAGACCTAGTGTCATATATTAATGCTGGCTGTGTTCATTCAACAAATACTTGTTGAGCAATTACTATATGCCAGACAGCATAATAAGCATTAAAGATAAAATGTTGTGAAAAAAATAAACCTACCTCTAATGTAAATTAACGTCTAGTAGGCAAGATACCCGTTGATTATATAATTCATACAAATGTCCATTTGCACAACTTCATATGTGTTACTGGGAAAGCCATCCCTTGGTATAGGCTGCTGACTTATGTGCAAGGTCAGCAGTGTCTTCCCTGACATAGGCAAGTTAGAGCTGAGATCCGAAAAGTCAGTAACATTTGATTAGGCAAAGAGAGAAATTTTGTTTCCGAGTAAAGAAACAGTGTCATTAAAACCCTGAGGGAACTTGGAATATCTGAGGAATTCAAGGGATATTAGAGTTCCTGGGTGGTCCAAAGCATTACTGTGTATGGCACGTGGCTACTAATCAAAAGGTTGAAGGTTCAGGTTCACCCACATGCACCTAGAAAAAAGGCCTGGCTCCCTACTTCTGGAAAATCAGTCATTGAAAATCCTGTGGAGCACAATTCTACTCTGATACACATGACGTCATCATGAGCTGGAAACTATTTGATGATAACTGGTACCAGTATAAAAAGGATATCAAAATGGCTGGAATGCTAAGGTAGAGAAAGGAAGAAGGGGCTGAAATACCACTGATGGGAAGGGGAAAAAAAAAAAACATGTAGAATATTAAAGGCACATGAAAAGGTTTATGTCTTTATTGTGAACCCAATGAGAATTAATTTGAGGAGTTTTACAGTGAGTTTAGGAGGAGGGCAGGATAAAATTATCATTTTATTTCTGTTTTGACTGCAATGTAGGAAATGGATAGGATGAAAATCTATTTAAGTTGCCATTAAAGTGATCCCAACAATAGCTGATGCTAGGTTAGACTAAACTTGTGGTGATGGAAGACAGACAGAAGAGAAGGAATTTGAACTTCATTTTGGTGATAGAATTGATAAGATTGACGAGACCTCACGTGGATTGGCTGTGGGTCTTTATTTAAAGAAAAAAAAAAGGATATTGACACAATTTATCCACAAAATTCCATCAACCGATTTTCCCTATTTTCCCTCCATAATGCTCTTTAATTTTAAAGCCATCTTTGTGCAAATTTAATGATCAAATTTATCAGTGCCTGCATGGAAGCAATTCAGTATTGAGGGAGAAAAATCAAATGCCTATGCTAACTTGTTTGACTTTAATTTTATGACCATGCATTCAAATGAGCACTCAGTACAACTCAGCAATGTCACTTAATTTTCCATTCAATATCAGAGAATAGTGTTCTATTACTTCTGCTTCCTCCCAGAACTAATTGCTGCTGTTGCTAGGTGCCATTGAGTCCATTCCAACTCATATCAATCCTATGTACAACAGAATAAAACACTGCCGTGTCCCGTGCTATACTTACGTTCGTTCCTATATTTGAGCCCACTATTGCAGCTACTGTGTCCATCCATCTTGCTGAGGATCTTCCTCTTTTTCGCTGACCTTCTACTTTAGAATGATAGTCATATTAACTGTTTTTCCTTGTAGGTCTATGGATATTATCCTATCACTGACAGCATTGTACTTCAGGATAGATATTTAAATGTTCATTCTGATGGTGAATGCGATGCCATTCCTCTTCAATTTGTCGTTTCCAGCAAAGTACACCATAAGAATGTCCAATTCAAAATGGCCAATACCAGTCCATTTCAGCTCACTAACACCTCCTAGGGATATCGGTTTTTATGTGTTGCATTTCTTTTTTGACACCTTCTAATTTTCCTAGATTCATACTTCCTACATTCCACTTTCCAATTATCAATGGATATTTGCACCTGTTTCTTTACATTTTGTGTTGTGCGACATTAGCAAATGAAGGTCCTGAAAGCTTTACTCCGTTCCTGTCACTGAGGTCAACTCTACTTTAAGGCAGCAGCTCTTCCCCAGTCATAATTTGAGTGCCTTTCAACCTGAAGGGCTCATCTTCAGGCGCTAAGTTAGACAATGTTCTGCTGCTATTCATAAGGTTTTCACTGGCCAATCTGTTTTGGAAGTAGACTGCCAGGTCCTTCTTCCTAGTCTGTCTTAGTCTGGAAGTTCTACTGAAAGCTATCCACTATAGGTGATCTTGCTAGTGTTTGAAATACTGATGGCATAGCTTCCAGCATCACAGCAACATGCAAGCCATCACGGCACAAAAAAACAACAGAAAAGTGGTGTCCAGAACTAATATTCATCTTGAAAACCCCAGATGAAGATAACATTTCATAATTTATCGAAAAAACAAATGCATGGGTAAGAAATGTACTCATCTTCCTACAACCAAATTCTCATTTTTCTGCATCTGTAAGATTTTCTGTCTTCTCTCCTGTTTTTTTATAGGTGGAAAAGTAAAATGCTTTAGAACTATAAAAATTAATCTCTCTTGTTATACCCTTGGTTTCTTCTCTTTTGTCGAAGTGTAAGAAGAAATGTCTAAGACTAAGAACCATGTACTCTGTTAAAATAAAAACAAGAAGTTTATTGAAGGCAAGATAAAGTTTAAACTGAGGAAAACGAAGTGAAACCACAGCGCTCCAAGGAGCTACAGGCATTCAGGCAATATTTATATTGTTAAAGCAGGAATTAACAGCATAATATTCTGATTGGCTTACTAGTGTTTTACAAAAGTCAAAGGCTGGTAAACAAAAGTAGGGAGTTTACAACCTACGTGGGTCTGCACGATTAGTTTAAAAAGTCCTTGTTGATTAGTTACCACTTGGTGATGGTGTGCTTTGTTGATTAGTTACTACCTGGTGACTGTAGGGTGGGTTTTACAGGGTGGTGCAAGAGTCAGAATTAACTCCACAGCAATAGGTTTGGTTTTTTTTGTTTTTTTACAAGACAATCGCAGAGCATTGCTTTCTAGGGACATAGAGGTTAGGTACACTGTATGAAGGGCCCTTGGAAACACACTGACAACATTCTTAGCTTAGTTACCAAAAAAAAAAAAAAAAAATTCCTTAAATACCAGATTAAGTCTGGCTCAATGTTACAAGTTAGCAAAAGCAGTATATTACTGATCCCAAGTCTGGGAGAGCAGTCCTCCCCATCAAGCACACCAAAACTCAGGACTCTCACACTTTTTTTTCTCATGGACTTCACTTCTGCATTTATTTATCCCTTCTTCCCATGACTAAATTTTTCATTTTTATTAGGTCATGTATATCTGCATACGATGAGCGTATAGTAAATTTCATCTTTATAATAAGCTTGTCTTCAACATCACCTTTTCTTCCAACTGCTATTTTTGTATTCCCTTTCCTAAAGAAATGGCTCAATTCCAAATACTCTTCAACACATTCCAATCTAGAACTGAATGGGATAAATGTGAAATTACCAGTGACTGCCCACATTGCCAAATTGAATCATCACTTCTCTATCCTCATTTCAGTCAACAACCTTACAGCACTTAACCTAGTTTACCATAGTCTATTTTTATGAAACTCTTGAATCTCTTTGCTACTCTGGTAAGTCAAATAAAGGCCCCCAAACAGTGTCCTCATGCAAGCCCCAGAATTTGTGAAGATGTTAATATATGTGGTAAAAAGACTTTGCAAATGTGATTAAGATAAGAATTTTGAGATAAGGAGATAATCCTGGATTATATGGGTAGGCTCAATGTAATCATAAAGGTTCTTATAAGAAGGACAGGAGCATTAGAGTCAGAGAAGAAAACGTAATGATGGAAGCAGAAATTGGAATAATGTGGGGCCATGAGCCACCAATGCAGGCAGCCTTTAGAAGCTGGAAAAGGAAATGGAGTCTTCTTTAGTCCCTTCAGAGCAAATGCAGCCTTGCTGATCCCTTTTTGACTTTTGACCTTCAGAACTCTCAAAGACATATTTGTATGGCTTTCAGCCACTGATTTTTTTTTTTTTTTTTAGTAGCAGCAACAGGAATTTCATAAAGCTATTACAGCTTTTTTTTTTCCCCCTTAGTATAACACCTGTCAGTCTTTTTATTCTTTCTTTGCCAGATTTGCCTCCTCCTCCTGATGTAAATATTGGGACACCCCAGTGCTTGGCTTTGAGCCTTCTTCTAGTCACCATCTGTTTGCAATTCTTTGGTGATTACACAGCGTTCCAATGGCTTTAAATGCTTTGTATGGTGATAACATTCCATCCCCAGCCTCTCCCTTGATCTTTAGACTGAACAAAAGCTGCCTACTTAAAAGTTCTGCTTTATGTCTGATAAAACCAAACCCAGTGCAGTCGAGTCGATTCTGACTCATAGCGACCCTATAGGACAGAATAAAACTGCCCCATAGAGTTTCCAAGGAGCACCTGGTGGATTTGAACAGCCGACTCTTTGGTTAGCAGACATAGCACTTAACCACTACGCCATCAGGGTTTCCCCTAGTCTCTTTAAACTCCATGGTCAGTATAACTCATTGCCATTGAGTCTATTCCAACTGATAGCAACCCTACAGGACAGAATAGAACTGCCCTCATAGAGCTTTCAAGGCTTAAATCATTACAGAAGCACACTGCCACATTTTTCTCCCATGGAATGGCTGGTGGGTTCAAACAGCTGACCTTTAGGCTAACATCCAGGTGCTTTAACCACTGCACCACCAGGGCTTCTATGGCCAATATTGAAAGAAAAAGGCTAAATCCATTGCTGTCAAGTAGATTCTGACTCATAGTAACCCTATAGGACAGAGTAGAACTGCCTTATAGGGTTTCCAAGGAGTGGCTGGTGAATTCGAACTGCTGACCTTTTGGTTAACAGTCGAGCTTTCAACCACTATGCCACCAATGTAGAAGTCTCTTAACCTTCTCTTTCTCTGTAAATGGTCCTGCCATCTTTCCTGATCCTTAAGACAATTGTCTAGATATTACCCAACGTTCAATTCTGCCAAGTATTCTACTAAAATATATCTCTAATCTTTCTACGTTCTCACCCATCTCTTCTTCCACCATCATCTTAGTGAAGATAACAAAAATCTTTCAGCTGTATTATTATTAAAGCACTTCTAAGTTTCCCTGGGAAACCCTGGTGGCGTAGTGGTTAAGTGCTATGGCTGCTAACCAAAGAGTTGGCAGTTCAAACATGCCAGGCGCTCCTTGGAAACGCTATGGGGCAGTTCTACTCTGTCCTATAGGGTCGCTATGAGTCAGAATCGACTCCACGGCACTGGGTTTGGTTTTTTTGGTAAGTTTCCCTGGGAGCCCTGGTAGCATAGTGGTTAAGAGCTCTGCTGTTAACCAAAACATCAGCACTTCAAATCTACCTGCTGCTTCTTGGAAACACTATGGTGCAGTTAGACTCTGTCCTTCCTATAGGGTTGCTATGAGCCAAAAACAACTTGACAGCACCTAAAAGCAACAATAAATTTCCCTGTTTTTTTTAAAATCTCTATAATACAATTGTCATATGGCAATCAAGGGGATTTTTAAAACTCAACTTAGAGTGATTTCCTTCCTAGGCCCAAAATCCGCTAACTGCTTCCCATCTCTCTTAGAATTCAATTGACCTTTTTACTGTGGCTTATAAAGCCCTACGTGATTTCACCTCAAGTGCTTAGGTTAGAAAATTGAGATAAATGTTATCGGAAATATGGGCATATTATAAAATGCTCTTGATGTCTTAAGAATTTTAGCTTTATCCTGTGGTGAAAAAATTTAAATAACTTAAGAGAACATACATTGTCAGATTTGCACTTTTTGAATGACTCTAACATTTATGAGGAGAATTAATGAAATGAGAAAACATCAAATTATACATTACCATGGAGCCTAATGGAGAAGAGTGGGGACAGCAGGTGACCAAGTAACTTCCCTTGTAGAAGTCCAGTGAATCAAGCCACTTTCTTGCCCTAATGTCTCTACTCAATGTTACATTATCTTCTTATTTATATACTTGGAAAGTTGGAGTTCAAAATAATATTAGTATTGATCTAGTTGATATCTTCATTTAATAAATGAAAAAACTAGATATGTGAGAGTTAGGACACATTCCTCAAGCTATGCTAATAACAGTGGAGACATCTATTTTATAATTTTATGGGTATGTGTATACTTTTATAGGTGTGTGCGTAATTACATAGCATATGATAGTATATGAAACTCTTTCCCATTGTACAGATTTTTTAACAACCTGAGATAAAGACATAGCAGTTATTATTTTTCCCATTTTCAGAGCAGGTAAGTAAAGCTGTGTCTTGCCTATGTGACAGCAGGCAAATAGTATGAGTAAAAGTAGAATCCAGGCTTCTGGATTATTCTTCTTCCTTGCTTTCTACTATGCAGAAAACAAACAAACAGACCCATTGCCACTTAGTCAATTCCAACTCCTGGTGACCCTATAGGACAGAGTAGAACTGCTGCATATGGTTTCCAAAGAGTGGCTGGTAGATTTGATTTGGTCAACACCCAAGCTCTTAATCACTGCACCACCAGGGCTCCTGCTTTCTACTATACTGCAGAATAATTTCAGGGTGCCACCAGACTCTGAATATTAAAAGTAGTAACTTTTTTTCAGTCCTCATGTCACACTAGGAAAGAGCCCAAAACATCTCAAGATGGACCCCTAAGACTAGGAAAAGAAGAGCTGGGCTCATTAATTTGCATTTTACTGATGTGGAAGCGTATTTTGCATTACAATTAACCTCAAATATCACTACTTCATTTAACATTTCTTCTTCAAGCAAGAAATTTAAACGTCTATTAATGATATAATAAAAAAGAACAATTGCTTTTATGTTTAATAAAGTACTATCTATAATCTTTTATTTATATAGCATTATGCTTTCCATTTTAAGCTGGAAGATATAAAATAATTCTCATTTATATTAGTATTCCTCAGATAGTCTTTTAGAGAGGAATCCTAGGGAGAATGGAATATTCCTCAAGTCATGAATACCAAGTAGGTTCAATTCAGAGTGCTCAGATCAAATTCCTATAACTAAGTTGGCAGCAAAATACCTGATTAGCATTGTGGGGTTTTTTTAGCAGAGTTTGTTTCTACCTTCTAAGGGAAATGCTCATTGTTTATTCATTCAACCAGTAAATTTTTTGAGGAGTAGTTAATCATAGTGAGTAAGAGCATAGGTTTTCTGAAAACCTGGTTCTGCAACTTTCAATATATATAAAATCTTGGGATAATAAACTCAGTAGTTCAAATCGTTAAGGCCTTGACTTCTAGACAACAGATTGGCAGTTCAAATCCACCCAGAGGTGCCTTGGGAGATAAGGCTGGCAATCTGCTTCTGAAAGATCACAGCAAAACCCTTGGAAACTCTATGGAGCAGTTCTACTGTGCACATATGGGATCACCATAAATCAGAACCAACTTAATGGTAACTGATAGTAACAGCATGACTCAGTCTTCTCATCTGTAACAAAAGGAAAATGGTATGGAAAATAAAGCTTGTCAGCTGTTTCCTACCTCTTAGCAGAAGGACTGTCTTGAAAAAGCAGTGAGATTGGAAGAGCATGGCTTGGTCAACTGAAAATAGTTCGGTGAGACCATACATAATGAGGATGAAAGATGAGCTTGGAAAGTTAGACAGTTACTAGAACTTAAAAAAAAAGAACTTAAATGGTCATATATGTCATGGTGAGCAGATAGGTAGCTACCACCTAAACCAAAACCAAACCCATTGCCGTCGAGTCAATTCTGACTCATAGTGACCCTATAGGACAGAGTAGAGCTGCCCTTAGTTTCCAAGGAGTGCCTGGTAGATTTGAACTGCCTACCTTTTTGTTAGCACCTGTAGCGCTTAACCACTACACTGCCAGGGTTTCCAGCTACCGTCTAAAAAAAAAAAAAAAAAGTCTAGTCACCTTCAAATCCTGGAGTAGTTCAGACTTATTCTTAAAGTCTGTGCAAGAAAATACTGAATATTCTTAACTAAGCAAAGGTGGTACATTGTAGGATTTTTGCATTTGTAAACTAATTAGGGCAGCAGTACAGGGAATGGATGGCAAAATGGAAAGCCTGGAGGCAGGGAGAACAATTAGGAAGTTCTTGAAAAATTCAGTAGAACCTGAAAGAAGAGAACAGAAACATAAATCAAAGAAAAGGAGTAGATGACTTCAAGAGTTATTTAGGAGATACAATGGCCAACAGTCTTTAAAAAACTTTTGGCCACAACCCAGAGAATAAATGAACTTAGTGTCACTTCTCAGTACACAACACACACACATACACATACACTTAAACATATATGTTAGTCTGAAACCAAAATTTCAGGCAACAATATTTACTATGTTTTATTTATTCTGATATTTTCTCTTTAAAGTATTGATTATGACCTACTCAACTGACTTTATGACCCATTAAATGGTCACATTAAAAAACAAAAATTATGAATCTATGTGACTTTATGATTGATTGAATGTGAAGATTTGATAGGAATACTGTGTGACAGAAAAATGTCTGGCTTAGATAATTATATGGGTAGTGGAGTCCCTTACTAAGATGAGAGGAAACTCATGTGTGGGCTAATGTATACTTCTGTTAAGACATCTGTGAGATTTTAAGTGGAGGTGTCCAGTACATGGCTATATATGGTTTTGGTGTTTATGGCAGATGTCTGGGCTAAATAAAGATACAGAAGCTCTTAGTGATAAATAGGACAGCCAGTGAATACAAAATACCTGGGTTCATATTCTTACTACATGCTTAGCATCTGTCAAACAATGGGCAAATTGATTTTCTCCTCTCCAAACCTTAGTTTTTTCATGTCTAGAATGGAGAAAAGAACAAAATGAGTGATTGTCAGGATTAGAGGAAAATAATGCATATGACAGGTTTAGCACATAACCGGTATATATAAGTGCTCAATAAATATAGGCTGTTACCATTGTTGTTGTTATTATTTATTCTACTATCAGTAAGACCCTGACTGGAGTGTGGAATAGCAGTTAGGATACTGCTTCAGTTCCTCCCACTACCAAAAATCAAGGGTCGTGCATGTTTACAAGTCCTGCTTGCTTAACTTAATCATGATGGATTGTCTCGTCTGCCTTCATTGTTAAGGAATGGAATCTCAAACAGTAATTTCTCCATTTTACACCAACCAGTAGCCAACAAGGAAATCAGAGATAAGAGCCTAGCATCTGCCAAAGCTGGCCACTTAGCAAGGTGCTATGGTCTTTTTAACTAACAATGAAACAGTCCCATATTTGCAGAACTGTAAAAATTGAACTAAGTAATGATTCTTTAAAGCTGTAAATAATGCAACCGGTGCAATTAAGCAGTGGCTTAAGCAAAGGAATTTCTAGTTTTCACACAATGATGTTTATGGGTAAATGGTTCAGTAGCTTAACAACGCAATCACAGACGCAGGCTTTTCCCATCTTTCTGCTCTCTCATCCTTAATGTGTTGCCTTTAGTTGTATTCATAATGACCCCTATAAGACAGTGTAGAACCGCCCATTAGACTTTCCAAGGAGCGCCTGGCAGATTTGAATTGCCGCCCCTTTGGTTAGCAGCCACAGCACTTAACCACTACGCCACTATGAGTCGGAATCGACTCGATGGCAACAGGTCTGGGTCTGGGTTAGTTTTATTGCTTGATGGTTTCAAGAAGACTGTTCCAGTTCTGGGCAACATGTCTGCATTCAGAGGACGGTCAGAGACAAAGGGAAAGCATCATACTCATACTAACAGTTTGCATTCCTTTTTTATGAAGAAAGCAAAATTTTCCTAGATCACCAATCATGTAGCTTTTGTCTGGATTATGTTGGTTAAAACTGGCACCTAACTATACAGAAGCGCAGGAAGCTGGGGAACAGTATTATCATGTTCAGCTTTGACAGTGGTTCTCAACTTTAGCAAGAGGCTAAAATCATCTGGGGACCTTTGTAAGTACTGACCCCTGGGCTCACTTGGTTAGGCTTTGAGCTGGGGTTCTTGCCATCTTAAACAAAATGTAGGTCTTGTTTCATAGTTATCTTGGTGTACATGGTGCCTCCTGTATTTGTGCAGTACACAGATTGCATAATCGTTCAGAAATCCCTATGAGTCAGAATTGACTTGATGGTGCACAGCAAGAACAGCAGCAGTAAGGAGAAAAGGGAAATGAATACTGTGTAGGCAATTAAATGTGCCTGCCACCAAGGGCTAATACAAAGCCTGGCACATGGAACTTGATTAATCAGATAGCTGGATGGGATCCCAGAAATGGACAGGGACCGGTTCCTTGTGGCGATTGCCTAATGGATTTGAATGAAGAATTTCTGGTCTTATGAAAGACTTTTCTCTTTTTTTCTTTTTAACATAAGAGCAAGCCCCTTTACCACAAGAAATTTTAATAACTTTTTAAAGAAACATTTCTATGAGTAGAGAAATTTTAGGTTAGTTACAGTTTTTTTTTTTAATTTATTTTTTATCAGTCCAGATATTATGTTCGCACACATGTGAATGGGAAGGCAATACCTTATCCACAGCCAACAAAGAATGGCCAGTCAACTGAAGGAGACAGAAAGTGGCCTCAGGCAAAACAGGGCACCAAATCAACATTTATGGGATAGACAAAGGAAAAGAAACTTGAAAGTGAACGGAGAGATGGGAGAAAAACACAACAATCTCGGGGGAATGCAGAGTCAACAATTTTCTGCTGCTGACAGATTGAAACGATAAGAGCCTTGGGTTTATCTAGCAACCAGGAGATCAGGGATGATTCACAATAAACAATTATAGTGAAGGATTTGAGGACAGAGTTAGAGAGTTGTTGGAAGAATAAACATTAAGTGAGGAAATTAAGTAAAGCTTCAAATTAAGAGTCACAGTTCAAAATTCCTTCAAGATTTTTATATGAGAAGGTAAAGATAGCATGACAGATAGAAGGAAAGAAAGGGGATGCTACACGAAAGCCAAAGCTCCTAAAGAAAAGAAGGCAAAAGCCCATGGGTGTACAAAAGAATCATATAGCGGGCCTGAGACTGCAATCCTTAGGAAGATCTGCTTGCAAGGTTGACCTTTAGCTGGCCCTCTGGGAACCAGAATATTGGGAGTGTTGCCAACATTCCCAGAACTAATAAGGGTCACTCACTATGCTTAAACTGTTTATGCAAAAAATATGGTTGATGTTGAACACTGGTTTCTTTATGAGGGTAAGAAATTTTGAAACATGTTAGGCAGAAGGTGTCTATGTCACCAGCTGCCCAAAAATCCTGACTACAGTGTTTCTAATAGCTTTCCCATATGTTGTCACTACTCATTGCTGGAAGAATTAAGCGTACCCTGTGTAACTCCACAGGGTGAGGACTCCTGGATGTTTGTGCTTGGTTTCCTCTGGACTTCACTCTGTTCACCTTTTTCTATTGTGGAATTTGCTTTGTATCCTTTGACTTTGCAATACAGTGTAGCCGTGAGTACAGCTGTATGCTGAGCCCTGTGAGTTCTTCTAGAGAATCAGTGAATTTGGGGGTGCCTTTGAGAACCCTTAAAGCATAGGATCAAAAAAAAAACAGGTGATGTTAAGAAATGAAGCATGCCTATCATACTGTAACTGGAGGACAGAGGTTGGGTCAGGATAAAAGATTTTATTGAAGGAAGCTGAAAGTGTTTCTTTTGGATAAAAATAGCTATCTGATAAATGGAATGAGGAGATATTAGAATCAGATTCTTGGGAAAAAATGAAGGTTAAAAATAATCTGTAAAGATTAAGAGATCTTACTAGAAAAATATAAATTGATGGCCTAGAAATACTGATAACCCGGTTGTACCGCAGATCTTGAGTTTAAAAAGATGCAGTGTGTGTATGTGTGTGTGTGTTTTAATCTAGCAGTTCTATGAATCCTATGTGTGAGAAATAGTTAACTGAATTGTTTTGAGATTCAGGGCTTTGCTAACTATTTGGAATGTCATGATTTTAGGGTCATTTATAAGAAAATAGTTTACATGATAAGTCATAGAGTTTGAGTTTGCTAGGAAAGAAAATGAATCCAAGAGGGATCTGAGAGTTCGCTAGGAAATAAAGAGAAAAAGAGACTGGAGTAAACTAGTGAAATACTACAAATGCAGAAAAGTTGAGACTGATGAGAGAATTGAAATGGTGACTTTAGTGGGCTGCTTTGTAGTTCCAAAAAACATGTCTGCTTTCGAAGCTCTACACCTGGAATATGACCTTACTTGGATAAAGGGTATTTGCAAATGCATTTAAGATAAGAATCTGGAGATGACATCAACCTGGATTATCCAGATGGGCCCTAAATGAAATGACAAGTGTTCTTATAAAAGACACACATAGCAAAGAAGGGAAAGCCACAGGTTAAGGGAGGCTGAAATTGGAATTATGCAGTCAAGGAATGCCTGGACCTACCAGATACTGCAAGAGGCAAAGAAGGATTCTTTGACAGACTGTGGCCCTGCCTTTACCTTGATTTTGGACTTCTTGCCTCCAAAAATATAAGAGAAAATTTTCTGTTGTTTTAAACCATCAAGCTTGTAGTAATTGATTATGGCGGCCCTAGGAAACAAATCCAGTGACTATGGAAAAATATGACTGAATTGGAGTGATATGAAATTTACCAAGGAAGAACAGATCAAAAACATGAGACAAAAGGATATTGAGTGGATTATGTATGTGGAGTTTGTGTCTCCCAGAATAAGGACAGCACCTTGAGAGTAGAATAAGACAGGTAGGGATAATCTAAAATATATCAAAAGCAATACATATACAATATATGTAATTGATTTAGAAATTATAAAATGTTATACAAGTAAAAATATTGCTATTGGGGAATTTCTTTTAAATGTAATGAGAGTATACTTACGTTAATAGACAATATAGTTAATGTTCAATTTCAAATGTCTTCTTTTACTCCATTAATTAGTAAAAAACACCTGAATGCACTCAGCTTTACATTTACTTGCCTAAAAATGAACATCTAAAAATTGTAAAATAGGCCTGATTGTTTAAAAAAAAGAAGAAGAATATTTTCACATGTAGAAGATCAGGCTACCATACTCATTTGCACCCACTAAAATATTTCACTTCCTATAGTTTTTTATAGTGCAGTCTTGGAGTTGCAGATAAATATTTGTAATGTGCCTGCCATTGTATCTTAAATCTTCATATCGACCTGGAATGCTCAAGACCAAAGAAGTTACTTGACCTTTCCAAAGTTGCACAGCCAGTTCTAGGTGGTCAGGAATTTGAAGCCTGGTTTGTCAACTTCTAAGACCATACTGCTTCACCTTCACCAGATCTTCCTGAAGCAAGAAAGGGAGGTACAAGACAGTTGATGCTTCTTCCCATAAAAATGAACGTAGTCTCTGGGTTTTGTGTAAAATGTCAAATGAGTGATTTAAATTATGAGGGATTACATTTTGAAACTTAACAAATGTTTTATGGGGTCATTCTGCCTAATTGCTGAGGCATTTTTAAAATATCATATCACTTTCACATTTCCCTAATCAATAAAATGGTGTGCTACATTTTAACAGCTCTCTTTCCTATTTGGCCTTTCAGTATCACGCTTTATGGTCCATCAACTACAGAGCAGCAATAACCACAGATGTTTTGTGCATAGCATCAACCTGTGCTTGAGCCTTTCAATTCACATATATAGACTCTCTATAGAAAAAACAATGTAATGAATGCTAAGTCTTAAAGATATAATATTAATGGTGCAATGGGAAAAAAACCAGCAGAAGGTATATCTTAGTTAACAATGGTTGATTTTTTTCACTATTTTTTGCTAATTATGCCAACTTAGCCTCCTTTCTGTGCAAATTTCCAAATGTTTGAAATATACATAATCACATTAAGAAACACATAAAATTATGCCATAATAGTTATATACTAGTTATAGAATAATTAGTACAAGTTCTATATTATTATAATTAATGTAGTTATCTCTATGTTGAAAGGTAGTTACATGTACATAGAATACCAATTTTCAAAAACTAAAATAAAACAAAGTTGCTCATAATGACAGCAATTAAAAAATATACAGATCATACGAAGAAACAGGATAAGATGGCTCAAACAAGTGAGAAAAATAAAGGAACAAAAAAAATTTTTGAGGAAGAAATTCAAAAGACTTATAAATATAGGGTCCTCAAAGATATCAAGGGAAACACAGACAAAACTCTGGAAGAATTCAAGAAAACAATACAAAAATAAAATGACAAAATAAATAGACAATTAGAAACCCTACAAAAACAATAACTAGAAATCCAGATTAACAATAAAATATTAGAAATAGATAACCCAATGGAAGGACACAGAAGTAGAATTGAATCAATTCAAGTAGAATTGAACCAATGGAATCACTCTATTAGTAAAATAGAAGATAAACTCCTTGACACAAATTTATTTGAGGAACTGTCAGGAAAAAGAATGAAGAAAGCCTAAGAGTTATATAGGACACAACCAAGAGGAATAATTTATGTATGATTATAATTCCAGAACAGGAGGAGACAAAAGAAAAAAAAAAAAGAGCACATAGAGAGTTTTTGAGAGATTGCTGGCAGAAAACTTCTATAATACCATGAAAGACAAGGTTTTCATCCAAGAAGCTTAACAAACTCCATTCATACTACAAACCCCCCAAAATTTGCTAAGACATCATAATCAAACTTTTAAGACAGAAGACAAAGAAAGAATTCTGAGAGCAACTTATAAAAAATAAAGTATCATTTACAAAGGGGAAAGAAGATGAATAAGCTCTGACTTCTCAGCAGAAACCGTGCAGGAAAGAAGACAATGAGATGACATCTATAAAACCCTGAAAGAAAAGAACTGCCAATGAAGAATCACATATCCAGCAAAACTGTCTCCCAAATATGATGGTTAAACTAGAATATTCCCAGATCAATAGAGTTAAGAAAACTTTTATAAACTAGATAGGCCTTACAAAAAATATTAAAGGCAGTCATTCAGACAGAGAACCAATGATATCAGACAACAACCTTAGTTTAAGACACACAATAGCATCAGTCATATACCAACCCAGGTAAAGAACTCTCAAAAGTAAAATAAAGCTACAAAACTGAAAACAGGGAACCTGAGATGTTAATGTGTAATTGATGGCAGCTTCAAAAACAAAGGGGAAATAAATGGGGAAATAATAGAACTTCCATACGGAAAGGAAGTCAAGGTGATATCAAGAAATAACAGACTGTTTGAAACCTAGGAAAACAAGGATAAATTTCAGAGTGATCACAAAGGAAATTAATAATCCAATTCACCAAACTGAAAAAGAAAAAAATCATTATGGTTCAGTATACAAAAATCAACAATGAAGGAAAAGAAAACTCATAAACACAAAGAACTCAGGGTAGAAAATTAAGCAGAACACAGAAGCCATCAACAACAAAAATAAAAATCATAACAAAATGATAGCAATATATTCATACTTACAATCACAGTGAATGTAAATGGCTTAAGTGCACCACTCAAGAAACAGAAAGTTGCAAAACGGATAACCAGAAAAAAAAAAAAAGACCCATAAATATGTTGTCCGCAAGAGACACAAAGACATAAATGGATTAAGATAAAGGATGGAAAAAATATACCAAGCAAACAGTAACCAAAAAAGAGCAGGAGTGGCAATATTAATCTCTGATAAAATAGGCTTTAAATCAAAATCCCGCATAAGAGACAAGAAAGAGCATTACATAATTACTAAAGTGTCAATCAACTAAGAGGACATAACCATAATAAGTACTCACGCACCCAAAGACAGAGCTCCAAAATACATAAAACAAACTTTAACAGTATTGAAAAAAGAAACAGTTCCACAGTAACAGTAGGTGACTTTAACATACCACTTTTGATGAAGGTCAAAACAACTAGGAAAAAAAAAAACTCAAAAAAGATACAAAAGATCGGAATAACACAATCAACCAACTTGACCTCAGAGATACACGCAAAGCACTCCAGTTACCAGTAGCACAGTACACATTTCTTCTCCAATGCACCTGAATGTTCTCTATAATAGACCATATATTAGGCCAAAAAGTAATCCTCAGTAAATTCAAAAACATCGAAATAATACAAAGCATCTTCTCTAATCACTATGTTTTAAAATTGGAAATCAATAACAGGAAAAGCAATGAAAAAAATAAAATATATGGAAACTGAATAACACCTTCCTTAAAAACCACTGGGTAATAGAAGAAATTAAAAAAATGAAATGAAAAAATTTCTAGAATCAAAGGAGAATGAAAACAGAACATACCAAAACCTTTGGGACATAGCAAAAGAGTGCTCAGAGAAGAATTTATAGCAATAAACTCAAACGTCAAAAAAGAAGAGACAAAATCAATAGTTTAACCGTACGACTTCAACAAATAAAAAAGTTCACAATCACCACAAGAAAGGAAATATTAGCAATCAGAGCAGAAATAAATGAGACAGGAAACAAACAAAAAAATAGAATCAACAAGACTAGAAGTTGGTTTTTTGGAGGATCAATAAAATTGACAAAGGAAAAGAATGAGAAGATGCTAACAACCAAAATAAGAAATGAGATAGGCAACATTACAACAGAATCAACTGAGATAAAAAGAACCATAACAGAATATTATGAAATATTGTTCTCCAACAAATTTGAAAACCTGGAAGAAATTGACAAATTTCTAGGAACACACTACCTACCTAAACTAACACAAACTGAGGTAAAAAAAAATTGAACATACTCCTAACAAAAGCAGAAATAGAAGAGATCATAAAAACAAAGTTTGACCCCCTCTTAAAACACACACATACACACAAAAAAACCTAACACAGAACCCAGACAACTTCAGTAGATAATTCTAGCAAACATTCAGAGAAGAGTTGATAACAATTCTACTCAAACTATTCCAGAACAGACAAATGAAAGGAATATTCCGCAATTCATTCTATTAAGCCAGTATAACCCCGATACCAAAGCCAGGAAAAGATACCGTTAAAAAAGAAAATTCATGAATATAAATCCAAAAATTCTCAGCAAAATTCTTGCCGATAGAATTAAACAACCTATTAAAAAAATATTATGATGAAGTGGAACCTCTACCAGATATGCAAGGATGGTTCAATATTAGAATATCAGTCAACGTAATGCACCACATAAATAAAAGAAAAAGCACATAATCATCTCGATTGATGCAGAAAAGGCATTTGATAAAATCCAACACCCTGTCTTAATAAAAACACTCAGCAAAATAGAAATAGAAGGGAAGTTCCTCAACATAATTAAAGGCATATTTACAAAACCAACAGCCAACATTATGCTCAGTGGAGAAGGGCTGAAAACATTTCCCTTGAAAATGGGCAACAAACAAGGATGCCCTTTGTCAACACTTTTATTCAATATTGTACTGGAAGTCCTAGCTGGGGCAATAAGTCAAGAAAGGGAAATAAAGGGCATCGAAATTGGTAAGGAAGAAGCAAAATGACCCCTATTCACAGATGACATGATCCAATACACAGAATATCCCATAGATTCCACAAGAAGATCAGTATAACTAAGAGAAGGGTTCAACAAACTGACGGTGTACAAGATCAACATAAACAAAACCAGTGGAATTCCTCTACACTAACAAAGTGAAGGCCAAAAAGTACATCAGGAAAACAGTACCACTTACAATAAAAATAAAAATAAAAATTTTTTATTTATTTTATTTTTTTTTTTAGCCAACAAAAAGATAAAATACTTAGAAATAAATATAACTCCGAGTGTAAAAGACCTACACAAACTACAAAACAAGAAACCAAAAAAGGCACACATAAATAGGAAAACATACCACGCTCAAGATAAAAAGACTTAACATCGTGATAATGTCAATACTACCCAAAGCAGTCTATAGATACAATGCAATCCCAATCCAAATTCCAACAACATTCTTTAACAAAATGGAAAAACTGATCTCCAAATTTATATAGAAAGAAAAGAGGCCCCAGATAAACAAAGTGTTATCGAAGGAAAAGAACAACGTAGGAGTACTCACACTATCTGATTTCAGAACCTACTATATAGCCATGGTAGTCAAAACAGCCTGGTACTGGTACAGCAGACATACAGAACAATGGAACAGGATTAAGAGCCCAGAAGAAACCCATCTGCCCATGGACAGTTGATCTTTGACAAAGTGTCGAAGTCCATTAAATGGAGAAGAAATAGTCTCTTTAACAAATGTTGCTGGCAAAACTGCATATCCATTTTCAGAAAAATGAAACAGGAACCATACTTCACACCATATGCAAAAACTAGCTCAAAATGAATCAAAGGCCTGAATGTAAAACCTAAAACTATAAAGTTCATGGAAGAAAACACAGGAACAAACTTAGGTACCCTAATTTATGGCATAAATAGCTTATCAAACAACTAAAAATCCACAAACAGCAGAAGATAAACTAGATAACAGGCCTCCTAAAAATTAAATAATTATGCTCATCAAAAGACTTCTCCAAAAGAGAAAAAACAGTCCCTAAAGACTGGGGAAAAAAATTTGGAGACGACATCTGACAAGGGTGTAATCTCTGAAATTTTTAGAAAACTTCAACAACAAAAAAATGGACAAAGGGCATGAACAGACATTTCACCAAAGAAGGCATTCAGGAGGCTAACAAACACATGAAGAGACGCTCATGATTGTTAGCCATTCCAAAATATCACCCGTTGCCATCAAGTCGATTCCAACTCATAGGAACCCTAGAGGACAGGGTAGAACTGCCCCATAAGGTTTCAAAGGAGTGGCTAGTGGATTTGAACTGCAGATCTTTTGGTTAGCAAATTTGCTCTTAACCACTGTGCCACAAGGCTCCAGGAATATCATATGACCCAGCAATTCCACTCCTAGGTATATATCCTAGAGAAATAAGAGCTGTGATATGAACAAAAATATGTACACTTATGTTCATTGCATCATTATTCGCAATAACAAAAAGATGGAAACAACCTAAGTACCCATCAGCCAATGAATGGATAAACAAAATGTGGTATATACACACAAAGGAAAACTATCCAATGATAAAGAATAATGATAAACATTCAAAACATTTCACAGCATGAATAGATCTGGAGGACATTATGCCGAGTGAAATAAATCAACCACAAAAGGACAAATATTGTCCTTATGAGACCACTAATATAAAAAATCGAGAAAAGATTTACATGCAGAAAGAAACATTTGTTCATGGTTACCGGGGATGGGAGGGGGAGGGTAGAGAGAATCACTAACTAGATAGTAGACACATGCTAATTTTGGTGAAGAGAAAGGCAGTACACAACATGGTGAAAGTCAGCACAATGTGACCAAGGCAAAGAAAAAAAATCAATTAGGTCATTTTGGTTGATAATGTTTTTCGTATCTTCTATATTCTTACTGATTTTTCTGTCCGCTTGTACCATCAATTAAAATTGTGGATTTCTCTCTTTCTTAGTTCAGTTATATTAGCTTTTACTTAACATATTTTGAAATGTGACTACTAAATGTATGCATTGGCATGACTTCTTTCTAAATTGACTACTTTCTCTGCAAGAAATATTCCTGTCTATTTCTGCATATATATATTTTTGGAAGTACTGTTTGTCTAATATGCATGTAATGACTCCAGCATTTTGTTTATGTATATATATAGTTTGCATTATATATACAGTTTTAACATCCTTTTATTGTAATCCTGTCAGAAACTTTACATTGAAAGTGAATTTCTCGTGGACAGCATATGGTCGAGTCAAAAATTTTGTTAAGTCTAATGATCTCACCCTTTTAATAGATGCATTTATTTTCAGCATTTTAAAAACAAAAACAAATCCATTGCCATGCAGTTGATTCAGACTCATAGCGACCCTGTAGGACAGAGTAGAACTGCCCCATAGAGTTTCCAAGGAGTGCCTGGTGGATTTTAACTGATAACCTTTTGGTTAGCAGCCATAGCTCTTAACCACTAGGCCACCAGGGTTTCCATTTTCACCATTATTATGTTTAAATTGACCTTCTTAATATTTGTATTGTATTTGTCCCATATCCTCTTTGTTTTATATTTTCTATAGTCTTGACTATGTTTTTGATTGATGAAGTATCTTCTATACCCTTTTAATCTCCACAATTTATTCGTTATATCTATCTCTTTTTTTCTTAAGTTTGTCTAAAAGAATTAATGTGCATTTTTACCTTACCACCATTCAATTTCAAATATTTTCATACTTCATCTATAAGACACAACAATATTCTTTCATATCCTAAATTCAGTCTTTGGTGCTAATTTTTTTTCCAAATGCAATATAAACAAATCCATTCTTATTATTTTACTAAATGGAATGTATGGCTAACTGCCTCCATGAGCAACTGCCTCCTTTGCCATGAGACCAGAAAAACTAGATGGTGCTTGACTATCATTACTGAACATTTTGGATCAAAGATTTTATAGAAGAATCATAATCAAAAGGGAGACAGTGCAGAACAGAATTTCAGATTCTCACGAATCCATACTTTCTGAAGCAATTCAGACCAGACAAACCCATGAGACTATTGCCCTCAGATAATCTTTAAACCTTAAACCAAAAATATCCCCAAGTCTTAAAACCAAAGAACAGTTTAGCCTAACTAGTAAAAAAGGGGAAACCCTGGTGGCATAGTGGTTAAGTGCTATGGCTGCTAACCAAAAGGTCAGCAGTTCGAATCCGCCAGGCGCTCCTTGGAAACTCTATGGGGCAGTTCTACTCTGTCCTATAGGATTGCTATGAGTCGGAATCGACTCTACGGCAGTGGGAGCAAAAAAGGTTTACTTTAAGTGTTGTGCTCTTTTAAGAACTATTTGTATGGGATCAAATTGAAAAAGCAAATTGAAAGATTAGATAGGAAACTAGGAAATTTAGGGGGCAGCAAGTTTATGTTAATTGGGGGGGATAATTCTGAAAAAGACTGTGAGAAAGGTTGTACAACTTGAAGAATGTAACTGATGTTACTGAATTGTACATGTGGAAATTATTGAATTGGTGTATGTTCTGCTGCGAATACTCTCAACAAAAAAAATAAATATTAAAAATAAATAAATAAAGGCATACATTATCACCAGAGGCTATTTCATACAGATAAATTTTTATAGAGAAGCAAATGTGAATTATGATATTTCCCTGTAAATATTAGAATCATGAATAAATGGATAGGATGTCTAAAGTCTGCTTCCAAATAATCCAGGGTGGAGGAAATGGGAGAATATAAATCAATCTCATGCTTGGCCATGAATTGTTCATTTTTAAAATGGGGTATTGGGTACATGTTGTTGTTGTTGTTTTTGTTATTACATGCTGTTGAGGTAGTTCCAACTCATAGCAGTCCTATGTACACCAGAATGAAACATTGCCTGGTCCTATATCATCCTCATGAGACAAAGTATAAAACCTATAATACGAAGCAAAAAGAGGGAAAAAAAGACTAAAATAATTCTTTGTCTTCTCCAACCAGTCTTTTCCATCTTCTTTTCAGCTCTTTTACTTCATTATTTCTTCCATTTGCTTTTGCTACTCAATGTTCAAAAGTAATTTTCTGAGTCTTTTCTGAAATCCATTTGGGCCTTTTCTACCTTTGTCTTTTTAATGACATTTTGCTACCCTCATGTGTGATGTCCCTGATGTTGTTCCACAACTCATCTGGTCTTTGGTCATTAGTGTTCAGCACATCAAATCTATTCTTGAAATGGTCTACAAATTCAGGTGGGATATGTTCAAGTTCATTTATTGGCTCTCATGAACTTCTTTTAATTTTCATGAGCTTCTACTTGAACTTGCATATGAGCAATTGGTAGTTCCCTGGCCTCGTTCTGACTGATAATATTGAGATTTTCCATCATCTCTTTCCACAGATGTTGTCAGTTTGATTCCTGTGTATTCCATTTGTCATACTGCAGTGGCTGGCCTGTTTCTGTGATGCTGAAAACAATGTCACTGGTATTTTAAATATCAGCAGGATCACCCATGGTGAGCAAGTTTCAGCAGAGCTTCCAGACTAAGACAGACTAAAAAGAAGAACCAGGCAGTCTACTTCTGAAATAACTGACCGGTGAAAACCTTATGAATAGCCATGGAAAGTTGTCTGATATAGTATCAGAAGATGAGCCCTCAGGTTGGAAGGTACTCAAAATACAACAAGGGAAGGGCTGTTTCCTCAGAGTGGAAAGCCAAACCAAACCTGTTCCCATCAAGTCAATTTTGACTCATAGCAGCCCTATAGAATAGAGTAGAACTGCCCCGTAGGGTTTCCAAGGAGTGACTGGTGGATTCAAACTGCTGACCTTTTGGCTAATAGCACAGGTCTTAACCACTGCACCACCAGAGTTGACCTTAATGACATGGATGGAGTAAAGCTTTCAGGACCTTCATCTGCTGATAAGATATGATTCAAAATGAAAAGAAACAGCTGTAAACATCCATTAGTAATTGGAATGTGGAATGTGCAAAGTATGAATCTAGGAAACTTGGAAGTTGTCAAAAATTAAATGGAACTCATAAAGATCAATATCCTAGGCATTTTTGAACTGAAATAGACTGATACTGGCCATTTTGAATCTTATAATCTTATGGTCTGATATGCAGGGAATGACAAATTAAAGAGGAATGACATCATCATCAAAAAAAAAAAAAGAAATTTGAAGATCTATCCTGAAGGACAAAGTTATCCCTTTGACGAAGTACAGTTTTCCTCTGGTATTATTTTCCTTCCTCAGGAAGGGCTTCTACTGACATTTTTGTTATTGCGCAAGTCTGCTGGCCATGAATTTTATCACTTTTTGTTTGTCTGGAAAAATCTTTACTTGGCTCTCATTTTTGAAAGGTATATTCTTTGGTAAAGAATTCTATTTTGATAGTTTCTTTCAAAGCATTGTCTTCTGGATTGCACAGTTTGTCATGAGAACTCTTTATTGTTTCTTCCCCTTTCTCTGACTATATTATCTTTTTTCCTATGGCTATGTTTAAGACTTTAATAAATTTGATTTTAATTTGCCTTCATATGATTTTCTTGTGTTTATTTTTCTTGGGTTCATAGATCTTCATGGATTTATGAGTTTATAGTTTTCATCAACATGAAAAAAGTTGACTATTATATTTAAAAAAAAATTTTTTTTGTCTCATTTTCCTTTCTTCTAAAATTTCAGTTACATGTGTATAAAATTTTTTGATATTCAGGCAAACAAAAATTGATAGTCCCACAGAGACTAGTTATTATTTTAGTCTTTTTTTTCCCTCTTTTTGCTTCATATTATAGGTTTTATACTTTGTCTCATGCTCACTGTTCTTTTCTTCAGCAGTGCCTATTCAATAGCTAATCCAATATAAACCAACCCATGCCTTCAAGTCAAATCTGACTCGTAGCGGCCCTATAGGATAGAGCAGGATTGCCCCATAGGTCTTCCAAGGAGTGCCTAGTGGATTCCAACTTTTTGGTTAGCAGCCAAACTGTTAATCACTATGCCACCAGTGTTTCCAATCCAATATAGTGCTGTTATTTAACTTTTCTAGAAATTCAATTTTTATGTCTTTCATTTATCTCCTCACTGTGTCCTTGTTCTCTTTTAAACACTGAACATAATTTTAATGATAGTATAATGTTATTTTCTGTTAATTCTCCAAAATTTATTACTGTTTGGGTGTTTTTTATATTGACTGGTACTTCTGGTAATGTTTTTCACCCTCGTCGAATATCTAAAAACATGTATTAGATGTTGGTATTGGTGTATTTTGTGTTGCTTAGTGTCTGGATTTTATTGTCTTTCTTTAAAGAGTATTTGTATTGGTAGGCAGTAAAGTTACATGTGGTTCAGTTTGATTCATTCATGTCTAGTTTATCTGCTTTGTTTTTGTAGGAATAAAACACCTTTTCTCTGTTATTTAACCTCACCACTAAAGGTCTTTCCTTTTGCGATTTCTACCAGCTCTTAAGTAATCAATGAAGAATATTGACTATGGCTGGTGTGATCTTAAAATACCCCCTAGTCTAGGTGAGGTCTGAGAATTATTAGGCTGACAGATCCCTTTAAGTTCTCTCTCTGACCTTGTAGCATTTTACCCCACATTAAAGGCCTTAGTATTCAGCAATACAAAAGCAGTCCACCTTGGTGATTTCTGAAACTTTTTTCTATCTATATACTGCCGTTTTTGAAGCATAGAAATTTCTAGTGACCTCAGATTGCCTGACATTTGATCTCTGTCTCAACTCAGAAATATTAATTGGAAATCTATATCTGCTCATTTGTCTAGAATGTGTTTCAAGGCAGAAAGTAACAGTAATTTTTTCCCTTCCAAATGGGATAAAATTGCCTATGGGTCAATTTCTGAAGAGTTATTACATATGAACTGTCCCTATATATTCTATGTTCTTGTTGTTGTCAGGTGCTGTCGAGTCAGTTCCGACTCATAGCAACCCTATGTACAACAGAACAAAACACTGCCCAGTCCTACACCATCCTCACAATCATTGTTTTACTTGAGCCCGTTGTCACAGCCACTGTGTCAATCCATCTTGTTGGGGATATTCCTCTTTTTTACTGACCCTCTGCTTTACCAAGCATGATGTCCTTTCCAGGGACTGATCTATCCCGATAACATGCCCAAAGTACATATGATATAGTCTAGCCATTCTTGCTTCTAAGGAGCATTCTGTCTGTACTTCTTCCAGGGCAGGTTTGTTCATTCTTTTGGTAGTTCGTGGTATATTCAATATTCTTCATCAACACCACGATTCCAAGGCATCAATTCTTATTCATTGTCTAGCTTTCACATGCATATGAGGTGACTGAAAACACCATGGCTTTGGTCAGGCCTGCCTTAGTCTTCAAGGTGACATCTCTGTTTTTCAACACTTTAAAGACATCTTTTGCAGCAGATTTACCCAATGCAATGTGTCTTTTAATTTCTTGACTGCTGCTTCCATGAGTTTTGATTGTAAATCCAAATAAAATGAAATCCTTGAAAATATCTATCTTTTCTCCTTTTATCATGATGTTAATTATTGGTCCAGTTGTGAGGATTTTTGTTTTCTTTATGTTGGGGTGCAATCCATACTGAAGTCTGTAGTCTTTGATCTTCATCAGTAAGCACTTGAAGTCCTCTTCACTTTCAGCAAGTAAGGTTGTGTCATTTGCATAACACGGGTTGTTAATGAGTCCTTCTCCAACCCTGATGCCCCGTTCTTCTTCATATAGTCCAGCTTCTTGGATTATTTGATCAGCATACAGATTGAATAAGTATGGGGAAAGGACACAACAGGGAGGGTAAATCTCTTCCCTATTACTCCCTAATTATGGGAACCCTAGGTTAACATTCTGAACTTACTTTTTTTTTTTTAACCAGTGCCATTAGTATCACATTATTTGTGAACATTTTACCAATTAGAAAATTGAAATTCAGAGAGATTAAGAAAATTTCCAAAGTTCAAAATGGTAAGAAGTTCTTAACCCAGAATTTCAAACTGTATGTGTTTTTACTTTATGTTCATATGAAATTCTATTATACTATATTGCTAATACCTTGATTAAAAAAAAATTGGCAGCTAGGCATTTACAAAAGTTGATATGGATCCATGTCTGACAGCTTTAGGTATGGGAAATACTCTGTCTGATTGGTTTACATGTGGAGCTATTAATGTGGGCCTGAAGCAGGTTGTATATAAGGAATTATCTTTTTAAGTTTAAATATTTTTAAGCCCAGTTAGTTTGCATAAGGATAAACAAAAAGCAAGGCAGACTGAGAAAGTTTTAGGGGCATAATGACTATTGCTGCTGAGTTACTCTTGTGGATTGAATTGTGTCCCCATAAAAGATATGTTGAAGTCCTAACCCCCAGTACCCGTGAATATGATCTTATTTGGTAACAAGGTCTTTGCAGATGTATCTAGTTAACATGAGGTAATACTGGAGTAGGGTGGGATATAATCCAGTATGACTAGCCTCATTATACAAAAAGGAATACGCACACAGAGAGATACAGAGAAAATGAGCCTCGTGAAGATGGAAGCAGAAATTGGGAGTTATGTTGCCACAAGTCCAGGACTGCCTGGGGCCGCGAGAATCTGGGAGAGACAAGGAAGGATTTTCTTCTAGAGCCTTCAGAGAGAACATAAAGACCCTGCTGACACATATTGAATTCTGACTTCTAGCATCCAGAACTGTTAGAGAACAAATTTCTGTTGTTTTAAACCATCTACTTTGTGATAATTTATTACAGAAGCCCTATGAAACCAATACAATGACTTTTAAGTGGTCCTGAATAAGCAAATCTATTATTCCCTATTTTGTTTGCACCCATACACCAAATCTACCTAATAGTTTTATCTGCTTGAGCAGCTTTTGCATATATTTCAATAGATATCACCCCAATCCTTGGGAGTCTCTCTCACTACTCTAATGCAATTTAGTCAAACTGGTCTTCTTTTGATTTCTCACATTCCCCAGGCTCACCCTCACCTGAGAACGTTTGCTCTTGTTCTTCACTCAGCATTCCCTCTTCTACCTCCAGATGCTTTCACATCTCAGTTTCTTACTTCCTTTGGATCTTAGCTCAAACATCATCCTCACCTCCAAGTTACACGATGACTGAACTTAGAATTACATCCTTTCACCCCAGTACTCTTTATTCTCCCTTTTCTTTTTTTCTCCATAGTACCTATTTCCCTTTGCTATGCTATTTTTTATGCTATAAAAAAAATAAATAAAATAAAATAATTTTTTATGCTATTATAGTTTACTTTTTAATTTGTATTTATTTTATATTTTTCTTTCTGTTTAATGTTAAAGTCACCTTCGTCTAAATATACCACCATATTGAGAGTTCTTAATTAAATTCTTAATACTGTGATATATTTAGACTATGGAGACTTTTTACCCTTTCTCATATTAGTTATCAGCACTCCCTTTTAATTTATGGAAAAGTATTTGTATGTACAGATTTTTGTCATAAATCCATTTATTGTTATTTTTAAAAATCATTTCTAGTAAATATTCTCAACACAGCATGAGAGCAAACACATTTATATTCTCATTTTTAATGGCCTATTTTTTTTTAATGAATTGGTATATCATCTCAATCTACAGATTATTTTCAAACTTCATAGCTTATTTGTGGAAACTGAGTTTCTCAGATATGAGAAAAGTTTTTACTTGACCAAATATTTTTTATGTATGTGACTTAATTAGCCACTTACTTAATTTTTTTTTTCTGATTTACTTGCATTTTTGGATTACTTTCCTCATATGAATGTAATGGGATTCATCATGATAAAATCATAATCATAATAAATAGTGTCTTTTTAAATATTGTCACCTTCTGGTGCTTTATAGATGTTACATTTTATTCTCACAACAAGCTGCAAATTAGATATGATCATCACTAGTTTTGCAAAAGAAAGGCCTGGCAAACTGCTTCTGTAAAAACTACAGCCAGGGAAACCCAGAAAGCAGGCCTATTCTGTGACACATGCAGCTGCCATGAGTTGGGGGCCAACTCCATGGCAGCCAACAACAACAAACTATAGGAGCGAGGAAACTAAAACTTAGAAAAGCCAAATGACTTTAGCAAAGCTGCATAATTCATAAATAAAATGTTTGGCTGCAAAGTTTGTACTATACTTGCCTTTCAGTTTCTTCAGAAAACATTTGCTCTCTCTGTTGATATAGCTGACAATGAAGTTACTGCAGAGCTTTATTTGTACAGTTTCTAAGGACTATTGTGAAAATGATACCCTGAGGAAAAGTTTTCGTAGTCATTTAACTGTTTTACCCTTTGGAGTTTCGTCTCAAAAAATAACGAAGTTTGCAAAGTTAAAGAATTGTTCTCTGTTCCGTATCTCTAGAGCATCAAACAGTGTTAGGTGTATTGACCTTAGTATACCATATATAAAAAAAAAAAAAAAGGTAATAATAATTAAATTAATAACAGTGTATGCTATGTTCATATTATAAATGTTTGGGAGTACATAAAATCAGTCTCACTTTTAGGTTGTAATTTTATCAATGATAGAATTGGTAATGGATGTGAAATTATATATTAAGAGTGGAAGAGATGACAGTTAAAATCATTGTTTCTGCTGAAATTTAGTTTTGCTTAAATCAAGGTTAGTTTTAGTTAAACAGATTGCGATGAGCTAGTTTGGAGTTTCTGCCACCCTGATTTGATGATTGAGCCCAAGCTGGCATTTGTGACATTCATCTTTACCTTCTCTAGAGGGTTATGAGTATCATTCAGTAGTATACATGCACTAAGCTAAATGATATTTAAATCTTCAGTACATGAAACAAGTTGGCATAATTAATGCTATTAGACTGATGTGAATTGATGTGAAAATTTTCTCTCTCTTATAGATAGAAGCCTTAATAACGCTATTAAGTACAGTTGGTGACCTAGGATGTATCTTTTTCAAATTCATATTTTATGAACACTTGCCTAAAAAAAAAAAAAAAAATTTTTTTCTTTACTGCCTAGAAAGGCTTCAGAATTTTAATGCAACTCCATGCCTGATGATACAACTTTCATTTCTAGGTTTCACATTAGGGGCAAATGCCCTCTGTAGGGTAATCGCATATGTTGTCTATTGTAGGGAGGGAGAGAATGATACAGGCAGAGATAATTAAACATCTAATGCCAGGAAATGGAGATGATTTTACACAATCAAAAATACATCACACTTGGAAGATTTTAATTAGAAACTTATGTTAGATATTTTGAAAATCCCAAAAGCAGGCAAGTTAAGATTACATTCAAAGCAAATACATGTGACAGGTTGGCATTTTCATTCTCCTGCTTTAAGCAAGAAAAATGTCATCCAAGATTTCTCACCTCAACATAAACGTCAATATAAAATACAATTCAAATACTGTCATTTCTTGAAGATTTTCAATTATTTTCAGGTGAGGAGAGGTTAAAGGTTTTCTTCTTGGTACTCTGTCCCAAATAGCTCATACTCTTCCTCTCCTGAAAAATAGAAAGAGAAAATACCTAACTTTCTCAAAGTAGTTGAGAGAAAAAAATGAATAGAGAGGAAGACTATGAGAGTGAGAAAGCAAGGGAAGAAGATCAAAGAGAAAGAGGTGCATTGAGAGGATAGACAGAGAAAGGCATGGCAGGCTGAAGGAAGAGAGGCAGGTAAAGATAAATGAAAAGGAAATAGGGGAAGAAAGCCTTAAAGGAAAAGAAAAGAGAATAGCAATGAAGAGGAAAAAAAGTTTAAAAAAAAGGATTGTTGGGATTTGGGGTTATAAAGAATTTTTAAATGAGTTAAAATGAATCAAAAGTATTTCTAAACTGGGTTGGATAGACAATAATTAGTGACTAAGTAAATTAAAATTATATATGCTTTTATGGTCAGAAAACTATGAGCAACAAAATATAGTAAAATATAAACTCATTTTATGTAAACTGTTCTCATTTTGTAAATTATTTTTCAATGTGCCATTATCAGTGCTCTATTTTCCCTCCTTTGACATTCTCATTTCTTAATGTAACTTATTTAATTAGTTTGAAGAACAATGAAACATTTATAGTATCCACCTTACATCTGAGAGGAAGGATTAAGCAACTAGAATTTCAAACAAAACTAGTTTTGAGCCCATTCCTTGAAATGGATCCTGTTTGGTTGAAATGAGTAAAGTAAGGTTAATGCTACATTCTTTTAATTTTCTCGGCTTGGTTCCTTCACTTTTTTCAAGGGTTATTTGTACATCTGGTGTACTGCAGTCTCCTGTATTATCTTTCTAATTTACATGAATTATAATCAATACTTTGTCAAGGAAAAAAAAAATATGACTTTGAATTGGTGGCAAGTTGTAAAAAAAAAAAAAAAACTTTTTTTTTTGTAGGTATGAAAAATTAAGCTGTAGATGTGATGAAAAAGATTCTTATTTGTTATGTGTCACTAAAAGATGTAACCAAGATAGATCGCTAGAGTCGAGTATCCCTAAGTTCTACTAACCAGTAAACCAGGTGCCCTCCAGTCAATGCTGACTCATGGTGACTCCATGTGTTTCAGATTAGAACTGCGCTTCATAGAGTTTTCAATGGCTGTGATCTTTCGGAAATAGATCACCAGGCCTTTTTTCCAAGATGCCTCTGGGCAGATTCGAACCACCAACATTTCAGTTAGTAACTGAGGCTTAACTGTTTAAACCCTCAGGGATCCTCTAAATTCATGTAGCTTATCTATAATCACTGAAAATTCCCAATGGAAGGGCCATACAAAGGAAATCAATGTGTTTTTTATTTTATTTTTTAACAAGGGGCTCATGGTAATTAAAAACAAAACTCATTTTTCCACCTGATTCTCTTCCCTGATAACCCAGTTTGGTTCATTAAAAAAAGTATAAGGTTGAAGGGCAGTGCAAGATGGCAAAAGAGCGGACTCTCCCATCAACTGCCCCGGCAAGTAACCCACCGAACAACGAATAAGAACAAGCACCGACTGAAATCTCAGAATTCCAGAGACCAGCAAGGAATATAGAGATTTCCGGTGAGTCTAGAAGTGGGGGAGAGGAGGAACGGGATCACCTCAGAAACTGAGAGATCCTATCCGCTAACATCGGGAGTGCTTGCTCATTGCAGCCGTTTTGGAACAGGACTGGGTAACAGCCCAAACAGGGAATGCAGAAAATGAACTTATTTGAGGAAGCTTGAGCTGGATTTTTTTTTTTAAGGTGGCGCAAACTGTGAGACTTCACAGGCTGTTCAGGTGAGAAGGGTGAAGGAAGACCATAACACTGCTTGAAAGTGTTGTTGAACCTCGCTGAGGCCCCCAATGACTGGCACTAGGCACAAAAGAAATGACCCCAGCGGGTTACCGTGGGTAGTGGGTGTGCCTGAGCAGGGTCACCCGTAAGGGAAAGACAAAAAGATTCCTCACAGTTGCCACACTGAAGTCGTTCCCCACAACGCACATCAGTGAATGCATCCAGTGAGACACCCTCTCCTGTGTATGCTGTTGAATTCCAGAGACTAAGCATGCGTAGCACCTGAACCCTGATGGCATAGTGATTAAGAGTTTGGCTGCTAACCAAAAGGTCACCAGTTCATAATCCACCAGGTACTCTTTGGAAACCCTATGGAGCAGTTTTACCCTGCCCTATAGGGTCACTAAGAGCCGGAATCGACAGGACGGTATCGGGCTTGTTTTTTTGTTGCTTTTTCCATGTGTATTGTCCTTGATGTCATTTCACAAGTCGTCTGGTCTTTGGTCATTAGTGTTCTATGTGTCTAACCTATTCTTGAGATGGTCTCTAAATTCAGGCGGGAGATACTCAAGGTCTTACTTTGGCTCTTGTGGGCTTTTCTAATTTTCTTCAACTTCAGTTTCCACTTGAACTTGCATATGATCAGTTGATGGTCTGTTCCACAGTCAGCCCCTGGCCTTGTTCTGACTGATGACATTGAGCTTTTCCATCACCTCTCTCCACAGATGTAGTTGATTTGATTCCTATATATTCCATCTGGGGAGGTCAATGTGTAAAGTTACCGTTTATGTTGTTGAAAAAAGTGTATTTGCAATGAAATGAAGTAGTCATTGGTCTTGCAAAATTCTATCATATGGTCTGTGGCGTCATTTCTGCCACCAAGGCCATTATTTTCCAACTACCAATCCTTCTTTGTTTCCAACTTCCTCATTTCAATCACCAGTAATTATCAATGCTTCTGGAGTGCATGTTTAACTAATTTCAGACTGCAGAAGTTGGTAAATATCATCAGTTTCTTCATCTTTGGCATTAGTGTTTGGTGGGTAAATTTGAATAATAGTTGTATTAACTGGCCTTGCAACCTGAGGGACTCATATTCCAGCATTATATCAATATGTTCTGCTGCTATTCATAATGTTTTCACTGGCCACTTTTTTCAGAAATAGACTGCCAGGTCCTTCTTCCTAGTGTCTTAGTCTGGAAGCTTAGCTGAAACCTGTCCAACGAGGGTGATCATGCCGATATTTGAAATACCAGTAGAAAAGTTTCCAATATCACAGCAACACGCGAACCACCACAATACAACAAATTGACAGACACGTGGTGGTGATAAAATATTAGGGGCTCCAAATCGGTCACCGCTTCTGGAAAGATGGGTTGCAGTTTTTGCAGCTTGTCATTCTTAGTGAGGTAGGGCCTTTGTTTGGGCCTAAACGTAGCTTAAAGGCTTGCTGCTGTTGTCTGTGGTTCATGCGCCTATTAGTCAAATGGTCTGGAAGGATAATATCTAGGAAACAGATAATTTTGTCTTTTTTTTAAGTAAAGTGGTGCTCAAATTTTACATATTACATAAATATCCTCACCTTATTCTGGGTCCATTCTAGAGATCTGTTCTATTACATCTTACCAAACATTCTTGTCAATGATTTTCCAAATTCGTATCTCCCTTTTCTCTGAATATCTAGCCAAACTATTAATTCAAAGTACATTAGTTAGTGATGACGTTTCCTTCCAGAAACAGTGGACAGTAACTTATACTGTACAATGTCCTGCCCAAGGGCAGGATCTCCCTATTTGTCTTTTTCACAGTCATTCATAATCTCCTCTAACAGTTCATCAGACCATTACTGGCTGGTTCAACACATCATGATATACCTGGACTACTACTGAGCAATCAGTTCAGGTTATGTTCTCCATAACTACAGAAGACTAGAATTCAGATAGCACCTTTCAGATTTATAGAGTGTACAACATGTGCCACTACACTTGATATCCTTGTAAATATCATTCGTAAACTGGTTACGTTTTTCTTTTTATTCACCTCCACATAGGGAGCTTACCTTGGAGCCACAGATACAGATGGAGGGAAAGGTTTCACTAAGGTGTGAATATGCATGTGGAGAATGGGAGCCACCTGCTCCTGCAACTTTTTATGTGCCTTTGGGCCTCCTCACCCTACCAGCCAAGAACTGATTATAACATTCAAACCAATAATGGATAGTGGCTAACATGCTAAATCAATTTGACTAGATTAATCAGACAATACTAAGTTCATGAAAGGAATCTCATCTTGTCTGGTTACCTGACATCTCAGAATCAGGTTTTAAGCCTCTTTTTTTTTTTTTTCAAGGGCCAAGGGCCAAGGGCCACTTCTCAGAGGGTAAGCATTAACTTACTCAAGAGGGCATAGCTTTTCTACAAAATTCTATGGATTATTGTGCATATTGAGTGTATAACCTCATAGACATTTTAAGCTTTAGCAAGGTCATAAATGGTTGTATTGCTTATACTTAAGCCTGGACCCACAAAGCAGAGTCTCTTGCTTTTAGTCCCACTCAAAATAGGCAACAACATGTGAGGTCACCTAGTCAGAGAGTTGAAGCACACACCCAAAAGTGATTTAGGGTTTTCCAAAGTCTGGAGATCCAACATTATAATTTATTTCATAGGTAGTGGTGCAGGGGACAACTTGCACTTATTTTAAAAGGAAATAACTGGACATACTTCAGTCCACGATGGCTGTTTTATTTTCCTATAATTTAACTCATATTTTATTCACATATCTATATTTCAAACTATTTATAGTATAAAGCCTTGATCTAGGATCTTTTTACTTCCTAAACTTAGACCCTACCAGCATAAAGTCACCAATGAAATAGATCAAATAATGTTTCATGCACGCTTCAGTCTGAATCTGACCCAATGCTGCTGAATTGGTGTATTGAAGACTTATGACCTCAAAATATTGCTCTTCTTTTCATCTGTTTTAGGGAAATAATACTTCTAGCCTTTATGCTGTATAAAAGGTAAAAAGCACTATATTAAATTGTGGTATCCGGTAAGGAAACCACATATACGATAATATGTATAATTAGAAAAATTACAGTAAATCCCTTTTTCCTCTCCAAGAACTATCTGCCTTGCATCAGGTCAATTAGGAAAGTTAAATGAAAGTAAGGAAGACCATGCCTGCATTTTTTTTACATATATTTGATAGTGACACTAATTGGTACTTTTTTTTTTCCATAAATATGATCATTTGCTATTTGATTTGCTGTTTTATAGGGAGAAGATGATATGCTTCCTCTGGTCCTTCTTTCTATCATCACATATACTTCACAAATTAGAAAGCTATTGTGGAGATCATAAATGAAACTAAACAGTTTTATTTTGGTTATGTAATCAGGGACTCAGGGTATAACCACTGAATAGATTTAGACTCCTCTTCAGCTTAACATGAAATAGATTTTGATCAAAATTCTGTTATCATGAAACATCTATAAATCTTACCTTGACTGATGACACCAGTAGAATTTTTGAGATCTAGGGATTGTTAGTCAGAGCCAATACTTAGGAATCCCCAAATTATTTGAGTATTCATTCCCCTAGTTAACTGTTGATATTTTGGATGACTTTAGATCCCTTTAGAGAAGGGTAAGAGGAAGACTTTCAGAGTATACTTGTAAAGTAATTGTAAGCTTCTTCTTAAATAGCGTCCAACCTCTATTTCGTTGAAAGGGGCTCAGATTATGTGACCTGACTTAGGATTTGGATTTGAATGAAGAGTGTGATTTATAATATTTGCTTCTGTTAGGATCCTGTTTAATAAACTGGATGTTTTCTCTCTTGCAGGAATCTAGTGGAAGCTTATTAGGCTATCTCTAGATTTTTGTCCTAGGAATACTATGGTCAATTATTTACCGCGTGGAGAAGCAGAACACCTGCTTTTACTTATTTATCCGAATGAGTTTTTATCTGTAATTACATACTAAAACCTATCTTCCCTGCTCAGATATGTTTATATTCTGCCCAGATCAGATTTCTAGTACTGTCACATCTATGCAATTTATATTTGACTCCTCTGGAAGAAAGAATCACTTTCTTATTAGGGATACTCCATAGGGTAGAAATATTAGATATTTTACTCTGGTCATAGGTGCATCAGATGTGTTCTTTTTAAGCCATTTCAAGCATAAAATCATAATACTTTCACATTACCTTGGTGAAAAGCCTTATAAAATTTCCACCCTTCATAAAACTCACAGTTAGTGGAAAGCCAAGGGAAGCACTTTTACTCCTGATGCTGAATTGCTGTTTTGCTCTCTACTGAACTAACATGGAACCCCTAGTGGCAGAACCTATGATTAAGCACTTGGGATTTACTGGCTTAATTGCTATGAACCCCCTAGATCCATCTGCAGTAACGTTTAGTCCCCTTTCTTCATGCCTCTGATATCTTGTGTTTGCTTTTTCCTCTGGCTGTCCTCTGCATCACAGTAAAAGAAGCCAGCATCTTAATTGTATTAGTATTACCCAGTATTTGTCTAGTAATCTAATATGTGATAATACAATAAATCCTCTTCAAACTTCTAAAGTGGGGGAACAAGGGGAGGCAGCAGCGGAGAAAGGAGACCCAGATGAAGAATTAATTCTCTAAATTCAGGTTCCAGCTCTGCTTTCTAATAGCTTTGTTATCTCACACACATAATTTAACCCCTCTGATTCTCCAGCAATACCTCTTTTACTGGCCCTTTGTGGGAAATAAATGAGACAGTATTTGTTAAGTCTAACAAAGAGAATATGCTTTGTAAATTATAAATCACTATAAAATATGATAATTTTTGTACAGCACAGATTGATTTTTGTGTCTTGGAGTTTATTGGAAAAGTTTATTTTCTGCAAGATAACTGTTTTATAATAACCTTCTGCTACTAACATAACAAACAATACATATTTCCTTTTACTTACCTGGCAGAGGCAAATCACCAAATATCTCAAGTGAAAGCACTTTCAATTTAATGTATTTGATTTATCTTATCCTTATCTAACACTGCTTGACTTTTGAATCCTTAATAATCTTTCATTTTCAGATTAAATATGAGAAGAAATTATGTTATTGTTTAAGAAAGAATTGCAGAAACAAAAATAATATTAAATGCTTGTTTTACTTGTATTCCTTTATATGCAATGAATAATCTTTTTTTTTTTTGCAAGTATTATTGAGTCATTCCAAATGAAGTACATGCCTTTGCTATGTACCTACTTGCTTCGCAAAGTTGGTTTGTTACTGTTTTAGTCATCTAGTGTCATTATAGCAGAAATACCACAAATGGATGGCTTTAACAAACAGAAATTTATTCTCTCATAGTCTAGTAGTTTACGAGTCCAAATTCAGGGCATCAGCTCCAGGGGAAGGCTTTCTGTCTCTACTGGCTCTGGAGGAAAGTCCTTGTCTTCAATCTTCCCTTGGTCGAGGAGCTTCTCAGGTGCAAGGACCCCAGGTCCAAGGGATACGCTCTGCTCCAGGTGCTGCTTTCTTGGTTATAGGAGATCCGCAAGTCTCTGCTTGCTTCCTTTTCCTTTTACCTCTTGATAAAAGGTGGTGCAGGCCACACCCCAGGGAAACTCCCTTTACACTGGCTTGGGGAGTTGACCTGAGGCTTAGGGTGGTGTTACAATCCCACCCTAATGCTCTTAACATAAAATTAAAATCACAAAATGGAGGACAGCCACACAATACTGGGAATCACGGTCTAGCCAAGTTGACACATATTTTTGCGGGGGACACAATTCGATCCATGACAGTTACCATTAACCATTCATACCAAACTGGACAATATACTTGTTCAAATTAGATATTTCCTGTAAAAAATGTGTTTGTCTCATACTAAAATAAATTTAAAATAACAATCATTTATGTGATAAAATGCATACAATTCCATTCTACTTCTTTGTTTAATAAACACCATTTTTATTTGAAAGTGACCTCAAAAAGAAATAATAAGCATCAGTTGTCTTTAAAAAATGCCATTGTTGACAACCTAGAGACATATTTGTCTTTGGTGAATTTTAAGTATATGTTTAAAAACACAAATACACATCTATTGACAGATGCATTAAAGCATTCAGATATGAGTCATATGCGTAGTAGACACTATTATATATTCAAGATTCCCAACCTCTTCCATTGGCCTAGAATAAGAGCATTGACTCAGAATCATCAGGGATGAGGTTGCCCTACATGGCTTTAAGATAATCTCCCTCCTAAGCGCTTGGTTCAGAAACCAGGCCTAAGCCAATATTTGATTGTTTGCACTTGACAAACAGGAATTGATACAAAGCCCAATTCATATCAATAAGACCTCATAAAAGATGACGTAATTGTAGCCAAGGAGTTACTAGATGGCACAAACTGTAAAGCGCTTAACTACTAGCCAAAAGGTTGGTGGTTCAAACCCATCCAGAGATGTCTTGGAAGACAAGCCTGGTGATCTGTTTCCAAAAGGTCATGGCCTTGAAAACTCTACAGAGCAGTTTTACTCTGCTCACATGGAGTTGCCATGAGTCAGAATCAACTGACAGCAAATAACAACAACAATTGTTGCCACCTAGAATAACTAGATTCAACAGTAGCATATATTCCTTGTCACAACTCCAGTTCTATTATCAGTGATTTTCCTTATTGTTAAAAAATGCTTAATGTAGGTTTTCTTCTCTAAATTAAGTCAAAAGTTTCCAAACTGATGCAGTTTGTCACAAGTGAATTGAAATGCAATAAGAGTGAAGAAATGTCTTTCAGTATTAACTGAAACAAATATAGATCCAAGAATAACTGAGTGAAAATAACTGAGTGAAATCAGTCAATTGCAAAAGAACAAATATTGTATGAGACCACTATTATAAGAACTCCAGATAAAGTTTAAACAGAGAAGAAAATATTCTTTGATGGTTATGAGAGCACGGAGGGAGGGAGGGAGGGAGGGAGGTTTTCACTAATTAGATAGTAGATAAAAACTATTTTAGGTGAAGGGAAAGACAACACACAATACAGGGGAGGTCAGCACAACTGGACTAAGCCAGAAGCAAAGAAGTTTCCTGAATAAACTGAATGCTTCGAAGTCCAGTGTAGCAGGGGCGGGGGTTTGGGGACCATGGTTTCAGGGGACATCTAAGTCAATTGGCATAATAAAATCTATTAAGAAAACATTCTGCGTCCCACTTTGGAGAGTAGTGTCTGGGGTCTTAAATGCTAGCAAGCAGCCATCTAAGATGCATCAATTGGTCTCAACCCACCTGGAGCAAAGGAAAATGAAGAACACCAAAGACTCAAGGTAATTATGAGCCCAAGAGACAGAAAGGGCCACATAAACCAGAGACCACAGAGCCTGAGACCAGAAGAACTAGAATGGTGCCTGGCTACAACCGATGACTGCCCTGAGAGAGAACACAAGAACCTCTGAGGGATCAGGAGAGCAGTGGGATGCAGAACCCAAATTCTCATAAAAAGACCAGACTTAATGGTCTGACTGAGACTAGAAGGACCCCAGAGATCATGGTGCCCAGATCTTCTGTTAGCCCAAGACAGAAACCATTCCCAAAGCCAACTCTTCAGACAGCTATTGGACTGGACTGTGGGGTAGAGAATGATACTGGTGAAGAATGAGCTTCTTGGATGAAGTAGACACATGAGACTATGTGGGCAGCTCCTGTCAGGAGAAGAGATCAAAGGGCAGAGGTGGTCAGAAGCTGGCCAAATAGACACAAAAATAGAGAGTGGAGGGAAGCAGTGGTGCTGTCTCACTAGAGGGAGAGCAGCTAGGAGTATATAGCAAGGTGTATATAAATTTTTGTATGAGATACTGAGTTGGTTTGTAAACTTTCACTTAAAGCGCAATAATAATAATAATAATAAATCAGTTGGATTCCTATACACCAATAAAGAGAACAACAAAAAGGAAATCAGGAAAATAATACCACTTATAATATCCCCTAAAAAAAAAAAAAAATACTTAGGAATAAATCTAACCAGGGATGTAAAAGACCTATACAAAGCAAACTACAAAACACTACTGCAAGAAACCAAAAGAGATCTCCATAAAGGGAAAAACATAGCATGCTCATGGATAGATAGACTCAACTTTGTGAAAATGACAATTCCACCCAAAACAATCTACAGTGTGATGCAATCCTAATCCAAATACCAACAATATTCTTTAAAGAGATGGAGAAGCTAGTCATTAACTTTTAAGAATCCCTGGATAAGTAAAGCACTATTGAAGAAGAAGAATAAAGTAGGACTCATACTACCTGACCTACTATACAGCTACAGTAGTCAAAACAGCCTGGTACTGGTACAACAACAGATACATTGACCAATGGAACAGAATTGAGAACGCAGATGTAAATCCATACACCTAAGGTCACCTGATCATCGACAAGGGCCCAAAGTCCATCAAATAGGAAAAAGACAGACTTTTAACAAATAGCGCTGGCAAAATTGGATGTCCATCTGCAAAAAAAAATGAAAGACAACTCATACTTCACACCATACACAAAAACTAATTCAAAATGGATCAAAGACCTAAATATAAAACCCCAAACTAGAAAGATCGTAGAAGAAAAAACTGGATCACAGCTAGAGGCCTTAATACATGGCATTAACAGGATACAAACCATAACTAACAACTCCAGAAGATAAGCTAGAAACTGGGATCTTCTAAAAATTAAAAATTATCCTCATCAAAAGACTTCACCAAAAGAGTAAAAAGAGAACCTACAGAATGGGGGGAAAAAATTGGCTATTACATATCTGACAAAGTTCTAATCTCTAAAATCTACAGGAAAATCCAACGCTTCTATGACAAAAAGACAAATAGTCCAATTAAAAAATGGGCAAAGGAAATGAACACGTCACCAAAGAAGACATTCAAGTGGCTAACAGACACATGAGGAAATACTGGCAATCACCAGCCATTAGAGAAATGCAAATCAAAACCACAATAAGATACCATCTCACCCCCGGCATTACTGGCACAAATCAAAAAACACTGGAAATAACAAATGTTGGAGAGGCTTCAGGGAGGTTGGAACTCTTATGCACTGCTGGTGGGAATTCAAGATGATACAACCATTTTGTAAAACAGAAATAGAAATACCATATGATCCAGCAATCCCACTCCTAGGAATATATCCTAGAGCAATAAGAGCCATCACACAAATAGACATATGCACACCCATGTTCACTGCAGCATTGTTCACAATAGCAAAAAGATGGAAACAGCCTAGATGCCCATCAACAGATACACACGATAGAGTACTACCCAATGATAAAGAACAATGATGAATCTGCGAAGCATCTCACAATGTGGATGAATCTGAAGGGCATTATGCTGAGTGAAATAAGTTAATCACAAAAGGACAAATATTGTATGAGACCACTACTATAAAAATTCATGAAAAGGTTTACAAACAAAAAGAAACAATCTTTGATGGTTACGGGAGAGGAGAGGAGTGGGGTTGGAAAACAATGAATAGACAATAGCAAATTGGTAACTTTGGTGAAGGGCAAGACAGTACACAATACTGAGGAAGCCAGCACAACTTGTACAAGTCAAGGTCATGGAAGTTCCATAGACCCATCCAAACTCCCCGAGGGACTGAATTACTGGGGCGAGGGCTGTGGGGACCATGGTCTCAGGGAACATCTAGCTCAATTGTCATAAAGTAGTTTTTTTTTTAAAAAAAGTTCTACATTCTACTTTGGTAGGCAGTGACTGGAGTCTTAAAAGTATGTGAGCGGCCATCTAAGATACTCCAATGGTCTCACCCCTTTGGGAGCAAGGGAGAATGAAGAAAACTGAGTACATAAGGGAAAGATTAGTTGAAAGGTCTAAAGGAACACAACTACCACAGACTTCACTAGACTGAGTCCAGTACAACTAGATGGTGCCCAGCTACCACCACTGACTGCTCTGACAGGGATCACAACAGAAGGTCCTGGACAGAGCGGGATAAAAATGTGGAACAAAATTCTAACTCACAAAAAAAGACCAGATTTACTTGCCTGACAGAGAGTGGAGAAACCCCGAGACTATGGCCCGCGTACAGCCTTTTAGCTCAGTAATGAAGTCACTCCTGAGGTTCACCCTTCTGCCAAAGATTAGGCTGGCCCATAAGACAAAATGGGACTACAGGGTCACACCAGCCCAGGGGCAAGAACTAGAAGGCAGGAGGGGACAGGAAAGCTGGTAATAGGGAACCCAAGGTCAAGAAGGGAAAGCGTTGTCATGTTGTGGGGTTGTTAACTAATGTTATAAAACAATATATGTACTAACTATTTAATCAGAAGCGAGTTCTGAAAACCTTCATCTAAAATACAATAAAATAAAAAAAGGCAAACATGAAAAAAAGAAGTAATAATTATCTTAGATGTTTGTACCGTGAGGGTTTTCAGGTTATAATCTGGACTGATAAATTTCTACAACCACTTGCCAATTATTCTTCAAGTCATTACAATCCAGTCAAATGCTTTTGTGAAAGTTGTTAATTATTTCCATTTTAATCAAGCCCATTTTACATTTTTGTATTCTTACTAGTAGCATTTGCCAAGGTTGTACATAGCCTTGCTCCTGAAACCCTCTCCTAGCCTTTGTGGTGATTCTTCTTCAGGCCTTCCTTCTGCCTCACTGTCCACTTTTCTTAGTCTTCCCTGGTTCTCTCTTTTCTAAATGATGCATACCTGCAGAATGCAGGTGTTTTTCTCTTCTCTTTTTTCTGTTATCATTTAAGAGTGGTCTTATTCATTTAAATGTCATCCATACTTTTTCACTTGTATAGCTCCAGCCAAGGTATTTTCACTGAGCTTTTGATATTTCAACTTGGATAGCTCATACATTTCTAAAGTTAGCTCATCCAAAATACAAAATTTTATTTTTATTTTTTTAAAAAACATAAGCTTTCCTGTGTCTCAAGAACTATAATACCCATCTCCTCAGTTATTAAAGCCAGAAAACTGACAAATATCTAAAAAATGTTTTTCCCTGTAGTTGTTGAACAAAATATATCTCAAAGCCATCCATTTGACCTCTTAACAGTTCTTCTTATTTGTTCTACCATCTATTTTGTGCACAGTACCTACCGTGAAAATTAGAAATAAAATGATTTATCATTTTCTTCCTTCAAAGTTTTCCAAATCACTTGTAGCATAGGTTTCCAAATCATTTGCACTACAACACAAATTCTTTCTTGTCACTGAGGAGGTACCGCATGACCCACTTTTCACTTACATCTCCAGTTTTACTCCACCCCTTTTCTGTATTCACTGGAGGCACAAAATCTTCTGTCATTCCTACCCCGCCCAAACTTTTTTCTACCCCCGCTGTTTTTCATTTCATATTGCTTTTCTTGGAAAAATACTACCCCAACTCTTTAGATAATTTTCTATTCTTAAAGTTTACACTTGTGTTGTACTTTCAGATGAAGCTTCCAGTCAACAAACACCAAAAGAGAATGCTTTTATTCTCTAATTTAGCAACCTGTTATTTTCCTGCATAACGTTATTTACCACTTGTAGTCATTGCATTCTATATCTCTTTATTTGGTGAATGTCTGTTTATCCCACTGAAAAGTAAGCTTCTTGATAGCCAATTCATTATTTCTCTTGTTGTCCTTCATGTTCCAAGGAACTAATCCCTATATTATTGAGTGAATGAAAAATTAAACCCATTAATTCATAAGGCTCAAAGTCTTCAAAAGTGTTAGAGTAAATTGCCAAGTGTAGGTGGAATATATAATTATTTAATTTAAAATAAGTTTACTTTTAGTATAAAATAATGGTGCTAAAAATTTACCAAATTTCATAGTATATTCTTAGTTTATATCTTTTTCTTTAAAATGTTATTATATTATTAATTGAAAATATATTTTTGTTCATAAAATTTACTGTCCTTTTATTCAACCTCACCTGATCCTGACATAAGATAAACTTTCACACACTCAGTAGCTGGATACAAAAATAAAATATTAGCTATCGGCAATCAATTGAGACCACGTTAAACATACAAAGACCAAATTTATAGCCCTTCGGTTTTAGTTCTTAACATTATTTTGAGGTTTAGTACAATTTCTCAAGATACATTTACAAGATTTATATTGTTTTTGTATTCCTCTATGTGTACATTAAAAAAAAAAATTTTTGTGTGTACATTTTTGCTGAGGTGGCACAATCCAAAATGAGAAGAAACAGCTGCAAACATCCATTAATAATCAGAACATGGAATGTACAAAGTATGAGTCTAGGAAAATGGGAAGTGCTCAAAAATGAAATGTACCGCATAAAGATTGATATCCTAGGCATTAGTGAGCTGAAATGGACTGATGCTTGCTATTTTGAATCAAACAATCATGTGGTCCACTGTGCCAGAAATGACCAACTGAAGAGGAATGATGACACTTTCGTCATCACAAATAACATTTCAGTAGCTGTTATGAAGTACAATGCTGTCAGTGATAACATAATACCCACATGCCTAGAAGTAAGACCAGTTAATACAAATATTATTGAAACTTATGCACGAATACTAATGCAAAAGACAAAGAAATTGAAGATTTTTACCAACTTCTCCTGTCTGAAATTGATCAAACATGCAATCAAGATGCATTGATAATTGCTGGTGATTGAATGCAAAAGTTGGAAACAAGGAAGAAAGATCAGTAGTTGGAAAGCATAGCATTGGTGATAGAAACAACACCAGAGATTGCATGATGGAATTTTGCAAAACCAATGACTTGTTCATTGCAAATGCTTTTTCCAACAACATAAATAGTGACTATACACATGGACCTCACCAGATGGAATACACAGGAATCAAATCAACTACATCTGTGGAAAGAGACAATGGAGAAGCACAACATCATAAGTCAGAACAAGGCCAGGGGTTCGCTGCTGAAGAGACCATCAATTGCTCATAGGCAAGCTCAATTTGATGTTGAAGAAAATAAGAACAAGTCTTATAAGAATTAGAGCCAAAGTATGACCTCGAGTATATCCCGCCTGAATTTAGAAACCATCTCAAGAATAGAAGACTAGGTTTGAAGCATTGAACACTAATGATTGAAGACCAGACAAGTTGCCAAATGACATCGAGGACATCGTTCATGAAGAAAGCAAGAAGTTCATTAACTAGAAAAGAAAGAGAAGACTGAAATGCATGTCAGAAGAGACTTTGAAACTTGCTCTTGAATGTAGCGAAAGGAAGAAATGATAAAGTAAGAAAGCTGAGCAGAAGATTTCAAACGGAATCTCAAGAAGACAAAGTATTATAGTGACCTGTGCAAAGACACAGAGTTAGAAAACCAAAAGGGAAAAACACATTTGCCATTTCTCAGGCTGAAAGAACTGAGGAAACAATTTAAGCATCAAGTTCCAGTACTGAAGAATTCTAAGGGGAAAATACTGAACAATACAGGAAGATTCAAAAGAAGATGGAAGGAATACACAGAGTCACTTTACCAAAAAGAATTGGCCGATGTTCAACCATTTCAGGAGGTAGTGTACAATCAAGAACTGACAGTACTGAATGAAGAAATCCAAGCTGCAACAAAGAGAATGGCGAAAAACATTGCTCCTGGAATTGGTGGAATACCAATTTAGATATTTCAACAAATGGATGCAACACTGGAGGTGCTAACTTGTCTATGTCAAGAAATTTGGAACACAGCTAGCTACCTGACCACGTAACTGGAAGAGATCCATATTTGTGCCCATTTGAGAGAAAGCTGATTCAACAGAATGTAGAAATTATTGAATAATATTATTAAACAAGTAAAATTTTGCTGAAGATCATTCAAAAGCGGTTGCAGCAGTACATCAGCAGTGAACTGCCAGAAGTTCAAGCTTTATTCAGAAGAGGTCTTGGAATGAGGGATATAATTGCTGATGTCAGATGAATCCTGGCTGAAAGTAGAGAATTTCAGAATGATGTTTCCCTGTGTTTTATTGACTATGCAACGCATTCAACTATGTGGATCATAACAAATCATGAATAACATCGGGAAAAATTTTTGTTGTTGTTGTTAGGTGCCATCAAGTCGGTTCCGACTCATAGTGGTCCTGTGTACAACAGAAGAAAACACTGCCAGCTCCTGTGCCATCCTCACAATTATTGTTATGCTTAAGCTGACAAACTGACATATATGTGGGGGCATTGGGAAGAGTAGGAATTCCAAAACACTTAATTGTCCTCATAAGGAACCTGTACCTAGACCAAGAGGCAGTCATTCAGACAGAACAAGGGGATACCGCATGCTTTAAAGTCAAGAGGTGTGTATAAGGGTTGTATTATTTCACCACACTTATTCAGTCTGTATGCTGAGCTAATAATCCAAGAAACTGGACTATATGAGAAAGAAGGTGGCATAACTATTGGAGGATGACTCATTAAAAAATTGTGATATGCAGATGATACAACCTTGCTTGCTGAAAGTGAAGTGGACTTCAAACACTTATTGATGAAGATCAAAGACTACAGCCTTCAGTACAAATTACAAATTAACATTAAAAAAAAAAGTCCTCACAACTCAACCAATAAGCGACATTATGAGAAAGAGAGAAAAAATTGAAGTTATGAAGGATTTCATTTTACTTGGATCCACAATCAATGCCCATGGATGCAGTAGTCAAGAAACCAGGTGATGTATTGCATTGGCCAAATCTGCACTGAAGACGTCTTTAAAGTGTTCAAAAGCAAAGATGTCACTTTGGGGACTAAGGTGTGCCAGACCCAAGTCATGGTAGTTTCAATGTCCTCATATACATGTGAAAGCTGGACAGTGAATAAAGAAGACCGAAGAAGAATTGATGCCTTTGAATTATGGCGTTGAGGAAGAATATTGAATATATCATGAATTGCCAGAACCATAAACAAACCTGTCTCGGAAGAAGTACAGCCAGAATGCTCCTTAGAAGGAAGGATGGCGAGACTTCTTCTCACATACTTTAGTTGTGTTATTAAGAGGGACCAGTCCCTGGAGAAGGACATCATACTTGGTAAAGTAGAGGATTATCAAAAAAGAGGAAGACCCTCAATGAGATAAATTGACACAGTAGCTGCAACAATGGGTTCAAGCATAAAACTGGTTTTGAGGATGGCGCAGGATTGGGCAGTATTTCATTCTGTTGCACGTAGGGTTATTAGAGGTCACAACCAATTTGACAGCACCAAGGGTCGGAATCGACTCGATGGCAGTGGGTTTGGTGGTTTAAGGACAACAACAACGTATGTGTACTTTAACTGACCCATTGAGGATTATTTAAAAGCCATCCTTAGCGACACCTACTATTTGTGTTGCAGAATATTTCACACTTTGTAGAAACTGCCAGAAAAATTCAAAAATGCAGGAGGAAGTAGTTTTATTTGTTCTAATATATACTGCCATTTAAATAACTCTATAGGTAAGAGTTTAACTCGGTTCTATTTTTTCTATTCTATTCTGTTCTGCTCTATAATTCTATTCAACAAGTATCAACTGAGATAATCATTTCTGCTCTAATGTTTGACTTGCTTCTGGAAGAAGACTCAGGATCAAATCAATGTACTAAGTGTCCTTTTTACCTTGGGCCCAAAATCCCAAGATGATTTATTTCTTTGGTACCAGGAGCCCTCAAAAAACATGCAAGGACTTTTTCTTGTAAAATCCCCCAATGAATCACAAATGCTGACAAGAATTTATCCACATAATGTTAAGTTGCCTGTTGAAATCTACTAGCTTAAAATCAAAGCTCTTGTTTCCTATCAATCTTCCTCTCTACTTCAGTTTTTCTAATGTATCATAGCTTCTCAAAAAATAGAAGATTGTAGAAGATACCTCTGGAGGTCTTTAGTCCTTCTTTTGTCCATAGGGACTTACAAACCGTTCAGGCTGTTTAAATTTGTCATGGGTTTTTAAGTACTCAAGAGAAAAGAAATTCTAACACCCTAGTTCAATATTTAACAAAGGCACTGACGGCAAATCTTTCAAGTTGAAATCGAAACCAGATTTTTTTTCTAGATTCTGGGAAAGGGAATAGTTGATAATTCTCCTTTTATTCACCACAGAGTATTCAATAAGCAACAAGTTGATAATGTCAAACTGAGGATGGCAATTAGTCTTTTTCCCATTATGCTCATATATTTGACTGAATTCCATTAAAGCAAAACAAGCATAGAATATATTATCAATCCCTCTTTGACCACCAAACATTTAGGTTTTATGATTTAAATATTTCCAAGTAAATGCCACCTTACCTAATCTCTCAAATTCCAGGCTAAATGATTCCAGGTTTATCAGTCTTTGCACATTATTTTCATTTTTCAAACCTCTTGTTTCCATTGCTGTCTCTGGTGCAGACTATTGAAAGTATTTTCTAATTAAGATCTGAATCAACCAAAAGAAGAGCAACAGATTAGCTTTTGAAATTTGACTTACCCTGATGCAAAGAGAGTTACAAAGATAGAATTAGAGAAAACATAAGAGGTAATAGAAAATGAAGAGGGAGGAGGAGGAGGAAAAAAAGAAAAGATGAAGAAATCCCTCCTTCCCTTAGGAACACCTGATTAAAATGTTTGGAGTAATAATACAATTGATGGGTATCTTAGTTATCTAGTGCTGCTGTACCAGAAATACCACAAGTGGATGGCTTTAACAAAGAAGTTTATTCTCTCACAGCCTAGTAGGCTACAAGTCCAAATTCAGGGCATCAGCTCCAGGAGTCTTTCTCTCTCTGTCAGCTTTGGAGGAAGGCCCTTGTCATCAATCTTTCCTGGGTCTGGGAGCATTTCTGCATAAGAACCCTGGGTCCAAAGGACGTGCCCTGCTCCCGGTGCTTCTTTTTTAGCAGTGTAAAGTTCCCATGTCTCTCTGCTCGCTTCTCTCTTTTATATCTCAAAAGAGATTGGCTTAAGACACTATCTAATCTTGTAGACCTCTTAATATAACTGCTGCTAATTCATCTTATTACATCACAGTGATGGGATTTACAACATATAGGGAAATCACATCAGAAGATAAAATGGTAGACAGTCATACAATCATACAAGGGAATCATGACCTAGCCAAGCTGACAGATATTTTGGGGGGACACAATTCAAACCATGACAATGGGGAAAAAAATACAGCTCCTCATATTCTGTTTTTTTTTTTCCTTCTCAGATAGGTTTATCCACATTTACAAAAAAAAAAAAAAAAAGCCCATTGCCATTGAATCAACAGAGTAGGACTGTCCCATATGGTTTCCAGTTAATGAAAGACATCTGTACTAAAGAGGGTGACATGCCCTTTTTTAGATCCTGAAGCTTCATATTTGGGATTCTCCCAGACCTCGCTCTATGTCTCTCTTCCTTATAGTGGTCCTGAGAATTTTTTTATTTTTGCTATAATAAAACTGTCATCGGACTAGGCTTGGTGGTCTGACAGAGACTGGAGAAACCCTGAGATTTTCTCCAGTACACGCTTTTACCCCAGTACTGAAGTCACTGCTGAGGTTCACCTTTCAGCCAAAGATTAGACAGGTGTATGGGGCCAACAATAACATGTGTGGGACATGCTTCATAGTTTAAACACGTATATGAGAGAAATGGGCACACCAGCCCAAAAGCAAAAACCAGAAGGCAGGAAGGGACAGGAAAACTGGACAAATGAAACAGAGAACTTGAGGTGCAAAAGGGAAGAGTATTGGTTGACACATAGTGGGGTTGGCAACCAGTGTCACAAAACAATTTGTGTATTAGCTGTTTAATGAGAAACTAATTTGCTCTGTAAACTTTCAACTAAATCACAATAAAATATACATACATATTAAAAACTACAATCATAAGGATAGTGCTTACCTTGAGTTCTGTGTGTCCTTTAGCAAATCACTGAACCTAAGGGAGAAGTGGGAGCCAGCAGTTCAGAAGTGAGAGGGCAAGGGATACTTAGTTTATGACTGGTATCCTGAGAGGGGTATAAGGAACCCCTAAATTTGTAACCATCAGGTCAAAAGTCAACGTGTCCTGTGGACTCCCAAGCTTATAGCCTGTGTTTGAGGTCTTTGGCCAACTTCACAGTCAGGAGGACTGCCCTGTAACTTGTGAGGTCTGACCTAGCTCCAGGGGGCTAGGGTCAGAGGAAGTGCTGCATGTATAGCTGGTGTCAGAACATAAGTGGCAGAAAACTGTGGATTTGACATTTTCCTCACAGTGACTGAATATTTACTTTTAGAGCTTTCACTTCATTACATTGCTCTGTTCCATCTCCCATCTTAATTACGTCTCTAGTGAGGTGAATCTGAACCTTCTATTCACGCCACTGGTAGCTAATTTCAACATAATTTTAATTTAAGGGCGATTTCTTGTTTAATCAGAGTAGGTTTCAACCCCTTCGAGGAAAAATGGAAGAGAACCTGTTTATATTTTCTACTTTAAGCCTTGACCGTTTCTTATGAATCATATTTTTTTATGAGAAAATGTTTTCTAATAGCAAATTTAATCTTGAAGATAAAACACATTACCAGACAAATAACATTGTTTGTGATTAGTAAAGCTAGTACAACAAAGGGGATCAGCTAAAAATGTTATTACTAAGAGAGCAGAATATGAGTTGGTTTATTTGCTCAAGCCTCAAGCTAACTGTTCTATTGATACACCAAGCTGTAATTATCACAGTAAAAAACATGGTGTGGGCTGAATATTCTTAAGAATGTGTCTGCTTAATGCTTTCGGCCAATCTGTTGAATAAGATTAAATTAGATTCTATTTGAAAATAGAAGAAAAGGGAAAAGAGCTTCTTTTTTTTTAATTGCTCAGTCTCAACTATAGTTTATTTCCAATATAAAACACTAATAGTGTTCTGTATGTGAGACATACTTTAGATTTCATGATAATAAAAGAATAATACTGGGAGTACAAAAGCAACTGTGAGTCCAAAATAGAAAAATAAAGCATAATTGTTGGTTCAATGTTTATTATTTTTAGTCAGATTTTAATATACCCAATAATATAATTTTGTACGTTCAATAAAACATTTAGTTGCAATTCTTTAAGAACTTTGTCAAACTTCTATGCAGGCATTCGATAGTAATAGAATCATTTTAATCATGACTTTTAAAAATCTGAAATACAAAGGATGCAGAAGTACACTGGAATATTAGACACATTGTCACCCCCTTTCATTTCAATTCTCCTGGTAAAAAAAAAACATGAGCTAATCTTTGTGGCAGATGGAATTAGTTGATCTTTGTTTCTCCCACCTCGTAGAAGCCAAATGTCATTCTCAGCTCTTGAGACAAGGAAATTAACTTTTTTAAGACTCTAAAGAATATCTTAGCACTACTTTTTGTTTTTTACTTGGTTTGTCATCGTTTAAATTTTTATTATTGTGGTGGCTTTGTCAGTTGGCCTTGGCCGAATGATAGTTTTCTAAATTCCCTTCACCATGTACTTCTGAGTAAGGTGAGCTACAAAAAGAGATTTTTGTGTGAGATGCAGAGGGCAGAAATGAAGTGGTGGCCATTTTGTGGCTTACATATCTTGTTACTTATCTGCTCAAGGACCTCATTCGGATGGGACAGCAGGTGGCCTGCAACTGCTCGCCATCCAACTGGATTTCCCTCAGCTTCTCTAACTCCTAGGCTAGGTGTGTGTTTTCCTCTGTGATAAGTGTGCCAGATTTTTCTTCAAACACATGCACATCACAGTCAGAGACAGCTAAAACTGAAACAAGCTTTAATCTATGCTCTGGGGTTCTATCTCATGCTTGTATGTTCTGGCTTGTTCTGTTCTCTTCTACTTTTCATCCATCTACCCTTTCCAGTTTCCTGTCCAGAAAATTTCCAGTCCCAGCATCAAATTCAAAGGCAACAGCATTATAGAGACTGCTTTTCCAACTCCCATGATTGCTTAAAGGAAAATCCCAGTGAGGAATGCATGTGTGTGTGTGTCTGTACACACACAGTAGTGGTTCTACTTCTATGATTGAATTTTGAAGACATCAGTTAAATTAACATCAGGTCACACACTGGGTTCAGGTGAGTCCTAATCCAGTATGAGTAGCTTGTATTTTGTTACATATTTTCTGTGAAGCTTAAAAAAAATCCATAGGAATAAAAATATGTGGTATAAGATTTTGGCAAGATAGGCATGATATAATTTATAAAAACAATCACCAACAACAATCATTAGAAAAGCAGAAACAAATATTAATTATACTCTTACCACTTGCCAAACACTCTATCGGAATCATCTCTATCCTCATAACTACCAATTTGAAGTAAGTTCTATTATTGTTTCCATTTTGCAGATATGATCACACCTTTAATGAACTTCAGAGTTCAGAACTGAGTTTTAAAGAGTCTGAAATTTTGTCTTCTATGCTATAATACTTTTCATTCTAATATTAACTTTAGTGGGTGCTGTTAGGAGAGCAGTGAAGGATATAGGTCACCTTGAAAGCAATGGGAAAAAAATTGTGTAAATTAAAAAAATTGTTTTATATTTCAGTAACTGAGCAATAATTGAGCATACGTTATATATTTAATCACATATAATATTAATAAATTTATATGAAAATATAACGATAACACATATTATGATTACAGTGACACCTGTGAAAGCCAGAACTTGACGGGAGTGTCTTGTTTTTCCGGGTCTTTGAGAGGATGCAGTCTTACCACTTTTTTATTGCTTATTTTAGTTTTCTTCTCTGACAGGTTTCCACATTACGCAGATTCCGGCTCTCACAGGTTTTGCTATATATGTTAACACGTAGATATTAACATATAGCAGTTAAAGGATAGAATTAAATCTATCTTCTTCCTCACTGGAACCAGTTGTAGACAGAGATTAGGCTCAGTAAAGTAAATTATTCAAGATAACTAGCCAAATATACTGAAGGCTGAGCCACATTTTTTTTTTACATTACTCACATAGAAGAAAACAGTATTTGGTATTTCAGATGTTCACAAGGCTAGATCGCCTTGTCTATAATGTGGAGGCTTCTAAATTGTTAGATACTTCATGGTAGGGATTATATTTTATTCTATAATCCCATTTCTCCCATATGTTATAGACTGACTCATAAAAATTATGCATATAAACTTCCAGTGTTCATTTCAGAAACAGAATTATTGATAACCTATTACACAAGTTTATTTCAATAATAAATAATATGTAAAAATGCTTTAATAATTTATATCTTTTCTAATTGTAAAATTGATTTGAGGTGAAGTTCTTTAGAACTTGCAAGTGTAACACAAATATCAGTAGGTATTGTTATTGGTTTTCACTAAGTGCTAGTTTTCTGACATTAAACCCCAGTGCCATCGAGTCGATTCCGACTTTCTGACCTTAGCCACTCTAAATATCCTATGGCTACTGTAACAAAGTACCCAAACTGGGTGGCTTATAAAAGAACAGAAATTTATTGTCTCACAGTTCTGGAAGCTAGAAGTTCAAATTCATGGTCTGAGTAGGGCACGCTCTCTTTGAAGGCTCTAGGGACGATCCTTGTCTCTCAACTTCTGGTAGCCCTTGCTGCTCTAGTAATGTCTGCCTCTGTTCTCACATGGCTGTCTTCTTTTTTTGTCTCTCTCTATGCCTCTTCTCTTTTATAAGGACATTACTCATACTGCATTAGGACCCACCTTAATCCAGTATGACTTCATATTAATTTAACTGATATCATCTTTAAAGACCCTATTCCCAAACAAGGTCACGTTCACAAGGATATGGGGATTACACTTCAACATATCTTTTTAGAAGATACAATCAAGTTTATAAATCCACTATTTAATTAAAAATAGTGAGAAATCAACAGAGTGTCAGACTAAAAACCAAAATCAAACCTGTTGCTATCAAGCCAATTCTAACTCATAGCTACCCTATAAGACAGAGTAAAACTGCCCCATAGGGTTTCCAAGGAGCAGGTGATGGCTTTGAACTGCCAGCCTTGCGGTTAGCAGTTGAACGCTTAACCCCTGTGCCATCAGAGCTCTAAGTGTCAGACTAGTGGGTGAGTTAAGTAGTTACTCTGTCTATGATGATGTTAATTTAGGACCAATAAAAAGTTACATTTCTTTCCATAGTAGCCTGGAAGGAAATAACCTTAAAAGGAAGCAGGACATTTTAAACTTAATTAAAAAAAAAAAAAAAAGCCTAGTTTTAAAAGTATTTTTTAGATATTACAACATGGCACATTTACTTATAGGGAACACTGAATAAAGATTAGGGAGAAGCCTCCTACTTAGGTCATTTAAATTTCAGGCTAAATTCTTTTGGAAAATTCCATATTTTTATGTGTGTATATGTGTATGTGTATGTGCACCCCATTTTTTCATGGCTGTTGTTGGGGATCTCTATTAACTCCTGCAGTCTGATGTCTTTTCCAATTTTAAGCCAACAATCGTCTATCGAATCCTTCCTGAGTTTTAAATCTCTCTGACTTTTCCTTCTACCACCAGCTATAGAAAATTGCTTTTTACCTGCTCATGTGATTTGATTGAGCCCACCAGATGACCTCCCTTTTGTCATATAATATAGCACAATCACAGGAGCACTATCTCGTTATATTCACAGGTTCCACCCACACTTAAAGAGGAAAGCAAGTGGGGCAGACAGCTTCAGAGCCCAGCCCTTCTAAGAGACACCTGCTGTGGCTTATCCTCATACAGGAGCAGAATAAGCCGCACTTTCTTCTAAAATTGTCCTGGACAAGATAACCACAGGATGGGCCATAGATGGCCTCAACCCGCCTCTGGGTGGAGACTTAACATCCTAATCAAGGAAAATCAATGTCGTCCTCCATCCTGGGATCAAACACTTGTCTAAAGAAAATGCATTCTCATCCCCAAGTTCTGAGCGCCTGCTGTGAAGTTCAATCCTGAATATTCATGATGAATTTGTATTTCCTTGTCCGCTTTCTATGAAAGCCCATCTCCCAAAGGTGCCTGCTAGTAGTCTTGGGGGCAACACCCCCGATTGTTCCTTTCCTTATACAATGAAATAAAGGCGTCTTTATGATCTCCCACCTCAGCCTCTTGTTTATTGGCTGTAACAAGCCATACTGAGCAAAATCTGGGGTTTTCGCCAGGAACACAAAAGTCATGAAAGCCATTCTTAAAATTCTGCTTACCACAGAAATTTTATTAGCTTAAGAAGACGTCCCCATTAAAAGAAGAGACTTTTTATCAATAACTTTTAAAGACGTTTTATTCATTTTTTTACTTTAATTTTATTTAAAATGCACATAACAAAACATTTGTCAGTTTCTACATGTAGAATTCAATAACACTGATTACATTCTTACATTGTGTCACCATTCTCACTATCTCAACCGTACTCTTTCACCACCATTGGCTTACTCTACTCCCTAAACTTCTCACCTCTGCTTTTGAGTTACTGTTGACAATTTGATCTCATATAGATAATTCTTTAAAAGAATGCAGTGCTAATTTAGCTAAATAGTTGTTTAGTTTAAAGATGACTACAAGGATAATTTTGGTTCATGGTCTGAAGATTTTCTCAGACCAATAGATCTCATCTCAATAGATTCAGTAAGCTGGATTCTACAAAAGTTGAAATTCTAATTCACATTTTTCCCCTTTTTATCAAGATTCATCCACTGATTCCTTGATCAAAATGTTCAATAATGGTAGCCGGGCACTATCCAGTTCTTCTGATCTCATGGCTAAGGTGGCAGTAGTTCACGGAGGCAGTTATATCTTCAGTCCAGTTGTTCTCTCTCCTGGATCTCCTTCTTCCTCTGTTGCTCCAGACAGATAAAGAGACCATCTTTATGGTCTCTATCTTGGATGTCTGCTAGTAAGCTTTTAAGACAGTAGGCACTAATCACCAAACTTGGGAGTGGAACAGTAATTCTATTAGGTATTAGGTCAATTGGTTGGACAGTCCTACATGAAGAGGTCTTTATGAGACCTGTGGACAAGTACTTTGGCACCCTGTTTTGAAAGGAAGTGGATAGCTGACTTGGCTTAAGACTAACGGTCATCAAACACAATTTTTATTTGAAACTCAGACATTTTATTTTTCTTCAAACAAGATACCATCATAGTTTCAGAAATTTCCAAAGTATTTCATTTATACAATTTTTATCACTCTCCTCTAGGAAAAATGTGACCTGTAATTCTCATAAATTCTCAGTATAAAGTTCTCTTTGAGTTCTTGAAAATGCTAAAGACTTGTGGCTTTATAGGCTGCCTACAGCTATTATGATAAACGGTGGCACATAATGGGTTTAAAGTATAAACAATAATAAAACAAATAATCCTAGCAAAGCATTGCTTGAAAGAGTTTCCTCTGTTATGCAAATATCCTAGCTTCTATGCTTCCTTTCTTTATCTTTTTCTTTTTGTCTTCTTTGTGGCAAAGTAGGATAAAAAGCTCCCTGCTCATCCCGAAATGCTGCTTCTCAAGGACTTTTTAAGTTTATTGTTGGGCTTTGCTATTTATCTATAACATTTCAACTGCAGGTAGGGTGAATATATAGTATTTGTAAGGGAAAAGCATTTCCAGGTGGTACAAATGGTTAAGTGCTGACTACTAACCAAAGGTTAGTAGTTCGAATCCACCCAGAGGCATCGTGAAAGAAGGTTCTGGCTATCTACTTTTGAAAGATCACAGTTCTACTCTGAAACCTATGAGATCCTCATGAGTCAAAATCGACTCATGGCAACCGTTGTTTTTGTTTGTTTTAAATTGCAAGAGAATATTAATGATATCACATTAATATTCTTATTAATGTGAAGTGAAGTGGAGTGAAGAAAATGCCAAAAACTTCTTAACAGCATCACCAGATATAGGTATTAAACTTATGGATTACAGAGTTTTGCATACCCATTTTTTCCAAATCTTCTCTAATTCTCCAATTGACATTCATTCCTTCATTCATTGTGTATATATATATATTCTTTTTTTTACACTTTCCTATGCTGTAATTTTTTCTTTCATTCAATTGTAGGAATTGAATTGCCTACAAATTACCAAGTGCTCTGAGACACTTGAAGCAGCAGCAGTGGGCAAGAAACACATGGCTCCTGTTTTCATGAAACTTAAATGTCTATAACCCAGGAAATTGGATTTTCTTTTTCATGGATTCCTAAATATGTCAAGATATGCCCCCAAATTAACATTGATAATCTTTTCTAAATATACCCATGCTATTTTTTTTATTAGCAATCTATAGGTTTTTTAAATAAGTATTGCAGTTGTGGTGGCGGCAAAATGGAGAGAGAGCAGTAGAAGTGGCATATGACTTTCTCATAACTCCCTCTTACTGGTTTAAATTTCACACTTGGAATGAAGTGATACTCCTTGGGAGATGGTGTTCAGAGATTCCAGGTGTTATGTAGCACATGCCAAAAAACCAAACCCATTCCCATGGAGTTGATTGCAACTCATAGCGACCCTATAGGACAGAGTAAAACTGCCCCATACAGTTTCCAAGGAGCAGCTGGTGGATTCAAACTGCCAACCTTTTGGTTAGCAGCCAAGCTCTTAACCACTGCACTACTAGGGCTCCATGTAATGTACTTATAATGTACTTAAGTTTGAGCTCTGGATCAATACTTTCTTAGATGTATTTCCGTGAGAAAATAAAGACATACTGTTGAGTTTTATTTTCTCTGTCCCTATTATCTTTTGCAGCATTTTGCAAACTTGAAATTTATTTAATTAGCTATAATCATTTCTTTATTGCACATCAGCCCAGCTAGACCATAAACTCCATGAAGTCAGAGACTGAACTGTTTTGCTTATATATCAATGTCCAAGACCTAGCACATTACCCAGCAAAATAGAAGTGTTCAATAAATATACGTTGAAGAGTACCTGGGTGGCGCAAACAGTTAAGCACTTGACTACCAAACAAAAGGTTGGTAGTTTGAACCCACCCAGAGATGTCTTGGAAGAAAGGTCTGGCATCTGTTTCTGAAGGTCACAGCCTTGAAAACCCTGTAGAAGTTTTTTTGTTTGTTTATTTTTAATATATGTTGACTAACAAGTGGACTAAATTGTGAAAATGCTCACTCCAGAACAATGTGGTAAGAACCAAACAAGGTAATGCTTGTGAAAGCATTTGATGAAATAGACATGATTTGATTTCATGTCTTATATAGGATAAAAGCTTATGAGTAGTAAGTTATCATAACATTAAATTCCATAAGCAGTAGAATGTGTGAAGGCAGGCATTCAAACAACTTACTTGTTTGCATGCTTAGTGAATGATTTTTCAGACCATATTTTTAATGTCTACGAAGTGCAAAGTATAGTTGATAATCCATCAATAAAGAGCCTAAAACTAGTCATGTTGCCAGGAAGTACAGATTCTGCTCGGCATAATTCCATCAGGGACAAAAAGAGACTGAGTTGAGGAGAACGAAAGGCAACTTTATTGGCTGGTCAGGCAAGAAAACAGGCGGAACTGCGTGCCATCCAAGACTACCTGGAAGGCAGCTTGTGGAGGCTGGCTTATGTAGGCAGGATCAGTTTCAGTATACAAAATGGCGTGCGCATAGACTAAGAGCGTTTCAGAATGAGTAAGCATTTTCTAAGACCCAGTTGGATTCCCAAGCAGGAGGAATTTAGTCCTTTTTGTTCATTAGTATGTCAGCTCTCCACCCAGGGGCGGAGAATTTATCATGCAGGAAGCAGTTGATGAGCTAAAAGTCATCTGGAATGCCAGGATGGAGGACAGGACCTGGTTCAGCCAATTCCGGCTAGACTGTGGCTGTTTCTTTTTAAGGAGGTTCTGAGGAAAAGAAGAAAGAACTGTAGGAAATGGGCTGGATGAAGGACAGTCTTGAGGCTAAAAAAAATGGCTCTAGCCCTGTCTTATTCAGAGAGACTTCTGCTTAGAGAAGATTTCTTTCATTTTCTCTTTGCACATTTCACACTGAGTCAGTCAATTCCAAACTGGAAGAGTTAGTCACCCTGATATTTATGATGGAATACTTATTTCACAAGGACCTTGGTAGAATTTGTTTAGACGGCTCACATTCGCTCAAATTTGAACATCTAGACAATTTTACTTTTTCTAAACTATTTCAAAATTGCTCAGCAAATACTAAGGAGAGGTCAACTGGCTATTTCAGAAAGGAACGCCTTACCTTCTGAGGTTGTTTTTTTTTGTAAACTTTTCGACAACCTTAGATTTGAATTTCTATTATATCAACTCTAGCACCCCCTGATGATAACTACTATGCAGCTGCAAATTAAAGGCCAAGTTTTGATCAAAGTAATTATAATTTGGAGCACAGCCCTGTGACAAAGCAGTTCAAAGGATAATTCCTTACTATGTGGCAGAAGTTTGCAAAGATGATTAAAAATTGTCAGAACCTATTTTCCAACCGTGAATATAACCAAAATCAATCATAATTATTGCTATTATGTGCCTTAATAAAAATAGCTGATATACTTTATAAATTCTTCTTTGGTCTTCCTTATTCATTGTGGTGTTGGAGAAGAATATTGAATATACCATTGACTGCGAGAAGAATAAATAAATCTGTCTTGGAAGAAGTACAACCAGAATGCTCCTTAGAAGCAAGGATGGCGAGACTGCATCTTAAAAACTTCGGACATGTTGTCAGGAGGGGCCAGTCTCTGGAAAAGGACATCATGCTTGGCAAAGTACAGGGTTAGCGGCAAAGAGGAAGACCCTCAAAGAAGGTGGATTGACACAGTGGCTGCAACCATGGGCTCAAGCATAACAACGATTGTAAGGATGGCACAGGACCAGGCAGTGTTTCGTTCTGTTGTGCATAGGGTCGCTATGAGTTGGAGCTGACTCGACGGCACCTAACAACAACAACTTTATAAATTGTATATCAAAACACTGAAATATAGGACAAATAAAATACAATCTCTATGTTAAGAGAATATAAGACTTTTGTATATCTAGATATTTACAAAAGAAGCCCTAGTGGTGCAAGTGTTCAGCTGCTAGGAAGGTCCTGAGGTTCCAACTCACCAGTCACTCTTCAGGAGGAAAGACCTGGCAATCTGCTCCTGTAAAGATTTCAGCCTAGGAAACCCTTTAAGGCAGTTCTACTTTGCCCTATAGGGTCGCTATGAATAGGAATCCACAATTTGTCACGAACAACAACGGATATTTACAAAAGTTACAGTTAAATAATATGTACTGTGATACTATGTTGCAAGGTGTACAGCTATTAAAAAAAAAATCATATGTTTTCTCTGAGATTCTATTTCAACTTGGTTTGTGTTCTTAATAAACTTTTATCACATTTCAGTGCCTCTACAGCGCTTTTAAAGGTAAGCTGTTCCATTATTGAAAGTACTTGCATTGATTATAAATCAATTACATTATTGCTATCTAACATTTGTTTCTTAATCCAGTGCTCAACTCTTTCACTGGCCAAAATCATTTTTTATAATCAGCTTTATGTTCTACTGAACAAGGAGATGTTTATTTGTGGTTCATGCAAAGTTCTATTGGATTGATACTTAAATGCAGTGCAACGAATGGAAACTTGTTAGTTTGTGGTCATGCCATTGATTTTGGTTCAGCATTGTGTCATAAATCCATAGTTCTAATTCCGTTCTGCTGAAAGGAGTCAGTTAACATATAAATTTCAGGAGAATACTGACTTGATAGATGGTCAGGAAAAACGAATGAACTATTATGGTAATAAAATAGTAATGAGGAAGAATTAGGTCTCCCTCCCTAATTGAGTATTCCTTAAAAAAAAAAAAAAGTTTTTTTTTTCTTAGCATATGTTATTTACATATTAGTATTTGCAAACATTTCATTCCTTCTTTGAGTTATTCAACTTCATTTCCATAACCCTAATCTATTTGTAAGAATATTCAATTATTTTTTGAGTTTGAAACTTAAATTCTCTCCCACTCCTGTATAATAAAGAAAAACACAGTATTAGCATGAGCATCAGTGTTATGTCAAGCCCATAGCATTCATTGAAGACTAATTCCTAATAATAATAATTTACTACTTCTTATAATATACATAATGAATTAGAACTTTGCACATTTTCCTCCTAGATAATGACCATATGTAATTGAAGGAAATTGAGTAAAGAATATCTACAATGGCTGATCAACAGGGAAAAGCATCCTAATAAAGAAAACTATTAAACTACAGGAAATTATCTCTCTAGGGAAGCTGCACCAGCCATACTGCTTAAGTCACGTAAAATTGGACCACAAACAAAGAAGCACTAGAAACTACACCATAGGGAACAACTCTGCTTTAGCAAGAGAAGAAAGCAAGTAAAGGAATGGTTGCATTTTCTCCCTTCCACTCAGAAAGTCTTAACGTGCCACTCAGAAAGTTCCTTCCTCTACTTTGGGGATTTTAGTACTATATGCAAATAGGTCTTTTATTTCTACTTTGGAAAACTAGAAAACTTAGCCTTATGATATTTTATGTAACTATGATAGTTATAAAATGTATTACATGATTTATTCTTTTCCACAGTATGTTGTATTTATATGAACTAAAAAGGAATTTAAATATATTATTTAAAATACCACATGTAGGAATATGATGTCATATGCTTTATTATTTTGTTAATTTAACTTAAGAGATCAGTGATTAAAAAAACAATTTAATGACTTTTATTACAAAAAGAAAATTGTTATCATAATAGAAGACACGTATTTGGAGTCCTGCAGATAAAGTTAAGAGAGAGGTTGTATTAGGGGAAAATAAATAATAACAAAACCTTTTATCTAAATTTGCAAGTAATGAAAATTAAGTCATCATTACTAAAGATTTAAACACCTATGTTGTTCAGATCTCAACATAGTGGACATTTTAGAAAAGAAAGGAATCGTGTATTTGATGAATTGGCCTGTATAGAGCACATTGAAAGTCTACCAGTGAGTTGCGGATGGAATTTTAAAGCATAAAAAGAGCCAACCACCTTGTTCTTATCTTGTCTACTTGGACTGTTTTCTTCTTCAATATTGAGCATCTGCTCTGTGCCAGGCACTGTACCTTATCCTTGAGCATGTGTGACACTGTGGTAACCAAAAACAACACAGTTCCTATTTGTATGGCACTTGGAATCTAGTGGGAATGGATATTAACTAAACTGTTGTCTTTAGCATTAAACCAAAAAAAAAAAAAAATCAAATCTCTTGCTGTCAAGTTGATTGCAACTCATAGCGACCTTATAGGACAGAGTAGAAGGGTTTCAGAGGGTTTCCAAGGAATAGCTAGTGGATTCCACTGCTGACCTTTTGGTTAGCAGCTGTGCTCTTAATCACTTCACTACCAGGCATTAAAGTCTTATATACATGTTGTGAGGTACAGTAATACAATCCCATAATGGCATGAAGCAAAGTAGTTTGAGGTAAATTTGGAGGGAATATGTGGATGATTTTTGTGGAAACCCTGGTTGCATACTGGTTAAGTGCTACGGCTGTTAACCAAAAGGTCAGCAGTCCAAATCTGCCAGGCGATCCTTGGAAACTCTATGGGGCAGTTCTACTCTGTCCTATGGGGTCGCTATGAGTCAGAATCGACTCAACAGCAGCAGGTTATGTGGATGATTGGAGTCTTGGTGGCACAGTGGTTAAGTACTATGCTGCTAACCAAAAGGTTAGCAGGTAGAATCCACCAGCTGCTCCTTGAAAACCCTATGGGGCAGTTCTACTCTGTCTTATTGGGTTGCTAGGAGCCAGAATCCACACAACCAGTTTTTTTTTTTTTTTTTTGATATAATGTGGATGATCAGATAAATTGACAGATGAACATGTGTTAACTGAGCAAAAAGAACAGAGAAGTCCAGGAGCTGATCATGTTCTAAACAGAGGGAGTAGCATCTGCAAAGATCCTGTAGATGATACAGGAGATGTCAGCACAACTTGACTAAACCAAAAGTAAAGATGTCTCCTGAAGACAAACAAATGCTTCAAAGGCCAGGGTAGCAGGAGCAGGGGTAGGGAACCATGGTTTCAGGGGACATCTAAATCAATCAGCATAACAAAATGTATTAAGAAAATGTTCTGCATCCCACTTTGATTAGTGGCGTCTGGGGTCTTAAATGCTAGCAAACAGCCATCTAAGATGCATCAATTGGGTTCAACCCACCTGGAGCAAAGACACAAGTTAAATATGAGCCCAAGATACAGAAAGGGCCACATGAACCAGAGATTACTTTAGTCTGAGACTGGAAGAACTGGATGGTACCCAGTTACAACCAATGACTGCCTTGACAGGGAACACAACAGAGGATCCCTGATGGAGCAGGAGAACACTGGGATGCAGACCTCAAATCCTCATAAAAAGACCAGACTTAATGGTTGACTGAGACTAGAGGAATCCCAGAGGTCATGGTCCCCGGACTTTCTGTTAGCCCAAGACTAGAACCATTCTTGAAGCAAACTCTTCAGACAGGGATTGGACTGGACTATAAGACGGAATATGACACTGGTAAGGAGTGAGCTTCTTAGCTCAAGTAGACACATGAGCCTTTGTGGGCAGCTCCTGTCTGGAAGCAAGATGAGAAGGCAGATGGGGACAGGAGCTAGTTGAATGGACATGGGAAATACAGAGTGGAGGAGTGTGCCATCATATTAGGGGGAGACCACCTAGGAGTACATAGCAAGGTGTATATAAGTTTTTGTATGAGAGACTGACTTGATTTGTAAACTTTCACTTAAAGCACAATAAATTAAAAAAAGAATATTGATAACAATCGATATGAGAAAAAACGCTACAAAAAAAAAAAGATCCTGTGGACGGTGAGAGGCTGACACTCTGTATAAGCTGAAATAAGACAGAGTGACTCATGTATAGAGAATAAGGACAAGCAACTGGCAAAATGGGCTGTACAGAGCACCATTTTGAGAGAGTTGGATGAGTAATGGATCAAATTGGAATATTGAAAATATCCATCTGGATTCCATGGGGAGAACGAATTGAGGTAAAGCTAGTTTGTAGGCTAGTGGGCTAATGCTCTGAAATCTGGAAAGAAATGGAGGTTGCCTGGCCTAGAACATTACGGGCAGAAGTAGGACATTGATAACAGATTTCAAGAAGTGGAAGCAGTTGTAAAATTTATAGAAAATAAAGTAGATGGAAATTTTTGATCAGCTGGACTTGCCTCATTGAAGTAGAAGTCACAGGAGAATCTCTAGTTTTGTCAAAGAGCAAACTGGAGCTTCTGTTAAAACTAAAGCAAAGAGCATATTGAAAGAAAAAAAGAGATACAGATCAGATAGTACTTCGTAAGGATTCACAAAAGTACTTCGGCGAAAGAAATTTTTCAGAGTTTAAGCACAGAAAATCTAGGAATTTACAAGGAAAAAATTCTAATTGGTTGGTCTTTACAAAAGTGACACAGTGGTTAACAGCCTGGCTGCTAACCAAAAGGTCAACAGTTGGAATCCACCAGCTGCTCCTTGGAAACCCAAAGGGGCACTTTCTACTCTGTCCTACAGGGGCCTCTGTGAGTAGAACCCCACAGCAACAGATTTAGTTTGGTTTTAGACAATTGCAAGCTCCCTTAAACACTGTTTTGCTAACAGTAAAACAGCTTTATCTATGCATATTTCTAGGGCTAGCCTGAGTGCTTGGGAGCATGCTATGAGAGGAAGAGAGAGGAGGGGAACTAACAGGCATCCTGAAGTGATCTGGCTGGCTGACTTTTGAAAGTCAGCTTAGAATAAGCAGTAAAGAGCAAAAGTTTTGGCAGAAATCTCTCTTATACCAAGCACCTAGGTTTTATAAAACTCCTTCACATTTCAGGAGCCTTGGTGGTGTAGGGGTCAGGAGCATGACTGCTAACCAAAAGGCTGGCAGTTTGAATCCACCAGCTGCTCCTTGGAAGCCCTATGGGGCAGTTCTATTCTGTCCTATAGGGTCACTATCAGTTGGAATCAACTCTTGGCAACGTTTTTGTCTTCATAGTTTATGTAACTAGATGAGAGATGGTGATTTTCACTGAGAAAGGTATCACAGACAGAGGAACAAAAAGTTTTGATAAGAATAATTATGAATTAGGCCTCGAGCCTATTGAGTTGTAGATATTTTGTGATATCCAAATGGAATAATTAAATAAGCAATGATTACATTTGTCGTTGTTGTTGTTAGGTGCCGTCGAGTCGGTTCTGACTCATAACGACCGTATGCACAACTGAACGAAACATTGCCCGATCCTGAGCCATCCTTAACAATTGTTGCTATGCTGGATCCCTTTGCCACAGCCACTGTGTCAGTCCATCTCATTGAGGGTCTTCCTCTTTTTCACTGACCCTCTACTTTAGCAAGCATGATTACATTTAAACATGTAAAATTGCTGTTTCCTAGGTTAAAAAGTGATTGTCTAAGAATGATTTTATAAAGTAACCTAATAGATATAAAGATCCAGAGCTAAGAAGAGAGGTTTAGACTGGAGATTTCAGTGTAAGGGTTACTAACATGTGGAAAGAGTCAGAGCTATGACTTTCATTGGCTATGGAATGAGTATAGAGCAAAAAGGGAAGAGTCCAAAGCTAAGAAATGGAACACTTAGTGGCTGAGGAGAAAATGGTTAGTACTTGAAGAACACTAAGGAAGAATGCCAGATATGGATTAGTTGTTCAGAAGATATCCAAGATATTTTCCTCATTTTGCCAAAAGCTAAGAACATTCACTAAATTATTTTCTAGTGATGATATCTACTTTGGTGAGGGTGCAAGGCAAACGCTAAAGTTATCCCTTGGTGCTGGTGAAAACACACATGCTAAAAGACCACAGAAGCAGCGAATCTCTTAGCATTCTGCAGAGAGGTACCTCACAGCAGAGTTGGACACACTGTTTTCCCCTAGAGGCTGACTGCCCTCTCCCCTCTTCTTATTCCTATTAGTTGCCATAGTGTTGGCTCCAATTTAAGGTAATCTTATGTATAACAGAAGGAAACATTACTCAGTCCTGCACCACAGTATGTTTTAGTGCATCGTTGTAGCTATTCCTCCCCTTTACTCTCCCTTTATTTGAGGCAGAGCAAGAACAATCGTGTACAAATAAATTACATGGGCATTCGTGAGTCTGTGCTTGTGTCTGCTGTTTATAACCATTGCTGGCAAATCCAGCTGTCCAGGACCTGGAGACCTTGGGGACCTGTGGGAAGTTGCAATTATGTCTGTGAAAGAAGTCACTGGCTCACTGGCAAGTTGGGTGTAGCTCTACCTATGTGATACAGAGAAACTAAGCATGGCCTCTGGAGATAGATTATTGTTAGGTGCCTTCGAATCCATTTGGACTAATAACAACTATGTGACAGAGCAGAACTGACCCATAGAATTTTCTAGAATGTAATCTTTATAGAAGCAGATTTCCAGACCTTTTCTCTTGTGGAGCTTCTGGGTGGCTTGAACTGTCAGATAGCAGCCTAGTGCTTAACCACTGTGCCACCAGGGCTCCTTGGACATAGACTTAAAAAAAAAAAAAAAAGAAGCCCATTGCCATCAAGTTGATTCTGACTTATAGCTACCCCACAGGGCATGGTAGAGCTGCCCCATAGAGTTTTCAAGGAGTGGCTGGTGGATTTGAACTGCCAACCTTTTTGTTAGCAGCTGAACTCTTAACCACTGTGCTACCGGGGCTCCTTGGACGTAGATTATCTGGTTTTAAATCCCAGCTCCATCACTAATGGTCTGGGTAATTTGAGGCAAGTTACTTAATCTTTCTGTACCTCTGTTTCCTCATCTGTAAAATGAATACTACTAACAGTAACTATGAAGAGTTGTGAGGATTAAATGAATTAATATAGAAAAAATATTTTCGAAGTCTGCAAGACAGAATTATTATTTAAGTGCTAGCTGTTATTATTGTCTTTGGAATATCAGCTTTGTATGTAGGCACTGTACAAACGGGAGAGAGCCAGGATGTCAAATGCTCACAATGCAATGATGAGATTCTTACATCCTTGCATAATCATTCTTTCTCTCATCAGTGGTATATGTTTGGGATGTTAACGTTGTGCCTGTTTTTTAATAAACTCATTATTTGGTCATTGTAACACATTTTACTAGTCACAAGATCTAAGAAAAAAATATATTGTCGTAGGGCAAAAAGAAGCCAGACTCAAATTTAATCAAAAGATATTTTTATTAACCCAAGACAATCATTCAAATGAGGGTGACCATCAACATGTACCCAGTACAGAGGCTGAAGGAATCCACTGAATCACGGTCAGAGGACAAAGAAAATCATCACAAGGTCATGGCTGGTAGCCGGTCAGTTCATCACTGTCCCCCACAGAAGTGAGGAAGGGACCATGAAGAGGATACGTACATAGTTACAGGTTAAAAGGGTTACAGGATTGGGATTTTAGTTACTTGGCTACCTGGTGGCTATTGTAGATTCATGATGATGTGATCCTGAGTCATAGTCACAAGGTGGTTATAAGACAATACCAAGACTCCAACCTTTAACTTAAATCAGATAACCTGCATATGGAGCATTTCCTTCTTTGCTTTACATAGGTACACTTATTTATTGACCAGCAGAGAAACTTGTTGTGCCAGTTTTTCTATCACATAACTATGGGGAAGAGAAATTGGACCTTATCCTAGTTTTCCTTACCATGGCCAAGCCCTATAAGATTTAGGGGATCGCCACTCTCCCCATTAATACTCTTGACTTATTTTTGAAAGCTGTAAATATTTACTTAGTATTTGTTTTAATCAAAAGATGCCAAACTCTGGGACAAATTGAAATGTAAGAGTAACACTTAACAGTATAAATGAGGCATTTCAAAGTTTAGCTTAAGTATTTAGCTGTAATCCTCTTAATATATTAATTTCAGCTCACAATTTACTGTTTTGAAGAACAAGTAATCAATTACATGATACAATATGACATTTTGAATTGATAATATGCAAAATGTGATTCTATTTTTATAATCAGAGGCTGAAATCATTAATATTAACCAATTTCTATTACATTTGATATTAGATCATTCATCATTATAAGAATGTTTAGCACTTCATATGGCATATAATACCACTTTGTGACTACCCATAACTTTGAAAAACACATTACAAATGATAATATTCAAATGAAATATACAAATGATGAACAAAAGAATGTTCTATTTCAATAGCTGAATTTAGAATGCAGTATGGTTTTGAATTACATTGAGGATCTCAAATGAATTCTCTGTTCAGATGGACTTCAAGAGCTAGCTAGAGTTTACATTTAAGGGAGGTGCTTAGTGTGTTCTGTGTTTTGGGAACAATTTAGAAGATAAAATAAATTTAAACTGAAAACAGACTAGAAACTTTGGTTTGGGCCACAAGGTCTAATATCTGCATTGAGATGAGTTAAGGATAACTAGCAGAAGCCTGGGAAAGCACACTAAATGGACAGTGAACAAAACATAGTGCTAACTCTCAATGTCTGGATGATTTGTTTCTGGTTGATTCATCCCACCATAGGCTGGAAGATATTGTATTATAAGAAGATTGCTACCTATCATTTCCCAATAATTATATAAATTGAGCCTCATGTGTTTAGGCTCAAATACAAGAATGCAGAAGTTAAAACCAGGATTTATTAGAACGTTAGAAAAAAAAAAAACAGGATGTCACTTTTATCGTTACAAAATCATTGTAATTTATAATTTTTTTATTGTATTTGATTATTTTCCTCAAATTCAATCAAAACCTAGGCTCAGTTCTTGAAATTCCCAAGTTTTAGTAGCTTGTTTCTTGAAATGCTGAATTATAAACTGAAGACATTCTGTAATCTGCAGTAGCATTATTTTGTATTGCATTGGAGCTGACTCTCTTGTGTAGTGCGTCAGTTCAAGTGGTAAGTGAGTGATGATGATAGCAGGCAGTAGGGTGAACCCTGGAATAATTTTAAATGACAGAAAATTTGGTTATTATGTGAAACTATGAATAATGAATGATCATCTGTATAGTTAAATTATAGCAATTGAATGTAAGAACCTGTGGAAGATACTGAAGATGGTTTGGATATAGGCCAGCAGAAGTCGATGTAGAAAGATTTGCAGTATCAAGGAAATGTTTGTCTATGCTGTGTTCATTCATTCAACCATATTTATTAAGCCTCTACCCAAGAGGAGATACTATGTGCTTTGTGGCACATGGAGATAAACCAGACGATCATTCTCTCTTGAAGGAGCTCACATAGGATGTAGATCATTGAAATGTAATGTATAATTAAATACCAAATTAAAATATAGGATAAAAAGGTGATATGGATCATGTACATAGAACAGATAAAAATGCTGAGGCATTGTTCTCAAAAGTGAAACAGGAAAGGTCTTATGGAGCACGTGGAAATTTATGGTGGGTTTTCAAGTATATGCAGGCTTTGAATATGAGGAAAAGAAACAATAGGGATTCTAGGACAAAGATGGACAAGGCCTGAAGATGAGGATGAATGGGATAAGGATAGAAAACATGGAGTATTTTAATGTGATACAATTGGAAGCTCTACAACGGTATACTGTCACAAAGAAATCTGGGAAGGTAAAATGAAGGCAATATTCAGATTGTGATATGTAACATAATGATTAAGCTTAAGGTCTTGAAAATAAGACAGACCTGAGTTAATTCCTGACTCCTCTATTTACTGTCACCAGCATGATTGTTGTCAAGTTGTTTCTTTCTATGGCTCAGTTTCTTCATCTGTAAAATAAGGATAGTAAAAATATTTGCTTCATTATTTTGACATAATGAATAAATTTAAATACTGCATGTTAAGTGCCAAGCATAAGGCAAACATTTAATAAATTGTATAAATATTTTAATAATGCAATAAGGAGTTGCTGAGCAGATAATGGTAAAATCAAAGTTTTACTTCTGAATAAATAATCCAACTTCTGAATAAATCATTTAGATGATGCAAAATGGATTTCTGAAAGATTAAACCAGAGGTAGAGAGAGCAACTAGAGGGTATTGCTTGATTCCAGGCAAGGCCTAAGCTGGAAGAGTAGTGTAAGTAATAAATTGGAAGACACCCACCCAAACCTATTGCCTTTGAGTCAATTCCAACCCATAGCCACCATATAGGACAGAGTAGAACTGCCCCATTGGGTTTCCAAGGAGCCCCTGGTGGATTTGAACTGCTGACCCTTGGTTAGCAGCCATAGCACTTAATCACTATGCCATCAGGGTTTGTTTGGAAGGGACAGGTGCACAATATTTAACAGGTATATTATGCCCAGGATTTAGTACAATTGGTGTTGGAGTTCTGATTACTGGGGGCCAGAGAAGGCAGCATAAAATGTGAAGTAAGTCTTGAATCATTTTCCATGAAAGAAAACTACTAACGGTATACCTTCTTGTTTAGGAATATATTTAGGAATAACCAAAAAAACAACTCATTGCCATCGAGTCTATTTCAACTCACAGGAATAAGGTCAGTTACTTTACTCTTAATACTGTTCAGATTTATCCATTAAATATTTACCTTTCTTTGGAACTTTCTTTGGAAAATTAGAAGATCATCCATACCGAAGGAAATATGATACCAAATCGTCAAATACAACTGAAATGGAGACTTAGAAATTTCCCCTAAATTAACCTGCAGGAAACTCTGAATCACATTTCCATACAGGTTAAATGACTCAGATTCTTTAGTTAGTTTAACCAAATCATTAAGTTTTTTGTTTGTTTGTTTTTGGTGACAGGTAGTGTTGGAATGCTCTGTGGTAGAGTCAGAATAACTATGAAGCTAATGAAGATTAAGCCCCAGGGGCCTCTCACCCTGGCCTCTTTCAATGTCCTGTTACTAATTTGTGTCTGTGATTTTGAATTCTTTTTCTTAAGGATAGCTGCTAATATTGTATAAGGTTTCCCCAGCAGTAGCCATCAAGGCCATTCCTATTCATGATGACCATATGACTGCCAGAGTAGAACTGTGCTCCACAGGATTTTCAATGGCTGACTTTATTGCCAGACCTTTCTTCTGAGATGCCTCAGATCACCACCATTTTGGTTAGCAGCTGAGTGTGTTAACCATTTGCACCATCCAGGGACTCCCTATAAGGTTTAGGAGTCCACAAAAGCTCGGAACAGTCCTTGAATTCTTAAGCTTTTATTTAATATATAGGTTCCAGGTGGCTCAAAAATCCTTTGAGGTTGTAGGCAACATTTTGTGTCCATGAGCGTTTTGTCTGAGAGGAGTGTTTTGGAATTTATCGTGTTTCCCAAGAAGATTGTGGACAACAAAAACTAAAGAACTTCCAAGAAAATTAGAGTTAGGATGTGGAAGGAGGAAACAAGATTGTTAGAATAAGACACACTTGGGTTTATTACCTGATTCTGTGGCTTGGTTCGAGAACTTGGACCAGGAGGTGACTCTTTTTTTTGATTTCATTCTCTGGGATACGGTTCTCATCATCCACACTTGTGGAGTTGCGAGGATTAATAGGGGTAATGATTATCCCTGGAACCTAGCAGATCCTTGACAGGTAGGAGTATTCATACAGGCCAGTTTTCTTGATGCTTGGTTTTGTGTTCTTGCCATTATCATTCACACATACAGGTGAGTAGAGGAAGTTAAATACATAGCTTTAATCAGAAGATGAATTAAAAAGAAAATAATAAAAGCAGCTTAATTAAAGAGATGGGTAAAAAAAAAAAAAATAGTGCCATGCCACTTAAGGGCAGTGATAGTATATGGTCACCTGATTATCCTTGTTTTCACATGAGCATCTAACAGCATTTGGTCAGGTGGTTCTCAACACCAGATGTACAAAAGAAAAAGGGGGGGGGGCAGTTTAATAATTTAACAAATAAGTAAATATCTATTCCCCTCAACCAGAAATTCTGTTTAAATTAGTCCAGAGTGGGCTCTGGCATAAATGTTCCATAAAAGCTCAAGGATAATTGTAATGTGCAGCCAGGTTTGAAAATCACTGACCTAGGTATTACTTATCATTCTTGAACTGTATTGGAAAGGTTAAAAAGAAAGGTTCTAGATTTGGGAGTAAGAAAATTTCATTTGAGATCCTGTAAGTACTTAGACAAGATGTTTAGCTTCTCTGAGCTTAATTTCTTCATTAGTAAAAGCAATATAAAAATAAAGATGGGCCATGTTATCTCGGGTAGGTAAAAGAATAAATAAGGAGGGGTAATCAAAAGTGAAAAATGGTAGAGTGGTTGAGTAGGAGGACATGGTGGGATGAATTATCATTGGAGTCAGGATGTTAGAGGAAGGAAAGTACAATGGTTACAGATGGTATTTAGAGGAGATATTTGAAGCAGAGAGTACTTTGGTGATGACAAGGTCTAGGATATGATTGTAGGAGTATATGGCTGAGTTTAGATGTAGGACGAAATTTTTGGAGATGAGAGGGAAAGGAACTGATTGGTCAGGATATTTGAAAAATTTCAAAAGTAGTTATTGAAATTGCCAAGAACTTGTCAAAGAATGTGGAAAGGTGACCTTGCATTCTAAACAAACTGCTGTGGTTTCATTTGTTATTTGTATGCCAGAAACATTCCTTAGCATTATCATTTTTAGAACTTTGATAATAATGCAGAAATAAAATGTTATCTTACCATTACTATAATAAAAAATCAAATAAATGTGCAACACCATGGGAAGGAACATAAATCAATGGCCTGCATTAGCTCATTGTATCACTTTTTCTTTCTCCCCAAACATGAGGTAAATGGTAAAGATGTCATCTCCTCCTTACCCTTAATCAATCAAGCAACAACATGGTCAGTAATATTATTGAATAAGGGGTTAATTGTTGGGGAATTTGTTGTCAGTCTGCACAGTTGTCAGATTCTATATTACAGTTTCTCCAACAATGCTGAGACTAAAATTCAGCATAATACTTGAATTGCCTCTATCTGCTTAGCTGGTAAAATTTAAAAAAAAAAAATCTTGTTCAGTTAGGATTTGTAGGTTGTAGGAAAAAGAATCCTTATTTGCCTCTCCATTTTCTCAGTGATCTTAATAACACTTTGCTGCTTGGCATTTCATAAAAGAAACAGAAACAAAGTGGAAATTCTCCCAGGTTTCCAATGGCTTCTTGTTGACAAATGGCTTCTGAGGTCTTTCTGATAGAGCCCATTACAGAAATGTTTGTGTATCTATCCTGCTAATTCCCTTCTCCCCAACCAACTCACCACCATTTAGGCAGCCTACACAGCTTCCTGAGCTTTCCATGTCTTACTATGTCCTTAACTTCAAGGGAGAATTTGCCAATTTTTTCCTTTGGCACTTCTCTTCATACTCTCATGATCATCCTGACTTTGAGCCAAGTAAATATTTTTTAAAATAATAATACGTGTTGGTTTTTATATTGTTTTATCTCTAGGAGCTACACATCAAATCTTTTCTGCTGTGCTATTTAGGACATTTTAATTCTTTAACTGTCCAGCTCTGCCTGACATACTTACCTCAGCCAAGAAACTGCGCCAGTGGGAAAACAATTGTGTATTGAACTCTGTCCCATTTGACAGGTAAAAAATGAGATCTTTAGAGGGGAATGACCCATGTTTTCTTGCTGAACATTGTGCCAACAAATAAAACTTTAAATGCTTTGAGTCAAGTTTCCAAATTTTTAGGTGACTGAGTATGCAAAATATTTCTCTTGTAAAAATTGCACACTTAGTACTGAGATAATTTTAGTCAACAGCTCATTGCCAATTATGTATTTGCTCATACTTTTAGTTAGGTATGACAAAATCTCACTTTCATAGAGGAATTCACTGAATTTTATGTAAAAATAAGTATTTTTGAAGTACCTCCCATACATTATCTTGACTTATTTCATCTCCAGAAAAATACTATATTAGTAGATCAAATATTATTTCTGCTTTGCACAGATGAGGGAATTGAGATTCAGAGAGATTAGATAACTTAGTAATTTGCACAGCACATCTAGGGATGAAATCAAGTTATTCTTGACATTTAGTCTTATGCTATTTGCTCTTTGTATTACTTCATGTCACTATGGTCACCCAATAGACATTCTTTTCTTTACACATATGATGCTTATGTATTCCTAAAATTCGTATATAGTGATCAATTTAAAAACTCGGACTTTAAATATCCAAATGTTGCTCTTTATTTAAATAAATTCTAAACTGAAGCTTTTGTAATTTAAAAATTATCTTTAAGTGTAACCTATTCTCAATCAGTGTAACACATTGGAAAAAGCATTACAGTTAATGAGCATAATCTTACCTAGTGTGGTGAATATGGTTTTTTAATTATCTTTCTCACTTTCATTAAACAAAACTGGAATCATTGTACCCATATTAAATTAAAAAATTTACATTTTCTGTGTAAAAACTGCATGTTGGCATGAGCGAGGATTAAATTTCACCTACGCCTTTTTTCTAAGAGGAGAGATTGTTTCTTAAGCAACCTCCTAGGCTCTCTCCACCCCTTTACTCATTCTGCCCCTAAGCTCTTGAAATAACCACTCAAACTGACCCTTATGTATTCTGTCTTATTCAATGCATGTATTAATTCTTTCAAAAATATTTCTTTTTCAAGATCAGATATTTTTCTAAACGAAACAGAGCTACGTTTGTATGGTGCATACGTTCTAGTGAAGGCTGCCCCATGGAACTTCCTGCAATAATAGAAATATTCTGTAGCCTGCACTGTTCAATATGTCAGCCAGTAGCCATATGTGGCCATTGAACATTTGGAATACGGTGCTTATACAACTGAAAAAGTTTTTAAATGGCTTAAATTTTAATTCATTTAAATTTAAATTTTATGACTTAATGGTTACGATTAGAAAAGGAAAGATCCAAATGGTACCCAGGGATCAGAATATGTAAAGTATGGTAAAGCTTAGTGAGGACATTAAATTTTATTCTAAGAGTGAACAGAAGCCGTTGGGAGGAGCAAGGGAGTAAAATGAACTACTTTACAGTTTAAACACTGAGCTGTATGTGAGGAATACACTGTATATAAACACAGCAAGAGTACAAACAAGTTTGTCAATTCAACTTTGTAAAGGTGTGCAACTTGACAGCAATTGGATTAATTAGCCGTGCAACTGTACCTTTAATCAATGCAATATTTCCATCACTGTAACCAAAACTCAGTTCTCCATAAGTAATAATCCCTTATTCCCCTTCCTTTCTGCCCCCTAATAACCACTAATAAACTTTGGTCTCTATACATTTGCCTGCTCTTGTCTTTATATGGTAACCCTGGTAGCATAGTGGTTAAGTGCTACAGCTGCTAACCAAAGGGTCAGCAGTTCGAATCCTCCAGGCGCTCCTTGGAAACTCTATGGGGCAGTTCTACTCTGTCCTATAGGATTGCTATGAGTTGGAATTGACTCGACAGCACTGCGTTTGGTTTGGTTTGGTTTTGTCTTTATATAAATGAGGTCATACAATGCCTGACCTTCTGTGATTGATTTATTTCACTCAGCATACAAGGAGTCCACTTCAGAGACTGGCAATGTTATAGGAAAGAAAGATGGTAGCTTTGACTAGGGTCATAGCCTTGAGTCTAGGTATATTTTAAGTGTAAGTGACTCCAACAGGACTGGTTAACAGGCTGATATGCGATGTAAGATAATGAGTGGAATCAAGGATGCCCCTTAGTTTTTAGACCTAAGCAATGAAATGAATAGTGTTGTCCTTTATTGAGATGGGTAGACTAGATAAAGAGCTAGTTTGGGGAAATCAAGAATTAAATTTTGGGCACGATGGGTTTATAATACGTATTAAATATTCAGTTAAACATGCTAAGGTGGCAGTTTTATATTTAAATCTGAAACTTTAACTGGAAGTCAGGGCATGTGCTAATGGGTAGTATTTAAGGTCCTGAGACCAAGTGAGTGAGTATAATTAGAGAAGAGAAAACATCCAAGGACTGAGCCCTGGAGTTCTTCAACACTTAGAGGTAAAAAAGAGGGTAAAGAGAGAACACAGCAAGATAAAAGTAGCAGGCGATGAGGCACGCGAAAAAACTCGCAGATGGATTACTGGAAGCCAAGTGAACAAAGTTGTTCAAATAAGAGATATCGAGTGTTTTGAAAGCTTCTGATATCTCAGGAAATCAGAATTAAGAATTAATCACTAGATTTCACAATACTGGTAAAATGATCATTTAAGTAGTACTTAGTTGGAATTACAATGAGAAAGGTTAGAATGGAATGGGTTCAGAAGAGATTGAAGAATCAGAAATTGGAGATGGTGAATATAAGCAATTTTTGGGAGGCCTTTGCTGTGAAGGAGAAGCCCTGTTGGCACAGTGGTTAAAGTACTTTTCTCCTAATCAAAAGAAAGATCCACTGTTTGAATCCATCATCTACTCTGAGGGAGAAAAATATAGCAGTCTTCTTCCATAAAGATAAAAACCTTGGAAACTCTGTGGACAGTTCTGCTCTGTTGTATAGGGTTGCTATGAATCAGAATCGACTTGACATAGTAGGTTTTGGTTTTGTTCTGAAGAGAAGAGAAATGAGGTGATGCTGACGAGATCATGGAATGATTGTCTTTGTTTTGTTGCTGTTATTATTGCTATTGTTGATGTTATTTTTTTAAGGTGGGAGATAATTCAGTGTTTGTGGCTTCGTTGAAATTATCCACTAGGAAAAAAAAATTGATGCAAGGGCAAAAGAGGTTAATTGCAATAGCAAATTCCTTGAAGAAACAGGTGAAAAGAGTCTTTTGAGTGGTCTAGTTTTCTTAAACAGATGCAGAAACTTTCACTAATTTTTAGAGAAGGGTAGGCAGACTAAAGATGTAGAAAGATTTTAGATTTAGAGTGGGATCATTAGGAAATTCTGTTCTGATTGCTTCTTATCTCTCAGTCAAATAAGCAAATTCATAGGCTGAGAAAGAGGAAAGAGGTTAATGGATAAGAGAAGAGAAAAGATGTAAAATGGTATATGTCTTGGTTATCTAGTGATGCTATGACAGAAATACTACCAGTGGATGGCTTTAACAAACCGAAATTTATTCTCTCACAGTCCAGTAGGCTAAAACTCCAAATTCAGGGCATCAGCTCCAGGGAAAGGCTTTCTCTTTCAGCTCTGGAGGAAGGTCCTTGTTACCAATCTTCCCCTGGACTAAGATCTTCTCCACACAGGAACCTTAGGTCCAAAGGTCATGCTATGCTGCCGGTGCTGCATTCTTGTTGGTATGAGATCCCCCTGTCTCTCTGCTTGCTTCTTTCTTTTATATCTTAAAAGAGATTGGCTCAAGACACAATCCAATCCTGTAGATTGAGTCCTCCCTCATTAACATAACTGCCATCTATCCCACCTCATTAACATCATAGAGGTAGAATGTACAACACGTAGGAAAATCATATCAGGTGACAAAATGGTGGACAATCACACAATACTGGGAATCATAGCCTAGCCAAATTGATAAGCAAATTTTGAGGGGACACAATTCAATCCACGAGAGTATGCACTTAAAATATAATCCAAATTTCTTGCTAATTTCCTTCTAAATAAATTTTAAATTCCTAAAATCAAGTTACTATATGATCTAGTATTAGCTTATCTTTTAAATTTCATCTCTGGCCATTCTCCACCTTCTTTCCCCCTTTCTGTATTACCAAATCAAATATGTTGTCCTTGTTAGGTGCCTTTAAGTATGTTTCTACTCATAGTGACCCTGCTTACACAGAAAGAAATACTGGTCCAGTGGTGAGGATCTTTGTTTTCTTTACGTTGAGGTATAATCCATACTGAAAGCTGTGGTCTTTGATCTTTATCAGTAAATGCTTCAAGTGCACTCTTCTCTTTCAGCAAGCAAGCTGGTGTCATCTGTGTAACATAGGTTGTTAATGAGCCTTCCTCCAATTCTGTTGCCCTATTCTTCTTCATATAGTCTAGCTTCTCAGATTACTATAAACACATTGACAAAATGTGGTGAAAGGGTACAACCCTGACACATGCCTACCCTGATTTTAAACCATGCAGTATCCCCTCGTTGTGTTCAAAAAACTGCTTCTTAGTCTATGTACAGGCTCTGCATGAGCACTATTAAGTGTTCTGAAATTCCTATTCTTGGCAATGTTATCCATAATTTGTTATAGTCTACACAGTCAAATGCCTTTGCATAGTCAATAAAACACAGGTAAACATCTTTCTGGTATTCTCTGTTTTCGGCCAAGACCTATGACATCAGTTATGATATCCCTCATTCTACATCCTCTTCTGAATCTGGCTTGAATTTCTGGCAGTTCCCTGTTGATGTACTGCTGCAACAGTTTTTGAATTATCTTCAGCAAAATTTTACTTTCATGTGATATTAATGATATTGTTTCATAATTTCTGTGTTCTGCTGGATCACCTTTCAACAAATAAAAAATACAACAGTCTTTAAAACAAAGGCAGAGCATACACAAGTGAATTGCATTCAAACCATGTAAAACTGTTTCAAACTTCAGAAATATATTAATACAGTTCACCATATTAAGAGGCCAGATTTGAAAATACGCTTATTTTACTTAGATATATGCATAGTCTTTGACTATGCAACTAATGCAACATCCATTTTAGGTTGAAATCTAAATAAATATAAATAGTTAAATAATTTCTAAATATAATATAATATGGGTAATTAAGTCATGATGAAACAAAAATATCTTTCAAGTCAAGAACAATACAAGCGTACCCCTTTTATTACTATTGCTGCTCATTATTGTAATTGGTCTGAAGGTACTAAGGAGTCCCTGAATGGTGCAAATAGTTAACACACTTAGCTGCTAATCAAAAAGTTGGAGGTTGAAGGATACTCAGAGGCTCCTTGGAAGAAAGGCCAGCCAATCCATTTCTAAAAAATCAACCACTGAAAAACCCTATGGAACACAGTTCTACTCTGACACACATGGTGTTATAATGAGTCAGAATTGACTCTGTAACTGGTTGGGTAGAGGTGCCAACTATATAACCGAATTATACTAGCAGCAAAAATAAGGAGCAATGTTAACAGATATACAGGAAAACAAAAAAACACAACCGTCGTGGTGGGATGAATACAATTATGGAAGAACTACTACCTTGTTTAAACCAAATAACCATAAAAGGAGGGTTCTGTTATTTTCAGGATCTGTTAGATGAGATCACAGAAGTTTAGGGCAGTAACTTGCTAAAGGTGATACAAGTCTTGTGGAGCCAAGTATGATTTGGACTTAGTTTGAATCTTATTTGTGCATGGTCAAGATGTGAACCTGTGAGAAAGATTAACAATCTTAAAAGTGAGAATCTAGGTCTTGCTGAGAAGCTATGGTGGTTATAAATTAAGTTTTCCCAGTCCTCGCCAATTTATGGGGACAAATCAGGCCATGTTTGCAAAATGATTCAAATTTTACTGATCATTTCACCCAATTGTATCATGCCATCACAGTCCCTGAAAAGGGGAATCCACTGCCAATATTTTTTGGAGTCTTCTGGGCATCACCTATAAATAATCTTTTATATTTTTCATCTGAATCCTACTTCTAGCTTTTGTCCCATATACGAATGATGGGAGAGGAGGGTAAAGCAGAGTAAATTTTCAACTCAGATGAAAATAGAGTTTCACATTGAAATAGAAGTTCAAAATATGAATATGAAAGAAGAATAAAATGTCTACAACCACTTGGGATACATAGCAAAAAAAATTTTTTTAAACAGCATTTCATCCCATTGAAGCAAAACATAAGCAAAAAGTAAAAATTAAAGAATGGATGTAAACCTTTTGTATTTTTGTTACTGAAATAATAGTGTATGGATATCAGAGAGATCACTGAGTTTTAAAAGAATCATAAAATATTTCTTAACTTTAATCCTGTACTAATTTAATTAAATTTGTTTGATTTATTCTTTTGGCTTGCTTTTAGAAATGTTATCTTTAGGATCCGACTCATAATGCTTCCTCTTCTTACTAACTGATAAATACGTATATCGATAAGACATGCCTGGGAAGCATTATGGAATAGTGGTTGGGAGCATGCATTTGGAGACAGAGTGTCTTGGTTTGAATTCTGGTTTTGCCATTTAGCGATCGTATGACTGACATAGTGCAAGCTACTTGACTTCCCTGTGTCTCATTTTCTTCATCTCTAATTGAGGATAATAAAATTATCTACTCATAGGGTAGTGTGAAAATTAAACATCACAATACGTATGAAACACTTAAATCAGTCCCTAGCCTATTATAACGTAAAGACTCAGCAAGGGTATTTTCTGTGAGTTTGATGCCTTCCCACGTGACACATTTCTTTGACGAATATTCTTGGAAAAATCAAAATTATTATGACAGAAAGAGTGAGTTAATGAATGGTGAGGATACTGCTATAAGAAGAACACAGAGAGAACATGCTGAATATCTTTGTAGTCCCTTTTAAAATGAATTGTACAGCATAAAAAACACAATATCTTTGTAAGAAGAAAATAAAGCCACCTGCGATTACACTACCCAATTAAATTGATGGGTAAATTCTAAATTCACATTTGACAGAGTCAAGAATAAAAACTAGTGATTACGTACAGGAAGTATTAAATACTTTAGAAATCTAAAAGTCCTGCAATCACCTCACCATTTAGCTTTAGTGGTGGCACAATTGGGGAAGCTGAGTAGGGCCTATTTGATTGATTCAGGGTCATCTTGCCTGATTAGAGACTTGAACTTTTCTTTAATTTGTTTTTTATAAGGAATGACACAAACGTATGCTGAGGAAATGGCATATGTTGGTCCATGGTGAGGAGGAAAATACTATTCCTGGATCTTGAAAGAGGATTAAAATCATGATTTGCTCTCTAAAGAAACATTTAAGTCAAAAATTTTAATCAGTACAAATGAGAAGTTATTGCAAGAAACAATTCAGGTTCTTTTATAGAAAGTGATTTCACATATTTAGTATTTAAATGAAAATATTTGTTTGCAACCTCATTAGTTGTCTTATTAACATGAACTTTGGCACCATTTTATTCAATGTAACTAAATTCCTATAAAATGACTAATTTATTTAACATGATTCCAGATTATTATAAACACGTAAAGGACATTTGTTAAGAAACAAAACAAAAACTTGAAAAAATATCCAGGCTTTGTTTTTGCTAACACGACTCTGGTCTAACCCTATCTTAAATCACTGCAATGAATACTTTAAAGGAACTAAAATGTACAGGAGGACTAACAATAAATGACGTCAACTGCTTTACTACTTTTAATCTGTAACACTAGGCTTTATTTTTCTTTACTTAGAAAAGTTATTTCTGTGGGACTGCCCATATCGTAATACCAGGTGTAGAAAAACCCAGTGACTCTACAAATCTATAGCTATGGAGTCCAGATAATTAAATCTTTCTTACTCCTTTCTCTGAGATTCTGGGACATCCACTACACATACAGCCGAACAATCAATGCCTTATGGCTTTAAAAAATTATACAATAGGTTTCAAGCCTTTTGGTCAGGAATGGCTTTAAATTGCAATGCCACTTTTCAATTTCTGCAAATAGCCCTATGGATTGCCTAACCTGAACACCTCAATTATTATGGCAGGAAGTCAACTTCTTCTAGGTCTATAGTCCATTATCATGTGTGATACAATGGAAACAAATAATATATATTAAATTCATATAGTTATAATCTCAGCTATGTGATTTTGGGTCTTAAGGCAAGTTAACATCTCTGATTTCCAGTTCCCTCTTTTTGCAATACTGGAGATTATGCCATCAATGTGACATGAACATTATCCTGTGAACTATATAATGAAGGCACTATACACCTTTCTTGAAAAAAAAAAAAAAGTCAATTCTCAACAACAAAAAAAGTATTAAGTGTGATTGTTATAGGGCTTCTAGTATGGCATAGGAGCCCTGGTGGCAAGTGGTTAAGCACTCAGCTGCTAACCAAAAGGCCTGCAATTCGAGTCACCAGCTGCTCCTTGGAAACACTATAGGGCAGTTCTAGTCTGTCCTACAGGGTCACTATGAGTCGGAGTCAAGTGTACGGAAGGCTTAGGCTAGCAGGACATGGAGCCCTGGTGGCAAAGTGGTTATGAGCCCGGCTGCTAACTAAAAGGTTGGCTATAGAGTTGCTGTGAGTCCGAATTGACTTCTCGACAACAGGTTTGGTTTTTGGTTTGGTTTAGTATGGCATAGTAGATGTTGTCACCTGTATACTTTTTAATTAGACACAGGGTCTTTTATTTTATTTCTTAAGCAAAACACAATTCTAGCTTCCAGTTTTAGAGATGTAATATGTAGAATATAAGAGCCCTGTGGTGCAGTTAAGTGCTCAGCTGCTAGCTGAAGAGTCAGTGGTTGGAACCCACCAGCCACTCCTCAAGAGCAGAATGTGGCAGTCCACTTCAGTAAGGATTGCACACTGGAAACCCTATAGGGCAGTTCTGCCCTGTTCTGTAGGGTTGATATGAGTTGGAATCAATTTGAAGGCAACAGGTTTGGTTTGGGGACTGTGTAGAATGCCAGCTCCTTAAGGCAAAGATCCATATTTTATTACAGTTTTACTGCTATCATCAATTAATGTTGAAATAAAATGAAATGAAGTGAGGTCATATGGAGTAGCAATTGTTGACCCTCATAGGAGACCACTCCCATAGAGAATGCTTTGGAAGATTAGTTGATGTAGCTTTCAATAATAGCACACAATTATAAGAAAGGTGTAGGTTTGGGGAAAAACTAATAATTCCTGGTGAGTTAAACTATACTTGATTTAAAGCCTCATTTCCTTGCTTAATATATGTGTGGCCATAAAAAATAAAAAAAAGGAAAAAAAAAAAAACAGTTGTTTATCTTCTCTGAATGTCCATTTAATGAAAAAGAGAGTTAGTAATACTTACCTCACAAGGTGATTATTAAGACTCGGATAGGAAGGTGTACGTGGAAAGCCACACAGAATAAAGTCTGACACATTGTAAACAATACAACATGCTGGTTAAATTCATTACTTAATTAAAAAAAAAATGTAGCTAACAATTAATTGCTGTTGTATGCTGACAAGTTGATTCTGACTCATAGGGACTCTATGTGACAAAGTGGAATGGCCTCTTAGGATTTCCTAGGCTGTGATCTTTATGGGAGGAGCCCTGGTGGGGCAGGGGTTAAAGTACCTTTGCTAACCAAAAGGTCAGCTTTTGAACCCACCAGCTGCTCAGCAAGCAGTTCTACTCTGTTCTGTAGGGCTGTTATGAGTTGGAAGCAGTCTGTGGCAGTGGGTTTGGTTTTCTGGAATCATTATGGTAGCAGATCACCAGATTTTTTCTCCAGAGAAGCCGCTGGTGGATTCAAATGGTGACCTTTCGGTTAGCAACTGAGTGCTTTAACCATTAGTAGGTACACAATAAGTGCTAGTTCTCTCCATTATTTCCCTGTGGTTGGCAAGTTTTGATGGTAAGACCATCCCTGACAGTAATTCATCATGTTTTGAATCTGTCCTTTCAAGGGTTTGCTTTCCTCCCCATCTCCCTTTTCTAATATGTGAATCAGGTGATAGTGAAGGAAAAGTTATCAGTAAATACCACGGTGTGCATTCACAAGAGAGTTCCTGGAAATACAGTTTTTATTGAAATTGTGAAAACTGAATCTGAGCCCCAAGTATAGTGAAGTGATTTATGAGACAATATTAAGATTATTGATCGACCAAGTAAAAGTCTACTTCTTTCTTTTAGTCATGACCATAATGAAGATTAAAGAGATCTTGATCATTTTCAGCAGATATTATCAAGCAATTACTATGTTCCAGCCACAGTGCCAGGCTCTGTGGATGCATATGTAAACAGCACACTTCTTGTTTTCAAAGAGTTACAGGATCTAGACTTGTAATCAATGGATTGGAGAATTACTTAATTATGCCAGGTTCCACTTATGACTATCTTGCCTAGATGTCAAGTTGGCATGACTAAACTATGAAGTCAATTGGCAATTTATTTCAATCATAGAACCTCAACATATTTATTAATAGATAACGATGTCCAATTCTTTTCTTAATAAATTATTTTCTAGATGAATTCTTTTCTAGATGACTTGTGCTATAAAGCCAACAAACATCTGCCAGTTAAGAAGGTGTTTTTTACCATAGGGAATTTAAAAAAAAACCAAACCCGTTGCTGTCAAATTGATTCCTACTCATAGCAACCCTATAGGACAGAGCAGAACTGCCCCATAGGGTTTCCAAGGAACAGCTGGTGGATTCGAACTGCTGACCTTTTGGTTAGCAGCTTGAGCTCTTAACTACTGCCCCACAAGGGCTCCCCACAAGGAATAGTTCTGCCTAATCCTAATTATAATAACAAACCAGCAACTCTGCAAATAGTACCTGGGTAATTATTTTCACTCAAAGGTTAGACCTGATTATGCTGTAGTAATAAGTAGCATCAAAATATTATTCTCTACACAAGCTTGCTCAAGTTATATGCCCATTGAGTATTAGTGGGAAAGTGTCGCTGTCTCGTGTTGTCCTCACCTCAGGATCCAAGCTGATGGAGACTCCACCACCTAAATTAGTCATAAAAGCACTAGTTATTGCAGTAGGTGAAAGAAGGAGATAGAAAATCACTCACCACCTTTCAAATTCTTCTGGCTAGAAATGGCATGCATTACTTCTGCCACCGTTTTATTGCTAAATCAAGTCATATAACCTCAGCTAATTGCAAGAATGGGCAGAGTATGCGGTCTGACTGTGTGCTCAAAAGAAGAAGAGCTATAAATATTGATTGTTGTTATTGTGACTTACTATCCAGTCGATTCCAACTCATGGGGACCACAAGTGTGCAGAGTAGAACTGCTCCATAGGGTTTTCATGGCTGCGACCTTTTGGAAACAAATTGCCAGGCCTTACTTCTGAAGCATCTCTGGGTGGATTTGAACCACCAGCTTTTCAGTTAGTAGTCTGGTGCTTAACCATTTGTGCCACCCAGACACCCAGAGGATCCCATAAATATTGGTAGGACATCTTAATAAATGCCACTGGTTATTTAAAATATACTCAACTGTGACTAAAAATCTTTCTTTTTTTTTGCATTGAGACACACAGGAAAAGTCAAATATAAGTTACAATGTTTACAGCTGAAATCTAAGCATTTATTGTCTTTAACATTTTTATTTTAGGAAATGTGACTTTTGAGGGAATTTCCCAATGTCCAAAGCTTTGGAAACGTCCTTATTTACCTTTTGGAAATAATTTTGATAGAGGCCACAATAGTCTGGCCAGTTATTTCTCAATTAACAGTGGATGCCAACTTTAGAGCTGCTTGGTACTTATTTTAAGGACTCAGGCCTTCTCATTTTGGTCTGCTTTTCTAATGAGAATTGCCTTTGCATTTCTCTGGAAGAATTATTACAAATTACATTGGAAAAATATGAAAATCAGACTTTTATACCAACATTTAAATCACCCATCCATAAATTTTGTTGACTGATTACTGGGTGCCTGGTAGGACTTCTATAAGTATTATGAGCTGAAATTGTTTATTTTTGCAAAATTCCGACCCCAGGCTCTAAGCACTATAATTTTCTGTGTGACTCAGGGATAGACCCTTTATGAACTAGAGTAACTTGTTTTCCTTCAAATCCCCTCTACCTACAAAAAAAAGTTATTCTCTAACCTACACTCTGATATCTAAAAATTTAGTTGGCTGATATATGTACAAATGATTGTGAATAATACAAGTGTTTTAAAAAGATCTCAACCATAATGTTTTACTACCCTGCTGTCTCCAAAAGTTCACTTATTATTGAAAGTGTTGTTCTTATTGTGTGCCATTGGATTGATTTCAACTCATGGAGACCCAATGTGACAGAGTAGAACTGCCCCATGGAGTTTCCTAGGCTGTGAACTTTAAGGCAGCAGATTGCCAGATCTTTTCTCCCCGGGACCGCTGGAGCGGCTGGTGGGTTTGAACAAACAACCTTTTGGTTAGTAGCTAAGGGTTTAATCATTATACCACCAAGGCACCTTATAATTGTTTATTTCTCTAAATATAAATATGCATTAGGTGAAATCTTTATTAGATAATGTATAAAGCATGCTTACGAATGCCCAGAATTATATGTACAAAAATAAAGATCATAGCCTTGTATTTGATGGCACATATTGGAAATAACGCAAAGATCCATCTATGGGGGAAAGTATTTAAAACTAATGGAGCATTATCCAATTCTTTAAAAAGAATGTTATAACTTTATATATACTGAAATGGAAGGATTTACAAATATATGGTAAAGCATAAAAATTTATTTTCAATATGACTTAATAGTTGGAAAACAGATCGTATGAACAAGAGAAAAATTATGGCCATTGTACTATTTGTTATATATAGGAAGCAAAAAAAAAGAAAAATTATATAACCAAATACCTTGCTGTCGTTCTTTGGTTGACATTCTAGAGAGATGATTTTATCTGATTCTGATTTGTATGATATTTTTAATAACAAATATCCTTATATTGTGATCAGAAACTAAAAGCCATGTGGAAAAGGAAATGAGAGTAGGCAATATACCAAGATTGTATTTTATTTCTTTTTTTTTTACATAAATGCCTGAGTAAATTATTGTCTAATGGTTCTTCTATTTGGATGATATAAGAAATTTTAACTTGAAATTTCTTGGGAGACTTTTGGTAGATTTTGCAAAAATTTTTGTTGCTGGTACAGTTATTGTTCTTTGAATAGAGATACACATTTTGTTAATTTCTTGAATTCAAAGTTGGAGAGAATTTTCATTTGCTTTTAATAAACTTGTATTTTTAAATTATTGAATAGCAAGAATAAAGTAAGTGCCATAAAGTATGGAGTTAAATTTAGTGCTAATGTGTAGTAATAAACTTATTTTTGATGGCAGTAATAATAATATTTTTCATTTGTATAGATTTTACAATTTTCAAATTGTTTATACAAGCATTAATTTTCTAACATTCACGATAACCCTGACAAACACAGGAGATGCAAATGCCTAAGGACTAAAATACTTTGAAGTCATCCAAAAGGACCAGAACATAGGTTTTCAGATTTTTTTCTCTAGTGACTGCTTTTTTTTTTTTTTGATATGCTACATTTGAAACCATTTTTGTAATTGATTTCAGGTGTGTGTTTTTTAAGCTCTTACATTTTAATCATCCTGATTCATGTACTTTGCAAGTATAAATTGCTTTAAAAACATCTGCTTTCAGAAATTCTTTTATGCTATTTACTTTTTAAATGCCTCAATCTTCCTGTCATGTGGACAACATAGATCAAACACTATCAGGTGAATGCGAAAGAATGAACTAATCACCCAACCAGGGGCTGCCAAGTTCAACCTGATTCATGGTGACCCCATGTGTTTCAGAGTAGAACTGAACTCCATGGCTGTGGAGTTCTTTCATGGAGTTTCTTTCATGGCTGTGACCTTACGGAAGCAGGTCACCTGTTCTTTCTTCTGAGGTGCCTCTGACTGGTTGGTAGCCCAGTGCTTAACCATTCGTACCACCCAGAGTCTCCATAAGTGAGTTACTGATAGGTATTAAACCACATGGAATCGCTGGGTATTATAAACAGATACGTGCTTGGCTGCTAACCTAAAGGCTGGAGCTTTGAGATCACAGAGGTGCCTTGGAAGAAAGGCCTGGAGATCTACTTCTGAAAAACCAGGACTGAAAAATTCTATGGAGCACAGTTCTACTCTGACACAAATGAAGTTGCCTTGAGTTGGAATCAACTCAACACAATTTTTTAAATTAATAACTTCTATTATTTCACCAAATACTGTGTTAAGAGCACCTCTGAAGTACTAACACTGACTCAAATGCAAGTTACGTGGAGCTACAAAAGGGCACCTTCCATACGTTCTACATAAACTTGGTGTTTTGAGGAATTTATACTCGTCCTCAAATTTAGAGACATAGTACAATCTGAAACAGTTTTGTGGAAATTAATTTACTGATTATCTAGACCAAGCAATTCCTTCTTTCTGCTGAAATGCAAGTATTTTTACTGAATATGATCAGCAATATTCTTTTTAAAACTACTTTTTCATTTCTGGAATATATTGATGCAGTCTTGCATGCTGGGTTCTGTATAACCTAATAATCATCACAAAAGAGTGCTTTCAAGATTTTTTAGTGTACATTCTAAACATAAAGCAAATCTGCAAAGGGATTGGTGTTAAAATCCCCAAATTTAAGTCAGGTTGAAAATATAATTTTTTGCAACATGATGTGGGTTTCTTTTGTGAAATTCTAATATTATGATTGTGATCAAATGTGCCTTCAGTAATTCACAAATGTCATCAAATGCCATGATTTACAATGAAGCAGTACAGGTCATGTTATTATGGTGAATGTTTAAAGATTGTCTCTCAATATATGAACCTCCAAAATCATTGAATTATTCAATGTATTAAAAAGCCTCATGTTAAATATTGAGGTAGGTTCAGATACAGAGCGCAGGTTCCATTATTTGATTGCTGTAGGTAGTATTTGGAAATGAATTTTTTTCCTCCCTCTTTTCCTTCCTTCTGTCCTCCCTGCTTTCTTTCCTTTTTCCCTCATTTTCTTTGTCTCCCTTCCTCACTTCTCTCTCTGTCCCTTGCTCTCCTTTCCTTAACTTCCTAACTTCTTTCTTTTATTTAATGGTCTAGTCACGGGTAAAAAAGGTAAGAAAAAACTGTTAGTGTTTCAACAAAGTTTAATTGTTGAAAAAATTACTCTATGAGAAATCATGGCAGTACATAAATATAGGAAGTTACAATTTCCAGAAGACCATCACTAAACAGCGTTATTTAATAGAAGCCAGAGCAATTTTTTTTTAGAGCAATAGGAAAAAAAAAAAAAAGAAAATTAAACTAGGATAGGAGAATTATGAACTTTCACAAATTATAAAGAAAATTCTTCTTACATTTTTTCTTCTTGCTGTTTTTTGAGAGTTGATCAGAATATATAAGTTCGAAGGTGTATGAAAATGAAAGGAAAGGTAATGAAAGGAAAGTTAACTGAACGTTTATGGACCTCAATAAGGGATTTATTTTCAGAAGGGTCAATTGGCTGAGTTAATTTGCTAAGCCCTAGTAATAACGTGTTAGTGATTTAAGATTCAGTGTCCTTTTACTTAACTGAGAATTTGTGTCAAGCTTAAATAAAATTTATCCAGTTGAAATAGTCTACTTTTTTGCATTCCAAGCAAATAATGCTTGTTTTATGATCCATGAAAGTGCTTTTTGGGAGTTTTTTTTTTTTTTTAAAGCACTCTAGAAAATGTGATCCTTAAATCTTAAGATATTACGAAATATAGAATTAATATAAGTCATATTAGGGTATTAAATAAGTAAAAATGGTTCTCTTTAGTGTTTAAATATTCTGCTGGTATCTCAGGTACCTTTGCATGAGAACTAAAAAGTGAAACTGACTAGAAGAAATTAAAGTGAGACTGCCTACTCTGTATTCATTGTCTAAACTCTAGTGTGCAGATTTTGTAACTTTCCAATTGGTTCTGTTCTAAAGACAGAATAGTCTTCATCTCAGAACAATTGAGGGTTCTTTCTGAAGAGCTATCTTCTTACAAACTGATTAGTCTATCATTAAGAATCACTTTGATATAATTTCTTGTGATATATTCTTAGACTTCAGATTCTTATTTTGTGATATGAAAGTTCTTCAATCCAGTCAAGTTGGGGTAGTGTCAAGCAATAATTATTCATGTGTTAATCATTAAAGTTGGAAATGTAGTGCAATAATGAACCTAGTTTTAGTGAATAATGCATTATTTTGGGAAGCACATTAGTTTACTCAATAAATATAAAAAGTTTATTTTATATGGAAATCATTAGAAATGTTATACTGTGTATGCTTACGGCATTGTGGTACTTTGATGATTTTTTTTTTCTTTTGTATTTTAAATCATTGATTAAGATACTGCAATATGTTATCATTATATATTAGACCATGGCACAGGGGACAGAAAAATTATATTTTGCCCTGGGTTATTAATCAAGCTTTTAGTGGTCATGGCAATTAAATCGTAATATTAACTTCTAGATTATTCTATTTTTTCTTCTTTGATAAATTGTTGCTGACACAATTTTGCTTGTCATCTTTTGTGGCAAACAATTCACCACTTGAATTTTTTTTTTAATTCTAGTTGTATTATTATAGAGTTTAAAATTTTATTGTAGAATTTTCAAACACAAAAATAAAGAGAATAATATGATTTTTCCATCATGCAACTTCAATAACCATACAATTTCTGTCATTCTTGTTTCAACTATTCTCTGACATGTTTTTATGGTAGAGTTTGTTAAAAGTCCAGATGTCATATCATTTCTCTAATAAATAATGAAGATGTTTTCAACATACAGGATGGGGACAGAGGAACCAAAGAAGTCCTGGGTAAGATCTGAGGACTAGAGGTGCCACCATTGGACAATTCAAAGTTTTGGAAGAACAGAGTATTATTTTTTAAACTGGTAAGAAAATTTTCTGAGTATATGTATCAATAAGAAAACTTTTGACTGTTAGTAAAAAAGACACAAGTAAAAGAAGCTTTAACATTATGGAACTTTTATATCTCACTCAAAAAGTCATCCCCAAGTACATTAGTCCCAGGGTAGATTCATTCATTGAACCAACAGACTCAGAGATTACAAAGTTCTTTTTTTTTTTTTAATCTTTCTGCTTTGTCATTCTTGACATTAGTTTGTCCTTAGGCTTGTATTCTGCATGAAATCAAAACATGCACCAGCTCATGCAAGCATGACAATTTCCATAAAAGAATGAAATCATATATGCATTATATTCAAGAGAACTTTTCCCAGGAGAATGCCAATCGGCTTAGAATCTTATCTTCCATAATTGCATAACCCATTCATGCAAAAACAAACTACTGGAAAGAAAAAAGACAGTGGTAATTAGCTTAGGACAATGTCCTCTACCCATTCAGATGGCACTACAAAGAGCTTATCAAAGAAAACAGCTGCAAAAAAATGACAGGTTAGTAAACAAAATTAAGGGTTTTTTTGAAGAAGGGACAAAAAGATATTGGAGAGGGAAACAATAGTGCTTCTATTATACTAGTTCTAGTGTGAAGAAAATTCAGATAATACTCATTTTTTAAAACTAAAGTAAAATTTATATATAGGGGAATCCATGAATCATATGTATACAATTCCATGAGTTTGAACAGAAAGTTCCCTCATGTCACCAACACCTTAATGAAGACATAGAACATTTCCATCACCCTAGAATGTTGCCTCATGCCTCTTTTAAATCCATTCCCACCTCGCATGAGATTTCTGATTTCTACCAGCATAGATCATTCTGCCTATTCTTGACCTTCATAGAAATGAGATTATACAGTTTGTATTCTTTTTGCATAGCTTCTTTGGCTCAAAATAATCTTTTTGTGGAATCATCCATATCCTTTACTATAAATGTATTTTTAAATTGCCTACTTGTTTTCCATTTGTATGAGGGTATCAAAATTTGCTTATGAATTATACTATTAAGGATTTGGGGATTATTCCAAGTTTTGACTATTATGACTAAAACAGGTATGAATAGTCTTGTACAAATATTTTTTGCAGACGTATTATTATTGTCTTTGGGTAAATAAAAAGGAATAGACATTTTGGGTCAGAGGGTATGTTTAACTGTAGAAGAAAATTTTGAATAATTTTCTAAAGTAGTTTACCTTTTATACTCCTATCAGCAATGTATGAAGAATTCCATTTGTCTTACACCTTGAAGGAGATACATATTGTACAATTGTTAGGTCTAGGTCAATTAGGTCAAGATGATTTATTATGTTTTTCAAATAATCTATATTCTTTATGATCCTCTAACAAGTTTTTCTAGTAATTACTGACAGAGAGGTATAATTTTTTTTTTTACACTATTATTGTAGATTTGTTTATTTCTCCCTTCAGGTTTGCCTGCCTTTGTTTACATATTTGAAAGCTCTGTTATTACACACACACACATTTCTAATTCTTTATGACTTCCAGATTCGTATGTTATAATGGCATATCTAGTTTTATTTATAGTGATAATCTTTAAGTCTGTAAGTCTGCTTTATCATGTGTTAATACAGCCACTTGAGCTCTCTTTTTCTTAGTTCTTGCCTGAAATATATTTTCCATACTTTTGGCTTTATCTGTGCCTTTATATAAGATGTCTGTATTTTGTAAGCAATATTATATAAAAGTGGCTCTTTGCTTTTTTGAGCAACTAAATATTAATGTAGATGAGTCTTTGCTTTTTTACCAGGTCTGACAGTCTCTGCTTTAAATTAGATATGTAGCTTATTTTTATTTATTGTAATTACTAATATTTTGGAGTTAATATTATATGTTTGCCACATAATATTATTACAAAAATACAGAGAAATGTTCTAGGAAGAGATGCGTATTATAATATGTAACTTTCATTTTTAAATACGTAGTTTTGGCAATGTCACTAAAATTCTTCTTAAAATTTAAGAAGCCTAAATAAAATGAAAAAAAAAGTAAAATAAGATTGATGATAGACCTTTAATTCAAACAAAACATTCTAGTTGCTTTCATATTCGTTGTTTTATGCAATTATCTTAGCATTTTAATTTTGTCATTTAAAATGTTTTTTTTTGCCTTTTATTTTTATGTGTTAAAAAAAGGATATTATTTTTAAAAAGAACTCTTTAATGAGTTGTACTTTTCCCTGGAGTTATTTACAGTGAATTGTAAAAAAATTCCATTAAAAATTTAGTGTAAATTTACAAAGAAATCTACAATGGGTGAAAATTTAGACAGATGAGGAGAGAGAGAGAGAGAGAGAACAGAAATGAGGACATTAAATTATATCAGTGATTCAAAAATGTTTTACTAGGACTGATTCTTGTCTCAGATTCTTTTTTTCTAATTCATAAATTCAATCAAAGCTTCATTTTAAACTAAGATTACATTAATTAATAATTTTAACATATTTTTCAATCATTTCAATTATTAACTTCTACATTGGAAAGTTGCTATTATTATTAATAAATGATAGTATATACTCACTCTTTTTTCCTGTTATCAATATTTTATGTACAAGTTATTATATAATAATGCAAATCAAAGTAATAGCAAAAACTTATTATAGGATTTTTAACACAATTCTAAAATTAAAGCTTGTTCTATTCTGATTTTTTATTTTTACAGAAAAGATTTTGTGAGTAACAATAATCTTAGACTAAATTAAAATATTCCCATTTTTGTCCATGAGATAGGGGTCCCCAAGACCATCTTCAGGCTCAATAATTCACTAGGACTCACAAAAATCAGAAAAGGTGTTTTATTCATGGTTATGGTTTATTACAGTGAAAGGACAAATATAAATAAGTCAACAAAGGGAAAAGGACTATAGGGCATGTCAAGGAGAAGTCATGCATGAACAAGCTTACAGGTATTCCCTCAAAACTGAGTCACATGGGGACCTACTTAACTCTCCTGGCAGCAATGTATCACCAAACCAAAAACCCACTTCCATCGAGTCAATTCCGACTCATAGCGCCCTACAGGACAGAGTAGAGTTTCCAAGGAATGCCTGGCAGATTCGAACTGCCGACCTCTTAGTTAGCAGCCATAGCACTTAACCACTATGCCACTAGGGTTTCCAATGTATCACAACATATGGGAAATATTGCCTATCAGGAAATCTCACTCAACCCTAAGTGCCCAGGGTTTTAATTGAGGGTCAGTCACATAAGCATGCAACACCCTTGTGACTGACCCTAACTACTGAGTTTCCTGGCCTCCAAAGACCAAATTGATACAATGTGGCCCACAGCCTGAGACATATAGAAACACTCTTACCAGGCAGACTATTCCAAGGGCTGAGAGCTTAGCCCTTTGGAGTTGGTCAAGGGCCATTCTCTTCCTCGGTCTGTGCAGGGTTTGAACAACCCAAGTTGACTGAGTTAACCCTATACTGAATGGTCACAAAAGCTCATATGACGTTTCCAATATTTATTGACAATACTAGAAAATTAATTGCTTTATCAGTTACTAAGATTTAGGTTACTTAATGTTAACCAACATGTTGGCCTATTTTTGAATGTAACGATGAAAAAATAACTAACCAAAAAAACAAAAAACCTAACAATAAATAAATTAGTCAGGAAATACTAAAGGGTTAAGGACCAAATACCATGGAGAATAGCAGAACTATGACAAAAATGATTCCTGAGGTAATTCAGGTGAATTCACTAGAATGAAATAAGAATTTGTCTTTGTATTACCAAAAAAAAAAAAAGACTGGCATATTCATTATTGGCTCAACTACTTTGCTCTCTGGATAAATTTGGTTTATTGTTTGAATATGGGTACTTGTCAGAGTGGTAGATTTTACATGGTAGCAAATATATTCTAATTTACTTTAGTGTAAAGCTATTTAAATATTCTTTTGCATTTGATACACTCAGGTTGAGTGTGCTATGTAGCAGTGACAACTAAACCTAAAACTCTAATAGCAGAAAGCATCAAGTTTTGCTTTTTATTATACTGCATGTCCATTACACATTATCAATGGAACTGTGCTCATCATATTCACTCAAGTACTCTGTCTGGTGGAGACTCCATCTTGACACATGCTGTCATTATAGCAGAGTCTAGAAAGAATGAAAATGTAGTGAACCGTATGCTGGCTCTTAAAGATTCTACCGGTGTCAACAATTACTTTCCTCAATTTTATTGTCCAAATCATGTCGTATAACTCCACCTAGAGGATATATAATCCTCCTGAATTTGTGAATAGTAATGTTATCTATTTATTTTTTTTAATGTTATCTACCACAATCTGTTTTCTGATCACCAAATATGCAGTCTCATTTCTCTCCCACACAGAAAACTGTTTCTTATTGAATTTATATGTCTGTAAAAGCTTCTTACATACAGCTAGAAACACTCAACTTATACTTTGAACATGCTACCTAAAAAGTTCCTTATCAAAACTACAGATTTATTTTTTATAAATATACATGTAACCAAACATTTGCTATTTCAACATTATATGGCCGAGGGGCCTACACCCAAAATCCTGAGAGTGTGGCCAACACTCAGAGTCTAGAGGGCAGGACCATTTCCTAAGTAGTCTCGGAGAACAGAGGATTATTTTCAAGCCTTAAGGGCTAATACAATGTATCCTGCTGACTTACCGGGAACCCTGGTGGCATAGTGGTTAAGTTATATGGCTGCTACCAAAGGGTCAGCAGCTGGAATCCGCCAGGCGCTCCTTGGAAACTCTATGGGGCAGTTCTACTCTGTCCTATAGGGTCGATGTGAGTCGGAGTAGACTCGACGGCACTGGGTTTGGTTTTTTGGTTTGACTGACTTACTTGGTGCCTGTTATTCCTTCTTTCCCTCCAATTTCTCCTATTTGTACTGGTAATGTCTAGCTTGTTCCTATTTCACCACTGTACTTTGGAAGCAGATAACTTGTATTCTGGACTTTGCAGATGAAGAAGAAGTTTTGGAATTTAAACTTGAAGTTGATTTAAGACTTTTGCTATGATATGATGGAGTGAATATGTTTTACATGTGGCAAGGATGTGAATTTTGGGGGGTCAAAGGGTGGAATGTTTTAATTGAGCAATGTCCCCTCAAAAATGTGTGTCAATTGGCTAGGCCATGATTCCCAGTATTATATGATTGTCCATTATTTTGTCATCTGATATGATTTTCCTTTGTGTTATAAATCCTACCTCTATGGAGTCACAATCAACTCGACGGCACTGAGTTTAGAGTATGATGTTAATGTGTCAGGATTAGAGGCGGTTATGTTAATAAGGCAGGACTCAATTTACAAGATTAGGTCGTGTCTTGAGTCAATCTTTTTTGAAATATAAAAGAGAGAAGCTAGCAGAGGACAGGGGGACTTCATACCACCAAGAAACCAGAGCCAGAACAATAGTGCGTCCTTTGGACCTGATGTCCCTACACTTAGAGGCTACTTGACCTGGGAAAACTGATGACAAGGATCTTCCCAAAAAGGTGACAGAGAGAGAAAGCCGTCCCCTGGAGCTGGAACCCTGAGTTCGGACACATAGTTTCTATACTGTAAAAGAATAAATCTCTGTTTTTTAAAGCTACCCACTTGTGGTATTTCTATTATAGCAGTACTAGATGACTAAGACAATTTACAATGAAAAAAAAAAAAAGAGTTGCTGCTGAGGCTAATTATGTACAACTAAGCACCTCATGGGATTTGGTTCCTCGGTTTTTTTTCATGGGACATCGCAGTCAATTGGCCTAATAATACGTTTAGTGCTTCTGTTCTACTTCCTAGTTTGTAGTGTAGAATCAAAAGAGGGAAAATACAGAATAGATTTTCAAATTCTCATGGACCCTAGATTTTCTAGAGCTATATGGAGGGTAGATGAATCCACAAGAGCCAAAGCATGACCTTGAGTATATCCCACCTGAATTTAGAAACCGCATGAAGAATAGATTTGATATGTTGAACACAAATGACTGAAGACATGAGAAGTTGTGGGATGTCATCAAGGACATCATACGTGAAGAAAGCAAAGGGTCACTGAAAAGGCAGAAAAGAAAGAAAAGACCAAATGGATGTTAGAAGAGACTCTGAAACTTGCTATTTCACCTATAGTAGCTAAAGTGAATGCAGTGCTGGAGATGCTCACTCATCCATGCCAACAAATTTGGAAGAGAGCTACGTGGCCAAATTGACATGAAGACATCCATATTTGTGCCCATTCCACAGAAAGTTGATCCAACAGAATGAAAAAATTATCAAACAATATCATTAATATAACCCACAGGTACAATTTTGCTGAAGATCATTCAAAAGTGGCTGAAGCAGTACAGCAGTACCTCCCCAGAGAACTGCCAGAAATCCAAGCTAGATTCAAAGAGGACACGGAATGAGAGATATAATTGCTGATATAAGATGGGTCCTGGCTGAAAAAAAGACCAGAAAGATATTTACCTGTGTTTTATTGACTATGCAGTCATTCGACTGTATGGATCATAACAAATTAAATATAACATTATGAAGAATGAGAATTCCAGAACACTTAATCGTGCTTGTGAGCAACCTGTACATAGACCAAGGCGCAGTCATTCAAACAGAACAAGGGGATACTGCATAGTGTAAAGTCAAAAAGGTGTGGGTGAGTGTTAGATCCTTTGACCATACTTATTTAATCTGTGTGCTGAGCAATCTGTAATCTGAAAAGCTGCATTTATGTGAAGAATGCAGCATCAGGATTGGAGGAAGGCTCATTAAGTACTTGCGATTCGCAAACGACACAAGTTCGCTTGCCGTAGAGGACTCGAAGCACTTACTGATCAAGATCACAGACTACAGCCTTCAGTATGGATTGCACTAGAACATAAAGAAAACAAAAATTCTCACAACTGAACCATTAAGTGACATCAAGATAAATGGAGAAAATGTTGAAGTTATCAAGGATTTCATTCTACTTGGATCCACAATCAACGCTGATGGAAGCAGCAGTCAAGAAATCAAATGATGTATCACAGTGGGCAGACCTCTTTAAAATGTTGGAAAGCAAAGATGTCACTTTGAGGGCAAAGGTGTGTCTGATCCAAGTCATGGTATTTTCAATCACCTCATATGCATGTGAAAGCTAGACAATGAGTAACGAAGACTGAAGAAGAATTGACTCCTTTGAATTATGGTGTTTGCAGGGAATGTTGAATACAACATGGACTCTCAGGAGAATGAACAAATCTGTCTTGGAAGATGTACAGTCAGAATGTTCCTTAGAAACAATGATGGCAAGACTTTGACTCACATACTTTGGACACATTATCAGGAGAGACCGGTCCCTGGAGAATGTCATCATGCTTGCTAAAGGTGAGGGTCAGTGAAAAAGAGGAAGATGCTCAACAAGACGGGTTGACACAGTAGCTGTAACTATGGGCTCAAGCATAAGAATGATTGTGAGGATGGTACAAGACCAGGTAGTCCTTCATTCTTTCGCTCATAGGGTCATTATGAGTCAGAACCAACTCAATGGCTCTTAACAACAACAATAGCACAACAATAGAAATGCAATTTTCGGTGCAAGAAATAGATGGTTTGAAACTACGGGCAGTCCCTGAGTTAAGAATGAGATCTGTTCCTCAATCTGTGTTTAAGTTGAATTTGTAGGTGAGTCAGAATGGGTACATACAGTTCTTATTTAGCATCAGTTAGTCAACTGTTTACCTTTCTAATCATATACAACTCTTAAGAAACACTTCTGAATACACTAAAACAACTTAAACATAATAATACCTTACATAATAATAATATGGTGATGATAAAAAAATATGGTACTGTCACTGAAAAGAGAAAGAGAATCTGTTTGTCTAAGTATTAGGTACTATAAAACAAACAAAAAAGAAACAGTAAAGAAATAGTTCTCAAAATGGTTTAGAAAGAAAAAAAATTAGGATTAAAGGTTAACAATTACTCTTGTTCCATTGATGTCTTGCATACCAAAAGGGGCATTCATAAGGTAACATTATAGTAATATCAATAATTGGATGATGCAGGAGAAGGTAATGGAGAGATACTATTGTTAAAGATGGTGAGCCTGGTGTTGGAGAGGTTAGATCTGGCGCCGTTCCCATGACCAATGTCATTTCACCTCTTTCTGATCACTTTATTATTTCCACTTTATTATTACTCATGATCATCTTCCTTTTCTTTGATGTACTTGCATATGATTTATGCTTTGAAAGCATGGCTACAAGAGTGAATAAGGGAAAAAAATTAAGGCAAAAACAAAGTTACGCAGTCAGCATAGTGTTAATGGCAACGGGATCTGACTTCAAATGACGGAAGTTGTTCTTCTTTCTCCAACTGATGAACCGCTGAAGCTGTGCAATGTTTTCATGAATGTCACTAAGTAGTGTGTGCATTCGTTATTACCAACTATTGTATTTAACTCGAATTTTTAATATAATAGGCTTTATGGCAGTCCTTTCTTAAGACTTGTCCGTAAGTTGGACGTTCTTAACTTGGGGGACTTACTGTAATCTACATTTGTAATACTACACATGAAAAAGTGTACTGTTTTTGACAACATACTCAAAAGGGGAAATTAAAAGCTAGACCTTATTTATTGAAGTAATGGAACCCCAAACCTTGTATAAAAAAATCCAGATATGGGATAAGGCTGTTTTAGTTCAGAAAAGGAGCTCATGTGGGCCATGATTACTATCATCAAGCAAGTGGTAAACAATCATGTATAATTAACTTGATTTGTGTGACTCTTTTTTTTTATATATATAATTTTTATTTTACTTTAAGTGAAAGTTTACAAATCAAGTCAGTCTCTCACATAAAAACTTATATACACCTTGCTACATACTCTCAATCACTCTCCCCCTAATGAGACAGCCTGGTTACTCCCACCACCCTCTCTTTTCGTATCCATTTCGCCAGCTTCTAGCCCCCTCTACCCTCTCATCTACCCTGCAGGCAGGAGCTACCAACATAGTCTCAAGTGACTGCCTAATCCAAGAAGCTCCCTCCTCACCAGCATCCCCCTCACCAGCATCCAATCCATGTCTGAAGAGTTGGCTTCAGGAATGATTCCTGTCCTGGGCCAACAGGAGGTCTGCGGGCCATGACCACTGGGGTCCATCCAGTATCAGTCAGAACATTAAGTCCGGTCTATTTATGAGAATTTGGGGTCTGCATCCCACTGCTCTCCTGCTCCCTCAGGGGTTCTCTGTTGTGTTTCCTGTCAGGGCAGTCATCAGTTGTAGCCAGGCACCATCTAGTTCTTCTGGTCTCAGGATGATGCAGTCTCTGGTTGATGTGGCCCTTTCTGTCTCTTGGGCTTATTTTATGGTGTCCTTCATTCTCCTTTGATCCAGGTGGGTTGAGACCAATTGATGCATCTTAGATGGCTGCTTGCTAGCATTTAGACCCCAGATGCCACTCTTCAAAGTGGGATGCAGAATGTTTTCTTAATAGATTTTATTATGCCAATTGACTTAGATGTCCCCTGAAACCATGGTCCCCAGACCACTGCCCCTGCTATGCTGGCCTTCGAAGCATTCAGTTTCTTCAGGAAACTTCTTTGTTTTTGGTTTAGTGCAATTGTGCTGACCTCCCCTGTACTGTGTGCTGTCTTTCCCTTCACCTAAAGTAGTACTTATCTACCACCTAATTAGTGAATACACTTCTCCTACCCTCCTTCCCTCCCTCCTCTCATAACCACAAAAAAATTTTTTCTTCTCAGTTTAAACTATTTCTGAAGTTCTTGTAATAGTGGTTTTATACAATATTTGTCCTTCTGCAGCTTACTAATTTCACTCAGCATAATGCCTTCCAGGTTCCTCCATGTTATGAAGTGTTTCCAGATTCCTCACTGTTCTTTATCGATGCCTAGTATTCCATTGTGTGAATATACCATAACTTATTTATCCATTAATCTGCTGATGGGCACCTTGGTTGCTTCAATCTATTTGCTATTGTAAACAGTGCTGCAATAAACATGGGTGTGCATATATCTATTCATGTAAAGGCTCTTATTTCTCTACAATATATTCCAAGGAGTGGGATTGCAGGATCCTATGGTAGTTCTATTTCTAGCTTTTTAAGGTAGTGCCAAATCAATTTCCAAAGTGGTTGTACCATTTGACATTTCCACCAGCAGTGTATAAGTGTTCCAATCTCTCTTTATTTTGTGTTTTTTGGATTAATGCAAGCCTTGTTGGAGTGAAATGAAATCTCATTGTAGTTTTGATCTGCAGCTCTCTAATGGCTAATGATTGTGAACATTTCCTCATGTATCTGTTAGCTACCAGAATGTCTTCTTTAGTGAAGTGTCTATTCATATCTTTTGCTCATTTCTTAATTGGGTTATTTGTCATTTTGTACTTAAGTTTTTGCAGTATCATTTTGATTTTAGAGATCAGGCACTGATCGGAAAATTCATAGCTAAAAACTTTTTCCCAGTCTGTAGGTAGTCTTTTTACTCTTTTGGTAAAGTCTTTGGATGAGCATAGGTGTTTGATTTTTAGGAGCTCCCAGTTATCTAGTTTTTCTTTTGCATTCTAAGTAATGCTTTTTATCCTATTTATGCCATGTGTTAGGGCCCCAAGCTTTGTCCTATTTTTTCTTCCATGATCTTTAGCATTTTAGATTTTATATTCAGGTCTTTGATCCATTTTGAGCATGTTTTTGTGCATAGAGTGAGGTATGAGTCTTGTTTCATTTTTTTTTAATAATTTTTATTGAGCTTTAAGTGAACGTTTACAAATCAAGTCAGTCTGTCACATATAAGCTTATGTACACCTTACTCCATACTCCCACTTACTCTCCCCCTAATGAGTCAGCCCTTCCAGTCTCTCCTTTTGTGACAATTTTGCCAGTTTCTAACCATCTCCACCCTCCTCTCCAGACAGGAAATGCCAACACAGTCTCAATTGTCCACCTGATACAAATAGCTCACTCTTCATCAGCATCTCTCTCCCACCCATTGTCCAGTCCCTTCCATGTCTGATGAGTTGTCTTCGGGAATGGTTCCTGTCCTGGGCCAACAGAAGGTTTGGGGACCATGATCGCTGGGATTCCTCTAGTCTCAGAACATTAAGTCTGGTCTTTTTATGAGAAGTTGGGATCTGCATCCCACTGTTCTCCTGCTCCCTCAGGGGTCTCTGTTGTGCTCCCTGTCAGGGTAGTCATCGGTTGTGGCCGGGCACCATCTAGCTCTTCTGATCTCAGGATGATGTAAGTCTCTAGTTCATGTAGCCCTTTCTGTCTCTTGGGCTCATAGTTATCGTTTGACCTCGGTGTTCTTCATTCTTCTTTGATCCAGGTGGGTTGAGACCAATTGATGCATCTTAGATGGCCGCTTGTTAGCATTTAAGACGCCAGACGCCACATTTCAAAGTGGGATGCAGAATGTTTTCATAATAGAATTATTTTGCCAATTGACTTAGAAGTCCCCTTAAGCCATAGTCCCCAAACCCCCACCCTTGCTCCGCTGACCTTTGAAGCATTCATTTTATCCTGGAAACTTCTTTGCTTTTGGTCCAGTCCAGTTGAGCTGACCTTCTGTGTATTGAGTATTGTCCTTCCCTTCACCTAAAGTAGTTCTTATCTACTAACTAATCAGTAAATAACCCTCTCCCACCCTCCCTCCCTCCCCCACCTCGTAACCACAAAAGTGTGTGTTCTCCTCAGTTTATACTATTTCTCAAGAGCTTATAATAGTGGTCTTATACAATATTTGTCCTTTTGCCTCTGACTAATTTCGCTCAGCATAATGCCTTCCAGGTTCCTCCATGTTATGAAATGTTTCACAGATTCGTCGCTGTTCTTTATTGATGCATAATATTCCATTGTGTGAACATACCACAATTTATTTAACCATTCATCCATTGATGGACACCTTGGTTGCTTCCAGCTTTTTGCTATTGTAAACAGAGCTGCAATAAACATGGGTGTGCATATATCTGTTTGTGTGAAGGCTCTTATTTCTCTAGGGTATATTCCTAGAAGTGGGATTTCTGGGTTGTATGGTAGTTGTATTTCTAACTTTTTAAGAAAATGCCAGATAGATTTCCAAAGTGGTTGTACCATTTTACATTCCCACCAGCAGTGTATAAAAGTTCCAATCTCTCCGCAGCCTCTCCAACATTTATTCTTTTGTGTTTTTTGGATTAATGCCAGCCTTGTTGGAGTGAGATGGAATCTCATCCTAGTTTTAATTTGCATTTCTCTAATGGCTAATGATTGAGAGCATTTTCTCATGTATCTGTTAGCTGCCTGAATATCTTCTTTAGTGAAGCCTGTGTTCATATCCTTTGCCCACTTCTTGGCTGGGTTGTTTATCTTTTTGTGATTAAGTTTTAACAGAATCATAGAGATTTTAGAGATCAGGTGCTGGTCGGAGATGTCATAGCTGAAAATTATTTCCCAATCTGTAGGTGGTCTTTTTACTTTTTCGGTGAAGTCTTTAGATGAGCATAGGTGTTTGATTTTTAGGAGCTCCCAGTTATCTGGTTTCTCTTTGTCATTTTTGGTAATGTTTTGTATTCTGTTTATGCCTTGTATTAGGGCTCTTAACATTGTCCCAATTTTTTCTTCCATGATCTTTATCATTTTAGTCTTTATGTTTAGGTCTTTGATCCACTTGGAGTTAGTTTTTGTGCATGGTGTGAGGTATGGGTCCTCCTTCATTTTTTTGCAAATGAATACCCAATTATGCCAGCACCACTTGTTAAAAAGACTATCTTTTCCCCGGTTAACTAACACTGGGCCTTTGTCAAATATCAGCTGCTCATATGTGGATGGATTTATATCTGGGTTCTCAATTCTGTTCCATTGGTCTATGTGTCTGTTGTTGTACCAGTACCAGGCTGTTTTGACTACTGAGGCTGTATAATAGGTTCTAAAATCAGGTGGAGTGAGGCCTCCCACTTCCTCCTTCTTTTTCAGTAATGCTTTACTTATCCGAGGCTTCTTCCCCTCCCATATGAAGTTGGTGATTTGTTTCTCCATCACATCAAAAAATGTAATTGGAATTTGGATCGGAAGTGAACTGTATGTATAGATGGCTTTTGGTAGAATAGACATTTTTACTATGTTAAGTCTTCCTATCTATGAGCAAGGTATGTTTTTCCACTTAAGTAGGTCCTTTTTAGTTTCTTGCACTAGTACTTTGTAGGTTTCTTTATATAGGTCTTTTACATCTTTGGTAAGATTTATGCCCAAGTATTTTATCTTCTTGGGGGCTACTGTGAATGGTATTGATTTGGTGATTTCCTCTTTGATGTTCTTTTTGTTGATGTAGAGGAATCCAAGTGATTTTTGTATGTTTATCTTATAGCCTGAGACTCTGCCAAACTCTTCTATTAGTTTCAGGAGTTTTCTGGAGAATTTCTTAGGGTTTTCTGTGTATAAGATCATGTCATCTGCAAATAAAGATAATTTTACTTCCTCCTTGCCAATGTGGATGCCCTTTATTTCTTTGTCTAGCCTAATTGCTCTGGCTAGGACCTCTAGCACAATGTTGAATAAGAGCGGTGATAAAGGGCATCCTTGTCTGGTTCCCGTTCTCAAGGGAAATGCTTTCAGGCTCTCTCCATTTAGAGTGATGTTGGCTGTTGGCTTTGTATAGATGCTCTTTATTATGCTGAGGAATTTTCCTTCAGTCCTATTTTGGTGAGAGTTTTCATCATGAATGGGTGTTGGGCTTTGTCAAATGCTTTTTCTGCATCAATTGATAAGATCATGTGGTTTTTGTCTTTTGTTTTATTTATATGGTGGATTATATATATTTTTTTTATATATTAATGGTTTTTCTAATATTAAACCAGCCTTGCACACCTGGTATAAATCCCACTTGGTCGTGGTGGATTATTTTTTTGATATGTTGTTGAATTCTATTGGCTAGAATTTTGTTGAGGATTTTTGCATCTATGTTCATGAGGAATATAGGTCTGTAATTTTCTTTTTTTATGATGTCATTACCTGTTTTTCATGTCAAGGATATGGTGGCTTCATAGAATGAGTTAGGCAGAATTCCATCATTTTGTATGCTTTGAAATACCTTTAGTAGTAGTGGTGTTAACTCTTCTCTGAAAGTTTGGTAGAACTCTGCAGTAAAGCCATCCGGGCCAGGGCTTTTTTTTGTTGGAAGTTTTTTGATTACCGTTTCAATCTCTTTTTTTTGTTATGGGTCTATTTAGTTGTTCTACTTCTGATTGTGTTAGTTTAGGTAGGTACTGCTTTTCTAGGAATTCATCCATTTCTTCTAGGTTTGCAAATTTGTTAGAGTACAATTTTTCATTAAAAAAAAAAAAATTTTTTTTTTTTTTTTTCCTGATATGATTCTTTTAATTTCAGTTGGGTCTGTTGTGATGTGGCCCTTCTCGTTTCTTATTCAGGTTATTTGTTTCCTTTCCTGTATGTCTTTAGTCAGTCTGGCCAATGGTTTATCAATTTTGTTAATTTTTTCAAAGAACCAGCTTTTGGCTTTGTGAATTCTTTCAATTGTTTTTCTGTTCTCTAATTCATTTAGTTCAGCTCTAATTTTTATTATTTGTTTTCTTCTGGTGCCTGATGGATTCTTTTGTTGCTCACTTTCTATTTGTTCAAGTTGTCGGGACAGTTCTCTGATTTTGGCTCTTTCTTCTTTTTGTATGTGTGCATTTATCGATATAAATTGACCTCTGAGCACTGCTTTTGCTTTGTCCCAGAGGTTTTGATAGGAAGTATTTTCATTCTCATTGCATTCTATGAATTTCCTTATTCCCTCCTTAATGTCTTCTACAACCCAGTCTTTTTTCAGCAGGGTATTGTTCAGTTTCCAAGTATTTGATTTCTTTTCCCTAATTTTTCTGTTATTGATTTTCACTTTTATGGCCTTGTGGTCTGAGAAGATGCTTTGTAATATTTCGATGTTTTGGATTCTGCAAAGGTTTGTTTTATGACCTAATATGTGGTCTATTCTAGAGAATGTTCCATGTGCGCTAGAAAAAAAAGTATACTTTGCAGCAGTTGGGTGGAGTGTTCTGTATAAGTCAATGAGGTCAAGTTGGTTGTTTGTAGCAATTAGGTCTTCCGTGTCTCTGTTGAGCTTCTTATTGCATGTCCTGTCCTTCTCTGAAAGTGGTGTGTTGAAATCTTCTACTGTAATTGAGGAGGTGTCTATCTCACTTTTCAGTTGTTAAAGTTAGTTTTATGTATCTTGCAGCCCTGTCATTGGGTGCATAAATATTTAATATGGTTATATCTTCCTGATCAATTGTCCCTTTTATCATTATGTAGTGTCCTTCTTTATCCTTTGTGGTGGATTTAACTTTAAAGTCTATTTTGTCAGAAATTAATATTACTACTCCTGTTCTTTTTTCCTTATTGTTTGCTTGATATATTTTTTTCCATCCTTTGAGTTTTAGTTTGTTTGTGTCTCTGAGTCTAAGGTGTGTCTCTTGTAGGCAGCATACAGACGGATCGTGATTCTTTATCCAGTCTGAGACTCTCCGTCTCTTTATTGGTGCGTTTAGTCCATTTACATTCAGCGTAATTATAGATAGGTATGTGTTTAGTGTTGTCATTTTGATGCCTTTTTATGTGTGTTGTTGACAATTTCATTTTTCCACTTATTTTTTTGTGCTGAGACCTTGTTCTTTGTAAATTGTGTGTTCCTCATTTTCATAGTATTTGACTTTATGTTTGCTGAGTCATTATGTTTTTCTTGGTTTTTATTTTGAGTTATGGAGTTGTTATACCTCTTTGTGGTTACCTTAATATTTACCCCTATTTTTCTAAGTAAAAACCTAACATGTAATGTCCTATATCACCTTGTATCCCTGTCCATATGGCAGTTCTATGCCACCTGTATTTAGTCCCTCTTTTTGATTATTGTGATCTTTTACATATTGACTTCAATGATTCCCTGTTTTGAGCATTTTTTGTTGTTGTTGTTGTTGTTTAGTTAAATTTAAATTGTTTTTGTGATTTCCCTATTTGAGTTGATATCAGGTTGCTCTGTTCCGTGACCTTGTGTTGTGCTGGTGTCTGATATTATTGGTTTTCTGACCAAACAATTTCCTTTAGTATTTCTTGTAGCTTTGGTTTGGTTTTTGCAAATTCTCTAAGGTTGTGTTTATCTGTAAATGTCTTAATTTCACCTTCATATTTGAGAGACAGTTTTGCTGGATATATGATCCTTGGCTGGCAGTTTTTCTCCTTCAGTGGTCTACATATGTCATCCCATTGCCTTCTTGCCTGCATGGTTTCTGCTGAGTAGTCTGAACTATTTCTTATTGATTCTCCTTTGTAGGAGACCTCTCTTTTATCCCTGGCTACTTTTTAAATTTTCTCTTTATCTTTGGTTTTGGCAAGTTTGATGATAATATGTCTTAGTGTTTTTCTTTTTGGATCAATCTTAAATGGGGTTCAGTGAGCATCTTGGGTAGCTATCCTTTCGTCTTTCATGATGTCAGGGACGTTTTCTGTCAGCAGATCTTCAACTATTCTCTCTGTGTTTTGTTATCCCTCCCTGTTCTGGGACTCCAATCACACTCAAGTTATTCTTCTTGATAGAGTCCCACATGATTCTTAGGGTTTCTTCATTTTTTTTTTAATTCTTTTATCTGATTTTTTTTTCAGCTATATTGGTGTCAATTCCCTGGTCTTCCAGATCTCCCACTCTGCATTCTAATTGCTCGAGTCTGCTCTGACTTCCTATTGCGTTGTCTAATCCTGTAATTTTATTGTTAATCTTTTGGATTTCTGAATGCTGTCTCTCTATGGATTCTTGCAACTTATTAATTTTTCCACTATGTTCTTGAATAATCTTTTGGAGTTCTTCAAGTACTTTATCAGTGTGTTCCTTGGATTTTTCTGTAGATTGACTTATTTCATTTCTGAGGTCATCCCTGTTGTCTTCAAGCATTCTGTAAATTAGTTTTTTTTATATTCTGTATCTGGCAATTCCAGGATTGCATTTTCATTTGGGAAAGATTTTGATTCTTTAGTTTGGGGAGTTGTAGAAGCAATCATGGTCTGCTTCTTTATGTGGTTTGATATCGGCTGCTGTCTCCAATCCATCACTAAGATATTGTAGTGATTTATTCTATATTTGCTCACTGAGTCTTATCTTGTTTTTTTTTTTTCTTTCAATATATGTAGATGGGCTACTGGATTGTGCTGTCTTGATTTTTGTAGCCCTTGACTCACTTATGTCCTATTACCAGCTGTTTTGGGCTGTTACCAGATATATACACCTGAGTCCATTCACTATTCTTGAGTAGAATCTGATTTTGGGTCATCAAGTGTGTGGTGCAGACTGTCACCTATCCACCTCGAGAAGTAGTGGTGATAGTTGTGTGCACCAGATTCTAGTAGCAGCATGGGTTCACACTCCGGGGGGGCAGGATGCTGACAGGCTTCCCCCAAGTACCAGTGAGGTAGGTGTGTCTCTATTCCTAAACCACTTTGGTGGGTGGGCTCTGCAGCTGTACCTTAGGCCCCCAATCCAAGTACCTCTACAGATTGGTAGGTGTCACCCTCCTTAGACCCCTAAGGTAGGAGGCTAGGTGGTCTGGAGGGAGCTTCAGCCCTCAGTTCCCTGTTGTGGGTCAGTGAGGGCTCTGTTGAATATGTAGAGATATCAAACCTGGGAAACTTATCTTTCCAGTAATCCGCTAAAACAATTACAGGCAGATCCCTATCAGAAATGCCTTTGCATTATAATAGCCACCTTGTTCCCTGTAGGGATGAAAGCCTGAAACTGTGGATCACATATACTTGGCTGGAGCTGGTTCTGTGTTTTTAGTCCAATTAGGGAAGGATTTTTGGTCCTTGGGATTTTTTTGTAGCTGCTTCTCTCAGGCCAGGAGAATGGGTTAGGAAAAGACCAGAAAAAAGAAAGAAAGAAAACCTGCAGTGCAGTTCACTCGCTGGCTCAGGAAATTCCAATGTTAATGAAGCTGCCTGGGAAGGGGAGGGGAGGGTTCAGATAAATACGAGAGAGTAGCACCCCAAAATGTAGACAAAGTTACTTATCTTCCTTAGGATGACTGTTTTATCTGAGATTCCCGTGGGGCGCGTCGACTGTGTGCACTGGCTGGGTAGAGATTGCCCCTGAGGGTCGGGCCCGTGTCCCCTGCTTCCGCTGTGTCTGGAGCCGCAGTTAGTTCCTCCACTCCCAGTCCAAAGCCCAGTGCCAAGGTTCCCCAGCTGGGACGCTGCACTCCGGGCTCCAAAACCAGTCGCTGCCTCCCGGTGACTTCTCCTCCTGTCAGCTGCGTCACTGCGCTGCCTGCGTGCACTGGCTGGGCTTCCCCGAAGGTCAGTTCAGGGGGCTAGGACTGTGCCCCATCTTTGCACCTTCACAGGGTGCCGTGCTCAGCTCCCCTGCGCTGAGACCAAAGGCCGGCGCCAAGGTTTCCTGACTGGGACACTGGCTCCAGGCTCCGAAAACTGTCGCTGCTTCCCCGTGGTTGTTGGTTCTCAGTCTCTGTCCCTCATGTCAACTCTTTAGATCTGTGTTTGATGGTCAGGGTTGGTAGATTGTCATGTATGTGATCGATTCACTTGTTCTTCCAGGTCTTTGTTGCAAGAGGGATCCGAGGTAGCCTCTACCTAGTTAGCCGCCTTGGCCCCCTCCTCCTTTTTTCATTTTTTTTGCAGATGGATATCCAGTTATGCCAGCACCATTTGTTAAAAGACTGTTTTTTCCCCGTTTAACAGTTTTGAGGCCTTTGTCAAATATCAACTGCTCATATATGGATGGATTTATACCTGGATTCTCAATTCTGTTTCATTGGCCTATGTATCTGTTTTTGTACCAGTACCAGGCTGTTTTGACTACTGTGGCAGTATACTAGGTTCTAAAATCAGGTAAAGTAAGGCCTCCCACTTTGTTCTTCTTTTTCGGTAATGCCTTATTTATCTGGGGCTTTTTTCCCTTCCATATGAAGCTGGTGATTTGTTTCTCCATCTCATTAAAGAATGTCTTGGGATTTGGATCAGAATTGCATTAAATATATAGAAAACAATTGGAAGAATAGACATTTTTATAATGTTTAGTGTCCCTATCCATGAGCAAGGTATGTTTTTCCACTTATGTAAGTCTTTTGGTTTCTTGCAGAAGTGTACTGTAGTTTTCTTTGTATAAGTCTTTTACATCTCTGGTAAGATTTATTCCCAAGTCTTTTATCTTTTTGGGGGCTACTGTAAATGGCATTGATTTGGTGATTCCCTCTTCGATGTTCTTTTCGTTGGTGTAGAGGAATCCAACGGATTTTTGTATCTTTATCTTATATCCCGATACTCTGCTGAACTCTTCTATTAGTTTTAGTAGTTTTCTGGAGGATTCCTTAGGGTTTTGTGTATAAGATCACATCGTCTACAAACAGAGATACTTTGACTTCTTTCTTGCCAATCTGAATGCCCTTTATTTCTTTATCTAGCCTAATTGCTCTGGCTAGGACCTCCAACACAGTGTTGAATAAGAGCGATGATAAAGGGCATCCTTGTCTGGTTCCTGATCTCAGTGGGAATGCTTTCAGCCTCTCTCCATTTAGGGTGATTTTGGCTGTTGGCTTTGTATAAATGTATTTTTTTATGTTGAGGAATTTTCCTTCTATTCCTATTTTGCTGAGAGTTTTTGTCATGAATGGGTGTTGAACTTTGTCAAATGCTTTTTCTGCATCAATTGATAAAATCATGTGATTTTCGTCTTTTGTTTTCTTTATGTGGTGGATTACATTAATTGTTTTTCTAATGTTGAACCATCCCTAGATACCTGGTATGAATCCTTCTTGGTCATGGTGGATTATTTTTTTGATATGTTGTTGAATTCTATTGGCTAGAATTTGTTGAGGATTTTTGCATCTACGTTCACGAGGGATATAGGTCTATAATTTTCTTTTCTTGTGGTGTCTTTACCTGGTTTTGGTATCAGGGATATGGTGGCTTCATAGAATGAGTTTGGTAGTATTCTGTCCTTTTCTATGCTCTCAAATACCTTTAGTAGTAGTGGTGTTAACTCTTCTCTGAAAATTTGGTAGAACTCTGCAGTGAAGCCCTCCAGACCAGGCCCTTTTTTTTGTTGTTGTTGGGAACTTTTTGATTACCTTTTCAATCTCTTGTTTTATTATGGATCAATTTAGTTGTTCTAACTCTGTTTGTGTTAGTTAAGGTGGGTAGTGTGTTTCTAGGAATTCAGCCATTTCTTCTAGGTTTTCGAATTTGTTAGAGTACAATTTTTCATAGTAATCTGCTTTGATTCTTTTAATTTCCGTTGGGTCAGTTGTAATATCGCCCATCTCACTTCTTATTTAGGTTATTTGCTTCCACTCCTGTTTTTCTTTTTTCAGTTTGGCCAGGGGTTTATCAATTTTGTTGATTTTTTCAAAAAACCAACTTTTAGTGTTCTTAATTCTTCCAATTATTTTTCTGTTTTATGTTTAATTTAGTTCAGCTCTAATTTTTATTATTTGTTTTCTTCTGGTGCCTGTGGGTTTCTTTTTTCTCTCTCTTTCTATTTGTTCAGGTTGTAGGGATAATTCTTTGATTTTGGCCCTTTCTTCTTTTTGAATGTGTGCATTTATTGATATAAACTGGCCTCTGAGCACTGCTTTTGCCGTGTCCCAGATGTTCTGATAGGAAGTGGTATCTTTCTCATTGGATTTTATGAAATACTTTATTCCATCCTTAATGTCTTCTATAATCCAGCCTTTTTTGAGCAGTGTACTGTTCAGTTTCCAAGTGTTTGATTTCCTTTCCCTGCTTTTCCTGTTATTGATTTCCACTTTTATGGCCTTATGGTCAGAGAAGATGCTTTGTAAATTTCAATGTTTTGGTTCTGCTAAGGCTTGCATTATGACCTAATATGTAGTCTATTCTAGAGAATGCTCCATGTGCACTAGGAAAGAAAGTATACTAGGTTGCTGTTGGGTGGAGTATTCTGTATATGTCTAAGAGGTCAAGTTGGTTGATTGTGGCATTTAGATCTTGCGTGTCTTTATTGAGATTCTTTCTGAATGTTCTGTCCTTCACGAAAAGTGGTGTGTTGAAGTCTCCTACTATTATTGTGGAGCTGTCTATCTCACTTTTCAATGCTGATAGAGTTTGTTTTATGTATCTTGCAGCCCTATCATTGGGTGCATATGTCTTTAATATGGTTATGTATTCTTGGTGTATTGTCCCTTTAATCATTATATAGTGTCCTTCCTTATCCTTTATGATAGATTTAACTTTAAAGTCTATTTTGTCAGAAATTAATATTGCCACTCCTACTTTTTTGCTTGATATATTTTATTCCATCCTTTGAGTTTTAGTTTGTTTGTGTCTCTAAGTCTAAAGTGTGTCTCTTGCAGGCAGCATATAGACAGATCTTGTTTTTTAATCCTTTCTGCTGCTCTGTCTCTTTATTGGTGTACTTAGCTCATTTACATTCAGCGTAATTCTGGATAGGTATGAATTTAGTGCTATCATTTTGATGTCTTTTTTTGTGTGTTGTTGACAGTTTCCTTTTCCCACTTAATTTTATGTGGTGAGTAGATTATATATTATCCTTTCCTCATATTTGTTGTTGTTGATTTTGTTTCTGCTGAGTATTTTTTTCTTGTATTTTATTTTGATGAGTAGGATAGTAGTCTCCTTTGTAGTTACCTTATTATTTGCCCCTATTTTTCTAGATTTAAATCAAACTTTTGTTTCTTGTATCGCCATATCTTCCTCTCCATATGGAAGGTGTGTGATTACATTTCTTACTCCCTCTTTATTTTTCTAATGTTGTCTTCTTTTATGTAATAACATCACTGTTACCCTCTTTTGAGCTTTTTTTTTTTTTTTTTTTTAAATCTTGCTTTGTTTTTTGGATTTCCCTGTCTGGGTTGACTTCTGGTTGCTCTTCCCAGTGTTGTAGTCTAGGGTTGATACCTGATATTATTGATTTTCTAATCAAAAAACTCCATTTAGTATTTCTTGTAGTTTTGGTTTGGTTTTTACAAATTCCCTCAATTTGTGTTTATCTGGAAATGTTTTAATTTCACCTTCATATTTAAGAGACAGTTTTGATGGATATATGATTCTTGGCAGGCAATTTTTTTCCTTCAATTTTTTAAGTATGTCATCCCATTGCCTTCTTGCCTGCGTGGTTTCTGCCTAGTAGTCCGAGGTTATTCTTATTGGCTCTTCTTTGTAGGTGACTTTTCGTTTATCCCTTGCTGTTCTTATAATTGTCTCTTTATCTTTGGTTTTGGCAAGTTTGATTACAATATGTCTTGGTGACCTTCTTTTAAGATCTACCTCTTGTGCAGTTCGATGAGCATCTTGCATAGATATCTTCTTATCTTTCACAATATCAGGGAAGTTTTCTGCCAACAAATCTTCAGCAATTCTCTCTGTATTTTCTGTTATCCCTCCCTGTTCTGGTACTCCAATCACTTGTAGGTTATTTCTCTTGATAGAGTCCCATATGATTCTTAAGCTTTCTTCATTTTTTTTAAATGCTTTTATCTGATTTTTCTTCAAATATATTAGTGCCACGTGATTTATCTTCAAGTTCAGAAATTCTAGCTTCTACTTGCTCAATTCTGCTCCTCTGACTTTCTATCAAGTTGTCTACTTCTGTAATTTTATTGTTATTCTTCTGAATTTCTGATTGCTGCCTGTCTGTGGATTTTTCCGTCTTATTAAACTTTCCATTATGTTCCTGAATAATCTTTCTAATTTCTTCAATTGCTTTATATGTGTGTTTCTTGGCTTGTTCGGTGTATTGTCTCATTTCCTTGTCTTGAAGGGTTCTGTATATTATACTTTTGTATTCTGCATCTGGTAATTCCAGGAATGCACTTTCATCTAGAAGATCCCTGGAGTCTTTGCTTTGATAGCTTGTTGAGGTGATCATGGTCTGTTTCTTTATGTGACTTGATATTGACTATTGTCTCTGAGCTGTCAATAAGTTATTGTATTAGTTTATGCTTGCTTACTGTGTCATAGCTTCTTGCTTTGTTTTATTTTGGTGTGCCCTTCTGGGTTGCTTGAGTGAGCTAGCTTGATTATTTTTGCCTTTGGAACTCTGCCATCCTGTCCCCAGATGGCTAGAGCTGTCATCAGGTATATCAGTCTAGGAGTCCATTCAGTTTTCTTGTATGAATTCAGCTCAGGTTTCCAGGTAGCTGATCATCAAGTGTGTGGTACAGGCTCTGTCCTACAGTCTTAGAAGGCCAGGGGTGATTGGCGTATATACTGGTATCTGATTGCAGCAGGGGTTCTCAGCAGGCGGCTGAGAACCAACCCCTGAGTGTCTCTGAGGAAAACGTGTCCCTGTTCCCTAGAGCATGCAGGTGGGTGGGTTCTGCACAAGGACCATGGGCACCCAAATTTTTTTGTTGTAAGGACTGGGAGATACCAGTTATCTTTGGGCCCTGTCACAGGTGTCTGGGTGACCTGAGTGGTGCTACCAGTCCTTAGGTCCCTGATGTGGGTAGGTGAGGACTTTGTTTAATAGGCAATGTCAAATGTCAAACACCCACCTCTCCACCGCACAGCTGAAATGGTTGGAGTCTGCCAACAAGGGCCCGTTGTCCCGAAATAGGCCCACACAGATCCATGCAGAAGGGAAAGGTGGTTAAAGTCCATGGACAGTTTATGCCTGGAGAGGAGGTGCTTCTGTGCTGAGCTCCCCCATTTAGTGGAGCTAGCAAATTATCTTTTCCCCCAAATGCAAATTTTTTCCTTCCCCAAGGCTGGGAGGATGGCTCTAGGTGCTGAACAGTACCTATTTCAGGCCCAGGGAATTTAGCCGCTGAAGCCAGATTGGGGGGGGGGGGCGCATTAAAATATACAGAAGTACTTACCTTTTGCTGAGAGCGCTGTTCTCCTCAGGTTCCAGAGGTGCGAGTAGGCTGTGTGGCTGGCTGCTTCTCCCTGAGGAAACTGCAGCCCAGCGCTAGTACCAGCCCGCCGCCGCCGCTCCGGGAATGGTGCCTGAGGGCTCCGCATGATTCAGGTCCAGTAACTCCTCTCCACTTCTGAATGGTCTCTTCCTTCCCCTGCGCCTCAGTTCATTTTCTAAGCTTGCCTTTGAAGCTCAGGGCTCCTAGCTTGTCACAAATATGCTCGTTTCACTTGTTTTTTTTCAGGTCTTTGTTGTAAACAGTGCTCTCTGGAAACATCTGTCTATTACGACATCTTGGCTCTGCCTCGATTTGTGTTACTCTTGAAAAAATATTGGTAATAATTTTTTTTTTTTTTTTTAATTTATATTGTGCTTTAAGTGAAAGTTTACAAATCAGGTTGGACTCTCCTACAAAATTTTCTAAAGACCTTGCTATATATTCCTATTTGCTCTCCCCTTAATAAGACAGCATATTCTTCCCTCCACTCTCTCTTTTCGTGCCTGTTCATCCAGCTTCTGACCCCTTCTACCTTCACATCTCCCCTTCAGGCAGGAGATGACAACATAATCTTATGTGTTTGCTTGATCGGAGAAGCATTCTTCCCCAGTATCATTTTCTATCCTATAGTCCAGCACAATCCCTGTCTGAAAAGTTGGCTTTGGGAACAGTTCCTGTCCTGGGCTAGCAGAAGATCTGGGGACCATGACCTGTGGGCTCCTTCTAGTCTTAGTCAGACTTGATAATGATTTTGATGGCGGCAATTTTTGGTGAAGAATAAAGATATTTATGGTATATCATTTTATCTAAAAAAAAAAGCTAAGATGTCATATGCATGATGAGTTGTTCATTCAATGGGGTTTTCAAGTAGAGGATAGACGATAATCAAGTGTATTGAATGTGAACACTCAGTGGTTGGTTAAGGAATTGAATAGACTATCCAACACTGGAATTCTATGACTTGTATTCTGAAAAAAACACTTAAGCACTAGGCCTGAGTTTTTGAAAGAGCAATATTTAGTGATTACTACCTTGGATTACATTTGAAGGAGGTTAATATCTGTCCCCCCGATAAGAGGTTATGTAGTCAATTTACTTTAAAAAAAAAAAAAAAAAAATCACACGCATGTTTTAACATCCCCCAGAACTGGTACTTCACAGAAGCAATGTTAAAAATTCTCCTCAAAAAAATGCATTTGAACTTCCAAATGTCATGAATGTGCAACTTAAATTGATTCCAACAGCAGCAGCTGTCTCATTCCCAAAACAAATTTTATGCATTCTCAACTGTACTTTTTCAGGATGACACAGATTGGAAATACAAAAATAAGTGCATCTTAGTACTCTCCTTTATATAAACACTCTGAAAATGTTAATATTTCTATAAATATTTTGGCTCATATTCAATTTATTTAAAAAATATTACTTTTTGAAGAGGTCGTTATAATAGATATTCAAAAAAAGATTTTGCTTTACCTAAATTTTCATTAATGCATTCATACGCACATACACATATGTGTGTTATTGACATATATTATATGTAATATACATAGCATATTATTATATTTTATTGAAGCTAATTTTCTGCCCGTCCCAATTTTGACAAATTCTGAATTTTATCTTTTGTGATTATCAGTTATCAAGTCCCCTAAGAATTACCAATAAGACCTGTTTATCAAGAAAAGCCAAATGTATTGCTAACTGCTAAATACAGTAAGGCCACTGTATTTAGTGGTGACTAAAAAAAAAAAAAATGAAACCCTGGTGGTGTAGTGGTTAAAAGCTATGGCTGCTAACCCAAAGGCTGGCAATTCAAATCCACCAGGAGCTCCTTGGAAACTCTATGGGACACTTCTTCTACTCTGTCCTATATAAGGTCGCTATGAGTCAGAATCTACTCAACAGCAATGTTTTTGTTTTTATTTTTTTATTATGAAGGGTGTCATGGTGACTCCAAGTGTTACAGAGTAGAACTGAGCTCCTGCAAAAAATATGCTCTTCTTAACTATGCCATAACTATAGGACAACACTCCAAATTTGCCTGGTATTCACAGGTTGTACCCAATTTCTGTATAGTCAGGAGATCCTTAGAAAAAGGGCACCAATAACTAATACGGGTTGCTTCATAAACATCACGTCCTTCTGATCAGAGCCTGAACACACATTAGCACATGGAAAGTGGCTTTTATTATAAGAATCAGAAAGCATACAACAGGAAAAGCTCTATCACAAGCGGTTCCCCCTTGTGTCTGGGCAGAGATGATGACTCTTCCCTGCACACCCCGCTTTGCACTATAGGTGAGGGACTTAAATGGAAACTTTGCTGCTGCTGGTCTCCCCTGGTCAGGTAAGTTCACTTAGGTGGACTATAAGCTTACATTATGTGTACTGCACTTGCACCATAGCTGTGGAGACTAAGGAAACTTCCATTCCCACCTTATTTATACCCCTAGTCTGAGTGGCTAATTTTATCTTTTTAACTCTGCTACCAAACATTAGACCTCAGTGGGGGTGAACCCTAAAATGCAAGCAGGGAGAGGAATGGAGAAAACCATGGCTGCCTGGTTTGATGGAAGAATTTTCTCCTCACAGCTCCTTAGGATTTTCTTGTGTTGTAAAGAAAAACTTGAAAGCTGTTTTAAGTTAAAACAGAGAGGTTTATTAAGGGCTTAAAACAATTGCAATTGGTAAACTACATAGCCCATTGAAAGTAGAGCCATGTAGTCTGTATGGCATGGATTGAATCATATCCCGCCCCCAAAATGAGTATATCAATTTGGCTGGGCCATGATTCCTGGTATTATGTGATTTTCCTATGTGTTGTAAATCCTGCCTCTACGATGTTAATGAGGGAGGATGGGAGGCAGTTGTGTTAGTGAGGCAGGACTCAATCTACAAAATTTGATTGTGTCTTGATGCAATCCCTTGAGATATAAAAGAAAGAACAAACAAAGAGAGTGAACTTCATACCACCAAGAAAGAGGCACCAGGAGCAGAATGCACCCTGGACAGAGAAGCTCCTAGTCCAGGGGAAGATTGATAAGAAGGCTGACAGAGAGAGAATGCTTTCCCCTGTAGCTGACACCCCGAATTTGGACTTTTAGCCTATTTTACTGTGAAGAAATAAATTTCTTTTTGTTAAAGCCGTACACTTATGATATTTCTGTTACAGCGGCACTAGATAACTAAGACAAAATTCGAGCAGTTTTATTATACAAGTATTCTTAAGGGGTAAAAACAGGAACCAAATCACAGGGAGGGCAATTACACGAAAATCAATGAATATTGTAATAATCACCCTCTGATTGGTTACTAGTTCTTAATAGCATAGTTAGTGACTACAGATAGTTTCACAAGATGTTTACATCATGGTCACAAGATGCTTACATATATTTTCTTTGTCTATCTTGAAGAAATATCTTGTTGGCTGCAGCACCCAGACAGCACTCTTCCTGAGTATGTTTATTTTGAGGGATGCTGAATACTCCTTAGAGGCAAAGGTGGCGAGACTGCGTCTTCCATACATTGGACATGTTGTCAGGAGGGATCAGTCCCTGGAGAAGGACATCATGCTTGGCAGAGTACAGGGTCAGCAGAAAAGAGGAAGACCCTCAACGAGGTGTATTGACACAGTGGCTGCAACAATGAGCTCAAGCATAACAAAAATTGTAAAGATGGCGCAGGACCAGGCAGTGCCTCGTTCTGTTGTGCATAGGGCCGCTATGAGTCAGAACCGACTCGATGGCACCTAACAGCAACAGCAAGATTGTCACTTGGTCAAGGATCCTCAGGGCATATGGTTTCACATCCTGGTTTTGACCACCGAGGAAAAACATGTTTTCGTCAAAAAACATAGCTGTTAGTCTAGAATCCAGATAGCATGGTCAGCATATTATGCCTCTTGGCTCACTCAATTTACTGAAAATTGTCTTTTCCTGAGACATTTGACTGCATATGTTTACAGAAGCCCATTGCCAGGCCTTTCTTCTGTTGAGCTGCTGGGTGGCTTTGAACTTTTGGTTAGTAGATGAGAGCAAACCTTTTTGTGTTGCCATAATTTGGAATTGATTCAATGGCAATGGGTTAGGTTTTTTAGTTTATGAAGGGAGAGGAGTTCCTGGGTGGTGCAAATGGTTAAGCTGCTCAGCTGCTAATCGAAAAGTTGGAGCTTAGAGTCCATCCAGAGGAACCTTGGAAGGAAGGCCTGGTCATTTAATTTTGAAACATGAGCTATTGGAAACCCTGTGGAGCACAATTCTACTCAGACACACTTGAGGTCGTATGAATCAGAATGCATACAGTGGCAACTAATTTTTGGTGTTTATGAGGGGAGAAGCACCAATTCACAGCCAATGGACTTCATACACAGCCACCATTCATCTATCGGTGAAGTTTTAAGTGTTGCTATGATGCTGAACAGTTTCAGCAGAGCATCTTAAGATAGACTATGAAGAAAGACCTGGTAATCTATTCCTGAAATCAGCCAATGAAAATTGTATGGATCACAATGTTTCAATCCATAACCAATCATTGGGTGGCCCAGGACCAAGCATTAGCATCAGAATTTCATGTTGGGGGTGGGGCACTGGATGACAGCTGATAACAAGGATGACAACAACAACAACCTATGAAGGAAGTGGTAACAGGTAACAAGTAGATATTTATAAGATTTTTTGGCATCTAGATTGTGGTGGTGTTACTGAGTGAAAACCCCAGGTTTTGCTCAGCATTTCTTGTTACAGCCAATAAAGAAGAGCCCAAGGCAGGAAATCAGAAAGTTGCCTTTATTTGATTGTACAAGGAAAGGAGAAACGGGGTTGCTGCCTCCAAGATTGCTTGCAGGCAGCTTGGGGAGGTAGGCTTTTACAGAGAACAGACAAGAAAATGTAAATGCCTCATGAATATTCAGGGTTGACCTTCACACAGGCACTCAGGGCTTGGGGGTGATGATGCATTTCCTCTAGACAGGGTTCGATTTTCCACCGGGGTACTTATATGTATTTTGCACATAATGAGCTAATAGGTCACTTCAGGTGTTGGGATAGTATAGAAAGCCTGCTAAGACCGGTTGGGGCCACTATGGCTGTTCTGTGGTTATCTTGTGAAGGGCACTTTTTGGCCCATTCTGTAAAGATCTTGTCAATGACAGTTTCAGAGAATGTGTAACCTCAGAGCTGTCTCCTGGTGGTAGGGGCCGCCAATCTGCAAATGGTGTCTTTTTGAGTAGGGAGGAGTTCTTGCTCTAGGTGTCTGATTTTAAAACTCAGATAAATGACCTCTTTTTGGTTGACCTGAGCTTTTTCTTCTGTGACTCAATACCCTGCATTTCCCAGGAAATTTAAAACTTCTACAGTGTTCTGGACCAAGTCATACTCAGTGAGGCTGGTGATAAGCAGGTCATCCATGTACTGGAGAAGGATGTCATTGGTAAGGTTAGTTGTCTCAGTACTTGGGCCAAAGCTGATCCAAAAAGAGTAGGACTGTTTTTAAAACCTTGTGGGAGGATTTGCCAACAGAACTACTGTTTCTGTCCTGTTCCTGGGCCCTCCCACTCTAAGGCAAAGATTTGTGACTTTCCTCCTCCACTCGGATGCAAAGACATCCTTTAGGTCTAACACAGTGGACCTGGAAAAGGTGGGCAACAAGGTCGACAGCAGGGTTTACACATTGGGAGGTGGTGTGTTGAGCTGTGACTGACACAGTCTGAGCAGTCTATGTTTCAGGTACCTGGTGATGATTTCGTCCAGTGTCTGTTGCACTTCAGCTCAGATGGAATACTTACTGCTTAAGCCTTGGAGGAGAACTGTACTAGGTAACAATTCAATGACAAACGGAGGGACATTTTTTGCTCTTCCCAGTGTTTGTTAGCCCAGACCCATGGCACTACAGTATTTTTGATATTTATTTAGATCAACTAACCCTCAATAATGTCGTCTTTCCCGTAATTAGTTATTGGCCTGGTAGTAAGGGCCGTTTGTAACCACCACCTATTTTCTGGGGGAACTTGTATTTGCATGTTTCCATTCTCAAAAGAGATCTATGTTTGTGGTTTGCACAGTAAGTCCCTTCAGAGCAAGGAGACTGGGCAATCAGGCATGTAAAGGAAGGAGTGTGTTAGAGATTTCCCTTGTATAGAACAAGTTAGAGGTTGTAGGAAGGGAGGGTGCTCTTCTTTTCCTGATATTCCTATCACTGACACCTTCTGTCTCATCAGGGTAGATTTCTTTTGGGTCAGAAGTGAGGGTGTCACCCCAGTATCTACCAAAAACTTTACAGATTTCTCCCTCCACCTTCATTATAACCAGAGGCTTAGGTTGAGGACTTACCTCTGATCCTCTTCAGTCTGAGTCCTTCCCTGCCAGCATTATAGGACACTGAGTCACTTCAGGCTTTGTTTTTGTTTTGGGGCATTCCTTTTCCAGTGTCATTTTTCCTTGCACCACACATGTTGATTGAGTTCTAATGGGGCCTGGGCCTTGGAGGTTTTCCTCTGCTCAAACATGACTCCTCTTAATGAGTTACTTAGGGTTGGATTTCCTCTACACAAGGTAGCTGCTGAAATGCCACCTGCTTTTTATGTTCTGAAATTTTCTTCTTTTCTTATTCCTGATCTCTGTTGGAATACACTTGATAAGCTATTTCAACCAGTTGAGAGTTCCTAGTTCTACACCCCCTTCAAATTTTTACAGTTTCTTCTAATGTCAGGGGTGCTTTGCCAAATGAATATCATATTAATAATTCTGGCATTCTCAGGGCTTTCAGGATTGGTGGTTGTGGACTGTCTGAAAGCTTTATAAATTCTCTCCAGAGATTTTGATGGGTCTTTATTGGTCTCTTTTTTAACCCCATATGCCTTACTAGGATTATTTTGCTTTGGCATTCCCTTCTTTAGCCCTTCTAAGAGACACTCCTGATGATAGGTAAGTCAAGTGCATCCTTTGGCTATGTTCTGGTGCCAACCAGAGTCCCCTGTTGGGAACGTTTATGCCCCTGACAAGTTTTCTACTTGCAGCTCATGGCATGTGTCACCCTCTGCCTTAGCCCTTTCTATCACCATGTGGCACACCTCTGGAGTTAGGGGCATATCTAGTAGTGCTTGGCAGTCTGCCCAACTGGGGGTGTAGATGCGAAAAATGGAAGCAAAAAGATTCTCTTAGGGTCCTCTTGGTAACTGGGACAATAATTTTTCCAATTGTACAGATTAGTGATTGAGATGGGCTGGTGAAACCAAACCATGCCTGTGTCTCCTGCCAGGACTTGTCAGAGGGTGTGCATGCCTCTGGCCGCAGCTGTGCTAAGGGGTATTTTCACTTTCCCTAGCAGCCAAATCAGGGTGCCCCCAAATCATTCTGCTCTGTGTGGGAACAGTGAGCCCACTAGTGGGACAGAAATACCCAGGAGGGGTGTATACAAAGGTTGAGGGGGCTTAACACTGGGGGCCATTGCTGGTGTGGTTGCTCTACTGGGTGGAGGCAGGGAGTAGGGAGAAGATGGCATGGACACTAAAGTTTTGGGAGGGGATGGCTTCGGTGCAGAGGCTGAGAGGGGAGTCCTCCTTAGGGTCAGGAGAGAGGACTGGCAGTTGTGATTTGTCAGTCCCTCTCTAAACTAAGATCCTATAACTCTTGTAACTCTTTGTTCTGATACAGAGTCATGAAAGCTTCCATATAATACTTTTCATCCCATTTACCCTTGCTAGTAGAGAAAAGATCAAGTTGGAGATAGTATTAGAACATAGAAACCCATTCGCCAACCACTTTTCCTCATTTGCCAATTCATATTGAGGCCGTAGGGTGTTACAAAAGAAAATATATATATATATTTTTTCCATAGGGCCTGACCTGAAATAGTCTCAGTTTTTAAGGATGCATCCCAGTGGGCTGCATTCCAGGATCCCTTGATCATTCTCCATTTCTGGACAGACACACACTTTACACACTCACACAACCTTATTCAGTGCACCAACAGGTACCTAGAGCCTTTTATGCCCTCAATGGTCAAGGATTCTTCTAAGGCCTTACCTAGATACTTACCAAATAACTCAGGTGCGTTTCATGTCTCCCATGGAGTCGCCATTGGGCCTGAGGTGGGGCAGCCCTGAGGACCACCCAAAGTCTTCTGGAGAATTTTCGGGTGGTACCAGACACCAGGCAGGGTCCCAGGCACGGCCCGTCTCAGGAACTAAGTGATGACTCCTGGGTGGCTCACCAGATATGTTGCCGAGTGAAAACCCCAGGTTTTGCTCGGTATGACTTGCTACAGCCAATGAACAAGAGGCCAGGGTGGAAGATCAGTAAGACACCTTTATTTCGTTGTACAAGGAAAGGAGAAATAGGGGCTGCTGCCTCACAGGCAGCTTGGGAAGGTAGGCTTTTACAAAGAATAGACAAGAAAATGTAAATTCATCATGAACATTCAGGACTGACCTTCACACAGGCACTCGGGGCTTGGAGGTGATGATACATTTTTTCTAGACAAGGGTTCGATTCTCTGATGGGGTGCTTATACGCATTTTGCACATAATGAGATAACAGGTTACTTGAAGTGTTGAGATAGCATAGGACGCCTGCTAAGATCAATTGGGCCCCACTAGTGGGTGGTATGGCTGTTCTGTGGTTATCTTGTCAAAGACGGTTTTTGGCCCATTCTATAGCTGTCTTGTCAAGGACAATTTCAGAAGAATGTATAGTCTATTTTGCTCAGTGTAGGAGGCTAAGCCAGAGCAGGTGTCTCTTAGAAGTGGTGAGCTCTAAGGCTGCCTTTATCTCCTTAAAGTGTTGAGCTCTGAGGCTGCTTGTCTCAGTGGGTTTTTAAATGTAGAAAGGCCTGATCGAGCTTGAACAAACTTGCCCATATAATGGTTAAAGCAAAAACCAAACCCATTACCATCGAGTGGATTCCGACTCATAGTGACCCTGTTGCGTTCAAACCGCCAACCTTCTGGTTAGCAGCTGTAGCTCTTAACCACTACGTCATCAGGGTTTCCATATAATGGTTCAAAACCAAAAAACCAAACCCGTTGCCCTCAAGTGGATTCTGACTCATAGCAACCCTATAAAAAAAACAAAACCAAACCCACTGCCACTGAGTCAATTCTGACTCATACTGACCCTATAGGACAGAGTAGAACTGCCCCATAGAGTTTCCAAGGAGCGCCTGGTTGATTCGAACTGCTGACCTTTGGTTAGCAGCCGTAGCACTTAACCACTACACCACCAGGGTTTCCAGCAATGCTATAGGAGTGGTAAATACAGCCAGGTAAGTTTTGTGAAGCAAGTGATTGAAGAGCCGGTAACTGTTTGATGAGCCCAGTTAAGTGATCTGTTATTCTAAGAAGGGGTCTTTTACCCTGATGAAAGCAAGTTGAGTAGTCTATTTTTTGGATAAATGGATTTTCAGTAAGTTCTTGAAACAAACAATAAAGTTATTTGCAACTTCATTTCCTAAACAAGAATTCTCTGAGCTCATAAAGTCATGTTAATTTAAAGAGTAAGCCTCTGGCTATTGATGGTTTCAGTTCTCACACGTCAAACTTGACATAGAATTGCTTTAGAAAAACATATGTTGAGGAGAGGGCATGAACTAGTTTGGCACTTCCCTCAGTTTTCAAAACTATCACAAACATATCTAACATGGAAATTGATTTAATATTACAAGAACTACCACATTATTTTCACACTTTTTGGAATGAAAGATGTATGCTGTGAAATGTATGATGTTGTATGAAAAGTACTTGAGCAGTTCAATTTAAGAAAGTCCGGGAACTAAGTTTGCTTATCTGAATTTTGCAAATAATGAATTGAATAAGAAGTCTCTAAAAAAAAAAGCATCTTTAAAACCTGATTTATAATAATAGTGTTGAATGATAAACATTGTGCTTTTTATCCTTGTCATTTATCATGTTCTATAAGGCAGAATAGTTCTGGTTTGTTAAACATTAATTAAAATCACAAATTTAGTTCTTGCCTGTATATGATGTTGCTTTAGTTGGTGAATTATTCATGATTAATAATAGTTTAGTTGCTTGGTTTCTCTCTATTTACTATGCATGTAGTACATCATTTAGAATTTTGATCTTTCCCGCTTTAAAAACCCATATTTATGTTTCAGTCTTTTATAATACTGTATAATCCTTCTTGTTTAAAAGGTCTCCAGGATCGCATTATACATATTTACAGAAGCTTGTTCAGCACATAGAGCAATACATTTCTGAGTTTAGGAAAATCTATGTTAACACTAATACTTAGCCTATTGTTACCTGATTAGGGTCCACGCCCTGGAGCAGTCGAGCCAATGAAACATACTCCAAGTCAGAAAGAGTGAGAAAGTTTATTAAGGAGATGCATACATCACCGGGCACCCGGCAGCAACACAGGCTGTCTCTATGGAGTCCCAAAGAGCAATTTTACATTAGGGTTTACATAGAATCTTACAAAGGTTAGAAGTGTCTTTGTAGTCCCCTGCCAGACATTTCTTTATTAGGCTAAAGATACCTGGGCTCCAACTTTCCTGTGGGGGTTGTATGCCACAGGTAGTCGGACAGAACAAAAGGTTATTTGCATCAGTTTAAAACAAAAAACAAAGTCATTAACATTTGGTCAAAACAAAGTCATTAACACAGGTACGTGAAGGAGGCAGGGAAAGGAAGAACAACTTATAGGTTTACCATGGCCTTAGTTATGTTAAGTTTTAAGTTGCCCATTTTGAAAAAGGAGAAAACATGCTGGGGAGTATTGGGGTCACAATATTGAGTGTTAAATATGTCACATCTTATGAACGAGGGCACGACAAATGACTTCAAGGAACAAGAACCAGCAATGTAGCAAAGAAGAGTTGAAAGGCATCAAGATCAAAAAAGTTGTTGAACTTAACAGACCATCACCAGACAACCTATTTAAAAAAAAAAACACAAAGATAAATTAATTAGAATTCAATACACAATGTCCGGAGAGATTTTTAGGAGTGAATTGGAAGAGAAAAGTCAGAAGAGAGTTTAAGCTAGTCTTTTTAGGTGGCTCTTTCCAGGTTAGGAACTTGTGACCCTAACACTCCCAGCATGTTTTCTCCTTTTTCGAAATGGACAACTGAGAACTTGACACAACTAATGTCATAATGTCATAAAGAACCTGTTCTTCTTCCTCTGCCTGCCTCCTCCTTCTCAAGCCTCTGTTAAAGACGTTGTTTTGACGTGATGTTAATGACTTTGTTCTTTGTTTTAAACTGATGCCAATAACTTTGTTTTGTTCTGTCCAACCACCTGTGACTTACAATCCCCCACAGGAAAATAAAAGCCCAGGTGTGGGGTATGTATATTTTCAGTCTGATAAAGTTTTTTGTCACTATCTTGTAATGAATAACTCCTCTGGCCAGGCCATCTGCAGAGTACGAAGACATTTCTAACCCTTGTAAGATTCTCTATAACTCTAATGTAAAATTGCTCTTCGGGACTCCATAGAGACCACCAGTGTTGCTGCTGGGTCCCCAGTGATGTATACATCTCCTTAATAAACTTTCTCACTCTTTTTGACTTGGAGTGGACCCTAATCAGGCAACAAACTGACTGGGGTTGAACAAAGTTTATGAAGTAATACTAGGATTTTGCACCCAGTGAGGGGATGGCCTTGAAGTAAGTAAATTGTTGCTTGATAAGTGACTTTTTTTTTCAGGTCATTAGATTCTTATCTTTGATAAGTTGGTCTTTAGGACTTTTCTGAAGGAAACAATGAAGTAATTTGTTGGTTTACAGTCTTAACATTCCTAGGTAAACTTTTCCTAAGTCACACTGTCACAGATGGTCACAGATCCCAAAGCCAACTAAAATAAGAAATCATAAGTGTTTATTATCTGTTCGGTTCTTGTGTTTTTCTGAGCCTGCTGAAAAATTTACTGCCACCTTCATGCTAGGCTCAAGAAATAAAGTAGAACCAGCCCCCTCCTCTACTGAAATTTGGATTAATGTCAGCACTCTGGCATCAAAGAACAGGACCATTATCCATTCATTCATTCCTTGATTCATTCATTTATGCATTCAAAAGCTTTTCACAGTGGCTAATGTTGCAGGCATTCTACTTATTTCTGGAAAGAGAAATTATAATAAACTAGACATGATTCTTCCTGTGTTCATGAGTTACAGTCTTGATTTAGTTTCTGTGCCCTTCTGTTGCACAAGTCACTCCTTCCCCAATCACAAGACTCTTCAATTGCTAACAAGCCTTGGTATTGAAACAGGCTACTCAGCCATATTGAAAACCCCAGGCAACACCCTTTTGCCCCCTCTTTGTCTTGGTAACTACAAGCTTGTTTTGAGCAGGAAGTCGCGGCAGGTAGTGGCTCCACCCTAGTTACACCTTGAAGCATGCACAGATTGAAATCACATCCTCAACTGACCCCCCCCACCCCAAAATATAGCCATGGGAGGGCTAAAAAAGCAGAAAATTCCGGGTACCAAACCCAACCCCCTGACGCCACTGGAAACAAAAAGCTCCCCAGCCCCCTTAGTCAGCGAGCACGTGACCTTAAGGTCACTAGACCCCCACGCCTCCTTGTATGCGCAGACAATAAACTTGCCACTTTCTGTTGCAATCAGTGTCTGTCTTATTTCAATCGGCTAATATATTTTTTTTAATAAGACAGGACAAGAACCCGAGTGGGTTCAGTTACAGTATCAGTATTGGTAAGGGCAAATTTAGCAAACCTTTAAGTACTTGATTTACAGCCCTCCCTAATTCTTTCTTATATTTACTTTGATTTCATATCTTCTCTTTTCTCGATTTTGTCTCAACTCCCGAACTTTAGCCTTTTTGGCTGGGGTCCTGATACAATGACTGGCTCTTGTTAGTTCCTTCTTGAGTGGCTTAGTTGTCCCTACGATGTGTCCAATGCCTGGCTGAGGTTCTACTGTAATTCAGGAACCACAGTGCAGATTAATTTGTTGCTTGGACTCTTATTTTGGTACCAAATCTGAGATCTCCATTATCTGCTTTCCTTGGACAACCTTCAACAAATCTAGCCTCTGCCACTGAATAAATTGCCCTCAGTCTACGACCTGAACTAGTGACACTGTCCTTGCCCAGTTTCTAATGAGTCTCCATCCCCAAAAGGCTCTATATGCTAACCCAGGCCCAACAGAACTCCTACCCAAACCTACTCCAAATATGCCTGACTAAATTAAGGATAAAATATGCTTGAAGATAAGGTTAGGAAGGGACTATAGGGCTTAGGAAGTTAAAAATTTTTAAATAATGTAAGAAATACTAGGAGCAACTTATATTTTCCTAAGGAGACCAACTAAAACAGTTTATTGACAGGCAAAATATTACTTTGGTAAATTGTATACCTTGATTACTGAAGTGCTTTTAACAGCTCTGTAATATTTTTCTCAAATAATTTGTTTCGGAATCTCCATAGCTATTTGTTTATATGGCAATTAAGAAAACTGATGGAGCATTTGGGGGGAATAATTTACCAGAAATTATCAGTATGAATATGTTTATCTCCTAAAGTAACCCTGGTTTATTATGTTATCAAAACAATATCTGGTAGACACATAAGACTATGTTGGTGTCTCCTGTCTAGAGGGGAGATGAGAGGGCAGAGGGTGCCAGAAGCTGCCCGAATGGACACAAGAAGAGAAAGTGGAGGGAAGGACTGTGCTGTCTCATTAGGGGGAGAGCAATTAGGAGTGTATAGCAAGGTATGTGGAAACCCTGGTGGCGTAGTGGTTAAGTGCTATGGCTGCTAACTGAGAGGTTGGCAGTTCGAATCTGCCATGCGCTCCTTGGAAACTCTATTGGGCAGTTCTACTCTGTCCTATAGGGTCGCTATGAGTCGGAATCGACTCGACGGCAGTGGTGGGTTAGCAAGGTTTGTGTAAATTTTTGTACGAGAGACTGACCTGATTTGTAAACTTTCACTTAAAGCACAACAAAAATTAATTAAAAAAAACAATATCTTTAGGTGGGAATCAATTTTTTTTCTTTTACCTCTAACCCTTCTTTCTAAGCAATATCCTTGCCATCTTTGCTCAGAATAAGCTGTGCTCATTTCTACTTTTATTCCTTTTCTGATACTTTTTGGCCTGCTTAGATCACCAGATCACATCCTTTCTCTTGGACTAGCCAAACTATTGAAAGTCATTTAACTATTTACCAGAAATTTTTTACTAAAGGCCAACGTTTAAGAAACACTGTTAGACCACTTTGGGGGTACTAAGTGAATTTTACATGTCCATGAAGGAGAAAGTTTGAAAGCTCAAGTCCATTCCCTTTGTTGCCAGGGAAAAAACCCAGGTTTTGCTCGGCCTGACTTGTTATAGCCAATAAACAAGAGGCCAAGGTGGGCGATCAGAAAGATGCCTTTATTTCATCAATCAGGGCTGTTGCCTCCAAGACTGCTCACCGGCAGCTCGGGGAGGTGGGCTTTTACAGAAAACAGACAAGAAAAACCAAATTCATCACGAATATTCAGGATTGACCTTCACACAGGTTCTCAGAGCTTGGGGATAATTATGCATTTTCTTTAGACAACAGTTCAATCCCCAGGATGGAGGAAAGGATGAATTTTTCTTCATTAGGATGTTAACTCTCCATCCAGATGGAGGTTCAGGCTATCCATGGCTCATTCTGTGGTTATCTTGTCCAGGACAATGTTAGACGAATGTGTAGCTTATCCCACTTGGTGTAAGAGGATAAGCCCGAGCAGGTGTCTCTCAGAAGGATTGGGCTCTGAGGCTTCCTGCCTCACTTTCTTAATATCTTTTTTAAATATTCCAAGTCACACCTATCTTTTCCCTTGGTATAAATACTATACTTTGTAAGGATATGTCAGAGAATTTGGAACTTAGGTATGTATTGCTTGGTTCTCTTTTTATTTTGCATTATTATTCATGTCTCCCCAGTTAAGTTTTTTTGTGAACCTGTAGGAGTTGCAGTCTAGTGGATTCCAATTCACAGAGTTTTTTTATCCCCTACAGCACATATCTCAGTGTAAATAATATATGCTTCATAAATAGTTCTTCACTGAGTCAGTGATTAACCAAGGGTTTGCTGATTAAGGCAGCAGCTTACGCTGCTTACTTTATTATACAGGAGCAGTAGATATGCCCACAAGTGTTATAATGAAAACAAAGGGTCCAGATCGCTCTTGTGATTGCCCCTCAGTTAGTTCCAATTCCACAATCCTCAGCTCTACTCTGGTATTCATTTTACATATCATATCCACAGTTGTTGTTGTTAGGTGCCTTCGGGTCGGTTTCGACTCATAGTGACCCTATGCACAACAGAACGAAACACTGCCTGGTCCTGCGCCATCCTCACAATGGTTGTTATGCTTGAGCTCTTTGTTGCAGACACCATGTCAAAACACCTTGTTGAGGCTTTTCCTCTTTTCTGCTGACTCTGTACTCTGCCAAGCATGATGTCCTTTTCCAGGGACTCATCCCTCCTGACAACATGTCCAAAGTATGGAAGACGCAGTCTCGCCATCCTTGCCTCTAAGGAGCATTCTGGCCACACTTCTGCCAAGACAGATTTGTTTGTTCTCTGGCAGTCCATGGTATATTCAATATTCTTCGCCAACACCGCAGTTCAAAGGTGTCAACTCTTCTTCAGTCTTCCTTATTCATTGTCCAGCTTTCACATGCATATGATGGGATTGAAAATACCATGGCTTGGGTCAGACGCACCTTAGTCTTCAGGGTGACATCGTTGCTCTTCAACACGTTGAAGAGGTCCTTTGCAGAAGATTTGCCCAACGCAATGTGTCTTTTGATTTCTTTACTGCTGCTTCCATGGCTGTTGATTGTGGACCCAAGTAAAACGAAATCCTTGACAACTTCAATCTTTTCTCCGTTTATCATCATGTTCCTCATTGGTCCAGTTGTGAGGATTTTTGTTTTCTTTTTGTTGAGCTGTAATCCATACTGAAGGCTGTGGTCTTTGATCTTCATTAGTAAGTGCTTCAAGTCCTCTTCACTTTCAGCAAGCAAGGTTGTGTCATCTGGATAACGCAGGTTGTTAATGAGTCTTCCTCCAATCCTGATGCCCTGTTCTTCTTCATATAGTCCAGCTTCTCATATTATTTGTTCAGCATACAGATTAAAGAGATATGGTGAAAGAATACAACCCTGACACACACCTTTCCTGACTTGAAACCAATCGGTATCCCCTTGTTCTGTCCGAACAACTGCCTCTTGATCCATATAAAGGTTTCTCATGAGCACAATTAAGTGTTCTGGAATTCCCATTCTTTGCAGTGGTATCCATAGTTTGTTATGATCCACACAGTTGAATGTCTTTGCATAGTCAATAAAACACAGGTAAACATCCTTCTGGTATTCTCTGCTTTCAGCCGCTAACATCAGCAATGATATCCCTGGTTCCACGTCCTCTTCTGAAACCAGCCTGTATTTCTGGCAGTTCCCTGTCAATATACTGCTGCAGCCATTTTTGAATGATCTTCAGCAAAATTTTGCTAGCGTATGATATTAACGATATTGTTCTATAATATCCACATTTGGTTGGATCACCTTTCTTGGGAATAGGCATAAATATGGATCTCTTGTAGCCAGTTGGCCAGGAAGCTGTCTTCCATATTTCTTGGCATAGACGAATGAGCACCTCTGGCACTGCATCTGTTTGTTGAAACATCTCAATTGATATTCCATCAATTCCTGGAGCCTTATTTTTCACCAATGTCTTCAGAGCAGCTTGGACTTCTTCCTTCAGTACCATCGGTTCCTGATCATATGCCATCTCTTGATATGGTTGAATATCAACTAATTCTTTCTGGTATAATGACTCTGTGTATTCCTTCCATCTTGTTTTGATGCTTCCTGCATCATTTAGTTTTATCCCCATGGAATCCTTCACTATTGCAACTCGAGGCTTTAATTTTTTCTTCGGTTCTTTCAGCTTGAGAAACAGAGCGTGTTCTTCCCTTTCGGTTTTCCATCTCCAGCTCTTTGCACAAATCATTATAATACTTTACTTTGTCTTCCCGAGAGGCCCTTTGAAATCTTCTGTTCAGTTCTTTTACTTCATCAACTCTTCCTTTTGCTTTAGCTGCTCGACTCTCAAGAGCAAGTTTCAGAGTCTCCACTGACATCCATCTTGGTCTTTTCTTTCTTTCCTGTCTTTTCAGTGACCTCTTGCTTTCTTCATGGATGATGTCCTTGATGTCGTTCCACAACTCATCTGGCCTGCGGTCACTAATGTTCAATGCGTCAAATCTATTCTTGAGATGGTCTTTAAATTCAGGTGGAATATAGTCAAGGTCATATTTTGGCTCTCATGGACTCGCTCTGATTTCCTTCAGTTTCAGCTTGGAACTTGCATATGAGCAATTGATGGTCTGTTCCACAGTCGGCCCCTGGCCTTGTTCTGACTGATGATGTTGAGCTTTTCCATCGTCTCTTTCCACAAATGTAGTCAATTTGATTTCTGTGTGTTCCATCTGGCGAGGTCCATGTGTATAGTCGCCGTTTATGTTGGTGAAAGGAGGTATTTGCAATGAAGAAGTCGTTGGTCTTGCAAAATTCTATCATTTGATCTCCAACATTATTTCTATCACCAAGGCCATATATTCCAACTACTGATTCTCCTTCTTTGTTTCCAGCTTTTGCATTCGAATCACCAGTAATTATCAATGCATCTTGATTGCATGTTCGATCAATTTCAGACTTTAGCGCTGATAAAAATCTTCTATTTCTTCATCTTTGGCCCTAGTGGTTGGTGTGTAAATTTGAATAGTTGAATTAACTGCTCTTCCTTGTAGGCATATGGATATTATCCTATCACTGAGAGTGTTGTACTTCAGGATAGATTTTGAAATGTTCTTTTTGACGATGAATGCAACACCGTTCCTCTTCAAGTTGTCATTCCCAGCATGGTAGACAATATGATTGTCCAATTCAAAACGGCCAATACCAGTCCATTTCAGCTCACTAATGCCTAGGATGTCAATGTTTATGTGTTCCATTTCATTTTTGAGGATTTCCAATTTTCCTAGATTCATACTTCGTATATTCCAGGTTCCAATTATTAATGTATGTTTGCAGCTGTTTCTTCTCATTTTGAGTCCTGCCACATCAGCAAACGAAGGTCCTGGAAGCTTTATTCCTTCCACGTCATTAAGGTCGACTCTACTTTGAGGAGGCGGCTCTTCCCCATTCATCTTTTCAGTGCCTCCCAACCTGGGGGCTCATCTTCCAGCAGTATATCAGACAATGTTCCGCTGCTATTCATAAGGTTTTCACTGGCTAATGCTTTTCAGAAGTAGACTGCCAGGTCCTTCTTCCTATTCTGTCTTAGTCTGGAAGCTCAACTGAAACCTGTCCTCCATGGGTGACCCTGCTGGTATCTCAATACTGGTGGCATAGCTTCCAGCATCACAGCAACACACAAGCCCCCACAGTACGACAAACTGACAGACACATGGGGGTCATATCCACAGGGCATTCAATATTATTTCTTGAGTAAAAAAGTCAATATTTCAGAAATAAAATTCATCTTGTGATTCAAAAATCTGCTCTCACAATTTTCAGGGACATGTCTTGCAATTTCTAAAGGTCTGAAACACATGGAAATCATTCGGAAGTTACGTGTAAAAGTGACAAACTGCATCACTGAGCAGACTAAGTTCAGGATTAAAGCCAAATATAATTATAACGTACTGAGAACATTGGGCTATTGTAAAGAGTACAAAAGAATATGACACATTTTTCTTTTAGCAAGGAGTGTCGGTCTGCAATTAATAAAATTATAAAATACTGATTTAATTAAAAACTAACACATTCTCGTGAAATGAAGATCAAATTTTCATACATTTATTCAGCAATGCAAGCTACTGCCCACACAGGTAAATTATTGACTCTGGAGTATAAGGAATTACTGATGGCAAGTCAGAACAATGATTAATGCTTTTCCCCCATCTCTATCAAATTGTGGGATGATGGGGAGAGGAAAACTGTAGTGCAAAGGGTCAAAACACTCAATAATTGCTAAAATTGGTTACCTTTTACTATTTGGGCATAAAGATATTCTCATTTATTAAGTAGGAAATTTTGATCAGAAGGTCAATTCTTAGCCTTCTACCTTCCTCCTGGAAACACTTTGTTCACTTGCTTTTAGGATATCATGTTTTGGGCTTTTCTCTTATTTCATTGACTGTCCCATCTCGGTCTCCTTATCCAGTGTCTCTGGATATACTACTGCATAATATCGGAGTTCAGTCTCTGAATCTATACTCTCTTTGTGGTCTCATCCAGTCTTATGGTTTTAAATACTGTCTGTATATTGATGGTTTCAAATTATCTCTAGTCTAATTCTCTCCCTTGTACTCCCATTAGATGTTTTAAAAAGCATCCCAGAATTAATACGTCCAAAATTTAAGTAATATGTCTAACATTTAACTCCAAAAACACTTATCATCTCAGTTTATAGCAAATACAATTTTCTAGTTGGTCAGGGCAAAAACCTTGATGTAATCTTTCACTCTTCTTTCTCTAACATTCCTCATTCAGTTGATTGAATATACAATATATCCAAATAAACCATAATATGTCCAAAATGTGAACATTTCTTATTACCAATACCACTGTACGTTCCCTCATCCAAGCCACCATTTTCTTTTGAATGGGTTATGATAATATCTTCCTAACCTAGTTAGGAGTGAATTGGAACACACAAATATCAATATCCTAGGCATTAGTGAGCTGAAATGGACTGGTATTGGTCATGTTGAATTGGACAATCTTATATGATCTACTATACTGGGAATGGAGCCAAACTACAATCTTGAGTGTATACCACCTGAATTTAGAGACCATCTCAAGATTAGATTTGACACACTGAACACTATCAAGGAAGACCAGATGAGCTGTGAAATGACATCAAGGACATCATACATGAAGAAAGCAAGAGGTCATTAAAAAGACAAGAGAGAAAGAAAAGACCTAAAAGGATGTCAGAAAAGACTTTTGAAAGTTGCTCTTGAATGTCAAATAGCTAAAGCAAAAGGAAGAAATGAGGAAGTAAAAGAGTTGAACAGAAGATTTCAAAGGGTGACTAGAGAAGACAAGATATTGTGATGACATGTGCAAACACCTGATGATAGAAAACCAAAAGGGAAGAACAATTTCAGCATTTCTCAAGTAGAAAGAACTGAAGAAAAAATTCTAGCCTCGAGTTGCAATAGTGAAGGATCTATGGGGAAAATATTAAATGACACAGGAAATACCAAAAGAAGACGGAAGGAATACACAGAGTTACTACACCAAAAAGAATTGGTTGACAGTCAACCATTTCAGGAGGCAACATATGATAAGGAGCTGATGGTACTGAAGGAAGAAGTCCAAACTGCACTGAAGGAACTGGTGAGAAACAAGGCCTCAGGAACTGATGGAATACCAACTGAGATGTTTCCACAAACGAATGCAGTGCTGGAAGTGCTCACTCGTCTACGCTAAGAAATCTGGAAGACAGATACCTGGCCAACTGACTGGAAGAGATCGATATTTATGCCCATTCCCAAGAAAGGCTATCCAACCGAATGCAGAAATTATAGAACAATATCATTAATATCACAAGCCAGCAAAATTTTGCAGAAGATAATTCAAAAATGGCTATAGCAGTATATCGACAAAGAACTGCCAGAAATCAAGCTGGATTTAGAAGAGGATGTGGAACCAGGGATATCATCACTGATGTCAGATGGATCCTGGTTGAAAGCAGAGAATACCAGAAAGATGTTTACCTCTGTTTTGTTGACTATGCTAAGGCATCTGACTGTGTGAATCATAACAAATTATGTACAATATTGGGGAGAATGGGAATTCCAGAACACTTAATTATGCTCATGAGGAATCTGTACATGGATCAAGAGGTAGTTATTCAAACGGAACAAGTAGATACTGTGTGGTTTAATGTCAGGAAAGTTGTGCATCAGGGTTGTGTCCTTTCATCATACCTATTCAGTCTGTACGCTGAGAAAATAATCCGAGAAATTAGAGTATATGAAGAAGAATGAGGCATCAGCATTGGAGGAAGACTCATTAACAACCTGCGATATGCAGATGACACAACCTTGCTTGCTGAAAGTGAGGAGGACTTGAAGTACTTTCTAATGAGGATCAAAGACCACAGTCTTCAGCAAGGATTATACCTCAACATAAAGAAAATAAAAATCCTCACAATTGGACCAATAAGTAACATCATAATAAATGGAGAAAAGATTGAAGTTGTCAAGGATTTCATTTTACTTGGATTGACAATCCACACCCATGGAAGCAGCTGTGAAGAAATCAAAAGACCCATGGCATTGGGCAAATCTGCTGCAAAAGACCTCTTTAAAGTGTTGGAAAGCAAAGATGTCACCTTGAGCACTAAGGTACGCCTGACCAAAGCCATGGTGTTTTCAATAGCCTCTTATGCATATGAAAGCTGGACACCGAATAAGGAAGGTCAAAGAAGAATTGCGGCCTTTAAATTGTGGTGTTGGCACAGAATATTGAACATACCATGGACTGCCAAAAGAACGAACAAATCTGTCTTGGAAGAAGCAAGAATGGTGAGACTACATCTCACATACTTTGGACTTGTTATCAGGAGGGGTCAGTCCCTGGAGAAGGACATCATGTTTGGTAAAGTGAGGGTCACCTAAAAATAGGAAGACCCTCAACGCGATGGATTGACGCAGTGGCTACAACAATGGACTCAAGCATAACGAGATGGTAAGGATGACACAGGGCAGGGCAGTGTTTCGTTCTGTTGTACATAGGGTTGCTATGAGTCAGAACCAACTGGATGGCACCCAACACCAACAACAACAACGTTTTTCTTAGATCTTATTGTCTACTATTTCGCCTTTGGAAACATTGCTCCAGTCACACTGAACTCTGCTAGTCTTGAGAAACACGAGGCATGTTGCCAAATCAGGGCCTTTGTACTCAGTTTTCTCTGCTGGAAACTAGTTTATTGCGACAAATTTAGGTTCATATGGCTCATTACCTCATCTTTAAAGTTTTTGTGCAAATACCATTTTTTTGTTTTAGGTGAGGGATCCCTAAAATTCCTACGTAACACTGCAGACCCCAATCCTGGCATTCCCTAGCCTGCCCCAGCATAATTTAAAACTCCCGTTTGCAGGTGCCCTTGGCATATATTTGTACCTACCTCTGCAGGACACAATCCAAGAGGCTTCTTGCTGGTGGGCTCCCACCCCTTTCCCGGGGAATCTACTTTTCATATGCCTAAGTCATAATCATTTAAATTATTTGTGATCTCTGGTTTGTTGTGGTGTGTTATGATATATAATAATTTAAAAGCGGAGAGAGCCGCCCACTGAGGAGCAGGCTGGGTGGTACTGCAACACCCACATAAACCAGTTGCCATCTAGTTGACTCTAACTCATGGAGACTACATGAGTGTCACAGCAGAACTGTGGTCCATAGAGTTTTCAATTGCTAATTTTTGGAAGTAGGTTGCCAGGCTTTTCTTTCAAGGCACCTCTCAGTGGACTTGAATTGCCAACATTTTGGTTAACAGCCTAGGACATTAACCACTTGCACCAGCCAGGGACTCCAACACTCACATAGCGTTCTGATTTCTATCACCAAAATTAATTTTGCCTGTTTATGAATTTCACGTAAATGCATTTATACAGCATCTAGCTTCTTTTAATCAAGACGTTTCTAAGATTCCTCCATGTTACTAGAATCACTAATCAATTCAATTACTGAATAGTGTTCTATTGAATGAGTATATATGTTCTTCTGGTGATAGCCATTTGGGTTGTTGCCATGTTTGCTATTGTCTTAGTCATCTAATACTGCTATAACAGAAATACCACGAGTGGATGGATTTAACAAAGAGAAATTTATTATCTCACTGTCTAGTGGGTTACAGTCCAAATTCAGGACATCGGCTCCAGGGGAAGGCTTTCTCTCTCTGTAGGCTCTGGAAGAAGGTCCTTGTCCTCAGTCTTCCCCTGGTACAGGAGCTTCTCAGGTGCAGGGACCCCATGTCCAAAGGACATGCTCTGCTCCTGGTGCTACATCCTTGGTAGTATGAGGTCCCCAACTCTCTGCTTGCTTCCCTTTCCTTTTATCTCTTGAGAGATAAAAGGTGGTGCAGGCCACACCCCAAGGAAACTCCCTTTACACCTTGGATCAGGGAGGTGATCTGAGTAAGGGTGGTGTTACAATCCCACCCTAATCCTCTTCAGCATAAAATTACAATCACAAAATGGAGGACAATGACACAGTACTGGGAATCATGGCCTAACCAAGTTGATATATATTTGGGGTGGGGGACACAATTCAATCCATGACCGCTATCATGAATAAAGCATGCTAAGTGTTTTTAGACTTTTTTTTTTTTTTAAATGAACGCAGGTTTCTATATGAACACAGGTTTTCATTTCACTTCAGTTAATAGCTAGGAATAGAATTGTTGGTCATAACCTATGTGTATATTTTACCCTATGTTCTTTGGTACAAACTGTCAAGTAATTGTCCAAATTGTTCCATTTTACATTCTCACCTCCAACTTGGCAGAGATCCTGTTACTTTATATTTTCCTAATATTTAGTGTTTTTTTTCTTTTTCTATGAGTTGGAATCGACTCGACGGCAGTGTTTTTTTTTTTTTTTTAGTAAAAATATCTGACCACAATTTTAGTTTGCATTTGCCTAAGAAATAATGTAATAAAAATATACATATTAGTCATTCTTGTCTTTTGGGAAGTGTCTATTCAAGTACATCTTTTTAAAAATGATTTGTTTGTATTTTTTATTGATATGTCAACTTTTTTGATACAAAAGCTTTATCAGATGTATGCACTGTGAATATTTTTTTTCACTTGTCACGCATTTTCATTACCTTAACAGTGATTTTACTGTACAAAAATATTTAATTTTGATGAGATCAGATTTATTAGTATTTTAATCAACTCGACAGCACTGGGTTTTTGGGTATTTTGTGGTAAAGTTTTTTTTTTTTTTTTTTATGTGTGGTTAATTTATATAAATAATCACTATAATACTACATGGAAAGAAAGATATCCTTGTATATTTTCTTCTAGAAGCTGTAAAATTTTAGATTTTTCATTTAGTTTTGTGATTTATCTTGAGTTATATTTTTGTGTATGGCACAAATTTTTAAAACCAAGTTCTTTCTATTACATTGAATTGTCAACATACTTTTGTCAAATATCAATTGTTGGTGTATGTATGTTTTATTCTGAGTACTCCCTAGTCTATTCATTATACTATTTATTGATCTTATGTCAATATCTCTCTATTTTGGTATCTATAGGTTAATAATAAGCATTGGATTGTGTTTTCTTTACATAATTATTTTGCTCCTTTGAGGTCCTTTGATTCCTATGTAAATTTAGAATTAACATCAATTTCTTAAATGTGGCAGGTGGAATTTTGACTGTCTGATGCTAAAGATATTGATCAAAGTGAGTATATTTGATATCTTTGTAAACAGATAATATAGTAAATGTCTCCATTTATATAGGGCTTCTTTACATTCTCTCCGCAATATATTTTCAGTGGAGAAATCTTTATCATGTTGCATTCAATTTAATATTTTATGATCTTGATGCTATTAAAATAATATTATCTTAATCTCAGTTTTGAATTTTTGCTAATAAATAGAAATACAAATGATTTCGTATATTGACCTTGTACCCTGTGATCATGCCAAATTCACTTACTAGTCCTAATAGTTTTTAAAATGTATAGATTTCTTAGGATTTTCTACAGGCACAATCATTTCATCTGTATAAAAATACAATTTTCATTTCTTCTTCAGTCTTTCTCCGTTTTTAGTGTATTGGCTAGGACTACCAAAGCAATGTTAAATAGAAGCAGTGATAGAAGGCATATTTGCTCCTGGTTTTAGGAGAACACATCCTATCTTAGGTAAGCGTTAGCTGTGGCCTATTTGCATATGCCATTTATAAGACTGAGAAAATTCCCTTCTATTCAAATTTGTTGCATTTTTCTGTGAATGGGTAATGATTTCTAGAATGTACTATTTTTATATCATTGGGACAATCAAATGCTTTTTAACATTTATTCTGTTAATGTGTTGAATTTATACTGATAGAATTTTAAATGTTAAATCAATTTTGCATTCATAGGATAAATTCCACTAGGTCATGATCCATTTTTCAGATTGCTGAATTCCATTGAAAGTATTTATGAATTTATGTTTATGAGAGATTCTAATGTATAATTTTCTTTTCTTGGATTACCTTTGCCAGGTTTGGTAACAGGGTATGTGAACATCATAAAATGAATTTGAAATTTTCTTTCCTGTGCTATTTTCTAAAAGTGCTTACATGAGATTAGTATTTTATATTCCTTGAATGTTTGATAGAATTCACCACTGTAACCATGTACGTGTTTAATTTTCTTCATGGGGATGTGGGATTTTTTGTTTTTTAATTTAAATTAAATTAACAGATACAGAACTATTCATATTTTCTATTTTTAAATGTGTCCGTTTAGGTAAGTTGTTTTTGCAAGAATTTTTTCACTTCACATAAATTGTCAAATTCATTAGCATAAAGTTGCTCACAATATGATTTTATTATGTCTGTAGTCTTTAGTAACATGGGCTCTTTTAGTTCTGGAAAGGTAATTTGTATCTTCTTTTTTTGTTTGTTATGGTTGTTCAATCTTTCTAGGGATTTATTAATTTTGCAAATGACTAACTTTTGACTTTGTTAATTTTTTAAGAAATTCTTTATCAGGTTTTATTTTATTGATACCTGTCTTTTATCTTTTTTCTTCTTTTTCCTTTGGGTCTAATTTGCTTTTCTTTTCCTTGCCTCTTAGGATTGAGATGCAGATCTTTGTTTAAAATCTTTTTTTCCTAATCATTCAGAGTTATAAAGTTCTTTCAGAGCAACACTTTATCTGCATCCCATTCAATTTGATATATTGTTTTCTCCATCATTCAATTTGAAATGTTTTCTAATTTCCTTTGTTATTTCAGTTTTGAACCTGTGTTCTTTAAAAGCGTTTGATTTCCAAATATAGAGAGACTTTTTAGGGACTTGTTACTGATTTTTATTTATTTATTTATTTTGTAGTCAGGGAATATACTTTGTAAAATTACAATATTTTGCAATATATTGAAACATTTTATGGCCCCCATGTTTTGGTTATCTAGTGCTGCTATAACAGAGACACCACAAGTGGGTGACTTTAACAAAGAGAAATTTATCCTCTCACAGTGTGGTAGGTTCCAAGTCCAAATTCAGGGTGTTGGCTCCAGGGGAAGGCTTTCTCTCTTTGTTGGCTCTGGAGGAAGGTCCTTGTCCTCAATCTCCCCCGGTCGAGGAACTTCTCAGGTGCAGGAACCCTGTGTCCAAAGGATGTGCTCTGTACCTGGTGCTGTTTTCTTGGTGCTATGAGGTCCCCAAATCTCTGTTAGCTTCTCTTTCCTTTTATCTGTTAAGAGGGAAACTCCCTTTACATTGGATCAGGGAGGTGACCTGAGTAAGGGTGGTGTTACAATCCCACCGTAATCCTCTTTAGCATAAAATTACAATCATAAAATGGAGGACAACCACACAATACTGGGAATCATGGCCTAACCAAGTTGATACACACATTTTGGGGGAGGGGGCACGTAATTCAATCCATAACACCCCAATATATTGCTTTTTTGGTGAGTGTTTTATGAAGACTTAAAGTTATAATTTTCAGTAGTTGGATGTAGTGTGCTATCAGTATCAATTTGATCAATTTGCTTGACAGTGTTGTTCAAATTGAGAAAACTTTTGTCTACTTTTTCTACCAAGTAGACAAAATCATTTGAAAGAGGAATGTTACAATCTTAAACTATGATAAAGGTAATATCTCTATTTCTCCCCTTAGTTCTATTAAGTCTTGCTGAGTGTTGAAACTATGCTATTAGAAGAGTACAGCTTTATGGTCATTATGTCTTCTGATACTTCTATAATTCTGAAATATTATAAATAAATCATAATTGGTACTTTTATAATTATGAAATATCTTTCTTTATCTCCAAAAATATAACTTATATTGAAATCTACTTTGATGCTAACACAGCCACACCAGAATTTTTTTTGCAATGTTTGCAGAGTATATCATCTTCCATACTTTTACTTTGAATTTTTGCTGACATGCATTTAAATCGTATCACTACACAAATTCCTAAAAAAGACCAGATTTACTGGACCGAGGGAAACTAGAAGGACCCCAGAGACTGTTGCCTAAATACACCTTTTTAGCTTGGAACTGAAGCTACTCCCTTTCAGTCAAGTAATAGATTGGCTTATTAAACAAGAAAACAGTATCACCCATGACGAATGTGTTCACTTAAACAATGGTTGACATTTATCCCAAAACAAAGATGAGAAGGCAAAGAGGGTCAGGGAAGCTTGATAAATGGAAACAGAACATATAGAATAGAAACAACGAGAATGCTGACTCATGGAAATTGTAACCAATGTCATGGAGCAATTTGTATAAAAATTGTTAAAAGACAACCTAATTTGTTGTGTCTGCTTTTACCTAGAACACAATAAAATATTAAAAATAATGAAGTGTATCACCTTATACCATTTATTTCATCATTTTTAAATCCAATCTAATTTTACAATGTTGGCGTTTTATTTGGAGTGTTTACTACATTCTTATTTACTGTAATTATCGATATGATTAGATTTTGAGTTGATAGTCTTCATATTTTTCTCTGTCCCATATATATTTATATTTTGAATTTTGTTTGTTTTTTCCTGTTTCTGTCAAGTCAAATGGAGCCCTTGTTACCTGATTAGGGTCTGTGCCCTGGAGCAATGGAGCCAATGAAACATACTCCAAGTCAGAAAGAGTGAGAAAGTTTATAAAGCACATGTACACAATCACTGGGGACAGACCCAGCAGCAGCACAGACTGTCTCTATGGAGTCCCAAAGGCCAGTTTTACATTAGAGCTTATATAGAATCTTACAAGCGTTAGAAGTGTCTTTGTAGTCTACAGATGGCCTGGCCAGAGGAATTATTCATTACAAGGTAGTGACAAAAGACTCTTTATCAGACTAAAGATATACATATCAGATACCTGGGCTCTGATTTTCCTGTGGGGGGTTGTAAGTCACAGGTGGCCCAATAGAACAAGACAAAGTTATTTGCATCAGTTTAAAACAAAGAACAAAGTCATTAACATTAGGTCAAAACAAAGTCTTTAACAGAGGTAAGTGAAGGAGGCAGGCAGAGGAAGAACTACTTATATGTTCATCATGGCGTTAGTTATGTCAAGCTCTCAGTTGCCCATTTTGAAAAAGGAGAAAACATGGTAGGGAGTATTGGGGTCACACTCTGGTGTCTCAGTGGTTAAGTGTTCAGCTGCTAACCAAAAAGTCGGCAGTTCAAATCCACCGGCCGCTCCTTGGAAACCTATGTGACAGTTCCACTCTGTCCTATAGGGTCGCTATGAGTTGGAATCAACTTGCTGGCAATGGGTTATCAAGCCAAACAAGAATTTTTTGTTTTGTTTTGTTTGTCACTTACTCATTTCACTTTTTTACTATATATATTTTTGTATTATTTGTTAGTGATTGTTCTAGGAATTAAAATATACATTCTTAAAAAATTGATATTGTTCCTCCCCAGCTAAAATATAGCAATTTTACATAATACAGTTTCACATACCTACCCTTTGATGTGTTTCTATTAGACTTATATAGCAACCCTATAGAACAGAGTAGAACTGTCCCATAGAGTTTCCAAGGAGCGCCAGGTGGGTTTGAACTGCTGACCTCTTGGTTAGCAGCGGTAGCACTTAACCACTACAACACCAGGGTTCCCATTTATGTAAATAAACTTACAAAATTATTATTTTTGCTTTGGGCAGTTTTCTTCTCAACGAATTGGGAAAAAAAAAAAGAACATTCTTTTATTTCTGTCAATGTTTTTACTGTTTTTGGGATTCTTTATTTCTTCACATAGGATAAAGTTTCCATATGGTCTTAGATTTTGTACCCTTCAAATTTTTGTAGATCTTTTAGTGCAGATTTGCTGGCCTCAAATTCTTTCTTCTTTTATTTATACGAAAATGTTTCTATTCATATTTGAAGGAAGTTTTTGCTTGATATTTAAATCTGGGTTTTTTCTGAGCAGTTGACATTATCTAGACTTTAAGACCACTGTAATTCTTATTTTCTTCCCTGTATATAATATGGAGACCTGGTGGTTCAGTGGTTAAGAGCCTAGATGCTAATCAAAAGATCAGCAGTTCAAATCCACCAGCTGCCCCTTGGAAACCCTAGGGGCCAGTTCTACTCTGTCTTATAGGGTCGCTACAAGTCAGAATTGACTCAATGGCAACAGGTTTGATTTTGATTTAGATGGTAGATATCTGCTCAGCATAGCTCAAAGGACCCTTCAGTCAGAATCGACTCGACAACAGCGGGTTTGGTTTGGTTTTTTGGGTATAGACTATATCCTTTTTCTTTTACTTCCTTTAAGATATTTTCTTCATTTTGGTTTTCAGCAGTTTTATAATGATGTGATATGTGCTTGAAGTTCACTGTGCTTCCTGTATTTATAGGTTAAAATTTTCCCCAAATTTTGGGAAAAATATACATACACAAACATATGCATATACATACACATGCTTACCTACATGTATAAAAAAAAAAAAATTATATATAATTGCACATGCATGTGTGCATAACTATATATGCATACTCATATACGATTATATATACTTACTTTGTTATCAGAGAATAGCCTCGGTTGTTGTCTTTGGTGTAGGAAAGAATTCAAACACTGAGACAAATAGTGCCAAGCGAGCAGAGGTTTATTAGCCAGCAGAGGGTTAGTAGCAAAAGTACACTTGACTAGGGAGCATCAAGTGGGCTACTCAGATACAGGGTCTGAGAGCCCCGATAGTCGTTTTCTTAGGGTTTTGTACCCTTCTTGTCTCTTACTCTCTCTGTTAACGTTTAACTGCCAAGTCAGAGACCCCTGCAGAGATTATTTCCTTGGCTTAACGTTTAATTACCAAGTTAGGGACCACTATAGGGACCATTTCCTTGGCTTAATGTTTAACTAGGTAAGGATCATCTTATTGAGAAATGTCACTACCCCCTGCCTCTCCCTCTGTAAGGACTATCTTACTGAGGAATGTCACCACCTCTTGTCTCTTCCTCCTCCTGAGTGTAAGCCCTCACCATCCCCCTTAAAATTTGATCCATTTTAATATACATTTGCTTGTTTTATTTAACTTTTCTTTGGCAAAATAATCCAGACTATTAAGATTTGATAAAATGGAATAAATTGAAGTCAACAAAACTACTGTACTATAGAGAAAAGTCCAAATTATTTAACCAAACTCAATTGTTTACTAATCTAAAAATAGGTCATTACAAATTTATTTAGATAGGGTTTCAACTATATTATTAATTTCATTTGTTTTGGACATATTCATTTAAATGATTTTAGTAAGTGTTTTTTTTTTCATGTAAACAAGGAAAGAAAAGGCAAAAACTTATAGACAGTGTATGTATATGACTGTCTTTGCTCTTTGAAATACTGTATTCTCCTCAAATAATTTAATTGTGTTTTTCATGGTAAGCTGGAAATCTGGTATAATCTTTATGGGAACTATTGTAGGGGAAAAAACATCATAAAGTTTAGTAAAGCAAAAAGAAAGTTTTATTCAGCATATATTCAAAAAGACAAAAGTTGAGAAGTGGACAAAGATGTTGCCAGAGCTTTGTCCGAGTCCAAGGAAATTACAGAATAGACAAAAGTGGAAAAACAGACAAGCGTGCTACCACAGCCATGTCTGTCTGAGTCCAAGGGAAGGTTACGGAGTCGTCAGTATATATTAACATTACAAACAGGCAAAACCAGTGAAAGCTTCACCTTTTCACAGATTGGCTAGAAACTGTGATCTTACATTTTGAATTATCTTTCTGAACAATCATTGGTACAGGATTCAGTAATGACAGTCAGGAGGGTCTTCATTGGTCCAACAAATTTCTATTCACTAAATGTTAGTAGCAAAAGATACGAGTGGAAAGTCTTTTGTGTTCTGGCTTAGGTGAAATGTTCCCTAAAAGACATTTTCCAGGATTATTCTATCTATTGCCTTTATACCTCAGGGCCCAGTTGGTGTGTCCTTGTGAGTCCTCGTGAGCTCTTGTGAGCCCAGCTCCAGCTGGGTCCCATTCTCTATGCTCAAGGACAGGGAATAATGACTAATATTATTTCCTAAATCAGAACAGAAAAACATATATGGCAGATGTATCAAAATCAGACCCATTGCTGTCAAGATAATATGTAGCTTCTTTTTCACAGTTATTTATATGATAGGAAGAGGTATGAGATCTTTCATTTCTGCAAAGTGAAAATATTATTAACAGGTATAAATATTAACTAAATAGAATGAATGTTATCACTTCTGGATACTTATAAGTTTTTTTTTTTTTTTTTTAAGGTATAGCATGTCTCTAGCCTGTCTGTCATACATACAAAATTCTCTAGAAAATTTCTTACTGGCTCCTAAACAAGCACCAGAATACCCTTCTCAGTGTGTTTGCTTCAGACACCCAATAGTAACAATTTACACATTTTAATTCAAAAGGTACTGAGTCATTATTATTATTTGACATTACTGTAGGGTCACTATGAGTCAGAATAGACTTGACAGCAATGGGTTTGGTTTTTGTATATACAGAAACCTACACATACTTAGTGTAAAACATTAATCAATATTGTGAATGTAGTCAAGCAATGGGAAGTTGTGTTGGGAGTCAAGAAGACATTGCACATGTCATTAAAAATGAACAATGTATATATAACCTTTCTGATTTTTATTTACTTAGGTGACAATGGAAACCCTGGTGGGTTAGTGGTTAAGTGCTACGGCTGCATCTGCAGTTAAAATCCGCCAGGCGCTCCTTGGAAACTCTATGGGGGCAGTTCTACTCTGTCCTGTAGGGTTGCTATGAGTCGGGATCAACTCGATGGCACTGGGTTCGATTTTTTTTTTTTTTTTTGGTTTTTAGGTGAAAAAGTCATCTGCATTAGTAGGAAGTTTTTTTAAAAAAGAAAAGGAAACAAAAGTTCCACTAACTAAAGCTACCTTCAGGTTCTTTTATATATCCAGGATTCAGGAAGAAAGTTCTTTCTCCTCTGATGTTCTTACAGTTGCTAAGCTCATTTAAAGTCAAATTACTAGTTTTTAGAAGAGGTTTTTTTTTTCTTTTCTTTTTGACATTCTTTTAGTACAATAACTTGTTTATAGTGTATTGGAAAAAAATCTGTGGACTGTAAAATATGAGAGTAGATTATAATCTTGGTTCACCTCTGATCCACTCTTAGACCTTGGAGAAATCTTAAAATCTTAATTAAATTCAGTGACTTTCATACATTTTTCACTGTGACCAAAAGTAAAAATAAATTTCACATCCAATCCTGAATTCCATATATACATATATATATAATATATGTACATAATATACATATATAAAATTTTATATATGTATATAATATACATATATAAAAGCATTACTAAAAACAACAAGAAAGCTATACCAAAAAATACTTTCCTTTGTTATATATTTCTTTCTCACTTATTTATTCTATTCTATTATTGTTTAATGCTAGTCAGAACTCACTAAATTAAATGCATGAATGAATAAATGGCCAGGATTTATGGTCTGAAAAATATTTGACTAAGTGATGTCTAAATTTCCTAACAGCACAAATATTTGATAATTCTAGGCACATATATCATTTTTTTTACACTTTAGTTTCATGTAGTAATTTGAATTAAGTTCACAAAACTGTTACTAATGGAAATTTCTAGAATTTTAATAAGTTGACAAAAATGTTTTTTATTAACAAAATTTCTTTGCAAAAAAAATTGTGTGCTATTACGAAAATGCATAATTATAAACAATACCTAAAATGTATCTCCTATACTCTTTTGGTTATACTCTTTAAGTATTTAGTTTTCTTGACAAGGTTTTTTTTAATATAGAGATTACATAAACTTTATCACCTACCCAAATTATCCTAAACCTTTAGGGAAGAAAACAACTATGTGTCATGTTATCTGCAGAGTTTAGTACAAAGTTGATTCAGACTGCTCTTCACTTTACTGACAATTTTTGAATACAATTATTTTTGTTTCCCAACCATGTGATATTTAGCTGCTCAAATTTATTTCCATTGACTATGATATTCAATTCATTCGAATAGAGAGAATAGGTATTAGGTGGAGGTAGCTATTGGCCATCCAGGAGAATGCATCAAGTAAACAATTGGCTTCATTAATTTGAATTTGATTGAAAACTTCAGAGGTGCAGCTGAAACTTGCTTGAATACATATACATGGTATTTAAAGCCAATAGACTGGAGGACAACAAGACGGAAAACAGAGACCCTGGAGCTAAACTTTGGTTCTCTAGGCATTTAGCAGCCAGAACAAGGAATAGTTACCAGCAAATGAAATTAAGAGCTGGTCCAGGAAGTGGGGCAGGCAGGAACTAGGGTGTTATGTGATGGATGTTAAGAAATGAGAGAATTTCAAAAAGCAATGTTGCTTGGAATGCTTCTGAGAATTGAAGTAGGATGAGAAAAAGACACCATTTTTAGGATCAGCAATATAATGTTTGCCAATTGTGACATAATCTCAATGGAATTTTGAGGGAAAAATGGGAAATGAGTAAGCAACAACAGCAAATATAGAAAACATTTTCAGCTTATTTTGCTATGGAGCAGAGAAAAAGAAAGGTAGCTGATGAAGAATGCGGGCTCATGGAGAGATTTTTTTTTTTTAAATAATAGATGGGAAACTAAAAGATTTTGAGTGTCGAATTATAATGTAGGAGGGTGATTACAAAGTCATATAAGATACATTTCTATTCTGGAAGAGCTTACAATAAAATACCGGAAAGAGAACGCATGTATACAAAAACACGTAACAATTACCAGGCAGGAATAAAAACTTTGAAGAAACAAGCTGAAGAATATTATTTCCTTGCAATCATACTTAACAATGCATTTTTTTCATTTAACCTTGAATTCAACCTGTACTCAGCTTGGAAGGCTGATATGTTTTTTTAAACAAGCGATTTCAATTCTCATATTGCCTTTTACAGAAACCATTGCTGTTCTCAGTGTTACAAGACTTTTTACCTTTCATCTTCTAATATTGACAATATGACAAGATTTTGATAAAGGTTTCATCTTACAAAGAGGGAAAAATGGCTCACTGCCCTCAACTAGTTCAACAGCATGCATCCAGTTACAATTCTTTCAGGCATAAAACATTCAAGTCCTGAGACATCAGATACACTAACATTCCACACAGAAAATACACTGGTGGTTTGGTGAAGCGGGTGAAGAAGCATAAACCACGTTGGAAGCAGCCAAGCATAGCAAGCAGCAGCTATTTTCCCACTCTGGATAGTTCCAGCCACATAGAACAGTGTGATTTTTTTTTAAAAAAAGAAAATGTAACACTATTTTTAGATTGATGTTATTAAAAAACAAAAACTCACATGGGTATACATATGTACATATTCATATAGATATATGCAAATGTGTATGTCTATCACCTGAAAACCCATAGGTAAAAAGGTTGTACATGGTCTCTTTGCAACAAACCAGCAGTCTTAATTTTAACTTTGAAAAAAGTACCAATTTAGAGGTCATGTCTATATTAGTTAGCATATCCAAACCAGTGCCATGTACTGTGATTAGTTAGCATAGATACTAGTAAGTATACCAAAAAACCAAATGCATTGCTGTCAAGTCCATTCTGATTCATAGCTACCCTACAGAACAGGGTAGAACTGCCCCATAGAGTTCCCAAGGAGAGTGTGGTGGATTCGAACTGCTGACCTTTTGATTAGCAGCTATAACACTTAACCACTGTGCCACCAGGGTTTCACATTAATAAGTATAGAAAGATAAAAAATATCTTGTTAGTCTTACTAAAATTATCCCAATATTAAAAAATATCTTTAGTCTTACTAAAATTATCCCAATATTATATATAGTTTCGAAAATTGCTTTTCTGTAGTTGATAATTGGCATCAACAGGCAGTCTTGAATTTAGGGGGACCAGATTATAGACAATATTTATTCAATTAGCTCAAATTATTTACAGGATTGCAGGATTTTACAGTATTATTTCCCTCACTAGAATTGTGTGGAAACAGATCCAGCCAACAATTACTTAAATGTATTGCCTTTCCTCCATCTGCTTTTAGTGTAATTTATCTAAATGGCCAATAGGGTATATACCTACCTCACTCTTAATAGGAATCACATGTTTTAAGAAACATTTGCTGTCACTTGGTTCTCAGATGCCAGTGTAATCACGGGTGAGGCAGAGGGGTTAGTTAATTTTCACTTGCATTCCTTTTGCAATTTGTTTTCTATTGAATCCTATATTAGGTATCAACACTCCTTTTGTTTTTCACAAGATCCAATCATTTTCTTTATGCAAAGGTCCAAATTTTTTTGTGTGGCCATGATTCTGGCATCTGAATCCCACACCCTGCACCCTTATCTTGGCAGGTAAGAATTGGCAAGCATCTAGGTCCCTGTAGAGCTAAAAAGGAGCCAGTAGCTGAAGCTGTGTCTAGCTCTTATGTTGCTGTGCTTTCTTTATGGAATGAAACACTGCAGGAAGCACATTTAAACTGAATGGGTAGCTTTTTAGACAGAGAGGCATGAGAAAATAGGGCATTGAATGGGGGGAAAAAATGTTACTGCGTATCCCGGAAACTCACAGTTTAAACATCCAATATGTTTCATAATTTTTCTTTGCACATTTTATACCTAATCAAGATGCATCATTTTCATCTGAAATACAGTCCAGGCATTCCTCTTGATAGGTACGAATAAGAAAATTGAGATTAAGTGAGGTGAAATGCCTTACCCAGCGATGTAAAAAAATTTATTAAAATCCATTTTATTATAAAAAAATTGACTCACATTTTAGGTTATGAAACAGACTCTCATGCTTTGATTTACCTTGTGAATCTGTGAAATCTTTTTCTCTCACAAAAATTAAAACCTTCCTATACTATTATCCACAATAAATTATTACAGTAAAAATGAAAATGTATAATATGGCTTTTCATATTAAATCTTCCAACCTGTTTATTATGCACAGAGATTGCATTCAAAAATAAAAAATCAGAAAATCAAGGGCATTTGCAGCATGACAATGCATTTGGCTTGCCCTCTTTTTCTCTATCTATTCATTATCATCTATGTAAATACTAGCAACATTAGTTACAGAAAAATCATTTTGTAGGAGACTAAGATCATATTTGGCTTATCTTGTAGAATGTGCGTTTTTATATTGCTAATACTTAATATTTTTTTTTTTTTAATACTTAATAAGGTTGACTATAGTGTGCTGTTTTAATGCTGGATAAAAAGGAAGGAAAGGCCTCAGAGATAATACTAAGAAATCAAACAAAAAACAACTGCTCTTGTTTGTTGTTAGGTTAGTGTTAATTTGTGTAATTCTTTTTTGCATTATTAGGAAATTATAGTTAATTACTTTTCTGTCAAATATAAGTGCTAGGTATTAATCATTGAAGATTTTGAGATGTTTTGTGTTGTGTATAAAATAATGCCAATCTCTTAAGGAGTATTTAATCATTCCTCAGCAGAAAGAAAATATTTCAGAAAATATTCTTAAAGTTAGGATGGCACAGTCATTTTCATTGGAAAAGCCAGAGTAATAAATGACAAGTGTAGCCACTTAAAGCTACACCTATTTTCAAGTTGGAAGATATATTATGCGAGAAGAAAAAAGGTAATGAGTAATGAACTAGACTTTCAGTTTCATAAAATGTGCTGTTTCACACACATATGCAACACTAAAATGAGTTTTTAAGAACATTGTATTTATGGGTTCCAAATATTAGACTGCAAGAAAATTACCTGGCATGTTTGTTCAAACTACAGGTTGTGGTTTTCCAACCACAGAGACATGGATTCAACAGACGTGTGGTGAGCCCTAAATTCTGTATTTTTAGTCAACATCCAAAGTGACTGTGATACAGTTAGTCTAAGACATGCTTTAATAAATTTTTTAAGAAAGAAATTTGGTACAGAACTTTCATTAATCTAAAAATTAAAGACTGCCTATGGCAATAGCTTTAAAGAAGAAAAAGAAAAGAACCTTCATTATATCCATGAGCTCTATGATCTTTAGCAGTAGTTTGCTGTTGCCAGGAATCATATACCAAAGTTTGGCATATTCATCAAAAAGATTTTGGCGTTGCCAGAATGAAATGCAGAGTTAAAATATTAGCAAACGGACACCTAAAATGTGGAAGTGGTTTTTGAATTGGATAATGGGTAGAGGCTAAAGAAATTTAAGATGCCTATTTTTTTTTTTTTTTTAATAATTAAACCCTAGATTGCCTTGAAGAGACTGTTGGTAGGATTGTGGATGTCAAAGGAAATTCTGGTGAGGGTTGAAAAGAAAGTGAGCAGAGCTATAGAGAAAGCCTCTATTGTCTTAGAGAATACATATGGCACCAGCAACAGAACGTTGTTAGAAATGTAGATGGTCAATGTGCTTCTGGCGAGGCTTTAAAAGAAAATAATAAACATGTGATTGGACAAGTGAGAAGGGTGATGCTTTTTGTGCAGTGGCGAAAAATTTGTCTGAATTAATTCAAGTGTTTAGTGGAAGGTAAAACTTTTAAGTGTTGAATTTGGATATCTGGCTGGAGAGATTTCTAAGCAAGGTCTTAAAGGGCTTACACGGTTTCTCCTTCCCACTTACAGTAAAATGCAAAAGAGATGGACTTAAAAATGAACTGTGCAAAATGAAAACAGAACTTAAAGATTTGGAAAATTCTGTTGTACAAACTAAAGACACATATACTAGAATGTTGACCAAGGATGTGGCTACAGAATCTTTTGTTAAAGAGATTAACCCTGTGACTGATGGATCTAACCAACTACTCCAGCAGAAAACCCATTAGCTTAGACCGAAGGGGACGTAGAAGAACAAAAGGAAAGAACTCTGTCTGCGTCTTGGAATTGTACAGGCAGGAAACAAGCCAAAGGAGCTACATCTGTTGTCCTCCAAGAAAAGAAAAGGACATCCCTTGAGCAGCTCGGAGATCAGAAGAACTATTAGAAGGAGCACAGGAAGCAGGGCCTTCACAGCTTCAAAGGATGGGGCTAAGGTACTGGATCTCAAAGAGTGGGTCACAGCCTCCTAGGTTTCAAAGAGTCGGATATTCACCAACTGAGTTCGAGAGTGTGGAACTGCCATTAAGTTGTACTAGGGAGATGGAGTGGCCACCCAAAACTGAAGAATGGGGCCTGCTGGGGCTGAGGGTAGGGTTGCCACTCAGATGGACTAGGAGAATGGGGCCATTTAAAGCTTAGGAAAGTAGATTTGCCATCCAAGAAAGCCTGAAAGGTGTAGCTGAAGCTCAGGGCCAAAGGGCCTCTACCTAGAATCCAGAGGATGTGGCCAACACCCAGCATTTGGAGGGCAAGGTCATTACCCAGAAGGTCTCAGAGAAAAGGGGATTATTTTCAAGACTTGAGAGCTAATATAATTTGTTCTGCTGGGTTTTAGATTGCTTGGTGCCCTCCTTTCTCTCCAGTTTCTTCCATTTGTAACCGAAATGTCTACTTTGTGCCTGTTTCAGCATTGTACTTCAGAAACCGATAAACTGTATTCTAGATTTCATAGCTTCACAGATTAGGAAGAATTTTGCCGCAGGATGGAATACACCTAACGTCTCACCCACACTTGGTTTAGATGATTCAGAAGATCAGATTTTGGACTAGGAGTTGATTTAAGACTTTTAGGATGATGTGATGGAGTGATTGTGTTTTGTATGTGGCAAGGACATGAACTTTGGAAGGACAAAGGGTGGAATGGTATGGATTGAATTATGTCCTCTCAAAACATGTATTGTAAATCCTAACCTCTATGCCTGTGGTACGGAAACCCTGGTGGCGTAGTGGTTAAGTGCTACGGCAGCTAACCAAAAGGTTGGCAGTTTGAATCCACCAAGCGCTCCTTGGAAACTCTATGGGGCAGTTCTATTTTGTCCTATAGGGTCGCTATGAGTCGGAATCGACTCCACGGCAGCGAGTTTTTGGTTTATGCCTATGGTTATAATCCCATTTAGGAATGGATCGTCTTTTAAAGTTAATGAGGCAGGATTAATGTACAGTATATATTCAGTCTCTTTTGAGATACAAAAAAGGTTAAACAAGAAAACAGAGGAGAGATGGGGTAAGATAGATGCCAAGACACATGGAGATCTCCAAGGGACCAGAAAGCAGAAGCTGAAGAGGCAAGGATCTTCTTCTAGAGCTGACAGAGAAAGCCTTCCCCTAGAGCTGGCACTCTGAATCGGACTTCTAGCATCCTAAACTGTGAGAAAAAAATGTATGTTTAGGCCATCCACTTCTGGTATTTCTGTTATGTTGTTGCTGTTAGGTGCCACTGAATCTGTTCTAACTTACAGAGACCCTATAGGACAGAGTAAAACTGCCCCATAGTGTTTCCAAGGAGCGCCTGGTGGATTTGAACTGCCGACCTTTGGGTTAGCAGATGTAGCTCTTATCCACTGCACCATCAGGACTCCGTTTCTGTTATAGCAGCACTAAATACATGAGTATAGTAATAGATAAAATCCTATCAACAGTGCAGCTCTCCAGAGAGATTAAAAAGTAGATTAGTTCCAGTTTATTAAATGATATTATGTTCATAGACATGTTGTTTAAGTGACAAGAGATTTACATACCAGTTTTTGAACCAGTCAAATTATACTGAGTGAAAACAAAATGATTCAGAATGGTAACTTCTGTGATATTTTGTAGCAATTTGCACTCTTTACATCCTTTTTGTTTTCTGAGTTATATAATTCACATACCTATCAATATTTCCTAATAAAACAAGAGATAAATCTTGATATATACATAGATTCAACAATAAATGAAATGACTCAGAACCAATACCCTCAGTAGAATAAATAACTACTACTATTTCTAAAGCTAGATGATATAGCAGGAAAGAAAATTTGTGACTATTCCTTGCTTAGAATTCTGCAAATAATCAGTGGTGAGAATGGCCTTTGCTATTTTATATGTGGACATGTCTTCATTTAAGTTTGATGAATGTCATTGGTTATTGGAGAAAAACAAAAATGAATGCATTATTGTTTTAGCATCAGTAATTTTTATTCGAGTAGTCCTCAGTTGAAGGGATTTTTTTTTTTTTTTGTCAGAGGAAAATAATTGAGTATTCTTCCCAGTACAAAGAGAATGTCCACAATATGTCTGCTGAATTGTCAACATTATCCTTCTGAATAATTCCAAGGGTAAGAAGTTCATTACTTTGTAGGGAAGTTCATTTCATTGCTGGATAGCTCTAACAGGGAAAATATATTTTATGTCTTTCACAAATTTATTCTCCTTGTAATTTTCATTTATTCATTCTTTTTTTGTGAATTTGAAATAAAAGATGTGATGTTTTCTCCCCCTTCCATGGCTAGCCCTTCAAGGATATATAAGTAGAATTTTTTCATCAAAGTCTTCTCTCTGGAACAGCTTTTGATTTAGCAGCACGGTTTCTGGATCAGAGCTCCTGGATTTTAAAACAAGCTTCTTCATTTGTCAGCAAGTGACTTTCCCACTATAAACCTCAGTTTTCTGTTCGTAAAATGGGAATAAGTGGCAGTCCTTCATATCCTAGAGATGTTGTTTGGATTAAATGGCATGAAAAAGAGGTAGAACAATCTCTGGCACAGAATATGAGCTCAGTGCCTATTATCATAATTGTAACTGAGTTCAAATTTCTCTCAATGCTATTTACAACAATAAGTTTTAAATTCCATGGTGAAGTAAAAATATACTTCTAACATCTAACTCTTTATTCTACTATCTTTATTTCACTATCAAATCCATCTGGATAGTCTGGCACCATCTCAAACAATAAAATGAGTTATTAGTATTTGTCTTTATGAAATACTTCCTCACTATATCTTTTTACTGTGTTTTTTTAAAACTCCCTAAATGCCTCCAAATAATGTGCCTAATAATGTGTTCTCAAACATTGCTTCAATTTTGCTTCAGCCATAACGTCCAAAACTTGCTTATTCACTACATTACAAAATTGGAACAAATATGCAAAACCCAGGCTTCTTCCAATCTGACGTCTCAGAAGTGCATATGATTAATGTTATTCCTAAATTCAGGTGAATCAGAGACTATTTTTCAGTATCAAAGAACAGATAGAAATACTTTCTATTACATTGACCCTTTACTATTATAATATTCGGGAAGAAGTATTTTACAGCTAAATAAAATTTCAGGAGACAAGTTTGATAATATTCTACTTTCAAAAAGCAAAATTCTCAAAATCAAATGTTAGTTAAAACCTGTAATTTTTGAATAAGCTCAAAATTTATCAACATTCATTTATTCTTATGACTAATTACCTCAAAATTTGGTTTTCTCTTCTTGATTGTATGATTTTCTTTAGAATCGTCCAGAGATAAAGATTACTCCCCTCCACTACATTAACATTTTCCACTCAAGGGCTGATTATGTTATTATGCAAAGGAGACCTCACCAAAAATAATTTAAAGACAGTGAGGGCACTAAATAATTTATCCCAAATCACTCCAGATGTGGAATTTTCCATTCAAATGCATGGTTTTGAATGCCCCATTAATATATATTTAGTGTGCTCATGAGCTGTATTATAATATAAATTGTGAATTGTTTGATGTATTCTTCAACTTCAGTTCTAATTACAGCGTAGTCAACTCTTGATTATCCATTGTAATGGGGACACGAATAAGAGAGATAAACAAAATTCGCAGATTTTCCCACTCTTTTAAAAACGAATAGCTTTGATTTATTTTTCACGGTAACCTTTTCTGCCCTCTACATTCTCTTAGCCTCTATCCATCCTCAACGAATAAGTAATGAAGTAAACTAAAATCTATGACAGGCATATGTTTGTCTAACCACCAAAAACCAAACCCCTGACCTTGAATACGTTCTGACTCATAGCGATCCCATAGGGTTTAACCAAAAAACCCACTGCCTTCGAGTCGATTCCGACTCATAGCAACTCTATAGGACGAAGTAGAACTGCCCCATAGAGTTTCCAAGGAGCACTTCATGGATTTGAACTGGCAACTTCCTGGTTAGCAGTCGTAGCACTTAACCACTACGCCACCAGGGTTCCCCCATAGGGTTTACAAGCCTGTAAATCTCTACAGAAGGAGGCTTCTACAGCTTTCTCCCGTGGAGCCACTGGTGGTTTTGAACTTACAACTTTTTGTTAGCAGTTGATCGCCTTAACCTCTGCACCACCGGGGCTCCTTGTATTAGTCTAGGTTTTATATTTAAAAAAAAAAAAAAAAATTGCTGGCAAGTCGATTCCAACTCCTAGCAACTTCATAGGACAGAGTAGAACTGCCCCATAGGGTTTCCAAGGAGCACCTGGTGGATTCCAACTGCCGACCTTTTGGTTAGCAGCCAAACTCTTAACAACTACACCATCAGGATTTCCATTGAATAAACAATACCTGAATTTTTGTTTTGTTTTGTTTTGTTTTCAGCTTCAGCGAACAGAAGTTTATTTTCTCACAGTTTGGGAGGCTAGAAGCAGGATTCAAGGCACTGGCTATAGGGGAAGTTTCTCTCTGTCCGCCCTGGGAGAAAATTCTTGTCACTTTCCGCTTCCCTTTCTAGGTTCCTTGGCAATCTCCAGGTGGCATTAATCTTTCTTCATTTGTGCTTGCTTGCTTCTGTGCCTAAGCTACTCCTTTTATATCTCAAATATGACTGGCTTTTTTTTTTTTAAGACATCCTACACTGAAATGGTCTGATTAACACAGCAAAGAAAACCTTGTTCCCAGATGAGATTACATCCACATGTATAGGGGTTAGGATTTACAGCTCACGTTTTGGTGGATGCAATTCAATCCATAAATAAGCTTTTGATTGGCTTTCTCAAGGACTCTCACATGACACTGAGGATTTTTTTTTTTTAATTGTGCTTTAGGTGAAAGTTTACAGAGAAAATCAGTTTCTCGTTAAACAGTTAACACACATACTGCTTTGGGACATTGGTTGCCAATCCATGACATGTCAACACTGTCCCCTTTGCATTTGTCCAGCTTTCCTATCCCCGTGCGCCTTCTTGTCCTTGCTCCTGGGCTGGTGTGATCATTTAGACTCCTTTACATGGTTGAACAATTTGTGTTGTTGTTTGTTTTATAGGTCTGTCTTTTCTTTGGCTGAAGGGGGAACCTATGGAATAACTTCAGTACTGAGTTAAAAGGGTGTCTGGGGACCATATTCCCAGTGTTTCTCCAGTCTCTGTCAAACCAATAAGTCTGGTCCTTTTTTTGTGAGTTAGAATTTTGTTCTACATTTTTCTCCAGCTCTGAGACCCAGTATTGTGATACCTGGCAGGGCAGTCTGTGGTGATAGCCAGGCACCATCTAGTTGTTCTGGACTCAGTATTGTGGAAGCTGTGGTAGTTGTGGTTCATTAGTCCTTTGGACTAATCTTCCCCTTGTGTCTTTGGTTTTCTTCATTCTCCCTTGCTCCAGATAGGGTGGGACTATCTTAGATATATCTTAGGTGGCCACTAACGAGCTTTGAAGACCCCAGATGCTATTTACCAAGGTAGAATGTAGAACATTTTCTTTATAAACTATGGTATGCCAAATGAGATAGATGTCCACTGAGACCATGGTCCCCAGCCCTCAGCCCAGTAATTCGGTCCCTCAGGGAGTTTGGATGTGTCTATGAGCCTTCTGTGGCTTTGCCTTGGTCAACTTGTGCTGATTTCCCCAGGAATAATACCAAAGTTTTTAAGGTCAGTGTCTGTAATTTCTGTGTCTCTGCAAATACATGGAAATGTGAAATAATGAATATGTTCCAATTATGATTCCATTGTATATTTGTATTGCATAATAATATGGAGATTACTAAGTATTCAGAGGAATGACCATGAATATTCAAGATAAATGCATTATTTATATCTTTCTATATATATTTAAAGGACAAGAAATTTGGGAGTGCCTGGGTCTCTGCCCTAGTTCTTTTTTCCTCTGATTGCTTAGATCAGTTGACTACCAGCAGTCCAAACCCCAACTACAACTCCAGGATAAATCCTGAAGTAAGGCTAAAGGGTTTTAGAAAATGAAGATATATCCAAAGCTGTCCACGTTCTTCTTTCTGCCTGGAATTGGACAGCTACTGGAAGTGACAATAGCCCCAGACTGAGGTTTTAATAAAAATATTTTCAAAGGTGAGTTCTAAAAATTTGGCAAGATCTTTTAATAGCTGAGAAACCAGACGTGAATTAAGAGGTCAGCGATCAGGAATGTGCTATAACATACCTTGTACCAGTTTCTAAGAGCCTATTCCTTTTATTTTAGAAATTTTGTCAGCAGGTTACATAAGCACCACTAAAATATGCAAAAAAAAAAAAAATGGGCTTTTTTTTTTTTTTTTTCCAGAGCTTGTTATTAGCACACAGTTGGACAAATTCCTTTTTCCTAGATGACCAATCGGGTAAGAGTGAGGAGAACAGGGATTAATGTTATTCCTCACATTAAGTTAAAGAATCCAGACCTTTGTGCAGAATTAAGCCTTGCAAATTCCAAATTATGCTTAAATGACTTAGCAAAAATTATTCTCCCTGACACTGCACCAGAGTTTAAATAGCTAGACCTATTCTTTGCTTTTGAGATCCTACACTGCTGTCTAAAAACGGGATCTTTGTTTTACTCTCCTTTTCAAATACCCGGTCTTATCAGTTGCATGCAGTCAACATCTGTTTCTGTTGTACGTATTACATCTAAAGTTAACCATGATGTCATAAGCAATTAGACCATGCCTGACTTTTAGTTGCTGTTAGGTGACATCGAGTCGATTTCTGCTCATAGCGACCCTATGTATAACAGAACGAAACACTGCCAGGTCCCATGTCATCCTCAAAATCAGTACTGTGTTTGAGCCCATTGTTGCAGCCACTGGGCCAATCCATTTCATTGAGGGTCTTCCTCTTTTTTGCTGACCCTCTACTTTACCAAGCATCATGGATTGAATTGTGTCCCCCCAAAATATGTGTATCAACTTGGTTAGGCCATGTTTCCCAGTATCCTGTGGTAGTCCTCCATTTTGTGATTGTAATTTTATGTTGAGAAGATTAGGGTGGGATTGTAACACCACCCTTACTCAGGTCACCTCCCTGATCCAAGGTAAAGGGAGTTTCCCTGGGGTGTGGCCTGCACCACTTTTTATCTCTCAAGAGATAAAAGGAAAGGGAAGCAAGCAGAGAGTTGGGGACTTCATACCACCACGAAAGCAGCACCAGGAGCGGAGCGCATCCTTTGGACCTGGAGTACCTGTGTCTGAGAAGCTACTTGACCATGGGAAGATTGAGAACAAAGACTTTCTTCCAGAGCCTACAGAGAGAGAAAGCCTTCCCCTGGAGCTGACGCCTTGAATTTGGACTTTTAGCCTACTTTACCATGAGGAAATAAATTTCTCTTTGTAAAAGCCATCTATGGTATTTCTGATAAGGCAGCCTTAGATGACTAAGACACCAAGCATAATGTCCTTCTCCAGGGACTGGTCCCTCCTGATAACATATCCAATGTATGTGAGACAAAGTCTCACCATCCTTGTTTCTAATGAGCATTCTGGCTGTACGTCTTTCAAGACAGATTGGTTGTTATTCTGGTAGTCCATGGTATATTCATCATTCTTTGCCAACACAATAAGTCAAAGGCATCAATTCTTCTTCAGTCTTCCTCATTCATTGTCCAGCTTTCACATGCATATGAGCCGATTGAAAACACCATGGCTTGGGTCAAGTACACCTTAGTCCTAAAAGGTCATCTTTGCTTTTCAACAGTTTAAAGAGACCTTTTGCAGCAGATTTCCTCAAAGCAATACATTGTTTGCTTTCTTGACTGCTGCTTCCATGGTCTTTGAATGTAGATACAAGTAAAATGGAGTTCTAGACAAATTCAATATTTTCTCCATTTATCATGATGTTGTTTATTGGTCCACTTGTAAGAATTTTTGTTTTCTTTATGTTGAGGTGTAATCCATACTGAGGCTGTAGTCTTTGATCTTCAGCAGTAAGTGCTTCAAGTCCTCTTCATTTTCAGCAAAGAATTTTGAGTACCTTCAACCTGAGGGGCTCATCTTCCAGCAATATATCAGACAGTGTTCTGGTGTTTTCAATGGCCAATTTGTTTTAGAAGTAGATCTCCAGGTCCTTCTTCCTGCTGTGTCTTAGTCTGGAAGCTCTGCTGAAACCTTTCCAATGGGTGACCCTGCTGATATTTGAAATACCAGTGGTATAGCTTCTAGCATTTCAGCAATGCACAAGCCATCATAGTATGACAAACTGACAGATGAGTGGCTGAAAGGCTTTTAGTAGCCATTCAAAAATATGTGGTGAATAAAAGAATGAATAAATCACTTACTTAGCATTATAAGTTCTGAATTCTAGTATTAGTTTTGCTAGCCTCCTTGCAACTCACTTCCAATAAATGGATTCCTAACTCCAACATTAAGTGTCCTGAGATCTGTTAATAAATCTATCTGTTTCAAACCATATACCTAATATTGAAATTGTTTCTCTGTGATATTGTGTGCATAAGGTTCCTCCCAAAACCCATTGTCGTTGAGTCGATTCCAACTCATAACAACTTCATAGGACAGAGTAGAACTGCCCCATAGGGTTTCCAAGGAAGGCCTGGTGGATTTGAACTGCCAACCTTTTGGTTGGCAGCCATAGCTCTTAACCACTACACCACCAGGGTTTCCATGAGGTTCCAGTTGTTTTTATTAGTCAGGATATCATTGCCTACTTGTCTGCTTACCTCCTCTTGCATTGTATGTCTTCTCAGAGCCCATTCTGTTGCTATCTTCCAGTCCTCAGCTGGTCAATTGTTAACCAGAAAAGAAAACTCAAAAAAACCCTAACAACTTCTAAGTTTTTTACTAGTCATAAACACAAGAAAATCAAGTTACAATGCACATGTTGTAATGGGAATGCAGATTTTTCCCCCAATGACTTGGTATGTCTTTATTTTTCATTGTGATAGTAGCTTAGCAGCCAACTCACAGCTTTTTCTACCCTTTCAAGCTAGACTCTTGGCTTTGTACCTGAGCCTTCATTGGATCCTCATTGCTTTTTTGTAGAATGGCTGGATAGACTGTTTAAGAAGGACACCAAAGTATCACATTGTTATTATTTCAGGCTTGGCTAGCTTACACTTATCCTTATCCCCAGTCATTCCTGGTTACGTGATCAAGCAATTCTTAATGTTACATGTCCAACTGAGGCTGAAGAACTGGGAAGTTTCTTATGGATTTTGTCAAGCATGTGGAGGGAGTGCAAAATGATTTCAATTTAAGCATAAGTGAAATAGTAATGAAGCAGTTGTAAGTAGGCAAGAGGTCAGCAAGAGAAATAATATGTGTCCACAACAGAGAAAGATATGATGCTATTAAATTTTATACTGATGATGTAACTATAATTGGGAAGAATCTATGTTCTGCCTGTTTCAAGGCCATTGAAACCTGACACAACTCAAAGCAAACTAAAAAAAAAAAAAAACAAAAGGATAAGCTAATTTAAGATGCCTCATAAATAACTAAATATGTGCCAGTCTTGCCAAGAAATATTAGACAGCATATGCTGACTTTATACCATGCCCTATTATAGAACATCGTGGCACTCTGCTCCTACTTTAAATAATATCTCTGAGCAAAGAAAGAAAAATCTGTGGAGATTTGGATCAACCGTTGTAGCTGTGCCAGCATATGGCAAGCTGATTAATACATGTGTCACTAGTAATAATGATACATGAATACATGTTATTCATATAAACTGTTATTTTGAAAATGCAGGTTTTTCCAATTACATTTTGAAATCTAAGTGCATTAATAAAAAACAAGTTGAATGTTCAAAGCTTTCCAAAGAAAATTATAATTTAGGATTAGGACGTTCGAATAAACATTTTCTGAATCATGACACCTGTAGGCCATCTTCTTTTCATGGGCCTTGGCTTTCTGCAGGAATGACCTATTAGAGAAGCCTCAGGTATGTCGCATATGTAAAATTTGCTGCACAAAACTAAAGTATACAATTACTTTTATAAAAATGTCAGTATGGATGAGATGTGAGTTTATGCCTTTTTTTCCTGCAGAAATATGAAGTATTTGCTATCGAGACAGAGTTACTGAAGAGTACAGGGTGAGGCTATCTTCTGGGGTTGAGGTATACATTCTCTACAGGGACAATATTGCTCCCAAAGAGAACAATAATTGGTTCTTGGAGTGCAAAAAAAAATTAGATATTACAATGGTTTCTGGCCCTTTAAAGGGCTACAGTATAAAACAGATATATGGTGTATATATATAAAAAAAAAAATGTTTAAATTTCATGAGTCAGGTGAGTGATTAGAAAAAAAAAATGTCTAAAAAGACTTCTCAGTAGGGGATTAATGAGAAAAAATGTTAACACTGAATTAATGCATCCCTATTTCCAGGTGAAGGCTCTCAATCTGTGGGATTATAACCAGCTATCAGAACAGGGGAGCCATGGTGACACAGAGGCTAAGAGCTAGGCTGCTAACCAAAAGGTTGGCAATTCAAATCCACCAGTTGCTCCTTGGAAACCCCATGGGGCAGCTCTACTCTGTCCTATAGGGTCACTATGAGTCGGAATTGACTCAAACTGACTTTATGGCACCTAACAACAACAACAACATAGAACAGGAATAGGTGAGCAGGAGTGCTGTTAAGCCACAAGGAGAGCAGGAAAACATGTGCAGGTATTCATTTGGAATTAATGGTGTGATAGATAAGCACTTAGAAAGTGAAACACACAGATCAAGAACCTGATGAAACAATAGATTAGAATAACCAAAAAAAAAAAAAAACCCCAAAACAAAACATTGCTGTAGAGTCAGTTTTGACTCATAGCGACGCTATAGACAGAGTAGAACTTCCCCATAGGGTTGCCAAGGCTGTAAATTTTCACAGAAGCAGGCTGCCACATCTTTCTCCCAGTGATGCAGTTGGTGGGTTCCAAGGGCAAACTTTGTGGCTAGCACCTGAGCGTTTTAACCACTGTGCCACCAGGGCTCCTTAGAGTAAAAAAAAAAAAAAAAAGGATTAAAAAAAAAAAATTGCATTGTCAAATTGATTCTGACTCATAGGGACCCAAAAGCCAGGTAAAATATAGGGTGCCCATTACATTTTAATTTCAGATAAATAGTAATTTGAAGCATAATTATACTAAAACGTTATTATCTAAAATTCAAATTTAACTGGGCATTATGTATTTTATGTAATAATTCTGGCAAATATTTTCTGTCAGTTATCTATAGGAAAAAGAGACGAAAACCCTTCAGTTACCTGTCAAAAAATTTGTGGTCTCTAAAAAGTTTTTCTTTGCTTCCAAAATTTAATTTATAAGTAACTTGACTCGACGGCACTGGGTCTGGGTGGTGTCTAAACTCAAAAAGACTGAGCCACTAATCTGTTTTTTTCTCATTCTCCTCTGAACCATCCCCAGCACTGTTCCACAAATCTATCTCTGCTGCCAGAGAAATTCCTCAAAAAAGAAATTTTAAAAAATCTATTTAATTTTTAATTTATATAATATTTAAATATTTATAATCACATCGTAAAGAACTCTTAATTATCTTCTCCGTTACTTAAGTAAGAAGATGGAGAGATATTCCATTCCTCAAATACTTGAACGTGGTTATAAATTTGCGATAGGTAGATAGGCAAACAGACAGACAATAAAAAGAAACTTGATTTTACCTCAGCTCTATTAAATACATAGTATGCTTCTAAATAGCTGACAATTTTCCTTGGCTTTAATACCTCCACGAGTAATGAATTTTCTATCAAAGGAAAATCATGCGTTTTCATAGGCTCAGTGTGTCCTCAGACTTTGAAGTTGCTATTTTTGCCATTTCCTTCTTCTATCCTAATATACTCCTCCACCCCAATAATCATTCTCAACACGATCGACTCTTCCCACCTATAGCCTAAGTACCTAGATTACTGTTTGGAATAATACCTCACTTCCTTTGGAAAAACATCAAAAGCATGCCTGAAAATAGATAATCAGTTAGGCAGCTGGCCCTGTCATAACCCCCATGCCTACCCTATAAATAGTCTTAAGTTCAGGTAAGAGAAAGTTGACCAGTTATTATTAATTCTATATATTAAATATCAAAATTTACAGTCTCACAAAATAACAGTGTCTTGAGGGTCCTTAACATAGCTCCCTACTTCGTTCATAGTGATTGCAACAACATAGAGAGAGCAAAGGAAAAATCAGTACTACTGAGCCTGTTTTAAATTTGTGGTTCTTTTCTTATCATGGATGTGTTTCATTACACTTGATCTTTAAAAAATATTTGCATTAAAATATTATGTATCTTGATTACTGAGTATTTTGACAGCCTCTTAAATTTTGCACCCACAGCAAGTGCTTCATTTACCTCACTGGTTTCACCTTGGTGCCTGCCCTGACAGAGGGATAAGTTTGCTCAGATGTAATGTAGGCTTCTTGCTTTAGCTTGATAGATTCATGAGCATGTTATTGTTCACGAGTAAAATAAATGCAACCATGCTGTCTATAATAGAGAGAAATATGTTCAATAAGAATATAATTTATGTCTTTTTGTTGTTGTTGTTCCCTTAAGGAACTAACCCATGTAAAAAAAATGTAGAGGGTTATAATATCATAGGTTAAACTTATGAGTAATATCATATTTGCCACTCCTTTATATTTATATTTGTATATTTTTTTTAGACTTAATTCATAACCTGGACTAAAATTCTCTGACAAATTCATGGTTTTATCAATACCATTATTACTGAGTAAAGAAAATTCATTTTGATTGAAATGGACTCTTTGAAAGTATTTTGGAAAATACTTGAAAGACCAGAGAGGTATCAATGACAGTGGCATTTCTTACGGAGAATTTTTATTTTTCTGTTATACATCATGGTAGTGGCATATTTAAAAAACCCAGTATTAGTTGTGTGTGTGTGTGTTTAATTTTATTGTATTTCCATTATTTTCTTCCTCTTTCATCCACTGTATATTAGGTTTAACAGATTTCACTGAAGTGTTTTTCTAAAATATGCAACTTACCATGAAAATTAAATGAGCGGGGAGTCCATTGTGAATCACTATAGCTCTAAAGAGAAATACACAGAAATCAGGACAGAATGAAATGCTGTCGATATTGTGAGCAATATGCAGAGTGCAATCAGAACATTAAATTAACAACTCTCTACATTTTATAAAATATTACTAATGGGTCAGTGTAAGTGGGACCCATTAGGCTTCCAAATATATATTAAGTAAATGGAAGAGAATTTTTCCATGTTATGACATCTTGCTTCTATTGTAGCTCTGGGTAATTAAGTCATATTAACATAGTGTCTAGTTGCCAGTGAGAGGGTATTTTAGAGCTGCAATAAACTACATTTCACATCTCTCAGAGACTTGAAAGTGAAACAGTTGGAAAATTGCAAAAAATAGTTATATGGACCAACAAGAGCATAGGTCCCGGGGTGGTGCAAATGGTTTGTGCTTGACTACTGGCCTAAAAAGATGGCAGATTGAATACACCCAGCAGCACTGCAGAAGAAGGCCTGGCAATATGTTTCCATAAAGATTACAACCAAGAAAAGCCCTACTAAGTGCAGTTCTATTTTGTAGCACATGGGGTTGCCCTGAGTCAGAATAGATTTGACAGCAATGGGAACTCTACCTCATGTAATGTAGCACTGTGGTTGTATCCATACCATGTTTTAAATATTCTCATAAATAGATACATGACTGTGTCTATATTTTTGCTGTTTTCAGTAAAAAAATTAGTTGCATATTTAAATGGGAAAAATGTCTTAATATAAATTTTGGAGAGAAATAATTGAAATATAAATTGGTTCCTGTTGGAAAGGATCATAGTATTATATACTACACTGGTAAATTACATCTATTTGATCTTATCCTTACATCTTGGGAAAATAATCTCTAAATCAACATACGTAAATTGTAGGAAAACACAAAAAAATTTCCAATTTGATATGAGAATACTAGATCATTTATTGACAATGCTATTTTTTTTTTTACTTTTTGTCTACCGTAAGTGGGCTGAATAAGGGCTATTTATTTTTTCAATAATGTTAACTGACAACAGGTTTTTTTTTTTTTAATTGCGAAGAAGATTTTGGTATTGTTTTAGAGAGCCTATTAAAAAAGGGACCTTACCTCTGTAATCCAGTGATCAATTTGATCTCTTAATACTTCCAGACCCCTAACTCCATCCACCCTAATCCAGAAGTAAGCACACATAATTAATACTAACAATCTACATTAAATTGTCATGGTCTATTTACTCTTTTGGAAAGCCCTAATAATACAATTATTTCATTCAATAAGATTACTCCAGTCTGTTTATCTTCTATGCCAGAATTTTACCATATTTCTGGTGCTGTATCTTCAACATGAAAGGAGCATTACCGTTTTGATGGCTGCATCATACACTTATGAAAAGTGACAATTCTCTATGTAGGAATTCAACCAGACAGGAGAGGATTACAAATTCTATAGTCATGCATTCTAATAGATTCACAAATTTAGGCATGAGGCATCCTGAAGCTGAGAAAGTGAAAAATAAAGGTTCAGAAACTCAGCAAAAGATTGGTGTATGCCAACATCATGATTATGTAAGAAATGTAAGAAGCAGAAATATGGTAACTTGAAATTGTTCACCTTGATAATGGGGTCAATCACCTTCTTGACTAGTACCCAGAATAATCTTAAAATGTGAGCTGCTACCAATCTGTAGATGTAATTTTAAGAAACAGATTTGAATGGGAGAGCTATAAGGTAAAAGGAAAGGCTAATATTCGTCTTCTCACAGTCTATGGAGTATAAAACTTCTAGTTTCAGCCAGCCTCAAAAATCAGGTATTTCATGTTTCAATACAGGCAGTCCCTGGATTACGAATGAGTTTTACAAAGAAGTTCCATTCCTAAATACGTCCTCAAGTCAAATTTGTGTGTAAATCAGAACAGTTAGGGCTCTAATATCAGTTAGTCAAATGTTGTCTTAGTATATAGTGTACCTTTCTATACATGAAAAAAATTAAAGATACACTTCCAAATACACTAAAATATCTTTAACATAATGCAATAATAATAATAGTCTCAAATCCCTGATTTAAGAGCACTCTTGGGGCAAAAACTAATAAATAAAAGGAAGATGGCCAGTGCAACTGGAGCAGAGTGACCCACAGGAGAAGGAGATGTGAGGAGATGTACATGTTATAAAGTAGCTCCTGTTTGTTATTATGAACCGTTGTATGTATCCTGAATTTGTAATATAACAGGCCTTATGGGAGTTGGTTCATAACTACGGGTTGTATGCTTAAGTTGTACATTCGTAACCCAGGGATTGCCTGTATTTTATTTATGCTCTTCTTTCTGCCTGGAGTATCTTAACACCCCACTTTCCTTTGGTAAATCTGATTGTTTGTTCAGGATTGAGCACAGTGATTATTCTCTACGGTGAGTCTTCATGAACTCCAGACTATGGCATATTCTGTGTTACGTTTTCTCCAACCGCAAGTGTATTGTTTTGACTACCCTTTCTTCATCGTGATTTGTCTAAACAAGTAAGCCCCAGGGCAAGAGCAGCTTATTCTTTTTTGCATTATCAGCACTAACAAAAATTCTTTAAGTCATAGCAAGGTAGTAATAAATGTTGTTTTAACTGATTCATTTATTCATTCATTTATGCTATTTCAAATGTTTGTTGAAAGCTTACAGTGGGGCACATTGCTTGTATAAAAAGAGATAAAGTTTATGTCTTCTAGACCATGACCTCTACCACTCCAACTCGTAGCCGTAGATGTTTTGCTATGTTTTATAAATAGCACTCATTGTTTAAGGTACAGAAAATACAGGAGTAAATAAAGCAAATTCCTTCCCTTGGAGGAGCAATAATAATTTGGGGGGAGGTAATAGATAAGGACAAAGGGTATTGTCATTTAATGTAAGGATGTCATGGAAGTCTTCTTCATTAAAATGGCATTTAAGCAAGATTTATAATATTTTGAATAATAGTGCCCCAGGCAGAGAGAAATTAACAAATACTAAAAGTCCCAAATCCCTGATTTAAGAGCACTCTTGGAGTAGTTTGGAGCAAAAATTAATAAATAAAAGGAAGGTGGCCAGTGTAACTGGAGCAGAGTGACCCACAGGAGAAGGAGATGTGAGGTCAAAATGGTGGCTGTGGTTGGTATTAGAGCATTTGATTAGGACTTCCTGGGTTCTTATATGTACATTGGTTTTCATACTAAATGAGGTGGAAAGCTATTAGAGGGTTCTGAGCAGAAAGTATCCTTACTGAGTTTTGTTTTGACTTGTCCTTGTTCTTTGTTGAATAATATATTGATTGTTGATTTCTGTTATTTTGTTAATATTAAGCTTCCCTGGTCAAATTACCGTGTTATTTCTCTCTCTTGGTTGGACTCAGACAGACACAATAGTCATATTGTTCTGCTTTGTGTCTATATTTAAGGTCTGCCTCACTGTCTTAAACAGACGTTGGCAATCTTTCTATTTTCTTTTCCTGCTACTCCCAGGCGGCACCAGGGGAGGCTAGAGCACAACCAGAGGATGCAGATTATGCAGTATTTCCCTGATTGTGAACTGTTTTCCCTCGGACACATTTCTGTACTTGGGATAAGCGCTTTTACTTTTTACTTACCAAAAAACCAACCCCCCTGCCCTCAAGTCGATTCTGACTCATAGCGACCCTATAGAACAGAGTAGAACTGCCCCATAGAGTTTCCAAGGAGCCCCTGGCGGATCTGAACTGCTGACCTCTTGGTTAGCAACCGTAGCATTTAACCACTACCCCACCAGGGTTTCCACTTTTTTCCTAGGATGAGCCTTTCTGGGAAGCTCATTTCTCCTTGATGAATGATTCCTGGAGGCCCAGACATGACATCCTTAGGGTAAACTCAGGTGAGTTCCTGAAACATAGATGCAGAACATATGTAATTTTGGAAAATTCTCAAGAAATGTACACACACACACAAATGTTTTGAAACAATTCAGCATTAAATGCCCATCCAGATGCTCATTGTCTGATTTCTTTTGTTTGTCAACATAGATGCAGGAAACATCTTTGTTATCAGGTTTTTTTTTTTTTGACGGCAATTCTTGTTGCCTCAGAGGGCCAAATACAATTAGCCTAGCTATAGGAAGAAAGTTTCAGAAACAGCCTTACTGCATTTTCCTAATAGCCTCCTAGGGGGCTTTTTGTCAAAATGCTTTCGCTTAATCCTGATTGGTAAAAAGTTGTGGGGAATTTGAGTTTTGCAATCTTTTCAATACGTTGGATCTGTTTACATAGAGGGGTAGTATAGTCATGGGCTAGAATTTCTTCTCTTAAAAAGATTACTTAATAGCAGAGTAAACATCAAGGGCATTTACCATAGAATTCAATAAAATTAATACAATTTTTCAAGTTTCATACGCTATTAATGAGTTATATAACTACACAAGGAGATAATTTTCTTACTTGCTGTTTAACTTTGGCCTTTGTCATAAAAGAAGCACAGGCAGCATCATTACATAATAATTTTAGTAAACAAAGTTCTAGGGGAATAAAAACAACTTAAAAAGTAACATATACACCAATGGACGCACATGCACACAAAATGTAACCTTCAGTTTGAAAGTTGTTTGGAAATACGTAGCTTTTGAGGCAGATTCACGTGAAACACCTACTGAATATAGTATGTTTATCTCTTGAGCCCACATTTTAGCTCCATTTTATATCTATATACATAGTTGTTGTTTTAGGTGCCATTGAGTCAGTTCCGAATCATAGCGACGCTATGCACAACGTAACGAAACACTGCCCAGTCCTGAGCCATCCTTATGATTGTTGTTATGCTGGAGCTCATTGTTGCAACCACTGTGTCAATCCACCTCGTTGAGGGTCTTCCTCTTTTCTGCTGACCCTGTACTGTGCCAAGCATGATGTCCGTCTCCAGGGACTAATCCCTCCTGACAACATGACCAAAGTATGTAAGATGCGGTCTCGCCATCCTTGCTTCTAAGGAGCATTCTGGTTGTACTTCTAAAACAGATTTGTTCATTCTTTTGGCAGTATATTCAATATTATTCCCCAACACCACAATTTAAAGGCATCAATTCTTCTTTGGTCTTCCTTATTTATTGTCCAGCTTTCACAGGCATATGATGCAATTGAAAATACCATGGCTTGGGTCAGACGCACCTTTGTCTTCAAGGTGACATAGTTGCTCTTCAACACTTTGAAGAGGTCCTTTGCAACAGATTTACCCAATGCAATGCGTCTTTTGATTTCTTGACTGCTGCTTCCATGGCTGTTGATTGTGGATCCAAGTAAAATGAAATCCTTGACTTCAATCTTTTTTTTTTTAATTAACTTTCATTAAGCTTCAAGTGAACATTTACAAATCCAACCAGTCTGTCACATATAAGTTTACATACATCTTACTCCGTACTCCCACTTGCTCTCCCCCTATTGTCAGCCTTTTCAGTCTCTCCTTTCATGACAATTTTGCCAGCTTCCCTCTCTCTCTATCCTCCCATCCCCCCTCCAGACAAGAGTTGCCAACACACTCTCAAGTGACCACCTGATATAATTAGCTCACTCTTCATCAGCATCTCTCTCCCACCCGCTGACCAGTCCCTTTCATGTCTGATGAGTTGTCTTCGGGGATGGTTCCGGTCCTGTGCCAACAGAAGGTCTGGGGAGCATGGCCGCCGGGATTCCTCTAGTCTCAGTCAGACCATTAAGTATGGTCTTTTTATGAGAATTTGGGGTCTGCGTCCCACTGATCTCCTGCTCCCTCAGGAGTTCTCTATTGTGCTCCCTGTCAGGGCAGTCATCGATTGTGGCCGGGCACCAACTAGTTCTTCTGGTCTCAGGATGATGTAGGTCTCTGGTTCATGTGGCCCTTTCTGTCTCTTGGGCTCTTAGTTGTCATGTGACCTTGGTGTTCTTCATTTTCCTTTGCTCCAGGTGGGTTGAGACCAACTGATGCATCTTGGATGGCCGCTTGTTAGCATTTAAGACCCCAGACGCCACATTTCAAAGTGGGATGCAGAATGTTTTCGTACTAGAAATATTTTGCCAATTGACTTAGAAGTCCCCTCAAACCATGTTCCCCAGACCCCCGCCCCTGCTCCGCTGACCTTTGAAGCATTCATTTTATCCCGGAAACTTCTTTGCTTTTGGTCCAGTCCAATTGAGCTGACCTTCCATGTATTGAGTGTTGTCTTTCCCTTCACCCAAAGCAGTTCTTATCTACTGATTAATCAATAAAAAAACCCTCTCCCTCCCTCCCTCCCTCCCCCCTTTGTAACCACAAAAGTATGTCTTCTTCTCAGTTTTTACTATTTCTCAAGATCTTATAATAGTGGTCTTATACAATATTTGTCCTTTTGCCTCTGACTAATTTCGCTCAGCATAATGCCTTCCAGGTTCCTCCATGTTATGAAATGTTTCACAGATTCATCACTGTTCTTTATCGATGTGTAGTATTCCATTGTGTGAATATACCACAATTTATTTACCCATTCATCCGTTGATGGACACCTTGGTTGCTTCCAGCTTTTTGCTATTGTAAAAAGAGCTGCAATAAACATGGGTGTGCATATATCTGTTCATGTAAAGGCTCTTATTTCTCTAGGGTATATTCCGAGGAGTGGGATTTCTGGGTTGTATGGTAGTTCTATTTCTAACTGTTTAAGATAACGCCAGATAGATTTCCAAAGTGGTTGTACCATTTTACATTCCCACCAGCAGTGTATGAGAGTTCCAATCTCTCCGCAGCCTCTCCAACATTTATTCTTTTGTGTTTTTTGGATTAATGCCAGCCTTGTTGCTGTGAGATGGAATCTCATTGTAGTTTTAATTTGCATTTCTCTAATGGCTAATGATCGAGAGCATTTTCTCATGTATCTGTTGGCTGCCTGAATATCTTCTTTAGTGAAGTGTGTGTTCATATCCTTTGCCCACTTCTTGATTGGGTTGTTTGTCTTTTTGTGGTTGACTTTTGACAGAATCATGTAGATTTAGAGATCAGGCGCTGGTCTGTGATGTCATAGCTGAAAATTCTTTCCCAGTCTGTAGGTGGTCTTTTTACTCTTTTGGTGAAGTCTTTAGATGAGCATAGGTGTTTGCTTTTTAGGAGCTCCCAGTTACCTGGTTTCTCTTCGTCATTTTTGGTAATGTTTTGTATTCTGTTTATGCCTTGTATTAGGGCTCCTAGGGTTGTCCCTATTTTTTCTTCCATGATCTTTATCGTTTTAGTCTTTATGTTTAGGTCTTTGATCCACTTGGAGTTAGTTTTTGTGCATGGTGTGAGGTATGGGTCCTGTTTCATTTTTCTGCAAATAGATATCCAGTTATGCCAGCACCATTTGTTAAAAAGACTATCTTTTCGCCAATGGACTGACACTGGGCCTTTGTCAAATATCAGCTGCTCATATGTGGATGGATTTATATCTGGGTTCTCAATTCTGTTCCTTTGGTCTATGTGTCTGTTGTTGTACCAGTACCAGGCTGTTTTGACTACTGTGGCTGTATAATAGGTTCTGAAATCAGGTAGAGTGAGGCCTCCCACTTCTTCTTCTTTTCCAGTAATGCTTTGCTTATCCGAGGCTTCTTTCCCTTCCACATGAAGTTGATGATTTGTTTCTCTATCACCTTAAAAAATGTCGTTGGAATTTGGATCGGAAGTGAATTGTATGTATAGATGGCTTTTGGTAGAATAGACATTTTTACTATGTTAAGTCTTCCTATCCATGAGCAAGGTATGTTTTTGCACTTAAGTATGTCCTTTTGAATTTCTTGTAGTAGAGCTTTGTAGTTTTCTTTGTATAGGTCTTTTACATCCTTGGTAAGATTTATTCCTAAGTATTTTATCTTCTTGGGGGCTACTGTGAATGGTATTGATTTGGTTATTTCCTCTTCGATGTTCTTTTTGTTGATGTAGAGGAATCCAAGTGATTTTTGTATGTTTATCTTATAACCTGAGACTCTGCCAAACTCTTCTATTAGTTTCAGTAGTTTTCTGGAGGATTCCTTAGGGTTTTCTGCGTATAAGATCATGTCATCTGCAAATAGAGATAATTTTACTTCCTCTTTGCCAATCCAGATGCCCTTTATTTCTTTGTCTAGCCTAATTGCTCTGGCTAGGACCTCTAGCACAATGTTAAATAAGAGCGGTGATAAAGAGCATCCTTGTCTGGTTTCCGTTCTCAAGGGAAATGCTTTCAGGCTCTCTCCATTTAGAGTGATGTTGGCTGTTGGCTTTGCATAGATGCCCTTTATTATGTTGAGGCATTTTCCTTCAATTCCTATTTTGGTGAGAGTTTTTATCATAAATGGGTGTTGAACTTTGTCAAATGCCCTTTCTGCATCAATTGATAAGATCATGTAGTTTTTGTCTTTTGTTTTATTTATATGGTGTATTACATTAATGATTTTTCTAATATTTAACCAGCCTTGCATAAAATTTTTTTTTTTTTTTTTTTTTTGCATACCAGGTATAAATCCCACTTGGTCGTCGTGAATTATTTTTTTGATATGTTGTTGAATTCTATTGGCTAGAATTTTGTTGAGGATTTTTGCGTCTATGTTCATGAAGGATATAGGTCTGTAATTTTCTTTTTTTGTGATGTCTTTACCTGGTTTTAGTATCAGGGAGATGGTGACTTCATAGAACGAGTTGGGTAGTATTCCGTCATTTTCTATGCTTTGAAATACCTTTAGTAGCATTGGTGTTATCTGCTCTCTGAAAGTTTGGTGGAACTCTGCAGTATAGCTATCCGGGCCTGTGCTTTTTTTTTTTTTGGGTGTTTTTTGATTACTGTTTCAATCTCTTTTTTGTTATGGGTCTATTTAGTTGTTCCGATTGTGTTAGTTTAGGTAGGTAGTGTTTTTCCAGGAATTCATCCATTTCTTCTAGGTTTGCAAATTTGTTAGAGTACAATTTTTTGTAATAATCTGATATGATTCTTTTAATTTCAGTTGAGTCTGTTGTGATGTGGCCCTTCTCGTTTCTTATTTGGCTTATTTGTTTCCTTTCCTGTATTTCTTTAGTCAGTCTAGCCAATGGTTTATCGATTTTGTTAATTTTTTTAAAGAACCAGCTTTTGGCTTTGTGAATCCTTTCAATTGTTTTTCTGTTCTCTTTTTTTTAATTCATTTAGTTCAGCTCTAATTTTTATTATTTGTTTTCTTCTGGTGCCTGATGGATTCTTTTGTTGCTCATTTTCTATTTGTTCCAGTTGTAGGGACAGTTCTCTGATTTGGGCTCTTTCTTCTTTTTGTATGTGTGCATTTATCGACATAAATTGGCCTCTGAGCACTGCTTTTGCTGTGTCCCAGAGGTTTTGATAGGAAGTATTTTCATTCTCGTTGCATTCTATGAATTTCCTTATTCCCTCCTTAATGTCTTCTACAACCCAGTCTTTTTTCAGCAGGGTACTGTTCAGTTTCCAAGTATTTGATTTCTTTTCCCTAGTTTTTCTGTTATTGATTTCTACTTTTATCGCCTTGTGGTCTGAGAAGATGCTTTGTGATATTTCGAATTTTCGGATTCTGCATAGGTTTGTTTTATGACCTAATATGTGGTCTATTCTAGAGAATGTTCCATGTGCGCTAGGAAAAAAAAGTATACTTTGCAGCAGTTGGGTGGAGAGTTCTGTTATAGTCAATGAGGTCACGTTGGTTGATTGCTGTAATTAGGTCTTCCGTGTCTCTATTGAGCTTCTTACTGGATGTCCTGTCCTTCTCCGAAAGTGGCGTGTTGAAGTCTCCTACTATAATTGTGGAGGTGTCTATCTCACTTTTCAGTTCTGTTAAAATTTGATTTATGTATCTTGCAGCCCTGTCATTGGATGCATAAATATTTAATATGGTTATAGCTTCCTGATCAATTGTCCCTTTTATCATTATATAGTGTCCTTCTTTCTCCTTTGTGGTGGATTTAAGTCTAAAGTCTATTTTGTCAGAAATTAATATTGCTACTCCTCTTCTTTTTTGCTTATTGTTTGCTTGATATAAATTTTTTTCCATCCTTTGAGTTTTAGTTTGTTTGTGTCTCTAAGTCTAAGGTGTGTCTCTTGTAGGCAGCATATAGATGGATCGTGTTTCTTTATCCAGTCCGAGACTCTCTGTCTCTTTATAGGTACATTTAGTCCATTTACATTCAGCGTAATTATAGATAAGTGTTTAGTGTTGTCATTTTGATGCCTTTTTATGTGTGTTGTTGACAATTTCATTTTTCCACTTACTGTTTTGTGCTGAGACGTTTTTCTTTATAAATTGTGAGATCCTCATTTTCATAGTATTTGACTTTATGTTTGTTGAGTCGTTATGTTTTTCTTGGCTTTTATTTTGAGTTATGGAGTTGTTATACCTCTTTGTGGTTACCTTAATATTTACCCCTATTTTTCTAAGTAAAAACCTAACTTGTATTGTCCTATATCGCCTTGTATCCCTCTCCACATGGCAGTTCTATGCCACCTGTATTTAGTCCCTCTTTTTGAGTATTGTGATCTTTTACATATTGACTTCAATGAATCCCTGTTCTGAGCATTTTTTTTTAATTAATCTTAATTTGTTTTTGTGATTTCCCTATTTGAGTTGATATCAGGATGTTCTGTTCTGTGACCTTGTGTTGTGCTGTTATCTGATATTATTGGTTTTCTGACCAAACAATTTCCTTTAGTATTTCTTGTAGCTTTGGTTTGGTTTTTGCAAATTCTCTAAGCTTGTGTTTATCTGTAAATATCTTAATTTCGCCTTCATATTTGAGAGAGAGTTTTGCTCGATATATGATTCTTGTCTGGCAGTTTTTCTCCTTCAGTGCTCTGTATATGTTATCCCATTCCCTTCTTGCCTGCATGGTTTCTGCTGAGTAGTCTGAACTTATTCTTATTGCTTCTCCCTTGAAGGAGACCTTTCTTTTATCCCTGCCTGCTTTCAAAATTTTCTGTTTATTTTTGTTTTGGCAAGTTTGATGATAATATGTCTTGGTGTTTTTTTTTTGGATCAATCTTAAATGGGGTTCGAAGAGCATCTTGTATATATATCCTTTCATCTTTCATGATGTCAGGGAAGTTTTCTGTCAACAGATCTTCAACTATTTTCTCTGTGTTTTCTGTCCTCCCTCCCTGTTCTGGGACTCCTATCACACGCAAGTTATCCTTCTTGATACAGTCCCACATGATTCTTAGAGTTTCTTCATTTTTTTAAATTCTTTTATCTGATTTTTCTTCAGCTATGTTGGTGTTAATTCCCTGGTCCTCCAGATTTCCCACTCTGCATTCTAATTGCTCGAGTCTGCTCCTCTGACTTCCTATTGCGTTGTCTAATTCTGTAATTTTATTGTTAATCTTTTGGATTTCTGCATGCTGTCTCTCTATGGATTCTTGCAACTTATTAATTTTTCCACTATGTTCTTGAATAATCTTTTTTGAGTTCTTCAACTGTTTTATCAGTGTGTTCCTTGGCTTTTTCTGCAGTTTGCCTTATTTCGTTTCTGAGGTCATCCCTGATATCTTGAAGCATTCTGTAAATTAGTTTTTTATATTCTGTATCTGATAATTCCGGGATTGTATCTTCATTTGGGAAAGATTTTGATTCTCTTGTTTGGGGGTTGTAGAAGCAATCATGGTCTGCTTCTTTATGTGGTTTGATATCGACTGCTGTCTCCGAGCCATCACTAAGATATAGTAGTGATTCGTTCTATATTTGCTCAGTGATTCTTATCTTGTTTTGTTTTCTTTCAATATACATGGATGGGCTACTAGATTGTGTTGTCTTGTTAGTTGTAGCCCTTGACTTACTTATGACCTATTACCAGCTGGTTTGGGCTGTTACCAGATATATATGCCTGAGTCTATTCACTACTCTTGAGTAGAATCTGATTTTGGGTCATCAAGTGTGTGCTGTACCCTAACACCTATCCACCTCGAGAAGTAGTGGTGATAGTTGTGTGCACAAGATTCTAGTAGCAGCTGGGGTTCACACTCCGGGAGGGCAGGATGCTGACAGGCTTCCCCCAAGTGTCAGTGAGGTAGGTGTGTCTCTATTCCTATAGCACCTTGGTGGGAGGGCACTGCAGCTGTACCTTAGGCCCCCAATGCAAGTACCTCTACTGATTGGTAGGTGTCACCCTCCTTAGACCCCTAAGGCAAGAGGCTAGGTGGTCTGGGGGGAGCTTCAGCCCTCAATTCCCTGTTGTGGGTCAGTGAGGGCTCTGTTGAATAAGCAGAGATATCAGACATGGGAAACTTGTTTTTCCAGTAAATCCACTAAAAAAAAAAATTGTCGTCAGATCCCTATCAGAAATGCCTTTGCATTATAACAGCCACCTTGTTCCTTGTAAGGATGAAAGCCCGAGATTTGGATCATATATGCTTGGCTGGAGCTGGTTTTGTGTTTTTAGTCCAATTAGGGAAGGATTTTTGGTCCCTGGGTTTTTTGTGGTTGCTTCTCTCAGGCCAGAAGAATGGGTTAGGAAAAGACCAAAAAAAAAAAAAAGGGAAAAGCAAAGCTGCTGCAGAGCCAGAGCCATTCTCCCTCTGGCTCAGGAAATTCCAATGTTAATGAAGCCACCTGGGAAGGGGAGGGGGGATTCAGAAAAACAGGAGAGTAGCACCCCGGAACATAGCCAAAGTTGCTTATCTTGCTTGGGATGACTATTTTATCTGTCACCTATGTGTGCTGGCTGTGTGGAGATTGCCCCCAAGGGTCTGGCCTGCTAAAGCCACGGTCAGATCCTCCGTTGCCAGTCCAAAACCCAGTGTCAAGGTTCCCCTGCTGGGATGCTGCACTCCCGGCTCCAAAATCAGTCACTGCCTCCCGAGGACTTCTCGACCCGCCAGCCACGTCGCCGCGCCTCCCTCGCGGACCGGCTGGGCCCCCTCCTGGGGTTAGTTCAGGGGAGTAGGGCTGCGCCCCTTGTTTGTGCCGTGAGTAGATGCCGTGTTCAGCTCCCCTGCGCCCAGTCCAAAGCCTGGTGCCAAGGTTCCCCAGCTGGGATGCTGCACTCCCGGCTCCAAAACCTGTCACTGCCTCCTGGGGACTTCTCCTCCCACCAGCTGTGTGGCTGTGCCCCCCTCGCGGACCAGCTGGGCCCCCTCCCGGGGTCAGTTCAGGGGGCAAGGGCTGCGCCCCGTGTTTGCATCATCACAGATGTCATGTTCAGTCCCCCTGCACCCACTCCTAAGCCCGGCGCCAAGGTTACCTGACTGGGACGCTGGCTCCAGGCTCCGAAAACAGTCGCTACTTCCCCGTAGTTGTTCATTCTCCGTCTCTGTCACTCAGGTCGACTCTTTAAATCTGTGTTTGTTGTTCAGGGTTCGTAAATTGTCATGTATGTGATCGATTCACTTGTTTTTCCGAGTCTTTGTTGCAAGATGGATCTGAGGTAGCGTCTACCTGGTCAGCCATCTTGGCCCCCCCCGGCGTGTTTGTTTTAAGGATACTATTTCTTTATTGAATTTGTCATTCTGTTCTTGTATTGCTTTCTCGAATTCTAGATTTTTTTTTTTTTTTTTTGGTGTGTGTGTTTTCTTTGATCTTTTTGAGGCTCCTTAATACCAGTCTTTTGAAGTCTTTGTTGGGTAGTTCCATGATCAGCCCTTCCTCAAAGAGGTTTTCTGTCCGCTTATTTTGTTTGTTTATTTCAGCCATCTTTTCCTGTCTCTTCATATGATTTGCAACTGACTGCTATCTTCATGGTACTAGGATTAATGTAATTTATTTATATTTTTCTTTATTAAATGTTAGTTTGTCTTTATAAATTTTTATTTTATTATTTTTATTCTGCTTTGATATATCTGAAGCTTAGCTTGTTCCTTTTCCCTTTATTTTGCCTACCTTCCTTAGTATTATTTTAATTGTTTCTTTGTGGTATTCATGTATATATGACTTTGTCTTTGCCAGTTGGCTGGGAGTGATTTCCTTTCACTGGTGAGTATGGTGAGTTGCACACACAATAGAGTTCTTTGTTATTATGTGTGTATGTATTCCATCAGAGGATTGCACGGAGATGCAAGAGCATGTCCCTTCCCCTATGTGAGGTGCCAGGTTTTGGGTGTTTGGGATCACTCTACAGCTCTTGAAGGATGCATAGACCTTCTGTGTTGGCAAAAACAGTGCAGCCTCTGGTGAGAAGCAAAGGTTGTTTTTAAAGTCACAGGGAGGCAGCGCTACCCAAACGGCTGAGGCAGGCTTGGTGCAGGCATGAATAGCATCACAGTGGCATTATAGTGGGGTATAAGAGACCTCTGCACATTTACTGAGAGCTTGGGGAAAAAGGTGGGATTTGGGAGGACTGTTGCCATGGCCAGTAGGGCAGGGCCAGCAGGATGGGCAGGGCACAAGTGCACTATGCCTTTCAACCCAGGCAATTGGGGGACAAGGAGGTGGGACTCTGTGGGACAGAGATACAGGGAGCAGGGCATGAGGTTGCCAGCTAGCTGCATAGCCTATTGAGGTGGGGCCTGTACAAACTGGAGGGGAATGCAGGGGCGGCATGGAACTGGTTGGGGGTGAATTTCTATTTAGTGCTCTGCAGTTTTACTATTGCATGGGTGTCTCCCTTTCAAATTGATGAACTCACTGCTGAGTAAGTCCTGTCCCCAGTTCCTAGCTCTCTCCCTTCTCTACACTGTCCAGAGACACAGGAGCTCTTGCCCACCTTCCCGTTCTTTTCCTTTGCACCTGCACTCCATTCTATCGATCACCCATCCTGAGGCTCCAACAATTCAGTTGGCTCACTTTGCTCCTGTAGCACTTCTCTGTGTTTCCCTGTTTTTAAAGCTATGTCATTCTCACACATCACCCTATCGAGCTTGTTCAGACCTGGCTTGCAAACTGCCTACCTCATTTCTTTCTAGATTTGTTTATACTGTGTATTGGTACTGGTTATTTTGTCTCTAGCTGTATTTTCCGTGAAGTTGCCTTCCTTGGTCCCTCATCCAGTGATGTTGTTTGCTGCCATCTCACAATGGTCACACTGCACCTGGCTGACAACCAGGGTATAGATGATCAGTGAATCTCCATATTCCAGCTTTTCTTGGTCATCTAATGCTGCTGTAACAGAAATACCACAAGTGGATGGATTTAACAAAGAGAAAATTTATTTTCTCACAGTAAAATAGGTTAAGAGTCCAAATTTAGAGTATCAGCTCTGGAGAGGGCCTTCTCTCTCTATTGGCCTTCTCATCAATCTTCCCCTGGACTAGGAGCTTCTCTGCACAGGGACCCAAGGTCCAAAGGATGCACTCTGCTCCTGGCATTGTTTTCTTGGTGGTATGATGCTCCCCCATCTCTCTGCTTGCTTCTCTCTTTTATATCTCAAGAGATTACCTCAAGGCACAACCCAATCTTGTAGATTGGCTCCTGCCTCATTAACACAACTGCTGTGCATCCTCCCTCATTAGCATCATACAGGCAGGATTTACAACATACAGGAAAATCACACAATACTGGGAATCATGGACCAGCCAAACTGATACACACATTTTGTGGGGGACATAATTCAATCCATGACACAGCTGCTTTTGTTCTAACTCTCCAATCAGTTCTGCAATCAGTACTTGCCCAATTCTTCAAACTTCCATTTGATATTCAGGAATTGGAGGCAGTTATTTGTATCCATTTCACTTAGTTTCTCAAGTGTTTGTTGTACAGAGACAGTATGGTGTGTCTATCTAAGCTGTCGTCTTAAACAGAGCTCCCCAGTAATTTATTAGTAAGTGCATCTTATCTACTAATACAGCTTTGGGTTGATGAGCAAACAAGAGTCTAAAGGCACCTCATAGTGATGATTACAAGAGACTCTGTGTATTCCCTTAAAAACTGCAAATTCTCAGAAGCTGTGACTTTGACCTGCTCACCTAAAGCTCTTGATAAGAAACACACAGGTCATATGTTCATTATAGAATTTTCACTCCATACAATACATTTTGTTTTTAATAAGGAGGAATATAAAGTCCCTCTGATAAGAAGTCCTTTCAAAAACAATCGAAGGGAAGAAAATTGTCAAAAAGTGGTTGATGTGACTGCATACAGCATTGTTCATTTAAGTCATTCTGGCAGATTCAGAAAACATTCCTGAAAACCTCTTAAAGACATAAAAATGATTACTGAGACATGTGAGTGAACTCTCCCATCCTTCTAGTTAAAAAAAAAAAAGAGAGAAGAAATGAAGAAAGGAGAAGACAAAAGAAAAGGGAAAAACACTTTCAAGGACTTGCTTTGTTACTCCTTTAATATTGTTGCAGAGTTCCTATTATTTTCCATTTTTTTCAATATTATTATGTATTTGTAACATATATAACCTGTACAAAGATGAACACATTCATATTTTTGGAATATTTGTGGAACAGTGTGTTGGGTCAAGGAAGTATATCAGTGGTACCATTGACTGAGTATTCCTGGAACTTCAGATTTTCTATCTACTTAGGAAGTGTAGATACAAGTGGGCTGACACATTTGTGTGAACGGCTTTCAAAATAATGCACTAAAGTAATGTCAGATATTCAGCTTAGAATTCTTTAATCAAAGTACTACATAGATTTATGGCTTTAAAATAACAGCTTCCATAGAAGCACTTATACAACATCAACAACCTGTCATAACCTCAGCTTACAAGATTTGTTCTTCACATAAATAATAACTGTATATTAATCTCCCCCTCTTCCTAACTTCATCTTAAAAAAATCAAATTAAATAATGTCACAGGACACTATGAAATATTTGAGGAAATCATTTTACCTCATTAAAGAACAATGCAACACCAGCGACTCAAGAATCACGAAACTTCAGTTAACATAATCGACTATCATCTGCTTTACTATGTGGAAATAAAGCAAAAAATGTAGTGATTGAAAAATCCCAGAAGTCAACAAAGTTTTGCATTTGTTTCAGATCTACTATAAATTATAGAATATTTCAATATGAGTTTTTAATCATCGACTGAAATATTAATCAGATATGATTTTATCACTGAATGAGATTATTGAGTTAATAAATTTTAACAAGTTAACCTCTATAAATTTCAAATCCATGCTTCAGCATAATTTTACTACTATTCCCAAAATCTTATGCAGGCCTAATTTTGCTTTTCTTCTGGGAGACTTTATTTATCTTGTTGATTGATGACTGTGGATTTCAATGCCACTCTGTTACCTGCTAAATGTTATCTTTGACACTGGCATGAATAGCTTTTATTTACACTTTATAAATATGGCTTTTGTTTTCTAAAAATTGAAAGAATATGTCATTTGGTCCTGAATATTATTCATATTCATATTTGTATGAAGACACATTCTCTAGCTTTGATCCTCAGGAAGATTGATTCTTTTTACTGAAAGCTTGTTGTTTTCGCCAAATAATTTTTTCGTAGGTCCATTAAATAGTCCATTAAATGACAATAATTCATATGCATTTTAGTTAGGAATTAAATATGCCAGATGGTTTATAGCTCAATTGACTTCAGTTATTTAAAATGTTATTCATAAACATTTGTCATCTTAAATTTTGTCATGAATTTCTTTCATGCAAGTTTTTTTTTTCTTTACAGGGAATCAGTTACTTACATGATCCTAATTCTTTCTCAGCTAGTTCTTCCCTCTACAAGCTTGTTAGTTTTCCCTAAATAGATTTCCAGAATAAAGCCAAAGCCTCCTATAAAAACATTATCAAATAACCTGTAAGCTAGTTTTATTCTACTTGTAGTCCAATAATTAACTACGGCCTCAAGAAGTTGAGATTTAAGTGATAGAAATTAGATTTTCAAAAAGTGTGCAATCCCATTGTTAATAGAAAGGCTCAGTGTAACTAATGTTAAATCCTTTGTAAAAAAATGTCATTTAGAGAAAGGTATGTCTTCACATAGGAGCAGCTAATAGTACTATACAAGAAGTCAGTTAATTCTAGTCTTAGAATCTGACCTCACTCTGGTAAAATAAAATGTTCAGAATTTTATTATCTGAAAATTCAGCCACAGTATTAACATGCTGATTTAGTATGTACTGTAAGTCAACACAGTTAGTGAAATGGAATGCATTTTAATAAGAAATGCATATTTCCTGATTATAAATAAATATCAAGTAAATTCATGGATTTATTAGATTCCTGAGAAACTGAAATCCAAAAATTCATGTACAATGTGATATAACGTGTTAAATATGACAGTATATACAGAATGTATTATTGGTAAGTTCTCAGTCCAAAGAGTATTCCCAAAATCAATGACTTTTTATGACAGGCTTTCTGCATGCCTCTTTAGTGAATCTTTGATAAATGCATAGAATAGGTGCCTACAAAAGGCTTAGAAACATATGTTTGAAGAGATAAGGACCAGGCAACTTTGCATGTCCTCTGGGTACAGGTGGCTTTTGTGGAAGAAAACTGCAGCACTAATCCTTCAGGTTTCTTTAGAATGTTGTAGAATATGCATATGATGTGACAAAACAGTAATGAATTTTAATACTTTATAGATGCCTGCAAATAAATATCATACAATGGAATATTTTAATGAATGTTTGCAAACATGTTTACCTTGAATATTTAGCAAATATTTTTAAATAAAACATTTTTAAATGCTAGGTAGGTTATTATGAAATTATTTTGTTTTTTAACTTCCAGAAGTATTCAAGTTTTTTTTCAAACTATGAACTATCAAACTTGCCTATAGGTTTACCATTTTGGGTTCTCCAAATTTGATACTATTCAATTGGAACCAATTATTGTAAACATAACTTTTCAAATTAAACTCCTTTTAATAAGCATTCTTCCTAGACTAACAGCCTGGGCACTTCCACCACATGGCAGTAAACTTTTTAGGCATGGCTCTATGGCTATGTTCCAAAAACTGTGTTCCTGGTCTATCTGTGGAAAGAGTTACAAGGAGGAAAGAAATACTATGTTGAACTCATTAACTTTTCTCTGAATTTGTTCTTCATGAAAAGTAGTAGGTTATGGACAAGAATGATGTTACAAATATTAAAAAACAAAAGAAAACAGTAAGTGACACATGTCTGACCCAGTCAGAACTGACACTGACTGAAAGCAACCTGAAATGTTCTAATGGGACGATCATGCTTAAACCAAAACCCAGTGCCCTCGAGTTGATTCCGACTCATAGCAACCATATAGTGACCCTATAGAACAGAGTAGAACTGCCCCATAGAGTTTCCAAGGAGCGCCTGGCAGATTCAAACTGCTGACCCTTTGGTTGGCAGCCATAGCACTTAACCACTACGCCACCAGGGTTTCCCAATCATGCTTACTGGATATAAATTCAAGGGCTCCATACAATTCCCTTTAAGTGTTGATGGCTATAAAAAAAACCTGTATCCTTAAGACGAAAATGTCATTTTTTTTTTTTTTTTTTAAGGGATGAGATACATACCAAGTTGCAGAGGTAGAAATCAGGCATAGATTCCAAATTCTCTCCACTTCCTCTCTTTCAATTGTATATTGATAACTCAGTAACATTTTTGTATGACCTGTGTCTATGGCTTTGTTTATTCCTGTAAAAGAGCATAGGCTTATAAGCTTTTGACATATTCACAATTTTGTTAATGAGGTAAAACCTTAATTGATATTAGTTATTAGAAAAGACTTTCAGGTTAAATATTACAAATTAAAAGAAACAATTTAGAGAGATAATTTCCAATGTTTTTTCACAGGTCTAGAAATCAAGGTTTAGAAATGAAAGTGACACCATTTATTATTATCCCTAGTGATCCACTTGCAAGACTTTTGCTTCTTGTCCCCATGACTATCCTCTGCTGGTCTAGAGGTCTTAGTTCCAAAGGGAAGTGTACTTCCACCAGGAGATGCAGCAACAATTCCACTGAATTGGAAGTTATGACTGCCACCAGGCCACTTTGGGCTCCTTATGCCTCTGAATCAACAGGCGAAAAAGAGAGTTACAGTTTTGTCTGATGTGATTGATCCTGATTATCAGGGGAATTGGACTGTTACCATACAATGACAATAGAGAAGCATATGGCTAGAACACAGGAGATTCCTTAGGGCATCTCTTAGTACTACTATGCCCTGCGATCAAAGTCAAAGAAAAACTGTAACAACTCAACTCAGGCAGGACCACTAATGGCCCAGACCCTTCAAGGAAGAAGGTTTGAGTTACCTCACCAGGCAAAAAAAAAAAAACACAAACTACAACTAGCTGAGGTATTGGCTTAGGCAAAGGAAATATGAAATAGGTAGTGAGAGAAGGTAGTTATAAATAGCAGCTACCACCATGTGACCGGTTGCAGAAATGAGCACTGTAATTGTTGTATTTCTTCTTTATTTTATTATGAATATGTTGGTAAAAGCAAAAGCCTGAGGTTTCCCTAAGAAGAAAGATTTTGCCTCAAGACTGTACATAGACATCCTGTCAGATTTCCTCATCCTACTACTTGGCCTACCAGTTTGGGGACACAAGACTTCTGGAATTTCCAGTATGTCTCCTGACCTATGGAGTTTAGACTTGCCAGCCCCCACAATCATGTGAGCCAATTCCTTTAAGAAATCAAATCCTAAGATGGAAAGCTCCAAAGAAAATGTGGCCAGACTGTCACGGTGTAGCAATGCTGTTGTTGTTGTTAGCTGCTGTAACTTGGCCCCCAACTGATGGTGACCTCGTGTGTTATACCGTAGATCTGCTCCATAGGGGCTTCTTGTCTATAGTCATTGCAGAGGCACATCGGCAGGCCTTTCTTCTGCAGAGCTGCTGTGTGGATTCCAATAACAATCTTTTGGTTAGCAGCCAATTTCAAACCCCTTGTGCCACCTAGGCTACTTTTTGGTGTAGCAATCATAGAGTTGAAAGGAATTATGGGTAGCTAAGTCCCAACATTTCCTGTGAGCCAATGAAAGGTACTGAAGTTTCTATAAATATTCCCATATCACTGAAGGATTGTAGAAAGAAAAGAGATAATCTTTAGAGGGTGGGATCAGAACAAAAGAAAAGTGAATCAGTTGATCTAGGATTAGGATGAAGATTTAATTAAGTCTCTCTGAAGCATTGTGGAGGCACAACATTCTTGAAGATCAGATGGGGTGGTTACAGCTGATCAGATTCCACTGAGTTAGAGAATGATCTCTCCCCTGACCAAACACTTTTGCTGGGATGTTACAAAAGTCCCCAAATCCTGTTTCTGCAACTTAGATGCAATTCTTATGAGGAAGCAGGAGAAACAATCATTTGATTGCAAAACAAACAAACAAACATTAAATTGGAATTAGTTTTCATAGATGTTACTGGATTGTATTTTCTGCATCAGGAAGAAAGGACTGATAATAGAAATTTAGTCCAAATAAAGAAAAATAAAGTTTACTCTTTTGAATCTTTGGTTGAATTTCAGAATAAAGAGCAAGGTCCAAAGCCAAGGATATTCAAATAGCAACATATCTAGCCTCAGAATATAAGTTACAGCATCATTCCAGGTCCTTTATACAAGTAGGAAAACTACACAATTAAATTCAAAGTAATTAATAAGTGGAAACGATCCATGGAAATTGCATAGAAAAAGTTATATAAACATGTTTAAAATTCCTGTTCAAGTTTTTTTCTCAAAATTAATTATAACAATAATTTCTATACAGATACTGAGTTATATCTAATGTATAAGAAGAGGATTCTCTTAAGGGTTCAATGCCAAATAACTTGGAAGTTCCAATTCTTATCTCTTTATTAACAACAGTTACATAAAATAATAGAAATGGGAAATGTTAAAAAGTCGTGTCAGTTGCACTTTTTAAAATCAGCTCTTGTTGCTATGTGCAATGAAGACTCAATGTAACGGAGTGGCCCTGAAAAGGAATAAAGCGATGAAATATCTGTTTTCTGAAAAAAAAAAAAAAAATCCAGGGGTTAGCAAAAAACTGAAAAATCTTACAAGACATCTATGGGCATGGAAAGTGACTCCTTTTAGTTGATCAAAAGTGCTCCATAATGTTATTAAACCACATTTATGCAAGCTTAAGGTAGGGTAAAGGCAGTTCTATGACCTATTGCTTCATTAGAGAGGGAAAAAAAAACACTTCATTCAAAAATCGGAAGGTTTTTGTATAACTTACAGTTTTTCTAGGTTCCTGAAATTTCAAAAAGTGTAAGAGGATGTTAAACTGGTTTTAACTACTATGGTGGTTAAGGTTGTGTGTCAACTTGGCTGGGCCATGATTATCAGTGGTTTGGCAGCTAACTAATGACGCAGTCACCTCCATGATGAAATCTGCTGTGAGCAGCTAATCAGTTGAATGGGAGTTTCCTTAGGGGTGTGACCTGCATCCAATATATTTGGGCTTACTGGCAAAGCTTGCTGGCTTTTGCTGACTCTGGATCCTCATCTGACCTCCAGTTCTTGGGACCTGGGCTGGTAGGTTACCTACTGATCTTGGGATTCACCAGCCTCTGCCACCTGTGAGCCAGTGGCCTGCCATCTCGCCTGCTAATCTTGGGAATTTGTCAACCTCCGCAGCTTGTGATCCAGAGGCCTGCTGTCTGACCTGCTGATCCTGGATTTGCCAGTCCCTGCAGCTATGTGAGTCAGGAGAAACTTCCTGCCTGGCCCATGGACTTGGGAATTCTATCCTCTAGAACTATGAGAGCCAATTCCTTGATATAAATCTCTCTCTTTCTCTCTCCTCCTTCCCTCTTTATATATATATATATATATATATATGTATATATATACTTCACTGTTTTTGCTTCTCTAGAGAACCCAGCCTAAGACATTTGGTACCTGGAGTGGGGCTCTAGAGAGATAAAGTTGTAAGAATAAGTGTTCTAAATTGGTTCTTAAGTCTGGTTAGTCTTAAAGATGTTGATGACTCTGCTTCCAGTAGTAAGGAGGGACTGCTAATCCATGGTGTGAGGTGACAATAGAAATATGCAAAATATCATCACCAATAGATCAAGTATTGGTGAGAGGCAAGGCACTACATGATCATGTGCTTGATACCTGTCTTAGTCATCTGATGCTGCTGTAACAGAAATACCACAAATCGATGGCTTTAACAAAGAGAAATTTAGTTTCTCACTGTATAGTAAGCTAGAAGTCCAAATTCAGGGCATCAGGTCCAGGAGAAGGCTTCTCTCCGTCAGCTCTGGGGGAAGATCTTTGTCATCAATCTTCTCCTCGACTAGGAGTTTCTCCCTGCAGGAATCCTGAGTCCAAAGGACACGCTCTGATCCCGGCACTGCTTTCTTAGTGGTATGAGGTCACCAACTATCTGCTTGCTTCACTTTTTATCTCTTAAAAGATAAAAAGTGGTGCAGGCAACACACCAGGGAAATTCCCTTTGCATTGGATCAGGGATGTGACCTGAGCAAGGATGGTTACATCCCACGCTGATCTTCTTTAACCACAGGCAAAGATTATGATTTATAACACATAGAAAAATCACAAAATGGAGGACTACCACACAATACTGGGAATCACAGCCTAACCAAGTTGACACATATTTTTAAAGGACACAATTCAATTCATTACAATACCTGTCTACAGTTTGGTCAGAATGAGAAGTATAAAGAAGCTGATTGGGAGGGCGGCGTAGCCAAGATGGCGGAGTAGACAGATGCTTCTGTCGAGCCCGTTTTACAACAAAGACCTGAAAAACAAGTGAAATGAGTATATTTGTGATAAGCTGGGAGCCCTGAGCATCAAAGGCAAGCTTAGACAATGAACTGAGGAGCAGGGGAGGAAGAGGCCCTTCAGAAGTGGGGAGGAGTTACCAGACCTGAATCGCAGGGAGCCCTCGGGCATCATTCCCAGAGTGGCAGTGGCGGCAGCGGTGGCGGCGGGCTGGTACTAGCTTTCAGCTGCAGTTTCCTCGCAGCCAGCCACACAGCCCACTCACACCTCCAGAACCTGAAGAGAACGGCGCTCTCGGCAAAAGCTAAGTACTTGTTTATATTTTACCGTGCCCCACCCCACCCCCCAGCCGGCTTCAGTGGCTGAATCCCTGGGCCTGAGGTAGAACCTGGTGAGCACCTAGAGCCATCCTCCCGGCCTCGGGGAAAGAAAAAATTTGCACCTGTGGGGAAAAGATAATTTCCTAGCTCCGTTAACCGGAGGAGCTCAGGACAGAAGCAGCTCCTTTCCAGACATAAACCGTCCGTGGACTTTGAGCACCTTTCCCTCCTGCATAGACCTGTACAGGCCTATTTCGGGAGAATAGGCCCTTGTTGGCAAACTCCAACCATTTCAGTGGTGCGGTGGAGAGGTGGGTGTTTGATTTTTGACACTGCTTTGCCTATTAAACAAGGTCCTTGCCTACCCACATCAGGGACCTAAGGACTGGTAGCTCCACTCTGGTCACCCAGCCACCTGTGACAGGGGTCCAAAGATAACTGGTACCTCCCAGTCCTTAAAACCAAAAATTTTGGGTGCCCATGGTCCCTCTGCAGAACCACCCACCAGCATGCTCTACGGACGTGCTTTCCTCAGAGGCACTCGGGGGCTGACCCCTGCCTTGTTCAGAGTGTGACCCTCTGCTGCAATCAGATACCGGTATATACACCAATCACCCCTGCCCCTCTAAGACTGTAGGACAGAGCCTGAACCACACACTTGATGATCAGCTACCTGAAATCTGAGCTGAATTTGTACAAGAAAACTGAATGGACTCCTAGACTGATATACCTGATAACAGCTCTAGGCAACTGGGGACAGGACACCAGAGCTCCAAAGGCAAAAATAATCAAGCTAGCTCATTCACGCAACCCATAGGGGTATAACAAAACAAAAGAAAGCAAGCACCTACGACACAGTAAGCAAGAATAAACTAATACAATAACTTATAGATGGCTCAGAGACAACAGTCAATATCAAGTCACATTGAGAAACAGATCATGATCACCTCAACAGGCTCTCAAAACAAAGAATCCAGGGATCTTCTAGATGAACGTGCATTCTGGGAATTACCAGATGCAGAATACAAAAGTTTAATATACAGAACCCTTCAAGACCTCAGGGAGGAAATGAGGCAATACGCAAAACAAGCCAAGAAAACACAGACAAAGCAACTGAAGAAAATAGAAAGATTATTCAGGAACATAATGAAAAGTTTAATAAGTTGAAAAAATCCATGGACAGATAGCAATCAGGAATTCAGAAGATTAACAATAAAATTACAGAACTAGGCAAGTCAATAGAAAGTCAGAGGAGCAGAATTGAGCAAGTAAAAGCTAGAATTTCTGAACTCAAAGATAAATCACTTGGCACTAATATATTTGAAGAAAAATCAGATAAAAGAATTTAAAAAACTTAAGAATCATGTGGGACTCTATCAAGAGAAATAACCTACAAGTGATTGGAATACCAGAACAGGGAGGGATAACAGAAAATGCAGACAGAATTGTTGAAGATTTTTTTGGCAGAAAACAACCCTGATATTGTGAAAGCTGAGAAGATATCTATCCAAGATACTCATCGAACTCCATATAAGGTAGATCTTAAAAGAAGGTCACCAAGACATATTATAATCAAACTTGCTAAAACCAAAGATAAAGAGAGAATTACAAGAGCAGCGAGGGATAAACGAAAAGTCACCTACAAAGAAGAGCCAATAAGAATAAGCTTAGACCACTCGGCAGAAACCATGCAGGGAAGAAGGCAATGGGATGACATATTTAAAAAATTGAAGGAAAAAAATTGCCTGCCAAGAATCATATATCCATCAAAACTGTCTCTTAAATATGAAAGTGAAATTAAGACATTTCCAGATAAACACAAGTTGAGGGAATTCATAAAAGCCAAACTAAAACTACAAGAAATACTAAAGGGAGTTCTTTGGTTAGAAAACCAACAATATCAAGCATCAATCCAAGACTAGAACGCTGGGCAGAGCAACCAGAAGTCAGCCCAGACACAGAAATAAAAAAAAGCAAGAAAAAAAAAAAAAAAGCCCAACACAGGGTAAAGGCGATGTTATTATATGAAAGAAGACAAAATTAATAAAATAAAGAGGGACTAAGAAATGTAATTATACACCTTCCTTATGGAGAGGAAGATATGGCAATACAAAGAAAAAAAGTTACTTTTAAATTTAGAAAAATAGGGGTAAATAATAAGGTAACCACAAAGGAGACAAACTATCCTACTCATCCAAATAAAACACATGGGAAAAATACAGACTCAGGAGAAACAAAATAAACAACAAATATGAGGAAAGGACAATATATAAAGAAAATCTACTCAGCACACAAAATCAACTGGGAAAAAGAAACTGTAAACTCACAAAAAAAGACATCAAAATGATACCACTAAATTCATACCTATTCATAATCACCCTGAATGTCAATAGGACTAAACGCACCAATAAAGAGACAGAGAGTGGCAGAATGGATTAAAAAACAAGATCTGTCTATATGCTGCCTACAAGAGACACGCCTTAGACTTAGAGACACAAACAAACTAAAACTCAAAGGATGGAAAAAAATATTTCAAGAAAACAACAATCAAAAAAGAGCAGGAGTGGCAACATTAATTTCTGACAAAGTAGACTTTAAAGTTAAATCCATCAGAAAGGATAAGGAAGGACACTATATAATGATTAAAAGGACAATAAATTTTTTTTTTTACACCAAGAAGATATACCCATATTAAATATTTGTGTACCCAATGACAGGGCTGCAAGATACATAAAACAAACTCTATCAGCATTGAAAAGTGAGATAGACAGCTCCACAATAATAATAGGAGACTTCAACACACCACTTTTGGTGAAAGACAGGATATCTAGAAAGAAGCTCAATAAAGACACAGAAGATCTAAATGCCCCAATCAACCAACTTGACCTCGTAGACATATACGGAACACTCCACCCAACAGCAACCTAGTATATTTTCTTTTCTAGTGCTCATGGAACATTCTCTAGAACAGACCACATATTAGGTCATAATGCAAGCCTTAGCAGAATCCAAAACATTGAAATATTACAAAGCATCTACTCTGACAAAAAGGCCATAAAAGTGGAAATCAATAACAGGAAAAGCAGGGAAAAGAAATTAAACGCTTGGAAACTGAACAATACCATGCTCAAAAAAGACTGGGATTATAGAAAACATTAAGGATTAAATAAAGGAAATTCATAGAATCCAATGAGAATGAAAACACTTCCTATCAGAACCTTTGGGACACAGCAAAAGCGATGCTCAGAGGCCAATTTATATCAATAAATGCACATATCCAAAAAGAAGAAAAGGCCAAAATCGAAGAATTATCCCTACAGCTTGAACAAATAGAGAGAAAGAAAAGAAACCCAGAGGCACCAAAAGAAAACAAATAATAAAAATTAGAGCTGCACTAAATGAAACAGAAAACTGAAAAACAATTGAAGGAATTAACAAGACCAAAAGCTGGTTTTTTGAAAAACTCAACAGAATTGATAAACCAGTGGCCAAACTGACAAAAGAAAAACAGGAGAGGAAGGAAATAACCCGAATAAGAATTGAGAGGGGCGATATTACAACAGACCCAACTGAAATTAAAAGAATCATATCAGATTACTATGAATACCTAAACTCAAACAAATTTGAAAACCTAGAAGAAATGTATGAATTCCTAGAAACACACTACCTACCTAAACTAACACAAACAGAGGTAGAACAATTAAATTGACCCATAACAAAAGAAGAGATTGAAAAGGTAATCAAAAACTCCCAACAAAAAAAAAGCCCTGGTCCGGAGGGCTTCACTGCAGAGTTCTACCAAACTTTCAGAGAAGACTTAACACCACTACTACTAAAGGTATTTCAAAGCATAGAAAAGATGGAATACTACCAAACTCATTCAATGAAACCAGCATATCCCTGACACCTAAACCAGATAAAGACACCACAAGAAAATAAAATTATAGACCTATATCCCTCATGAATGTAGATGCAAAAATCCTCAACAAAATTCTAGCCTATAGAATTCAACAAAATATCAAAAAAATAATTCACCATGACCAAGTGGGATTCATACCAGGTATGCAGGGATGGTTCAACATTAGAAAAACAATTAATGTAATCTACCACATAAAGAAAACAAAAGACAAGAATCACATGATTTTATCAATTGATGCAGAAAAGGCATTTGACAAAGTTCAACATTCATTCATGATAAAAACTCTCAGGAAATAGGAATAGAAGGAAAATTCCTCAACATAATAAAGGGCATTTCTACAAAGCCAACAGCCAACATCACCCTGAATGGAGAGAGCCTGAAAACATTCCCATCAAGATCGGGAACCAGATAAGGATGCCCTTTATCACCACTCTTATGCAACATTGTGCTGGAAGTCCTAGCCAGAGCAACTAGGCTAGATAAAGAAATAAAGGGCATCCAGATTGGTAAGGAAGACACCAAAGTATCTCTATTTGCAGATGACATGATCTTATACACAGAAAACCCTAAGGAATACTCCAGAAAGCTACTGAAACTAATAAAGGAGTTCAGCAGAGTATTGGGATATAAGGTAAACATACAAAAATCAGTTGGATTTCTCTACACCAACAAAAAGAACATCGAAGAAGAAATCACCAAATCAATGTCATTTACAGTAGCCCCAAGAAGATAAAATACTTAGGAGTAAATCTTACCGGAGATGTAAAAGCCTTATACAAAGAAAACTACAGTACACTTCTGCAGGAAACCAAAAGAGACTTACATAAGTGGAAGAACATACCTTGCTCGTGGATAGGAAGACTTAACATTATAAAAATGTCTATTCTACCAAAAGGAATCTATACATTTAATGCAATTTCTATCCAAATCCCAACAACATTCTTTAATGAGATAGAGAAACAAATCACCAATTCCATATGGAAAGGAAAGAGGTCCCAGATAAATAAGGCATTACTGAAAAAGAAGAATAAAGTGAGAGGCATTACTTTACCTGATTTTAGAACCTATTATACCACCACAGTAGTCAAAACAGCCTGGTAATGGTAACAACAACAGATACATGGACCAATGAACAGAATTGAGAACCCAGACAAAAGTGCATCCACATATGAGCAATTGATATTTGACAAATGCCCCAAAACAGTTAAATGAGGGAAAAGACAGTCTTTTCAACAAATGGTACTGGCATAACTGCATATCCATCTGCAAAAAAATGAAACAAGACCCGTACCTCACTCCATGCACAAAAACTAACTCAAAATGGATCAAGGAACTAAATATAAAATCTAAAATGATAAAGATCATGGAAGAAAAAATAGGGACAACGTTAGGAGACCTAATACATGCCATAAACAGTATACAAAACATTATTAAGAATGCAGAAGAAAAACTAGATAACTGGGAGCTCCTAAAAATCAAACACCTATGTTCATCCAAAGACTTCACCAAGAGAGTAAAAAGACTACCTACAGAATGGGAAAAAGTTTTTAGCGATGACATTTCTGATCAGCGCTTGATCTCTAAAATCTACGTGATACCGCAAAAACTCAACTGCAAAAAGACAAATAACCCAATTAAAAATGGGCAAAAGAAATGAATAGACACTTCACTAAAGAAGACATTCAGGTAGCTAACAGATATATGAAAATATTCACGATCATTAGCCATTAGAGAAATGCAGATCAAAACTACAATGAGATTTCATCTCACTCCAACAAAAGGCTGCCATTAATCCAAAAAACACAAAAGAATAAATGTTGGAGAGGCTGTAGAGAGATTGGAACACTTCTACACTGCTGGTGGGAATGTCAAATGGTGCAACCACTTTTCAAATTGATTTGGCACTTCCTTAAAGAGCTAGAAATAGAACTACCATAGAATCCAGCAATCCCACTCCTTGGAATATATCCTAGAGAAATAAGAGCGCTTACACGAACTGATATATGCACACCCATGTTTACTGCAACACTGTTTACAATAGCAAAAAGACGGAAGCAACCAAGGTGCCCATCAACACATGAATGGATAAATAAATAATGGTATATTCACACAATGGAATACTACACATCAGTAAAGAACAGTGAGGAATCTGGAAACACTTCATAACATGGAGGAACCTGGAAGGCATTATGCTGAGTGAAATTAGTCTGTTGGAAAAGGACAAATATTGTATAAGGCCACTATTATAAGAACTTGAGAAGTAGTTTAAACTGAGAAGAAAACATTCTTTTGTGGTTATGAGCTGTGGGTGGGAGAGGGGCATTCACTAATTAGTAGATAAGAACTACTTTAGGTGAAGGGAAAGTCAGCACACAGTACAGGGAAGGTCAGCACAATTGGACTAAACCAAAAGCAAAGTAGTTTCCTGAATAAACTGAATGCTTCGAAGGCCAGCATAGCAGGGGCAGGGGCCTGGGGATCATGGTTTCAGGGGACATCTAAGTCAGTTGGCATAATAAAATCTATTAAGAAAACATTCTGCATCCCACTTTGAAGAGTGGCATCTGGGGTCTTAAACACTAGCAAGCAGCCATCTAAGATGCATCAATTGGTCTCAGCCCACCTGGATCAAAGCAGAATGAAGAGCACCAAGGACACAAGGTGATTACAAACCCAAAAGATAGAAAGAGTCACATGAACCAGCGACTACGTCATCCTGAGACCAGAAAAACTAGACGGTGCCCAGGTACAACCAATGACAGCCCTGACAGGGAACACAACAGAGAACCCCTGAGGGAGCAGGAGAGCAGTGGGATGCAGACCCCAAATTCTCATAAAAAGACCAGACTTAACGGTCTGACTGAGACTAGAAGGACCCTGGTGGTCATGGCCCCCAGACCTTCTGTTGGCCCAGGAGAGGAACCATTCCTGAAGCCAACTCTTCAGACATGGATTGGACTGGACAATGTGTTGGAGAGGGATGCTGTTGAGGAGTAAGCTTCTTGGATCAGGTGGACACTTGAGACTGTTGGCATCTCCTGCCTGGAGGGGAGATGAGAGGGTGGAGGGGGTTAGAAGCTTGCAAAGTGGACATGAAAAGAGAGAGTGGAGGGAGAGAGCGTGCTGTCTCATTATAGTAGTGGTTAAGTGCTATGGCTGCTAACCAAAGGTTTAGCAGTTTGAATTCGCCAGGCGCTTCTTGGAAAACCTATGGGGCAGTTCTACTCTGTCCTATAGGGTCGCTATGAGTCGGAATCGAATCGATGGCACTGGGTTTTTTTTTTTTTTTTTTTTTTAGCAAGGTATATATGGGTTTTTCTGTGATAGACTGACTTCATTTGTAAACTTTCACTTAAAGCACAATAAAAATTATATATATATATAAAAGAAACTGCTTGTTTGGTCTTACTTTCACTAGAAAAAGTGGTAAATGAAAGAGATGAATTTAGGGCTTCAGAGTCACAGCTCAAGTGTCGCATAAACAATCTCAGATTTTTCACTTGTGCCTTGAAGGAAAACCTTATTTTTTGTAGCAACAGAGCTGATATTGCAGAAAACTAAACCCTGAGTCTTATTGTAAGAGTGGATGAATTATAAAGCCAGTTGAATTCCAACCCCAAATGGTGCCTGAAGTTAAAATCAGGGCATTGATTAAGAAGAAATGGGATTCTGAAACTTGGGCTGGGAACATATGAGCATATAATTAGGAAGCTGGGGACACTGAGCCCATAAATTCCATTGAATCACTTTGGCCAATGGAACCAGCTGTCTCGCTCCCATTTGATGAGATTACTCCATCTTTGCCTGCTAAACCACTCTCCCCAGTAAAGCCATTATCCCCTCCACCCCATCTAATAAGATTAACCCAGTTGTGTCTGAAGAGCCTTTGTCTGAGTCATCCCTTGAGGTGACATCTGAGTAACTGCCTGAGGCATTTCCTGAGGCAAATGCCTTAGAAGATGTTGCTGAATGTTCTCAGAACACATACTTATCACTCATTTTTGCTTCTAGACCTATAACTAGTCCCAGCATGCCCCGAAAAGTGAAGTGCAAAGTGTGGCCCAGGAGGAGGTATGCTATACTCCAAAAGAAAAATGATCAGCTGAGGTGCTTGCTGAGGGTAAAGGGAATATGGAATGGGTGATGAAAGAAAGTATGTCTAAATACCAGCTACGACCACGTGACCAATTGCAGAAATGAGGACTGCAATTGTTATGAGTACAGTAGCCTCCTCCCCCATCTGCAGTTTCACTTTCCATGGTTTCTGTCACCTGTGGTCGAAAGAGTTCTGAAAATGTTATATGAGTAGCTGTCTACCGAATGAATGTCCCATTCACATAACTTTTATTGGAGTATATTGTTATAACTGTTTTATTATTAGTTACCATTGTTAATCTCTTGATATGCCTAATTTATGAATTAAAGGTTATAGGTATGTATGTATAGGTCAAAACATATTATATATGGGAATTGGTACTACTCACAGTTTCAGGCATCCCTGGAGGGTCTTGGAATACATCTCCCAAGGAAAAGAGGGGACTACTGTACTTCTTCCTTGTAGGTGTGCATCAAATATTTTTTGTTTTCTTCACTTATAAAATATAAAATGCAAATAGGGCTAGGACATTTTCAGTTGTATGTGCATTTCTTGGTATCACATTGGGCACAAGTACAACTTTATAGTTGTCTTTATTTAGAGATTGTGTATGGTTTAGAGAGATGGGTACAGGTGCCAAGCTGACAAGGGGTGGACTGTGATGGATAAGGTTGTGTGTCAACTTGGATGGGCCATGATTTTCAGTGGTTTGGCAGTCATGATGCAGATTGACAGCTATGTAATAATGTAATCACCTCCATGATGAGATCTGCAATGAGCAGCCAATCACTTGAATGGGAGTTATCTTGGGGGTGTGGCCTGCATCCAATATATGTGGACTTTCTGGCAAACCTTGCTGGCTTTTCCTTGCTCTGGATCCTCACCTGACCTCCAGGTCTTGGGACTTGAGCTGGAAGTTTACCTGCCAATCTTGAGATTTATCAGACTCCACAGACTGTGAATCAGAGACCTGCAGTCTGACCTGCTGATCTTGGGTTCAGCAGTTCGTGAAGCAACTTGTGTCAGGAGAAGCGTCAAGCCTGACCCAAGGACTTGGGTCTGTCCATGCTCTACAACCACATGAGCCATTTGCTTGATATAAAATCTCTCTGTATACAAATATATACATATATGATTTACTAGTTTTGCATCTCTAGAGAACCCAGGCTAATACACCTACCCCGAGATAATGCTTGAGAAAAATAGGCATCAAATATATGTGACTTCTAAAAACAAGTGCTAGACCATCTTTAGGACTTCCTCTTAATTGACCCAAAACAGTACTATTAACTCTACAGTCTAATAGAATCTTTGGAAGATAGTAGTGGTGAAAGTCCCTTCTTTTCATGGAGTAGAGAAAAAAGACATTCCTCATCACTCTTCCCTCAAACCAAGTCAAAGGACTCCACGGTTGCCAGTGCAGCCTTGAGGTCAGAATAAGAATATAATGGGAGGTTCTTGGAGGAGACTCATCAGAATTTACTGATGTCCAGCAGTCACAGAGACTAGCCCTAACCCTTGCTTCCGTGGCAATTTTTTTTTTTTTTTTTGGTAATTGCTTATATAGAGGCAGAGGGAGCTGAAGTAAGCTTCACTCCCATCAGCATCAGGGTCAAGAGGATGATTACTTCCTGTGAGGAAACTGAACCCTGTGGAAATTATTCTAGTTAAAGCTACCTGAAAACAACACTCCCAAGCGGGTAGTGTCCCAGAGTGAGAAGCCTGGCAAAAGAGCAGTTGCATGAAGTATACTGTCAGATCCTGGCCTGGGAATGTGTTGCCCATCTCATTTTGGAGATACCTAGCAGAGCCAAACTCTGAAAAGCCCAGAAAAGAACCTTAATAAGAGAAAGAACCAGCATTTGGGCATCTGTTTTCTAGAGGGCTCCAATGAAATGTTACAAGGCTCCAGTTCACTAGATATTTTAATCTCTTCACTTTTTCCTTCTCCCTTAATCCAAACCTGTAGTAGAGAGAAACACTGACTAATATGTAGGATAGAAGAAACAACAATGAGAGAAAAGGCAAATTACCCTGCACTACCCTTACCACTCCAATCTGTGTTAAATCTAATCTATCAAGAAAGATAAACCCATCTATCGGACTTCAAGTTGATTCGGGCTCATAGCAACCCTGTAGGGTTTCCAAGGGTATAATTCTCTGTGGAAGTAGACTGCCACATCTTTCTCACTTGGAGCCACTGGTGGTTTGAAACAGTAAAACTTTCGGTTAGCAGTCAATCTTTTTAACCATTGCACCACCAGGGCTATGAAAGATAAAAATCCACAATTGAATGGGATGTTGAGGTTTTGTTTTATAGTTATCTGCCAGGAGCTCCTTGGAAACTCTATGGGGCAGTGTAGAGTCGCTATAATTTGGAATCGACTCAATGGCACAGGGTTTTTTTGGTTTTATATGTTTTTGTTGTTAGGTGCTGTCTAGTTGGTTCCTACTCATAGTGGCCTTATGCCCAACAGAACAAAACACTGCCTGGTCCTGTGCCATCCTTACAATCGTTGTTATGCTTGAGCTCATTGTTGTAGCCACTGTGTCAACCCACCTCATTGAGGGTCTTCCTCTTTTTCACTGAACCTGTACTTTGCCAAGCATAATGTCCCTCTCCACGATCAATCCCTCCTGACAATAGTATGTAAGACAGAGTCTTGCCATCCTTGCTTCTAAGGAGCATTCTGGTTGTATTTCTTTCAAGACAGATTTGTTCATTCTTTTGACAGTCTATGGTATATTCAACATTCAATACAGTATATAGTAAAAAGCCAAATGAGATTGCTCTAATGCTTAAAAGTGAACAGAAAAGCTGCTATCCAAATGGAAGACGGGAGAGCTGACATTCAATTCTGTGTTAGTTATCTAGTGCTGCTATAACAGAAATATCACAAACAGATGGCTTTAACAAATAGAAATTTATTTTCTGTTTTGGAGACTAAAAGTCTAAATTCAGGTTGTCTACTCTAGGGGAAGGCTTTCTCTCTCTGTCAGCTCCTGGACAAGGTCTTTGTCTCTTAAGCTTTTATTTCCTTGGAGATTTCCATGTACCTTGGCATCTATCTTCCCCAACTCTGCTTGTTTAACCTGTTCCTTTTATCTCTTGTAAGAGATTGACTCAAAACACACCCTACACTAATCCTGCCTCAGTAACATAACAAAGACAACTCATTCCCAAGTGGGATTATAAACACAGACATAGAGGTTAGAATTTGCAACATATTTTGTGGGGACACAATTCAATCCATAACATTCTACCCTGTGGCTCCCCAAAATTGATGTCTTTGCTGCATGTAAAACACATTCATCTTATCATATTATCCCAAAACTCTTAAATCAACCCCAAGTCCAAAATCTCATCTACTGAAACATCTAAATCAAATATGGGTGACACCTTAGGTGTATTCTATCTTGGGGCAAAATTCATCTTCATCTGTGGATCTATGAAATCTAAACTAAAGTTATCTCTTTGACGATGGCATAGGTATGAGGTAGACATTTCCATTTAAATGAGAGAAATTGAAGGAGAAGAAGACGTAATGGGTATCAAGCAGGTCCACAACCAAACATAAAAATTCAAATTAGCTCTGAAGCCTTGAAAATAATCTTCTATTCTTTGGGCTCCTCTGAGCAAGATCTCTGCCCTCCAGACTCTGAGTGTTGGCTGTGCTCTCTGGATTCTGGATGGAGGCCACCTGGCACTGGGCTTCAGCTCAGTCTTCCAGCACCACTCGGGTTACAACTCTGTTCCCTCTGCTTTGGGCTGCCTCATTCTCCTAATCCACCTGGGTGGTGACCCGGTCCTCCTGTTCTGCCCTTTGGGCATAATAGCCCTGCTCCCTCATCTTTAGACAGCAGCCCCATTCTTATTGCCCTGGGACTTGTGAATGGCAGCCCCACATTCTGGAACTGTGTTGGTAAAGATCTATTCCTGAAACCTAGGACATGGTGGTCCTACCATTTGAAACCAAGACAGCCCTTCCTCCAAGCACCTTCCAACAGATCTTCTGAGCTCTGATTGCTTCAGGTATGGCTCTTTGTTTTTTTTTTTTTTTCTTGGAGGAGAACAGATGTAGCTCCTTTGGTCTATTTCCTGCCTTCAGAATTCTAAGAAGCTAGAAGTTTTCTTTACTTTCATCTTATCTCTCTCTCCTTCAGTCTAAACTGATGGATTTTCAGATGTGGCAGCTTGGTTAGATCCATCATTCATAGGCTTAATCTTGACAAAAAGATCAGGTCACCACGTTCTTGGTGAAAATCTGAAAACACGTATCTTTAGTTTGTACAAGAGAATTTTCCAAATCTTTAAGTTTTGTTTTCATTTTTCAGAGTTCATTTTTAAGTCCACCTCTTTCCACCTGCATTTCACTATATGTGACTTGGAGAAACCAAGTGGTCTGTGTAAGATCTTGCTTAGAAATCTCCTCAGCCACATATCCAAGCTCACTACTTACAAGCTGTACATTCCACCAGATATTTGAACATAATTCAAACAAGTTTTTTTTTTTTTTGCCACTGCATAAAAAGCATTGCCCTTCCTCCATTGTCTAATCACGTGTTCATCATTTCCTTTTAAAGCCTTACCAAAAGCACATTTAACATCCAACTTTCTAGCTACATTCTTTGCTGGAACCATATGTATTCTCTAAGATGATAGGCCACCACAAGTCTGTCAGTTTTTTGTACTGTGGTGGTTAACACATTACTCTGATGCTGAAAGCTATGCCACCAGTATTTCAAATACCAACAAGGTCACGTAGGGTGGTTAGGTTTCAGAGGAATTTTCAGACTAAGACTAGGAAGAACGACTTGGCAGTCTATTTCTGAAAAAGTTGTTCAGTGAAAACTTTATGAATAAAAAAATATAGCAGCAGAATATTGTCTGACATAGTGCCAGAAAATGAGCCCCTCAGGTTGGAAGGCACTCAGAAGATGACTGGAAAGTGCTGCCTCCTCAAAATAGAGTTGATCTTAATGACATGGACGGAGTCAAGCTTTCAGAACCTTCAATTGCTGACGTGGCATGACTCAAAATGAGAAGAAACAGCCGCAAACATTCACTAATAATCAGATCATGGATTGTATGAGGGAAGAATCCAGAAAAATTAGAAGTTGTCAAAAATGAAATGGAACACATAAATAATTTTTTTTTTTTTTTTTAGGTATTAGTGAGCTGAAATGGACTGGTATTGGCCATTTTGAATCAGACAAATATATGACCTACTATGCTGGTAATGACAAATTAAAGAGGAATGAAGTCACTTTCTTAGTAAAAAAGAAGGTCTTAAGATCTATCCTGAAGTACAACTCTGTCAGTAATAGGATAATATCCATATGCCTACAAGGAAGACTAGTTAATTACGAATGTTATTCAAATTTACATACCAACTACTAAGGCCAAAGATGAAGAAATTTAAGATTTTTGTCCACTTCTGCAGTCCGAAGTTGATCAAACATGCAATCAAGATGCACTGATAATTACTGGTGATTGGAATGCAAAAACTGGAAATACAGAAGGGTGAGTATTGGAAAATATGACCTTAGCAATAGAAATAATGCTGGAAATCATGCGATAGAATTTTGCAAGACCAACAGCTTATTTATTGCAAATACCTTTTTTCAATAACATAAATGATGACTATACACGTGGACCTCACAGGATGGGAAACATAGGAATCAAATCAATGACATCTGTTTAAAGAGACAACGGAAGATCTCAGTATCATCAGTCAGAGCAAGGCCCGGGGCGGACTTTGCAACAGACTATCAATTGTTCCTATGCAAGTTATGCTTGCAGCTGAAGAAAATAAAAACAAGTCCATGAGAGCCAAAGCACAAGCTTGAGTATATTCCACCTGAATTTTGTGGCCATCTTGGACATATTGTACACTAAAAGAAAGCAAAAGGTGATTACAAAGACAGGAGAAAAATGATCAAAGTCGGAAGAGACTTTGAAACTTAAGCTTGAACAGAGTAGCTAAAGCGAATGGAATAAATGATGACATAAAAGGGCTGAAGAGTTCAAAGGGTGACTCAAGAAGACAAAGTAAAATATAATAATGAAATGTGCAAAAGCCTGGAGTTAGAAAACCAAAAGGGAAGAACATACTTAGCATTTCTCAAGCCGAAAGAAATGAAGAAAAATTCAAGCCTGTAGTTGCAATTTTGAAGGGTTCCATGGGTAAAATGCCAAACAATGTAGGAAGCATCAAAAGAAGATGGAGGAAACACACAGAGTCACTGTACCAGAAAGAATTTGTCAACATTCAACCATTTCAGGAAGTAGCATATGATCAGGAACCTATGGCATTGAGGGAAGAAGTCCAAGCTGCACTGAAGGCATTTTCAAAAAACATGGCTCAAGAAATTGTCAGAAAATCAATTGAGATGTTTGAACAAATGGACAGCGCTGGAGGTGCTTACTCCTCCGTGCCAAGAAACTTGGAAGACTGCTACCTGGCCAACTGTCTGTAAGAGACCTGTATTTGTGCCCATTCCAAAGAAAGGTGATCCAACAGAATGCGGAAATTATCTTACAATATCATTAATATGGGAACTGTGGTGGCGTAGTGGTTAAGAGCTACGGCTGCTAACCAAAAGGTTGGCAGTTGGAATCCTCCAGGTGCTACTTGGAAACTGTATGGGGCAGTTCTACTCTGTCCTATAGGGTCACTATGAGTCGGAATCGACTCGACGGCAGTGGGTTGTTTTTTTTTTTAATCATTAATATCACATGCTAGTAAAATTTTGCTGAAGATCATTCACTAATAGTTGCAGCAGTACATCAGCAGGGAACTGCCAGAAATTCGAGCCAGATTCAAAAGGAGATGTAGAAAGAGGGATATAATTGCTGATGTCAGGTAGATCTTGGATGAAGCGAGAGAATATCAAAAAGGCGTTCACCTGTGTTTTATTGACTATGCAAAGGCATTTGACCACATGAATCATAACAAATTATGGATAACATTGCAAAGAATGGAATTCTGGAACACTAAATTTTGCTTATAAGGAACATAGATCAAGAGACAGTTTTTTGAAAAGAACAAGGGGATGCTTTGTAGTTTAAAATCAGGAAAAGTGTGCATCAGGATTGTATCCTTTCACCATACTTACTGAAGGTGTATGCTGAGCAAATCTGAGAAGCTGGACTACATGAAGAAGAACAGGGTATCAGGATTGGAGGAAGACTCATTAACAACCTGCAATACGCAGATGACACACCTTGCTTGCTGAGAGAAAAGAGTTCTTGAAGCATTTACAGATGAAGATGAAAGATTATAGCCTTCACTATGGATTGCACCTCACCATAAAGAAAACAAAAATCCTCACAACTGGAACAATAAGCAACATCTTGATAAATGGAGAAAAAGTTTTAAGTTGTTCAGGATTTCATTTTACTTGAATCCACAATCAATGACCATAGAAGCAGCAGCCAATAAATCAAAAAACATATTGCTTTGGGCAAATCTGCTTCAAAAGATCTCTTTAAAGTGTTAAAAAACAAAGATGTCACTTCGAGTACTGAGATACCCCGACTCAAGTCTTATTTTCAATTGGCTCATATGCATGCAAAAGTTCAACAGAAAAATGAAGAATGGGTGCCTTTGAATTATGCTGTGGGGAAGAATATAACTATCATCAACTGCCAGTGGAATGAACAAGCCTGTCTTGGAAGAAGTATAGCCAGAGTGCTTCTTGGAAATGAGGATGGCAAGACTTAATCTCGCTTACTTTGGACATGTTATCAGGAGAGACCAATTCCTGGAAAAGGACGTAATGCTTGGAAAGGTAAAACTAAAAAACCAAACCCATGCTGTTGAGTTGATTCCAATTCATAGCGACCCTATAGGACAGGGTAGAGAGCTGCCCCATAGAGTTTCCAAGGAGCACCTGGAGGATTTGAACTGCCGACCTCTTGGTTAGCAGGTGTAGCACTTAACCACTATGCCACCAGGATTTCCGGAAAGGTAAAGGGTCGGTGAAAAAGACAAAGACGCTTGATGACATGGATTGACATAGTGGCTGCAACAAAGGGCTAAGACATAGCATCCATCGTCAGGATGGCACAGGATTGAGCTGTGTTTCCTTCAGATGTACATGAGCCCTCTATGAGTCAGAATCAACTCAATGGCACCTAACAACATGACAGAGACTTTCTATCATTCTCACTTCCTTCTGAGGCCTCATCAGAAGTGTCTTTGATGTGTTTTAATTCTACCAACCATTCTACGGTTCTCACTTCCTTCTGAGGCCTCATCAGAAGTGTCTTTGATGTGTTTTAATTCTACCAACCATTCTACGGTTCTCACTTCCTTCTGAGGCCTCATCAGAAGTGTCTTTGATGTGTTTTAATTCTACCAACCATTCTAGCAAGGCAATCTAGACTTTTACTATTTAACACTTTGAAACTTTTACCCATTACCAATTCTAAAACTACTGCCAAGTTTTCGGTATCTGTTAGAACAGCACTCCCACTTCTTAGTACCAAATTATGACATAGTTATATAGTGCTACTATAACAGAAATACCACAAATGTGTGGCTTTAACAAATAGAAATTTATTTTCTCACAGTTTAGGAGGCTAGAAGTCTGAATTCAGGTGGTTGGCTCTAGGGTCTTTGTCTTTTCAGCTTCTGTTTCCTCATTCCTCGGAGATCTCCATGTGGCTTGGCATCTATCTTCCCCCAATTCTGCTTGCTTAAACTGCTCCTTTTACCTCTTGTTAGAGATTCACTCAAGACACACCGTACACTAATCCTGCTTCAATATATATCAAAGGCAACCCATTTCCAAATGGGATTATAACTACAGGCATAAAAGTTATGATTTACAACACGTATTTTTGGGGGCACAATTCAGTCCATAACACTCAAAGAATTGGATTTCAGGGCAGTTGAAGATGAGTTCATTTTTTTTTTCATGCCCCTCCACTATTTTTCATTCATGTTTATTTAAGTTAGGATGTTTCAACCATAAATAGTGGAAAACATAACAAACAGGGGCTTAGGAAATTAGGTTGATTAATTTTCTTTCATATAACGAGTTTTTAAGTACATAGCTGAGGGCTGATGCAGCAGCTGAATTATATTATCAGGTCCTAGATATTTTCTCTCTTTCCATTTTGCAAGCCTTAACTGCTAGCTTTTCCTCATCTTGTTACCTCATGGGTAGTTCAGGCATCATGCCCATTTTTAGAGATGGAATAAGCTGTACAAAGGATCCTCTTGTGAAGCTTATCTTTTTAGCAGGATGGGAAAGGCTTTCCAAAAGCAACTCCCTCAATCCGATTTGAACACACGCCAAAGCATACTTTATCTAGTAGCTCTTTGATCTCAACTGGGTTACATACTGTCTTAGTCATCTAGTGCTGCTAGAACAAAAATGCCACAAATGAACAGCTTTAACAGAGAGAAGTCTATTTCTTCACAGTAAAGTAGGCTAAAAGTCCAAATTCAGGGCATAAGCTCCAGGGGAAGGCTTTCTCTCTCTGTCAGCCTTCTCATCAGTCTTCCCCTAGACTAGGAGATTCTCTGCTCAGGGACCCCGAGTCCAAAGGATATGCTCTGCTTCTGGCACTGCTTGCTTGGTGGTATAAGGTCCCCCTGTCTCTCTGCTCACTTTTCCCTTTTATATCTCAAGAGAGATTGCCTCAAGACACAGTCCAATCTGTAGATTGAGTCCTTCTTCACTAATACAACTGCTGTGCGCTCTCATTAACATCATAGAGGCAGGGTTTACGACATACAGGAAAATCACACAGTATTGGGAATCATGGTCAAGCCAAATTGATACACACATTTTGGGGGGACATAATTCAATCCATGACACATGGGGATCCCTAACTGCAAGAAAGCCTGGGAAATAGCTCACAGTTTCCTGAAAGGAGCCAGTGGAGAACAAATAGAGAAAACATTCTTAGTTAGAAGCAGCAGGCTGCTTCGCAACTTGATTGACATCAGCTCAACTATTAGGTTGATATATAAACACCTTTCCCTCCAGGAGGTCTGTCTTGACCCCTATGCCAGATTACATTCCATGTTCTGTGATTCCATATAACACTAAATTTATCTTGCCAGAGCTTTTCTAAGAGTAATTTGTAAGGATTTATTTGCCAACAATCAATTAGACACTGAACACCATGAAAAGGCCATTATTTACTACTGTATACATAAGAGTCAAGCACAAATCACACAAAATAATCACTGAATACCTGTTTCCCAGAAAACATTGGGTGAAAGAATGGATAAATCGATATCTATTTAAAATGTCTGGAACACATTAGATGGGTTACTAATTTTAGCTTTATTCCTTTTTCTTTTTTCTTGTCTCACATTATCAAAACTATGAAACATAACAAAAGATGAGATTTGTGGAGCTAAAAATTTTCTCAGTGGTACCCAAAGACACCAATTTTGTTTTCTCATAAAAATCATCTTATGAAGTAATTTAGATTCAGAATTCAGACTGACGGGCTTTCAGTTTTGTTGCAAATCTTACTCATGGTAATAAGAGGGGTTCCTACTGCATATGGTTGTTTTAGACTATAAATAACATAATCTATGTGAAATAGTTACACTATCCCTGCATAAGATAAGCAATCAATATATGTGAGGTCTTTTTTTCTTTTTTTAAACTTTTAAGACAACTCTGTATTGAAGTAGACCCAGCAGTATAAGTGGAAAGCTTTTCATTTAGTCATATATATAGACATTACAGATAATCTCCAATTTACAAAACACTTAGGACTGTCCTTATTTATGTATTTATTTTTGTATAGTTTATCATTAGCAATATGTACTATATACAATGTTACAGTGAGTAATTTGCTGATGTTATCATTCTCACAAAGAGGCGAAGTTGATGCCATAGTCCCGGGCATTTAAAGACAGAATCATGCTTTGCTTGGGTGAAATGCTGCTGGATTTAAATTAAAGCCTTTTCCTGTTTATTGTTCTGAAAACTCCCAAGCATTCAAAAACATTGACAAAAACAAGCTGCCGGTGTGCTACCGGGTAACTCCAAGGCTGGGATGACAATTGTGTCATTCAAAGGCTAGTTGTTAAATTGTTCCATCTCATAACTGTACGCCTTACGTATTCCTTTCAAGATTATGCTGCTACTTTATAATGCTCAGGACATTCTCCTCACATAAAAACCAAAAAGAAACCCATCGCTATTGAGTTGATTACAACTCATAGCTACTCTGTAGGACAGAGTAGAACTGTCCCTTAGGGTTCCCAAGGCTGTAATCTTTACCAGAAACAGACCGCCACACCTTTCTCTTATGGAGCAATTGGTGGGTTCAAAAGACCAACCTTTTGTTTAGGAACCAAGCAGTTAACTGCTGCGCAAACAGGGCTTCTGCCTACTCACGCAGATTATCTAAATCCAGGCATGAAATTGGTGTGTCTACCTCCCAGTAGGACAGCTGCGATTCAACCTATGGATCAAGGTGTAATCACCACCTTCAAGACATGCTACCTATGGAGTATGTTTGCTCAGGCAATAGCTGCAACAGATGGAGGTATGGTAATGATATGCAGTTTCTGGAAGAATTATAATATTCTTCAGTGTGCATGGAATGTTGCGTCTTCCTGGGAGGAAGTTATGGGAAAATGCATGTGGGAGATATGGAAAAAAAAAAATTGCTGAGTTATGTGAACACGCTCCAATCATTTGATCAGGATAATATGATAGACGAGATCATTGGTGGGGGGGAAACATTCATAGGGCAAGAACACTGATATTGCCAATGCGGAACAGTTCATAGATCCAAAGAAGGGGAACTGACAGATCAGGCTTTATTAAATTTTGAAGTGGAAAGAAACACTGAATAAGAAAGAAATAATGAGAAAAAGGAAGGAAAGTTGTCAAAAATTTACAGTGAAAAGGCTAGCTGAAGTTTTCTCTAAACTAAATCAGGGGCTTCAGTTGCCTGAAAACATGGACCCAAAGGCTGATTGCTTTGCTAAAGTTGCTAGGTAGATTCAGGAAGCAGTGAGATGTCACTGCAAAACATACGAAGAAAAAAAGAAAAAGACCATAACAGACAACTCTCACTAATTCTCTGACTTGAAATGCCATTCCCAATCCCAGGGATAATCCAGATGATCCAGAACCTTCCATAAGTGGAGTTATTACTGCAATTGACCAAATACCCAACATGTCCAACTCTTTTTCATCGTTGGAGTAAATGTATATGATTCGTGTATTTTTAAATGTATGTATGTATTAAAATATATCTGGAAGTTTATATGTAATGTTTTCAGCCCCCAAAGATAAGTAATGATCAGATGTAAAGATACCGATAAATAAAAGGCAATCATAATGAAAAAAAAAAAAAATAAGGTATTTGACTTATGTCAGAACTGACTTAAGATGGAGTCATTGGAGCAGATCCATGGTGTAAGTTAGGGACTACCTGTATCCATCTAAGTAGACTTACGTTACTCATTTTGAACTTTTGAGTATGAACAACTGAACTGAAGGCAAACTCAGGAAAACTATCAGTGATTTGTCCTTAGAAGGTCAAGTTACAGAGGAATAAATCTTGAAGATCAATCCATTCTTAGAGTTCTATACTTATTAATAACCTGAACAAAGCAATTGAAAATCTGCTCATCAGGTTTGCAGATGATACTAAATTAAATGACTTCATAAGTGTGAAGTACAGTTTTAAATAAATTTGACAAATTGCAAATGAACTTTTTTTTCTCTGACATTTAAATAAATAATACATTAGAGATGTCCCCCCACCTCCCACCACACACACACACTTAGGAGCAGAATGCAATACAAACATAGGGTGTGAAAATAGCCATAAACAAGCACAGAAGAAACGGATCTAAAGCCAAAGTTGGGTATAAGCAGAAAAACTGTGAGTTAAAAATTTATCTGTTATGGAAAAAGGCAGAATATTTTAAATGAAGTTTAAGCTTCCTTTGAATACACATTTTTCTGGGAATGTTTATATCATTATGGGAAATTTTACAAATTCCTAGCAGCATAGCTTTCACCCAATAGTTTTGAAAATGTCTGATATATACTCTGTCCCTCCTTAGCAACCAAACTATATGTGGGAATTGTGTACACACTTGCTGGTTCCAATTATTCAGCCTTTTTTTTCTTTTTTAAATTACTTAACCTACTGAAATCTTAATTTATCCCCTGCTATTTTATTCTGTGGAATCTACTTTTGCTAATATAATCTGCACCCCCAATACAGAAACCCTAACTCTTTCCTCCTTTCACCACTTACTGTATTTAATTATCTCTTGAATGAACACTAGGCTTATTCTGCTGTATTATGACACAGTTGTTATGTAGAAGTTATGGTTTAGGGCCACGTTCCTAGTGGTAACAGGCTCATTGTGTTTTCTGGCTGATTGAAGCTCTACAATTCTCCATGGGATTGTACAACTGCCTAGAGAGCATTTTGAGAATTTAGGAGGCATAGTTTTTTCAATGATTGGGGAATACTATCGGCATTTGGAAGCCTTGGTAGCATAGCGGTTAAGAGCTACGGCTGCTAATCAAAAGGTTGGCAGTTCAAATCCAGCAGTCGCTCCTTGGAAACCCTATGGGGCAGCTCTACTCTGTCCTCAAAGGGTCCCACTATGAGTCAGAATTGACTCTATGGCAACGGGTTATTGGTACTTAGTGGAAGGTTTCCTGAGATATTTCAGGACCAGAATAACCCCTCACAAGGCTGAATTGTAAAATAAGTTGAAATTTCTACTGGACATTCATAGTATATGAACAACCTCCTCAAATTATGAACCTATAACCTAACTCTTTTTTTTAACATATTAAAGCAAATGATTTTTTCATGTTTTCAGTTTACAACAAATCTCCAAAGAACGTAATTATGTAAATTGAGATTGTATTTTTTTCCCAGAACTTTCAAGATCTGTTAACCATTTCAGAAAATTCTGTCACCAATAGCAACACCACTTGTGGTACTACATAGGAGTCACAAGAGTCACACACTCAGCACGTCTGATCAGCCTGCATTTGTAGTTGTCAGTTCATGGTGATTCATGGTGCAAGCAACTGGCTACTTCATTATGCTTTCTAATTAATCCCTTTTGTGCACGTATATAGTCAAACATGTATTATTTTGTCACAAAATACTTTATTTCTCCTTTATCTTATATATGTATTATGTTTATGATATTATATTGATTTTTCAAAGATATCTGTGCAGGAGTCAGCCATATAATTTTTATCACATTTTATAAATGTGCAGAGAGTGTTAAAAATTATTTGTTACTATAAGAGGGTCTGTTGAGGATGACTGCTATGACTATAAAAAAAAAAGAAATAGGTTGGGACAATGCTGTTTTAAGTGGACTGGAGTTACCCTGAGGTGACAATCTCTTCTGTCAATAATTAAGTGCATCCTCATAAAGGAAACCAAGTCTTGGAAAATGAGCCTTAGGCAGGAATAATAATAATTAAAAAAAAAAAAAGAAAACCATCTAGGGCTTTGAAGAGCAGGACGTACTGGGGATTTTTTCTTTCTTTCTTTTTTTTTTTTTTTACCATTGGGAATGAAAATGTTTTCTTCTACGCAGATTTAGATAGGGCATTAGGTAGGGAAGTGGCCGTGTTTTGGGACACAAACTGAAACTATGTCATATTAAGTAATTGTTTATTGTTGTCTGTGCCTGTTTTCCTTTTCCTAATTCTTAAGCTTTAGAAAAACTTGTTCTAATCTCAATAGTGCTAAAATATATTCAGGAAAGTTTCTTATTTTAAGGATAGGGGAAGATGGCTTGGGGGAGGAAGTGCTGTCTTTAATCCATTTAAAATGGTGCAGAAAAGATACACCTCAGAGAAGAAGGAAGAAACTGTAACGTGGAGTGCTTCTTTGGTTTGTTGATACTTACCACCAGTTCCAACTCACTAACCGCTCTGCGGGAGAAAGATGTAGCAGTCTGCTTCCATATAGGTACCAGCCTTGGAAACCCTAAAGTGTCCCTATGAGTCAGAATGAACTTGATGACAATGTTTTTTTGTTTGTTTGTTTATTTCAAACTTTAAGGAGGCAAATTTGAATATCTTAGGTTATGTAGCACGTACCTCTACACATGCCAAATTGCTATATTCAATATAAATGGTTAGCCAGTTGTGCCTTCTCTCCTAACCTGGCTCTTATGACATCCCTATCTGTTTCTCTTTATCTCTTCTATCAGTGGATGCTTTTTTCCCCTATATATATTTTTTGGGGGGAGGGGCATTTTATTGTGCTATAGGTGAAAGTTTACATAGCAAATTAGTTTTCTAATCAATAATTTGTACACAAATTGTTTCGTGACATTGGTTGTTATCCCTGCAATGTATCAGCACTCTCCCTATTTCCTCTTTTGGGTTCATCATTTCTGTTCATTCAGTTTCCCTGTGTCGTCCTGCTTTCTCATCTTTGGTTTTGGACAACTATTTCCCTTTTGGTCTCATATAGTTGATTGTTCATGGGTGTTATTGTTTATTTTATAGGCCCATCTGTTATTTGGATAAAAGGTGGCCTCTGGGAGTGTCTTCTGTTTCAAATTAGAAGGTTGACTTAGGGCAATAGTCTTGGGGGTTCCTCCAAGTTCTAATCAGACCAGCAAGTCTGGTGTGTTTTTTTTTTTTTAATTTGAATTTTGTTCTACAATTTTCACCCATTTTTACTGGGACCTTCTGTTGTGGTCCTGGTCAGAGTGGTTGGTAGTGGTATCCAGGAACCATCTAGTTCTTCTAGTCTCAATTTAGAGGAAGCTGTGATTCATGTGAGCCATCCGTATACTTCTAAATAGCAGTGCATACAAATTTCCTAGTCTCAGTCTTTATCCCCACGATACATCTTCATTAAGAGAAATCTTATGTGCTGATTTGAATTTGCCTGTATCCTAAACACTGATGCTTCCTAAATGTTAACACTTCATATCCTGAGTTCTAAATTTATTTTTTTCCAATCGCCAATTAGACATTTTCCATCTAGACTTATCAAAGCTACTTCAAACTAAAAACTTTCACTACTTACTCGTTATTTAGCTTTTTTCTTCCCCAAACTGTGTCTCACCCTGCACGGAATATCTGGATTAATGAATGACACCACATTTACACCAGCCTACTCTGATTCTGATCACTCCATTACTCCTCCTCTATTGTACAATAGGGGGCCCTGGTGTTGCAGTGGTTAAGAACTTGGCTGCTAACCAAAAGGTAGCAGTTCAAATCCACCAGCCACTCCTTGGAAACCCTATAGGGCAGTTCTACCCTGTCTGATAGGGTTGCTATGAGTCAGAATAGACTCAGTAGAAATGGATTTATTGTACAATAAATAACCAAATTCTATGAATTATACTCCAAAATATCCACCTGATTGACATTTATCTCCCATCCTCATATCTGCTATCATTTCTCTGTTTGGACTATCGCAAGAAGTTTATAACTGGCTTCCTGCTTTCTATCTAAACTCATTCCATCTATGCTCTCCATCTGGTTTCTAGAATAGGGGGTGGAAGATGATTCAATACAGAACAAAAATATTACAGCTTTTGTGGCAGTTTTAAAATATGGCCCTAAATTCTTCATAACCCCTGCCATTAAGATGTAAGCTCCTTTTAAACTGCAATCTGTGACTGCTTGACCCATAGAGTATGCGAAAATGACATTCTGCCAGTATTCAGGCCCAAGATTTAAGAGATTTGCAGTTTGTACTACTTGGACTGTCAGAAGAATGAATAAATCCATCTTGGAAGGAGTACAGCCAGAATGCCCCTTAGAAGCAAGGATGGCAAGACTTTGTCTCACTTACTTTGGAAATGTTATCAGGAGGAACCAGTCCCTGGAGAAGGACATGAGTTCTAAGTAATATGGAGGGTGAGCAAAAAAAAAGGAAGCCTCTCAATGAGATGGACTGACACAGTGACTGAAATAATGGGCTCAAGCATAGCAATGATTATGAAGAGGGTACAGGACCCGGCAGCATTTCATTCTGTTGTACATAGGGTTGCATTAGTTAGAACTGCCTCCACAGCACCTAATAACAACAATAAATTGTCTTTTTGGGAGTTTGCTCTTGAATCAAACTCCCATGCCTGTGGAGGGCCTCGAGTGAATAGAAACTGTCAGACAGTATCAACATGCCAGGTATGAGAGTGAGCCATCGTGGAAATTGATCTTCCAGCCCCAAGTGAGGCATTCCAGCAGATACCACACGGAGCAGAGACAAACTGTGTCCACCAAACCCCACCTAATTCTAAAATCATGAGCAAAATAATTTATCATTGTGTGTTAAGATACTGTATTTTAGGGCGTTTTTCTTCAAAATGCAGCAACAAATACCTGATGCAACTTCCATCATATTTATTTAATCTGATAAAAAATTACCAGTTACCAGTATTTAGTATATGGATTGAATACTGAGTTGTGTCCTCACTAGCCTGTTGTTGTTTTAGGTGCTGTCGAGTCAGTTCTGACTCATAGCGAACCTATGCACAACAGAACGAAACACTGCCTGATCCTGAGCCATCCTTACAATCGTTGTTATGCTTGAGCTTATTATTGCACCCACTGTGTCAATCCACCTTGCTGAGGGTCTTCCTCTTTTCCACGGACCCTGTACTTTGCCAAGCATGATGTCCTTCTCCAGGGACTGATCCCTCCTGACAACATGTCCAAAGTATGTAAGACGCAGTCTCTCCATCCTTGCCTCTAAGGAGCATTCTGGCTGCACTTCTTCCAAGACAGGTTTCTTCATTCTTTTGGCAGTCCATGGTATAGTCAATATTCTTCACCAACACCACAATTCAAAGGCATCAGTTTTTCTTCAGTCTTCCTTGTTCATTCTCCAGCTTTCACATGCATATGATGTGATTGAAAATACCTTGGCTTGGGTCAGGTGCACCTTGGTCTTCAAGGTGACATCTTTGCTTTTCAACACTTTAAAGAAGTCCTTGGCAGCATATTTACCCAATGCAATGCATCCTTTGATTTCTTGACTGCTGCTTCCACGGCTCTTGACTGTGGATCCAAGTAAAATGAAATCCTTGACAACCTCAATCTTTTCTCCGTTTATCATGATGTTGCTCATTGGTCCAGTTGTGAGGATTTTTGTTTTCTTTATGTTGAGGTGTAATCCATACTGAAGGCTGTGGTCTTTGAACTTCATTAGTAAGTGCTTCAAGTCCTCTTCACTTTTTGCAAGCAAGGTTGTGTCATCTGGATAATGCAGGTTATTAATGAGTCTTCTTCCAATCCTGATGTCCCATTCTTCTTCATATAGTCCAGCTTCACGTATTATTTGTTCAGCATAGAGAATAAATAGGTATAGTGAAAGAATACAACCCTGACACACACCCTTCTTGACTTTAAACCAATCAGTATCCCCCTGTTCTGTCCAAACAACTGCCTCTTAATCTATGTAAAGGTTCCTCATGAGCACAATTAAACGTTCTGGAATTCCCATTCTTCGCAGTGTTTTCCATAATTTGGTAAGATCCACACAGTCGAATGCCTTTGCATAGTCAATAAAACACAGGTAAACATCCTTCCAGTATTCTCTGCTTTCAGCCAGGATCCATCTGACATTAGCAATGATATCCCTGGCTCCACATCCTCTTCTGAAACCGGCCTGAATTTCTGGCAGTTCCCTGTTGATATACTGCTATAGCCATTTTTGAATGATCTTCAGCAAAATTTTGCTTGTGTGTGATATTAATGATATTGTTCTATAATTTACACAATCGGTTGGATCACCTTTCTTGGGAATAGGCATAAACATGGATTTCTTCCAGTCAGTTGGCCAGGAAACTGTCTTCCATATTTCTTGGCATAGACGAAATTTTGCCAGCGCTGCGTCTGTTTGTTGAAACATCTCAATTGATATTCCATCAGTTCCTGGAGCCTTGTTTTTCGCCAATGACTTCAAAGCAGCTTGGACTTCTTCCTTCAGTACCATCGGTTCCTCATTATATGCCACCTTTTGAAATGGTTGAATATTGACTAATCCTTTTTGGTATAATGACTCTGTATTCCTTCTATCTTCTTTTGATGCTTTCCATGTAGTTTAATATTTTCCCCAAGGAGTCCTTCATTATTGCAACTTGAGGCTTGAATTTTTTCTTCAGTTCTTTCTGCCTGAGAAACGCAGAGCGTGTTCTTCCCGTTTGGTTTTCCATCTCCAGCTCTTTGCACACGTCATTATAATACTTTGTCTTCTCGAGAGGCCCTATGAAATCTTCTGTTCAGTTTTTTTGCTTCATCAATTCTTCCTTTTGCTTTAGCTGCTCGACACTCAAGAGCAAGTTTCAGAGTCTCATCTGACATCCATCTTGGTCTTTTCTTTCTTTCCTGTCTTTTCAGTAACCTCTTGCTTTCTCCATGGATGATGTCCTTGATGTCATCCCACAACTCGTCTGGTCTTCAGTCATTAGTGTTCAATGCATCAAATCTTTTCTTGAGAAGATCTCTAAATTCAGGTGGGATATACTCGAGGTCATATTTTGGCTCCTGTGGACTTGCTCTGATTTTCTTCAGTTTCAGCTTAAACTTGCATATGAGCAATTGATTGTCTGTTCCACAGTTGGCCCCTGGCCTTGTTCTGACTGATGATATTGAGCTTTTCCATCATCTTTTTCCACAGATGTAGTCAATTTGATTTCTGTGTGTTCCATCTGGCGAGGTCCATGTGTATAGTTGCCATTTGTGTTGGTGAAAGAAGGTATTTGCAATGCAGAAGGCGTTGGTCTTGCAAAATTCTATCATTCAAACTCCGGCATTATTTTCATCACAAAGGCCATATTTTCCAACTGCTGATCCTTCTTCATTGTTTCCAACTTTTGCATACCAATCACCAGTAATTATCATGCATCTTTTTATTTATTTATTATTATTTTTTTATTAACTTTTTTTGAGCTTCAAGTGAACGTTTACAAATCAAGTCAAACTGTCACATATAAGTTTATATACACCTTAGCCTGTACTCCCACTTGCCCTCCCCCTAATGTGTCAACCCTTCCAGTCTCTCCTTTCGTGACAATTTTGCCACCTTCCAACTCTCTCTATCTTCCCATCCCCCCTCCAGACAGGAGATGCGAACACAGTCTCAAGTGTCCACCTGATACAAATAGCTCACTCTTCATCAGCATCTCTCTCCTACCCACTGTCCAGTCCCTTCCATGTCTGATGAGTTGTCTTCGGGAATGGTTCCTGTCCTGGGCCAACAGAAGGTTTGGGGACCACGACCACCGGGATTCCTCCAGTCTCAGTCAGACCATTAAGTATGGTCTTTTTGTGAGAATTTGGGGTCTGCATCCCACTGATCTCCTGCTCCCTCAGGGGTTCTCTGTTGTGCTCCCCGTCAGGGCAGTCATCGGTTGTGGCCGGGCACCAACTAGTTCTTCTGGTCTCAGGATGATGTAAGTCTCTGGTTCATGTGGCCCTTTCTGTCTCTTGGGCTCTTAGTTATCGTGTGACCTTGGTGTTCTTCATTCTCCTTTGCTCTAGGTGGGTTGAGACCAATTGATGCATCTTAGATGGCCGCTTGTTAGCATTTAAGACCCCAGATGCCACATTTCAAAGTGGGATGCAGAATATTTTCATAATGGAATTATTTTGCCAATTTACTTAGAAGTCCCCTTAAACCATGGTCCCCAAAACCCCGCCCTTGCTCCTCTGACCTTTGAAGCATTCAGTTTATCCTGGAAACTTTGCTTTTGGTCCAGTCCAGTTGAGCTGACCTTTCGTGTATTGAGTATTGTCCTTCCCTTCACCTAAAGCAGTTCTTATCTAACTAATCAGTAAAAAACCCTCTCCCACCCTCCCTCCCTCCCCCCCTCGTAACCACAAAAGTATGTGTTCTTCTCAGTTTATACTATTTCTCAAGAGCTTATAATACTGGTCTTATGCAATATTTGTCCTTTTGCCTCTGACTAATTTCACTCAGCATAATGCCTTCCAGGTTCCTCCATGTTAAATGTTTCACAGATTCGTCACTGTTCCTTATCGATGTGTAGTATTCCATTGCGTGAATATACCACAATTTATTTAACCATTCATCCGTTGATGGAGACCTTGGTTGCTTCCAGCTTTTTGCTATTGTAAACAGAGCTGCAATAAACATGGGTGTGCATATATCTGTTTGTGTGAAGGCTATTATTTCTCTAGGGTATATTCTGAGGAGTGGGATTTCTGGGTTGTATGGTAGTTCTATTTCTAACTTTTTAAGATAACGCCAGATGGATTTCCAAAGTGGTTGTACCATTTTACATTCCCACCAGCAGTGTATAAGAGTTCCAATCTCTCCGCAGCCTCTCCAACATTTATTATTTTGTGTTTTTTGGATTAATGCCAGCCTTGTTGGAGTGAGACGGAATCTCAATGTAGTTTTAATTTGCATTTCTCCAATGGCTAATGATCAAGAGCATATTCTCATGTATCTGTTAGCTACCTGAATATCTTCTTTAGTGAAGTGTGTGTTCATATCCTTTGCCCACTTCTTGATTGGGTAGTTTGTGTTTTTGAGGTTGAGTTTTGACAGAATCATATAGATTTTAGAGATCAGGCACTGGTCGGAGATGTCATAGCTGAAAATTCTTTCCCAGTCTGTAGGTGGTCTTTTTACTCTTTTGGTGAAGTCTTTAGATGAGCATAGGTGTTTGATTTTTAGGGGCTCCCAGTTATCTGGTTTCTCTTCATCATTTTTGGTAATGTTTTGTATTCTGTTTATGCCTTGTATTAGGGCTCCTAAGGTTGTCCCTATTTTTTCTTCCATGATCTTTATCATTTTAGTCTTTATGTTTAGGTCTTTGATCCACTTGGAGTTAGTTTTTGTGCATGGTGTGAGGTATGGGTCCTGTTTCATTTTTTGCAAATGGATATCCAGTTATGCCAGCACCATTTGTTAAAAAGACTATCTTTTCCCCAATTAACTGACACTGGGCCTTTGTCAAATATCAGCTGCTCATATGTGGATGGATTTATATCTGGGTTCTCAATTCTGTACCATTAGTCTGTGTGTCTGTTTTTGTACCAGTACCAGGCTGTTTTGACTACTGTGGCTGTATAGTAGGTTCTGAAATCAGGCAGAGTGAGGCCTCCCACTTTCTTCTTTTTCAGTAATGCTTTGCTTATCCGAGGCTTCTTCCCCTTCCATATGAAGTTGGTGATTTGTTTCTCCATCACATTAAAAAATGACATTGGAATTTGAATCGGAAGTGCATTGTATGTATAGATGGCTTTTGGTAGAATAGATATTTTTACTATGTTAAGTCTTCCTATCCATGAGCAAGGTATGTTTTTCCACTTATGTAGGTCCTTTTTAGTTTCTTGCACTAGTACTTTGTAGTTTTCTTTCTATAGGTCTTTTACATCTTTGGTAAGATTTATTCCCAAGTATTTTATCTTCTTGGGGGCTACTATGAATGTTATTGATTTGGTGATTTCTTCTTCGATGTTCTTTTTGTTGATGTAGAGAAATCCAACTGATTTTTGTATGTTTACCTTATATCCCAATACTCTGCCAAACTCTTCTATTAGTTTCAGTAGTTTTCTGGAGTATTCCTTAGGGTTTTCTGTGTATAAGATCATGTCATCTGCAAATAGAGGTAATTTTACTTCCTCCTTGCCAATCCGGATGCCCTTTATTTCTTTGTCTAGCCTAATTGCTCTGGCTAGGACCTCTAACACAATGTTGAATAAGAGCGGTGATAAAGGGCATCCTTGTCTGGTTCCCTTTCTCAAGGGAAATGCTTTCAGGCTCTCTCCATTTAGAGTGATGTTGGCTGTTGGCTTTGTATAGATGCCCTTTATTATGTTGAGGAATTTTCCTTCAATTACTATTTTGGTGAGAGTTTTTATCACAAGTGGGTGTTGGACTTTGTCAAATGCCTTTTCTGCATCAATAGATAAGATCCTGTCGTTTTTGTCTTTTGTTTTATTTATATGGTGGATTACATTAATGGTTTTTCTAATATTAAACCATCCTTGCATACCTGGTATAAATCCCACTTGGTCATGGCGGATTAATTTTTTGATATGTTGTTGAATTCTATTGGCTAGAATTTTGTGGAGGATTTTTGCATCTATGTTCATGAGGGATATAGGTCTGTAATTTTCTTTTTTTGTGGTGTCTTTACCTGGTTTTGGTATCAGGGAAATGGTGGCTTCATAAAATGAGTTAGGTAGTATTCCGTCATTTTCTATGCTTTGAAATACCTTTAGTAGTAGTGGTGTTAACTCTTCTCTGAAAGTTTGGTAGACCTCTGCAGTAAAGCCATCCGGGCCAGGGCTTTTTTTTGTTGGGAGTTTTTTGATTACCGTTTCAATCTCTTTTTTTGTTATGGGTCTATTTAGTTGTTCTACTTCTGATTCTGTTAGTTTAGGTAGGTAGTGTTTTTCCAGGAATTCATCCATTTCTTCTAGGTTTGCAAATTTGTTAGAGTACAATTTTTCATAATAATCTGATATGATTCTTTTAATTTCAGTTGGGTCTGTTGTGATGTGGCCCTTCTCATTTCTTATTCGGGTTATTTGTTTCCTTTCCTGTATGTCTTTAGTCAGTCTGGTCAATGGTTTTTCAATTTTGTTAATTTTTTCAAAGAACCAGCTTTTGGCTTTGTGAATTCTTTCAATTGTTTTTCTGTTCTCTAATTCATTTAGTTCAGCTCTAATTTTTATTATTTGTTTTCTTCTGGTGCCTGATGGATTCTTTTGTTGCTCACTTTGTATTTGTTCAAGTTGTAGGGACAGTTCTCTGCTTTTGGCTCTTTCTTCTTTTTGTATGTGTGCATTTATCGATATAAATTGACCTCTGAGCACTGCTTTTGCTGTATCCCAGAGGTTTTGATAGGAAGTATTTTCATTCTCGTTGCATTCTAGGAATTTCTTTATTCCCTCCTTAATGCCTTCTATAACCCAGTCTTTTTTCAGGAGGGTATTGTTCAGTTTCGAAGTATTTGATTTCTTTTCCCTAATTTTTCTGTTATTGATTTCCACTTTTATGGGCTTGTGGTCTGAGAAGATGCTTTGTAATATTTCGATGTTTTGGATTCTGCATAGGTTTGTTTTATGACCTAATATGTGGTCTATTCTAGAGAATGTTCCATGTCTGCTAGAAAAAAAGGTATACTTTGCAGCAGTTGGGTGGAGAGTTCTGTATAAGTCAATGAGGTCAAATTGGTTGATTGTTGTAATTAGGTCTTCCGTGTCTCTATTGAGCTTCTTACTGGATGTCCTGCCCTCCGAAAGTGGTGTGTTGAAGTCTCCTACTACAATTGTGGAGGTGTCTATCTCACTTTTCAGTTCTGTTAAAGTATGATTTATGTATCTTGTAGCCCTGTCATTGGGTGCATAAATATTTAATATGGTTATATCTTCCTGATCAATTGTCCCTTTTATCATTATGTAGTGTCCTTCTTTATCCTTTGTGGTGGATTTAAGTTTAAAGTCTATTTTGTCAGAAATTAATATTGCTACTCCTGCTCTTTTTTTCCTTATTGTTTGCATGGTATATTTTTTTCCATCCTTTGAGTTTTAGTTTGTTTGTGCCTCTGAGTCTAAGGTGTGTCTCTTGTAGGCAGCATATAGACAGATCGTGTTTCTTTATCCAGTCTGAGACTCTCTGTCTCTTTATTGGTGCATTTAGTCCATTTACATTCAGCGTAATTATAGATACGTATGTTTTTTTTTTTTTATGTGTTTAGTGTTGTGATTTTGATAACTTTTTTTGTGTGTTGTTGACAATTTCATTTTTCCACTTAGTGTTTTGTGCTGAGACGTTTTTCTTTGTAAATTGTGTGTTCCTCATTTTCATAGTATTTGACTTTATGTTCGCTGAGTCATTACGTTTTTATTGGTTTTTATTTTGAGTTATGCAGTTGTTATACCTCTTTGTGGTTACCTTAATATTTACCCCTATTTTTCTAAGTAAAAGCCTAACTTGTTTTGTCCTATATCGCCTTGTATCCCTCTCCACATGGCAGTTCTATGCCACCTGTATTTAGTCCCTGTTTTTGATTATTGTGATCTTTTACATATTAACTTCAATGATTCCCTGATATGAGCGCTTTTTTTTTTTTTTAATTAATCTTAAATTGTTTTTGTGATTTCCCTATTTGAGTTGATATCAGGATGCTCTGTTCTGTGACCTTGTGTTGTGCTGGTATCTGATATTATTGGTTTTCTGACCAATGTCCTTTAGTATTTCTTGTAGCTTTTGTTTGGTTTTTGCAAATTCTCTAAGCTTGTGTTTATCTGTAAATATCTTAATTTCGCCTTCATATTTGAGAGAGAGTTTTGCTGGATATATGATCCTTGGCTGGCAGTTTTTCTCCTTCAGTGCTCTGTATATGTCATCCCATTGCCTTCTTGCCTGCATGGTTTCTGCTGAGTAGTCTGAACTTATTGAGTCTCCCTTGTAGGAGACCTTTCTTTTATCCCTGGATGCTTTTAAAATTTTCTCTTTATCTTTGATTTTGGCAAGTTTTATGATAATATGTCTTGGTGATTTTCTTTTTGGATCAATCTTAAATGGGGTTCGATGAGCATCTTGGATAGATATCCTTTCGTCTTTCATGATGTCAGGGAAGTTTTCTGTCAGCAGATCTTCAACTATTCTCTCTGTGTTTTCTGTCCTCCCTCCCTGTTCTGGGACTCCAATCACATGCAAGTTATCCTTCTTGATAGAGTCCCACATGATTCTTAGGGTTTCTTCATTTTTTTTTTAATTCTTTTATCTGATTTTTTTTCAGCTATGTTGGTGTTAATTCCCTGGTCCTCCAGATTTTCCACTCTGCATTCTAATTGCTCTAGTCTACTCCTCTGACTTCCTATTGCATTGTCTATTTCTGTAATTTTATTGTTAATCTTTTGGATTTCTGCATGCTGTCTCTCTATGGATTCTTGTAACTTATTAATTTTTCCACTATGTTCATGAATAATCTTTTTGAGTTCTTCAACTGTTTTATCAGTGTGTTCCTTGCTTTTTCTGCAGATTGCCTTATTTCATTTCTGAGGTCATCCCTGATGTCTTGAAGCATTCTGTAAATTAGTTTTTTATATTCTGTATCTGATAATTCCAGGATTCATTTGGGAAAGATTTTGATTCTTTTGTTTGGGGAGTTGTAGAAGCTTTCCTGGTCTGCTTCTTTATGTGGTTTGATATTGACTGCTGTCTGTAAGCCATCACTAAGATATTGTAGTGATTTATTCTATATTTGCTCACTGAGTCTTATCTTGTTTTGTTTTCTTTCAATATACGTGGATGGGCTACTAGATTGTGCTGTCTTGATTGTTGTAGCCTTTGACTTACTTATGACCTATTACCAGCTGGTTTGTGCTGTTGCCAGATATATATGCCTGAGTCCATTCACTGTTCTTGAGTAGAATCTGATTTTGGGTCATCAAGTGTGTGCTGCACCCTATCACCTATCCACCTTGTGAAGTAGTGGTGATAGTTGTGTTCACTTGATTCTAGTAGCAGCTGGGGTTCACACTCCAGGGGGGGCTGGATTCTGACAGGCTTCCCCCAAGTGTCAGTGCGGTAGGTGTGTCTCTATTCCTAAAGCACCTTGGTGGGTGGGCTCTGCAGCTGTACCTTAGGCCTCCAATGCAATTACCTCTACAGATTGGTAGGTGTCACCCTCCTTAGACCCCTAAGGCAAGAGGCTAGGTGGTCTGGGGGGAGCTTCAGCCCTCAGTTCCCTGTTGTGGGTCAGTGAGGGCTCTGCTGAATATGTAGAGATATCAGACCTGGGAAACTTGTCTTTCCAGTAATCCGCTAAAACAATTACAGGCAGATCCCTATCAGAAATGCCTTTGCATTATAATAGCCACCTTGTTCCGTGTAGGGATGAAAGCCCGAGACTGTGGATCACATATGGTTGGCTGGAGCTGGTTCTGTGTTTTTAGTCTAATTAGAGAAGGATTTTTGGTCCCTGGGTTTTTTGTGGTTGCTTTTCTCAGGCTGGAAGAATGGGTTAGGAAAAGACCAAAAGAAAAAAAAAAGGGAAAGGAAAAACCTGGAGCAGTTCTCCCTCTGTCTCAGGAAATTCCAATGTTAATGAAGCCGCCTGGGAAGGGGAGGGGAGGGTTCAGAAAAACAGGAGAGAGTAGCACCCTGGAATATAGACAAAGTTACTTATCTTGCTTGGGATGACTATTTTATCTGAGATTCCCGATGGGCGTGTCGTCTATGTGTGCTGGCTGGATAGAGATTGCCCCTGAGGGTCAGGCCCACAGAAGCTGCGGTCAGTTCCTCCGCTGCCAGTCCAAAGCCCAGAGTCATGATTCCCTGGCTGGGATGCTGCACTCCCGCTCCAAAACCAGTCGCTGCCTCCCGGGGACTTCTCCTCCCACCAGCTGTGTTGCCACGCCGCCCGCGCTGACCATCTGGGCCCCCTCCCGAGGTCAGTTCAGGGGGGTAGGGCTGCACCCTGTGTCTGCACCGTCACAGGATGTGGTGCCCAGCTCCCCTGTGTCCAGTCCAAAGCCCCTATCATGCATCTTGATTGCATGTTCGATGAATTTCATACTGTAGCAGCTGACAAAAATCTTCTGTTTCTTCATCTTTGGCCCTAGTGGTAGGTGCGTAAATTTGAAAAATAGCCCTATTAACTGGTCTTTCATGTAGGCGTATGGATATTATCCTGTCACTGACAGCATCCTACTTCAGAATAGATCTTGAAACATTCTTTTTGATGATGAATGGAACACCATTCCTCTTTGAGTTGTCATTCCCAGCATAGCAGACTGTATGATTGTCCGATTCAAAATGGCCAACACCAGTGCATTTCAGCTCACTAATGCTTTGGATATTGATGTTTATGCATTCCATTTCATTTTTGATGATTTCCAGTTTTCCTAGATTCATACTTCATACATTCCAGGTTCCGATTATTAGTGGATGTTTGCAGCTGTTTCTTCTCATTTTGAGTCGTGCCGTATCAGCAAATGAAGGTCCCAAAAGCTTGACTCCATCCATGTCATTAAGGTCAACTCTACTTTGAGGAGGCAGCTCTTCCCCAGTCATCTTTTGATTGCCTTCCAACCTGGTGGGCTCATCTTCCAGCACTATATCAGACAATGTTCTGCTGCTATTCATAAGGTTTTCACTGGCTAATGCTTTTCAGAAGTAGACTGCCAGATCCTTCTTCCTAGTCTGTCTTAGCCTGGAAGCTCAGCTGAAACCTGTCCTCCAAGGGTGACCCTGCTGGTATCTGAATACTGGTGGCACAGCTTCCAGCATCACAGCAACACAGAAGCTCTCACAGTACTACAAACTGACAGACGCTTGTGGGCTCACTAGCCTATATGGTAGAAAATCAAGTGTCCAATAAAATGTATGAAGACCTTTGAAACAAGCATCAGAGTCCCCAAGTAATAAAGGGTTGAAAGTGACATTCTCATGTATTTACTTTTCATGGTATTGCAATGTGTAGCTGTTAAGTTTTGTCCTGGTGTAGAGTCTTACAGGTTAAAATATTAATGTTTTCTAAAGTAATTATTGTTGTTTTTGTTAGACACCCTTGAGTCGATTCCAACTCATAGCAATCCTATGTACAACATAATGAAACACTCCCCGGTCCTGCACTATCCTCACGATCCTTGTTATGCTTGAGCCCATTGTTGCAGCCACTGTGTCAGTCTATCCTGTTGAAGGTCTTCCTCTTTTTCACTGACCCTCTACTTTACCAAGCATGATGTCCTTCTCCAGGGACTGATGCCTCCTGATACTATGTCCAAAGTATGTAAGTGCTTCAAGTCCTCTTCACTTTCAGAAAGCGAATTGTTTCATCTGCATAACACATGTTGTTAATGAGTCTTCCTCCAACCCTGATACCCTGTTCTTCATATAATCCAGCTTCTTGGATTATATGATCAGCATACAGTTTGAATAAGTATGGCGAAAGGATACAAGCCTGATGCACACCTTTCCTGACTTTAAACCAATCAGTATCCCCTTGTTCTGTCCAAACAACTGCCTCTTGATCTATGTAAAGGTTCCTCGTGAGCACAATTAAGTGTTCTGGAATTCCCATTCTTTGCAATGTTATACATAATTTGTTATGATCCACACAGTCGAATGCCTTTGCAGAGTCAATAAAACACAGGTAAATATTTTTCGGTACTCTCTGCTTTCAGCCAGGATCCATCTGACATAAGAATGTTATCCCTCCTTCCAAGTCCTCTTCTGAATCCTGCCTGAATTTCTGGCAGTTCCCTGTTGATATACTACTGTAGCTGCTTTTGAATGATCTTCAGCAAAATTCTGCTTATGTTGATATTAATGATATTGTTTGCATTCAGTGGATCACCTTTCTTGGGGATATCTGCCAGTTGGTTGGCCTGGTAGCTATCTTCCAAATTTCTTGACATAGATGAGTGAGCATTTCCAATGCTGCATCTGTTTGTTGAAACATTTAAATTCGCATTCTATCAAATTCCTGGAGCCTTGTTTTTCTCCAATGCCTTCAGTGCAGCTTGGACTTCTTTCTTCAGTACCATCGGTTCCTGATCATATGCTACCTCTTATAATTGTTGAATGTCAACCAATTCTTTTTGGTACAGTGACTCTGTGTATTCCTTCCATCTTCTTTTGATGCTTCCTGTGTCATTTAATATTTTCCCCATAGAATCCTTTGCTATTGCAACTTGAGGTTTAATTTTTTTCTTCAGTTTTATTAGCTTGAGAAATGCTGAGTGTGTTTTTCTCTTTTGGTTTTCTGTCTCCAGCTCTTTGTCTGTGTAATTATAATATTTTACTTTGTCTTCTCAAGCTACGCTTTGAAACCTTCTGTTGAGTTCTTTTACTTCATCATTTCTTCCTTTTGCTTTAGTTGTTCAATGTACAAGAGCAAGTTACAAAGTTAATTCTGAAATCCATTTTAGTCTTTTCTCTCTTTCCTGTCTTTTTAATAACCATTTCCTTTCTTCATGTATGATGTCCTTGTTGTCATCCTATGACTCATCTGGTCAGTAGTCTGGTCATTAGTGTTCAACTTTTCAAATCTATTCTTGAGATGGTCTCTAAATTCAGGTGGGATATACTCAAGGTCATATTTTGGCTCTCATGGAATTGTAATTTTCTTCAGTTTCAACTTGAACTTGCAGATGAGCAGTTGCTTGTCTATTCCACAGTCAGCCCCGGCCTTGTTCTGACTGATAATATTGAACTTTTCCATCGTTCTTTCCACAGATGTAGTCAGTTTGATTCCTGTGTATTCCAACTGGCGAGGTCCATGTGTATAGTTGCCGTTTACGTTGGTGAAAAAAAATATTTGCATGAAGAAGTCATTGGTCTTACAAAATTCTATCACTCAATTTCCGGCATTGTTTCTATCATCAAGACATATTTTCCAACTGTTGATCCTTCTTATTTATTTCCAACTTTTGCATTCCAATCACCAATAATTATCAATGCATCCTAAATTCATGTTCCATCAATTTCAGAGTGTAAAAGTTGGTAAAAAACTTCAATTTCTTCATCTTTGGCCTTAATGGTTGGTGCTTAAATTTGAATAATTGTCCTACTAACTGGTTCACCTTATAGGCCTATGAATATTATCTTATCACTGACAGCGTTGACCTTCAGGATAGATTTTGAAGTGTTCTTTTTGATGATGAAAACGACAACATTCTTCTTCAAGTTTTCACTCCTGGCATAGTAGACCATATGGTTGTCCAATTCAAAATGGCCAATACCAGTCCATTTCACCTCACGAACACCTAGGAAGTTGATGTTTAAGTGTTCCATTTCATTTTTGATGATTTCCAATTTTCCAAGATTTGTGCTTAGTACATTCTCAGTTCCAATTATTAATGGATGACTGAAAAAAATTCTTCTTATTTTGAGTCGTGCCACATCAACAAATGAAGCTCCCAAAAGCTTGACTCCATCCATGTCATTAAGGTCTACACTACTTTGAGGAGGCAGCTCTTCTCCAGTCATCTTTTGAGTGCCTTCTAACCAGGGTGGGGGCGGGGGGAGCTCATCTTCAGGCACTATATCAGTGTTGTGCTGCTATTCATAAGGTTTTCACTGGTCAATTCATTTTAGAAGGAGTCTGCTGGGTCCTTCTTCCTAGCCTGTCCTAGTCTGGAATCTCAAGTGAACACTCTTCACCATGGGTGACCCTGCTGGTATCTGAATACCCATGGCATAGCTTTTAGCTTCACAGCAAGATGGAAGCCCCCATAGTACAGCAAACTGACAGACATGTGGGAGAAAGTCATTATAACAAAATGGGTAAATAACTTGAAATAGTATAATATTTGCAAGTAAGCATTAAATTGAAGATGATACTAATAAGCTTACCCAGGTGAATACAAAGTAGTAATCTGGTACTTTCATACTTTATATGAGTTTGTAACCAGTGATATAACAAGTCGAAAGCAATTATAATGTAATCATATTTGACAGGAAATTGGCCAAAATATTTTAAAAGTGAAATCACACGTCATTACTTAAAACAGAATTTATATATTAAAAAAACCTGTTGCTGTCAAGTCGATTCCGAAAAATAACTTTTAATAATGAAACTTATTTTTTGTATCTACTTTAACTTTAAATATTTCTAATTATAGAGCAAACATATCGAATTTTCAAGAAAGTTTTAAAACCAAGAACACAAAGATAATCCTTCACCATTGTTTTAAGCAATTTTTATAGTCATGTGACATTTAATACATTATTTTACATACTGGCTGTAAAAAAACCTCACTGCCATCGAGTCGATTCTGACTCATAGTGACCCTATAGGACAGAGTACAACTGCCCCATAGAGTTTCCAAAGAGCGCCTGGTGGATTTGAACTGCTGACCTCTTGGTTAGCAGCTGTAGCACTTACCCACTATGCCACCAGGCTATACTTACTTGTAAATGCATAAAAGTCTCTCTTGAAAGATAGAAAAAAAAAATCAGATGAATTTTAGGAAGTAGTTTTCCTCACTACTATTGTAACAGTAGCTGAATTAGTGTATAGAAGAAATATGGTGAGAAAGGAAATTACATACCACTGCCAACAAATTCTCTTGGAAGAGAAAAACTAATCCTGTTGCCATCGAGTTTATTATGATTCATGGCGACTCTATAGGACAGAGTAGAACTGCCCAATAGAGTTTCTAAGGCGCGCCTGGTGGGTTCAAACTGCCAACCTTTATGATTTGCATCCGAGTTCTCTGCTGGTAGGAATAGTCATTCTCTCTGTTGTGTTTCTACGCATGGTTTGGAGAAAGTTCTTTCTTTTTTATCTTCCTTCCTTCTTTAATAAAAAAAAAAAAAAAAAATTGACTTTTATTTTGGACCACAAAAAACTGAGAGATATATCATCTTAAGTGAGAATGATAACTACTATTCAATTCCCGTGAGTCAGAATTGACTCAACAGCACCTAACAACAGCAACAATCCCATTATTTAGGAGAACTTTCTCCACCATCATTGCAAATTTTAACAATGGCTGTTGCTCAAGAAAAAGGCAATATGAGAATATGTCCAACAGAATATGGATTTTCTTACTCATGATCTTCTAGTAGGCATCACATCACTTATTATAAAAAGCTAAAGGAAACACTACATTTCTGTTAATTTGTTGTACTGTGGGGGCTTGTGTGTTGCTGTGATGCTGGCAGCTATGCCACCAGTATTCAGATACCAGCAGGGTCACCTATGGAGGACAGGTTTCAGCTGAGCTTCCAGGCTAAGACAGACTAGGAAGAAGGACCCGGCAGTCTACTTCTGAAAAGCATTAACCAGGGAAAACTTTATGAATAGCAGTGAAGCATTGTCCTATATAGTGCTGGAAGATAAGCCCCCCAGGTTGGAAGGCACTTAAATCATGACTGGGAAAGTGCAGCCTCCTTGGAGTAGAGTTGATCTGAATGACGTGGATGGAGACAAGTTTTGGGGATTTTCATTTGCTGATGTGGCTTGACTCAAAATGAGAAGAAACAATGGCAAATGTCCATTAATAATCAGAACCTGGAATATATGAGGTATGAATCTAGGAAAATTGGAAATCATCAGAAATGAAATGGAATGAATAAACATCAATATCCTAGGCATTAGTGAGCTGAAATGGACTGGTATTGGCCATTTTGAATTGGACGGTCATGTAGTCTACTATGCTGGGAATGACAACTTGAAGAGGAATGGTGTTGCATTCTTCGTCAAAAAAGAACGTTTCAAGATCTATCCTGAAGTACGATGCTGTCAGTGATAGGATAATATCCATACGTTTAAAGTTAATACGACTATTATTCAAATTTACACACCAACCACTAAGGCCAAAGATGAAGAAATAGAGGATTTTTATCAGCTTCTGCAGTCTGTGATTCATCGAACATGCAATCAGGATGCATTGATAATTACTGGTGATTAGAGTGCAAAAGCTGGAAACAACGAAGAAGGATCAGAAATTGGAAAATATGGCCTTGGTGACAGAAACAATGCCAGAGATCGCATGATAGAATTTTGCAAGAACAACAATTTCTTCATTGCAAATGGACCTCACCAGATGGAATACACAGGAATCAAGTTGACTACATCTGTGGAAAGAGATGATGGAAAAGCTCAATATCACCAGTCAGAACAAGGTCAGGGGCCGACTGTGGAACAATCAATTGCTCATATGCAAGTTTAAGCTGAAACTGAAGAAAATCGGAGCAAGTCCACAAGGGCCAAAATATGACCTTGAGTATATCCCACCTGAATTTAAAGACCATCTCAAGAAGAGATTTGAGGCATTGAACACTAGTGACTGAAGTCCAGACGAGTTGTAGAATGACATCAAGGACATCATCCATGAAGAAAGCAAGAGGTCACTGAAAAGACAGGAAAGAAAGAAAAGACCAAGATGGATGTCAGAGAAGGCGTTGAAACTTGCTCATGAATGCTGAGCAGCTAAAGCTAAAGGAAGAAATAGTAAAGTAAAAGAACTGAACAGAATATTTCAAAGGGCAGCTTGAGAATACAAAGTATTATAGTGACATGTTCAAAGAGCTTGAGATAGAAAACCAAAAGGGAAGAACATGCTCCACTTTTCTCAAGCTGAAAGAACTGAAGAAAAAATTCAAGCCTTGATTTGCAATAATGAAGGCTTCTATGGGGAAAATATTAAAAAACGCAAGAAGCATCAAAAGAAGATGGAAGGAATACACAGTCATTATACCTAAAAGAATTAATTGATGTTCAACCATTTCAAGAGGTAGCATATGATCAGGAACCGATGGTACTGAAGGAAGAAGTCCAAGCTTCACTGAAGGCATTGGCAAAAAAAAAGCGCCCAGGAATTGACAGAATATCAACTGAGATGTTTAAACAAATGGATGCAGCACTTAAGGTGCTCACTCGTCTATGCCAAGAAATATAGAAGACAGCTTCCTGGCCAACTGACTGTAAGAGATCCATATTTTGTGCCTATTCCCAAGAAAGGTGATCCAACGAAATGCATAAATTATAGAACAGTATCATAAATATCACATGCAAGCAAAATTTTGCTGAAGATCATTCAAAAACGGCCGTAGCAATATATCAACAGGGAACTGCCAGAAATTCAGGCTGGTTTCAGAAGAGGACTTGGAAGGAAGGATATCATTGCTGATGTCAGATGAATCTTGGCTGAAAGCAGAGAATACTGAAAAATGTTTACCTGTGTTTTATTGATTATGCAAAGGCATTCAACTGTGTGGATCATAACAAATTATGAATAACATTGTGAAGAATGGGAATTCCAGAAAACTTAATTGTACTCATGAGGTACCTGTACATAGATCAAGAGGCAGTTGTTTGGACAGATTGGTTTCAAGTCAGGAAAGGTGTGTGTCAGGGTTGTATCCTTTCACTGTACCTATTCAACCTGCATGCTGAGCAAATAATCCAGGAAGCTGGACTATAGGAACAAGAACAAGGCATCAGGATTGGAGGAAGACTCATTAACAACCTGTGTTGTGCAATGACACAAGCTTACTTGATGAAAGTGAAAAGGACTTGAAGCACTTAGTAATGACGATCAGAGCCCACAGCCTTCAGTGTGAATTGCACTTCAACATAAAGAAAAGAAAAATCCTCACAACTGGACCAATGAGCAAAATCATGATAAACAGAGAAAAGATTGAAATTGTCAAGGATTTAATTTTACTTGGATCCACAACCAACATCCATGGAAGCAGCAGTCAAGAAATCAAATGACACATTTCATTTGGTAAATCTGTAGCAAAGGACCTCTTCAAAGTGTTGAAAAGCAAAAATGTCACCTTGAAGACTAAGGTGCGTCTGACCCAAGCCATGGTATTTTCAATCACATCATATACATGTGAAAGCTGGACAATGAATAAGGAAGAATGAAGAAGAATTGACGCCTTTGAATTGCGGTGTTGGTGAAGAATATTGAATATACCAGGGACTGCCAAAAGAACGAACAAATCTGTCTTGGGAGAAGTGCAACTAGATGCTCCTTCGAAGCAAGCACGGCCAGACTGCGTCTTACATACTTTGGACATGTTGTCAGGAGGGGTGAGTCCCTGGAGAAGGACATCATGCTTGACAAAGTACAGGGTCCGTGGAAAAGAGGAAGACCTTTAACGAGGTAGTTTGACACAGTGGGTGCAACAATCAACTCAAGGATAACAACGATTCTAAGGATGGCGCAGGACCGGGCAGTGTTTCGTTCTGTTGTGCATGGGGTTGCTATGAGTTGGAACCCACTCGACGGCACCTAACAACAACAAAAAAAGGGAAACCAATCTGAGACACATTCTAAGTACAAATACAAATACCACCCAATAATTCTATAGGAAAGATTGTAGGGTAAGGAATAGGCACCACTCACAAAAAAACGCCAATTATTTGAGCAAAGAATTTGAAACCAAAAGTCCAGAAATGACGCAGGTATAATCTATGTGACTAGTGTTTGTGAAAATTAAAAGTTAAGAATATAATAGAATTGCAAAGTTATGTTGTGATGATATGGGGAAGAACCAGGAAAGTCATTTGTATTACAAATATTTAAGTTGATTATCTTACATAAAGTATACTCTAAAATTTTTTAAATGTGATACTGATTTTTTTTTTCCTGAAACTAAGAGAAAATCATTATAAATTTGCTGGTCTCTTTTGTGTAATAGAAATTAACTGTTGATTGCCAGTAGCAATCTATTAGTAGAGCAATGGAATGAATAATAAATAGTATAGCATAGAGGTTAAAGCCTTGAACCAGACTAAACTGATTGGAATCCCAGTTCTAAAATGCACTACTTGTGTGACCTTGATAAATATTTTAACTTCACCTAGTTTTCTCATCCATAAAGGAAAGTGATACAAGAACTTACTTCATATGATTATTGTGCCATTTAAGTCCGTGTGTATATGTACGTAGGAAAACCTGGTGGAGTAGTGGTTAAGAGTTCAGCCGCTAACCAAAAAGCCAGCAGTTTGAATTCACTGGGCACTCCTTGAAACCCTGTAGAGACAAAGACCGAGTGTTTATTAGAATGACTAGCATGTGGTAACGCTAAGTTAGTATTAGCTATTATTGCAAACCCTCACCTCTCCCATCTCAAATCTCCCCTTAAAGATGCATGGAAATCACCTTTTTGAAAATTGATATTTGAAAATGGTCTCTGTTGTGTAAAATTGTCGCTGAAAAAGGACAAATATTGTATAAGACCACTATTATAAGAACTTGAGAAATAGTTTAAACTGAGAAGATAACATTTTTTTGTGGTTACGAGAAGGGGAAGGGAGGGAGAGTGGGAGAGGGGGATTCACTAATTAGATAGTAGATAAGAACTACTTTAGGTGAAGGGCAAGACAGCACACAACACAGGGGAGGTCAGCACAATTGGACTAAACCAAAAGCAAAGAAGTTTCCTGAATAAACTGAATGCTTCAAAGGCCAGCATAGCAGGGGCAGGGGTCTGGGGACCATGGTTTCAGGGGACATCTAAGTCAATTGGCATAATAAAATCTATTAAGAAAACATTCTACATCCCACTTTGAAGAGTGGCATCTGGGGTCTTAAACGCTAGCAAGCAGCCATCTAAGATGCATCAATTGTTCTCAACCCACCTGGAAAAAAGGAGAATGAAGAACTCCAAGGACACAAGGCGATCACAAGCCCAAGAGACAGAAAGGGCCACATGAACCAGTGACTACATCATCCTGAGACCAGAAAAACTAGATGGTGCCTGGCTACAACCAATGACTGTCCTGACAGGGAACACAACAGAGAACCCCTGAGGGAGCAGGAGAGCAGTGGGATGCAGACCCCAAATTCTCAAAAGACCAGACTTAATGGTCTGACTGAGACTAGAAGGACCCTGGTGGCCATGGCCCCCAGATATTCTGTTGGGCCAGGAGAGGAACCTTTCCTGAAGCCAACTCTTCAGACATGGATTGGACTGGACAATGGTTTGGAGAGGGATGCTATTGAGGAGTGAGATTCTTGGATCAGGTGGACACTTGAGACTATGTTGGCATCTCCTGCCTGGAGGGGAGATGAGAGAGTGAAGGGGGTTAGAAGCTGGCAAAATGGACATGAAAAGAGAGAGCGGGGGGAGAGAGTGGGCTGTCTCATTAGGGGGAGAGTAATTGGGAGTTTGTAGAATGGTGTATATGGGTTTTTGTGTGAGAGATTGACTTGATTTGTAAACTTTCACTTAAAGCACAATAAAAATTATTTAAAAAATTGTTGCTGAAAACAATATAAGTAATGTTTTTCATTTCTACCTTTAAAATTTGAAAACATAATTTTATAACCTTTTTAAAATTACCCAGATGTTTTATAGGATTTGGAAACCATTTGTTAAAATATAAACATAGTAAAATACCAATAACATTACAAGAATAGTGGATTAACAAGAGATATATATATCTTCTGGCTAAAATTCAAAGCTTTTGTATTATTGATAGAAATTGAGAAACATGATTCAGAAGACATTTCAAAGCTATGCTTATTCCACTTGCATCTCAATGATATTTTTCTTGTGATAACCAGTAAACTAACAATCAGATATTCGAAATTCTAATGAAAAATGGCAAATGAATATGTATATCTATATTAAATGGAAACATATACAGTCACAAAGCTAACACTAATATCTTATTTTTTTATATTTTACTTTAGTGAAAGCCAAAAAGGGCTTTAAGCTGTTAATTAATCAAGTCATATCACTTAAAATATTTTGTAATCTTTATTATAACCTTTGAAAATCTCTTTATTTTGGCACATTTTATTGTCTGTAACCTTGCAGGAAAATAATACATATATATCATTTATAAACATATAGAGATGTAATATGGTGCTCAAAATATTTTTTAATAGTATGGGACTTATGTTAATGATGATCGTAGATTTTGGAGTCCAGGGTGATGTATTAAAATAATTTTTGAAAGCATGTATTGTCAACAACTTTCTTTTTTAATAAAATTTGGCTGGGAATATACACTAAACTAATTTTGGTTATCTCTAGTGATGGTTTAAAGGGAACTTCCATTCCTACTGTGGTGTTGAGTTGAGGGATTAGATTTAAAAAATTTAGAATTAAAATCAAATGGAAACTTTCTAGTATTTATGTATAAGCAGTGAACTTTTTAAGTTCTTAGCTCGATGTTTTTTATTTGACCCCTTCCTGTTTGGACCCTGACCTCCCACACTTAAGCAGAATTTCACTAAACTCATCAAAACCCCCAAGACACACAATTATTCCTCATGATTTTTAGGCTTGCTTGTGTTTTCATCACGCCTTTTCTTTCTTCTTCTCATCTTGATGAATTCTTACTAGGTTTTCGAGACTTAGCTTTAATTTTACTCCTGGAGACACTAGCAAATGGATAAAGATACATTTACAAGATTTTGGATATTAAAGTCAGACGAAATTGACATCAACTAAAAAAGTCTATTAATATAGACACGTTTATGAAATGATATTTTATTTAGCTATTACAAAATGAGACTGTGGCATGAGTGTTAACTAGGAAAAAAATATTCACGACAAGTTGTGAAGAGAAATACACAAGCTGCAAAATAAGGCATCACGCGATTCCATTACAGCTGGCTGTATAAGTGTGTGCGTGTCTGAGTGTGAATAAGAATAATTCAGAAAGAATACATGGAAAAATTGTAAAATGTGCTTTCTTCTGGATGTCAGGGATAAGAAATTATAAAAGAGTTATTCAATTACCTCTTTTTTTTTTCTTTTAATCTTCAAAAACTGAAGGAAAAATAAGGGTGGTATCAAAAGTTGTTTTATTTAATAAACATTTTACTTCAGAATAATTTTACATTTATAGAATGATTATTATAATAGTACAGTGATTTTCCTTCATGCCACATCTAGCTTCCTCTATTATTATCTTAAATTAGTATGGTATATAAGTCAAGATTAATAAACTAATATTGACACATTGTTATTAACTAAAGTAAATACTTTATTCAGATTTTCCTAGTTTTTACCTAATGTCCTTTTTCTGTTCCAGGATTCCATCTAGGATTTATTAAATTTAGTCATCACGTCTCCTTAATCTCCTCTTGGCTGTGACAGTTTCTTAGACTGCCCTTGTTTTTTATGACATTCACCGTTTAGTCAAATGAATGACTGTATGAATGGAATTTGTGTAAAAGTCTGTTTCATCACATTCCTTTTGACTATATTTTCTTCAAAACCATTCCATTACCTTAACTTGGCTTCCTAAGAAAGTTTTCTTTGATAGGAAGTGAATACATTAATAGAAACAAGAGGAAGATCATTTAGGGAGCCATAATTCCCAAGGAAAATGAATATATTCACCTTCTCTTTAATAAATTAGTGTTCTATGGGTTTGGTTAGTCTATGTCAAGCTGATAGGGCTTAATAAAACCTGGAATCATGGAAAAAGAGATCTGGAACTGGAGTAATTAATCCCAAGACCCTTAAGGACAGTGATACATATCAATAAAGGAAATACTTTTTTAGGTAATCTAAGATTTGCAAATCTAAGCTATATTATTCACTATTACCTCTCATCATTTACTAGGGGGCATACTGACCTCTGCATATTGGCAACGCACAAAATGCAACATAACTAACATTGTTGTTGATAGCAGCCATCGAGTCAGTTCCTACTCATAGGATGCTATGTACAACAGAATGAAACACTGCCCTGTCTTGTTCTATCCTCACAATCGATGCTATGTTTGAGCCCGTTCTTGCAGCCACTGTGTCAATTCATCTCATTGAGGGTCAGCCTCTTTTTCACTGACCCTCTACTTCACCTTTTCGAGGAACTGGCCCCTCCTGATAACACGTCCAAGGTATGTGAGAGGAAATCTCTCCATCCTTGTTTCTGATGAGCATTGTGGGTGTACTTCTTCAAGACAGATTTGTTACTTCTTTTGACAGTCCATGTTACAGTCAATATTCCTCCCCAACACCATAATTCAAAGGCAGCAATTCTTTGATTTTCCTTATTCATTGTCTAGCTTTGGCTATTGAAAACACCATGGCTTGAGTCAGGCACACCTTAGTCCTCAAAGTGACATATTTGTTTTTCAACACTTGACAGAGGCCTTTTGCAGCAGACTTTCCCAATGCAATAATACATCATTTGGTTTTTGACTGCTGCTTCCATAGGCATTGATTGTGGATCCAAGTAAAATGAAATCCTTGACAACTTAGTATTTTCTCTATTTATCATGATGTTGCTTAATGGTCTAGTTGTGAGTATTTTTGTTTTCTTTATGCTGGGTTTTAAGGCATACTGAAGGCTATAGTATTTGAGCTTCATCAGAAAGTGCTTCAAGTCATCTTCCCTTTCAGCAACCAAGTTTGTGTCATCTGCATATTACAAGTTTTTAATGAGTCTTCCTCCAAACCTGATGCACTGTTCTTAATATAGCCCAGCTTCTCTTATTATTTGCTCAGCATACAGATTAAATAAGTATGGTGAAAGAATACAACTCTGATGCACACCCTTCCTGACTTTAAACCATGCAATACCCTCCCTGTTTGAATGGCTGCCTCTTGGTCTAAGTACAGATTCCTCATGAGCACCATTAAGTGTTCTAGAATTCCCACTCTTCACAATGTTATCCATGATGTGTTATGATGCACACAGTTGAATGTCTTTCAATAGCCAGTAAAGCACAGGCAAACATCTTTCTGATATTCTCTGCTTTCAGCCAAGATCCGTATGACATTAGTAATGATATTCTTCCTTCCATGTCCTCTTCTAAATCTGGCTTGAATTTCTGGCAGTTCCCTGACAATGTGCTACTGCAACTACTTTTGAATGATCTACAGCAATAATTTTACTTGTGTGTGATATTAACGATATCATTGGATAATTCCCACAATTTATTGGCTCACTTTTCTTTGGAATGGGCACAAATATGGGTTTCTTCCAGTCATTTGGCCAGGTAGCTGTCTTCCTAATTTCTTGGCATAGATGTGTATGCACCTCCAGCTCTGCATCTCTTTGTTGAAACATCTCAATTGGTATTCTTTCAATTCCTGGAGTCTTGTTTTTCACCAAAGCCTTCAGTGCAACTTGGACTTTTTCCTCCACTAACGTTGGTTCTTCATCCTATGTTACCTTCTGAAATGCTTGGACATCAACCAACTTTGAAAGATGCAATCAGCTAAATGGATTATTCACATAATTGCTATTGGTACTAATTAAGATGAAAATTAATTTCATGACCTGGTATGAGAAAATATCTAATCACATAAATTATCATTGTTATAGAAAACTTTTTTGCCTTAGGAAGCCACATCTTGAAATGGAGGGAATAAACCATCTTATAAAAATTATTTTACATAGCCATCTAGTTAGTGTCTGTGAAAATAAGTGAAGTGCTTTATAGGATTTTATATGACAAATACTTGGGTTAACAATGATATAAGGTTACAATCCAGAATATTTTTTCAAACTCTTTTTTTAAAGCAAGTGGAAAACTAGCTAATTATATGCAACATGGAAATCTTGAGCTTTTATTATTGGCAGTTAAATTATTTAAATATTTAGATAAGTAAGAAGTCTCCACTAATTCTGTAAAGTTGTCAGTTTCTAAGTGGATATAAGGCAATTCAAACTAGAAGTGAAGTTTTAAAGATCTCACTTAGAAAAAAAGCTTCATTTATAAAGCATCCAGTTACTTATTAACTATCAGTTGAATATCCCTTTGTGCTGTACAGTAGAAAGGTAAAACACAAAACCCGAACCAAACCTGTTGCCTTCCAGTCGATTCTGACTCACAGCGACCCTATAGGACAAAGTAGAACTGCCCCATAGGGTTTCCAAGGAGTGCCTGGTGGATTAGAACTGCTGATCTTTTGGTTAGCAGCCATAGTGCTTAACCACTACACCACCAGGGTGTCCAACAGTATACATTAAAAACCTATTTCTTTTCTGTAATGATAATACAGAGATAGATGTAGTAAGGTCCTTGCTCTCAGGAGAATATAATCCAGTCACATGGACAAATTCTTTCAACATAAAGTGTTAAGTGACAAAATCAAGCCACAAACATGATTATAAGAGAGTACAAAGCAAATTGTACATGAAGGTTGTACTGAGTATTTGCCAGATGTTAGGCAAGTTATATGAATTATCAAATAAAATGGTCAAACTTCATAGGGAAGATAAAAGTTGTCTCCCTGTTTTAAGGATAAGAAAACAGATGCTTAAAGAAGTAGTTTGCCCAATATATTGATATTAATTGTTAGAGCCAGGGTTTGAACCCAGACACTCTGATGTCTAGAGCACCTGTACTCCACATTTATCTCTAATAGTAAAGGAATAGTTCACAGAGGAACATACCTGGGATCAAATTAAGGTTGCTCCACAGTAGCAACTAAAAGTAGGGGAAATGGCAGGAGAATATCAAGATATTTGAAAAAAAAATTAATCTCAATGTTAAATATTAACAATATAGAAATTTAAATTTGTTCCTGTTGTTAGGTGTCATCGAGTTGGTTCTGACTCATAGCAACCCTATACCACACAGGGTTTCCAAGGAGTGGCTAGTGGATTTAATGTGCTGACTTTTTGGTTAGCAGCCAAGCTCTTAGCCGCTACAGCATCTTCTGCAAAATACAACAACACTGCTAAAACTCTATTCTAGATGGATTTTATTTGAAATTTTAAATCACAACAAAACAAAAGCTGCTTTAACTTCTTTTATAGCTCTGTAAGAGAAGTTGCTCAGAATATTAGGTTATTTTAAGAAATTTGTGCTTGAGGTGATATTAAGGAGTGATAACAACATGTTCCTGGCATACAGAGAATAAAATTAAGTCGGATAATGTTATCTTAGAAATTCTTAGAAGTAAGCAAAGAGTAATTCAAGAAAAACATGCTCAATCAAAATTTAGAACTAGAAGTAAACAGACCATGAATGAAAATAACAGAGAGGGTATATGTAATCTCTCTGTACTTTGTGCTCAATTTTTCTAAAAATCTAAACCTGCTCTAAAAAATTAAAGCCTATTAATCAAAAAAAATATAACAAAGAGATCTGCATAACAGCAATATATTGCATATTAAAATGCAAAAAGAGAATATTTAGCTTTTTTGATTGCATGAAACAAATATTACTTTCATTCTTTTGAAGAAAGACTGTATAGTATTCAAATGAAGGAGTCCAGGACATTGCTCATACATGATAATAGGAAAAAACAAAATAGGAAATAAGAACTGCCCTTTTCTGGTCCAGGACAACTGCATCACTGTAAAACTCCTGCTAGGAAATGGCAGGGAGGGCCTTCTGCATGAAACAAAGAGAAGAGAGGCAAAGTTTCTGATGTTGTGTACAAATGTGTGCAGGATATTGATCCAGCATATGCTTGTCTTTCCCCTACTGCCATAGTCACAGTCAGTGTGATGGATTCAGTAAGTAGACACATTGTCTCATTTCAGCATCTCTGCATGAATACATTTCTGGACAGAGACAGCAGAATTCATCCATTTACTGGTAGTTTAGAAACATAACAGGGATTGCAGGGTTATGTCAACCAGCCGATTCAATGTTTCTCCTTGCACTTAATTTCTTAAGGAGAATCATTTCTTCCCCAATTGTGGAGAAGAGAATAATTTTCAGGATTTATATCTGTCCTTTCCTTGAGGAAAACGTAGATGGCAACAGTTATTCCCACTTGTTGTTGTTACTAGATGCTGTTTAGGCGGTTCTGATGCATAACGACCATATGCACAACAGAACGAAACACTGCCTGGTCCTGCTCCAACCTCACAATTGTTACTATGCTTGAGCCCATTATTGCAGCCATGGTGTCAATCCATCTCATTGAGGGTCCTCCTCTTTTTCACTGACCCTCTACTTTACCAAGCATGATGTCCTTTCCTAGGAACCAATCCCTCCTGATAATATGTCCAAAGTGTGTGAGACATAGTCTCCCATCCTTGCTTCTAAGGAGCATTCTGGTTGTACTTCTTCTAAGACAGACTTGTTCATTCTTCTGGCAGTCCATGGTATACTGAATATTCTTTGTCAATGCCATAATTCTAGGGCATCAACTCTTCTTTGGTCTTCCTTATTCACTGTTCAGCTTTCACATGCATATTAGGCAGCTGAAAACACCATGGCTTGGGTCAGGCACAGCTTAGTCCTCAAGGTGACATCTTTGTTTTCAACACTTGAAAGAGGACTTTTGCAGTCAAGTTGCCCAATGCAATGTATCTATGATTTCTTGACTGCTGCTTTCATGGGTGTTGATTGTGGGTCCAAGTAAAATGAAATCCTTGACAAACTCAATCTTTTATCATGATGTTGCTTAATGGTCTGGTTGTGAGGATTTTTGTTTTCTTTATGTTGCGGTGTAATCAATACTGAAGGCTGTGGTTTTCAATCTTCATCAGTAAGTGCTTCAAGTCCTCTTCGCTTTCAGCAAGCAAGGTTGTGTCACCTGCATAACACAGATTGTTAATGAGTCTTCCTCCAATCTTGATGTCCCATTCTTCTTCATATAGTCCAGCTTCTTGGATTATTTGCTTGGCATACAGATTGAATAGGTATGGTGAAATGATACAACCCTGGCACACACCTTTCTTGACTTTAAGGCATGTGGTATCCCCTTGTCCTGTCCGAACAACTGCCTCTTGATCTATGTGCAGGTACCGCATGAGCACAATTAAGTGTTTTGGAATTCCCATTCTTGGCAAAGTTATCTGTAACTTGTTATCAGGCACAGAGTCAAATGCCTTTGCATAGTCAATAACACACAGGTAAACATCTTTCTGGTAGTATTCTCTGCTTTCAGCTAGGATCCATCTGACATCAGCAATGATATCCCTGGTTCCATGTCCTCTTCTGAATTCAGCTTGAATTTCTGGCAGTTCCCTATTGATATACTGCTGCAGCAACTTTTGAATAATCTTCAGCAAAATTTTACTTGTGTGTGATATTAATGATATTGTTCAATAATTTCTGCATTTAGTTGGATCAACTTTCTTGGGAATAGGCATAAATATAGATCTCTTCCAATTAGTTGCCCACATAGCTGTCTTCCAAATTTCTTGGCATAGATGAGTGAACACATACAGCTCTGCATTGTTGGTTGAAACATCTCAATTGGTATTCTGTCAATTCCCTGAGCCTTGTTTTTTGCCAATGCCTTCCGTGAAGCTTGGACTTCTTCCTAAAGTACTATCGGTTCCTGATCATATGCTATCTCTTGAAACAGTTGAACGTCCACCAATTCTTTTTGGTATAGTGACTCTGTATACTTTCCATCTTCTTTTGATGCTTCCTGCATTGTTTAATATTTTCCCCATAGAATCCTTCAATATTGCAACTCAAGGCTTGGATTTTTCCTTCAGTTCTTTCAGCTTGAGAAATGCCAACTTCGTTCTTCCCTTTTGGTTTTCCATCTCCAGGTCTTTGCACATGTCATTATAATACTTTGTCTTCTTGAGATGCCCTTTGAAATCTTCTGTTCAGCTCTTTTATTTCATCATTTCTTCCTTTTGCTTTAGCTATTCTACCTTCAGGAGCAAGTTTCAGAGTGTCTTCTGACATCCCTTTTGGTCTTTTCTTTCTTTCCTGTCTTTTTAATAACCTCTTGCTTTCTTCATGTTTGTGTCATTCCACAGTTCTGGTCTTTGGTCATTAGTGTTCCAGTATCAAATCTATTCTTGAGATGATCTCTAAATTCAGGTGGGATATACCTAAGGTTTTACTTTGGCTCTCATGGACTTGTTCTAATTTTCTTCAGTTTCAACTTAAACTTGTATACGAGCAACTGACGGTCTATTCTGTAGTCAGCCCCTGGCCTTGTTCTGACTGATGATATTGAGCTTTTCCATAGTCTCTTTCCACAGATGTAGTCAGTATGATTCCTGTGTATTCCGTCTCCAAGTTCCAGGTGTATAGTCACTGTTTATGTTGGAGAAAAAAGGTATTTGCAATGAAGAAGTCATTGGTCTTGTAAAATTCTATCATGTGATTTCAACTACTGATCCTTCTTTGCTGCCAACTTTCCCGTTCCAATTACCAGTAATTATCAATGCATCCTAACTACATGTTGGATCAATTTCAGACTGCAGAAGTTGGTAAAAATCTTTAATTCCTTCATCTTTGGCCTTAATCGTTAGTGTGTAAATTAGAATAATAGTTGTATTAACTGGTCCTATCTTTGACAGCATTGTACTTCAGGGTAGGTCTTGAAATGTTCTTTTTGAGGGTGAATGCAATGTCATTCCTCTTTAAATTGTCGTTCTTAGCATAGTAGACCATATCATTGTCCAATTCAAAATGGCTAATACCAGTCCATTTCAACTCACTAAAGCCTAGGATATCCATGTTTATGTGTTCCATTTTATTTTTGATGATTTCCAATTTTCCTAGGTTCATGCTTTGTACACCCCATATTCTGATTATTAATGGATGTTTGCACAGTTTCTTCTCATTTTGTGGCATGCCACATCGGTAAGTGAAGGTTCCAAAAGCTTGACTCCATCCATGTCATTAAGGTCGACTCTACTTTGAGAAGGTAGCTCTCCCCCAGTTGTCTTCTGAGTGCCTTCCAACCTGAGGGGCACTATATCAGACAATGTTTTGCCGCTATTCATAAGGTTTTCATTGGCTAGTTATTTTCAGAAGTAGATCACCCGGTCATTCTTCCTTATCTATCTAAGTCTGGAAGCTCAGCTGAAACCTGTCCGCCATGAGTGACTGTCATGTATTGAATTGTGTCCCCCCAAAATATGTGTCAAATTGGTTAGGCCATGATTCCTAGTATTGTCTGGTTGTCCTCAATTTTGCGATTGATGTGATTTTCCTACATGTTATAAATCCTAACCTCTGCCTGTGGTTAATGAGGCAAGATTAGATTATGTTAAAGAGGATTAGGGTGGGATGTAACACCCTTACCCAGGTGTTTCCCTAGGGTGTGACCGGCCTAACATTTTATCTCTCAAGAGATAAAAGGAAAGGGAAGCAAGCAGAGATGTCAGGACTTCATACCATCAAGAAAGCACTGGAAGCAAAGTGTGTCCTCTGGACTTGGGGTTCCTGCACAGAGAAGCTCCTAGTCCAGGGTAAGATTAATAACCAGGACCTTCCTCCAGAGCCAAGAGAGAAAGCCTTCCCCCAGAGCTGATGCTCTGACTTTGGACTTCTATCCTACTAGACTGTGAGAGAATAAACTTGTTTGTTAAAGCCATCCACTTGTAGTGTTTCTGTTATAGAAACTAAGACTGTGACCCTGCTGGTATTTCTACACCGGTGGCATAGCTTCCTGCATCACAGTAACACACATCACCCCACAGTGCAACAAACTGACAGACACATAGGTGTAGACATATATAGCCACTTGCATTTCTACAATAATCCAGACAGCTTCTCCATTTCAGGGCTTTGAACATGATATTATTTATTTCAAGAAAAATTTCTGTCTCATATCCGTTCAATTCAAAACAGTAATTACCCATAAGGTTTGACAGGAAATGGTGGGAGACAAAATTGAGACAGGATAAATTAGCTTGCTACTCTAATCCTTACTATATTCCCCATTCCCACTTTGTACTTATAATTTCTTTCTATTCAGTTTTCCCTATTAATTATCTATGGAGCCCTTGTGGCACAGTGCTTAAGCATTTGGCTCCTAACAAAAGGTCAACAGTTCGAATCCACCAGCTGCTCCTTGGAAACCCTATGGAGTAGTTCTACTCTATTTATCTGTAGGCTCTAAAGTTTCTGGACTTGAACAGAAATTGTAAAACTTAGTCTCTCTAGGTGAAAATTAAATTTTAATAGATCCAAATTATGTAGATCACTGCTACTCAAATTTTAATGAGAATGTAGACTTGTTAAAATTCTGTTTTTGATAGAGTAGGTACAGTTGGGGACTGAGATCCTCATTTCTAACAAGTTTCAAGTGATACCAATGCTTCTGCTCCAAGGGTCATACTTTAGCAAGGATTTAGAGTAATTTTTCTCAAGTTTGGTGATTTAAGATTCCCCATAAATAATAGTTAAATATTTATGAGCCCCATGAACAAAGATTCTAATCCATTAGATCTGAGATGGGGCGTGGGTATCTACTTTTTAAAAAACTTCTATTTCTGGATTAAAATTAGAGGAAAACTATAAATGCTTATTCAATTAGAGATTAGACTTATCACCACCTGGTTCCATTTATATAAATAATACAATGAAGAAGGATACATTTCAATATCACAGAGATAGATACTGACATATTGAGATAATATTCTCCCTTAGCTCCCTCTGTCTATGTAGTGAATTTGTAATGGCTGCATGCATTCTAATGCAGGGATTTAACTCAACTTATATAGTCATTCTTTTAAGGTTGGACATTTAGGGCATTCTCAATATTACACTATTTAAAAACAAAAACTGGCAATAAACATTGCTTTTTAAAAGTATATTGAATTAAAATGGAGTCATTGTAGTGGATTAGATTACCAGAGAAAAATCCAGAGAGTGATACAAAAAGAGGGCCTGGGATAAGGCTTCAGTATTGTCAGCATTTAAAGGGAGACCGAGAAAAAATTGTCAGAGAAATCAGACAAAATCAGTTGAGCGTTACATTTTGGTTGGCAAAAGAAGGGTATATGAGAATGGAAATCCCATTCACATTCCCTTAAATGTTGGCCTTGAGGGGAATTTAATTCCTTCTCTAATGGTGGCAACTTTTTTCTCCCTTTTTTTCTATAAAGACTTTCATTATTTACTATCAGATTACTTCTTACACAAGTTGACTACATTTTTCATCTAGCTAATTTTTGAAAGGCCTTTTAGTTGTTAGTCATCCAAGCCTCTGTCCTATCTATGATATATTCTTGCACTCAGTCTTCTTATAAGTGAAAATAAAAATACTTATTTAGAAATCATGACATCTTTACAGGTAACTTAGAAATTAGAAGTGTCTATAGAAAGCAGGCATCAGCAGAAAAGCAAACAGCTCTAACAAGTCCATCTTTAGTTTAATAGAAATCACAACTGAAAAGAAAATGAGAAAGATCATTATACAGTCCCATAGAACAGATCTTTTGCTTTTCATGAAATATTTACCCTTGGTGAAAGAACCAGGATACTGATAGATACCAATAACACAAAGAAATAATAAGCCTTTTATAATTCTTGGAGTAGAGTTCTCCCAGCACAGGAGGCATATTTTATTACATGTTACTAATAGATATGCAGAGACATCATTCACAAAAAGCAACAGTTCACTAGAGGAGAATGGTCATGCTAAGGGGCTCACAAGTTCTTTTTTTCTGTTTCTGCCCACATCTGCTACATTTCTGCATGAAATTTATGTTCCCACTCCTTGTACAATAAGTAATTAAATTTCAAGCAACTGGTTCATATTTTTAAGCTGCAAAATGAGTTCAATATATAATTTTTGCTTAAACTGTATTTTATTTGTTTTCCATATAATTAATATATGCACATAGTTAAAATCTAAGAGTACAGTCTTATAATAAATGACTACAGCCCACTCTGCAACTCCAGTTACTCTTTTAAAAAGACAGCCATGTTTAAATCCTAGCTAAGTTTTAAAGTCTAAATCAACAATGCTTATATTACTAACAAAAAAACAAAACTCATAACCACCCTATACATTACCAGAATTGTTAACTTAGCTATTTTAGGCACTATCTGTTAACTGACTTAAGCTACTTCTTACCTGATCTTTCCACATCCTTCCAGTATACTTAGATATGTTTTAATTATTTTGTCAGTTAATTTTGCAAATAATAATTTTTTTTTTTAAATTTTTACATTTTCTTTGTTTGATCAACTTTAAAGAGAATACGTTGTTGTCATTAGGCACTATTGAGTCAATTTTGATTCATAGCAACCCCATGTGACAGAGTAGAACTGCCCCATAGGGTTTTCTAGGCTATAATCTTTATAGGAGTAAAACACCAGGTCTTTCTCCCTTGGAGCTGTTGGGGGGGTTCAAACCACCAATCTTTTAGTCAGCAGCTGACCGCTTAACTGTTGTGCCACCAAGGTCCTAAAAGGGATATATTTGTTCCTTATTTTATTGGGTAGGATATTTATTCATACTACAAGATTAGCATTTGAAATATGTAGCAACCTGTATAACCAGGTGCTGTTTAGAATGGACTCTGAATTCTTGACTAATCAGGGAAAGACCTTGAACAGCCTTACGGTGGGTGTACCCTCCACACTTCTTTTGGTATGCCTCCTCACTTTAGAACTCCCAACCTCACTCATTTCCATTTTTTTCTTTAACATTTGGAAAATTGATTATTTTTTGTGCTCTTTTGAATCTCTAATTTGATATCTACATTTCGTCCATAAGAGTACTTTTACAAACAGGCACATGCCTGGGTCCTGACTCTTAGCATCCTAATTTAATTGCTTTGGGGCCAGAGCTAAGAACCACTGGTCTATAATTCAATTCTCCATTGTGGAACTGAATAAACAGTGTTTCCAATACCCTTTATGTAAAGGGTATTCACAGCCACATACATTTCCTCATGTGGAGGGAGATATGTGTGTGTTTCTTTATGTGTGTATGTTCATTATTTGATTTTATTTTGTATTTAGTTTTTCTTAGTCATCTAGTGTTGCTGTAACAGAAATAACACAAGTGGATGTCTTTAACAAAGGGGAATTTATTTCTTCACAGTAAAGCAGGCTAAAAGTCTAAATTCAAGGCATCAGCTCCAGGAGAAGACTTTCTCTCTCTGTTGGCCTTCTCATCAATCTTCCCCCAGGCAAGCAGCTTCTCTTTACAGAGACCCCGGGTCCAATGGATGTGCTCTGCTCTTGACACTGCTTTCTTGGTGGTTTGAAGTTACCCCTCTCTACTCGCTTCCCTTTCCTTTTCATCTCTTGAGAGATAAAAGATGGTGCAGGCCACACCCCAGGGAAACTCCCTTTACATTGGATCAGGGATGTGACCTGGGTAACGGTATTACAATCCCACTCGAATCCACTTTAACATAAAATTACAATCACAAAATGGAGGACAACCACACAATACTGGGGATCATGTCCTAACCAAGTTGACACATATTTTTAGGGGGCACAATTCAATTCATGACACAATTAATGTGTTTTCAAAATTCCATGTAATCAGCTAAGCTATTGAGACATTTTGTTTTGCTTTGTTTTCTGCTGGAGCTCCTATTAACTATTGTTCCAGTCCACTAAATATTCCCATATAAAAATGTAATATTTTGATTGATTGGATGGAGAATTATTTACAGATAATCTTCTGTTCTTTAGAAATATGAAGGTATTGTTCAATTATCCAATTATGCTGAAGAAAAATTTAGTGTGATCTTGGTCTTCTGCTAAAAAAAAAAAAAAAGCTGCCATCGAGTCTATTCTGACTGATAGCCACCCTACAGGACAGAGTAGAACTGCCCCATAGGGTTTCCAAGGAGCAGCTGGTGGATTATAACTGCTGAGCTTTTTGTTAGCATCCATAGCTTTTAACTACTACACCAACAGGACTACAATGTAGGGAACAAAAACACATCATTAGTGTTATAAAATTCATGAACTATTTCAATGTGTATGCATGAAGAAAAGGTCTTTGTCCTTTGAACTTGGAAATCTCTTGAAATCTAAAAACAGTTACAGCTTGAAAAGTACTATGGATTGTCCTCTCCTTCATCTGCTTCAATTTTCTCTCTTTTTCTAATATTTTTATTTGTAATATGTGACTGATTTGGATGGTTTGAAGAGGATTGATTTATAGATCCATTTGCTTATTTTCAGTTAAACCTCAATTTACATTCCCACCCGTCTACCACTTATTACCCTCTACAACCCACTGCCTGAGGGTTTTGAGTCCTGAGTCTCAGGGCTCTCCAGGAACAGTTCCAGTCATCCTCCATTGTAATGCCCTTCTTATGTACTATAAAGTTTCATCCATTTTTCTTCATGAAATACCAATCTTCCAAAAGTTTTCTGTGTTAGTCATGCATGTTGACAGTTTAATCTACAAAGGACCTCTCTCCCATTTTGACTTTTTTCTTTCTTCCTCCCTTCCTCCTTCCGTCCTTCTCTTCCTTCCTTCCATCCTTCTTTATTTCCTTCCTTTCTGTCTTCCTTTATTATACTTATCCCCCTTTTCCCCTCCTTTCCTCACCTTTTCCCTCTCCACCTCCTCTTCTCCTTCTTCTTCTTTACTCCCCATTAATGGCTTATTGACAGATTCTTAGGAGTAAAAGGGAATAAATCCAGGTAATTCTCCTGTTATGTTTGAAGAGCAGCCAATTTATTCTAAAAAGGTTCATCATGGCATTGATCATTTCTTTATTTTAAATAATCTTTTTTTTTTAATTTTAAATATTATTATACAAGAATAATAATGATGGGCTTGTTATAAACTGAGAAATTATACCAGACAGAATGTGTTAGAATTCTTACATATTGGGCAAAGTAATAAATAGTAGTAATAAATATAATTTATTAAATTACTATAATAAATAATAGTAATAAACTATAGATAACTATAAACTACTAGATTCCCTTAGATTTCTTTCTTGTATTCTCTTGTCTTTTTTTGTTGTTCGTTTCCTGAAGTTTCTGAATTACTCTTTCTTCCTTATATAGCTTATATGCAGCCACACTTACTGAGCTCTTCTCTACTACTTATTTTGCAAATTCTACACTTGAGATTTTGAATTCTTTTTGGGGGAGAGACATAAATACATTTTTTTCATGTTCCATGTTCAAGGTGATCAGCATACATTTTATTTAATGTGACTGAAGTATCTAATGTGGATACATAAAAAAAAGGATACATACAAAAGGATAATTAAAAATAGAATGAGAAACCCTGGATGTCAATGGTGAAACTGCCATACATATGGTCCTGTGATTTTGGGTAAGTTATTAACACTCTCTGAAACACATATTAGAGATTTGTAAAATAGAACTTACAGCATATCCTCACCGGATATTTTATAAAAAAGATCTAGAAATCTTAAAAGTGCATCAAATGCACAACATAAATAAACAATCTAAAATAACTTCATGTGAATATTGATTTTATTTTTAAAATGAACACTCTGTGGTGTAGTCCATAAGAAATGATCTAAAAAGTCAGAAAATGAATTTGACAAACTTCCCTTTTACTAGGAATCACTTCTTTAAATTTGAAGGTGCTTCCTAGAAAAGTGCTGAAATAATTTAAATTATTTTCCTCCCATATACTGTGACGGGTCTGAAAATTGTTGCATTGATCTGCAGGAGTTCTGTGTGTTCTATAAGCTATTAGATTAGACAATGCAAAAATATAAATCTTGAGAGGATTTTAAATGGAAACACAAAAAACTTACTTTATATGTTTACTACTATAACCAGAATTGTTTAGCTGATTAATTAGGTCTTCAATATACGCATTTATTTTATTTATATACTCTACTTTTGAAATAGTGTTTATGAAGGTTTTTTTTTCTTATGCAGATCAAATCATGTGTATAAAACAGTGGTACAGAGAGGAAGAACAACAGTATTTCAGCTGAATGATTTTCAGTTAATCAGCCCAGGAGGAGAGGATATGAATTGGAAATTCATTGGTTCAGAGAATATCTGATGAGTTTTGACAGAAAACCTAATGTCTACTAAACATTTTTAGCACCTGACTCAGAGACTGTGAAAGCAAATACTTACCTTCTAATCAAATATCACAGATCTTATTATTAATAAGTAGTTTTTCTTCTTTACAGTACTGTAGTATTTCAGAATATTTGTTGCTATAGTTCATTTTAAAGATAACAGCACAGCTTCAAGGTAGTTAGGTGTAATTCATATCAAAATCTAAAGTCTAATACCATTATTGGTCCAATTATAATTTAATTTCACCCAGATTTCATTAAATTTAATGTCATATACAGCAAATACATTTTTAATTGTACTCTTGTTATTATGTCAAGAGAGCTCAAACAGTTGTTTAGAACCCAATTAACAAAACAAATCCATAGAATAACTCTTCTCAGGTAACACAGGTGGAGAGGACTCGAAGCACTTGCTGATGGAGGTCAAAGACCACAGTCTTCAGTATGGATTGTACCTCAACATAAAGAAAACAAAAATCTTCACAACTGGACCAATAAACAACATCAGGATAAATGGAGAAAAGATTGAAGTTGTCAAGGATTTCATTTTACTTGTATCCACAATCAACACCCAGGGAAGCAGCAGTCAAGAAATCAAAAGACACATTGCATTGGGCAAACCTGCTGCAAATGAACAATTTAAAGTGTTGAAAAGCAAAGATGTCACCTTGAAGACTAAGGTGCTCCTGACCCAAGCCATTGTATTTTCGATAGCATCATATGCATGCAAAAGGTGGACCATGAATAAGAAAGACTGAAAAAGACTTGACTCCTTTGAATCATGGTGTTGGTGAAGAATATTGAATATACCATGGACTGACAAAAGAACAATCAAATCTGTCTTGGAAGAAGTACAAGCAGAAAGTTCCTTAGAAGCAAGGATGGCGAGACTGCATCTTACATACTTTGGACATGTTGTCAGGAGGGAATAATCTCTGGAGAAGAACATCATGCTTGGTAAAGTACAGGGTCAAGGAAAAAGAGGAAGACCCTCAACAAGATGGACTGACACAGTGGCTGCGACAATGGGCTCAAGCACAACAACCATTGTGGGCATGGTGCAGGATTGGGCAGTGTTATAACACACAGGGTCACTATGAGTAGAAACTGACTCGATGGCACCTAACAACTAACTAACAACAACAGGTAACACAAGGTAAGATAGCTCTCAAGAATCTAATAAAATTTACAAAAAGAACTGTGTCATAATATCAGCAATATGAGATTGAAATAATTTAACTCCCCAAATGAATAATGAGTCTTGATGAATACCAAAAAGTGTCAAGACTAGGTAGAAATATATTTTTGATCCCTAAGAATGATCTCTCTAATAATGGACCCAAAAAAGATCTGCTTAAGATCATGTTATTTTACGTTATGATTTTTAATAACACACATTCAGTTAGACTATCCTACTTATATTTTATTGCTCCTAAAAGTGTTGGCATATAAGGTCAGTCAAAGATGAGCCATGGTAAAATAAAGGTTGGGTAAGCCTCAGTCTCACAGACTCAGGGGATAAGGGTAGAAGTTTGTCTCAGCATCTGTGGGTTCCACAGAATATCGTTAACACCCTTTTCCTCCTGGGGGTATCAACTATACAGAAATTACCATAGTGGGTATTTTGACTTTTTATGAGATACCTGGATATAGCTGTGCTTCTTGTCAGTCACCAACAGATGTGCCCATGTGTTTCACTCTTAATTTAATTCCATCAATCAGACATATTCTAAACCACTTGTGCCATAATCACCAAATGTGATAAATTTAGATTTCAACTAACTGCAGCAATAGTCTAATAACTATCTTAAGAAGTCTCATTCTAAAAATGGTCTCGGATAGATTATCTGGATATTTTCATCTGTGAAGGCAAGAATTTCAGAATACAGCAAGGTAAAAAAAACTGGCAAAACGATATCTGAAAGATTAATAATATCTGCATTTACAATTATTCCTTAAAGAGGTGACTTTAGACCTAATTCATAAATATCTTCAACAGATAATCTTTCGTGTTCTTTCACATTCTGGTTATTCTGTAATTGAGATGAATCTCCTTGAAATTTTGGAAAACACATGCAAGAGATGGTAGAGCTTTATTCATTCTGGGCCCCTGAATAACTGCATGGAGGAAGTTGCCTCACTGTTTGGTTCATCCATTCAGTATCCTTAGAAAAAAAAAAAAAAAAAAGAGGAGTGAGAAATTAACCATAGTTGGGTTAAATCGCTAATATGTTGTAGTTTATTTATTATACTTTTGCTCCAACTAATAAGATCCTAATAAAAAGAAAAAAGAAAGAAAAAAATAGATAGTCATGTATCAAAAAGCCCATGGTAATCAACTTTGTAGGTAGTGGCAGAAGTTTAGATACAAGATTATATCTTCCAATAGAAGAATGGTTCTGTAAATTATATCAATGCCATGTAATAGGTTATTCAACACAATGAGATAAATGATTTGGAAAATAGATTTAATTAAAAAGAGAACAAGTGTTGTTATATGCTTATGTAAGCAAGCTAAATATTAAAAATGATCACATCAGGGCATATAAGGGAGGGTAACTGACTTGACACATTGAACATTTTCATAAAAATCTATAATAAAAAAGTAACTTTCCAGTGATTGGTCAATGCCTATATTCTTTCATTCTCCTGCTAATCTGCATACAAACCTGTAAATGCTGTAGAGTTGAGCCCAATTCATAATGACCCTATAGAATTCCAATATTCTGCAACACATTAGTTTATATGCATATAGCTTTGCAAGAGACAGTTTAAACAAAGTAAGCAATGTGATTATAACTTGTCTTGTTTTTATTCATGTATATATTGCCTTTAGGTAATTTTGCTAAAATTTGTTTTCAGTAAAATTAGGTAATTTTCTAATTAAATATCCTTTAAATCCTAACAAAAATTAAGTTGTAAGACCTGAGCTTAAAGTATGTAGTTCAAGTTTCTGTAGGTGAAGAAGTCAATGATAATAATAAAAAAAAAAAAAATTTTTTTTTGAAGAAGTCAATAATAGCCTCCATTAATTGCATATGTTAGTAAAATTGTAATTTTATAGTTAGCTGAAAATAATATATAATAAGCCATGTTAAAAATAGTAAAATTCTGAATAAATACACTTATTCATGATTTATAGTATGAAAAAGTACATTTAGTTTTATAAAATTTCAACTAGTTAAACCATAGGGCCATGCCTAACTGGTTTTACAATATATATTGGTGCATTTTAACTGAGAGCAAAATAATAATTTAAATCAAAATACACAAACTCTATCTTCCCTTTCTGAATGCAAATATTGCCTTTTCTTCTTATTGTAAACATAATATAATAAATATATTGTAAATATATTCATTTCTCAATTAACATGCCTACTTAAAATAGCAATTTAGATTGGGGACACTATTGTTCTTGTAGTTATTAAACTCTTTTGACGGTCTTTAGGCTGAGTCTGGTATTTTATAACAAAATTTTCCAAGAAAGCATTTCAGAAACAAAATTGCAATTATAAATTAAATATTTTATATTCACAACCTCCTTGCCTGTTTTTCTTTTTGGTTTCTACCAGCCCTTAAAAATATTGTTTCTACTGACAGTGACTTTGCCTTATATAATGCAGTAGGTCACTTGCCTTAAAATTTGAGACATTCAACAGGCTCATTTGCTTGAAAATATATTTTCATGCTATTGTAGCTGTTAAAACCAAAGAAACCAAACTCACTGCCGTTGAGTCGATTCTGACTCATAGCGACCCTATAGCTGCCTTCAAGCCCACCCCAGACTCCAGGTTGACCCCATGCACGATAGAACAGAATTATGTTCTATTGTGTGATGGTTGTGGATCAGACCATAAGATCCACAAGGTTTTCACTGGCAGATTTTCAAAAGTAGATCTCCAGGCCTTTCTTCTTAGTCCATCTTAGTCTTGAAGCACTGCTGTTCAGCATATTAGCAACAAACCACAACTGACACTTGGGGGATGCATTGGTCATGAGTAAAAACTAACTCTTCTGCATGGAAGGCAAAAGTTCTACCACTGGAGCACTACTGCCCCCATTTCAATTTCTTAATTGTTGTTTACTCAGATCCCTAAATTCCTGATATCTATACCAATGAAATCACCCCTATGCGTAATGCATCATTTGCAGCAAATGAGAATTAAAAGGGATATGTTTTGATTTGTAATATTAACATGCAAATAGAAATAAACTCTGCAAGCTTTTTTTTTTTTTTTTTTAGTATATGATAGATCAATGATCATAAAATGGGACAGTGAGTTAATACGTTTTGAAGAAGTTTAAGAAGGCTGTGTGCTTTCCTTTGTGGGAAGGGCCATCACATGTGAACAAATGAATAACCAAGGCACTGCAGTTAAACAGATGGGAGTTTGAAAGAATGACAAAGATGAGTATTGACCTTTTTATCTCTGCTGTTGTTTTTACCAATTACAATTTAGATATTTTAAGTGCGTATTTTAAAATGTTTTAATATTATTACCTAATACATGTTGAATATTTACTATGTGCTTGGGGCTTGACAGCCCCACACCTCTGTCAGTTTGTTATATTGTGGGGGCTTGTGTGTTGCTCTGGTGCTGGAAGATATGCCACCAGTATTGAAATACCAGCACGGTAACCCATGGTAGACAGGTTTCAACTGAGCTTCCAGACTAAAACAGAACTAGAAAGAAGACCTGGCAACCTATTTCAGGGGAAAAAAAAAATTAGCCGGTGAAAACCTTATGAGTATCAGCAGAACATTGTCTGATATAGTGCCAGAAGATGAGTGTCTCAGGTTGCAAGGTGCTCAAAATACAACTGGGGGAAAGGTACCTCCTCAAAGCAGAGTTGATCTTTATGATGTGGATTTCAGAGGGTGGTTCAAGAACACAAAGTATTATAATGACGTGCAAAGATCTGGAGTTAGAAAACCAAAAGGAAAAAACACTCTGGGTATTTCTCAAGCTGAAAGAATTGAAGGAAACATTCAAGACTCTAGTTGAAACAGTGAAGGATTCTATGGGCAAAACACAGAACGATGCAGAAACATCAAAAGAAGACAGGAGGAATACACAGATTCACCGTACCAAAAAGAATTGGTCGACATTCAACAATTTCAGGAGGTAGCATACACTAAGAACTGATGGTACTAAAGGAAGAAGTCCCAGATACACTCAAGACATTGGTGAAAAAGAAGTCTCCAGGAATTGAAGGAATACCAATTGAAATACTTCAACAAACTGATACAGAGCCAGAAGTGCTCACTTGTCTATGCCAAGAAATTAGGAAGACAGATACCTGGCCAAATGACTGAAAGAGATCCATATTTTTGCCTATTCCAAAGAAAGATGATCCAACCAAATGTGGAAATTATCAAACGATATCATTAGTATCACATACAGGTAAAATTTTGCTGAACATCATTCTCAAGGGGTTGCAGCAGTACATTGACAGGGAACTGCCAGAAATTCAAGCGAGATTCAGAGGAGGACATGGAACAAGGGAAATCATTGCTCGTGTCTGATGGATCCTATTTAAAGGCAGAGAATACCAGAAAGATGTTTATCTTTGTTTTATTGACTATGAAAACGCATTCAACTGTGTGAATCATATTGAATTGTGGATAACATAGCCAAGAACGGGAGTTCCAGAACACTTAATTGTGCTCGTAAATAACCTGTGCATAGATCAAGTGGCAGTTGCTTGAACAGAACAAAGAGATACTGCATGGTTTAACATCAGGAAAGGTGCATGCTTTCACCGTAGTTATTCAAACTGTATGCTGAGCAAAAAATCCAAGAAGCCAGGCTATATGAAAAACAATGTGGCATCAGAATTGGAGGAAAACTCATTAACAACCTGCAATATACAGATGACACAAGCTTGCTTGCTGAAAGTGAACAGGACTTGAAGCACTTCCTGATGAAGATCAAAGACCACAGCCTTCAGTGTGGATTGCACTTCACCATGAAGAAAACAAAAATGCTCACAACTGGATCAATAAACAACATCTAGATAAATGGAGAAAAGATTGACGCTGCCAAGGATTTCATTTTACTTGGATCCACAATCAATGCCCATGGAAGCATCAGTCAAGAGATCAAACGATGTATTGCATTGGGCAAATCTGGTGCAAAGGACATCTTTAAAGTGTCCTAAACAAAGATGTCACTTTAAGGATGAAGTGTACCCGACCCCAGCCATGGTGTTTCCAGTTGTGTCATATGCATTCAAGAGCTGGGCATTGAAAAAGGAAACCAAGGAAGAAATGATGCCTTTGGATTACGGTATTGGTGAAGAATATTGACTATGCCATGGACTGCCCAAAGAACAAACAAATCTGTCTTGGAAGAAGTACAACCAGGCTGCTCTTTAGAGGCAAGGATGGAGAAACTTCAGTTTACATACATTGGACATGTTGTCAGGGGGGATCAGTCCCTGGAGAAGGATATCATGCTTGGAAAAATAGAGGGTTGGCAAAAGAGACGAAGACCCTCAGCAAGATGGTTGAGGAAGTGGCTGCAACAATGGGCTCAGGTATAACAATGATTTTGAGGATGGCGCAGGACTGGGCAGTGTTTTGTTTATTGTACATGGGGTCACTGAGTCAGAACTGACTTGAGGGCCCCTAACAACAACAACAACAACAATGTACATGGCATGTATTTTTCAGTTTAATATTAACTAATATAATCTTCATAGATTCCCTTTTTCTTGAGGAAAAAAATCAAGATTATATGAGCAGCTTAAGTCAGGATGTCTTAAGTCAGAATTTCAACCAACTCTTTAAAATTTCATTGTGTATGTTTTTAATAAATTATTTTACAAAGTAGAGAGTAATTAGGATTCTGTTATCAACTTACTGAAATGCAACTATAAAAAATTACTATAAATTAAATTTTATTTAATTAAAATCCTTTTTTACATTAACTGAGCAATCTGGGACAAAATCTAAAGAAATCAAGACTGACGCTATGTTTGAGAATAAACAGATGCAAGAAAATTAAAAAAAAACACCTCGTCATTGGGTATTTTTTATTGGATATTAATTAATAAAATCTGAAAATACCAAAGTAGAACAAAGATATCAATAATAAGACTAAAGTCTGAACTAAAATTTTTACAGCATTATTGAGGTATATTTGGCACTCAATAAACTGAGTAAAATTAAAGTGTAGTCTTTAATAAAAAAAAGTCTTTAATAAGTTCTGACATATACATATACCCCTGAAATTACTACCTAAATCGAGAAATCAAGCATATTCATGACCCCTATGAATTTTCTCCTGATCTTTTGTAATCCCTTGCTCCTAACCAACCCCGCCATGTAAAGAATCATTAATTTCTGTCATTGTAGATTAGATTTTATTTTTTAGAAAACTAATACAGGACGTACTTTTTTCAAGAGTGGGCGTTACTTCTTTTACTCAGCATAATCATTTTGTGATCCATCCATGTTGTTGTATTTCATTCTTTTTTATTACATTCAATTATAAGGTAAACCACAATTTATTTATGCATTTGCCTGTTAATGGAAATTTGAGTTATTTCTAGTTTTGGGCTTTTACAGTTAAAGTGGTAGGGTCATTTGTACACATGTCTTTGTGGGGCAATATGGTTTTTATTTATCCATTATTTATATATGTAGCAAGATGAATAATGGTTGGATCATATTGTAGATGTATGTTTAAAAAAAAAAACTTCCTAAGAAACTGCTAAATTCTTTCCCAAAGTAGTTGTACCATTTCACATTAACATCTAACATATAAGAGTTCCAGTTCTACACATCCTTGTCAACACTTGGGATAGTCAGCATTTTTAATTTTAGCTGCTCTAGATGCTTGGCAGAGTACAGGGTCAGCAGAAAAGATGAAGACCCTCAACGAGGTGGATTCACACAGTGGCTGAAACAATGAGCTTAAGCATAACAACAATTGTAAGCATGGCTCAGGACCAGGGAGTGTTTCGTTCTGTTGTGCATGGGGTTGCTATGAGTCGGAACCAACTCAATGGCACCTAACAACAACAACAGGTGGTTTTCACTTTCATTTTTTACTTGATGTCAAGCATCTTTTCATGTGATATATTGCAATCCAAATAACTTCTGCAGTTTCATTAAAAAATTTCTTCTTATTTAAAATTGGGTTATTTGTGTCATTGAACTACAGGTGAGATACAAGTCCTTTGTTGATAACATTATAAAAATATATGTTCTTCCAGCCTGTGGCCCATCTTTTCATTTCTTTTTTTTTTAAATAATTTTTATTGAGCTTTAAGTGAACGTTTACAAATCAAGTCAGTCTGTCACATATAAGCTTATATACACCTTACTTCATACTCCCACTTACTCTCCCCCTAATGAGTCGGCCCTTACAGTCTCTCCTTTCGTGACAATTTTGCCAGTTTCTAACCCTCTCTACCCTCCTATCTCCCCTCCAGACAGGAGATGCCAACACAGTCTCAAGTGTCCACCTGATACAAGTAGCTCACTCTTCATCAGCATCTCTCTCCAACCCATTGTCCAGTCCCTTCCATGTCTGATGAGTAGTCTTTGGGAATGGTTCCTGTCCTGGGCCAACAGAAGGTTTGGGGACCATGACCGCCAGGATTCCTCTAGTCTCAGTCAGACCATTAAGTCTGGTCTTTTTATTAGAATTTGGGGTCTGCATCCCACTGATCTCCTGCTCCCTCAGGGGTCTCTGTTGTGCTCTCTGTCAGGGCAGTCATCGGTTGTGGCCAGGTACCATCTAGTTCTTCTGGTCTCAGGATGATGTAAGTCTCTGGTTCATGTGGCCCTTTCTGTCTCTTGGGCTCATAGTTATCGTGTGACCTTGGTGTTCTTCATTCTCCTTTGATCCAGGTGGGTTGAGACCAATTGATGCATCTTAGATGGCCACTTGTTAGCATTTAAGACCCCAGACACCACCTTTCAAAGTGGGATGCAGAATGTTTTCATAATAGTTTTATTTTGCCAATTGACTTAGAAGTCCCCTTGAGCCATAGTCTCCAAACCCGCGCCCTTGCTCCGCTGACCTTTGAAGCATTCAGTTTATCCTAGAAACATCTTTGCTTTTGGTCCAGTCCAGTTGAGCTGACCTTCCATGTATTGAGCATTGTCCTTCCCTTCACCTAAAGTAGTTCTTATCTACTAATCACTAAATAACCCTCTCCCACCCTCCCTCCCTCCTCCCCTCATAACCACAAAAGTATGTGTTCTTCTCAGTTTACACTATTTCTCAAGATCTTATAGTAGTGCTCTTATACAATACTTGTCCTTTTGCCTCTGACTAATTTCACTCAGCATAATGCCTTCCACGTTCCTCCATGTTATGAAATGTTTCAGAGATTCGTCACTGTTCTTTATCGATGCGTAGTATTCCATTGTGTGAATATACCACAATTTATTTAACCATTCTTCCATTGATGGAGACCTTGGTTGCTTCCAGCTTTTTGCTCTTGTAAACGGAGCTTCAATAAACATAAAAAAAATTGCATGTATCTGTTCGTGGGAAGGCTCTTATTTCTCTAGGGTATATTCCAAGGAGTGGGATTTCTGGGTTGTATGGTAGTTCTATTTCTAACTTTTTAAGAAAACGCCAGATAGATTTCCAAAGTGGTTGTACCATTTTACATTCCCACCAGCAGTGTATAAGAGTTCCAATCTCTCCGCAGCCTCTCCAACATTTATTATTTTGTGTTTTTTGGATTAATGCCCACCTTGTTGGAGTGAGATGGAATCTCAAAGTAGTTTTAATTAGCATTTCTCTAATAGCTAATGATGGAGAGCATTTTCTCATGTATCTGTTAGCTGCCTGAATATCTTCTTTAGTGAAGTGCGTGTTCATATCCTTTGCCCACTTCTTGATTGGGTTGTTTGTCTTTTTGTGGTTGAGTTTTAACAGAATCATATAGATTATAGAGATCAGGCGCTGGTCAGAGATGTCATACCTGAAAATTCTTTCCCAATCTGTAGGTGGTCTTTTTACTCTTTTGGTGAAGTCTTTAGATGAGCATAGGTGTTTGATTTTTAGGAGCTCCCAGTTACCTGGTTTCTCTTCATCATTTTTGGTACTATTTTGTATTCTGTTCATGCCTTGAATTAGGGTTCCTAACATTGTCCCTATTTTTTTTTCCATGGTCTTTATTGTTTTAGTCTTTATGTTTAGGTCTTTGATCCACTTGGAGTTAGTTTTTGGGCATGGTGTGAGGGATGGGTCCTGTTTCATTTTTTTGCAAATGGATATCCAGTTATGCCAGCACCATTTGTTCAAAAGAATATCTTTTCCCCAATTAACTGACACTGGGCCTTTGTCAAATATCAGCTGCTCATACGTGGATAGATTTATATCTGGGTTCTCAATTCTGTTCTATTGGTCTATGTGCCTGTTGTACTAGTACCAGGCTATTTTGACTACTGCGGTTGTAAAATATGTTCTGAAATCAGGTAGAGCGAGGCCTCCCACTTTCTTATGCTTTACTTATCCGAGGCTTCTTTCCCTTCCATATGAAGTTGGTGATTTGTTTCTTCATCACATTAAAAAATGTCATTGGAATTTGGATCGGAAGTGCATTGTATGTATAGATGGCTTTTGGTAGAATAGACGTTTTTACTATGTTAAGTCTTCCTATCCATGAGCAAGGTATGTTTTACCACTTATGTAGGTCCTTTTTAGTTTCTTGCACTAGTACTTTGTAGTTTTCTTTCTATAGGTCTTTTACATCTTTGGTAAGATTTATTCCCAAGTATTTTATCTTCTTGGGGGCTACTATGAATGGTATTGATTTGGTGATTTCCTCTTCGATGTTCTTTTTGTTGATGTAGAGGAATCCAAGTGATTTTTGTAAGTTTATATTATAACCTGAGACTCTGCGAAACTCTTCTATTAGTTTCAGTAGTTTTCTGGAGGATTCCTTAGGGTTTTCTGCGTATAAGATCATGTCATCTGCAAATAGAGATAATTTTACTTCCTCCTTGCCAATCTGGATGCCCTTTATTTCTTTGTCTAGCCTAATTGCTCTGGCTAGGACCTCTAGCACAATGTTGAATAAGAGCGGTGATAAAGGGCATCCTTGTCTGGTTCCCATTCTCAAGGGAAATGCTTTCAGGCTCTCTCCATTTAGAGTGATGTTGGCTCTTGGCTTTGTATAGATGCCCTTTGTTATGTTGAGGAATTTTCCTTCAATTCCTATTTTGCTGAGAGTTTTCATCATGAATGAGTGTTGTACTTTGTCAAATGCCTTTTCTGCATCAATTGATAAGATCATGTGGTTTTTGTCTTTCGTTTTATTTATATGGTGGATTACATTAATGGTTTTTCTAATATTAAACTAGCCTTTCATACCTGGTATAAATCCCACTTGGTCGTGGTGGGTTTTTTTGATATGTTGTTGAATTCTAATGGCTAGAATTTTGTTGAGGATTTTTGCATCTATGTTCATGAGGGATACAGGTCTGTAATTTTCTTTTTTTGTGATGTCTTTACCTGGTTTTGGTATCAGGGATATGGTGGCTTCATAGAATGACTTAGGTAGTATTCCGTCATTATCTATGTTTTGAAATACCTTTAGTAGTAGTGGTGTAAACTCTTCTCTGAAAGTTTGGTAGAACTCTGCAGTAAAGCCGTATGGGCCAGGGCTTTTTTTGTTGGGATTTTTTTGATTATCGTTTCAATCTCTTTTTTTGTTATGGGTGTATTTAGTTGTTCTACTTCTGATTGTGTTAGTTTAGGTAGGTAGTATTTTTCTAGGAATTCATCCATTTCTTCAAGGTTTGCAAATTTGTTAGAGTACAATTTTTTGTAATAATCTGATATGATTCTTTTAATTTCAGTTAGGTCTGTTGTGATGTGGCCCATCTCGTTTCTTATTTGGGTTATTTGTTTCCTTTCCTGTATTTCTTTAGTCAGTCTGGCCAATGATTTATCAATTTTGTTAATTTTTCCAAAGAACCAGCTTTTGGCTTTGTTAATTCTTTCAATTGTTTTTCTGTTCTCTAATTCATTTAGTTCAGCTCTAATTTTTATTATTTGTTTTCTTCTGGTGCCTCATGGATTCTTTTGTTGCTCACTTTCTATTTGTTCAAGATGTAGGGACAGTTCTCTGATTTCGGCTCTTTCTTCTTTTTGTTGTGTGCATTTATCGATATAAACTGACCTCTGAGCACTGCTTTTGCTGTGTCCCAGAGGTTTTGAAAGAAGTGTTTTCATTCTCATTGCATTCTATGAATTTCTTTATTCCCTCCTTAATGTCTTCTATAACCCAGTCTTTTTTCAGGAGGGTATTGTTCAGTTTGCAAGTATTTGATTTCTTTTCCCTAATTTTTCTGTTATTGATTTCCACTTTTATGGCCTTATGGTCTGAGAAGATGCTTTGTAATATTTCAATGTTTTGGATTCTGCAAGGCTTGTTTTATGACCTAATATGTGGTCTATTCTAGAGAATGTTCCTTGTGTGCTAGAAAAAAAAGTATACATTGAAGCTGTTGGGTGGAGTGTTCTGTATCAATCTATGAGGTCATGTTGGTTGATTTAGCAATTAGGTCTTCCGTGTCTCTATTGAGCTTCTTACTGGATGTCCTGTCCTTCTCCGAAAGTGGTGTGTTGAAGTCTCCTACTATAATTCTGGAGGTGTCTATCTCACTTTTCAGTTCTGTTAAAGTTTGTTTTCTGTATCTTGTAGCCCTGTCATTGGGTGCATAAATATTTAATATGGTTATATCTTCCTGGTCAATTGTCCCTTTAATCATTATGTAGTGTCCTTCTTTATTCTTTTGGTGGATTTAACTTTAAAGTCTATTTTGTCAGAAATTAATATTGCTACTCCTGCTCTTTTTTGCTTATTGTTTGCTTGATATATTTTTTTCATCCTTTGAGTTTTAGTTTGTTTGTGTCTCTAATTCTAAGGTGTGTCTCTTGTAGGCAGCGTATAGATGGGTCGTGTTTCTTTATCCAGTCTGAGACTCTCTGTCTCTTTATTGGTGCATTTAGTCCATTTACATTCAGCGTAATTATAGATAAGTATGTGTTTAGTGCCATCATATTGATGCCTTTTTATGTGTGTTATTGACAATTTCATTTTTCCACTTACTTTTTTGTGCTGAGGCATTTTTCTTTGTAAATTGTGTGTTCCTCATTTTCATAGTATTTGACTTTATGTTTGCTGAGTCGTTTTGTTTTTCTTGGTTTTTATTTTGAGTTATGGACTTGTTATACTTCTTCGTGGTTACCTTAATATTTACCCCTATTTTTCTAAGTAAAAACCTAACCTGTATTGTCCTATATGACCTTGTATCCCTCTGCATATGGCAGTTCTATGCCACCTGTATTTAGTCCCTCTTTTTGATTATTGTGATCTTTTACATATTGACTTCAATGATTCCCTGATATGAGTGCTTTTTTTTTTAATTAATCTTAAATTGTTTTTGTGATTTCCCTATTTGAGTTGATATCAGGATGTTCTGTTCTGTGACCTTGTGTTGTGCTGGTATCTGATATTATTGGTTTTCTGACCAATTTCCTTTAGTATTTCTTATAGCTTTGGTTTGGTTTTTGCGTATTCTCTAAGCTTGTGTTTATCTGTAAATGTTTTAATTTCACCTTCATATTTGAGAGAGAGTTTTGCTGGATATATGATCCTTGGCTGGCAGTTTTTCTCCTTCAGTGCTCTATATATGTCATCCCATTGCCTTCTTGCCTGCATGGTTTCTGCTGAGTAGTCTGAACTTATTCTTATTGATTATCCTTTGGAGGAGACCTTTCTTTTATCCCTGGCTGCTTTTAAAATTTTCTCTTTATCTTTGGTTTTGGCAAGTTTGATGATAATATGTCTTGGTGTTTTTCTTTTTGGATCAATCTTAAATGGGGTTCGATGAGCATCTTGGATAGATATCCTTTCGTCTTTCATGATGTCAGGGAAGTTTTCTGTCAGCAGATCTTCAACTCTTCTCTCTGTGTTTTCTGTTATCCCTCCCTGTTCTGGGTCTCCAATCATACGCAAGTTATTCTTCTTGATAGAGTCCCACATGATTCTTAGGGTTTCTTCATTTTTTTAATTCTTTTATCTGATTTTTTTCCAGCTATATTGGTGTCAATTCCCTGGTCCTCTAGCTCTCCCACTCTGCATTCCAACTGCTTGAGTCTGCTCTCTGACTTCCTATTGCGTTGTCTAATTCTGTAATTTTATTGTTAATCTTTTGGATTTCTGAATGCTGTCTCTCTATGGATGCTTGCAACTTATTAATTTTTGCACTATGTTCTTGAATAATCTTTTTGAGTTCTTCAACTGCTTTATCAGTGTGTTCCTTGGCTTTTTCTGTAGATTTCCTTATTTCATTTCTGAGGTCATCCCTGATGTCTTCAAGCATTCTGTAAATTAGTTTTTTATATTCTGTATCTGGCAATTCCAGGATTGTATCTTCATTTGGGAAAGATTTTGATTCTTTAATTTGGGGATTTGTAGAAGCAATCATGGTCTGCTTCTTTATGTGGTTTGATATCGACTGCTATCTCCAAGCCATCACTAAGATATTGTAGTGATTTATCCTATATTTCCTCACTGAGTCCTATCTTGTTTTGTTTTCTTTCAATATACATAGATGGGCTACTAGGTTGCACTGTCTTGATTGTTGTAGCCTTTGAATCACTTATGTCTCATTACCAGCTGGTTTGCACTGTTACCAGATGTATAAGCCTAAGAGTCCATCCACTGTTCTTGAGTAGAATCTGATTTTGTGTCACCAAGTGTGTGGTGCAGACTGTCACCTATCCACCTAGAGAAGTAATGGTGATAGTTGTGTGCACCAGATTCTAGTAGCAGCAGGTGGTCACACTACAGGGGGTGCAGGATGCCGACAGACTTCCCCCAAGTGCCAGCGAGGTAGGTGTGTCTCTATTCCTAAAGCACTTTGGTGGGTGGGCTCTGCAGCTGTACCTTAGGCCCCCAATGCTAGTACCTCTACATATTGGTAGATGTCACCCTCCTCAGACCCCTAAGGCAGGAGGCTAGGTGGTCTGGGGGGAGCTTCAGCCCTCAGTTCCCTGTCGTGGGTCAGTGAGGGCTCTGTTGAAAAGGCAGAGATATCAGACCTGGGAAACTTGTCTTTCCAGTAATCCGCTAAAACAATTACAGTCAGATCCATATCAGAAATGCCTTTGCAGTATAATAGCCACCTTGTTCGCTGTAGGGATGAAAGCCGGATACTGTGGATCACTTATGCTTGGCTGGAGCTGGTTCTGTGTTTTTAGTCCAGTTAGGGAAGGATTTTGGTCCCTGGGTTTTTTGTAGCTGCTTCTCTCAGGCCGGGAGAATGGGTTAGGAAAAGACCAAAAGAAGAAGAGAAAGAAAAACCGCAGCGCAGTTCACTTTCTGGCTCAGGAAATTCCAATGTTAATGAAGCCACCTGGGAAGGGGAGGGGAGATTTCAGATAAATAGGAGAGAGTAGCACCCCGGAATATAGACAAAGTTACTTGCTTGGGATGACTGTTTTATCTGAGATTCCCGAGGGGTGCGTTGACTGTGTGCACTGGCTGGGTATAGATTGCCCCCAAGGGTCAGGCCCGTGTCCCGTGCTTGCACTGTCTCAGCAGCCGTGGTTAGTTCCCAGTCCAAAGCCCAGTTCCAAGGTTCCCTGGCTGGGACGCTGCTCTCCCAGCTTCAAAACCAGTTGCTGCCTCCCGGTGACTTCTCCTCCTCTCAGCCGCTTTGCTGGGCTGCCTGCATTCAGTGGCTGGGCTTCCCCTGAGGTCAATTCTGAGGGCTAGGGCTGTGTCCCATTTTTGCTCCATCACAGGATGCCGTTCTCAACTCCCCTGCACCCAGTCCAAAGCCCGGCACCAAGGTTTTCTGACTGGGACACTGGCTCCAGGCTCCAAAAACAGTTGCTGCTTCCCCGTGGTTGTTTGTTCTCAGTCTCTCACTCCGGTCAACTCTTTATATCTGTGTTTGATGGTCAGGGTTCGTGGATTGTCATGTATGTGATCGATTCACTTGTTTTTCCGAGTCTTTGTTGCAAGAGGGATTCGAGGTAGCTTCTACCTAGTAAGCCATCTTGGCCCCGCCTCCGCTCTTTTCATTTCTTTAACAGTGTCTTTCAAATAACAATTTTTTTTTTATTTTGATGAAGTCAAATTTATTGGTTTATTTTATTTGTTTAGGATTAAGAAATATTTCTCAAACCTAAGGTGCCTAAAATTTTCTCTGTTTTTCCTCTAAGAAGTTTTATATTTTAGGTCTCTATTCTGTGTGAATTTTTGTATATGGCTCTTGGTAAATAATTAGGTTAATTTTTTGTATATGGTTATCCAATTTTTCTAACACTTTTTGTAGGAAAGATTATCATTTGATGACAATATGTGTGGGGTATATTTATGGATTCAATGTTATGTTCCACTGATCTATTTGTCTACCTTGGCATGAATACCACAGAGTTTTGATTACCTTGAAATCATATGGTATAAGTTCTCCAACATTATTTTTTCTTTTCAGACTGTTTTGGCTCTTATAGGTTATTTGAATTTTAATATAAATTTTTTAATTAGCTAGTCAACTTTTGTAAAACAAGCCTATTGTGTCTTTGTTTGAGATCATGACGCATCTATGTATTGATATGTGGGGAACTGACAACTTAACATTTAGTCTTTCAACCTGTAAACATATATTTCTGGATTCATTTGTGTCCATTTTTTATTTATATTTGCCATGTTTTGCAGTTTAGTGTACAAATCTTACACATATCTTGCCAAATTAATTCCTAAATATTTCAAATTTTTGATACTATTATAAATGTCATTTTAAAATTTCAACTTCTGAATGTTGTTATTATACAGAAATACTATTGATTTTTGTGTATTGATCTTATATCCTGGAAAATTTGGAAACTTAACTTTTTTGTTGGCTCCGTATGATTTTCTAAATAAATGATTCTCTCATCCGCAAATACAGTTTTACTTCTTTCTTTCTAATCTGGATTAGTTATTTATTTTCTTTTTTAGTTTAATTTTGTTGTTGAGAATTTACAAAGCAAAACATACACCAATTCAACTGTTTCTACATATACATTTCAGTGATATTGATTTGTAATTCTTTAGTTATACAACCATTTTCACTCTCCTTTTCTGAGTTGTTCTCCCCCTATTAACATAAACTTACTGTCCACTAATGTTCCTCTCTAATCTTTCAAGTTGTTGTTGTTGCTTTGATCTCACAGAGGTAGTTCTTAAAAGAGCATAATGCTCAAGGCAGATATTTTTAACTAGTTAAGCTGAAGTATTGTTTGGCTTTAAGAAGACATCATGGGATATTTTGGGATCAAGTTTTAGGGATTACCTCAGGGCAATAGTTTCAGGGGTTTACTCAGCCCTTTACCCAGGAAGTTTGTAGTCCATGAGAATTTGCAAATCTGTTCTACATTTTCCCCCCTTTGATAAGGATTCTTCTATAGAATCTTTGATCAAAGTGTTCAGTAATGATAGCCAGGCACCATCTAGTTCTCCTGGTCTTTAGCAAAAGAGGTGGTTGTTCATGGAGGCAATCAGCCAAACATTTCATTTCTTCCTCCTATTCCTGATTCTGGTTCTTCCTCTGTTGCTCCAGGTGAATAGAGGCCAATTGTCATGCTTGGATGGCTGCTTGCAAACTTTTAACAACCCAGGCAGTATGCAACAAACTAGGAGGTAGAACAGAAGCACTAAACAGTTATTAGGCTTAAGATCATTACAGAAGCAACATAACAATAGTTCAAGCTAATAAAAAAAAAAAAAAAATAGAAGGATAAAAAAGGAAGAGGGCATATGGGCATATGAATGTATATGTTAATGTACAGAAAGTTGTGGAATTCTGCAGAAGCATTGTACCAAGCAGAAAGTATTGGATTTCTTACATACTGGGTAAAGTAATTTAATAAAATTAACTACCTCTTGGAGTGGAAATGAGTGTGGGGGAGTTGAAAAGATTAGCTTAAATCTCATATACCTAATTGTTAAAATTCATACAAAACTATTAAGTTCCAAAATTAAAAACTCAAACTAATAGAGAGGAAATAGCTTAGACAAATAGCTAAAAAATATATATAGATGATAGAGAATTATTTTAATAAATCTAGAATATGATTGCAGCATTTTGTGATGCTTCTTTTTCAATGTATATACAAAATCCTGGCTGGTGGGGGTATGGGGGATGAATCAACTCCTTGGACCTAGAAGAAACAATATATAATTATTTTATATCAGACAGCATACAGACTATAAGAGTCATAAAATAAACTTGAATTCAAAGAATTATTGAATTTCCCTAATGTCAAACTTTTTTTTTTCTTTCTGTCTTTTAACGACCCCAAATTACAATAGTCATTATGATAAAATATTTTTCTCCTTTGGTTGACCTTCATACGGAATAGTTTAATCAGAACTAATTACCAGTAAGGAGCCCTGATGGTGCAGTAGTTAAGTTCTTGAGTGCTAACCAAAAGGTTGGTGGTTTGAGGCCACCAGCCACTCCATGGTAGAAGGATGTGGCAGTCTGCTTCTGTAAAGGTTATAGCCTAGGAAACCTAAGAGGCACTCTACTCTGCCCTATAGGGTTGCTATGAATCGGAATCGACTCGATAGAAATTCCTGTCATCTTCATGTAGTATTCTTTCTTTAAAAACCAGAAAACCAAACCCAGTGCTGTAGGGTCAATTCTGACTCATAGCGACCCTATAGGACAGAGTAGAACTGCCTCACAGAGTTTCCAAGGAGTGCCTGGTGGATTCGAACTGCTGATCCTTTGGTTAGCAGCTGTAGCAGTTAACCACTACACCACCAGGGTTTCCATTCTTTCTTAGCTAGTCATTATTTCTTAAAAAATGGTCTTCAGTCTTATCACTCTTGGAAAAGTAAATGCATTTAGCATTGTTTTCCATAAATTCTGAGGGCATAACTATGATATTCTTACAGAAACTTCCCATATTTAAACTCTGTATTTGTAGTTTACATACCAAACAATTATGCAAATATCTTTTCCTGAGACAGTAATCTGCTTGGGTGTGATTAAAAATTCATGTTCTTCAAATTTTAGGAAAAGAGCCCTGTCCTTGGAATCTTTCTTCCTTTTGGTCAGACCATAGCCTAGGGACCCATTTAGATCCTAGATAGGATCAGAGCATCATAAATTGAGGTACACAATGTGTCCTTAGAATTCTGTGCACTCTAATAAGAAAGTTTTCCTCAGAGGAACTAAAGACCTTCTGTGTCCTTGACTAGCTGAGTAAGGATGGTCAGAAAAGCTAATTCTTCTCCATTCTTGGGACTAAAACAGTGACAGTCTTTGCAGCTGAACTTGGGAAGCAGATATATCTCCAGCTAGCATTGAATACCTTCATGTTCTGTCAGTTTTTCATACTGTGGGGGCGTGCATGTTGCTGTGATGCTAGAAGCTATGCCACAGGTATTCAAATACCAGCAGGGCCACCCATGATGGCTGGGTTTCAGCTGAGCTTCCAAACTAAGGTAGACTAGGAAGAAGGACCTGGTGGTCCACTTCTGAAAAGAATTAGCCAGTGAAAAATTTATGAATAGCAGTGGAACATTGTCTGAAATAGTGCTGGAAGATAAGGCCCTAAGGTTGGAAGGCACTCAAAAGAGGACTGGTGAAGAGTTGCCCCCTCAAAGTAGAGTCGACGTTAATAATATAGATGGAGTCAAGCTTTTAGAATCTTCATGTGCTGATGGCATGACTCAAAATGAGAAGAAATAGCTGCAAGCATCCATTAATAATTAGAACATGGAATTAATACAACCAGAATGCTCCTAGAAGCAATGATGGTGAGACTAAGCATAAAGGAATCAGATTCATGACATCATAGTTGTCATCACTAACATTGAGTGAAAAGAATTATAATTTATATTTTGTAAAATAAAATGAGGGTATTTGCAGATATTGAAAGATTCAGGGACTAAAATCACTGACATATTCCATCTGAGGGAAAAAAAAAAAAAAACAGAGTTTAACTAACAAGAGAATCTGGGGCTGGCCAAGAAAAAAGATATGACAAGGAGACAGTAGCATTGCACAACAAGAAATTTATTGAGGCTGACACATTGACCACCACTTGCAGGAGGTGATCTCTCATAGCAGGAGGTCTACCAGGGGGCAAGCAGTTCAGGGAACCGCTAGAAAAGGAAGAAGGCACAAAAACCCTAGGGAGGAGAAAGAAGAGAGACTTATGTGCACCTTAGGCAAGGTTCTCTTGTAGCAAGCAAGAGAGTTTATGGGTGAAAGAGTGCTAAAGGCAGCAGTACCTTAACAAAACCAGTTGCCATTGAGTTGATTTTGACTCATGGTGATCCCACGAGTGTCAGAGTAGAACTGTGCTTCATACAGTTGTTTTTTTCTTAAATAATTTTTATTGTGCTTTAAGTGAAAGTTTACAAATCAAGTCAGTCTCTCACACAAAAACCCATATACACCTTGCTACACACTCTGAATTACTCTGCCCCTAATGAGACAGCCTGCTCTCTCTCTCCACTCTCTCTTTTCATGTGCTTTTCGCCACCTTCTAACCCCCTTCACTCTCTCATCTCCCCTCCAGGCAGGAGATGCCAACATAGTCTCAAGTGTTCACCTGATCCAAGAATCTCACTCCTCACCAGCATCCCTCTCCAACCCGTTGTCCAATCCATTCCATGTCTGAACAGTTGGCTTCGGGAAAGGTTCCTGTCCTGAGCCAACAGAAGGTCTGGGGGCCATGACCACTGGGGTCCTTCTAGTCTCAGTCAGACCATTAAGTCTGGTCTTTTGAGAATTTGGGGTCTGCATCCCACTGCTCTCCTGCTCCCTAAGGGGTTCTCTGTTGTGTTCCCTGTCAGGGCAGTCATTGGTTGTAGCCAGGCACCATCTAGTTCTTCTGGTCTCAGGATGCTGTAGTCACTGGTTCATGTGGCCCTTTCTATCTCTTGGGCTCATAATCACCTTGTGTCCTTGGTATTCTTCATTGTCCTTTGATCCAGGTGGGTTGAGACCAATTGATGCATCTTAGATGGCCGCTTGCTAGCGTTTAAGACCCCAGATGCCACTCTTCAAAGTGGGATGCAGAATGTTTTCTTAATAAATTTTATTATGCCAATTGACTTAGATGTCCCCTGAAACCATGGTCCCCAGACCCCTGCCCCTGCTACGCTGGCCTTCAAAGCATTCAGTTTATTCAGGAAACTTCTTTGCTTTTGGTTTAGTCCAATTCTGCTGACCTCCCCTGTATTGTGTGCTGTGTCTTTCCCTTCACCTAAAGTAGTTCTTATTTACTACCTGATTAGTGAATGCACCTCTCCCACCCCACTCCTTTCCCCCTCTTAAAACCACAAAAGAATGTTTTCTTCTCAGTTTAAACTATTTCTCAAGTTCTTATAATACTGGTCTTATACAATATTTGTCCTTTTGCAACTGACTAATTTCACTCAGCATAATGCCTTCCAGGTTCCTCCATGTTATGAACTGTTTCACAGATTCCTCACTGTTCTTTATCGATGCGTAGTATTCCATCGTGTGACTATACCATAATTTATTTATCCATTCCCCCGTTGATGGGCACCTTAGTTGCTTCCATCTTTTTGCTATTGTAAACAGTGCCACAATAAACATGGGTGTGCATGTATCTGTTCGTGTAAAGGATCGTATTTCCCTAGGATATATTCCAAGGAGTGGGATTACTGGATTGTATGGTAGTTCTATTTCTAGCTTTTTAAGAAAGTGCCAAATTGATTTCCAAAGTGGTTGTACCATTTGACATTCGCACCAGCAGTGTAGAAGTGTTCCAATCTCTCAACAACATCTCCGACATTTATTCTTTTGTGTTTTTTGGATTAATGGCAGCCTTTTGTTGGAGTGAGATGAAATCTCATTGTAGTTTTGATCTGCATTTCTCTAATGGCTAATGATCGTGAACATTTCCTCATATATCTGTTAGCTACCTGAATGTCTTCTTTAGTGAAGTGTCTATTCATATCTTTTGCCCATTTTTTAATTGGGTTATTTGTCTTTTTGCAGTTGAGTTTTTGCAGTGTCATGTAGATTTTAGAGATCAGGTGCTGATCAGAAATGTCATAGCTAAAAACTTTTTCCCAGTCTGTAGGTAGTCTTTTCACTCTTTTGATGAAGTCTTTGGATGAGCATAAGTGTTTGATTTTTAAGAGCTCCCAGTTATCTAGTTTTTCTTCTACATTCTTTATAATGTTTTGTATACTGTTTATGCCATGTATTAGGTCTCCTAACGTTGTCCCTATTTTTTCTTCCATGATCTTTATCGTTTTAGATTTTATATTTAGGTCTTCGATCCATTTTGAGTTAGTTTTTGTGCATGGAGTGAGGTATGGTTCTTGTTTCATTTTTTTTGCAGATGGATATCCAGTTATGCCAGTACCATTTGTTAAAAAGATTGTCTTTTCCCCATTTAACTGTTTTGGGGCCTTTGTCAAATATCAGCTGCTCATATGTGGATGGATTTATGTCTGGATTCTCAATTTTGTTCCACTGGTACATGTTTCTGTTGTTGTACTAGTACCAGGCTGTTTTGAATACTGTGGCAGTATAATAGGTTCTAAAATCAGGTAAAGTAAGGCTTCCTACTTTGTTCTTCTTTTTCAGTAATGCCTTATGTATCCTGGGCCTCTTTCCCTTCCATATGAAATTGGTGATTTGTTTCTCCGTGTCATTAAAGAATGTTGTTGGGATTTGGATAGGAATTGCATTAAATGTATAGATTGCTTTTGGTAGAATAGACATTTTTATAATGTTAAGTCTTCCTATCCATGAGCAAGGTACGTTCTTTCACTTATGTAAGTTTCGTTTGGTTTCCTACAGAAGTGTACTGTAGTTTTCTTTGTATAAGCCTTTTACATCTCTGGTAAGATTTACTCCTAAGGATTTTATCTTCTTGGGGGCTACTGTAAATGACATTGATTTGGTGATTTCTTCTTCAGTGTTCTTTTCGTTGGTGTAGAGAAATCCAACTGATTTTTGTATGTTTATCTTGTATCCCAATACTCTGCTGAACTCTTCTATTAGTTTCATTAGTTTTCTGGAGTATTCCTTAGGGTTTTCTGTGTATAAGATCATGTCATCTGCAAATGGAGATACTTTGACTTCTTCCTTGCCAATCTGGATGCCCTTTATTTCTTTATCTAGCCTAATTGCTCTGGCTAGGACTTCCAGCACAATGTTGAATAAGAGTGGTAATAAAGGGCATCCTTGTCTGGTTCCCGATCTCAGTGGGAATGTTTTCAGGCTCTCTCCATTTAGGGTGATGTTGGCTGTTGGCTTTGTACAAATGCCCTTTATTATGTTGAGAAACTTTCCTTCTATTCCTATTTTGCTGAGAGTTTTTATCAGGAATGAGTGTTGAACTTTGTCAAATGCCCTTTCTGCATCAATTGATAAAATCATGTGATTCTTGTCTTTTGTTTTATTTATGTGGTGGATTACATTAATTGTTTTTCTAATGTTGAACCATCCCTGCATACCTGGTATGAATCCCACTTGGTCATGGTGAATTATTTTTTTGATATGTTGTTGCATTCTACTGGCTAGAATTTTGTTGAGGATTTTTGCATCTACGTTCATGAGGGATATAGGTCTATTATTTTCTTTTCTTGTGGTGTCTTTACCTGGTTTGGTATCAGGGATATGGTGGCTTCATAGAATGAATTTGGTAGCATTTCATCCTTTTCTATGCTCTGAAGTACCTTTAGTATTATTGGTGTTAACTCTTCTCTGAAAGTTTGGTAGAACTCTGCAGTGAAGCCTTCCGGACCAGGGCTTTTTTTGGGGGGAATTTTTTGTTTACCTTTTCAATCTCTTCTTTTGTTATGGGTCTATTTAGTTGTTCTACCTCTGTTTGTGTTATTTTAGGTAGGTAGTGTGTTTCTAGGAATTCATCCGTTTCTTCTAGGTGTTCAAATTTGTTTGAGTATAGTTGTTCATAGTAATCTGATATGATTCTTTTAATTTCTATTGGGTCTGTTGTAATATCGCCCCTCTCAATTCTTATTCGGGTTATTTCCTTCCTCTCCTGTTTTTCTTTTGTCAGTTTGGCCAATGGTTTATCAATTTTGTTGATTTTTTCAAAAAACCGGCTTTTGGTCTTGTTAAGTCTTTCAATTCGTTTTCTATTTCATTTACTTCAGCTCTAATTTTTATTATTTGTTTTCTTTTGGTGCCTCTGGGTTTCTTTTGTTGCTCTCTTTCTGTTTGTTCCAGGCCCTTTCTTCTTTTTGGATGTGTGCATTTATTGATATAAATTGGCGTCTGAGCACCAGTTTTGCTGTGTCCCAAATGTTCTGATAGGAAGTGTTTTCATTCTCATTGGATTCTATGAATTTATTCCATCCTTGATACCAGAACAATGTCTTCTATAATCCAGTCTTTTTTGAGGAGAGTAATGTTCAGTTTCCAAGTGTTTGATTTCTTTTTCCTTCTTTTCCTGTTATTGATTTCCACTTTTATGGCTTTATGGTCAGAGAAGATGCTTTGTAATATTTCAATGTTTTGGATTTTAATAAGGCTTGCTTTATGACCTAATGTGTGGTCTATTCTAGAGAATGTTCCATGTGCACTAGAAGAGAAAGCATACTTGGTTGCTGTTGGGTGGAGTGTTCTGTATATGTCTACGAGGTCAAGTTGGTTGATTGTGGCATTTAGATCTTCTGTGTCTTTGTTGAGCTTCTTTCTGGATGTCCTGTCCTTCACTGGAAGTGGTGTGTGAAAGTCTCCTACTACTATTGTGGAACTATCTATCTCACTTTTCAATGCTGATAGAGTTTGTTTTATGTATCTTGCAGCCCTGTCATTGAGTGCATAAATATTTAATATGGTTATATCTTCTTGGTGTATTGTCCCTTTAATCATTATCTAGTGTCCTTCCTTATCCATTCTGATGGATTTAACGTTAAAGTCTATTTTGTCAGAAATTAACATTGCCACTCCTGCTCTTTCTTGATTGTTGTTTGCTTGATATATTTTTTTCCGTCCTTTGAGTTTTAGTTTATGTCTCTAAGTCTAAGGTGTGTCTCTTGTAGGCAGGATACAGACGGATCTTATTTTTTAATCCATTCCGCCGCTCTCTGTCTCTTTATTGGTGCATTTAGTCCATTGACATTCTGGGTAATTATGGATAGGTATGAATTTAGAGCTATCATTTTGATGTCTTTTTTTGTGTGTTGTTGACAGCTTCTTTTTCCCACTTGATTTTATGTGCTGAGCAGTTTTTCTTTATATATTCTCCTTTCCTCATATTTGTTGTTGTTGATTTTGTTTCTTCTGAGTCTATATTTTTCCCTTGTATTTTGATGAGTAGGATAGTTTGTCTCCTTTGTGTTTACCTTATAATTTACCCTTATTTTTCTAAATTTGTAACTTTTATTTTTTTTGTATTGCCGTATCTTCCTCTCCATATGGAAGGTGTATGGTTACATTTCTTAGTCTCTCTTTATTATTTTAATGTTGTCTTCTTTTATATAATAGCATCGCGGGTTACCCTGTGTTGGGCTTTTTTTTTGGATTTCCCTGTCTGGGTTGACTTCTGGTTGCTCTGCCCAGCATTGTAGTCTTGGGTCGATATGTGATATTATTGATTTTCTAACCAAAGAACTACTTTTAGTATTAGTTGTAGTTTTGGTTTGGTTTTTACGAATTTCCTCAACTTCTGTTTATTTGGAAATGTCTTAATTTTACCTTTGTAATTATAAAAAAAAATTTTTTTTTTTTTTTTATTTAAGAGACACTTTTGATGAATATATGATTTTTGGCAGGCGATTTTTTTCCTTCAATTTTTTAAATATGTCATCCCATTGCCTTCTTGCCTATATGGTTTCTGCCGAGTAGCTTGAGCTTATTCTTATTGGTTTTCCCTTGTAGGTGACTTCTCTTTTATCCCTCTCTGCTCTTAGAATTGACTCCTTATCTTTGGTTTTGGCAAGCTTGATTATAATATGTCTTGGTGACTTTTTTTTAAGATCTACCATATGGAGAGTTCGGTGATCATCTTGGATAGATATCCTCTCATCTTTCACAATATCAGGGAAGTTTTCTGCCAACAAATCCTCAACAATTTTCTCTGTATTTTCTGTTATCCATCCCTGTTCTGGTACTCCAATCACTCATAGGTTATTTCTTTTGATAGAGTCCCACATGATTCTTAAGGTTTCTTCCTTTTTTTTAAATTCTTTTATCTGATTTTTCTTCAAATATATTAGTGCCAAGTGATTTATCTATGAATTCAGAAATTCTAGCTTGTACTTGGTCAATTCTGCTCCTCTGACTTTCTATTGAGTTATCTAATTCTGTAATTTTATTGTTAATCTTCTGAATTTCTGATTGATGTCTGTCTATGGATTTTTTCAACTTATTAAACTTTTCAATATGTTCCTGAATAATCTTTCTGATTTCTTCAGTTGCTTTATCTGTGTGTTCTTTGGCTTGTTCTGCATATTGCCTCATTTCCTTCCTGTCTTGAAGGGTTCTGTATATTAAACTTTCGTATTCTGAATCTGGTAATTTCAGGAATGCACTTTCATCTAAAAGATCCCTGGATTCTTTGTTTTGAGAGCCTGTTGAGGTGATCATGGCCTGTTGCTTTATGTGACTTCATATTGACTGTTGTCTCTGAGCCATCTGTAAGTTATTTTATTATTTTATGCTTGCTTACTGTGTCGTAGCTGCTTGCTTTGTTTAGTTTTGGTATACCCCTATGGGTTGGTTGAGTGAGTTAGCTTGATTATTTTCACCTTTGGAGCTCTGGTGTCCTGTTCTCAGCTGGCTAGAGCTGTTATCAGGTATGTCAGTCTAGGAGTCCATTCAGTTTTCTTGTATGAATTTAGCTCAGGTTTCCAGGTATCTGATATCAAGTGTGTGGAATAGGCTCTGTCCTACAGTCTTAGAGGGGCAGGGGTGATTGGTGCATATACTGGTATCTGATTTCAGCAGGGGGTCACGCTCTGAACAAGACAGGGGGCTGAGAACCAACCCCCAAGTGTCTCTGAGAAAAACACATCTCTGTTCCCTAGAGTGTGCTGGTGGGTGGTCTCTGCAAAGGGACCATGGGCACCCAAAGATTTTGTTGTAAGGACTGGGAGGTACCAGTTATCCCTGGGCCCCTGTTGCAGGTGGCTCGGTGACCCAAGTGGAGCCACTGGTCCCTAGGTCCTTGTTGTGGGTAGGTGAGGGCCTTGTTTAATAGGCAAAGCAATGTCAAACGTCAAACACCCACCTCTCTACCGCACACCTGAAATGGTGTTTGCCAACAAGGGCCTATTCTCCCGAAATAGGCCCACACAGGTCCATGCAGAAGGGAAAGGGGCGGGCGGTTTCTGCCTGGACAGGAGCTACTTCTGTCCTGAGCTCCCCCAGTTAATGGAGCTAGCAAATTATCTTTTCCCCCCAGGTGCAAATTTTTTCCTTCCCAAGGCCAGGAGGATGGCTCCAGGTGCTCACCAGGGTCTATCTCTGGCCCAGGGATTCAGCCGCTGAAGCTGGCTTGGGGGTGGGGGTGGCGTGGTAAAATATACGCAAGTACTTAGCTTTTGCTGAGAGTGCCCTTCTGCTCAGGTTCCGGAGGTGTGAGTTGTCTGTGTGGCTGGCTGCTTCTCCTTGAGGAAAGTGCGGTGGAATGCTAGGACCAGCCCGCCACCGCCACCACTGCCGCTCCGGGAATGATGCCTGAAGGCTCCTCGCCATTCAGGTTCAGCAACTCCTCTCCACTTCTGAACGGTGTCTTCCTTCCTCTACCCCTCATTTCATGCTCTAAGCTTTGATGCTCAGAGCTCCCAGTTTGTCACAAGGATACTCATTTTACTTGTTTTTTCGGGTCTTTGTTGTAAAGAGGGCTCCACGGAAGCGTCTGTCTTCCGCCATCTCGACTCCGCCTCCTCCATGCAGTTTTTAATGGCTGATTTTTTGGAAGATGATTTCCCAGGCTTTCTTCTCATGTACCTCTGGGTTCACTCAAACCTCAAATCTTTCACTTAGCAGAGGATTAACCACTTGTATCACACAGGAACTCCAGCAACACCTTGTTGTTGTTGTTGTTGTGTGCCCTCAGTTGATTCCAAATTCTAGCGACCCTATATGACAGAGCAGAACTGCCCTAGACGGTTTCCTAGGCTTAAATCTTTACTGGAGTAGATTGCCAGGTCTTTCCCATGAATCAGTTAGTGGGTTGAAATGGCTGACCTTTTGGTTAGCAGCCAAGTACTTAATTATTGAGCCACCAGGGTTCCTTCCAGCGACACCTTAAGTGTTCTTAGAACTAAGGTTTTATCTTATCTATGGCTAGCAGATATTTTGGTGCAGTTTTGTGGGGTGTGCAGAGAAGGCAAGTTCTAAATGACTAAAAATTGCTTATATGGGCTGCTTTTAAAACAATTGGGTGTGTACAAATATGAATTTGGGGCCATTGGGCTATTTTGCTAATGACCCTCCTTTTGCTACAAAGAAGTAGACAAACCAGGGCCAGCACCAAAATCCTATCTTTAGCTCATTTACATAAGACCATGTCTCTGAAGAAGAAAAAAGCAATCAATTAGAGACAATAATTCAAGAAAACGGTCCAGAAATAGGAAAACAAACAAAATAACCTGATCTACCCTGACTCTTACTAGACTACGGTCACCTCCAAGACAAATACTAGCAGAACTCTTAGATTTCAAAGAGAATGATAGCATCATCAAGGTCTTCAGGCAAAAAGGATCAAATAACACAGAAAGGCAAAAAATTATACAGTTATTTAGATTTTAGAACATAGTAAGGCAATAATTTAACAATATGTCTAAAATCTCAGAGGAAAAAAAAATGTGAACCAAGAATTTTATATCTAGCCAAGCTGTCCTTCAAATATCAAGGCCATTAAAAAAAAAGGTTCTAACATAAAAGTACTGAAGAAATTATACACCCATCAGCCTTTCTTTTATATATTGTGACAAATAATGTTGTTATTGGGTACCAATGAGTCGGTACCAACACCTAGGGACCCCATGTGACACAGTAGAACTGTCTCAAAGAGTTTTCTGGGCTTAATCTTTATGGAAACTGATGGCCAGTTCTTTCTCCTGCTGTGCCTCTGAGTTGGTTCTAACTGCAAACATTTCAGCTGGATTAGCAGCCTAGTGCTTAACTATTGCACCACCAAGGCCTCTTGTGACAAATAATGCAACTAAAAATATGAAAGGAGAATGGAGAAGGACAGAAGAAAAATTGTTGTATAAGCAATAGTTAGGCATTAAAAGATACTGCCAAATACTGACAAACCATATAAAAAAAAAAAAAGCCAAACCCATTGCCGTCAAGTTGATTCTGACTCGTAGTGACCCTATAGGACAGAGTAGAACTGTCCCACAGAGTTTCGAAGGAGAGCCTGGTGGATTTGAACTGCTGACCTTTTGGTTAGCAATTGTAGCACTTAACCACTAAGCCACCAGGGTTTCCAGCAAACCAGATGGAAAAGGTTAAATATGAAAATAGAGGGTTAAGTTTCTTTTTTTTAAATATATGTATAAATACAAAGGTAACTTCAAGGATAAAAATGTAAACTTTCCCAAAAACAGTGAGAAAAAGACACAGTCGTTATATAAGTGGGCTATACATGAGTGGCATTGTTCTCAGAAAAAAGGGAAGATATCCAGCTTCCAGTGCACTGCCAGAAGGTGAAAGATCAAAGCTGGTCTAGAATCAGATGTGCCTTGATGTTGAGTCACAAAGTGGGATATAAATTCTTCACATCTCAAATGATTCGTTGTAGAGAAGTAGTGGTAGATGAAAAAAAAAAAAAAATAGAGGAAGAATGCATGACTTGGTAACCAGGAAAGTCTTGACATATTCACAGTAGTCTATTAAGAGATTATACTAGGATAATGGTTCTTAATCTTTAAAGTGGATAAATCAATAGGAATCTTGTTAAAATGCGCATGGCAATTGAATACATCTCTGGAATGACCTGATATTCTATATTTCTAACGAGATCCCAGGTGCTTCTTCTGGTTCTGGGGTATGGATCAAACTTTGAAAGGCAAGGTTTAGAAATCATCATTCTGAAAATAACACCCATAAATTTATGAGTTATATAGTCACTCAAAGGATGCTTTATTAGTGTTATCAAAAATCACATAATTATAAACACAGACAATTATACAAGAATTTCTAGTATCTTAGTAACATGACCATCCAGCTGCCCTGATGGAAAATGTCAAGTAGGTCCTCACAGGTTTTGCAATGTCTGATTATGTCTTCTGTTATTGCTAAGTATGTGTGTAATAATATCATATTAAATAATATTGTTTTCTCTTAAACTCTTTTGAATAATGCTAAGCTAAATTTTCTGAATGACACCAAATCTCCTAAATGAAATGATTTCTTTTTGTATTGTCTTAAAACCAAAAAAACAAAGCCGTTGCCATCGAGTTGGTTCTGACTCATAGCGACCCTATAGGACAGGGAAGAACTGCCCCACAGAGTTCCCAAGGAGTGCCTGGTGGATTCGAACAGCCAAACTTTTGGTTAACAGGCATAGCACTTAACTACTATGCCACCAGGGTTTCCATATTGTCTCAAGAAGGTGGAAACCCTGGTGGTGTAGTGGTTATGTGCTATGGCTACTAACCAAAGGGTCGGCAGTTTGAATCTGCCAGGCGCTCCTTGGAAACTCTATGGGGCAGTTCTACCCAGCCCTTTAGGGTCGCTATGAGTTGGAATCGACTTGACGGCACTGGGTTCTCAAGAAGGTGTATTTTCTCCCACACCATATTTACTACAGGGTGTGTAGGTGAGGTACATGTCCTTTTTAAGATCTCGTATTTTACCTTGGATACTTTTTCTGTTTAGAGTTAAGTAAGGTATAGCCCATTTATCTGGGTTATTATTATTTAGATCTTAGCATTTGGCTCACTGTGTTTTTTTTTTTTTTTCCCAACTATATCCACTGCTTGGTCTTTCAGTTTCTTGAACTTCTTACCCCTAACAATCTGTTTACTGCTCCCTTATCAACCTACTTCAGTGCTCATAGCTTAACTCTTGCATGCTGATGACTACACTTCTTCCCAGACCTCCATTCAAGTATTGAGCTCTCTGATAATTATTTTCCCCTTTCCAGACTCACTCCTTTTAGTACTCTATTTCAGCAAATCTTCCCCATCAGGACCTCCAAACAATTCATTCTATATTGTTTTAACTGTCTAGTATGCAATCCAGTTCTCATTTTTTTATTACCCAACTTTGGTTGCATGGTCCCTCATTATGTAATCACTAAAAATTACCTTCCATTAAATCTTCAGCTTTCTTGTCCTTGTTACTTACATCACCCTTGACTGGAGAAATCCCAATTCTGGTAAAAATCCAGTAGTCTATCAACTTTTCACCTTGATTCAATCAGTTGAACATGCCTGGTGGAAAAAAAAAAATATCATCGGAAGAAATCTTTCTTGAAATATATGATTCAAAGCTCGAGTAATTCTGCAGAACTTCCTATTACCTATATTCCCTTAGTTGACTGACTTTCTCATTCCCCTAGATGACTTTCACAACTTCCCCTTTATCCTCAAACCTTGAATGTGCCTCTGTTCTTTTATACTACTGAATGATTTTGCTTCTCATTTGACAAGAAATTTAGAGCAATCTCAAAGGAAATTCGTTTGACTGCCAAATATAGCAACCTGCCTGTACCTATAGCCATGTATTCTGCTTTCATTTCTCCTACAATGAGTGATCTGTACTTGTTCCTATCTGAAGTCACTTTCTGTCCTTGTGCAATAAATCACATTGCCTCATGCCTCCTTAAGGGATTTGCTCCTACACTTAACTGGTTCCATGGATATATGTACCATCTATTAGTTGAAACCACTAAGATTATTTCTATATTATTGATCTCTCCTTGTAATATCAGGCTCATATATCCAAAATAAATTGCTATCATCATTAGATGTCTCATAGGCATCTCAAATCAACATTAACTGTGGATCTCTCTCCATTAAACCATTCCTTACTCTATTATTCCAAAATCAATCAGTGGAATTATTACTCACTCAGTTTCTCAGATAAAAACAAAACAACAAAAAAAAATTAACTGTTATCCAGGAGTTTTCACTGCTTTCCACATGCCTTGTGTTGTTGTAGTTAGGTACTGTTGAGTCAATTCTGATTCATAGAGACCCTATATACCACAGAATGAAACATTGCGTGGTCCTGCACCATGCTCACAATTGTTGTTATGCTTGTTGCAGCCACTGTGCCAGTCCATCTCATTGAGGATCTTCCTCTTTTCCTGTGACCCCGTACTCTACCAAGCACTACGTCCTTCTCTAAGGACTGATCCCTCCTGACAACACGTCCAAAGTATGTAAGATGCAGTCTCGGCATCTTTGATTCTAAGGAGCATTCTGAATGTACTTCTTCCAAGGCGTATTTGTTGGTTCTTTTGGCAGTCCATGGTATACACAATATTCTTCACCAACACCACTTCAAAGGTGTCAGTTCTTATTCTGTCTTCCTTATTCATGGTCCAGCTTTCATGTGTATATGATGCGATTGAAAATACCATGGCTTGGGTCAGACACACCTTAGTCTTCAAGATGGCATCTTTGCTTTTCAACTCTTTAAAGAGGCCCTTTGCAGCAGATTTGCCCAACGCAATGCATCTTTTGATTTCTTGACTGCTGCGTCCATGGGTGTTGATTATGGAACCAAAAAAATGAAATCCTTGACGACTTCAATATTTTCTCCATTTATCATGATGTTGCTTATTGGTCCAGTTGTGAGGATTTTTGTTTTCTTTGTGTTGAGGTGTAATCCATACTGAAGGCTGATGTCTTTCATCTTTATCAGTAAGTGCTTCATGTTCTCTTCACTTTCAGCAAGCAAGATTGTGTCATCTCACAACACTGGTTGTTAATGAGTCTTCTTCCAATCCTGATTCCCCATTCTTCTTCATATGGTCCAGCTTTTCAGATTATTTGCTCAGCATACAGATTGAATAGGTATGGTGAAAGGATACAACCCTGACACACACCTTTCCTGACTTTAAACCATGGAGTATCTCCTTGCTCTGTCTGAACAACTGCCTCTTGATCCATGTACAAGTTCCTCACGAACACAATTAAATGTTCTGGAATTCTCATTCTTCCGAATGTTATCCTTAATTTGTTATGATCCGCATAATCGAATGTCTTTGCATAGGCAATAAAACACAGGTAAACATCCTTCTGGGTTCTCTGCTTTCAGCCAGGATCCATCTGACATGAACAATGATATCCCTGATTCCATGTCTTCTTCTGAATCTGGACTGAATTTCTGGCAGTTCCTTGTCAATATACTGCTGCAACCACTTTTGAGTGATGTTCAGCAAAATTTTGCTTGTATGTGATATTGATATTGTTTGATAATTTCCACATTCTGTTGGATCATCTTTCTTGGAAATAGGCATAAATATGGATCTCTTCCCATCAGTTGGCCAAGTAGCCGTCTTCCAAATTTCTTGGCATAGACAAGTGAGTATTTCCAGCGCTACATCTGTTTATCGAAATATCTAAATTGATATTCTGTCAATTCCTGGACCTTGTTTTTTGCCATGCCTTCAGTGCAACTTGAACTTCTTCCTTCAGCACCATCAGTTCTTGATCATATGGTACCTCTTAAAGTGGTTGAACATCCACCAATTCTTTTTTGTATATGGCTCTGTGTATTCCTTCCATCTTCTTTTGATGCTTCCTATGTCATTTAATATTTTCCCCATAAAATTCTTCACTACAACTCAGGGCTTGACTTTTTTCTTCAGTTATTTTAGCTTGAGAAATGCCAAGCATGTTCTTCCCTTTTGGTTTTCTATCTCCAGGTCTTTAACATATCATCATAATGCTTTGTCTTGAGCCATTCTTTGAAAGCTTCTGTTCAGTTATTTTACTTTCAGTTCATTTCTTCCTTTTGCTTTTGCTGCTTGACATTCAAAAGCAAGTTTCAGAGTCTCTTCTGACATCCATTTTGGCCTTTTCTATTTTTCCTTTCTTTTTATTAACCTCTTGCTTTCTTCATGTGTGATGTCATTCCACAGCTCTTCCGGTCTTTGGGCATTAGTTTTCAATACCTCATATCTGTTCTTGAAATGGTCTCTAAACCTAAGATCACTGGTACCCAGCACAATTTTAGTAGTGAAAGAGGGCATTTATAATAACTCGCCTGGAAAATAGATCTTTTCTAGGCAACCTATAATGTATGGGTCACAGTGATGGAGAGAGGAAATTCTATAGGTACAGCTGAGGGACTGGTTAGAGGGACTGACTGGTAAATATTGTATTCTCAATATAATGAGATTATAAGGTATTTAAGCAGATGAGTAACTAGGGAAATGAAATTGTCACTTATAATATAGCAATGTGACAGGAAACATGATAAATGACTATAACAAATATTTTTAAAATCTGAGAACAGATGAACAAAAACTGTTTCTAGAAATTATTTGTTCCTTGAAGATCTGTAGAATTTTCTTTAAAGCAATGAGTCTTACGTTATGTACAGTGGGAGGGACAACATCATGTCTAGGCTGTGGGAGGCGGTGTTGAGGAAGGCATTCAATAATATATGGCCTCAAATATTTTGATTACCTTTCTAGCAGGCTGCCATTGGCAAATCTACATTTTTTGTCATCTGAGTGTGTTGGCATGGTATACTCATTCGGCTATGTTAGCTGGGGAAAAAATGGAAATTGCTGTTTTAAAATAAAGTATATTGAAGATCCTGACTGTTTACAAACTAGAATAATGTTAAATCATTCAATTATTGAATGGTTTTTTAATTAACCAAAATTACTTATCTTCTGTTAAGTGTAGGTAGAAATATAAAAATAAAACAGCAAATTAAATGATAGTCATGAATATTATATGGTCCTTAAGAATCTTATCAACTGTGATCATAGCATGCTAGAATATTAAGTTTTATGTTGTGAAACTAACACATTGCCAGTGAAATCACAAAATCATCTATAATAATGATAATTTAAAAAATCACTGGAACCACTAGTTGTTATTATCTAGAGAATGCCACAGCTAGTTAATTGTTGTTCAGACTGAAGATAAATCAGTGTCTAGCGCACCACATTGGTTTCAGAAAGTAAGTGCTATATTTCATCTTTAAGAGGGAAGCATCTCTAAATGTCAAACAAGTATTGTGAATGCATTTTTTAAAACTTCGGAATGTCTTTGTTTCAAACCCAAATATTTCTCTTAAATTGAATAATTTGTCTTTCCCCTAACTAATGAGCTTAGAACTTGATTGTCTCCATAGAAAGAAGGGAAACAAGCTATTAATTATAGATTTACGCCCAAACTGATGAGAACATCAATACTTTTACTGCAATTTTGTCAATAAATCCCAGATCATAAAACCTTACATATGCATTCTGGAGGTGGGACAAGTTTTATGTCCATTAGTATGGAGAAAACAGATTGATTGCCTGCCATGGCATTATTCAAACGAACTGACGAGGCAGCTCCAGAAAAAAAAAAGTTCAAATAAAGTGTGCATTCCACTGCTTCAATTCAACCTTTCTAAATTTAGGACAGATAATTTTAGAGTCCATGTTACCCATTTTTAAGCAATATTTTGGCTAGAAACCCTCAGTGAATTTAGGTATTGGAAAGACAGCAATAAATGTTAATACTTCTCCTACTCTTTTATTAACTGTAGACTATTGCTAACAAAAACTGCATTCATAAACTCATTTATTAAAAATATTTATTGAGAGCCAAATAAGTCGTTAACTTTTCTCTGTTGAAGGGCCAGGAAGGAAAAGTTCTGGATCCTATAATTGTTTGACTGAGAGAAGACAGAATTTAGTGCACAAGTGGCAGGTTTGGCATATCAGATAAGATAAGCACTATTTATAATTACTGTTGGGAAAGAAGACGGAGCCCGTGGACACGTATAAAGGAAAGCAAGCAGATATGGTAATACAAGAGTTTGTGTCTTCTCATCTGAGTTTCTGTTATTACTAAACCCAGTGCCGTCATAATCTTGAGGTTAGTGGTCTCAAATTTAAAATGAATCCAGTCAATGCAGTTGTGTGTTACTTTTCTACCAGCTGTACTGGTGCAGGTACAGAATAGATAGGGAGTTTTACATTGCAAGATTTGAGCTTTTTCAAGATAGATATAAAGAAGAGAAGGGGATCAAAACTAAAACCAAACCAGTTCCTGTCAAGTCAAGTAGGACTCATGGCAACCCCATGTGTTTCAGATTAGAACTTTACTCCATAGAGTCTTCAGTGGCTCTGATATTTTGGAAATAGTTTGCCAGGACTTGCTTCCAAGGCACCTCTGGGTGGATTCAAACCTCCATCATTTTGATTAGTAGCTGAGTTCTTAACACTTTGTGCTACCCCCAGGCTCCATGAGGCATAGGTGGCGGAGGGGTCTGAAGAGTTGATGGTATATGCAGGGGCATTATCATTCCCCTAAACCCTGAGGAGTTACCTAACCGAGGCTTTTTCTACCGCAGAGGGTTTGCTACTCTTGTCCAGGTTGATTGACATTTCCTGAGTAAGCTGTAAACAACTTGGTTTCATTCTTTTTGTCTGGCCCTGGGCTGCAGCCTGCCCTCTGATTAGTATGTACCTAGCCGGGATAGGTCGTTAGATTATGCAAATGAAGTGTTGGTGGCATACCAAGAGGGGATTGGTCAGTTTGTGGCCCTGATGGGAGGGCCATGCCTTGAAATTGGTGAGTAGTTTGCATATATAAGCAGCCAACCCCACAGAGACAGACAGAAGCAGCAAAGAGAGGCAGCAAAAAGTAGCAGAAGGAAGAAAAAATAAAGAAGACCAACGAGACAGAGAGAGGAAACAACAACAACAAAAAAAACCAAACCAAACCCAGTCCCTTCGAGCTGATTCTGACTCATAGCAACCCTATAGGACAGAGTAAAACTTCCCCACAGAGTTTCCAAGGAGCGCCTGGTGCATTTGAACTGCCGACCCTGTGGTTAGCAGCTGTAGCACTTAACCACTACACCACCAGGGGAAATAAGGAACCTCCTAAAAGAGCTGTAACAGGCATCAAGGGCTGTAACACTGAAGACAGTGAGAAGCCCAGAAGGGATTCAGTGGAAGAGTCAGCAGCAACAAGTATGAAAAGGGCCCAGTGGCTGAGTTGGTGGTGATAGGTAGTAGGGCCAAGAGGAGTCTGTCCTGAGGGAATCTAGTGGAGCCTATCCTTAGGGGGCTGAGAGGAGACCTGTCCTCAGTGGGCCCAGAGGATGTTAGTCCTCAGTGGGCTGTGAGGATGCCTGCATGACCAAAACAAAAAGGAACTGAGAAATCTGTCCTGCACTGAAGAAGGAAGACTTTGTCTACATGCTTCCTGAACCCGATCCTGAGTTGTGCCCTGTTACTTCTTTACCAAACCACTTAACAGTAAGTATGGTCTGTGAGTTCTGCATGGCCGTTGCAACTGATTATTGAACTCAGCAGAGATGTAAAGCGTGCCTTGGGGGGGACGGCTGACATCAGAGTTGATCAAAAGGTTGGAGACAAGAGCTATGTCTTACCTCTACCTCACAGGGATCATCAGCCTTGGGCTGATCTTGATTCTTATTATCCCCCGAAGTTAGACGGGTTCTGATACGGCTGCTACTACTACTTCCATCATTTCACAATTGTGAATCATTTTGATACCCTTCTCCTTTCCTTTAGTGTGTGTGTGTACATGTGTATATATATGTATATATGTGTGTATATATATATATATATATATGAGTGTGTGTATGTATATTTAATTTATTTTCTTTGTGGTTACTCTGGAGATTGCATTTATCATTCAAACATTATAACAACCTAGTTTAAATTGATATCAACTAACCTTCAATAAAAAATACCAACACCCAAAAACTCTGTTTCTATATCACTTGCCTCCCTTTATGCTGTTATTATCACAAATTACGTCTTTATACATTGTGTTCCACTAATAAATTTACACCTATTTTCATCCATTTGTCTTTTAAATCATGTATGACATAATGCCGAAAATGAACAAACCCATTGCTGTTGAGTTGATTCCGACTCATAGTGACCCTATAGGACAGGGTAGAACTGCCCCATAGGGTTTCCAGGGAGACCCTGGTTGATTTCAGCTGCTGACCTTTTGGTTGGCAACTGTAGCTCTTAACCAGTACACCATCAGGGTTTCCATGATATAACAAGTTGAGATGAAATATGGAAATACCATGAAATTTCCCTAATATGTTTACCCAAGAAATTGCCTTTACTGGAGTTTTTCTTCTTCTTCTTCATATGTCTTCAAGTTACTATTTAGTGCCATTTATTTTCAACATGAAGGACCCACTTTAGCATTTCTTGTAGGGCACATCCCATGTTAATGAACTCCTTCCACTTTTGTTTATTTGGAAATGTCTTAATTTTGCCTTCATGTTTAAAAGACAGCTTTGCCAGATGCAGAATTCTCAGAATAGTTATTTTGCTTAAGCATTTTTAATAAGGGACTACTGTTTGGCTGCTTTTAAGGTTCTTTTGTTGTCTTTGGTTTTCAAGAGCTTGATTATAAAATGTCTTGGTGTGGATCTCCTTGGGTTTATTCTCCTTGGAGCTCATTTAGGTTCATGAATGTATAGATTCATGTCTTCATAATATTTGGAAAATTTTATGCCATAATTTCTTCAAATATTATTTTTCCCTGTTTCCCACCCTCTTCTTCTGGGACTCTAGTAATGCATACATTGGTCCATTTGATGGCATCCCACAAGTCCCTTATGTGGTGTTTACTTTTCTTTATTTTTTTTTTCTGTTTGTTTCTCCAACTCTATTATTTCAATTATCCTACCTTCAAGTTTGCTGATTCTTCTGTCTGCTAAAATTTGCTTTTGAAACTCTCTATAGTGAGTTTTTCATTATAATTATGGAACTGTTCAGCTCCAGTACTCCTGTTTGGTTCTTTTTTTATGATTTCTATGTCTTTATTGATATTTGTCTCAGTTACTGGTGCTGCCCTGACAACATATAGCACAAGTGGGTGGCCTTAAAGAACATAAATTTATTTTTTCACAGTTCAGGAGACTAAAAGTCTGAATTCAGGGAATCGGTGTAGGAGTATGTCCTTCTTTGTGTACTTCAGCTTCTGGTAGCTGGCAATCCTTGTAGTTCCTGAACTTGTAGATGCATCTTATCTTTCCTCTGTATGTCTCTGTGTCTATTCTGTTCTTTTTGTAACTCAGATGTGATTAGGTTTAGGATCCATCCTACAGTGGTATGGCCTAAAGCACATAACAAAAGAAAAACCCCTACTATCAAAACAGAATCGTATTTATGGGCACAAGGGTTAGGATTTCAATACATATTTGCTGGTAGAAAGGGGACACAATTCAATCCACAACAATATTCTTGCTTTGTTCATGAATTTCTTGAATCATTTTTCTGATTTTTTTTTAGCTTTCTGTCATGTTTTCTGTTAGCCCTTTGAGAATATTTAATATTGTTGCTTTTAAGTCTATATCTAATAAGTTCATTATCTGGGCTTCCACAGGGACAATTTTTTTCACTTTATTTTTGTTCTTTTCAGTGGTCCACCCTTTCTTATTTCTTTGTATGTTGTCTCAGTTATCTAGTGCTGCTATAACAGAAATACCATAAAAAAGTGGCTTTAACAAACAGAAATTTATTTTCTGACAGTCTAGAAGGCTAGAAATGGAATTCAGAGCACTGGATCTACGGAAAGGCTTTCTCTCTGTTGGCTCTGGAGGAAGGTCCTTGTCTCTTTGAGCTTCTGCTCCTGGGCAATTGTCATGTGGCTTGCTGTATCTTTTCCCCCATCTTTGCTTCTTTTGCTTGCTTGGTTAATCTTTTATGCCTCAGAAAAGATTGACCCCAGATACACCTCACACTAATCCTGTCTCATTAACATAAAAAGACAACCCATTCCCAAATGGGATTATAAGAGGTTAGGTATTAAAATGCATATTTTGGGGGAACACAATTCATTCTATAACATATGCCTTGTGATTTTTGTTGTTGTTGACACTGGTACATTTGAATGTTTTATGCAGTAACTCTGGAAGTCAGATTCTTCCCCTTCCCCAGGGTTTGCTGTTTTTTCATTTGTTTTTGTTTTTAAACCTCTCCAAGTCTTTGCAAATTGGTTCTGTGACATAGTCCTCTGTGACATAGCTCTTTCTCAGCCCATGTCCAGGCTTGCACTGAGCCGAGAGATCAATCCTGAGGTAAAAGTATAAGGTCTTCTCAGGTTATTTCTGAGAATGCATCTTGTGGGCATAAATGTGGCTTTCTCAATTCCCACAAGTAAATAGTCCTTTTGAAAACCTTAATCTCCAAAAGAAAATCCCTCTCTGGCCTCTCTGTCCAGCCTTTAGTCATCTATTAATTGCCTTAACGGTGCTCTTTAGCTCCAGTTGGCTATACTCCATCACAGACCTAGATTGCTGCCTCCTGCAACTCAGCTCTGCATAAGCTCCCATACATGCAAAATTGAGACCAGTGCTTTGCTTCAGTCATTCAGGCAGCCCACAGACAGGCTAGAATAGACACACACAATAATTTGCTAATAAGGTCTGCTCTACTTCTAGATCCGGAGACCAGGATCCCTCTCTGGAAGCGTGTGCTGGTACTGCTTTAACACTGCCACACCAGGCCTAGGAAAGGGTGAGGTGTGGGGGGGTAGAAAACCAAAGTTTTCCAATGTTTATGTGTTCTCCTTTTTCTTTCTTTTTATTCAGCTTCTGCTTAGTTCTGGAAGCCTTTCACTGGTTTCTAGAATTTTGGCACTATTGATACTGCCAGTTTCTACTTGGGATTTTTTTTTTTTTTTTGGAGTTTTTGTGACAAAATAAGAGCATGCTGTTGTTTATAGTGCCATCTTGCTCTGAATTTTACAATATATATATTTGTTAAGCCGTTTTGACAGTCTTTGTTGGATAGTCACTTTAGCTTTCAAGGTAACCCTGCTTTTAATGTTTTCTTATTTCATATTGGTACTGACTCTAATTTCCCCTGCATTTGTTGTGATTATTTGTTAGACTGTCTTAAGGTAGAAGTGGTCTTTGCAGTGTTTTCAAGTGGTGATTTTAGTTTATTTCAAATTAATTCTCACTTAACTGCATGTGATCTAAAACATGTTATCTATGACATCAGCATAAGTGCATTAATCTTTTAAAACATACTTTAAAATATACCTTATCCAAAATCTACTTGATTTTGAATGGAAGAGTACTCCAAATATTTATTCCATCATACTGCCAAATGTATAGATATCTTCTTTCCACTTCTAGTTGTGTGACTCAGGAAAACATACTTACGCTTCACTTTACTCATGTCTGAAATAGATAAAATAATAAAAATAAGATCTACCTCATAGGGTTGTTATAATTATTAAATAATTTGCTATATGCAAATTTCTTACTTTTAGAGCATAGATATACTCCATTTTGTATCTTACGGGATCAGTTATTACAAAAAAATTAAGAGGAAATGGCCTTGTCTATGGATTTTGAAAACAGTTTCTTATTGCTATAGTTATTCCTCTATCTACAAGCACTCACTGTAAATTCAGTTCAGAGCTGAAGCTTACGAAAGCATAGCTCTTCTTCAAGGCATGATCTTCAAAAGACCTACCGGAGCTCATTATGAGTATGAATGCTTTTTTCTATACTCTTTGCCCCCACTCCCTCAGGATACTCTACTGGTTGTGGATTTTGTAGATCACTTTGGGTTATGACTGGTAGAAAATATTTAGACAAGTGACTAAAAATGACTACTTTGCTCTTCCAGATAACTTATTTTATGTTATTAATGTATTTTTTTAAATGTTAAATACTTCCTAACATTCCTAATAACTGGGTTTTCCATTTAAGTTCTTCATGTTTATTTATCCATTGGGTGTCAGAAGCATAACCTCTGTGTCTTTATCATTTTGATGATTTACTTGATTTTTAACCTAAGGGATGGAAACTCTATGATTTTATGAGGATGCTAGAATTAAATTGTCTCCCACAAAGTCCCCACAGGTATGAGATACAAGATTCACTTGGGGGCTCTATTGTAGGAGTATCCATTGTTTTGTCCTGTAACAGATAGAACCAGACTAATTGGGATTAAAATGCCTGCCACCATTGTGATAGATAATTATCAAAAACACACTTCCAAAATAAAATATATAAAAGAATATTGAATAACAAAAAGAAAGTTGATGAAACCCTAACACTTTTACAAAATTAAATAAGATAGCTTTTTTAATCACGAACTTCTGTCTCTGTACAATTAAATTAAAAATCAGCAAAAAAAAACCTCTATTAATGTCAAAGACTTAAATATTTTTCAGAAGTCATTTATCTTTTATATTTACTACCTGTTATTATCAGGTTTTATAATATTCCTATTAATTAAATATTTTAATTATATAAAAACCATTTAAAAAAAAAAATCACCATTAAGTCAATTCTGACTCATAATGACCCTATAGGACAGAGTAGAACTGCTCCATGAGTTTCTAAGGCTTTGTAATCTTTATGGAAGCAGACTACTATATTTTTCTCCTACACAGCAGCTGGTGGGTTGGAACCACCAATCTTTCTGTTAGCAACCAAGTGCTTAACCACTGCAACACCAGGACTCCTTTTATGTCATATATTAAATATGAATGCTCAAATAATAAGAGTACTCCTTTAACACTAACATTATACTGAATATTGAGTGACCATTTACAATGACTCAGAAGAAATTTGTGCATATGGACATTAACAAACATCAAATATTATTTTATTCTAGTTGGGGTTATACCACTATGGGAATATAATGCTCAAGTAAAACACCAAATGAAAAACAGGAAATTAAACTACTGTTTTATTGAATATAGAGGATTTTACAAATCTCTAAACTTAAAAAAATGCATTTCATTTAATGTTAGTATGATATGTTTTTCCATTTATGTAGGTCTCTTTTGGTGTCTCTCAGTAGTGTTCCATAGTTTTCTTTGTGTAGTTTTACTTTCCTGGTTAGGTGTATTCCTAAGTGTTTTACCCTTTTATGGGCTATTATAAATGATATTGTTTTCCTGATTTCCTTTTTGAAGTTTTCTTTGTTGGTATATAGGAATCCAACTGATTTTTGTGTGTTGATCTTGTATCCTGCTACCCTGCTGAATCAATTTGTTCCCGTATTTTCCTTATGAAATCTTTGGAGTTCTATATGTATGGTATCATATCATCTGCAAATAGGGATAGTTTTGCTTCTTCCTTTCCAGTTTGGATGCCCTTTGTTTTTCTTGCCTTGTTTTTCTAGCTAGGATTTCCAGCGCAATGTTAAATAGAAGTGGTGTTAAAGGCATGCTAACCTTGTTCCTGTTATCAGGCAGAATGCTTTCAGCCTTTCTCCACTAAGAATAATGTCAGATACCCTTTATTATGTTGAGGAATATCCCTTCTATTCTGATTTTATTGAGAGTTTTTATCAGGAATGGGTGTTGGACTTTATCAAATGCCTTTTCTCCGTTGATTGAGATGATCTTATGACTCTTTTCTCTTGTTCTATTTATGTGGTGGATTATGTTGGTTAATTTCCTAAGGTTGAGCCATCCTGGTATGAATTTCACTTGGCTGTGGGGTATTATTTTTTCGATATGATTCTGAGTTCTATTAGCTAGAAACTTTACATCTATACTCATGAGATATATTGGTCTGTAATTTTATATATATATGGCAACCCTGGCAGCATAGTGGTTAAGTGCTATGGCTGTTAACCAAGAAGTCAGCAGTTAGAATCCACCAGGTGCTCCTCGGAAACTCAAAGGGCCAGTTCTTCTCTGTCCTATAGGGTCGCTGAAAGTTGGAATCAACTTGACGACAGTGAGCTTGGTTTTTGGTTATATATATATATATTTGGTGGTGTCTTTGCCTGGCTTTAGTATCAGGGTTTTGTTGGCTTTATAGACTGAAGTTGGGAATACTCCTTCCTTTTCTATGCTCTGACATAGTTTGAGCAGTACTGGTATAAGCTCTTCTCTGAATGTTTGGTACAATTCTCCAGTGAAACTATTCAAGTCAGGGCTTTTTTTTTTTTTTTTTTTGGTTGGGAGTTTTTATTACCATTTCAGCCTCTTCCCTTGTTATGGGCCTGTTCAGATTTTTTACCTCAGTTTGTGTTAGTCTAGGTAGGTAGTGTGTTTCTAGAAATTTATCCATTTCCATTTCCCCTGGACTCTAATATTTGTTGGAGTACATTTTTTCATAGCATTCTGTTACAATCCTTTTTATTTCAGTTGGGTATGTTTTAATGTCTCTCATCACATATTTTACTTGGGTTACTTTCCTGTTTTCCTTTTGTGAGTTTGGCTAATGATTTGTCCATTTTGTTGATCTTTTCGAAGAAACAACTTCTGGTCTTGTTGATTCTTTCTATTGTTTTTCTGTTCTCTATTTCATTTATTTCTGCTCTCATCTTTATTATTTCCTTCCTTCTGGTGACTGTGGGGTTCTTGTTCTTTTTTTTCATTTGTTCAAGTTGTAGGGCTAATGTTTTGATTTCAGCCTGTTCTTCTTTTCTAGTGTATGCATTTATTTCTAAGAATTGACCTCTGAGCCCTGCCTTGGCTGTGTCCCAAAAGTTTTGGTATGATGTGTTTTCATTCCCATTTGATTCTAGGAATTTTTTTTATTCCTTCTTTGATTTCTCCTATATCTCAGTTGTTTTTAGGCAAGGTGTTATTCAGTTTCCACTTCTTTGATTTTCTTTCCCTTGCTTTTCTAGTTATTGATTTCTACTTGTATGGCAGTGTGATCAGAAAGAATGCTCTGTATGATTTCGATGTTTTGGATTTAATTGACAGTTGCTTTTTGGCCAAAAGTGTGGTCTATTCTGGAGAGTGTTCCATGTGTGTTGGAAAAGAATGTATACTTCCTGCTGTTGGGTGGAGTGTTCTATATAAGTCTATGAGGTCGAGTTGGTTGATTTTGGCCTTTAGAGCTTCTGTGTCTTTGTTGAATTTCTTTCTAGATACTCTACCCTTCACCAAGGGTCATGTTCTGAAGACTCCTACTATTATTGCGACCCCGACAATTTAGTGCTCTAAGAGTTTGTTTTATGTATTTTTGAGCCTCGTTGTTGGAGTGCATAGATATTTATTAGAGTTGTCTTCTTTGTGGCTTGTCCATTTACTCATTATATAATATCCTTCCTTGTCTTTATGGTCGATTTTGCCTTAAAGTCTATTTTATCTGAAATTGGTATTGCCACTTCTATCTATTTTTTCGTTATTGTGCGCTGTTTATATTTTTTTCCATCCTTTGATTTTTAATATTTGTAAGCCTTTGTGTCTGTTCTGTTCTATTTTGTTTTTTTCCATTGTGCCATTCTCTGTCTCTTTGCAGGTATATTTGAGCCATTTACAATCAGTGTCATTATTGATCAGTATGAGTTTATTGCTGTCATGTTGTTGTGTTTTTTTTTTTTGTGGTAATGAGTTTTTCCTTGTTCCTCTTAATCTCCACTGCTGTGTTTGTTTTGTTTGTGAATTTTCTTTTCTTTTGTTATTCTAGATTTTGTGTTTACTGAGTCTTTAACTTTTTTCTTTTTTATTCTGATAAGCAGGTTTGTTAACAATCTATGAGGTTGCCTTGAAATCTACCCTTATCTTCCTAAGTTTGAAAAAATCTTCTATTACTTGATAATGTCTTGACTTCCTCTCTACTTGAAAGTTCTATACCTACATCATTTTTCCCCTTTTCATTATTTTGACTTTGTTGTCAAAATAAAACAGACTGATGTCTCTGTTTCCCTGTTCTAAGTCTTTTAGCTTTTTTTATTTTTAAGAGGTCTTTACCTGGGTTGTTATCTGGCTGATGCTGTCCTGCATCCTAGACTCCAGTTGTTGTCTTCTGATGTTGGTTCTTTAACTGACTGATTGCCAATGAGTCGACTCTGACTTGTAGCAACCCTATAGGACAGAGTAGAATTGCCCCATAGGGTTTCCAAGGAGTGACTGGTGGATTTCAGCTACCAATATTTTGGTTAGCAGCTGAGCTCTTAACCAGTGTGCCACCAGGTATCGTCTCTAGCTGAAGGTCCCCCTTTAATATTTCTTGTAAGCTTAGTTTGTTTTGTATGAATTTCTTAGTTTCTATTTCTGTGGAAAAGTCCTAATTTCACCATCGTATTTGAGAGGGTGGATTTTTTTATTGCAGGATATATTATTCTTGGTTGGCATTTCTTTTTTTATTTCAATGTTTTTATATATGTCACCACTTTAACTTCTTTTTTAAAAATAATTTTTATTGTGATTTAAGTGAAAGTCACAAATCAAATCAGTCTCTCACACAAAAACCCATATACACCTTGCTACACACTCCCAATTACTTTCCCACTAATGAGACAGCCCGCTCTCTTCCTCCACTCTCTCTTTTTGTGTCCATTTTGCCATCTTCTAACCCTATCCACCCTCTCATCTCCCCTCCAGGCAGGAGATGCCAACATAGTCTCAAGTGTTCACCTGATCCAAGAAGCTCACTCCTCACCAGCATCCCTCACCAACCCATTGTCCAGTCCAATCCATGTCTGAAGAGTTGGCTTTGGGAATGGTTCCTGTCCCAGGCCAATAGAAGGTCTGGGGGCCATGACCACCAGGGTCCTTCCAGTCTCCGTCAGACCATTAAGTCTGGTCTTACGAGAATTTGGGGTCTGCATCCCACTGCTCTCCTACTCCCTCAGGGGTTCTCTGTTGTGTTCCCTGTCAGGGCAGTCATTGGTTGTAGCTGGGCACCATCTAGTTCTTCTGGTCTCAGGTTGATGTAGTCGCTGGTTCACGTGGCCTTTTCTGTCTCTTGGGCTCATAATCGCCTTGTGTCCTTGGTGTTCTTCATTCTCCTTTGATCCAGGTGGGTCGCGACCAATTGATGCATCTTAGATGGCTATTGCTAGCATTTAAGACCCCAGACGCCACTCTTCCAAGTGGGATGCAGAATGTTTTCTTAGTAGATTTTATTATGCCAATTGACTTAGATGTCCCCTGAAACCATGGTCCCCAGACCGCTGCCCCTGCTATGCTGGCCTTCAAAGCATTCAGTTTATTCAGGAAACTTCTTTTTTTTTTTGGTTTAGACCAATTGTGCTGACTTCCTCTGTATTGTGTGCTGTCTTTCCCTTCATCTAAAGTAGTTCTTATCTACTATCTAATTAGTGAATGCCCTCTCCCACCGTTCCTCCCTCCCCCCTCTCGTAACCACAAAAGAATGTTATCTTCTCAGTTTAAACTATTTCTCAAGTTCTTATAATAGTGGTCTTATACAATATTTGTCCTTTTGCAACTGACTAATTTCACTCAGCATAATGCCTTCCAGGTTCCTCCATGTTATGAAATGTTTTACAGATTCCTCACTGTTTTTTATCAATGAGTAGTATTCCATTGTGTGAATATACCATAATTTATTTATCCATTCATCAGTTGATGGGCACCTTGGTTGCTTCCAGCTTTTTGCTCTTGTAAACAGTGCTGCAGTGAACATGGGTGTGCATATATCTGTTCATGTAAAGGCTCTTATTTCTCTAGGATATATTCCAAGGAGTGGGATTGCTGGATCGTATGGCAGTTCTATTTCTAGCTTTTTAAGGGAGCGCCAAATTGAATTCCAAAGTGGTTGTACAATTTGACATTCCCACCAGCAGTGTAGAAGTGTTCCAATCTCTCCACAGCCTCTCCAACATTTATTCTTTTGTGTTTTTTGGATTAATGTCAGCCTTGTTTTTTTTTTTTTTTTTGGAGTGAGATGAAATCTCATTGTAGTTTTGATCTGCATTTCTCTAATGGCTAACGATCGTGAACATTTCCTCATATATCTGTTAGCTACCTGAATGTCTTCTTTAGTGAAGTGTCTATTCATATCTTTTGTCCGTTTTTTAATTGGATTATTTGTCTTTTTGCAGTTGAGTTTTTGCAGTATCATGTAGATTTTAGAGATCAGGCACTGATCAGAAATGTCACAGCTAAAAGCTTTTTCCCAGTCTAGGTAGTCTTTTTACTGTTTTGGTGAAGTTGTTGGATGAGCATAGGTGTTTGATTTTTAGGAGCTCCCAGCTATCTAGTTTCTCTTCTACATTCTTTATAATGTTTTGTGGACTGTTTATGCCATGTATTAGGGCTCCTAACGTTGTCCCTATTTTTCCTTTCACAATCTTCATCGTTTCAGATTTTATATTTAGGTCTTTGATCCATTTTGAGTTAGTTTTTGTGCATGGAGTGAGGTATGGTTCTTGTTTCATTTTTTGCAGATGGATATCCAGTTATGCCAGCAGCATTTGTTAAAAAGACTGTCTTTTCCCCATTCAACTGTTTTGGAACCTTTGTCAAATATCAATTGCTCATATGAGGATGCATTGATGTCTGGATTCTCAATTCTGTTCCATTGGTCCATGTATCTGTTGTTGTACCAGTACCAGGCTGTTTTGTCTCCTGTGGTGGTATAATAGGTTCTAAAATCAGAGAAAGTAAGGCCTCCCACTCTAGTCTTCTTTTTCAGTAATGCCTTATTTATCCAGGGCCTCTTTCCCTTCCCTATGAAATTGGTGATTTGTTTCTCCATCTCATTAAAGAATGTCGTTGGGAGTTGGATAGGAATTGCATTAAATGTATAGGTTTCTTTTGGTAGAATAGGCATTTTTATAATGTTAAGTCTTCCTATCCACTAGCAAGGTATGTTCTTCCACTTATGTAAGTCTCTTTTGGTTTCTTGCAGAAGTGTACTGTAGTTTCCAATCACCTTCTTGCCTGAGTAGTTTCTGTCGAATAATCAGAGCTTGGACTTATTGGTTCTCCTTTTTATGCGATTTGTCATTTTTTCTCTATCTGCTCTCAAGATTCTTTCTTTGTGTTTGATTTTGGCAAGTGTGATTATGCTACATCTTTATGACTTTGTTTTGGGATGTATCTTATATGGGGTTCATTGAGCTTCTTGAATGGTCAGCTTTTCATGATATTTGGAAAGTTTGCTGCCAACAAATCTTCAACAATATTCTCTGTGTTTTCCATATTCTCCCCCATTCTGGAGCTGCAAACATGCACAAATTTTTGCTGTTGAGTGTGTTTCACATAATTCTTAGATTTTCTTCAGTTTTCTTTATTCTTTTCTCTGATTTTTCCTTAAACAAAGTGACATACATATATTTGTCTTCAGTCTCACTGATTATGTTTTCTATCATTTCAAATTTGCTCCTAAAACCTTCTATTGAGTTGTCCATTTCTGAAAATTTGTTGTTTATCTTTTGGATTTCTAGTTGCTGTTTTTGTCTGATTTCTAATTGTTTGTATATTTTGACACTGACAAGGACTTTTCTCCAGAGCCAGCACAGAAGGTCTTCCCCTAGAGCTGGCACCCTGAATTTGAAATTCTAGCCTATTAGGGTGTGAGAGAATAAATTTCTGTTTGTTAAATTCATGCACTTATGGTATTTCTGCTATAACAACACTAGATAACTAAGACAGAATTCGGTGCTGAGAGTGGGGTGCTACTTTAACAGATACCTAAAATGTGGAAGCAGGTTTGAAACTGAATGGATAGAGGCTGGAAAAGATTTGGAGTGCCTAATAGTAATTTTTTTTTTAATAGTAAATAGTAAAAAAAAAAAGAAAAAAAAAATTTTTAATAATAGTAAAAGTCTAGATTGCCTTGAAGAGATGGTTGATGGAATTATGGACATCAGACAATTCTGGTGAAGACTCAAAAGGAAATGAGGTGAGCTGTTACACTGATGATGGTGCAGATGGTGAGAAGGAGCATCAGAGAAACAGCAGCAGCAGAGAAACAGCAGCAGCAGAAAAACAGCAGCAGCAGAGTCAGGAGACCAAAGTGACACAGTGCTGGAGCTTCCTCATTGAGCAAGGAAGCTAAGTGCTTTTGCACAGGGGGCTTCATGGAGGAGTGCGGTGCCTCTGGGCAGTTATTGGTTGGGCTAGACTTGCCAACCCATGGAGTAAGACAGCTGAACGCCTTCTGGACAAAGTCTACTGATGGTGTGGAGTGCCTCCAGGCACTTATTGGTGGACCTGCAGAGCTTTGGGACACTCACTAACCCTAGCAGGAAAAATGTGAGCAGCAAGTTCTGGGGGCCTGAGAGCCCAAGAAACCAGGAAGAAGCTGAAGAGACAGGGAACACAGGAAGCCAGTCTGCCTCAGGCTCAAAGGGTATGGCCACAAGTTCTGGGGTCTCAAAGGGTGGAGCCATGGCCTCTGGTATTTATAAGGGTGGAGTCACCACTCAGGTGGACTAGAAGAATGGTGCCCCTAAAGCCGAGACAGCAGAGTTGCCATTCCAGTGGGCCTGGAAGGCAGAACTGGAGCCCAGAGCTGAGGGGCCTCCACTCAGAATTCTGAGAGTGTGACCAATACCTGGAGTCTGGAGGGCAGGGCCATTATATAAATGGTCTCAGAGAACAGATGATTATTTCCAAGCCTTGAGGGCTAATGTAATGTGTTCTGCTGACTTTCTTAATGCCTATTATCTCTTCTTTCACTTCAATATCTTCCATTTGTAATGGAAATGTGTAGCTTGTGCTTGTTCCACCATGGCACTTTGGAAGCAGATAACTTGTATTCTAGTTTTCACAGATGAAGAGGAATTTTTGGATTTTGGACTTGGAGTTGATTTAAGACATTTGCTATAATATTGTCTTAGTCATTTAGTGCTGCTACAACAGAAATACCACAAGTGGGTGGCTTTTACAAAGAGAAATTTATTCTATCACAGTCTAGTAGGCTAGAAGTCCAAATTCAGGGCATTAGCTGAAGGGGAAGCCTTTCTTTCTCTCTGTCAGCTCTGGAGGAAAGTTCTTGTCATAAATCTTCCATTGATCAAGGAGCTTATCCATGCAGGAACCTTGGATCCAAGGGAAGCACTCTGTTCCTGGTGCTGCTTTCTTGGTGGTATGAGATCCCCCACTTTCTGCCTGCCTCCTTTTCCTTGTATCTCTTGTAAGATAAAAGGTGGTGCAGCCCACACTCCAGACTGGGTCAGGGTTTTGACCTTAGTAAGGGGGTTACAATTCCACTCTAAGCCTCTTTAACATAAGATTACAATCACAAAATTGATACACACATTTTTGGAGGGACATAACTCAATCCATGACAGATATGATGGGATGAGAGCATTTTACATGTGGCAAGGACATGAATTTTAGGGGGCCAAATGGTGGAATGTCATGGATTGAATTGTGTCCCCCAAAAATATATGCATCAATCTGACTAGGCCATGATTCTGGTATTGTGTAATTGTCCACCATTTTGTCATCTGATGTGATTTTCCTAAGTGTTGTAAACACTTCCTCTATGATATTGATGAGATGGCATTTGCAGCAGGACTCAATCTACAAGATTGGATGGTGCCTTGAACCAATCCCTTTTTTTTTTAAATAATTTTTATTGAGCTTTAAGTGAACGTTTACAAATCAAGTCAGTCTGTCACATATAAGCTTATATACACCTTACTCCATACTCCCACTTACTCTCCGCCGAATGAGTCACCCCGCTCCCTCTTTCCAGTCTCTCCTTTCGTGACAATTTTGCCAGTTTCTAACCCTCTCTTACCTCCTATCTCCCCTCCAGACAGGAGTAGCCAACACAGTCTCAAGTGTCCACCTGATACAAGTAGCTCACTCTTCATCAGCATCTCTCTCCTACACATTGTCCAGTCCTTTCCATGTCTGATGAGTTGGATCTGGGAATGGTTCCTGTCCTGGGCCAACAGAATGTTTGGGGACCATGACCACTGGGATTCCTCTAGTCTCAGTCAGATCATTAAGTCTGGTCTTATTATGAGAATTTGGGGTCTGCATCCCACTGATCTCCTGCTCCCTCAGGGGTTCTCTGTTGTGCTCCCTATCAGGGCAGTCATCGGTTTTGGCCAGACACCATCTAGTTCTTCTGGTCTCAGGATGATGTAAGTCTCTGGTTCATGTGGCCCTTTCTGTCTCTTGGGCTCATAGTTATCGTGTGTCCTTGGTGTTCTTCATTCTCCTTTGCTCCAGGTGGCTTGAGACCAATTGATGCATCTTAGCTGGCCGCTTGTTAGCATTTAAGAACCCAGACACCACATTTCAAGGTGGGATGCAGAATGTTTTCATAATAGAATTATTTTGCCAATTGACTTAGAAGTCCCCTTAAGCCATAGACCCAAACCCCCGCCCTTGTTCCACTGACCTTTGAAGCATTCAGTTTATCCTGGAAGCTTCTTTGCTTTTGGTCCAGTCCACTTGAGCTGACCTTCCGTGTATTGAGCATTGTCCTTCCCTTCACCTAAAGTAGTTCTTATCTACTAACTAATCAGTAAATAACCCTCTCCCTCCCTCTCTCTCTCCCCTCCTCGTAACCACAAAAGTGTGTGTTCTTCTCAGTTTATACTATTTCTCAAGATCTTATAATAGTGGTCTTATACAATATTTGTCCTTTTGCCTCTGACTAATTTCACTCAGCATAATGCCTTCCACGTTCCTCCATGTTATGAAATGTTTTCACAGATTTGTCACGGTTCTTTATCAATGCCTAGTATTCCATTGTGTGAATATACCACAATTTATTTAACCATTCATCCATTGATGGAGACCTTGGTTGCTTCCAGCTTTTTGCTCTTGTAAACGGAGCTCCAATAAACATAAAAAAAATTGCATATATCTGTTCGCGGGAAGGCTCTTATTTCTCTAGGGTATATTCCGAGGAGTGGGATTTCTGGGTTGTATGGTAGTTCTATTTCTAACTTTTTAAGAAAACGCCAGATAGATTTCCAAAGTGGTTGTACCATTGTACATTCCCACCAGCAGTGTATGAGAGTTCCAATCTCTCCGCAGCCTCTCCAACATTTATTATTTTATGTTTTTTGGATTAATGCCAGCCCTGTTGGAGTGAGATGGAATCTCATCATAGTTTGAATTTGCATCTCTCTAATGGCTAATTTTAATGGCTAATGATCGAGAGCATTTTCCATGTATCTGTTAGCTGCCTGAATATCTTCTTTAGTGAACTGTGTGTTCATATCCTTTGCCCACTTCTTGATTGGGTTGTTTGTCTTTTTGTGGTTGAGTTTTAACAGAATCATATAGATTTTAGAGATCAGGCGCTGGTCGGAGATGTCATAGCTGAAAATTCTTTCCCAGTCTGTAGGTGGTCTTTTTACTCTTTTGGTGAAGTCTTTAGATGAGCATAGGTGTTTGATTTTTTAGGAGCTCCCAGTTATCTGGTTTCTCTTCATCATTTTTGGGAATGTTTTGTATTCTGTTTATGCCTTGTATTAGGGCTCTTAACGTTGTCCCTATTTTTTCTTCCATGATCTTTATCGTTTTAGTCTTTATGTTTAGGTCTTTGATCCACTTGGAGTTAGTTTTTGTGCATGGTGTGAGGTATGGGTCCTGTTTCATTTTTTTGCAAATGGATATCCAGTTATGCCAGCACCATTTGTTGAAAAGACTATCTTTTCCCCAATTAACTGACACTGGGCCTTTGTCAAATATCAACTGCTCATATGTGGATGGATTTATATCTGGTTTGTCAATTCTGTTCCATTGGTCTATGTGCCTGTTGTTGTACCAGAACCAGGCTGTTTTGACTACTGTGGCTGTATAATAGGTTCTGAAATCAGGTAGAGTGAGGCCTCCCACTGTCTTCTTCTTTTTCAGTAATGCTTTACTTATCCGAGGCTTCTTTCCCTTCCATATGAAGTTGGTGATTTGTTTCTCCATCACATTAAAAAATGTTATTGGAATTTGGATTGGAAGTGCATTGTATGTAAGATGGCTTTTGGTAGAATAGACATTTTTACTATGTTAAGTCTTCCTATCCATGAGCAAGGTATGTTTTTCTACTTGGGTAGGTCCTTTATAGTTTCTTGTAGTAGTACTTTGTAGTTTTCTTTATATAGATCTTTGGTAAGATTTATTTCTAAGTATTTTATCTTCTTGGGGGCTACTGTGAATGGTATTGATTTGGTTATTTCATCTTCAATGTTCTTTTTGTTGATATAGAGGAATCCAAGTGACTTTTGTTTGTTTATCTTGTAACCTGAGACTCTGCCAAACTCTTCTATTAGTTTCAGTAGTTTTCTGGAGGATTCCTTAGGGTTTTCTGTGTATAAGATCATGTCATCTGCAAATAGAGATAATTTGACTTCTTCCTTGCCAATCCGGATGCCCTTTATTTCTTTGTCTAGCCTAATTGCTCTGGCTAGGACCTCTAGCACAATGTTGAATAAGAGCAGTGATAAAGGGCATCCTTGTCTGGTTCCCGTTCTCAAGGGAAATGCTTTCAGGCTCTCTCCATTTAGAGTGATGTTGGCTCTTGGCTTTGTATAGATGCCCTTTGTTATGTTGAGGAATTTTCCGTCAATTCCTATTTTGCTGAGAGTTTTCATCATGAATGAGTGTTGTACTTTGTCAAATGCCTTTTCTGCATCAATTGATAAGATCCTGTGGTTTTTGTCTTTTGTTTTATTTATATGGTGGATTACATTAATGGTTTTTCTAATATTAAACTAGCCTTTCATACCTGGTATAAATCCCACTTGGTCATGGTGGATTATTTTTTTGATATGTTGTTGAATTCTATTGGCTAGAATTTTGTTGAGGATTTTTGCATCTATGTTCATGAGGGATATAGGTCTGTAATTTTCTTTTTTTTTTTTTTTTGATGTCTTTACGTGGTTTTGGTATCAGGGATATGGTGGCTTCATAGAACGAGTTAGGCAGTATTCCGTCATTTTCTATGCTTTGAAATACCTTTAGCAGTAGTGGTGTTAACTCTTCTCTGAAAGTTTGGTAGAACTCTGCATAAAGTCATCCGGGCCAGGGCTTTTTTTGTTGGGAGTTTTTTGATTACCGTTTCAATCTTTTTTTTTTTGTTATGGATCTATTTAGTTGTTCTACTTCTGATTGTGTTAGTTTAGGTAGGTAGTGTTTTTCTAGGATTTCATCTATTTCTTCAAGGTTTACAAATTTGTTAGAGTACAATTTATCATAATAATCTGATATGATTCTTTTAATTTCAGTTAGGTCTGTTGTGATGTGGCCCATCTCGTTTCTTATTCGGTTTAATTGTTTCCTTTCCTGTATTTCTTTAGTCAGTCTGGCCAATGGTTTATCAATTTTGTTAATTTTTTCAAAGAACCAGCTTTTGGCTTTGTTAATTCTTTCAATTGTTTTTCTGTTCTCTAATTCATTTAGTTCAGCTCTAATTTTTATTATTTGTTTTCTTCTGGTGCCTGATGGATTCATTTGTTGCTCACTTTGTATTTGTTCAAGTTGTAGGGACAGTTCTCTGATTTTGGCTCTTTCTTCTTTTTGTTGTGTGCATTTATCGATATAAATTGACCTCTGAGTACTGCTTTTGCTGTGTCTCAGAGGTTTTGATACGAAGTGTTTTCATTTTGTTGCATTCTATGAATTTTTTTATCCCCTCCTTAATGTCTTCTATAACCTAGTCTTTTTTCAGCAGGGTATTGTTCAGTTTCCAAGTATTTGATTTCTTTTCCCTAATTTTTCTGTTATTGATGTCCAGTTTTATGGCCTTATGGTCTGAGAAGATGCTTTGTAATATTTCTATGTTTTGGATTCTTCAAAGGTTTGTTTTATGACCTAATATGTGGTCTATTCTAGAGAATGTTCCATGTGTGCTAGAAAAAAAAGTATACTTTGCAGCAGGTGGGCAGAGTGTTCTGTATAAGTCTATGAGGTGAAGTTGGTTGATTGTAGCAATCAGGTCTTCTGTGTCTCTGTTGAGCTTCTTACTGGAAGTCCTGTCTTTCTCCGAAAGTGGTGTGTTGAAGTCTCCTACTATAATTGTGGAGGTGTCTATCTCACTTTTCGGTTCTGTTAAAGTTTGTTTTATGTATCTTGCAGCCCTGTCATTGGGTGCATAAATATTTAATATGGTTATGTCTTCCTGATCAATTGTCCCTTTTATCATTATTTAGTGTCCTTCTTTATCCTTTGTGGTGGATTTAACTTTAATGTCTATTTTGTCAGAAATTAATATTACTATTCCTTGTCTTTTTTTTCTTATTGTTTGCTTGATATATTTTTTTCCATCCTTTGAGTTTTAGTTTGTTTGTGTCTCTAAGTCTAAGGTGTGTCTCTTGTAGGCAGCATATAGACGGATTGTGTTTCTTTATCCAGTCTGAGACTCTCTGTCTGTTGGTGCTTTTAGTCCATTTACATTCCGCGTAAATATATATAAGTATGTGTTTAGTGCTGTCATTTTGATGCCTTTTTATGTGTGTTGTTGACAATTTCATTTTTCCACTTACTTTTTTGTGCTGAGACTTTTTTCTTTGTAAATTGTGTGTTCCTCATTTTCATAGTATTTGACTTTATGTTTGCTGAGTCATTATTTTTTTCTTGGTTTTTATTTTGAGTTATGGAGTTGTTATACCTCTTTGTGGCTACCTTAATATTTACCCCTATTTTTCTAAGTAAAAACCTAACTTGTATTGTCCTATATCGCCTTGTATCCCTCTCCATATGGCAGTTCTATGCCACCTGTATTTAGTCCGTCTTTTTGATTATTGTGATCTTTTACATATTGACTTCAATGATTCCCTGTTTTGAACGTTTTTTTCTTTTTAAAATTAATCTTAATTTGTTTTTGTGATTTCCCTATTTGAGTTGATATCAGGATGTTCTCTTCTATGACCTTGTGTTGTGCTGGTTATCTGATATTATTGGTTTTCTGACCAAACAATTTCCTTTAGTATTTCTTGTAGCTTTGATTTGGTTCTTGCAAATTCTCTAAGCTTGTGTTTATCTGTAAATGTTTTAATTTTGCCTTCATATTTGAGAGAGAGTTTTGCTGGATATATGATCCTTGGCTGGCAGTTTTTCTCCTTCAGTGCTCTATATATTTAATCCCATTGCCTTCTTGCCTGCAAGTTTCTGCTGAATAGTCTGAACTTATTCTTATTGATTATCCTTTGGGGGAGACCTTTCTTTTATCCCTGGCAGCTTTTAAAATTTTCTCTTTATCTTTGGTTTTGGCAAGTTTGATGATAATATGACTTGGTGATTTTCTTTTAGGATCAGTCTTAAATGGGGTTCGATGAGCATCTTGGATAGATAGATATCCTTTCGTCTTTCATGATGTCAGGGAAGTTTTCTGCCAACAGATCTTCAACTCTTCTCTCTGTGTTTTCTGTTATCCCTCCCTGTTCTGGGTCTCCAGTCACACTCAAGTTATTCTTCTTGATAGAGTCCCACATGATTCTTAGGGTTTCTTCATTTTTTTTTAATTCTTTTATCTATTTTTTTTTCAGCTATATTCGTGTCAATTCCCGTGGTCCTCCAGATCTCCCGCACTGCATTCTAAGTGCTTGAGTCTGCTCCTCTGACTTCCTATTGCATTGTCTAATTCTGTAATTTTATTGTTAATCTTTTGAATTTCTGAATACTGTCTCTCTGTGGATTCTTGCAACTTATTAATTTTTCCACTATGTTCTTGAATAATCTTTTCAAGTTTTTCAACCACTTTATCAGTGTGTTCCTTGGCTTTTTCTGTAGATTGCCTTATTTCATTTTTGAGGTCATCCCTGATGTCTTGAAGCATTCTGTAGGTTAGTTTTTTATATTCTGCATCTGGCAATTCCAGGATTGTATCTTCATTTGGGAAAGGTTTTGATTCTTTAGTTTGGTGAGTTGTAGAAGCAATCATGGTCTGCTTCTTTATGTGGTTTGATATCGACTGCTGTCTCCGAGCCATCACTACGATATTGTAGTGATTTATTCTATATTTGCTCACTGAGTCTTATCTTGTTTTGTTTTCTTTCAATATACGTAGATGGGCTACTAGGTTGCGCTGTCTTGATTGTTGTAGCCCTTGAATCACTTATGTCTCATTAACAGCTGGTTTGTGCTGTTACCAGATATATAAGCCTAAGAGTCCATTCACTATTCAAGAGTAGAATCTGATTTGGGGCCATCAATAGTGTGGTTGTGACTGTCACCCATCCACGTAGAGAAGTATTGGTGATAGTTGTGTGCACCAGATTCTAGTAGCAGCAGGGTTTCCCACTCTAGGGAGGGCAGGTTGCTGACAGGCTTCCCCCAAATGCCAGCGAGGTAGGTGTGTCTCTTTTGCTAAAGCACTTTTGTGGGTGGGCTCTGCAGCTGTACCTTAGGGCCCCAATGCAAGTACCTCTACTGATTGGTAGGTGTAACCCTCCTTAGACCCCTAAGGCAGGAGGCTAGGTGGTCTGGGGGGAGCTTCAGCCCTCAGTTCCCTGTTGTGGGTCAGTGAGGGCTCTGTTGAATAGGCAGAGATATCAGACCTGGGAAATTTGTGTTTCCAGTAATCCGCTTAAACAATTACAGTCAGATCCCTATTAGAAATGCCTTTGCATTATAATAGCCACCTTGTTCCCTGATCACATATGTTTGGCTGGAGCTGGTTCTGTGTTTTTTAGTCCTATTAGGGAAGGATTTTTGGTCCCTGGGTTTTTTGTAGCTGCTTCTCTCAGGCCAGGAGAATGGGTTAGGAAAAGATCAAAAAAAAAAAATAAATAAATAAAAAAAGGAAAGAAAAACTGCAGCACACTTCTCTCTCTGGCTCAGGAAATTTCAACATTAATGAAGCTGCCTGGGAACGGGAGGGGAGATTTCATATAAATAGGAGAGAGTAGCACCCTGAAATATAGACAAAGTTACTTATCTTGCTTAGGATAACTCTTTTATCTGAGATTCCTGAGGGGCTCATTGACCGTGTGTGCTTGCTGGGTAGAGATTGTCCCCGAGGGTCAGGCCCGCGTCCCATGCTTGCGCTGTCTCAGAAGCCATGGTCAGTTCCTCCGCTCCCAGTCCAAAGCCCAGCGCCAAGGTTCCCTGGCTGGGATGCCGCACTCCCGGCTCCAAAAACAGTCACTGCCTCCTGGTGACTTCTCCTCCTGTTAGCCGCGTTGCTGCGCAGCCTGCGTGCCCTGGCTGGGCTTCCCCCGAGGTCACTTCAGGGGGCTAGGGCTGCATCTCGTGTTTGCGCCATCTCGGCATGCCTTGCTCAGCTCCCCTGCACCTAGTCCAAAGTCCGGCGCCAAGGTTTCCTGACTGGGACGCTGGCTCCAGGCTCCAAAAACAGTCGCTGCTTCCTGTGGTTGTTCGTTCTCAGTCTCTGTCACTCAGGTCAACTCTTTATATCTGTGTTTGATGGTCAGGGTTCATAGATAGTCATGTATGTGATCGATTCACTTGTTTTTCCGAGTCTTTGTTGCAAGAGGGATCCAAGGTAGCTTCTATCTAGTTAGCCATCTTGACCCTGCCTCGAGCCAATCTTGATATGAAAGATATGAAAAAGAGGTGAGAAGAGAGACATAGGGAGTATAATTCATCCTTTGGACCCAGGGTTCCTATGCAGAGATGCTCCTAGGCCAAGGGAAGATTGTTGATGAGAAACTTTCTCTAGAGCCGACAGAAAGAAAGCCTTCCCCTGGAGCTGGTGCCCTGAATTTGGACTTCTAGCTTCCTAGACTGTGAGAGGATAAATTTCTGTTTGTTAAAGCCATCCACTTGTGGTATTTCTGTTATAGCAGCACTAGATAATGAAGATAGACTTTTTGTTCTTTTATTATTTTCCTGAATTCTTCTATTGCTTTTTCTGTGTTTTCCTTGATTTTCACTATGTTTTTGCTGGTTTTGTGTGTATTTTCCTTGTTCCCTTTCCTAATCCCTTGGAGAGACTGACATATCAGTCTTTTGAACTCCATATCATGCAGTTCCACTGCCTTTTCTTCTATCTTAAGGTTATCTGATTCTTTATTTTGGTCACTCCCTAGAGCCATCTTGTTCTGATTTTTGTATGTTTTATTCTCTTCATTTATTGATTGTGTGTTTCTTTCTGCCTTTTTTTTTTTTTAAACGGCAGGGTGGCTGGGTGGGCATGCTTTGCTGCTTGCTTGTCTGTGGGCATGATAGCTCTCAGCACTTTGTCCAGGTGGGCAGGGGAGCCGCAGGCAGGGTAAGCCCACTTCGATGTACACTGGTTTGGCTTGGTGGCTTAGGGTGGGCTGGGAGGGAGCTGTCTGCCTTCTGATGTTGGTCCAGCAGTGTAGGAGTGTTAAAAGCCCCTCACCTGATGGACAGGGGTATTGGACAGGGAGTGATACGGGCTTGCTTCCTGCCATTCAGCAGCTTGTTAAGTGGCAGGCAGGGAGGGGTGATACAGGTCCTTTGTGGCAGTAAGTCTGAGCACTGGGAACACTCTAGCTGTGGCAGTGCAGCAGGGGCTGGCAGGGTGATGTGGTGTGGTGGCATATGGCACTAGGTGGGTAGGAGAAAGATAAGAAAAGAGAGAAAGAAAAAAGGTGTGGTGTCTTCAGTAGCTGACATGTGGGGACATGGTGGTCCTGGGGGCCATTAGGAAAGGAGGTGCTGTGGTGTATGGGGGAGAAATAAAAGAAAGAAAGAAAAATTAAAAAAAAATAATAAGAAGGATAATGGCTGCCTGATGGGGTAAGTGGGTGGGCAGTTCAGACCTGGGGTAGCTGTGAGCCAGGGGACTGGTTACACTCTATCCGTGTTGGTGCTGTGGGAGCTAGTGGGAAGGGGGGGGGGGATGTGGCATATAGGGCTAGTTGAGAGGGAGAAATAAAAGAAAGAAAGAGAAAATAAGAAAAGAAAAACAGAAAAAAAGAAGTGGCAGCATGGTGAGGACCCATGAGTAGTGGTGGGTGGACCCAGAGGCTGGTGGAGGTGACATACAGGGCTACATCAGAGGGAGAAAAAAAGAAAAAATTGTGGCACAGCAAGATCTTGTGGATGGGGATGAGGCAGACCTGGGGCAGCATTCAGTCGGTACATCAGGGGCTCCCTAGCTGTGGTGGCATGGCAGGACCTGATAAGAAAGGGAGGAGGTGGCATATATGGATAGATGGGAGGGAGAAATTAAAGGAAGAAAGTAAAAAAAGGTGGCTCAATGGGGGCCAGCGAGTGGGTGGGTGGACAATGGGGACAGACAGGAAGGGAGAGGAGGTGACATACAGGGATAGTGAGAAGAAGAAAGAAAAGAAAAAGAAATGACTGCACAGTGGCAGCCAGTGGGTACCGGTGAGGTGGACCCAGTGCAGCAATAGGCCAGTGTGCGGTGGCTCTCTAGCCAGGTTACTGCAGTGGGAGTTTGCAGGAAGGAGGAATGATGGAGTATTGGGCTAGGTGGGAGTGTGAAAAAAAGGAGGAAAGAGAATTAAAAGAAAAAAAAGTAAACAAAAATGGTGGCTTGGTGGGGGCTGGCAAGGGGGGACTGGGCAGACCTGGGAGCTGGTAGGACTGAAGGGGAGGTGGTATATCAGGCTAGGTGGGAGAGAGAAAGAAAACAGAGAAATGGAAATAGAAAACAAACAAAATTGCTCTGTGGTAGAAGCCAGTGGGTGGGGGCGGGGTGGATCTGGGGTAGTTGAGGACTGGTGGCTCTCTAGTTGCAGTGGCATGGTGTGGGCCTGTGGGAAGGAGGGGTGGTAGTGTACAGGGCTAGGCAGGAAGCAGAAAGAAAAGGATGAAAGAGGGGGGAAAAAAAGCCATGTAGCAGGACGGTGTGGAGCAGGCCTGGTCGTGAGATCATATTTTGGACCCCAATGGTGGAGGCTGCTGGGTTGAGGGGGGAGGGTTTCTTACTTTAACTCACCAGAAGGGCGAGGGTTGGGAAAATGTGTTTCTCTGTTACCAGGTTTTCTGTCTCCTGTTGGGAGCTCTATGAATTGTCTTCCTGTACTCCCTCTCTGGGGTTGTTACTACCTCTTTTCCAAGATGACAATTCTATGCTGTGTTAGTTGGCAGGGGACCTCCACTCCATATCTCTCTTCAATCTCTGTTTTTCATCAGTTCTCCTTCCATTCAATGTTTGATCTAGTTATCACTTCATTTGATGCTTAGGGTTCCAGGACTGATGTTTGTATCTGTTTTACTTAGTTTTTCAGATCTTTGTTGCAGAGGGATGGCATGGTGTGTCTATCTCGAGCACCATGTTGACTCCGCCTCCCAGAAATATTTTATCTAAGTAGCATCATGACCTCAGAGACTGAAGAACCAACACATTGAAGAGTCATCAAGTATTTGGAAACCAAACTTGTGAGTTTTCAAGCTAGTGTCCTTCACTGGAAACTTACTTTGAATGAATTATTAAGTAGGAGCCCTGCAAATATTTGCATAGTGAAACAAATCTTCAGATGAACAGGACCTTATTCAGGCTATTTGAAAAATTCAATGGTGCTTGTTTTCCTTAAGTCAAGAAAGCTATAAAAAAAAAAGCAAACCCACTGCCGTCGAGTCGATTCCGACTCATAGCGACCCTATAAGACAGAGTAGAACTGCCCCATAGAGTTTCCAAGAAGTGCCTGGCGGATTTGAACGGCCAGCCTGTTGGTTAGCAGCTGTAGCTCTTAACCACTACGCCACCAGGGTTTCCCAAGAAAGCTATAGTAGCTAGAAACAAACCAAAGAGTTTTATGGATTTTTTTTAAGTAATGTCAAATTTTATGCAGTTCTATATCTTTTAGCAATGGTTTTATTTTTATTTTTTTTATCTTTTAGCAGTTTGGCTGAGCTAACTAAAGGTCAACTTAATGTTTGGAATGCATGAATTTTGCTGATTTGACCCTCCCTATTTTTTAATTTAATTTTTTTATTTTAAGAGAAAACCTGTGAGTCACAAGCGGTAAAACCATGTCAGTGGTCCCATGGAAGTCAGTAAAATAAACACAGTATAGACATAACATTTATAAGTAAAAATTTAATTACTGTCCAAATGACAATTTTAGATGAACATGCTAAGAACACAGGTTAAAGAGAAGGAAAAAGACCAGAATCCTTTCTAGGTGCAAGCTAATTTCAAAGTCACTTAAATTTATTTGTTAGAGTTAAAGACCATTGTCAGAATATTCTGAGGTGACTCCTGACATTGTATTGTCAGATATTTTACAAGCCCATGATGTAAAAACCCAGTAAAAGTTTAACATTGCTCTTGAAGAGTGTAAAACTCAGGTCCTTAGTTGTGCTGAAGGAAAGCAGAGAAGCCTTATTCTCTGTGCAGATTCTCTATGAATGTAGGTATAAAAGAGATGGTTCATTTCAGGGTCAGCAGAGAGAAAAAAACAGAGAAATGAGTCTTCTTTCTTCTACTTTCCATTTCTTTTTTCTTTCTTTATTTTATTTTTCCCATTAAGTTAAAGTAAAATGTCTTCTCATATTTCAGGATAGGTTCCTAAAAAAAAAAAAGGAATGCAGATATTAAAAAGACATTTTTAGAACATCAGAAAATTTAAAAAAAGAATAGTCATCTACTTTCTGTTAAAATGGATAAGAGAAAATGTTCTGAATAATTCCTCAGGGAATTTCAAATTGGAAGAAAGCAAATGTTGCATTAAATAATGAAATTCAGATTTTTTTTTTTAGTTTTTATTGCATCACATTTTGATTTAGTTTTTAATATAAAAGTAAGGTATGATAATTTATGTCAATCAAATATACTTTATTCTACTGATTTTTGCAGTGAGAGTGCCAAAAGAATGATTAAAGACTTTTAGTAAGTGTTCAGGATATTCCAAGACGATATGTAACTAGAATGTGGAAAAAAAAAAAAAACTCTTTAATGCTGAAAAGTATCCAATTACATAAGTGTTTGGGGGCAAAATAAAAATGCAATGCTTTTATTATAAGAAAATATTTTTAAATATTTTTTTTTCCTATTCACCTGTCTAAGATGTTAGCAAATAAAAGACTCTTGGTCTGCTTTTATTTGTGGACTTTTTTTTGAAGGATGCTATCATTTTTAAAGTGCTAGTGAAAGCTAAGAAGGAAGCATGGCATAAAATAATTTCTTTTTCATAATTAATTGAACGTAAAGAAACCAGAAAGAATAATATAGAATTTATTTCATTAATACCTATCTTCTATAAATTTGAGATCATTCATTGATTTTAAAAAATTTGAAAATATTCTTTAATCAACACATATTGGCAATCATCACTGTGACCTTAAAAACTTAAACAGATATGCAGGATTATCGCCACAATATAAAAGCAATTATTATGAAGAGTGTAACATTGCCAAATTATTTTATATGTATATATATTTGGCAGAAATATAAAGAGCAGATTTTTGTTTTCCTTTTCCCACTGTTCTCATTGTTTGTTATTGTTGTTATTGTGTGCCATTGAGTCGGTTCTGACTCATAACAACCATATAGGACAGAGTAGAACTACCCCATGGGGTTTTCTAGGCTGTAATCTTTATAGGAGCAGATTGCCGGGTCTTTTCTCTTGCAGAGCAACTAGTAGGTTTGAACTGCTGACCTTTTGGTTAGCAGTGCTTAACTGTTGAGCCATCAGGGCTTCTTCGTATTGTTTAAATATTGTTTTATTTCCTTGTGATATTTTCATTTCTTTTCCCTCCCTGTGTTGGTTAAGATTGTGTGTCAACTTAGCTGGGCCATAATTGTCAGTATTTTGGCAGTCATATAATGTTGTGATTGCTTCCCTGTTGAGATTTGATACGTGATCACCCCCATAATGGGATCTGCTGTGAGTAGCTAATCAGTTGAAAGGGAATTTCCTTGGGCGTGTGGCCTGCATCCAAGTATAAACAGACCTTCAGGCTTTTGTCTGCTCTAGATCCTGCAGCTGGCTCCTGTTCATCTGACCTCCGGTTCTTGGGACTTGAGCTAGTAGCTTACCTGTGGTCTTGCCTGCGATCTTGGGATTTATCGATCTTCACAGCCTCTGAGCAAGAGCCCTGCTCTCTGACCTGCTGATCTTGGGTTTGCCAGCCCCTGCAGTTACGTGAATCAGGGGGAACCTCTATCCTGATCCACAGACTTGGGACATTCCAGTCTCTACAATCACGTGAATCATTTCCTTGGTATAAACCTCTTTATATATTCGTACACTTTACTGGTTTTGCTTCTCTGGAGAATTCAGCCTAAGAAACTCCTTTTTCTTTTTTTTTTAGATACATCACTTAAAGGTATACGTGTCTAAAGCATATATGCTCTCCTTAAAGAAAAAGCTTTAAAACACATATATGTTTCTTAAAGAAAAATTACAGAGCAAACACTTGTTCGATTGCCACACAAGTCAAGAAACAAAACTTTGTCAGCATCCCAAAAATCTTTAGTACCTAAGTTCTCTTTTAGTCCTCATTCCCTTCCCCCATGTTGTTGTTGTTGTTAGGTGCTGGCAAGTTGGTTCTGACTCATAGCGATCCCATGCACAACAGAACAAAACACTGCCCGGTCCTGTGTCATCTTTACAATAGTTGTTATGCTTGAGCCCATTGTTACAGCCACTGTGTCAGTACTCCTCATTGAAGGTCTTCCTCTTTTCCGCTGACCCTGTGCTTTGCCAAGCATTATGTCCTTCTCTGGAGACTGATCCCTCCTGACAACATGTCCAAAGTAGGTAAGATGCAGTCTCGCCGTCCTTGCTTCTAAGAAGCATTCTGGTTTTACTTCTTCCAAGACAGATTTATTCATTCTTCTGGCAGTCCATGGTATATTCAATATTCTTCCCCAACACCACAATGCAAAGGCATCAATTCTTCTTCAGGCTTCCTTATTCATTGTCCAGCTTTCACATGCATATGATGCGATTGAAAATACCATGACTTGGGTCAGGCTCACCTTAGTGTTCAAGGTGACTTTTTTTGTTTTCAATTTTTGTGAATACGAACAATTACATTTTTAACAGCATTGTAATTCCAGTTGCATATGTCAAGAGGTTTTCTCCAGCATTTAACTGGATCTGGAATTTTTGAGTTTTACAATTATTATAATACAATTAGCCTTCAACTTTTTCAGAGTAAAAACAAACAAAAACAACTGTTTTCTAAAATGGTTGCATCAATTTACACTCCCACCAGCAGTTTAGGAGACATTCCATTTTTTTATGTCTTACTAACATTTACAGAATTTATAGTTTTACTATTATTAAAAAAACCAAATTCATGTTGTGGAGTTTATTCTGACTCACTGCAACTCTATAAGACAGAGTAGAATTGCCCTGTAGAGTTTCCAAGACTGTAAATCTTTAGGCAAGCAGACTGACACATCTTTTTCTTGCAGAGTGGCTGATGGATTCAAACTTCCAACCTTTTGATTACCAGCTGATCACTTTAATCACTGGGCCACCAGGGTTCCTTTTTTATTTTTCTATTATAATAGGTGTGAAAATTTCTTAATTGTTCTGGTAATAGACATTTCCTGATTACTCATAGGCTCGCCTTTATTTCATCTATTTATTATCCGTTAGGAATGCTTCTTTTGTCAAGGTAAGTTTTTACATCTAATTGTTTTTTTGGCACAAAAATCTTTTTTGTTTGTTATTGATAGGGCTATAACATTTTTTTTTTTTTTTGGTAGTGTTTTCATATTCTAGCATATTCCACTTTTACTACCAACTTTTATGTATCCTTAAGAATTGCTAGTGGATGGTTGGATATAGAACTCTATTTTTTGTTTGTTTGTTTGTTTTCCATAACTTCACTATTTTTCTTTTCAAATTGATGTTTAAAAATGTTTAGATCATTTATATTTAACATAAGTAGAAATTTGGGGGTCATATCTACCATCTTATTTTTGGCTTTTCATTTATCTTGCATCTTCTGTTTCTTTTTCCTTCCTTTCTTGCCTCTTCCTGGGACCAAATGAGCTCTTTATCTTTCTATTTTACATTGTTCACAAGTTTGATATTTTCATAGTCCCTTTCTCTCCTAGTGGTTACAAAAGAACCTTCAACATGCTTACTTAATGTATCATTGTTTAAATTTAATCAAAATCTTTTATATCCTTCCCCAAAATACTTAGCTTATAGAACATTTACTCTTATTTATCTCATCTTATATAATTTTGTTTTGTAATACTAGCCTTTCTTTTAAAATCCAAAAATATACTACGAATACTTTTTAAAATACAGTCAATAGCCATAGGCTGACTCAAATATTTACCACATACTTTACTTCATTCCTTCTTTTACCTCAGACTTTCTATCTAGTGATATTTTGTTTGTCTGAAGGATCTTTATAATTTTCTTCCTTCCTTTCGTCTTCATTGCTTTCTTTTTGATATATATACTAGTGTTAAATTTGTTTATTTTTGTAGTCTGAAATTGTATTTACTTTGAGTTTCTTTTAAATTATGTTTTTCCTGGTTATAGACATCTCACTAACAGTAACTTTCTTCTAGTCTATTGAAGTTTTAATCTCAATCTTTCTGGACATTCAGTGGAAGTTATAAAACTTCAGCTGTCCATCTGGCACTAATTTTTGTGGCTGCTTAAAATATCTTCTCTTTATATTTTATGTTTTTTCTTACTCTGTGGTTTCTCTAAGTCTGGAATGTTTTATTTATCAATCTCAGGATTTGTTCAGCTGCCTGAGTTTTGGTTTCTGTGTTTCATTTTGTCTGCAACTCTGATTAGACTTTCTCTTACTTTCATATATCTGCAATCCCTTTTATATTTCCACCACTTTGTCTCTTAGGAATATATTTTGAAAAATTTCTTTCTATTTATTTTTCTGTACACTATTTTTCTCCTCAACTATGCCTAATCTATGATTACCTATTTATACATATATTTTCCCATTGATATATATTTCTAAAAACTTATCTCTCTCATCCACAATCTTTATGGTCATTTTTTTGCTTCCATTTCCATAAAAATGTTTTTAAACTTGAATTTTTATTTTTAATAATACACTTTAATAATTGTTGTTGTTGTTAGGTGCCGTCAAGTCAGCCCGGCCCTGAGCCATCCTTAAAATCATTGTTATGCTTGAGCTCTTTGTTGTAGCCACTGTGTCAATCCAGTTTGTTGAGGGTCTTCCTCTTTTCTGCTGACCCTATACTCTGCCAAGCATTATGTCATTCTCCAGGGACTGATCCCTCCTGACAACATGTCCAAAGTATGTAAGATGCACTCTTGCCATCCTTGCCTCTAAGGAGCATTCTGGCCACACTTCTTCCAAGACAGATTTGTTCGTTCTTGTGGCAGTCCATGGTATATTCAATATTCTTCAGCAACACCACAATTCAAAGGCGTCAATTCTTCTTCGCTCTTCTTATTCATTGTCCAGCTTTCACATGCATATGATGTGATTGAAAATACCATGGCTTGGGTCAGGCGCACCCTAGTCTTCAAGGTGACGTCTTTGCTCCTCAACACTTTAAAGAGGTCCTTTGCAGCAGATTTACCTGATGCAATGTGTCATTTGATTTCTTGACTGTTGCTTCCATGGGTGTTGATTGTGGATCCAAGTAAAATAAAATCCTTGACAACCTCAATCTTTTTTCCGTTTATCATGATGTTGCTCATTGGTCCAGTTGTGAGGATTTTTGTTCTCTTTATGTTGAGGTGTAATCCATACTGAAGGCTGTGGTCTTTGATCTTCATTAGTAAGTGCTTCAAGTCCTCTTCACTTTCAGCAAGCAAGGTTATGTCATCTACATAACGCAGGTTGTTAATGAGTCTTCCTCCAATCCTGATGCCCTGTTCTTCTTCATATAGTCCAGCTTCTCGGATTATTTGCTCAGCATACAGATTGAATAGGTATGGTGAACAGGTACAACCCTGATGCACATCTTTCCTTTCTTTAAACCAATCAGTATCCCCTTGTTCTGTACGAACAACTGTCTTTTGATCTATGTAAAGGTTCCTCACGAGCACAATTAAGTGTTCTGGAATTCCCATTCTTCACAATGTTATCCATAATCTGTTATGATTCACACTGTCGAATGCCTTTGCATAGTCAATAAAACACAGGTAAACATCCTTCTGGTATTCTTTGCTTTCAGCCAGGATCCATCTGATATCAGCAATGATATCCCTGGTTCCATGTCCTCTTCTGATACCGGCTTGAATTTCTGGCAGTTCCCTGTCGATATGCTGCTGTGGCCGTTCTTGAATGAGTTTCAGCAAAATTTTGCTTGTGTGTGATATTAATGATATTGTTCTATAATTTCCACATTTGGTTGGTTCACCTTTCTTGGGAATAGGCATAAATATGGATCTCTCCCAGTCAGTTGGCCAGGAAGCTGTCTTTCTTGGCATAGATGAGTGAGCACCTCCAGTGCTGCACCTGTTTGTTGAAACATCTCAATTGATATTTCATTGATTCCTGGAGCCTTGTTTTTTGCCAAAACCTTCAGAGCAGCTTGGGCTTCTTCCTTTAGTACCATTGGCTCCTGATTATATGATGCCTCTTGAAATGGTTGAATATCAACTAATTATTTTTGGTATAATGACTCTGTGTATTCATTCCATCTTCTTTTGATGCTTCCTGTGTTGTTTAATATTTTCCCCATAGAATCCTTCACTATTGCAACTCGAGGCTTGAATTTTTTCTTCAGTTCTTTCAGCTTGAGATACACCGAGCGTGTTCTTCTCTTTTGGTTTTCCATCTCCATTTCTTTGCACGTGTCAGTGCAATACTTTGTCTTCTCGAGCTGCCCTTTGAAATCTTCTGTTCAGTTCTTTCACTTCATCAATTCTTCCTTTTGCTTTAGCTGCTCGACGTTTGAGAGCAAGTTTCGGAGTCTCCTCTGACATCCATCTTGGTCTTTTCTTTCTTCCCTGTCTTTTCAATGACCTCTTGCTTTCTTCATGTATGATGTCCTTTATGTCATTCCACAACTTATCTGTTCTTCAGTCACTAGTGTTCAATGCATCAAATCTATTCTTCAGATGGTCTCTGAATTCAGGTGTGATATACTCAAGGTCATATTTTGGCTCTCGTGGACTTGCTCTGATTTTCTTCAGTTTCAGCTTGAATTTGCATATGAGCAATTGATGGTCTGTTCCATAGTTGGCCCCTGGCCTTGTTCTGACTTATGATATTGAGCTTTTCCATCATCTCTTTCCACAGATGTTGTCAATTTGATTTCTGTGTGTTCCATCTGGTGAGGTCCATGTGTATAGTCACCGTTTATGTTGGTGAGAGAAGGTATTTGCAATGGAGAAGTCATTGGTCTTGCAAAATTCTATCACTCGACCTCCGGCATTTTTTCTATCACCAAGGCCATATTTTCCAACTGCTGATCCTTCTTCATTGTTTCCAACTTTCGCATTCCAATTGCCAGTAGTTATCAATGCATCTTGATTGCATGTTCGTTCAATTTCAGACTTTAGCAGCTGATAAAAATCTTCTTTTTCTTCATCTTTGACCCTAGTGGTTGGTGCGTAAATTTGAATAATAGTTGTATTAACTGGTCTTCCTTGTAGGCATATGGATATTATCCTATCACTGACAGCGTTGTACTTCAGGATAGATTTTGAAATGTTCTTTCTGACAATGAATGCAACACCGTTCCTCCTAGAGTTGTCATTTCCAGCATAGCAGGCTATATGATTGTCCAATTCAAAATGGCCAATACCAGTCCATTTCAGCTCACTAATGCCTAGGATATGGATGTTTATGCATTACATTTTATTTTTGATGATTTCCAATTTTCCCATATTCATACTTCATACATTCCAGGTTCTAATTATTAATGGATGTTTGTAGCTGTTTCTTCTCATTTTGTGTCATGCCACATCAGAAATGCAGGTCCTGAAAGCTTTACTCCACCCACGTCATTAAGGTCGACTTTAAGGAGGCAGCTCTTCCCCAGTCATCTTTTGAGTGCCTTCCAACCTGGGGGGCTCATCTTCCAGCACTATATCAGAAAATGTTCTAGTGTTATTCATAAGGTTTTCACTGGCTAATACTTTTCAGAAGTAGACTGCTGTGTCTTTCTTCCTAGGCTGTCTTAGTCTGGAAGCTCAGCTGAAACCTGTCCTCCATGGGTGACCCTGTTGGTATCTGAATACTGGTGGCATAGCCTTCAGCACCACAGCAACATGAAATCTCCCACAGTATGATGAACTGACAGACACAAATTAGCATATGATAATATAATATGTGATTTTTGGGGCTTCTATTTCTACTTTTTCTTGAATATGCTTATTGTTCCCATTGTTACTGACTATTGTGCCATCTCCTTGTATGTCCAGTAACTTTTATTCTAGGATGTCAATTTTAATAGGAAATATTTGTGAGATAACTTATTGATGTTTCGGAAGTACATTCATTTGAAAAATGTTTGCCTTTTTTTATATAATGGAGCCAGGATTCCTGAGTGGAGCAAATGGTAAGCACTCAACTACTTGTCCAAAGGTTAGAGGTTCACATCTACTCAGAGGCACCTAAGAAGACAAGCCTTGAGATTTGCTTTCAAAGCATCAGCCTTGAAAACCCTATGGAGCAGTTCTGCTCTATATACATGGGGTCACTAAGAGTCAGAATCAACAGCAACTTACAATGACCACAAAGTAATTCCTAATTTTTGAAGTTTTTAAACTAAATTTCAGTTTGAGGTTTCCTAGAAAACTGGTTGGAATAAATTTTTGTGGAAGTAATCAAGAGAATCAGCATGTGGTTACAACCTCTGGGTAGGGCTTTAGATTTTGTTCTTATTCTGTCCAGGGCAGGGCCAAATTTCTTGTAGTCTAAGGAATGTGGGGGATGTGGAGCAGGTTTACCACTGATGCACCTCGACTCTGAAGATTTAGCTTTTTAGGATCCCTTATCCTATTTACTTTCATTTCGATGGAATATTGGCTTTTTTTTTTTTTTCTTTTGAGATCCTCAATATCATAAAAGTATAAAGCTATCTAGTTTTGACAATACTGCTTCAGTGTTCTTCATCCTTCCCTGGCTTCCTTCCTGCACTCAGATATTAGACTGATCTTTTCTTACTCCTTACTGAACTCTCTCTTCCCCCAAATCTTTGGTAATCTAATAAGAAAAGTTATATTTTTAGTTGATTTAGAAAGCAGGATTTCAAAAATCCCTAGCCATTCATGATGCCAGAAATCTTTAGCACTTTTTTTTATATTCTTATATATGTATTCAATCATATATATAAAACAATATATATGATTGAATACATATATAAAAGAAAACAAAAAAACAAACCCATTGCTGTCGAGTTGATTCCGACTCACAGTGACCCGATAGGACAGAGTGGAACTGCCCAACAGAGTTTCCAAGGAGTGCCTGGTAGATTTGAACTGCTGACCTTTTGGTTAGCAGCTGTAGAACTTAACCACTATGCCACCATGGTTTCCTAAATACATACAAAAAAATTTTTTTTTTTTTACATATAAAGGGTAGAATAATTAATATTCAATGTCAGTTCACTTTAATGTCCTTATTGTTTATTTTAGTATTATAAGACTTTAAAGCTCATCTCAGACATGTTGAGAATTAAATGAGCTTAAGTCCTCAGAGAACAAAGGTCCTAGGACAAACAGCCATCTTGAAGAAAGACAGGTGTCTGCAAAGAGATACAAAACTTGAGCATTTCACGACTGAGGCAGAAGACTCCTGACATCATATAGTGAAACCTGTGAGAGCTGGAACTCGACAGGACTCCCTTGTTTTTCTGGATCTCACAAGTTTTCTGCCTTTGACAGGGTGTAGTCTTCCACTCTTTTATTGTTCTCTGTTAGTAGAAAATATTTGACTTGCCCTTCTCTGATGAGTTTCTGCCTTACACAGGTTCCTGCTTTCATGGGTTTTACTGTTTAAATACTAAACTAAAATTTTTGGTGAATTGTTATGGGTAAGCCAAGTATGGGTTAGCCAGACGGAATGTAAAACTCCTGGGGATCACACTCATGGAAGGATTCCGACCCTTTTTCAGGCTTTTCCTCCAGGAACTTCATCATATTCTCACAGAGGAGATCAGGGTGAACCCAGAGAAACCCCCTCACCTCCCCACCGCACACCCCCGGTGCTGGTGTGGAAAACAAAAAATGCCCACTGTGAAACCTGGCCAGATTCTTCTGCCTAGCGTGGCTCTGAGAATTGACAAGACAACAACAGTTTTTGTTTTTGTTTTTGTTTCTTAGTGGAATAAAAGGCTTACTCTGTAGGGAAGGTTTAATCTTCCCCAGAAGACCTGGGAGAAGGGAACTTCATCCAACCCCAGCCTCCCTGTCTCACAGGAGTAAAAAAAGAGTCTTAATCTGCAGGGGAGGACATCAAGGCCATAGACTGAGAACACAGGAGGACAGGCACTACAGCTGAGGAAGGGAAGAGGGAACAGGGGGATAAAAGCTCTAACCCTGGAAAGGGGCAGGAATACATGTGAAGTCCATAACCTTAAAGCATTACAAAGACTGAGTCTTAATCAGAAGATTAGAGAAATTCCTGTCCCCTTCCACACATACCTTCATGCTAACCAGCCTCCAGTAATAATAATAGATTGAAGCTGAGAGCTGCAAGAGATTTTCTTTGAGAAACAACACATAGGGATGACCCAACGCCAAGAGTAAAAATAAGGTTACTAGAGGAATTGGAAGTCTCTGATGTTCACAGATACAAGAGACATCAAACACAGTTCAATTCTTCCCTGGAGTGGTGGGAACATAATTCTCCACACTAAAAATTTATTTACCTCATTATATGCTGCCCTATACAAAATGTCAGTCAATAAAAAAAAATTATATATATATATATATATGGTTTGCCAGAATGAAAGAAAAAAAGAGTCTGAAGAGACAGAAGAACAATTTTTACAATTAGACTCAGATATGATACAGATGTTGGAATTATAAGACAGAGGATTTAATATAACTGTGATTAATATCTTAAAGTCTATGACAGAAAAGTTAGGCAACATGCAAGATAAGATAGGTAATTTTAAGAGAGAGATGGAGAGTATAGCAAAGAATAGTTGGAAATGCTAGAAATAAAAACACAATACAAGACATGAAGAATGCTTTCAATAAAGTTCATCAGCAGATTTAACAAAGCTGAGGAAAGAATAAATAAACTTAAAAGCAGGTCAATAAAATTTCCCGAGGTGATATACAAAGAGAGAAAGAAAGAGGGAAAAGAGTGAAACAATAAAAAACAAAGTATCCTAGAGCTGTGACAATATTGAAAGGTATAACATATGTTTGATTGGAATGCAGAAATAAAGGAGAATAAAGCTCAAGAAATATATATATTTTTAAAATGGCTAGAAATTTACCATAATTAGTGACAGACACCAAGCCACAGATCTAAGAAGCCCAGAGAACACCAAGCACGATAAATTGCAAAGAAAAACAACAGCAACACAAAAGACCTATATCTAGGCGTATCATGTTAGAATTGCAGAACACTCAAGAAAAAGAAAATATTTTCAAGGTAGCAATTGTGAGGGGACATCTTAACTACAGAATTCTACATTTATAAAAATTAATAATATTCAAAAGTGAAGAAGACTTTTTCAGGTGTAGAAAATCAGAGAAAATTTATCGTCAGCCAACCACCCTATAAGATAAGTCAAGGAAGGAAATTCTTCATATAGAAGGAATATGAATGAGTAACATCAGAAACTTGGATCTACATAGAGAAATGAGGAACATTGAAAATGGAATAAATGAAGGTTATGTATATTTTGCATGTATGTGTATAAATATACATATATCCCACACGTGTGTGTGTATAATACACACATATAAAGATATGTGTGTGTATATATATAGGCTTTTAAAGATAGCTGACTGTTTAAGGCAATAACCGTAATGATGTATTGGCTGTTTATATATATATATATACACATATAAGAAGAACAGGGACACAAGAGATGAGAGGGAAGGATTTATAATATTATTTTAATATTATAAAAGTATGTACAAATGGAAATGTAATTAGTTGATATTTTATTAACTAATAAATTTGTTTCATCAGTAAACATTCACGTTAAACAGAAGAGTCGATTCCTATTCCTGTGTGCCATTTATTCCTAATCTCCAGAAGATAAGTAAGTTTGGAACTGAGCAATGAAAGCAAAGGCAGTCTACCAACATTCAAGTGTTTGTGCAGGTAATGTTTCATTAAATTTAATGTTGATTATAAGGTTTGGCCTGTACTGTAATCCTGAAGACTATCTACTACAGCACCAAGACATTATTAACTGCCTTTTAGGACGCTCTCCTGATTTTCTACTTGATCTTATAAATATGCACAAAAATAGTTTCACACAAGTAGTGTTGAGGAAGATTCCCCATTTTCTATGCCTGCTCATGTGGTTAATGTCATAGAGAAGAGAATTATATAAATGATGCTGTGAAAGGTAATGCTAAATAAAGGAAAATGGCAGATCTTTTTGGAGTGTGTTATAAAGCTATCTTTAATAAAAATTATCCATAAAGGCTTTTTTAATGAAAGCACAGGAAAACGTATCTCAAAAATAGTATGTCCTATGTATACACTGGTGGCGTAGTGGTTAAGTGCTACGGCTGCTAACCAAAAGGTCAGCAGTTTGAGTCCACCAAGTGCTCCTTAGAAACTCTATGGGCCAGTTCTACTCTGTCGTATACAGTCGCTGTGACTCAGAATCAACTTGACGGCAATGGGTTTGGCTTTTTGGTTTATGTACACACAAATATACAACATAGAAGCAGGCAGCTATCCATTTGTAAAAGCAATCCTAAACTATATTTTCATATAAATTTAGAGAGAAAATTTGCAGCCATTAATAGACAAAATCCCATTTCTCTGGGTAATTATAATCACTATCTTTATAAAATAAAACGAGAAAAATTATCCTTGTCAAAGTTTCTTTTTTTTTTTTTTCCCCTCACTCTGGTGATTTGCTAACAACTAACATTGTTATTTTCCTTCATCTAATTTAATAAGGAACATTAATCATATATTAGTTGGTTCTTTAGCTTAACGCTATTTGCTTCAGTCCACAAACAAACCAGCTATGGCTTGAAGTTGTTAGCACTGGAATTCTATTAGGAGATAGCATGTATCTTGTCATTCATATTAGCTCAGTTAATTACATTTGATTTTTTGTTTTTCTGTTTAATGAAAAATATACACTGTTATATACAGGACTTGCATAAGGCAAAACAGTTAAGCAAAATAAAATGTGTGTTTAATTTTCCCCTGTTCACTGGTTGTCTCTTATATTTAGAAAGAATCCTACATAAGGGTTCTTAAATGAAATGATTGATTCCAATGATGGCTTTTCAAGCATCGCAAGTTAACAGCTTGAGAGTTCGGGACAGCTGAACCTTTCATAAGACAGCTGTCTGATGTAGTTGTACATTGATTGACTACACATATACAATAACCTGAACAAACTAAAGTTGCTAATGTGACTCAAGGTGAAACCGGATCCATATAGTCAATATATGAGAATGTGAAGGTAATAGGAGAAATTAATGGTTTCTAGCATGATTTACCAAGTAAATCATATGAGAGAATAAGTTACCCCTTTATGTCAGTATGGTAGAAAATAAACCTTGAATAACCCTCCTATGAGAACATTTAGATGTAGTTTTGCACTGTCACAAAAGAAATTTGCAGAGGCTAAAATAATGCAAAAGCAGGAACTGTAATCAAGCAACAAACATAGTTTTTACTAGAGATTTTCTATTTGACCCTGGAAACAATGAAAGTCTGTTTTGATGATTGCCTAAGTTTTAGTGGACAGAAGATAAAGCCGAAGGTGGGAAGTCTGGTAGTAAGTGATCATATAAACATGAGTGGCAAGCTACAAGGTTCTCAGTGTACTAGTGAATGAGAAATGAACCTAACTTGCAATTAAAAAAAAAAAAAAACTCTCTTAACTTTAATAGTGGGAGAGAAAAGAAACACAAACAAACAAAAACCTCTCCAAAGAATTCAAAAGCAGATGCTGGTCGTACTGTGTACTCTTAAAATTTTCAAGTTGAAAATTTAATTTACAGTATTCCCTCATTGGAAGTTCCTCCAGGCAACTGAAGAAGCAAATGCAAACCATCTTTGGAAGAATGAATTTTCAAAGGGGTTTCAAAGCATTTGACGGATAAAGTTCCAAGGAACATGGGTTCACAATTAAAAATAAATAAATAACATAGAAATGAATGGCCAAACAAAAATGGATCATAGTGCCAGAAGTGATGACCAGCAGGGAAAAAAAGCAATGGGCTCAATCAATAAGGATTTAGATAGTGAACTTCTCAGATACAGAATATAAATTATCTATAATTTTTTATTTAAAGGAGTAGAGGAAAACATGTTACTATGCAAAAAGACCAAAAGACTGATAGGAGTTATACTTTGCTTCATAACAAGCTACTCTGGAATTTAGTAGCTTAAATCAAAAACCATTTATTTAACTACCAAAACAAAACCAAACCCGCTGCCGTTGAGCAGATTCCAACTCACAGCGACCCTATAGAACAGAGTAGAACTGCCCCATAGAGTTTCCAAGGAGCACCTGGCGGATTTGAACTGCCCACCTCTTGGTTAGCAGTCCTAGCACTTAACCACTACACCACCAGGCTTGCCATTTAACTACACAGAGAGTGAATTCCAGAGATGCGGGGAGCATCTCCCTCAATTACGCAGCAGAGTATATACAGGTGAGGAAAATACCTGAAGCCAAGGATAGAACCTTCTGGATTACAAATGAGGGCCAGAAATAACTCTTGTTTGTACCAGCTGGACAAACCTCCTCATTCATGGGGCACTGGGGAGACTACTTGGAAGGATCTTGCCTAAGTAACCAGTTGCCTGTCACTGAGGCCTTCTTGACTCACGGTGACCTCACGTGTATCAAAGAGTACAACTGTGCTCCATGTGGACTTCAATGCTGACTTTTCGGAAGTAGATCCCTGGGTCTTTCTTCTGAGGTACCTCTGCGTGGACTAGAACCTGGAACATTTTGGTTTGCAGCCAAACGCTTTAACATTTTCCACGTCCCAGAGACTCCCTTGCTTCAGTTAACCCAACCAAACCATTGTTGCAGTTCTGTGATTCTGACACATAGAGACCCTGTGGGGTAAACAAGAGGTGCCCCATAGGATTTTCAGGGAGCACCTGGTAGATTCAAGCTGCCAACCTTTTGGTTATTAGCCATAGCTCTTAACCACTAAGCCACCAGATTTTCACCTTGCTTCAGTAAAAAAAAAAAAAAATTTTTTTTTTTACAGAGGGGAATAATTAGTCCTAGACTAAACACTATTCTAGTCTGGCCTAGCCATTTGTGAAAACAAGACCCCAGTGGAGCAAACTTTTCAAGCATCTCACTTCATCCCAGAGCAAAGTTCAAGAATATTTATATAAACACGAAAATATCCAGCCCCCAATAAGGTAAAATTCACAATGCCTGGCATCCAATTGAGAATGCTAGTTACTGTAGTCAAGGTATTATAAATGGTAACATTTAAGTACGTTATTTTAATTGGCTGTTTGACTATTAACCATAAAATGTTATGTGATATGATTTGAGAAGCTACATGGAATGTGAAAATCCAATGTCTGAGAGAGCTTCATTCTTTTTTTTTTTTTCCTCAGTTATATATGTGTATGTGACTTAAGCTAAAACAATGTATGATAAATCAAAAGCATGAAATAAAAATAAGGAAAATGTTTCCAGATAGGACTGGCAACATTGAAGTCATGTAAACATTTAGACATATATATGAATAGTTTCAGATATGCTTGCAATATCCCTTGCAAAATATTTCTTCTGAGAGGTATGATATATACTGTAAAAACAAGGTGGGAAGGAAGGAGAAATGGAAAGACAAAAGAAAATGGTAGAGTTTATATCCTTGGATTAAGTTAATAAAGGCTGAGTAGGAATAGCAATATAATTAAATGCTTCATATATTACAGAGGGACATAGGCATTATAAACATGTTATAGCCTTAGATGAATGCTTAGTATCAGGTAAAATGAGAAGTATTCTTTTATCCCATCTCATTGTATAAAACATTAAAATAAATAGAAAATAAATAGCACAACAATCATAGAATAACCTTGTGCAAATGAATGCTAGCACCCAGGAATGAATTTAAAGGGAGTAAGTAATATAAATGGAGAAAGAGATATTCATACTACCAATAGCAAATACGTACCCAACTTTCAAGTAGAAGATTAGATTTTAGTCTAGATAAACAAACTAATTTATTATAAATCTAGAAATGTCATATTTAGTAAAATAGCTGAAAAACAAGAAAATATTAAAAATAAATGTATTTCATATAATTGATTATTTATTAGAGATATAAAATCTATTTCACAGTATAAGTCAAAATGCCCCACAAACTTCCTAAACATGCGTTGGACTGATATAATGAAAACTCTACAAATATATCAGAAATAAAAAATTATGATATGTGGAAGGACATATCATGGGAACATTGAATATTGTCAAGATGGCAACTCTTCCTGAACACTGTATAGTTTCAATTAAATTCTCATCCTAATATCATTGGATTAATGTCATCTAATAAATTATAAAAGTCTTATCAACAAGGGAAAACTATTATCATTTTAAAAAAATAGACATTCTTAGCTTTAAAAGCATTTTATATTTTCTTTAATGATTAGTGCTTATTGTTTCCTTTAAAATAATCCTTCCTTACTGCGAAGTCCATCTTTTACAGTAAAAGTTCATTGCTTTACCCTTCACATTTAGATCTGCAATTCATCTGGAATTGATTTTTGCTTGCAACTTGAGACTGTGTTTAAGATACATGTTTTTTCCCATATGGATATCCAATATACTAGGCATTGCTTATTGAAAAGAATGTATTTTTACCACTAAATTTCACTGGAGATTTTGGGTTTAAAAAATTTGATCAATAAAGATATGGTCTAGGGTTTCCTTGTGGGAAAATTTTTAATAATGGACTCAAATATTCTGATAGATATTGGTCAATTCTTCCCAGCTTCTCACTTTTCTGGGCCACATATTTTGAGTGAGCAAATGCCTTATGGGTTTACGTAGCACCAAATATTGTGCTTAGTTATCTTAGCTTTTTTTTTTTTTTTCTCTACAGTTGTGGCCCCACAATCTCCCATAGCCTTGATAACTCATCAGTGCTTTCAGAGAAAATTTTTAGTACTTTATATATAGACTTCCAGTTTTATTTATTTATTTATTTGGAGAAAGGATAGTCTGAATATGCTAATTAACCTTTACTAAATGGAACCTAATGCATTTTTTATTATATTATCTTTAAAATAATTTATACTATTTGAGAAGCCCTGGCAGCTCATCTGCTAACCAAAAGGTCAGTGGTTTGAACCTACCAACTGCCCCACTGGAGAAGGATGTGGCAGTCTGGTTATGTAAAGATTTACAGACTTGGAAAACCTATGGGGCAGTTCTACTCTGTCCTATAGAGTCGCTCTGAGTCAGAATTTCACTTGAAGGCAGTGGAAGTTACTGTATCAGTCAGCATCTAACCAGGATTCTGAAACCACACAGTAGTTTGAATAGGCAAAATTTAATAAAAATGTTGTAGTTGTAAGATGCCATAGAGTAGTTCTGACTCATAGTAACCCTATGTACAACCGAACAAAACACTGTACAGTCCTGTGACATCCTCACACTGGTTGTTATACTTGAGCCCATTGTGGCAGACACTATGTCATTCCATCTCCTTGAGGGTCTTCTTTCTTTTTCACTGACCTACTTTACTGCATTCTTCTTCACATAGTCCAGTTTCTAGGATTATTTGCTCGGCGTACAGATTGCATAAATAATGGTGAAAGGATACAACCCTGACACACACCTTTCTTGACTTTAAACCACATAGTATTCCCTTGTTCAGTTCGAAAGACTGACTCCTGGTCTATGAACAGGTTCCTTATGAGCTCAATTAAGTGTTCTGGAATTCCTATTCTTTGCAATGTTACCCATAATTTGTTATGATTTACACAGTCAAATGCCTTTGCATAGTCAATAGAACACAGGGAAACATCTTCATCTTTCTGTTAAGAACTGCTTTCAGCCAATATGCATCTGACATCAGCAATGATACCCCTCTTTCCATGTCCTCTTCTGAATCTGGCTTGAATTTCTGGCAGTTTTCTGTTGATGTACTGCTGCAACCGCTTTTGAGTGATCTTCAGCAAAATTTTACTTGCCTGTGATATTAGTGGTATTGTTCCATGACTTCTACATTCCATTGGATCATCTTTCTTTGGAACGGGCACAAATATGGATCTCTTCCAGTTGATTGGCCAGGTAACTGTCTTCCAAATTTCTTTAATAAAAAAATTATTAACAATTATTAGGGATTAACTGTGAAAGGGATTAACTGTAAAAAGAAAACTCTAAAGAATACTCTGAGATTACAGGAGAGAAAGGAAGAGGACATAAACTTAGAAAGGGACCTCTTTCCCCAAAGGCAGAAATTCGGACCTCATTAGAGGAGGTAGAGTTGCAAATCACTGAATGAAGGAGAAATGTGCTGGGTTACCCCCATCCCAGAGCTAGTTCGTAGTCACCAACCATTTACAGAAAGTCAAGAAAATTTGGCGTGGGACTTACATGTGTTTCACCGTGATGCCAGTGGTCCTAATAGACTGGTGGGCAGGGAACTGAAGTCCAGACTGACAAGCAGGAAACCTCCCACTGAAGAGCGGGCAGGCCAGCCCCTTTGGCAGAAATCTACGGGCCAGCAATCCAGAACCCATTCTCTTCTCCTCCATTGGAATGCAGTAGACTTAGGCTGCAAAATCACCCCTGGGGCAACCATGAAACCCATTGGCACCTGCCCACAGGGGAACAGCTGAAATTCCATGTGGAAAGTCATCTACTGAAAACGGATGGTGATAATCACCTCTGGTCCCCTGCATGTTCTCCTGGTAGCTAAGAGTAGAATAAAGGAAAACAAGCATACCAGCGACAGGATGAGAATCTCTTCTTCCTGCAGTTTCCCTTCAGGATCCTTCACTGACAGAGCTTACTATCCTGCCAGCTGCAAAGGAGAAAGGCTTATAAGGTCCAGCTCCGTTATTACAGAGCAGGATATGAACGGTAGATTTGTAGCTGAGAGAAAATTCGTTGGTAACTTATACTTCTGGTGAACTAATTACCCATCCATAATATTTCCAAGATTTTCTTTTAATCTCATGTTGAAATGAAAAATTGAGCTTTAAAAACATTTCATTATATTCTACAGGAAAAACTATAAGTTCCCCTGAGGTACATATTAAAATTCATTACATTAATCTATTAACTTTTTTTAAAATAATTTTTATTGTGCTTTAATTGAAAGTTTACGAATCAAGTCAGTCTTTCACACAAAAGCCCATATACACCTTGCTAAAACCCAAAAAACCAAACCCAGTGCCGTCTAGTCGGTTCGACTCATAGCGACCCTATAGGACAGAGTAGAACTGCCCCATAGAGCTTCCAAGGAACACCTGGCAGATTCAAACTGCTGACCCTTTGGTTAGCAGCCGTAGCACTTAACCACTATGCCACCAGGGTTTCCTAACACCTTGCTACACACTCCCAATTACTATCCCCCTAATGAGACAGCCCGCTCTCTCCCTCCACTCTCTCTTTTTGTGTCCATTTCACCAGCTTCTAACCCCCTGCACCCTCTCATCCCCCCTCCAGGCAGGAGATGCCAACATAGTCTCAAGTGTCCACCTGATCCAAGAAGCTCACTCGTCACCAGCATCCCTCTCCAATCCATTGTCCAGTCCAATCTATGTCTGAAGAGTTGGCTTCAGGAATGGTTCCTGTCCTTGGCCAACAGAAGGTCTGGGGGCCATGACCACTGGGGTTCTTCTTGTATCAGTCAGACCATTAAGTCTGGTCTTTTTATGAGAATTTGGGGTCTGCATCCCACTGCTCTCCTGCTCCCTCAGGGGTTCCCTGTTGTGTTCCCTGTCAGGGCAGTCATTGGTTGTAGCTGGGCACCATCTAGTTCTTCTGGTCTCAGGATGATATAGTTGCTGGTTCATGTGGCCCTTTCTGTCTCTTGGGCTCATAATCGCCTTGTGTCCTTGGTGTTCCTCATTTTCCTTTGATCCAAGTGGGTTGAGACCAATTGATGCATCTTAGATGGCTGCTTGCTAGTGTTTAAGACCCCAGATGCCACTCTTCAAAGTGGGATGCAGAATGTTTTCTTAATAAATTTTATTATGCCAATTGACTTAGATGTCCCCTGAAGCCATGGTCCCCAGACCCCTGCCCCTGCTACGCTGGCCTTGGAAGCATTCAGTTTATTCAGGAAACTTCTTTGCTTTTGGTTTAGTCCAATTGAGCTGACCTCCCTGTATTGTGTGCTGTCTTTCCCTTCACCTAAAGTAGTTCTTATTTACTATCGAATTAGTGAATGCCCCTCTTCCACCCTCCTTCCCTCCCCCCTCTCGTAACCACAAAAGAATGTTTTCTTGTCCATTTAAACTATTTCTCAAGTTCATATAATAGTGGTCTTATACAATATTTGTCCTTTTGCAACTGACTAATTTCACTCAGCACAATCCCTTTCAGGTTCCTCCACATTATGAAATGTTTCACAGATTCATCACTGTTCTTTATCGATGCGTAGTATTCCATTGTGTGAATATACCATAATTTATTTATCCATTCACCGGTTGATGGGCACCTTGGTTGCTTCCAGCTTTTTGCTGTTGTAAACAGTGCTGCAGTAAACATGGGTGTACATATATCTGTTCATGTAAAGGCTCTTATTTCTCTAGGATATATTCCAAGGTAGTTCTATTTCTAGCTTTTTAAGGAAGCGCCAAATTGATTTCCAAAGTGATTGTACCATTTGACATTCCCACCAGCAGTGTATAAGTGATCCAGTCTCTCCACAGCCTCTCCAACATTTATTCTTTTGTATTTTTTGGATAATGCCAGCCTTGCTGGAGTGAGAGGAAATCTCATTCTGGTTTTGATCTGCATTTCTCTAGTGGCTACTGATGATGAACATTTCCTCATATATCTGTTAGCTACCTGAATGTCTTCTTTGGTGAGGTGTCTATTCATTTCTTTGGCCCATTTTTTAATTGGGTTATTTGTCTTTTTGCAGTTGAGTTTTTGCAGTATCATGTAGATTTTAGAGATCAGGCACTGATCAGAAATGTCATAGCTAAAAGCTTTTTCCCAGTCTGTAGGTAGTCTTTTTACTCTTTTGGTGAAGTCTTTGGATGAGCATAGGTGTTTGATTTTTAGGAGCTCGCAGTTATCTAATTTTTCTTCTACATTCTTATGATGTTTTGTATACTGTTTATGCCATGTATTAGGGCTCCTAAGGTTGTCCCTATTTTTTCTTCCATGATCTTTATCGTTTTAGTCTTTATGTTTAGGTCTTTGATCCCTTTTGAGTTAGTTTTTGTGCATGGAGTGAGGTATGGGTCTTGTTTCATTTTTTTGCAGATGGATATCCAGTTATGCCGGCACCATTTGTTAAAAAGACTATCTTTTCCCCATTTTAACTGTTTTGGAGCCTTTGTCAAGTATCAGCTGCTCATATGTGGATGGATTTATGTCTGGATTCTCAATTCTGTTCCACTGGTCCATATATCTGTTGTTGTACCAGTACCAGGCTGTTTTGACTACTGTGGCAGTATTATAGGTTCTCAAATCAGGTAAAGTAAGGCCTCCTACTTTGTTCTTCTTTTTCAGTAATGCCTTATTTATCTAGGGCCTCTTTCCCTTCCATATGAAATTGGTGATTAGTTTCTCCATCTCATTAAAGAATGTCAGTGGGATTTGGATCGGAATTGCATTAAATGTATAGATCGCTTTTGGTAGAATAGACATTTTTATAATGTTAAGTCTTCCTATCCACGAGCAAGGTATGTTCTTCCACTTATGTAAGTCTCTTTTGGTTTCCTGCAGAAGTGTACTGTAGTTTTCTTTGTATAAGTCTTTTACATTTCTGGTAAGATTTATTCCTAAGTATTTTATCTTCTTGGGGGCTACTGTAAATGGCATTGATTTGGTGATTTCCTCTTCGATGTTCTTTTTGTTAGTGTAGAGGAATCCAACTGATTTTTATATGTTTATCTTGTATCCCGATACTTTACTGAACTCTTCTGTTAAGGATTCCTTAGGGTTTTCTGTGTATAAGATCATGTCATCTGCAAATAGAGATACTTTGACTTCTTCCTCGCCAGTCTGGATGCCTCTTATTTCTTTATCTAGCCTAATTGCTCTGGCTAGGACTTCCAGCAGAATGTTGACTAAGAGTGGTGATAAAGGGCATCCTTGTCTGGTCCCCGATCTCAATGGGAATGTTTTCAGGCTCTCTCCATTTAGGGTGATGTTGGCTGTTGGCTTTGAATAAATGCCCTTTATTATGTTGAGGAATTTTCCCTCTATTCCTATTTGCTGAGAGTTTTTATCATGAATGAGTGTTGAACTTTGTCAAATGCCTTTTCTGCATCAATTGATAAAATTATGTGATTCTTGTCTTTTGTTTTCTTTATGTGGTGGATTACATTAATTGTTTTTCTAATGTTGAACCATCCCTGAATACCTGGTGTGAATCCCACTTGGTCATGATGAATTATTTTTTTCATATGTTGTTAATTTCTATTGGCTAGAATTTTGTTGAGGATTTTTGCATCTACACTCATGAGGAATATAGGTCTATAATTTTCTTTTCTTGAGATGCCTTTACCTGGTTTTGTTATCAGGGATATGGTGGTTTCATAGACTGAGTGTGGTAGTATTCCGTCCTTTTCTATGCTCTGAAATACCTTTAGTAGTAGTGGTGTTAAGTCTTCTCTGAGAGTTTGGTAGAACTCTGCAGTGAAGCCTTCTGGACCAGGGCTTTTTTTATTGGGCGTTTTTGGATTACCTGTTTAATCTCTTCTTTTGTTATGGGTCTATTTATTTGTTCTACCTCTGTTTGTTTTAGCTTAGGTAGGTAGTGTGTTTCTAGGAGTTCATCCATTTCTTCTAGGTTTTCAAATTTGTTTGAGTATACTTTTTCATAGTAATCTGATATGATTCTTTTAATTTCAGTTGGGTCTTTTGTAATATCATCCATCTCATTTCTTATTCAGGTTATTTGCTTCCTCTCCTGTTTTTTTTTTTTTTTTTTTTCTTATCAGTTTGGCCAGTGGTTTATCAATTTTGTTGATTTTTTTCAAAAAACCCAGCTTTTTGTCGTCTTAATTCTTTCAATTGTTTTTCTGTTTTCTATTTCATTTAGTTCAGCTCCAATTTTTATTATTTGTTTTCTTCTGGTGCCTCTGGGTTTCTTTTGTTGCTCTCTTTCTATTTGTTCAAGTCGTAGGAATAATTCTTTGATTTTGGCCCTTTCTTCTTTTTGAATGTGTGCATTTATTGATAAAAAGTGGCTTCTGAGCCCCACGTTTGCTGTGTCCCAAAGGTTCTGATAGGAAGTGTTTTCATTCTCATTGGATTTTCTGAATTTCTTTATTCCATCCTTAATGTCTTCTATAATCCAGTCTTTTTTGAGCAGGGTATTGTTCAGTTTCCAAGTGTTTGATTTCTTTTCCCTGCTTTTCCTGTGATTGATTGCCACTTTTATGGCCTTATAGTCAAAGAAGATGCTTTGTAATATTTCAATGTTTTGGATTCTGCTAAGGCTTGCTTTATGACCTAATATGTGGTCTATTCTAGAGAATGTTCCATGTGCACTAGAAAAGAAAGCATACTTGGTTGCTGTTGGGCGGAGTATTCTGTATATGTCTATGAGGTCAATTTGGTTGATTGTGGCATTTAGATCTTCCGTGTGTTTATTGAACTTCTTTCTGGATGTCCTGTTCTTCACTGAAAGGGGTGTGTTGAAGTTTCCTGCTTTCATTGTGGAGCTGTCTATCTCACTTTTCACAATGTTGATAGAGTTTGTTTTATGTATCTTGCAGCCCTGTCATTGGGTGCCTAAATATTTAATATGGTTATATCTTCTTGGTGAATTGTCCCTTTAATCATTATATAGTGTCCTTCCTTATCCATTCTGATGGATTTAACTTTAAAGTCTATTTTGTCAGAAATTAATATTGCGACTCCTGCTCTTTTTTGATTGTTGTTTGCTTGATATATTTTTTTTCTATCCTTTGAGTTTTAGTTTGTGTCTCATTGTCCAAGGTGTGTCTCTTGTAGGCAGCATATAGATGGATCTTGTTTTTTAATCCATTCTGCCACTCTCTGTCTCTTTATTGGTGCATTTAGTCCATTGACATTCAATGTAATTGGCTTAACCAAAGGGTTAGCAGTTTGAATCCGCTAGGCGCTCCTTGGAAACTCTATGGGGCAGTTCTACCCTGTCCCATAGGGTCGCTATGAGTTGGAATCGACTCGATGGCACTGGGTTTTTTCTTATGGATAAGTATGAATTTAGTGCTATCATTTTGATGTCTTTTTTGTGTGTTGTTGACAGTTTCTTTTTCCCACTTGATTTTATGTGCTGAGTAGATTTTCTTTATATATTGTCCTTTCCTCATATTTGTTGTTGTTGATTTTGTTTCTTCTGAGTCTGTATTTTTCCCTCGTATTTTATTTTGATGAGTAGGATAGTTTGTCTCCTTTTTGGTTACCTTGTTATTTACCATTATTTTTTCCAAATTTATAACCAACTTTTATTTCTTTGTATCGTCATATCTTCCTCTCCATATGGAAGGTGTATGATTACATTTCTTATTCCCTCTTTATTATTTTAATATTGTCTTCTTTTACATAATAACATCGCCATTACCCTGTGTTGGGCTTTTTTTTTTTTTTTTTTTAATCTTGCTTTGCTTTTTTTTTTTTTGATTTCCCTGTCTGGGTTGACTTCTGGTTGCTCTGCCCAGTGTTCTATTCTTGGGTCGATAACTGATATTATTGATTTTCTAACCAAAGAAGTCTCTTTAGTATTTGTTGTAGTTTTGGTCTGGTTTTTACAAATTCCCTCAACTTGTGTTTATCTGGAAATGTCTTAATTTCACCTTCATATTTAAGAGACAGTTTTGATGGATATATGATTCTTGGCAGGCAATTTTTTTCCTTCAGTTTTTTGAATATGTCATCCATTGCCTTCTTGCCTGCCTTGTTTCTGCCGAGTAGTCTGAGTTTATTCTCATTGGCTCTCATTTGTAGGTGACTTTTCATTTATCCCTCACTGCTCTTATAATTGTCTCTTTATCTTTGGTTTTGGCAAGCTTGATTATAATATGTCTTGGTGACTTTCTTCTAAGATCTAACTTATGTGGGGTTTGATGAACATCTTGGATAGATATCTACTCATCTTTTGCAATATCAGGATAGTTTTCTGCCAACAAATCTTCAAGAATCTTCTCTGTATTTTCTGTTATCCCCCCCCGTTCTGGTACTCCAATCACTCATAGGTTATTTCTCTTGATAGAGTCCCACATGATTCTTAAGGTTTCTTCAGTTTTTTTTTAATTCTTTTATCGGATTTTTCTTCAAATATATTAGTGTCAAGTGATTTATCTTCGAATTCAGAAATTCTAGCTTCTACTTGCTCAATTCTGCTCCCCTGACTTTCTATTGAGTTATCTAATTCTGTAATTTTATTGTTAATCTTCTGAAATTCTGAATCCTGTCTATGGATTTTTCCAGCTTTTTAAACTTTTCATTATGTTCCTGAATAATCTTTCTAATTTCTTCAGTTGCTTTATCTGTGTTTTTCTTGGTTTGTTCTGCATATTGCCTCATTTCCTTCTGGATGTCTTGAAGGGTTGTGTATATTCAACTTTTGTCTTCTGCATCTGGTAATTCCAGGAATGCACTTTTATCTAGAAGATCCCTGGATTCCTTGTTTTGAGAGCATGTTGAGGTGATCATGGTCTGTTTCTTTATGTGACTTGATATTGATTGTTGTTTCTAAGCCATTTATAAGTTATTGTATTAGTTTATGCTTGCTTACTGTGTCCTAGCTGCTTGCTTTGTTTTGTTTTTGTATACCCCATGGGTTGGTTGAGTGAGCTAGCTTGATTATTTTCATCTTTGGAGCTCTGATGTCCTGTTCCCAGCTGGCTAGAGCTTTTCATCAGGAGTCTATTCAGATTTCTTGTATGAATTCTGCTCTGGTTTCCAGATAGCTGATTATCAAGTGTGTGCTACAGGCTCTGTCCTACAGTCTTAGAGGGGCAGGGGTGATTGGCATATATACCAGTATCAGATTGCAGCAGGAGGTCACTCTCTGAACAAGGCAGGGGTTTGAGAACCCACCCCCAATTGTCTCTGAAGAAAATGTGTCTCTGTTCCCTGGAGCATGCTGGTGGGTGGGTTCTGCAGAGGGACCATGGACACCCAAAGTTTTTGGTTGCAAGGACTGGTAGGCATCAGTTATCTTTAGACCCCTGTCGCAGGTGGCTGGGTGACCTGAGTGGAGCTACCAGTCCTTAGGTCCCTGATGTATGTAGGTGAGGACCTTGTTTAATAGGCAAAGAAATGTCAAAAGTCAAACACCCACCTCTCTACCGCACACCTGAATTGGTTGGAGTTTGCCAACAAGGGCCTATTTTCCCAAAATAGGCCCACACAGGTCCATGCAGAAGGGAAAGGTGCTCAAGGTCCACGGAGTTTTTATGCCTGGACAGGAGCCGCTTCTATCCTGATCTCCTCCGGTTAATGGAGCTAACAAATCATCTTTTCCCCCCAGTTGCAGTTTCTTCCTTCCCCAAGGCTAGGAGGATGGCTCTAGGTGCTCACCAGCATCTATCTCATGCCCAGGGATTCTGCTGCTGAACCTGGCTTAGGGGTAGGGGGACGCGGTAAAATATACGCAAGTACTTAGCTTTTGCCAGGAGCCCCATTCTCCTCAGGTTCCTGAGGTGTGAGTGGGCTGTGTGTCTGGCTGCTTCTCCTTGAGGAAATGCAGCCGAAGGCTAATACCAGCCCGTTGCCGCTGCGGCTGCTTCTCCGGGAATGGTACCTGAGGGCTCCCCATGATTCAGGTTTGGTAACTCCTCTCCACTTCTGAATCACCTCTTCCTCCCCCTGCACCTCAGTTCGTTGTCTCAGCTTGCCTTTGATTATCAGGGCTCCCAGCTTGTCACAAATATACTCATTTCACTTGATTTTTTGGGTCTTAGTTGTAAAGAGGGCTCGACGGAAGCATCTGTCTATTCTGCCATCTTGGCTCTGCCTCAGAGTCAGTCTATTAACTTTTGAATAGTTCACAGACTTCTGTTAGTAAATCTTTGCCACCAGCAGCAAGGTATGCCTTTCCATTTTTCTTCTCTTCATGTGGGTACGGTATCTTTTATAATTTGATTCCAATTTTTTTTTTTAAATTAACATGGCTTGTTGTTATTGTTAGTTTTGACACCATGGCAACCCCATGTGTGCAGAGTAGAACTGCTCCATATGTATACAGCATGGTATTATTTGTTCTCATTTATGATTCTAATTGGCTATTAATTGTATAAAAATCATTGTTGGTTGGCTTTGGTTATTATTCATCTTTCATGTATTTTATCACTTTTCTTATGTTTGTTGTTTTTAATTTAAAAGTTTGCGGTGACTAAAAACTGCTAAGTAAAGGATTCATCTGTAAATTCCAACTATTCTTTCTTCAGAGCTCGTTATTTTTCTTGCCACATAACATTAATTAGCCCTTAAAAAAAAATATTGAGTAGTAGTGGTAATAGATTAGATTACTCTTTTGTTCTTGATTTTTATGGGAATTTTATATTGTTCAACCATTTAATAAAATTTTTGTCATTTGCTTCTGGCAAATACACTATATAACATTTAAGGAAATATTACTTCATTTCTTTTTAAATTAAGGTTTTATAAGAAAAAAGTGTTTATTTTAACAAAAGGTTTTTTTTAGCAATTTTAAAAATATATGTTTTCTCTTAATTTCTCAATATAATGGGATGTGTTAATACATTTTCCAATTATTAATTTTTATACAAAGAAAAATTATTTTATTGTAGATAATTTATTATAAATAAATTTTTATTGCAGAATTTTTTTTAATGATTTTTAAATTGTTCTTGCTTTACCAAATTTATTTTCCAAAATACGTATTATTCTCACATGCATCTCCTAGTTCCATCCTCCATGACTCTTACTTTTATTGCCATGGTCTCATTTGCTTAGTATTTTTGCTCTGTTTTGAGCAATCTCTTCTATTTCACCTTCCGGAACATGGAGTTTATTCTCAGCAGGGTACTCCATTTTAAGTTTTTTATTGTTTCTACCATTATGATTTTTCTCATCAAGGAAAAAAAAAATCTCATTTATGTTTTATTTTCTTGGGAGTAGTCGTGATTTTTTATATGTTCTTTTATCTCCTCCATTAATTTTTTTTTCAATGTGAACAATCTGTTCTATTAATTCAGCTTTGTATCCTACTTATAATATTCTACCTATTTAATTGTGTTTAATTCTAGTTAGGGTACTAGTGAGGTGCACCCCTTACCCATTCCTTCCCTCTCATCTCGTATAGGTCATTCTTCTAGATTGTCTCTGGAGTTGTTACCTAGAAAGAGGTGGACAATATAGTAAAAATCTTTGTTTTCATGGCTGGATAGTAAACAATATGCAAGTTCTGACCTCTGTGGTGAGACTTCCTTACCAAGCACTTCTGTTATCCTGGATTTTTAGTAGGTGGTGGATAGAGCAAGTCCTATCATCTCAATTAGAACGGCCACACAAATTCAATTCATTCTATAGTGGAATTTTTCTGATAACTGCTCTACCAGGAAATATTTGTGGACCCAGAAAGAAGTAATGTCAGTAGTGAACAAGGAAACCCATCTTCTTAGGATGAGGGGTCCCGTGAAGAAAGCACCCTTTCGCACTTAGCCTTTAGGCAGCAGGGGAGTGAGTGGTCTGTTCTGTAGCTTCCTCCAGTGAAAAAACAGTTTTCTCTCCAATGGGATTCTCCGTTTTGGCCTTAAAACTGTATCATTCCCTATATGTGATCTTTCCTCTGTAAAACTCATGGCTTCAAATGGCTTTAGATTCCTTTGACTTTCCACCAGTAGCGCATGTTATTTTAATTATTGGTGCAATCATAGAAAAGTTGGGTTAAAAAAAAAAAAAAAAACCCTCAGGAAATTATGCCCCAGCAATGATCATAGGAAGGAAATAAATCCACATGAATGGAAATCTCATATATGAAATCACGTCCTATGAATACTGCCTACTCTATAGTTAATATTTATTGATGACAATTTTTTTTTTTACAGTGGTTAAGAAGTAATAACAAATTGATTAGTGCAAAGGCATAAACATAGACTGTATGCCTAATCTGTTTCTAAAAAATATTATAACGGTACTAAAGGACAAAAAACAAACCAAATAAATAATTACTATGTTTATGATAGTGCACAAGAACTACAGAAGAATGCTCACAGAATTTACTTGCTAATATTTACTGCATGAATACCACTAGCTCTTTTCTCTCTAAGTTATGTTACTTTTTATGAAGTGTTGGATTCATACCCTGTCACAAATCTCTTGTGTTGAGATATAGGTGCTGTGCTATTTTCTAAATTTTGACTTGCTGACTTGTTTTGCTTTTTTAAATTTTTCATTATTATAACTTGTCTTCACTCAGTGATACCATGGATTGTATTTTCCAGTCTTATAATAAAGATGTCTAACTGGTGTGTCTGCAGAACTTGCAGTAATCACTAATCTTCCGTTACTAGATGTATGTAATCATATTTGTGGCTACAATCTTCTTCTAGAAAATGTTTCAATATACCAGATGCTGTCTAAAAATCCATCTAAATGGATTTTGTATTCTCTTAGGGAAATCAGAAAATTGTCAAGCCTATATTTTGTTTCTTTTTTGACAATGTTACCTTCAAACACAGAAGTAAATAGAGCACTTTTTCTCTGGAAATGTAACTCTATGTGATGTGCTAAAACAATAATTCTCTCTTCTCAAATTAATAAACTGATGAGAATTCTTTTGTCTTACTCTGTTGCTTTATATTGATTATTGTTTTATTTGTTGCTTTACACCGAGTAAAGTATACAATTTCCAATAGTAACATACTATCTCAATTTGTCAGAAGCAACATTTTTCTTCTTCCAAAATGCATTAAACTGTAGCATTTAGTTTTATGCAATTGTACACAGAAGGTTTTGCAGATTCATTCTTCTAATTTTTAAAGATTACTATCCTTGGCTTATGTTATATTATAAAATTCATCTTCAATATTTAAATACTTCTTTAATTTTTGATTTAGCATAGTATTTTGTTATTTTTTGAAAATTCATTAAATTTCAGTTCTGTAAGATTATGGTGCTCAAAATAGTAGGTTAGTAAGAGGATAAAATTTTAATTTGACTATCTTCCAATTTAGTGTGTCTCACTTTTTTTGTTGTTGCTGTCACCCCACTAAGCAACCTTTTTTCCCCCTTAATTTCTCTCCTGCCACTCATGATTGGCATATATTTGTTTATGCCATTTATGTACTGTGGGCCTATACCAAAACCAAAAACCCACTGCTGCCGAGTTGATTCTGACTCATAGCGACCCTAAAGGACAGAGTAGAACTGCCCCATAGAGTTTCCAAGGAGTGCCTGGTGGATTCAAACTGCCAACTTCTTGGTTAGCAGCCATTGTACTTAACCACTACACCACCAGGGTTTCCAATATAGAGAACCACAAACCACTGTAATACCTAAGTTGTTTTCACTATCCCAAAAGCAATTTGCACCTGCTTATCAGTGACATCACCCCTGTTGTGAATGTATTCCTGGGACAAAACCTGTTGCCATGGAGTCAATTCCAACACATAGAGACCCTACAGGACAGAATAGAACTGGCTCATAGAGTTTCCAAGGAGCACCTGGTGGATTTGAACTGGGACCTTTTGGTTAGCAGCCTGAGATCTTAACCACTATGCCACCAGGGTTTTCTGCCTGGGACAAAGAAATCTAATATTTATGCTAGAATATCTCCCCATAAGGGCCTCAGGGTTTTCACAGAAGTTAATTCTTATGATCCAGGCTTTTCCATTATCTCACTTACACACAAATATCTTGTTTTAATGATGGTTCCCTCAAGAGTTTTCACTACAGTTAGACCCATATTACAATATTATTATATTATCCTATGACATGTGAAATGAGGGATATCATTGCTGATATCAGATGTATCCTGGCTAAAAGCAGAAGAGAGCAGAAAGTTGTTCACCTGTGTCTTGTTGACTATGCAAAGGCATTCAACTGTGTGGATAGTAACAAATTATGGATAACATTGTGAAAAACAGGAATTCTAAAACAATTATGCTCATGAGGAACTTGTACATAGGAGAAGAGGTGGTCATTTGGACAGGAAAAGAATACTGTCTGGTTTAAAGTCTGGAAAGATGTGTGTCAGAGTTGTATCCTTTCATCATACTTATTCAGTCTGTATGCTGAGTAGATAATTTGAGAAGCTGGACTATATGAATAAGAACACGGCATTAAGATTGGAGGAAGACTAATTGACAACCTGCAATATGTAGATGATACAACCTTGCTTGTTGACAGTGAAGAGGACTTGAGGCACTTACTGATGAAGATCAAAATCTACACCTCTATGGATTACACCTCACCATAAGGAAAACAAAAATCCTCACAGCTGGATCAATAAGAATCATGATGATAAATGGAGAAAATACTGGAGCTATCAAGAATTTCATTTTACTTAGATCCACAATCAATGCCCAATAGAAGTAGCAGTGAAGAAATAAAATGATGTACTGTATTGGGCAAATATGCTTCAAAAGAAATTTTAAAAGCTTTAAAAAAAAAAAAAAAAACAAGCATGTGACTTTGAGTACTAAGATGCACCTGATCCAAGCCATGGTACTTTCAATCACCTCATATGCATGAAAAAGCTGGACAATGAATAAGGAAGATAAAAGAAGAATTGATACCTTTGAATTATTGTTTTGGCAAAGAATATTGAACATAGCATGGGCTGCCAGAAGAATGAACAAATTTGTCTTGGAAGAAGGACAACCAGAATCCTCTCTAGAAGAGAGGATGGCAAGACTTTATCTCACGTAGTTTAGATATGTTTATCAGGAGGGATGGAACCCTGGAGAGGGACATTATGCTTAGTAGAGAGTGAGTGAAAGAGGAAGTCTCTCGACAAGACAGAATGACATAGTGGCTGCAGTGATGGGCTCACATAGAAATGATTGTGAGGATGGCATAGGACCAGGCAGTTTTTCATTCTATTGTACATAGTATCACTATGAGTTGGAACTGAGTCGACAGCAGCTGACATCAACAACCTTATGACATGCTATTCCAAAAGCATGTCAAATCTTAACAATAGTCTACTGAAGATACAGTATAACTAAAAGGTGAAATTAGCTCATGTGGTTAGAATACACAACTGGAGGAAAAGAAGACCACACAGAAGCATATGCACAAATGTGTTGCTTTTGGTTTTAGAAAATTTTGATTATATAATATATATACAATCTTTCATCCCACTTATGTACATCTCTTACCAATCCTCCTGTTAGGTGTAGTTTTTCATGTATTAATTTATAATTGCATTTCACATATGAAGGATACCAAAAACCAAACCAAACCCGTTGCTGTCGAGTCAATTCCAACTTACAGTGACCCTATAGGACAGAGTAGAACTGCCCCAGAGGGTTTCCAAGGAGTGGCTGGTGGATTCAAACTGCCGACTTTCTGGTTAGCAGCCATAGCTCTTAACCACTATGCCACCAGGGTTTCCCTATGAAGGATAGTGATCCTTAATGTGTTATATATGTTTTTAGTCATGGTTCCCAAATTCATTTGTAAAATATACCATCGTGGTGAGCTGTGGCATTCCTTTAACTTAAATATGATTAAGTTAATCAATCTATTTCTGTGGGACTATTTTGTTGTTTTTTTTAATTAGTTTTTTGATCTCTCATTTCTAAATCAGATAATTTTTTATCTACATTATAGTATGCATGGTTTCATTTTGCATCTTGGAATATTTAATCTGACAATTATTTTCGTTTATGATGTGCTGGAGGGATGGTGTAATTGTGTGGTCTGTGATATTTTGGACAGTGTATTATTGTGTGCCCTAAGTCAAAGGAGCCCTGGTGATGCAACGATTAAGTGCTCAGCTGCTAACTGAAAGGTCAACAGTTCGAACCTACCAAAAAGAGTTTCACAGGAGAAAATACCTGGTGATTTACTCCCTGGAAGATTGCAGCATGGGAAACCCTGTGGGGCAGTTCTACTCTGTTACACAGGGTAGCTATGAGTTGGAATCGATTCTACAGTCCACAACAGAAGGACATTTAGGACAATAGTAAAAGGATAAAGCAGGACCAGATTTCATGTGATGGCATGTAAGCTTCCACTACTTTCAAAAATGTATGTGACAAGTTAACAAAAATCTTTTTATCAACAATCAATGTACTCCACATATAGTTGTGTTTATTCATTTGCCTAGCCATACATTTGTATATTTACCAAATATTTATCAATTACCTGTTTTTATAAGGAAAATATTTTTTTAATTCAGAAGTCTTAAGAACTTGTTAATTATAATTGTCAAAATTTCATGATAGGCATGTCCAGATTTTTTTTAGATTAATTTTTTTCCCTATTTATTGAAATGCCTTTCAAATATAACCTGACTTCAATAAATGCATATGTCTTTATAGGGGATGGCAAGAATTTAAACAATTTTTTGGAAACCTAAATTATTTTACTTTTAGTCATAGATTAATTCAGAACCATAATATTCGCAATAATCTTCACACTCTTAATTTTTTTGTTTTGCTAAGAATTCATAACATTAACTATTTTTAGTTGTAAGAATTATTTAATCTTGAAAAGTAAATTTTTTTTAAGAACTGATTTTGATATGTATATATGTATATTTTGAAACACAATAAAGGAAAAAAAAATGTGATGAAAACCTCCTAGCAATAGGATTATGATGTCAATATATTGAACCACAGGAAATGTCAGGAATAGTTTTTATTGATGAGAGTCAAATATGCATGCTCTAATAGTTTTTATATAATAGATTGTTTTGATCTCATACCAGAATAGATAGATTGTTTTGCTTTTGAAGTTCTATATTTGGAAATGGTTTACTTCTCAAATATAAGGTGATGTTACATTGAGATTGAAAGCGCTGGTGAGGGTCATTAATGCCTATGATGGGTTGATACACTTTCATAATTCAACAGATTTTATAAATTCATAGATGTGAATTCAGCAACAAAAAAAGGCTATTTCTTTGTCATTTATGCTACCAACTCATGTTTTGGGATGTAATCTCACTGAATCTCATTTGCCTCATTATTAATAGCACTTTCTATTTACCCCTGGCTTGGGCGGGCTGTGAGAATTAATGAGACTAAATCCCCTCCTAAAACTTTTTAAAGAAAAGACATTTCCTAACTTATTGCTAGCCTACTTAAAAAAAAAAAAAACGGTTGACAGATACACCATGAAAGAAAACTGTTGGAGGATGGTCTGCCTCTACATCTTGCAGCTGAGCTGCCAAAGCAGAGAACTTGCTCTCTCCTAGTCCCTTCTTGTTATTATAGATGCCTTCTTCCTTTTTTGGGGCACACATAGTTTCTTCCTCTGTCTCTTGCACATGCGTGGACAACATACGACACTTAGCCAACCCCACTCTTCTGTATCTTTTCCCAGCAAGGAAGGAACGGGGTCTCTGGTTTGACCACAGCCCAAAAGAAGTGTGTGTGGAACATCTGCCCAGTGCCGGCCTTAAGGGGGAACTTACTGGCTATGGGAGACCAGGTCCCACAACTGAAGGTGATCTCATGCCATTTGTTCTCTGAGTAAAGTGTTTGTACCATCCGTTGTTAGACCATATGATTTGAGTCTTTTTTTGGTGACCTCAAACCTTGGTATGACAAAAACGATATTAGTTTTAGATAAGGTCACACTCAGAGCCAGATCAAGCACCTAAATCAGGACACCAAGTATTATTAGCACTCCAACATTTTCACTGCTCTTTGTGCTCTTTCAGTACTTACCATCTCCAAGCTTACACTGTCCTGTGTATATTTTGATAAATATATTAAGGCCTTTCTGTTGGGAATAAACCTAGAAAAAGAATTACTACGTCATAAATTTTCACAAGCTCAGCTTTAATAGACGATTCCAAACAGTTTTACAAAATGACTTTACCAACTTGCACTCTCACTAGCAAGGATTGTGAATTCTGGTTGTTTCTCATCCTGGGCAGCAATTTTTTTTTTTTTTCTCATCCTGGGCAGCAATTAGTATTTTCCCACCATTAATTTTTGTTATCTTATCACACTGCTTCTCTTCTTAGAGATTATCTTTACCTGTAATATATATTTTCCTTGTTTATGTTTTCCAACTTGACTGTAAGCTCCATGAGGACAGACACTTTTCAGTTGAGTTAATTCCTATATATACTGTTTTGTGAAGTGACACATATAGTATGAATTCAAAAAATATCTGTTGAATGAAAAAATATATGTACCTGATTTTACTAGTTTTTATATATGCAGAAAGACTGGGGGATCAAGGAGATGTGATATCTGCCTTAATTAGTCTTTTTCTTGACCTTCCTTTGAATAGCCTCTAAAGTGCCATTAAAAACTGAACATATGTGCAATCATGTGAACCATCAGAATCTTTCTTAAAATTAATATAACACATTCATTATACTGTCTCATAAAAAATTCTTAAGAAAAGTGGACAAAAGGCTGATATATCTTGGTAGATAGATTGATTTAAAATATGTGTAGCTTGGGATGCACGGCCGAGCCGCGGTCCAAGGATGAGACCTGAATCCAGCTCCAGCTCCAGCGAAGAGCAGCACCAGAGACAGCGATGGTAGCAGAGTAAGCACTCCAAGTTGTGGAGAAGCTGCAGGCGTGCCTGGCTGTGAACTCCGACTCCAAGAAGTTATTGATACATTTGAAGAAACTCTCCACATTGACTATTACAGTAGACGTTCTTGCGGAGACTGGGTTTGGGAAAACAGTAAACAGCTCGTGAAAACACAAGTGCATGGGAAGCTTTGCCAAACATTTAATGGCCCTGTGGAAAGAGCAGGTTCCTGTTGAAAGGAACACTGAGCTTGACAAACAGCACTTTGAGAAGGTATTTCCCAAAAGTGCTCCAGGAATGCTCTTCTGAAGGAGGAGGAGTTGAAGGTGGACTACCAAGAAAACTGGAAAGCCTTTGGTAGCCGATCCTACAGCCCTGATCACAGACAGAAAAAAAAAAAAAAAAGATAACTCTCAAAACATGAGAGACCTCACAAAGTCTCTCACATTCATGAGAGAATGGACAAGAGAAAGAGTGCCACAGAGTCTCACCAGCTTGTTCTTCAGACCACAAATCTTCCGATTAAGGCCATGTTCAGTCTCCTCCATCTTCTACCAGTCTTCATCAGATAGGTGTGGACCACTTCAGATCCCAGGAGGAGGACCATGAACACACTGTTCCATGCCAGAAGCCTGGAAAAGGCCACAGTAATGCCTTTCAGGACAGTCTGGGAGTCAGCCGAGGACACCTGGGTGAACCCAGAGTAAAGGGGTGGTGACTCAAAGCGAGGAGCATAAAGCCTCCCACAAGGAAAAATGTCTGTTGGATGCCAAGGGAGATGAAAAGTCTTCCGTTCTGAGCAGGGAGAAATCACCCAAGGCCGTTTCCAAAGAGGAAAGCTGAAGGCCGCTCTCAGGCAATAACACAAAGGAGAAATCACCCTCCAGTGGTGTCAAGAAAGAGGGAGCAGCATCAAGAAAAAGTTTTTGCCTGCCTTAGAGGTTGCTTCAGACAGACACCTTAAAAAACCAAAGCACAAAGACGCATAGAAAACCAAAAGAGACAAAAATAAGCTAAGTTTAGACACTTTAGACATAAGAAAGGGGGCAGGAGACCTAGTGCCCAAGCTAAGAGAGAAGGTTTCCAACAATCTTAAGACTCAGGAAGAGAAACTAAAAACTTCCAATCTGAATAGAAAATCAGCAAGCTTCCTCCCTAAAGCTAGAGAGGCAGGTATGGATGATGAATCTGAGCAGCCCGCCATGTCTTTTGAGTCATACCTCAGCTATGACCAGCCCTGGAAGAAAAAGAAAGATCGTGAAAACTTCACCCAAGGCACTTGGAGAAAACGGACTTAAAAAAAAAAAAAGTGATTCTAAAAGCACTGGTAAAAACTTGGACTTGGTTCAGAAATTACCTAAAGTGAATGAAAAGAAATCAGAGAAGTTGCAGCCGTCTGGAGCCAACTCAGCCAAACTGAAAAATGTCCCCACCGATGTGTTGCCAGTGTCGCCAGACCTCCTGTTACCCATGATGCTGGCCAACTATCCTCCATTTCTTTCCTTTGAGTTGATATTCTCCTTGCAGCCAAAGCAAAAAGCACTCTCTTTACCCCAGGAAGAGGAAAAAATCCAATTTACTGACCACAGAATGAATTCTAAGATGCAGGTGTATTTTGGTTCCAAGTGTGCCCATCTCCCCAAAATGATGACCTTGCACCAGCAGTGCATCCGAGTACTGAAAAAGCAACATCGATTCAATCTTTGAAGAGGGAAAAGTCCCATATTTTGTCCTTGAACCTATTTTAGAGAGGTGTACACCTGATCAACTATATCTCAATGAGGAGTACAATCACATATTAATTGAAAAAACAAATCAGTTATGGAAAATTCACTGTCACTGAGGCTTTAAGGAAGAAAGGCCAGAAGAATATGAGTCATGGTGGGAGATGTACCTGTGGCTTCAGGATGCCCAGGGGCAGCAGTTACAAATAAAAAGTTACGAGTACTGACAAGCAACAATGGCCTTTTTCAACTCTGTGGCCAAGCTGCCTTGTGATATCTGAAGGAGGCAGGAAAAATTCGGAAAACTAGACGCAGCTATCCCTGAGAGAGTCAAGATCAAGTCAGATCTGTACACCACGGGAAGCAGCCAAGCTCCTCCAGCAGTGGCAGCAGCAACAGCTTTAACCCCTCCACAGTGGAGCCAGCCTATGATGGCCTGAGCACCAGCAGTACCCACTTGGAGACAGTGGTCAGCAGCTCTGTCTCCTTTGATCCTAGGAAACTGGCTGTGAAGAAAATTGCCCCAATGATGGCCATGAATTTAGAGATTCCAAGAACAAATTCTCTGGCCGATAGACTGAGGACTTGCCTGGGAGACGGAATTGGGGAGAAGGAAATATAAGGGCAGTGAGGGTTGGGAAATGGAACTTCCCAAGTTGACCAGAATATTTTGTTCTGTGAAACCTTTTGATCTCAGATCCTGCAGTTTTCAGGTGCCAAACCTGTGAACTTATGTGCCACAAGCACTGCCTGGAGAATCCATCAGAATTCTGAAGAAGCTGTGAAGACTCAGTCTTCTGAGGATTTTAAGGTCAATTATACTTTTGTTGTCAACTAGTCTCTTTGTAAAGTATAAGACATATTTTTAATTAATAAATATTGGCCTCAGGTTATGTTAAAAAAAAATGTCTAGCTTGGGAAGTTTGAATGCAATTTAAATCTAGAAAAAATTCCAAAATATAACTAAGAAAATTGGTTTATTTTACAAGTATGCTCCCATTTTTAGAAAGAGATTTCTTACATAAACTGTATTATTCTGGCCAAATTAAAAAAAAAAAAAAAAACAGTACTATTCTTTCCCTGGTTATAGAGACCCTACAGGACAGAGTAGAACTGCCCCATGTGGTTTCCAAGCAGTGCCTAATGAATTCAAACTACCAGCCTATTGGTTAACAGCCATAGCTCTTAACCACTATGTCACCAGGGTTTCCATTGTGTATATACATAGTATGTATGTCTAATAACATTATATGATATAATCTTCTCATTCACAGTCCTTTTGTTTAACAATGATTACTGTTTTTTACTTCCAAAAGAAACAATTCTAAAGTTTGACAGCTAGTTGTTCTAGTTAGTTGCCATTGATTCCTATTCATAGTGACCTCATGTGTGGACTGCTCCACAGAGTTTTCAAGATGGTGACATTTGGAAGCACATTCCCAGGCCTGTCTTCCAAAGCACCTCTGGGTGCTTTGAATTGCCAATCTTTCATCTAGTGGTCAAGTGCTTAACCTTTTGCGCCACCAAGGTACTACCTAGGCAGCTAAAGTGAGCCATAATTTTGCTCAAATATTTTAGGCTAGCTCTTGTCTTTTCTCATAACTACATGCGTTCGGAGATAAAGTGGCTATTTTTTGTAAGACTCAAATCCTGGCATCAAGAAGGACTAAGCCACTACAGCCTTCATAATTTAATGTATTATTGACATAATTTATGAACTAGTATTCAGGGTTCAGAGATCTAAGAACTTTTGTTGGAAAATATTGCCAAGATGGTGAAATAGTCAGATGCTTCCTGTGGTCCCTCTTTCAACAGAGACTTGAAAAAACAAGTGAATCAATTATATGTGACAATCTAGAAGCCCTGAACATCAAAGACAAAGTTAAGGAGTTTGACTGAGCAGCAGGGGGTGGGAGAGACAGTTCAGAAGCAGCAAAGAGATGCTAGACATGAGCTAGTCAGAACCCAACGGACAGGATAGGCTGGTGCATGTGGGCTGAGGCAAGCAGTAGCACTCAGAACACATTTTACCGCGTCGAGAGAGACAGGGCAGTGAAGAGTCTGCACAAGCCTCCAGAGACAAGGGAAGCAATGCTGAATCTGTGAAAGTTAAGTGCAAGCATCTAACCTACTGTGCGGGATCAAAATAACCCTTTTCCCTCTGGGACCTTAGTAGCAAAGGAGTGCCTCTTTTCCCCTCACCTACCCTGTGTGCTCCAATACCAGTCTAGCTGTATTCAACAATTGCCACGCCCCCAAGCCAGAAATAGAGCCTATCGTGCCCAAATCGGTGTCCTGGGTTTAGGGGAAAATCAAACAAACAAAAAAAACCCGCTAACTCCCATAAGCTGGGTACTCAAGACTAATAGCACCCAAACTAGTCTCTAAAAAACACCACAACCCCTAAGGTGGAAACTCAGGGCAGGCACTGCCCCTTTATCTAAGCACACTTATAAGGGGTCCACAGGCTTCAGATGCTTTTTCCCCTGCCTAGACCTGTGTGGGCCTATTCAACAGCATAGGCTCTCATTAGCATAATACAACAGGGTATATACCTGAAGCCGATTTTCAACGGGAACAACTAAGGGGAAGTGGCAGATTTGTGAGATTTGACACCACGTTGCCCATTAAGCAGGATCCTCACCAACCCACATCAGGGGCCTGATGGCTGGCGACTTCACCCATTCCACCTAGCCACCCATGACACTGGTTCAAGAATAAGTGGTGCCTCCCAGTCCTTATAGCCAACAGCATTAGGTGCCCAAATCTGGCTACAAAAACTCACCCATCTGTGTGCTGTAGGGGACAGGAACATAGCTTCCACCTAGGCATTCAGGGGCAGCCATAAACCCCCAACATGCTTAGCCCAAAATCCCCTACTGCGGCCAGATACCTGTGCCTGCTCCAATCACCCCTACATAGCCCTGCCTCTCTAGGACTGTAGGTGAGAGCCTGCACCACACATTTGATAACCAACTACCTGAACACCTGAGCTGAATCCACACAAGAAAATAAATATACTCTTGGGTTCACACAGCTAGTAGCAGTTCTAACCACCTGGTGACAGAATGTGAGAGCTTCAAAGACACCAATAACCAAAGTAGCTCATACACCCAGCCTATTTGGACATATCAAAAAAAAAAAAAAAAAAAGGACACAGGCAAACATACAATAAGTAAATATAAAAAGTTACTGATGACTCAGAGACAACGGTCAATTTCAAATCACATAAAAAGGCAGATCATGATTGCTCCAGTGAGTGACCAAAACCAATAACCAGGAAACCTCCAGAGGAAGATAAAATCTTAGAGTTACCAAAGGGAGAATTCAAAAGATGAATATACGGAGCTCTTCAGGAGATCAGGAAGGAGATCAGGCAAAACTCAGGCCAAGCCAAGGAACACACAGACAAAGCGATAGAGGAACTTAGGAAAGCTATACAAGAGGAAAATGACAGGTTGCTAGAATCCACTGAAGACATGAAATAGAAATCCAAAAGATTAAAAATAAAATTTCAAAGGGAGAGGGGAAATTCATTAACTATGTAGTAGACAAGAATCATTTTTGGTGAAGGGAAGGACAACACACAATACAAGGGAAGTCAATACAACTGGACTAAAGCAAAAGCTAAGAAGTTTCCTGAACACATACAATCACTACGAGGGACAGAGTGGCGTCTGGAGACCATGGTTTTGGGGGACATCTAGGACAAGTGACGTAACAAAGTGTTTAAAGAAAATGTTCTGCATCCCACTTTGGTGAGTGCCATTGGGGTCTTAAAAGCTTGCAAATGGCCATTTACGATGCATCCACTGGTCCCAACTCACTCGGAGCAAAGAAGAATGAAAAACACCAAAGACATGAGAAAATATTAGCCCAAGAGACAAAATGGCCGTATAAACCAGAGGCTTCGTCAGCCTGAGAGCAGAACTAGATGGTGCCAATGATCGCCCTGACAGGGAACGCACCAGAGTGCCCCTGACAGAGCAGGAGAAAAGTGTGGAGCAGAACTCATATTTCACATAAAAAGACCAGACTTAATGGCTTGACTGAGACTGGAGGAACTCCACAGCCATGGCCCCCACACATTCTGTGAACCCAGAACTAAAACCATTCCCAAAACCCAATTTTCAGGCAAAGATTGGGTTGGGCTATAAAACATAAAATAATACTCATGAAGAGTGTGCTTCTTAGTTCAAGCAGATACACGAGACCAAATGGGCAGCTCCTGCCTGGAGGCAGGATGAGAAGGCAGAAAGGGACAGGAACTGGTTGGATGGACACAAGAAACTCAGGATGGAACTGGGAGGTGTGCTGACACATTATAGGGATTGCAACTAACATCGCAAAACAATATGTGTATAAATTTTTGTATGAAAAATTAACTTGAGCTGTGAACTTTCACCTAAAATATAATTTAAAAAAAGAAAATAAAGTATTTCCCTGTGCGCATGTGACATTAACTTGTTGAATCTCAAGTGGCAGTTCAAAATTCTAACACTGTAAAATAAACCACAGCTAAACTCTATGGGGCAGTTCTACTCTGTCCTATAGAGTCCCTATGAGTCGGAATCGACTCAACGGCACTGGATTGGGTAAGATTACTACTTACAAAAAGTTTAATTTTGATTTTTATGCTATAAATAAATAGTAAATGTGGACCTTAGATTAACTAAATGAGAAATAAAACTCATTTACTTTCCAGCTACAGTGGTACTTTTCTCTGTCCTATTTGTATAGTGCTGAACAATATTCAACCAAATGTAATATTCAGACCAAAGCTTGAACCATATACCGCACATGAAGGCTCAGGAAGATTTTATTAATCATACTGGAAAGCTCTCAGGTTTACTAAAGCAGTATGTATTACATAATAGGAACTTCCTTCAATTATTTTTATTATTGTCTCTAATTTTCCAGAAGGGATATAAAATATATGCAGATATTTGGCTGTTGAGATAGCAGGAAGGGGCCTCACGGCATTCAAAGTGATATCATACTTGTTCTTGATTTTGCTTTGGAATAATCAGTCTAATCTTCCAAAAGGTCACAACCTTGCAAACCTGATAGAGTAGTTCTACTCTTGGAGTCAGCATGAGTCAGAACCTACTAGAGGGCAACTGAGGACAACAACATCTATCTCTAATCTGTCCTATATAATTCTACGAGATAAGTGTTTTTAAGAAATATATTAGGTGGTTTATAAAACAAAATTTTTTAAGATACGTGTAGTAACCTATTCACTTTAAAGAGCCTTTACTTCCATTTAATACTCAAATATGTTATCTCTATGGCTTCATTTCAAAGAAGTATGGAATAAAGCAATATATCTTTTAAATAAACACTCTTCCTCAAAAAAAGAAATAAAAACAAAACAAGCAGTTAATTGGAGTCCTAGAAATAATTAACATATATCTTAGGTATTGTCTTTTTTTTTTTTTACACTTCCCACTGTTATTACAAATTTTCATCTCAAGAATTTTGTTAAATTGCTCTGCCCTGGCATTTTGTTGCACAGAGGAATAATTTAAAAGTCATATCAAAGGAGCTCTGAAATTATGTTTTCTATTATGAACATTTTCTTTTTATACAACATAATGTTTCTTTAGTCTTTTAAAAAAGCATGATAACAGAATATATTACAATACTCAGAGAGGATTATTGCTACAGACATCACTTGTCAACTAATTTTTTTTTATTGTGCTTTAAGTGAAAGTTTACAAACCAAGTCGGTCTCTCATACAAAAACTTATGTACACCTTGCTATGTACTCCTAGCTTCTCTCCCCCTAATGAGACAGCGCGCTCCTCTCCACCCTGTATTCCCCGTATCCATTCAGCCAGCTTCTGTCCCCTTCTGCCTTCTCATCTCCCCTCTAGACAGGAGCTGCCCACATAGTCTCATGTGTCTATTTCAGCCAAGAAACTCACTCCTCACCAGTATCATTTTCTGTCTTATACTCCAGTCCAATGCCTGTCTGAAGACTTGGCTTTGGGAATGGTTCCACTCTTGGACTAACAGGTGGCTCAGGGACCATAACCTCCGGGGTCCCCCTAATCTGGTCTTTTTAGAAGAATTTGAGGTCTGCACTCCTGCCCCATTAGGGATTTTCTGTTGTGTTCCCTGTCTGGGCAGTCATCAGTGGTAGCCAGGCATCATCGCTGATGTAGTCTCTGGTTTATGTGGCCTTTTCTGTCCCTTGGGCTCATATTTACTTTGCATCATTGGTGTTCTTCATTCTCCTTTACTCCAGGTGGATTGAGACCAATTGATGCATCTTAGATGGCTGCTTGCTAGTGTTTAAGACCCCAAGCGCAATTCACCAAAGTGGGATGCAGAACATTTTCATAAAACATTTTGTTATGCCAGTTGACCTAGATGTCCCCTGCAACCATGATCCCCAGACACCTGTCCCTGCTATTCTGGCCTTAGAAGGGTTTGATTGTTTTCAGGAAACTCCTTTGCTTTTGGTTTAGTCCAGTTGTCCTGACCTCCCCTGTATTGTGTGTTGTCTATCTCTTCACCTAGAACAGTCATAGTCTACTATCAAATCAGGGAATAATCCTCTCCCTTCCTCCCCACCCTCTTAACCACCCAAAGAATATTTTCTTCTTTGTTTAAACTTTTTCTTGAGTTCTTATAATAGTGGTCTCATACAATATTTTTCTTTTTACAACTGACTAATTTCATTCAGCCTAATACCTTCCAGCTTCCTCCAGGTTATGAGATATTTCACAGATTCATCCTTGTTCTTAATAGTTGTGTAGTATTCCATTATGTGAATACACCATAATTTATTCATTCATTCATTCATTCATGGTTGCTTCCATCTTTTTCCTATTGTAATGAGTGCTGCAGTGAACATGGGTGTGCATATATCTGCTCCTGTGAGGGCTCTTATTTCTCTAGGATATATTCCGAGGAGTGGGACTGCTGGATTGTATGGTACTTCTACATCTAGCTTTTTAAGGATGCACCAAATAGATTTCCAAATAGGTTGTACCATTTTACATTCCCATGAGCGGTGTATAATTGTTCCAGTCTCTCCACAACCTCTCCAATATTTATTATTTTGTGGTTTTTGGATTAATGCCAGCCTTATTGGGGGTGAAATGAGATCATTGCACTTTTGATTTGCATTTCTCTAATGCCTAATGATCCTGAGCATTTCTTCATGTATCTGGTATTCTCCTGAATATCTTCTCTGTGAAGTTACTATTCATATCCTTTGCCCATTTTTTAATTGGGTAATTTGACTTTTTTTCTTTAATAATTTTTATTGTGCTTTAAGTGAACGTTTACAAATCAAGTCAGTCTCTCACCCAAAAACCAATATACACCATGCTACAAACTCCCAATTACTCTCCCCCTAATGAGACAGCCCGCTCTCTCCCTCCACTCTCTCTTTTCATGTCCATTTTGTCAGCTTCTAACACCCTCCACCCTCTCATCTCCTCTCCAGGCAGAAGATGCCAACATAGTCTCAAGTGTCCACCTGATCCAAGAAGCTCACTCCTCACCAGCATCCTTCTCCAACCCATTGTCCAGTCCAATCCATGTCTGAAGAGTTGGCTTCGTGAACGGTTCCTTTCCTGGGCGAACAGAAGGTCTAGGGGCCAAGACCACCGGGGTCCTTCTAGTATCAGTCAGACCCTTAAGTCTTGTCTTATGAGAAATTGGGGCCTGCACCCTACTGCTCTCCTGCTCCCTCGGGGGTTCTCTGTTGTGTTCACTCTCAGGGTAGTCATTGGTTGTAGCCGGGCACCATCTAGTTCTTCTGGTCTCAGGATGATGTAGTCGCTGGTTCATGTGGCCCTTTCTGTCTCTTGGGCTCATAATCTCCTTGTGTCCTTGGTGTTCTTCATTCTCCTTTGATCCAGGTGGGTTGAGACCAATTGATGCATCTTACATGGCTGCTTGCTAGTGTTTAAGACCCCAGATGCCACTCTTCAAAGTGGGATGCAGAATGTTTTCTTAATAGATTTTATTATGCCAATTGACTTAGATGTCCCCTGAAACCATGGTCCCGAGACCCCTGCCCCTGCTACGCTGGCCTTGGAAGCATTCAATTTCTTCAGGAAACTTTTTTTTTTTTTTGGTTTAGTCCAATTGTGCTGACTCCCCTGTACTGTGTGCTGTCTTTCCCTTCACCTAAAGTAGTTCTCACCTACTAATTAGTGAATGCCCCCTCCCACCCCCCTCCTTCCTCTCTCTCGTTACCACAAAAGAATGTTTTCTTCTCAGTTTAAATTATTTCTCAAGTTCTTATCCTAGTGGTCTTATACAATGTTTGTCCTTTTCCAACTAATTTCACTCAGCCTTCCAAGTTCCTCCATGTTATGAAATGTTTCACAGATTCCTCACTGTTCCTTATCGATGCATAGTATTCCTTTGTGTGAATATACCGTAATTTGTTTATCCATTCCCCCTTTGATGGGCCCCTTAGTTGCTTCCATCTTTTTGCTATTGTAAACAGTGCTGCAATAAACATGGGTGTGCATGTATCTGTTCATGTAAAGGATTGTATTTCTCTAGGATATATTCCAAGGAGTGGGATTGCTGGATCCTACGGTAGTTCTATTTCTAGCTTTTTAAGGAAGTGCCAAATCGATTTCCAAAGTGGTTGTACCATTTGACATTCCCACCAGCAGTGTAGAAGTGTTCCAATCTCTCCACAACATCTCCGTCATTTATTCTTTTGTGTTTTTTGGATGAATGCCAGCCTTGTTGGAGTGAGATGAAATCTCATTGTAGTTTTGATCTGCATTTCTCTAACGGCTAATGATGGTGAACATTTCCTCATGTATCTGCTAGCTACCTGAATGTCTTCTTTAGTGAAGTGTCTATTCATATCTTTTGCCCATTTTTTAATTGGGTTATTTGTCTTTTTGCAGTTGAGTTTTTGCAGTGTCATGTAGATTTTAGTGATCAAGTGCTGATCGGAAATGTCATAGCTAAAAACTTTTTCCTAGTCTGTGGGTAGTCTTTTTACTCTTTTGGTGAAGTCTTTGAATGAGCATAGGTGTTTGATTTTTAGGAGCTCCCAGTTATCTAGTTTTTCTTCTACATTCTTTATAATGTTTTATATACTGTTTATGCCATGTATTAGGGCTTCTAACATTGTCCCTATTTTTTCTTCCACAATCTTTATCGTTTCAGATTTTATATTTAGGTCTTTGATCCATTTTGAGTTAGTTTTTGTGCATGGAGTGAGGTATGGGTCTTGTTTCATTTTTTTGCAGATGGATATCCAGTTATGTCAGCACCATTTGTTAAAAAGACTGTCTTTTCCCCATTTCACTGTTTTGGGGCCTTTGTCAAATATCAACTGCTCATATTTGGATGCATTTATGTCTGGATTCTCAATTCTGTTCCATTGGCCCATGTATCTGTTGTTGTACCAGTACCAGACAGTTTTGACTACTATGGCGGTACAATAGGTTCTCAAATCGGGTAAAGTAAGGCCTCCCACTTTGTTCTTCTTTTTCAGTAATGCCTTATTTATCCAGGGCCTCTTTCCCTTCCATATAAAGTTGGTGATTTGTTTCTCCATCTCATTAAAGAATGTCGTTGGGATTTGGATCAGAATTGCATTAAATGTATAGATAGCTTTTGGTAGAAAAGATATTTTTACAATGTTAAGTCTTGCTATTCACAAGTGAGGTATGTTTTTCCACTTACGTTAAGTCTCTTCTGGTTTCTTGCAGAAGTGTACTACAGTTTTCTTTGTATAAGTGTTTTACATTTCTGGTAGGATTTATTCCTAAGTATTTTATCTTCTTGGGGGCTACGATAAATGACATTGATTTGGTGATTTCCTCTTCAATGTTCTTTTTGTTGGTGTAGAGAAGTCCAACTGATTTTTGTATGTTTATCTTGTTTCCCAATACTCTGCTGAACTCTCCTATTAGTTTCTGTAGTTTTCTGGAGGATTCCTTAGGGTTTTCTGTGTATAAGATCATGTCATCTGCAAATAGAGATACTTTGACTTCTTCCTTGCCAATCTGGATGCCCCTGATTTCTTTATCTAGCCTAATTGCTCTGGCTAGGGCTTCCAGCAGAATGTTGAATAAGAGTGGTGATAAAGGGCATCCTTGTCTGGTTCCCTATCTCGATGGGAATGTTTTCAGGCTCTCTCCATTTAGGGTGATGTTGGCCGTTGGCTTCAAATAAATGCCCTTTATTATGTTGAGGAATTTTCCTTCTATTCCTATTTTGCTGAGGGTTTTTGTCATGAATGAGTGTTGAACTTTGTCAAATGCCTTTTCTGCATCAATTGATAAGATCATGTGGTTCTTGTCTTTTGTTTTATTTATATGATGAATTACAGTGATTGTTTTTCTAATGTTAAACCATCCCTGAATACCTGGTATGAATCCCACTTGGTCATGGTGAATTACATTTTTCATATGTTGTTGAATTCTGTTGGCTAGAATTTTGTTGAGGATTTTTGCATCTACATTCATGAGCGATATAGGTCTTTAATTTTCTTTTCTTGTGGTGTCTTTACCTGGTTTTGGTATCAGGGATATGATGGCTTCATAGAATGAGTTTGGTAGTATTCCGTCCATTTCTATGCTCTGAAATACCTTTAGTAGCGGTGGTAAGTCTTCTCTGAGAGTTTGGTAGAAACCTGCAGTGAATCCGTCCAGACTAGGGCTGTTTTTTGTTGGGAGTCTTTTTATTACCTGTTCAATCTCTTCTTTTGTTATGTGTCTATTTAGTTGTTCTGTTTCTGTTCCTGTTAGTTTAGGTAGGTAGTGTGTTTCTAGGAATTTATCCATTTCTTTAGGTTTTCAAATTTGAGTATAGTTTTTCATAGTAATCTGATATGATTCTTTTAATTTCAGTTGGGTCTTTTGTAATATCTCCCATCTCATTTCTTATTTGGGTTATTTGCTTCCTCTCCTGTTTTTCTTTTGTCAGTTTGGCCAGTGGTTTATCAATTTTGTTGATTTTTTCAAAAAACCAGCTTTTGGTCTTGTTAATTCTTTCAATTGTTTTTCTGTTTTCTATTTCATCTATTTCAGCTCTAATTTTTATTATTTGTTTTCTTCTGGTGCCTCTGGGTTTCTTTTGTTCTCTTTCTATTTGTTCAAGTTGTAGGGATAATTCTTTGATATTGGCCCTTTCTTCTTTTTGGATGTGTGCATTTATGGATATAAATTGGCCTCTGAGCACTGCTTTTGCTGTGTCCCAAAGGTTCTGATTGGAAGTGTTTTCATCCTCATTGGATTCTCTGAATTACTTAATTCTATCCTTAATCCTTCTATAATACAGGCTTTTTTGAGCAGGGTATTGTTCAGTTTCTAAGTGTTTGATTTCTTTTCCTGTTATTGATTTTCACTGGTCAGAGAAGATGCTTTGTAATATTTCAATGTTTTGGATTCTGCTAAGGCTTACTTTATGACCTAATATGTGGTCTGTTCCAGAGAATGTTCCATGTGCACTAGAAAAGAAAGTAAGCTTGGTTGCTGCTGGGTGGAGTGTTCTGTATATGTCTATGAGGTCAATTTGGTTGATTGTGGCATTTAGATCTTCCGTGTGTTTATTGAGCTTCTATCTGGATGTCCTGTCCTTCACCGAAAATGGTGAAGTCTCCTACTAGTATTGTGGAGTTGTGTATCTCACTTTTCAATGCTGATAGAGTTTGTTTTATGTATCTTGCAGCCCTGTCATTGGGTGCACAAATATTTAATATGGTGTATCTTCTTGGTGAATTGTCCCTCTAATCATTATATAGTGTTCTTCCTTATTCTTTCTGATGGATTTAACTTTAAAGTCTGCTTTGTCAGAAATTAATATTGCCACTCCTGCTCTTTTTTGATTGTTGTTTGCTTGATATATTTTTTCCATCCCTTGAGTTTTAGTTTGTTTGTGTCTCATTGTCTAAGGTGTGTCTCTTGTAGGCAGCATATAGATGGATCTTGTTTTTTAATCCATTCTGCCAGTCTCTGTCTCTTTATGGGTGCATTTAGTCCATCGACATTCAGGGTAATTAAGGATAGGTATGAATTTAGTGCTATCATTTTGGTGTCTTTTTGTGTGTGTTGTTGACAGTTCCTTTTTCCCAGTTGATTTTGTGTGCTGAGTAGATTTTCTTTATATATTGTTCTTTCCTCATATTTGTTGTCGTTGATTTTTTTTCTTCTGAGTCTGCATTTTTCCCTTGTATTTTATTTTGATGAGTAGGATAGTTTGTCTCCTTTGTGGTTACCTTATTATTTACCCCTATTTTTCTAAATTTAAAACTAATTTTTATTTCTTTGTATCGCCTTATCTTTCCCTCCATATGGAAGGTGTATGATTACGTTTCTTTGTCCCTCTTTATTATTTTAATGTTGTCTTCTTTTATATAATAACGTCGTTACCCTGTGTTGGGCTTTTTTTTTTTTTTTTTTTAATCTTGCTTTATTTTTTTGGATTTCCCTGTGTGTGTTGACTCGTGGTTGCTCTGCCCAGTGTTCTAGTCTTGGGTTGATGCCTGATATTATTGATTTTCTAACCAGTGTTTCTTGTAGTTTTGGTTTGGTTTTTACAAATTCCCTCACTTGTGTTTATCTGGAAATGTCTGAATTTCACCTTCATATTTAAGAGACAGTTTTGCTCGATATATGATTCTGACAGGCAATTTTTTTCCTTCAATTTTTTAAATATGTCATCCCATTTCCTTCTTGCCTGCATGGTTTCTGCCGAGTAGTCTGAGCTTATTCTTATTGGCTCTCCTTTGTAGGTGACTTTTCAGTTATCCCTCACTGCTCTTATAATTCTCTCTTAATCTTTGGTTTTGGCAAGCTTAATTATAATATGTCTTGGTGACTTTCTTTTAAGATCTACCTTATGTGCAGTTCGATGAGCGTCTTGGAGAGATACCTTCTCATCTTTCACAATATCAGGGAAGTTTTCTGCCAGCAAATCTTCAACAATTTTCTCTGTATTTTCTGTTATCCCTCCCTGTTCTGGTACTCCAATCACTTATACGTTATTTCTCTTGATAGAGTCCCACATGATTCTTAAGGTTTCTTCAGTTTTTAAAATTCTTTTATCTGATTTTTCTTCAGATATATTAGTGCCAAGTGATTTATCTTCGAGTTCAGAAATTCTAGCATGTACTTGCTCAGTTCTGCTCCTCTGACTTTCTATTGAGTTATCTAATTCTGTAATTTTATTGTTAATCTTCTGAATTTCTGATTGCTGTCAGTCCTTGGATTTTTCCAGCTTATTAATCTTTTCATTGTGTTCCTGAATATTCTTTCTAATTTCTTCAGTTGCTTTATCTGTGTGTTCCTTGGCTTGTTCTGCCTATGCCCTCATTTCCTTCCTGATGTCTTGAAGGGTTCTGTATATTAAACTTTTGTATTCTGCATCTGGTAATTCCAGAAATGCACTTTTATCTAGAAGATCCCTGGATTCTTTGTTTTGAGAGCCTATTGAGGTGATCATGGTCTGTTTCTTTATGTGACTTGATATTGACTGTTGTCTCCAAGTCATCTATAAGTTATTGCATTAATTTATGCTTGCTTACTGTGTAGTAGCTTCTTGCTCTGTTTTGTTTTTTATACCCCTATGGGTTGCTTGAGTGAGCTAGCTTGATTATTTTCACCTTTGGAGCTCTGATGTCCTGTGCCCAGCTGGCTAGAGCTGTTATCAGGTGTATCAGTCTCAGAGTCCATTCAGTTTTCTTGTATGAATTCCACTCAGGTTTCCAGGTAGCTGATCATCAAGCGTGTGGTACAGGCTTTGTCCTACAGTCTTAGAGGGGAATGGGTAATTGGTGTATATACTGGTATCTGATTGCAGTGGGGGGTCACGCTCTGAACAAGGTAGGGGGCTGAGAACCAACCCCCAAGTGTCTCTGAGGAAAATGTGTCTCTGTTCCCTAGAGCATACTGGTAGGTGGGTTTTGCAGAGGAACCATGGGCACACAAAGTTTTTAGTTGTAAGGGTGGGAGGTACCAGTTATTTTTGGACCCCTGTCGTGGGTGGCTGGGTGACCTGAGTGGAGCTACCAGTCCTTAGGTCCCTGATGTGAGTAGGTGAGGACCTTGTTTAATAGGCAAAGCAATGTCAAACATCAAACACCCCCTTCTCCACTGCACAGCTGAAATGGTTGGAGTTTGCCAACAAGGGCCTATTCTCCCAAAATAGGCCCACACAGGTCCATGCAGAAGGGAAAGGTGCTCAAAGTCCACGGATGGTTTATGCCTGGACAGGAGCTGCTTCTGTCCTGAGCTCCCCCAGTTAATGGAGCTAGCAAATTATCTTTTCCCCCATGTGCAAATATTTTCCCTTCCCCAAGGCCAGGAGGCTGGCTCTAGATGCTCACCAGGGCCTATCTCAAGCCCAGAGATTTAGCCATTGAAGCTGGCTTAGGGGTGGGGGGGCACGGTAAAATATACGCAAGTACTTAGCTTTTGCTGAGAGCACTGTTATTCTCAAGTTCCGCAGGTATCAGTAGGCTGTGTGGCTGGCTGCTTCTCCCTGAGGAAACTGCAGCCGAATGCTAGTACCAGCCCGCCGCCGCTGCCTCTATTGCTCTGGGAATGGTGCCTGAGGGCTTTACAGGATTCAGGTCCAGTAACTCCTCACCACTTCTGAATGGCCTCTTCCTCCCCCTGTACCTCAGTTTGTTGTCTAAGCTTGCCTTTGATGCTATGGGCTCCCAGCTTGTCACAAATATACTCGTTTCACTTGTCTTTTTTTGGTCTTTGTTGTAAAGAGGGCTTGACAGAAACGTCTGTTTATTCCTCCATCTTGGCTCTGCCTCTCTTATTTGTCTTTTTGTTGTTGACTTTTTGCAGTACCGTGAAGATTTTAGAGATCAGATGCTGATCAGATTTGTCATACCCAAAAACTTTTTTTCCTATCTGTAGGTGGTCTTTTTACTCTTTTGATGAACTCTTTGGATGAGCGTGTTTGATTTTTAGAAGCTCCATACATTCTCTTCTGGTTTTTGTGCATTGTTAGTAATGTTTTGTATACTGTTTATGCCATGTATTAGGGGTCTTAATGTTGTCCCTCTTTTTTCTTCCATGATCTTTGTCCTTTTAGATTTTATATAGGTCTTTGATCCATTTTGAGCTCATTTTTGTGCATGGTGTGAGGTATGGGTCTTGTTTCATTTTTTTGCAGGTGGATATCCAGTTATGCCAGCACCATTTGTTAAAAAGACTGTCTTTTCCCTAAGACTTTGGACCTTTGTCAAATATCAGCTGCTCATATGTGGATGGATTTATGTCTGGATTCTCAATTGTGTTCCATTGGTCTATGTATCTGCTGTTTTAGCAGTACCAGGCTGTTTTGACTACTGTGGCAGTATAATATGTTCTTAAATCAGGTAGCGTGAGGCCTTCCAATTTGTTCTTCTGTTTCAGAGATGCTTTACTTTTCCAGGGCCTTTTTCCCTTTCATATGAATTTGGTGATTTGTTTCTCCAACTCATCAAAAAATGTGAGTGTAATTTGCATCGTGATAGCATTGGATCTATAGATTGCTTTGGGTAGAATAGACATTTTTACAATCTTGAGTCTTCCTATTCACGAGCAAGGTATGTTTTTCCACTTATGTGGCCCTCTTTTTTTTGCAGTAATGAATTGTAGTATTTTTGTATAGCTATTTCACATCTCTGGTTAGATTTATTCCTAAGTATTTTATCTTCTTGGGGGCTATTGTATATGGTATTGATTTGGTGATTTCCTCTTCGATGTTCTCTTTATTGATGTAGAAGAATCCAACTTATTTTTGTATGTTTATCTTGTATGCTGGTACTCTGCCGAACTATTCGTTTCCTTGAGGATTCTTTATGGTTTTCTGTGTATAAGATAATGTCATCTACAAATAGAGATATTTTTACTTCTTTGCCAATTAGACACCCTTTATTTCTTTATCTATCTTAATTGCTCTGGCTAGGACCTCCAGCACAATGTTGAATAAAAGTGGTGATTAAGGGCATATTTATCTGGTTCTCATTCTTAACAGGAATGCTTTCAGACTATCTTCCTTAGAATGATGCTGGTTGTTGGCTTCATATGAATGTCGTATGTTATGCTCAGGAATTTTCCTCCTATTCCTATTTTGCTGAGATATTTTATCATGAATGGGTGTTGGACTTTGACAAATGCCTTTTCTGCATCAATTGATAAGATCATGTGGTTCTTGTCTTTTGTTTTATTTATATGATGAATTACAGTGATTAGTTTTCTAATGTTGAACCATTCCTGCATACCTTGTATGAATCCCATTTGGTCATGGTGACTTTTTTTTTTTTTTTTGACATGTCATTGAATTCTATCAGCTAGAATTTTGTTGAAGATTTTTTCATCTAAGTTCATGAGAGATACAGGTCTGTAATTTTCTTTTTTCTTGATGGCTTTACCTGGTTTTGGTATCAGGGTTATGGTGGCTTCATAGAATGACTTTGGGAGTATTCCATCCATTTCTATGCTCTGAAGTATCTTTAGGAGTTGTGGTTTTAACTCTTCTCTGAAAGTTTGGTAGTAATCTCCATTGAAGCCATCAGGGCCAGGGCTTTTTGTTGTTGTTGTTGTTGTTGGGAGTTATTTAATTACCTTTTCAATCTCTTCTTTTATTATGGGTTTATTTATTTGTTCTACCTCTGTTTCTGTTAGTTTGGGTAGGTAGTGTGTTTCTAGAAATTCATCCATTTCTTCTAGGTTTTCAAATTTGTTAGAATACAATTTTTCATAATAATGTGATATTTTGCTTTTAATTCTGTTGGGTCTGTTGTGCTATCACTAATCTCATTTCTTATTCAGTTTCTTTGATTCATCTTCTTTTTTTCTTGTCTGTTTGGCCAATGGTTTATCGATTTTTTAATCTTTTCAAAGAACCAGCTTTTGTTTTTGTTAACTCTTTCAATTGTTTTTCTGTTCTCTATCTCATTTAATTCTGCTTTAATTTTTATTATTTGCTTTCTTTTGGTGCCTGAAGATTTCTTTTGTTGCTCTCTTTCTATTTGTTCAAGTTGTAGGAATAATTCTTTGATTTTGGCTGTTTATTCTTTTTGGATGTGTGTGTTTATTGCTATAAATTGGTCTCTGAATGCTGCTTTAGCTGTGTCCCAAAGATTCTGATTTTAAATGTTTTCATTCTCATTGAATTCCTGTATTCCATTCTTAATTTCTCCTAAAATCCTGCCGTTTTTGAATGAGGTGTTGTTCAATTTCCATGTGTTTGATTTCTTTTCCTTACTTTTCCTGTTATTGATTTCTACTTGTATGGCCTTATGGTCAGAGAAGGTGCTTTGTAACATTTCAGTGTTTTGGATTCTGTTAAAGCTTGCTGTATGAACTTTATGTGGTCTATTCTGGAGAATCTTCCATGTGCATTGGAAAAGAAAGCATACTTGGCTGCCATTGGGTAGAATGTTCTGTATATGTCTATGAGGTCAAGTTGGTTGATTGTGGCATTTAGATTTTCCCTGTCTTTATTGAACTTCTTTCTCGATGTTCTGTCCTTCACCGATAGTGGTGTGTTGAAGTCTCCTACTATTATTATGGAGCTATCTCGCTTTTCAATGCTGTTAGAGTTTGTTTTATGTATCTTGCAGCCCTGTGGTTGGGTGCATAAATATTTAATAAGGTTATATCCTCCTGGTATATTGTCCCTTTAATCATTATGTAGTATCCTTCCTTATCCGTTGTTGTGGATTTGACTTTAAACTCTATTTTGTCAGAGATTAATGTTGCCACTCTTGCTCTTTTTTGATTGTTGTTTGCTTGATATATTTTTTACCATCCTTTGAGTTTTTTTAGTTTGTTTTGTGTCTCTAAGTCTAAGGTGTGTCTCTTGTAGGCAGCATAGAAATGGATCATGTTTTTTTAATATTCTGCTACTCTCTGTTTCTTTATTGGTGAATTTACTCCATTTACATTTAGCATAATTATGGATAGGTATGAGTTTATGAGTTTAGTACTATCATTTTGATGTCTTTTATTGCATGTTGTTGACAGTTTCTTTTTTCTACTTAATTTTTTGTGCTGAGTATGTTCTCTTTATATATTGTCTTTTTCTCTTTTTCATTTTTGTTGATTTTATTTTTGCTGAATCTTTATGTTTTTCTTGTATTTTATTTTGATGTGAAGGATTGTTATTCTCCTTTGAGGTTACCTTAATTATTACCTGTATTTTTCTAAGTTTAATCCAAACTTTTATCTCTTTATATCACCTTGACTTCCAGATAAAAGATCTATGACTACATTTTTAGTCTGCCTTTATTGATCTAATGTTTTCAGCTTTTACATAATGACATCGCTGTCTCCCTGTTTTGAGCTTTTTTATTTAATCTTGATTTATTTTTGTGATTTCCTTATCTGGGTTGATATCTTGTTTCTCTGTCCCTTGTTCTATTCTTGGGTTGTTATCTGACGTTATTGATTTTCTAACTGGAGAATTCCCTTTAGTATTTCTTGCAGTTTGATTTGGTTTTTGCAAATTCTAAAAAATTATGTTTATCTGAAATATTCTAATTTCAACTTCATATTTGAGAGGCAGTTTTGCAGGATATATGATTCTAGGCTGGGAATTTTTTCCTTCTAGGCTTTATGTATGTCACCCCGTTGGCTTCTTGCCTGCATGGTTTCTGCTGAGTAGTCCAAGATTATTCTTATTGAGTCTTCTTTTTAAAAACTTTTTTGTTTATCCTTAGCCCTTCTTAAAATTCTCTCTGTATCTTTGAGTTTGGCAAGTTTGATTGTAATATGCTTTGGTGCCTTTCTTTTTGGATCTACCTTGCATGGGATTTGATGAGCATGTTGGATAGATGTATTCTCATCTTTCACTTAGGGAAGTTTTCTGCCAACAAATCTTCAACAATTCTCTCTGTATTTTCGTTCCTGCCTCCCTATTCTTATAATTCAGTCACTTGTAGGTTATTCCTCTTGATAGAGTCCCACATGATTCTCAGGATTCCTTCATTATTTTTAATTCTTTTATCTGATTTTTCTCCAAATATATTGGTGCCAAGTGTTTTATCTTCAGTCTCACTAATTCTGACTTCTAGTTCCTCAATTCTACTCCTCTGACTTTCTATTGAGTTGTCTAATTCTGAAAATTTTATTGTTAATCTTTTGAATTTTTGTTTGCTGTCTATGGATTCTTGCAACCTATTAAATCAGTCATTATGGTCTTGAATGACCTTCTTAATTTCTTCGGCTGCTTTATCTGTGTGTTCCTAGGTTTGTTCTGGATTTTGCATGATCTCCTTCCTGATCTCTTTAAGAGTTATGTATATTAGTCTATTTTATTCTACGTCTGATAATTCCAGGATAATATCTTTGCCTGGAAGATTCTTTGATTCTTTGTTTTGGGAGCTTATTGAAGCGATCATGGTCTGCTTCTTTATGTGATTTGACATTGACTGTTTCTCTGAGCCATCTATAAGTTATTGTGTTAATTTATTTTGCTTTCTTACTGTGTCCTAGCTTCTTGTTTTGTTTTGATATGCCCAAATAAGCTGCTCGAGTGAGCTAGCTTGATTATTGGCACCTTTGAAGCTCTAATGTCCTGTCACCAGATAGCTGGAGCTGTTACAAGGTATATGAGCCTAGGAGTTCATTCACTTTCCTTGTATGGATTCAGCTTATGTGTCCAGGTAGTCGATCACCAAGTGTGTGCCGTAGGCTCTGTTCTACAGTCTTAGAGGAGCAGGGGTGATAGGTGTAGACACAGGTATCTGGTTGCAGCAGGGATCCAAACTCTGAGCAAGGCAAGGGGCTGACAACCATGCTGTGTCTGTGAGGAAAGCTAGAGTGCACAGGTAGGTGGTCTCTGCATCCAGACCATGGGCACCCAAATCTTTTGCCTGTAAGGACTGGAAGACACCGCTTATCCTTGGGACCCTGTTGTGGGTGGCTAGGTGGCATGGGTGAAGCCACCACTCCTCATATCCCTGATTTGGGTAGATAAGGACCCTGTTTAATAGGCAGAGTGATGTCAAACATTAAAAACCACCTCTGCACTGCACAACTAAAACGGTTGAAGTCAGACATCAGGCACATACAGCATTGTAGTTTGCCAACAAGGGCCTAAGCTGCTGAAATGGGCCCACACTAATCCATGCAGGAACGAAAGGCATTCAAAGCCTGTGGATTACTTGTGCTTGGACAGGAGCCACTTCTGCCCTGAGTTCCCAGCTTAGGGGAGCTGGCAGATTATTTGTTGCCCATTTGTTAATTTGTTACTTCTCCAAGGCTGGGAAAATGGCTCAGGGCATGCAGCAGGACCTATCTCAAGCCCAGGAAAATTGACCGTCACTGAAGCTAGCTTGGGGACTGGGGCAGAAGGATCAGATAAATGGGAGAGAGTTCTTATGAAAGGGATGCTTTTTTATCCATATTGTAAATTACAGACAAGTAAGTATCTTTTGCAGAGGGTGCTGCTCTTCGCTGATTCCAGAGGCGTGAGTAGACTCTATGCTGCATGTTCTCTCTCACTGTGGAACCGAGTCCCAAATGTTACCCCCAGCCCCACCATATTTGGGCCAGGGAATCTGGCCTGAGGTGCGTTGGTTCCCTCCGAGTCAAGTCTGGCAACTCCTCAGTGCTTCTGAACTGTCTGTCCCTCACCCTGCCACTCAGTCCCATTTCTTAACTTTGTCTTGGATGTTCAGGTCTCCTGACTTGCCATGTATATATTCGATTCACTTTTTTTTTTGTCTTTGCTATAAGAGGAACCCCAGAAGGTCTGACTAGTCCACCATCTTCTGTCAATGCAATTTTTAATGTGTGTATTGAAAATATCAACTTTAAGTAACAAATTTATTTTAAATTGTGTTTGTTCTAATGGTAAAAATAAGCATAGATGAAATATGGGCCATTTAATTATATAAAAATGTGCTCCTTAATAATTTCCATTCATAAAATTGTAATAAAAAATATTAGTTATTTTTAACACCATATGTATTATTTTAAACATTTTCAATACCCAGCACATAATTCATTTTGCTACTGTTTTTAAGATACTTTGTAGTAGAATACTAGCACCTCTTCCAATAACACAAAACAAACACATACACCACACATATGCACAGAGACACACACACATGCACCCACAGAGTCACTTATGGAATAAATGAGTTGAAAGCTTACAGAGGTCATTAAGATATTTCCTTAAGTGGCAAAAGGTTCCCCAAAGGGCAATTTATCAGGTTTTTTTGATATTGTTATTAAAACTTCAATAAATTAATATATCAACCTCTGTAAAATCATAGCACTATTAGAGCCAACCGAAAAAGAAAAAATTCTGTAGGCAAATAGTAGCGTGTGAAGATGGGGTGGGAGGAAAGGGGCATTCTATGTATAAAAGGTAGGCTCATGTCTACATTCTTTTCTCTTACCATACATGCTTCACACCACAACCAGGTCTTATATTGGTATTCAGACTATGAAAATACATAGCTAATCATTCTACGTTCTGATTAAAATTATTTAGTACTTCACTCAAAACAATTTAAAATATTAAGTGCAGCACATAAGTGAACACTCAAGGTCATTACAAAAAAAAAATGTTTAAGTGAGGAATTACATAAGAGGTTCACTAATAAGAAGCAAGTCTCCTGAAATAGTTCAGAAAGACTTAGCGGGTTAAAGTAGTATGTATCTTTGAATGCAGATGCATGGTAAGGATCTCGAAAAAAAAAAAAGTAATTGGTTGAACAAGAAAACATCAGACCCAACTGATATATTTCCTCATATTGCATTCTCCCATTTGATGCTTGGAAGCTTATTAATTAGAAAGATAGTAACCATTGGACTGAGGGCTACAGAGCTCAACTGAAGCCAAATTTGAGGAGTTTTGTTGAAAAAAACAATATAATAGTGAAAGCTAGTTGACTTTACTGGTTCAGCTACCAGAATCCTAGAAGACAGCTTTTAACCCCAGGCCAAAAACAAAACAAAGGAGCAGATAGGCATAAACCTTATAAAAAATGAAAATAAAATAATTAAAATTTATAGAATAAATAGAAAATTTGAAGAAAAATTGAGGAATTTTCCAGATAGCAAATACAGCATATAAAAAAACAAAGAAAAATTATTTAAAAAAAGGTAGGCTATTATATCTAAATGTCATAATATGTCCAATCTAAGATCCAATTGATTAAAACATACACTGTTTTATTAAGAACTCATAAAAATAAATGTTGCTAATAGAATTATGGGACGACTGTCAATTATAAGACTCATACCAAGTTTAGAGATGTGGAAATATGAAAAAAAAAAGGAATTATAGATTCAAGAAGATATGGCAAAGAGTAAAAATAGAAAAGTTAGGGAAATAACAAAAGTGAAATATGAATAACTACGTACAATTAAGGGAAGTGACATTTCAAATTCAAAGTGGACACTGAAGTCTTAGCACAATGAATTTTAAAAAAATATACTGTAACTCAAAAATGCATTTAATTCTAAATTGCTGGGGATAATGAATATATACAAAAGGATTCCAAAAACATAAACCTTGAGAAAAAGGAGCATATTTGATCTTCACAGGAAAAAATCTAAAATCTAGAATTTTATAACCAGCCAAAGTATCAATCAATTATCAGAATGAATATTTTCATTTACTTAACTTCTTAAAATTTTACTCTCAGGAAGTTTCCTTGTAAACAACTGCAGGATATACTTACTTCTACAAAATGAAAGATATTAAAAGATAAAGACTTAACATCCAAGAAAAACAGATTCCAACACAGAAGACATAAAGTGATGTGGTTAAAAAAAAAATAGGCCAGGAGTCAGCAGAATGAATTTACTAATAGTGATCTTTATCGACTTCCACCACTTTGGTGATGGGACGTGTTGTCCTTTGAAATATTTTGAAATTTATGTATTTCCCTTTCTTCCTTTCTGTACTATCTAGTGAAACCTAGGAGAGTGGTGGCTATCTTTATGTTTCAAATACAACAATAAAAGTGATAGTACATAGAATAAATATATCTCAGGGATGCATAGAATGACTGTATATCTTAGTCTTTCTCCCCAATTTAGAGAGAGAATGAAACCATCTTTGAGCGTACAGGGAGTAATTTCATTTTATTAGCTAGAACCATCATGTTGTTTATAATGCTGCTTAGACAGTTATATTTTGTTATGATATGAATGGACTCTTAGTTGACAAAGAGGACTGGACGGGATTATCAATTGTCATCTCGACATTACTGCTTTCCCCATAGAGATATTCTTCAGAATGCCAGAGGAGAAGCCCTTACCTGACATACTATCAGATAAATAATACATCAAGTTTCTCTATAGCCAACCAAAGTACAGCAAGCAGATGAGATTGGGAGTAATGATTCCCCCTTGACATTCCAGATATTAACTGTGAATACTGGGTAAGCATCTTAAGTTCAAACACTATGGTACATTCATTGTTTCAATTCTTAACCCCTTCCTGTACCTATGACTTTAGGTGTGTGATATTTTAGCACCCTCTTATTGTTATGTAGCCCTGGTGGCACACTGGTTAAAAGCTTGGCTGCTAATCGACAGGTCAGCAGTTCAAATCCACCAGTGGCTCCACAGAAGAAAGAGGTGGCAGCCTCCTTCCATAAAGACCACAGCCTTGGAAACCATATAGAGTCGTTCTACTCTTCCCAAAGGGTTGCAACGAGTCAGAATTGTCTTGATGGTAATGGGTTTCATTGTGTTTTTTTTTCTCTATTTTGCTCACTGTTTTTGCAATGCCATTTGCCTTGGCCAATAGGATTTTAGCAAACATTTTGCAAGCAGAGGCCATTGGTATTTGCTCCTTGTTGGTCTTTGCCTTTCCATGAGCACATGCCTGGACTAGCCTGCAAGATGACAAGAGATTGATAGTTTTCTCAGGAAAAGCTAAGCAGAGTTTTGGAGGAATCAACTTCAAGGACATTGAAGTTCTTATACTAGTCTTGGATGTGCTCACTCGTATCTACGTAGACAGCTGTTGATTCTGCATGAGTTGGCTGCTTTATGAAGACCTTGGCTAGGAAGTCCGGATTTTTACACATAACTATCTAGAAACCTAACGAGCAGCAAAAGAGGACTAGTTTGAATCTACGAGTACATTTTAAAACTCTTCTTGCATTATATTTTTCAATCTCCCACTGGCCAAAGAAAATCAAATGACCAACTCGGAATCAAGATGTGAAGAAATAGACTCCACCTCTTGGTGAAAAGATCTGCACTTTCACAGTACAAAGGTGTGGATTCAAGGAAAGAAAACTTATTTAGCCATTTTTATAATCTACCGCAAGGGTATTTGGTAGAGATGAAAACTAGGTTCCCACTAGGAGAGCACAAAGTGAGATATAGATGAGAGTGTGGGTGACTCTAAAATCTGTGAATTTCTATTGGTTACTTAGGTAATCAAGGATGTAAAGTGTTGGAAGATCAGTTTTGATATCCTCTTGGAAAATGTTGGAGGACAGTTGTAGTTATAGCCTTTTCCACAAACATGTTCTTAGAAAAATTTTCCTGATGATCCAGGTAGTGTTGTTTGGTTGGGAGTAGGGGCAGTGATGTTCCCAACAGCACAGGAAGCTCTGGAATCAAAAGTTTAATCTTTTAATCCAGAGATTTTCTCTTAGACACCTTTAGAATTTGCAGTAGGGGACAACCACATTTGTCATTCCAAAAAGTTTTGAAAGAAGGTATTCACAGTGAAAACCACACAAAGAGAATAGGAAGTATAAGTTAAAAGAAAGCCCAGGTGTTTATTTGATTTGATCTTAGCTCCTCCACAGATTATAGCTCCAGTGATCTTTCAGTGTACCAGGGACAATGGTATTTTAAGTTAGGAGGTCATAAATTACAAGAGAGCGAGGGAATTGTTTTTTACCCTTGTATGGACAGCTATAAATATACATAAATATAGGTAAAAACATACAAAAAAAAATTTTCCTTGTCCACATAAATTTTAATTAGGTATAATTATGTAACAGTTGAGGTGACAACTTGCATAGGTATTTAGTGGTAAAGAAAGATTGTAAACCTTAGTCATTTTATACTCAAGTTGTATTTTTGGCACAAACGATTTGCCTGTACAGTGATACATTCTCATTGCATTTTACTATCAATTGCCTCAAATGAATTGTTTTCTAAAACTTAGGAAAAACTTGCCAATAGAGGGCCTTTTCAAGTTTATACATAGAGGCAATCACTACAAATATAATTAAATATAAATATAAATACACACACACATATGTATATATAAAAAACACCCAGTGCCATCGAGTTGATTCTGACTCATAGTGACCCTATAGGACAGAGTAGAACTGCCCCATAGAGTTTCCAAACAGCGCCTGGCAGACTTGAACTGCCGACCCTCTGGTTAGCAGCTGTAACACTTAACCACTACGCCACCAGAGTTTCCTATTTATTAGATGAGAGGCTAGTCTTTTTCCTCCAAGGTATGGATTCTCTCTGATTATTAGGAGAAGAATTCCAGTGCCAAACTATACCAACATCAGGGTGCACTTTTCAGTGAAGATTCTAAAACAACACGAAGGGAACTTGTACAGCTCTAGAAAGTGAGGGCACAGTGGAAGTTCAAGAAGTAGCAGAGCTAGTACTAGGGGATTAGACAGCAGCACAGGAAGAAAGCACAAGTATACAGGGAATTCAATGAGATGCCTTAGAAAAAAGTAACAAGGCAGCAAGAGAGAGAAAACTGAAGATTAGAAAAGAAAATGTGCCCCAACACATAAAATAGAATGACAGAGGAAAGAAAGAATGCAGGAAAATTACTGGAAGCATCTATAAAGCTTTTTAGAAGGGTTACTAAATGTCAAAAGATGTAGTGACTACTGAGCACTGAGAAATTGTAAAAACAATAATAGAAGAGATAGAAAGAGACAGAACAAAGTAAGTGGGTATGAGATCAAGAAAGCTACCTTGAGTTGAATTTTTTGCTATCCCAGGCTTGATAGAATTTTCTAGGAAAATAATGCATCAGAATGTCATGGAAACCATAAATGTATACAATGCCCGTCCATATTTTCTCCCATCTACTTTGTATATACTTTAGAAAATAATGCAGTTATACTTACATTTTGTCTGCAAAACAAATTTAAGTTAAAAATCCAAATCCTGGCAAAACATATAGATCAGTATTAGCTATTTTGACTTCATCAGCTCTTTTTAGAATATGTTGAAGGGACAAATTCTTTCTCCAGAAAAGTAATACTTTAACATGTACAAATATTTTGGCTTTCATTATTGCAGAGAAATTTATGCATTTCACAGAGACTAAAAATAAGAAGAATAAATTGTGTCTCATTATGTTTTATACAAAAATCAACAGCCAAATTCCAGAAAAAATATTAAAAAAATTTAAATGTTGAAAAGATTTTTTAAAGGATGCTTTAATTTTTTTTAATTTTACTCATAAATCTCAACATCAAAATTGTGGTTTGTTTTAATAACAACTTGAAATTTGAAATGATGTACAATTTATCTGGATGGTACAAGTCAAAGCTCAGATATATAGTATTTGCTTTGCAGGGCACACTTTAACAAGCACAGTGAGATTTGTGTCTAACAAGGCTGGAGTTCACCAAGATCTTTGGTAATTTCCTTAACTCAATGAGAGTCACCTGTGTCAATATGAGCATAATAGACCTCCATTTGTTACCATTAAAGTGATTAAGAAGGAACATTCAAATCTGAAGATTATCTGAGCCTGTCATTTTACTTCATATCATCTTTATTCTATTATTTAATTTGAAACTTTCACTGCTCTTCCCAAAATACTTTAAGAGAATACCATATTATTTCCGGGTGTTTATAGATACTGGAAATGCTGGTGGCGTAGTGGTTAAGAGCTATGGCTGCTAACCAAAAGGTCGACGGTTCAAATCCACCAGATGCTCCTTGGAAACACTATGGGGCAGTTCTACTCTGTCCTTTAGGGTTGCTATGAGTCAGAATTGACTGGACAGCAATGGGTTTTATAGATGCTTGCTATATATGAAAATGGCCAAGCTTTCTAACACTTATTTACAAGATCTAACCTCTGAAAACAAAAAGCTCCCTTAATAATTTTCAGTGTTAGAAATTGCTCACCATAATCTAATTTCTCCTCTTCTTTCCAAATTGTTGTTGCTGTTGGGTGCTGTCAGTTGATTCTGACGAATAGCAACCTCATGTGACAGAGTAGAATTGCCCCATAGGGGTTTCTTGGTTGCAATCTTTACAGAAGCAGATTGCCAGGCAACTTAGTTACCTAATGTTGCTATAGCAGAAATATCACAACTGGATGGCCTTAACAAACAGAAATTTATTCTCTCACACTCTAGGGGCTAGAAGTCTGAAATCAGGGTGCCAGCTCCTGGGTATTGCTTTCTTTCTCATCGGTTCTGGGGGAAAGTTCTTTTCATCAAGCTTCTCCTGGTCTAGGAGCTTCTCAGCACAGGGACCCCAGGCCCAAAGGATGTGCTCTGCTCCCAATGCTTCTTTCCTGGTGGTATAAGATCCCTCTTTCTCTGTTTACTTTTCTCTCCTTTTATCTCTTTTAAGATAAAAGGTGATGCAGGCCACACCCCAAGTGAACCCCCTTTACATCAGATCAGGGCTGTGACCCGAATAAGGGTGTTGCATCCCATCCTAATCCTCTTTAACATAACCTAATCTTGCCTCATTAACCACAGGCAGAGATCAGGATTTACAACACATGGGAAAATTGCACCAGGTGACAAAATGGAGGACAATTGCACAATACTGGCACTCATGGCCTAGCCAGGTTGACACATATTTTTGGGGGGCACAATTTAATCCATAACACAGGTATATCTACTGCAGAACCTCTGGGTGGGTTCAAACTGCCAACCTTTCTGTTAACAATCGACTGCTTAACCATTACTACCAGAGCTCCATTCTTTCTACTTATTGCTATCTTTCCTCAGCATTTGGTGAGGTTAAATGTAGTGATGGGACTGCGTTTCAGCCAATAGCAATGAACATGGAAGCAATGTGAATCCCTCCCAGTCCTGGTCCATAAATCTCCCACCCCAAGGTCCATTAGATTATTTTTCCTTTCTGGCTGACTGGAATGCAGATGTCTCCATGGCCTCTAACTTGGAATCCGCAAGTTGAAGATGGTGTCAGAGACTTGGTCTGCCTGTACCCTTGAATGGCTGAACATAGCAGGTGGCTCCAGAGACCTCCTCACCTACGTACGTAGAATTGTTGCAAGGAAAGAAATACACTCTTAACGTTTGAGCCTGTGAACCTCTTGATAGATTCCTGTTGCATCAATTAGACAATTTAAATGATATAGAAATGTGTACCTTGAAGTAGGTTGTTGGCATAACATAAAATATGTGGCAGTGGTCTTATATACTGGTGGTGAGAAAATAATCTAGTTAGGAGTTGGGGTGAGTTTGAGGTTTGTTTTTTCTGTGATTACCTTCATTTCACCACAGGCTCCAAATTCCTCTAGTAGATACTTTGTGTTTGGAATTGAGGTTGGTTTGCCAGAGTTTGTGGGTTTTTTTTTTTTTTTTTGCCTCTTTGTTTTTTCTCAGTGTTGCTCCAACCTTGGCTTTAGCTGATCTGATCGTGCTGCATCTCAGAAAGTGTCTCTTTCCATGCTCTGTCCTTCTCTTCCCATCCCCAGCAGTATTCCACTGTTACTTATTACCTGATGCTTGTTAGGCTGGTGGGATTGTTCTGATTAAGCCTCAGCCTTAGGGTACCCAGTCCCTGGGTCATGGGTATGTGTTCTTCCAGTGCTCCTTCTCTTGCCCTCGCTCTCGTTCTGGACCTTGTGTTTATTCTTCTCCTCATCCAAGGATAACAATAATTTTTCTGTGCTTTTCCTTCAGTTGCATTGGATATCCGTTGATTTCCTAAGGGTGAAACCATTTGCTGCCCCTCCCCCTTAAGTTAGCACTCATGCTCCATAAGGAAATAGACTAGAAAAGCCTAGACACAGTTTTGTGTTCCTCCAGCAATCTGTGCTTTTTGCCTATGCAGGTTGCAAGAAAAAGGACACATTTTTAAAACATTCTCCAGTCTTTCTCCTAGGTAAGTTTGTGGAGAAAAGCCCTTCAGAGGATGGACACTGGGCACCGATTCTACAGTTTCCAGGACTTTACATCCTGTCACCAATGCATACTCAGACTCCCTATTTCAATACAGCCACCCTCACTGGATTTTTCTTGCCAATGTCCAGTTGCAACCACTCTGGGTAAACCAGGGCTTGCACCTTGTCTCTCTGTGCAGGCACCTCTCTCTCCTTAGATCATGAAGCACTTGGTTACCCTATGATGTGACTTCTCTGATGGGTTCAAGAACACTCACAAATTTTTAGTTTGTTTGTCTTGTTTTTATTTAATAATCTTTATTGAGCTACAAGTGAAAGTTTACACATCAAGTCAGTCTGTCACATATAAACTTATATGCACCTTACTCCATACTCCCACTTACTCTCCCCCTAATGAGTCAGTCTCTCCTTTCGTGACAATTTTGCCAGTTTCTAACCCTCTCTACCCTCCTATCTCCCCTCCAGACAGGAGATGCCAACATAGTCTCAAGTGTCCACCTAATACAAGTAGCTCACTCTTTATCAGCATCTCCCTCCAACCCATTGTCCAGTCCCTTCCAAGTCTGATGAGTTGTCTTTGGGAACGGTTCCTGTCCTGGGCCAACAGAAGGTTTGGGGACCATGACCGCCAGGATTCCTCTAGTCTCAGTCAGACCATTAAGTATGGTCTTTTTATGATAATTTGGGGTCTGCATCCCACTGATCTCCTGCTCCCTCAGGGGTTCTCTGTTGTGCTCCCTGTCAGGGCAGTCATTGGTTGTGGCCAGGCACCATCCAATTCTTCTGGTCTCAGGAAGATGTAAGTCTCTGGTTCATGTGGCCCTTTCTGTCTCTTGGGCTCATAGTTATCGTGTGACCTTGGTGTTATTCATTCTCCTTTGGTCCAGGTGGGTTGAGACCAACTGATGCATCTTAGATGGCCGCTTGTCAGCATTTAAGACCCCAGACACCACATTTCAAAGTGGGATGCAGAATGTTTTCATAATAGTATTATTTTGCCAATTGACTTAGAAGTCCCCTTAAGCCATAGTCCCCAAACCCCTGCCCTTGCTCCGCTGACCTTTGAAGCATTCAGTTTATCCCAGACACTTCTTTGTTTTTGGTCCAGTACAGTTGAGCTGACCTTCCATGTATTGAGTATTGTCCTTCCCTTCAAGTACAGTAGTTCTTATCTACTAACTAATCAGTAAATAACCCTATCCCACCCTCCCTCCCTCCCCGCTTCGTAACCACAAAAGTATGTGTTCTTCTCAGTTTATACTATTTCTCAAGATTTTATAATAGCGCTCTTATACAATATTTGTCCTTTTGCCTCTGACTAATTTCGCTCAGCATAATACCTTCCAGCTTCCTCCATGTTATGAAATGTTTCACAGATTCCTCACTGTTCTTTATCGATGCGTAGTATTCCATTGTGTGAATATACCACAATTTATTTACCCATTCATCCATTGATGGGCACCTTGGTTGCTTCCAGCTTTTTGCTATTCTAAACAGAGCTGCAATGAACATGGGTGTGCATATATCTGTTTGTGTGAAGGCTCTTATTTCTCTAGGGTATATTGCGAGGAGTGGGATTTCTGGGTTGTGTGGTAGTTCTATTTCTAACTTTTTAACAAAATGCCAGATCGATTTCCAAAGTGGTTGTACCATTGTACATTCCCACCAGCAGTGTATAAGAGTTCCAATCTCTCCGCAGCCTCTCCAACATTTATTATTTTGTGTTTTTTGGATTAATGCCAGCCTTGTTGGAGTGAGATGGAATCTCATCGTAGTTTGTATTTGCATTTCTCTAATGGCTAATGATCGAGAGCATTTTCTCATGTATCTGTTAGCTGCCTGAATATCTTCTTTAGTGAAGTGTGTGTTCATATCCTTTGCCCACTTCTTGATTGGGTTGTTTGTCTTTTTGTGGTTGAGGTTTAACAGAATCATATAGATTTTAGAGATCAGGCGCTGGTCAGAGATGTCATAGCTGAAAATTCTTTCCCAGTCTGTAGGTGGTCTTTTTACTCTTTTGGTGAAGTCTTTAGATGAGCATAGGTGTTTGATTTTTAGGAGCTCCCAGTTATCTGGTTTTCCTTCGTCATTTTTGGGAATGTTTTGTATTCTGTTTATGCCTGGTATTAGGGCTCCTAATGTTGTCCCTATTTTTTCTTCCATGATCTTTATTGTTTTAGTCTTTATGTTTAGGTCTTTGATCCACTTGGAGTTAGTTTTTGTGCATGGTGTGAGGTATGGGTCCTGTTTCATTTTTTTGCAAATGGATATCCAGTTATGCCAGCACCATTTGTTAAAAAGACTATCTTTTCCCCCAATTAACTGACACTGGGCCTTTGTCAAATATCAGCTGCTCATATGTGGATGGATTTATATCTGGGTTCTCAATTCTGTTCCATTGGTCTATGTGCCTGTTCTTGTACCAGAACCAGGCTGTTTTGACTACTGTGACTGTATAATAGGTTCTAAAATCAGGTAGAGTGAGGCCTCCCACTTTCTTCTTCTTTTTCAGTAATGCTTTACTTATCCGAGGCTTCTTTCCCTTCCATATGAAGTTGGTGATTTGTTTCTCCATCACATTAAAAAATGTCATTGGAATTTGGATCGGAAGTGCATTGTATGTATAGATAGCTTTTGGTAGAATAGACATTTTTACTATGTTAAGTCTTCCTATCCATGAGCAAGGTATGTTTTTCCACTTAAGTAGGTCCTTTTTAGTTTCTTGTAGTAGTACTTTGTAGTTTTCTTTGTATAGGTCTTTTACATCTTTGGTAAGATTTATTCCTAAGTATTTTATCTTCTTGGGGGCTACTGTGATTGGTACTGATTTGGTTATTTCCTCTTCAATGTTCTTTTTGTTGATGTAGAGGAATCCAAGTGATTTTTGTATGTTTATCTTGTAACCTGAGACTCTGCCAAACTCTTCTATTAGTTTCAGTAGTTTTCTGGAGGATTCCTTAGGGTTTTCTGTGAATAAGATCATGTCATCTGCAAATAGAGATAATTTTACTTCCTCCTTGCCTATTCGGATGCCATTTATTTCTTTGTCTAGCCGAATTGCTCTGGCTAGGACCTCTAGCACAATGTTAAATAAGAGCGGTGATAAAGGGCATCCTTGTCTGGTTCCCTTTCTCAAGGGAAATGCTTTCAGGCTCTCTCCATTTAGACTGATGTTGGCTGTTGGCTTTGTATAGATGCCTTTTATTATGTTGAGGAATTTTCCTTCAATTCCTATTTTGCTGAGAGTTTTCATCATTAATGGGTGTTGTACTTTGTCAAATGCTTTTTCTGCATCAATTGATATGATCATGTGGTTTTTGTCTTTTGTTTTATTTATATAGTGCATTACATTAATGGTGTTTCTAATATTAAACCATCCTTGCATACCTGGCATAAATCCCACTTGGTCATGGTGGATTATTTTTTTGATATGTTGTTGAATTCTATTGGCTAGAATTTTGTTGAGGATTTTTGCTCTATGTTCATGACGGATATAGGTCTGTAATTTTCTTTTTTTTGTGATGTGTTTACTTTTTTTTTTTTTACCTGGTTTTGGTACTAGGGATATGGTGGCTTCATAGAATGAGTTAGGTAGTATTCCGTCATTTTCTATGCTTTGAAATACCTTTAGTAGTAGTGGTGTTAACTCTTCTCTGAAAGTTTGGTAGAACTCTGCAGTAAAACCATCCGGGCCAGGGCTTTTTTTTGTTGGGAGTTTTTGGATTACCGTTTCAGTCTCTTTTTTTGTTATGGGTCTATTTAGTTGTTCTACTTCTGATTGTGTACGTTTAGGTAGGTAGTGTTTTTCTAGGAATTCATCCATTTCTTCTAGGTTTGCAAATTTGTTAGAGTACAATTTTTCGTAATAATCTGATATGATTCTTTTAATTTCAGTTGGGTTTGTTGTGATGTGGCCCATTTCTTTTCTTATTTGGGTTATTTGTTTCCTTTCCTGTATTTCTTTAGTCAGTCTGGCCAATGGTTTATCAATTTTGTTAATTTTTTCAAAGAACCAGCTTTCGACTTTGTTAATTCTTTCAATTGTTTTTCTGTTCTCTAATTCATTTAGTTCAGCTCTAATTTTTATTATTTGTTTTCTTCTGGTGCCTGATGGATTCTTTTGTTGCTCACTTTCTTTTTGTTCAAGTTGTAGGGACAGTTCTCTGATTTTGGCTCTTTCTTCTTTTTGTATATGTGCATTTATTGATATAAATTGGCCTCTGAGCACTGTTTTTGCTGTTTCCCAGAGGTTTTGATAGGAAGTATTTTCATTCTCATTGCATTCTATGAATTTCTTTATTCCCTCCTTAACGTCTTCTATAACCCAGTCTTTTTTGAGCAGGGTATTGTTCAGTTTCCAAGTATTTGAATTTTTTTCACTAATTTTTCTGTTCTTGATTTCCACTTTTATGGGCTTGTGGTCTGAGAAGATGCTTTGTAATATTTCGATGTTCTGGATTCTGCAAAGGTTTGTTTTATGACCTAATATGTGGTCTATTCTAGAGAATGTTCCATGTGTGCTAGGAAAAAAAGTATACTTTGCAGCAGTTGGGTGGAGTGTTCTGTATTAGTCAATGAGGTCAAGTTGGTTGATTGTAGCAATTAAGTCTTCCGTGTCTCTATTGAGCTTCTTACTGGATGTCCTGTCTTTCTTCGAAAGTGGTGTGTTGAAGTCTCCTACTATAATTGTGAAGGTATCTATCTCACTTTTCAGTTCTGTTAAAGTTTGTTTTCTGTATCTTGCAGCCCTGTCATTGGGTGCATAAATATTTAATATGGTTATATCTTCCTGGTCAATTGTCCCTTTTATCATTATGTAGTGTCCTTCTTTATCCTTTGTGGTGGATTTGACTTTAAAGTCTATTTTGTCAGAAATTAATATTGCTACTCCTGGTCTTTTTTGCTTATTGTTTGCTTGATATATTTTTTTCCATCCTTTGAGTTTTAGTTTGTTTGTGTCTCTAAGTCTACGAAGTGTCTCCTGTAGGCAGCATATAGATGGATCGTGTTTCTTTATCCAGTCTGAGACTCTCTGTCTGTTTATTGGTTCGTTTAGTCCATTTACATTCAGCATAATTATAGATAAGTATGTGTTTAGTGCTGCCATTTTGATGCCTTTTTATGTGTGTTGTTGACAATTTCATTTTTCCACTTACTTTTTTGTGCTGAGACGATTTCTTCGTAAATTGTGTGTTCCTCATTTTCATAGTATTTACTTTATGTTTGCTGAGTTGTTACGTTTTTCTTGGTTTTTATTTTGAGTTATGGAGTTGTTAGACCTGTTTGTGATTACCGTAATATTTACCCCATTTTTCTAAGTAAAAACCTAACTTCTAATGTCCTATATTGCCTTGTATCCCTCTCCATATGGCAGTTCTTTGTCACCTGTATTTAGTCCCTCTTTTTGATTATTGTGATCTTTTATATATTGATTTCAATGATTCCCTGATTTAAGCATTTTTTTTTTTAATTAATCTTAATTTGTTTTTGTGATTTCCCTATTTGAGTTGATATCAGGATGCTCTGTTCTGTGACCTTGTGTTGTGCTGGTATCTGATATTATTGGTTTTCTGACCAAACAATTTCCTTTAGTATTTCTTGTAGCTTTGGTTTGGTTTTTGCAAATTCTGTAAGCTTGTGTTTATCTGTAAATGTCTTAATTTCGCCTTCACATTTGAGAGTTTTGCTGGATATATGATCCTTGGCGGCCAGTTTTTCTCCTTCAGTGCTCTATATTTATGTCAGCCCATTGCATTCTTGTCTGCATGGTTTCTGCTGAATAGTCTGAACTTATTCTTATTGATTCTGTTTTGTAGGAGACCTTTCTTTTATCCCTGGCTGCTTTTTAACATTTTCTTTTTATCTTTGGTTTTGGCAAGTTTGATGATAATATGTCTTGGTGATTTTCTTTTTGGATCAATCTTAAATGGGGTTTGATGAGCATCTTGGATAGATATCCTTTCGTCTTTCATGATGTCAGGGAAGTTTTCTGCCAACAGATCTTCAACTATTCTCTCTGTGTTTTCTGTTATCCCTCCCTGTTTTGGGACTCCAATCACACGCAAGTTATTCTTCTTGATAGAGTCCCACAAGATTCTTAGGGTTTCTTCATTTTTTTTAATTCTTTTATCTGATTTTTTTTCAGCTGTATTGGTGTCAATTCCCTGGTCCTCCAGATCTCCCACTCTGCATTCCAATTGCTCAATTCTGCTCCTCTGACCTATTGCGTTGTCTAATTCTGTAATTTTACTGTTAATCTTTTGGATTTCTGAATGCTATCTCTCTATGGATGCTTGCAACTTATTAATTTTTCCACTATGTTCTTGAATAATCTTTTTGAGTTCTTCAACTGCTTTATCAGTGTGTTCCTTAGCTTTTTCTGTAGATTGCCTTATTTTATTTCTGAGGTCATCCCTGATGTCTTGAAGCATTCTGTAAATTAGTTTTTTATATTCTGTATATGGCAATTCCAAGATTGTATCTTCCTTTGGGAAAGATTTTGATTCTTTAGTTTGGGGATTTGTAGAAGCAATCATGGTCTGCTTCTTTATGTGGTTTGATATCAACTGCTGTCTCTGAGCCATCACTAAGATATTGTAGTGATTTATTCTACATTTGCTCACTGAGCCTTATCTTGTTTTGTTTTCTTTCAATGTTTGTAGATGGGCTACTAGATTGCACTGTCTTGATTGTTGTAGCCCTTGACTCACTTATGTCCTATTACCAGCTGGTTTGGGCTGTTAGCAGATACATAAGCCTGAGTCCATTCACTATTCTTGAGTAGAATCTGATTTTGGGTCATCAAGTGTGTGGTGCAGACTGTCATCTATCCACCTAGAGAAGTAGTGGTGATAGTTGTGTGCACCAGATTCTAGTAGCAGCAGGTGGTCACACTCCGGGGGGCGGGGCAGGATGCTGACAGGCTTCCCCCAAGTGTCAGTGAGGTAGGTGTGTCTCTATTCCTAAAGCACTTTGGTGGGCGGGCTCTGCAGCTGTACCTTAGGCCCCCAATGCAAGTACCTCTACAGATTGGTAGGTATCAACCTTCTTAGACCCCTGAGGCCGGAAGCTAGGTGGTCTGGGGGGAGCTTCAGCCCTCAGTGCCCTGTTGTGGGTCAGTGAGGGCTCTGTTGAACACTCAGAGATATGAGACCTGGGAAACTTGTCTTTCCAGTAATCGGCTAAAACAATTACAGTCAGATCCCTATCAGAAATGCCTTTGCATTATAATAGCCACCTTGTACCCTGTAGGGATGAAAGCCCAAGACTGGATCACATATGCTTGGCTGGAGCTGGTTTTGTGGTTTTAGTCCAATTAGGGAAGGATTTTTGGTCCCTGGGTTTTTAGTAGCTGCTTCTCTCAGGCCAGGAGAATGGTTAGGAAAAGACCAAAAAAAAAAAAGAAAAACCGCAGCGCAGTTCACTCTCTGGCTCAGGAAATTCCAATGTTAATGAAGCCGCCTGGGAAGGGGAGGGGAGGGTTCAGATAAACAGGAGAGAGTAGCACCCCGGAATATAGACAAAGTTACTTATCTTGCTTGGGATGACTGTTATATCTGAGATTCCCGAGGGGCGCGTCGACAGTGTGCGCTGGCTGGGTACAGATTGCACCCGAGGGTCAGGCCCGCATCCCGTGCTTGCACTGTCTCAGAAGCCGCGGTTATTTTCTCTGCTCCCAGTCCAAAGCCCAGCGCCAAGGATCCCTGGCAGGGACACCACACTCCTGGCTCCAAAACCAGTAGCTGCCTCCCGGTGACTTCTCCTCCTGTCAGCCACATGGCTGCGCTGCCTGCATGCACTGGCTGGGCTTCCCCCAAGGTCAGTTCTGGGGGCTAGGGCTGCGCCCTGTGTTTGTGCCATCACAGTATGCCATGCTCAGCTCCCCTGCGCCCAGTCCAAAGCCCGACACCAACATTTCCTGACTGGGACACTGGCTCCAGGCTCTGAAAACAGTTGCTGCTTCCCCGTGGTTGTTCGTTCTCAGTCTCTGTCACTCAGGTCAACTCTATAGATCTGTGTTTGATGGTCAGGGTTCGTAGATTGTCACGTATGTGATTGATTCACTTGTTTTTCCGAGTCTTTGTTGCAAGAGGGATCCAAGGTAGCTTCTACCTAGTCAGCCATCTTGGCTCCGCCTCTTGTTTTTATTTTTAAAGAGCGTGTTTTTAACTCTCTGAATTTCCAAATGGAAATCAGAAGGCACAATTATAATGTATTTGTTTTTAAAAATTTATCACTTAAAATTGAAAAAAAATATTTTTAAGTGTTTGGAATAAATGAAAACAAACTTTTATTTGATTTTTGATTTCCAATACTTTTAAATAAATAAAGTTGAAACACTTCTTCACTGAGTAGATTTTGTTCACTTTATTGTTAAGTTGTTTTACAGTTTTAAATATCCATAGAAACTAAAAACAACTAATGAATTAACAAACTAACAAGGCCGATATATATTTACTTGAATGTCTACGATTGTAGTCACTGTTTGAAAAGTAATATTGACATACTAGATTGTTCATCATACCAGACCAAACCAAACCCATTGTCATAGAGTCGATTCTGACTCATATTGACCCAATAGGACAGAGCAGAACTGCCCCATAGAGTTTCCAAGGAGCACCTGGTGGATTCAAACTTCTGACCTTTTGGTTAGGAGCCATAGCACTTAACCACTATGCCACTAGGGTTTCCGTTCAACATACAATGAAGCATTTATTTATTTTGTGTAAGTAACTAGTTCATATTATTTCTAATGCTTACCTAACTGAAAATTATATGTATTCCTGTTTAATTACTGCATACAAAGTGGAGAACATTTTCAAATTATTTATTATCTATTAAATATATCTTTTGTGGAAATGATGAAAAAAAGTCACAGGTTTTCAGTTGAAACAAAATGTCAGTTTATGTAACTTAAAGTGACTTTCTTGTTAACTCTATTTTTTTAAAAAAAGAGTTAGTCAAATTTTGAATTACAACCATTCTTAGATTATACTAATTCATTTTATTTATTTTTGAAGTACGTATTTTCATCTAACAATTGATGAAGGTATTAACAATGATATTTATAAATATATTTACTTTACCCAAGAATTACAAACTACAATAGTTTTCTATTTCAGTGTAACAAGTTATATTTTTTATCACAAACTATGTGAAATTATCCATTTATTATTACTCATTTTCACTAATGTTTAAAAATAATTGTTATACTTTTGGACACAGATAATGTCTAAGCTAGACTCCAGAGGATCACATGATACAGTTAGGAGCTTATGCATTTCTGAGTGCATATCCCAGTTTCCTAAGAAATGAAAGTTAGGCCTGAAACAGAATGTCTATTCATTTTGATGAATCTGAGCACCAGAAGAAATGAACTTTTTGACTTTGAGCAAAAAGTTCATTTCTTCTGGTGCTCAGATTCATCAACTGCAAAATAAGGAGCCTCTTTCTTGTTATCAAATGCTGTGAAATCTCTGAGGTGAAAGAATGACTAGTACTTGTTCCTGGAATATCTACTCTGAACCGTGTAGCTTTTGAAAGTGTTCACTGTGGAGAATAACGTAGGATTTCTATATTCTTGTCTATCTACCTATCATATGCCTATCATCTCTTTCTCTCTCTCATGTTCCTACAATAAAACCCATGAAAGTCAAAGCTTGACGAGATCGCCTTGTTTTTCCAGATCTTGCAAGTTTTCTGCCTTTGACAGGGTGTACCCTTTCTACTTTTCTCTCACTCCTTTTAGTGGAAAATATTTGAGTTTTCCTTTTAGACAGCTTTTTGCACTACGTAAGTTCCAGCTTTCACAGGTTTTACTGTACCTATTTGTCTATCTCTAAATGCTTTATTATTGTTGTTGTTTTTATAATTATGATGATTCCCAGAGAAGGTATTATTGCATTGCTTATAGAAAATATTTTCTGTGTATGTTCAAGAACAACAACAAACTAGAAATAAAAAAGCAACATCAAGGATAGAAACAGCTTTCTTTGATCTTCCAGATCAGAAGAGAATAGTTCCTTAGAAAACACACACAGACACACACATACACAGAGACAAAAAGAAGAAACTCTACTGCTGAGAGAATGCTTTTCAGTCCTTCAATGGATACATTTTACTTACAGATAAGATTTTTACAAAAAGTCTGAGGAACTCTTTAAGTACAGTAGTCTTAAGTTCAAACACTCAGAAAGCGATATGTTATATAGTTGTATTGTTTAGACTCACTATTAAAAAAAAACTCATCTGAGTTTCCATAAGCAGGATTTATTTATTTTTTATTATTAATAGACTTTTTTCTTTTTTTTAGTAGACTTTATATTTTACAAGAGTTCTAGATTTACAGAAAAATTGAGCAGAGTTCCCACATACTCCCACACCCACTTTTCCTATCATTAGCATCTTACATTTGTACATGCATTTGTTACAAATTAATGAACCCATATGAATATACATTATTATTAACTAAAGTCCATAGGTTATTCAGATTTTCCTGCTTTTTGCCTAAGTCCCTTTGCTCCAGGATCCCATTCAGGATATGACATAATATTTAGTGATCATATCTACTTAGACTTTTCTTGGCTGTGATACTTTTTCTGACTTTCCTTGATTTTGATGGCATTGGCAGTTTTGAGCTGTACTGGTCAAGTATGTTGTATGATCTTTTTCTCATGATTAAACTGGGGTTTGGGGAGGAATATCACAGAGGTAAAGTGCCATTTTCATCATCGCATATTAAGGGTTGTTGTTGTTGTTGTTGGCGCCATTTAGTTGGTTCCAACTCTTAGTGACCCTGTGTACAAGAGAATGAAACAATGCCTGGTCCTGCACCAGCCTCATAATTGTTATGCTTGAGCCCACTGTTGTAGCCACTGTGTCAATTCAACTCATTGAGAATCTTCCTCTTTTTTGCTGACCTTCTACTGTACCAAGCATGCTGTTCTTCTCCACGGCCTGGTACCTCCTGATTGCATGTCCAAAATATGTGAGACAAAGTCTCGCCATCCTCACTTCTAATGAGCATCTGGGCTGTACTTCTTCCAAGACAGATTTGTTTGTGCTTCTGACAGTCCAATGTATATTCAATATTCTTCACCAACACCATAATTCAAAGAGATCAATTTTTCATCAGTCTTCTTTATTCATTGTCCAGCCTTCACATGCATATGAGGCAATTGAAGACACCATGGCTTGGGTCAGGTTCACCTTAGTCCTTCAAGTGACATCTTTGCTTTTTAACACTTAAAAGATATTAAGGGTACAGCTTATCAACATGATTTATGGCAACACGGCTCTAGATCACCTGGTTGAAGCAGTGTTTGTCAGGTTTCTAAACTATAAACTTACTCTTTTGTTTTCCCTCCCTTTGAACAGCATACTGTACTCTTTGGAAAGAAGTCACTATGTACAGCCCACACACTTTGATATTGTATATTTTACCATTGAATTCATCCAGTTACCCATCACAGTTTTTGGACAGGCCACTCCATAGTCTACCAGTCTGCAAGTCAAAATGTAGTACATACATGTGAAATACTTTTCATTATAATGTGGTGGGCTTGGCATTTGGGTCTGTGGTATTCAATAAAATAGGATTGTAAACAATAATATAAAAATAAGACAATTAATAATGAAGGGATTTTATAGGAAGTTTAAAATACTTTCTAAGCTTTGTGCTTTTTCCCCCTCAATTTGATTACTGCTTTTATTTATCTTGTCTACAAATGTAGTATAAAAAGCTGAGTTTATCAGATGAGATAACCTTCTTTCTCTATCGTGAGTGCAGTGCAAATGTTTCTAGATATTGGTTGTAAGTTTTATGCTTATTAAAATCCTCCTAGTGAAAAGAAGTATGAATATATTCTGCTAAATAGAGAACATATAATCACAAATGATGTATAGAACAGGATTACATTTGAAATTAGAAACTGGAACAGATTAATTATCATGTGAGATCTAAAAGGAAAAAGTGGTGGTGTGGAAATTGGGAGTTGTAGAAGGGGTTAGAGGAGGAAAAGAATGACCTTCTATTATACCTGGCATAGGTTTTTCACATATATAATTGCACCATCTGCAAGTCTTTGACCTAATCCCAAAGTTCTTTGTGTATAGTTGCCCATTCATGACTGTTCACACAGAAAGAGATATCAAAGGAATAAGAATTTTCCTCTTGTGTCTGTTCCACAACTTAATATAAATGAAATAAAAATTAAAGAACTAGTATAATATTTAAAATTTGCATATTAATTTGTCTGACAAAGAGGTAATGTTATTTTCCCCTTGTGTATCAAAAGTATGAATTAGATACTTTTTCCTGTATGCAATTCCTAAATGTCCTAGTTCTCTGTTCCATTTTTGGAATGCCTGGATGGTATAAATGGTTAAACACTAGGCTACTAACCAAAAGGTTGTCAGTTCAAACCCACCCAGAGGCTCCTCAGAAGAAATCCCTCGTGATCTTTTTTCTAAAGACCACAGCCACTGAAAATCCTGTAGAGCATAGTTCTACTCCAAAACACATAGGGTCACCAAATCAGAATTGACTGGACAATTGAGATTTTGTTTTGGTTGTTTGTTGTTGTTCTATTTTATTAATTAGTATATTAAGTCTGAATTCAACAGCAAGGACAATAGTTAATTCTTTTACCAGCTTATTTCTTAAGTACTATTCTTTAAGATATTAAGTTGTTTTTTGTTTGTATATTTCAGCTTTGTTCGTTATTTTCTATTCACACCTCACACAGTTTCTGGAACGTGGAAGACATTCAACAAAAAATGTATTAAACAAATAAGTGTAAAGTCATTACATATTTACAACTAAACACAGTGGAACATTATTACTAAAAAACGTACACGAAGAGCAGAGCCTTCTACATAGGGCAATATATTTTGCTTACTGTTTTTAACTTCTAAAAAATTATTCATGAATTAACTAAAATAATTGTATCCCTTGAGTGAAAATTTACCGTGCAGTATCAAAGAATTCAAATCAAAGTGATATTTTACCCTACTGATACTAAGCCTCCATCATATAATACTAAAAAAAAAAAAAAAGTAGAACTACATTTACTGATAGTAGAAATCTAACTAAAGCACTGTTTGAAATTCATTGATACCATAAAGGGGGAGGAGAAACAAGAAGCTTTATTTTTCACCCCAAAAGATGTACATATTCCACTTTCACACTAAAGCACTTCATTGGTGTTATAAAGACCTCACAAGAAATTGTTAAAGAGAAAAAAATACATACGTATTCTTCAGAATTCAAGATAGAATATTCAACAAAAAGCCAAAGAGGATGGTGGTGCAAAAGACATTTGAATCTAAGCAGCTGGGAAGACCCAGGAGAAAGTTCTAATCTTTATATCCAGACATTGGTTAAATTGCAGTGAGAAAGAGATTTTTTGGAATTTCTTAAACTCTGGAGTTGGGCAACCTTTGTTAAACTCTGGAGAGGACAATATTTTATTTTGAGCCTAACAAATTAAAGATCAACCTGGGCCATCTGGGTCTGTAACAAGAACAAATAGCAAAACCATGGTTAGCAAATATCATAGCATGGTTAAAGGGATGTTGCAAACATAGCTGTCTGTAGATGCTGCAATTTACAGACATTTTCTATTTCCTCTGATAATAAATTTAATTTATTACTTTGGCCTCTTATTTTGGACAAAATTTCTCCTACTTTATCAATATATTCAAGGAGTATAGTACAGTTAAAAGTTGGGATCTTGTGCTACAAGTAACACAATTTCAAATTCCCATAAATTTATTACCGATGCTTTTTTTTCTCTTATATTTATTATTTTAACAAATAAAAGCTATTCAAGTGAACTGTGAATGTGATATTTCTAGCATATTCATTGTCCATTAGATTAGCTTGGAAGAATTTTTAATAAAATGATCACAGGCTTTTTCCACAAGATAACACTAACTAGATGAAATATCTCCCAAATGACTACCTATTTTAAATTGTACTGAAAGTCACATTTCTCTGTTTACTGTCTCTTTTTACACTAATGTTATTTTATTTTTCTCTTTTATGCCAAATATTTCATTCTCATTGGTAATTTAAACTCATGTGCAAATGTAAAAGATGAAAACGACATGCAAAGAAAATGCAGTTTGACAACAGCAAAGTGATAATGGGTAGCTCACGCTCTATGAGAGACCGTCTCTGCATTCCTGGTTTTGAATTAGGTACCTACGTATTTTCATTATTTTATATTGCTTTAGGAAATAACACTATTTATTAGTTTTCTCAGTTAGTCATTGTTACTTATTTGCCATGTTGAGATTAAAAAAAAATTGAGTTAAAATGATAACAAAACTGATTTTATAATTGTCATCCTAATGGTTGGATGTAATAGATAGCGCCTGAAATACAAAGTTTGTAATTTAATATAAAAGGAAAGGATTTTTTTTTCACCAAAAGTTGGAAAGCTGCATTTATGCAAGACTTTATTGATATCATTTACAGAAATCAAGTAAGTTCTTAATCATCTAAATTAATCCATATTTAAGATCTGTCATAGAGCCACTATGTGTACTCTGTTTAAAATAAAATCAAGAGGTTTATTGAATGACAAAGCAGTTGAGCCAGGAACTCACAGACCCTCACAAAGTGAATATCAGAGGTGTACTGTGCTGGACTCACATAGCCATATTCATTCAGTAAAACCAGGAACTTTGACGTGCGATATTCTGATTGGTGCTTGGTAAGGTAAGGTAGTTTAGGGCTGGCTATCCGGTTTTTGTTTTGAGAAAAATTAATTTGCTTAAGGAAAGTTCTTTTGCGAACATTGTACACAATGAGTTTTGTTTTGAGAACAGATGGCAAAGATTAACTTGCTTAAGGGAAAGTTCTTTTAAGAACATTTTACACAATGGGTTTTGTTAACTCCTTGCCCCTGGTGCCACAAGACATACGGTGACATTTGGTAGCCTACCTATGGAGAAAAACATTTCCTTGGCTGCATGATTAAGCATATACAAAGGTTAACTGCTGCTAAGGAAAAAAGCGGGACAAGCAAAATGGAGTCTTAAAAGACACAAGATGAAGTTGGGCTTAAACCTGAGCTAGCCCCCCTCAGAATTACCAGGCACGCTTATTTTAAAATTCCTTACACAGATCTCATATTTCAGAAATGTCTCCTCAACATTCTGGTGTTTAATTTTATGTGTCAACTTTTCTAGGCCAGTTGCTTGGTCAAATGCTAATACAGATGAGATGAAGTTGTGAAGGTATTTTATGGAAGTGATTAACATTTACAATCAGTAGTCTGTAAATAAAAGAAATTATTCTTGATAATATTGATGGGCTTCCTTCAATCAGTTGAAGGCCTTAAGATCAAAAGCTGAGGAAAGGATTCTGCTCTAAGGCTGTAACACAGAAAAAATTCTGCTCGAGTTCCAACTTAGGATGAACCGAGATACATGTAGGAGTAGATCTTGAGGGTCTTAAGATGGGAAGAGCATGAAGTATAAGGTATATATATTGAACAAAATGTATTGAAATGAGAGAACTCACCCTAACTGGAGATTCCACATCTGACAATGGTACCAGGAAGAGTTCTAAGATTTTGCTGAGATCATCTCAATGAAAGCACCACTACCAACAATAGTTCATTAAAGCTTGGACTGGAAATAGTCTTCAGTATATGAGGTGGTAATCCTGGTACTTTTTGTTATAGTATGGAGTAAAGGTTAAGAAGGATCATTCAAGTGGAGATAATGGAATTCATTTACTTTGTAAGATGTAAGTATCTATCATTTGACTATGTCTCCTAGCAGGTCCTGGGTGACATGCCCTTCAGTAAGGCAATTAGTGATGCACTGAAGAAGGCCACAGTGGAGTCTTTGTAATTCAGTAGTGGCTCTCCTCTACAGACTGCACTTGATGATGGAAATGCTGCCATGGAACCAGCCCCTTGAAATGACTGGGTTGATGCAATTCTGAAATATCAGAGGCCTGGTGGCAACACTTAAACATCAGAGACATGATCCACAAAATCACCATAATGGGTAGTAATGGAAGACTGAAATCCTAGTGCCCAGATTCACAGGGATTTGTTCCAATTGCCACATATACAATGTCTTAAGGGTGACATAAGAAAAAAAAGAACCCATTGTTGCTGAGTTGATTTCTATTCATAACTGACCCTATAGGACAGGGTAGAATTTCCCTAAAGAGTTTCCAAGGAATGGCTGGTAGATTCGAACTGCCGACCTTGTGGTTAGCAGCTAAGCTCTTAACCACTGTGCCACCAGGGTTGACATGTGGTATAGAAAACTAGAGCATTGCTCCATTTGTTAAAATCACAAAAATCATAAAAAAAAAAACCTAATGATCAGAAGGATTATGTTCTTTACCATCACTTCAAAATCCTATAGCTTACTGACTGAAGAAGAAGCTGTTTCGTCTAGAGGAAATACCCTGGAATGCTACTGCAAATAGAATAAATGCTCTTTCCAAAGGACCCTGTGGCCATTTTGTAGGGTTACCTATACTGAAGAAAAGAGAACACACTAAAAATTTGAGGAATTTTAGACAGTTACTAAATTACTAAATTGACTCTAATACAAAAACACTCAAAAGGCCCTTCAATTAGAGTGGGGGCTTATGAAAGTCAGGGTGCAATTGGAGCTTTGATCTAATTCCAATTTGCAATTGGTCTTATGAATATTTTTCTGTTTTCTGTTTGGGAGAAGCACACTTAGCAGCAGCTACAACCCTTGATTTTCTAACTTGTGGAATAAAGGCTCCTAAAACTTCCTTCCTCATCATATGGCCAAGATAAGAAAATGGGAACATGCTATATACTAAGAGAAATTACATAGATTAACACTGTTGTCAAAGACTTGAAGTTATTACTGGGATACCATTATGTTGTCATTCAGCCTAATCTTGTATGACTCCTGGATAAAACCAGATGGATTTTGGTGAATGTTGGAGCACTTTTACTAAATTAGGCAGGTAGAAGTTCCAACTGAGGTGCCCTGGCAGATAGGTTATATTTAATAAATAAATAAATAAATAAAAACCATTTTTAGCAATTAGATTGAAGCTATTAATTGGTCAAATATTTCCTTCAAGATTTCTATCATGATCAAAATCTATTTACTTTTATATGCCAAAGTCAACAGTATACCTTTATTCTCTTTGCCTCTGGACTAGTATGACTCTTTCTCCTTGCCATGTATAATGCACAGTAACTGTGGCCATCTTGTTATTCTGCAAATATTGTGCTGATCCAAAATATTGATGACTTTATATTAAATTAACCTAGTAAGCAGGAAGTAGCTAGTACCCTAGGTACCCTAATAAAACATGTGTGTGCTAGAAGTTGGAAGAAGTCCATTAAGATTCATAAACCTGCCACATCTATGAATTCCTCATGAGTCCAGTGATCTTGAACATAACAGGACATCCCTCCTAAGGTAAAAAAAAAAAAGGTAAAGGACACATCAATATTGTACTTCACAATCCCTAAAACTAAGAAAACACTTTATAGGCTTAGATGACTCAGAAATCTCCAAGTTTTTAAATATGGTTGTGATGAATTGCTCAATGATTTAGCCTATATTCAGGTGCATCCAAGTGGTGATGAAAGTATCCATGTTAAATAAGGATGCTGTGTGGAGTCCTAGGAAGCCTTCCTAGGAGAGTTGCAGAGCAGACCCCTAGGGATCAGAAACAACTATGGTTTTTGTGACTGAGAATGATTATGTTTGAAAAATAGCTCCCAGCATAGCACTCAGTTTCAATAGCAATTGAAAATGGGATGCAAAATTACTATGTAAACAAAGATGTTCATCATTAACTGGGAATTTTTGCATATAAAACCATACTATTGGGTGGGCACAGAAACAATACATTATCTATTCCCCTAAACCAGAACTAGAGCCAGTCTATATTTCCCAGCCCCAATGATGATGACCTAGCTGTGTGATTTATGTTGACCAATGAAACGTTAGCAGGCATGACACAATCAAAGTCTTGTATTTAAGCTATTTATTACCATATAACAAGCTACTCATACATAGTCATTGAAAACAACAACTGTTTTATTATATCTCATAATTTTGTGTATCAGGAAATTGGGCAAGGCATGGATGATGGTTTTTCTGTTCAATACGGCATTTACTTGGCCATATTGACGGGATAGGCTGGTCTGGTGTGGAAAGAAGAAAAGATAGCTTCACTCACATGCCTAATGCCCTGGTGGAGAGGGCTAGAAGTCTGGGTTCACCTAGACCCATTTTCCTCTCCATGTAATTTCAGTCCTCTAAGAGGCCAGGTTAAACGTTATCAGTTCTTTTTTAAAGACTAGGCCTAGAACAGGCATAATGACCTCTCTTGTGGTACTCTATTAGTCAAAGAATTCACAGACTAGTCAAGATTCAAAGAGAGAAAACAGACCCCCATCAATTTGTCAAGAAGTGCTAAATAATTTCCAACCAATTTTAATGTGCTGTTGTATGCCTTCAAATCAATTCTGACTCGTTGTGACACTATAGGACAAAGTAGAACTGCCCCACAGGGTTTCCAAGGCTGCAGTCTTTATGGAAGCAGACTGTCCCATCTTTTCTCCCATGGAGCTGTTGATGGGTCCTAATTGCTGATTTTTTGGTCAGCAGCTTAGCCCTTAACCAGGGCTCCTTAAATAACTAATTTGACTTTTTTTATGATTTAAAATGTGTTTGCAGAGTTGGCTTGCTCTCTTGGCTTGTCACTGTCATTATAAAACACTGACCTGGCTAGTCCTCTAGTCCAAGGGGAATGAGAGGTACACAGACAGGTTCAATCTGTAGCTTGAATGCAAAGCTAAACCCCATCTAGATCATCTGACCTTCGGTTAACCCATATATGCATGACTAAAAAGAAATTATTGCTCTTTAAAAGCACTAAGTTTAGGGGTGGTTCACTTTTAATTGATATCTGATTAATACAGTAATGACGGAAGTACATCCAGAATCAGGATTAAGCAAGTCCAGAAGGCACAAGTAATTTACATGTCCAGATGACACAGACTCCCATTTCACTTCCTTTCTTTAGAGAGTACTGCCTCTCCTTCAGACCAAGCCTATGTCCTTATAGAGGCTATTGTATGAACAACCAAAAGAAAGGAACATGTTCAGGCCTACCTCCCAGACAGACTAAGGAAGCAGTTGGAAAGAGACAGCTGATGCCTGCACCTCCATTTTCAGATGTTCCCGAAAGGCAATTATGAAGAAAAATCTTCCTGTTGGACAGAATTGTATGCAATATACTTAAATAACCAGTTTATATGAAAGTGAGGTTATCTGAGATATGGCTACATAGTGGATTCCGAACAATGAAAAATGCCCTGGATGGTTGTCAGTACAAAATGTATCAGGATAGTTGCCAATGTTTTTTATACAACGTGCCCATGAAAACAATTGTAATCATGATAGGAAAGGACTTATGCACAAGACTACCAATATACTATACTTTGTACATATTGAGGCCTTCATAAAATTGAAAAAACTGTCCTTTGATGAAATAAAATTTCAGGACACTCAGGAATGATGAATAAATTCAGAATTCATCAGAGTCATACCATCCTCAAAACTTCTCGACAGCCAGCAGTTTTCTCACACAAATAGCATAATTTTATCAGTTTAAAATTTCACAAGTAACAGTTTTATATATATATATATATATATATATATGGAAACCCTAGTGGCATAGTAGTTAAGTGCTACGGCTGCTAACCAAAAGGTCGGCAGTTCGAATTCACCAGGTGCTCCTTGGAAACTCTATGGGCAGTTCTACTCTGTCCCATAGGGTCACTATGAGTCGGAATCAACTCTATGGCAACTGGTTGATTGGTTATATATATATATAGTTATATTTATAAACATTAGTTTATCAAGTATATATAACATATATTTTAATATAATATATACAATAATATATTTATATGTATTTGATAAACTATATAAGAAAAATATATTATATTATATATATATATTTGATAAACTAATGTTTATTCTTCCTTAAAAATAAATTGGAGAAACAAAATACCCCATCCTTGGTTTTAAAACATTAATTTCTCCAGATGACCTTGTTATCTTTGTTATTTTTATCCTGTAACATTTTTTGTTGAGCCACATCTTTGGCTGGAGAAGTATAGCATTAAAGAAGAAGTAGATTTTAAAGGATTTTTACTGCCAAAGTAAAAATCCTGCCCAATTCCACTTCATCATTGATTAGTATGTTTCTCATTTCATAATAGGGATGATTTTTTCATGACTACTTGCATTTAGTGCATGTGCAAGGCCATGAAAATATAATAGATTCTCATGTCAGAGTGACCTAGGGATACAGGAAGATCATTTTGTTTATACTTTGTGTATCTAGTTCTATCAAATGCCAGATGGTCTGGAAAGGTAAGATAATGCTAATGAGCCTCCAGATACTGCACAGCAATTAAAGCAATGACCAAGGTCAAACTGGTATTGTTTGGCTTTACTGAATAGTTTATTTAAAAAATAAGTTTCTTCCCTAGAAAAGGAGAAATATTAATAAGCAAATATTTCAGGTTTTTTTTTTTTTTAAAGTCCTTTTATTAGATCCCCTGAATACTACTGTTGTTGTTATGCGCCATCGAGTTGATTCTGGCTCCTAGTGACCCCACATGACAGAGTAGATCTGCCCCACAGGTATCTTTTGGCTGTACTCTTTATGAAAGCAGAGAGATCTTTTCCTATGGAGCAGCTGAGTGGGTTCAAATCACCAACCTTCCCATTAGCAGCCAAGCTCTTAATTGTTTGCACCACCAGGGCTTCTCCTTGAATACTAATCAACAATATTGTGGGTAATTTGTTGGGCAGTAGAGAATTCTTGATGGCACAGTAGTTAAGTGCCTGACTGCTACCTGAAAGGGCGGTGGTTTGAACCCACCAGCTGCTCCCTGGAAGAAAGATGTAGCAGTCTGCTTCCATAAAGGTCTACATTCCTTGGAAGCCATACGGGTCAGTTCTACTCTGCCTTATAGGGCTGCTATGAGTTGGATTCCACTCCATGGTGGAATGGTGGATGGTGATGGGTTTGTTTTTGAGTTGTGCAGTAAAGTATCAACTCGGCAATTCTAGATTGTTCATACCCTGCATAGAAAAGCTTGGTCCATGCCCAGCTTATAGAAGATAATCTTTAAACCTCGGGATATCCTGGCTGTTAAGAGTATCTGTGTTTACCTGAGGTGGTGGGTCTCATCAGATAGTTTATGCTAACAATGTAGTTTATAGTGGGGGCTTTGGGTCACAAATATATCAGCTAGACCCCTGCAGGGTTTGGTGTTAGAGGTCAGCCACCTGTAGTAAATCATGCCTACATGACTAAATCCCAGTAAAATCCCGGACACCAAGACTCAGAGGTGCTTCCATGATTGGCAATACTCCATGCATGTTGTCACACATTGCTGTTGGGAGAATTATAGGATATCCAGGGGACTCCAATGGGAGAGGTCTACTGGGCACTTGAGCTTGTCTCTTCTGCACTTTACCCTACTTGCCTTTTTTTTGTTGCTGATTTAAATCTGTAGTCTTTCACTGAAGTAAACCATAATGGTGGGTATAACAGCTTTTCTGAGTTCTGTGAGTGTCCTTCTGTGAATAACTGAGCATAAGTATGGTATTAGAGACCTCTGAGGCCATTTATCTTTTCACTTTATCTTATCCCCTGGTGGAGTTATAATGTTTTATCACAAGGGCACATTGAAATTATATTGTGAGATGAAACTGATGCTTTCAAGAATAACAATAGATTTTTATGTAAATACTGTGTAGTAAAGACTATGAGAATTTGTTCCAGAAAGGAAGTACTACTACCACTGGTGGGAATGTAAAATGGTGCAACCACTATGGAAAATGGTGCCTCATTAAAAACCTAGAAATAGAAATACCTTACAATCCAGAAATCCCATCCTAGGAATATATCCTAGAGAAATAAGATCCATGCCATGAATAGACATATGCACTCCCTTGTTCATTGCAGTATTATCCACAATAACAAAAAGATGGAAACAACCTAAGTGCTCATGAACAGATGATTGAATAAACAAATTATGTTTACCCAATAAATACTACACAGTGGAATACTACACAAAGCTAAAAAATGATGAATCTGCAAAACATTTCACAAAATGGATGAATCTAGAGGGCATTATGCTGAGTGAAATAATCACAAAAGGACAAATTATATATGAGACTACTATTATAAAACCCCAAGAAAAGGTTTACACATAGAAAAAAAAAATCTTTGATGGTTATGAGGGACAGGAGGAAAAATCACTAACTAGATAGAGAAGTCTCTTGGTGATGGGAAAGATAGCACACAATTTATGGGAAGGCAGCACAACTCGACCAAGGCAAAGTCATAGAAGCTCCCTAAACCAAAAAACTTGTTGCCATCAAATCAGTTCTGACTCATGGTGACCCTAAAAGGACAGAGTAGAACTGCCCCCATAGAGTTTCCAAGAAGAGCCGGGTGGATTTTGAACTGCCTACATTTTGGTTAGCAGCAATAGCTCTTAACCACTATGCCACTAGGGTTTCCAGAAGCTTCCAAGACACGTTGAAATACCTTGAGGGACAAGTTACTGCGGCTGAGGGCTGGGGACCATGGTCCTGGGGAACATCTGGGTCAACTGGCATAACATAGTTCATAAAGAAAATATTCTATGTCCTAGTTTGATGAGTAGTATCTGGGGTCTTAAAAGATTTCCAACAGCTATCTAAAATACATCTATTGGTCCCATCACATTTGGAGCAAAGGAAAATGAAGAAAACCAAAGTTAAAAGGAAAATATTAGTCCAAAGGACTAATGGACCACATGAACCACAACCTCTACCAGCCTGAGTCTAGAAGAACTAGATGGTGCCTGGCTACCACCACTGACTACTCTGACAGGGATCACAACAGAGGGTCCCAGACAAAATAAGAGAAAAATGTAGAACAGAATTCACATTCACAAAAAAAGACCAGACTTACTTGTCTGGCAGAGACTGGAGGAATCCCCAAAGCTATGGCCCCTGGACACCTTGCTAACTCTGAAATCACTCCTGAAATTCTCCTTTCAGCCAAAGATTAGACATGCATCTAAAACAAACAATAGCACGTGTGAGGAATGTGCTTCTCAGACCAAATGTGGAAAACCTGCGCAAAAACAAAGATGAGAAGGCAGAAAGGGGCAGGAAAACTAGACAAATGAATATGTAAAAGCCAGGGTGGAAAGGGAAATGGGGAGAGTGCTGATATATTGCAGGGATTGCAACCAATGTCTCAAAACAATTTGCATATAAATTTTGAATAGAAAACTAATTTGCGCTGTAAACTTACACCTAAAACACCATAAAATTAAAAATAAAATACATATTTCAAGGAAACAGATTTGGTTATCACATTAACTTGAAAATAAACTCCAATCTTTAGAAATCAAACTATAACCTTGGGCCAAATCTGGGCCATTGTCTGTTTGTAAATAAAGTTTTATTCGAATACCCTCCCCACCACTATAAAAATAAAAATGCCAAGAAGATTCCAACAGTACTCTAGCTGTAGGATTTTCTGTAAACCTTCCTTAAGTTAAGTCCTATCCCTTGTATTTCTAGATGGTTGATTATTTAAGCATCCTGCTATAGATATTCTCAAGGGAATATCTTTGGACCATTACTGTTGTTGTTTCTTAAACTTTCCTGTTTTAACTCTCCTACATGACCTTCCTGAAGCTTAATTTCCTTGAGCACTGAGTACACGAAATTGCCCAACAATTCTTCCAATACATTGAATTATTCTGTTAGTAATGCAATTTGTGGATTCACCAATTTTAATATTTTAATAATAACACTAGTCCTCTTTATCACTGTATGTCAAATTTATTTGAATGGCTCTAATAAAATAATTGTCTAACAGTTGCTAAAACAACTAAAAGTATTTTTTCCTAGGTAAAGAAGTATGTGGCTCTAGGGTTAGTTTAGTTATTCAAAAAATGCTAGGGCATTAGTTGGTCTGAAGTTCTTCTGGCTCTCTTCTGTTGTTTAAATATACATATTGGATATCCAATATAATTTTAAATAAGAACACCAATACCAGAAAGGGAAGCTCTCTTTATCATCAAAAAAATTTTTATCAGAAGTTCATGAGTCAATTAGTCATTAGTCAATTAAATTCCATCGAACACAACTGTTCCTTGTAGAGAAGGATGAGAATTGTGTATGAAGAAGGTAGGCCATTAAGTCAAACAGGGTTCATTCCCCTGGACAAGATTTTAGAGTTCTCAACTGAATTGTGGATCTACTAGTAACAACGTAGATTAGCAGGGGATTTCTCTGGCTCAGAAATATATGCTTAGAATAGGTTGCGTGTTTTTTGTTTTGGTTTTCTTTTTTGTTGTTGTTCACCATCCCCTACTTCCTGTTTTATTTACCATTTTGCCTCAGACACCTAGAACAGCACCTGGCACATAGTTAGCATTACTGTTTTTTGAATGAAAGAACTAATCAACAACATCTGCCAAAATCTTCTTAGTATTGGTATCTAGGCACGTTTACTTGTCTTATTCTGTCTTACAAAAACATTAATAAGTGCTACTTTATAGAAGAATAGTCACACATTGTAAAAGAATGCACAGAATTTGGTTTTCTTGAACTATAGCAACAGAGGAAAAGACACATATTTATAGAAAAATTAAAAGAAAATGTGTATTTCATGCATATTTTTAAAATTTACCTAAATGGTCTCAGTATCTATATTAACTTGATTTTATTTAAAAATTTAGAAAATATTTCAAATTTAATTTCTAAAGTTTTGTTCTGACAAATAGGTTTTATGCTGAAAATAATTTAAGAACGTCTGTTTCTTTTATGCTTTAGAAGGAAAAGTTTCATTTTTATACGAACACATCTGATATATAAAATTCATGTAAAATAACAGACAGTACTTTGTTCCAATAGGAAGCCCTGGTGGCATAGTTGTTAAGAGCTTGGCAGCTAACCAAAAGGTCGGCAGTTCGACTCCACCATCTGCTCCTTAGAAATCCTCTGGGGCAGTTCTAGTCTGCACTATAGGGTTGCTATGAGTAGGAAACAATTTGACAGCAATGGGTTTGGTTTTGGGGGGGTGGCTTTGTTTTGGTATGTATTTTTAAAGCCGAAGCTTTTTTGGAAGTAGTGGATAGAAGTACATGAGAAAATTTGTCACTCATTTTAGTTAAAATACGAAAATAAGAATACCTAATTTATTTTCACCCATACTGTTTTATTTACATTTATTTCTACTTCAAATAAAAATCCACCAATCATCTAAAGCACAATAAAAAAAGACTCTTTTCTGATGATCAGTATATAAAGATATATTATCAACCTGTTCCACCAGGGTGTTATTATTTTCAGTCACTAAATAATCATTAATATTTTAACAAAATAAATTCCTTCTACCTACCTACAAATTAATAATAATAAATCTACCATGATGCTTAAATTGAAAATCTAGAAGCATTTCCATTAAAAAGAGGGCAAAGAAAAAGGTATTTTCTAGCAGTAGTGTTGTATAGTATTATGATTCCATGCATGATAAATAAAGTAGTTATAAAAATGTATAAACGCAGACAAAATTATGATTATTTTTAGATAACGATCACTTTATATTATGCTATATTACATGCTAAAATTCACAATGCTTTTAATATATGGTTTATCTGGTATTTTATGATGTATTTTGTATTTCAGAAAAATTTATTAGGTGACCTAAACACCAATAGCTAAAACACAAATTCCTTAAAAAAAGTAAGTTAATTGAATAATTATCAAACTTAACATATACTCATTAATAGGTTTCACTTTATAGAAGTTAATAAATCAGGAAATTAGTGGAACAATTTCATGTAAAATCATATCCAAAAGATAAGGTACTAAAAATTAACTTTGAACGTGTAGGACCTCTGTGAAGAAATTTTAACACTCTACTGAGTGATGTGTATGATTTAAAAAATGCAAAGACACATTTTTCTTGTTTTTGGAAGGGCAGATTAATAAAAATGCAATTTCTCCCCTACATTTAGCTATAAGTATAATGTGATTCAAATAAGATATTATTTTGAGATGAGGTTATTGTAATGCCTACACGTAAAAATTACATTGTGTGACCTACCAGTAAAAATCTAGTGGGTAATAGCATTGACTGCAAACCTACAAGTTAAAATACAAAATAGAGTAATTAAAAATTACATACTAGCACATGGCCAACTGGAAAGATCAAAGCAGGGGAATTCTAAACATAAGTTAACCCTTAACATATGTAAATCTGTTATATTTATTTTAATGAACATTTACATAGCACTCACTACGTGCAGGAAATCCGAGAACTTTACAAAAGTGTTATTAAATTTTTATAAAATACAAAGGAAAATTTTCATTCTCATTTTCTGATAAGAGACCACAGAGAGGTCTGTACTTCACGCAAAGTTATATAGTTAGTAAATAGCGGAAAGCAAATTCAAATCCAGGGAATCTGACTCCACAGAGTTTGTACTTAGCTATTAGTTTGCCTTTCCAAATCCATAATAAAACTGACATTAGAAATCAATGGTGAAAATATGTATTATACAATATTTTGTTGAGACCACTAAATTTCTACTTGGGAAAATAAAATAAATTGGATATAAAAATAATTTCTGTGAAAATTAAGTACTACTGTAACAAAAATTTAAATGCATAAATAAAACAATTGAATGTAATAAAAAAATTGGAAGAATTTTATGTATTTTTTAATTTTTAATTAACAAAACCTTTTTAAAGAAGTCAAAATTTAGAAGCCAGATTAATAACAATAACAAAGATACTTAAATAATTAAAAGATGAACATTGTAAAGATTTAATAATGAAAAAATATCATGTCAATCAAGTCAATAACAAGCTGGAAAAAATTTGCAGTGCACATGGCAGATACAGGAGTATTTTCTGTAAAATATAAAGATCTTTTATAAATTAATTAAAAAAATCCAAAAGAAACATTGATCAAATATATGAATTGATAGTTCACTGAAAAATAATAAACACAAATGGTGTATATATTACATACTTTAGAATGTTTTTCATGGCCACCAAAAAAAGGAAGCCATAATAAACAGTCAGATATAATTTCTCATACTAAGATTTGTGAGCACAAAAACTTTTGCCAACATATACTGCTAGCAAAAATATGTAGTAGCCAGCATGTACTAAATAAGGGTATGTAATGATTTTTTTTTTTTTTTTTAGTGACTGATATGAGTCGGAATTGACTCGATAACAATGGATTTTTTTTTTTTGAGTTTTGCTGACTAGTATGTACTAACAAAGAAATATAACCTCTTTTTTAAAAAAATATTTTTTATTGTACTTTAAGTGAAAGTTTACAAATCAAGTCAGTCTTTCACCCAAAAACCCACCTTGCTACACACTCCCAATTACTCTCCCCCTAATGAGACAGCCTGCTCTCTCCCTCCACTCTCTCTTTTCGGTCCTTTTCGCCAGCTTCTAACCCCCTCCACCCTCTCACCTCCCCTCCAGACAAGAGATGCCAACATAGTCTCAAGTGTCCACCTGATCCAAGAAGCTCACTCCTCACCAGCATCCCTCTCCAACCCATTGTCCAGTCCAATCCATGTCTGAAGATTTGGCTTTGGGTATCGTTCCTGTCCTGGGCCAACAGAAGGTCTAGGGGCCATGATCACTGGGGTCCTTCTAGCCTCAGTTAGATCATTAAGCCTGGCCTTGGAAGCATTCAGTTTATTCAGGAAACTTCTTTGCTTTCGGTTTAGTCCAATTGTGCTGATCTCCCCTGTACTGTGTGTTGTCTTTCCCTTCACCTAAGGTAGTTCTTATCTACTATTTAATTAGTGAATGTCCTCTCCCACCCTTCCTCCCTCCCCCTTCTTGTAACCACAAAAGAATGTTTTCTTCTCAATTTAAACTATTTCTCAAGTTCTTATAGTAGTGGTCTTATACAATATCTGTCCTTTTGCAACTGACTAATTTCACTCAGCATAATGCCTTCCAGGTTCCTCCATATTATAAAATGTTTCAAAGATTCCTCACTGTTCTTTATTGATGCATAGTATTCCATTGCGTGAATATAACATAATTTATTTATCCATTCATCTGTTGATGGGCACCTTGGTTGCTTCCATCTTTTTGCTATTGTAAACAGTGCTGCAATAAACATGGGTGTGCGTGTATCTGTTCGTGTAAAGGCTCTTATTTCTCTAGGATATATTCCAAGGAGTGGGATTGCTGGATCGTATGGTAATTCTATTTCTAGCTTTTTAAGAAAGTGCCAAATTGATTTCCAAAGTGGTTGTACCATTTGACATTCCCACTAGCAGTGTAGAAGTGTTCCAATCTCTCCACAACATCTCCGACATTTATTCTTTTGTGTTTTTTGGATGAATGCCAGCGTTGTTGGAGTGAGATGAAATCTCATTGTAGTTTTGATCTGCATTTCTCTAACGGCTAATGATGGTGAACATTTCCTCATATATCTGTTAGCTACCTGCATGTCTTCTTTAGTGAAGAGTCTATTTGTATCTTTTGCCCATTTTTTAATTGGGTTATTTGTCTTTTTGCAGTTGAGTTTTTCCAGTATTATGTAGATTTTAGAGATCAGGTGCTGATCAGAGACGTCATAGCTAAAAACTTTTTCCCAGTCTGTAGGTAGTCTTTTCACTCTTTTGGTGAAGTCTTTGGATGAGCGTAAGTGTTTGATTTTTAGGAGCTCCCAGTTATCCAGTTTTTCTTCTACGTTCTTTATAATGTTTTCTATACTGTTTATGCCATGTATGAGGGCTCCTAAGGTTGTCCCTATTTTTTCTTCCGTGATCTTTATCATTTCAGATTTTATATTTAGGTCTTTGATCCATTTCGAATTAGTTTTTGTGGATGGAGTGAGGTATGGGTTTTGTTTCATTTTTTTGCAGATGGATATCCAGTTATGCCAGCACCATTTATTAAAAAGACTGTCTTTTCTCCTTTTCACTGTTTTGGGGACTTTTTCAAATATCAGCTGCTCATATGTGGATGGATTTATCTCTGGATTCTCGATTCTGTTCCATTGGTCCATGTATCTGTTATACCAGTACCAGGCTGTTTTGAGCACTGCGGCAGTATAATAGGTTCTAAAATCAGGTAAAGTAAGGCCTGCTACTTTTTTCTTTTTCAGTAATACCTTATTTATCCGGGTCCTCTTTCCCTTCCATATAAAATTGGTGATTTGTTTCTCCATCTCATTGAAGTATGTCGTTGGGATTTGGATCGGAATTGCATTAAATGTATAGATCGCTTTTGGTAGAATAGACATTTTTATAATGTTAAGTCTTCCTATCCACGAGCGAGGTGTGTTCTTCTACTTATGTAAGTCTCTTTTGGTTTCTTGCAGACGTGTACTGTAGTTTTCTTTCTATACGTCTTTTGCATCTCTGGTAAGATTTATTCCTAAGTATTTTATCTTCTTGGGGGCTACTGTAAATGGCATTGATTTCGTGATTTCCTCTTCGATGTTCTTTTTGTTGGTGTAGAGGAATCCAGCTGATTTTTGTATGTTTATCTTGTATCCTGATACGCTGCTGAACTCTTCTATCAGTTTCTGTAGTTTTCTGGAAGATTCCTTAGGGTTTTCTGTGTATAAGATCATGTCGTCTGCAAATAGAGATACTTTGACTTCTTCCTTGCCAATCTGGATGCCCCTGATTTCTTTATCTAGCCTAGTTGCTCTGGCTAGGACTTCCAGCAGAATGTTGAATAAGACTGGTGATAAAGGGCATCCTTGTCTGGTTCCCGATCTCAGTGGGAATGTTTTCAGGCTCTCTCCATTTAGGGTGATGTTGCTGTTGGCTTTGTATAAATGCCCTTTATTATGTTGAGGAATTTTCCTTCTATTCTTATTTTGCTGAGAGTTTTTATCAGGAATGAGTGTTGAACTTTGTCAAATGTCTTTTCTGCATGAGTTGATAAAATCATGTGATTCTTGTCTTTTATTTTATTTATGTGGTGGATGACATTAATTGCTTTTCTGATGTTGTACCATCCCTGCATACCTGGTGTGAGTCCCACTTGGTCATGGTGAATTGTTTTTTTGATATGTTGTTGAATTCTATTGGCTAGAATTTTGTTGAGGATTTTTGCATCTACATTCATGAGGGATATATGTCTATAATTTTCTTGTGGTGTCTTTACCTGATTTTGGTATCAGGGATATGGTGGTTTCATAGAATGAATTTGGTAGTATTCCATCTTTTTCTATGCTCTGACATACCTTTAGTGGTAGTGGTGTTAACTCTTCTCTGATAGTTTTGTAGAACTCTGCAGTGAAGCCGTCCGGACCAGGGCTTTTTTTTGTTGGGAGTTTTTTGATTACCGTTTCAATCTCTTTTTTTGTTATGGGTCTATTTAGTTGTTCTACCTCTGTTTGTTTTAGTTTAGGTAGATAGTGTGTTTCTAGGAATTCATCCATTTCTTCTAGGTTTTCAAATGTTTGAGTATAGTTTTTCATAGTAATCTGATATGATTCTTTTAATTTTAGTTGGGTCTGTTGTGATATGGCCCATCTCATTTCTTATTCCGGTTATTTGCTTCCTCTCCTGTTTTTCTTTTTTCAGTTTGGCCACTGGCTTATCAATTTTGTTGAGTTTTTCAAAAAACCAGCTTTTGGTCTTGTTAATTCTTTCAATTGTTTTTCTGTTTTCTATTTCATCTAGTTCTGCTCTAATTTTTATCGTTTGTTTTCTTCTCGTGCCTCTAGGTTTCTTTTGCTGCTCTCTTTCTATTTGTTCAAGTTGTAGGATAGTTCTTTGATTTTGGCCCTTTCTTCTTTTTGGATGTGTGCATTTATTGATATAAATTGGCCTCTGAGCACGGCTTTTGCTGTGTCCCAAGGGTTCTGATAGGAAGTGCTTTCATTCTTGTTGGATTCTATGAATTTCTTTATTCCATCATTAATGGCTTCTATAATCCAGTCTTTTTTGAGCAGGGTGTTCAGTTTCCAAGTGTGTGATTTCTTTTCCACGCTTTTCCTGTTATTGACTTCCACTTTTATGGCCTTATGGTCAGAGAAGATGTTTTGTAATATTTCAATGTTTTAGATTCTGCTAAGGCTTGCTTTATGACCTAATATGTGGTCTATTCTAGAGAATGTTCCATGTGCACCAGAAAAAAAAGTATACTTGGTTGCTTTGGGTGGAGTGTTCTGTATATGTCTACGAGGTCAAGTTGGTTGATTGTGGCATTTAGATCTTCCGTGTCTTTATTGAGCTTCTTTCTGGATGTCTTGTCCTTCACTGAAAGTGGTGTGTTGAAGTCTCCTACTATTATTGTGGCGCTGTCTATCTCACTTTCCAATGCTGATAGAGTTTGTTTTATGTATCTTGAAGCCCTGTCATTGGGTGCATAAATCTTTAATATGGTTATATCTTCTTGGTGAATTGTCCCTCTAATCATTATATAGTGTTCTTCCTTATCCTTTCTGATGGATTTAACTTTAAAGTCTGCTTTGTCAGAAATTATATTGCCACTCCTGCTCTTTCTTGATTGTTGTTTGCTTGATATATTTTTTTCCATCCTTTGAGTTTTAGTTTGTTTATGTCTTTAAGTCTAAGGTGTGTCTCTTGTAGGCAGCATATAGACAGATCTTATTTTTTAATCCATTCCGCCGCTCTCTGTCCCTTTATTGGTGCATTTAGTCCATTGACATTCTGGGTAATTATGGATAGGTGTGAATTTAGAGCTATCGTTTTGATGTCTTTTTTTGTGTGTTGTTGACAGCTTCTTTTTCCCACTTGATTTTATGTGCTTAGATTTTCTTTATATATTTTTTTCCTCCTATTTGTTGTTGTTGATTTTGTTTCTTCTGAGTCTGTATTTTTCCCTTGTATTTTATTTTGATGAGTAGGATAGTTTGTCTCCTTTGTGGTTACCTTATTATTTACCTTTATTTTTCTAAATTTATAACTAACTTTTTTTTTTATCGCCATATCTTCCTCTCCATATGGAAGGTGCATGATCACATTTCTTAGTCCGTCTTTATTATTTTAATGTTGTCTGCTTTTATATAATAGCATAGCCATTACCCTGTGTTGGGCTTTTTTATTTATTTTTTTTAATCTTGCTTTTTTTTTTGTTTTGTTTTTGGATTTCCCTGTCTGGGTTGACTTCCGGTTGCTCTGCCCAGTGTTCTAGTCTTGGGTTGATACCTGATATTATTGATTTTCTTACCAAAGAACTCCCTTTAGTATTTCTTACAGTTTTGGTTTAGTTTTTATGAATTCCCTCAACTTGTGTTTATCTGGAAATGTCTTAATTTCACCTTCATATTTAAGAGACAGTTTTGATGGATATATGATTCTTGGCAGGCAATTTTTTTCTTTCAATTTTTAAAATATGTCATCCCATTGCCTTCTTGCCTGCGTGGTTTCTGTTGAGTAGTCCGAGCTTATTCTTATTGGCTTTCGTTTGTAGGTGACTTTTCTTTTATCCCTCGCTTCTCTTAAAATTGTCTCCTTATCTTTGGTTTTGGCAAGCTTGATTATAATATGTCTTGGTGGCTTTCTTTTAAGATCTACCTTATGTGGAGTTTGATGAGCATCTTGGATAGATATCTTCTCGTCTTTCACAATATCAGGGAAGTTTTCTGCCAACAAATCTTCAACAATCTTCTCTGTATTTTCTGTTATCCCTCCCTCTTCTGGTACTCCCATCACTTGTAGGTTATTTCTCTTGATAGAGTCCCACATGATTCTTAAGCTTTCTTCATTTTTTTAAAATTCTTTTATCTGCTTTTCTCCAAATATATTAGTGCCAAGTGATTTATCCTCAAGTTCAGAAATTCTAGCTTGTACTTGCTCAGTTCTGTTCCTCTGACTTTCTGTTGAGTTATCTAATTCTGTAATTTTATTGTTAATCTTTTGAATTTCTGATTCCTGTCTGTCTATGGATTTTTCCAGCTTATTAAACTTTTCATTATGTTCCTGAATAATCTTTCTGAGTCCTTCAGTAGCTTTATCTGTGTGTTCCTTGGCTTGTTCTGCATATTGCCTCATTTCCTTCCCGATGTCTTAAAGGGTCCTGTATATTAAACTTTTGTATTCTGCATCTGGTAATTCCAGGAATGCACTTTCATCTAAAAGATCCCTGGATTCTTTATTTTGAGAGCCTTTTTCGGTGATCATGGCCTGTTGTGTTGTGTGACTTCATATTGACTCTTTTCTCCGAGCCATCTGTAAGTTATTATATTAGTTTATGTCTGCTTACTGTGTTGTAGCTGCTTGCTTTGTTTTGTTTTGGTATACCCGTATGTGTTGGTTGAGTGAGCTAGCTTGATTATTTTCACCTTTGGAGCTCTTGTGTCCTGTCCCCAGCTGGCTAGAGCTGTTATCAGGTATATCAGTCTAGGAGTCCATTCAGTTTTCTTGTATGAATTCAGCTCAGGTTTCCAGGTAGCTAATATCAAGTGTGTGTTATAGGCTCTGTCCTACAGTCTTAGAGGGACAGGGGTGATTGGCATATATACTGGTATCTGATTGCCGCAGGGGATCAAGCTCTGAAAAAAGCAGGGGGCTGAGAACCAACCCCCAAGTGTCTCTGAGGAAAACGCGTCTCTGTTCCCTAGAGTGTGCTGGTGGGTGGGCTCTGCAGAGGGACCATGGGCACCCAAAGATTTTGTTGTAAGGACTGGGAGGTACCAGTTATCCCTGGGCCCCTGTAACAGGTGGCTGAGCAACCCAAGTAGAGCCACCAGTCCCTAGGTCCCTGTTGTGGGTAGGTGAGGACCTTGTTTAATAGGCAAAGCAATGTCAAAAGTCAAATACCCACCTCTCCACCGCACAGCTGAAATGGTTGGAGTTTGCCAACAAGGGCCTATTCTCCCGAAATAGGCCCACATAGGTCCATGCAGAAGGGAAGGGTGCTCAAGGTCCACGGACGGTTTATGCCTGGACTGGAGCTGCTTCTGCCCTGAGCTCCCCCCAGTTAATGGAGCTAGCAAATTATCTTTTCCCCCCAATTCCAAATTTTTTCCTTCCCCAAAGCTGGGAGGATGGCTGTAGGTGCTCACCAGGGTCTATCTCAGGTCCAAGGATTCAGCAGCTGATGTCGGTTTGGGGGCGGAGGGACACGGTAAAATATACACAAGTACTTAGCTTTTGCTGAGAGCGCCGTTCTCCTCAGGTTCCGGAGGTGTGAGCAGACTGTGTGGCTGGCTGCTTCTCCCTGGGGGAACTGTGGCGGATCTCTATATGAAAACACATGGTTACTCTCAAAATATATTTTTTAGATAAAAATAATAAAAATGAAGTTAAGAGAAAATAATATTGTTGCCTATGATGAATTATGATGAATTTGAGTTAAATAGTTCATTCTAAAATCTCACCTTTTGTGAATACCTTCACAGATAAAGTAAGTTTCTAGTGAAATAAATCATACATTTCTGATATCAATGAGTAGAGTGCCCTGTATATAATTCTCGGTAATGATTTGCTGATTTGATTACTCATTTCATTTTATTTAAAATAAAAATGAGAAAATACAATGCAGATTTTAGAATTATGAAAAGTTTTAACATTCATACACCCCATTTACTTTGCTCAATCTCAAGTAGATTTTGAGTTTCATGAGAAATTATTGCTCTAAGCAATAATAAAATAAAATGTTTTATTATTAAGTTAACATTACAAGCCAGAAATGTATGAGCAATTTTTATGTCTTTCTAATGTTATCTAATAAGTAGTTTAAAAAAAAAGCAAATAAAATGTAATGTGATATTAACGAAAAACCAAACCAAACCCGTTGTCATCTAGTTGATTCTGACTCATAGCAACACTATAGGACAAAGTCAAACTGCCCTATAGGATTTCAAAGGAGCTCTAGGTGAATTTGAACTGCCAAAGTTTTGGTTAGCAGCCAAACACTAGCAATCTCTAGTTAATTTCAAACCAGAATATATTTAACAGGATTTTGTGAGCAATGTAATCAAAACATGTTTTCTAACATTTTCTTTGGATGACATTATTAACGTTCGATTTTTATCTTAATATTGCCTTTTTCTTTGCTAGGAAAATTTTTTCATATCCGAAACTATTGAGATACAAATTGACATTCTTTGAGTATTTCGTTTTTTTAATATAATAATAATCTTAGTGAATTTGACTGAAAAGCATGTTAATTTTACAAAAAGAAAAAAGAAATTGTATTTTGGCCACTAATGGCTGATGTGAAATTTGTTTTCTTGTAATTTGATAATTTGACTTTACAAATTATTCATGATCACATGAGATTAAATTCACAGTTTCATTTATCTTTGACATGCTAATATTGTCTCCATGCAGTTCTATTGGCATTCATGAATAATATTTTTTGACACTTGGATTAGTGGAAATAAATGTTATATAAATTTTTTAATAAGGTACTTAGCATATAATTTTATTAAACATTTATTTTTTTACTGTTAACACTTCCACTTTTGTAAAAAAAAATTGCAATTAGTTTTAAGAGATTACCAACATTGTTAGCATTTTATTATCAATTTGAACTTACTAAATGATTTTCCATAAACATTTTTTAAAAGTGTGATTAATTGTTGTACTAGATTTGTGGCAAAAGATCTGAAATATATAGGTGAAGTATAAATATTTAAATATTACCAGATCTTTGTGTTTACCCTATAGATAAGATTGGCATCCTCCATCTCCTTTGTACATGTACAGCTTTTTTAACCCTTGTTTTTTTACTCTAATCTTAACCACTACACTACCAGAGTTTCTATCCCACAGACATATAAGAACAAAATGAGAAATAAAGTTTATTGATCTATGTACCAAGGCTTTGCTAGCCACAGAAGAATAATTCCCCAAGCTCACGTAATGTGTAGTTAATATGACTAACCAGATACATGAGAATGTATACTAAACTCTGTTTCTCTGTAATATTTATGTTGCTGTTATATATTGAATTGTGTCCCCCAAAAATGTGCATCAACTTCACTAGGCCGTGATTCCCAGCATTGTGTTATTGTCCACCATTTTGTCATCTCATTTCATTTTCCCACATATTGTAAATTCTACCTCTATGATGTTAATGAGGTAGGATTATCGGCAGTTATGTTAATAGGATGGGACTCAATCTACAAGATTAGGTTGTGTCTTCAATCATTCTGTTTCAAGATATAAAAAGAGAAGCCAGCAGAGAGATATAGGGACCTCCTACCACCGAGAAAGCAGCACCGGGAGCAAAGCACGTTCTTTGAACTCAGGGTTCCTTCGCTGAGAAGCTCCTAGGAGAGGGGAAGATTGATGACAAAGACCATCTCCTAGAACTGACAGAGAGAGAGAGAGCCTTCCCGTGGAGCTGACATCCTGAGTATGGACTTCTAGCTTCCTAAACTGTGAGAGAATAAATTTCTGTTTTGTTAAATCCATCCACTTGTGGTGTTTCTGTCATACCAGCACTAGATAACTAAGGCAGCTCCTTTTTTTAATGACACCAGGGTGCTTCTGACAGTCTTTCATTCTTGTATCTAGCTGAACTTGGACTCTTCTGTAGCTCATCAATCCCATGATCTTCTTATAATTTATATATGTTTTTGTTCTTACACAATAATCCCATTTTTTAAGAATACGTCACGCCTGTGTGAGGAACATATTATGTTTTTACTTCATTGTCTTTCATTTTAGAAAATTTATTAAATCCAAACTCTCATATTTGATAATTCTTCAATCACAGTTTATCTTAAAACTTCTTCTCATAATTCATATATATCTCAGTACTTTAGCAGGACCTGTCTAGTCAAGCTCTTATAAACATTCAAAAATGTTAACTACTCACTCATTCTTTCACCATTTTTTTTTTACATCTTAGTCTATTTCTTTGGTCTGGAGTCTATTTCTTATCATTACCCATCCAAATATTATCCCTTCATCAAATTCCAGTTCAGCACCAATCTTTTATATGAAGTTTCCCTTAACTGTCCTATTCACTGCTGATGAATCAATCCTGACTAATAGGGACCCTATAGGACAGAAGGGAACTGCCCCATAGAGTTTTCAAGGAGCCCCTGGCAGATTTGAACTGATAACTTTTTGGTTAGCAGTGGTAGCACTTAACCACTACATCACCAGGGTTTCCAATAGGCATTAGTAAATTGATAGGTTTTCCATTTTTTTCTCAGACAGGTCATTTTCTAGGATTCATTTGGCTTTGCTAATATGACACAAAAATAACTAATATATGATTAGATATGTATAAATAATAACAGTAATAATAATGTAGCCTATGTTTAGATGAGTCATTGGGGATTAATTGATACATTGTTGTTGTTAGGTGCTATCGAGTTGGTTCAGACTCATAGTGACCCTATATACCACATAACAAAACACCGACTGGTCCTATTCCATCCTTACAATCCTTGTTACTCTTGAGCCCATTGTTGCAGCCACTGTGTCAATCCATCTCATTAAGGGTCTTCCTCTTTTCCGCTGACCCTGTAATTTACTAAGCATGATGTCCTCCTCCAGATACTGATCCCTCTTGACAACATGTTCAAAGTATATAAGACACAGTCTCGCCATCCTTGCTTCTCAGGAGCATTCTGCTTGCTATTTTTTCCAAGACAGATATGTTCATTTCTTTGGCAGTCCATGGTGTATTCAATATTCTTCACCTACACCACAATTCAAAGGCATCTAACTGATACATTAAAGAATTTAAAATAATTGAAGATGAGCCTCCTTAGTTTATATAAAATCTAATATTTTCCAAGTTAGATATAGCTATCAGATGAGAGCTCCAATAAAAACATCCATTTTGTTGAAAGCTTCAGATGTATTTATCATATTTGGACTTTGGTTCAGGTTTTTTTAAAAAAATTAATGAGAAAATAATTAAATTATTCCTATAACCCACCATGTAGAGACACTGTAAAGGCACATATATGTGGATAGACATTTTAATAGATAGATGAATGGATAACTATTTACTGAATATCTTCTCAGTTATATACACTATTCTATATCATACTCACAAGGCATGTAAATTAACAATGTCACTGTCTTCATGGATATTATATTTTCGTGGTGGAGAAATACTGTAAACACACACACAAATATTTATATTATAGCATAATATTACCCTGATCTTGGATTAAGACATTTCTTATATGGGGGGTGTGTATGTGTGTGTGTGTGGAGTCACAGTAAATGTGAAAAACTGACTAATAAACCCGACCACACTAAAATAAAGAATTTACTGTGGGTCGGTTAGCACTATTAGGAAAAATGATTAGGCAAATCAAATTGGAAGGATGTATTGGCAAAATATATAGTTGCAAAGGACTCATGTCAAGGATATATAACGAGCTACTATGTGTCAGTAAATTAAAAACAGTTGACTAGAAGAATGGGCAAGAAACTTGAATAGGCAATTAATTTACCCAAAAGGAAATTGAAATGACCAATAAGCATTGTGAAAAGGGGTTTGACTATATTACTAATAAGATGAATTAAAAAAAAAGATGATGTGATACAAGGACATCTTTACCAGTGTGACAAAAATTTTGAGATTGACAATATCACATGCAGTAAGCATAAAATAACAGGGCTGTTACAGAAAACGTTTATTAACTATGTTAAATTATATATGACCTATCATCTAGCAATTTCCTCCTAGATATATGTCCAGCTGAAATGCATGTATATATTCATCAGAAGACAAGAATGCCAATGGTAACTTTATTGAAAACAACCACAAATGGGACCAAACCAATACATAATAACTGGAAAATAAATTGTGTTATATTCATTCATACAGTGACACAAAATTTATCATTACAAATAAATGAAATATAGCTAAACAAAACAACCTGGATGAATTTCACAAAGGAAATGAGAAGTGAACTTTGTCAGATACAAAATTACGCATGCAGCATGATTCCATTTATAATAAATTCAAAGACAGGCAAAACTAAACTCTATTATTTAGGGATGCGTACATAAGTGGCTAAACTGAAAAAAAATGCAAAAGCATAGTCAAAGTAAAATAGAATATTGATAATTTCAGTGTGGAGGAAGTTTTGTTGGGAGGAAGCAATAATGGAGGATTCTTGAGTGCTGGCAATGTCATATTTTTATTAGGGTGAAGATTTTAAGAGTGTTCACATTATACAAATTTATAGTGCATATTTATTCTTATACATTTTTCTGTATGTGTGTTATATTCCACAACAGAAAGAGTTGTATTAAGGCTAAAAAAATTCCATATGTATTTTAAAATTCATCTACATTGAGTGTAGTATTCAATTCACTTAATTTCCCTTAACTTTCCAAGTAATAATTTGCTGAGTTGTGTTGTCTTGTGATAAAGAACTCATTCAATATCTCTAATTTAACAAATATTTTTGATGGTTTATGATGACTATTTGCCAAGTACTGTTACAGGTGATCAATATCTAGTGCTGACGAAGACAGAGCCTCTGCCTTCATATAATTTATAAATATTCTGCTACACCCACTTTCTACACTTCTTGGTTATCAAAATTAATACAGTTTGATGATATGTCATTTTGCCCAAGGAGAGCATTGCTAACTTGTTGTTAGGTGACATCAAGTCGATTCTTACTCATAGCGGCCCTATGTACAACAGAATGAAACACTGGCTGGTCCAGTGCCATCCTCACAATCATGGCTATGTTTGTCCCCATTGTTGAAATCATTGCATCAATCCATCTCATTGAGAGTCTTACTATTTTTTGTTGACCCTCTACTTTTCCAAGCATGATGTCCTTATTCAGGGACTCATTCTTCCTGATAACATGTCCAAAGTAAATAAAACAAAGTCTTGCCATCCTTACTTCTAAGGAGCATTCTAGCTGTACTTCTTCCAACACAGATTTGTTCACTCTTTTGGCAGTCCATGGTATATTCAATATTCTTTACAGATAACCATAATTCAAATGCATCAATTCTTCTTTGGGCTTCATTATTCATTGTCCAGGTTTTGCATGCATATGAAGCGACTGAAAATACCATGACCTGAATCAGGCATGCCTTAGTACTCAAAGTGACATCTTTGCTTTTTATAACTTTAAAAAATTCTTTTGCAGCAGATTTGCCCAATGCAATTTGCCATTTAATTTCTTGATGCTGCTTTCATGGGTGTTGATTGTGGATCCAAGAAAAATGAAATCCTTTACTTCAATATTTTCTCTGTTTATCATAATGTTGCTTATTGGTCCAGTAGTGAGGATTTTTGTTTTCTTTCTGTTGAGGTGTAATCCATGCTGAAGGCTGTGGTCTTTGTTCTTCATCAATAAGTGCTTCAAGTTCTCTTCACTTTCAGCAAGGAAGGTTGTGTTATGTGCAGGTTGTTAATTAGTCTTCTTCCAATCCTGATGCCCAGTTATCCTTCGTGTAGTCCAGCTTCTCAGATTATTTGCTCAGCATACAAATTGAAGAAGTATAATGAAAGGAAACCCTGATTTTAAACCATGCAGTATCCCTTTATATTTTTTGAACAACTGGTGTTGTTATTTTGAAGTAAAAAATATTTTGTTTCTATAAATCCATTAAAAAGGACCATGTGTATGCACAAGTTTAATAAGCTGCTGAAATTTCTCAATTTTTTTATCAACTTGGTTCTTAACTGAATTTACAGTCTGCTATTTTTTTTCTACTATAACTGTCTTGCTACTCATTTCTGATTAGCTATAAATCTCATTGTATGAAAACAAGCAAACACCCAAGGATTTCTAAGTCAGAGAGTTTGAGTACTCATTTTCGATTTGTTTCTTTTCAATATTTCTAGTGTGAAATATCTCCTGGGATGGTAAGAGGTATAGTTGCTAAAAATTATAAAAAGAGATGTTAGCACAGCATACCCCAAACCCGAAGGTATTAACATTTAATATGGTACTGATATTCAGAATTAAATGTATAGTGAACCTGATTCAAATCGCTCATCAACTCACCTTGAATGAGAGTTAGTCACCACAGAACCACACAGTAACATTCACCTTCTTGAAGGAGTGAGTTCTAGAAGAGACAAAGTAGCACTCATGTGCAATGGATTGATACAGGCCTGTACTTTAGTATCTCTTAGGGCTTGAATGTGTACCCTGAAAGATATGTTGAATATCACCTTGTTTGGAAATAGGATCTTTGAAGATGTTAAGAGTTAACATGAAATCATACTGAAGTAGGATGTACCCCGATCCAATGTGACTGGTATATTTATACAAAGAGGAAAAGAGACACAGAGGGAAGAAGGCAGATGAGGCAAGCTAAGGAATGCCAAGGATTGCCAAGAACCCCATAATCTAGGAAGAGACAAGGAAGGCTCTTTCCCTATAGACTTAAGAAAGAACATGACCCTGTTGACACATTAAATATGGATTTCTAGCCTGCAGAATAGCAAGAGAATAAATTTCTGCTATTTTAAACTACCCAGTATGTGGTGTGTTGTTACAGTGGTCTGAGGATTCTTCCTGCTCAGTGGGCATAAGACCCAATCATGACAGAGGAACTTGAGAAGTCTGCTGGGGACATCTAGGAAGACATCCAAGAGTCTCTAGTCTGGATGTTATTTTATATTGTTAAGAGATCTACAAATGTTGTAAAGCCACAAGAAGGTATGAGCTTTGAATGAAATTCGTCAAGGACAGGAGAGCATCTTATCACTGGTTTAATTTCTACCATTTGTATAGTTAGTTTTATCTTGAAATGTATACATTTTATTAAGTACTTCTTACATTTTCTTTATGTTGCCTTTTAATGTGCCAATTTGTTAATCTGACATACTAATTTATTTTTAAGTTCTCCTATGAGAGTTGACTCCATGGGAGAAAGATGGGGCAGTCAGCTTCTGTAAAGATCCCCGCCTTGGAAATCCTATGAGACACTTCTACATTGTCCTACAGGGGGCCTATGAGTCGGAATTAACTCGATGGCAATGGGTTTATGAGAGAACTGGAGGTACATTCATTTAATCTTTTAATAGCTCTTTTTCAGCATATATTTATTGAGTGATAGTTTAAAATGGGTTGGAAACTTATCTAAGAATAAAGAAAACCAAAAAGAACAAAATGGACACAAAAGTCAGTTCATGGCTCAATCAAAGCTATAAAATAGAATACACTTTGTACGAGAGGCATGAAACTGAAATTATGAAATGACCAAACATTATTGTTTAACATGTTATATTTTTATATTTGAGCATGATGACAATAGAGGGACATTTATACTTCCAGTATACACACACACACACATATATATATATACATATCCTCTTTTGGTTTAGTCAAAAATATTGGGCAAAATACTTTATATCAAGAGCCTAGCTGGAATCAAATCCAGTGAGTAGAAAAAGAGGAAGCAAGTTTTGGATTTTAAGTTAAAACAGTCAATAGAAGAGCAAAAAGCAATGGCCAATTTGAAAGTTATTAACCTCTATGTGCATATTTTTTGTCACCTTTGCCTCTCTGTCATTCACTAACAAACAATCCAAGAACAACTATTTTTACAGATCCAGTCAACCTTCACTAGCAGATATTACCCCTGTTAAGGGGTGGGGGGGGGGGCCTGAATGATGAAAACAAATCATAAAATACCAATATTTACAACAAAGAATTTTATAAACCTATCAATGCTATTTCTTCACATTTGTTTTAAGTAAATTTAAGAATACATTTTATAATATCACTCTAGTTTTTAATCAAAGTAATTTATTATCTGTCCTTGTTGCATAATCAGTGTTAATAATATGATGGAAGGTTTGCAAAAGTCACTTTGGTCTTAAAGTTCCTCTATATTTAGGTATGTATCAATGTTTTAATGAGAAACAAAGTGGAATATTTTAGAGTTCACCAAACTCAAGCTGGGAGCATCTGAGTTCTGTTCCTGATTTACCGGATAGAGTTACAGCATGTTGCTTCACTTCATGATGATTCCATTTCATAACATATTTATTCTAATGCATTATAAAAAGTAAATAAGAATACGGTTTAAGGGAATTCTTTGATTACTATATAGGTTTGTGTAAGTATAAGGTATCATAAAGAATAGTATTAGGAGCACAAGAGGAACTATTTGATTTAGAGCTAGGTATTTTTTTTTTTTTTATAAATAAGTAAATGAGAAAAAAATGATAAATATATGCATCTATGAAGGTGAAGGTGACAAGGCTCATTACAATCATATTCTGTGAGGAAAAAAAGTCCATCTGTGCTACATTTCCCATCGTCTAAGATTCATATACTTCAGCAATGAAGCAGAAGCGAAGCTACAGCTGTTGCTGCAGAAAGCTGGCTGCCTAGCTGAGGCAATACTTATCCCTTGCTCCATTTATCTTAAGTGTGTGAAAATATATTCACAATTATATATTTTATTTCACTATAAATACAGTCACACACAGCTTCAAACGAGTTCACATTTTATTTATTTCTGATATTAATTTTTCCCACACAGTGGTGTACCTCATTAATGGGATTAAAGGGGAAAATGTGATATATAGTAGCAGTGACAAGGGGTAGAATAGAGGTATAAAGGCAAGGTCAATAACAAGAAATCCTAATGAAAGCCATAATGGGTGAGTGAGAATTGTGGCTCAAAACATAGATAGAAGTTTCAGGAGGGAGGAGTGGGGGAAGAAGTAAATGTGGGCTGAGCCAATTTAATTTTGGTCAATTGAATTTGTTCAGGCCTGAGGCTGATTTGAAAAGTTCTGAAGTGCGTTTCCATTGAAGTCATTAAAATCTAAAACGGTATGTCAGGATTTTCTGTGAATTTGTTTTACAGCATTTGCTGTAGCTTTAATTTCCATGGATTAAAAAAAGTTGACTGGGCTATCTATACACTGGTTTTCATTTCCTCTTGTTTACTTTAATGAGTCACGAGGGAATCCTGGGTTATTAGTTTTCTCAGCTATTAGAACCTTGATTACTTCCTTTTCCATTTATTTTATTTTCCTCCTTATTCCTACTGGAATATGGCCCTGTAAACAATCTTCCATTTACGTAGTGATGCCTTTTCCCTTTAGGAGCTGATTATTTTTAGGCTGGTCAGAAATATATATGGAAAACAATGTGTTACCTGAATTTTATTTTGTTTTTTGAAGGCTTTGGTTTTTTTTGTTTTGCCATAAGGATATGTCAATTGAAGAATCTCAGAGGCTTAATCTTGTGATAATTTTGCTGAATTATTTAGTAGGTATATAGTTATATAGTTAACTTCATTACACAGACAATTTAAGAACAAGTACAATTTTTAAAAAAAAAAAAATTTACTTTCATTATTTGAGTCAACTTATTCCCACCCCCATTTCCTCAAAGTAACTTTAAGGAATTTGCTAGGTTTCAGCTATTCTCTAATTGAATTACAGATTCTTAAGACACTATGTGAATTTTAAGCAAATATTTGCATGTTTAATAATTTCTTCTTATCTGGATACATAATCTGATTTTGTGACTGAAAGAGATGTTCGAAAATTTTTAATTTTAAACCTTAAATCCCATTTCCTATCTTATACTCTGGTCCAAACCATGTTCTAAACTAATATTTATTAAAGCAACTAACTGGTTCATTTCATACACATCTTCAGTATTACAGATTCAAAATGAATTTAAAAAATAACTGCATTATGTTTTTACATGATTAGGAAATATACAATATATGCATATATGTACATGCATTTATATGTAATATCCATACCAATTTCAAATATTAACAACAACAACAACCTCCATGGATTTTGATACTCTATACAGAGTCCATAAGACATGACACTAGAACAGGAACCAGAAGGTCTAGAGGCTCTTTCTCATTATTCTGAATCTACTTTCTTGAGTGATTTTGAAGATTGAGTTTTTTTTTTGAAAGTCGTTTGCAATCAAGTGCTATGTGTGTGTTTGATACTATATAATAGGACCTTAAAGCCCATCCACCCCCAAATCTGCTTTTCATTGTAACTAACCAAAGTTAACCTAGTTTTCATTTTAAGCCCTAAGTCCATCTCGAATACATGCAAGGGGTGTAGGTAAGCACTTATGAAACATATCCGCTAAGTATCCTGGTAGATTCAAACAAAGCAAAAAAAAAAAAAAAAAAAATTGAGACAGAGGGAAATACAGCACAAAACCAGTCAGGAGAACAAGGATTCTTTTATTTTTCTCCTAAATAGCACTTATAGAGTAAAGTATAACACCTCAAAGAAAAGATTGCATGAGTAATTCGACTAGGTACTTGAAGCTGGTTGCTTTATGTTTCTCTTTTAAGTGACAGAATATTTATTTAACTCAAACGTTATATATAAACCCCAAAACATTTGCTTTCTAGAATTATTTTTGTCAAATCTAAAATGTGTAGCAACAATCACCAGGCATCATAGCCTCTGGAAGCATTCTTTATAAAACAACAACACAGACAAAACACATACAGGAATCCATCTATGAAATACTTGGGGTTTATTTATTCTACCCTTATAGTTTTATTTGAGGAATAGTTCATTCTTTGGCATAATTTCAGATAGTGTATAAAACCACACATATATACTGTCAAAAATAATGGTAATATTGTAAGTATAAATGATTTTGTTTAACTGAACAGTCTGTAAATTAGCTTGTGAATAGGATTTATATGGTGTAGTATTTTCAAAATGATGGCAACCATGACTATTGCCCTGAACTGTAGAACACTATTCATGTTTCTTGAAATCTAACCAAGATTTTATTGAAGATATGTTGTTGTGTTGTACTTGTTATTTTGTTGACAATATAGTTAGATTCAATGGCAGTCAACAACAACAACAAAGATAGATTGATAGAAGATGATTTATAGATGAAGAGATAGATTAAATGTCCTCTCCACGAAGTCAGCGGTCTTTGCCTCTTAGACCCTGATATATCCAAAAAAAAAAGAAAATTATATAACAGGAAAAATTGTACACCACGAAAAAATATAAAATAAGGCAGTCATGTATAACAAGTATAAAATTTTAAGTAATAATCTAGACCAATAATCACAGTTAAAGTTATGCTTATCCAATAAACATTTTTTTTTAAAAAACAAGCTACTATTCAATGTGAGATTCATAAATTTATAGTCTTGATGTCATTTAAAATTCATGAGTTTATCTGCACTTCTAAAGGAATTATTTATAGTATTGTTTTCAGAGTATAACAAACAGTACTTCAAACAATTTTCAAATTATTTCCTTGACCGCTTGGTACCACTGGGAAACACAAACGCAGCAGTTTGCCTGCATCACCTCTAGCAAAGCTTGTTCAGTTCAAATTGGCCCAACACAATCCTGTCAGTCTCTGCATTTACCTCTATTCTGAAGAGATGGTTACAGCTCAGAAAGAGGCCCTGATTATTTTTTCAAACCTTTTATCTACAGATTCATATTCTGAAAAAAATGGCAATCAACATTTCAAACAAGATTAAAAAAGAGAACTTCAGCACATTCCACTTTGCAAAAGCAAAGCAAACCAAAATAACATAAAACAACAAAAAGCACACATATAATTCTAAAATATGTATTCCTGCTTTTCAGAGCAATCTAAGGTACCTAATTCTATTTACCTGCTAATGTAATACCCCAATAGAAAAAAATATATAATCTTCCCCCAGCCCCAAGCTGAAATCTCTACCTCCATAAACACACCGTCATTAAACTAACTTAGTTTCAATAATATGCAACATTGTGAGCCCTCTTTTTTGCTTTGTTTTGTTTTTACTTTTGAATTCTTGAAATGTTCTTGCAATATACTGTGCTATGCAAAATGGGAGAAATATTATAACAATTCTTTTATTCTATTTTTTTACTGTGATTTAGGAGAAAGTTTACAGCTCAAATTAATTTCTCATGAAAAATTTATACACATACTGTTTTGTGACATTGGTTGCAATCCCCTCAATATGACAGCACATTCCCTGTTTCCACCCTGGGTTCCCTATATCCATTCAACCAGTTCCTGTCCCTTCCTGCCTTCTCATCCTGCCTTTGATCAGAAGTCACCCATTTGATCTCTTGTATCTGATTGGACTAAGAAGGACACTCCTCATACGTATTATTTCTTGTTTTGTAGTCCTGTCTAATCTTAGACTGAACAGTGGGCTTTGGGAATGGTTTCAGGTCTGGGTTAACAGTGCATCTGGGGCTCAGAGTTTTGAGGGTTCTGCCAGTCTCTGTCAGACCATTAAGTCTGGCCTTTTTCCTTGAATTTGAGCTCTGCTCTGCACTTTTCTCCCACTCCGTCTGGGACTCTCTGTTGCATTACCTGGCAGGGCTGTCATTGGTGGTAGCTGGGCACCATCTAGTTCTTCTGGTATCAGGCTAGTGGAGTCTCTAGTTTACGTGGAATTTTAGTCTCTTGGGCTGATATTTTCCTTGTGTCTTTGGTGTTCTTCATTCTCCTTTGCTCCAAGTGGGTTGGGACCAATTCATGCATCTTAGATGGCTGCGCACAAGATTTTAAGACACCAGACACCACTCATCAAAGTGGGATGCAGAACATTTTCTTAATAAACTTTATTATGCCTGCTGACATAGATGTTCCCCAAACCTATGGTCCCCAAGCCTTAGCCCCAGCTACTTTGTCCCTCAAAGTGTTTGCATGTATCCAGGAGACTTCTTAGCTTTTGCTTTCATCCAGTTGTGCTGACTTCCTGTGCACTGTGTATTGTCCTTCCCTTCACCGAAGATGATTCTTGTCTACTATCTAGTTAGTGAATTCCCCTCCTCACCCTTGAAATCCTCAAAGAATACTTCCTTCCGTGTTTAAATATTTCTTGAGTTCTTATAATAGTAGTCTCATACGCTATTTGTCCTTTCGTGACTTACTAATTTCACTCAGCATAATGCCCTCTAGATTCATCCATGTCGTGAAATGTTTCGTGGATTCATCATTGTTCTTTATTGTTGCATAGTATTCCACTGTGTGTATGTACCATAATTTGTTTATCCATTCATCTACAACAATTCACTTTAAATTAAAACTTTTGGATAAATTATAGACTTTAACTGTAATTAAAACCCTTCCCATTAATGGTCTTCAAAAAAGTTTACTTATTACTTTTAAAGTAATTTTGAAAAATTGTATACCACTCAATAAATGTTAAGATGGCAATACAGTTTTTATTGTAAGTTTTAATGGTACACAAGATGTACTTTCTTATGTACTGCATATAGCATTTTAAAATGAGTCTGGCATTATTAATTTTTAAATGACTATTATGTACTATAAATACTGTATGATTTGAAACCCAGCAATTTTTATTTAAGAGACACATGAAATCTTATTTAAAAAAATAAATACATATTACTTTTTAGAGCAGTTTTAGTTTTAAAAAAAAAAGTGTGCAGAAAGTACAGAGAGTTTCCAGACACACTTTCACCCTTCTCCAGACACACTTTCACCCTTCTTTCACACAGTTCCTCCTTCCTATTAAAGTTTCACATTAGTGTAGTACATTTATTACAATTGATGGACAGCTAATGACACATTATTCTTAACTAAAGTCCGTATTTTACATGAAGACTCACTCTTTGTGTTGAACAGTTCTATGGGTTTTGATAAATGCATGATGTCGTTCATCCTCCATTAAGGTGTCATGCATAATAGATTCATGACCTTAAAATGTCCTGCATTTCATCTACTCATCGCTTCTCCTCTCCTCCTGAACTTGTGGCAACCACTGATCTTTCTACTATGTCTGTAGTTTTGCCTTTTCTAGAGTGTCATATAGTTGGAATCATACAGCTTGTAGCTGTTTTTGACTGACTTCTTTCACTTAGGAGTACGCACTTAAGGTATCTCCATGTCTTTTAATAGTTTGACAGCACGTTTCTTTTTATCACCAAGAAGCTAATTTCTTTTCTTTTTTTTATCGCTATTATTCCATTGTATGGATCAAGGCTTCGAACCAATTCTGCCCAGTTCAGTCATGGCTGACAAAGCAAAACCCAAATGGACCCAGATTTTTTAAGTATGGGTGAAGTGGAACCATAAGTAGAACGGGAAAAATTACAGGTCAAAGCCCTGCTTGAAAATTAAGTTCCCTCTTAGAAAATAGGGGAAGCATGCACGTTGTACGGTAACCAAATCTCTTGACCGGCAGGGTTGAAAACAGTGGTGCCCCACTTTGAATGTGTGTTGCTCTCCACAGGCCTGGCAATAATCCAATCTCCCATATCAGGCTCCTGAAAGGGCTCACTTTTCAAGTCTTCCATTCTAGGGCTTTGAACCTTAATTTTTCCCTTTCCGCTTCAGCCAAATTTTAAAAGTTCGGATCTGTTCTGACTTTGCTTTGCCAGCCATGACTGAACCAGTTTGAAGCAGTTCAAAGCAGTGGAATGGATGTACCACAGTTTATCCATTCACCTGTTGAAGGACATCTTGGCTGCTTCCAAGTTTTGTTGTTTATGAATAAAGATGTTATAAATATTCATGTGCAAGTTTTTGTGTGGACATATGTTTTCATGTCCTTTGGGTAAATATTTGGGAGTATGATTGCTTTCAGAGTAAGCCTATGTTTACCTTTCTAAAGAACTGTCAGACAGACTACCTTCAAAAGTAGTTGTGCCATCTTGCATTCCTGCCAACAATAAATAAGAGTTCTTGTTGCTCCAGATCCTCAGCAACATTTGGTGTTTTCAGTATTTTATATTTTATTCATTCTAATAGGTGTGTCAAGGAGCCCCAGTGATGCAGTGGTTTTATGCTTAGCTGCTAACAAAAGGTTGGCACTTTAAACCCACCAGCCACTCCACGAGAGAAAGATGTGGCAGTCTGCTTCTGTAAAGATTACAGCTTTGGAAACCCCATGAGACAGTTCTACTCTGTCTTACAGGGTTGCTATGAGTTGGAATCAACTTGATGGCAATGGAAATAGGTGTGTCATATTGTCTTATTGTTGTTTTGTTTGCAATTTCCTAACGGCATATGATGTTGAACATTTTTGGCATGCTTATTTGCCATCTGTATATCTTCTTTGGTGAGCTGTCTGTTCAGATCTTTAATTTGGTCGTTAGTGTTCTTACTTTTCAGCTGTAAGAGTTCTCTGTATATCTTATCAGGTGTTTAGCAAATTTTTTTTTTTAAGTCTGTGGCTTGTCTTTTCATTCCCGTAATGAATTTTTTTTTTTTTTAACATTTGAGAGTTTAGGTGGCTTCTTTTTTTTTTTTTAATTTAAAATTTCCATTCTATTTTTTGCAAATAATTTTGTTTAGATGCATACCTTTTTATATTTAAAAATGAGCTTTTGCTCTTTACATCACACATTTCTTCTGTAAAATAAGCCCTGAATGTTTAGTTTTCCTTCAATGCCATCAGAGTTTTTTGTTTTTGTTTATTTGGTGGAAAGATAAGTCCATTAGAAGTATCGTGGCCAGAACTGGAAGTGTCTTATTTTTTTATTTATAAGAAAATAAAATAAGGATTTTGAGACTTGTACCAGAGGTTTTTAAAATGGTTTCCTTGGAAGAGGTCTTCATGAAAGGGCAGACAGGAACCACCAGTGAGTCCTCTAACACTGGCGAAAAAAAAGTATGTGTATTTCTAAAATTTTATGGTTGAAGGGACAGAGCTTTCATCATTCAGTATGGTTCAGTATGGCGCATTCTTATCTTGGTGTTTCTCTTGCAACAAAATTAGATTCTAGGTACTGAATAATTATGAATGCTTATGTGGCATGCAGTAATACTGTAATAAAAATACAAAAAAAAAGTAAGTATAGAAGAGGAATGCTGACACATCATATGGAAAGAGTGGGTCTTTAACCCTAATTGAACACTATAATTCAAGCTCTGTAAAGTGTGGCAAATACTTTTGCATACCAGGTTTGTTCTCTGAAAATAGGTATTATTAAGTGAAGGAAGATTTTAAAAATAAAGATGTAATAAATTAGTAACAGAGTTCTTTTAGTTATATAAACCATAGATCATGTGATTTTTATCTGATCTGGAGCATGCATGCTATAATTTAGCATTTCTATAACACATTAGGGCTGTACAGCACAGAAAATTAATAATAATGTTCTTGTATTTCTAGGCAAATTCAGTCACAACTGCAGCTCTTTTAACTTTCATTAGTGTGCAAAGGGAATAGAAAGATTTCTATGGCAACTTAAAAACAAGCTTTCAAAAGACAAGAAAATTATATTGATCATATTCATTAATTTTCACAGAACTCTGGCAGGTTTCATAGGTGTAATTTTATTTTACAGAAGGCATATACCTTATCATAACTACCCTGGGTTTGCCTAGAAGCTATAATATTTCAGCCTCAATTAACTATCCTTTCTGAATTTCTCTGATTAAATGCCCTGGTCCCTTAATATTTTATTAGTAATTTCTATTTTTCTAGAAGCACCTTATACAGTTGTCTAGTTTGGAATGCATTATTCTGAACTACATTTTGACTTTTTATACTGCTAGCTAGGCCAAATAGCCCCTGGTAGTGCAGTGGTTAAGAGCAGTGCAATTCCACCAGCCAGTCCTTGGAAACCTATGGGGTAGTTCTACTCCGCCCTATAGGTCTGCTATGAGTTGGAATCGACTCGATGGCAACGGGCTTGGAACCAAGCCAAAATTGCAGTGAATACTTATCGTAAACCTGAAATTTTACTATGTTGATTAATAATATAATTATAATTGAAAATAAGTGTCACTAAAGAAAATGGGCCCCGTGTTAGGTGGGAAAATAAAATTTTGAAGTAAAGCAGGTTAAAACATAGCACATATGACTTCTACATATGGAAGACAAACATGGATTTTTATGATTATGACTATACAATATACACAGGAAAAATAAGATTGAATTCTTTATACAAAAAAAATGGTAGTATCTTCCGTGGAATTAACAACAATAAATTATCTGGAAGAAGCAGAAGTGATTAAGCTGTGTAGTTAACAGCATTAAAAGAAAGAAACAGATGTTATACCTTGTTTATGTCAGACAGCTCATAATACAACTTCAGATACTGGATGGAGATGCAGATCTCCCTACTACCTGAAATCTCAGTCATTAGAATATATTCACTAACAGTCCTGAAATACGAGAAAAATGTCTAGACATTAAGAGAAACCTTTTTAAGAAAACATTTAATTGAATTGAAGAAAGAATCATAGCCCCAAACAAAGGTGAGCAAGGATTGCTATAAATGGCCATGGAACAGGAAGACTCTTGGACTCAGTTTCAGGGACAATGTTTGGGATTACGCAAAATGAAAAACAGGTGGACCTGTTCTTTCCTGTTTCACTTATGGGAAAACCTGGTCAGAAAATGAATTTGTTCCTATTTGAATCCTGAGAATGGGGACACTTGCTTAGTGAGACAGGAAAGAGAAGATGATTGACTACACTGCAGAGGAATGAGGATAATCATCCATAGTACAGTTGCTGGGGAAATCTGCTCAGCCATACATTCCCAAACTGGTTCCCTAGTCACTGGAAGCAAGTGTAAACAAATGATAGAGAATAGGACACTTATTCAAAGAAAGGCTAAAAGAGAACTTCACAGAATTAGGAAGATTTTCCATTCTTCTTAACATTTAAAATTAAAGAGCATCTTTTGGAACTGGGTATGGCATAATGGAAGAATAGTGAAGACAAACCAGTTCAGCTAAACTCAAACACTGTTTACTTTAAGAAAGCTTACCCTTTCAGTTATCTTAGTGGGCACAGGTGATAATTTAGTTATTTGGACCCTGCATATGATGAGCTGGAAGCCTCTAGGCCCTTGACGATATTCACGGCTATAAGTCTATTTCAGGACAAGTATCCAATTCAAAAATTTACCCACTACACTAAAGGTCAGTTGCCTACAATCATTTCTGGTAAAAACGTTTGTATCATTCACAGTTCTTAACTTCAAGGAACAAAAGTCCTATCTGGATAATTTAAGTTTACTACCAGTTCCTGGAGAAGGGCACCATGCTTGGTAGAGGGTCAGTCAATGAGGTGGATTGCCACAGTGGTGGCAACAATGTGCCGAAGCATAGCAACAATTGTGAGGATGGTGCAGGACCAGGCAGTGCTTCCTTCTGCTGTACATAGGGTTGCTATGATTTGGGACCAGACACAATGGCACCTAACAACAACAATAACATAATGTAGTAATAAGAAGCTAAGTACCCCTAGGAATCTCTGTCCTGGTCAGAAAATTAGATGTGGAGACTGAGTAAGCAAGAAAAAATTCAGATATCCTTAGAACTATCAGAAGTTCTTACTGTCTCCATCACTAGACAAAAACCTTGTGCCTTGCTCCAACAAAACCATCAATATCAAAAGCTGTGCACTTCTACCAGCATTCAATGTGGAAATTATATGTTGTTGCCTCAACTGCCCCCCACCAATGAAAAATACTTGGCATGGTCCCTCCTCTGTACGAGTTTTTTTCTCCCCCCCCTTTTTTTTTTAATTATTTCTTCTTCTTTTCTCCTTCTTCTTCTTTTTTTTTTTTTTTGCCAAAAACATCTAGTTCAAAGTGTAAGCAACCATTTTGATTGCCTCAGGCCCAAATACAAGGATGGCTTTAAAGTATGTATCTGACCTTTACACTTTCTGTAACAGAGGTCGTGTCTATCCTAAAAAGCTGAATATTTCCCAAATACAGGCATAGAATAGATATGTTAGACAGTAAAATATCATAGTGAATGTCTACTCTATCTGTACTTCTATTTCTTAACACTCTAAAGAAACACCACTAATATGAAGCAAACTCTGTTGGGTTTTTGTTGCAGCATACATGTATTATCAAAAACAAACAAAAAAAAGCAAAGCAAGGATCACCAACATGAGATCATCAGTAAATCAAGACACAACAATACTATGTCCATGTGTCTGTCAGTTTGTCTTACTGTGGGGACTTGCCTGTTGCTGTGATGCAGGAAGCTATGCTACGATATTCAGATACCAGCAGGGTCACACATGGCAGACAGGTTTTAGCTGAGCTTCCAGACTAAGACAGACTAGGAAGAAGGACTCAGCACTCTACTTCTGAAAAGAATTAGTCAGTGAAAACCTTATGAATAGCAGTGGACCATTGTCTGATATAGGGCTGGAAGATGAGCCCCCGGTTTTGGAAGGCACTCAAAAGATGTCTGAGGAAGAGCCGCCTCTTCAAAGTAGAGTCAACTTTAATGTCATGGATGGAGTAAAGCTTTTGGGACCTTCATTTGCTAATTTGGCTGCAAACATCCATTAATAATTGGAATGTGGAATGTACAAAGTATGAATCTAGGGAAATTGGAAACCATCAAAAATGAAATGGAATGCATAAACATCGATATCCTAAGCATTAGTGAGCTGATATGGACTGTTATTGACCATTTTGAATTGGACAATCATATGGTCTACTATGCCAGGAATGACAACTTGAAGAGGAATGGTGTTGCATTCATTGTCAAAAAGAACATTTGAAGATCAATCCTGAAGTACAACACTGTCAGTGATAGAATAGTATCCATATGCCTACAGGGAAGACCAGTTAATACGACTATTATTCAAATTTACACACCAACTATTGAGGCCAAAGATAAAGAAATTGAAGATCTTTACCAGCTTCTGTAGTCTGAAATTGATCAAACATACAATCAAGATGCACTGATAATTGCTGGTGATTGAAATGTGAAAGTTGGAAACAAAGAAGGAGGATGGGTAGTTGGAAAATATGGCCTTGATGATAGAAATGATCCTAGAGATGGCATGAGTGAATTTTGCCAGACCAATGACTTCCTCATTGCAAATATCTTTTTCATCAACATAAGCGGCAACTATACATATGACGTCATCAGAGAGAATAAACATGAATCAAGTTTGACTACATCTCTGGAAAGATACGATGGAGAAGCTCAATATTATCAGTAAAAACAAGGCCAGGGGCCGACTGAGGAACAGACCATCAATTGCTCATATGCAAGTTCAAGTTGAAACTGAAGAAAATTACAAGTACATGAGAACCAAAGTATGACCTTTAGTGTATCTCACCGGAATTTAGAAACCATCTCAAGAATAGATTTGATGTGTTGAACACTAATGATCGAAGACCAGATGAGTTGTGAAATGACATCATAAATATAGGAAAGAAAGAAAAGACCAAAATGGATGTCAGAAGAGACTCTGAAAGTTGCTTTTGAAAGTCGAGCAGCTAAAACAAAAGAAAGAAATGATGAAGTAAAAGAACTGAATAGAAGATTTCAAAGGGTGGCTTGAGAAGACAAAGTATTCAAATGACATGTGCTAAAAGCTGGAGATAAAAAACCAAAAGAAAAGAAAGTGCTTGGCATTTCTCAAGCTGAAAGAACTGAAGAAAACATTCAAGCCTCAAGTTGCAATAAAGAAGGCTTCTATGAGGAAAACTAAATTAAATGATGCAGAAAACATCAAAAGAAGATGGAAGGAATACACAGTCATTATGCCCAGGCATTGGTAAAAAACAAGGCTCCAGGAATTGACGGAATACCAATTGAGATGATTTGATGCTGGAAGTGCTCACTTGTCTATGGCTAGAAATTTGGAAGACAGCTACCTGGCTAACTGACTGCAAGAGATCTATATTTGTGCCTATTCCCAAGAAAGGTAATACAACCAAATGTGGAAATTATAGAAAAATATCATTAATATCACACTCAAGCAAAATTTTGCTGAAGATCATTCAAAAACAGCTGCAGCAGTATATCAACAGGGAACTGCCAGAAATTTAGGTTGGTTTCAGAAGAGGATGTGGAACCAGGGATATCACTGCTGATGTCAGATGGATCCTGGCTGAAAGCAGAGAACACCAGAAGGATGTTTACCTGTGTTTTATTGACTATGCAAAGGCATTCGACTGTGCAGATCATGCCAAACTATGGATAACACTGCGAAGAATGAGAATTCTAGAACACTTAATTGTACTTACGAGAAAGCTGTACATAGATCAAGAGGCAGTTGTTCAGACAGAAAAAGGGGATACTGTGCGTTTTCAAGTCAGGAAAGATGTGTGTCAGGGTTGTATCCTTTCATTATACATATTCAACTTGTATGCTGAGCAAATAATCTGAGAAGCTGGACTATATGAAGAAGAACAGGGCACCAGGGTTGTAGTAAGACTCATTAACAATCTGTGTTATGCAGATGGCACAATCTCGGTTGCTGAAAATGAAGAGGACTTGAAGCACTTACTGATGAGGTTCAAAGACCACAGCCTTCAGTATGGATTACATCTCAACATAAAGATAACAAAATCCTCCCAACTAGACCAATAAGCAACATCATGATAAATGGAGAAAGATTGAAGTTGCCAAGGTTTTCATTTTTCTTGGATTCACAATCAACACCCCATGAAAGCATCAGTCAAGAAATAAAATGACACGTTGTATTGGGCAAACCTGCTACAAAGGACCTCTTTAAAGTGTTGAAAAGCAAAGATGTCACCTTGAAGACTAAGCTGTACCTGACTCAAGCCATGGTATTTTCAATCTCATCATATGCGTGGGAAAGCTGGACAATGAATAGGAAAGGCTGAGGAAGAATTGACGCCTTTGAATTGTAGTGTTGGAGAAGAATATTGAATAGACCATGGACTACAAAAGAATGAACAAATTTGTCTTGGAAGAAGTACAACTAGAATGCTCCTTAGAAGCAAAGATGGCGAGACTGGGTCTCACATATTTTGGACATTGTGTCAGGAGGGACCAGTCCCTGGAGAAGGACATCATGTTTGGTAAAGTAGAGGGTCAGCCAAAAGAGGAAGAGCCTCAAGGAGATCGACTGACACAATGACTGCAACAGTGGGCTCAAGCATAACAATGATTGTCAGCATTGTGCAGAACCAGACACTGTTTCATTCTGATGTACATAGGGTAGCTATGAGTTAGAACTGTCTTGACACCAACTAACAACAACAGCAACTATGTAATTTTTCAAGTAGATGCATAAAAATGCATATGCCTACCATACATTGCAAGGTGCTCTGGTGGTGCAAAGTTTAAGGGCTCAGCTGCTAACCAAAAGATTGGTGGTTCAAACCCACACAGATGCTCCCCAGAACAAAGACTGTGATCTACTTCTGTAAAGATCACAGCCTAGAAAATCCTGTGGGGGGGTTGGTGATGGGAAAGGCAATACTAAATTAGAGTGAAGTCAGAAGAACTTGACCAAGGCAAATGATTACACTAAGCAGTACACAATATTAAGGGAAGATTTTATAAATGCTAGAATACATACAATTTTGCAGCAACAGTAAGAACAACTAAAACATATGTGTGAGACCACACAGGTAAGTATGTATGCATATATATGTATAGGAAGACAAGTGAGTATATGGATGTGCAATTATCTATAGATGTTTATGTGTGTTACATACATAACCCAGTGCCGTCTAGTCGATTCCGACTCACAGCAACATGGTCAAATATAAAATTAAGCACATAGGTGGCACAGATATGGATACTTTCTAGACATAACCAAACACCTTGTGGGATTGTTTTACTGGGTTTGAGGCCTTAGGACCATAGTTTCATGGGAGCAATTTGGTCAATTGGCACAGTAGAGTTCAGAAAGAGTACGTTCTATATCCCAGTTTGGGGAGCACTGTTTGGGATCTTAAAAGCTCACAGGCAGCCATCTAAGACACAAATATTGGTCTCTAATCTTCTGGAGCAAAAGAGAAAGAAAGAAAACAAAGACTCAGACCAGAAGAACTAGATGGTGCCAGGCTACCACTACTGACCATTCCTGCTAGGGACAGAATAAGTGGTCCTGGATAGAATGGGAGAAAAATGTAGAACAAAAAATTAAATTCTTAAAAAAAGGCTGAACTTACTGGACTAGTGAAGACTAGAGAAACCTCTGAGACTATCGCCCTGGGATATCCTTTAAACTTGGAACTCAAACCACTTCCAGTGTTTAACATCATATGCTGCTCACATTACTTCTGCTCACTTTTCATTGGCATGAACTCAATCACTTGGCCACAGTTAATGGCTATGGAGGCCAGGAAATGAGGCCCAGTTGACCTTGAAGAAATAAAAATGGGCTTGGCGAATAGCTAGTCAGTCTCTGCCACATACATGCTAGTTTTTAAATAGAGACTATAATTTAAACATGGTTAAAGTCTCTATAAAATTAAAAATATCCGGGATGACCACTTTATAATCCATGATTTTATATTTATATATTGCAACTAACAAAATAGTGTGAGTTACTAGTCAGAACACAGACATAGATATCATGCTTCCTTTCTCTTGGTGAAAAGAATGTGATGTTAAACACAATTTCAGAGCAAAAGAAACAGGATATTTTTATTGGAAATTATTTTTGTTTCTCTTTTCTTAATATAGCTTTTATAATACTCTATGTTCAGATCTGGCTTCGTGAACATTGCAATAAAGGCCTGAATTATGACAGCATAATTTCAGTTTTGTTAGACAAAATTGAACATTAATGTAATGACACCAATCTATGAACATATTTCTATTTTTTAATTAACCAACATTGCTGCTTTTGTTCAAAGAACTGTGACCAATTAAGTTGATTATGGGGAAGTGTCACGGGTCTTCAGTCACAAAGGCAGCTGAAATCTGGAATGTTTATCATAATATGCAGTATTAACCTCAGGCTATTCAAGCCAACATAAAAAAAAAAATAAAAGGAAACTGATATTATGCACTAAACAATATTCGCTTTGATATTGACGAGATGTCAGGGAGAATGGACATAGTCCCAGAGACTAGGATAATACTACTTTATTGTTTGATTCTATACTGAAGGTGTTCTGAGACCCACATAGGGATTTTTCTGTCAATCTTCTACCAATTTCCATTATTGCAATGATAGAAGGGCCTTACTTTAGTGGTTGAGGGGATAAAACAGTGAGTTAGTGTGTCTCCATGCAATCTAATAATCATACACAATACCGTCTATATTTCACTCAAAATTAGAAACAAGTTCTGCTGATTCCTCCATATGCACTGGAACAAAGTGTTTTCTCCAGCTCCAAAGGGAAAATATGTTTTCTACCCAATTATATCTCATGTTCTTTTCTCATATTATACATGGTTGAATTACAGGAAGAGAAAGAGAGCAGTGGGGGGAAATAGCACACATATTTAGAGTGCTTACTATGGTTAATATGCCAGGAGAGACATTTTTACTAATACTGGCTCATTTAATCCTGACTTAAATTGGTAAATCAGTAAATTTTTAATGAATGTCTTCTCTGAGCCAGTAATCATCAACCCTCTTGAAGCCCCTGTTCTCGAGGAGCTTATATTCTAAGGAAAGGAATTATCAATAAATACACAAAGTCCAGTCATCATTTAGTATTTCCAAGAAAATAACATTGTACCATGTAGAACTGGGAGAGGAGGTGGGGTCTGAGCAGAGGTCTGGATGTGGACGTTCTGCCCCTGAGACAGTGTTCTCCACAGTCGACAGGAAGAGGATTTTCCTTCTGGCTAGTCTCTAGAAAAGACAGAATGACTTAGAAATGAATACAGCAAAAGCAAGGCAGCTAATTGATGCCTGAAGGAGATTCATAAAAGAAGAATGTTTATATGTACCAATCTAAATCGTTAGGAAAATACATGAGTGCTGTCAAAATAGATTTTAGGAGCCCTTACTGAATCTTAGAAAGGGTCACCTTTCTGTCCTATGATCCCCATCAGTGCTGTCCACTACCGCTGTGGCTTCCACCCACCACAATATTTCTTTCTGTGTCTTATTCCTTGATGTCCTTTTCATTGTGGTCTCTCACTTTTATTGCTTTATCTCTTTCTGGGCCTACCTGTTTTTTTTTTTTTTTCCATGTATGTTTCCATTCTTAACATTTCCTCTCTTCTCAACCTTTCTAAGCTTTCTGGAAATGTCAGTTCTTAGAGAAAACCAACTGGAGTTCACATTATGTTACTTTTTTCTGTGTCAAAATATGGATAACTCCCAAGGCCAGGCCTTTCACCCTCAACCTTCTGCTCTTACACAGAGTTGAGTTTTTGATAAAATAAAACACACACACACACATACACACAATGAGAATAATTTCGTGCACAAAATGAAAGGTAGGTAAGTTAGGGATACAAAAGAGGGTGTTGTGGATTGAATTATGTCCCCCCCAAATGTGCATATCAACTTGGTTAGGCCATGTGCAGTTGTCCTCCATTTTGTGATTGTAATTTTTTTTTTAATTAATTTTTATTAAGCTTCAAGTGAACATTTACCATTCCAGTCTGTCACATGTAAGTTTACATACATCTTACTTCCTTCTCCCACTTGCTCTCCTCCTATTGAGTCAGCACTTTCAGTCTCTCGTTTCATGCCAATTTTGCCGTCTTCCCTCTCTCTCTATCTTCCCATCCCCCCTCCAGTCAAGAGTTGCCAACACACTTTCCAGTGTCCGCCTGATTTAATTAGCTCACTCTTCATCAGCATCTCTCTCCCCCCCGCTGACCAGTCCTTTTCATGTCTGATGAGTTGTCTTTGGGGATGGTTCCTGTCCTGTGCCATCAGAAGGTCTGGGGAGCATTGCCTCCGGGATTCCTCTAGTCGCAGTCATACCATTAAGTATGGTCTTTTTATGAGAATTTGGGGTCTGTATCCCATTGGTCTCCTGCTCCCTCAGGAGTTGTCTGTTGTGCTCCCTGACAGGGCAGACATCGATTGTGGCCGGGCACCAACTAGTTCTTCTGGTCTCAGGATAGTGTAGGTCTCTGGTTCATGTGGCCCTTTCTGTCTCTTGGGTTCTTAGTTGTCGTGTGACCTTGGTGCTCTTCCTCTGCCTTTGCTCCAGGTGGGTTGAGACCAATTGATGTATCTTAGATGGCCACTTGTTGGCATTTAGGACCCCAGACACCACATTTCAAAGTAGGATGCAGAATGTTTTCATAATAGAATTATTTTGCCCATTGACTTAGAAGTCCCCTCAAACCATGTTCCCCAGACCCCAGCCCCTGCTCCGCTGACCTTTGAAGCATTCATTTTATCCCGGAAACCTCTTTGCTTTTAGTCCAGTCCAATTAGGCTGACCTTCCTTGTATTGAGTGTTGTCTTTCCCTTCACCCAAAGCAGTTCTTATCTACTAATTGATCAATAAAAAACCCTCTCCCTCCCTCCCTCCCCACTTTGTAACCACAAAAGTATGTGTTCTTCTCCGTTTTTTCTATTTCTCAAGATCTTATAGTAGTGGTCTTATACAATATTTGTCCTTTTTCCTCTGGCTCATTTCCCTCAGCATAATGCCTTCCAGATTCCTCCATGTTATGAAATGTTTCACAGATTCGTCACTGTTCTTTATCGATGTGTAGTATTCCATTGTGTGAATATACCACAATTTATTTACCAATTCATCCGTTGATGGACACCTTGGTTGCTTCCAGCTTTTTGCTATTGTAAACAGAGCTGCAATAAACATGGGTGTGCATATATCTGTTTGTGTGAAGGCTCTTGTATCTCTAGGGTATATTCCGAGGAGTGGGATTTCTGGGTTGTATGGTAGTTCTATTTCTAACTGTTTAAGATAACGCCAGATAGATTTCCAAAGTGGTTGTACCATTTTACAATCCCAGCAGCAGTGTATGAGAGTTCCAATCTCTCCGCAGCCTCTCCAACATTTATTATTTTGTGTTTTTTGGATTAATGCCAGTCTAGTTGGTGTGAGATGGAATCTCATCGTAGTTTTAATTTGCATTTCTCTAATGGCTAATGATCGAGAGCATTTTCTCATGTATCTGTTGGCTGCCTGAATATCTTCTTTAGTGAAATGTGTGTTCATATTCTTTGCCCACTTCTTGATTGGGTTGTTTGTCTTTTTGTGGTTGAGTTTTGACAGAATCATGTAGATTTTAGAGATCAGGCGCTGGTCTGAGATGTCATAGCTGAATATTCTTTCCCAGTCTGTAGGTGGTCTTTTTACTCTTTTGGTGAAGTCTTTAGATGAGCATAGGTGTTTGATTTTTAGGAGCTCCCAGTTATCTGGTTTCTCTTCATCATTTTTGGTAATGTTTTGTATTCTGTTTATGCCCTGTATTAGGGCTCCTAGGGTTGTCCCTATTTTTTCTTCCATGATCTTTATCGTTTTAGTCTTTATGTTTAGGTCTTTGATCCACTGTGATTGTAATTTTATGTTGAGAGGATTAGGGTGGGGTTGTAATACCCCCTTACCCAGGTCACCTCCCTGATACAATGTAAAGAGAGTGGGGTTTGGCCTGCACCATCTTTTATTTCTCAAGCGATAAAAGGAACGGGAAGCAAACAGAGACTTGGGGACCTCATACCACCAGGAAAGCAGCACCAGGAGCAGAGTGCGTCCTTTGGACACTGGGTTTCTCTGCCTGAGAATCTCCTTGACCAGGGGAAGATCAAGGACAAGGACCTTCCTCCAGAGCCAACAAAGAGAGAAAGCCTTTCCCTAGAGCTGATGCCCTGAATTTGGACTTGTAACATACTAGACTGTGAGACTCAACGGCCCTGGGTGGACTGTGAGAGAATAAATTTCTCTTTGTTAAAGCCATCCACTTGTGGTATTTCTGTTATGGCAGCACTAGATGACTAAGACAGAGGGTAAGGGGGCCCCTCCTTTGATACTACCACAAGAAGTCCAGTTGTAAGGGACGTGTCTACACCACAAGTCAAGTTCAAGTTGTCTGATGCTACTCTACCTTATGAGTCAGCATTGGGGATTCTAAGTGAGGGTGAAGATAAATATCTATTACCCCTCACACTTCCAAAAATCTGAATTCTCATACAGAGATCACATGCCATGTTCCTGATTAGAGCATCATGACACATTTACCTCCCAGGAGAAGAAGCCTTGGGCAGAAACAAGAATGTAATTTGTAGGGTAGACAATCCCAAACCAGCTCAACATAATGGGAAATACTAACTCAAGTTCATGAGGTAGTTATAGTAATATCTATGCTATAGACAAGGAAAACATGGCTCTATGAAGTAAAATATCTTTTCTAGCTAATTAAGTACAAGATCCTAGACCCTTTGAATAAAAAGCCCATGCTTTCTTTACAACATTATAATGTAGTTTCTAGTCAAATTAACCTAGGTTTAACACTTGTGTTTGTCACTTACCAAAATCTTGACTGCGTGCAAGAAACTTTACCGTGTAATGCCTCAATTTCCTCATTTGTGTAACAGGGATGAAAAAACTTGCCTTAAAACTTTGTGGTGGGAGATGGCAAGAAATAGATGACAGATTTTTTTTTTTTCAATTGCTATCCAGTTGATTCTGACTCCCTGGGTGGTGCAAATGGTTAAGATCTAAACTACTAACTGGAAAATTGGCAGTTCAAACCCAAACAGAGGTGCATTGGAAGAAGGCCTAACAATCAGGTTCTGATACTTCACAGCCTGGAAAACCCTATGGAGTGTACTTCTACTGTGTAACACATGGATTGTTAGATAGCATGAGATGGTAGATAAAAAGCACGTGTAAATTGTTTGGTATATGTAATGGGCAGTACGATACTTATTATTCCCACCATTTTTGTATAAGTTGTATGCCTTAGCTAGGTGCAATTTTAGTGTAAAAGCTACCAATCAATAGTTGCCAATAGCTTGCTCTTAGAATTTAGGTAAACACAAGAAAATGTTTCAGAACAAATTTCTTTTTTTGTTCCTTAAATCCGTCTAATGACCCTTTCAAGGTACATTGAAAAGATAAAGACAAGCGCAACAGTTACCTTTCGCTGTGCAACTGAGTAGATTAAATCTAGAATAATTTAAGGTAGGTCATGACTCTATGGTTAGCTTGGTGAGTTGGTGTGACTTCTTTAGGCATGGCTGTTTTCAGCTAGGGCCATTCATGTAGGAATGGGAATTCTGCTCTAGGTTGTGCTGGGCTAGGACACATTTGCTGGGTACCCTCCTCTACCTGTGTCTCATAATCTTCTAGGACTTTCATAGGCTGCATTCTTTAGAGGGCAAAACCAGAGAAGCAAATAAATAAGTATGTATATGTATGTTGGTATTGTTAGGTGCCATTGAGATGGTACCAACTCATAGTGACCCCATGCACAACAGAACAAAATTCTGCCTGGTCCTGCACCATCCTCACAATTGTTACTATGCTTGAGTCATTGTTGCAGCCACAGTGTCAATCCATCTCCTTGAGGGTTTTTCTCTTATTTTGCTGACCCTCTACCAAGCATGGTGTCCTTCTCCAGGGACCGATCCCTCCTGACAACAATGTCCAAAGTATATGAGACACAGTCTCGCCATCATTGCTTCTGAGGAGCATTCTGGTCGTACTTCCTCCAAGAAAAATTTGTTCATTCTTTTGGCATTCCGTGGTATATTCAATATTCTTCTCCAACGCCACAATTCAAAGGTGTCAATTCTTCGGTCTTCTTTTTTCATTGTTCAGCTTTCCATGCATATTAGGTGATTGAAAATACCATGGCTTAAGTCAGATGCACCTTAGTCCTCAAGGTGACACCTTTGCTTTTCAACACTTTGAAGAGGTCCTTTGCAGCAGATTTGCCCAATGCAATGTGTCTTTTGATTTCTTGACTGTTGCTTTCATGGGTGTTGACTGTGGATCCAAGTAAAATGAAATCCTTGACAATCCTAATCTTTTCTTTGTTTATCATGATGTTGCTCATTGGTCCAGTTGTGAAGATTTTTGTTTTCTTAATGTTGAGGTGTAATCCATACTGAAGGCTGTGGTCTTTGATCTTCTTTAGCAAATGCTTCAAATCCTCTTCATTTTCAGCAAGCAAAGTTGTGTCATCTGCATAATGCAGATCGTTAGTGAGTCTTCCTCCAATCCTGATGCCCTGTTTTTCTTCATATAGTCCAGCTTCTAAGATTATTTGCTCACCATACAGATTGAATAGGTATGGTGAAAAGATACAAACCTGATGCACACCTTTCCTGACTTTAAACGATGCAGTATCCCCTTATTCTGTTCAAACGACTGCCTCCTGGTCCAGAAACAGATTCCTCATGAGCATAATTAAGTGTTCCAGAATTCCCATTTTCTGCCATGTTATCCATCACTTGTTATGATCCGCAGTCAAATGCCCTTGCATAGTCCGTAAAACACAGGTAAATATCTTTCTGGTATTCTCTGCTTTCAGCCAGGGTCCATCTGACTTCAACAATGATATCCCTGGTTCCACATCCTCTTCTAAATCCGGCTTCAATTTCTGGCAGTTGCCTGTGGATATACTTCTGTAGCCCCTTGTGAATGATCTTCAGCAAAATTTTGCTCGCATGTGATGTTAATGATATCGTTCAACAATTTCTGCATTCAGTTGGCTCACCTTTCTTGGGAATAGGCATAAATATGAATCTCTTCCAGTTGGTTGACCAGGAAGCTGTCTTCCAAATTTCTTGGCATAGAACTACATCCATTTGTTGAAACATCTCAAGTGGTATTTCACCAATTTCCAGAGCCTTGATTTTGCCAATGCTTTCAGTGCAGTTTGGATTTCTTCCTCAGCACCATTGGTTCCTGATCATATGTTCCCTCCTCAAATGGTTGATAAGTTGACCAATTCTTTTTGGTATAGTGATTCTGTGTATTCCTTCCATCTTCTTTTGATGCTTTCTGTTTTAATATTTTCCCCATAGAATCCTTTACTATTGCACCTTGAGGCTTGAATGTTTTCTTCAGCTCTTTCAAATTGAGAAGTGCTCAGCTTGTTTGGCTTGGTTTTCTATCTCCAGGTCTTTCCACATGTCATCATAATACTCTACTTTGCCTTCTTGATCTACCCTTTGAAATCTTCTGTTTAGGCGTTTTACTCTATCTTCTTTTCCTTTTTTTTTTTTTAGCTACTGGACGTTCAAGAGCAGGTTTCATTGTCTCTTGTGACAGACATTGGGGTTTTTTCTTTCTCTCCTGCCTTTTTAAAGACCTCTTGCTTTCTTCACATGTGATGTCTTTGATGTCATTCCACACCTCACTAGTCTTTGTCATTAGTGCTCAATGTGTCAAATCTATTCTTAATAGAGTCTCTAAATTTAGGCAAGATATACTCAAGGTCATACTTTGGTTTTTATGGAGTTGCTCTAATTTTCTTCATTTTTAACTTGAACTTGCATATGAGTAATTGATGATCTAATCCGCAGTCAGCCCCTGACCTTGTTTTGACTAATGATATTGAGTTTTTCCATTGTCTCTTTCCACAGATGTAGTCGCTTTGATTTCTTTGTATTCCATTTGGCAAGGTCCATGTGTTTTGCCATGTATCACCTAATGAGAGAAGAGTAAGTTGGAATATTAATAGGCCTAGCCCCAACAAATTTTATATATATATATATATATATATATATATATATATATATATATATATATATATATATAAATGTATGCATAATTTTGGGGGCTAGGCCTATTAATATTCCAACTTGCTCTTCTCTCGTTTGGTGAGAGAAACCCTGGTGGAAACCCTGATGGCATAGTGGTTAAGTGCTATGGCTGCTAACCAAAGGGTTAGCAGTTTGAATCCTTCAGGTGCTCCTTGGAAGCTCTATGGAGTAGTCCTGTTTTGTTCTATAAGGTTGCCACGAGTTGGGATCTATTCGAAGGCAATGGATTTGGTATATATATATATATTCATTTATATCAAGGAAATAGCTCATGTGGTTGTAGAGGCTGGGAAGTCCTAAATCCATGGTTCAGGCTGGAGACTCCTTCTGACTCACATAGTCACAGGGGCTGGCAAATCCAATATCAGCAGATCAGACAGCAGGGCTCTGGCTCACAGGCTGTGGAGGATGATGAGTCCCAAGACTGGCAGGTAAGATGGCAGGCAAGATGCTAGCTTAAGTCACAGGAACCAGAGGTCAGATAAATAGGAGCCAGCTGCAGGATCCAGAGCAAGAAAAGTCAGTGAGCTTTGCCAGAAAGCCCACCTATGTTTCAACTGATTGGCTGCTTGTAACAGGTCTCTTCAAGGAAATGATTAAATTATATTAGATCTCATTACAGAACTGATTACATCATTGTATAGCTGCCAAGCTGCATTATAATGCCAAACCACTGAGAATAATGGCCCAGTCCAATTGACACGCAACCTTAACCATCAAGAGGGCCAACATGCCAAAAGGTTAGCTTGAGCATGTCTTTCCCATGAGAGTGGCAGGAGTGCAAAAGAGCACAACAAATGCACAGGTGCTTTTTCAAATCTGTGCTTGCATCACACCTGCTCTACATCTTAATGACCACAGCAGCTTACATACGTAAATAGACTTGAGGACCACGGAGATGACAGAAAGACAGACAGACAGATATATAGACAGAATACATATATATATGTCTATACATGTGTATATATATATATTGTCACTGTTAGTTATTGAATCAATTCTGACTCATGGCAACCACATGTGTTACAGAGTAGAACTGCTCCATAGGGTTTTCTTGGCTGTAATCTTAATGGAAATTCGCTGTCAGGACTTTTCTTTTGTGATACTGCTCGGTGGATTTGAATTGCCAAATTTAAGTGTAGCAGATGAGGGCAAACCATTTGTGCCACTTAGGGCCTATATAAATTTATATAAATACTCTCTTGAGAAAAGGATATAATAAACCTCCATTTTTCATGGTTTGAGGATGGATTCCCTTTAAAGCTCTACAAAGCAAAGATGTCACATTGATGACTAAGGTGCTCCTAACCCAAGCCATGGTCCTTTCTATCACCTCATGTCTTAGTTATCTAGTGCTGCTAAAATAGAAATACCACAAGTGGATGGCTTTAACAAGGAGAAGTTTATTTTCTCACAGTAAAGTAGCCTGAAAGTACAAATTCAGGGTGTCAGCTCCAAGAGAAGGCTTTCCTTCTCTGGCAACCTTCTCATCAATCTTCCCCCAGACTAGGAGCTTCTCTGTGCAGTGGCCCAGGGTTCAAAGGATACGCTCTGCTCCTGGCACTGCTTTCTTGGTGGTATGAGGTCCCCCGTGTCTCTGCTCGCTTCTTTTTTTTATATCTCAAGAGTTTGCCTCAAGACACAACCCAATCTTGCAGACTGAGTCATGCCTCACTAACACAACTGCCACCCATCCTCCCTCGTTAACATCATAGAGGCAGAATTTACAAAATAAAGGAAAATCACAGAATACCAGGAATCACGGCCCAGCCAAAGTGATACACACGTTTTTTAGGGAACATGATTCAGTCCATGACACCTCATATGCATGCAAAATTTGGAATAGCATTTTCAGAGATTAAACTGGGAGGGGGAGCAGCAGGCCCTTTATATTACAAAATTGCTACAGTAGAAAATCAGACTAGAGATGGAACGTAGTCAGAATCAAACAAAATAAAAAATAAGAGAGATACATGTAAAATGGTTCACTTAAGCATGAAAAACAAAATTTAAGGGAAAAATAGTTTAGAAGCAGCTGTATAAAAAAAAGAAAAAAAACACTAGTGGGGATGGTTTTGTTAATGGAGTAACTTGGCTGCCAACAACGTTAATGAAATCTAAGCTTAAATAATATGAAGATAATACATAGTGAAAGCTGTCTCTTTCTACTGCACCGATTGATTGGAATTACCAGAAAGGTTGTGCTTAATTCTGGAAAACCTATTTTTAAAAATCTATTAACAAAATCCATATTGTTTGTATAGAAGTTTGACCTAGATAAAGAGAAGACTAGAAAATGTAGCATATAAAAATATAACATATAAAGAATGTTGGAAGTAACCGTGAATTTTTGCCCGAATAAGTGATGAGAATTTGAAGGTCCTGACATGCAGAAGAGGGGCTCAGGGTTATAATAACGAAGAAGATACTGACAGAACTGTCTAAAAATGGAATGATTTTTCTGATACTAAAGTTGTTTAAGGAGAAGCTGAAGGAACTTTGGAAAGAATTTTAAATAGAAGATTCAAGCACAGGATGAGATGCTCATATAGAAAACTAGATAACTTTTGAAATTCCTTCCATTCAGAGATTCCATGGTTTTGTAAAAACAAACCAGAATAACAGTTGTCTTCACAAACTGTATCTGGTCTCATTTTTCCTATTCTCACTTGCATTTGGATTTATCATCTTCTTTATATTTTGTATCCTCTTAGATACTTTTTATATCTTTATATTTAGAAATTTCTTGTGACTAGTGTTTAAGAGCTAAGGCTCCTAACCAAAAGGCCAGCAGTTTGAATCCACCAGCCACTCCTTGGAAACCCTATGGGACAGTACTACTCTGTCCTATAGGGTTGCTATGAGTCAGAGCTAACTAGGTGGCACATAATAACAATAACAATTCATCACTTGGTTTTTTTTTTTTTTTTTTTACACATATCGTCTAAATTGACCTTATTATAATGGCTTTTGTTATAATTAAAAAAAAAAAAAAGTAAATGATCCTTTGAAACTTCTCCAAGCCAACAATAATCTTTAAAGATTACACGTGAAGCTGTTAGTTACTCCTTGTGTTAGTTTCCTAGGATCGTCCTAACAAATTACTACAAACTTCGTGCTTATCACAACAGAAATTTATTCTCTCACAGTTCTCAAGGCTAGGGTTCTGAAGTCTTCTCCCTGTGTGTTTCTGTACGTCCTCTTCTTTCTCTTATGAGGACACACTCGTTGAATTTAGGCCCCACTCAAATCTGGTATAATCTTATCTAGATCCTTAATTACTTTTGTAAAGACCCTACTTACAAATAGGGTCACATTCTGAGGTTCTGGGTAGAAGCGAATTTTGGGGAACATTATTCAACCCATACACTACTGATAACAAAAAACACCTATGTGTTACATTTCAGTGTTGTCTTCATCTTTTTGGTCCTCTCATCTGACAGATACTAAGCATTTTTAATGAACAAACAATATTTGACTTGTAACTCATGTCCATGATCCCCCTGAAGAGGCTTTGCATTATTTCAACATGGTTGTGTTTTTTTCAGTAATTTGTTTGCAAAGATGTGATGAAATTAATTCTAGGAAATACTATATAAAAATTTAGCAAAACCACCCTGATGTACATGCATTTAAAGGTACCTTATTTAAAGAATTACAAAATAAATTATCCTTTTAACTCACTTAAGAGTCTTTTTGTAAGCAATGTGTCCATAGTCTGTTACCAGGATGCTGATTTTTCTTTTCATTCTAGATGATCTAATTTTAGCTTATTGATCAATTGATCAATCCCAGAAGCTAAAAAATAATATCATTGAATTTACACAAAGTATATTGGTATAAGATACCAGATCAGTTTCAGAAAGACAGTGCTTTAAGCAAATGGCAAACAAATCAAATTATTTTAAAATTTGCCTTCTTTTGCACTGTTAATGGCATATATCATAAGCACTTTAAATTAGTTTTGCTTTAGCTTAAAAGGAAGAGTGTTGATTTCATCATAGTTAATTCTCAAAAGCCCGTGTGGCGTTTTTTTAAAATAGTTACTGGGGATTGGCATATTATTTTTTATCCTTAATAATTTTATCTCCATTTGGTAAACAGTATAATCACATTTTAGAGCTCTATTCATTTAGAAATTCTCTACTTTTAGAATCTTTGTATATTACTTATGCATTTAAAATGTTTTTGGAGACTATTTAAACTATAGTATGTGTTTGTACTCTTTAAGCAGAGAATATTCTAAATAATAACAATAATACCTCAAAAAGTTAATTCAGGAGATATGCAATGAACAAAAAACGAAACCCATTGCTGTTGAGTCGATTCCAGCTCATAGTGACCCTATAGGGCAGAGTAGAACTTCTCCATAGGGTTTCCAAGAAGTGGCTGGTGGATTTGAACTGCCAATCTTCAGTTAGCAGCAGTAGTTCTTAACCACTGTGCCACCAGGGTGCCACCTGTATCTAAACTCTGAATCAAATAGTACAGCAGAAAATGAAAAAAAAAAAAAAACACTAATTGTGCACTCAGGATAAATGGGACACCAAAGGATCAATTTTGAACCGATTGTGTTTTTGAAGAATGAGTAGGCAATGAGGCAGTTTGTTTACTTTAGACGTGTCATTAGGAAAGACCAATCAGTAGAAACGGGTCATCATGTTTGGTAGAGGATCACTGAAAATGAGGGAAACCCTTAATGAGATGAATTTACACAGTAGCCAAAACAATGAACTCAAACATACCAATTATCATGAAGATGGCCCGAGACCAGGCAATGTTTTGTTCTGTTATACACAAGGCCACAAAGAGTTGGAGTCCACTTGCCAGCAATTAACAACAAGGTGATTGTGGTAGTCTACAGGAGAGAGAGGAAGGGTATCCTTTCTAAATATGGCTCATCTGTCCCCCAAATGGGGACTTCCTTCCCAAACTTGAGTCTTCGGTCCATATTGGATATATTTTCTTTCCCATGTAAACTTCTTTTCTCTTTGCTTCAAGTAGAAGGCAAAGACAGGAAAGTTTTTCATTCTGAGAATAAATATAATTACACATACAATATGATATATTAAGGTAACAATTGATATTATGATTTGCTGCTTTCCTATGATCAAATCTTGGTCAAAAATCAAGATCAAATAAATGTTGTCCCTTTAGGAAGTAAATTATAATTAGATATTTTAGACACTAAATGTCAAGTGTGAGTTGAGAAAGCGTCAGGATTGCAATTTAACCTTTGATTTATGTAGTTTAAAATTAAGACTAAAAATTTATTTTATTTTAGTTCTTTAATTTTTCTATATATCCCTGGAGAAATGAAAAATGGCAACAGATGAACTGATTTTTAATTACTTTTTGATTCCCTAATGAAGCTACTTTTGAAACTCTTGCTTACCATCAGTTCTAGACTGAGATCATTTAATGTTGGGTCACAAATTTGAGTAACATTATTTTCAGCTGCTGGTTTATCACACTAAAACTTTTCTTAATGAGCACCTAGCGATCTTCAGGCTGCCCTGACCTTCTTCTGGAAATAACAAAAGCAAGTTGGAATATTAATAGGCCTACCCCCCAAAATTATGCCATTTTAAACTGTTTATTTCTGCTCAAAGTATGAAAATGGGAGAATCAGGAGACAATCACTCTTCAGAATAGCCTTAGGGAGAAATCCAGGCAACCTGGCTAGTTCACTACAATCCACGGCTTTTGATCTGTAATATGTCCCTCCCTCTTCCATTTAATGAGCCTTGGGGCAACTGCTTTGTATCCCAGCCTTCTTACCACAGGGCAACACTGGTGGCTCCATAGTTAAGTGCTCACCGCTAACTGAAACGGTAGAGGCTCAAATCTACCTACCTTTCCAGGAAGAAAAGACCTGGCAATCTGCTCCCATAAAGATTACGGCCTACGAAACACTATGGGGCAATTCTATTCTGGACTATAGGGTCACTATGAGCTGGAATGCACTCGATGGCCCACAAAACACACATGCACACTTCTTCCTACGGCTTGTTTGTCTTACTTAAATAGTTAAAATGAAAATAAACATTTTACTCCACCAAATAAGATCTATAGATGGAAACCGCTGATGTATAAAACAGTTTGTGATTGCAATTTGTTGGAAACAATGAAAATTTCATGCAGAAGGGTTGAGAAAGAAGCTAAACACTATGGAGTCTTAACTAATCTTGAGATTTATTATACCCATGAAATTAATTTGGAGCATAACAAAAACACATTATTTTGAAAATAACAGGAATTTAGAAAGCAGAAAAAGCTTTAACTGATGCCAAAAACAATATAAAAGTCTACAAAAGAAGTATAAAGTTTGCACTTTGCAAATTGCCTACAACACAGTGATCAAGTGCAGCAGAGCTTTTATATTTCATAGAAAGGTAATAGATGAGAAATGAAAGTATTACCTGGAACAACATGTTTTGCTAAGGTAATTATTACATTATCATCACAGTGAGGAATTAGGATTACATTAGCAATGCTTTCCCAAGGTATTTTCAGTTTATTACATGAAAATAAAATCTCAGAAACGGAGCTTAGCTGATATCACATTTTTCCCCCTCAGATAAAATCTATCTGGAAAATCAAGTGGTATTTATTGATATTAATAGCACAGTTAGAAATATTTGTACAAATGATGAGCAATTTCCAAACACATCACTTTTAAGAAGCAAAATATATCATTTATTATTATTAAAAAAAGTAAATTACATGAAATTTTTGCAGAAACTATGCCTGCAAGTGTTAAATGAAGTTCACTAACATTATGCAAAGAATATAGGACGTGCCATGGTAATGTGGCAAACACTTTCTGACTAAAATAGACACATAAACTTAGCACAATAAGGTTTCTAGTGCTTTATATCCTTTTTTCCTTTTCCTCCTTTTCTACGATCATTACCCTTGTCCTCTCCCAGTGCTGATCTCAATTTCTAAATGCACATCCTTATCATGTGATTATTATTTTTTTTTTTTTTGAGATAAATGTACTCTTAGAGCTCAGTTCCAGTGCGTATGAAGTTTATTGGATTTAGTATGGTAGTATGCTAGTGAGTAATTTTTCTAATGTTTATGTTCCTTTCTTTGGTTGAATCACTTTTTTCCCCTAATTCACAACTTTACATGATTCTTATAAAGACAAATTTGTGTTCGAAGTTATTCGATGTATTAAAAAAAAACCCATTGCGGTCAAGTCGATTCCAATTCATAGCGACCCTGTAGATGTATAGCTATATGTATATTTAGGAAAGGCTAAAGTATTTTGTAAAATTATATTAGGAAAGAGGTAAAAACAAGTAAAGTGGAAAACCTGAATACTACACTGAGGGTCATAGATGAGTATCTAACCCAAGTCATGATACAGTACTATCATTTTATAAATCAAATACGATAGTTACTAGATTCTATTAAATATGCTGATCAAGAAACAGTTGATAATCTTCCAAATAACCTAAAATCACAATGGTGCGAAGATTCAGTTTCATAGGAATATCTGTACTGTCTAAATACTGTCAAGTCATGAGTTTTACTTTTTACAGCTAGTCTATAGATCAAGTGTCCTGGTAGTATTTAAATTTTAGTGTCATTATGTATTGATTAAAATAAAATGATAATAAAAATTTATAGTATATCAAGCCCTTTCTCTTTATTAGGCCAGTTTTGTTGTTGCTCTTCCTGTTTACCTTTAGTGCTTATGACGAAGTTTTAGAGGTTTTTTTCCCTATGGTTAAAGAGATAGTTGGGTCTATTTTAAATATTAAAAACACAACATATACTTGACTTCTGACATAATCAAATGTTTAAAGTTAAAAAATATTTCTAGTTTGCGTGCCTTCTTTTTCTTCCAAGCTATAACACACTCATTGCATTTTTTTTTTTTTTCTCATTTGGATATTATCTCTAACTTTACTCTTAATTACAAAAAAAAAAAAAAAAAACAATTATTCAAACCTTTGATTTAAACAGAGCTCAGTTATGTTGCCTTTTATACTAGGGGATGTTACACAGCATTAATTAATTATGAATCTTTTGTTTTTTTTTATAATCATTGTTATGCATTTTGAGTCTCTGGGTGGTACATACAGTTAATGTGTTGAAAGGGTAGAGGTTCAAGTCCCCACAGAGACCCCTGGAAAGAATGGTGATTCACTTCCAAAAAGTCAGCCATTGAAACCTTACTGAGTTCAGTTCAGCTGTGACACACGTGGCGTCACCATAAGTCAGAACCGGCTCCACGGCAACTCATTGGTTATGAGTTTGTATCTTCTGATTTTTGGTAAGCATGATGTGTCAAGACAAAAACTACGATGAAAGTGTTAAATATTCCAAAAAAAAGAGCTTCAATTTAAAAGCACATATATATATATATATGTATACATACATACATATACATTTAAAGTAGTTAGTGGGATTATTATAATAATGAAATATGAGGATGATTTGTAAAAACAAATAAAATTCTTAATAAACAAAGTTGAGATAAAAGCATGAATAAAGAGTTATTACTACTGAACATGGTTTCTCTTTTTGTTTATTCTTTCACTTATAATTTAAAAAAAAATACATATTTTCTGTAAATACATTTGCATGTAACTTCCTAAAAGGATAAACATTACTAAAAGCATAAACTTATAAATAAATGCCCCCTGCTGCACACAGAATGCCTCCTCCCAATTCAGATTTCCAGAAGAAACCATGTTGACTTAAAATTAGATATCTCTTAATTCAAACACATTGCAGAGGTTTTTTGTTTGCTTTTAATCACTAAAGAATATCTAATGACTACAGCTAAGCAAGATAAATTCTAACAAACTTAAACACCAACTTTTTTCACCATGTTATTCTCCAAACTTTTAAAGATAAAGAATAATATTTTATTTCTTTATTATTTTACAACATTTGATAATATACCTAAGCCTCTATTTCTTTTCTTTTTTTCTGAAATGAAAACATTTATATGACTGTGTGATGAAAATAGAAGTAATTTTTCTTTTGGAGTCATGATGTGATTTTGATATTGCTTTTTCAATAACATAATATTTAACAATAATTGATTTTTTAAAATTTGAACAATTATTAGAGTAGGGTGCTTTACAAATTATTTAATCCATGCAACCCTATGAAGTAGAATTTAATTTTTTTTTTTGCTTTTTCTTTTTTATTCTGGTGAAAATATACACACCAGAACACTTGCCAGTACAACTTCCGCATTTACAACCCGATGGAAAAGTACATAACTTTTAAATTAAGAAAAAGTTGTTTTGCCACGTACCACCTAAAATCATCCCACAAACTTTCCAGGGAAATGTCTTCTGAGCTGTATACTCAGCAGCTCAGGCACAGTGTTTAGATGGTCAGTGATATTTTCTGACATACAGCAGGTGCTCAACATTGGGGGATGAATAAATATTCTTAGCCTATGAAAAATTCAGAAATAAATGAAATAATCTTTTTTACTTTGCAACTATTCTTTTTTTATTGTACTTTAGATGAAGGTTTACAGAGCAAATTAGTTTCTCATATTGTACTCAATACACACATTGTTTTGTGACAATGGTTGCCAACCCGATGACATGTCAACACTACAACACTCCTTCCCTTTGATCTTGCTAAGCCTCTATTTCTTGATCATAGTAGACCAAATGTGTTCACTTGATATTATGTAAAATAAATTATCAACCTTGTTTCCCTACAACTATTGTCTTTCTCAGCCCCCAATTTCTGTTTTCTAGATCGTAAAGCTTTATTCTATCAATATGTATGAAATTGACATTTCATTTCAGAACAATGATTACTTTATCTCATTTATAGTTAATTTTACAAATTAAAATATAGTAAACAGCATTTGTAATATTATGGCAATGTAACCATATTTTCTCACAACCAAGTAGTTTTATTACACTGTTTCAGAGTAACCTAGGTCAAAGGATAATGTTTATGATATGAGTAAAGTTGGTTTTTTTCCCTTTTATAATCGGTGAAATTAACTCATGCCATATTCAATATCGTTTCATATAATACAGCTTTTGCTTGTCTTCTTTTTAAATTTTAGTTTAAATATTATGTAAATAAATGTAAATAAAAATCATCCAACATTTACAATTCATAAGGAATTATAATCGTGTATGAACACAGGTTAACAGTATCAAGAAAAAAATACGAGTTAAAAAAAAAAAATGGAAACCCTGGTGGCACAGTGGTTAAGTGCTACGGCTGCTAACCAAAGGGTCAGCAGTTTGAATCCACCAGAGGCTCCTTGGAAACTCTGTGGGGCAGTTCTACTCTGTCCTATAGGGTCGCTATGAGTCGTAATTGACTCAAACGCACTGGGTTTTTTTGGGTATCTTCTTTTCATGCGTTTAAATTAATTTATATTTAGTCAAAAGTACATGTTTGATGGTTTTGCAAAACTTTTACAACCATGTGTACACAATCACAATCAAAATACAGAAGAGTTCTTTCACCCAAAAAAATGTCCCAGTGCCACTTTTTAGTCAACTAAAGGTCGTCAGTTTGAATCCACCAGGTACTCCTTGGAAACTCTATGGGCCAGTTCTACTCTGTCCTATAGAATTGCTATGAGTAGAATTGATTCGAAGACAATGGGGTTTTTTTGGGGGGTGCTTCCTCCACAGCTCCTGTAAACACTTATCTGTTTTTCTTTTCTTATTGACGTGCCTTTTCTAGAATGTCATATAAACAGAATCATATAGTATGTAGCCTTTTCAGCTTGACCTCTTTCACTTTATTTGTAATTCATACATGTTCTAACATTTATCAATAGTTCATTCTTTTTCATTGTTGAATAGAATTCCATTACGTGTAGTTCAATTTGTTTACCTGTTACCCAGGCGAAGGGCATTGGAATTGTTTCCAGTTCAGGGAAATTAAAAATAATAAATTAAAAGTAAGTAAGTTTTTTTCTGTGAACACAGTTTACTTTTCACTTGGGTAAATATGTAGTCATTAGATTGCCAGATATTTTAAGAAATGTATGTATAACATTTTAGAAACTACCAAGCCTTTTTCCAAAGTAGTTACACCATTTACATTTCCACAATCATTGTATGAGAGTTTCACTGGCCTTACATTATTGCAAACACTTGATCTTTTTTAGTTGTTACCATTTTTACTTTTCTTATTTTTTTGATTGCTTGTGTAGTGTTGTCTCATTGTGAATTTGTATTGTGTTTCCCTAATGAATAATGATATTGAGCATATTTTCAGGTGTTAAAATATTTATCCATCTTTATTGGTTTTTTGCCTAATTATTATTTATTTTGGGAGTTCTTAATATATATGTAATTTAACTTTTTTCTTTCATATATCATGATCTTTGCCTAATGCAAATTGCAAAAATTTTCCCCATGTTTTCTTCTAGTATTTTTACATTTTTTTATTTCACATTTAGGTGCATGCTCTATCTTGAGTTGATTTTTGCATATGATGCAAGATACGGATAAACATTTTTAAAAGTCTTTTTTCTTATGGATATTCAAATTTCCCAGAAACATTTGCTGAAAAATTTAACCATTCTCACGTAAATTTTTTTATACCTTTGTTGAAATTCTTTTGACTGTATATTATGGGACTACTACTGAAGTCTATATTCTGTTCCATTTATCTATACTTTTTCCAATATACACTGTCTTGACTTGTGGAGCTTTATAGTAAGTCTTAAAAATTAGGTGGTGTAAAGCTTCCAATCTTGTCCTTCTTTGTCAAATTTTTTTGCTATTCCTGTTCCTTTCAATTTCTATATAAATTTAAGCATTAACTTATTAATTTTTTATAAAAATCTTGTATTTTGATTAGAATTCTGTTGAATCTACAAATCAATACCAACTATTTTGTATTTTCTAGTACTTTTTTTTTCTTGTATTATATTCCAATCTTTTGAAATATGTTAAGATTTGCTCTGTGGCTCAGATTATAATTAATTTTGAGAAAGCTCTACGTATACTTTAAAGTAATGAGTGTTCAGTAGATGTTGGAATAATGTCATGTATGTAAATCAGATTCTTCAAATCACATTTTTTTCTGGCAGATGCATAGAATAAGTGGCTCACCGTAATCTTGTCAAGGTTGTGTTTTGGTTTAGTTAGGTCCATTTTATATTTTTTTGCCCTTACCCCTAAGCGGTAACCCTGATGCCTTGGGCATGTCTTTTACTCCAGGCTTTCCGGGCTCTCTCGTGAGAGGAATTGATTGAGGCCCTCCTACACTGCTCAGGCATGCTCTCAAGCCTTATTAGTCCAGGCTCCCAATAGCTGCTAAAACCTCTGCTGTAGCCACACGGTTGCTGTTTTCCTTTGGGGTTCTTTACCTTTACAGCATGTGTATATGCTGCTTAGGGGTAGACCAAAAACATGAGAAGAATTTTTATGCTAATTTTGGTGCTTTCTTCTTTTTGGTTTCCTCAGCCCCAGGCCTGGACTCTGACTTTTATCCTCACAGTCCAGTGAGCCTACAGATTTCTGTTAATAGTTTTTTAAGTAAGTTTGCATTAGAAATTACCTTCTTGGGAAAAAAATAAAATACAATCACCTTATGTTTTTTTCTCTTCCACAGGCCCTTGGAGCCTCAAGCCTTACCAGAACTCATTCCTATCCAAACTTTTGCTTTCCAGTAAGAGAGAGGCTGAATTTGCTGTAGTCTATTCCTATTATAAAGGGCACCAGGAGTTCCTGGCTGCCTTTTAATATGTGTTTATTTTGTAATTGTATTTCTAGTAACTTTTATAGATCACCAGGCCTTTCTCCAGGCACCTGTGGGTGGACTTGAACTTCCATTCTTTTGGTGGAGTGTGTCAATGATTTGTACCACCTAGAGACTCTATATAATAATGATAGCTAAAGGGCTCAGTGGTTAAGAGCTATGAATACTAACCGAAAGAACAGCAGTTTGAGTCCACCAGCTGCTCCTTGGAAAACCCATGGGGCAGTTCTGCTCTGTTCTCTAGGGTTGCTATGAATTGGAACCAACTAGATGACACCTAACGAAAACAACAACAATATTTGTGGAGTTCTCACTATGTATCAAGTCCTCTTTTAAGTCTTTAAAGGCTTAAATCATTTTACCTTTATCAAACCCAAAACCAAACCCGTTGCCACAGAGTTAATTTCAACTCATAACAACCCTACAGGACAGAATAGAACTGCCCCATACAGTTTTTCCAAGGAGTGGTTGGTGAATTTAAACTGCCAGCCTTTGGGTAACCAACCTAAGCTCTTAACCACTGCACCTCCAGGGTAGATCTTATAAATTTGATTCCATTATTATTTGTACTTTAAATATAAGAAAACAGAGGTACACAGGGAGTAATTTGTTCAAAGTTCAAGAGTTAATACTCATAGGAGCATGGATTTGAACCTGTAGGTTTGCCACCAGAGAACTCATTTTAAGGAACTGTATTTATATGCCTACTATTTGCTATTGATAATTATTTTTGGAATTGATAAATAAATGCGTGCCAAACGCATGCATAGATGATGAAAGGATAAAAAAACAAAACCTACTGAGTCACAAATCACTCTAATATTCAGAAGGAATGTTCTAAATTTTAACCAAGAATTTTACTGAAAGCAAATTTCTCAAAAGAATAATAATAATAATAAAACCTGATAATCTTTCTTGGCTCATTTGATTAAACCCACTAGACCAAACCCACTGCCTTCAAGTCGATTGAAACTCATAGAGACCCCAAAGGGTTTCTAAGACTGTAAATCTCTACGCAAGAGATGCCATAGATTTTCCAAGGCTGTAAATATCTATGGAAGCAGATTGCCACATCTTTCTTCCGTAGAGCCTCTGGTGGTTTCGAACCACCGACCTTTTGGTTAGTAGTCAATCACTTTAACCACTGTACCACCAGGACTCATTGGACTAGGGGGAAAACCTACCTTTTAATTAGGGATAATTAATTTCTACCTGAATTGTCTAATGCTGGGTTTATTAAGAGTAATTCTGGAAATGAGATATTAAAAGTAAAAATAAATTCTAAAAGCTTCAATTAGGAAGTCTATGGAATTGAAACAATGCATTTATGATTAAACTATAACTGCTACACGAAGATGCTTGGATCCCCAAATAGTTTAAGTTGTAAGAGGTACTTTTATCATCTTAAATCTATACGTATAGAAAAGTATACAATGATTTCTATAGAAAAACTGAATGTTTCTATTTATATTTCATCATAATTTTATGATGCAGATAAATCATTACTAGACAAAACAAAACAAGATATTAAGTTTTCTTCATTGCAAGTATTGTGTTCATCACAGAGTTTTACCTTAACATCTTCTAAGAATTTGTAAGACAAGGAAATGCAAAATGAGAGGTTTATAGCTACCATATGGACATCATGTATAGTGCTTAAGTTATATCTGATTTGCACGATTATATTTAAACTAGTAATTCTCCTGCCACCCTTCCACCTCCCACATGCACACTGTTTATATCACCATTGTCCTTCATGGGAAAAATCAAGCTGGGTTTATTTGAACTCTTAGCAACTTCAAACCTGCTGAGGATGCTCTTCTTGTTGAAAAAGTCTCTTGTCTCAACTTTCATGGTACTCTTAAGTTTTCATCTTGTCTACTTCGTTGTTTTTCCCCTAACTGCTTTGCTGACTTATCTTCCTCTACCCAGCCATTTCATGTTGGAATTACTCAAGATCGGGCCTTAAACTACCTTTTCTTACATTATAGTCTACCCTAAAGCAACTACCTTCATTCACAACACTTCGGTTATTACCTACACTTAGGTTACATCTCTAGCTCGTATATTTCCACTGAGTGTTACCCATTTACCTAATAGCATAATTGACATTTTATACATCACAAAGGGACCTCAAATTCAACATTTATGAGACGAAATTCCTCATTGTTTTAACTGATAATTTTCCACTTTTATTTATCTCACTAAATGGCCAGATTTAACCCAGTTGTGCAAACCAGAGACCTGGCAACAAACCATGAGGTGCCCATCTCCTTCACTCACGATGTTTCATTTATCACCGAGTTCTCTCTATTTTTCTTCCTGGACATTTCTAAAATCCAATCTACTTCTCTCTATCTCCGTCACCTAGTACAAACTAACAACACCTCTTGCTCGTACTTTCACAGTGTCCTTCTCAGCGGTTCACCTGTGTTTGCCAGGTGATCTTCTCTTGACACTCAGACAGGGGGATTTTTTTTTTTCCCAAAAAATACACATATCTGATTGTATAAGCCTCCCCATGAACTTGCAATAATTTCTAAGGATTCACATTGTTTGTAGTATAAATACAAATCTGCATAGCATGTCTTATAAATTCACCATCTAAATTTTAGCTTCATCTTGCAATATACTTTTCATCTTTTTTTCTCTAGTCTAACCATTCTTTTATTTCAGTCCTCTGTCATGAAGGATTGCATATGATTTTCCTCATTCTGTAACACAGTTACCACCTTTCTTTATTTGGATTGCTCATACACATTTCAGTTCAAAATTCTCTTCCTCAGAAAAGCTTTCTTAACCACCCTGATGAGATCTATTTACCTATTTTATCCTTTCTTATAAAACCTTTTTTTTTTTTTTTAATAAAATCTAACTCTTCTGTATGGCATTTGTCTCAATTGCAATTTTGTATGTTTATTTTGAAATTATATAACTGTGTCCAAAATTTATCTTTCCTGCTAGGCTATAAGTTCCTTGAAACCACTACCATATTTATTTCTTCATCATTGCATATGCAAAATGCCTGATATTCAGTGAATGTTCTCATCATTCATTTACTTAATATAAAATGATTTGTTAACCACTATTGAGGTTACACATGTGTATGGGCTAGGTATATCTGTTAAAGAAAAACAAGTATGGTCATTTTCTGGGCGCTGGTGGCAAAATTGAACACAGAGATGAAAATAACTGTTTCCTTAAAGAGCTTCATTCTAGTAGTAGGAGACAGCAAAATGTGAACACATGAACATAAAATAACAGTGTTACAAAGAAAAAAAATAAACGTGGAAAGTGTTTTTTAAAGTTTCTGGGTGGCAGAAATAGTTTGCTCTCAACTACTAACCTAGAGGTTGGAGGTTCGAACTCACCCATCAGCACCACAAAAGAAAGGCCTGGCGATCTTATTCTATAAAAATAACAGCCAAGGAAACCCTGTGAAGGACTTTATAACACACGGAGTTGCCATGAATTGGCATCACCTCAATGGCAACAGGTTTAGTTGTTTTTTTTTTTTTTTTCTTTTAAGGGATTGTTAGACTAGAAGTCTATTTTAAATAGGACGGTAAAAGCAAATGTCTTGGAGAAGGGTGATAATTGAGAAGAGACTTGAACAAATTAAAGAAGCTAGACGTGTGAAGATCTGAGAAACAGATCTTATGGTTGGAAAGAAGAACAGGAGTAAAAGCTCTGACCCTAGAGGTACCAGATAAAATACAGAATTCCCAGTTACATTTGAATTTCGAATAAACAACAAACAATTTTTAGTATTAAGTATGTTCCATATATTGTATGGGGCATAGTTATACTAAAGATGTGTTCATTGTGTAAATGAAATTCAAACACAACTAGGCAACCTGTATTTTCATTTGCTGAAATTGGCAACCTGATGTTGAGGCAGGGTGAGCTTTGGGCATTTGAGGTGTGGCTCAGTGAGACTGAGGCCAAGTGGGAGAGAAGAGAATAGGAGGAAACAACAGCAAAGAGTTACAATGAACAGAACACACCGGGTGCTCAAGGCAATTTTAAGCCATTTCATTTTATTCTAAATGTGAAAGAATTTTTTTTTTTAAACTGGAGAGTGATAGGATCTCATAAGTATCTTAGAAAGAATCATCATTCTGTCTGCTGTGTAAATGAATAATTCTGATTAGTTGTTTGGAAGAGGAAAGTTAGAGAGGTCTGTTAAGGAAAAAAAAAATATGTATATATACACACACAAACCCAAAACAAAGCCTGTTGCTCTTGAGTCAATTCTGACTCATAGCGACCCTGTAGGACAGAGTAGAACTGCCCCATAGAGTTTCTGAGTAGTGGCTGATGGATTCGAACTGCCAACCTTTTGGTTAGCAGTAGTGCTCTTAACCACTGTACCATCAGGGCACTCTCTCTCTCTCTCTCTTTCCTGAAGGAGTAGATAATCAGCGACAATTTCAAAAAAAAAGTTACGTGTTAATAAAGAATGTGCTAAAGATGAACTTTGTCCTAATAACCATGTTATAAGAAGACTTTTACAGTTGAGGACATAATAACCTGTACCATCAAAACCCAAATATATCACTAAGGATAGGGTAAAAAATGTTCAGAATAAGAAAAACACAACAGTAAATTAAATTGGTAAGAAAGAAGGTAAATTTAGCCTTCCATGGAGATATAAAATAGGGCTAGTCCAACTCCACAGAAGACACTGTGCTGTCATTCGGCACTCATACATAACAATGCCTAAGATATTTTCTACTCAGTTTTGGTTTTATAACAGAACTGTGTATTTCTAATATTTCCATTACTTCAAATTTTTCCTAACTCATCCAAAAATTTATTTGTTTTTCTCATTTCATATAAAATTCCATGTGGTCTACACATCACCTCTAAGTATAGGCATTGTTTTCCAATCTTACTCATAAAATTAAGACTTAGAATGGTGAAATAACTTGGTCAGATATTTTCAGCTAGTGAATGACAGAGTCTTGATCTTAAGCATAAATTGCCAGAGTCCAATATACCTTAGAATCACAAAGTAAACATTTAATGGTGGAAGAAAGGTAACCCAGGCATAGGACACGTGATTTTTTTTTTAATTATAGAAATACTTAAAAAAATTGTCAATCATAAAATAATATTTTAAAAGAATTTTACATTAATACTCATATATAGTTTTTAAATTGAACGTGTTAGATTCTTTTCCTTTTCTAGTTATGAAACTTTTTACTCAGGATATTTAAGTGGCATATTCCTTTTACTTCAGCTTTTACTTGGCCTGAGTAACGCTTATCAGTACACTTGTTTCCACCTTTCCCATTTTAAGATCAATCATCCACTTCTTTCACTGCGGTCCTGAAATTTTATAATTTGTTTTCAATTCTGGCAACTCTTGAATTTAAGGGACTGAAGAAATAAATCTGTCAAACATTCATACCTAGTGACAGGCAATGAACTAGCTATCACTAAGTCTTTCTGATTTTGCAAGAAGATATAAAAAAGAAATAAGAAGGTGTATTTTCTCTTTCTGTTACCCTTTTCTGATGACAGTGAATCCTCTCAGAGTTAATTCTATAGTCGCAACCTAAGTTCTACTGGATATCACTAAAAATGCTGTCAGCCTAATTGGCTATAGAACATTTCCATAAACTTGGCAAGTAACAGGGACTCAGACGTGACAGACAAACCTTGTATATAGAGCTGGTCTCAGTGCAGCAAGTAAACCTAAATAAGACATTTACAACATGGCTCAGTTAAAAAAGACACATTTTATCATTTACTGAAAGAAGGACGATGAACATTTAGGACAGTTAAATGAAAAGACAAAATGCGTTTTAGAGACTGGACTTTTGTGTACGCTGAGACAAGGCCAGATTAAGGCATGTGAGGGCCCTAAACACTGACAATCTCTGGTGCCACTGACTCTGTTTAATCATGCGCTCAAATGGGACAGTCGAAATATATATATATATACATATATATATATATACATGTATATGTGTGTGTGTCCTAGCTATCTATGATATAACCTCTTTTTAAACACAACTATATATATATATATTTTTTTTGATAATATTAGCAATTGGCCTATGCCAATTTAGAATGAGATGAACTGGATTACAAAATTTTAGTAGATGTGAAGTACTCAGATTTTTACCATACACCATATTTTCTATAAAAATATTCCACATATTCTACAACAAAGAAAATGAGTCCGTGAACTTAATTGTTTCCACAATCAATGTAAAATTCCGTTGATTTCCAAACTGAGAAATTAACTTTCACCAATTTTGTCTTAAATGGCTCATACTTCAGTTTTGATTTTGTTTCATAATAAAATGAACAAATGAAAAGATGTCATATAAGATTTAATGATCAGAAAACAAATATTATAACAAATTACCGTATTTTATTTTTAGATTGATCTTTCATCCCTAACATGTTAAAATTAAAAACATTTCTTTCTATTCTTTGCTCTTCCAAATTCTTCAATGATTTTGTCACACTTCAGCTGCTTCCATGCATAATAAAGATAATGAATCCAGTCTTTCTTGAATCATTGCTGTACTTTGAGAGTTTTTGAGTCTCTTTAGGAATCAAAATGAGCATTCTGGTGAGCAGTTTGTGATCATTAAAATTAGGAATATGCATAAAGCAATTTCAGCATTTTAAATGCACATTGTATTTTATCTTCTATTATGGAATCATACAAGCCTACATGAGAAAATTTGTCTTTCCTGAATCTGTGAACTTAGTTCTCATGTAAGAATGAAGTTGCACTTCTCCATAATGGTTTGTATTTGTCGTCAAGATAAGCCTTAATATAAATGCAACCTACCAACACAATACCGATAAGAAAGGGACAGAATATAATAGGGTATCAGAAAAAAAGAGAAGTTATCAAAGGAAAAATAATCATAAAAGAAGATATATTAATGGCAATACATTTTGATTTACCAGGATTGTCATGGTTCATACCAGTTCTCCTGGTATATATGCTAGTTTAGCATTTATCTTGAATATTTTAATTTCAGTATAGTATTATTCATATTTTTACTCTTGTTGTTAGGTGAGTCAAGTCGGTTCTGAATCATAGTGACCCTCTGAACAACAGAAAGAAACATTACCCGGTCCTTCGCCATCCTCATAATCACTGCTATGTATGAACGAATTGTTGTAGCCACTGTGCCAATTCATCTCTTTGAGGGTCTTTCTCATTTTCGCTGACCCTTTACCTAGGATGATGTCTTTCTCCAGGGACTGTTTCCTCTTGATAACATGTCCAAAGTATGTGAGTCATGGTCTCACTGTCCTTGCTTCTAATTAGCATTCTGGCTGTACCTCTCCCAAGAGAGATTTGTTCGTTCTTCTGGCAGTCCATGGTATATTATTCAAGATATGTTGCTAACGCCGTAATTCAAATGTATCAATTCTTCTCCTGTCTTAATTATTCATTGTCCAGCTTTAGCATGCATATGAGGCAACTGAAAATACCATGGCTTGGGGCAGACACACATTAGTCTACAAGGTGACATCTTTGCTTTTTAACACGTTGAAGAGGTCTTTTCAAGCAGATCTGCCCAATTAAATGTCATTTGATTTCTTGACTGCTGCTTCCATGGGTGTTGATTGTGGATCCAAGTAAAATGAAATCCTTGACAACTTCAATAGTTTCTCCATTTTCATGATGTTGCTTATTGGTTCAGTTGTGGAGATTTTGTTTTCTTTATGTTAATGTGTAATCCATGCTGAAAGCTATGGTCTTTGACCTTCATCAGTAAGTGCTTCAGTCCTTTTCACTTTCAGCAAGCAAGGTTGTATCATCTTCATATCACAGGTTGCTAATGAGTCTTCTTTCAATATTGATGTCAAATTCTTCTCCATGTAGTCCAGTTTATTGGATTATATGTTCAGCATACAGATCAAATAAGTATGGTGAAAAGATACAAACTCGATGTACAGCTTTCCTGACTTTAAGCCATAAAGTATCTCCTTATTCAAACAACTGCCTCTTGGTCTGTGGACAGATTCTGCATGCACACAGTTAGGTGTTCTAAAATTCCCATTCTTCATAATGTTACCCATAATTTGTTATGATCCACACAGTTGAATGCCTTTGCATAGTCAGTAAAATACATGTAAACATCTTTCTGGTATTCTCTGCTTTCAGCCAAGATCCAACTAATATCAGCAATGATATTCCATGTTCCTTGTCCTCTTCTGAATCTTACTTGAATATCTGGCAATTCCCTGTTGATGTACTGCTGAAACTGTTTTTTGAATTATCTTCAGCGTAATATTGTTTGATAATTTCCACATTCCACTGGATCACCTTTCTTTGAAATAGGCACTTATATGAATCTCTTCCAGTTGGTAGGCCAGGTAGCTGTCTTCTAAATTTGGGGGCATAGATTAGTGAGTGCTTCCAGTGTTGCGTCTCTTTGTTGAAACATCTCAGTTTATATTTTGACAAATCCTGGAGCCTGTTTTCCGCCAATACTTTGGACTCTTATTTCAGTACCATCGGTTCTTGATCGTATACTACCACCTGAAATTATTGAATATTGACCAATTCTTTTTGGTACAGTGACTCTGTATATTCCTTCCATATTCTTTTGATGCTTCCTGCTTTGTTATATATTTTTTTCAGCACATAGAATCCTTCAGTATTGCAACTCCAGGCTTAAATTTTGTCTTAGATTTTTTCAGCTTGAAAAATGCTGAGCATGTTCTTCCCTTTTGGTTTTCTAACTCCAGGTCTTTGCACGTTTCATTATAACACTTTCCTTTGTCTTCTCGAGCCACCCTTTGAAATCAGTTCCACTCTTTTACTAATCATTTCTTCCTTTTGATTTTGCTGCCATATATTCAAGAGCAAGTTTCAGAGTATCTTCTGACAAGCATTTAAATCTTTTTTTTTCTTTTCTGTCTTTTTAATAACTTTTTGCTTTTTTCATGTGTGATGTCCTTCATGTCATCCCACAATGTGTCCTGTCCCAGGTCACCAGTGCTCAATGTGTGAAATCTGTTCTTGAGATGGTCTCTAAATTCCGGTGGAATATATTCAGAGTCATACTTTGGCTCTTGTAGACTCATTTTAACTTGAACTTGCATTTGACCAATTGATAGCCTGTTCTGCAATTGGCAACTGGCCTTGTTCTGAATGATGATATTGAGCTTCTCCATAGTCTCTTTCCACACATACAGTCTATTCAATTCCTGTGTATTCCTTCCAGCATGGTCCACGTGTTTAGCTGTCATTTATTTTGTTGATGAAAAGTATTTCCAATGAATAATTCATTGGTCTTGCAAAATTCTATCATGTAATCACCTGCATCATTTCTACCACCAAGACTATATTTTCCAACTACTGGTCCTTCTTCTTTGTTTACAATTTTCACATTCCAATAACCAGAAATTATCAATACAACCTGATTGCATGTTTGAACAATTCAGACCACAGAAGTTGGTAAAAAATCTTTAGTTTCTTCATCTTTGCCATTTGTGTTTGGTGCATAAATTTGAATAATACTCATATAAACTGGTTTTACTTGTAGGTGTATGGATATTATTTTATCACTGACAGCACTGTATTTCAGCAACGATCTTGAAATGCTCTTTTTGATGATGAATGTGATGCTGTTCCTCTATAATTTGTCATTCCTGGCATAGTAGACCATATGATTATCTGATTCAAAATATCCAGTACCAGCCCATTTTAGCTCACCAAATCCTAGCATATCTATCTACAAGCACTCCATTTCATTTTGGACAACTTCCAATTTTCCTTGATTCATACTTGACTCATCCCACGTTCCTATTTTTATTACCCATGCTAAAATATCCTATGAAACTTTAAGGTAAATCCTAACATATACCTTTTATATCTTCTATTTTCCTTCTTTCATAATGTGTAATTTGTGTATGCAGTGAATGGTATATTCACATTAACATTTGACTAAATTTGAAAGACAACTGTGCTTCTCTTTTCCAGACTCAGTGTATCACTTCCATCTCAATGACAACATACAAGGTGTTTGCTAAAATATTGAAGTGGGCTTGGATGTGAGCAGCCAGGGCGAGACAACTCCTTCTGGCATCAGAGGGTGACAGCAGATGTAGTCAATGCTGCTGCACCTGACAGCCTTCTGATGAAACAGCCAAGTGTGCTGGTCCCTGCACAATAAACATGCCTCCAGACCACTAGTTGGCTGAATCTGTGGGAAATATCAGTTCAAATAGTAAATAAAATATGTGCTGAAAACAGAGGCTGAGCAGTCCTGCCATGAAAAATATTGAACATAATATAAACCATCATGCTGCAGGAGTTGTATTATGTCATATACAGGATAAATATAAAATTATATTGCTGTTGTGTTATTATTTCGTAACTTTTTTAATTTTGCTATTAACTATTTAGGCAGAATGATTATAAAAACAACATTCACAACAATAAAAAATGTATATTTAATGAGAAAAATCAAGTCATATATTTTCAACTTTCAGTAAAGTTTACAATGAGTGACAAGCGCCAGAAAGTGTGTGCAGATTTTTTAAACCCATTAAGGGGAGGGGAATTGTAGTGCTATGAATGATTACATTAGGGCCAGATGTCACCAAGCTGCTAGCAGAGCATTAGGATCTAACATTATTACTTTTAAGGAGAATTTTCCAAAGAAGGTGTTGCTGCCGAGGCTGCTTATGTACAACCAAACACCACGTGGGATTTGATTCATTGGTTTGGAGGTTTAGGGTCCTAATTTCATTGACTATCCCATCAATTGGCCTACTAACGAGTTTAGTGCTTCTCTTCTACCTCCTAGTTCATTGTTTAGCACCTGGGGTCTTAAAAGCTTGCAAGCAGCTGTTCAAGGCTCAACAATTGGTCTCTATTCACCTAGAGCAGCAGAGTCAGAAGAAAAGTCAGGAATAGAAGGAGGATATGCCTCCATGAAGAACAGCCTCCTTCGCCATGAGACCAGAAGGACTGAATGGTTTTCTGAATATTACTGACCATTTTGACCAAATATTCCATAGAAGAATCCTGATCAAAAGGGAGAAAATGTAGAACAGAATTTCAAATTCTCATGGACTCCAGACTTTGTGGAGCCATGGAGGTTGTATTAACCCCTGAAACTACTGTCCTGAGATAACCTTTAAACCTTAAGCCAAACATATCCCCTGATGTTTTCTTAAAACCAAACAATAGCTTAGCTTAACTAGTAAATCAGTTCTGCCTTGAGCATTATGCTCTTTTTTTTTTATTTCCTTTCAATTTTATCTATTTTGTTGTTGTTGGGAATATACACAGCAAAAAAAAACACCAATTCAACGTTTCTACATGTACAATTTAGTGACATTGATTACATTCTTCGAGTTGTGCTATGATACTCACCCTCCTCTCTGAGTTGTTCCTTCCTCATTAACATCAACTCATTGCCCCCTAAGGTTCCTATCTAATCTTTTGAGTTGCTGTGTCAATTTGATCCTTATGGATAGTTTTCAAAAGAGCATAATTCTCAAGGCAGGTCTTTTTTTACTAGTTAAGCTAAACTACTGTTCTCTCTTAAGATGGCTTCAGGGGATATTTTTGTTTTACAGTTTAAAGATTATCTCAGGGGAATATTTTCAGAGGTTCATACACCCTCTATGGCTCCAGAAAGTCTGGAGTTCACGTAAATTTGGAAGTCTATTCTGCATGTTCCCCCGTTTGATCAGGATTCTTCCATGGAATCTTTGGTCAAAATGGTCAGTAACAGTACCACTGGACACCACTCAGTTCTTCTGGTCTCATGGCAAAGGAGGCTGTTCATCATGGAGGCAATTAGCCACACATTCCATATTCTCCTCCAATCCCTGACTCTCCTTTTCCCTCTGTTGCTCCAGGTGAATAAAGAACAATTGTTGAGTTTTGAATGGCTGCTTGTAAGGCTTTAAGATCCCAGGTACTACACAATGAACTAGGAGGTAGAGCAGAAACACTAAGCATGTTATTATGTCAGTTAACTGAGGCGTCCCTTGAAACCATGACCTTAAACCCGCAACCAAGAAACCAAATCCCATGAAGTGTTTGGTTGTACATAAGTAGACTGAACAGGTACTCTATTTTTTTTTTTTATTATTATAAGTATGTCTATAATACAACTTTTGCCAATTCAGGTTTTTTACCAGTGTACAATTTATTGACAGCAACTACAATAATTGTTTGCACAACCCTACCCTTAATAAATATGACTTTTTCCATCATTGTTAATTTCTCTTTTCCCTCTGCCTCCTACCCTTGGTAACCACTAATAAGCTTTCATCTCATTTTATTTGCCTTTTCTTGTCTTTTTATATAAGTGAGGTCAAGGACTATCTATATGGGATCAAACTGGAAACAGCAACTCTAAATATTAGATAGAAATCTTAGAGGGCAGTGATTTTACGCTAATGGGGGAGAAGCAACTCAGAAATGAAGGATGCGAATGATTGCACAACTCAGAGTATGTAATCAATGTCACTAAATTGTACATGTAGAAACTGTTGAATTGGTATATATTTTGCAGTGTATATGCTCAACAACAAAATCAACATAATTTAGAAAAAAAGCTCTAAAAAATAAAATTAAATAAGTATTGCTGTAGAAATGTGTTTACATGATTTTTTCTTTAAATTCGTATTCTTTTCCAAGTTTTTATGTGCATCTGAAAAGGGACAAAGGAAGGAATTTAGAAGCAGTTAAATGATGAACTTTCATTTTATATTCTTTGAATCAACTTTCGTTTTTAGAACAGTTTTGGATTTACAGAAAAATTGTGATGTAGTACACAGTTTCCATATACTTCACACCCAGTGTCCCCTGTTATTAACATCTTACATTAATATGATACATTAATTGCAGTTAATGAATTAGCATTGATACATTGGTAGTAGCTAAAGTCAATACTGTATTAAGATTTCCTTATTTTAACCTAAATTCCCTTTTCAGTTCTAGGACTCCACTCAAGGTACCACATTATATCGAGTCATCACTTCTCTTTCGGCTCCCTTGCCTGAGACAGTTTCTTAGATGTTCTTTGAGTTTGATGACCTTGATTGCTTTGGGTATTGGTTACGTATTTTGTAAGATGCCCTCTAATTGGTATATGTCTGATGTTTTTCTCATGATTAGGCTGGGGTTTTGTGTTTTGTGGGGATGAAGGTCACAGATACCATTTTCATCATATCATGTAGAAGTTAGATAGTATCAGTATAACTTATCAATGTTAATGTTGACCTTCGTTAATGGGCTAAAGTAATGTTTATTAGGTTTCTCTACTGTAAAGTCACTCTTTTTCTCCGTTTTCATCTTGCACTCCTTGGAAGGGAGTCATTATTCGCAGTCTACACACTTAAGTGGTGGGGAATTAATTAAGTTCTACCTCCTGGAGGGCAGAACATCTGCACAAATATTTAAAATTATTTTGCACAAGAGGTTTATCTTTTCTCTCCCATATATTTTTTATTCAATCATTTATTTATATCAGTAGGAACTCATGGATATTTATTTTGTACTTTGGGTTATAATCCAATACTATCTTATGTATTTTGCTGCTCAGATTGTTCCAACTTTGACCACTAGGAGCTCCTGCAGTTGACTCCTGTGTTGCTTTGACATATTCCATCATTTTTTGTTGTTGTTGTTTGTGTGTGTGTGTGTGTGTGTGCTTTATGTTTGTTTGTTTGCTTGTATGTCCCAAACATAATATTTTCTGAGTTTGTCTTATAAAAAGGGAAAATAAACTCAGAGAGACACACGCACGGGCAGAAGGCAGACATTAAATCACAACAGAGGCAGATGCATCTACAAACCCGGGAATACCAAGGGTTGCTGGCTAGAAGCTGCATGAGACCAGGGAAGACATCCCACTGAAGCTAACACAGATAGGGCATAGCTCTGCTGTTGATCTGAATTCAGAATTCTATCCTCCAAAGTGAGGTAATAAATTCTGTTCTTTAAAGCCACCACTGTGGTGTTTTTCCTATGACATTCCTAGGAAACTAAGACAATCCTTTAAGAATGAGGTTTGCATCACCTTATCAGATTCAGGAACCATAACATGTCAAGGTGTTTGCTGAGGGCAAAGAGAATACGGAATGGGAATTGAAAGGAGGAAGTTATAAATACTAACTATAACCATTTGACTAGTCACAGAAATAAGGGCTAGAGTAACTATGATTATTTCTTCTTTAGTTTGATATGAATATATTCGTATACATATTGTTGTTTATGCTCTTAGTTGCCCACCAGTCAATTCCAACCACACAAATGTGCAGAGTAGAACAGCTCCATATTATTTTCAAGGTTGTTACCTTTTGGAAGCAGATCACCAGTCCTGTCTTCTGAGGTGCCTCTGAGTAAGTTTGAACCACCAACCTTTCAGCTACTAGTCAAGTGCTTAATTGTTCATATCACCCAGGGGCTCCATTTATATATATTCCAAAGAGCAAACTCATTGCTACCAAGTCAATTTGAACTCATAGTGACCTATAGGACAAAGTAGAACTGCCTCATGGGGTTTCCAAGGCTGTAAGGATGGCGCAAGACCAGGCAGTGTTTTGTTCTGTGGAACTTATGGTCACTATGAGTCAGAACCGACTCGATGGCACCTAACAACAACACTCTTTACAGAAACAGACTGCCACACCTTTCTCCTTCAGAGTGGCTGGTGGGTTTGAACCACTGACTTTTTGGTTAACAGCCTAATGCTTTAACCATTGTGCCAATAAGTTTCCTATAAACATATTAGATAATACCAACTGTGTTTTTTTTTCTTTGTTTCCTCCTCCCATCCTCAAACTAAAACCAAACCCATTACCATTAAGTCAATTCCAACTCATAGCGACCCTATAGGGTAGAGTAGAACTGCCCATAGAGTTTCTAAGGGGTGCCTGGTGGGTTGAAACTGTTGACCTTTTGGTTAGCAGCCATAGCTCTTAACCCCTGTCCTGTTGGGTCTCTTTGAGTCGGAATCGACTCGAGGGCACTGGGTCTGGGTATTTTCATGGCTGTGACATTTCACATGCAAATCACCAGGTCTTTCTTCTGAGACATGTCTGGATGGGTTCAAACCACCCACCTTTTGGTTAGTAGCCCAACACTTAACCATTTGAACTACCCAGGGGCTATAAATTCAATTTCCTATAATGATTCAGATGAAGAGGAATTAGGATTTAACTTGCCACCCTTCATATCCTGAGAAATCACACCAAGCTTAGAGGCAGCATGGAGGCTTCGTTTTGCCTTGAGGCTCCCACAGTGATTTGTGAGAAGATTCCTCTGTTGATTGAATAGGTAGGTCTAAGGTAGTTATCAGCCTTGATCTGGAAAGGGTATACATTTAAAAAATTAAAAAGATAGGGCGAGGATACCATTTGCCAGATTGCTGTTTGAGGTCTTTGAGGAGGCCATTGTGTCATTCTACCAGACCAGCCACTTGAAAGTGTTACAATAAGTGAAAATTACAATGGATGCCTTGTTCTTAAAGCCCAACAGTGGACAGAAACTGCCGAAGAATGGGATCCCTGGTCAAAATCTATAATATCAGGGGGCCTGGAATGTGCTAGAATAGACTTTGTTAAGCCTAGAATAGCAGCTTCCCCCGTAGTATGAAGGGTCAGAAAGAACAAGAGAAGGCCAGGATAATGACCATAGTCAAAGCATACCAAGTAGCTCCAGCAGAAGACAGCAGAAGGGTGATAAAAACAATCTGCCATGGAGACTATTGAAGGTGACACCATTGAATAGAGCCCTAAGGAGCAAATCTCTGGTGTTTGCCTGTGCTGTACAGAATAGGATTATCCATACCACGTTTTGGTAGAGATGGCCACAGAGGAAGTCCCTGGCTCTGGACCCACTCTACCAAGTTCTGTACACCACAGTGGACAACGCATTGTGTCCCCAGATGACCAGTTGTAAGGAGACTCAGGTTCTTTGTCATTTGTGGGGGCTTGGAACAGATTAGCCAAGTGAATTTTAGAGAGGCAATCTCCAGTGGTGTTGAACTGTGCTTCTATGGTGGCAGAACATGTATGTGTGGAGGCGTGTATGACTGAGATAAGATGGGGAGACTTGGGCAAAGCTTTCCAAATGTGAATGCCCTGCAAAGGCTTGCTTTGCAGGAGAACCTGACCATTGACCTGACCAAACTACAAAACTGTCAGCCAACACGTCAACAAGTCGGTAAACACATTTACCTGGGGCAAGCCTTCTCAGAGAGCATTTTGGAGGGTCAAATGAACAGCCACTAATTCAAACAGCTGAGCAGAGCCCCGAAGCCCGTCTCTGACTAGAAAGATGCCTGAGGTGGGGTGGTATGCTCCTCCCCTCCAGCAAGCTCCATTACTTGTAATAGCTCTGCCATCACTAAGATAAACTGATTTGTTTTGGTGTGGGAGCCCTGGTGGTGCAGTGGTTAAGTGCTCATGCTGCTAACCAAAAGGCTGGCAGTTGGAGTCCATTAACCTCTCTCTGGAAAACTTATGGGGCAGTTTTACTCCATTCTTTAGGGTTGTTATGAGTAGGTTTGGTTTTGGGTTTTTCCATGTTACTCAGTTGGTGCCAAGGGGCTCTGCACATGGCCAGAGAGGCTGGCATGAAGAGAAAGCTCTGCCTTTACCATTGCAGTGGACAAGGAGTGGAGCATTGGAGCAGAAGCCTTATTTCCCTAGAATCTCGAAAAAGCCTGTTTAAATCTAATTGAATGCTTTCTGAAGATACGGGTTTCCATTTGATCAGGGACGCTTCAGTGGCAGTGACTTGCTGCTGGGGCAAAGTGTCTTTAACCCAGGGAATTATAGGGATTTGTGTTTGCAAGGAATCCTGGTGGCACAGTGGTTAACGGTTTGACTGCTAACCAAAAGGTCTGCAGTTCAAATCCACCAAGTCACTCCTTGGAAATCTTATGAGGGGGGTTCTACTTTGTCTGTAGGGCCGCTATGAGTTGGAATTGACTCCAAGGCAACAGTCTTGGTTTTGGGGGGATTTTTGTGTTTGCAAATGAAGAGTTATTAACCACTTACAGTCCTATACCTGAGAAATTGCTCCTCACTAAATGCAGGGAGCTTTCAAGTTCGCAAAATTCTTGGGCATTATATGGTTCCTTGAAGGAGCCCTGGTTAGCACAATGGTTAGGCACTGGGCTGCTAATAGAAAGGTTGGTGGTTCAAACCCACTGATGGCTCTGTGGGAGAAAGACCTGGGAATCCACTTCCATAAAGATTACAGTCTAGGAAACCCTATACAACAGTTCTGCTCTGTAACATGGTTTCACTGTGAGTTGGAATCAACTCGAAGTCACCCAACAACAATAACATTTGGTCCTCTGAGGGTCATACCATCCCTAAAACTACTAAGAAACAGTTTCTAATGCACAACACTTAAACAAGTACAACTCCTCTTTGGCCTTTATATTTTTTTGGAGACAGCATGTACCTCACCTCTCAGTCCTCTTGCAGCCTGCCTATCACATTATGGGCAAGCCTTGCACATTCTGTGAGACCCCTAACAGTGAGCTCTGGAATTAACTCAACAGGCTATACAACAGGCCTTCATCCTGGTGCTCCCAGTGTCTGACTTCCAAAGAGAGGCCCTGGTCACATTGAACTATGTTCCTGCATGGCTCAAACGATTAAGTGTGTGGCTGCTTACCAAAAGGCTGGCAGTTCAAGTCCATCTAGACTGCCTGGAAGGAAGGGCCTGGAGATCTACTTCTGAAAGGTCAGTAGCCATTGAAAACTCTATGGGTTGTTATGAGTCTGAATCAACTTGATAGTGACTGGTCTTTTCAGAAAGATAGTCCCTTATCTTTACAAAGAAGATTCATCCCAGTTGATCTATCTCAGTGTTTTTCTTTACAGTGCTTATGATTTATTACGTATTTCTGTTTTGTTTCCTTTATAACATAAAGGCATAAATCATATATGCTTTGTTCCTTGCTGAACATAGTCATTAAGGTGACAAATAATCACTTCTCAATAAATATTTGTCCAATAAATGAATCAATAAAAATCAATATGAAAAAGCAATGTGCTTTTATGAAGATATTAGTAATATCTCTACTCATTCTAACAACTTGAAATATCCACTTTCCTATTACAAAGACAAAAATTAAAATGATAGTATTTGGATTGTTAAATTGACTAAAGGGTTATATTTAGAATAAGAAAACTTCCTGCAGCGTTTGATTGGAAATACTACATAGCTAATAAACATCTTCCTCTGCATTTCCCCTGAAAGATTCTATTTAAATTCAATTTTTTATAAAATAGAGTTGAATTCTAATGTCATTTTAATGAGGGAACCTATAGGGTGTCTATTGATTGGAATTCCTATAAAGTGTAAATTTTTCACTGGCTACTTAAGCTGATAGCATTAGCTATGTACTAGTTGCTTTCCTTTTGATCTATAAAATCATATCACATTAAAAAGTGTACAAAAAAAGTTACTTTTTTAAGCCTCTGTGGTGTCATAGTGTGATGGGATGAAAAGAACAAGGATCCCTTTTGACCTGTTACATATTTAATTAAGATTTTTTAAATTAATAATCAGCATATGTGACTGCAAGGAAACCATTCAAGTTTTATGTACTGTTTTCCTACTTTAGTCATAATTTCAAGAAAAGTACGACAGCGAAAGACAGCAAAAAGAAATGCAAAATATTTTATCAAGGTAACTCTTCAAAGAAAATACCCTAACATTATAGCCATATCAAGATAATCAGCACTGCTGATTGCACCTTTTTAAAATAATTTCCAGGGCTAACTGGAGATTCTTGTAACCCCGTGCCAGCTCTGTGTCAGCTAGCTCTTTAATTCTTTTGTTATCCATAAGTCTGTGTAGACCCTCCAGTTTTAACTGCAATTTCCACGAGTACAAACAGCACCTTAAGTATCAATTGTTTGGCTCTGTAGAATCTACTTCACCTCATTCATGCTCTTAAAGTAGAATACGTCTAAACAAAAGTTTCAAATGGTATTCCAAGAGAAGGAGAAAAGAAATCAGAAGGTATTTCATCCGGCAATTGTAGAAGAAAGACACAAAAATTTTATGCCTTTTGGCCACCAGAGATCCCCTGGAGAATTATAGAGTCACAAAGAAAGGCCTATTTATTTTAATACCTCATTTATTTTAGAGATATCTAAAAAATGGCACCAATGCAAAATGGAAGAAACACTCTAGAATATAGAGAGTATTTTATTTGTGTCAAGGTGGTAAGACAACTCCAAAACAAACATAGTGTTTTAATTCCAACTCTCCCTCAGTCTAACCCTATGGAGTCTAATCAATTTTATCCTCTTGTTTCTTCTTCAGATATGTATGAATTGAATTAGTGCATCTCTATGTATCTAAGATGTGCTAGCTATGTGCCATCCTTGGGGGAACTGAGAAGGTAGCTACACATATCCTTTCCTATAAGGCTTAATTCTCTGGCATTACTAGGGGTAAGACATTTGTAACCCTTTTTACACAAAGTGTGGTATTTGAATCAGGGAATAATAAGAATTCAGAATCTCAAGTCCCAGTCTAGACTCAAAATCAGAATTTGCATTTCAACAAGATCACCAGGTGATTTGTATGTACACAGAATTTTGAGAAGCACTGGTGTTCCTGTTATAAGAATTCATAAAAAACTATGCCAAAATTTAGATTCTGTGGAACAGAAATTACAAAAGAATACAGCAAGGATGGCTTTTTTTTTTTTTTTTTTTTTTCAGTTCTACAATATCTGAGGACTCTTCTAGGAAGACTTGATGGTTGGGGCAAAATCTTCTGATGGTGTATTTAGTTACATCTGGCAGTCGATGGTGGCTTTCAGCTGAGATTTCAGATGGGGATGTGGTCCTGAACCCATGTTCTATGCATGTTGCCTGGGCTTCTTCACAGCATTGTGACCTTGGACTTCTGTGGTGGCTCTGGGCTCCATCGGCAAATGCTCTAGCTCAGAAGGAAGGAGCTGTATATTGGTTTTGGATATAAAAGTAGGAGTCACATAGTGCGATTTCCACCACATCCTAATTATTATAACCAGATGCAAAAATTGAAGAATTAGACTTTAAATCTTGATGAGGAAGGACAAGTTTTACAGAAAAAAATGTGGGATATGAAATATTTTTGTAATCATCTTTGAGAAATACAATCTACCAGATTCTGCCCTTTAAACACAATGATTGACATCCCTCCCAATTGCAAAATATACTCACCCCCTCTGACAATCCCCCAACAGCCTTATTTGATTCTGTCATTAAACTAGTACTCTAAGTCCAGGGACTCATCATCTAAATTAGGTCCTAATGTGGATGCAGGTCCTCAGGGGCAGCTCTTTGAACACCATCTTTTCATGAATTAAATTCCTGTGGACTAAAAATATAAGTGATTTGTACATCAAAGGTAACACACGGTGATGGAAGAGACATATAATAACTGCCATAAACCAAAATCCAAAACCACTGTCATCATATTGACGCTATAGGACAGAGTAGAACTGCCCCACAGGGTTTCCAAGGAGCTCCTGGTGAATTCCAACTGCCAACCTTTTTGTTAGCAGCTGTAACTTTTAACCACTAGTAACTACTATAGACACTGACATTTAACAAGGTGGGGGGGAAAGGAGGCACAGGGTAGTCACTGGTTCACAGTAATGTTGAAAGCCATCCAGGCACATGTTGCCAGTTCCTTGATAGGGCTCCGTCCTACTCTCTGTCAGAGAACTGTCAGTTCTTCTCCTGTCTCTTGGCTCTGCCCTGTGAGTTGTTTTTCCTTTTCTGTAAGAAGTGACCTGTCTATGCAACCCAGTTGACCTACTCAGTCTGTTTCTTACTCATAGCAGTTCAGGTGGTCAAAGACCCATCTTCGTTTTGTACTACTCCAAGTATGCAGTGTTTTCATAATTCTCTTAAAAACTTTCTTGGTTTTCTGTCAATCTTATTGGAGTTTACGCCATTAGACATAAGCCACACTTTGAGATAAGCCTTGATCTCTCTGAAACTCCCTATGAGCCTGCTTTGGGACATTCAAAATGCTTAGAGGCTTTATTTTATGAGTGGAGTATTCAAGGCATGCCTGAAAGATTCTTAGAGGACTTAAAAAAAAAAAAAAATCTACCTTAAAGTTTGTATGCAGTACCAGCCATAGATAATTCTGTGGTCCTTATAAAAAACCTTAGAACCCCATCTGTATTTGATCTTTGCATAAAAGACATTTTTTATTAATAGATTTTATTTTCATATGCAGGCTATGGGAATTAGAAACTTTTATTTTCAAACCCAGCAAGTCCTGGTTCCACTTTATGTAACAGTTCATTCTTTAGCTGATCTTCCTCCTTTCAGATTTTATCATTAGATTTTATCTTCTTTCAGACTCTTCTCATTTAGTTGAGGCCAGATGGTACTTTTCATTTTCTATATGAATATATTTTTAGCTAGATCATTTAGTTTATCAGGTATATTTCCTATTTCACACATTTTCACAGGTGACTGTGTTGCCAAACTCTCTTCCAACAATATTTTTCTTTAATTCTCGACTGACAGTCTCCTTAAGATCCGTTAGACTTCCATTAACTAAGTGGAGGCCTTTTTAGACTCCAGTTTTTCCATAGTCCCTAAGCCATGTATGAGGAGTTTTGTTATTTGTTTGTCTGAGGCTGTTTTATGGCACACTCTGATACCAGTTATCACATTTCTATCTCATGACTGTTGCATTAAAAAAAAAATTACCCTAAAATTAATGACTTAACACAACCATTTCATTAAGTTTACAAAATCTGCGTGTCACAAATTCTGGAAGGGCCAAACAGGACTTGTCACTGTTTCTAGATATCTGGGCCTTTAGCTGGGAAGACAACTCCTGGGAATTGTAATAGTCAGGAGTCATCATCATTCACAGTCTGCCATCTGACTGAAAGCTGGAACTATACTTGTAGCTGTGAACTAGAAAACCTTTGCACAGCTTTCCCTGGCCTGTCCATATGACTTGGGCTTCCTCACGGCATGGCAGCCTGGGACTCCTTAGTGGCTTAGGGATCCAAAGCAAGTATACAAATTCACAAGCCAGAAGTTTCATCACCTTTTAAGACTTAATCTTAGAATACATGGAATGTCACTTCTACCATTTTCTATTGCCGATTATTTAATCACATGTCCCATCTCATTTCAAGGAAAGGGAAATTTGAGGCCACATCTTCATGGGAGAGTGGCAAGGTCTTAGAAAAGCATGCAACCATGTTTGGAAAATAAAATACAATCTACCCAAACAGGCTGACCCCATGTGTTTAAAAGGTTAGCTTATGCTGACGTCACCAATATGCAGTCTCATTTACATATTTGCGTTTTATGCAAGAATGTGGATGTCTTGAGAGTAAGGAACAGGAATTTTAATTTACTTATATTTTGATAGCCCTTGGTACAGGATTAAATATACACTGTATGTTTCATACTTATTAATCTGTGATGGTTCTGTGACTATTTCCAGATATCATGCTTTGAATGAAAGGAATACCTTATACAGTGTTTAAGGAAAATAAATACCTAATCAAAGACAGCCTTGTACCTAGAGATCAAGTGAACTATTTGTCTATTTATTTTTGCTTGAATAAGGGAAAGACGTTAAGAGAAATGTTGGTCTTCAAGTATATGAAGATTTCTTATACACAAGATGATAAGCAGCTGCTCCTCACCTATGCTGAGAATTTAACAAGAAAAAACTGTGCTCAAGGTGCAGTATGAAAAATGTAGATTGGACCTAATGTACAATTTTCTGAGCATGGGGAAAGTTAAACATTAGGAAAAACCATTTAGAGAGATAGCATAAGGACCATCTGTAGAAGTCTTTTAAACAATGGCATAGAAATACATTCTCATCTGCCTGAGATAGTTGGAGGAAAACAAAACAATAAGCACCTACAAGTCTAATAGTAAAGATTTGGGAAATTTTCCTTTTTGCAAAGTTTTGTTATGAAAAGGAAGAATTTCTTGCCATATGTGTGAGTCAAATGTATTCCTGTTGCATTAAGTAGCATTAAGGTTACAAAAGTTATGTTTTATTTTGACAAATAACGTGTTTGGGTGTTTGTTGGGCAACAGTTATGAAATCTGAAGGTTAGAAAGGATATCAAGAATTCACTGCTTTTTTCTACTTTGACCTAATTTGAACTTTGCTTAAAATTCAGAGAAGTATCTTAAAATTCTTAATACTTTCCCTTCCTACATTTGAAATCTATTATCTAATGTAATTGTCTGACTATAATTGAAGTGGACATCATCTTCTTTCCCTAGAAACTGAGAACCGAGTATCTGTTCTATTTCTATGGTGATTTTATAACTACCAGTTAGACAAAAAGAATCCTTTCTCTTTTTTTTTCCCTTCTCAGAGACTGGTTTGTTCAGTGCTACTTTCATTTTTTATCTACGGTTGTATGTAAAAGAATTTAGATTGTAATAGTTATGTAGGTAACTAATATCTATTTGTAACTACCCGAATACAGACTATTTAAATAATTTTTATGGAGAAGATAGAATAACTGAAGTATTTCTTAATCTAGCCTCAGTATTCATAGACTTCTACAGGTTATATAACCTTTTAAACATAAATAAATACAACAGCCTCAATATTTATTGGAGGGAGTGTTCCAATATATAATGTCATCTAAATTAAGGCCTAAGCAAATGTAGGAAACATGGATTAGCTAATTCCTGACAAGTGAAATTATAATATGTACCTATAAAAAAAATTTTAAAGATTAACATAAAAGAAGGAAAAAAGCTTGACAGGAAGAGAGGGAAAGAACCATTTTCCACATAAACTAAATCTGAGACTTAATAAAAGCATTAGAAATTATACTAGTTTAGATAGAAATTTCAGAGATATCAATACTCTTTGTATTCCTGTTCCAGCTCTCTGTGTTTTCACTCACTGATCCTTTGGCATCTGCCAAATGTCCATGATTATATGATGTTCACATTTCTAGCCTTCTTCAGAATACCTATGTGCCATGATCTTCCCCTTTGGCCATAACTATCAAAATCCACAATTCCGTCAGTGACTCTAATTTCCCGTGACACTAGAAGAAAACGCATCTCTGCTAATGCAGTTTAGAGTGATTTGTATCAGGAAGATCATGCTCATGTGAGCAGTAAGGAACAATATTTATCTGACTCTCTTCCTACTCAAAGAATTTTAGATAATCCACGTTCTTTCTAATTGCCTCTTAGTGCAGGGATTTTCCAGAAATACTAGAAAGTGTCTGATATGTGCTGCTCATCTGGAGCCTACCATATAGGAAAATATTTACTTCCTGTCCTGTCCAGAGCTTTGTAGCAGGATTTCTTGCACTCCTGGTGCTGGGTACTAGAAAGTTTTGAGACAATACCTTCCCCCATATCTCCATTCTGTTTTCCATTGTGTTAATAAAGCCCCTAATTTTTCACACCTGTTTGTGTTATTTTCATTGTGTAGGTTATCAAAGGAGTGTTATTTGGTTCTTTTAAGGTCTTGCAGCAATTTTAGCTGTTAATTTTTAGTTATTCCTCTTATAAAAGTGAGAGATTAAAAAAAAATAGCTTTTGTTCTCCTGTATTTCGGCTGACCACTTACTTATGGCTTTTGACTGTTCATTTCTACTTTCTCTTCCCTTAGTGTATCTTCTATCTGATTAGAGGTCTTCAAACATGTTGAAAATTGAGCCATGATAGATTGGCCCCAAAGTGATCTAAACATGAATGGGATTATACAAAATTTATGTCAGTCCTGCTATAACACTTTCAAATATGAATAACCAACATATTATCAGGAGGGATCAGCTCCTGGAGAAGGGCATCATGCTTGGTAAAGTAGAGGGTCAGCCAAAAAAAAGGAAGACCCTCAATGAGATGGATTGACATAGTGGCTGCAACAATGGGTTTAAGCATAACAATAGCCGTGAGAATGGTGGAGGACCAGGCAGTGTTTCCTTCTGTTGTACATAGGATTGCTATGAGTTGGAAGGGCACCCAACAACAACAACTAACACTTTGTCTTTTTAAGGATAAACTATATTCTAATGTAAAATATTTTTTGCCTTTAAGAAACTCGTATTGATACATTTTTATTTTAACATCTCTATGTTTGTGGTTTCCAAACTTGGCTGATCAGCAGAATCTTCTGGGAAGATTTTTATTATACTTTTAGCAAATTTTACTGTTAATATAGATTGAATTGTCTCCACCAAAAATATATGTTAAAGTCCTAATCTTTGGAGTCAGCGGATGTGACATTGTTTGGATACAGGGTCTTTGGAGATGTTATCAGTTAAGTTAATATGAGTTCATACTGGAGTAGGGTGGATTCTCATCCAATATGAGTACTGTCCTTATAAAAGAGGAGTCCTTGTAACAGAGGAAAAAAGGCAGAGAGAGACACAGGGGAAAGATAGATGTGTGAAGACTGAGGCAGAGGAGAAACTATACTACAGTTTCAAGTAAAGGAACACCTGGGGTTACCATAACCTGGAAGACTCAAGAAAGAAGCTTCCCCTAGAGGCTTCAGGGAGAGCATGGCCTTGCTGACACCCTGAATTTGGACAACTAGCTCCCAGAACTACTCCACAACAATAAATTTATATTATTATAAGCCACCCCGTTTGTGGTATATTTCAAAGGCATCCCTATGAAACTAATACAACCCTCAAACAATTCTATTATTATTATTATTAGGAATAATAGGAAATTTCATGGAATAAAGTGGCAGATAATACAGCCAGGCCTCAGGAGTAATTTTAAATGGTAACTAGAAAGTGGTCATAACACAGGCAGCAGCTGTAATAGTTTTTTTTGTTTTCTATGATGCCACTTGATCTATCATCCCTTCTGTGTATTTGCTTCATGCTTGTCTACTCTGTTACCACATTCCATCATCAGGGATACTTCAAAAGAAAGGCCTTACCTCCCAAATATCATGTTGTTCTAGTTTTCCTGCCGCCATTACCAACACAGTCAACTGCTGTATCCCTGGATTCTAAATTTTTGAAAGAGGAAAATCTTATTGATCTAGCCTATGTCAGACATTTACCAATAAGGAAATTAAAAATGGTTAGGGACAGCATCATAGACCTTACTGGATAAAAAATATATTTAATATTTATAAGTTATACCTGGTTGTTTTACATGAATTCTATTATGATTTTACAATTGTGTGTTTCAAAAATGCTACAAATTTATTTCTCTATTTTTCTGATTAATTCTGAATACAAATAAATTACAAAGCATCAGTATTGGCATTTTGGCCTCAATATTACCACTTCTATATACTAATTATCAAACAATATCATTAATATCACATGCAAGTAAATTTTGCTGAAGATCATTCAAAAGCATTTACAGTAGTACATCCACAGGGAACTGCCAGAAATTCAAGCTGGATTCAGAAGAGGACATAGAATAAGGGATATCATTGCGATGTCATGTGGATCTTGGTTGAAAGTAGAGAATACCAGAAAGGTGTTTACTAGTGTTTTATTGACTTTGCAAAATCATTCAACTGTGTAGATTATAACAAATTATGGACAACATTGTGAAGAATGAGAACTCCAGAACACCTAATTGTGCTCATAAGGAAACTGTACCTAGACCAAGACACAGTCCTTTGAACAAAGCAAGGGGTTGCTGCATGTTATAAAATAAAGAAAGGTGTTTATCAGAGTTGTATCGTTTCACCTTACTTATTCAATGTGTATGCTGAGCAAATAATCCGAGAAGCTGGACTATATGAAGAAGAATGTGGCATCAGCATTGGTGGAAGACTCATTAACAACCTACGTTACACAGATGATACAACCTTGCTTGCTGAAAGCAAAGAGGACTTGAAGCACTTATTGATGAAGATCAAAGACTACAGCTTTCAGTATGGATTACACCTCAACATAAAGTAAACAAAAATCCTCAAAACTGGACCAATAAGCAACATCGTGATAGATAGAGAAAAGATTGACGTCAAGGATTTAATTTTACTTGGATCCACAATCAATGCCCATGGAAGCGGCAGTCAGGAAATCAAACAACGTATGGCACCAAGTAAATCTGCTGCAAAAGACCTCTTTAAAGTGTTGAAAAGCAAAGATTTTGGTTTGATGACTAACGTACATCTGACCCAAGCCATGATATTTTCATTCACCTCATACGTGTGTGAAAGCTGGATAACTGGTAAGGAAGACCAAAGAAGAATTGATGCCTTGGAGTTATGGTGTTGGCAAAGAATGCTGACAATACTATGGGCTGCCAGAAGAATGAACAGGTCAGTCCTGGAAGAAATATAGCCAGAGTGCTCCTTGTGAGGGACCATGGGGAGACTTCATCTCAGGTATTTTGGACATGTTATCAGGAGTGACCAGTCCCTGGAGAAGGACATTATGCTTGGTAAAGTAGAAGGTCAGAGAAAAAGAGGAAGACCTTCAACGAGATGGATTGACACAGTAGCTGCAACAATGGGCTCAAGCATAACACTGGTTTTAAGGATGGCTCAGGACTGGACAGTGTTTCATTCTGTTGTACATAGGGTAACTACGAGTCAGAACAGACTTGATGGCACCTAACAACAATGACAACAACATGTATTAAGAAGGCCAGTTTACATAGTCTTAGGAAAATAAAGGTTTAAATTAAATTAATAATCTCAACTTCAACATGACCAACTTAGCTTGTTTTCTATGCTTCTATGTTTATGTAGTCTGTTATGTTTATGTGACTCTGTTCCTATGTGATCTAAGATCAGAAGGAAAGCTGCCTGGGGCTCAATAAAGCTTAGTTCACCTATATTAAAACAAATACAATCAATTATTGACTCACTAGACCAAAGTAGGTAACCCTGGTGGTGTAGTGGTTAAGAGCTACAGCTGCTAACCAAAAGCTAGGCAGTTTGAGTCCACCATGCACTCCTTGAAAACTCTATGGGGTGGTTCTACTCTGTTCTATAGGGTCTCTATGAGTTGGAATTAACTCAAGAGCAATGGGAATATATAAAACCATATTTATTGTTTTACAGAGTGTCAAGACAATTAAAATATAACAGCATGGTTTATTTTATATAAAATGGAGCAAGAAAATCTATTGAGTAATTAGTTTGCACTTTGTATTTTACAACTACAGAAAAGAAGGAATGAGCTACTTTCTCCCCTCCCAAGCAGGTATCTAGGTCATTATATCTAAGATATAGATATTTTTTAAATCTTTGAGCAGTAAATAGCCTCTATTTGGTCAGAGGTCTGGCTGTAGGAGTTACCAAATCCTTCCCAATGAGTTAAAAATCCTACTCTAAAAGAATGGGTTTTAAAGAGAATAAGATGATGAAGGAAACACTGGTGGCATAATGGTTAAGTGCTACAGCTGCTAACCAACGGGTTGGCAGTTCAAATCCACCAGGCACTCCTTGGAAACTCTATGGGGCAGTTCTACTCTTTCCTATAGGGTCGCTATGAATCAGAATTGACTCAACAGCACTGGGTTTGGTTTGGTTTTTGGTAAGATGATGAAACCTGTGTGAATTCATGAGAACTCAAAAGCAAGAGTTGCAGAACTTAAGGTGAAGACATGAATCCACTAGAACAAAGCTCTCAGATGCTGTGGGATCAAAAATGGAGTATAGTTGTGAGGGTACTGGTAATAGCAAGGCAAACAGTTTAGAGACTTTGTAGTCTGTCATCATATTGAAGCTTAATCAAAAAATGGCACTCTGCCTACATGCAGAAGCAGGCAAGGATATGTCATGACTGCACTAAGAGTACAGACAAATGTGATACCAGCCTTTTACAGTGGCAACAAGTGGTTAAGAGTGGATGTGAGTTGTCTCTCCAATAGCAGAACCACGTTTATGGAAAGAGAGCTCTGCAAATTCAGTATCTGTGGAGACTTATGATAGAATCACAGAACCCTACCTATGCTTAGATTGTATTACAGGCACAGACAAAGTGCTGAATTTAAACACAGGAGCTGGGGGTGAGGGAATTGAATTGGTGTAAGTAGCCTGAGAAAGCTCTTTAAAAAAATTAAAAAAAGGGAAAACTGTAATTTATCATTTAATTGAGGACTGGAATTTTGATAACTGAAAGTGCATGAGAAATAGAATGTGTAGGGTCCACAGGGAAAAAAGAATGTGATGGGGGAATAAGCAAGGGTTGTTCACAAAGAAACTGACATTCCATTGTGGCTTAAGCCTCAGTTATGTTGGCTATAATATGATCTCAATGAAGAAAAATAATTTAATTTTGAATTCTAGTACCCATAAAATCACTTATTCTGAACAAACAGATAAATAGATGAATGGGTGGATATATTGGACTACATTACAGACATCTTGCATCCTTAAAAATGAATTAGAAAAAAGACAAAAATAATGCTTTTGTGAAATCACTACTTTGTCCTCATTATCTAATCAAGACTATATGTATTATATTTCCTCCAAGTTTTGACATTTGGTAGGAAAACAATGTATATTTATGAAAGGAAGACGAAATAATAGGAGAAAGCATTAGTCTTTCATATGGACTAGAATCATCATAAGAGAAAGGATGAAAAAAAAAAGATGGGGTCAAGGAAAATGTGGTTAACAAGCAGAGAATCCCATGGATTTAAATGAAGGAATATCTTTATTCATTGGCTAAAATAAGGGAAATTCAGAGAGCAGTGAAAAGCCAAAGTATCAAGGCAGTTTTCCAAGCCAAAGATATCCAGGTTATAGCTTAATTTAATGGACAAATAAAATGTGTGTGTTTGTGTGTGTTTGGGTGTTGTGTAGACTGTGTGTTGAGGGATTGTGTTTGTTTGTATTCCTTCAGTGTGCAGGTAGGGAACATCAGTAAATCCTGTTTTAAAATATTTGGGAAAATAAAAGCTAAGAGACATGAAAGAAGACACTGATGAAACTAGGATGAGATAACACAAGGGATACCCCTTTAGTTGGACAAATGAGACATTAAAAGACAAATAAATCCATGACAGTGAAAAATTATATTAGATGTGCAATCTTATACATTAAAATCCCTGTAATTCTGTTATCTAAGCATAGTGACTTTGGTTGTAAAAAATGCAGTGCAGTTATCCATCAAACCAATAATGATGATCCACACGTCTGCGTGTTCTCAAATTAAGTGAAACAACATCATAATATACTGAATCTAGAGTCATACTTTCATTTAAAACTCATATCTTACAATTTTCAGTTAGTATAAATATCCTAAGACCAATGAAATACAATTCTACTATTATTTAATTTCTCTTATCTTGTGGCTGAGCTAGGGCTGGCTATCATGTTGCAGAAAATTGGAGAGCTAGAGTTGTACTTGTGGGCAGCTGGAATGCTTCAAACTAATGACTGGTAGCCAAGAACCAGACATGATGCTTTGGGGTATAGTTATAGATTGAAGTCTGGATAAAGAATTTAAACCAAGTTCATCACTGCAAGTATTAGATAGAAAATAAAAATGCCAAATTTGTATACATGAGTGTTGGAATATGTGGGTGGCAGTGGGGTTGTTAAATTATGTATAAAAGTAAAGACAAAAATTGAAAGAGAATATTCAGAGTGGAGTGCAGACACTACTAGAATGCTGGAAACATGCTTATGGAACACATAAGATTGTGAATGCACATTGGAATCATTTAAAGGAACAAACCAGGCAACGCTCTTCTGTCAAACTGTCTTCTAGTTGGAATGACAACAAACATTTCTTAGACTTGCCAGTGAACATTAAAAAATGTCTGACATTTTTTAAAAATAGATTTATGGTCTAATAACATATAGTTAAGTGGACTTCAGTTCCTTTTGTCTCTCTTCCCTTGTTTAGACCCATGCCAGTGGATCAGATAAGGAGCTAGAACAAACTTTACACTATTTTCACCACACACATCAATGGGATATGAGCCCATTCAGGTTGAGAACATACTACTGCTGAGGATGAGTGTAATGGTTAATTTTATGTGTCATCTTGGCTAAGGTATAGTTTCTACTTGTTTGGTCAAGCATTAGTCTAGGTGTTATTTCAGTGATATTTACACATGTGAATACCATGAGACCCTGCTCTGTTGCACCAAATCTGGGGTGCAACACAACAAATATGTGAGGTGCTCACAGGTTGTATCCAATTTCCAGATTTAAGGGAGGACCTTAGAAAAAAGGGCACCATTAACTAGTACGGATTGTTCCATAAACATCACGTCCTTCTGATCAGAGCCTGAACACACATTAACCCATAGAAAGTAGCTTTTATTACTTACAATAAGAAGGGGACAATAGACAACAAAACTTGCCAATCCCACGATGACATGAACCAGTTCATTAAAATAAATATCTAAATCTATATATATTATCGGTTCTGTTTCTCTGAAGAAACAGAATACTGGCTCAAAAGCTGTCCAGGCAGAGATAATGACTCTTTGAGGCACATCCCCTTTGTGTCATAAGTAAGAGACTTAAAGGGGACAGTCACAGGACATGCCAATCCCTCTTGGCTTTGGGAAACTGTCACAGTGGATACAGATTGTTCCACAGTTGCCCTCCACATGGCGTCATAGCTGAGGGACACATGGGACCCTGCCTACTGCTGGTCTCCCAGTGGCCAGGCAAATTCACTTAGGTGGGCTGTAAGCTTAATGCTATGTGAGCCCCACTAACACCATAGCTGAAGAGACAAAGAAAACTTCCTTTCCCAGTTATTTTATACCTCCAGCTTACCAGACTAATTGTAATTGCTAACCAACATCCTACTGTATCATTCCTTTCTGATTTACTAAGCCAGGTGGGTTGTTAGCCAGAATTGTATCTTTTTAACACTGCTAACAAACTTCACCCCCCATTGTTTGTCAGTTTGTAGCACTGTGGGGCTTGCGTGTTGCTGTGATGCTGGAAGCTATGCCACCGGTATTTGAATACTAGCAACACCTAAACTGTCTTAGTCTGAGTTTCCAGACTATGATGGAACAGAAAGAAGGATCTGGCAGTCTACTTCTGAAAAGGTTTAGCAAGTGAAATACTTATGAATCGCAGCGGAACATTATCTGACATAGTGCTGGAAGATGAGCCCTTCAGGTTGGAAGGCACTCAAAAAACTACTGGGGAAGAGCTGCCTCCTCAAAGTAGAGTCGACCTTAATGATGTGGATAAAGTCAAGCTTTCGGGACCTTCATTTGTTGCTGTGGCACAACTCAAAATGAGAAGAAACAGCTGCAAACATCCGTTAATAATTGGAAACTGGAATGTATGAGGTATGAATCTAGGAAAACTATAAGTCATCAAAAATGAAATGGAATGCATAAACATTGATATTCTAGGCATTAGTTGAAATGGACTGGTATTGGCCATTTTGAATTGGACAAACATATGGCCTACTATGCCAGGAGTGACAACTTGTAGAGGAATGGTGTTGCATTCATCGTCAAAAAGGACATTTCAAAATCTATCCAGAAGTACAACCCTGTCAGTGATAGGATAATATTTATATGCCTGTAAGAAAGACCAGCTAATATGATTATTACTCAAATTTACACATCAGCCACTAAGGCCAAAGATGAATAAACTGAAGATTTTTACAAACTTCTGGAGTCTGAAACTGATCAATCAAGCAATCAGGATGCACTGGTAATTATTGCTAAATGCAAAAGTTGAAGAAGGATCAGTAGTTGGAAAATACGGCCTTGGTGTAGAAACTATGCCGAAGATCACATGATAGAATTTTGCAAGACCATTAACTTCTTCATTGCAAATACTTTTTTCCACCAACTAAATGGTGGGCTTCGCCAGATGGAATACACAGGAATCAAATCAACTATATCTCGGGGAAGAGATGATGGAAAAGCTCAATATCATCAGTCAGAACAAGGCCAGGGACCAAATGCAAATCAGACCATCAATTCCTCATATGCAAGTTCAAGTTGAAACTGAAGAAAATTAGAACAAGTTGACAAGAGCCAAAGTAGGGCCTTGAGTATATTCCACTTGAATTTAGAAACCATCTTCAGAATAGATTTGACACGTTGAACACTAATGTCCAAAGACTAGAAGAGTTGTGAAATGACATCAAGGACATCATTCATGAAGAAAGCAAGAGGTCACCAAAAAGATAGGAAAGAAAGAAAAGACCAAAGTTAATGTCAGAAGAGGCTCTGAAACTTGCTCTTGAACATCCAGTAGCTAAAGTGAAAGGAAGAAATGATGAAGTAAAAGCGTTGAACAGAAGATTTCAAAGGGCAGCTCAAGAAGACAAAGTAAAGTATTATGATGACAAGTGCAAAGACCTGGAGATGGAAAACCAAAAGGGAAGAACATACCTGGCATTTCTCAACCTGAAAGAACTGAAAAAAAAAAAAAAAATCCAAGCCCCAAGTTGCAATGTTCTTTTCTTTCTTTCCTGTCTTTTTAGGGACCTCTTGCTTTCTTCATGCATGATCTCCTTGATGTCATTCCACAACTCATCTGGTCTTTGGACATTAGTGTTCAACGTGTCAAATCTATTCTTGATATGGTCTTTAAATTCAAGTGGGATATACTCAAGTTCCTACTTTGGCTGTTGTCTATTTGTTCTAATTTCCTTCAGTTCAGTTTGGTAGGATTTGATGAGGAAAATATTAAACAACTCAGGAAGTATCAAAAGAAGATGGAAGGAATACACAGAGTCACTGCACCAAAAAGAATTGGTTGATGTTCAACCATTTCAGGAGGTACCATAGGAGCAGGAACAAATGGTACTGAAAGATGTCCAAGCTGCACTGAAGGCATTGGTGAAAACAAGCCTCCAGGAATTGGTGGAATACCAATTGAGATGTTTCAACAAACAGATGCAGCAATGGACGTATTCACTCCTCTATGCCAAGAAATTTGGAAGACAGCTACCTGGCCAACTGAATGGAAGAGATCTATATTTTTGCCTATTCCCAAGAAAGGTGATCTCACTGAATGCAGAAATTCTCGAACATTATCACTAATATCACATGCAAGAAAAATTTTGCTGAGTATCATTCAAAAGCAGCTGCAGCAGTACATTAACGGGGAACTGCCAGAAATTAAAGCAGGATTTAGAAGAGGATGCAGAACCAGAAATATCATTGCTGATGTCAGATGAATCCTGGCTGAAAGCAGAGAATACCAGAAAGATGTTAATCTGTGCTGTATTGACTATGCAAAAGCATTAAACTGTGTGGATCATAACAAATTATGGGCAACATTGTGGAGAATGGGAATTCCAGACCACTTCATTGTGCTCATGAGGAACCTGTACATAGATCAAGAGGCAGTAGTTAGAATAGAACAAGGGAATACTGAATGGTTTAAAGCAGGAAAGGTGGGCGTCAGGGTTGTATGTTTTCAACATACCTATTCAATCTCTATGATGACCAAATAATCCAAGAAGCTGTAGTATATGAAGAACGGAACATAAGAATTGGAGGAAGACTCATTAACAACCTGCATTATGCAGGTGACACAACCTTGCTTGCTGAAAATGAAGAGGACCTGAAACACTTACTGATGAAGATCAAATATCACAGCCTCCAGTATGGATTGCACATCAACATAAAGAAAATAAAAATCCTCACAACTGGAACAATAAGCAACATCATGATAAACGGGGAAAAGACTGAAGTTGTAAAGGATTTCATTTTACTTAGATCCACAATCAACAGCCATGGAAGCAACAGTCAAGAAATCAAAAGACGCATTGCATTGAGAAAATCTGATGCAAAAGACCTCTTTAAAGTGTTAAAAAGCAAAGGTATCACCTTAAAGACCAAGGTGCATCTGACCCAAGTCATAGTGCTCTCAGTTGCCTCATATGCATGCGAAAGCTGGACAATGAATAAGGAAGACCAAAGAAGAATTGATGCCTTTGAATTGTGGTGTTGGTCAAGAATATTGAATGGACTCCCCAAAGAACAAACAAATCTGTCTTGCAAGACGTACAACCAGAATACTCCTTAGAAGCAAGGATGGGAGACTACGTTTCACATATTTTGGACACGTTGTCAGGAGGGATTAATCCCTGGAAAAGGACATTGTCCTTGGTAGAGGATCAGCGACAAAGAGGAAGACCCTTGACGAGATGGATTGACACAGTGGCTGCAACAATAAGCTCAAGCATAGCTACAATTGTGAGGATGGAGAAGGACTGGGCAGTGTTTCGTCCTGTTGTGTATAGGGTCACTATGAGTCAGAACTCACTCGACGGCACCTAACAGCAACAACAACTACTTTATCAAGCATGATGTCCTTCTCAAGGAACTGTTTCCTCCTGATAACAAGTCTGTTTTACTTGAGAAAAAGTCTTGCCATGCTTGCTTCTAAGGAGCATTCTGGCTGTACTTCCTCCAAGACAGGTTTGTTCATTCTTCTGGCAGTCCATGACATAGTCAATGTTATATGCCAATATCATAATTCAAAGGCATCAATTAGTCTTTGGTCTTCCTTATTCACTGTCCAGCTTTAGCATACATATGAGGCAATTGAAAATACCATGGCTTAGATGAGGCACACCTTCACCCTCAAGGTGACATCTTTGCTTTTTAACACTTTGAAGAGGCCTTTTACAGAGGGTTTGCCCAGTGCAATACGCCCACTGTTTTGATGTCTTGACTACTGCTTCCATGGACGTTGATTGTGGATCCAAGTAAAAGGAAATCCTTGACAACTTCAATATTTTTTCCCTTTATTGTGTTGTCATTTATCGGTCCAGTTGTAAGGTGTTGTTGTTGTTGTTGTCGTTCATGTTGAGGCTTAATCCACCTTATCAGTAAGGATTCCAGTTTGTCTTCATTTTCAGCAAGCAAGGTTGTATTATCTGCATTTCGCAGTTTGTTAATGAGTCTTCCTCCAATCCTGATGCTGTGTTCTTCTTCAATAGTCCAGCTTCTCAGATTATTTGCTCAGCATACAGATTGAATGAATATGGGGACAGGATACAACCTTGAAAAACACCTTTCCTTATTTTGAACAACCCAATATCTCCTTGTTCTTTTTGAATGTTTGCTTCTTGGTCTACATGTAGTTTCTGCATGAGCACAATTATGTTTTCTGAAGTTCCCAATCTATGAAATGTTACTTATAATTTATTATGGTCCAAGCAGTCGAATGCTTTTGCACAGTCTGTAAAACACAGGTAAACATCGACCTTAATGTTGTAGATGGAGTAAAGCTTTTGGGACCAGCATTTACTGATGTGGAATGACTCCAAATGAGAAGAAACTACTGTAAACATCCATTAGTAATCAGAACATGGAATGTACAAAGTATGAATCAAGGAGAATTGGAAGCTGTACAAAATGAAATGAAATGCTTAACGTTCAATATGCTAGACATTAGTGAGCTGAAAAGAACTGGTATTGGCCATTATGAATTGGGCTGTCATATGGTTTACTATGCCTGGAATGACAAATTAAAGAGGAATGGCATTCCATTCACTGTCAAAAAGAAAATTTCAAGACATATCCTGAAATACAACACTATCAGTGATAGGATAATATCCATATGCGTACAGGAGAGACCCGTTAATATGACTATTATTCAAATTTACTCACCAAACACTAATGCCAAAGATGAATAAATAGATTTTTACAAACTTCTGCAGTCTGAAATTGATCAAACAAGCAATCGAGATGCACTGATGATTACCGGTAATCGGGATCTGAAAATTGGAAACAAAGAAGAGGGATCAGTAGTTAGAAAATATCACCTTGGCGACAGAAGTGACAAGGGAGACCAGATGACAGAATTTTTCAAGACCAACAACTTAATCCTTGAAAATACCTATTTTCAACAACATAAATGGCAATTATCCAAGTGGACTTCACCAGATGGAATACACAGGAATCCAATGGACTACATCTGTAGTACGTCTTTATTATGGGATATTTTTTTGTTATAAAGAGAAATAATGTTCTGATAACTGCCACGACATGGAGGAACCTTGAAAACATCATGCTGAGTGAAATTAGTCAATCACAAAAGGACAAATATCGTATAATTGCACTAGTATGAAGTACATAGAATAGGAAAATCTACATAGAGAAGAGTTTGTAGTGTTTACCAAGAAGGACAGGACTGGAAAGGCAGGAATCATTGTTTAGGTAGCATTTAGTCTTGTTTATGGAAAAAGAATCTAGTGACGGCTGCACAATTTGATTGATGTATTGATTTTATTGAATTGTACATGTGAAAAATGTCAAACTGGCAGTAGTGTGTTCTCTACATACTTACAAGATTTTTTTTTTTTAAGTAAAACAAAAAAAATTCTACAGAGCATACTTCTGTGCTAACACACATGAGGTCTCCATGACTCAGAGTCATCTTGACAGCAACTGGTTTATATATATTGTGTGTATTCATGCATGTGTGTGTGTATGTCTGCATGTATATATGTGAGTATGTTTTAATATGTATGTAAATATGTATTTGTTGTTGTGTGCTTTCTAGTCAGGTCCAACTCAGTGATTCTATAGGACAGAGAGACAGAGTAGAACTGCCCCATAGAGTTTCCTAAACTGTAGTCATTACAGGAGTAGATCGCCAAGTCTTTTATTCCATGGAGCTGTTGATGGGCTCAAACCTTTTGGTTAGTAGTTAAGCTGGTGGGTTGGCCTTTTGGTTGGTAGTTGAGCACATAACCATTGCACCTCCTGGGCTCCTATGTGTGTGTGTGTGTGTATGTGTGTGTGTGTGTATGTCTATCTATATAAAACACAAAACCAAATCCTGTAGTGACCCTATAGGACACAGTAGAACTGCCCGATAGGGTCTCCAAGGAGCAGTTAATGGATTCGAACTGCTGGCCTTTTGGTTAGCAGCCATGCTTTTAACCACTGTTCCACTAGGGCTTCATGTAGTATACTTAAGTTTGAGCTCTGGATCAACACTTTCTTGGATATATTTCTCTGGGAAAATAAAGAAATAGTGTTGAGTTTTATTTTCTTAATTTTCTCTGTCCTTATTATCTTTTGCAGCATTTTGCAAACTTGAAATTATTTATTTAATTAACTATAATTATTTCTTTATTGTACATCTGACCAACTAGACCATATACGGAGCCCTGGTGGAGCAGTGGTTAAGACCATGGCTGCCCAAAATATCAGCAGTTTGAATCCACCAGCCACTCCATGAAAACCCTATGGTGCAGTTCTACTCTGTTCTATAGAGTCACAATGAGTCTGAATCGACTCAATGGCAACAGATTTGGTTTGGTTTATGTATATATAAATGTGTGTATATATGTGTGTGCATGTTTGTGTGTATATATACATACATATGTTCACATACACATACATATGTATATATGCACATGTATATATTTACATATATACATATACATACACATACATACACACACGTATATGTACATCTCCAAATTAAAGTCACTAGAACTACCGCATAGGGTTTGAAAGCTGCACATCTTTATGAAAGCAGACTTCCACATCTTTTTCCCACAGATTAGCTGGTGGGTTTGAACTGCAGACCTTTTGGTTAACAGCTGAGCACGTTAATCATGCACCACCAGGGCTCCAATGTGTATATATATATGTGTATGTATGTGTGTATTCAGTACAATCATGATAATTAAATATTTCCATCACTCCCCAAGGTTTTCTCATGTCCCTTTACAGTGCACCCCGTGCTCCACCATCTACCACCCTGTTGCCAGGCAAACACAGGTCTGGCTTCTGTCAATATAGATTTATTTGCATTTTCTAAAATTATGCATAAATGCAACAATACACACACACAATAACCGTTAAAAAAAGGACAAAGAAAATAACAGAAAATTCATCCTCAGTAAGTTTTAGAGTTAGAATGAAAATGAACAAGGATGAGTGATTAGTGAATCCTCCTACATGAGTGAGCTAACTCCCAAGCCAACTGTTAGAGTAGCTGATGGGAAATCTACTTTATAACAGTAAAAAAAGTGATAACCCAGTGCCGCCGAGTAGGAATTAGGAATACACTGTTAAAATTAAATGCTCTTTTAACTACACAGAAAGCAGTTTAATAATATTTGAAGGTAGACACAGATTATTTTAAAATGTATATTGTAGCCCTAAGTCAACTGTTATAAATGTAAAAAAAAAAAAAAATGTGGTGTAAATTCTGGCAATACAGAAAATAAAACAGCAACGTTAAATGCTCAATTAAAACCGGAGAAGGCAAAATGTAACAAAATGAAATGAAACAAAAATAAAACCAGAGAAGGAAAAGAGAAACAAAGACAAATGCAAAATATAGAAACAGTAAGCACGATGGTAAAATTTAATCCAACTATATATATTTTTTTTATATAACCAGAATGCTCTTTAGAAGCAAAGATGTCTAGACTACACCTTATGTATTTTGGACATGTTATCAGGAGAGATCAGTCCCTGGAGAAGGACCTCATGCTCGGTACAGGGTCAGTGAAAAAGAGAAAGACCCTCAACGAGACGGATTGACACAGTGGCTGCAACAATGGGCTCAAGCATCACAACAATTGTGAGCATGTTGCAGGACTGGGCAGAGTTTCATTCTGTAGTATATAGGGTTGCTATGAGTCAGAACCGACTCGACAGCACCTAACAACACAACAACAACATATCAACAATCAAGGTACCTACTAACCTCAAAGTTGGTGGTTCAAATCCGCCTAGTGGTATCATGCAGGAAAGGCCTTGTGATCTGCTTTCCCTAAGATTACAACCAAGAAAACCCTATGGAGCAGTTCTACTCTTTAACACATATGATTGAAGTGAGTCAGAATCAACTTGACAGCAATAGGTTAAATCCATATTCATTTCAAATGTGAGTAGTCTAAGCACAGCTATTAAAATAAAGTCGATAAGAATATTAGAGAGCTAGTCCCGGAGTTCCAGGATTGGAATGATAAGTTTCTATTCTTTTAACCACCACATTTGTGGTACATCGTTACGGCAGCCTAGGAAACTAGTGGGAGGCAGTGGGGGTTCAATAGTAGAATTCTTGCTTCCCATGAGACTTGAGTTCTGTTCCCAGATAACAAAACCTCGTGGACAGTTACCACCCATGTGTCAGTGGAGGCTTCTGTGTTGCTTTGATGCTGAACTGGTTTCAGCAGAGCTTCCAGATTAAGACAGACTAGGGAGAAACCCTGGCGATCTGGATCACAGTGGCCAAACCCACAACTAATCACGGGGGGAGACGGGTTGGTGCCGCAGCAGGCAGTGTTAGTTCCTTTGTGTGTGGGGTCAGTCATGCATCAGCGGCCTATTCCATGGTAGTTAACAACAGGAAACTAGTACACATAGCTGGTTGGTGGTAAGGCTGAAACTAAAACATAGTTATTATACAAATCTCGACCTTTTTCGCATACATTTTAAATCTTACCTCAGTGTTTAACCGATGGAAAACCAAAAGTAGAAACGCATAGCCTTACATTGCAAAGGCCAAGTGTGGGTTTCATAAATTCTTTTCCTGAAGAGAATGACTTGAATTACCCAAAATCTAGGTTTTTTTTTTTTTTTTTTTAATAATTGTTTTCATTCTTTAAGTTGCCATTTGATGATTGGAACAAAGAACATTTGTGGGTTTCCTAAGCACTGAAGGAAATTTTCTTACATAAATTGTATGTTTCAGTGTTCATTCCATACTTTGGATTGTTCAAGGGCAAAACTTTATCTGAGTGTTTGAAAAGAAGCTTGTTGGCGTTTACAACATTTGTCTTACTGCAGAGAGAGAAAGCTTTAAGATCCAAAGAAATTCTTATATGTACTCAGTATTCTAAGTGTTAAAGTTACAAATATAGAAATAAATTTGTTATAAACACTCATGAGTAATTTAAATACTTATCAATGAATACATATAATATGCTTTTAAATTTTTTCATATAGTGTGATATCTTAAATTTGGAATGGTGAAAGATACTCAATAAATGTACAAAAACCTTATTATATCTATATAATTGATCAATATTGATTATATGTACTCTTAACAAAACATACAAAGATATTACAGATAATTTAAAAAAGCATATTAATATAATCATCATTGTTTATGTCTACCAGTATTTGTTACTTTAATAGGTAGCTTTCTCAGTAGTTGTAAAACTATTTCTCTATCCAACCGAAGACCCCCAATAGTGACTACTAGTTTATCACACTATAATAGATATTTATCTTATAGTGTGAATGAACTATTTAGATTGGTTCTTATGACAGTGATTCCAAGGGAGAAAACAAAAAAAAAAGTAGTTCTTAAATTATCTCCAAAGGAAGTGAGTTGAACATGTTACAAAAGTTGTTAAATATTTCCAAGTTTTTACAATCCAAACAAACAACAAAACAGAAAAGTAAAAATGAATTTTCTTCCATAGAGAGATAGTTTTAGCCTAATAAGCTATTCTTAGGTTTGATGTCAATGCATAAATACTTTAATGATAGAGTTTTATCCTCTTCATCTCTGGAGAATGTTCTAATTTTTAACTCAAATTATAGTTACATGGAAATGATAAAGTGGAAAGGGATGCAACTGTCAAAATTGGATTTTCATTGGGCTCTTAAATATGGGAATAACAGACATTAGCCAAAGTATTTAAACTCAAAAGATTTTATTGAAAAATGTGCAGATCTTAAGCAATTCAAGGAACTGGCAGATGTCAGGAAGGGGAGAAGAACCACAATAGCACAAGTTATCACAGCCACAAGTTTGTCTTCATGCTGATTCTCTGCTGTGAACTTGATTCAGTTCACATATCTTTCAGTCTTTATGCATCTCAGTTCAAATGTCTGAGACAACCCTATTATCCCTTGAACAAGCAATAGATTCATATGCAGTGTGAGTTCACCACCCATCTGTCAGTTCTTCATACTGTGGTAGCTTGCACGCAGCTACAATGCTGAAAACTATGCCACCAGTACTTCAAATACCAGCAGGTCAACCATGGTGGATAGATTTCAGCACGGCTTTTAGACTAAGAAAGACTAGGAAGGAAGGGCTGAAAATCTACAACCAAAAATTAGCCAATGACAACCTTATGGGTCACAACAGAATTCTGTCCAATATTGTTCCGGAAGATGACCCCCCTCAGTTGGAGCACACTCAAAATATGCAGTGGCTGCAAAAATGGACTCAAATATACCAACGATCCTGAAGATGGCACAGCATGGGGAATGCTTCATTTTGTTGTACATGGAGCCTCCATGTTTCGGAGCCCACTGGACAGACACTAACAATGGCATATATGTATACACACACGTAGGCATGTGCAAATATATATATTATATGTAGTATATATATACTATGTATAGTATATATAATATATGGATCATATACACACATATACTCTATAGTATATGTATATTTGTGTATACATGCATATACATACACATATGTGTATATATATGTATAAACAAAACAAAGACTGTTGCTGTTGAGTAGATTCAGGCTCATAGCAACTCTACAGGAGAGAGTAGAACTGCCCCATAAAATTTTCAAGGAATGGCTGGTGGATTTGAACTGCCGAACTTTTGTTTAGCACCTGAGCTCTTAACCACTTGTCCCCAGGGATTGATATATGCAATATACTATGCTATATGTTATGTCTTATCTCAAGCTTCAAATTATAGCTTGGTGTCCCTATTCTCCTGTACTTAGTGTCAATTTGCATCGGATGTACGAATGCACAAATAGCCTAAAATCTATGGAAATTCTTTCATTGAATTTACCTACTTTTGATGCAGACAAGGAAAAAAGGTAATTAGAATTGTTTCCATTGTGATTTCAATTTATAGCTTCAGGTGCCTTACCTGTGAAGTTGGAAAATATCTATATTTCCTGTTTTAGGAAATTATTGTGAAAGTCAAATTAATTAATCAAAAAAAAATTAAAAGATCTCAAGCACAATTTACCTTATATATTTGAAGTGCTGCCTATCAAATCAATTTAGGTGCTGATTTCATTATTTATATCCATTTTACTGTTTTCATACACTTATAGGGTCTCTTTTCCACAGGCACTTATAATAACTATTTTCTATTTTGAAGAACTCTTTTATAATTAAATAATGTACATTTGATTTTTTTCACATTAACTATTGCATTTCCTATTTCTACTTCATTTTTTTGAATTTTCATTTGTTTACCATTAATCAGTCTATTTGCTTATAGGTTTTCATTTAGCAATATCAATAGCTAAATTGAAAGAGCCCTGGTAGAGCTTTGGTTAAGCGCTCGGCTGCTAATCGAAAGGTCAGTGTTTCAAACTCGCCAGCCACTCCTCAGAAGAAAGATGTGACAGTCTGCTTCCATAATGATTTACAGCCTTGGAAACTCTATGGGCAGTTCTTCTCGGACCTGTAGGTCACTGTGAGTCAGAATAGACTCGATGACAATGATTTGGTTGGTTGGTATAGCTAAATTATGTGTATAAGCTATCATGTCCATTATATAGATTATATGCCATGTGTTTTACTAATCTATACAGAACAATAAATTAACAGGAACAACATCTAGTTTTGAGATATGTGAAGCATGTAGTATCAAAAAAGAAACTCAAATATTCTAACAAAGAATTATGCAGTCTGGTTCAATCTATAGAATTTGTGTAATTTCAAACACATATGATATTCTTAATTTACTTCCCCTAATATGTAAAAAAAAATGAATAAACAGAAAAAAGATGCATTATAATCTGGCAATCTTTAGAATAAAAACAATACATACATGTATACACACATAATTTAACTGTACTTTTTTTTTTTCCCTGACTTTTAACATTGTGTCAAGACAGGATTTTCCAGGTAGTCAGAAAAGGGAGAATTAATGACAACTCCCTAGGTTGCTGACACAGACCCTAAATATTGGAGTCTATTTCATGCTATGTAGCCAAGGATCGCTTACTTTTAAATGTCTATGTATTGTAAGATAAATTTTCTATACTATGTTCTCATATTGATAAGTTGAAATTTGATCATATTACTACTTTTTGTGTAATAGCTAATCTATGTGTTGATACACTTGTTTGAAGTTTATTCATCAGTGTTTGTTTATGTTCAGAAGGCCAATCACACATTTAGAAGAAATTTATTTGCTATTTCTTTCCTTAAACAGTGTACCAAAATAATTAGCTTATGATTGTTCAAAACATGTTACAAAACATGACGTACTGCATGAGGTGCCTACACTCTATGGGAATCTATGAAGTTTCCTCTAGAAGATTGTCAAAACTTGAAATTACTGAATATAGCAAAAATTATTGGACTATTTTCCCAAGAAAATACTCTAATTTTCAGTACTATTAAGTAAAAATGTATGGTAGAAAATATGTTGTCTTCTAGAGAAGAAATTCCTTTCATAGTTTTATAACTTTGGGAAACATTTTGATTAAAACTACTAAGGCATGACATTTACTTCATGAAATGTTACAAATGTAATATGTAACACCCAATAATGTTTAAATGCATATAAATATATATATTTTTCTAACTGATAGCAGAAGACCAAATATTGGTTGGGCTGAATTCACATACTGACCACCAGCTATTCCCTGCACTAGGTTTTAAATGTAAAATGCTAGAGCATATGAGGAAGGTGTTCATAATATGACAAATTCTCCTTAAATGTCATTTAGTTGTAGGATTAGAAAACTTTTCTGATTGCTAACTTATTTTACTTAATTTCTTTTGTCACTTTTACTTGGAAAATAGAACCCAGAATGTTATTGTTTGAACTTGACACTGAAGAGTTCTTGCAACAGTTAGAAGTATAATTTCTTTATGGGATAGCATCCACTAGTTACACTTGAACTGATAGTTTAAGACTTGTGAATATCAATGAAGATCACGTGGCATGCCTCAGTGTTCCAGGAGTTTATATAAATATGCTAGTACTTCATAAGTAGAACAAAAATCTTTTCATATATCCAATTGTAAAATGTGTCTAAAACAAATGTCACTTCATTTAATTTTACCAAATTTGTAACTAACCCCAGAGACTGAAAAATAATTTATTATATTAATTTATCTTGAAGTAGACACCTGCACTTTTTTCCCATAAAAATTTTTGTCCTGCCAATGCTTTATAAATGGAGGCAAATTATCCTAACAAAACATTATGCTTTTATAAATGTTGAAGAAAGAAAACAGACTAAGAAACAAAGCATATGAACTAATTCATATTTGTAATGTATATAGTAAGTATTTTGGATTTAGTGTACATTTAGTATATATAGAAATCATAACAAGATCATTTCCTCTATGATCTTCAATTTACAGTATGAAGGATTTGTATCTTCTTCCTGATAAAACTGGTTGATTCCTTCTTTAGTTGCCTTCCATAACTAGGCTTCTCCAAGATAAGTATTTATTTCCACCTAATTGCATTTTTTTGTGTGTGATTTTTTAAACTGTAAAAATATAGATGACACAATATTTGCCAATTCGACCTATTTGCATTTCAAATAATTTGGCTTTATGATTTCAAATTTCAGTGTTTGGGAAATCTATATTAATGTTTTACTTTATTCAGTATTAGAAAAATTGTGACTTCCTTAGCATGATGAGTCAAATAAATACAAACTAGTTAAGTAGATTTATTTTACTTACATTTATTTGGTGATGTTGTGAGTTCTTTGTCCTTTTGTTCTTAGTCCTGCAATAGAATTTTTGAATTGTCTGCTACAATAGAAGATACTGAAAAACAAGACAGTAATGAGGCTTCTGCTGCCAGCTATATTCTTTTTCTCTCGGAAGATAATTTCACCCCCATATGTTATAGTGTAAATGTCACTGTTACTGTCTTTTAAGGAGGTAAAACATTTCTTTGTTTCTTTTTTCATCACTTCCATAGAAATTATCACATTATCAATGCAGAATGACAGGAAGAGATTTAATTCCCTGCTTCTCCCTGTATTGAGAAAGAATTCATTGATGTTTAATAGAAAAAAATGTCAAGGTGAATTTACCAGTAGTTTTTGGAGACATATAGGAGGTATTATTATTATTTTCAGTATGTTGTAAAAAATATTTCTAGCCTTTCTTACAATATTGAATAAGAGCAGTGATAAAGGGCATGTTTATCTGGCTCCCATTCTCAAGGGGAAGGCATTTAGTCTCTCTCCATTCAGAATAATGCAGGCCATTGGTTTTCTATATACACCCTTAATTATGTTGTGTAATTTCCCTTCTATTCTTATTTTGCTGAGAGTTTTTAGCACATTTTGTCAAAACACATTTAAGAAGAGTACATCATTCTTAAACATGCTTAATAAATGCTCATTTAATGTGTTAGGACTTGGAGGGCTTCCTGGATTTCAGGGCTTTGACAATGCCATTTCTGTCCTCTTGTCTCTGTCCTCCTTCTCCCTACATGTTTTTCCTCCTCTCTTACTGCACAAAGCCTTTCCTAACCATCTGAATTAGAAACAACCAATCAGCCCCTGGGAAATGTATATCAATTACTCTTTCATACATTTTGCTACTGACACACAGTGCTTATTTTACTAATATAATCATGACTAACCATACCTAATTAAATATCCCCTAGATTTTGTTGTTTAATTTATATCACAAGTCTATGTCATTTGTTTTTTGTGTATCTCTCCCAGTAAAATTTTAGAAATGTAAAATCATTGCTGAAAATAATTTTGGGTTAATCAAGAAAAAGTTCCAAATTTCATAAATAAAATTGAAAACTTAGGGGTTTAAGATCACTTGCCTAATATCAGATAATATCAAATAACTAATAAAGTCTGCCTAAGTTCCCAGATGTCCCGGACCACACACAGGCAACCATGTCAACTTTGGCAAATATTCCAAATTGTAACTTGCAACAGTCCACCCATGTTCCTCTTCTGGTTAATATTTTTTGGGTCTGTGATTTGAATAGTGGGCATCACTGATGTGCAAATAAAAATTGTATATTGTACAGAGCACATAATGACAAAATTGTTCCTTATAAAAAAATTAATGGTTTAAAAAATAGATTTTTTTTTTACATAATAACAAGTATATATTCAGAAATAAACATGTGCCAAGCAATATGTAAGCATTGATCATGGGTTACTTCATTCATTCATGACAAAAAGACTTGAAGAATATAACCCTTAATGTGAAAGAAGACACTGAAGCAGAGAAGTTTCCCATGGTCAAATAAGTAGTAAATGAATGAAGTCCCCAAGGAATTAATAAACTTATCCAAACTCAACCATTAGGTAAAATTTTAATCTAGTAATATTAAGCTTAACAAAAATGAATATGAAGCCACAACCTGCCTTAAGATACAAATGAGTAGAGAAGTGTGAAGCTGGGACATTAAATAGAAAGTTCTTAATTTTTTGGGGGGGGATTTGAAGGCTGTAAACCAACATTGTGATCGCAATTCAAAGTAATGAGCCATATGCAACAATAGTCTCTGAAAAAAATTTGAAGAAATTAGGGGATTTAATATTCAAATAAGAAAATCTGGGTCAGTAAAGCATGTGTTCCTTATACGATACTACCTCAAATAAAAAAGAAAATAAACTTTTCTTATACTGTCTATACTACAGAACCAGGACTAAGAGCAGAAACTGTAATAAGGCAGATATTAATAATTAGAAAATCACTAAGCATGCTCAAAAACTGCCAGAAACTATGTGCAAGAGAATAAGAATATATTAAAGGAGAGATTAAATAGACTGAGGAAAAAATGAATCTATATGCTGATGAACTTGGACAGACGATACTGAAGGAAGAGAACAATGATTAGAAAGAAGAAAAGTGAAATGCCGTATGATTAATCCAATGTCAGCTCCAGATGTGAAAAATAAAAAAGATTTATGTGGAAATCTCTCCTGAATCTCAGCTTTAGGGTACACTGAGGCAGAGGCCTCATGCGGTGTCTCCTTCTTATTGCATTTCATACAAATTCGCATTTCGTAATCACAAGAACAGTATTCTACATAAGGAAGGCATGTCAGGGGCACATTAAATTTGCCTGGATGCAACTCCGCTCGTTTGGCAGAGAGAGAGAAAGTAAAGCAATTTATATAGAGCGAGTAAATGTGTTCACCATTCGAGGGTGAAAATGAGGTGGGGGATGAGATTCTCTTGTTCCACCAAGAAATTAGTTTTCATGTGTCCCTCATGAAAGGGATTGAGAGGGACTTTCTATGGTGAGAGGGACTTTTTCATAAACTAAACTAAAAAAAAAAAAAAAAAAATGGGGCAAAGTATCTAAAATTAAGCTAATTTAGAAAAGTCAGGTTACTCTCCAATAATTATATTCATAAGCATCCTAAGATTAATTCTGAATATTAGTCAATTTTTCACTATGGGATAATGTAAAAATAATAACAAATCAAAGGCCAGGCTGTGAAAGTAATGCTATGTCTTCTGAAACCTATACTTAACCATGGAGGACTGTTTTGTTTCGCACTTGAATCAGCCAAGGTTACTGGCCAAGGCATATCATTGATTGGACTATTGGTTAATTAGGCTTGGAAAGGAAATCACAGACTGTCCAGAGCTCTTGGTAGCAGGAACCAGACTCATGGATCTACTGCTGTTGGCATGATCTGCCAGGGCCATTTCACTTCTACTTTGGATGTTACTAGCCACTTGACTGCTGTGACGTTCAGACCTCCAACTCTCACTGCTTTTTTATCGCGTGATGAAGCGTCAATATCCCTACCCAGGTTGAAAAAAGGTAGGTTGTTTGGCTGCTAGAATTTGAATGAAGAGTGATCTTATCTTGGGGTAGTTGGAGAAAGTGAAAGACAGCCTACCAATAGCGTGCATAATGGGAGATTCTACTCAAAGAAGGAGAGTAATGTTGCAGGGCAATGAACAAAACCAATCAATTATTAAATAATGCATTAATTTTTATTGAGAAATAATGAATACAGGGAGAGACATATGATATCCTGAGTTCACATGTTGAGTACTTACTAATAAATGGTGCATTTTAGTAACGAATTGAGGCACTGAAGATGAGAGAAAGAATGATTATTAATGGAGATTCTATGTCAACTACTAGTTTTCTTTCAGTATTTTCTAAATTTTCTAATTGCTTTCACACAATACCAAATCAGATATTGGCATTTAAGTATGTGTTCCTTGGTCTTAGCACCATTTCATAAACTTGTTGGCAATCCTCTTTATTCCCTACTAATGTAGTTCATGTGAAAGCTGGACAATGAATGAGGAAGACCAGAGAAGAATTGTGCCTTCGAATTGTGATGTTGGTGAAAAATGTTGAATATACCATGGACTGCCAAAAGAACTAACAACTCTGTCTTGGAAGAAGTACAACCAGGATGCTCCTTAGAAGGAAGGGTAGTGAGACTGCATCTTATATATTTTGGACATGCTATCAGGAGAGAACAGTCCCTGGAGAAGGACATCAGGCTTGGTAAAGTACAGGGTCAGTGGAAAAGAGGAAGACACTCAAAGAGATGGACTGAGACAGTGGCTGCAACAACAGGCTCAGGCATAGCAAGAACTCTAACGATGCCACAGAACTGAGCAGTGTTTCGTTCTGTGGTACATAGGGTCACTCTGAGTTGGAACCGACTCGACGGCATCGAACAACGCCAATGTGGTTTTTGGCCTTTCTGGGAAATAACGTACTACCTAGAAAGAGGAGTTGAACAATAGGCAGCCAAAATACATTTGATGTCAAGTGAGTTTACAAACGTAAAGAGGAGGAATTTCTTGATCTCTAGGTCTTGTGCCAGTCCTTGCAGAGGAGTTCTCAGAGAAGGGCAGGTAATATGACATTTCTAACTGGATTTATTGAAAACACAAACAAACAAAATAACAGTAGTTGAACGGAAGAAAAGACAAGTGCAGATAACTCAAGCAGTAGGCTAACATGTTGCCTTAGATCAATTCTGACTCATGGCGACCCCATGTGTTACAGAGTCAAACTGTTCCACAGGGTTTGCTTAGCTGTAATCTTAACAAAAGCAGTTTGACAGGTCTTTCTGCTATAGTACTGCTGGATAGGTTCCAAATATCAATCTTTAGGTTAGTAGTCAGGCACAAACCCTTTGTGACACCCAGGGAACTTAAGCAGCAGGCTGGAATGAAAAAAATTTATACACAATTTCAGCCCACACCTCCTTTGTTCCTTTAGTCTATTTGGATTTCTGCCCAGGGCTAATAACACACCTAAGAGTGAAGCTTATTCCATGTGTACCTCCACTTCTTTCTCTTATCACGGGGGGAGAGCGGATAATAGGAATGAATTGGCGTTTTATTTTACAGCTCTTTAAAATTTTCAGTCATGTACGCCTAAAATAATTTTGCAAGCTTCACACCTCTAACATATTTTTAATTTGACATGCACAGGTTTAACGCAAATTTAAATATTTGCAAAGTGTGTGATTTCCAATATATTGCAAATAATTGACATTTAAAAATACACTTGTTTTATGCCTCCCCTTCAATGGATCCAATGGAATCAAAATACCACTGTATTCTGACACCTATCATCATTCATTTAAAATAGTATTTTTTTCTCTTGTTAATATACTTGAAATTAGCTGATTTTCCCCTTGTATTTATATTTCCATGCTACTCCCCAGACCCCAGTATTTTATATTCACATTCTTGCAATATGTTTCTATGCTTAAAAATATATTTTACAAATTATCCTATCATGCTTCTTGGACAAAGTAATATGTATCTACAGCTTTATACTTAAAAAAAAAAAAAAAGTCTGTGGGCTCTAAGTGCTTTTTTTTTTTTCTGTATTGAAGTATGGAAATGGGTTTGGTGTTTTTGGGTTTGGCCACAATGGGAACAGTTTGCCTAATTCAATTTATTGGAAATGCACCTCTTTATAACATAGATGGGGTTTATATTTCTAATTACTTTATGAATTTGTGAATGAATATTACGGTTATAAAGAGACAGGGCTCTGTGGCTACTGTTATCTACTTTCATATTGAGAAATCTTTTTTTACATAAACGAGTGGGTAGAAATGACAAGTTGTGTTCTAGCAATATTACTCAGTATTTTGATCTTTTCTCAAGTTATAGGTCAAAATTGAACATTGACACATAATAAAAATTAAATAATTCATCTGCTGACAACTTATAAATTTCTTTTCCAATTTTGTTGAAAACAAAGCATTGGAAACCATCTGTCGAGACATATCAAATGATTTAGCTACACCTACAACACTTTCATTTAATTTTGCTTATTGAGTTAAATGAAACTAGGACAAAATCCATATCATATAACTGGAAATTGTGCCTATTAAGAGCACTCAAACCACATTCATCATGTGTGAAAAAAAATTATATATCCAAGGCTAGTTTCATATTTAGATTTCCTCAAAGTGATTTTAAAAGTTCTGGCACAGACTTCCAGCTTCTGCTTAAGATATAAAAATAGAAAGCAAAAAAGGCCATCTCTCCCACCTTTACGACAACAAAGAAACAGATAAAATGCAAAACCCCAACTTTACTTGGGGCCCTGGTGGCACAATTGTTAAGAGCTTGGCTGCTAACCAAAAAGGTCGGTAATTCAAATCCATCAACTAATCCTTGAAAACCCTATGGAACAGTTCTATTCTGTCATATAGGGTCATTATGAATTGGAATCCACTCAATGGCAACAGGTTTGGTTTTGGTATCAGGAAGCTGACATGACATGGCAACCAGTTAGCCCTAAAAGTAAGGAATGGACAGGTACAAAAAGGGAGATGGAATGCAAGCACTTGCCTACTTGGGATAGTCGCCAGATGCCGTAGAAGCCAGTAGAAGAATTCAGCTAAAAGTGTTAAGGAATTGTTCGACTGAGAGTGAGCTAGTATGAGAATATAAAATACCTGGACACAGTGGGAGCCCTGGTGGCACAAAAGTTAAGAACTATGGCTGCTAACCACAAGGTCGGCAATTTCGATTCACCAGCCACTCTTGGAAATTCTATGGGGTGGTTCGACCCTGTCCTATAGTGTAGCTATGAGTCAGAATCAACTCCACAGCAACAGTTTTGGTTTTTTGATTTGGTTCTAAAGGGAGAGGCTAAATCTATCTTAGTGGCTGGGTTGCAACAATTGTTAGGTGCTCGACTAGTAGCTGCAAGTTTTTTGGTTAGAATCCACCCAGAGGCGCCTGGAAAGGCAGGCTTGATGATCTGTTTTCAAAAGGTCACAGTCTTAAAAACCATATGGAGTAGTTCTGCTCTACACCGTTGGTGTCTCCATGAGTTTTAATAGACTGGATGGCAGCTAATAACAACAACAAAACCTTATCTTTCAAGATGGTTTGCTGTACAGATATCCCTAAAATGACAGCGCAGAACAAAAGGTATACTCTTTACAACCTGTACAGGAACAGAAGACATTCATGAATTATTGCCCAAGACTCTGTTGTGTTTGGTGGATTACAGCCAACAAAATAACTGTTAGATTGATCCATGTGAATGCATGAATCAGTAACTCGTTATTTTTCTTGTTGACTACTGTTCCACTGTATTAGTATGCCACATTTGTTTATTCACTCACCTGCCGATCAAACCTTGAGTTGTGTTCTGCTGTTGGACACTTAAAAAAATAGTTGTGATGACCATTCATGTACAAATCTTTGTATAAGCATACATTTTCATTATACTTAGGTAAATACATAGCAGTGAAATTGCTGGGCTGGCTATTAACAAGTATAGGTTTAATTCTTTAAGAAACTTCTAATATGTTTTCCAAAAGTGGTTGCATCATTTTACATTTCAACCAGCAGTGTTTGAAAGTTGCTTCATAATCTCATTAACACTTGGTAATGGGGTCACCATGAGTCAAAGTCAACTATACATATTGTTAACTGTTTTTTTTTTGTTTTCTTAAGGTCAGTGATTGGAATTTTAGCTATTCTAAAATAGGGTCACTAAGAGTCGGAATCGACTCGATGGCACTGAGTAGTAGTAGTAGTTGTAATGAGGAGTCTGAGTCCATTTTTTAATGTTTGACTGCTAACAGTTTTTAAGGATCATCCCTCCATCTTTCCCTTGTGCACCACATCTGGACAAGCTGGTTGCTTCCTTCTTTGGTGCCAGTGGGAGATTCAAACCACATAGCCCCTGCCTAAGTTTAGAACTCTCACCCCAAACCCACCCATCACTGAACCACAATAAACACACGAACCAACCTTCTTTCCTTGCATTTAAGACCTGCTTGAGAGACCTGCCCTCCTCTCTCTAAAACCAAAACCCGTGGCCATGGAGTCAATTCCAACTCATAGCTACCCAGGGACCTCAATTATGTAAGTAATAACTTTTCATACACTCTTGGTGTGTTCCTGGAATCATCAGTTTCAACATCCAAACCAAACCTTGGGTTGAGGGTCCATCTGTCTCTATACTAAAACTAAATTTTTTTTTTTTTTTTTTTTAGCATAGGTGATGATTAACACTAGCAATTGTGAGATGGCACCTCATTGTGCTTTCAGTTGACTAAATGTATAGGGCAGCTTTTCATGGGCTTGTTATTTGTTTATATATGTTCTTTTGTGAGGTGTCTGTTGAAACATTCTGTCCGTTTAAAATTGGCTTTTTCTTTTTCCTTGAAAGAGCTTTTCATATTAATGAATACAAATTATTCATAAGTTGTACATATTTTCCTATAGTCTATACTTTACTTTTTAATTTTCTTTTGAATAAAAAAATCCACTGCCATCGAGTTGACCCTATAGAGCAGAGTAGAACTGCACCATAGAGTTTCCAAGGAGCGCCTGGCAGATTTGAACTGCCAACCTCTTGGTTAGCAACCGTAGCACTTAACCACTACACCACCAGGGTTTTCTTCTGAATAGTGATTTTAAATTTGAAGGAATCCAGTTTATCCAAATTTTTTTTTTTATATTTATTGCTTCCTGAGTATTCTCTACAAAAATCTTCCCCTCCCTAAATTCGCACATATTTTCTCCTAGAAGTTTTTAGTTTCAGGTTTTACAATTAGATCTACAATCCATTTTAATCTAAATGTTTTCCTGTTGTAAGGTTAGATTCAAATGTTGAGTTTTTTATAGAGATTATGGAAGAATTTGTTGAAAAGGCTATTTTTTCCCTCTTGAATTACTTTGGAGGATCTATTGAAAATCAATTGACTGTATATGTGCAGGCTGATTTCTGAATTCTCTATTCTGTTCCGTTGATCTATATGTCTAGTTTATGCCCAAACCATACTGTATTATTTACTGTGGTTTTATATTAATAATCAGGTAGCATATGTTCTTGTTTTTTTTAATAAATTGTATCCCTATTCCAGAGCCTTTTCATTTCCATGTAAATTCTAGAATCAGCTTCTCAATACTTACAAAAAAAAAAAAATAGCCTCCTGGAATTTTGTTTAGAATCACATTAAATCAATAGGTCTATTTAAGGACAATAGATATATCTATAATACTGATTCTCCCAGTTGATGAACATCCTTTTATAAAGTCTCTCTTCATTTCTTTTAGCAGTTTTTGGAGATATTAGAGTAGAAGTCTTGCAAATAACTTTTCTTTTAAGGTTTTTTTTAAATTAAATGGCAGTTCTAAATTTTTATTTTCTAAATATTTATAATCATAGGTTTGGGCTGCCTTTTGTTCACTGCCTGAAAACAGTGGTCTCACAGGTGCTGTTCAAACTTATAGTCTTTTGTGGTGGGAAGACTAGTGTGGTATGTTCTTTCTTTTGTCCAGAGGAGAAGATTTAGCAGGATGATTTGAACTCTAACCTTGTCATCATTCTTTCCATCCCTCTTAGAAACCCATTGCCATCAAGTTGATTCCAACTCATAGCAATCTATAAGACAGAGTAGACTTGCCCCATAGGGTTTCCAGGGCTGGAAAATTTCACTGAAGCAGACTGGGGCATCTTTCTCCTGTGGTTTAAACCATTGACCATTTGGTTACCATCTGAGAGCTTAACCACTGTGCCACCATGGGTTCTTTTCTTTCTGTCCCACTTTACCACTTTACAATATATCTGAATTTAGAATATGGGCCAAAATATCTACTTGCTTCTGCAAACTTCAACCTTAACACAAACATGTCTAAGGCAATGAAGGGAGCATGGCCCTACCATGCTTTTATGGTTCCTTAATTAGTTAAGGGAAACTTCACTGCCACTCACTTCTTAAACTGTATCTGTTTGGTGGCCCATAGGCAGAAGCAGTTGCCCTTGAAGCTAATGAGGCTTATGTTTCAGAGCCCCCGTAGAAAATACTCCTGTGATAGCTTGAACTTACGGGGAGTTGTTCGCTGTTCTGGGAGAGGAAATGAAGACATATTGCAATCAGGAAGCATTTCTATATCAGCAGTTCTGGTAAATAGCTTGAAGAAATGGACTTGAAACTCCAATTCTCCAGTAATTATTTATGATTTCTTGTATGCACTCTAAATAAATGTTCACTTTCATACCTAATTTTGTATTTTTTTCTTAAAATGGAATACTCATCTTGTATGAGCTTCAAGCTCTTCAAAATCATGATCTGCCTCTGCATAGAGCATTTTAAAACATGGAACAATATACAACTATGAGATTTTGAATGAGTGAGGTGTATGTCTTTGTTTTTGAATGCAGGGGTAAGTTAATTGAGATAAGGGATGTGTTATGGACTAAATTGTGTCCCCCTAAAATATGTGCTGAAATACTAATTCTGTAATTATGCCCCTGCTTGGAAATAGGATTTTTTTTTTTTTTAATGTTTCTGAGTTCATAGCAAAGTAGGGTGAATCCTTAACCTAATCCCTTCTGCATTATAAGAAGAGCAAGCTAGGCACAGAGACACACGCAGGGGGAAGACAGATGCCAAGGAATGCCAAGGAACTCTAGGGCCTACCGGCAAGAAAGCATCTCCTTCTAGAGCCATACCCTGAAATCAGATTTCTAGCCTACTTAACTGTGAGAAAAATACCACCAGTAGTTTTAAGAGTGGTAGTTTTTGTTACAGCAACACCTAGGTAACTAAAACAGGAGGTAATATAGGAGACTTGGCAGAATGCCTCAAACATAGGTGTTTTCCAAGACAGATAACATTTTGGAAGATTACTTATAAAATTTTGAATTCATGAAAAGGTGATTCCCTTTGAACAACCCTTGCTTGTTTACCATTTGCAAAGTCTTCAGGCATTTCCAATATGTGCATATATCCCAGTTTGAGGACCGCTGTTCTGGGTAATTTTGTTTGTTGTTTAAAAAAATTGTTGTTTACTCCCCTTTTAACTTGTCATCTGAGTGGTTTAATCATTTAATGCTACTGTGGAAACCTGTATAAGAGCTAGATACTGCTTTTCATTTTATCTTATAGATTCCAATTTGTATTCATCAATTCTGAATAATTTTTCTCTAACCTACACATTTTGTTCTGCTTTTTCGTAGAAACCTGTTGTTCTGTCTTTATACCTAGACGTCTTCTTTTGCTCTCAATGAAAAATAACCAGCACAATATAGATAGAAATCACTCAATGCAGAGTCAAGTAGACCAAAGTGTCTCACATCTATCCATTACTATGTGAGATTAGAAAGAATACATTTCCTGAGTTTCAATTTTTTCACTTGAAAATTATAAGAATGGCTTCAAGATAGCCTCCGTTCACTCTGAACTAAGAAAGAAGCTATCATTCCTCATAGGCTTTTACTTTTTATATACCATTTTTATTTTTATCTGTGTACTACATGAATATAATTTTAAAATACAAACAGAACCTCAAGGTTTATTCAGTTGTCTGCCTCTCCCCTTCCCACTTTCTGATTCTTATTTTAGAAAAATAACCATCTTCAACTTCCTCGCATTTGTGTAGGCTGCTTTGTTGTTGTTGTTGTTGTTGGGTTAGGTGCCATTGAGCTGGTTCCGACTCATAGCAACACTATAGGACAAAGTAGAACTACCCTATAGGGTTTCCAAATAGTGGCTTGTGGATTTGAATTGCCAGCCTTTTGGTTAGCAGCTGATCTCTTAACCACTACATCACCAGGGTGTGGACTGCTAGCTCTTGAGTACTGAACTTTAGATATATTCTGTTATGGATGAAATAAGTCTCCCAAAATATGTGCTGTAAATCCTAGTATACCTAAGGTTATAATCCCATATGGGAATAGGGTCTTCTTTGTTATGTTAAGGAAGCATTATTAGAGTAGGGTGTGTTTTAAGTCAATCTTTTTTGAGATGTAAAAATCGGATTAAGCAAGCAGCAAAAAGAGCACAGATTGGAGAAGATAGATAACAGGCCACATGAGATTTCCAGGGTACCAAGAAACAGAAGCTGAAAAGAGACAAGGTCCTTCCCCTGAGCCAACAGAGAAAGAGGGCCTTCCTCTAGCCCACAGCGTGAATTTGGACTTCTAGTCTCCTAAACTGTGAAAAAATTAATTTCGGTTTGTTAAATTTTGGTTCACTTGTAGTATTTCTGCTGTGGCAGTGCTAGATAACTAAGACACTAACCAATTTTTCTGTGGCCCAATCAGCTTCTTATACTTATCCCTGCCTGCAGACTTCTTGGTTTCAGCCTTTTCTACTTTGCTATATCAGTTACAACTAATCTGTTTGCATTTATTCTTCCCCCAAAAAGTCACTAACATTTATATTGTCCTTTCTCCTTTAATTTTGATTTTATAATTTTCTATCTTTTCCATTCTTTTAATATCATTTGATTTAGGTTTCAGCAGAGAATATATATAATGTTTATATTTAACACAAGCTTTTTAATTGGGTACTTCTCAATTATGTAGATCTCTGTTCATTTTAGTACACTCCTATATAAAAGCATTAAATGCAGAACTTGATATTAAAAGACATTTGATAAACACAATTTTCTCTTTTTCCTTCCTTCCCTGTCCTAACTAGAGATATAAGTACTCTATTACGTATGATGAAGAACCCAGTAATGGGCTCTGCATTTCTGTGTGGGCTCTTTTCCTGACATGAACAACTTAATGAGTTAACATAAAGCGTAGACCATTTTCTGTGCCTTTTTGGTGATTACAGGAAAAAGATACACAGCTGATTTGTACTTGTTTGTTTCAATCACCTATATTAGAGCCCCTGTGTCAGTTCAGAAAAAGATTTTCACAAATATAGTATCTCATTTTTTTACTTAAATCACACTATCTATACATTTTCTAACCAAATTCTTTCTGTGCATGACATAAACATATAACATTTCTATAATAGGCTGATAACATGTCAGTGAAAACCTAACATATAGGAGTTTCAAATTTTCTGGAAAGCCTCATAAATTTTATGGCTCAAAAGTATGGTTAAAAGCTCACAAAACTTCCACAGTTCTTTTTTCCAGCACTGTGTTCTATTTGTTTATTTTTCTAAATAATGGAGATAGCATTTTTATAAACGTATTTTTTTTTTTTATAGTACAGAAAGAAGGATTAAGATTCCATCTCCAAGTTTCCATAGAGGAACGAATTGTTACCCATATTGTTTCTGCCTTTGTTGAAAAGAGAAACCTAACTAAAAATATTTATTACAGTATTTCTGAAATGATAAAACCATTGGGATCCATCAAGTAGCAATCTTGAAGTTATTTAAATTCTGCATGATACTCATAGATGAAAATGTGAGCCAGAAACTTGTTTTATAATCCAATTTCTATGAATGTAATATAGAAGTTAGAAAGAAAAAGGGCTAAGATGTGAAAATCTTATGAGATTAAAGGAATGATCTGTATTTAAGGATGACCTCTAAGGAAGGGTAAGGAATAGAACTATTCCCGATTTTTAGTGGCTTGAAGTTATTTATTATTAATTTTCATTTTGATCTAGGCGTAGTTTGTAGGCCAAAGATTTTAACTGGTGTTCATGATTCAAAGGATTTCAGGAGGTGAGTTAATCCATTGAATTTGTATGTAAAAATGCATAGTAGAATCTCTATAGTTTTTAGGCTTCTCAAAAAATTCTATCAATAAAATATTTAAGAATCCCTGCAAATAATGTGCTTTAAATAATCATTTGAACCTTTCGTATTATTGACTGACATTATTGTTAATTGCAGTCAGTGATATAAATTGCTGTATTTTTTTATTTAAATAAACTGTCCTATAAAATAAAAAATTAAGTATTTTTGCCTTTTACAAAATGTCCACCAATTTGAACTTCCATATAGGTCAATGTCTGTAACATTCAGATTTTAATAGTTAAATGAAACTATGTAAAAAACATCCATAAACAGAGTAACAGGGCTTTAGAGGGTCATTTTATTTTTGTCACAAAGTATAACTAATATTCTCAAAAGGGGAAAAAAGATGATAAATATCACCTTGAAAAGAGACACAGATGAGCTAATAGGATTCCTTCAGGCCTTACATAGAAGTGGCAGAAATTATCTAAGTATTACTGAACCTTCATCCCCATCCTATATCTTCAGTCTATGAAAGAAAAGACTTTGAAAACAGGAAGACATACTTATTTGATTTGTAGACCTTACAATTATCATAGTGAGAATTTACTCTCTTGCCACACATGACAGAAGATATTGGACACTAAAACAAGTGGGAAGGGGTCTAAGACAGAAAGTAGTTAGTTGAGTTTTAGAATGCCTGCAGGAAGGAGAGTGACATCTTCTTCCTTGAATAGTTGCAGAGCTGTGTAGATCTTACTACAGTCATCAGAAAGGAGCAGGGCATGGTGGGAGAATTCTTGAAAGAATTTGACAAGAGTTCTTTAGAGCTTTAGAGTATATTATATGTAAAAACTGAGTTTTGTTTTGGATATAGAGACTTGTAAGATGGAATAATCACTGGAGTATTCTGAGTCAGAAGGGCTTGAAGGATGCATGGTATAGTATGTCTGGGAAGGATATGGGCACTATCTCAATCATTCCAGCTCTCTACAAACTTCAGAAAGGGAGAAAGAGGGAACTATCAGTTTTTGTGTTTCAACAAAACACAATTTGAAAGTTAGAGAATGGGTAGGAACTGTAGGTCTGACTTGGAAGCCACATATTCAAGTGATAGGACGCTGAGTATAGTCAGGATTTTGATGCATATAATTCTCCTGGGTGAAAAGCAGATAAAGTCGTGCTTCTTTAAAAGAGTTGATATACCCTTAAGGTAGGGCAGTGATGGCGTATTACTTCAGATTGGTGGTCCTTCAAGCCAAGTATTGAGAAAAAGGCTTTAGCCAGATCGAGAGTGGCATACCAAGCACCAGGAGATGTATTCATTTTCTCAAGCATTGAAACCACATTTGGAACAACACTTACAATTGAAATCACCACCTGATTAAGTTTTTGATAATATACTGTCATTCTCCAAGATCTATCTGTTTTTTACGCAAGCTAAATAGGCAAGTTGAATGGGGATGCAGTAGAAAGTACCACCCCTACATCCTTCACGTCTTTGATGATAGCAGTAATCTCTGCAATCCCTCCAGGAATGGGGCATTGTTTGGTTTACTATTTTCCTAGGTAGGGAGTTATAACAGCTTCCACTTAACCTTTCCTACCATAATGGCCTTTACTTCACTAGTCAAAATTTCAGGGTGGGCGTTCTGCCAGTTGCTGCGTATATCTGTTCCAATTATGCATGCTGGAACTGGGGAAATCACTACAGAATGGGTTTAGAGACCCACTGGACTTATTGTGATACACACATGAGCTAAGACTCCATTAATAAACTGACCCCCACATGCCTCCACTCTGACTTGTGGGCCACAATGACATTTTGGGTCTCCTGGAATTGTTGGCAGTTCAGAGCCAGTAACAAGTAAACCGCAATAAATCTGATTATTTCCTTCTCCTCAATGAAAAGTCACTCTTGAAAAAGGCTGTAGATCCCTTTGGGGAAGGCTGGAAGAAAGATTAATTGTATAAGCTTTTGGCAGTGTAGTGGAGTCCTTCTTCAAGGTGACCCTGCCTCCTCTTCATTCAAGGGGTTGTGGTTTGTAAACTCACTCAAGTTTGGGAATTGATTGAGGGGCCATGGCTCTGCATTCTGGCAATTTGAGTTAGACTGCTGATCACTTGACCTAGAATTCATCTGCTTGTACAGATCAAGTAAATATTTAGTAGATTTTTGATCTATTTCACTCCTAGGGACACCATGACTAAGTAGCCAACACCATAAATCCATACAATTCAGGCTATTCTGATTACCGCTATGAATCTGCTGTCTGTTAGTAACCACGCCCACCTTATCTTTGTCTATTGAGTGCTGCCACTTGGCCCCTACCACTACGGGGTCCAATCAGCCTCATTGTAGTTAGATTTCTTAATTCAGTTATGGTAATTCTCACTGTAAAATATGCCTTACATAAAATAGCAATCACAGCAATTCAAGGGTGCTGGAGCTCATTTCACAAATTTGTTCCTTGCCATCGTGGTAAAGGATGTGTCCCCTGGACACTCCATATGTGGGTATGTGGGTCTAACATGATACATCTATTCTAACATGTTGTCATGGATTGAATTGCATTCCTCAAAAATATGTGCCAACTTGGTTGTGATTATATTTTATGTTAAAGAGGACTAGGGTGGGATTGTAACACCCTTACTAAGGTCATATCCTTGATCCAATGTAAAGGAAGTTTCCCTGAGGTGTGGCCTGCACCATCTTTTATCTTACAAGAGATAAAAGGAAAGGGAAGCAAGCAGAGAGTTGGGGACCTCATACCACCAAGAAAGCAGTGCTAGGTGCCTTTGGACCTGGAGTTCCTGAGCAGAGCAACTCCTAGACCAGGGGAAGATTGATGAGAAGGCCGACAGAGAGAGAAAACATTTTCCTGGAGCTGATGCCCTGAATTTAGACTTCTAGACTACTGGGCTGTGAGAAAATAAATTTCTATTTGTTGAAGCCATCTACTTGTGGTATTTCTATTATAACTAAGACACATACCATTTTCCCTAAGCCTTTGGATACCTTCTTCTACAGTATACCAAGGCATGTCTGATATTTTGACTTGATTTAGTGTAGGCTACTGAGTAATCCATGCTTCAGTGGCCCAACCAAATAAACTATTAGATCCTCCCCTAACTTCTCTAGCTGAAACACTGAAGGAAGAATCTGTTCTTGGTTGGCCCATATCAATAAACTCAAGCCGATTCATCTTTTTATTCCTTGGACCATTATCCCACACCCTTAATAGCCATCCCACACAAATTCCCCAGGTTTTTGTATGTACATATTAAGAAAGTCAAGCAGTTATTTTAGAATGTACCATACCTCCTCCTGGGTCACAATTGCTACTTCACCTTTTGGGACTTACTGGGACTGAGAGTGATTCTAAAGAAATAAAACTTTAAGGATGGGTTTTTTATATTGGTTCTCAAGTCTGGTTAGTCTTAAAGATGTTGATGACTCAGCTTGCAGTAGCAAAGAGGGCACTGTTAATCCATGGTGTGAGGTGACAATAAAAATATGCAAACTATCACAGCTTAGTTATAGGTCTAGAAGCCAAGAAGGGTGGTGAGGATGTGTTTTGAGAACATTCAGCATTGTCTTGTAAGGCATCTGCCTCAAGCAATGCCCCAGGCAATGACCAGACAAAGGCTCTTTAGGAACAGCTGGGTCAATCTCATTAGATGAGGGTGAAGGGGTTAGTGATTTTTCTAGGGAGGGTGGTTTAGTGACTAAGGTGGAGTAATCTCTTCAGATAGGAGTGAGAGGGCTAGGTGTGTTGGCAGGAGTGGTTCAATGGAATTTAGGGGGTTGGTGTCCTCAACTTCCTGATTATCTACCCATATGTTCCCATCCCATTTTTAAGATCCCATTTCTTACCCAATCAATGCTCTCACTTTAACTTCAGGGGGCATTTGAGGTTGGGAATTTAACTGGCATTGTAATTCAGCCACTCTTATGAAAAGACTCTGGATTTGGTTTTCAGCAGTATCAGATCTGTTACTACAAGAAATCAGGTTTTCTTTCAAGCATAAGTGGCAACTTTGAGGTAGTTTATGAGGTGCTTGAGCTGTGACTCTGAAACTCTGAGATCATCTCTTTCTTTCACCACTTTGTCTGATGAAAGTAGGACCAACCCATCAGCTTCATTATACTTCCCATTCTGATAAAATTGTAGAAAAGTATGAAACATACAATCACTGAGAGCCTTGCCTCTCACCAATACTTAATCTACTGTTGGTGATAGTTTCGATATTTCTATTGTCACCTCACAACATGTACTAACAGTGCTCTCTTTACTACTGGAAGGAGGGTCATCAACATCTTTAAGACTAGCCAGACTTGAGAACCAATATAAAAAACCCATCCTTAGAGTTGTATTTCTTTAGAATCACTCTCAGTACCAAATGACTTAGGCTGGCTTCTCAAGAGAAGCAAAAACCAGTGAAGCGTATATATGCATATAAATAAAGAGGTAGATTTATCTCTAGGAAATGGCTTACAAAACTGTCAAGGAGGCAAGTTCCGAGTCCATGGGTCAGGAATCAGGCTGAAGTCTTCTTCTGACTCCCATAGTTGCAAGGGCTGACAAACCCAGGTCAGATGGTAGGCCACTGATTCACAGGCTTAGAGGGTAACAAATTCGAAGATCAGTAGGTAAGCTGTTAGCTCAAGTCCCCGGAACTGGAGAGCAGATGATGATGAGCTGGATGCAGGATCCACAGAGGGAATCTTTCCGGAATATTCATTTATATACTAGAGGCAGACAACACCCCCAGGGAAATTCCCTTTCAACTGATTGGCTGCCCATACATAACTGCCAAACTATGTCATAACTGCCAAACCACTGAGAATCACGGCCCAGCGAAGTTCACATACAACCTTAACCAACACAGTGGAAATACAGCCAGAATGCTCATTGGAAGTGAGAATGGCAAGACTTTGGCTCACTTATTTTGGACGTGTTATCAGGAAGGACCAATCCCTGTAGAAGAACATCACATTTGGTAGAGGATCAGCAAAAATGAGGAAGACCCTCAACATGATAGTGTGACACAGTGACTGCAACAATGGGCTCAGATATAACAACAATTGTGAGGATGACTCAGACGAGACAACTTTTCATTATGTTATGCGTATCGTCTCTACAAGTCAGAGCTGACTCAATGGCATCTAAAAGCAACAGATAATGATGTAATTCTAGTTATTATTAGTTTTGTGAGTGATGAGTATTAATAATTGAGGATAATTTATTTTGTCATATATAGTTGTTTCAGTACCATTGGTTGAAAATATTTTTCTTTCATCATAAAATTAATTGAAAAATTGTTGAACATGTATCTACGGATCTACTTCTCAATGATCTATTTTTTGCTTTTGAGCTGATGTTCATTCTTACGCTAATACCACAAGTCCTTATTTACCATAGCTTTATAGTAAGTTTTGAAATCAGGTAGTGTTAAGTACTCCAGCTTTGTTGTGCTCCTTTAAAATTGTTCTGGCTATATTAGATTATTAGATCATTTAGAATACTTATTTTTTTTTTTACTTTATTCCAAAGTGTGGGGGGGGTACACCTGCTGGAATTATAATTGATATTGCATGAGTTTGTAGATCAATCTGTTAAAAAAAAAAAAAGATATCTTGATGATGTCAAGTGTTTCAATTCTGATGTATATCTCTTTATATTTTAAATATCTTTTTTATACTTTCTTGACTGGATTTTATAGTTTTCTATATGTATTTTTAAAAATGCATTCTTATTTTGTTTGTGGAGGTAAAATTGAATTGTTCATTTAATTAAAAAATAATAATAAATCAAGTCATTTATTTAATTCTTGATTTTGTGACACTAGTCCATAAAAATACACTTAATAGTTTTGTGTTAACTTTCTCTTTTATGTCCTTGATAAATTCACTTATTAGTAGTAGTTTCATAGTTGATTCAGAGATATCTTAGCATTTTCTAAGTAAATTATTACCTCATATGAAGTTTTTTTGTTTTCTTATGTAGTGAAGTGAGTTTTTCTTCTTATCTTCAAAATTTTACTTCTTTTTGTTGCACTGTTGCAACTCTTGAGACTTCTATTACAATGCTGGGTAGAAAGGATGATGGTGGGCATCATTGTTTTGTTCTCTAGTTCAGTTATTTCCTTATCAGCTGAAGTGTGAAACCTACATTAGGGAAGGCCGCTTTCAAAAGAAAGTCCCATCTTTGTAGAAATTTTCTTTATCCTAGGGCAAAATTATCTTTCTCCCACTGTGTTCCGGTTTGGATTCAGGTTCAAATTCAACTATGCGATTAGTGTTTATTCTTGCTTTGTATCTGCTTTGTGATAAATGTAATTAAGCACATTGTCTCATTTAGTACTTACGAGTACTTGGAATGACTTTCATTTTTTTCCCAATTTTCAAATGGGGAAACTGAGGATAAGAGAGATTTTGCTTTGCTTAAAGTTACAGTTAAGTGGCAGAAACAAGATTTAAACCTGGACATTATTTCTAAGTCTAATGATTTGTTCATCATATTTTTCTGCCATGCCTGGTCATTTCCAGGTACCTCAATTAGAACACTCACTACATTACATTGCAATATTTTTCTTATCTATTTGCCTCTCTAACCAGACATCCTGTTATTCAAGAACCACGCATCATTTTATTTGACTACTCAATAGCTAGGAGGAGGCTTTTATCTTAATTATGCAAATTGAACGTTTGTGGCATAAGAGACTTGATGTAAAATGGATTTGCAATCATAGAAGTCACACTTTTTCATTAGTTTATTCAAGTATGTAGCTATTTAGAGGAAAAATATCAAATTATACCTACTTTTCTACTGTACGTGGAAGTCACACATAAAGATGTCTTGTGCTGCTTGCATAAGAGCCAATCATGAAGCCTGACAGCAAAAAAACAAAACAAACAACAAAAATCTAAAAACTACTTATTTGGATCTTACTTTTAGATTACCTGTTTTAATGACAGTTACTGTCATTCTTTTTGGTGGAATGTTTACAGGGTGAATGGATTTCTTTTATTCATCATTAACTGATTTATCCTTAAGGAAATAGTGTATTGATCTATTGTCCAGCCATGAATAGACCGAATTCTTAGAGATGGAAATATATTAAGTCTATGATAAAAGAAATAATTAAGACTTTATTTAGAAGACATAATTAAAAAGCACCTGAGCTGGCAGAAGTTTGACATTTTAGAAAAGTGTCATTATCAGATACAAATTTGAAGAAAAAAGAAATACATGAAAACAGGAGTCCCAAAGTTGTTTAATAGCTTTGTCACTTATAGATCCTTAAAATATATAAATTAAGCTTTGTACTTTTCTTGAAGATAAATTTTCTTAGTGTTTCCCTTTTTTTGATTTTTTAATAGCTTTACTGGCAGAAAATATACTGCAAATATTCAAAGGGTACATCTTGATAAATATATAGATGATATTGATATTGTCCCTATGAAACGATCATCAAATCAAGATAATGAACGTATTCTTCACCTTCAAATGTTTTCCCATGCCGTTTTGTAATCTCTACTGCCACTCCAACACCCTGACCCTACAAAGAGATCTTCTCATCTCTTTCTGTCAGTATAAATTATTTTTCATTTTCTAGAGTTGTTGATAAATGGAGTCTAACAGTAAGTATGCTTTTTTTTTTGGTCTGGCTGCTTTCCCACAGAATGATCATTTTAAAGTTCATCTGTACCTTGTGTGTGTCAACTGTTCGTTCATTATTATTATGTGAATGAACCGTTGTATAACTAACTGTACCAGAAATTGTTTTACCATTTATCTATTGAAAGACATTTGGGGTGCTTCCTGTTTTGGGCTATTAAAATTAAGCTGCTATGAACATTTGGGTACAGGTCTTTGCATGGATATATTCTTTTATGTATTTTGGATAAATACATGCAAGTTAAATGAGTGGGTTGTATGTTATATATATATATTTAGGAGACTGCCTAACAGTTTTCCACCACAAGTTTATTAAAGTCCCATTCTCCAAAGCACCACTAATATTTGGTCAGGCTTTAAATTTTAATCATTCTAATAGATATGAGATTACATCTCATTGCAATTTAATTTGCTTTCTCATAATGTACGTGTTTGCCATTCCTATATCTCCTTTGGTAAAGTGTCTATTCAAATCATTTGGCCAATTTTTAGTTGAGTCGTTTGTTGCTGAGTTTTAAGAGCTGTTTATATTTTCTGTGTATGTCTATTTCTAGACTCTAATTTCTTCCATTGATGTAATTTCCTATGTTTATGCCAATAACATACTATCTAAAATACTGTACTTAATAATAATAAGTCTTGAGGTCAGGTAATGTTAGTTTCCAAATTAAGTTCTTTTTAAAAGTTATTTTAGCTATTTAATTCCTTTTTATTTACATTTTTAGTACTAGCTTATCAATTTCTATTTAAAAAAAAATGCCTTCTAGGATTTTTAGTTATATTGCTTTGAATCCATTATTTTAAAACTTTATATTATCCATAGTGCTGAAAAATTATCTTTCAACTTGAGAAGAATTGATATTTTAACCACATTGAGACTTCCCTTTTATAAAGGCAGTGAATCTCTCCATTTATTTAGGTTTACATTATTTGTGTCCGCAGTGTCAGTTTTCAATGTACAAATATTCAGCACATTTTGCCTACTAAAGGTGAACACACTCATACCTAATGACCCAGTAATTCCACTCCTAGATATAAACTCAACATAAATACATATATTAATAAATTCAGCAAAATATATGTTCAAGAATGTTAACAGCAGCACTATTTATAAAAGCTAAAATCTGGAAGTCTCTTAATGTTCATCAACAATAGAATGGATAAATTGAGATATAGTTAGTCGATAGACAACCACAAAGCAATGAGAATGAACAAACCAGAATTCTGTGCATCAAAATGCATTACTTTCGCAGACATAGTAGTGAGGGAAAGAAGTCAGGCACAAAAGAGACCGTGCTCTCTGATTCCATTTAATAAAACTTAAAATCAGGTAACATTAATCTAGTCAGGGTGCTAGGCACATTGGCAGGAGAAGGTATTGACTTAAGGTCCCAGGACAGTGCAATGGTTTGACAATATCTTGTTTGCTGATCTGGGTTATATGGGTGTTTTCATTCACTTCGTGAAAGTTCATTGAGCTATAAACTTATAATCTGAATAATTTTCTGTATGTTGGTTATACTTTAATAAAATGAAAACAGTTCCTGACCTTGAGGAATGTGAACTTTGGTAGGGTAAATATTCATAACTGCAAGTAACTCTAATGTAACAAAAAATGTGAGACTATTCCTAAATGTTTTATAAAGTAGTATCAAAGCACATCGGAGGAGGGAGAGAGTTAAATCTGGTGATTTAAACAAGAAAAATAGTAATTGTGTTGACCCCTGTTATAAAAACAAACAAGTAAAAATCCTTCATGTACCGTTTTTTTTCAAAGAATATTTAACCAACATCTTAGTTCCATTTTTGAAAATGTATATTTATTACTTAGTTTACACATTTCTCGATGATCTTTGTGTTCTTTTCATATAAAACATGTATATTGCAGGTTAGTTGCTTTTACAAGAGTAAGCATATTGGTAATTACATACCTATGAACAAATTCTGTGCTTAAGAAAAGGCTACAAACTTTGGGAAATTTACATAAAAAAGATACTTTTATGACACGGTTGTTTCTAAAGAAGTGTAAGTCTAATTAAAGCATAATTCTTCTGTATGCTCCCATGTCAATCCATCTCATTGAGGGTCTTCCTCTTTTTCACTGACCCTCTATTTTACCAAGTATGGTGTTCTTCTCCAGGGACTGATCCCTCCTGATAACGTGTCCAAAGTATGTGAGACGTAGTCTCACCATTCTTGCTTCTAAGGAGCATTCTGGTTGTACTTCTTCCAAGACAGATTTATTCATTCTTGTGGAAGTCCATGGTATATTCAATATTCTTCACCGACGCCACAGTTCAAAGGCGTCAATTCTTCCTCGGACTTCTTTATTCATTGCCTAGCTTTTGCATGTACATGAGGTGACTGAAAACACCTGGCTTGAGTCAGGTGCACCTTAGTTCTCAAGGTAACATCTTTGGTTTTCAACACTTTAAAGAGGTCTCTTGCAGCCGATTTGTCTGATGCAATGCGTCTTTTGATTTCTTGACTGCCGCTTCCATGGGTGTTGATTGTGGATCCAATTAAAATGACTTCCTTGACATCCTCAATCTTTTCTCATTTTATCATGATGCTGTTTATTGGTCCAGTTGTGAGGATTTTTGTTTTCTTTATGTTGAGGTGTAATCCATACTGAAGGCTCTGGTCTTTGATCTTCATCAGCAAGTGTTTCAAGTTCTCTTAACTTTCAGCAAGCAAGTTTGTGTCATCTTCATAATGCAGGTTGTTAATGAGTCTTCCTCCAATCTTGATGCCCCATTCTTCTTCATATAGTCCAGCTTCTTGGATTATTTGCTCAGCATGCAGACTGAATAGGTATAGTAAAAGGATACAACTCTGACACACAGCTTAAGAAGTCATGCAAAAATGAACTATATATATAATTTATTGCACAGTATATAAATGTTTAGTTCCTTTATAGAGACCAAAATGAATGTTGGAAAGTTTATCTACTTTTTGTTTAGAAGGAGCCTTTTTACTAAGTTAGAAAATAAAACCTTAGTGGTATTAACTGGTCTATATTTTATTTAAAAAGTGACACTTTCATAATGATTACTCCTCTAAAAATGACTCTGCATTCAAGGCCGAAAAAGTCAGCCATCTTAGCTGTTATACGTACATTACAAAATTTATTAACATTACCATTCATTCTACAGCTACACTATTCTTTAAAAACTAAACACTCCTTATTTATGTTACTGATGTTATGAATGCGACATAACATTAGATCAATTCAAAAAACTTACTACCTTACAATTGCCAGTTCTCATGTGGACTGTGATAACTGCTTTATTATAAACCCAGTTTCTGTTTTGCAAACACAAAGATTTTACTTATAATGACAGTTGAAAAATAAATTGTGGGGAATTATAGACATGTAGAACAGGATATTTTGTGAACACTTTCAATTTAAATTTTTGATGGCAATCAGATTTTTTAAAAATTGTTTCCCAATAGCAATACATCTTTGCAAGTTAATTTTAAAGAATCTTCTCGAGTGAAAATTTTATTCACTGTATTAGAACAGAAATTGAAAATCTCGAGGCAGGAAGAGCTTTGAGGCACTCTTGAGAATATTCACCATTTGTAGACATCTCTTTCACAAAGTTATTCCTGTCTAACTTTGATCACAAATCTCTTTTGAGACTTGAGTAACAAGGGATTTTAAAATACTAGAAACAGAGTTTCAAGGAGAACTGGAAAACTAATGTTTCAATGTTTACCAAGAAAGATGAATTCATCTCATTCATCTCATTTTAGTCCAGGTAAATCTGAAAATCCTTAGGCTTCCATATAAGAAATTATATCACTTGGCAATTGTAAAAGGTATGAAATTAAAAGTTTTCCTCCTCAAATTTTTTTATATTTTTTTATATATATAAAAAATAACATGATCAGAATGTAAATATGCAAATAACCTGAAAATACCTACAGAGAGCAATTGAAAAAAAAAATTAAGAATAAAGTCTCTCATGAAATCGTGTACTTCTATCTTTACAGGCATACAACAACAAAAACCTGCTGCCATTGAGTCTATTCCAACTCACAGCAATTCTATAGGACAAAGTAGAACTACCCCACAGAGTTTCCAAAGAGCACCTGGTGGATTTGAACTGCTGACCATTTGGCTGGTAGCCGTAGCTCTTAACCGTTACATCACCAGGGTTTCCTTTACAGCTATACTTCATTTTATTGTGCTTTGCAGATACTGCATTTTCTACAAACTGAAGGTTTGTGGCAACCCTGCCTTTGGCAAGTCTATAAAAAAAAAAAATAATATTAGGTGCTATTTTTCCATCAAAGTCTATAGACACTAAGTATCTCTGTGTCACATTTTGGTAATTCTCGCTATATTTCAAAATTTTTCATTATTATTATATCTGATGTGGTGATCTGTTATCAGTGATCTTTGGTGTTACTATTGCAATTTTTTTAGGGTACCAAAAACCGTACCCCATAAGATGGTAAACTTAATTGATGAATGTTGTGTGTGCTCTCGCTGCTCCACTGACTGGCCTTTCCCCATCTCTCTCCCATTCCTCAGGCCTCTCTATTCCCAGAAGCATGACAATATTGAAATGAGGCCTATTAATAACCCTAGCCTCTAAGTGTTCAAGTAAAAGAAAAGTTCTACGTCTCTCATTTTAAATTAAAAGCTAGAAATGACTAAGCTTAGTGAGGAAGGCATGTCAAAAGCCAAGACAGGCCAACATCTAGGCCTCTTGCACCAAACAGTTGTGAATGCAAAGGAAAAGTTCTTGAAGGGAATTAAAAGTGCTACTCCAGCAAAACAGCCTTGTTGCGGACATGGAGAAAGTTTTAGTGGTCTAGATAGATCAAACGAGCCACAACATTCCCTTGAGCCAAAGCCTAATTCAAAGCAAGGCCTTAACTCCCTCCAATTCTGTAAAGGCTGAGAGAGGTGAGGAAGCTGCAGAAGAAAAGTTTGAAGCTAGCAGAGGCTGGTTCCTGAGGTTGAAGGAAAGAAGCTCTCTCCACAACAGAAAAGTGCAAGGCGAAGCAGCAAGCGCCGATGTAGAAGCCACAGCAAGTTATCCAGAAGGTCTAGTTCAGAAGATTAAGGAAAGTGGCTGCACTAAACAACAGATTTTCAGTGTAGATGAAACAGCCTTATGTTGGAAGAAGATGCCATCTAGGGCTTTCACAGCTAGAGAGGAGAAGTCAATGTCTGGTTTCAAAGGACAGGCCGACTCTCTTGTTAGGGGCTAATGCAGCTGGAGACTTTAAGTTGAAGCCAACGCTCATTTACCATTCCAAAAATCCTAGGCCCCCTAAGAATTATGTTAAATCTTCTCTGCCTGTGCTCTGTAAATGGAACAACAAAGCATGGACGACACACAACTGTTTGCAACATGGTTTACTGAATATTTTAAACCCGTCTCTTGAGGCCGCTCAGAAAAGAAGATTCCTTTCAAAATATTACCACTCATTGACAATGCACCTGCTTATCCAAGAGCTCTGATGGAAATGTACGAGGAGACTAAAGTTGTTTTCATGCCTGCTAACACAACATCCATTCTGCAGCCTATGGATCAAGAAAAGATTTCAACTTTCAAGTCTTACTATTTAAGAAAATGTTTTTTGGAGGGTAGAGCCAACATGGCACTATAGACAGAAGCACCAAGCTGTCCCTCCACAGCAAAGACCCGAAAAGCTAAGTAAAACACAGACAAACATTAATCCTGGAACCCTAATTGTCACAAATGAAGAGATAATGAACTCAATCAAACACTGAATGGAATAAAAAAAAATAAGAAGAAGAAACGGAAAAAGAACAGACAGCTAAGAGAGATTGGGAATGGAGGGAGCCTCAGCTAAGACAGGTTAGGAATGGAGGTAGCCTATCAGTTAATATGGCACAGATTTGCCATCTTGGACTTCTCAGCCACTGAGAATGGTGGACAGGGAGTATAGGAAGATAGCTTCAAGGAGCTCCCAGAGGTGACAGAGCATTTGGTAACCAGTGATACACGTGTTCCCACCTCCCACCCTTCTTCCCCCTGCTCGGCCAATGCTGCTTCCTAGCAGGCCACGGTTGCTCGATCTGGGAGGTGCGGCTCCTTGCCACTTGGGTTCACCCGACCCACACCAACTGGATCCTTCAGTGCCATTTTTTTTGTTGCTATTATTGCTTTTTTCAACTTCTTATGGTTTCTTCTCTCTCTCTCACCTCCTTACCTCCCTTTATCTTGAAAACCTGGCTCCATATGCCATCTTAACTCCTTCTCAACAAGCTGTGAAGCACTGCTTGGGTGGGGAACAACTTCCTCAGTCCATGCCACCATGCTAGTGGGATCCCTGGGGCATTTTTTTTCCTTTTTGTTTTTCTTCATTTCTTGGTTTCTTGTCTCTCTCTACTTTCCTTCTTCTCCTGTCTCCTGAATACCTGGTGCTGGGTCCCATCTCCACCCATTCTAGATGGGCTGTGCAGTGCCATGATGCTTGGGAGCCACCAAACCAGTGGGCTCCCTGAGGAACTTTTTTCTTTTCTCAGTTTCTTGTCTCTTTCTACTCTCCTCCTTTCCTGCTTCCCAACCACCTGGTGCCTTTTTTTCCCCTTCTTTTCTTTTTTCCTCAGTTTCTTGTCTCTCTTTACATTCCTTTCATTCCTTTCTCCTGACCACCTAGATGTATGTGCCTTCCTCTGTCTTTTTTTTTTTTTTTTCAGTCTAGTTCTTATCTCCCTCTCCCTTTCTTCCTTTCCTTTCTCTGGCCCACCTAGCTACGTTGAGCTATATCTGCCCCTTCTTTACAGGCTGTGCCTCACTGCCTGGCTGGAAAGTCACTGGCACACAGCTTTTCTGTACCACTCCAAAGGTAGATGCCCTTGGCCCATTTTTTTTTGTCTCTGGTTTCTATCTTCTCTTTCTCTTATTTCCCAAACTCACTTAGCTCCACACTTCACAACTTCCTCCCTCCTACCTATCTGCATTGTGTGCTGAGCATTGCACCCCCAAGCAGCACAGGCTTAGTCTACCAGAACCTGCCTTGCACTGACATGCAGCTCCACTTTTTTGGGCCCAGTATGTACCACAAATGAGACATCCCAGTCCCTCCCCTTCTGCTGGACCTACCCTGCTGCACTATAGCTGAGCAACTGGCCCTGCCCATTGGACAAGGTGGTAAGAAATGTGCCCACAGATCAGCAAACAACAAAAAATGCCCAGCCTGCCTGCTCATACATATCCAAATAAAACAAAAAAGCAAGATGAAACAAACAAATTTACAATCAATAAATGAAGAAAATAACTACTGAATGTCCCAAAGGCAGCAAACAATATCTAAACATATATATATATATATGGACAGAAGAGTCCAATAGGCATCCAAAATAAAACAGATGATCTTCCAGTAGAAGCAAAGGCACTAGAACTATCTGGTAGGGAATTCAAATCTCTAGTATTCAGAGCTATCCAAGAGTTGAAGCAAAAAGCAGAAAAAAATGAGGAAAAGATAGAGAAAATCATGGAAAATACAGACAAAATCACTGAAAAGACAGACAAAACAGTGGAAGAATTCAGGAAAATGACACAGGAACAAAATGTCTAAATAAATTAAAAGTAGAAATCATACAAAAACAACTAGAAATCCAAAAGATTAGCAACAAGATTTCAGAAATGGACAGTGTCATAGAAGATTTGAGGAGCAGGTTTGAAACAATGGAAGGCAGAATCAGCAAAATTGAAGGGTAATACATGGATATCACATTGAGGAAAAATCAGAGAAAAGAACAAAGGAAAATGAAGAAACACTTAGAATTGTGTGGGATACAATCAAAAGCAAAAATCTGCAAGTGATTGGAGTTCCAGAACAGGGAAAGGAAATGTAAAACACAGAGAAAATCATTGAAGAGTGGCTGACAGAAAACTTCCCTAATATCAAAAAGGTCAAAAACTGACCATCCAAGAAGCTCAACGAACCCCATATAGGAGAGACTCCAAAGGAAAATCACTAATCATAATCATACTAAACCAAAGACAAAGAAAGAATCCTGAGAGAAACTCAAGGAAAATGAAAAGTCAGATATGGAGGGGAATCAATAAGACTAAGCCCTGATTATGTGGCAAAAATCATGCAGGCAAGAAGGCAATGGGATGACGTATATAAAACCTTGAAAGAAAAAAAGAAAAAATTGCCAACCAAGAATAATATACCCTACAAAACTCTCACTCAAACATGATGGTGAAATTAGAACATTTCTAGATAAACAGAAATTAAGCAAATATCTATAAAGCAAACCAAACTTACAAGAATAGTTTAAGGGAGTTCTTCAGTTAGAGAACAAACATCAGACAGCCTGAATCTAGGAAGCAAGACCACATCAGCCAGAAACCAACCTAGGTAATTAACTCTCAAGGATTAACCAAAGCTAAAAGATTTATTTTTTTTTTAAAGATTTACAACAGGGAACCAGAAATGTTAATATGTAAATAATGACAAAATCAGAACAATAAAAGAGGGAATAAACAGTGTAAGTATAGAACTTTTAAATGGAAAGTCAAGACAATACAAAGAAATAAAAAACTGGATGAAACTTAGGAAGGTAATGGTAAATTTCAAGGTAACCACAAAGAAAGTAAACAAAACTACTCATCAAAATAAAGAAGAAAAACATAAAGTTGCAGTAAAAACAAAACCTACAGAAATGGAAAAAAATCCATAATCAAAAGAAATTCAGCACAGAAGAGTAAGAGGAAAAAAGAAAACGTCAGCACCACAAAAAAAAAAAAAAAAACCTACAAAATGACAGCAATAAACTCACACCTATCCATAATTACACTGACCTGTCGCTATGAGTTGGAATCGACTTGACAGCCATGGGTTTGGTTTTTTTTTTTTTTTTAAGTGCATCCATAATGAAACAGAGAGTGACAGAATGGTTAAAAAAATCAGGGTCTATCAATATGCTGTGTACAAGAGACCAACCTTAGAAACAAACACATAAATTTATTAAAAATCAAAGGATGGAAAAAAATATATCAAGAAAACAGCTACTAAAAAAAAAGCAGGAGTGGCGATACTAGCCTCAGATAAAATAAAATACAAGAAGGGTGTTATATAATGATTAAAGGGACAATGCATCATGAATACATAACCATAATGAATATCTACGCACTCAATGATAAAAATTTTTTTTTTTTTTAAATATATAAAACAAACTCTAACAGCACCGTAAAAAGAAAATGAGAGATCTAAAATAATAGCAGGGGATTCAACACACCATTTGCAGGAAAGGACAGAATATCTAGAAAGAAACTCAGCAAAGATACAGGAGATCTAAAGGCCACAATCAGCCAACTTGACCTCTTAGACACATATAGAACACTCTACCCAACAGCTGCAAAGTACATCTTCTTTTCCAATGCACATGAAAAGTTCTCCAGAATAGACCACATTTAAGCACAAAGTAGCCCTCGACAAAATCCAAAACATTGAGTTAATACAAAGTATCTTTTCTAACCACAGTGATATCAAAGTAGAAATTAACAACAAGAAGAGCAAAGAAAAAAATCAATTACATGGAAACTGAATATCACCTTGCTTAAAAACCACTGGGTAATAGAAGAAATAAAAGATGGAATAAAATTCCTTGAATCAAGCAAGAATGAAAACACATCATACCAAAACCTTTGGGACACAGCAAAGGCAGTGCTCAGAGGTCAATTTATAGCAATAGATACACACATCAAAAAAGAAGAAAGGGACAAATCAAAACATTAGCTACCCAACTCTAACAAACAGAAAGAGAACATCAAAAGAAGGCCACAGCCATCAGAAGAAAGGAAATAATAGAAATCAGAGCATAAATAAATGAAATAGTAGAACAACAAAGAATTATCAAAACAGAAAGTTGGTTCTTTAAAAGGACCAACAAAATTGGCAAGTCACTGGCCAAATTGACAAAAAAAAAAAGGAGAGGATGCAAATAACCCAAATAAGAAATGAAATGGGGGACATTACAACAGACCCAACTGAAGTAAAAGATCATAACATACACACACAAAACAAAACCAAACCCATTGCCATTGAGTCAATTCTGACTCATAGCGACCCTACAAGACAGAGAACTTATAGAGTTTCCAAGGAGCACCTGGTGGATTCAAACTGCCAACCTTTGGTTAGCAGTGGTAGCTCTTAACCACTACACCACCAGGGTTTCTGGGTCATAACAGAGTACCATAAAAAAACTATACTTCAAAGAATTTGAAAACCTAGAGGAAATGGACAAATTTCTAGACATACACTACCTACCCCAACTAACACAAACTGAAGTTGAAAATCTGAACAGCTCCATAACAAGAGAAGAAAATTACATACCAATAACTCTCATAAATACAGGTGCATAAATTCTCAACAAAATTATAGCCAATAGAATTCAGGATCATATAAAAAACTAATACACTACAACCATGTGGAATTCATACCAGGTATGCAAAGATGGTTCAACATTAGAAAATCTATCAACATAATCACCACATAAATAAAATAAAAGAATCACATGATCATCTCAAGTGTTGCAGAAAAGGCGTTCAACAAAGTCCAACATCCATTCCTGACAAAAATCTCAATAAAATAGGTATAGAAGGAAAATTCCTCAACACAATAAAAGGCATCTATACAAAACCAATAGCCAACATCATTAACTTTATATGGAAAGGGAAGAGGCCCCAGATAAGTAAAGCACTATTAAAGAAGAATAAAGTAGGAGGACTCACACTACCTGACCTCAGAAACTACTATACAGCTGTGGTAGTCAAAACAACCTGGTACTGGTACAATGACAGACAGAATGACCAGTGGAACAGAACTGAGAACCCAGGTGGAAATCCATCTACCTATGGTCACTTGATCTTCTACAAAGGCCCAAAGTCAATCTAATTGGGGAAACGACAGCCTTTTTAACAAATGGAGCTGGCAAAACTGGATTCCCATCTGTAAAAAAAGAAACAAGATCCATAACTCACAGCATACATCAAAACTAATTCAAAATGGGTCAAACACCTACATATAAAGCCAAAAAGTATAAAGATCTTAAAAGTAAAAAATAGGATCAAAGCTAAAGTCCCTAATACATGGCATTAATAGAATACAAAACTAACAATATGCAAACTCCAGAAGATAAGCAGGATAACTGAGCTCTTCCAAAAATGAAACACTTATGCTCATCAAAAGACCTCAACAAAAAGGTAAAAAGAGAACCTACAGACTGGGAAAATTTTTTGGTTATGACAAATCCGGCAAAGGTCTAATCTCTATGGGAAGATCCCACATCTCTACAACAAAAAGACAAATAATCCATTTAAAAATGGGCAAAGAAAATGATCAGATACTTCACCAAAGGAGACATTCAGGTGGCTAACAGACACATGGGGAAACGTTCGCAATCACTAGCTATTAGAGAATTGCCAATAAAAAAAAGTCACCATGGCAGTCCAGCACAATGGCACTATTAAAGAAAAAAACAGAAAATAATAAATGTTGGAAAGGCTGTGGGGATATTGGAACTTTTATGCACTGCTGGTGGGAATCTGAATTGTTATAACCATTTTGGAAAACAATATACTGCCTTCTCAGAAAGCTAGAAATAGAAATACCATATGATCCTGCAATCCCGCTCCTGGAAATGTACCTTAAAGAAATAAGAGAGGCGGAGCCAAGATGGCGGAATAGACAGACTCTCCCGGTGAGGCCTCTTTACAACAAAGACCCAAAAAAGCAAGTGAAACGAGTATATTTGTGACAAGCTAGGAGCCCTGAGCATCAAAGGCAAGCTTAGACAATGAACTGAGGGGCATGGGGAAGAAGAGACCATTCAGAAGTGGAGAGGACTCACCGAACCTGAATCATGGGGAGCCCTCAGGCACCATTCCCGGAGTGGCGGCGGCGGCGGAGGCAGTGGTGGTCTAGTACTAGCATTCAGCCGCAGTTTCCTCAGGGAGAAGCAGCCAGCCACACAGCCTGCTCACACCTCTGAAACCTGAGGAGAACGACACTCTCAGCAAAAGCTAAGTACTTGCGCATATTTTACCGCGCCCCCCCGTCCCCAAGCCAGCTTCAGGGGCTGAATCCTGGGCCTGAGAGAGACCCTGGTAAAGCACCTAGAGCCATTGTCCTGGCCTTGGGGAAGGAAAAAAATTGCAATTGGGGGGAAAAGACAATTTGCTAGCTCCATTAACTGGGGGAGTTCAGGACAGAAGCGGCTCCTGTCCAGGCAGAAACCGCCCATGGACCTTGAGCAACTTTCCCTTTTGCATGGACCTATGTGGGCCTATTTCAAGAGAATAGGCCCTTGTTGGCAAACTCCAACCATTTCAGCTGTGTGGTGGAGAGGTGGGTGTTTGACGTTTGACATTGCTTTGCCTACCCATGTCAGGGACCTAAGGACTGGTAGCTCTACTCAGATCACCCAGCCACCCACAACAGGGGTCTAAAGATAACTGGTACCTCCCACTCCTAACAACCAAAAACTTTGGGTGCCCATGGTCCCTCTGCAGAACCCATCCACCAGCACGCTCTAGGAAACAGAGATGCGTTTTCCTCAGAGACACTTGGGGGATTGGTTTTCAGCCCCCTGCATTGTTCAGAGTGTGACCCTCTGCAGCAATCAGATACAAGTATATATGCAAATCACCCCTGCCCCCTAAGACTGTAGGACAGAGCCCCTACCACACACTTGATGATCAGCTACCTGGAAACCTGAGCTGAACTCATACAAGAAAATTGAATGGACTCCTACAATGATATATCTGATAACAGCTCTAGCCAGCTGGGGCAGGACACCAGAGCTCCAAAGGTGAAAATAATCAAGCTAGCTCACTCAAGCAACCCAGATGGGTATACCAAAACAAAACAAAGCAAGCAGCTACAACACAGTAAGCAAGCATAAACTAATACAATAACTTATAGATGGCTTGGAGACAACAGTCAACATCAAGTCACATAAAGAAACAGACCGTAATCACCTCAACAGGCTCTCAAAACAAGGAATCCAGGGATCTTCTAGATGAAAGTGCATTCCTGGAATTACCAGATGCAGAATACAAAAGTTTAATATACAGAACCCTTTAAGACATCAGGAAGGAAATGAGGCAATACACAGAACAAGCCAAGGAACACACAGACAGCAATCAGAAATTCAGAAGATTAACAATAAAATTACGGAATTAGACAACTCAATAGAAAGTCAGAGGAGCAGAATTGAGCAAGTACAACCTAGAACTTCTGAACTCGAAGATAAATCACTTGGTACTAAAATATTTGAAGAAAATCAGATAAAAGAATTTAAAAAACTGAAGAAACATTAAGAATCATGTGGGACTCTATCAAGAGAAATAACCTACGAGTGATTGGAGTACCAGAACAGGGAGGGATAACAGAAAATACAGAGAAAATTTTTGAAGATTTGTTGGCAGAAAACTTCCCTGATATTGCGAAAGATGAGAAGATATCTATCCAAAATGCTCATCGAACTCCACATAAGGTAGATGTTAAAAGAAAGTCACCAAGACGTAATCAAACTTGCCAAATCCAAAGATAAGGAGAGAATTATAACAGCAGAGAGAGATAAATGAAAAGTCACCTATAAAGGAGAGCCAATAAGAATAAGTTGGACTATTCGGCAGAAACCAGGCAGGCAAGAAGGCAATGGGTTGAAATATTTAAAAAACTGAAGGAAAAATTTGCTTGCCAAAATCATTTAACAAGCAAAACTGTCTCTTAAATATGAAGGTGAAATTGAGATAATTCCAGATAAACACAAGTTTAGGGAATTTGTAAAAACCAAACCAAAGCTACAAGGAATACTAGAGGGAGTTCTTTGGTCAGAAAATCAATAATATCAGGTATCAACCCAAGACTAGAAAACTGGGCAGAGCAACCAGACGTCAACCCAGACAGGGAAATCCAAAAAAAAAAAAAAACAAAGCAAGATTATAAAAAAAAAAGCCCCAAACAGGGTAACAGCGATGTTATTATATAAGAGAATGCAGCATTAAAATAATAAAAAGGGACTAAGAAATGTAATCATACACCTTCCATTTGGAGAGGAAGTTATGGTGATACAAAAAAATAAGTTAGTTTTAAATTTAGAAAAATAGAGGTAAATAATAAGGTAACCACAAAGGAGACAAACTATCCTACTAATCAAAATAAAATACAAGGAAAAAATACAGACACGGCAGAAACAAAATCAACAACAACAAATATAAGAGAAGGACAATATATAAGCTACTCAGCACATAAAATCAAGTGGGAAAAAGAAACTGTCAACAGTACACAAAAAAAGACATCAAAATGATAGCACTAAATTCATATCTATCCATAATTACCCTGAATGTCAATGGACTAAATGCACCAACAAAGAGAGTGGCAGAATGGATTAAAAAACAAGATCCATCTTTATGCTGCCTACAAGAGACACACCTTAGACTTAGAGACACAAACAAACTAAAACTCAAAAGATGGAAAAAAAATATATCAAGCAAACAACAATCAAAAAAAAAAGCAGGAGTGGATATATTAATTTCTGACAAAAAATGTTTAAAGTTAAATCCATTCAGAAAGGATAAGGAAGGACACTATATAATGATTAAAGGGACAATACACCAAGAACATATAACCATATTAAATATTTATGCACCCAATGACAGGGCTGCAAAATACATACAACAAACTCTATCAGCATAGAAAAGTGAGATAGATAGCTACACAACAATAGTAGGAGACTTCAACACACCACTTTCGGTGAAGGACAGGACATCCAGAAAGAAGCTCAATAAACACATGGAAGATCTAAATGCCACAATCAACCAACTTGACCTCGTAGACATATACAGACATGTACACACGGAACATTCTCTAGAATAGACTACATATTAGGTCATAAAGCAAGCGTTAGCAGAATCCAAAACATTGAAATATTACAAAGCATCTTCTGTGACCAAAAGGCCATAAAAGTGGAAATCAATAACAGGAAAAGCAGGGAAAAGAAATCAAACACTTGGAAACTGAACAATACACTGCTCAAAACAGGCTGGATTATAGAAGACGTTAAGGATGGATTAAAGAAATTCAGAGAATCTAATGAGAATGAAAACACTTCCCATCAGAACATTTGGGACACAGCAAAAGCGGTGCTCAGAGGTCAATTTATATCCATAAATGCACATATTCAAAAAGAAGGGCCAAAATCAAAGAATTATCCCTACAACTTGAACAAATAGAGAAACAAAAGAAACCCAGAGGCACCAGAAGAAAAGAAATAATAAAAATTAGAGCTGAAGTAAATGAAATAGAAAACAGAAAAACAATCAAAGGAATTAACAAGACCAAAAGCTGGTTTTTTGAAAAAATCAACAAAATTGATAAACCACTGGCCAAACTGAGAAAAGAAAAACAGGAGAGGAAGCAAATAACCCGAATAAGAAATGAGATGGGCGATATTACAACAGACCCAACTGAAATTAAAAGAATCATATTAGATTACTATGAAAAACTATACTTAAATTTGAAAACAGAAGAAATGGATGAATTCCTAGAAACACACTACCTACCTAAATTAACACAAACAGGAGTAGAACAACTAAATAGACCCATAACAAAAGAAGAGATTGAAAAGGTAATCAAAATCTCCCAACATAAAAAAAGCCCTGGTCCGGAAGGCTTCACTGCAGAGTTCTACCAAACTTTCAGAGAAGAGTTAACACCACTACTACTAAAGGTATTTCAGAGCACAGAAAAGGACGGAATACTACCAAACTCATTCTATGAAGCCACCATATCCCTGATACCAAAACCAGGTAAAGACACCACAAGAAAAGAAAATTATAGACCTATATCCCTCATGAACGCAGATGCAAAAATCCTCAACAAAATTCTAGCCAGAAGAATTCAACAACATATCAAAAAAATAATTCACCATGACCAAGTGGGATTCATACCAGGTATGCAGGGATGGTTCAACATTAGAAAAACAATTAATGTAATCCACCACATAAATAAAACAAAAGACAAGAATCACATGATTTTATCAATTAATGCAGAAAAGGCATTTGACAAAGTTCAACACTCGTTCATGATAAAAACTCTCAGCAAAATAGGAATAGAAGGAAAATCCCTCAACATAATAAAGGGCATTTATACAAAGCCAACAGCCAACCTCACCCTAAATGGAGAGAGCCTGAAAACATTCCCACTGAGATCAGGAACCAGACAAGGATACCTACCCTTTATCACCACTCTTATTCAACATTGTGTTGGAAGTCCTAGCCAGAGCAATTAGGCTAGATAAAGAAATAAAGGGCATCCAGATTGGCAAGGAAGAAGTCAAAGTATCTCTATTTGCAGATGACATGATCTTATACACAGAAAACCCTAAGGAATCCTCCAGAAAACTACTGAAAGTAATAGAAGAGTTCAGCAGAGTATTGGGATATAAGATAAACATACAAAAGTCAGTTGGATTCCTCTACACCAACAAAAAGAACATCGAAGAGGAAATCACCAAATCACTGCCATTTATAGTAGCCCCCAAGAAGATAAAACACTTAGGAATAAACTTAGCAGACATGTAAAAGACTTATACAAAGAAAACTACAGTACACTTCTGCAGGAAACCAAAAGAGACTTACGTAAGTGGAAGAACATACCTTGTTTGTGGATAGGAAGACTTAGCATTATAAAAATGTCTATTCTATCAAAAGTGATCTATACATTTAATGCAATTCTGATCCAAATCCCGACAACATTCTTTAAAGAGATGGAAAAACAAATCACCAACTTCACATGGAAGGGAAAGAGGCCCCGGGTAAGTAAGGCATTACTGAAAAAGAAGAACAAAGTGGGAGGCCTTACTTTATCTGATTTTAGAACCTATTATATTGCCACAGTAGTCAAAACAGACTGGTACTGGTACAACAACAGATACATGGACCAGTGGAACACAATTGAGAATCCAGACATAAATAAAATAAGCAGTTGATATTTGACAAAGACCCCAAAACAGTTAAATGGGGAAAAGACAGTCTTTTTAACAAATGGTGTTGGCATTACTGGATATCCATCAGCAAAAAAATGAAACAAGACCCATACCTCACTCCATGCACATAAACTAACTCAAAATGGATCAAAGACTTAAATATAAAATCTAAAACGATAAAGAACATGGAAGAAAAACTAGGGACAATGTTAGGAACCTTAATGCATGGCATAAACAGTATACAAAACATAAAGGATGTAGAAGAAAAACTAGATAACTGGGAGCTCCTAAGAATCAAACACCTATGCTCATCCAAAGACTTCACCAAAAGAGTGAAAAGACTACCTACAGACTGGAAAAAAGTTTTTAGCTATGATGTTTCTGATCAGCGCCTGATCTCTAAGATCTACATGATACTGCAAAAACTCAACTGCAAAAAGAAAAATAACCCAATTAAAAAATGGGCAAAGATATGAATAGACACTTCACTAAAGAAGACATTCAGGTAGCTAACAGATATATGAGGCAATGTTCACCATCATTAGCCATTAGAGAAATGCAGATCAAAACTACAATGAGATTTCATCCCACTCCAACAAGGCTGGCATTAATCTAAAAAACACAAAATAATAAATGCTGGAGAGGCTGTGGAGAGATTGGAACACTTCTACACTGCTGGTGGGAATGTCAAATGGTACAACCACTTTGGAAATCGATTTGGCGCTTCCTTAAAAAGCTAGAAATAGAATTACCATACGATCCAGCAATCCCACTCCTTGGAATATATCCTAGAGAAATAAGAGCCTTTACACGAACAGATATATGCACACCCATGTTTATCACAGCACTGTTTACAGTAGAAAAAGGTGGAAGCAACCAAGGTGCCCATCAACAGATGAATGGATAAATTAATTATGGTATATTTATACAATGAAATACTTCACATCGATAAAGAACAGTGAGGAATCTGTGAAACATTTCATAACATGGAGGAACCTGGAAGGCATTATGCTGATTGAAATTAGTCAGTAGCAAAATGACAAATATTGTATAAGACCAGTATTACAAGCACTTGAGAAATAGTTTAAACTGAGCAGAAAACATTCTTTTGTCGTTACAAGAGAGGGGAGGGAGGAAGGGTGGGAGAGGGCATTCACTAATTAGATAGTAGATAAGAACTACTTTATGTGAAGGGAAAGACAGCACACAATACAGGGGAGGTCAGCACAATTGGACTAAACCAAAAGCAAAGAAGTTTCCTGAATAAACTGAATGCTTCGAAGTCCAGCATAGCAAGGGCAGGGGTCTGGGGACGATGGCTTCAGGGGACATCTAAGTCAATTGATACAATAAAATCTATTAAGAAAACATTCTGCAACCCACTTTGAAGAGTGGCATCTGAGGTTTAACAGCTAGCAAGGAGCCATCTAAGATGCATCAATTGGTCTCAACCCACCTTTATCAAAGAAGAATGAAGAACACCAAGGACACAAGGCAATTATGAGCCCAAGAGACAGAAAGAGCCACATGAACCAGAGACACATCATCCTGAGACCAGAAGAACTAGATGGTGCCCGACTACAACTGATGACTGCCCTGACAGGGAGCACAACGGAGAACCCCTGAGGGAGCAGGAGAGCAGTGGGATGCAGGCCCCAAATTCTCATAAGACCAGACTTAATGGTCTGACTGAGACTAGAAGGACCCCGGTGGTCATGGCCCCCAGACCTTCTGTTGGCCCAGGACAGGAACCATTCCTGAAGCCAACTCTTCAGACATGGATTGGACTGGACAATGGGTTGGAGAGGGATGCTGGTGAGGAGTGAGCTTCTTGGATCATATAGACACTTGAGACTATGTTGTTCTCTCCTGGCTGGAGGTGAGATGAGAAGGTGGAGGGGGCCAGAAGCTGGCAAATGGACACAAAAAGAGAGAGTGGAGGGAGACAGCGGGCTCTCTCATTAGGGGGAGAGTAATTGGGAGTGTGTAGCATGGTGTATATGGGTTTTTGTGTGAGAGGCTGACTTGATTCGTAAAATTTCACTTAAAAAACAATAAAAATTGTATTAAAAAAAAAGAAACAGAAGCTGTCACACAAATAGACATATGCACTCCCACATTCACTACAGCATTGTTCACAATAGCAAAAAGATGGAAACAACCTAGATGCCCATCAACAGATGAATGGGTAAACAATCTGGTACGTCCACACAATGGAGTACTGCACAACGATAAAAAACAATGATGAATCTGTGAAGCATTTTGCAACATGGATGAATCTGGAGGGCATTATGCTGAGTGAAATAAGTCAATCACAAAAGGACAGATATTGTATGAGAGCACTACTATAAAAACTCATGAAAAGGCTTACACACACACACACACACAAAAAAAACCTTTGATGGTTACGAGGGAGCAGAGAAGTAGGGTGGAAGAACAGTGGTAACTTTGGGGAAGGATAAGACAGTACACAGTACTGGGAAAGCCAGCACAGCTTGTACAAGCCAAAGTCATGGAAGCTCCAGCAACACACCCAAACTCTCTAAGGAACAGAAATCCTGAGCCGAAGGCTGTGGGAACCATAGTCTCAGGGGACATCTAGCTCAATTGGCATAATATAGTTTATAAAGAAAATGTTCTACCTTCTACTTTGATGAGTAGCATTTGGGGTCTTAAAAGCTTGTAGCAGTCATCTAGGATACTCCACTGCTCTCACCCCATTGGGAGCAAGGGAGAATGAAGAAAACCAAAGACATAAGGAAAAGATTAGTCCAAAGGACTGATGGAGCACAACTACCACAGCCTCCACCAGACTGAGTCTAGCACAACTACATGGTGCCCAGCTACCACCACTGACTACTCTGACATGGAACACAATAGACAGTCTGGGACAGAGCTGGAGAAAAATGTAGAAGAAAATTCTAACTCAAAAAAAGATCAGACTTACTGGCCTGACAGAGACTGGGGAAACCCTGAGAGTTTGGCCCCAGACACCCTTTTAGCTCAGTAACGAAGTCACTCCTGAGGTTAGCCCTTCAGTCAAAGATTAGACAGGCCCATAATACAGAACAAGACTATAGGGGCACACCAGCCCAAGGGCAAGTTCTAGAAGACAGGAGGGGACAGGAAAGTTGGTAATAGGTAACCCAAGGTTGAGAAGGGAGAGTGTTGACATGTTGTGTGGTTGGCAACCAATGTCACAAAATTATGTGTACTAATTGTTTGATGAGAAGCTAGTCTGTTTTGTAAACCTTCTTTATCTATAATACAATAAAAATAAATAAATTTCATAAGCAGCTTTGATTGTGATTCCTCTGATTGATCTGGGCAAAGAAAATTGAAAACTTCTGGAAAGGGTTCACCATTCTAGATGCCATTAAGAGCAGTCGTGATTCATGGGAGGAGGTCAAAACATTAACATTAACAGGAGTTTGGAAGAAGTTGGTTCCAGCCCTCATGGATTCAAGACTTCAGCGGAGGAAGTAACTGTGGATGTGGTGGAAATAGCAAGAGAACTTATCATTAAAAGTGGAGCCTGAGGTGTGACTGAATTGCTGCAATCTCATGATAAAATTAAGTAAATGAAGCATTGCTTCTTATGAATAAGCAAAGAAAGTGGTTTCTTGAGATGGAGTCTACCCCTGTTGAAGATGCTGTGAACATTGTTGTAATGACAACAGTGTTTAGGACATTACATAAACTTAGCTGATAAAGCAGCAGCAGGGTTTGAGAGGAATGACTCCAATTTTGAAATAATTTTTGCTCTGGGTAAATGCTATGAAACAGCACCAAATGCTACAGAGAAGTCTTTTGTAAAAGGAAGACTCCATCGATACTAGAAACTTTTTTGTTGTCTTATTTTAAGAAATTGCCACCACCATCCCAGCCTTCAGCAACCACCACCTGATCAGTCAGCAGTCATCAGCATCAAGGCAAGACCCTCCAACAGTGAAAAGGTTATGACTGGCTGAAGGCTCAGATGATGGTTAGCATATTTTAAGCAATAAAATAGTTTTTAATTAAGTATGTACATTGTTTTTTAGATGTAATGCTGTTGCACACTTAATAAACTACCAAAAACCAAAACCAAATCCATTGCTGCCAAGTTCTTTCCGATTTATAGAAACTCTATAGAACAGAGTAGAACTGCCCCATGAGGTTTTCAAGGGGCAGCTGTGGGTTCAAACTGCTGACCTTTTGGTTGACAGCTGAGCTCTTAACCACTGCGACTACAGTATAGTGTAAACGTAACTTTTACATGCACTTTTTTTTTTTTACATGCACTAGGAAACCAAAAATTTCATGTGATTCACTTTATTGTGATATTCGATTTATCGTGTTTGTCTAGAAGCAAACCTGCAATATCTCCAACATATGCCTGTTTTAGGAAAGTAAAGGTCCTTGGTGGCACAAAAATACAGGAACTTTCCCATTGAAGATCTAAAATGAAACTTTGACAGAATGATGTCTCAGTGTGTGAAAATACAAGCATTTTCATATATACTTTTTAGTACCTTATGTAAAAGTTTTAAAAGAAGGCGATTTAAAAATAGAAACTGATAGGTTTGAATTAACACATAAAATATCAGAAAAGGATTTAGCAGCAGTGTGTGGTACTGTTCCATTTGTATATTTTCTAGAACTACCCAAGATATTTAAAGATATGAAATGATACATATGGAAGATCTATCACATTTAAGCCTAGAAAACACTCTTGGATCCATCTGCAGGTCATTCATGTAAAGTACTATTCCTAAATCTCAAAAAAAAAAAAACAGCTTTCTACTTTCTCTAAATCTGACCCAAAGGTGCAAGTACCAACAAGAGGTATTAAGTTCCTGGAGTTCTCCTTTTCTAAAATTAATCTTTTCTTATCTCTGCATTAATACTTAACAGAATCTTCTTTTTTTTTTTTTTTCCCCTAATATAGAAAGTGCATATAGAGAACTTGGGATAAAGCTACTACTTAAATAGAAGATGGGTACTTAAAAATCCTACCTGTTCATAAGGATTTTGACATTCTTCCTACTTATTTACAATAAAAGCTACAGATTTTTAAGATTACAGAGACTAACAAATGGCCAATATAAAATATAATCTCACTCCCAATATATACTCTTAAGCCTATAAATACTCTTAACAGCTTATCAGAAAAAAGGGCAAAGATTTCAAGATTGTTTACTTGTTGGCAGTGCAGACTCATAAGTCGAAATTATTTTAAATACTGCTGCTAAAGGGACCCATTTCTGGAAAATACACTTTATATATTTTTTTTACTTATAGTTTTAAAGTCACTGCACTTAAAGACAATAAGCATTTACATTCCATCATTTTATTACTGAGAATCCAATAACAAAGATCAGTTAAAATTACAAATCGTGCTATGCATTTAATGTGCTTTGCATATAACTAAGGAATTTTTGGGGAATAAGCCTGAAAAATCAGTAACTAGATTTTGAAATAATAAACAAATTAATTAATTTTAAGATAAATATTGGACATTTTTGCTTTTCCTTTTTATTATACTATTGTTCTGAAAATTATAATGTTTATTAAAAAGAAATTACAAAAGTACATTGTGATTTATTCTAATGTAACCCTTGAAAAGTTTAATTGTTTATCAGTAACATGTAAGAGTGATTCTATAGTTAGAAACCTCAAGAATGGTAACTGAGTTCCAAAATTTTCTTTTCAGGCTTTGGCATTCATTTATCATTTGATCTTGGGTAACTTTCTGTGATTTAATGGGATTTCCAGGTGCTGTAATGGTAGAAAATATATGCTCAAGTGGCAAAGTCATTCTGTGTTATAGACTAAAGCAGAAGCTAGAAATTTTTCTCATTACAACTTATCTAAATACTCTGAACTTAGAGACGGAACAACAAAACCAATGGGCAAATTATGGTGCTTTCAGGATAAGTGTTTGGTTTGTACCAGCAATTTTAACACAGTGAAAGGAAAATATGAAGAGGTGATAATGATGCAAAATTCTACTTAAGGTATGAGGAAGAAATGAACAAGACAAATTTTACAAATTAACACTAAATTCTCAATTATTTTCTCAGTCAAAAAATGAATCTGTCTACAATCTTACAGTTCACAGAATGTTGTTGTTATGCACCACTGAGTCAGTTCTGACTCATAGTGACCCTATGTACCACAGAATGAAACACTGCCCAGTCCTGTGCTATGCTCACAATCATTGTTATGCTTGAGCCCATTGTTGCAGCCACTGTGTCAATCCATCTTGTTGAGGGTCCTCCTCTCTCTGCTGATCCTCTAATTTACCAAGCATGATGTCCTTTTCCAGGGACTGATGTTTCCTGACAACATATCCAAATTATGTAAGATGCAGTCTCGCCATCCTTGCTTCTAAGGAGCATTCTGGTTGTACTTCTTCCAAGATAGGTTTGTTCGTTCTTTTGGTAGTCCATGGTATATTTCAATATTCTTTGCCAACACCACAGTTCAAACGTGTCAATTCTTCTTCAGTATTCCTTATTCATTGTCCTGCTTTCACATGCATATGATGCAACTGAAAATACCATCTCTTGGGTCAGGCACACCTTAGTCTTCAAGGTGACATCTTTGTTTTTCAACACTTTAAAGAGGTCTTTTGCAGCAGATTTGCCTAATGCAATGCGTGTTTTGATTTCTTGACTGCTTCTTCCATGGGTGTTGATTGTGGATACAAGTAAAATGAAATCCTTGACAACTTCAGCCTCTTCCCTATTTATCATGATGTTGCTCGTTGGTCTGGTTGTGAGGATTCTTGTTTTCTTTATGTTGAGGTGTAACCCATACTGAAGGCTATGGTCTTTGATCTTCATCAGTAAGTACTTCCTTTCAGCAAGCAAGGTTGTGTCATCTGTGTAACACAAGTTGTTAATGAGTCTTCTTTCAATCCTGATACCCCATTCTTCTTCATATAGTCCAGCTTCTTGGATTATTTGCTCAACATACAGATTCAATAGGTATGGTGAAAGGATACAACACTGGTACACACCTTTTGTGATATTAAACCACTCAGTATCTCCTTGTTTTGTTCGAACAACTGCCTCTTGATCTATGTACAAGTTCCTCATGAGCACAATTAAGTATTCCAGAATTCCCATTTTCTGCAATGTTATCCATAATTTGTTATGATCCACACAGTCGAATGTCTTTGCATAGTCAGCAAAACACAGGTAAACATCTTTCTGGTATTCTCTGCTTTCCATTAGGATCCATTTGACATCAGCAATGATATCCCTGATCCCACGTTCTCTTCTGAATCTGACCTGAATTTCTAGCAGTTCCTTTTTGATGTACTGCAGCCACTTTTGAATGATCTTCAGCAAAACTTTACTTGTGTGTGATATTAAGGATATCGTTCAAAAATTTCTACATTTTGTTGAATCATCTTTCTTGGGAATAGGCATAAATACAGATTTCTTCCAGTCAGTTGGCCAGGTAGCTGCCTTCCAAATTTCTTGGCATCGATAAATGAGCACTTCCAGTGCTGCATCAGTTGTTGAAATATCTCAATTGATATTCCATCAATTCCTGGAACGTTGTTTTCGCCAATGCCTTCAGTGCAGCTTGGACGTCTTCCTTCAGTACCATCAGTTGCTGATTATATGCTACCTCTTGAAATGGTTTAATGGGTGACCAATTATTTTTAGTATAATGACTCTCTGTATTCCTTCAATCTTCTTTTGATGCTTCCTGCATCATTTAATATTTTTCCCATAGAATCCTTCACTATTGCAACTTAAGGCTTGAATTTTTCCTTCAGTTCTTTCAGCTTGGGAAAAGCCAAGTGCGTTCATCCCTTTTGGTTTTCTATCTCCAGCTCTTTGCACATGTCATTGTAATATTTCACTTTGTCTCCTCTAGCTGTCCTTTGAAATCTTCTGTTCATTCCTTTTACTTCATTGTTTCGTCCTTTTGCTTTAGCTACTTGACATTCAAGAGTAAGTTACAGAGTTTTTCTGACATCCATTTTGGTTTTTTCTGTCTTTTTAATGACCTCTTCTTTCTTCATGGATGATGTCCTTGATGTCATTCCACAATTCTTCTGGTCTTCAGTCATTAGTGTTCAATGCGTGAAATCTATTCTTGGAATGGTTTCTAAATTCAGGTGGGATGTACTCAAGGTCATAGTTTGGATATCATGGACTTGTTTTACTTTCCTTCAGTTTCAACTTGAACTTGCATATGAGCAATTGATGATCTGTTCTGCAGTCAGCCCTCAGCCTTGTTCTAACTGATGATATTGAGCTTTTCCATTGTCTCTTTCCACAGGTGTAACCCATTTGATTCATGTGTATTCTATCTGGCAAGGTCCGTGTGTATAGTCGCCATTTATTTTGGTGAAAAAAGGTATGGGATCATTAAAGTTCTTGGCTTGGGATACTTTCATTTGTCCATGTATGGTCCTTATTCTCTTAATTAATAATTTTATGTTATTTACACAAAAGGACTCACAATCCAACATAAATATTGAAACCAGACAAACATATACCAATCTAAATTTCATATATACATATATATGTATCTATATGTACAACTATACTTAGAGTTATATAGTATTATTTTAGTTTTTAACTTTTAAAATGTGGTATAATAATATATGTAATATTTTGGGACTTATTTCTCTCATTTTTATTTTGCTAGACTTCATCCATATGGTCATATGTTGCCATAGCTCATTAATTATTAATTTGGTACAATATTTCATAGTTTGATATGCCATAATATTTTCTGCACTCATTCTTCTGTTGATAGACATTTGGGTTGGTCCACACGCTGCTGTGTATATTTTTGTACATACTGCTTCGTGTACATATGCAAGAGATTCTCTTGAGTTTATGCTTAGAAGAGAGATCTCTACATTGTATGGAAGGTGTACAGTCAATATGTTAAGATAATGTTAAACTGTTTTCCAAATTTTTTTAAGAATTTTTATTCCAATTTTTAATGTTTAATAGACACCATGTGTGATGGCCAATTTTATGTGTCAACTCGGTTAGGCTATAGTTTCCAGTTGTTTGAAAAAAACACTAGCCTAGTTACTGTTCCATAATGGAATCTAGTATAATGTAATTTAATCATCTTTCATAATGAACTTTTAGGTAATGTAATCAATTAATCAGTTGAAAAGACTTTCTTTAGGGTGTGTTTTGCCTTGAGATTATAAATAGATATCTTGGCAGAAATCTCTCTCTCTCTCTTCACTCTGTACTTTTTCAGTCACATGATTCATAGATTTTGGAAATGCAAGTCTAAAGGAGTCTTCAGCCTGCCACATGACCAACAGATTTTGGACTTGCCAGCCCCCATAAAAGCATGAGCAGATTCCTTGAAGTAAACCTCTCTCTCTCTCAGTATATATCTATCTATAATTTTTATTTATATATATTTTGCTGGTCCTGTTTCTCTAGAAAGAATTTTAAGACATTTTGGTACTGAGAGTTGTTCTAAAGGGACAGAATCTTAAGGTTATGTTCTCTAAACTGGTTTTGGGATTTCTGTAATTGGTTCTTAAATATGATTAGATTTAAAGGCATTAATAACTCCATTACCTATAGCAAAGAAGGCACTGTTTTTCCATAGAGTGATGTGGCAATAGAGATAAACAAAATGGCAGCATTGTACACTGCTAATCAAATAGTTATGAACGACAAGGTTCTGAGTGATCATGTATTTGATACTTTAGAATTTTTTGTCAAACTGATGAATGAAATGACATTGCCTGGCTACTCCTACAGTTCCACTGGACAAAGTGGAGAAAGGAAAGAATGACTTCAGGGCTTCAAAGTTCCAACTCAACAGCTACATAAAGAACCCAAAATTTACTGTGTGTCCTGAAAGAAAGTCTTATCTTCTGTAGCCATAGAGCTGAGATTGCTTAAAATCGAACAGCATCTCATCCTAAGAGCAGAAAAATTATAATGTCTGAGGTTAAATTGAAGGCATTGATAGAGAAAAAAGGAATCCTGAAAATTAGAGTCAGGATGTATGAGCAGATACTGATGAAACTGAGAATATTGAGCCCCTAAATTTTATTGAGTCATTTTTGCCAGCAGAATCAGCTCTTCTGGCTCTACCTGATGAGATTAATCCACGTTTGATTGAGGAGTTTTTGCCTGAAGCACCTTCAGGCAGATCCCTTGAAAATACACTGCTGATTGTCCTCAGAACTCACCACCACTGGTTTTGCTTCTAGACACATAACTAGACTTCAGCCTCAGCAGACTCTAAAACATGACACAAAAAAGTATCTCTCAAGATGAGACATACACTTCAAAAGAACCACAACTAGTTGAGCGGTTTACTAAAGGTAACCAGAATATGTAATGGGGAGTGGAAAAAAGTAGTTATAAATACCAGCTACTACCACATGACCAGTTGCAAAAATAAGAATTGTAATTTTTATATTTCCACCTTGTTTTGTAATGAATATATTTGCATGTGTGTATAAGTATATATATCTATATTTGTATCTATATGTATCTATCTATACAGACAGAAAGAGAGAGAACAAATATCTTTGTTTCTTTCCCTTTCTTATCCCTTTACTTATCATGAAACAAAAGGTGTTAGCAAATTTATGTTTGTACACATTTTAGTTGTATCATGTTAGGCAGCAGTATAATTTTGTTATTGCGTTTATTTGGAGATTATGTATGGTTTAAAGAGATGTGTATTGGTATCAAGTTGACAAGGTGTAGGCTGTGATGGTTACTTTTATGTGTCAGTGTGGCTAGGCTATGGTTTCCAGTTGATTATCTAAACACTAATCTAGTCGCTGTTCCATAATATAATCTAATATAATGTAAAATAATTTAATATAAACAATCTCTTTGTAAAAAAAGAAAAAAATTCCCTTACGATGTGTTCCGCCTCCTATAAATAGACATTTTGGCAGAACTCTCTCTCTTCATATTACACTCTTTCCATCTCCTGATCTGAGGATCTTGGGACTCCAGTGTTTTGTTATGTGAATACAACCCTCCAATAGTGTAATCATTCCTCCAAACTATTGATCTTCCACATTTCTGGCAACCTTAGGTGATACACAATTCTTGAAAATATAGTATCATGTATATGAATTTTAGCTATCAAAGATAAAACAGATAGACTAGATTTCTTAGCTTTAACCCAATTGATATTAGTGGGATGGTTTCCTATATGTACTTTCTTCTTTATTCCTATTTTGTATTCTGTATGTGTTGGTGGGGTTTCTCTTTTTCATTCTTGGTGTATCCATCTAATATTCACTTTAGTTAGTGATTATCTCCTCATGCTAAAGCCAAACTTCCAACATAAAGGGAAGGAGAGTGAGGAGTGAAAACAATAATCAAAAAGCAAGGGCCCTGGTCAGTCACTCTCACCACCCCAAATGTCACTGAGTAGCCACGTCAGGGCCACAACATACTCAGTCTTTTCCAGGAGAGAAAAGCCCATCATGTCTACTCAATATGAGTAAGAGACTTGAAAGATGGAATAAAATATAAAGCTATTATTATTCTCTCAAGCCAGTTTTATTTGTATTTTTCTTTGTTTTGGTTATTGTTTTTATTTTAATCATAAAAGGGTATGGACCTTTATCAATCTTAAGAGCACTAATGCAATAATCATAAGGTTTTCTTTTTCTTTAACATGAATGGAATTGTTCGTTTTCTAACATTGAACCAAGTTTATAAACTTGGAGTAAATCCTATTTGTTTCATGAAATTGCTTGATACATTGTACTCTAATTTTATTTTTAAAAATTATATGGATTTTTAAATTTTATCATTTTAATTTACAGTTTAAACATTCAACTTCATTTGCAGTTGTATTCTTCTGTTATTAACTATATTTTCTATTCATTTTAAGCTATATGTATAATTCCATAATTTTAATTAAAATAAAATTTCTAATCGAAATGTTCCAGAAAGAATATGCAGTGTGTCATGGATTGAATTATGTCCCCCCAAAAAATGTGTGTATCAATTTCGCTGGGCCATGCTTACCAGTATCCAGTACTTGTCCTCTATTGTGTGATTGTAATTTTATGTTAAAGAATATTAGGGTGGGGTTGTAACACCCTTACTAAGGTCACATCACAGATCCAATGTAAAGGGAGTTTCCCTGGGGTGGGGCCTTCACCACCTTTTATCTTAAAAAAAAAAAACTTTTTTTTATCTTACAAGATATAAAAGGAAAAGGAAGCAATAAGAGAGTTGGGGAACTCATATCACTAAGAAGGAAGCACAGGGAGCAGGGCATGTCCTTTAGACCTGAGAAACTCCAGGGGAAAATTGACCCTAAAGACCTTTCTCCAGAGCCACAGGGACAAAAAGCCTTCCCTTGGAGCTGGTGCCCCGAATTTGGACTTCTAACCTACTAGATTTTGAGAAAATAAACTTCTCTTCGTTAAAGCCCTGCACTTGTGGTATTTCTGTTATAGCAGCACTGGATGACCAAGACACATTGGCTTCACAATTTTACATTCACATCTCAGCAATGTACAAAAGGTAATTTCTGACTAACCTCTCAACATTTCTACGTATGGGGAGGGGACCCTCTTCTACCTTCTCTCTTCACCTACCCAGAGACACACAAAGACCCAATCACTTTCACTTGTTTCACCAAATCATTCAAACACAAGTATGAATTCATGTTTTCCTAAAACATATTTCATCCATTTTTACGTGTTGTAAATCTTCCTCAAATATATTTTGTTGTGAGACCTTACATTAATTTGCAATGGATTAAAAATTAGAATTAAGTGAGTTAAAAATTATTATGGTAATGAAAATAAGAGCTATAGTAATAGATAAACATATTGCTCACTATTCTAATATACTTTGAATTTACACAAGTATGATAGGTTCACATACAACCTACCTTTACCCTAAATTAACCCTGTGTAAGAAATAACCCCAGAGTATGCAAATGTGCTAAAGTGCATGTGCACATACCCATGCACACACACATAGACAAATAAAAACTCCAAGATGTAATAAAAAAAACATAAAATGGTTCTATGCAATCCACAAAACACATTCATAAAGTTCTTTATCATTTGTTTTCATTTCTAAGTAACATAAAGCATGATATTTATACTTTAACAAAATATATAGAAAACATTTATAATTTAAAATCTGTGAACTTAATTAATATATGAAATTAATGTATGACCATGCTTCATATTCTCTCATGTTTCTAAAAGTCTTATTTTGTTTGCCGTGCTCAAACAAACTTTGGTATGTAGAGAGATTTTAATACTACTAGGTATCTTTTAAGGTAAAAGTCTATTTGACCTCTTATATTCCTGATGTTTTTGAAGTTGATTATTTCATAAGAGGTTTGTCTTATATGCAAAAGGCAAAATAATACAAATAACATGAATGCTGCAAATATAAAATTTCATAACAGAGAACTGTGAAATTCTTTGTGCCCAATGCACACCTGAAACTGGTGAAAAACAAAACAAAACAAAAAAACAGGCAATATTCTTTATTTCTATCAAATATACACATTAAAATTTATTACCAGGGAATATGGTCACTCAACAGATATTTACTGATCTTATAAAATGTAAAAATTGGAGGTGGGGCCAAGATGGCTGACTAGGTAGAAGCTAACTCGGATCCCTCTTGCAACAAAGACTCGGAAAAACAAGTGAATCAATCACATACATGACAATCTATGAACCCTGACCGTCAACCACAGATCTAAAGAGTTGACCTGAGTGACAGGGGAGTGAAAAGTCGCACCCTGAAGCAAAGACCAACTCTGGAACCGGTGACCCACTCCACAGCCTTGAGCCTTCTCATTTTCCCCGTGCCGAGTGGCGGGGCTAATTGGGGCTTGCTGAGGCAGGGCAGGCACGGGACACAGCCCTAACCCCTAGCCCCCTGGGGTAACCTCGGTAGAGACTCAACCAGCATAAGCACGCTGCACACTGATGGGGCTAACAAGAGAACGAGCAACCATGGGGAAGGAGCGACTGTTTTCGGAGCCTGGACCCAGTGTCTCATTTGGAAAACCTTGGTGCCGGGCTTTGGACTGGGCATGGGGGAGCTGAGCACGGCTTCCTGAGAGGGCGCAAACACGGGAAGCAGCCCTAGCCCCCTGAAGTGACCTCAGGGAAAGCCCAGCCAGTGCACGCAGGCAGCACAAAGATGCGGCTGAAAGGAGAAGTCACCGGGAGGCAGTGACTGGTCTTGGAGCCTGGAGTGTGGCATCCCAGCTGGGGAACCTCGGCACTGGTCTTCGGACTGGGAGCGGAGGAGCTGACCATGGCTTCTGAGACAGCACAAGCATGGGACGCGGGCCTGACCCTCAGAGGCAATCTCGACCCAGCCAACACACACAGGCTACACACCCCTCAGGAATCTCAGATAAAACAGTCATCACCAAGCAAGATAAGTAACTTTGTCTATATTGCTGGGTGCTACTCTCTCCTATCTATCTGAGCCCTCCCCTCCCTGCCCCAGGCAGCTTCCTCAACATTGGAATTTCTGGGGCCAGGGAGTGAAGTGCGCTGTGGTTTTGTTTTGTTTTTCTTTTCCTAACCCATTTTTCTGCCCTGAGAGAAGTGAAGAGGAGGAGGACTCCTCTTCAGCTACTACAATCCCAGGGACAAAAAAAAATCCTTCCCTGACTTCCCTAAATTGGAATAAAAATATAGAACCAGCTCCAGCCAAGCATATAAGATCCACAGTCTTTGGCTTTCAATGCTACAGGGAACAAGGTGGCTATTATAATGCAAAGGTAATTCTGATAGAGATCTGACTGTAATTGTTTTAGTGGATCACTGGAAAGACAAGTTTTCCAGGTCTGATATCTCTACCTATTAAACAGAGCCCTCAATGATCCACAAAGGGGAACTGAGGGCTGAAGCTCCACCCAAATCACCTAGCCACCTGCCAAAGAGGTCTGAGGATACTGACATCTGCCACTCTTTAGAGGTGCATGCATTGGGTGCCTAAGGTACAGCTGCAGAACCAACCTACTGGGTGCTTTAGGAATAGAGACACACCTACCTCACTGGTAGGTGGGGGAAGACTGTCAACATCCTGCCTCCCCTGGAGTGTGACTCCCGGCTGCTACTAGAATCTGGTGCACACAACTATCACCACTACTCCTCTAAGTTAATAGGTGACAGTCTACACCACACACTTGGTGACCCAAAATCAGAACACCTAAGCTGATTCTATTTAAGAATAGTGAATGGACTCTCAGGCTTATATATCTGGTAAGAACCCAAACCAGCTGGTAATAGGACATAAGTGATTCAAAGGCTACAGCAAGCAAGACAGCGCAATCTAGTAGCCCTTTTGGGTATATTGAAACAAAACAAAACAGTGAGCAAATATAAAATAAATCATTACAATATCTTATAGATGGCTCAGAGACAGCAGTCGGTATCAAACCACATAAAGAAGCAGACCATGATTGCTTCTACAACTTCCCAAATTAAAGAATCAAAATCTTTCCCAAATGAAGATACAATCCTGGAATTGCCAGAAGCAGAATATAAAAAAAAACTAATATACAGAATGGTTCAAGACATCAGGGATGACCTCAGAAATGAAATAAGGCAATCTACAGAAAAAGCCAAGGAACACACTGATAAAGCAGTTGAAGAAATCAAACAGATTATTCCAGAACCTAGTGGAAAAATTAATAAGCTACAAGAATCCATAGAGAGACAGCATTCAGAAATCCAAAAGATTAACAGTAAAATTACAGAATTAGACAACTCAAGAGGAAGTCAGAAGAGCAGAATCAAGCAATTGAAATGCAGAGTGGGGGAGTTGGAGGATAAGGCAATTGACACCAATATAGTTGAAGAAAAATCAGATAAAAGAATAAAAAAAAATGAAGAAACCCTAAGAATCATGTGGGACTCTATCAAGAAGAATAACTTGTGTGTGATTGGAGTTCCAGAACAGGGAGGGATAACAGAATACACAGAGAGAGAATAGTTGAAGATCTGTTGGCAGGAAACTTCCCTGGCATCACGAAAGACGAAAAGATATCTATCCAAGATGCTCATCAAACCCCATATAAGATTGATCCAAAAAGAAAAACACCAAAACATATTATCATCAAACTTGCCAAAACCAAAGACAAAGAGAAAATTTTAAAAGCAACCAGGGATAAAAGAAAAGTCTTCTACAAAGGAGAATCAGTAAGAATAAGTTCAGACTACTCAGCAGAAACCATGCAGGCAAGAAGGCAATAGGATGACATATATAGAGCACTGAAGGAGAAAAACTGCCAGCCAAGGGTCATATATCCAGCAAAACTCTCTCTCAAATATGAAGGTGAAATTAAAACATTTACAGATAAACACAAGCTTAGAGAATTTGCAAAAACCAAACCAAAGCTACAAGAATTACTAAAGGAAATTGTTTTGTCAGAAAAACAATAATATCAGATACCAACACAAGGTCACAGAACAGAACATACTGATATCAACTCAAATAGGGAAATCATAAAAACAAATTGAGATTAATTTTAAAAAGAAAAAAAAAATGCTCAAAACAGGGAATCATTGAAGTCAATGTGTAAAAGATCACAATAATCAAAAAGAGGGACTAAATGCAGGAGGCATAGACTTGCCATATGGAGAGGAAAACAAGGCAATATAGGACAATACAAGTTAGGTTTTTACTTAGAAAAATAGGGGTAAATATTAAGGTAACCACAAAGAGGTCTAACAATTCCATACTTAAAAATAAAAACCAAGAAAAACATGATGACTCAGCAAACATAAATTCAACTACTATGAAAATGAGGAACACACAATTTACAAAGAAAATCATCTCAGCACAAAAAAGTAAGTGGAAAAATGAATTGTCAAGAACACACACAAAAAGGCATCAAAATGACAGCACTAAACTCATACTAATCTATAATTATGCTGAATGTAAATGGAATAAATGCACCAATACAGAGGCACAGAGTCTCAGGATGGATAAAGAAACACGATCCGTCTATAAGCTGCCTACAAGAGACACACCTTAGACTTAGAAACACAAAAAACTAAAACTCAAAAGATGGAATAAAATATATCAGTCAAACAACAAGCAAAAAAGAGCAGGAGTGGCAATATTAGTTTCTGACAAAATAGACTTTAAAGTTAAATCCACCACAAAGGATAAAGAAGGAGACTACATAATGATTAAAGGGACAATTGACCAGGAAGATATAACCATATTAAATATTTATGCACCCAATGACAGGGCTGCAAGATATATATAAAAAACCTTAACAAAACTGAAAAATGAGATAGACACCTCCACGATTATAGTAGGAGACTTCAACACGCCAGTTTTGGAGAAGGACAGGACATCCAGTAAGAAGCTCAATAGAGACACGGAAGACCTACTTACAACAATCAACCAACTTGACCTCATTGACTTATACAGAACTCTCCACCCAACTGCTGCAAAATATACTTTTTTTTCTAGTGCACATGGAACATTCTCTAGAATAGACCATATATTAGGTCATAAAACAAATCTTTGCAGAATCCAAAACATTGAAATATTACAAAGCACCTTCTCAGACCACAAGGCCATAAAAGTAGAAATCAATAACAGAAAAATCAGGGAAAAGAAATCAAATACTTGGAAACTGAACAATATCCTGCTCAAAAAAGACTGGGTTATAGAAGACATTAAGGAGGAAATAAAGAAATTCATAGAATGCAATGAGAATGAAAACACTTCCTATCCAAACCTCTGGGACACAGAAAAAGCAGTGCTCAGAGGTCAATTTATATCGATAAATGCACACATACAAAAAGAAGAAAGAGCCAAAATCAGAGAACTGTCCCAACAACTTGAACAAATAGAAAGCGAGCAACAAAAGCATCCATCAGGAACCAGAAGAAAACAAATAATAAAAATTAAGCTGAAAAAAATGAATTAGAGAACAGAAAAGCCATTGAAAGAATTAACAAAGCCAAAAGCTGGTTCTTTGAAAAAATTAACAAAATTGATAAACCATTGGCTGGATTGACAAAAGAAATACAGGAAAGGAAACAAATAACCCAAATAAGAAATGAGATGGGCCCTATCGCAGCACACCCAACTGAAATTAAAAGAATCATATCAGATTATCATGAAAATTGTACTCTAACAAATTTCAAACCTAGAAGAAATGGATGAATTCCTAGAAAAACACTACCTACCTAAACTAACACAATCAGAAGTAGAACAACTAAATAGACCCATAACAAAAAAAGAGATTGAAAAGGTAATCGGAAAACTCCCAACAAAAAAAAGCCCTGGCCCGGATGGCTTCACTGCAGAGTTCTACCAAACTTTCAGAGAAGAGTTAACACCACTACTACTAAAGGTATTTCAAAGCCTAGAAAATGACAGAATACTACCTAACTCATTCTATGAAACCACCATATCCCTGATACCAACCAGGCAAAGACACCACAAAAAGAAAATTACAGACCTATATCCCTCATGAACATAGATGCAAAAATCCTCAACAAAATTCTAGCCAATAGAATTCAACAACATGTCAAAAAAATAATCCACCACGACCAAGTGGGATTTATACCAGGTATGCAAAAAAGGCTGGTTTAATATTAGAAAAACCATTAATGTAATCCACCATATAAATAAACCAAAGACAAAAACCACATGATCTTATGAATTGATGCAGAAAAGGCATTTGACAAAGTCCAACACCCATTTATGATAAAAACTCTCAGCAAAATAGGGATTGAAGGAAAATTCCTCAACATAATAAAGGGCATTTATACAAAGCCAACAGCCAACATCACTCTAAATGGAGAGAGCCTGAAAGCATTTCCCTTGAGAACGGGAACCAGACAAGGATGCCTTTATACCGCTCTTATTCAACATTGTGCTAGAGGTCCTAGCCAGAGCAATTAGGCTAGACAAAGAAATAAAGGGCATCCGGATTGGCGAGGAAGAAGTAAAATTATCTCTATTTGCAGATGACATGATCTTATACACAGAAAACTCTAAGGAATCCTCCAGAAAACTACTGAAACTAATAGAAGAGTTTGGCACTGGGATTCCTCTACATCAACAAAAAGAACATCGAAGAGAACACCAAATCAATACCAATCACAGTAGCCCCCAAGAAGATAAAATACTTAGGAATAAATCTTACCAAAGATGTAAAAGACCTATACAAAGAAAACTACAAAGTACTAGTGCAAGAAACTACATAAGAGGAAAAACATACTTTGGTCATGGATAGGAAGACTTAACATAGTAAAAATGTCTATTCTACCAAAAGCCATCTATATATGCTATGCATTCCGATCCAAATTCTATTGACATTTTTTAATGTGATGGAGAAACAAATCACCGACTTCATATGGAAGGGAAAGAAGCCCTGGATAGGTAAAGCATTACTGAAAAAGAAGAAAGTGAGAGGTATCACTCTACCTGATTTTAGAACCTATTATACAGCCACAGTAGTCAAAACAGCCTGGTATTGGTATAACAGGCACATAGACCAATGGAACGGAATTGAGAACCCAGATATAAATCCATCCACATATGAGCAGCTGATTTTTGACAAAGGCCCAGTGTCAGTTAATTGGGAAAAGATAGCCTTTCTAGCAAATGGTGCTGGCATAACTGGATATCCCTTTGCAAAAGAATGAAACAGGACCCATACCTCACACCATGCACAAAAACTAACTCCAAGTGGATCAAAGACCTAAACATAAAGACTAAAATGATAAAGATCATGGAAGAAAAAATTGGGACAACGTTAGGAGCCCTAATACAAGGCATAGACAGAATACAAAACATTACTAAAAATGACAAAGAGAAACCAGAGAACTGGGAGCTCCTAAAAATCAAACACCTATGCGCATCTGAAGACTTCACCAAAAGAGTAAAAAGACCACCTACAGATTGGGAAAAAATTTTCAGCTATGACATCTCTGACCAGTGCCTGATCACTCAAATCTACATGATTCTGTTAACACTCAAGCACAAAAAGACAAACAACCCAATCAAGAAGTGGGCAAAGGATATGAACACGCACTTCTCTAAAGAAGATATTCAAGCAGCTAACAGATACATGAGAAAATGCTCTCGATCATTAGCCACTAGAGAAATACAAATTAAAACTACGATGAGATTCCATCTCACTCCAACAAGGCTGGCATTAATCCAAAAAACACAAAATAGTCAGTGCTGGAGAGGCTGTGGAGAGATTGGAACTCTTATACACTGCTGGTGGGAATGTCAAATGGTACAGCCACTTTGGAAATCTATCTGGCATTTCCTTAAAAAGTTAGAGATAGAACTAGAACCAGAAATCCCACCCCTCAGAATATATCCTAGAGAACTAAGAGCCTTTACACGAACAGATACATGCACACCCATGTTTATTGCAGCACTGTGTACAATAGCAAAAAGCTGGAAGCGACCAAGGTGTCCATCAATGGATGAATGGATAAATAAATTATGGCATATTCACACAATGGAATGCTACACATCGATAAAGATCAGTGATGAATCTGTGAATCATTTCATAACATGGAGGATCCTGGAAGGCATTATGCTGAGTGAAATTAGTCAGTTGCAAAAGGACAAATATTGTATAAGACCACCATTATAAGATCTTGAGAAATAGTTTAAACTGAGAAGAACACATTCTTTTGTGGTTAAGAAAGGGGGTAGGGAGGGAGAGTGGGAGAGTGTTATTTACTGATTAAATAGTAGATAAGAACTACTTTAGGTGAAGGGAAGGACAATACTCAATACAGGGAAGGTCAGCTCAACTGGACTGAATCAAAAACAAAGAAGTTTCCTGGATAAACTGATTGCTTCGAAGGTCAGCAGAGCAAGGGCGGGGGTTTGGGGACTATGGCTTCAGGGGACATCTAAGTCAATTGGCAAAATAAATTCTATTTAGAAAATATTCTGCATCCCACTTTGAAGTGTGGCATTAGGGTTTAAATGCTAACTAGAGGCCACCTAAGATGCATCAATTCGTCTCAACCCACCTGGACCAAAGGAGAATGAAGAACACCAAGGTCACAAGATAATGAGCCCAAGAGACAGAAAGGGCCACATGAACTAGAGACTTACATCATCCTGATACTAGAAGAACTAGATGGTGTCGGCCACAACCATGACTGCCCTGACAGGGAGCACAACAGAGAACCCCTGAGGGAGCAGGAGAACAGTGGAATGCAGACCCCAAATTCTCATAAAAAGACCAGACTTAATGGTCTGACTGAGACTAGAAGAATCCTGGCGGTCGTGGTCCCCAAACATTCTGTTGGCCCAGGATAGGAACCATTCCCAAAAACAACTCATCAGACATGGAATGGACTGGACAGTGGGTTGGAGAGACATGCTGATGAAGAGTGAGCTACTTGTATCAGGTGAACACTTGAGACTGTGTTGGCTACTACTGTCTGGAGGCGAGATGGGAGGGTAGAGAGGGTTAGAAACTGGCAAAACGGTCATGAAAGGAGAGACTGGAAGGAGGGAGCAGGCTGACTTATTAGGGGGAGAGTAAATGGGAGTATGTAGTATGGTGTATATAAGTTTATATGTGAGAGACTGAATTGATTTATAAACTTTCACTTAAAGCACAATAAAAATTATTTTTTAAAAATGTAAAAATCATTATTTCAAGGTGGTGGGACCCAAAAGTAAGCATAACATACTCCCTGAATTTAATGTGCTTATATGCAAATATGGGATGCAGAGTAGAAGGGAATTAATTTAAACTTCAATAGCAATAAATATACGGTGCTGCTGTTTCAGTAGTTAAGAGCTCAGCTGCTAACGGAAAGGTCAGCAGTTTGAATCCAACAGCCACTCCCTGGAAATCCTACAAGGCAGTTCTATTCGCCCCTGTGACGATTTTGGGACTTTTTCTGCCTCGTTTTTTCTGGTGCTTCTTTCCATGGCCTTGGGTAGTTAGTTTCCTTGCATGAAAATATCAGTACTAAGGCAAAGACTAAGGAAGACCACTGGGTAGATCACTAGTATAGTTCTGCTTCCTCTGGCATTTGGTCCCAGGAGCCCTGGGGCAAGTGGTTAAAACACTTGTCTACTAACCTAAAGGTCGGGGGTTCAAACCCCCCAGCTGCTCCTTGGGAGAAAGATATGGCAGTGTGCTTCTGTAAAGATTTACGAGTCATAGTAATGTTAAATTCGAGCCTTGTAAAGATCAAGTTAGCAAGTAAAGTGATGGTGTAGCAGAGCAAATTCTAACAACATAGAAAAGAACACCACAAAATCCAGCACCAGTTAAGAACAATTTTACAAGGTAAGGCATCCAATAAAAAAATCACCAGGAATCCCAAGAAGTAGTAAAATGTGACTAATAGAAAGAAAATAATCAATAGAAAAGATACAGGAATAGATGAGTATATTAGTAGACAACGTAATTATTATAGGTATATATATTCTATATGTTGTATGAGTAAAAATCCAATATCTGAAATAAAAAAAAGCTGGATGGTAATAATAACAGATGAGATACTATAAAAGAAGAGTGGTGAACCTAAGAACATAGAAATTATCTAAAATAAAGCACAAAAGAGAATGACAGCAAAAAAACAGAAAACACGACCTGTGAGACAATATCAAGTAATCTATCATAAATGAAGTTATGGATTCCACAGGAGGACTGGGAAGGAATTAGAAAAGTATTTGAAGAAGAAAAGAAAAAACCAAATGTGATGTACATAATCTATAAACCTAAAGATCGAAGAAGGGCTACACAATTCAAGATCAAGAAACGAAGAAAACTTCACCAAGGCACAACATAATCCAAAAGTTTGAAAACAGGTATTTTAGGAACATATCATAAAAGAATTCAGAGGAGATTGATGTCCATGGGAATGGCAGAGTAAGGACTTCCGAAAATCTACTTCATAAAAGCAATGAGAAAACTGGCGAAAACTGTCAAACATCAAGTTTTTCAGAACTCTGGAAATTAACTAAAGACTCAACAATCCTAGGAGTATTCATTCAAGGAAAACGGCTGGATCTCAGTGAGAGCATTCTGGTGTTTAAACCTACCTATATTCCCATTCCCTCTCCCCAGATCCAGTTCAACCTTGAAAACCAAAAGTCTCCCAATTATTTCATTCATGAAAACCAGTAGGATAACAGCTAGTGAAGGTGGAAGAAAAGGTTTGTAACTCCACAAAAACCCCACATCCAGATATTTGTCCTTATCTGACCCTTCATGCTCTAGAAACCCCCAGTCACAGAACTTTTATTTTTTATTTGAACTTTAACTGTTTTCAGAGATCACCCATGTTGAACAGCTTTTCTCCCAGAACATTTGTTGAAAATATTTAGTGTCAATTGTTTAGCATTGCAGCTGGCTGAGGCAGTGATAAAAGTTGTGGAGAAAATAAATAAATAAATAAATAAATGAAAAACTGGACAATAGGACATCCATAGAGGGCTTCGTAAAGCTCGATATATAGCTAGAAGTCTAGAAGCCATATAAATGCTCAGGGCTAAGTATATGTCCAGGGCTGTGCACATACTCAAGAAAGACCTGAGAAGACCTTAGTCTCTCACCTCTGGTTGACCTTAAGTCAATTGTACCACAGAAGAATCACTGCCCAGTCCTGAACCATCCTCACAATCTTTTCTATGTTCGAGCTTATTGTGGCAATCACTGTGTCAATCCATCTCTTTGAGGGTCTTCCTCTTTTTGCTGACCCTTTACTTTGCCAAGCTTGATGTACTTCTCCAAGGACTGGTTCCCTCCTGATAACGTGTCCACAGTACACAAGACAAATTCTTACCATCCTTTCTTCTAAGGAACGTTTTGACTGTACTTCTTCCAAGACAAACTTATTATTTAGCAGTCCATGGTATATTCAATATTCTACTCCTATACCATAATTCAAAGGCATCCATTCCTCTTCAGTCTTCTTTATTCATTGTCCATCTTTCATGTGCATATGAGGCGATTGAAAATATGGCTTGAGTCAGGCATACCTTAGTCCTCAAAGTGACATCTTTGTTTTTCAGCACTTTTAAGAGGTCTTTTGTAGCAGATTTACCCTGTGCAATTCATTACTTGATTTCTTGACTGTTGCTTCCATGGGTGTTGATTGAGAATCCAAGTAAAATGAAATCCTTGACAATTTCAATATTTTCTGTTTTTCATGGTCTTGCTTATTGGTCCAGTAATGAGGATTTTTGTTTTCTTCATGTTGAAGTGTAGTCTATACTGAAGCCTGAAATCTTTGATCTTCATCAGTTAAGTGCTTCACGTGCTCTTCACTTTCAGCAAGCAAGGTTGTGTCCTCTACATATCACAGGTAGTTAATAAACTGTCCTCCAATCCTGATGCCACATTGTTTTTCATATAGTCCACCTTCTCAGATTATTTGCTCATGATAAAGATTGAATAAGTATGGTGGAAGGATATAACCATGACATACACCATTCCTGATTTTAAACCACACATATTTCTCTTTTCTGTTTGAAGGACTGCCTCTTCTTGGTCTATGTACAAGTCTCACATGAGCACATTAAGTGTTCTGGAATTCCCCTTATTTGCAATGTTATCCATAATTTGTTATGATCCACAGCTGAATGCCTTTTCATAGTCAATAAACACAGGTAATATCTCTCTGGTATTCTCGGCTTTCAGCTAACATACCATCTGCCATCAGCAATGATATTCTTCTTTCCATGTCCTCTTCAAAATCTAGCTTGAATTCCTGGCAGTTCCTTGTCAATGTACTGCTGCAACAATTTTTGATTTATCTTCGGCAAAATTTTACTTGAGTGTACGATTAATGATATTGCTCGATAATTTTCACATTCTGTTGAATCACCTTTCTTTAAAATGTGCACAAGTTTGAATCTCTTCCAGTTCGTCGGTCAGGTACCTGCCTTCCAAATTTCTTGGCATAGACAAGTGGGCACTTCTAGTATTGCATCTTTTTGTTGAAACATCTCAATTGATATTACGTCAATTCCTGTAGGTTTGTTTTTTGCCAATGCCTTCAGAACAACTTGGCCTTCTTCCTTCAGTAGCATCGTTGCTTGATTATATACTACTTCCTGAAATGGTTGAACATCAACCAATTGTTTTTGGTACAGTGACTGTGTATCTCTTCCAACTTCTTCTGATGTTTCCTGAGTTATTGAGTATTTTCCTGTAGAATCTTTCTATATTGCAACTCGAGGCTTGAATTTTTCTTCGGTTCTTTCAGCTTAAGAAATGCTGAGCATGTTCTTCCCTTTTGATTTTTTAACTTCAGGTTTTTGCATATTTCATTATAATACTTTGTTTTCTTGAATCACCCTTTGAAATCTTCTGTTCAGCTCTTTTACTCCCTCATTTCTTCCATTTGGTGAACATCTCTTTGTTCAAGAGCTAGTTTCTGAGTTTCTTCCCACTAAATAGTGACTAACTAAAATGACCTACCTATGGACATAAATGAGGACTTGGATGTGTGGAAAACACTTATCAAGAGAAATAATAATTGATTTTTTTTATTTGTCTGTACAAGATACATTTTCTTCTTCATTAATAACAGAATTCCAGCTGAAATAATGAAAGTAGTGGTCAATAATTTGCTCAATTTAAAACTCTTGGTCTCACGAAGACCTTTACATCCAGGCTTGTCATAAGTCAGAAGTTTTTCTTATGAGATATAAATAATGTCATCCAGCAAAGTCTGTTAAGGAGGCCAACTTACATACTGTGCACATATTCTGCATCACTTTCTCATTTTTCTTATTTAAGGTCTCGTCAAGATGCCTGGAGGTAGACAAAATGAAGAACAAACAAAATAAAAACAAAAAACAACTATGTTTCCACAAGTATATTAGTGATTGGGTAGGCAGAGTTCCAAAATGTCCCCTCCCACAAGTTTTTCTTTCCTAATTTCTGGAATTGTGACTATGACAAATTACCACACCCATGATTATGTTATATTAATGACAAGAAGGAACTTGTAGATGTAATTAAGGTTACTAATTAATGGAATGAGATTATCAAAAGAAACATTTTTCAGGCAGATTCAATCTAATTACATCATTCCTTTAAAAGCTGAGTTTACTTCATCTGGTAGCAGAAGATGTCTGAGAGATTCAGGACACAAAAAATATTCAACATGGGAGAGTTAATTCATTGCTGGCTTTGAAGATAACAGGGGCCGTGGGAAAAAGATCTGAGAGTGGCTTCTAGGAGCTGAGAATGCCACTAGCTGACAGTCAGCAAGGAAAGGGGAACCTCAGTCCTACAATTATAAGGAACTGAATTTGGCCAGCAAACTGGATGAAATTGGAAGCAGATTCTTCCCCAGAGTCCAGAAAAGAAAGTGGCCAAATCAACTGCTTTATTTCAGCCTTGTGAAACCCAAACAGGCCCCTTAGATTCGTGGCCTATAGAACTGTGAGGTAATAAATGTTGTCTTAAGCCTCTAAGTTTGTGGTAATTTTTTTTTTTTTTTTTTTGCCACACTAGAAAAAAAAAATATAGGCATTTGTGTCAGGAGGAGGTACTTAGTAAGTAGTGTAATTGCTAGGTCCTAGGGTACGCATGCAGCCGTGGCGGCATAGTGGTTAAGAGCTTGGTGGCTAACTAAAACATTTGTAGTTCAAATCCACCAGCCACTCTGGAAACCCTAGGTGACAATTCTTAACTCTGTCCTATAGGGTCCCTTGAGTCGGAGCCGATTCTACAGCACCTTACAACAACAACAACAAGGTATGAATGGAGTCTCTGGGTGGCCCAAAGGGTTATACACTCTACTACTAGCAGAAAGAAGTCCCTCAGGAGACAGACTGGTGATCTACTTCCAAAAGGTCACAGCCTTGAAAATCCTATGGAACAGGTCTACTCTGCACACATGGGGCCACCATGAGTCAGAATCAACTGGAAGGGGACAAAAACAAACAACAACAGTATATGCATATGTCCACCTTCATAAGATACTGTCAAACTCTTTTACAAACTAGTTGAGTTAATTTACAAATTCAACAGTAGTGTACGAGGTCTATAGTTGTTTTACTATAAAACCAAACCTGTTGCCATTGAGTTGAGTCCAACTCATAGTGACGCTACATACATGCTACAACTTGACCATGTCTATTGTTTTCAGTTTTAACTCTCTGTTGCAAGTTTAAATGATATTGCATTATGGTTTTAAGTTGCATTTCCTTGATGATGATTAATGAAGGTGAGCATCTTTTCATATTTTTAAGGACCATTTGGATATTCTCTTTTTTAAGTGGTCATTTTCTATTAGGTTGTCAATAACTTTATTACTGATTTTGAAGAGTTGGCTATGTAGTCTGAATATGAGTCCTTTGTCAGATACATGTAATGAAATTTCTTCTGCACTGTGGGTCAATTTTTTCTTCTCTTAATGGCATCTTGCTGAATTGAAACACTTAATTTCAAAATGTGCAAATTAATCTGTGCTTTTTCTGTTTGCTTCAGTGTTTTTGTCTTGTTTATTGAAACTTTGCTCATTCTAAGTTAAAAATATGTTCTTCCATGTTTTCTCTTGTAATCATTATCATTTTACAATTTATACATAGATATATGATGCATCAGGAAATAATTTTTGCGTGTTATGAGGTAGAGGTCATGATTTGTTTCTCTTCGTGTTGATACACATTTGTCCAAGGACCTTTTCTTGTGAAAGGAACATTCTTTTTTCTCTTTCATGCAGTGCCACTTTTGTTATATAGCAGGTGAACACATGGGTGTGACTTGGGTTCTGAAATCTGTTTATTTGTGCCAATGGCACACTGTCTCAATTACTTTAATGTTATGATACATCTTGTTATCAAAGAATCTAGGTCCTCTAGTTATTTTCTTCTACAAAATTACCTTGGATATTATCATACTTTTAAATGTCCATATACATTTTAAAATCACCTTGTCAATGTGCACATAAACACACAAAGAAATTGTTACATTGCTAAATAGATGTCATGAAATCTACAGTTAAAATTTCAGAGAATTAACACTTTAACTATTTTGAGGCTTTCAACCCACACACAGTATATCCTTCCTTTAAATTAGGTATTATTTAGTTATCATCAATAATGTATTACATTCTTGAAAGATATTTTCTCTTGATATAAAACTCTAGATTTTCTTTAAAAACATGATCCTGTCACCTAGCTTCTATCATTTTGTTATAAAATCATCCGTATGTCTTCTTTTTGCTCCTTTCTTTCTCTTATTGTTTAGCTACTTTTAAAATTTTCTCTTTATTTTTGATTTTCATAAGTTACACTGTCTCTAGATATATGTGTGTGTGTGTGTGTGAGAGAGAGAGAGAGAGAGAGAGAGAGCGAGAAATCCTAGCATATTGCTTCTGTGCCATTCCCTCTGTCTTCTGCTTTGGAACTCAAATTACATTTTTACTAGACCTATTGCCTGAGTCCCCTATACCTCAAATGTTCTTTTCACTATTTTTTTTTTTTCCTCTGTCTTTCAGGTTATATACTTTATATAGACTTGTCTTCTGTTTCACTCATACCATCTTCTGCTCTGAGTAATATATTGTTAAAATTTATTTTTCTCAATATCAGCTATTTTATTTATCAATTCTAGTATTTCCAATTGTTTTTTTTTAATTGGTTCATATTTTTTGCTGATATATATCCTTGAGTAATGTGTTTTTGCCTTTTTTTTTTTGAAATTTAAATCATAATTTTAAAATCCTTATAGGTAACTCTAGTAACTAGATAACAGGTTTTCTTTCTTATGTTTTACCTTTGTTTTAAATTATGGGGTCCTGTTTTCTGCTTCTTTCTTTTTAGCCAGGGACTTTTGTTTTCAACAGTGTCTTCATTGTTGTTTTGTTGTTGTTGTTAAATTATTTAATGGATGTCAAACATTTTGTTAAATAATTGTAGAGGCTCCAGATTACGTTATCTTTCTTATTAGATAATTCATCATTCTCTATGCTAAATAAATAGTTGGCTGCTTATGTTAATCCTATCAGGGCATATGTTGGTTGAAGGCTGGATTGCAGCCCTCATAAACTCCATGTACCTCTGTCTTGATCATGACCCTTCAGAGTTTTTAACTGAGGGTTTGGTGTTTTCTGCAGAGTCCCTCCCAAAATCAGGTCTAGAAAGCTAATATTTGTGTCCACAACTTGTCCAAAGTCTCAGCTCTAATTTTCAGCAACTTTCTATTTAGATTTTTATGTTTCTCTCTTCATTGTCCCATGATTTTGCCAATAAACCTGAAAAGAAAAATGACTGTGTGGTTGATGCTTTCCAGATCTTTGCCAATGACTCTGTGGGTTCCTTTATCCCCACGTAGTGATTAGTGGGTGCAAAGACCAAACTGGAAGTCACCTGGTTGGACCCAGGATAAAAGCTTTTATAGAAGCCCAGGTCCACAGTTCTTCATCTCTCTCTAGAGTCTTAAACACTATTGTGTTTTTTTCTTTGGCTTTTCTGCTGCCTTCAAATAAAATTTTCTAGTTATCTTTGCCAAAGCACTTTTCTGCTGCCAGCAACTTCATTAGCACTAAGGAATTTAACACAGTGATATTGGTACTTATAAAGGTATTGGAAATGCTGAAAGAGGGGGTCTCTATCTGCCCTCTAGGAAAAACTCCAAGATGAACAATACTAAGCTGGCTCTTCAGGGCAGCTGTTACCTCTTCCACAATCAGATAGATGGGAAATCAGGTGGAAGCCACTGAAAATAATTGACTTCAAGAACATTAGGCCGTAGCCACAATCAAAATACCAGGAACCTGATGCCACACCAATGCTCTCAACCCATCTGGAGCTATTGACTAAACACTAGCTTGCTGTTGCAGGCCAACAGAAAAATGTAATGACCCCATGACAATTTGCCAGAAGCATTAGTTGCGCTAGCAGGAAGTTAGCCTCTGCTTACTTTGGCTTTCTTAATGTTATGCGAATGTTTGAGAAATCTGTGTACTGAGAACTTATATCCTAATATAGCCGTTGCTCCTCCATTTAATAATAATAATGCCACTAATTCTGCAATAAAATAAAAATGACTTATATTCCCTCCTATTTCTGCCAAATTTATAGAAATCTCTTACTCTACCAAAAATTTCTATAGTTTTTAATATATAATCCTTTTATATTCTGCAGCCATTTATAATGTAATCACTTATGTTATGAAACAGAATAAAGCTATCTTGTGAAACATTTTCTTTTTGCTTTTTTCATAATTCTCACAGCTCTATAGCAGATTTATGAATAAATAGTGTTAAATGGTTAAATGTGATAAAATAGCATTCAAATACTTCTTGAATAAATGGATTAAATTCTATGGTGTTAAAAATACCTAGATAATGCTAATACATTTTGTTTCTCTGTGTACCTTTTTTTCAATAAAAATATTGTTTCAATGTCTTATTAGTACTTTTCCTTATCATAAAATGAACATATTTTAACTGCTAAAAGTAAACGAAATATATGTCACCCATATTTAAATCTTACAGTTAAACTACTTTTAAAAATTATCTTATCTCTCTGATTACTATTCAGGTTGGCAGAATGCTGTCCATGGGACAAATTAGGAAGCTGATTGGTCTACATTTCCATCCATTTGTATACATATTGTCTGTGGCTGATCCCACAGTACAGTGACAGAATTAAGTAGTTGCAACAAAGACTTATGGCCAGTATTCATGCAAAATTCATCAGTAAAGTCTTTTTGTTTTGAATTGTTTTAAGCATTTTGATCTTTAATACTCAAATACCAAAAAGTATATATCTCCCAATATGATAATGTTTAGGTAAAGCTAGTATACCCAAAAAACCAAACCCACTGCCGTTGAGTTGATTCATAGGGACCCCATAGGACAGCGTAGAACTGCCCTGTAGAGTTTCCAAGGAGCGCCTGGTGGATTTGAACTGCTGACCTTTCGCTTAGCCACTACACCACCAGGGTTTCCAAAGTTAGTATAGAAAAAATATATTCACATCTCTAAAATTCAATATAATATCTAGTACAGTGATGTATGGATAAAGCCTTGAGTTATTAAAATTAATAGAGTATTGTAATCAGCTTTAAACTTTTTGTATTTAGACATAGTTTATGTACAGTAAAATGTATACTTTTGATATGAATAATTTATACAATTTATACAATTTTTTTTTTAAACTTCCACATAAAAAAACGCACCCAGCAAAATCAAGATAATGAATATTTCCATTAGCTCAGGAATCTCCTCCATGCCCTTAGCAGGTCAGTTTCGCTCACCATTTGCCTTAGGCAACCATTGATCTTTCTATCTCTATAGGTTTTTGCCTCTTCAAGACCTTCATATAAATTTGAAAAATACAGTATGTACTCTTTTATGTCTGACTTTGTTTCTTCAGCACGATGTGTTTGAAGTTAATCCATGATACTTCATGCTTCAAAGATTTCTTCCATTTTATTGCTAAGTGCTATTGCATTATACGATGTACCATAATTTGTTTATACATTCACCTCTTGACAGCCATTTGGATTGTATACAGTTTTTTGTTGTTGTTGATGTATGAATAAAGCTGCTATAGGCATACATATAGAAGAATTTTTGTGGGTTTCCTATGTTCCTTCTTTTCCATAAATATCTAGGAATGGAATTACTGGATCACATGGTGTGACAACCATCAATTTATTTCTCCTAGCTCCAGATTTAGTCCCTATGTGGAACACACAGTTAAGCCCTCAAGTACTAACCAAAAAGCTGTCAGTTTGAAACCACCCAGAAGTGCCTTGGAAGAAAAACTTGCTTCCAAAAGGTCACAGCCTTGAAAATCCTGTGAAGTGTATTTCTGCTCTGCACACATGGGGTCTCCATGAATCAGAATTGACTTGACAGCAACTGGTTTGGTTTTTGGTTTCAGTTCCAAACACACCTTTCATGGCCTGCTTTGCAAAAAATGAAGCAGCATCATTTAAAAATGTTTCTCTGCCTGCTGGCATAAGTTTAACCTTTGTCAGTAGAGGATATTGAAAATAAAATGAAGCGGAAAGAGTTTTATTTTCTGGTTCAGGAGTATTCTCTCAACTGGCTCCTAGAGTACAAACAGTAGCCAGTTTCTAGAGAGGCTGGATCCTGTAGTGCAAATGGCTTCTCCAGACACAAGCTCCTGAGCAGCTTCTCCCATATCCAGCACCCACAATGCACTGTGGTCCACGTTACACAGGAATCAGCAATCCCTGTATATGTTGTCATTGATCCTCAATGCGTAGCTCCTCTTGCACAATAAAGTGCAAATTGCCAGCAAGATCTACTAGAGAGGCACCACAGCACCTTCTCTGCCATTCAGTGAGCCATGGCAATGCCGCCTCCAACAGGATGGAGGGGACGAGGCTCTTCCTTGTGCACTCCATGTTCTTGTAACTATGATATCTGCGTTTGTTAGAGTTCTCTTCACTTTTCAGTACTCAATTCCTCATTACTCCAAATCTCTTTTATAGTAAGTAATTCTTTATGCTACAATTACCTTGTTTCAATTACTATGTAGTTTATCTTTTCTGATTGGATCCTGTAAAACGTGGCTCTTTTGTTTCGATGTTTTTTCTCTTTTCCCATTTGTTCCCACTAATGGGTTGGCAGCTTTATCATCCTGCTCAGATTGTATTCTACTATTATGTAGTATTTAGTTTTGCTTTTTTATCTAAATAACCTCTGTTTTCATTAGAGATGGTGATGATAATGATGATGGTGATGATGATGATGATTTTAGAAGTTTCCCTTCTCTGAGGAATACAGTCTTGTATTGCCTGTTTTATACTGCAACAAAATTAAACTTCATATATTTCACCCAGTTTTATAGTTGTTTACAGTGGAAGGGCTTGTTCAATAACAGTTTCCTGTCATGGCCAGAAGCAGAATTCCTGACACTATAATTTTCAGTCTCTCAAAACACATGTAGACATTTAAAAAACATCACCAAGCCCTCTAAAGGGTATGTGTATATCAGAAATTTCTAGAGATAAAAAAGATGAACAGTATTTAAAGCAACTACATTGTTGTTGTTGGTTGCCTTCAAGTCAGTTCTGACTCATAGTGACCCTATGTACAACAGAACAAAACACTGCCCAGTCCAGTGCCATCCTTGCAAGTGTTGCTATGTTTGAGCCCATTGTTGCAGCCACTGTCAATCCATCTTTTTGAAGATCTTCCTCTTTTTCACTGACCCACTATCTTTCAAGCATGATGTGCTTCTCCAGAGACTTGTGCCTCCTGATAACATGCCCAAAATATGTGAGATGAAGTATTGCTGTCCTCAATTCCAAGCAGTACTTCGGCTGTACTTCTTCCAATGCAGATTTGTTTGTTCTTCTGGCAGTCCATGGTATATTTAATATTTCAAAAGCATCAATTGTTCTTCAGTCTTCCTTATTCATTGTCCAGCTTTTGCATGCATATGAAGCAGCTGAAAATATCATGGCTTGGGTCAGGTGCACCTTGGTCCTCGAAGTGACATCTTTGCTTTTTAACATTTTAAAACAAGTTTTTTGCAGCAGTTTTGCTGAATGCAATACTTCTCTTCATTTCTTGACTGCTGCTTCCATGGGTGTTGATTATGGATCGAAGTAAAATGAGATTCTTGACTTCAGTCTTTTCTCTGTTTATCATGATGTTGCTTATTGGTACAGTTGTGAGGATTTCTGTTTTCTTTATGTTGAGGTGCAATCCATACTGAAGGCTGTGTAGTCCTTGATCTTCATCAGTAAGTGCTTCAAGTCCTCTTCACTTTCAACACTCAAGATTGTGACATCTGCATAATGGAAGTTGTTAATGAGTTTTCTTCCAATCCTGATGCCCCATTCTTCTTAAATAAGAAGTCCAGTTTCTTGGATTATTTGCTTAGCATACAGATTGAATAAGTATGGTGAAAGGATACAACCCTGATGCACGCCTTTCCTGACTTTAAACCACACAGTATCCCCTTTACTGTTTGAACGACTGCCTCTTGATCTAGGTATAGGTTCCTCATGAGCACAACCAAGTGATCCGGAATTCCTATTCTTCAAAATTTTATCCGTAATTCATTACAATCCACACAGTTGAATGTCTTTGCATAGTCAATAAAACTTAGAAAGTGATACTTTAATCGTTTTAAATCTAGTATAATTTTTTTTTTTTATTTTCTGTATTTTAGTTTTTGGAACTTTGTTGGAATTTTGTGTAGCTATGACATGCTTTCTAATTTCCCATTTAAAATGTTGAAAAATAGGGCCTCATGCTTTCTAATTTACCATTTAAAATGTTGAAAAATAGGTCCCCATTACCATTTTCACACCAAACTTCACATTGTAAGCCAGAAATCTCTGCACATCCATCCCTACTGGATGTTAGCCTTCTATTTCAAGTTACTTACTTAACAAATTTACCTATTGGTTCTATGGATACACTCAAACTGACAATATAACTCAGTATTAAACAAATAAACAAACAAAAACTTTCCCAGAGCCTAGATTAGGAACGGCATTTCCTTACGTAATTGTCCAAGCAAGAAAATTGACTGTCCTAAAGCCCTTGCTGTTATTCCTACATCCAAGCAATCACAGAGTCACGTATATTACCCGACTTTTGCGTCTTTCATACCTTTCCTGACTCTCCTGCTACCACTGCTTTAGGTACTCAGTACATAAGCATATGTAAGAGTGTGACTTTCCTTGCAAAGAGTTAGTGGGATAAAGATTACACTTCTTAACAAATTAACCAGTTCATAATGTGATACCTGATTTCCTGTCCTCTCAGCTTCTCGTACTCTACCACATACAGCTTTCTAGTTTTACTAAACTTTTAAGATCTTTCTAAAGTGTGTCATAATTCCTCAAACCTCTGGGATATTATTACACATGCATGTCTGGTGCCAGAGCCTTTGAACCTTATACCCATTGTTAACCATTACTATGAATTTCACCTAATGTTGCACAGATCCCAAAAAGCTTTTGCTATCCTCATCTTTATTTTTTTAGATTTTATGTCTATTTTAAAGAGCTAATATCACCTAGTGATAGATCTATTGAAGTACTTATCAAAGTGTATTATGACAATATTCCATTTCATGTTTCTTCCTCTATGTGATCCTCTTTAAGAAGAATCAATTTTAATAAACTTTGTAATGCAAGCACTTAACAAAATATATTTCCCATCAAGTGCCATGCTTTAGAGCTATTGTTTTGATGAATAATCTACAAAGGCTTGCAGGCATAATAGTATAATACAACATATCAAATGTATAGCAGTGTTTTCATCTTATACACCAAATAACTAGAAGTTTGTTTAATATGTCCTAATACATGCCCTCTGCTATATTTAGTCACTATTAAACAGTTAGACTTTAAAATAATCCTCCACGGAAAAGATAAATAGGGCAGTGGAATACTCCTGTAGGGCAATGAGTTACCATAAAATAGATTAAACTAGAGAAAAACTTTCAAAGAACATAGAAGGTGAAGGACATGACAAAGTTTTAAAAAGAAAAAAAATGATTTCAGTTCATTCGTTACAGTCTGTTCTCTGAAGACAACAAAAATCTGAAGCTTGATCTATGCATTAAGGAGAAAGCAACAGAAACTATGTGCTCAGGGGAAATAGCTGTAAACAAATAAAGTGGTGATGTTTATTTTAAAACACATATCCTATTTTTTAAGGTGGAATTTTGATTCCCACTAAGATATTTAAAGTTATAGTTCACAAGTATTTAGCAACGGACTTCAAGTTACATAGTTCATGAGGGTAAGAATGGAAGGAAACAAATAGTCTGGGGACCTACAGCTTGAAAAAAAAATCAAATTTAAATACACACATATATATTGTTGTTGGGTGCCACTGAGTCTATTTTGACTAATAGCAGCCCCATGTGACAGGGTAGAACTGACAACATTTAGGTTAGCACCCGAGTGCCTCATTGTTGCACCAAAAGGGTGTGTGTATATATATATATATATATATATATATATATATATATATATACACACACACACATACCTGTTGCTGTTGAGTAGATTCCAACTTATAGTGACCTTATAGGGCAAAGTAGATATGCCCCATAGGGCTTCCAAGCAAGTGGCTCTTGGACTTGAACTGCCCACCTTTTGGTTAACAGCTGAGCTCTTAACCACTGCACCTCCAGGGCTCCTGTATATATATATGTATATATGTGTGTGTATAAATATATATGTGTATATACATTAAATTATATTCTATATGTATTCAAATAAAATCAGAAAATCGAATAATTTTTTTCTGTGTTTGTCTCAACATGCTAATCTTCCTTACATGCCCCATATACTAGGTAATAGGAAAAGAGACTAATTTTAGACTAAATCATTTTAAATTCCTGGAGACTGATACACTAAAATTATTCACACACTCATTAGCATTATATTGAGCTACGTGAACAGAAAACCAAAATAAACTGATAACAGGTTAGGAACGTCTTACTTTGTCACCAATACAAGGTCAGAAGGTAAGCAGTGAATAACGTTTGGTGGTGCCATGATGTCCAGGGAGCCAGGCTCCCTCTATCTTCTTGCTCTGCCAGCTTGCCAGACTTAGGCATGTGGCCTAACCAAGTAGAATGGTCAGCTGTACATTGTAGGGTTTTCATTATTGTTGTTGTTTCTTTTTTTGTTCTGTGTGGCTGTATGTAACACTAAAAATCATAACGTATAAGTAAGAATGAACATACAGGAACAAATTATACTTAAATTCTTTTTAGACAAACGTTCTCTTTTCCTTTGATTTCATACCTCACCACTCCTCTTTTTGGCAAATGGATATTTATTTGGGCATAGAATGTAACCTTAAGGAGAGAAAAAATTCTCTGACTTTAGGTATTTTCCAGAATTTCCTTGAGAAGTGGTCAATCTGGGCTGTCTCTTGGACTGGTAATTGCTAAGTTGTCAGGGGCGTATTTTTGGTCACTCCATTAACATATCCTTATGAATCTGAATCTGGTCTGATCCTAGGGCCAGTTAACCCAGATTTGGCCAGAGCTCGGATGAAACCTCAATTCAGCTTGATAGGGTACTGTCACACCTCTGAGACCCTGCAGCATCCTCCACCCAGCTCCTAGCTGAGCTTTTGTTCAGAATCCCCTCTATTTCAATCTCCTTTAGTTTTTCAGCCAGATCTCTTCGGAATTCCCTTAGTGAAATTTGGGGTTATCCCCTGGTATAAGTTTCCTAGGGCTACCACAGCATAATACCACTGTGTGGGTAGGTTATAAGAACAAAAATTTATTGTCTCGTAGTTCTCAAAGCTGGTAATCTCAATTATTAGTGACAAGAGGGCCATTTTCTCTCCAAAGTCTCTATGGGAAGATCCTTTCTTGTCTCTTCCAGTTTCTGGTCTTTCCCAGCATTCCTTGGCATGTAAGTGCATCTTCACTTTTTTGCAACTTCCCTTTGTCACTCTGTGTCACTTCTCCTCTTTTATAAATATCACTAAAATGGAATTAGGATCCACTTGTTCCAGTATGACCTCATGTTAACTGAATACATCCTCAAAGACCCTATATCCAAACAAGGTGACATTCACAAGTACCTGGGGTTAGGAATTCAATATATCTTTTTGGAAGACACAGTTCAATCCATAGCAGTCTGCCCTCTGGTCCCCCAAATTCATATCCTTGGCTTGTGTAAAATATACATTTACTCCACTTCGGCATATCCAGAGAGTCTTAACTACTCCAATATCAATTCTAAGTCCAGAGTCTCAGCTTCTAAGTCATCTAAATCAGGTATGGGTGAGACACTGGGTATAGCCCATCCTGGGGAAAATTCGTCTTCATCTGTGGACCTGTGAAACCTAGAATACAGGTTATCTGATTCCAAAATACAATGGTGGTACAGGTATACAGTAGACATTCTCCTTCCTAAACTGAGAAATTGGAGGGAAAAAGGAGTCTCAGGTCCAAAATAACTCCTAACCCAGGTTGAATCCCATTATATTTCACGTATTGAAAATAGTCCCTTGTCCTCTGAGTCCACCGGAATGGTGACCTGCCCCCATGCAGACTGGAGCAGCTGCCCCATTCTTCTAGACCACCAGGGTGGCAGTGCCACTCCCTCTTTCCTGAGCATTACCCTACCTTCTGAGAAGGTTTATCCACCCTCTGGAAGCTACCTCCTGGGCCCATAACCTTAGGGTTATTCTTTCCTTTTCTAGAAGAATAACAGATGTCTACAGCCAAGTAGTTCTATCAGCTTGTTCCCTGCCTAGAATCCCCATAAACCGATAGCCTTACTTCATTTTATTTCGTCTCTATCTCCTTCAGTCTAAGCTGGCAGTGTTTTTGTTAAGATAATTGATTGGATCCACATACCTAATCTTCTTAGCAAGTGCTTATCCAGCCACACATTTGGTCTCCTCTCCAGAGCACCATTTCACAATTTTTAAAATATGGCTAGGCTGATAATTTTCCAAATATTCAAGTTTTGGTTCACTTTTTTGTCTTTCTCAGTTTATCCCTTTCTCTCTAGAAATCTGCTCAGCTAATATCCAAGTTGATCACTTATAAGTTCTACTTTCCATAAAACATTTGAACATAATTCAAACAAGTTATTTGCCACTTTATAACAAGGATTTTCTTTTTGCCAGTATCCAATACATGTTCATCATTTCCTTTAAGGCCCCACAGAAGCACATTTAATATACGTATTTGTAGCAACATTCTGTTCATAATAATAGAAGCTTTCCCCACAGCTCCCCCCAGTTCTTTCTAAACTCTCACCAAAATTGCCTTTAATGTCCATAATTGTAACCAAAATTACTTCAAGGTAATCTAGGCTTTTACTATCAAGTGCCATGAGTTGGAATCAACTTGACAGCAACTAACAACATATTAACAATAAACTCATGGACAGTGGAATTAAACGTATAATACCATTTGCAACTTCCCAAAATATAAAATACTTAGTAGTAAATCCAACTAATTATGTACAAGCCTTGTATGCAAAAACTACAAAAGAATAATGAAATAAATCAAAGATCTAAATAAATGGAGAGACATGTTTATAGATTAGAAGATATAGATTTATAGATTAGAAAATGGTACCCAGAAAATGGTAGAGATGACAATTTTTCCCAAATTGATAAACAGGTTTAATGCAAATTCTCTCAGATCTCCATCATGACTTTTTGTTGATATGTATTTGATTTTTTTAAATGTATCTGGAGGTGCAAAGCAAGTAAACTAACAAAAAACAATTTTGAAAAATCAGACTAAATGGCAGGAAATTGTCTACTCAGTTTAGGAGTCTTTATATAACTACAGTAAATGAAACTAGGCGGTGTTGGTCAAAGCATAGATGACATATCGAGAAATGGTACAGAATAGTTAACCCAGAAAGAGGTCAACAGAAGTGTGCCAACTGACTTTTGACAAGTGCACCGAAGTAATTCAATTGAGGAAACATAACCTTTTCAACAAGAGGATATTTTTGTCTGTGGAGTAATTGGATAAACATAAACAAAAGAAAAAAAAAGTCAAAGTCTTAAATCTTATATAAAAATTAACTCAATATGGATCACAGACTTAAATGTAAAGGGTAAAACTATAAAAATTTTACAAAAAAAAAAAAAGAGAGAGAGAAAATCTTCAGTATCTAGGGCTGGACAGAGTTCTTAGGCTTGACACCAAAAGCATGATCTATAAAAGGGATAGACTGAAAAATTGGACTTCATCAAAATTAAAAATTTTCCCTGCAAAAAGCTCTGCAATTAAGATAAACTACTCAGTGAGAGGAAATATTTTCAAGCTACATAAAACTCAACAGTAAAAAGCACAAAATTCAGTTGGAAAATGGTTCAAAGACATGAAGAGACATTTCACTGAATAGCATATACAGAAAACAAATAAGCACATGAAAAGATATTCAACATCATTAGTTATTAGGGAAATATAAATTAAAACACACACATATATATACACACACACACAACACCAAATGCTGCCAAGTATGTGAAAAAACTGGATTAGTTATATATTGCTTACAGGAATGTAAAATGCTACAGCATCTTTGGAAAACACTGGCAGTTTCTTAAAAGATCCAAACTTGCAACTACCATGTGATCAAAGTATTGTACTCCTAGGCACTTATATTAGAGAAATTAAAATTTATATTCACACAAAAATGGTATATGGGTTTTTATGGAAACTTTATTCATAAGAGCAAAAAGCTATAATCAGTCCAGATGTATGTGAACTGTTAAGCAAACTGTGGTATATCTATACCATGGAATACTAGTCAGCAATTAAAACGAATAAACTATTGATACAAAAAACAACTTACATGAATCTTAGGGAAATATTCTTAGTGAAAAGAAGCATTCACCCAAATTACAAATGGTTACATATTATATGATTCTATTTTGTCATTCTTGAAATGACAAATATATATAAATAGAGAATAGATGAATGTTTGCCAAGAGTTGAAAAGGAGATGGAAGTTGATGACACTATAAAAGAGCAACATGAGGGAACCTTCTGGCAATGGAAATATTTTGTATCTTGACTCTATCACTGCCAATATTCTGGTTGTGATATTGCACAACAGTTTTATAAGGTGTTACCACTGGGAGAAACTTGGGGAATAATAAATGAGATATTTATTATTTTTTACAACTGCACACAATCTCCATTTATCTCCAAATACAAAGTTTAATTTACAAAAAGAAAGAAAAAGAGAGCAAGAAAGGTATAGTGCCTAGAAGCTGAAGAATAAATTGTTCTTAACCAACCGTATCAAATACTGTCAATAGTATCACTAGAACCAGGATGAAGAACCAACCATTTTAAATACCACTATGTAGGCCATTAGTAACTCTAACAACTGAAGTTTTCATATAGTGGTAAGACAAAGCCTAATTGTAATACTTGTAGTATGAAAAAGAAGAATTGGAAATAGGGTTATAGATAACCACTTTGTGGAGGTTTGAAGCAAGGAAAATCAAATAGAGTCATAGTTCACAATAGAATTAAGAGCAAGAGAATATTTTTAAGATAAGAATTATAATTTTTATGATGATTTTATTTAGAAGAGAATAAAAGAGAGATGATACAGGTGAGATGGTAGAGAAATGATAAAGAAATATTGCAAAATAGATGTGAGGCAAAAGTGGATAGATGTCCTTTACATGAAAGCTTGGAAAGTTCACCTATACGGAGCAGGAAGAACTTTGGCAGATGATGTGGGCATAAATGGTGGTGAGTAAGTACATTTGGTATGGGAATCTGTTTCAATATTCCCAGTGTTATGGGAATCAATTCCATCAACAGACAGTGAGAACTGTGTGGAGGTAGATTGAGGAGGGAGGAGAGGGTATGAAATTGTCATTTAGGAAAATGGGAGACAGATTTGGCTCTGGAAATACAAAATGACTGCAATATAGAATCTTGATACAATATTTTGAAGCTCTGTTCTGGTTGAGGTAATAACTGTTTCTTAGGTGTAAATTCTCCATTTGTTTAAAATTTTCTCTTTTCCTTGATGTCCATTTTCCTCACATATTTGATGATTTTTGATTAGGCATTCATTTATGCATTTGAGATTACCTCTTAGACTGCCTGCATTTTTATGGCAAATGTCTTTTATGTGCCATAATAGCAGTAGCAGATGTCCTCTGGAGATAAGCCTTGAATGTTTCTAAACTGCTAAAAAAGATTTTAAGTCTTGCTCAGGGTAAAATTCTCTTTGAAATATAGTGTCACTCTGTCACAACCATTGAAATGTTACATGCTTAGGAAGATGAAGAGACATTTTATGTTATTAGAAAACTGATAATGCACATTGTGCTAAAGTCATCCCAGTAAGTGAATGAAATATCGTTTTAGTTATTCATATAAAGCATTACTTTTTGGCTTTCAAGTGTTCTGCCAGCCATATTTTGAAGTCTCAGCCTTACTTTTTCATGTAAGTAACATATGGGAAAACCTAAAAAATGAAAGCTTTTTTGAAGTAAAAACTAGTCAAACATTCATTTTTGACTCAGATAAGAACTCATACAGTGGCAAAAGGTAAAGACATAAAAAAAAACTATGGAAATTTCCCCCAAACAATTAAAAATATTCCTCAATATATTTTCATCTCTTTGTATTTTAAATAATTATTGAAAGGTAATTTTTATCATTGCCTTAAACGACGGCGCAGTAGGTGGAAAATTATTGTTTATGGTGACAGAATTCCAACATTCATCAATGGACAGGGTTTAGAGACGTTTCAATTCAACTTCGTAAACTTAATGGGGAAAAAACGAAGAATAAGTATGTTGTGGTCATTTGTCTCCACCACTCCTCTGTTGGTTTGTTGTATTGTGGTGGCTTGGGTGTTGCTCTGAGGATGGAAGCTATGCCAATAGGATTTCAAATATCCGAAGCGTCACTCATGGTGGACAAGTTTCAGAGGAGCTTCCAGACTAAGACAGACTACGAAGAAGGGCCTGGCTATCTACTTAAAAAAAAAAAATTGACCAGTGAAAACCTTATGAATACCAGGAAAACATTGCCTGATACAGTGCTGGGAAATGATCCTCTCAGGTTGGAAGGCAGTCAAAATACGACCGGGAAAGAGTTGCCTCCTTAGAGTTAACCTAAATGACATGGTTGGAGTCAAGCTTTTGGGACCTTCAGTTGCTGATGTGGCACAATTCAAAATGAGAAGAAACAGCTGCAAACATTCATTAATGATTGGAATGTGGAATGTATGAAGTATCAATCTAGGAAAATTGGAAGTTGTCAAAAATGAAATGGAATGCATAAAGATTGATATCCTAGGCATTAATGAGCTAAAATGAGCTGGCATTGGCCATTTTGAATTGGAAAATATTTAGTCTACTATGCCTGGAGTAACAAATTGAAGAGGAACGGCATCACATTCACTGTCAAAAAGAACATTTCAAGATCGATTCTGAAGTACGGCACTGTCAGTGATAGGATAATATCCGTATGCCTGCAAGGAAGACCCATTAAAAGGACAACTATTCAGATTTATGCACCAACCGCTAATGCCAAGGATAAAGAAATTGAAGAATTTTACCAACTTCTGCAGTCTGAAATTGCTTAAAACTACAATCAATATGTATTGATAATTACTGGTGATTGGAATGTGAAAGTTGGAAACAAAGAAGGATCAGTAGTTGGAAAATATGGCCTTCATGATACTAACAACACTGAATATTTTGCAAGACCTATGACCAATTCACTGGAAATACCTTATTTCAACAACAGAAGCCACTACTGTATGCACGTTTTCACCTGATAGAATACTCAGGATTCAAATCGACTACATCTTTGGAAAGACACAATGAAGAAACTCAGTATTATCAGTCAGAACAAGGCCAGGGCCAACTGAGGAACAGACCATCATTTGCTCCTATGAAAGTTCAAGTTAAAGCTGAAGAAAATTAAAGTAAGTCCACAAGAGCCAAAGTATCCACTTGAGTATATACCCCCACCTGAATTTGGAGACCATCTCAAAAATAGATTTGTCTCCTTGAACACTAATGAAAAAAAAATTTTTTTTTTTTTTTTTTTTATGAACATAGACCAAATGAGTTGTGGGATGACATGTGTAGGACATCATACATGCAGAAATCAAAATGTCATTAGACAGGGAGGAAAGAAATAAAAGACCAAAACAGATGTTAGAAGAGACTCTGAAACTTGTTCTTGAACATAGAGTAGCTAAAACGAATGGAAAAACAATGAAGCTAAACAGAAGATTTCAAAGGGTGGCTCAAAAATACAAAGTGAAATATTGTAAAGAAATGTGCAAAGACCTAGAGTTAGAAACCAATAGCGAAGAACACACTCAGCATTTCTCAAGTTGAAAGAAATAAAGAAAAAATTAAAGCCTCGAGTTGCAGTTTTGAAGGATTCTACAGGGAAAATATTGAACAACGCAGGAAGCATTAAAAAAGATGGAAGGAATGCATAGAGTCACTTTACCAAAAAGAATATTGGTAGATACTGAACCACTTCAGGAGGTAGCATATATCAGGAACTGAGGGTAATGAAAGAAGAAGTCCAAGTTTCACTGAAGGCACTGGCGAAGAACAAAGCTCCAGAATTGATGGAATGCCTATTAAGATGTTTCAATAAATGGATGCAGTACTGGAACTATTCACTCATCAAAGGCAAGGAATTTGGAAGACAACTATCTGGTCAACCAATGGAAAGAGAAGCACATTTGTGCCCATTCCAAAGAAAGGTGATACAATAGAATACAGAAATTATTGAATAATACCATTAATATTACACACCTTTAAAGTTTTGCTAAAGATAATTCAAAAATGGTTGCAGCAGTACCTCTACAGGGAACAGCCAGAAATTTAAGCCAGATTCAAAAGTGGACATGCAGCGAGGGATATCATGACTGGTGTCAGATTGATCTTGGCTGAAAGATAAGAAGAGAAAAAATGCTTACTTGTGTTTTATTGACTATGAAAAGGCATTCGATTGTGTTAATCATAACAAATTATGGAGAGCATTACAAAGAATGGGAATCCCAGACCACTTAATCGTGCACATGTGGAAACTGTACATACACAAAGATGCAATTATTCAAGCAGAACAAGGGAATACTGGCTTATTAAAATAAGGAAAGTTGTGCTTCAGGGTTGTATCTTTTCACCATACTTATTCAATCTGTATGGTGAGCAAATAATCTGAGGAACTGGACTGTGTGAAGAACAACAGAGCATCATGATTGAAGGAAGACCCATTAACAACTGCGATATGCAGGTGACACAACCTTGCTTGCTGAAAATGAAGAGGACTTGAAGCATTTACTGATGAAGATCAAAGACTGCAGCCTTCAGTATGGATTATACCTCAACATAAAGAAACAAAACTCATAACTGAACCAATAAGCAACATCATGAAAAATGGGGAAAATATTGAAGTTGTCAACGACTTCATTTTGCTTGTATCCACAGTCAATGTCCATGAAAGCAGCAGTCAAGAAATCAAACAACATATTCCATTGGGGAAATTTGCTGCAAAAGAACTTTTTAAATGTTAAAAAGCAAAGATGTCATTTTGTGGACTTTAGTGTACCAGACTCAAGCCATGGTATTTTCAATTGCTTCTGCGCATTCCCCCACATGTCTGTCAGTTTGTCATACTTCGGTGGCTTGCACGTTGCTGTGATGCTAGAAACTATGCCACTAGTATTTCAAATAACAGCAGGGTCACCCATGGTGTGCCTGACCCAAGCCATGGAGTTTTCAATCACCTCATATACATACAAAAAGTGGACAATGAATAAGGAAGACTGAAGAAGAATTGATACCATAAATTATGGCATGGGGAAGAATATTGAATATATCGTGGAGTGCATGAAGAACAAAAAATCTGTCTTGAAGAGGTAAAGTCATAGTGCTCCTTAGAATCAAGGATGGTAAGACTTCATCTCAAGTACTGTGGACATATTATTAGGAGGGAACAGTGCCTGGAGAAGAACATTACACTTGGTAAAGTACAGGGCAGTGAAAAATAGGAAGACCCTAAATGGGATGGATTGACACAGTGGCTGCAACAATGGGCTCAAGCATAACAATGATTGTGAGGATGGCACAGGATTGGGCAGTGTTTTGTTCTGTTGTACACAGGGTCACTATGAGTCAGAATCGACTCTAAGGCATCTGACAACAGCCATATGCATTTGAAAGCTGGATGATGAATAAGGAAGATAGAAAAAGAATTAATGCATTTGAATTATGGTGTTGGTGAATAGTACTTAAATATACCGTGCAATGTCAGAAGAACAAATAAACCTGTTTTGGAAGTATAGCCAGAATGCTCCTTAGAATCAAAAATAGTGAGAATTTGTCTCATAGACTTTGGACATGTACTCATCCCTTCAGAAGGACATCATATTTGGTAAAGTAGAGGGTCAGCAAAAAAGTGGGAGACCCTCATCAAGACTTTTGACACTATGGCTACAATAATGGGCTCAAACATAGAAACGACTGTGAGAATTGTGCAGCACCGGGCAGGGTTTCATTCTTTGATACATAGGGCCAGTCTGAGTTGGAACTGACTCTAAGGCACCTAACCAACAACAAAACAGTTATTTGTTCAGTTAGCAACAGGAAAAGGAAAGAAGCCTTCAGAATCTCAAAACAGTTTTTCTCTACTTCCATCAATTACATAGATCTCAACTCTTGTGGCAGAAATGTTATGTTGGTTTTACTTCCGGCCTTAATACATCTTGTAGCTTTCACACCTTTTGCTATTGGAAAACTGCTACCATATGAACTAGTCTGGGCTATTCTGCTGGTGAATTAGAGGTCTTATATAGGAAAACTAAGGTGACTTCACAGATGAACAGCCAGATGCAAGATATGTGATCTAAGCCTTTTTGGACTAGTTAATCCCCACTTAATCTTAAAAAAACAAAAACAAAAAAACCCATTGCCATTGAATCAATTCTGACTCATAGCAGTCCTATAGGACAGAGTAGAACTGACCCATAGGGTTTCCAAGGCTGTAATCTTTGGAAACCCTGGTGGTGTAGTGGTTAAGTGCTACAGCTGCTAACCAAAGGGTCGGCAGTTCGAATCCGCCAGGGGCTCCTTGGAAACTCTGTGGGGCAGTTCTACTCTGTCCTATAGGGTCGCTATGAGTCGGAATCAACTCGACAGCACTGGGGGTTAATCTTTATGGAAGCAGACTACCACATCTTTTTTCTACATAGTGACTGGTGGGTTCAAACCAATGGCCTTTCTGTTAGCAGCAGGTACCTTAATCACTTAGCCATCAGGGCTCCTTCCAGCTAATAAATGGTCATAAATACATGAGAAAGTCCTGCTGAGATCAGGTGAGCCCTGCCCAGACCATAGATACTCAATAAAATTGTGACCTAAATAAATGGTTCTCATTTTAAGAGACTAAGTTTTATGGTGATGAAGCAATAGAAAACCTATAAGCAATTTCTTACTTATGAGCAATTTCTTACCTATGACTCATACATGATTATTGACACTTTTTAGGCACAATTAGACTAAAACACAACAGACTTTCACTAGGACAAAAATGAAAATAATATCTTTTCTGTGGTAGTCATAGTAGAGGACAAGATTGGTATGAAATTCTTGCTTGGGACACTGTGAACTAGTAAAATGTGCCTACCTAATTTCCATAATCAGAAAAAATGTATTTCAAAAATAATGGAGAAATGGAATACTCATCATGTAATCAAAACTGAGAGAATTCATTGCCAGCAAATATGTTTTATAAGAAATATTGAAATAGACTTTAAAGGCATAAAAATATGATACAAAAAGTAAACTTGGGTCTGCACAAAGAAATAAAGGATGTTGGAAATTGAATAACCAAAACTAAAATTAAATCAATTTCTCACTTTTTTAATTCCTCAAAATATAACTTAATGCCTAAAGCAAAAATAGTCTCAATGTATCACGCATTTATAGAACATGTAAAAGTAAAGCATGACAAAAATAGAACAAAGGATAGACAGGACGCATTGACAATATAGTTGTATAAATCACTTACACTACAGGTGAAGTAGTGTAATTGTATTTGAAGATAAACCCCAATTAAACATTATTATGATATATTTAAAACCCTAAAAACATTTTTAAAAACAGTATAAAGTGCACGTCAATAAAACCCATTACTGTCAATTGGGACTCCTAGCAACCCTATAGAACAGAGTAGAACTGCCCCATAGGGTTTCCAAGGATACTGATGAATTTGAACTGCCAAGCCGTAGCTCTTAACCACTTAGCCATGAGGGTTCAACAGGGAAATAAAATGGAATACTAAAAAAAAAGAAAGAAATCCATTTACACAAAGGCAGAAAATAAGAAACAAAATGAAGCAAAATGGAAAAAAATTAAAAAACACTAGCAAGATGGTAAATTTTAATCCAACCACATTAATAACTGCATCAAATATGAATGATATAATAGAGATTAAATGGTAAGATGAAAAAGCAACATTCTGTACTAGAAAACTCACTTTTTTTCCCCTAAACTCTTGTCTTCACCCCTGCAGTTCATCCTATCTGACAAGGGCAGCTCTGACCAGCCAGTGACAAAAGAGGAAGTTGAAGAGGATATGGTGACCTATGATATTGGGAGGGGGTGAGGAGTTAAGTAAACTCAGAGGCTCTGATTGCTAAAGTGAGTACAGGACTCTTGGGATGAATGTCCTTGTGAACCCTGTCCTTGTGGCCAGGGCATTGGGCCTGGTGCTCAGGGACTGACCCCACAGGCTCCAGGCAGATGCCTCTATGGTCCCTGAAGGAGACCAAGAATGATGATCTTTGCCATAGGTTGAGTGGAGCTGATGACAGCATATGGTATATCCTATCTTATTATTATGCCGCCTTTGCATTAGAGCGGCTTTCTGAGGGCAGAAACTGTGACTTCTCTATCTCAGAATTCCCTGTGGTCCCCTCGTACACAGTAGTTCCTCTACACGTGCCAACTGAATTCGCCAATATCTCTCAGTCTGTGACCTGGGCACCTAAGACAGTAGAGTGCCAACTGAAAGAAAGGAAGGGAGTCTGGTAGGAACACAGACACAAATCAGTGCGTGTAATAATGCAGCGTCACAGGTGCTAGAATACAGATACAGTCAGAGTAGAGGGGCAATACAAGGGAGGCCTCTATGAGGGGTCAGTGACAATGCCAGTCCCTAGAGACAGACATTAAAAACAGAACAGAGTCCTTTTTCCACAGCCATGTATTTTTTTTTTCCCCAAACTTTACCTTCCCCTGCCCCTCTAAACCCTGGTAACCACTATCTACTTTTGTCCCTATACATTTGACTATTCTAAGTATTTCATGTAAGTGTCTGGCTTATTTCATTCACCGTAATGTTTTCAAGATTCATCCATGTTGTAGCATGTATTACGACTTCATTTCTCTTTATAGAAGAATAATATTCCATTGCATGTATATACCACATTTTCTTTATTCATCTGTGTCGTTTCCACCTTTAGGCTATTGTGAATAATGCCTCTATGAGCTGTTATGTATATATTTGAGTGCTTGTTTTCAATTCTTTTGGTTATATACCTAGGATGTCATTGCTGGGCCATATGGTAAGTCTACGTTTAATTTTTTGAGAAACTGCCAAACTGTTTTCCACAGTAAAAAAAAAAAAAAATTTCTTTTTTTCCACAGCAGCTGTATCATTTTTACATTCCCTCCAGCAATGGACGAAAGTTCCAAATTCTCCACATCCCTCCTGACACTTGTTATTTTCCACCTTTTTTTGATAGTAGCCATCCTAGTGGGTGTGAAGAAGTGTCTCGTTATGGTTTTGATTTGCATTTTCCTGATGAGGCAGGGGTGTATAATTTTCAACTTATTTATTCAATCTATGCTGAACAAATAATCTGAGAAGCTGGGCTATATGAAGAAGAATGTGGCGTTAGGATTGGAGGAAGATTCTTTAACAACCTATAATATGCAGATGATACACCCTTGCACCTTGACTAAGATGTGCCTGATCCAAACCACGGTTTTTTCAATTGCCTTATAAGCATGAGAAAGCTGGGCAAAGAAAAAAGAAAACGGAAGAAGAATTGGTGCATTTGATTTGTGGTGTTGATGAAGAATATTGAATATACCACGGACTGCCAAAAGAAAGAAAAAATCAGTCTTAAAAGAAATACAACCAGAATGTTCCTTAGAAGCGAGGCTGATGAGATTTCAGGCTGCTTACTTTGTCTTGGTCATCTAGCGGTGCTATAACAGAAATACCACAAGTGGATGGCTTTAACAAAGCAAAGTTTATTCTCTCACAGTCCAGTAGGCTACAAGTTCAAATTCAGGGTGTCGGCCTTTCTCTCTTTGTCAGCTCTGGAGGAAGGCCCTCGTGATGCATCAGTCTTCTCTTGGTCTGGGAGCATCTCAGCGCAGGAACCTCAGGTCCAAAGCACATGCTTTGCTCCTGGCACTGCTTTCTTGGTGGTGTAAGGTCCCCAACTCTCTGTTTGCAGGCCACACCCCAGGGAAACTCCCTTTACAGTGGATCAGGGATTTGGTCTGAGCAAGGGTGTTACAGCCCACCCTAATCCTCTTTAACCACAGGCAGAGATTATGATTTATAACACATAGGAAAATCACAAAATGGAGGACAACCACACATGGCCTAACAAAGTTGACACATTTTTTGGGGGAGACACAATTCAATCCATTACATACATCATTAAGAAAGATCAGTTGTCAGAAAAGAACCTAATGTTTGATAAACTAGAGGGTCAGCAAAGAGAGGTAAACCCTCAATGAGATGAATTGACACAATAGCCAGAAAAGTGGATTTAAACATAACCATTGGTATCAATGATTATGAAGATGCTGCAGGACCTGACAATGGTTCATTCTGTTATACTTAGGGTTTCCAAGAGTTGGAGCTGACTCAACAACAACTAACAACAGCAAATGACTAATGACATTGGGCATCTTTCTGTGTGCTCATTGGCCATTTGCCTGTCGTCTTTGTTGAAATGTCTGTTCAAATCTTTTGCCCATTTTTTGTTAGGGTTGCTTGTGTTGCTGAGTTGTAGGAGTTTTGTGTATACTGAATGTTAAACCCTTATTTGATAAATGGTTACCATATATTTTCTCCCATCTGTAGTTTGCCTTTTGATTTTGTTGTTAAATCCTTTGATGAACAAAAGTTTTAAATTTTGATGACACCAAATTTATCTATTATATCTTTTATTGCTCATGCTTTCAGTCTTATCCAATAATCCCTTGACAAAAAGTAAAGTCTTAAATCTTTACATAAAGTTTTCATCTAGGAGTTTTAGGGTTCTAACTCTCATATTTCAGCCATTAATACATTCTGAGTTAATTTTTGTATGTAGTATGAGGTATGGGTCAAACTTCTCTCTTTTGCATGTGGTGATCCATTTTTCCAGGACCATTTTTTTAAGAGATTATTCTTTCCCTATTGAATGGACTTGGTACTCTCGTCGAAAATCAATTGGCTGTAGATGTATGTGTTTATGCCTAAACTCTGAATTCTATTCCGTTGGTCTACATCTTTATGTCAGTACAACACTGTTTTGATTACTGTAGCTTTACAGTATGTTTTAAAATCAGGAAGAGTGAGCCTTCCTTTCTTCTTCATTTTCAGAGTGTTTTGACTATTCAGGGACCCTTTCAATTCCATATAAATTTTTTTTTTTTTTTAGTTTTTATTGTGCTGTAAGCGAAAGCTTACAAATTGAGTCAGTCTCTCATATAAAAATTTATATACAACTTGCTATATACTCCTAATTCCTCTCCCCCTGGTGACACAGCACACTCTTTTCCTCCACTCTCTATTTTCTGTCCATTCGGCCGCTTCTGACCCTCTCTGCCCTCTCATCTCCCCTCCAGACAGGAGATGCTAACACAGTCTCATGTCACTATTTGTTCCAAGAAGCTCACTCTTCACCAATATCTTCTTCCATCCCATACTCCAGTCCAATCCCTGTCTGAAAAGTTAGCTTTCGGAATGGTTCCTGTCTTGGACTAACGGAAGGCCTGGGGACCATGACTTCTTGGGTCCCTCTAGTCTCACTCAGACTATTAAGTCTGGTCTTTTTATGAGAATTTGGGGACTGCATCCCACTGCTCTCCTGCTCCCTCAGGGGTTCTTTGTTGTGCTCCCTGTCAGGGCAGTCATCAGTTGTAACCGGGCACCATCTAATTCTTCTGGTCTCACGCTGATGTAGTCTCTGGTTTATGTGGTCCTTTCTGTCTCTTGGACTCATAATTACATCGTCCTTGGTATTCTTCATTCTCCTTTGCTCCAGGTGGGTTGAAACCCATTGATGCATCTTAGATTGTCGCTTGGTAGCGTTTAAGACCCCAGACGCCACTCTCCAAAGTGGAATGCAGAATGTTTTCTTAATGGATTTTATTATAGCAATTGACTTAGATGTCCCCTGAAGCCCTGGTCCCCAAACCCCTGCCCCTGCTACACTGGCCTTTGAAGTATTCAGTTTATTCAGGAAATTTTTTTACTTTTAGTTTAGTCCAGTTGTGCTGACCTCATCTGTATTGTGTTGTCTTTCCGTTCGCCTAAAATAACTCTTATCTACTATCTAATTAGTGAAAACACCTCTCCCTCTCTCCCTCCCTCCCCCCACAACCATCAAAGAATATATTCTTCTCTGTTTAAACTATTTCTTGAATTCTTTTAATAGTTGTCTTATACAATATTTGTCCTATTGCAGCTAACTAATTTCACTCAGTGTAATGCCTTCCAGATTCCTCCATGTTATGAAATGTTTCATGAATACATCATTGTTCTTTATCAATGCATAGCATTCCATTGTATGAATATAACATAATTTATTTATCAATTCATTCATTGATGGGGACCTTGGTTGCTTCCATTTTTTTGTTATTGTAAACAGTGCTGCATTGAACATGAGTGTGCAGATATCTGTTCGCGTAAAGGCTCTTAATTTTCTAGGATATATTCCAAGGAGTGGGTTTGCAGGATTGTATGGTAATTCTATTTCTAGTATTTTAAGGAAGCACCAAATCGATTTCCAAGGTGGTTGTACCATTTTATGTTCTCACCAGGGATGTATAAGTATTCCAGTCTCTCCACAACCTCTCCAACATTTATTATTTTGTGTTTCTTGGATTAATGCCAGCCTTGTTGGAATGAGATGGAATCTCATTGTAGTTTTGATTTACATTTCTCTAGTGGCTAATGATCGTGAGCATTTCCTCATGTATCTGTTAGCTACCTGAATGTCTTCTTTAGTGAAGTGCATGTTCACATCCTTTGCCTGTTTTTTAATTGGGTTATTTGTCTTTTTACAGTTGAGTTTTTGCAGTATCATGTAGATTTTAGAGATCAGACATTGATCAGAAGTGCCATAGCTAAAAACTTTTTCCAAGTCTGTAGCTAATCCTTTTACTCTTTTGAAGTGAAGTCTTTAGATGAGCATAGGTGTTTGAATTTTAGGAGCTCCCAGTTATCTAGTTTCTGTTCTGCATTGTTAGTAATATTTCGTATACTGTTTATGCCATGTATTAGGGCTCCTAACATTGTCCCTATTTTTTCTTCCATGATCTTTATCCTTTTAGATTTTATATTTAGGTCTTTGATCCATTTTGAGTTAGGTTTTGTACATGGTGTGAGGTATGGGTCTTGTTTCATTTTTTTGCATATAGATATCCGGTTATGCCAGCACCTTTTGTTAAAAAGACTATCTTTTCCCCATTTAACTGACTTTGGGCCTTTATCAAATATCAGCTGTTCATATGTGGATGGATTTTTGTCTAGATTTGAATTCTGTTCCATTGGTCTATGTATTTCTTGTTGTACCAGCAGCAGGCTGTTTTGACTAATGTGGTGGTATAATAGGTTCTAAAATCAGGTAGAGTGAGGCCTCCCACTTTGTTCTTCTTTTTCAGTCACGCTTTACTTATATGGGACCTCTTTCCCTTCCATATGAAGTTGGTGATTTGTTTCTCCATCTCATTAAAAAATGTCGTTGGAATTTGAATCGGAATTGTGTTGTATCTATAGGTTACTTTTGGTAGAACAGATATTTTTACAATGTTAAGTCTTTCTATCCATGAGCAAGGTATGTTTTTCCACTTTTGAAGGTTACTTTTGGTTTCCTGTAGTAGTGTCTTGTAGTTTTCTTTGTATAGGTATTTTGCATCGCTGGTAAGATTTTTCCTAATTATTTTATGAGTCGGAATCGACTCGATGGCACTGGTTTTTTTTTGGGGGGGGGCTACTGTAAATGGTATTGATTTGGAGATTTCCTCTTCGGTGTTCTTTTTGTTGGTGTAGAGGAATCCTACTGATTTTTGTATGTTTAGCTTGTATCCCGATACTCCGCTGAACTCTTCTGTTAGTTTCAGTAGTTTACTTGATGATTCCTTAGGGTTTTCTGTATATAAGATCATGTCATCTACAGAGATATTTTTACTTCTTCCTTGCAAATCTGGATGCCCTTTATTTCTTTATCTAGCCTAAATCGTTTAGCTAGGACCTCCAGCACAATGTTGAATAAGAGCAGTGACGAAGGGCGTCCTTGTCTGATTTCCGATCTCAAGCGGAATGCTTTCTGGCTCCTCTCCATTTAGGATGATGTTGGCTAATGCCTTTGCATAAATGCCCTTCATTATGTTCAGGAATTTCCCTTCTATTCCTATTTTGCTGAGAGTTTTTATCATGAATGGGTGTTGAACTTTGTCAAATGCCTTTTCTGCATCAGTTGATAAAATCATGTGATTCTTGTCTTTTGTTTTATTTATATGATGGATTATATTGTTTTCTAATGTTAAACCATCAGTGCATACCAGGTATGAATCCCACTTGGTCATAGTGAACTTTTTTTTGATATGTTGTTGAATTCTACTGGCTAGAATTTTGTTGAGGACTTTTGCATCTAAGTTCATGAGGAATAAAACCAAACCAAACCCACTGCCGTCAAGTCGATTCCAACTCATAGCGACCCTATAGAACAGAGCAGTACTGTTCCATACAGTTTCCAAGGAATGCCTGGCAGATTCGAACTGCCGACCTCTTGGTTAGCAGTGATAGCACTTAACCGCTACGCCACCAGGATTTCCGGTCATGAGGGATATAGGTCTGTAATTTTCTTCTTTTGTGGTGTCTTTTTTTTTTTTACCTGGTTTCAGTATCAGGGATATGCTGGCTTCATAGAATGAGTTTGGCAGTATTCTGACATTTCCTGTGGTCTGAAATACCTTAGGTAGTAGTGGTGTTAACTCTTCTCTGAAAGTTTGGTAGAACTCTGCAGTGAAGCCATCCGGACCAGGGCTTTTTTTTTTTTTATTGGGAGTTTTTCGATTACCTTTTCAATATCTTCTTTTGTTATGAGTCTATTTAGTTTTTCTGCCTCTGATTGTGTTAGTTTAGGTGGGTACTGCGTTTCTAGGAATTCATCCATTTCTTCTAGGTTTTCAAATTTGTTAGAGTACAATTTTTCATAGTAACCTGATATGATTCTTTTAATTTCAGTTGGGTCTATTGTAATATCTCCCATCTCATTTCTTATTTGGGTGATTTGCTTCCTCTCCTGCTTTTCTTTTGTCAGTTTGGCCAATGGTTTATCAACTTTGTTGATTTTTCAAAGAACCAGCTATTGGTCTAATAATTCTTTCAATTGTTTTTCTGTTTTCTATTTCATTTAGTTCAGCTATAATTTTTATTATTTGTTTTCTTCTGGTGCCTGTGGGTTTCTTTTCCTTGCTCTCTTTCTATTTGTTCAAGTTGTAGGGATGATTCTTTGCTTTTGGCCCTTTCTTCTTTTTGTACATGTGCATTTGTTGATATAAATTAACCTCTGAGCCCCGCTTTTACCGTGTTCCAAAGGTTCTGATAGGAACTGTTTTCATTCTCATCGGATTCTATGAATTTCTTTATTCTGTCCTTAATGTCTTCTGTGACCTAGTCTTTTTTGAGCTAGGTATTGCTCAGTTTCCAAGTGTTTGATTTCTTTTCCTCACTTTTTCTGTTATTGATTTCCACTTTTATGGCCTCATAGTCAGAGAAGATGCTTTGTAATATTTCAGTGTTTTGGATTCTACTAAGGCTTACTTTATGACCTAATAAGTGGTTTGTTCTAGAGAATGTTCCATGTGCACTAGAAAAGAAAGTATACTTGACTGCTTTTGGGTGGAGTGTTCTGTATATGTCTATGAGGTCAAGTTGATTGATTGTGGCATTTAGATCTTCCGTGTCTTTACCGAACTTCTTTCTGGATGTCCTGTCCTTCACCGAAAGTGGTGTGTTGAAGTCTCCTTCTGTTTTGTGGAGATGTCTATTTCACTTTTCAATGCTGATAGAGTTTGTTTTATGTATCTTGCAACCCTGTCATTGGGTGCATAAATATTTAATATGGTTATATCTTCTTGGTATATTGCGCTTTTAATCATTATGTAGTGTCGTTCCTTATCCATTCTGATGGATTTAACTTTAAAGTCTATTTTGTCAGAAATTAATACTGCCACTCCTGCTCTTTTTTGATTGTCGTTTGCTTGATATATTTTATTCCATCATTTGAGTTTTGGTTTGTATCTCTAAGTCTAAGGTATGTCTCTTGTAGGCAGCAAATAGATGGATCTTGTTTTTTAATCTATTCTTCCACTCTCTGTCTCTTTATTAGTGCATTTAGTCCATTTACATTCAGGGTAATTATGGATAGTTATGAATTTAGTGCTATCATTTTGATGTCTTTTTTTGTGTGTTGTTGGCAGCTTCTTTTTCCCACTTGATTTTATGTGCTGAGTAGATTATATATTGTCCTTTCCTCATATTTGTTGTTGTTGATTTTGTTTCTTCTGAGTCTGTATTTTTCCCTCGTATTTTATTTTGATGTGTAGGATAGTTTGTCTCCTGTGTGGTTACCGTTTTATTTAACCCTATTTTTCTAAATTTAAACCTAACTTTTATTTCTTTGTATTATCTTGTCTTCCTGTCCATATGGAAGATCTATGACTACATTTCTCATTCTCTCTTTATTGTTTTAATGTTATCTTCTTTTACATAATAACATCGCTTTTTCCCTGTTTTGAGCATGTTTTGTCTTGATTTATTTTGTGATTTCCCTGTCTGTGTTGACTTCTGATTGCTCTGCCCAGTGTTCTAGTCTTTGGTTGATACCTATATTATTAATTTTCTAACCAAGGAACTCTCCTTAATGTTTCTTACAAATTTTGGCTTGGTTTTTATGAATTCCTTAAACTTCTGTTTATCTGGAAATGTCCTAATTTCACTTTCATATTTGAGAAACAATTTTACTAGATATATGATTCTTGGCAGGCATTTTTTTTCCTTAAGTTTTTAAAATAAATCCTCCCATGGCCTTCTTGCTTGCATGGTTTCTGCAGAGTAGTCTGAGTTTATTCTTTTTGAGTCTCCTTTGCTCCTTTGTAGGTGACTTTTTGTTTATCCCTAGCTGCTCTTAAAATTCTCTCTTTATCTTTGGTTTTGGCAAGTTTGATGACAATATGTCTTTGTGACTTTCTTTTAAAATCTACTTTATGTGGAGTTCAACGAGAATCTTGGATAGATATCTTCTCGTGTTTCACGATATCAGGGAAGCTTTCTGCCTACAAATATTCAACAATTCTCTCCGTATTTTTTGTTATCTCGCCCTGTTCTGGTAATCCAATCACTTGTAGATGATTTCTCTTGTTAGACTCCCACATGGTTCTTAAGGTTTCTACATTAAAAAAAATTTTTTTATCTGATTTTTCTTCAAATATATTAATGCCATGTGCTTTATCTTCATGTTCACAAATTCTACCTTGCACTTGCTCAATTCTGCTCCTCTACTTTCTATTGTTTACCTCTGTAATTTTTTTTGTTAATCTTCTGAATTTCTAATTGTAGTCTTTTTAAGATTTTTCTAGCTTATTAAATTTTTCATTGTGTTCCTGAATAATCTTTTTAATTTCTTCAACTGCTTTATCTGTGTGTTCCTTGGCTTGTTCTGCTTATTGCCTGATTTCCTTCTTGATATCATTTGTATTCTGCCTCTGGTAATTCCAGGAACGCACTTTCATCCGGAAGATCCTTTGATTCTTTGTTTTGAGAGCTTGTTGAGGAGACCATGCTCTGTTTCTTTATGTGACTTGATATTGACTGTTTCTCCAAGCCATATATAAGTTATTGTATTAGTTTATTTTATGTTTGCTTACTGTGTCATAGCTTCTTACTTTGTTTTCTTTTGATATGCCCAAATGGTTTGCTTCAGTGAGCTGGCTTGATTATTTTCACTTTTGGATCTCTAAAGTCCTGTCCCCAGATGGCTAGAGCTGCTATCAGGTATATCATTCTAGAAGTCCATTCGCTTTTCTTGAATGAATTCAGCTCAGGTGCCCAAGTAGCTGGTCATCAAGTGTGTGGTACAGGCTCTGTCCTACAGTCTTAGAGGGGCAGGGGTGATTGGTGTAGGTTCCTGTGTCTGATTGCAGCAGGCAGTCATGCTCTGAACACTGTAGGGGGCTGAGAAGCATCCCTCAAGTGTCTCTGAGGAAAACATGTCCCTGTTCCCTAGAGCGTACAAGTGGGTGGGTTCTGTAGATGGACCATGGTCACCCAATGTTTTTGTTTGTAAGGAATGGGAGGTACCAGTTTTTCTTGGACCCCTGTCACAGGTGGTTGAGTGACCTGAGTGGAGCCAGCAGTCCTTAGGCCCCTGATGTGGTTAGGTGAGGACTTTGTTTAATAGGCAAAGTGTTGTCAAACATGAAACACCCACCTCTCCACCACGTAGCTGAAACAGTTGTAGTCTGTCAAAAGGGGCCTAGTCTCCTGAAATAGGCCCACATAGGTCCATGCAGAGGGGAAAAGTACTCAAAGCCCACAGACCTTTTATGCCTAGACAGGAGCTGCTTCTGTCCTAAGCTCCCCTGGTTAGTGGCACTGGTGAATTATCTTTTCCCCCAATTACAAATTTATTCCCTCTCCAGGGCCTGGAGGATGGCTCTAGGCACTCAACAGGGCCTATCTCAGGCCCAGGAAAATCAACAGATTCTGAAGCCAGCTTGAGGGCAAGGACGTAGTAAAATATACTCAAATACTTAGCTTTTGCCGACAGTGCCTTTCTTCTCCGGTTCCAGAGGTGTGAGCAGGCTGTGTGGCTATCTACTTCTTCCTGAAGAAACTGAGGCTGAATGCTAGTATCAATCTGCTCCAGCCACTCCCAGGAATGGTGCCTGTGGACTCCCACAATTCAGCTCTGTTAACTCCTGTCCGCTTCTGAACCGTCTCTTCCTTCTTCTGCCCCTCAGTTCATTTTCTAACTTTGCCTTTGTTGTTCAGGGCTCCTAGCTTGTCATAAATATACTCGTTTCAGTTGTTTTTTCAGGTCTTTGTTGTAAAAGGGCTTGCTGGAAGCACCTGTCTCTTCTGCCATCTTGGCCCTGCCCTAATAGTTCTCATTGTAATCTTTAATGAAACACTCTCCACACTCAGTGCCCCTAAACTGTAAATTCTTCAATTTTCTACTTATCTCAAAAGTTGCTCCTTCCAAATGGTCCTTCCTGAATATTTCCCCTTTAACCAACCTCTAATTATTGTGTCTCCTGGGATTTGATATTGGGCTCTTTCTTCATATCTACATTATAGAGCTCATTCATTTCCATGGCTTTACTGTTGTGTGTATTCTAATGTTCTCAGACGTCTACAATTTGTTTAGACTCCTCCTTTATGTTCCAAACTCATATATTCAACTTATAATTTTGTTTATCCACTTATTTGTTTAGTAGTTTTCTCAACCTTAACATATCCAAATGTAGCCCTTGATTTTCGTTTTCCCAACCTAAAGTTGTTCATTCCACCTTTGGTTTTTGTATAAGATTCTACTATCCACTCAGTTGCTAAAGCCAGACAAGTTATAGGTGATTTCTTTTTTTTCCACCCTACCCACATCAAGTTGTTTTGATTTTACCTAAGTCTATGGGCAAATAACCTAGTCCAAGATGCTGTCATTTATTTTGGATTCCTAAACTCCTCTTTATTGGTCTCCCTATTTCCACCCTTTTTACTTCTTTACAATAGATTTGGCACAGAGAAGACAGAATGATTTTTCTTTTAATGTAGCAGACCACACCACCTACTGCAAAAAAAATGTATACATATATGTATATATATATTAATTGTACCTGGTACCTGGTACATAATACAAACTCTTTAATATGGAATATTAAGTCATGAATGATTTGGTCCTTGCCAAGTATATTCAGTTTAGTTTTCTTCTCAGTCACTAGATTCTAGACAAACTTGTCTTTTTTAGTAAACATTTTGTTTTAGATTTACAATATGTTCTTATATACCTCACATCCATTGCCCCCTATTATTAGCATCTTACATTATTATGATACATTGTCACAAATAATGAACCAATTTCTCCCTTCCGTCCCTCCCTCAACCCCCTCCCCTTCTCTCCCCTGTCGTCTTCTGCTGTTTCTTCTTCTTCATGGTTATAGTAGTATTTTTGCTGTAGTGTGACTATACTCTTGCAAAGCTTGTGAAATTAAAATAATGTTAGTGGTGAAAATGTACAACTATTAGGTAAGGTCAGTAGCATTATGTTTATAACATTCTTTATAAAAATCTATTTTCAATAAACTGGAAATAGAATAAAGGTCTCATACAGATCAGAAACTGTGTAAAATTAATAACCATCAGATTCAAGCAGGTGAATTAATCTTTCAAAGAGCTAACAAATTTTATCAGACATACTAGAGTAGTCTACTATTCAATGAGGCTGAAGAACATATGTCTGTTATGTGAGTCTAGGATAAAAATCTAGTCATAGGTCTATATATTTGGCTAAGGTTCATCTCAATGTACTTATCATTTATGAATAGAGTTTAGTAGAATTCTTAACTGCTTTTGGAAAATACTGAAGACCTTCATATGTTTAAAAAATAAGTTTATAATATTGCTCACGAGCTGTACTTTTAAATTTATAAATTGCATACTATTAAAACCCTTGGTGTTTTCCTGGAATCATCATATATATGTATATAAATATATATATACATATATATGAATCAACTGGACCGCACTGGGTTTGGTTTGGTTTTTTGGGTTTATATATACATTGTATATATATATGTATATATATATGTATATGTATGTATGTATAAAATTAATGGCAGTTGCCATTGATTTGATTCTGATTCCTGGAGTCCCCATTGTGTCAGAGAACTGTGCTCCACAGGGATTTCATGGCTGTGACCTTTCAGAAGCAATTTACCAGGTCTTTCTTTTGAGGCATCTCTGGGTGGGTTTAAACTGCCAAACTTTCACTTAGTAGCCCAATACTTAAACTTTTACACATCTCCCAGGACCCTCTCTCTTTCTTTCTTTCTCTCTTTCTGTATATATATACAACACTAGTTCACGTTATGATAAAAATCAGAATCAAATAGCACACCAGTGGAATGTGGATCCTATGGTACAGTCTGTCTGCAATGGCCTGTAGGTGTTAGACAATCAAATACTGTAATCATGATTAATTGCTAGCCAACTAGCAAAGGGAGGCCCAGATGCATTTAAGCACAGGTTTCAGCTCAGCACGATGTACATATTGAAGGCTCTCTTCTTTTTTATTAGTATATCTATTAAAATGACTTACTATGCCTGTTTAAAAGCATTAAGTAGTTTTCAGGGTGCAAAACAAGTTATACCTCTATTAATAGAATGTTTGTGTATTATAAAACCTCTGTCTTGCTAAATAAACTCTGCTATTTGCCTGCTGTTTTAAGGAAACTAGCATTAGAAGGAGAAGTGGATTAAAGAATAGAAAGGAAAACAAACAAACAAACAAAAAATGAAACAAAACGTGGAATTATTCATTTCTTCTGGCCTTAAAACCAAATGGAAATTTTTCACTTCTCAATACAGAGATCATCCAATGGATATATTTCAGGCATTTAAATAACAGAATTTCTCTAACATTCCACCATATTGGATCCTCTAAGAATGTGTGTACATGGCTTCCTTCAAAACAAACCCATTGCCATCCAGTCAATTCTGACTAATAGATGGCTTCCTCAGCAATATGGAAATCTAAAAATATTGATTTGGACATGGATAAAGGAAGAGACTGTCTCTTATATCACTGGAATAATTCTCAACATAAAGAAGATAAAAAAATTTAGCACAGTCTGAGTCTTTTACAAAGATAGCCAAAACAAACTGAAATGTCTGAGTTTTATCTCAGTGTGTCCTGGATATTGCTACCAAGGAACTATTTGAACTGTGAATTTTAAGACTAGCAGTCTTTATTACCCTGTGTGGTATGAACCTGTGTTTCTGTGGCTAATATAGTAAAAAAATTCACCAGGGTTATCCCCACCAGAATTCCTGTATCTCTTATACTAGTTACCTGATTACAAGCCTTGACTAAAAATTCATCCTGACAGATGTTCATCATAGACTAATCTAAATTTATTACTAACTTAAGCTTTCAATTCTGAAACTTCAACATATGCTAAAGTTTAAATGGAAGAGGTATCAGAAGAAAATCTTAAAGTTTTTTATGAATATTCCCTTGGTAAATAAAGAGAAGTATGCCAAAATATTGATTTGAGAATTTTTTAAAGAGTAAAAATGTAATGAAGTTAATTTATAATTTAATCCTTATTAGTAGGAAACTGCTTAAAAAGCTATATTTATACACACTGTAGATATTGTGTAGCAATATGAATAAAGTTTTGATAATATATACGTATTCTTTAGAAAGAATACACCACAGGTCCTTTGAAAAACATTGCCCTTGCAGGCATGGGTGCTTCTTAGCCACTTATGCTGTCATAATCTAAATTTTATATGAAAGAAGTGAGCCTTTGGTGGCGCAGTGGTTAAGTGTTGTTCAGTTGAAACTCATGAACCATTTCATGTGAGAAAGATGTGGCAGCCTGCTTTCATAAAGATTACAGCCTTGAAAACTCTATGGGTCAGTTCTACTCTGTCTTATAGGGTCACTATGAGTTCAAATTGACTGGACAACAATGGGTTTTATAATTTTAAACCAATACTTCTGTAGCAGGGTACTGTAATTCAGGACCTTTACCCTTCTGTAGCTTAGCTTTATAAGTTGCAATAAAAGGAGAGAATTAGCTTAAGAATTTTTGGAAAATTTTTATTGGCTCCTTGAGGAATGTCATGAGCATCCAATGAAAAGGAAGAATCGTAACTGGAATTCATTGTTTTTTGTTATCTTGGTTATACGACAAGGGCTTAAGTTACATATCCCTAGAAAAATAATGTGTAAGTACATCAAGTACATGGGAATGGAAAGAGCAAGAGCAGGTGAGGACTCATAGCTCCCTTACCAATGGATGCCCCAGGAAAACTGTACCACCCACCAGCCTCTTTGTAAATACGCTATTGGTATGCACTAGTGGCCTAGATGTGTTTACCTATCTAAAAAATATGTTTTATGTATCAAAGTCAAGGAAAGCCTGAGGAATTAATTGAGATTGAAGGAAACAAAGGACAATTTACGTCAAGCATAAATCTGAAATGGGTCCTTTGGCTATTTGGACATCATTGGGGTGATCGTCAACACATGAATAGAATCTGAGAATTAGATGGTAATAAGTTTTGGTCCTATCTCAAATTTCAAAAGAACATTAATAATTATTTTCATCAAGGTATAACCAAATTCTTCAATAACTTATGCTAAATAAAATTGGAATGTATGGATTTATGCAGGCTAGGATGGCTGGCAGTAGAATGGAAGTTAGTCACACGAGCATTTGTGTGTGTGTGTGCGTGTGTGTGTGTGTGTTCCTACCAAGTGCAAAACTCAGGAGCACCCAATCTGCATCAGGTTCTTTAAGAAAAATGATTCTGCACACATTCTTCAGAAATCCTCTGTGAACGCAAAATGTGACCTAATCTTGAAGAAAGGGGACGTTTTCGAAACTGCACCTAATAGATTAGGTCCTCCAGAGAGAAACACTGTGTGTGTGCCTGGTCTTTGTCAGTAAAATTGGTGTTGGTGCAGGTCTGTGATTCACATGAGTTTGCATCAACTTTTCAGTTATTTATTTTTGTGTGTTAAGGCATACACAGAATTTGACTTTCCTTTTTTCTTTTTTTTGCCTCTTCTAGGTTTGAATATTTTAAACAAAAAGAAAGAAATCTGTGTGATGCCAAAAATATCAGAAACTTGCTCTGGGAACCAGGAGGAAAGCCAGGAGACCCTGGGTGTTTGCTGTGACTTCTTCTTTGAGGTATCAATTGTTTTTGTAAATAAATCCATCTGGAATATTAATATAAGCCAGAAGTATAAAAAGGATTATTCACAGGGAAAAAATAGACTTCTCAAGCTCAGCCAGAGCTTATTTGTATTTACAATATCAATGGTTGGAATGTACTCCTTTTAGGAAATCTACACACCGAGGAGAGCTATGTTGGTATGTGCTGTATCTGGGACAGTTGTGTGGCCATTTCACTTGCCTTCAAATTTTGTATTCATCCAGATTAACCAGAAAATTTATCTAAATTACATTGTATATGATTTTTTTCCCCCATTAAATATATAACTAATCTAAGTAAATAATAACTTCTCTAGCAGAGGATTTAATATTCACCATAAGTAATATCCCTCACGTGTCTGTCAGTTTGTAGCACTGTGGGGGCTTGTGCGTTGCTGTGATGCTAGAAGCTATGCCACTGGTATTCAGATACCACCAGGATCACGCGTGGAGGACAGGTTTCAGCTGATCTTCCAGACTAAGACAGACTAGGAAGAAGGACCCGGCAGTCTACTTCTGAAAAGCATTAGCCAGTGAAAACCTTATAAATAGCAGCAGAACATTGTCTGATATAGTGCTGGAAGATGAGCCCCCCAGGTTGGAAGGCACTCAAAAGACAACTGGGGAAGAGCTGCCTCCTCAAAGTAGAGTTGGCCTTAATGACGTGAATGGAGTAAAGCCTTCAGGACCTTTATTTGCTAATGCGGCACGACTCAAAATGAGAAGAAACAGCTGCAAACATCCATTAATAATAGGAACCTGGAATGTACGAAGTATGAATTTAGGAAAATTGGAAATCCTCAAAAATGAAATGGAACCCATAAACATCGATATCATAGGCATTAGTAAGCTGAAATGGACTGGTATTGGTCATTTTAAATCAGACAATCATACAGTCTACTATGCTGGGAATGACAACTTGAAGAGAAATGGTGTTGCATGCATCATTAAAAAGAACACTGCAAGATCTATCCTGAAGTGCAACGCTGTCAGTGATAGGATAATATCCATACGCCAGTTAATACGACTATTACTCAAATTTATGCACCAATTACTAAGGCCAAAAATGAAGAAATAGAAGATTTTTATCAGCTGCTGCAGTCTGAAATTGATCGAACATGCAATCAAGATGCATTGATAATTACTGGTGACTGAAATGTGAAAGTTGGAAACAAAGAAAAAGGGTCAGTAGTTGGAAAATATGGCCTTGGTGATAGAAACAATGCCGGAGATTGAATGATAGAATTTTGCAAGACCAATGACTTCTTCATTGCAAATACCTTCTTCCACCAACATAAACATGGACCTCACCAGATGGAACACACAGAAATCAACTTGACTATATCTGTGGAAAGAGACGATGGAAAAGCTCAATATAAACAGTCAGAATAAGGCCGGGCCAACTGTGGAACAGACCATCAATTGCTCATATGCAAGTTCAAGCTGAAACTGAAGAAAATCAGAGCAAGTCCACAAGAGCTAAAACATGACCTTGAGTATATCTCCCCTGAATTTAGAGACCATTTGAAGAATAGATTTGACGCATTGAACACTAGTGACCGAAGACCAGACGAGTTGTGGAATGACATCAAGGATATTATCCACGAAGAAAGCAAGAGGTCATTGAAAAGACAGGAAAGAAAGGAAAGACCAAGATGGATGTCAGAGGACACTCTGAAACTTGCTCTTGAACGTCGAGCAGCTAAAGCAAAAGGAAGAATTGATGAAGTAAAAGAACTGAACAGAAGATTCAAAGGGCCTCTCGAGAAGACAAAGTATTATAATGACATGGGCAGAGAGCTGGAGATGGAAAACCAAAAGCGAAGAACACGCTCGGAATTTCTCAAGCTGAAGGAACTGAAGAAAAAACTCAGGCCTCGAGTTTCAGTAGTGAAGCATTCTATGGGGAAAATATTAAATAATGCAGGAAGCATCAAAACAAGATGGAAGGAATACACAGAGTCATTATACCAAAAAGAATTAGTCAATATTCAACCATTTCTAGAGGTGGCATATGATCAGGAACCGATGGTACTGAAGGAAGAAGTCCAAGCTGCTCTGAAGGCATTGGCGAAAAACAAGGCTCCAGGAACTGACGAAATATCAATTGAGATATTTCAACAAACAGATGCAGCTCTGGAGGTGCTCACTCATCTATGCCAAGAAATATGGAAGACAGCTTCCTGGCCAACTGGCTGGAAGAGATCCATATTTATGCCTATTCTCAAGAAAGGTGATCCAATCGAATGTGCAAATTATAGAACAATATCATTAATATCACAAGAAAGTAAAATTTTGCTGAAGATCATTCAAAAATGTCTGCAACAGTATATCAAATAGGGAACTGCCAGAAATTCAGGCCAGTTTCAGAAGAGGGTGTGGAACCACGGATATCATTTGCCGATGTCAGATGGACCCTGGCTGAGAGCAAAGAATACCAGAAGGATGTTTTATGGACTCTGCAAAGGCATTTGACTACGTGGATCATAACAAATTATGGATAACATTATGAAGAATGGGAATTCCAGAACACTTAATTGTGCTCATGAGGAACCTTTACATAGATCAAGAGGCAGTTGTTCAGATAGAGCAAGGCGAAACTGCATCTTTTAAAGTCAGGAAAAATGTGTGTCAGGGTTGTATTCTTTCATCATACCTAATCAATCTGTATGCTGAGCAAATAATCTGAGAAGCTGAACTATATAAAGAAGAACGGGCCATCAGGATTGGAGGAAGACTCATTAACAACCTGCATTATGCAGATGACCCAACCTTGCTTGCTGAAAGTGAAGAGGACTTGAAGCACTTACTAATGAAGACCAAAGACCACAGCCTTCAGTATGGATTACACCTCAACATAAAGAAAACAAAAATCCTCACAACTGGACCAATGAGCAACATCATGATAAACGGAGAAAAGATTGAAGTTGTCAAGGATTTCATTTTACTTGGTTCCACAATCAACAGCCATGGAAGCAGCAGTCAAGAAATCAAAAGACACATTGCATTGGGTAAATCTCCTGCAAAGACCTCTTTAAAGTGTTAAAGAGCAAAGATTTCACCTTGAAGTCTAAGGTGCACCTGACCCAAACCATGGTATTTTCAATCGTGTGAAAGCTGGACAATGAATAAGGAAGACCGAAGAATAAGTCACGCCTTTGAATTGTGGCGTTGGCGAGGAATATTGAATATACCATGGACTGCCAAAAGAATGAAGAAATCTGCCCTGGAAGAAGTACAACCAGAATGTTCCTTAGAAGCAAGGATGGCGATACTGTGTCTTACATACTTTGGACATGTTGTCAGGAGGGATCAGTCCCTGGACAAGGACATCATGCTTGGCAGAGTACAGGGTCAGTGGAAAAGAGGAAGACCCTCATCGGGTTGGATTGACACAGTGGCTACAACAATGAGCTCAAGCATAAAAACGATTGTGAGAATGGCTCAGGTCCAGGCAGTGTTTCGTTCTGCTGCGTGTAGGGTCGCTATGAGTCGGAACTGACTCGATGGCACCTGACAACAACAACACAGGTAATATCTGACTAATGGTTTATCTGTTCTTCAGCACACATTAGAAAAAAAAAATTGTTGAAAACGTCTCTTAACTGACATCGATCTCTTGGAATGCAAATCTTTTTTTTCACAAGCATATAAATGGAAACAAAGCAATTAACCTATGACTTTGAAAGTAGAAGGGAACCCAAAATCCATATATAATTTTTAGGGTATAATGTTATATGAAAACAGGATGCACAGAGGCATATAATTTTTTAATGGGTGTGAGTTCACCTATTAGATTTGGTAAAGACTCAGTTTTTTTTTTTATTTTTTAATGTAGAAGTACTGAATAGTAAAGATTCTATTTGAAAGAATCTCTCTTTTATCTTTGGAAATTATGTTGTTTGGATGACATTGAATTTGTAACCACACACTTCAAGATTTCTTTGTTTTATATAAACCAAAATCGAACTCATTGCCATAGAATCAATTCCAACTCATACTGACCCTATAGGACAGAGTAGAACTGCCCCATAGGGTTTCCAAGGAGTGACTGGTGGATTTGAACTGTCAACCTTTTGATTAGCAGCCGAGCTCTTAACCACTGTGCCACCAGGGCTCCTTGTTATGTATATGTACTCATGTATATATGTACTTATATACATATATACTTATTTATCTGAATATATGATATATTATTTTTAATATTTAATATTATTAAGCATATTTGCTTTGAAAAAAACACAGAAACAAAATACTAATTGTGATATTCCTTATGCTCCATTGTTCTATATATTTTACTATGTGTTTAAAACACTTAAACTGTTATGTAGTAATAATTAAAAGTAAAGATCAATAAATTATTGTACACACAAAAATGACATGTATATAATCAGATAGAAGGACAGGGAGACAGACAGATAGATAGATGCTGTATGTCGTTGAGTTGATTCCAACTCATAACAATAGTATAGGACAAAGTTGAAATGCCCCATAGTGTTTCCTAGGCTGAAATGTTTACTAGAGCAAATTACCAGGTCTTTTCTCCCAGGGGGCCGCTGGTGGATTCCAACTGCCAACCCTTTGATTAGCATTCCCTTATTGTTCCACCAGGGCTGTTTTTAGATAGATGCATAGATAGATAGATAGCTAGATCAGACTCTAACATTTAGGAGTTATTCATTTTATTTTGTTCCTATGTAACAAATATGCATGTTTCATTAAATGATGATGGAAAGATGAATTTAAGAAAAAGAAATTTAATATTAGGATATACAGCAAGGGTTTTCATAATATTTAGTCATTTCATCTTTATTACAACTCTTCTAGATAACATTTTCCCTTTTTAATAGATAGACAATTAGACTCAGAGAAATTAACTAATTTTAACAAGATGCCTTAATAAATTGCCAATCTATGAATTGAAAACAATGTGTTTATTTTAGCTTCCAAACCACGTTATTAATATTTCATCACAGTCTCTGGTGGAGTAATCCTCAAGGTGAGTCCACCCTAGTCCTGGACTCTCATTCTCACACAAACTCTTGCTCATTTCTTGGCCTCACAAATGCTCTTTCATTTTTCCCCTTTCTTAATAAGGTTTGTTGTTTAATGTTAACTTTAAGAAATCCTGTAGATTAAAAATTGGCAAGAATTTATCTATGTAGTGTATGAGATCATGTCCAGATTATAATCTGGTTGTCCTATAGTAGTTTTTAATTTAATCAAGCAGCAAACTTTTATTTAAAATGGTAAAATGGCATCATGTTGCCAATCTTTTTTTACACATTAAGTATACTAGAAAAAAGCAAAATATTATCAAACTTCATCATAGTTTCACATAATGAACAATATTTTAGTGATCGAAGTGTGTAAAATATATAACACTAAAAAAAAGAAGAGGCTTTTAAATTTAATATACTTAACATCATGAAAATCTCACCTTAGCTTCTTAATTATCATAATTACACTAGTGAAAACTTCTGAAGAGCACCAGTTTACAGATACACATTTAAGAATCTTGTCTAATGGATTAAAAATCTCACCAGATTCAAAAACATGATCAAGTAATAAGATTGGTTTCATCAAAAATGACAATATAGAGAGGGTAATGCCTTCTAGTGAACTTCATAATGAGATTTCAACACCTCATATTGACCTCACTGAGAGATAGAGGTCATGTATAAAATTTACTTTTTATAAAAAAAATAAAATAAAAAGAGTAACTTATTCTATTGTATTCTGATTATTAAATTATGAATCCAGTTATTTAAGAATAAAATTTAATGTAGTTTAATAACATTATAAACTACAGTTATAAAGAGTAAATTTATACAATATTATAAATGTGAAATCTACAGTACAAAACAACAAAAAATCAATAAATGTGAAATCTAAATTCAATAGTACAACATAAAAAAAAAACAGGGCCACATGGTTTTACATATTCATTGGACTGGAATAAGATTAAATGGGAAAAAAAAAATAACTGCTTTTCCAAGATTTTGTAAACTATAGGCCATATTGAAAAAAATGTTTCTGGTTAGAACAATTGCTGCTTTGTTCTGTTCAAAGTCTGGATTATAAATTGTTCTCAGTATGTGTGATTTATATAAAATGTCAATCCCTTGAAGCTTATGAATAAACAAAGTGACCTCATAGGCTAATTTCAAAGAGGATGTATAGTTTTTTTCAGCTCTGAGGCAGCTTTAGAGATCTAAAAAAATGAAATCTTCAAACTAGAATTAAAAAAGGAATATGTTACAGAAAAAAGTATGACCCTTAAAATGGTTTATTTCCCCTCTCCCAAGGAAGGTGAAAGCTTATAAACGTCAACTTTTATAGCTACACTCTGTATATGTTTTATTTTCTACCACATTTTGGAAAAAAGTTTACAAAACAAACTATTACTTAATCCCGGTTCCAAAATCTATCATAAAATACAAGACATCTAAATTGTACATTTTCTCAAACAGGAAGCAAAAGGATGAAAATGGTGACTGAAGCATCTGTAAATATTTGATGCTATTTCTTACAAATATCATAGTTATGTTCATGAGACTGATATTTGATCAATGAGACTGATATTAAGAGTTTGGATCAAATAAGATATAATATTAAGAGAGAGGACTCGGGGCAGTAAAAGCATACAAATACAATTTATGCAAGTTTATGCCAGATTGAGAAACTTTTAGAAGCGTGTGCCTCAGCTTTTGTTCTCTCTTTGCGTTGTTTCCGGTGTGCCCTCCTTCACACTGATGTCCGCAAAACGACTCCAGGGCTTTGCTGACTCACCCTTTCCTCGTCTCTTAAATCTGTTTGTTACGTTGGGTGCTGCTAAAAACTTTTTCTTTAAATTCTCTCCTGCATTAACCTCCATTATCCTACATTTTGTTTGCGTTTCTCCTTTATGACTTCATTTAAATGAGAAACAAAAGCAGGAAAAAAGCGGATTTTATGTTGTATGTCATTTCAAATGAATGCAAACATCTTGATCTGCTGAGGTGTTGCTCTATCTATTCTCCTTTGTATCCCCTGTGGTGTCAGAGAAATCCCTGTGTGGTGCAGATGGTTAAGTGCTTGTCTGCTAGCTGAAAGGTTGGAGGTTCAAACCTGCCCTGAGGCACCTGAGAAGACAGGCCTGATGATCTGATACTGAAAGGTCAAAGCCTTGAAAACCCTGTGGAGCAGTCCTGCTTTGCACACATGGGGTTGTCATGAGTTGGAGTGGTCTCCACATCAGCCAACAACAACCACGTGGTGTCAGGACAGACTTACTCATCTCTCTTCTCTAAGCTGGGGAGTATGTTGGAGTGCTGAAGTCCAGCCTGACATCTGATATCGTTCTACACAGAATGGATGTTTTTAGGCTTTCTTAGTTGAGACCTCTTGTAGTGCCCTGGGGAGTAACACATCAACCTTAACTTAGAGACATAATCCCACCATAAGTGCCTGATTAACTGAAACTTTTTGTTTTTCCTGTTTTTTTTTTTTATTTTTGTCTTACCACTGATAACCTAATATTTTTGTCCAATTGTCTCATTAAAACATATTTAAATTCCCAACTACTTCACTTGGAGACAACAGCCTATCTTTTTGACTGTTAACTACTGATAGAACTTCCTTGATGCTGACTATTTTAGGATAAGAAAGCATTGAAGAGTCTACACAGAGAAGTGTTAAAGGCTTTGTTTAAAAAGGTGACTCATATTGGGTGGAAAATTTATTAGATAGGGACAAGAGATAAATGGAAAAAAGACTTTGCCATAGCCTGTGTGTAAAATGATGGTGGCCTATGGTAAGACATGCTGAAGAGAAATGTGATAAATATATACTAAGCACTTACTGTGCTTAAAACAGTATTATGAAGATTAGTACAAACTTCCACTACCATCTAGAACACATTTCAGAGAGTCATTTTAAACCAGGAGGTATGTAAGACTACCGGTATTTAAAAAAAATATGGATTCGCTGGCCACATCTCAGATCCTTGGATTCAGCTTCTTTGGCTGGGCCCAGGCTTATGCGTGTTTTGTGCCCTGGCTAAACCTTGAAAAACTTAGGCAAACAGCTAAATGGATAATTACAAAACAATATGACGAATGTGATGACGCAGAGGAGCACAGAACTAAGGAAACACATAAATTAACTAATTGAGAAAATCAAGATTTACTGAGTGATTTCACCAATTATTCAGCTGTCTGCAACCTTCTAAAATTACATTTACCTCGAAAGTCATAAACAACTCTTACAAAAATAAACACTAGCAAATCAACTGTATTTTTCAAACTTTTTGCCTTTTTAACTCTTGTATGTTAGAATTTGGGCAATGTTGAAACACATTTGGATGGGACTGTGATAAAAACTATGATATGCTTCGATAGTTCATATAATTCAGACAATCTGCGAAGAATTTAAATAGCCCTCGCGATGTCAGGCGTGAGCAATTAATATTATTATGATTTAGCAATTTAATCTTCAATTTATGTTTTCCTGACAGAGCATAGTTTTTTTTTTTTTTTAGAGTTAGCATAAACTTTTCAAAAACTAACAAGAGATTATAATATGTATCTTATACTTGTCATGCTGTCTGCCTGATTCATTTCACTGTAAAGAACTGTATTTTAATGTTGCGCTGCTCGCTTGCAATGGTGTGCTGAAGCTGCTTGACCTGGTTCGTGAGAATCTATTGTGCACATATCTCCCCAAGTCCATGCCTAGTGATACCTCACTGGGGTTGGCAGACAATTCTCCATTGGTCTCTTGCATTTCTGCATTTCTTGCAAAGAAAACATCAGCTTTGTTCTGAATTATCTTTTTAAAGATGATTTTATAGCAAACAAATTTGGAAGGTAGTTTTTCCCTCTCAGCAAAGGACAAATTTGTATATTGTGAAGTATAATGCAGATAACATCGCTCTCTGGTAAAAGGTTAAGTTTGTCTATTGTCCATTATGAAACATTCAGGTGCCCTAAGCTCAGGTGTCCTCTTCTGTAAGACACACCACTGCATGTCTGAGTGTTACTTAGATCTCATTGCCTCGCCTTGTGGGTTTTGGGGTTTGGTGGACAGCACAGGCTCTGACATTCTGGCAAATTTTCTTGCTAAAGAAATAAATTTACCTTTGTCTTTGACATGAGTCCTATGTCTTCTGCCAGCATCCATGTTTGCTGACATGTTTGCTTAAAAGTGGTGTAAAATCTCAGACCGTTTGTAGTTCTTAAATTTTGACAGCTTGATATACATATTCACACCACAAATATCAGCAAACACTACAAACCAGTGCTTTTATTGTTGTTGATTCTTTGTGTTTTTGTTTTCTACAGCCAATTGTTAAAGATTTGCCAGTACGTCATTTCTTGTTTCTGTATGTGATTCTTGATACTGTACATCATTAACAGTACATTCTGCCATGCGTTCTGAACAGTATGTTGGCACCTTCCAAACCATCATAGGATGAACACTGCAAGTGACTGACACATTCCAACATTATTTACTGTGTTGTATTGTAAAGAACACAGACTTCGGACTTAGGTAGGCCTGACTGTTAGTCTGGTTCGTGCCCCTCAAGAAGTTACCAGGAAATCCTGGTGGTGTAGTGGTTAAGAGCTAAGGTTGCTAACCAAAAGGTTGGCGGTTCAAATCCACCATGTGCTCCTTGGAAACTCTATGGGGCAGTTCTACTCTGTCCTGTAGGGCCGCTATGAGTTGGAATCGACTGGATGTCAACTGGTTAAGAAGCTACCAGGGCTTTGCATTTTGAAGAGTTCTCATTTCAGTTTGTGGTGCTAGAAGATTATCCTAACTTCAGCTATCTGTTTTGGAGATTTATCTTAATAATAAGTAATGAACAGCGTGCACACTGTCTGATGACATAAAAGTACTCTTTAAATTGCTACTTTTACTCTCACTGTGGCATTTACAGAGACTGGCAGTTATGGAAAGAAGGCAGCAGGTTTAGGATTTAAGGACACACTGCCAAGGTACACATTTGGCCACGTGTTTGCCCCTTCCTTCAGCAGAGAAGATTTTCTAATTGACAACTACAAATGAAAAGGAAAGTGCACTCTCAAGAATGACCAAAACTTTGAGGAAAGGAGGCCAAAAGTATGAAAGAGAAGCAGCAAGCAAACCTCAGAATTCAGCAAAAAATACTTTTGGGTTTGGCTTTCTCATAAGATTTTGGAAAGTAGAAGAGCCAAATGCCTACTTTATTATTTATTTTTTCTGACATTCTGTAATTTATATGTACTCAACAATAAGGTAATAACATAAGTTACCAACATGTTTAAAGGGAAACACTGTAATTAAAACAGGGTTTTATTCAGATTTATTCTAATACATGAATGAACCTCTTGCCGTTGAGTTGATTCCAACTCATAGTGACCCTACATATTCACCTTGAAATGTATAACTTGAAGTCAAAATGCTTGAAATTCTTTAATGTGAAATTTTATATTTTCCATAGATGTATATTTCTAATATGTAAACTTATTACTGCCAAGAGTAAAATGTAGTGATGAATGATAATGATTATGAAAGCTGGTTATTTTAAGTACAAAACATTTAAGAAATTTTTAAAGGGTTAAAATGGTTAAATAAATTGAGAGCTGTATTGAAAATTAATACAAATGTTGAAAGAACATAAACTAAGTAATTTTAAAGCAAATGTTTATAGACTTTAAATAATCAAGGAGAATAATGTAGATAAAATTATATCAATGCTAACTTTAAGGTATTATTTGGTGTATTAAACCAAATAACCCAAAACAATTGAATTGATTTTTTTTTTAATTTGATTTCATTTAGGACATTTGTGTTTTAGGATAAATATCCTGTTTGGAAATTTTACACAACAAATGTCAATTTTGGCACCGAAAACTTCCATAAGGAAGAAATTTATTGCAAAATAACACAATTTTTTTCTTGTTTTCCAGTGTGAACTAAATACACAGTTTATCATCTTGAAGTAGAGCCAACTTTCATTTATTTGTAATTCTCCAGTAGATGAACAGTTTTTCACAAACATCCCATTTAGTGGGATTAACATCCTTAATTCAATGTAGTTAATTTTTTTTTTTTTTAATTTCTTCGCATCTACAAAATCTTGGATCTGGGCTCTGACGCAGAGATTGCCTCAGATTCCTTAAATGTCTCAACCAATTAGTTAAGGAACAAATGGAATTTATGAGTTCAGGAAAATCATATTCCTCATTCTAGATAATTGGGACAACATTTTGGGGTAATAGGTTTACGAACTTGAAAAATTCAGGGTCTTTGGCAAGTGACTGTCACCAAATATTTTCATATTTAAGCCAATCATTTGACATTTGGAATTAGACATTTAAACAGTCTTAATTTTTTTTTTAATTTTGTCAGTAGCAAAATTTTGCACGACTAATTAGATCTACTGTTACGAATTTTATTAGGTATTAAATGACTAATATCTACTCTTTATTATTTTGGCCTTGTTATTATATACGTACACATACATATATATTATTGTCATTGTTGATATATATATGTATATACATATATATACACACACATTCACATAGTTGAACAGTGTCAATTGAGATGGTTGATGTTTCTTATATTTTAGAAAAGAATTATAATTGATTTATATACATTGAATAATAATAGTTAATTTGCTAACATATGGAGATCACAAGGTGGTGAAAACAGTTTGTTCTCAGCTACTAATCAAAGGGCTGGCAGTTTGAGTCCACCCAGTGGTGCTGCAGAAGGAAGGCCTGGCAATCTACTTTTGTACAGCCACTGAAAACTCTATGGAGTGTAGTTCCATTCTGAAACACCAAGGGTCATCAAGAGTCAGAATCAACTGGACAACAATGTTTTCTTATTTTTTGAGATAGCTGAGGGGCTTTATAATAAGCCAAAACAGCCAATGAGTAATTATACCTTAATTGTGGAAAAAGGTAGAGCATACCCACATATTATCTTAAAGCAAATGTTGAATAATACAATTCTTGGGAAAATTATTTATTCTCCATGTTTCCATGAGAGAGAGACACCCAAAATATGTGAATACTTAAACTTTATTTTAAAAGGAGAGTTTGATCATGTTTGAAAAGTATACGTTTCATACTCACAAACGTGTATGTGGCATGTATTCTGGAATTCGAAAAAATATTAAGTGAACATCCTAGTGTCTGCAGCTTAAGAAATAGAATATAACCAGTATCCTTGGCATGCCCTGCATGTCCCTCCATGATTGACTCACCCTCTGTCATCTCCAAATGACACTTCTTTGACTTTTGAGTTTATCGTGCTTTTGCTTTTCTTTATTGTATTATGACCTGTGTTTATATTGCTATACTAAATATTTTCTATTTTTTCTCAAATTTGAAATGTATATGCATGTTGTCTTAGTCATCTAGTGCTGCTATAAGAGAAATACCACAAGTGGATGGCTTTAACAAAGAGAAGTTCATTCTCTCACAGTCCAATAGACTAGAAGTTTGAATTCAGGGCCCTGGCTCTAGGGGAAGGCTTTCTCCCTCTGTCAGCTCTGGAGGAAGGTCCTTGTGATGCATCAGTCTTGCCTTGGTCTGGGATCCTCTCAGCGCGGGAACCTCAGCTCAGCTCCCAGGGCTACTTTCTTGGTGGTACGAGGTCTCCTGTGTCTCTCTGCTCACTTCTCTCTTTTACATCTCAAAAGAGATTGGCTTAAGACCCTACCTAATCTTGTAGACCTCATCAGTATAATTGTTGCTAATCCATCTTATTACATCATAGTGATAGGATTTACAGCACAGAAGAAAATCACATCAGAAGATAAAATGCTAGACAATCATACAACCATACAACGGAATCACGACCAGGCAAGTTCACAGATATTTTGGGGGAACATAATTCAATCCATGACACATTAAAGATCCTTTCAGCCGTTTCTTTTAGTAGTGCTATTTCTCTGAATATTTGTGAGCATATTCATTCTACATGATGTGTGTACAGTTCATTCTTGTTAATGCACATAGCTATTTTGACTATTATATAGTTTCTATAAATGTACTGTTTTAGTTGAAGTTAGCTGCTGTCCAATTGGTCCCCCAGTCATGACAACCCCATACACCACAGAGGAAAATGCTGCACAGCTCTGCACTATCTCCATGATCAGTTTGAGTATTGGAGCATTGTGAGTCATAGTGTTTTTATTGGCTGATTTTTGGAAGTAGATGGTTAGGCCTTACTTCTTAGCCCATCTTAGTCTGAAAGCACTGCTGAAACTTGTTCAGAATCATAGCAATACTCGAGACTCCACTTAAAAGCAGTGATGGCTGCTCATGAGGTACATTGGCTGGGAATGGAACCCAGGCCTCCTGCACGGAAGGCAAGAGTTCTACCACTGAACTACCAACGCATTATGTAAATATATTACTATACTGTTTATCCATTCTACTGAGAATTACTTTTACTAGCACTATTTCTATGAATACTCTTGAACTAATCTCCTGAAGCACATGAATGAGGGCTTTTCTAGACTATGTCTTCAGTAGTGTGATTTCTGATATTCTATTTTCATATTTCCACTCTGAACAGTATAAAACAATTCCTTTTGATGTACATTCTCACAAATCTGGATATGATCCATTTCTCTATTTGTTTCTCTGAGAACGTATCCCATCGTGGTTTGAATTTGTATTTCAGAAATTACAAAGGAAGTTAAAAATCTCTTCATAGGTTAATTGGTCTCTTCTATCATCCTTCGAAATGCCTTATCATGATTTTGATTCATCTTATTTACCTTGTGTTATTTATTTCTCAATAAAATCTCATGTATTCAAACTCTAATTCTTTATTGGTTATTGTATTGGTTTTCTATTGCTACATGACAAATCACCGCAAATTTAGAAGTTTAAATCTATACAGATTAGTTATCTCACAATTTCTGTGTATCAGGAGAGTCCAGCACGCTTTAGCTAGGTCTTCTGCAGAGGATCTCATAAGGTTGAAAACAAGGAGTCATCTGAGTATGTCTTCTCATGAAGGCTCAACTTGGTATAGATCTATTTCAAAGCTCCCTCAAGTTGTTGGCAGAATTTACATCACTGCAGCTGTATAACTGATTTCTCTGTTTCTTTATCTGCTATTGGCCAGAGGCTTCTCTCAGTTCCTGGACACTCTTCTCAGGTCATTGCCGTGTTATCCCTTTCATAGGTCTGCTGCTTCAAAGCCAAAAGGACAGACATCTCCTACAGCTTTCCATATCTTTGAACTTCTCTGCCTCTGACCTCTAGACTTTCTTAGAAGAGCTCACCTGATTGGGCCAGGCCCATCCGCACTGATGATAACAGGATTATACAAGACTGCGCACCATAAGGGCAGTATCTTAGGTCCATCTTAGAATTTTGCCCACCCAGTTACACTGGGAGAAGTACTTTCTTCCTGTTTGTGGTTTGTCTTTTTGGCTAATAAATGCTGCTTTTTGATAAACAGATGTTTTTAATTTTGATACTGTCAGATTTAACTTCTTCCGTTATGCTTTGCAGTTTGTCTCTTTTCAATAAATCTTTCTCTATATAGAGAGATCTTAATAATAGATCTTAATAATAGCTTATTATCTATATTATGATACATTTGATTTGAGTTTTATATTTAAATCCATTTTAGTCTATAATAAATGCTTTATGTGTGTATAGCAGGAGATGTTTCCAAATTTACCACTTTTTTTCCCCAATTTGGATTAACAATTCTCCCACTACTATTTCCAAATTATCTGCTACATCAACTCTACAATATATCAAGTTTCCATAACAACATAGTTACTTTGCTGTAGTAACAATTCTGTTGCTTTGGTCTTTTTTACTGTCTTCATTGGTTACACTTCCATTGCAGGCAATAAATCGTACCTTTAGTTTATTATTAACAATTTGTATATGATTTCTGTCTTCAAGTATTTCTTTAAATAGTGAGCTTTTTAAAATATATTTTTAACTTTTTGAAAAATACGAATTTTTTATGGCAATATTTCTGCTCCTAATTTCTCATTTGCTGTAGTAAAAGCAATGATTCTTGCATGTTTGATGTATCGTTTAGCATTGATGCAGGAAGGTATGCTAAAACCTCCTACTTATTTGAGAATTTGTCGATTTATCCATGCAGTCCCATGAATTTTTAAAATATATGTACACTTTTTAAAATATGTAAATTGTATGCAAATATGTAATTAGGCTCATGAGCATTCATGTTTCTTTAACACGTCCATCGTGATTGAGAGCATTAAACCTTTTTCTCTTATTAATATAATATTTGGTTAGTATTTGTCTATTTTCTGTTTTATATTTTCTTACCACCTGTCTTAGTCATCTAAGACAGGTGCTCTATAAGAGAAATACCACAAATAGATGGCTTTAACAAAGAAAAAATTATTTTCTCACGGTCCAGTAGGCTAAAGTTCAAATTCAGGGCATCAGCTCCAGGGGAGGCTTTCTTTCTCTGTCTGCTTTGGAGAAAGGCCCTTCTCTTCAATCTTCCCCGGACTAGGAGCTTCTCCACACAGCAACCCTGGGTTCAAAGTGTTACCTTGTCTTTTCCTGAGTAAGAATACACACGAAAGACAAACTTTATATTCAGCAAGCTTTATTTCGATTGAGTCAAGCAAAAGGAATCAAGGGGAATCTAAACCTCTCCAAAAGACTGACTCAAGTAGGGAAGCAAGGCTAGGGTTTGTACGGGTTCAGTGGAGAAAATAGAGTGGTGAATATTTAGTGGGCTTCTTTCAAGGGGCAGGTACTTCTTAGAATGGTGGTGTATGTTAATTAGGTTGCACGTGCATCTGGAATCTGAGATGGAACCCACTGATTTTCAAGATGGAGTCCCCTGGCAGCCCTTGACATCACTTATTATGGGATATAGGGCAAGCTAACTTGATCTTCAGCACTACATCACCCTCTTTGGAGGGCTAAGGAAGGTCAAACAGCAGTCACACTCTGCTCCTCTGGGCATACGGAGCCTTCAAAGGAGGAGGGGACTAGAGAGACTCTAAGAAGGAGATAGTAATTCACAGGCTGCCCCAATCCTATCTCATGTTGACAGGGTGCGTTCCTGTTTACCCAGCTTCTAGATGCTAATCTTTTAAAAGCTCTTTTGTTCAGCCACTGGCGCAGTTAACTCTATCTGTCTCAAAAGGGCATGCTCTGTTCCTGGCACTGCTTTCTTGGTGGTATGAAGTACCCCTTCTCTGCTCACTTCCCTTTCCTTTTATCTCTTGTAAGATAAAAGGTAGTGCAGGCTACTCCTAAGGGAAACTCCCTTTCCATTGGATCAGGGATGTGACCTTAGTAAGGGTGTTACAATCCCATCCTAATCTTCTTTAACATAAAATTACTATCACGAAATGGAGGGCAACCATACAATACTGGGTATCACGGTCTAACCAAGTTGACACATATTTTTGGGGAACACAATTCAATCTATGACACCACCTTACCTATGTCTTTGGAGCCCTGGTAGCACAGCAGTTAAGAGCTCTGCTGCTAACTAAAAGGTCAGCAGTTTGAATGCAACAGCCACTCCTTGTAAACCAGATGGGTCAGTTCTACTCTGACCTATAGGGTCACTATGAGTCGATTGTGACAAAGGGTTTGGTTTGGTTTTAGCTTATTTATGTCCTTAATTTTAGATAAAACTCTTTAATTGAGCACAAAGTTGCTATTGGTTTTTGAGTAATTTTTAATGCCATAAATTGACACATTTACGTGTTTACTATGTATTATGAAATAAATTATATGTTTTTACTTTTATCCTTTTGTTCCACTTTTTGTTTCATTATATTCTCCATTGTTCCAATTAATATTTCATATTTTCCTTCTACTGGTTTGGACATCACATATTCTAGTTCACTTTCCAAGCACTACCATTAATATTTTCTTAAGAATATTCTATTTGACAAAGTGAAAAATAGAACATGTAGTCTTCTACCAAGCAATATAAGGATATTAGAATGCTTTATTACTAGTCACAATCTTCTCTAAATTATCTGCTATTTTTTGTCCACAATTTTATCTTTATTCTGTTTATTTAATGCTTCCTATTAGACTATATTATTATTATTTTATGCAACCAGTATGTATTTATATTTATGTTCATGTTTGTGATTTTATTTGTTTATGATTCTTGGTTAGATTCCAGTAATTTAAACATTTTTTTTCATTCTCTAGATTTACCCTTAAAGATACTTTAGTAGAATTCCATAACAGTAAACTTTGTCACTTGGGATTATATGAAAATGTCCTTATTTCACTATTGTTTCTGAAATATATTTTTATTGGCTATACAATTCTAGATAAGACTTATTTTCTCTAGGTACTCTGAATATCCATCCACAACTGCTGCTGAGCAGACTGGTCTGAGTCTGCCATTCCCTTCCTGGTAATATGTATTTTATCTTTAACTCCATTTAAGATATTGTCCTTAGTTTTGTGTTTTGCAGTTTCTACACGATATTTATATGATTCTCATGTTTGGGGCTGGTTGGGCTTCCTGAATCTCTATTTGTTTTTGTTTCATTATTTATTTTTTAATTCTATGTCATAATCTTTCACATATTGCTTATATCTATTTTCTCCTTTTGCGACTCCGTTGGAATACATGTTAATCTTTCTCATGCTGTTTTCATGACTCTTAACCATTTGTTATTATTGTCCAACTCTTTACCTCTTTGTGCTCCATTCTGAATAATCTCACATGATATACCTCCAGGTCAATAATTTTCTTTTCAACAGTATCCAAACTGATCTTTATCTTATTCATCATTTTTATTAAAATTATTATATTTCTCATATATAACAATCTATTATTGGCTTCACTGAAATTTAAATCATTGCAATTCTTGTTCTTCCTAATGTGTTGGGTATCTTTTTCTTTTCTTTAAATATATTGCGTATGAATATCTTGTATCCTTCATGTAAAAATTATAGTACCTATAGTTGCTGTTGGAAACCCTGGTGGTGTAGTGGTTAAGTGCTACGGCTGCTAACCAAGAGGTCAGCAGTTCAAATCTGCCAGACACTCCTTCGAAACACTGTGGGGCAGTTCTACTCTGTTCTATAGGGTCGCTATGAGTCAGAATCTACTCGACAGCAGTAGGTTTGTTTTTTTTTTTTTTTTTTTGGTTTTTTAGTTGCTGTAGGTTTGACCCTGCATTTGAGATGACTCTCACAATTGATAACATATTTCCTGAAGAGTTTTCTGATTTTTGAGTGTGAATTCCTGATCCTTGGAACTTTATTTGTGGAAATTCTTTGAGCTTAGATGACAAAATGTGTCCTATTAGAGAGGATTTTCGTTTATGCTTCTGCGATGTGTTTGAGGTAATGGCAAATTTGAAACTATCTTGTATTGTATTCCTGGTTTGAGGTTGTATCTAGCATATAGGTGACATGACAGCTAGCCTGTGGATATGAATTATTTATTTATTTTGCCCTGCACCTGAAAAAGCTAAGTTTAAAATAGGAAAGTACCAAATGGAATCAATCTATAACATGTACCTACATTCGTTTCTTATTTTCCAAATGAATAATTTCTTCTGCGGGTGTCCTAGGTAATGGTGAATCTCCAGTACTATCTCTTCCTAGTGAAATCTCCAGCCTGGGTCTTCTCTGTCCCATAAGCAGCCTGTTAAAATTCACTCTTTAGTCCACCAGAGATAGGTAGATGTTCAAATGGCAAACACTGGCTTTAGAGAACAATCACATTGCTAGAATCTTCCCTTCCCTGGTATCCGTGCAAGGACTTCCCCCTTTTAATCCACATGCTTAGCAGTTCAATTTGAAAAAAAAATTAAAAATAAATTTTTATCAAGCATCCTTAGGTGTTCTCTAGGGCTCTGATGGTGAAGTTGTTAAGAACTCGGCTGTTAATCAAAAAGTCAGCAGTTCGAATCCACCATCTGCTCCTTGGAAACCCTATGGGGCAGTTCTACTCTGTCCCATAAGGTCGCTATGAGTCGTAATCGACTGGGCAGCAATGGTTTTTTTTTTTTGGTTTTAGGTGTTGTCTAGTAAGAGTGTTGTTCAGATGCCCATTCTAGCTTATTGCTATCAAACGTCCTTATTTCTTTAATGCCGAAGGCATTTCTGCTCATGAGAAAAATATAGCAAACTTACCTAGTAAACAAAACTTTGAATATTAGTTTTCCTTGAGCATTTATATAGTTATACTTGCTTAATTAATACTATTTTTAAAGTAATTACAAATGCAGTGTAACATTTGAACTACTGAGTCATCTGTTTTAAACATAGTAAAATGAAGAGAAAACCTGCACAGTTACAAAGACTATGTAATTCATTACTACGTTTATATAACTTTACCACACTCCACATATTAACATCACAGTTAATTTCCTCATTATTTTTATACTTGTTATCATATCTTCCTAGAGTTATATTCATATTTAACTGGAATTTCTCTAATCCTGCCAGTCCTAAAATCCAAGTTATCAATAAATTTATGTTTGTTTGCACCATGGTTCTTTTTTTTTTTTTTTTTTTTAACACCTTTTCCAAAGATGAATTGAAAATCATGCCTCTGGATACCTGGCTCAATTTTCCTTATGAAGCTAGTCTTGCCTTATGACATCAAAAGTGCTTCTGAATTCATATGCTTTACTTAGGCCTTAATTTTTTTAGTACCTAGGTTCTCTCTATAAAGTGAATTATTTTAAAAAGTTTTTTTTTTTTTTTAATGGCCAGTAGTACATAACCAATTTTCTTTTACCATGATATACTTATTTGGTATATCAGCCTTGTTAAGAATGTGTATTGCTTATTAGTATTTTATTTTAATTTGTAGGACCATCTAAATGTTTCCTTCTCTGAGAGATGATGGATTGAGCTTATGTTATTGCATAAATTATATTCCTCTTTTGGATACATGGATAATTATTTCTAATTTATCATTTTAGAACACACTCTAGAGAACTATTTTACTTAGGCTTTGGTGTGAACACTAGAACTGATCAGTCTAACATTTGCCAAGTCTTTCTAGATCACTTTAAGACCCTGAACTTCAGAAACAAAAGCATAATTTATAAACAAGCATAACGAATTGAACAAACAAAATATCCATTTACAAATTCTCTTCTACATGCTAAAAATTATTCAAAAGTCAAATTTTATCTACCCATTTTAATTTGGCAATAAACTATATTTTATGCACTTCATATTAGTGTTTTTATTTAAGGTGACGTCTTTCAAATATTCAACTCCTTTCAGTGAACCACAATTCTTCCGCTTTTGCTTCTGATGCTAAAATTTTCACCATTTGGCCAGTGCGAGCAGCTTTAAGTCCTCCTTCAGATAATTTTGAATTTTTTTTCTAGAAGATTAATTTTTCACCTTACTTATTCTATCTGTATGCTGCATAAATAATCCAAGAAGCTGAATTAATGAAGGACATGGTATACGGCTTGGAGACTCATTAACAACCTGAGATATGCAGATGACAAAATCTTGCTTGCCAAAAATAAGATGACTTGAAGCACTTACTGACGAAAGTCAAAGAATACAACCTTCAGTAAGGATTATGCTTGAACATGAAGAAAATTAAAATTTGCACAAGTGGATCAGTAAATAGCAATGGGATAAACAAAGAAAAAATTGTAGTTGTTAATGATTTTATTCTACTTGGATCAATAATCAATGTCCATGGAAGCAGAAGTCAAAAAAATCAAGTACCATATTTTATTGGTCAATTCTGCAGCAAAATACTTCTTTAAAGTTCTAGAAAGTAGAGATATCGCTTTGATGATTAAGGTTCACCTGGCCAAAGCTATGATCTTTTCAATTGCTCCATATGTTTGTGAAAGCTAGATTTAAAATAAAATAAAAGAAGAAGACAGAATAAGAATTGATGCATTTGAATTGTGATGTTGGGGAAGAATTTTAAATACAGTGTGGGAGGTGGTGGTAGACTGGCAGAAGAGCAAATCAGTCTTCGAAGAAATACAACCAGAATGCTTCTTAGAATTAAGAATAATGAGACTTCAGTTTGCTTACTTCGGGCAGATCATCAGGAAAGATCAATCCCTAGGAAAGACATTGTGATTGGTGAAGTTGAGGGTCAGTGAAATAGAGGGAAACCCTCAGGGAGATGTTCTGACACAACAGCCAAAATAATTGAGTAAAACATACCAGTTCCATGGGGCTGGCACAGGTCCGAGCAACATTTCTCTCTGTTATGCATAAGGTTGCCATGAGTTGGAGCCAATATGACGACGACTAACAACAGCAACAGCCTGTGACATCTTTCTGGTAGACAAAATCATGAATAATGGGTGAATATTTATCATACGTGGCAAAAAGGGACTTCACACATATGAGTAAGGTAAGAATCTTGAGATGGGAAGCTTGTACTCGATTATCTGAGTTGGTCCACTGTAATGACAAGGATCCTTATAAGAGAGAGGTAGGAGGGTCAGTGTCCTAAAAGGCATAGTAACCAAAGAATTAGAAGGACTAACAGTAGCAGAAATCAGAGAGTAAAAGAGAGAGAGGTTGGAAGCTGCGACAGTGCACACTTTGAAGACAGAAAAAAGTCCACCAGCCAAGGAATGCAGGAGTTCTCTAGAAGCTGTAGAAGGCAAGGAAAGAAAGAAACACCCCTAGAACTTTTAGAAGGAATGAAGCACTAGCAACTCATTTTAGACGTCTCACCTCTGAAACTCTAAGATTATATATCTGGGTGGATTTTAGCCACTTAATTTTTAGTAATTTGTTACAGCAGCTATAGGAAACTAACTCAATCTTACTAAGCTAGAAACAGGAAAAGATTTATGGAAAACAAATTACAACCTTTTAACATTTAACATTTTATAAAAATTCCTATTTAAAGTGCGTTTTATACAAATATAAGAAAAGTGACAGAATGGAATACAGTGTTAGCAACATATTTAAAAGGCAAAATTTAATACACAGATTATCAAAAGAGCTCCTTTAAGATACAGAAAAGAAAAACAGCACAGTAAAACTTATGGAAAAGGCATGAATAAGCAAATTGTCACACAAGAAATACAAATATGAAGAGATACATATCAGTAGTAATTAAAGATATTGTTATTAAGGCATAATTTTTATTCATTTCAAAATCAGGTTGTATACATATAAGAACTTTGTTCAGTAAGTATTTGCAGTTCATTAATTTTCAGCATTTTTAAAAATGAGTGTCAGAGATATTAACCACTGGAGCCCTGGTGCTGCAGCGGTTAAGAGTTCCACTGCTAACCAAAAGATTGGCAGTTTGAATCCATCAGCTGCTCCTTTGAAACCCCGTGGGGCAGTTCTACTGTGTCCTGTAGGGTCACTATGAATCAAAATCGACTGGACAGCAATGGGCTTTGGTAATCATTATACTATTAAAATTATTTTGCATGGTCTATACAATTAAATCTTTCAGCTCAAAAGCCTTTTATTTTGCATAGTTTGGTGGCCATCTTTGAGACCAAAGATTATTTGGAACTATGTACAGGACAATGTAATCATTTCATTTTAATAGGTAGAGTCAAGTGTGCTTGGTACTAAGAATTACTCAGAGTATGAGATAATTTGATCATTTTATTTTTGGATAATTTTTACATAAATGACTGGTTTGTTCTTATGTTCATAAATGACATATGGGGAATGAAAATTATATTTACATTTTTAAATTACTATTTGACCTTAAGCAAGTCATTAAGTTCTGATTTTTACAGCCATTATCTATAAAATAATATAATTTACAATAAATCAAACAGAAGAAAGGCATCTTATCTCACAGTGGGGTGGGATTTATAATACATATAATAGCAAAGAAGAATCATAACCACAATTGTAAGAAAGACATAAAATGAAGATCTTTTAAACTCTGACATCCTCATTCTGATTTTTGCTACTTCTTAAAGTATATTTTTCCTTTATCATTCCCCTAGGGAATAGTAAGTGTCTCTCCCATCCTCAACTTTGTCAATATGCCTTATGTTCCATTTCTTTCAAAAGCCCTTTCATTCACTAAATATTTGCTTTTGAAGCTTTTTTGGAAAAAAATGTGTAATGATTGTTACAAGAAGGATCATATACAGTGAAAATCGTGAGAGCCAGAACTGGAGGGGACTGCCTTGTTTTTCTGGGTTTAGCAACTTTTCTGCCTTTGACAGGGTGCAGTCTTACCACTTTTCTATTGCTCTCTATTTGTGAAGAATGTTTGAGTTTTCCTTCTCTGGCAGGTTTCCTCCTTACACAGGTTCCTGACTTTCGCAGGTTTCACGGTACAGGAAGTCCCCAAGTTACCACTGTGTAATGTCCTGACAATCCCATGGTAAGCCGGTTCTGACATAAGCCAAACATGTCCTTGGTTTTTTAGTTTGCCTAAAGTGTACAAAAAAAAAAAAAAAAGATGGTCATAAGTCCGGTTTGAAGTAACTTCAACACTTCGAAAGGACTACCTGTATATTATATATTGTATACATATGTAGTGGTTAAGTGCTAAGACTGCTAACCAGAAGTTTGGCAGTTGGAATCCACCAGCTGCTCCTTGGAAGCTCTGTGGGGCAGTTCTACTCTGTCCTATAGGGTTGCTATGAGTCAGAATCGACTTGACGGCAACGGTTTCAAATACTAGGAAAGGCCGGTGGTATAGCAGTTAAGCGTTCTGCTACTATCCAAAAGGCTAACAGTTTGAATCCACCAGGCACTCTCTCCTATAGGGTCACTACAAGTTGGAATCGATTCAACAGCGATGAGTTTTTTTGGGTATCAAATACTATGTAAAATATTACGTAAGCTGACGCACATGTTGAGTTTTACACGTTAAGCGAAAAGAGTAAATATTTGTTTTGCTTTTGAATTTTTCTTCCAAAGATCAGCCGGTGAAAACACTATGGATCACAAAGTTCTGATATGCAACCAATCACAGTAACCTGGCGGCATTCCCTTCTGTTGTGCTTGACTCAACAGCAGCTAACAACCAGGAAGTCACGTTAACCTGACATTTCTCTTATGGAGAAAAATGTACAACAACGAGATTAAAAAGCTTTTAAATAGTTTTATTAAGAGGATCTAGGAAGAACATTTTTTTTAAAAATTACATACATGTATAAAAAAATCACATACACAATACCAATTACTATAAAAATGCTTTTTAGGCAATTGTACAGCAATTTATGCCATATATATTGGGGACGGAAATTCTGGTGGCCTAGTGGTTAAGTGCTACGGCTGCTAGGCAAAGGGTCGGCAGTTCAAATCCGCCAGGAGCTCCTTGGAAACTCTATGGGGCAGTTCCACTCTGTCCTATAGGGTTGCTTTGAGTCGGAATGGACTCGATGGCACAGGCTATTTGAATACTTGATGATAATACAATACTCGCAATAATATGCATATTACAAGTAAATGGTACCACTTATTCGAGAAACTGACAATTAGAGATTTACAAATGTTGATCTATTTCAAGGTTGTATTTCCAAATGCAGTAAATAAAACTTTTTTTTTCCAAAGTGACAAAAGGAAAATCTCTTTTAACAACCAGTCATCATCCAGTCAGCTCTGACTCATGACGACCCCATGTGTGCAAGGGTAGAACTGTGCTCCATGGTGTTTTCAACCACTAACTTTTTCAGAAGTAGATCACCAGGATTTTCTTCTGAGAAACCTCTGGGTGGACTTGAACTTCCAACCTTTCCGTTAGCACCTCAGCACATTCATATCTAAAAGTGTCGCTTCCACACATGAAAATCAAATATAAAATCTTAGGAATTCCAAAAGAATTAAACTTTTAGTACTGATGATATATGTAAATGTGTACATATATGTACATGTGCATGCATATATATATACACGTATGTTTATCAACGCTCTCTTTGTATATTTGCTTCAGAAAATAAATAACGTCCTAGAATGATAGTTTCAATTATCCTAATGAACAAAGCAACTTCTAGTTGCTATAAAATTATATGCCTAAACGCAATCTGACTTTGCATATCATACTGTCAAGAAGCTGAGCTGAACTGGAAAGAGGGGCCCTGAGCTTCCAGGTGTCTGAGTAGCGAATTAAGATAAGTCAAAATAAAAGAATGAAAGTAACAGCTAAGCCTTTTTATCACTTACTCCAATAGTTGAAGGAAGAAAAACCTGGAGAAAGCACTGACTCCCCTACTCCATTTTTTCCCAGGAAAGACACCCAGGGGAGGGTCAGGTGGATCAGCACAGATATGGGAGCTATATCACTGCCAAGGGACTCCTGAACAGAAGGTTCCTGCAGTTTTACAGACCGGGAGGCCCAAGGGTCCATGCTAGGTATGAAAAAGTACTGAGTCAGAGTGGGGAAAACTGTCTTCAAGACTCCCTCCTGGTTCCTGCTCTAAGGAGGTTTCAGCAGAGGCACCTAAAAAGGCTTCTGCTGAAGGCCCCTGATAAAGAGACCTCAGCATGAAGGTTCCTGGGCTAGGAATGCAGGTGCGGAGACCATGACCAGTCGGACGGGCCTGAGTCCTTGACTGTAGTTCTCTTCAGAGACTGCAGTGCACTGTGCCCTGCCTGTGCATCGAGTCTGGCTATGGAAGCCAGCTCTCCCTCTGAGGCCTGCTTTTTGAAGCCTTTGTAATTGCCTATGGTCAAGCCTAGAAAGTGACACATGGATATATAGCCAGAAGTCAGACATTTCAATACTTGTCAGATTTTACAGCCTTTTAATTTACTTCTCAGTTCAGTATGTTCTCCAATAACCTATAGACTTTTAAATCTAAAGACATATTAGGAAACATTCAGTGACAGAATGTTTCAGGAAATATTTAAATCTGAGTATTTTCACATTAGAAAACAGAATACGTGTGTGTGACTATATAAAGGTTTGTGCCTTTGTGTATCCACACAAGAAAGAATGTAGTGGGGCAGTAGGTGTTTAGAAGAAAGCTTTAAAAAATGTATAAAAAGAAAAATGCAAAGAAATACAAACATCACACTGGGTTAATATTTTCTTCATTGTTAATACATAATAAGATATTTTTCCATGTAAATTTAAGTTGGCATGAAGGAAGGGAAGGAAGAAAGAAAAGACAGGGGAGAGAGAAAGGGAAAGGAAAAGAAATGAAAGGCCTTCTGTTAGCAATTGTTTAATTTGGTAAAGCGATGTCAAAATACTGAAAGGTTTAGGTAATATTGTGAGCTGTCTAAACTCTTGTTATTTTGTTGCTGTTGAATTAAACATTGTTTCAGAATGGCATGTTGCTATATCTATTTAAGATTATGCAGTGAAATGATCCATGACATCATTTTTAAAATGTCCTTATTTACTTTTTAAAATTGTCCTTTGAGGTCCATTTCAGGATCGCATTGCTTTGATCATTTGTAAGCTTTTTGAATTTGAAAACCTGATGGTGAAATATCGTGGCCCATCCTAACTCACTTGAGCAAAGGAAGCAATCTGTTTTCTTTGACTGGATTTTAAAGTAACTCACAACATCTCAATTCTTCCTCCAGTGGGCATTATGGATGAGATATCAGCTCTATTTTTTTTTCTTAAGATTATATACAAACAGCTCCTCGAAAAGTCCAAAGCTACTTCATTTTCTACGAAATGGAATTGTTTCTTTGAGCAACCTAAAATTGTAAGCCTCAACAATGGTACAGAGCAGCACTTATTTAACTTGTCCTACATGATGCCCTCATGGAGTATGAGAATGGCAAAACACTGCTATGAAAAAATGGGCCCTCAAATCTCATCATGGTCTCTCTGAAACCGTTCCTTAGTTAGGTTCCATGTAACCACATTCACTGAGCTCTTATGTGAGGGTTCATCAATATTAGCACCCATTGTGTTCAGGAAAGATGGGCTTTCCTTGATCCTGGCTTCGTTTGTGCAATATATGTTCAATGTAGCTAATTTTGAATAATGCAAATGAAGTACAGAACAAAACATCACTCTAAGGTGACCATAATCATCATTTTTGCATATTTCCATTCAGTCTGTATGTGTATATACATACAAACTGGAATATTAAAAGATATATAATACTCTACATTCTAATTTATAACTATTTTTGCACTTAATTTACATAGTATAAAACACTGAACTTTAGAAGTCCATTAGGTCTTGGTATGAGTTGCTGTATCAGAAACTTCCCTGAGAGTAGTTTTTGAAGGGATATTGAAGAAGAGACTAGAAGGGCACAACTGTCTGGTTAAAGTGCAAGGAGCACCATTATTGGGAGAACAGGAGTTTTAAGAGTGAAAAAGCTGCCCTATTTCATAAACTTTTATAATACCTGGCTTTGCTTACAAAAATAAATATAGATCAATGTTATTAGAAGTCTTTGGTATGTGTGGGAAACTCAGTTAAAGACGATAAAGTCCCATCTTTGCAAACACTACATAACACCTTTCATGTGTTGATGGAACTCAATATATAAACCGAACATGAAAATAGATAGGTATATTCTCTCCTTGACAAAAGAGGCTAATGGAACTCACCCACCTAAAACTTTTCACATTAAATTGAAAGTATACCTCTAAATCTTGGAAGTAGTGAAAGTGAGGCATACCTCTTCTATGTTAAGACACTGCAAAAATACTGGCCAAGGCAAAGATTTATAAGATGTCACTGAAAGCATTTACTCTAATAATAAAGAAGACAGGCGGATGGTGAAATGATGGTTGGCATTCAAAATAAATCGCATGACACTGTAATAATTCCATAGAAGTTAGATCTTCCTTACCACACTGCGGCTGGCATCTCATCATGCTGTATTTTAAGGGAACATTTGTTCATACGTATAACCATTCATTGTTCAGTTTGATGTTATAAAGAAATTTTTAAAAAATCATGATAAAAAGAAAAGTTTCAATGAGGAAAATGCATTTTTAAGTTTTAGAGAAGATAGAAATTTTGTCAGTACACTCTTTAAAAGAAAAAAGTCAAGATTGTGCGAAAAAATTTTTTTTTGCTATAAAAAATTTTGTGAATTGTATAAAATTGGATTCTTAATATAGATAGGAATGTAATTGCAGATCCAAGCTTTGTTTGATTAAATTTATCATGAAATTTTCTTTATATATATGTGTGTATATTTATATGCATATATATATGTATATAGACATATAGATGGTTAAGATTGTGTGTCAACTTGGCTGGGCCATGATTCTCAGTGTTTACCTGTGATCATCCCCATGATGGATTCTGCTGTGAGTAGCTAATCAGTTGAAAGGGAGTTTCCTTGTGCGTGTGGCATGCATCTGAATATAAGTGAATGTTCTGACTTTTGCCAGCTCTGGATCCTGTAGCTGTCACCTGTTTGTCTGACCTCCAGCTCTTAGAACCTGAGCTAGCAGCTTATTTGCTGATCTTGGGATTCATCTATCTTCACAGCCTGTGAACAAGGGTTAGTTCTGCGACCTGCCAATCTTGGGCTCACCAACCTCTACAATCACTTGAGCCCTTCCCTTGATATAGATCTCTCTCTATATATTTATATGTTTCTTTGGTTTTACTTTGCTAGAGAACCCAGCCTAAGATGTATACCCAACCCACTGCCGTCGAGTCGATTCCGACTCATAGCGACCCTTTAGGACGGTGTAGACCTGCCCCATATGGTTTCCAAGGAGTGCCTGGTGGATTCAAAATGCCGACCTTTTGGTTAGCAGCTGAAGCTCTTATCCACTATGCTACCAGAGTTTCATATGTATGTAGTGCATTTTTCAGGAAGAAAAATAAAACTGACAAAATTGATGCAAATTCCTTCTATGCACATGGAAGTTTCTGTAGTTATCATACCTCCTCATTCTAACCTACTAGTCTTTATTGTCAACCAATTTCAAGTGTTCTCAAAAGTTTAGAAAAAGAGAACATATTTTGAAAGGAAAGGGTAAACAATGGGTCATTAGTCGTTCCTGGAGCTTCGGAGACATCTAGATTCTATATTTTGTCAATTCTCCCTTCATCATTGACTCAAGGAATTCTTAGCAGTTTGCCTATACCAGATACAGATAAAAAATATCTGGCCAAGTACTATGCACTGGACCATTTATGTGTAATTAATATCAAGGTTTATTTTTTAAATATTGAGTAATTAATAAATGGTGCTAATGAGAATCAGCTCATCTGGAGAATGGGGTCTGGCCACATGCACCTGCGTGGGTCACTTAGACTTGATGACTTCCTCGAGCTGAGATACCTACAGACACTTAACTTTTTCCCTCAAACCTATCTGTACCAAGTGAAGAATAATAGAGTATTGGGAGCTCTGTTTAAAAATCAGTCTTCTGTTCCGATATCATTGATGGTGTGTGTTTCTTGTCTGTATTCTTAAAGTAAAGCAAACTTGGTGTTGGTTAAAGCCTATTGTGTTGTGAGTTTGACTGTCAATTTGAACACAGAACCCTGTTGTTTGTAGAGCCGAATGGGAATAGCATGACTTGTTGTTTTATAGTCAGGAGTGGCAGAGTCAGTTTCAACTCATAGCAATCCCAAGTGACAGAGTAAAACTTCTCCATACCATTTTCAAGGCTGTGACCCATCAGAAGCAGATTCCAGGACATTCTTCTGTGGAGCTGCTGGATGGGTTCAAATCACCAATCCTTTGGTGAGCAACCAAGTTCTTAACAGTTTCACTACCAGGGCTCCTTAATAACATAACTACTAGTAACAAAATTGTTGAGGCTCCAGGTAATGAGTTCTTAAAATTAAACTTATTTAAATCTTAAAGACATCAAAATGATATAAAATTTGCAATTTATTGATTGTGTTGAATATGTAATCAAAATACTGAGTTCTGTTTCCTGAAATATTTCATTTTAACCTTCAAGGAAGCTGAGTTAAGTGTTCTACAGATGAAGAAAATAGCTAAGCTAGAAATAGAATAAATTACACTGTGAGTGAGGTTTTGGTGGGGAACCATTTTAGGGGCATTTGGGCAGCCAAAGGATAGCACAAGAATGATGAGTTATAGGGGTACCTGAAGGTGAGAGACCAAGATTAAGAAGATAAAAGTGAGATTTCTGTAGAGAAAAATATTTCCTGTTGCTTCTCAAAGACTATAGTGGCTCTAAAGTGTTTACCAATAAAAATAAGTAACCCTAAAAGGAAAAAAAAAAAAAAGATTGTGCTGCTTGTTGAAATATAAATCTGCAATAAATGGCATTATCAAAATGACAAAAATTCACATGATGTTAAATATTGAAAAAAAATGTAACTTTTTTTTCAAAGGAATCAAGAAAGCCATTTACATCATTCAATGTCATGATAAGGATATCTAATACATTAAAAAAAAAAAATTGCCGTTGAGTCAATTCTGACTCATAGCAACCCTATAGGACAGAGTACAATTGCTCCGTAGAGTTTCCAAGCAATGCCTGGTGGATTTGAACTGCCAACCATTTGGTTAGCCACCGTAGCACTTAATCACCACGCCACCAGGGTTCCCCTAATACATTAAAAGTCCACTAAAATTCTGAGCTTTTTGAAGTAAATAAAATTAATATATTAGAAGTTCATATTATTTGTCTAATCAAATTATTATTTCCAGATGGATAGAAACCACTTCAGAACTGGTATTTTGACATTGTATATCTCTCCCAGATCACAGTGGCTTACCAGGAGAGTTGTAGAGAGTCTGTTCAAAGGTAGAAACACAGGTTCAAAAGTTAGACAAATCTGGGCTTGAGCCTTCAAAGTACCATTTCTAATTACTATGAAAAAGTGATCAAGTTTCTAATCTGAAAAGGAAGGATAATCTAAATAATTTCTAGCTTACTGGATAATTGTGAGGATACTATAAAATAGTTATTAGAGTAATGTGTTGAAAATTGCTATCCAAATTGTGCTTATTCCCTTAAGTATTTGTAGTTAAACTAGCAGATATTCTCTTGTGTTGGACTACTTGCCAGATGGAACATTCCTCGAAAAAAATGTGAATTTTTTTTCTATTTAAGTTACATATTACTGGTGTCCATCAAACTGGGTACAAGTATCTAAAAATGTCTTTAGAGAAACTAATTTCCTCTAAATTTCTATGTTCTTGCCTATAGTGGTATAAAACCAAACAGCCTATGGCAGACCATCACGAAGGTTCTGCTTCTGTCTCCCAATTCACTGTCATCCAGTCTGTTACTACACACACACACACACACACACACAAACACACACACATACGAACACACACACACACACACACACCCCTAACCGAAAGTTAATCCTGGGGTGAGGAAATCTCTAGAGCTACTAATAATGGCAAACTGAAATTTTAGTGTAGGTGAGGAAAAAGTGAATGATATTAATGAAATGAGAGGGACTCTTTTTGTTAATGATTCAGAGGGCTTATAAATCTTAATGTTCAGCAAATTGAAGGCTGATCTAAAGAATATTTTAGTTGAGAGCTTTTTAAAATATTTTTGATGGTACATCACCTTGTGATTTTGGCTTATAACTAAGAAGAAGCTCAAAGAATTGAGTGGCATCACTAACAGCCTATTACCATTCACCTATTAATATGGAAAAGTTTTCTCTATGCCAACATAAAAAATAATAATAAAATAAGTGCTGCAACTTTTATTACTCAACAATTGAAGATTGTCATGGGCAACTATGGTGAGTGGTGTCTGTGGTTTTAAAAGCTAGCAAGCAGCTATTTAAGATGCATCAATTGGTCCCAACCCACCTGGAGCAAAGGAGAATGAAGAACACCAAAGACATAGGAAAATATGAGCCCAAGAGACAGAAAGGGCCACATAAACCAGAGACTCTATCAGCCTGAGACCAGAAGAACTAGATGGTGCCCTGCTACCACCAATGGCTACCCTGACAGGGAACACAACAGGGAGTCACTGATGGAGTAGAAGAAAAGTGGGGTGCAGAACTAAAATTCTAGTAAAAAGACCAGGCTTGTTGGTCTCAATGAGACTGGAGGGACTCCAGATGACATGGCTCCCAGACTCTCTGTTAGCCCAAAACTAAAACCATTCCTGAACCCAACCCTTCAGATAGGGATTGGACTGGACTATAAAACAAAATGATACTGTTGAGGAGTGTGCTTCTTAGCTCAGTTAGACACATGAGACTAAGTGGGCAGCTCCTGTCTCCAGGGAAAGACTCTATGTCTATGTTGGCTCTGGGGGAAGGTCCTTGTCATCAAAATTCCCCAGTCAAGGAGCTTTTCAGAGCAGGGATCCTGGTTCCAAAGGATGCACTATTCTCCTGGCGCTTGTTTCTTGGTAGTATGAAATTTCCGTGTCTCTCTGCTCCCTTCTCTCTTTTATATCTTAAAAGAGATTGACTAAAGGCACAACATAATCTTGTAGATTGAGTCATGCCTCATTAACATAACTTTCTCTAATACTGCCTCACTAACATCATAGAGGTAGGATTTACAACACATAGGAAAACCATATCAGATGACAAAATGGTGGACAATCACACAATACTTGGGATCACAGATCAGTCAAGCTGACACATGTATTTTGGGGGGGACACAATTCAACTCGTAACAGTGGAGTTTATTATGATTTTTTAGGATGATTCTTGGGTTCATATTTGATTTTAAGATGACACAACTGAAGGAATTTACCGTGGTTTCCTCTATTTCCAGGCTCTATTTTTTTTTTTTTTTAATCAAAGGTATAATAAGCCTTATTGATACAGGATTATAATGCAGAAGTACTGAAATTCAAGTTTTCTATATTTTTTAAGTAACATTTTCATGTGTATGAGTATAAATCTCAAATCATGTAAACTAAAGTTTATAAATTGATGATATTTGATATAGATTTTATAGAAACATCTTGATGACTGAAAAATTAATAAGACAAGTTATATAATCAACAAGGTACTCTGTAGAGAATTAGTTCCAGCAGTTCCTGATTTCTCTTTAGTTCTCTTGCTATGATTCATCAGTGTTGTCAATGCCAAAATAAAGTAAAAGAGACCACGGAATTTAGATAATGAACAAAATGTACATTATTATTATTATTTTACCCACTTATTCTGAAAATATAGTAGAGGTAAGATACTGAACAGATTCAACAATGTAACCCATGTGTGTGGTGACGATGATGATTAATACAAATATTCATTGAACCCTTTCCCCTTCTTAGTTGCATATTTTGGCTCAGGGACAATTCTTACCTAAGGAATAATTCAAAGATACTCATAGTCATAAGTTTAATTTGGCACCATACTGGAAGTTCTAGCCAGTGCCATAAGACAAGAAAATAAATAAAAATATAAGAATTGAAAGGAGAACATATATCTGTCATTGTTCAGGGATAACAAGAATGTCTATGTAGAATATCCAAAAACTATCTGTAGATAAACTATTAGGATAAATAAGTTTATTTAGCAATGTAACTCTATTTTTGGTCAACATAAAAAAATACAAAACAACTGTATATTTAAATACCAGTAAGTCTTCTAATTCTCTTTAAGTATAATACAGAAAGTTTTCTTTCTCTTCCCTAAATTCAGTTTCTCCACATCTGCAGGATGGAAAGTGCTCTGGTGGCCTGAGGGTTGGCTTGCTGTTTGGAAGTAGGGATTTTAGGTATTTTAAAGTACTGGCCCAAAGTATGCAATACAAAGAGAGGAGCATACGGTGAATGGTTATTTCAGGAAACTGATTTGCTGGACACCAATATGGCTGATTTGGTTGACCATTTTTAAACTCAACTGGACACTCCTTTTCTGGTTTTTTAGGACAAGGGCTATGATATTCTCTACCCTCTACCATGAGTGGAAATATTGGTAGCATAGTGGTTAAGAGCTACAGCTGCTGACCAAAGGTCAGCAGATTGAATCCACCAGGCGCTCCTTGGAAACCATATGAGGCAGTTCCACTTTGTCCTATAGGGTCACTATGAGTTGGAATTGACTCGAAGGCAACGGGTTTTTGGTTCTACCATGAGTCCTCACTCAGACCAAAAATTCTCCTCATCTACAATTCGTGTTAAAAAAAAAAAAAAAAACAGACACCAGGAGAAAGAAAAAAAGAAACCTTTGCTTTTGTTTCTGTTTTCTTCAGTATTTTGTATATATGTTTACTGGGCCCCTCCCCCCTGGAAGTAGTACTGCTGTGTTCTCAATGCTGAGATAGATCTTACCCGCCTTCTATCAAAAAAACAACACAGCAAAATCTCCTCGCAGGAGACCTTCTGCTGGAACTCTGCAGCTCTAGGAGCCCCTCCTTTTCTTGGGTACAATCAGATTGTTGAAAATGGGCTCCTAAAAATAAACACAGTATCTGTATGTTCCATTAAATGCATACTTATAAGAGGAAATGCTCTTTCAAGCATAAGTGCTCTGGAAATGCAATGAAATAGTTGAATATCTTTCCAATGATCTAATAAATCATTATAATAATCAACATTTTCTGAGTTAAAAATCATTAATAACTGTTGTTATTAATATGCTTGAATACTCTGAAATATCACTTCACTTAACCATTTACAAAAATCTTATAAGACGTATATACCATTATTACCACCATTCTGAATAAGGAAAACAAGGCATAGAATAAAAAAAGTAAACTGCCCAAGGTTCATTCAGTCATTCTGTGTACATTTATTGAGCACCTACTGTTTGCTAAATATGATTTTTTTGTGTTGTGGACACAGAGTTTAACAATCAAAATGCTCCCTTCTCTGATGTCATTTTTAGATCTAATACAGGACAGAACAGAATTTGAACTCAGACAGTTGGCTTCCTCAGTACTAGCTTGTAGCTACTAGGCTATACTAATTTTACTTCTCTACCTGCTGATCCTTTATTATGAGAAATAAAGAATATGAAAGGAGCCCAGACGTTTGAAGGTCACATAACTGAGTTAATCAGCAAAGATAAACTCTTCTACAGAAGGAAAAAAACATGACTTCGTTGAAAGTTGTGAGTTAATTTGTACTTAGGTTACCCGTGTTCTGTATCTAGTTCTGCTAGTAATGAAACATCTAATTGGGAAAGTTATTTGATCTTTTAGAGTTTATTGGGGAAAAAGAAACTAGCAGAACCTACTACGCCAAGAGTTTGTGTGAGGATCTAATTAAGCTATTTATTAGGTCTCCTTTAAAAGTAGAGTTAATTGATATGCTTATACAAAACTATGTTAGTTGTTAGCTACCGTAGAGACCTCCCCTGACTCATGGAAACCCCATGCATGACAGGATCAAATGTTGTCTACTTTCTTGGTCCCCATGATCTATTGTGAATCAGACCCTTGTGTTTTCACTGGCTGATTTCAGAAGGAGACTGTCAAGCCTTTCTTATTGGTCTTAGTCTGAAAGCTTGGCTGAAACCTGTTCAGCATCGTAACGACATGCAAGCCCCCACTGATAGACTGATGGTGGTTGTCCCTGAGGTACGTTGGTCAGGAATCAAACCCTGGTCTCCTACATGGAGAATGAGAATCCTACCACTAAATCCTACCCTGCCCCCTTCACAAATCTATATGGGTTAAAATTAATACATGCACAAAAAGAGTTGTCTATTTAAAATAAAAATGCATAATTTTTGAAGCTGAATTAACATTTTTAAAATTTTAGGTAGAGTTTTAAAAGGTCATTTGTGCAAATATAAAATCATTTTGAAGGATAAGAACTGATGAAGACATTCTTAGGCTTTTACGACATTTAAATAAAAAATAAATTCTGTGTGATAAAAAAGAGAAATGGTGTCTGTCAGTTCATTTTCTGTACATAAAAATTCATTTTCTGATAATTCATTAGGAACCAAGCTTTAGTTAAAACGGAGCCATCCGTTGTTAATAGCCTGTGGTGCGATAAGGCTCACTGTGAGCAGGTGATGATTACAGTACTTAGCACTTCTGGAGAAGGAAAGTATAGTGACTGTAATCATTCTCAAAATTACTTCATAAGTGTCACACTGTTAATTACAGTTCAAAGAATTAGCATCTGGCTGAAGTTATAGGTGTAGCTTTGAGGAATTGGAATTATAGGAAATGTATTTAAAGAACCCTTAATCACAACACAAAATGCTCACTGCCTGGCTTTGCATACTCTGTACCGTAAGTCACACCTGGTGTTTACTAAAAGTGCCTAAGTGTTAAGAAGCAATTGATACTATATCGGCATAAGAGTAACAGTATCATTTTATTTGTTAGTCATTATGGTCCCTAAAAAAATACTAAAATTATGGTACATTCAATGAATTTTTAAGTTTCGGTAACATTGAGGGTGGTTGCTGCTGGGTTACAATAATTTGGTCTTATATATAATGAATATGTAAATGAGATTTGAAATTACCAAGGAAAATTAAATAATTTTATTTTTTTATATAGACTGTATGAAGAAAAAAGGTTGTGAAGGGCTTTTGTGAAAATTATTTCAGTCAACTTTTTTTTTTTAATCCATTAATTGGCAAGGGTTATTTTAAAGATTATTCTGAAGGTATTAGAATTAGCTTGTTTTTTTTTTTTTCCTTTTATTTAGAAGTTGGTGTTTGAAAAAAGCAATAAAACTGAAGTCCACATACAGACTCATACCTTTTTAAAAAATTTAACATATGAACAATATAACATCTAAAATAGGTGAGAAAAAGATTTTTTTCCCCATAAAACAGTGTTGGAATGATAAGCCGACATTTGCTCAAAATACAGATGGGTCAAATGTAAAAATAAACATTTAATCATAAAGGTAAGTAACAGAATATCAGTGAGTTTAAAAAGGTGTGTTATTTATTTGAGTTTAAAATAATACCAAATTTGGAAAGAATAAAAAATGACATATCTGAATCTATACAAACTAAAGCTTTTCTGTGATAATAAACTAACAGAAAATGTAAACAGCATGTATGATCTTTTCAAATTTAGAAATATTACAGCCTGCATAGAATAAAATTGTTAATCTGTTTGAGAAGCACTTCCGAATAATATGAAAAAAGGAAATGCAATGATATTACCAAAAACAGATGTAAACAGTGAAGAAAGAAATAATGGAATTTATACTGGCTAATTTTTTTAATGTTATGCTACTGGCATATTAAACTACAAAAATTTGCATTTTAATGACATTAAAATGATAAAAATGATTGACTATTGAGAAAGGTGTGATGAGATAGGACAGTCGTCGAGAAAACAAATTCATACAATGATTATAAACATTAACAATGAGTATTTCTTTGCTGGACAAAATACCATTTTGAGAAATACCACTTTTTACGAAAGGAAAAAAAAAGAACCATCAATTGAGCAAAGATTTATGAAAAAAAGGTTAAATAACTTTATTTTTAATAAAAGGTTTTGATGAGTATAAAAATGTCCAGAATAGTATTTAGTTTAAACTTATGGCACTAATATTAAAAAAAAAAGTTTTTTTTTTAATAATACGAAGTCATCAAAAAGCCTACTTATTCATGATCATAGGTGTAGAAATATGGTCATAATATATACTCAGGGGCAATGCTGCTTATATTAGAAGAATGGACAGAACAATATTAACAGGCATACCTGTGGGTAATATGATTACAGGTGATTTTTGTTTCAGTTCTTGTCTGTTCTTTCTTTTTACAACTTTATTCAAATGGTCATATATTAGTTACATTTAAATTTTTTAATTTTTACTTCTCAGAGTAATGCATTTTCAGTTAAAAAAAGGCATAAAGTTGGCAGAATTTGTCATTTATCTCAACAATTGCCCATCTAGAGGTACTTGCTGTTTTCAATTTGGTATTATTATTCTCGAAATTTCTCTTTATTTACATGAATGCAATTTTTCCTTATAATGATATATAATTTATTTATGTTTTTGGCACATCATTAATAAATTAGATTCAATAATCTATCCATTGAGTACTTACTATATGCCAGGCTTTGTGCCTTATAAAAGAAAAGTGAGATTAAAAAAAGTTCCCTGCCCTTCTGTATCTTAAATTTTTGTGAGCAGGAAACAAACACTAAAACTGCAAAAATTTAATATATGATATCTCAGATAGCAGAAAGACCTATAGAACAAACAAATAGTAAAATAAGGGATTAGGGTATGCAGTTTTTTTTCTTTTTGTGTGTGTGTGTGTGTGTACATGTGCACACTCACTTGCATAAGCATTCTCTTTTAAATACAAGGGTAAGGCAAGCTTCAATGTTAAGCAATTTTTTCATAGAGTTCTAAAGGAGAGGAGGTAGCAAGTTTTGTGGTCATCTGGAGAAAGAGCAAATGCAGAATAAAATTACTGAAAATGCCCCAAGGTTGGAGCAGGCTTGACATGTTTCAAGAGTATTAAGGATTTCAGAATGGCTGATATGACGTAATCCGTGGAGAAAATAGAAAGTGATGAGGTCAGAGAAGAGGGGGTGAAACGTCCCGTAGGTCTTTACAGTAATTGAAAGGACTTGCGTTATTGGATATCATTTGAATATATTGAGTAAAAGAATAATGTGATCCGACATGAACTTAAAGGAACCCTACGGCTGTTTTAGGGAGCTCTGGTGGCACAGTGGTTAAGTGTTCAGCTGCTAACTGAAACAATGGCTCAAACTCATCAGCTCCTCCATGGGAAAAACATGTGGCAGTTGGCTTCTCTAAAGATTAACAGTGTTGGAAACCCTATAAGGCAGTTCTACTCTGTCAAACTCAATGGCAAGGGGTTTGGTTTTGGCTGCTTTATTGAGAACGAACTGTAAGGATATGACTACACAACCATTTAAAGAAATTTGTTGGATAAGTAGATCATGGAACGCCTGGGCTTGGGAAGGATATATTTTTGCATATGCTCCTTTTGAGATGTCTATAATACATTCAAGGTCCTTCAGTGGCACAGATGGTTTGTACTCAACTACTAAAGGTTGGCAGTTTGTGCCCACTCAGTGGTGACCCAGAAAAAATACCTAGTAATCTGCTTCAATAAAGATTACAGCTTAGAAAACCCTAGGAAGCAGTTCTACTCTGTAACACATGGAGACATGGGATCACCACGAGTTGGAGTCAACTTACACACAGTTTTTTGTTTTTCCTAAGGCATTCAATATACACATATTATGTATTCAAATGGAGGTGTCAAATAGGCAACGGGAGATCCAGGCTGGAATAGGTTTTAGTTTGAAAATATAATTTGGCAATTTTCAGTGTGTTGATGATATTTAAAATTATGCATCTCAATAAAATCACTTAAGGTGAGAGTATATTTACAGCAGAAAAGTGTTCCAGAACTGAGCCCTGGGTCATCCAACATTGAAGTTCAAGAACATAAGTGGAGTCAGCAAACAAGAACCATAAGGAACAGTCTATGAGTTAAGAAGTAACCCAAGAGTGTGTGTTGTCCCAGAAATAACTCTCTCACTTTCTCTACAGGCGCTCACACACACACACACACACACAAAGATTATTAGTAGTTACCAGGGGTGAGAGAGAGGGGATTTCCTTAGAGGGCATTGAGTTTTTGTTAATGGTGGTGGAATGATTTGGAAAAGGCCACAGGGAATGGTTGCACAACTTCGAGAATGTAATCAATGTTACCAAATTGTACATGTAGAAATTGTTAAAATGGAATATATTTTGTTCCATACAGTTTCACCTCAGTTAATTTTTTTTAAAGTAATAAAAAAAAAATTAAAGAAAAGTATACTTATCTATTAGACATACTCTAAGTTTTCAGAATATTTATTACTGGAGCTATATGGTTTAGGCAAAATTAATATGGGCCTTATAATTTTTATTTTTTTTATATGGATTAACTACGTAACAGTCATCCTTTGTGCAAAAATGCCTTTCATAAAATATATAAACCCAAAAAAGCAAACCCACTGCTATCTAAAAAAAAAAAAAAAACTGTTATCTAGTTGATCTCAATTCATAATGACCCTACCAGACAGAGTAGAACTGGCTCATAGGGTTTTCAAGGCAGTAAATCTTTAAAGAAGCAGACTGCCACACCTTTCTCCTGTGGAGCAGATGGTGGATTTGAACAGCTGACCTTTTGGTTAGCACCCTAGCACTTTAACCACTGTGCCACCAGGGGATCCTTATAAATATATTTAGAAAAATTAGTTTTATGATAAAAATATAGATTTATGAGAGGAATTTAAGTAAGAAATGAATTTTCCTATTTTCTCTTTCGATTCTGATGGTGTATTTAATGTGATCTCCAAAAGAATGTACATTTTATCTACAGAAAATGATACTATTGAAGTCTTTTGCTAAGCCATTACACTAACACTGTCACCACACAGTTTGCTGAATTCTTTCACAACCGTCTGTGCTGAGGGCTACTACTGGGAACAAATGATTCAATGGATCCTAGTGCTTCATGAGCAGCACAAACACCTCCACTCGGCTTTCTTTTCCTGTTGGACATGGTTACTTTCCGTGGTGTGTTATTTATATCATATTCCATATAAAATATTAAATAACATCTTTAACATTAAACTCTAAAGTATCTCTTCAGATGAAATTTTCATTTTAACTGCACTTTTGTTTGTATATGTTTATGAAATTTTTGAAATGTGAATATATTCATATTTCAAATAATTTTTTTCATGTAGTACCAAATAAGCATAACCTGTCCAAAATTTTTGAATACCAGCATTTTTTATTATGACACTGGTCATAATGTAATGATTTATATTTATTACTTAGATTTTCTAACATTTAATTAATATATTTATCAATTATATCATCCAATATTTAATATTAGTTGATTAACAATGGTTCAAATATTGTTTGAGAATACATTTATATAGTATTACACTTAAGCAGATTGAAACTTAATGTGGGATAAAATTGTCTCACATTTTTCAAAAATATATAGCTCAGAAGATATTAATGATAGCCCCAGTTCATCCAATGTAATTTTATCTAATTACATTCCTGGAAGTACTCTTTCACAATTGATTTTGATGAGAATGCCAACAGCTAAGAGGAACCACTGATCAAATTGGAGATAATGATAATAATAATGATGACTCCCACTAAAGTATTTAAGATATATGCTGTTCATTCTAAAATATCACACAGTACACACACACAGTCTAATTTTTTTTTTTTGCAAATCTATTGCATAATTGTTTTGCCTTATTTCTCTGGATAAAGCACAGAAGGAATTGGCATATAGACATACAAACTAGTTCTGTGCAAACGTTAATAGTTTTTCCATACTATAAGTAATAAAAAAAGTGGTAGACATAAAATAGATATTAGCATGAAGAAAACAGAGAGCCATAAATTGACCTAAAGTGCTCTCAAGAAATATATTGTTTTATTTCTTTTAAAAATAAAAGTATTTGTATAATACACACACACACACACAAGTGCACATATTTGGTAATCCCAAATAATTTAAGTTATGCAAATAAAAGTTTTCAGGTCAGATGGTCAGAACTGTTTGGTAGATAAGAAAGCAACAGGTACAGACTGGATAAATATAGTATTTCTGCTCTGTGTAAGGTTGTGACTTGACTGGGGAAAAGGCTGTCTTAGTTACTTAATGTTGCCATAACAGAAATACCACAAGAGGGTGATTTTAAAGAACAGAAATTTCTTTTATCACAGTTCTGGAGGCTAAAAGTCTAAACCAGGGTTTCAGACATCCAGATTCTTTTTTTTTTTTTTCTGGCAGCCCCAGACATTCATTAGTTCCTTGGTGTTTCTTGTTTTGCAGAAAATCTTCACATGGCTTCTGTCTTCACCTTATGTGTGTCTCTGTGTCTATTCTGGTCTTTTTACAACTCAGAAGTGATTAGATTTAAGATCCACCTTATAGTGGTGGAAACACTGGTGGCGTAGTGATTAAGTACTAAGGCTGCTAACCAAAGGGTTGGCAGTTCAAATCCACCAGGCGCTCCTTGGAAACTCTATGGGGCAGTTCTACTCTGTTCTATAGGGTCGTTATGAGTTGGAATCAGCTCGACGGCACTGGATTTTTTGGGTTTTCTTATAGTGGTACAACCCCATTAACATAACAAGAGAAAAATCCTATTTCTAATTAGATCACATCCATAGGTACAAGGACCAGGGATTGAATGTATATTTTGGGGGGACACAATCCAATCTATAATAGAGGCATCACAAGGAATGAACAAAACATTGGTAATTTAATCTGTTAAATTCTGGTATTTCCATTCCTCACCTCTTCACCCCACCCCTCCCCCCTTTTTTTTCTTCTTATTTCTGATACGTAGCATCCACAGAGGGACTTGACTAATACTGCTTATGGAAAGAAGATTTGTCTTTTACCTAGAGTATAAGGAGAAAACTATTAATTTTGTGGCATTAAACACAATTCCGGCTCTTTGTTAAGAAGTACCCTCTTATTCTTATTTTACTTACTGTTTTAAATAGTAAAGTGTATGTAACCTTAATAACTTTTTTTGATATTTCTTGATCATATGTCTTTTTATGGTTTGGCATTAATAGAAGGAATTTATCCACAAATTATTGTTTTGATAAATTATATTAACAGGTTTTTCCTATCACAAAACATCTTAATGTACTTTGCTTAATCTGATTCAATCTGCTAATAGTAATAAAGGTTTAATGGGTACTATTTATTGAGAGCTTTCTCTGCATCGTTTTCCCATAGTGTCTTCATTACGTCACAGAAAATACTGAACACAGTGTCAATGCATGAATTGTATACAGGTAGGTAATTTACTTGGGCAACTTGTTTAAACTACATAGATATTGCTTGTAACTATGCTATGCAACAAAAATATCCTTCCAAAGTTTGACGCACGGTAGTTCACTCCTTTAGACAAGGGTGGGGTTGGGTGAGGGATCAAAATACCAGAATTTAGCAGACTAAATTACTAATATTTTTATATGATATGATTGCCAACTTGGAAGGCCCAATATAATTTATGGGATAAAAATTATGAGTATAAGAATATTCCTTTTTTAAGTAATATGCATCAATCAATACCCTTTCCTATACACAAAGAGTATATATGAGATATATATATATATATATATCATAGCGACGCTGTAGGACAGAGTAGAACTGCCCCATAGAGTTTCCAAGGAGTGCCTGGTGGATTCAAACTCCCGATCCTTTGGTGAACACCTGTAGGATTTAACCACTGTGCCACCAGGGTTTAATCTACTCTAAAAATTATTATAGCTAACTATTAATAATACTGACACTTAGAGCAATACAAAATTGCTCGACTATATATTTTTATATAGGCATACTTATTCAGGTTTCACTAAAAACAACAAGAACAACAAATACATTTAGCAAACTACTCTCCTCTTTCAGCTGACGTGGGAAACCCTTATCTCTGCTTAAAATTTCTGTTGGAGAGTCTGGGTTGTCATTCAGTACTGTGAGCATTTATTGGAAATGATGCAGTTTTTTAAAATTCTTTCATATTAAAGGAAGTAGAACATATGTATCCTCTTTCTAGTAATTTAACAGAACAATATGTATGTAATAACACTCCTTTTCATGGAGCCATTACTTCGAAGACTATATTCAATAAAAAAGCAAGGAGGAGTGTTTAAATTGAAATGAACATAGCCTGGAGTAGAAGTTTTCTTAAAATAAAATTGAACAAGTCTAAGTGTCATAATTGCTTAGACATTGTAAAATTCTTGCATACATTCAGCTGTCTCCTCATTTCATAGTTCACACCATTTAAATACTTGTTCCCCAGTTTATTTCATTTAGGAATAATCAGTCTTTCAGAAGTAAATTTAAACATAGCATTATTCTATTAAATATTAATTTTAAACTCTTGATTACTTGAGAAAAACATAAGTGTGCATTTCCTTGAAACTTTTTTAGGTTTTTCTTTTTGGGGAGAGAAAATATTTTCCTATTTAAAACTGTTCAAGTTTAATTTTTTAATTCATTGATTCATTCATTAAAATAAATTTGAAAATTTCACCATTTCATTCAGATGACATTGGCTGTTTTCCTTCAAATTCTGAAGACAAAGAAAAATGTTTCACTTTAGAAAAATGTTGTAATATTTTGTATGAGCAAAAGTTATTTTAATAAAAAACAGAAAAATTTTAAAATCAATGTCAGCAAAATATCATTTCCATTAACCTCTTGCATTTTGGAAAACAGTTATTTTAAATAACTTCCAATGCTTTCATAATAATGAAAGCTCTTCACTCACACTACATGAAGACTAATGCCCAACATATATTCAGAAATCTACTGTACATACTTCAACAGATGTGTGACTTCATAAGCACTCTACTTTATTTTTTTTTTTTTAGCATTTTATTGTGCTTTAGTTGAAAGTTTGCACAGCAAATTAGTCTCCCATTCAACAATTCATACACAGATTTTTCCATGACATTGGTTGCTATTCCCCATCCCTGGTATTGTGTCACCACTCTCTGCATTTCCAACCTGCCTTCCTGTTTTGTACCTCCAGTTTCCCTGCCCCTCCCTGCCTTCTCATCTTTGCTTTTGGTCAGATATTGCCTCTTTGGTCTCCTATAGTTGATTGTCCTAAGAAGCACATTCCTCACGGGTGTTATTGTTTATTCCACAGGCCAATCTATTATTTGGCAGAAAGCTGACCCCTGGAAGTTGCTTCAGTTCCAGGTTGAAAAGGCGATAATCTCCGTGGTTCCTCAAGTTTCTATCAGTCAAGTAAATCAGGTCTTTTTTTTTTTTTTTTTTTTTTTTATGAATTTGAGTTTTGTTCTACATTTTAATACCATTCTCAGGGACCTTCTACTGTGTTCTACTTTTAATTTACAAATCTTTTTACAAAGGAATTGATGAAATCGAGAGTTTTGTTTTCTCACCATATCGCTCCACTGGTATGAATTAAAATACATGCACATATAAAGCAATGGCTTTTTGTTTTGTTTTTTTATCCAGTTGCTGGACTTAATATGTTTCTTTAGCTCCCAGGCCATTTCTGGACACCTTTTTATAGTAAATCTCAGAATTGTTTCTGTACCCAATGCCTCCGTTTCTCTTTCCCTGTTGTTTCAGGGTTTATCGCTGTCATGCCACAACATTTGCTATTGGTAGAGTCAACAACTTTCTCCATCCTGCAAATACATTAATCAATTTAAAGTATTTCATTCAACTGACTTGGTTTTCCAAAGCTTGCATTATTAAATCACTTTATCAGTGTAGAAGAAGTCGTTCTTCCCAGTACACCATTCTTCTGTTCTTTCTCTTATCTCAACATCCAATTCTTTAAATCCTTTCTTTCTGGCTCTTTTTCCTTAGCTCTGAGTTTGAGAATTCAGATCGTGGTATTTTTCTCTGTTAGTGTAATGTTCCTAGGTAATCTATGGCTTAAAACCCATCTATGTACAGAAAACTCTCCAACTGCTATCATCAGTTCAAAATGCCTCTTCTAAGCTCCAGACTCAAATAATCAGCAGGGTGTCTACTCTATATTAATTTCAAAATCAACATTAATTAATATAAATACAATGAATACTATACTATATTTCCTACTTAACTCATCCAAAGCAAAACATGAGTTTCCCACCACACAAGTTTTGTCTTTGCCTGGGCTTACACAATTCCAAAATAGAACCATCAATCATATAGTCACTGAAGTGAAAAGGAAAGAAAATCAAAAAGCAAGCAAACAAACAAAATTCAGTCAATTAATTCCGCTTTCTCACAGTCCTTTCTCCTACAATTAACTATTCCTGGCAGCTTAAATTTCACCCTATACACCAAATCTGGCCACTTCTTACTACCTCCACTGCTACCACCATCAAATATTCTTATTGCTTCTCGTTTATCCACCCAACCCAATTCAATTCTTCATAGAAAAGCCAAATCAGATCGGATCACTCCTCACTATCGTGTCCATATTCCTTCACTGACTTCCCATCACTCTCTGCACAAAATGCATACAATCCCCAGGGCCTCTAATACCGCCGATGTTTAGGCCCCTCCACCTTATTTCAACTTCGTCTTCTTTAAGTCTGTGTTTGCATACTCCACTCTAGGCACATAGGCTTTCTTGTTCTTCCTTAAATATTACAAGCTGATTCTGGCCTCAATAACTTTGCTCTTGTTGTACCATCTTCTAGGATTATTTTGCCACAGGTTTTTGAATAACCACTTACTTCATTTCAGATTTCATCTCAAATTTCACCTTTTTAAAGTTTCATTCCTATTTTCTGCAATCTCCACTTTTACTTTCATAGCACATACACATGCTTAAAATTATATTTATTTTTAGTCTGTCATTTTCATTAGTATCTAAGTTTAATGAAATAGTGAAATTAATTTGTCTTATTATCTTATTATCCCCAGTGTCTTAAACAGAATTCAAAATGTAACAAACTGTGAATAAAGATTGGTTGAACGGATGTCTTACCAAATGAATGGATACAAATCACTAGGTACTTTTTAAATAAATATTAAGCAACCTCATTAACTTTTTTCATTAGCATAGTAAAGTCATCCAATTTTGATTTGCAATCCATTCTGTATATTGTTGATTCAGTGATTTTTCAGATATATTATTATTTTTTTCATCCTCAGAGTATTGATGAGCACCATTCTCTCTTCAAAATACAATGCAAGATCCTTTTCATAATATTCAGCAGCTTTGAATGCTTGCAAATTCCCACGTCTACCTTCCCCCATCTGCCACTCCGAGGTTATGTCATTCTGAATGATGCACCTGATGTTCACAAATACAGATATGCACCTTTTGGGTCTCCTTTTATTTTTTTAAAACACAGCTTTATTTAAATACAATAGTGCCAGGGATAAAAAAAACACTTTATGAATGTACTATTAATAATTCATACTTACAGTATATTATGCAAATATAAAGTTTAAGTGTTGACACACCTGTGTCAAAACTGGTACACATCTGTGAAATCACACACAAAAAAAAAATCAGAACAATGGCTACTCCCACAAAACCAGCACTCTCAAATATTCCTCTAGCTCTCTGTGTGTGTTTAGATATCCTTTACTGTGTTGAGGAAATCTCCTGTATTCCATATTCTTGCTGTTTGTAAAGCTGTAATTTAACTTGCACATTTTATTATGGACAATGAATTTTCCAGTTCATTACAGTTGCAACTTCTCTTTATTTCCTTCTTCCTGACTCCTTTTACTACTTTACATTTTCTGTCAGTTTTCCGGTTTACATTTAGGGCTGCTCAAGATATATAAGATAATTCTTAAGATGTTGCTGTTGGTGACTTTAGGTATAACAGAAGGAAACTTTGCCCCTTCCTGTGCCATCTTCAAAACCGTTTGTATGAGTCCATTGTTGTGGCTATTGTGCAATTACACTTCTTTTAGAGTTTCCCTCGTTTTTGCTGATTCTCCACTTCACCAAACATAATGTCCTTTTCTAGAGCTTGGTCTTCTTGACGATATGTCCAAAGTAAGTGAGCTGAAGTCTCACCATCCTAACATCTAAGAAGCATTCTGCTTGTATTTCTTCTAAGACAGATTTGTTTGTTCTAGTGCTAGTTTAAGGCATATTCAATATTCTTTGCCAACACCACAGTTCAAACACAGCAATTCTTTCGTTTCCCTTTTTCATTATCCAACATGCATATGAGATGATTGAAAACACCAAAGCTTGTTAGGCAGAATTTAGTTGTCAAAACGACTTTTTAAAATAACTTTGAGGAAATCTTTTGCAGGTTTTCCCAATGTAATATATCATTTGATTTCTTGCCTGCCGTTTCCATGGACATTGATTGCTGATCCAAGTAGAATGAAATAATTGACAGCTTCACTTTTTTTCCCCCATTCATTATGATGTTGTTAGTCCAATTGTGAGAAATTTTGCTTTCTTCATGTTCAGGCTTAATCCATGTTGAAGGCTGTAGACTTTGTATATGCTTTAAGTCATCCTCATTTTTAGCAACCCATATTGTGTCGCCTGCATATCACAGGTTGTTAGTAAGTTTTCCTTCAATCTTGATGCTGCATTCTTCCTCATGTAGTCTGGATACTTGGATTATTTGTTCAACACAGAGATTGAATAAGTAAAGTGTAGGATTCAACCCTGTTGCACATCTTTTTCCAATTTTGAATCACACAATATCTTTTGGTTCTGTTTGAACAACTGCCTCTTGGTCAACGTACTGGTTGAGTAACAGCACAATTAAGCGTTCTGGAATACCAATTCTTCATACTATCATCCAGAGTTTGTTATAATCCACTCGGTCAAATGCCTTTGCACAGTCAATAAAACACAAGTGAAGATCTTTTTGAGTCTGACTTGAACTTCTGGCAGTCTTCTGTCACTGTACATCTGCAGCTGATTTTAAATTAACTTCAGCAAAATTTTGCTAGCATGTAATATTAATGATACTGTTTGATAATATCCATATTCTACTTTGATTGCCTTTCTTTGGAATGGGCAGGAATATGGATCTCTTCCAGTCAGTTGATCTGGTAGCTGTTTTCCAAAAATCTTGACATAAACCAGTATGCATTTCCAGCCTTGTCTCCATTTGTTAAAGTGTTTTAATTGGTATTCAGTAATATCTAGAACCTTTTTTTTTTTTTTTGCCATTGCCTCCAGTGCACCTTGATCTTCTTCCTTCAGTACCAGCAGTCTTTAATAGTATGCTACCTCCTGAAGTGTTGAACATCGACCAAATCTTTTTGGCACAATGACTCTGTATATTCCTTCCATTTTCTTTTGATGCTTCCCATGTCATTCAATTTTTTGTCCACAGAATGCTTTATTAATGCAACTCAAGGCTTGAATTTTCTCTTCAGTTCTTTCAGTTTGAGAAATACCAATTGTGTTCATACCTTTTGGTTTTCTGACTCCCTATCCTTGCACATTTCATTATAATACTTTCCCTCGTTTTCTCAAGCCACCATTTGAAATCATCTGTTCAACTATTTTACTTAATCATTTTTTCCATTCACTTTAGCTACTCTGTGATTAAGAGCAAATTTCAAAGTCTTCTGATGTTATTGATTCTTGAGATGGTTTCTAAATTGAGGCAGGATGTTTTCAAAGCCATACTTTGGCTCTCATGGACTTGCTTTAATTTTCTTCAACTTCAAGTTGAACTTTTACATGACCAATTGATGATCTGTTCTGTTGTAGACTCCTGGCTTTGTCTTGATTGATGATATTGAGCTTCTCCATTGTCTCCTTCTACAGATGGAGTTGTTTTAATTCCTGTGTAATTCATACAGTGAGATCCACATGAATCATTGATTATATGTTGAAAAAAGAATTTCTGATGAATAAGTCACTCTTCTTGAAAAATTCTGCCATGTGATTTCAGACATCGTTTTTATCACCAACACCATATTTTACAACTATCTATCCTTCTTCTTTGTTTACGACTTTCACGTTCCAATCACCAGTAATTATCAGTGCATGATTGTAAGACTTAGCAGTGATATTTAAAAGTTAGAAATTACATATGCCATAATTTTTCTTTCATGATCAAAAGAAGGGCAATGATAGATGATGTAAAACCTCCAACAAACACAGGTAAAGCACACACTTTTCTTTAATATGCATAAAAACTATAATAATTAAACTACAGAATGTATCTGTAAAAATCAGAAGCTTAGTAAATGTTTTCCTATTAGAATATTAGAAAAATATTAGATCATACCTTCATACCAATGTGACCTACTGATCATAACCCATCCTGTTTGGGTGAGGATCTAGTCACCTCTTTCAAGGAAGCTCCTTTTTCCATTGTTCTTTTTTTTTCTTCTATCTTTGCTGGAGACTGTGATATCACAGACCTCTCTTCAAATAGGAGCCACAACCTATAATATACGAGAACATTTTGGAGGAATTTCCTAAAAAGAGAATTGTGAACATCATTTCCCTGGGTGTCAATTCCAGGAATGTTAGTGTCTTCTGGCTTTAGGCCTATATAAGCCTATTTTTTTTTTTAACATTATTAACATCAATGAATTTCCTCATTCTGACAATTTTGCCTAACTTGCCTTGCATCCTAAATCTAGTAATCCTACCTGCTTTTGAAGGTTTATTTTAAGCAATATTTTACCTCTGAGACCTTTTGTGAAGGTCTTAATAAATAACTCATGTTAGTGCTTTATAGCTCAAAACCTTTCTTAATGAGTTGCTCACTGAGGTACCAACTTCCACCGGTCTACCTAAATGCTAAGTTCCTTGACAGCACATTGGTCTCTTTTGCATTCTTATACACCACTCTCGCAATAGCTTACAATGAGCAGATGCTCAACACATATTTATTAAATTAAATTGAGGCATCTTGAGAACTTTTTATTTATGAGTTTTTTTTTGTTATGGTTGTTGTAGTTGTTTGTTTTGCTTTTTGTCTTCTCCAGTAGATTGTAAGCTACATGAGATCAAATTTTTTGTCTTTCATGCTCATCGATGGTACGCAAGCCTTGCAAATAAAACTTGACATAAAATATGTACTCAAAATGATTAAATAAAATAGTAAATAAAAATTAGGATTTGATCAACTGCGTCAGTCATCATGAGCTCCTCATTTATTTTTTTTTCCAAATAAGAAACATACTTTATTGCAAAATTTCCTGAGATGAAAGATGTAGCAGAAAGGGGCTAGAAAAATTGTGTGCAAGTATAAATTAACATAGTTGGATGGATACCTAAATAAGCTCTAAAGAATTTCATCTTTAAAAGAGCATTTGATCCAGATTAAATAGCATGCCATTTGTCAAAGATTGGCTAATATAAGATCTAGATCAGAATTTTGGTCACCTGATTGCTCTTTATTTTCCATCCTTATGAAGCCTGATTCTGTCCTCTGTGTGTGCTTTTAATTCTCTTATTTATTTCTTTATCTTTGCATCAGTCAAGTTGGAATAATCATTTTAACTATGTTTTGTGGGGCAGTTCTACTCTGTCCTACAGGGTCGCTATGAGTCGGAATCAACTCAACAGTACTGGGTTTTGGGTTGTATATAGGTATTTATCTACTTCGTAATTTCCTATTTTTTCACATTCAAGATTATTGACAGTGACTTTGAAATTTAACAACCTTTTTAAGATTTTTTTTCCAGGAAAATGAGGAGTGTGAAATTTTCATATTTATTTAGGGGCCAGTAAATACATATAGGAGTTCTGGTGGCTCAGTGCTTAAGAGCTCTACTGCTAACCACAAGGTTGGCATGTAAAAAAAGATCTTCAAAGAGATGGATTGACACAATGATTGCAACAATGGGCTCAAAGAGAGCAGTAACTGTGAGGATGCTGCAGGACCTGGAAGTGTTTCGTTCTGTTGTACATGGGGTCGCTATGAGTCGGCGCACACTAGACAACTCCTAACAGCAACAACAAAATGCACAAAAAAACTCAATAATTTAATTTGTACGAAAAAATTTGAGAAAAACAATTTTATAAATACGTATGTAAATTGAATAGAGTTTAGATAACAAATACAGAGACAATTATCAAACTGACTATTCCTCTATACTAATCCCTCAATTAAAACCTAAAAACAAAATCTATTATGATTTATTTCAACAATGTACTTGTGGAAGCCTTAGGATATACTCTTTACATATCTAGATATTACAGCTTTCAAAATAGACACTGTCTTGAGTATTTTTTGGGGGGGAGTTAATGATATATATATTATTTCACATTGTTAATGCTCTGTCCCAAATATTTATAATCTTGAATACTTCCTCATATTAAAATTACTTTATCTTAACTAAACTTTGTTTTTAAAAATGTGAATAAACTTCAAATAAAATAGTTTATAATTGTGATCATGACTAAATATGCACATGAGAAAGAGTATTATCATATATGCAGTAATATGCAAAAGCCATATCCATAATTCTCTTTTATTCATTTAACTTTATTGCTGCCTGGTAGATATCGAGTAAGGCTAGACAATGGGTTTCAAGCAAACTTCAGGAGGGCGAGGATACTTCTCAAGAACCCACTAATAAGTTTCTAGAAACCTGTCAGACATCCACATTGACTGAAAACCAACTCCAGAGATCTTATTTTCTTGGGAGTTTATTAGTGAACTAGAATTTTTCAAGCAAATTAAAGTGCATCTTTGTAAATGAAAGAATGAGGAGATACTGAAACAAAATCCTATGAAACCGTGCATTTTATTTTTGTTTGTTTTCCTGGTAGAGGGCCTGACAAATGGTCTTTTACTCAGTACAGAGACATTATGTCTGTAGTATTCAACAGCTACTATATTGGGAATAATTAGTAGAAACTTTTATCTTTCCAATTAATTAATGCAAGAAGCGCTACATTATGCTGTAAGGACACTTACAAATACTACATACATTTAAATTTTGCAAATGCTCTCTAAAGGACAAATTTTATATGATTTATATTTCGCTAAACCATGTAAAGTGTTTTACAATAGTTTAATGGCATTAAAATGTTAATTAGCGACACTTAACAGAAATCAAGGGCTTTCAGATGATGGGCTCAGAGTGGTAGGAAAATAGCTCGGTTATTAGAATATTATAGTTCTTTAATTTAAAATTGTACCCCATATTCCTTAACAAGTTCATTTTAAGCATGACTTGGGAAGAGTTAAGACACGGTGAATAAAATAAAAATTACTAGATGTTACCTTTCATTAAGAAATAAAAGCTTAGAAAAACATAGATTAGAAAAAATACTATTACCTTTAGCTCAAGCATCTAGAAAAGTAATTTTCATTTCATTTTGATAAAATATGATGTATTGTAAAGGTAATTTAAAAAAATAGCAATTACAAATAACATTCAAAATACCTGCAACCTGTCATTTTTCTTTTGGACTTCTGCGTTTTAACTTATACATAAAGGACTATTGGGTCAGCAGTTTTTCCTCCCAAAGTAATTAAAATAATAATATTATTCTAATATTAAACTTTAAAACAAATCATGAAAAATGAAGCTGCATATGCAGTTAAATACCCACAACAATTCATATTTGTCAATAGCAATGATTGATCATTAATCAGGTGTATGAGGTATTGGTATCAAGGGCACGAGTGTTTTACAGATAATTCACTTGGAGTGGGAAGAAATGGTATAAATTTCTTACCAATAGTATCACTTTGAGCAAAAACCTTAATGTCTCTGAGGTTTAGATTCACCACATATTAAATAAGAAAAAATATAAGCTAACCCACCAATGTAGTTATGTTGGCTATCAGTTGCCATCCAGTTGATTCTGAGTTATGACAACCCCATGTGTGTCAGAGTAAAATTGTGCTCCACAGAGTTCTCATTGGCTGATTTTTTTGGAAGTAGATCGCCAGGCATTTCTTTCCTTTGGGTGGACTTGTACTTCTGACTTTTTGGTTAGGAGTCTGGCACGTTAACTATTTGCACCACCCAGGGACTGACTATGTTGCCTAATGATATATTGTAGGTATAATCAATTTTAAGGCTGTACATAGCTATAAAAGGTAAAACATTTTATCTATAATTTTCAGGAGACCCTCTGATTATGATTAGAGAGTTTAAACCGATTTTTCAAAATACTCTTGCAAGTTTCTCCCTGACCCATATAGTCCCTTTGTACTCCTTGTGGAAATTCAATGAACTTCATTAACTAATTGTCTTAGGCTGGATTCTCTAGAGGAACGTAGCCAGTGAAGTGTATATATAAATATATATATAGAGAGATTTATTTCTAGGAAATGGCTCACACATTTGTGGAGGATGGCAAGTCCCAAATCCATGGGTAAGCTATTAGGCTGGCGGCTTCTAACTGACTCGTGTGGTTGCAGGGGATGATGAACCCAAAACCGGCAGGTCAGATGGTTGGCTGCCTGCTCACATTCCAAGAACCAGAGGTCAGAGGATGATTAATCAAATGTAGGATAGAGAAGGGGCAAGTTTTGCCATAACATTTATATATATTGGATGCAGGCCACATCCTCAAGGAAATTCGTCTTTCAACTGACTGGCTGCTCACATCAGATCACAAAATGTAGGATGATTACATAATATTTGCCAAACTATTGAGAATCATGGCCTAGCCAAGTTGACACATAACCTTAACCATCACACTAATATTTTACCATTCCTGATCTTATAAACTATCCTCAAAGCTTTCCTCCCTCATATATCTTTGTTCTTTAGCATGTCTCTCAACCACATCAATATAAAGTGTGAAATAAATATAGGCTAAAAATTAAAAACAGGAAATTAGGAATAGGATAGACCAGACTTGTATTTCTGGTTTATTCCACAAGACATCTGAACCTCAGTTTCTACATGTGTATAGTAGGATAATAGTACCTTCCCTAAGATGTTACTTAGAAAATCAAACAAAATCTGCAAAAAGTAAGGTGCCACAAACAGTGTAGAACCTGGAAAGGCTAAGATATCTAAAATATAAGCAATATTATTACATTATAATATTATCATTTGCTTATGTGGCGTGACTCAAAATGAGAAGAAACACCTGTTTTAGTAACACTTACAAGGAGTAGTTCTATATTTTATACAGTGCTACATGTCCTCTTCAAAAAACAAAAAAGAAATCCTTATTTACCACCTGTATTTCTAAAGGTCAAGCTTCCCTGCCAGTGTTTACCTATTTCTTTGTACTTTTTTGCCAAAGTCAACTTAGCTATTCAGGCATTTTTTTTAAAAACGTATGATTAATGCCAAAAAGTAATCACTGGTTCATTTTCAATTGTTGAAGTGTTGAATACCTGGGTAAATCCCACATGCTTGTGATATATATTCCTTTGAAATATTGTTAGATTTGATTTGGTAAAGTTATAAGAAATTTGTATCTATGTTTCTGAGGGATTTTTTTTTTAAAAAAATGTCTTTGACCTGTTTTGTTATCAGGGAATTGTTGTAATGGTTAGGTGCCGTTGAGTCAGTCAGACTAGAACAGACTAGGAAGAAGGACCTGGTGATCTACTTCTTAAAAATTTGACTAGTGGAAACCTGAATAGCAGTGAAAAATTGCTGAGATAGTGCAGGAAGATGAGACCCTCAGGTTGGAAGAGACTAAAAATATGACTGGGAAGATCTGCCTCCTCAAATTAGAGTCAACCTCAATGATGTGGGTGAGTCAAGCTTTTGGGACCTTCATTTGCTGATGTGGCATGACTCAAAATGTGAAGAAACACATGCAAACATCCACTATGATCAGAACGTGAAATGAACGAAGTATAAATCAAGGAAAATTTAAAGTCATCAAAAATGAAGCAAAATGCATAAAGTTCAATATCCTAGACATGTTCTTGTTGTTAGATGCCATAAAGTCAGTTCCAACTCATAGTGAATCTATTTACGACAGAACAAAACATTGTCTGGTCCTGCACCATCCTCATATTCATTGTTATGCTTAAGCCCGTTGCGGCAGTCACTGTGTCAATCCATCTCATTGAAGGTCTTCCACTTCTTCATCGACCCTCTACTTTATCAAGCATGATGTCCTTCTCTTAGGACTGATCCCTCCTGATAACATGTCCAAAGTGTGTGAGACAAAGTCTCACCATCCTTGCTTCTAAGGAGCATTCTGGGTATACTTCTGCCAAGACAGATTTATTCATTCTTCTTGCAGTCCATGGTATACACAATATTCTTCTCCAACACCCTAACTCAAAGGCACCAATTCTTCAGTCTTTAGCGTGCATATGAGGAGGTTGAAAACACCATGGCTTGGGTCAGGTGCTTTAGTTCTCAAAGCAATACCTTTGCTTTTTAACACCTTAAAGAGGTCTTTTGCAGCAGATTTGCCCAATGCAATAGGTAACTTGATTTTTTTGACTGCTGCTTCCATGGGTGTTGATTGTGAATTTTAGTAAAATGAAGTCCTTGACAACTTCAATCTTTTCTGTTTATCATGATGTTGCTTATTGGTCCAGTCATGAAGATTTTTGTTTTCTTTATGTTGAGGTGTAATCCATGCTGAAGTCTGTAGTCTTTTATCTTCATCAATAAATGCTTTAAGTCCTATTCACTTTCAGCAAGCAAAGTTGTGTCCCCTGCATAACACAGGTTGTTAATGAGTCTTCCTCCAAACCTGATGACCCGCTTTTCTTTATATTGTCCAGCTTCTTGGATTATTTGCTCAGTATACAGATTGAATAAGTATGGTGAAAGGATACAACTCTACACGCATCTTTCCGGATTTTAAACCTTGCAGTATCCCCTTATTACATTTGAAAAACTGCGTCTTGGTCTTTTTGTTCAGGTTACTCATGAGCACAAAAAATGATCTGGAATTCCCATTCTTCACAATGTTATCCATAATTTATTATGATTCACACAGCCAAATGCCTTTGCATAGTCCATAAAACACAAGTAAGCACCATTCTGGTATTCTCTGCTTTCAGCCGGGATCCATCTGACATCAGCAATGCCACTTTTGAATGATCTTCAGGAAAATTTTACTTTTGTGTGACATTAATGATATTGTTTGATAATTTCCACATTCAATTGGATCACCTTTCTTGGGAATAGGTATAAATATGAATCTCTTCCAATCAGTTGGCCACGTAACTGTCTTCCAAATTTCTTGGCATACACAAGTGAGCACTTGTAGGACTGCATCCATTTGTTGAAACATCTCCATTGGCAATCCGTCAATTTCCAGAGCCTTGTTTTTCGCCATTCCCTTTAATGCAGCTTATACTTCTTCCTTCAATACCATCAGTTCATGATCATATGCTACCTCCTGAAGTGGTTGAACTTTGGCCAGTTCTTTCTGGTACAATGACTCTGTGTATTCCTTCCATCTTCTTTGGATGCTTCCTGCAGCATTCAGTATTTTGCCCACAGAATCCCTCACTATTGCAATTAGGGGCTTGGATTTCTTCTTCAGTTCTTTCAGCTTGAGAAATACCAAGTGTGTTCTTCCCTTTTGATTTTCTAACTCCTGGCCTTTGCACATGTCATTATAATTCTCTACTTTGCCTTCTTGAGCCACCCTTTGAAATCTGTTCAGCTCTGTTGCTTCATCATTTCTTCCATTTGTCTTAGCTACCTGACTTTCAAGAGCAAGTTTCAGAGTCTCTTCTGATATCCATTTCGGTTTTTTCTTTCTTTTCTGTCTTTTTAATGATCTCTTGCTTTCTTTATGTATGATGTCGTTGATGTCCTAGACATTACTGAGCTAAAATGGACTGGTATTAGACAATCATGTGTTCTCCTATGTCAGAACTGTGAAAGTGAAGAGAAATGGCATTGCATTCACCATGAAAAATAACATTTCAATATCTTTTCTGAAGTACAATGCTGTGGGGACAGGATAATATACATACATCCCCAAGGAAGACCAGTTAATGCAACTATTATTCAAATTTATGCACCGACCACTAAGGCTACAGATGAACAAATAGAATATTTTTACCAACTTCTGCAGTGTGAAATTGATCAAACATGCAATCAAGATGTATTGATAATTGGAAGGAAAAGTTGGAAACAAAGAAAAAGGAACAGTCACTAGAAAATATGGCCTTGGTGATAGAAATGATGCCAGAGATTCCATGGTAGAATTTTCAAGACTGATGATTTCTTCATTGCAAATGCCTTTTTTTTCAACATTAACTGCGACTCTACACATGGACCTTGCCAAATGGAATACACAGTAATCAAATTGACTACATCTGTGGAAGAAGACAATGGAGAAGCAAAATATCATCAGTCAGAACAAGGCCAGAGGCCAACTGCAGAACAGATATCAATTGCTCAAATGCGAGTTCAAGTTGAAGCTGAAAATGATTAAAACAAGCCCATGAGAGCCAAAGTATGACCTTGATTATATCCCACCTGAATTTAGAAATCATCTCAAGAATAGGTTTAATGCATTGAACACTAATTACTGGAGACCAAACTATCTGTAGGATGACATCAAGGACATCATACATGAAGAAAGCAAGAGGTCATTAAAAAGACAAGAAAGAAGGCGGCGCCAAGATGCCTGACTAAGTAGAAGCTATCTCGGATTCCTCTTGCAACAAAGACTCAGAAAAACAAGTGAATCAATCACATACATGAAAATCTATGAACCATGACCATCAAACCCAGATCTAAAGTGTTGACCTGAGTGATAGAGACTGAGAACGAGCAACCACGGGGAAGCAACGACTGTTTTTGGAGACTGAAGCCAGCTTCCCAGTCAGAAAACCTTGGTGCCGGGTTTTGGACTGGGCGCAGGGGAGCTGAGCACAGCATCCTGAGATGGTGCAAACATGGGACGCAGCCCTAGCCCCCAGAGCTGACCTCAGGGGAAGCTCAGCCAGTGCACTCAGGCAGTGCAGTGACGAGGCTGACAGGAGGAGAAGTCACTGGGAGGCAGTGACTGGTATTGGAGCCTGGAGTGCGGTGCCCCAGCCGGGGAACCTTGGCGCTGGGCTTTGGACTGGGAGCAGAGGAACTGACCACGGCTTCTGAGACAGCATAAGCACAGGACGTGGGCCTGACCATTGGGGGCAACCTCAACCCAGCCAATGCACACAGGCTACACACCCCTCTGGAATCTCAGATAAAACAGTCATCACCAAGCAAGATAAGTAACTTTATCTATATTCCCGGGTGCTACTCTCTCCTATCTGTCTGATCCCCCCCTTCCCTTCCCAGGCGGCTTCATTAACATTGGAATTTCCTGAGCCAGAGAGTCAAGTGCTCTGCGGTTTTTTTTTTTTTTTTTGGTCTTTTCGTAACCCATTCTCCTGGCCTGAGAGAAGCAGCTACAAAAAACCCAGGGACCAAAAATCCTTCCTTGACTTCCCAAAATTGGGCTAAAAATACAGAACCAGCTCCAGCCAAGCACGTGAGATCCACAGTCTTGGGCTTTCATCCCTACAGGGAACAAAGTGGCTATTATAATGCAAAGGCAATTCTGATAGGGATCTGACTGTAATTGTTTTAGCGGATTACTGGAAAGACAACTTTCCCAGATCTGATATCTCTGCTTATTCAACAGAGCCCTCACTGACCCACAACGGGGAACTGAGGGCTGAAGCTCCCCCAGACCACCTAGCCTCCTGCCTTAGGGGTCTGAGGATGGTGATACCTACCAATCTGTAGAGGTACACGCACTGAGTGCCTAAGATACAGCTGCATAGCCCACCCACCAAAGTGCTTTAGGAATAGAGACACACCTACCTCACTGGCACTTCGGGGAAGCCTGTCAGCATCCTGCACCCCCTGGAGTGTGACCCCCTGCTGGTACTAGAATCTGGAGCACACAACTATCACCACTAATCCTCTAGGTGGATAGGTGACAGTCTGCACCACATATTTGGTAACCCAAAATCAGATTCTACTCAAAAATAGTGAATGGACTCTTAGGCTTATATATCTGATAACAGCCCAAACCAGCTGGTAAGAGGACATAAGCGATTCAAGGGCTACAACAACCAAGACAGCACAATCTAGTAGCCCATCTACATATATTGAAAGAAAACAAAACAAGACTCACTGAGCAAATATAAAATAAATCACTACATTATCTTATAGATGGCTCAAAGACAGCAGTCAATATCAAACCACATAAAGAAGCAGACCATGATTGCTTCTACAACTCCCCAAATTAAAGAATCAAAACCTTTCCCAAATGAAAATACAATCCTGGAATTGCCAGATGCAGAATATAAAAAACTAATTTACAGAATGCTTCAAGACATCAGGGAAGACCTCAGAAATGAAATAAGGCAATCTACAGAAAAAGCCAAGGAACACACTGATAAAGCAGTGGAAGAAATCAAAAAGATTATTCAAGAAGATAGGGGAAAAATTAATAAGTTGCAAGAATCCATAGAGAGACAGCATTCAGAAATCCAAAAGATTAACAGTAAAATTACAGAATTAGACAACTCAGTAGGAAGTCAGAGGAGCAGAATCGAGCAATTGGAATGCAGAGTGGGGGAGCTGGAGGATAAGGGAATTGACATCAACGTAGCTGAAAAAAATCAGATAAAAGAATTTAAAAAAATGAAGAAACCCTAAGAATCATGTGGGCCTCTATCAAGAAGAATAACTTGCGTGCGATTGGAGTTCCAGAAAAGGGAGGGATAACAGAAAATACAGAGAGAATAGTTGAAGATCTGTTGGCAGGAAACTTCCCTGGCATCATGAAAGACAAAAGGATATCTATCCAAGATGCTCATCAAGCCCCATATAAGTTTGATCCAAAAAGAAAATCACGAAGACATATTATCATCAAACTTGCCAAAACCAAAGATAAAGAGACAATTTTAAAAGCTGCCAGGGATAAAGGAAAGGTTTCCTTCAAGGGAGAATCAATAAGAATAAGTTCAGACTACTCAGCAGAAACTATGCAGGCAAGAAGGCAATGGGATGACATATATAGAGCACTGAAGGAGAAAAACTGCCAGCCAAGGATCATATATCCAAAAAAAAACTCTCTCTCAAATATGAAGGTGAAATTAAAATATTTACAGACAAACACAAGCTTAGAGAATTTGCAAAAACCAAACCAAAGCTACAAGAAATACAAAAGGAAATTGTTTGGTCAGAAAATCAATAATATCAGATAGCAGCACAACACAAGGTCACAGAACAGAACATCCTGATATCAACTCAAATAGGGAAATCACAAAAACAAATTAAGATTAATTTTAAAAAGAAAAGAATGCTCAAAACAGGGAATCATTGAAGTCATTATGTAAAAGTTCACAATAACCAAAAAAGGGACTAAATACAGGAGGCATAGAACTGCCATATGGAGAGGAAAACAAGGCGATATATGACCATGCAAGTTAGGTTTTTACTTAGAAAAATAAGGGTAAATATTAAGGTAACCACAAAGAGGCCTAACAATTCCATAACTCAAAATAAAACCCCCCCAAAAAAATGACTCAGCAAACATAAATTCAACTGCTATGAAAATGAGGAACACACAATTTACAAAGAAAATCATCTCAGCACAAAAAACTAAGTGGAAAAATGAAATTGTCAACAACACACACAAAAAGGCATCAAAATGACAGCACTAAACTCATACTTATCTATAATCATGCTGAATGTAAATGGACTAAATGCACCAATAAAGAGACAGAGAGTATCAGACTGGATAAAGAAACACGATCCGTCTCTATGCTGCCTACAAGAGACACACCTTAGACTTAGAGACACAAACAAACCAAAACTCAAAGGATGGAAAAAAATATATCAAGCAAACAACAAGCAAAAAAGAGCAGCAGTAGCAATATTAATTTCTGACAAAAGAGACTTTAAAGTTAAATCCACCAAAAAGGATAAATAAGGATACTACATAATGATTAAGGGACAACTGACCAGGAAGATATAACCATATTAAATATTTATGCACCCAGTGACAGGGCTGCAAGATACATAAAACAAACTTTAGCAGAACTGAAAAGAGAGATAGACACCTTCACAATTATAGTAGGAGACTTCAACACACCACTTTTGGAGAAGGACAGGACTTCCAGCAAGAAGCTTGATAGGAACACAGAAGATCTAATTGCTACAATCAACCAACTTGACCTCTTTGACTTATACAGAACACACCACCCAACAGCTGCAAAGTATACTTTTTTTTTCTAGCACACATGGAACATTCTCTAGAATAGACCACATATTAGGTCATAAAACAAACCTTTGCAGAATCCAAAACATTGAAATATTACAAAGCATCTTCTCAGACAACAAGGCCATAAAAGTGGATATCATAAACAGAAAAATCAGGGAAAAGAAATTGAATAGTTGGAAACTGAACAATACCCTGCTCAAAAAAGACTGGTTTATAGGAGATATTAACGAGGGAATACAGAAATTCATAGAATAGAATGAGAATGAAAACACTTCCTATCAAAACCTCTGGGACACAGCAAAAGCAATGCTTAGAGGTCAATTTATATCGATAAATTCACACATACATAAAGAAGAAAGAGCCAAAATCAGAGAACTATCCCTACAACTTGAACAAATAGAAAGCGAGCAACAAAAGAATTCATCAGGCACCAGAAGAAAACAAATAATAAAAATTAGAGCTGGAGGCAGGGCCAAGAAAAAATAGGGGTAAATAAAAAGGTAACCACAAAAAGGAATATCAACTCCATAACTCAAGAAAAAAGCCAAGAAAAACGTAACGACTCAGTAAACACAAAGTTAAACATTATGAAAATGAGGATCTCACAAGCTACTAAGAAAAACGTCTCACCACAAAAAAGCATGCGGAAAAATGAAATGGCCAACAACACACATGAAAAGGCATCAAAATGACAGCACTAAAAACTTACTTATCTATAATTACGCTGAATGTAAATGGACTAAATGCACCAATAAAGAGACAGAGAGTCACGGACTGGATAAAAAAACAAGATCCATCTATATGCTGCCTACAAGAGACACACCTTAGACTTAGAGACACAAACAAACTAAAACTCAAAAGATGGAAAAAAAAATATCAAGCAAATAATAAGCAAAAAAGAAGAGGAGTAGCAATATTAATTTCTGACAAAATAGACTTTAGACTTAAATCCGCCACAAAGGATAAAGAAGGACACTATATAATGATAAAAGGGACAATGGATCAGGAAGACATAACCATATTAAATATTTACGCACCTAATGACAGGGCTGCAAGATACATAAATGAAATTTAACAGAAATGAAAAATGAGATAGACACCTCCACATATATAGTAGGAGACTTCAACACACCACTTTCGGAGAAGGACAAGACATCCAGTAAGAAGCTCAATAGAGACACGGAAGACCTACTTACAACAATCAACCAACTTGACCTCATTGACTTATACAGAACTCTCCACCCAACTGCTGCAAAATATACTTTTTTTTCTAGTGCACATGGAACATTCTCTAGAATAGACCACATATTAGGCCATAAAACAAATCTTTCCAGAATCCAAAACATCGAAATATTACAAAGCATCTTCTCAGACCACAAGGCAATGAAGCTAGAAATCAATAACAGAAAAACTAGGGAAAAGAAATCAAATACTTGGAAAATGAACAATACCCTCCTGAAAAAAGACTGGGTTATAGAAGACATCAAGGAGGGAATAAGGAAATTCTTAGAAAGCAACGAGAATGAAAATACTTCCTATCAAAACCTCTGGGACACAGCAAAAGCAGTGCTCAGAGGCCAATTTATATCGATAAATGCACACATACAAAAAGAAGAAAGAGCCAAAATCAGAGAACTGTCCCGACAACTTGAGCAAATAGAAAGTGAGCAACAAAAGAATCCATCAGGCACCCGAAGAAAACAAATAATAAAAATTAGAGCTGAACTAAATGAATTAGAGAACAGAAAAACAATTGAAAGAATTAACAAAGCCAAAAGCTGGTTCTTTGAAAAAATTAACAAAATTGATAAACCACTGGCTAGACTGACTAAAGAAAAACAGGAAAGGAAACAAATAACCCGAATAAGAAACGAGAAGGACCACATCACAACAGAACAAAATGAAATCAAAAGAATCATATCAGATTACTACATAAAATTGTACTCTAACAAATTTGAAAACCTAGAAGAAATGGATAAATTCTTGGAACAATACTACCTACCTAAACTAACACATTCAGAAGTAGAACAACTAAATAGACCCATAACAAAAAAAGAGATTGAAACGGTAATCAAAAAACTTCCAACAAAAAAAAGTCCTGGACCAGATGGCTTCACTGCAGAGTTCTACCAAACCTTCAGAGAAGACTTAACACCATTACTATTGAAGGTATTTCAAAGTATAGGAAAAGACGGAATACTACCCAACTCATTCTATGAAGCTACCATCTCCCTGATGCCAAAACCAGGTGAAGACATTACAAAAAAAGAAAATTTTAGACCTATATCCCTCATGAACATAGATGCAAAAATCCTCAACAAAATTCTAGCCAATAGAATCCAACAACACATCAAAAAAATAATACACCCTGATCAAGTGGGATTTAGACCAGGTATGCAAGGCTGGTTTAATATCAGAAAAACCATTAATGTAATCCATCACATAAATAAAACAAAAGACAAAAACCACATGATCTTATCAATAGATGCAGAAAAGGCATTTGACAAAGTTCAACACCCATTTATGATAAAAACTCTAACCAAAATAGGAATTGAAGGAAAATTCCTCAACATAATAAAGGGCATATATGCAAAGCCAACGGCCAGTATCACTTTAAATGGAGAGAACCTGAAAGCATTTCCCTTGAGAACGGGAATCAGACAAGGATGCCCTTTATCACCGCTCTTATTCAACATCATACTTGAAGTCCTAGCCAGGGCAATTAGGCTAGACAAAGAAATAAAGGGTATCCAGATTGGTAAGGAGGAAGTAAAGCTATCACTATTGGCAGATGACATGATCGTATACATGGAAAACCCTAAGGAATCCTCCAGAAAACTAATGAAACTAATAGAAGAGTTTGGAAGAGTCTCAGGATATAAAATAAACATACAAAAATCACTTGGATTCCTCTACATCAACAAAAAGAACACCGAAGAGGAAATAACCAAATCAATACCATTCACAGTAGCCCCCAAGAAGATAAAATACTTAGGAATAAATCTTACCAAGGATGTAAAAGACCTATACAAAGAAAACTATAAAACTCTGCTACAAGAAATTCAAAAGGGCATACTTAAGTGGAAAAACATACCCTGCTCATGGATAGGAAGACTTAACATAGTAAAAATGTCTATTCTACCAAAAGCCATTTATACATATAACACACTTCCAATCCAAATACCAATGTCATACTTTAACGGGATAGAGAAACAAATCACTAATTTCATATGTAAAGGAAAGAACCCCCGGATGAGCAAAACAATACTGAAAAAGAAGAAGAAAGTGGGAGGCCTCACCCTACCTGATTTCAGAACCTATTATATAGCTACAGTAGTCAAAACAGCCTGGTACTGGTACAACAACAGGCACATAGACCAATGGAACAGAATTGAGAATCCAGATATAAATCCATCCACGTATGAGCAGCTGATATTTGACAAAGGCCCAGTGTCAGTTAATTGGGGAAATAATAGTCTTTTTAACAAATGGTGCTGGCATAACTGGATATCCATTTGCAAAAGAATGAAACAGGACCCATACCTCACACCATGCACAAAAACTAACTCCAAGTGGATCAAAGACCTAAACATAAAGACTAAAACGATAAAAATCATGGAAGAAAAAATAGGATCTACCCTAGGAGCCCTAATACAGGGCATAAACGGAATACAAAACATTACCAGAAATGATGAAGAGAAACCAGATAACTGGGAGCTCCTAAAAATCAAACACCTATGCTCATCTAAAGACTTCACCAAAAGAGTAAAAAGACCACCTACAGACTGGGAAAGAATTTTCAGCTATGACATCTCAGACCAGCGCCTGATCTCTAAAATCTACATGATTCTGTCAAAACTCAACCACAAAAAGACAAACAACCCAATCAAGAAGTGGGCAAAGGATATGAACACACATTTCACTAAGGAAGATATTCAGGCAGCCAACAGATACATGAGAAAATGCTCTCGATCATTAGCCATTAGAGAAATGCAAATTAAAACTACGATGAGATTCCATCTCACACCAACTAGACTGGCATTAATTCAAAAAACACAAAATAATAAATGTTGGAGAGGCTGCAGAGAGATTGGAACTCTCATACACTGCTGGTGGGATTGTAAAATGGTACAACCACTTTGGAAATCCATCTGGCGTTATCTTAAACAGTTAGAAATAGAACTACCATACAACCCAGAAATCCCACTCCTCGGAATATACCCTAGAGATACAAGAGCCTTCACACAAACAGATATATGCACACCCATGTTTATTGCAGCTCTGTTTACAATAGCAAAAAGCTGGAAGCAACCAAGATGTCCATCAGCGGACGAATGGGTAAATAAATTGTGGTATATTCACACAATGGAATACTACGCATCGATAAAGAACAGTGATGAATCTCTGAAACATTTCATAACATGGAGGAATCTGGAAGGCATTATGCTGAGCGAAATGAGTCAGTTGCAAAAGGACAAATATTGTATAAGACCACTATTATGAGATCTTGAGAAATAGAAAAAACGGAAAAGAACACAGACTTATGTGGTTACAAAGGGGGGAGGGAGGGAGGGAGAGGCCTTTTTATTGATCAATCAGTAGATAACTGCTTTGGGTGAAGGGAAAGACAACACTCAATACAAGGAAGGTCAGCCTAATTGGAATGGATTAAAAGTAAAGAGGTTTCCGGGATAAAATGAAAGCTTCAAAGGTCAGCGAAGCAGGGGCTGGGGTCTGGGGAACTTGGTTTGAGGGGACTTCTAAGTCAATGGGCAAAACAATTCTATTATGAAAACACTCTGCATCCCACTTTGAATTGTGGCGCCTGGGGTCCTAAATGCCAACAAGAGGCCATCTAAAATACATTAATTGGTCTCAACCCACCTGGAGCAAAGGGAAAGGAAGAACACCAAGGTCACACGACAACTAAGAACCCAAGAGACAGAAAGGGCCACATGAACCAGAGACCTACATTATCCTGAGACCAGAAGAACTAGTTGGTGCCCAGCCACAATCGATGTCTGTCCTGTCAGGGAGCACAACAGACAACTCCTGAGGGAGCAGGAGACCAATGGGATACAGACCCCAAATTCTCATTAAAAGACCACACCTAATGGTATGATTGTGACTAGAGGAATCCCAGAGACAATGCTCCCCAGAACTTCTGATGGCATAGGACAGGAACCATCCCCGAAGACAAATCATCAGGCATGAAAAGGACTGGTCAGTGGCGGGGAGAGAGATGCTGATGAAGAGTGAGCTAATTAAATCAGGTGGACACGGGAGAATGTGTTGGCAACTCTTGACTGGAGGGGGGATGGGAAGATAGAGAGAGAGGGAAGATGGCAAAATTGGCACGAAAGGAGAGACTGTAAGGGCTGACTCAATATGGGGAGAGCAAGTGGGAGAAGGGAGTAAGATGTATGTAAACCTACATGTGACAGACTGATTGGAATGGTAAATGTTCACTTGAAGCTTAATAAAAATTAAAAAAAAAAATTAGAGCTGAACTAAATGAATTAGAGAACAGAAAAACAATTGAAAGAATTAACAAAGAAAAAAGCTGGTTCTTTGAAAAAATTAACAATATTGATAAACCATTGGTCAGACTGACCAAAGAAATACAGGAATGGAAACAAATAACCCGAATAAGAAACGAGATGGGCCATATCACAACAGACCCATCTGAAATTAAAAGAATCATATCAGATTATTATAAAAAATTGTACTGTAACAAATTTGCAAACCTAGAAGAAATGAATGAATTCCTAGAAAAACACTACCTACCTAAACTAACACAATCAGAAGCAGAACAACTAAATAGACCCATAACAAAAAAAGAGATTGAAAAGGTAATAAAAAAACTCCCAACAAAAAAAGCCCTGGCCCGGACAGCTTCACTGCAGAGTTCTACCAAACTTTCAGAGAAGGGTTAACACCACTACTACTAAAGGTATTTCAAAGCATCGAAAATGCTCATTCTATGAAGCCACCATATCCCTGATACAAAAACCAGGGAAAGACATCACAAAAAAAGAAAATTACAGACCTATATCCCTTATGAACATAGATGCAAAAAATCCTCAACAAAATTCTAGCCAATAGAATTCAACAACATATCAAAAAAATTATCCACCACGACCAAGTGGGATTTATACCAGGTATGCAAGGCTGGTTTAATATTAGAAAATCCATTAATGTAATCCACCATATAAATAAAACAAAGACTAAAAACCACATGATCTTATCAATTGATGCAGAAAAGGCATTCGAGAAAGTCCAACACCCACTCATGATAAAAACTCTCAGCAAAATAGAAACTGAAGGAAAATTCCTCAACATAATAAAGGGCATCTATTTTTTATACAAAGCCAACAGCCAACATCACTCTAAATGGAGAGAGCCTGAAAGCATTTCCCTTGAGAACGGGAACCAGACAAGGATGCCCTTCACCACCGCTCTTATTCAACATTGTGTTAGAGGTCCTAGCCAGAGCAATTAGGCTAGACAAAGAAATAAAGGGCATCCGGATTGGCAAGGAAGAAGTCAAATTATCTCTATTTGCAGATGAATGATCTTATACACAGAAAACCCTAAGGAATCCTCCAGAAAACTACTGAAACTAATAGAAGAGTTTGGCAGAGTCTCAGGTTATAAGATAAACAAACAAAAATCACGGAGATTCCTCTACATCAACAAAAAGAACATCGAAGAGGAAATCACCAAATCAATACCATTCACAGTACCCCCAAGAAGATAAAATACTTAGGAATAAACCTTACCAAGATGTAAAAGACCTATACAAAGAAAACTACAAAGTACTAGTGCAAGAAACTAAAAAGGACCTGCATAAGTGGAAAAACATACCTTGCTCATGGATAGGAAGACTTAACATACTAAAAATATCTATTCTACCAAAAGCCATCTATCCGTACAATGCACTTCCGATCCAAATTCCAATGACGTTTTTTAATGTGATGGAGAAACAAATCACCAACTTCATATGGAAGGGAAAGAAGCCTTGGATAAGTAAAGCATTACTGAAAAAGAAGAAGAAAGTGGGAGGCCTCACTCTACCTGATTTTAGAACCTATTATACAGCCACAGTAGTCAAAACAGCCTGGTACTGGTACAACAACAGGCACATAGACCAATGGAACAGAATTGAGAACCCAGATATAAATCCATCCACATATGAGCAGCTGATATTTGACAAAGGCCCAGTGTCAGTTAATTGGGGAAATAATAGTCTTTTTAACAAATGGTGCTGGCATAACTGGATATCCATTTGCAGAAGAATGAAACAGGACCCACATCTCACACCATGCACAAAAACTAACTCCAAGTGGATCAAAGACCTAAACATAAAGACTAAAACGATAAAAATCATGGAAGAAAAAATAGGATCTACCCTAGGAGCTCTAATACAGGGCATAAACAGAATACAAAACATTACCAAAAATGATGAAGAGAAACCCGATAACTGGGAGCTCCTAAAAATCAAACACCTATGCTCATCTAAAGACTTCACCAAAAGAGTAAAAAGACCACGTACAGATTGGGAAAGAATTTTCAGCTCTGACATCTCCGACCAGCGCCTGATCTCTAAAATCTATATGATTCTGTTAAAACTCATCCACAAAAAGACAAACAACCCAATCAAAAAGTGGGCAAAGGATATGAACACGCAAGTCACTAAAGAAGATATTCAGGCAGCTATCAGATACGTAAGAAAATGCTCTCAATCATTAGCCACTAGAGAAATACAAATTAAAACTATGATGAGATTCCATCTCACTCCAACAAGGCTGGCATTAATCCAAACAACACAAAAGAATAAATGTTGGAGAGGCTGCGGAGAGATTGGAACTCTTAAACACTGCTGGTGGGAATGTAAAATGGTACAACCACTTTGGAAATCTATCTGATGTTTTCTTAAAAAGTTAGAAATACAAGGCTGGCATTAATCCAAAAAGCACAAAATAATAAACGTTGGACAGGCTATGGAGAGATTGGAACTCTGAAACACTGCTGGTGGGAATGTAAAATGGTGCAACCACTTTGGAAATCTATCTGGCATTATCTTAAACAGTTAGAAATAGAACTACCATACAACCCAGAAATCCCACTCCTCGGAATATACCCTAGAGAAATTACAGCCTTCACACAAACAGTTATATGCACATCCATGTTTATTGCAGCTCTGTTTACAATAGCAAAAAGCTGGAAGCAACCAAGGTCTCCATCAACAGATGAATGGGTAAATAAATTGTGATATATTCACACAATGGAATACTATGCATCGATAAAGAACAGTGATGATTCTGTGAAACATTTCATAACATGGGGGAACCTGGAAGGCATTATGCTGAGCGAAATTAGAGGCAAAAGGACAAATATTGTATAAGACCACTATTATAAGATCTTGAGAAGTAGTATAAACTGAGAAGAACACATACTTTTATGGTTACGAGAGGGGGGAGGGAGCGTGGGAGAGAGTTTTTTACTGATTAGTTAGTAGATAAGAACTGCTTTAGGTGAAGGGAAGGACAATACTCAATACATGGAAGGTCAGCTCAACTGGACTGGACCAAAAGCAAAGAAGTTTCTGGGATAAACTGAATGCTTCAAAGGTCAGCGGAGCAAGGGCAGGGGTTTGGGGACCATGGTTTAAGGGGACTTCTAAGTCAATAGGCAAAATAATTCTATTATGAAAACATTCTGCATCCCATTTTGAAATGTGGTGTCTGGGGTCTTAAATGCTAACAAGTGGCCATCTAAGATGCATCAGTTGGTCTCAACCTACCTGGATCAAAGGAGAATGAAGAACACCAAGGTCACACGATAACTAAGAGCCCAAGAGACAGAAAGGGCCACATGAACCAGAGACCTACATCATCCTGAGACCAGAAGAACTAGTTGGTGCCTGGCCACAACCGATGACTACCCTGACAGGGAGCACAACAGAGAACCCCTGAGGGAGCAGGAGATCAGTGGGATGCAGACCCCAAATTCTCATAAAAAGACCAGACTTAATGGTCTGACTGAGACTAGAAGAATCCCAGTTGTCATGGTCCCCAAACCTTCTGTTGGCCCAGGACAGGAACCATTCCTGAAGACAACTCATCAGACATGGAAGGGACTGGACAATGGGTTGGAGAGAGATGCTGAGGAAGAGTGAGCTACTTGTATCAGGTGGACACTTGAGACTGTGTTGGCATCTCCTGTCTGGAGGGGAGATGGGAGGGTAGAGAGGGCTAGAAACTGGCAAAACCATCACAAAAGGAGAGACTGGAAGGAGGGAGCAGGCTGGCTCATTACGGGGAGAGTAAGTGGGAGTATGGAATAAGGTGTATATAAGCTTATATGTGACAGATTGACTTGATTTGTAAACTTTCACTTAAAGCACAATAAAAATTATTAAAAAAAAAAAAAGACAGGAAAGAAAAGATCAAAATTCATGTCAGAAGAGACTCTGAAACTCGTTCTTGAAAAAGAGTAGCTAAAGCAAATGGATGACATGGTGAAATAAAAAATGAAAGGAAGATTTTATTGGGCAGCTTGAGAAGACAAAGTAAAGTATTGAAATGTGCAAAGACCTGTGTTAGAAAACCAAAAGGGAGGAACACGCTTGGCATTTCTCAAGCTAAAAGATTTGAAGAGAAAATTCAAGCCTCGAGTTGCAATATTGAAGGATTCTGTGGGCAAAATAAGATAGAAGTAATACATGGAGTCACTGTATGAAAAATAATTGGTCAATATTCGACAATTTCAGAACATAGTATATAAACAAAACTCAGTGATATTGAAGGAAGAAGTCTAAGCTGCACAGAAGGCATTGGTGAAAAACAAGCCTCCAGGAACTGACGGAATACCGATTGGGCTGTTTCAACAAACGGATGCAGAGCTGAAAGCGCTCACTCATCCATCAAGAAATTGGAAGACAATTACACGGCCAACTGATTGTAAGAGATCCAAATGTGCCCATTCCAAAGAAAGGTGATCCAGCTAAACCTGGAAATTATCAAACAATGTCATTAATATCACTTTTTTTTTTTTTGCTATCAGTGTAAAGTTTGCTTAATACAATGCATTGGGATGTTTGTCTGCTTTTTCAAATATCTGGAAGTTAGTTTAGGAATGGTATTTCTATTTTTTGTGTGTGTGTTTGTTAGAATTCATCACTGAGTTCATCCATACTTATAAAAAGGATAACCCATCATGACCAAGTAGCGCTTGTCAAATCATTGTAAGTTTGGTTGGTTTAACGGTTGAAAAATCAATCAGTGTGCTTCACCCAGGACAAGAGAATAAACAAATAAAATGATGTGATCATCGCATTTTCAACTTCAATTTCAGTTGGTTAATGGCTATGATTTATGGGCTTCTTTCTTTGTTTTTTCTGGAATTAAATTTTTCTCACTTCCTTTCATGTCTTCTTAAATTTTAAGTAATTACACTTAAAACTCTAAATATTCTTCAGAGCCCTAGTAATCAGTGTTAAAAATTTTGGTATTTATTCTTACTTCTTATTTTCAGTCATGATTTTCTCCTCAGTCTAAGCACTTATTATAATAGATATGAGATTTAAAAATTTATTTCTTCTTCATTAATGGCTACACTACATTTAATACATAATATGTGACTGCTTTATGGTCAGATAATATTCTCTTTCTGGATGCATATAGCAAAGAGCCATAAATTTCAATACTATGTAAATTAAATACCACATAAATACATTGTTATATTACACTTTCTCTTCAACTTTTAAAATCTCACATCTTCTAAAATTTGTGTTTATTCTGGAGTATTTTTGAAGCCATTTAGTATTTAACACCTTATTATTGGAAGATATATTTGCAAATCAATTTTAATACATCAGTAGATTAGATTTCTTCACTTTTTTTTCCTTTTTTCAATTCTGATATCTGATAGGGATGAAACCTATACAAATATTTAGATTTGCAATTTGTGTTTTTTGATTCTCATAAAATTTTGCTTTTTTTATGAATTCAAAATTTCTTTTGACAGGATCCAAAGAGAATTCAACAATAAGTCCTTTTTTTAACTAATTAAAAGTTTGTTGATTGTTTACTATAATTTAGAGACTTGTCAAATTAGAACTTAAGCTATGTATTTGGCAGGTTCCAGTATTTATTTAAATTCATTTACAATTCAGTACAGCTGCAGTTTATACCCTAGTGCCTAAATTATTACTACTATGGACACAAAATCAGTATGTTCAATGGTAAATCTGATCTAAATCAAGTTGTTGTAGGTATTTGATTTGAGATATATCAAAATCATCTCAAATAATCCAAAAGATAAGTTGCTTTTTGTATATACAGTTACTTATTACAATATTTTGTTCTTCAAATACTATGGGAGTGCTCATGCATTAAATACTCCTTACAAATGTATTTATCAGATGCTGTATTTTAAATGAAGTGCTCATTTTCGTACATGACTTATTCCCCCTTTTGAGAGTGGCGGCAGTCTACACTGATTAATTTTATTTTAGTATGAAGGCGAAACTTGGTTCATAATCAATCAAAATCTAATGAAATTTGGTTTCAATGAGTTTCCCATTATTACCCAACAAAACTAATATGTTCATGCCAGCCTAATTTCTACACTAAATCTCAAACACGGTATGATCTATCCCTTTAATGTGAGCTAGCTAAAATTGGTTTTAAAAAATCTCTTAATTCTTTTCACCATGAATCAGATTATAAATTCAAAGAATGTAGAGATGACGTATGTAATGATCTCTTAGCCTCTCTTTAGCTGCATTGTATATGTGTATATATATATATATAAATTTACATTATTATTTGCTGCAGACCTTTTAACTGACCGGTTCTACATATTAAATTTTTAAATATCATATGCAATTTTATCTAAAAGTTACATTGAACATACTTAAGCAGGTCTTGTAATGATCTCCAGCATCACCACCTCCTAGAAATGGTTCTGTGTTTCCCTAGCCATTTCTTTCTTTGTTCCATTTCAGATATCCTGTGAAAACATTTCCCTTTTCAGATCTCCATCTACATCACTCTTCACCTTTTGCCCATTAATGACCTTTGCTCCTACCTCGCTGAGAAAATAGATGCCTCCAGATTCTGGTAATGTCACTCCACCAATCTACAGCTGGAAATATCTTCCTAAATTGAAATCTAGTCATCTAATTACTTTGATTAAAATCTTTCAACTGAAACTAGTTGTGATTTTAGGAAGATTGTTGCATGCACTGTTGATGGGATCATTCATTAAGGATTTCAACTATCTTCTCCCTTGCCTGTAGGTATTATGGAGGATTCAGCACTAAACATTAGGGATCCTGGTCTCCTTTGCAGGCATACACCTATGTAACCCTTTTCTGGCCCATGAGAGGCAGGGAAATCTCTGGGGATGATCTAGGCTTAATCCCATCCCATATAAAAGTCCAGAACTTTAGGCAGAGTAGGATGTTTTCAAGAACAGATCCTAAATAACACAGGACTAAATAAGATATTTTTAGTGTTAAATATTAGCCACTAGTATTTAAAATGTCCCTGGCATTGTGCTAAGATATTTTTATATGGCATAACTATCACCACCAAATCACAAAGCTAATAAGTAACAAACTTAGCCACAAGCTATGAACAACTTGACCTCACAATTCATATTCTTAGATTCTGCTTGACATTACTATGGTTACAAGCCTCTTCATAACCAAAAAGAAAATCTAAATAAATTAAATTATTGCATCTTTAAAAAGCTAAACATTTTTAAAATGAAAAAAAGTTCAATGACAAATTTCTTATACTTTTTCATTTAAACATTAATTAAATGAAGCAAATTTCTTTTCCCCAGGGACTCAGGTTTAAATTAGATTTTACCATTCAAATAATTATTTTAATGAAATAGAAGCAAAGTAATAAATTATTTTCATGTACAGAAATTGATCCATATATTAAGCAAAAGTTTAAAAGTGAGTCTTACAAACTCTCATTCAAAGAGTTTTTGCACAGATATTAAAATTATGTTTAAGTTAAAACTAGGCTTTCGATTAGCTAAAAATTTATACATATTTACAAAATTTAAAAATTTTTCCAGTATTACGTTTTACTTGAAATATGTCACCTGTGAAATAATATTAAGAACTTCTACATTTTGAAAGTCAGGGATGGTGCATAACCTAATTTTTTGTAATGGTCTCTATACTTTAAGATATTCTCTAGGAAATGGTGAAAGTCATCATTTTCTATTTAAAACATGAAATTTATTAATGAAAAATTGACAGAAAAGGCTGAGTTGGAAAAGTGATAATGTTTTTTGAAGATTATTAGAGCTATTGTAAATCAGAATATATATGTGTGTGTGTGTATATATATATATATACACACACACACATATATATAACCCAGTGCCGTCAAATCGATTCCGAATCATAGTGACCCTGTAGGACAGTGTAGAACTGCCCCACAGAGTTTCCAAGGAGCGCCTGGCAGATTTGAACTGCCCACCCCTTGGTTAGCAGCCGTAGCACTTAACCACTACGCCACCAGGGTTTTCAAATACACATATATATGTTCTGGTCTTGGAAACCCTGGTGGCGTAGTGGTTAAGTGCTACGGCTGCTAACTAAGAGGTCAGCAGTTCGAATCCGCCTAGGCGTTCCTTGTAGACTCACGGGGCAGTTCTATTTTGTCCTACAGGGTCGCTATGAGTCGGAATCTACTTGACGGCTGCGGGTTTGGTTTTTTTGATGTGTATATCTTTTTTTTTTTCTTGGTTTTATGTCTGATATATGTATAATTCATATATGTATATAAAAACGTGTACATACACAAATTTTAAGATAATTCCACAAAATAAGTAGTTTTGTTAAAAACTACATGATGTTAATTTTTTTTGTTTGTTTTGAAGTTTTAACTTTATTATAGGTACTTTGATATGCTTTGGAAACAAGTCTAAGCAAAGTATAGCCAATAATACTTTTGGACAGATACAGCTGTTAAACGATTCCCTGGGTGGCACAAACGGCTAAGCACTCTACTCTTAGCGAAAAGGTTGGAGGTTTAAACTTTTGACTGGTAGTTGGTGTCTCGGAAAACAGGTGTGGGGATCTGTTTCTGAAAAGTCACAGCCTTTTTAAAACCCTATGGAGCAGTTCTACTCTGCACACATGGGGTTGCCATGAGTCCGAATCAGCTCAAAGGCAACTAGTAGCAAAAAGATGCCTGTTATATTCCCAGGTCTGCCACTTATCAGTTAAGTGATCTTGGGCAAGTTCTTAAAAGTATATGAATCTGAGAGTTTTATTTTTTTTTCCTTGATTTGCTTTGTTTTAATTTGTGTAATGTGATCGTGAGATTCAGTTGAGATAATATACAGAAAGTTTCTACCAGATAGTTGTTTCACAGTAGGCAATCTATATGTCATGGATTGAATTGTGTCACTCCAAAATATGTGTCAACTTGGTTAGGCCATGATTCCCAGTACTGTGTGGTTGCCCTCCATTTTGTGATATGATTATCCTCCATTTTGAGATGTGTTGTAAATCCTAGCCTCTATAACTGTGATTATGGTTCCATTTGAGTGTGAGCTGTCCGTTATGTTAATAAGGCACGATTAGGTCATGTTAAAGAGGATTAGATTATGTTTGTTACACTATGAGGCAGGATTAGGGTAGGATGCAACACTCTTGCACAGGTCACAGCCCTGATCTGATGTAAGGGGAGTTTCCCTAAGGTGTAGTGAGCAGAGAGTGGGGGACCTCCTTCACCAAGAAAGAAGAGCTGGGAGATGGGAGTGTCATTTGGACTTGTGGTCCCTGCATTGAGAAACTCCTAGACCCAGGGGAAGAGTCATGAAAAGACCCTTCCCCAGAGCCAACAGAGAGAGAAAGCCTTTCCCTAAGGCTGGCACCATGAATTTGGATCTCTGTCCTAAACTGTGAGAGAATAAATTTCTGTTTGGTAAAGCCATCCACTGTGGTATTTCTGTTATAATAGCACTAGACAGCTGAGACAGTATATGTTAGCTATTATTATTCTTTTTTATTATTATTCTTGTAGTACTAAAGTGATCTAGGGCTGCTCCAAGAGCTCTTTTAATAGCTACTCTACTAATCTTATAAATCATAATGTCAAGGAGTGACTTTTCATTGCCAGCTGACCCCTACTGACAAAAGGAATCTCAGATTTAAATTAGTATATTCCTTTTCACAACATAGAACACATGGTGGAGTACTGGATCCATGATTACTTGATAATTATTAACTGCCTACCTGAAAATTTGGAAGTCTAGATCACATATTTTAACACTAGTAAGATCCTTAGAGATAAAACTGATACTTTATTATGGAAAACTATAAGATCAATAAAGGAGAGTACATATTGGCCTTTTCTTCTCATCTCTACCCTTTTTTCACCCATTGCCATAGAATTGATTCCTATTCATAGCGACCCTATAGGACAGAGTAGAACCGGCCTATAGGGTTTCCAAGGAGCGACTGGTGGATTCGAACTGCTGACCTCTTGGTAAGCAGTCGAGCTCTTAACTACTGCATCACCAGAGCTCTTTCTTATCTCTAGGAATTACAAAGTGGTTATAAAAAGCCATTTATGTAGAAGTACTCATAGATATCTGAAAATTCTTAACTTCTAATGGAAGGAGACGATGTCTTCCAATATCCTTAAAACCAGGTTAAATTATGCTCTGGATATGAAAACTCATGAGCTAGAATGTAGAAAAATCCGAACTGTTTATAAAATTTGAACTCTTTCTCAGAGCTTTTTTTCTCCCTGGCGTATATATTGTTTACCATAATTTCCAGAATGGTGTGCAGTGGTGGCTTTTGATACCTCAAGAAAGAAGAACAACTAAATCCAAGAGAACTCAGAGTGTTGACAAAAGCAGGTGAACTTTAATTATTAAAGACAATTTAAAATACTAAATTTAAAGTATTTTTAAGTTGTTTACAGGAAGGTATGACTTAAGTCTCTTTCTTGGAAAGAACTGATTCCCTTATCTGTTGTCTATTTCACACTGTTATTTTATTCAAAATTAGACATTTGACCCAGTCAATTAGCTTCCTGTTTCCACCCTTTTATCTCTTCTGTTTGCTCATCATAATTAATCACTTCAGTGAGTTTCTCATTAACGCCTGGATATAAGCTGTCACTTTGGTGATCCACCTATCCTCAAATTTGGAATAATTTTACTGTTCACAGTCTCTACAGTCCAGTTCCTGGACCACACAGTACTGTGAGAAAAAAAAAAAATATGTATATATATACACACACACACACACACACATTACTGTGCATTCTAGGAAAGCACAAATTTAATATCTTAATCCTAATTGTCATTTTGTTGAGTTGTTTGGGTTTGCTCCAAAATTTATTTTCATAATTCTAACCATAATTTACCACCTCACTGAAAGTGGTTTTTAATTTATATTTAGCTAAATAGATCCAAAGCAGTAGAAAAGCTTTATTAATTTTCTCAATTTGGATCCCACTAAAAAGAGACCTTGAGATTCGGGTACTAGTTCATTTGGAAGGGCTCCCTGGTGGCACTCCAGTTAAGTGCTCAGCTGCCAAGTAAAAGGTTGGTAATTTGGACCCACCCAGTGTTTTCTTTTTCAAATATGTCAGTACATACTATATTTCAGGGAACGTGTTAGGAGCTAAGACATGGTTGTGAGAATAGGAAACTTGCATTTTAGAGAAGGAAATGAAATATAATGAAGTGATAAGGACTATAGTTGTGTAAACAGCATGCTATGACAGAATACAGAAGGAGTACTTAGATATGCTAGTGTAGTTTAAGAAGTATAGTAAATTTAGTACATGAAAATATCGATTCTTAAGCAAACACCCTGAGTCAAAAAAGAAAACATCCTAGTTAAAAAAAAATTTTGTGAAAAAAAAGAGAGAGAGAGAAGAGTTGGTATTTGAAGCCTTGGGTTTATGTATGGATATTAGACTGAAATAAAGTTTGGGAATAGAAAACAAGCATAATTCTGGGGAATGTTGTAAACCAGCTTGAAGATATTCACATTTATCTTGAGATGAGTGGAAATGATTTAGCAGAAAAAATAAAATTATCTGATTACATTATTTTTTTAATTCTCTCCAGCTGCAATGTGAAGAGAATAACTGAACCAGAAAAAAGGAACCCCTTAAGTGAGTATTTTTTTTTTAAAAACTGAAGTGAGAGATTAAGGTGATCTGACCTAGGACTGCCAGTGGAGATAGAAAGAAGAAAGAATTTAATGGACACTAAGAATGTAGAATCTACTTTAAATATAATTTGGAGAGATAGAGATTAGAATGAGGGCTCAGAAAAAAGAATAAATGTTGCTGCCATTTTGGGGATAAGGAGCAAAAAATGGAGTAGAAACTTTGGATTGGGAGTGATTTGTTCAGTTTGGAACATGTCTGGTATGAAATACCAATACATGTCCATGAACCTTTTGGATAAGAGTTCAAAGCTCTGAGAATTGGTCTTGGTTTCACATACAAATGACACATTACTCAAAACTGTGTAGGAAGGTCTTGGATGATCCTATTGAGTAAGGATAGAGAAGTAACTAAGAAGTAAACCTAAGCAATATAATCATTTAGGGGAAAAACAGAGGAAGCAAATTCATATCAGACCGAGATGGTGTCTTTAAAGAAGAGTAAAATAAAAAAAGAATAATAAAAATTTTTGATATAAAAAGATCAAGGGAAAGATTTGTTCCAAGTAAGTAGAAATACATATAAATATCTTAGGTCATTAACGGGTCAAGTAATATATGGATTGAACATATTCATTAGAATCATCATCAATGAGTAGTGGTAATAAAATGTGAAGTAGAAAAGGTTTAGGACAAACAGCTATGTGAAAAAATCTCTAGAGTAATACACTTCAAGAAATCTCTAAGGTAAAAATGTAAATGAAATGTTTTGAGAATTTTGATTACAGTAAGAACTACTGATACATCATTTCTCTTCACAGAAAAAAATAATATTTTCATTTTGAATAAATTAAACTACAGGGATGGATAAAAATTTTGGATATACTCCTATGATATGTATAGTGCCATAGTATAGAATATATAGTATAAAACAAACAAAAAAAAAACCCATTGCTTTCTAGTCAATTGTGACTTATAGCAACTCCATAGGGTTTTCAAGCCTGTAAACATTTATAGAAGCAGGTTGCCACATCTTTGTCTCGTGGAGAGCCTGGTGGGTTTGAACTGCTGACCTTTCAGGCAAGCACTTTAACAACTTCCACTAGGGCTCCTTACATATAAAGAAAAAAAAAAATTTTTTTTTTTTTTTTTTTTATAATATAGTATAATAGAGAATGTGCAGATGAACAGAAGTGTATTTAATTTAGGCATATCAACTATTCATTTTTCCCAAGAAAATGAACATCTTAAAATGTCCCTTGAATAATGGACTAATATAAATAAATAAATAATAGCAGATATTTATATGATTATTATTTAATTTTAGTGGCTATTATTCATAGGTGCTTTTCAATTTTGATATATGAAAATACATAGCAGGTTGAAACTTGTAATGCTAAGCAATCTAGCAATCAATATGTTTTTATATTTCTAATTATATGACCTTTCTCCTCAAGTACTGTGCCCCATAAAAAACCCATTGCCATCGAGTTGATTCCAGCTCATAGCGACCCGACAGGACAGAGTAGAACTGCCCCGCAGGGTTTCCAAGGAGCGCCTGGTGGATTTGAACTGCCGGTACTGTAGACAATAAAAATCATTAATCTCAAGATACTTGAGTCAAGTATTAGAGTCAAGAGCACATAAAACATGTAAATTAGAAAAATGATTCTTGATAGTAGAAGTTATATTTCATATATATAAATTTGATATATGTGTTTAAGGTTATGTGTCAACTGGACTAGGCCATGATTCTCAGTGGTCTGGCAGATATTATGTAATCATTCTCAATTTTGTGATCTGATATGAGCAGTCAATCATTTGAAAGGGGAGTTTCCTTGGGGGTGTGGCCTGCATCCAATCTATATGGATGTTCTCAAAAACTTCGCCCTCTCTTGATCTTGCACCTGACTTATCATCCTCTGACCTCTGGCTCTTGGGATGTGAGCCAGCAGCCTGCAGTCAAACCTGCAGATTTCAGGATTTGCCGGCTCCCATAGCCCTGTGAGCAAGCAGCCTGCCTACTGGCCTGCTGATTTTGGGTTCATCAGCTCCTGTGACCACATGAAATAGGAGAAACCTCCAGCCTGATGCCTGACTCACAGATTGGAGACTTGCCAGCCTCCACAGCTGTGTGAGCCATTTCCTTGAAATAAGTCTCTCTCTCTCTCTCTCTCTCTGTGTGTGTATTTCACTGGTTTTGCTCCTTTAGAAAACCTAGCCTAAGACATTTGGTACCAAGAGTGGTTCGAGGGGAACAAAATCATAAAAATGAGTTTTCTGGATTGTTTCTCATGTCTGACTAGTCTTAAAGGCACTGATGACTCTACCTCCAGTAGTACAGAGGGCGCTGCTAATCCACAGCATGAGGTGGGAATAGTAAAACACAAAACATTATCACCAATGGATCAAATATTTGTGAGAGACATGGTTCTAGGTGATTGTATATTTGACACTTTTCTACAATTTTGTCAGAATGGGACAAAGCAGTGAAAGAAAGGGATGAGCTCAAAGCTTCAGAGTCACAGCTCAAGCACCACTTGCAAGACCTGGAAGTTGCCATTTGTGGCCTGAAAGAAAGGCTTATTTCTTATACAAACAGAAATGATATTACTGAAAACTAAACCCAGAGTCTTATCATAAGGGTGGCTGAATTACAGCACCAATTGAATTCCCAACTTCTAATGGTGTAACACATTTGACACAGCAGCTTCAATGATGAGCTCAAAAATAGCAATAATTTTGAGGATGGCACAAGACCGGTCAATGTTTCATTCTGTTTTACAGAGGGTCACTGTGATTTGAAACTGACTTGATGGCACCTAACAACAACAACAATGGTATATGAAGTTATAATGAGGGCATTGATTGGGAAGAAATGAGATCCTGAGACTAGTGACAGGGGCATATGGGCCAATAGTCAAGACATGGGGACACTGAACCCCTAAATTCTGTTGAATCACTCCTGCCAACAAAACCAGACCACTTATTTCCATCTGAAAAGATTAATCAATTTTTGTCTGCTAATAATACCATTATCCATTCCACTCTCAACTGATAAGATTAACTCGCCTGTGCCTGGAGAGTCTTTGTCTGAGATATCACCTGGGGTGTTGCCTGGGGCAACATCTGAGGCAGATGTCTTATTAAGACATTGTTGAAGGTTCCTAGGACCCAGCCCCACCACTCATTTTTGCTTCTAGAACTATAACAAGACTTAAGTCCCAGTGAGCCCCAAGAGGTGAAGTACAAAGTGTGACCCAAGAGGAGGTATGTTACACTCCACAATAATGGCTTGATTTTTCTAATATACACAAACAGAAATGTGTGGGAATATGTGTGGGAATGACTATTAAAGGTGTGATGTAACGGTTCAAGGAGCATAAAGTTGGATCAGTCTCACCTTATTGATATGAGCCCGATAAACCCAAATTCTTTATTAAGCGTTTCATCTCAAAAGGTTGGAAAAGGTTCTAACACCTTATTTGGTTGGTTCACTGAAGTATGGATTAAGAGGCGGCCTGCACTAAATCAAGTTGAAGTACCAGACCTGCCTTGGTATACTATAGAAAAAGGTACCAAAGGCTTAGGGGAATTGGCATGTTAGAGTGGATTTATCAGCTTAGGCTCAAAGACCCACCAATGGAGTGTACAGAGGACACACCTTTCACCACAACAGAGAGGAAAAATTTCTGAAGGAAGCCCCAGCATCCTTGAAGCCTGGTGTGACTGCAATTTTATACAAGTCGGATTTCACAGTGGGAACTGCCCTAACTGAATTAAGACACCTAACTACAGTGGGGCTGATTGGACCCCGTGGTATTAGTGGCCAAGTGGCAGCACTTAATTAACAAAGACAAGGTGGACGTGGTGATGATAATGGACAGCTGAGTCAAAGCAGTAATCAGAATAGTCTGCCTGGTGTGGATTTATGGTGTTGGCTACTTAGTCAATCCTAGGAGTGAAACAGATGGAAATCTACTAAATATTTATTTGAAATGTATAAGCAGAAAACTTGTAGGTTAAGCGAATGGCAGTCTAACTCAAATCATCAGAATAGAGAGCCAAAAAAAAAAAAAAAAACCCATTGCCCTTGAGATGATTTCAATTCATAGCAACCCTATAAGACAGAGTAGAACTGCTCCATTTGGTTTCCAAGGAGTGGCTGGTGGATTCAAACTGCCGACCTTTTGATTAGCAGCCTGAGCTCTTAACACTGTGCCACCAGAGCTCCAGAATAGAGTCATGCCACTCAATGAATTCCCAGATTCAAGCCACTTTACAGACCCACAGCTCCTTTAATAAAAAAAAAAAAATTTTTTTGAGGTGAAATCCCCTTGAGGAAGAGCCCCACTACACTGCCAAAAATTTTATACTGTTAATCTTTTTCCCATCCTTCCCCAAAGGGATCTGCAGCCATTTAACTTTTCATTGGTTTATGATAAGATTATTTTTAACCAAAAATAGGCTTTATGTACACCTGGCCAGGTTGCGAAATACACTCCCAGTTATATGTCCTTTCACACTTATGCATCAGTATGTTCTGAACTGAAATATTTTTAAAGTGATGCAGTTAAAAAGAATGGCTTTAACCAGGGGCTATGGATTGGATTGTGCCACCTAAAAATATGTTTTGTAAATCCTAACCTCTGTTGTACCTAGGGTGTCTATGAATCTATGCCTGTGGTTATAATCTGAGAATGGATTATCTTTGTTGTGTTAATGAGGCAGAATTAGTGTAGGGTATGTCTTGAGTCGATTTCTTACAAAATATAAACTGAGCAGAATATGAAAGCAGGGATGGGGCAAGATAGATGCAAAGACACATGGAGATCTTCAAGGAACCAGGAAACGGAAGCTGAAGAGACAAAGATCATCCTCCAGAGCCAACAGAGACAGAAAACCTTCCTGTAGAACTGGAGCCCTGAATTCAGACTTCCAGCATCCTAAATGGTGAGAAAACAAATTTCCGTTGGTTAAAGCCATCCACTTGTGATATGTATTTTATGGAAGCAATTAATATCTAAGACACTAGGAAACCCTCCCTCCCCGTTTCCAATTTAAAAAAAAAAAACAGTGCCGTCGAGTCGATTCCGACTCATAGTGACCCTATAGGGCAGAGTAGAACTGCCCCATACAGTTATAGGCTACTATATAACTTTTTTTTAATTGTGCTTTAAGTAAAAGTTTACAAATCAAGTCAGTCTCTCATACAAAACCTTATGTACGCCTTGCTATATACTCCTAGTTGCTCTCCTCCTAATGAGACAGAACACTACTTCTCTCCACCCTGTATTTCCATGTCCATTCAGCCAGCTTCTGTACCCCTCAGCCTTCACATCTCCCCTCCGGACAGGAGCTGCACACATAGTCTCATGTGTCTACTTGATCCAAGAAGCCTACTCCTCACCAGTATCATTTTCTGTCCCATAGTCCAGTCCAATCTTGTCTGAAGAGTTGGCTTCAGGAATGGTTCCTGTCTTGGGCTAACAGAAGGTCTGGGGACCATGACCTCTGGGGTCCCTACAGTCTCGACTACATAACTTTTTGAGTTCTGTTCTCTATATCCTCACTATGTGCACTGATATTGAAAAAAACAGTAATTTACATGTTACCATCGTTGATCCTACAAGACTCAGAAAACAGGAAACTCTTTGAAAACATTTGTTTCACTTATATAGAACGTATATCTTGTCCTGAGTGCCTTTTGTGTAGATATGTTATATGGCTATTAGACTGTGTGTTCTTAATAGCTAAGATCCTAAATATAGATTTAATTCTATGTACCTTCTGCAGCCCCTTGCTTAGTGCTTTGAATTATGACTTAACATTTGCATACCAAAGAAATGAAAAAAAAAATCAGCAGGCTCAATGTAATCACTACTTAATCTGCCTACATACAAAGATCACTTTGATCAATTGTGAATTGCTAATTAGACAATTCACTCAAAAATTAAATCTAACCTCATTATGGTAGCCAAATAAAAATTACATCCAAATTCTCGTGAGAGTTAAGTTTAAAGTAGGGTATAAACACCTAAATATTTTAAAATGACACACATTTATCAAATAATTATCCTTGAGAGCAAAAGTAAGCTCCTATGCCTTGGAAGGGTTAATCACAGATTATACCTGGTTTTAACTATCCTGTTGTCAAGACAAAATTATTTCTATAATAGCCGAATGTTTCCTAAAATTGGTCAATTGCTTCTTTACAGCTAATTCATTCAAATCTGTGGGGAAAATGCCTTTTATTTGATCTAGAAAAATGTAAAGGTTATCACTTCATTGAGCTAGTGATTGTGAAAATTAGTTTAAAAATCAATTTTGACTTACTAAACAAAAATATCTACACAAAGCAGTCAGGTAAAACCAATCTCTATTGCTAGTAACATCCTACCATTAATAATGATGCATTTTTGTTTGTAAATTAAGATTTTATAAACTACCATATAAAGTTAGAACAAATTAACTACTTATATATGTAAAATAAACAAAATCAAAATTCAATAGTAAGAGATCAAATATTGCAAATGTGAATTATGAATAAGATAATGTATTATTGACTATAGAATGTACCAAATATTCATAATAATTATACAATTTTGCTATTACTGTTTCATCCATAGAAACTGGCATTTATTAAATAACATAAATCTGATATTCAAAAATTTTTTTTTTCTTTTATTACTTTTAATAAACTTGAAACATATTGGTATGGTCCTATGTATATACCCTTAGATGTGACCTCTATTGGCTTATTGGGTCTGTGAAAATAATGATATGGTTTTCTGTTAGCTGTTAGTTGTTGTCTTTAGCTACAATCAAGTCAACTCCAATTCCTGGCAAACTCATGTACAACAGAACAAAATGTTGCTGAGTCCTGCATATCCTCACTGTCACTAGCATGTTTACGTCCAAGGTTTCAGCTATTGTGCCAATCCTTCTTTTCAAGGATCTTTCATACCCTCGTTGGCCATCTGTATCACGAAACATGGTGTTCTCCTCTAGAGATTGATCTCTCCTGGTGACTTGTCTAAAGCAAGCTATTCAGACAATGTTCTGTTGTGATACACACATACACACATACACACACACACATACATACATATTTAACTCTTCAAGGTTCTCTTTAAAAAAAAAGTATTGTGGTAATGATCTGTCAGGTTTTCATTGTCTAACTTTCAGAAGTACATCTCCAAGCCTTTCTTCCTATTCTGTTTCAGTCTGGAAGTTTACTGAAACTTGTCCACCATGGATTACCCTGCTGATGTTTGAAATACTGGTGGTATAGCTTCCAGCATCATAGCACCAGGCAAGCCACCACAGTACCACAAACCGAAAGACAGGTAGCAGTTCTGATAACTAGAAAAATACATAAGATGAATTACTTTATTACCTAATATGTAATCATATATATGTTGTTAGTTGCCACCAAGTCGATTCCGACTCATAGCAACCCTATGCACAACAGAGAGAAACAGTGCCCGGTCCTGCACCATCCTTACAATTGTTATGCTTGAGGTCATTGTTGCAGCCACTGTGTCTATCCACCTCGTTGAGGGTCTTCCTCTCTTCTGCTAACCCTGTACTCTGCCAAGCATGATGTCCTTCTCCAGGGACTGATCCCTCCTGACAACATGGCCAAAGTATGCAAGATGAAGTCCTGCCATCCTTGCCTCTAAGAAGCATTCTGGCTGTACTTTTTTTAAGACAGATTTGTTCATTCTTTTGGCAGTCCATGGTATATTCAATATTCTTCGCCAACACCACAATTCAAAGGCATCAATTCTTCTTCGGTCTTCCTTAGTCATTGTCCAGCTTTCACATGCATATGATGCAATTGAAAATACCATGGCTTGTGTCAGGCACACCTTAGTCTTCAGGGTGACATCTTTGCTCTTCGACACTTTGAAGAGGTCCTTTGCAGCAGATTTGCCCAATGCAATGTGTCTTTTGATTTCTTGTCTGCTGCTTCCATGGCTATTGATTGTGGAACCAAGTAAAATGAAATCCTTGACAACTTCAATCTTTTCTCCGTTTATCATGACGTTGCTCATTGGTCCAGTTGTGAGGATTTTTGTTTTCCTTATGTTGATGTGCAATCCATACTGAAGGCTGTGGTCTTTGATCTTCATTAGTAAGTGCTTCAAGTCCTCTTCACTTTCAGCAAGCAAGGTTGTGTCATCTGGATAACGCAAGTTGTTAATGAGTCTTCCTCCAATCCTGATGCCCTGTTCTTCTTCATATAGTCTCCAGCTTCTCGTATTATTTGCTCAGCATACAGATTAAATAGGCATGGTGAAAGAATACAACCCTGACGCACACCTTTCTTGACTTTAAACCAATCAGTATCCCCTTGTTCTGTACGAACAACTGCCTCTTGATCTATGTAAAGATTCCTCATGATCACAATTAAGTGTTCTGGAATTCCCATTCTATGCAATGTTTTCCATAATTTGTTATGTTCCACACAATCCAATGCCTTTGCATAGTCAATAAAACACAGGTAAACAACCTTCTGGTATTCTCTGCTTTCAGCCAGGGTCCATCTGACATCAGCAATGATATCCCTGGTTCCACATCCTCTTCTGAAACCGGCCTGAATTTCTGGAATTTCCCTATCGATATACTGCTGCAGCCATTTTTGCTTATGTGTGATATTAATGATATTGTTCTATAATTTTGTTCTATAATTTCCACATTCATTTGGATCACCTTTCTTGGGAATAGACATAAATATGGATCTCTTCCAATCAGTTGGCCAGGAAGCTGTCTTCCATAGACAGGTGAGCACCTCCAGTGATGCATCTGTTTGTTGAAACATCTCAAGTGATATTCCATCAATTCCTGGAGCCTTATTTTTCACCAATGCCTTCAGAGCAGCTTGGACTTCTTCCTTCGGTACCACCGGTTCCTGATCATATAAATATAATTATTTACTTAATCATAGGTGGGTGAAGACTTCAGGAAGACAGAAAAAATATTGACAAAACAGATCTTTTTGTTTCTTATAAGTGCTTGTAGAACATTTTTCAAAAAATAAAACAGATTCCTTGTAAGTAGAATGTCTTTCTTTTTCCATTTGTAATCACAATTTTATTATATAGTGGCAATTATTTATTTTATTAAGTCAAGTTTTCTGATAAATGATTTGCATATTTTGCATAAGTTGTACTCATTTAATTTGTCAAATTTTGGGGGCTTTTTTGGCAAATGTGTACACCTATGTAACTACCAACACAATCAAGATATAGAACAAGTTCATCATCTGAAACATTTTCTCATACACCTTTTCAAGTCTACTGCCACTTCTAAAATTTCTCTCTTTAAAACTAGTTTTACTTCTCTTAGCATTTTCTGTGTGTGTCTGGCTTCTTCTTTTTTTCCTTTTGCATAAAGATTTCCTGATTCAGTTTGGTTGTGTGTATGCCAATAGTTTGCTCATTTTTATTGCTGAGTAGTGCATATTACAGGAAACCCTGGTGATGCAATGGTTAAGAGCTACTCTGCTAACCAAAAGGTTGGCAGTTTGAATCCTCCTTTGAAACTCTATGGGGCAGTTCTACTCTGTCCTATAGGGTCACTATGAGTTGAAATCACCTCGATGGCAATGGGTTTTTTTTTTTTTTTTTTTTTTTAAGTATGTAGTACATTGTATGAGTAGATCTCAGTTTGTTTACACTTTGACCTGTTTGTGAACACTTGGGTTTTTTTCAGCTTTGGGTATTATGAATGTAGCTTCTGTGAACACTCATGTATAAGGCATTTTGTGAACAGAAACGACGACACTGGGTTTTGGGTGTGAGTAAATGACTATGAGTGGAATTTTGGGCTGTATGTTAATTGTATACTAAAGAATGAATTAATAAGAAAGTTCCAAACTCTTTTCCAATGTGATTGTAACATTTTTCAATATGTAAATGTATTCAAGTTTAGTACCTCCAGTTCCTTGACAACACTTGATAGTGTTGATTTTTTTATTCTTTAAGTTTTAGCCACTTAGGTGTCTGTGGAGCGGTATCTAATTACGATTGTAGTTTAAATGATCCTAGATAAGTAAAGATATTTAGCAATTTTTCTAGAAAATTTATGTATCTTATTTGTGGTACAATTCTTCAAATTTCAAAAATTGTTTTTATTTTTTGTTTTCTCTTATTGAGTTGTAAATGTTCTGTATATATTCATCATATAATTCCTTTTTTAATATTTGTAATATGTGAATATGTGTTATATATTCATATATGTATGAATAAAGGCAGTTTTACTTCTTTTCAAGCTTTTGCATCCCACTTTCCCCTGCCGAATTAGCTAAGACCTCTAATATAATATTGACCACTTTCTTTGTGCAAGTATTCTGCCCACAAACTCATTATCGTAGTCTTTCAAACTCCCCACAGTCAATAAGAACTGTAGCTCTGCTTTTCTTCCCCTTCTTGCACCATGTTCCAGGTAGTGCATTCAGGTCACAAGCTGGAACTAACGTACACTCATATCATTTATTTATCGTTCCTCTCAGAAATCACTGCCCTGTACTGCCTGTATCTATTATGTAAAAGTATTGTTTTATATATTTTTCACCAGTGTCCAGTGATTTACAACAAGAACAGAAACCTAATACTAGTTATTCTTTTTATGGACAGAAGTAGAAGTCTCTATTACTTTCACTTTTTGAAACTTACATTTCCCTGCATAATTTTAAGCTTTATTTTCATCCCTTTAAGCAATTGGGAGTCCCTGAGTGACGCAAATGGTTAAGCACCAGAGGACTGGCCAAAAAGCTGGCAGTTTGAAACCCACCCAGAGGCAAGGTGAGTAGGAAGGCAGTCCTGGGATCTGCTTTCTAAAGGTCACAGCCTTGAAAACCCTATGGAGCAGTTCTATTATGCACACAGGAGATTGCCATGAGTCGGAATAGACTGGATGGCAACTGACAATAACAACAATAAAACACATTAATTATATTAGCTGCACTATGTATCTGATAATTCCTATTGCTTCGTTTTTTTTCTTTTGGTTTTTACTAGCCCTAGCTCATGGTGACTATTCTCCTACAGTAAATGTCTATATTTAAATATGTGCTAAAATTTGTATTTGTAAAATTAATGTTAGATTTTTTCTTTTATCACTTGAATTCAAGGATAATATTATTTTCCTGTTGATTGTGTTTTCCATTCATTCTTCAAGGCATCTGGGCTAAGAGGGTTCTTGGACAATCTTAACACAATTTCAAATCTTAAAGCTTTTCTGAACCTCCAAGATGAAGTGATGTTAGGTTGCATCCTGGGTGAGAGACAGTTTACTTGTGGTTTGTCTTACTCCTGAAATCCGAGGGTACGGCTTTTTGCGTAAGCATAACCTACAATTTATCTTGATAATCCTCAGGCTGTTCCTAACAGAGCTTCTCAGCTTTTTCTCCTGTAAAAGCAAATGTTGTTAAGAAAAACAGAAACAATCCATATGACTGAGCTCAGCTTTCTTGGTGTGCATCTTCTCTACGTCAGGTTACAAGTTATAAGCAGCTTATCACAAACCATATTGTTCTCTCTCCCTTTATCCTTTATTTGTCCTGGTTTCTACCAAGGTCCAATTCTATGTATTATATATAAAATATGTAAATATAATTAAATCTACATATAAAACCCACTGCCGTCAAGTCAATTCTGACTTCTAGCGACCCTATAAGACAGAGTAGAACTGCCCCATAGGATTTCCAAGGAGCAACTGGTGGACTAAAACTGCAGACTTTTGTTCAATAGCCAAGCAAAATCCAAAAAAATACAAACCTGTTGCCATCTAGTCGATTTTGACTCATAGCGACCTTATAGTACAGAGTAGAATTGCCCCACAGGGACTCAAAACTGCTGACTTGATCAACAACTGAGTTCTTAACCACTATGACATATATATATATATATTTAACAGAAATATATATATATTTAATACATATTATATATTTAACTGAATATATATTTCACTGAATATGTGTGTGTGTGTGTGTGTGTATATATATATATATAGCAGAACACCACCTCAGGTGGTCTGAAAACACCTGTAAAGATTGCATATTTGTGATGACTTCTAACAGTGTAATAGGTCCTATAGCTATATTTCTTGGTTTAAGTGTTGCTTTATTTATTTACTTTTTGGACACATAAAAACCCAAGCTTTCAGAAATACTTAAAAAATGAGAAATATTTTACAACAATGAAACTGTATTCCAGAATCATAAAAATTGGACAGAGCTTCATAGGTAAGGAGCATCTGCCCTATCAGATGAAGTATATGCTATTCTGTTTACTGCCATCTCCATCACTACCTATATCATCATCAACTCTAAGGATAATTTCCAGTTCTCATTTAGCATCACTCTTGTATCATTACTATTCTTTTGGCAGAGCTGTATTTCCCTATATACTTGTTCATTGCAGAAAAAATGACTTGGACGCAATACAATTCAAACTAGTAAGAGAGAAAATATCTCAAAGATCTTTGATTATAGTAAGCTTTCCCTGCTCAATTTAATGTTTGGTTTTTCTTTCCTACTTGGACCTGACTGATTTAGCAAGGAAAGCAGGAAATAATTGATCAGCAAAATAGACTGACTAGAACTCAGAGAGGACACAAGAAAAACAAAATGGGAATATGTAGTGTCACAGATGTTAAGGAAACAATGAGTGGCCAAGAATATTACATTCTACTAAGAAAAAAAAAAATTTTTTTTTTTCTTACTAAGAAGTTAAGATTAATAAGAACTGGAAACTGTCTATTAGATTTTCTTATATTAAGGTTATTTAGTGAACTCAGAAGGGCCGTTTCATTAGTCATGAGAGAAATGAAATCAGCATAAATTGGAAAGTAAATGGGAAGTAAAGAAATAGAGATAAAAAGTTTGCCATCTCTTAAGCAAGCAAAGGCAAAAAATCAGGCTGTAAATACAGTTTTTTGAAACCAAGTTTATTAGGAAAAACTCATGAAGACAGGAGCAGTATCCAGTAGGCAGATTTCAAATTGTTCATCACCTTCACAGAAGGGCACAAACATTTAGCAGATACACACACAACAGATTTCTGTAAAACAACCACAGTCCTTGTGTGTGTGTGTGTGTGTGTGTGTTTAGGTTGCATATCTGTAGTGGTATCATTCCTCCCATCATGAATGACAACAAGACTTGATAAGTCTTATAGTTGCAGTGGTATGACTAGGCTACTATCCTGATTTGCCAACTTACATTCTTTCAGTGTCAATTATCATTAGCATTTGACTGTAACCTTTTACTCTAGATCGCTGCAAGATGCTGAATAGCACTCTGGGAGACCAGCCTGCAGTACATCAATCTTGGAAATTTTAGTTCTTTCTACTCACTATTACTACCAGCCATCTGTCAGTTATGATCCTGGAAGCTATGCATCCTGTATTTCAAATACCAATAGGGTTACCCATGGTGGACAGGTTTCACAGAATTTCCAGACTAATACAGGTTAGGAAGAAAGACTTGGTAATCTACTTCCTAAATTTGCCAATGAGAGCCTTATGGATCATAACAAAACATTATCTGACTCATTTGCTTTGGACATGTCATCAGAAAGTTTCAGTTGTTACAGAAGGACATATGTTTGATGAAAGAGAGGGTCAGCAAAGGAGTGAGAGACCTTGGTGGTTGGATTGGCACCATAGCACAAGGATGGACTCATACACGTTGGTGATTGGGAGGATGATGTAGGACTGGGCACCATTTTCTTTTGTTGTACATAGGTTGCCATTAGTTAGAGTTGGCAGCAGTTATCAGCAACTAATTATTACAAAGAAGGATAAAGATAGGTAAGGGGCAGTCCAAATGAATGAGATCAAGATAGAAGATTACTAAGCTGGCTTAAGTGCTACTGGGAATGATTCAGGATAAAAATGGAAGTTGAAGTTACATGAGAGAAAAACAATTTACAATATTCCCTGAACTAACGCCATGCTCCCAGATATGCCACATCCTTCCATTTAGAAAACTTTTCACATGATTTTCTAAATGCCAGACATGCAATAATATAAATGAACCAATGACCATGTAAGATAATGGCCATTACCTCGTTGGAGGTATATCCAAATTAAAGCGAAAACATGTTAGATCATCTAATTTTGCTTTCACATGTTCAGGCATGCTTCATGTATGACATATTTGGGCTGAGATTTGAAAGGAGATGCCTCAGTCATATGACAAACTTAGTGGCTATAGTTTTCTATGAACTTAAGCCATTTTCCAGATAGACTTGCCAATTTGCATGATCTTTTGCTTATGTAAATATACTTTTAATTTCTTTACATTGGCGCTTATTTAAATTTTTTCTTCTTAAAATCAATGTTAGCTTGTAATAGATACATTTAAAGGAAACTAAATGAATATATGATCTTTTATTTTATATGAATTTGATAAATGTATTTTTCTAACATATGGAACAGAATATGATAAATCTAATGAACTCTGATTTTCTAGGAGAATATAATTAATGTTTTGAAAGGCTGCATCCATTTGGGGAAGAATAAAGAGTAAATTTGAAATCTATTTCAGTGTATATGTTACAGGCAATTAAATCATCCTATATAAGAATTACAGTTTATTTGAGTTTTAAGAAGTATTAGCCTATGTTCCTCTGATCAAGTAGTTTGACATGAAGATCTATGTGAAGAAGTCTAATAGACAAAGTGACCCAGGGAGCAGGATGTGAGACATCTTCCCTATTAGATATTGTCACAGAAATTTTCATCTCAGTTATGCTTTCTGGGGGGACTTAGGCAGGAGGAGTAAAACAGAAAAGAGAGAAAGCCAATTCAGGGGTACATTACAGAATTAGCCACTACTGTGTATGACAGGTTCTCTAAACATGTGAGACCACCGTAGTAGATTTATGAAATATATCCAGGTCTATCTGTCTGTAGGAAAAGGGAAACACATTTATCTTTAAACTTTTGTGATCTATCAAAGCCCCATATTTGTCTATGGGGCTTTTCCTGCCCTACACATCCAGGTTTTGCATGATTCCAACAGAAGAACTTCAGGAAGACAAATGGGAGGCTGACTCAGAGCTGAATGGAGGAACCATCAGGTTTCACCTGTGTGAAGTTGACTTGAGCCTGCAGTCCTGGTCAAGACAGTGGTGGCTAAAGTAAGAAACAGATAAGTTCTCTGCTAAGATTCAAAGTGGTATATAAGCATGATCCAGTGCAGCAAGTCTCAAGTACATATAAGTTATACTTACTGTTTTGAGCACATTAATAAAAATGCAATCACACACTTGCATCCATGGTTAGCACCTTCTCTCGTATTTCTGTCAGCCTCCATACATGATCAGTGTAGTATTTTACTTGGAGATTGATTTAAAAAAGAAAGAAAGAAGTAAGGGAAGGATGGAGGGAAGGAGGGAGGGAAGGAGGGAGGGAGGAAATGTGAGAGGGAGGGAGAGAAGGAATGAGGAAGGGAGTTAGGTAGGGAGGGAAAAAGGGAAGAAGGGAGGAAGGAAGAAAAACACAACTTAGATCTTCCTTTGTGATCTTCAAAATCTACGGCAACTAATTAATCTTGATAACTCCACAGGATTACTCTGCTTCCTAGAAAAAATTTTAGACATTTTGTTTTAAAAGTTAGGGAAGCTCCATAAATGGTGGGTTTAATAATTAAACAAGTTTAGTCTTTGAAGGCTTACATTACCAAAAATACCACACCTCATTATTGAAAATCCTATCAGATATTGGAGTAAGGATGGCCCTGGAAATTCGTATAGTTTAAATTTATACAGCTGAATAATATGTGTAGATGTTTTAATAGTATCTACATTTCCCTTTCTTTTTGTATCTGAAAATAATTTAATGGTAATAATAATTAATTACCATTTTCTTTGCTTAAGAGTTTTTTAAAAATTTTATTACTCTGTTTGAATCTATAGTTTAGTAGTCAGGAAAAATGAAATTAATAAGCAATGGAACTGTACCTTTGAGACCCAACTTAGAAAACAATTTTGAAATCATATGCATGTAACCCCCGGCTTATGATGGGGTTCCATCCCTACAACTCCTTAGGAAGTCTGATCTGAGGTAAGTCAAATACCTGTTTTTTTTTTTTTTTTAAGTTTTTATTTTTTTTGCCTTTTATTGTCAGTATTTTTATAAATCTGACCTTTGTTTTGGGGTTTGGAAAAATCACATATAAACTTACAGATATATAGATATATTTTAATATATGCATACATACATAAAACAATACACAAATCACAAAAATTTATTCTGAAATGAAGCAGAGTTGGATGACTTTGACATTTTTTCTTTTTCTTTTTAATTTTATTGTGCTTTAGGTGAAACTTTACAGTCCAAATTAATTTCTTATTCAAAAATTTATATACAAATTGCTTTGTGACATTGGTTGCAACCCGTTTCCACCCTAGGTTCCTGTGCCCATTCATCCAGTTTTCCTGTCCCTTCCTGGCTTCTTGCCTTACCTTTAGGCAGTAGTTGCCTATTTGGTCTGGTATACTTGATTGGATTTTCTCATGTGTGTTGTTGTTTGTCTTATAGGCCTGCCTAAACTTCAGCCAAAAAGTCAGTTTCAGGAGAGACTTCAGTTCTGAGTTGGCAGGGTGTCTGGGGACCACAGTCTCAAGGATTCCTTTAGTCTCTGTCAGACCAGTAAGTCTGGTCTTTTTTTGTGTGTTTTAATTTGAATTTTGTTCTACTTTTTTCTCCTGCTCTGTCTGAGAGGCATTTTTCAGTTGCAGTAATAACTCTACTTGTAAAAGGTTCTGGATTACTGGATCATCTGGATTATCCCTGGAAATGGGATGGTGTTTCTAGTCATTAATTAATGAGAGTTGTCTGTATAGTGCTCCCCCCCATAATTGTAATTGTAAATTAAATTGAAATGTGTGACATAACTCATCAGGAAGAAACTGACTACAACAAATATTTGACAATATTAAGAGTATTTGCAACCTAGAAACAAAATTATGTATACGCCTCATGAAAAAATAATCAGTTAAGGAGCTGAGACCTAATTTTGTTTCCTACCTAAATTGAGTTAGACCATTGGATGTCTGTTCCAGCTTCATAGCTTAAACATTAGACTGATAATATTATAAACAAATTATCTCCAAATCTGTGATAATCTTATTTCATAACCTCTATTGGCCCTTTGGCTAAATTGGAGACTGCTGTATATACAGGGAATCAACAAAACAAACTAGAACTATGAAATCCATCAAAACATAGTTTTGTTTTGTTTTTTTTTAATTATTTTGGCTCTAGAATAACAAACAATTGCCGTTTGTATCCTTCTCTTATAAGTGAGAAACCTAAGAGAAAAGTTAAGCATAAAATGGGCATAATAATAATGCTTAAGTTATAAAAAAAAAAAAAGATTAAACGTGATACTTCACACCTTAGAAATTTGTAAGTTATCACATGCTATTTCATTTTTTATTACGTGGAATTTTAATTGTCTCACTCAGCAAACTCCCCCCCCTTTCGTCATTTTGGCAAATAACTTTATTGTTCATGAATGTTTCACCATTTTATTTTTGCAAGATGATGAGTCTTAAAACAGCAGAGATTGGAAAGTTTGGTCCAGAATTTGTGACATCCTGTAAGATCTGCATGGTCGACTTGTTGCTAAACTTACAATAGATATATTACTGTATGTGACATTGATATGCAAAGATTATTTGGATTGTTTTACTAATAATATAATATAATATATATTACAAGAGTAGGTGTATTTAGTTGAATTATAAAGTAATGAAGGTCCCAAACATTTACTTGTAATAGAGTGAGTGTTCTTTTGCATTATCCCATTAGGATAATCTATGTTGATTACTAACTCGTTGCTGTTGAGATGTTGATTACTACCCATTATTAAAACCCTCTGCATATTTTGTGTATTATACTACATTAGTAAGTGCATATCTGCACTTATTTTCAGAATAAAACCCCCCAAAAGTTAGAATCCTTCAGTTTATTAGAAATGAAGGCTTCATTTTGGATATTAAACCCAGTACCAAACCAAACCCAGTGCCGTCGAGTCAATTCTGACTCATAGCAACCCTATAGGACAGAGTAGAACTGCCCCATAGAGTTTCCAAGGAGCACCTGGTGGATTTGAACTGCTGACCCTTTGGTTAGCAGCCATAGCACTTAACCACTAAACCACCAGGGTTTCCCATTTTGGATACTAAAAAATACTAGAAGGTAAAAATTAAATTTAATGTTTAGATTCAATGACAAATATATCCAATTTTTTATTATTCAATTTTTAGATGTCATGAGATTTTGGGGGAGGGTTTGTTATATACTCCTCTACAGTGCAACAGGTTTCTCTTTATATATGGCCTTTCTGGCCCTTGGTTTGTAGTTCTGCCAAGATGATTTGTTGAGCCACAATCTTGCAAAGGGATTGGACAGTTTGCTATGCAAAAAAGTTGTGTGGGACCGTTGTATAGATTGGACAGCTTACTATGCAAATAAAGTGATTGTGGCCTACCGAGGCGATTGGTCAATTCATGATCTTGGTGGGAGAAGTGTGCCTATAATAGACTGATCCTACAGAGGCTGAGGGCAACTTTGCTACCATCAAAAAATAGAGGCAGGAGCGAAGTATGTGCTTAGTATCCAGGATTCCTGCACTGAGCACTTCCTAGACCAAGCAGACAAAGCTGTAACACTGAAGATGGCATGAGATGGTGCAAGATGGCATGGGATGGTACAAGACTGCATGAGCAGCAAGAACGGCATGAGATGGCTGCAGGTAGCTTCCTAGCTCATGGAGTGAGATGGCTGCAGTGGGCTTGCAGACCCATGGAGTGGGAGAGTTGAGCACTTTCTTGCAAAAGTCTTGATAGTGGAGAAGGGTGCCTTTCGGCACTAATTGATGAAACCACAACAGTTGTAACACTTGCCTGAGCAGGGAAGAGGCCAGGCCCAGCTGGTCTTGGTGGCGATAGGCCCAAGAAGCATGGCATGCTGGAAGACACAACGAACAAGTTGCTGAGAGCTTTCTTGTTTGGAAGCTGTCCTGACTGACACACTATATCCTGTCCTCTGAGTTGTTCCCGTTATTTCAAACCTAAATTATAACCTATTATTTCCCTAATAAGCTCCTTAACTGTGTGTATGGTCTGTGAGTTTTGTGTGGCATTTGCAACAGATTATCAAACCCAGTAGACAAGTAGAGAGCATTGTGGGAAGGATGGCTGGTGTCAGAATTGGTAAATAAGTTGGAGAGTGGAGGTATGTCTGACCTCCACCTCATAGGAATCAGTTTTGTGATGATGTTGTTGTTAGATACTGTCGAGTCGGTTCCGACTCATAGAGATCCCACGCACAACAGAACGAAACACTAACACTGCTCGGTCCTCCGCCATCCTCACAGTCATTGTTATGCTTGAGCTCATTGTTGCAGCCACTGTGTCAATCCACCTCATTGACGCTCTTCCTCTTTTCCGCTGATCCTGTACTTTGCCAAGCATGATGACCTTCTCCAGGGACTGATCCCTTCTGACAACATGTCTAAAGTATGTAAGACGCAGTCTCGCCATCCTTGCTTCTAAGGAGGATTCTGATTGTACTTCTTCTAAGACAGATTTGTTCGTTCTTTTGGCAGTCCATGGTATATTCAATATTCTTTGCCAACACCACAATTCAAAGGCATCAATTCTTCTTTGGTCTTCCTTATTCATTGTCCAGCTTTCACATGCATATGATGTGATTGAAAATACCATGGCTTGGGTCAGGTGCAGCTTAGTCTTCAAGGTGACATCTTTGCTCTTCAACACCTTAAAGAGGTCCTTTGCAGCAGATTTATCCAATGCAATGCGTCTTTTGATTTCTTGGCTGCTGCTTCCATGGCTGTTGATTATGGTGACAAGTAAAATGAAATCCTTGACAACTTCAATCTTTTCTTGTGATGATGGTGAGTAACATTCCCCCTCCTGAATTTAGAAGGTTTCTGACACCACTAGGTTACAACCTCAATTCTCCTAAAGGAATAAAAAAAAAAGCTGAGTAAAAACTCTAAATGAATAAATAAACCAAAATTAAATCAGTGTTCATGGAATAAAAAGAATGGAAGTGGCTCTTGCTAAAGTATATTGTTGAGTAAAATATTCTTTTCATGTGTGAAGACAATATACATGTAGTCCCTGCCTTAGGATGGAATTACGTTCCTAAGGCTCTGTCATAAGTCAGGCCTGACATAAGTTGAATACCTCATTTTTTTTCAGTTTTTATTATTATTGCTTTTTATTATCAGTATCTTTATAAATCAGAACTTTATTTGACTTTGGGTGTTGGAAACATTACATTTAAACTACCGTATGTATTTTAACACATACCTACATAAAACAATATACAAATCATAAAAATTTACTCTGATGATTAAGAAGACTTGGACGATGTTGGCATTTTGTGTTTCAGTAATAATTCCACTTGTGTAAGGTTCTGGATCATCTGGGTTATCCCTGGAAGTGGGGATGACATTTCTAGACCAAAAATTAGTGAAAGTTGTCTGTATGGTACTTTTCTTGTTTTCTTCATGTATTTCCCAGTAACATCTCACTACTTCCCGAATTTGCCTACCTTGCAAAGCAATCAGCATTTGGGTCCAGGTTTTTTCAAGCAAATGAAGCCCCTGATTTAGTTTAAAAAGCTAAATCAATACGGCAGTGTTTTGCACAGTAAATCATAACATTGAGTATCTGCAAGTGAACAAATGAAAATGATAACATCAGCAAATTACATGCTGCAGCATTATATGTATTATGTATTACTAATGATAACATGTCAAAAAAAAAGAAAAAAAAAGGACAGTCGTGTTGTTCGCCGTAACTTTAATGTAAGTTGGGGACTACCTGTACATTAAAAGTTAATAATACTAAATTTAAACTAAGACAATAGTTTTTAAAATCACACAGAAAATAGAAATGTAAACTAATGCTTAAGTCTTTAAATTTACAATCACGGTACAAATTAGGAACATTCAGGAAAATGTTTCAATTCGTAAATTTATCTATCTGCAACCATTGACGGATTAGACAAATTTCTACCAATCCAAAGATAATTGCAATCTTATAACCATATTGCCAAACAATGAATCACAGACTTGTCTGAGTTTTACTGCTTTTAGGATTCGAATGAGACAGCGTAATTAATCACTGGGCTTCTGTAGGTTTCTAGGATTATAGTCTATAGCAACAGATTACAAGAAAGAAACATAGTTAAATGTCAAGTACAATAAAAAAAAAATAATAATTTTAAGACCAGAAATTTTGTCACAAGAAACAGAATGAAAGTAAAATGATTGCATTTTTCCTGAGTGATAGTTTTATTGGGGCAATTTATTAACGTAATAGAGAAAAGTTTTCTGGATTCCACAAAATTCTTTGCAAACTTTCCACGTCTTGTTCATAATAATTGAGTATCTCTAAAGTGAACACTGTTTATAAATAAATCAATGATGATACATTATTTTTATCTTAATTGAGGTTGTTTCGAGTCACCGCTGTAGTAAAGATAATGAGATAAGCATAGAACATAAAAGCCTAGAGTTTTTTTGAGATCAGTTATTGCAGTGAACATCACGGCTTCATGTATTGCAATAGCCTTATTCAAATAATGTTGCCCACAGAGGATAAGTGTTTTGAACAATGCCAAAAAGCTGATGAATGTTCTGTTTCTAAATTTGAAGGCGTTTATGCTGAATAACTAATTAATACTTTAAAACCAAAAAAACTCATTGCCCTCAAGTTGATTCTGACTCGGTGACCCTGTAAGACAGAGGAATACTGCCCCATAGGGTTCCAAGGATGTAAATCTTTATGAAAGTGGACTGTCACATCTTTTTCCCTTGGAGTGGCTGGTAGTTTGAATGGCTGACCTTTTGATAACCAGCTGAACTCTTTAACCACTGTGCCACCAGGGCTCCTTAATTAGTACTTTTTAGAAGAAAAATTAAGTGAATGATTGCAAGTTGCCATAGAACAGGTACCGAGGCCCAGGCATTATATTCACAAAAATGGATAAACCGCTTGATTTGGGAACTATTCTTTGTTTAGACTATTTGTGAGGTTTAATGGTGTTTATAGCAGTTATGACAATTAAATTTTGTGCTACATGTTTGCATTTTGTGTAATTTTTGTAATTCCAATCTCAGTATATATTTATTTTTTGTAAAGCAATGATTCTCAAAACAGACAGAGGCTAGAAAAAATTTTCCAGAATTTTTGACATCCTCTAAGACCCACGTGGTCACCTTGTTGCTAACCTTTCAATACATATATTACTATATATATTTGTTGCCTGTATTTAAATTTAAGTAGTGACCAAATCCTCTCATAGAAATAAGCCATATATTTTCTAATCTGAATATTTGGTGACTGGGTGAAAATAAATTACATGCTTTTTAAACTAAATTTGGAAAAGATTAAGGTAAGTTTATATATTTTTACTTTTTCCACTATTTTCTTTGGGGGCTTGTACTTTACACAAAATCCAATATTTGTAAATCTAACTGTTTAAAGGAAATAAGCAATTGCACTCACCCTTATAACAAAGGATTTTTGTCAGTGAGTAATAGTAAGGATATGAGAATGTTTATTCATTAGGTAACATAAGAAATGTTGTCTTTGACCATAATTTTCGTATATTCCTGGGAAAGATCGTCACTTGTTATGCTGGCCTATTTTTAATAATTTACCTTATTTTTGTTGTTGTCGAGAATATACACAGCAGAACATACACCAATTCAACAATTTGTATATGCACAATTCAGTGACACTGATCGCATTCTTTAAGTTGTGCAACCATTTTCACATACCTTTTCCTAGTTTTTCCTCCTCCATTAACATAAACTCACTGCCTTCTAAGTTTCCTAGCTAATCTTTCAAGTTGCTGTTATCAATTTGGTCCTCTATAGAGAGCTCTTAAAAGAGCATAATGCTCAAGGCAGACATTTTTTATTAGTTAAGCTAAACTATTGTTTGGTTTTAAGAAGATGTCAGGGGATATTTTTGGTTTACGGTTTAAAGATTATCTCAAGACAATAGTTTCAGGGGTTTATCTGGCCTCCTTGGCTCCTGAAAATCTGGATTCTATGAGAATTTGAAAGTCTGTGCTGCATTTTTTCCCTTTTGGCCAGGATTCTTCTATCAAATCTTTGACCAAAACTTTCAGTAATGGTAGCTTGGTTTTCTTGATTAATGTTTTTTTTGTCTTTATGTCAATAGAACATTTCTAGAGTCTTTAAATTTTATTTTTAAATAGTGTTTACCAGGTTCCCCGAGCAGTGTGTCTACAGAATTCCTCACACTATTATGCTAGACAGTAGAACTTCTAATTATCCAATGTATGGATAAAGTGTTATTTGTTCAAGCAATAGTTTATGTATGCCCATTTAGGTTTATCCAATATTTTATTATTACAAAATCCAAAAATAAATAATTTATGTGAATTTATCTTTTTTTTTTTTTAACTTTAAGTGTAAATTGAGTTAGTCAGTTTACTGTTTATGGTATACCGTCATTGGTCCTTGGTATATTTAAGTCTTTGCTCTTGTTTACCTTTATCTATTCCTTCCTTCTTGCCACTTTTTTATCTTATCCTCCCCAAGGCACCCAATTCAATATAATAGATCTATGTAAATAAATACGTGTGTATCTTCGAATACGTGGAATATTTTTCACACTCCAATAAGTTTGGGAAATGTTTTAGGAATTCAAAGTACATAATACTATATTAAAATTTTTCTAAACTTGTCTGATGAAAAAAACTGTTCACTATGATTTAGACCATTCTTTACAAGCTTGTTAGAAAATGAGATAATTTTATTTTTGTGAATTCTATTCTTTCTGAGGAATTATGACATTCGAGTTATAAAAAGATGTCTTAGAATTATGCTGTCCAATACAATTTCTGTGAGGGTGGAAATATTTAAGATAAATGGTAGCCGCTAGTCACATGTGGTTATTGAGCATTTATTCCATGAATACTAGTGCAATTGTGGAATTGAATTTTTAGTTATTTAATTTACTTAATTCAATTTAAATTTAAATAACAATGTTTGAATAGCATAGATTTAGAATATGGATTTCCTAAGATAAACTCGTACAACAAATTTGTTTTTCTGATAGAGATTTTTTGAAGAAGTCAAGTCATAATGTAAATTAATAATTTAGCATCAAAAATTCTGCTGGATGTTATATATTATGATAATAATATAACCAATAACAGGAATCATTTAAGGAGGTAGATGAATAGTTAATTAGCTTTCACTTGGTCTATCTTAATCTAATAACAAATTTTCAATCAAACTTTTTGATATGTCCTGCTTAATAGTCTATTAATGTGTGATTTTTTCAGCATTATCTAAATTAATTTAAGAAAACATTTAGGTAGGCACCCACATCAGCTATAAAATGTGTTAACAATATGCTTGAAATTTCTTGGTAATTCTAAGACATATGATTCAATCAGAGAAAAATCAGTCCAATTTTACATATAGAAAAGACTAGGAATACCTATAATCAAAAAAACTCAAACCTGTTGCCTCTGAGTCAAGATAGGCAGGTCAGACAGCAGGTCTCTGGCTCACAAGCTGCAGAGACAGATGAAACCCAAGATCAGCAGGCAAGACCGCAGGTAAACTGCTAGCTCAAATCTAAAGAAACGGAAATCAGACAAACAGGAGCTAGCTGCAGAATCCAGAGCAAGCAAAAGTTCACAAGCCTTGCCAGAAAGTCCACCCATAATGGATGCAGCCCACACCTCCAAGGAAACTCCCTTTCAACTGATGAGCTAATCACAGAAGATCTCATGATGGAGGTGATCACATTATATCAGATCTCATCATGGAAATGATTGCAGTATTACATGAGAGGCAAACTATATCATAGCTGCCAAACCACTGAGAATCATGGCTCAACCAAGTTGACACACAATTTTAAAGATGACATATAGTAACTGAAATGATGGAGGTTTGAGTGCATTCAAAGGCACTTTGAAAGAAAGGTCTGGCAATCTACTTTTGAAAATTCAGCCACCGAAAACCCTATGCAGCACAGTTCTACTATGAGACATATGTGAGTTGGAACAACTGGTGTATATTGGTCTTGAGTTTGATAAGTAAGTTTAATTCCTATGGCACAGAGCATATGAGCTGCCATTTAACATTACTCAATTTTGAAGAACTATTTCTGTAAGTTTTTGAAGAGTCTATCCATGGTGAAAAGGATAAATAGGATATTGCGATTGTGATGTAGATTGGCTATGGACAAAACTTTGGATAACAATTACCAGTTCTGGCACTAAAATGTCATTTTTTTCCCCACCTGACAGGTATTTATGGAATTCCATTAAATCACTTTCCAACATCTTGGAGAGTGATATGTCTTATTAGGTGTAGTATTAAGAAATGGAAATCCATTTTTCTGATAATTCTGATTAAAAAAAAAACTATGTACTACTCAAATTTTTCGTTTTTTTTTTTTTTTTTTTTAATCTTGGAAGATATATGGCACTCTGCTTCTGTAAAGATTACAGCCTCGGAAACCCTATAGGGCAGCTCTATGCTGTCCCATTGTGTTGCTATGAGTTGGAAATGAAGCCAAGAGCAACAGGTTTTGATTTCTTATCTATTTACCTTTTTTCTGCCTATCTCCTACCCATAACATGTTTTTTTTTAATAGTATTTTAAAGAATCATTTAACAAAAATTTTAAAAACGTCTCTAAATAATTCTCTTTTATAAACTCTAATAGAAAGGGGATGGAGAATAGAGTGAAAAGGCTCTTGTCTACTTATTTGATTAATTAAAGTCATAATACTACAAAATGTATTTCCTCTTCTGAATGTTAAACAGATTAATCTATCATTTCTTTATCCATCTAACAACATCTGATTGAGAATCTTCTATATAACAGAAACTGTGGCACTGGGGGTGGTAGATATTAGAAGACAATTGAAGTATGGGTCTTGCCTTAAAAAACTGTGTCTCCTAGAGAATACTGCTATAAAAATAGATGCAGTGCTATGAAATACACATATATGCCATGAGCTGTGGTGGTGGGTGGTAGTAAGACTGATGAACACTGCTTATAATGTGTGCATGGGAGGATGAGAGAAAAATCGACCTATTGAGTTGACACTTGAAAATGGAGTGAAAAAGTGGCTAAATTGACTAAAAATAATACAAGTAAAAGGAACATGTTTTCTAAAGGCATCTTGAATGCATGGTTGTTGTTGTTGTTGTTAGGTGCTGTCTAGTCGGTTCTGACTCATAGTGACCCTATGCACAACAGAATGAAACACTGCCAGATCCTGCACCATTCTTACAATGGTTGTTATGCTTGAGCTGATTGTTGCAGCCACTGTGTCAATCCACCTTGTTGAGAGTCTTCCTCTTTTCCGCTGACCCTGTACTCTGCCAAGCATGATGTCCTTCTCCAGGGACTGATCCCTCCTGACAACATGTCCAAAGTATGTAAGACGCAGTCTCGCCATCCTTGCCTCTAAGGAGCATTCTGGCCACACTTCTTCCAAGACAGATTTGTTCATTCTTTTGGCAGTCCATGGTATATTCAATAATCTTCACCAACACCACAATTCAAAGGCGTCAACTCTTCTTCAGTCTTCCTTATTCATTGTCCAGCTTTCATATGCATATGATGTGATTGAAAAGACCATGGCTTGAGTCAGGCTCACCTTAGTCTTCAGGGTGACGTCTTTGCTCTTCAACACTTTGAAGAGGTCCTTTGCAGCAGATTTGCCCAATGCAACCAATGCGTCTTTTTATTTCTTGACTGCTGCTTCCAAGACGGTTGATTGTGGATCCAAGTAAAATGAAATCCTTGACAACTTCAATCTTTTCTCCGTTTATCATGATGTTGCTTATTGGTCCAGTTGTGAGGATTTTTGTTTTCTTTATGTTGAGGTGTAATCCATACTGAAGGCTGTGATCTTTGATCCTCATTAGTAAGTGCTTCAAGTCCTCTTCACTTTCAGCAAACAAGGTTGTGTCATCTGGATAACGCAGGTTGTTAATGAGTCTTCTCACAATCTTGATGCCCCATTCTTCTTCATATAGTCCAGCTTTTCATATTATTTGTTCAGCACATAGATTAAATCGGTATGGTGAAAGAATACAACCCTGACGCACACCTTTCCTGACTTTAAACCAATCAGTATCCCCCTGTTCTGTCCAAACAACTGCCTCTTGATCTATGTAAAGGTTCCTCATGATCACAATTAAGTGTTCTGGAATTCCCATTCTTTGCAGTGTTTTCCATAGCTTGGTATGATCCACACAGTCGAATGCCTTTGCATAGTCAATAAAACACAGGTAAACATCCTTCTGGTGTTCTCTGCTTTCACCCAAGATCCACCTGACATCAGCAATGATATCCCTGGTTCCATGTCCTCTTCTGAAACTGGCCTGAATTTCTGGCAGTTGCCTGTTGATATACTGCTGCAGCCATTTTTGAATGATCTTCAGCAGAATTTTGCTTGCGTGTGATATTAATGATATTGTTCTATAATTTCCACATTCAGTTGGATCACCTTTCTTGGGAATAGGCATAATTATGGATGTCTTCCAGTCAGTTGGCCAGGGAGCTGTCTTCCATATTTCTTGGCATAGATGAGTGAGCACCTCCAGCACTGCATCTGTTTGTTGAAACATCTCAATTGATATTTCATCAATTCCTGGAGCCTTGTTTTTCGCCAATGCCTTCAGAGCAGCTTGGACTTCTTCCTTCAGTACCATCAGTTCTTGATCGTATGCCACCTCTTAAAATGGTTGAATATCGACTAATTCTTTTTGGTGTAATGACTCTGTGTATTCCTTCCATCTTCTTTTGATGCTTCCTGCATCATTTAATATTTTCCCCATGGAATCCTTCACTATTGCAACTCGAAGGTTGAATTTTTTCTTCAGTTCTTTCAGCTTGAGAAAAGCCGAGCATGTTCTTCCCTTCTGGTTTTCCATCTCCAGCTCTTTGTACATGTCATTATAATACTTTACTTTGTCTTCTTGAGAGGTCCTTTGAAATCTTCTGTTCAGTTTTTTTACTTTATGAATTCTTCCTTTTGCTTTGGCTGCTCGGCACTCAAGAGCAAGTTTCAGAGCCTGCTCTGACATCTACCTTGGTCTTTTCTGTCTTTTCAGTGACCTCTTGCTTTCTTCATGGATGATGTCCTCGATGTCATTCCACAACTCATCTGGTCTTTGGTCACTAGTGTTCAATGCATCAAATCTATTCTTGAGATGGTCTCTAAATTCAGGTGGGATATACTCAAGGTCATGTTTTGGCTCTCGTGGACTTGCTCTAATTTTCTTCAGTTTCAGCTTGAACTTGCATATGAGCAATTGATGGCCTGTACCACAGTCGGCCCCTGGCCTTGTTCTGACTGATGATATTGAGCTTTTCCATCGTCTCTTTCCACAGATGTAATCAATTTGATTTCTGTGTGTTCCATCTGGCGAGGTCCATGTGTTTAGTCGCCGTTTATGTTGGTGAAAGAAGGTGTTTGCAATGAAGAAGTTGTTGGCCTTGCAAAATTCTATCATTCGATCTCTGAAATTGTTTCTATCACCAAGGCCATATGTTCCAACTACTGATCCTTCTTCTTTGTTTCCAACTTTCGCATTCCAATCGCCAGTAATGAAATGTGTGTGTGTGCGTGAATCCCCTAAGTAGGGTTGTTCATCCTCCCAAATCCCCCTAAATTCAAAATTAGGATTTAGGGCATTGTTTCAATGAGATCAATTTGTACAACAGCCACAACAGTGGACTCATACCAACAATCATGAAGACGGTGACACCTGGGCAACATTTTACTCTGTTATATATAAGATCATCATGAGTTGGCACCAACTTGATGGCAACATCAACAGCATCAACTTCTTTCCTCAAATGGCGTTTCCTTTACTATTGCCGTTTCACAAACAAATTTTACCGTCCAGTCAGCAAACCCTTATTTCTCTTATAAAGTAATGCTTGCTCTAGAGTAATGTTTTCCCTTGCTCTAAGTATGTTTTCTAGAAAATTCCTGATCTGGTCTTCTTTCTAATTAGTTGAAAAGTATGGCAACTGGCTTACAGTTTTCCTCTCTACAATTATGGAATTCTTATTCTCAGGTATGTTTTCTAAGTCTGCATGAATAGCCATCGTAAACCATTCTCTCAGTTCCCTGATCTGTCCATCTGTAATAAGTTCTCACTCAAATCTCATACACATTCGCATGGTCACACTTTGTACCTGTTATTATGTTAAGTGTTTCTAATTTCAAAATCAGATAATTCTCTATTTACTGTTCCCAAAACTGTTGTTTGGAATAGATGAGACCTCTGATTCCTCTCTATTTTCTTGTAATACATCAACCACCAACTTATCTTTATGGCTATCTCTATTAGGATTAGATTCTTATCCAATCTCTGGGTAAATCCAATCTCTGGGTAAATCCAATTAGACTGCTCCAAATACTCACACTGGCTACTGAGAACTTATGGAGAACATCTCAGAGCTCATATCCAGTATTTGGATCAGTATAAATTAATAATCAGCAGCATCAATGTTGACCTTAAAATTGCTAAATAGTGGTAATACATGACTTTGAATGTTCTGCTAGTTTCCTCCTTTTTAAATTTTTCTCTTCTCTCCTCAGTTCTTTTGCATGTAACTTCCAGAAGATTCTCTTATTTCCCCAGATTTGTGTAGCAAAATCTAAGAAAGCACCTTCATCTGCACCATTACTATTTTTTTTTAATATTGTTTTCTTCCTTACAAAAAATCTTCTCTGGATCATATACCCATTTACATTATCAAGGAATATTTGTTGTAGCTGATAAATTCTTCCAACTTCACCTCATAACATTCCCTCCTAACTCTAACCTGCTACTATTTAAAATGATGGGCTGATCACTTTAAATATTCTCCTTTCTGTATTTTTTTTCCGTTTCTTATGTTATATTTTTATTGTGCTTTAAGTGAAAGTTTACAAATCAAGTCAGTCTCTCACACAAAATCTTACATACATCTTGCTAACCAAAAAAAACCCAGTGCCATCGACATCTTGCTACATACTCCCAATTGTTCACTGCCTAATGAGAAAACCCACTCCCTCCCTCCACTCTCCCTTTTCCTGTCCATTTCACCAGCTTCTAACCCCTCTACCCTCTCACCTCCCCTCCAGACAGGAGATGCCAAAATAGTCTCAAGTGTCCACCTGATCCAAGAACTCACTCCTCCTAGCATCCCTCTCCATCCCGTTGTCCAGTCCAATCCCTGTCTGAAGAGTTCTTTGGGAATGGTTCCTGACCTGGGTCAAAAGAAGGTCAGGGGGTCGTGACCACCAGGGTCGTTCTAGTCTCAGTCAGACCCTTAAGTCTGCTCTTTTTATGAGAATTTGAGGTCTGTATCCCAGTGCTCTCCTGCTCCCTCAGGGGTTCTCTGTTGTATTGCCTGTCAGGGCAGTCATCAGCTGTAGCTGGGCACATCTAGTTCTTCTGGTCTCAAGCTGATGTAGTATCTGGTTTATGCGGCCCTTTCTGTCTCATGGGCTAGTAATTACCTTGTGTCCTCGGTGTTCTTCATTCTCCTTTGGTCCAGATGAGTTGAGACCAATTGATGCATCTTAGATGGCTGCTTGCTAGCAGTTAAGACCCCAGATGCCACTCTTTAAAGTGGGATGCAGAATATTTTCTCAGTAGATTTTATTATGCCAATTAACTTAGAAGTCTCCTGAAACCATGGTCCCCAAACCCCAACCCCTGCTATACTGGCCTTCGAAGCAATTTAGTTTATTCAGGAAACTTCTTTGCTTTTGGTTTAGTCCAGTTGTACTGACCTCACCTGTATTGTGTGTTGTCTTTCCAGTCACCTAAAGTAGTTCTTATCTACTACCTAGTGAATACCCCTCTCCTACCTTCCCTCCCTTCCTCCTCTAATAACCATCAAAGAATACTTTCTTCTCTGTTTAAACTATTTCTCAAGCTCTTACAATAGAGGTCTTATACAATATTTGCCTTTTTGCAATTGAGTAATTTCACTCAGCGTAATGCTTTCCAGGTTCCTCCGTGGTTATGAAATGTTTCACAGATTCATCACTGTTCTTTATCAATGTGTAGTATTCCATTGTGTGACTATACCATAATTAATTTACCCATTCATCAGTTGGTAGGCACCTTGGTTGCTTCCATCTTTTTGCTGTTGTAAACAGTGCTGCAGTGAACATGGGTGTGCATATATCTGTCCGTGAAAAGGCTCTTATTTCTCTAGGGTATATTCCGAGGAGTGGGATTGCTGGATTGTATGGTAGTTCTATGTCTAGCTTTTTAAGGAAGCACCAAATCGGTTTCCAAAGTGGTTGTACCATTTGACATTCCCACCAGCAGTGTAGAAGTGTTTCAATCTCTCCAGAGCCTCGCCAACATTTATTCTTTTGCGTTTTTTGGATTAATGCCAGTCTTGTTGGAGTGAGATGAAATCTCATTGTAGTTTTGATATGCATTTCCCTAATGGCTAATGATCGTGAACATTTCCTCATATATCTGTTAGCTACCTGAATGTCTTCTTTAGTGAAGTGTCTATTCATATCTTTTCCCCATTTTTTAATTGGGTCATTTGTCTTTTTGTAGTTGAGTTTTTGCAGTACCATGTAGATTTTAGAAATCAGATGCTGACTGGAAATGTCATAGCTAAAAAATTTTCCCAGTCTGTATGTAGTCTTTTTACTCTTTTGGCGAAGTCTCTGGATGAGCATAGGTCTTTGATTTTTAGGAGCTCCCAGTTATCTAGTTTTTGTTCTGTATTTTTAGTAATGTTTTGTATACTGTTTATGCCATGTATTAGGTCTCCTAATGTTGTCCCTATTTTTTCTTCCATGATCTTTATCATTTTAGATTTTATATTTACGTCTTTGATCCATTTTGAGTTAGTTTTTGGGCATGGAGTGAGGTATCGGTCTTGTTTCATTTTTTTGCAGATGGATATCCAGTTACGCCAGCATCATTTGTTAAAAAGACAGTCTTTTTCCTGTTTAAATGTTTTGCGGACTTCATCAAATATCAACTGCTCATATGTGGATGGATTTATGTCTGGATTCTCAACTCTGTTCTGTTGTTCTATGTATCTGTTGTTGTGCCACTACCAGGCTGTTTTGACGACTGTGGCAGTATAATAGGTTCTAAAATCAGGTAAAGTTAGGCCTCCCGATTAGTTCTTTTTCAGTAGTGCTTTACTTATCCAGGACCTCCTGCCCTTCCATATAAAGGTGGTGATTTGTTTCTCCATCTCAATAAAATTTTTTTTTTGGAATTTGTATCAGAATAGCATTGTATCTATAGTTTGCTTTTGGTAGAACAGACATTTTTATAATTTTAAGTCTTCCTATCCATGAGCAACGTATGTTTTTCCACTTATGTAGGTCTCTTTTGGTTTCTTGCAGAAGTGTTTTGTAGTTTTCTTTGTATAAGTCTTTTACATCTCTGCTAGGATTTATTCCTAAGAATTTTATCTTCGTGGGGGCTACTGTAAATGGTATTGATTTCCACTTCGATGTTCTTTTTGTTGGTGTAGAGGAATCCAACTGTGTTTTGTATGTTTATCTTGTATCCTGATACGCTGCTGAACTCTTCTATTAGTTTCAGTAGTTTTCTGGAGGATTCCTTAGGGCTTTCTGTGTATAAGATCATGGCATCTGCAAATAGAGATACTTTGACTTCTTCCTTGCCAATGTGGATGCCCTTTATTTCTTTATCTAGCCTAGTTCCTCTAGCTAGGACCCCCAGCACAGTGTTGAATAAGGGTGGTGATAAAGCTCATCCTTGTCTGGTTCTCGATCTTAAGGGGAATGCTTTCAGGCTCTCTCCATTTAGGATGATCTTGGCTATTGGCTTTGCATAAACGCCCTTTATTATGTTGAGGAATTTTCCTCTATTCCTATTTTGCTAAGAGGTTTTCTCGTGAATGGGTCTTGAACTTTGTCAAATGCCTTTTCTGCATCAATTGATAAAATCATGTGATTCTTGTCTTTTGTTTTATTTGTAAGATGGATTACATTAATTGTTTTTCTAATGTTGAACCATCCCTGGATACCTGGTATGAACCCCACTTGGTCATGGTGAATTATTTTATGATATATTGTTGAATTCTTTTGGCTAGAATTTTGTTGAGAATTTTTGCATCTACATTCATGAGGGATATATCTGTAATTTTCTTTTTTTGTGGTGTCTTTGTCTGGTTTTGGTATCAGGGTTGTGCTGGCTTCATAAAATGAGTTTGGGTGTATTCTGCCTTTTTCTATGCTCTGAAATACCTTTAGTAGTAGTGGTGTTAACTCTTCTCTGAAAGTTTGGTAGAACTCTGCAGGGCCAGGGTTTTTTTTTTTTTTTTTTTTTTTTTGGTTGGGAGTTTTTTTATTTACTTTTTCAATCTCTTCTTTTTTTATGGGTCTATTTAGTTGTTCTACCTCTGTGTTAGTTTAGGTAGGTAGCGTGTTTCTAGGAATTCATCCATTTCTTCTAGGTTTTCAAATTTGTTAGAGTACAATTTTTCGGAGTAATCTGATATGATTTTTTTTAATTTCAGTCGGGTCTGTTGTAGTATCGCCCATCTCATTTCTTATTCGGGTTATTTGCTTCCTCTCCTGTTTTTCTTTTGTCAGTTTGGTCAATGGCTTATCAATTTTGTTAATTTTTTCCAAAGAACCAGCTTTTTTTTCTTGTCAATTCTTTCAATTGTTCTTCTGTTTTCTACTTCATTTAGTTCTGCTGTAATTTTTAGTATTTGTTTTCTTCTGGTGCTTGAGGGTTTCTTTTCTTGCTCTCTTTCTATCTGTTCTAGTCGTAGGGATAATTATTTGATTTTTGTCCTCTCTTCTTTTTGGATGTGTGCATTTATTGATATAAATTGACCTCTGAGCACTGCTTTGCTGTGTCCCAAAGGTTCTGATAGGAAGTGTTTTCATTCTCATTGGATTCTCTGAATTTCTTTATTCTATCCTTAATGTCTTCTATAATCCAGTCTTTTCTGAACAAGGTATTGTTCAGTTTCCAAGTGATTGATTTATTTTCCCTGCTTTTTCATTATTGATTCCCACTTTTATAGCCTTATGGTCAGAGAAGATGCTTTGTAATATTTCAATGTTTTGGATTTTGCTGAGGCTTGCTTTATGACCTAATACGTGGTCTATTCTAGAGACTGTTCCATGTGCACTAGAAAAGAAAGTATACTTGGTTGCTGTTGGGTGGAGCGCTCCGCATACGTCTATGAGGTCAAGTCGGTTGATTTTGGCATTTAGATCTTCCATGTGTTTATTGAGCTTCTTTCTGGATGTCCTGTCCTTTACTGAAAGTGGTGTGTTGAAGTGTCCTACTATTATTGTGGAGATGTCTATCTCACTTTTCAGTGATGATAGAGTTTGTCTTATGTATCTTGCAGCCCTGTCATTGGGTGCATAAATATTCAATATGGTTGTATCTTCTTGATGCATTGTCCCTTTAACCATTATATAGTGTCCTTCCTTATCCTTTCTGATGGATTTAACTTTAAAGTCTATTTTGTCAGCAATTAATATTACCACTCCTGCTCTTTTTTGATTGTTGTTTGCATGATATATTTTTTTCCATCCTTTGAGTTTAGGTTGTTTGTTTCTGTATGTCTAAGTTGTGTCTTTTGTAGGGAGCATATAGACGGATTGTGTTTTTTCATCCTTTCTGCCACTCTCTGTCTGTTTATCAGTGCATTTAGTCCATGTACATTCATGAGAATTATGGGTAGGTATGAAGATTTTGTGTGTGTGTGCTTTATTGACAGTTTCTTATCCTGCTTAATTTTATGTGCTGAGTAGATTATCTTTATATATTGTCCTTTCCTCATGTTTGTTGTTGATTTTATTTCTGCTGAGTCTCTATTTTCTTCCTGTATTTCATTTTGATGTTTAGGAATATTTGTCTCCTCTGTGGTTACTTTATTATTTACCCCTTGTTGTCTAAATTTAAACCTAACTTTTATTTCTTTGTATTGCCTTGTGTTCCTCTCTGTATGGAAGATCTATGACTACATTTCTTAGTCCCTCTTTATTGTTTTAATGTTGTCTTCTTTTACACAATAACATCGCTGTTACCCTGTTTTGAGCTTTTTTTTTTTAAAATCTTGATTTATTTTTGTTGTTTCCGTGTCTGGGTTGACTTTTGATTGCTTTCCCCAGTGTTCTAGTCTTGGGTTGATACCTGATTTTATTGATTTTCTAACCAAAGAACTCCCTTTAGTATTCCTTGTAGTTTTGGTTTGGTTTTTACAAATTCCCTAAATTTCTGTTTAACTGGAAATGTCCTAATTTCACCTTCATGTTTAAGAGACAGTTTTGCTGAATATGTGATTCTTGGCTGGCAATTTCTTTCCTTCAATTTTTTATATAAGTCATCCCATTGTCTTCTTGCCTGCATGGTTTCTGCCAAGTAGTCTGAGTTTATTGACTCTCCTGTGTAGGTGACTTTTCGTTTATCCCTAGTTGCTCTTAAAATTCTCTCTTTATGTTTGGTTTTGGCAAGTTTGCGTGACTTTCTTTTAAAATCTATGTGGCGTTCAACAACATCTTGGGTAGATATCTTCTCATCTTTCATGATATCAGGGAAGTTTCCTGCCCACAAATCTTCAATGATTATCTCTGTGTTTTCTGTCATCCCTTCCTGTTCCTGTACTCCAATCACTCATAGGTTATTTGTCTTGATAGAGTCCCACATGTTTCTTAAGGTTTCTTCATTTTTAAAAAAATTCTTTTAACTTATTTTTCTTCAAATATATTAGTGCCAAGTGATTTATCTGTGAGTTCAGAAATTCTGCTTTCCACTTGCTCAGTTCTGCTCCTCTGACTTTCTATTGAGTTGTCTACTTCTGAAATTTTATTGTTAATCCTCTGAATTTCTGATAGCTGTCTGTCTATGGATATTTCCAGCTTATTAATTTTTTTATTATGTTCCTGAATAATCTTTCTAATTTCTTCAATTTCTTTATCTGTGTGTTCCTTGGCTTGTTCTGAGTATTGCTTCATTTCTTTCCTGATGTCTTGAAGTGTTCTGTATTTTAATCTTTTGTATTCTGCCTCTGGTAATTCCAGGGAGGCACTTTCATCTAGAAAATCCCTGGATTCATTTTTTGAGAGCTTGTTGAGGTAATCATGGTCTGTTTCTTTATGTGACTTGATACTGACTCTTGTCTCCAAGCCATCTGTAAGTTATTGTATTAGTTTGTTTTATGTGTGCTTACTGTGTCATAGCTTCTTGCATTGCTTTGTTTTGATACTCCCAAATGAGTTTCTTGAGTGAGCTAGCTTGATTATTTTCACCTTTGGAGCTCTGAGTCCTGTCCCCAGATGGCTAGAGCTGGTATCAGATATATCAGTCTAGGAGTCCATTCACTTTTCTTGTATGAATATGCTCAGGTGTCCAGGTAGCTGATCATCAAGTGTGTGGTACAGGTTCTGTTGTAGGTACAGGTATCTGGTTGCAGCAGGCGGTCACACTCTGAACAAGGCAGGGGGCTCAGAATCATCCCCCACATGTATCTGAGGAAAGTGTGTCCCTGTTCCCTAGAGCATACAGGTAGGTGGGTTCTGCAGATGAACCATGGGCAACTAATGTTTTTGGTTGTAAGGACTGGAAGGTACCAGTTCAGTTATCCTTGTACCCCTGTCACTGGCAGCTGGGTGACCTGAGTGGAGCCACCATTTCTTAGGTCCCTGATGTGAATAGGTGAAGACCGTGTTTAATAGGCAAAGCAATGTTGAACATCAAACACGCATCTCTCTTCCACACAGCGGAAACAGTTGGAGCCTGCCAACAAGGGTCTATTCTCCTGAAATAGGCCCACACAGTCCATGCAGAGGGGAAAGGTGCTCAAGATCCAAGGACCATTTATGCCTGGACAGGAGCTGCCTCTGTCCTGAGCACCCCCAGTTAGTGGAGCTGTCAAATTATCTTTTCCCTCAATTGCAAGTTTATTCCTTCTCCAAGGCTGGGAGGATGGTTCTAGGCTCTCAACAGGGCCTATCTCAGGCCCAGGGAAATCAGCCGCTGAAGCCGGCTTGGGAGTGGGAGTGCAGGAAAATACATGCAAGTACTTAGCTTTTGCTGAGAGCGCTGTTCTCCTCAGGTTCTGGAGGTGTGAGTAGGCTGTGCGGCTGGCTGCTTCTCCCTGAGGAAACTGGGGCCCAATGGTAGTATCAGCCCGCCGCTGCCACCCCCTGGGAATGGTGCCTGAGGGCTCCCAGCGATTCAAGTTCAGTAACTCATCTCTACTGCTGAACCATCACTTCCTCCCCCTGCCCCTCAGTTCGTTTTCTAACCTAGCCTTTGATGTTCAGGGCTCTGAAACCAAACCCAAAATCCACTGCCATCGAGCGGATTCTGACTCATAGTGACCCTATAGGACAGAGTAGAACTGCCCGATAGAGTTTCCAAGGAGCCCCTAGTGGATTCAAACTGCTGACCTCTTGGTTAGCAGTGTAGCACTTAACCACTATGCCACCTGGGTTTCCTCAGGGCTCCTAGTTTGTCATAAATATACGCATTTCACTTGTTTTTTTCCGGTCTTTGTTGTAAGAGGGCTCGCCGAAAGTGTCTATTTTGCCATCTTGGCTCCGCCTCCTCTCCTTTGTGTCTTTATCCCTATTTTCAACTACTGCCCATGTTTTCTCCTCTCTTTCAAAACCAGATTTCCAAGTAAATGTTTCACATCCCTTTCCTACAATTTTTCACCTCCTACTCCTTTGTCAGGCACCTCTATTCTGGTTTATCCTCTTCTTCCCACTGCCCCAGTATACTGAAATTGCTTATGCTAAGATCACCACTGTATTATTTAGTGAACACTTTTGTTTCTTATGTGGTTATTCAGATATATTTGAAATGACCATTCTTCTAAAACAACTTTCTCCTCATATATTCTGGGACACCACACCAAGTTTTTCTTTGCTATTTATAGCTGCTCTTTTTCAGTCTTTTGTACTGGCTCTTCTTCAGAATGTAGAAATTTTTCAGAATTTCATCTAACAACACCCCTTTTTCTGTCCATACAAAAACTATCCCTTTCTTTGGAATAGTTTAAGTAAACTATATATAAGCAGCATCTGATTTATATTTTTGGCCCAGTTTTCTTTCCTTAGTTATAAATATGTAAAGTACACCATAAAAGATATTTTCACTTGCACATATATTTGCAAATATTTCAAACTGAAAAACCAAAAAAAAAAACCAAACAAACAAACAAACCCGTTGTCATCAAGTCAATTCCCACACATAGCTACCCCATAGGACAGAATAGCACTATCCCATAGGATTTTCAGGGAGCAGCTGGTGGATTACAGCTGCTGGCCTTTTGGTTAGCAGCCAATCTTTTAACCACTGTGGCACCAGGGCTCCATCTCTAACTTGGTATATCTCAAATATAAACATTATGTGGTTGTCACTCTTGTTACGTGTTGTTGAGTCGGTTATGACTTATAGGGACCCTATGTACAACAGACTGAAACATTGCTCAGTTCTGTACCATCCTTACAATTATTGCTATGTTTGAGGCCATTGTTGTCAGTCTATCTCATCCATGGTATTTCTTTTTTTCAATGACCCTCAACCTTATCAAGTATGTTGTCCTTCTCCAGTGACTGTTCCCTCCTGATAACATGTCCAAAGTACTTGAGACAAGTCTTGCCATCTTCACTACCAAGGAGCACTCTGGCTGAACTTCTTCCAAAACAGATTTGTTTGATCATTCCGCAGTCCATGGTATAATCAATATTCTTCGTTAACACCATAATTCAAAGGCATCAATTCTTATTTGGTCTTTCTTAATCACTGTCCAGCTTTCCCATATATATGAGGCAGTTGTTAATACACATCATCTTCTGAATTCATCTTGAATTTCTGGCAGTTCCCTGTCAATGTACTCCTGCAACAGTTTTTGAATTATCTTCAGAGAAATTTTACTAGTGTGTGATATTAACGATATTGTTTGATAACTTACACACTCTGTTGGATTAGCTTTCTTTGGAATGGGCACAAATACAGAAATCTTCCAGTCAATTGGTGGGGTAGCCCTCTCCCAAGTTTGCTGGCATAGATGAGTGAGTGTTTCCAATGTTTCATTCTTCTGTTGAAATATCTCAGTTGGCATTTGGTCAATTCCTAGAGCCTTGTTTTTCGCCAGTGCCTTCAGTGCAGCTTGGACTTCTGCCTTCAGTACCATCAGTTCTTGATCATTTGCTACCTCCTGAAATGGCTGAATGTCTACCAATTATTTTTGGTACAGTGCCTCTGCATATTTCTTTCATCTTCTGATGCTTCCTGTGTCATTCAGTATTTTCCCCATAGAATCCTTCAATATATTATGTGACTTATTCTCCTTTAATTCTTTGCAGTTCATAAAATGGCAGTACTCTTCACCCATTTGCTCAAACTTTAAACCTGAGAGTCATGTTTATTGTTTCCTACACCCAGTCAATTCCAAAAAAAAAAAAAGTTGCCATTGACTTGATTGTGACCCATAGTGACCCTAAAGAACAGAGTAAAACTGCCCCATAGGGTTTCCAAAGAGTGCCTGGTGGATTTGAACTGCCAACCTTTTAGTTAGCAGCAGTAGCTCTTAACCACTATGCCATCAGTCAATTCCTAGGTCATATTAATTTTACCTCTTTATTTACATTCATTTCAATCCCATGGCCATTACCCTAATTCATAATACAATTTTCTCTTTTCTAGATTATTGCAACTCCATCCTAGTTACACTTGCTAAATCCATTCCTCTCAATTTCCAGTCTATTTTTCAAACTGTACCTTGGGCCATATGTTAAAAGTGAGTATCTGATTGTGTCATTTCCCTTTATCAAATTCTTTAGAAGCTCTCATTCTTTTTTGATAAAGAAAAAAAAAACCTTAATATTGCTTGCAAAGCCCTGCATGATCTGTTTTCTGCTTGCTACTCCATTTTTATCTCCTGTCAGGTAGAAAACTGCCTCACACATTTATGATCGATTTAGAAATAAATGCATGTTCTCAGCCAGTGAGTGTTCTGTGATTTTATTTGAAGGAATTTTTTTTTTTTTAATTCCTGGAATGAATAGTTTTTAAGTTTTAGTCACTGAAAATAAGTACAGCAAAGATAGCTAAGAAATGACTTCATTTTTAAAACATCACCTCAGCATGACATTTCTCTAAAATAGAATAAAATAATTCAGCCTACTTATGCCAAATGTTTTTTTAAAGGTATTCATCACTAAGAAGGGCATACTAAATGTGTCGTTGTTTTCAAGAATGCTCTCTATTTAGCATTAAACCCCTTACCTCAACCGCATCCAGATGGAAATCTGGGCATGATTTAATATACAATTCAATTATGGAGAAAAGAGAACTGGTCAGAATATAAGTTAACACTTACTTGGAAATTTTTTTCAGATAAAACACTCTTCTATATATTCATCATCAATTTAGAAATAAATGTGTATTCCACTCACCAAAGTGGGATGCAGAGTGTTTTTTTTAATATACTTTGTGATGCCAATTGACCTATATGTCCCCTGAAACCATGGTCCACAGACCCCAGCCTGTGCTACTCTGTCCCTCCAAGTGTTTGGTTGTATTCAGGAAACTTCTTAGCTTTTGGTTAGTCCAGTTGTGCTGACTTCCACTGTATTGTGTGTTGTACTTCCCTTCACCTAGAATAATTCTTATCTAATTAGCGAATACCCTTTCCCCTCCCTCCCCACCCTCATAACCATCAAAAAGTGTTTTCTTCTGTGTTTAAACCTTTTCTTGAGTTCTTATAATAGTGGTGTCATACAGTATTTGTTCTTTTGAGACTGACGGATTTCACTCAGCATAATGCCTTCCAGATTTCTCCATGTTATGAGATGTTTCACAGATTCATCATTGTTCTTTATCATTGCATAGTGTTCCATTGTGTGAATATACCATAATTTGTTTATCCATTCATCCATTGAGGGGCACCTTAGTTGTTTCCATCTTTTTGCTATTGTAAACAGTGCTGCAATGAACATGGGTGTGCATATGTCTATTCATATGAGGGCTCTTATTTCTTTAGGATATATTCCAAAGAGTGGGATTGCTGGATCATATGGTACTTCTATTTCTAGCTTTTTAAGGAAGCTCCAAATTGATTTCCAAAGTGGTTGTACCATTTTGCATTCCCTCCAGCAGTGTATAAGTGTTCCAGTCTCTCCACAACCTCTCCAACATTTATCATTTTGTGCTTTTTGGATTAATGCTAGCCTTGTTGGGGTGAGATAGTATGCCATTGTAGTTTTGATTTGCATTTCTCTAATGGCTAATGATCGTAAGCATTTCCTTATGTATCTGTTAACTGCTATCAATGCATTTTGATTGGACGTTTGATCAGTTTCAGACTGCAGAAGTTGGTAAAAATCTTCAACTTCTTCATCTTTGGCATTAGTGGTTGGTGCATAAATTAGAATAGAAGCCTTATTAACAGGCCTTCCTTGTAAGCATATGGATATTATCCTTTTGCTGACAGCTTTGTACTTCAGGACAAAACCCATTCCCATTGAGTGATATGACTCCTAGCACTTCAGCACAGATCTTGAAATTTTCTTTTTGAGGATGAATGCAATGCTATCCCTGTTCAATTTGTCATTCCCTGCATAGTAGGCCATCTGATTGTCTGATTCGAAATGGCCAATATCAGTCCATTTCAGTTCTCTAATGCCCACGATATCAATCTTAAAATGTTCTATTTCATTTTTGACAGTGTCCATATTTCATTGATTCATACTTAATACATTCCATGGCCCAATTCCAATGAATGTTTGCAGCTGCTTCTTCTCATTTTGAGTTGTGCCACATCAGCGAAATAAAGTCCTGAAGGGTTTACTTCATCCATGTCATTAAAGTCAACTTTACTTTGAGATGACAGCTCTTTCCCAGGTGTATCATGAGTCCTTTCTAACTTGAGGCACACTCATCTTCCAGCACTATATTAGATAATGTTCTGGAGCTATCCATGTTTTCACTGGCTAATTTTTTTTTTTTAAGAGGTAGATTATCAGGTCCTTCTTCCTAGTCTGTCTTAGACTGGTAGCTTCTCTGAAACCTGTCTACCATAGATGACCCTGCTGGTAGTTGAAATACTGGTGGCATAGGTTCCAGCATCACAACAACGGGCAAGCCACGACAGTACAAATAACTGACAGGCAAATTTATATGCTGAGAAAATAATCCAAGACGTGGACTATAAGAAGAAGAATGCAACATAAAAATTGGAGGAAGACTTATTAAACAACCTACAATATATGATGACACAGTCTTGCTTGCTGAAAGTGAAGAGGACTTGAAGCACTTATTGAAGATCAAAGGTTACAGCATCAGTATGGTTTATACCTCAAAATAAAGAAAACATAAATCTTCACGACTAGATAAATAAGATAAATAAACAGCATCTTAATAAATGGAGAAAATATTGAAGTTCCCAAGGATTTCATTTTGCTTATTTCTATAATCAATGCCCACGGAAGCAGCAGTCAAGAAATCGAATGGCTTATTGCATTGGGAAAATCTGCTACAAAACCTTTTTAAAGTGTTAATGAGCAAAGATGTACTTTGAGAACTAAAGTGCGCCTGACCCCAGCCATGGTATTTCCAGTCACGTTTTATGCATGCCAAAACTGGACAAAAAATAAGAACAAGCAAAGAAGAATTGATGCTTTGAGGTATGGTATTGACAAAGAATACTGAGTATACCATGAACTGCACGAAGAACAAACACATCTGCGTTGGAAGAAGTACAGTCAGAACACTCCCTAGAAGTGAGGATAGTGAGACTTTGACTTACTTACTTTTGGCTTGTTATCAGGAGGGACCATTCCCTGGAGAAAGACATCATACTAGGAAGAATAGAGGGTCAGTGTAAAAGAGAAAGACCCTGGACAAGACGGATTGACACAGTGGCTGCAGAAATGGGTTCAAACATAGTAATGGTTGTTAGGATGGCACAGGATCAGTCAACATTTAATTTTGTTGAACATAGGGTCTCTATGAGTTGAGACCAACTCTATGTCACCTAACAAAACACATGCCAATTTTGATTAAAATCATAAAAAAAAAAAAAAAAAAAAACTAGAGAATAATAGAGTTGCTTGATAGATGATACAGTACGGACATGTATGTGTATCCCTCAATTTTCTTATTGTATCACCCAAAGTATTACCACACCTTTCTAGAAGATTTAAAGGTAACTATGGATAACGTCTTTATAGTCTGCTTTTAACTTTCATTGAAAAGCGTTGAAAAAAACAAAAGCTTTCACTTTCCATCCATAGCGATGAATGTAAAAATATTAATAGGGAAATATGTGTCAGAAGATGAATGATGAATCAGAATGCAGCACTATGTTTTATGATGATTGAGAAATTGAATGTATATTGAAATATTAGATAGTCAATCTACAGATGATTTTATCCTAGATGAATTTCCTCTAATTCAAGAATTGGTGACTGAACAATATATTTCTAGTGGCTAAAAGAAAATAATTTATTCTCACATGGTCATTCAACAGGAAAGACCTTGTGCAGAATTTTGTAACAATGACTTGTTGGTGGAGCTCATTTATATGCTGAAAGCCATAGAACTCTATGATACAAACAGTAAACTTTGCTATATAGTTTTTTAAGGCAACTAGAATGTCAGAAAACTCAGGAATAAACACAGACTACAAACTTTATTACAAATATATGGCACAACTTCCTGAAGGCTTAGTGGGAGAACTGACCTAAATATATTTGCAAAACAGTTTTTAACATCATACTGTAAATCAATGGACAAAAATAACTGCCTACAAACAGTGCAGTTGGCAAATGTGTTTCTTACAGGTATATATTAAACATTTTGAAACAATTTTACAAGTTTTGGACAAGTAAGTAAATATATTGAAGATAACCAGAGCCAGATCTCTCACGTCAGAAAAAGCAGATGCAAATAAGCAAGGGGGGAAGACTAGAATTGAATGCTGTGGTTCAGGATTAGAATGGATGAGCTCAGTATAAACATATGTTTAAATCAATATATTTAGAGAAAAACAGATGCACAAATTAATATAGATGTATGTGTATACATGAGTACATATAAACATATATAATTTCTTGCTCAGTCCACTGAGAGGATCTAGTACATAGATTTTGGGTTTGAAAAACCATCCTTATACAAAAGGAATAAAATTTCTTGGAAAAATTGCTGATTTCTATGACTGAGCAGAGTAAATACAAGAAGAGCCTGCCACACCACGCAGTGCCAGAAAGTTACGAAGTACATTCACACACACACACATGCACACACACACACAAATGGAGGTATGTCACAAGGACACAGTAACCAATGTGAAAGAACTTACAGTGACCAAAGCTGGAAAATTTTGCCAAAAAAAAAATAGCGATATTGGATTATCACGCAAAGCAATAAAATACATAGACTTGTGTCCATTTTGACATAAACAAATGATCGAATAAATAAATACATGTGGGAAAAGGGAAAGATCTTTACAGAAGAATTCCGATTTATACATGAGGAAGAAAAGAAGGGAAAAAGAAAAAAAAAACAGTAACAATTTCTGTAAACAAAATTCACTGATGGATACTAAAATTCATCAGTGAAATGTTAAGCAGAAAAAGGATATTTTCAAAGCATCTCCCCACAATATGTATTACTTGCTCTGGTGGTCTTAGGTTTTAACATATTATCATAAATTCTTTGATGCCCCTCTATTCTGGAGATGGAGCTTAATTTCCATCCCCTTCAATGTGGGCTGAATTTATGGACTTATTTGTAACTAATAGAGTATGAAAAGGTAACAATAGTAACATTTTATTGACGAAATCTGTTTGATATTACCCTAACCAAGCAATGAAGATTAACATCATCAGTAATAAGTCTTGTTGATTTCATGTATCCCCTCATGATATGAGAAGGGCACTTCACCTTTGTGGTATTCTTCCCCAGAATCTGTAATCCTAGGCTAATCATGAGAAAACATCAGATTACTCAAATTGAAGGACATTCTATAGAACAACTGACCTGTACTCTTCAAGGGTGTCAAGGTTATGAAAGAGAAGAAAAAATTGATTAACTGAGGAGACATGAGGGAAATGTAGAATTCAGAATTGAGTTTTTCAACAAAAAGACGTTAGTGGTTAAAACCAATGAAATTAATGTCTGTAGTTCAGTTATAAGTATTGAATCAGTGTCAATTCCTTAGTTTTGATAAATATGCCATGGTTATATAAGATATTAGCATTAGTGAAAGCTGGGTGAAAGGCATACAGGAACATTTTGTACTATACATATGCGTACCTCTTCTGTTTTTTTAAAAAAAGTATCAAACTGTAATTTTCAAATATTAAGTAAATTCAGAGAGAGAGGAAAAAAATAAAAATGACTAAGCAAAGTAAGATTCTTGACATAAAAATATGGGAAAACATGGTGCCAGAAGGCTAATTACCTACAAATTTTAAAGGGGGCACTTTCAATAAACATTAAGTAAAATACATTGCTACATGAGCTTCATTATGGTTAATGGAGAAAAGGACATTTATATATATATTTTTCATATTTCTTTCTAAAATGTAGAGTAAGTATTCTACACAGTTGAAACCAAAAAAAAAAAAAAAAAAACCCACTGCCATTGAGTCGATTCCGACTCATAGCGACCCTACAGGACAGAGTAGAACTGCCCTGGAGAGTTTCCAAGGAGCACCTGGTGGATTCAAACTGCCAACCTTTTGGTTAGCAGTTGTAGCACTTAACCACTACACCATATAGAAAGTTTCATCCTGAAGTTATTTCTACTTTAAAGACATTCACACAAAAAATATTTAGGGTTGTATTAGCAATTTTTTTTTTTTTAATAACATTGGTTAAAATCCAGTCACCTACTGCTTGCAATCTTCGGTCCATAGCAGACAAATAAACAAATTGAAAATTAGTAGTGTGCCATTCAAGACAGGCTGAGAAAAGAGACATCGTTTCTCTGTTTTAACAGCATTTCTCTAATGAAATAGATATTGTGTCTATAGTTTTGTATATTGTAAAGAAATAGTTTTCTCCTAGAATAGGATGTTCTAAACTAATTATTTGAATGCAATTAAAATAAGTGAATTTCACAAGGCATATGATTACTTTTACAAAGTATATTGTCGTATGTACAACGTATTACAATATAACTCCATGAATAATCCCTGTTTAAAAAAAAAGTTACTGTTAAATATATATATATTTTACCCCTCATTTGGGTGCAATCAGTAGGGTATTAAAGTAGTATATATATATATTAATTTATTTTCCTAAATAGTTTAGCATTTACTTGTATAGAAAAGACTAATATGGATATAAAATACTTTTGGGTGAAACAAAGGCAGAGCATATGTCTCAAACGATGAATTGCAGAACAATCTGTTTTATAGGCGAGATAGTGCACATTACTAATTCCATATAATATAAGCCACAATTTTTAGTAATAACATAATGCTGTCTTCTTTTAACTGATGTCCTATGGAATTTTAACAATCATCCCAAGCCTGCCAGTTTTAAGGCAAATTAAAGAAATAATATTTGAGTAGGAAGTGATTTCTCCTCAAACTCCATTATCTACAGTCTAGTTTTTAGGTAGAAATCAAACCTTGTTCTTTTGGGCAGAATATTGAATACCCCACATTCAGAGACTGAGATAACTTTCCATACTCTCGTTTTCCACTCCTCAGATTTTATCTTGCAAAAAAAACTCCACCGTTTTCCCTACAATATTTTGAAGTTGGTGAACTTTCTCCGAAGTATATGATCCGAAGTACGTCAGATAAAAACAAGATTGAATCCTAAACTGAAGTTTTAGGATCAAACTTTCCAATATATTCAGTATTACATTACCCTTTCCCAACACAGTTTATTTATATATAAGTTGGCTTTTCAAGATATTCAAGAGTATTTGTGAAGACTCAAGCGTAGAGAATATGAAAAACAAATAATGTCAGATGCTATGTTTTACTTAGTTTCTCAGACTATCCTGATTGTAAGCAGTCACATGTATATGTAAATTTAGCTTAACCCCAATTTCTTTTGTGATATTTTCCACACCAGAATGTAATTTCATTTCCACATACATTTAAATACATTATTTCATATGAAAATAAATATTATAATACATTTTATAAAAGGTAATATTCTGTACCTTCTTCACCAGATATAATTTTTATCACCCAGAAATGTTTACTGATTAGGATTTTTACAAACCATATGATAGCATTATCATTTCTATTACAATGAAATTTAGAATTTCAAATGTGGGTATACCAGTGAAGACTTTTAACATTTTAAGTATCGCTAACAACTCTATCTGAGGATTGTATAAAATACTAAATGAAAATGTAGCTCTGAAATGGACTTAAATCCACAGCAGAAACTGAGCAGGAGAAAAAGAAAGAAACTTAAGAGTTATATGGATTAGCACAGAATCAAATAATAGTGGCAAAGGAAGTGGGTGGCCATTTTTCATCTCTTGACTAGTCTGTTTCCTAGGAAACAAAAGACTGAATGATTGTACAAATGACCCTATGTCTGTGAATTTAAATTGATGAAATTATATAGACTGTAATCTATGCAAAACAGGAAAGGTAATTCTTAGAATTCTTGTTTATTAGGTAAAATAGAGAAGTTTAAAATACTTATTTTACTCAAAGATTTTTTTAAAAGCAATTCCTATTAAAATCTTGTCTATATTGTTAAAGTCCCTATCTTATCAGATCATAAAATTATAATACAACCAGTTAACCAGTATGATGATTTAATACCTTTGTTTAAGTATTTCTGTATAGGAAGCTATTCAATGACTCAACTCTGCCTTCTACCAGTGGTGCTAAACCTTACTAAAACAGACAGCCAGACGGTCTCAGCAGGACATCATTTCGACCAGTTGTGAAGAGTTTATTAAACAGCTTCTGTCTGGTGGACTTCCAGAAAAGCTAATCCTGCATAAGAAACCAGAGTACCTTCACAGAGTTTGACAAATAGATCTCTCTCATAAATTTTACAGCATGTAACAGCCTGGTGATGCATTACCTATGATCATTATAATAACCCTCTGTGAAAATATCAAGTAGTCACTAAATGGATAAAAGCATTTGCCTCCTCTTGAGAAAATAACCTTAGACTCCTCGTAGAAATCCTTGTAGCAATTCAAAGAACATGTCTTTCCATATAAATGACTCTGTTTACAAGTTGGTTGCTACAAAGAATAGTTAACATTTCCAGTTCAGTGTTTCCTCTTTGAGCTCTATATGTTTTATTATGAAATAATGAGTAAAGCATTGGCTTAATCGTGATGAATACAAAGAAATTAGAAGCTGATTATTTAAAAGGCCATATATATATGATCTTAAATATATATGTTTATGTATTTATGTTGTTAGGTTCTGTCCAGTTGGTTGCGACTCAATAGGGCAGAGTAGAACTGATCCATAGGGTTTCTAAGGAGCAGCAGGCAGTTTGAATTGCCGACCTTTTGGTTATATTTAAAATATCTTGAAAATAATGAAAGTATTAATGACATAACTAGTAATAACTACTCTGGGATGAAGTATATGGTTGCTAATTCATAAATATTTATATTAAAGACACAGTTCTAGGATCTTGGAAGGATATATATATATATTTATATATATATATATATAAATATATATATATATATAACGAATTCCTGCCCATCAAAAAACAGAGAAATTTATGTTAAATTTTACGAAGTGTTTAGTTGTCACTACTGTAATAAAAATAGAGAAGTTAAATACTTGACATGATGATATTTAGATAAATACATTTTATCATATGATCCATTATTCAAAGCAGCCAATACGCTTGGTGATTATCCATCTTTCTTGTCTTTTCATCTTGTCTATAAGAAATTATATTGAAACACTTAGAAACAAGAAAGACTGAAGAGGACTGGAAGACAGAAATGTAGACACAAGGTATTGGGTCTATACTGAATTTAGTAATTTAATATACTAAAATATACTGGCAAGGTATTTTGTAGAATGTCCCTCAGTTGGGATTTGTCTGATTTCTTTTTTCTTATTATTAGACTTGGAGTTTTGGTTTTTGACAGGAAGACCACAAAGGAACAATGCTATTATCATCACATCATATCAAGAGTGTATAATGTCAACTTGACTTATCACTGTTGTTAGCCTTGAGATAGTGTTTGTCAGGTTTCTCTGCTGCGAAATTACTCTATTCCCCTTTCCATAATGTACTTCTTTGGAAGCAAGTCAATATGTGCAGCCCATATTGGGGAATTTTGCTCCACTTCCTTCAGGGAGAGTATCTACATTATTTCAAATTCTTCTGCACAGATTTGCCTTTCTAGCCCTTTTGTTCATCGATTCAATCTTCTATGTCAATATGGAATCATGGGTATTTATTTTATACTTTGGGTTATAATCCAATAGTAATCCATTCATCTGTTGCTCAAATTGTTCCAGCTTTGACCAATGAACACCCTTTAACTTGACTTCTATGCTCTTTGACCCCCTCCCCTCAACAGTATATTTTGATTGTTTAATTCCAGTATACATAGACGTATAGCATTATCAGAATTGATAAACTGTGCCTTTGACATAACTTATTCTTTTTTTAATTGAATTTTTATTTTTAGCACTTCTTTATTTTCTGGCACTTCAAGATGCCCCAGGCCCATCTTGTATATTTCCCACTCCAGTCCTAGACTAAACCATTTTTCCAAGTAGCCCTGTTTCCTTTTACTAGAGAATGGTACTAGAAACCAAGATCTAGAAATAGGTGTACTCATTGCACTTAGGGGGACATTGCTTCTATATTCTCTCTGCTTGTCAGAAAAAGAAAATATACATGTATACTAAAACCATGTATATATCGTACGTATATTTCTATATGTGACCATTTCTATCTATGTTAATCTAAACATGAGTTCATACTGATATCCCTTACTCTAATCTATTACTACACAAATCATTCTAGCTTCCTTCTCTTGTTTTTCACAAACCTTCCATTCTAACATTGAGAAACCTGGTACCTACACTTCAACATTCATGTATTAATTATTTAATTCTAACCTATATGTATTATGGAATCAGAGTTGTTAACCCATACACCTGTGGACAATAACTTTACCAGAGTCTAGTGCTTATGTAGATTTCCTTTTGCTTTCAGTCTTGGACACCACTTATATTTAGTTATTTAGTTCAACAATACTAGTTGCTATTGCTAGGTGCCACAGAGTCTGTTCTGATTCACAGCAACCCTATGCACAACAGAACGATACACTGCCCTGTCCTGTGCCATTCTCACAATGAGCCGATTGTTGCAGGTACTGTGTTAATCCATCTTTTGAGGGTCATCCTCTTTTTGGCTGACCCTCTACTTTGCCAGACATGATGTCCTTCTCCAGGGATTGGCCGCTCCTCATAACATGTCCAAATTACTTGAGACAAAACCTTGTCATTCTCACTTCTAAGGAATATTTAGATTGTACTTCTTCCAAGACAGATTTGTTCATTCCTTTGGCAGTCCATGGTATATTCAATATTCTTTGCCAACACCATAATTCAAAGGCATTAATTCATCTTTGGTCTTCCTTATTCATTGCCCAGATTACATAGGCAAATAAAGCAATTGAAAAAACCATGGCATGGATCAGGCGCACCATTGTCCTCAAGGTGACGTCTTTGCTTTATAAAACTTTAAAAAGGTCTTTTGCAGTGGGTTTGCAGGAGATTTGCCCAATGCAATATGTCATTTGATTTCTTAACTGCTGCTTCCATGGGCACTGATTGTAGACACATGTACAATGAAATCCTTGGTATTTTCAATATTTTCTCTGTTTATCATGATGTTGCTTATTGGTCTAGCTGTGAGGATTTTTGTTTTCTTCATATAGAAATGTAATGCATACTGAAAGCTGCATCATTTGATCTTCACCAGTAAGTGCTTCAACTTCTCTTCACTTTCAGCAAACAAGCTTGCATCATCTGTATATTGCAGGCTGTTAATGAGTCTTCCTCTAATCCTGATGTCATGTTCTACTTCGTATAGCCCAGATTCTTGGATTATTTGCTCAGCATGCAGATTGAATAAGTATGGTGAAAGGATACAACCCTGATGCATACTTTTCCTGAGTTTGAACCATGCGGTATCTTCATGTTCTGTTCAAACAACTGCCTTTTTGGTACAGGCTCTGCATGAGCATAATTAAGTGTTATGGAATTCCAATTGTTCATGTTATCTATAATTTATTACGATGCACACATACAGTGAAACGCCTTTGCACAGTCAATAAAACACAGGTAAACATCTTACTGGTATTCTCTGCTTTCAGCCAGGATCCATCTGACATCAGTAATAACATCCCTCGTTCCACATTCACTTCTGAATTTAGCTTGAATTTCTGCCCGTTCCCTGTTGACGTAACTATTTTCGAGGTATCTTCAGCATAATTTTTACTTGCATGTGGTATTAATAATACTGTTTGATAATTTCGACATTCCATTGAATAACCTTTCTTTGGAACAGGCATGTATATGGATCTTTTCCAGTCAGTTGGCAATGTAGTTGTCTTCCAAATCTCCTGGTGTCGATGAGTGAGCCCTTCCAGCATTGCATCCATTTGTTGAAACATCTCATTGGTATTCCATTAGTTCCTGGAGGCTTATTTTTCACCAATGCTTTCAATCCATCTTTGACTTCTTCTTTCAATACCATCAGCTCTCGATCGTATGTTACCTCTTGGAATGGTTGAATACAGTGAATACAGTGACTCTGTGTATTCCTTCCATTTTCTTTTGATGCTTCTTGTATTGTTCAGTTTATTTTCCCACAGAATCCTTCGATATTGCAAACACTGATCTTTTCATTCTCTATAGAGTTTTTCCTTTACAAGAATGATGTTTAATCAAATCATACGGTATGCAGCCTTTTCAGACTTCTTTCCTTTTTTTATCAATATGCGTTTAAGTTACATCAATATTTTTCATGACTTCAGAGATATATATTTTTTATAGATACATTTTAATACTGAATACCATTTGTTTGCATGGATATACCAAATTTGTTTATCCATTCATCTGTTCAAGGATATCTTGTTTGCTTCTAATTTTTGACAATTGTAAATAAAGCTTCTATAAACATTCCAGCTGGCCTTGCAGGGAAGTTCCTATTTCTCTCCACCCTTCCTAGAAGGTGGTATTGCCAGCTTACTAATTTTATTTATATTTATTTTTATATTGACCATTCTAATAAATTACTTATGGTATCTTATTATTGTTTTTAATTTAAAATTCCCTAATGACAAATGAGAAGCCCTGGCTGGAAACACTGATGTCGTAGTGGTTAAGTGCTATGGCTGCTAACTAAAATGCCAGCAGTTTGAATCCATCAGGTGCTCCTTTAAACTTTATGGAACAGTTCTACTCTGTCCTATAGGGTCGCTATGAGTTGGAATCCACTCAACCGCAGCGGGCTTGAATGGTGCAGTAGTTAAGAGCGCTGCTAACCAAAGGGTCAGAAGTTCAAATTCACTGGTTGCTCCTTGGAAACCTTCTGGGGCAGTTCTATTCTGTACTGTAGGGTCAGTATGAGTCAGAATTGACTCCATGGAATTTTTTTTTTTTTTTTTTTTAATGACAAATGAAAAGGAGACCTGGTGGTAAAGTGGTTAAAGCACTCAGCAGCAAATGGAAGAGTCAGCCGTCCAGAGCCCACCAATCACTTCTAGGGAGAAAAATGTGGCAGTCAGCTTCCATAAAGGTTAACCAAAAAAAAAAACCTGTTCTTGTCGAGTTGATTCTGACTCATAGCGACCCATAAGGATTACAGCCTTGGAAATTCTACGGGACAGTTTTACTCTGTCTTGTAGGGTCACTATGAGTTGGAATTGATTTAATAGCAGTGGGTTAATGACAAATGACATTGCGCATCTTTTCATGTGCTTATGTGCTCTCTGTAAATGTTTATGAAAAATCCTACTGCAATAGGGAGAAGTCCAGGCAATGACATCAGAAAGATCCTCAAAGATTATGCAGAAAAGGGCTTTTCCTTGCATAGGGGTGATTATACAAGAGTAAACAAGGTTACACCAAAAGCAAAACTTGTGTCCTATAGTCAATTCTGACTCATAGTGACCATGTAGGACAGAGTAGAACTGCCCCGTAGGGTTTCCTAGGCTGTAATCTTTAGATCACCATATCTTTCTCCTGCGGAACAGCTGGTAGGTTCTAACCACCCACTTTTCTTTTGCAACCAAGTGCTGAATCACTGCACCACCAGGGCTCCTTAAGCAAGATTAGAAAGAACAAACACTCATTCTTTGGATTGTTCACTGAAATTAATGTAACTACCTAATCTAATCAAGGAACCAAAAATCTGAAGCAATTTACTAATATCAGAATGAATGAGGGACATTACACAGATCTTACAGACATTAAAATAGTAATAAATGGATTATATGGATACATTTATGCCAATAAATCAAGCAATTTATTAAAAATGAACAAATTATTTGAAATGTAAATCACTACCATTGAGTTGAGTCCGACTTATAGTGACCGTGTAGAACAGAATAGAACCCCCCCTAAGGTTTCCAAGGCTGTAATCTTTATGTAAGCAGGCTGCCACTTCTTTCTTCTGTGGAGTGGCTGGTAGGTTCCAACAGCCAGGATTTTAATTAACAGCCAAGCGCTTAACCACTCTGCCACCAGGGCTCTTTAAAATGTAAGAATTATCGAAATGGTTGTAAGCTGAATTAGGGAATATGAATATCCTAGTACATATTAAAGAAATAGAATTTTTAATTTAAAAATCTTTCAAAAAAAGAGAACTATAGGTCCAGGCGTTATTGTACCAATAGTTACCTACAGGATCAGAAGCTACAGAGCTGTAGCATGTGTTTATCAGTGGCCATTGCCAGTCGGGGCGGGGGGAACAAACAAACAACAACAACAAAAAATTAGGGGCTGTGATGGTATAACAAACCAAAAAAACCCAGTGCCATCGAGTCGATTCCTACTCATAGTGACCCTACAGGATAGAGTAGAACTGCTCTATAGAGTTTCTAAGGAGCATCTGGCGGATTTGAACTGCTGACCCTTTGGTTAGCAGCCTTAGCACTTAACCACTACACCACCAGGGTTTCCTGTGATGGAATGAGATCACATAATTACAGTAGGCAGTAGAAACAGCAAAACCAATGAAGCTAGGCATATCATGCTAGATGCATAGTATTAAAGCGGGATCCATTAGTGTTCCATTAAGCTAGAAAGACTTTTTGTTTTATAAGCATCTTTGAATAAATAGTGCTTCCCATGATCCCACAATTCTCACACTTTTTTCTCTGTTTCTCAGAAAATTGTTCCATCGTTCTACCCAAGGCTTTGTGCTACCTTGCAAAAAAAAAGAAAAAAAAAAAGCTCCTTCCACTGCTTAGTCTTGGAATTTTGAGCTAGACAGCCCTCGTGGCTTGAGGTAATTGATGGATCCTTATGGCACTGGGTTTTGGTTATTTTTATGGCTCTTATCTGTTCCTGTGCTATAATGCAAGGCATATCTTGCAATGTCAGTGAGAAATAAATATCGGAAACAGAGAAAGGAAACTGGAGAGACTGATGGTACTGACAGTGGGGAGAACATTATTAAAGGCAAGCGTATCCTCTAATTTGTCTGTAACTAACCTTTAGTTAATCTGTAACTAACTTTGAAATAATCTGTGAGATTTCTTATTATATCAATCTATCCATATGAATTATTTAATGTCTTCAAGAATAAGATTTAGGGGCCTCCCACAAAAAGAAAAATGACCCATAACTGCCCCTATTCTTTCTGTAGGTCTCTTGCACTCTTACAGTAATGGGCACCATATTTAGAAGGCATTTGATCTCTCTCTCTGACACGCACACACACACAGACACACACACACAGACACACACACACACACAATATTATCCTGAAAGTGAAAAAGTGCAATTTTCACATTTCAGCAACTGCACAAAGGAAACAAAGAAAATAAACAAATAAAACCAAACAGGTCAATATGTTGACCCGGCAAGAGAAAAAATTATTCAGTTAACTTTTTTTTTTCTTTCAGAATCAATGGCATATAAGTAGTGTCCAGTTATTTGAACTGTAAGTACAATTTTTTTTTAATTATACGGATTTTGTTTTAATTTTAGTAAACTTAAATCACAATTGTTAAACTAATACTTTGCTAAACTGAAAGCAGGAAAGTATTACGGTGCCAGAAATGAAGGGAAGAGTTAAAAGTGTGTGAGACTTGAGGAATTGTTAGGGCAACAGACATGATGTATAGGTTGGAGTTTTATTGCTTGCATAGAAAATGAATCAAAGCCTCATATAAAGCAGGGACCTCTATTTTTGCATACCCTTTGAAAATGGGGTACTGGAAATATCTGTTCAATTTCTGGGAATCATAACCTGAAAGAGAAACTGCACCCTTCTACAACCAAAACTTTTTATTCCAAATTCTGGGTGAAGGACCAAATTATTGTGGAAATGCAATTCAAGAACAGAGGTCAAAAATATTCAACAAAAAGAAAATATGCACCTGAAGAAACAGAAATAACAGAGCAAAACTGGTCTTTAAAAAATGAACTCTATTGGAAGGAAAAGAAAAGTGAAAATCCTGGTAATGAAATTTATATTGTATTCTAATAATAACAAAATTTAAAGTAGATTTTAAGCATTATACTAAAAATTTCAAAACTTACTACAAAGTTATAGTTACCTTTGTGTCAGTATGAAGATGGACATGTAGCTCTGTACAATATAATCGAAAGTCCAAAAATAAATGCTTACATAGGGTCAATTTATTTTCAACAAGTTGCCAAGAAAATTCCACAGGAATGAATTAAGTAAATGGTGCTGGAACAACTGACTATCTACACACAAGGAATGAAATTGGACCCACCTCACATCACACCCAGAAATTAACTCAAAATACATCACAGACCTAAATACAAACACTGAAAGTATAAACCCTTGGACCAAAACATAGGAGTAAATCTTTGTGACATTGAGTTAGTTATTTGTATAACAGCCTAAGTTACAGTAGAAAAAAATAACTTGAACTTCATCCTGTTTCATTTTTTATTTTTCCGGGCTACTATTATTGCCCTTATCATTGCACCTTGGCTACACTTGATTTTCGATTAGCTTTCTTTCAAATCTTAAACTCGATTTCCTTAACCGCTCCCCCTGCCCTTTTAGGAATTTTACTCATACTGCCCTCTCTGTTGTAAATGCCCCTCTCCTTCTCCTACCACTAACTATCCCCATAGTACTTATGAAAATATCACCCATCCTTCACTTCTTAAATTAAATATCGCTTGCTCTCAAAATTCCTTCTCTGACGTCCTAGACCAGAAGTGATCCTTTACTAATACAACCTAATAACATTTTATATTTTTTCTTTGATAATCCATTTTGCAGTCTCTAATTATTATTATTATTTTTGGTATAGTTTTGTTATTCATATCCTTTAGACACTAGACTGTAAATTACATGACCTTGTGCTATTTTTTTTTTTTTCTTAACCATTGCCAACATTGTGTTAGCTCCAGCTAGGTGCCTGCAAAAAAGTAGATTCTTCGTAAGAATTGGTAGAATAAATAAAAAGCACACAAATGAATGAGATGCAACTAGCATTTATTAGTAAGATATGGACATTTACAACTCTTTTGTAGATCTTCTGTAAAAGTGGGAGAGAATCCCACTCAAATTTGGTTTGGATGCCAAGACCGATGTTAAGTGGCTTGGAGTTTTTACGGTGGTTAGGGAGTGGGCCTGGGAGGAGGGTTCCTGCTTACAGACAGCGGCCTATGCAGTTTGAAATTTCTGCTGCCAACAAAGGAAAAAGTATCCATGCCTTGTTAAAAGCTTGCACAGATGTGGGGCCGAAGAGAGAGAAAGAAGTGAGACTTAAAAACTATCAACAGTGAAATACCAGGAAATGGAACAGACTGTTTATTACAATCTCTAAAGAGGAATAATAGACATTTCCATGTTTTTAGTGTTTATTGACCAATTTACTAGTCATTATTTTATAGTATTTTTATTCATTAAATCCTCATAAGAAACTTAAAGGGCCAGGACAATTACTGAATTTTACAGATTAGTAAACACAAGATAGGAAAACCTTTTTAGAGGATCACAGTTAATTTTAGTAGCAGAACCAAGAGTAAAGATGTGTCTGATTCTAAAACCTATTATATTAAACATTTATTCTTCCTCTTTGACTTCAATATTTTACCTCCTTCCTTATATTTTTTCCCTAGATCCAAATAAATATGAATATAGAAAAGAAAAATTTATTAACCTTACAAGTTTTCTCTCATGCATAAACTATATTGAAATTGAAGAAAACAACATTAAAACAGTTGCACTTTTAATGTAGCTTCTCAGTAGTGTCCACAGAATCTACCAATCAAAACCAAGCTGCACTGGTTTTTACTGGTCTTATTAGAAATCAACTTGACGGCAATGGGTTTGGTTTGGTTTTTGGTAATTGCCACTAGCCTTCCTTTTTCATAAATCCTCAAATATCTTAAAGAGATCTAAAAATGCAAATATGTCATTAGCTCAATCACTTGATTACATTATCCTAATAATTTCCTATTTCCTTTGGTAAGAAATAAAATATCTTTACTTGTTTATTTTTATTAACGGTACATGCATTTATTGACTGAAATATTCCATAGAGTTCATACTATTATTGTAATTGCCATTTTAAAGTTGATGGGACTGAGATTGAGAGAAGTTAAATTGCCCAAGACACCCAGCTAATAAATAGTAAAAAAAATAAAGCTGGTGTTTAAACACAGACTGATGCAGACATGATCTGTAGAAATACATACAGACTGTTGCCAGAAATAATTCTTCCATCTATGAAATATTCTTCTTGTTAAAAAAGTGAAACTGGTGTATGGTGATAAAGTTGACTAGCAGAGTTAGAGTATTGCTTAGAATTTTTGATAGACGAAGAACATAATAGATTCAAATGTGTGGCTAACTCTTTCATGCTAGGACTTCCCATCCTTTGGGTGGATTGGATATTTTAATACAAATAATCATATCTAGAACTTAGAAATAAGCATAAAATATTGATATTAACTTGGCATTTTAATGTCAATCGGTTTCTCTTATTCAAAGTGCTATATTATGATGTATTACCACCTGTGCTATACTCAAGGGATTGATAATTTTGTTTTAATCCATTACTGTCTTCTTTGAACAATTCAGCTACTGCATTTTGCAGTGTGATGTCAATTTATCTCTCTTCACCTTCAGTAGATATACAAAGGAAACACCCTCACTTCAAGATGCTTAAAGAGAGCTTCAGTGAGTCTGGAACAAACAAGCTCTACTTTTTGACCATTGAGACAAACGAAGGAAAATTGTCAAAAAAAAAAAAAAAAAAAGAGGTCAATAATCATACGAATGCAAGCATATCCCAATGGAATTAATGCAATGATTGACAAGATAGAAAATAAATGCTATCACTCTTATGATTGTGTCCTATTGATATCTTGTCATTGTGTTGAAAAAAATTTTTTTTTGATTTGGTTAAAGCAATGACATACATAAAAGAAAGAGAACAGCAGAGAAAAATACTTACACTTATATACAAAATGTTTTTTTTCAATAAGCAAATGACATCTAAATTAATGCTAGCAGTCAAGAAGGAGAAAATTCTCCATTCATCCATAATCATCCATAGTGATGTTCAAATTAAGAAATATATTCAAGACTTACCATATGGCCAGCTCAAACTATTCTGGGTAAAAGAAAGAAAATTTAAGGCATGTTTCAATTTTGTATGAAGTTAGGTAATGTACTTCAATATAATTCTGATAAACAATTTAAAATGTTCTATAAAAATATCATAACTAAGGTTATTAAAGAAGTGTTCTGTACTGCCAGGATTTGCCCTAATGCCTGGGACAAAGTACAGGCTCAGTTAAATGCATGTTGAATAGTTATGGATAGGCTTAGACTACTCTTCTTGAGAAACCTCTGCCCTAACATATTTTTCACCAATTCTTATGATTGTTGTTGTTATTAGGTGCCATTGAGTGGGTTTTAACTCATAGTAACCCTATAGGATAGACTAGAACTGCCTCTTAGGGTTTTCAAGGAGTGGCTTGTGGATTTGAACTGCCTACCTTTTGGTTAGCAGCTGAATTCTTAACCACTGCTCTAGCAGGGCTCCATTTCTTATGGCGCCCAGTGACACAGCACAAGCTGCTGTGATGCACTGTTTTCTTATTCAGGGATCTTTAGTTGTATGGTTAGGCAACCCTTAGCTTTTGTGCAGCAATGCCCAAAGTTTTTGGTAGACATCATCTTTATGAAGGCATTAATTCCCTTATAGGCTGTGTGCAAATGATGTTCTGAATACTTGACTTATTTTAACTCAGGGATAGACTCTTCCTATTTGTCAAGTGCTAATAAACTTACAACACTGAAAGTTTATGGGAAGTTCGTAATTCCCGTTGGCTCAAAGTCGGTTGATGTTGGTTGATTGTCCTGAAATCATAGTTATTATTTGCAATGATAATATTTCCTTTATTTTTTCATTAAATACCTTCTAATCTCAGAAGAATCAGTTTTTATTTGCTTTGTGCCCACTTCTCTCAGGCTAAAAAAAAAATCTTTAGTTTAATATTCCTGGAAATTAAATACAGAAAAATTTTACCTTATTGCATTTCCTTCAGACTTTTGTTTTTAATCATTTATTTTTTGCTACTTGCAATGATCTGCTTTCAGCCCACTCTTGAGTGTATCTGGTTAGGTTTCCATTTTGAGTTTTTTTTTTATATTATTATTATTTTTTTATCAGGAAAACATGTTCTTTCATTTCTTTAGTCACAGCCTTAACCTTCTTGCAATGTGTCTTTTCTCCTGATGTTATCCCTCTTCCTTTTTGATCTTTTAAACTCTGCTAATAATCTTTTTAGTTTGTCACCTTTTGAGGACCCTAGATAGGCTTGATCACTGCTCATTTGAGACAAAAAATTCTCATCATATGACTTTGATATCTTTTATGTAAATATAGGTATCTTTAATCTGATCTCCAAGACACACGAAGTCTGTTTTAGCCAAGTACATATATTTGCCATACAGAAATACCAAATCTTTTTCTTAGCTATGAAGCTTCCAGTAAAATGTGTCTTCCAATCAAAATACGTGTTCTTTTATTGCTATGACCTTGACACTTTTGAGGAATTCTCTTCAGTTTTAGACATTTTGTAGAATGCAAGTCACTTAAGTTTATCAGATGTTTACTCATGATTTAAGTATGCATATTCAGAAGAATACCACTAAAGTGATGTGCCAATCTCTCTGCATCATGCCAAGAGATAGATGATGGTGATATGTCTCATCATTAGTGAGGTGAACTGTTACCACTTGGCTAAAGTAATGGCTGGCAGATTTCTCCACTAACAAGTTCCTATTTCATATTCCTTATACTTAATAAGTGTCTTATGATAGGTATTTTGAGACTATATTAAAATCCTTCTCTTATAGTGCTTTCACACTAAATTTAACATCCATTGATGATTATTGCCTAGAAGTATCATTACAGTGTCATTCGCCATAAGTTGATTTTCTATTTACATCAACCCTTCTACATTTGTTGATTGAAATCCTACTGTAAGAAAGAGCTTTCTCTTCTCACTTATTCATTCATTCAGCTAGTTTTTTTTATATTAGTATGAATGCATAAATATTTGTTTCATTATATGAGTTATGATCCATTACTGTCATTATTTTATTTTGCTTATATTTTACCATATTTGGTAATTGGAAGTCTTTTTTTTAAGTTGGCTCCTGTGCTGTTTTGATATCAATAAACACTGGGCTGCTAACAGAAAGGTTGGAGGTTTGAACCCACCCAGAGATGCCTTAGAAGAAAGGTCTGGTGATCTTCTGAAAGGTCACAGCCATGAAAACCCTATGGAGCACAATTCTACTCTTAAACACATGGGATTGGAATTGACTCAATGGGACCTGGTTTTTTGGTTTAATCTCTTTTTAAACATTACTCACTTTTTAACACTTGAAAATAGTACAAACTCATATTATACAATTCCTACCCATGTCCAGGATTCTGAATTATTTCAAGGATCCATGGTTCATTTTGCTAGAGACTGATATTTACAAACCAAGATCCGCACACTAAATGGTATTCCTTACTAGTGGGATATTTTGTGTTTAGGCATTCTCAATGGAAACAGCTATAAAATATACGCATATATACATATAATCACATATATTTGGTTTTGTGTTTACCTCTAATATATTTTAAAAAAATGAATATATTCTGGTCTCTAAAATCCAATCCAGCATGATGGGATTTACTCTACTTTATCTCCCTTTCTACCTGTAACCCTTGTCTATAACAGTGAGAAAACTGGCTGTTATCTCAAATACATTTACTTCTTTACTCAGTTCTAGTGTACATATAAAATTGTTTCAGAAACTAACACATTTTTTTCTGTGAAAGACAATACCTAGTAACAGTAGTTGTATTTTTTGGCTTTTACTTTATGGTACCAAAACGCTGTCTTCCAAAGCTAGGTTGGAGCACTGATGGCACCAGTGGTTAAGATCTACGGCTGCTACCATCAACAGTTTTAATCTACCAGCTGCTCCTTGGAAACTCTACAAGGCAGTTCTACTTTGTTTTATAGGGTTGCTATGAGGCACTGGGTTCTGGGATGAGTCAGAATTGACTTGACAGCAACAAGCTTTTAGGTTAAAGCTAGGTTAATTTGTTTCATCTATACTTCCTTTGATGTGGTCATATTTTTACAAGTTGCCATCAAGTCAGTTCCAACTCTTGGCAACTCCACGTATGTCAGAGTAGAATTGTGCTCATAACATTTTCAGTGGTTGATTTTTTGGAAGCAGATCTTCAGGTTTTTCTTCTGAGGTGCCTCTGGTGGACTCAATGGTGCTCCTTCCAACAATACCTGGATCTCAGCCCAAGTGGGTGCCTATTTCTTATGTGCTATATCTAGCTCCTGGGTTAGCAGCTACTCCTTATAACTACTATTCCTGTATTCCTCAGGCTTGTCTTTACTTCATACAGTATTTTATAGGGATCCTGGTGGCACAGTGGCACAGTGGATCCTGGTGCTAACCAAAAGGTCAGCAGTTGGAGTCTACCAGCCATTCCTTGGAAACCCTATGGGGCAGTGCTACTGAGTTGGAATTGAAAGGACAGCAAGGGGTAGGTGGTGGGTAGTATCTTGTAACTAACTTGTTATAGTTAATAATTTTTAATATTTAACTTTTTCTGTTCGAATTAGCATATGGTTTCTATCTCCTGATTAGGCCCTGACTATTACATTCATTTTTAATTTTTGATATGTTTTCTTTTTCCATTTTCCTCACTGTGGTTATGTATTTCTACTATTATTATGGTTGAATTTAAATATCACCATGGATACTTAAGAAATGTAAAAATATTCATTAAATTAACTATACTTCAAAATGATATGAGATTTTAGAATTTCTCAATTCTGATCACTTTATTTCTGAATTGCCTGATATTATTATTTAGTATTTATTTTTGTTATTTTATTTAAAGTATTTCACATAAATTACTGGTAATTGTGATAAAGATTATGATGATTTTGAGATAATGTCAACATTTGCGTATGTGTTTAACAGGGACTTAGCTATATTTGCATCCTGTTTTTCATATTCATCTTAGTCAAAATTTCCTACCTTTTGTGTATTTAAAATGTTTTAGTCTTGTTTTATTATTGAGGCATATTTTTTCTGAGTTTTTAATTACAAACCCAGAAAAACCTAGTGCCGTCGAGTCTATTCTGACTCATAGTGACCGTATAGGACAGAGTATAGGACTGTCCCACAGAGTTTCCAAGGAACACCTGGCAGATTCAAACTGCCAACACTTTGGTTAGCACTACACCACCAGGGTTTCCAATTATATGTTGACACTTGTTCTCAGAGCTATGAAAATATATATATTTTTTGGCTTATAATGCTGGTGAGAAAAATTAAGTTTAATTTTGATTTATTAAAATGTATCTTTCCTTATAGGCTGCATTTAATGACTTTTCTTTAACTTTTATATTCTTCAGTTTCATTAAAATATATATATATATATATATATATACACAGCATGATTTTCTTTTTATTTTAATCTTGTTCTTGTATCTATGGATTCATTGTGTTCTTTCTTTCCAGGAAATTTATTTGATATATGTAGTATGTAGAATAACATTTCCTCATAGGAGTTCTGGTGGTAAAGTGGCTAAGAGCTCAGGCTGTTCGGATCTACCAGCCACTCCTTGGAAACCCTATGGGGAAGTTTTTACTCTGTCTTATAGTGTTGTTGTGAGTCAAAATTGACTTGATGATACACAACAACAACAAAGATGACCATATCCTAATCACCATAGCCTGTTAATATGTTATTTTACATGTCAAAAGACACTTAGAAGATGTGATCAGGTTAAGACTAAACCCCTGGTCATGACAAATTACGGATAACATTGCAAAGAATGAGAATTCCAGAATACTTAATTTTGCTCAAGAGGAACCTTTACATAGATCAAGAGGCAGTTGTTTGGACAGAAAAAGGAGCTACTTCATGGTTTAAAGTCAGGAAAGGTGTAGTTCAATCTGAATGCTGAGCAAATAATTTGAGAAACTGGACTATATGAAGAAGAACAGGGCATCAGGATTGGTTGAAGACTCGTTAACAACCTGCGTTATGCAGAGGACACAACCTTGCTTGCTGAAAGTGAAGAGGACTTGAAGCACTTACTGACGAAGATGAAAGACCACAGCCTTCAGTATGGATTATACCTCAACATAAAGAAAACAAAAATCCCCACAACTGGACCAATAAACAAATCATGATAAACTGAGAAAAGATTGAAGTTGTCAAGGTTTTCATTTTACTTGGATCCACAATCAACATCCAGGGAAGCAGCAGTCAAGAAATCAAAGGACAAATGAGATTGGGCAAATCTGCTGAAAAGACCTCTTTAAAGTGTTGACAATCAAAGATGTCACCTTGAAGACTAAGGTGAGCCTAATCTAATCCATGGCATTTTCAATTTCATCATATGCATGCAAAAGCTGGACAATGAATAAGGAAGACAGAAGAAGAATTGATGCCTTTGAATGGTGGTGTTGGCAAAGAATATCAAATATACCACAGGGTCGCTACAAATTGGAATTGACTCGACAGCAACTTTTTTTTTTTAAATGGACTGCCAAAAGGACAAACAAGTCTGTTTGGGAAGAAGTACAACGAGAATGCTCCTTGGAGCAAGGATGGTGAAACTGCATCTTACATACTTTGGACATGTTGTCAGGAAGGATCAGTCCCTGGAGAAGGACATCATGCCTGGTAAAGTAGAGTCAGTGAAAAAGAGGAAGAACCTCAACAAGGTGGATTGACACAGTGGCTGCAACAATGGGCTCAAGCATAGCAATGATTGTGCGCGTGGCACGGGATCCGGCAATGTTTCATTCTGTAGTACTATGAGCCAGAACCAACTTACGGCACCTAACAACAGCAACAAGAAACTCCTGGAGATTACCATAGATTATCTGGGTGGGTCCTATCTAATCATATGAGTGTTCATAAGTGGAAAACTTTTTCTAGCTGTGGCCAGAGAACTAAAACAATGGTTGTGTTAGAAGGACTTAGTATAATGTTGTTGCCTTTGAAGATGGATTAAGAGAACCACAAGCCAAGAGCAGCCTCTATAACCTGGAAAAGGCAAGAAAGCATTTTTTCCTAAAGTCTCTAGAGAGGAATGCAGCCCTGATGACACCTTCATCTTACCCTGGTGAGGCTTATACTGGATATCTGACTTATAGAACTATTAGATTAAAAACAGTACTGTTTTAAAACATTAAATTTGTGGTCATTTGTTATAGCAGTGATAGAAAACTAATACAGTATGTATCTTAATTCATCATTCTATGTTACTTTTGCCTAGTATTCTCATATATTTATCTCCTTTTCTCTCTTGCCACAATCTAGGTATCATATGGTCATGTAATTTATTACTTCTATCTTCTTTTCTGCCTGATTTGCTATTTGATTGATTCATTTTATTTATTTATTTTTTTAATCACGTCCACAGCCCTGATGGCACAGTGGTTAATCATTTGGCTGCTAAGAAAAGTCAGTGGTTCTAACCTACCAGATGCCCTGCAGAAGAAAGAAATGGCAGCCTGCTTCCATAATGATTACAGCCTTGGAAACCCTATGGGGCAGTTCTACTCAGTCCTTTAGGGCCCCTATGAGTTGGAGTCGACTCAATGGCAATGAGTTTGGGTTTTGGGTCCACTTGGTCTTGCTGTTTGCTATTTTTTTAAATCATATATTTTATCCCTTAAGTATTTTATTCACTATAAAAAAAAGTTTTTTTTTTCACTATACACAAGCCTATATATATATATATATATATATATGCTGTGTCTGATAATTACAATATTTAAAGTGTGGTTTGATTTATTTTTAATTGGCTGCTAATTGTGGTACTCATACATGGCTAATCTGGATATGTGTAAAACCTGAAACCTTCAAATGAAGATAATTTTATCCATAGAGAACTTGAGTTTTCTTCTGATTAGAGCTGAAGGTAAATAAAAATTTTGGATCATTTTAAGTCCTCTGCAGTCTTAGGGCCATTTATAATGTGGGTTCCAGCTTCTTTTCCTGACCATACTGGCACTTTAAACATTTTCCCCTTGGGTTAACCTACCTTTTAGGGTTTCTTACTACCTACCTCCTTGCTGCTCAGCTTCCTATTTTCTGTTATATTTTTTTATAAATATAGATAAACCATCTCTTCTGCCATTAGCTGTTGGAGTTCTTCCAAGCTTAGCAATGCACTAAAAAGTAAATCAGCTCTGACATGTAAAGAGCTTGGAAGTCATCACTCCCATCTTACAACATGAAAAAACTGAATAATTTGAAAATCAATGACTTTCCTTAGACCCAAAAGAAAATCGAGGTCACAGGGAAAACTACCACCCCAAGTCTGAGGATACAGGTGGACAGAGAAGCACAGCTAAAATCAGCTTATTGAAAGCAAAGCTGCCAGAGCAATAAACTAAAAAAAAAAAAAAAACATTGCTGTCAAGTCTATTCCAACTCATAGCAACCATATGGGACAGAGTAGAACTGCCCCAGAAGGCTTCCAAGCAGCAACTGGTAGATTTGAACTGCCAACCTTTTAGTTAGTGGCTGTAGCTCTCAAGCACTACATCACCAGGCCTCCGAGCAATAGACTAGTAGGAACAAAATTGTAACCTGGATAAACTGATGGAAGCAGAGTATAGACAAGTGTGAGAGTGAGAAACTCTTGGGGACTGCAGTCTTGGAGAGATCCTATATTTTCAAAGGGTTTTATCTCCAGAAACTGCATCAGATTTTCACATTGAAGACCTATGAAAATCCCTTATGTTTTTGGCAGGGAAAGGGAAAAAGTAACAATATTTAAATAAGACCATGGAGCTATCCATAACAAAGGCTTTCACAGAAATGGGGGTTAGAAAAGAAAAATGACCAGAACCGTATCCAATGAGAGAAGAGGTTATTATCCAACTCCAGCCACCTCTAGACTTCCTGATTCCTGACTCATTTAAGAACGGGTGTTGGGGGTTGTAGGGAGTGGAGAAGGGACAGGGGTTGAGAAAACAATTTTGAAAGTCACACCTTAAAGACAAAGGGACCCTAAAAGACTGATAGATGCTTGTAGCATTATAGAACACTCTCCCTACTTAAAAAAAAAAAAAAAAAAAAGCATTGCCATAGAGTTTTTTCTGACTTTTCGTGACCCTTGATGACAGGGTAGAACTGCCTCATAGGATTTCCAAGGCTGTAATATTTATGCAAGCAAACTGCCACATCTTTCTTTGGCAGAGTAGCTGGTGGGTTCAAACTGCTGACCTTTGGGTTAACAACTGAGAGCTTAACCATTGCACCATAAGGTCTCCTTAGCCCACGTCTTACCACCACCTAAACAGGGATCCAGTATAACAATAGTGAATTATAGTGAAAACCCTGGTGGTGTAGCGATTAAGAGCTATGGCTGCTAATCAAAGGTCAGCAGTTTGAATCCACCAGGTGCTCCTTGGAAACCCTAGAGGGCAGTTCTACTCTGTCCTATAGGGTTGCTATGAGTTGGAATCAACTCTACGGCAATGGTTTTTTCCTGGCTAAAAGAGTTGCAAGGTACAGACTCTACTTAAAAAGAAGTTTTCCCAAAACAACAAGAAAACAAAAACTAGAACATTAAAGAAAATTGAGGCCTCTGACATTAACAGACTCAGCAAATAGAAAACACAGCTTAACTTTCTAGTCAGATAAACATTAAACCTAATTTACCTCAGTTCCCATTATCTAATACCTCATATCTGGCTTTCAAGCGCAGAAACAACAGTAATATCAAAAACAACAAATCATGTTAAATGGCAAACAAAACCATAGTCTGAAGAGACAGAGCGAGCATCATAAACAAACACAGATATGGCAAAGATTTTGGAATTTCCAGACTGAGAATTTAAGATAACTGATTATTATGCTAAGAACTCTGAAAGAAAAAGTTGGAAACATGCAAGCAAGAGCAGATAAGTAGTGGTAGTATAAGCAGAGAAATGGAGATTCAAAGAAACAACCAAAGGTAAAGCTATGAAAAAAACTGTAACATAAATAAAAACGGCTTTGATGGACTCATCAATAGACAGGACACAGTCAGGGAAAGCCTCTGTGTGCTCGAGTTTATGTCAGTAGAGACTCCCCAAGCTGAAATGTGCATTAAAGAGAATTAAAAAAAAAAAAAAAAGAGTAACCAAGAATAGTAGGATCATTTTAAAAGTTATAACACATGCCTTATTGGAATACCAGAAGAAGAATAAAAAGACAATGGAGCAGAAGAAATATTGAAAGTAATATTGGCCAGGAATTTTCCAAAATTAATGACAGACGATGAACCACAGATCCAGAACCATCAGAGAACACCAAGCAGAACAAATGCCCCCCAAAACTAACCCAGTGCCGTCGCCCAAAACTACACCTATGTATATTGAATTCAAACTGATGCCACAGTTTATATAAAAAGACAAAAGACCCAGAATAGCCAAGACAATTGCTAATGCAGAGCAAAGTTGGAAGACTGACTCCAAGACTTACTACAAAGTTGCTATAATCAAGACAGCACACTACTGGTGAAAGAATAAATACACAGATCAATGGAACAGAAAAAGAGAGTGTAGAAATAGAGCTATGCAAACATGGTTGACGGATCTTTGAAAAAAGAGCTAAGGCAACTCAGTGGGAAAAAAATTAGTCTTCCCAACAAATGGTGCTGAAACAATTAGGTGTCCATACATTAAAAAAAAAGAAGAAGAAGAACCTAGACAAATGCCCTACAATTTTGAAAAAATAACTCAAAATAGATCATATTGCTAACTCTGAGACACAATATTATAAAACTTCCAGAAGAAAGCCTAGGAGAAACTCTGCAGCCTTGGGTTTGGCAAAAGAAACTGCACATACACACTGTATACTAGCTGATAAAGTTCTTTTCCGTGGAGGTATAAGTTAACAATGCCCATATTTCTATACATGTTTACCTCTATTAAACCATTAAAAAACATTGATGGGGCGAGTATATCAGGAGCAAAGGAGCCAACTGAAAGAGCTCTCAATGTCCAAAGCTGGAAAAATTTAAGAAAAAAATTAACAATTTAGTATTAGATTATAACCCAAAGTAGAAAATAAATATCCATAAGCCTATACTGATGTAAATAAATTATTGAAGAAATACATAAATAAATAGATACATATATGCATACACAGAGTAACCATTGCCATAGAGTAGATTTCAGCTCATGGCGACCCTATAGGACAGAGTGGAACTGACCCATAGGATTTCCTGGCCTATAATTATTACAGAAGTAGATTGCCACATCAGTGGAGCTTTCAGTCAGCAGCTGAACACTTAACCACTGCATCACCAGAGCGCCTTCATACACATCCACATACATTCATACATAAATGGGGAGAGTAGACAGATCGTCCATCCAGAATTCCACATCATTCATGTAGAAACTCCACACTCAAGAAGTTGAAGTATCATTTCTCACTCCTTAAGTGTGCGCTGAGCATAGTCCCTTGCTTTCAGAACATACAGAATAGAATATGGGGGGAAAAAAAAGAGCTACTTTTCAGAGGGAAAATCTGACAAACACCACCTCAGCCAGGTGTTTAAGGTCAACATCAACAGTAATACATGATGTACACTTACTATGATATAATTAAAATGGCACTTTGTCTCCATGGCCTTCCTCCCAGTAACTTATAACCTCAGTCTAACCCTGAGAAACACATCAGAGAGAGTCCAGTAGCAATGCGTCCTACAACATACCCAACCAGTCAACCTCAATACTGTCCAAGTCATCAAAAACAAAGAAATTTGAGATACTGCTACACTTAACAGGAGCCTGAAGAGATACGACAACTAAATGTAGTATAGCATCTTGGAAGAGATCCTGGAATAGAAAAGACGTTAGGTACAAACTAAGGACACAAAAATAAACTAAGGGATTTAGTTAATAATAATATATCAATATTTTCTTATTAATTATAACAAACATCATATTAGTGTGTAAGGTGTTTATAATAGGGGAAACTGGGTGTAATATATATAAGAACTGTTTGTTATATCTTCTCAATTATTTTTATAAATCTAAAACCATCCAAAAAATAAGTGTATTGAAAAATAACATTATGAGAGAAAGTAAGTTTGTTCAAATATATCCAGATTCTTGTTCAGTATTGGAAAAGTATCCACTGTAAGAAATAAAAGTCTTACCTCCCCACTTTAATCCTCTCTCAAATGGTTTTTGTGACAAAAACAAAAGAAAGCAAAACTTTAAATCAGCTTTTGTCAAGTTGATTCTGACTCAGAGCAACCCCATGTGTGTGACAGTAGAACTATCAGTAGATTTTTTTCAGTTGCTAATTTTTCGGAAGTAGATCACCACACCTTTCTTCTGAGGCATCTCTGTACAGATTCGAATTTCCAACGTTTCAGTTAGCAGGTGAGCATGTCAATTATTTGCACCACCTGGAGACTTTGTCAACCATGGTACCTAATGCTATATTCAATCATTTGCCCTTCATTCTCCCACCCCCCACCACTTTTTTTATTCTTAATCTTCTAATGTTAAAGAGCTCAATTTTTTTTTTGTCATTGTTTGTTTTGTTTTGTTTTTTAATTATTTTCTCACTCCTCAATCTAAGGGCTCTCCTTAGGAAATCTCAAATATATTTGTAATTCATGAAAGTCTCTATCTTTCAGGAGTGCCCTCATGCTGCCTTATAATTTAAATACAAAATAAATAGCTTTTCTTCTATGTTAAATAATCACAATAAAGCATTTTATCTTCAGACTCTAAAAATTAATCAAAAAACTGTTCCTTTCATAGTTGTCTACTTCTCAATATATTGCAATACTATACACCCAATAACTCAAGACAGTTACCTTGGTCCCTACTTATCTCATGCCCAATTCATTATATTGGTACCACCTTGAACACATATCTCAACTTTATCCCTTTTTGGCTACTATTTCCATAGGCCCAGTCCCTATCATCTTTTGTCTGAATTACTGCAATAGCCTTATGACTTTTATTTTTAATCATGTCTATCTAAATTTATTTCCCCATAGGGAAATCACAAATGATAAATCAGGCGATAGCCTTCACGTGCTTATAACTTTTTTGAGTCTTACTTGCCCTGTATGACACTGCTTGATTTGATGCGGCTCCTACCTATCTCTTCAGTGCTGTATCACACGATCCTCCCTTCCTGTAGTCAGCTTCAGCTATGCTACCCTCGTTTCTGTTCCTTTGCCAGGCCAATTGTTTTACTACCTTTTAACATTTATTTTAGTTAACAACTTCCCATCTCAGGTAAATTCTGTCACATGAAAATCTCTATCTCTTTTTTGGAATGTTACCCAAATGGAAGTTACCTTGTTCACTTTTTATGATTTTTTTTTTTTTATTGTCCATTACCACTCACTCAAAGTTAATCTCTGTGAAACCAGCACAGTTGACTGTTCTGTTTACCGTCTCTGCTTTGCAACAGATTAAATAGATACAATATTTTCTTGGGAAAGTACAGAGTTGGTTGGATATATTAACCTGTATTATCCTTAATTTTGTTCCAGATTTTTTTTTTTAAGATTTTGGTAGATCGTCTGGTGACTCATTTTCAGTGACAGACACATTGTTACATTTCCTTGCCAAGAATCTAAATGTAGTGAGTTGAGAGTAAAGAGCAAAGGGAAATTAGCTTGTTGTCTGTTTGACTGACTCCAATTACTTGGCATAAGTCAGAACACAGCAAAGGGAACAATGCCAAGAAAAAAGAGAAATGTTGCAGTCTTATCATTTCTTTGCAGGTGATCATCATTCATAATTCACTGTGACTTTCTTCTGCCTTCAGTCTTGGAAATTTGAGACTGGGTAGATATTGATGCATTGTAGAAGAGTTCACTTTTGTTTCAGTTAAAATTCAAAAGCAACTTCATTTAGGCATTCAGTTACAATCACAAGTGAAGGTTATTATCTTTTAACCTAAAGAAGGAAATTTTTAAAAGCTTATCTTTCAAAAAGAGAGGGAATTATTACTACTAGGCCTAGTAATAATAGCAGCACACATTCAACAGATATTCAACTTGCCCCTACTGCAAGAGGCTGCTCTTCTTTCAGGAGACAGCTTTTCTTCAGGAGACCAAGGACAAACTGCTTGAAATACCTTCTGTTAGGGTAAACATCCCCAAACCAAACTCACTACCGTCAAGTTGAATCTGACTCACAGCAACACTGTAGGGAAGAGTAGAACTGCCCTACAGGGCTTCCGGGGCTGTAAATCTTTATGGAAGCAGGCTGTCACGTCTTTCTCCTGTGGAGTGGCTGGTGGGTTCAAACCGCTGACCTTTGGTCAGCAGCCGAGCACTATAACCACTGCACCACCAGAGCTCCTAGGGTAAACATAGTAACTAACACAAAATTACTTTTGACCTACTATCTAGAGAATATCCTCTTTCATCAGTATATATTGTTATTAACCCAGTGCTGTCGAGTCGAGATATTAGGTGCCATCAATCGGTTCCGACACATAGTGACCCTATGTACAACAGAATGAAACACTGCATGGTCCTGCGCCATGTCATATTCACATGTAGCTTATGTTTTAGTATACAAATACAGCACAGAAAATTATAGTAATGTTGTTTGCTAAGCTACATAGCATTAGTTTTTCAATCCGTCCAAACAGGAGAGCATCTACTATTTGCTTCCCGTTGAAAATCATAAACAGCTGCTTACCATCCGGTATCTCTTGGGACTGTGTTTACCAACCAAAGGCCCAGAAATACAAATAAGTCAAAACGTGCTCTCTGTAGAGGGAGATCACATTTTGTTGTTGTTGTTGCAAAATTCCCTTAACACTTTGTAATACATGAGCTTCACTCTTTAAGCCAGTCATTGAGTCACTCATCAAATATTTATAAACTTTTACTCTGGGATCCATTCACGGGGCATAGAGTGTAGAGAAGAGACAGGTATCGCTTAGGTAGTCATAAAAATAAGAGTGGTACAAAATGCTTGAGAGCTTGTAATTGTTGAATTTAACTTAGACATGGTTATCATGGAAGATATCCTTAGGAAGTAAAGCGTGTGCTGCCAAATGATAGATGAGTAGAAAATCTGAATAAGGGATAAGCTCTGCGGCTATATTCAGTATTTTAAATGCTGAATAACAAGCCTTAATATTTTAGCACAAGATAAGGCAGGCATTGTGCTAGGCAAGGCTCATAATTACAGGATTAATTCATGGTTCCTGCGAGGCCATAAAACAACATAATGTCTTAATAATGTAAAATCATGTGAAAATAAATATATAAGAACAGTTTTGCTGTGTTTTTCACATTCCCTTCATTGTACTCAGCATTTTATTTATTTTTAATTTCATTCATTCCACCACAGGCCAGGAAATTCTCAGACCTAGAGTTGCCACGAGAAAGTAAAAATTTATGACTTCTGCCCTCAGAGAGCTTATCGGCTCTACAAGGGACTATCAGTATACCTTAAAGAAGGAAGTATTTTATACATGCCAACATTTTACTTGTTCTTTTACATTACAGATTGAAATAAAAAGTATTCACACATAATTTCAGAGTATAAGCTTATCTCTGTATCCTCTCATAAATGAGACTTCTTACAAATAAGTTCTTCCCTTTAAATGTCAGAAATATGGAGGGTATTGGAAAAATAGATATGCCCCTTGTTGGCCAAATTAACAATTATATTTTAGAGGTAGCTCAAACTGTAAACTATTTCTGATGATAATATAAAGCTTTCCTGTACTTATTTTAGAGGGATGGGAGTTAATTTACAAGTCCTGGCAAGTAATATTTGCTTGTTCTTAACTGATGAAGGGTTTTGCTATATTCTGAAGTTGGTTTTCTTGACTGAGTAGATCTGGGAGGGATGGTCATGAAATAGTGAAAAACATTCCCTAGCCAGCTAAATTACTTCTGCTAATCTTGGAAATTACCTGTGTAATACATTATAGTCTTGCATTTTACATTTTTGTACATTTATAGTCTACATTTACTATGTAAAAAGATTTTGTTTGTTTGACATTTTTTATCCAAATCAATGAGATTATTAAAACGGATAGACATGTCCACATTTTATAGATAAGGAGAGCAAGATTTAGAGTTTTAGTGACATGCCCAAGTTCTTGGTGCTTGCAATTAGTGGAATTAAAAAAAAAAAAAACCCTCAGGTTTTATGACTTGAGATCTGGGGTTGTATGGATTGAGTCACCCTACAAGATATGAAGCCCAATCCACCTGTAATTTACACCCTTCAAAATACTGACAATTACTATTGTATTTGTATACAATTACTGCTGACCTTTTGGTTAGCAGCTGTAGCTCTTAATCACTACGCCACCAGGATTTCCTTATATTTATTTCTTGGAAGAAAATATGATATGTCAGAAAAGACTAAGGGAAACATAAAGTGAACCAAAATGTCTCAATCATAATAGCTGTGATATATGTAAATTTATATGATCCAGGATTTTCCACTTTCCTGTGGAGTTACTTACAAAAGCATTCTGCTATACTATGAAAGATTACAATTTCCTTTTTCAATACCTGTGGTCGTATTGTGCTTACATCCCTGCTGCTATTGTGAAAGCAATTGTTAAATAGTAGATCATCCACTACATAGAAATTATTTTATTTGTGCCAACAGATAGATTAACACATACCTTATCTACTCTGTTACGTGAAACCTCTCATTTTCTTTAATATGCACTTTTTTTTATGTGAAGTCAGTTCTGGACACCTCTTCTAGATGTTAGTATTAAGTCAGCACAGTGGCGAAACTTGCAATAAAGTGACAGCAGTACTTTGACCTATGCTCAGATCGTTCTTAGTCCATGAATTCAGTCAGTGAACTGGAACAGTTGAGGCTGGATGTCTTGTTTCTGTTGACAAGCTTCTCAGCTTGATGTCTCAGGAACACTGTACATACCAGTTTACTATTTTAGAGATGACTGCCTCAAGTCGGAATCGACTCGACAGCACTGGGTGGGCCTCAAAGAAGCAGAAGGAATGATTCAACTCTTCAAATAAAAGTCTGAAACCCTCTTTAAATAAAACAAATTATGCACATGATATAAGTCATCTAAAGTGGACCAAAAATATATATGCTTGATAACCTAGGAGGTGGAGCCAAGACGGTGGAATAGACAGACGCTTCCGATGAGCCAGTTACAACAAAGGCCCGAAAAAACAAGCAAAACAAGTATATTTGTGACAAGCTGGGAGCCCTGAGCTTCAAAGGCAAGCTCAGAAAATGAACTGGGGGGCAGGGGGAGGAAGAGACTGTTCAGAAGTGGAGATGAGTTACTGGACCTGAATCACAGGGAGCCCTCAGGCACCACTCCCGGAGCAGTGGTGGCAGCAGGTTGGTACTAGCATTTGGCCGCAGTTTCCTCAGGGAGAAGTAGCCAGCCACACAGCCCACTCACACCTCTGGAACCTGAGAAGAACAGTGCTCTCAGCAAAAGCTAAGTACTTGCATATATTTTAACGTGCCCCCCTACCTGCAAACCGGCCTCAGCGGCTGAATCCCTCATCCTGAGATAGGCATTGATGAGCACCTAGAGCCATGCTCCCGGCCTTGGGGAAGGGAAAAATTCGCATTTTGGGGAAAAGATAATTTGCTAGCACCACTAACAAGGGGAGCTCAGAACAGAGCAGCTGCTGTCCAGGCATAAACCGTCCATGGACTTTGAGCACCTTTCCCTTCTACATGGACTTCTGTGGGCCTATTCCAGGAGAATAGGCCCTTGTTGGCAGACTCCAACCATTTCAGCTGTGCTGTGGAGAGGTGCATATTTCATGTTTGACATTGTTTTGCATATTAAACAAGGTCCTCACCTACCCACATCAGGGACCTAAGGACTGGTAGCTCCACTCAGGTCACCCAGCCACCCATGACAGGGGTCCAAAGATAACTGATACCTCCCAGTCCTTAGAACCAAAAACTTTGGGTGCCCATGGTCTGTCTGCAGAACCCACCCACCTGCACTTTAATCAGAGACACTTGGGCATTGGTCCTCAGCCCCCTGCCTTGTTCAGAGTGTGACCCCCTGCTGCAATCAGATACTGGTATATATGTCAATCACCCCTGGCCCTCTAAGACTGTAGGACAGAGCCTGTACCACACACTTGATGATCAGCTACCTGGAAACCTGAGCTGAATTCATACAAGAAAACTGAATGGACTCCTAGACTGATATACCTGATAACAGCTCTAGCCAGCTGGGGACAGGACGCCAGAGTTCCAAAAGTGAAAATAATCAAGACAGCTCACTCAAGCAACCCATAGGGGTCTACCAAAACAAAACAAAGCAAGCAGCTATGACACAATAAGCAAGCATAAACTAATACAATAACTTATTGATAGCTCAGAGACAATAGTCAAGATCAAGTCCCATAAAGAAACAGACCACGATCACCACAACAGTATCTCAAAACAAAGAATCCAGGGATCTCCAAGATGAAAGTGCATTCCTGGAATTTCCAGATGCAGAATACAGAAGTTTAATATACAGAACCCTTCAGGACATCAGGAAGGAAATGAGACAATACACAGAACAAGCCAAGGAACACACAGATAAAGCAATTGAAGAAATTAGAAAGATTATTCAGGAACATAATGAAAAGTTTAATAAGCTGGAAAAATCCATACACAGGCAGCAATCAGAAATTCAGAAGATTAACAATAAAATTACAAAATTAGATAACTCAATAGAAAGTCAGAGGAACAGAATTGAGTAAGTAGAAGCTAGAATTTCTGAACTCGAAGATAAATCACTTGGCACTAATATATTTGAAGAAAAATCAGATAAAAGAATTTAAAAAAAGGAAGAAACCTTAAGAATCATGTGGGACTCTATCAAGAGAAATAACCTACGAGTGATTGGAGTACCAGAACAGGGAGGGATAACAGAAAATACAGAGAGAATTGTTGAGGATTTGTTGGCAGAAAACTTCCCTGATATCGTGAAAGATGAGGAGATATCTATCCAAGATGCTCACCGAAATACACAAAAGGTAGATTTGAAAAGAAAGTCACCAAGACATATTATAATCAAACTTGCCAAAACCAAACATAAAGAGAGAATTATAAAGGCAGCGAGGGATAAACGAAAAGTCACCTACAAAGGAGAGCCAATAAGAATAAGCTCAGGCTACTCGGCAGAAACCATGCAAGCAAGAAGGCAATGGGATGACATATTTAAAAAGTTGAAGGAAAAAAATAGCCTGCCAAGAATCATAAATCCATCAAAACTGTTTTTTTTTTTTAATATGAAGGTGAAAATAAGACATTTCCAGAAAAAGAGAAGTTGAGGGAATTCGTAAAAAGCAAACCAAAACTAACAAGAAACATTAAAAGGAGTTCTTTGGTTAGAAAATCAATAATATCAGTATCAACCCAAGACTAGAACAATGGGTAATCAATTCAAACAGGGAAATCTAAAAAAACAAAGCATGATTATAAAAAAAGAAAAAAGCTCAAAACCGGGTAAGAGCGATGTTATTTCACAAAAGAAGACAACATTAGAATAATAAAGGGGGACTAAGAAATGTAATCATACACCTTCCATATGGAGAGGAAGGTACAGCGTTACAAAGAAATAAAAGTTAGGTTTAAATTTAGAAAAATAGGGGTAAATAATAACGTAACCACAGAGGAGACAAACTATCCTACTCATCAAAATAAAATATAAGGGAAAAATACAGACTCAGCAGAAACAAAATCAACAAGAAATATGAGGAAAGGACAATATATAAAGAAAATCTACTCAGCACATAAAATTAAGCAGAAAAAAAACTGTCAACAAAACACAAAAAGGCATCAAAATGATAGCACTAAATTCATAAAGAAATTCATACCTATCCATAATTACCCTGAATGAAAATGGGCTAAATGAACCAATAAAGAGACAGAGAGTGACAGAATGGATTTAAAAAAACCAGATCCATCTTTATGCTGCCTATAAGAGACATGCCTTATACTTAGAGACACAAACAAACTGAAGCTCAAAGGATGGAATAAAATATATCCAGCAAACAACAATCAAAAAAAAGCAGGAGTGGCGATATTAATTTCTGACAAAATAGACTTTGAAGTTAAATCCATCAGAAAGGATAAGGAAGGACACTATATAATGGTTAAAGGGATAATACACCAAGAAGATATAACCCTATTAAATATTTATGCACCGAGTGACAGGGCTGCAATATACATAAAACAAACTCTATCAGCATAGAAAGTGAGATAGACAGCTCCACAATAATAGTAGGAGACCTCAACACACCACTTTCAGTGAAGGACAGGACATCCAGAAAGAAGTTCAATAAAGACACGGAAGATGTAAATGCCACAGTCAACCAACTTGACCTCGTAGACATATACAGAACACTCCACCCAACAGCAACCAAGTATACTTTCTTTTCTAGTGCACAAGGAACATTCTCTAGAACAGACCACATATTAGGTCATAAAGCAAGCCTTAGCAGAATCCAAAACATTGAAAAATTACCAAGCATCTTCTCTGACCATAAGGTCATAGAAGTGGAAATCAATAACAGGAAAAGCAAGGAAAAGAAATCAAACACTTGGAAACTGAACAATACTCTGCTCAAAAAAGTATGGATTATAGAAGACATTAAGGATGGAATAAAGAAATTCAGAAAATCCAATGAGAATGAAAACACTTCCTATCAGAACCTTTGGGACACAGCAAAAGCAGTGCTCAGAGGCCAATTTATATCAATAAATGCACACATACAAAAAGAAGAAAGGGTCAAAAACAAAGAATTATCCCTATAACTTGAACAAATAGAGAGAGAGAGAGAGAGAGAAACCACAGGTGCCAGAAGAAAACAAATAGTAAAAATTAGAGGTGAACTAAATGAAATAGAAAACAGAAAAAGAATTAACAAGACCAAAAGCTGGTTTTTTGAAAAAAATCAACAAAATTGATAAACCACTGGCCAAACTGAGAAAAGAAAAACAGGAGAGGAAGCAAATTACCTGAATAAGAAATGAGATGGGTGATATTACAACAGACCCAACTGAAATCAAAAGAATCATATCAGATTACTATGAGAAATTGTACTTTAACAAATCTGAAAACCTAGAAGAACTGGATGAAGTCCTAGAAACACATTATCTACCTAAACTACCACAAACAGAGGTAGAACAACCAAACAGACCCATAATAAAAGAAGAGATTGAAAAGGTAATCAAAAAAAAAAAAGCTCTGGTCCAGACAGCTTCACTGCAGAGTTCTACCAAACATTCAGAGAAGAGTTAGCACCACTACTACTAAAGGTATTTCAGAGCATAGAAAATGATGGAATACTACCAAACTCATTCTATGAAGCCACCATATCGCTGCTACCAAAACCAGGTAAAGACACCACAAGAAAAGAAAATTACAGACCTATATCCCTCATGAACGTAGACGCAAAAATCCTCTACAAAACTCTAGCCAATAGAATTAAATAACATATCAAAAAAATAATTCACCATGACCAAGTGGGATTCATACCAGATATGCAGGGATGGTTCAACATTAGAAAAACAATTAATGTAATCCACCACATAAATAAAACAAAAGAATCACATGATTTTATCAATTGATGCAGAAAAGGCATTTGACAAAGTTCAACACTCATTCATGATAAAAACTCTCAGCAAAATAGGAATAGAAGGAAAATTCCTCAACATAATAAAGGGCATTTATTACAAAGCCAACAGCCAACATCACCCTAAATGGAGAGAGCCTGAAAACATTCCCATTGAGATCGGAAACCAGACAAGGATGCCCTTTAACACCACTCTTATTCAACATAGTGCTGGAAGTCCTAGCCAGAGCAACTAGTCTAGATAAAGAAATAAAGGGCATCCAGATTGGCAAGGAAGAAGTAAAAGTATCTCTATTTGCATATGACTTGATCTTATACACAGAAAACCCTAAGGAATCCTCCAGAAAACTACTAATAGAAGAGTTCAGCGGAGTACTGGGATACAAGATAAACATACAAAAATCAGTTGGATTCCTCCACACCAACAAAAAGAACATCGAAGAGAAAATCACCAAATCAATGTCATTTACAGTAGCCCCCAAGAAGATAAGATACTTAGGAATAAATCTTACCAGAGATGTAAAAGACTTATACAAAGAAAACTACAGTACAGTTCTGCAAGAAACCAGAAGAGACTTACGTAAGTGGAAAAACATACCTCACTTGTGAATAGCAAGACTTAACATTGTAAAAATATCTTTTCTACCAAAAGCTATCTATACATTTAATGCAATTCTGATACAAATCCCAATGACATTCTTTAATGAGATGGAGAAAGAAATCACCAACTTCATAGGGAAAGGAAAAAGGCCCCAGATAAAAAAAAAAAAAAAAACACCAAACCAAACCCACTGCTGTCAAGTCAATTCTGACTCTTATCTGTGTTTATCTATGGCAGATAAATAAGGCATTACTGAAAAAGAACAAAGTGTGACGCCTTACTTTACCTGATTTTAAAACCTATTATACTGCCACGGTAGTCAAAACAGCCTGGTACTGGTACAACAACAGATACATAGACCAATGGAACAGAATTGAGAATCCAGAGATAAATCCATCCACATATGAGCAGCTGATATTTGACAAAGGCCCCAAAACAGTTAAATGGGTTAAAGACAATCTTTTTAACAAATGGTGCTGGCATAACTGGATATCCATCTGCAAAAAAATGAAACAAGAACCATACCTCACTCCATGAACAAAAACGAGCTCAAAATGGATCAAAGACCTAAATATAAAATCTAAAACGATAAAGATCATGGAAGAAAAAAGAGGGACAACGGTAGGAGCCCTAATACATGGCATAAACAAGATACAAAACATTATTAAGAATGCAGAAGAAAAACTAGATAACTGGGAGCTCCTAAAAATCAAATACCTATGCTCATCCAAAGACTTTACCAAAAAAGTAAAAAGACTACCTACAGACTGGGAAAAAGTTTTTAGCTATGACATTTCTGATCAGCATCTGATTTCTAAAATCTACATGGTACTGCAAAAACTCAACTACAAAAAGACAAATAACCCAATTAAAAAATGGGGAAAAGATACAAATAGACGCTTCACTAAAGAAGACATTCAGGTAGCTAACAGATATATGAGGAAATGTTCAAGATCATTAGCCATTAGAGAAATGCAGATCAAAACTACAATGAGATTTCATCTCACTCCAACAAGGCTGGCATTAATCCAAAAAACACAAAAGAATAAATGCTGGAGAGGCTGTGGAGAGATTGGAACACTTCTACACTGCTGGTGGGAATGTCAAATGGTACAACCACTTTGGAAATCGATTTGGCGCTTCCTTAAAAAGCTAGCAATTCCACTCCTCAGAATATACCCTAGAGAAATAAGAGCCTTTACACGGACAGATATATGCACACCCATGTTTATCACAGCACTGTTTACAATAGCAAAATGATGGAAGCAACCAAGGTGCCCATCAACAGATGAATGGATAAATAAATTATGGTATATTCACATAATGGAATACTACTCAACGATAAAGAACAGTGACGAATCTGTGAAACATTTCATAACATGGAGGAACCTGGAAGGCATTATGCTGAGTGAAATTAGTTGCAAAAGACAAATAATGTATATGGCCACTATTAGAAGAACTTGAGAAATAGTTTAAACTGAGAAGAAAACATTCTTTTGTGGTTAATAGAAGAGGGAGGGTGAGGGTGGGAGGGGGTATTCACTAATTAGTTGGTAGATAAGAACTACTTTAGGTGAAGGGAAAGACAACACACAATACAGGGCAAGTCATCACAACTGGATTAAACCAAAAGCAAAGAAGTTTCCTGAATAAACTGAATGCTTCAAACGCCAGTGTAGCAGGGGTGGGGGTTTGGGAACCATAATTTCAAGGGACATCTAAATCAATTGTCATAATTAAATCTATTAAGAAAACATTCTGCGTTCCACTTTGAAGAGTGGTGTCTGGGGTTTTAAACGCTAGCAAGCAGCCATCTAAGATGCATCAATTGGTCTCAACCCACCTGGATCAAAGGAGAATGGAGAACACCAAGGACACTAGGTGATTACAAGCCCAAGGGACAAAAAAGGGCCATGTGAACCAGAGACTACATTATCCTGAGACAGAAGAACTAGATGGTGCCCGGCCACAACCGATGACTGCCCTGGCAGGGAACACAACAGAGAACCCCTAAGGGAGCAGGAGAGCAGTGGGATGCAGACACCAAAATTCTCATGAAAAGACCAGACTTAATGGTCTGACTGTGACTGGAAGGACCCCACTGGTCATGGTTCCCAGACCTTCTGTTGGCCCAGGACAGGAACCATTCCCAAACCCAAGTCTTCAGACATGGATTGGACTGGACAATGAGTTGGAGAGGGATGCTGGTGAGGAGTGAGCTTCTTGGATCATGTGGACACTTCAGGCTATGTTGGCATCTCCTGCCTGGAGGGGAGATGAGAGGGTAGAAGGGGTTAAAAGCTGCGGAAACGGACCTGAAAAGAGAGAGTGGAGAGAGAGAGCGGGCTGTTTCATTAAGGGGAGAGTAATTGGGAGTATGTAGCAAGGTGTGTATAAGTTTTTATGTGAGAGACTGACTTGATTTGTAAACTTTCACTTAAACACTTAAAGCACCAATAAAAAGTTTAAAAAAAAAAAAAGACAAAAAAAGTATATACACTCAATCATATACCGATATTCACTTTCTAATAGGATTCTTATAGAAATTATTTGAGCTTGAAGCTGGAAGCAAAATGGCCTCACGTGTATATTTTAAAAAAGTATTACGTAAGCCATTACCAAAAACCAAACCCAGTGCCATTGAGTCAATTCCGACTCATAGCAACCCTATAGGACAGAGTAGAATTGCCTCATAGAGTTTCCAAGGAGCACCTGGCGGATTCAAACTGCCGACCCTTTGGTTAGTAGCCGTAGCACTTAAGCACTATGCCACCAGGGTTTCCCGTAAGCCATTAGAGGTGTCAAATCTGGAGACTAAAATTTATCGCTTGTTTTTATCCCTTAATGTATTTAAATATGGTAGGTTTCTGTGTTTGGACATTTATAAATCAATTTGCATTATTAAATACCTAGTAGCTATCTGTGCCACACAACCTAGAACTTTAGGGATTGATTGTTATTATTGTTGTATTTTCAATGTTTTCCCTGTTAAAATTGCTAAAACACTACAAGTGCTTGGATTTTCTCCTATTCCTTTCATCGTCAATAGTGACCCATTTCTTTAATTTTTTTAGTTCTTACTAATTGAATGAATGGATTACTTTTAAATATTCAATATGCCATTTAAATTGGGAAGAGGGAAATTCTGGAATTGTCTGGAAGCAAGGCTATGCTTTTTGTAAATATACAATAAAATTTCAAAAACTATTTTAAAAACCGATATAGTCTTGCATTTCATTAAATATGTCAGTTAGTAGTAATTGCATTGAAAAAATATATTTCCTTTTTGACATTTTCCTGAAATAACATAAGTGCATATATTCAATATTTTAGCACAGGGAGAAACCTTAAGTATATTCTTTATTGAACAAAAGGTGTCTTTATTCCACAAGAAAGGAAGGGCTCCAATAATTAAACCATTTGCACAAACCAAGTTTATTAATACAAAAAAAAACACTGAGTTTTAATTCCTTTCGTATATATTTTTAGCTACTCCATACTGCCTCATTAAAAAAACAAAACAAAACAAAACACTGTGGACATTATGTAATATAGTCCTTGAGAAGTCATTTTGAGCAGCTAAGGAATTGAAGTTTTTCTATTTTACTCAGATTGGGAGTTTCCAAACTGAATCTCTTGATGTTATATGTAACTATTTTATTCAGCCTACCTATTTTTTAAGAAGACTGGTGAATATGGTCTTTGACCAGAGCATAATCACTGTGAGGAAGGAAATAATAGTGAAAAAAAAGTACTATGTGCATGTATTCCTAAAACCTACGGGTAGGGCTAATATAAAAACTAAAACACGAGAAACAAAAAATTATAATAGCATTCCATTCAGAATTTGACTTCTATTTATTTTATTTATTGAACTTCATCACTAAACAAAAGATGATCTTACTAACATTTCTGTATTCACAGTGTGTTGTGCACTCTTTGCCCACTCAGATATGTCTGTTTCAACTCAGCTTCCATCAAACGAACAGCAAAAATGCCATCTAAAATTAAAATGATAAATAAACAAAACTTTATAGCTTGCTTCTTTTTGATAATCTGAGCCTCTACTTATGTTGTAAAATGTAAATAATAAAATCTATTTCTTCTCTCTCTTTCCCTTCCATTTTTAAGAAAGATGTTTTCCTATTAAATCTCTAAAAATATTTCACTTAACTCTCACAATACACTTGAAGTGTTTTTAGTCATTAAAACTGTAAAGCTGATTTTTTTTTTTTTCTTAAATCTGGACTGTATGTTACACAGCCTTTACCTTTTTATTCTTTCTGTATTTCTCTGTCCGTCCTCATCAAACCCATCCTGCCACTTATCTATTATTTTCAAGCTATCTCACTAAGCCCTCTGAAAAATTTCCTTTACCATAAAGTGTTTACTAAAACTGAAATATCCCAGAATTTTGCTTTTAAGTTGCCTAAATCACTTCTCCTAAACTCAAGTGAGTTTTATATTTTCTCAGATTCATCTAAATCCTATTTTATGTCAAAAGCAGTACTATTCAATTCCCTTTAAAAAAAGAAAAAAATTACCTGCTTTTGCCAGACAAACCATTCTCTCTATTGTCCTTGATACTGTCATCAATCTCTTAGACATTTCCTCAAGTCCCCATTATTTTTGTAATCTATTAAAATCAGGCCATTTTACCTCATCTCTAAAGTATTTTAGCTCATGACTCATTTTCACTCTCTCTAAAATTAAACTGTCTTAAATTTTGGTGATTTCAATATACACATAGAGGGTTTCCTCAACATGATGTCTTTTCTTCCATCTATATACTTTGTGTTTCCTCCTGTTACTACAGATATGCTTTCTATGATCCTTCTTAAAGCCTATGTCCACTTGTGCTCTAATTTCCACCACATGTTGTCCACGCAAAGACAAGACTTCTGAAAATATCCCCTTCATTCTATTTATTGTCTTTGAGAGACCATTTCTGTTGGTGTACACACATGCTGATATTAAAAAAAAAAAGCATAAAAGGGCTTTCTCTATTCTGTCTACTATTTTTCTCCTATGCTGTCTTGATATCACTACAATCGAGATATCATACACTCTGCCGTTTAACATAATTACTCTTAGAAAGGTCAATAATTATATCCACTTTGCTAATGCCATTGGTCAGCTATCAATATTTAATTAACCTATAATCTCTTTTCCTTGATACTTTTCTCCCACTTGGTTTATAAGAAAAAACACTTTTTTTTTTTCCTGGTGCTACTCAATCTCTATTGTTTTCTCTCTTCTTTTCTTCCTGATCTCTTAATATGAACCACTTATTGTGAAAAATCCTATAGCTTAGTCCTTAGTTCTCTTTGATTCTCTATGTATACTCCCTCCCTTGGTGATCTCATTCAACCTATGACATTAAATATTATCTCCATGCCAACAATTTACAACCTTATATTTTCAGTGTAGACTTCTTATCCAAATACCAGACCTATGTATCCACTCACCTCACTGACAATTTACGCTATATGTCTAATGTTGTTGTTATTAGTTGCCATTGAGTCATTTCCAACTCATAGTGACCCTATGTACAACACAATGAAACAATGCCTGGTCCTGCACCATCCTCACAATTGTTGATATGTTTAAGCCCACTGTTGCAGCCATTGTTGTCAATCCATCTTCTTGAGGGTCTTCTTCTTTTTTGCTGTCTAATAGGTAACTCAAAATAAACATTTCAAGGTTGATCTTTCTCATCAAACATACTCTACCCCAAAGCTTCCCCTAACCCACATGAACACATACACTCCCCTCAGTTTAACGGCAGGTCCAACCTTTTAGTTGTTCAGTCATCCTCTTGAGTATCATCAGTGTGTGTGGGGGCTACACTTTCAGCCTAAAATTTCTTAAACTGACCACATTAGAGTTACTGAACACTAGCAGCAAGTATTCGCCATCATTGTTATGTGAAACATTTGTACCTCTGAAGACTTAATAATTAGCGTGACAATTTCTAAGAGTGATCTCATGTTCCTCTAGCTCATTAATTTTCTAATTAAAAAAACAAAGCCTTATTCTCTGCACAAAAGAAAAAATGATGCAATTTGAAACCTTTGGTTCACAGAGGGTAACCATAATGGAGAACAGAAAAAAAAAATGTGGCTCAATTCATATTAGATCTTCTACTCTGTCATGAAAGCTACAGAAGAAGAAAAGCTGTACCAATTTTCATGCCTAAACTCTATTTAACGTAATCTTTACTCTCCTATACAAGATTTCTAGCTTGCAAACAAAAATTACATGACACACAAACATGTAAGTAAACAAAAATACACTTTCATGAAATTAAGCAATCAAGAGAACTGGACTTACATGTAACCACGAGACAGATAATTTACACAAACCTGAGAAATACAATAAAAGTTTTAAGAAAAAAGTGGACAACATTTTTCAGATAAATTTCAGCAAAGAGATGTAGACTGTAAGAAAGAGTCAAACAGAAATGCTGGGACAAAAAGAGGACAGTAATAGACATAAAGACCATCTTTGATGAGTTCATCAGAAGACTCAACAAGGCAAGAAAAAAAAAATTGAACCTGAAGATACAATAAGAGAAATTGCACATACACACACACACACACACACAAATACAAGAAAAAAAAACTTGGAAAAACAAATATATGAGTTGTGGGATAATATCAAGTATGCTAACATACGTCACAGCAATTTCAGATCATATCACTCCTCAATTTACAATCCTTCAATGATGTCTATTGCTTTCTGATAAAAATATAATGGGAAATGTAATGACAATATGGCCATTTTCTCCTATTTCACATCATTCCTTTCTAATCCTACTAATTTCAGAAATAGTACTGTGATAAGTCCTCTTATTCTGTCTAGTATGGTCTCCTCTGGCTTTTTTACTTAACTAACTGCAACTTCTTTACCTAATGAACAGCTTTAATGTTGGATCCTTGGGGAAGTCTCCTATGACTCCCTGTGTTATGTCACCCCTATTTATAGTACTAGAACATCCTGCATTTTCCTTTGAGATAAGTTATTTATAATTTAATCTAATACTCTTGGTGATAATTTGTTTTAGGTCTGAGTATTCTTTCCCATTTTGTGTTCTTCAAAGGCACAGGGTAATATATGTGTTGTACACAGCTCAGTACACAACTCTATATTTTGTGTGTATTGGAAAATAAATGTTGATTAAGAAGACACAAATCATCAATATTTTAAATTAGCTATGTCCTGAGCCAACTATACAAATTTTAGTTAAAGATTAATGAAAACAAATATTTCTCAGCCCTCAGATTAAAGAACATGATCCAATAATTTATGAAACACATGCAAAAAACATATACACATGCACATTCATCAACATTCTGTCCAGTGATATAAAGAGAGGAGAAATGTGACAAGTGGTCATATTTAATTGCATCTTGTATCCACTTTGTTAAAACATAAAAAACAAAAAACTCAAGGTTTATGTAAGATATAAAACAACCAAAAATACAGTCAATATCTCTCCATATTAAGCATTGGAGAAGTTACAGTAATTTGTGCTTTATTGTGCTAAAGGTCATAAAGACATAACTAGTAAATCAGCTTTTTGATAAGAAAAAAAAAGAAAGGAAATGTCTTAATCTCTACATTAGTTATACTACCGTATTTACCAATGGATTATAAAACATCAGACAACAAGAAAACGAAGTATTATATTCATAATAAAACAAATGCAAATTAATTATTATGTCTATACCACTTACGGGAAGTACTTCCATAAAGGTGGAAATATTAATGGAAATTCACTTATGAATCTGGTTTAATTAACTTGGAGCAATAATGTCCCCTCCACATCTCTCAGTTTGCCATACTGGGGCGTGGGGCGGGCTTCTGTGTTGCTGGAAGCTATGCCAACAGTATTAAAGTACCAGCAGGGTCATCCATGGTGGACAGATATCAGCTGATTTTACAGACTGAGACAGACTAGGATGAAGGACCCTGTGGTCCACTTCTGAAAAGAATTAGCCAGTGAAAAACTTATGAATAGCAGCGGAATATTGTCTGAAATAGTGCCGGGAAGATGAGCCCCCCAGGAAGGAAGCAAAAACCCAAAAACCGAGGAGGCAGGGCCAAGATGGCTGACTAGGTAGAAGCTACTGCGGATCCCCCTTGCAACAAAGACTCAGAAAAACAAGTGAACCAATCACATACATGACAATCTACGAACCCTGACCATCAAACACAGATCTAAAGAGTTGACCTGAGTGACAGGAGAGCAAAAAGCCGTACCCTGAAGCAGTGACTGTATCTGGTACTGGCGTCCCGCTCCACAGCCTTGAGCCGTCGCGGTTTCCTGGTGCCAACTGGTGGGGCTGATTGCGGCTTGCTGAGGCGGGGAAGGCACGGGACACAGCCCTAGTCCCTAGCCCCCTGGGGTAACCTCGGTAGAGACTCAGCCAGCATAAGCAGGCTGCACACTGACTTGGTTAACAAGAGAACGAGCAACCACGGGGAAGCAGCGACTGTTCTCAGAGCCTGGAGCCAGCGTCCCAGTCAGAAAACTTTGGTGCCAGACTTTGGACTGGGCTCGGGGGAGCTGAGCACAGCTTCCTGAGATGGCACAAGCACAGGATACAGCCCTAGTCCCCTGAAGTGACCTCGGGGGAAGCCCAGCCAGCCGCATGCAGGCAGCGCAACGATGCGGCTGACAGGAGAAGTCGCTGGGAGGCAGCGACTAGTTTTGGAGCCTGGAGTGCGGTGTTCCAGCTAGGGAAACTTGACGCTGGGCTTTGGACTGGGAGCAGAGGAACTGACCATGGCTTCTGAGACAGCACAAGCACGGGACACGGGCCTGACCCTTGGGGGCAATCTCAACCCAGCCAGCGCACACAGGCTACAGGTTCCTCTGGAATCTCAGAAAAAACAGTTATCACCAAGCACGATAAGTAACTCTGGCTATATTGCTGGGTGCTACCCTCTCCTATCTATCTGAGCCCTCCCCTCCGTGCCCCAGGCAGCTTCATTAACATTGGAATTTCCTGGGCCAAGGAGTGAAGTGCTCTGCGTTTTTTTTTTCCTAACCCATTCTCCTGGCCTGAGAGAAGAAGCTACTAACAACCCAGGGATGAAAAATACATCCCTGACTTCCCTAATTGGAATAAGAATACAGAACCAGCTCCAGCCAAGCATATGAGATCCACAGTCCTTGGCTTTCATCACTACAGGGAACAGGTGGCTATTATAATGCAAAGGGAATTCTGATAGAGATCTGACTGTAATTGTTTTAGCAGATCACTGGAAAGACAAGTTTTCCAGGTCTGATATCCCTACCTATTAAACAGAGCCCTCACTGATCCACAACTGGGAACTGAGAGCTGAAGCTCAACCCAAACCACCTAGCCACCTGCCAAAGGGGAAAGGGGTCTGAGGATACTGATGCCTACCAATCTTTAGAGGTACAAGCATTGGGTGCCTAAGGTACAGCTGCAGAGCCCACCCACCAAAGTGCTTTAGGAATAGACACACACCTAACTCACTGGCATGTGGGGGAAGGCTGTCAGCATCCTGCCCCCCCACTGGAGTGTGACCCACTACCGCTACTAGAATCTGGTGCACACAACTATCACCACTACTCCTCCAAGTGAAGAGGTGACAGTCTACACCACACACTTGGTGACCCAAAATCAGAACGCCTAAGCTGATTCTATTCAAGAATACTGAATGAACTCTTAGGCTTATATACCTGGTAACAGCCCAAACCAGCTGGTAATAGGACATAAGTGATTCAAAGGCTATAACAATCAAGACAGCGCAATCTAGTGGCCCATCTGGGTATATTGAAAGAAAACAAAACAAGATAAGATTCAGTGAGCAAATATAAAATAAATCATTACATACCTTATAGATGGCTTGGAGATAGCAGTCGATATCAAACCACATAAAGAATCAGGCCATGATTGCTTCTACAACTCCCCAAATTAAAGAATCAAAATCTTTCCCAAATGAAGATACAATCCTGGAATTGTCAGATGCAAAATATAAAAAACTAAGATACAGAATGTTTCAAGACATCAGGGATGACCTCATAAATGAAATAAGGCAATCTACAGAAATAGCCAAGGAACACACTGATAAAGCAGTGGAAGAAATCAAAAAGATTATTCAAGAACATAGTGGAAAAATTAATAAGCTGCAAAAATCCACAAAGAGACAGCATTCAGAAATCCAAAAGATTAACAGTAAAATTACAGAATTAGACAACGCAATAGGAAGTCAGAGGAGCAAAATAGAGCACTTGGAATGCAGAGTGGGGGAGGTGGAAGAAAAGGCAATTGACAACAATATAGTTAAAGAAAATCAGAAAAAAGAATTAAAAAAAAATGGAGAAACCCTAAGAATCACGTGGGACTCTATCAAGAAGAATAACTTGCATGTGATGGGAGTCCCAGAACAGGGAGGGAGAACAGAAAATACAGAGAGAATAGTTGAAGATCTGTTGGCAGAAAACTTCCCTGGCACCATGAAAGACGAAAGGATATCTACCCAAGATGCTCATTGAACACCATATAAGATTGATCCAAAAAGAAAATTACCAAGGCATATTATCATCAAACTTGCCAAAACCAAAGATAAAGAGAAAATTTTAAAAGCAGCAAGGGATAAAACAAAAGTCACCTACAAATGAGAATCAATAAGAATAAGTTCAGACTACTCAGCAGAAACCATGCAGTCAAGAAGGCAATGGGATAACATATATTGAGCACTGAAGGAGAAAAACTGCCAGCCAAGTATAATATATGCAGCAAAACTCTCTCTCAAATATGAAGGTGAAATTAAAACATTTACAGACAAACACGAGCTTAGAGAATTTGCAAAAACCAAGCCAAAGCTACAAGAATTACTAAAGGAAATTGGTCAGAAAATCAATAATATCAGACACCAGCACAACACAAGGTCACAGAACAGAACATCCTGATATCAACTCAAATAGGAAAATCGCAAAAACAGGATAAGATTAATTTTGAAAAGAATAAAATACTCAAAACAGGGAATCATTGAAGTCATTATGTAAAAGATCAAAACAATCAAAAAGAGGAACTAAATACAGGAGGCATAGAACTGCCACTTGGAGAGGAAAACAAGGCGATATAGGACAATACAAGTTAGGTTTTTACTTAGAAAAATAGGAGTAAATATTAGGGTAACCACAAAGAGGTCTAACATTTCCATAATTCAAAATAAAAACCAAGAAAAACGTAACAACTCAGCAAACATAAATTCAACTACTATGAAAATAAAGAACAAGCATTTTACAAACAAAAACGTCTCAACACAAAAAAGTAAGTGGAAAAATGAAATTGTCAACAACACACACAAAAAGGCATCAAAATGACAGCACTAAACTCATACTTAGCTATAATTACACTGATTGTAAATGGACTAAATGCACCAATAAAGAGACAGAGAGCCTCAGATTGGATAAAGAAACACAATCCGTCTATATGCTGCCTACAAGAGATACACCTCAGACTTAAGAAAAAAAGTCTTAGAGACACAATAAAACTAAAACTCAAAGGATGGAAAAAAACATATCAAAGAAAAAACAATCAAAAAAGAGCACGAGTGGCAATATTAATTTCTGACAAAAGAGAATTTAAAGTTAAATCCACCACAAAGGATAAAGGACACTACATAATGATTAAAGGGACAATTGACCAGGAAGATGTAACAATAGTAAATATTTATGCACCCAATGACAGGGCTGCAAGATACATAAAACAAACTTTAACACTATTGAAAAGTGAGATAGACACCTCCACAGTTATAGTAGGAGACTTCAACATACCACTTTCGGAGAAGGATAAGACTTCCAGTCAGAAGCTCAATAGAGACATGGAAAATCTAATTGCTACAATCGACAAAATTGACCTCATAGATTATACAGAACACTCCACCCAACAGCTCCAAAGTATACTTTTTTTTCTAGTGCACATGGAACATTCTCTAGAATAGATCACATATTAGGTCATAAAACAAACCTTTGCAGAATCCAAAACATCGAAATATTAAAAGCATCTTCTCAGACACAAGGCCATGAAAGTAGAAATCAATAACAGAAAAATCAGGGAAAAGAAATCAAATACTTGGAAACTGAACAATACCCTGCTCAAAAAAGACTGGGTTATAGGAGACATTAAGGAGGGAATAAAGAAAATCACAGAATGCAACAAGAATGAAAACACTTCCTAGCAAAACCTCTGGACATGGTGAAAGCCGTGCTCAGAGGTCAATTTATATTGATAAACGCACACATACATAAAGAAGAATGAGCCAAAATCAGAGAACTGTCCCTACAACTTGAACAAATAGAAAGCAAACTACATAAGAATCTATCAGCTACCAGAGGAAACAAATAATAGAAATTACAGCTGAACTAAATGAATTAGAGAACAGAAAAACAATTGAAAGAATTAACACAGCCAAAAGCTGGTTCTTAGAAAAAATTAACAAAATTGACAAACCATTGGCCACACCGACTAAAGAAATACAGAAAAGGAAACAAATAACCCAAATAAGAGATGATATGGGCCATATCACAACAGACTCAACTGAATGTAAAAGAATCATATCAGATTATTACAAAAAATAATGCTCTAACAAATTTGCAAACCTAGAAGAAATGGATGAATTCCTGGAAAAACACTACCTACCTAAACTAACACAATCAGAAGTAGAACAACTAAATAGACTCATAACAAAAAAAGAGACTGAAAAGGTAATCAAAAAACTCCCAACAAAAAAAAATCGTGGTCCGGACAGCTTCACTGCAAAGTGCTTACCAAACTTTCAGAGAAGAGTTAACACCACTACTATTAAAGGTATTTCAAAGCCTAGAAAATGATGGAATATTACCTAACTCATTCTATAAAGCCCTGATACCAAAACCAGGTAAAGACACCATAAAAAAAGAAAATTACAGACCTATATCCCTTATCCCTCATGAACATAGATGCAAAAATCCTCAACAAAATTCAAGCCAATAGGATTCAACAACATATCAAAAAAATAATCCACCACCATCAAGTGGGATTTATACCAGGTATGCAAGGTTGGTTCAATATTAGAAACACCATTAATGTAATCCACCATATAAATAAAACAAAAGACAAAAACCTCAGGAACTTATCAATGGATGCAGAAAAGGCATTTGACAAAGTCCAAAACCCATTCATGATAAAAACTCTCAGCAAACTAGGAACTGAAGGAAAATTCCTCAACATAATAAAGGGCATCTATACAAAGCCAACAACCAACATCATTCTAAATGGAGAGAGCCTGAAAGCATTTTCCATGAGAACGGGAACCAGACAAGGATGCCCTTTATCACCGCTCTTATTCAACATTGTGCTGGAGTTCCTAGCCAGAGCATTTAACTAGACAAAGAAATAAAGGGCATCTGGATTCTCAAGGAAGAAGTAAAATTATCTCTATTTGCAGATGACATGATCTTATACACAGAAAACCCTAAGGAATCCTCCAGAAAACTACTGAAACTAATAGTTCAGCAGAGTTTCAGGTTACAAGATAAACATACGAAAATCACCTGGATTCCTCTACATCAACAAAAAGAACATGGAAGAGGAAATCACCAAATCAATACCATTCACAGTAGCCCCCAAGAAGATAAAATACTTAGGAATAAATCTTACCAAAGATGTAAAAGACCTATACAAAGAAAACTACAAAGTACTAGTGCAAGAAACTAAAAGGGACCTACATAAGGGGAAAAACATACCTTGCTCATGGATAGGAAGACTTAACATACTAAAAATGTCTGTTCTACCAAAAGCCATCTATACATACAACGCACTTCCGATCCAAATTCCAACGACATTTTTTAATGTGATGGAGAAACAAATCACCAACTTCATATGGAAGGGAAAGAAGCCTCGAATAAGTAAAGCATGACTGAAAAAGAAGAAGAAAGTGGGAGGCCTCACTCTACCTGATTTTAGAACCTATTATACAGCCACAGTAGTCAAAACAGCCTGGTACTGGTACAACAACAAGCACATAGACCAATGGAACAGAATTGAGAACCCAGATATAAATCCATCCACATATGAGCAGCTGATATTTGACAAAGGCCCAGTGTCAGTTAATTGGGGAAAAGATAGTCTTTTTAACAAATGGTGCTGGCATAACTGGATATCCATTTGCAAGAAAATGAAACAGGACCCATACCTCACAGCATGCACAAAAACTAACTCCAAGTGGATCAAAGACCTAAACATAAAGGCTCAAATGATAAAGATCTTGGAAGAAAAAATAGGGACAACGTTAGGAGCCCTAATACAAGGCATAAACAGAATACAAAACATTCCCAAAAATGACAAAGAGAAACCAGATAACAGGGAGCTCCTAAAAATCAAACACCTATGCTCATCTAAAGACTTCACCAAAAGAGTAAAAAGACCACCTACAGATTGGGAAAATTTTTTCAGCTCTGACATCTCTGACCAGTGCCTGATCTCTAAAATCTATATTTTTCTGTTAAAACTCAACCACAAAAAGACAAACAACCCAATTAAACATTGGGCAAAGGATGTAAACAGGCTGTTCACTAAAGAAGATATTCAGGAGGCTAACAGATATATGAGGAAATGCTCTTGATCATGACCCATTAGAGAAATGCAAGTTAAAACTACAATGAGGTTCCATCTCACTCCAACAAGGCTGGCATTAATCCAAAAAATACAAAATAATAAATGTTCGAGAGGCTGTGGAGAGATTGGAACTCTTATACACTGCTGGTGGGAATGTGAAATGGTACAACCACTTTGGAAATCGATCTGGTGTTTCCTTAAAAAGCTAGAAATAGAAGTACCATACAACACAGAAATCTCACCCCTTGGAATATATCCTAGAGAAATAAGAGCCTTTACACGAACAGATATATGCACACCCATGTTTATTGCAGCACTGTTTACAACAGCAAAAAGCTGGAAGCAACCAAGGTGTCCATCAACGGATGAATGGATAAATAAATTATGGTATATTCACAAAATATCGCATCGATAAAGAACAGTGACAAATCTGTGAAACATTTCATAACATGGAGGAACCTCAAAGGCATTATGCTGAGTGAAATTAGTCATATACAAATATTGTATAAGACCACCATTATACAATCTTGAGAAATAGTTTAAACTGAGAATAACACATTCTTTTGTGGTTATGACAGGGAGGAGGGAGGGAGGTTGGGAGAGGGTTATTTACTGATTAGATAGTAGATAAGAACTACTTTAGGTGAATGGAAGGACAACACTCAGTACAGGGAAGGTCAGCTCAACTGGACCGGACCAAAAGCAAAGAAGTTTCCTGAATGAACTTAATGCTTCGAAGGTCAGCGGAGCAAGGACGGGGATTTGGGGGCTATGGCTTCAGGGGACATCTAAGTCAAATGGCAAAATAAATTCTATGAAAACATTCTGCATCCCACTTTGAAGTGTATCGTCTGGGGTCTTAAATGCTAACAAGCGGCCATCTAAGATGCATCAATTGGTCTCAAGCCACCTGGAGCAAAGGAGAATGAAGAACACCAAGGACACAGGGCGATTACGAGCCCAAGAGACAGAAAGGGCCACATGAACTAGAGATTTACATCATCCTGAGACCAGAACTAGATGATGCCCAGCCACAACCGATGACTGCCCTGACAGGGAGCACAACAGAGAACCCCTGAGGGAGCAGGAAAACAGTGGGATGCAGACCCCAAATTCTCATAAAAAGACCAAACTTAATGGTCTGACTGAGACTATGAGAATCCCAGTGGTCATGGTCCCCAAACCTTCTGTTTGCCCAGGACAGGAACCATTCCAGAAGACAACTCATCAGACATGGATTGGACTGGACAATGGGTTGGAGAGAGATGCTGATGAGGAGTGAGCTACTTATATCAGGTGGACACTGGAGACTGTGTTGGCATCTTCTGTCTGGAGGGGAGATAGGAGGGTAGAGAGGGTTAGAAACTGGCAAAATGGCCATGAAATGAGAGACTGGAAGTAGTGAGCAGGCTGACTCATTAGGGGGAGAGTAAATGGGAGGATGTAGTAAGGTATAAAAAAATAAGTTTATATGTGAGAGACTGACTTGATTTGTAAACTTTCACTTAAACCACAATAAAAATTATTTAAAAAAAACAATAAAATTTTATTTTTTAAATACCAAAAAAAATACCAAAAACCCACTGTTGATTCCGACTAATAGCAACCCTATAGCAGCCCTATAGGACAGATTAGGACTGCCCCATAGAGTTTCCAAGGAATGCCTGGCAGATTCAAACTGCCGACCTCTTGGTTAGCAGCCGTAGCACTTAACCACTACGCTACCAGGGGTTCCCCCCAGGAAGGAAGGGACTCAAAATATATTGTGGAAGAGTTGCCTCCTCAAAGTTGAGTTGGCCTTAATGACGTGGATGGAGTCAAGCTTTCGGGACCTTCATTTGCTGATATGGCATGACTCCAAATGAGAAGAAACAGCTGCAAATGTACATTAATAATTGGAACTTGGAATGTACAAAGTATGAACCTCGGAAAATTGGATATCATCAAAAATGAAATGGAATACATAAACATCAATATCATAGGCATTAGTAATCTGAAATGACCATTTTGAATATTGAAAATGGTATTGACCATTTTGAATCAGACAATACTATGGTCTACTATGCTGGGAATGACTACTTGAAGAGGAATGGAATTGCATTCATCATCAAAAAGAACATTTCAAGACCTATCCTGAACTACAATGCTGTCAGTGACAGGATAATATCCATATGCCTACAAGTAAGACTGGCTAATACGACTATTATTCAAATTTATGCACCAACCACTAAGGCCAAAGATGAAGAAATTGAAGATTTTTACCAACTTCTGAAGTCCGAAATTGATTGGACAATGCAATCAGGCTACGTTGATAATTATTGGTGATTGGAATGCGAAAGTTGGAAACGAAGGATAAAAATAGGGAGTTGGAAAATGTGGCTTTGGTGATAGAAATGATGCCAGAGATGGAATGATAGAATTTTGCAAGACTAACAACTTCATCATTGCAAATACATTTTTTCATCATCTTAAACAGCATATATACACATGGACTTTGCCAGAAGGACTAACCAGGGATCAAATCGACTACATTTGTGGAAAGAGAGGAAGCAAAAGCTCGATATCATCAGTCAGAACAAGGCCAGGGGCCGACTGTGGAACAGACCATCAATTGCTCACATGCAAGATCAAGTTAAAACTGGAGAAAATTAGAACAAGCCCACGGGAGTCAAAGTAGGACCTTAAGAATATCCCACCTGAAATTTGAGGTCATCTCAAGAATAGATTTGACACATCAAACATTAATGATGAAAGACCGGACGAGTTGTGGAATGACATCAAGGACATCATACATGAAGAAAGCAAGAGGCCATTAAAAAGATAGAAAAGACCAAAATGAATGTCAGAAGAGACTCTGGAACTTGCTCTTGAATGTAGAGGAGCTAAAACAAAAGGAAGAAATGATGAAGTAAGAGAGTTGAACAGAAGATTTCAAAGGGCAACTCGAGAAGACAATAATGTGCAATAATGATAAATGTGCAAAATAATGACATGTGCCAAGAGCTGGAGTTTGAAAACCGAAAGGGAACAACACCCTCAGAATTTCTTAAATTGAAAGAAGAGAAGAAAAAATTCAAGCCTCGAGTTGCAATATTGGAGCATTCTATGGGGAAAATATTAAATAACTCAAGAAGCATCAAAAGGAGATGTAGGGAATACACACAGTCACTATACGAAAAAGAATTGGTCTACGTTTAACCGTTTCAGGAGGTAGCATATGATCAGGAACCGATGGTATTGAAGGAAGAAGTCCAAGCTGCACTGAAGGCATTGACAAAAATCAAGGCTCTGGGAATTGACAGAATACCAATTGAGATGTTTCAACAAAGGGATGCAGCACTGGAAGTGCTCACTTGTCTATGCCAAGAAATTTAGAAGACAGCTTCCTGGCCAACCGACTGGAAGAGATCCATGTTTATGTCTATTCCCAAGAAAGGTGATCCAACCAAATGCAGAAATTATTGAACAATATCATTAATATCATAAGCAAGTAAAGTTTATTGAAGATCATTCAAAAGCGGCTGCAGAAGTATATAGACAGGGAAGTGCTAGAAATTCTAGCCACATTTAGAAGAGGACGTGGAACCAGAGATATAATTGCTGATGTCAGGTGGATCCTGGCTGAAAGCAGAGAATAACAAAAAGATGTTTACCTGGGTTTTCTTGGCTATGCAAAGGCATTTGACTGTGTGAATCATAAGTTATGGATAACATTGTGAAGAATGGGAATTCCAGAACACTTAAATGTGCTCATAAGAAATCTATGCATAGATGAAGAGGCAATAGTTCAAATACTGGGAATACTGTGTGGTCTAAAGTCAGGAAAGGTGTGTGTCAGGGTTGTATCCTCTCCCTATACCTATGTAATCTGTATGCTGAGCAAATAATCTGAGAAGCTGGAGTCTAAGAAGAAAAAGGGACACCAGTATTGGAGGAAGACTCATTAACAACCTGTGTTATGCTGATGGCACAATCTTGCTTGCTGAAAGTGAAGAGGACTTGAAACAGTTACTGATGAAGATCAGAGACCACAACCTTCAGTATGGGTTGCATGGAGGGTCGTCGAAAATGAGGAAGATCCTCAATGAGATGGACTGACACTGTTCTGACCCTGACTCTATTGTACCTAACAACAAAAACAATAATAATGGCCCCATCCCAAATATATGTGTACAGAAGAAAATACAGTATGCTGTGAAGGAAGAATAATACTTTTACTACACATCTAGATTTGAAATCAGATTTTCCATGTTAAACCACTAGCTCCATTATTTTATAGCTGTGTTATCTTGATAAATTACTCTAACCCCTCCTATCATAGGTTCTTCATCTATAAAATGTAAATAATAAAGGATCCTATTTCATATGGTTCATTATTTCACCTAATGAGCCAATCCATGTGAAGAACTTTGCACAACTCCTAATGCATAGTAAGTACTTAAATGTTAGATATTATTATAATCATTTATTTAAGTAGTATTATATGCAATAAATATAGTACCTTATGCCCTGGAATCAATTCAGACTCACAGTGACTTTATAGGACAGAGTAGAACTGCCCCATAGGGTTTCCAAGGTTGTAAATCTTCATGGAAGATACTGCCATATCTTTCTTCCATGGAGCAGCTAGAGGATTTGAACCACTGACCTTTTGGTTAGCAGCCTAGTGCTTTAACCACTGCACCACCAGGGCTCCTTAATGCATAAGACTCTGAATTAACCAGATTCCACGCTATAATTTTTTTTTTTTTTTTTGCTATTTCTCACTCAATTGTTATATAATAAGAAATTAAAGAAAAATGTCTTATTCATGTATAGGTACATGTTGGGTTGGAATCATTGCATGAAAACTTACAGATTTTTGACTTCTTAATCCATGACAAGCCAGTTAAATTGTGCACTTGAAATTTTTGCTTAACAAAAGATTTTCAACTATAAACTCATGGTGATGAAAATCAGGAAGTATGTTTCAGATCTTCCTTCGCCCCTTTATACCTAAGTTTTAGAGATGGAGGACTTCATACAATTTCACTATTGGGGAAATTATTTTATGCCAAAATAATCTGAAATTGAAAAATAAAACTAATTTTATAATGAAAGAGAAAGAAAAAAGGCATTTAGCCAGGTGGCTGTTGAAGTTGGAAAACCACAAGATGGTTTTACCTAGATGGGGTGGACAATATTCCGATTTCTTAAGTAAATAACCAAATACTCCGTTTTATTAGTAAATCTAGAATTGGTGAACTTTGTGGTAACTAACTTCTAATAACCAAATTCTCAACACAATGAACCATAGCAGACACCCAATATACTATTTTGTCATGATAAATTTTCTGGAGGAGGTAGTGGGCACATTACAATGGAAAGGAAAAGCATCAATTAGAGCAAGGAGTGTGCGCTAGGTAAAATGCACGGCCGTACTTGAGCTCTAATGGATGTACCGAGGTATCAATACAGGAATATAGAAGAGTCTAAGCCAAAGCATGATCTCTCCTAATCAGTGATGCAGAGTCACTGAATATTTCTTGTAAATTTTTTCTTTGTTAGAAAATCTGCAAAAAAGTCACCACTTTTCTTTAAAATAGTTTGTTATACTTGTAAAAATGGCTTGGGGGTGACATCTGACCTCCTCTAACTTCACAAGTGGGAAGGAGAATCAAGAACAGCCCAAGGCTGATCCCTTTGAGGAGGTCTGACAGACCTCCTCTCTCCAGCCATCTTTACCAATTCTTACACCAATCGTCCCTCCCACGGCACTCTCTACTTCTCTGTTGGGTTTGATAAGTCGTTGCAATGGTCACACAGAACTCACAGACGATACTCGCTATTATGGGGTTTACTAGGGAATTAACAGGTTCAGGTTCAGGAACACTCAGGATACAGTTTTTCCATCAGGACAAACCCTTTTCAGCTATGCCTCTAGGCACAACTCTCTCTGGCTCTTGGCCTCTACCCTGCTTGGGCAAGTGTTACAAAGCTCTTTTAGCTTTGCCAGTAAGTGCCCTGAGGCACCCCACTCCACCGGTAAGCCTCAGCCAGTAGGTGCTCAATTCTAGCTCCATGAGTTGGCAAACCTAGTTCCATTAAGTGCCCGGAAGCACTCTACTCCATCAGCAAACCTCCTGCCCAAAAGCACTCAGTTTTCTCACTCCATGGGTCAGGAAACCCACAGTGCATTCTCCTGCCAGTCTCTCCTACCACTGTTTCTCTGCTACCACTTCTCACTGTCTTCAGTGTTACAGCTCTGCTCTCTCTCTGTCTCTCAGTCTCCTGGCTCCAGGAGCTTCTCAGTGCAGGGATCCCGGGTCCAAAGAACATGTTCCATTCTTGGCTCTTCTTCCTCTCCCTTTCCACCCCTGGGATGGCTCAGTTTAAGTGTAGCAGAATGGTAAAACTGACAAATCCGTTCATTCGAATTCAACAGACCTTATTTGCATGGTCCCACTCCTAATATGGAAACCCTGGTGATGTAGTGATTAGCTGCTATGGCTGCTAACCAAAGGATCTGCAGTTCAAAACCACCAGGTGCTCCTTGGAAACTCTACGGGGCAGTTCTACTCTGTCCTATAGGGTAGCTTTGAGTCGGAATTGACTCGATAGCACTTGGTTTGGTTTTGGGTTTTTTTTTTTTTTTACTCCTAATATGCATGCCATGAACTTTATTTGCATTATTAGCAAGCTATCTAATCCCCTTGGTGGACCACAATTACCTTGTTTGTACAGTCCCACTCAATCATTGTATGTGAGTCACAAAGACCATGGCTAGAAGGGTGACATTAAACTAATTCACTACACCACAAACTATAATTGATCTAGTTTAAACTGTATTAAACAAACTACGATACAAGTTGCGGTAGCCCGTAATGTTCCCTCACCCCAGTGATGTCCACATCTTAATACCCAGAACCTGTGAATATGTCATGTTACCTGGCTTGTACATATTTAATATTTTTTTACCTGGTTGAACCTAGTTAGTATTTAGTAATATTTAATATTTATCAAAGAATGTTTTGAATTTACAGGGTACAGTTTAGAGGAAGTCCATCTTTATGGGAATTGAAAATAACATGTCTTTCCATAGCTTATTATAGAAAATTCCTCTAAAAATTAATTTCTCTATAGTGTTCTTAGGACAATATGTGGCAAAAAAATAGTGAATATAATGTTATGTAAAATGCCCTATAAAAGATAACAATAGAATAAAAATATATCTGAGGTTTGTTTTTGTTTTTTCAGTTCTGTTTATAACTGACATAGGGTAGAAACGGAAGAACTCCAAGCCAATTCAAACTCACATGAAGATATAACAGCCAATAATAAATTTATTTTACTAAATGTGTTGGTAATGCAAAACTAATAAAAATCATGTAAATTTTCTAATGAAAAATAAATTAATCATCAATTCTGATGATATGTCCATTTGTTAGATACATTATATTGAATATTTTATCAGTAATCTACTGTTTTATAGCCAGTGACTTCATTCTAAAATTTTCTCCACAAGATTACAAAACTTTAGTTCTCTTCCTAACAACTTTTAGTAAAACATACACTCTTTGTTTCAGTAGTTATTTAAATTCTAGAACTTCCATCCATAAATAAAATGTATATTCCTAATGCCCACTTGAGCCCTGGTGGCTCCAGTGCTACTCTGCCCAACAGGGTTGCTATGAGTCAGAATTGACTTGACGGCAAGGGTTTTTTTTTTTTTTTAATGATTTTTATTGTGCTTTAAGTGAAAGTTTACAAATCAAGTCAGTCTGTTACATATAAGCTTATATACACCTTACTCCATATTCCCACTTACTCTCCACGTGATGAGTCAGCCCGCTCCCTCCTTCCAGTCTCTCCTCTTGCCAGTTTCCAACCCTCTCTACCCTCCCATCTCCCCTCCAGACAGGAGATGCCAACACAGTCTCAAGTGTCCACCTGATATAAGTAGCTCACTCTTCATCAGCATCTCTCTCCAACCCATTGTCCAGTCCAATCCATGTCTGATGAGTTGTCTTCTGGATGGTTCCTGTCCTGGGCCAACAGAACATTTGGGGACCATGACCGCCGGGATTCTCCTAGTCTCAGTCAGACCATTAAGTCTGGTCTTTTTATGAGAATTTGGGGTCCGCATCCCACTGTTTTCCTGCTCCCTCAGGGGTTCTCTGTTGTGCTCCCTGTCAGGGCAGTCATCGGTTGTGGCCAGGCACCATCTAGTTCTTCTGGTCTCAGGATGATGTAAGTCTCTGGTTCATGGGGCCCTTTCTGTCTCTTGGGCTCATAATTACCTTGTGACCTTGGTGTTCTTCATTCTCCTTTGATCCAGGTGGGTTGAGACCAATTGAGGCATCTTAGATGGCCGCTTGTTAGCATTTAAGACCCCAGACGCCACACTTCAAAGTGGGATGCAGAATGCTTTCATAATAGAATTATTTTGCCAGTTGACTTAGATGTCCCCTTAAGCCATAGCCCCCCAACCCCTGCCCTTGCTCCGCTGACCTTCAAAGCATTCAGTTTATTCAGGAAACTTCTTTGGTTTTGGTCCAGTCCAGTTGAGCTGACCTTCCGTGTATTGAGTATTGTCCTTCCCTTCACGTAAAGTAGTTCTTATCTACTATCTAATCAGTAAAAAACCCTCTCCCACCCTCCCTCCCTCCCCCCCTCGTAACCACAAAAGTATGTGTTCTTCTCAGTTTATACCATTTCTCATGATCTTATAATAGTGGTCTTATACAATATTTGTCCTTTTGCATCTGACTAATTTCACTCAGCATAATGCCTTCCAGGTTCCTCCATGCTATGGAATGTTTCACAGATCCGTCACTGTTCTTTATCGATGCGTAGTATTCCATGTAAGTATACCATAATTTATTTATCCATTTGTCCGTTGATGGACACCTTGGTTGCTTCCAGCTTTTTGCTATTGTAAACAGAGCTGCAATAAACATGGGTGTGCATATATCTGTTCGTGTAAAGGCTCTTAATTCTCTAGGGTATATTCTGAGGAGTGGGATTTCTGGGTTGTATGGTAGTTCTATTTCTAACTTTTTAAGAAAATGCCAGATAGATTTCCAAAGTGGTTGTACCGTTTTACATTCCCACCAGCAGTCTCTCCACAGCCCCTCCAACATTTATTATTTTGTATTTTTTGGATTAATGCCAGCCTTGTTGGAGTGAGATGGAACCTCATCGTGAGATGGAACCTCATCTTAGTTTTAATTTGCGTTTCTCTAATGGCTAATGATCGAGAGCATTTTCACATGTATCTGTTAGCTGCCTGAATATCTTCTTTAGTGAAGTGTGTGTTCATATCCTTTGCCCACTTCTTGACTGGATTGTTTGTCTTTTTGTGGTTGAGTTTTAACAGAATCATGTAGATTTTAGAGATCAGGGGCTGGTCGGAGGTGTCAGAGCTGAAAATTTTTTCCCAATTTGTACGTGGTCTTTATACTCTTTTGGTGAAGTCTTTAGATGAGCATAGGTGTTTGATTTTTAGGAGCTCCCAGTTATCTGGTTTCTCTTCATCATTTTTGGGAATGTTTTGTATTCTGTTTATGCCTTGTATTAGGGCTCCTAACGTTTTCCCTATTTTTTCTTCCATGATCTTTATCGTTTTCGTCTTTATGTTTAGGTTTTTGATCTACTTGGAGTTAGTTTTTGTGCATGGTGTAAGGTATGGGTCCTGTTTCATTTTTTTACAAATGGATATCCAGTTGCGCCAGCAGCATTTGTTCAAAAGACTATCTTTCCCCAATTAACTGACACTGGGCCTTTGTCAAATATCAGCTGCTCATATGTGGATGGATTTATATCTGAGTTCTCAATTCTTTTCCATTGGTCTATGTGCCTGTTGTTGTACCAGTACCAGACTGTTTTGACTACTGTGGCTGTATAGTATGTTCTAAAATCAGGTAGAGTGAAGCCTCCCACTTTCTTCTTTTTCAGTAATGCTTTACTTATCCAGGGCTTCTTTTCCTTCCATATGAAGTTGGTGATTTGTTTCTCCAACATATTAAAAAATGTCATTGGAATTTGGATCAGAAGTGCATTGTATGTATAGATGGCTTTTGGTAGAATAGACATTTTTACTAGGATAAATCTTCCTATCCATGAGCAAGGTATGTTTTCCACTTAAGTAGGTCCTTTTTAGTTTCTTGCACTAGTACTTTGTACTTTTCTTTGTATAGATCTTTTTCATCTTTTGTAAGGTTTATTCCTAAGTATTTTATCTTCTTGGGGGCTACTGTGAATGGTATTGATTTGGTGATTTTCTCTTCGATGTTCTTTTTGTTGGTGTAGAGGAATCCCAGTGATTTTTGTATGTTTATTTTATAACCTGAGACTCTGCCGAACTCTTCTATTAGTTTCAGTAGTTTTCTGGAGGATTCCTTAGGGTTTTCTGTGTATAAGATCATGTCATCTGCAAACAGAGATAATTTTACTTCTTCCTTGCGAATCCAGATGCCCTTTATTTCTTTGTCTAGCCTAATTGCTCTGGCTAGGACCTCTAGCACAATGTTGAATAAGAGCGGTGGTGAAGGGCATCCTTGTCTGGTTCCCGTTCTCACGGGAAATGCTTTCAGGCTCTCCATTTAGGGTGTTGACTTTGTATTGATGCCCTTTATTATGTTGAGGAATTTTCCTTCAATTCCTATTTTGCTGAGAGTTTTTATCATGAGTGGGTTTTGGACTTTGTCAAATGCCTTTTCTGCATCCATTGATAAGATCCTGTGGTTTTTGTCTTTTGTTTTATTTATATGGTGGATTACATTAATGGTGTTTCTAATATTAAACCAGCCTTGCATACCTGGTATAAATCCCACTTGGTCGTGGTGGATTGTTTTCTTGATATGTGGTTGAGTTCCATTTGGTAGATTTTGTTGAGGATTTTTGCATCTATGTTCATGAGGGATATAGGTCTGTAATTTTCTTTTTTTTGTGGTGTCTTTACCTGGTTTTGGTATCAGGGACACGCTGGCTTCATAGAATGAGTTAGGTAGTATTCCATCATTTCTATGCTTTGAAATAGCTTTAGTAGTAGTGGTGTTAACTCTTCTCTGAAAGTTTGGTAGAACTCTGCAGTGAAGCTGTCTGGGCCAGGGCTTTTTTTTGTTGGGAGTTTTTTGATTACCTTTTCAATCTCTTTTTTTGTTATGTGTCTATTTAGTTGTTCTACTTCTGATTGTGTTAGTTTAGGCAGGTAGTGTTTTTCTAGGAATTCATCCATTTCTTCTAGGTTTGCAAATTTGTTAGAGTAAAATTTTTCATAATAATCTGATATGATTCTTTTAATTTCAGTTGGGTCTGTTGTGATACGGCCAATCTCATTTCTTATTCGGTTATTTGTTTCCTTTCCTGTATTTCTTTAGCCAGTCTGGCCAATGGTTTACCAATTTTGTTAATTTTTTCAAGGAACCAGCTTTTGGCTTTGTTAATTCTTTCTATTGTTTTTATGTTCTCTAATTCATTTAGTTCAGCTCTAATTTTTATTATTTGTTTTCTTCTGGTGCCTCATGGATTCTTTTGTTGCTCGCTTTCTATTTGTTCAAGTAGTAGGGATAGTTCTCTGATTTTGGCTCTTTCTTCTTTATGTGTGTGTGCATTTATTGATATAAATTGACCTCTGAGCACTGCTTTTGCTGTGTCCCAGAGGTTTTGATAGGAAGTGTTTTCATTCTCATTGCATTCTATGAATTTCTTTATTCCCTCCTTAATGTCTTCTACAACCCAGTCTTTTTTGAGCAGGATATTGTTCAGTTTCCAAGTATTTGATTTCTTTTCCCTGACTTTTCTGTTATTGGTTTCTACATTTATGGCCCTGTGGTCTGAGATGATGCTTTGTAACATTTCGATGTTTTGGATTCTGCAAAGGTTTGTTTTATGACCTTATATGTGATCTATTCTAGAGAATGTTCCATGTGCACCAGAAAAAAAGTATACTTTGCAGCTGTTGGGTGGAGTATTCTGTATAAGTCCATTAGGTCAAGTTGGTTGATTGTAGCAATTAGTTCTTCCGTGTCTCTATTGAGCTTCTTGCTGGAAGTCCCATTCTTCTCCGAAAGTGGTGTGTTGAAGTCTCCTACTATAATTGTGGAGGTGTCTATCTCACTTTTCAATTCTGTTAAGGTTTGTTTTATGTATCTTGCAGCCCTGTCATTGGGTGCATAAATATTTAATATGGTTATATCTTCCTGGTCAATCGTCCCTTTAATTATCATGTAGTGTCCTTCTTTATGCTTTTTGGTGGATTTAACTTTAAAGTCTATTCTGTCAGAAATTAATATTGCCACTCCTGCTCTGTTTTGATTGTTGTTTGTTTGATGTATATTTTTTCATCCTTTGAGTTTCAGTTTGTTTGTGTCTCTAAGTCTAAGGTGTGTCTCTTGTAGGCAGCACATAGACGGATGGTGTTTCTTTAATCAGTCTGAAGCTCTCTGTCTCTTTATTGGTGCATGTAGTCCATTTACGCTCAGCATAATTATAGATAAGTATGAGTTTAGTACTGTCATTTTGATGCCTTTTTGTGTGTGTTGTTGGCCATTTCATTTTTCCACTTACTTTTTTGTGCTGAGATGGTTTTCTTTGTAAATTGTGTGTTCCTCATTTTCATAGTAGTTGAATTTGTTTTTGCTGAGTCGTTATGTTTTCCTTGGTTTTTATTTTGAGTTATGGAGTTGTTATACCTCTTTGTGGTTACCTTAATATTTACTCCTATTTTTCTAAGTAAAAATCTAACTTGTATCGTTCTATATCGCCTAGTATCACTCTCCATATGGCAGTTCTATGCCTCCTGTATTTTTTCCCTCTTTTTGATTATTGTGATCTTTTACATATTGACTTCAGTGATTCCCTGTTTTGAGCGTTTTTTTCTTTTTAAAATTAATCTTAATTTGTTTTTGTGATTTCCCTATTTGAGTTGATATCAGTATGTTCTGTTCTGTGACCTTGTGTTGTGCTGGTATCTGATATTATTGATTTTCTGACCAATTTCCTTTAGTATTTTTTAAAGCTTTGGTTTGGTTTTTGCAAATTCTCTAAGCTTGTGTTTATCTGTAAATGTTTTAATTTCACCTTCATATTTGAGAGAGAGTTTTTTTTGGATATATGATCCTTGGCTGGCAGTTATTCTCCTTCAGTGCTCTATATATGTCATCCCATTACCTTGTTGCCTGCATGGTTTCTGCTGAGTAGTCTGAACTTATTCTTATTGATTCTCCTTTGTAGGAGACCTTTCTTTTATCCCTGGCTGCTTTTAAAATTTTCTCTTTATCTTTGGTTTTGGCAAGTTTGATGATAATATGCCTTGGTAATTTTCTTTTTGGATCAATCTTATATGGGGTTTGATGAATATCTTGGATAGATATCCTTTCGTCTTTCATGATGCCCGGGAAGTTTCCTGCCAACAGATCTTCAACTATTCTCTCTGTATTTTCTGTTATCTCTCCCTGTTCTGGGACTCCAATCACATGCAAGTTATTCTTCTTGATAGAGTCCCACATGATTCTTAGGGTTTCTTCATTTTTTTTTTTATTCTTTTATCTGATTTTTCTTCAACTATATTGGTGTCAATTGCCTTATCCTCCAACTCCCCCACTCTGCATTTCAATTGCTTGATTCTGCTCTTCTGACTTTCTCTTAAGTTGTCTAATTCTGTAATTTTACTGTTAATCTTTGGATTTCTGAATGCTGTCTCTCTATGGATTCTTGTAGCTTATTAATTTTTCCACTAGGTTCTGGAATAATCTGTTTGATTTCTTCAACTGCTTTATCAGTGTGTTCCTTGGCTTTTTCTGTGTGTAGATTGCCTTGTTTCATTTCTGAGGTCATCCCTGATGTCTTGAACCATTCTGTAAATTAGTTTTTTATATTCTGTATCTGGCAATTCCAGGATTGTATCTTCATTTGGGAAAGATTTTGATTCTTTAGTTTGTGAAGTTGTTGAAGCAATCATGGTCTGCTTCTTTATGTGGTTTGATATCGACTGCTGTCTCTGAGCCATCTATAAGATACTGTAGTGATTTATATTTGCTCACTGAGTCTTATCTTCTTTTGTTTTCTTTCAATACATGTAGATGGGCTACTAGATTGCTCTGTCTTGATTGTTGTAGCACTTGAACCACTTATGTCCTCTTACCAGCTGGTTTGGGCTGTTACCAGATATATAAGCCTGTGAGTCCATTCACTATTCTTGAGTAGAATCTGATTTTGGGTCACCAAGTTTGTGGTGTAGACTGTCACCTATTTGCTTAGAGGAGTAGCGGTGAGAGTTGTGTGCACCAGATTCTAGTAGCAGCAGAGGGTCACGTTCCAGAGGGGGGGCAGGATGCTGACAGGCTTCCCCCAAGTGCCAGTGAGGTAGGTGTGTCTCTATTCCTAAAGCACTTTGGTGGGTGGGCTCTGCAGCTGTACGTTAGGCACTCAATGCATGTACCTCTACAGATTGGTAGATGTCACCATCCTCAGACCTCTAAGGCAGGAGGCTAGGTGGCCTGGGGGGATCTTCAGCCTTCAGTTCCCCATTGTGGGTCAGTGAGGGCTCTGTTTGATATGCAGAGATATCAGACCTGGGAAACATGTCTTTCCAGTACCTGCTAAAACAATTACAGTCAGATCCTTATCAGAATTGCCTTTGCATTATAATAGCCACCTTGTTCCCTGTAGGGATGAAAGCCCAAGACTGTGGATCAAATATGCTTGGCTGGAGCTGGTTCTGTGTATTTAGTCCAATTAGGGAAGGATTTTTGGTCCCTGGGTTTTTTGTAGCTGCTTCTCTCAGGCCAGGAGAATGGCTTAGGAAAAGACTAAAAAAAAAAAAAAAAAAAGGAAGAAAAACTGCAGCGCAGTTCACTCTCTGGCTCAGGAAATTCTAATGTTAATGAAGCTGCCTGGGAAGGGAAGGGGAGGGTTCAGATAAATAGGAGAGAGTAGCACCCTGGAATATAGATAAAGCTCCTTATCTTTCTTGGGATGACTGTCTTATCTGAGATTCCCGTTGGGTGCATCAACTGTGTGCGCTGGCTGGATAGAGATTGCCCCTGAGGGTCAGGCCCGCATCCCATGCTTGCGCTGTCTCAGAAAGCCGTGGTTAATTCCTCTGCTCCCAGTCCAAAGCCCAGCATCAAGGTTCCCTGGCTGGGATGCTGCACTCCCGGCTCCAAAACCAGTCGCTGCTTCCCGGTGACTTCTTCTTCTGTCAGCCGCGTCGCTCAGCTATCTGCGTGCGCTGGCTGGGCTTCCCCTGAGGTCAGTTCAGGGGGCTAGGGCTGCGCCCCGTGTTTGCGCCGTCTCAGGATGCCATGCTCAGCTCCCCTGCGCTCAGTCCAAAGCCTGGCGTCAAGGTTTTCTGACTGGGATGCTGGCCCCAGGCTCTGAAGACAGTCGCTGCTTCCCCGTGGTTGCTCGTTCTCAGCCTGTGTCACTCAGGTCAACTCTTTAGATCTGTGTTTGATGGTCAGGGTTTGTAGATTGTCATGTATGTGATTGGTTCACTTGTTTTTCTGAGTCTTTGTTGCAAGAAGGATCCGATGTAGCTTCTACCTAGTCAGCCATCTTGGCCCCGCCCCGATCAAGAGGTTTTTTTTTTTTTAATGCCTAGTACGAACTTATACTAAGGAAATGTTTATTTTTATTTTATAACATTTAACTGACCAACATTAAATGATTTTTTTCTGATATTCTTTTTAGTTTGAGAGGCCACTCTGAAAAGAATTACAATTTTTTGAAGCTAGTAGTGTTTTATGACAGTCAGTAAATAATGGCATATTAAAAAAAAAAAAAAAAAAACACTGCCATCGAGTTGTTTCCAAATCATAGCAACTCTGTAGGACAGAGTAGCATTTATTGCATTTTTTTTTTTTTTACTATATGCCATTATTCGTCTTGAATAATGGCATATAGTAAAATAAAATGCAATAAATGAAGCAATTCTTGCAATCTGTTTTGTAACTGATTATGTTAAACCACCTAAAATATCCAGGAGAAGCAATCATCTCTGCATGTAGTTGTTGTGTTTGGCTCTTAATATTAGAGGTCATTTTAACAACTCTTAATTCCCCTTTCCCGCTTTTTATAATAACTGCCTTATCTTGTTCTCTCTCTTCTTTGTAATTATTTTAAACAAAGAATTTATCCACACTGAATTCCCAGCAGTTTCAGGCAATTTGTGCTCAATAAAGTTTATTGATGTACAAGAAATAATAAGAAATAAAGTATTCTAGCTTATTCCTTTCAGACTATATTTTTCAACAGAACAAATTAAGAATTTCAAAACTCACAGTGTGTCCTTCCTACTTGAGTGATATAACTGAGCACCTTCTTGAAAATATTTTTTTCTGTTTGGTTAAAGAAGACAATTGTTAAGAAGTCAAATGTTCTTTAAAAAATTGATAATATCAGCAAAAGCTCTTTTAATTAGATTTGTCTAAAATATAATTTTCACTTTATGCACAACTACAGAACCTATTACTGAAACTGTGTGTCATGTAGATTATGTGCTTAGGTTACTTATTAATTTTATTTTGCTCATTAGCCAAAGCACATTTTTAAAAGAAGATTTGAACATTTAAAATAACAGAGACTCAAATACACCTAAAAATGCTCTGAAATGCCTTCTTAATTCTACTCCAAATGATATTCCAAATGTATTAGCGTCTTTCAAATTCTTCTACCACAGCTTCAGTTCCTCTCTATTATCATTTCTTCCTGTATGATACAATATCCATCTTGTCCCCTTCTAATACATTCTATACCCAGAAGACTGAATCATCTTTTAAAATTATAAATTGATTATGTTATATAACATCGTAATGCCTTCCGACTGCACTTAAAATCACATCTTTAGTCCTGGACGTTATGAATCATTCTTCTTTCCTCCATGACCTCACTGTGTGCCTTGCTTTCCCTGGATTTCTATACCACCAGCAACACTGCCCTTTTTACAATTTCTTAAATGCTCAAGATTTATATCAACTCTGGGTGTTGTACTCACAGATTTATTTACCTGGAGCTTTCTTCCTTCCTTGCTGTGACTCCTTCTTTCCCTCAGGAATAAATGCCACTTTTTTGAAGAGAACTTTTTAGACTGCCACACTATTCTTCCTCTTACTACTGTTTACTTTTTTTCCTGTCCCATTATTTTCCCTGTTCCGTTGTTATCTCTCATACCAAAACCAAACCAGATCCATTGCCTTCAAGTTGATTTTGACTCATAGCTACCCCACAGGACAGAGTAGAACTGCCCCATAGGGTTTCCAAGGAGCACCTGGTGGATTTGAACTGCCAACCTTTTGGTTAGCAGCTGTAGCTCTTAACCACTGCACCACCAGGGTTTCCAATATCTCTCATACAACCATGTAATTCAGTGCCACATATTGAAATGTTTAATCATATATCTGTAAACCCTGGTGGTGTAGAGGTTAAGTGCTGTGACTGCTAACCAAGAGGTCGGCAGTTTGAATATGCCAGGCACTCCTTGGGAACTCTATGGGGCAGTTCTACCCTGTCCCCTAGGGTTTCTATGAGTCGGAATCGGCTCAACGGCAGTGGTTTTTTTTTTTTTTTTAAATCATATATCTATATAACTTTGAATTGTTTAACATCTCTTTAAGAAAACAACTATGTCTACTGTGCTCACTATTGGGTCCCAGCACTAAAAGAGTAAATGAAGGAACTAATGATAGCTTATGTGATCACTTTTACTCTTGTCCCCTGTGGATTCTTCTACTAGGTCTATAAATTACTTCTATCTTCTTAGTGAATTATTCATTTTCTCTTCTTTGCTTCAAGGTCTCCCTCTCTAATGGATTTTTTATTTACCTATCCTATACTTTTTCATCAAAAAAAAAACTTTTCTTCTAAACCTTTCACCAAATATCACATCTTTTATGACATCCAAACTGTATGAAACTTTAAGCTCTACAAAAACTACATTGAGTTCTACTTTCTAAACTAAGTCTTTAGGCTTCGTACATTTTCTCTGAATAGCTGCCATTTTGCAGGTAGTTTTATTCCATATCTGCCTGTACAAATCTGACCTATGCTTCAATGTCATTCTCAAATACCACATCCTTGATAAAACTTTTTTCCTCATTATTACAGGTAAGTTATTTATTCATTCTTCCTTAGCATATTTTTCTCTCTATATATACATTTGCCATCTTCCATAATCCACAAAGAATTTGTCTTGTTCTTACAAGAAGCAAAAAGTGAATCAAAAAACTTTAGAGAGGAATTGAAGGCATGAACACAATAGACACCAAAGCAACATTCCCTAAATATTTCCCTCAAACACCGCTCCTCCGGCAACTTTATACTCAAGGCATTTAGTGAAAACATTTTTTACCACTGATCGGTTTGCTTGTTCATTCTCTTCTCTTACTCAAGATCTTATTTTAAAATCTCACTGTCTGGGTATGATTTTTTTTTTTTCCATCTGTTGAAGATCTTGAAAAGTATAGGAAATCTTTCCCTCTGATCATTATTATAATTGCTATCCAATTATGTAGATACAAATTCTATTTCTAATACTAGACCATTAATTTACTCAGAACAAGATCTGACCTCATCATTGTTCCTCAAACACTCTGCCCAACATCAAGCCCAAAGCTGTAGGAGCAATAATTGCTGAATTACATGTTAATGAAAGGTTAAAACAAATCATTTAGTTCACCCTAAGAGTTCATATTTATAAAGTTTCCAGCTAGAACGTATTTTTTAAGAGAGGAAATCTGAATCCAATATTATGAAATTCATAGAGAAAATATCAGAATATTTATACCAGAAGAAATACATCAAAAAAAATCACATTTCCTTAAGGGTAAACTTAATTCATAATAATTCATAGAGTTTATTAAATTCCTTTCCCATAATAGCCTATGTGTTTACCAAATAGGTATACTCAAACCACACCCATAAGAAGATGTCAGTTATGCACAGCAGTTACTGTTGCTTAAATCGATTTATAATTTAATGTTCTTGTTATTCATTCGATATATGCTGAAAATTTTGGAAAGCTGACCTTAAAAGAAAATGATGCATAAGTTACAGACTCAACAAGAAAATTTACTATCATTAAGATGAATTAAAACGTAATTAAAAAAGCATCTTTTCCACTAAATATTATTTGTCTATGAAAACCAACACTACCAATGCACAAGCACTCTACCATTACTGCAATTCAGTGTTTGCTGAATTATTATAAGAGTATTATTAAATGTTTATGGCTCCATTTTTCTCCTCCTCCATCAATTCTACCCATCAGAAACAGATTTATATAGTAGAGCCATAATTTGTTCAGAGTAATGTCATAACATCATGCAAAACACTCTTTGAATTTCAAAACCCTCTTTAAAAAATAAGAGTATAAAATACAAAGCTTCCCTGAATCTGCCCCCCTCAAAAAAAAAAAATCCGTCTTGTCTGATAACCCTTTGATATGTTTCATTTACTCTGCATTACAGCTCTTTATATACATTCTTGCCTGATATTTCTTTGCTAATTATCATCTTTTCAAAAGAATACCCTCCTGCATCAGGCTTTTCTATACAAATTTCACACAAATTGCAGAGGTTGGGGGGAACATAGGCCAGTCTCTCCATAATTCCCTCACTTGGCTTGCTCCTTTTCTGAACTCCCTAACCCTTTATGACACTTGTCACATTCTACCTGCTATTTTCAGTACGTGTTCCCCAAAACAGTATTTCCCGCTGGAAAAATACCACTTATATTGTGAACATTTTATTGCATTTTTAGGTACCTTCTAGTCCCTGACACACTGTAAAAAATATAACTGTCGATTGAATGAAAGCATAGAAATATAAACACGTTTGTGCAATTAGTCACGTGACATATAAACCTTAACTTCTTCTCAATTACGTTTTAATTAAACTGGTTTTTCCCTGTTGAATTAAATTAGCTTGAGCATATCAAAATTAAGCCAAATGATTCTAAGCTCATACAAGGCTCATCAGGTCCTCTTAGAAGGTTTCAGTTTCAGATAACATAATACAAGATTAAAACTGGTTTCAACAATTCAAGTATGTGATATGTCACCTAACAAAAAGCCTAGATTAGGTGTTCTAGGTTCGGATGCAGCAGCTTAATGAGTAACGATTTCTGGTATCGCAGCCCTCCTTGGAGAACGGTGCAACTTCTTACATTCTCTTTGTGGTCACAGGCAGGTGCGGCAGCAACAAGCTCCACATCCTCACAGTACAGTGTACAAACCAAGAAGCCAGAGGGAGAGGAAAGCATAAAAAGGATTTTCTATTCATTTCCTCCGAAAAGAGAGCAAAGTCTTGCCTGAAAATGCTTTAGGTAAATTTCCCTTATATGTTATTGTACAAAACTGGTTCACATCCCCAACGCTAGTACAATCACTGGCAAAAAAAAAAAAAAAAAAAAAGGATCTTTTAAAACTGACTTCAAACAATCATGTTTCATTCCCTAGAGGATATTGTTGTCGAAAGAAAATTAGGGCTTTTTAAGCTAAATAAGTTTTAATGTCCAGTTGCTACACAGCCAGCCTTGCTGCCACAGTATGGGACACATCGGTCAGGTTAAAACTCCTGAAGCTTCTGAATTACAGCTTCATATACGTTTCTATTTTCTTGCATAATCAAACTACCAAAACAAAAATAAACAAAACAACAAAATCCAATATTTCATAAGTTCTTTTCCTATGCTTGCTTCCTCTTTTTTGTTCAAGAAAGACACACACGGTACAACATTGTGCTGAACTCATTAAATTTATTCTCACATGATGATACTATATTTGATGCGTAATTCTATTATAGCCTTTCTCATATTGTTTTTGATATATTCAAATGTCCGGCTTCTCTAAAATAATCCGTTAAAAAATTCTTGATATATATATGGCCCTGGTGGCATGGTGGTTAAGAGCTCGGCTGCTAAACAAAAGGTTTATAGTTCAAATCCACCAGCTGCTCCTTGGAAACTGTATGGGGCAGTCCTACTCTGCCTATAGAGTCACCATGAATGAGAATTTATATATAAATAAATATATATTTATAATTAGAGTCCTGTACTATACCTACTTTATAGAAAATAAATATTTACCAAATGAGTAGGTGGAATGGCTAAGTGGGTGGATGAATGAAAAAATAGTCTTGTTATATCCTTCTATTTCAGGATCAATCATTGTTTTCTATTAGAGAAGACTTTCAATATCACTCTTTCCATTTTATTTTTAATCACTAAATAGTTTCCTATTTATGGCTCTACATTTCCTACTATCATTTTATTGAGTCACTAAATACAGAGTTTTTGATTTTGAGTCTTACAATGAGATAATATCATTTTTCTACCATATTAAACTGGAGACATATTTCCCAGAATTCTCTTCTGTTTATGGTTGCAAGTTAATATCGGTCATGAGAGAAATTTGCATGATGTTTGAAAGACAGAAATGAATTACGGTCACTTTTTTCTCTGAAAGTCTTTGTATGCACTGTACACTCTTTTATCTACAGCATGTTGTCACTGAACTACTGGTTCACCTGGTTGGTGTGGGTCACTATCCACTTCCCTAGTTATTTCAACAGCTGTTCTCTTTCAGCTTACTCAGATGTTAGGATGGGTGCAAGTGAAGGCCTGTACTGAAGTATTTCACTTTATCCTTCAGAGAACCTGATGAGCAAAGTTGGTGTTCGTGGGAAAGAGATAGGGGATTAAGTTTTTTTGCAGTGCGTTTTCTATTACTTTCATAGACTTCATTTTGTCCTTGTTTTTCCTGACATTTTTGTCCATTGGGCCTTCTAAAGTGCCAGACTTAATGACCTCAGGCACAATACCAGACGCAGAAGCAGCATACTTCACTTAGCCAGATCCCACTTTGTGCAAGTTTCAAGCCCTACAATAAATTCCTTAGTGTATGTTACTTATAGTAATTCTGCTTTTCTGATCAAATCCCAAATGCTACATTTAAACAAAAAGTAATATACATTCATGAATTTGAGTGATGGGATTTTTTTCCAGTTGCATTACACCTAAGAGCCCCACATTTTGCCTTAAAACAAAAATCAATAATTAAAGCTTCCCCACTCAGCAAAGCTACTTAGAGAGACTCAGAGCTGTAAGGTTGAGATTCAACAAAAGGAGAGTGGTAGACAGCTTTCTAAGCAAAATGTTTCAGCACAGAAATGCAGCAGCTTTTCTTAGATAATAAGCAACTGCAGCTTTCATTTTCATCCTGTACTTATTTCATATGCTTAATATTTCAAATAATAATTGACTGCTTCACTTCTCTGTCTTTAGCACTATACTGTAATCTCCTTGAAGTCAGAGCCTGTGTATTTTTTTTATAATTTTTATTGTGCTTTAAGTGAAAGTTTACAAATCAAGTCAGTCTCTCACACAAAAACCTATATACACCTTACTACACACTCCCAGTTATTCTCCCCTTAATGAGACAGCACGCTGTCTACCTCTACTCTCTCTTTTCGTGTCCATTTCACCAGCTTCTAACTCCCTCCACCCTCTCATCTCCCCTCCAGGCAGGAGATACCAAAATAGACTCAAGCGTCTACCTGATCCAAGAAGCTCACCCCTCACCAGCATCCTTTTCCAACCCATTGTCCAATCTAATCCATGTCTGAAGAGTTGGCTTCGGGAATGGCTCCTGTCCTGGGCCAACAGAAGGTCTGGGGGCCATGACCACAGGGGTCCTTCTAGTCTCAGTCAGACCCTTAAGTCTGGCCTTATGAGAATTTGAGGTCTGCATCCCACTGCTCTCCTGCTCCCTTAGGGGTTCTCTCTTGTGTTCCCTGTCAGGGCAGTCATCGGTTGTAGCCGGGCACCATCTAGTTCTTCTGGTCTCAGAATGATGTTGTCTCTGGTTCATGTGGCCTTTTCTGTCTCTTGGGCTCGTAATTGCAGTGTGTACTTGGTGTTCTTCATTCTCATTTGGTCCAGGTGGGTTGAGACAAATTGATGCATCTTAGATGGCTGCTTGCTAGTGTTTAAGACCCCAGATGCCACTCTTCAAAGTAAGATGCAGAATGTTTTCTTAACAGATTTTATTATGCTAATTGACTTAAAGTGTTCCCTGAAACCATGCTCCCAGACCCCTGCCTGTGCTACATTGGCCTTCGAAGCATTCAGTTTATTCAGGAAACTTCTTTGCTTTTGGTTTAGTCCAGTTGTGCTGACCTCCCCTGTATTGTGTGCTGTCTTTCCCTTCACCTAAAGGAGTTCTTATCTACTGTCTTATCTCCCACCCTCCCTCCCATCCCCCTCTCGTAACCACAAAAGAATGTTTTCTTCTCAGTTTAAACTATTTCTCAAGTTATTATTATAGTGGTCATATACAATATTTGCCCTTTTGCAACTGACAAATTTCACTCAGCATAATGCCTTCCAGGTTCCTCCATGTTATGAAATGTTTCACAGATTCATCACTGTTCTTTATCGATGTGTAGTATTCCATTGTGTGAAGATACCATGATTTATTTATCCATTCATCCATTGATGGGCACCTTGGTTGCTTCCATCTTTTTGCTATTGTAAACAGTGAAGCAATAAACATGGGTGTACATATATTTGTTCATGTAAAGGCTCTTATTTCTCTAGGATATATTCTGAAGAGTGGGATTGCTGGATCATATGGTAGTTCTATTTCTAGCTTTTTAAGAAAGCGCCAAATTGATTTCCAAAGTGGTTGTACCATTTGACATTCCCACCAACAGTGTAGAAGTGTTCCAATCTCTCCACAGCCTCTCCAGCATTTATTCTTTTGTGTTTTTTGGATTAATGCCAGCCTTGTTGGAGTGAGATGAAATCTCATTGTAGTCTTGATCTGCATTTCTCTAATGGCTAATGACTGTGAACATTTCCTCATGTATCTGTTAGTACCTGAATGTCTTCTTTAGTGAAGTGTCTATTCATATCTTTTGCCCATTTTTTAATTGGGTTATTTGTCTTTTTGCAGTTGAGTTTTTGCAGTATCATGTAGATTTTAGAGATCAGGCACTGATCAGAAATGTCATAGCTAAAAACTTTTTCCCAGTCTGTAGATAGTCTTTTTACTCTTTCGATGAAGTCTTTGGATGCACATAGGTGTTTGATTTTTAGGAGCTCCCGGTTATCTAGTTTTTCTTCTGCATTCTTAATAATGTTTTGTGTACTGTTTATGCCATGTATTAAGGCTCCTAATGTTGTCCCTATTTTTTCTTCCATGATCTTTATCATTTTAGTCTTTATGTTTAGGTCTTTGATCCATTTTGAGTTAGTTCTTGTGCATGGAGTGAGGTATGGGTCTTGTTTCATTTTTTTGCAGATGGATATCCAGTTATGCCAGCACCATTTGTTAAAAAGATTATATTTTCCCCATTTTTCTATTTTGGGGCCTTTGTCAAATATCGACTGCTCATATGTGGATGGATTTATCTCCGGATTCTCACTTCTGTTCCATTGGTCCATGTATCTGTCGTCGTACTAGTAGCAGGCTGTTTTGACTACTGTGGCGGTATAATACATTCTCAAATCAGGGAAAGTAAGGCCTCCCACTTTGTTCTTCTTTTTCAGTAATGCCTTAGTTATCTGGGGCCTCTTTCCCTTCCATAAGAAGTTGGTGATTTGTTTCTCCATCTCATTAAAGAATATCATTGGGATTTGGATCAGAATTGTAGGATGGTTTGTCTCCTTTGTGGTTACCTTATTATTTACACCTATTTTTCTAAATTTAAAACTCATTTTTATTTCTTTGTATCGCCGTGTTTTCCTCTCCATATGGAAGGTGTATGATTACATTCTTTAGTCCCTCTTTATTATTCGAATGTTGTCTTCTTTTATATAACATCGCTGTAACCCTGTTTTGAGCTTTTTTTTTTCTAATAATCTTGCTTTGTTTTTTGGATTTCTGTGTCTGGGTTGACTTCTGGTTGCTCTGCCCAGTGTTCTAGTCTCGGGTTGATTCCTGATATTCTAACCAAAGAACTCCTTTTAGTATTTCTTGTAGTTTTGGTTTGGTTTTTACAAATTCCCTCAAGTTGTGTTTATCTGGAAATGTCTTAATTTCATCTTGATATTTAGGAAACAGTTTTGCTGGATGTATGATTCTTGGCAGGCATTTTTTTTCCTTCAATTTTTTAAATATGTCATCCCATTGCCTTCTTGCCTGCATGGTTTCTGCCGAGTAGCCCGAGCTTATTCTTATTGGCTCTCCCTTGTAGGTGACTTTTCATTTATCCCTTGCTGCTCTTATAATTCCCTCTTTGTCTTTGGTTTTGGCAAGTTTGATTATAATATGTCTTGGTGACTTTCTTTTCAGATCTACCTTATGTGAGTTCGATGAACATCTTGGATAATTATCTTCTCATCTTTCACAATATCAGGGAAGTTTTCTGCCAACAAATCTTCAACAATTCTCTCTGTATTTTCTCTTATCCATCCCTGTTCTGGTATTCCAATCACTTGTAGGTTATTTCTCTTGATAGAGTCCCACATGATTCTTAAGGTTTCTTCATTTTTTTTAATTCTTTTATCTGATTTTTCTTCAAATATATTAGTGCCAAGTGATTTATCTTCAAGTTCAGAAATTTTAGCTTCTACTTACTCAATTCTGCTCCTCTGACTTCCTATCGAGTCATCTAATTCTGTAATTTTACTGTTAATCTTCTGAATTTCTGATTGCTGTCTGTCTACGGATTTTTCCATCTTATTCAACTTTTCATTATGTTTCTGAATAATCTTTCTAATTTCTTCAATTGCTTCATCTGTGATCCTTGGCTTGTTCTGCATATTGCCTCATTTCCTTCCTGATGTCTCGAAGGGTTCTGTATATTAAACTTTTGTATTCTGCATGTGGTAATTCCAAGAATGCACTTTTATCTAGAAGATCCCTGGATTCTTTGTTTTCAGATCCTGTTGTGATCATTGTCTGTTTCTTTATGTGACTTGATATTGACTGTTTTTTTCTGAGCCATCTGTAAATTATTGTATTAGTTTATGTGTGCTTACTGTGTTGTAGCTGCTCACTTTGTTTTGTCTTGGTATACCCCTATGGGTTGCTTGAGTGAGCTAGCTTGATTATTTTTGCCTTTGGAGCTCTGAGGTCCTGTCCCCAGATGGCCAGAGCTGTTATCAGGTGTATCAGTCTAGCAGTCCATTCAGTTTTCTTGTATGAATTCAGCTCAGGTTTCCAGGTAACTGATGAAGTGTGTGATACAGGCTCTGTCCTACAGTCTTAGAGGGGCAGGGGTGATTGGCGTATATACTGGTATCTGATTGCAGGAGGGGGTCACTCTCTGAACAAGACAGGGGGCTGAGAACTGACCCCTGAATGTCTCTGAGGAAAATGAGTCCTTGTTCCGTAGAGCATGCAGGTGGGTGGGTTCTGCAGACAGACCATGGGCACCCAAAGTTTTGGTTGTAAGGACTGGGAGGTACCAGTTATCTTTGGACTCCTCTTGTGGGTGGCTGCATGACCTGAGTGGAGCTACCAGTCCTTAGGTCCCTGATGTGAGTAGGTGAGGACCTTGTTTAGTAGGCAAAGCAATGTCAAACGTCAAACACCCACCTTTCCATCAGACAGCTGAAATGGTTGGAGTTTGCCAACAAGAGCCTATTCTCCCAAAATAGGCCCACACAGGTCCATGCAGAAGGGAAAGGTGCTTAAGGTCCACGGACTTTTTATGCCTGGACAGGAGCTACTTCTGCCCTGAGTTCCCCTGTTTAATGGAGCTAGCAAATTATCTTTTCCCCCCAGTTGCAAATTTTTTCCTTCCCCAAGGCTGGGAGGATGGCTCTAAGTGCTCAACAGGGCCTATCTCAGGCCCAGGGATTCAGCCACTGAAGCTGGCTTGTGAGCGGGGGGTGGTGTGGTAAAATATACTCAATTCCTTAGCTTTTGCCAAAAGTGCCATTCTTCTGTGGTTCTCGATGTGTGAGCAGGCTGTGTGTCTGGCTGCTTCTCTCTGAGGAAACCATGGCTGAAAGCTAGTAGCAGCCCTCCACCACTGCCGCCGCTCCGGAAATGGTGCTTGAGTCTCCCTGCAATTCAGGTCCCGCAACTCCTCTCCACTTCTGAATGGTCTCTTTCTCCCCCTGCCCCTCTGTTCGTTGTCTAAGCTTTCCTTTGATGCTCAGGTCTCCCAAACCAAAAAAGGTCTCCCAGCTTGTCAGAAACATACTCGTTTCACTTGTTTTTTGAGGTCTTTGTTGTAAAGAGGGGTCGCCGGAAGCATCTGTCTATTCCTCCATCTTGGCTCTTGCTCAGAGCCTGTGTATTTTTATCTGCATCACCAATGCTGAGCGCATGGTAGGTCTCAAAAATACTAGTTCAATAAGTGAATACTTCAGCAGAACACATTGAAAGAAATTGAAACTTGACAAATGCCATCATTATATGAATCTAGCACCTGAAGTTCAGAAACTGATTGATCGAATGCAAGGCATCATTCAAAGAAACAACAAATCCAGAATGAAAAGTAGGGGACATGAATGATCTGGAATATACAAGTGAATTGCCATATGAGGTTTAACAAAAAGAAAAAGAGAATACAGAAATTTAAAACAAATATATTTCTTTCTTGGTTTTACATGGTGAAAGGCTTTACCGTTTCCTAATTAAAAGGATTTAGTTATTATTGGAAGAAAATTTATATTATGTTAGAAAAATAGATCAACTGATAGGTACAAGTACCAGCTGCCATCCAGTCAATTTTGACTCATGGTGAGCCCATGCATGTCAGAGTAGAAGTATGCTCCATAGGGTTCTTAGTGGCTGATTTTTTGGGAAGTAGATCACCAGGCCTTTCTACTGAGGTGACCCTGGATGGACTCTAACCTCCAACCTTTCAGTTGGCAACCAAGCGCATTAACTCTTTGTACCCCCAGGGATTCCTGATTGATAAGTAGACGGTTTTAAATTAACTCTAAAACTTGATTGCAATTCTAATTTGAAAATTCTTTTGGGAATTATTGTAAGAGGATTTCTCAACAAAATTGATAATAAATTATATTTGATGGCAAAAACCTTATAGAATGCTCATCTTATACTAAGCTCATTCTTTTCTGTGACTTAAACTATTTTCTTTCCTAATTAGAGTATCTTTATTGTTTGAGATTTGACCTGAATGTACATAAATCTGTAACATTTGGAACTTCTGCTTCATAAATGTTTATCTTATGTATCTCAGACCTCGAGTTCTTTCAGAGAAATATGCAAAAATGAATAAATCCAATATAACCTTAAGTATGCTTTTGTGAAATTTGGTATGTATAATTAGTTGTTAGCTTGACTTATAATATTTTCCCAAAATGGTAGTTCTATTTTCTAATCTTTATTAGTTTTGGAGGTACATTCTGCATCATAATTGTACTTTTATATCATAATTTTAGAATGCAAAGGTGTTTGACTATATTCATTCTATATAAAAATAGACTGTAGATTTGTAAATACTCTAAATTTTAATTTGAAACTAAATACCTGTAAAATCCAATATAAATAACTTTAGGTGAAGAATCAACAATGAAATTTCTGATGACTAGAAGAAGCAGTGAATCTAGTATGAAAAGTGAGAGATAAGAATGGTTCACAATACACAAGAAAATGGATAAATAACACATATAAGTTTATAAATATCGGTTAATGTATCACATATGAATTCTTTTATCTGAAAAAATCAGCAACTGACCTAAATATTTACTAGTCACTACATAGATAAGTGTACTGTTTCTTTGTTTTTGAGTAACAAAAAGTTGAAAATATACTGTTGTTGGCAGTGGCTCAAAATTGTAAGGGCTTTTTAATATTATATATTTCTTCAGCCTTTCTTCATGATAGCGAATGGTTGCTAGATTTCCAAAAATTACAGGTATGCTGAAGATAGAAAAAGGCATTAAGGTTTTGAGCTAGCTTAATGTGGCATTTCCTATGAGGAAAAAAATTTTTTAAAAAGGCCTTTCCATAAGGCCAATAACCACAGTTGAATTTCTTTGTTACATAGATCTAGATAAAAGCTTTCCAGTCATGACAAAGAATATACAAACACACACACAAAAAAAGTTGAAAATTTAAGTAAATTAAAAAAACAAAAACTTTTGCATGAGGAAAAAATTAAACAAAGTTAAAAAGGCAAGCTGTAATAAAACATTTGCAATATATAACCCAGAAAATGGGCTACTGCCCCATCATAACTTAAAATAAAAAATGAGGAGAAAGATCAAAATGGGGCAGAAGATGTGAACAGACACATCACAAAAAGATTTCAAAAGAGTAAAAAATGCTAACCTCATCCACGATAAGAGAAAAGCAAATTTAAACTACACCAAAATAGCACTTCTCATCTATCAAATTGGCAAAAATTCAAAAACTTGATATCTCACTGTGTTGGAAAATCTGTGAAGAAACAGACCATCTCCCAAACTGCTGAAAAGAATTCAAAATGGTACAACCCCAATGTAGGGGAATTTGACAGTAGTTAATAAAACTAGCTATGCATTTAGCCTTTGAATAAGCAATCCCACTGCTACAAAGTTACTCTGAAGATACACCTCCCACAATACCCCAGATATAAATATTCATAAATTTACTTACCTTGGCATTTTGTAATAGCAAAATATTGAACATACCTAAGTGGGCATACATAGACTATTTCTTGGTAAATAAAGCTATAGCAACATATTAGTGTACTATACAATATGAAAAAGAATTAGAAGTTCTACTTCTACTATGGTAGCTTTAGGAGCTCTGTGGACTCACTGCATAGGGAAACAGGTGAGCACTATTAAAAAATAAATAAAGTCTCTGGAAATGTTTCTATGGCCATAAAGAAAATAAATAAAAATAACATTTAATTAAGAAAGCCTACTAAAATTCAGTAAGAATAGTGAGACTCTGTGGTATTTGAATCATGACATGCTTTCTCCTCCCCCTCTTAGTTAAGCATAATGGAAACTCCATTCCAGACAGGTAAAGTTAAGAACACAAGCTCCCCTTTTTACCAACTCCCAGAAAGAGGATTATGGTGCCAACCTAGGAGAGGCAGGGAGACAGCATTTCTCATCCTTTCCCCTGCTACCTTTTGCATATGCAAAATTCTGGGTGAATGAGGTTGAAAGGTGGGGGCTACCTTCTTCTGCCCAGCTCCTACTTATGGGATGCAGGCATTACCTTGGTTACCAAAACCCAAATCAAACCCACTGCCATTGAGTAGATTCTGACTTATAGTGACCCTATAGAACAAAGTAGAACTTCCTCACGGGCTTTCCAAGTCCATAAATCAGTTATGGAAGCAAATTTTCACATCTTTCTCCCACATCTTGGGTACAGTGTACTGAAAATACTGGGGCCCAGTTTACCCTCACTTTGATTCATTTGTAAAGCAGAAGTTACATACCAGGAGAGGCCAGGTGAGAAGGGCAGAGGCTACAGCTACCCATTCTCTTTTGTCAAGAGGGTCACTCTTGAGAACTATGCCATTGACTGTCTCTGCTGCCAACTCATTTAAGAACTATGACTGCTAACCAAAAGGTCAGAGGCTTGAATCCACCAGTCTTTCCTTGGAAACTTATGGGGCAGTTCTATTCTGTCCTACAGGGTTGTTATAAGTCAGAATCGACTCTACAGCAACAGGTTTGGTTTTTTTTTTTTTTTTTTTTGCCACCAATTCCAGAGTGTTGAACCCATCTCAGCTGAGTTGATTCATACTCATAGAAATCCTGGTGGTGTAGTGATTAAGTGCTATGGCTGCTAACCAAAGGGTTGGCAGTTCAAATCCACCAGGTGCTCCCTGGAAACTCTATGAGGCAGTTCTACTCTGTCTTATAGGGTCACTATGAGTTGGAATCCACTCAATTGCAATGGGTTGGTTTGTTTGTTTTTTCCAGAGGGTTGGCTCAGAAATTTTTTCAGGATGTGAGGGAGACAATAAAACAAAGACTCTAAAGCTCCTCCAAAAACAACAAACTCTTTGAAACAGTGTGAGGAAGTTCAAACCTAAAGGTGTTCTCAAAAACCATGGAGGTTTTGATGAAAAGTAATGAAGAGGAGACTAGTAGCTTTCTTAGTGATTTAAGCTAAATCATAGGCTAGCTAGTTTACCAGACAGATCCAGGGAAAGAGACAGCTAGAAAAAGCCCTCCTGAGGTCAAAAATATCCTAAACACTGACAACTAAAGCAGAGTTCAGAGATAATTGGGACTGCAAATGAGAGCCCATTTAATTAGCTTGGTTTGTGGAGCAGTTTATGTCCCCCAGCACTGTTAAAAACAAAAGAGCATTCAGATGGCAATTAGTGGAGCTAAAAGGTTGGGCATAGTTTTGCAAAGAGACTATCAAAGACAGTGCTGTTAAAACCACTGTCACATCAGGGAGCTTGTGTGTATGTCCAAGGCTTCAAGCTCCAGGAAGCAATGAAACAGACTTCACTAAAATAATCCAGCTAGCCAGTAAGATAACAAGATAACCATAGCAAGACCCAAAGAGGAAGGGGGTCAGAACTCACAGTTATTAAAGCATATCATCTAAAATGTCCAGTTTCCAACAACAAATTATAAGACATACAAAGAAATAGGAAACTTTGACTCATACACAGGAAAAAAAGCAGATAACGGAAACTGCTTGTGAGAATGGCCAAATGTTGGATTTAACAAAGACTTCAAAGTAGCCGTTAAAATAAGTTCATAAAAATGAAGTAAGCCTTTTAAAGTAGTAAGAGATGGTATGATAATAACATCATATCAAATAGAGAATATCAATAAATAGACATTATTTTTAAAAAAGAGAATTGAGAAATCTTGAAGCTGAAAAGTACACACCGTAAAATTTAAAAATAAATAAATAATAAAAAGGATATTTGAACTGGTAGAAGAATTAATGAACTTGAATGCAGGTTAATAGGTGTTATGCAATCTGCAAACAGAAAAAAAAATTAAAAATGAACATAGTCTCAGAAATATGAGACATTGTTAAGCAAACCAACATACACATAATAAGAGCTCCGGAGGAGAGAAGAGAGAGAAAGAGTAGGAAAAAAAAGAAAAAGAAAAGTTTAAGGAAATAATGGCTAAAAACTTTCAAAACCTGATTAAAAACTTTACACATTCAAGAAAGTCAACAAAATCCAAGTAGGATAAACACAATGAGTTCCACAAACAGATATATATAGTAAAAATGCTGAAAGACAAAACTAGCAGAAAATCTTAAAAACAGTAAAAGAAAAAAAAAGCAATTATCGCTTATGAGGAACTGCCAATAAGTTTAACAAGTAACTTCACATTCAAAATGATGGAGGCCAGAACGATAACAGAATAACATCCTTAAAGTGTTGAAAGAAAGTAACTGTCAATCAAAAACCTTATACCCAGCAAGGCTATATTTCAAAAATAAAGGTAAAATAAAGGCATTCTCAGATAAAACAGAGAATTCATTGCCAACCCAGTAACCTACTGTCTTCAAATCAATTCCAACTCATAGCTACCCTATAGGACAGGGTAGAACTGCCCCATAGGGTTTCCAAGGAGGAGCTGGTAGATTCGAGCTGCAGACCTTTTGGTTAGCATCCAAGCTCTTAACCACTGAGCAATCAGATCCATATTACAAGAAATACTAAAGGAAGTTCTTCAGGCTGGAAGCAAGATATTCTAGCCAGTAATGCAGAAATATACAAAAGTAGAAAAGAGCATGGGTAAGGTATTTGTGTAATTATAAAACACAGTATAAATGCAATATTTCTTTTGCTTTCTTTTTGCTATTTTTTAGCTGACTTAAAAAGTACTAATATAAAATAATATGCCTATAATTGTATCATTTTTTCCTATAATGTATAACCCAACAAACAAAAACCCGTTGATGTCAAGTAGATTCCTACTCATAGTCATAGTGACCTTACAGAACAGAGCAGAACTGTCCCATAGAGTTTCCAAGGAGCAGCTGGTAGATTCAAACTGCCGACCTTTTGGTTAGCAGCCAAGCTCTTAACCACTGTGCCACCAAGGCTCCAGTTATATAGAAATCTAATATATTTGTCAGTCACAGCACAAAAGATGTGGATGAAGCAGAGCTGTAGGGCTAAGGAAATAAAGATGGTAACTCAAATCTACAGAAACAAAGAAAAGAATCAGAAATGGGAATAAGAAGGCTAATACAAAAAGATATGAGTATATAATTGTTCCCTCTTTTTCTCTTAGCTTCTTAAAATATATAACATTACAAAAAAAGGAATAATTATAATGATGTATTATGTGGTTTGGCTATATATAAAAATAAAAAAAAAAAAAACCTGTTGCCATAGAATCAGTTCTGACTCAAAGCAACCCTACAAGACAGAGTAGAACTGCCCCACAATGTTTTCAAGGCTATCATCTTTACAGAAGCAGGCTGTTGTCACATCTTATCCCCATGAAACAGCTGGTGGATTTGAACTGAACTAACGAACTTTTTGGTTAGCAGTAAAGTACTTAACCATTGTGCCACCAGAGCTCTTTATATACAATATGAAAAAAAAAAAAAATCAAACCCTTTGCTATCGAGTCAATTCAGACTCATAGCAACCCTACAGAGTGGAACTGCCCCCATACAGTTTCCAAAGAGTGACTACTGGATTCCAACTGCTGACTTTTTGGTTAGCAGCCATAACTCGCCGTAGCTCTTAAACACTGTGCCATCAGGGCTCCTTATATACAATAACCAAAACCAAACCAAACCAAACCCAGTGCCTCGAGTTGATTCTGACTCATAGCGGCCCTATAGGACAGAGTAGAACTGCCCCATAGAGTTTCCAAGGAGCGCCTGGTGGATTCGAACTCCTGATCCTTTGGTTAGCAGCCGTAGCACTTAACTACTACGCCACCAGGGTTTCCTTATGTACAATAAGACTTAAAAGGGGGGGGGGGCAAGGAGATAGGGCTCATGTGGGAGTGATATTGTTATTTCTTATTAAAATTTGCTGTTGCTTGTTGCCCTCATTTCTGACCCAGGAGACCTCTTGTGTGCCAGGGCAGAGCTGCTGCTCCAGAGAGTTTTCAAGACTGAGACCTTTCAAAGGAAATTGCCAGGACCAAGACAAATCTGGGTGTGGTCTAAAGCTCCAACTTTTTGGCTAGAACTCAAATGCTTAACTGTTTGCTTCACCCAGGGACTCCTTATCAAAATTAAGTTAATATGAGTCAGAGGTAAATACTGATAGGTTTTCCAAGACTGTGATTTTTTTTAAATTGTGCTTTGTATTTCGGTGAAAGTTTACAGAGCAAAATCAGTTTCTTATTAAACAATTAATAACATAACTTGTTTTGTGATTTTGGTTGCCAACCCCACAATGTGTCAGCACTCTCCCCCTCTTTACCTGGGTTCCCTGTTTCCATTCATCCAGTTTTCCTGTCCTTCCTGCCTTCTCACCTTTGCTTTTGAGCTGGAATGCCCAATTAGTCTCATATATATGATTGAACTATGAAGAACCGTCCTCACGTGTGTTATTGTTTGCCCTGTAGACCTGTCTAATCTTTGGCTGAAGGGTGAACTTCGAGAGCGACTTCAGTACTAAGTTAAAAGAGTGTCCAGGGCCATCTCTCAGGTTTCTCCAGTCTTTCTCAGACCAGCAAGTCTGTTTTGGGGTTTCTTTGTGAGTGTGAATTTGGTTTTGTTCTACTTTTTCTCCCCCTCTGTCCGGGACCCTCTATCGCGATCCCTGTCAGAGCAGTTGATGTTGGTAGCCAGGTACCATCTAGCTGTGCTGATATCATTCTGGTGGAGGTGGTGGTAGTTGTGGTCCATTAGTTCTTTGGACTAGTTTTTCCTTCATGTCTTTGGTTGTCTTCATTCTCCTTTGCCCCAGCCAGGATGAGACCATTTGCAGGCTTTTAAAGCCCCAGATGCTGCTCACCACAATCAGATGTAGAACATTTTCTTTATAAACTATGCCATACCAATTGAGCTAGATGTCCCCCCAAAACCTTAGTTCCCAGCCCTCAGCCCAGTAGCTTGATGCCTCAGGGAGTTCCAATGTGTCTGTGAAGCTTCTATGATTTGCTTTGGTCAAGTTGTGCTGACTTCCCCAGTATTGTGTAATGTCTTACTTGTCACCAAAGTTGCCACTTATCCATTGTCTAGGTAGTGTTTTTCCCTCCCCACAGCTCAATATTCTTCTCCAGCACCACAATTCAAAGGCGTCAATTCTTCTTCGGTCTTCCTTATTCATTGTCCAGCTTTCACATGCATATGATGCAATTGAAAATACCATGACTTGGGTCAGGCGCACCTTAGTCTTCAGGGTGACATCGTTGCTCTTCAGCACTTTGAAGAGGTCCTTTGCAGCAGATTTGCCCAATGCAATTTGTCTTTTGATTTCTTGACTGCTACTTCCATGGCTGTTGATTGTGGATCCAAGTAAAATGAAATCCTTGACAACCTCAATCTTTTCTCCGTTTATCATGATGTTGCTCATTGGTCCAGTTGTGAGGACTTTTGTTTTCTTTATGTTGAGTTGCAGTCCATACCGAAGGCTATGGTCTTTGATCTTCATTAGTGTTTCAAGTTCTTTTCACTTTCAGTAAGCAAGGTTGTGTCATCTGCATAACGCAGGTTGTTAATGAATCTTCCTCCAATCCTGATGGCCCGTTCTTCTTCATATACTCCAGCTTCTCAGATTATTTGCTCGGCATACAGTTTGAATAGGTATGGTGAAAGAATACAACGCTGACGCACACCTTTCCTTACTTTAAACCAATCAGTATCCCCTTGTTCTGTCCGAACAGCCACCTCTTGATCTATGTAAAGTTTTCTCATCAGCACAATTAAGTGTTCTGGAATTCCCATTCTTCACAGTGTTATACATAGTTTGCATAGTCAATGAAACACAGGTAAACAACCTTCTGGTATTCTCTGCTTTCAGCCAGGATCCATCTGACATCAGCAATGATATCCTTGGTTCCACATCCTCTTCTGAAACTGGCCTGAATTTCTGGCAGTTCATTGTCGATGTACTGCTGCAGCCATTTTTGAATGATCTTCAGCAGAATTTTGCTTGCGTGTTATATTAATGATATTGTTCTATAATTTCCACATTCAGTTGGATCACTTTTCTTGGGAATAGGCATAAATATGGATCTCTTCCAGTCAGTTGGCCAGGAAGCTGTCTTCCATATTTCTTGGCATAGACGAGTGAGCACCTCCAGTGCTGCATTTGTTTGAAACATCTCAATTGATATTCCATCAATTCCTGGAGCCTTGTTTTTCACCAATGCCTTCAGAGAAACTTGGACTTCTTCCTTCAGTACCATTGGTTCCTTATCATATGCCACGTCTAGAAATGGTTGAACATCGACCAATTCTTTTTGGTATAATGACTCTGTATATTCCTTCCATCTTCTTTTGATGCTTCCTGCGTCATTTAATATTTTCCCCATAGAATCCTTCACTATTGCAACTCAAGGCCTGAATTTTTTCTTCAGTTCTTTCAGCTTGAGAAACACCGAGCGTATTCTTCCCGTTTGGTTTTTCATCTCTAGCTCTTGGGACTATTATAAATTTTAAAAAATACCCATTTATTAATTCATTTAAAATAACAATAAACCCATTACATGTTAATAATTTTTACTGCTTTATCAAGGACATTCATAAAAGAAACTTCTTGGTTTGTTCGGTTGTTTATCGACATACTACTGTATAGTAGTGATGAATACAATGACTAGTTTGGTGCCGCCATTAGCGCAAATGTCAACCTAGTAAAAAAGGGTAAATAATGTGTTACTTGTTGTTGTTAGGTGCCATTGACTCAGTTCTGACTCATAGCAACTCTGTGTATAACAGAAGAAAACGTTGCTTGGTTCTGTGCCATCCTCACGATAGTAGATATATTTGAGCTCATTGTTGCAGCCACAGCATGTTATATTATTATGAAAATCTTTTGACCTCCTGGATCCCCTGAAAAAGTCTTGGGGGGGTTGACTCGATGGCAGTGGGTTAGTTCTTTGCACATGTCATTATAATATTTTACTTTGTCTGCTTGAGCCACCCTTTGAAATCTTCATTTCTTTTACTTCAATTCTTCCTTTTGCTTTAGCTGCTCGACGTTCGAGTGGAAATTTCAGAGTCTCCTCTGACATCCGTCTTGGTCTTTTCTTTCTTTCCTGTCTTTTCAATGACCTCTTGCTTTCTTCATGTATGATGTCCTTGATGTCATTCCACAACTCGTCTGGTCTTTGGTCACTAGTGTTCAATGTGTCAAATCTATTCTTCAAATGGTCTCTAAATTCAGGTGGGATATACTCAAGGTCATATTTTGGCTCTTGTGGACTTGCTCTGACTGTCTACAGTCTCAGCTTGAACCTGCATATGAGCAGTTGATGGTCTGTTACACAGTCGGCCCCGGGCCTTGTCCTGACTGATGATATTGAGCTTTCCATCATCTCTTTCCACAGATGTAGTCAATTTGATTTCTGTGTGTTCCATCTGGCAAGGTCCATGTGTGTAGTCGCTGATTATGTTGGTGAAAGAAGGTATTTGCAATGAAGATGTCGTTGGTCTTGTAAAATTCTATCATTCGATCTCTGGCATTGTTTCTATCACCAAGGCCATATTTTCCAACTACTGATCCTTCTTCTTTGTTTCCAACTTTCTCATTCGAATCATCAGTAATTATCAATGTATCTTGATTGCATGTTCAATCAATTTCAGACTGCAGCAGCTGATAAAAATCTTCTAAATCTTCATCTTTGGCCCTAGTGGTCGGTGCGTAAATTTGAATAATAGTCGTATTAACTGGTCTTCCTTGTAGACCTATGGACATTATCCTATCACTGACAGCATTGTACTTCAGGATACATCTCGAAACATTTTTTTTTTTTTTTTAATAACTTTTATTAAGCTTCAAGTGAACGTTTACAAATCCAATCAGTCTGTCACATATAAGTTTACATACATGTCACTCCCTACTCCCACTTACTCTCCCCGTCTTGAGTCAGCCCTTTCAGTCTCTCCTTTCTTGACAATTTTGCCGGCTTCCCTCTCTCTCTATCCTCCCATCCCCCCTCCAGACAAGAGTTGCCAACACAATCTCAAGTGTCCAGCTGATATTAGCTCACTCTTCATCAGCGTCTCTCTCCCACCCGCTGACCAGTCCCTTTCATTTCTGATGAGTTGTCTTCGGGGATGGTTCCTGTCCTGTGTCAACAGAAGGTCTGGAGAGCATGGCCGCCGGGATTCCTCCAGTCTCAGTCAGACCATTAAGTTTGGTCTTTTTATGAGAATTTGGGGTCTGCATCCCACTGATCTCCTGCTCCCTCAGGGGTCCTCTGCTGTGCTCCCTGTCAGGGCAGTCATCGATTGTGGCCGGGCACCAACTAGCTCTTCTGGTCTCAGGATGATGTAGGTCTCTGGTTTATGTGGCCCTTTCTGTCTCTTGGGCTCTTAGTTGCCGTGTGGGTTTGGTGTTCTTCATTTTCCTTTGCTCCAGGTGGGTTGAGACCAATTGCTGCATCTTAGATGGCCGCTTGTTAGCATTTAAGACCCCAGACGCCACATTTCAAAGTGGGATGCAGAATGATTTCGTAATAGAATTATTTTGCCAATTGACTTAGAAGTCCCCGCAAACCATGTTCCCCAGACCACCGCGCTTGCTCCGCTGAGCTTTGAAGCATTCATTTTATCCCGGAAACTTCTTTGATTTTGGTCCAGTCCAATTGAGCTGACCTTCCATGTATTGAGTGTTGTCTTTCCCTTCACCTAAAGCAGTTCTTATCTACTGATTAATCAATAAAAAAAACCCTCTCCCACCCTCCCTCCCTCCCCGCCTCGTAACCACAAAAGTATGTGTTCTTCTCAGGTTTACTATTTCTCAAGATCTTATAATAGTGGTCTTATACAATATTTGTCCTTTTGCTTCTGACTAATTTCGCTCAGCATAATGCCTTCCAGGTTCCTCCATGTTATGAAATGTTTCAGAGATTCGTCACTGTTCTTTATCGATGCGTAGTATTCCATTGTGTGAATATACCACAATTTATTTACCCATTCATCCGTTGATGGACACCTTGGTTGCTTCCAACTTTTTGCTATTGTAAACAGAGCTGCAATAAACATGGGTGTGCATATATCTGTTTGTATGAAGGCTCTTGTATCTCTAGGGTATATTCCTAGGAGTGGGATTTCTGGGTTGTATGGTAGTTCTATTTCTAACTGTTTAAGATAACGCCAGATAGATTTCCAAAGTGGTTGTACCATTTTACATTCCCACCAGCAGTGTATGAGAGTTCCAATCTCTCCGCAGCCTCTCCAACATTTATTCTTTTGTGTTTTTTGGATTCATGCCATCCTTGCTGGTGTGAGATGGAATCTCATCATAGTTTTAATTTGCATTTCTCTAATGGCTAATGATCGAGAGCATTTTCTCATGTATCTGTTGGCTGCCTGAATATCTTCTTTAGAGAAATGTGTGTTCATATCCTTTGCCCACTTCTTGATTGGGTTGTTTGTCTTTTTGTGCTTGAGTTTTGACAGAATCATGTAGATTTTAGAGATCAGGCGCTGGTCGGAGATGTCATAGCTGAAAATTCTTTCCCAATCTGTAGGTGGTCTTTTTACTCTTTTGGTGAAGTCTTTAGATGAGCATAGGTGTTTGATTTTTAGGAGCTCCCAGTTATCGGGTTTCTCTTCATCATTTTTGGTAATGTTTTGTATTCTGTTTATACCTTGTATTAGGGCTCCTAGGGTTGTCCCAATTTTTTCTTCCATGATCTTTATCGTTTTAGTCTTTATGTTTAGGTCTTTGATCCACTTGGAGTTAGTTTTTGTGCATGGTGTGAGGTATGGGTCCTGTTTCATTTTTTTGCAAATGGATATCCAGTTATGCCAGCACCATTTGTTAAAAAGGCTATCTTTTCCCCAGTTAATTGACACTGGTCCTTTGTCAAATATCAGCTGCTCATACGTGGATGGATCTATGTCTGGGTTCTCAATTCTGTTCCATTGGTCTATGTGTCTGTTGTTGTACCAATACCAGGCTGTTTTGACTACTGTGGCTGTATAATAGGTTCTGAAGTCAGGTAAGGTGAGGCCTCCCACTTTCTTCTTCTTTTTCAGTAGTGCTTTGCTTATCCGGGGCTTCTTTCCCTTCCATATGAAATTGGTGATTTGTTTCTCTATCCCCTTAAAATATGACATTGGAATTTGGATCGGAAGTGTGTTAAATGTATAGATGGCTTTTGGTAGAATAGACATTTTTACTATGTTAAGTCTTCCTATCCATGAGCAAGGTATGTTTTTCCACTTAAGTATGTCCTTTTGAATTTCCTGTAGTAGAGCTTTGTAGTTTTCTTTGTATAGGTCTTTTACATCCTTGGTAAGATTTATTCCTAAGCATTTTATCTTCTTGGGGGCTACTGTGAATGGTATTGATTTGGTGATTTCCTCTTCGGTGTTCTTTTTGTTGATGTAGAGGAATCCAAGTGATTTTTGTATGTTTATTTTATAACCTGAGACTCTGCCAAACTCTTCTATTAGTTTCAGTAGTTTTCTGGAGGATTCCTTAGGGTTTTCTGTGTATATAATCATGTCATCTGCAAATAGTGATAATTTTACTTCTTCCTTGCCAATCCGGATGCCTTTTATTTCTTTGTCTAACCTAATTGCCCTGGCTAAGACTTCCAACACGGTGTTGAATAAGAGCGGTGATAAAGGGCATCCTTGTCTGGTTCCCGTTCTCAAGGGAAATGCTTTCAGGTTCTCTCCATTTAGAGTGATATTGGCTATTGGCTTTGCATAGATGCCCTTTATTATGTTGAGGAATTTTCCTTCAATTCCTATTTTGGTAAGAGTTTTTATCATGAATGGGTGTTGGACTTTGTCAAATGCCTTTTCTGCATCAATTGATAAGATCATGTGGTTTTTATCTTTTGTTTTATTTATGTGATGGATTACATTAATGGTTTTTCTGATATTAAACCAGCCTTGCATACCTGGTATAAATCCCACTTGATCAGGGTGAATTATTTTTTTGATGTGTTGTTGGATTCTATTGGCTAGAATTTTGTTGAGGATTTTTGCATCAATGTTCATGAGGGATATAGGTCTATAATTTTCTTTTTTTTGTAATGTCTTTACCTGGTTTTGGTATCAGGGATATGCTGGCTTCATAGAATGAGTTGGGTAGTATTCCGTCATTTTCTATGCTTTGGAATACCTTTAGTAGTAGTGGTGTTAACTCTTCTCTGAAGTTTGGTAGAACTCTGCAGTGAAGCTGTCCGGGCCAGGGCTTTTTTTTGTTGGGAGTTTTTTGATTACCGTTTCAATCTCTTTTTTTGTTATGGGTCTATTTAGTTGTTCTACTTCTGAATGTGTTAGTTTAGGTAGGTAGTGTTTTTCCAGGAATTCATCCATTTCTTCTAGGTTTTCAAATTTGTTAGAGTACAATTTTTCATAATAATCTGAAATGATTCCTTTAATTTCATTTGGTTCTGTGGTGATGTGGATATCCAGTTATGCCTTCTCATTTCTTATTCGGGTTATTTGTTTCCTTTCCTGTATTTCTTTAGTCAGTCTAGCTAATGGTTTATCAATTTTGTTAATTTTTTCAAAGAACCAGCTTTTGGCTTTGTTAATTCTTTCGATTGTTTTTCTGTTCTCTAATTCATTTAGTTCAGCTCTAATTTTTATTGTTTGTTTTCTTCTGGTGCCTGATGGATTCTTTTGTTGCTCACTTTCTATTTGTTCAAGTTGTAGGGACAGTTCTCTGATTTTGGCTCTTTCTTCTTTTTGTATGTGTGCATTTATTGATATAAATTGGCCTCTGAGCACTGCTTTTGCTGTGTCCCAGAGGTTTTGATAGGAAGTATTTTCATTCTCGTTGCTTTCTATGAATTTCCTTATTCCCTCCTTGATGTCTTCTATAACCCAGTCTTTTTTCAGGAGGGTATTGTTCATTTTCCAAGTATTTGATTTCTTTTCCCTAGTTTTTCTGTTATTGATCTCTAGTTTTATTGCCTTGTGGTCTGAGAAGATGCTTTGTAATATTTCGATGTTTTGGACTCTGCAAAGGCTTGTTTTATGACCTAATATGTGGTCTATTCTAGAGAATGTTCCATGTGCACTAGAAAAAAAAGTATTTTTTGCAGCAGTTGGGTGGAGAGTTCTGTATAAGTCAATGAGGTCAAGTTGGTTGATTGTTGTAATTAGATCTTCCGTGTCTCTGTTGAGCTTCTTACTGGATGTCCTGTCCTTCTCCGAAAGTGGTGTGTTGAAGTCTCCTACTATAATTGTGGAGGTATCTATCTCGCTTTTCAATTCTGTTAAAATTTGATTTATGTATCTTGCAGCCCTGTCATTGGGTGCGTAAATATTTAATATGGTTATGTCTTCCTGATCTATTGTCCCTTTTATCATTATATAGTGTCCTTCTTTATCCTTTGTGGTGGATTTAAGTCTAAAGTCTATTTTGTCAGAAATTAATATTGCCACTCCTCTTCTTTTTTGCTTATTGTTTGCTTGATATACTTTTTTCCATCCTTTGAGTTTTAGTTTGTTTGTGTCTCTAAGTCTAAGGTGTGTCTCTTGTAGGCAGCATATAGATGGATCGTGTTTCTTTATCCAGTCTGAGACTCTCTGTCTCTTTATTGGTGCATTTAGTCCATTTACATTCAGCGTAATTATAGATAAATAAGTTTTTAGTGCTGTCATTTTGATGCCTTTTTATGTGTGTTGTTGACAATTTCATTTTTCCACATACTTTTTTGTGCTGAGACGTTTTTCTTAGTAAATTGTGAGATCCTCATTTTCATAGTGCTTGACTTTATGTTAGTTGAGTCGTTACGTTTTTCTTGGTTTTTATCTTGAGTTATAGAGTTGTTATACCTTTTTGTGGTTACCTTATTATTTACCCCTATTTTTCTAAGTAAAAACCTAACTTGTATTGTTCTATATCGCCTTGTATCACTCTCCATATGGCAGTTCAATGCCTCCTGTATTTAGTCCCTCTTTTTGATTATTGTGATCTTTTACCTATTGACTTCCATGATTCCCTGTTATGTGTATTTTTTTTTTTTAATTAATCTTAATTTGTTTGTTTTTGTGATTTCCCTATTTGAGTTGATATCAGGACGATCTGTTTTGTGACCTTGTGTTGTGCTGATATCTGATATTATTGGTTCTCTGACCAAACAATATCCTTTAGTATTTCTTGTAGCTTTGGTTTGGTTTTTGCAAGTTCTCTAAACTTGTGTTTGTCTGTAAATATCTTAATTTCGCCTTCATATTTCAGAGAGAGTTTTGCTGGATATATGATCCTTGGCTGGCAGTTTTTCTCCTTCAGTGTTCTGTATATGTCGTCCCATTCCCTTCTTGCCTGCATGGTTTCTGCTGAGTAGTCTGAACTTATTCTTATTGATTCTCCCTTGAAGGAAACCTTTCTTTTCTCCCTGGCTGCTTTTAAAATTTTCTGTTTATCTTTGGTTTTGGTGAGTTTGATGATAATATGTCTTGGTGTTTTTCTTTTTGGATCAGTCTTAAATGGGGTTCGATGAGCATCTTGGATAGCTATCCTTTCGTCTTTCATGATGTCAGGGAAGTTTTGTGTCAGGAGTTCTTCAACTATTTTCTCTGTGTTTTCTGTCCCCCCTCCCTGTTCTGGGGCTCCAATCACCCGCAGGTTATCCTTCTTGATAGAGTCCCACATAATTCTTAGGGTTTCTTCATTTTTTTTAATTCTTTTATCTGATTTTTTTTCAGCTATGTTGGTGTTGATTCCCTGGTCCTCCAGATGTCCCAGTCTGCATTCTAATTGCTCGAGTCTGCTCCTCTGACTTCCTAGTGTGTTGTCTAATTCTGTTATTTTATTGTTAATCTTTTGGATTTCTACATGTTGTCTCTCTATGGATTCTTGCAACTTATTAATTTTTCCAGTATGTTCTTGAATAATCTTTTTGAGTTCTTCAACAGTTTTATCAGTGTGTTCCTTGGCTTTTTCTGCAGATATCCTAATTTCATTTGTGATATCATTAAGCATTCTGTAAATTAGTTTTTTATATTCTGTATCTGATAATTCCAAGATTGTATCTTCATTTGGGAAAGATTTTGATTCTTTTGTTTGGGGGGTTGGAGAAGCTGTCACGGTCTGCTTCTTTAAGTGGTTTGATATGGATTGTTGTCTCCGAGCCATCACTGGGAAACTAGTTTTTCCAGAAAATCCGCTAAAAAAAAACTGCAGTCAGATCCCTATCAGAGTTCTCCCTCTGGCTCAGGCTATTCAGATGTTAATGAAGCTGCCTGGGGAGGGTGGGGGAGGGAACAGAGAGATAGGAGAGTAGCACCTCAGAATATAGCCAGAGTTGCTTGTCTTGCTTGGAATGACTATTATATCTGAGATTCCCGCGGGCGCGTCGCCTATGTGTGCTGGCTGTGTGGAGATTGCCTCCGGGGGGTCTGGCCCGCTGGAGTCACGGTCAGATCCTCCGCTTCCAGCCCCACTCCCAGCGTCAAGACTCCCCTACTGGGACGGTGCACTCTCGACTCCAAAATCAGTCGCTGCCTCCCGGGGACTTCTCGTCCCTCCAGCCACGTGGCCGTGTCGTCCCGAGAACCAGTTGGGCCTCCTTCCGGGGTTAGTTCAGATGGGTGGAGTAGCTCCCCGTGCTTGTGCCGTGACCAAGTGTCCCGGCTGGGACGCTGTTCTCCCCGCTCCAATACCAGTCGCTGCCTCCTGGGGACTTCTCCTACCGGCTGCGTCCCACGCCGCCCGCGCGACCTGGCTGGTCCCCCTCCCGGGGTTAGTTCAGGGGGGTGGAGCAACTCTCCGTGTTTATGGCGTACCTGCGTCCAGTCCAAATCCCTGCGGGACGGTTCCCCAGCTCGGATGCTGCTCTTTCTGCTCCAAGATTAGTCACTGCCTCCCGGGGACTTCTCCTACCGGCTGTGTCCCACGCCGCCCGTGGAACCGGCTGGTCCCCCTCCTGGGGTTAGTTCAGGGGGGTGGAGCAGGTCTCTGTGCTTGTGCCGTACCTGACTGGTACGCTGGCTCCAGGCTCTGGAAACAATCGCTGCTTCCCCGCATTAGTTCATTCTCCGTCTCTAAATCTGTGTTTGTTGTTCATGGTTCGTAGATTGTTATGTACGTGATCGATTCACTTGTTTTTCCGTGTCTTTGTTGTAAGAGGGATCCGAGGTAGCGTCTGCCTAGTCCGCCATCTTGGCTCCGCCTCTAGAAACATTCTTTTTGACAATGAATGCAACACCTTTCCTCTTCAAGTTGTCATTCACCGTATAGTAGACTATATGATTGTCCTATTCAAAATGGCCAATACCAGTCCCTTTCAGCTCATTGATGACTAGGATATCAATGTTTATGAGTTCCATTTCATTTTTGATGATTTCCAATTTTCATAGATTCATACTTCGTACATTCCAGGTTCCTATTATTAATGGATGTTTGCAGCTGTTCCTTCTCATTTTGAGTCGTGCCATATCAGCAAATGAAGGTCCTGAAAGCTTTACTCCATCCACGTCATTAAGGTCAACTCTACTTTGAGGAGGCAGCTCTTCCTCAGTTGTTTTTTGAGTGTCTTCCAACCTGGGGGGCTCATCTTCCAGCACTATATCAGACAATGGTCTGCTGCTATTCATAAGGTTTTCACTGGCTAATACTTTTCAGAAGTAGACTGCCGGGCACTTCCTAGTCTGTCTTATTCTGGAAGCTCAGCTGAAACCTGTCCTCCATGGGTGACCCTGCTGGCATCTGAATACCTGTGGCATAGCTTCCAGCATCACAGCAACACGCAAGACACCACAGTACAACAAACTGAGAGACACGTGGGGGAAATAGAAAAAGTTGCCAAAAGAAATGAGCAAGCACTTCATAAAAGAAGAGATCTATATATCCAATAAGCAATTTAAAGATTCTCAGCTTTATTAACCTCAGAACGTAAATTGGGATTGATAGATTTTCATTTGTGTTGAGCACAAAGGAGGCTGATTTAAGAATGAGGATGTGGGACAGAATGGTTAGAAGTTCAGAAATATTCCTACTCCCTGCTTCATAATTCTCCCCAGGTTTGTTATTATCTTTAAAGCGAGTGTTTCTTTTGTGTTGCTGTTTTTGTTATTTGCTATAAGTGTTTGTTTGCAGTTCAATTTTAATTGCTGGGTCACTTATTTTTGTCTGAGTTGAAAGTAGAAGGCTGAGAATCAAAAGAATTATAGAGGTTCTGTTGGTAACATCATTTAATGAAATGTATTTCCAGTGAGGTCTTGAATTTAGTCCCTCTTTTCTTTTCCCTTCTCCCTTTCTATTAACTCTGAGTCAAGCCTCACTGAGGTTCTGCCAGGCAAGTAGGCTCTCTCTTTAGTAAGTTTCTGTTGTTGTTTTCTTTTTTCCCCCCAGTCGCCTCTGTGTATTCTCTTCTATAATTTCCATTGTTTGTAAATACTGTCTATGTTCTTCATGCTTTCCAAAATTGTGTTAAATCTCTGGATTCTCTTCCATAGATAGATAGATAGGCAGACAGATGGACAGACAGATACACAGATACATACATACATAGATAGAGAAATTAGATAGACAATAGGTTCCTTGCTTAACAATGTAATGATACTCAGGTAAAGAAAAATGAGGCAACAAAGTTTGTTTCTACTCTACCATCATAAATCAGACTCTCAAGTATTACAATGCATAAATTTAACCAAATAACTGATGTTAATGCACATTTGTAAAATTTTTTCTGCCTACCTTCTGTTTCTGAAACCCTGGTGCTGCTAATCAAAAGGTCAACAGTTTGAATCCACCAGGTGCTCTTTGGAAACCCTATGGGGTACTTCTACTCTGTCCTATAGGGTTGCTATGAGTTGGAATGGACTCAATGGCAATGGGTTTTTTGTTGTTGGTGGTGGTGTTGTTTTACCTTCTATTTCTCTCTTGGCCACACATTTTCCACAGAAGAAATGACTACTTCCACCTTTTGTGTAAGGCTGAATGGTACTGTCAGAAGGCAGAAAAATGACCCAAATTAAAAAATCTAAATTTCTTGCCTGCAAATATAGTTACATGCACATGGATAAAGAAAATTCAAGCCAGACAAAAAAAAACTGTTAAAAAGCTTGTTTTCTAGTCATGATATGTAAGAGACCTCACTTAGTTTCTGATGACTAGTCAACCGAGATGCTATTTTTCTTACCTTGTTTTCAGGCCTTCTGACCATTCTAAAAGTTGTCATTTTTAATTAGCTACCTCCAGTTGGTTACTGTAATTTTTTCCAGGAATTCCAGATAGAGTAGACATAAATACACTTTGTAACTTAATATGTATTTATGTTAAATAAATCAAACTTTTTTTTATTTGTAATTACCTTTATGCTAATTGATAATTCATGTCCCATGCCTGTGTGTTGGGATTTTTAATAATTTTCTTAAAATTTAAGTTGAATTTAAAAGTTTTTTTTTCTTCTAATTTTTTTATTGGTGTCATTAGGCTTGCAGCAAAATGTGTTATATACATGGCTCAAAAAACAGAAATAGTTAGATTAAACAAACAAACAAAAAAAATCCTGTTGCCATCTAGTTGATTCCTACTCACAGCAATCCTATAGCACAGAGTAGAACTGCCCCATAGGGTTTCCAAGGAGCATTTGGTAGATTCAAACTGCCCACTTTTTGGTTAGTAGTCAAACACCTAACCACAATGTCACCAGGGCTAAAAAATCTGAGGTTTCTGAATTCCTCTTAGCAGGAATAAAATTTGTATCGCTAAGGGTCACTATGAGTTGGAATCGACTTGAGGGCAGTGGGTGCTAAGGTCTTAAAGTATAGCTTAAATATAGTAAATGTTTCATTTAATTGAATCCTCAGAGTTTGTCATACTTGAATAGCCATGGCTTGGATAATAAATGACTAAAGGACTTTTTAAAAGGCCAAAGATAAGGGGAGAACTGGAAAGTGTTAACAAAACAATGAACCACTTTTAACATTTATCTGGCCTATATTTGTAAATGTACCTAAATATATCAAGTGAATGTTTTAATTGTCTACTATTTGTATTTTTAACATGCAGAAACTTTTATTTTCTAGGTAAGGAAAGTTAAAGCCAAAAAAAAAAAAAAAAACTCATTGCCACTGAGTCTATTCTGACTCATAGCGACCCTACACGACAGAGCTGCCCCATCGAGTTTCCAAGGAGCGCCTGGTGGTTTTAACTGCCAACATTTTGGTTAGCAGCTGAAGCACTTAACACTAGGCCACCAGGGTTTCCAAGGAAAGTTATGGAGACCTAAATTTTATTACTATTTTTTAATCACATGGTTGGATGTAAAACAATGTTAACTTGTATGAAAGGGAAAAAACAAAACAATAACAAAAAACCCTGGTTTATACTTATAAAACTATGTGTCCTAACCATCTAAATAGAAAAATTCAATGAACTAAATTTGTTTCCCATGCTTGAAATTCTTCAGTAGCTGTCTCTTGTTGTTAGGAGAGAGGTCAACCTTCTTAATATGTTTAATATGTATGTTGCCTCATATCAGCCATGGAGCCATACATGCACTTGAACCTGGCTCACTTTCTCCAAGACCTACACTAGCCTTCTTCCCAGGCTACAGACACTCCATTAACATCTGTGAGGTTAAATTCTGCTGCTCTATGTGATGGGATTGCTCTTTCTTTCTCCACTTTTTCTTACACACTTTTCAAAATACATATCAGCTATCACTTTTTCAACAAAATCTGTCCTGGTTTCATAAGCTTAGCAAAGTATCCCCTTGTTAAAATCTCTCGCAGTTCTCTGTACTTGTTCAACAAGACATCTATGATAAACAAGTTCTTTATAGTCAGATCCTAAAGTCAATTTGACCAGTTTAAAACATGTTCCAGTTTGCACATAATAAGAATTCATTGATATTAGGTGGATTAACAAATAAATTAGAGCTACTTATTCAAATTCTATTTAAATAAAAATATCCATAATGTCTAATATGTGTTAGGAGGTGCATTCAGCAAAAATGTGGTAATATACGTAATAAATTAAGAATTCTGTTATTTCAAGTATTACAGAGCTTTAAACTATTGCATTGTCTTTGTGAAGAAATCTTAGTATTATAACTATATTGTATTATAATTATAATATCATTTTAGGATAATGTGTTATTATCACACAAAGATATCATTTGCACTAACACTATTATAAAAAAGAGTTTCTTTCATTCTGCTTGATACTGTTTTTGTTTAGTTTATTTATTTATTTTTTGCCTGTGTTTTTTAAGTCTACCTATGGAATCCTGGTGGTGCAGTGGTTAAGAGCTTGGCTGCTAACCAAAACGTCAGCAGTTCAAATCCACCAGCAGTTCCTTGGAAACCCTGAGGTGTAGTTCTAACTGTGCCCTAGAGGGTAGCTATGAGTCGAAATCAACTTGAGGGAACTGGGTTTAGTTTTATTATTTTTTTTGATGGAGCACACCCACCACCACCCATTGCCATCCAGTCAATTCTAACTCATAGCAACCCTCTAGGGCAGAGTAGAACTTCCCCGTAGGGTTTCTAAGTAGCACCTGGTGGGTTCCAGCTGCCAACTTTTTGGTTAGCAGCTGAACTCTTAACTACTGCACCATCAGGGTTTCCTTGGATGGATCAGGATATTAAAATAACTCCAGAAACTGTTACATTGATTATGATAAGAAATAATCAAAGTCAAAAAATTTTTTCCTTGAAATTTTCACTTTCAAAAACTAACCTGAAGTCATTTTGTAAGAATTCTAGCACTAAAATTATAAATTCTTTCTTGGATTTATAAATTTAAAGAATATCTAAGGGTAAAAATAATATAAGTACAACTTTAAGATACTGTTACAGAAGTTATTTTAAATATTCATAAATGGAAGGAATAGATAAGATATTCTTTATCTTGTTCTCTTAAAATATGCTTAATTTTTGGTGAGATGAATTATAAAGATTAATCAAACAAGCATGTGTCTAGTATACAGATATTTTGGCCGTAAAAAAATTGTGTAATTACAAAGACTAAAGAACATATAAAACATTAGAATAGTCAGTTTGCCTCCACAACAAAATGGAAAGTGTAACATTTCAACTAAAATATAAAAAATAATTTGTTCTTTCATCCGTACATAGCTACAATAAATAAAATAATAATTGAAAAGAAAAACACTCTAATAACTTTATAGATATTTTAATAAATGTGGTAGGTGGAGTTTTAAAAGGGCTGTTAAGATTCTCACCCCCTGGAGTGCACTGCCTGTATGATCCTCTCAATCTCCCTATGCGAATATTACTTTCATTATTAGGTTAGGTTATATGACAAAGGCGAAGGACTTTTTTGGATGTAATGAAGCTTACAAATCAGTTGACATTGAATTGACCAAAAGTAAGATTATTCTGGATGGGCCTGGCCTATCACATTACCCCTTAAAGGAGATAAGGACCTACCAAAAGAGAGGAATCCAAAATCCCCTGCTGGCTTTGAACTGTGTGTGGTGAAAGAAAGGGGATATCTACGGAGGGAGATTAAAAAAAAAAAAAAATGAAAATCTTCAAAACTGGCCCAATAAACAGCATCATGATAAATGGCACAGAAATTGAAGTTGTTGAGGATTTCACACTACTGTATCAACAATAAATGCCCATGGAAGCAGCTATCAATAAATCAAAGGTTATATTATACTCAGAAAATCTGCTGTGAAAGACCTCTTTAAAGTGTCAAAAAGCAAAGATGCCGATTTGATGAGTAAGGTACACTTGACCTAGCCATGCTCTTGTAAACTACTTCATATGCATGTGAAAGTTGGACTAGGAAAAAGAAAAATCAAAGGGGAATTAACACATTTGAATTGTGGTGTTGGCAAAGAATATTGACTGGACCATTGATTTTCACAAGAACAAACTAATGTGTGTTGGAGGAAGTACAGTCAGAAGGGTCCTTAGAAGAAAGGATGGCTGACTTTGGACATGTCATCAGGAGAGACCAATTGCTAGAAAAGTACATCAAGTATGTCAGAGAGTCTGCAAGACAAGGAAAACCCTGTATGTGAAAGATTGACACCGGGATGCAACAAAGGGCTCAAACATACTAATTATTGTAAGGATGGCACAGGACTTGACAAGGTTTCCTTCTGTTATACATAAGGTTGTCATGAATCAGAGTCTACTAACAATGTCCACAATGAAGGGGACATTTTGCAAGGAATTGAGAGTAGCTTCTAGGATCTAATAGTAGTCCCTGGCCACCAAGCAGCAAAAAATTGGAGACCTCAGTCATACAACTGTAACAATATAAGGGAAATCGGAAGCTGATATTTTCTTATTCCAACCCCTAGAAGAGGACACAGCCAGCAACATATTGATACAGACCTTGTGAGAATCAGAGCAGAGAATCTTGCTACCCCATGCTAGACTTCTGACCCAAATGAACTGTGAAACAGTAATTCTGCATTGTTTTAAACCATTAAGGTTGTGGAAATGTATTATTACAGATTAAAAAACAAATACACTACACAACTCTATCTGTGGCAGGAAAAAATAAAATAAACATGATTATCTATTGTTGCAATGTTCTGCATTCCTCTCCATTCTACTTCAGCCTAACAAAAAACTAATATATATTTAAATGGCATGTGGATGTTTGGATATCTTTTTAAATGTAGTAATGTTAACTTCTACCACTCATCTGTCAGTTTGTCGTACTGTGTTGGCTTGTACATCCAGGGATTCAGAAGAGAACGCGGAGTAAGGAATATCATTGCTGACGTCAGATGGATCCTGGCTGAAAGTAGAGAATACCAGAAAGATGTTCACCTGTGTTTTATTGACTGTGCAAATGCGTTCCACTGTGTGGATCACAACAAATTATGGTTAACGTTGCAAAGAATGGGTATTCCAGAACAGTTAATTGTGCTCATGAGGAAACTGTACATAGATCAAGAGCATTCATTTCCACAGAACAAGGGGATATTGCGAGGTTTAAAATCAGGAGCGGTGAATAAGGAAGACTGAAGAATAAATGATTCTTTTGAATGGTGTTGGTGAAGAACATTGAATATGCCATAGTCTGTCAGAAGAACAAACAAATTTATCCTGGAAGAAGTACAGCCAGAATGCTCCTTAGAAGTGAGGATGGTGAGACTTCTCACATATTTTGGACATGTCATCAGGACAGGCCAGTCCCTGGAGAAGGACATCATGCTTGGTAAAGTAGAGGGTCAGTGAAAAAGAGGAAGACCCTCAAGGAGATGGAATGACACAGTGGCTGCAAAAATGGGCCCAGATAGAGTGATGATTGTGAGGCTGGCGCAGGACAAGGGAATGTTTAGTTCCCTTGTTCACAGGGCCACTGTGCCTCGGAGCTGAAGTGATGGCACCTAGCAACATAATTCTAACTTGTTCTTTGATATAGGTCTGTATTTTAAGTAAATAAATTATGAATAATAATAAAATTCACTTAAAATATTCAGACATTTTAGGTTATTGTGAGTCCATTAAATTGAACAAGTAGTATGCCATCTTCTATATACGAAAATATGTTAAACATTTTGTGAAAACAAAATTTAGTTGACATGTCTGTTTGGGCTCCTCCTGGGTGTTACAGTCCCATCTATTGTTTGCAGGAGCCATAGAGGTAAACTGAAAGAGTATTTGATAGAGAACCTAGCTCTGCATCCTTTAAATCTTTGATGGTGACACTAAACACAACAAATCTTCCCAGGATGTGACACCGCCTTTGATTTACTATCTTGACCAAAGACTGGGGAATATTTAAAGGATTTTCACTTGGTATTTCCTTTCACATGTCACACGCTTGGTTTAAGTTAAACCCTTAGAGAATTTGTTCCTTCCTTGACACTACCTTATCAGTCAAAACAAAAAAACCAAACCCAGTGCCGTCAAATCGTTTCCAACTCATAGCGACCCTAATCAGTAGGTAAACATTTTTTCAGAAGTTTCCTGCTCAATAAATGCACTGGAAAATTTTCAATGATATAAACCTAGGAAATGTACTAATATCTGTTGAATCAATCAAAAAAAATTCTCTAAAATATAGAGATGTTAATATTTTTTCAAAATGAGCTTCCTGTATTTTTCTCCTATCCATGAAATATTATATTGAAGCATACATGTCTCCTAAAAAAATAAGCTAATGATGCACACATATTAATGTGCTGAGATCAGTATTTAATAATCTGTTAATACATACAATTATAATAATACTAAAGATTCCTTTAAAAAGATACTCAATGTTCTATTAAGTTTTGGGGGAAAATCATGTTAAATAAACTTAAATTGGTATATTTACCAGTGAAAATTTCAGAACCAAGCAAGGCATATTTAGGCAGACAAATTTAAAATTGTTCAGTGCTAGTAATTTTTGTTGTAGTTTTTATTCATAAATACCTTTCTACAGTTACTGAATTAAAAAAAATTGTTTGGAGTTTGGTGTCAGTTTTTATGTATACTCATTTAATTGGACCTAAAAATGAATATTAGTTCTTTTGAATAGTGCTGAAAATCTCTTTAAAATTTTCCATTCTGTTCATTTTGTACATATGATGAATCTAATTCAGTTTTGTTATGCATAATTTACCTTGTAAATAATGTCTTATATTTGATAATTGTTTTTATTAGTTTTTTCATTAAAATTAATATTTAATCAGAAGTCATTGAAATCAGCAATTATGATAGATTTCACCAGGTTAAGAATGATCATTTCCAAATGTTGGTGTAGTAATTTATAAACAAGACCTTTTATTAAGTTCATCTGACGATTACAGACGATGGAGATTTATTAAGTTTAGTAAGAAACAAGGCTACTTAGTGAGCCCAAGGAATGCAAAATATATGATTTTTATGTGGGATCACTATTGGATAATTCTTAATCTTGAGAACATAGGAAGACTTCTTAACAATCTACTAAGTGGCTGAATTCCCCTTCTCAATATATACATAACTTACATAATATCATACATGATAACACTTGCAAAATTTAGCCTTAAGTTTCAAGAGTTTGGTGATTCCTCTGACACCAATCATGGATATCAGTTTAATTTTGAAAAATGTATCAAAAGGATGATGTAGAAGCATGAAAATATTTTTTTGAATATGAAATTGAAAAATGGCAGTATTCCATATAATACACAAATTTTTGTTTCTTACTGCAAATTTGCATGCTTGGTAATCTCACCATTATAAGCATTCTCATTCAAAAGACTATTCCAGATTATTTATTGAAGAATTATCCAAGATATCTGCTAAGGAAAGCAGAATTTTAAAAACCTTGATAAACATTATTAAAGTAGATAGACATGATGTATTAATAGAGCTTATAGTCTAAAGCCCCTGTGAGTCTGCCAGTTTGTCATACTGTGGGGGCTTGCATGTTGCTGTCATGCTGGAAGCTATGCCATTAGTATTGAAATACCAGGAGGGTCACCCAAGTTGGACAGGTTTCAGCTGAGCTTCCAGACTAAGACAGACTAGGAAGAAGCATCTGGCAGTCTACTTCTGAAAAGAATTTGCCAGTGAAAACCTTAAGAATAGCAGTGGAACGTTGTCTGATATGGTGCCTAAAGATGAGTCCCTCAGGTTGGAAGGCACTCAAAATACTACTGGGGAAGAGCTGCCACCTCAAAGTAGAGTTGACCTTAATGACATGGATGGAGTCAAGCTTTACAAACCTTCATTTGCTGATGTGGCAAGACTGAAAATGAGAAAAAATAGCTCCAAATATCCATTGATAATCAAAATGTGGAACATACAAAGTATCAATTGAGGAAAATTGAAAATCTTCAAAAATGAATAAACATCAGTGTCCTAAGTATTAGTGAGCTGAAATGGATTGGTGTTGGTCATTTTGAATCAAATGATCATATGGCCTATTATGCTGAGAATGACAACTTGAAGAGGAATGGTGTTGCATTCATCATCAAAATGAACATTTCAAGATCTACCTTGAAGTATAAGGCTGTCAATGATAGAATAATACCCATATGTCTACAAGGAACACGAGTTAATATGACTATTAGTCAAATTTATACACCTATCACTAAGGCCAAAGATGAAGAAATTGAAGATTCTAATCACCTTCTGCAGTCTGAAAATAATCGAACATGCAATCAAGATGTATTGATAATTACTGGTGATTGGAATGTGAAAGTTGGAAACAAGAAGGATCAGTAGTTGGAAAATATGGCCTTGGTAATAGAAATCATGCTGGAGATCACATGACAGAATTTTGAAAGACCAACAACGTCTTCACTGCAAATACCTTTTTTCAACAACATAAAAGGTGAATATACATGTGGACCTTGCCAGATGGAATACAGAGGAATCAAATCGACTACATCTGTGGAAAAAGACAAGGGAAAACCTCAATATCATCAGTCAGAACAAGGCTAGGGGCCAATTGAAAAAGACCATCAATTGCTCATATGCAACTTCAAGTTGAAACCGAAGAAAATTAGAATAAGTCCACATGAACCAAAGTATGACCTTGAGTATATCCTCACCTGAATTTAGGAACCATCTCAAGAATAGATTTAATACACTGAACACTAATGACCAAAGACCAGATGAGTTGTGGAATGATGTCAAGGACATCATACATGAAGAAAGCAAGAGATCATTAAAAAGAGAGGAAAGAAAGAAAAGACCAAAATGGATGTCAGAAGAGACTCTGAAACTTGCTTTTGAATGTCGGGTAGCTAAAGCCAACAGAAGAAAGGATAAAGTAAAAGAGCTGAACAGAAAATTTCAAAGGGCAGCTTGAGAAGACAAAGTAAAGTCTTATAATGACATGTGCAAAGACCTGGAGTTGGAAAACCAAAAGGGAAGAACACACTCATCGCTTCTCAAGCTGAAAGAGCTGAAGAGAACATTCAGGCCTAGAGTTGCAATATTGAAGAATTCTATGGAGAAAATATTAAATGATGCAGAAAGCATCAAAAGAAGATGGAAGGAATACACAGAGTCACTATACCAAAAAAAAAATTGGTCAATGTTCAACCATTTCAGGAGGTAGTACATGATCAGGAACCAATGGTGCTAAAGGAAGAGGTTCAAGCAGCACTGAAAGCATCGGCAAAAAACAAGGCTCCAGGTAAATTGACAGAATACCAATTGAGATATTTCAACAAATGGATGCAGCAGTGGAATTGCTCACTCATCTATGCCAAGAAATTTTGAAGACAGTTACCTAGCCAACAGACTGGAAGAGATTCATATGTGCGCTCATTCCAAAGAAAGATGATCCAACAGAATGTGGAAATTATGGAACAATAACATTAATATCACACACAAGTAATGTTTTGCTGACAATTTTAAAGCGGTTGCAGCTGGACATCAACAGGGAACTGCTAGAAACTCAGGCCAAATTCAAAAGAGGAATATCATTGCTGATGTCAGACGAATCTTGACTGAAAGCAAAGAATATCAGAAAGATGTTTACCTCTTTTATTGACATGCAAAAGCATTTGATTGTGTGAATCATAATAAATTATGGATAACATTTCAAAAAATGGGTATCACAGAACACTTAATTGTACTCACGAGGAACCTGCACATAAACCAAATGGCAGTTGTTAAAAATGAACAAGGGGACACTACAAGGTTTATAGTCAGGAAAGGTGTGTGTCAGGGTTGTATCCTTTCATCATACTTATTCCATCTGTATGCTGAGCATATAAACTGAGAAGCTGTACTATATGAAGAAGAAATTGGCATCAGGTTTGGAGAAAGACTAATTAACAGCCTTCAATATGCAGATGACACAACCTTACTTGCTGTGAGTGAAGAGGTTTTGAAGTACTTACTGATGAAGGTCAAAGACTCTACAGCCTTCAATATAGATTACACTTCAACATAAAGAAAACAAAATCCTCACAACTGGACCAATAAGCAACATCATGACAAATGGAGAAAATATTGAAGTTGTCAAGGATTTCATTTTACTTTTTTCCCCAAGCAACATCCATGGAAGCAATAGTCAAGAAATCAACGTATCGTATTTAGGCAAATCTGCTACAAAAGACCTCTTTAAAGTGTTAAAAAGACATCACCTTGAGGACTAAGGTGCACTGACCCAAGCCATGGTATTTTCAATTGCCTCACAGGCAGGCAAAAACTGGACATTGAATAAGGAAGACCAAAGAAGAATTGATGCCTTTGAATCATAGTGTTGGCGAACCATATTGAATATACAATGGACTGCCAGTCTGTCTTGAAAGAAGTACAGCCAGAATGCTCCTTGGAAGTGAGGATGATGAGACTTTGTCTTCTGTACTTTGGACATATTATCAGGAGGGATCAGTCCCTGAAGAAGGACATCATGCTTGGTAAATTAGAGGATCAGTGAAAGAGAGGAAGACCTTCAAGGAAATGGATTGACACAGTAGCTTCAACGATGGGCTCAGTCACAGCAACAATTGTGAGGATGGTGCAGGACAAGGAAGTCTTTTGTTCAGTTGTACCTGAAGGCACTTAACAATAACAAATCAGTTAATATTTGGATACATATTGTTTTTAAAAAGCCATAATAAATTCTTATAATCATTTTAATTTGGGGTCCTATTAACAATCAAAATATATTTATGGACATATAATCTTTCAGAAATTCTAATGCAATATTCAACTAAAATTACATCCACAAGAATATGAATTTTGAAAAATAATACCCAGAAACCCATAGAAGAGAGAAATAACAGAAACTTGCTACAGAAAGGCATGGTTATGTGAAAAGGCTCTGAGGTCTGACATGTATGAAATGGTTGTCAACTTTTTGAAGTCCTTGTTGTGTGAGCCAGAACCAATCAGTTTCCCCATCGTTTAGATGTTAATAGCACCCATCACTTAGAGGTGAGTAGATTACCTGACACAATTAATCTAAAACCTTTAGCACAGGGTCCGTCATACATGAAGTGCTAAACAAATAATTTGTATTGATATTAATACCAAGAATACTTAAGGCCATTAATATTTTATTACACACCCTATGAAAAGTTTCCTGTGATTTAAATTGAAAATGATTTAAAAAAAGGATATTTACACATAAAAAAGAGTAAGATTTTGATGATGGTGGGCTTTTTATAGCTTCAAAAATTTATGTATTTTTTTTCACTTTATAATTTTATTTTTTAAGTTGGAGAAAGGACACAAAAATAGAAAGTGTGATGATTCCAATGACCATTTTTATATAACTCACAGTCTGGCTCATCAGATTTTTTTTCCCTTTGTACAATATTCTATTATGTAAAATTTTATGAAGTTAATGGATTCTCCCTTTATGTCAGTTGAAATCAATGTCAGCATTATCCCTAGGACAGGAATCATTGCTTCCTTATCTGTAATTCTGTATTGCTAAAATGAAGCTGATTCTTCTCTTTTACTTCATTTATATGTCAGAGGAATGGACAAAAATGTATTATAATACAATATATATATATAGGAGTAGTTTTAGAAGCTCAAAATATACAATTTGTCCTTAAGTAACACTTTTTTTACAATTTTTTTGGTGATTGAGAAATTTAATTAGAAAGGAAACTTGAAAAGGATTTTAATTCAGTGATCCTCCTTTAGGTAGCTGCAGACAAGTCATAAAGAGGAAGTTATTTAAAAATGAACATACCTCAAAAACTAGTTGCATAGCAGGCAATCAATAATACTAAGCTGATAGGTGTTAAAGCCAGTGGGTGAGAGAAGAGTGGGGTTTAGTAATTGCTTAATGGGCACAGTGCTAAGGCATAGGACCAGATCAATTAAGTTATACGGAGAGAAAATGTTTTGATGGGCAATATAAAATTCGTCCAATCTTGAGGTATGAGACATTTCATCTTTTATCAGTTTTTATCTATTATCAGTTTTAGAGCTTAAAAGAAATGCATTAAATTGTGCTCAGAGCCCTTCGATGGAGCAATGTAATGTATAATTTGACATCAAAAGCCTATGCCATTATCATCAAATGGTATTAAAAAAAAAAAATCAAATGGTATTACTCTCTTTAAATTCTGACATACTGTTTGAAAGTAGTGGTTCCTAGCCATTTAAACTACAGTTTAAGCCTCAGAAAACTGAAGCTAAAAAAAAAAAATCCTATTTCTTTAATAGGATAATTATGAAAATTATTTAATTACAATTGTAATAAGAACCATTGTCTACACTGTTCTGTTCCAATCAGTACTAGAAATGGGGTCTGTCCTTCCACGTTGCTACTCTCTACCCTGGGGAAACAGAACCCACACCATGTTTGGAAGAGATTGTTTACTAGAGTCTGGGCTAGAAGAGAGCATATTGCATGGAGGTGACCAAATTTAGGGATAACGGTAATAAGAATAGCATACTAGGAGCCCTCGAGTTGGTTCCAACTCGTAGCAGCCCTATGCTCAACAGAACGAAACACTGCTGTGTCCTGTGCCATCCTCACATTTGTTGCTGTGCTTGAGGTCATTGTTGCAGTCACTGTGTCAATCCATCTACTTGAGGGTGTTCTTTTTTGCTGACCCTCTATTTTTCCAAGCATGATGTCCTTCTCCAGGGACTCATCCTTCCTGAAAACTTGTCCAGAGTATGTGAGACATAGTCTCTCCATCCTTGCTTCTGAGGAGCATTCTGGTTGTAAATCTTCCAAGACAGATTTGTTTGTTCTTTTGGCAGTTCATGGTGTATTCAATATTCTTCTCCAACACCACAATTCAAAGGTGTAAATTCTTTAGTCTTCTTTATTCATTGTACAGCTTTTGTATGCATAAGAGGCGATTGAAAACACCACGGCTTGGGTCAGGCGTACCTTAGTCCTCAAGGTGACATTTTTGCTTTTCAACACTTTAAAGAGGTCTTTCCCAGCTGATTTATCAATGCAGTGCATCTTTTGATTTCTTAACTCTTACCTCCACAGGTGTTGATTATGGATCGAAGTAAAAAGAAATCCTTGACAACCTCAATCTTTTCTCTGTTAATCATGATCTTGCTTATTGGTTCAATTGTGAGGGTTTTTGTTTTCTCTATGTTGAGGTGTAATCCATACTGAAGGCTGTGGTCTTTGATCTTCATCAGTAAGTGCTTCATGTCCTCTTCACTTTCGCAAGCAAGGTTGTGTCATCTCGGTAAGGCAGGTTGTTAATGAATCTTCCTCCAATCCTGATGCCCCATTCTTCTTCATATAGACCAGCTTCTCAGATTATTTGCTCAACATACAGACTGAATAGGTATGGTGAAAGAATACAACCCTGACACACACTTTTCCTGACTTTAAACCACGTGGTATCACCTTGTTCTGGTCAAACAACTACCTCTTGATACTTGTACAAATTCCTCATGAGCGCAGTTAAGTATAGCATGGATTAGAAAAAATCAAGGCAGCTCATTTGGAATGTCTGCATCCATTTGGTTTCTTAGATCTATTTCCAGTCATACTCCTTCAACTCTGATTCCTTTCTCTCTTGGTGATCTCCCCAAGTTGGTACTTTCTTACTCTAGCTTCTGACTTTTTTTTTTTTTAATTCAGAGCCTCAAACTCTTACTTTTAACAAAAGGGAGCCACATGTAATCATTTCAGGAACAGGTCATCTTCTCCCCCACCATTATCTTTTTGATTTTTAGGCCAGGCACTCTTATTCTGCTAACTTCAAGACCTGTTGCTTTGATTCTTTGCATAATCTAAGAGAAAATAAAATTCATACTTTTTGACAAGTCTAATTCTCCTTTAGACCTTGTGGATGCCTCAAATTGACTAGAGGAAGAGCGAAAATGTTTGGGGAAAGAAGACATTTAAAAAAATAATGAGGCGGGGCCAAGATGGCGGACTAGGTGGACGCTACCGCGGATCCCTCTTGCAACAAAGACTCGGAAAAACAAGGGAATTGATCACATACATAACAATCTATGAACTCTGAACAACAAGCACAGACTTAGAGACGGAAAACGAACAAATACGGGCAGACAGCGACCGTTTTCAGAACCAGGAGCCAGCGTACCAGGCAGGTGACCTTCGGAGCCCGATCTGGGGCAGAGCCCAGGGGGGCAGACGGCACAGAAAGGGGGCCCACCCCTTCCCCCCCGAACCCATCCCAGGAGGAAGTCTAGCTGGTTGGCGCGGGCGGCGTAGAGGCGCAGCCGGAGGGAGAAGCACCCGGGAGGCAGTGACTGATCTGGGAGAGGGGAGAACAGCGTCCCAGCTGGGGTGCCATCCCGCCGGGATTTAGGCAAGAGGCGGACAGGGCGCGAGCGGGGGGGGGTCAACTATATTTCCCTCAAGTGACCCCGGGGCAGGGCCCACACATTCGTGTGGGAGGATGCACACCCAGTCTGCGCGTGTGGTGTGGCACACCGGAGGGAGAAATCCCCGGAGGTGACAGGTCTCAAGGCGGGGAAGGCAGCATCCCAGACGGAGAGCCATTCCGCTGGGATCTGGGCGCGCGCGTGGGCGGGGCGTGAGCACAGGGTCCATTTTTATTACCCTGAATTGACCCAGGGGGCGGGCCCACCTGGTCGTTCGAGTGACGCCCACCCAGTTCGCATGAGAGGTGTGGCGCACCAGAAGGAGAAGTCCCCGGGAGGAAGTGATTGCTCCCGAAGCGGGGAAAGCAGCGTCCCAGACAGGGTGCCATCCTGCCAGGATTTGGGCACGTGTGCGGGCGGGGCATGAGCGCGGGGTCCATTTTTATTCCCCAGAATTGACCTGGGGGCGGGCCCACCTGGCCGTGCGGGTGACACCCACCCAGTTCGCCCGAGAGGTGTGGCGCACCGGAAGGAGAAGTCCCCGGGAGGAAGTGACTGGTTCCGGAACGGGGAAAGCACCGTCCCAACCTGGAAGTCGTCCCGCTGGGATTTGGGCATGAGCATGCGTGGGGCGTGACTGCGGGGCCCAATTATAATCGCCTGAATAGACCCTGGGGGCGGGCCCACCCGTTCGTGCGGGAAAAGCCTACCCAGTGCATGGGAGCGGTGCCGCGCACCGGAGGGAGAAGTCCCCGGGAGGAAGTGACTGGTCTCCAAGCAAGGAAAGCAGCGTCCTAGCCAGGGACCCGTCCCGCCCGGATTTCGGCGAACGGGGGTGGAGCGTGAACGCGGTGTTCAGCTCTATATTCTGTGGTGCTACACTCCTAGCTCTCTGATCCCTCCCCCACCCTCCCCAGGCGGCCCCATTAACATCCGAATACCCGGAGCCAGAGGGAGAATTCAGATAGGGATCTGACTGCATTTTCTTTTAGCCGACTACCTGGAAAATCTAGTTTCCCAGTGATGGCTCGAAGACAGCAGTTCATATCAAACCACATAAAGAAACAGACCATGACAGCTTCTCCAACCCCCCAAACAAAAGAATCAAAATCTTTCCCAAATGAAGATACAATCCTGGAATTATCAGATACAGAATATAAAAAACTAATTTACAGAATGCTTAAAGATATCACAAATGAAATTAGGATAAATGCAGAAAAAGCCAAGGAACATACTGATAAAACTGTTGAAGAAATCAAAAAGATTATTCAAGAATATAGTGGAAAAATTAACAAGTTGCAAGAATCCATAGAGAGACAGCATGTAGAAATCCAAAAGATTAACAATAAAATTACAGAATTTGACAACGCAATAGAAAGTCAGAGGAGCAGACTCGAGCAATTAGAATGTAGACTGGGACTTCTGGAGGACCAGGGAATCAACACCAACATAAAAAAAAATAACACCAACATAGCTGAAAAAAAATCAGATAAAAGAATTTAAAAAAATGAAGAAACCCTAAGAATCATGTGGGACTCTATCAAGAAGGATAACTTGCAAGTGATTGGAGTCCCAGAACAGGGAGGGGGGACAGAAAACACAGAGAAAATAGTTGAAGAAATCCTGACACAAAACTTCCCTGACATCATGAAAGACAAAAGGATATCTATCCAAGATGCTCATCGAACCCCATTTAAGATTGATCCAAAAAGAAAAACACCAAGACATATTATCATCAAACTTGCCAAAACCAAAGACAAACAGAAAATTTTAAAAGCAGCCAGGGAGAAAAGAAAGGTTTCCTTCAAGGGAGAATCAATAAGAATAAGTTCAGACTACTCAGCAGAAACCATGCAGGCAAGAAGGGAATGGGACGACGTATACAGAGCACTGAAGGAGAAAAACTGCCAACCAAGGATCATATATCCAGCAAAACTCTCTCTGAAATATGAAGGAGAAATTAAGATATTTACAGATAAACACAAGTTTAGAGAATTTGCAAAAACTAAACCAAGACTGCAAGAAATGCTAAAGGAGATTGTTTGGGCGGATGACCAATAATATCAGGTACCAGCACAATACAAGGTCACAAAACAGAACGTCCTGATATCAATGCAATAGGGAAAGCACAAAAACAAACAAATTAAGACTAATTCTAAAAAATAAATAAATAAACAAAATAATACACACAACAGGAAATCATGGAAATCAATAAACGATCACAATAATCAAAAAGAGGGACTAAATATAGGAGGCATTGAACTGCCAGATGGAGAGTGATACAAGGCAATATAGAAGGATACAAGTTAGGTTTTTACTTAGAAAAATAGGGGTAAATAAAAAGGTAACCACAAAAAGGAATATCAATTCCATAACTCAAGAAAAAAGTCAAGAAAAACGTAACGACTCAATAAACACAAAGTTAAACATTATGAAAATGAGGATCTCACAAGCTACTAAGAAAAACGTCTCAGCACAAAAAAGCATGCGGAAAAATGAAATGGCCAACAACACACATGAAAAGGCATCAAAATGACAGCACTAAAAACTTACTTATCTATAATTACGCTGAATGTAAATGGACTAAATGCACCAATAAAGAAACAGAGAGTCACGGACTGGATAAAAAAACACGATCCATCTATATGCTGCCTACAAGAGACACATCTTAGACTTAGAGACACAAACAAACTAAAACTCAAAGGATGGAAAAAAAATATATCAAGCAAATAATAAGCAAAAAAGAAGAGGAGTAGCAATATTAATTTCTGACAAAATAGACTTTAGACTTAAATCCACCACAAAGGATAAAGAAGGACACTATATAATGATAAAAGGGACAATTGATCAGGAAGACATAACCATATCAAATATTTACGCACCTAATGACAGGGCTGCAAGATACATAAATCAAATTTTAACAGAATTGAAAAGTGAGATAGACACCTCCACATATATAGTAGGAGACTTCAACTCACCACTTTCGGAGAAGGACAGGACATCCAGTAAGAAGCTCAATAGAGACACGGAAGACCTACTTACAACAATCAACCAACTTGACCTCATTGACTTATACAGAACTCTCCACCCAACTGCTGCAAAATATACCTTTTTTTCTAGTGCACATGGAACATTCTCTAGAATAGACCACATATTACGTCATAAAACAAATCTTTCCAGAAGCCAAAACATTGAAATATTACAAAGCATCTTCTCAGACCACAAGGCAATGAAGCTAGAAATCAATAACAGAAAAACTAGGGAAAAGAAATCAAATACTTGGAAAATGAACAATACCCTCCTGAAAAAAGACTGGGTTATAGAAGACATCAAGGAGGGAATAAGGAAATTCTTAGAAAGCAACGAGAATGAAAATACTTCCTATCAAAACCTCTGGGACACAGCAAAAGCAGTGCTCAGAGGCCAATTTATATCGATAAATGCACACATACATAAAGAAGAAAGAGCCAAAATCAGAGAACTGTCCCGACAAATTGAACAAATAGAAAGTGAGCAACAAAAGAACCCATCAGGCACCAAAAGAAAACAATTAATAAAAATTAGAGCTGAACGAAATGAATTAGAGAACAGAAAAACAATTGAAAGAATTAACAAAGCCAAAAGCTGGTTCTTTGAAAAAATTAACAAAATTGATAAACCATTGGCTAGACTAACTAAAGAAAAACAGGAAAGGAAACAAATAACCCGAATAAGAGACGAGAAGGACCACATCACAACAGAACCAAATGAAATCAAAAGAATCATATCAGATTACTACATAAAATTGTACTCTAACAAATTTGAAAACCTAGAAGAAATGGATAAATTCTTGGAACAATACTACCTACCTAAACTAACACATTCAGAAGTAGAACAACTAAATAGACCCATAACAAAAAAAGAGATTGAAACGGTAATCAAAAAACTTCCAACAAAAAAAAGTCCTGGCCCAGATGGCTTCACTGCAGAGTTCTACCAAACCTTCAGAGAAGACTTAACACCATTACTGTTGAAGGTATTTCAAAGTATAGAAAAAGACGCAATACTACCCAACTCATTCTATGAAGCTACCATCTCCCTGATACCAAAACCAGGTAAAGACATTACAAAAAAAGAAAATTTTAGACCTATATCCCTCATGAACATAGATGCAAAAATCCTCAACAAAATTCTAGCCAATAGAATCCAACAACACATCAAAAAAATAATACACCCTGATCAAGTGGGATTTATACCAGGTATGCAAGGCTGGTTTAATATCAGAAAAACCATTAATGTAATCCATCACATAAATAAAACAAAAGATAAAAACCACATGATCTTATCAATAGATGCAGAAAAGGCATTTGACAAAGTTCAACACCCATTTATGATAAAAACTCTAACCAAAATAGGAATTGAAGGAAAATTCCTCAACATAATAAAGGGCATGTATGGAAAGCCAACGGCCAATATCACTCTAAATGGAGAGAACCTGAAAGCATTTCCCTTGAGAACGGGAACCAGACAAGGATGCCCTTTATCACCGCTCTTATTCAACATCGTACTTGAAGTCCTAGCCAGGGCAATTAGGCTAGACAAAGAAATAAAGGGTATCCAGATTGGTAAGGAGGAAGTAAAGCTATCACTATTGGCAGATGACATGATCGTATACATGGAAAACCCTAAGGAATCCTCCAGAAAACTACTGAAACTAATAGAAGAGTTTGGAAGAGTCTCAGGATATAAAATAAACATACAAAAATCACTTGGATTCCTCTACATCAACAAAAAGAACACCGAAGAGGAAATCACCAAATCAATACCATTCACAGTAGCCACCAAGAAGATAAAATACTTAGGAATAAATCTTACCAGGATGTAAAAGACCTATACAAAGAAAACTATAAAACTCTGCTACAAGAAATTCAAAAGGACATACTTAAGTGGAAAAACATACCCTGCTCATGGATAGGAAGACTTAACATAGTAAAAATGTCTATTCTACCAAAAGCCATTTATACATATAGCGCACTTCCAATCCAAATACCAATGTCATACTTTAAGGGGATAGAGAAACAAATCACTAATTTCATATGGAAAGGAAAGAACCCCTGGATAAGCAAAACATTACTGAAAAAGAAGAAGAAAGTGGGAGGCCTCACCCTACCTGATTTCAGAACCTATTATATAGCTACAGTAGTCAAAACAGCCTGGTACTGGTACAACAACAGGCACATAGACCAATGGAACAGAATTGAGAATCCAGATATAAATCCATCCACGTATGAGCAGCTGATATTTGACAAAGGACCAGTGTCAGTCAATTGGGGAAATAATAGTCTTCTTAACAAATGGTGCTGGCATAAGTGGATATCCATTTGCAAAAGAATGAAACAGGACCCATACCTCACACCAGGCACAAAAACTAACTCCAAGTGGATCAAAGACCTAAACATAAAGACTAAAATGATAAAAATCATGGAAGAAAAAATAGGATCTACCCTAGGAGCCCTAATACAGGGCATAAACAGAATACAAAACATTACCAAAAATGATGAAGAGAAACCAGATAACTGGGAGCTCCTAAAAATCAAACACCTATGCTCATCTAAAGACTTCACCGAAAGAGTAAAAAGACCACCTACAGACTGGGAAAGAATATTCAGCTATGACATCTCAGACCAGCGCCTGATCTCTAAAATCTACATGATTCTGTCAAAACTCAACCACAAAAAGACAAACAACCCAATCAAGAAGTGGGCAAAGGATATGAACACACATTTCACTAAGGAAGATATTCAGGCAGCAAACAGATACATGAGAAAATGCTCTCGATCATTAGCCATTAGAGAAATGCAAATTAAAACTACGATGAGATTCCATCTCACACCAACTAGACTGGCATTAATTCAAAAAACACAAAAGAATAAATGTTGGAGAGGCTGCGGAGAGATTGGAACTCTCATACACTGCTGCTGGGATTGTAAAATGGTACAACCACTTTGGAAATCCATCTGGCGTTATCTTAAACAGTTAGAAATAGAACTACCATACAACCCAGAAATCCCACTCCTCGGAATATACCCTAAAGATACAAGACCCTTCACACAAACAGATATATGCACACCCATGTTTATTGCAGCTCTGTTTACAATAGCAAAAAGCTGGAAGCAACCAAGATGTCCATCAACGGACGAATGGGTAAATAAATTGTGGTATATTCACACAATGGAATACTACGCATCGATAAAGAACAGTGACGAATCTCTGAAACATTTCATAACATGGAGGAATCTGGAAGGCATTATGCTGAGCGAAATGAGTCAGTTGCAAAAGGACAAATATTGTATAAGACCACTACTATAAGATCTTGAGAAATAGAAAAAACGGAGAAGAACACAGACTTATGTGGTTACAAAGGGGGGAGGGAGGGAGGGAGGGAGGGAGAGGGCTTTTTATTGATCAATCAGTAGATAAGAACTGCTTTGGGTGAAGGGAAAGACAACACTCAATACAAGGAAGGTCAGCCTAATTGGACTGGACTAAAAGTAAAGAGGTTTCCGGGATAAAATGAATGCTTCAAAGGTCCGCGGAGCAGGGGCTGGGGTCTGGGGAACTTGGTTTGAGGGGACTTCTAAGTCAATGGGCAAAACAATTCTATTATGAAAACACTCTGCATCCCACTTTGAATTGTGGCGCCTGGGGTCCTAAATGCCAACAAGCAGCCATCTAAAATACATTAATTGGTCTCAACCCACCGGGAGCAAAGGCAAAGGAAGAACACCAAGGTCACTTGACAACTGAGAACCCAAGAGACAGAAAGGGCCACATGAACCAGAGACCTACATTATCCTGAGACCAGAAGAAATAGTTGGTGCCCGGCCACAATCGATGTCTGTCCTGTCAGGGAGCACAACAGACAACTCCTGAGGGAGCAGGAGACCAGTGGGATACAGACCCCAAATTCTCATTAAAAGACCACACCTAATGGTATGATTGCGACTAGAGGAATCCCAGAGACAATGCTCCCCAGAACTTCTGATGGCACAGGACAGGAACCATCCCCGAAGACAAATCATCAGGCATGAAAAGGACTGGTCAGTGGTGGGGAGAGAGATGCTGATGAGGAGTGAGCTAATTAAATCAGGTGGACACGGGAAAATGTGTTGGCAACTCTTGACTGGAGGGGGGATGGGAAGATAGAGAGAGAGGGAAGATGGCAAAATTGGCACGAAAGGAGAGACTGTAAGGGCTGACTCAATAGGGGGAGAGCAAGTGGGAGAAGGGAGTAAGATGTATGTAAACCTAGATGTGACAGACTGATTGGAATGGTAAATGTTCACTTGAAGCTTAATAAAAATTAAAAAAAAAAATTAAAATTAAAAAAAATAATGAATAACACTTCAAAATCTTAAAACCGTTCACAAAATAACTCTTCAGGATTTTTTCCTATAAAAAAAAATTTTAGTTAATTTAATTTAAAACTATTAATTTTGTGTTTGCTTTCTGTGTAACAGTCTTCATTTGGAAGTAATACTGGAAAATACTTAGGAAAAGTGAAGTGCCATGAAAAGAATGAAAGCTCCTTTCTTTCTGTTCAAAATACAACTGTTCTAAGAGTACTGCAATGCAAAACATAGACCAGATTGGCAGTTGACTTGATCTCTGAACAGAAAATATTGTATCTCCTGTTGTAGAACAAGTGTAATAGATTTTTTTTCCTTAGCCATAGAGATTATTGTGATTGATGGTGTTTCCCATAAACTTCAGGGTGTGGCTTATCGGGCCATTATATTTGTCATTTCTTTTTCCCTAAAAATATATTTTTGTGGCATTGCACTTCTGCTGTTTTTTTAATCGATGAATTCATAAAATTTAAATGTTTCAATTCAGGTAAATATTGCAAAGATCTTTTATACTTCATTAGACAGTACTCTAAATAGGATAATGAGAACAAAGACTGCCTTATAGAACATTGCTCCTAAAAATGTACATTTGAAACACTAGAGTAAATAAGAATTAAATATTTGCTCTCAACATAGAACTTTATAGGATGCCAGTGATAGCCATGAGATTAAGGACCATGGGTTACCTCTCAGGCAAAAAGTAATTCTGTTGTCCCAATACACACTGCAGAAGCCTGAGGAAAATGCATAATTCCTATTTACAAACACTTTATCCAGAATATAGGAACATTTCCTCCCTCAATTAAAAAAAAAACAAAACTAAGCAGTAACAAAGCAAATAGTGAATTCAGTATTATCTTAATATTTAAAATGCATATTTAGGATGCCTATCTATCTACCTACCTACCTACCCATGTATCAATCTATCTTATACCCTAGAGGAGATAGATTGACACAGTGGCTGCAACAATGGGCTCAAACATAGCAATGATTGTGAGGATGGCAGAGGATTGGGCAGAGTTTCATTCTCTATTGTGAACTTGACATAACCATCAATATCTTAGAACACAAAAACCACTGATCACAAGATTTTTAAAAATTGATAAATTTAACTTCATCAAAATTATAAACTTCCGTTTGTTAAAAGACACCATTAAGAAACTGAGGATACAAGTATGAACACACACATGTATGACCAAGCACTGGCATTCAGCATTTAAAAAGACTACTATAAATCACTAAAAATAAAAAAATTAAAAAAAGCAACATCGACTTGAACAGATACTTCCCAACAAAAGACTCAATAATAGCAGATAAGCATGTAGAAAGGTGCTCAACATCGATAGCCGGCAGGGAAATGAAAATTAAAACCACAGTGAGATACACTTCATACTCACATAGCTAAAATTTAAATGATAGGGAACACTGTGTCCAGTAAGGATGTGAAACCCCCTTCTTTGCTGACATATAAGTGAAACTCTTCAATCACCGTGGCAAACATTTTGGCAGTCTTCCATTTATTTAAATATGGAGGAAGGATGTTAAATCAGCTGTGTGGCGGGGGTGGCGGGTGCCTTCAGGAGAAAGGAAAAAGACAAGTTACCTAGTTTAAATTCTTTCTCAACATGAAAAGTGGACCACAGGATCCAAGTAAGATTTTGTAGGTAAATGATCCTTATTTATAAGTGGTTCTTTACACGGTATTCCTGTTTAAAGACTGCTTCTGTAAATATACCCAGATCTAACATATTCTGTTCCACAATCTGTGAGTTTATAAAGCCATTTGTACTGATGTATAAAATGTATAAAATGAAGGTGTTTCAAGACTAAATGCTCTCTTGCTGTGTGAGTCAAACCTTCAAAACATGCCTTGAAGTCCTCATCATTTTTTTCTGGTCAGAGAATGCATACCCAACGCAGAAAGAAATGGTTTGGGAAGTTAAAATAGATGTTTCAGACTCTTTCCCTGATTTGCTTGTATTCTTGAAATTATTAGAAAAGCTTGATACTGAGTATAATCTCTGATTTCTTTGATTATCAAATCTTTTGTGTTGGCTCACTAACCTAGATCCAGCAATTCCATTCCAAATCTTTTAAACAAGAGAAATGAAAACAAACAATTAAACAAAAAGCTTGTACATGAATGTTTGTAGCAACTCTAATCATAATAGAAACAAACTAGAAGCAACCCAAATATTCATCAATAGTCAATAGGTTAAGAGCTAAAAATATTTTGTTATATTCATATGTTGGAATACTACACAAAAAGGGGGAGAATAAATTGCAAACAGATGCAACAACAAAAACAAATCTCAAAGCATATCATGTTGAGCAAGAGAGAGAAGCCAGAAATAAAAGAATTCCTATGCATTATTGCATTTATATGAAATTTTAGAATAGACAAAAGTTAATCACGGCTTTAGAAATCAGACCAGCGTTTGACTGGAGTGTAGTTGTTGTGTTGTGCCATTGAGTCAGTTCCGACTCATAGCAACTCTATATACAACCGAATAAAACACAGCCCTGCTCTGTACCGTGCACACAACCCATGTTATGCTTGAGTCCATTGTTGCAGCCACTGTGTCAATCCTTCTAGTCAAGGGTCTTCCTCTTTTTCCTGACCTTCTACATTACCAGGCATTATGTCCTTCTCCAGGGACTGATCACTCCTGATAGCATGTCCAAAGTATGTAAGATCTAGTCTCGCAATCCTTGTTTCTAAGTAGCATTCTGGTTGTGCTTCTTCCAAGACACATTTGTTCATTCTTTTGGCAATCTATGGTATATTCAATATGCTTCACCATCATCACAGTTCAAAGGTGTCAATTCTTCTTCAGTCTTCTTTATTCATTGTCCAGCTTTCACATGCATGCCATTGAAAATACCGTGGCTTGGGTCAGGAGCACCTTAGTCTTCAAGGTGACATCTTTGATTTTCAACACTTTAAAAGAGGTCTTTCACAGCAGATTTGCCCAATGCAATGTGTCTTTTGATTTCTTCACTGCTCCTTCCATGGGAGTTGATTGTGGATCCAAGAAAAATGAAATCATTGACAACTTCTGTCTTTTTTCCGTTTATCTTAATGTTGCTTATTGGTCTGGTTTTGAGGATTTTTGTTTTCTTTTTGTTGAAGGCTGTGGTCTTTGATCTTCATCAGTAAGTGCTTAAAGTCTTCTACTTTCAGCAAACAAGGTTGTGTCATTTGCATAATGCAGGTTGTTAATGAGTCTTCCAATCTTGATGCCCTGTTCTTCTTCATATAGTCCAGCTTCTCAGATTATTTGCTCAGCATACAGGTTGAATAGGTAGGGTGAAAGGATACAACCCTGACACACACCTTTCCTGACTTTAAACCATACAGTATCCCCTTGTTCTGTTTGAACAACTGCCTCTTGATCTATGCTATGCACAGGTTCCTCATGAGCACACTTAAGTGTTCTGGAATTCTCATTCTTCTCAATAGTATTCATAATTTGTTATCATCCACACAGTCAAATGCTTTTGCATAGTCTAAAACACAGCTAAACATCTATCTGGTATTCTTTGCTTTCAGCCAGGATCCATCTGACATCAACGATGATATGCCTGGTTCCATATCCTCTTCTGAATCTGGCCTGAATTTCTGGCAGTTCCCTGTTGATACACTGCTGCAGCTGCTTTTGAATGATCTTCAGCAAAATTTTACTTATGTGTGATATTGTTTGATAATTTCCTCATTTGGTTGGATCACCTTTCTCGGGAATAGGCATAAATATGGGTCTCTTCTAGTCAATTGACCAGGTAGCTGTCTTCTAAATCTCCTGGCATAGATGAGAGAGCACTTTCAGTGCTGCATCCATTTGTTGAAACATTTCAATTGATAATCCATCAATTCCTAGAGCCTCATTTCTCTCCAGTGCCTTCAGTGCAGCTTGAATTTCTTCCTTCAGTACCATAGGTTCCTGATCATATGCTACCTCTTGAAATGGTTGAATGTTGACCAGTTTTTTTTTTTTGGTATAATGACTCTGTGTGTTCTTTTGACGCTTTCTGTGTTGTTTAATATTTTCCCCATGGAATCCTCCACTATTGCAACCTGAGGCTTGAATTTTTTCTTCAGTTCTTTCAGCTTGAGAAATGTTGAGCATGTTCTTCCCTTTTGATTTTCTATCTCTAGCTGTTCCCACATGTCATTATAATATATTACTTTGTCATATCTAGCCACCCTTTGAAATCTTCTGTTCAGCTCTTTTACTTCATCATTTATTCCTTTTGTTTAGCTACTTGACATTCAAGGGCAAGTTTCAGGGTCTTTTCTGACACCCATTTGTTCTTTTCTTCCTTTTCTGTCTTTTTAATAACCTCTTGCTTTCTTTATGTATGATGTCCTTGATGTCATTCCACAACTTGTCTGGTCTTTGGTCATCAGTGTTCAATGCATCAAATCTGTTGTTGAGATGGTCTCTAAATTCAGGTGGGATATATTCCAGGTCATACTCTGGCTCTCATCGACTTGTTCTAATTTTCTTCAGTTTCAACTTCAACTGGCATATAAGCAATTGATGGTCTGTTCCACAGTTGTCCCCGGCCTTATTCTGACTGATGACATTGAGCTTTTCCATCATCTCTTTTCCACAGATGTAGTCGATTTTATTTCTGTGTATTCTGTCTGGTGAGGTACACATATATAGTCACCTTTTATGTTAGTTAAAAAAGGTATTTGCAATGAAGAAGTCATTGGTCTTCCAAAATTCTATCATATGATCTCTGGCATGATTTCTATCACCAAGGCCATGTTTTCCAACTACCAATCCTTCCTTCAATCACCAATAATTATCAATGCATCTTGATTGCATATTTGATCAATTTCAGACTGCAGACTGGAGTAGAGAACAATTTTGTCAATGTTCTATACCTTTCTTGACTAGAAGGTGATTTTGTGAGTGCATATATATGTCAAAAATTGTTGAACCATGACTTAATAGCTGTGCATTTTATTTTATGTAAATAATACCCCAATAAAAGTAAGAAAAATACAGAAATATTTACTCAGGGAAATACCATTCTCTTTCCTATTATTTGCACACTATTCCAACAACCATCTGTAAGTAGCTTTCCTCTCCCCTCCTGGTTTATCCTTCCAGTTTTTATTTTATAACAACATCAAAAACTAAAACAGATTACTGTGTACCCAGAGGGGGAGGTGATGCTAATATCTCACAGGACTAGAAAAACTAAATTAAAAGTGTTTAAGAGAAACAAGTATCTCTGTAAAAAATATACCATTTTTATTCTCTACTGACAGGAGACTCAAGATCTCATGTTTTCTGAATGACTCATTCCCATCTGACTTATTCTCAACTACTGACAGTACATTTGAACAACAGTAAACAAAACTAATTTACACTTTTATGATGAGTGCTGTTTATCTAATTGTGCATAATGTAAAAACAAGAATCTCTCACATAACCAAATAATGTTATTTTGTTGTTGTTAGTTGCCAGTGAGTTAGCTCCAACTCATAGCAACTTTTACATATCAGAGAAGAAAACATTGCCCCCTCCTGTGCCATCCTCATGATCATTTGCATGTTTGAATTCATTGTTGCAGAGATTATGTCAACTTATCTCATTTTCGATGACCCACTCTTTTACCAACCATCATGTACTTTTCTAGGGACTGGTCTTTCCTGATAACATGTCAAAAGTAAGCAAGCCAAAGTCTTGCAGTCCTCTCTTCTAAAGAGCATTATATTTGTATTTCTTCTAAGACTGATCTGTTTGTTTTTCTGGCAGTTCATCCTATATTCAATATTCTTTGCCAGCTCAATTTTAATGAACGAATTCTTCTGTCTTCCTTTTTCATTGTTCAGCTTATTCATGGCTTCTTGAATATATCAAATATTGATTGAAAATGGAGAGTAAAAATTTGGGAATAAGAACTTTATGCAATAACTTATCCATTCTTACCTATACTGTTTGAAAATGATTTTTAGCAAACTGTGACATGAACTTCCAGTTGCTGTTAAACTGGGGGTGGTAATAACCCTCTGCTTGAGGTGCTAAGACAAAGACTTCTCCTTTAGTTCAGTTTGCCCCCTCCCTTCTCTTATAGACTCTTATTTCTGCTGATGATTCTCTTTATACCCTTCTCATTTCCTCATTTGGCATACTGTGGTGTATGTGTTTGTTCCAGTACCTTATTGTAGGCTGTATTTTGCCTTCGAAATTGCTCAAATCTCACTTTAAATATGACCTTAATGAAAAATTTCATTCTCTTCTACATATTCTATAATATGATTTCTCTTTTTAGCACAATAAAATAAAATGGCTTGAGAGACGGGGGTGGGGCCAAGCTGGCTGACTAGGTAGAAGCTACCTCAGATCTGTCTTGCAGCAAAGACTGAGAAAAGCAAGTGAATAGATAACATATGTGACAGTCTATGAACCCTGACCATCAAACACAGATCTAAAGAGGTGACCTGAGTAACAGAGACTGAGAACGAACAACCACGGGGAAGCAGCAAATGTTTTTGGACCCTGGAGCCAGCGTCGCAGTCAGGAAACCTTGGTGCTGGGCTTTGGACTGGGTGCAGGGGAGCTGAGAAGGGCATCCTGAGACGGCGCAAACACCAGACACAGCCATAGCCCCCACAAGTGACCTCGGGGGAAGCCCAGCCAGTGCACGCAGATAGCTGAGCAAAGCGGCTGACAGAAGGAGAAGTCACCGGGAGGCAGCGACTGGTTTTGGAGCTGGGAGTGCGGAGTCCCAGCTGGGGAACCTTGGCGCTGGGCTTTGGACTGGGAGTGGAGGAACTAACCGCGGCTTCTGAGACACCACAAGCACGGGATGCGGGCCTGACCCTCAGGGGCAATCTCTACCCAGCCAGAGCACAAAGTTGACGCACCCCTCTGGAATCTCAGATAAAACAGTCATCCCTAGCAAGATAAGTAACTTTGTCTATATTCCGGGGTGCTACTCTCTCCTGTTTATCTGAACCCTCCCCTCCCCTTCCCAGGTGGCTTCATTAACATTGGAATTTCCTGAGCGAGAGAGTAAACTGCGCTGCAGTTTTTCTTCTCTTTTTTTTTCGGTCTTTTCCTAACCCTTTCTCCTGGCCTGAGAGAAGCAGCTACAAAAAACCCAGGGACCAAAAATCCTTCCCTAATTGGACTAAAAACACAGAACCAGCTCCAGCCAAGCATATGTGATCCACAGTCTTGGGCTTTCATCCCTACAGGGAACAAGGTGGCTATTATAATGTAAAGGCATTTCTGATAGGGATCTGACTGTAATTGTTTTAGGGAATTACTGGAAAGACAAGTTTCCCAGGTCTGATATCTCTGCATATTCAACAGAGCCCTCACTGACCCACAACAGGGAACTGAGGGCTGAAGCTCCCCCCAGACCACCTAGCCTCCTGCCTTAGGGGTCTAAGGAGGGTTACACCTACCAATCTGTAGAGGTACTTGAATTGGGGGCCTAAGGTACAGCTGCAGAGCCCATCCACCAAAGTGCTTTAGGAATAGAGACACACCTACCCCAATGACACTTGGGGGAAGTCTGTCAGCATCCTGGCCCCCCTGGAGTGTGAAACTCTGCTGCTAATAGAATCTGGTGCACACAACTATCACCACTACTTCTCTACATGGATAGGTGACACTGATGACACAAATCAGATTCTACTCAAGAATAGTGAATGGACTCTTAGGTTTATATATCTGGTAACAGCCCAAACCAGTTGGTAATAGGACATAAGTGATTCAAGGGCTACAACAATCAAGACAGTGCAATCTAGTAGCCCATCCACATATATTGAAAGAAAACAAAACAAGATAAGACCCAGTGAGCAAATATAGAATAAATCACTACAATATCTTAGTGATGGCTTGGAGACAGCAGTTGATATCAAACCACATAAAGAAGCAGACCATGACAGCTTCTACAACTCCCCAAACGAAAGAATCAAAGTCTTTCCCAAATGAAGATACAATACTGGAATTGCCAGATACAGAATATAAAAAACTAATATACAGAAAACTTCAAGACATCAGGGATGACCTCAGGAATGAAATAAGGCAATCTACAGAAAAAGCCAAGGAACACACTGATAAAGCAGTTGAAGAACTCAAAAAGATTATTCAAGAACATAGTGGAAAAATTAATAAGTTGCAAGAATCCACAGAGAGACAACATTCAGAAATCCAAAAGATTAGCAATAAAATTACAGAATTAGACAACGCAGTAGGAAGTCAGAGGAGCAGACTAGAGAAACTGGAATGCAGAGTGAGAGATCTGGAGGACCAGGGAATGAACACCAATATAGCTGAAAAAAAATCAGATAAAAGAATTAAAAAAAATGAAGAAACCCTAAGAATCATGTGGGACTCTATCAAGAAGGATAACTTGTGTGTGATTGGGGTCCCAGAGCAGGGAGGGATAACAGAAAACACAGAGAGAATAGTTGAAGATCTCTTGGCAGAAAACTTCCCTGACATCATGAAAGACAAAAGGATATCTATCCAAGATGCTCATTAAACCCCATTTAAGATTGATCCAAAAAGAAAATCACCAAGACATATTATCATCAAACTTGCCAAAACCAAAGATAAAGAGAAAATTTTAGAAGCAGCCAGGGAGAAAAGAAAGGTCTCCTACAAAGGAGAATCAATAAGAATAAGTTCAGACTACTTAGCAGAAACCATGCAGTCAAGAAGGCAATGGGATGACTTATATAGAGCACTGAAGGAGAAAAACTGCCAGCCAAGGGTCATATATCCAGCAAAACTCTCTCTCAAATATGAAGGCAAAATTAAAACATTTACCGATAAACACAAGCTTAGAGAATTTGCAAAAACCAAACAAAAGCTACAAGAAATACTAAAGGAAATTGTTTGGTCAGAAAACCAATAATATCAGATACCAGCACAACACAAGGTCACAGAACAGAACATCCTGATATCAACTCAAATAGGGAAATCACAAAAACAAATTAAGATTAATTTTAAAAAGAAAAAAACTCTCAAAACAGGGATCATTGAAGTCAATATGTAAAAGATCACAATAATCAAAAAGAGGGACTAAATACAGGTGGCAGAGAACTGCCATATGGAGAGGGATACAAGGCCTTATAAGACAATACAAGTTAGGTTTTTACTTAGAAAAATAGGAGTAAATATTAAGGTAACCACAAAGAGGTATAACAACTCCATAACTCAAAATAAAAACCAAGAAAAACATAATGACTCAGCAAACATAAAGTCAAATGCTATGAAAATGAGGAACACACAATTTACAAAGAAAAATGTCTCAGCACAAAAAAGTAAGTGGAAAAATGAAATGGTCAACAACACACATAAAAAGGCATCAACATGACAGCACTAAACACATACTTATCTATAATTACGCTGAATGTAAATGGACTAAAAGCACCAATAAAGAGACAGAGAGTCTCAGACGGGATAAAGAAACATGATCCGTCTATATGCTGCCTCCAAGAGACACATCTTAGACTTAGAGACACAAACAAACTAAAACTCAAAGGATGGAAAAAAATATATCAAGCAAACAATAAGCAAAAAAGAGCAGGAGTAGCAATATTAATTTCTGACAAAATAGACTTTAAAGTTAAATCCACCACAAAGGATAAAGAAGGACACTACATAATGATTAAAGTAACAATTGACCAGGAAGATATAACCATATTAAATATTTATGCATCCAATGACAGGGCTGCAAGATACATAAAACAAACTCTAACAGAACTGAAAAGTGAGATAGACACCTCCACAATTATAGTAGGAGACTTCAACACACCACTTTCGGAGGACAGGACATCCAGTAAGAAGCTCAATAGAGACACGGAAGACCTAATTGCTACAGTCAACCAACTTGACCTCACAGACTCATACAGAACACTCCACCCAACAGCTGCAAAGTATACTTTTTTTTCTAGCGCACATGGAACATTCTCTAGAAGAGACCACATATTAGGTCATAAAGCAAGCCTATTTTTTTTTTTTTTTTTATATAGGACACAGTAGAACTGCCCCATATGGTTCCCAAGAAGTGCCTGGTGGATTTAAACTGCTGACCTTTCGGTTAGCAGCCGAACTCTTAACCTTAGGGTCACCAGGGCTCTGGAGTCAATCATAGTTCCTAGATAATACTAGTCGTAGAAGACATTTTTTTCTTTTTCCTTCCATCCACTTTTTTTTTTTATAACAGATTACCTTTTCTTTTTCCATTGGAAATCAGCCTTCTCCGACCCTAAGCCTATGCTGTTCCTGCTCGTTTCTTCCTGACTTAGTTCCGGGGAATCAGAACATTCAAAGTCCCTGGCCACAATAACTGGGTCAGTGTTGAATAATGGATACATGGTCATATGATCCAGCCCAGGCTAGACTTATTACCATGCATGTAGTCTTTCCTGAAAGGAGTGCTAGTCATGAGTTCTGCTGTGCTATAAACTGATTAACTGTTTTATTTTGTTTAATTTGAAAGGTTTTGTGTGTGTGTGTGATTTGAAACTAAAACAGACCTATCTATTCCAAAACTCCATGTTAGCATATCTTCCCCACATTCTGCTCTTAGGTTTAATGTAAAAGGCTGAGTATTCATTATGAAACAGCATAAGCTGCTCTCTCACCACTCACAATTGCCACTGAAAAGACTTCACCCATCTTCCTACATGTTGATAGAAACTTTCTACAATAAATAAAATAACCTCGATTGTGCAATAATATAATTTTATAATTGCCTTTGCTACAAATGCTTGGTAACAAGGGGTTAATTTCATATTCTTAACAATTAAAAATTTATCAAAATAAAAAGCCTTACATGTGGAAATATATATTCATATTTCAAAAATTCAATGTAAACAGAATGAAAGTGTTGTGTTAATTTTCAATTACATTTCAGTAGAAATTATCAGAAAGCATTTTAGAGCAAATTTTTATATGCGTAAGAGTCACCAATTAGTCTAACGGAGTAAGACATTATTATTTGCTAGTATGTGGAAAAATGCAGATAAGCTGCATTTTTGCCTGATTTTCTCCATTCTTCTGAAACACTGTGTTTCTTATTCTTCAGAGACAAATTTGTTTTATTAAAAAGATCTGTTTTCCTGCAGTCAGTTCTGACTCACGGTGATTCCCTGTGTGTCAGGGTAGAACTATATATGCCAAAGGGTTTTTATGGGCTGATTTTTCAGAAATAGATTACCAGGCCTTGCTTCCAACTGCCTCTTGAGGGACTCCGACCCTCAACAGTTTAGTTAGAAGCCCAGCAACCATTTGCACCCACTGGGACTCCTTGTTTTACTGCACTGTTATTTATTTAAATAAGGAAATTCCAAAGACAGTATGCATATTTTTATCATATTGTTTATTGTTTTCTTTTTAAGCTGAGAATTTTGTATGTTCTCCAATGTATTTTAAAAGGAGCTTGTTTACTGAAAGAGTTCAGTAAGGTTGAATCTGTCTAATTTGTGTTTGCATGCTCAAATTATGTTTGAATCTTTGTTTCGTAGCTAAAATATATAATGAGTTAAGAAAAGTAATTGATGTAAAATTGATACAGAAAATTATGTTTTCCTACCATTTTATAAGAAAATGTAACATCTTCAAACACACCAAAATGTTATTAAGTATCTGGAGATATAACTTTGGATAATAAAACACACTCTAAAATACTAAGGGTGCCTTTTAACTTTTCTAAAGCAGCAAAATGCCTTAATTCTTGTGGAAGATTTGGCACTGTATTTGATTGAATAGAAAGTATAATATACAGTGTGTACACTATTAAAAAATATGGGTCAGGTGAGAGAAAAGTTAGAGATTTGTGATTTTTAACGCAGCAGATATAAGGCTAAAAGGAGCGATGGTGGCGCAGTGGTTAAACACTCGACTGCTAACCAAAAGTTGATGGTTTGAACCCAGCAACCACTTCAGAGAAAGACTTGGCAGTCCTCTTCCATAAAGATATACAGCCTTGGAAATCCTAGGGGCTGGGTCTACTCAGTCCTATAGGATTGCAATGAGTCAGAATCTACTCATTGGCAAGGGGTTAGATATAAGGCAAAGACTCTTACAGATTAATGTGATACTACTTTTGGAAGGTCTGTATCAAAGGTATTACCCACTTCAATAATGGATGACATATATAAAAGACTAAAGTCTTTTAGGACTGATGAATTGGAAAACTTTGTCTTATTTTTTTCAATTTTACGGCCTTTATCGTGTGAGGTACAGTACCAGTTTTCAGTAAGTAATTAACCTTAAAATATAGGTAGTCTCATTCAAAAGAGAAAAATATAACCTTTGCTATTGTGAAGCCCCAAATACTATTCCAAATACACAGAGTTCACTCTTTATGTAATTTCACTCCAAGTGAACAATCTTACAATGCAATCAAACTTTTCTTGCTAAAATGCCCATTGGTTTCCATTTGGGGGAAAAAAGTGTACATCTAATGAAACTTGTTCTGCATAAATACGATTAAATTTTAAAAGTCAAAATTATTGCCTGTAAGAAAAAAAATTTTTTTTTTTTGGCATTACACCAAAAAAGTTCCATGTAGTAGGAATATTTGGACAATGATATGATGGGAATTTTAATAAACAGCAGAAATTAATCGTGGAATTACCATGAGATACTTGGAAAACTTTTTTTTTTTATTTTAGTGATTTGAGCAATAAAATACTATATGTAATATAGTACAAAATGTCTAAAATGATGAAGGAATTTTATTATTTGTGGATAAAATGAGATTCTTCTTTCAGACTCTGATTAATACTATGGGCCCTCCTTCCCAGGAAAAAGTATGCATCCCCATATTTTCCAGGGATGAAAACTCACTTACTATTTCTATTTCAGTGACATCTTAACTTTCTAACACTTTAAAAAGGACTTTTGCAGCAGATCTGCCCAATATAATAGGTCATGTGATTTAACTGGTGCTTCCTTGGAAACTCTGTGGGGCAGTTCTACTCTGTCCTATAGGGTCGCTATGAATCGGAATCAAATCGACGGCACTGGGGTTGGGTCCACGGGTATTGATTATGGATTCAAGTAAAATGAAATCCTTGACAACTTCAGCCTTTTCTGCATTTATCATGACGTTGCTTATTTGTCCAGTTCTGAGAATTTTTGTTTTCTTTATGTTGAGGTGCAATCTGTACTGAAGGCTGTAGTCTTTGATCTTCATCACTAAGTGCTTCAAGTCCTCTTCAATTTCAGCAAGTAAGGCTGTATCATCTGCATATCGAAGGTTGTAAATAAGTCTTCCTCCAATCCTGGTGCCCCTTTCTTCACATAGTTCAGCTTCTCAGATTATTTGCTCAGCATACAGGTTGAATAAGTATGGTGAAAGGATACAACCTTAACACACACATTTCCTAATTTTAGACCACACAGTATTCATCTGTTCTGTTCAAACAACTGTCTCTTGGTTTCTGTACAGGCTCTACATGAGTACAATGAAGTGTTCAGGAACACCCATTCTTAGCAATGTTATCCCAAATTTGTTATCATCCACACAGTCGAATGACTTTGTGTAGTCAATAAAGCACAGATAAACACCTTCCAGGTATTCTCTCCTTTCAGTTAAGATCCAAACAACATCAGCAATAATATCCTCCCTTCCAAGTCCTCTCCTGAATTCTGCTTGAATTTCAGGCAGTACCCTGTTGATGTACTGCTGCAACAACATCTGAATTATCTTCAGGAAAATTTTACTGGCATATGATATTAAAGATATTGTTTGATAATTTCCACATTCCATTGGATCACCTTTCTTTGGCATGGGCACCAATATGGATCTCTTCCAGTCAGTTGGCCAGGTAGCCATCTTCCAAATTTTTTGGCATAGATGAGTGAGCATTTCCAACATCCAAGTCTTGCTTTTTGCCAGGGTCTTCAGTGCAGCTGAACTTCTCCCTATAGTACAATAGGTTCTTGATCATATGTTGCCCCCTGAAATGCTTGAATGTGGACCAATTCTTTTTGGCACAATGACTGTGCATTCCTTTCATCTTCTTTTGATGCTTCCTGTGCTCATAGAATTCTTCAATATTGTAACTCAAGGCATGAAGATTTTCTTCACCACTTTCAGCTTGAGAAATGCCAAACATGTTGTTCCATTTTGGTTTTCTACTCTAGGTCTTTGCAAACTTTATTTTAATACTTTAATTTGTCTTCTCGAGCTGTACTTTGAAATTTTCTGTTAAGCTCCTTTAAGTCATCATTTTTTCCATTTCTTTTAAATTCTCTACATTCAAGAGTAAGTTTCAGAGTCTCTTCTGACATCCTTTTTGGTCTTTTTTTTTTTTCCCTACATTTTTTTTTTTAATAATTTTTATTGTGCTTTAAGTGAAAGTTTACAAATCAAGTCAGTCTCTCACACAAAAACCCATATACACCTTGCTACACACTCCCAATTACTCTCCCCCAATGAGACAGCCCTCTCTCTCCCTCCACTCTCTCTTTTCCTGTCCATTTTGCCACCTTCTGACCCCCTCCACCCTCTCATCTCCCCTCCAAGCAGGAGATGCCAACATAGTCTCAAGTGTCCACCTGATGCAAGAAGCTCAATCCTCACCAGCATCTCTCTCCAACCCATTGTCCAGTCCAATCCATGTCTGAAGAGTTGGCTTCGGGAATGGTTCCTGTCCTGGGCCAACAGAAGGTCTGGGGGTCATGACCACTGGGGTCCTTCCAGTCTCAGTCAGACCGTTAAGTCTACTCTTATGAGAATTTGGGGTCTGCATCCCACTGCTCTCCTGCTCCCTCAGGGATTCTCTCTTGTGTTCTCTGTCAGGGCAGTCATCGATTGTAGCCAGGCACCATCTAGTTCTTCTGGTCTCAGGATGATGAAGTCTCTGGTTCATGTGGCTCTTTCTATCTCTTGGGCTCTTAATCGCCTTGTGTCCTTGGTGTTCTTCATTCTCCTTTGATCCAGGTGGGTTGAGACCAATTGATGCATCTTAGATGGCTGCTTGCTAGAGTTTAACACCCCAGATGCCACTCTTCAAAGTGGGATGCAGAATGTTTTCTTAATAGATTTTATTATGCCAATTGACTTAGATGTCCCCTGAAACCATGGTCCCCAGACCCCTGCTCCTGCAACGCTGGCCTTCGAAGCATTCAGTTTATTCAGGAAACTTCTTTGCTTTTGGTTTAGTCCAATTGTGCTGACCTCTCCTGTATTGTGTGCTGTCTTTCTCTTCACCAAAAGTAGTTCTTATCTACTGATTAGTGAATGCCGTTCCCACCCTCCCTCCCTCCCTCCCTCCTCTCGTAAGCACAAAAGACTGTTTTCTTCTCAGTTTAAATTATTCTCAAGTTCTTATAATAGTGGTCTTATACAATATTTGTCCTTTTCCAACTGACTAATTTCACTCAGCATAATGCCTTCCAGGTTCCTACATGTTATGAAATGTTTCACAAATTCCTCACTGTTCTTTATTGATCCGTAGTATTCCATTGTGTGAATATAACATAATTTATTTATCCATTCATCCATTGATGGGCACCTTGGTTGCTTCCATGTTTTTGCTATTGTAAACAGTGCTGCAATAAACATGGGTGTGCATATATCTGTTCGCGTAAAGGTTCTTATTTCTCTAGGATATATTCCAAGGAGTGGGATTGCTGGATATTATGGTAGTTCTATTTCTAGCTTTTTAAGGAAGCGCCAAATCGATTTCCAAAGTGGTTGTACCATTTGACATTCCCACCAGCAGTGTAGAAGTGTTCCAATCTCTCCACAGCCTCTTCAACATTTATTCTTTTGTGTTTTTTGGATTAATGCCAGCCTTGTTGGAGTGAGATGGTATTTCATTGTAGTTTTGACCTGCATTTCTCTAATGGCTAATGATCGTTAACATTTCCTCATATATCTGTTAGCTACCTGAATGTCTTCTTTAGTGAAGTGTCTATTCATATCTTTTGCCCAATTGGGTTATTTGTCTTTTTTTGCAGTTGAGTTTTTGCAGTATCATGTAGATTTTAGAGATCAGGCGCGGATCAGAAATGTCATAGCTAAAAACTTTTTCCCAGTTGGTAGATAGTCTTTGTACTGTTTTGGTGAAGTCTTTGGATGAGCACAGATGTTTGACTTTTAGGAGCTCCCAGTTATCTAGTTTTTCTTCTGCATTCTTTATAATGTTTTGTACACTGTTTACGCCATGTATTAGGGCTCCTAACATTGTCCCTATTTTTTCTTCCATGATCTTTATCATTTTAGATTTTATATTTAGGTCTCTGATCCATTTTGAGTTAGTTTTTGTGCATGGAGTGAGGTATGGGTCTTGTTTCATTTTTTTGCAGATGGATATCCAGTTATGCCAGCACCAGTTGTTAAAAAGACTGTCTTTTCCCCATTTAACTGTTTTGGGGCCTTTGTCAAATATCAGCTGCTCATATCTGGATGGATTTATATCTGGCGTCTCAATTCTGTTCCATTGGTCCATGTATCTGTTGTTGTACCAGTACCAGGCTGTTTTGACTACTGTGGCGGTATAACAGGTTCTAAAATCAGGGAAAGTAAGGCCTCCCACTTTGTTCTTCTTTTTCAGTAATGCCTTATTTATCCTGGGACTCTTTCCCTTCCATATGAAGATGGTGATTTGTTTCTGCATCTCATTTTGGTAGAACAGACATTTTTGTAATGTTAAGTCTTCCTATCCATAAGCAATGTGTGTTTTTCCACTTATGTACGTCTCTTTTGGTTTCTTGCAGAAGTGTTTTGAAGTTTTCTTTGTATAAGTCTTTTATATCTCTGGTAGGATTTATTCCTAAGAATTTTATCTTCGTGGGGGCTACTGTAAATGGTATTGATTTCCTCTTCAATGTTCTTTTTGTTGGTGTAGAGGAATCCAAGTGATTTTTGTATGTTTATCTTATAACCTGAGATTCTGCTGAACTCTTCTATTAGTTTCAGTAGTTTTCTGGAGGATTCCTTAGGGTTTTCTGTATATAAGATCATGTCATCTGCAAATAGAGATACTTTGACTTCTTCCTTGCCAATCTGGATGCGCTTTATTTCTTTATCTAGCCTAATTGCTCTGGCTAGGACTTCCATCTCGATGTTGAATAAGAGTGGTGATAAAGAGCATCCTTGTCTGGTTCCCGATCTCAGTGGGAATGTTTTCAGGCTCTCTCCATTTAGGGTGATGTTGGCTGTTGGCTTTGTATAAATGCCCTTTATTATGTTGAGGAAATTTCCTTCTATTCGTATTTTGCTGAGAGTTTTTATCACGAATGAGTGTTGAACTTTGTCAAATGCCTTTTCTGCATCAATTGATAAAATCATGTGATTCTTGTCTTTTGTTTTCTTTATGCGGTGGATTACATTAATTGTTTTTCTAATGTTGAACCATCCCTGAATACCTGGCATGAATCCCACTTGGTCATTGTGAATTTTTTTTTGATATGTTGTTCAATCCTATTGGCTAGATTTGTTGAGGATTTTTGCACCTACATTCATGAGAGATATAGGTCTATAATTTTCTTTTCTTGTGGTGTCTTTACCTGGTTTTGGTATCAGGGGTATGGTGGCTTCATAGAATGAGTTTGGTATTATTCCATCCTTTTCTGTGCTCTAGAATACCTTTGTCAGTAATGGTGTTAACTCTTCTCTGAATGTTTTGTGGAACTCTGCAGTGAAGCCGTCCGGACCAGGGCTTTTTTTTTTGTTGTTGTTGGGAGTTTTTTGATAACCTTTTCAATCCCTTCTTTTGTTATGGGTCTATTTATTTGTTCTGCCTCTGTTTGTGTTAGTTTAGGTGGGTAGTGTTTTTCTAGGAATTCATCCATTTCTTCTAGGTTTTCAAATTTGTTTGAATATACTTTTTCGTAGTAATATGATGTGATTCTTTTAATTTCAGTTGGGTCTGTTGTAATATCACCTCTCTCATTTCTTATTCAAGTTATTTGCTTCCTCTCCTGTTTTTCCTTTCTCAGTTTGGCCAGTGGTTTATCAATTTTGTTGATTTTTTCAAAAAACCAGCTTTTGGTCTTGTTAATTCTTTTTCTGTTTTTTATTTCATTTAGTTCAGCTCTAATTTTTATTATTTGTTTTCTTCTGGTGCCTGTGGGTTTCTTTTGTTGCTCTCTTTCTATTTGTTCAAGTTGCAGGGATAATTCTTTGATTTTGGCCCTTTCTTCTTTTGGATGTGTGCATTTATTGATATTAATTGGCCTCTGAGCACCACTTTTGCTGTGTCCCAAAGGTTCTGATAGGAAGTGTTTTGATTCTCATTGGCTTCTCTGAATTTCTTTATTCTATCCTTAATGTCTTCTATAATCCAGTCTTTTTTGAGCAGAGTATTGTTCAGTTTCCAAGTGTTTCATTTCTTTTCCCTGCTTTTCCTGTTATTGATTTCCACTTTTATAGCCTTGTGGTCAGAGAAGGTGCTTTGTAATATTTCAATGTTTTGGATTCTACTAAGACTTGCTTTATAACCTAATATGTGGCCTATTATAGAGAATGTTCCTTGTTACTAGAAAAGAAAGTATGCTTGGTTGCTGTTGGGTGGGGTGTTCTGTATATGTCTAAGAGGTCAAGTTTGGTGATTGTGGCATTTAGATTCTCCATGTCTTTAATGAGCTTCTTTCTGGATGCCCTGTCCTTCACTGAAAGTAGTGGGTTGATGTCTCTTACTATTATTGTGGAGCTATCTGTCTCACTTTTCAATGTTGATAGAGTTTGTTTTATGTATCTTGCAGTCCTGTCATTCGGTGCATAAATATTTAGTATGGTTATATCTTCTTGGTGTGTTATCCCTTTAATCATTAGATAGTGTCCTTCCTTATCCTTTCTGATGGAATTAACTTTAAAGTCTATTCTGTCAGAAATTAATATTGCCACTCCTGCTGTTTTTTGATTGTTGTTTGCTTGGTACATTTTTTTCCATCCTTTGAGTTTTAGTTTGTTTGTGTCTCTAAGTCTAAGGTGTGTCTCTTGTAGGCAACATATAGATGGATCTTGTTTTTTAATCCATTCTGCTACTCTCTGTCTCTTTTTTGGCGCATTTAGACCATTTACATTCAGGGTAATTATAGATAGGTATGAATTTAGTGCTATCATTTGGATGTCTTTTTTTGTGTGTTGACAGTTTCTTTTTCTCACTTGATTTTATGTGCTGAGTAGCTTTTATTTATATATTGTCCTTTCCTCATATTTGTTGTTGTTGATTTTGTTTCTGCTGAGTCTGTATTTTTCCCTTGTATTTTATTTTGATGAGTAGGATAGTTTGTCTCCTTTGTGGTTACCTTATTATTTGCCCTTATTTTTCTAAATTGAAAACTAACTTTTATTTCTTTGTATCACTGTATCTTCCTCTCCATATGGAAAGTGTATGATTACATTTCTTAGTCCCTCTTTATTATTTTAATGTTGTCTTCTTTTATATAATAACATCACCGTTACCCTGTGTTGGGCTTTTTTTTTTAATCTTGCTTTGTTTTTTTTGGATTTCCCTCTCTGGGTTGACTTCTGGTTTCTCTGCCCAGTGTTCTAGTCTTGGGTTGATACCTCATATTATTAATTTTCTAACCAAAGAATTCTCTTTAGTATTTCCTGTAGTGTTGGTTTGGTTTTTACGAATTCCCTCAACTTGTGTTTATCTGGAAATGTCTTAACTTCACCTTCATATTTAAGAGACAGTTTTGATGGATATATGATTCTTGGCAGGCAATTTTTTTCCTTCACTCTTTTAAATATGTCACCCCATTGCCTTCTTTCCTGCATGGTTTCTGCCAGGTAGCCCTACCTTATTCTTATTGGCTCTCCTTTGTAGGTGATCTTTCATTTACCCCTTGCTGCTCTTATAATTCTCTCTTTATCTTTATTTTTGGCAAGCTTGATTATAATATATCTTGGTGACTTTCTTTTAAGGTCTAGCTTATATGGAGTTCGATGAGCATCTTGGATAGATATCTTCTCATCTTTTGCAATATCCGGGAGATTTTCTGTCAACAAATCTTCAACAATTTTGTCTGTATTTTCTGTTATCCCTCCCTGTTCTGGTACTCCGATCACTCATAGTTTATGTCTCTTGATACAGACCCACATGATTCTTAAGGTTTGTTCATTTTTTTAAATTTTTTTATTTGATTTTTCTTCAAATATATTACATGTATTCCTTCTAATTCGGCCCATCTTTCACATGCCATTTCCTAAAAAGATCACAGAAGTAGAGGCCCAAGCTAGTGAAGACAAAACAAGTAGTGATAGGCTTTTATGGGTAGTGTCTGAGGTTTTAAAAGCCTATCTCCAAAATTGGCAGCCATCTAAGAGATATTTAAAAAAAAAAAAACTGCAAAAAGAAGCAATCTTATAATAGTAATCAGCAAATTTCTATTAAATCCTTGACCAAAAGGGGGGATTATGAAACAGCCCAAAAAAGTTAGGTGCTTGGCATAGGAGAAGGCTCTACCCAAGGTAAGAGACAAAATCCATTTTGCTCAGACATTAAAAAAAAGAAGCAATTTTTCAGTAATGTGTTAATCTGCACTGACTCAGCAAAGATAAAGGAGAAAAAAAAGTCAGAATGGCAGTAGCTCTCAAAAAGAAGGTTTTTGCACAGGCTGCCCCCTCCGTGAAAGATAAGTAAAACCATTTTCTCAAATGCTTGTGCAGGCTAGCTCCAGGGAAGGATATCTATAGATTAACTGCTCTATGACTTACAGTTAATAATGTATGACTAATAATTACTGTTCCATTGAACTTCTCCTATATAAAAGCCCTTCTCATTTTTTGTGCTTTAGATTGATTTGTTATTATGCAAATTGTTACTCAACTGCAACTATAATATCCTTCATAAATCCTTTTAATTTTAATAGAGACTCCAGTTTTACTCTAGGGCAGGGTCTTCCTCTTTTTTTTTCTGACTCTCTAATTTACCAAGTATGGTGTTCTTAACCAGGGATTGGTCCCTCCTGATAACATGTACAGAGCACTTGAGAAGAAGTCTCACCACCCTCACTTCTAAGGACATTCTGGCTATGCTTTTATCCAGACAGATTTGTTTGTTCTTTTGTCAGGTAATGGTGTATTCAATATTCTCCTCCAACACCATAGTTCAAATGCATCAATTCTTCTTTTATCTTCTTTATTCATGTCTAACTAAGCATCTTTCTCATTCTTTCTTAGTTATCTAGTGATACTGTAACAGAAATATCAGATATGGGTGAATTTAAAAATGGAAATTTATTTTCTCACAGTTAAGAGGCTAGAAGTACGAATTCAAGGTAGCACTGTAGGGGAAGGCTTTCTCTCTCTGGCAACCCTGGAAGAAAGTCTAATCTCTTCAACTTCTTCTTCCTGGTTCCTTGAAGACCTCCATATGTCTTAACATTTATCTTATCCCATTCTGCTCACCCGCGTGCTTGTTTAATCTCTTTTATATCTCAAAGCCACATGCATAACCACATACATAGAGGTTAGGATTTACAATACATATTTTTTGGGACACAATACAGTCAATAACATTCTACCTTCCAGCCCAAAATTCATGCCCTTGCCACATGCAAAGCACATTCATTCCATTATATCATTCCAAAAGTATTAAATAACTCCAAGTCCAAAATCTCATCTTCTGAAGCATCTATACCAAATATGGGTGAAACATTAGGCATATTATATTCCATCCTGGGGCAAAATTCTTTTTCATCTGTGAAATCGAGATTAAAATTATCTGTTTCCAAAGTACAATGGTGGTAAAGGCACAGGGCAGATATTTCCATTACATATGGGAGAAATTGGAGGAAAGAAAGGATTACAGCCACCAAGTAATTTCAAAACTCAGCAGAACAAATGACATTAGCTCTCAAGGATTGAAAACAATCCTCTGTTCTCTGAGACCATCTGGACAGTGGCATTGTCCTTCAGATTCTGGGCATTGACCAAGACCATCAGTCCTGGGCTTCAGTTCTGCCCTCCAGGCCAACTGGTATGGCAACTCTGTTACATTGGCTTTGTACTGCCTATTCTCCCAGTTCATCTGAGTGGTGACCCCAGTACCTCAGCCATGGAAGGCCCTGTTCTTCTGCTATGTGGCCATGGCACCCCTATCCCCTCAGCTGAGGGCAGCAGCCCCATCCTCCTGGAACACATAAATGACAACCCCACACTTCAGAACTGAGTTGGCAAAAATCCAGCTCTTTGAAACCTAGGAGGCTGTAGCCTCATTCTTTGAGACCTAGGAGACCACGCCCCATTCTTTGATACCAGGAAGGCCCTGTTCCCCATACTCCTTTTAACAGTTCTGCTGATCTCAAGCTGCTCCAGGGATAGTCCTTGTCTTGGAGGACAACAGATATAGCTCCTGAGGCATGTTTCTTGTCCTTAGAATTCGAAGTGGTAGACTTCATTCTTTCCTTTCATTTTTTCTCTGTCTCCATCACTCTAAGCTGATGGGTTATCTGCTGCAGTAGTTGGTTAGAACAGTCACAGGCTTAATCTCTTTTAAAAAAAGATTGTGTAGTCACGTCTTTGGTAAACATTCTAGGACACTTGTCCTTAGTTTGTACAACAGAATTTTCCAAATCTCTAAGTTCTGTTTTAATTTTGCACAGTTCATTTTTAAGTCCATCTCTTTCCTCTCACATTTTGCTATAAATGGCAAGAAGAAATCACACGGACTTTTAAAAATCTTGTTTAGAAATCTCATCAGCTATATATCCAAGTTTGTCTTTTACAAATTCTAAATTCCACCAAGCATTTGACCGTAATTCAGACAAGTTATTTGCCACTGCATAAAATGCAACACTCTTCCTTCATTGTCCAATCACATGTTCATCATTTTCTTTTCAAGTGTCATCAGAAGGACATTTAACGTGCCATCTCTAGCAACGTTCTGTTACTGCTCTCATATGTATTCTCTAACATGATAGAGACCTTATCGCTCCTCGCTGACTTCTGAGCCATCACCAGAATTGTTTTCCATTTCCGTAATTCGACCAACAATCTCTTCAAGACAATCTAGTCTTTTACTATTAAAAAAAAAGGAACCAAATTTGTTGCTGTTGAGTCTATACTGACTCATAGCGACCCGACCGGACAGAGTAGAGCTGCCCCATAGTATTTCCAAGGAGCAGCTGGTGGATTCAAACCTTTTTTAGAGCTATACCTCTTTAACACTTCCCAACCAGGGCTCCATCCTTTTACTGTTAGGTACTTTAAAACTCTTCCAGCCTCTACCCATTACCCAATTCCAAAACCACTTCCACATTTTAGATATCTGTTAGAGCAACACTCCACTCATCTTGTACCAAATTCTTGGTTTTCTAGTGCTGCCGTAAAAGAAATATCACAAGTGGTTGTTATGTGCCATCGAATTGATTCTTACTCATAACAACCCTATATAAAATAGAAAGAAACACTGCCCAATCCTGCACCATCATCATAATTGTTGCTGTTTGAGCCCATTGTTACAGCCACTGTGTCATCGATCCAGTTAAGGGTCTTCCTTTTTTACATTGACCCTCTACTTTACCAAGAATGATGTCCTTGTCCAGGGACTGGTCTCTCCTGATAACATGTCCAAAGTATTTGAGATATAGTCTCACCATCCTTGCTTCTAAGGAGTGTTCTGATTGTACTTCCAAGACAGATTTGTTTGTTCTTCTGGAAGTTGATGGTGTATTCAATATTCTTCACTAACACCATAATTCAAAGGCATCAATTCTTTTTTGGTCTTCCTTATTCATTGTCCAGATTTCACATTCATATGAAGAGATTAAAAAACCATGGCTTGGGGCAGGTGAACCTTAGTCCTTAAAGTGACGTCTTTGCTTTTAAATACTTTAAAGAGATCTTTGGCAGTAGATTTACCCAACGCAATGCATCATCTGATTTCTTGAGTGCTGTTTCCATGGGCATTGACTTTGGATTCAAGTAAAATGAAATCCTTGACAACAACCTTCTCTCCAATTATTATGATGTTGCTTGTTGGTCCAGTCCTGAGGATTACTGTTTTCTTTATGTTGAGGTGTAATCCATACTGAAGGCTGTGGTCTTTGATCTTCATCAGTAAGTGTTTCAAGTCTTCTTAACCTCCAGCAAGCAAGGTTGTACCATCTGCATATCGCAGGTTGTTAATGAGTCTTCCACCAATCCTGATGCCACATTCATCTTCATATAGCCCAGCTTCTCGGATTATATGCTCAGTATACATATTGAGTAAGTATGGTGAAAGGATACAACCCCGATGCACACCATTTCTGACTTCAAATCAACAGTATCTCATTGTTCTGTTCCTACGACTGCCTCTTTGTCTAAGTAGAGGATCCTCATGAGCACAATTAAGTGTTCTGAAATTCTCATTTTTGCAGTGTTATCCATAATCTGTTATGATCCACACAGTCGAATGCCTTTTTGTAGTCAATAAAACACAGGCAAACATCTTTCTGGTATTCTCTGCTTTCAGCCATGGTCTATCTGACATCAGCAATGATGCCCCTTGTTCCATATCCTCTTCTGAAGCTGGCTTGAATTTCTGGCAGCTCCCTGTCTGTTTCTGTAGTAACCACTTTTGAATGATCTTCAGAAAATTTTTCCTTATGTGTGATATTAATGATATTGTTTGTTAACTTCCGCATTCTGTTGAATCTCATTTCTTTGGAATGGGTACAAATATGGGTGTCTTCCAGTCGTTAGGCCAGGTAGCTGTCTTTCAAATTTTTTTGGCATAGGTGAGTGAACATTTCTAGTGCTGCATTCATTTGTTGAAACATCTCAACTGGTATGTGGTCAATTTCTGGATGCTTGCTTTTCACCAATGTCTTCAGTGCAGCTTGGCCCTCTTCCTTCAGTACCATAGGTTTTTGGTCATATGCTATCTCCTGAAATGGTCGAATATCTGCAAATTCTTTTTGGTACAGTGACTCTGTGTATTCCTTCCATCTTCTTTTGATGTTTCCTGTGAAGTTTAATATTTTCCCCATAGAATCTTTCAAAATTGCAAATCCAGTGTTGAATTTTTTCTTCAGTTCTTTCAGCTTGAGAAATGCCAAGCATGTTCTTCCCTTTCGGTTTTCCATCTCCAGGTCTTTACACATTTCATAATAACACTTCACTTTGTCTTCTCGAGCTACCCTTTGAAGTCTTCTGTTTAGCTATTTTACTTCATCATTTCTTCCTTTCACTTTAGCTACTCTATGTTCAAGAGCAAGTTTCAGGGTCTCTTCTGACATCCATTTTGACTTTTTCTTTCTTTCTAGTCTTTTTAATGACCTCATCAAGTATGATGTCCTGATGTCATTCCACAACTCATCTGGTCTTCGGTCATTAGTGTTCAATGTGTCAAGTCTATTCTTGAGATGGTCTCTAAATTCAGGTGGGATATACTCAAGGTCATACTTTGGCTCTTGAGGAGTTCTAATTTTCTTCAACTTCAACTTGATCTTGCATATGAGCAATTGATGGTCCATTCCACATTCAGCCCCTCACCTTGTTCTAACTGAGGATATTGAGTTTTTCCATCATCTCTTTCCACCGTGAGCTGAAATGGACTGGTATTGGTCATTTTGAATCAGACAATCAAATGGTCTACTATACCTGAAATGACAAATTGAAGAGGGAAGAAGGAATGAATGAAGAAAGAAGGGAAGAAGAAAAGGAGGGAAGAAAGAAAGATGTAAAAGTGGACTTTATTCTAGGTTCAAGTATTGTTACTATTTTATTAAAATTGTAATAAATAATTTTCAAGATTTGGACAAAGCCATACAAGTTTCAACTATCCCATTTGGGTTACAATATATATAATCTATTATTATATATATAATAGATTATATATATATAAAATAGATTTTTATATATTGTAGAGCACAGACAGGAGAATTTGTCTTGTTAAGATTCACTATGATGTTTAAACTGGAACAAACCAGATGATCTTCAATGATTATTTTAATTGATAAATTTTGGGATGGCTTAAAATTTAAACTCCCTTCTCTGAGTGATTAACCTTGTTACCACAAAATGTATAATTATATTCATGCTTATACTTTGTGTTTCCACTCTTCTGGTCATAACAGCTACTTAAAACAAAGTGAGCAAAATCAATCAGTTTCCTATTTTTTTTAAGTAAATAAATCCTCAAGAAGTTATTAAATAAGTTGTGTAGAAAGAAACTAACAGTTTAAAACTAACTACAAATTCAAAAGGGACTAATAGTTTGTCCCAGCATGCAAATTTAATATTCTCTTATATTAAACAAGGAAAAAAAGCATCCAAATCAAGATATAAAATGTTTCCACCATATTATCCTCAAAACACACTGAGCACATTTTATGGACAATGAGTCACCGTATTTTAAGAGTTAAGTAAAGAATGTAATAACACCTGAAACTTCAGCTCTGACTTAGTGTGGCCCTATGTATGTCAGTGTAGAACTGTGCTCCATAGGTTTTTCGCTGTCTTATTTTTCAGAAGTAGATGGCAAGGCCTTTCTTCCAAGGTATCTTTGGGTGGACTCAAGCTTTCAAGCTCTAAGTTAGAAGCCGAGTGTATTAACTATTTGTTCCATGGCACCGAATAAATGATACCAAGTGAGTTAACAGTTTGCACCACCCAGAGACTTCTGTAGAATCACCTAGAGTGTATTAAATATTTTGGAAAAAAAATAATAAAGCTTGCCTGGAGAGATAGTGGAAGGTCTGTTGTTGTTGTTAGGTGCCTTTGAATCAATTCCAACTTATAGCAACCTCATGTGACAGACCTTATGTACCTCATTGGGTTTTTTAGGTTTTAATTTGTACAGGAGCAGATCACCAGCTTTGCCCCTGGGTGGTTTTGAACTGCCAAACTTTTGGTTAGCAGCTTAAACCAGGCCCCCTTATAAATCTAAAAAGTATGTGCTCAGCTCTACTGGGATTTGAACACAAGGAACTTCATCCATATCTGGTATTTATTTAGATGATACAATCCTGGACTCCAAGGGAAGACTGCAATTGTATGAGACTTGGATTTAGAGAGAGGGACCACTTATTCTGCACACATGAAGAACCAGAATTGCTATAGATGGAAAACTATGGTGGATTGTCTGTGAACACGACAACCAAAAATTCCTCACATAATTGTTTCTGCAGGTCTCTCTTCCTATCAAGAGTTGGAATTTATTTTCCTTCCCCTGAAATCCGACTAGGTTGTGACTTGTTTGGCTAATAACATTTGGTAACAGTGGGGTTGTGCTAGTTCTGTGTGTAAGCATTTTAAAAGCCTGCCAGGAAAGGAGAGAAAGGAGGATGGAGAGAAAAGAAAATAGGGCAGAGGAGAACCAAAAACAGAGCCCTGGGAAAGCTCAAATTTAAGGAATGATTGAGAGATTAAAATCCAGAAAAGAAACCAAAGATTAATACCAGAAACCAAAAATAAATGTTTTCCAGAACCAAGTACACAGGGATATAAAAACAAGAAAAAGGATGTCTTAGTTGTCTGGTGCTGTTGTAACAGAAATACCACAAATGGGTGGCTTTAATGAAGAGAAATTTAGTTTTCTCACAGTTTAGGAGGCTTGAAATTCAAATTTGGAATGCCAGCTCTAGGGGAAGCCTTTCTGTGGGCTCTGGAGCAAGGTCCTTGTCTCTTTTGAGCTTCTGCCCCTGAATGATCTTCATGTGGCTTGACAGCTCTCTTCCCCCATCTATGCTTTCTCACTTGTTTGTTTAATCTCTTTTATAAAGAGATTGACTTAAGACACTTCCTAACATAACACTTGTTAGACACTTGTCTAACATAACAAAGAAAGCCCATTCCCAAGTAGGATTATAACCACAGGTACAGAAGTTAGGATTTACAACACATGTTTCTGGGGGACACAATTCAACCCACATCAAAGGGAAAACAAAATAAGGATTAAGAAAGTTGCAATTAAATATGGCAATTTATTTATTCATTCAATATACACGTATTGACCTAGCTATACAGAAGGGTCTGTTCTAAACAGTTGGAGTGAGAAGGTACTACACTAAATCTATTGATCTCAAGAAGCTTATGAACTAGTGGAAAAGAAAATTTTTAACCTCAACAGAAAAAAAAAAAAAAAAAAAACTTTGTCCTTTGAGTGACAGAAGAGAAAGTAACATAGCAATAGGTAGAAAACAAAATAACAGCCAAGGCAGGCAATGTACATTATTCATTCAAGGTAATTGATTGTTGATTGTCAGGAGATGGTGTGAAATAAAACAAGAGTTGAAAATGATAAAAATTTTAAATGGAAATTATTTTATTAGTTTTAAAATGGGAGAAATGAATATAAATGAGAGAAGGATATGAGATTAAATGTAAAACGTTAATTGATGGAACTATCCTAAATTATGGAAACCCTGGTGATATAGTGGTTAAGTGCTAAGGCTGCTAACCAAAAAATCAGCAGTTCAAATCTACCAAGTGGTCTTTGGAAACTCTATGGGGCAGTTCTACTCTGTCCTACAAGGTCACTGTGAGTTGGAGTCGACCCGACAGGAACGGGTTTGGTTTTATTCTAAATTACGCCATGGTATACTAAGTGGAGTACAGTGAAGGAATTGACCTTCTTCAGAAAAAAAGTTCTTCCTCTTAGACAGGTGAAAGAGGTTGAATGGTTCAGAAACAGGTGTGTGATGAAGGACATGAACCCCTACAAACAAACAAGTGATAGTCTTAATATTTTCTGTGAAATTCAGGCAGCTCGAATAAGGAAATGGTTCATATATGGCCAAGGGTATAGAAGGTTGCTGTGAGAATCAGAACAGACAGAGGTGCAACCTTTTATGAGGGAGCTGGGAAAGAACAGTAGGGACCCAGGTGAACAAGACAACAGCCATTAATTGTAAGATTTTCTCAAGCAATTCAAGTCCTTTCAGATTAAGAAGTAGAGAAGGTAATCAAATAGACTCAAGGTGAAACCTTACTAGGATAATTGAATTTTATATAATATGTAGAAAATTTAGTGATGACAAAATAATGTTACACACTAATTGGAGAGTTACAGCTTCACTGCCTAATAAAATTAAATAATGTAAATTTTAACTAAAATGTAAATTAATTAGTTGTACCATTATTTTTGGCTAGAGTAATAAGGACAAATTTATAGGGGAGATATGTTGCTTTAAAATATTGATGAATATTTGAATGAATAAATAAATTTTAAAAATAACAAAAATGGTTTTATAAATCAAAGGCAAAATGTTGAGTTACTTAATAAATGTTGCTGTCTCAGTTGGGCAACCAACTCAAAGAAAACAAAGGTAGGTCTTTATTTTACATATACCTACAAAAAAAAAATTTTTTTTTTTTTTTTTTTTTTTATACCAAGCACACACACAAGCATGCTGGAAGCGTCCTTAGAATTGAAGACAGCAAATCTTCATTTTGCATGCTTTAGGCATGTCATCAGGAAAGACCAATCACTAGAAAAGGACATCATGTTTGTAAAGCTGAGGGTCAGCAAAAACAGGGAATCCCTCAATGAGACGGATTGACACAATAGCGAAAACAACAGGCACAAACATATCAAAAACTAGGATGCCACAGAACCAGGCAACATTTGTTCTGTTTTAAATTAAGTGGGCAACAACTACAAGACAGAATGAATGGTAAGGTAAGGAGGCTGAGGCCACATTGGAAAACACATTTAATGCTATGCTATTCAATTTTTATTCAATTTAGGCTATTTTTTTTTTTTTTTTCCTATAGGCTCACTCTAGAATGTACCCACTGAAGTATTTGACTAGAAATATGAAATAATCAACTTAGTGTGAAGAAGAAGATCACTCTGACAGTGACGGACTGATGCACTGAATGGAGAAAATACACAGCAGCAAGGCCAGGTGAGAAGCAGGAGCAGGGGTCCCTAGATGTGAGGTGACTACAACCATTATTTTCTGTAATATTTAGTGTGTTGTGTCAACTGCAATTATTTATCTTGCCAAACTGCAAAAGGTTTTATAATTTTTTTTTTCAAAATTTGCTTTTAATAACTGAGCAATGGAATATTGATTTATGTTTTATCAGTTTCTTCTAATTTTTTTTTTTCTAATTTAACTACTGTCTGCATTTTCATACTGCGTTTGGCAGGCACAAGCCATCATCATAATTTTATAAAATAATGCTCAAAAGAGAAAATTCAAAACCTGGTTTCATTTGTCTTTGAAGTTTGTCAGCATTGTTCTGTGGTAATTCTGTGAAGGAAGATAAACTCAGCTTAGGAAAAAGAAAAGAAAGGAGCTGAGCCATTTAATCTTCTTATATTGATTATTGCAAGCTATGATAATTCTTTACACTGTGTGCACCTAGTACTTTCACATGACAGGGCTTAGACATCCTTGAGTATTTTTGGTAAAAAGGAAGTTTATATTGTAATAGGTGTCTATTTTGTGACCAACACTGCACTTTTATTTTACCTTTCAGTGCCTATTACATATCTTCCATACTGAGATTATCGGGTGGCTGTTTCAGCACAATATACACATACACACCTGAAATAGTCAAGGATATGCTTCTTAGGTCTTATGTTTCGATTATGTTCAGAGCTATATGTTTTAATAAAGGAAGCTGCTGAAAATATTTTCCATTAGTGGATTTTAATGAGCAAGAATGAGATATCAAAGTTTTTCTAAGGATTAGGCAAAAGATTTGATATCCACTGTATTAGAAAATCTTACATATTTGCATATAAAATATAGGGCTTAGTTTGGTATAAAAAGTAATATCTTTTATAGAGTATGACAGAATAACCTATAACAGTAACAGAAAATATTATTTTCCTATGCTTATAAATGCAAAAATGAAGACAGAACATCTGGTAGAAAGAGTAGTTGTATATATATTTATTCACATTTTAACATCTGTATTAATGGAAAGCGTGTATTTTAAAAATGTATTGCATTGTCAAGAGCTACATTTGCTAGTGAAAGGAATAATACAGCAAACAAATGAGTACATTTCAGAAAGTGAATTCTATTTCTGTAATTTGAAGAGTTGAAGGATACCTTTTGTGATTTGCCACAGAATGTACTGGGGAACGGAAGGCATAAATTTGTTTTGACTGTTCCCTTTCATCCAGGCAGGGGATGGGCAAGTATATACAAAGCCTCCCAGCCTCAAACCCAAGATGTTTTTCAATGGAAACATGCATAATTGTCATGTCATCTCTCCTTCATATATGTGAAAACCATGAAGCAGAGTCAATAGCCCCATCCTTTGTGACAGGATTATGAGAATTCAAAACAGTTGCTCTCCCTTCTTTAATCAGACTTGAACATACCAAGAAAGCTAGCATTCAGTGCCCCTTATCAAGACTTCTAATAAGCCAATGATGGGTAGACCAGAATGTAATTCCACCATCCATAAATCCTAAAACCAAAAAAAAAAACAAACAAACCCATTGCTGTCGAGTTGATTCTGACTCATAGCAACCCTGCCAGACAGGGTAGGACTGGTGGATTTGAATTGCTCACCTTTTGGTTAGCAGCCAAGATCTTAACCACTGTGCCGCCAGGGCTCCCTCCATAAAGGCTAGGCCTGCCTAATTCTTGAGCTTTTTGTAAATTATTTTTTGATGATTCACAGAGATATGTGAATATATACCATATAATCCAGCATAGCTACACCTTTGAGATTTATTTTACCATAACCTGGTGTGGTTTCACCAACTTACATGTGTTTTCTCTGAGGAAAATTGTTCTATATATTTTATGATAAGCTATTTTGAGTTACTGTATATATGTATAAAGGATTCATTTTTAATATTCAAAAAACAAGCAAATTCAGAGTTAAACTGAAAAGAAATGGGAATTTACTTATTTAAAATGCAAGATACTGAGAAAATTTCTGTAGGTCTACTTAAATTTTCTTACATTGTTATGCCACGTTCTTACACTGTCTATTCACATTACATGAACACTCTAGAAAAATTTATATAGAAATTCTCGCATGTTAGATAAACAAAATACTTGAACATTGTGTTGCTCTTTCTGCATTCGCTGAACAAATAACTTGGAAAAGGTAGTATTTCCCACAATGGGAAGAGAATTAGACTACAAATTTGATAGCCTCTAAGATGAATGAGAATATTTTAGTATATTTGTGTTCTGTGTTTGATAGAAACCCAAACTTGATTTACAAGGTTATGTTCACTGCCCTCGAGATACAAAACTTAAAACAACTTCTTTTCAGTGTTGCATATCAGGAAGGACCAGTCCTTAGAGAAGGATATCATACTTAGTGGAGTAGGGGGTCAGCAACAAAGAGGAAGACCTCAAAGAGATGAATTGACAAAGTGGCTGCAACAACGGGCTCAAGCATTGCGAGAAAGGCACAGGGCCATGCAGTGTTTCGCTCTGTTGTTCATAGGGTCACTATGAGTTAGAGCCAACTGGACGGCACCTAACAACAACAACAAAGGTGTCCACAACGTAATCCCCAGTTTCTGTTAACAAATACCCTAACAAGGCAAAAGGGATTTTGTAGATGTGATTAAATTAAGGATTTTGAATTTGGGAGATTATCCTGGATTATCAGATTGGGCCCAATAAATGCAATTATAAGGGTCCTTAAAGGGAAAGAGGGAGGCAAGAGAATCAGAGTCAGAGAATCAGCTTCTAGGAGCTGGAAAAGGCAAAGAAATTGATTCTTTCATGCAAGGAATGCAGCCCTGCCAATTCCTTGATTTTAGCCCTTGAGGCACATTTTGGACTTCTGACCTCCAAAACTTTAAAGTAATAAATCTGTGTTTTTGGAACCCACTAAACTTACAGTGATTTTTTTTCTAGCAGCAATGGAAACAAATACAGTTCCAATCAGAGCCAGATATTCCTAGGTTTATAAAATACTATGTTAAGGTTTCCAAGGGAAACATCAATATTCTTACTAGAGAAGAGAGAATTGTGGCTGGGCATTGACCCTCATTAACCTCCAAAAAACACTCAACTGAAAACTTAGCGTCTAACTTGGTTGTGTTCATAACCACTGTATTTGTTATGAAATTTTCTCAGAAAAAAAGATAAACATAGAGTTTTATAGAGCCAAAAAATATACTTAATAAATTTTAATATATATTTAATATAGTCTTATAGGGTAATAAGAAAAACTAAAAATGAAATTATTTGTGGTTTTTATGAAAAATATAATTGCTACACCATTTCAGTTCTAACGTGTATTAATTTAAGATATGGTCCCTGAAGTATATTTTGAGTATTATCTGTTATTAAAAAAAAAATCCAGTGAAGGAGTGGCAACTAAATAGTTTGCAATAATTTTAAGCCACTAAAAATAACCATTGCACCCATTACCTATGGAATTAGGTCTTGTTTACCCTCAGGGGTGTACAGTTGCTTGCTGTTGTTAGTTGCTGTCCAGTCATTTCCAATCCATGGCTACACCAGGCGTGCACAGTAGAAACGATCCATAAGATTTTCAAGACTGTGACCTTTTGGAAGCAGATAACAAGGCCTGGGAGACACCTCTGGGTGAGTTTAAACTGCTAACCTTTTGGCCTCCCAAGGATTCTTCATACAGATGCTACAGAAAACAAACAAAAAAATAAAGCCATTGCTGTTGAGCCAATAACAACTCTGTAAGACAAGGTAGAATGTCCCCATAGGATTTCCAAGGAGCCACCGGTGGATTCGAACTGCTGACTTTTTCGTAAGCAGCCAAGCCATAACTCTTAACCACTGTGCCACCAGGGCTCTGCAGATGCTAGATGGGTGATGTTAATTTTCTCTCACATCTAAAGTAAAATTATTGTTGTTATTATCATTGTGTGCTGTTGAATGCTATTGAGTGGATTCTGACTCAGAGCAACCTTATAGGACAGAGTGGAACCTCATAGGATCTCCTAGGCTGTAATCTTTATGGGAGCAGATTGACAGCTCTTTCTCCCATGGATTAGATGGTGGGTTTGAACTGCCTACCTCTAGCTTAGCAGCCTAGCGTTTAACCATTAAGCCATTGGGATACTCATAAAATTGAGTACTAAGACTGAAATCTATAATAGACGGGTAACCAGATAGATGATAGATAGATAGATGGATGGCTAGATAGATGATGATAGATAGATAGGTAGATAGATGGATGGACGGACGGACGGACGGACGGATGGACGGACGGACAGACAGACAGATAGATAGATGATGGATGATCGATAGATGGATGATAGATAGATGATAGATGAGAGATAGATAGATGAGAGAAAGAGAGATAATAAGTTTCAATGCAAAAGTAAGCTTTATTCATAAAACACTTATAGCTACCTTCATTACACAGTTCAATATAATGACACAGTTTCACTGAAGAGTAATTCTCAGCCGTTCATTGTCCTATCTTTTTGAACTGACTATTCGAATACTATCACAACCCAAGTAACTGCTGTCAGGTACAGCACTATTAATTTGATAGCTTTTGTTTTTGTTTTGTTTTTTGTTAATTGTTTACTAACTATTTGTTTGTCAAAGAGTCTGTCTGGATTTGAGAATATGATGACAAAAAGTACTCGGTACCTTCCATCATTAATCTTGTCTTCTAACTTTTGCGTGTGGCATTTGGCTGGGATTTTCATACCCAGCATCTAATGGTCAATTGTAGAGCACTACCCAATGTACTAAGGAGCCCTGGTGGCACAATGATTAAGCGCTTGGCTAACTAAAAGGTCAGCAGTTAGAACCCAACTGCTCCACTAAAGAAAAGACCTGGCAATCTGCTTTCATAAAGATTTAGAGCCTAGGAAGCCCTATGGGGGCAGTTCTACTCTGTCCTATAGAGTTGTTATGAATCAGAATTGACTCTAGGCCATACAACAACAACAACTCAACATACCAGTTGCTGTTGAGTCCATTCTGACTCATGGCACCCGATGTGTGTCAGAGTAGAACTGTGCTCCACAGGGTTTTTAGTAACCGTTTTTTTTTAGAAAAAGATAGCCAGGGCTTTCTAACAAGGCAACTCGGGGTGTACTCCAAAATCCAACCTTTTGGTTAACAGCCAAACATGTTAACTTTTTGTACCACCCACAGACTCTACTACCCAAAATAGTGTCTGTTTAATTTCAAATTAAAAACTGTATATAGTTATGAGAGAAAAAACAGCTAAGACGAATCTACATTGCTGAATACCACTGTTGAGGGCACAGAAAAAAAGTGTTATCAAGTGTGTGACATTCTAGGAAAACCAAAATTCAAAAGCCCTACAGGAATTACCTGTGAATCACATAAATGAAGTGATTTCATTTCATTATTATTCACTATTATTCACTTTTCTGTTAAATTTGTTTATTTGATCTTCTCAGTGTATTTTCTGTTAGCTCCCTGTTAAAAATCCCATACTGATTGCCTTCAAAGTAAAATATTGAACTGGAAACATTCTCACGATCTGCTCTTGTTCTAAATTGCTGTTGACATTTATGTACTTGGCATACATAATTGCCCTAATAGCTTTCTAAAAAAACCTCCTAAATGTCCTGCTGGACTAAACTGAATTTAAGATTCATTGACTTCAAATACTGCTGTGCTTACAGGTTTACATGGACGCTGTTAGTGCCTGACATAATATTTCCAATAGGCTATTAGTTCATCAAATATATATGATAGTTGTATCTTTGCGACACCATAAGTACTGTATTGAAAAGAGTTTTATCTTTATATAGTTTGAAATAATAGTACATATATTGTTATGTGTCTGTTATAATTTTTATGCCTTCCTTATGCTAGTAATCCAGTAGCATTTATGTTCTCATTCTCTGAAAATTTTTGATTGGATTAAAAATAGAAGAAATACAAATTAAATTACTCTTTTCCATCTTTATGTACAGATAGCCCCCGACTTACAATGTATTGGAGTTACAAGGAACTGCAAGTACGGCCATCTATCTGTGTGTTTGTTTTTTAACATCTTACCTTTAATAATACATACTACATACAATGTTGCAGCAGGTAATTTGCTGATGTTATCATTCTCAGTTGTTCACTCCCAGATGTTCAATGTTATGATTTACTGTTCAAAACACTGCTGCATAGCAGGCTATGGCCTGGTCTACAATGAAGTATGAGTCTGAAGTCGTATGGAAAGTTAGCAATGTTCAACTCTAATGACTTATGACAATTGAACTATACATGTGCCCTAAGGCCATTAGGACTCTAACTTCATTGTTACCACACCGACACCAACTTCATTGTAGACGAGGCCTATAGCGTAATCTTATTCAGAATTTCTTACCATCAGAAGAATCAGTTCTTAATTTGAAGCTGAATTGTTCAAGTTTTTCACACTGTAACACCTGCACTGCTTATACCCTAAATAATAAGTCTAACAAAAGAAGTCATCCCACTATAAATTCTAATCCAAAAAAGAAGGTGACAAAGGCTCTAGACATGGATATAAAGGTGAAGATCACTAAGGCCTACGATAATGGAAAGAAAGTTGTTAAGATAGCACCTAGAAAGGACTGTCTCTCATGTGACCCTTTCAGCAGTCATGAAGGATAAGAACAAAATTTTGGAGGCAGTTAGAGGAGCGATTGGCATAAAATCAACAATTTTAACAAATAAGAGGCAAGGAGTAATCCATAAGATGGAGAAGCTGTTGGTGATTTGGATAAAAAAAATAAAAAAAAAAGTTGCTGTCCAGTCGATTCCAACTCATAGCAACCCTACAGACAGAGCAGAACTGCCCCATAGAGTTTCCAAGAAGTGCCTGGTGAATTTGAACTGCTGATCTTTTGGTTAGCAGCTCTAGTTCTTAATCACTACGCCACCAGGCAAAATCAAGAAAGGATTCCTACGAGTTTACTGACATTTTATACAAATCAGGCAGCCTTTTTGAAAATCAGGAGGAACAGCAAGGAGACTACTGTGAATACTTTATTGCCATCAAGGACGGGGTTCATCTCTCCAACAGCAGGTTTGGCCTACATAACACGCCCCTAACTGGAGAAGCAGGAAGCACTGATGCTGAAGCTGCAGAACAATTCCAGGCTGAGCTGAACATGATGAAGGGTATTTACCAGAGGCAGATTGCCAACATAGACAAAACGGGCTCTTATTGGAAAGTGGATGCCAGAAAGTCTCTATATTCACAAAGAGGCAAAGTCGATGCCTGGTTTCAAGGCATTTAAAGACAGAATCACACTCCTGCTTGGAGGAAATGCTGCTAGATTTAAATTAAAACTTGTTTACCATTCTGAAAATCTCTGAGCATTCAAAAACATCACAAAAATAAGCTGCCCGTCTGCTATAGAATTAACTCGAATACTGAGTTATGTGAACATGCTCCAAGCACTTGGTCAGGATAATAAGATGAAAGAAATTGATGGAAAAATCATCCACATGGCAAGAATGCTGAATTAAGAACTTGATATCGCTGATGTGGCTCAGAAACCACAAAGAAGAATTGACAGATCAGGATTTAATAGATTTTGAAGAAGAAAGAAATAATGAGGAAGAGAAAGAAGAAAAGTTGTCAAAATTTTTTACAGTGAAAGGATTAGCTGAAGTCTCTTCTAAACTAAACCAGGGGCTGATCACTTTGCTAAAGCTGATGGGCAGATTTGGGAAGAAGGGAGACGTTACCATGAAATAGATGGAGAAATAAAGCAAAGGACCATACAGACAACTCTCACTAATTTTCTGACTAGAAGTGATATTCTCATTCCCAGGGATAATCCAGGTGATCAGAACCTTCCACAAGAGGGCTTATTACCGCACCAGTTAACTTCCAGCATTGTCCAACTCTTTGTTGTCGGAGTAATATTTATGTACGAATGTATGCATTAAAATATGTCTGTAAGCTTATATGTAATGTTTTCAACCCCCAAAGACAAATAAAGATCTGATTTATAAAGATTCTGATAACAAAAGGCAATAATAATGAAAACTGGGGAAAAAAAAGTTACTCATGATAGAACTGACTTACAACGGAATCCACGGAATGGAACTCCATCCACCCTAAGTCGGGGACTACCTGTGTATTGAAGAGTTATGTACTGGCGAGCAGCTTTGCTGGTTTTGAGATTTATTATTTTCAAGTGTTTTGTTTTTCTTATGATCATTATTTCCAATAACTTTCTAAAAATACAAATTGTAGACGAATTGTTCGAAGGAATTAAAATTTAGTTTCTTTTCAAACTAAAATTCAGTTAGGAATTGTTAAAATCAAAATAAACAAATTATCTTACAGCAGCCAGAAATATTTACTTACAGAAGAGAAGGAATGGTGACTATTAGTAGCCTGGTATATGAAGAGAGGAAGTAATTAAGGAAACATTTGGCAGATAGAAGTGACCGGGAAGTGCTAGCTTTGTTTGGGACAAATTTAATGGCAGTTCTAAAACTTACCCATTTCACTACTTAGCACATCACCTGTTTCTGTATGGCTAATACATCAATTTTTTTTTTACTTTTTTTTAATGATTAAAAATATAAAAAAATAATATAATATTTTGTGACATGTGAAATATTGATGAAATTTGAAGGGTAGTATCTGTAAACAAAAGTTTTATTGGACTCATTTTATTTGTATATCCTGTGTAGCTACATTTGTGCTACAACTGCAGAGTTGAGTAGTTGTGTACATATATATGTATGACACACAATCCTAAAATGTTTTCTATTTTTACGTTTACAGAAAAAGCTTGCCAACCCCAGGTTTAAAGTATAGACAGAACTCTGCCCTCTTGTACATTCTTTTTGGTTTGAAATAATAGAATCAAATTTGACCAAGCTGAAGTTGGAATTTATTTTAAGGATACAGAAAAAATTAATAAAATAGAAGAAAAACAATGGAGCTAGACATCACATAGGTACCGAGATCTCAGTTTTAATAGCCATTTCAATATTTTATTCACTTATTCACTTATTTTTCTCCATGTAAAAAAAAAACTTATAGTGAAGATATTGAGCTTACTAGTCAACCCACCCAAATATAGACTGACTCTTTCTTGGTCCTAGTTCAAAATTATTCCTGGGGACATTACTAATAGGATCAGATTTAGTTATGTTTCCTCCCATGAGTCAAGTAACTACACTTACAGAAGATAGTCATATTGCAGAAACATGGCCAGAACTCCCTTTATGGCCATATCATTATGCATATGGCAGGGAAAATTCCCAAGATCATCAGTATTTAGTATACATTCCAATATATTAATCCAGTATTTAAAGTAATATTGGAAACTACACACACACACACACACACACACATCTATCTAGACATGTGTATCTATAGATATCAAATTATTCTAAGAAACCTGGAACTCCCTCCTGTTGTGAAATTAAAGAAACTTTAATATACCCAAAGTATACTTGATCAAACTAGAAGCATACAATGTAAAAAACACAAATAACTTTTATAAAAAATCCATGGCAATAATAGCAATAGTGTGTGACGCATTAGTCTTTTACATTTTGCCTCAAACTCAATAGCCTGTTCTTTTCTATTAATCTATTTCATAAGATAAAAGGATGAAAAAATGTGAGAAGAAACATAAATATTTGAAATTAACTATCTTATCTAAGAAACACTGGTTTCTAAAGTATTTATATAGTAAATGATAATATTTATAGTATCTACTTTCTCAGCTACACTGTCTATTAAAACTGATTAGAGACCAGGCTTTAAATTCAGTATATATGTTGTTATTACAAGTGTGAAGGAAAGAATGATGCTTTTATTTTGATGTTTTGTTTCCCCAATCAGATTAAATTCCCAATGAATAAGCAACAGAGAAAATTTCTAGGTAGTATTAAAATTAATTTCACGACACCTATAATAGCCAAAACTAGTCCTAAATTTCTACTTGTTTTGTAGTTCAGCAAACTTAACATTACATATTACCAAATAGTATAAAATTTTAAGTTAATCATCTATTTAATGAACCACAAACCCTTACCCTTGATTGTTTTATAATTTTTTTTTTTTTGCTCATTTTGAATCAAACACAGCTGTTTTTTTGTATTTACATTTTCTTGAATGATTTATTTTAATGTAAGAACTGTACACAGTTCTCTCACTTTAATTCCAGTGGGTTACAACCTCCCTTGGCAAACTTCATCTCAGCAATACTTCATAGTTTGGCATATTTTTTACAGAAAGTATATGGATTAGTTAAAGAAATGAGCTCACTTTCTGGATAGGTTAGTTAAGGGTCACTATGAGTTGGAATCGACTACAAGGCAATGGGCTTGTTTTTTTTTTTTAATATCAATGGTGTCTTAAATTAACTGGAATGATGCTTACTTTTAATAAGTCATGTGTGTATATAAAAAAGATGTATTACATCATAAAAATACATACATATTTTAAAGCTTGATGTTGTGAGATTCATGTATATTATTTTAAATATCTGAAGAGTTTCTAATGCAGGAAGAAAGAAGAGAAATAATCCTGTAGGCTGCTTTATATAATGAAATTCAAAAAGTTGCATTTATTTTAATGGGATATTATATGCACAGAAATTTTGTCTGAAATACCTTATTCTGTTAGACCACAGTGTGCCTAGGTACCTTTGAAAAGTTATCTTTTGCTTCACCTACTCTATTACACAAAAGGGGTTCCCAGAAAATGCAAAATTGATGAAGAAACGTAAGTTGGCATATACTGTTTTAATATATTTTGTCTGATCTGCAGGATGTGGTTTCTGACGTATTTTCAGCCTAATGAGCAAACACTACAGCTGTGCAGCATGATATACAGTGCTGGCTTTCAAACATTTTTCTCTACAACTCATAGTAAGCAATATATTTTGCATTATGACCCAGAATACACACCATACAGACATGCATGCATATATAAACAATGAAAAGTTTTAAGAAACATTATTGCAGGGAATATACCCTCATTTCAATTTTGCTCTATCTTGTACACTTCTTTTCTATCTTATTCTATTTAACTTTGTAATGCCAATTGAGGGCTACTAAGTAGATTTCACAAGACCCAGTTTGAAATACATTGCAGCAAAGTTTAGATTTTGCAAAAATCATTGCCTCTATTGTTTTGTTTTGTTTTTTAAAACCTTCTAATCTGAGTATTCAAATTTTCAAGAAAAGAAGAAAATGCAAACAGCTCCCTACTGTAACAGATGAATGCCATCCTTACACTGGTAAATGCCATTGTGACTGTGACATTTGAAAGACAATTCCTTTAGCCTTTGAAGACTTGGCCCAGCCTCCCTGAAAAGTTGGAAAAATCTATGTTTCTCCACGAGAAAGGCCAGTGACATTTTTCACCTATAAAATTTTTCTCATTGCTGGTCTATAAAGCAGATACAACTCAGAGAAAATCTGTGACTCCCATTCAACTTTAAAGAATACAAATTTTAATAAGAAGTGAAATCTCACAGCCAAAAAATGAGGCGGAGTGTAGGAAGAAGGATATTGCTAATTTATTAGGCCTGTCACTTACATTTCCACTCCCACTATGATGCCATTTTAAGTGTCAGTGAAGCAGGAGGGTGAAAGACTTTTGAAGCAGTATCAAAGAAAAAGAAGTTCTTTGACTTACAATGCAGGTACCTGAGCTGAATATTTTCCCAGCTTTCACTTTCAATGCTCATTCATAATATACTGTGGGTTATTAATTACATTAGCACATTTGGGAAACTAACTTTTTAATTACTACTAAACTACCTCTGATTCTTTCCTTGAATAACATATAGACACAAAAATGGTCTATCTAACAAATGAAACAGATAATTTTAGCAATAAAATCATTGAAATAGACACATTACATTGAAAGTAAGATTCCGTATATCAATTCTCAGTGAAGATATATAAATTTGCAAAATATGGTCATTTTTAATTCCAATGCAATTTTATATCACTTAGAAAAAAATCATAGTTTTATGTATTACATATGGCTTTTCTGCCTTTTTTTATGCAAACTTTTCTGAATCTAACATTTCTTAAAACAGAAAGACAATACATGATAACACTGCTACTCGTCTTAATGGCTATGTAAAATGGTATGTATAAACCACAACTAATGCAGTCACTCATCCGTGGACAAACATTCATTTTGTACCCCCCTCTTGCCATTCTATGAAATGCTTTAATAATGATCATTATACAAATATATTTAAATACTTGTTTTTGTCTCATGGGATCAGTTTTAAAAAATGAGAGTTAGAATTACGAATGAATATGTGTGTTTAATTAAATATTGCCAGACTGCTTTCTAAAAGGACCTTGAAAATTCATATTTCTACCAACATTTTAAGAGAGTCTTCACAAAATTTCCAGAAATAAGTGTGATCTGTCCATTCATAATTTTCTCAATAGGTATAAATGGATTTATGACCAATACCTTAATTTTTACTAGCCAGAATTTTAAGAAATATTACCATTTTATATTAAAACCAGGAGTCCAATTAGGTTTCCTTTTCCGTAGTTTATATTCTTTGGTTAATTTTTTTCTATGCAAGTAGTCATCTCATTAATGTTTCAGAAAGCTTCAATTCTTAAATGCATGAATCCTGTGATTTTCATAAATGATGCAAAGATTTCCCTATTATCAGACCTGTCATATTTTTACTCCCACTATGATGCCATTTCAGTGTCAGTGAAACAGAAGAATGAAAGACTTTTTAAGCAGCATCAAAGAAATACAGCTTTTTTCTTATTTTCTTAAAATGTATTTTCTCAGAATCCCTTTTGTGAAATAAATGAAGCAAATATTTTCCTACCTTAGAACTTCTGTTTTCATTTAGATTTTGCATGTATTGCACATCTAAAAGTTCTAAATTTTTATGTATAAAATAGATGAATTTTTTTTTTTTTTACTAGCTTTCGGGATTGCTATCATCATGAACGTGTTTCCTCTCAACCTATACATATTTTTATATTTTCTCACTTTGAAAAATATTTTACTTCCTCACATATGGTAAAAAAAAAAAAAAAAAAAACCCAGTGCTGTTGATTCCGATTCATAGTGACTCTATAGGACAGAGAGGAACTGCCCCATAGAGTTTCCAAGGAGGATTCAAACTGCCGACCCTTTGGTTAGCAGCCGTAGCACTTAACCACTATGCCACCAGGGTTTCCTCACGTATGGTATGAGGTAGTAATTCAATTTTACATTTTTCCATATTGATACTAATTTTGCAAGCACTCTTTATACCATTTTGAAGAATGGGAATTCCAGAACATTTAATTGTGCTCATGAGGAAACTGTACATAGACCAAGAGGTAGTAATTAGAACAGAACAAGGGGATACTGTGTGGTTTATAATCAGGGAAGGTGTGTTTCAGGGTTGTATCTTTTCACCATGCTTATTGAATCTGTATGTATGCTGAGCAAATAATGTGAGAAGCTGGACAAAATGAAGAAGTATGTGGCATCAGGATTGGAGGAAGATTCATTAACAATCTGCAATATGCAGATGACACAACATTGCTTGCTGACAGTGAAGAGGACTTGAAACACTTACTTCGGTATGGGTTACACCTCAACGTAAAGAAAACAAAAATTCTCACAACCAGACCAATAAGTAACATCAGGATAAATGGAGAAAATACTGATGTCGTCAATGGTTTCATTTTACTTGGATCTACAATCAGTGCTCATGGAAGCAGCAGTCAAGAAATCAAATGGCATATTGCACCGGGCAGATCCGTTACAAAAGACCTCTTTAAAATGTTGAAAAGCAAAGATGTCACTTTGAGGAGTAAGATGTACCTGATCCAAGCCATAGTGTTTTTAATTGCCTCATATGCATGCGAAAGCTGAACAATGAATAAAGAAAACCGAAGAATAATTGATGCCTTTGAATAATGGTGTCGATGAAGAATACTGACAATACCACGGACTGCCAGAAGAATAAACAAATCTGTTTTGGAAGAAGTACAGCCAGAATACTCCTTAGAAAAGAGCATGGCAAGACTTCTTGTCAAGTACTTTGGACTTATCAGGAGGGACCAGGACCAGGACCAGGAGAAGGACATCATCTTTGCTAGAACATCGATAAAAGAGAGGAAGTCCGTCAACAAGATGGATTGACACAGTGGCTGCAATGATGGGCTCAACCATAGCAATGATTTTGAGGATGGCACAGGACCAGATAGTGTTTTCTTCTGTTGTACATAGGGTGGTTATGAGTCGGAACCAAGTGGACAGCACCTAACAACAACAAGGTCTGTCTTTTTCCTTTACAAATTTCGTTGTTCTCAGTTGTGTTTTGTCTGAAATGAAAATAGCTACTCCAGTTTTCTGTTAGTGTTAGTATGGTACAACTTTCTCAACTCATTTACTTTAACCAGAGTGTTTATGTTTAGAGCTGATATCTTTTAGACAACATATGTTAGGATTATTGTATTCTAACCGTAATGACAAACTCTTTTATTTGATATACTTAGATTATTCACATTTAATGTGATCTTTGCTTTAGTTGGGTTAATATCTACCATGTTTATAATTGTTCTCTATTCATTATATTTGCTCTTTGTTCCTTGGCTTTCCCCTCTTATTTTGCCTTAGTTGAGCATTTTATGATTCTAATTTATCTTTTCCCTTAGCATATCAAAAATACCTCTTTAAAAATAATAATAATAATGGTTGTCCTAGAGTTTACAGTATATGTTCTCGAATAATCTAACTCTACCTTCAAATAACACCATTTCACAAGTTGTGCAGGTCCCTCCTGCCCCTTGGTTGGTGTCATTCATTTCATTTATCTATATGCTATAATTACCCCATACCCAAAACAAACCCATTGCTGTCAAGTTGCTTCTGACTCATAGCAGGCCTTTAGGACAGAGTAGAACTGTCCCATAGGGTTTCCAAGAGGCTGCTGGTTTATTCCAACTGCTGACCTTTTGGTTAGCAGCTGAGCTCTTAACCACTGCATCATCAGGGCGCCAATTACCCAATAAACTGCTTTTAACAAACAGTTATTGTAAGGTGAACTAAGAATAGGGAAAAAAAAATTACCTTAGTTTATTCCTTCTCTAATAATCTTCCTTCCTTCATGCAGATCCAAGTTTCTGATCTATCTCATTTTTCTTATTGTGAAGAACTTTTACTAGACTCTTTTTTTTTTTTTTTTTGCATGGCATGTCTACTGGTAATGAATTCTCAGTTTTTGGTCATCTGAAATAGCCTTTATTTTACCTTCAATTTTGAAGGATAGCTTTTCTGGATATAATTTTCTTAGTTGCTGTTTTCTTTCCTTCTAAAACTTTAAATATTTCCATCCACTCTCTTCCTATTTGCACTGTTTTCAATGAGAAGTTAGTGTAATTCTTACCCTTCTTCCTCTCTGTTAAGGTACTTTTTTCCCCTCTGACTTATTTCAAGATTGCCTCTTTGCTGTTTATTTTCTGAAGTTTGAAAATGATATGCCTAGTTTTTTTTTTTTTTTTTTTTTTTGCTGGTATTTATCCTGTTTGGTGTCCTTTAAGCTTCCTGTGTCTCTGTTTTTCTGTCATTAATTCTGAAGAATTTTCAGTGATTATTCAAATACATTTCTTCTGCTTAGTTCTTTCTTTCCTTTCTGGTATTTTAAGTACAAGTATGTTACCTTTTTTTTTTTTTTTTTGAAGTTACTTCCCATAGTTCTTGGATGCTCTGCTCTGTTTTTGTTAGTTTTTTTTTTTTTTTCTTCTCTGTATTTCAGTCTAGAAAGTATCTATTCTTAAGCTTACTAATTCTTTCCCTGGCTGTGTCTAGCCCATTGATGGGCCCATTAAAATCATCTTCATTTTTGTGACAATGTTTTTGTATTTCTGACTTTTCCTTTTGAATCTTTCTTAGAGTTTGCATCTGTCTGCTTATATTACCATGTTTTCTTCCGTATTGTGTACTGTTCCCACCATCGTTGCTGTTATTGTCATTAGTTCCTGTCAAACCTGCTCCAACTCATGACCTTATGTATAACAGAATGAAACATTGTTCAGTCCTGCAGCATCCTCACAATCTATGGTAACTTTGAGTTTGTTATTGCAGCCACTATGTTAATTCACCTCGTAGAAGGTTTCCCTTGTTTTCACTGACCCTCATTTTAACAAACATACTTTCCTTTTCTAAGATTGGTCTTTCCTGATGACCTATCCAAAATAATCAAGAAAAAGACTCACCATCCTCACTTTTAAGGAACATTGTGGCTATATTTCCTCTGAGACAGATTGGTTTGTTCTTTTGGCAGTCTACAATATAGTCAACATTCTTCTCCAAAACTACAATTCGAACATGCCAATCTCTATTGATATTTTTTCATTACCCAACTTTAACACGCACATTAGCTCTTTTGCTACACATTTTCCCAGTGCAGTGCACTGTTTGATTTCTTGACTGCTGCTTCCGTGGATACAGATTTTTAATCCAAGTAGAATGAAACCCTTGACAACTTCAATTTCTTCACCATTTATCATAATGTCGTTAATCGGTCCAGTCGTGAGGATTTCCATTTCCTTTATGTTAAGTTACAATCCATATTGAAGGCTGTGGTCTTTTACCTTCATCAATAAGTGCTTTAAGTCACCTTCAATTTCAGCAAGCAAGATTGTGTCGTCTGCATATCACAGGTTATTAATGAATCTTCCTCCAGTCATGACACCGTGTCCTTCTTAATGTAGTGCAACTTCTCGAATTATATCTTCAACATGCAGATTTAATAAGTAAAATGATAGTTATAACCCTGATACACACCTTTTCTGATTTCAAACAACTCATTATCCTCTTGATCTGTTTGAACAACTACCTCTTGATCCATGTACAAATTTTGCATGAACACAATTAAGTGTTCTGAAATTCCCATTCTTCATAATGTTATCCATAATTTGTTATGATACTCACAGTTGAATGTCCTTGCGAAGTCAATATTACACAGATAAACATCTTTCTGGTATTATCTGCATTCAGCCAAAATCAATCTGATATCAGCAATGATATCCCTCATTCTATGTTCCCTTCTGAATTTAGGTTGAACTACTGGCAGTTCCCTGCTGATGTATGGCTGCAACCATTTGTGAATTATCTTCACCAAAATTTTGCCACCATGTATATTAATGATATTATTCAATAATTTCTCCTTTCAGTTTGATCACCTTTCTTTGGAATGGACACGGATATGGATCTCTTTCATTTGGTTGGCCAGGTAGTTGACTCTGAAATTTCTTGAAATAGATGAGTAAGGGCTTCCAAAGTTGCATCTATTTGTTGAAGCATCTCAATTAATATTCCAAAAAATTTCTGGGGCCTTAATTTTTTGACAGTACCTTAAGTGCAGCTTGAACTTCTTCCTGTAGTATCATCAATTTTCAATAGTATGCTACTTCCTGAAATACTTCAGCTGTTAAAATATTAATTATAGCTATATTTGATATGGTTTGTAATTTTTTGTTGAAATCCTGACGTTTTATTAGGTAACAGAATTTAATATAAAGAAGCCTTTTAAGTGAGTATTTATGTTAATCTGAATGGGAATTGATCTATCTTTAATATTTCCTCTAACTATAGGTATAAAAATATATAAAAGGCTTTAAATTCCTCTAGTGTCATTATTTCTGACTTTGGGCTTCCCTAACTACTCTTCCTCAGAAAGAGAGTTGTTCTTGCTGTTCTTTCGATTATAATAGTGTTATTGTGCTGTAGCCCTGTTAGCATAGTGATAAGGTTTAGGGAGAGAGAGCACATTCTATAATCTTTCAGTTAAATCTTTGTCTTTTAGTGGGCCTATGTCTTGTGGCTGTGACCTTCAAAAGTGTTTCCCCAATGGTATAGATTTTTTAACCCCTATTTTTTTTTTATCCCCTACACTCTTCCCTGGCCACAGCTTTTTAAATCTATTTCATTGAAGCCCTGATCTCTATTGCTTAAAGAAATATTTTCCTCCTAATGGATGAGACAGGAAGATTGGATATGTCTTGCGTGGGAAGAATGTCCAAAGTGGGATACCTCTCTACAAAGATTTTCTTCTGCAGATTAGGTCTTTGTTATGGAGAATCCTCTGAATATATTTCACAATGATTACTACTCCCTTCCCCTTGCTGCAGACACAAAGGCAGCTTTCTCAGAACTTCATCATCAAAACCGGGTGAGTTTCCTGGAGGTAAAACAGCAAAAATGTGGCCTTTCTTAAGACTACATTTTCCAGGATTTTCTTGTTCACATGCTAGTCTATACTCAGCCTCCAGAAATTCGTCAGAATTTCCATTTAAATATCTCTACCAGTTATAGAGGACTTAAGGCGCTTACTGATAAAGACCTAAGACCACAGCCTTCAGTATGGATTACACCCCAACATAAAGAAAACAAAAATCCTCACAACTGGACCGATAAGCAACATCATGATAAACGGAGAAAAGATTGAAGTTGTCAAGGATTTCATTTTACTTGGATCCACAATCAACACCCATGGAATTAGCAGTCAAAAAATCAAAAGACGCATTGCGTTGGGTAAATCTGCTTCAAAGGGCCTCTTTAAAGTGTTAAAAAGCAAGCATATCACTTTGAGGACTAAAGTGCACCTGAACCAAGCTGTGGTGTTTTCAACTGACTCATATCGATGTAAAAGCTGAATAATGAATAAGGAAGACTGAAGAAGAATTGATACCTTTGAATTATGGTGTTGGTGAAGAATATTGGATATACCAGGGACTGCCAGAAGAACAAACAAATCTGTCTTGGAAAAAGTATAGCTAGAATGCTCATTAGAAGCAAGGATGGAGAGACTTCCTCTCACATGCTTCTGACAAGTTATCAGGAGGGACCAATCACTAGAGAAGGACATTATGCTTGATAAATTAGATGGTAACTGAAAAAGAGGAAGACTCTCAACAAGATAGATTAACACAGTGGCTGCAGCAATGGGCTCAAGCATAACAATTGTGAAGATGGTGCAGGACTAGGCAGTGTTTCATTCTGTTGTACATAGGGTTGCTTTGAGTTTGAACTGACTCCAGAACACCTAACAACAACACCAACACTTATAGCTCTTATGGCTTTCATTCCAGGTAAGGAGGTTTTGGCTGTAACTCTCTGGATGAACCTATCAGTACAGATTTGGGATGCATTTGTTCTTCCAAAAAATAGGTCTCTGATGGATCCCAAAGGAGCCCTGGTGGCACAGTAGTTAAATTCATCTATTGCTAATACAAAGGTCAGTAGTTTGAAACCACCAGTGGCTTCCAGGAAAAAAATGTGGCAGTATATTTCCATCGAGAGTTACAGCTTTGAAAACCCTATGGGGTCACTATGAGTTGGAATCCACTTGAGGGTGGTACATTTTGTTTTGTTTTTAAATGGGTCCAAAAAAAAGTCATTACTTTTTAATATTCCCAGTTTTTTTTTTTTTTTTTTTTGTAAGAAAGGGACTGATGGCTTCCAAGATTACAAGTCAGAGTCGAAACTGTAATTATCCACTTAAGAATAATGTGTATGTTACCTTATTAGGGTAGTTGCCCTGGGGCAGTCAAGCCAATGAAACATACTCCAAGTCAGAAAGAGTGAGAAAGTTTATTAAGGAAATGTATACATCACTGAGGACCCAGCAGCAATACAGACTGTCGCTATGGAGTCCCAGAGAACAATTTTACATTAGAGCTTATATAGAATTTTACAAGGGTTAGAAGTGCCTTTGTAGTCTGTGGATGGCCTGGCCAGAAGAGTTATGCATTACAGGATAGACACAAAAGACTATTTATCAGACTAAACAGATACATATCAGATACCTGGGCTCTGATTTTCCTGTGGGGGTTGTAAGTCACAGGTGGTCCAACAGAACAAAACAAAGTTATCTGCATCAGTTTAAAACAAAGTCATTAAGGCCCAGTGTCAGTTAATTGGGGAAAAGATAGTCTTTTTAACAAATGGTGCTGGCATAACTGGATATCCATCTGCAAAAAAATGAAACAGGACCCATACCTCACACCATGCACAAAAACTAACTCCAAATGGATGAAAGACTAAAACGATAAAGATCATGGAAGAAAAAATAGGGACAATGTTAGGAGCCGTAACAAAAGGCATAAACAGAATACAAAACATTGCTAAAAATGACAAAGAGAAACCCGATAACTGGGAGCTCCTAAAAATCAAACACCTATGCTCATCTAAAGACCTCACCAAAAGAGTAAAAAGACCACCTACAGACTGAGAAAAAATTTTCAGCTATGACATCTCCGACCAGTGCCTGAACTCTAAAATCTGTATGATTCTGTTAAAACTCAACCACAAAAAGACAAACAACTCAATTAAAAATTGGGCAAAGGATATGAACATGTTGTTCACTAAAGATATTCAGGCGGCTAACAGATACATGAGGAAATGCTCTTGATCATTAGCCATTAGAGAAATGCAAATTAAAACTACGATGAGACTCCATCTCACTCCAACAAGGCTGGCATTAATCCAAAAAACACAAAATAATAAACGTTGGAGAGGCTGTGGAGAGATTGGAACTCTTATACACTGCTGGTGGGAATGTCAAATGGTATAATCACTTTGGAAATCGATCTGGCATTTCCTTAAAAAGCTAGAAATAGAACTACCATACGACACAGAAATCCCACTCCTCGGAATATATCCTAGAGAAATAAGAGCCTTTACACAAACAGATATATGCACACCCATGTTTATTGCAGCACTGTTTACAATAGCAAAAAGATAGAAGCAACCAAGGTGCCCATCAACAGATGAATGGATAAATAAATTATGGTATATTTTTTTTTTCACACAATACCGCATCAATAAAGAACGGTGATGAATCTGTGAAACATTTCATAACATGGAGGAACCTGGAAGGCATCATGCTGAGTGAAATTAGTCAGATACAAAAGGACAAATATTGTATAAGACCACCATTATAAGATCTTGAGAAATAGTTCAAACTGAGAAGAACACATTCTTTTGTGGTTACGAGAGGAGGGAGGGAGGGAGGGTGGGAGAGGGCTATTTACTGATTACATAGTAGATAAGAAGTACTTTAGGTGAACGGAAGGACAACACTCAATATGGGGGAGGTCAGCACAATTGGACTGGACCAAAAGCAAAGAAATTTCCTGAATAAACTGAATGCTTTGAAGGTCAGAGGAGCAAGGGTGGGGGTTTGGAGACTATGGCTTCAGGGAACATCTAAGTCAATTGGCAAAATAAATCCTATTAAGAAAACATTCTGCATCCCACTTTGAAGTGTGGTGTCTGGGGTCTTAAATGCTAATGAGCGGCCATCTAAGATGCATCAATTGGTCTCATCCCATCTGGATCAAAGGAGAATGAAGAACACCAAGGTCACAAGGTAATTATGAGCCCAAGAGAGAGAAAAGGCCCCATGAACCAGAGACTTACATCATCCTGAGACCAGAAGAACTAGATGGTGCCCGGCCACAACCGATGACTGCCCTGACAGGGAGAACAACAGAGTACCCCTGAGGGGGCAGGAGAACAATGGGATGCAGACCCCAAATTCTCATAAAAAGACCAGACTTAATAATCTGACTGAGACTATGAGAATCCCGGTGGTCATGGTCCCCAAACCTTCTGTTGGCCCAGGACAGGAACCATTCCAGAAGACAACTCATCAGACATGGATTGGACTGGACAATGGGTTGGAGAGAGATGCTGATGAGGAGTAATCTACTTGTATCAGGTGGACACTTGAGACTATGTTGGCATCTACTGTCTGGAGTGGAGATGGGAGGGTAGAGGGGGTTAGAAACTGGCAAAATGTTCATGAGAGACTGGAAGGAGGGAGCAGACTGACTCATTAGGGGGAGAGTATGTGGGAGTATGTAGTAAGGTGTATATAAGTTTATATATGAGAGACTATCTTGATTTGTAAACTTTCACTTAAAGCACAATAAAAAGTATTAAAAAAAAAACAAAGTCATCAACATTAGGTCAAAACAAAGTCTTTAACAGAGGTATGCAAAGGAGGCAGGCAGAGAAAGAACAACTTATAGGTTCATCATGGCATTAGTTATATCAAGCTCTCAGTTGCCCACTTTGAGAAAGGAGAAAACATGCTGGGGAGTATTGGGGTTACAGGTAGATAAATATGATAACCTCAGAGTAATCATTTTTATTTACTACTGGATTCTTTTATCTCCCTCGATCCTCTGCTCTCAACCACGCCCCGATATAGCCCAGGGTAAGTGTTCAAAAATTGCTGTTTGAAAGTTAGAGTAAGTGAATAAGTAAATTATTAAATGTCAAATTTCAAAATAAAAATTATTTTCGAGTCAAAAAAAATGGCTTAAAATACTAATTCCTGAAATGTTGCGTATTATTTGCTTACAGTCCAAACTAAAAGAAGGTCCCTATTTCTCAGCCCATATCATGAATTCAGTCCATTGCATATTTCCAATTTAAATTGCGATAGAGAGTATGGTGGAAATGATCAAATGAAAGATTTAGAGAAATTTTTAACAAGTAATAGAATTAAAAATTCTTTAAGTTGCCTGTACTATGGCTACTAATTCTGTTCCAGTAAGTTCTAGGCTTTAAGTACTTTTCAAGTCAGGCTTGTTGTTGTTGTTGTTGTTGTTGTTAGGTGCCGCCGAGTTGATTCCGACTCACAGCGACCCTATGCACAGCAGAACGAAACACTGCCCGGTCCTGCGCCATCCTTACAATTGTTGTTATGCTTGAGTTCATTGTTCAAGTCAGGCAAACCCTCCCAATTAGTGTGGGAGCCCATCATATAAAGCAAATCACCTACAAGGAAGGGAAGAAAAGTGATCCAAAAATGAGGCTGCATGTAGAAGAGATTTACTTTTGTAGTTTAGTACTTCCAGAACCATTGCTTAATCAAATAACCTCTATTATCCCTTTAGTCCCTTGACCCATATATCAGACATTCTTTCTTTGTTTTAGAATCTGAAAGAAAGGTAAAACTTTACCTTTAGTGTCTCCAGCAAACATTCTGTATCTTCCAAAAAACACTGCATGCAGTTATAGGGAGGTGCTTGAAATGTATTTAGATCCTGGAATTCCTTTTCCATGTCTCTTCATTATTTTTCAAACACAACAAGAATTCTCCCATCTCAAGGCCTTTCAAATTGCCTAACATATTTCCCCAAAATATAAATAGGGCTCACTATTTTACTTTCTACTTAACATCAACCTATTAGAAAGGCCATTCTCAATTACTTTATATAGAAGAGTAATATTAAAAACAAACAAACAAACAAAAAAAAACTACTGCTATCATGTCAGTTCTGACTCATAGCAACCCAGAGTAGAATTGCCCAATAGAGTTTCCAAGGAATGGCTGGTGAATTCAAACTGCTGACCTGTTGTTGCTGGAGCTTCTATGCCTTTAATTAAATAAGGTTCTTGCCTCTCACTCATCAAGAAAGTGCAGGTAAGGCACAAAGAATTTTCCACACGAGCAAAGCTTTATTAAAGGGGCTTGTAAGAGGAGACAAGGAGGGACTAGGCAATGCTTTCCCCTGTCTCACAGAACAAAAGACTTGCCTGGGTTTTTTAAGTTTTTGGGCGGGAAAAGATTCACGTTCAGTCATAGGTATAGGCAAAAAAAAATTTTTTTTTTTTTTTTTGGCCGAGGGTATGTTAATTTTGGTGTGTGCGCACTAGCTTTCCTAGATGGCTCCTGTCCCGGAGGCCTCTGGGATTCATAGCAGGACCTATTATGGGGTGTCACTCGTGTGCAGTCTCTCACTCCCCAAGTTCAATTCCCCGGCTGCGGCTGCAGCCCCTCACTGCACCTGGTGGAAGGTCACACAGTAGTTACAGGTGGATGTTCTGCACATGTCCCTGGGGCTGGTTTTATCCAGCTGCTTCTGAAACACAACTTTAAGGAAGTTTTGGGGCTGTTTTCTGATACCCTGCCCCATTGTTTTGGGGGAATGGCTTTGTTTCTGTGCCCTGGCCCATTTCCTGTTATTTTGTTACTTTGTTTATTTGAGTTGCAGATTTAGGGGCCCCTCTGTTTCCTGTCTTACTTTTGGTTATCAGCCAAGCTCTTAACCACTTTGCAACCAGGGCTCCAAAGAGTAATATACTATCTTAATAATCTTTTCTCCGTTATCATATTTTTCATTACAATCCTTATCATCATCTGGAAAAAATAGATATTTATTCATTTTTTAAATTATCTGTCCTCCCCAACAAAAATATGTGCCTCATGAAGGTAGGGATTTTATCTTGTTTTTCAATTTTGTATTACATGACCTAGAACATTACATGTACAAAAATGTGTTTAAAACACGTTTACTGAAAAAAAAAAAAAAATGAATACACATTTTAAGACAAAATTGTTACCCGATTTTGTGTAGCAATAAACTGTAGAGAATGATCCAATGCGTATGCACCCTCTGAGGTAGGATACCCAGAGAAATAAATGGATGAGAAATAAATTTATCTTTAAGGAAACATGGCAAAATTGCTTGAGACATTTTCACTGAAAATCATGTTCTACTTAGTAATTCCTCTCTCTGTTCAGGTTTTTCATACCAGCTATACACAAAAACGACAGGAACTTTATTCTATTTGCCTCTGTGACACACTCACATGTTGCCTCAAAATTTAAAGCAGCAAGAACACTGAGTACTAGGATGAGGATTTCACCCAGTGGCATCAACCATTCCATGGATGCTAAGTCCATTCAACCAGAGCCTGAACACACAAGATACTCCCAAAGCATTGGCACATGGAAAGTAGCTTTCATTACTTACAAAAAGAAGCACAGGAGAACAAATTCAGATCCATTTTTGATCTGGGCCCTCCTGTGACTCAAAAAGGCTGTCTTGGCAGAGAAGGCTACTCTTCTACTTGTACCCAACTTTGTACTGTAGATTATTGTAGATGAGGGACTCAGAAGGGGCCTACATTCCACCTTGCAATGTAGTTGGGGGACTCTGAAAATCCCTCCCTGAGCCATTATTATACCCCAAAGCCTACCTGATTTGCTGCACAAAATACAATGTAGATTTTTTTTACTTGACCACCTGAGGAGGGGGCTGGTTAGACACTTTGGTGCTAACCCAGATTGGTATCCCTTTAACTTTGCTAACAAAGATCAGGCCTCAGAGGCTGGAGGGCAGTGGTTTGTTCTGAGGTCAGTTGCCAGGAGATGAGGGACTCTGAACTTATTTGCACTCAGCACTGTTTTTTTTTTTTTTTTTTTTTTTTACATATTGCCTGATTGTTATAGAAAAACAGAGGACCTTGACTGCTTGAGAATGTCAAAGGCTATTTTAAGAGAACAGAGACAAAAGCCAAACCAAGTTCTTTGTCTCACAGTCTCTCATTTATAAAAAATAAACCATGTCACAGAATTCACAAATTAAGCTAACAGGTTCCAGGGTTTCCTCTGATTTAATACAGTTCAAGAATTCATGCATTCTGAATTATACTGATGATTTTTGCAAATGTAGATATTTTCGCAAATGTTCCTTGATTGGTGTTACTCTGGTGTAGCTGACCTGTAAATTCCTACTGTGATACAGAAGAATACATTGTTTTGTTTTGTTTTTTTTTCCTTCTGATTGCAGTCTTCATTATGGCTATATATGCTTTCCAAAATTATTTTGATATCATGTGCATGTTGCTATAGCTTTCACTTTACTTTATCAGACTCTTCATCATCTAGTTTTGTGTGTGTGTATGTGCTTGAATACCATGTGTATTTCTTGAAGAGTGGTATAAACTCCAGTCTTTTGATTACTACTCTTGAACTTAAATAAGTTGAAATGAAAAATAAACACAACAATAATATATCTAAGTTTCAATTACAATTTTTTCTCTTTTACTTAAGTGTCTATTTTAACTTTCCACTACCTGTCAGTTTGTCATACTGTGGTGGCTTGCATATTGCTATGATGTTGGAAGTTATGCCACACGTATTTCAAATACCACTAGGGTCACCCATGGTGGACAGGTTTCAGAGAAGCCTTTATACTAAGATGGAGTATGAAGAAAGACCTGGTAATTTATTTCTAAAAATTAGCCATGGAAGCATTATGGATTACAACAGAACATTTTCCAACTTGCTTGCTTTGGGTCGGTCATCAGAGGGATTATTCAGTGGAGGAGGACATCATGTTTGGCAAAGTAGAGGGTAAGAGAGACTCCTCGTGAGATGAATGGGCATAACTGCCACACTGATAGACTAGAACGTGCTGGAGATTGTGAGGGTGAACAGGACCAGACAGTGTTCCCTTCTGTTGTATATATGGTCACCATGAGTTGGAGTAGACTCAACATCAGCTATCTATCTCTAATATCTGATATTTATACCTTATTGTGACTGTTTGGATTATATATTTTTTACTTCCCACAAATGAGTTTTCATTACCACAGTGACACATCCCTGACCAGTGTCCTCAGTGAGCAATAAATGTAAACTATACCAACTGATTTGTTTTGTTTTTTTTCTAGTCTCTGCCATTGAAGGACACATTGACCTATCTACTTTAGTAAAAAAAAAAAAAAAAAGATTCTGAGACCAAGAGTGCAACATGGTCAAACGCATTAGTCTTTGGAGCTTTATCCCTGGCTTTAGGATAAGCTTTTTCATCCCTGGGGATTCCGATTTTACTATACGTCACAGCAACTATAATGCTGGTATCCAAAGGAACACTTAATTCAGTGATGCAGAAAAGAAAAAAAGCCCAAGTCAGAATGTCAGAGATCAGAAGTAACTTGGAGCCAAAAAGTAAGTAAATCACTAAGCACTCTGTACCAAGGACTCTAGTTTTCATCACTGTTGTCCTTGACCTAGAGAATGTGCAGCTAAAAGTATATGGAAAACTTTGCTCTAATGCTGGCCAGAGCAGAATAATGTCTCTAAAGTAATTTCAAAGTGAAAAGAAGAAAGCAATATGCACAGTGGTTGGTCGATTGGAGACTGTGGGAATATATGTTCAAAGGAAAGCCTTCTCATCCAAATGAAGAGAAATGAGGGAACAGCCCTGCAGACAGATGTGCCGTGGTATAGCCAGATCTGTTTTGACTCAGCTTATTTTCCTCATGACTGAGAAGGGGCAGCTGGGCCATCAATCATAGTCAGATCATTTTTCCTCTGTTAAATAGACAACTTGTCAGGTAGGTAACTAAATGTGTGTTATGCTCCAACAATGTCACTTAGGAACAGAATCAACACTCTGAGTGTGACTTTCACAATACGACATTTCATTACTAAGACTGTAGTAGTCCTAAATAAAGCTCTGAGGGCAATTCCTCCAGAGCCGTTCTGTGAAGTCAACATCAGTTGAACTTGAACACAACAGAAAATGTTGCTTTAAGAAAAAGTCAACCTGATTGAAATAGATTCCCTAGCAGTTTATTTGTTCACACAGAATCTTTATGAAAGGATGTTCTGTACTTTTTAAAAAGGGTCAGAATTAAATCCACACTTCAAGTCCAAACCTAAGATATTAAACAAGCAAGTCATATCTTAAAAGAAAAAGGGTTTTCAAGCTAGTATTGAGTGCAAACCGTGCCATACCAGCAATATGTTTCCAGGAAGAAGTGCACATTAAAGAAGATTTTGCTGCCTAGAAATTACTTGTGAAATGGCAATTAGATTTTATCACCAATTTTAGGAGGAGAGCGTTTTCTATACTACAGTTCTCAGCAAGTCAGTTCATTGCAGTCTTTAGGACTGCTTGATTTATAAAGGAAAAAATGGCATTGTAGCATTTGATATTTTATCAAACTATGTTTAAGCATACCAAAAAGACTGCCTACAAGAAGGCTAAAATCTCCAAAGCAAACTGTATGGAAAATCAAGGCATGTGCTGACATTTCAAAAGTGTAGATTAAAAATCTACCACATCAGTTAATTAAATAATAATGACCTAAGTTACTCAGTTACTAAAATGAAAACCAAACCCATTGCCATCCAATCAATTCTAACTCATGGCAACCCTATAGGACTGGGTAGCAATGCCCCATAGAGTTTCCAAGGAGTGCCTGGTGGATTCAAACTGCCAGCCTTTTGGTTAGCAGCACTAGCTCTTAACCACTACACCACCAACGTTTCCACCCAATTAGTAGTGCCTCAAACTGACAGAAAAGTGAATCTGGCAGTATCATTCAAATTTGGTCTCTAAGCTTTAAATTTGGTTCTGACTAATAATGCTGAGGATAAGGAAAATATTTAGAATCTTCGTATCAAGACCTTTCTCTTTGTTTTTTCCTTCTATTCAGGGAGAACGAGAGAGAGGACAGGAATTTGTAGAAAAGAATGTAATTAACACGACAGCTATTTACCCATCTACCATCGACCTGTCTGTTTAAAACCATCTGCTTGCTTTCTTCTAAAGTATAATTAGTAGATGATTTTACCAATGTTTAAATTTAAAAATCTACAGTACTGTTTTGATTTATTCTAATGTACCTAATTTTTTCTCAGTGATAATGATATGTCTTCAATGATGAGACATACATATTTTACTTTATGCAGAATTAGATTCTTTAATGTATTTAATTAAAAATTATCAAAGGAGACTTCCCGCCAACATGCCGCCATAGACAGAAGCACCACATTATTCCTCCACAGCAAAGACCCAAAAAACTAAGTAAAACAGAGGCAAACATCATTCCTGGAACCTGAAGTGCCAAATGAAGAGACAGAGATCTCAGTCAAGCGCCCAGCGGAATACGACACTGACAGAAGACAGAGAAGGGGAGACAGGTAGGGAGGGGCCCATCAGCTAACACAGCACAGATCTGCCATCTTGGACTCCAGTCAAGGATCTCCAGACACGGAGCACAGGAAAGCAGCTTCGAGGAACTCCCAGCAGGAGACAGAGCACCCGGTAACCAGTGATACACGCTTTCCCACCCCCTATTTTCTCCCCGCTGCTCTACCTCTAAGCCTCCTGGCTGGCAGTGGTGGCTCAGCCGGCCAGGAAGTGCAGGGTCCATGCCACTTGGAAATGTGTCCCCCACCCACATCGGAGACCAGTGGCCAGGTGTACAGGAAATCAGCTTCACGAAGTTCCCAGCAGGTGACATAACGCCCAGTAACAAGCTATATACATTTTCCCAGCCCTCTTCTCCCCTACCTTCGGCCTCCTCTGCTTCCCGCCAGCCGCAGTGTCTTGGCTGGGAGGCGACTGCTTTGGCCTCAGGCTGCTTAGATTCACCCTGCCCACACTGACTGGGCCCCTGAGCTGGTGTTGGTCCTTTCCCTCTCCTTTGGTTTCTTCTGTGCTTCCTATCACCTTGTCATCCTTTCTCTGGAACACCTAGCTCCATGTGCCATTTTTCCTTCTTTTTGAAAGACTCTGAAGCCATACTCGATTGGGGAACCACTCCCCTGGGCCCATGACACTGCTCTGGTGGGATCCCTCGGGCTTTTTTTTTCTTGTTTTCCTTTGTTCTGTTTTGTTGGTTTTCTTTTTCTTTTTGCAGCTTGGGAGCCCCTTCTAGCCAGGCTGCACTGCACAGCTTAGAAGCCACTCCCCCAATCTGCCCAGCCATGTAGGTGGGACCCTAAGGGCATTTCTTTTTTTTTTTTTTTTCTTTTCTCTCTCTTTTTCCCTATCTGTCTGTTTCATCTCTATACACTTTTCTTCTTTTCCTGTCTCCTGAATACCTGGTGCTATGTGACATCTATACACCCTGTAGCCAGGCTATACTGCATAGCCTGGGAGCCACTTCCCTGGTCTTAGCAGCCCCACCAGTGGGACAGCAGGACTTGTGGGGCCTTTTCTTTTCCAAATTTTTATCTAGTTATTTTTTTCTTTCTTTTTGCCTTTTTCTTTTTCTACTCCAACAGCAAGCTCCTTTAGACTCTTTTTTTCTCTCTCTTTGCTTGCTTGTTTGTTTTTGGCTCCTGTTTTTCTCTCCTCTCTCTCCTCTTTCCCACACCTCTATTAGCTCCACACAACACAACCTCTCCCCTCTTTTTTGCCCACCTACACTTTGCACTGAACATCATACCCCCGAGCAGCACAGGCACGGCCTACTGGAACCTGCCCAGCACTGATTCTTGGCCCACCCTATTAGCCCTAGTACATGCCACAAACAACCCATCCTAGTTCCTCCCCTTCAGCTGGACCTGCCCTGCTGCACCATAGCCGAATAACTGGCCCTGCCCATTGGACAAGGAGGTGAAATGAATCGTGACTACTGATGAACAAAGAAAAAAGAATGCATAGCCTGCCTGATCAGACATAACCAAATAAAACAAAAAAGCAGGACAAAACAATCTGCAATCAAGAAACAAAGAAAATAACTACTGAATGTCCCGAAGACAGCAGAAAATATCAAAACATATACTAAAAAAAAAGGACAGGATGGGTCCAGTAGGCATCCAAAATAAAATACCAGATGACTTTCCAGGAGAAGGAACAGCACTAGAACAGGGCCATTTGACAGGGAATTCAAATCTCTAATATTCGGAGCAATCCAAGAGTTGAAGCAAAAAGCAGACAAAAATGAGGAAAAAATAGACAAATTTTTGGAAAATGTGGACAAATTTGTGGAACATACAGGCAAAAAAATGGAACAATTCAGGAAAGTAATACAGGAACAAAATACCAAACTGAATTCCCAACTAGAAATCATACAAAAAACAACAATTAGAAATCCAAAAGATAAACAGGATTTCAGAAATGGACAGTGTTGTAGAAGGGTTGAGGAGCAGGTTTGAAACTATGGAAGACAGAATCAGGGAAATTGAAGACAAATACGTGGATACAACTCTGTTTGAGGAAAAACCAGAAAAAAGAATGAAGAAAAATGAAGAAACCCTGAGAATAATGTGGGATACAATCAAAATCAAAAAATTGTGAGTGATCAGAGTTCCAGAACAGGGAGAGAAAATGGAAAACACAGAGAGGATCACTGAAGAATTGCTGACAGAAAACTTCCCTAATATCATGAATGATGAAAAGCTGACCATCCAAGAAGCTCAATGAACCCGTATAGAATAAAACCCAAAAGAAAAACACCAAGGCATATCATAATCACACTAACACCAAAGACAAAGAAAAAATCCTGCAAGCAGTTCGAGAAAAACAAAAAGTCATATACAGAGGAGAAACAATAAGACTAAACACTGATTATTTGGCAGAAACCATGCAGGCATGAAGGCAATGGGATGACATATATAAAACCTTGAATGAAAAAAATTGCCAACCAAGAATAATCTGTCCCACAAAACTTTTGTTCAAATATGATGGTGAAATTAGGACATTTCCAGATAAGCAGAAATTAATTAACTTACAAGAATTATTGAAGCAAGTCCTTCAGCCAGAGAACAAACAACATCAGACCACAGCCTGAATCTAGGATGCAAGATTGTATCAGCCAGACACCAACCTAGGAAATGAATTCTCAAGGACTATCCAAAACCAAAACAATTGCAGCAGAGAACCAGAGCAGTTAATCTGTAAATGACAACAATGTCAGAACAGTAAAAGAGGGAATAAAAAGTATAGGTATAGAACTCTGTAACGGAGAGGAAGGCAAGGTGATACCAAGTAATAATAGACTGGTTTAAATTTCAAGGTAACCACAAAGAAAGTTAACAAACCTGCTCATCAAAATAAAGACGAAAAACACAAAGTCTCAATAAAAACAAACCTACAAAAAGACCAGACTTAATGGTCTGACTGAGACTAGAGGAAGCCCGGCGGTCATGGTCCCCAAACCTTCTGTTGGCACAGGACAGGAACCATTCCAGAAGACAACTCATCAGACATGAAAGGGACTGGACAGTGGGTACGAGAGATATGCTGATGAAGAGTGAGCTAATTATATCAGGTGGACACTTTAGACTGTGTTGGCATCTCCTGTCTGGAGGGGGGATGGGAGGATAGAGAGAGTGGGAAGCTGGCAAAATTGTCACGAAAGGAGAGACTGGAAGGGCTGACTCATTAGGGGGAGAGCAAGTGGGAGTATGGAGTAAGATGTATATAAACTTATATGTGACAGTCTAACTTGATTTGTAAACGTTCACTTGAAGCTCAATAAAAGTTAATAAAAAAAAAAAAACCTACAAAAACAAAAGAAAAAGAAACCCACAAACAAAAGGAACTCAGCACAGGACATAATGCTTAGTGAAATAAGTCAATCACAAAAGGACAAATATTGTAGGAGACACTACTGTAAAAACTCATGAAAAAGTTTACAAATAAAGTGAAACAATATTTGATGGTTATGAGGGACAGGAGGGGTGGGGATGGAAAAACACTTAATAGACAAAAGGTAGGCGGTAACTTTGCTGAAGGGTAAGGCAGTACACAATACTGGGTAAGCCAGCACAACCTGTACAAGGCAAGGCCATGGTAGCTCCATAGACACATCCAAACTCCCTGAGGGGCTGTATTGCTGGGCTGAATTGACATAACAGAGTTTATAAAGAAAATGTACGTTCTACTTTGGTGAGTAGTGTCTGGGGTCTTAAAAGCCTGTGAGCGGCCATCTAGAGCACTCCATTGGTCTCACCCCTTTGGGAACAAGGAAGAATGAAGAAAACTAAAGACATAAGGGAAAGATTAGTCCAAAGGACTAATGGACCACATCTACCATGGCCTCCACCAGACTGAGTCCAATACAATGAGATGGTGCCCAGGTACCACCACTGACTGCTCTGACAGGGATCACAATAGAGGGTTCCAGACAGAGCTGGAGAACAAAATTCTAGCTGAAAAAGAAAGACCAGACTTGCTGGCCTGACAGAGACTGGAGAAACCCTGAGAGTATGGCCCCTGGACACCCTTTTAGCTCAGTAATGAGGCCACTCCTGAGAGTCACCCTTCAGCCAAAGATTGAACAGGCCCACAGAACAAAACAAGACTAAAGGGGAGCACCAGCCCTGGAGCAGGGACTGGTAGGCAGGAGGGAACAGGAAAGCTGGTAATAGGGAACCCAGGGTTGAGAAGGGAGAGAGTTGACATAGTCATGGGGTTGTTAACCAATGTCATACAACAATGTATGTAGTAATTGTTTGATAAGAAACTAGTTTGTTCTGTAAACCTTCATCTAAAGTTCAATTAAAAAAAAGGAGAAAAAATAGCAAAAAAAAAAAAAGATAATTGTCTCTTCCAACTCCCCCCAAAAAAATTATTAAAGGAAAAGTATATTTTGAACTTCTGCTGCTAAAAATTAATACTGGATGCAAAATAGATATAAAAATATAACATGTGGTTACTGTCCTTAAGTTGATAACTTAGCTATGAAGGAAAAAAAAATATTAGCAAGAATTAGTATTAAACCCATTAGTATTTTATTTATACACTTGATTTTTTTTTTTTTTTTTTAACTGTCTCCTATGTATGTTTTCTGAGCCCTGGTGGCACAGTGGAAATCAAGCTTATGAGGAGCTTTGAGTACCATGCCATATTGCTTAGATATTATTTTAGACAACAGCCAGCTTTTTTATTTTTCTACAGGAGAAACAAAACATAAGGAGAGAATTATAGAGAAAGAATAGAGGTCTAGACAGTTATTAAAAGAATGTAAATAAAATACTAATGGGTTTAATACTAATTCTTGCTATTATTATTATTATTTTTTAAAAAACACCTTCCTAAGTATATTTTCGGAGCCCCAGTGCCATGTGGAAACCCTGGTGGTGTAGTGCTTAGGAGCTGTGGCAGCCAACCAAAAGCTCCTCAGTTTGAATCCACCAGCCTCTCCTTGAAAACCATATGGGGTAATTCTATTCTGTCCTATAGGTTGCTATAAGTCGGAATTGATTCTACAGCAACAGGTTTGGTTTGTTTGTTTGTGTTTTTGGTTGGTGGCACAGTGGTTAAGACTTGACTGCGAACCAAAAGGTTGGCAGTTCGAATCTACCAGGTGCTCCTTGGAAACTTTATGGGGGCAGTTCTACTCTGTCCTATGGAGTCACTGTAAGTCAAATTCGACTCGAAGGCAATGGGTTAAGTATATTTTCAATTTTTAAAAGCAACATCAAAGGACTTTTAATTCCTGCAAAACACTACGGCTTTGAAATTGTTCATGACTTTAAATACTCATTCACATTCCTTCCTGTTTATTCTTATGTTAATCTCTTTGCAGCCATCTGTTTGTCCTAGGTGAGAATTCCTGGACTTCCCCAGGCAAACCTTTTCTTTTTTTTTTGCAGTCCTCCTGCCTCCCTTAAATACTTCCAGCACTGTATCATCACTGCAGTCATTTTTGTTTCCAGATAATGGACTTGAAGTTCCTTGCAGGCAAAGGTTATGTCTAACTTTTTTTTACTGAGCATTTATTCATCACATGTACCTCATACAGAATAGACATTTAATAAAGGCTTATTATTGAATGAATCAGTGCAAAAATTATTCTGGTCTTGAATAATGCCAGTTGAGTGAAAAAATTATACATGTTATGTATTTCAAGTTTTATTATATTGAAACACTACAAAAAATATAAGACAAGTTTAGCAATTTGGAGAGATGACCCCATGAAAAGTTCAACTGGTCATTTTCTAGAGTCTTTTTTTTTTTAGGTACAAAACCACCTTAGTGATTCCATAATTGTTCCATTTTTTTTTTTTTAATGCTCAGCGGGACCTCTGGTGGCATAGTGGCTAATTGCTACGGCTGCTAACCAAAAAGTTCAGCAGTTTGAATTCCCCAAGTGTTCCTTGGAAATCCTTTGGAGCAGTTCTACTCTGTCCTATAGGATCGCTATGAGTGGAAATCGAGTCAACAGCAATGGATTTGGTATTTTTTGGTTATAGTGTTGCTATGAGTCAGAATCGACTCAGCAGCAATGGGTTTTTAATGCTCAGTGGAGGGAGCCCTGGTGGCACTAAGACAGAGGTCCCTAGACTGCAAAAGATTCCACTGCCTCAAGCAGCTTGCTTGGCATACCCCATAGCTTTATATTAGAATCCTGGCTCCTTTGCTTAGCAGGCCCGCAGCTTTACATTAAAATCCTGGTTCCCCTCACATTAACTGCTGCCTCAAAAGCCAGTTTGGAAGCTATCAGGACATTCAGGACAACCTTTCAGACCTCTTACATAGTAACTGCCCCACCTCTGGGTGGAGTTTAAGCACCATTTTCTGAACATGCCGTGCATGAAGGTGTATGTAAGCTCCACTGCGCCCGCATAGTATGATTAGTAATGTTGCTGATGTAAATTACATGAACTTCCTACTTGTAAATTTCTTTTCAAGGTAACCCCTCTCCCTGCCCTCACTGAGCAGCCCTGGGCAGCAGCCTCAACTGTCTCCTTTCCTTGTGCAATGAAATAGAGGTACCTTTCTACTCTCCCACCTCAGTCCCTTGTTTGTTGGCTGAGCCTAGTCATGTCAAGCAGAACCTGGGGTTTCCATCCGGCAACAGCACAGCGGTTAAGCACTTGGCTGCTAACCAAAAGGTCAACAATTCAACCACACCAGCTGGTCAGTGGGAGGAAGATATGGCAGTCTATTTCTGTAAAGATTACGGCCTTGGAAATCCTATAGGGTGGCTGTACTCTGCCTTGTTGTTGTTGTTGTTAGGTGCCGTCGAGTCGGCTCTGACTCATTACAGGGTCTTTATGAGTCAAAATCAACTTGATGGCTATGGGTTGTAACGCTCAGTGTGATTTAAGACAAAATAGGACCTGTCTCTCACAAGAGTTCTCACTTCATGCAAGCTCAGAATATTGATGTAAAAAATTCTATTATCAATTTATTTCTTTGTCTTGAGAAATAAAATTGTTTCAACAGACCAGGAAACTAAGCAGCCTGATTATCATATTCTTTTAAAGTCAGACCCTGTAGGAAGTCAAAATAATAAGCAGAATGTGGCTTGATGAGCAGGAATTATTAAAGTATCTGAATGTTGAATTGTATTAAGTTAAAATATGATATTTCCATCTTTATGTTAGACTTGTAAATGCCAATGGGGTTAAAATACACAACTATTCACCAAGACAAAACTCTCTCTAATTTGGTCTCTGTGCGGTCAACACATGCATTTTTTCTGTGGTGCATACATGCCTGACCAATCTTTCTTCTGGTTAATTTACTCATCCTTTATTTAACAAAAATCAAACTGATTTTAATCAAGTATCATCAACCTAGAATTCAGATGACCATTGATAACAAAACAAATTTCTCCACTGTTATCTCTCAAGACATAAACAAGCTTTTGAGTTCAAATCCTGCCTTGGTTCTATGTCTTACCTGCTACTAAACATCATTTTTAATTTCTTAATGGGATGGGAATTTAAAATAAATTAATATAGAAAGCAATAAAAATACTGAATGAGGTGTATGTACATGCTAAATGAACATTATCTTCAAAGTATTTTCTTCTACATAAAAACTGGTAATTCAATAACAAGTATCATCATTGCTGTTGTTATTTGCTGGTTTCTTAATAACAAGTATAAAAACAAAAACAAAACAAACTCATTGCTGAGCTGAGTCAATTCTAACTCATAGTTACCTTATAGGACAGAGTAAAACTGCCCCATAGGATTTCCAAGGAGCAGCTGGTGGATTGGAACTGCCACCCCTTTGGTTAGCAGCCAAGCTTTTAACCATTATGCCACTAGGGCTCCAAAAATATGTGCATTTAATATTTTATGTTACATTGAGTTACTATTATCACATTAGCGCACGTACAGAAATTCCCTCCTACATTATGTTTCCTTAAATACACAGTTAAGCTCCAGCTACTACTTCATAAATGATCTCTTGCGCTGATTTGTAACACGTCTGGCAAATCAAGATAGAAAATAACTTAATGTGTTAAATGGAGTGTGAGCAGAAAGAAGGAAGGAGCAAGAGGTTTAATTGGGGAGTGGAACATTTGGCAGGATAAACTTCCTATTCTTCAAAAGCATCGTAGTACTCTAAAACTACAGGAATGGAAAATACTTTCAACAAATCAATGTTTTATTTTTAAATTAAAAAATGATGAGGCAGAGGGGGGCCAAGATAGCTGACTAGGTAGACGCTACCTCGGATCCCTCTTGCAACAAAGGCTCAGAAAAACAAGTGAATCGATCACATACATGACAATCTACGAACCCTGAACAACAAACACAGATTTAAAGAGTTGACGAGAGTGACAGAGATGGAAAACGAACAACTACGGGGCATCAGCGACTGTTTTCGGAGCCTGGAGCCAGCGTCCCAGTCAGGTAACCTTGGCGCCGGGCTTAGGACTGGGCAAAGGGGAGCTGAACACGGCATCCGGTCATAGCGCAAACACAGGGCGCAGCCCTACTCCCCTGAACTAACCCCGGGAGGGGGCCAAGCTGGTCCTCAGGGGCAGCGCAGTGACGCGGCTGGAGGGAAGAGAAGTCCCCAGGAGGCAGCGACTGATTTTGGAGCCAGGAGTGCAGCATCCCAGCAGGGGAACCTTGACGCTGGGCTTTGAACTGGCAGCGGAGGATCTGACCGTGGCTTCAGCGGGCCAGACCCTCGGGGACAATCTCCACACAGCCAGCACACATAGGCGACACGCCCCTTGGGAATCTCAGATAAAATAGTCATCCCAAGCAAGGGAAGAAACTTTGGCTATATCCCGGGGTGCTACTCTCTCTTGTTTTTCTGAACCCTCCCCTCCCCTTCCCAGGCGGCTTCATTAACATTGGAATTTCCTGAGCCAGAGGGAGAACGGCTCTGGCTCCGAGGCTTTGCTTTTCCCTTTTTTTTTTTTTGGTCTTTTCCTAACCCATTCTTCTGGCCTGAGAGAAGCGACCACAAAAAACCCAGGGACCAAAAATCCTTCCCTAATTGGACGCAAAACACAGAACCAGCTCCAGCCAAGCATATATGATCCAAATATCAGGCTTTCATCCTTACAGGGAACAAGGTGGCTGTTATAATGCAAAGGCAGTTCTTATAGGGATCTGACTGCATTTTTTTTAGTGGATTTACTGGAAAAACAAGTTTCCCAAGTCTGATATCTCTGCGTATTCAACAGAGCCCTCACTGACCCACAACAGGGAACTCAGGGCTGAAGCTCCCCCCAGACCACCTAGCCTCTTGCCTTAGGGGTCTAAGGAGGGTGACACCTACCAATCAGTAGAGGTGCTTGCATTGGGGGCCTAAGGTACAGCTGCAGAGCCCACCCACCAAGGTGCTATAGGAATAGAGACACACCTACCTCACTGGCACTTGGGGGAAGCCTGTCAGCATCCTGCCCTCCCTGGAGTGTGAACCCCAGCTGCTACTAGAATCTGGTGCACACAACTATCACCACTACTTCTCAAGGTGGATAGGTGTTAAGGTACAGCACACACTTGATGACCCAAAATCAGATTCTACTCAAGAATGGTGAATAGACTCAGGCATATATATCTGGCAACAGCCCAAACCAGCTGGTAATAGGTCATAAGTAAGTCAAGGGCTACAACAAACAAGACAGCACAATCTAGTAACCCATCCACGTATATTGAAAGAAAACAAAACAAGATAAGACTCAGTGAGCAATTATAGAATAAATCACTACAATATCTTAGTGATGGCTCGGAGACAGCAGTTGATATCAAACCACATAAAGAAGCAGACCGTGACAGCTTCTACAATCCCCCAAACAAAAGAATCAAAATCTTTCCCAAATGAAGATACAATCCTGGAATTATCAGATACAGAATATAAAAATCTAATTTACAGAATGCTTCAAGACATCAGGGATGACCTCAGAAATGAAATAAGGCAAACTGCAGAAAAAGCCAAGGAACACACTGATAAAACAGTTGAAGAACTCAAAAAGATTATTCAAGAACATAGTGGAAAAATTAATAAGTTGCAAAAATCCATAGAGAGACAGGATGCAGAAATCCAAAAGATTAACAATAAAATTACAGAATTAGACAGCGCAATACGAAGTCATAGGAACAGACTCGAGCAATTAGGATGCAGAGTGGGAAATCTGGAGGACCAGGGAATTAACACCAACATAGCTGAAAAAAAATCAGATAAAAGAATTAAAAACAAATGAAGAAACCCTAAGAATCATGTGGGACTCTATCAAGAAGGATAACTTGTGTGTGATTGGAGTCCCAGAACAGGGAGGGAGGACAGAAAAAACAAAGAAAACAGTTGAAGATCTGCTTACAGAAAACTTCCCTGACATCATGAAAGACGAAAGGATATCTATCCAAGATGCTCATCAAACCCCATATAAGATTGATCCAAAAAGAAAAACACCAAGACATATTATCAACCAACTTGTCAAAACCAAAGATAAACAGAAAATTTAAAAGCAGCCAGGGATAAAAGAAAGGTCTCCTTCAAGGGAGAATCAATAAGTTCAGACTACTCAGCAGAAACCATGCAGGCAAGAAGGCAATGGGATGACATATACAGAGCACTGAAGGAGAAAAACTGCCAGCCAAGGATCATATATCCAGCAAAACTCTCTCTGAAAGATGAAGGCGAAATTAAGATATTTACAGATAAACACAAGCTTAGAGAATTTGCAAAAACCAAACGAAAGCTACAAGAAATACTAAAGGAAATTGTTTGGTCAGAAAACCAATAATATCAGATACCAGCACAACACAAGGTCACAGAACAGAACATCCTGATATCAACTCAAATAGGGAAATCATAAAAACAAATTAAGATTAATTAAAAAAAAAATGCTCATAACAGGGAATCATTGAAGTTAATATGTAAAAGATCACAATAATCAAAAAGAGGGACTAAATACAGGTGGCATAGAACTGCCACATGGAGAGGGAGACAAGGCGATATAGGACAATACAAGTTAGGTTTTTACTCAGAAAAATAGGGGTAAATATTAAGGTAACCACAAAGAGGTATAACAAATCCATAACTCAAAATAAAAGCCAAGAAAAATGTAACGACTCAACAAACATAAAGTCAAATACTATGAAAATGAAGATCCCACAATTTACAAAGAAAAACGTCTCAGCACAAAAATGTAAGTGGAAAAATGATATTGTCAACAACACACATAAAAAGGCATCAAAATGACAACACTAAACACTTATTTATCTATAATTACGATGAATGTAAATGGACTAAATGCACCAAAAAAGAGACAGAGAGTCTCGGACTGGATAAAAAAACACGATCCGTCTATATGCTCCCTACAAGAGACACACCTTAGACTTAGAGACACAAACAAACTAAAACTCAAAGGATGGAAAAAAATACATCAAGCAAACAATAAGCAAAAAAGAAGAGGAGTAGCAAAATTAATTTCTGACAAAATAGACTTTAGACTTAAATCCACCACAAAGGATAAAGAAGGACACTACATGATGATAAAAGGGACAATTGACCAGGAAGATATAACCATATTAAATATTTATGCACCCAATGACAGGGCTGCAAGATACATAAATCAAATTTTAACAGAACTGAAAAGTGAGATAGACACCTCCACAATTATACTAGGAGACTTCAACACACCACTTTTGGAGAAGGACAGGACATCCAGTAAGAAGCTCAATAGAGACACGGAAGACCTAATTACAACAATCAACCAACTTGACCTCATTGACTTATACAGAACTCTTCAACCAACTGCTGCAAAGTATACTTTTTTTTTCTAGCACACGCAGAACATTCTCTAGAATAGACCACATATTAGGTCATAAAACAAACCTTTGAAGAATCCAAAATATCGAAATATTACAAAGCATCTTCTCAGACCACAAGGCCATAAAAGTGGAAATCAATAACAGAAAAACTAGGGAAAAGAAATCAAATACTTGGAAACTGAACAATACCCTCCTGAAAAAAGACTGGGTTATAGAAGACGTTAAGGAGGGAATAAAGAAATTCATAGAATGCAATGAGAATGAAAATACTTCCTATCAAAACCTCTGGGACACAGCAAAAGCAGTGCTCAGAGGCCAATTTATATCGATAAATGCACACATACAAAAAGAAGATAGAGCCAAAATCAGAGAACTGTCCCTACAACTTGAACAAATAGAAAGTGAGCAACAAAAGAATCCATCAGGCACCAGAAGAAAACAAATAATAAAAATTAGAGCTAAACTAAATGAATTAGAGAACAGAAAAACAATTAAAAGAATTCACAAAGCCAAAAGCTGGTTCTTTGAAAAAATTAACAAAATTGATAAACCACTGGCTAGACTGACTAAAGAAATACAGGAAAGGAAACAAATAACCCGGATAAGAAACGAGATGGGCCACATCACAACAGACCCAACTGAAATTAAGAGAATCATATCAGATTATTACAAAAAATTATACTGTAACAAATTTGCAAACCTAGAAGAAATGGGTGAATTCCCGGAAAAACACTACCTACCTAAACTAACACAATCAGGAATAGGACAACTAAATAGACCCATAACAAAAAAAGAGATTGAAACAGTAATCAAAAAACTCCCAACAAAAAAAAAGCCCTGGCCTGGATGGCTATACTGCAGAGTTCTACCAAACTTTCAGAGAAGAGATAACACCACTACTACTAAAGATATTTCAAAGCATAGAAAATGACAGAATACTACCCAACTCATTCTATGAAGCCACCATTTCCCTGATACCAAAACCAGGTAAAGACATCACAAAAAAAGAAAATTACAGACCTATATCCCTCATGAACATAGATGCAAAAATCCTCAACAAAATTCAAGCCAATAGGATTCAACAACATATCAAAAAAATAATCCACCACCACCAAGTGGGATTTATACCAGGTATGCAAGGTTGGTTCAATATTAGAAACACCATTAATGTAATCCACCATATAAATAAAACAAAAGACAAAAACCACAGGATCTTATCAAAGGATGCAGAAAAGGCATTTGACAAAGTCCAAAACCCATTCATGACAAAAACTCTCAGCAAACTAGAAATTGAAGGAAAATTCCTCAACATAATAAAGGGCATCTATACAAAGCCAACAACCAACATCATTCTAAATGGAGAGAGCCTGAAAGCATTTCCCTTGAGAATGGGAACCAGACAAGGATGCCCTTTATCACCGCTCTTATTCAACATTGTGCTGCAGTTCCTAGCCAGAGCAATTTAACTAGACAAAGAAATAAAGGGCATCTGGAATCTCAAGGAAGAAGTAAAATTATCTCTATTTGCAGATGACATGATCTTATTCACAGAAAACCCTGAGGAATCCTCCAGAAAACTACTGAAACTAATAGTTCAGCAGAGTTTCAGGTTACAAGATAAACATACGAAAATCACCTGGATTCCTCTACATCAACAAAAAGAACATCAAAGAGGAAATAACCAAATCAATACCAATCACAGTAGCCCCCAAGAAGATAAAATACTTAGGAATAAATCTTACCAAAGATGTAAAAGACCTATACAAAGAAAACCACAAAGTACTAGTGCAAGAAACTAAAAGGGACCTACATAAGGGGAAAAACATACCTTGCTCATGGATAGGAAGACTTAACATAGTAAAAATGTCTGTTCTACCAAAAGCCATCTATACATACAATGCACTTCCGATCCAAATTCCAATGACATTTTTTAATGTGATGGAGAAACAAATCACCAACTTCATATGGAAGGGAAAGAAGCCTCAGATAAGCAAAGCATTACTGAAAAAGAAGAAGAAAGTGGGAGGCCTCACTCTACCTGATTTCAGAACCTATTATACAGCCACACTAGTCAAAACAGCCTGGTACTGGTACAACAACAGGCACATAGACCAAAGGAACAGAATTGAGAACCCAGATATAAATCCATCCACATATGAGCAGCTGATATTTGACAAAGGCCCAGTGTCAGTTAATTGGGGAAAAGACAGTCTTTTTAACAAATGGTGCTGGCATAACTGGATATCCATTTGCAAGAAAATGAAACAGGACCCATACCTCACACCATGCACAAAAACTAACTCCAAGTGGATCAAAGACCTAAACATAAAGACTAAAACGATAAAGATCATGGAATAAAAAATAGGGACAACATTAGGAGCCCTAATACAAGGCATCAACAGAATACAAAACATTACCAAAAATGGCAAAGAGAAACCAGAGAACTGGGAGCTCCTAAAAATCAAACACCTATGCTCATCTAAAGACTTCACCAAAAGAGGAAAAAGACCACCTACAGACTGGGAAAGAATTTTCAGCTATGACATCTCCAACCAGCACCTGATCTCTAAAATCTATATGATTCTGTCAAAACTCAACCACAAAAAGACAAACAACCCAATCAAGAAGTGGGCAAAGGATATGAACACACACTTCAGTAAAGAAGATATTCAGGCAGCTAACAGATACATGAGAAAATGCTCTCAATCATTAGCCATTAGAGATACGCAAATTCAAACTACGATGAGATTCCATCTCACTCCAACAAGGCTGCCATTAATCCAAAAAACACAAAATAATAAATGTTGGAGAGGCTGTGGAGAGATTGGAACTCTTATACACTGCTGGTGGGAATGTAAAATGGTACAGCCACTTTGGAAATCTATCTGGCGTTATCGTAAACAGTTAGAAATAGAACTACCATACAACCCAGAAATCCCACTTCTCGGAATATACCCTAGAGAAGTAAGAGCCTTCGCACGAACAGATATATGCACACCCATGTTTATTGCAGCTCTGTTTACAATAGCAAAAAGCTGGAAGCAACCAAGGTGTCCATCAGTGGATGAATGGTTAAATAAATTGTGGTATATTCACACAATGGAATACTACGCATCGATAAAGAACAGTGACGGATCTGTGAAACATTTCATAAAGTGGAGGAACCTGGAAGGCATTATGCTGAGCGAAATTAGTCAGAGGCAAAAGGACAAATATTGTATAAGACCACTATTATAAGATCATGAGAAATAGTATAAACTGAGAAGAACACATACTTTTGTGGTTACGAGGGGGGGAGGGAGGGAGGGTGGGAGAGGGTTTTTTACTGATTAGTTAGTAGATAAGAACTACTTTACGTGAAGGAAAGGACAATACTCAATACATGGAAGGTCAGCTCAACTGGACTGACCAAAAGCAAAGAAGTTTCCGGGATAAACTGAATGCTTCAAAGGGCAGCGGAGCAAGGGCAGGGGTTTGGGGACCATGGTTTAAGGGCACTTCTAAGTCAATTGGCAAAATAATTCTATTATGAAAACATTCTGCAGCCCACTTTGAAATGTGGTGTCTGGGGTCTTAAATGCTAACAAGCGGCCATCTAAGATGCATCAATTGGTCTCAACCCACCTGGATCAAAGGAGAATGAAGAACACCAAGGTCACATGATAACTATGAGCCCAAGAGACAGAAAGGGCTACATGAACCAGAGATCTACATCATCCTGAGACCAGAAGAACTAGTTGGTGCCCGGCCACAATTGATGACTGCCCTGACAGGAAGCACAACAGAGAACCCCTGAGGGAGCAGGAGATCAGTGGGATGAAAACCCCAAATTCTCATAAAAAGACCATACTTAATGGTCTGACTGAGACTAAAGGAATCCCGGCAGTCATGGTCCCCAAACCTTCTGCTGGCACAGGACAGGATCCATTCCCGAAGACAACTCATCAGTCGTGAAAGGGACTGGAGAGTGCGTAGGAGAGACATGCTGATGAAGATGGAGGTTATTATATCAGGTGGAGAGTTGAGACTGTGTTGGCATCTCCTGTATGGAGGGGGGATGGGAGGATAGAGAGAGTTGGAAGCTGGCAAAATTGTCACGAAAGGAGAGACTGGAAGGGCTAACTCATTAGGGGGAGAGCAAGTGGGAGTACGGATTAAGGTGTATGTAAACTTATATGTGACAGTCTGACTTGATTTGTAAACGTTCCCTTGAAGCTCAATAAAAGTTAATAAAAGAAAAAAAAGTGAATGGACTCCTGGGCTTATATACCCAGTAACAACTCTAGCCATCTGGTGACAGGACGTTAGAGCTTCAAAGGCACCAACAATCAAGCTAGCTCACTTAAGCAGCCTATTTGGGCATATCAAAACAAAACGAAGCATGAAGATAAGACACAGTAAGCTAACATAAAATAAATTAAGACAATAACTTATACATGACTCAGAAACAATAGTCCAAATCAAATCACATAAAGAAGGAGAACATGTTCACTTCAACAAGCTCCCAAAACAAAGAATCAAGGAATCTTCTGGACAAAGATATATTCCTGGAATTACCAGAGGTAGAATACAAAAGATTAATATACAGAACTCTTCAAGAGATCAGGAAGGAGAGCAGGCAAAATGCAGAACAAAAGAAGGATCACACAGATAACGCACTCGAGGAAAATAAGAAGGTTATTGAAGAGCATAATGACAAATTTAACAAGCTTCAAGAATCCATAGAGAGACAGCAATCAGAAAGTCAGAACATTAACAATAAAATTTTGGAATTAAACAACTCAATAGAAAATCAGAGGAATAGAATTGAGGAAATGGAGATCAGAATTAGTGATATCAAAGATAAAAGTCTTGGCACCAATATATTCGATGAAAAATCAGATAAAACTGACAGGCGGACTTATAGCTGGGGAAGAAATGCTTTCTTGTCAACTAGAATTTGTTTCGGGATCTTCAGGTTGTGAAAACACAGGATTTTTTTTACCAGCTTTAAGAAGATCATCAAAAATGGTCAAGAAAAGAGAGAGTGGAAGGAGGGAGCAGGCTGTCTCATGGCGGGGAGAGAGTAATTGGGAATATGTAGCAAGGCGTATATAAGTTTTTATGTGAGAGACTGACTTGAATTGTAAACTTTCACTTAAAGCACAATAAAAATTATTTAAAAAAATGATCATGCAACAATTTAAACAATACAAAGACACATACACCCATTCCTCACTTATCGACATAGTTTCCAAAGATCAGGTCATTATGCAAAATCAGCATTATGCAAGTTGGGGGCCACACTCTATCTTCTCACTGCCCGTTGGATTCCCCCAGCATGTGTCAGGATGTGTGTGGTGCAGCGGGCCCCTCTTCTTCACCAAGCCTTCTCCTCCACCATGGAGCCACTGGGGATCGGGGTGGTGGTCATGTGTTACCTGTTGCTTGCCACCTCCCACCACCCACCACCCACCACCTGTTACCCACCCTAGGTGGGCACCCCAATTGTCCTCCACCCACCACTTCTCACTGTCCACCCCGGGAAGAGACTGCACTCATCCTCCATCTGCCCTAAGCTTGTAACCTTGCACAGGTCCCTTCCATCTCCTCTCCTTCTTACTTCCCCCCACTGACTTCCCCAGCACCTTTGGGGCCTTGTCTAGCTTCCCCCTGCCTGCCTGCAACCTTGCATCATTGTGCCATCACCCTGTGCCCTCCATGGCTATACCAAGACATCGCAGACAACTGAGAGAAAGCATCTCACAGCCAGTTGACCACCATCCCTCTGTGGCCCAGATGTCACCAGGGCTTCCAGTATATCATTTGAAGTGGCCAGTGGAGAGCTCTCTGGCCCAGCTGCACCCTGCATTGGGGACACAATCATCAGCGGCACCACCTGAGAATTTTTTCAAAGTCGTAAAAGCAAAATGTTGGATGATGAGACAGTAAGTGAGGAGTCGGTGTAAATATTCGTCTTCTCCTCTACCTCTGAGCCTAATCGTATCCCACTAAACAATGTCAATAGCTTGGTTTGTATCCTTATCTTATATTAACATATAAAATCATGTGAGAAATACACATGATGATAATTGGTAATATACGAAACTTGCCATATGATAAATGTTATATCATATAATGTGTAATATACAATGTAAAAAGTAATATACATTATACTTTTGTTGACATGTAATAAAATAATACTAGCTTTATAGTCTATTACACACCTCCTCCCATATATGTACATATATATATAAAACATTCTTTCATTAAATATGTAAAAAAAAAAGATACTTGAAATTGTTTTCTTACATATAACATAATCAATAAATGCAAAATCATCATTTATAATATAAACTGGTCTTCACCTGGAAGGCAGCTATGTTCACCACTATACCACCAATACAACAGCAGAAAATGCTCTTTATCAAAAGTGAATTCATACATCCTGACTTCTGTATCAGCAATCTCCTGTGTAGCCTAGTAATGCTTTTAATATTTTGTAGTGTACCAAGGGGATTTTCCAGTTGTAGGTTTGAATGTTCTGTATAGCTAAAATGTAGGATGTATTTGCCAATTGCACATGTACATGTATGTATATATATTCATAGGTGTATATATATGTATGTGTATATATATGTATATATATACCAAAAAAAAAAAAAAAACCCGCTGCCGTCGAGTCGATTACTGACTCATAGTGACCCAATAGGACAGAGTAGAACTGCCCCTATAGAGTTTTCATGAAACACCTGGTAGATTCCAACTGCCGACCTTTTGGTTAGCAACTGTAGCTCTTAACCACTACGTCACCAGGGTTTATATATATCTATATATATATAAAAATATATTCAAATTAAATGATGCAGGATGACTTCCAGAAATACCACTAACATGTCTATTGTAACACAACCATACATCAATTGCCAAAACTACAAAATTACATCATATTGTAGTATCAGACACCTAGCCCTGATTATCAAATCAACTTTTACTGTCACACAATCCTAACTGCAATACATTAGAGAGCATGAGATGTTGGTAAATTACAGATTGGGTTATTTAATTTTTTATTCAATTTGGCTACTACTCAGTGATTCTTATAAAGCTTCAAACTTAAACCTTTATTTCTCCTGTACATCTTTTGTCATCTTCAATGAAGTAAAGCCTGAACTATTTAAAACTAAATTCACATACCCTCAAAACAACCATTCTTAACAGAATAAGAATTGTGTTGCTTTCTGAATGACGCCTACTTAATGCTTAGTTGTCACTAATGCATAATCGCTGTAACCTATAATGGAGCCACAGGATTCGAACATGTGTTTTAAAATGCAACTTTGGTCATTACGAAAATTAAAGTAGAACATGTATATGCTGAGAAAAGACACAAAATATTAATAAGTATGGTACAAATTTTTAAAGAAGAGTTTTCTACATTATTTAGAGTCATGAGAATATTTTATGACATTACTTATAAATATGGGAAAAGTTTTATGTTGTGTATGTATTTAATTATATATATATATATATATATATATACAGTTCTTGAGGGCAAGCAGTCATTTACTTTGAAACCAAGTTTAATAAGTTACTCACATATTTAGTACTCAAGCCCCACCACTGGAGAACATATGGAAGTCTTTCTACTGAAGGAGGCAGAATGTGCTAAAAAAGATACGTATGTGTGTCTTTATTTATTCATTTGGACACTATGAATGTGTTTTGTACTTTGAAGGATATAAAAGTAACTTTGCCTATTTACTGCCTGTATAATGAAGAGTGTCAAGGACAAGGGTGGTTTAGGAGGCTGACAATGACATTCATCAATGCCTCTCATCTGAAGAAGGCCACTACCACCACACAAACACACACACACACACACACACACACACAAAAGATATTATTGGGTACGAAGAAATGATGTTTCAGCTATCTTACAGAAGTGTGAATAAAAGCAACTTGAGATGCGTTGTTGATGCCAATGATCTCCAGCATAAGGCATGCATAAAAATAGTGTGATCCAAACACAGTTTTAAGAACAACAGTCCCCCGGTTGTCTCATCTGATCAGAATGTTACCACTTATGTTGTCCTAAAGAGAGTTCCATTGGCATCTCCAGTAAAAAACCTATTTTAATATCACCATATATTTTCTAAGAATAGTAATTGCATAAAAAGGAAATTATCTATATTTATTTTATGTAGGGCTTTTGATGGTTACCATTACTAAGTTAAAAAAATTGACTCCATAGGAAGAGTATGTTTTATTCCTATATAAATGTGTTAAAATTAAATACTTGAACTACAAAGTAGAAGTAAGCTCTGTATATGAAATATAGAAAAGCTTGATTCAACTCTCAATTAATGAGAAAAAAATTCTAATAGTGATAATGTGGATCAATGCCAATGATGAGCAGGAAGTTATACTTGGTATCATTGAAAACCACTGTCATCAATATCTGCCACTGATACACAAAGTAATAAACAAGTGGTCAGTTGCCTCTTTCCATTAAGTGGGAAACAAAAATTGGTATTCTAAAATGTACTTTGTTGTCAATTAGTGTTGTCTGTATCACCTATTCCAACATAAACTCTTGAAATTACTGTTGCTTATTTTTTTTTTTATAAAACACAGATTCTACTAGCAAAATGCACTTGTAAGTTTAAGTCTTCTAATTCTATTACTTTTTTATTTTATTCCTTTCTATGTATGTTTAACCCCATGTTCTCCCTAAAACATTCTGGATAATTTTGCTTTGAATTGATACTCCTTTTATTATGGATGTATTCTCAAAAATTCTAAATATTTTTTTTTGGCCTGACATCTGTTGTTTATATCTTCAGATTTTTAGTATATGATTTCAAATGGGTTTTATAGTCATAGGTATAAAATTTCAGTTTTAATTTTCTGTGTAGGCTTCACTTAAACCAATAGCTGTAATTCAATACTTTTAACTCAAGAACTCTTAACACGTTTTAGATGCAAAACATGATCAAGGCCACAAATTCAGCCAACTGAACTATCTTTACAATTCAAGAATGTGATACATGCCTAAAGCAGCTAAAGAAATTGCTGAAAATTCCCTCCAGATCCCACAAAATTTACTTGCAATTTCCCATCCCAGTGATGCTAGCAAAAACAACATTGAAATAAATACACTTTCTAACTTCAAGTTTGATATGGTTATCCTCAAAGGTGCAGATGATAATGACTTACTAAGAGGTATAATTATCCCAATACATCTCATTTTTTCATGTTTATACCAAGTTCATCTAACTTGCTTATCATTATGTTTTCTCAATTTATCCAAATTTACATTAAACTTTATAACACAAATCTTTAAACAATTCTTGCATAAGTACAAAAAGCCTAAAGAATAACTTTCCAAAACAAAGTTTATATTTGTAACTTTACTGCAAAAGGAAAAGATTTTGAAAAACAATTTGTCCAAATTAGAAGTATAATCTAGTATTAATTTCTCTGAATTGTGAAAAAAAAAGTGACATCAATTACTAGCACTAAAATTAATATTTTAAAAATACCTATAGTATTTCAAGTAATATGTAGTCTATTATATCATGTAGCTAAATATGTTCTCTAAAGATTAATTTATGCACTCTTAAATGGTGTTGTGGAATGAGTTGTGTCCCCTTAAAATTGTCAGCTTGGCTAGGTCATGATTCCCAGTATTGTGTGGTTGTGTACCATTTTGTGATCTGATGTGGTTATCTTATGTGTTGTAAATCCTAGCCTCTACGATATTAGTGAAGCAGGATTAGAGGCAGTTATGTTCATGAGACTGAACTCAACCTACAGGATTAGGTTGTATCTGGAGTCAATTTCCTTGGGGATATAAAAGAGAGCAGTGAGCAGAGAGGATGGGGACCTCTTACCACCAGGAAAGAAGCTCCAAGAGTGGAGCACGTCCTTTGGACCTGGGATACCTGTGCTGAGAAGCTCCTAGACTAGGGGAACATTGATGACAAGGACTTTTCCCCAGAGCTGACTGAAAGAGAAAATGTTCCCCTGGAGCTGGCACATTGAATTTGTACTTCTAGCCTCCTAGGCTGTGAGAGAATAAATTTCTGTTTGTTAAAGCTATCCATTTGTGGTATTTCTGTTATAGCAGCATTAGATAACTAAGACAAATGGTAAGCTCATTTATGCCTTTTTTTTTAGCAATTATCTTCCCAGCAATTCAAAAGAGGTTCAAAGCATATTTTCATGCCTCTGCCCTTCTCTTACTGCTTCTCACTTTCCTTCCTTAGATTATGAAAAAAAAAAAAAAAAATGGGTGATATAGAGCTGTTTCCATGCAATTAACTGGCATATAGAAGTCTGGGGTAAATCTAGAATGAAAGATCCTCTTTGCTAACAGAAAAATTGTGATCTGACCCAGGAGGCAAGATGTTAGTGTTTTTCTTAAACATAGCTATGCCAATGCATTTTTCTATTGACCTTCTCTTCCCTGTGATGTGAAATGTATATTAAAATTTACCAGGACGAGCTTTTCAATGGCTGTGACCTCTCCTAAGCAGATTGCCAGGCCTTTCTTCTGAGGTGCCCCAGGCAGATTTGAACTGCCAAGAATTTCTAGTCTTTAGGTTAGTACATGAACGCTTAACCATTTGCACCTCCCACAAGTAAGAAAATAAAATAAGGTACCAATGTCATTGTTCCCAATGTATACTGGGGTCGCTGTTTCCTCTTGTACTGTGCACTCCTGTGTTTATCATATTTGTTTTCAATGTTTCATATACAAGTTTTTAAAAGGTGGTTAATGAGCTGGTTCACAGTAAAATTTTTTTGGCTGTTTTTTTCCTTTTTGGACTTTTCTAAGAAACCATTTTCAAATTCCCTTAAGGTTTCACTCTGACTTTAACCACAGTCACATGGTGAAACTATGTTAGGAAGGTTTTCAGTTTATGACTGAATGATCAGTACAGCCCATTCTAATTCCTCCTGTCAAACTAATACAAAACATAGTCACCATAATAATTGTTTAAAATCATGCTTTAACACATACAAGCTATCAAAAAAATAGCATGTTTTTACACAATAATATACCCCACTGAAGTTGAAATGAATGTTATCTTCTAAAGGGTCTACTAGCCCCAGCAGAATCACAACCACACAGACAGACAGGCATACAACAAACATACATTCCTTAAGGCAGATGCCATCAATAATCTCTAGGAAGGAAACTATTCCAATAAAACACCTGCATGAAAGCAGCTTGAAGCCTGCGGTTGTGATTACAAGACTTCTTTGGCCCGGAGCAACCACTGCTGTATGAAGGGGAGGAGGTGTGCTGCCTACCATCTATGACAGTTTCTTTTAAAAAATTTTAAATTATTCTTTCTCCAAGAATCATTAAGTTTTGTTTGTCAATTGCTCAAATTTATATTGGAGAAAGCTTCTATGCCCAGAAATCTTTCTTTCCAAATGTATAATGTTGTACTTAACAGATGGGATGAAGCACTTTACAAATAATTCCAATTACACTGTGTTTGCGCAGTGCCTAAGTGAGATTTTCACAAAAAAGAAATGCTGCATTTTGATTAAAATCTGGCCTATTCAAGCCATTTTTAAAATAGCTGAGTTGAAAGACCAATCCATTCATTTTGGAGGTATGTGAGTTAATAATGGAATTTTTTTTTAATGTTAATGTTAATGCAGAACTCTAATTTTTGTGTCAAGCTTGTGAGAAACTAATCACAATCAGACATTTGATTATTTTCAGCATTGTTCAGGAAAGGTTCTATTTCACTTATTTATTTATTTTTCTTTGTATTATGTGAATAAATGGAGAGATTGTTACAGTTGGTTAACTTACTAAAAACAGAAATACTGAAGTACTCTGGACTGAGATTCAACTATGGTGTGATATTGGCAGCTTCCAGTTGCACCACGTTTCTTCAGATACCATGGCCCTTGCGATCTTTATTTCTCATTACATAGTATTGAGGTGTTATTGTTGATTTTAATATGTGATTCAGCATTTGAAACCCTGGTTGCGTAGTGGTTAAGTGCTATAGCTGCTAACCAAGGCACTCTTGGAAACTCTATGGGGCAGTTCTACTCATCCTACAGGGTCCCTATGAGTTGGAATCGACTCGTTGACTGTGGGTTTGGTTTGGTTTTATATATATATGAGACATCAATCAAAATGTGCAACATATTTTTAATTAATATGACCAAAAAGTACTCTACCATTAGCTCTTTAAAGCTGACTCTTGTTAAACTTCTAATTTGTTCTCTGTATAACTCAGCACTGCTACTTTTATCATGCTGGCTTCCATGAGACACAATGAAGGAATTTAAACGACCACACAAAATAATAACTATGATAGTAACAAGTATGATTGAGCACCTGTACATTTAACACATAATAATATGTAACGCTGAGCATTCACTATGTTCAAGGCGTTGTGTATATATTATCTCATTTAATGCTCAAAAAAAGAATTCTCATGTGTTTATAATTCTAAAATACTAGATAGGATTATAGGTTATTTGGATGGAGGTACACAGCACAAAGACACTCAGATAAATAAAAGGCAAAACTCAGTTATTAACAGCTAGCTCTAAACTGGAGAAGGCTGCCATGCAGGACCATAAAAAAAGAAAAAAAAATTTTTTTTTTCTTTTTTTTCTTTCAGGGGCTTATATCCAGGGACAGGGTAATAAGAAACTAGAGCCACTGGCCAAGACCAAACCAAACTCACTGCCATCAAGTCGATTCCTACTTATAGTGTAAATCTTTACGGAAGCAGGCTGCCACATCTTTCTCCCGTGGAGTGGCTGATGGGTTTGAACTGCCAACCTTTCAGTTAGCAACTTGGTTCTTTAACCGCTGTGCTGCTAGGGCTCCTGAAGAGCCATAGGAGGCAGTTTAAATGTAGCAAGTGTTGCGGAATTAGCTGGGTTTCCTGAACTCCCTGTGGGTTGGTTAATTTTAATACCTTCACAGACTCTGGACCATGGGGACTATCCTAGTTGTTTCGTACTAGTCTCCAGGTATTAGGGTTGGTGGTTAGGGGCCCTGCAATGTGAGAACTCATTGGGGAAGTGGTTAGGTTGTAGACTTAATCAACCTCTCAAGAAGGGGAATTGACCTCTCTCTATCTATCTAGAGCCTCAAAACTGGATTAAGACAGCTTTATAACAACAATAAACTGTATTACTCCAATTGTCCAGAGAGAATGAAACTACTCTTAAGTAACTTACCTAAAGGATAAGTTTCCAAACTATATTCTATTACATAGACAAGTTCAGCTATTCTCTCAGCTTTAACCCCATATATCCAGGGATGAGGTCTAATTGACCTATTGTTACAGCTTAGTTCCCAAGACAATGAACTCTAGTACGTGTGTATGTTTTTGTGTCTGTGTGTTGGGGGAAGTGTGGAGGGTCGTATTAAATTAGCACAACTGAGAGAGCCCGTCTCTGGTCAATGTGGTGATGCTATACTGAGCATATTCATCAAAATGTTTGTTATGCTTGTAAAAAGAGAAAAGAAAAATAATGAGTACAATTATACTCACACTGCTTCTAAGGCTTTTATTTTTCTTTCATTTTTATTGAAACGTATTTTACATATAATACAACATAATGAACTTAAGTGTTCGGTTCAATGAGTTATAAAAACTGAATAAACCCATGTAACCAAAATCTAAGAAAAGCTATGCAATATGCCCAGGACCCAAAAAGTTCTTGATCCGTGCTCTTTTCTATCACCTTATTTCAGTCCTAAAGGTAGCCATTGTCTATCACCAGAGAGTACCTTTCTTATGCTTCATATATATTTCTGTGCCTGGTTTCTTTTGATCCATATAATATTTTTGAGATTCACTAATGTTATTCCAGGAGTCCCTGGATGGTGGAAACTTAAGCGCTTGACTAGTACCTGACAGGTTGGTAGGTGCTTCAAAAGGCAGGCCTGAAGATCGGCTTCTGAAACGTCACAGCCTTGAAAATCTTAAGGAGCAGTTCTACTCTCACATAAATGAGGTCGCCTTGATTCAAGGTTGTAATTGACTTGATGGCAACTAACAATAACAACAATGTTATTCCATTTCTCAATAATAGTTGATTAATTTTTATTGCTGAGTAGTATCTCATTTTATGAATATTATACAAATTATTTCCTGTGGACTTATGGATTATATCCAGGTTTTATCTATTATGAATAAAAGTGCCATGGACATTGTTGTACAAGTCTTTTCTGTGGCTATAAATTGTCAGCATACTTGGGGTAATAACATAACTGTGAAGGTCTATTCCCCATGTTTTTGTCAGCTTGTCCTACCGTGGGGGCTTTTGTCTGGTTACTATGATGCTGAAAGCTATGCCACTGGTATTCGGATACCAGCAGGGTCACCCATGGTGGACAGGTTTCAGCTGAGCTTCCAGACTAAGACAGACTAGGAAGAAGGACTAGGCATTCTACTTCTGAAAACCTTATGAATAGCAGGAGAACATTTTCTGATATAGCGCTGGAAGATGAACCCCTCAGGTTGGAAGGCACTCAAAATATGACTGGAGAAGAGCTGTCTCCTCAAACTAGAGTCAACCTTAATAACATGGGTGGAGGCAAGCTTTCAGGATCTGCATTTGCTGATGTGGCAGGACTCAAAATGTGAAGAAACAGCTGCAATTATCCATTAATAACCTGAAGTGAAAAGTACTAACTATGAATCTAGGAAAATTGGATATGGTCAAAAATGAAATGGAACACATAAACATCAATGACCTAGACATTAGAGAGCAGAAATGGACTGGTATTGGCCGTTTTGAATCAGACAATCATATGATCTACTATGCCAGAAATGACATCTTGAAGAGGAAAAGCACCACATTCATCATCGAAAAGAACATTTCAAGATCTATTCTGAAGTACAACACTATCGGTGATAGGATAATATTGATATGCCTAAAAGGAAGACCAGTTAATACGACTATTATTCAAATTTACTCACTAACCACTAAGGCCAAAGATGAAGAAATTGAAGATTTTTACCAGCTTCTGCAGTCTGAAATTGATCGAAAATGCAATCATGATGCATTGATAATTACTGTTGATTGCAATGTGAAAGTTAGAAACAAAGAAGGATTTTTTGTTAGAAAATATGTCCTTGGTGATAGAAATGATGCTGGAGATCACACGATAGAATTTTGCAAGACCAATGACTTCTTCATTGCAAATATCTTTTTGCACCAACATAGATGGTGACTGTACACATGAGCCTCACCAGATGAAATATCCAGGAATCAAATCACTACATCTGTGAAAAGAGATGACAGAAAAGCTCAATATCATCAGTCAGAACTAGGCCAGGGGCCAACTGTGGAATAGACCATCAATTGCTCATATGCAAGTTCAACTTGAAATTGTAGAAAATTAGAACAAGTTCATGAAAGCCAAGCTATGACTTGAGTATAACCCAACTGAATTTAGAGACCATCTAAAGAATAGATTTGATGTGTTGAACACTAATGATCAAAGACCAGATGAGTTGTGGAATGACATCATGGACATCACGCATGAAGAATGCAAGAGGTCATGAAAAAGACAGAAAAAAAAAAAAAAGAAAAGACCAAAATGAATGTCAGAAGATACCCTGAAACTTGCTCTTGAATGTTGAGCAGCTAAAGCAAAAGGAAGAAATGATGAAGTAGAAGAACTGAAGATTTCAATGGGCTGCACAAGAAGACAAAGTAAAGTATTATGATGACATGTGCAAAGAGCTGGAGCTAGAAAACCAAAAGGAAAGAACATGCTCAGGATTTCTGAAGCTGAAAGAACTGAAGAAAAAATTCAAGCCTCAAGTTGCGATACTGAAGGATTCTAATGGAAAAATATTAAATGACACGGGAAACATCAAAAGAAGATGGAAGGAATTCACAGTCATTATACCAAAAAGAACTGGTTGATGTTCAACCCTTTCAAGGGGTGGCAGATGATTAGGAACTGATGATACTGAAGGAAGAAAACCATGCTGTGCTGAAGGCATTGGTGAAAAACAAGGCTCCAGGAATTGACAGAATACCAACTGAGATGTTTCAACAAACAGATGCAGCGCTGGAAGTGCTCACTCATTTATACCAAGAGATTTGGAAGATAGCTACATGGCCAACTGACTGGAAGAGATCCATATTTATGCCTATTCCCAAGAAAGGTGATCCAACCAAATGTAGAAATTATCCAACAATATAATTAATATCACAGGCAAGCAAAATTTTGCTGAAGATCATTCAAAAACAGCTGCAGCAGTATATCAACAGGGAACTGCCAGAAATTCAGGCTGGATTCAGAAGGGAACAGTGTACCAGGGATACCATTGCTGATGTCAGATGGATCCTGGCTGAAAGCAGAGAACACCAGAAGGATGTTTGACTGTGTTTATTGACTATGCAAAGGCATTTGACTGTGTGGATCATAACAAACTATGGATAACACTGCGAAGAATGGGAATTCAGAACACTTAATTGTGCTCATGAGGAACCTGTACATAGACCAAGAGGCAGTTGTTCAGACAGAACAAGGGGACATTGTGTGGTTTAAAGTCAGGAAAGATGTTCGTAGGGTTGTATCTTTTCACTGTACCTATTCAGTCTGTATGCTGAGTAAATAATCCAAGAAGCTGGACTATATGAAGAAGAATGGGGCATCAGGATTGGAGGAGGACTCATTAACAACCTGTGTTATGCAGATGACACAACCTTCTTTGCTGAAAGTGAAGAGGACTTGAAGCCATTCCTGACAAAGATCAAAAACCACACCCTTTAGTATGGATTATACCTCTACAGAAAGAAAACAAAAATCCTCACTACTAAACCAAGAAACAACATCATGATAAATGGAGAAAAGACGGACGCTGTCGAAGACTTCATTTTACTTGTAACCACAATCAACATCCACGGAAGCAGCAGTCAAGAAATCAAAAGACACATCGCATTGGGCAAATCTCCTTCAAAAAACCTCTTTAAAGTGTTTAAAGCAAAGATGTCACCTTGAAGACTACAGTGCCACTGACCCAAGCCATGGTATTTTCAATCACTTCATATGCATGTGAAAGCTGGACAGTGAATAAGGAAGACTGAAGAAGAATTGGTGCCTTTGAATTAAGCTGTTTGTGAATAGTATTAAATATACCATAAACTGCCAAAAGAACAAAAAATCTGTCTTGGAGGAAGTACATCCAGACTGCTCCTTAGAAGCAAGAATGGTGAGACTATGTCTTACATACTTTGGACATGTTGTCTGGAGGGACCAGTCCCTAGAGAAGAACATCATGCTTGGTAAAGTAGATGGTCAGCAAAAAAGAAGAAGACCCTCAATGAGATGGACTGACACAGTGCCTGCAACAATGGGCTCAGGCATAATAACGATTGTGAGCACGGTGAAGGACTGGGCAGTGTTTTGTTCTGTGGTACATGGCGACACCAGGAGTCAGAACTGACTCAATGGCACCTATCAACAACAACAACAACAACAGAAGTCTATGAAAACCCTGGTGGTGTAGTGGTTAAGTGCTACAGCTGATAACCAAACGGTCAGCAGTATGAATCTACCAGGTGCTCCTTGGAAACTCTACGGGGCAGTTATACTCTGTCCTATTGGGTCGCTATGAATCACAATGGTATTTTTTTTTTTTATGAAAGTCTAGGAACAATGAGTGGAAGGAAGAGAAAGTTTTCAGCTAAATATAAGAAAGATCTTAGAAAATAAGTATAATTTAAAAAAATAAAGCAGGAGAGTATCTCATGGTTTAATTATTTCTACCTCATTTGAAAGTTCCAAGAAGAGGGTAGAGAAATATCTAAAAAGTTGGAGGGAATTTTTGCATATTTTGGAGTTTGGGCTCACAACTTTATTTGTACTCTTCCAACTATAATAATATAAAATTATAGGGTTATATAAAAGTATTTTTTCTTGGTAATTTAAAATGGTGTATTTAAAATTTCTTTATGTCAAATAGTATGTTTTAAATGCAACTAAAAAAAAGTGAGACAAAAATAGTTGAATAATGTAAGTTGAATATTAACCATATTGATGGGAAGTATATATTTACATCATTGATTTGAAAGAAAATTAGTATTTGACATATAGAAATCAACTTACCCACAATTTTCCATTGACAATAAATTTCTGCAATGTTCAAAATCTACTTTCTGTAAGAATATACCATGTTTTTTGAATATTAAAATAATCAACTTCACTAAATGCAGTGAAGTTTTTAAAATTCTGCCTTTACAAGGAGCACACTTTCTGTACGTATGCAATTTCTGAGAGTGGTTTTGCACCCTACTGGTAGTATACATGCACAGAGATCTTATATCTGTGTTTCTTATTAAACACACATAAACAAAAATTAAAGCCTGTGAAGCTGTTGATCTGTGATAGTTTTGTTTGTTTGTTTTACAACAACACATTGTAAAGAATGTTATTTAACAAAGTGACTTGAACTTTGGTCTGTATGAATGTCCTTTTAAAATGTTCTAGTAATGTGGCTTAACAGTAAGACTTTGTCACTGATGCAAACCAAAGCAAAAAAGTCTAAAAAGTGCAATTGTTCTGTAAGATTCCTCCGTGGGAAGTAGAAATGAACAGTGTGTTGAAATGTAAATTTTCTTGAAATTTTTATAAATCCTGCTCTACAGGGATTTCATTTTTCAAAAGAATCTTCTATATTTACTACTGCACTTGTTAAATTGTAACTCCTGGGCCAGGATTTGTCAAATGATCAGAGAACTGTCACCACAGGGCTAATTCAGGCATGTTCCCATTCTTGTTACATTGTATCCCTTTCAAGCTAATGCTGAAGGAGTGTATCTGGGAAGCACTAAGGAAGAGATTGTAAAAAATGTAGCTTTGCAACATTGCTAATGTTTCAATGTTATGCAAAATAAATGACCAGTCGTTTTTAAGAGAAATAGAAACAAAGGATACAGTCAATTGTTTGCCATTCTCTTCAATGTTCACACCCCAATCCAATGGGTATATCTATAAAGATATGTTAAAATGAACATACAAAGTAATTTTTAATTTGAAAATAATTTAAAAGAATTCTTGCAGGTTCTAACTTTTCCTCAACTGCGATGATGATGCGGGGGTAACACATACTGGGACTAGGGTCTAGGTTTTATGATCCTCTGAGATATTTCTCTTAGATCATCAGATGCTACGCAGAGTTGTTTTCACATATTGAATGCTGTGGTTTTGCACTGTTAAGCACTAGGTTTCTTTTGTAAGTCAAATTATATTTATCAAAATTTTTCTTTTCTGCATAATTCAAGTACAGAGACATCAGGCCCACCATCATGCCCAGACGCTAGAATGTTCCAAAGAGTTCTTTACGAGCTTCCGCAATTGCAAAAAAAATCTAATCCCTCCCTGTAATAAATATATTTTATTGTATTAGTTATAATCATTCTGATTCCTTTATCAAGCTATAACTGATACAGAATCTTGTAGCGTTTAAAGTGAGAAATTTAGGATTCAACTTTTTAAATTCATATCCAAAGCTTAGCTTTTTACTGGTTGTTTGACAATGGGCAAGTTCCTTAGCCAGCCTGTTCTTAAGTTTTTTGCTCTGGGAAACAGGAATGCCAATATCGCAACCACAAGGGCCTGTTGTGTTAGTTAATACGTTTAAGTAAGTACATAACAATCAGTATATCTTAGTTACTTTTCTTATTATTTACTTTTCATGCAAGTATATTTTCTAGAAGATATGTATTTTCACCCTTGCTACTTTTGCCTTAGTTCAATTTGTTTTAATCTACCTAATGTTTATGTGGGTTTTTTTTTTTTAATGTTCATGTCATGTAAATATGTCAAAATCCTCATTTTAACTCCTTGTTTCATATTCAATTCTATATTTTAATTAGCGTCATGGAAAGAGGCAGATAACCATCTGAGCTGAAATAGTTACCTAGCCAAAAATAGGGAAAACCTGCTGTTTCTCTAGTATTTGGCACAGAGTCTACTACACAGCAGGTATTCAACATACTTTTGAATAAATTAATAGAGCATTTCTATTTAAATTATGTGATGATAGGCTTATATTCATATTCCCATTTTATATTTTAAAAAGTTGTGGAACCATTAATAAACTTTCAAGAATAAGGTTTTAATAATCATCACTCATTTTTCTGTGAGAAAAAAAGAGTTGTGTTTTGTCATTCTTTTGACTAGAGTCATTCTCTGTGCTTTTTGAGGGGGTGGCTGGGTGGCGCAAACAGTGAAGTGTTTGCTAGCTGAAAGTTCGGTGGTTTAAACCCACCGAGAGATGTCTTGGAAGAGAGGCCTGGCAATCTGTTTCCAAAAGGTCACTGCCTTGAAAACCCTATGGAGCAGTTCTCTGAATACAAGGGGTTGACATAGTTGGCATTGATTGATGGCAATTAGCAACAGCAACAATAATTCTTTGAAAATGACTTGAAGCACTCTTCAAATTCTGTAGCACAAATTTGAAAGGCATACTGATTATTGAATATTGCTTTTGAAAATAAATAGGAGGATACTTACACCTTCATTTCTATCCCCAAATTATCTCCAGAAGCTCATTTGACTAAATAAACTATACCTAAATTTTGAAAAGTTATTGTAGAGGTAGCTACAAACTACTCCAAGTCAATTGGTCAGCTGGATAAGATTCTAGGTTTTCTTTAGCCTGAAACAGGACTTTTTGCAGATATCTACAAACTATAAAGGCAAGCACCCTACATACAATGTCACCTGTCTCATCTATATATAAAAAAGGATTTATTAGTTTTCTTTGGAGATTTCATCATTTATTTTGAATATCATTTATCCTATATTAATATAGTAATACAGCAAAACCTGAAAAAAGCTGGAAACTGTATAAGGCAGAAACTTGTCAGAGAAGGAAAACTCAAATATTTTCCATCATACTGAGCAATAGAAAAGTGGTATCACTGCACCCTGTCAAAGGCAGAAAACTTGCGAGACCCAGAAAAACAAGGCAGTCCTGTCAAGCTCCGCCTGTCATAATTTTCACTGTAATATCCTTGCTGGTAGATTAAGAGAGGAGCAAAGGGAGATTAAGGAAACAGAAAAGGAGGAAGTAATTCAAAGACAGAGACAGAGACAGAGATTGAAGTGATCTAGTCACCAGAAATTGGAAGACAGCAGCCACCAGAAAGTTGAAAAGACAGTGAAAGGATTCTCTCTTACAGAATCTGAGAGCATGCCATCCTGCTGATTACTTGATTTTGGCCCAGTGTTACTGATATTGGACTTCTGGCCTCCAGAACTGTGAGAAAATAGAAATAAAAATATACATATACATATTATTTTAAAGATGTTTGTGGTAATTTATTAGAGTGGCCACAGGAAAAAAAATACAGATTCTGGTACTTGGAAGTAGGATGCTACTGTAAAAGATACCTAAAAATGTAGAAGTGGCTGTGGAATTGGATAATGTGTAGACACTTGAAGAATTTCCAAGCACAGAATAAAAATGCTTTGATTGCCTCAAACAGAAGGTTATTAGAAATAAGGGCATTAAAGGTGCTCCTGGTGTCAGGAGGAAAAACAAAACATGTCACTGGAAACTGGAAGAAAGGCAAAGTTTGTAATATACTGGCAAAAACAGTTCCACTGTTAACAGTTATGTGGAAATCAGAACTTTGTAAGTAATTAACTTGAGTATTTAGCTGAGTAACTCTCCAAGTAAAGTGTTAAAAGAATGGCCTAGATTGACTCAACATCAACTGATTTTTGGTTCCTCCTTGCTCCTTAAGTTTGTAGTAAAATGCAAGAAGAAAAAACATAAATTGAGCTAGGAACTATTAATCAAAATGGAACCAAGGGCTTAACTTGGAAACTTTTCAGTATATACAGATTGCAATGAACATGAAAATTAAAAGAATGACTGTTAGGAAAGCAAGTACCGAAGAGAAGAGCAAGGGTGTGGCCAGAAAACATTTTATGGGTGCTGAAGGGATTACACGTGTGACTCATGGATCCACTCAACCGTATCAGCAGAAGTCATGAATAGAGATGAGAGGACTCAGAAAACATATGTGCAGAACCCTCTTGTATGCTATGAGTAGCTGTGGCATACACAGGTGGCCCACACAGGTTTTGGAATGTTGTATTAGCAGAAACACTACCATCTTGGACTGAAAATGCAGAGAGAGAATGAAATAAAGAAAGGCTGTTGGGATCCAGATATTTTACTGGCATGAAAAAGCTATTCACACTACTTAGTGAAAAATATGTGGTACACTTCATGAAAAAGAAAGGGTATCTCTGAAGGCAGAATCTCAGAGTCTGGGGGGCACAGCAGAGACAGAGGTAGAACTTCAAAGCATTGAGGACTTTTTCAGCCTCTCAAATCTTGACACTAATGGAATTTGTCCTCTGAATAATGGCCCCCCAAGATATTAGTTCCTAATTCCTGGAACCTGTAAATGTTACCTTATAAGGAAAAAGGGCTGTTATAGATGTGATTAAGTTAATGATCTTGAGATGGAATGATCATCCTGAATTATCTGGGTAGGTCTGAAATGCAATCATTAGTGTCCTATAAGAGAGAGGCAGAGAGAATTTACATAGACATAAGAGGAGAAAGCAATGGGATGACAAAGGCAGAGATTATAAGTGGCCAGAAGCCAAGGAACGCCAGCAGTCACTAGGAGCTAGATTCTTCTCTAGGGCCTTCAAAGGGAGTGTGGCACTAATGACACCTAGGTTTTGCTCCAAGAATACTGAGTGCAGACTTTTGGCTTCCATAACTATGCAAAAATAAATTTTTGTTTGTGAGCAATTCATTACTAAGTGTCTTGTAATTTGTTACATCAGTCACAAGAATCTAATATATTTGCAATTAAAATATTTCTAATTAATGTAGAGCCAAGAATCAAATAGAGGTCTATGTAATGTACACTGTGCACTCTGCCCACAATTTATCTGTCAGAGAACAGAAGTTACAACAACGAGAGGCAAAATACGTGTGTTATAATCCATAAATTTTGATGATGTGTTTTTGATTGGTTAAATAAATTGACAATCTGAGTTTGAAGTCAAGCCTATTCCTGTTCAACTAAGAAATAATAATTACGTGTGCATTTTAATGCATTTTTAAGAAATCCCTCTGTTTGGACAAAAAGCACCATCTAGATTTTAGAACTGTTTTTTAAAAGAAAGGAATATTAAAGGGCAAGACTATTGTCTGCTTTAGGCTTTCAGCAGCTAATCAAAAAGTTGGCAGTTTGAATCTACCAGCCATTCCTTGAAAATCCTACTTGGCAATTCTACTCTTTACTGTAGGGTGGCTATAAGTCAGAATCGACTTGATGAAAACATGGGTTTGGTTCGGTTTTAGCTTCGTATGAATTTAACTTTACCAGTAAGATTTGTCGAGGTGAGCTGTTGTTAATTGTAGTGTCCCTTTAAGATTTCAATCTTCCATTTTATTCTGTCCCATTTTATTTCTCAAGGCTCAAATTATAATTCTGACTTGCCTCAAAATTTACAGCTCTCCAGATCCCTGAGACAACAAGAGTTGTGTTTGTTTACATAAAAATATTGTCTCTCATGTTCACCATTCCCTTTGCCTCTGAAAGTACTTGAAGCACACTTCAAATTCTGTAGCACAGACACAAATTATAATACATTTACGTTAAAAGAGGATCAAGACTCAGCACTACCTCATTTTATTCAAATACATGCACACAAACTAATTTTTGATGAATTTTCATTCGTTCTTTCAACACTCACCAAGTAATTGTATTTTTACCGAAAAATTCAGATGGACATCTAGCATACTAAATTTAAACAGTAAATTTTTCTGTAAAAATTTTTCCAACATATGTATCACATAAAAAATAGTGAAAACAGGTTAAAACACTTCTTAATTAATTTGGGGGAAAATAAAATACAAAATTTCTTCACTAAATGAAATAAATTCCTCATGGCTAAAATAAACTGTGTATTTTATGTCTCTATTATTTCTTTCTTTACAGAAACCAAAATGTGCTTGTGTTTTTTATGAATAGTACCATTTTTACACTTTGGATATAATTTCTAAAACTTGGAATGTAACCCTTCTAGCCACACTGGCCTCTTTTGAGTTCCCCTGTTTTGAACATGCAAAACATATGCTGCTCAGGGCCACAACAATTGATGCTCCCTTTATATAAACCCTGTTTCCTTAATGGAATCCTCAGTTCTCTTCTCACTTACTAAAAATGCCATCTTACCACAAAGGCCTTCTCTGAAATACCCTTCCTTATGCTGTATCTCGCTATCCGTGTTTCATTTTTTTTTTTTTTTTTTTCATTTACCACCTCCTAACACATTTTCTTAGTTTCCTAGTGATGCTGTAACTGAAATACCACAAGTGGACAATTTTAAAGAACAGAAATTTATTTCCTCACAGTTTAGAGGGCTAGAAGTCTAAATTCAGGGCACCAATGCTAGGGGAAGGCTCTCTCTTCCTCTGTCTTTTCTGGGGAAAACCTCTTTCAATTTCTGCAGACGTGGCATCCCTTGATTTCTTGGTGGTCTCCACACTGCAAGTACCTTCCCATCTGTTTGTGGTTACTTTCTCTGTGACCAATCTGCTCTTTTTATATTTAAAAGTGAGTAGCTTTAAGACACACCTTATACTGATATGGCTTCATTAACAAAATAAAAGAAAACCCTACTTCCCAAATGAATTACATCCCCAGGTATAAGGGTTAGGATTTCAACATGTATTTGGGGGGAACAACTTTGAACCCATAATACACGTTACATATTTGGTTTTTGTTTGTTTATTTTTATGGTCTATCTCTCTACTCACCTCTACCCACCATCCCCCACCCTCCTGAATAATACACATTACCCTATGGAACAGTTTATCTGTTTTATATAATCCTATTTCCCCCAAACCTAAAATATAATCTGGACAAATTGTGTGCAAAGTAATTTTTGTTGAATCAATGACATAACTGCTACTGTTAAAAATGTATTTATATTTAACAAATAATTAGGCATGTATGTTTTCTTTGGCTGGTTATCTAGAGAAGCAAAATCTTTGAAGTGTGTATATCTCTATATTTTTTTTTATGTATCTATCATCTATCTAGTTTGTACATATTAGACAAGTCTAGGTGGATAGATAGATGATAGACAGATAATGATGATAGATAGATGATAGATAGATAGATAGATAGATAGATAGATAGATAGATAGATAGATAGATAGATGATAGATAGATAGATAGATGATAGATGATAGATAGATAGATAGATAGATAGATAGATAGATAGATAGATAGATAGATAGATAGATAGATAGATAGATAGATAGATAGATAGATGATAGATAAAAAATAGCAATCACAGCAGTCTTCAAGGATGCTGGGGCTCCCTTCACAAATTCATTCCTCACCACTGTGATAAAAGTTATGCTCTCTGGGCACTCCATATATGAGTCTGTAGATCTAACCTGATAAATCCACTCTACCATGCCAATATTCCTAAGCCTTTGGACACCTTCTATAGCATACCAATGTAGGTCTGGTACTTCAGCTTGATTTATTGTAGGCCACCACATAATTCATACTTCAGCAATGCAACCAAAGAAACTATTAGATCCTTTCCTAACCTCTCAAGCTAAAACACTGAAAGAAGCATCTGTGCTCAATGGGCCCATATCAATAAATTCAAACTTATCCAGCTTTATGTTCCTTGCACTATTATTCCATACCCTTAATAGTCATTCCCATACATATTTTTCAGGTTTATGTTTGTACATATTATAAAAGTCAAGCATTTCTTTTGGAGTGTAGGTTACCCCCCTCCTAGGTCACGTTTTGTACTTCACCTTTTGGAACTTGCTGGAACTTAAGTCTAATCAAAGGTCTAGAAGCCAAAAAATGGTGATGGGGATGTGTTCTGGGAACATTCAGCAATGTCTTGAAAGGCATTTCCCTCAGGTAATGCCCCAAGCAACGACTCAGATGCCTCCATAGGAGATGGCTCAGATGCTGCCCCAGGCAATATCTCAGACAAAGGCTTTTCAGACACAGCTGGGTTAACCTCATCAGATGGTGGTGGAAGGGATAATGATTTTACCAGGAAAGGTGGTTTAACACAAAAAAATGGAATAATCTCTTCAGATAAGAGTGAGAGGACTGGTTTTGTTGGAAGGAGTGATCCAACGGAATTTAGGGGCTCAATGTTCTCAGCTTCCTAATTATCTTCCCATATGTCTGGATCCAAAGTTTCAGGGTCCCATTTCTTCCCAATGAATGCCCTCACTTTAACTTCAGACACCATTCGAGGTTGGAAATTCAGTTGGTGTTGTAACTCAGCCACCCTTACTAGAAGACTCTGGGTTTGGTTTTCGACGATACCAGCTCTGATACTACAAGAAATAAAGCTTTCTTTCAGGGCACGAGTGGTAACTTTGAGGTCATTTATGTGACACTTGAGCTTTAACTTTGAAACCCTGAACTCGTGTCTTTCACTGCTTTGTCTAGTCAAAGTAGAATCAACAATCCAGCTTCCTTATACTTCTAATTCTGACAAACTGTAGAAAGGTATCAAACATGCAATCACTCAGAGCCTCTCCTGTCACCACTACTTGATCAATTGGTGGTGATATTTTGCATCTACTGTCACCTCGCTCATGGATTAACAGTGCCCTCTTTATTACTGGAAAGAGAGTCATCAACAATTTTAAGACTAACTAGACTTGAGGACCAATTTAAAAAAACTCATCCTCATAATCTTGTTTCTGTAGAACCATTCTGGGTGTCAAATGTTTTAGGCTGGGTTCTCTAGAGTAGCAAAACCAGTGAAGCATAGATATAGAGAGAGAGATTTATCTCAAGGAAATGGCCCACACAGTTGTAGAGGCTGGTGAGTCCCAATTCCATGGGCGAGACATCAGGTTGGAGCATTCACCTTAACATAGCTGCAGTGGTTAAAAAAAAAAAATGAACCTAAAATTGGCAGGTCAGACGGCAGGCTGATGGCTCAAGTCCCAAGAACCAGGGGTTAGATGATGATGAGCTGAATGCAGGATCCAGAGCTAGCAAAAGCCAGCAAGTTTTTCCAGAATGACCACATATATTGGATGCAGGCCACACCCCTGAGGAAACTGCCTTTACAATTAATTGGCTGATCACACCAAATTACATCATGGAGGTAATTACATTATATCACAAAATGGAGGATAACTACAGCAGTATATAACTGCCAAATTACATCAATATAACTGCCAATTTACATCATTACATAACTGCCAAACCACTGAGAATCATGGCCTAGCCAAGCTGACACATAACCGTAACCATTGCCTATGTAGACAAATTAAAGTAAAAACTCTATCACTTACCCCTGCCAACTTTATTAGATTTTTACGTGGTGGATTACAGATGATGTTGAAGACTACTGATAGCCCACGATTTACACCCATCACTCTTCAGTGAAAAATGCTAACACTTTGTGTTTATCCTTCTTTGTACATTTTCATAGATTTATTTCCAAAATATACTGTGTTGTATAATTTTCATTATTATACAAGTGGCATCATAGTCTATATATCAATTTTCTTCCCTCAACTTCTTTTTTCTTGCCAAGTTCCCTAGAATTTACTAGCATATCTTTTAAAGTAGAAGTACCAGTTTATAGTACTAGGTTTTATTTTTGTTTTTCATCTTCATATTGTCAGGTTTTAGTTTTGCCTATTAAATGAAAATTTATTGCTGCTTAAATTTATGTGTCTCTGACTACTGGCAAGGTGGACCATGTTTATACTTTATTTATATTTCTTCTGAAAAATAGCTGTGAATTAGCCTGATCATTTTTTTCCTCCAATTTTTAAGAGAACCTTAATAGTCTGGGCAACACTTTTTGTCGGTTATAGGCCTTGTGCAGATGGCTGCTCTTAATCTGTGTCTTGCCTTTTAATTTTGTTTATGATACATTTTGTTACGCAGAATAATTAAATTTTTATTGTAAACATATTCTTCATTGTTTTCATATGACTTGGTCTCTTTATGATGTGCCTGAATAAACTTGTCTATCCCAGAGTCATAAAGACATTATCATGTATTTTTTTCTGTTTTTAGCTTTTTTCTTTTTAGTTTCTTCAATCCTTCTGACATTTATGATCAGTTTTGTTTGAAGTAAAAAGTTAGTTTATGTTTTCATTTTTTCATATGGATGACCAGTTTTTGCAACATGATTCAAAAAAGAGTCCAAACCCACCCACTAATTTGTAATTCTACTTTGAAAATGAATTGATTTTCTGTTTTGTGTAAATCTGCTTCAGTGTACTTCATTTTGTTCCAATGGTTTAGGTTTTTTATCCCTGTGGTACTATTACTAGACTTAAATGCTCTAACTTTACAATATTCCTTGGTAGAACAAAGTCCACAAAGTTCTCTATCTTAAAAATTATCTTGCTTATTTTGTTTCTTTATTCCTTCACGTGGCTTTCAAAATTTCGTGATATACCATTTAGGCTAAAATTGTATTAAATGTTTAATTGAAATATTTAAAATACTAAGTATTTTATTCCACAATAGATGTATATTTTCTTATTCTTTCCTTAAAATATACTTTTGACAAACTAATGCAATATTCTCCACAGAGTTCTTGCTCTTTTTAAAAATTTTAGACAAATACTAGACAGTAAAGTGAAAACTAAAGGTTAATTATTCTTGTCTTATTTTTAAGAGATCTTTAATCTGGGTAACATGTCTTTATTGGTTGTTGGCAATGCACGAAGAGTTGCTTTAGTTATCTAGTGCTGCTATAACAGAAATACTGGAAGTGAGTGGCTTTAAGAAACAACAAAAAAAAATATTTCCAGTTTAGGAAGCTAGAAGTTCAAATTCAGGGTGCATGCTCTAGGAGAATGCTTTCTATCTCTTCATCATCTCAGAGGGAAAGTCCTTGCTCCTTGGTTTCTCAATGATCTTGATGTGGTGTGGCACCTATCTTCCGTCATCTCTTCTTCTTTACTTCCATGCTTAATCTGTTCCTTTTTTTTTGTCTCAAAAGAGATTGACTCAAGACACACTCTACACTAGTTAAAAAAAAAAAAAAAAAAGCTTGTTGCCGTCAAGTCAATTCCAACTTACAGGGACCCCACAGGACAGAGTAGAACTGCCCATAGGGTTTCCAAGGAGCAGCTGGTAGATGTGAACTGCTGACCTTTTGGTTAGAAGCCAAGCTCTTAACCACTGGGACACCAGGACTCTGCACTAATGCTGTCTCATTAACATAACAAAGAAAACACAGTCCCAAATGGGATTATAATCACAGGCATGGGGGTAGGATTTACCACAAATATTTTGGGGGGATACAATTCAATCCATAACAATTTGTATTTAGAAAGGATAATTGGGAAAATTTTAAAGCAAAATTTTATGCACACTCACATTTAGATGTATACACACCAAAAAATGCACATAAATATGGCATATACTATTTAATTATTTTCTTATTTCTTCTCAGAAGTTTGGGAGGGATAGGGAGTTTGCCAGTGAAGACACCAGTATTTGTTCTTGTAGAGTTTTTCTCTCCCAGTCATGTGTCTTTTACACAGGATATTTATTTATAGAGAGAGATCATGGACTTTCAAGTTTCTGTTTTTGTCAGAGTATTTTTGTTATTAAAAAATCTTGACAGCTAAATATTCTATACAATTTTATTCCTTAAAAATCATTTACTCATTATATGTTATCCTTATAGATATTTTGAGAAGATAAATATTTCTAAGCACTTGGTGCTAGGTTCTGTTTTACATGCTTAAGCTAATACACCAAACGAAGATCTGTGCTTCATGGAGTTTATATACTAACTCGGATTAGGAGTTAAAAATAAAAGCTAATATAATAAATTAATCACAAAAATTATTAAGATGTTTAAATGCTCTGAAAAAGAGAAAAAGAATAAAGGAGAGGTGTTTTTCCTGTATTCAAGGAACAATAGTCCATGTGAACAATTTTGGGCAGTGCTACTGGAACTGTGTTTCAGGAACCGGAGCCAGTCCATAGAGTATGTTACTAATTTGTATCATTTATCTGTTAAATTACTAATGCTGTGTGGTAGATCATTTCAAAAGTAAATGACTTAAAACAATAAGTCTTTTATGTAGTTCTGTTGATACGAGTCAGACTTTTTATCTTGTCTAGTCTTGCTCTTGCATCTGCTATTAGCTGGAAGGTTGGCTAGAAGACTCTTCTTAGGGTATCCTTAAAAGGGGAAACTTGGCTCTCTTAATGTGTCTCAAGTCTCCCCAGCACGTGAGGAAGAGTATGTTAATACAGGAGCAAGAGAGGAAATGAAAGTGTGTAAGTGTTTTTTGAAGCCTCTGCTTGAATCAAATTTACTATTGTCCCGTTGGCCAAAAAAGTTGCACAGGTAAGCCCATGGTCAAAGGGGCATGGATAGAGTCATGGTAATATGTTTAGAAAACCCACCTGTAAAGTTAAAAATATAGGACTTAAAGTTCATGACCAGGACCCTATAGCTCTGATGCAGGTTAATAAATGATAAATAATTTATATGAGTTATAGTCTCAAATTAGTCATGATGTAAAGATCATGATGTCAACAAGTATCATAGGCTAATTCATTTTACAACTATATAAATATTTACTAGGTGTAAAACATTATAATTGATGTTGTATAATTCAGAATAGTTATTAAAATAAGATGTAGTTCCTTGAAGGAAAATTAACAAAATATTTCAACAAAAATGAGGTTTTACTGTTAGGATAATGTCTTAAGGATGGACGAGTGCTGGAATAACAATTTCAACGGGTGGTCTTGGGAAGGAAGCAGGACTTGAAGATGACTTGAGAGATGTGTCATAGTCTCAAACTCATGTAACTAATACGGGTCCGTCTCACTTGGGATTAAACTTAACATAAAACTTGCAAGACCTTGTCACTGAAAACTAGAATTTGAATAAGAACTAATTAAATAGAGAGGTATGTCAAGTTCGTGGAATGGAAGAATATCATTGCTAAGATGTCATTTCTGCCAAAATTGATTTATGGACTCAAAGCAATTCTAATAAAATTCAACAGACTTTTTTTTTCTTTACTATAGATTAACAAGTTCATTCTAGTACTTACATGGAACAGTAAAGACACAGACTTTGTTGTTGTTAGGGGCCTTAGAATTGGTTCTGACCCATAGCAACCCTATGTACAACAGAACAAAACACTGCCCAGTCCTGCACCATCCTCACAATAATTGCTATATTTGAGCCCATTGGTGCAGCCTCTGTGTCAGTCCAATATTCTTTGCCTGCACCATAATTCAAATGCATTAATTCTTCTTCAGTCTTCCTTATTCATTGTCCAGCCTTCACATGCATGCATATGAGGCAATTGAAAACACCCTAGCTTGGATCAAAAAAAAAAAAAATTTTTTTTTTAGATCAGGCGCACATTAATTCTCAAAGTGACATCTTTGTTTATCAACACTTTAAAAGGTCTTTTGCAGCAGCTTTGCCCAATGCAATACGTCATTTGATTTCTTGACTGCTACTTCCATGGCCGTTGGTTGTGGATCCAAGTAAAATGAAATCCTTGACAACTTCAATCTTTTCTCCATTTATCACGACGTTGCTTGTCGATCCAGTTGTGAGGATTTTTGTTTTATATTGAGGTGTAATGCATACTGAAGGTGGTGGTCTTTGATCTTCATCAGTAAGTGCTTCAAATTCTCTTCACTTTCAGCAAGCAAGGTTGTGCCATCTGCATATCATAGGGTGTTAATGAGTCTTCTTGTAATCCTGATAACCTTGTTCTTCTTAAGATAGTTCAGCTTTTCGGTATATTTGCTCAGCCTACATATTGGAGTTAGAAAACCCAAAGGGAAGAACACGCTCAGCATTTCTCAAGCTGCGAGAACTAAAGACATAGACTAAACAATACAATTTTGAAAAAGAAGAAACTTGGAGGGCCCACACTACTCTTTTTCAGGTTCACTCTAAAGTTTCGATAATCAATGCAATATAGTATTGGTGAAAGGATAGAAAAATAAATCAGTGAAAGATGGTAGACAGTCCAGAAAAAAAAAAATATGATCAAAATTATTTTGATGAAGGTTCTAATTATTTTGATGAAGGTTCAAAGGCTACTTATTGCAAGTCTTTGCAACAGTTGGGGCTGAAACAACCAAATAAGTATTTGGAAAAAAAATGCACCACAATTTCTACCTTATAACATGCAGAGAAATTAATACAAGACAGATCATATACTTACACATAAAATTTGAAACAATAAGTTTTCTAGAAGAAAATACATGAAAATATCTTTGCAAACTGAGTAGGCAAAGATTTTTATGAAGTGGATACAAAAGTATTAATCATATAAAAACACATCAAAACATTAAAAAATGGGAAATTTGTTTAGCAAATTTATTTAGCAAGTGTATTATATGAAAGGCACAACTGTAAACCTTTAGCCGGCAGTGACCTGAGCCAAGCACAACAGTATCCACTACATTTATCATTAATGACAAAGACATTTACCTAGAACATATAACAAACATTTACTAGTCAATAACAAAATAATAAGAAAAATAATAATATAAAGAATGGCAAAATAATTAGAAGACATAAAAATAGTCAATATGTATAGGCAAACTTGTTCAGCTTCATTAGCCATGAGTGAAATGTGAATGAAAACCATAAGATACAATTCTCATCACAAATGAATGACTAAGATTACAAAGGCTGAAATCTTAAATGTTGGCGAGGAAGTGGAACAACTGAGACTCTTATGTTTTCCTGATGAGGCTTAAAAAAGCAAGGTGATAAATTAGTAAAAGCCTAGTAAGATGTAGGGTCTCACAGTGACCCTATATATTTCCTAATGGTGTGGCACTTTCGAAATAAAACTCATAAAACCAATGGCTTGTCCAATAGTCAAAATACAATTTTAAGTCTTAACATGGCCCACAAGATGCTAGTGATGTGAATCCCCTTTCACTACCCTTATCTCCTATTGTTCTTTCCTTCATTCGCTGTAGTCTAGCTACACTCTTCCCATGTTCCTCGTAAACACACCAATATTTTTCCTAACTCGGGACCTTAGAACATACTGCATTCTCTGCCTACTTAATGCTCTTTTCCCAGCTCTCCATATGGTTCAACCTCTAGTCCATTTAGCTCACTCATCCAATCTCACATTTTCAGAGAACTTTTTTTACTTCTGTTTTTTAGTTACCATTTTATAGCCTAATTACTCTACGTCTGCATTACCACTACTTCTATCCGTTATATACTTTGTGTACCCTTGTATTAATTGTTTTACCTGACTAGAATCTGAGCTCTTTGACAGATTTTAACTCTTCTGTTCACTGTTGTATTCACTCATTAAGTGATTTTTAAAGAAAGTATAGATGGTAATTTCAAATGTGTCATCTGGAAACATTTGTCATCTAAAACATATAGCTAAGTTTTTTTATTATTATTATTTTAACCATCAATATCTGTATTTTTAAAATTATCTTACACATTTGATTTAAGCATAAAATTTCTCTTTCTACACAATCCACAATACAGCCAAAGTAAATTATTGTAAGGTGGCATCTGGACCATTTGTTATGTTATTAAAAATATCATGAATATGCAGATATCTTCCTAAACCCAGAAAATCCAGTGCTGTCGAGTCAATTCCAACTCATAGCGACCCTATAGGACAGAGTAGAACTGCCCCATAGAGTTTCCAAGGAGCACTTGGTGGATTCGAACTGCTGACCCTTTGGTTAGCAGCCGTAGCACTTAACCAGTACGCCACCAGGGTTTCCGCTATCTTGCTAGGGTCCTTAATTACCTTTAGGAGGTATTTTTAACACATAAAACACTTTTTAAGTCAGATATTTGGAACTTTATTGCTAATTATACATTATTGAGCATTTGGAGAAAATTGAATACCACAGGGCATGAATGATTGTTGCTCTTAGAGCTTATTTGAGATACAAGTGTGTTCAGAATCGTCAAAAAATAAATAACTATTGAAGAAATTTAGGCTAATATTTCAGAAACATACTACTTTTTTTTTAGGACAAGTAATTCACTAATGAGAAATTATGTTCTTTTTACACAATAGAAATTGTAATATTTTCCACATATAGGACATTTAAAATGTTATAAGCATAGTCTTTATAAAAACTGTATTTTTTTTTTTTAGTTCTTAATTTTAAGGAATAGAAGGTGGTTTGGGCTGATTATAAAGGAAAGAATTTCATTAAAAGCATATCAAGTGGCTGCAGAAATTTGGGGAGAATTGTAGAAGTATGGTCAAGACTAAGCTTCAATTACAGTGTTTAAAACCATGCTGAAGACTTGGTCGGATTTAAAAAGAAAAAAAAAAAAATCACTGCTACTGTAGAGAAAAGAGATTCTTCAGGTCTACTGTGGGACTTCCAGGACTTCTACCTGTCAGTTCTACCATCTCTAAAATTTAGATGACTATGCCACCATCTTTGACAATGAAATGGATTCCACCTGAAGGTTCTTTTTTTTCAAGTAACTTACATCTAACACAAAGTCTTTCACAGGAAGATCTCATTGGTGGATCTACATTCCCAGCAGGTGGACTTGGCTGCCAAAATGGCTGGGGAACCACTTTTACTAGATTATATTTTGCAGAGGTAGGGCCTATAATCTAGAAATTACCCCAAGCAAAGAAAGAGTAACTGGAATATAGAAAACCATACCACTAGAGCAAGTCTCCTTTTCTCATTAAAGTATCAACTGAAAATCTTGGTATTTGAGTGGCACGGTAAGGTATGCATGTTATTCTTACCAAGGCTTATAATAATGACCTTCTCAAATTCTTAATATCTACTACCGAATGTCTTGGGAAAAAAATCTGACATGGAGAATTACAAGCACAAGTTTTATTGGGAGTACTCTCAGGAAATATACTCTAAGGAAAAAAGATGTGTTCCACAATGTGGTAATAGTTGAGTCCTCTGCTGATCTGACAGGAAGCTCTGAAGCTTGAATAAACCATCATAATGTTCAAGTTAAGGCCAGGAGTCTGGATCTTTCTATCCATTCATTAGGCAAAAACGAGAACCAGCTGTTTCCTAAAAGCTGGCACAATTTTGTGCAAGGCAATTGCCTTCATCAGAGGGCAAATCCCTGTGAAAGACATAGCTGTGAGCCTTCAGCCAGCAGTGACCTGGGCCAAGCACAACAGGATCCACTACGTTCGTTATTAATGACAAATGATTTGTATAGTAGATGATTAAAAAATGTGAAACTACAGCTATTTACAAAATATGAACTTATGTTTAAAGAACTCATTCTTCTTTTTTTTTCTCTGAAAAGTTTTAGTCCAGGGATTTCTTATGACCATGAAAACGGACTTAGAATCCAACCAAATATCACATGTCTATTTTAAAACCATGATGGAAAACTGATAAAGAGAACAAACATGGACTATTAGAGCAGTAACTATGCAACTAACTTAAAAACCAGAAAAACAAACTCGCTGCCATCAACTTGCTTCTGATTCATAGCAACCCTATGGGACAAAGTTCAACTGCCCCATAGAGTTTCCAAGGAGCGGCTAGTGGATCTGAACTGCCAATCTTTTGGTTAGCAGCCATAGCTCTTAACACTAAAAAAGCGCCTAAGCTGCAATGGTCAGACAATCCAACGTATGTGAAGACTCAAATGTCTTCAGTAGCTCTCTGGTGCACAATGAGCATGCACTCCAGATGGATGACTTAGTGGAAATTCAGGCACTGAGGCAGTTCATTAGCCACTTATTTCAGGTAAGCACTGCACTCAACGTGCTTGGCATTAGTGGGGTCTTGGGCATACCACCAGACCCTGCCTCATCGTAGCTGTCCTGTGAGGAGCTTACAATGAAGCTGGTAATACCACACTCATTGGGAAGTTCTATATTGCAACATTGATGATGTGGTGTTTTTGTCATAAAAATAAATGTTTATATTAACGAATACTCCTATTATAATCTCACTATGATTGCATTTTAAATTATAGGGTGCCATACTGTGCCTTTTGTTTTACTTTTAAATGAGAAAAATAGATCATATTATCTATTTTAAAATATTGTGAATTTAATAGAAGTTGTGAAGCACAGATTGACTACAAGAGTAAAAGGACATTTCTCCTGAAAAGCTTTGGTGGTTTCATATCACACATAGATACAAAGTCATTTAGTGACCAACTGGAAACTCACCAGTATTTTAGTCAATTGTATAATCATGAAGACACAGAGTTATTAAAATTTACTTTCAAATATTTGTCTAATGCACACTAGTAGATGTCAGAGAGATAATGAACAAGTACGTAGTGAAAGTTTTGCTAGAAGGAGGGAAGCTGGGGATTACCAGGATGCAGCTGGAGGTTTTTTTGGCCCCATCAGTACAACTTAATGAAGCACTTTGGGAGAGATTACCTAAGGGAAACAACAATTCAGTCAACTGCTCGCCTCATCCAGTTTTACCAGTGTCCAAAATACTTGAAACTTGTGTTTGTTGAGTAAAAAGTAGCTTTATGTCCTGTGGTTCAGGGGACTTTCTCAACATTTTAGGAGACAAAGGTTTAGATGACAGAGGGTCTACTACCAGAAGACATTGCTGATAAATTAGAGTCTTCTGAGAAGGGAAACAGTCAAGCAAAGCATTTATATAAAGAGAATAATACTGAAAGTTTTATAAATACAAACAAGTCCCTTTGGTATATTCATATTTTCCTTTTATTTAAAGTCGTAAGAGTGATGCTGTCAGAAAGGTTTTGAAAAGTAAATCTAAATCACGAAAACTATCGAAAAATATCTAGTACACGTGAAATGTAGTAGTGAGATGTCAGGCATTCTTTTCAATAACATTTATTTAACTTATTGTTATTATTTACTGAATTTTATAATTTTTACTAAAATAGTCATTTTAAATCATTTCCTTTTTTTAAAAATCAAGTGGTTGTGATCTCCTATAATCTGTGTTTTCTTGCTCCTTCAGAATGCAACTGAAATAAACTTACTAACAAAAGGGAAAAGTTCCAGTCAGGACTTTGTCTACTATAAATTTTTGCAGTAAAATATAATTTTTCAATCAGCTAAACTTTTTTCTATTGATTTGTAAATATAGCATTTTTGCCTAAGATGTTTAATTTTTTATACATAAAAAACTTGCAATCCTTCTTGACACATGCTGAAATTTTAGAACATAATTTTATATTTTCAAATAGCTAACCTTTGGGAGTTATTAAGAATTGAACCTGGTACTCTCTTTTACCTACTCTTTATTAAAAAAATTTTCATTTTCTTAAATTTTGTTACTTACTCTACAGTTATATGTGAATACAAACAAGGATAGGCTTTATATCTACATATAGAACTGATGGTTGCATTCATGTATAAGCAGATTTAAAATACATGCATATGTATCTACGTACAAAACCAAAGAACCAAACCCATTGCCATCAAATTGAAATCTGACTCAGCAAATCTTTAGTACAGAGTAGAACTGCCCCATAGGGTTTTCAAGGCTGTAAATATTTATGGCAGCAGACTACAACATCTTTCTCCCATGGAGCAGCTGGTGGGTTTGAACAGTCAAGCTTTTGATTAGCAGCCAAGTGCTTTAATCACTGCACCACCAGGGCTCATTATCTATGTGTATGTATTTTCATATTTTTTTATATAAAAAGCCATGTTGATCTAGTTGGCAATTTGTTCCTCACAGTTTATGTGCTTTAATGACACAATCACACATATGGAAAAAGAGGCATGGGAGTGATGACATCATAGTGAGATTTGTAATAATGAAACAACTTACATGCGTTAACATCTTTTTGTAGGTCTAATTTAATCATGCCACAATAATTTTTTTTAATTTATATTCATTTTATTTGTTTCAAAATGTTCTTTGGAAATTTCTAGGAAATATAAAATTACATATTACACATATACATGCATTTTCTTTGCAATCAAGAATGTGCTGTATCTAGTCAATTACTAAAGATACATGCAGGTCTCTCTTTTTTTTTTTTTAACTTTTATTGAGCTTCAAGTGAACGTTTAAAAATCAAGTCAGACTGTCACGTATAAGTTTATATACACCTTACTCCATACTCCCACTGGCTCTCCCCCTAATGAGTCAGCCCTTCCAGTCTCTCTTTTCCTGACAATTTTGCCAGCTTCCAACTCTCTCTATCCTCCCATCCCCCCTCCAGACAGGAGATGCCAACACAGTCTCAAGTGTCCACCTGATACAAATAGCTCATTCTTCATCAGCATCTCTCTCCTACCCACTGTCCAGTCCCTTCCATGTCTGATGAATTATCTTTGGGAATGGTTCCTGTTCTGGGCCAACAGAAGGTTTGGGGACCATGACCGCCAGGATTCCTCTAGTCTCAGTCAGAACATTAAGTATGGTCTCTTTGTGAGAATTTGGGGTCTGCATCCCACTGACCTCCTGCTCCCTCAGGGGTCCTCTGCTGTGCTCCCTGTCACGGCACTCATCGGTTGTGGCCGGGCAGCAACTAGTTCTTCTGGTCTCAGGATGATGTAGGTCTCTGGTTCATGTGGCCCTTTCTGTCTCTTGGGCTCTTAGTTATCGTGTGACCTTGGTGTTCTTCATTCTCCTTTGATCCAGGTGGGTTGAGACCAATTGATGCATCTTAGATGGCCGCTTGTTAGCATTTAAGACCCCAGACACCACATTTCAAAGTGGGATGCAGAATGTTTTCATAATAGAATTATTTTGCCAATTGACTTAGAAGTCCCCTCAAACCATGGTCCCCAAACCCCCGCCCTTGCTCCACTGACCTTTAAAGCATTCAGTTTATCCCTGAAACTTCTTTGCTTTTGGTCCAGTCCAGTTGAGCTGACCTTCCATGTATTGAGTATTGTCCTTCCCTTTACCTAAAGTAGTTCTATCTACTAACTAATCAGTAAAAAACCCTCTCCCACCCTCCCTCCCTCCCCTCCTCGTAACCACAAAAGTATGTGTTCTTCTCAGTTTATACTATTTCTCAAGATCTTATAAGAGTGGTCTTATACAATATTTGTCCTTTTGCCTCTGACTAATTTCACTCAGCATAATGCCTTCCAGGTTCCTCCATGTTATGAAATGTTTCAGAGATTCGTCACTGTTCTTTATCGATGCGTAGTATTCCATTGTGTGAATATACCACAATTTATTTATCCATTCATCTGTTGATGGACACCTTGGTTGCTTCCAGCTTTTTGCTATTGTAAACAGAGCTGCAATAAACATGGGTGTGCACATATTTGTTTCTGTGAAGGCCCTTATTTCTTTAGGGTATATTCCGAGGAGTGGAATTTCTGGGTTGTATGGTAGTTCTATTTCTAACTTTTTAAGATAACGCCAGATAGATTTCCAAAGTGGCTGTACCATTTTACATTCCCACCAGCAGTGTATAAGACTTCCAATCTCTCCGCAGCCTCTCCAACATTTATTATTTTGTGTTTTTTGGATTAATGGCAGCCTTGTTGGAGTGAGATGGAATCTCATCGTAGATTTTTTTTTTTTTAATGGCTAATGATTTTAATGATCGAGAGCATTTTCTCATGTATCTGTTAGCTGCCTGAATATCTTCTTTAGTGAAGTGTGTGTTCATATCCTTTGCCCACTTCCTAATTGGGTTGTTTGTCTTTTTGTGGTTGAGTTTTGATAGAATCATATAGATTTTAGAGATCAGGGGCTGGTCTGAGATGTCATAGCTGAGTATTCTTTCCCAGTCTGTAGGTGGTCTTTTTCCTCTTCTGGTGAAGTCTTTAGATGAGCACAGGTGTTTGATTTTTAGGAGCTCCCAGTTACCTGGTTTCTCTTCGCCATTTTTGGTAATGTTTTGTATTCTGTTGATGCCTTGTATTAGGGCTCCTAAGGTTGTCCCTATTTTTTTTTCCATGATCTTTATCGCTTTAGTCTTTATGTTTAGGTCTTTGATCCACTTGGAGTTAGTTTTTGTGCATGGTGTGAGGTATGGGTCTTGTTTCATTTTTTTTGCAAATGGATATCCAGTTATGCCAGCACCATTTGTTCAAAAGAATATCTTTTCCCCAATCAACTGACACTGGGCCTTTGTCAAATATCAGCTGCTCATATGTAGATGGATTTATGTCTGGGTTCTCAATTCTGTTCCATTGGTCTATGTGCCTGTTGTTTTACCAGTACCAGGCTATTTTGACTACTGTGGCTGTATAATAGGTTCTGAAATCAGGTAGAGTGAGGCCTCCCACTTTCTTCTTCTTTTTCAGTAATGCTTTACTTATCCGAGGCTTCTTTCTCTTCCATATGAAGTTGGTGATTTGTTTCTCCATCACATTAAAAAATGACATTGGAATTTGGATTGGAAGTGCATTGTATGTATAGATGGCTTTAGGTAGAATAGACATTTTTACTAGGTTAAGTCTTCCTATCCATGAGCAAGGTATGTTTTTCCACTTAAGTAGGTCCTTTTTAGTTTCTTGTAGTAGTACTTTGTAGTTTTCTTTGTATAGGTCTTTTACATGTTTGGTAAGATTTATTCCTAAGTATTTTATCTTCTTGGGGGCTACTGTGAATGGTATTGATTTGGTGATTTCCTCTTCGATGTTCTTTTTGTTGATGTAGAGGAATCCAAGTGATTTTTGTAGGTTTATCGTATAATCTGAGACTCTGCCGAACTCTTCTATTAGTTTCAGTAGTTTTCTGGAGGATTACTTAGGGTTTTCTGTGTATAAGATCATGTCATCTGCAAATAGAGGTAATTTTACTTCCTCCTTGCCTATGTGGATGCCCTTTATTTCTTTGTCTAGCCTAATTGCTCTGGCTAGGACCTCTAGCACAATGTTGAATAAGAGCGGTGATAAAGGGCATCCTTGTCTGGTTCCCGTTCTTAAGGGAAATGCTTTCAGGCTCTCTTCATTTAGAGTAATGTTGGCTGTTGGCTTTGTATAGATGCCGTTTTTATGTTGAGGAATTTTCCTTAAATTCCTATTTTGCTGAGAGTTTTTATCATGAATGGGTGTTGGACTTTGTCCAATGCCTTTTCTGCATCAATTGATAAGATCCTGTGGTTTTTGTCTTTTGTTTTATTTATATGGTGGACTACATTAATGGTTTTTCTCATATTAAGCCAGCTTTGCATTAAAAAAAAAAAAAATTTCTTTTTTTTTTTACCTGGTATAAATCCCACTTGGTCATGGTGGATTATTTTTTTGATATGTTGTTGAATTCTATTGGCTAGAATTTTGTTGAGGATTTTTGCATCTATGTTCATGAGGGATATAGGTCTGTAATTTTCTTTTTTTGTGATGTCTTTACCTGGTTTGGTATCAGGGATATACTGGCTTCATAGAATGAGTTAGGTAGTATTCCGTCATTTTGTACGCTTTGAAATACCTTTAGTAGTAGTGGTGTTAACTCTTCTCTGAAACTTTGGTAGAACTCTGCAGTAAAGCCATCCGGGCCAGAGCTTTTTTTGGGGGGGAGTTTTTTGGTTAGCATTTCAATTTCTTTTTTTGTTATGGGTCTATTTAGTTGTTCTACTTCTGAATGTGTTAGTTTAGGTAGGTAGTGTTTTTCCAGGAATTCATCCATTTCTTCTAGGTTTGCAAATTTGTTAGAGTACAATTTTTTGTAATAATCTCAGATAATTCTTTTAATTTCAGTTGTGTCTGTTGTGATGTGGCCCATCTTGTTTCTTATTCGGGTTATTTGTTTCCTTTCCTGTATTTCTTTAGTCACTCTGGCCAATGGTTTATCAATTTTGTTAATTTTTTCAAACAACCAGCTTTTGGCTTTGTGAATTCTTTCAATTGCTTTTCTGTTCTCTAATTCATTTAGTTCAGCTCTAATTTTTATTATTTGTTTTCTTCTGGTGCCTGATGGATTCTTTCGTTACTCACTTTCTATTTGTTCAAATTGTAGGGACAGTTCTCTGATTTTGGCTCTTTCTTCTTTTTGTATGTGTGCATTTATCGATATAAATTGGCCTCTGAGCACTGCTTTTGCTGTGTCCCAGAGGTTTTGATAGGAAGTGTTTTCATTCTCATTGCATTCTATGAATTTCTTTATTCCCTCCTTAATGTCTTCTATAACCCAGTCTTTTTTGAGCAGGGTATTGTTCAGTTTCCAAGTATTTGATTTCTTTTCCCTAGTTTTTCTGTTATTGATTTCCACTTTTATGGCCTTGTGGTCTGAGAAGATGCTTTGTAATATTTCGATGTTTTGGATTCTGCAAAGGTTTGTTTTATGACCTAATATGTGGTCTATTCTAGAGATTGTTCCATGTGTGCTAGAAAAAAAAGTATACTTTGCAGCAGTTGGGTGGAGAGTACTGTATAAGTCAATGAGGTCAAGTTGGTTGATTGTTGTAATTAGGTCTTCCGTGTCTCTATTGAGCTTCTTACTGGATGTCCTGTCCTTCTCCGAAAGTGGTGTATTGAAGTCTCCTACTATAATTGTGGAGGTGTCTATCTCACTTTTCAGTTCTGTTAAAATTTGTTTTATGTATCTTGCAGCCCTGTCATTGGGTGCATAAATATTTAATATGGTTATATCTTCCTGGTCAATTGTCCCTTTTATCATCATGTAGTGTCCTTCTTTATCCTTTGTGGTGGATTTAAATTTAAAATCTATTTTTTCAGAAATTAATATTGCTACTCCTCTTCTTTTTTGCTTATTGTTTGCTTGATATATTTTTTTCCATCCTTTGAGTTTTAGTTTGTGTCTGTAAGTCTAAGGTTTGTCTCTTGTAGGCAGCATATAGACGGACCGTGTTTCTTTATCCAGTCTGAGACTCTCTGTCTCTTTCTTGGTGCATTTAGTCCATTTACATTCAGCGTAATTATAGATAAAAAAAAAATTATGTGTTTAGTGCTGTCATTTTGATGCCTTTTTATGTGTGTTGGGGACAATTTCATTTTTCCACTTACTTTTTTGTGCTGAGATGTTTTTCTTTGTAAATTGTGTGTTCCTCATTTTCACAGTATTTGACTTTTTGTTTGCTGAGTCGTTATATTTTTCTTGGTTTTTATTTTGAGTTATGGAGTTGTTATACCTCTTTTTGGTTACCTTAATATTTACCCCTATTTTTCTAAGTAAAAACCTAACGTATATTGTCCTATATCGCCTTGTATTCCTCTCCATATGGCAGTTCTCTGCCACCTGTATTTAGTCCCTCTTTTTGATTATTTTGATCTTTTACATATTAACTTCAATGATTCCCTGTTTTGAACATTTTTTTTTAATTAATCTTAATTTGTTTTTTGTGATTTCCCTATTTGATTTGATATCAGGATGTTCTGTTCTGTGACCTTGTGTTGTGCTGGTATCTGATATTATTGGTTTTCTGACCAAACAATTTCCTTTAGTATTTCTTGTAGCTTTCGTTTGGTTTTTTCAAATTTTCTAAGCTTGTGTTTATCTGTAAATATCTTAATTTTTCCTTCATATTTGAGAGAGAGTTTTGCTGGATATATGATCCTTGGCTGGCAGTTTTTCTCCTTCAGTGCTCTGTATACGTCATCCCATTGCCTTCTTCCCTGCATGGTTTTTGCTGAGTAGTCTGAACTTATTGATTCTCCCTTGTAGGAGACCTTTCTTTTCTCTCTGGCTGCTTTTAAAATTTTCTCTTTATCTTTGGTTTTGGCAAGTTTGATGATAATATGTCTTGGTGATTTTTTTTTTGGATCAATCTTAAATGGGGTTCGATGAGCTTCTTGCAAAAATATCCTTTTGTCTTTCATGATGTCCGGGAAATATTCTGTCAGCAGATCTTCAACTATTCTCTCTGTGTTTTCTGTCCTCCTTCCCTGTTCTGGGACTCCAATCACACTCAAGTTATCCTTCTTGATAGAGTCCCACATGATTCTTAAGATTTCTTTATTTTTTTAAATTCTTTTATCTGATTTTTTTTCAGCTATATTGGTGTTAATTCCCTTGTCCTCCAGATTTCCCACTCTGCATTCTAATTGCTCGAGTCTGTTCCTCTGACTTCCTATTGCATTGTCTAATTCTGTAATTTTATTGTTAAACTTTTGGATTTCTGAATGCTTTCTCTCTATGGATGCCTGCAATTTATTAATTTTTCCACTATGTTCTTGAATAATCTTTTTGAGTTCTTCAACTGCTTTATCAGTGTGTTTCTTGACTTTTTCTGAAGATTGCCTTATTTCATTTCTGAGGTCATCCCTGATGTCTTGAAGCATTCTGTAAATTAGTTTTTTATATCCTGTATCTGATAATTCCAGGATTGTATCTTCATTTGGGAAAGATTTTGATTCTTTAGTTTGGGGGGTTGTAGAAGCAGTCATGGTCTGCTTCTTTATGTATTTTGATATCAACTGCTATCTCTGAGCCATCACTAAGATATTGTAGTGATTTTTTTCTATATTTGCTCACTGAGTCTTATCTTGTTTTGTTTTCTTTCAATATACGTGGATGGGCTACTAGATTGTGCTGTCTTGATTGTTGTAGCCCTTGACTTACTTATGACCTATTACCAGCTGGCTTGGGCTGTTACCAGATATATAAGCCTGAGTCCATTCACTATTCTTGAGTAGAACCTGAATTTGGGTCATCAAGTGTTTGGTGCACCCTATCACCTATCCACCTTGAGAAGCAGTGGTGATAGTTGTGTGCACCAGATTCTAATAGCAGCTGGGGTTCACCCTCCGGGGTGGGGCAGGATGCTGACAGGCTTCCCCCAAGTGTCAGTGAGGTAGGTGTGTCTCTACTCCTAAAGCACCTTGGTGGATGGGCTCTGTAGCTGTTCCTTAGGCCCCCAATGCAAGTACCTCTACAGATTGGTAGGTGTCACCCTCCTTAGACCCCTAAGGCAGGAGGCTAGGTGGTCTGGGGGGAGCTTCAGCCCTCCATTCCCTGTTGTGGGTCAGTGAGGGCTCTGTTGAATAGGCAGAGATATCAGACCTGGGAAACTTGTCTTTCCAGTAAATCTGCTAAAACAAATGCAGTCAGATCCCTATCAGAAATGCCTTTACATTATAATAGCCACTTTGTTCCTTGTAGGGATGAAAGCTGGAGACTGTGGATCACATATGCTTGGCTGGAGCTGGCTCTGTATTTTTAGTCCATTTAGGGAAGGATTTTTGGTCCCTGGGTTTTTTGTGGTTGCTTCTCTCAGGCCAGTAGAATGGGTTAGGAAAAGACCAAAAAAAAAAAAAAAAGGAAAAGAAAAACTGCAGAGCAGTTCACCCTCTGGCTCAGGAAATTCCAATGTTAATGAAGCCGCCTGGGAAGAGGAGGGGAGGGTTCAGAAAAACAGGAGAGAGTAGCACCCCGGAATATAGACAAAGTTACGTATCTTGCTTGGTACGACTGTTTTATCTGAGATTCCCAAGGGGCGCATGGCCTATGTGCGCTGGCTGGGTTGAGATTGCCCCCGAGGGTCAGGCCCGCGTCCCGTGCTTGCGCTGTCTCAGAAGCCGCGGTCAGTTCCTCCGTTGCCAGTCCAAAGCCCTGTGCCAAGGTTCCCCGGCTGGGACGCTGCACTCCTGGCTCCAAAAACAGTCGCTGCCTCCCGGCAACTTCTCCTCCCACCAGCCGCGCCACCACGCCACCGGCACAGACCGGCTGGGCCCCCTCCCGAGGTCATTTCAGGGGGGTAGGGCTGCACCCCATGTTTGTGCTGTCACAAAATCTGTGCTCAGCTCCCCTGCACCCAATCCAAAGCCCGGCACCAAGGTTTCCTGACTGGGATGCTGGTTCCAGGCTCTGAAAACAGTCGCTGCTTCCCCATAGTTGTTCGTTCTCTGTCTCTGTCCCTTAGGTCAACTCTTTAAATCTGTATCTGTTGGTCAGGGTTTGTAGACTGTCAAGTATGTGATCGATTCACTTGTTTTTCTGAGTCTTTGTTGCAAGAGGGATCTGAGGTAGCACCTACCTAGTCATCCATCTTGGCCCCTCCCTTTGCAGGTCTCTCTTTAGATATTAAATACTGCTTTACTCCTACTATTCTAACTGGTTCTTTTGTCTTTTCTACTTCTTTACAGTGATTAGAGAGTGTGCTTGACTTGAGGTAGGTATGCTTTATCTCAGTAAAGCATTAACTTTCCTCTCTGGTTTATTAACAACTTTTATTAAGAAATGTTAACAGACTGTACTTTTGTGGCAAAATACTGCCTGTGTAAAATAGTTCAATTACCTATATCTAACGTGGTCCATCAACCATGAAGAAAGCAAGAGGTCACTGAAAAGACAGGAAAGAAAGAAAAGACCAAGATGGATATTAGCAGAGACTCTGAAACTTGCTCTTGAGCATTGAGCAGCGAAAGAAAAAGGAAGAATTAATGAAGTAAAAGAACTGGACAGAAGATTTCCAAGGGCTTCTCGAAAAGATAAAGTATTATAATGACATGTGCAAAGAGCTGGAAATGGAAAACCAAAAGGGAAGAACACACTCGGGGTTTCCCAAGCTGAAAGAACTGAAGAAAAAATTCAAGCCTCGAGTTGCAATAGTGGAGGATTCCATGGGGAAAATATTAAATGATGCAGGAAGCATCAAAAGAAGATGGAAGGAAAACAGAGTCACTATACCAAAAAGATTTAGTCGATATTTGACCATTTCAAGAGGTGGCATATGATCAGGAACTGATGGTACTGAAGGAAGAAGTCCAAGCTGCTCTGAAGGCATTGACAAAAATCCGAAAAAAAAGATAAAAAAGAAGTTTGAAGTACATTTTAGATTATTAAAATACATTTAAGAGTCTTATAAATATGAAGATGAACACATTCCAGTGAAATCACTTGTCATATGAAGTACCAGAAAAATCTCAAACTGAATTAAAAAAGGACAATTAATAGACATCAACAATGAGATGACAGAGATGTTAGACTTATCTCACAAAAACATGACACAAAAACATGATTCACAAAACAAAAATTGAAACTCCACAAAATTAAAAAGGCTTTGCTTTGTGAAAGACCTGGATAAGATAATAGAAAGACAAGCTACAAAGTGGGAGAACATATTTGTAAACTACATATCTAACAAAGACCCATTGCTATCAAGTCAATTCCAACTCATAGCAGCCCAGATAGAGGATAGATTAGAACTGCCCCACAGGGTTTCCAAGAAGTGACTGGTGGATTCGAACTGCTACCCTCTTGGTTAGTAGCCAAGCTCTTAACCACTAGTCCACCAGGGCTACATATGCACATGTACATATATGTATGTATATCTATGTATACGTATATAGAGAGAGAATTCTCAAAACTCAGCAGGAAATGAATAGCACAATTAGAAAATGGGCATAATATACACTTAACTGAAGAGAATACACATATAGCAAATAAGTGTATGAAAATAATGTTCCACCTCATTAACCACTATGGAAATGTAAAATAAAACTACAGATATCACTACACATTCATCAGAATGGCTAAAATAACAATGACAACACTAAATGCTGTTGATACAGAGAAACTCATGCCAGGATAATGCCTTTAAGGAGACACAAGGCCAGTATCAGCATCTGGAGTAAAATCCTAAATTATTCTCTCTTTCCACTCTACTACTATGAAGATTAGCAAATACAAACTGTGTGATATTTATCTATTAAAAATGGGCAAAATAACAGAAAAAGGGGATATTAATAAATTACATTATTCAAGGCCTCCAATGTTATTTTTACTAAAGTCTTTCATTTCATATCTATAATGGCAGATAAAATCTACACTGATTAAATGAAGCAAAGGTATGAGAAAATCTAGTAGTCTATTCATGGGATTTTAAAAATTAAGAAGCTGGTTGATTTCTTAAGGTATTTTATTAACATTTCAATAGAACACACATTATTCTTGTGTAATATACAGTGTGATTTTAAAGTAATAAAGAGGTTTTACAGTTGTCACTATTAGGCATCTCATTATACTATTCCCATAGCTTATATATGAAAATTTTAACGTACATTTACATAATATTTTTAAATTTTATATGTATTTTTCATTTTATTGTAAAGGCAACTCTTGTAGGCAGATAGCTTGGCTTGGGTAAGGTGCAACTTAGTTTTCACGGTGACATCTTTGATTTTTAACACTTGCAGCAGATTTACCCAATGCAGTGTGACTTTTGATTTTTTTCACTGCTGCTGTCTGGGTGTTTATTTTGGATCCAAGTAAAATGAAATCTTTGACAACTTCATTCTTTTCCCCATTTATCATGATGTTGCTTATTTGTCCAGTTGTGAGGGTTTTTGTTTTCTTTATGTTGAGGGATAATCCATACTGAAGACTATGGTCTTTGATCTTCATCAGTGAGTTTTTCAAGCCCTCTTCATTTTCAGCAAGCAAGGTTGTGTCATCTGCATAACACAGGTTGTTAATGAGTCTTTCTGCAATCCCAATGCCCCATTCTTCTTCATATAGTCCAGTATCTTGTATTATTTGCTCAGCATACAGATTGAATAGGTATAGTTAAAGGATACAGCCCTGAAGCACACCTTCCCTAGCTTTAAAAAAAAAAAGCTTTAAACCACTCAGTATATCCACTTGATCTGTTCAAACGACTGTCTCTTGATCTATGTACAGGTTCCTCACGAGCACAGTTAAATGTTCTGAAATTCCCATTCTTTTCAATGTCATCCATAATTTGTTATGATCCACACAGCTGAATACCTTCACATAGTCAGTAAAACACAGGTATACATTTTTCTTGTATTCTCTGATTTCAGCCAGGATCCGGTGGATATCAGCTACGATATCTCTTGTTGCACGTCCTCTTCTGCATTAGACTTGAATTTCTGGCAGATCCTAGTCAATATACTGCTGCAGCAGCTTTTGAGTGAGCTACAGCAAAATTTTACTTGTGTGTGATATTAATGATATTGTTCAATAATTTCTACATTCGATTAATTTTTAGGAATAGGCATAAATATGGATTGTTTCCAGCCTGTTGGCCAGGTAGCTGTCTTCCAAATTTCTTGGCATAGACTAGTGAGCACTTCCAGCACTGCATCTGTTTGTTGGAACATCTCAGTTGGTATTGTGTCAATTCTCAGAGCCTTATTTTATGTCAGAGCCTTCAGTGAGGCTTGGACTTTTTCCTTCAGTACCATCGATTCCTGATCATATGCTACCTCCTGAAATGGTTGAACATCAAACAATTATTTTTGGTATAGTGATCCTGTGTATTCCTTTCACCTCCTTTGATGCTTCTTGGTTCATTTAATATTTTCTTCATAGAATCCTTCAACACTGCAACTCGAGACGTGAATTTTTTCTTCGGTTCTTTCATCTTGAGAAATGCTGAGCTTGTTCTTCCCTTTCGGTTTTCTATCTCCAGGTCTTTGCACATAATGCTTTACTTTGTCTTCTCAAGCCACCCTTTGAAATCTTTTGTTCAGCTCTTTTCTTTCTTCGTTTCTTCCTTTCATTTTAGCTACTTGACATTCAAAAGCAATTTTCAATCTCTTCTGATACCCATTTTGGTCTTTTCTTTTTTTCCTTTCTTTTCAAAGACCTCTTGCTTTCTTGTGTATGATGCCCTTGATGTCATTCTATGACTCGTCTGGTTTTTGGTCATTAGTGTTCAATGAGTCAAATCTTGAAATGGCCTCTAAATTCAGGTGGGATGTACTCAAGGTCATATTTTGGCTGTCTTGGACTTGTTCTAATTTTCTTCAGTTTCAACTTGAACTTGCATATGAGCAATTGATGGTCTGTTCTGCAGCCTTGTTCTGACTGATGACATTGAGATTTTCTGTTGTCTCTTTCCACAGATGTAGTCGATTTGCTTCCTATGTATTCCATTTGGTGAAGTCCACATGTACAGTCACCATTTATATTTTGTTGAAAAAAGGTATTTGCAATGAAGAAGTCATTGGTCTTGCAAAATTCTATCATGGGATCTCGAGCATCTTTTCCATCACCAAGATCATATTTTCCAAGAACAAATCTTTCTTTGTTTTCAACTTTCACATTCCAGTTACCAGTAATTATCAATGCATCCTAAGTGCATGGTTCACCAATTACAGAGGGCAGATGTTGGCAAAAATCTTCATTTTCTTCAACTTTTGGCCTTAGTGGTTGGCTTGCAAATTTGAATAATAGTCGTATTAATTGGTCTTCTTTGTGGGGTATAGATGTTATCCTATCACTGATAGCTTGTACTTCAGGATAGATCTTGAGTTTTTTTTTTTTTTTTTTTTTGATGATGAACGCAGTGCCATTCCTCTTCAAGTGTCATTCCCCACATAGTAGGCCATATTATTGTCTGATTCAAAATGGCCAATACCAGTACATTTCAGCTCACTAATGCCTACCCATTAACTCATTGCCATTGAGTCAATTCTGACTCATAGCGACCCTATAGCCTAGGATATCAATTTTTATGTGTTCCGTTCCACTTTCGATGACTTCTAAGTTCCTGGATTCATACTTTGTACATTCCATGTTCTGATTATTAATGGATGTTTGCAGTGGTTTCTTCTCATTTTCATTTGTGCCACACCAGTTTTAAAGCTTGAATTTGTCCATGACATTAAGGTCAACTCTACTTTTAGGAGGCAGCTCTTCCTCAGTAGTATTTTGAGTACTTTCCAACCTGATGGGCTCACCTTCCAGCACCATATCAGACATTTTTCCACTATTCAGAAGGTTCTCACTGTCTAGCTCAGAACTGGACCAATAAGCAATATCATGATAAATGGAGAGAAGATTGAAGTTGTCAAGGATTTCATTTTACTTAGATCCACAATCAACACCCATGGAAGCAGTAGTCAAGAAATCAAAAGATGCATTGCATTGAGTAAATCTGCTGCAAAAGACCTTTTTAAAGTGTTAAAAACAAAGACATTACCTTGAAGACTAAGGTGTGCCTGACCCAAGCCATGTTGTTTATAATTACCTCATATATATGCAAAAGCTAAACAACGAATAAAGAAGACTGAAGAATTGACACCTTTGAATTGTGGTGTTGGGGAAGAATACTGAATATACTATGAACCACCAAAAGAACGAACAGGTCTGTCTTGGAAGAAGTACAACCAGAATGCTCCTTAGAAGCAAAGATGGCGAGACTACATCTCACATACTTTGGACATTTTGTCAAAAGAATTCAGTCCCTGGAGAGTGACATCATGATTTGTAAAGTAGAGGGTCAGAAAAAAAAGAGGAAGACCCTCAACAAGATGGATTGACACAGTGGCCGCAACAATGGTCTGAAGCATAGCAATGATTGTGAGGATGGTGCAGGACTGGGCATTTTTTCATTCTGTTATACATACAATTGTTATGGTTGTTACCAACTGGATGGCACCTAACAACAACAACAATTCTTTTTAGAAGTATACTGTGGGGTCCTTCTTCCCAGCCTGTCTTAGTCCTGAAGCTCAGCTGAAACCCATCCACCATGTGTGACCCTGCTGGTATTTCAATACTGGCGGCATAGCTTCCAGCATCACAGCAACATACAAGCACTCATAATATGACAAAATGACAGACACATGGGTAATTAAGAATACAGCTTGATAGTATGATAGTAAGAATATATAGGTGTAGAAGCCACATTACCTGGGTTTACTTCCTACCTTCAGTATACTGTTAATTAGGAATGAGTTGAAGTGGATATACTTAAAGTTCAAAAAAAAAAAAAAAAGGAACTTAACAAGAAGATATATGTTTTCATTTTCATACTAAAAAAGTCATGAAGTCTAAGTGATATGGTTCCCATAAGAAACCAGTATCCTAGCTTTCCGTTCCACCAACTTAGAGACTGGCCCTCATCTTATGCTCTCAGGATGTCTGCCAGAGCTCTGTGGAGCACATTCATATTCCAGGCAGCTAGAAAAGGGAAGACCAGTGTGCAATAACAGGGTGCCATCTGTGTCTACTTCCCAGGAATTTTTCCTATTGATTCTTTATCATTGCACTTAACATTTAACATATTTGTGTCATATGGTCACCTTGAAATGTGAGAAAGGAAAAGGAATTGTAAAATTTTAGCTGCACACATAGCTGCCCCCACAAAATAAGAGTTCTGTGAAGAGGAAAAGGTAAAATGGAGACTGGGTAGGTAACTCACATTCTCTGCCACAGTACTGTCTAGATTTTTGATTTTGTATTATAAAAATAAAAATAAAATGATTATGCATAACACATTTTAAGACTAATGTCAAGTCCAGAAAACTCATGGTAATAAGATCTGTAGCAGGTGTATGAAACCAAAGTGTCCTAGTCACTGTAAGAAAGCACATAGAGGTTAGAGATTTAACAGGGATAGATATCAAATACAGGGATTTTAAGCTAAATGATTAGGGAATCTATGGCCAAGATCCAATTATGATATGTGGTGAATTCATGACTCCAGAATTATTCTGCCTCTGTTTATCGTTTGAGTTTTCTGTAGCTCCTGTACTGATATGATCAGAGGACTGAAGACTAAGCCTTGAACATAGGATATAGCAAACTGGTTGGAGGATTCTCCACTACAGTGTTTATGGTTGGAGAAGCACTGTTGTGATAGATGTCCAGGGTACAAGCTTTTAAGATGACCAAAATTTATTATCTTGAATGTTGGTCCATAGCAAGTTTTGATCGAGCTTTGTAGAAGAGAAGCTCTATTCTGGAAGACCAGCTACAAAGGATCAGTCTTGAACAAATTGATCCTGATTTCTTGGTTTACCTACCTGATTCCCAAATTGTTCTATAAGTGTCATACATTACTCTGTCAGTAAATTGTTCCATTTTAATCCATAAGAGCTGTAAGGCTAGTCACTGACTAAGCTGTAGAAACACCACAGGATTGCGAACATAGCTAGGACATTGGATTCTATCCTATTAGGTACAGAACAGGTCAGTGTTGATTTTCAATGTAAAGGTGAAGGGTGTTCCAATGTCAGATTAAATGAATTCTAAGTATCTCATCTGAATCACTTAATGGCTCTGTGTTTTCAGGGGAGTGTTCAAATACCAACCCCCAAAGGCCAATCAAATTGACAGTCCCATTGTACTAGCCACATGGGGAGGTATTAAAATTTGATATTCTTGTTCTTTTCTTCAGGTTTAATTGCTCCATCTGCTAATATTCTATTTTTATTGTTATGACATCAGTCTGACAGTGAAAGTCCTTCGGTTATGACAGGGAAGGGTACCCCTTGTTTCCATTCTTTTGGCATAACATTGTATCAGGCAATAGACCAATCCTTCCTTTCAAAAGACATTGCTGAGACTTCAGGCCAAGATGGCTGACTAGGTAGACGCTACCTTGGATCCCTCTTGCAAGAAAGACTCTGAAAAACACGTGAATCAATCACATACATGAAAAGCTACGAACCTTGACCAACAAACACAGATTAAAAGAGTTGACCTGAGTGACAGAGACGGAGAACGAACAACTACGGGGAAGCAGAGACTGTTTTTGGAGCCTGAAGCCAGCGTCCCAGTCAGGTAACCTTGGCGCCAGGCTGAGGACTGGGCTCAGGGGAGCTGAGCAAGACATCCTGTGAAAGTGCAAACATGGGGCGCAGCCCTACCCCCCTGAACTGACCTCGGGAGGGGGCCCAGCAGGTCTGTGTGGGCAGCGTGGCGACGCGGCTGGCGGGAGGAGAAGTCCCTGGGAGGCAGCGACTGGTTTTGGAGCCGGGAGTGCAGCGTCCCAGCTGGGGAACCTTGGCACAGGGTTTTGGACTGGCAGCAGAGGAACTGACCATGGCTTCTGAGACAGTGCAAGCACCGGATGCGGGCCTGACCCTCAGGGGCAATTTCTACCCAGCCAGCGCACACAGGCGATGAGCCCCTCGGGAATCTCAGATAAAACAGTCATCCCAAGCAAGATAAGTAACTTTGTCTATATTCCTGGGAGCTACTTTTTTTTTTACTCTCTCCAGTTTTTCTGAACCCTCCCCTCCCCTTCCCAGGCAGCTTCATTAACATTGGAATTTCCTGGGCCAGAGGGAGAACTGCTCCGCGGTTTTTCTTTTCCTTTTCCTTTTTTTTTTTTGGTCTTTTCCTAACCCATTCTTCCGCCCTGAGAGAAGCAACCACAAAAAACCCAGGGACCAAAAATCCTTCCCTAATTGGACTAAAAACACAGAACAGGCTCTAGCCAAGCATATGTGATCCACAGTCTCCAGCTTTCATCCCTACAAGGAACAAGGTGGCTATTATAATGCAAAGGCATTTCTGGTAGGGATCTGACTGCATTTGTTTTAGCGGATTTACTGGAAAGACAAGTTTCCCAGGTCTGATATCTCTGCCTATTCAACAGAGCCCTCACTAACCCACAACAGGGAACGGAGGGCTGAAGCTCCCCCCAGACCACCTGGCCTCCTGCCTTAGGGGTCTAAGGAGGGTGACACCTACCAATCTGTAGAGGTACTTGCATTGGGGGCCTAAGGAACAGCTACAGAGCCCACCCACCAAGGTGCTTTAGGAATAGAGACACACCTACCTCACTGGCACTTGGGGGAAGCCTGTCAGCATCCTGCCCCCCCTGGAGTGTGAACCCCAGCTGCTACTAGAATCTGGTGCACACAACTATCACCACTACTTCTCAAGGTGGATAGGTGATAGGGTGCATCACATACTTCATGACCCAAAATCAGATTCTGCTCAAGAATGGTGAATGGACCCAGGCATATATATCTGGTAACAGCCCGAACCAGCTGGTAATAGGTCATAAGTAAGTCAAGGGCTACAACAATCAAGACAGCACAATCTAGTAGCCCATCCACGTATATTGAAAGAAAACAAAACAAGATAAGACTCAGTGAGCAAATACAGAATAAATCACTACAATATCTTAGTGATGGCTCAGAGACAGCAGTCGATATCAAACTACATAAAGAAGCAGACCATGACTGCTTCTACAACCCCCCAAACTAAAGAATCAAAATCTTTCCCAAATGAAGATACAATCCTGGAATTATCAGGTACAGAATATAAAAAACTAATTTACAGAATGCTTCAAGACATCAGGGATGACCTCAGAAATGAAATAAGGCAAACCGCAGAAAAAGCCAAGGAACACACTGATAAAGCAGGTGAAGAAGAACTCAAAAAGATTATTCAAGAACATAGTGGAAAAATTAATAAGTTGCAAGAATCCATAGAGAGACAGCATTCAGAAATCCAAAAGTTTAACAATAAAATTACAGAATTAGACAACACAATACGAGGTCAGAGGAGCAGACTCGAGCAATTAGAATGCAGAGTGGGAAATCTGGAGGACCAGGGAATTAACACCAATATAGCTGAAAAAAAATCAGATAAAAGAATTAAAAAAAATGAAGAAACCCTAAGAATCATGTGGGACTCTATCAAGAAGGATAACTTGCGTGTGATTGGAGTCCCAGAACAGGGAGGGAGGACAGAAAACACAGAGAGAATGGTTGAAGATCTGCTGACAGAAAACTTTCCTGACATCATGAAAGACGAAAGGATCTCTATCCAAGATGCTCATCAAACCCCATTTAAGATTGATCCCAAAAGAAAAACACCAAGACATATTATCATCAAACTTGCCAAAACTAAAGATAAAGAGAAAATTTTAAAAGCGGCCAGGGATAGAAGAAAGGTCTACTACAAGGGAGAATCAATAAGTTCAGACTACTCAGCAGAAACCATGCAGGCAAGAAGGCAATGGGATTACATGTACAGAGCACTGAAGGAGAAAAACTGCCAGCCAAGGATCATATATCCAGCAAAACTCTATCTGAAATATGAAGGCGAAATTAAGATATTTACAGATAAACACAAGCTTAGAGAATTTGCAAAAACCAAACCAAAGCTACAAGAAATACTAAAGGAAATTGTTTGGTCAGAAAACCAATAATATCAGATACCAGCACAACACAAGGTCACAGAACAGAACATCCTGATATCAACTCAAATAGGGAAATCACAAAAACAAATTAAGATTAATGTAAAAAAAAAATGCTCAAAACAGGGAATCATTGAAGTCAATATGTAAAACATCACAATAATCAAAAAGAGGGACTAAATACAGGTGGCATAGAACTGCCATATGGAGAGGGAGAGAAGGCGATATAGGGCAATACAAGTTAGGTTTTTACTCAGAAAAATAGGGTAAATATTAAGGTAACCACAAAGAGGTATAACACCTCCATAACTCAAAATAAAAACCAAGAAAAACGTAACGACTCAGCAAACATAAAGTCAAATACTATGAAAGTGAGGAATACACAATTTTCAGAGAAAAACGTCTCAGCACAAAAAAGTACGTGGAAAAATGAAATTGTCAATGACACACAAAAAAAGGCATAAAAATGACAACACTAAACACATAAAAAAAACACATATCTATAATTACGCTGAATGTAAATGGACTAAATGCACCAATAAAGAGACAGAGAGTCTCAGACTAGATAAAGAAACAGGATCTGTCTATATGCTGCCTCCAACAGACACACCTTAGACTTAGAAACACAAACAAACTAAAACTCAAAGGATGGAAAAAAATATATCAAGCAAACAATAAGCAAAAAAGAAGAGGAGTAGCAATATTAATTTCTGACAAAATAGACTTTAAACTTAAATCCACCACAAAGGATAGAGAAGGAGACTACATAATGATAAAAGGGACAATTGACCAGGAAGATATAACCATATTAAATATTTATGCACCCAATGACAGGGCTGCAAGATACATAAATCAAATTTTAACAGAACTGAGGAGTGACATAGACACCTCCACAATTATAGTAGGAGACTTCAACACACCACTTTCAGAGAAGGACAGGACATCCAGTAAGAAGCTCAATAGAGACACGGAAGACCTAATTACAACAATCAACCAACTTGACCTCATTGACTTATACAGCACTCTCCACCCAACTGCTGCAAAGTATACTTTTTTTTCTAGTGCACATGGAACAATCTCTAGAATAGACCACATATTAGGTCATAAAACAAACCTTTGCAGAATCCAAAACATCGAAATATTACAAAGCATCTTCTCAGACCACAAGGCCATAAAAGTGGAAATCAATAACAGAAAAACTAGGGAAAAGAAATCAAATACTTGGAAACTGAACAATACCTTCCTGAAAAAAGACTGGGTTATAGAAGACATTAAGGGGGGAATAAAGAAATTCATAGAATGCAACAAGAATGAAAACACTTCCTATCAAAACCTCTGGGACACAGCAAAAGCAGTGCTCAGAGGTCAATTTATATCGATAAATGCACACATACAAAAAGAAGAGCGAGCCAAAATCAGGGAACTGTCCCTACAACTTGAACAAATAGAAAGTGAGCAACAAAAGAATCCATCAGGCACCACAAGAAAACAAATAATAAAAATTAGAGCTGAACTAAATGAATTAGAGAACAGAAAAACAATTGAAAGAATTAACAAAGCCAAAAGCTGGTTCTTTGAAAAAATTAACAAAACTGATGAACCATTGACCAGACTGACTAAAGAAAAACAGGAAAGGAAACAAATAACCCGAATAAGAAACAAGATGGGCCACATCACAACAGACACAACTGAAATTAAAAGAATCATATCAATCTATTACGAAAAATTGTACTCTAACAAATTTGCAAACCTAGAAGAAATGGATGAATTCCTGGAAAAACACTACCTACCTAAACTAACACAATCAGAAGTAGAACAACTAAATACACCCATAACAAAAAAAAGAGATTGAAACAGTAATCAAAACAATCCCAACAATAAAAGCCCTGGCCCGGATGGCTTTACTGCACAGTTCTACCAAAGTTTCAGAGAAGAGTTAACACCACTATTACTAAAGGTATTTCAAAGCATAGAAAATGACGGAATACTACCTAACGCATTCTATGAAGCCACCATATCCCTGGTACCAAAACCAGGTAAAGAAATCACAAAAAAAGAAAATTACAGACCTATATCCCTCATGAACATAGATGCAAAAATCCTCAACAAAATTCTAGCGAATAGAATTCAACAACATATCAAAAAATTAATCCATCATGACCAAGTGGGATTTATACCAGGTATGCAAGGCTGGTTTAATATTAGGAAAACCACTAATGTAATCCACCAAATAAATAAAACAAAAGACATAAACCACATGATCTTATCAATTGATGCAGAAAAGGCATTTGACAAAGTTCAACACCCATTTATGAAAAAAACTCGCAGCAAAATAGGAATTGAAGGAAAATTCCTCAACATAATAAAGGGCATCTATACAAAGCCAACAGCCAACATCACTCTAAATGGAGAGAGCCTGAAAGCATTTCCTTTAAGAACGGGAACCAGACAAGGATGCCCTTTATCACCGCTCTTATTCAACATTATGCTAGAGGTCCTAGACAGAACAATTAGGCTAGACAAAGAAATAAAGGGCATCCAGATAGGCAAGGAGGAAGTAAAATTATCTCTATTTGCAGATGACATGATCTTATACACAAAAAACCCTAAGGAATCCTCCAGAAAACTACTGAAACTAATAGAAGAGTTTGGCAGAGTCTCAGGTTATAACATAAACATACAAAAATCATTTGGATTCCTCTACATCAACAAAAAGAACATCGAAGAGGAAATCACCAAATCAATACCATTCACAATAGCCCCCAAGAAGATAATATACTTAGGAATAAATCTTACCAAAGATGTAAAAGACCTGTACAAAGAAAACTACAAAGTGCTACTACAAGAAACTAAAAAGGACCTACTTAAGTGGAAAAACATACCTTGCTCATGGATAGGAAGACATAACATAGTAAAAATGTCTAGTCTACCAAAAGCCATCTATACATACAATGCACTTCTTATCCAAATTCCAATATCATTCTTGAATGTGATGAAGAAACAAATCACCAACTTCATATGGAAGGGAAAGAAGCCTCGGATAAGCAAAGCATTACTGAAAAAGAAGAAGAAAGTGGGAGGCCTCACTACCTGATTTCAGAACCTATTATACAGCCACAGTAGTCAAAACAGCCTGTTACTGGTACAACAACAGACACATAGACCAATGGAACAGAATTGAGAACCCAGATATAAAGCCATGCATGTATGAGCAGCCGATATTTGACAAAGGCCCAATGTCAGTTAATTGGGGAAAAGATAGTCTTTTTAACAAATGGTGCTGGCATAACTGGATATCCATTTGCAAAAAAATGAAACAGGACCCATACCTCACACCATGCACAAAAACTAACTCCAAGTGGATCAAAGACCTAAACATAAAGACTAAAGCGATAAAGATCATGGGAGAAAAAATAGGGACAACATTAGGAGCCCTAATACAAGGCATCAACAGAATACAAAACATTACCAAAAATGATGAAGAGAAACCAGAGAACTGGGAGCTCCTAAAAATCAAACACCTATGCTCATCTAAAGACTTCACCAAAAGAGTAAAAAGACCACCTACAGACTGGGAAAGAATTTTCAGCTATGACATCTCCAACCAGCGCCTGATCTCTAAAATCTGTATGATTCTGTCAAATCTCAACCGCAAGAAGAGAAACAACCCAATCAAGAAGTGGGCAAAGGATATGAACACACACTTCACTAAAGAGGATATTCAGGCAGCTAACAGATACATGAGAAAATCCTCTCGATCATTAGCCATTAGAGAAATGCAAATTAAAACTACGATGAGATTCCATCTCACTCCAACAAGGCTGCCATTAATCCAAAAAACACAAAGTAATAAATGTTGGAGAGGCTGTGGAGAGATTGGAACTCTTATACACTGCTGTTGGGAATGTAAAATGGTACAACCACTTTGGAAATCTATCTGGCGTTATCTTAAACAGTTAGAAATAGAACTACCATACAACCCAGAAATCCCACTCCTCGGAATATACCCTAGAGAAATAAGAGCCTTCACACAAACAGATATATGCACACCCATGTTTATTGCAGCTCTGTTTACAACAGCAAAAAGCTGGAAGCAACCAAGATGTGCATCAACAGATGAATAGTTAAATAAATTGTGGTATATTCACACAATGGAATACTACGCATCGATAAAGGACAGTGACGAATCTGTGAAACATTTCATAACATAGAGGAACCTGGAAGGCATTAGGCATTAGGCATTATGCTGAGTGAAATTAGTCAGTGGCAAAAGGACAAATATTGTATAAGACCACTATTATAAGATCTTGAGAAATAGTATAAACTGAGAAGAACACATACTTTTGTGGTTATGAGGCGGGGAGGGAGGGAGGGTGGGAGAGGGTTTTTACTGAGTAGTTAGTAGATAAGAACTGCTTTAGGTGAAGGGAAGGACAATACTCAATACATGGAAGGTCAGCTCAACTGGACTGTACCAAAAGCAAAGAAGTTTCCGGGATAAACTGAATGCTTTAAAGGTCAGCGGAGCAAGGGCAGGGGTTTGGGGACCATGGTTTAAGGGGAGTTCTAAGTCATTTGGCAAAATAATTCTATTATGAAAACATTCTGCATCCCACTTTGAAATGTGGTGTCTGGAGTTTTACATGCTAACAAGTGGCCATCAACGATGCATCAATTGGTCTCAACCCACCTGGATCAAAGGAGAATGAAGAACACCAAGGTCACACGATAACTAAGAGCCCAAGAGACAGAAAGGGCCACATGAACCAGAGACCTACATCATCCTGAGACCAGAAGAACTAGTTGCTGCCCGGCCACAACCGATGAGTGCCCTGACAGGGAGCACAACAGAGAACCCCTGAGGGAGCAGGAGGTCAGTGGGATGCAGATCCCAAATTCTCACAAAAAGACCATACTTAATGGTCTGACTGAGACTAGAGGAATCCTGGCGGTCATGGTCCCCAAACTTTATTTTGGCACAGGACAGGAACCATCCCGAAGACAACTCATCAGACATGAAAGGGACTGGACAGTCGGTAGGAGAAAGATGCTGATGAAGAGTGAGCTATTTGTATCAGGTGGTCACTTGAGACTGTGTTGGCATCTCCTGTCTGGAGGGGGGATGGGAGGATAGAGAGAGTTGGAAGCGGGCAAAATTGTCACTAGAGACTGGAAGGGCTGACTCATTAGGGGGAGAGAAATTGGGAGTATGGAGTAAGGTGTATATAAACTTATATGTGACAGTTTGACTTGATTTGTAAACGTTCACTTGAAGCTCAATAAAAGTTAATAATAAAAAAAGACATTGCTTCTTTCTTGGTGACTTTTTTTTAAAACTGTTAAAAAAAATCAAGGAATTGTGTTCGTTGGGGTTTCCTGTTCTGGAAGGAGAATACTGACTTTTGGATTGTGAATTACAAAGCTATATGATTGAAGAAGTAGCAGATTATCCTACTGGGTTCCAGCTCAATCCTGTCATCTCAGTGTTCATGGTTACTAATAAAACATTCCCTCCCCCAAAATGACCATTGGGTGCGGGCACAAGTCTTGCAATTGCAGTTTTACAGTGTGGCTAATTACTGGCAGAACTGGCCACTATGGAATTCCTGAAGGTATCAGATCAACTTCTTGTTATGATCAAATGTTGGAGAAGCAATGGTGTCCAAGAACTGAAATTGTTCAATCATTGCAGTTAACAAGGAATGATTGCTTTAAGCATTCAACCGTAGCCAATTTCCACTAAGATTTGTAGAAAGCCAATACCTTTTCTGGAATAATGATGCTAGGCAAGCTAACATTTACTTTAATTGGGTAGGTTACTTATGATCTTGACAGACTGATTCACTTAGGTGACTGTAAGAATTACATTAAACAATAGACATAAAAAAGTAGGTGGTTTTCTATAAAACATGTTAATTATTAGTGTATTTGGATACTTATGTTATTATAATTACTAGAATACATATGTAATATATACACGTATATAATAAGGAAGACAAAGATGAGTTGATGCCTTTGAATTGTGGTGTTGATGGAGAATATTGAATATACCATGGACTGCCAAAAGAATGAACAAATCTGTCTTGGAAGAAGTACAACCAGAATGCTCCTTAGAAGCAAGGGTGGAGAGACTGTATCTTACATACTTTAGATATGTTGTCAGGAGGGATCAGTCCCTGGAGAAGAACATCACGCTTGGCAAAGTACAGGGTCAGCGGAAAAGAGGGAGACCCTCAACAAGGTGATTGACACAGTGGCTGCAACAATGATTTCAAGCATAACAATGATTGTAAGGATGGTGCACGACTGGGCAGTGCACAGGGTTCCTATGAGTCAGAACTGACTTTATGGCGCCTAACTACAACAGCAGAGTACACATATATTATATTATCTTCATTAGACAAATAAGGGAACTGAGACTCAAAAAGTCTAAGTGAATTGGCTAAGGTCACAAAAAAGTTAACGATGACATGAGGACTAAATTTCCAATTTTCTAAACTCTAAGAGTGTTTTTTCACCTGTTTGCAAAATATACATTTAGGCTTATGTAACTCATTCAAAAAGGGACAAATTACAATTTAATGAGGATGCATAGAATTTCTACATAATTTATAACCTTTAAATTTCTCTTTCATAAAATGTACTATTATGTTTTCAAAAATATTTCATAAGGACTTCCAGCCACCATGGCACCATAGGCAGAAACGCCATGCCGTCCCTCCACAGCAAAGACCCAAAAAACTAAGTAAAACAGAGACAAACATCATTCCTGGAACCTGAAGTGTCAAACGAAGAGATAAAAAACTCAGCCAAACACTGATTGGAATAAGAAACTGACAGAGGATTGAGATCAAGAAGAGATACTTGCTGAGGTTCCTTATTAGCCAACGGAGCACAAATTCACCATCTTGGACTCCTGTCAGAGATTGGCTGACACAGAGCATGGCAAAGCAGCTTCACAGAGCTCCCAGCAGGAGACAGAACACCTGATAACCAGTGATACACACTTTCCCATCCCCCCATTCTTTTCCTGATGCTATACCTCTAAGCTTCCTGTCTGGCTGCAGTGACTCAGCCAGCCAGGAAGTGCAGTGTTTTTACCACTTGGATTTGCCCCATCCACATTGCAGATCAGTGGACAGGGAATACAGGAATGCAGCTTCATGAATTTCTCAGTAGGAGACAGAGTACCCAATAAAGAGCGATGTATGCTTTCCTGTCCCCACCCTTGTTCCCCTCCACCTTTGGTCTCCTCTGCTTCCTGTCAGCCACAGTCTCTTGGCCAGGAGGCAACAGCTTCTACCCCTGGCTGCTTGGATTCGCCCTGTCCACACTGGCTGGGTCCCTGACCTGGTGTATCTTTTTTCTGTCTCTTTTGGTTTCTTCCATGCCTCCCACCACCTCCCCCTCCTTTCTCTCAAACATCATGTGCTATCCTTGCTTATTCTTGAAAGGCTGTGAAGCCCCACTTGACTGCGGATCCACTCCCCTGGCCTGCAACACCATGCTGGTGGAATCCCTGGGGCTTTTTTTTTTTTTGGCTTGTTTTGTTTTGCATTGTTCTAATATCTTTGTTTGTTTTCTCTCTTTTTGCACTTCGAAGCCCCTTCTAGCTGGGCTACACTGCACTGCATGGGAGCCACTCCTCCAATACATGCAGGTCCATAGGCTGGATCCCTGGGGTCATTTCTTTTTTCCTTCTCTTTTTTTCCCTTTCTGTCTTTCTTCATTTCCCAGCTCTTATTTGTTTGTACTTACCTTCTTTTCCTGTCTCCTGAATACCTGGTGTGGTATGACATCTATACTTTTCTAGCTAGGCTATACTGAGCAACCTGGGAGACTTCCCTAGTCTTCACAGCCTGGGTGCTACTTTTTTTTTCTATTCCAAATATTTATCTACTTCTTTTTTTCTTTTTCCGTTTTCTTTTTTTTTTTCCCCTTTTTGCTTCTCCATTTCTCAGTTCTCATCTCCCCACTGCAATGACAAGCTCCATTTGTGCTCTTTTATTGGGGTTGTTTTTTTCCTTTATTAGTTTTTCCAGTTTCTCTCTCCTTTTTCCCATACCCATACTAGCTCCTTACATCACAACCCCCCCCCCTTCCTGCCTACCTGCACTGTGAGCTGAACATCACAACTCCAAGCAGCACAGGCACAGTGTACTAGAACCTGCCTGACACTGATTCCTGGCATGCCCTGTCAGCCCTAGTACATGCAACAAACAACCCATCCCAGCTCCTCCCCTTCAGCTGGACTTGCCGTGCTGCACCATAGCTGAGTGACAGGCCCTGTCCATTGGACAAGGAGGTGAAAGTATTGCGACTACAGGTGAGCAAAAAACAAAAATGCACAGCTTGCCTGCTCAGAAATAACCAAATAAAATGAAAAAACAGGATGAAACAAATCGACGATCAAGAAATGAAGAAAATAATTACTTAATATCCCAAAGACAATAGGCAATATCAAAACATATTTAAAAAACCAGGACAGGATGGTTCCAGTAGGCTTCAAAATAAAACACCAGATGACTTTTCAGTAGAAGAAAAGGCATTAGAACTACCTAAGAGGGAATTCAAAACTGTAATAGTCAGAGCTATCCAAGAGTTGAAGCAAAAAGCAGACAAAAATGAGGGAAAAGTAGACAAATTTATGGAAAAGGCAAATTCATGGAAAATACAGACAAAAAAAATGGAAGAACTCAGGAAAATAACACAGGAACAAAATGCCAAAATAAGTACACAAATACAAATCCTATAAAAACAACAATTAGAAATCCAAAAGATAAACAACAAGATTTCAGAAACGGACAGTATTATAGAAGGACTGAGGAGGAGGCTTGAAATGACTGAAGATAGGATCAGTAAAATTGAAGACAAACACTTAGATACAACTCTGAGGAAAAATCAGAAAGAAGAACCAAAAAATGAGGAAATTCTAGGAATTATGTGGAAACAATCAAAACCAAAAATTTATGAGTGATTGGAATTCCAGAACAGGGAGAGAAAACAGAAAACATGGAGAGAATCACGGAAGAATTGCTGACAGGAAACTTCCTTAATATCATGAATGATGAAAAGCTAATCATCCAAAGAAGCTCAATGAACCCCGTATAGGATAGACTCCAAAAGAAAACACCAAGACACATCGTAATCACACTCACTAAAACCAAAGACAAAGAAAAAAGCCTGCAAGCAGCTCAAGAAAAACAAAAAGTCACATACAGAGGAAAAGCAATAAGAGTAAACTGATTATTTGGCAGAAACCATGCAGGCAAGAAGGCAATGGGATGATATACATAAAACCTTGAAAGAAAAAAATGCTAACCATGAATAAGATATCCTGCAAAACTTTTGTTTAAATATGATGGTGAAATTAGGACATTACCAGATAAACAGGAATTGAGGGAATAAGTAAAAACCAATCCAAACCTACAGAATTATTAAGGGAGTCCTTCGGTCTGAGAACAAACATCAGACCACAGCCTGAATCTAGGATGCAAGATTGTATCAGCCAGATACCAAAGTAGGAAAGGAACTCTAAAGGACTATCCAAAACCAAAAGAATTGCAAAAGGGAGGCAAAGAGGTTAATCTGTAAATGACAACATCAGAACAATAAAAAGGGGAAAAAACAGTACAGCTATACTACTTTCTAATGGGGAGGAAGGCAAGGTGAAAACAAATAATAATAGACTGGTTCAATCCTAGGAAGATAAGGGCAAATTACAAGGTAAACACAAAGAAAGTTAAGAAACCTACTCAAAAATAAAGAAGAAAAACATAAAGTCTCAATAAAAACAAAATCTACAAAAACAAAAGAAATGAAAAAGAAATCCACAAACAAAAGGAATTCAGCACAGGAAAGTAAAAGGAACAAAGAAAAGGTAAGCACCACAAAAAAAAAAAAAAAAAGTACTACAAAATAACAGCAATAGGTTCGCACCTATCAATAATTACACTGAATGTAAATGGCCTAAATGTTCCCATAAAGAGACACAGAGTTACAGAATGGATAAAAAGAACAGGATCCATCAATATCCTGTCTACAAGAAACACACCTTAGAAACAAAGATGTATATTTATTAAAAACCAAAGGATGGAAAAAAATATATCAAGCAAATAACTACCAAAAAAGAGAGAGTGGCAATACAATATCAGATAAAATAGACGTTAAAACAAAATCAATCATAAAACACAAAGAAGGGCACAATATAATCATTAAAGAGACAATCCGTCATGAAGACTTAACCACAATAAACATCTACACACCCAATAACAGGGCTCCAAAATACGTAAAACAAACTCTAATTGCACTGAAAAGAGAAACTGACAGTTCCACAGTAACAGTAGGAGACTTCAAGACACCACTCTTGGTAAAGACAACATCTAGAAAGAAGCTCAAGGAAGATACAGAAGAGCTAAAGAGCACAATCAGCCAACTTGACCTCATAGGCACATACAGAACGCTCCACCCAACAGCTGCAAAGAACACATTCTTTTGCAATGCGAATGGATCTTTCCCCAGAATAGACCACAGCTTATGCCACAAAGAAATCCTCAACAAAATCCAAAACATTGAGATAATACAAAGTATCTCTTCTGACCACAATGTCATAAAAGTACAGGAACAATAAGGAAAAAAAAAGAAAAAAACAATTACAAGGAAATTGAATAAGACCCGACTTAAAAACCACTGGATAATAGAAGAAATCAGAGATGGATGAAAAAATTCCTAGAATCAAACGAGAGGGAAAACCTATCATACCAAAACCTTTAGGACACAGCAAAGGCAATCCTCAAAGGTCAATTTATAGCAATAGACACACTCATCAAAAAAGAAGAAAGGGGTAAAATCAAAACATTAGCTACACAACTTGAACAAATAGAAAGAGAACAGAAAACAAACCCAAAGCCACCATAAGAAAGGAAAGAATAAAGGTCAGAACAGATATAAATGAAATAGAAAAACAATAGAAAAAATCAACAAAACCAAAAGTTGGTTCTATGAAAGGGTCAACAAAATCAACAAACCACTAGCCAAACCTACAAAAGAAAAACAGAAAAACAGAAGTGGATGCAAATAACACAAATAAGAAATGAAATGGGGGACATTACAACAGATCCAACTGAAATAAGGATCATAATGGAGTATTATGAAAACCTATACTTCGACAAATTTGAAAACCTAGAGGAAATGGACAAATTTCTAGAAACACACTACCTACCCAAACTAACACAAAATGATGTTCAAAATCTGAACAGACCAATAACAAGAGAATAAATTGAAATCGGAATAAAAAAACTCCCAACAAAAATGGCCATGGCCCAGATGGCTTTACTGGAGAATTCCAGTAAACATTCAGAGAAGAGCTTATACCAGTACTTAAACTATTTCAGAGCATAGAAAAAGGAATCCAGCGTAACTCTGATGCCAAAATCAGGCAAAGATACAACAAAAAAAAAGAAAATTACAGACCAATATCTCTCATGTATATGGATGCAAAAATTTTCAACAAAATTCTAGCCAATAGAATTCAGCAGCATATCAAAAAAATAATACACTACGATAAAGAAGGATTCATACCAGGTATGCAAGGATGGTTCAACATTAGGAAATCACCTGACATAATCCACCACATAAATAAAAAGAAAGAGAAGAATCACATGATCATCTTGATAGATGCAGGAAAGGCACTTGACAACATCCAACACCCATTCCTGATAAAAATTCTCAATAAAATAGGTATAAAAGGGAAATTTCTCAACATAGTAAAGAGCATCTATGCAAAACAAATGGCCCACATCATTCTTAATGGAGAGAGGCTGAAAACATTCCCCTTGAGAACAGGAACAAGACAAGGATGCCCTTTATCATCACTCCTATTTAACATTGTGTTGGAAGTGCTAGCTAGAGCAATAAAAAGGCATCTAAATTGGTAATGAGGAAGTTAAACTCTATTTGCAGATGATATGATACTATACATAGAAAATCCAAATGACACCATCGGAAAACTACTGGAACTAATAGAAAGATTCGGCAGAGTAGCAGGGTTCAAAATAAACATGCAAAAATTAGCTGAATTCCTATATACCAATAAAGAGAATGATGAAAAGGAAATCAGGAAAACAATGCCATCTATAGTAGTCCCTAAAAATGTAAAATACTTGGGAATTTATCTAACCAGGGATGTAAAAGACCTATACAAAGAAAACTACAAAACACTACTGCAAGAAACCAAATCTACATAAATGGAAAAACATACCATGCTCATGGATAGGTAGACTCAACATTGTGAAAATGACAATTCTACCCAAAGCGATTTTTTTTTTTTTATGCAATACCGATCCAAAACAAAGAACATTCTTTAAAGAAATGGAAAAACTAATCATTAACTTTATATGAAAAGGGAAGAAGCCCCAGATAAGTAAAGCACTACTGAAGAAGAAAAATAAAGGAGGACCCCCACTACCTGAACTCAGAACCTACTATGCAGCTACAGTAGTCAAAACAGCCTGATACTGGTACAATGACAGATACATTGACCCATGGAACAGAATTAAGAATCCAGACATAAATCCATCCACATATGAGCAGCTGATATTTGACAAAGGCCCCAAAACAGTTAAATGGGGAAAAGACAGTCTTTTTAACAAATGGTGCTGGCATAACTGGATATCCTTCTGCAAAAAAAATGAAACAAGACCCATACCTCATTCCATGCACAAAAACTAACTCAAAATGGATCAAAGACCTAAATATAAAGCCAAAAACCATGAAGTTCATAAAAGAAAAAATAGGATAAATGCTAGAGGCCCTAATGCATGGCATTAACAGGATACAAACTACAACCAACAACACACAAGCTTCAGAGGATAAGCTAGATAACTGGGATCTTCTAAAAATTAAACACTTATGCTCATCAAGAGACTTCACTAGAAGAGTAAAAAGAGAACATACAGACTGAGAAAAAAAAATTTTGACTTACAAATCGAACAAAAGTCCAGCCTCTAAAATCTACAAGAAAATCCAGCGCCTCTACAACAAAAAGGCAAATAACCTGATTAAAAAATGAGCAAAGGAAATGAACAGACACTTCACCAAAGAAGATATTCAAGTGGCCAACAGTCACGTGAGGAAATGCTTGCAATCACTAGCCATTAGAGAAATGCAAATCAAAACCACATTGAGATACAATCTCACCCCAGCATTACTGTCACGAATCAATAAAACAGATAGAAACAAATGTTGGAGAGGCTGTGGGGAGGTCGGAACTCTTATGCACTGCTGGTGAGAATGCAAAATGATACAACCATTTTGGAAAATGATATGGCTCATCATTAGAAGGCTAGAAATAGAAATACCACATGATCCAGCAATCCTACTGCTAGGAGTATATCCTAGAGAAATAAGAGTGGTCACACGGACAGACATATGCACACCCACATTCACTGCAGCATTGTTCACGATAGCAAAAAGATGGAAACAACCTAGATGCCATCAACAGATGAACGGATAAACAAACTCTGGTACATGCACACAATGGAGTATTATGCAATGATAAAGAACAGTGATGAATCTGTGAAGCATCTCAATAACATGGATGAATCTGGAGGTCATTATGCTGAGTGAAATAAGTCAATCACTAAAGGACAAATAGTGCATGAGGCCACTACTGTAAATACTCATGAAAAAATTTACATACAAAAAGAAACAATTTTTGATAGTTACTGAGGCAGGGTAGGGGTGGGGATGGAAAAACACTTAACAGACAAAAGATAAGTAGAAACCTTGGTGAAGGGTAAGACAGTATACAATACTGGGGAAGCCAACACAACTTGTACAAGGCAAGGTCATGGAAGTTCCATAGACACATAAAAGCTCCCTGAGGGAGCTAGGCTGAGGGCTGTGGTGACCATGGTCTTGGGGAATATCTAGCTCAATTGGCATAACCTAGTTTAAAAAGAGTATGTAGTACATTCTACTTTGGTGGGCATCGTCTGGAGTCTTAATAGCCTGTGAATGGCCATCTAGGATACTCCACTGATCTCACCTCTTCGGGAGCAAGAAGGAATGAAGAACTAAAGATACAATGAAAAGATTAGTCCAAAGGACTAATGGACCACATCTACCATGGCCTCCACCGCACTGAGTCCATTACAACGAGATGGTGATCGGCTACCACCACTGACTGACTGCTGTGACAGGGATCACTGTAGAGGGTACTGGAGAGAGCTGGAGAAAAATATAGAACAAAATTCTAATTCGAAAAGAAAGACCAGACTTGCTGGCCTAACAGAGACTGGAGAAATCCTGAGAGTGTGGCCCCGACACCTTTTCAGCTCAGTAATTAGGTCACTCCTGAGGTTCACCCTTCAGCCAAAGACTGAACAGACCTATGGAACATAAAGAAAAACATAGCAAGACTTAAATGGGCGTACCAGGCCTGGGGCAGGGACTGGAAGGCAGGAGGGAACAGGAAAGTTGGTAATTGGGAACCCAGGGCTGAGAAGGGAGAGTGTTGACATGTTGTGGGGTTAACCAATGTCATAGAACAATGTGTGTACTAACTGATGAGAAACTAGTTTGTTCTATAAACCTTCATCTAAAGTACAATTAAAAAAAAAAAATTTCCTATAAGATTTAGAAGTTTGTCACAAAACTGGATTACACTAAAATTTAGAAACAGATTCTTAAGTATAAGCTAAAGAAAACAGTTTTTAATGCTATTAGCGACATAACAAAAGAGAACATGATCAGCTTAAAGCAATGTTTGTTATTGTTCAGTGTTATATGGAATATAAAACTGTATTCCTATTTACTTACCACCAAATTCTTTTTGATAAAACATTGCATTATATTCAACTATTTTATTAATTAGAACTCTCATTTTCTCATGTTATTAACTTTCACTTAAAGTAAACATATAAACAGGTTTTATTATTTTTAAAGTTGAATTTCAGATTCACAAACATTAAACACCATTGGGAAAAGGTTGGAGTCAGGTATTACAGAATTCTGCCTTGAAATTTACTTTTTCAGTGAATTACAGCAAATTGTCATAAGTTTGCTCTTCCCCTTAATACTGTTACATAATTCATTATACCCCAGTAAAACTAAAAAATTATAAGGGCCATTAAAAATTAACTATTTGCTTTGGGGATTAAAATCATGAAAACTTCATGTTAACTCCCATTTTTAATGCATTATAATTATGGAATGTTAACTAGCTTCCATAATATGTTGAACATTAGAGTGATATTTTTAAGTAAAAACGAAACAATAAAATTGCCAAAATTTATGAAACTCAAACACCTTTCAATTATTTATCCAAATACCTACTTAACATCTAACACTTTTAAGTAGTTCTCTGGTTTTATTTTTGTTCAGTTATAACATATAATACAAATATTAAAAAATGCACAAATAATAAGTATGTAGCTTAAAGAATTGTCACTAAGTAGATAAATACATCAATATTATAGTCCCAAAGATTGACTTATAGTTACTAGCACTGTCCTTCACAAACATTTGTCACAATAAATATGCTTTATCTGTTACTGAACTTTTTATATATTGGATTATACGTTGGGTATTCTTATTTCTGTCATCTTTTAATAAAATATCTGGAACATCCATTAATGTTTGAAGTAGCAGCTGTTCATTCATTTTCAATGCTCTGTAGTTCACCGTTACATGACTATTCCAAAATGTAGTATCCATTCTGCTGTTGATGGATATTTGGCTTGTTCCAGTGAGGCTATTATGAATAATACTGCCAAAGATGTGCTTTTACATGTATATTTCTCTCTGCACATTCATATATATTTCTATCACATGTACAATTTGGGCTGGAATTGCTTGGTCCTAGGTTACATCTATGTTCTGCTTCAGTATATACCGCTAAACAGTGTTCAAAAGTGCTTGCAACAACTCACACCAACAGAATGTGGACTATCCAGTCATTCCACATGTGTTCCAATACCTGCCATTTTCAGCTTTTAAACATTAGCCATTCTAGTAAGTGTTTTCATATCCTATTGTGGAAATGATTTACTATTCCTTGATTAATAATTATGTGTAGCATCTTTTCTTTTGCTTACTGGGCATTTGAATATGTCTCGTTTCACTTGCTTTTTTTATTTTTAGGTGATTATTATTTGCTACCACCACCTGTCTGTCAGATTTTGTACTGTGTGGTGGCTTGCATGTTGCTGTGATGCCAGAAGCTATGCAGTTAATATTTCAAATACCAACTGGGTCATTCATGGGTGAGAGATTGCTTCAAAGCTTTCAGAATAAGGCAGACTAGGAAGAAAAGCCTGGTGATCTACTTCAGAAAATTACCCTATAAAAACCTTTTGAATCACAACAGAACACTGACTGACTTGCTTGTGTTGGACACATCATCAGGAAGTATCAGTCACTGGAGCAGGACAACATGTTTAGTGACGTAGAGGGTTAGTGAGGGTATGGGAAACACTCTTGGTGAGATAGATTGGCACAATAGCCATGATGATGGACTTGAACATACTGGTGATTGTGAGGATGACACAGGAATAGGCAACATTTCATTTTGCAGTACATAACATCACCATGAGTCACAGTTGACTCGATGCATCTCTCTCACTCTCTCCATCTATATATTCATCAGTCTATCTATCATCTGTTTTTTGCTGAAGGCTAATCAAACAAATACCACCAGGAACAGGCCTGTAATTTGACAAAGTCAAATTTAGTGAACTGGTGTAGCAGGGAGGGAACTCCATAGAAGGAATAGAATGCCACTGCACAAAAGGGAAGATGTAGGTTCCCACTGAATGATTCTGAGGAGAGGCTAAAGAAGACAGAGATTAGTTCTCTATCAGTCTTTGTCTATGAGCAGGATTTAGAGGGAGTGAGAATTAACTAGGGTTTGGGTGCTATCATGAGGCAAGAGTAGCTTAGTGATTAGGTGTCAGCAGTAAATAGGTTCTTCTTCACATACTCTAGCTTCTCAGATTATTTGCTCAGCATACAGATGGAATAAGTATGGTGAAGGATACAACCCTGACATACACCTTTCCTGATTTTAAACCATGCAGTATCCCCTTGTTCTGTTTGAAATGACACGAACATAATGCTCAAAAAGAAATTTTTGGACATTTTTCACTAGTTAAGCTAAATTATTTTTTGGTTCTAAGAAAACTTCAGGGGATAGTTTTATTTCAAGTTTTCTTTTTTTTTTCCCCCCAAGATGATTCCATTTATTTATTACTACAAAATTCAGGGCGGTGGTTATTTCTGGGAGGGAACATATTAAGCTACAAAGAAATTGGTGTTATTTTTTTTGCTTGGGGAATACGTGGGTATTTATTTTATTTTTATTATTTATTTATTTATTTACTTTTTATTGTGCTTTAGATGGTTTACAGAGCAAATTAGCTTCTCATTAAACAATTAATACACATATCGTTTTGTGACATTGGTTGCCAGCTCCACTATGTGTCAACACTCTTCTCTTCTCGACCTTGGGTTCCCTCTGACCAGCTTTCCTGTCCCCTCCTGCCTTCTCATCCTTGCCCGTGGGCTGGTGTGCCTATTTACTCTTATTTTGTTTTATGCTGTTGTTGTTGTTAGGTGCCATTGAGTCAGTTCCAATTCTTAGTGACCCTAAGTTCAACAGAATGAAACGCTGCCTGATCCTTCACCATCCTCACAATTGTTGTCATGCTTGAGCTCATTATTTTGTCCACCGTATCAATCCAGCTCATTGAGGGTCTTGCACTGAGCATCTAAAAACTCTTCCAACCTTCACCCATTACCTACTCTTAAACCACTTTTGCACTCTGGGTATTCGTTAAAGCAGCACCCGCACTTCTCAGTTCTGAAATCTGTCTTAGTTATCTAGTACTGCTATAACAGAAATGCCACAAATGGGTAGTTTTAACAAACAGAAATTTATTTTCTCACAGTTTAGGAGGCTAGAAGTCCCTGTTCAGAGTTCTGGGTCTAGAAGAAGGCTTTAACTCTCTTTTGGCTCTGGAGAAAGGTCCTTGTCTCTTTTAGCTTCTGCTCCAGAGCAATCTTCACGTGGTTTAGCATCTCTCTCCCCACCATCTCTGTTTACCTGCTTGTTTGTTTTAATCTTTTATATTACAAAAGAGATCGACTCAAAACACAGCCTACACTAATCCTACCTCATTAACATAACAAAGACAACTCATTCCCCAATGGGATAATAACCACAAGCATACAGATTAGGATTTACAGTACATATTTTTTGGAGGACACAATTCGATCCATAACAACCATCTAATGATAACAAAATTATTACTGGAAGGAAAAATATGAGTTAACCTTTGCATTTGAAAACCACTGACCAGGTTAATTACATATACCTGTTGCCATGGAGTTGATTCCAACTCAAAGGACAGAGTAGAACTGCACCACAGGGTTTCCAAGGAACAAGGAAGGGCTGGTGGATTTGAACTGCTGAACTTTTGGTTAGCAGCCAAGCTCTTAACCTCTGCACCACCAGGGCTTCAAACTTCTACACAGACATGTCAATTAAATAAATGAGTTGCCATTGCATAAATAGGGTATGATAATTTTTATATTATTTGCCGGTAAGATTATAGAGGATATAAAAATAGCTATGTTAATACAATATAATGAAAATCACCTTCAAATGTATGTACATGACCTATAAAAGGTAAAGTTCACTCTGTATGTTGTATATATAATGTCTATAATTATTAGCCTATGAAATTGATCATAAAATGCTCTGTATTTTTATCATGAAATAAAAAATTAACAGAACACTGTTTAAAAAAATTTTAACAAAAACTTATTTTGTAAATATACGTTTCAAGTTCTTTTCTTTATTTTTTAAGTAAAACATCAATAACATAGTCATTTTCACATTTAAAGCCCACATAGGGCTGTTTGCCTCTTACTTTACTGTAGAAAGTCAAAGGTGCTAGTAGGGTGACCCACACTTCCTGCCGTTGCTCTTGAGCCAATGGCAATTATTTTCAATCTAGGTTAATAGGGCACCAACATCTCAGCATATATTTTGACAGCTGAAACTTTGCCATTTAAAGGTTAGAAACTCTTTGGAGAGGAAAACAGAGAACTTCTATCTTGTAAGACATTTTCCAACTTTCAAAAAAATGTGTGAGAAAATCATTAAATTATAAAACCTTTCAATCTAAGGCAATATGCTTTGTTTTATTTATGCCTTGCTTAATCTATGTTCATTATTGAAAAACGAAAGTAAGAAAATAAGCAAATATGACTAGAAAACTTAGAGATGACAATCAAAATGCCAATATGTGATAAAGTACTCCAAATTATTAGTATTTGGAAGGAAAAAAAGAAATGAAAAACAGTGAGATATCATTTTATCCCTATTGAAGTGGCAAAAATTCAAAAGGCGAATGGCACTAAGTAATTCTAGGAATGTGAATATATAGAATAGTCAATGTACATCAATTAAGATGGAGCTTTGTAAAGATCAGCAACAACAATGTGTCATGAATGGAAGAGTGTGACTAGTTTAATTCTCACTACTTAAGATCCAGAAAAATATGTTTTAAAAAAGAATGAAAGAAAAAGGTAGATGTGCTTGGCCACTAATCAAAAGATTGTAGTTTGAATCCTTCAGCTGCTTTTTGGAAACTCTATAGGGTAGTTCTACTTTGTCTTGTAGGGTCTCTATGAGTCTGAATCAACTTGACAGCAATATATAGAAAGAGAGAAAGAGACCGAGACAGAGAGAGAAAGAGAGTGAGTGAGCCCTGGTGGTGCAATGCTTAAGTGTTTGGCTGCTAACTCAAAGGTTTGTGGCTCGAACCCACCCAAGTACTTTGCAGGAGAAGGACTTTGCAGTCTGCTCCCATAAAGATTAAAGCCTAGAAAACCCTACTGAGGTAATTCTACTCTGTTACATAGGGTTGCTATGACTTGAGAGTGACTAAAGGACACTAACAACAACATACAAGGTATACCCAGGTACAGTTAAAACAAACAAAAATTAATATTTTAATACAATTTTTTCCGACATGTCATTTTTGACATCTGTATACATACCTTTGAAGCCCTGGTGGCCTAGTGGTTAAGAGCTAGGCTGCTAACCAAAAAGTTGATAGTTGTAATCCACCAACCTCTCCTTGGAAACTCCATGCTGCAGTTCTACTCTGTCCTATAGGGTCACTATGAGTCAGAACTGACTTGGCAGCAATGGGTTTGGTTTATACATATCTATAACTTTATGTATTTGTTTATCTATCTCCACACACACACATACATATATGCATTTGTATAAAAACTATTTATTAACACACACATGATTGTCAAAATGGTGTTCTCCCGTATTGCAATAGTGTTAATAAATGTAACTTTTCTTGATCAATAGGTTGCTCTGGTGGTATTTGGTTATAGCAGGCAGTCAACAGTCTTGGTTGCTCAGTGAGTTCCACTTGAGAAACCCCTGCCATGACAGCTGAAGATGCTAAACTCTTGAACAGTCTTATCCCTTGAGAAACCTTGATGTAAACGCGGGAATCTCCTCACTGCCACATAGAGGCAAGCATTACAACAGATATGAGCTCTGATTGCTTTTTACTGAGCTCCCAAATCCTGACTTTATTTTTATATCTTACAAATGAGAAACGCTTTTTAGCACCCGTTTAATTATCTGGTAAGTTTTTAATATTTGTATCCTTGGTGGAAACTTGTTTTATTACTAACAATGGACATCTTACAGGATCAGAATGGAAACTCTCTCAGTTTTGTGTGGATGTCGAGACCGAATGTGCCACACAAAAGTTTATTGCTTATATAAAAAGGCTCCATAGGCAGGCCACCCAAGCTTTTTCAAAAATAGTTTGAGAGAGCAAGAAAAGAATACTGGCTTGAGGTTTTTACCTTGGTCAACGAGCGAGTCTGGAGCGAGGGTCCTGTGCACAGCAGTGTAATGAGAAGTCTAACTCTCCTACCAGCAGCAGAGGTAGAAACACCCAGACTTTCTTTTTCAGCTTGCACAGTGGGTGTACAAGGGAAGAGGGAAGTGTGGGATTTAAAAGCTGTGAACAGTCAAACATTAAAAAATTAGGTCAGACTCTATTACAACTACTATTTGTTTCTCTATGCTTTTCAATTGTTTAGTCTCTAAGATGACTACTTGCAAAGAAAATGGACAGAAGGAGTGTCTGATAAGTCATCTCTTGTGACAGCCAGAAGTTCTTGTTACACTTACTATGTCTTCATAAAACCAAGTTTGCCTTAGGACACCATCAAAACCTTATGAGAGGTATCATGAATATCTTCCAATTCCAAGAGTGATAAAAGCCCAAGGCCCTATCAGGAATCTACATGTGGGGGTTGAAGAGTCTATTCTAGAGGGCCAGGGAAGAATATTAAAGCAACAAGCTGGGTTATATGGAACAAGTTCTTGGTCAAAATGAAGATAGTTTTATTTACAAAAAGAGTAAGTTCCTCTTTGAGGACATTCCTGCTGCCTGTTTGTGATGATTTTCCTGAAGGCAAAAACAAATAAGGAAAATTCTTGAGAAATGTAGACAACTTGGTAAAGAATATGTAACCAGAATCATGATGATCCGGTGTGTTGCTCTGGGATGGATGATTCAGATTCTGGAAGAGCATTAAGTTACCCAACTAACTCCCTCCTACTCTGCTTTTACCTGAAGTTTATGGAACTCAGAATTTATAGTTCATGTTATCTCTATCTCTCTATCATCTATCTATCTATCTATCATCATCTATCATCTATCTATCATCATCTATCATCTATCTATCTAATCTATCATCTATCTATCTATATCTATCTATCATCTATCTATCATCTATCATCTATCTGTCTGTCTATCTATAGGTATATACAAAGCATACACAGCACAGTAGGATCCCATTGTTCAGTGACATTGGTTACATTTTCACATTATGTCAACAGTCTCATTATACTTTTCTAGTTGTTCCGTTCCCATTAATCTATTCTAACTGCCCTTCAACCTTCTCAGCTGTGCTTTAGAATAATTGTTGACCATTTGGTCTCATAAACACGATTTTTTAAAAGAGAACTGTAATCAAGGGTGATATTCTCTACTTTATGAGATAACTTGCTATGTACCTAAAAGGTGATTTCAGGGGATAGTTTTGTTTCAAGTTTTAAAGAGTATCTCAGGGAATAGTCTCAGGGATCCCTCCAACTTCAATGGGTCTAGTAAGTCTCAATTTTTTGAGAATTTGATGTTGTGTTCCACATTTTTCTCCCTTTTATCACTATCCATTTATTGTAGCCCTGATTAGAACATTTTTTAATAGTAGCCAGGCATCATCTAGTTCTTCTGGTTTCAGTGTAGAGGAGGCTAGGTTCATCTAGACAGTCCTATAGACCAGTTTCTTTTCTGAATCTTGGGTTTCCATCTTTCTCATTGCTTCAGACTACTAGAGATCAATAGTTGTATCATAGATGACCACTAGAAAGCTTTTAGGACACCTAAAAAAAAAATTCTTTCTTTTTTTAATAATACCAAACCAGGTTGTAGAGCATAAACTTTAAGAACTATATGAGACCAACTGACTGAGTTGTCCCACGAGACTATGATCCTAAGGCTTCCAATAAGGAAAACTAATCCCATGAGTTGATTGGTTATATCTAGGAAGTATCAGTGTCTGTGACCTCTATTTGTGTATATATACACAATGATGGCACAGTGGTTGAGATCTCAGATGCTAACCAATAGGTCTGCAGTTCCAACCCACCAGATTCTTACTCATAGAGACCCTATGTACAAAAGAATGAAATACTGCCCATCCCATACCATCCTCACAGTATTTGTTATGCTTGAGTCCATTGTTGCAGCCACTGTGTCAATCCATGTTGTCTACCGTCTTTCTCGTTCTTGCTCACCCTCTACTTTACCAAGCATGATATTTTTCTCCAGGGACTGGTCCCTTCTGATAACATGTCCAATGTATGTGAAACGAAGACTCACCATCCTTGCCTCTAATGGGCATTTTGGCTGTACTTCTTCCAGGATAGATTTTTTGTTCTTTTGGCAGTCCACGGTGTATTAAATATTCTTTACCAACACCATAATTCAAATGCATCAATTCTTCTTTGGTCTCCCTTATTCATTGTTCACCTTTCACTTGTGTATAAGGTGATTGAAAACACCATGACCTGTGTCAGGTGCACCTTAGTCCTTAAAGTGACATCTTTGCTTTTTGACACTTTAAAGAGGTCTTTTGCAGCAGATTTGCCCAAGGCAACGCGTCATTTCATTTCTTGACTGCTGCTTCCATGGGCATCAATTATGGTCCAAGTAAAATGAAATCCTTGACAACTTTAAACTTTTCTCCATTTATCATGATGTTGTGTATTGGTTCAGTTGTGAGGATTTTTTATTTCTTTATGCTGAGATGTAATCCCTACTGAAGGCTATGGTCTTTGATCTTCATCACTAAGTGCTTCAAGTCCTCTTCACTTTCACCAAGCAAGTCGTGTCATTGCATGTCACAGGTTGTTAATGAGTCTTCCTCCAAACCTGACACCACATTCTTCTTCATTATGCCCAACTATTCAGACTATTTGCTCAGCATACCGATTGAATAAGTATTGACACACACTTTCTTGACTTTTAACCACAGAATATCTCCTTGTTCTGTTCAAATGACTGCCTCTTGGTCTATGTACAGGTTTCTCCTGAGCACAATTAAGTGTTCTGGAATACTCTTTCTTCACAATGTTATCCACAATTTGCTATGATCCACACAGTAGAATGTCTTTCCATAATCAATAAAACAGAGGTACACATCTTTCTGGTATTCTCTGCTTTCAATGATCCATCTCACATCAGCAATAATGTCCCTTGTTCCAAGACCTCTTCTGAATCTGGCTTGAATTTCTAGCTGCTGTCTGTTATTGTACTATGCAACCACTTTCAAATGATTTGTCAGCAAAATTCAATTTCCCTGTGATATTAATGATATTGTTCAATAATTCCTGCATTCTGTTGCATCACCTTTCTTTGGAATAATACAAATAAGAGTCTCTTCCAGTCAGTTGGTCAGGTATTTGCCTTCCATATTTCTTGGCATAGACGAATGAGCACCTCCCATGCTGCATCTTTTTGTTGAAACATCTCAGTTGGTATTCTGTCAATTCCTGGAGACTTGTTTTTCACAAAAGTACAGCACATTGGACTTCTTCCTTCAGTACCATTGGTTCCTGATCATATGCTACTTCCTGAAATTGTTGAACATCAAACAATTCTTTTTAGTACAGTGACTCTGTGTATTCCCTCCATCTTCTTTTTTTTTTTTATTTTTATTAAGCTTCAAGTGAACATTTACCATTCCAATCAGTCTGTCACATCTAGGTTTACATACATCTTACTCCCTTCTCCCACTTGCTCTCCCCCTATTGAGTCAGCCCTTAGAGTCTCCCGTTTTGTGCCAATTTTGCCATCTTCCCTCTCTCTCTATTTTCCCATCCCCCCTCCAGTCAAGAGCTGCCTACACACTCTCCCGTGTCCACCTGATTTAATTAGCTCACTCTTCATCAGCATCTCTCTCCCCCCAACTGACCAGTCCTTTTCATTCCTGATGATTTGTCTTCGGGGATGGTTCCCGTCCTATGACCTCTGAAGTTCTGGGGAGCATTGTCTCTGGGATTCCTCTAGTCGCAATCATACCATTAGGTGTGGTCTTTTAGTGAGAATTTGGGGTCTGTATCCCATTGGTCTCCTGCTCCCTCAGGAGTTGTCTCTTGTGCTCCCTGACAGGACAGACATCGATTGTGGCCGGGCACCAACTAGTTCTTCTGGTCTCAGGATAATGTAGGTCTCTGGTTCATGTGGCCCTTTCTGTCTCTTGGGTTCTTAGTTGTCGTGTGACCTTGGTGTTCTTCCTTTGCCTTTGCTCCAGGTGGGTTGAGACCAATTAATGTATTTTAGATGGCTGCTTGTTGGCATTTAGGACCCCAGGCGCCACAATTCAAAGTGGGATGCAGAGTGTTTTCATAATAGAATTGTTTTGCCCATTGACTTAGAAGTCCCCTCAAACCAAGTTCCCCAGACCCCAGCCCCTGCTTCGCTGACCTTTGAAGCTTTCATTTTATCCCGGAAACCTCTTTACTTTTAATCCAGTCCAATTAGGCTGACCTTCCTTGTTTTGAGTGTTGTCTTTCCCTTCACCCAAAGCAGTTCTTATCTACAGATTGATCAATAAAAAGCCCTCTCCCTCCCTCCCTCCCTCCCCCCTTTGTAACCACATAAGTATGTGTTCTTTTCCGTTTTTTCTATTTCTCAAGATCTTATAATAGTGGTCTTATACAATATTTGTCCTTTTGCAACTGACTCATTTCGCTCAGCATAATGCCTTCCAGATTCCTCCATGTTATGAAATGTTTCAGGGATTCGTCACTGTTCTTTATCGATGCGTAGTATTCCATTGTGTGAATATACCACAATTTATTTACCCATTCGTCCGTTGATGGACATCTTGGTTGCTTCCAGCTTTTTGCTATTGTAAACAGAGCTGCAAGAAACATGGGTGTGCATATATCTGTTTGTGTGAAGGCTCTTGTATCTTTAGGGTATATTCCGAGGAGTGGGATTTCTGGGTTGTATGGTAGTTCTATTTCTAACTGTTTAAGATAATGCCAGATGGATTTCCAAAGTGGTTGTACCATTTTACAATCCCACCAGCAGTGTATGAGAGTTCCAATCTCTCCGCAGCCTCTCCAACATTTATTATTTTGTGTTTTTTGAATTAATGCCAGTCTAGTTGGTGTCAGATGGAATCTCATCGTACTTTTAATTTGCATTTCTCTAATGGCTAATGATCGAGAGCATTTTCTCATGTATCTGTTAGCTGCCTGAATATCCTCTTTAGTGAAATGTGTGTTCATATCCTTTGCCCACTTCTTGATTGGGTTGTTTGTCTTTTTGTGGTTGAGTTTTGACAGAATCATGTAGATTTTAGAGATCAGGCGCTGGTCTGAGATGTCATAGCTGAAAATTCTTTCCCAGTCTGTAGGTGGTCTTTTTACTCTTTTGGTGAAGTCTTTAGATGAGCATAGGTGTTTGATTTTTAGGAGCTCCCAGTTATCAGGTTTCTCTTCATCATGTCTGGTAATGTTTTGTATTCTGTTTATGCCCTGTATTAGGGCTCCTAGGGTAGATCCTATTTTTTCTTCCATGATTTTTATCGTTTTTGTCTTTATGTTTAGGTCTTTGATCCACTTGGAGTTAGTTTTTGTGCATGGTGTGAGGTATGGGTCCTGTTTCATTCTTTTGCAAATGGATATCCAGGTATGCCAGCACCATTTGTTAAAAAGACTATTATTTCCCCAATTGACTGACACTGGTCCTTTGTCAAATATCAGCTGCTCATACGTGGATGGATTTATATCTGGATTCTCAATTCTGTTCCATTGGTCTATGTGCCTGTTGTTGTACCAGTACCAGGCTGTTTTGACTACTGTAGCTATATAATAGGTTCTGAAATCAGGTAGGGTGAGGCCTCCCACTTTCTTCTTCTTTTTCAGTAATGTTTTGCTTATCCGGGGGTTCGTTCCTTTCCATATGAAATTAGTGATTTGTTTCTCTATCCCCTTAAAGTATGACATTGGTATTTGAATTGAAAGTGCGTTATATGTATAAATGGCTTTTGGTAGAATAGACATTTTTACTATGTTAAGTCTTCCTATCCATGAGCAGGGTATGTTTTTCCACTTAAATATGTCCTTTTGAATTTCTTGTAGCAGAGTTTTATAGTTTTCTTTGTATAGGTCTTTTACATCCTTGGTAAGATTTATTCCTAAGTATTTTATCTTCCTGGGGGCTACTGTAAATGGTATTGATTTGGTTATTTCCTCTTCGGTGTTCTTTTTGTTGATGTAGAGGAATCCAAGTGATTTTTCTATGTTTATTTTATATCCTGAGACTCTTCCAAACTCTTCTATTAGTTTCAGTAGTTTTCTGGAGGATTCCTTAGGGTTTTCCATGTATACGATCATGTCATCTGCAAATAGTGATAGCTTTACTTCCTCCTTACCAATCTGGATACCCTTTATTTCTTTGTCTAGCCTAATTGCCCTGGCTAGGACTTCAAGTACGATGTTGAATAAGAGCGGTGATAAAGGGCATCCTCGTCTGGTTCCCGTTCTCAAGGGAAATGCTTTCAGGTTCTCTCCATTTAGAGTGATACTGGCCGTTGGCTTTGCATAGATGCCCTTTATTATGTTGAGGAATTTTCCTTCAATTCCTATTTTGGTGAGAGTTTTTATCATAAATGGGTGTTGAACTTTGTCAAATGCCTTTTCTGCATCTATTGATAAGATCATGTGGTTTTTATCTTTTGTTTTATTTATGTGATGGATTACATTAATGGTTTTTCTGATATTAAACCAGCCTTGCATACCTGGTATAAATCCCACTTGATCAGGGTGTATTATTTTTTTGATGTGTTGTTGGATTCTATTGGTTAGAATTTTGTTGAGGATTTTTGCATCTATGTTCATGAGGGATATAGGTCTAAAATTTTCTTTTTTTGTAATGTCTTTACCTGGTTTTGGTATCAGGGAGATGGTAGCTTCATAGAATGAGTTGGGTAGTAGTATTCCGTCTTTTTCTATACTTTGAAATACTTTCAATAGTAATGGTGTTAAGTCTTCTGTGAAGGTTTGGTAGAACTCTGCAGTGAAGCCATCTGGGCCAGGACTTTTTTTTGTTGGAAGTTTTTTGATTACCGTTTCAATCTCTTTTTTTGTTATGGGTCTATTTAGTTGTTCCACTTCTGAATGTGTTAGTTTAGGTAGGTAGTATTGTTCCAAGAATTTATCCATTTCTTCTAGGTTTTCAAATTTGTTAGAGTACAATTTTATGTAGTAATCTGATATGATTCTTTTGATTTCATTTGGTTCTGTTGTGATGTGGTCCTTCTCGTTTCTTATTCGGGTTATTTGTTTCCTTTCCTGTTTTTCTTTAGTCAGTCTAGCCAGTGGTTTATCAATTTTGTTAATTTTTTCAAAGAACCAGCTTTTGGCTTTGTTAATTCTTTCAATTCTTTTTCTGTTCTCTAATTCATTTAGTTCAGCTCTAATTTTTATTATTTGTTTTCTTCTGGTGGCTGATGGGTTCTTTTGTTGCTCAGTTTCTATTTGTTCAAGTTGTTGGGACAGTTCTCTGATTTTGGCTCTTTCTTCTTTTTGTATGTGTGCATTTATCGATATAAATTGGCCTCTGAGCACTGCTTTTGCTGTGTCCCAGAGGTTTTGATAGGAAGTATTTTCATTCTCGTTGCTTTCTAAGAATTTCCTTATTCCCTCCTTGATGTCTTCTATAACCCAGTCTTTTTTCAGGAGGGTATTGTTCATTTTCCAAGTATTTGATTTCTTTTCCCTAGTTTTTCTGTTATTGATTTCTAGCTTCATTGCCTTGTGGTCTGAGAAGATGCTTTGTAATATTTCGATGTTTTGGATTCTGGAAAGATTTGTTTTATGACCTAATATGTGGTCTATTCTAGAGAATGTTCCATGTGCGCTAGAAAAAAAAGTATATTTTGCAGCAGTTGGGTGGAGAGTTCTGTATAAGTCAATGAGGTCAAGTTGGTTGATTGTTGTAAGTAGGTCTTCCGTGTCTCTATTGAGCTTCTTACTGGATGTCCTGTCCTTCTCCGAAAGTGGTGAGTTGAAGTCTCCTACTATATATGTGGAGGTGTCTATCTCACTTTTCAATTCTGTTAAAATTTGATTTATGTATCTTGCAGCCCTGTCATTGGGTGCGTAAATATTTAATATGGTTATGTCTTCCTGATTAATTGTCCCTTTTATCATTATATAGTGTCCTTCTTTATCCTTTGTGGTGGATTTAAGTCTAAAGTCTATTTTGGCAGAAATTAATATTGCTACTCCTCTTCTTTTTTGCTTATTGTTTGCTTGATATATTTTTTTCCATCCTTTGAGTTTTAGTTTGTTTGTGTCTCTAAGTCTAAAGTGTGTCTCTTGTAGGCAGCATATAGATGGATCGTGTTTTTTTATCCAGTCCGTGACTCTCTGTCTCTTTATTGGTGCATTTAGTCCATTTACATTCAGCGTAATTATAGATAATTAAGTTTTTAGTGCTGTCATTTTGATGCCTTTTCATGTGTGTGGTTGGCCATTTCATTTTTCCACATGCTTTTTTGTGCTGAGACGTTTTTCTTAGTAGCTTGTGAGATCCTCGTTTTCATAATGTTTAACTTTGTGTTTATTGAGTCGTTACGTTTTTCTTGGCTTTTTTCTTGAGTTATGGAATTGATATTCCTTTTTGTGGTTACCTTTTTATTTACCCCTATTTTTCTAAGTAAAAACCTAACTTGTATCCTTCTATATCGCCTTGTATCACTCTCCATCTGGCAGTTCAATGCCTCCTATATTTAGTCCCTCTTTTTGATTATTGTGATCGTTTATCTATTGATTTCCATGATTTCCTGTTGTGTGTTTTATTTTGTTTATTTATTTATTTTTTAGAATTAGTCTTAATTGGTTTGTTTTTGTGCTTTCCCTATTTGAGTTGCGTTGATATCAGGACGTTCTGTTTTGTGACCTTGTATTGTGCTGGTACCTGATATTATTGGTCATCCACCCAATCAATCTCCTTTAGCATTTCTTGCAGTCTTGGCTTAGTTTTTGCAAATTCTCTAAACTTGTGTTTATCTGTAAATATCTTAATTTCGCCTTCATATTTCAGAGAGAGTTTTGCTGGATATATGATCCTTGGTTGGCAGTTTTTCTCATTCAGTGCTCTGTATACGTCGTCCCATTCCCTTCTTGCCTGCATGGTTTCTGCTGAGTAGTCTGAACTTATTCTTATTTATTCTCCCTTGAAGGAAACCTTTCTTTTCTCCCTGGCTGCTTTTAAAATTTTCTGTTTGTCTTTGGTTTTGGCAAGTTTGATGATAATATGTCTTGGTGTTTTTCTTTTTGGATCAATCTTAAATGGGTTTCGATGAGCATCTTGGATAGATATCCTTTTATCTTTCGTGATGTCAGGGAAGTTTTGTGTCAGGAGTTCTTCAACTATTTTCTCTGTGTTTTCTGTCCCCCCTCCCTGTTCTGGGACTCCAATCACTCACAAGTTATCCTTCTTGATAGAGTCCCACATGATTCTTAGGGTTTCTTCATTTTTTTTAATTCTTTTATCTGATTTTTTTTCAGCTATGTTGGTGTTGTTTCCCTGGTCCTCCAGAAGTCCCAGTCTACATTCTAATTGCTCGAGTCTGCTCCTCTGACTTTCTATTGCATTGTCAAATTCTGTAATTTTATTGTTAATCTTTTCGATTTCTACATGCTGTCTCTCTATGGATTCTTGCAACTTGTTAATTTTTCCACTATGTTCTTGAATAATCTTTTTGAGTTCTTCAACAGTTTTATCAGTGTGTTCCTTGGCTTTTTCTGCAGTTATCCTAATTTCATTTGTGATATCCTTAAGCATTCTGTAAATTAGTTTTTTATTTTCTGTATCTGACAATTCCAGGATTGTATCTTCATTTGGGAAAGATTTTGATTCTTTTGTTTGGGGGGTTGGAGAAGCTGTCATGGTCTGTTTCTTTATGTGGTTTGATATGGACTGCTGTCTCCGAGCCGAAACTAGATTTTCCAAGTAGTCAGCTAAAAAAAAATGCAGTCAGATCCCTATCTGAATTCTCCCTCTGGCTCCGGGTAATCGGATGTTAATGGGGCCGCCTGGGGAGGGTGGGGGAGGGATCTGAGAGCTAGGAGTGTAGCACCACAGAATATAGAGCTGAACACCGCATTCACGCTCCGCCCCCATTCGCCAAAATCCGGGTGGGACGGGTCCCGGCTAGGACGGTGCTTTCCTTGCTCGGATACCAGTCACTTCCTCCCGGGGACTTCTCCCTCCGGTGCGTGGCACCGCTCGTGGGCACTGGGTGAGCGTTTCCCGCACGAGCGGGTGGGCCCGCCCCCAGGGTCTACTCAGACGATTATAATTGGGCCCCGCAGTCACGCCCCGACCGTGCGAGCGCCCAAATCCCAGCGGGACGACTTCCGGGTTGGGACGCTGCTTGCCCTGTTCTGGAACCAGTCACTTCCTCCCGGGGACTTCTTCTGGTGCGCCACACCTCTCGCGGGAACTGGGTGGGCATCAACCGCATGGCCAGGTGGGCCTGCCCCCTGGGTCAATACAGGGTAATAAAAATGGACCCCGCGCTCACGCCCCGCCCGCGCGCGCGCGTGCCCAGATCCCAGCGGAACGGCTCCCTGTCTGGGATGCTGCTTTCCCCGCTTTGAGAACAGTCACTTCCGGGGATTTCTCCCTCCGGTGTGCTGCGCCACATGCGCGGACTGGGTGTGCGTCCTCCCACACGAACGTGTGGGCCCCGCCCCGGAGTCACTTTAGGGAAATATAGTTGACCCCCCCCTCTCGTGCCCCGTCGGCTTCTCGCCTAACTCCCGGCGGGACGGCACCCCAGCTGGGAGGCTGTTCTCCCCCCTCCCAGATCAGTCACTGCCTCCCGGGTGCTTCTCCCTCCGGCTGCGCCTCTACGCCGCCCGCGCCAACCAGCTAGACTTCCTCCCGGGATGGGTTCGGGGGGGAAGGGGTGGGCCCCCTTTCTGTGCCGTCTGCCCCCCTGGGCTCTGCCCCAGATCAGGCTCTGAAGGTCACCTGCCTGGTACGCTGGCTCCTGGTTCTGAAAACTGTCGCTATCTGCCCGTATTTGTTCGTTTTCCGTCTCTAAGTCTGTGCTTGTTGTTCAGAGTTCGTAGATTGTTATGTATGTGATCGATTCCCTTGTTTTTCCGAGTCTTTGTCGCAAGAGGGATCTGCAGTAGCGTCCACCTAGTCTGCCATCTTGGCCCCGCTCTCCTTCCCTCCATCTTCTTTTGATGTTTCCTGCATAGTTCAATATTTTCCCCATAGAATCCTTCAATATTGCAACTCAAGGCTTGAATTTTTCCTTCAGTTCTTTCATCTTGGGAAATGGTGCATTCTTCCCTTTTGGTTTTCTATCTCCAGGTCTTTACACATTTCATTATAATACTTTATTTTGTTTTCTCAAGCTGCCCTTTGAAATCTTCTATTCAGCTGTTTTACTTCATCATGTCTTCCTTTTTCTTTTGCTATTCTACATTTGAGAGCAACTTCTAGAATCTGTTCTGACATCAATTTTGGTCTTTTCTTTCTTCCCTGTCTTTTTAATGGCCTCTTGCTTTCTTCATGTGTGATGTCCTTGAAGTCATTCCACAACTTGTCTAGTCTTTCATCATTAATGTTCGATGTGTCAAATCTATTCTTGAGAAGGCCTCTAAATTCAGCTGGGATATATTCAAGGTCATACTTTGGCTCTCATGGACTTGTTCTAATTTTCTTCAACTGCAACTTGAACTTGCATATGAGCAATTAATGACCTGTTCCACAGTTGGCCCCTGTCTGATATTGAGCTTGTCCATTGTCTTTTTCCACATATGTACTCAATTTGATTCCTGTGTATTCCACCTGGCAAGGTCCACACGTGTAGTCAGTGTTTATATTGTCGTAAAAAGCTTTTTGCAATGAAGAAGTCATTGGACTTGCAAATTTCTATTATGTGATTTCCAGCATCGTTTCTATTACCAAGGCCATATTTTCCAACTACCAATCCTTTTTCTTTGTTTCTGACTTTTACATTCCAATTATCAATGCATCTTCATTGTATGTTTGATCAATTTCAGACTGCGGAAGTTGGTAAAAATCTTCGTAGTATGACAAACTCTGGTATATATATATATACATACACATATATACAAACATATGTATTTGGTTGTTGTTGCTTTTTAAATATTATATAATACAACATTTGCTAAAAAGTTCTTTTTTGTGTACAACTTGGTGGCATCAGTTACCTTGGTCAAGCTGTGCATACTTCACCCACATTCAGTGCTACATTTCCCATCACCATAAACAAAAAGTAATTAATATATAGAGAATGATTTCTCCCTCTCTACCTCCCATCCCAGGTATGCATCAATGAATGTTAGTTTCTGTATCATACCTATTCTTGTACTTTTATAAAAGTGAGACCAGGCAATATTTGTCCTTTTAGGACTGACTTAATCACTCAGGGTGTCCTACAGGCACATCCATGCTGCAAGATGTTTTGGGAACTCATGTTTTTTATGGCTGTGTAGTATTCTATTGTATGTATGTACCATAGTTTGTTCATCCTTTCCTCTGTTGATGAGTGCTTCAGTTGTTTCCTTCTTTTGGCTATTGTGAATAGTGCTGCAAGGAACATAGATGTGCATATGTCTGTTCATGTCTCTTCTACTAGATCTTTAGAGTAATTACCAAGGAGTGGATTGCTGGACCACAAGTTAGCTCTATTTCTAATTTTGTGAGGAATTATCGCATTGTTTTCCATAACAGTTATACCATTTTACATTCCCACCAGCAGTGGATAAGGGTTCCAATCTCCCCAAATATTAGCTAACATTTGTTATTTAACTCATCTTTTTTTTTTTTTTTAATTAAATAAAGTTCTATTGTGTTTTCAATGAAAGTTTTCTCAGTAAATTAGGTTCCCAGTGTAAAATTGTACAACCGCTTTGGAAATTGATTTGGTGCTCCCTTAAAAAGCTAGAAATAGAACTACCATACAATCCATCAATCCCATTCCTTGGAATAAATCCTAGAGAAATAAGAACCCTCACATGAATAGATATATGCACACTTTTGGGTTTTTATGTTCATTGCAATACTGTTCACAATAGCAAAAAGGTGGAAACCACCTAGGTGTCCATCAGCAGATGACTGCATAAACTAATTATGATATGTTCACACAATGGAATATTATGCAATGATAAAAAATAACATGATTCTGCAAAACAGCTCATAACATGGATAAATCTGGAAGACAGTATGCTGAGTGAAATTAGTCACAAAAGGACAAATATTGTATGAGACCACTATTATAAGAACTGAAGAAAGGTTTAAACACAGAAGAAAACATTCTTTGACGGTTACAAGTGTGGGGAGGGCAGGAGAGGAGTATTCAATAATAGATAGCAGATGAGAATTATTTTAGATGAAGGGAAGGCAACACACAATACAGGGGAACTGAACACAACTGGACTAACCCAAAATCTAAAAAGTTTCCTGAATACAACCAAACACTTTGAGGAATCAGAGTAGCAGGGGCAGGAGTCTGGACACCATGGTTTCAGGGGACATCTAGGTCAATTGGCATAACAAATTTATTAAGAAAATGTCCTGCATCCCACTTTGGTGGGTGGCATCTAGGGTCTTAAAAGCTAGCGAGCAGCCATATAAGATGCATCAATTGATCTCAACCCACCTGGAGCAATGGAAAATGAAGAAAACCAAAGACACAAGGAAAATTTTAGCCCAAGAGACAGAAAGGGCCACATAAAACAGAGACTCCATCGGTCTGAGACCAGAAGAACTAGATGGTGTCTGGATACCACCAATAATCGCCCTGACAGGGAACACAACAAAGAGCCCCTGATGGAGCAAGAGAAAAGTGGGGTGCAGAACTCAAATTCTAGTAAAAAACCAGGCTGAATAGTCTGACTTTGACTGAGACTGGAAGGACCCCAGAAGTCATGGCCCCTGGAATCTCTGTTAGCCCAAAACTAAAACCATTCCCAAAGCCAACTCTTCAAACAAAGATTAGACTAAAAAAAAAAAAACCAAACCCACGGCCATCCGAGTCGATTCTGACTCATAACGACCCTATAGGGCAGAGTAGAACTGCCCCATAGATATTCCAAGGAGTGCCTGGCAGATTTGAACCACTGACCTCTTGGTTAGCAGCCGTAGCACTTAACCTGTATGCCACCAGGGTTTTCTAGACTAGACTATAAGACATAAAATGACATTTGCGAAGAGTGTGCTTCTTAGCTCAACTAGATATATGAGACTAAATGGGCAGCTCCTGTCCAGAGGTGAGATGAAAAAGCAGAAAGGGACAGGAGCTTGTTGAATGGACATGGGAAACAGGGTGGAAGGGAGGAGTGTGCTGTCACCTTATAGGGAGAGCAACCAGGGTCACATAACAATGTGTGTATAAATTTTTGTATGAGAAGCTAACTTGAACTGTAAATTTTCAATTGAAGCACACACATACACAAAAAATTAGTTTCCCCTTTGACAATTTCCACAAAAATTGTTCAATGACATTAGTTACATTTTTCACAATGTGACAACATTATCTCTAATTGCATTGTGATTTTTTCATTTCCATTACTGTAGTTTCCCTGCCCCCCTTATCTTCTCATCTTTGCTTTAGAGTGACTGTTGACTTTTTGATTTCATATAGGTTTCATATGAAGCACCAGGCTTAAAGGTGATAGCCTTTATTTTTTGTGCCAATCTGTTATTTCGCTGAAAAGTAACCTCAGGGTATGGTTTCAGTTCATGGTTTAAAGAGTATCTCAAGAAGAAAGTCTTAGGAAGTCCTCTAGTCTCAACTGGTCCACTAAATCTAGGCTTTTTAAGAATTTTATTTCTGTTCTGTGATTTCCTCTAGTTCTATTAAGATTCATCTATTGTGGCCTTGATCAGAATAGTCGGTAGTGGTAACCAGGAAACTGTCTAGTACTTCTGGCAGGGTATTAGTCCTATAAACTAATTTCTTCTCTGAAAATTTTGTTTCCTTCTTTTCTGCTCTGGAGGCTCATGTTATCTTAATCTTTTGCCACTATCTTTCTGTATATATTTGGGACTATTTTTATAAAGTGTATTTACATTTACTTAATTTTTCACATTGGTCTTTCCATTCATTTCAGTAGGTATTATTGGTGACTCTCAGAAAAAAAAACGTAGCTTTTCTTGAGTTTTTCACCAATAAGGCGCTCCTGTGTGTTCTCTGACTTACCTGGCATTAATTACCCACATGGTCCTCAAGCATGAAAGAAAGAAAACAAAGTGGCTGAGGAGAATAAGTGTGGAGCTTAAGCATGAGCCCTCAGAGCCCTCAAATAAATCAAGCAAAATTCCAGATGCTTTTCCTTTAACTCTTTCTATCCATAAACTCTTATCAGGAAGGATTTATTCCTCTGTCCTAGAGCTAAAGAACTTGGCCAAAAAAAAAATTATATGCTTCAAAGTTCAACCATCTAACATTTAGGTTTTGTTCACTCTGGGACTTATTAACATGGTACTGTGACCTGATCTAAATATCTTACCCAGTGATTTTTAGATGACCTTCAAGGAATGGATCTGCGTATGCTGGGGGAAAAAAAATAGCAGAAAATATTTTTTTACTACTGTTCAAGCTTTAAGGAAAATTAATTATACTAAAGGTAGAAAAATGCCTGACTTTGTAGAATTCAAGTGTCCTACTAAAAGAATCCTGCAAGTAGGTGATTTACCATGATAGGAATTTTTGAACTGAGCTTGTGAAAATTGTGTAGGCAAACAGAAAAAATGAAAATGGTCAGGCTTTTCAGGACTTACAGAAATGGACAAGAAGTGTGAGAGCGGTTCGTTACAAAATTGTTTGCAAAACACATAACGTTATATGCGGTATTTTGAAATAAAAACATGTTTTTATGCCATCTCCCCCCAAAATACATAAATAAAACAAAAACGTGAGAGATTTCCTCAGCCATACTAATCTTGTTGGAGAGAATCTACTTCTGAGGCATATCTTGTCTCTAAATCTTTCTACTGGCAATGGAAAATTTCTTGGTTCTGCAAATGGAGAAATCCAGCTATGAGGCTATAACCTGATATTCAACATATATGAGCACCATATCTCCTGAAAATAGTCAGGTTCTTACAGGTTCCTCTTAGCCTAAGTCCATAGCCCTCTTGGTCAGACATCTGCTTCTTTCAGTTCCTGAAAGTATAACCTTAATTCAGGTGCTTGTCTTTCTAAGTCACATAATTTTATCAAAAATAATTAATAATTAGACTCAGATTTTCAGGATACTTTTAGTATGAACAAACTTGTTTATCTGAGAGGAGTCTTAGAAATAAAAAAGAGGGAAAAAGATCACAAACACCCAATAGCACTAACAACCTTCAATTTTTTTTTTATTAACATGAAAAACCTTCCAAAAGAAATTTCTTTCCTTAAAAAGTTTCTTAGCCAAGACAAATAAAAATGTAATAACTTTAAATCAATCTCTCCATTAGATGACATGAAATTATAGCTTGAAACTAATGGTGTGCATCCCTCTATTATTCTTCAACAATCCTATTCTCCTCCTAGGACACTCAGGGAGATGCCATGTGTGTCAGAACTACCTGGTAATTTCTATATTACAAATTGGGTTGCTTGGTGCTGGACCACCCTTGATGAGAAGTGCAAGAATGTTGCAATATAATTTAAAAATTCCATAGGGTTATTTTACCTGAAAATATTACATTGGGTGATCCACATTGTTCACATTTGATTTGTATCACAACAGTCCATTGGCTACTACCCACAAACCTGACAGGTTTTGCTTTTGTTGTTGTTTTAGTATTTGAAAATTGTTGTCTGCCTTTAGGATAATATCTAATATCACCTGGAGTCCATTTTGGTCTGTCAATTTTTCCTTTTGGGAAAACATATTGTAAATTAATTTAATTCAAGAAAGAGAAAAAACAGGACCTCAATTTACAACTCAAAATCTTAACCATGCAAGGGAAATTTTCTACTGCCTTTTATGTTCTCAGTCCTCGTTAGTTCACATTTTATAAGAGGTCAGGAAAATGGGGGATAAATCAAATTTACATGGCTTAGAGAATGACAGGGAACTAGTAAATGTCACTAACAACACAGAACTCTTCACCTGAGAGATTAATAAAATTGGACAAGGTGTGTCACTTCAAACAGAGCCACTTTAGATATAATATTAGCTGTTCAAAGGGGAACATGCTCCTCTAGAGAAGGAATGTTGAACTGTTTTCTGGTCAAATTTGAGAACTGAACTGAAAGAAAAGTATGATCACTGATCATAATCCTTCTGTCAGGATTTCTGTGTGTTTTTACTATGGGATGCAATGTTCAACTGTAAGATATTCAGAATCTTAATTGCTCTTACCAGATACTAACCTGTCAAATGATCAAAAAGTGATTATTCAATAAAAAGAACATGAAAACCTGATTCTCAATATGGACCAAATACATGACGTGCACTCTTGGCACTTCAAAAGGAAACGTGTATCTGGATTAATCAGGTTCCAAGATGATAATGACCTATCCACCAGCTCAGAATAAAAATTCAACATGGGGTGGGGAATGAGAATTGAGAAAACCTGTATCTGAAGAGATTAATCATCAGAACTGTAAAATTAAAACACCTGTGTCAACATGGCTTGAATATTTGTTCCAGAAATTTATTGCTGAGAATAAGGCTGTAAAACAACTTAAAATTTTCACTATTTACTGCACATAATTCTTGCTGATTGATATTTCCAGTCAAATAATTTGTTCGTTTGATCTAAAAGCTCTCCTCTTGGGTCATAGATCACTCACTTGGACAAACAGCTTGCTTATAAAATAAGACTTTATGAGGGGGGCCAAGATGGTGGACTAGGTGGACGCTCCCGCGGATCCCTCTTGCAACAAAGACTCGGAAAAACAAGGGAATCGATCACATACATAACAATCTATGAACTCTGAACAACAAGCACAGACTTAGAGACGGAGGATGAACAAATACGGGCAGACAGCGACTGTTTTCAGAACTAGGAGCCAGCGCACCAGGCAGGTGACCTTCGGAGCTCGATCTGGGGCAGAGCCCAGGGGGGCAGACGGCACAGAAAGGGGGCCCACCCCTTCCCCCCCGAACCCATCCCGGGAGGAAGCCTAGCAGGTTGGCACGGGCGGCGTAGGGGCGCAGCCGGAGGGAGAAACACCCGGGAGGCAGTGACTGATCTGAGAGGGGGGAGAACAGCCTCCCAGCTGGGGTGCCGTCCCGCCGGGAGTTAGGCGAGAAGCCGACGGGGCGCGCGCGGGGGGGGGGGTCAGCTGTGTTTCCCTGGAGTGACCCCAGGGCGGGGCCCACGCGTTCGTGCGGGAGGACGCGCACCCAGTCCGCGCGTGTGGCACGGCACACCAGAGGGAGAAATCCCCGGAGGTGTCTGGTCTCAAAACAGGGAAAGCAGCATCCCAGACGGGGAGCCATTCCGCTGCGATCTGGGCACGTGCGCGCGCGTGGGCGGGGCATGAGCGCGGGGTCCATTTTTATTACCCTGAATTGACCCAGAGGGCGGGACCACCTGGTCGTGCGAGTGACGCCCTCCCAGTTTGCGCGAGAGGTGTGGCACACTGGAAGGAGAAGTCCCCGGGAGGAACCGATTGGTCCCAAAGCGCAGAAAGTAGCGTCCCAGAGTGCCGCCCTGCTGGGGCTTGGGCGCGCGCACGAGCGGGCCGTGAGCGCGGAGTCCATTTTTATTGCCCTGAATTGACCCAGGGGGCGGGCCCACCTGGCCGTGCAGGTGACGCCAACCCAGTTCGCGCGAGAGGTGTGGAGCTCCGGAAGGAGAAGTCCCGGGGAGGAAGTGACTGGTTCCCGAACAGGGAAAGCAGCGTCTCAACCCGGAAGTCATCCCACTGGGATTTGGGCGCGCGCACAGGCGGGGCGTGACCGCGGGATCTAATTATAATCGCCTGAATAGACCCTGGGGGCGGGCCCACCTGTTCGTGCGGGAAACGCCCACCCAGTGCCCACGAGCGGTGCCGCGCACCGGAGGAAGTCCCCAGGAGGAAGGGACTGGTTTCCGAGCAAGGAAAGCAGTATCCTAGCCAGGGACCCGTCCAGCCTGGATTTTGGCGAACGGGGGCGGAGCGTGAACGTGGTGTTCAGCTCTATATTCTGTGGTGCTACACTCCTAGCTCTCAGATCCCTCCCCCACCCTCCCCAGGCGACCCCATTAACATCCGAATACCCGGAGCCAGAGAGAGAATTCAGATAGGGATCTGACTGCATTTTTTTTTAGCTGACTACTTGGAAAATCTAGTTTCCCAGTGATGGCTCGGAGACAGCAGTCCATATCAAACCACATAAAGAAACAGACCATGACAGCTTCTCCAACCCCCCAAACAAAAGAATCAAAATCTTTCCCAAATGAAGATACAATCCTGGAATTATCAGATACAGAATATAAAAAACTAATTTACAGAATGCTTAAAGATATCACAAATGAAATTAGGATAAATGCAGAAAAAGCCAAGGAACACACTGATAAAACTGTTGAAGAACTCAAAAAGATTATTCAAGAACATAGTGGAAAAATTAACAAGTTGCAAGAATCCATAGAGAGACAGCATGTAGAAATCCAAAAGATTAACAATAAAATTACAGAATTAGACAACACAATAGAAAGTCAGAGGAGCAGACTTGAGCAATTAGAATGTAGACTGGGACTTCTGGAGGACCAGGGAATCAACACAAACATAGCTGAAAAAAAATCAGATAAAAGAATTTAAAAAAATGAAGAAACCCTAAGAATCATGTGGGACTCTATCAAGAAGGATAACTTGCGAGTGATTGGAGTCCCAGAACAGGGAGGGGGGACAGAAAACACAGAGAAAATAGTTGAAGAACTCCTGACACAAAACTTCCCTGACATCATGAAAGAAGAAAGGATATCTATCCAAGATGCTCATCGAACCCCATTTAAGATTGATCCAAAAAGAAAAACACCAAGACATATCATCATCAAACTTGCCAAAACCAAAGACAAACAGAAAATTTTAAAAGCAGCCAGGGAGAAAAGAAAGGTTTCCTTCAAGGGAGAATCAATAAGAATAAGTTCAGACTACTCAGCAGAAACCATGCAGGCAAGAAGGGAATGGGACGACGTATACAGAGCACTAAACGAGAAAAACTGCCAACCAAGGATCATATATCCAGCAAAACTCTCTCTGAAATATGAAGGAGAAATTAAGATATTTACAGAAAAACACAAGTTTAGAGAATTTGCAAAAACTAAACCAAGACTGCAAGAAATGCTAAAGGAGATTGTTTGGCCTGATGACCAATAATATCAGGTACCAGCACAATACAAGGTCACAAAACAGAACGTCCTGATATCAACGCAACTCAAACAGGGAAAGCACAAAAACAAACAAATTAAGACTAATTCTAATAAATAAATAAATAAACAAAATAATACACACAACAGGAAATCATGGAAATCAATAGCTAAACGATCAAAATAATCAAAAAGAGGGACTAAATATAGGAGGCATTGAACTGCCAGATGGAGAGTGATACAAGGCGAAATAGAAGGATACAAGTTAGGTTTTTACTTAGAAAAATAGGGGTAAATAAAAAGGTAACCACAAAAAGGAATATCAATTCCATAACTCAAGAAAAAAGCCAAGAAAAACGTAACGACTCAATAAACACAAAGTTAAACATTATGAAAATGAGGATCTCACAAGCTACTAAGAAAAACGTCTCAGCACAAAAAAGCATGTGGAAAAATGAAATGGCCAACAACACACATGAAAAGGCATCAAAATGACAGCACTAAAAACTTACTTATCTATAATTACGCTGAATGTAAATGGACTAAATGCACCAATAAAGAGACAGAGAGTCACGGACTGGATAAAAAAACACGATCCGTCTATATGCTGCCTACAAGAGACACACCTTAGACTTAGAGACACAAACAAACTAAAACTCAAAGGATGGAAAAAAATATATCAAGCAAACAATAAGCAAAAAAGAAGAGGAGTAGCAATATTAATTTCTGACAAAATAGACTTTAGACTTAAATCCGCCACAAAGGATAAAGAAGGACACTATATAATGATAAAAGGGACAATTGATCAGGAAGACATAACCATATTAAATATTTACGCACCTAATGACAGGGCTGCAAGATACATAAATCAAATTTTAACAGAATTGAAAAGTGAGATAGACACCTGCACATATATAGTAGGAGACTTCAACACACCACTTTCGGAGAAGGACAGGACATCCAGTAAGAAGCTCAATAGAGACACGGAAGACCTACTTACAACAATCAACCAACTTGACCTCATTGACTTATACAGAACTCTCCACCCAACTGCTGCAAAATATACTTTTTTTTCTAGTGCACATGGAACATTCTCTAGAATAGACCACATATTAGGGCATAAAACAAATCTTTGCAGAATCCAAAACATCGAAATATTACAAAGCATCTTCTCAGACCACAAGGCAATGAAGCTAGAAATCAATAACAGAAAAACTAGGGAAAAGAAATCAAATACTTGGAAAATGAACAATACCCTCCTGAAAAAAGACTGGGTTATAGAAGACATCAAGGAGGGAATAAGGAAATTCTTAGAAAGCAACGAGAATGAAAATACTTCCTATCAAAACCTCTGGGACACAGCAAAAGCAGTGCTCAGAGGCCAATTTATATCGATAAATGCACACATACAAAAAGAAGAAAGAGCCAAAATCAGAGAACTGTCCCGACAACTTGAGCAAATAGAAAGTGAGCAACAAAAGAATCCATCAGGCACCCGAAGAAAACAAATAATAAAAATTAGAGCTGAACTAAATGAATTAGAGAACAGAAAAAGAATTGAAAGAATTAACAAAGCCAAAAGCTGGTTCTTTGAAAAAATTAACAAAATTGATAAACCATTGGCTAGACTGACTAAAGAAAAACAGGAAAGGAAACAAATAACCCGAATAAGAAACGAGAAGGACCACATCACAACAGAACCAAATGAAATCAAAAGAATCATATCAGATTACTACATAAAATTGTACTCTAACAAATTTGACAACCTAGAAGAAATGGATAAATTCTTGGAACAACACTACTTACCTAAACTAACACATACAGAAGTAGAACAACTAAATAGACCCATAACAAAAAAAGAGATTGAAATGGTAATCAAAAAACTCCCAACAAAAAAAAGTCCTGGCCCAGATGGCTTCACTGCAGAGTTCTACCAAACCTTCAGAGAAGACTTAACACCATTACTATTGAAGGTATTTCAAAGTATAGAAAAAGACGGAATACTACCCAACTCATTCTATGAAGCTACCATCTCCCTGATACCAAAACCAGGTAAAGACATTACAAAAAAAGAAAATTTTAGACCTATATCCCTCATGAACATAGATGCAAAAATCCTTAATAAAATTCTAGCCAATAGAATCCAACAACACATCAAAAAAATAATTCACCCTGATCAAGTGGGATTTATACCAGGTATGCAAGGCTGGTTTAATATCAGAAAAACCATTAATGTAATCCATCACATAAATAAAACAAAAGACAAAAACCACATGATCTTATCAATTGATGCAGAAAAGGCATTTGACAAAGTCCAACACCCATTTATGATAAAAACTCTCACCAAAATAGGAATTGAAGGAAAATTCCTCAACATAATAAAGGGCATATATGCAAAGCCAACGGCCAATATCACTCTAAATGGAGAGAACCTGACAGCATTTCCCTTGAGAACGGGAACCAGACAAGGATGCCCTTTATCACCGCTCTTATTCAACATCGTACTTGAAGTCCTAGCCAGGGCAATTAGGCTAGACAAAGAAATAAAGGGTATTCAGATTGGTAAGGAGGAAGTAAAGCTATCACTATTTGCAGATGACATGATCGTATACATGGAAAACCCTAAGAAATCCTCCAGAAAACTACTGAAACTAATAGAAGAGTTTGGAAGAGTCTCAGGATATAAAATAAACATACAAAAATCACTTGGATTCCTCTACATCAACAAAAAGAACACCGAAGAGGAAATAACCAAATCAATACCATTCACAGTAGCCCCCAAGAAGATAAAATACTTAGGAATAAATCTTACCAAGGATGTAAAAGACCTATACAAAGAAAACTATAAAACTCTGCTACAAGAAATCCAAAAGGACACGCTTAAATGGAAAAACATACCCTGCTCATGGATAGGAAGACTCAATATAGTAAAAATGTCTATTCTACCAAAAGCCATTTATACATACAACGCACTTCCAATCCAAATACCAATGTCATACTTTAAGGGAATAGAGAAACAAATCACTAATTTCATATGGAAAGGAAAGAATCCCCGGATAAGCAAAACATTACTGAAAAAGAAGAAGAAAGTGGGAGGCCTCACCCTACCTGATTTCAGAACCTATTATATAGCTACAGTAGTCAAAACAGCCTGGTACTGGTACAACAACAGGCACATAGACCAATGGAACAGAATTGAGAATCCAGATATAAATCCATCCACGTATGAGCAGCTGATATTTGACAAAGGACCAGTGTCAGTCAATTGGGGAAATAATAGTCTTTTTAACAAATGGTGCTGGCATACCTGGATATCCATTTGCAAAAGAATGAAACAGGACCCATACCTCACACCATGCACAAAAACTAACTCCAAGTGGATCAAAGACCTAAACATAAAGACTAAAACGATAAAAATCTTGGAAGAAAAAATAGGATCTACCCTAGGAGCGCTAATACAGGGCATAAACAGAATACAAAACATTACCAAAAATGATGAAAAGAAACCCGATAACTGGGAGCTCCTAAAAATCAAACACCTATGCTCATCTAAAGACTTCACCAAAAGAGTAAAAAGACCACCTACAGACTGGGAAAGAATATTCAGCTATGACATCTCAGACCAGCGCCTGATCTCTAAAATCTACATGATTCTGTCAAAACTCAACCACAAAAAGACAAACAACCCAATCAAGAAGTGGGCAAAGGATATGAACACACATTTCACTAAAGAAGATATTCAGGCAGCCAACAGATACATGAGAAAATGCTCTCGATCATTAGTCATTAGAGAAATGCAAATTAAAACTACGATGAGATTCCATCTGACACCAACTAGACTGGCATTAATTCAAAAATCACAAAATAATAAATGTTGGAGAGGCTGCGGAGAGACTGGAACTCTCATACACTGCTGGTGGGATTGTAAAATGGTACAACCACTGTGGAAATCCATCTGGCGTTATCTTAAACAGTTAGAAATAGAACTACCATACAACCCAGAAATCCCACTCCTCGGAATATACCCTAAAAATACAAGACCCTTCACACAAACAGATATATGCACACCCATGTTTATTGCAGCTCTGTTTACAATAGCAAAAAGCTGGAAGCAACCAAGATGTCCATCAACGGACGAATGGGTAAATAAATTGTGGTATATTCACACAATGGAATACTACGCATCGATAAAGAACAGTGACGAATCTCTGAAACATTTCATAACATGGAGGAATCTGGAAGGCATTATGCTGAGCGAAATGAGTCAGTTGCAAAAGGACAAATATTGTATAAGACCACTATTATAAGATCTTGAGAAATAGAAAAAACGGAAAAGAACACATACTTTTGTGGTTACAAAGGGGGGAGGGAGGGAGGGAGGGAGGGAGAGGGCTTTTTATTGATCAATCTGTAGATGGGAACTGCTTTGGGTGAAGGGAAAGACAACACTCAAAACAAGGAAGGTCAGCCTAATTGGACAGGATTAAAAGTAAAGAGGTTTCCGAGATAAAATGAAAGCTTCAAAGGATAGCGAAGCAGGGGCTGGGGTCTGGGGAACTTGGTTTGAGAGGACTTCTAAATCAATGGGCAAAACAATTCTATTATGAAAACACTCTGCATCCCACTTTGAATTGTGGCACCTGGGGTCCTAAATGCCAACAAGCAGCCATCTAAAATACATTAATTGGTCTCAACCCACCGGGAGCAAAGGCAAAGGAAGAACACCAAGGTCACACGACAACTAAGAACCCAAGAGACAGAAAGGGCCACTTGAACCAGAGACCTACAATATCCTGAGACCAGAAGAACAAGTTGGTGCCCGGCCACAATCGATGTCTGCCCTGTCAGGGAGCACAAGAGACAACTCCTGAGGGAGCAGGAGACCAATGGGATACAGACCCCAGATTCTCATTAAAAGACCACACCTAATGGTATGATTGCGACTAGAGGAATCCCAGAGACAATGCTCCCCAGAACTTCTGATGGCACAGGACAGGAACCAACCCCGAAGACAAATCATCAGGCATGAAAAGGGCTGGTCAGTGGGGGGGAGAGAGATACTGATGAAGAGTGAGCTAATTAAATCAGGTGGACACGGGAGAGTGTGTTGGCAACTCTTGACTGGAGGGGGGATGGGAAGATAGAGAGAGAGGGAAGAAGGTAAAATTGGCACGAAACGAGAGACTGTAAGGGCTGACTCAATAGGGGGAGAGCAAGTGGGAGAAGGGAGTAAGATGTATGTAAACCTACATGTGACAGACTGAATGGAATGGTAAATGTTCACTTGAAGCTTAATAAAAATTAAAAAAAAAAAAAAAATAAGACTTTATTTATAAAAACTTACCCCAAAACATTCATCTCATAGTATTGATCAATCTTAATCTGTTATGGCACAAACTTTGCCCAGTCTAATCAGATGCCTACTCTGAAATGTGCACCTTAAAACTCTTGAGCCAAGATTTCAAAACACTGTAAAAATCCTCCCCTCTTATTTATTTTTCTGAAAAATTACTGATCCTCTTAAGGTGGTTTTCTCTACTACTACTATAGGATTAATAAACTTAATGGTGCTTGAGAAATAGGTTGCCCTGGTTATCTTTTGGAGAAGTTGGCAGCTAACACCCATACTCATGTTAGATGTATATGCTTTCTGGGGTAATTAAAATTTCTTCAGTCTGTTAATTTATCAATAAAAAAAAATTTATCAATAGATGTATTTATTTACAGACACTGTTCACTTATCAATATGGTTAGGTTCCAAAGACCAGGTCATTATGTGAAAATCAGCATTATGCAAAATACCCATGATTTCCTGCCCCTAGCTACTCTACTTCCTGTCTGTAGCCCTCCCAGCTGGGCTACGATGGGCCATGGCCCCTCTGTACCCTGGCGGTCACAGACTCTACCTTGCTTTGCTTGCTGGAATCCAAATCCATGCTGTGGGCTGCTGGCAGGGTGTCCTTAGCTGCCCAGCATCCCAGCTCAGGCTCAGCAGTGCACACAGTGTGGGAAGCTGGCAGGTGCAGACTGAGCACAGCAGCCACAGGTGGGGGCGAGGGAGTGCTCCACAACGATGAGCACTGGCCTCCACCTGGGCCCCACTTTCATTATTCGCCAGCTGGTGCCTGTGTGTGAGGCAAGCACAGGGCGGGTGGTGAGGTACACCGGGAGAGAGCCGGGGGGAAGTAGGGGAAGTGGGGAAGGAGCCAGAGCCTTGGGCAACCTGTGGGTTCGGACTTTCAGACAGGGTTAAATCATTTGAGGGCAGTGCTGCTTCTCTCTCTGCACACCCTGGATGAGGTCAGAGGTTCTTAATGCCTAAAATAGTTGGAGAGTAGATTTCTTACTATTTTTGTAAATGTGAAATGTCAGATAATGAGATAATCCTGAAGTGAGGAGTAGGTATAATTAGATATCAATGTTGACTTTTCAAAGTGTAAATTAACAGAGCTAGAGTTTTCAGGATAAATAGACAAAAATTGAGAGACAATAGTAAATTGACTAGACCTGTAATCGAAGGAGAGTAAAGTAAAAATATTAAAATAAAAAAGAAAATAAAGTAAGATGGCAGAGATAAAGTCTATATCTCATTTGTTTCAATAAATGAAATTGGGCTGAAACTCCATATTAAAATATAGAATAATAGATTGAGCTTAAAAATAAACTACATATTTTATTGAATAGATTTATAGTAAAAAACAAAACAAACCCACTGCTGTCGAGTCAATTCTGATTCATAGCGACCCTGTAAGACAGAGTAGAACTGCCCCATAGAGTTTCCATGGAGCACCTGGCAGATTCGAACTCCTGACCTTTTGGTTAGCAGCTGTAGCACTTAACCACTATGCCACGGATCTTGATATAAATAGTTAAAAACAAACAAGTGGTTTAGAAGATATAAGGACAAAGAAAATTAAACTACCTTAAGACAAAAAATAATGTAAGTTTCAAAATATCAAATAAGACAAAGAGGGATAAGATATCATAGTAAAATATAATCAGTTGCCTGAGGAGCATTTACAAAATCAGCTTTATGCTTATCAACAGAGTTATGTACCTACTTCTCACTCATCAACATGGTTAGGCTCCAAAGACCAGGTGGTTATGTGAAAATCAGCATTATGTGAAAATAGAGGATTATCACTTCATATCATAAATGGAGGATAATCACATCATTACTCTCTTAGTCATCTAGTGCTGCTATAACCAGAAATACCACAAGTGAATAGTTTTAACAAAAAGAAATTTATTTCTTCACAGTAAAGTAGGCTAAAAGTCCAAATTCAGGGAGTCAGCTTCAGGTGAAGACTTCCTCTCTCTGTTGGCCGTCTCATCAATCTTCCCCCAGACTAGGAGTTTCGCTGCACAGGGACTCTGGGTCCAAAGGATGCATTCTGTTCCCAGCACTGCTTTCATGGTGGTACGAGGTCCCCCATCTCTCTGCTCGCTTCTTGCTTTTATATCTCAAGAGATTGCCTCAAAACATAGTCCAATCTTGTAGATTGAGGCCTGCTTCACTAACACCATTGCCACGCATTCTTCCTCATTAACATCATAGAGGCAGGATTTATAACATGTAGGAAAGTCACACAATACTGGGAATCACGGTCCAGCCAAATTGATACACATATTTTTGGGGACACATAATTCAATACATGACAACTACATAACTACCAAATTACATTGCTACATAACTGCCAAACCACAGAGAAACGCGACCCAGCCGAGAATAACCATCACAGCCAGCGTCACTCTTGCCTCTCACCTCAGCGTTTGTTACTGCCAGACATACGTTTTTAATGCACAATATAGTTAGATAGCAGATTGTTTTACTGTTGTCATAGATGTAAAATAGCAGGTGAGATAGTTGATAAGTGAGGAGGAGCTGTACAAGCTATTATAGGCTTTGTGTTAATCTTAATAAATTGGTAAGCAAATAACAATATGAAATTTAAAAAAAAGCTAAAAAGAAGGTATGGAACATACCAAAAGTAAAATTAATAAGACAAATCCAACACAGAACCACACACACACACACACACACACACACACACACACACACACAAAACAGAAACATAATTAAATAAAAAACTGGCATTTCTAAAATACTAAAAATAGAGTCCAGCTCACCACCTTGCTTGAGGAAAAATGAAAGATTAGGAATATGAGAGAAAATATGTAATCTAAATAATTTAAAGAAAAAAATATGCAATTTCATGGTATTAAATTTGAAAATATAATAGTAGATCACGACTTCAAAATTAGAAACAAAATGAAGTGGAAAATGTTTTTTCTTAAATTAGGCTAGAATAGTAAAAGTGTGGCTAAATGTACTATCTCTAAAAATAAAAGAGGTCCAGGTGGGTTTAAAACTAAATTCTATTTATATTTCCAATAAGAGAAAACGCTAATTCTTTGAAAGTACTCCTCCAATTATTTTGTCATGCTAGCCTAACCTTAAAATCTGATTGACATGTTCAAGCTAATTAAATAAATAAAATCATTTTATATAAGAATATCAACTAAAACATATAGAATATCAACAAAAATATTGCAGCAAATAGATTAATTTTAGAGTAGTACTTTCTGGCTAAGTAGAATTTGTTTCGTAAATGATTTATTATTATGACCTCTAATTATATAGCATAATAAAATATTTTTCCAATAAATGCTTCATCGCCATTCTTAAAAACACAAAATCAATGAAGAAATAGAAAGTAATAAATATGATAAAACATTTTAAAAAATATTCACAGAAAGTCTTTTTGAAAGTGGCAAAATGTAAAAACCATTTTTCATAAAATTTTGGACAAAATCATAGAATTTGTACTACATTGTATTCAACGTTGCTGTGGAAATACTAGCATATTAAATAAGAAAAAGAAATTAGGAATATAGAAAAACAAAACAAAAAAAAGGAATATACTTATAAAAAAGAAAAATAATATCTCCATGCAGTTGATATATTTTAATTGAGAATAAACAGGTTGTGATTGTGAAAAAACTGATTACTAAAATTAGTAATTGCACGTTTGAGGTTCCATAATTTGTATTAATCAATGCAACATTTGATAAATTGACAGGATTAGTATTTTCCATGATTCAGACAAGAAAAGAGAAAACATTAGAAGTACTTCAGTTGGGTAGTGATTTAACAGGGAGTATTTTTATTACAAGGGTTAAAAAAAAAAAATTATTTTTATTATAAGGGACAATGGTTAAGCTCTCAGCTGCTAACCGAAAGGTTGGCGGTTTGAACCCACCCAGTGGCTCCAGGAGAGAAAGGCCTGGCAAACTGTCTTTGTAAAAATTACAGCCTAGAAAGCCCTATGAGGCAGTTCTACTCTGTCACATGGGGCTTCTATGAGTTGGAAATGACTTGACAGCACCTAACAATGACAACAATTAGAAGAGTGAAGAAATTGATAAGCAACTCTCATTATCTTTCAGGAATTCATTAAGTACAGGAATTGATCAAAGGTCACATTAACGATCTTTAATCCAACATCCGTAAAGTGGGTGCTTCATCTAAAGTTATTATCAACTGACTTAAGGCAGATCCCTGCTCTTGTCATAGAAACAATGATATTTCTGCTCCTCCTCCACTTTCTAAATATCCTACATGTGTAGTTAGCTGGTGGAATTTAAGTTGAAATTCAGCTGACAAGGGTATGTGTAAAATGCAATGTCAACTTTTCTAGCCTTGGCACGTATGAAGAACACAGAAGTGTTTACTCGTGAAAGTTAAAATATAGCATAAAGAAAAATATAATTTGATATGGAAATGGGGAAAAGTCCAATCATAACATTAAAATATTAAATGATCAAGAATAAGTTCAGCTAGAAAGGTGTAGAATCTAATAGAAAAACACTGTAAAATATTAATAAAAATAAATTTAAAAATACCTGTACAATGAAAATGGCTTACCAAATTTTTGAATGGGAGGGCTTAATAAAATTTAAATATGACTTTCTGTAACATTATATTCAGTTTAGGTGCTCACTTTTAGATTCACTTATTTAGATTACACTGTGTACCATAATACTATTTTTAGACAAATAGTTTAGGAAAATCTAGAAGTGATGTTTTTAGATGTAGAACAATAAGCAGCACAGCAATGTGATCCCTGACAAAGAGAACACAAAAAATGAGTATACAATTCCTTGTTTGGATTTTGAACACTTTTATTTTATTTTATTTTTATCAAAATTTCAAAGGGTGAGCCCTAGCAAAGCATTGCCATTTTATAGAAATTAGGAGACAGAGACCTGTGTTCATAGCTGTTCATAGGCTGGGGTTTGCAGGAGAGGATAATGGAGAGAAGGGAGAAGAACAGAGGACGATGTTCAGCAATCCTAATAAGGACTATTTAATCTCTTCTCTAAGTATTAACAGGCATATACACAAGATAAGACTTTGTGAGTCCTGGCAGAGAACAGTTGCTGGGTTCTGCAAGCCAAAAAAAATTATTCCAGGAATCCCGATCCCAACCTATAAGGAGACAATGGAATTCTAATCACTCAGAATGTACAAAAATCACTGAATTAGGAATTCAATAATCTCAAAAAGCCCACTCCATTCTTAGTTATAGGACTATCCATCCCTAGAGAAAGAGCTACTCTAGACAACTACTTCCAAAGTTTAAAAAAAAAAAAATTGAAAAGATCTAATTGATTTGCCGGTAAATTACCTACCTGTCAGACCAAAGCCCAGCGTTTTCTGAAGTGGGGCTATTCAATACAATATTCTGCAATAATGGAAATCTTCTCTATTTGTATTGCCCAGTATGGTGGTCACTTGCCCCATGTGTTTTGTGTTTATTGAACACTTGAAATGTGGTTACTGCGACTGAAAAATTGGATTTTTAATGTAAATTAATTTTTATCAAGTTCACTTTAAATTTAAATAGTCACTGTGGCTAGAGCTTACTGTAATGGACATCACAGTATGAAAAGAATACTATAATATTTGGATTATATAAAAAATATAGACTCAACAATGTCCAGCAGATGGTTAAAATTACTAGGCATGTAAAAAAGCACAAAAATAGAACCCATAGGCGGGAGATAACCCAAAATGACACAAAAGTTGTAATATTTACATAAGAAAATGAATGTATATTAAGCACCTTAAAAGCAAATACAGTCTGGTGAGTTAACAAATGGACAGAGAAATGAAAAAAATCAACCAGCTGGACACTCTTGAACAAAAAACTATCATAACTGACCTGAAAAATTCATTTAATGGCTTAATTTTAAATAGAAAATGATAAAAGAAAGGTTAAGTGCATTTGAAGACAGAGAAAAAATTTCAAATATGAAGAATAAAATGAAAAAAAATTAAACACAATGAACAGAACCATAGTGACCAGTGGAAAATAACCAAGAAATCCACATACATGTAAATTAAGCTCCAGAAGAAAAGAAACACTGAGCCATGAAAAAGTTTTTTTTTAAGAAATAACATTTAAAAATTTCCATTTGTGAAAAGTATCAATCTACAGATTCAGAAAACCCACTGAACTCCAAACAGAATGCAGACAAAAAAAAAAAAAAAAACTGCACCACAGGAGCATCATAATCAAACAATTAAATAATAAAGAGAAATCAAAGGCATTACATACAGGAGGAGACCAACTACATTAATGATAGCTGATGTCTCTTCAGAAACAACTTTCCCCAGAAAAAACTGGAATAATATCTTTCAAGTGTTGAAATTATTATAAAAAATGTAAAACTAAAATTCTATCCTTCAGTAAAAATGACCATCAGATACGAAAGCAAAAAATATATATATAATAATTAAAATAAATGAGAATTGAAAGTACTTATTTCCAGCAGAGTCGCACTACATGATATTCTTCAAACTGATGAGAATTGACACCAGATGCAAACTTGAATCTACGTTTGGAAAGAAGAACACCATAAATGTTAAATATGTAGAAAAATATATAAAATATTATATTTATTCTCCTAATAATATATTTTAAAGACACATGACTGTTTAAAGAGAAAGTTACACTAGGTATTATAAGGTACATAGCATATATAATTGTAATAATAAAACAAAGAGCAGGGGTGGATTAGAGGATATATACTGTTGCAAATTTCTTACACATTATACGAAGTGGTAAAATATTTACTCTAGGTAATATATGGAGCTGGTGGGGCAGTGGTTAAAAGTTTGGCTGCTAACCAAAAAGTTCAGCAGTTAGAATCCACCAGCCGCTCCTTGGAAGCCTTATGGTACAGTTCTGTTCTGTCCTTTAGGGTTGTTATCAGTTGAAAACGATTCGAAGGCAATGGGGAAGGTAATATATAAAAGTTAGTAAATGTATTTTAATCCTCAGAAAATATCTAAAAGTAATGCAGTCAATAGAAAGGTTAAAGGAAAAAAGGAATAATACTTGATCAAAGAACAACAAAAAAGAAAAACTGATGAAAACTAAACCAAGATGGTAGAAGCAAACCCAGCAGTAAGAATAATTATATTAAATACTAATATATTAAATGTAGACAAAAGGCAGATATTGAGATAATGGGCAAAAAAGTAAGCACGTACACGAGAATCCCTTTAAATATAAATGCACAAAATGAATCTATATGAAAGGATGAAAGTATAATGTAACAAATAGCAAGCACAAGAAATCTTGAGTGGCTATATTATTATTAGACAAAACAGGCTTCAAAACAAAAAGAATTATCAGAGATAAACATTTCAGAATTTAAAATAATTCCATTCATCAGAAAGAATTAACAATTATAAACACTTAAGTGTTTAATAAAAGTGTATCCAAATATATGAAGCAAAAACAGAATTAAAAAAAGAAATAGACCAATATTCACTGGAGGAACTATTAACACTCATTTGTAAGTAATTGTCAGAATACAAAAAAAAATTAATAAAGCCACAAAAGCCTGAAAAACATTATCAAACACCAAATAATTTATGAATAACCTTTTGCCGTCAAATCGATTCGACTCGTAGTGGCCCAGTAGGACAGAGCAGAACTACCCCATGGGGTTTCTTTCCAATGAGCAGCTGGTGGATTTGAATTGCTGACCTTTTGGTTAGCAGCTTTAGCTCACTGTAGCTCTTAACTGCTGTGCCACGAGGGCTCCAGTTTAAGAATATATATGTTTTAATGTATACATTGAATGGTCACCAAAATACAACACATGCAGAACTGTTAAACTAATTTCAAAAAATTTAATTTCATATTATTATCATCTTTCAGAGTATGTCCTCGGACTAAAATTAAATTATATTATGATCTATAACAATGAAAATATGACTATGTGATATAAACTATATAACATACAGCATAATATATTATATACCAAATCAAACCCACTGCCTTTCAGTTGATTCCTACTCATAGCAACTCTCTAGGACAGAGTAGAGCTGTCCCATTGAGTTTCCAAGGCTGTAAATCTCTACAGAATCAGGCTGCCACATCTTTCTCCCTTGGAGCAGCTGGTGGGTTCGAACCGCCCATCTTTTGATTACAGCTGTGTGCTTAACTACTGTGCCACCAGGGCTCTTATATATGTATAATATATATATATATATGTATATATATTATTCCAGTGCCATCCAGTCGACTAAACCCTGGTGACGTAGTGGTTAAGTGCTACGGCTGCTAAACAAAGGGTTGGCACTTCAAATCCGCCAGGTGCTCCTTGGAAACTCTATGGGGCAGTTCTACTCTATCCTATAGTGTCGCTATGACTTGGAATCGACTCGACGGCACTGGGTTTAACTGGGTATATATATTATTATTATATGCTATATAATACCAAAACCCAAATCCAAACCCTTTGCCTTCCAGTCAATTCCAACTCATAGGGACCTTAGAGCACAGAGTAGAACTACCCATACGGTTTCCAAGGTGTAGCTGGTGGATTCAAACTGCCAACCTTTTGGTTAGCATCTGTAACTCTTAACCACTGTGCAACCAGGACTCCATATTATATAACTATATGTAATAATAATAATATGTATAATATATTATTGTCAATAATATGCAATATATACTGTATGTAGTTTTTATAGATTATAATTTATATTCTGCAGTCATTGTTATAAATCAGGACAGAGTACAGCTGCCTGATAGGATTTCCTAGGTCGAAATCTTTACTGAAAGGAACATTCGTGGCACAGCGGTTAATGTGCTCGGCTGCTAATTGAAAGACTGGCAGTTTGAACCCACCAGATGTTCTATGGGAGAAAGATGTGGCAGTCTTCTACCATAAAGATTACAGCTTTGGAATTCCTGTGGCACAGTTTTACTGTGTCCTATAGGGTCACTGTGGGTTGGAATCAACTCCATAGCAAAGGGTTTGGTCTGGTCTTTACTGAAGCAGATAGCCAGGTCTTTTCTCCCTACAGAGAGGCTAGCTGGTAAGTTTGAACCTCTGACCTTTGGTTAGTAGCTGAGCACTTAATCAGTTACACCACCAGGGCAACTGAAGATACTACTCTTCAAAAATGCTATGTCATGAAACAAACTAAAGAAATGTTTAAGAGTCAAGGAGACTAAACAGACTTGAAAACCAAAATGCCATGTATGATCATGGGTTTGATCCTGGATGAGGAAAAAAATAACTATAAAGAACTTTATGGATAAAATTAACACAATTTGAATAGAGACTGTGAATTAGCTAATAGCATCACATCAGTACTAATTTTTTCCACTTTTGATTTTAAAAAGTTAGCATAAATCCACATGATCAAAACAGTGTAATAAATCAGTGGCACACCATAGAGGCTATATGTAGATCAGAGTACATGTGTCAATTTAGTTAGTGTCTGAAAAATATGTTTATTGAAGGTCTGTAAGGAAAATAAATCATTAAAAAAAAAATATTGGATTCCCGTCTTGTGCCAAAAAACAATATATCATTTAGAAGATATTTGATATATATAAAATCAGGGTGACCATTTTATTCAAGACAGAGAACATAGATGCTAAAGACGCAATTACTAAATACCTTCAGTTTTTAGAAGGTTTTGATAACAAATCTTAAAGTTAAAAGAGCAAAACAAATGGGAAAAATATCTGTACACAATAAATACAGATTTTATCCATGTGTGTATAATTTAATAAAGAAAAGAGAACTTTATTAGTTATTTATCACTACATAGCTAATTACCCCAAAACTTGTTGTTAGTTACCATCAAGTCAATTCCAATTCATGGCAACCCATGCCTACAGAGTAAAACTACTCCATAAGGTTTCCAAGGCTGTGAACTTTTGTAAGCAGATCGCCAGGTCTGCGTGCCAAGGCATCTCTGGGAGGGTTTGAACTTCGAACTTTCAGCTAGTAGCCCAGTGCTTAGCCATTAAAAACCCATTGCCGTTGAGTCGAATCCGACTCATAGCAGCCCTATAGCACAGAGTAGAACTGCCTCACAGAGTTTCCAAGGAGCACCTGGTGGATTTGAACTACCTACCTTTTGCTTAGCAGCCATAGCACTTAACCGCTATATCATCAGGGTTTCTGCTTAACCATTAGTGTCTTAAATATATATATATTTTTTCTCGTAGTTTTTGTGGGTCAGGAATTGAGGAGTACCTTAGAAGGGTGGTTCTGGCTCAGGGTATCTCATATGGTTGCAGTCAAGATGACAGCATGAATTAAAGGATCTTCCTCCAAGATGGCTCATTCATGTGGCTGTGGGCAGAGGGTCTTAAATCTTCTCAGAATATCAGCAGGTTCCTCGGTTCCTTAGCAATTGAACCTATTCATAGAAGGCTTGACTGTCTGCATGATATGACAACTAACTTTCCCAAATGAGAAATTCCAGAGATAGAGGAATAAGCCCCAGTACTTTCTGAGACCTATTCTCTGAAGTTGTACACTATCATTTCCACATTATTATATTTGTTCAAAGTCAGTCACTAGGTCCAGTCTACACTTTAAAATGATGGAAATCAGGCTGTGTCCCTAGGAGCTAAGAGTGGCAAGGAATTTATGAATATATTTTTAAACCACCACATCAAACAATGCATATCCACAATAGGATAGGACAGGTAATGATATATCCAAGACATTGTAGGGGAATGAAAAGAACATAACTCAGAAATTTTATCTCAAACCATTCATTTCCATTGATTTTGGCTCTCTTCCTCCTTGATCTTTTACCCCTTTGGCTCTTCTCCATTCCTCCTCAGTCCATTGGGGTTTCTTATGGCCTTCACTTCAGTTTTAGATCCATATAATTTCTTTTTTTGTCTGTAGCATCTCTAAGTCTTCATTGGGAGTGGTACCCAGCAACCTATGTTTGTTAGCTATCTTGTGTGGAAAACCATTTTTATTTCTCTAATTTATGATGTATTAAGTTGTTATACAGGACCTGAAATATTCTTCTCTGTATTATAAATATTTATTCATGAAAGTAATTTTTCCTATAATCCTCCAAATTTAGGCTCTGTGATTATTTCCTTGAATATAATAGAAGCTGAATATTTCTTGACTAGTAATTATTATTTTTTTTAGTAATTATATTTCCTTAAAATGAATACAGTAAATGTTCCCATTAATATTTCTTGACTAATAGTTATCCAATGACTCATTTATTGTTTTCTAACCAAGGCTTAATAAAATATTTTTGTTGAGTTTAATAAAGGTTAGAGCATCTAGAATTTTGTGAGCGCAAAGCCTTGGGAGACCTTAAGGCAGCCGAAGATATTATTGAGAAATAGATGAATCCAGGGTTAGTGGGTTTTTGTGATGTGTTTGAAGAACATATTAATGGCTGTTAAACATAGTGAGTTTTTTTAAATGCATTGTGAATAGCTTAGCTACAAGCAGTCGATGGTAAAAGTGATACTCGAAATGTAATACATGTATCTTACTTTTCATTGTTTAAAGCTCTCTCTCAATAATGGGTGTTTTCAGATAACTTGTTATACATCTTAGTCTCTGTCATTTCTAATATCGGCATATTCCATCTATAGCACAGCATTTCTCCAGCTTATACAGTTGGAAGAAAATTAAAATGGAATTTTATGGATTCATTTTGCGTTTAAAACAGATTTGAATACTAGGTAGGAAGGGTATTTAGTATTTTATTTCTCACATTTTACATCCTCCAGCTTTTTGATATTAAATCCAAATTGTGACACCACTATGCAACCACATCATCTTTTTTTTTTTTTTTGGTAGTGAACTTCATGAACTGAGTATTGGTAAAGCATTTCCTTTCTAGCAAATACTCAAGAAGATTACATGCAGTATTCTAAAAGTCTGCTTGGCAATAATATTTTACTGACATTTTAATGACAAGTTCATGCACATTTTTTACTACATTGCAAAACTATATATTCCAGTTCAGTCAGAGGTTTAAACATTATATATTCCAGATTGTGATCCACACTGTGCTGCAAACAGCATTACACCTAGTACAGCTGTTATAATGGAAGTATTATAAAGGACTGCACAGATATAAAATGCAAACCTAAACTCTACAAAATTCACAGAGATTAAGGACAGGAAAGGAGAAAATTTGCATTAAAACTCTTGGTTATAAGATAATCTCTCTCACACTCTCTCTCGCTCTACATATATTAGATTAACCTATATATTTATAGAGATTCTATACATGCTTATCAGCCTATTGCATGACTCATTCATTTATTTAACACCAGCCATAAACCAGAGCCCTGGTGGAATAGTGGTTAAGATCTTGGCTACTAACCAAAAGGTCAGCAGTTTAAATCCACCAGCTGTTCCTTGGACACCCTATGTGGCAGTTCTGTTGTGTTCTATAGGGTCACTGTGAGTCAGAACTGACTCAACAGCACCTAACAACAACAACATCACCAGATAACCTTACAAATACTGAGTATATAGCAATGAATAAAGTAGTCAAATTCCTCCTCTCATGCAGCTTGTATGTGAGTGGAAAGAGAAAGGTGTTGAATAAAGAAATATATAACATTACAAATACTGATAAAGACTATGAAGCATAGTAAAACTGAGCAAGGATAATGGGGATTCCTGGCAATGGGATGAGGAAGAGCACCTTATTTTGATTGGAATGGTCAGATAAGTCCTGTCTTATGAGGAGATATTTGTTTAGGTACCTGAAGAACAGAGGATGAGAGCTATGCAGAATTTTACAGGCAGAAGTCACAGCAGATGCCGTCTGAGGTAGAAGTTACAGTGTCTTCAAGGACCAGCATGGAGCCACTATGACCGGGGAGCCTGAGAAGAGGATAGGCAGTAAAGGATGCAATTAGAGAGGTACACAGAGTCTGTATCACGGTGGGCGTTGTGGGGCGTTTTAAGGACATCACTTAAAAAAAAAATCGTATTAAAAAAATGATAGAACAATAAAGATAGTACAGAGAGTTATCATATATCCGTTACCTAGTTTTCACTATTTGTTGTTGTTGATAGGTGCCATTTAGTCAGCTTTCAACACATAGTGATCCATGTGACAGTGTAGAACTTTCCCACAGCATTTTCTAGCATATAAACTTTATGGAACCAGATCAGCTGATCTTTCTCCTGTGGAACCACTGGTTGGGTTCAAACCACCAACCTTTTGATTAGCAGCTGAGTGATTTAACCACTGCGCCACCAGGGCTCTTCCTAGTTTCCACTGTTATTAACCACTTTCGTTACTATGGTACATTTATACACTTACTGAAACAATATTCATATGCTCTTCTTAACTAAAGACCATAGGTTATTCAGATTTCCTTAGTTTTTATAAAATGTTCTTTCTCTTTTTCAGGATGCCATTCAGGATATTTATTTGCCACATCTGCTTAGGCACTTCTTGGCTGTGGCAGTTACTCAGACTTTTTTTTGATAACCACGATAGGTTTGAAACACACTGGTAAAGTACTTTGTAGGGTGCCCCTCTATTGGAATATATTATTTTTCTTGTGATTAGGCTGACGTTTTTAGTTTATGGAAAGAAGACTACAAAGGTTAAATGTTTTTTCATTACATCATATCAAGAGTACCTGCTATCAATATAATTAACGACTGTTGATGTTGAGTTTTATCACCTGGCTAATATAGTGTTGTCAAGTTTCTCCATTGTAAACTTTTTATTTATTTATTTATTTTGCCCTTTTTCATACTATAACCTTTGAAAGGAAGTCTTTATGTCTATCCCACACTCAAGAAGGGGAGAGTTATGCTCCCATTCTTTGAGCATGGATTTCTATATAAACTAGTTGGAATTCTCTATAGAGGATTTGTCTCTTCTCCTGTTTTATTTATTCATTCAATCATTTGTTTCTATCATGGATTCATGGATATTTATTTTACACTTTGAATTAAAGTCCAATAACACTTAATTTCATTGCTCAAATTGTTTTAGCTTTGGCTCTTGGAAACTCTTTCAGTTGCCTCTGTGTCCCCTTGATGTATTCCCATTAATGTTAATATGTTTTCTGGCTCACTTTATTACTTTTTCCTACTACAAGGTGCTTCAGGTTCATTTGCATATTTCCAGTCTTGGTCCTGGAATCAGTCTTTTACCCAAGGAGTCTCAGTTGCTTTGATTGGAGAATAATGTTAGAAAATAAGATCTGGGTACAAGGTGTGCTTATTGATTCATGGGTGTCATTCCTTTTAAGCCCCCTCATCAAAGAATTGTATGCGTGTATACTAAACCATGTATATTTAATATCAATAAATCTTTCTATATGTAACAATCTATATCTATATTGAGTTAAACATGAGCTCTTATGTACTCAACTCTAATTCATTAATGGAACCATGGTGGAGTGGTGGTTAAGAGCTTGGCTGCTAACCAAAAGGCTGGCAGTTTGAATCCAGTAGTTACTCCTTGGAAACCCTATGGGACAGTTCTACTCTGTATTATAAGGCCACTGTGAATCAGAATCAACTTGATAGCCATTGGAAAATTCATTAACGTATGGATCATTCTAGCCACTTCTTGTTTCTATGTGCATTCTCACTCCAATAGTGAGAAACTTGGCTCTCATCATCCACTACTATCCATTTATTTCACTGTTCAATTCCAGTATACATGCATACCAAAAAAAAAAAAAAAAAAAGGAACCTGTTGCCTTTGAATCAATTCCAACTCATAGCAACTCTATAGAAAAGAACTGCCCCGTAAAATTTCTAAGAAGAAGCTGGCAGATTTGAGCTACCGACCTTTTAGTTAGCAGGTGAGTTCTAGTCATATCAAAATTATTAATCTGTAACTCCATTCATCAGCTAAAGTACATTGCTTATTTGAAGTTTCTTTTCCCGTTAATCTTGCAGATTTCACTCATTTCCAAAGTTATGTAGGTCAGGACCTTTTCCATTCACCCACCGTTCACTAAGGTTGTTTCATACATTTGTAGTAGTTATATTATCTTGTCATACTCTGCATTTCTTTCTGGGGTCAACTGACCTAAATTTTTATTTGCATACATTAAGGTTTATTCTTTGTGCTGGAAGGTTCTAAGAGTTTTGACAAATGAATAATTTGCATAGAATTATACAAATGCATAATTACAATATCTTACAGAATAATTTCCTTACCTTAAAGTTCCCTGTGTTTGATTTATTCATCCCACTCCTTCTTTCCCTGAACAAATGGAGGGTAACCACTGATCTTTTTATTGCCTCTATAGTTTTGTTGTTGTCAGGAGGAATCAGTCCCTGGAGAAGGACATCATGCTTGGCAGAGTACAGGGTCAGCGGAAAAGAGAAAGACCCTCAATGAGATGGCTTGACACAGTGGCTGTAACAATGAGCTCAAGCACAACAACGATTGTAAGGATGGCTCAGGACTGGGCAGTGTTTCGTTCTGTTGTGCATAGGGTCGCTATGAGTCTGAACCGAATCAACGGCACCTAACAACAACAACAACATAGTTTTGTTTTTTCTCAGGTGTGCTACAGTTGGAATTGTGCAGCATGGAGCCTTGTATGACAAACATCTTTAACTTAGCAATACGTATTTAAGATTCATCCATGTCTTTTTGTGGCTTGATAGCTGATTTGTTTTTATCACAGAATAATATACCATCATATGGATTAACCATTTTATTTATTCAGTCACCTACTAAAGGACACTTTGATTACTTCCATTTTTTTGGTGATTATGAGTAAAGGTGCCAAAAACATTTGCTGGCTATTTTTTATCAATACCATGATGTGTTGGGTACAGTAGTTTAATAGTCTTGATATTGGGTAGGTCAATACTTCAAAGTTGATCTTCAATGTTGTGTAGGATATTCTAGGTCTTATCCTTTCCATGTCAACTTTAAAATGAGTTTGTTAATATCCACAAAGGGCTTATTGGGATTTTTATTGTGATTGTATTGAATTTATAGATCCAGTTGTAAAGGACTGGCATCTTAACAGTATCAACCAATCCATGAACATGGAATATCTCTTCATTTATTCCTCTCTGCCCTGATTTATTTAATCAGGCTCTTGTAGTTTCCCTCTTATGGATCCTGTGTATATTTTATCAATCATATACCTACATATTTCTTTTTGTTGTTACTGTAAATAGTATTTTGTTTTAAATTTCAAATTCCAATTTTAATTGATAGTATATAGGCTAGGAATTAACTTTTGAATATAATTCTGTGATCTTGCTATAACTGCCTATTATTTGCAGGAGGTCTCTCCTCTCTCCCACTGCCCCCCCCCCGGCCCATTATTTGGAATTTTCTGCAGGGACAATTACGTCTTATGTGTATGAAGACAGTTTTATTTTTTCCTTCTCAATCTGTATATATTTTGTTTTATTTCCTTTGCTTGTCTTATTACACAAACTAAAACTGTTCAGCACAAAGTAAATGGGCATGGTGAGAGGGTAAATTTTACCTTATTCCTGATCTTATGGAAAAAAAAAATGTCAAGTTTCTCACCATTAAGTATGATGTTAGCAGTAGGTTTTGTTTAGATTCTCTCTATTTCTAGTTTATTGAGTGTATTATGATATAAGTTTTGAATTTTGTCAGTTGATTTTCCTGCAACAATTGATATTTAATTTTTTTCATCTTTATTAATGCAGTGAAAAACATTATTTGATTTTTCAATGTTAAACCAGCTTTCATATCTGCAGTAAATCACATTTGATTGGTATGTATAATTATTTTTATATATTGTTAGAGTCAATTTGCTATTATTTTGTTATAAATTTTTGCATCTCTATTCATGAGAGATATTGTTCTGTAGTTTTTGATTTTTCCTTTTTCTCGTAATGTCTTTATCTGGTCTTGGTATTAAGGAAAATGTTAGACTAATAGAATGAACTAGGAAGTGTTCCTTCTGCTGTCATTTTCTGGAAGATATTGTAAAGAACTGGTGTCTTATCTTTCTTAAATGGTGGATAGAATTCACCAGTGAAACCATCTGTGCCAGGAATATTCTTTTTTGGGGGAAGGTTACTAATTACTGAATTAATTTCTATAATAGTTTTAAGCTTATTCAGATTATCTGTTTTTCCTTGTGCGAGTTTTGATAGTTTGTGTTTTAAGTAACTGAACAATTTCATCGAAGCTATCAACTTTTTGGGCATAGAGTAGTTTATAATATCCCTTTAATATCTTTTTGGTAACCATGGGATCAGTAGCAATGACCCCTCTTTTATTTCTAATATAGGTAAATTGTGCCTTCACTTTTCACTTGTTTTCCTCCTGTTAGTCAGTCAAGAAGCGTAATAATTTTATTCATCTTTTCAAAGAAACAGCTTTCAGTTGCATTATTTTTCTCTCCTGATTTCCTGGGTTTTTTTTTAATTTCATGAATTTCTCCTCTAATGAATATTATTACTTTTAATTTTCTTACTTTAAACTAAAATTGCTCTTCATTATCTAGTTTCCTTAGATGGGAGCTTAGATTATTGATTTTACATCTTTTTTTAATTTCTTTTATATGCATTTTATCCAATAGATTTCCATCTAAGCAGTGCTTTCATTGTATCTTAATATTTTGATAAGCTGTATCTTAATTTTAAATTATTTCAAAATATATTAACATATTTTGAGAGTCTTTTTTGACTCCTGTGATATTTAGTATTATATTGCTTAATCTTCAAATAGTTTGGAACTTTTCAGTTATCTCTCTGATATTTATTTATAATTAAATTTTATTGTGGTTTAAGAACATGTTTTGTATGATTTCTGTGCTTTTAAATTTGTTCAGGTGTGTTTTATGACCCAGAATGTTATCTATCATGGTGAATTTTCCATGTGACCTAGTAAAGAATGTGTGTGCTGCTGTTTTTGGATGAAGTATTCTGTCAATGCCAATTAGAACACATTGAGTGTTCTTTTCATGTCAACTATATGCTTATTAGTTTTCTGTCTACTTGATCTATCAAACGGGTGTTGAAGTCTCCAAGTATAACAGTGAATTTCTCTATTTCTCCCTGTAGTTCTATCATTTTTGCCTCATTTGTTTTGACACTCTTTTATTTTGGTGTATGAATGTTCAGGATAGCTTTGTGTTCTTGGAAAATCAACCTTATCATTATGTAACACCCTTCTGTATCTCTGATAATTTTTCTCATCCTGAGTTTTGCTTGATCTGAAATTAATGTAGTAACTCCAGCTTTCTTTTGATTAGTGTTAGTATGGTATATCTTTTTCCATTCCATTATTCAGATTATCTATTTTTTTCTTGTGTGACTTTTGATAGCTTGTTCCTTTCAAATAAGTGTCCATTTCATCTAAGTTATTAAATTCATGGATATAGAATGGTTCATAATATTCTTTTGTTAAGCTATTAATGTCTATGGGATCAGTGGTGATAATTACACTAGACTATATTTAGTGAATAGCAATTCATCAAAATGATCATTCAACTCTAGATAAACTGAGCTCAGATATGATTCTCTGTATTCATTTGCTTCTCCAGATTTCAGGATGTGGTTTGTCCTTCAGCTTCAATTCTCTGACTGGTCCATTAAAAGTTATTGATATGATAACTTCCAAACTCTTTACATTTTGGAGCTGATACCAGAAGTCTCAAGGCTTTGAGTTCTTTACATGAGATAGAATGCCACTGCAGCATTATTAACATAGGGTTGCTGTGATCCAACTTTCATTTAAAAAGACTTAATGTGAAGAGAATAAATTCTCAATGGACAAGGGTGAATGGAAGAACAGTTACAACACTATTATAAGAAGCTAGGGAAAATAAAGATTGTAAGAATAGACAAGCTCTGATTTGGCTTATGCTTTGAAGGTAATGCAAACAAAGTTCTTGACTGCTAACTAAAAAATTGAAGGCTTGAGTCCATCCAAAGACACATCAAAAGAAAGGTCTGGATATCTCCTTCTGAAAAAAAAAAAAATCAGCCATTGAAAGCACTGTGGAGCACAGTTCCATATTTCAGATGAAACAGATCTTTAGGGAAAAGAAAAAAAAAAAAGGATGAGCAAGGATTAACATTTTTAGCTTGATCCCCTGGTGTCTTAGTTTCCTAGTGCTGCTGTAACAAAAATACCACAAGTGGGTGGCTTTGAAGATTAGAAATCTATTTTCTTACAGTTCTAGAGGCTAAAAGTCCAAATCAGGGTCTTAGCCATTGTAATTCCCTCCTTATCGGTGGTGTTGTTATTAAATGCTATCTAGTCAATTTTGACTCATAGTGACCCCATGAGACAGAGTAGAACTGCTACATAGGTTTTTCTAGCTATAATCTTTACAGGAGCAGATTGCCAGGTTTTTTGTTTTTTTTTTTTAATGGGAGATAGTAGCAATCTTTATTCTGATAGGCGTTATTCAACGGAAAGAAGAAATATTGATGATTCAGAGGTTGGGGGGAATTGATGGAGCATTTTCTTGAATAAGCAGGATACAGTGAGATCTTCATTTCTTTTAGTGGCAACTCAGAGGGAACAGGATTAGATGACAACAAAGACAATTTATCATCAATGACACACAAGCAAGCAGGTTCTATATGGAGTATACTTGTAGGCAAGTAGATATGATAATGGAAGTTTGTGGATTTTTTCTATTTTCTTAGTAACTTGGGTAGTACAGCATCAGCTGAGAATGAGCATGGGGAAGAAGATGCAAGAATTTTGAGTAGAGAGATGAGGTGTGAAATAATTGTCCAGAAGCATGTAAGAGGGAATGCAGGAGGTAATTGGGCAAGATCTCTAAGCATCAAGAAAGACCTGCATAAAATTAGTAGTAATGATTTTCAAGTGAAATAAATGTGCAGCAGGTTTATTTTTCAGTCATTATCAACTGCATGTTACTGACTGATTTACAGGTAGGGAGTTGGATTAGGCAAAATGCTTCTTAGAAGCAAGGATGGCAAGACTTTACCTCCTGTATTTTGGACATGTTATCAGTAGGGACCAACATCTGGAGAAGGACATCATGTTCAGTAAAGTAGAGGATCAGCAAAGAAGAAGAAAACCCTCAAAAAAGTGTATTATCACAGTAGCTGAAACAGTGGGCTCAAACATACCTACTATTGTGAGGATGGCACAGGACTGAGCAATGTTTTATTCTGTTATACATAGGGTTGCTATGAGTGGGAACTGACTCAACAGCACCTAACAACCACCATAGGGTTTTGCCAGGCAAGTGCAATGAAAACAGAGAAGAGTAAGGTACCTTATGTGTATAAAAGAAAATAGTTGGTTGATTGACCATGAAATCCAGAAAATGCACACAAGGAACAAGTGAAGAAGACTGAAAAGTCTTATTGGCAGTGAAGACATTTGGAATCAGCAAGGGAGTGAGGTGAAAATAAATAAAGGGTTGTTGCTGAAAAGTATGTTGTCAGAAATTGGTAGGTTGGAAAGTTACTATTATTGACATTGTCAACGTCTGGGGATAATCTTGGAAGTATGTCTTTGAGAAGGTATGAACAAAACTACTGGAGCAGAGAAGGCAAAGAAATGAAGTAGTCCTCATTGTAACTGGAATCTCTAGTTTAAACTCTACAAAACATGCATTAATATATATTGACTTTTAATTATTCAAACAGTATAATGTATTTTATATAGCTATTTATATTTTACTCAGGTTTTATAGATACCATTGTAGAATAATTTTAACATATAGCCATCAGATTAACTGTCAATACTATAAAGCTATTTATTTCTGTCTACATTATTGAAACATTATCAAATAAACATTAATAAATAAACAGACTAATATCTGCTTATATGTAGGCATGTAATTTTTTACAGGCTTTCTTCTTTTTCTTAATCAAAACTTACATTCATTGCATTTGTATTATGTGTCAGATACTGTACTGATCATTTTACTTGTATTTAATTTACTACCAAGGAAAGAAAAAACATTGAGATGTATGTGGCTGGTTGTTCTATATTACATTTGCTTTTGAATAGATTTCATAGAATATATAATGCCCTAAAGGCAGGCAGGGGTGTCATGGGTTGAATTACGTTCCCCCAAAAATGTGTGTACCAACTTGGTTAGGCCATGATTCCCAACATTGTGTGGTTGTCCTCCATTTTGTAATTGTAATTTTATGTTGAGAGGATTAGGGTGGGATGGTAACACCACCCTTACTCAGGCCACCTCCCTGATCCAATATAAAGGGAGTTTCCCTGCTATGTGGCCTGCACCACCTTTTATCTCTCAAGAGATAAAAGGAAAGGGAAGCAAGCAGAGAGTTGGGGATCTCATCATCAAGAAAGCAGCTCTGGGAGCAGAGTGTGTTCTTTGGACCTGAGGTTCCTGTGCTGAGACGCTCCCAGACCAAGACTCCCAAACCAACGGAAGACTGATGCATCAAAAGGACCTTCCTCCAGAGCTGACTGAGAGAGAAAACCTTCCCTGGAGCCGGCACCCTGAATTGGGATTTCTAGCTTACTGGACTGTAAGAAAACAAGCTTCTCTCTCTTAAAGCCATCCACTTGTGGTATCTCTGTTATAGCAGCACCAGATGACCAAGAAAAGAGGTTTTTCAATGTTTTAATCAGTCACACTCTGCTTTCTAGAATAATAAATTGTATTTACTGATACTCAATAACAGTTGAAATAATAGATATTTGAATGACTGAGTGAAAAATGGTTATTATATACTAAAGGGTAGTTGGAAGTGATTACTCAGTTTTCTGGGATAATTAGTTATTTTATAATTTGATTTATAAAACTATTTGACAACAAATGCAATGTACAACTATCTTTTCACTAAATATATATTTTCTGCAAATAAGTTTCATTGGTTTAATAATTTTGGAAAAACGGATGAACTAAATTTAAGCATGTTTCATTGCTGCAGAACTTCTTGGTGGTTTTTTTGTTTTGTTTTTAATAAGAAGGAAATTATGAATCTTCAGGAGATTTGTCCTTCACTGCATTTTCTAAAATTATATCATCAAGGGACTCTTCTGTAGAACTAATATTCTACTGAACATAATTGGGAACACCTATTTTGCAAATAATAATATTACTGCTTTTTTGCATTGTTAGGGCAAGGACTTTATATGTACAGTATGGCAAAATGTTTTAATTTCAAAAGATAAAAATGGAACAAAATGAAGTTAGTTTCTGAGTGTTAAAATATTAATGTGTCCCCGAATCCACATACACCTCCTTAAAAAAGTTATTTTCCCCTTAGTTTTCTATTTGTTTACCAATGGAAAGCTCAAAACATTCTATTACATCAATATTCTGGAAATTATTTAATATAAGGAAATAATAAGTGCCATATTTCCTATATATATAGATATAATCCTGTAGTATATTCCTTACAGAGAAAATATAATGCTATAATGTATCACATTCTTTCTTTTAACAGAACAGTATATTAATATTTATTTCTTTTTCTTATTTCCCAACAGTTTAACAAAGTTTTTGTGTCAAAAAAATTTGTATTCAACTGAAAGATATATTCAACAATTACTATCCAACAGGTATGTTATTCTAAAATAAAGGACTACTGAAATAACATTTAGAAAGGAGTTATTTAAATTTAGAATTTTTTTTAGAATAACACCCACTTAAATGTGTGTCTACATTGTTCAATTTAAATTTTTTATCAGATTGCTAGAAATATAGAGTAACATATAGTTTATCCATAAACATGACTATGAGGTTGCATAATAAGTTGATTTTAGATCAAAAGTTTTTTTTTTTTTGCTTTGTTTTAAATAAACAAGCAAAATAGTCACACACTGCATTTTATGACACAGAAATTTAATATACACCTTGGATTTTATCCAGAAGAGAACATTTTGTTAAATTAATGATTCAGTCATTTAATTTTTTCAAAAACATCACACGTTAACCTTGAAGACCTGATATAGTTTATCTTTAAAATGTTTCATGCACTGTACTTGTTTTGTTCCTATTCATTTTCAAATGAATACTCTAAATACCTGTTTCTCAAATTAGATAGTACTAATAATTACATATCTGAATAATAACTATAATACATTTTTGTATTTTACTGAATTAATTCATAACATATAAGAAGTTTCATTATCCTTATGATAGTAACAAGGATAAAAAAAATACATTTTCCTTCTCAGGTGTCAATATTTGAATATCAGGGAAATAAAATCAAAGCTATGTAATATTTATGGAATTATAATTGCTAAAACCGATTACCGTCATGTCAATTCTGACTCATATTCACAAGAAAGGACATTACGTCACAACATAGAGGTTCAGCAAAAATGGGGGATCTATTCATATCTGTCCTTATCTCTAAAAGACACAATTAATGTGTAAGCCTCAAAATTCCATGGAAAAGAACATAAAAAGCAATTATTACTGTAAAACCATATACATAAAAATTAGAGATGAAAAAATTATAAGAAAAATGACAGTTGGAAACACAAGCATTCATTTTTATAAAACAGCACAAATACCCCCGGCAATTCACACTTACTGAAAATTCTCTATCTCAAAATAATTTTATTCTAATCAGAGAAATATTATGTACGGCACATTTACAGGATATGCCACCAGTCAGTGATTAACTAGCACTACTATTTGTCCTTCATAAAGTGAAAATCTTGAATTTCAATTTTCTCATTTGTAACATAGACTAATTCCTACTTTCTCTGAGAATTTGTTTAAGGGATGGAATGGTTTGATCTCTAACTGATTATTTCAAAATGTTAAAAAAAAAAAAGCGTGTCTTAAAAAGTAACTATTTAAAGTATCTATAAAAATAAGATCACAATCATTTTTCTAGTTCATTTTTTAAATTTTAAAATTATTTTCCATACTATTTATCTTACATTTATAGAAAAAAAGAAAGGAAAATAAATGGCACTTCTCTATTTAGAGTTGGGATGGTAGCCTTTCTTTATATTTAATAAGCTTTTTTTTTTTAAATAATTTTTATTGTGCTTTAAGTGAAAGTTTACAAATCAAGTCAGTCTCTCACACAAAAACCCATATACGCCTTGCTACACACTCCTAATTACTCTCCCCCTAATGAGACAGCCCACTTTCTCCCTCCACTCTCTCTTTTCGTGTCCATTTCCCCAGCTTCTAACCCCCTCCACCCTCTCATCTCCCCTCCAGCCAGGAGAGAACAACATAGTCTCAAGTGTCCCCCTGATCCAAGAAGCTCACTCCTCACCAGCATCAGTCTCCAACCCATTGTCCAGTCTAATCCATGTCTGAAGAGTTGGCTTCGAGAACGGTTCCTGTCCCGGGCCAACAGAAGGCCTGGGGGCCATGACCACCGAGGTCCTTCCAGTCTCAGTCAGACCATTAAGTCTATTCTTATGAGAATTTGGGGTCTGCATCCCACTGCTCTCCTGCTCCCTCAGGGGTTCTCTGTTGTATTCCCTGTCAGGGCAGTCATTGGTTGTAGCCAGGCACCATCTAGTTCTTCTGGTCTCAGGATGATGTAGTTGCTGATTCATGTGGCCCTTTCTGTCTCTTGGGCTCTTAATTGCCTCGTGTCCTTGGTGTTCTTCATTCTCCTTTGATCCAGGTGGGTTGAGACCAATTGATGCATTTTACATGGCTGCTTGCTAGCATTTAAGACTCCAACACCACTCTTCACAGTGGGATGCAGAATGTTTTCTTAATAGATTTTATTAGGCCAATTGACTTAGATGTCCCCTGAAACCATGGTCCCCAGACCCCTGCCCCTGCTACGTTGGCCTTCAAAGCATTCAGTTTATTCAGGAAACTTCTTTGCTTTTGGGTTTAGTCCAATTGTGCTGACCTCCCCTGTATTGTGTACTGTCTTTCCCTTCACCTAAAGTAGTTCTTATCTACTATCTAATTAGTGAATGCCCCTCTCCTACTCTCCCGCCCTCTCCCCTCTCATAACCACGGAAGAATATTTTCTTCTCGGTTTAAACTATTTCTCAAGTTCTTATAATAGTGGTCTTATAAAATATTTGTCCTTTTGCAACTGATTAATTTCACTCAGCATAATGCCTTCCAGGTTCCACCATGTTATGAGATGTTTCACAGATTCCTCATTGTTCTATACCAATGCGTAGTATTCTATTGTGTGACTGTACCATAATTTATTTATCCATTCATCCATTGATGGGCACCTTGGTTGCTTCCATGTTTTTGCTATTGTAAACAGTGCTGCAATAAACATGGGTGTGCATATATCTGTTCGTGTAAAGGCTCTTTTTTCTCTAGGATATATTCGGAGCAGTGGGATTGCTGGATCCTATGGTAGTTCTATTTCTAAATTTTAAGGAAGCGCCAAATTGATTTCCAAAGTGGTTGTACCATTTGACATTCCTACCAGAAGTGTAGAAGTGTTCCAATCTCTCCACAGCCTCTCCAACATTTATTCTTTTGTGTTTTTTGGATTAATGTCAGCCTTGGAGTGAGATGAAATCTCGTCATAGTTTTGATCTGCATTTCTCTAATGGCTAATGATCGTGACCATTTCCTCATATATCTGTTAACTACCTGAATGTCTTCTTTAATGAACTGTCTGTTCATATCCTTAGCCCATTTTTTAATTGGGTTATTTGTCTTTTTGCAGTAGAGTTTTTGCAGTATCATGTAGATTTTAGAGATCAGGCGCTGATCAGAAATGTCATAGCTAAAAACTTTTTCCCATTCTGTAGGTAGTCTCTTTACTCTTTTGGTGAAGTATTTGGATGAGCATAGGTGTTTGATTTTTAGGAGCTCCCAGTTATCTAGTTTTTCTTCTGCATTCTTTATAACGTTTTGTGTACTGTTTATGCCATGTATTAGGGCTCCTAACATTGTCCCTATTTTTTCTTCCATGATTTTTATCATTTTAGATTTTATATTTAGGTCTTTGATCCATTTTGAGTTAGTTTTTGTGCATGGAGTAAGATGTGGGTCTTGTTTCATTTTTTTTGCAGATGGATATCCAGTTATGCCAACACCATTTGTTAAAAAAGACTGTCTTTTCCCCATTCAACTGTTTTGGGGCCTTTGTCAAATATCAACTGCTCATATGTGGATGGATTTATGTCTGGATTCTCAATTCTGTTCCATTGGTCCACGTATCTGTTGTTGTACCAGTACCAGGCTGTTTTGACTACTGCGGCGGTATAATAGGCTCTAAAATGAGGTAAAGTAAGTCCTCCCACTTTGTTCTTCTTTTTAAGTAATGCCTTATTTATCCAGGGCCTCTTTCCTTCCGTATGAAATTGGTGATTTTTTTCTCCATCTCTTTAAAGCATGTTGTTGGGATTTGGATGGGAATTGCATTAAAAATATAGACCGCTTTTGGTAGAATAGACATTTTTATAATGTTAAGTCTTCCTATCCACGAGCATGTTCTTCCACTTATGTAAGTCTCTTTTGGTTTCTTGCGGAAGTGTACTATAGTTTTCTTTGTATAAGTCTTTTACATCTCTGGTAAGATTTATTCATAAGTATTTTATCTTCTTGGGGGCTACTGTGAATGGCATTGATTTGGTGATTTCCTCTTCGATGTTCTTTTTGTTGGTGTAGAGTGACCCAACTGATTTTTAAATAACTCATACCAACCCATCGTATGAGTTATTTAAAAATGAATAATCCATACTAACCCATGGTGTGAGTTATTTAAAAATGAAAGGGGCAAACTGGTAGGTTTGTCAGATTTAACACAAAAGCACTGATTTAACTTGCTAAGTAAACTGTCAGTTATGTAGTGGCTTCCCCTCAGTTGTTCTCTCCCCTAAAACTTGTCCCCAGATTCCTTCATTTGCTGATCCTGAGGTTCTTCTTCCCTCTTTGTTCCCCTCTTGTCTGTCCACTGAGTTTATGAAATGGAGGAGTTAACTGCATGCACTAGTGTTTGGAGGGTGTTGTGGTTTGTCTTTCTATTAGGTGAGTAGCCTGGTCACTTTCCTAGACTGAATCTCACCACCTGAATCTGAGTATTCTCCATTTTGGCAACTCCTCTAGCGGTTTGGTAGCCCAGTAAAGGTTGTTCAAAACAGGGGGAAAAAAAAAAGATGGGGAAGGAGGAGTGAAATTTATTAACGTATTTGCCAAATGTGTTAAGATTTGGCCTCTGAAGAACACTTTTTCAGTGTTAAGTTGTCTTTACCTTAAGATTTAGAAATACTTCAGAATATTGCTAATTTGAAGACCTATCTTGACCTCCTTTTGGGAAGTTGTATTACCATGGATTTGGACAAAGGACAGCAAAAGGCTTTTCATGTAAAAATTAGCTTCCTCTAACCCTGTCCTTTTTTCCTTCCATTTTTCTAGTTTTGCTTCATCACTTATTAGGATAAAAAAAAATAGGCTAAGCTAAGTTCGCTGTGTTGCTAGCATCCTAACATGACTCCTTTCTTGAAATGATTGTGAATAGCATGATTCATTTCTAGCAGAGGCTGAGTTTCCGACAGCAGCTTCCATTGAAAAGTCTTTCTATGGCGTGGACAGCATTCTGCTGAACTTTTCTATTAGTTTCAGTAGTTTTCTGGAGGGTTCCTTAGGGTTTTCTGTGTATAAGATCATGTCACCTGCAAATAGAGATACTTTTACTTCTTCCTTGCCAATCTGGATGCCCTTTATTTCTTTATCTAGCCTCATTCTCTGGCTAGGACTTCCAGCACAATGTTGAATAAGAGTGGTGATAAAGGGCTTCTTGTCTGGTTCCCAATCTCAGTGGGAATGTTTTCAGGCTCTCTCCATTTAGGGTGATGTTGGTTGTTGGCTTTGAATAAATGCCCTTTATTATGTTGAAAAATTTTCCTTCTATTCCTATTTTGCTGAGAGTTTTTGTCATGAATGAGTGTTGAACTTTGTCAAATGCCTTTTCTGTATCAATTGATAAAATCATGTGATTCTTTTGTTTTATTTATGTGGTGGATTACATTAATTGTTTTTCTAATGTTGAACATCTCTGCATACCTGGTATGAATCCCACTTGGTCATAGTGAATTATTTTTTTGATATGTTGTTGAATTCTATTGGCTAAAATTTTGTTGAGGATTTTTGTGTCTACATTCATATAGACCTATATATACTACATCTATAATTTTCTTTTCTTGTGGTGTCTTTACCTGATTGTGGTACCAGGGATATGGTGGCTTCACAGAATGAGTTTGGTAGTATTCCATCCTTTTCCATGATCTGAAATACCTTTTGTGGGGTGAAATACCTTTAGTAGTAGTGCTGTTAACTCTTCTCTGAAAGTTTGGTAGAACTCTGCAGTGAAGCAGTCCGGACCAGGGCTTTTTTGGGGGGCGGTGGGGGGGGGAGTTTTTTGATTACCTTTTCAATCTCTTCTTTTGTTATGGGTCTATTTAATTGTTCTACCACTGTTTGTGTTAGTTTACGTAGGTAGTGTGTTTCTACAAATTCATCCATTTCTTCTAGGTTTTCAAATTTGTTTGAGTATAGTTTTTCATAGTAATCTGATATGATTCTTTTAATTTCAGTTGGGTTTGTTATATTATTGCCCATCTCATTTCTTATCTGGGTTATTTGCTTCCTCTCCTGTTTTTCTTTGTCAATTTGGCCAGTGATTTATCAATTTTGTTGTTTTTTTCAAAAAACCAGCTTTTGGTCTTGTTAATTCTTCCAATTGTTTTTCTGTTTTCTATTTCATTTAGTTCAGCTCTAATTTTTATTATTTGTTTTCTTCTGGTGCCTGTGGGTTTCTTTTGTTGCTCTCTTTCTATTTGTTCAAGTCGTAGGGATAATTCTTTGATTTTGGCCCTTTCTTCTTTTTGGATGTGTGCATTTATTGATATAAATTGGCCTCTGAGCACTGCTTTTGCTGTGTCCCAAAGGTTCTAATAGGAAGTGTTTTCATTCTCATTGGATTCTCTGAATTTCTTTATTCCATCATGAATATCTTCTATAATCCAGCCTTTTCTGAGCAGGGTATTGTTCAGTTTCCAAGCGTTTGATTTCTTTTCCCTGCTTTTCCTGTTATTGATTTCCACTTCTATGGCCTTATGGTCAGAGAAGATGCTTTGTAATATTTCAATGTTTTGGATTCTGTTCAGGCTTGCTTTATGACCTAATATGTGGTCTATTCTAGAGAATGTTCCATGAGCACTAGAAAAGAAAGTATAGTTGGTTGCTGTTGGGTGGAGTGTTCTGTATATGTCTGTGAGGTCAAGTTGGTTGATTGTGGCATTTAGATCTTCCGTGTCTTTATCAAGCGTCTTTCTTGATGTCCTGTCCTTCACTGAAAGTGGTGTGTTGAAGTCTCCTACTATTATTGTGGAGCTGTCTATCTCCCTTTTCAATGCCAATAGAGTTTGTTTTATGTATCTTGAAGCCCTGTCATTGGGTGCATAATTATTTAATATGGTTATATCTTCTTGGCGTATTGTCCCTTTAATCATTATATAGTGTCCTTCCTTATCCTTTCTGATGGATTTAACTTTAAAGTCTATTTTGTCAGAAATTAATATTGCCACTCCTGCTCTTTTTTGATTGTTGGTTGCTTGATATATATTTTTTCCATCCTTTGAGTTTTAGTTTTTTTGTGTCTCTAAGTCTAAGGTGTGTCTCTTGTAGGCAGCATATAGATGGATCTTGTTTTTTAAACCATATTGCCACTCTCTGTCTCTTTATTGGTGCATTTAGTCCATTTACTTTCAAGGTAATTATGGATAGGTAGGAATTTACTGCTATCATTTTGATGTGTTTTTTTGTGTGTTGACAGTTTCTTTTTCCCACTTGATTTTATGTACTGAGTAGATTTTCTTTATATATTGTCCTTTCCTCATATTTGTTGTTGTTGATTTTGTTTCTGCTGAGTCTGTATTTTTCCCTTGCGTTTGATTTTGATGAGTAGGATAGTTTGTCTCTTTTGTGGCTACCTTATTATCTACCCCTATTTTTCTAAACTGAAAACTAACTTTTATTTCTTTGTATCGTCATATCTTCTGCTCCATATGGAAGGTGTATGATTACGTTTCTTAGTCCCTCTTTATTATTTTAATGTTGCCTTCTTTTATATAATAACATTGCCGTTACCATGTGTTGGGCTTTTTTTTTTTTTTTTTTTTTTAATCTTGCTTTGTTTTTTTTTGGATTTCCCTGTCTGGGTTGACTTCTGGTTGCTCTGCCCAGTGTTCTAGTCTTGGGTTGATACCTGATATTATTGACTTTCTAACCAAAGAAATCCTTTTAGTATTTCTTGTAGTTTTGGTTTGGTTTTTACTAATTCCCTCAACTTGTGTTTATCTGGAAATGTCTTAATTTCACCTTCATATTTAAGAGACAGTTTTGATGGATATATGATTCTTGCCAGGGAAATTTTTTCCTTCAATTTTTTAAATATGTCCTCCCATTGCCTTCTTGCTTGCATGGATCTGCCGAGTAGTCCGAGCTTATTCTTATTGGCTCTCCTTTGTAGGTGACTTTTCTTTTATCCCTCGCTGCTTTTGTAATTCTCTCTTTATCTTTGGTTTTGGCAAGTTTGGTTATAATATGTCTTGGGAACTTTCTTTTAAGATCTACCTTATGTGGAGTTCGATGAGCATCTTGGATAGATATCTTCTCGTCTTTCATGATATCAGGGAAGTTTTCTGCCAACAAATCCTGAACAATTTTCTCTGTGTTTTCTGTTATCCCTCTCTGTTCTGGTACTCCAATCACTCGTAGGTTATTTTTCTTGATAGAGTCCCACATGATTCTTAAGGTTTTTTCAGTTTTTTTAATTCTTCTATCTGATTTTTCTTCAAATATATTAGTGCCAAGTGATTTATCTTCAAGTTCAGAAATTCTAGCTTCTACTTGCACAATTCTGCTCCTCTGACTTTCTATTGAGTTATCTAATTCTGTAATTTTAGTGTTAATCTTCTGAATTTCTGATTGCTGTCTATGGATTTTTCCAGCTTTTTAAACTTTTCATTATTTTCCTGAATAATCTTTTTAATTTCTTCAGTTGCTTTATTTGTGTGTTCCTTGGCTTGTTCTGAGTATTGCCTCTTTTCCTTCCTGATGTCTTGAAGGGTTCTGTGTATCAAACTTTTGTATTCTACATCTGGTAATTCCAGGAATGCACTTTCATCTAGAAGGTCCCTGGATTCTTTGATTTGAGAGCCTGTTGAGGTGATCATGGTCTGTTTCTTTATGTGACTTGATATTGACTGTTGTCTCCGAGCCATCTATAAGTTATTGTATTAGTTTATGCTTGCTTAATCTGTCATAGCTCTTTGCTTTGTTTTATTTTGGTATGCCCTATGGGTTGCTTGAGTGAGCTAGCTTGATTATTTTTGCCTTTGGAACTCTGGTGTCCTGTCCCCAGCTGACTAGAGCTGTTATCAGGTATCTCAGTCTAGGAGTCCATTCAGTTTTCTTGTATGAATTCAGCTCAGGTTTCCAGGTAGCTGATATCAAGTGTGTGGTACAGGCTCTGTCCTACAGTCTTAGAGGGGCAGGGGTGATTGGCGTATATACCCATATCTGATTGGAGCAGGAGGTCATGGTCTGTACACGGCAGAGGGCTGAGAACCGACCCCCAAGAGTCTCTGAGGAAAATTCATCTCTGTTGCCTACAGCGTGCTGGTGGGTGAGTTCTGCAGAGGGACCATGGGCACCCGAAGTTTTTGGTTGTAAGGACTGGGAGGTACCAGTTATCTTTTTACCCCATCACGGGTGGCTGGGTGACCTGTGTGGAGCTACCAGTCCTTAGGTCCCTGATGTGGGTAGGTGAGGACCTTGTTTAACAGGCAAAGCAATGTCAAATGTCAAACACCCACCTCTCCACCGGACAGCTGAAATGGTTGGAGTTTGCCAACAAGGGCCTATTCTCCCAAAATTGTCCCACACAGGTCCATGAAGAAGGGAAAGTTGCTCAAGGTCCATGGATGGTTTATGCCTGGACAGGAGCCACTTCTGTCCTGAGCTCCCCCAGTTAATGGAGCTAGCAAATTATCTTTTCCCCCCAGTTGCAAATTTTTTCCTTCCCCAAGCCTGGGAGAATCGCTCTAGGAACTCACCAGGGTCTCTATCAGGCCCAGGGATTCAGCCACTGAAGCCGGCTTGGCGGTTGTGGGGGCGGGGGGAGTGTGCAGTAAAATATATGCAAGTACTTAGCTTTTGCCAAGAACGCCATTCTCAGGTTCCGGAGGTGTGAGTGGGCTTTGTGGCTGGCTGCTTCTCCCTGAGTGAACCGTGGCCAAGCACTAGTACTAGCCCACCACCACCGCCGCTGCCACCGCCACCACCGCTGCTCCAGGAATGGTGCCTGAGGGCTCCCCGTGATTCAGGTCCGGTTACTCCTCTCCACTTCTGAATGGCCTCTTCCTCCTCCTACCCCTCAGTTCATTGTCTAAGTTTGCCTTTGATGCTCAGGGCTCCCAGCTTGTCACAAATACACTCATTTCACTTGTTTTGGGGGGGTCTTCGTTGTAAAGAGGGCTGGATGGAAACATCTGTCTCTTTTGCCATCTTGGCTCTACCTCCTTTAATAAGCTTTTGATTTTGGAATAATTTTAGATTTACCGAAAGATTGCAAAGATAGTCTAGAGCATTCTTGAATGCTTTGCATCTGATTTCTTCTGTTGTCTTTCACTTATGATGGAACATTTATCACATTTAAGAAATTAATATTTGTATATTACTGTTAATTAAACTATAGCCTTCATTCAGAATTCACAAGTTTTTTCTTACTAGAGTTTTTTTTTTTTTAATTCAACAATTCTGTCCAGAATACCACATTGCAATTAGTCATCCTGTCTCCGTAGGCTCCTCCAGTATGTGCCAGTTTCTCACTCAGTCCTTGTCTTTTATGCTTGTCTTTTATGACCTTGACATGTTCAAAGAGAACTGGTCAGGTGTTTTGTAAAATGTCTCTCAATTTGAATTTCTCTGACGTCTTCCACAATTACATCTGAACTATTGATTTTTGGAGAGAATGCCACAGAGATGAAATGTACATCTCAGAACATCAAATAAAGGAATACATAACATTATCATGACTTATCACTGTTAATATTAAACTGCGGATCACTTGCTTAAGGGGATAACTCCTTCGAGAATATTTTTTTCTTTCCATACTCTACTTGTTTTAAGTGAGCCACAAATCCAGCTTACACTCAAAGGAAGGGGAACTAAGTTCTTTCTCCTGGAGGGAAGAATATTAAAAATTATAGTAATGTGTTGGCTAAAGATAATTCAAAAACAACTGCAGCCTTACCTTGACAGGGAAATTTCAGAAGCTCAAACCAAATTCAAAGGAGGATGTGGAATGAGGAATATCATTGTTATCAGATGGATTTTGGTCTGTGGTAGAAAACTAGAGAGATGTTTACTTGTGTCTTATCAACTACATGAAGACATTTGGCTGTGTGGATCATAACAAATCATGGACAACATTATGAGGAATGTGAATTCCAGAACACTTGATTATGCTCTTTCAGAATCTATAATGGATCAGAAGAGTCAGTTATTCAAACAGAAAAAGGGGATACTGCACAGCTTTAAATTGGAAAAGCTGTGTGGCAGGGCTTTACCTTTTCACTTACTTATTCAACCTGTATAAACTTTAGTAAATAATCTGCGAAGCTGGACTATATGCAAAGAAAAAGAGCATCAGAATTGGAGGAAGACTTTTCAACAACCTGCAATATGCAGATGTCATGACCTTGCTTGTGAAAAGGCAGATGACTTGATGCACCAACTGATACAGGTCAAAGACTAGAGCCTTTGTTATGGATAATACCTGAATGTAAAGAAAGCAAAAATCCTAACAATGACCTATAAACAACAACAACAACAAAAACTACATCAAAATAAATAGAGAAGCAATTGAAATAGTCCATGGCTTTTTTTTCATTCTACTTGGATCAACAATCAATACCCATGGAAGCAGCAATCAAGAAAGAGAACGACTTATTGCATTGGGTAAATCTGCTGCAAAAGACCTCTTTAATATTTTAAAAACCAAATACGTTACTTTGATTACTAAGGTGGGCCTGATCCAAACTAAACCAAAAACAAAACATGTTGCTATAGAGTCGATTCTGACTCACTCTGAAACACATGGGGTCACCATGAAGCCTGACCCAAGCCATGCTCTTTTCAACTGCTTCATATGTATGCGGGAGCTGCACAACAAAAAATGAAGATAGAAGAAAAATTGATGCATTCAAAATGTGGTGTTGGTGAAGAATGTTGAACACACCTTGAACTTCTAGAAAAGGAACAAATCAGACTTAGAAGATATACAACCAGAATGTTCCTTAGGAGGGAAGATAGGAAGACTTTTGCTTGCTTACTTTGGACACGTCATCAAAATCACTACAAAAGGACTTCATGTTTAGTAAAGTAGGGGTAAAATTCTAAACCTTTAAAAGCTTGTATATAATGCCCTTATGGCCATGGAGTGGGAAGTGATTTATTAAGTAAAACCTAAAAAAGATAAGAATGAAGGATAATTTTGAAATATTTAATTCCATTAAAATCAAGAACTTCTACTTTTCAAAGGATTAGACATAAAAATTGTATCTCCTTTAAATGAAGAGAGATTATTTGGAATCTATATAACAGGGTGAAATTAAGTTATGAGTGTATGCATGCATGTTATTGTTGTTAGGTGTCATTGAGTTGATTTCATCTCATAGTGACTATATATAATTTGAAATATAGAAATGTATGTATACGTACATACACCCACACAAGTCTGTGTGTGTGTGACCTACAAATCATTGAGGAACAAAACATGACACTAACAGAAAAATGGATAGCATATGTGCCCAGACATTTCCATAAGAGGAAATATGATTGTCCCAGGGTGTTCATCTTCTATGGTAGAAGCTGCCAATTGTGCTCCCACAACCCAGTACAAATTTTCCTGTTTGTACTTTTTGGAGTACAAATTTTACTCCAAAAAGACCACCAACGGAGACCACCACTGTCAGAGTGTTATAGAATCATGACTCAGCTGGAGCTGCCAGTTATTCTTATGTCTATGTTTAGCCATGACACTACGGGATCTTGAAAAGGGAACATGAGTGGAAGTGATATGTGTAATTTACAGATTAAGTCCTCAAAATAGAAGACCGTTGTCTTTTTTCCTTGCCCTCTTCCCATAGAACTGGAATTTAGATGTACTGCTGGAGAGCCACTTTCAGTTCTACTCGTGAGGACAAAGCCCTAGGAAATGATGTAGTCACAGATTAAAAGAACCGGGGTCCATGAATGACCTCATGGAATAGAACAGCCTTCTTTCCCTGAACTAACCATCTATATCATCACAGTTTTGTCAGAATCAATATCGAGATTTTTTGAACACCTGAATACCTTAATCAAAGCACTATACCTTATCTGATAATCAGAATTGGTTTGGATGTAGATTTTAACACATTAAGCTGTCATAGAAAATCACTTTCATATATACTATGGGAAATACACGAAATACATACAAAGCCTATAGAATAGTTCAAATGTTGATATTTCTTTTCAATTCCTGCTGCTTTTAGAAAGGTGGTGTTGTTGTTAGTTGCTGTTAGGTGCCGTCAAGACGGTTCTGACTCATAGCGACCCTATGCACAACATAACGAAACACTGCCCCGTCCTGTGCAATCCTTGCAATCGTTGTTATACTTGAGCTCATTGTTGCAGCCACCGTGTCAATTCACCTCGTTGAGGGTCTTCCTCTTTTCCGCTGACCCTGTACTCTGCCAAGCTTGATGTCCTTCTCCAGGGACTGATCCCTCCTGACAACATGGCCAAAATATATAAGACGCAGTCTCGCCATCCTTGCCTCTAAGGAGCATTCTGGCTGCACTTCTTCCAAGACAGATTTGTTCATTCTTTTGGCAGTCCATGGTATATTCAATATTCTTCACCAACACCACAATTCAAAGGCGTCAACTCTTCTTCAGTCTTCCTTATTCATTGTCTAGCTTTCACATGCATATGATGTGATTGAAAATACCATGGCTTGGGTCAGGTGCACCTTAGTCTTCAGGGTGACATCTTTGCTCTTCAACACTCTGAAGAGGTCCTTTGCAGCAGATTTGCCCAGTGCAATGTGTCTTTTGATTTCTTGACTGCTGCTTTCATGGCTGTGGATTCTGGATTCAAGTAAAATGAAATCCTTGACAACTTTAATCTTTTCTCCGTTTATCATGATGCTGCTCATTGGTCCAGTTGTGAGGATTTTTGTTTTCTTTATGTTGAGGTGTAATCCATACTGAAGGCTGTGGTCTTCGATCTGCATCAGTAAGCGCTTCAAGTCCTCTTCGCTTTTGGCAAGCAAGATTGTGTCATCTGCATAATGCAGGTTGTTAATGAGTCTTCATCCAATCCTGATGCCCCGTTCTTCTTCATATAGTCCAGCTTCTTGGATTATTTGTTCAGCATACAGATTAAATAGTTATGGTGAAAGTATACGACCCTGACGCACAGCTTTCCTGACTTTAAACCAATCAGTATCCCCTTCTTCTGTCCGAACAACTGCCTCTTTATCTATGTAGTTTCTTCACCAGCACAATTAGTGTTCTGGAATTGCCATTCTTCACAGTGTTATCCATAGTTTGTTATGATCCACATAGTCGAATGCCTTTGCATAGTCAATAAAACACAGGTAAACATCTTTCTGGTATTCTCTGCTTTCAGCCAGAATCCATCTGACATCAGCAATGATAACCCTGGTTCCACATCCCCTTCTGAAACCGGCCTGAATTTCTGGCAGTTCCCTGTCAATATACTGCTACAGCCATTTTTGAATGATTTTCATCAAAATTTTGCTTGCGTGTGATATTAATGATATTGTTCTATAACTTCCACATTCAGTTGGATCACCTTTCTTGGGAATAGGCATAAATATAGATCTCTTCCAGTCAGTTGGCCAGGAAGCTGTCTTCCATATTTCTTGGCATAGTCGAGTGAGCACCTCGACTATGCCAAGAAGACTACCTCCAGTGCTGCATCTGTTTGTTGAAACATCTCAATTGATATTCCATCCATTCCTGGAGCCTTGTTTTTCACCAATGCCTTCAGAGCAGCTTGGACTTCTTCCTTCAGTACCATTGGTTCCTGATCATATGCCACCTCTTCAAATGGTTGAATATCGACTAATTATTTTTGGTATAATGACTCTGTGTATTCTTTCCATCTTCTTTTGATGCTTCCTGTGTTGTTCAATATTTTCCCCATGGAATCCTTCCCTATTGCAACTCGAGGCTTGAATTTTTTCTTCAGTTCTTTCAGCTTGAGAAACACCAATCATGTTCTTCCCTTTTGGTTTTCCATTTCCAGCTCTTTGCACATGTCATCATAATACTTTACTTTGTCTTCTCCAGAGGCCCTTTGAAATCATCTGTTCAGTTCTTTTACTTCTTCAATTCTTCCTTTTGCTTTAGCTGCTCGATGCCCAAGGGCAAGTTTCAGAGCCTCCTCTGACATCCATCTTGGTCTTTTCTTTCTTTCCTGTCTTTTCAGTGACCTCTTGCTTTCTTCATGGATGATGTCCTTGATGTCATTCCAAAACTTGTTTGGTCTTCAGTCACTAGTGTTCACTGTGTCAAATCTATTCTTGAGATGGTCTCTAAGTTCAGGTGGGATATACTCAAGGTCATATTTCGGCTCTCATGGCCTTGTTCTGACTGATGATATTGAACTTTTGCATCATCTCTTTCCACAGATGTAGTCAATTTGATTTCTGCATATTCCATCTGGTGAGGTCCATGTGTATAGTCGCTGTTTATATTGGTGAAAGAAGGTATTTGCAATGAAGAAGTCGTTGGCCTTGTGAAATTCTATCATTAGATCTCCAGCATTGTTTCTGTCACCAAGGCCTTATTTTCCAACTACTGATTCTTCTTCTTTGTTCCCAGCTTTTGCATTCCAATCACCAGTAATTATCAATGCGTCTTGATTGCATGTTTGATTAATTTCAGACTGCAGCAGCTGGCAAAAATCTTCTATTTCTTCATCTTTGGCCCTAGTGGTTGGTGCATAAATTTGAATAATAGCTGTATTAACTGGTCTTCCTTGTAGACCTGTGGATATTATTCTATCACTGGCAGCATTGTAGTTCAGGATAGATCTTGAAACATTCTTTTTGATGATGAATGCAACACCATTCCTCTTCGAGTTGTCATCCCCAGCATAGTAGGCTATATGATTGTCCAATTCCAAATGGCCAATACCAGTCCATTTCATCTCACTAATGCCTAGGATATCGATGTTTATGTGTTCAATTTCATTTTTGACATTTTCCAATTTTCCTAGATTCATACTTCTTATATTCCAGGTTCTGATTATTAATGGATGTTTGGAGCTGTTTCTTCTCATTTTGAGTCGTGCCACATCAGCAAATGAAAGTCCCAAAAGCTTTACTCCATCCACGTCATTAAGGTCGACTCTACTTTGAGGAGGCAGTTCTTCCCCAGTCATCTTTTGAGTTCCTTCCAACCTGGGGGCTCATCTTCCAGCACTATATCAGGCAGTGTTCTGCTGCTGTTCATAAGGACGTATGAATAGGTAGTGGAGAACAGATTAAGAAACCAAAGCAGCGATGAAGGGCATACCACTCTGCTTAAGAGCATTTCACTGACTGCAGCTGCTCCTTTAAATTGACTGAGAACCCACTAACTTGCAGACTTGCAGGGTTATAAAAGTCCCTTCTTTCTGTACACTGAAAAGCAGTCAGTAAGATTATAGAATTTACCAACAAATGTCTTTGGAAGTAAAATGGTAGCCAGACTAGATGCAAAAATCAAATTAGTATATTGTCTATTCAGCCAGTCTATTACTTCAGGTGACATCAATGTAGATGCCATTAAAATGAGCATAGACGTCAGTAAATAAAAGTGGTGAGTCATTCAGACTTAAGAATTAGTCTAGGTGAGGATTTTGATTGTAGTTTCTTCCATGAGAAACTGCACGGGAGCAAATAAATCAAGGGCTTCCTGATTTTTCTGAGGAAACTAAATAGCCCAAGAAACCTTAGTTTCAAAGCCTGTGATTGTTCAACTTCTTAGGCAATCTGACACGTGGCAAAGTGAACCAACAGGGAAGTGGCTCTTAAGGATCTGATCCAACAGGTAAGGCACGCTCTCCAATGCTTATTTTAGAGGTGGGCATAGTGAACAAGAGAGATCTTGTCAGAAAGCAGAGCAATGTACTTATAACCAAACCCAAACCAGCTGCCATCAAGTTGATTCTGACTCATAGTGAACCTATTGTTGTTGTTAGGTGCCGTGGAGTTGGTTCCAATTCATAACGACTGTGTAGTGTACCTGTAAAGTACTCCACAATTGGGAAAGGGAGTCTACCTAATATGTGTCAAGGAAGATTTTGTACATGACCAGTGGCTTAACTATGTGCCCTTTCCTCCCTTTTCACAATTGCTATTGCAGTTACCCTGTATTTAGTTGGAGGTGAGTAGAAGGAGCTTTGGTAGTGAATACAATACTTCTGTTGATTTATAGGTCACCAGACCATGAAGATTCATATTCAAACATTTTGGAAACACTGTGCATCACACAGAGGTGGACATGATAAGAGTGGAGTAAATTAAAACACCAAACCAAGCCCGCTGCGGTCCAGTCTAGTCACACTCACAGCAACCCTATAGGACAGAGTAGAACTGCCCCATAGCGTTTTCAAGGAGCACATGGTGGGTTTGAACTGCTGACCTTTTGTTTAGCAGCTGTAGCTCTTAACCACTACACCACCAGTGTTTCCTGGAGTAAATTAGGTAGAGATCAATAGGAAACTAAGTTATAATGAAATAAAGTGTGTGTGGAAAGTCAGTCACTTAAGGCTCCACTCTTACCTGATATTGAATGCATGAAGGCTTGGCATATAAATTCTGAAAGGCTGAAGAGAAATTGATCTATTGAAATATTTTAAAGCTCCAGTATGCTGCTGTAAATGTTCAGGTGTTTACAATCAATACCAACCTTGCTGTACTAGTTATGGCTCCTTTAAACTAGATATAAGCAGTCTCAAATCTCATAGCTGTCTTAATAAAGTACATGCTTTAAGTTCTAAGGCTAGTTCCAAGGCTGCTGTAGGGGATATACTTTAGATGTAAGGTCGAAGGATCACATAGCAAATCTTAATTCTATTGCTTACTAATACATGAATGAACTTGGTCAGGTTAATCTCTCTAAATTAAATTACTTCATCAAAACAGTGGGATAATAATTCCACCTAAATCCTTTGGTTTATTGCAAAGATTAATTCCTCTATAATGTTTCTCAGATCTGTGCTACGCAAAACATTAGTTGCTAGAAATTCCCTTTGAAAATGGATAAAACACTGCATACTCTTGTTCCCACTTGGCAATTTATAATGCACGTTTTCCAAAAACAGGCTATAGAAACTCCTACTGAATATAAATGTGTTTAAATTTATCAACAAACTTATCTTTGAAAGATTGAGAACATAAAATCCTTTAACGTATGTTTGTTGTACACACACAAAAAAAACTAAAACCAAACCCACTGCTGTCCAGTCAATTCTGACTCATAGCGACCCTATAGGACAGAGTAGAACTGCACCATAGAGTTTCCAAGTAGCGCCTGGTGGATTTGAACTGCCGACCTCTTGGTTAGCAGCCACAGCACTTAACCACTACACCACCAGGGTTTCCATGAATGAATAAATGCTTGATCTTCATGGAACCAATTAAGACTCTGTTGACTGCTAAATCATAAACACCAGCCAAATAATATGTTGATAAATCAAAGGTGAGCTTATTGTTTAACTGGCTACCACAAAGAAGCACCACTCTTCTGACAGTCTAAGTAGCCTAGAAGAAGAGAGAAGCCAAATACTACTCAAACACACAACACACACACACACACACACACGCGCACACACACACACGCCACACTGAATCTTAGTATGGTAAGTAAACTGTAATGTTTCATATATTGCCATTGTTCTGATCCTACACATAAACATACTTTTGATCATGAAACAAAAAATCCAGTGGCTTAGCTTTTGACTTTATTTATGCTTTTACAACTCTCCATTCTAGTAAATACAAGCATGCAGAAAACCTTGGTTCTAGTTGTTAAACAATTACAGACTCAATCCAGTTTAGTTTTTGATCTATAATAATTTTTGATCATCCACTAAAATAAGTCAGAATGATTTTGCTATTTGTTCATCAACTTATCCAAGCCCTGGTTGTTTTACATTAATAAAAAATATATAAATGTAACACCTCTATTACTGATCAAAAATCAACAAAAACAAAAACTTTGATATTTTCAGCCCGTATAGTTTGTCTCACACACAAATCTTGTATTTCTAAAGGCAGAGGGTTTAGTTCCTTTAGTGGGTACACTTCAGGCTCTGGCTACTTGTCTACCTTACACCTTGTTTCCCAAGGATAAGCTTCTGAGTCACTTCATCAATCATCCCCACAACATGTTCTTTTCACTCCCACATGTCTAACTTACTTTATGAGTGTGTGTTTAAAAGGCCTTTTATCTCACCTATTTTAGCAAAAGCTTCTGGAACAGCTATCAAGATTTTTAATGCATTTGTTACTTTCCATTTAGTCACTCTGTATCCACATGAATGATGTTGAAATGACTGACTGCTTCTCTTACTGCTGAAAACTGAAATGCCAAGGTCAAGGGAAACTCTACTCAGGCCAAGGTATGTTGGCACTTGTTGTCACTTGCCAGCATGTTTCACTCCAGGAGGTTGGCAGAGTATTACTGGAGAATTCTTTTCATAGAGCTCCACAGAAACCGAGCTTTATCATTAGCCAGGATAGACTGAATTTGTAGAGCAAAATCAATACCTAGGCTTAAGGTGTCTCAGTGATTGTGACTGCTACATGCTTTGGGTTTTGAGCACCTACATCAAGATTTGAGTGTTTACTTTGTCCTTTTTTTTCAGAAGAATTCTTATTTTTTATTTCAAATAAAGTTGTAAAAATTAAAACTTGTTCATATGACAATGGGAAAAATATTATATTTCACTATTAAAAGATAAATTTCCAGGCCAGTTCTAACATTTAAAGTAGAGATTTAATCCAATCTCTTCAAATATTTTGTGTGCTTTAAAATTCACATCTGGTGTCATGCAAAATTCATATCATAGCATGAGAATGCCATGGTCACTATGTAAAGAACTAACAGGTCATTGTATATTGGCCAGTCAATTATAATATTCATTAATGAAAAAATAAATAAATAAAAAGCACAAACCTTTAAAAATTATCTGGCTTTTTAATATTTGTAAATTCTTTGAAAAATACCTTAAATCTAATTTCTTGCAGATTTATGACATAAGTTTCAGTCTGTTTTTAAAACCTGAGACCAAAAAAATCCTGTATTAGAATCCCTGGTGGTAAAACAGTTGAACACTTGTCTGCTAACCAAAATGTTAACCGTTTCCTTGGAAGAAAGGCCTGGTGATCCACTTCCCTTGGGTTGATTACTTCCCTGGGGTTGCCATGAGTCAGACTCAATGGTAACTTTTTTTTTGCATAATACATCAAAATGTGGAAGATCTAGCCACATAGTGGTTAAGAGCTATGGCTGCTAATCAAAAGGTTAGCAGTTCGAATCCACCAAGCACTCCTTGAAAACTCTATGGGGCAGTTCTACTCTGTCCTATAGGGTCACTATGAATCAGAATCAGCTTGACAGCAATGAGTATATCAAAATATAATCACATAAATAAAAAGTTATAACATTTGAATTTGTAGTATCCAAACTTAGAGAATACTATAAATTCAATTGAAATTAAGCCCAAAATAGTAAATAAGAAAACCCTTAAATGAAAAATAAACTGAATCTGTAATTAAGGTGGTATAAGTTATTTTAGTATATAAAACCCATCATTAAAAGATAGAATTTGAGATATATGTTGACCAGATTGACAAGTCCAAGAAAAACATAGCATTCCACAGCCATCCAGGAAAAAAAAGTCATAAAAATAAGAGCAAAAATAAGCTTTCTTTACAACATGTAAATATGTAAATAGGCTGGCCAACAAACATACAATGGCAGATTTCAAAGAAAATTGATGTTTGAGACAAAAGGGTGTGACCCTGGAATTCTCCTTGTAAGTACATTTCCCTTGAGCAGAAAGTCAAAGGAAGCGTATTGGGAAACCTCTCAGGGCTTTGGAGCTCTGTTATCTGTAAACGCCACCGCCCCTCTCAAATCGAATGCACCCATGGATACATACATGCATCACACGTGCACACATACGCGCACTGAAAACATCCAGGCCACGAAGGGTTGGTTCAGAACAAAGAACTAACAAATGGGGAAGTCTTTCTGGGTAGGACTTGTGCTCATTTATTACATAGACTGTAAAATAGAAGTATGGTTTATGTGATGCAGGAGTTAAAAAGAATAAAGATTTTGACCATTTTACCACAGTATTTGCTTCCAGAATATCTCTAATTCCTGATGACTTCATTTATTTTTCTCAATGTTTTCAAAAGGAGGGACCCAGCCCCATTCCATCAACTATCATACAACTACACTATTAGTGTTCCCAATAGTCTCAATATTAGCTCCTAAAAAAAAGGAGAGGGATAATACAATATATGTTTATAAAATGGAATTTTTAGGGTCATTAATTTTCCAAAATACTGAGGCTTTTATAGCAGAAAAAACAAATGGATGTAGCAAATGTTATTTCCTGGTATATGGAAAACCCACTAACCAACCCAGTGCCATCGAGTCGATTCCAACTCATAGCGACTAAAATGTTCAAGTTTAGTGAGGGTAAAGGGATCATCTTTTAAACTTGAGCTAGGTTGGAGGATCAAAAGAAACCCTGTGTTTCTTAGATTGCCCAATTTTATTTTCAAAAAAAGAATCCAAATAGGAGTTTGGGATGAATTCAAGTGATAGAGCCTTTTCCACGATGTCTTTCTTATTCTTCTTCTGCAATTTAGTAGGAGAACCTTTGGCCATAGGTGTAAATTCAAATTCTGGCCAAACGCTCAGGACAAACTAAAGTGAGTGCTCGTCAAATTGCTTTGGGATGAATTAATATTATAAATGAATACTCATTGTGTATCACATTTACATAGGAAAAGGCATTTCAGAAACCTTTTTTTCAATCAGAATCATCCTAACAAGCACTTCAGATACCAGAGAAAATTGTCCATTTTCTATAAATGCAACCAAAATTTTCAAGCCTACTGAAATATGGTACAACCCTAGGAAAAATCAAATGGACTTGATCCTCAAAACGTATGAAGCTTAATTCTATAAGAGGAAATATTTGTTGTGAAAATTCTGATAAAGAAATAAGAGGTTGCACATTACTATCACATTGCTCAAATCACAAATGACTTTAGATATTAAAAAGAACCATTGATCAGGTTATGTTACATGCGGTAATATAAAAAGCTTTTTGGTTTCTTCGGATTAAAGAAAGACAAATCCTTTTATGCTCTGTGGAATTATATCTATGTAAAATTAAATGAAGTTTGAATATTTTATCTTCAGTAAGCTAAAAAGAGTATGAAGACAGATTTCAGTTAAATTGTTACTCTGGTAGTAAGTGCATTTTGATCATTTAAATTTTTACTTATTTTATCAAGAATGTTCTTAGAAATTTCCTACCCATTGGACACATTTCTCCTATGTAATGTTTGAACAGGTGTAGAGGGTCTCTAGAGAGAAGGCTGCATTTTCCACACAAATAAATCCAGCTTAAATAGGTAAGTTATATTTTAAGGGTTAGGGGTATTTTAAATTTAAAGTGGTCACAAGACATTTGTGATTAATTTTGTATGATAAATTGTTAATTTACAATTTTATATATTTATTTTACATATGATGGCAGATCAGTTTGATTTCTCTAAGTATTCACTCTTTTGGATCTATTTAAACACATCTTTATGAGGTAGTTTCTTTCTATGAAAGCATCTGATTTAATTTCCTTATTGCACATATAAGAAATCAAATAAAATGATTTGTTGAAATCCAAATTTTGGTCATCCAGATTCCAGGTTTCCTGCCTGCCTCCAGATCCATGCTCTGTCCTCATGTCTTGGATTTCAATATCAATAAAATATAATTCCATAACAGTTGTAAGATAATTGCTCTGCCTCACAAACCCAGGTCCCAGACAAGAGGGAAGTACATAGATGAAAATCCTTCTCTTCTTGTGACTCTCTCTCTATATATAAATATAGTATTTTTAAGCTTTATTAAAAGCTTAAAAGCTCCCAAGCATCCCTGCTCTTACAGCCAACTGGCTTAAACCTGCTCAAAGAGAGGTACCTAGTTTCAAGAGAAGCTGGGAAAGTTACCAACATGACAAACAGTATGAGAGGGTCATGACGGCTTAAAAAAATCATATTTCATGCCTTGGAGCTATGCACTGAGCAGTCAGAGCTCTGACGGCAAAGAAGGAAGGAAAAATACTTCGTATAAAACCAAAATAAACCAAACCCGTTGCCGTCGAGTCGATTCCGACTCATAGCAACCCTACACTTCGTATAGACAACAAAGAACATCTGCAATACACACGTATTTTTCTTTAAAATCCCTAGGATAAAGTGCTCATCCCACTTATGCAAACCTTTTCCAGCGAATGAATAGCCGAAGAGAAACGTATTATTGTATCTGGAAATTTTTCTGTAAATCATATGTTCAAATCATATCCAAAATGAATTTAAAATATTACTTAAATAATGTTTAAATTGTTGCTAGCATTATGTTGCTGACTATATGTCATGGGTTGCATTATGTCCCCCTAAAAATATGTGTATTAACTTGGTTAGGCCATGATTCCCAGTATTCTGTGGTTTTCCTCCATTTAGTAATTATAATTTTATGTTAAAGGGGATTAGGGTGGGATTGTAATACCCTTACCAAGTCACATCCCTGATTCAATGTAAAGGGAGTTTCCCTAGGGTGTGACCTGCACCACCTTTTATTTACCAAGAGATAAAAGGAAAGAGAAGCTACCAGAGAGGGTGAACCTCACACCCCAAGAAAGCAGTGCTGGGAGCGGAGTGTGTCCTTTGGACCTGGACTCCCTGCATGGAGAAGCGCCTAGTCCTGGAAGACTCATGAGAAGGTTGGCAGAGACAGAAAGCCTTCCCCTAGAGCTGACACCCTGAATTTGGACTTTTAGCCTACTTTACTGTGAAGAAATAAATTTCTCCTTGTTAAAGCCATTCATTTATGGTATTTCTGTTATAGCAGCACTAGATGACTAAGACACTATAATTTACCTTACACTAAGAAGATTATGTCTAGTGAAAAATCTGTTGAATCAAAGCAATTTCTGCATGAGAGGTAACACTTATGATTTCTGAGATTGGTATTTCCAAGCCCTCACCCTTGTCAGAGCAAAGTATACATTCCACAGCTAATTTTTGTGAATGAATCCTTTCTTTATATCCAATTAAAATTTAAACACATCTATGACAAATGGTGATATGGTGGTTTAATTCAATGCAAATTAGTTTTATGTGCCTACTATAGGTAAGCCAAGCAAACATATACTTTTCCACCTCCCTCTTGAGGAAAAAAAAATAAAAGTTTCATGTCAAAATGACAACATTCATCAGACTGAATGAAAATTTATAAATGTTTGTATGCTTTTTAAGAAACGAGTCCCGCTTTAAATGCTTTCATGTTCATGAAGAATATTAAAAAGTGATGATTATTAGCATCATAAATTTATATGATGTTTTTCTAAGTAAGCATTTAATTATAGCAGCTCAAGGACAATTTTAGGTTCCATATAATCTGTGGATTATAGAGGCAATAAATAGATTATCTCCACAGGTGAAGTGACATTTTAGCCAAGGAGGGATTGGAGGCCGAACAGCATGACATTTCTGCCTTCTGTTAAGATCAAAGTGACAACTCTGTCCTTTCATCTGGATTTACTGACTATAGGCAGTTGATGATCCTTAACATCTATCTATGTGTTATTTACACTGAGGAGCAAAGTGCCCATAAATAGATGATGAGATGACTCTGCCTGCTGGTAAATATTGCTATACCTGAATTTGCTTTAAATTTACTTAAAATATCTTCACATTTGATTATTTCAAGTCAATTTATAATCATAGATAATACAATGTCATTCTAAGTAATAAAGCTTCCTTTTTTCAGCTTTATAAAATATTTACTTTTTACCGTAGGAAATATATATAGATATTAAATTGATTTAATAAGAATCTAGTAATCAGAATTAGAAAAACTGGATTTACATTTAACACTCTAGCATTAAATAGCTCTGTGAGCTTGGAAAGTTTATTTAGCCTCTCCAAACTTCACTTTTAAATTGCAACTAATAAAACCCATATCACAGAGTGGTGTTGATATCACTTGATATTATTGGTTTATTAAAACCAAACATAATGCATTTTCTAAATTAATTTCCATGTTTTCATGATATTTTCCACAGTAGAGATAGAGACCTATTGCCTTCCAAGTAGGACGGAACCTTTGGTATGGTTCTATGAACTCTTTGAACTGTGTCCACTCAGGCTATCTCAAGGAAGGAGACTTTATTAAAATAAATAAAAGTGTTAAAAATTTAATGTAGACACTGGAATAATCTCTCAATTGCCTCAGTTAATAACTGCAACAGTTCAGATTCTGGAAAAATCCACTGCAGCCGTAGAGACTAGACTTAGTCACTAGAGTATTTTGTTTTTTCTTCAGCAGTAGGATTTTATTAATCCTCTGTAATTATTATGTCTTAGGTTCTCTCTCTATGCTTCTTCTACTTCTTTTTAATAACCAACCAACTCCATTTTGTGTAGTCTTTTTTTTTTTTTTTCTTTAACTTCATGGCTACTGTTAGCTTATAATGTTTAATTGTTCAATACTGATTTCTATGTATGGCACCTCATGCCACTGCCATTTTATGACAGTTTTCATAGTATATTTTCAGGTCAAAATTTCCATATAAACATATGGGTAAGCTACTTTCACTTCCAAGTTATAAAGATAAAAACTGTGAGATTTAGTATAATCTCTATTTAGATTGAGATCTCAGTGCCTAATTAACTCACAGTTTACAGACCAGAGGTTAGGGTTCTTAGGTTCTGAGCACAACTACTTAGGACAGTTTCTCATAAATGGGGAACAGGAGAGGAGCACTAACCTTGACTGACCTTCAATACAGTTTTATGCTTTTAGATTTACTTTGGGGTATTCTAGCAAGGGAAACCCTGGTGGCATAGTGGTTAGGTGCTACAGCTGCTAACCCAAGGGTCGGCAGTTCAAATCCGCCAGGTGCTCCTTGGAAACTCTATAAGGGCAGTTCTACTCTGTCCTATAGGGTTGCTATGAGTCGGAATCGACTCGACGGCATTGGGTTTGGTTTGGTTTTTGGTTTATTCTAGAAAGGATGGATGGATGAATATTCCAGAACAGGTGTTCTTCTTCTTATTTTTGTATCATTGCCATTACCATCCACATCAAGTTATAAAGTGAATATAAAATCATTTTAGGTGTTATACACTTGAAAGTAAACTTAAAGCATGACTCAAAAAGAGAAGAAAGATATTAGGCAATTTAGACCATTACCCACACATTTTTTTAGAAAAAAAAAAAATATATGGTTTTGAAAATTTAGTCCACATTGCTATTAATGTTGTTTTGAGCTGTGACAAATATTTATAGTGTGTATACACTAATAAGTTGTAATAAGCAATGAATTTGGAGACAATGATAATGAGATTTCAGCAACAGAAAAGACAGAAGACACTTGGAGAAATGATGCACTCAGATTCACTAACAAGTCAATTAAAAGCTTCCCTTAGGATCAGACTTCCCAGTTGTGTACCTTATGCACAAAAATAAAACTTTGGAGAAGGATATGCAGCACATTGGGATTAGGGGGCTTTAGGGGATCTTATGTAATTAATGAAAAACAAACACAGGCATAAGGAAGCATTGTAAATATAGTCTTATGCAAATATTCTATGCCACCTAATTTATAAAGACTGGAAATATGCATGATTCCAAAAGGCCTCAATTGTAGCTATATTTCCTCAATATAAAATAAAAATGCCTTTGCATTTTTAGTTTTGTAAAACAAATTAAAAGAGAAGTGATCTAAAACAGTCAATAAAATAAGTCTGAATTTATTCCTTATTTGTACCAACGGTCAAACTGAACCGGAATCTGAATGTAACTCTTAAGCAAATACTTTTCCATTCTCTCCAAATCTAGAACCATTAATTGCACTAATCCTTCCCTGACCTTAGGGAAGTTTAACTTGCATCTTTGCCATGTGCCTCATGGGACTCCATTCACAGCAATCACTCCAGACACGACTTAATTTCACTTCTTGCTCATTTCATGTGATGTATTGATTTTGCCATTCTCTCCACATTTTATGCTTCCCTATGCGTTCGATGAGGGAATTCTTCTTTCTTAACTGTGACCACAGATGCCTTTTAAGTCAAGTCTTTTATAGTAGAGTGCAATAGGAATCCCAATTCTTTAGCTTTCTCTGAACTGATGCCCATTCTGTGTGCTCATCACAGATGGCGTATATGTCCCCTTCTTTTGTCTTAGAACTAAACCACATGGCTTGCTTTGGCCAATGATAAATGAGCAGAAGTGACAGTGTGTCAGTTCTGAGCCTAGGTCATAGAATGCCTCACGTTTTTTCTAACTGCTTTCCGCTCTATACCATAAGTAGAAGATTATTCTCCATCTACCCTAATTGTACCAGGACAGGGTTGAGAGAAACGTGGACTTAAGCTGTCCCAGCTGTTGCAACCTGAAGCAGAGCTGCCTGCAGAGTTGCAGTGAGAAGCAGAAATGTAGGGCCAAGCCCAGTATAGTTTAACAAAATTATAGGCACTTGCCCCAAAATAAATTATTCTTTTGTTGGGGTAGCTTCCTGTGCAACAAAGGCTGACACGGTTTGCATTCAGTGTCTTTAACTTTCTAGATGCTTTGAATAATCAATGTCCAGTTTCCACGTCTGAATCCATGGTATGCTGCCAATATTCAGCAACCCCAGTACATTGATGGACTATACCTGAAGAAATTCACACCTAGCAGATAACTTAAATATTCAGTTACCCAGTGCACTACCCTCATTCAAGTGTTTAATAGCCAAGTGTAGCTAGTAGCTAATATGTAACCACACATTTATAGAACATTTCTATCATCACAGAAAATATTATTGGACAGGATGGAGAATCAATAAGCATATATCTAGATTAAAAATTATTATTTTTATTCTTTGATTTTATTACTCCAGTTATAATAGCCATTTTGGGTATTTGTAGAAGATAAAAACTAATAAAATTTCTGAATGTTATTAGAATTAAATAAAAGGTCAACAGATATACCCTCCATATTGTCAAATAATCTGCTCATATATTTGTTTATTTTAGCCTTAATTATTTTGAGATATTCCATTGTAGAATTATTCATGGAGATCTAACTTTGAGAAGTAACAGTGAGATTAACATTAAGAGAGATACCCAAATGTATTTGATCTAATTCAAATACATTTTCCCATGGCTTAAAAGAAAACACAGCACCAACAAAAGACCAGGAAAGTTTAGGTGTTTTTATCTAGGTATAATAAATATATTTGGAGGGACAGTGTCTGCCCTTTAGAATTATGAATAAATCAGGCTTTTTAAAAATATTGTGCCACTCTTAACTAGCCAACCATTCTGGATTCCTCAAACATGCTACATTCTTTCCCATCTCAAAACTTAACAAATGATATTTTTTCTTGTGGAAGTGTCCCTTCCATGCCCCATTACCTTCTCAATAAACTTTATTACCCTAAATTCATACATTACCTTAAATAAAAATTCCACTATTAAGCTTTGACTGATCACTTCTAGGTAGGAAACTATAACATTCTCAGTTCCATATCTCTTAAGAGGCAAAAGATTCTCTAAGTAACTGGAAAAATCCCAAAATATTTAGATTAAGCAATACAATTCTAGATAACACATGGATGGAATAAGAAGCACAAAGAGCTATAAAAAAGTATGTTAAACTACATGAAAATCAAACTACAAGTTATCAAAATCCTCGAGCTGCTGCCAAAGCAGTGATTAGAAGGAAATTTATAGCATTCAGTGCATATATTAGGAAAGACAAGAGATCTAATATCATAACCTGTTTCCAGAAAATTTAAAAAAGGGGAAACTCCAAAAAAAAAAAAAAAAAAGAAGAAGAGCAAATTACATCCAAAGCAAGCACAATAAAAGAAATAATATAAATGATCAGAAATCAATGAAATTCAAAATAGGAAGAAAATCACTAAAACAGAAAGCTGGTTCTTTGAAAAGATCAGTCAAATTGACATACTTCTAAACAGGGCAACTAACAGCAACAGCACTTCCATTAAGCATTCCCTATTTTGAATGGAAATATTTATTCAAGTAGTTATTATCTCAACTATGCTGTATATATAGTGGACAAATGATGTGCTCATAGATGTTCAAATTGAGAGAAACTACACTGGAGAGTTCTCACTCATTCCTGGACATGACTTACATGATTAGATACAGGACATCAAATACGAGTTTGATGCTGTAATTGGGTGAGATTTTGATTCCTTTAGTGGTTGGTGAGTATACCTTACATGAATTAGGTCATTAAACATTGAGGTCTAGAGAGAAACCTGTGGTAGAAGGTTACATCAGTAACTCTCAATGAATAATACTTCCCGGTATTTACATATTCGTAATATTTTTACTACCCATCCCACACACAAGTTGACCCTGCTTTAGCTAAGTGATGCTGTGCCATTTCTGTGCCTAATCCATAAGAAATTCTGGCAGCTCACTTTTGTATCCCTAGAAGCAAACAACCACGTAAAAAGTTCAAACATGCCAAGGCCATCATGTGAGGAAGCCCAAGGTTGGCAGGTGCAGAAGAACTGAATAACTCAACTGAGAGCAAGAACCATCTTGACAGCCATGTGAGTGAGCCATCTTGAAATTGGATTATCCAATTCCAGTTTTGGGATTCCAGTTGTCCCACAACCATTCATGCAATCTTAGCTAAGATTAAGCCCCTAAATGATAAAATACTGTGTTGTGCAGAAATAGTTAACCAAACCATTTGATTTGGTACTGGTAATAGTAACTCATATAATTATTTTGATTAAAAATATGAAACTAACGATAAGGAATAAAATGAAAACAGTGGTATCTGACCTATTTGTAAAATGATTGCTCTAATTCTAAGAGCTCAATGTAACCTTTCACCCAGACACTATCTTTGTTGCCTAGGAACCAACCCCTATTATTATTAAGAAAATAAGTTTCTTTATGGTCAGGCTAAAGAATGTGTATATCTCATGGAAATTCATTTGTCCCTTGATGGAAATTCTTTGTTCCCAATCTTCTCCAGAAAGTGATGCTCTGAGCATGGTAACTTTTAACAGACAACTATGAAAGTTTCTGTCATGGCATTGCTTTGTAACCAAAATGAAGCCCCCCTACTTGATCCCATGTTTTCCAATTATGTTTTTAGCCAATTAATGTATCCATGTAAACAAAAATGTCAAAGATTATGCTTTATTTTGTCTCACCTTTGACTGACCTCAATCACTGTAAACCAATCAGAATATTATGTTATGTACTTCCTCCTCCCCCAGTTATTCCTCCCTGGATTCGTGTGTTCCATTTGCTGGGACACCACATGTCCTCATTGCAGTGCTCTTTTGTGTTACACCTGTCTCTCTTCCTTCAATAAAACTCTTTATTTTTAATTTTAACCAGGCATTATTACTTGGTGTCAGGAGTGGGATTTTGACGATGCCCTGCCTTCTTTGACCCTGGGGACATCAAGAATGCTGGCCTGGCCAGTAGAGCCTTTTGGCTCATTACCTCCCTGGATTTCCAGAGGCCATCTAAGGCAAAGTCTCTCTAACCCGAGCTTTGCCTTAATTGCGTAGAGTTCTGTGAGTTTCATGAATGATCTCTCTTTACTTTCATTTTCTGTTCACTCTCTGAATGCTCTGACGACTTTGTTGCCAAATTCAGTTTAGTGGAGCTGTTCCTATGACATCCACAGGTCTCATCTGAGGAGATCAAGTTTCCAGCTCATTGTTTGTACTTGCTTTCTCTTTTCTTGTACACTTTCAAGTTACAACATGCATTCAAGTTTCAGATATCAGTGCACATTCAGTTTTTTTCCTGCATGCAAGTACTAGGTACAGCTTGTTTGACCTAAGTCTGGTGCATGCTTGAGGTCGTTCCTCACAATTTTGCATTGTGGAGGTTACTTTAAAAAGTAAGAGACCTAAAGTAATGCTCATTGCAGCTGGAGTGCACAATTTAGCTTTGTGGAGGTTGAGAGACCAAAAGAAATATTTCTTGCAACTGCTTTTTGTTTTTCTGTGCACACATTTCTTCTTTTACAGGTTTTTCAAGTTAGCTGACCTCACACATCCATGATTTGTGTAGTTTTTCTGCTTCATTTCAATTTAATTCCAGTCGAAAAAACATATGAGTACCTATCTTGTATCAAATTAAGAGCCATAGCAACAATTACGGTTTTTTCTCAAAGAATTATTTTTGCCTACCTTATAATCTGTTTTTATTTTTTTTTCACAGCTACTCTAAAAAACTTTAAGATAAATTGGTCTACTTGAAAAGTGCACTGACTGCTTCCATGTTAGCAGGCAAGTAGCCTGAACTCATGTTACTTGCTATGAATTCATGCTATTTGAAAAAGTGAAGGGACAGCTCCACAAATGATGAGGGCTTTGCCAGCTTTCTCTAAACATTATAACTTTCAGAAAGAAAAAAAATGAAATTATGTGTCAGGTTTCTAAATACCATTACACAACTAGCTATAATTTTTGTAACACCTGACTCCAAAATAAAGAAAACTTTTCAGTTTGAAGTAAACATTATTGAGATCCTTTCCTGAGCCTGACTAAAGATAAACCCAAAAACCAAACTTGTTGCCTTTGAGTTGATTCTGACTCATAGTGACCCTAAAGGACAGAATACAACTGCCCCACGGGGTTTCCAAGGAGTGCCTGGTGGATTTGGACTGCTGACCTTTTGGTTAGCAGCCAAACTCTTAACCACTATGCCACCATGATTTGGCTAAAGATAAGTCCCTTTAAAAACCCAACAAGGAGAGGGGGGCCAAGATGGCTGACTAGGTAGATGCTACCTCGGATCCCTCTTGCAACAAAGACTCGGAAAAAAAAGTGAATTGATCACGTACGTGACAATCTACGAACCCTAACCAACAAACACAGATTTAAAGAGTTGACCTGAGTGACGGAGACTGAGAACGAACAACTACGGGGAAGCAGAGACTGTTTTCGGAGCCTGGAGCCAGCGTCCCAGTCAGGTAACCTTGGCGCGGGGCTTTGGACTGGGCACAGGGGAGCTGAGCACGACATTCTGTGAAGGTACAAACACGGGGAGCAGCCCTATCCCCCTGAACTGACCCCGGGAGGGGGCCCAGCCGGTCCGCGTGGGCAGTGCGGCGACGTGGCTGGTGGAAGGAGAAGTCCCCGGGAGGCAGCGACTGGTTTTGGAGCCGGGAGTGCCATGTCCCAGCCAGGGAACCTTGACGCTGGGCTTTGGATTGGCAGCAGAGGAACTGACAGCGGCTACTGCAGGCCTGACCCTCGGGAGTAATCTCTACCCAGCCAGCACACATAGGTGACACGCCCCTCGGGAATCTCAGATAAAATAGTCATCCCAAGCAAGGTAAGTAACTTTGTCTATATTCCGGGGTGCTACTCTCTCCTGTTTTTCTGAACCCTCCCCTCATCTTCCCAGGCAGCTTCATCAACATTGGAATTTTCTGAGCCAGAGGGAGAACTGCTCCACGGCTTTTCTTTTCCCTTTTTTTGGTCTTTTCCTAACCCATTCTTCTACCCTGAGAGAAAAAACCACAAAAAACCCAGGGACCAAAAATCCTTCCTTAATTGGACTAAAAACACAGAACCAGCTCCAGCCATGCACATGTGATCCACAGTCTCCCGCTTCCAACCCTACAGGGAGCAAGGTGGCTATTATAATGCAAAGACATTCCTGATACGGATCTGACTGCTTTTTTTTTTAGCGCATTTTCTGGAAAAACAAGTTTCCCAGGACCGATATCTCTGCATATTCAACAGATCCCTCACTGACCCACAACAGGGAACTGAGGATAAAGCTCCCCCCAGACCACCTAGCCTCCTGCCTTAGGGGTCTAAGGAGGGTGACACCTACCAATCTGTAGAGGTACTTGCATTGGGGGCCTAAAGTACAGCTGCAGAGCCCTCCCACCAAGGTGCTTTAGGAATAGAGACACACCTACCTCACTGACACTTGGGGGAAGCCTGTCAGCATCCTGCCCCCCTTGGAGTGTGAACCCCAGCTGCTATTAGAATCTGGTGCACACAACTATCACCACTACTGCTCAAGGTGGATAGGTGTTAGGGTGCATCACACACTTGATGACCCAAAATCAGATTCTACTCAAGAATAGTGAATGGACTCAGGCATATATATCTGGTAACAGCCCAAACCAGCTGGTAATAGGTCATAAGTAAGTCAAGGGCTACAACAATCAAGACAGCACAATCTAGTAGCCCATCCACGTATATTGAAAGAAAACAAAACAAGATAAGACTCAGTGAGCAAACATAGAATAAATCACTACAATATCTTAGTGATGGCTCAGAGACAGCAGTCGATATCAAACCACATAACGAAACAGACCATGACAGCTTCTACAATCCCCCAAACAAAAGAATCAAAATCTTTCCCAAATGAAGATACAATCCTGGAATTATCAGATACAGAATATAAAAAACTAATTTACAGAATGCTTCAAGACATCACATATGAAATAAGGCAAACTGCAGAAAAAGCCAAGGAACACACTGATAAAACTGTTGAAGAACTCAAAAAGATTATTCAAGAACATAGTGGAAAAATTAATAAGTTGCAAGAATCCATAGAGAGACAGCATTCAGAAATCCAAAAGTTTAACAATAAAATTACAGAATTAGACAACGCAATAGGAAGTCAGAGGAGCAGACTCGAGCAATTAGAATGCAGAGTGGGAAATCTGGAGGACCAGGGAATTAACACCAATATAGCTGAAAAAAAATCAGATAAAAGAATTAAAAAAAAATGAAGAAATCCTAAGAATCATGTGGGACTCTATCAAGAAGGATAACTTGCATGTGATTGGAGTCCCAGAACAGGGAGGGAGGACAGAAAACACAGAGAGAATGGTTGAAGATCTGCTGACAGAAAACTTTCCTGAGATCATGAAAGACGAAAGGATATCCATCCAAGATGCTCATCGAACCCCATTTAAGATTGATCCAAAATGAAAAACACCAAGACATATTATCATCAAATTTGCCAAAACTAAAGATAAAGAGAAAATTTTAAAAGCAGCCAGGGAGAAAAGAAAGGTCTCCTACAAGGGAGAATCAATAACAATAAGTTCAGACTACTCAGCAGAAACCATGCAGGCAAGAAGGCAATGGGATGACATATACAGAGCACTGAAGGAGAAAAACTGCCAGCTAAGGATCATATATCCAGCAAAACTCTCTCTCAAATATGAAGGTGAAATTAAGATATTTACAGATAAACACAAGCTTAGAGAATTTGCAAAAACCAAACGAAAGCTACAAGAAATACTAAAGAAAATTGTTTGGTCAGAAAACCAATAATATCAGATACCAGCACAACACAAGGTCACAGAACAGAACATCCTGATATCAACTCAAATAGGGAAATCACAAAAACAAATTAAGATTTATTAAAAAAAAAAAAAGAAATGCTCAAAACAGGGAATCATTGAAGTCAATATGTAAAGATTACAATAATCAAAAAGAGGGACTAAATACAGGTGGCACAGAACTGCCATATGGAGAGGGATACAAGGCGATATAGGACAATGCAAGTTAGGTTTTTACTTAGAAAAATAGGGGTAAATATTAAGGTAACCACAAAGAGGTATAACAACTCCGTAACTCAAAATAAAAACCAAGAAAAACATAACGACTCAGCAAACAAAGTCAAATACTATGAAAATGAGGAACACACAATTTACAAAGAAAAAGTCTCAGCACAAAAAAGTAAGTAGAAAAATGAAATTGTCAACAACACACATAAAAAGGCATCAAAATGACAACACTAAGCACATACTTATCTATAATTACGATGAATGTAAATGGACTAAATGCACCAATAAAGAGACAGAGAGTCTCAGACTGGATAAAGAAACATGATCCGTCTATATGCTGCCTACAAGAGACACACCTTAGACTTAGAGACACAAACTAAAACTCAAAGGATGGAAAAAAAATATATCAGGCAAACAATAAGCAAAAAAGAAGAGGAGTAGCAATATTAATTTCTGACAAATTAGACTTTAAAGTTAAATCCACCACAAAGGATAAAGAAGGATACTACATAATGATAAAAGGGACAATTGACCAGGAAGATATAACCATATTAAATATTTATGCACCCAATGACAGGGCTGCAAGATACATAAATCAAATTTTAACAGAACTGAAAAGTGAGATAGACACCTCCACAATTATAGTAGGAGACTTCAACACACCACTTTCGGAGAAGGACGGGACATCCAGTAAGAAGCTCAATAGAGACACGGAAGACCTAATTACAACAATCAACCAACTTGACCTCATTGACTTATACAGAACACTCCACCCAACAGCTGCGAAGTATACTTTTTTTTTCTAGCGCACATGGAACATTCTCTAGAATAGACCACATATTAGGTCATAAAACAAACCTTGGCAGAATCCAAAACATCGAAATATTGCAAAGCATCTTCTCAGACCACAAGGCCATAAAAATGGAGATCAATAACAGAAAAATTAGGGAAAAGAAATCAAATACTTGGAAACTGAACAATACCCTGCTCAAAAAAGACTGGGTTATAGAAGACATTAAGGCGGGAATAAAGAAATTCATAGAATGCAACAAGAATGAAAGCACTTCCTATCAAAACCCCTGGGACACAGCAAAAGCAGTGCTCAGAGGCCAATTTATATCGATAAATGCACACATACAAAAAGAAGAAAGAGCCAAAATCAGAGAACTGTCCCTACAATTTGAACAAATAGAAAGTGAGCAACAAAAGAATCCATCAGGCACCAGAAGAAAACAAATAATAAAAATTAGAGCTGAACTAAATGAATTAGAGAACAGAAAAACAATCGAAAGAATTAACAAAGCCAAAAGCTGGTTCTTTGAAAAAATTAACAAAATTGATAAACCATTGGCCAGAGTGACTAAAGAAATACAGGAAAGGAAACAAAAAACCCAAATAAGAAACGAGATGGGCCACATCACAACAGACCCAACTGAAATTAAAAGAATCATATCAGATTATTACGAAAAATTGTACTCTAACAAATTTGCAAACCTAGAAGAAATGGATGAATTCCTGGAAAAACACTACCTACCTAAACTAACACAATCAGAAGTAGAACAACTAAATAGACCCATAACAAAAAAAGAGATTGAAACGCTAATCGAAAAACTCCCAACAAAAAGAAAAGCCCTGTCCCGGATGGCTTTACTGCAGAGTTCTACCAAACTTTCAGAGAAGAGTTAACACCACTACTACTAAAGGTATTTCAAAGCATAGAAAATGACGGAATACTACCCAATTCATTCTATGAAGCCACCATCTCCCTGATACCAAAACCAGGTAAAGACATCAGAAAAAAAGAAAATTACAGACCTATATTTTTTTTATATCCCTCAGGAACATAGATGCAAAAATCCTCAACAAAATTCTAGCCAATAGAATTCAACAATATATCAAAAAATTAATCCACCATGACCAAGTGGGATTTATACCAGGTATGCAAGATTGGTTTAATATTAGAAAAACCATTAATGTAATCCACCATATAAATAAAACAAAAGACAAAAACCACACGATCTTATCAATTGATGCAGAAAAGGCATTTGACAAAGTCCAACACTCATTCATGATAAAAACTCTCAGAAAAATAGGAATTGAAGGAAAATTCCTCAGCATAATAAAGGGCATCTATACAAAGCCAACAGCCAACATCACTCTAAACGGAGAGAGCCTGAAAGCATTCCCCTTGAGAACGGGAACCAGACAAGAGTGCCCTTTATTCAACATTGTGCTGGAGGTCCTAGCCAGACCAATTAGGCTAGAAAAAGAAATAAAGGGCATCCTAATTCGTAAGGAAGAAGTAAAAGTATCTCTATTTTCAATGATGATCTCACACACAGAAAACTCTAAAGAATCCACAAGAACACTACTGGAACTAATAGCAGATTTCAGCAAACTATCAGGATAAAAGATAAATGTATTATAATAGTTGGATTCTTCTACACCAACAAAGAGAACTTCGAAGAAGAAATCACCAAATCAACACCATTTACAATAGCTCCCCAGGAGATAAAATACCAAAACCAAAAACCAAACCCACTGCCTTCAAGTCGAGTCCGACTCATAGCGACCCTATAGGACAGAGTAGAACTGCCCCATAGAGTTTCCAAGGAGCACCTGGAGAATTTGAACTGCCAGCCTCTTGGTTGGCAGATGTAGCACTTAACCACTATGCCAGCAGGGCTTCCAGAATGTAAAACACCGAGGAATAAATCTAACCAGAGACATAAAAGACCTATTCATAGAAAACTACAGGACGCTACTGCAAGAAACCAAAAGAGACCTACATAAGTTGAAAAACATACTTTGCTCATGAATAGAAAGGCTAAACATCGTGAAAATGTCTATTCTACCCAAAGTGATCTTAGATACTCTGCAATCCTGATCCAAATTCCAATGACAGTTTTTAAAGAGATGGAGAAACAAACCACCAACTTCATATGGAAGGGGAAGAGGCCCCAGATAAGTAAAGCATTGCTGAAAAAGAAGAACAAAATGGGAGGCATCACACTACCTGATTTTAGAACCTATTATACTCCACAGTAGTCAAAACAGCCTGGTCCTGGTACAACAACAGATATGTAGACCAATGGAACAGAATTGAGTAGCCAGACATGAATCCATCCACATATGAGCAGTTGATACTTGACAATGGCCCAAAATCTGTTAAATGAGGAAAACACAGTCTCTTTAACAAATGGTACTGGCATACCTAGATAACTACCCGCAAAAAAAATGAAATGAGTCCCAAAAATCTAACTCAAAATGGATCAAAGACCAAAATATAAAATCTAAAAAGATAAAGATCATGGAAGAAAAAATAGGGACAACACTAAGAGCCCTAACACATGCCATAGAGTAAAAAATGTTACTAACAATGCATAAGCACCAGAAGAGAAACTAGATAACTGGGAACTCCTAAAAATCCAACACTTATGCTCATCGAAAGACTTCACCAAAAGAGTGAAAAAAAACTACCTACAGACTGTGAAAAAATTTTTGGCTACAACAAATTTGATCAGCACCTGATCTCTAAAAGCTACATGATACTGCAAAACCTCAACAACAAAAAGACAAATAGCCCAATTAAAAAAGGGCAAAGGATATGAACAGGCAGTTCACCAAACAAGACATTCAGGAGGCTATTAGATACATGAGGAAATGCTCCGTATCATTATCCATTAGAGAAATGCAAATCAAAAGTACAATGAGATACCATCTTACCCCAACAAGGCTGGCATTAATCCAAAAAACACAAAATAATAGATGCTGGACAAGTTGTGGATAGGCTGGAGCTTATACACTGCCGGTGGGAATGTAAAATGGTACAATCACTTGGAAATCGATTTAGTGCTTCCTTAAAAACCTGGAAATAGAACTGCCCTATTGTCCAGCAATCCTACTCGTTGGAATATATTCTAGAGAAATAAAAGCCTTTACACAAATAAATGTAGTCAAACCCATGTTCATGGCAGCACTGCTTACAATAGGAAAAAGATGGAAACAACCAAGGTGCCCATCAATGGAAGAATAGATGAATTATGGTGTATTCACACAAGGGAATACTATGCAACAATAAAGAACAATGATGAATCCATGAAACATAACATGGAGGAATCTGGAAGGCATTATGCTGAATGAAATTTGTTGCAAAAGGACAAATATCATGTGAGACCACTATTATAAGAACTCAAGAAAAAGTTTAAACACAGAAGAATATATTCTTTGATGGTTACGAGGGTGAGGAGGGAGGAAGGGAGAGGGGTATTCACTAATTAGATAGTAGACAACAACTATTTTAGGTGAAGGGAAAGTCAACACACAATACAGGAGAGGTAAGTACAACTGGACTAAACCAAGAGGAAAGACATTTCAAGAGTAAAACCAAATGCTTCGAAGGCCAGAGTAGCAGGGAAGCAGGTCTGGGGACCATTGTTTCAGGGGACACCTAGGTCAACTGGCATGACAAAATGTATTACGAATATGTTCTGCATTCCACTTTGGTGAGTGGCATCTGAGGTCTTAAACGCTAGGAAGTGGCCATCTAAGATGCATCCATTGGTCTCAATCCACCTGGAGCAAAGGAGAATGAAGAGCACCAAAGCCACAAGGTAAATATGAGCCCAAGGGACAGAAAGAGCCACGTAAACCAGAGACTACATCAGCCTGAGAATGGAAGAACTAGATAGTGCCCAGGTACCACTGATTACTGCCCTGACAGAGAATCCCTGATGGAGTGGGAGAACAGTGGGATGCAGACTTCAAATCCTCCTAAAAAGACCAGACTTAATGGTGACTGAGACTGGAGGGACCCTGAAGGTCATGGTCCCTGAATCCTCTCTTAGCCCAAGACTGGAACCATTCCTGAAGTGAGCTCTACAGATAGGGTTTGGACTGGACTATAAAACGGGAAATGACACTGGTGAGAAGCAAGCTTCTTGGCTCAAGTATATACATGAGGCTATGTGGGCAGCTCTTGTTTGGAGGTGAGATGAGAAGGCGGAGGGGAGATAGGAGCTGGTTGAATGGATAAGGGGAATACAGGGAAGAGAGGAGTGTGTTGTCACGTTGGGAGGGAGCATATAGGGTTACATAGGGAGGTGTGTGGTAAGTTTTTGTATGAGAGGCTGACTTAACTTGTAAACATTCACTTAAAGCACAATAAATAAAAAAATAAATGCCACCTATTAAAACCAAAAACCTGTTGCCGTCGAGTTGATTCTGACTAATAGGGACCCTAAAGGACAGAATGGAACTGCCCCATAGGGTACCCAGGGAGCACCTGGTGGATCGAAACTGCTGGCCTTTCGTTTACCAGCTGTAGTTCTTAACCACTTCGCCACCAGGGTTTCCAGAAATGCCACAGACTCCACAAAATAAATACTGGAATAACAAGTGAGAGAAGTAGTGCTTCAAAATCAAATGTCCCTCCCTTATATTATTTATACCAATTCTAACGCTGTTAAATATCGTCAATCTTTAATTCAATCCTCTAAGGAATGTTTTCACAAGTTAAAAGAGTCTTCAACAATTCGAAACCAAAATCCCAAAATCTGCCTGCTATTATTCCAGGGGACCAAATAGAAAAAAAAAAAAATCAGCTAAAAAATTCCCTGGAGCCTTATTAGAAAAGAGCATATGTAATTCTCTTTACTAATCCTTATACTGCTAAATTACAGGGAGGTAAGACTTAGATAAACCTCTCCCAGCTAAAGAAGACTGCAACTCCTGTTGAAACTGTCCAGCCAACTACAAGACTCTAACTGAAATTCAGCCACCCCAGTAGACAGAAGCAAACAACCGTGACAGAAGCAAACAGTTCCACCCAAAATCACTGAACAAGACTTCACACAACGTGCCAAGATTTTTAGACTGTGCTTCAAAATCTTTAATTTCCTATTTATCTTCATTATCCTTCACCAAAAAAAAAACCCTGAAGTAGTTACTCTTTATTTAATACTTATAACTTTGAAAGTGGCACTCTTTTATCAGCTGGGAATTATAGATAAGTAATTTGCCACCTGTTACTTTCTGATTCACATCCACTAATTTTTGCCTGCATATATACCCATTGACTCATTGCTGTCAAGCCAATTCTGACTCATAAGGACCCTACAGGACAGAGTAGAACTGTCCCATAGGGTTTCCAAAGAGGGCCTGGTAGATTCAAAATGCTGACCTTTTGGTTAGCAGCCAAGCTCTTAACCACTGCACCACTAGGGCTCCTCCCACATATATACAGATAATTAAAGTCCTTGAACTTCTATTCCTATTAGCATAGGTAATCCTTAAACAATTATATTTAGTTTCCTTATCCCTGTGTCATGAAATATCCCTCCATAGTGTTAATTCTTTATGTCCCACTAGATGTCGTTATCCCTGTCTAACATTTACAGCCTTTAAAGTTGCCTAACTGTATAAGATTCATAGATTAGTAATTTTTAACTAATTTTTTTCAAGCTAGAATTATTAGTGGGGTAAAAAAGAGAGAATAATGGAAATAAGGAGAATAAAATTAGGGTCTTCTTCCAAAGTTTCTTCAAATCTTTCAAAGCCCAATTTCTTAAGAAAGATAAATCAAGTGAAGTTGAGCTTAGCAGATCTTAACCCAACCCTTCCCTTCTTGATCATTTCCATTTTTTATATAAACTTTAGAAATATTAATACTGGTTCTATTAGTAGTTAGTGTATTAATTTTGTCTAAATATTTATAATATTACATGCTTGTTATTTTTTTATAGTAATCCCTCTTGTTTTCTTTATTCCATACGATTGTGCTAGAACTAAAGAGGTAAATTCCCGTAGCTCTTAACCACTACTCCACCAGGGTTTCCAGACAATATCCTGAAGAAGGCCAATTGTATTCTAGCTGGTACAATATTACTTTAAGACATGGGATAGAGCTATTAAACATTATTGTAAAGGTTAATGTGTGTCAACTTGGCTGGGCCACGATTCTCAGTGGTTTGGCAGTTATGATGTAGTTTGACAGTTATGTAATGATATAATCACCTCCATGATGAGATCTGATACAATGCTATCACCTCCATGTGAGATCTGCTATGAGCAGCCGATCAGGTGAAAGGAAGTTTCCTTGAGTGTGTGGCTTACATCCAATATATACGCATTTTGTGGCAGAGCTTGTTGGCTTTTGGCCCTACTCTGGTCTGTATTTTGGCTCCTTATCATCTGATCCTCAGTTTTTGAGACTTGAAACAACAACATGCACTCTGGCCTGTTGATCTTGGGTTCAGCTGCACCTGAAGCTACGTGATTCCAGAGAAGCCTCCAGGCTGATGCCTGACCCACAGACTTGGGATTTTCCAGGTTTTACAACCATGTAAGCCATTTCCTTGATCTCTCTCTCTCTTTCTATGTGTATATAAATATATATATACTCTTCACTAGTTTTGTTCCTCTAGAGAACCCGGCTTAAGACCGTTACAATAACCCATGTTCACAAAACCATACCTGGTGAAAAACTTTGAAATGGTATCAACTTATAATAATGTCCACATGGAAACTTGGTTAGTAAATGCACACATATCTCTTGTTCCTCTGATTTTAAACAGGCCCTGTGAGCTCCTTATCCCTTTGTAGAGGTTCACTATAGATGACCCCTACCCTAATTTTCCTTATGCATAGGCCACACTGTGCTTAGATAGTTAGGGAATAAAAAGTCAATGTACATTGAGAAAAAGAGTTTCTTTAGATATTTACACCCATAATAAAAGTCTACATTAGACCAGTGATTCAAAATTTTATTTCTTTAGCTCAACATAGCCTAACACCAGTAATCCCATTACTGACTACCTCAGATGTGACTCATCCTTTTTGCGAACAACCATTCCTTGGTTTGACACAATACAATTAAAACAGTCTGTGTGTAACCTGTCAGCTACTGTAGGTTAAACAGCTGACAATATTACAGATGAAATGACAGCACAACAATGAGGGATGCCTTAATTCATTGGCTAAAGCAGTAATTATAATCAAATAGCTTTAGATTTTTTACTAACTCAGCAAAGAAAGGTTTACACCATTACTAACACCTCCTATTGCTCTTGGATTAATATCACTGGAAATGTTAAACGAGATATTGCTACCCAGTGCCGTTGAGTTGATTTCAACTCATAGTGACCCTATAGCTAAGATTCATCAAAAAGCTTAACTTTACCATCCTTCTTTATATCTTCAGTGAGCTACCTGATAGTGCAGATTCATGGTTACAGCCTCTGTTGCAAACTGGGTTGATTATATTAATAATAGTAATAATCCTTGATTCTGAGTTATAGTAACCATATAGGACAGAGTAGAACTGCCCTATAAGGCTTCCAAGGAGTGGCTGGTAAATTTGAACTGCCAACATTTTTGGTTAGCAGCTGAGATCTTAAGCACTGCACCATCAGAGCTCCCCACATATACTATAAAAAAAACCAAACCCAGTGCCATGGAGTCTATTCCTACTCATAGCGACCCTATAGGAACTGGAAACTCTGCTTCGTCTTATGCTGAAAGAACTATGTATATCAACAATGCATCCAAGAACCCAAACTAGAGAAGCTTCAAAACTTAGATTAATCAATTCAAAGTAGGTCAGACTATGCTTCCAATTTGGCCACACCGTATCCATTCCCGACATCAACTTCACTGAAGATGGATGGTCAGCAATACCATGGTGAAGAAAATGGAGGCTGCTCCATTGCCAGAAAAACCTTGCAAAGGATGAGTTACCCCTTTGTTGGTGACATCAGGCCAGCTTGCCCTGAAGATGACGACACCCCTATAAAAATAATAATAATTTTTTTTTTAAGATGACGATACCCCTATTAAAAAAAAAAAAACTTTTTTTTTTTTTTTAAATAGCAAAGTAAAAATACATAATAGTGTCCAGCCACTTTTATCATGTACTGTCTAGGGACTAAAATACTTGCTGGTTCAAGTCTCCATTAAAGATAATTTAAAGTCAAGCCCAATTCAGAAGAGAGTATGCCAATAAGAGTAATTGAAGAATAGTCTTTGAAATCCTTGATCAAAAGGAGAGAATGATTGTGCTTTGTCTTGCCTTTGACTGCCCACAATCATTGTAAACCAATCAGAATATTGTCTTTTGTATGTCCTCCTCCAGCCCTATATCCATGTGCCTCCAATTGCTACCCCTTGGATTTGAGTATTCCATTTGCTGGAACTCCGCTTTTCCTCATTTTTGTGCTAAACCTGTCACCATTTCCTCAATAAAATTCTTTACTTTCAATTTTAAGAAGGCTTTGTGATTTTGCTGTTCTACACTAAATAAAGAAACCAGTAAGTATAATTTCTTATGTACAGAACATTGCAAGGAACTCTCATAAACAGAGATGAAATGTTTTCAATTATTATTTTTTTTTAATTGTGCTTTAAGCAAAAGTTTACAATTCAAGTCAGTTTCTCACACACATTGTTATGTGATGTTAGTTGCTCTCCCTACAATGTGACATCACACTCCTCATCTCCACCCTGTATTTCCTGTGTCCATTCAACCAGGTCCTATACCCCTCTGTCTTCTCAACTTGCCTCTGAAAAGGAGCTACCCACATAGTCTTCTTGAGCTAAGAAGCACATTCCTAGCCAGTATCATTTTATGTCTCATGGTCCAGTCTAATCTTTGTCCGAAGAGTAGGCTTTAGGAATGGTTTTATTTCCAGGCTAACAGAGAGTCCGGGAGCCATGTCCTCCGGGGTACCTGCAGACTCAGACCATTAAGTCTGGTCTTTTACTAGAATTTGGGGTCTGCATCCCACTCTTCTCCTGGTCCATCAGGGATTCTCTGTTGTATTCCCTGTCAGGGCAGTAATTGGTGGTAGCTGGGCACCATTTAGTTCTTTCAGTATCAGGCTGATGGAGTCTCTGGATTATGTGGCCCTTTCTGGCTCTTGGGCTCATATTTTCCTTGGGTCATCGGTGTTCTTCATTCTCCTTTGCTCCAGGTGGGTTAAGACCAATTGATGCATCTTAGAAGGCCGCTTGCTAGCTTTTAAGACCCCAGAAGGCACTCACCAAAGTGGGATCCAGAATGTTTTCTTAATAGACTTTGTTATGGCAATTGACCTACATGTCCCCTGAAACCCTTATCCCCAGACCACTGCCCCTACTACTGTGTCCTTCGAAGTGTTTGGTTGTATTCAGGAAACTTCTTAGCTTTTGGTTTAGTCCAGTTGTGCTGACTTCCCCTGTATTGTGTGTTGTCCTTCCCTTCACCTAAAATAGTTCTTGTTTACTATCTAATTAGTGAATACCCCTCCCCCTCCCTCTCCACCTAAGAACCATCAAAGAATGTTTTCTTCTTTGTTTAAACCTTTTGTTGAGCCTTTAATACTAGTGGTCTCATAAAATATTTGTCCTTTTGTGACTGACTAATTTCACTCAGCATGATGCCTTCCACATTTATCCCTGTTATGAGATGTTTCTTGGATTCATCGTTGTTCTTTATCATTGCATAGTATTCCATTGTGTGAATACATGGTAATTTGTTTATGCATTCATCTGTTCATGGGCACCTTGGTTGCTTCCATCTTTTTGCTATTGTAAACAGTGGTGCAATGAACATGGGTGTGCATGTATCTATTCTTATGAGGGCTCTTATTTCTCTAGGATATATTCCAAGGACTGGGATTGCTGAATTGTATGGCACTTCTATTTCTAGCTTTTTAGGGAAGTGCCAAATCAATTTCCAAAGTGGCTGTACCATTTTACTTTCCCACCAGCAGTGTATAAGTGTTCCAGTCTCTCCACAACCTTGCTAACATTTATTATTTTGTGTTTTTTGGATTAATGCCAGCCTCGTTGGGGTGAGATGGTATCTCGTAGCTTAGATTTGCATTTCTCAAATGGTTAATGATTGTGAGCATTTCCTCATGTAGATGTTAGGTGCCTAAATGTCTTCTTTTTTGAAGTGCCTATTCATATCCTTTGCCCATTTTTTAATTGGGTTGTCTTTTTGTTGTTGAGGCTTTTCAGTATCTTATAGATTTTAGAGATTAGACACTGATAGGATTTGTCATAGTCAAAATTTTCTTCCCAGACTGTTGTCTTTTTACTCTTTAGGTGAAGTCTTTGGATGAGCATAAGTGTTTGATTTTTAGGGGCTCCCAGTTATCTAGTGTCTTAGGCTGGGGTGTCTAGAGAAGCAAAACCAGTAAAGTGTATAAATACATATAACCCATAAACCCATTGCCGTGGAGTCGATTCCGACTCATAGTCGGAGCACTCATAAATAAATATAGAGAGAGATTTATATCAAGGAAACAGCTCACCCAATTGTAGAGGCTGAAACGCCCAAAGTCCATGTATCAGAATAGAGGCTTCTCTAAATTCACATAGCTGCAGGAGCTGATGAATCCAAGATTGGCAGGTCGGAGAGTGGTGCTCCTGCTCTGAGGATGTGAAGATCCACAAATTCCAAGATTTGAAGATAAGCTGATATCTCAAGTCCCAAGAGCCAGAAGTCGGATGAACAGGAGGCAGTCACAGCATCCAGAGTGAGCTAAAAAGCCAGAACATCTGCTTATATTTGGATGCAGGCCACAACCCCAAAGAAACTCCCTTTCAACTGATTGGCTACCCACAGCAGATTCAATCATGGGAGTGATCACATATAAACAGTGAGAATCATGGCCCAACCAATTTAACACACAACCTTAACCATCACATCTAGTTTCTCTTCTGGTAAATGTCCCTATTTTTTCTTCCAACATCTTTATCGTTTTAGATTTTATATTTAGGTTTTGGTCCATTATGAGTTAGTTTTTGTACGTGGTGTGAGGTACGGGTCTTGTGTCATTTTTTTGCACTTGGATATCTAGTTATGCCAGTGCCATTTGTTAAGGAGACTGTCTTTTCCCCAATTAATGGATTTTGGGTCTTTGTCAAGGTTTTTGTCCAATATCAGTTCCTCATAGGTGAATGATTATACATCTGGATTTTCAATTCTGTTCCATTGGTCTATGTATCTGCTGTTGTACCAGCAACAGGCTGTTTTGATTACCATGGTGGTATAATAGGTTCTAAAATCAGATAGTGTGAGGCCTCCCACTATGTCTTTCTTTTTCAGTGATGTTTTACTTTTCCAGAGTCCCTTCCCTTTCCATATGAAATTGATAATTTCTTTCTCCATCTCATTAAAAATGCCATTGGAATTTGGATTGAGATTGTATTGTATCTATAGGTCGCTTTGGGTAGAATAGACATTTTCACAATGTTGAGTCTTCCTATCCATGAGCAAGGTATGTTTTTCCACTTGTGTAGGTCTCTTTTGGTTTCCCACAGTAGCGTCTTGTAATTTTCTTTGTATAGGTCTTTTATGTCTCTGATTAGATTTATTCCTCAGCATTGTATCTTCTTGGGGGTATTGTAAAGGGACTTGATTTGATGATTTCCTTTTCAATGTTCTCTTTGTTGGTGTAGAGGAATCCAATTGATTTTTGTATGTTTATCTTGTATCCTGATACTCTGTTGAACTCTTCTATTAGTTCCAGTAGTTTTATTGAGGATTCCTTAGGGTTTTCTGTGTATAAGATCATATTATCTGTAAAAAGATAGTTTTAGTTCTTCCTTACCAGTTTGGATTCACTTTATTTCTTAGTCTAGCCTAATTGCTCTGGCTAGGACTTCCAGCACAATGTTGAATAAGAGTGGTGATAAAGAGCATCCTTGTCTGGTTCCCGTTCTCAAGGAGAATTCTTTCAGACTCCATTTAGGATGGAGTTGGCTGTTGGCTTTCTATAAAAGCCCTTTATTATGTTGAGGAATTTCCCTTCCATTCCTATTTTGCTGAAAGCTTTTATCATGAATGGGTGTTGAACTTTGTCAAATGCCTTTCTGCATCAATTGATAAGATTATGTGGTTCTTTTGTTTATGTGATGAATTGCATTGATTGTGTTCCTGATGTTGAATCATCCCCGCATACCTGGTATGAATACCACTTGGTCATGGTGAATTATTTTTCTGATATGTTGTTGAATTCCATTGGCTAGAATTTTGTTGAGGATTTTTGTGTCTGAGCTCATGAGGGATATTTCTGTAATTTTTTTTTTTGGGGGGGGGTATCTTTACCTGACTTTGGCATCAGGATTATGTGGCTTCATAGAATGAGTTTGGGAGTATGCCATTCTTTTCTATGCTCTGAAATACTTTTAGTAGTAATGTGGTCTTAACTGTTCCCTGAAAGTTTGGTGGGATTCTCCAGTGAAGCCACCAGGGCCAGTACTTTTTTTTTTGGTAGGAGTTTTTTCATCACCTTTTCGGTCTCTTCTTTTGTTATAGGTTTTATTTAGTTGTTTTACCTCTGTGTTAATTTAGGTACGTAGTGTGTTTCTAGAAATTTGCCCATTTCCTCTAGATTTTCAAATTCATTAGAGTATAATTTTTCATAGTATTCTGTTATGATTCTTTTAATTTCAGTTGGGTCTGTTGTAATATCACCCATGACATTTCTTATTTGGGTTATTTCCTTTCACTCTTGTTTTTCTTTTGTCAGTTTGGCCAATGGTTTATTGATTTTGTTGATCTTTTCAACAAACCAGTTTTTGGTCTTATTAACTCTTTAAAATTTTTTCTGTTCTCTATTTCATTTAATTCTGCTCTAATTTTTATTGTTTGTTTTCTTCTGTTGTCCAAGGGCTTCTTTTGCTGCTCTCTTTCTATTTGTTCAAGTTTAGTGTTAATTCTTTGATTTTGGCCCCCCCCTTTTTTTTTTGGAATGTATGCTTTTATTGCTCTAAAGTGACCTCTGAGCACTGCTTTTGCTGTGTCCCAAAGATTCTGATAGGAAGTGTTTTCATTCTCATTGGAGTCTATGAATTTCTTTATTCTGTTCTTAATTTACTCTATAACCCAGTTTTTTTTTTTTTTTTTTTTTTTTGAGTCAGGTGTTGTTAAGTTTCCATGTGTTTGATTTTTTTCCTTGCTTTTTCTGTTATTGATTTCTACTTTTATGGTTTTATGGTCAGAAAAGATGCTTTGTAATATTTTCATGTTTTGGATTTTGTTAAGGCTTGTTTTATGGGCTAATATGTGGTATTCTGGAGAATGTTCCATGTGCGTTGGAAAGGAAACTATACTGGGCTGCTGTTGGGTAGAGTGTTCTGTATATGTCTATGAGGTCAAGTTTGTTGATTGTGGCATTTAGATCTTTCTTGTCTTTATTGAGCTTCTTCCTGGATGTTCTGTCCTTCACCGAAAGTGGTGTGTTGAGGCCTCCTATAATTATTGTGGAGCAGTCTGTCTCTCTTTTCAATACTATTAGAGTTTGTTTTATATATTCCGGAGCCCTGTCATTAGATGCATAAATATTTATTGTGGTTATGTCCTCCTGGTATAAAAAAAAAAAAAATTTTTTTTTTCCTGGTATATTGACCGTTTAATCATTATAAAGTGTCCTTCCTTATCCTTTGTGGTGGGTTTTACTTTAAAATCTATTTTGTCAGAAATTAATACTGCCATTCCTGCTCTTTTGTGATTGTTGTTTGCTTGATATATTTTTTCCATCCTTTGAGTTTTCATTTGTTTGTGTCTTTAAGTCTAATGTGTCTCTTGTACGCGGCATATAGACGGATCTTTTTTTTTAAAATCTATTCTGCCACTATCTGTCTCTTTTGCATGTACTCCATTTACATTCAGCATAATTATTGAAAGGTATGAGTTTTTTGTTTTTTATGAGTTTAGTGCTATCATTTTTATGTCTTTTTTTTAGGTTATTGACAGTTTCTTTTTTCACTTAATTTTCTGTGTTCATTTTTCTTTATTTTTTTTTCATTATTGTTGCCTTTGTATTTGCTGAGTCTTTATATTTTTCTTTTTTTTTATTTTGATGTGTAGGATTGTTAGTTTTCTTTGTGGTTATCTTAATACTTACCCCTGTTTTTCTAAGTTTAAAGCAATCTTTTTTTCTTGGTATCACCTTGATTTCCTCTCCATCTATGACTACATTTTTTAGTCCCTCCCTTTTGTTTTAATGTTTTTATCTTTTAAATAATGACATCTCTTTTTCTCTGTTCAAGTGTTTTAGCTTTGATTTATTTTTGTCATTTCCCTATCTGGGTTGATACCTGATTGCTCTCTCCTGTGTTCTAGCCTTGGGCTGTTGTCTGTTGTTACTAATTTTCTAACCAGAGGACACCCTTTAGTATTTCTTGTAATTTTGGTTTGGTTTTTGCAAATTCCTTAAACTTCTGTTTATCTAGAAATGTCCTAATTTTGCTTTCATATTTGAGAGACAGTTCTGCTGGATACATAATTCTTGGCTGGCAATTTTTTCCTTCGTCTTTAAATATGTCAACCCATTGCCTTCTTGCCTGCTGAGTAGTCTGAACTTATCCTTATTGACTCTCCTTTGTAGGTGACTTTTCATTTATCCCTAGCCACACTTTAAAATTCTCTCTTTATCTTTATTTTTGGCAAGCTTTATTATAGTATGTCTTGCTGACTTTCTTTTGGGATCTACCTTGAGTGGGGTTTGATGAGTATCTTGGACAGATATCTTCTCATCTTTCATAATATCAGGAAAGTTTTCTGCCAACAAACCTTCAACTATTCTCTCTGTAATTTCTGTTATCTCCACCTCATACCCCCGTTCTGGTACTCTAATCACTCATAGGTTATGCCTCTTGATAGAGTCTGACATAATTCTTAGGGTTTCTTCATTTTTTTTTAATTCTTTATCTGATTTTTCTTCAAATAAATTGGTGTCAAGTGCTTTTTCTCCCATCTCACTTATTCTTACTTCCATTCCCTCAATTCTACTGCTTTGACTTTCTATTGAGTTGTCTAATTCTGAAATTTTATTGTTAATTTTCTGGATTTCTGTTTGCTGTCTCTCTACGGATTTGTGCAGCCTTTTAAATTTGTCATGATGCTTTTCTCTAATCTTCTTAAGATCCTCTAATAGTTTATCTGTGCGTTCCTCAGCTTGTTCTGTATTTTGCCTGACCTTTTTGATCTCTTGAAGACTTCTGTATATTAATCTTTTGTATTCTACCTCTGGTAATTCCAGGGAGTTATCTTCACCCAGAAGATTTCTTGAATCTTTTTTTTGGTTGCTTGCTGAAGGCATCATGACCTGCCTCTTTATGTGGTTTGATATTTACTGCTGTCTTTGAGCCATCAATAAGTTATTGAGTTTATTTATTTTATGTTTGCTTACTGTGTCCTAGCTTCTTGTTTTGTTTTGTTTTGATATGTCCAGATAGGCTACTTCAGTGAGCTAGTTTGATTATTGGCCCCTATGAAGCTCTAACATTCTGTCCCCAGGTGGTTAGAGCTGTTAATAGGCATATAAACCCAGGAGTCTATTTACTTTTCTTGTATGGATTCAGCTCAGATGTCCAGGTAGTTTGTCACGAAGTGTGTGTTGTAGGCTCTCACCTATAGTCTTAGACAAGCAGGAGTGATTGGTGTAAGCACAGGTATCTGGTTGTAGTAGGGGGTCATGTGCTGAGCTAGGAACGGGGCTGACAACCACCCCTGAGTGTCTGTGAGGAACGTGTGTTCCTGTTCCATAAAGCACATAGGTGGGTGGGTTTTGTAGACAGACTATGGGCATCCAATGCTGTTGCCTGTAAGGACTGAAAGGCAATACTTATCCTTCTACCCCTGGTGACGGGGTGGTGTAGGTGGAGCCACTAGTCCTCAGGCCCCTGATGTGGGTAGGTGAGGGCCCTGCTTAATAGGTGGAGCAGTGTCAAATGCCATGAACCCGACTCTCCACCATATAGCTGATATAGTTGAAGTTAGGCTTCAGGTATATACCCTGTTGTACTGTACTAATAGGGACCTACACTGTTGAAATGGGCCCAAGCAGGTCTATGCAGGGGTGAAAGGCATTCAAAGTCTGCGGACCCCTTATGTCTTTGCCTAGGCAAAGGAGCTTTTTTTGCCCTGAATTCCCAGCTTAGGGGAGCCGGCAAATTATTTTTTCCCTGATTGTTAATTTGTTTCTTCTCCTAGGCTGGGATAATGGCTCAAGGTGCACAACAGGTCCTATCCCACTTCTGGCCCAGGGAAAGCAGCTATCACTGAAGCCAGTTGGGGACCCGGCACAAAGCAAGGAGGGATCAGGTAAATGGGAGAGAGTTTTTTCCCAAAGGGGTGTTTTTTGATCCATGCAGTAGATTAGATGCACATACTTTTGCCGATTGAGTGCTGCCTTTCCCTGACTCTGGAGGCATGAGTGGACTCTCCACCACTCGGTCACAAACGCATCCCCAATGCCACTGTTTGCCTCACCGCACTTGCACCAGCTGATTTGGCTTGCAGGGTGCCAGTTCCTGCCAGGTCAGCTCTGGCAACACCTGGCTGCTTCTAAACTATCTCTCCCTCCCCCTGCTGTTCAGTCTGACTCCTCCACTCTGCCTTTGATGTTCAGGGCTCCCAGACTGTCAAATATAATCGATTCACTTGTTTTTTGAGGCCTTTGTTGTAAGAAGACCACAGTATGCATCTGACTACTCCGCCATCTTGGCCTCGCCTCCTCAATTATTTTTCTTAATTCTGAAGTTATTTCCCCATCTGAAAGGGTTTAGAATGTAGCACTGTAATATTTTCTGCTTTTAAAAGAATATTCCAGATTCAAAATAAAGTATAATTTGATTAGTTCTTATTTCAGTCCATCTAAGCTGACCTGCTCTTAAAAGTAAGCTTTAGACACAGTTATTCTGCTATTGACCATTATTTTACTCTTTATCACATTGTGAAGAAATACGTTAGTAACAATCTACAGTTGTTCGCAGCTCTCATTGATTTTTTTCCCTCTGTTGTTGACTCTGTGAACATTAAACTAGCTATAGGTAGAGTTCTATGAGTTTAATTGACAACTTTGTGTACAGATAAAAAAAAAAATTATACTTTAAAAATACCTCAGATGATACCTCAGGAGAAACACAAAATATTGGTGTTTAGGTAAAAATTTAGATAATAATTTTGAGTGGAGTATCTTTTATTTTTATGATAATATGTTTTGTTTACTTTTCATCTTTTTAACTTGGATTAATAATGCAGTTCAGATTATTGTATGTATGTCTCCTATGCTATGGAGTTGAGAAAGGTATAGCTTTTTTCTATATTTTGATGATAAAATTGTTTTGTTCTTGAAATCGACTTCCACATAATTGGAATATTATACACTAAAGTAAGCATATTCAAGAGTATGTCTGATGTCTGATTAGGGACCAAATAAAGACCCATTAGACATGCCAGTAAATAGCTAGGATTGATAGCCACTGCTCTAGATATTCTAAAGTTTATCCATGTTTCAAATTCAGATTGGCCCCTCACAAATGTGGTGGATTATAAACTTCAATAGAACAATAATAATATTAGCATTAATAATAGTATCTTATATTGATAAGGATATAATACATATTAGAAAAAATACTGAAGAAATAATATCTTGCATTTAAGGAGTTTACACTGTAGTGGAGAATAAGTAGAAGATAAATTTTCTAAACAAATCATTTTAATACAATTGAAGCTAGTATAAATTTATGTGGACACTAAGTGATAGAAGAACTAATTTTCTAGGGATTTTGATGAGGTTGGAATAAGGAAAGAATAAGAGATGTTCAATGTTTAAAATAATACATATACAGGAAGGAATAAACCCTCCCTATTTTTTTTTTTTTAATTTGTAGATGAGGGAACCCTGGTTGCATAGTGGTTAAGTGTTATGGCTGCCAACCAAAAGATCAGCAGTTAGAAACCACCAGGTGCTCCTTGGAAACCTTATGGGACAGTTCTACTCTGTCCTATAAGGTCGCTATGAGTCAGAATTGACTTGATGGCAATGGGTTTGGGAAACCCTGGTGGCATAGTAGTTAAAAGCTACAGCTGCTAACCGAAAGGTCAGCAGTTCAAATCCACCAGGTGCTCCTTGGAAACTCTACTGGGCAGTTCTACTTTGTCCACCACGGTTACTATGAGTTGGAATCGACTCAACAGTAGTAGGTTTTGGTTTATTTGTAGATGACATGATCCTATACATAGAAAATGACAAAAATTCCACAAGAAAGATTTTGGATCTAATATTTCAGCAATATTGCAGGGTACAAAAAATGAGTTGGGTTCCTTTACTAAGATGGAGAAATCTGAAAAAGAAATCAATAGCCTCAAAAATAATAAAATACCTAGGAATAAACCTAACCTAAACAAATCAAGGATCTAAAAAACTTATACAATGAAAACTATAAAACATTACTACAAGAGACTAAAAGAGACCTACATAAATGGAAGGACAGTCTGTGCTCATGGACTGGAAAATTAATATGGTGAAAATATCAGTACTACTCAAAGCAATCTGTTGATACAATGCAATCCCAATCCAAACTCCAACAACATTTCTGTACTGAAATGGGAAAACTAATCACCAACTTTATGTGCAAAGGAAAGAAGCCTCGAAAAGCCAAACCACTACTGAAGAAGGATAACAAAATAGGAGACCTCACACATCCCAGTATCAACATACTATACTGCTACAGTAATCAAAATGGCTTGGTATTGGTTCAACAATAGGCACATTCTAGTGGAATAGAATTCAGAACTCAGAAATAAATTCATCAATCGATGGACAATTGATTTTCGACAAGGGGTCAAAATTCATTCAATGAGGAAGGAACAGTCTCTTTAACAAATGGTGCTGGCAAAATGGGATATCTACTTGCAGAAAAATGAAACAGGGCTCATACCTCACACCATGCACAAAAACTAACTCAAAATATATGAAAGACCTAAACGTTAAGTCTAAAACTATGAAGTTCTTGGAAGAAAATATAGGAACAAAACTATGGGACTTTATTTTTTTTAATATAGATTATTAAACACAATTAAAAAGGCAAACAAACAACAGAAGATAAATTAGATACCTGGGATCTCATAAAAATTAAATACTTATGCTCATCAAAAGACTATCAAAAAAGAAAAAGGCAACCCACAGCCTGGGAAAAAAAAATCTCTGGAAATGATATCTGATAAGGGCCTAACCTCTATACAGAAAATTTCAAGAACTCAATGACAAAAAGACAAACAATCCAGTTAAAAAATGGGTAAAGAACATGAACAGACACTTCAGCAGAGGACATTCATGTAGCCAACTAACACATGAAAAAATGGTAATGATCATTAGCCTTTAAAAAAAAAAAAAAAATTTTTCTTTTTTCTTTAGAGAGATGCAAATCAAAACTAAAATGAGATACCAAATCATCCCTGCTAAAATGGCATTGATAAAAACAAACAACAAAAAAAGCAGAAAGCAACAAACACTGGCAAGGTTGTGGGAGGATAAAAACCTTTATCCACTGCTATTTGTGATATTGTAAAATGGCCCAATCACTATGGAAAATAGTATGGCACTTCCTCAAAAAACTAGAAATAGAACTACCATGTGATCCCACAATCTGACTCCTAGGTATATACCCTAAGATCTAATAGAAGTGACACGAACAGACATATGCACCCTATATTCATTGTAGTACTATTCACAATAGCAAGACGATAGAAACAACCTAAGTGCCCATGAACAGATGAATGGATAAACAAAATATAGTACATACACAATGGGATACTACTTAGCCATAAAGAATAATTATGAGCTCTCAAAACATCTGAAAATGTGGATGAATATGGAGGACATTATGCTTAATGAAATAATTCAATCACAAAAGGACAAATATTGCATGATTTTACTTTTATAAAAAGACAAGAGTAGGTATACAAACAGAAATCAAGGTTCATTAGTAGTTACCAGGAATGCATTGGGCTGGGAGAAGGAGAATCACCATCTAGATAAAAGACACTTGTTTTTTGGTGATGGGAAAGGAAACACCAAATGTGAGTGAAGTGTGCACATCTTGACCAAGTTGAATGATGTTGCTAAAAAGTACAAAAGAAAAAAGGGCATTTTTGGTAAATGATATGACATATATAATTGTGTAACAACAGCAACAACAACCAAAAAATATATGTGTGGTTATATATGTATGTCCGTATGCATAGATGTATATAGGTTGTTGTTCTTAGGTGCTGTCGAACTGGTTCCAACTCATAGTGATCCTACATACCACAGAAGGAAACACTGCCTGGTCCTGCGCCATGCTCACAATCATTGTTATGCTTGAGCCCATTCTTGCAGCCACTGTGTCAATCCATCTAATTGAGGGTCTTCTTCTTTTCTGCTGACCCTGTACTTTACCAAGCATGATGTCCTTCTCCAGGGACTGATCCCTCCTGACAACATGTACAAAATATGTGAGACATAGTCTCACCATCCTTGCTTATAGGGAGCATTCTGGTTGTTCTTCTTCCAAGACAGATTTGTGTATAGGTATGTGTGTATATATATGTACGCATACACAGATGTATCTATACGTAAATGTATATACAGGTATGAGTGTACATGCACGCATATTCACGTATATAATAAAGCACATAAGAGACATGGGATGGATACTTCTTTTACATAACCAAACACTTCATGGGATAGGTTTCCTGGGTTTGAAGGTTTAGGACCATAGTCTTGTGGGGTGACTTGGTCAATTGGCATAAAATAGTTCACAAAGTTTGTGTTCTACACCTTATTTTGGTGAGTAGTGTTTGGGGTCTTAAGAGCTTGTCAACAGCTATTTAAAATACAACTATTGGTCTATTTTCTACTGAAGCAAATAAACAAAGAAGGAAACCGAAGACTCAGGGAAGAAACTAGTCTACAGGACTAACAGTTTACACAAACAATGGCCTCATCCACCCTGAGACCAAAAGAACTAGATGGTGCCTGGCTACCACTACCAACTGTACAGATCAGGACCATAATTGATGGATATCGATAGAAAAGGAGAAGAATGTGGAACAGAACTCAAATCTTAAAAAGTGCAGACTTACTGGACTGATTGAGAGTAGTAGACTCCCTGAGACTATCAGTCTGAATCTGAGATACCTTTTAAACCCTCAACCGAAACTATCACCTGAGGTCGCCTTTTAGCTAAGTAATAGATTGGCTCATAAAAAAAAAAATGATTATCACCTGTGAGTATGGTGCTCCTTTAAAAGAATCATCTACGTCAGACCAAATGGTCAACAATTACTCTAAAGCAAAGGTGAGAAGGTAAAGGGTACGGAAACTAGATTACTGGAAATGGAATAGCCAGAAGGGAAATAATAAGAATGTTGATAATTTGTAAAAAGTGTAACCAACTTCACCAAACAACTTGTGTAGAAATTGTTAAATGAGAACATAATTTGATATGTAAATTTTTACTGAAAACACAATAAAATATTATTTTTTAAAAAATAACAAAAAATGATACATATAAATTGAAGGGAGAAGACCATTAAACTTGACTGGAGAAGAAAAATATTGATATCTTCTTATGAAACATTTAAGGTATTTATTGTCAGAATCAAAGCACTTGTTAAGTTAAAGATTTCACAATAGAAAAAATAAAGATTTGCTTTGCCATTATGTTTTTTACACTTGGAAATTAATTAAAGTGCATACATATAAATATAAACAAATAAATATAGAGACAGAGGTACCACATAGATATCGGGGTAATTCATTGCATAGATGACTTCAATTGTATGTGCACCCCTTTTTATTTGTCTTTGTCCTCCACACTGATTCTACTCTTGGTTAGTGACTTTATTTGACCAGTTAGAAGTTTGAGAAAGTATTTTTGTGTTTCCATTTTCTCTCTTGAATCCCTGATGAAACCATGAAAACATGCGGATAGCAGACTGTGGGAGGGATGTGAGCAAAACCTGGAAACATCTCAACTAGATCACCCCCAACAGCAGCCAGCCTCCATAAAATTGTCAAATTTCTGCAAATGCATTAGTGAGTTTAGCCAAGATAACCTGAATCCAGCTACTACATCATCCAAATATGCTGGCTTACTTGGCTTACACATAACAATAAATTTGCTGTTATAGACTGCTGGGTTTTAAGGTGGTTTACAAAGACATAGTAAATAAGCCCAGGAGGACTTATCCAAGGCAAGGTCATGGAAGCTCCATAGAAACATCCAAAAATCTGTGAGGGACCAAATTACTGGGCCGAGGGCTCTGGGGGCCATCATCTAGGGGAATATCTAGCTCAATTGTCTTAACATAATTTATATAAAAACAATGTTCTTCAAGTCTACTTTGGTGAGTAGTGTCTGGGGTCTTAAAAGCTTATGAGTGGCCATCTAAGATGCTCTACAGGTCTCACCCTGGCTGGGGCAAGGGAGAAAGAAGATACCAAAGACACAGGGGAAAGATTAATTTAAAGTACAAATGGACAACTGCCACAGCCTCCACCAGACTAAGTCCAGCACAACTAGATGGTGCCAGGCTACCACCACTGACTGCTCTGACAGGGATCGCAATAGAGGGTCCTGGATAGAACTGGAGGAAAATGTAGAACAAAATTCTAACTCACAAAAAAAGATCAGGCTTACTGGCCTGACAGAGACTGGAGAAACCACAAGAATATGGCCCCCGGACACCCTTTTAGCTGAGTAATGAAGTCAATCCTGTGGTTCACCCCTCAGCCAAAGATTAGAAAGGCTCATAAAACATAATAAGACTAAATAGGCACACCAGCCTAGGGGCAAGGACAGGAAGGCAGGAGGGGACAGGAAATCTGGAAATGCAGAACTCAAGCTCAAGAAGGGAGAGTGTTGACATGTTGTGGGGGTGGCAACTAATGTCGCAAAACAATATGTGTATTAATTGCTTAATGAGAAACTTGTTTGCTCTGTAAACCTTCATCTAAAGTATAATAAAAAATTAAAATAAAATTATTGTGGTAATAAATAAATAAGCCCAGGAGAACAGAAATTCACCAGAAAATGAGTTAGGGGTGGAGTGTTCTCAGGAAGATGAATACTATAGTATGAGAAGGGAAGTGCTTGGTGTGTTTGAGAAAAAAAGCTTAGGATGGGTGAGTCATATTACCTGTCTTTTGGAATTGGGAGAGAGTCATGGCTTTCATGATTAGTTACACTGAATTAAAGGTTTTGAAACAACTTTTATCGTTCCTAGGAATACAATACCCTGTTGTTTGATCTCAAGAGTTAGCAGTCAATCTGACTCCAACGTTCTACCAAAAATTAAAACGTAAGAGAAACAAATTATCGAAGTAAGAAAGTTCTATTACTCCTTTAGAAAAAGACTGTAATTGGACCATAAAAAAATGTAGGAGAAACAATTATTTATGATTTATCTCTCAGAGATGATGGCAGATCTCAGTGAATATTTGAAATTTTAGCATGAATTTTCTAAACCTCCACAGTCACAATAGACTCAAGAAACTTTATAAAACTTGGAATGGAAACTGAATTTGATACTCTTTATCATCATAAAGACACTGAAGTTTAATAAAAAATCAAATTATTCTTCTAATAACAATATTAAAAATACTTTATGCTTTTATTCAATTATTATTTTTTTTGACTACATCAGGCATTATGTTAAGGACTAGAAATATAGTGATAAAATCAAACAGTGATGAGTATTTACCGTGGACAAGATAATTCCATGTATGTTACCTCATTTGACACACCGCCAAATGTGATTGGAAATCATCAAAATTGCAAATGTAATTTTTGAATTTTAGAAACAAAGAATATAACTCTTGCCAAACCAAAATATGTGTGATATATTACAAATTTTAAGCTGGACTCAGAAATACTTTAAGGATTCTGAAACTTTCAAGGTTGTTTTTAAAATATTCAATTAGCATATATCTATTTTTTTTTTAATTTTTGGAATGTACCCTGTAATATGGTGAATATAATTCTTTAAGTCTATGAATTCTTCCATCCATTCATCTACTGCTGTGCAAACACATACACACACCAGTAAATATATGTATATATGTGTGTATATACATATATATACACACACGTACACACACACACATACGTATATGTCGCTGGAGAAGGACATCATGCTTGGTCAAGTAGAGGGTCATTGAAAAAGAGGAAGAAGGTCTATGAGACGGATTGGCACAGAGATTGCAACAATGGGCACAAGCATAGCACGATTGTGAGGATGGTGCAGGACTGGGCAGTGTTTCATTCTGTTGTACATAGGGTCCCTATGAGTCAGAACCAGCTCGATGGCACCTAACAACAATATACATATATATATATATACATATATATATGTGTATATATATGGGTGTATATAAAAATAACATACAAATGTACTATTCAGAAAAATAAAAAAAACCAAAATGTCTTTTATTTACCTGAAGAATAATCTGTATTATTTCAGAAACAAATTTTGTCCTGCTACAATTTCATGACCTTGTTAAATTAAGCATGGTTTTGATTGTATTTTTTATTATGAAAAGTGAGAGAAACTACAGAATTCAATACATATGTTTTATGTGATAAAAAACAGAGAATTATAGAGGAAACCACACCACAGCCAAAATCAAATAATCCCAAATCAATGAAACATTCTGGCAACAATATTAACACTAATAATCTCTATTATGTAAGAAAAGTAATCCACCTAATACTGTATGTTGGTATTTTAACTCATGAGTACCAGAATAATCATTTATTTTAAAAAGTGTGAAGAGATTATATTATAATGAGGTCTGAATAACTGTTTTTTTTGTTTTTTTTTTAGGCTGCTTGAGCCTATTTGGAATACTGCAGTATAAAAGAGGTGAAAATAAGAATGTTATTTACTCTCTATTATTACATCGTTACGCTATTCCTTAGTCCTTGCTCTTAGCAACATTCTCGTAAGCACTAAATGAAATGATAATGAGGAAAAAGTGTTCTTGCTTTGGTGAAATACTGCTTAAAAAGTACTATAAATGTTTCTTTCAGTAGAGTTTTTATCATTATTTCCTTGAGTTTAATCAACTCTTCTTTATACATATATATGTATATATAATATATATAATCTTTTTTAGAACAACTTTAGATTTACAGAAAAATTGAGAAGATAGTACAGAGAGTTCTCATATATCTTATATCCACTTCCCTCTATTTTTAACATCTTATAGTATTAGTGGAAATCCTGGTGGCGTAGTGGTTAAGTGCCATGGCTGCTAACCAAAGGGTCAGCAGTTTGAATCCGCCAGGCACTCCTTGGAAACTCTATGGGGCAGTTCTACCCTGCCCTATAGGGTCACTACGAGTCGGAATTGACTCGAAGGCACTGGGTTTGGTTTGGTTTTTTTTATAGTATTAGTATGATAGATAGATAGCTATCATCAAGTTGACTCCAACTCATGGCTACTATACGTACCAAAGAATGAAACATCGCCTGGTCTGGTGTCATCCTTAGAGTCATTGGCATGTTAGAGTCCATCACTGCAGATCTTGTGCCAATTCTTCTCACCAAGGGTCTCTTTAGCCCTTGCTGGCTCTCTGCTTCTCCAAACATGATGCCCTCCTTCATTGATTGATCCCTACTGATGACATGTCCAAAGCAAGCAAGTTGCCCAGTGTTTTCTTGTGATCCATTAGGTTTTCATTGGCTAATTTTTGTAAATAGATAGCCAAGCCTTTCTTCCGAGTATTTCTTAGTCTGGAGGGTCTGCTGACAGCCGTACATGGTAGGTGACCCTGCTGGTATTTGAAACTCCAGTAGCATAGCTTCCATCATCAACATGCAAGCCACAACAGTATGACAGACAGGTGGTGGATTAATATGGTACATTTGCTACCATTAATGAACCATTATTAATATATTATTATTATCTGAAGTTCATGTGTTATGCACATTTCCTTAGTTTGTTTTTATTTTTTTTTTATTAACTTTTATTGAGCTTCAAGTGAACGTTTAAAAATCAAGTCAGACTGTCACATATAAGTTTATATACACCTTACTCCATACTCCCACTTGCTCTCCCCTAATAAGTCAGCCCTTCCAGTCTCTCCTTTCGTGACAATTTTGCCAGCTTCCCACTCTCTCTACCTTCCCCTCTCCCCTCCAGACAGGAGATGCCAACACAATCTGAAGTGTCCACCTGATACAAATAGCTCATTCTTCATCAGCATCTCTCTCCTACCCACTGTCCAGTCCCTTCCATGTCTGATGAGTTGTCTTCAGGAATGGTTCCTGTCCTGGGCCAACAGAAGGTTTGGGGACCATGACCGCCAGGATTCCTCTAGTCTCAGTCAGACCATTAAGTATGGTCTTTTTATAAGAATTGGGGGTCTGCATCCCACTGATCTCCTGCTCCCTCAGGGGTTCTCTGTTGTGCTCCCTGTCAGGGCAGTCATCGATTGTGGCCGGGCACCAACTAGTTCTTCTGGTCTCAGGATGATGTAGGTCTCTGGTTCATGTGGCCCTTTCTGTCTCTTGGGCTCTCAGTTACCGTGTGACCTTGGTGTTCTTCATTCTCCTTTGCTCCAGGTGGGTTGAGACCAATTGATGCATCTTAGATGGCCGCTTGTTAGCATTTAAGACCCCAGACACCACATTTCAAAGTGGGATGCAGAATATTTTCATAATAGAATTATTTTGCCAATTGACTTAGAAGTTCCCTTAAACCATGGTCCCCAAACCCCTGCCATTGCTCCTCTGACCTTTGAAGCATTCGGTTTATCCCAGAAACTTCTTTGCTTTTGGTCCAGTCCAGTTGAGCTGACCTTCCATGTATTGAGTATTGTCCTTCCCTTCACCTATAGCAGTTCTTATCTACTAATTAATCTGTAAAAAACCCTCTCCCACCCTCCCTCCATCCCCCCCTCGTAACCATGTTTTTATTTTTTCAATGTCCTTTCTTGTTACATATTCTCACCCAAGAGACAACATTCCCTTTAATCATCAAGTCTCTTTATGCTCCTTTTGGCTATGACCGTTTCTCAGATTTCCCTTGTTTTTGGTGATTTTGCCAGTTCTAATGTACAAAAAAAAAAAAAATTTTTTTTTTATAATGTACACAAGACAAATATTTTATATGCTTATGAGTGACTTATCACTGTTGATGTTGACCTTGATCACCATGCTGAGGTAATGTTTGTCAGGTTTCTTCAATACAAATTTACTTTTTTTTTTTTCCTCCTTTCCATACTGTACTCTTTAGAAGGAAAGCACCATGCACTGCCCACACTGAATGAGTTTGGGTTAATCCCCCATCTTATTGAGGGTAGAGTTTCTACATTAATAGTGTTTGGAATCCTTTCACCTGGAGAGTTTTCTCTTCTCCCCCATTTATTTATTTATGTAATCACTTATTTATATCACTCTGGACTCATGGATATACATTTTAAAATTGGGCTTTCAATCCAATAGCATGTTAAACTGTTTTGTTGCTCAAATTGTTTCAGCATTAGATATTGGGAGCTTATTCAGTTGGTTCCTGTGTTGCTTTGACACATTCCCATTGTGTGTGAGTGAATTTTAAGTTTTCTTTTATCACTTTCTTACACTCTGGCACTATAACATTCCCTAGACATATAATTTCAGCCCCAGACCTAGAATCAGCCATTTCTCTAAGAAGCTTTGTTTCTTTTATTGGAGAAAATTAGAAAATAAGGTCTGGACACTAGGTGTGTTCTTTGCTATGGAAGTATCTTTACATCTAGAGTCAGCTGACAAAACAAGGGACTATATGTGTATACTAACCCATGTATATACATATATCTATAAATATTCATATACTTAACGCTCTGTAACAATATGAAATTAAACATGACTTCTTTCTTATTTTGAACACTAGTCCATTATCACGTGGATCATTTTATCCTCCTGCCCTTGCTTACCTGTATACTTCCACTAAGCCCTGAGAAATCCGACACCTACCATCAATCATCCATTTATTTAATACTGATATAGCAGTATCAGAACTGTTAATCCGTGACCCTGTGGAAAACAATTCGAACAATCAGAATAAGTTACTATTGCCTTGAGATTTACAGGCTCTAGTTATTTCCAAATTTATTTAGCATCTTCATACATTTGTAATACAATTAGGATATCTTTTTATAGTCTGCATTCCTTCCTGATATAGCCATTCTCCTAATTATTATTATTATTTTAAATTTGCGTACATTATAGTTCATTCTTTGTGCTGTGGGGTTCTATGGGTTTTGACAAATGCATTTTTTCTTGTATCCACCATCTGTTTTTCTTGTTAGTAGCTATCGAGTAGATGCTCACTCATGATGGCCACATGTGTGCAGAGTAGAACTGCTCCATAGGGTTTTCAAGGCTGTGACATCAGAACTAGATCACCAGACCTGTCTCCCAAGGTGCCTCTGGGTGGGTTTGAACCAACAACATTTTGACTAGTAGTTGAGCGTGCTTAACTACTCTCAACACCTTGGCAACCACAGATATTTTTACCATTGCAATAGTTTTGGTTATTATAGGATGGCATATATTTGGAATCATACAGTATACAGGCTTTCAAACTGGTATCTTTCACTTAGCAATGTATGTTTAAGGTTTATTCACGTTTTCTTGTGGCTTGGTGGCCCATAACATTTTACTTGTTAATAATACTCCATTTTATGGATTTATCAGTTTGTTTACCCATTCAGCTGTTGAAGACCATCTTATTGGCTTCCAGTGTTTGGAAACTGAACAAAGCTGCTATGAACATTCACATGTAAGATTTTATGTGTACACAAGTTTTCAAATTAGGTAGGTAAATACACCTACAAGCACAATGCTGTGTCATATGATAAAATTATGTTTAGCTTTGTAAAAGAGTCCAAGCTGTCTTTCAAAGAAACTCTACTACTTGCATTCTTATGAGCAATGAATGAGATGTACTGTAATGTTTTGTCATTGGCAGTAATTTGTGTTGTCCATTTTTTTGTGTGTGTGGTTTCATTTGTTTCTTTTAATTCTAGACATTCTAGTTTTTACAAGAACCTTCTTATTGTTTTAATTCACAATTTCCTAATGACAAATGGGAGCCCTGGCGGCTCAGTAGTTAAGAGCTTGGCTGCTAACTGAAAGCTCAGCAGTTTGAATGCACCAGTGGCTCCTTGGAAACCCTATGGGGCAGTTCTACTCTATCCTATAGGTTCGTTACGAGTCAGAATAGACTCGACAGCAATGGGTTTTTTAAGACAAATAATATTATTTCTTCACATGCTTGTTTGTTGTGTTTGTATATCTTCTTTCATCTTAAGATTTTTTGACCATTTTTAATTAGGTTATTTTGTCTGTTTTTAATTACGTTTGTTGAGTTTTAAGAGCTATTTGTATATTTGGATACATATCCTTTATCAGATATGTATTTGGAAAATAATCTGAATTTGTGACTCCTCTTTTGATTTTCTTTAGTGTCTTTTGTAGAGCAGAAAATTTTAATTTTAGTAAAGTCCAATTTCTCCATTTTTTTTCCTTGGATCATGTTTTTAATAGCGTATCTAAAATCTCATGGCATCTAAATTTTCTTCTAGAAATTTCAAAGTTTTGTGTTTTGAATTTATATCTATATTTCACTCTGAGTTAATTTTTGTGAAAAGTATGTCTATGTCTATCTATTCATTTATTTATTTCATGTATATGATTTTTTCTGAGTTTCCATCTCTTTGCTTATATTACCCATCTGTTCTTGCATAGTGTCTACTTTTTCCATTAGAGCACATATTAATTATTTTATATTTGATAATTTCAAAATCTCTGTTACTTCTGAGAGTGGTTCTGATGACTGTTTTGTCTCTTCAGAATTTTCTTTTTCTTTGCCTTTTAGCATGGCTTCTAATTCTTTGTTAAAACCCGAATGTGATATATTGAATGACAGTAACTGAGGTAAATAGATCTTTCATATTAGGTTTTATGTTAATAGGCTAGGATTTGGGCTGTGTTTAATGTTTTTATAAATGTGGGTGCCAGAGGCTTAAAATGCCTTTAATGTCCTTGTTTTTGTCTCCCTTGTTGAAATCAGGCTTCCTTGAGGACTTCTTTAGAGTCTTTCAGTGGCAGTCCACTCTTATTCTATTGGAGCTCTGTTGGTGTAGTGGTAAGATGTGGCTGGTGAATTGTTTTATACTCTTGTTATTAAATCTTATTCGTTTAGTGGCTCTGTGTCCCTGGAGAGATCTTTATAAGTGTCTCTTAGATTCCTCCCCAACTGGTGACACAAAAGGCTAGAGTGGGCTGAAATGAGAGAAATGCCACTCTCCCAGTTGGGATAGGGATCTGGTAAATTCTTTTCCCCTGGAGGGCAGATCTTTGTTATGGAGAATACTATGGGTATATTTCAGAATTATTATTTCCCCCCACAACAAGCAGAAACACTAGAATATGACTCTTGGCTGTTCATTGAGATTATCTGATGGAGATTCTGGGAATAAAATTTATGAAAGTATGGGGCTTCCCTAATCCTGCAGTTCCAGGGGTTCCTTACTTTCATGTTACTCAACAAACAGCATTCAGCACTTCAAAATTACCATTTAACTCTTCCTATGATTTTTTTTGGCTTCAGGGGCATCTACTTTAGGTACTGTGATGGTTAATATTGTGTGTCAACTTCACTGGGCCATGATTCTCAGTATTTATATGTGATCACTCCATGATGGAATCTGTGGTGAGTAGCCAATCAGTTGAAAGGGAGTTCCCTTGGGGGTGTGGCTTGCATCTGACTATAAGGAGATGTTCTGGCTCTTTTGCTCACTCTGGATGCTGCGGCTGCCTCCTGTTTGATCCAGCTCTTGTGAATTGAACTATCAGCTTTTCTGCAGATCTTGGGATTTGTTGATCTTCACACCCTGAGAGCTACTCTCCAACCTGCCAGTCATGGGTTCTCCAGCCCCTGTGGCTATGTGAATCGAGAGAAGCCTATATCCTGATCCATGGACTTGAGACGTTCCAGCCTCTACGATCACATGAGCCATTTCCTTGATATAAATCTCTCTCTATATATATTTATACAGTTTACTGGTTTTGCTTCCCTAGAGAACTCAGCCTAACAGGTACTCAGATCACATCTGTGACTTTCTGTATTTGCCTGTCTCTCCAGATCTTGTGCTAGCAGATTCTGAGACCTGCATTCTCTGAAGGGTTCATGAAAAGTTAGTGATGTTCAGTTTGATCAGCTCCTCCTTTTGGAAGATGAGCATGATGACTTTCAAGCTCTTTACATACCACAGCTGAATCCAAAGTTTCAGTAGATTTTTAAAACTATTTTTATAACTGTGTACTTTAACAGATCAAAAAGAATAAATAAATAAAATACAGAGACTCCTGAGAAAATTAAAAAGGCAAGACATGGTACAAATGCCTATTCGGCTACTATACTATGCGTTTGTAACAGAGATGAATTGCAATAAACATAGCTCCAATTTTTGATATCTTAGAATATTTCAATTAAAAGTAATTGAATATGTGTACACTAAGGATATATTAAGCTTATAACTTGATAGCAGAAAATGCCACTATGAACAAGCTACAAACCTATTTTTCAGGTATTTTACAGTCTAAGAAACACAATAGATATACACAGAAATAACATGGATAGAAAAATACAACAAGGGTTATAAAATATACATATATTCTGGGCAAGGAGACTAACAAGAATTTACCTGCAGCTAGAGAACCATTGAAAATGTAAAGAAAAGGGTGAAAATATCCAAACCAATTGCACAGAACTTTGAAATTGTTTTTAAAAATGTGAATTCTTTTCTGGGGTGATAATCTATTCATTTTATCTTTTATCATATTCATAAAGAAATAAGTACTCAGGAAAAAATAAGTAAAAATGGCTTTTGGATTTGAATAGATATTTTAAACATTTTTTTTCATCAATTCTAACCAGTTGCCATCCAGTTGATGCTGACTTACGATGACCCCATGTGTGTCAGAGTACTACTGTGATCCATAGGGTTTTTTTTTTATTATTAACTTTTATTGAGCTTCAAGCGAACGTTTACAAATCCAGTCAGTCTGTCACATATAAGTTAATATACATCTTACTCCTTACTCCCACTTGCTCTCCCCCTAATGAGTCAGCCCTTCCAGTCTCTCCTTTCGTGACAATTTTGCCAGCTTCCAACTCTCTCTATCCTCCCATCCCCCCTCCAGACAGGAGATGCCAACACAGTCTCAAGTGTCCACCTGATATAATTAGCTCATTCTTCATCAGCATCTCTCTCCTACCCACTGTCCAGTCCGATCCATAGGGTTTTAATGGCTGATTTTTCAGAAATAAATTGCCAGATCTTTCTTCCAAGGCACTTCTGGGTGGACCAAACTGCCAACCTTTTGGTTAGCAGAAGAGTGGGTTAACTATTTGCACCACCAGGACTCCTCATGAAGGCTAAACCGAAAAAATCAAACCCATTGCCATCCAGTGGGTTCTGACTCATAGAGACCTTTTAGGACATAGTAGAACTGCCTCGTAGGGTTTCCAAGGCTGTAACCTTTATGGAAGTAGACTGCCACCATCTTTCTCCCATAGAGCGGCTGGTGGGTTCGAATCACCAACTTTTCATTTAGCAGTTGAGCTCTTAACTGCTGTGCCACCAGAGCTCCTTTTATAAAGACTAGCAGCTCTAAAATGATACCAGTGTGAACAGGTGTTAATTTTGAAATATAACTAGATATTTCTCTCCCCCAACATTCTCTCCTCCCTTAATCAGAAGTGATCAAAGGCTCAGGAATTCTATAGGAGGCTAGAAAGGGAATATCATTTTAGTAACTCTGTGCTGTCAGATCCTCAGGCATATCTCGAAATCCCCATACACAAGCATTGGACAGAATTAGAAAAATGATGAAGTAACTTATCCAAAGGCACTAGTTTATGGCTGCTGCCTTTGGAACCCTTATCTCTGGCTCCAGTGCCTAGGGTTTGGTGTTTAACTGCTTAAAGATTTGAGTTAATTTTCTGGAGATAAGCCAATTATTGTGAAAGGGAAAAAAAAGTTAAACAGATATGTAAGTTATCATGTTAGTAGACTTCATATTATTGTATTTCAAGAGAGATGCAATCACTACCAACAGAGTCTGTGTTTTCAATATCACTGTTGTTGTTGTGTGCCATTGATTTGATTCGACTCATAGTGACCCATAGGACAAAGTAGAACTGCCCCATAGGGTTTCCAAGGAGTGGTCGGTAGATTCGAACTGCCAACCTTTCAGTTAGCAGGCTGAGCTCTTAACCACTTTGCCACCAGGGGTCCACATTGAAGGAGACTTTGGGTGATTCAAATGGTCAAATGTACTTAGCTGCTAAACAAAAGGTTGGGGGTTCAAGTTGGAGTCCACTGAACAGCCACTGGTAACTGTTAACCTCAAATAAGGGAATAGAGAAGTATGTTGCTGGATGCCCTTGAGTCGATTCCAATGCATAGAGAGAGTATAACGGCCCCACAGGATATTCTTGGCTGTAATCTTTACAGAAGCAGATTGTCAGGTCTTTCTTCAGCAGAGCTGTTGGATGGATTCAAACTGCCAACCTTTTGGTTAGCAGTGGAGCTCTTAACCATTGCACTATTCTACTGCCTAGAAATAACAACAATCAACTTTTATTGTACTTTCTTTCACACTCCTTCACAATATGTATATCTATTTATATATATATATCTAGTTATATATACATATGTGCAGAGAGGTAGGTAGACTATATTGCATTTTTTAATGTTTTTACTTAATTTTTAAGTAAAAACATTAAAAATTTTTAAATTTTTAAATTAAACATTTACCACATCATTTAATTTTCTTAAATACACGATTTTAATATTCTGCTAGAAAGAGAATATTTAATATAAATTAAGTATTTAATATTCTCTTAGAAAAATGTTTCATATTTTAACTACTTCCATTTTCAAAACTGTACATTGTTTTATGTTTTCATAATTATTAGAAAATATGGAATTATAATATTTTTATAAAAGTTTTGTGCTTATCTATTTTTCTTTAGGTTAAAGCTTTAGAAATATTATGGATGTGAAGTATATTAGCATTTTTAAGCTTTTAATACCCATTAATAAACTGTATTCCTGAGAGGCTGAACCACTTTATGTTCCCACTAGTAGCATATGAATACCCCAGTTACCACGCCAATATTGGCATTGATAATATTCTTCCCTCCCTTCCTTCCTTTTCTTCCTTCATTCCTTCCTTATTCCCATCTGGTTCTTTCTTTCTGCCTCTATCCCTTCCAGTTTTCCCATCAATAGGTGATAAAATGATGCACCTATTTACATTTACATGACTTTTCTTTAATCATTATGATAACATCTTTTTATTTGTAAATTTTGTGTTCTTTTCTATTTGTTCACTTTTGAATATTTTAAGAAGAACCTTAACTTGGATATAGCCTGGACTCTTTCTAAACTTCTGGGATTAATTGTGAAAGTGTGACCTTTGCCTGAAGTATGCTTCATCTTTTTGATAGCTTATCCCCAACAACCTCTTATATATCTCATGATCTCATCTTACCACCTGGATACTGAGGTACCTCCAGCTGCATGTATTTGAGAACTTACAAGATAAGCAATTTGCTTTAAAGAGGAGGAGGTAATCAAAAGTTTGTCCATCAGATGGATGAAATATGAATGAATCTTAAATTTTTAGCCTGTGCTGTGACTGAGCCTTCAGCTGCTTAAAGCAGCTGAAGGAAGTCAGCACAGGCCTGACTGAGCATCTGGGAAGCGTAATTGGAGCTAATTGCTGATTGGAGACTGGCAATTACTAATTACTCTCACCTGTACAAATTGGTCTATAAAAAAACTTTCAGAAAGTAGAAGGATCCAATTTTATAGGCTCTTATATTTCTTAGAACAAAGCAAGCATTTGAAGCTATGGAATGAGAGCCTAGAGAAGACAACAGTAAAGTGGAACAGTCTCACCTAATGTTACCTTCGCTGGGTGTACACTTGTGTTGCCTGCAGGGTATACCTCTGCTTTAGTGCGCAAACCAGTTCTTGTAATGTGCTTACTGAAAGAAAATTACTCTCCCAATTTTAGAAACAGCATTTCAGAAAAGATGAGGGTTTTTAAAATGTGTTGGAGAAGATACTGTATAGTAAAATGAATATCAACTCAAAGCTAATCTGAGATTTATTTTGTGTGTATGTGTGTGTGATATCATTTACAACCATCTTTTGGGAAGAAATTAATTCTTAGTAGAATTATCAAACCATTTTTCTTAAACTAGATAAACCCACCAAACTCATTGTCAGTCAGGAGTGAATCATTAACTACCTATATTTTATCTTACAGTGTAATAAAAGATTATCTAAACATTTTATTTCTCTAGATAATGACCTATACACATAATATTGGAATTTTGAACTGGCTAAGTCAGAAGCATCTTCCTTTGTACAAATTCTAGATTGAACTTTAGCATGTGTTCATAACTAAATTTTCTTAAACTTTTTTAATATTCTACAAAAAAAGTAGAGTGTAACCAGTTCTATAGAGACAGACATATAATCGGTAATACGAAAAAAAAAAGTGAGTATACAAAATGAATGAAATAAACTATGAAACAGAGGAGCAATGTTATTCTTTTAACTGGACACCTGGTTGAAATGAGGCATAATCCCATTTTCTAAAAATAAATGAGAATTTCTAATCAGTAACACTTTTAGGGAAACATTATGTATACCCAGAGGAAGTTAATGGTGTGTGGACAAATTAGATTTGCTGTGTAGACCATGATTGTGGAAAACAGTAAAATAAAATTTCGGCTACAAAAGAAGTTATTTTTATTTTGACTTGGAAATAGCTTAGCTGGAGATGTGTACATATACAATAAAAAAATTATTCAATGAAGTGGAAAGGTTGGGAGAGAATAGTCTAAATAATACTGTCAAATATTTATTATGAAGGCTATAATACATCACAGAAAAATGAACTTAACATGAAAGGTGCTTGGTAACATGTAACTGAAGCATTTTGGGAAGGAAAAAATACAAAGAAACCAAAAAAGAACACAATCAGTATGGTCCCACAAATGTTATACCAATATTAGATCATCGGTCACAATATAACCTTTAGAAATTAAGGCAGATTGCATAATGGGCTTGGTAGGTTGGGAATGTGGCTGGTTTATAATTACAGAGGGGGTTACTTTACAGGAAATAGTTCTATTTGAAACAGAGGAAAAGATTTGTATACTTTCAAAAACTGAACAGAACTGCATGACAGTAAGTGCGCAATTTGGTTAAAAATAGAGAGAAACATAAAACCTAAAATATATGTGACTCTATATTGAAGATCATTTGGCAAAATGGAGGAAATGGACACTATAAATTTTACATAGATGCCAAATAAGTACAGGAGCAAAATTTTAGCAATCGTGAGGTAATTCAACTATTACTAATTAGTCAACTAATAATACCACTCCCATCCACTATAATCTAATGTAATGCAGGTTTTCTCATCCCCTTGGATAATCCAACACTGTGCCCAAATTCCCTTCCCGAGTGAACGGAAAAATTCTCTGTCCCCTGCATTATTTTCAGTGTGTGCTGAGAAGTGGCAAGTTTTACTTCTTAATATTTGACTTCAATTTCTTGGTTCCGCTAAAATCTCACTATCTCTCTTATCATGATACTTTTAACTTTGCTTTAGACACGCTATTCTGATACAAAAATACAACAGACTGCATGTTCTCAATAGAACTTATTGAAGAGTTGACCATGATAGGCACTTACGTTTAAGCAAAGCAAAGAAATAGTTCCTCTGCATTTAATTGCAGATTTTTTACTGATACTTATTTTATATTCTTTGGCCCATTCTTTCAACCCTTTGTTCCTTCCTTTTTCTTAATAACTTTTGTTCTTTTTAGTCATTTCTCAATCTCTCCCCCAACTCCAACTCCTCAAAGTTAACACATTCTTCTTCAAGACAATTTAGCTATATTTAAGTTTCTTTCTTAGCCTATTCTGACCAGGCCCAGAGAACAAACTTTCTAAAACAAACATACAAAAAAAACAAAAGGCCCTTGAATATGATTCCTTAATGCAAAGATTATTCTTTAAGATATATTGTTGTTTCCAACTAAAGCATTTTCTTTTTGTTTGTTGGTTTTTGCTTTCTCCTAGCCACAAAATTATAAACCTTTGGAATGTCCTGGGGATAAATAAATTATACAAGGAACTAATGAACTTATATTTCTCTAAAAATTTTGGTTAATTATCTTAATTACATGTCCTTTATCTTTGTTGAAGAAAAGACATGAATTAGTAATTCAACCTAAGTTGAGGACTGCATACATTTTTAGTCAGGAGTGTTGAGGACCTTTGGAGGAAACGACCAATCAGAGTTTGATGGGAAGACTGATAAACAATTGCATTTTTCAGACCTTTATTTAGTTGTAACAAAAATAGATTCCAAGGGGAAAAAAAAGTGATATGATCTATAATTCCCACGTGTCAGTCAGTTTGATGTACTGTGGGGGTTTGTGTGTTGATGTGATGCTGGAAGCTATGCCACCGGTATTCAGGTTACAGCAGGGTCACCCATGGAGGACAGGTTTCAGCTGAGCTTCCAGACAAAGACAGAATAGGAAGAAGGACCCAGCAGTCTACTTCTGAAAAGCATTGGCCAGTGAAAACCTTCTGAATAGCAGCGGAACATTGTCTGATATAGTGCTGGGAAGATGAGCCCCCAGGATCGAAGGCACTCAAAAGATGACTGGGGAAGAGCTGCCTCCTCAAAGTAGTGTTGACCTTAATGACGTGGATGGAGTAAAGCCTTCGGGACTTTCATTTGCTGATGTGGCATGACTCTAAATGAGAAGAAACAGCTGCAAACATGCATTAATAAATGGAACCTGGAATGTATGAAGTACAAATCTAGGAAAATTGGAAATCATCAAAAATGAAATGGAACGCATAAACGTCAATATCCTAGGCAATAGTGAGCTGAAATGGGCTAGCACTGGCCATTTTGAATTGGACAATCATATAGCCTGCTATGCTGGGAATGACAACTTGAAGAGGAATGGTGTTGCATTCATCATCAAAAAGAATATTTCACGATCTATCCTGAAGTACAATGCTGTCAGTGTTAGGATAATATTCATACACCTACAAGGAAGACCAGTTAATAAGACTATTATTCAAATTATGCACCACCCACTAGGGCCAAAGATGAAGAAATAGAAGATTTTTATCAGCTGCTGCAGTCTGAAATTGATCAAACATGCAATCAAGATGTACTGATAATTACTGGCGATTGGAATGTGAAAGTTGGAAACAGAAGAAGGATCAGTAGTTGGAAAATATGGCCTTGGTGATAGAAACAATGCCAGAGATCAAATGATAGAATTTTGTAAGACCAATGACTTCTTCATTGCAAATATCTTCTTTCACCAACATAAACAGTGACTATACACATGGACCTCACCAGATGGAACACACAGAAATCAGACTAACTACATCTGTGGAAAGAGATGATGGAAAAGCTCAATATCATCAGTCAGAACAAGGCCGGGGATCAACTGTGGAAGAGACCATCAATCGCTCATGTGCAAGTTCAGCCTGAAACTGAAGAAAATCAGAGCAAGCCCACGAGAGCTAAAATATGACCTTGAGTACATCCCACCTGAATTTAGAGACCATCTGAAGACTAGATTTGACGTATTAAACACTACTGACCAAAGACCAGGCGAGTTGTGGAATATCAAGGACCTCATACATGAAGAAAGCAAGAGGTCATTGAAAAGACAGGAAAGAAAGAAAAGACCAAGATGGATGTCAGAGGAGACTCTGAAACTTGCTCTCGAACATTGAGCAGCTAAAAGAAAAGGAAGAATTGATGAAGTGAAAGAACTGAACAGAGGATTTCAAAGAGCGTATCGAGAATACAAAGTATTATAATGACATGTATGGAGAACCGGAGATGGAAAACCAAAAGACAACACGCTTAGCGTTTCTCAAGCTGAAAAAACTGAAGAAAAAATTCAAGCCTCGAGTTGCAATAGTGAAGGATTCTATGGGGAAAATATTAAAAGACTCAGGAAGCATCAAAAGAATGTTGAAGGAATACGCAGAGTCATTATACCAAAAAGAATTCGTCCGTGTTCAAACATTTCAAGAGGTGGCATGTTATCAGGAACCGATGGTACTGAAGGAAGAAGTCCAAGCTGCTCTGAAGGCATTGGCAAAAAACAAGGCTCTAGGAGTTGATGGAATATCAATTGAGATATTTCAACAAATGGATGAACTGCTCAAGCACTCACTCATCTATGCTAAGAAATATGGAAGACAGCTTCCTGGCCAACTGACTGGAAGAGATCCATATTTATGCCTATTTCCAAGAAACATGATCCAACTGAATGTGGAAATTATAGAACAATATCATTAGTATCACACGTAAGCAAAATTTTGCTGAAGATCATTCAAAAATTGGTGCGGCAGTATATCGACAGGGAACTGCCAGAAATTCAAGCTGGATTCAGAAGAGGACGTGGAACCAGGGATATCGTTGCTGATGTCAGATGGATTCTGGCTGTAAGCAGAGAATACCAGAAGGATGTTTACCTGTGTTTTATTGACTATGCAAATGCATTCGACTGTGTGGATCATAACAAATTATGGATAACATTGCAAAGAATGGGAATTCCAGAACACTTAATTGTGCTCATGAGGAATCTTTACATAGATCAAGAGGCAGTTGTTCAAACAGAACAAGCAGATACTGATTGGTTTAAAGTCAGGAAAGTTGTGTATCAGGGTTGTATTCTTTCACCATACCTATTCAATCTGTATGCTGAGCAAATAATCCAAGAAGCTGGACTATGTAAAAAAGAATGGGGCAACAGGATTGGAGGAAGACTCATTAACAATCTGCGTTACCTAGATGACACAACCTTTCTTGCTGAAAGTGAAGAGGACTTGAAGCACTAATGAAGGTCAAAGACCATAACCTTCAGTATGGATTGCACCTCAACATAAAAAAAAAACAAAAATCCTCACAACTGGATCAATGAGCGACATGATGATAAACGGAGAAAAGATTGAAGTTATCAAGGATTTTGTTTTACTTGGATCCATAATCAATAGCCATGGAAGCAGCAGTCAAGAAATCAAAAGACGCATTGCATTGGGTAAATCTGCTGGAAAGGACCTCTTTAAAGTGTTGAAAAGCAAAGATGTCACCTTGAAGACTAAGGTACGCCTGACCCCAGCCATGGTATTTTCAATCGCATCATATGCATGTGAAAGCTGGACAATGAATTAGGAAGACCGAACAAGAATTGACGCCTTTGAATTGTGGTGTTGGTGAAGAACATTGAATATACCATGAACTGCCAAAAGAACAGGTAAATCTGTCTTAGAAGAAGTACCGCGAGAATGCTCCTTAGAGGCAAGGATGGCGAGACTGCGTCTTACATACTTTGGACATGTTGTCAGGAGGGATCAGTCCCTGCAGAAGGACATCATGCTTGGCAGAGTACAGGGTCAGCGAAAAAGAGGAAGACTGTAAACGAGGTGGATTGACACAGTGGCTGCAATAATAAGCTCAAGCATAACAACGATTATAAGGATGGCTCAGGATCAGGCAGTGTTTCGTTCTGTTGTGCATAGGGTCGCTATGAGTTGGAACTGACTTGATGGCACCTATCAACAGCAACGACAGCAACATGATCCATAACAAAATTCTCTGAAAGAAAAGGCAACTGTGGCTCAGGATTGGATCATAGCTGATTTTGCCAAGTCCCAAAACATTCTTCTGATGTCCCCTTTTCCTAAAAAATTACTTTCAAAAATATTTTGGTAGATCAAAATGATTTGTTAACACAATGTGATCATGATGAGAGACCCCATATGTTAACATAGTTCCAGTCATAAAACGCAGTCCATCAAGATTAATTAACTAGTAACAGGTTGTTGAAGATGTTCACTTTTACTCTCTTTATCACATATTTAAATTACTGTGATGTAATTCACACTACCCTTTTCAGAGTTATAGACATTTATGAAACTCAGAAATAATCTATACATAAGGATAGGCCCACAAATGTAAAATCATGTCTTGGCAAAAATAATATAGGATAAAATCATCATTTTTTAATGCTTATTAATAAAGTTTAGTAAGGTTTTTTTTATTTAATGAGACTTAAAAAAGGTTTTTATAAACATTAATAATTTTAAAACTGGGTTTTTTGATTTCAAAATGTTACATAAAACAGTCTTGGAAAGCAAACTAATTTAATTTTTTCATCATGAAATTAAATGGCACATGATTTATTTTAAAAAGTTTCTTAGGAGGCGGGGCCAAGATGGCTGACTAGGTAGATGCTACCTTGGATCCCTCTTGCAACAAAGACTCGGAAAAACAAGTGAATCGATCATATACATGACAATCTACGAACCCTGACCATCAAACACAGATCTAAAGAGTTGACCTGAGTACAGGTGAGAAAAAAGCTGCACCCTGAACCAGCAACCACTTCTGGAACCTGTGATCCGTTCAACAGCCTTGAACCCTCGCGGTTCCCTGCTGCCGACTGGTGGGGCTCATAGCGGCTTGCTGAGACGGGACAGGCATGGGACACAGCCCTAACCTCTACCCCCTGGGGTAACCTCCATAGAGACTCAGCCAGCGCAAGCAGGCTACACACTGACGCGGCTAATGAGAGAACGAGCAACCACGGGCAAGCAGCGACTGTTTTTGGAGCCTGGAGCCAGCGTCACAGTTAGAAAACCTTGGTACCGGGCTTTGGACTGGGTGCAGGGGAACTGAGCACGGCATGTGAGACGGCGCAAACACCAGACACAGCCCTAGCCCCCAGACGTGACCTCGGGGGAAGCCCAGCCAGTGCACGCAGGCAGTGCAGTCAACGCAGCTGACAGGAAGAGAAGTCACCGGGAGGCAGCTACTGGTTTTGGAGTCTGGAGTGTGGCGTCCCAGCTGGGGAAACTTGGCGCTGGGCTTTGCACTGGGAGCAGAAGAATTGACCATGGCTTCTGAGACAGCACATGCACAGGATGTGGGCCTGACCCTCGGGGGCAATCTCGACCCAGCCAAAGCACACAGGAATCTCAGGAATCTCAGATAAAAGAGTCCTCACCAAGCAAGATAATTAACTTTGTCTATATTCCTTTTTTTTTTTTTATATATTCCTGGGTGCTACTCTCTCCTATCTATCTGATCCCTCCCCTCCCCTTCCCAGGCAGCTTCATTAACATTTGAATTTCCTGGGACAGAGAGTGAAGTGCTCTGCGGCTTTTTTTTGTTTGTTTGTTTTGTCTTTTTCTAACCCATTCTCCTGGCTTTTTTGTTTGTTTGTTTATTTGTTTTGTCTTTTTCTAACCCATTCTCCTGGCCTGAGAGAAGCAGCTACAAAAAACCCAGGGATCAAAAATTCTTCCCTGACTTCTAGAAATTGGACTAAAAATACAGAACCAGCTCCAGCCAAGCATATGAGGTCCACAGTCTTAGGCTTTCATTCCTACAGGGAACAAGGTGGCTATTATAATCTAAAGGCAATTCTGATAGTGATCTGACTGTAATTGTTTTGGCTGATTACTGGAAAGACAAGTTTCCCAGGTCTGATATCTCTACCTATTAAACAGAGCCCTCACTGGCCCACAACTGGGAACTGAGGGCTGAAGCTCCACCCAAACCACCTAGCCTCCTGCCATAGAGGTCTGAGGATAGCGACACCTACCAATCTGTACACATACATGCATTGGGTGCCTAAGGTACAGCTGCAGAGCCAACCCACCAAAATGCTTTAAGAATAGAGACACACCTACCTCACTGGCACTTGGCGGAAGCCTGTCAGCATCCTATCCCCCCTGGAATGTGACACCCTGCTGCTATTAGAATCTGGTGCATACAACTATCACCACTACTCCTCTATGCAAATAGGTGACAGTCTACACCACACCCTTGGTGACCCAAAATCAGATTCTACTGAAGAATAGTGAATGGACTCTTAGGCTTATATTTCTGGTAACGGCCCAAACCAGCTGGTAAGAGGACATAAGTGATTCAAAGACTACAACAATCAAGACAGCTCAATATAGTAGCCCATCTACGTATATTGAAAGAAAACAAAACAGATAAGACTCAGTGAGCAAATATAAAATAAATCATTACAATATCTTATAGATGGCTTGGAGACAGCAGTCGATATCAAACCACATAAAGAAGCAGACCACGACTGCTTCTACAACTTCCCAAAAGAAAGAATCAAAATCTTTCCCAAGTGAAGATACAATCCTGGAATTGCCAGATGCAGAATATAAAAAACTAATTTACAGAATGCTTCAAGACATCAGGGATGACCTCAGAAATGAAATAAGACAATCTACAGAAAAAGACAAGGAACAGTTGAAGAAATCAAAAAGATTATTCTAGAACATAGTGGAAAAATTAATAAGCTCCAAGAATACATAGAGAGACAGCATTCAGAAATCCAAAAGATTAACAGTAAAATTACAGAATTCGACAACGCAATAGGAAGTCAGAGGAGTAGAATCGAGCAATTGGAATGCAGAGTGGGGGAGTTGGAGGATAAGGCAATTGAAACCAATATAGTTGAAGAAAAATCAAATAAAAGAACTAAAAAAAAATGAAGAAACCCTAAGAATCATGTGGGATTCTATCAAGAAGAATAACTTGCATGTGATTGGCGTCCAAGAACAGTGAGGTGTAACAGAAAATACAGAGAGAATAGTTAAAGATCTGTTGGCAGAAAACTTCCCTGACATCATGAAAGACAAAAGGATATCTATCCAGGATGCCCATATAAGATTGATCCAAAAAGAAAATCACCAAGGCATATTATCATCAAAATTGCCAAAACCAAAGATAAAGAGAAAATTTTAAAAGCAGCCATGGACAAAACAAAGGTCTGCTACGAAGGAGAATCAATAAGAATAAGTTCAGACTACTCAGCAGAAACCATGCAGTCAAGAAGGCAATGGGATGACATATATAGAGCACTGAAGGAGAAAAACTGCCAGCCAAGGATCATATATCCAGCAAAACTCTCTCTCAAATATGAAGGCGAAATTAAAACATTTACAGATAAATACAAGCTTAGAGAATTTGCAAAAACCAAACCAAAGCTACAAGAAATAATAAAGGAAATTGTTTGGTCAGAAAATCAGTAACAACAGATAACAACACAACACAAGGTCAGAGAACAGAACATCCTGATATCAACTCAAATAAGGAAATCACAAAAACAAATTAAGATTAATTTTAAAAAGAAAAAAATGCTCAAAACAGGAAATCCTTGCAGTCATTACGCAAAAGATCGCAATAATCAAAAAGAGGGACTAAATACAGGAGGCATAGAACTGCCATATGGTGAGGAAAACAAGGCAATGTAGGATGATACAAGTTAGGTTTCTACTTAGAAAAATGGTGGTAAATATTAAGGCAACCACAAAGAGGTTTAACAATTCCATAACTCAAAATAAAAACCAAGAAAAACATAATGACTCGGCAAACATAAATTTGACTACTATGAAAATGAGGAACACACAATTTACAAAGAAAAACATCTCAGCACAAAAAAGTAAGTGGAAAAATGAAATTGTCAGCAACACACACAAAAAGGCATCAAAATGACAGCACTAAACACATACTTATCTATTATTACACTGAATGTAAATGGAGTGAATGCACCAATAAAGAGACAGAGTCTCAGACTAGATAAAGAAACACAATCTGCCTATAGGCTGCCTGCAGGAGACACACCTTAGACTTAGAGACACAAACAAATTAAAACTCAAAGGATGGAAAAAAATATATCAAGCAAACAACAATCAAAAAAGAGCAGGAGTAGCAATATTAATTTCTGAAAAAATAGACTTCAAAGTTAAATCCACCACAAAGGATAAAGAAGGACACTACATAATGATTAAAGGGACAATTGAGCAGAAAGATATAACCATATTAAATATTTATGCACCCAATGACAGGGCTGCAAGATACATAAAACAAACTTTAACAGAACTGAAAATTGAGATAGACACCTCCACAATTATACTAGGAGACTTCCACACACCACTTTCGGAGAAGGGTAGGACTTCCAGTAAGAAGCTCAATAGAGACACGGAAGACCTAATTACAACAATCAACCAACTTGACCTCATAGACTTATACAGAACACTCCACCCAACAGCTGCAAAATATACTTTTTTTTTCTAGTGCACATGGAACATTCTCTAGAATAGATCACATATTAGGTCATAAAACAAAGCTTTGCAGAATCCAAAACATCAAAATATTACAAAGCATCTTCTCAGACCACAAGGCCATAAAAGTAGAAATCAATAAGAAAAATAAGAGAAAAGAAATCAAATACTTGGAAACTGAACAATACCCTCCTGAAAAAAGACTGGGTTATAGAAGACATTAAGGAGAGAATAAAGAAATTCACAGAATGCAACGAGAATGAAAATACTTCCTATCCAAACCTCTGCGACACAGCAAAAGCAGGGCTCCGAGGTCAATTTATATTAATAAATGCACACGTACAAAAAGAAGAAAGAGCCAAAATCAGAGAACTGTCCCTACAACTTGAACAAATAGAAAGCGAGCATCAAAAGTATCCGTCAGGCACCAGAAGAAAACAAATAATAAAAATTAGAGCTGAACTAAATGAATTGGAGAACAGAAAAACAATTGAAAGAATTCACAAAGCCAAAAGCTGGTTCTTTGAAAAAATTAACAAAATTGATAAACCATTGCCCAGACTGACTAAAGAAATACAGGAAAGGAAACAACCCAAATAAGAAACGAGATGGGCCACATCAAAACAGACCCAACTGAAATTAAAAGAATCATATCAGATTATTGCGAAAAATTGTACTCTAACAAATTTGCAAACCTAGAAGAAATGGATGAATTCCTAGAAAAACACTACCTACCTAAACTAACACAATCAGAAGTAGAACAACTAAATAGACCCATAACAAAAAAAGAGATTGAAACGCTAATCAAAAAACTCCCAACAAAAAAAAAAAAAAAGCCCTGTCCCGGATGGCTTTACTGCAGAGTTCTACCAAACTTTCAGAGAAGAGTTAACACCACTACTACTAAAAGTATTTCAAAGCATAGAAAAGGACGGAATACTACCTAACTCATTCTATGAAGCCACCATCTCCGTGATACCAAAACCAGGTAAAGACATCACAAAAAAAGAAAATTACAGACCTATATCCCTCAGGAACACAGATGCAAAAATCCTCAACAAAATTCTAGCCAACAGAATTTAACGACATATGAAAAAAAATAATCCACCATGACCAAGTGGGATTTATACCAGGTACACAAGGTTGGCTTAGTATTAGAAAAACCATTAATGTAATCCACCATATAAATAAAACAAAAGACAAAAACCACATGATCTTATCAATGGATGCAGAAAAGGCATTTGACAAAGTCCAACACCCATTCATGATAAAAACTCTCAGCAAAATAGGAATTGAAGGAAAATTCCTCAACATAATAAAAGGCATCTATTTTTTTTTTTATACAAAGCCAACAGCCAACATCATTCTAAATGGAGAGAGCCTGAAAGCATTTCCCTTGAGAACGGGAACCAGACAAGGATGTCCTTTATCACCGCTCTTATTCAACATTGTGCTTGAGGTCCTAGCCAGAGCAATTAGGCTAGACAAAGAAATAAAGGGCATCCGGATTAGCAAGAAGGAAGTAAAATTATCTCTATTTGCAGATGACATGATCTTATACACAGAAAACCCAAGGAATCCTCCAGAAAACTACTGAAACTAATGGAAGAGTTTGGCAGAGTCTCAGGTTACAATATAAACATACAAAAATCACTTGCATTTCTCTACATCAACAAAAAGAACATCGAAGAGGAAATCACCAAATCAATACCATTCACAGTAGCCCCCAAGAAGATAAAATACTTAGGAATAAATCTTACCAAAGATGAAAAAGACATATAGAAAGAAAACTACAAAGTACTAGTGCAGGAAACTGAAAGGGACCTACATAAGTGGAAAAACATGCTTTGCTCATGGATAGGAAGACTTAACATAGTAAAAATATCTATTCTACCAAAAGCCATCTATACATACAATGCACTTCCGATCCAAATTCCAATGACATTTTTCAATGTGATGGAGAAACAAATCACCAACTTCATATGGAAGGGAAAGAAGCCTCCGATAAGTAAAGCATTACTGAAAATAAGAAGGTGGGAGGCCTCACTGTACCTGATTTTAGAACCTATTATACAGCCACAGTAGTCAAAACAACCTGGTACTGGTACAACAACAGGCACATAGAACAATGGAACAGAATTGAAAACCCAGATATAAATCCATCCACGTATGAGCAGCTGATATTTGACAAAGGCCCAGTGTCAGTTAATTGGGGAAAAGATAGCCTTTAAAACAAATGGTGCTGGCATAACTGGATATCCATTTGCAAAAAAAAGAAACAGGACCCATACCTCACACCATGCACAAAAACTAACTCCAAGTGGATCAAAGACCTAAACATAAAGACTAAAATGATACAGAGCATGGAAAAAAAAAATAGAGACAACGTTAGGAGCCCTAATACAGGGCATAAACAGAATACAAAACACTACCAAAAATGATGAAGAGAAACCCGATAACTGGGAGCTCCTAAAAATCAAACACCTATGCTCATCTAAAGACTTCACCAAAAGAGTAAAAAGACCACCTACAGATTGGGAAAAAATTTTCAGCTATGACATCTCTGACCAGCGCCTGATCTCTAAAATCTATATGATTCTGTTAAAACTCAACCACAAAAAGAGAAAAAACCCAATCAAAAAGTGGGCAAAGGATATGAACTCGTACATCACTAAAGAAGATATTTAGGCAGCTGACAGATACATGAGAAAATGCTCTCGATCATTAGCCATTAGAGAAATGCAAATTAAAACCACGATGAGATTCCATCTCACTCCAACAAGGCTGGCATTAATCCAAAAAGCACAAACTTATAAATGTTGGAGGGTTGCGGAGAGATTGGAACTCTTATACACTGCTGGTGGGAATGTAAAGTGGTGCAACCGCTTTGGAAATCTATCTGGCGTTTTCTTAAAAAGTTAGAAATAGAACTACCATACAACCCAGAAATCCCACTCCTCGGAATATACCCTAGAGAAATAAGAGCCTTTACACGAACAGATATATGCACACCCATGTTTATGGTAGCACTGTTTACAGTAGCAAAAAGCTGGAAGCAACCAAGGTGTCCATCAATGGATGAATGGATAAATAAACTATGGTATATTCACACAATGGAATACTACGCATTGATAAAGAACAGGGACGAATCTGTGAAATATTTCATAACATGGAGGAACCTGGAAGCATTATGCTGAGTGAAATTAGATGCAAAAGGACAAATACTGTATAAGACCACTATTATAAGTTCTTGAGAAATAGTATAAACTGAGAAGAACACATTCTTTTGTGGTTACGAGAGGGGCGAGGGAGGGAGGGTGGCAGAGGGTTATTTACTGATTAGATAGCAGATAAGAACTACTTTAGGTGAAGGGAAGGACAATATTCAATACAGGGAAGGTCAGCTCAACTGGACTGGACCAAAAGCAAAGAAGTTTCCTGAATAAACTGAATGCTTCGAAGGTAAGCAGAGCAAGGGTGGGGGTTTGGGGACTATGGCTTCAGGGGACATCTAAGTCAATTGGCATAATAAATTCTATCATGAAAACATTCTGCATCCCACTTTGAACTGTGGTGTCTGAGGTCTTAAATGCTAACAAGCGGCCATCTAAGATGCATCAATTGGTCTCAACCCACCTGGATCAAGGGAGAATGAAGAACACCAACGTCACATGATAACTATGAGCCCAAGACAGAAAGGGCCACATGAAGTAGAGACTTACATCATCCTGAGACCAGAAGAACTAGATGGTGCCCGGCCACAACCGATGACTGCCCTGGCAGGGAGCACAACAGAACAGAGAACCCCTGAGGGAGCAGGAGATCAGTGGGATGCATACCCCAAATTCTCATAAAAAGACCAGACTTAATGGTCTGACTGAGACTTGAAAAATCCCCGTGGTCACGGTCCCCAAACCTTCTGTTGGCCCAGGACAGGAACCATTCCTGAAGACTACTCATCAGACATGGAAGGGACTGGACAATGGGTTGGAGAGAGATGCCGATGGGGAGTGAGCTACTTGTATAAGGTGGACTGAGACTGTATTGGCATCTCCTGTCTGGAGGGGAGATGGGAGGGTAGAGAGGGTTAGAGACTGGCAAAATGGTCACAAAAGGAGAGACTGGAAGGAGGGAGTGGGCTGATGCATTAAAAAAAAAAAAAAACTCATTGGGGGAGAGTAAATGGGAGTATGTAGTAAGGTGTATATAAGCTTATATGTGACAGACTGACTTGATTTATAAACTTTCACTTAAAGCACAATAAAAATTATTAAAAAAAAAATAATGATTTTTAAGAACTCTGGTTCTTTTCCAGAGTGGCCATTTAAAAAAAAAAAAAAAAGTTTCTTAGAATATTACAGAAAAATGGATCCATATACAAATAGTTCTCTGTATTTTTGTCTTTGAAATCAACCAAAAACAACAGGGCAATTGGAAAGTAAAACCTCTGTCTTATATTTGAGGATCATCTATATTGCACAACTACAATGTATAGAAGGCCTGATAGTTTGGATAAAATTGGACCAGGGTAAGGGAGATACTGTGAGAGGTCATTAAATATTGGATAGAGGCACAGTTACTCAGAGTTACTGAGTAACTCTGCAAACGGCAAACTCTTACGAGTAAAAGCAATAAGTTCTTATTCTGGAACAAGATTAATGTTTGACACACCAAGTGGCAGAGGAAATAGGGCTTGAATGATGATTATGCAGTGACAGACTACCGTTGAAAATAGAAAGATCTGGCCAGGCAAAAGAAGTGGCAAACAGCACAATAAAAATACCCACTACTACTGTTTTTTCAGATGAAGCAAAAGTTAAAATTACAAACACAAATCTTATATCACTCAGGGTATTGTTGGACCAGAAAAATTCCCTACAAGCTTTCATGGGAGTAATATCTGCAAATATGAAAGTTGATGAGAAAGCTTTCCATAGATAATGACTCAGGCCCAACAGATGCCCGATATAACTAGATGACTCACCTAGAATATTCCAGAAATTGTTTCTACAGAAAGAACTCCAACTATGACTAAGAATCACAATATGCACTGAACTAGCCCCAAAATAATACACCCTGGTGGCAGAACTGTCCAGTACTTGGCTGCCAACAAAAAGGTTGGCAGTTTAAACCCACCCAGCAGCTCCATGGCAGAAAGACCTCATGATCTGTTACTGTAAAGATTACAGACTAGGAAATCTTGTGAGGCAGTTCTACTCTCTCTTAAGGGGGTCACTATAAGTTGGAATCGACCAGATGGCACCTAATCACAACATGTCCCAAAATGTACGAAGGAGGAAATGTATATGACTAAGAAAAAAAAAGAATAAAGAACACAAAAACATTATCTCACAGAGCAATCAAAACAGATTTCCATAAAATTGAAAAAATAATAAAACATTAGAAAAAGAAATAAAATCTGACCTCCATGATAAATTGGTAAAATCAAATGATAAAAAAACTGAAAATAAAAAATACTAAGTCAATTTAAGTCAATTGGCAAAACAATTCTATTATGAAAACATTCTGCATCCCACTTTGAAATGTGGTGTCTGGCGTCTTAAATGCTAACAAGCGGCCATCTAAGATGCATCAATTGGTCTCAACCCACCTGGATCAAAGGAGAATGAAGAACACCAAGGTCACACGATAACTATGGGCCCAAGAGACAGAAAGGGCCACAAGAACCAGAGACTTACATCATCCTGAGACCAGAAGAACTAGATGGTGCCCGGCCACAACCGATGACTGCCCTGGCAGGGAGCACAACAGGGAACCCCTGAGGGAGCAGGAGATCAGTGGGATGCAGACCCCAAATTCTCATAAAAAGACCAGACTTAATGGTCTGACTGAGACTAGAGGAATCCCGGTGGTCATGGTCCCCAAACCTTCTGTTGGTCCAGGACAGGAACCATTCCTGAAGACAACTCATCAGACATGGAAGGGACTGGACAATGGGTAGGAGAGAGATGCTGATGAAGAGTGAGCTACTTGTATAAGGTGGACACTTGAGACTGTATTGGCATCTCCTGTCTGGAGGGGAGATAGGAGGGTAAAGAGGGTTAGAAACTGGCAAAATTGTCACGAAAGAAGAGACTGGAAGGGCTGACTCATTAGGGGGAGAGTAAGTGGGAGTATGGAGTAAGGTGTATATAAGCTTATATGTGACAGACTGACTTGATGTGTAAATGTTTACTTACAGGTCAATAAAAAAAAATACTAAGTCAAGAAGAGATAAAAAACCAACTCAGCAATGCTCAAGAAAACAAAACAAAACAAAAAACAAATTAGAAGACCAAATAAAATTATCATGGAAGTGAAGTTTGTGTTAAAAAAGGAAAAAGAAAATTGTCCTTCAGTTGATTCTTACTCTTAGTCATCCTGCATAGGACAGAGTAGAACTGCCTCATGGGGTCTCCAAGGCTGTAATCTTGATGGAAGCTGACTGCCACATATTTCTGCTATGAATCTACATGTGGGTTCAAACTGCTGACCTTTTAACAACCAAGTAATTTACAACTGTGCTACCGTGGCTCTAAATACAGCACAAAATACAGGTAGGGTCATGGAAGACACAATCGAGTTTGAGCACAACTGTGGTGAAGAAAACAAACAGTGAAAGGAACGTTTTTTTTTTTTAAAGTGGGCATGTAAATAACATAAAGATCCAACACACTTATAATTTCTATCAGAAAAGAAAATAGCATAAATCACATATATATTAAAAAACTTAAGAAAATTACTGAAATATGGCTGGTCCAAATTGATATATGTTCCAAGAGTTAAAATACACACTGGATTTCAAAAATTAGTACAATAAAATGAACATACAATATCTTAATTTTCTCATAATGATTATCTTGTAATGATAATATTTTAGACATATTGGTTAATTAAAAAATTTATTTAATTTTAACTATTTCTTTTAACTTTGTTTAATGTGGCTACAAGAAAACACATAAAAATATGTGACTAAATTTATATATCTATTGGACACTTCTTTATAGAATTTGTCCTTTCTTTTATATAATAAACCTCTTCCTCCCAACTGAATCACATAGTTTCATAAAGACAATTACGTAGAATTTTCTCTCTCATCTTTAAAGATAATTTTTTCTTCTATTTCAATAAAAATTCCCTTGACCCCTTAATGAACTCCACTTCTCAACTACATTTTCTGAAAGGTCATTATTTATTTTTTTCTAATTTCCCCACCACCATTCACTTGTCAGTAAAGTAGAGCTACTGATCCTGTCAATCTACAGAAACCTTTTGCCAAGTGAATTAACGGTCTCATGGTAGCTAAGCACTCTGAGTATTTTAAGGTGTCTGCCTTTTTTTCACATAAAGCCCTGGCGGTGCAGTGGTTAAGTGCTCTGCTGCTAACCAAAATGTTGCTCATCAGGAGAAAGATGTGGCAATCTGCTTCTGTAAAGATTACAGCCGTGGAAACATTATGAGGAAGTTCTACTCTGTCACATAGGGTCTCTATGAGTCTGAATCGACTTGACAGCAAGTCCTTTTTTCATCGTTCTAAAGTATTTTTTTTTTAAGTATTAGTTTTCCTGAATCTTTGCTTTCTTTTCCGTGGTATGTATTTACCTCATTTTTCCCCTCCTGACTTTAGACTCCTTTGCACACTAATATTTCTATGTGTGCTTTCTAAGTCAAAGTTATTTTTTACTGAAGTGTGAAAGAAAGCCAACTCTAACAAGCTCTAGTGGCTCACATAATAGTAGCTAACAACCATTCTGCCTAGATGTGCACTCAGCGGAATTCTAACTGCTTTACATAGACTAACATCTTTAATCATCACAACAATATTATCTTAATTATTCTAATTTTATAAATAAGAAAACCAAGTCTTGAATATTTTAAATTAACTTGTGAACTCCCACATAGATTTTTAATTAACAAATTAAAATCCAATCCTACGTGACTGCCATAGAGCCTGCTCTCTTAACCTCTCTGCTATATGTTTCAGTTCACACTTGGGAGGTCCACTGTGCTGAATCCAGGCATAATCCATACAGAGATTTAAACAAAGACATCTGGACTTTCTTCAGCTCACAACTTTTCTTCCTTATATCCTGGCTGCATTCACAGATAAACCCTGGAATTTTGAGGCTTATATATATGATTTTTGCTTTTTGTGATAACAGAAGGAAGCCAACACTTTTTGCAGATTCATAGCAATCATGCTCAAAATGATTATGACTGAACTTTCTTTGTTTATATACCACCCCTCCTCAATCCTGTGTCCAGGAGATGAGACATATGGCCAAGCCTGGGTCATATTACTATTCCAAAGGCCTAGGTTGTAAGATCAGCACCACTTGAAATATGTCACCTGACCAAAGTCAGTACAGAAAATGTTAATCAAGTGTTCTCATAATCACATCTTTAGGGATATTTATATTTGTGGTTTCCTATTAAGTACTTAAAAGAAAGATAAAGGAGCATAATTTCAAAATAAGTGCTATAAATTGACTACATTGACAAAACATCTCTGAATGAATTGCTATTCCAGAATAAATAAGGCTTGAACTAAAACCTAAAAGATTGTTTAATCCTTTCATTAACAAATTTTTCAAAAAAATTTTTGATGGCATGGGTTTTCAGTATTGGAATGAATGCTTACTGACTGAGTGTGTTTAAATTTTTGGCTGGTAATATGGTTTTTTAGAAATACGATCTAGCAATACAATTCACCAGTGATGCTAATGTCAGTTTGGTGCCACCGATCTGTGGTATGACAGTATACCAATGGGAACTAGATATATAGTTTGTTGCAGGTGCCTTTCCATTTTTTTTTTTTTTTTTCCATTAGGTTGCATGAGAAACCTCTGGTTTTCCAAATACGACACAGAAAAATCAAAACAAACTCATCAGGGCTCCCTAACTATCACACAGGAAAGACATAATTATGCTTGCAAGCTTCATCTCATAGAAATAAAGGGAAAAATTTACAAAAGCTTACAAAACCGACATATCCAGGAAGCATTTTCTGATAGAATGCTCAGCCTACACAATAATAGGGCTCCAATTCAGGTCTCCTGAGCTTCATGTCTTTCAAAAGGGGCCCACCTTGATTCTAAATGCATTAGAATCAGAATAGCCTACTACCTAGGAGGTCCAGAGGCAAGAGAAAAAATGGCTGGTATAGTTATGTCAATGGTAGGGAGAGGGATAATTTACTATGAAGATGAAGAGGGGGAGGGAAGAAGAAGGAAAGAGGTACAGAAAGAATGACAGAAGGAGCGAGCAAAAGAGACAGAGAAAACTACAAATTTCAAATGCAAAAAAGTATATTTATGTATATATATGTGCATGCATACACATATACATATATATACACAAAATTATTTTAAACTGAGCCAGCTAGGCCATATGTTTCCTTTCTCCCTAAAATTTGTGAAATTATAGTTACAGTCAAAAATACAACAGTAATGAAATGCATATTTAAATGAGAATTTAAGAGAAAATAAAATATGTATCAACAAAATGTATGGAAAATATCATAAGCCTGGTTCACATGATTACTATTTTTACATATACTTTTGGAAGAGATTCATTAAAGCTGGTAACTAGGTATAGATGCTACACAACAGCATGTGATGGGATTTTCCTAAATTTAGGAAAGTTACTTAAGTTATTTTAATATATCAGTTTATAGAAATTTTGAGAAGTGTATTTTCTGAATTAGTTGGAAAGAGTAATTCTTTGAATGAGCTCCTACAGCTAGAAAGAGAAAATCTATTATGGAGTAATTTGAGTGTGTGCTAGCCAACTGTCTATATTAAACTTCAAAATAAAATGAATGATGTATGAAGCTTTTAGAGAAACACCATTTGTAGATTTGAGATGTCACTTATGTTTTCCCGTCTGTTTAGATTTGTTGCCCTATTTTGCACTTAAATACATTATTATTCTTACCTCAACCTTCCATAAACATCATGGTTTTATATCATCATGAAAGCAGTTTCATAACACTATTGAGGAATGTCTTAAATAAAATTGTTTTAAGGAAACCAGTAAGGTTACTTAAAATTTGATTGAAAGGAAGAATGTCACCTTAAATCTACTGAAACTTTTCTCAAAATACACAGTCTTTATTAGAGAGAGGGAGCCCTGGTGGCGCAGTGGTCAATACACTTGGCTGCTAACTGAAAGGTCAAAGTTTCGAATCTGCTAGCTCCTCCATGGGAGAAAGACATAACAGTCTGCTTACATAAAGATTTACAGCCTTGGTAACCCTGTGGGGGCAGTTCTACTCTGTGCTACAGAGTCACCATGAGTAAGAATCAATTCGACTGCAGAGTTTTAGTAAGAAGAGTATTTGATGAAACTAGGTTCACAAAAATGTGGCTATGGAATTATTTGTTTATCCTTTCAAAAGAGGATAACGTTTGAGCTATTTACAGTTAGTGAGGCTGCTATTAACAATAAAGAACAAGTTTTTGTGTGGGTATAAGCTTTTATACCTCTTGGGTAAATATAAGGGAGTCGAATTGCTGGTTGTTCATATGTTTAGGTGTATAAGAAACTGCCAAACTGTACCCATTTAATTTCCTACCAAAAATAAATAGGAGGTTCAGTTAGTCTTCATTCTCACCAATACCAGGTACTGACAGTGTTTTTTGTTTTTTAATGTCAGACATTCTAATGTGTGTGGGATGATACTTCCGCATAAATTTAGTTTGGATTTCCCTAATGATTAATAATGTTGAGCCACTTTTCATGTGTTGATTCACCACCCATGTATCTTTTTTCGCACATTTTTTAAATCAGCCTGCTTATCTTATAATTCAGTTGTAGAATTACTTATATATTCCGGGTATAAGGCCTTTGTCAGACACACATTTTTCAACTATTTTCTCATGGTCAGTTTCTTGCCTCCTTATTTTTATGACACAGATTTTATAGAAGTTTTTTTTTTTTTAATACTTTTGATGTCAAATTTATCAATACTTTTATTGCATGAACTTTTGTGTCCTATGTAAGAAAGTTTGCTTACATCAAGGTTGCAAACATTTTCCCTTATATTTTCTTCTAGAAGTCTTAGAATTATAGCTTTTATGTCCTGATCTCCGATCCATTTTGAATTATTTTTTTCTGAATGCTATGAGATAAAGATTGTGGTTCACTTTTTCCATACCATTATTTTTCCTGGCAGCATTTCCTTTTCTGTTTAAACTTGTCTGAATGAATTCTACTGTCTTCAGCTAACAAGACAGCACAATATACGTGGTTTTATTGAAAAGAATAAAGAGATGAGTCAGGAGAGGAAGACAAAGCAGCCAGGTCAGAAGCCTTTACTAAGATGCTTTAACTTCATCCTGAGGGATAAGGGATTTTAAGACAAGAAATGACATCATCATATTTACACTTTAAATACACTCTGGTTTCAGCGAGTAGGAATAATATGTATGACTTGCTACTCTCACATTCGTAGTACTAAATATTTATTCCTCCTTACAATTTTAACATGGAAATATAAAAGCATTCAAAAAGCAGTTGAAGAACTGATGGTAATAAATGCATCCTCTTATTCAGAACATTAATCACTGGCCTGTTACTATGTTAAATACTAAGTGGCTTAATTTGATGTGCTCAAGTCTTCCATTTCCTAGGAGGCTGAGCTGAGGATAAATGTAAGCTGCTTTACCAGAGAAAGTAAAATCTAACTTTTTACATATTTGCGATTGGTAAAATTTTATTTTAAAAAAGGATTAAACTTTTAAATATACACAATACATTATGTTCCCATGTGAGTAAGTAAATACTCACTACAAGCCTTTCGCATTCCTACAAGCGTATTATTTGGAACCAGGGCCAGAAAGTAGATAATAGGATTGTTAAATGGAAGCCGAATCATTCCACTTTTCCATAGTGAATAACTGTAAAACTATCTCTAGAAGCCAGTCAATGCCTTGACCCAAAAGAAAAGGAAGAAATAAGTGACTCTGCAGGAGGTAAATTACATGAACTTGTCTCAACTCCATAGAGAAAGCCAAGTTCAAAAAAATGTACTTTACTAAACATTCCCAATTTATATTCAGAGAGCAATTTGCACACTGGTAAAGGGGAACCAATTATTTAAGTTTAGGTAGAAAAAAAGATAACTAAATGGAATATGGGACTGTTCAAATATTATCAAATCACTATTAACTGCTGTAGAACATTTTGAAGATGTTTTATACATTATGATAAGATTATTATGAATTGGCGTCAGGCAAGAATAAGATTAAAATACTATTTGATTCATCAGAAGATTTTAAAGACAGCCTTGAAGGCTTATTGTATTAATAGCATTTTTTATATGCTAGTCACGCTAAGTTGGATTCTATACATTTTTTTCATATGCAATTCTTAATGACATCAAGCAGATTTAGCAGAGAGATTTAACAGAGAAACCAACTCTGTACAGTTTGTATTTTCAAGAACTAAGTGTTATTAAGGAACACAGGGAATGTGGTTTCATAAATGCATATCTGGAAAAGCTTGTGCAAAACCCAAAACCAAACCCATTGCCATCGAGTTGATTCTGACTCATACTGACCCTGTAGGACAGAGTAGAGCTGAGTTTCCAAGGAATAGGGTTTCCAAGGAGCACCTGGTGAATCTGAACTGCTGACCTTTTGGTTAGCAGCAGTAGCACTTAACCACTACGCCACCAGGGTTTCTGGAAAAGCTTGAAAAGATATATAATTAAAAAGGTATCCAAAATATACATATGTGGTTTACTACATATATTTAGGAAAAATTTGTAATTTTGTTCAGAATTATATATAAATCTAAATGAACAAATCACCTTAACAATCATTTGATTATCTTAGTTCTTTCCCATTTTCTAACTATAATATTGTACACCAGTCTTCGATTGGTAATAGAATTTAGTAGGAATTAGGGACCTAGAAAAATATCAGAAGAACTGTGAGATCAATGTTCAGGGAATTCACCACTGTTACCTCAGCCAGAAGCAAGTGATCGTAAATAGCTTACAGGAAAACCCCTTTCCTTTCAAGTCGATTCCGACTCATATCGGCCCTATAGGACAGAGTAGAACTGTCCCATAAGGTTTTCAAGGAGCACCAGGTGGATTTGAACTGCTGGTTTTTGGTTAGCAGCCGTAGCTCTTAACTACTACACAAGAAAGCTGTTAAAATTCTAAAGTCCTGGGGTGGGGGGTGGGGGGAGAATTCCAAATATTTCATTCAGCAATAGCATTGTGGGGGGACTTCTAAAACCCACCAGGAATCCTATGTGTCTGGTTGCAGCTGCCACTGCAAAATAATAGCTTATCTTCTTTTTCTACCTTTCTCATCTTGCTTTAGTGCTCGTCACTGGCAAATTCGAACCTGAACCATAAAAAAAAAAAAAACAAACCCAGTGCCGTCGAGTCGATTCCGACTCATAGTGACCCTATAGGACAGAGTAGAGCTGCCCCATAGAGTTTCCAAGAAGTAGTGCCTGGCAGACGTGAGGAGGGAAATTCGAGCAACATAATTCTTGCTTACTCCTCAGTGAAGATGAGACCTTAAAAAGATATGTTTTTGATATTGGGTTGACAATGGACAATCTTTTATTTCTGTATTTAAATAATGGAAAATGGAACGAAATAAATATTCCTGAAAAATAATTAAATAACATAAAATACTTATAGAAAATTATTAATAACAGAATAATTAAGCAATAATAGAAAAAATTATTTTGCACATTTTGAAACCCAAATGAGATAATTTACAAATTAAGTTAAAACTGCTCACCTGATAGTCGAGTCATTTTAAAAATCAGTTAAGTCTACTTTGTTGAACATGTATAAAACCCATTGCCCTTGAGTCCATTCTGACTCATAATGACCCTATTGGACAGAGTAAAACTGCCCTAAAGAGTTTCCAAGGAGCAGCTGGTGCATTCGAACTGCCAACCTTTTGGTTAGCAGCCTGAACTCTTAACCCCTGTGCTCCTGGGCTCCTGAATATGTATATATCTCATAATTTCCTGAACTCAACCAATACTGCTGGTACCAAGTTTCCCTGATCTTGTGTGTTGGCTTATGCTAGTCCTCTATTTGAACTACTCTTACAGCCTAGTCTCTAAATATCAAGGTCTAAAATATCCACACATAATTCATTGTGCTCAGATAGCTTGAGGATAGTAGGAATTTTATCCATTTGATGTTTATTGGGCTGGCTTATGAAGATCCCCGTGAGAGCTTTGCAATGAAAATTTGATTTCTGGCCTTTCCAAATGTGTCTTCATACATTTTTTACCTTGCCCCACAACTCTCAAGCAGTATTTATTGAGTGTTTCTATATCCCAGACACTGTTATTGGAACTGGGTATCCTTACTGCCTAAACAGTGACAACTGGAAGACAATGACTCAAATAAATCTTAAATGATTTTGGTGAACGCCTCAGACCAGATAATTGTGTATGATTACAATGAAGAGTGGTACAGTAGCATACTCATCATTTTATGATTCTCCATTACACAGACTTAATGTTTAAAATCCACTGCTCATAAATAGTTTTTTACTTCTTGGGTTCCCCGGTTGGGATATGCTGGTGGATAGTTCTCCTGGAAAATCTCAATTTGGCAATCCAAAAGATCTTAGGGTCTAGGGAACAGGGAAAAAAGCAGCAAGGTCATTTTGATCTCATTCTCTGATTCAGCTCTATCGGGGAAAAAAAAGAACCGATGTTTTATTTTCTAAATAATTCCAGAGTAAATTTCTCAATAGGTCAGTTTGTTAAATACTTGGAGTTGAGAATAATGCCATCAATTAGGCATAACAAACCTAATATAACATTTTGTCATGAGTTATACATATAATTACAGGCATTATATACTTCTTCCTACAGTTACAATGCTTAACATTGGCTTATTTATATTTTCATCTCCAATAGCAATTAACACAGTAAGTTAAGGGCTATTGTAATTTATGCATATATTATATAATAATATATGGCCTATTTTATATATATATATATCATACATACCATAATAGGAATTCTTGGTGACACAGCTGGTTAAGTGCTGGGCAACTAACCAAAAGAATGACAGTTCAAACCCACCCAGAGGCACCTTGGAAGTAAGGTCAACCAATTTGCTTCCAAAAGTTCATAGTCTTGAACACTGTACGGAGCAGTCCTACTCTGCTCACTTGGGGTTGCCATGAGTCAGAATAAAGTCAACAGCAACTGACAATATACTATAGTAAATTATTATATACACATGTAGAAACATATAAATGTTTATACTCTATATTGTTTTGACATATATGTGCATACATATATATATATAAAACATTCATAAGCATATGAATGTTTTATATACAGATTGTATAATTAGAAAAACACATAGTATTTTGTCTCTTTAACAACTGATGTCTTTCAAGACATCTATTTGGTTGGTTGACTATTTTGCTACATCACTTGAGGAGGATGTCTGATTATCAATAGGTGGTTGCTGAACTACCTTTAGACCAAGTTACATACAACTAATTAAGAGTCTTAATTTTGCTGAACATGATATTCATAGCTTATTTGCTGAGGACAATAGAAACAAATGGAGAATTTTTGTTCAAAAAGAAAAATGGAAAAGACAAATGATGTCAAAATCCAGAGAAAAATAGTTGTATTTAATTCTTGTGAATGGTGTAGAATATAAATCTCCAAAATATGTAATTTAAATTTCATTAATTGTTAATGAATTGTGCAATTATATAAAGAAATGCTGAGTGTTGTTTCAAGATGGGTGCACTGATAATAAAGATGACCATTTAGATCAGTTATTCCTGGTGCACTCTGGGTAACAGATTTATTGCTCACCCTAAACTTGGTGAAGAATATTGAATATACCATGGACTGCCTGAAGAATGTTTTGGAATAAGTACAGCCAGGATGCTCCTTAGAAGCAAGGATGGCAAGGCTTTGTTTCACATACATTGGACATGTTATCAGGAGGGACCAGTCCCTGGAGAAGGACATCATGCTTCGTAAAGTAGAGGGCCAGCGAAAAAGAGGAAGATCCTCAATGAGATGGATTGACACAGTGGCTGCAGCAATGGGCTCAAGCATAACAATTGTGAGGATGGCTCAGGTGCAGGCAGTGTTTCATTCTGTTGTACACAGCGTTGCTGTGATTTAGAACCGACTCGATGGCACCTAACAACAACAACAAACTTGTACATAAGTAAATTTATTTTATTTTTGTCCAACGACTACCATCAAACACCTGGTGGACCTCTCTTCCTAGTCTGTTAATGTTATTTGAAAGTATACTCATTAAAGCAGAACACTTTAAAATGTAAATTAACACACAGATATAAAATATAGAGTAAAAATGTTCAGCTCCTTTTATCCCGATTTAAAACTTCAATTGCATATACAATCAAACACTAGGCTTCTTCCTGCTCCCAATATCTACCAGAATTGCCCTGGGAGGTTTAGAGACTGCCATGCCTACTTCATTCCTCCTTTTTCATTCTCTCTGTCCCTAACTACTTCAGAGTTGAGAGAGGAGGGAAATATATTTCAGGAAATGCACACAAAAAAGAACCATTTTGCAAACTGCTGTAGTCCTCCCTTGACTCTGGTGAGATGTATGGTTATATGGGCCAGGATGCAGAGTACACCCGACAGGAAAAGCTTGCTTATCGGCCAACCCTACTCAGCACCTGCCTCTGGTCCATAGTATTTTCCTGCTGGAGTGTTCTAGTCTGAAGCCCACACCCTGGGTGGGTAAGTGGGGGCATAAAATTAACTATATATAGCAACTTTCTGACTAAACCTACAGGAAACAATTTTCCTGTTTGATTAATCATGAGACTATGGACTGATCCATTGCTTGCCTATTTCTCACCCTGTCTCAGGCTATTTTTATACCTGCTCAAATTCCTATAGAGGGCTGGTCAGCAAGTTCACTGCATAATGAACAGCTGACAGTTGAGTGGCCTGGTGAGCAAGCAATCAGAATACCTCCATAAGTATTTGTTCTAGAATCCCCTTCCTTTGACTAGGTCAGGCGGAAGAATTCCACTTTTATCCAATACGAAAAGGGGGCAGGAATAATCTCACCAAAGTCACCAGGCCACTAATGATGCTTGTTGTTGTTGTTAGGTGCCGTCGAGTCGGTTCCGACTCATAGCGACTCTATGCACAACAGAACGAAAACACTGCCTGATCCTGAGCCATCCTTACAACCGTTGTTATGCTTGAGCTCATTCTTGAAGCCACTGTGTCAATCCACCTCGTTGACGGTCTTCCTCTTTTCCGCTGACCCTGTACTCTGCCAAGCATGATGTCTTTCGCCAGAGACTGATCCCTCCTGACAACATGCCCAAAGTATGTAAGACTCAGTGTAGCTATCCTTGCTTCTAAGGAGCATTCTGGTTGTACTTCTTCCAAGACAGATTTGCTCATTCTTTTGGCAGGCCATGGTATATTCAATATTCTTCGCCAACACCACAATTCAAAGGCGTCAATTCTTCTTCAGTCTTCCTTATTCATTGTCCAGCTTTCACATGCATATGATGTGATTGAAAATACCACGGCTTGGGTCAGGCAGACCTTAATCTTCAAGGTGACATCTTTGCTCTTCAACACTTTAAAGGAGTCCTTTGCATCAGATTTACACGCTACAATGCATCCTTTGATTTCTTGACTGCTGCTTCCGTGGCTGTTGATCGTGGATCCAAGGAAAATGAAATCCTGGACAACTTCAGTCTTTTCTCCGTTTATCATGATGTTGCTCATTGGTCCAGTTGTGAGGATTTTTGTTTTCTTTATGTTGAGGAGTAATCCATACTGAAGGCTGTGGTCTTTGATCTTAATTAGTAAGTACTTCAAGTCCTCTTCACTTTCAGCAAGCAAGGTTGTTAATGAGCCTTCCTCCCATCCTGTTGCCCCATTCTTCTTCATATAGTCCAGCTTCTCATATTATTTGTTCAGCATACAGATTGAATAGGCGTGGTGAAACAATACAACCCTGACACACACCTTTCCTGACTTTAAACCAATCAGTATCCCCTTGTTCTGTCTGAACAACTGCCTCTTGATCTATGTAAAGGTTCCTCATGAGCACACTTAAGTATTCTGGAATTCCCATTCTTCGCAATGTTCTAATGATGCTACATCTTCTTTAAATTCTATTCTACTTGACAGGGTGTTTGAGCACATGACATCCCTGCTACCTTGCTATTCCGAGAGGTATATATCTGATGGGCCCTTACTGGCACTCTTAGTAAATTGCTTTTGGGCTTTTTCCGACAAGAACAAACATATCCCACTCAACATTCTTTTCTAACTGCCCCTTAGTAAGCTCTTTTTTTTTTTTTTAACAAGATGCATTCTGATTAATGAAACCAATACTGCCTACCCAGAGAGAAAATAGTAATTTCCTGGACAATGATAAATTCATCCTCTCTAATTTATGTCGTTCAACCATAAGTATTCCTCACAGTCCTTTTATGTTTTCAGTAGAGTGAGAAGCATTTCTGGCCAAGCTATTACTCAATTAACGGTATAGTTTGCTATCTTCACTTGATTCCTAGCAGGAAATACTTTCTTTAATAATTTTCACAATTGGGACAACAAGATCTGTGAGAACTAGTGACTACTCTCTCAGTGAAAAAATAAAACTCTTAGAGGGGGTTCCTTTTCAATTATTTTCTTCTATTACCCACCCACTATCTAGTGTCTTGTGAATGTTACATGGTTTGGAGGGCTAGGATAAGTGAAAGAATGGTGGTATTTCTTCTTTAACTCTTTAGAACTGAAGCAACTAAAAAAAAAAAAAAGCAACTAAAGGGTGTTTCTTATAACACTAGCCACTCTAAAATAAATAAATAAATAAGGTAAGGAGGAATCCTTAGAATTTGTTAAATTTTACATAATAAATTCTCCTCTTGCAGCATCACAACATGAAATAGCATACGAAAGAATATGAGAAATATTGCAGCAAATTAACCAGATTAATCTTATTTAATTAAGAATTTATAAAAAAATAACTGACTATATAAATTATTCCTAACATGTAACACTTCATTGATTCTAAGACATAGTTTTTCACAGTTCAGCATCTCTAAAATTAGGAAACATGGTAGAATCCTTGAAGTCTTATTTCTCATTGTTGTTTAGGTGGCAGTGCTGTCATTTTTGTCATTTCCTGTACATATCCAACTTCTTCGTGTCGTTTCATTTTGTTGTCTCTTACTTTTGTGTATTGTTATTGTATGTGTTGAATTAAATTACAACTTAATATTTTTTCCCATTTGTTTTCTGAAATATCCTGGGGAAACCTTCTCATTAGATCAAGAGAGAGCCCTCATAAGAGTTTGAAGAATAGATGTCATTAGCTTGGCGGAAAACCCAAGAGACAATAGTGGAATACTCTTAATAAGTAAAAATGTTGAAATCATCAGCATTATAACTATGTACAATCCACAGTTTTTTGTTTTTTTTTAATGTGACTAGTATCACTAAAATTGAAACTCTACTATCACTCTTTCTTGTTTAAACACATGTGCATGGATGGAATATTACATTATTACAGGAGAAAGATTACATTAAATTGATATATATGAAATGTAAAAGCTTCCTAAGTTAAAATTAATAAATACAGAGGTCCTTTTTTAGTCCATAAACTCTATCTAAACTAGTTCTAAGTAAATCCACACAGAATAAACAAGGTATCCAACCTTAATTTTCCACGTTGAAAATTAGACACAAATTTTTACCTCTTTTCCCTCCAAATAATTTGCAATCATGTCTGTTGCTTATACTCAAAGCTGAAGAGAGTAAGGTGGATTCAGAGTGATGGAGAGGAGTGGGATAGTCAGAGGAGGCACCATTAAGAAGTGTATATTTGAGCAGACATTTGAAGCAAATGAAGGAGTTATACTGGCAGCATGTCAGCCAGTACAAAAGCTTTAAGGCATAAAAGAGTTTGACATGTTTGAGGAAAGAAAGGAGCCCAATGTTACTTGAGTAGAGTGAGTGATGGAGCGATTAGTTAGAGATGACGTCAGAGAGGCAGTGGGGAGTAGGTTATCCAGGGTGAAAAACTACCCTGATTTGCCTGCTACTGTACAAGCAGATGACAGAATGGATTTGCTATCAAATGAGATGAGCTATAGTTGGGCTAGGAAAAACGAACAAACAAGCATATTTTGGACATGTTCAATTTGTGTTGTCTCTAGGCAATTGGGTATGCAATTGGGTATATGAGCTTAGAGTTCATGAGAATAGATTTGGGGACTGTCAACCTAAAGCTGGTAGCGAGATTATGAAATTAGGTGAGATGACTAAGGAGTGAGTATAGATTGAAAAGAAAAGAGGGACAAATAATGAATCCTAGAGTACACACTGGAGATGATTAATCAACATAAAGAGAAATTTTAGTGGAGCTGGAGGCAAAGTTTGATTATATTTAAGAAAGGGAAGGGAATGGAGAGAAGAATTAGAGACAATAAGGATAAGCAAATTGAAAGGTCTTTGCTGAAAATGGAAGAGAGACATGGGACAGTTGCCAGCATGGGGTATGGAATCAAGATTATATTAAAAAGTTAAATGGGAGAGATAACAAAAAATGAAATAAATTTATATAAACCAAAAACCAAATCCAGTCCCGTTGAGTTGATTCTGACTTATAGCAACCCTATAGGACAGAGTAGAACTGCCCCATAGAGTCTCCAAGGAGTACCTGCAGATTCAAACTGCCAACCTTTTGGTTAGCAGCCATAACTCTTAACCACTACACCACCAGGGTTTCCATAAATTTACATATGGAGGGGAAAAATTAACCTTCTAGGTTATAATAGGAAGAACTGTGTTAAGTTGTCAAGAGTATATGTGCAGAGATATGTTTTAGATAGAAATTTTTTTTTTTTTTTTTAACTTTTGTAAAGGGAGGTAACAAAGAAGATATGGGTACAGATTCTGGAATATGTGGGTAGACATGGTGATGGGTATCTGAAAATTCTCTTATGATTACTTCAAATGTATCAGTAAATTGAAAATAAAGGCCATCATCTCAAAGTGAGGATGATAAAGAAAGTATTAAATGGTTGAGATAGAAGAGAAAAGGTGAATCAATTTGAAGTGGGGCCAGTTGTTGTGGTAAGTGTTTTTCTCTAGTCAATTTCAGCTTCATGAGTGAAAGCAAAGAGTAGACAAAGTGTTAATTTCAGCAGTATTGTGGTTTGGGCAAAAGAGCACAGTTACGTGAGCAAAGAACAAAGACACTTAATTGTACATGGACATGATTTAATGAATTAAGATAAAATATAAAATGGATAAGGAAGAAAAAGACATGTTAAAGGTTAGTAAAAACTTAAAAAAAAATCAATGGATTATAGGTCATGATAGTTTTGAAGGACTGATGAAGTCCATAAAGGTGTCAACTGGAAAGACACTGATAGTAATCCGAAAGTTGGATGCAATAAAACAATATTTTGTTTTTGTAGTTATCAATAATACCAAGATCTAGGATATGACCCTGAGAACGGAGGAGTGGTTGAAGCAAAGGAAGGAACAAGATCACTGAGGGAGAGGGATTCAAGGAACTGAGAGTTTGTGGTGTGGGAAGATATTTTATAGGTATACTGAAATTGTGAAGAATCATGATAAGAGTAATATTGGTGAGAGTGATATAAATCTTATGTGATATACATTTTATGTGATATGGAGACAGGAGCAAAAATGAGGGCCATGTTTGGGGAGGAGATAACAGAAACAATGCCATTGTAATGTGTGATTCAATTTGATGACATAGGATTCAAGCCTGAGGATTTATAGGAAGAAGGGAGAAAAATGTGCCTGAAGATGTAATAAAGAGCCAAGAGGACACCCAACCTTTTCCAGTCACTATGAGGGGGAAAAAAAAGCTTCAAGAGTGGGCAAAATATCAATGTCCTCTGGGAAAGTCCAGGTTTTCAATTAATAATTTGACAGAATTCAGTTCTTTGTGGTTGTACAATTAAGATTGCTGTTCGTCTTTTTCCAGCTGTTTGCCAGAAACCACTCTTAGCTTCTAGAAGCTGCCTGCAGTTCCTCACTATGTGGCCCCCAGTACTCATCATGAATGTTGCTTTTTTCCAGGCCAGCAAAAATGCAACTGATTCTTCACCTTCTTTTAAAGACTCATCTTATTAGATCAGGTCCACTGAGCGCAGTCTTCCTTTGGATGAACTCAAAGTCAACTAATTAGCAACCTAATCAAACCAAACCAAAAACCAAACCCCTTGCTGTCAAGTCGATTCCGACTCATAGCAACCCTGTACGACAGAGTAGAACTGTCCCATAGGGTTTCCAAAGAGCGACTGGTGGATTGAACTTCTGACCTTTTGGTTAGCATCAGAGCTCTTAACCACTGCACCACCAGAGTTCCAGTAACCTAATCATGGGAGTCATGGTCCATCTTATTCAGTTTCTATCTACATTCAGGATAAAGGAATCACACAGAACATGTACAACAGCGAGTTAGAACCTTGAGGGCCATCTTAAAATCCTGCCCGCCGCATCTACCTGCATTTTTTTTTTTTTTTAATGAGACTTCAAAAGAATGCTGCTGATAACAACAATATAACCCAGGAATGTTTGGGTATGAAGCATTTCTTCATTAGATATGATCCATCTGCAGTTTTTCTGGTAAGATTAAGATTAGCAATGCCTCAATACATTATGCTTTTGTAAGAAAATTGAGTAAAATAGTAACTTATTAGAAATCAAAGAAAAACTTAACCTTTGTGCAATTTTCATTGCCAAATAATGTTAAGCAAAAATTAGAATATAATGCATCATTGGTTAAAACTTCTGTTTTTGAAAAAAATGATTAAAAGAAGAAATAAAATTTTTTTATTGAAATGCAATGCGCACTTATATTTTTCCTATAATCTAGAATTAATGAGCATATGAGATTTTATAAATGTGCCATTGAAACAGGAAATTATATAGAAAGAATAAGAGACCATCATTACTTTGAACACACAGATGTTTTCTTTTCATAACATATTGCAAGCTTTCATCAGACTCTCCTAATTACAGTCTATACACTGGTATTCTTGCAATTCAAACCATTAACCTTCATCTGAGGCTCTGGATTCTGCATAAGGTACATTGTCATTGAATGCTCTTTTTCTGTGAAAATGTATGCATGCCTGCATGATGAATAGACTTCTGAATAGATTTGGGGTACATTTTCTGTTCCAATGAAAAAATATTCCCAATTTCCTCCTCTCCAACAGCCAAGAATAAGGCTGAGGCTATTTAGCCATTTTCAAGGAGAAACAAAAATATTTTAATTACAGAATCTGTAATAATATAGCGCTGAAAGATAGTCTGGGTAGAAATGAAGAGAAATACAAAGAGAATTAGAGGAATAATTTAGCAGTTACAAAAGGAATGATGTGTAATTATAATGTACAATTAAATTCAAGGCTATTCTTCACAAAAGAAAAGGGAAAATGGCATGCCCAAATAACAGATGCTTTGTTTAAAATGTAGTTTTAGTTTTCTTAATTATTACTTAAGATTCAGAGTTTTCCTTTTAGGGTTATAAGAGCAAATAATTACTAGTGCTTCTCATTTCTATAATATAAGCTTAATTAGATGGTAGAATATTGCATGTGACAGTTTACGTCTCCTAGATGGGTCTAAAGCAATGTTTTAGCAGAAAAATCACTTTTCGTTCCCTCTCATTTTATCCTTTAAAAGCTGTAAGGAGGAAACAATGACAGCAAGACTAAGACAATATTAGATTTTTTTTCATAAAAATGTATGCATACCTCTTCAGATAGTGCCCGTAAAATAAAAATAATTTTAATATAGATAAATTTTAATGTTGTTAAATGACAGAATATCTTATAGCTGATAAATTTGATATAATGCATTTAGTATATACTGTGATAGTAAAATGCATTTGAAAATTGCAAAGGCAAATAGATAATAGAGCTGAAAGGAACCACAGAAATCATCTGGGAGCAGCCATTCATTTAAATTATGAGATAAACTAGCCCCTGCATATGTTAAATAATTTTTCATAGCAGTTAATAAATAATTTTTTTAATCAGATTTAATGTCCCTACATAGCTAGTTAGGGGACAGTGGTAGTTCAGTAGTAGAATACTTGCTTTCCCTGTGGGAGACCAGGGTTCAATTCCTGACCAGTATGCCTCATACTCAGCTGTCTCTCATTTGTCTGCGGAGGCTTGCATGCTGCTATGATGCTGAACAGGTTTCAAGGGAGCTTCCAGACTAAGAAGGACTACGAAGAAAGGCCTAGTAATCTACTGCCAATATGGGGATGGTGCACGAACTAGAAGCCTTTTGTTTCCTTGTGCCTGGGGTGGCCCTCAGTTGCGTACAAGTTCTATAACAGCTAACAACAACAGCAGTAACTTCGATAGTTTAATAAGAAGAGATTTCAGAGCAAAACACGTCTCGGCACCAAACCCACCAGTTGTAATGTTAACTAGTTAAATTTTGTCAAGAACTGTCTCGCTCTATAATTACTCTGTAAATTTAATGTGCATTATTTTAAAACATTAGATTTTTTATCTAAAAATTTTCATTGGTCAAAAGTTTAACTCTCAAAGGTTATTTCTCAGTGGGATTTAGAAATTCAGGGCTCTAATTTCTCAGAAGTTGCTGTGAGGCAACTGTTATATTACATTAGAAGAAATAGTCACAAAACTTTGGTATTAAATTGTTTATACGTTACCTCTAGTTCTCTCTTCCACATCCCAAACCATGAGTTTGAGTTTCTAAGAGTGAATTAAAAAGAGATTTTCAATACCATACCATGACAAATTTAGAGTAATGCATAATTTCAAACATGTTTGAAGTATTAGGAATAGGTGTCTTCATCCACTAGCAGTGCAAATAATTCATAATTCTATTTGGCCTCATAGCATTTAATATTGTACTCTAAACTTGAGCTTATAAACTGCTCCTTTAAACACTCGTCAGTTTTGTTTAAACCTTGTTCTTGAGTTATCATTTCAATGTAGTAACAAATACTTGGTGAGCAGTTACTGGTTGTTAGCACTACGTGGAAAAAAAAAAAAGTTTTGTTTTTTTTTTTTTTTTATGTGGAGCATATAATAATTACAGAAGAACTCAAGGTCAGAATCCCCCTTCTTAATTTCTGTTCATGGTTGCCAGGGTATATGTGGCAAGAGAATCACACACATGAAAGAAAAGGAATTTTATATTTTTTGATTGGGACACTATAATGATCTCCCTCAAAATTTGCTGTGAGTACTAAACTAATACAACTAATACTTAAGCATAACTTAGTTAAATGTCTTGCACAAAGCAATCAATATCAATTATATCACCTTTGAATTATGGTGTTGGTGAAGAATATTTACTATAGCATGAACTACCAGAAAAACAAACAAACCTGTCTTGGAAGGAGTACAACCAGAGTACTTCTTAAAGACAAGGATGGCGAGATTTTGTTTCACATACTCTGGACATGTTATCAGGAAGGACCAGTCCCTAGAGAAGGGCATCATGCTTGGTAAAGTAGAGGGTCAGCAAAAAAGAGAAAGACCCTCAGTGAGATGGATTGACACAGTGGCTGCAACAATGGGCTTAAGCATAACAATGATTGTGAGTGTGGGACAGGGCTGGGCAGTGTTTTGTCCTGTTGTACATAAGGTCACTCTGAGTTGAAACTGACTCAAAGGCACCTAACAACAACATTAGAGTTATTAAGTCTGATGGCTTGGAAAGTGATGCTGTGTGGAGTTTTTAGTTCCCCAGGTCTGTTATCGTATGAGTGTATTTATTGGCCCTTCAAAATTGAAAACAAATGTATTATATGATCAAACTCAAATTCATTTATCAACTTTTATTAAGTAAACTTAGTTTAATTTTTTCTCAATGAAAAGCTACAAGCTGTCAAAAAAAAATTTAACACCTGTGTGTCCATAAACAAAGAATGACATGGCTTGCAACAAAAATTCAGCTTCTTCAGGGCGATGGAGTATTTTCACTTTCATGAGTCATGGACATTTCACAGATCTAACATTTACAGTGTTGAGCATTTTTTGCATCAGCAAGCATGAATCATAGGACATACTTTTTAAGAGCCCTTTTTTTCATACAATTCAGCTGAGTGTATATAGTAGCAGAGCCAGGAGCACAATGCTTAGATTTAATTATCCAATAAATGTGTGTAAAGAAATGATGACTGGAAGACTGAGTATAAATATGTAAATATAAAGTACTGCATACTGCAACACAATGAATATGATGGTATGATGAAAAGAATAAAGCATTCTAAGGTAATACAACAAACACATTGGCAATTTCAACAAGTTGGAAAAAAAAACATTTCTGTAAACTGTAAACTGAGAGTTTATAGACCAGGACTCAGCTGTACCATACCTTGCTTCCATAGCGTCTTGTCCCCAAAACCTAGAAAAAGAACCAATACTTGTACAGATGTTGCTGAAGTGCTGTGCGTATCTGTATTAACTTGGTTCATACTTTAACAACTAGGTGGCAGGCACTGTTGAGAGTGTCCCCATTTTACAGATGAGAAGTCAAGTACATAAGGCCACAGAGCTTAGAATTAGTAGAACATAGATTTAAACTTGAGCAGTCTGCCCCAGAGTTTGAACTTACCATCATTATACTTTTATTTCCCTCCAATATGTTTGTTTTCTTTATCTGAAACCTATTAGTTTTAAAGGCTCTGCACACTGTTTTCTCAACTCCAGCCTCTGGGTGTAAGACCCAAATCAGTGCTGTTACATGATCATCATCATAGTCATCATATTATCATCATCATTATCATCTTCATCATCATCTATCTATAGTTACTTCTTCAGCTAGCCTAGAAGATAATTAAGGGCTCTTAGGGATTGAATCTTCTGCCCTAAAAATGTCTGTGAACTTGGCTAGGCCAAGTTATGTGGTTGTCCACCATTTTGTGATTTAATGTGATTGTCCTGTGTTGTAAATTCCAACCTCTATGATGTTAACGAGGCAGGATTAGAGGCAGTTATGTTAATGAGGAAAGACTCAATCTACAGGATTAGGTTGTATCTTGAGTCAATCTCTTTTGAGATATAGAAGAGAAAATTGAGTAGAAAGAAGGGGGAATTCATGCCACCAAGAAAGAAGCACCAGGAGTGGAATGCATCTTTTGGACCCAGGGTCCCTGCACTGAGAAGCTCCTAGACCAGGGCAAGATTGATGACTAGGACTTTCCCCAGAGCTGACAGGGTCAGAAAGCCTTCCCCTAGAGCTGGCACCCTGAAATTAGACTTCTAGCCTCCTAACCTGCAAGAAAATAAATTTCTATTTGTTAAAGTCACCTGTTTGTGGTATTTCAGATATAGCAGCACTAGATAACTAAGACAATGACACAATGGGTGGTTGCTGACCAAAATGGTTCATTATTTATAATTATATAGGTGTAGTTCCACTTTTTATAATCTTTTCATTCTTAGTGCTCCAATATCGCATTCCAGAAGCAAGTGTTGCTTTTCATTCCTCTTAGGGTGTTACTTGCTGTCAGTTGTCTGTCAATTGCATTAAATTGCTAGATGAAATTCACTTACGGTCAATTCTTTATAGAAATACTTTCAATTTAATAATGCTCCGAAATTTAAATGTCATAGAACCTTTAGAAGGTTTCTTTACTCTCAAATCTTTAAAATTTCTGCTACACAGATGTGAAACATGCTTTAGACTGAGAAATACTTCTCACATCCTAGAATGGTCCAGGTAGATAATTAAATAATGATTAAGTGGTCACCAGCTCCATCCACTCATAATATTGAGGTTGTAGGCAAAACGAAAACAACAAAGCACATTTCAAATAACCATATGTTTAAAGGCAATTTGAAAAGATAATATATAACAAGAATTTCAGTTCATAATTAAAAGGAAATTAAAGATATTAATAAGAAAAATAATTTGTCTAATGATTTCATTTTTTAATCTTGATTCCAATTCTCCTTTATTTTTTCCAATGGTAGGCTTATCATTTCTCTGTTGGTCTTTGTTTCAAACAAGCAAAGCATAACAAATCAAGCTCAAAAACTACCCCCAGAACAATATTTCTAAGTCTTAGATATGCCTTCTTAGAAGGAATAATGAAGAATGAGTATTTTTCCCCAGGTGAAGTTCTTGCCTGGGGTTTCTTTTGCAACAGTAAAATGTTATTTTTAAATCTCCAAGTGCTTTAGGGAAAACAAACACTAGGGAGTGCTTGCTTTAGAGCTAATGAGCAGAATGTTACTAGCTACATTCTTTCTTTTAAATCTTAGCTTGGCCCGGTATAAGACAAGTATAAAGAAGGGGACCATTTGGGAACCAGGATTTCAAAGGATAATATATACAACTATTCCCGACAATAATCAGTGCTCTTTCTGAATCCACGAGTGGAACTGCGTGACATATTTAATTTTCAAATTCTGCAGGGAAACTAGGAGCCCTGGTGGCGTAGTGGTTAAGAACTATGGGTGCTGACCAAAAGGCCGACAATTCAGATTCACCGGCCACTCCTTGGAGACTCTCTGGGGGCAGTTTTACTCTGTCTTATAGGGTCACTTTGAGTCGGACTTGACGACATCAATGTTTATTTACTTTTTGAGAGGCGAGTAGGGGAGGGAAACTGACCTTATGAGAAAAATGTAACGTGTATCTATATGTTACCTAATTCTGCTTGAATGAGTACATACAAAAAAACAGACAACTAATGTTTTTTAAAATAAGTTGCTGTCCCAGCTCTAGGAATATAAAATTGTCACCACAAGTAAATAGGAATTGCAAAGCTCTATCCCAGAATACTATGAAAGCAAACACAATGAAGTAAGCTGCATGCTATCTAGGGGAAAAAAAAAAAAAAAAAAAACCTGTTCATGTTCATGGCAGATATAACACTTCTAAGAAAATGATTTCACACAAACTTTTAATATAACCCACAATATATCCTTGTTAAGAATATCTTTCAATGAGACCATATTCTCCTCCAACTACTGCTCCATTTCTCTGCTCTTTGTATGGCAAAACTTTGTGAAAAAATTATACTGTCTCCAACCCATCTTCGTGTATTCCCCCATGATGCTACACTCTTGATTTCCAAAAACCCAATAAAATCATTTTCTCAAAGCCATTAATGAAATCCATAATGCTAAAACCATGGACAACTCTTAGTTCTTACCTTATCAACATCTTGCCGGAATTTAATACAATGGTTTACTCCATCTATGGAGCAGCTTTTTTTTTTTTTTGACATTCTCATCTGGATGGTCTTATTCAGACTTGTGGCTTAAAACACTTTCTATATGCTGTGGTCTTCATAAACAAATGACAAGCCCTGATGTTTTCTGTGAAAGTTAATGTATTCATCTTCCTATTCTACCTCTTCTCTTGAATGTATAATGTATGTATACACATTACATAGTGATAGATGCAGATGATTCAGGTTTAGCTATAAGTACAGGTATGAGGACAAGAGTGGTAGAATTCTCCTCTTCCATGAGGAAGACCCAGGTTTGATTTTCAGCCAATGCATCTCATGGACAGCCGCCACCCATTTGTCAGGGAAGGCTTACGTGTTGCATCATAGTATGATGCTAAACACATTTCAGAGGAGCTTTAATAGAGATGAACTGAGAAGAAAGGCCTGGTGATCTACTTCTGCAAATCAACCAGTGAAAACCCTATGGATCATAATGGTTCAATCGGCAACCCATCAGAGATAGGCTATAGGACGGGGCAGCTTTTAGTTCTCTTGTGCATGGGTTTACCACGAGTCAAGGGTCAATTCAATGGCAGCTAACAACAATAACAACAAATATATATATATAATACACACATACGTGTATATAGGTAAATATAGATATAGATGGAGATGAAGGTAGACAAAGTTATGACAGAGTTATATCAACTTCAAGGGAAGAAGAACATTTTTGCCTCTTATATTTCTTTCACCAGGAGTTTGTTGTGCCTACATATTCCAGGGTGGTGGTGTTGCTAAGTGCTGTCAAATTAACTTTGACTCATAGTGACCCCATGTGACAGAGCAAAACTGCCCCATAGTTTTGTAGACTATAATCTTTACAGGAGCATATTGCAGGGCTTTTTCCCGCAGAGCCACTGAGTGAGTTTGAACCATCACCTTTTCAGTTAACAGCTGTGCACTTAACAGCTTAACTATTGTGCCTCCAGGGCTCCGTACAGATTCTAGGGCAACTAATGGAATGCCATTAGTCCTCAACAGAGAAAAACTTGTAGAACTGAGGAACAGAAGCAGGAAGAATAGAATTGGACAGTTAAAAAATGGAATTATAGGCCAAGTAACATGTTTGTATCCACAGTGAACAACTCAATACACAAATTTTTACAAATTTCCTTTATTTAAAGTTGATTAACAAAAAACAAGTTTAGCCAAATAATTTTATAGGAGCCCTAGTGGTGCAGTGGTTAAGAGCTGAGCAACTAACCAAAAGATTGGCAGTTTGAATCTACCAGCTGCTCTTTGGAAACCATGTGGGACAGTTCTACTCTGTTCTGTAGGGTCACTATGAGCCAGAATGGACTCAACGACAATGGGTTTAGTTTTTTGAGCTTAATGACACAGAAATTCTGACTTTTCTACATGTGTAGTGCACAGAGGAATCCTACGAAAATTTAAGAACTCTGATTTATTCCGTGTAATTTTGCCTATATAGATTTTTATTGAATTTTAACTCCACTGAAATCAATCTTGGTATGTTTTTGTTTCAAGTAGTGGTAGGCAAATTTTGAAAGAATTGCATTGCTTTTCTTAGAAACAGGTCAGATGTTTTCTCTTAGTATGTCTGATATCTGCGTACCTATTTCAATATATAGATTTAGGCCTAGTTATTTTTTGCATATATATATATATAACCAAAACCAAACTCAGTACCGTTGAGTCGATTCTGACTTACAGCGACCCTATAGGACAGAGTAGAACTGCCCAATAGAGTTTCCAAGGAGCCCCTGGCGGATTCGAACTGCCAACACTTTGGTTAGCAGCCGTAGCACTTAACCACTACGCCACCAGGGTTTCCTTGCATATATACGCACATGTTTATTTATTTATATAAAGGGAGAAAATATTGAAGTTGTCAAGGATTTCATTTTACTTGGATCCACAATCAATGACTATGGAAGCTGCAGTCAAGAAATAAAAAGACATATTGCTTGCACTGGGCAAATTTGCTGTAAAAAATCTCTTTCATTGTGTTAAAAAACAAAGACTTTGATAACAAAAATGCCCCTGACCCAAGCCATAGTATTTTTAATTGCCTAATATGAATATAAAATTTTTTTTTTTTTTTAACGAATGTGAAAGCTGGAAAATAAATAAAGGATACGAAAGAAGAACTGATGCCTTTGAATTATGGCGTTGGGGAAGAATATTGAATATACCGTGGACTGCCAGAAGAATCACCAAATCTCTCTAGGAAGAAGTACAACCAGAATGCTCCTTAGAAATGAGAATTGGGAGATTTCGTCTCATGTACTTCGGGCATGTTATCTGGAGGGATCGGTCCCTGGAGAAGGACATAAAGTTTTTGGTAAAATAGAGGGTCAGCAAAGAGAAGACCTTCAAGGAGCTAGACTGACACAATGGCTGCAATAATAGGCTCAAACACAGTAATGATTATGAGGATGTCACAGGACCAGGCAGGGTTTTGCTGTGTTGTACACTGGCCCACAATGAGTAGGAACGGACTCCGCAGCACCTAACAACAATATAAATAAACATGTATATATTTGCATATATACATGTTTGTTTATATATCTATGTTTGCTTATGTATTTATATAGTGTGCTTATTAGCATTGGCAGAAATCAGCCTTTAATATTTTACATTTTCAATGAATTAGATTCAGAGATCATACTCCTAAACCTAGTTCTCTATATATAACCCCACAAGTAGAACGTACCCTTAAAATTATTTTGGTGCTATTTGTTGAGGTTAATAGCTATGAATAAAATATTAAGTTATTCTAATGTATCTTTTTATTGTTCTCTTCAAAACCAGTTTGACAAAATAAAAAGAAAAAAAATTAAAAAAAAAATTATCCTTGCAGAAAGAAGACTGTGGGTGGGAAATTTTCAAGTCAACTTTTACCCATTATGTTTTCTGAACCTTGCTGTGTGATCTAACAAGAGCTTTCTTACACCAGTTCTGACATTTCCTGCAATAGTGAGTTATTTTCTTAAGGCATTACAGTGTTACTATAATGGTTCTTCTTTCATAAGTCCCAGAAGTGGAAACTGAACTGTAGTGCACTTCAGAGCCTCAGAATCTTCCTTCAGGCGGAGTCAGGTGAACATCTTTGTATGAGTTCAATTTGTTCTGCATTATGTAGCTGTGCTTCACTTTACAGTAAAAATGGGAAATCATTGCAAAACCACAGAGAAAAAAGGCAAGCTTTTCTGCACATAATGAATACAAATCACAAATGAGGACACAATATATAAAATAGTAATTTATTTAAATGAGTAAAAATAATCCTGGTAAATATAGTATTTTCTTTAAATCTACAAAAAATAGTACCTAAAACCCTTCCTCCTCCAAATTAAATGAACGTGTGTGTAAACTTAAGCAATTTGATAGAAAATCAGTCCTATTTCAGCCAGAGATATATATCAAGAACTGGTTTCTCAGTTAACAAATTACTCGTAAATAAGGGTTTCTGCAAAGCTCCAGGTTGTAATAATGCACCACTATTTTTTACGGGCAGTTCTACTCTGTCCTATGGGGTCGCTATGGGTCGGAATCGACTCTACGGCACTGGGTGTATTAAAATTAAGTGTTTTATTCAAGAAGTTCAAGCAAAGCTTCACTAAGTTTAATGCTCTAACTCATTACCCTACGTTGTTTCTCTTCCCTTTCCCAAACAGAGGTATCTGGTTTGCATTCTAGTGCTCTTATTCAGTTCTCTATCCATCATTTTAATTTAGTGTGTTTTAAATAAATTCATTATTGAGTCTTAAAAATCATATCTGGACCTGATGGGAAGAAATGTATAATACCTCAAGTTTCAGGATTTGGACCTGGAATCCATAGGTAGATAATACATTTTATGTCCCCTTTGGTGCAAAAGGCAAGTAATTTCAGAACTGTATGTGATGTTATGGAATTATGAAAATGGGGGGCATTTTAAGGTGTTTGCTTAAGAAGAAATGCATGGGTATTTGGGGATTTTCTGATAATAACAATCTGAGCACATACACTCCCTTATTTTTGCTTCAATGCCTGAGTGAAGAATTACCTCAGTGATTCCAGGTGATACAGGTGATATAGACTAAAGCCAAGAAGTGCATCCCATTTTCCTAAGCCATAGTGATTTCCTCCGAATGGACAGAAGACCCAAACAGAGGAAACGAGATTCCCTGAGAATTTGTTGAGAATGCTGGTTTAGAGAGTCTTCTCTTTCCACACTGGACCTGATGTCGAGCATGTGAAAAATATGGGCCTACCGGCACCATCTTAACACAATGCAGGAGGAAGTTAAACTGATTGATGGAAAGCTAAGGTGAAAATGGCATTATCTGAAACTTGAATCAAGCTGTACTCAAGCCTGTACTATATGCCCATGGACTTTTCAGTTATTTAAGTCACTATATCTGCCTCTTTCTCCTACACTTGCTCCCCAACTCATTTATTTTTAATTTTTTTAGCAAATTTTGTTTGTTTGTTTAGTTTGCTGTCATCGAGAAATTCAAAAAGTCAACTGATAAGTACAGGTAAATTGTCAAGTATTCTTCCCTTCGTCAGTTTCCTTTTTAACCAAGTGATTCACATTCGGCTGCTATTGCCCTAGGTGCCCTGTGCATCTAAACAGCGTTAATTTATTTAAATAGGAAGTTCCTTGGCTCAATTGAGACCAATTACAATGTTTCCCTGGGAGTTTTTAAGCTATAACTAAGGAAGTAAATTCTCAGTGGTGGTGAAAGTCATGTAATTTAAATTAAGAAAGCTATAAAGAGTTTTTTTTTTTTTTTTTTTATAAAGAGTTGTGTTTTCCAACTTGTATTAAAACTACTTTTCAGTAAGACTAGAATTCTTGCTATTACCCACTGCAGTTGAGTCAATTCCAACTCATAGCGACCCTATAACAGAGTGGAATTATGAATGCTAAAAAATCTAGTAGTGGCACATGGACATAACTTTAGATATTCATAAGTGAAAGCAAAAAAAGACTGTTAACAAGTTCAAAGATCAGATAATAGGATCTGAAAACCTAGAGAGACATTAGAAAAAGATAAAATCCTCAAAGTTAATTACATTTTGGGATGAATCAATTCATATCACATTTTGGAATCTAACTTTAGATATTAGCCATGAAAGTATTTAGTTATGAACAAAGTTCATGTATAATTTCCTGTGATGCACAGACAAAATTTTATGTGAGTCATGGACACATAAATGATGACATCGAGAGATAAAAACAAGGAAGGGGTAAGAATGAACAGAGCCATCTCACTGATTTCTCTCAGTGTTGTTGTTTATTGTTTGTTGTCATTAGAACATGGGAAGTAGAAATAGATTAATGATTTTGGTAAGAAAAAATAAATCCTACTTTTCAGCTCCAGTTTGCTTTTTCTTTTCTGTAGCATAACAGGGACAGAATTACCTGTTGGCTATCTTATCTGCAAGAAGATGTTATGGCAGCATAAAAGAAGAAATCAAATTTGCAGGAAAAAAAAGTAATGCATCTTGTGTTGCATTATAATGTTTACTCAGCATTTACCTCACATTTCAAAGCTGTAAAACATAATAGGCATTGCTGAAAGCCATTCAAGGAATCAAAAAGAGGGTCCCCTTGGTGCAATGATTGCACAAGAAAGAATACTGGATCGAGTGTTTAATGGAAACCCCATCAGAAATAATACTTTTGAAATATTTTGAACTGTTGAATAAGTTAAATGTATCTATGAGGTATGGTGTTAACTTCTTCCTGCACAATTTCCCAAAAGGGTAAGGTTTTTAGATACTTTTGTATTCAGAAATCCATGACTAGGATATGTGCAACCATTAATAAAAGTTTCACAACATGTGTGTTGATATTGTATATAGCATTGATCTATGAGATATACCATCGACCATCTTGGTAAGCTACCCTCATTATTACAGATGTCATCAACTAGAGAAATACATTGCTGTTGTTGTGTTTCTCTACATTTTTTTCTTAACTCTTTCTTGGAAAATTTATCTTGCAAAGAACACATATTCTTTTTACTTTTAATTTTCTGCTAGAAGCTCAGAATGGATGTTTTAGAGAAAGATTGTCTTTGCTACTATTTATCTGATTGACCTTGGGCAATTCATTTAACCTCCATAAGCCTCATTTTCTATATTTATAAAGAAATAATGCACTTAATGAGCTTATTGAGAAGATTAGAGAAATAACAAAGAAAGCTCTTGTTCTGACGCACCGATTGTTTTATCTCCATGGACATAATGGTAGCCAGTATCTCGTTAGACCCTAGATCTGAAGATATAAGCTATGGGTTAATATTTTTAAACAGAAAACTACATTAATTTAAAGTTCTATATTGGCATAACATGTATCAATGGGGTATGGTGTTAACAGATTAATTCTGAAATTTCTTTTGTATCTTGATTACAATTATATATTGTTCTTAATATAAAATAAATCTTAATTAGAAATGGTGTGATTTTCTTTCTTCGTAATCAGTATTTGCATAATTATGTTCAAGGAAATGGAGACAAATTTAAAAGTATTTTCTTCAACATGCATCTAAGAATACTTTGATTAAAAAAAAAGGCTTAGTAATAAATCATTTTATCACTTCAAAGGTGATCTGTTTTTGGTAAGAGCAGTCTGGAGGACACTCTCTGTGTTGTTTATTTTGTCCTTTGTTACCATTTTAGATGTTTTTATTCTTAATTTAGATGGCTTTGTTTAGAAAATAACATATCTAAGTAAAATAAATTATTTTATATTGTTTATGAATTTTCATTTCATTGTTTATAGATGGTTTCATTTAGTTTTAATTCAATAATCAAAATAGAACTCATACTAAGCCTATGTTTAAATAAAATGCACTAGACAGATGTCCATTTTGTAAAAATCTTGTATTTCCTCCCAGGTGAATTGAAATGCCTGAGACTCTAGAATTTTAGGAAAACATTTACATTTTTTGAGCATTTGTTTTTCCAATCAAGCAAAAAAATATTTTTCTCAAATTTGCAAACTCAGATTCAATCCACAGGAAATGTGGAGAAAAACTTATCATTAGGCTCAGATTTTTCTCTAATGGTGGAATTATTGCTCTAGTTCTAACATTATGGTCAAGTTTACCACACTGTACTAGCAACAAGAGTGAAGCAATTTAGAGAATCTCTCTTTTCAAAGAGGTCTTAAAGAAAACTTTGGGCAGCCCTCTTCTTAGTCAGTCTTATGCCTCTTTTCTATTTGACAATGCAGCAGTTAACAATGTGCCAATCATAGAGCCCACATTGTTGGGGAGAAAGAAATGGCAGTGCATAAAACATAAATAAGAACTTTTCTCTAAAGATGTTATTGACACAACTTAAAATAGTGTTACATTGATCTAAGAGACAGGTCTGTAATTAAAGTGCATTAGGATATGAACTGAATTCCCTACAATAGAACAAAATATTCATAGTAATATGAATATATTAAATAATATATTAAAATAAAAGTAAACATAATTTCTATTCCTCTCTCGCTCATTCCTTTTCTCTCTTTTCATGTGAATTTTGGCATACATTTGATATATCATTAACAATGGTTAGATGCATAGATCACCTAGGAACATAGCAGCCAAATGTGAATCACATGGTTAAAAAGGAACCCGAGGAAGGTAAGAATGCTCAACAGATAATTTACTCTTATTTACCTGTTAAAACTTCTCAGATTTCCAAATGACAGAAAACTCAAAAAAAAAAAAAAAAAGAAAACCTTGCTAAGGAAAAAAAAATATATATATCAAATCTGCCAGGTGCTTCTTGGAAACTCTGTGGGGCAGTTCTACTCTGTCCTATAGTGTCGCCATGAGTCGGAATCGACTCGACGGCACTGGGTGGTGGCGGTGTGTGTATATATATGTGTGTATATATATATATATATATATCGAGTTGAGTGGCATGTGTGGGAAAGCAGACAGATATATTGATTTAAATAACTGAAAATGACACTTGAGAGAAATTTTCTCTATTTTTTTAAATTTATTTAACAGAATTGTCTTTCTAATTGTCCTATCTTCCCTTGCTTGTGATATTTGCACATTTAGACAACATCTGCAAAGCTCTGTCTTGACATTTCTTTCAAAAATATAGACAATTTTGATAATATAATTCAACTGTGATATGTTTACATAGATAAAACAGCTGTCTGACTCACACTACTGACTTGCCAGAAATGTCTGAAAAGATTGCATGGAAATAGGCCATTAAAAATAAACAATAGAACAACTCAGTCTTAATTTTTGCTGGAAGAATGATGAAGTGCTGGCAAACTTCTGCAAAGTCAAACTTACTGCTCACAGAAGGCAAATTTATAGCACTTAAAGTTGGTAAGGCATTTTTAAACTTGAATACATCACTTCTGTACCTTGACATTGAGTATTATAGTCAACTACTTAAAAATACCCTGCATAGTTAATGTTGGATGTGTCACCTCAGCACTTTATATTGATTGAATAAAATTTCACTAACTGGAAGCTGAAGCATTTCATCAGGCACAGATTGTCCCCATCATGCAAGTTCAATAGACTCACCAGGTCTCTAATGATAATAAAGGAATATTCTACTACCTCCATTGTGAAGAGAATAATGAGTGGAGAGTGCTACTCAGCTTCTAAAACCTCTTAGAATGGATCATAAACAATCATAACCCCTAAAGTAAATAAGGATCATAGAAATATTTGAGCAAAGCATATTCAAGGTAGCATTTTTAAATGATCGAGAGGTCACGTTTCACAGTTCTAGAATTTCAACCAAAAGTATAAAATGATATAATCACATGGAAGGAGAAATTTGCCATGTAAGTAACTTAGAAAAAATGATTTTTTTAAAGTATAATTTCTAGAGAATATTAAGTTTCTGACACAATGAATCTAGTAGTGTTTATAACACTGAAATGTCCTAAAAGATTGTGAAAAGAAATAACACATGCACAAAGAATATCATGGTTCATTTATTGCACTCCCCTCTGTCAAGGCAAGTAGAAGAAAAAATTAACCTGGAGCTATCTATAAACTGATTTTTAAATTTGAATACAGATATTCAAATAGGGGTGATGCTTGAAGCGCTTGCTTATTTTATGCTGGGAATATTTAGATGACTTGATTAAAGATCATATTCTGGCAGTATAGTGGGCTGAATGGTTCCCCCTTTTCCCCCAGCCAAAATTTATGTTTATCCATAAAGTCAGAATTGAACCTTATTTGGAAATAGGATCTTTGAAGGTGTGGTTCGTTAAGGATCTACAGATGAAATCGTCCGGCATTTAGGATGGGTTCTCAATTCCAATGACAAATGTCCTTACAGAAAGAGAAGAGGACACACAGAGACACAGAAAAGGTGATGTGAAAATGGAAAAAGAGATTGGAATGATGTGTGTACAAACAAAGGAACACCAACAATTCATGTCAATAAACAGGAGGTAGGGGAGGGCCACGGAATGGATTCTGCCTCAGAGTCTCCAGAAAGAAACAACCCTGCACTTGAGTTCAGACTTCTGGTTTCCTTAACTGCGATAGAATGAATTTCTGTTCTTTTAAGCCTCCAAGTTTGTGGCAACTTGTTACAGCAGCCCTGGGAAACTAATACAGTGTTTGAGCAATATTTGTGCCTGTTTTTCTCTATCAGTCCCTATTATTCCAATCAAGCCATTGTTCTCTCTCACCTGGGCTGTTGTCATATCCTACTATACCTCCCTCTTGTACTCCTCCCATCTGCAGTCCATTCCCCACTGAGTAGCTTCAATGCTATTTTATTTGTTTGTTTGCTTTTTAATGTGAACCACAGTAGTCTCTATTAAAATTTTTAGAGGCTTTCACTAAACATAAAATACGAATTCCTATTTTTTACCTAAATTGACCCTGAATGTTATCCTAGCCTCACTCAAGCTTTCCATTTTATAGCTCTTTTGGATCCAATCACCTTCATCCTTCTTTCAGGTCCCCACACCCACCCAGCTCTTGCTCATTTGGATCCACTCACCTTCATCCTTCTTTCAGGTCCCCACACCCACCCAGCTCTTGCCTGCTACAGGGGCTGTGTACATGTACTGTCCTGAAGCTGGTATAACTATCTCCTTCTCAGGCTTCTGCTTCCAGACATCAGATTAACTAAGTACTCAGAGAAGACTCCTAAGACATTGACTCAAATGTACCCTTGCCCATTATTCTTCACATTATTATTTTTCCTTCAATTTACACGATTTGTAATTTATTTTAAGATTTTTCCTGCATTTACTTTTTTTTCTCAACTCCATTTGACTGTAAGCTCAATGAGGGCAAGAAACATATCCATCCTATTCAATGTTGCATCTGTATCACCAAGAATAATGGCTTTCCCATAGTATATGCTCAATAACTAGTTATTGGGTCAATGAATCATTAGTTATATAATCCACTGCAATAAGAATACTAGGTGAGACAAAGTTACTGAATTTCCACACATAAGCGCACACTCTACAACTGCAGTGCTAATTTATATATAATTATATTTATTTTTATGTATAAAAGCTAGGTTTGTAATTATAAATGCTCATATTTAAAGATTATGGATTTTATAATTTCTTTGTTATTTTGATTGAAAGCTTCTTGACTTTTCAATAACCCTCCCTATACTGTGGAAACAGAAAGTGCACTTTGCTTTTGTTCCTTGACTATTCTTCTTACGTATTTTATTAGGTCTTCAACCACTCCGAACCCTCAAATCCTTATTAATCCACTCTAAACCAAAGGTCTAAACCAAAGGTCTTGTTTTCAGAATTTCTTATGTTTGACCAAGTCCTCATCTTAGTTTCCATAACTTAGAATGTTAGAGTTTTGCCATGTTACATGACCCTTGATCTAACACTGTCTTAATCCTACATTAAAACCTGTGTTCAAAGCCATGTTCTGTTACTTACTTGATAAGGGAAATTTGGCAAGTCAGCTATCCTTCCACAGTCCTCATTTGTAAAAGCAGGGTTCTCTATTCTATAGAACTATTACAAAGACTAAAATGAGATGTTACGTGAAACTTCCTTAAAGAATACCCGACAAATAACACGTCCCCAATTTTGGTAATAAATAATAGCTTTATCCTAACAGCTTGGTCTTTCTGTCTCTCCATGTACTCTCAGGCACTCTCCTTCCTTATATGCACTGCCCAAGTGGTCCTCCCACATGGTCTCACCAGCAGACTTCTAGACTTCTGTTATGGTGTCCTCTGGCTCACAAAAGTACAGGAGGGAATGTTGCCAGACCTTCGTAACACCTAAACTCAGATGTAACACAGGATCTCTTCCATCCATTCTAGATAGATCAGATAGCAGAGCCTGGTCAGATTCAAAATAATAGGGGAACTCACAAAGGGGAACGAATCTTGGAAACCATGGTCCATTGCAAAGTAGCAATCACAAATGAAAATTTTAATTAAAAGCATAAGCTTTGGTCTAGGTAGACTTAATTTGTAACCCCAACCTGCCATACGTCCTTGGGCAAGTTACTGTACCATTTTGCCCCTTGGTTTAGCTATAAAAGAATAATGATAATAGAAGTATAAAGTGCTGTTTTGGGAATAACAGATGTGAACCATCAAGAGAATGTCTAACACATAGTTAAATGCACTATAAGTGGTAGTTGTCATTGTTTTTATTCACTACTTACTTGCTTATATTTGACTAGGTTATTTACTCTTTCAGCATCAATTTCTTTCATATATATTTTTTAAATGAGGGTCATAATTTACATGACATATCATCTGAGACAAACTAATTAGATAGTCAATGAATCTAGTCCTTGCTTACCAGGAGTAAAAGTCGTGAGTTTGTGCAGGGTAAAAATATTATTGTTTTTTAATTTCAAAGTGTAACCAGCACTAAACTGAGCATCAGGTAAGTCAATAAATATCAGTCAGTATTACCTAGGGAAAAAATTCTTGAAAATGAAATAAATGCTTCATAAATATATAAGGTGATGGAGAGAAAAATTAAAGTATCTAAGCTGTTACTAGTAAATCAGTAAACATAGATTCCATTTCAATTACCCAAAAATTCTCTGTGACCAGTCTGAATGTTGTTAAAAATGTCCTTAAAATATTAGTAAATTATAGATTTTAAATTCTTGATTACTATGCCTTAGATATTCTTACCAAAGCTATAAAACATACCATATCATGTTCATATCATTCATAAAATATAAGAGATAAAGATTGCTTGCACTGGTTGCAATTTCATAACTTTGTCAATTGAATTCAACACTGACCATTGAACAAGTGGAGTCTACGCTAAATAAATTTTAATGAAACTTAAAATATGCATTTACAGCATAGAACTGAGAAATTACTTTGAATGTTGCTTCCTTTAAAAAAAACCAAATAATGTTAAAAATATGGCAACTCATGTACATCTTAAGTAATCAGCTATTTTCAGGATGAGGTAGTCACTCAATAAATATTACATATGTCCTGAGACCTAAAAAAATACAGGTTGGCATGTTTCTTTGTGCCTTAAATAAGACAGCAAAAGCTATAGTCTAAAAAAAAACGTGTCTTTAAATACGACATTGGCCATGGAACCTGAGATATATTTGGTGTGGCAGTAGCATTTTGATATTAGCATCTTTGTAAAACCATCACATCTCATACCTGTTCTCAATGAAGTCTCTCTAATTGTCTTTCTCAAGTTATTTCAGCTTTTGGTCATCTTGCTGGAAATCAAAATCCTGTGACAGAAGGCCTTTCTAAAACAGAAATTGAATCTGTGATGGTATGTAACCAAAAAAATAAATAAATAATAAGTCATGCATGTACAAGGTAGATAGACAACTTAATGAGTTTTCTCTGAATCTCTTAAACATAATCTGGATTAATTCTATCTGTGAGAACCTACCTTGACTTTTTATTTTACCTCTTCATTCTTTCCTGGGCCTGAAATTAATATTGCATACTAGTCAAGTTTTAGATCATTGTTTAATTTCACATATAGTTGTTTAAAGTAAAAGCACTACAATGAAGAGGTAACATAACCAAGAATCACAAGCATGGGCTCTGAAGCTAGATTTACTAAAGTTCAAGTCCACCCTCACCACCTACTAACACTATATCTTTTTGCAACATATTTTAATCTCTCTGCCCCTCAATTTACTCATCTGTGAAATGGAGATGATAATACTAAAATGCATTGCCACCAAGTCAATTCCTGCTCATGGTGACCTCATGTGTTACAGGTACAACTGTGCTACATAGGGTTTTTTTTGGCTGTAATCTTTATGAAAGCAGATCACCAGGCCTTTCTTTCGTGAAGCCAATGGTGGGTTCAAACCACCAACCTTTAGGTTAGTAGTATAGAGCAGTCCATTTGCACTGCCCAAGGACCTTGGGATAATACTAGGTAACATATATGATTGTTAAGAGGTTCAAATGTGTTAGCATTTGCAAAACGTTTATAACCATGCCTCACCCATAATAAGCATTTTGTAAGTATTTGTTAATACAGTAAATGGATGAAATAAACATTATTATAATTTATTACAACACACATATACCCCAATGACATATTTCAACTGAGAAACAACTAGACCATTTTTAACAATTTGCTTAGAAAAAAATGGCTTGTTAATTGATTCAACAATTATTTTTGATTCTCGGGTTTTTTGGGTACCATAGGGATAGCTGTGAAAAAATTATAGCTGTGAGTCAGGATCAACTCGACTTAATGGGTTTGGTTTGTTTTTTTGAATTTAAAGTGCTGACGGCACAGTGGTTAAACACTGGGCTGCTAACCGAAAGGTTGGTGGTTAAAATCTACCAGCCACTCTGCAGGAGAAAGATGTGACAGTCTGCTTCCGTAAAGATTTACAGCCTTGTAAACGGTATAGAGCAGTTCTACTCTGTGCTAATGGGTTGCTGTGAGTTGGAATAGACTGATGGCAATGGGTTTTTTGGGTACTAGAGTGATGTCCAAGAGAAATACATTGTGAGCCACAAATGCAAGCCTCACATATATTTTTAAATTTTCTAGTAGTTGTGTTCTTAAAAGGTTTTATAAAAGTGGAATTAATTTTATAATTTCAACACATACTCAATAGAAAAAGATGCTTTACATTTTTTGTTTTTGGTACAGTTTCTGAAATCAGATATATATTTTACACTTATTGTGCATTTGAATTTGTATTTATCAAACAAGTGATCAGTAGCTACCATATTGGACAAGGAAGATTTCAGATACAAAGGATTCAGTAATGAAAAAAGCAGCCAAATTCAAGTGGCGGGGTGTCAGCGGGGGGGTTATATGCTACAAACGGAGATAGCAGTGCTTAGTTGATAGTGTAGTCTTTACACTAAAGTGGAGCAGTGTAGCTGTTCCAGAGGGAATTTTGTGATCTGACTTCTCTGTTTAATCCTAGTTACCATTTCCAAGTCATGTGACTTTTGCCATTTCCTTAACCTCTCTGTGCTTTGTTTTTCACAGAAATAAAAGAGGCATAATAATAGTATCTCTCAAAGCATCGTTATGGGGATTGAGTGAACTAATGTGTGCGAATCAATTACAATAGTGTCTGTAACACGGTATTACGAATGAGCAAAGACTGAGGGAACAGAGCAGAGTAAGCAAGGGCTGGAGTTGTAATAAATGAGGTCAGAAAAGTAACTGAGGATAGGACAAAGAGTCCCATATTCCAGAGAGCAACCCCATATCTTCAATCAGTTGACTCCTGATAAGAATTTTTCTTCTCTTCTCCCCTCCTACATGGTAAAAAAATCAATCAACTAATTAAATATAGCTGTTCATATAGCCTCTTTGAATTAAGACAATATTTTGCAGCTTCCATTGAAGCAAGGTATAGCCCTGAGACAGTTTCGTGGCCAACAGCGTACAAGTAGAAATAATATGTTCAACTTTTGGGATGTGTCCTTTAAGGTGGAGAGGGGTGAGGGGCACACCATCATTCTCTTATTTTTCTATATCCTTCTGGCTGAAATGGGAATTCGTTGCTGGAGCTACACAGAACATCCATCTTAGATCAGGAGATGGAAGCTTCATTTTGAAAGAGAATGGGCAATACAATAGAAGGATCCTGAGCCTTGATGATCCTGCTATGTCATCAGATCTGTCCACAAAAGAGAAATAAAATCCGGCCTTTTTATAAAGCAATGTAATTTTTTGTGTATATTTATCTAATTGCAGCTTTTCTTAATTCTATCTAATATGCCCTTCTAAGGGCATTTACATTTAAAGATTAGCTGATGCTTATTGACTGCTTATTATGTTCCAGATACAAGATAAATGCTGTGCATAAATTATCTGATTTAATCCCCACAACAAAACTGGGTGGTTGATATTGTTAATACTTGCATATACTGATAGGAAACTGAGACTTGGAGATGTCAAGTAATTTATCAAATAATACACAGCTAGGAAGTACCAAAACTATTAAAAAAAAAAAAAAAAACCTGTTGCCGTCAAGTCAATTCTGACTTGTAACGACTCTATAGGACGGAGTAGAACTGCCCATAGAGTTTCCAAGGACAGCCTCTTGGCTTGCAACTACCCACTTTTTGGTTAGCGGTCGTAGCTCTTAACCACTAAGCCACCAGGGTTTCCAAGAGGTGGATTTAACTCAAGGATATCTAGAAATCTGGAATAGCTCCTAATTAATACCTGCAAAATATATAGAAGGCTCCTAGAGGAAAGAATTCCTTAAGCCAAGAAATTTTCTGGTTGTACTACTTAAGACACTGAAGAGATCTTGTTAACCTCAAATTACAGGACAGGATGGATTTTATGGCTTTATGTATTCAATCCTCTTGTCTTCCAACATGTTATATAAGGTCAAGTTCAAGCAATATATGGAAAATTGCAAATCAATTCATTGATTAAAGCCATTAAAAGATAAAGAAACGAAAATTGAGTATATTTATGAGTTTTTCAAGTTTGTATAGACAGTATTATACATGAATATTTGAATACGTAATAAATACATTGTAAGTAAAAATGATAACTCTGCTATGACAAGCTGGATCAACCTCTTAAGGAATTACATATGACAGTACATTTGACAAGATTCTAGAATTCCTTAAATCATAACAATGTAAAATGATCAGAGATTCAAGGAAGATAACTAACGACATCATGGCTTTTGGTAGCATATTCAGATATAAACATTTTTCACTCTCTTATTTTTACCCGTTGAGAGCTCTTTAAATATTCTTGGTCAAAAAAAAAAAAAAAAAAGGAATAAGATTCATTGGTAGTACAGGTACAGTTCTTTTTTTATTCTTAATATGTTCATGTACAGAAACATTTTACTCTCACAAGTGCTCAAATGTGTTAATATATGCATGTGTCCAACTCATCATTTTAACATGGCAAAATAATTAACATTAAAATAATTTTCCTGGAATAATCCTAATTGTCATTCATTTAGGTTATGTAAGCCAATGATAAGAATTATTTCTTCCAGTTTCAAAAGAATTGCCTATAAATTGTCTTTTAATGTAATGTTGTATACATTATGACATATTATCTTTTGACATTTCCAAGCTTTAATGATCTAGCTGGTTTTAGATAGCCATACAAAGAAGGTCTGCATGTTCCTGGCACATAGCAGGATCCAAATATATAATACTGCATTATTTTGTTGAATTATCTTTGTCTTCTTCATTATACAATAGAGTTTCACATAAAAGGTTCAGTATAATAAGCTTAATGCTTGCTGACTGGTTAAATTAAAAAGAACATAATAGTATTTGTAAAAAGAGTGACTAAAATTCTTTTAAAATAGTAAAAATAATATTTAATGGATGTCAAAAAGTGAATTATTTTATACCTCAGAAATATACTGAGTGTAATTAATTGATTAATCAATCAAGAAAAAAAGACAATCTAGTATAAGTCAGGAATAATTCAACATATTGGGATACAAGAATGAGTAAGACAAAGCCTGTGTCCACATGCAGTTTATACGCTAGCAGGAGATACCAACAATAAACAAACAAAAACAAGCCTCATAAATACAAATGTTAATACATCCCCTGAAGAAAAATAACACAGGGTAAATAGTTAGAGAGAACCTCTGGTGGGGAAGGGGAGGAGGATTAATGTGGAGTGGTCACTGAATCCCTTTGGAGGAAATAACAGAGGACTTAAGTCATGAGAGGTTAAAGTGAGTATAAGAATGAAGTCAGGGAGTGGGTTAAATGAAGAGCTGAAGAAGTTTATCTCAGGCAAAGGGAAGAGCCAGTACAAAGTCTATATGGCAGAACCGAGCTCACCATGTTCGTGGAATAGCACGGGGCTGGATTAATAGCTGTGCTTGGAATAGAGTAAGCAAGAAGGAGATCACTAGAGGAGATGAGAGTGACGGCCAGAGGCTTGATCATACAGAATCTCACAGATGACCCTAGAGTGTTTGGATTTTATTCCCAGTATGACTGGAAAATATTGGTGTGTATAGGGCAGAGGACTGATACGGTTAAATGATTTCTCTGACTTCCATATGTATGTATGACCAGAGGTAGAGAATTATTAATCTGAAAGCAAGGAAATTTGTGAGAAAACCATTGCTATACTGCAGATGAGAAATCACTGTGACTTTAAAATTGTATGAGATATTAAATCCCAATGACATTTGAAAATTAGAATTTCCAATTTTGGTGCTGATGAGTAAAAATATAAGACCTTCTTTTTCAAAACCTTTGATAACAGTTCTCACTCTGAAAACTGAGTTTCCTTTCAATTAAATATGCTTGGGAAAATTGCTATAAAAGATCAAACTATAATATTTTAAAGACAAGCCCTAAGAATCTGTACATACTAATAGATGAATGGTACTAAAATAATATTTAGTAACCATATTTATCATATGGAAATAAGGCAAAAGACGTTTAGAAAGGTAACATTAAGGTGGTCATTGAAATTATATAATATTTCCTCTAATCTATATACATATTGCAATCAAAACCAACCAAACAAACAAAAAAAACCGAACCCATCGCTGACAAGTCGATTCTGGCTCATAGAGACCATTTAGGACAGACTATAACTGCCCCATAGAGTTTCCAAGGAGTGGCTGGTGAATTCAAATGGCCAACTTTTTGATTAGCAGCCACAGCACTTAACCACTGCACCACTAGGGATCCACATATTGCACATACCAGTGCTCAATTCTATTAATGCACTTATAAAATCAATATACATTAAAATTAGCTCTTATTCTATGATTAACCCTAAAAACTGGAGAATAATTGCCCCAAATCACTTTCTTGTCCTCTTACACAAAACACAATCAATTTTCAAATGCTTGAATTGAGTCCAAATTCATTGGCCTAGAAGATAAAGAATGGCATAAAAGCATGAACTTGAAACTCAGTTATAACTGAAAATAACAATGAATGCTATCGTAGTAAGCTTCTAACAGAATCATTGAAGCATAGGAAATAAAACCTATAAAAGAAAGCAGGTTTGAAACATAAGTGCCCAGTACATGCTAGTTGATATTATTATTTTATTGTTATATAATTATGTTAATTATAAAATTGAATGACATAATACAGAGAAGAAAAAACAATTGACTAGTAAATAATATAAAGAAAAACAGACCTCAGAATCAGCAATTGACCTCAAACATTCTGGTCTATGGGAACTGCAGATGCAGTGTCTAAAAATTCTAGAGAAAAAAGAATCTCTTAAACAAATGAAGAATCATTTAACTATAACCAAATATGTATAGATAATTCATAGTTATATAATTAAATATGTGTATATGATTCATATTTGAACATGTGTGGCTATACTTTTTCAAAATCTGTGAATATGCCCAAATATATATCACTGGAAGTTCTTCACCAGAAGAGTTATAAAATATTCCAACAGAAACTCTTCTTGATTCAATAAACTAACAAGCAATAGACTTTTCTGGGCATCATGCCAAATAAATATGATAATGCTGATTTGAAACATGAAGCCCTCTTGTCGAAAGTCAGCTATATGCTCATGTATTTCCCAAAGCTCCGTAGAGAAGGAAAAACGCCCTAAACATATCTCTTACTGTACTCACTAAATACTGTGAAACCAGTGGGGCAAATCATCATCCACACTGTACCTCGTTTTCTTGGCTTTGTTTATAGAATTTGTTTAGCTGCACATGGAGAAAACATTTGCCAAATTTTTAATCACTTATCAAATTCCCTAATAAGTACAGTGCTTTCGAACACTAACAATCTATAAACATAGTTATAAAATCAAATAAAATGATATAGAATCAAAATGACAACTGAATAAGCACTTCGACTTCATTCATTGGAAATTTTCCACCTTCAAATGCTTTCAGGGTAAAAAATGAATGCTCTTCTCTTTTATTTGAGCTATTGAGCTAGAATGAGCAGTTGAATTAAAGAAGTTCTTAAAGACTGAAGAATGACGATAAATAGAACTTTACTAAAAATGACATTCCTAATTTAATGTGTTTTATTAACCAACTGCCAGTATAAAAAATAGCTTTAGAATGAACATATGAGAATCTGAACCTTGATAGTTGGAATGAGTGCACACAATTAAACACTTAATATAAAGTAAATATTTACTTTTAATGTCCTGCATTTTATTTTATGTGCCCTCCTCCACCTCCATGTGATGTCACATGTGTCCAATATGGACACTGCTGTCGCTAGTTGGACTGCTGACCCATAGTGGGCACATCATCCATGCTACGTCTCTCATTTAGGAAGGTAGCATAGGATCAAGAACCAATGGTATTAAAGGAAGAAGTCAAAGCTGCACTGAAGGTACCCGCGAAAAACAAGGCTTCAGGAACTGACATAATAACTGTCAAAACATTTCAACAAGCAGATGCAGTGCTGGAAGTATTCACACGTTTGTCTATGTCAAGAAATTTGGGAGAGGCCCACCTGGCCAACAGACTGGAAGAGATCCATATTTGTGCCCATTCCAAAGAAAGGTGATACAACAGAATTCAGAAATTATCAAATAACATCATTAATATCAAACACAAGTAAAATTTTTCTAAAAACAATTCTGAAACAGTTGCAACAGTACTTGGGCAGGGAACTGTCAGGAATTCAAGTTGGATTCAGACGTGGACGTGGAAAGAGAGCTATCATTGCTGATGTCAGATGGCTTATGGCTGCAACAGAGAATACCAGAAAGATGTTTAGCTGTGTTTCATTGACTATGCAAAGGTATTCGACTGTGTGGAGCATAACAAATTGTGGATAACATGCAAAGAACTGGAATTCCAGAAAGTTTAATTGTGCTCATGTTGCACCTGTATATTGACCAAGAGGCAGCCATTGCAACAGGACAAGAAGACACTGTAAGGCTTAAAAATGATGCCAGAGATTCCAAGATAGAATTTTGCAAGTCCAACGACTTTTTCATGGCAATTTTTTTTTCGACAACATAATCGGTGACTATACATATGGACCTCACCAGATAGAATACACAGGAATCAAATCAACTACATCTCTGGAAAGAGACTATGAAGAACCTCAAGATTATCAGTCAGAAAGAGGCCAGAGGCTGACTGTGGAACAGACCAGCAATTACTAACAAACGAGTTGAAGTTGAAGTTGAAGAAAACTAAAACAAGTCCAGGAAAGCCAAAGTATGATCTGAGTATATCCCACCTGAATTTACAGACCATCTCAAGAATAAATTTCACACACAGAACTCTAATGAGGCAGGATGAGTTATGGGAATGCATGAAAGATATCACACATGAAGAAAGCAAAAGGTCATTGAAAAGACAGGACAGAAAGAAAAGACCAAAATGGATGTCAGAAGAGACTCTGAAATTTGCTCTTAAACCTTGAGAACCTAAAGCTAAAGCTAAAGATACAGTTCTTAATCACAGCTATATTGAAGTACACTTGGTGTTCAGAAAATAGCACAAAAATGTTCTTCATTCTTCATTCAGATCAGGTTTTAGTCAAGCTTGACTTTCCTTTGAACAGACATCCAAAAATTCCTATGTCTTTTTCTCTCATAACACATATCCCCCTCTACTTCAGATTTCTGGATTCTTCCTGTTTGTCCCATTTTGGTGTTTAAACAGGCATACTTACTTTCATACTGCTGTCTCTCAAATACACACCAGGAGGTCCCTAACTCAATCTGAACAATGTGAATAATTAATTCAATCAAATACTATTAAAAGTTAGCTCTAACATAACCACAAACTTGTTTGTGGTAAAATATGTATCTGATATAAAATACACTGTCTAATGATGAACATATCTGAAGATCAAGCAGAGTATTTATAGTATTTGACATAAACAAAAGAGGCTCAATATAAATGAAGAAATCCATATATTCCTAAAGAACCAACAAATAGTTCTTGAAATGACTTTCGTCATGATCATTACATATATATGTATATATATATATACATATATATGTATATAGCAGGTATATCTTATAAAATTTCCAAGATGAAGCTTTTTTTAAATTTTTACTGAAACTTTTTATAGGTATATGATTTAGAATTAAATGCAATAAATAAAATGATACGGCATTTAATAGTGCTTCTTGACACTGTAAAAATATACAGAATCTAAATAGATACACTTCCACTGGCCTTAAATTTCCTACCAATTTTCAATTTTTCTAGTTTTGGCAACCTCAGGATGCTCAAACTGATTAAAGGGAGGAGTATATTACTTCTTGAAATGTAATAAGGATTGGCAGCGGGCAGCAGAAGAGTGTTGATACCACCATAGGGAGTGTTTCACCTACAATCACAAAATGTGAACCTGTTCCATGTAGCATGTTAGATATTTGCATTTTCCAGGAGGAACAGATGGGAGAATAAAAAATATTCAAAACAAAAAAAAGGGTAGCAGAAGGATAAAACACCTATTCACCTGTTCCAAATTTGGGGCAAATACTAAAATTGTGTTATAAAGAAATTTGTACCTTTCTTTGCTCTTTATTTTATGATATTGATTAAAATTTCATAGTAAAACACTTGAATTGGCCCAAAGAGCCTGTTGACTGCAAAGTGTCCTCTCAAGTCTAGATTTCACTGCTGCTCTTTAATGCTGTACAAAGCGCTGCCTTACTAAACCCAAGGATTTTCTGCTGTCTGATCACTATCCTTATGGGTCTACATTAAATCTCCACTACTTGCCTGTCAGTTTGTCATGATGAGTCTTCCTGAAGCAATCAGCTTATCCTATTTTCAGAGTCAAACCACAATTTGGTGAAAAAAAAAAAAAAAAACAGTAAATATACAGTAAAATATTATAAACACAATAAAAATAGGCCCCTGAACATTTAACATAAGAGGCTATTAAGATTATAAATACTTAATTTCTTTTAATGTGTTTGTGCCATGTTTTTCTGAATTCTTTCTTTAAATATAATTATAACATATGGGAATGGAAGGGTAGTCATAACTAAAACGAAATTTACTCACCATTCACTGATGTATGCGTTAATTAATTATTTAATCATTTAGTGCTTGAATACAATAATCAAATATTTGAAAGCAAAAATAAACACAACGTCTTTCCTGTTCATGAGAAGCCTACCGTCTCCTTCTGGAGACAGAAAAATAAACCAAAAATTACAGAGTAGTGTGAAAAGAGCTAAGATGATGACATTCACTATTTGCTAAGAGGACAGAAAATGAACACCTACATCAGTCATAAAAAATAAAAACACTTGCATGAATTAAGTTAAATGTCATTTAGCTTGGTAATTAATATATTGGTAATTAATCATATTTTCTAGTTCCAAAATTTGTGACAATCTTTATCATTATATTTTACATGTTTTAGATACACAAAAAAATTGTGATTCAAATAATATGGTGAACAATTAAAATCATTGAAAAATCATGAAAATGCAAAATATATATATACAGAGGTATTTTTTTATAGGCCTAATCATCAAATAATACTAATGTTAATAACAATTTTAAAAAGTGTTTAAGAATGTAATTTTAATGGTATTTAGATAAGTGGCCGTAACTATCATTATGTTCTAAATATTTTAGAAAATACAGTTGCTACATGCAAGTAAAATGTTTAAACTGCAAATAAACCAACGGCTTAAAGATATTATTAATTAAATTCAATGACTTAAATAATGTGTTCACAACTAACTGGAAAAGTCTTTATAAAAGAAGAGTTAGAATCGTTATTATGAAGGAAGAGTTGGGGTATTTATACAGGAAAAGTTGAAGAAAAAGTTGGTGTCACCTAGAACATGTGATATGTTTTCCAAGTTATGGCCTACAAATTTCATTTGGAGCTATTTGAATCAACTGAATGTGCTTCAGTAGTGAAGTCAGAATCTCAGCTGTGCTTTATAACAAAGGAAAGATGCTCTTAAGATATCGTGATGGTTAAGGTTGTGTGTCAACTTGGCTGGGCCATGATTCTCAGCAGTTTGGCAGTTATGATTTATTCTGGCAGTCTTATGACATTGTAATCACTTCCATGATGATATTTGATATAATGAGATCACCTCCATGATTGGAACTTCTGTGAGCAACCAATCAGTTGAAAGACAGTTTCCTGGGAGGTGTGGCCTGCATCCAATATAGGTGGACTTTCTGGCAAGGCTTATGGGCTTTTGCTTGTTCTGCATCCTGCAGCTGCCTCATGTTTGTCCTACCTCCAGCTCTTGGGACTTGACCTAGCAGCTTACCTGCCATCTTGGGATTTGTCAGTCTTTACACCCTGTGAGCAAGAGCCCTGCTTCCTGACCTCCTGGTCTTGGGTTTACCTAAGTGACTCAGAAGAAGCCTCTGTCCTGACCCACTGACTTGGGACATTCCAGCCTCTACAACCATGCGAGTCATTCCCTTGATATAAATCTCTCTCTGTGTATGTGGTTGTATGTATTTATATGCTTTACTAATTTTGCTTCCCTAGAGAACCCAGCCTAAGACAGATATAACAATATTCTAAGGAGAGGTTTTAAAATAAGCTAGATTTGGCCTACATGTATATGTTGTTTGGTCAACACATTGGATGTGCTTTGTAATATAGCCAATACTTTAAATATGACCAATTTCATCCAAAAAGTTCAGCTTTCGAGTTTCTCAGAAAATCTGAAGTGCCATGTAAGACAAATTCTTGCGTGTCAAACCTTTTAATTACATTTTTAGTGGCTCCCTGATCCAGAGTCAAATTGTCGGTGTTTGTGCTAAGTACTTATTGCCTCTCAGCTCTGAATTCACACTTTTTGACTGCTCTGTGAAAATGGATCTGGGGTCTTAAATACATTTTCCTTTTCTAGCTAAGAACTGAAGCTTTTTCAGTACAGAGCATGAGAAATACACTGAAGGAAGAAAAAGGTTTTGCTTCTGGTTCCACTGTGTTTCCAGGGATAGATCTAGCAGCATGAGTAGTCTCTCCAACACCGAGCTGCTGCATGCATGGTGACTAGAAGCACTCGTAACCCGTTGTTGTGGAGTTGATTTCGACTCATAGCAAAACTGTAGCGTAAAGTAGAATTGCCCAGATTTCACATGCATATGGGGTGAATGAAAAGACCATGGCTTGGATCAGGCACATCTTAATCATCAAAGTGACATCTTGGCTTTTTAAACTTTGAAGAGACCTTTTACAGCAGACTTTTCCAGCACATTGTTTGATTTCTTGACTGCTGCTTCCGTGTGCATTGATTGTTGATCAAGTAGAATAAAATCATTAACAACTTCAATTTTTTTACCTCTTAACATGATATTGTTTGTAGGTCCAGTTGTAAGGGTTTTCATTTTCTTCACCTTCAGGTGTAATCAAACTGAAGGTTGTAGTCTGACTTTTATCAGTAGGTACTTCATCTTCATTTTCAGAAAACAAGGTTGTATTATGTACATATTGCCAGTTGTTGATGAGCCTTCTCCCAATCCTGATGCCATATTTTTCTTCACAGAGTCCAGCTTCACAGATTATTTGCTCAGCATACAGATTGAATAAGTAAATTAAAAGGGAACAACCGTACCACACATCATTTAGACCATTCAGTACCCCCTTGTTCTGTTTAAATGACTGCGTTTTGATCCATGTACAGGGTCTGCTTGAGCACAATTAAGTGTTCTGAAATTCCCACTTTGTATGATTATTCATAATTTGCTATGATCTACACAAGACTACGGGGTGTTTTTGGTTTAATGTTTAAAGATTACCACCTCAAGGCAATAGTTTCAGGTTTTTTTTTTGCTTTTTGTTGTTATTGTTACTATGGAATAGTAACTATGTTATTACTATCCCCCCACATCTTGATTGGAAGTGGGACTGAGCATCAAAATTCTAACTCTCTTTAGTAGAGTCCAGCTTTTGGTTGCAATATTTAATTTGTGTTCTCTATTTTCTTCATTATATCAATCATATATGGTTGCCTTTGAGTAATTACTATTTTTTGTTTTGGGCTTACTAGTGATTTGTTATGTTTCCTGATATCACTGTAGTTTAAATTAAATCCAGATGTTATGTTTGAAAATTACGAACATCATTTGAGGTTCTGGGTTTTTTAGCTTCTGGCCTTATTAGGCTTCTACACAGATATCTTCAATTGAATCATGATCCGAGCTACATTAATGCTGAGTTTCAATCTCTTTATGAGCTGGTTTCTTGCCAATTTTCCTTCATAATAGTGTTAGGCCTTCAATGTTATCAACAGAATGACCAGGCAAAACTCTCAGGGCTTCTTGTTTTTCAGGGCTGTAGTAGCTCCAGGAGATCTTCAAATAGATTTTTTCTTTACTCCAGTTGTTCTCCAAATATGTTATAAAAGCTATTCTCCCAGGTTGCTGTTGTGTGCTGTCAATTCGATTCAAATGCATAATGACCCGATAAAAAACAAAAACAAAAAACAGAGTAAAACTGACCCATAGGATTTTCTAGGTTGAAATCTTTATAGGAGCAGATCACCAGGTCTATTCTCCTGCAAAGCAGCTGATGGGCTCAAATGGCTGACCTTTGGGTCCAGGCAATTTTTATACTTTATATCATTGGATTTCAAAATGCTGTCATTTCATTTATCCATATAAAAAAAAAAACAAAAAAAAACACTAAAATTTCTATCTTTTTTCAGTTTATGAAGTCAACATTTATTGTTTCTGTAAACTTGTTAGAGTTCTTATTATGGTATTGCAATATTTCACATGAACTAAGGGTTTTGGGTTTTAACTAAGGGAGGGAAGAAACCCACACACAAAAATGTATAATGTATACATATGCACACATTGCAGTGTTGTATCAAGTTTCCTACTTAATAAAGGATACAAAAAAGTCAGCCGATGAGAAACGCACATAGAGGAAGAGGAGATATTGTGTAGTTCAGTTGAGACTCCCCAGGTCCCTTGACCCCCCAAGAGTGATACCTTCAGGGATAAAAAAAAAAATGGTAACAAATCTTATTATGGTCGGCATTGACAGATACATGAAACTCCACTTTATGTTGTGTTGAGACTCTCGGGGATTACATACATATTCAGGAGAAACAAATCAACAGTTTTCTTAAATTTCATCCATTTAGGGGGAAAAAAAAAGCAGCTTTATTTATACAAATGAAATCAGGGTCAATGAGGAAACTGAGGGAAAAGGCATAGTCAGAGTCCTGGCAAAATTCCTGAGCAGTGACTGTGTCCCCAGCTTTCAATGTTCCAGAAATTATACTTCCCTATTTTTTTTTTTTATAGTATTTAGTTACATGGAAGTTTTAGCCACAATATTTTTTTTTGCAAAGATTCTTTTTTTTTTTTTTTTTTTTAATTTAAACACATGCAGATGTACTGCACTCCCACAGTAAAAGATGCCTTCTCATTTTTCTTGGAAAAAGCAAGCCTGTCTAGATTTCATGTTTCCACTTTTGATAAACACTGTTTAATATAAAGGAAAACAAGGGCAAGCCCCATGATAAACAGAAACTTTATTGGTCTAGATCTAATCACTAGAGAGAAACTACACAATCATTTGGATAGGAAAGTTTAATAAAAGAAAATATTAACTGTAACAGGGAATTGGAGTAACAGGAATTGACTAGAAAGAAGTAAAAAGAACTCTAAAGAACAAGGGAATAGTGTAGCGTGTAAAGAGCAGCCACTGCCCCTAGGGCAGAACTAGAACACCCAAGGAAGAAGCCTCACCAGGTCTGAGATCCAGACAGTGTTGGAGAGAGTACAGCAGTGGTTCAGTGGATGCCGGAGGATTTGCTGTGGAACTGCACCAGAGGGAGTTGCTGGAAATCTACTTTCCAAGGTGCCACAGCACTGTTTCACTGAAGGCGCTGTGCTATAAAACAGCCTGGGTTGCTGGTGAGGAAAAGAGAGTGCTGGGGGATTTGCTGGCTATGGCTGCTAACCAAAAGTTCAGCAGTTTGAATCCAGCAGCTGCTCCTTGGAAATCAAGCTCCTCAAGGAATCAAACAATGTATTGTATTGGAAAAGTCAGCTGTAAAAGATCTCTTCAAAGTTTAAAAAACCAAGATGTCACTTTGAAGAGTAGGTGTGCCTAATGATAGGTGTGCCTGACCCAAGCCAAGGTGTCGTGACCCCAATATTCCCCAGCGAGTTTTTTCCTTTTTCAAAATGGGAGACTGAGAGCTTAACATAACTAATGTCATGTTGAACCATACATTTTTTTTCCTTCCTCTGCCTGCCTCCTCCCTTGTATACCTTTGTTAATGGCTTTGTTTTGACCTAATGTTAATGACTTTGTTCTTTGTTTTAATCTGATGCAAATAACTTTGTTTTGTTCTGTCCAACCACCTGTGACTTTCAACCCCCACAGAGGGATTAAAGCCCAGGTGTCTGATATGTATGTGTCTTAGCCTGATAAAGAGTCTTTGGCCCTATCTTGTAATGCATAACTCCTCCAGCCAGGCCCTTGTTAAGATTCGATATAAACTCTAATGTAAAGTTGCTCTTTGGGACTCTATAGAGACAGCCTGTGTTGTTGCTGGGCCCCAGGTGATGGTCCCAGGTGATGTATACATGTCCTTAATAAAATTTCTCACTCTTTTTGACTTGTAGTATGTTCTGTTGGCTCAACTGATACAGGGCACGGATGCTAATTTGGTAACAGTCTTTTCATTTGCCCCATATGCATGTGAAATCTGGACAATGAAAAAGGAAGACTGATGAAGAATTGATGCATTCAAATTGTAGTGTTGTTGAAGAATATTCAACATTCCATACAGTGCCAGAAGAATGAACAAACCTTAGAAGAATACAACTATAACGCTCCTTAGAAGAGAGGGTAGAGGGACTTTGGCCTGTTTACTTTGTATACATCATCAGGAAAGACCAATCTCTAGAAATGGACATTATATTATGTTTGGTAAAGTATAGGGTCAGTGAAAATGAGGGATGCCTTCAATGAGTTGAATTGACATAATAGCCACAAGTGAACTGAAACATACTAATGAACATGAAGATGGCTAAGGACTGGGCAATGTTTTGTTGTGTTATACATAAGATCACCATGACTTGGAGCTGACTAGATGACAACTAACAACAACAACATTCCTAACATTATGCCTCAAATCCTTTTATGAAATCTAGAAATGGAAAAGTCTTTTACAAATTTACGTGGATTTTTCTCTTTTGTCACTGTCCTATTAAAAGAAATACTTAAATAGTGACAATACATGTATAAAAGATATTGAAATAAATTTATATTTACACATATATATGTTAGATAAATGATATTTATACAAACAGAAGAGGATACTATATAGTATAAAATCAGGAACGGTATGCTTCAGGGTTACATTGTTTCACCATACTTATCTAATCTATGTGCTGAGCAAATAGTCTGAGAAGCTGGACTATATGAAGAATGGGGCATCAAGATTGGAGGAAGACTCATTAACAACCTGTGATATGCAGATGATACAACCTTGCTTGCTGAAAGGACTTATTGAAGAGGACTTGAGTCACTTACTGATAAAGATCATGGACTACAGCCTTCAGTACAGAATACACCTCAACATAAAGAAAATAAAAATCCTCACAACTGGACCAATAATTAACATTATGATAAATAGAGAAAATATTGAAGTTGTCAAGGATTTTATTATTTTACTGGGATTGACAATCAATGCCCATGGAAGTGGTGATCATGAAATCGAAGGATGTATTGCATTGGACAAATACTCTGCAAAAGACCTCTTTAAAGTGTTAAAAAGCAAAAATGTCATTTTAAGGACTAAGGTGTGCCTGACCCAAGCCATGGTGTTTTCAATTGCCTCATACGCATGTGAAAGCTGGGCAATGAATAAGGAAGACAGCAGAATTGATGTCTTTCAGTTATGGTGTTGGCAAAGAACACTGACTATACTATGGACTGCCAAGCAAATGAACAAATCTGTCTTGGAAGAAGCACGGCCAGAATGATCCTTAAAAGCAAAGATGGCAAGACTTTGTCTCCCTTACTTTTTACATGTTATCATGAGGGAACAGGTCCTGGAGAAGGACATCACACTTGGTAAAGTAGAGGGTCAGTGAAAAAAAGGAAGACCCTCAATGAGAGGGATTGATAGTGGATAAAACAATGGGCTCAAATATAGCAATGATTATGAGGATGGCACAGGACTGGGCAGTGTTTTGTTCTGTTGTACATAGCACTGCTATGAGTCGGAACCACCTCGACAGGTCACTGTGAGTCGGAGTCAACTTGACAGCACCTAACAACAACAACCTCTTACCTCTATGTTACTCTTTTGAAAACCCCTTCTATCTTTTAATCCACTAGAACAGAAATGATAATCAAGCCCCCCCACAGCACCACTTGTCTATCCTACTTTAAACCCTAAAGAAAAGGAAATTATTAGCATTCATTGATAAATTATAGTCTCCCTTGTTCTGTTTAATGTCATTGATTTCCTCTTTGATTGGTCTCATTTATTTATTTTACAAATATTTCTTGAGCATCTACTCTGTGTCAGACACTCTTCTAGGTGATTACAGTACATCACTGAACAACAACAAAAAAGATTCCTGCTTACCTTCTAGTGCAGAAGACAGACAATAAACAATAAGTACCATAAATAAATAAGTTATGTTTTATGTTTGAAGGTTGGAATGCTTAGGAAAAAAAAATAAACACTGCAGCAGGTTAAGTGGCACTGAAAGAATGAGGTTTAAGAGAGAGAGAGACATGAACTTTTAAATAGAATGGACAGGGAAAGCCCCAGTCAGAAGATGTAATTAAAGCAAATTTGAAGGAAATTTAGCAAATGGATATATGGTGAAAAAGCATTCCAAGCAGAAAGAAGAGCCAAGAAATGACCAACAGAGGTAAAAGTGTCTCAGAAACAGTACAAAGTCAGGCTGGCAAAGGCAGAGTGAGGGGAAGAATAGCAGGATATGAGTTCCAATAGGTAGACATTTTCCTTGTGTTTTTTTGTTTCCTTTGATCACAAAACTTTTTGAAAGTTGAATTATTATGCTCACCATGTCACTTTCCTCTTCTTCTCGTTCTCTCTTAAACCTATTCTTGTGAGGTGTTTCTCCATCACCACTCCACAGAAATTGCACTTGTCAAGTTAACCAGTGACCTCTATATTGAAAAAGCCAACAGCCAATTCTAATTTTATTCTTACGTAACATGAATTATCAGCTCCATTTGACAGTTGCTTCCTTCCTTTTCCTAAAATCCCTACCTCACACAGTCTTTTCCTTCTCAGTACCTTTGCTGTGGATTATCTTTAAAATGAAATCTTGATGGTAAGCAGATCAATGGGCCCAGCATCCAGGATTGGCTAATAAGGGGCAAAAGAGAACCTTCTGGAGATGATGAAAATAATTTATATCTTAGTTGTAGTACTGGTTAGTTATGTAAACATTTGTGAAAAGTAATCAAGCCATACACTAGAAATGGGTGCACTTTATTGTATTAAAATTATACCTCTGTACAGTGGATGGAGCCCTTGTGGCATGGTCATTAAGAGCTCAGCTGCTCCACAAAAGGTCAGCAGTTTGAATCAACCAGCCATTCCTCGGAAACTGCCTATGGGGCAGTTCTACTCTATCCTATAGTGTCTCTCTGAGTCAGAATTGCCTCAACAGCAGGGGGTTTGGTTTGGTTTTGGTTATACAGTGGATTTTTAAAAAATACTCAAGAATCATTTTAAAGCCACATCAGTTAAAACACTATAATCTAGGCTCAGGCAGAAAGAGAGTCATGCGACACAATAGAGCATTCAGAAGGAAATCCTGACAATTGATTTATGAGAAATATAAAAAGACTTGGTGAGACAGTAATTAAAGCACTTGGCTGCTAATTGAAAGGTTAGTGGTTCCAGTTCACCAGCCACTCTACAGCAGACACATGTCGCAGTCTTCTTCTGTAAAGATTGCAGTCTTCTTCTGTAAAGATTGCAGCCTTGGAAACCCTAAGGGGCAGTTCCACTCTGTCCTATAGTTTAGCTTGGAATCGATTTGATGACAACAGGTTTGGTTTCAGGTCTTATACCTGAAGTATAAGGTAAAGACAGGACAATTTTATAATATGCAGTGTTTGACTATATAGATGTATATGTATGTGTATGTATAAATATGCATATATGTGGAATCTAAGCCACTATTTCATATGATACTCACCCACATACCTGACCAAAAAACAAAACAACAAAAATCTTCAAGGGGATTAGATGTGAAAGGAAAACTAATAATAAAAAAAGATACAGAAAATAATATGACAAAATCATTAAAATCTTGGAGTGGGTCATTTTTTTTTTTTAATGCAGAAAGCAAAAATGAGCAGATAAGATAATTGGACAGCAGTAAAATTGAGAACTTTTTTTTTCATGGAAACACAGCACTAAGAAAATGAAAAGTCAAGCACAAAATAGATGTTTGGAATACATGTAGGTGAAGAAACCATATTTCTAGAATACAGAAAGAACAGACATTTGGTATCATTAGTTCTCAGTAAAACAATGTGAATTAACGTTTTAATTAAATGCAAGTAATTGTTTTTAAGTAACTGGATGGTCAAATTTTCAATAATATCAAGTGTCAGTAAGTATATGGAGGGCTAGATGTCTCACACATTATTGGTGGGAATGTAATGATTTCATCTGCTTTGGAAGATTTCACGGCAGTGGTGCTAAACTAAAGATAAACCAGTTGCCATGGAGTCAATTCCAAATCATGATGACCCCATGTGTGTCAGAGTAGAACTGTGCTTGATAGTGTTTTCAGTGGCTGATTTTTCAGATGTAGACAGTCAGAACTTTCCTCCAAGACGCCTCTAGGTGGACTCAAACCTCCAAACTTTCGGTTAGCAGCTGAGCACCTTAACTGTTTCCAACACCCAAGGACTCCAAAATAAGGATAGAGCCAGATTTTAAATGTAATCACATGAATGCACGAGATATCTTGTCTCTTACGGAAGTATTGTTTAAACAATTGTTTAGTTTCCACTCCACTTCTGTTATGTCTCTCAGTTTTTAAGTGTTCACCACAAAAAACTCAATTGAAGTTGAAATGAGGAAAAGGAAAAGTATGCATTTTGTTTAGAAACAGAATTTTTCATTTTAAATAGGTATTTGTGTTTCTTTGATTTGTATAAAAACTAACAAAAGCAATAGTTTTGTTGCATCCATTATTTTATTCAATATGATCTAGATGGGCTAGGTCACAAAAACAAGAGAAATGCTGTTTTTGCCAGGAGCGTTTTTAATTTTTTATAACTTGCACTTTTTAAAAACAAATATTAGTTTGAAATGGAAATATAAAAGCAAAATGATTATAAGAGATGCTTTGTCAGGTAAGTATAAAAGGACTCACTGAATTTTCTTTTCAAGGCTATAATTTTCTTGAGATATAAAAGCAAAAGAATAACCCTAATATTATTTTTCTTACTATCTCTAATAATTTTCAAAGGTATTACAATTTAATCTATCTGATAGTAATATGGTTGCATACATTTTGAAGATGATTTTATTGAAATTTTTTTTATGGCAGTTTAAATTCTCATGATCTTGGTTGATAAAAGCAACCCTATGATAGCGAACTGTATGATGTACTTATAGCGTTAATTAATCATGGCTGTCACAGGTTAGTTCATTAAGACTTAGAAACTACTACTACTAGGAACAGGAGTTTGTGGCTAATGCTTGTTTTGTGTTTTGTACCTCACACATCCTCTGCTCTGCTGAAATATTGAAGTAAGTTTATGTGCTACAGCTGTGGGACGAACAGTTATAATTCTACCTCTGCAACCCATTGGTCACTATGAGTCAGAATCAGAATTTTGGTTTGTGGTTCTTGTTAAATGCCATTGAGTTGGTTATGGCACTTAGTGTCATGGATTGAATTGTGTCCCCCCAAAAAATATGTGTGTCAATTTGGTTAGGCCATGATTCCCAGTATTGTGTGATTGTCCACCATGTTGTCATCTGATGTGATTTTCCTGTGTATTGAAAATCCTGCCTCTATAATGTTAATGAGGTGGGACAGGTGTCAGTTATGTTAATGAGGCAGGACTCAATCTAAGAGATTGCCTTGTGTCTTGAGCCAATCTCTTTTGAGATATAAAAGAGAGAAGCAAGCAGAGAGAAAGGGGGACTTAATGTCACCAAGAAAGCAGTGCCAGGAGCAGGGCACATCCTTTGCACCCAGGGTTCCTGTACAGATAAGCTTCTAGTCCAGGGGAAGATTGATGACAAGGACCTTCCTCCAGAGCTGAGAAAGAAAGCCTTCCCCTGGAGCTGACGCCCTGAATTTGGACTTCTAGCCTACTAGACTGTGAGAGAATAAACTTCTGTTCGTTAAAGTCATCCACTTGTGGTATTCCTGTTATAGCAGCACTAGATAACTAAGACATTTAGCGACCACATGTACCACAGAATGAAACACTGCCTGATCCTGCACCTTCCTTTCATCGATATGTCCAAGCGCATTGTTGCAGCTACTGTGTCAATCCATCTCATTAAGGGTCTTCCTCTTTTTCTGACCCTCTTCTTTACCAAGCATGATGTCCTTCTCCATGGACTGGTCCCTCATGATAACTTGTCCAAAGTAAGGGAAATGAATTCTTGCCATCCTCACTTCTAAGGAGCATTCTAGCTGTACTTCTTCCAAGACAGATTTGATGATTTGTTTGGCAGTCCGTGGTATATTCAACATTCTTCACCAACACTATAACTCAAAGGCATCAATTTTTCTGTGGTCTTCCTTATTCATTGCCCAGCTTTCACATGCATATGAGGTGATGAAAAAACGCCATGGCTTGGGTCAGGCGCACCTTAGTCATTAAAGTGATATCTTTGCTTTTTAACACTTTAAAGAGGTCTTTTAGAGCAGATTTGCCCAATAAAATGCATCCTTTGATTTCTAAGACTGTTGCTTCCATGAGTGTTGATTGTGGATCCAATTTGTGTTTTCTTTTTTTTTTTATGTTGAAGTGTAATCCATATTGAAGGCTGTAGTCTTTGATCTTCATCAGTAAGTGCTTTAAGTCCTCTTCCCTTTAAGCAAGCAAGGTTGTGTCATCTGCATAACGCAGGTTGTAAATGAGTCTTCCACCAATTCTCACGCCCTGTTGTTCTTCATATAGTCTAGCTTCTTGGATTATTTGCTTTAGCTACTTTACATTAAAGAACAATTTTCAGAGTCTCTTCTGACATCCATTTTGGTCTTTTCTTTCTTTTCTGTCTTTTTAATGACTTCTTGCTTTCTTCGTATATGACATCCTTGATGTCATTCCACAACTTGTCTGGTCTTTGGTAATTAGTGTTCAATGCATCAAAATCTATTCTTGAGTTGGTCTCTAAATTCAGGTGGGATATACTCAAGGTCATACTTTGGCTCTTGTTGACTTGTTCTAATTTTCTTCAGTTTCAACTTGAACTTGCATATGAGTATTTGATGCTTTGATCCGCAGTCAACCCCTGGCCTTATTCTGACTGATGATACTGAGTTTTTCCATTGTCTCTTCCCACACATGTAGTCTATGTGATTCCTGTGTATTCCATCTGGTGAGGTCCACGTGTATAACCACCATTTATGTTGGTGAAAAAAGGTATTTGCAATGAAAAAGTTGTTGGTCTTGCAAAATTCTACCACATGATCCCCAGCATTGTTTCTATCACCGAGGCCATGTTTTCCAACTACAGATCCTTCTTTGTTTCCATCTTTCTCATTCCAATCTCCAGTAATTAACAATGCATCCTAACTGCACGTTTGATCAATTTTGGACTGCAGAAGTTGGTAAAAATATTCAATTTCTTCATCTTTGGCATCAGTGGTTGGTGTATAAATTTGAATAACAGTCGTATTAACTGGCCTTCCTTGTAAAATCCTGTTGCTGTCAAGTCGATTCCCACTCATAGTGACCTTATGGTACAGAGTTAAACTGCCCCATAGGGTTTTCAAGGTGCAGCTGGTGAATCTGAACTGCTGACCTTTTAGTTAGCAACTGTAGCTGTCACAGCACCACCAGGATATTATCCTATCACTTGAAATGTTCTTTTTGATGATGTATCCAACACCGTTTCTCTTCAATATGCCGTTCCTGGCATAGTAAACAATATGACTGTCCTTTTCAAAATGGCCAATACCAGTCCATTTCAGCTCAGTAATTCCTAGAATATCTATCTTCAAGGGTTCTATTTCATTTACGACAACTTCCAATTTTCCTTAATTTATACTTTGTAAATTCCATGTTCTGATTACTAATGGTTGTTTGCAGCTGTTTCTTCTCATTTTGGGTCTTGCTACATCAGAAAATGAAGGTTTCAAAAGCTTTATGCCATCCACATCTTTAAGATCAACCCTAGTTTGAGAAGGCAGCTCTTCCCGGTCATATTTTGAGTGCCTTCCAATCTTAGGGGCTGATTTTCTGGCACTATATCAGACAATTTTCTATTGTTATCCATAATATTTTCACTGGCTAATTTTTTTTGGAAGTATATTGCCAGGTCCTTCTTTGTAGCCTGTCTTAGCCTGAAAGCTTGCCGAAACTAGCCCACAATGAGTGACCCTTCTGGTATTTGAAATACCAGTGCCATAGTTTCCAGTGTTGCAATAACACTAAAGCCACCTCAGTATGACAAACTGACAAATAATGGATATTTAATGTAGACTCATAATAAATTTTGGTATCCAGTAATTGATATTTCCTAGGATTATTATTTCTTGGCTACTCATGGTATATTGAATTTCCAAATAAACTCTGATTCAGCTTGCCAATTACTCAGACAAAAGCTATAGAGCATTTTTTGAGATTTATTGAAATAGAGATCAAAGCATGGATAATTGACATTAATGAGTCTTTCAGTCCATGAATAATGCACTCCTCAATAAATTTTATTTAACTTTCATCTATATCATTTTGGAGGAGTTTCACTGTAGTGGCCTTGCATGTATTTATTCATAGATTTCTTTTTTTTTTTAATTGAGGTAAAATTTAAGGATGATTGTTATATGAAAAATATTCATGGGTCTCTTACATTTCTATGCATCTTACAGGCAATGGCATTGACTTGCTTTATTCTGGATTACCTTTAGAAGGATGTTTGCATATAAAAACAGTCTTTGAACACAGAGATAACAATTGGCAAGCATGAAAAATCCTCATTATAAAACACTTAAGTTTCCAAAGCTCAGGATTCCTTTCCTGGGGTAAAATCTACTGTGTGTACAGCTCTCAACTGTCCTTCTTTAGGTTCCCTGTGGGAATCAAGGCAAAGGGAATTGGAAGAAGAAACTTATTTTATATATTATGGTCACTGCTATAGCTGTAATAGATTTTTTTACTCTGACCCCAAAATCTTGTGTGTTCTGCCAATATTTATGAAACCAGCCATCCAGGTTTTTGGCTTTCAAGTAAGGCAAAAATCCTTGTCCTTCATAAGACTCGATAACAAAATGCACAGATCTTATGTGTGTAACACCACCAATATCAGGGTACAATTATTTTCTAAGAAAAAAAACTGAAAAAATATACACCATGTGCCCAAATTCCTGACAAATCCTGTGGAGAAAAGAAGGAACCAGGAGCTATCAGTGTGAATCGTGGAGAAAGGACATATAAACGATGATAGATGATTGATAGATGATAGATAGATAGATAGATAGATAGACAGACAGACAGATAGATAGATGATAGGTAGGTAGGTAGGTAGAGAAAGAGAGATAAATGCCCATATCAAAGCAACAAGAACAATGGTGGAAAAGTACATTTCCAAATCTCTGGGAGTTAATCAAAGCTTACAACAATCCATGGAGCATTTATTCAAGAAAAACAATTGAATCTTGGTAAGAACTGCAAAATTTGGTCTTCCAATATACCTATTTTCATCTCCCTCTTGCCTACTCCACAATAGCCTTGACAACCAATAGCTCAGTAAAAACAAAACAAAACCAAATCCATAGATGTTGAGTCGATTCTGACTCAGAGCAACACTATAGGAGAGAGTAGAACTGCCCAATGAGGTTTGCAAGGAATGCCTGGTGGTAGTCACTGTGAAAACCAGCAGTGTGAGTACCATTAGAGGAGGAGAATAAGTTTGGAGCACCACAAAATGACTATGCTCAGAGACGGGTCATTATTTGACCTGTCTGGAAGGTTCCTGGAATCCCTTATTCACAGGGATTGTCTTTATTTCACCTGTCTCAGTTCTCACTTGGTAGAAACAACCTTTTTCCAGGAGTGCTTATTGAAAACAATAAGTGGCAGTTGTTTAATATCACAACTGCCTGAGATAACAACTGTTGGAAGAAGCAAGAAGCTGACTAAAAACTCAAAAGTAAAAGGTGAAGAAGGAAATGTCTGTAGGGGACTTTGAAAAGTTCTTATATATTCCTGAAAATCTAGATGACAAATAAGTTACAAAACCATAGTAATCAAAACAGTTTGGCACTGGAATACGATAGATACATAGACTGATGAAATGGAATTGAGAATCCAGAAATAAATCTATGGAGAATTGGTTTTTGAAAAGCGTGCCAACTCCATAGAGAAAGAATAGTCTCTTCAACAAATGGTGCTGAGACAATAGCATCTCTACATGCAAAGGAATGAAATTAGTCCTGTATCTCACACCAAATATAAAAATTAACTAAAAATGGATCAAAGATCTAAATATAAGAACTAAAATCACAAAATGTAGGAAAACATAAAGGTAAAGCTTTAAGACCTTATTTTGAACAATGAATTCACAGGTATGACATCAAAAGCACAAGCAACAACAACAAAAAAAAGCCCAGATATACTGTATTTCATCAAAGTGAAAAACTTCTATACATCAAAGGAATTTATCCACAGAGTGTAGAGATGACCTATAGAACGTGAGATAATATTTGCTTATCACGTATCTGAGAAAGATTTAATATCTAGACTGTATAAAGAACACTTACAACTCTACAACAAAATGACAATGAAAAAAAAAGGAAAAAGGGTTTGAACAGATACTTATTCAGATAAGTATGCAAATGGCCAATATGAATATGAAGAGGCTCAAGTCATTAGTCACCAGGGAAATGCAAATCAAACCCACAATGAGATACCACTTCACATCTGCTAGCATGATGGCTATTATCAGAAAAATGGAAAATAACAAGTGTTGACAAGAATCAAGAGAAATTGGAACTCTCATATATTCCTGGTGGTAATGAAATATGGTGCAGCTACTATGGAGAATAGTTTAGTGATTTCTCAAAAAGTTTCATGTAAAATTACTCTATGACTCAACAATTCCACTCCTAGCTGTGCTTCCAGAAGACTTGAAAGCAGGTACACAAACAGAAACTTGTACACCAATTTTTTTTCACCTTATTACTCATAATAGTCAAAGGTGGGAATGCATAAACTAAATGTGGTATATACATACAATAGAATATTATTCAGCAATAAAGGGAACATTTTGGTACATGTTACAATAGGATAAACCTGGAAAACATTATGCTAAGTGAAATAAATTAGGCACAAAAAGACAAATATTATATGATCCCATTTATATGAAACATCTAGAATAGGAAAATGTATGAAAACAAAAAGCGCTGGCTGAAGAAGAAATGGGGAGCTATTGCTTAGGGTAATGGCGTAATGGAAAGTTTTTGAAAATTGATAGCAGTGATGGTTGCACAACATGGTGAATGTAATTAACATCACTGAATTATACACTTAAAGATGGTTAAAAATGACAAATTTTGTGTTATATATATTTTATCAAAATAAAACTTAAAAAGTAAAACTGAAACAAGAAGACAGAAAATTTCATATTCCTGTTTTTACTTTAATTTTTAATAATTAAATATTATCTATTTCTCAGAAATGAAACTCATCACTCTGATAGCTTCACCAGCAAATTATTCCAGATTTTTAAGAATTCATACCAAATTTATGTAAATTATTCCAACTTCAGAAATAACACAAAAATCTCATTGAATTTCCCTGTTAATAGACTCAAATATTGCTATATGGGCTGTTGAACCTTGGTAACAAAAAATGGACAGGACATACCAGAAAATAATATTACAAGATCATTTCTCCCTTGTCATAGATTAATAATAATAATAAGTTAAACAAACATTTATCAAAAAAGTCCAAAGGAGGCAGAGCCAACAACACAGTGCTATAGACAGAAGCACCATGCCATCCCTCCACAGCAAAGATCCAAAAAACTAAGTAAAATAGAGACAAACATCAATCCTTGAACCGTAAGCATCAAATGAAGAGATAAAGACCTCAGCCAAGCACTGAATGTAATAAGAAACTGACAAAACAGAGAGCGAGGAGAGATACAGGCGGAGGTCCCCTCTTGCCTAACGCAGCACAGATCTGCCGTCTTGGACTCCTGTTGAAGATCAGCAGACAGGAAATAGGGGAAAGCAGATTCACGGAGCTCCCAGCAGGAGACAGAGCACTTGGTAACCAGCAATATACACTTTCCCACCCTCCTCATCCTTCTCCTTCCTGCTATACCTCTGCTGCTTCTTGGTAGATGAAGTCTCTTGGCCATGGCTTGAATTTGCTCTGTGCACACTGGCCAACTCCACCAGTGCCAATGGTTTGCTGTTGGTGTTGTTTTTTCTTTGACTTCTTTTGGTTTCTTCCCTGCCTCTCACCACATTTCTCTCAAACGCCTAGCTCCCTGAGCCAGCTTTCCTTCTTCTTGAAAGTCTGTGAAGCACCACCCAGCTGGGTAACCGCTTCACCTGACTACGCCGCCACACTGATGCGATCCTTAGGGCTTTTTCGTTTTCTTTTTTTTTCCGTTTCTTATCGAGGCTTGGGAGCCCCTTCTAGCCAGGTTGTACTGCACAGCCTGGAAACGACTTCCCCAGTCTTCGCAGCCTCATCAATGGGATACCAGGGGGCTTTTCTTTTCTATTTTTCTATTTATTTATTTATTTGTTTGTTTGTTTATTTGTTTATTTCCATTTCTCAGTTTCTCATCTCTCCACTCCAACAGCAAGCTCCCAACAGCAAGCTCCCTTAGCTTTTTGTTTGTTTGTTTTCTTTGTTTCTGGCTCCTGTTTCTCTCTCATTTCCGTCTTCTTTCCTGTATCCATCTTAGCTCCACACATCACAACCTCCCCCGCCCCACCCGCCCCCATCTACTTGCACTGTGGACTAAACATCACATTCCCAAGCAGTGCAGACATGGCCTACTGGAACCTGCCCTGCGCTGCTTCCCAGCCTGCCCTACTGACCCTGGTAGGTGCCACAAACAACTAATCCCAGCCCCTCCCTTTCAGCAGGACATGCCCTGCTTCACCATAGCTGAGCGACTGCCCTGCCCATTGGACGAGAAGGTGAAAAGTATCATGCCCACAGATGAGCAAGCAACAAAGAACACACAGCCAGTCTGCGCTTAGACATAACCAAATAAAATAAAAAAGCTGGATGAAACAAATGAATCTACAATCAATAAACAAAGGACATAATTACTGAATATCAAAACATACATATATATATAAAGACAGTATGGTTCCAGTAGGCATCCAAAATAAAACACCAGATGACTTTGGTGTAGAAGACAGGGCACTAGAACTACATGTTAGGAAATTCAAATCTCTAATATTCAGAGCTATCCAAGACTTGAAGCAAAAAACAGACAAAAGTGAGGAAAAATAGACAAATTCATGGAAAAAGGGAGACAAAGTCACAGAAAATACAGACAAAAAAATGGAACAGTTCAGGAAAATAATACAGGAACAAAATGTCCAAATAAGGTCGCAACTAGAAATCATACAAAAACAACAATAGAAATCCAAAAGATGAACAATAAAATTTCAGAAATGGACAGTGTCATAGAAAGTCTGAGGAGTACGTTTGAAACAATGAAAGATAGGATCGGTGAAGTAGAAGACAAATCCTTGGATGTAATTTTGTTAGAGGAAAAACTGGAAAAAAGAATGAAGAAAAATGAAGAAACTCTGAGAATAAGTGGAATAATATCAAAAGCAAAAATTTGCAAGTAATCAGAGTTCCAGAACAGGTGGATGAAAGAGAAATCACAGAAAGGACCATTGAATTGCTGACAGAAAACTTTCTTAATATCATGAAACATAAAAAGCTGACTTTCCAAGAAGCTCAACAAATCCCATATAGATAGACCCCAAAAGAAAATCACTAAAGCATATCATAATCACACTATCTAAAACCAAACACAAAGAAAGAATCCTGAGAGCAACTCAAGAAAACCGAAAAGTCACATACAGAGGATAAACAATAAGACTAAACTCTGATTATTCAGCAGAAACATGCAGGTAAGAAGGCAATGGGATGGCATATATAAAACCTTGAAGAAAAAAATTGCCAACCAAGAATAGTATATCCTGCAAAACTCCCATTCAAATACCATGTTGAAATTTAGGACATTTCCAGATAAACAGAAATTAAGGAAATATGTAAAAACCAAACCAAACTTACAAGAATTATTAAAGGGCATTCTTCAGTCTGAAAACAAACAACATCAGACCACAGCCCGAAGCTAGGATGCAAGTTATACCAGCCAGATACCAACCTAGGAAATGAACTCTCAAGGACTATCCAAAACCAAAAGAATTACAACAGAGAACCAGAGAGGTTAATCTGTGAATGACAAGAACATCAGAACACTAAAATAAGAAATACATGGTGTAGGTATAGAAACGTCTAAAGGAGAGAAAGGCAAGGCAATACCAAGTAATAATAGCCTGGTTTAAACCTACGAAGACAAGGGTAAATTTCAAGGTAACCACAAAGCAAGTTAACAAAACTAGTCTTCAATTTTTTCTTTAAAAAAAAAAAAAAAATCCACAAACAAAAGGAACTGAGCACAGGAGAGGAAGAACAAAGAAACGGTCGGCACCATTAAAAAAAAAAAAAGCACTATAAAATGACAGCAATAAACTCACATCTATCAATAATTATACTGAGTGTAAATGGCCTAAATGTACCCATAAAGAGACAGACAGGGACAGAATGGATTAAAAAACAGGATCCATCAATATGCTGTCTACAAGAAACATACCTTAGAAACAAAAATGTAAGATCACTAAAAATTAAAGGATGGAAAAAAATGTCAAACAAACAGCTACCAAAAAAAGAGCAGGAGTGGCAATACTAATCTCAGATAAAACCGACTTTAAAACAAAATCCACCATAAGAGATAAAGAAGGGCACTATATAATGATTAAAGGGACAATCCATAAAGAACACATAATCATAATAGACATCTACGCACCCAATGACAAAGCTCCATAATATATAAAACAAACTCTAACAGCACTGAAAAGAGAAATTGACAGTTCCACAATAATAATAGGAGACTTCAACACACCACTATAGGTAACGGACAGAACATCTAAAAAAAAAACTAGACAAAGATACAGAAGAGCTAAAGGAAACAATCAGCCAACTTGACCGCATAAACATGTATAGAACACTCCACTTAACAGCTGCAAAGCACACATTCTTTCCCAATGCACATGAAACATTCTCCAGAATAGACCACATCTTAGGTAGAGGTTGAGCAATCCTCAACAAAATCCAAAACATTGAGATAATGCAAAGTATCTTCTTTGACCACAATGCCATCAAGGTAGAAATTAAAAACAGGAAGAGTAAGGAAAAAAACAAATCAATTACCTGGAAACTGAATAACACCCTGCTTAAAAACCATGGGAAATAGAAGAAATCAGAGATGAAATTAAAATATTTCTAGAATCAAACAATAATAAAAACACATCATACCAAAACCTTTGGGACACAGCAAAGGTCAATTTATAGCAATACATGCACACATCAAAAAAAGAAGAAAGGGACAAAACCAAAGCATTAGCTGCACAACTTGAAGAAATAGAAAGAGAACAGCAAAAGAAGCCCACAGCCACCAGAAGAATGAAAATAATAAAGATCAGAACAAAAATAAATGAAATAGAGAATAGAAAAACAATAGAAAGAATCAACAAAACCAACATTTTGTTCTTTGAAAGGATCAACAAAATCAACAAACCACTGACCAAATTGACAAAAGAAAAGCAGGAGAGGATGCAAATAACCTAGATAAGAAATGAAATGGGGCACATTACAACAGACCCAACTGAAATAAAAAGGATCATGACAGAGTATTATGAAAAACTATACTCCAACAAATTTGAAAACCTAGAGGAAATGGAAAAATTTCTAGAAACACACTACCTACCCAAACTAACACAAAATGATATTGAAAATTTGAACAGACCAATAACAAGAGAAGAGATTGAAAAGAAAATTTAAAAAACTCCCAACAACAACAACAAAAAGCCCTGGTCTAGATGGCTTTACTGGAAAATTCTACCAAAAAACATTCAGAGAAGAACTTACACCAGCACTACTCAAATTACTTCAGAACATAGAAAAGGAAGTAGTACTTCTAAATTCATTCTATGAAGCCAGAGTAACCCTGATACCAAAACCAGGCAAAAAAAAAAAAAAAAAAAGGCAAAGATACCACAAAAAAAGAAAATTAGTAATCAATATCTCTCATGAACACAGATGCAAAAATTCAACAAAATTCTAGCCAATAGAATTCAGCACCATATCAAAAAAATAATACACCACCACCAAGTAGGATTCCTACCAGGCATGCAAGGATGGTTCAACATTAGAAAATCAATCAATGGAATCCACTACATAAAGATAGGGAAAGAAAAGAATCACATGATCATCTCAATCAACACAGAAAAGGTATTTGACAAAATTCAACACCTTTTCCTGATAAAAATTCTCAATAAAATAGGTATAGAAGGGACATTTCTCAACATAATAAAGGGCATCTATACAAAACCAGCAGCCAATGTTCTTAATGGAGAGATTTTGAAAACATTCCCCTTGAGAAGACAAGGATGCCCTTTATCACCACTCCTATTTAACATTGTGCTGGAAGTTCCACCTAGGGCAATAAGGCAGAAAGAGAAAAAAAAGGCATCCGAGTTGGTAATGAAGAAGTTAAATTGTTCCTTTGCAGATGATATGATACTATATATAGAAAACTCATAAAAACTCCATGAGAAAACTACTGGAATAGAAAGATTCAGCAGATTAGCAGGATACACGATAAACATACAAAAATCAGTTAGATTTTTATACACCAATAAAGTGAACAAAGAAAAGGAAATCAGGAAAACAATACCATTTATAATAAAAAATCTTATGCAATGCTGGTGGGAAGACAAAGTGATACAACCGTCTTGGAAAATGATATGGCACTTCCTTAGAGAGCTAGGAATAGAAATACCACAGGATCTAGCAATCTCACTCCTAGGAATATATCTGAGAGAAGAGTCATCACATGAGTAAACCCATGCACACGCATGTTCACAGCAGCATTATTTACAGTAGCAAAAAGATGGAAACAGCCTTGATGCTCATCAACAGATGAATGGATAAAACTATGGTACAAACACACAGTGGAGTATTATGCAACGATAAAGAACCATGATGAATCTGCAAAGCATCCCATAACATGGATGAATCTGGAGGGCATTATGCTGAGTGAAATAAGTCAATTACAAAAGGACAAATATTGTATGAGACCACTACGAGCCCAGGAGTGGGGACTAAAAGGCAGGAGGGGCAGCAGAGTTGGTAGTAGGGAACCCAAAGTCAAGAAGGGAGGGGGTTTACATGTCATGGGGTTGTTAACCAATGTCATAAAAAATATATTTACTAACTTTTTAATGAGAAATTAGTTTGTTCTGTAAACCAACTAAAGTAAACTAAAAAAATTTAAAATTCCAGTAAAAAAGAAAAACACAACTCTACAAAGTTGTGATTATTTTAGCAGTAAGATTAGGGTAATCTTTAAAAAATCAATTAATGTAATTTAACATATTAAGAAAAATTGGGAAAAATGCATTTGATTATCTAATTGATGCAGAAAAAATTGTTAAACTGACCTAATTTCATGACAAATATCTTTATTCTAGGAATAAAATGGACCATCATTCATCTAATAAGACATATGTCAAAAAAGAATTTTTTAATTTAACATGTATGCATAATAAATAAATACTGAATGCTTTCCTCTTGATATTAGGACTACGATAAGGATACCTTATTCTTGCTTTTATCGAAAGTTCTACTAGAGGACATAACAAAATACAACTATAGACAGTTCTTTTTAGGTGCCCTCCAGTCAGTTCCAACTCATAGCCACCCTGTGTACAATAGAACAAAACACTGCCCAGTTCTGTGCCATCCTCACAATCCTTGTTATACTTGAGCCCACTGTTGTAGCCACCGTGTCAATCCATCTCACAGAAGGTCTTCCTTTTTTTGCCGACCGTCTACTTTACCAAGAATGATGTCCTTCTCAAGGGACTGATCCCTCCTGATGACATGTTCAAAGAATGTGGGACTTGGTCTCACCATCCTTGCTTCTTAGGAGCATTCTGCCTGTGCTTTTTCTAAGACAGTTTTGTTCATTCTTTAGGCAGTCCATGGTATATTCGATATCTTTCGCCAACATCATAATTCAAAGGTGTCAATTCTTTGATCTTTCTTATTTATTGTCAAGCTTCCACGCACGTATGAGGCAATTAAAAACACCATGGCCTGGGTCAGTCTCACCTTAGTCTACAAGGTGACATCTTTGCTTTTCAACACTTTAAAGAGGTCTTTTGCAGCAGATTTGCCCAATGCAATGTGTCTTTTGATTTCTTGATTGCTGCTTCCATGGGTGTTGATTGTGAATCCAAGTAAAATGAAATTCTTGACAACTTCAATCTTTTCTCCATTTATCATGATGTTGCTTAGTGGTCCAGTTGTGAAGATTTTTGTTTCCTTTATGTTGAAGTGAAATCCATACTGAAGGCTGTGGTCTTTGATCTTCATTAGTAAGTGCTTCAAGTCCTCTTCACTTTAACCAAGCAAAGTTGTGTCATCTGCATATTGCAGGTTGTTATTGAGTCTTCCTTCAATCCTGATGCCACATTCTTCTTCATATAGCTGGACTTCTTGGATTATTTGCTCAGGCTACAGATTGAATAAGTGCAGTGAAAGGATACAAACCTGATGCATAACTTCGCTGACTTTAAGTCATGCAGCGTCCCCTTGTTTTGTTCAAACAGCTGCCTCTTAATCTATGTACAGGATCCTCGTGAGCACAATGAAGTGTTCTAGAATTCCCATTCCTTGCAATGTTATCCATAATTTGTTATGATGCCCATATTACACAGTTGAATACCTTTGCACAGTCAATAAAACACAGGTAAACATCTTTCTGGTATTCTCTGCTTCAGCCAGGATCCAGCTGACATCAGCAATGATTATCTCTGGTTCCATGTCGTCTTCTGAATCCAGCTTGAATTTCTGGCAGTTCCCTGTTGATGTACTGCTGCAACTGTGTTTGAAAGATCTTTAGCCAAATTTTACTTGTACATGATATTAATGATATCTTTCAATAATTTCCAGAACTGGTTGGATCACCATTATTTGGAATAGCCACAAATATGCATCTCTTCCAGTCGGTTGGCCAAGTAGCTGTCTTCCAAATTTCTTGGCACAGGCGAGTGAGCACTTCCAGTGCTACATGTGTTTGTTGAAGCATATTAATTGGTATTCCGTCAATTCCTGGAGCTTTGTTTTTCATCAGTGCCTTTAGTGCAGCTTAGATCTCTTCCTTCAGTACTATCTGTTCCTGATCAAATCCTGCCTCTTGAAATGGTTGAACGTTGATCCATTCTCTTTCTTATAGTGACTCTGTGTATTCCTTCCATCTTCTTGTAATGCTGCCTGTGCCATTTAATATTTTCTCTGCAGAATCTTTCACTATTGCAACTCAAGACTTAAATTTTTTCTTCAGTTTTTTCAGCTTAAGAAATGCTGAGTTTCTTCCTTCCATTTGGTTTTCTATCTCCGGGTCTTTGCACATGTCATTATAATACTTTGTCTTTTCAAGATGCCCTTTGAAATCTGTTCAATTCTTCCATTTCATAATCCCTCCCATTTGTTTTAGCTACTGTACCTTCAGAAGCAAGTTTCAGAGTCTCTTTTGATATCCATTTTGGTCTTTTCTTTCTATCCTGTCTTTTTAATGACTTCTGGCTTTCTTAATGTATGATTTCTTGATGTCATTCCACAACTCATCTGATCTTTGTTCATTAGTGTTCAATGTGTCAAATCTATTCTTGAGGTGGTCTCTAAATTCAGGTGGGGTATACTCAAAGTCGTACACTGCCTCTTGTGGACTTGTTCTAATTTGATGATTTTGACCTTTGCCATTGTCTCTTTCCACAGATGTTGTCCATTTTATTTCTGTGTATTCCATCTGGCGTGGTTCACATGTAGAGTCGCTATTTATGTTGGTGAAAAAAGGTATTTGCAGTGAAGAAGTCTTTGGTCTTGCAAAATTCTATCCTGTGATCTCTGGCATCATTTCTATCACCAAGGTCATATTTTCCAACTACTGATCCTTCTTTGTTTCCAAATTTTTCATTCCAATCACCAGTAATTACCAATGCATCGTGATTGCGTGTTTGATCAATTTCAGACTGCAGGAATTAATAAAAATCTTCATTTTCTTCATCTTTGGTTGGTGTATAAATTTGAATAATATATTAACTGGTCTTCCTTGTAGGTATGGATACTATCTTATCACTGACAGTGTTGTACTTTAGGATAGATCTTAAAATGTTCTTTTTGATGATGAGTGCAATGCCATGCCTCTTCAAGTTGTCATTCCCAGCATAGTAGGCCACATGATTGTTGATTCAAAATGGCTAATACCAGCCCATTTCTGCTCACTAGTGCCTCAGATATTGATTTTTATGTTTTCCATTGCATTTTTGACTATTTCCAATATTCCAGTTGGAACTGTTGGACATCATCCAATTCTTTTTGGCACAGCGACTTTGTGTAATCCTTCCATCTTTTTTTGATGCTTCTTGAATCTTTTAATATTTTCCCATAGAATCGTTCAATATTGCAACTTGAGGCTTGAATTTTTCTTCAGTTCTTTCAGCTTGAGGAATGCTGAGTGTGTTCTTGTTTGGATTTCTGGTTTACAGAAAAAAGTTATAGGAAAAAGTTCCTTTTATAGAAAACTTTAATAATAGAGTGGTATATCATGTAAGTGGATTGAAAAACTCAGTGTTATGAATAGATTTTGCTCAGTTGATACCATGATTCAGTTTGATACAAATAAAAAAAACTTAGCAGGTTTTTGTGTGTGTGTGTGAAAATTGTACAAACTGATTCTAAATTTAACAAATTTAGATTTAATATTCCAAGCAGAATAATTGCATTTATCCCAGTTGCTTTATCCTTTTGTTATGTTTAATTATTTTATAAACCACAAAATATAATGTAATTTTTTTGTTTATTATGGTCAGTTGCCAATTAAATTAGTTAATATAAATCCAAAACAATCATTATGATAATCAAATGGTGATCTAATAGTTAGTACTCTTTACTTGATGAAGTTTTGATGTGTTGTCATTTCTTCTCAGTCTAAAGAATTTCCATTCCTATTTCTTGTAGTACAGGTTTCTTGATGTAAATAATCTCAGATTTTATTTTATTAAAATAAAAATTATCTAGTTCTGATTTTTAAGGAATTTTTTCCTTATGTAAATCAGGGTTCATTTTTTTCCAGACTTTTAAATATGTTATTGTATATTCTTACTTCCATTCTTTCTGATAAGAAATCCTGCTATGTGCTTTCTAAGCTTAATATTTCCACCAAATTAGGGGATTTTCTACTATTATTTCTTTAAATATATATTTTTTCTAACTCATTTCCGCTCTTTTGTCCTACCGATATTTCAGTTTCACACAGATCAGACCACTTAATATTGTGCCACAGTCATTTATTCTGTTTCTTTTTTTAAGTGTTGTTTACTGGTTGTTCTTTATTTTCACTAATTTCTATCAAGAAAAATTATTCATCTTTTTTTTCTGCAATTTCCAATTGGCTCTTAAAATACATCCAATGCTGTTTTTGTTGTTGTTGTTTTAATTTGAGAAATGTTATTTTAATTGCTGAATATTGCATTTGCTTTTATTTTAGAGTTTGTGTGTTTGCTTTGTTTTTCTAAGGATTGTTGGATTTTATTTAGGAGAGCTTTATTTATTAAGCATCAGCATCAGCTCAACAGCAAGGGGTTTGGTTTCTTTGGTTTGTTTATTACTAATGGTAAACTTTCTTTTTCTGTTATGTTGTTGTTGTTGTTAGGTGCCGTCGAGTCGGTTCCGACTCATAGCGACCCTATGCACAACAGAACAAAACACTGCCAGATCCTGCGCCATCCTTACAATTGTTGTTATGCTTGAGGTCACTGTTGCAGCCACTGTGTCAATCCACCTTGTTGAGGGTCTTCCTCTTTTCCATTGACCCTGTACTCTGCCAAGCATGATGTCCTTTTGCAGGGACTGATCTCTCCGGACAACATGTCCAAAGTATGTAAGACGCAGTCTCGCCATCCTTGCCTCTAAGGAGCATTCTGGCCGTACTTCTTCCAGGACAGATATGTTTGTTCTTTTGGCAGTCCACGGTATATTCAATATTTTTCACCAACACCACAATTCAAAGGCGTCAACTCTTCTTCAGCTTTCCTTATTCATTGTCCAGCTTTCACATGCATATGATGCAATTGAAAATACCATGGCTTGGGTCAGGTGCACCTTAGTCTTAAGGGTGACATCTTTGCTCTTCAACACTTTGAAGAGGTCCTTTGCTGCAGATTTGCCCAATGCAATGCATCTTTTTATTTCTTGACTGCTGCTTCCATGGCTCTTGACTCTGGATCCAAGTAAAATGAAATCCTTGACAACCTCAATCTTTTCTCCGTTTATCATGATGTTGCTCATTGGTCCAGTTGTGAGGATTTTTGTTTTCTTTATATTGAGGTGTAATCCATACTGAAGGCTGTGGTCTTTGATCTTCATTAGGAAGTGCTTCAAGTCCTCTTCGCTTTCAGCAAGCAAGGTTGTGTCATCTGCATAACGCAGGTTGTTAATGAATCTTCCTCCAATCCTGATGCCCCGTTCTTCTTCATTCAGTCCAGCTTCTATATTATTTTTTCAGCATACAGATTAAATAGGCATGGTGAAAGAATACAACCCTGACACACACCTTTCCTGACTTTAAACCAATCAGTATCCCCTTGTTCTTTCCGAATAACTGCCTCTTGATCTATGTAAAGGTTCCTCGTGAGCACAATTAAGTGTTCTGGAATTCCCATTCTTCGCACTGTTATCCATAGTTTGTTATGATCCACACAGTCGAATGCCTTTGCATAGTCAATAAAACACAGGTAAACATCGTTCTGGTATTCTCTGCTTTCAGCCAGGATCCATCTGACATCAGCAGTGATATCCCTGGTTCCCTGTCCTCTTCTGAAACCAGCTTGAAGTTCTGACAGTTCCCTGTTGATATACTGCTGCAGCTGTTTTTGAATGATCTTCAGCAAAATTTTGCTTGCATGTGATATTAATGATATTGTTCTATAATTTGCACATTCGGTTGGATCACCTTTCTTGAGAATAGGCAAAAATATGGATCTCTTCCAGTCAGTTGGCCAGGAAACTGTCTTCCATATTTCTTGGCAAAGACCTCCAGCACTGCATCTGTTTGTTGAAACATCTCAATTAATATTCCATCAATTCCTGGAGCCTTGTTTTTTGCCAATACCTTCAGAGCAGCTTGGACTTCTTCCTTCAGTACCATCAGTTCCTGATCATATGCCACCTCTTGAAATGGTTGAATATTGACTAATTCTTTTTGGTATAATGACTCTGTGTATTACTTTCATCTTCTTTTGTTGCTTCCTGCATCGTTTAATATTTTCCCCATGGAATCCTTCACTATTGCAACTCGAGGCTTGAATTTTTTCTTCAGTTCTTTCAGCTTGAGAAACGCAGAGCATGTTCTTCCCTTTTGGTTTTCCATCTCCAGTTCTTTGCACATGTCATTATAATACTTTACTTTGTCTTCTCGAAAGGCCCTTTGAAATCTTCAGTTCTTTTACTTCATCAGTTCTTCCTTTTGCTTTAGCTGCTTGACGCTCAAGAGCAAGTTTCAAAGTCTCCTCTGACATCCACCTTGGTCTTTTCTTTCTTTCCTGTCTTTTCAGTGACCTCTTGCTTTCTTCATGGATGATGTCCTTGATGTCGTTCCACAACTTGTCTGGTCTTCAGTCACTAGTGTTCAATGTGTCAAATCTATTCTTGAGATGGTCTCTAAATTCAGGTGGAATATACTCAAGGTCATATTTTGGCTCTCATGGACTTGCTCTGATTTTCTTCAGTTTCAGCTTGAACTTGCATATGAGCAATTGATGGTCTGTTCCACAGTCGGCCCCTGGCCTTGTTCTGACTGATGATATTGAGCTTTTCCATCGTCTCTTTCCACAGATGTAGTCAATTTGATTTCTGTGTGTTTGAGCTGGCGAGGTCCATGTGTACAGTCGCGGTTTATGTTGGTGAAAGAAGGTATTTCCGATGAAGAAGTCGTTGGCCTTGCAAAATTCTATCATTCGATCCCCGGCATTGTTTCTATCACCAAGGCCATATTTTTCCTTCTTCTTTGTTTCCAACTTTTTCATTCCACTCAACAGTAATTCTTAATGCATCTTGATTGCATGTTCGATAGATTTCAGACTGCAACAGCTGATAAAAATCTTTCATTTCTTCATCTTTGGCCATATTGGTTGGTGCGTAAATTTGAATAATGGTCATATTAACTGGTCTTCTTTGTAGGGGTATCGATATTTCCTATCACTGACAGCGTTGTACTTCAGGATAGATCTTGAAACTTTTTTTTTTTTTAAATAATTTTTATCGTACTTTAAGTGAAAGTTTACAAATAAAGCCAGTCTCACACAAAAACCCATATACACCTTGCTACACACTCCCAATTACTCTCACCCTAATGAGACAGCCTGCTCTCTCCCTCCACTCTCTTTTTTCATGTCCTTTTCGTCGGTTTCTAACCCCTCCATCCTCTCTTCTTCCCATCTAGGCAGGAGATGCCAACATAGTCTCAAGCGTCCACCTGATCCAAGAAGCTCACTCCTCACCAGGATCCCTCTCCAACACATTGTCCAGTCCAATCCATGTCTGAATAGTTGGCTTCGGGAATGGTTCCTGTCCTGGGCCAACAGAAGATCTGGGGGCCATGACCACCGGGGTCCTTCCAGCCTCAGTCAGACCATTAAGTCTGGTCTTATGAGAATTTGGGGTCTGCATCCCACTGCTCTCCTGCTCCCTCAGGGGTTCTCTGTTGTGTTCACTCTCAGGGCAGTCATTGGTTGTAGCCAGGCAGCAGCTAGTTCTTCTGGTCTCAGGATGATGTAGTCTCTAGTTCATGTGACCCTTTCTGTCTCTTGGGCACGTAATCACCTTGTGTCTTTGGTGGTGTTTTTCATTCTCCTTTGATCTGGGTGGGTTGTGACCAACTGATATATCTTAGATGGCTGCTTGCTAGCGTTTAAGACTCCAGATACCACTCTTCAAAGTGGGATGCAGAATGTTTTGTTAATAGATTTTATTATGCCAATTGACTTAGATGTCCCCTGAAACCATGGTCCCTAGACCCCTGCCCCTGCTCTGCTGGCCTTCAAAGCATTCAGTTTATTCAGAAAACTTCTTTGCTTTTGGTTTAGTCCAATTGTGCTTACTTCCCCTGTACTGTGTGCTGTCTTTCCCTTCACATAAAGTAGTTCTTATCTACTATCTAGTTAGTGAATACCCCTCTCCCACCCCCCCTCCTTTCCCCCTCTTGTAACCACAAAAGAATGTTTTCTTCTCAGTTTAAATTATTTCTCAAGTTCTTATAATAGTGGTCTTATACATTATTTGTCCTTTTCCAACTGACTAATTTCACTCAGCATAATGCCTTCCAAGTTCCTCCATGTTATGAGATGTTTCACAGATTCCTCACTGTTCTTTTTCAATACGTAGTATTCCATTGTGTGAATATACCATAATTTATTTCTCCATTCATCTGTTGATGGATACCTTGGTTGCTTCCATCTTTTTCCTATTGTAAACAGTGCTGCAATGAACATGGGTTGTGTGCATATATTTGTTCGTTTAAAGGCTCTTATTTCTCTAGGATATACTCCAAGGAGTGAGATTGCTGGATCGTACGGTAGTTCTATTTCTAGCCTAATAAGGAAGCGCCAAATCGATTTCCAAAGTGGTTGTACCATTTGACATTCCCACCAGCAGTGTAGAAGTGTTCCAATCTCTCCACAGCCTCTCCAACATTTATTCTTTTGTGTTTTTTGGATTAATGCCAGCCTTTTGTTGGAGTGAGATGAAATCTCATTGTAGTTTTGATCTGCATTTCTCTAATGGCTAATGATCGTGAACATTTCCTCATATATCTGTTAGCTACCTGAATGCCTTCTTTGGTGAAGTGTCTATTTTTGGTGAAGTGTCTATTTATATCTTTTGCCCATTTTTTAATTGGGTTATTTGTCTTTTTGCAGTTCAGTTTTTGCAGTATTATGTAGATTTTAGAGATCAGGCGCTGATCAGAAATGTCATAGCTAAAAACTTTTTCCCAGTCTGTAGGTAATCTTTTTACTCTTCTGGTGAAGTCTTTGGATGAGCATAAGTGTTTGATTAGGAGCTCCCAGTTATCTAGTTTTTCTTCTACATTCTTTGTAATGTTTTGTAGCGTGTTTATGCCATGTATTAGTGCTCCTAACATTGTCCCTATTTTTTCTTCCATGATCTGTATCATTTTAAGTTTTATATTTAGGTCTTTGATCCATTTTGAGTTAGTTTTTGTGTATGGAGTGAGGTATGGGTCTTGTTTCATTTTTTTGCAGAAGGATATCCAGTTATGCCAGCACCATTTGTTAAAAAGACTGTCTTTTCCCCATTTAACTGTTTTGGGGCCTTTGTCAAATATCAGCTGCTCATATGTGGATGGATTTATGTCTGGATTCTCAATTCTGTTCCATTGGTCCATGTATCTGTTGTTATACGAGTACCAGGCTGTTTTGACTACTGTGGCAGTAAAATAGGTTCTCAAATCAGGTAAAGTAAGGCCTCCTACTTTGTTCCTCTTTTTCAATAGTGCCTTATTTATCCAGGGCCTCTTTCCCTTCCAAAACCCTGGTGGTATAGTGTTTAAGTGCTACAACTTCTAACCAACAGATCAGCAGTTCAAATCCGCCAGGTGCTCCTTGGAAACTCTATGGGGCAGTTCTACTCTGTCCTATAGGGTCGCTATGAGTTGGAATCGACTCGATGGCAGTGGGTTCCTTTCCCTTCCATATGATATTGGTGATTTGTTTCTCCATCTCATTAAAGAATGTCTTTGGGATTTGGATCGGAATTGCATTCAATGTATAGATCTCTTTTGGAAGAATAGTCATTTTTATACTGTTAAGTCTTCCCATCCATGAGCAAGGTATGTTCTTCCACTTACATAGGTCTCTTTGGGTTTCTTGCTGAAGTGTACTGTAGTTTTCTTTGTATAAGTATTTTACATCTCTGGTAAGATTTATTCCTAAGTATTTTATCTTCTTGGAGGCTACTGTAAATGGCATTGATTTGGTGATTTCCTCTTTGATGTTCTTTTTATTGGTGTAGAGGGATCCAATTGATTTTTGTATGTTTATCTTGTATCCTGATATGCTTTTGAACTCTTCTATTAGTTTCAGTAGTTTTCTGGAGGATTCCTTAGGGTTTTCTGTGTATAAGATCATGTCATCTGCAAATAGAGGTACTTTTACTTCTTCCTTGTCAATCTGGATGGCTTTTATTTCTTTATCTAGCCTAATTGCTCTGGCTAGGACTTCCAGCACAATGTTGAATAAGAGTGGTTATAAAGGGCATCCTTGTCTGGTTCCCGATCTCAATGGAAATATTTTTCAGGCTGTCTTCATTTAGGGTGATATTGGCTGTTTGCTTTGTATAAATGCCCTTTGTTATGTTGAGAAATTTTCCTTATATTCCTATTTTGCTGAGAGTTTTTATCATGAATGGGTGTTGGACTTTGTCAAATGCCTTTTCTGCATCAATTGATAAAATCATGTGATTCTTGTGTTTTGTTTTAATTATGTGGCAGATTACACTAATTGTTTTTCTAATGTTGAACTATCCCTGCATACCTGGTATGAATCCCACTTGTTCATGGTGTATTATTTTTTGATATGTTGTTGAAATTTATTGGCTAGAATTTTGTTGAGGATTTTTGCATCTACGTTCATAAGGGATATATGCCTATAATTTTCTTTTCTTGTGGTGTCTTTACCTGGTTTTGGTATCAAGGATATGGTGGCTTCATAGAATGAGTTTGGTACTATTCCATCCTTTTCTATGCTCTGAAATACCTTTAGTAGTAGTGGTGTTAACTCTTCTCTGAAAGTTTAGTAGAACTCTGCAGTGAAGCCGTCCGGACCAGGGCTTTTTTTTTGTTGGGAGCTTTTTGACTACCTTTTCAATCTCTTCTTTTGTAATGGGTCTATTTAGTTGTTATACCTCTGTTTGTGTTAGTTTAGGTAGGTAGTGTGTTTCTAGGAATTCATCCATTTCTTCTAGGTTTTCAAATTTGAGTATACTTTTTCATAGTAATCTGATATGATTCTTTTTATTTCAGTTGGGTCTGTTGTGATATCGCCCATCTCATTTCTTATTTGGGTTATTTGCTTCCTCTCCTGTTTTTCTTTTGCCAATGGTTTATTAATTTTTTCAAAAAAACAGCTTTTGGTCTTGTTAATTCTTTCAACTGTTTTTCTGTTTTCTATTTCATTTAGTTCAGCTCTAATTTTTAGTATTTGTTTTTTTCTGCTGCTTCTGGGTTTCTTTTGTTTCTCTCTTTCTATTTGTTCAAGTTGCAGGGGTAATTCTTTGATTTTGGCCCTTTCTTCTTTTTGGATGTGTGCATTTATTGATATAAATTGGCCTCTGAGCCCCTCTTTTGCTGTGTCCCAAAGTTTTTATAGGAAGTGCTTTCATTCTCATTGGATTCTCTGAATTTCTTCATTCCATCCTTAATGTCTTCTATAATCCAGTCTTTTTTGAGCAGGGTATTGTTCAGTTTCCAAGTGTTTGATTTCTTTTCCTTGCTTTTCCTGTGATTGATTTCCACTTTTATGGCCTTATGGTCTGAGAAGATGCTTTGTAATATTTCAATGTTTTGGATTCTGCTCTGGCTTGCTTTATGACCTAATATGTGGTCTATTCTAGAGAATGTTCCATGAGCACTAGAAAAGAAAGTATAGTTTGTTGCCATTGGGTGGAGTGTTCTGTATATATATACGAGGTCAAGTTGGTTGATTGTGGCATTTAGATCTTCCGTGTCTTTATTGAGCTTCTTTCTGGATGTCCTGGCCTTCACCGAATGTGGTGTGTTGAAGTCTCCTACTATTTTTGTGGAGCTATCTCCCCTTTCAATGTTAATAGAGTTTGTTTTATGTATCTTGCAGCCCTGTCATTGGGTGCATAAATATTTAATATGTTTATATCTTTTGGTGTATTGTCCCTTTAATTGTTACATAGTGTCCTTCCTTATCCTCTCTCACGGAGTTAACTCTAAAGTCTATTTTGTCAGAAATTAATATTGTCACTCCTGCCCTTTTTTGATTTTTGTTTGCTTGGTATATTTTTTTCCAACCTATGAGTTTTAGTTTTTTTGTGTCTCTAAGTCTAACGTGTGTCTCTTGTAGGCAGCATATAGACGAATCTTGTTTTTTAATCCATTCTGACACTCTCTGTCTCTTTATTGGTGCATTTAGTCCATTTACATTCAGGGTAATTACGGATAGGTATGAATTTAGAGCTATCATTTTGGTGTCTTTTTCTGTGTGTTGACAGCTTCTTTTTCCCACTTGATTTTATGTGCTGAGTAGATTTTCTTTATATATCATCTTTTCCTCGTATTTGTTGTTGTTGATTTTGTTTCTGCTGAGTCTGTATTTTTCCCTTGTATTTTGTTTTGATGAGTCGGATAGTTTGTCTCCTTTGTGGTTACCTTATTATTTACCCTTATTTTTCTAAATTTATAACTAACTTTTATTTCTTTGTATCACCGTAGCTTCCTCTCCATATGGAAGGTGTATGATTACATTTCTTAGTCCCTCTTTATTATTTAATGTTGTCTTCTTTTATATAATAACATCACCATTACCCTGTGTTGGGATTTTTTTTTAATCTTGCTTTGGTTTTTTTTTTTTTTTTTTTTCTTTTTGGATTTCCCTGTCTGGGTTGACTTCTTGTTGCTCTGCCCAGTGTTCTAGTCTTGGGTCGATACCTGATATTATTGATTTTCTAACCAAAGAACTCCCTGTAGTATTTCTTGTAGTTTTGGTTTGGTTTTTACGAATTCCCTGAGCTTGTGTTTATCTGGAAATGCCTTAATTTCACTTTCATATTTAAGAGACAGTTTTGAGGGATATATGATTCTAGGCACGCAATTTTTCTCCTTCAATTTTTTAAATATGTCATCCCATTACATTCTTGTGTGCATGGTTTCTGCCGAGTAGTCCGAGCTTCTTCTTACTGGCTCCCCCTTGTAGGTGACTTTTCTTTTATCCCTCGCTGCTCTTATAATTGTCTCTTTATCTTTGGTTTTGGCAAGTTTGACTATAATATGTCTTGGCAACTTTCTTTTAAGATCTACCTTATGTGGTGTTAAATCAGCATCTTGGATAGATATCTTCTCATCTTTCACGATATCAGGGAAGTTTTGTGCCAACAAATCCTCAACAATTTTCTCTGTATTTTCTGTTATCCCTCCCTGCTCTGGTACTCCAATCACTCATAGGTTATTTCTCTTGATAGAGTACCACATGATTCTTAAGGTTTCTTTTTTTTTTTTTTGACTCTTTTATCTGATTTTTCTTCAAATATATTAGTGCCAATTGCTTTATCTTCAAGATCAGAAATTCTAGCTTCTACTTGCTCAGTTCTGCTCTTCTGACTTTCTATTGAGTTTTCTAATTCTGTAATTTTAATGTTAATCTTTGAATTTCTGATTGCTGTCTGTTTATGGATTTTTCCAGGTTATTAAACTTTTCATTATGTTCCTGAATAATCTTTCTGAGTTCTTCAGTTGCTTTATCTGTGTGTTCCTTGGCTTGTTCTGCATATTGCCTCATTTCCTTCCTGATGTCTTGAAGGGTCCTGTATATTAAACTTTTGTATTCTGCACCTGGTAATTCCAGGAATGCACTTTCATCGAAAAGATCCCTGGATTCTTTGTTTTGAGAGCCTGTTGAGGTGATCATGGTCTGTTTCATTATGTGACTTGATATTGACTGTTGTCTCTGAGCCATCTATAAGTTATTGTATTAGTTTATGCTTGCTTACTGTGTCATAGCCTTTTGCTTTGTTTTGTTTTGGTATACCCCTATGGGTTGCTTGATTGAGCTAGCTTGATTATTTTCTCCTTTGGAACTCTGGTGTCCTGTCCCCAGCTGGCTAGAGCTGTTATCAGGTATCTCAGTCTAGGAGTCCATTCAGTTTTCTTTTATGAATTCAGCTCAGGTTTCCAGGTAGCTGATATCAAGTGTGTGGTACAGGCTCTGTCCTACAGTCTTAGCAGGGCAGGGGCAATTGACGTATATACTGGTATCTAATTCCAGCAGGGGGTCATGCTCTTAACAAGGCAAGAGGCTGAGAACCGACCCCCAAGTATCTATGAGAAAAACACGTCTCTGTTCCCTAGAGCGTGCTGGTGGATGGGCTCTGCAGAGGGAACATGGGCACCCAAAGATTTTGTTGTAAGGACTGGGGGGTACCAGTTATCTCTGGGTCCCTGTTGCAGGTGGCTGGGAGACCCAAGTGGAGCCACCAGTCCCTATGTCCCTGTTGTGGGTAGGTGAGGACCTTGTTTAATAGGCAAAGCAATGTGAAACATCAAACACCCATCTCTCCACCACACCACTGAAATGGTTTCAGTTTGCCAACAAGGGCCTATTCACCTGAAATAGGTCCACACAGGTCCATGCAGAAGGGAAAGGTGCTCAAGGTCCATGGATGGTTTATGCCTGGACAGGAGCCACTTCTGTCCTGAGCTCCCCCAGTTAATGGAGCTAAGAAATTATCTTTCCTGCCCAGTTGCAATTTTTTTCCTTCCCCAAGGCCAGGAGGATGGCTCCAGGTGCTCACCAGGGTCTATCTCAGGCCTAGGGATTCAGCTGCTGAATCTGGCTTGGGGGCCGGGGGGGTGCAGTAAAATATTCGCAAGTACTTAGCTTTTGGCGAGAGCGCCCTTCTGCTCAGGTTCCGGAGTTGAGTGGGCTGTGTGGCTGGCTGCTTCTCCCTGAGGAAACTGTGGCTGAATGCTAAGACCAGCCTGCCCTGCCACTGCTGCCACCACATCCGCTCCAGGAATGGTGCCTGAGGGCTCCCCGTGATTCAGGGCTGGCAACTCCTCTCCACTTCTGAATGGTCTCTTCCTTCCCCTGCCCCTCAGTTTGTTGTCTAAGCTTGCCTTTGATGCTCAGACTCCCAGCTTGTCACAAATATACTCATTTCACTTGTTTTTTCGGGTCTTTGTTGTCAAGAAGGCTCCACGGAAGCGTCTGTCTATTCTGCCATCTTGGCTCTGCCTCTCGAAACCTGCTTTTTGATGAGGAATGCAACACCATTCCTCTTCAAATTGTCATTCCCAGCATAGTAGACTATATGATTGTCCGATTCAAAATGGCCAATACCAGTCCATTTCAGCTCACTAATGCCTAGGATAATGATGTTTATGAGCTCCATTTCATTTTTGAAGATTTACAATTTTCCTAGATTCATACCTCGTACATTCCATGTTCCGATTATTAATGGATGTTTGCAGATGTTTCTTCTCATTTTGAGTCATGCAACATCAGCAAATGAAGGTCCCGGAAGCTTTACTCCATCCACGTCATTAAGGTCGACTCTACTTTGAGGAGGCAGCTCTTCTCCAGTCATCTTTTGAGTGCCTTCCAACCTGGGGGGCTCCTCTTCCAGCACTATATCAGACAATGTTCCTCTGCTATTCATAAGATTTTCACTGGCTAATGCTTTTCAGAAGTAGACTGTCGAGTGCTTCTTCCTAATCTGTCTTAGTCTGGAAGCTCAGCTGAAACCTGTCCTCCATGGGCAACCCTGCTGGTATCTGAATATCGGTGGCATAGCTTCCAGCGTCACAGCAACACACAAGCCCCCACAGTACGACAAACTGACAGACATGTGTGTGTTCAGTTATGTAATTACCATGAAAAATACCTTTTTTCAATATGTCATTTTCCTAATGAGTTTAAATATGGTAATTTTGATGGTGATATTTGAAAATATTTTATTTTTGGTGTGGTCAAATGTATCAGTATTTTAACTGAATAAAAGTGAGTTCTCCAATTTTCCATTTGATTTTTATAAACTCTGGGCACTTCAACAACCTGTGCCTATTCAACAGTTCTTAGCATAACTGACACTGTCTTTATCAGCAGACTTCCCCTCTTAATTCTCTCTGCCTCACAAACTACTGTGCAACCAAAATATGGAGAATATTAATAACAAGACCAAGAAAAGCAAAACATGTAAGCATTCTTGGAGGGTGGAGGAGGCCAACAGAGAAGAAATTCAATCATATATTATATTATATATGCTGTATGAACAGTATATTTTGGGGGAGTGTTTTCTATATTTAAGGTCAATCTTATTAAGACTGGAGTAGAGTGCCTGGTCTAATGTGACTTGACAGCATGGCTGTGAAAATACTGACTGTGATACTGTTCCTCAATCTGTAGCCCTTCTGCTTGAAATTCTCCTCCTTAGTGAAGCTTGTCTTTTATTTAGGTATTATACATTCTCTGGAAGTGCAAATAATTTCAAGAAAATAACTAATTGAGTTGAGTTAATACCTTATTAACATTAACAAAGCAAAGTTAGAAAAATCTCTAACCCAAAAATCTAAGTCTTTCAAGCTACTGCAAATTTTCTTTAATGACTAAAGCAACATCACACAAATAGTATGCCTTTTTAAACACAGATGTTAATACAATTCCTTCTAGTATCTGGGGCCCTGGTGGCACAGTGGTTAAAAACTCAGCTGCTAACCAAAAGGTTGGCAGTTTGAATCTACCAGCTGCTCCTTGGAAACCTTATCTATGATGGAGTGGTTCTACTCTCTCCTATAGGGTGCTATGAGTCAGAATCAACTTGGTGGCAATGGGTTTGGTGGTTTGGTTCTAGTTAGTTTATAACAATATTTTTGTTAGAGTTAAAATTGTGTGTGTATACATTCTGCTTTACCCAATTATCATGGTATATAAAATTCTTTATAAATATAATATTAATGACTGTAAAATATAACAGATTTTAAGTACCATAACACCTTTAAGTATCTCCTTTTCTACATTTTGGTTGTTTTCGTTTTTATTTATATTATTATGCTATAATAAACATTTTTACACATAGTAAACATTTTTTACATATAAAACTGTGTATTTAATTTTTTTTTTTTCCTTAAGGCAATGTCTTACAGTCGCATTTACTTAGTACAAGTTCATGATTATTCTAAATAGCTCTGAGAGTGGCCAGGTTTGTGTATTCTTTAACACTCTACATTGTTGAGGGTTTTTTTGTTGCTGTTGCTGTTAATTTTTTATGCTGTTAGTTTGGAAATTGAGAATGTTGCGTAATTCTAAGCAGACATATAGTATTTATAAGCAATTATTATATGATAGGTAGTGTGTTAATTACTTTACATTTACCAGTCCATTTAATCTTTAATTAAGCTAATATTATAAACTCAAGTACAAGTTTCTCTGATTATAAACCTGTGCTCTTTCTATAAGAGTATACTTCTATCTCTATATAGAGATGTCACTCTTTTAATATCAGTATTATCAATATTGGTATCAGACATATGCATATCTACTTGGATTGTGTAAGCACACACACCAAACACGTGAATATGCTTATGTATAATAGTGTACCTAAACAAATCCTCTGTGTTTTATTTTTTCCATGAACTTAGCTATACCTATTATATTTTATTATGTTTTACAAAGTAATTAAAATATATCAATGTCTTTTAGTAACTCTTTAGTAAACATCCCGTCAGCCCTTCAAATTTCAATCCAGTTTTAAAATACAGCAGATCTTAGCCAAGTTTCCTCAGTTTTTTTCCCCAATGAAGCTCATATTTTAGTAAAATGTATTTTATGATCCTGAGACTGATCAGATTATGTATTGTAATAAAAACATATGCTTTTTTTTTTTAGTAAAGATGCTAGTGTATTTTGAAATGGATTTCTATTATAATGTTCAGCTTGACAGACAAACTAAATCAGGACTTTAATATAATAAACAACTTAAAATGAAAAAAATTGGCATATATTCAGATATATAATTCAGCATTGAATATCACTGAAATTTCTTAAGCTTTTATTCTTAAACATGAAGACCATGGATTTAAAAGGAAAAAAAAAACCACTGTTAAGGAGATTGGAAATGGTTTTCTTGTCATGTCATTAAAATCATGCTTAATGTATATTTATACCATGTAATTACAGACTTTGTTCATGTCTGATAATTCAAATAGTATTTATGACAGCTGTATCTATCCAATTTTTCAAGCCTTATAAGACTTGAAGTGATGTTTTGCAACAAGCTATTCTAAATAAGTTAATAAGTTTATTTTTTCTGTACTTTTCAGTTCCTTCAAGACTGCATTCTGTTGAAGTTTTTCTTAGTTCTTGTAGTAGTCATTTCATATAACATATTCTTGCTTAATATCACCTTCTTTCAGCAAAAGGCTCTTAATTTTTAAATTAGCAATCCATCTCCTACAGTCATTTTCATGGCTCACACTGTTCTAAATAAGTTAATAAGTTTATTTTTTCTGTACTTTTCAGTTCCTTCAAGACTGCATTCTGTTGAAGTTTTTCTTAGTTCTTGTAGTAGTCATTTCATATAAACATATTCTTGCTTAATATCACCTTCTTTCAGCAAAAGGCTCTTAATTTTTAAATTAGCAATCCATCTCCTACAGTCATTTTCATGGCTCACACTGTTCACAGCACCCAAAGGTCTCCTTCCTATTTTCAAACCATAACTCCAAGAGTAAGGATCATTAATGATACTTAAATTGTGAAAAACAGAACCCTTCTAAAATGATATCTTAAATAGAATAAAATCGGGTAATATATAGAACCACCTTGGATTCTATCCAGAAGGCATTAACTATGGAAGTACTAAAAATATCTCATTACTGGGTAATTTCACTTTTAATGTATTTTTCTTTCATGGAATTGAGAACAGTGTTTCCCTGAGATTAGATGTATTTTTGAATTCAAAATGTTTGATAATTACAAGGCCAATAAATAAAGCTCAGGAAGCAAACTTAAACAAACAAAAAAATTCTGGACCATGAGTCATTTCTCCGTGCTCATGCCTATTAAGTACAGCTATAAACCTGGGATATAATGCAAGAGGCAATGGGTGGAGAACTTTGAAAGATGGGAAAAGGAAAGTAACACAGATGAACATCACAGTGTCAGAGTGTTTTCTGTCCCCCCAACTAAAAGGGGAAAACAACCCAAACCTGACTTTTCCTAAACCACAACCTAGCCACAAATAGTGAGCCTGGTAGGCTCGTTCTTCCCCAGATCAAATGGGAGTCCTATGACAACACCAGGCAAAGTGAATTGCTTGGGAACAAACAGGAGTAGCACTCTACTTTCCTTCTGCCTCCCACCAAAAGACATACAACCATCCCAGTTGTAATGGTCAAGGGATTCCTTCCACAAAATACAATCAAGCCGGGAAAGTGGCTTTGTCTCCATAAACCTGAGACTTTCCTTCCCCACCTAGCATCACCAGGTGGCTGGGCAGCACAGACAAATGATATATCCCCACAGCAAGTGGCTAGGACTAGAAAGCCTTGTCTGTCTTGTGCACCTGAGAATCTCTTCCCCTACTTTTAGACATCAAACATCTTGTTGGAAAAATCCTTTTGCCTTCTCAGGCAGTACAAGCAGGAACCAGTGTTAGCTCCAGCTATAGCAGGTAAACCAAGTAGACCACAATAATACTGGAAAGGCTCAGAGAATTAAATTGTAATTGGAACCATAGCTTACAAAACAGACCAGGACTTACCGGCCAGACCTAAAGAGGATGACTGCCTGAAAATTTTAAAATAAGGCCCAAAGCCTCCTAATAAAACATAAAAGATCTGAAAAATAAAATCAAACAGCAGAATCTAATCAACAGCAGAACGCACATCTTTTTCAAGCATCCATATAATATTCACCACAAAAGAGTTTATCATGGGCCATAAAACAAATCTCAACTAATTTAAAACAATTGAAATCCTACAGAGGATGTTTTCTAACCTTAATGGACTCCAACCAGAAAGCAGTAACAGAAAGGGAATAGGAAAATCTATAGACAATTGAAAATTAAAAATATACTTTTGGATCATCTATCCATTAAAGAGGGAGTCTCAAAGAAAATTTAAAAAAATTCATATAACAATGAAAATGAAAATACAACATGTCAAAATTTATGAGACACAGCTAAGCAGTGCTAAGAAGGGTATTGTAGCACTAAATATTATAAAAGAGGAAATCTCAAATAGTGGTTTAAGTTTCTACCTCAAGAAACTAGAAGAGTGCAAAAAACCCAAAACAAGCAGATAGAAGAAAATAATAAAGAGCAAAAAGCAATGATATTGAAAATAAGAAAAAGAATACAGAGAAGATAAAAAAAAGAAAGTTGGTTCCTTGAAAAAGGTTAGTAAAATTGATAGACTTCTATAAAAACTGACAAACACACTAAAATAAAAGACATGAATCACCAATATTGTAAATGAAATAAGGTATATTATTTTATTTTTTTAAATAATTTTTATTGTGCTTTAAGTGAAAGTTTACAAATCAAGTCAGCCTGCCACACTTAAGCCTATATACACCTTACTACATACTCCCATTGACTCTCCCCCTAATGAGTCAGCCCGCTCCCTCCCTCCAGTCTCTCCTTTCCTGACCGTTTTGTCAGTTTTTAACCCTCTCTACCCTCCCATCTCCCCTCCAGACAGGAGACGCCAACACAGTCTCAAGTGTCCACCTGATACAAGTAGCTCACTCATCATCAGCATCTCTCTCCAATCCCTGTCCAGTCCCTTCCACCTCTGATAAGTTGTCTTCCGGAATGGTTCCTGTCCTGGGCCAACAGAAGGTTTGGGGACCATGACCGCTGGGATTCTTCTAGTCTCAGTCAGACCATTTAGTCTGGTCTTTTTATGAGAATTTAGGGTCTACATCCCACTTTTCTTCTGCTCCCTCAGGGGTTCTCTATTGTGCTCCCTGTCAGGGCAGTCATTGGTTGTGGCCGGGCACCATCTAGTTCTTCTGGCGCAGGATGAGGTAAGTCTCTACTTCATGTGGCCCTTTTTATCTCCTGGGCTCATAGTTATCATGTGACCTTGGTGTTCTTCATTCTCCTTTGATCCAGGTGGGTTCAGACCAATTGATGCATTTTAGATGGCCGCTTGTTAGCATTTAAGACCCCAGACGCCACAGTTCAAAGTGGGATGCAGAATGTTTTCATAATAGAATTGTTTTGCCAATTGACTTAGAAGTCCCCTTAAGCCATAGTCCCCAAACCCCCGCCCTTGCTCCGCTGACCTTCGAAGCATTCAGTTTATCCCGGAAACTTCTTCGCTTTTGGTCCAGTCCAGTTGAGCTGACCTTCCCTGTATTAAGTATTGTCCCTCCCTTCACCTAAAGTAGTTCTTATCTACTAAATAATCAGTAAAAAACACTCCCCCACCCTCCCTCCTTCCCTCCCCCCATAACCACAAAAGAATGTATTCTTCTCAGTTTATAGTGTTTCTTAAGATCTTATAATAGTGGTCTTATACAATATTTGTCCTTTTGCCTCTGACTAATTTCACTCAGCATAATGCCTTCCAGGTTCCTCCATGTTATGAAATGTTTCACAGATTCGTCACTGTTCTTTATCGATGCGTAGTATTCCATTGTGTGAACATACCATAATTTATTTAACCATTCATCCGTTGATGGACCCCTTGGTTGCTTCCAGCTTTTTGCAATTGTAAACAGTGCTGCAATAAACATGGGTGTGCATATATCTGTTCATGTAAAGGCTCTTATTTCTCTAGGGTATATTCCAAGGAGTGGGATTTCTGGGTTGTATGGTAGTTCTATTTCTAACTGTTTAAGAAAATGCCAGATAGATTTCCAAAGTGGTTGTACCATTTTACATTCCCACCAGCAGTGTATGAGAGTTCCAATCTTTCCGCAACCTCTCCAACATTTATTCTTTTGTGTTTTTTGGATTAATGCCAGCCTTGTTGGAGGGAGATGGAATCTCATCGTAGTTTGAATTTGCATTTCTCTAATGGCTAATGATCCAGAGCATTTTCTCATGTATCTGTTAGCTGCCCGAATATCTTCTTTAGTGAAGTGCGTGTTCATATCCTTTGCCCACTTTTTGATTGGGTTGTTTGTCATTTTGTGGTTGAGTTTTAACATAGTCATACACATTTTAGAGATCAGGCGCTGGTCGGAGATGTCATAGCTGAAAATTCTTTCGCAGTCTGTAGGTGGTCTTTTTACTCTTTTGGTGAAGTCTTTAGATAAGCATAGGTGTTTGATTTTTAGGAGCTCCCAGTTATCTGGTTTCTCTTTGTCATTTTTGGTAATGTTTTGTATCTTGTTTATGCCTTGTATTAGGGCTCCTAACGTTGTCCCTATTTTTTCTTCCATGATCTTTATCGTTTTAGTCTTTATGTTTAGGTCTTTGATCCACTTGGAGTTAGTTTTTGTGCATGGTATGAGGTATGGGTCCTGTTTCATTTTTTTGCAAATGGATATCCAGTTATGCCAGCACCATTTGTTTAAAAGACTGTCTTTTCACCATTTAACTGTTTTGGGGCCTTTGTCAAATATCAGCTGATCGATCATATGTGGATGGATTTGTATCTGGGTTCTCAATTCTGTTCCATTGGTCTATGTGCCTATTGTTGTACCAATACCAGGCTGTTTTGACTACTGTGGCTGTATAATATGTTCTGAAATCAGGTAGAGTGAGGCCTCCCACTTTCTTCTTCTTTTTCAGTAATGCTTTACTTATCCGAGGCTTCTTTCCCTTCCATATGAAGTTGGTGATTTCTTTCCCCATCACATTAAAAAACGTCATTGGAATTTGGATCGGAAGTGCATTGTATGTATAGATGGCTTTTGGTAGAATAGACATTTTTACTATGTTAAGTCTTCCTATCCATGAGCAACATATGTTTTTCCACTTATGTAGGTCCCTTTTAGTTTCTTGCACTAGTACTTTGTAGTTTTCTTTGCATAGGTCTTTTACATCTTTGGTAAGATTTATTCCTAAGTATTTTATGTTCTTGGGGGCTACTGTGAATGGTATTGATTTGGTGATTTCCTCTTCGATGTTCTTTTTGCTGACGTAGAGGAATCCAAGTGATTTTTGTATGTTTATCTTGTAACCTGAGACTCTGCTGAACTCTTCTATTAGTTTCAGTAGTTTTCTGGAGGATTCCTTAGGGTTTTCTTTGTATAAGATCATGTCATCTGCAAATAGAGATAATTTTACTTCTTCTTTGCCAATCCGGATGCCCTTTATTTCTTTGTCTAGCCTAATTGCTCTGGCTAGGACCTCAAGCACAATGTTGAATAAGAGTGGTGATAAAGAGCATCCTTGTCTGGTTCCCTTTCTCAAGAGAAATGCTTTCAGGTTCTCTCCATTTAGAATGATGCTGGCTGTTGGCTTTGTATAAAAAAAAAAAAAATTTTTAATGCCCTTTATTATTATGTTGAGGGATTTTCCTTCAATTCCTATTTTGCTGAGAGTTTTTATCGTGAATGGGTGTTGGACTTTGTCAAATGCCTTTTCTGCATCAATTGATAAGATCGTGTGGTTTTTGTCTTTTATTTTATTTAAATGGTGGATTACATTAATGGTTTTTCTAGTATTAAACCAACCTTGTGCACCTGGTATAAATCCCACTTGGTCGTGGTGGATTATTTTTTTGATATGTTGTTAAATTCCATTGGCTAGGATTTTGTTGAGGATTTTTGCATCTCTGTTCATGTTTTTGTTCATGAGGGATATAGGTCTGTAATTTTCTTTTTTTGTGGTGTCTTTACCTGGTTTTGGTATCAAGGATATGATGGTTTCATAGAATGAGTTAGGTAGTATTCCATCATTTTCTGTGTTTTGAAATACCTTTAGTAGTAGTGGTGTTAACTCTTCTCTAAAAGTTTGTAGAACTCTGCAGTGAAGCCGTCCGAGCCAGGGCTTTTTTTTGTTGGGAGTTTTTTGATTACCTTTTCAATCTCTTTTTTTTGTTATGGGTCTATTTAGTTGTTCTACTTCTGATTGTGTTGGTTTAGGTAGGTAGTGCTTTTCTAGGAATTCATCCATTTCTTCTAGGTTTGCAAATTTGTTAGAGTACAGTTTTTCATAATCTGATATGATTCTTTTAATTTCAGTTGGGTCTGTTGTCATATGGCCCATCTCGTTTCTTATTCGGGTTGTTTGTTTCCTTTCCTGTATTTCTTTTGTCAGTCTGGGCAATGGTTTATCAATTTTGTTAATTTTTTCAAAGAATCAGCTTTTGGATTTGTTAATTCTTTCAATTGTTTTTCTGTTCTCTAATTCGTTTAGTTCATCTCTAATTTTTATTATTTGTTTTCTTCTGGTGCCTGATGGATACTTTTGTTGCTCGCTTTCTATTTGTTCAAGTTGTAGGGACAGTTCTCTGATTTTGGCTCCTTCTTCTTTATGTATGTGTGCATTTATTGGTGTAAATTGACCTCTGAGCATTGCTTTTGCTGTGTCCCAGAGGTTTTGATAGGAAGTGTTTTCATTCTCGTTGCATTCTATGAATTTGTTTATTTCCTCCTTAATGTCTTCTGTAACGCAGTCTTTTTTGAGCAGGGTATTGTTCATTGCCCAAGTATTTGATATCTTTTCCCTAATTCTTCTGTTATTGATTTCCACTTTTATGGCCTTATGGTCTGAGAAGATGCTTTGTAATATTTCTACGTTTTGGATTCTGCAAAGGTTTGTTTTAGGATCTAATATGTGATCTATTCTAGAGAATGTTCCATGTGCACTAGAAAAAAAGTATACTTTGCGGCTGTTGGGTGGAGTGTTCTGTATAAGTCTATGAAGTCAAGTTGGTTGATTGTAGCAATTAGGTCTTCCGTGTCTCTATTGAGCTTCTTTCTGGAAGTTCTATCCTTCTCCGAAAGTGGTGTGTTGAAGTCTCCTAGTATAATTGTGGAGGTGTCTATGTCACTTTTCAGTTCTGTTAAAGTTTGTTTCATGTATCTTGGAGCCCTGTCATTGGGTGCATAAATGTTTAATATGGTTATATCTTCCTGGTCAATTTTCCCTTTAATCGTTATGTAGTGTCCTTCTCTACCCTTTGTGGTGGATTTAACTTTAAAGTCTATTTTGTCAGAAATTAATATTGCTACTCCTGCTCTTTTTTGCTTGTTATTTGCTTGATATATTTTTTTCCATCCTTTGAGTTTTAGTTTGTTTGTGTCTCTAAGTCTAAGGTGTGTCTCTTGTAGGCAGCATATAGACGGATCATGTTTCTTTATCCAGTCTGAGACTCTCTGTCTCTTTATTGGTGCTTTTAGTCCATTTACACTCAGTGTAATTATAGATAAGTGTGTGTTTAGTGTTGTCATTTTGATGCCTTTTTGTGTGTGTTGTTGACAATTTCATTTTTCCACTTACTTTTTTGTGCTGAGATGTTTTTCTTTGTAAATTGTGTGTTCTTCATTTTCATAGTAGTTGAATTTATGTTTGCTGTTGTTATGTTTTTCTCAGTTTTTATTTTTAGTTATGGAATTGTTAAACCTCTTTGTGGTTACCTTCATGTTTACCCCTATTTTTCTAAGTAAAAACCTAACTTGTATCGTCCTACATTGCCTTGTTTTCCTCCCCATATGGCAGTTCTATGCCTCCTGTATTTAGTCCCTCTTTTTGATTATTGTGATCTTATACATAATGACTTCAATGATTCCCAGTTTTGAGAATTTTTTTCTCTTTTTAAAATTAATCTTAATTTGTTTTTGTGATTTCCCTATTTGAGTTGATATCAGAATGTTCTGTTCTGTGACCTTGTGTTGTGTTGGTATCTGATATTATCGATTTTCTGACCAAACAATTCCCTTTAGTATTTCTTGTAGCTTTTGTTTGGTTTTTGCAAATTCTCTAAGCTTGTGTTTATCTGGAAATACTTTAATTTCACCTTCATATTTGAGAGAGAGTTTTGGTGGATATATGATCCTTGGCTGGCAGTTTTTCTCCTTCAGTGCTCTATATATGTCATCCCATTGCCTTCTTGCCTGCATGGTTTCTGCTGAGTAGTCTGAACTTATTCTTATTAATTCTCCTCTGTAGGAGACCTTTCTTTTCTCCCTGGCTGCTTTTAAAATCTTCTCTTTATCTTTGGTTTTGGCAATTTTGATGGTAATATGCTTTGGTGATTTTCTTTTTGGATCATTCTTATATGGGGTTCGATGAGCATCTTGGATAGATATCCTTTCGTCTTTCATGACGTCAGAGAAGTTTTCTGCCAACAGATCTTCAACTATTCTCTCTATATTTCCTGTTACGCTCCCTGTTCTGGAACTCCAATCACACGCAAGATATTCTTCTTGATACAGTCCCACATGATTCTTAGGGTTTCTTCTTTTTTTTAATTCTTTTATCTGATTTTAATTTAACTGCATGGTGTCAATTGCTTTATCCTCCGCCTCCCTGACTCTGCATTCCAATTGCTCGAGTCTGCTACTCTGACTTCCTATTAAGTTATCTAATTCTGTAATTTTACTGTTAATCTTTTGGATTTCTGAATGCTGTCTCTCTGTGGATTCTTGCAGCGTATTAATTTTTCCACTATGTTCTTGAATAATCTTTTTGATTTCTTCAACAGCTTTATCAGTGAGTTCCTTGGCTTTTTGTGTGGATTGCCTTATTTCATTTTTGAGGTCATCCCTGATGTCTTGAAGCATTCTGTAAATTAGTTTTTTTATATTCTGTATCTGGCAATTCCAGGATTGTATCGTCATTTGCAAAAGATTTTGATTCTTTAATTTGGGAAGTTGTAGAAGCAATCATGGTCTGCTTCTTTATGTGGTTTGACATCGACTGCTGTCTCCAAGCCATCTATAAGATACTGTAATGGTTTATTTTATATTTGCTCACTGAGTCTTATCTTGTTTTGTTTTCTTTCAATATACACAGATGGGCTACTAGATTGTGCTGTCTTGATTGTTGTAGCCTTTGAATCACTTATGTCCTCTTACTAGCTGGTTTGGGCCGTTACCAGATATATAAGCCTAAGAGTCCATTCACTATTCTTGAGTAGAATCTGATTTTGGGTCACCAAGTGTGTGGTGTAGACTGTCACCTATTTGCATAGAGGAGTAGTGGTGATAGTTGTGTGCACCAGATTCTAGTAGCAGCAGGGGCTTACACTCCGGGGGGGCAGGATGCTGACAGGCTCCCCCCAAGTGCCAGTGAGGTAGGTGTGTCTCTATTGCTAAAGCACTTTGGTGGGTGGGCTCTGCAGCTGTACCTTAGGCAACCAATGCATGTACCTCTACAGATTGGTAGACGTCACTATCCTCAGACCCCTATGGCAGGAGGCTAGATGGTTTGGTTGGAGCTTCAGCCCTCAGTTCTCCATTGTGGGTCAGTGAGGGCTCTGTTTAATAGGTAGAGATATCAGACCTGGGAAACTTGTCTTTCCAGCAATCAGCTAAAACAGTTACAGTCAGATCACTATTAGAATTGCCTTTGCATTATAATAGCCACCTTGTTGCCTGTAGGGATGAATGCCCAAGACTGTGGATCACAGATGCTTGGCTGGAGCTGGTTCTGTATTTTTAGTCCAGTTTTGGGAAGTCAGGGAAGGATTTTTGGTCCCTGGGTTTTTTGTAGCTTCTTCTCAGGCCAGGAAAATGAGTTAGGAACAGACAAAAAAAAAAAAAACAAAAAACAAAAAACAGAGCACTTCACTCCCTGGCCCAGGAAATTCCAATGTTAATGAAGCCTCCAGGGAAAGGGAGGGGAGGGATCAGACAGATAGGAGAGAGTAGCACTCAGGAATATAGACAAACTTACTTATCTTGCTTGGTGAGGACTGTTTTATCTGAGATTCCCGAGGGGTGTGTAGCATGTGTGCACTGGCTGGGTTGAGATTGCCCCAGAGGGTCAGGCCCGGGTCCTGTCCTTGTGCTGTCTCAGAAGCGGTGGTCCGTTCCTCTGCTCCTAGTCCAAAGCCCAGGGCCAAGGTTCCCCAGCTGGGACGCTGTACTCCAGGCTCTAAAACCAGTGGCTGCTTCTTGGTGACTTCTCCTGTCAGCCGCATTGCTGCACTGCCTGCATGCACTGGCTGGGCTTCCCCCAACTTCAATTCAGGGGGCTAGGGCTGCGTCCTGTGTTTGTGCTGTCTCCACTCCCCTGCGCCAATCCAAAACTCGGCACCAAGGTTTTCGGACTGGGACACTGGCTCCAGGCTCAAAAACAGTCGCTGCTTATCTGTGGTTGCTCATTCTTTCGTTAGCCCCATCAGTGTGCAGCCTGCTTGCACTGTCTGATTGTCTATGGAGGTTACCCCAAAGGGCTAGGGGTCAGGGCTGTTTCCCGTGCCTGCTCCACTTCAGCAAGCCACAGTCAGCCCTGCCACTCAGCACCCTGGAACCGCGAGGGCTCAAGGCTGTGGTGTGAGTCGCCGGTTCCAGAAGCAGTCACTGCTTCAGGATGCAGCTTTTTGCTCCCCTGTCAATCAGGTTAACTCTTTAGATCTGTGTTTGATGGTCAGGTTCATAGATTGTCATGTATGTGATTGATTCACTTGTTTTTCCAAGTCTTTTTTGCAAAAGGGATCCGAGGTAGCTTCTACCTAGTCAGCCATCTTGGTCCCCAAGTTATATTATTATAAATCATGATGCCATTAAATGGATAATAAACTACAAACAACATTATGCCTTTAAATTACCAAAACGTAGTCAATTTAAAATAGATAATATGAAGAGTGAAACCCTGATGGCATAATGGTTAAGTGCTATGGCTGCTAATGAAAATGCTGACAGTTCAAATCCATCAGCGCTCCTTGGGAACTCTATGGGGCAGTTCTACTCTGTCCTATAGGGTCACTATGTGTTGGAATCGACTCGATGGTAGCCGGAATATGAAGAGTCCTATAACATTATATATACTATGGACTGTGAAAAGAACAAATAGAGGCGGGGCCAAGATGGCGGACTAGGTGGATGCTACCGCGGATCCCTCTTGCAACAAAGACTCGGAAAAACAAGTGAATCGATCACATACATAACAATCTACGAACTCTGAACAACAAACACAGACTTAGAGACGGAAAACAAACAAATACGGGCAGACAGCGACCGTTTTCAGAACTAGGAGCCAGCGTACCAGGAAGATGACCTTCGGAGCCCGATCTGGGGCAGAGCCCAGGGGGACAGACGGCACAGACAAGGCGCCCAGCCCTACCCCCCCGAACCCATCCCGGGAGGGAGTCTAGCTGGTTGGCGCGGGCGGCGTAGTGGCGCAGCCGGAGGGAGAAGTCCCCGGGAGGAAGTGACTGGTCTTGGAGAGGGGAGAGCAGCATCCCAGCCGGGGAGCCGTCCCGCCGGGAGTTTGGCGGGAAGTGGGCGTGGCGCGAGCGGGGGGATCAGCTATATTTCCCTAAAGCGACCCCAGGGCAGGGCCCACACGTTCGTGTGGGGGACGTACACCCAGTTCGCGCGTGGGGTGCGATGCACCAGAGGGAGAAGTCCCTGGGAGGAAGTGACTGGTCTTGGAGCGGGGAGAGCAGCGTCCCAGCCGGGGAGCAGCCCCGCTGGGATTTTGGTGAAAGCGGGTGGGGTGTGAGCGCGGGGATCAGTTATATTCCCCTGAATTGACCCAGGAGGCGGGCCCACCTGGTCGTGCGGGTGATACCTGCCCAGTTCCCGCGAGCGGTGTGGCGCACCGGAGGGAGGAATCCCCAGGAGGAAGTGACTGGTCTCGGAGCAGGGAGAGTCGAGTCCCAGCCGGGGAGCCGCCCCGCTGGGATTTGAGGCCGCGCAGGCGGGGCGTGAGCGCGGGGTCCAATTATATTCCCCTGAATAGACACCGGGGGCGGGCCCACCCGTTCCTGCAGGAGATGCCCACCCAGTTCGCGCGAGCGGTGCGGCGCACCGGAGGGAGAAGTCCCTGGGAGGAAGTGACTGGTCTCGGAGCGGGGAGAGTAGTGTCCCAGCTGGGGAGCCGTCCAGCCGGGATTTTGACGGATGGGGGCAGAGCGTGAACGCGATGATCAGCTCTATATTCTTGTGGTGCTACACTCCTAGCTCTCTGATCCCTCCCCCACCCTCCCCAGGTGGCTCCATTAACATCCGAATACCCTGAGCCAGAGAGAGAATTCAGATAGGGATCTGACTGCATTTTTTTTTAGCTGATTACCTGGAAAACCTAGTTTCCCAGTGATGGCTCGGAGACAGCAGTCCATATCAAACCACATAAAGAAACAGACCATGACAGCTTCTCCAACCCCCCAAACAAAAGAATCAAAATCTTTCCCAAATGAAGATACAATCCTGGAATTATCAGATACACAATATAAAAAACTAATTTACAGAATGCTTAAAGATATCACAAATGAAATTAGGATAACTGCAGAAAAAGCCAAGGAACACACTGATAAAACTGTTGAAGAACTCAAAAAGATTATTCAAGAACATAGTGGAAAAATTAATAAGTTGCAAGAATCCATAGAGAGACAGCATTCAGAAATCCAAAAGATTAACAATAAAATTACAGAATTAGGCAACGCAATAGAAAGTCAGAGGAGCAGACTCGAGCAATTAGAATGTAGACTGGGACTTCTGGAGAACCAGGGAATCAACACCAACATAGCTGAAAAAAAATCAGATAAAAGAATTAAAAAAATGAAGAAACCCTAAGAATCACGTGGGACTCTATCAAGAAGGATAACTTGCGAGTGATTGGAGTCCCAGAACAGGGAGGAGGGACAGAAAACACAGAGAAAATAGTTGAAGAACTCCTGACACAAAACTTCCCTGACATCATGAAAGACGAAAGGATCTCTATCCAAGATGCTCATCGAACCCCATTTAAGATTGATCCCAAAAGAAAAACACCAAGACATATTATCATCAAACTTGCCAAAACCAAAGACAAACAGAAAATTTTAAAAGCAGCCAGGGAGAAAAGAAAGGTTTCCTTCAAGGGAGAATCAATAAGAATAAGTTCAGACTACTCAGCAGAAACCATGCAAGCAAGAAGGGAATGGGACGATGTATACAGAGCACTGAAGGAGAAAAACTGCCAGCCAAGGATCATATATCCAGCAAAACTCTCTCTGAAATATGAAGGAGAAATTAAGATATTTACAGATAAACACAAGTTTAGAGAATTTGCAAAAACTGAACGAAGACTGCAAGAAATGCTAAAGGAGATTGTTTGGCCAGATGACCAATGATATCAGGTACCAGCACAATACAAGGTCACAAAACAGAACGTCCTGATATCAACGCAACTCAAATAGGGAAAGCACAAAAACAAACAAATTCAGATTAATTCTAAAAAATAAATAAATAAACAAAATAATACACACAACAGGAAATCATGGAAATCAATAGATAAACGATCACAATAATCAAAAAGAGGGACTAAATATAGGAGGCATTGAACTGCCAGATGGAAAGTGATGCAAGGCTATATACAACGATACAAGTTAGGATTTTACTTAGAAAAGTAGGGGTAAATAAAAAGGTAACCACAAAAAGGAATATCAATTCCATAACTCAAGAAAAAAGCCAAGAAAAACGTAACGACTCAAATAACATAAAGTTAAACATTATGAAAATGAGGATCTCACAAGCTACTAAGAAAAATGCCTCAGCACAAAAAAGCAAGTGGAAAAATGAAATGGCCAACAACACACATGAAACGGCATCAAAATGACAGCACTAAAAACTTACTTATCTATAATTACGCTGAATGTAAATGGACTAAATGCACCAATAAAGAGACAGAGAGTCACGGACTGGATAAAGAAACACGATCCATCTATATGCTGCCTACAAGAGACACACCTTAGACTTAGAGACACAAACAAACTAAAACTCAAAGCATGGAAAAAATATATCAAGCAAATAATAAGCAAAAAAGAAGAAGAGTGGCAATATTAATTTCTGAGAAAATAGACTTTAGACTTAAATCCGCCACAAAGGATAAAGAAGGACACTATATAATGATAAAAGGGACAATGGATCAGGAAGACATAACCATATTAAATATTTACGCACCCAATGACAGGGCTGCAAGATACATAAATCAAATTTTAACAGAATTGAAAAGTGAGATAGACTCCTCCACATTTATAGTAGGAGACTTCAACACACCACTTTCGGAGAAGGACAGGACATCCAGTAAGAAGCTCAATAGAGACACGGAAGACCTACTTACAACAATCAACCAACTTGACCTCATTGACTTATACAGAACTCTCCACCCAACTGCTGCAAAATATACTTTTTTTTCTAGTGCACATGGAACATTCTCTAGAATAGACCACATATTAGGTCATAAAACAAATCTTTCCAGAATCCAAAACATCGAAATATCACAAAGCATCTTCTCAGACCACAAGGCAATGAAGCTAGAAATCAATAACAGAAAAACTAGGGAAAAGAAATCAAATACTTGGAAAATGAACAATACCCTCCTGAAAAAAGACTGGGTTATAGAAGACATCAAGGAGGGAATAAAGAAATTCTTAGAAAGCAACGAGAATGAAAATACTTCCTATCAAAACCTCTGGGACACAGCAAAAGCAGTGCTCAGAGGCCAATTTATATCGATAAATGCACACATACAAAAAGAAGAAAGAGCCAAAATCAGAGAACTGTCCCGACAACTTGAACAAATAGAAAGTGAACAACAAAAGAATCCATCAGGCACCAGAAGAAAACAAATAATAAAAATTAGAGCTGAACTAAATGAATTAGAGAACAGAAAAACAATTGAAAGAATTAACAAAGCCAAAAACTGGTTCTTTGAAAAAATTAACAAAATTGATAAACCACTGGCTAGACTGACTAAAGAAAAACAGGAAAGGAAACAAATAACCCGAATAAGAAACGAGAAGGACCACATCACAACAGAGCCAAATGAAATTAAAAGAATCATATCAGATTACTACATAAAATTGTACTCTAACAAATTTGACAACCTAGAAGAAATGGATAAATTCTTGGAACAATACTACCTACCTAAACTAACACATTCAGAAGTAGAACAACTAAATAGACCCATAACAAAAAAAGAGATTGAAACAGTAATCAAGAAACTTCCAACAAAAAAAAGTCCTGGCCCAGACGGCTTCACTGCAGAGTTCTACCAAACCTTCAGAGAAGACTTAACACCGTTACTACTGAAGGTATTTCAAAGCATAGAAAAAGACGGAATACTACCCAACTCATTCTATGAAGCTACCATCTCCCTGATACCAAAACCAGGTAAAGACATTACAAAAAAAGAAAATTTTAGACCTATATCCCTCATGAACATAGATGCAAAAATCCTCAACAAAATTCTAGCCAATAGAATCCAACAACACATCAAAAAATAATTCACCCTGATCAAGTGGGATTTATACCAGGTATGCAAGGCTGGTTTAATATCAGAAAAACCATTAATGTAATTCATCACATAAATAAAACAAAAGATAAAAACCACATGATCCTATCAATAGATGCAGAAAAGGCATTTGACAAAGTTCAACACCCATTTATGATAAAAACTCTAACCAAAATAGGAATTGAAGGAAAATTCCTCAACATAATAAAGGGCATCTATACAAAGCCAACAGCCAATAGCACTCTAAATGGAGAGAACCTGAAAGCATTTCCCTTGAGAACGGGAACCAGACAAGGATGCCCTTTATCACCGCTCTTATTCAACATCGTACTTGAAGTCCTAGCCGGGGCAATTAGGCTAGACAAAGAAATAAAGGGTATCGAGATTGGCAAAGAGGAAGTAAAGCTATCACTATTTGCAGATGACATGATTGTATACATGGAAAACCCTAAGGAATCCTCCAGAAAACTACTGAAACTAATAGAAGAGTTTGGCAGAGTCTCAGGTTATAACATAAACACACAAAAATCACTTGGATTCCTCTACATCAACAAAAAGAACACCGAAGAGGAAATAACCAAATCAATACCATTCACAGTAGCCCCCAAGAAGATAAAATACTTAGGAATAAATCTTACCAAGGATGTAAAAGACCTATACAAAGAAAACTATAAAACTCTGCTACAAGAAATTCAAAAGGACATACTTAAGTGGAGAAATATACCCTGCCCATGGATTTTTTTTTCATGGATAGGAAGACTTAACATAGTAAAAATGTCTATTCTACCAAAAGCCATCTATACATATAACTCACTTCCAATCCAAATACCAATGTCATATTTTAAGGGGATAGAGAAACAAATCACTAATTTCATATGGAAGGGAAAGAACCCCCGGATAAGCAAAGCATTACTGAAAAAGAAGAAGAAAGTGGGAGGCCTCACTCCATCTGATTTCAGAACCTATTATACAGCTACAGTAGTCAAAACAGCCTGGTATTGGTACAACAACAGGCACATAGACCAATGGAACAGAATTGAGAACCCAGATATAAATCCATCCACATATGAGCAGCTGATATTTGACAAAGGCCCAGTGTCAGTTAATTGGGGAAAAGATAGTCCTTTTAACAAATGGTGCTGGCATAACTGGATATCCATTTGCAAAAGAATGAAACAGGACCCATACCTCACACCATGCACAAAAACTAACTCCAAGTGGATCAAAGACCTAAACATAAAGACTAAAACGATAAAGATCATGGAAGAAAAAATAGGGACAACCCTAGGAGCCCTAATACAGGACATAAACAGAATACAAAACATTACCAAAAATGATGAAGAGAAACCAGATAACTGGGAGCTCCTAAAAATCAAACACCTATGCTCATCTAAAGACTTCACCAAAAGAGTAAAAAGACCACCCACAGACTGGGAAAGAATATTCAGCTATGACATCTCAGACCAGCGCCTGATCTCTAAAATCTCCATGATTCTGTCAAAACTCAACCACAAAAAGACAAACAACCCAATTAGGAAGTGGGCAAAGTATATGAACACACATTTCACTAAAGAAGATATTCAGGCAGCCAACAGATACATGAGAAAATGCTCTCGATCATTAGCCATTAGAGAAATGCAAATTAAAACTACGATGAGATTTCATCTCACAGCAACTAGACTGGTATTAATCCAAAAAACACAAAATAATAAATGTTGGAGAGGCTGCGGAGAGATTGGAACTCTCATACACTGCTGGTGGGATTGTAAAATGGTACAACCACTTTGGAAATCTATCTGGCGTTATCTTAAACAGTTAGAAATAGAACTACCATACAACCCAGAAATCCCACTCCTCGGAATATACCCTAGAGATTCAAGAGCCTTCACACAAACAGATATATGCACACCCATGTTTATTGCAGCTCTGTTTACAATAGCAAAAAGCTGGAAGCAACCAAGGTGTCCATCAACGGATGAATGGGTAAATAAATTGTGGTATATTCACACAATGGAATACTACGCATCGATAAAGAACAGTGACGAATCTCTGAAACGTTTCATAACATGGAAGAATCTGGAAGGCATTATGCTGAGCGAAATGAGTCAGTTGCAAAAGGACAAATATTGTATAAGACCACTATTATAAGATCTTGAGAAATAGAAAAAACGGAGAAGAACACATACTTTTGTGGTTACAAAAGGGGGAGGGAGGGAGGGAGGGAGGGAGGGAGGGAGGGAGAGGGCTCTTTATTGATCAATCAGTAGATAAGAACTGCTTTGGGTGAAGGGAAAGACAACACTCAATACAAGGAAGGTCAGCCTAATTGGACTGGACTAAAAGCAAAGAGGTTTCTGGGATAAAATGAAAGCTTCAAAGGTCAGCGGAGCAGGGGCTGGGGTCTGGAGAACTTGGTTTGAGTGGACTTCTAAGTCAATGGGCAAAATAATTCTATTATGAAAACATTCTGCATCCCACTTTGAATTGTGGCGCCTGGGGTCCTAAATGCCAACAAGCGGCCATCTAAGATACATCAATTGGTCTCAACCCACCTGGAGCAAAGGCAAAGGAAGAACACCAAGTTCACACGACAACTAAGAACTCAAGAGACAGAAAGGGCCACATGAACCAGAGACCTACATTATCCTGAGACCAGAAGAACTAGTTGCTACCTGGCCACAATCGATGTCTGCCCTGTCAGGGAGCACAACAGACAACTCCTGAGGGAGCAGGAGACCAATGGGATACAGACCCCAAATTCTCATTAAAAGACCACACCTAATGGTATGATTGCGACGAGAGGAATCCCAGAGACAATGCTCCCCAGAACTTCTGATGGCACAGGACAGGAACCATCCCCGAAGACAACTCATCAGGCATGAAAAGGACTGGTCAGTGGTGGGGAGAGAGATGCTAATGAAGAGTGAGCTAATTAAATCAGGTGGACACAGGAGAGTGTGTAGGCAACTCTTGACCGGAGGGGGGATGGGAAGATAGAGAGAGAGGGAAGAAGGCAAAATTGGTACGAAACGAGAGACTGAAAGGGCTGACTCAATAGGGGGAGAGCAAGTGGGAGAAGGGAGTAAGATGTATGTAAACCTAGATGTGACAGACTGATTGGAACGGTAAATGTTCACTTGATGCTTAATAAAAATTAATTAAAAAAAAAAAAAAAGAACAAATAGATCTGTCTTGGAAGAAGTACAATCAGAATGTTCCTTAGGTGAGAGATGGCAAGGCTGCATATTACACGCTTTGGACGTGTTGTCCAGAGAGATCAATCCCTGGAGAAGAATATCATGTTTGGTAAAGTACGGGGTCAACAAAAAAGAGAAATATTCTCAACAAGATGGATTGACACAGTGGCTGCAGCAATGGGCCCAAGCATAACAATAATTATGGGCATGGCACAGGACTGGGCAGTGTTTCCATTTATTGTACAGAGGTCGCTATGAGTTGGAACCACCTTGAAGGCATCTAACAACAGCAATAGCAATCATTATGGAAATTGAAGTCATAATTCAAAAGTTCCTGAAAAGTATATCTGCCATCCCAGATAATCTTCCTGGATAAATTCTACAAAATATTTAAAGAATGAAAATCAATTTTACATAATCTTCTCCCAAAAATATAAGAGAAAGAAAAACTCTTTCCATCTTATTTATAAGCCCACTGTTACCATGATACCCAAAACAAAACAAAAAAAGAATCATTTTTTTAATGAATGTAGACATTACAATTGTCTTTCAATACTAGCAAGATGAATCAAATATTGCACTAAAAGAATTATAAGCCATGACCAAGCAGGATATATTCCAGATATTCAGGTCTCTGTCAACATTTGAAAATCAATCAATGCAATCCATAATATTAATAGGCTAAAGAAGTAAAATATCAGCAGTTCATATCAATTGAGTCAGTAAAACACTTTACAAAATCCAACGCCCATTCATGATTAAAAACTGTCGTCAAGTTAGGAACAGAGATGAATTCCCTCTACTTAACAAAGAGTACCAGAAATAGAAGAAGGAGAAGGAGGAGGAGGAGAAGGGAGGGGAATTAGAAGATCAAACAGTAGAAGAAGAAAATAAAACCAACAGCTAACATCATAACGTTATACTAAGTGATGAAAGACCAAATGTTTTCCTCATAAGTTTGGGAATGAGGCAAGGGTATTCTGTCTCACCACTCTCATTTAACATAGGCTGAAAATTATAGCTGTTGCAATAAGGCAAGAAAAATACATAAAAGATTGGAAATTAAAAAAAATAAAATAAAACTTCCCTAATTGCATATGACATGATTATCTAAGTAGAAATCCCCCAAAATAACTCATAAAACTAGTAAGTGGGTTCAGCAAGGTTATAGGATATAAGGTCAATACCTAGAAAACAATTGAATTTCTATATACTAACAACGAACATGTGGAAATTAAAGTTAAAAACAAAATACCATTTATAATCACTCTAAAGAATACGAAATGTTGACTTATGAATTTAAGAAAACAGACAAGTGATCTGTATACTGAAACTGCAAAGTGCAAATGAAAGATATAAAAGAAACCATAAAATAATGGCAAAATATACCATGTTTCTAGATTAGGAGTTTCAACATATAAAGATACCATTTCTCCTCAAAGTGATCTACATGTTTAAGAAAATTCTGATTACATTCCAGCAAGGCTTACTGTAGATATGAACAGGATATTCTAAAATTTTATGAAAAATTAGAGGCCATAGAATAGCTAAAACAACCCTGAAAAAGAAGAATAAAGTGGGAAGAATTACTTTACTAACATTAAGGCTTACCGTATAGCTACACTAATCAAAACAGTATGGTACTGGTGGATATGAATATAAATCAGTAGAACAGAATAGTGAACCCAGGGCAACAAACCAATTAGAAAATAGGAAAAAGTCATAAAGAGGCATCATACCAAAAATGATATACAGATGACAAATAAGTGCCTGAAAAAACGTCCAAGGATATTAGCCATTAGAGAAATGAAAATAGAACCACAATGCGGTATAAATATATATGCCTGCTTAATGACCAAAATTACATAGGTGACCACATCTAATGCTGGCAAGAATGTGAAGAAACTTGATTTCTCATATATTGCTGGTGGGTATGTAAAATGGTATAGTCACTCTGGAAAAAAAGTGGTGATTTATTATAAAACTAAACATGCAACTATCATATGGACCAGTGATTTCATTCTTGGACTTTTATGCCAGGGAAAGAAAAACATATTCAAACAAAAACCTGTACACCGATGTTGTTACCATGTAATAGTATGAATAGGAAACTACCCAGTTGCCCTTAACAGGTAAATGAATAAACAAATTGTGGTAAATCTATACTGGAGAATACTACTCATCAATAAAAAAGGAATGAACTGCCAATTCACACAACAACTTTGATGAATCTCGAGGGAACTGTCCCAAATGAAAAAAAGCCAATCCCTAAAGGTTACATATCGTATGATTTTATCTATACAACATTCTTGAAATGAAAAAATTATAGAGATGGAGAACAGGTTAGTGGTTGCTAGGGATGGGGGAGGGGATGGAAGGAAGGACAATGTGATTATAAAAGAGCAACAAGAAGGATTTTTGTGGTGATGGGTGAGCTGTTTCTTGAGTTTGGTGGTAAATGTCTGAGCCTGTGCATCTGATAAAATTGCACAGATGTAAGTGCATACACATATGTGTGCAAGTAAAAGAGGGAAAATCTGAATAAGATTGGTGGATTATACATAGAAAGATAGATGAATAAACAGATAAATTTACAACAATAGGTATTATTTGCATAAAAAAAAATAGGACCACGTATATTTTTTATGACAATAAATGAAAAAAATGATGTCCTTTTTTATGCATCAAGTATCTACTCTAAGGCAGTTTCTTCAAGAACTGGTTAAAAATACATTCAAAAAAACTAATTTCAGTCGTCATTTATTAGCTATGACTAAGTCAAATCAAACTATTTAAATGTTCAAATTTCCAAGGCAATTTTTGCTCTTATAATTCATTATAAACAGTAGTGACAGTGAGGGTGACTATATGATAGGGTGATGAAGGGAGGAGCGCTGGGGCTGCTCTCAGATACCTATCCGTCTGTCCTAAGCAGCCACACAGAAGAGATGGCAAGGATCTTGGAAGACACTCACACACACTTTCGTATCTGTCTCCACACAAGCACTAATGGAAAAGGGAAGGAAAGTGACTGGAAAGGAAGGGAAGGGAAAGAAAGGGAAATGGGGGGGGCGGGGGGAAGGAAAGCAAAGAGAAGGAGAATGAGAAACAGAAAGAAAAAGGAAAGAATAGGCAATCTTTCCACTGTATAAATCAAAAGAGATTAAAAATTTAAAAAAAAATCAGCTGAATCTATTGCACCTTAACCTACGTGAGACAGAGACCATCGACATTAATACTTTGATCCTTAATATGCCTTGAAACCAAGTCATTTATCACAACAACATTCTTTATTGGTAGATGAAGTACTGTGAAGTTGGTAGGAACAGGCTTGAGTTCCCTCCGGGCTCATCCTCTATTCTGGGCAGTTTGCTTTTTCTGACAATATACAAGGTCACCCATCCACTCCAATTCTATTGGCATTTATCACAAATTGCAGCCTGACAATGGCTTGTATTCTCTAAGTCCATCTATTACTTTTTGTCTTTCTGGCCTCCAAGTGAGATGGCCATGATATACTGTTATTATGAGATTGCCCAATGGGCCAACAATGATTTAGTCCCACATTCCTTTGGCTGAGTTTTGAGAGGAAATTGATATTTATTTGGATGTGTCAATCTTGGGCAAGGTGGAACAGTTGTTCTGTGGGAAAATGCTGGGAAAACATTATCAGAGACAGACAGGCTTTAGCCAGGGTGTAGAAAGTCTATGTTGTACATCTTGTCTTTTCAGGTGATGGTTTGAGTCTGGATATGCATTCTATGACTTCTACCAGTGAATAATCTAAAAATGGTTTAATGCAACAGGCAGATCAAGGTCCACAACATTGAATAGTACCTGTGACCAATGCATCTGTCTTGTGAGAGAAAATACAGTCCAAGCCATTGGTGTGAAGTTGATTCTGATTCATATTAACCCTATAGGACAAAGTAGAACTGCCCCCGTAGGGTTTCCTAGACTATAAGCTTTACGAAAGCAGGCTGCCACATCTTTCTCCGGTGGAGTGGCCAGTGGGTTCGAACCGCAGACCTTTCAGTTAGCAACTGAGCATTTAACCAATGTACCACCGGGATCATTAATAGTCTAGACTATGAAAATATGCTAGCTGGTACCCAAGAGCAATAGCTAGATGTATATTAGCTGGTATCACTACTTCCTAATTTTCTCTCTTTATGCCAAAATATTTATTACTCTTTCTATGCATAAGTGCTCACTGTTCAGTATCCAATTTGATAAAATTATGATTTTGAGTTAGGGTAGGATTTAGATAAATTAGAGGTAAACTCCTCAAGCTTAGGAAAACTGAATAAAAACAAACAAAAATAATTAACAGGTTTTGTAAAAGGTGATGGGGTAAAAATTTTCTGCTACCTTCCTCTAATAAACTTGGTGTTCAGACTACTCTCAAAATTCATGATTTATGACCTTGTTTGACCTATTGCAGAGATCTAAACAGATAGTATGCAAAGTTCCTCTTTTGAATTGTTCAATTGGAGGAAAGTGAATAAATAGTAATAAATTTCAGGTGACTAATTAAATTTAAATTAGATCCCCGGAATACTGAGCTTACGTATCTATAACCTCCCCCCTGGATCCTCAATCTCAGAGTATTTTTTAGAGAATTTCACCTAGTTATTATGTTTCCTTATACTGCTAAACTCTAAAATCAAACCATTTTTTACCCTTAATATCAATTTCCCTTTAGGCCTCCCGGTCCCAGGTAATTAAAATTTCTTTCTAAATTTTTTTTTTTGCCACAAAGGATTGAAAAGTGATTGTACTTTTTGTAACACCTGTTTCTGCTTTCCCCTCAGTTCTAGTTAATTATAATAGTCTTGTCAATTCTTTTTTTTTTCCCCAGAGTTTTCATCACAAATTTACTCCTTTATGTTTAACCTCTAAATGAATTATTATAGGCATTTATTGCAATTTGCTTACACTACATTAGACTTCTGATTGATATACCATTTCTAGTCTCTTTCCCATCAAATGCATCTGACATACTGATGTTACATAAAGTTTTCCAATACACTACTTAAACACGCATACCCTTGTATGAAATCATTAAGTACTACCAATTATTTAACGTAAACTTTTTTTTTTTTTTATGTTCTAGGCTTCTTGAGCACGATGATACAGTGGTTAAGAGCTCAGCTGCTAACTAAAATGTTGGCAGTTCAGATTCACCAGCTGCTCCTTGAGAACCCTATTGGGCAGTTCTGCTCTGTGCTATAGTGTCGCCATGAGTCAGAATTCACTCAGTGGCAACTGGTTTGGTTTGCTTTTGGTTTAAAATGGCTTTATAAGGTACCCTATAATCTGAAACTCATACTTCCTTTGTATCTCCTCATTGCCTTAGCCTGATTATATCTTCAAATTTTCTGTCTTACAACCTTGGCTAGTGCTACTCATTCCTCTTTGAATATCTTTGCTTCTCCCTCACTATTCCAATCTCATTTTTATTTCAGGTTCAGTTCAACCTAATCTCAGTGAAAAGTTCCCTGATTTTTGGCCTATACATCTTTCTTACTTCTGAAATTCTAGATCAGATATATAGCAAAATGCCCCTTTTCCATTTGATAACAACTTTAGGGTATTTGTGGAAACCCAGGTGGGATAGTGGTTAAGTGCTGCAGCTGCAAGCCAATGGGTCAGCAGTTCGAATCCTCCAGGAGCTCCTTGGAAACTCTATGGGGCAGTTCTACTCTGTCCTATAGGGTCGCTATGAGTTGGAATTGACTCGACGGCACTGGGTTTGGTTTGGTTTAGGGTATTTGTGTTTTTATGTTAGAAAACAAGCATTTCTATTAAATGCATATTTTTAAAAAAATAATTTTTGATGGCTTCATAGTTGATCATTCATCTCTACGCTGACACCTTTTAGTTTAGGATAACTTTCTCAGTCCTACCAATGCCATTTGTTGAATAATAAACATTTTTATTCTTTGATTGGAGTTGCCTCTTAAAACATACATCAGGTTGTTTATTATTATTACATATATATCTAAGCAATCAATGTTTCACAGCCAATATTTATTCTTGAATAAATACCCTCAATATTTAACTCATGGTAATTGTATATGCCTTCATGATTGCCAGATCTAATCTCTTTTTTCCTTTTCAAGCTTCTTATACTCAACTCTTTAACTTTTGCAAAGTACGTTTTTCTAATGTTTAAATTTCTTTTGATAGAAGAGTTATTTTTAACTCTCTAAATCTATGCAGCAGATGAGAGTTGAGTTGCTCTAGATGAATAAGCCTGAAGCCCTGCTCATTGGGATTGCACTACATCCCACTTGCAGAATTTTAGTGCTCCTTGGAGTCACATTTAAATCTGCTATTCCAGATTGACTTTTATATATTTTTGACAATTTCCTCGAAAGTTAAATTTGGATTTTGTTGAAATTGCATTAAATCTATACATTTGAACTTACTTGATCTTGAAAATTGTGACTGTTATCAATTCATTTTCTCTCAGCTCCAAATTCACCCTTCGTTCCCCTACTTGTAGTACTGCAGCATTTCTCCGTTGCCACTTGGTACGAGATTAAGCTTGGTCAGTAGGAAACCAGAGGAGGTGGGGGCTTTTCTTTCTGTTTCCTGGGTGCTCTTCTTGGCTTGTCTCTGTGATGCACATCAACCAGTAGCAAGTGGAAATCCCAGTAGAGTTCACGCTGCAGCTTGCCAGACAGGCATGTAGTTCCCTGTCCCACCAGCCTTGGTCAACCGGCTTCCCAGACAAGGGTGCTGATCCCCATTCACCAGGGCTGGCTGTCTGACACCCAGCAGAATGTTGCCTCCTTACTGTCCCCGGCTTGCTTTTACCCACTGATCAATCTCAGCCTACTTACTGTTTTTTCACTGAGGTTTTTCTGCCTTGGGTTGCCAACATTGAAGAAGGGATCTTATGCTTTCTGGCTAGCTGGCAGTTCTTTGTCCACCACCCTTAATCCAGTGTCATCCCCATGGTTGATTACCTGATTGCCAGGCGCAGACTTAACACAGTGGTTATGAGCTCAGGCTGCTAACCAAAATGTCGGTAGTTCTAATCCACCAACTGCTCCTTGGAAACCCTATGTAGTGGTTTTACTCTGTCCTATAGGGTCGCTATAGGTTGGAATCCACCCGACAGCAACTGGTTTAGTTTTAGATTTAGGCACAGACTTAGTTTTGCACTCATCAATGAACAGTCCATCAACTATGGAATATCTCTGAACAAAGTAACCCAGCAAACTTCTCCACTGCCCACTGGGCTGCAGAAACATCCTCTAATGATTTCTGAATTACAGCTTTGGGGAGGAGAATCCTCTTGTAAATGCCATCCTTTCTTCTCTACACTTTTTAGCCCTGGGGATTTTTTAGAGCCCTTCATTATTTACTCCTAACAGCTATTCCCCTGTAAATTATGAGTAATTCTTCATATTAAACCTTCCATTTTCACATGACTGTGTGCTTTGTGTCTCCTAACTACACCCTGACTAAAAAAACAATATCTGTTTGTTCTTCTCCTCCTCATCTTTGTTCTCTTTTTTCTTCCCCTAAAGTAAACAGTTATAAATTATTTAATTATTTTTCATGCATGTTGTACTTTGAAAGCTTTATTTTTTTTTTTTCTTACTTCTCATTGTTTTCTCTTAGAAATACACATATATTTTATTCCTACTGTGGCTCAGATAATTTCTATTCATTTTTTTTCTTGAATTTAATTGATAAGTAAGAAGCTAAGGCTTTACTTTTTAACGTCTTTTATCTTACATTGGAAAATCTGACTAAGTTATTTTATTGGTTCTGTTTTCATCTATTTTTAAGGATTTCTATTTTATTATTACCTGTAAATAATGATTGGTTTGCCACTTCTTTTTCAACATTTTAGTATCTGAGAAATAGTTCCTGCCTTTATGAAATAAGTATTTTCTGCCTCTATAAGTAAAAAGTACAGTAAAAAAATCTTCTATGAATGAAAATAGAAGGCATAACGTTCCCACAAGACACTCTTACCACACTTACTTTCACAGAGAACTAACTGTTTTGATAAAAGATCTTGATAAAACTATTGGTTTTAAAAACAAAGTCTATTTATTCACAGGCATACTTGTGCAGCTTGTAGTATGAAACCAGCATAAAATTCCTACTCCTCTCATCATAGGGGAGTCCTGCTGCCACATTGGTTAAGAGCTCAGCTGCTAACCAACAGGTTGGCAGTTCAGACACACCAGCAGCTCCTTGGAAACCCTAGAGGGCGGTTAGTTCTACTCTCTCCTACAGAGTTGCTATGAGTCATAATTGACTCAATGGCAACAGATTTGGTTTTTTGATTATCATCATTAAAGTTCTCATGAGAAATTAACTATTATTTTGATTATCTTCTTACAAACAAACAATTCAAGAAAATAATTCCACATACTGTCCTTTTAGGCCTCTGAAATGGGTCAGGAAGGGGGTAAATCAAATTAACTCAAAGAATATTCTGAATATTAAACCGAAATCCATCCTCATTTGATTTTTTTTTTCTAAAATTTCTCTCAGCTGTTTTCTCAGTTCACTAGTGCTAACAGTGATAAATAATAGCTCATGCTTATTGAGTGCTTATGTGGGACCCTGAGGTTAATGCCCTTCTGTGTGGAACTTTATATGCATTAACACATTCAATTTAAGCAAGAGCTCTTTTAAATACCACTGTTATTCCAGTTTTACAGAGGAAAAAACTGGAGATCAAAGGTACAATTTTCCAAAGTCACACAGGTACACAATAGCAGATCTGAGATTTGAACTCTGGAAATTTGGCTTTAGAGGCCATGTTTCTCTAAACTCTATTTATTGCCTCTACACATGGCAGCAGAAATTACATTAAATAATACCAGGAATACAAATTTTCCCAAATTAGAAACTTTTTTCCTGTTATTGACCTTTTGCAAAACTGAAATAGCCAAATTTTGGAAAAATAAGAGTCTTTGAAGAAATTAAACATACTCTCCATGAAACCAAAAAGCAGTCAAAATATTTTACAATTGCCTCTACTTTGGGGAGGAAGGGAGAACAATAGAGGTGTTCTTGGATTGCAATATCAGGCTGACAACTCCCTCCCTATATCATTAGATAATATTTCTTTTCATCCATGGGAAAATATTTTTTTGAAGCCTAGATTGTTTCCTATTAACAGAGCCCTAACAGTTTCTAAAAAGCTATCACTTAGTTAAAATAAAAAAAATTTTAAATGAGCATAAATCTATACCTACTGAATGCTATAACCACTCATCACATTATTTCATGTAACCTTTATGTACAATAATTTAGTTGATATTCTTAGTAATATATACCCTAAGAACAAAAAGAACTCTAATTTTTAAAAATTATTTCTAGTATTTCAGTTTTAATATTGTTATTTTAAGACTATTGTGTGATTCAATCAGTAAAATTTAAATAAATATTTGATATTTTGATTCTATCATTTCCAGGGTCATTAAAAAGCAGGACTTTGGAGATGGAAGAAAAGAGCTACAAATGTAAGATAGAATTGTTTATGCAAAAACCTTGTAGTCTTCAGTTTGAAATGAGAAGGTCAGTATTAACTCCTAGTGTAATTTGTCTTAAAAATAATTAGCTTAGCCAATGAAAGGGCCTAGAAACAATTACTAACCCAAATCCTTGAGTGTTCCCAGTGCCCAAATTTTGGTATTTAAACACCATTTTCTACTAAAATAGTTTTGGAAGAATGGCAAATTTCAGGTCTGGGCAGGAAGTACAAAATGTGTCTGGAACACCTTATCACAGTAAGGTGATATTACTGGAAGCTATTAAAACTACTAGAATCATGTCAAAAAAGCTCACAGCCTACTTGAGAAACTCACTGAGCAAAGATGAGATAATACGAGCTCCAATAAGGATAGTAATAGCATAACTAGATCAATGATGATTAAATTTAGTATATATATATAGAGAGAGAGAGAGAGAGGGAGCCCTGGTAGTACAGTGGTTAAGAGTTCAGCTGCTAACCAGAAGGTCAGCAGTTCTAATCCATCAGTTGCTCCTTGGAAACCCTATGAGGCAGTTCTACTCTGTCCTATAGGGACGCTATGAGAATTGACTCAACAGCAATGATATATATATATATATATATATATATATATATATATACACATACACACATTTTTATATATAATGTATGTATATACATACATTATAAAGTATGTATTTACGTACATTATATATATACATTTTTTCTGTTTCAGATTCTAGTAAACCAACCAATTATTAAAAAAACAAGCAAAAAAGTCCAACAAAAAATGAAAAATACCCTGCACAGTTAAAAGAAAGAATCAAGCATTTATTCTGTTTCCAGCATAAACTGAATATTGGTGTAATCAAAAAGTTGATGAGGAGAAATTTCTCCATTACAAAAATTCAAACTACTAAATTGTAAACTAGGCACAATGATAGTGCAGGCACGGGGTATCACTTAATAAGAACTTAGAAACACGTTAAGCAATAATCCCATTAATCTTAAAATTACTATTACTGATATGGACACCATCTAACCTCCGAAAAACCATAGTTAGCAATATATGTACAAATAATAGTATTAACAGTGGTTATTGCAGTAGTATTTAACTCTTCAAAGTGACTGTGTTTTATAAGAGGATATCAACTAACTTCAATATTATTGAGGACCATTTAAGTAAATATTGTTATAAGACTTTAAAAGACAGAGGTATAAAACAACCTGGCCTGTGTAATCAAAAGACAATAACATATACATCAGGATAGATTAATAAACCATATGTAGATCAATAGAAAATCTGTTACTTCTGTGATGAATTAGTTATGTGAATTGTGGGTACAGAGAAAAGACAAAATTATAATTTTTATACACTACATCTTTTTTTTTAACAACATCAGGTTTAAAGATTTGCCTGTTATGAAAATACTTAATATACAATAAATTAGTAATAAATTCAATAAAATAACAATAGGCTAAAGCTCATGATTGTTATTATGCAGGTATTTCTAAGCGATAGTTCAAAAATATTACTGAAATATGTCCTTTTCAGTCTCTAAATCCAATGCTAGACTGTAAAATTAAAATCCAAACTTGTTGCCTTTGGATTCTAATATCCATCATGATTTTGCTGTGCTCTTATAGGTTATGAAGTCAGTATAAACCATGGAACGAATTAGAGCCTTCTGTGTGCTCTGGCAATATGAAATGGCCCACATATGAATAGATAAACCTATCAACACAAATTGCACTGGTTTTAAGCTCATTCACGTGCAACTAGATGGAAATTATGAGGAAAACACAAAATTGCAAAAATTAAAATCCTTCCTTTGAAAACATTGTGACAAGGTTTTAACATTTTATATAATTTGAAGCAAGAACAAAAAAGTACATCATGCCCTACTGACTTTTGAAAAGCAGTTATGAGGAAGCAATCTTCAGTCAATTAGGTCTCATTCAGTTTCCACGCCATTATACAAAAGGACAACCTATAACTAAGGGGTGGAAAAGAGGTTTTCAATTTATCAAAGGGTGATTAAATTTTTGTATCAGTCCAGTTTCATTTATCTCTCTCTTTCCAATATCACAATATTCTTAAGTGTAGACAATTGAACATTTTTTTTAAATCAGTAATTCCCTCTGATGAATCTGATTTAATTTTGACCTTTACTACTTTAAAGAATGAGTTGTAATGGAGGAAATCTATTAAACTACCCAATCTTTTTAAGTTTTAGGTTGTTAAATCAGCCATAAGGAAAAAATATCTTCTTGTGTCACCATTAAAAAAAAAAAATTTTACCTTCATTGTTCTCTTTTAATCATATACGAATACATTATCATCCATGTCCTTTTTGAAAATGTCTTTAAACAATTGTTCTCTCAGTCTAAAGCATGTTAGGAAGTTATATCGCTAGTATTTTTAATGCTTAAGATGGAAAAATAAAATTTGAGTTATCTGAATTATTTTATTCTCAATCAATGCATAAAGTGATAAAGGTGTAATAGGAAGAGCTTACACTTTTAAATTATAACATTTTTGCAAAGTTCAAAAAAATCCTCAGATATGTTTGTCAGTTTGTCTTATTGTGGTGACTTATGTGTTGCCATGGTGCTGGGAGCTATGCCACTGGTATTTCAAATACTAGAAGGGTCACCCATGGTGGACAGGATTCAGCAGAACTTCTACAGTAAAACAGACTAGGAAGAAATGCCCAGTGATCTACTAACAATTTTTAACCGATGAAAACCCTATGGATTATAATGGATATAAAAACCAAACCTGTTGCCGTCCAGTCGATTCCAACTCATAGCAACCCTGTAGGACATGGTAGAACTGCTCCATAGAGTTTCCAAGGAGCGCCTGGTGGATTCAAACTTCTGACTCTTTGGTTAGCAGCCATAGCACTTAACCACTACACCACCAGGGTTTCCATAACAGATATAGTGCTGTAAAATCAGAAAAGGTGTGCAGAAGGGTTGTATCATTTCATCTTATTTTTGAATCTGTATGCTGAACAAATAATCTGAGAAGCTGGACTGTATGAAGAATGTGGTGTCAGGATTAGAGGAAGACTCATTAACAGCCTTGCGTATGCAGAAGACACGCCTTTGCTTTCTGAAAGCAAAAGGACTTGAATAACTTACTGATGAAGTCCAAGCAGTGCAGTCTTCAATGTGGATTACACTTGAACAAAAAGATAACAAATATCCTCACACCTGGACCAATAAACAACATCAGATAAATGATGAAGCAATTAAACTTTTCAAGGGCTTCATTTTACTGCATCAATAATTAGTGCCCTTGAGTGTAGCAGTCAAGAAATCAAATGACATATTTCAATGGTCAAATCTGCTGCAAAACACTTCTTTAAAGTGTTAAAAAGCAAAAATATCACTTCAGGGACTAAGGTGTGCCTGACCCAAGCCTTTGCTGTTTTAATCATCCCATATGTATGGCAAACCTGGGAAATGAAAAAGGAAGACAAGAAGAATTCATGCAATTGAACTGTGGTGTTGGTAAAGAATACTGAATATACCATAGACTGCCAGAAGTGCAAAAAAAAAAAATCAGTCTTAGAAGAAATACAACCAGAATGTTCCCTAGAAGGGAGGATCGCTAGACTTTTGCTTGATAACTTTGGATAAGTCATCAAGAAAGGCTAATCCTAGAAAGGACATCATGTTTGGTAGAGGGTCAGCAAAAACTAGGGAAATCCTTCACAAAATGGATAGATACAGTGGCTGCAACAATGGGCTCAAACATATCAAAGATTTGGAGGATGGTGCAGGGTTAGGCAATGTTTTGTTCCACTATACCTAAAGTCTCCATGAGTTGGACCCAACTAATAACAACAACTAATAACAACAACAGGTTGGAAGCAACTCGAAATGCGCAGTGACTGCAACAGTGGACTGTAGCATACCAATAATAGTGAAATTGGCACAGGAATGGGAATTGTTTCATTCTTTTATATTCACGTGTCAATATGTTGTATGCTGTCACCATGAATCATACCAACTGGACAGTAACCAACAAGTACATGACATTTTAATTAAAATAAATAATTTCGAGAATATGCTTTAATTTTCACTTCATAATTTCAAGATATTAAATCAGTATACTTTATTTATATAATAAAAAAGCAAGATTTTTATTTCTAAGTTTATTTTTCTGTCTTAAGACAAAAATTTTACTCTGATAATGAGGCAAAGCAAATGCTTTTCCCTAAATTTGTCATGTGCAAAACATGTTTGGCTCAAGCAACATCATTGATAACTTAGTTGTAATTGGCCTAAACTGAGACAATAACAGCATTTATGTGTCACTAGGATCTCTTCATTAATTTCCAAATTTAGAATCAGAATTTTTAAGGTCTAAAAACAGTACTGATAAAATTGAAAACAATAAACATAATAGAAAGAAAGTCACAAGTGCTTTGATTTTGCCTTGTTTAAAATTGTAGTTAAAATCACAGGCCACAGGGTTCAATGTGCCTAATGAGGACCTTTCAGTGAAAAAGTTGTTGACAACATGCATTTGTTAGAATGCAAAGTACTTGTTTACCATTAACTTTTTGTTTCCTTTCTTTTTTTTCTTTTCTTAAAAAAAAGAGTACTTCAGGAAGGCATCTGCTTCAGCCAAAATGGAAGAACAGATACTCATGGCAATCCTTCATCTGAAAACTGTCTTTAATTTCTGGAAAATTGGACTTCTGAGTCTTGTGGCACAGTGGCTAAGACTTTGGTTGCTAATCAAAGGCAGAGCCAAGATGGTGGAATAGACAGACGTTTCCGGTGAGCCCTCTTTACAACAAAGACCCAAAAAAACAAGTGAAATGAGTATATTTGTGACAAGCTGGGAGCCCTGAGCGTCAAAGGCAAGCTTAGACAACGAACTGAGGGTCAGGGGGAGGAAGAGACCCTTCAGAAGCAGAGAGGAGTTGCCGGCCCTGAATCGCTGGGAGCCCTCAAGCACCATTCCCGGAGTGGCTGTGGTGGTGGCAGCTGCAAGGGTGGGCAAGTCTTAGCATTTGGCCAGTTTCCTCAGGGAGAATTAGCCAGCCACACAGCCCACTCAACTCCAGAACCTGAGCAGAAGGACGCTTTCGCCAAAAGCTAAGTACTTGCGTATATTTTACCACACCCCCCCCCCAACAACCCCTGAGCCAGCTTCAGCGGCTGAATCCCTAGGCCCGAGATAGACCCTGGTGAGAACCTGGAGCCACCCTCCTGGCCTTGGGGAAGGAAAAAAATTGCAACTCGGGGGGGGGGGGAGATAATTTCATAGCTCCATTAACTGGGGGAGCTCAGGACAGAAGTGGCTCCTGTGCAGGCATAAACCATCCATGGACCTTGAGCACCTATCCTTCTGTGTGGACCTGTGCGGGCCTATTTCGGGAGAATAGGCCCTTGTTGGCAAACTGCAGCCATTTCAGTGGTGTGGTGGAGAGGTAGGTGTTTGATGTTTCACATTGCTTTGCCTATTAAACAAGGTCCTCACCTACCCACAACAGGGACATAGGGACTGGTGGCTCCACTTGGGTCGCCCAGCCACCCACGACAGGGGCCCAGGGATAACTGGTACCTCCCAGTCCTTACAACAAAATCTTTGGGTGCCCATGTTTCCTCTGCAGAGCCCACCCACCAGCACGCTCTAGGAAACAGAGAAGTGTTTTTCTCAGAGACACTTGGGGGTCAGTTCTCAGCCCCCTGCCTTGTTCAGAGCGTGACCCCCTCAGGCACCATTCCCAGAGTGGCAGTGGCAGCAGTGGCGGTGGGCTGGTACTAGCATTTGGCCACAGTTTCCTCAGGGACAAGCAGCCAGTCACACAGCCCACTCACACCTCTGGAACCTGAGGAGAAAGGTGCTCTACAGAAAAGCTAAGTACCTACGTATATTTTACCACGCCCCTTTTACTCCCAAGCCAGCTTCAGCGGCTGAATCCCTGGGTCTGAGATAGACCCTGGTGAGCACCTAGAGCCATCCTCCTGGCCTTGGAGACGGAAAAAATTTGCAACTGGGGGGAAAAGATAATTTGCTAGCTCCATTAACTGGGGAGCTCAGGACAGAAGCAGCTCCTGTTCAGGCATAAACCGTCCTTGGACTTTGAGTGCCTTTCCCTTCTGCATGGGGCTTTATGGGCCTATTTTGGGAGAGTAGGCCCTTGTTGGCAAACTCCACCCATTTCACTAGTGCAGTGGAGAGGTGGGTGTTTGATGTTGGACATTGCTTTGCCTATTAAACAAGGTCTCACCTACCCACATCAGGGACCTAAGGACTGGTAGCTCCACTCAGGTCACCCAGCTGCCCGCAACAGGGGTCCAAAGATAACTGCTACCTTCCACTCCTTACAACCAAAAACTTTGGGTGCCCCTGGTCCCTCTGCAGAACCCACCCACCAGCATGCTTTAGGGAACAGAGATGCATTTTCCTCAGAGACACTTGGGTGTTGGTTCTCAGCCACCTGCCTTGTTCAGAGCATGACCCCCTGGTGCAATCAGATACTGGTATATATGCCAATCACCCCTGCCCCTCTAAGACTGTAGGACAGAGCATGCACCACACACTTGATATCAGCTAACTGGAAACCTGAGCTAAATTCATACAAGAAAACTGAATGGACTCCTAGACTGATATTCTTGATAACAGCTCTAGCCAGCTGGGGCAGGACGCCAGAGCTCCAAAGGTGAAAATATTCAAGCTAGCTCACTCAAGCAACCCATAGGGGCATGCCAAAACAAAACAAAGCAAGCAGCTATGACACAGAGCAAGCATAAACTAATACAAAATCTTGTAGATGGCTCAGAGACAACATTCAATATCAAGACACACAAGAAACAGACCATGATCACCTCAATATGCTCTCAAAATAAAGAATCCAGGGATCTTCTAGATGAAAGTGTATTCCTGGAATTACCAGATGAAGAATATAAAAGTTTAATATACAGAACCCTTCAAGACATCAGGAAGGAAATGAGGCAATACGCAGAAAAAAGCTAAGGAAAACACAGATAAAGCAATTGAAGAAATTAGAAAGATTATTCAAGGACATAATGAAAAGTTGAATAAGTTGGAAAAATCCATAGACAGCAATCAGAAATTCAGAAGAGTAACAATAAAATTACAGAATTAGACAACTCAATAGAAAGTCAGAGGAGCAGAATTGAGCAAGTAGAATTTGTGAACTTGCAGATAAATCACTCTGCACTAACATATTTGAAGAAAAATCAGATAAAAAAATTTAAAAAAATGAAGAAAACTTAAGAATCATGTGGGACTCTATCAAGAGAAATAACCTACGAGTGATTGGAGTACCCGAACAGGGAGGGATAATAGAAAATAAAGAGAGAATTGCTGAAGATTTGTTGGCAAAAAACTTCCCTGTTATTGTGAAAGATGAGAAGATATCTATCCAAGATGATCTTCGAACTCCACATAAGATAGATGTTAAAAGAAAGTCACCAAGACACATTATGATCAAACTTACCAAAACTAAAGATAAAGAGAGAATTAAAAGAGCAGCGAGGGATAAACAAAAAGTCACCTACAAACGAGAGCCAATAAGAATAAGCTCGGACTACTTGGCAGAAACCATGTAAACGAGAAGGCAATGGGAAGACATATTTTAAAAATCAGAGGAAAAAACTGCCTGCCAAGAATCATACATCCAGCAAAACTGTCTTCTTAAATATGAAGGCGAAATTAAGACATTTCCATATAAACACAAGTTTAAGGAATTTGTAAAAAAACAAACCAAAACTGCAAGAAATAGTAAAGGGAGTTCTTTGTTTATAAAATCAATAATATCAGGTATCAACCCAAGACTAGAACACTGGGCAGAGCAACCAGAAGTCAACCCAGACAGGGAAATCCAAAAAAACAAAGCAACATTATATGTATGTATATATATATTTTTTTAATATATATTTTTATATATATATATATAAAGCCCAACACAGGGTAATGGCGATATTATTATATAAAAGAAGACAACATTAAAACAATAAAGAGGGACTAAGAAATGTAACCATACACCTTCCATATGGAGGGGAAGATACGGCGATACAAAGAACTAAATGTTAGCTTAAATTTAGAAAAATAGGGGTAAATAATAAGGTAAACACGAAGGAGACAAACTAACCTACTCATCAAAATAAAATACAACGGAAAAATACAGACTCAGCAGAAACAAAATCGACAACAACAAATGTGAGGAAAGGACAATATATAAAGAAAATCTACTCAGCACATAAAATCAAGTGGGAAAAAGAAAGTAACAACACTCAAAAAAGACGTCAAAATGATAGCACTAAATTCATACTTATCCATAATTACCCTTAACGTAAATGGAATAAATCCACCAATAAAGAGACAGAGAGTGGCAGAATGGATTAAAAAACAAGATCCGTCTATATGCTGCCTTCAAGAGACACACCTTAGACTTAGAGACACAAACTAAAACTCAAACGATGGAAAAAAAAATCAAGCAAACAACAATCAAAAGAGAGCAGGAGTGGCAATATTAATTTCTGACAAAATAGACTTTAAAGTTAAATCCATCAGAAAGGATAAGGAAGGATACTGTATAATGATTAAAGGGACAATACACCAAGAAGATATAACCATATTAAATATTAATGCATCCAATGACAGGGCTGCAAGATACATAAAACAAACAGCTCCACAATAATACTAGGAGAATTCAACACAATGTTTTCAGCGAAGGACGGGACATCAGGAAAGAAGCTCAATAAAGACATGCAAGATCTAAAGGCCACAATCAACCAAATTGACCTCACAGACATATACAGAACACTCCACCCAACAGCAACTAAGTATACTTTCTTTTCTAGTACACATGGAGCATTCTCTAGAATAAACCACATATTAGGTCATAAAGCAAGCCTTAGCAGAATCCAAAACATTGAAATATTACAAAGCATCTTCTCTGACCATAAGGCCATAAAAGTGGAAATCAATAACAGGGAAAGCAGGGAAAATAAATAAAAAACTTGGAAACTGAACAATACCCTGCTCAAAAAAGACTGGATTATAGAAGACATTAAGGATGGAATAAAGAAATTCAGAGAATCCAATGAGAATGAAAACACTTCCTTTCAGAACCTTTGGGACAGAGCAAAAGCAGTGCTCAGAGGCAAATTTATATCAATGAATGCACACATCCAAAAAGAAGAAAGGACCAAAATCAAAGAATTATTCCTACAACATGAACAAATAGGAAGCGAGCAACAAAAGAAACCCACAGGCACCAGAAGGAAACAAATCATAAAAATTAGAGCTGAGCTAAATTAAATAGAAAAGAGAAAAACAATTGAAAGAATTAACAAGACCAAAAGATTTTTTTTTTTTAAAAAATCAACAAAATTTATTAACCACTGGCCAAACTGACAAAAGGAAAACAGGAGAGGAAGCAAATAACCTGAATAAGAAATGAGATGGGTGATATTACAACAGACCCAACTGAAAGAATCATCTCAGATTACTATGAAAAATTGTACTCTAACAAATTTGAAAACCTAGAAGAAATGGGTGAATTCCTAGAGACACACTACCTACCTAAACTAACACAAACAGAGGTAGAACAACTAAATAGACCCATAACAAAATAAGAGATCGAAAAGGTAATCAAAAAACTGCCCACAAAAAAAGCCCTGATCCTGATGGCTTCACTGCAGAGTTCTACCAAACGTTCATAGAAGAGTTAACACCACCACTACTAAAGGTATTTGAGAGCATGGAAAAGGATGGAATACTACCAAACTCATTCTATGAAGTCCGCATATCCCTGATTCCAAAACTAGATAAAGACACCATAAGAAAAGAAAATTATAGACCTATATCCCTCATGAATGTAGATGCAAAAATCCTCAATAAAATTCTAGGCAATAGAATTCAACAACATATCAAAAAAATAACTCACCTTGACCAAGTGGGATTCACACCAGGTATGCAGGGATGGTTCAACATTAGAAAAACAATTAATGTAATCCACCACATAAATAAAATGAAAGACAAGAATCACATGATTTTATCAACTGTTGCAGAAAAGGCATTTGAAAAAGTTCAACATTCATTCATGATAAAAACTCTCAGCAAAATAGGAATAGAAGGAAAATTCCTCAACATAATAACGGGCATTTATACAATGCCAACAGCCAACATCATCCTAAATGTAGAAAGCCTGAAAATATTTCCACTGAGATCAGGAACCAGACAAGGATGCCCTTTATCACCACTCTTATTCAACATTGTGCTGGAAGTCCTAGCTAGAGCAATTAAGCTAGGTAAAGAAATAAAGCGTATCCAGATTGGCAAGGAAGAAGTCAAAGAACCTCTATTTGCAGATAAAACATGATCTTATACACAGAAAACCCTAAGGAATCCTCCAGAAAACTACTGAAAGTGATAGTAGACTTCAGCAGAGAATCGGGATACAAGATAAACCGACAAAAATCAGTTGGATTTCCCTACACTAACAAAAAGAACATCGAAGGGGAAATCACCACATCAATGCCATTTACAGTAGCTCAAAAGAAGATAAAATACTTATGAATAAATCTTACCAGAGATGTAAAAGACTTATACAAAGAAAACTGCAGTACACTTCTGCAAGAAACCAAAAGAGACTTACACAAGTGGAAAAACATACCTTGCTTGTGGATAGGAAGACTTAACTTTATAAAAATGTCTATTCTACGAGAAGTGATCCATACTTTTAATGCAATTCCAACCCAAATCCCAACAACATTCTCTAATGAGATGGAGAAAGAAATCCCAAACTTCATATGGAAGGGAAAGAGGCCCTGGATAAATAAGGCATTACTGAAAAAGAAGAACAAAGTGGGAGGCCTTACTTTACCTGATTTTAGAACCTGTTATACTGCCATGGTAGTCAAAACAGCCTGGTACTGGTACAACAACAGATACATGGACCAATGGAACAGAATTGAGAATCCAGACATAAATCCATCCACATATGAGCAGTTGATATTTGATAAAGGCCCCAAAACAGTTAAATGGGGAAAAGACAGTCTTTTTAACAAATGTTGCTGGCATAACTGGATATCCTTCTGCAAAAAAATAAAAAGACCCATACCTCACTCCATGCACAAAAACTAACTCAAAATGGATCAAAGACCTAAATATAAAATCTAAAATGATAAAGGTCATGGAAGAAAAACTAGGGACAATATTAGGAGCCCTAATACATACATGGCATAAACAGGATACGAAACATTATAAAAAATGTAGAAGAAAAACTAGACAACTGGGAGCTCCTAAAAATCAAACACCTATGCTCATCCAAAGACTTCACCAAAAGAGTAAAAAGACTACCTACAGACTGGGAAAAAGTTTTTAGGTATGATATATCTGATCAGCACCTGATGTCTAAAATCTACATGATACTGCAAAAAGACAAATAACCCAATTAAAAATTTAAATGGGAATACTTATTACGATGGGATTCAAATTTCTAAACATTCAGTATACAAGTCAGTTAAGAATAAACCCACCTCCCAGAACATCAGTAAAATTGCTTGAGCTAATTTCCTACTTAGTAGAGTGGGAAAAAAATGGTGCCTGCAAAATAATAATCTGAAGCCAGGTCTCATATGAATTTGCAGAATGAGTTCATGCTAAAACAAAACAAAAATAACAAACCCGTTGCCATTAAGTCAAGAGCTACCCCATGTGGTTTCCAAGGAGTAGCTAGTAGATTTAAACTACCGACCTTTTGGTTAGCAGACAAGTTCTTAACCACTGCTCCATCAGGGCTTCTGAGTTCACAGTACTCCAAGAAAATAATTTATCTAAACATAGTCTGGTACTGCTAAGTGTTATTTTTTTATCTATATTTATTTTATTCCAATAGGAAACACAAGGATTCTGGATCAAATACAGAATTTTAATTATCACAGAATCACTTGAATTGATTGACTATGCCTCAATCACTCATTGGGTGATGCAGTGAGATCCAGATGTTTCTTGCACATACAGGGGGTTGTGTACCAGAGAAAAGGAGTCTCAAAATTATGACTCTCAGAGCTTACACAGGTTGGTTACCACAGCTGCCCATCCTTTCCTACAGAGGATGAGGAGAAAACTTGTCCTTTAAGGTGAATGAATGCTCTCAGGGTAGAGGAAGTGACTTTCCCTAGGCCTATTACCACCTGAAATGTAAATAAAAGGCTTGTTTGTCGTTCTAGCATCGTTCAACTTGCCACTGATATTTTTTGCTCCAAAAAGTGAAACGTGAAAATATTCACAAACTGTTCTTTCTCAAAGGTAATTTCTGAAGATATCTTATAGATGTAAAAGAAGATGCTTTCTAAAGGAACCTGTTTCATCTCAGGATTCAGATAACTCTGATATAAAAAGTTCCGAGGAATATATCACATTCGAAAATAACAAAGTATGCAAGGAAACATTAACTCATGAATCAGAGCTAGCACAAAAGCAGACAGCAGAATCAGGGCAAAAATTCCAAAAAGGGAGTTTAAAGATACAAAATAATATTTATTTAAATGCATAAAAAAGTAATAGGCTTTCAAGTGAAACATTGCTAGAAAATTATTAGAAACTTTCTTTTAATAATTTTTATTGTGCTTTAAGTGAAAGTTTACAAATCAAGTCAGTCTCTCACACAAAAACTTATATACACCTTGCTACATACTCCGAATTACTCTCCCCCTAATGAGACAGCCCACTCTCTCCCTCCACTCTCTCTTTTCGTGTCCATTTCCCGAGCTTCTAACCCCCTCTATCCTCTAATCTACCCTCCAGGCAGGAGATGCCAACATAGTCTCAAGTGACCACTTGATCCAAGAAGCTCACTCCTCACCAGCATCCCTCTCCAATCCATTGTCCAGTCCAATCCCTGTCTGAAGAGTTGGCTTCGGGAGTTCCTGTCCTGGACCAACAGAAGGTCTGGGGGCCATGACCACTGGGGTCTTTCTAGTCTCAGTCAGACCATTACGTCTGGTCTTTTTATGAGAATTTGGGGTCTGCATCCCACTGCTCTCCTGCTCCCTCAGGGGTTCTCTGTTGTGTTCACTATCAGGGTAGTCATCGGTTGTAGCCAGGCACCATCTACTTCTTCTGATCTCAGGATGATGTAGACTCTGGTTCATGTGGCCCTTTCAGTCTCTTGGGCTTGTAATCGCCTTGTGTCCTTGGTGTTCTTCATTCTCCTTTGATCCAGGTGGGTGGAGACCAATTGATGCCTCTTAGATGGCTGCTTGCTAGCATTTAAGACCCCAGACGCCACTCTTCAAAGTGGGATGCAGAATACTTTCTTAACATATTATTATGCCAATTGACTTAGATATCCCGTGAAATCATGGTCCCCAAACCCCTGCCCCTGCTCTGCTGGCCTTAAAAGCATTCAGTTTATTCAGGAAACTGCTTTGCTTATGGTTTAGTCCAGTTGTGCTGACCTCCCCTGTATTGTGTGTTGTATTTCCCTTCACCTAAAGTAGTTCTTAAAAAGTTCTTATCTACCAACTAATTAGCGAATACCCCTCTCCCACCCTCCCTCTTCTCATAACCACAAAAGAATGTTTTCTTCTCAGTTTAAACTATTTCTCAAGTTCTTATAATAGTGATCTTATACAATATTTGTCCTTTTGTAACTGACTAATTTCACTCAGTATAATGTCTTCCATGTTCCTCCATTTATGAAATGTTTCACAGATTCCTTACTGTTCTTTATCGATGCGTAGTATTCCATTGTGTGAATATACCATAATTTATCCATTTATCCGTTGATGGGCACCTTGGTTGCTTTCATGTTTTTGCTATTGTAAACAGTGCTGCAATAAACATGGGTGTGCATATATCTCTTTGTGTAAAGGCTCTTATTTCTCTAGGATATCTTCCGAGGAGTGGGATTCTTGGATCGTATGGTAGTTCTATTTCTTGCTTAATAAGGAAGCACCAAATCAATTTCCAAAGTGGTTGTACCATTTGACATTCCCACCAGCAGCATATAAGTGTTCCAATCTCTCCACAGCCTCTCCAACATTTATTATTTTGTTTTTTCCATTAATGCCAGCCTTGTTGGAGTGAGATGAAATCTCATTGTAGTTGTGATCTGCATTTCTCTAATGGCTAATGATCATGAACATTTCCTCATGTATCTGTTAGATACCTGAATGTCTTCTTTAGTGAAGTGTCTATTCATTTCTTTTGCCCATTTTTTAACAGGGTTATTTGTCTTATTCTAGTTGAGTTTTTGCAGTGTCATGTAGATTTTAGACATCAGGCGCTGATCAGATATGTCATAGCTAAAAACTTTTTCCTAGTCTGTAGGTAGTCTTTTTACTCTTTTGGTGCAGTCTTTGGATGAGCATAGGTGTTTGATTTTTAGGAGCTCCCAGTTATCTAGTTTTTCTTCTGCATTCTTAATAGTGTTTTGTACAGTGTTTATGTCATGCATTAGGACTCCTACTATTGTCCCTATTTTTTCTTCCATGACCTTTATCATTTCAGATTTTATGTTTAGGCCTTCGATCCATTTTGAGCTCGTTTTTGTGCATGGAGTGAGGTATGGATGGGTCTTGTTTCATTTTTCTGCAGATGGATATCCAGTTATGCCGGCAACATTTGTTAAAAAGACTGTCTTTTCCCCATTTAACTGTTCTGGGGCCTTTGTCAAATATCAACTGCTCATATGTGGATGGATTTATGTCTGGATTCTCAATTCTGTCCCATTGTTCTATGTATCTGTTGTTGTACCAGTACTAGGCTGTTTTGACTACTATGGCAGTATAACAGGTTCTAAAATCAGATAAAGTAAGGCCTCCCACTTTGTTCTTCTTTTTCAGTAATGCCTTATTTATCCAGGGCCTCTTTCCCTTCCATATGAATTTGATGATTTCTATCTCCATCTCGTTAAAGAATGTCAGGATTTGGATGGGAGTTGCATTAAACGTATAGATTGCTTCTGGTAGAATAGACATTTTTATAATGTTAAGTCTTCCTATCCATGAGCAAGGTATGTTTTTCCACTTATGTAAGTCTCTTCTGGTTTCTTGCAGAACTGTACTGTAGTTTTCTTTGTATAAGTCTTTTACATCTCTGGTAAGATTTATTGCTAAGTATTTTATCTGCTTGGGGGCTACTCTAAATGGCATTGATTTGGTGATTTCCTCTTCGATATTCTTTGTGTTGGTGTAGAGGAATCCCACTGATTTTTGTATGTTTATCTTGTATCCCGATAAGCTGCTGAACTCTTCTATTAGTTTCAGTAGTTTTCTGGAGGATTCCTTAGGGTTTTCTATGTATAAGATCATGTCATCAGCAAATAGAGATTCTTTTACTTCTTCCTTGCCAATCTGGATGCGCTTTATTTCTTTATCTAGCCTAATTGGTCTGGCTAGGACCTCCAACACAATGTTGAATAAGAGCGGTGTTAAAGGGCATCCTTTTCTGGTTCCCAGTTTCAATGGAAATGTTTTCAGGCTCTCTCCGTTTAGGGTGATGTTGGCTGTTGGCTTTATATCTGGCTTTGTATAAATGCCCTTTATTATGTTGAGGAAATTTCCTTCTATTCCTATTTTGCTGAAAGTTTTTATCATGAATGAGTGTTGAACTTTGTCAAATGCTTTTTCTGCATCAATTGATAAAATCATTTGACTCTCTTTTGTTTTCTTTATGTGGTGGATTACATTAATTGTTTTTCTAATGTTGAACTATGCCTGAATACCTGGTATGAATCCCACTTGGTCATGGTGTATTATTTTTTTGATACATTGTTGAATTCTATTGGCTAGAATTTTGTTGAGGATTTTTGCATCTGTGTTCATGAGGGATATAGGTCTATAATTTTCTTTTCTTGTGGTGTCTTTACCTGGTTTTGGTATCAGGGATATGGTGGCTTCATAGAATGAGTTTGGTAGTATTCCGTCCTTTTGTATGATCTGAAATACCTTTAGTAGTGGTGGTGTTAACTGTTCTCTAAAAGGTTGGTAGAACTCTGCAATGAAGCCATCGAGACCAGGGCTTTTTTTTTTTGTAGGCAGTTTTTTGATAACCTTATGGATCTCTTCTTTTGTTATGGGTCAATTTAGTTGTTTTACCTCTGTTTGTGTTAGTTTAGGTAGGTAGTGTGTTTCTAGGAATTCATCCATTTCTTCTAGGTTTTCAAATTTGTTAGTGTACAATTTTTCACAGTAATCTGATACGATTCTTTTAATTTCAGTTGGGTCTACTGTAATATTGCACATCTCATTTCTTTTTTAGGGTTATTTGCTTCCTCTCCTGTTTTTCTTTTGTCGATTTGGCCAGTGGTTTATAAATTTTGTTGATTTTTTAAAAAAAACAGCTTTTGGTCTTCTCTATTCTTTCAATTGTTTTTCTGTTTTCTATTTCATTTAGTTCAGCTTTAATTTTTATTATTTGTTTTCTTCTGGTACTTGTGGGTTTCTTTTGTTGTTCTCTTTCTATTTGTTCAAGTTGTAGGAATAATTCTTTGATTTTGGCCTTTTCTTCTTTTTGGGTGTGTGCATTTATTGATATAAATTGGCTTCTGTGCACCACTTTTGCTGTGTCCCAAAGGTTCTGAAAGGAAGTGTTTTCATGTTTTCATTCTCACTGGATTCTCTGAATTTCTTTATTCCATCCTTAATGTCTTCTGTAATCCAGTCTTTTTTGAGCAGGGTATTGTTCAGTTTCCAAGTGTTTGATTTCTTTTCCCTGCTTTTCCTGTTATTGATTTCCACTTTTATGGCCTTATGGTCAGGGAAGATGCTTTATAATATTTCAATGTTTTGGGTTCCACTAAGGCTTGCTTTATGACGTAATATGTGGTCTATTCAAGAGAATGTTCCATGTGCACTAGAAAAGAAAGTATACTTAGTTGCTGTTGGGTGGAGTGTTCTGTATATGTCTATGAGGTCAATTTGGTTGATTGTGGCATTTATATCTTGCATGTCTTTATTGAGCTTCTTTCTGGATGTCCTGTCCTTCACCGAAAATGGTGTGTTGAATTCTCCTAGTATTATTGTGGAGCTGTCTATCTCACTTTTCAATGCTGATAGAGTTTGTTTTATGTATCTTGCAGCCCTGTCATTGGGTACATACATATTTTATATGGTTATATCTTCTTGGTGTATTGTCCCTTTAATCATTAGATAGTTTCCTCACTTATCCTTTATGATGGATTTAACTTTAATGTCTATTTTATCAGAAATTAGTATTGCCACTCCAGCTCTTTTTTGCTTGTTGTTTCTTGATATATTGTTTTCCATCCTTTGAGTTTTAGTTTGTTTGTTTCTTTAAGTTGTGTCTCTTGTAGGCATCAAATAGACAGATCATGTTTTTAAATTCACTCTGCCACTCTCTGTCTCTTTATTGGTGCATTTAGTCCATTTACATTCAGGGTAATTATGGATAGGTAACTTAGTGCCATCATTTTGATCTCTTTTTTTGTGTGTTGTTGACGATTTCTTTTTCCCACTTTATTTTATGTGCTGAGTAGATTATCTTTATGTATTGTCCTTTCCTCATATTTGTTGTTGTTGATTTTGTTTCTGCTAAGTCTCTAATTTTTTCTTGTATTTTATTTTGATGAGTAGGATAGTTTGTCTCCTTTGTGGTTATTATTTACTCCTATTTTTTAAAATTTAAGCCTAACTTTTATTTCTTTGTATCCCTATATCTTCCTCTCCATACAGAAGGTGTATGATTACATTTCTTAGTCCCTCTTTAGTATTCTAATGTTGTCTTCTTTTATGTAATAACATCGCTGTTACAGTGTTTTGAGCTTCTTTTTTTTAATAATCTTGCTTTGTTTTTTTGGATTTCCCTGTCTGGTTTGACTTCTGGTTGCTCTGCCCAGCATTCTAGTCTTGGGTTGACACTGATCTTTTTGATTTGCTAGCCAAAGAACTCTCTTTAATATTTCTTGTAGTTTTGGTTTGGTTTTTATAAATTCCCTAAACTTGCATTTATCTGGAAATGTCTTAATTTCACCTTCATATTTAAAAGACAGTTTTGCTGGATATATAATTTTTGGCAGGCAATCTTTTCGTTCAATTTTTTTAAATATGTCATCTCATTGCCTTCTTGCCTGCATGGTTTCTGCCGAGTAGTCCGAGCGTATTCTTATTGGCCCTCATTTGTAGGTTGCTTTTTGTTTATCCCTCGCTGCTCTTATAATTCTCTCTTAACTTTGGTTTAACAAGTTTGATTATAATGTGTCTTGGTGACTTTCTTTTAAGATCTACCTTATGTGGAGTTCGATGAGCATCTCTGATAGATATTTTTTCATCTTTCATGATATCATGGGAGTTTTCTGGCAACAAATCTTCAACAATTCTCCCTTTATTTTCTATTATCCCTCCCTGTTCTGGTACTCCAATCACTCATACATTATTTCTCTTGATAGAGTCCCACATGATTCGTAAGATTTCTTCCTTTTTTTTAATTCTTTTATCTGATTTTTCTTCAAATATATTAGTGCCATGTGATTTATCGTCAAGTTCAGAAATTCTAGCTTCTACTTGCTCAATTCTGCTCAATTCTGTAATTTTATTCTTAATCTTCTGAATTTCTGATTGCTGCCTGTCCATAGATTTTTCCAGCTTATTAAACTTTTCATTATGTTCCTGAATAATCTTTCTAATTTCTTCAATTGCTTTATGTGTGTGTTCCTTGGCTTGTTCTGCATATTGTTGCATTTCCTTCCTGATGTCTTGAAGGGTTCTGTATATTAAACTTGTGTATTCTCCTTTGGTAATTCCAGGAATGCACTTTCATCTAGATTATCCCTGGATCCTTTGTTTTGAGAGCCTGTTGAGGTGATTATTGTCTGTTTCTTTATGTGACTTGGTATTGACTGTCGTGTTCAAGCCATCAATAAGTTATTGTATTAGTTTATGATTGCTTACTGTGTCATAGCTTCTTGCTTTGTTTTGTTTTGTCATACCCCTAAGTGTTGCTTGAGTGAGCTAGCTTGATTATTTTTGACTTTGGTGCTCTGACGTCCAGTCCCCAGATGGCTAGAGCTGTTATCAGGTATATCAGTCTCGGAGTCCATTCAGTTTTCTTGTATGAATTCAGCTCATGTTTCCAGGTAGCTGATCATCAACTGTGTGGTACAGGCTCTGTCCTATAGTTTTGGAGGGGCAGAGGTGATTGGCATATATACCCGTATCTGATTGCAGCAGGGGGTCATGCTCTGAATAAGGCAGGGGGCTGAGAACCGACCCCCGAGTGTCTCTGAGAAAAGTGCGTCTGTTCCCTATAGCTTGAAGTGGGTGGGTTTTACAGACGGACCATGGACACCCAAAATTTTTGGTTGTAAGGACTGGGAGGTACCACATATCTTTGGACCCCTGTTGCGGGTGGCTGGGTAACCTGAGTGGAGCTACCAATCCTTAGGTCCCTGATGTGGGTAGGTGGGGTCCTTGTTTAATAGGCAAAGCAATGTCAGACATCAAACACCCACCTCTCCACCACACAGCTGAAATGGTTCAAGTCTGCCAATAAGAGCCTATTTTCCTGAAATAGGCCCACACAGGTCCTTGCAGAAGGGAAAGGTGCTCAAAGTGCACAGACGGTTTATGCCTGGACAGGAGATGCTTCTTCCTAAGCTCCCTCAGTTAGTGGAGCTAGCAAATTATCTTTTCCCCCAAATGCAATTTTTTTCCTTCGCCAAGGTTGGGAGGATGGCTCTAGGTGCTCAACAGTGTCTATCTCAGGCCCAGGGAATTCAGCCGCTGAAGCTGGTTTGCGGGTGTGGGGGCACGTTAAAATATACGTAAGTACTTAGCTTTTGCCAAGAGCGCCTTTCTTCTCAGGTTCCAGAGGTGTGGGTGGGCTGTGTGGCTGGCTGCTTCTTGAGGAAACTGCAGGTGAACAGTGGGACCAGCCCACCACCACCACCACCGATCCAGGGATGGTGCCTGAAGGCTCCCCGTGGTTCAGGTCCAGTAACTCCTCTCCGCTTCTGAACAGTCTCTTCCTCTCCCTGACCCTCAGTTCATTTTCGAAGCTTGCTTTTGAAGCTCAGGGCTCCCAGCTTGTCACAAATATATTCGTTTCACTTGTTTTTTTCGGGTCTTTGTTGTAAAGCGGTCTCATCAGAAGCTTCTGTCTATTCCACCACCTTGGCTCCTCCTAATTATTAGAAACTTTTAATAATAATGTAATAATTTTTGTTTCAAACTCCATTGTATCAGTGCATATTAACCCAATGCATATTTATTTTCTTACTCACGCTATATTTCAGTGTGATAGTACATAGGTGAAGACTTGGTGGTGCAGTGGTTAAGAATTCAGCTGTTAGCCAAAAGGTTGATGGTTCAAATCCACCAGCTGCTCCTTGGAAACCCTGTGGGGCAGATCTACTCTGTCTGTTAGGGTCGCTATGAGTTGGAATCGACTGGGCAGCAACGGATTTTTTTTAGTTTATAGCTGGCAGCAGTTTAGAAAGTCAGAAGTATTTTTCTTCACACATATCAGGGATGTTGGTTTACCTAGCCTCTTTTATCTTAAGCATTTGGCTATCAATGTAGTCCTGAGCATTGATGTCTGGCTGTCACATAGGAAAAACAAGAGAAGGTTACAAACTGGTAAGTTTTAAGGGCCAGACAGATGTGGCACCTATGACTCCTGGTCACATTTCATTGCCTGGAACTCTGTCACATGGCAGCACCTAACTGGAAGAAAGGCTGGTAAATGTAATTTAGCTATCTGCCTGCCCGGAAGAAGAGAAAATTTGGTGGTCAGTTAGCAGAATTTGGCAAACTTTATATTAGAATTGACTCAACAAGTTATGAGAGATAGGCCTGAGAGGAGTGAATTGTAGATAACTCTTTGACAAATGCTTGTTTTTTGGCAATTAAAAGCATTTCAGTAAAAAAGTGAACTCATCCAAACATGATAATGGAAAAGGAACTTATTGTACATAAGACCTGTTGCTGTTGAGTTGATTTTGACTCCTTGCGACTCTATAGGACAGAGTAGAACTGCCCCTTAGGGTGTCCAAGGAGTGGCTGGTGGATTCAAACTGCCAACATTTTGGTTAGCAGCCAAGCTCTTAACCACTACTGCCCCACCAGGGTTCCATATGGTACACCACTAGTCATAAAATAAAAATTAAATTTTATTTTTGTCTTGTCATCATACGGACTATTTACTAAAAAGACTAGGAATTCTACTGTAATATAAAATTGTAAACCTTATTATAAAGAAGTATTTTGTAGTTGTAATCTAGATGACAAAGCCCTTTCTGCACATCACCTCTAACAACAGCAGTGACAGGATCTTTATGGTCTTTTAAATGAGATGTACCTTTCTTTGGAAACCCTGGTGGTCGCTGCTAACCAAGAGGTCGGCAGTTCGAATCTGCCAGGTGCTCCTTGGAAACTCTATGGTGCAGTTCTACTCTGTCCTCATAGGGTCACTATGAGTCAGAATCGACTTGACGGCAGTGGGTTTTTTGGGTTTTTGGTACCTTTCTGAAAAAAAAACTATGCAATTTCTATAGAATTTTAAATGAATTACAGATATTAGTGGTCAAAGGACTAGACCTTAAAATAATGTTCTTTATAGAAAAGATAACTTCTAGGTGGTTAATGAAAACATTTCAATTAAACTCTAAACCTTCAGGAAAATAATAAACAAATGCATATAATTATATTTTATGAAAAACTGAATTTTATTATTTAAACTATGTTTTGTATTCATCATTATGTTTTCAATGTAACACCTCTGTTCTGTAGATTCTGACTAGGAAAAGTGGGAGGTATCTAACTTTGGTTTAAGTGGCCTTAATGTTCCTGCTGAGCTACATGAATAACAGAGAAATAAAATTAAGACACTCAACTTGGCATAATACCAACAATGAATAGTCTTTCAAGTGTTAGGTTCTAGAGGCATAAATCAAACAAATGAAAACATTCTCTTTTTGCTCTAAGTTGTCTCTAGAAGACAGACAAAAAAAAGGTAAAAATCCCCTACCCTTAAAAGTGAAAAAGGTCAGATCTTAAAGCAAAAACAAAGAATAAGAAAAAAGTGGGTGAAACTTCATAAGTTTTTATATCTTTGAAAATCAGATAGATTACTGTTTCCTAAAAGCAAACTTGAAAATATTTAAATATAAATGAAATAGGAATTTCTATATAATTCTTTCTTTAATTTAATTAAGTGGACCCTCCATAAGTAGAGTCCTCTTAAACTCAGGAAATATTTCATATTGTGTGAATATATAAAATTGTTTCACTTAAACTTCGTGCAGTTCCGTTTTTAAAAATTTAATAATCACTTTTCAATTATTAATAGTAAAAATTAATTTAGTGTGAACATATACATATTTTGTGACATCCCTATATGAATTTTGGATTCTGGCTAAATATATGTTGAGATAATAACAATATGAAATAACCTGAAAATAAAAATTGTCATGTCATAAATTCTGTAAATAAATGGTTATCTATAACCATTAATTGGTATGCATAGATCTGAAATTTTGGTCCTAAAAAAAAAAAAAGAAGATAAAAAATAAAATGAAACATAATTTGAATATATGTTTGTTTATATTTTTCCACTATTTTATCTACATATTAGATAGTCTCTCTGGCTTAAATGGTAACTTAAACCTTTTCCAGGCAATTATCATTAGGTAAAAGATCACCTAGGCCTATACACTCTGAGCCAAAGTCCAAAATTCAGAACCAAAAATATTGAAAAGGAAGCTACAAAGTCACAGTGTGTTTAAACTAGTTATTTTCTCTTTGTGAATATTTGACTCCTAACTCCAAAAAAGGTAAAATATTTCATGAATACTCATAATTTCATATAATAGGCATGCTTGATTTTACAAGATTTTTAAAACTGTTGATCTAAAAGCTTTAAAAAGGTTGGAATTTAGGCATATTATTTATTATAAATCAATGTACCAAGTTATATTAAAATTAGCAATAAGGAGGACTTGAAGGAGATATTATAGCTGGTTGCCAGTAAAGGAAAAAAAAGAAAGAATGCTGAAAACTTTATATGAGGAGTTGGTATAGTTATATTTAAGAACTCTAAAACCATTTTTTTTTTTAAACCATTGTGGTCCTTTGTTTTTTTTTTTTTTTGGTATAAACTGTAAGGAGCCCTGGTGGCTCAGTGGTTAAAGCGTCCACCAACTAACCAAAAAGATCAGTAGTATGAACCCACCAGTGACTCCACAGGTAGAACTATGCTGCTGTAAAAGATTACAGACTTGGAAATCCTAAGGGTTACTTCTACTCTGTCCTACAGGGTTGCTATAAGTCAGAATTGACTTGATGGCAATGGGTTTGATTTTTTGTTATAATCAGGTGTTTAGATGCTCACTTAAATTACTCACACACACCACAAACACACACACACACATGCACAAATATATACAGGTAGTTCCAATTTACAATGCATTCAAGTTACAATGAACTGCTCTTACAACTGTCTTTTTTTTTTCACATCTTAATGTTAGTAAAATGCACTACATACAATGTTGCAATGTGTAATTTGCTTTTTTCATCATTTCTATAAGTTTATATGTAACGTTATTTCCAAACCCCAAAGACAAATAAAAATCAGATTTATAAAGATGCTGCTAATAAAAGAAAGTAATAATTAAATCTAAAAACAAAAATGAAGCATTTGACTTACATCAGAACTGACTTACAATGGAATTGTTTGAAAGAAACCTTGTTGTAAATCGGGGACAACCTGTATATATATATACATGTATGTATGTGTGTGTATAATACATGTTCATATATATGTACATATTTCTTTCTGTATAAAAATGAATAATATTGCTAGAAATCCTACTTTTATGAAGAACGAAAAGTCACAAAAACGTTACATCTTGTTATTTGTCAAGTAGTTTTATTAATCTGTAGATATTGATATTATGGATGCATAAGTATTAATGAGTAAAATTATGAAGTCATTGTGTTAGCTTTGTTAGGATTCAAATTTTTATTTAGGATAAAAGTTGCGTAAAGTATTTGAAGTTAAATAGGTGTTAAAAACCAATATTGGAGAAAAACAAGAAAATATCAGTATGTCATTGTCTTAGACTGGGTTCTCTAGAGAAGCAAAACCAGTGAATGGTATATATATAAATACACACACACACACACACACAAACACAGAAAGAGAGAGGTTTATTTCAAGGAAATGGTTTACACAGTTGTAGAAGATGGGAAGTATCAAGTCCGTGGGTCAAGTCAGAGACTTAGCTCATGTAGCTGCAAGGGCTGATGAACCCAAGATCAGAGGGTCAGACAACAGGCCTCTGTCTCACAGGCTACAGAGGTGTACAAATTCCAAGACTGGCAGTTAAGTCAGCAGGCTGCTGGCTCACAGACTGCGGAGGCTGATGTATTCCAAGATCAGCAGGTAAGCTGCTAGCTCAAGTTCCAAAAACTGGAGTTCAGATGAACAGGAGGCAGCTGCAGTATCCAGAATAAGCAAAAACCCGTGAGCCTTGCCAGAAAGTCTACCTGTATTGGATACAGGCCACACCCCCAAGGAAACTCACTTTCAACTGATTAGCTACTCAGAGCAGATGTCATCATGGAGGTGATCACATTATATCAGATTTCAGCACGGAGGTGATTACATCATTATACAACTGCCAAATTACATCATAACTGAAAAATCACTGAGCATCATGGCCCAGCCAAGTTGATACACAACCTTAACAATCACAATCTTATTATTATGCTCATCTAGTGCTATTGGAATCAACTCGACGGCACTGGGTTAGTGCTATTAATTAAAATGGCCTGGAAACATTGCCACACCAGTTACACTGATATATAACCCTAAAGCCCAGGTTTTTATTTGTAAACGAACCTAGGCTTCTGAGGAAATCACTGATTTCCTAACTGGAGTTAGGAAAGGTATGAGGTGAGTTTGAAGTAACATATTATTGGTATAAAGTAAGACGGTATAAAAATTTATGAAGTCTTTTTTGTGTCTAAGGCTGTACCTGCTTAAAGGGACTACCACTGGTGAGGTTTTAATAAATTTCACCTCAAATAATATTTATGAGAAATTAATAACATAAGAAAAGCTAGAAAACACAAATTCATGGAAATTAAACAAGGCACTACTAAACAACCATTGCATCAAGAAAGGAATCAAGGGTTAAATAAATTATAAAGTAGATAAATGAAAATGGAAACAGAACATACCAAAACTTCTGGGACATAGTGAAGGCAGTCCTCAGAGGGAAATGTGTATCAATAAATGCCTATAAAAAAGAAGAAATTTCTCAAATAAGCAGTCTAACTCTACAACTTGAGAATTTAGAAAAAGAAGAGAAAACTGCTAGAAGAAAAAAAAAGGAAGATCAGAGCATAAATAAATGAATTAAGAGGATAGAAAAACAATAGAATCAACAACTTGAAAAGTTGGTACTTTGGAAAGATCAATAAAATTGAAAAACAGCTAGTCAGGCTGACAAAAGCCAAAGAAAGAAGATCCAAATAACCGAAATAAGAAATGAAAGCAGACATTACAACTGACCCAATGGAAGTAAACAGGATCATAACAGAATACTATGAACAACTGTACTCCAACAAATTTGATGACTTTAATAAAATGGACAAATTCTTAGAAGCATATAAGCTACCTAAACTGACTCAAAAGGAAGTAGAGAACCTCAACAGACTCATAAGAAGTGAAGAGATTCAATCAGTAATAAAATAATCTCCCAACAAAGAAAAGCCCAGAATCAGGTGGCTTCACTGGGGAATTCTAATCATTTAGAAAAAAATTGACACTAATCCTGTTCAAATGCTTCCAAAAAATAGAGGAAGAAGGAATACTCATAATTCTTTTTATGAAGCCAAAATTACCCTGATATCAAAGTCAGACAAAGACACCACAGGAAAAAAAAAAAAGCTACAGATGAATATCCCTTATGAATATAGATACCAAAATTCTCAACAAGACATAATCCAACAGCATATTAAAAGAATTACTCATAATGATCAAGTGAGCTTTATTCCAGGAATACAGGTTGCTTCAATATTAGAAAATCAGTCAATGCAGTATACTTTCTTAAGAGAACAAAGGAAAAGAATCCATTATCATCTCAATTGATGGAGAAAAGGCATTTGATAAAATACTGCACACTTTTTGATAAAAACTCACAAGAATAAAAAGGAGGTTCCTCAATGTGATTAAGGGCTTTTCTGAAACACCAAGAGGCAACATTATAACACTGAAGAAATATTGAGAGCCTTCCCCTTGAAAACAAGAACAAGACAAGGACACCCACTCTTACTACTCATATTCAACATTGTATTAGAAGTCCAGTCCAGAGCAGTAAGTTAAGAAAAAGAAATAAAAGATATCAAATTGGAAAGGCAAAACTGTCTCTACTCATAGACAACATGATTCTATACATTGAAAATTCCAAAGAATTCACTAAAAAGCTTCTAGGAATATTAGAAAGTTGCAGGATACAAAGTCAACATGCAAAAAAACTGTTGAGTTTCTATACACCAGCAATGAAAAACATGAAAAGGAGATTAAGAAAACAATTTCATTTACAGTAACAACTAAGAGAATATATACCCAGGGATGTGGAAGACTTATAAAATGAAAATTATGAAACAGTGCTGAAAGAGACTAAGAAAACCTAAATAGACATTCCATGCTCATGGATTGAAAGACATAATATAGTCGAGATGTCACTATCACCCAAAGTGAGCTACAGATATCAGGCAATCCTAATCAAACTTCCAACATTATTTACAGAAATGGAAAAACTAATCTTCAATTTTAAATGGAAACACAAGAGACTCCAAATACCCAAAGAAATTTTGAAGAACAGAGTAGGAAACCTTACACTTCCTCACTTCAAAATATATTACTCAGCTAAGTAATCAAAACAGCCTGGTACTGGTTTAATGATAGACACATAGAATAATGGAATACAATTGAAAACCCAGAAATAAATCCAAACATCCATGATCAATTGATTTTTGACAAGAGAGCTAAATCCACTTGATGGGAAAAGGACAGTCTCTTCAACAAATGGCGCTCGCTAAACTGGATTTCCACATGCAGAAAAATGAAGCAAGATCCATATCTTATACCATACACAAAAACTAATTCAAATGGATTCAAAATCAAAATGTAAATATAAAACATAGTTCTTGGAAGAAAATAAAGGAGCAAAATTATGGGACATATTTTTTCTCAATGTTAAATTATCAAGCACAACAATGAATGCATGAGCAGCAGAAACCAAAATAGATAACTGAGACCTCATAAACATTAAATACTTATGTTCATCAAAAGACTATATCAAAAAGTAAAAAGACAACGTACAGACTAGGAAGAAATGTTCAAAAAAAATATAACCAATAAGGGTCTAATATCTAAAAACATAAATAAATCTTCTACGATTTAACAACGAAAAGAAGAATAACCCAATCAAAAAATGGGCAAAGGACATGAACAGACTCACTTCCACTAGGATGGCTAAGCTAAAAAAAGAAAAATAACAAATGTTGGTGAGGATGTGGGAAAATTGGAACCCTTATCCATTGTTGATGGGAATGTAAAATGATACACTTGTGTGGAAAAGAGTCTGGCAGTTCCTCAAAAAACTAAAGATATAATTATCATAAAAGCCAAAACCAAACCCATCGCCATCGAGTCAATTCTGATTCATAGTGACCCCATAGGACAGAGTGGAATTGCCCCATAGGGTTTTCAGGACTGTAAATCTTTACAGAAGCAGACTACCATATCTTTCTCTCATGAAGTAGCTGGTGGGTTTGGACCGCTGACCTTTCAGTTAAAAAAAAAAAAAAAAATTTTTTCAGTTAGCACCCACGTATTTAACCACTGAGCAACTGGGGCTCCTTAGAAATACCACATGACCCAGTAATTCCACTGCTAGGTATATAGGCGAAGGGTCTAATAGAAGTGACATTAATAGACATATGAACATCTGTGTTCGTTGCAGCACTATTCACAGTAGCTAAAAGATGGAAACAATCTAAGAGTCCTTCAGTGTATGAATGGATAAGCAAAATGTGGCACAGACATATAATGCAATACTACTGAGTCATAAAGAAAGACGAGTTCCCAAAATCTCTTGCAGTGTGGATCAACCTGAAGGACATTATGCTGAGCAAAGTAAGTCAATCACAAAAAAAAAAAAAAAAGCATTTTCTCACAGAGAATAGGTAGACAGAAATTAATGTCCAGCGGTGGTGGGTGGAGCTGGAGGAAAGAGGAGAAAGCATTTCCTATGTCGTAGTTGCTTTTTGTTGATAGTAATGGAAAGGTTGTCACTGAATGTCGGAGAAATTCGCAGTTTGACTAATGCAATTGATATTAATAAGCTGTACACAGGAAAAAAGGATGATTTTGCAAATGCTATGTTATATGTTACATATTTGTTTTTATGTTATATACAATTTTGCAAGAATAACAACAAGCAAAAAAAAAAATGAGGGGAGCTAAGATGCTGATACTAATTAGACAAAACCAATCACTCTCCAATGTGAAGATTGTAACCAATTCCACTGATCATTATATCTAGAAACCGTTGAATGGGAGCAGGTTATGCTGTGTATATTTTGACCAAAAATAAAATATTAATATCAAAAAAAGAAAAAAAGGTTAAAGTTTCAAATGTTTAGTGAGTCCCCATATCCTCCAAAACTTCAAAAAGTTATTCCTATTATTGTCATAATTTTAATAGAAATATGTGGTTCAATGAAGATAATTGTAACATAAAAAATGATTGTAAATATGTTAAAGATGAAACACATTGATTTTCTTTGTGGGAAAAAGTCCATACACTCAATAGGTTAGCGATAACAGAGCAAGTTATTTAGACCAAATTTTAATTCTGCAAAAGGGTAATGCTGTTTATTTAATTCTAGCCATAAAAAAACAAATGAAATATGTACAAAATATTGTATTTCTGACTAATTCTCCACAGAAAACAATAAGTTCTAGACAAAGTATAAAACACAGCATTTGATGACAGTATACAAGAGAGGAACACGATAGGTTTCAACCTTTGAAAGAGGGCAATCCCACTAGGTTTACATGTTTTTTCTCCTGAGTGTACTTCCTCATCCATCGCTGCTAGACAATTATAATGTAAACAGAAAGCTTAGCTTTATTGGCGCTGAAGAGTTAGTAAATGGAGTGTGGTATTTTCAGAGGGCTGTAAATTCACAGATAAATCATGAGAACACCATGGTGTGGGAGATCTAAAATCTGCATATAAACTCTCCTTAGCTCTTTAACCGATGGCTAAATTGCACATGTGCAAGTGAAACTCCCAATCCCCAAAGGAACACACCAAACAAAATTCTGAAAAGTCTGAGATGATATTTTAGCTGATGTATCCCACATTGGAGAGAAATTTAGGACTCAGTTCATTCCAATTAAGTTTGACATGATAAGCACCTTTGGCTTTCAATTGATAATATGCAAATATATATATATAATATATGTATATAAAAAAAGAGGAAAAATCCACCTCAACAAAGCATAAAACCAAGTCTGCAAATGTAAAATTTATAGTTTAGCTGACTACTAGAATAAAGCTCAACATTTTCTAGGGAAAGATAATAGAATCCAGAGTCTCTAAAAAGTATTAGCCACAATATACAGCAATAATAAAACATAGCTATAAAGGAAACGTTGGTGGCTTACTGGTTAAGTGCTACGGCTGCTGACCAAAGTGTCGGCAGTTCAAACTCACCAGGTGCTCCTTGGAAACTCCATGGGGCAGTTCTACTTTGTCCTATAGGGTCGCTACGAGTCGGAATTGACTTGAGGGCACTGGGTTTTTTTTTTTTTTTTAATACTTGCAAAGGAGCCCTGGTGGCACAGTGGTTAAGAGCTAGGCTGCTATATCTATTTGAAAGCCTTAATATACTTTATTTTGAATCTTTACCCAGCTACTATATAAAATTAATGCCATCTTGAATGATTTCATGTATTAATTATTTATTTCACTGATTTTTCTTAGCAATAGTCTTCTTTATGTATTTAGATAGAGTGGCTATTAGTTTTGGATTTGTTTGCATATGGTTGTACGTTTAATTCCTCATTCCTCACAGTGAATCATTTTAGAATTACCTACCTTGGACACACAGATCTCAGGCCAAAATCATAAGGAGTTTTCTAGCTCATTCTCAACTGTGCTTCTCAATTACTGTGGCAATGGGTAGCACAGTGAGGAGCATGATGAGTCCCCGAATATATTCATGTCCTAAACCCCAGAAGTTATGAATATGTTATGGTACATGGAGTCTTAGTTATCTAGTGCTGTTACAACAGAAATACCATAAGTGGATGGCTTTAACAAACAGAAATTTATCTTCTCACAGTTTAGGAGGCTAGAAGTCTGAATTCAGGGTGCAAGCTCCAGGTAAAGGCTTTCTCTCTCGTTTGGCTCTGGGGAAAAGTCTTGTCATCAATCCTCCCCTGATCTAGGAGCTTTTCAGCACAAGTACCACAGGTTCAAAGGATGTGCTCCTCTCCTGGCACTTTTTCTTGGTGGTATGAGGTCCCTATCCTCTCTGCTGGCTTCTCTTTTATATCACAAAAGAGATCCAATCAAGATACAACCTAATCCTGTAGATTGAGTCCTGCCTCGTTAACATAACTGTCTCTAATCCTGCTTCATTAACATCATAGAGGTAAGATTTACAACACATAGGATAATCACATCAGATCACAAAATGTTGGACAACCAACCATACTGGGAATCATGGCCTAGCTAAGTTGACACACATTTTGGGGGGACATAATTCAATCCATAACACATGGCCCAGGACAGTTAAGGTTGCAGAGGGAATTAAGTTTGCCTTTCAGTTGATCTAAAAATTGCAAGATGATCTTGGATTATCTGGATGGGGCCAATGTAATAACAAGGGTCCTTGAAAGTGGAAAAGGAAAGATGAAGAGTGAAAGACAGAGATCGCAGTGTGAGAAGGACTCAGACCAATGTTCCTGGTATTGAAGATGGAGGAAGGGGGTTACAAGCCAAGGAATACAGGCAGGCACTAGAAAGGCAAAGAAACAGTCTCCTCTAGAGTTTCTAGAAAGTGATACACCTTCATTTCATTTTGTGAGACTCATTTTCAAATTTCTTCCCTCTAGAATCGTATGATAATAAACATGTGTTGTTTTAGGCCATCAAGTTTGTGGCAATTTGTTACAGCAGTAATAGAAAATTAATACAGGTAGTTTGGAGTGGCTGTGTTTCTCCTTCTACAAATTCCTTTTATCTTCCTAGGCCCAGAGCTTCATTTAGCCATTGCAGGCATCAGGATTGTAGCTAAGTATTCACTATCATTTGTAATCTCACTAAATTTTCATAGCACCCCTAATGAGTTATGTATTATTATTCATATATTACAGATGAAGAAACATGCTCAAAAAGTTCTTGCCCAAACGCGACATTTAACAAAGGCTGGACAGAGGGTTCTAACTCCGATATTGTGATTCCAAGTCGAAGTTGTTCCACTACGTTCATTTGTCTGCTTCGCAAACTAAAGTTTCAGCTTGTGCAAACCAAAAAAAAAGTAGTCTTTTCACTATATAGCACCTCCATCCACAATAATAATCCGGTGATAATAATACTTATTATCACAATAGCTATGCATCCGTGTGTATCACTAATGTAAAAAAATATATCGCTGTCATTCTGTGACAACATTCAATTTTCCTAAATTTCTTATATTTTTCTTATTAAAAAATTATTAGAGATATTCAAATTTTTGTATAGAGTTACTACTGTATTAATAAGAAAATGCCAGTATTTCTGCTCCTATTTCAATCAGCCTAGGGATTCACTGCAGACTTCTGACTTTCTTTTTACTTCAAGGAGGCGTTTCTGAGGTACAAATGGTGAACAACTCTCTGCTAACTGAAAGGTTGGCAGCTTCGAGTAAGCCTGGTTATCTACTCCCGAAAAGCCAGCCATGAAACCCTATGGAGCATATTTCTACTTGACACACATGGAGTTGCTATGAGTTGTAATGGACTTGATGGCAACTGGTTTGTTTCAGGGAACATCTGTGATTCCTGGAAAAGCCCCACGAGCAAGTAGGAAAACACCTGCAGAGACTAAAATACTTTTGCTTTGGTACGTTGTTGTTGTTAGGTGCCATCCAGTCAGTTCTGATTCATAGCAACCCTATGTTGCTACAGTAACAGAGGTAATATTTTTTCTTCCCTTAGTGCTGCTTTGCCAAATTGCAGATTGCTGGAACTCTGGAACCTCCTCACTTACCTGGACCTGGAGGATTTGCAAGCACTTTGTAGATTATGAATGCCTTAAGGGAGAGAAAACATGCTAATCAATAAGATTTCCTGACTCTAGCTCAATGCTTAGCGTGAGTAATGTTCCCATTAAATGTTGAAAGAAGGATATATGTTGAAATTCTTGTTCCTCCATGTTTTTCCTGAACTGTCCTGTGACCTTTCCTGACTAAATAGTCTTGACACCTTGATACGGTTGAATCCCTGGGTACTTATCAGGAGAGGTGCTATCTGTTCACCTTTATTACTTGTAATGTGCTTCTGACTGTGCCTCACTGTGGCAGAATGACTTGAATTTAACTTGAAGAGTTGAGGGAAAATAGCATGACAAAACACAATGCTGACCATAAACATAAAATTAACTTTTCTCAAACTACAGGGGGGAAGAAAAAAAAAAAACTGCCTATTTTTCCAATTTGTTCTAGTGGACAGAATCCCCAAATTTTATTTTAATGCTTTTTCCATATTACGTGTCAACAGGGGTTTTCTAAAGAGCACTGGGAAATGTATAAAATTATGAAGTTTCACATTCAATTTAAATTTTGGCCAACTCCTATAATATTTTTTATTTGTATCTGGATTGCCCTATAGCTATGAAGACTGGTTTCTCATTTGAAGGCAGCTAGTAGTCAGAAGCTGATTTTATGATTGAATGCTTTAGGAAAATCAGCTTCATTAGCATAATTATGGAAATGGGGATCATAGCCTTGGGATATTTTCTTTTTTCAAAGACGCTAGTAGCTCCAGACCAACATTTAAAGCATGCAATTCATCTTAAATAGAAAATATTTGTGAAATATTGTAAACTGGGTGAAAATTTGAGGATATTACTGTAAGAATCTATATTATTATTCTTGATTTTCTTTCTCTAAAAACCAAAACCTAAAATGTAGTGAAAATTAGTTTTATTTTTCAATCAAGTAATAGTAAAATAAATGGAAAAATTAGGTAGAGAAGGTAAAGATTCAAACATAATAAAAATTCATGCAGCACTTTAAAAAATTATTTTCCTCTTTTGGAATGTAATTGTATCATTTATTAAGTCTCATATAATTAAAAACTATTTGGAATTTTGTGCAATTGCTAATGTTGAAAGAAGCCATAACATTTCTCCCATTTATATAATGTGGTTCCAAATTCCTTCTGTATTTGTTTTTGTTGTTCAGAAAACCAAACCCGCTGCTGTTGAGTTGATCCTGACTGATAACGACCCAACAGAACAGAGTAGAACTGCCCCATAGGGTTTCCAAAACTGTAATATTCACAGACAAAGACTGCCCATCTTTCTCCCATGGAGCAGTTGGTGGGCTCGAACCACCGACATTTCAGTTAGCAGCTGAATGATTTTAACCAGTGAACCACCAGGGCTCGTTTTGTTGTTGTTGATTTTTAGAAAACATGTAGATAATAGCTACTCATAAAAACAGTTTTGAAATATGAAATCTGGATTTGTTTTTTCTTCTCTTTTCTATTAGTCAAAAAATATATTTTCGGGAACTGAAAAAAAAACATATCAAATAATGTTTATCTAGGGCTATATTCTTATTTGTTTCCAACAACAAATCAAACAACAACAAAAAAAGACTTAATAATTATAATTTCTACATGTTTTAAAAATGGGTCGATATCCTTGGACTATACCAGATAAGGAGACAGTATCAAATTTAGAACATACATTTTATGATTGGATACACTTACATACACTTACATGAATAAAGCATATAAAGTAAAACTTGGGTATAAATAAACTTTCACAAATGAATGTATATGACTTAATTTTGACATCATAAATGAAGTGAAACACTAAATGAAAATCAATAACACTTGTCTAGTTTCACATAAAATATAGGGAAACAAATGACACCACTTCCTTCTCATTTAAGATAACAAGGAAAGAAACAACCAACTTTATCAATCAAATCACTGAAACTAAATTGAATCCATAATCAGCTTCTATCAATTCCCCTTTGTCATGGATTGTATTGTGTCCACCCAAAATACATGTCAACTTGATTAGGCCATGATTCCCAATATTATGTAGTTGTCCTCCATTTTGTGATTTTCCTATGTGTTACAAATCATAATCTCTGCCTTTGGTTAAAAAGGATTAGGATGGGATATAACACCTTCACTCAGGTCACATCCCTGATCCAATGTAAAGGGAGTTTCCCTGGGGTGTGGCCTGCATCACCTTTTATCTTACAAGAGATAAAAGGAAAGGGAAGCAAGCAGAAAGTAGGGGACCTCATACCACCAAGAAAGCAGCACCGGGAGCAGAACGCACCCTTTGGACCCGGGGTTCCTGCTTGGAGAAGCTCCTAGTCCAGGAGAAGATTGATGACAAAAACCTTCCTCTAGAGCCGACAGAGAAAGCCTTCCCCTGAATTTGGACTTGTAGCCTACTAGACTGTGAGAGAATAAATTCGTCTTTGTTAAAGCCATCCACTTGTGGTATTTCTGTTACAGCAGCACTAGATAACCAAGACACCCTTCATAAATGTATTTCAAATCCATTCAATCCCATGTGTCTCCACTGTGGGCATACTCCAATCTGCAGTCATTTCTAACCTTAAGTAATAACATAGAGTCCTAACGAGAAATCTTTATAGAGAAAAGGGAAAGGGGTTTGTACTGCTGAGAGATAATATCTTATGAAAGGACAAATAAAAAAAAAATGCATTTACTCAAGTTTTCTTGGTAAAAGAATAAGGGCTTTTTCACTTTAGTTAAGAAGAATATAGATAATGCTGTATTTAATCAATTCCAAATGCACATTTTCCCCAATTTTTAACATGTCTGAAGTTGTAATGTATTTTATAATCATTGCTGTTATATTTGATGGAATATGATAATTCAGTTGTTTGCATATCACAGGGTCTCACCTAGAGAATATTTATTGTCAAATGGTAGAGATTTATTTCGTGGCAGTCATTTAAACAGGCTCTGAATCCAAAAAATCATCATTTCTGCTGTGCCTGCCTCATATAATAATATAATTATAATGAGGAAATGAAACTAAAAAAACTAGTATAAGTATTAATAGTGAATATAAACTTGCTGTAATAAGAAATATGCTCCTATTACAGTAGCGTAATAAAACATAAATTTGCATAACAACTTTTTAGTCTAATTCCTTTACATTCTGATTCCTTATTATGTGCATGTTTCTACATATGCTTTCATCTAGCATAAACCTCATACTAATTTTTTTAATGCTACACACACAATTTCATGGTTTCTTTTGTCTTAGAAAAACAAACTCTCAGACTGTTAAAATAAAGCAAAAGAGATTTATTGAAAGTACAAGAACATCCCAATGGGGAGTTATGGACCACAATCTAGAGAGCAGTGGTTTCAAATCCATTATTATGAAGCTAAAGGAGGAATTTAGGCTACAATATCTGGATTGGTCTAAAAGCTGTCAATCAGATCAGGGGCAGGACATCTCAGAGGGGCACTTTTCCTAAGGTTGGTTACAATGCTATAGGTGGCTATATGTGATTTGCTACAAGGCTATACTGCAGGAAGATGGACTGGGAAGGGGTTGTCAGTCAAAAGATGATTACAAAGTGAATATTTCAAGAACAAGTTTTTAAAATGTCTTGCTCTGGGGAAACATTTCCTGAGAGCACCTTACATAGTGGACTGTGATAGCTATTTGTGTCAAGAGTCCTAATGAAACATGCTGGCCACCTGCTGGCACCTCCTGTCTTCACTAACTACAGGGCAAACATTGCTGAGTTACAGGCTTAGATGCCTGTGAGAGGTTATCAGCCTATCAGCAAGAAGCAGAAGTTAAGGTGAGCCAGAGACCAGAACCTGGAAGAGCCATTTTATTTTGGTCAAATGTCCTATAATTTGGACTCCCTGACACTTCCAAGTTTTTGTATTTTAATTTTAATTTCAAAAACCTTAAGTTTGCTAGCATATAAATCTTACAAAGCTATTTTTCGATAATTTCTTCACATGAAGATAATTGCTATTAACCATAATATTTTTACCAAATTTGTGGGTTTACTTTGCATTTCATTAGGAGTTTCAAATGCCTTGAATCTTTGTTTAAGGAATGAGTCTAAACATTTCCTCATGGTCACATTTTTATCAAGGCAGGAGGCTAAATAATTGTATTTATACACTAACAGGTCTGCAAAAATAAACATTTTATGAGTAATTAGGGAAAAATGAAGAAAACAAGAAACACAAAAGTTCCTACTCATCAGTGTCGAAGCAAACCTATTTTGCTATGTTCAGAGATCTTGCTAAGCAAATCTAATTTGCTACTTGTCATGAATTGATTTATGTCCCCTCAAAAATGTGGTTAGGCCATGATTTCCAATATTGTGTGGTTGTCCTCCATTTTGTGATAGTAATTTTATGTTAAGAGGATTAGGGTGGGCTTGTTACTCAGGTCACCTTCCTGATCCAATATAAAGAAAGTTTCTCTGGGGTATGGTCTGCACTACTTTTATCTCTCAAGAGATAAAGGGAAGCAAGCAGACAGTTGGGGACCTCATACCACAAAGGAAGCAGCACCAGGAACAGAGCACATCCTTTATATGGGGTCCCTACAACCGAGAAGCTGCTCGACCATGGGAAGATTGAGGACAAGGACCTTCCTCCAGAGCCAGCAGAGAGAGAAAGCCTTCCTCTGGAGCTGACACCCTGAATTTAGACTTGTAACCTATTAGACTGTGGGAAAATAAATTTCTCTTTGTTAAAACCATCCACTTGTGGTATGTCTGTTATGGCAGCACTAGATGACTAAGACATTACTACAACTGTGTTTCTATTTTATTCGTTTTGATATTTGAAGTTCTTTTGAAGCTCAACTGAAAATAATCCTTTTAAATAAATTTTTTAATTATGAGATGACAAAACAGATCTGAAAAACAGTTTCATGTTCAAGTATGGGACTTCACCAAACACTCTGCATGGGAGCCAGATTTTCATAATGTGTTTTAGGTATGATGTGTTATACATAACATGTTATACCTGTAGTCCTTGAGTTGATTCTAACTCACAGCATCCTTATAAGATATAGAGTAGAGCTGCCCCATAGGGCTTCCAAGGCTGTAAATCTTTACAGAAGCAGACTGCCATGACTTTGTCCAGTGGAGCAGCTGGTGGGATCAAGCCACCAACCTGTCAGTTAGCAGCCAAGCACTTAACCAGTGTCCCACCAGAGCTTCATAATTTCTTTAGAGATCATAAATTCAATTTTTAATGTTTTTAAAATTTAAAATTTTAATCTTCTTAATAGTCAATTTTTTAGCAAATTTTTTTATAGTATAATTTAGCACTTAATTGTGTTGAGATTATAGGAAGTCTAATATTGTAGTACAGCAAGAATGCTCCTTAGAGGTAAGGATGGCTAGACTTCAACTCACATACTTTGGGTATATTATCAGAAAGGACCAGTCCCTGGAGAGGGACATCATGTTTGGTAAAGTAGATGGCTAGCAAAAAAGACGAAGACCTTCAATGAGATGGAGTGACACAGTGGCTGCAACAATGTGCTCAAGCAAAGCAACAATTGTGAGGATACCACAAGAACTGGCAGTGTTTTCTTCGGTTGTATGAGTCGGAATTTGCTATGAGTCAGAAATGACTTGATGGCATCTAACAACAGCTATATTATAGAGAAGTCCAAAAATGCATTTTTTGTTATCAAAATAATATAATTAATATGCCACACCTTACTGATAATCTCTTAATAAAACCATGAAGTGGCACCTATTATGTCTCAGAAAGCAATCATATTGAGAAAGGTAATATCCTCTGGGAAAAGCTTTTATTTCCACTCCCAATAGTTCTATATCAGTATCAATTCCATATTCAAATGTCATTAAAATATAAATTACATAAATAATAGAAGAATGCACGTTTGCTATAATAAAGGAAAATAAAAGGACTATACAGTAATAAAACCCAAAACCAAACCCATTGCCATTGAGTCAGACCTACAGCGGCCCTATAGGACAGAGTAGAACTGCCCCACAGAGTTTCCAAAGAGTGCCTGGTGGATCTGAACTGCTGACCTTTTGGTTAGCAGCCATAGCACTTAACCGCTACACCACCAGTGTTTCCAAATACATGGAGCAAAAAGCATAAGATCAAACCAATAGATTATTAGCGCAGTGTGCGCCTGCCTATCTTACAGAGACTTAGGAGACTAATATTTGCTCACTCTATAAATTTCCACAGATGTTAGGAAGATAATTACATTAAACTCCTTTATTCAATATGTCTATCACCATTACACTAAGCTTCTTAATTAGGTTATCCTAATTCTTTACAGACTTAAAAACCAAAAAAAAAAAAAATCCCTTCATCTTTGAGTCGATTCCAACTCATAGTGACCCTATAGGACAGAGTAGAACTGCCTGCCCTGCAGTGTTTCCAAGGAGAGGCTGGTGGAGTTGAATTGCCGACCTTTTGGTTAGCAGCCAAGCTCTTAGCTACTGCACCACCAGGGCTCCTATAGCCTTACTTATATTTTAGTCACTCTCTGTTGATTTAAGGGTGGTTTATGAAGTAGATTTATCCATTATTTCCTGTATTTCCGAAAGTGTTGGCTTAAATATTTCTAATAGTAGTTTTCAATGTATCAGTATACACAATTATTATATGCTTGATGGCTTTTTAACTTTATAAATATAAAATATACATCTTGGATCCATTTAATAGTCTTTTTTTTTTTATTTTTCCCTCTGCTTTTATCGTTAGTACTGTCATTGTCACTCCTCTTCTTCTTTTGGTACCACTTTCATGTTACATATTTTTCCATTTTTTTCCTATCTTTTTGCACCATTCTATTTTAGATGTAACTCTTCATTTTCTGACAAATTTGATTTTGAGTTTTAAGTATCTTATCCTACCTTTAATATCTGCAATCATGTTTCTTTCTCTTTAATAAAATTATTCCTTTTTCTTATAAAAGACATTTTAATAGCTCTCTATAGATTATTCTGTATTTCTTTAGTGGTGTATATATATATATATATTGCACTTGTTATTCTTAAATTTTGATGTTTTGGTAAACATTTTTGATGGGTTGAAATTGACTAGAAGGCAGTGGGTTTCTTTTTTTTTGGTCTTATAAGCCCTGGTTGCATAGTGGTTAAGAACTTGGCCAAAAGGTCTGCAGTTCAAATCCACCAGCCGCTCCTTAGAAACTGTATGGGGAAGTTCTACTCTGTCCTATAGGGTCATTATGAGTTGGAACTGACTCGAAGGCACCTAACAACAATAGCAACAACTTAGGAGTCAGATTTTGTGCAAGTTCCTGAGGGTAAAATGGGCAACCTACATGATAATCTCTATTTTTTGACAAAGAATAAGGACTGAATACAGGAGTCAGTTCTCTTGGTTGTGGGTGAGGTTTTAGAAGTGCTGTCAGTATAGTGAATGAAAGCTGCCAATTCCTTCCAGGAACCATTACTTACCAGGAACTCTCTGTTTCCCTGTCCCCAGGGAAATAAGTCTAGGTTTTCCTGTGTCTCAAAGGAGGCTTATTCTCAGTGTGCAAACACTAAAGTTTTTCTTTTAGTGTGTGAGTATTTGTGTGTTTCCTCACTGAGGCCCAGTATTACTTGAGTTCTCTCTCTAGCTAGGGCTGTTAAATACCCTAATAGATACTCCATTTTATTTGTAAAGCCAATACAGTTTATGGATTGGGAATGAGGGTAGGGTAGATATGGAAAACATTGCTGCTAAACCTCAGTATACGTAGGATAGGCTGTAGAAAGGACTAGAATTAAGCATTATTCTTTGTATTAGTTGATATTATTTATTGCATGTGAGTTTCTTTAGGACTTCTTTGGAAATATAATTTCCTTATCTCATATGTGGAAGATAATGATAATGAAGATAATAAACTCATATACCTTTTTATTTGGTCTGATTACTCTGTCATTTTAAATCAATTTGCTTTGTTATTTTCAAGAAAATTCTTTATTAGCCAGTGTTACTATAAGTTTGTTCTACAAACTTTTTCCTGAAAATTCAGGTGCTACAGATTGGGAGAGGGGGTAGACCCATGAACTAAATGTTGTGGTTTGATTATCAAATCTTATAAAAATCCTGTCTCTATAGTTAAAATCATAAAATGGTCTATTCTTATGAATAGAATAGGGTTATTTTTAAGATAATGATGTAATAGAAAACAAGTTTTTAAAAATACATATGTATTTAAGGGTAACAAACATACTTCAGCCCAGAAATTACTTACTTTAATTGCCATAAGAGTTAAATAGCTAAATAATTATAAACGATGAGTGCAGATTCTATAGTTTTGATCATGCCTTACTGATAGTGACTTTAATATTCAACATTTTTCTTGACATTGCTACATAGCCTATATAGTGTGGCAGAGGCACCATAGTGTGACCTCAAGGAATCGTGTCCTTGTATAGTTCCCTGATGAACACCAGAATCGATGACTTGCTTCTAACCAATAGAATATGGCAAAGGTGATGGCCTGTCATTGCCTTCATTAGATGCCATTATATGCAAAGATGTTGTGCTGTCACTCCCATGATTAAAAAAAAAAAAAAAAATTTTTTTTCATGATTATGTAACATTATATAAGACTCCGTCTTAGCAGACTGGAGCAAGATATTCTATCCTGTTGGCTTTGAGAAGGCAAACTGACATTTTAAGAACTGCCATGGATGATATAACCCTTATAACTAGTCACTGTCTGTAAATGAGTATATAATCACTGTTTTATTTTGCCCTAATTTGCCTCAGGGCTTCTTGATATGCTAAAAAGAAAAACAAAAACAAAAACAAACTCACCCATTTGTTTTAGCAACTTGAGTTACTCTGTGCTGTCTCTGTTCTGTAAGTGGCAGCTTGTTTGAACCCTGTTAGATAATTTAGTACCTGATAGTAGTGTGCCTATGAGTCGGAATTGACTCGACAACAAGAGGTTTGGTTTTGGTTTTTGGTTTATTAGTGTCCCACAAGAAATAGAACCTAAAATGTAAAGTGAGCTAAGAAGAGAGAGGAAGGTTTGGGCAGAGGAGACCGAGACTCTGCAGATGGCAGGTAGAATCACTTTTTATACTATGGCAAAAGACTTTATCACACTGTTGTTTGCTGTTTCATGGGCTCCAGACTCAGAACAATGGGAGCAAAAGTTTGGAAAGTCATATGACTGTTACTTCTTGTGATTTTTTAAAATTTTGTTTTGTTTCTTGGTTAAAGTCCCATAAAAGATGTATTAACTTACAATAGAGTTTACTAGTCTGTAAGCAAAAGATGGAAAAGAACACAGCTATATTTTTTTTATATTAATAGAATTATGTAACCTTTGGCTTATAGTCTAAGTTGGATAGGGGAAATATGTTTGTCTCCCTTACCATGCCACAAGTTATACTTTTCATACCCATACCTAACAAGAAATCTAGAGACAGTGCTGGTAGAGCCACTTAACAAAGACAGCAGGGATTTAGATGTCTTCCATCTTTACATTTTGGTCTCCTTAGTTTATTGATATAGTACCCTTAGTTGCAAAATTATATATTCATTTTGAATTCCAGACAGGAAAATAGGAAGAAATGAAAAAGCCCAAAATATACATGCCAGCTGGGTATATGTGCTTTAAAAAGGTATTCCATTCAACTATAACCACTTGTAATTTACAAGCTAAAATTGCCTTTCACATTGCTGCTCTAGTTAGTAGGGCAGCTGGTAATCTGAGTATGTTAACCAGTGGGTATTTTTACCCTAGACCAAATTATGGTTCTATTCAGAGGAAAGTTGAAAAGCATTATTGGGCACCACTCTCTGCCACAATTTCTAAATTTCAGATTCTTTTGGGGTATAATGAAAGTGTTGAACTAGAAAATACCTGAAGATTCACTTATATCTAAGAGTCTATCTCATAAATGTGTCTTTAAGCATATCGTATATCTTTGAGAGAATGATAGTGAGGAAATATAATTTTGAACGGCTATAATTAAAGCCACTTACTCTTAGGTGATAAATTTCCACCATGGATTTCCATTAATTTTTTTCATTCCTTAAATCTAGTCATGTACAGCAATTATACTACATTAAACATTCCCAATTTCAGCACCTTATTGATTGACTAAACCTCCAAACTATTCAGTGAGCATAATCTAATAATGTCTTTCCAATTTTTTTAACACCAGCAGCACTTTATACTCCACTCACCTCACCAAGTTATCATCACACCTTTCTGATGAGATCTCTTTTCTCTTGACCAGAGCCTACCATTATAGTCACTTATTGAATTCAGTCTTAAATTGCTTACCACTTCCTCCCTTACTCTTAACCCCCTGGAAAAAACTACTAAATGTGGTTTAACTTTACTCTTAATCTCCTTTGGCCTACTTTGGTCCTAAACCCCAGGTATACATAAAAATGACTGAAGAAAATCTCATAAACGTGCTATCCTGGCCCTTAAACATATCCGGAACACTTAGATTATTTCCCTTGTAAATTGTCTTTGAGATAATAATTCCAAAATTTTCCTTCTCTATTTAAATCTTCAATGGCCTATTATTACTTTCAATGGATAAACCAATAATAACTGACATTATTACTTTCAACTGAAGTTTTATTTCCTTGAGAAAGTAGAATTAATTCAATCTACAAACCTGCTTCTTATCACTGTACGATAGAATCTACTGCAACTTATTGGTCATTTCCATGATGGTGAAAACAAACTGTAAATTTATTACTATCACATCCAAGATCTTAGATAAACAGACAGATGCTCTCTGACTTCATTACCTGCCATTCATTGCTCATTCTGCCCCAGGGATACATGCCTTCTTTGTTCTTCCTAAAACTTGCTAAACTCATTCTAGCCTCTGAACATGTGTTCCTCCTGCCTGAAACGTTCTTTCACACTGATCATTACATTGGACTTTCACTTTCTGTTGTCATTTAGGTTCCTGTCCAAATGACACCTTCTTTGAAGTACCTTTCCTGATCTTGAAAATGTCTTTGTCTATGCGTGGCATTTACTAAATGTTATCTGCCTTCATTTTATGTCAAAGCAATATCACTATATGAAATGATGTTAAATGTTTTTCATTTTCTTTCTCTACCATCAAACTGGAAGTTCCATTGGGGCAGGGGTTCTAACTTTTCCCAGTTTCTAGAACTGTGCCTGAAACACAGCTAGTTCTCAGTAAATATTTGTCAAACGAGTGTGTGAAAGAGTGAACATCAGTAACTACAATAATCACTAAGATGAAAGATTCACTGTATGCTATAGATGCTTTATATGTATCACCTCACTGAATTCTCAGCACTGCTTTTTGAGATGGGTAATAACATTATGAAGCACAGAGGTGGTTCGGCAGCAGAATTCTTGGCTTCCATGAGGGAGACACTGGTACCATTACTGCCCAATGCATCTGTAGGCTCTGTCCATCTAAATTGCACATGCAGACAGCCTGTGCTTCATAAGACTCAGGAATGAGCTGCCATTAGATTTCTAGGAATGAGGCACATACACCTACTCCAGTCACCCATTCTATGGGTGTTACTTTCATCTGTGTTTAAGCTGAACATGAGATAGGCAAGAAACAGGGACTGAACTCCTAGGCAAGGAACCCTGCAACACCTGCAACTTGCAACTTACTTACAATACTATGTGCTTGGCTAATGATGCAAAACACCCATTCTTGAATGTGTGATAAGGAAAGAATAAACCATGTACTCTCATGTAAGATGTTTTTCAGAAGGACCAACCTGATCTGGTCTCTGGAGCATGAACAGACATCTGCAAGGTGACTGATAGATGACCTCTGCCTGATGCAAGTTACTGCCACAGGAATCAAACCAGCGCCACAGGAGGGACTGCACAGGTGTGACACCCCATAATAAGTCCTGCAACGAATCCCAGAAGCCCCTGGGACAGAAGTCATCTTGAAGCCATCTTAGAAAGCTGCTGCACTCGCACCGTAGTTTACAAATCCCTGCCCAGACAGGCCACTTCCTGGAAAACCCCGCCTATCACCATGAATAAACATAAACCCTTTCCAACTCAAAAACCTTTAAAAACCCATGCAAGTCCTTTGTTCTGGGAGATGGGGGTAAGCATTGCCTAGGCCCTCCTTGTCTCTGCTTACAAGCCTCTTATAATAAAGCTTCGCTCTTGTTGAAAAATTCTCCATGCCTTACCTGTTCATTCTTGACCAGTGAAAGGCAAGAACTTCCTTTGACTAAAGGCATAGAGGCACTGGCAACAGACACACAAGACACAGTGTTGGCAAAGTTAATGCCGTTATTATTATTTAGATAAAAAAAAAATTAGATAGCAAATGGTAAATAATAACAACAGATTCACAAAGGGGAAATACTTACCTTTCCCCAAATTGCCCATGTTCATTCTTATATGGCTAGGTAGGCATTCTGTGATTCAGATCAGATGCTGCGTTCACGTCACCACTGCTTCCAGCTCCACCGTGATGCCTGAGGCCTCTGTTCTTCCTCTGCGCCTCACTGGCCTCATTGGTGGGAAGAACCCTACACAGGATCTCCAGAGCTTCTGCCACAGAGCCCCTCTAAGCCTCTGCTACCAGCTCCTGCCATGCTGCCCAGGCCTGTGCAGCTCTCTTTCCTCCAGGCTACATGGACCTGTGCTGCTTAAGGGAGGAGGTGTGCAACTTTTGCATGAGGCACACTCAGGCCACTGCCCTGCACAGGCAAGTGTTACAGCTCTCTCTTAGTTCTGCCAGCAAGGGCCAAGAGGCACCCCCCTCTGCCAGTAAGACTCCTGCCAAGACACTCAGCTCTTTCTCGGACTGTGGGTTTGCAAGCACACTGCAGCCACCTCACACTAGTCTCCTGGTTTCCACCACTGGTAGTGCTGCCATCACCACTTTTCTGCCTCCAGGCTTTAATGCATCTTGCCTGTTTTAGTATTTGTGCTCTTTTTTCTGGGTCTAGGAGATTTACCCCGGGTCCTTGATCCAAATGATCCCCTTCCCTCTAGACTCTTCTTCTTGGTGTTAGTGAGGTCCCCTTCAACCTCTTCGGGATAGAATTTTATGAAAGGAAACCCCTTACCAATTTCAAGGCTTTGCCCTCCAACCAGGATCACAAACTGGCCAATGCCCTGCATAGATCATAAATCACTTAATTTGTATAGTCCCAGCCAATCATTTTGTGCAAGTTACAATACCATGGCTAGAAAGACCACATAAAAGCTATTCCCTGAACCACAGCAGCTCAAGCACAGCTACCATCTGTCTGTCAGTGGAGGTTTGTGTGTCGCTATGTTCAAAAAATGTCAGCAAAGCTACCACACTAAGATAGTCTAGGAAGAGAGTTCTGGCGATCTACTTCCAAAAATCAGCCAGTGAAAATCTTATTTATTACACTGGTTCAATCCCACTGTGCACTGGGTCGCTATGAGGTGGGGGCTGACTAGATGGCAGCTAACAACTGATAATGCTATTACCATTTTATAGCTGAGAAACTGAGGGTTAGAAAATCTAAATTACTTGCTCTGGAGTCGGAATCGACTTGACAGCACTGGGTTTTTTGTGGTTTTTTTTTGCTCTTAATTGCATACAACAGGAATATGATCCTCTGTTACTTAATAAAATCTTCATAAGCTTTTGATTATGCAAAGTAAATTCTCAGTGAGGCAGAGAAATGAGACAAGGAAATTGCTGGTTTCTTCAGCATAACACATAATCGAAGCTTTTCTTACTATAAATCTCAAGAAAGGAAGTATGGCCAATTTTTGAGCATTTGGCAAAGGGCCTTGAGAGAATAAAGCAATTACAGAAACATGTACTGGGGATGGATATCTGTGCTTGGATGACCAAGAAGACTAGTTGTTAAATATTCATATTTAATGTGTGTGTGCCTGTTTTTGTTTGTTTTTCAATAGTAAAATAAGTTCTAACGTTGCTCCATTTCCTTCAAAGATTTTTAAAATTTTTTTTTCAGATAATAACTTCTCGTTAGTGGTGATTTGGAGCAACTAAAAAATGGGCACTGAAAAGCGTGAGATGAGGTAGATAAGAGAGAATGTTTATTTTCTATACCCAGTTGACTCTGAGGTCTGAGAGCAGGGAGGCAATCTTTGCAACATAACTCAGGAGGACAACTGCTTTAGAATTTCAGGAGAGATGTACCTATGAGGAATGCTCTGAAGCCAGGTACAGTAGGGAAGCTGATTGACTTTGGAGCAGACACAGAAATCCTAGTATCCCAAATTATTCTAGATGAAAGTACCCCCTGAAAGGCCATATATGTGTAGACGATAGTAACTCATACTGAGATAAGCAGATGTGGGGTGATAGCTACCTAAGTAGATGCATCTTTTGGGAAGAAAAACATAAAAATAGCAATGTGAACATGTGAATTAGCAACACTTCTCTTTTAAACACTCTATTAAATCATTATATGTAGCATGATTCTCTTTACCATATTAGGAAAGAAACGTAAGAATATTTTACAAGGAAGTTATGAGCCTCTTTTTACCATTTCCAGAAAGTGCTACAAAGCAATCATTTTTTGTCGTTATGGACCACGTACTTTTTCCTTTCTTTTTTTTTTTTTTTTTCGACAAGATAGGTTTTGAGAATCAGGAGGATAGAATAAAAGATGTCTTGTAATATAGAATAAGAAAGAAAAACAAACAAACAAAAAGACCCATAGCTGGAACTAAATTTAATTAAGTACCTCTTGTGTACTGTAAACTATCAAATATCATTTATTTTAATTTTTGAAAGATAGTGATATATTAATTTAAGAATATAGAAAGATAAAAAATGTGTGAAATGTCACTGAGCTGAAATTACCAAGCTAGGACTTTATCCCAGTTTGGGTTATTGTCCTTTCCTCTATATTACATTTCTCAAATTTACAGGCAAACTACTTTGGTTAATGTTAGTAAAACTGGTTGAAAAAATACTGTGTTAAAATAAAAACTCTGGAAAAAAACTGTAAACTATTTCCTCCTTTTTGAAATTCAAAATAAATAAAATATAAAAGGCATGGATATCTCCTAAATTATAAAAAAAAAAAAATAGATACCTGTTTAACATTATTTAACTCCAGTGTCTTTCTGTGTCTATCTTCTGTGACACTGTATTAAAAGGTTTTCGAAATCCAGATGGAGAAACACAGCTCAATACCATGCTGTTCATTAAGGGTTAAACCCATAGTATGATTTCAAAATTGTATGTTTGTGCTAGGCCTGTTCTTTGTGTTTTGAAATGATTACATGGTCACCATAACACAGATATCACTAACCCTATTTCACAAATGAAGAACTGTAGCCCAGAGAGTATCAGCAATTTACTTAAGGTTACATAGCATATGATGAGTACCATGAACCTAAGTCTTTGATTTTAAAGAACATTCTCAGGATATAATACACCTATTCTATTTCCTAAACGTTGCCCTTTTCCTGTAGAGTATAAGTATTTTTTAGCTATTCTTTTAAAATTCATTGCCTTTTTCCTTATCTTTCTAACAATGCATTACCATTGGGGGGGAAATTATCAATCATCCTAATAAATGTTTGATGTCATTTATATATACCATGGCAAATATAGCAAGGAATTAGATAAGACAATGTTGACATTGTCACGTGCCAAAATGTGATAACACGTTCTTGTTCCTTAATTTAGCACTGCATGCAATAAATGTCCCTGATTCTCCATTTTCAATGCCGACCTAAACTATAAAAAACTTGCAGTTTTTATTTTATTAATTTCCATCTTAAGTGATTTTTTCTGGGTACATATAACTTTTAGAATCTGTGAAAAATTGAGTTAAAAAATGTTAGAATTGAGTTAATCCCTGAAGGTAGACCACTATTGCTCAAGTGCAATGCAGCCTTTGAAATGAATTTTAATATTTAAAAAAATGCATATATATTTCTAAATATTGAGGAAATATTAAGAATTTAAGAAGATTTTTTTTTGTACCTGAAATTGAGAAAGGGGTCGTATTGTGGTCTGTGGAGTAAATCTTTCTTAAACACTTAATAGTGACTACTAGTTATCCATCCTATAAGTATAATAGAATCAAAAAGCCTACAAGATACAGCAAAGTCCAACTTCTCCAATCTTAAATCAAACAAGATTTAAAACAAAGTGACAAACAAATAATGCTTTGGTTATAAAAGAAAAAAAACAGCTCTACTGTTCACTAGGACATTTGGGAGACTCTAATCACTCTGCCACTTTTTGTCAAAGGCTAGAGAGCAAGGTTTGTATGGACAACAGATGCATCTATTAGAAGGGGTCAGAGTTCTGGCACTTCTCACCATATTTTTACATCCTTTAGAGTTCTCATCTGTCAGAAGCAGGAAGAAGACTTGTCTAATAGGACTTATTAGCTCTTGGTGGGTTTTTAAAACCAAAAATCAACCTCTTTGCTGTTGAATTTATTACAACTCACGGTGACCCCATGTGTGTCAGAGTAGAACTATACTCCATGGGGATTTCAATGGCGGTTTTTTTTTTTTTTTAATCTTACATAAGTAGATCTTCAGGACTTTTCTCCACAGAGCCATTGGTTAGACTTGAACCACTAACCTTTCAGTTACTAGATGAGCACTAACTGTGTACCACCCAGGGACCAACATAGGTGTTGCAGTTGTGCACAAAGATAAAAAGTAACCCCACTAATCATATATGCTAGGTACTTAAGTTTTTAATAAATCATTTTGTTCTACTTGTCAGAAAAATTGTCAAGTGGCTAGGAAAAAAAGTCACCTGAATGGAACAGATTATCAGAAAAAAATCTGGATGAGATTAAAGGATTAAAATTAAAGACACAAAAGTATAATAAATAAAAGTAGGTGACAGTAAAGAGTGAAATAAGCCTATAAAATTTTTAATGAGAGGTGGGACCAAGACGGCAGAGTAGTCAGATGCTTCTTGTGATCCCTATTACAACAAAGACCTGAAAAAACAAGTGAATCGATTATATATGACAGTCTAGGAGACCTGAATATTTAAAGCAAGGTTGAGGAATCAGACTGAGCAGTGAGGGGAGGGAAAGATGGTTCAGGAGCAGTGAGGAGCTGCCAGACTTGACCTGGTGGAAACTGGTACCCTGCAGGCCAGATCAACCAACATGAACATGGTAAGGCAAACAAGGTCATTCAGGACATGTCTTCCACATTGGGAGAGACTGAGAAGCAGAGAGTCCACTTATGCCTCCAGAATCAGCAAAGAGCAGTACTCAATCGGTAAAGACAAGTACATGTGTCCAGCTTACTGTGTGGATCAAAAAACACCCCTTTGGGAAAAACTACCTCCCATTTACCTACCCACTTCCTGCTCTGCACTGGGTCTGAGCTGGCTTCAGAGATTACCACGTCCCCTGTGCAGGAAGTAGGACCTGTCATGCATCCTGAGCCATTGTCCCTGCTCAGAACAAATTAAACAGGAAAAAATAACCTGCAGGTGAGAGTCTGCACCACACACTTAGTGACCAACTGCCTGGACACCTGAGCTGAATCCATACAAGAAAAGTAAATGAACTCCTGGGCTCACATACCTAGTAACAGCTCTAACCGCCTGGTGACAGAATGTCATTAGAGCTTCAAAGACACCAATAATCAAACTAGCTCATGCCAGCAGCCTTTTTGGGTATGTGAAATAAGACAAAACAAGAAGCTAGGATATAGTAAGCAAACATAAAATAAATAAATACAATAACTTATTGATGGCTCAGAGACAATAGTCAATATCAAATCACATAAAGAGGTAGACCACGCTGGCTTCAGCAAGCCCCCAAAACAAAGATTCAAGAAATCTTCCAGATGAAGAGAACTTCCTGGAATTAATGGAGTAGAATACAAAAGATTAATATATAGAATTCTTCAAGAGAGCAATTAAGAGATCAAGCAAAATGCAGAACAAGCCAAGGAGCACGCAGACAAAGAAATAGAGGAACTTAAGAAGATTAGAGAAGAACATAAGGAAAAATTTAACAGGCTGTAAGAATCCATAGAGGTCAAACAGAAATCCAGAAGATTAACTATATAATTTTAGAAATAGACAACTCAATAGAAAGTCATAGAGCAGGATTGAGGCAATGAAGGTCAGAATTGGTGAGACTGAAGATAAAGCACTTGACACCAACATATTTGAGAAAAAATCAGATAAAAGAATTAAAAAAAATGAAGAAACCCTAAGGATTATGTGAGGCTATATCAAGAGGAATAACCTACAAGTGATTGGAGTACCAGAATGGGGGGATAACAGAAAATACAGAAAGAATTTTTGGAGATTTTTTGGCAGAAAAATTTCCTAATATTATGAAAGACGAGAAGATATAGATCCAAGATGCTCATCAAACCACACACAAAGTAGATCCAAAAAAAGTTACCAAGACATATAATCAAACTTACCAAAACCAAAGATAAAGAGAGAATTTTAAGAGGGCCTAGGGATAAATGAAAAGTCATCTACAAAGGAAAGTCAATAAAACTAAGCTTGGACTACTTGGCAGAACCCATGCAGGGAAAAAGGCAATGGGATGACACATAAAGCCTTGAAGGAAAAAAAAATTTCCAGCCAAGAATTATATATGCCCCAAAACTGTCTCACAAATATGATGGTAAAAAGGATATTTCCAGATAAACAGAAATTTAGGGAATTTGCAAAACCAATCCAAAACTTCAAAAAATACTAAAGGAACTCCTCTAGTTAGAAAATCAATAACATCAGATAACAACCCAAGACTGGAACACAGGACAGAGCAACCAGATATCAACCCAGTTGGAAAATCATAAAAATAAATCAAAACTGAAACGCTCCAAACAGGGTAACAGAGATGTCATTACATAAAAGATGACAACATTAAAACAAAAAAAGAGGGACTAAAGAATGTAGTCATAGTTCTTCCATGTGGAGAGGAAGTCAAGGTGATATAAAGAAATAAAAGATTGGTTTAAACTTAGAAAAATAGGGGTAAATATTAGGTAACCATGAAGGAAACAAGATCCTACACATCAAAGTAAAAAAAAAAAAAACATAAAGACTCAGCAAACGCAAAATCAACAACAATGAAAAAGATGAAAAGAAAATACGTAAAGAAAAACAGCACAGATAATTAAGTGGAACAAAGACAGTGTCAAGAATACACAAAAAAAGACATCAAAACCATTAAATTCACACCGAGCAATAATTAGGCTGAATGTAAATGGACTAAATGCACCAATAAAGAGACAGAGAGTGGCAGAATGGATAAAAAAGAAAAAATGATCCATCTATATGCTGCTTATAAGAGATACACCTTAGACTTAAAGATACAAACAAAAACTCAAAGGATGGAAAAATATATATATATATATCTCAAGCAGACAGCAATCAAAAAAGAGAGGAGTGGCAATATTAATCTCTGACAAAATAGACTTTAAAGTAAAATCACAAAGGTTAAGGAAGGACACTATATAATGATTAAAGAGAGGACATAACCATAGTAAATATTTACCCACTGTAACAGCATTGAAAAGAGAGACAGCTCCACGATAATAGAAGGAGACTTCAACACAATGCTTACGGTAAAGGACAGAACATTCAAAAGAAGTACAATAAAGACAGGGAAGATCAAATGCCACAATCAACCAACTTGACCTCATAGACATACAAAGAACACTCCACCCAAGAGCTACCAAGTATACTTTCTTTTTAATGCGTGTGGAACATTCTCCAGAATAGACCACGTACTAGGCCGTAAAGCAAGTCTTAACAGAATCCAAAGCATTGAAATATTACAATGCATTTTTTCTGACCATAAATCCATAAAAGTAGAAATCAATAACAGAAAAAGCAAAGAAAAAAAAATCAAACACATGGAAACTGAACAACACCTTGAGCAAAAACTACCGGGTTTTAAAAAAGACAAATAACCCAATTTAAAAATGGGCAAAGGATATGAACAGGCACTTCACCAAAGAAGACATTCAGGTGGCTAACATGAGGAAATGCTCTGGATCATTAGCCATCAGAGAAATGCAAATCAAAACTACAATGAGATACCATCTTACTCCAACAAGACTGGCATTAATCCAAAAAACACAAAATAATAAATGTTGGAGAGGTTGTGGAGAGACTGGAACACTTACACACTGCTGGTGAGAATGTAAAATGGCACAACCACTTTGGAAATTGATTTGGCACTTCTTTAAAAAACTAGAAATAGAACTACTGTACCATCCAGCAACTCCACTCCTTGGAATATATCCTAGAGGAATAAGAGCCATCACATGAATAGATATACACACATCCATGCTCATCGCAGTGCTGTTCACAACAGCAAAAAGATGGAAACAACCTAGATGCCCATCAATGGATGACGGGTAAACAAATTATGGTATATTCACACAATGGAATACTGTGCAAGAATAAAGAACAGTGATGAATCCAAGAAACATCTCACAACATGGATGAATCTGGAAGGCATTATGCTGGGTGAAATTAGTCAGTTGCAAAAGAACAAATATTATATGAGATCACTATTATAAGAATGTATGAAAAAGTTTAAACACAGAAGAAAACATTCTTTGATGGTTATGAGGGTAAGGAGGGAGGGAGAGGAGTATTCACTAATTAAGTAGTAGACAAGAATTATTTTAGGTGAAGGGAAGGACAACACACAATACAGGCGGAGTCAGCACAACTGTACTAAACAAAAAGCTAAGAATTTTCCTGAATACAACCAAACACTTCGAGGGACAGAGTAGCAGGGGCAGGGGTCTGGGGTCCATGGTTTCAGAGGACATCTAGGTCAATTGCCATAACAATGTTTATTAAGAAAATGTACTGCATCCTACTTTAATGAGTGGTGTCTAGGCTCTTAAAAGCCAGCAAGCAGCCATCTAAGGTGTATCAATTGGTCCCAACCCACCTGGAACAATGGATAATGAAGAAGACCAAAGACAATGAAAATATGAGCCCAAGAGACAGAAAGGACCACATAAGCCATAGACTCTATCAGCCAGAGACCAGAAGAACTAAAATGGTGTCCGGCTATCACCAAAAACCACCCTGACAGGGAACACAACAGAGAGTCCCTGATGGAGCAGGAGAAACTGAGGTGCAGAACTCAAATTCTAGTAAAAAAACCAGACTTGATGGTCTGACCGAGACTGGTAGGACCCCAGAAGATATTGCTACGGACTCTGTGTTAGCCCGGAACTAAAACCTTTCCTGAAACCAACTCTTCAGACAAAGATTAGACTGGACTATAAGACATGAAAAGATACTGGTGAGGAGTGTGCTTCTTGGCTGAAGTAGATTAAAAAAAAAAATTTTTTTTTTTGAAGTAGATACGTGAGACTAAATGGGCAGCTCCTGCTGGAAGGTGTGACCAGAAGGCAGAAGGGGACAGGAGATGGTTGAATGGACATGGGAAATACAGGGTGGAGATGAGGAGTGTGCTGTCCCATTGTAGGGAGAGGAACTAGGGTCACATAACAATGTGTGTATAAGTTTTTGTATGAGAAGCTGGCTTGAATTGTAAACTTTCACTTAAAGAACAATTAAAAAAAAAAGCTTTAATGACATTTGAGTGAATCTTCAAGAATATACAGGAAGAAGCCAAAGAGCTAAAAATAATGACAGAAGAGATGGTGAAACAAAGAGCCATCTGGAAATTACAGGTGTTTCAAAGGAATTGAAATAAAAACTAAAACCAAATTCAAAATTGAAAAAAAAAAATTTACTGCACTGAAAATAGTACCAGGTATGCAAATTTAAGTAAATTAAAGGGGGGGTGGGGAACAGAATCAGACACATTCTTGACACTTCTATTTCTTTAAATATAGCCAGGTCCATAACTTGAAAACCGAACTGCTATAGATGACCTATAAATGTTTAATAAAATATCAGAAACATCACTTAGACAAATAGCCTAGCTTGAAAGACTGTAGGAGAAATACTCCAGGGCAATATATAACAACAGGAACAATAATACAAGGGACTGTGTTTCATATGCACTGAGGTCTCTGTGGTGGGGCAGGAAATGATTGTGGGCCTTGGAACCAAATGACATTTTAAAAGTAAACATTTTGATTGAAGTATAAAATAAAGAAAGGTGAAAAAAAGAAATGATGAATTTATACAAAGCAAAGCAATCTACCAACAGCCTGATCAATATGTAGACCAAAAGCACTACAGAAGTCCCCCTCATGCCAACCACAGTCATTACAAACCACAAAGGAAACCTGTATGGTATAATAGATTATTTTCTTTTCCTATTTTTCAATGCTAAATAAATAGAACCCAAGGTTATATGTAACTTGTGTTTCATTTCTTTTGCTCAGTATTGTTTGTGAGATTCACCCATGTTATTGTATGCAGCTGTACTTCATTCTTATTGTATATCATAAACTAAATATATTTTTATCTCTAACGTCCTTTGAGTTTGCTCTGATGTTAGAGATTGAGTTGTCCCCCAAAAATACGTGCTGTTAGTTCTAAGGAAACCCTGGTGGTGTAGTGGTTAAGTCCTAGGGCTGCTAACGAAGAGGTCGGTAGTTTGAAACCACCAGGCACTCCTTGGAAACTCTATCTGGCAGTTCTATTCTGTCCTATAGGGTCGCCATGAGTCTGAATCGACTCGACGGCAGTGGGTTTGGTTTTGGTGTTTTGGTTAATTATAATCCTTATACCTGTTGTTACAGTCTCTCTAGGGAATGGGTTTTCTTTACTATGTTGATGAGACAGTAGTAGTACAGGGGGCATCCTAAATTAACCTCTTTTAAGATATGAGTAGATTAAGCAATCAAGCAAGCAGAGATGGGGGAAAATAGATGCCATGCCAAGGAACACAATATGAAATGAGACAAGGACCTTCCCCTAGAGGCCACTGAGAGGGAAAGTCTTCCCCTAGAACCGGCAACCTAAATTTGGACACTAAACTGAAAGAAAATAAATTTCTGTTTATTAAAGCCACTCAACTGGGGTATTTCTGTTATATGCTATAGCAGCTCTAGATAACTAAGACAGTCTAGTTCCTAGCTATTAAAATATAATGCTGCTATAAACATTCTTGTGCATTACTCATTGCTAAAAAAAATTATGCATTTTTATTGGGTATGTTGTATCATAGAGTACAGATACATTCTACTTTAGTGGATACTGTCAAAGAGTTTGTCAACATGGTTGTATGTATTCATATTTCCGTCAGCAGTGTATGAAGGTTTAAATTGCTCTATATCCCCACCAATACTTCTTACTGTCATTCCCACAGCCCTTCTAACCACCCCTCAACACACAATTTCTGATTTTATTTTGCATTCCCTTGATAACTAGTGAGTTTAAGCACCTTTGTATATTTTATCGGACATTTGGATATTCAAAAGTGAAAATTTACATAAGAATAAAATGTCTTTTACTCGTTTTTCTATTACTTTGTTTGCATTTTTCTCATTTAATTTTTGGAAAGTTTAAAATAAATGTCTACTGAATACTGACGCATTGACTTGATTTTTTACTCTTAATGTTGCATTTTGGTTGAAACCAACTGTCAAATTTTTAAAAAAATCTTAAAATAAAAATATTCCCTTATGGTCTGTGTTTTCTTGTGTGCTTATTACAAAATCTTTGCTTAGTATGTGGTCATGATAACACAATACTATCGTGCTCTTCTAGAGTCTTTCTCATGATATATTTTGTTTTCCGCCAAGAACTGTTTCAGAGGCCTGTGGCAAGGTCATTAAGAGCTTGGCTGCTAATCAAAAGGTAGGCAGTTAGAATCCGCCAGCCACTCCTTGGAAATCCTACAAGGCAGTTCTACTCTGTCCTATAGGATTACTATGAGTCAGAATCGACTCAACAGCAACATGTTTTTAACAACTCTTTTGTGTATATGGTATGATAGAAATCAGAATTATTTTTTGTTCCTTGTCTATGGCCATTGATTCAGCATTATTTCTTTGAAGTTATAATTCTTTCCTCACTGCATTACAATGTCAGTTGTTTATAAAACAAGTGAAACTATGTGAGTTGGTATATTGGACTCTGGTTACTCTGGCCTATTTGAAAATCAATCCACCAATATTACATTATCTTAATAATTTCAGCTTTATGATAATTATTTTTATTATCTGTTGGAAAAAATTCTTGAAATTTTTCTTTACATTTGGCTCTTCCTGGCCATTTGAATGTCCATATAGACTCAGTCAACCATTTTCACTTGCATGCACACACATAGTCACTGGGAATTTGATTGATATTGGATTCAATTAGTATATAAATTTGAGAAATAATGACACTTTTACAATATAGAATATTGTAATTTATAAATACGACACATAACTCCACTTACGTCTTTAATAACATTAATATCTGAAATTTTCTATGTCATAATTTAGTACAATTTTGTTAAATTTATTCCCAAGTATCTGAAGAATTTTATACTACTGTAAATGATATATTTCATTATTTCGAAAATCTTTGCTAGTATATAGAGATACGGTTATTTTTTATAAGCCTCATATATGCAGCAACTTCACTAAATTAATTTTAATTGTGTCTATAGAATTATTTAAATTCAATATAAATAATCACATTGCTAGTAACCAAGGAAGTTTATATTTTTCACTCCCAATACTTTTTCTAAAAGTTAGTCTAAAGTTTAAAGATATGGTCTGAACAACATACTAAAGCCATATTGAAAAATATATATGTAAATAAAGAAGCAACATGATTACTAGAAATGTGCCCATGACCACATGATAAATTTATCGGTGGAAAGAATAAATTAATTTATTAATTTTACTAAAAAATTTATTTTTTACTTAATTGAAATTAAAATTGTCAGTATATTCTCAGAGACCAAGATTAATTACTTCAATTCTTGGTTTCAAAAACTACTCATACTATGAATGATTTATGCTGTTTGTAATTTGGGTTGTTTGCATAAAATGTATAAACAAATCATTATTTAAAAATATAAGCCCAAAATACAGAAAAGTAAAATTATTGAGCTACTGCATCAGACACTGTCCTGAGTGTTTCATATAAAATAATTAATTTAGCCCTCACTACAAACAATTCTGGAGTCCCTGGGTGGTGTAAAAAAGTTAACGCTTTAACTTTTTTGCACCACCTCAGCTCCTAATCAAAAGATTGGAGGTTCGAGCCCTCTCAAAAGTGCCTCTGAAGAAAGGCTAGTGATTTACTTCTGAAAAATCAGCCATTGAAATTGCTATGGAGGACAGTTCTACTTTGTCATCCATAGGATCCCCATGAGGTAGAATTGACTGACAGGAACAAGCAATTGTACATGTAAGCACACTGAGAAATAGAGAGGTTAACTATCATACCCCAGATCACATGGCTGGGAAGGGGTAGATCTGGGATATGAACTCTGTTAGCCTAAGTACAAAATCTTTGCTCTTAACTACTAAACTATAGTGATAGAAATAAAATGAACAAAATATTTGCTTAATGAATTACAAAACTACTTGAATAGGTTTTTATATCTAACATTAAGCTTTTATATGGACAGCCTGTGAAAACCAAAAAACCTGTAGATACTAATGTAGCATAAGTTATATGATACCTACTAAAAATGTGCATATATATGTGCAGAGGATCAGGATAGAATAACAATAACAAAACAAAGCCTACTATTTATATTGACTTTAAGTCACAAACTGAAAATCCACTTACTGATTTAATTCTCATTAAATTACTCCAAGTCCCCTAAGCCCATCCAAGGCGTATAAGTGAAGGGGTAACTTACACTGTCTAAAACAAGGCATTATGCATTTTCTAACCAGAGCTTTGTAGAATACATATTAAAAGTGGTATTTTATTTAAAATTAAAATTAGAATGGGAAGCACTATCAAGTTGATAAAATCATGACCACCTTAGAAGAATGTTTTATGGAAAAGAATATCCTCTTGTTCTTTTAGAATTATCAAAAGAAAAACAAATTCAGCCTGATTGTCCACATTTTTAAATTTTCTTCTTTTCCTCACAATCTTCTTTGAATTTTCCTGAAATTTTGAATTTATGTAAAAGTATATCAAGGGAGTGATTTGGAAATCATGTAGACTTTTCATTTTTAACTATTATGTAGAATCTGCTGCTTTCTATGTGGTACCACTTAGAAATTCTTGTGTTAAGATTTCTCTCTGTAAGTATGGTTAATATTACATATATTTTTGTTAATATACCTAATAAGTTAAACAGAAAACAGTAAAGCAATAGCCAAGCAGCAAAAATCTACAAAACAAAATGATGATATATAAAATTATTTGGAATAAAATGATACCACAAAGAGTTAATATTTTCAATGGCCCTCAGTTCAGATCACAAAAAAACCATGCCTTTTTTTTAAACAATAATCTTTCAATAAATATCTGACCATTATAATGAAAACAAAATAAATTCATTTTTGAAAGTAGCAAAATCAGTTGAGCTATTGTGCTTAATTTTTATACAAAATCGTGTTCAAAAGGAATAACCTAGGCAATTTCTTATCGGAGGGAAAACCAGGGAGTTATTATATACTAATGAGAAATTTAACTAGGATTGACAAATCATCCTGACTAAAGATATAAAACAAAAAAAGGTCCAGAGGAAAATATTTCTCATTTAAATTAACTACAATGAGTCACAGAGAAATCTTTCTCTTTTTCTTTTCCTAACATCTTTTTTGGGAGACATAGGAGGAATCAGGAGGGGTGTGATTAGAGAACCCATGAAAGAAGGGTAGTGTGCTGAAGATTTTTAAGAAAATTTGGGGCGAAGATGTATTTATCATGGAAAAAAAATACTTTTAGAAAATCTTTCCTTGACTTTTCCATAAAACTCAAGAAAATAAACTCTATAAATCAAGTGATATAACATGAGGTGGTTATATATAATATAATGAAGTGGAAATATATCACATGCAAGTACAATTTTGCTGAAGATCATTCAAAAGCTGTTGCAGCAGTACATCAACAGGGAACTGCCAGAGATTCAAGCTGGATTCAGAAGAGGACTTGGAATGAGAGATATCATTGCTGATGTCAGATGAATCCCGGCTGAAACAAAAAGAACACCAGAAAGATGTTTACCTGTGTTTTATTGATTATGCAAAGGCATTTGACTGTGTGGATCATAACAAATTATAGATAATATTGTGAAGAATGGGAATCTCAGAACACTAAATTGAGCTCATGAGGAACCTATACATAGATCAAGAGGCAGTCGTTAGAACAGAAGAACGGGATACTCCACGATTTAAAGTCAGGAAAGGTGTGTGTTAGAGTTGTACCCTTTCACCATACTTATTCAATCCATATGTTGAGCAAATAATACAAGAAACTGGACTATATGAAGAAGAACTTGGAATCGGTATTGGAGGAAGACTCATTAACAACCTGTGATAACAAATTTGCTTACTGAAAGTGAAGAGAACTTGAAGCACTTACTGATGAAGATCAAATGACAGTCTTCAGAATGAATTACATCTGTATATAAAGGAAACAAAACTCCTCACAACTGGACCAATATGCAATATCATGATAAACAGAGAAAAGATTGAAGTTGCTAAGGACTTCATTTTACTTGCATCCACAATCAACACCCATGGAAGCAGCAGTCAAGAAATCAAACAATAAATTGCTTTTGGCAAATCTGCTGCAAAAGACATCTTTAAAGTGAAAAAGCAATGATGTCATTTTGAGGACTAAGGTGTGCCTGACTCAAGCCATAATGTTTTCAATTGCCTCATATGTGTACGAAAGTGGGACAATGAATAAGGAAGACAAAAGAAGAATTGATGCCTTTGAATTATGGTGTTAGCAAAGAATATTGAATATACCGTGGACTGCCAAAACAGCCAACAAACCTGTCTTGGAAGAAGTACGACCAGAATGCTCATCATAAACAAGGATGAGAGAATTCATCTCACATACTTCGGACATGTTATCAGGAGAGATCGGTCTCGGGAGAAGGATATGCTTAGTAAAGTAGAGGGTCAGTGAAAAATATGAAAACCCTCAAGAGATGGATTGATATGGTTGCAGCAACAACGGGCTCAAGCATAATAACAATCGTGAGGATGGAATAGGATTGGGCAGTGTTTTGTTCTGTTGTGCATGGGGGCACTATGAGTTGGAACTGACTGACTGCACCTAACAGCAACAGCAATGAAATGGAAGTAGTGGGACAAAAATGAAAGGTTTGTAAAAAAAAAAAAAAAAAGTACAACTCCTTAGAAATAAGGTCAAAATGAGAATACAAAAGAAAAATAATGTAACTATACCTATAGCTGTATCTGTAAAAGAAACCAAAAACTCACAATGCACAAACTGTAATTAGAAGTATGTGGAAAAAAATGAAAATATCACCAGGGTGTTATGGATTGAATTGTATTCCCCAAAATGTGTGTCAACTTAGCTAGGCCATGATTCCCAGTACTGTGTAGATTGTTCATCATTTTGTCATTTGATGTGATTTCCCTTTGTGTTGTAAATCCTACCTGCATGATGTTAATGAGGTGGGATCAGAGGCAGTTATATTAATGAGGCAGAACTCAATCTACAAGATTAGGTTGTATCTTGAGTCGATCTCTTTTGAGATATAAAAGAGAAGTGAGCAGAGAGATGGAGAACCTCATACCGCCAAGAAATAAGAGCCAGGAGAATACCGTGTCTTTTGGACCCAGGATCCCTGTGCTGAGAAGCTCCTAGACCAGTGGAAGATTAATGACAATGACCTTCCCCGAGAACCAACAGTGAGAGAAAGCCTCCCCCTGGATCTGGCACCCTGAATTCAGATTTCTAGCCTCCTACATTGTAAGAGAATAAGTTCCTCTTTGCTAAAGCCATCTGCTTGTGGTATTTCTATTACAGGCAGCACTAGATAATTAAGACACAGGGTACAATGGTTGTTGTTGTTAGGCACCACTGAGTCAATTTCCACTCATAGTAAACCCATATGCCAGAGTGGAACTACCCCATAGGGTTTCCTATCCTGTTATCTGCAGGAGTAGATCACCAGGTCTTTTTCCTAAAAAGCCGCTGGGTGAGTTTGAACCACCTACCTTTCATTTAACATCCAAGCATTTAACAATTGCGCTACCAGGGCTCCTGAATGTAGAAGTAGAGAACATAAAATACAACACAAGAAAGTTTACAGGCTAAGAATGGACATCTAATACTCAAATAAATGATATTTTCAGGGTATATTTATTTATTTTTCTGAATGGGGAAGAAGATGAGAAAAAATGGAAAAAAAAATGAAAAGAGTAGAACAGAAAACAGACCTGAAGGTTGAAAAGCTTCCTCTAATTTCATTCAAAGTAATCATAATATTCTACTGTATTTTTAAGAAAATAATGCAACCTGGCCACGCCCTCCCCCATGAAGTATTTTCATAAGTGTGCTATGATAACTTTTTTTAACAACAACCTCTAGAAGAGGATTGGCATGATGGCATTTGTGAAGATGACTCACGGAGGCAGGGGCGGGAAGAGCCGATAAACAAATACAGATGATACGCATTATTTGTGTGAAATACAGTAAACACAGACTTATGCTGGTAAAATTATAAAATTTTAAGGTAAAGGTGGAATCTCACAAAAAAAAAAATCTCACAAAACAGTAAATTAGACCACCAAAAAGGATTAGCTAAAAAAAAAAAAAAAAAAGGAGAAGAACACAAATTGGGCATTATGTCACAGGATATTTAACATAGATAAAAGGAAATACCATAAAGATATATTTTAGGGAAAAGTTTTATAACTGGAAAATTTTACAGTTAGTTTTTCACATATGACAGCAACAGAAAGAAATTTTGAATAGATCCTTGTAAATATAAAAGAACTTAGAAAGCAGGACAACTTTGAACCCATCTTGAAAATAACTAGTTCCACATTGGAATCTTGGTAAAGTGTTGAATCAACAAAATAACTCAAATTAGGGAACACTAGTAAAAATATATCAATTTGAATATTAAAAAAAAAACTATGTAGAATTAAAGCCAATTAATACTTTTATCATTATTCTTATCAGTCTTCTGAATTATTCTCCAGTCTTTTCTCATTGTTCAGTTTACACATACATATGAGGCAATTGAATGACTGACTGAAAAGGATGATCATAAAAGTGACTGAAAATAATTTATATATTTCAATTGCATTGGCAAAGAATATGGAATATACCACGGAATGACAAAAATGCAAATAAGTCAGTCTTAGAAGAAATACAACCTGAACGTTCCTTAGAAGCAGGGATGGTAAGATTTGAACTTGCTTACTTTGGACTTTTTGTCAAGAAAGATCAATCTCTAGTAAAGGACATCATGTTTGGTAAAGTAGAGGGTCAGCAAAAATGAAGAAAGCCCTCAATGAGACGAACCGACACAATAGCCTCAACAGTGGGCTCAAATATATTAAAGATCATGGAGATTGCATGGAACCTGGCAGTGTTTTCCTCTGTTATAAAAAAGATTGCCTCCGTGAGTTGGATCTGACTCAAAGGCAACTAACAACAACACCATTTTCATTAACAAAAGAGTTCTAAAATACAGAGGCATTATATAATTTTAAATAACAATATTTTGATTTAAAATATTGTAATATACCAACATAATTTGGAACTGGGCATGGTAAAAGTATAAAGAAATAACAGTGTACTCATCATTTTATAATGGGAAACAACAGCTACTTTCAATTTCAATTCTATTAAAACACTGTTTCAATTAAATTAACAATATGATAGAAAATACAGCTAGCTGTTGAATATACTATGTAGCAAAACATAGAAAACAATAAAAACACAAAAATCGTGGACAATAAATACAAGAATGTAATGTGAAATCAGCTATATAAGTTTTGACTATGAATTTTAGGAGGCCTAGAGTAAATATTTTATGATTTAGGAAAAGCAAGTCCTTAAAGAAAAAAATATATATATATATAAAATAGGGTCCAACAACCTATGTGTACGCGTGGCCCTACTTAGCCATTTGTCAGAACTCAGGATTTGGTTTTGCTGTTTTCTGTTTACCCTGGACAGATGGCATGGGACATGTCACTAATAGAGCCCAGGCTACGGGAAAAAAGAAAAAAAAAATTGTTAAACTTAATCTGTTACTCTCATTCTTGGTTTATTTGTTATTAAACTTGTGTGGCATGTTTTATATAGATAGATTAAGGTGAATTTTTGTTGTTGATAGACTTTTAATCTCCTTACACTTTTAATATTTTTTTCAAAAAATACATGTGCATCAATAAGAAAAAGGTAATCAAATAATCTTGTTTCACAATACACAATGGTTTATTTTCTTTGTCTCCATTATTTTTAGTGTCCCCAGAGTTTATATCTACAAGGCATAGTATGTTTAAATATTTTCATTTTTGCCAAATCACATATAAGTCATTTAAATAATTAAATTACCTTGATATAACTGTTTCTTTCACTAATATGTGCTCATCAACCTCTCAGTGAAGTCAGTTTGGTTTATATAGACTAAGTTAAAATTCTTACCTCTTAGACTAAACCTATTTGTAAAAGATTTCCTTCTAATGTCTCAGTTGTTGTTAGGTGCTGCTGACTCATAGCAACCCCATGGACAACAGAACGAAACAGTGCCTAGTCTAGTGCCATCCCTACAATTGTTATGCTTGAGCCCATTGTTGCAGCCACTGTGTCAATCCACCTCGTTGAGAGTCTTCCTCTTTTCCACTGACCCTGTACTTTACCAAGCATAATGTCCTTCTCCAGGGACTGATCTTTCCTGACAGCATGTCCAGAGCATGTTAGTTATTAAGTTATTGGCTACTATATAAAATCGTTAAGAGTGTATTGGGGGGGAAAAAAAAGCCTCTTAGATGTTCATATTTAATTCTTTTTTTTTTATTTCGCCCTTACAGATTTGAGTAAAAATTGTTCTAAACCCTTCCAGATTCCAGGTGTTCATCAGTGGTATATGTTGCAGAAGGAAAAATATGTAGGATTATTTTAATTGCCATAAGCAATCATTGAATAGTTTGAGACGTGCTGACAGAATGCAATAACGGCACATTAGCAAGATCATGCCTCCTCACTCACCTAAGTCTTTTTATCCTTGCTTTGCCGGGTTTATTTTTCCCATCCTAGGTATTTTTTTTTTTTTTTCTGATTTAACATTTGTAAGCTTAATGAAGGAATAATGATATCTATTTAAGATATGCTCAGAATAATGACTTCAATCATCCTCTTCTTTCCTCTACTTTTCACCAGTTTATTACTTTTGCTCACTATGAAGTAATGAAAAGGAGTTCAAGAGAGAATCCTGAAATAGTATATCTTCCCACATCAAGTTTGCCAGCTGTGATAGTGGAGACATTTTTCACCAGGAAAACCCTTCATTCTATCTTGCTGAAGATGAGGTATTCTGGGTCTTTCTATTCAGACTTCTGCAATCTTAGTTTTTGCTGAACTCCCAGCATGTATGAGTAAAGTGTCAGCTGGTATAAAATGCTAAAACTAGAATTGCTGTCTCAAACCACACGGAGTTCACAACTATGGAGTTAAGTTAGATTATTTTGCAGTTTGATTGGTCATCTTGATTGAAGAGATGACCATCTTGATCAATAGTGTTTTTCAAAATCATATTGTAAGCCAGTGCTTATACCTGTGTCTAATCTTCCTGCAGTAACTTTTGTAAAATGGAATCATTTTTATATATTCATAATGTACATAGGAAGTTGCATAATTTATAAAATTAATAAAGTTTGTATAAAACACATCACATTGACACATCACAAACACATCAATGACATCAGAAGTGGAAAAAGTAGGCTTCCCTCAACAATATTCCTATAGGAAAAAAGCATGCCTTTCTGATTGTTAAAATGCTACATTGTTTTTTTTAACATCATAAGCTTAATGATTCTATACAGAAAAAGGTAAGATAAAGACTTTACTAGAAAGGAGGGAGGATGGAAAGAAGGAAGGAAGATGGAAAGAAGGAAGCAAGATAGAAAGAAGGAAGATGGAAGGAAGGAAGGAAAGAAGGAAGGAGGGAGGGAGGGTAGGAGAGAAGGAAGGAGGGAAGGAGGGAAGGAGGGAAGGAAGGAAGGAAGGAAGGAAGGAAAAAAAAAAGACTATTTTCTTATACTTTTGCCTCTGCCTGGAATGCTGCCCACCCACTGTCTCAATAAAAATGCTTTTCATCATCCACATCAGAGGGCCAATATTTTCATGAAGATCTTTTTGATCACTCCAACCAGTAGTAACCTCTGCTTTTCTTTTCTTTCTTTCTTTTTTAGCAATTTTATAACCTATTTTGTTTGCTTAATTTTTACCAGTTTATGTTTTTCACGATGTTATAATTTCCCCTTCCATTTGTAAACTACATGTGAACAATAGTCTGTTTTATCTATTTTTAGATTTTTAAAAAACAGTACATTATTTTTAACATCACACAAAACACAAACACAGAGACACAAATATATATTTATCAGAAAATTTAGTTGAATAACTAAATATGATAATGTTCTCTAAACTTATAGTTGTAGCATGCAAAAGTTGTTATTTGCGTTTACAAGTGATATGGACCCAATGCACAAGTGTGGTAAAAGAGGTGTGGCGAATTGGTATTGGAAGACAATTTTCAATGTGTCTATCACATTTCTACATGCTGTGTGGGCAGAGACACTGCCTTTCTTTAGAGAAATGTCGCAAGGATGTTTGTATAGCAAGGAGGCTTGGCTTATAAGTAGACTCTCCCTCTGGCAAATAAGAAAGGAAAAAGGGTAAAATCTCAGGCCCGTAACACTTTTTTCACAAGTGGTTAGAGAGTCATTTGTAGAGCAATGAGAAAGTTATTGGAAAAAATGGCACAAAGAATTGTCCTCTACGTATTGTTGGACCATATTTCTACCTCTTGAAGTTGTGTAAGTTCTTCCAAAATAATTTAAAATGATAAGGAACTAGGTGAATTAAAAATATTCAATTAAATTAATATTCATTCAAATTACAGATATATAGACAATAAGGAGAAATATATCATTATTTTTATCATTCACTATGAAGCCATATTCCTTTAATACCGTAAAATGTAGCATTACTACATGAAATCATATTCAGCAGACGAAACACACCAGTTGTTATTGTTTTTAGGTGCTGCGGAGATGGTTCCAACTAATAGTAAACCTATGCACAACAGAACGAAACTGCCCAGACCTGTGTCATTCTCACAATCATTGTTATGTTTAAGTCCATTTTTGGAGTCACTGTATCAGTCCACGTGGTTGAGGGTCTTCCTCTTTTTCACTGACCTTCTACTTTACCAAGTATGATGTCCTTCTCCAGGAACTGGTCCCTCCTGAGAACATGTCCAAAGTATATGAGACAAAGTCTTGGCATCCTCGCTTCTAAGGATCATTATGGTTGTGTTTATTCCAAGACAGATTGGTCTATTCTTTTGGAAAAAAACAAAGAAACCAAACAAACCTGTTGCTGTCAAGTCCATTCTGACTTATAGTGACCCTATAGGGCAGAGTAGAGCTGCCCCATAGAGTTTCCAAAGAGCACCTGGTGGATATGAACTGCCGACCTTTTGCTTAGCAGCTGTAGCACTTAACCACTGCACCTCCAGGGTTTCCTATGGAAGTCAATGGTATAAAAAATTCAATATTATTTGGCAACACCATGAGCAAACTATCAATTCTTTTGTATTCCTTATTCATTACCCAGCTTTCACATGTATACGAGGTGATGAAAATAATGTGGCTTGGGTCAGGTTTACCTTAGTTCTCAAAGTGACATCTTTGCTTTTAACACTTGAAAGAGGTCTTTTGCAGCAGATTTGCCCAATGCAATGCATCTTTTGATTTTTTGACTGCTGCTTCCATGGATGTTGATTGTGAATCCAAGTAAAATAAAATCCTTGCCAACTTCATGTCATGCTGTTCCGTATTGGTCCAGTAGTGAGGATTTTTGTTTTCTTATGTTGGGGTGTAATCCATACCAAAGGCTGTAGTCTTTGATTTTCATCAGTAAGTGCTTCAAGTCCTCTTCACTTTCAGCAGGCAAGGTCAAGTCATCCGTATATGGCAGGTTGTTAATGAGTCTTCCTCCAAGCCTGATACAGCATTCCTCTTCATGTAGTCCAACTTCTTGGATTATTTGCTCAGCATGCAGATTGAGTAAGTATGATGTCTTAGGTTGGGTTTCCTAGAGAAGCAAAACCAGTGAAGTGTATAAATATACATACATACAGAGATTTATATCAAGGAAATGATTCACAGAGTGTTTAGAGGCTGTAAAGTCCCAAGTCCAGGCAGAAGGAAAGAGGCTTCTCCTGATTAACTTAGCTGCAGGGGATGGTGAACCCAAAATCAGCAGGCTGGAGAGTGGGGCTGTTGCTTACAGGCTGTGAACATAACTAATCTCAAGATTGGCAGGCAAGACAGCAGGTAAGCTACTAGCTCAAGTTCCAAGAAGTAGAGGTCAGATGAACAGAAGCCAGCTACAGGATCCAGAACAAGCAAAAGCCCTGGCAAGGACAGCAGGGAGGACTAGGTAGCAAAGGGTGGAGAGATGAAGGCTGAGTGGGTGGTGAGTTGCCACAGGCCCCACTCCCACCGTTATCATTCACAGCAGATCCCATCATGCGGGTAATCACATATCAAATCTCAACAGGGAAGTAGTCACAACATTATATAACTGCCAAAACACTGAGATTCATGGCCCAGCCAAGTTGACACACAATCTTAACCATAACATATGGCAAAAGTGTAAATCCCTGATGCACACCTTTTCTGATTTTAAACTATGCAGTATCCTCTTGTTCTGTTGAAATGACTGCCTGTTGATCAATGTACAGATTCTGCATGAGCACAATTAAGCGTTCTGTAATTCCCACTCCCCCAATGTTATCCATAATTTGTTTTGATTCATAGAGTTGAATGCCTTAGCATAGCTGATAAAACACAGGTAAACATCTTTCTGGTATTCCTTCTTTCAACCAAGATTCATCTGACATTAGCCATGATATCCCTGGTTCCATATTCTCTTCTGAATCCAGCTTAAATTTCTGGAAGTTCAGTGTAAATGTGCTGCTGCAACCATTTTTTAATCACCTTCAGTAAAATTTTACTTGTGTGTGATAGTAATGGTATTGTTTGATAATTTCCATATTCTGTTGGATCACCTTTCTTTGAAATGGGCACAAATATGGATCTCTTCCAGTAGGTTGGCCAGGTCTTCCAAATTTCTTGACATACATGAGCGAGCACTTCTAGCGGTGCATCTGTTTGTTCAAACTTCTCAAACAGTATTCTGTCAATTCTTGGAGCCATGTTTTTTGCCAATGCCATCAGTGCAGATTGGACTTCTTCCTTCAATACCATGGGTTCCTTATCATATGCTACCTCCTGAAATGGTTGAACGTTGACTAATTCTTTTTGTTACAGTGACTCTGTATATTCCTTCTATCTTCTTTTTATGCTTAATGCATCATTCAGTATTTTGCCCATAGAATCCTTCGCTATTGTAACTCTAGACAAGAATTTTTTCTTCAGTTCTTTCAGCTTGAGTAATGCTGAGCGTGTACTTTCCTTTCAGTATTCTAACTCTAGGTCTTTGCACATTTTATTACTGTTCTTTATTTTTTCTACTTGTGCTGCCCTTTGAAACCTTCTGTTCAGCTCTTTTCATCATTTCTTCCATTCATTTTATGTTTAAGTGCAAGTTTCAAAATCTCTTCTGAAATACATTTTCGTCTGTTTTTTTTCCTATCTTTATAATGTCTTTTTGCTTTCTTCATGTCCTTGATGTCATTCCACAACTCGTCTGGTCTTCAGTCATTAGTGTTCAATGCATCAAATCTATTCTTGAGATGGTGCCTAAATTCAGGTGAGATATACTCAGGGTGGTACTTTGGCTCTTGTGGAGGACATGTTCTTAATTTTCTTCAGCTTCAACTTGAACTTGCATATGAAAAATTGATGATCTATCCTGAAGTCAGCCCCTAACCTTGTTCTGACTGATGATATTGAACTTCTCCATTCTCTCTTTCCACAGATGTAGTCGATTTGATTCCTGAGTATTCCGTCTGGCAAGGTCCATATACATAATCGCCATTTATATTGATGAAAAAAGGTATTTCCAATGAATAGGTTGTTGTTCCTGCAGAATTCCATCATGCAATGTCTAGTGTCATTTCTATCATCAAGGCCATATTTTCCAACTATTTTCCCTTCTCTTTTTCCAACTTTCACATGCCAATCACCAGTAATTATTAATGCACTTTGATTGCACATTTGATCAATTTCAGTCTGCAAGAGTTGGGGAAAATCTTCTATTTCTTCACCTTTCGCATTAGTGGTTGGTACGTAAATTTGAATTATAGCCATACTAACTGGTCTTCCTTGTAGGTATATGGCTATTCTATCACTGATAGCATTGTATCTGAGGATAGATCTTGAAATGTTCTTTTCGTCAATGAATGTGAAGCTGTTCCTCTTCAACTGGTCATTTCTGACAGAGTAAGCCATATTATTATCTGAGTCAAAATGGTAAATACCAGTCCATTTCAGCTCATTAATGCTTAGAATATCTATCTTCAAGCATCCCATTTCATTTTTAAAAACTTATAATTTTCCCAGATTCATACTTCATTCATTCCATGTTTCAATTATTAATAGGTGTTTGTAGCTGTTTCTTCATGTTTTTAGTTGTCACATTGGCAAATGAACATCCTGAAAGCATTTTTCCATTCATGTTATTAAGGTTGACTGTACTTTGAGGAGGCAGCTCTTTGTCAGTTCTATTTTGAGTTACTTCCAATCTGACAGGCTCATCTTCAGAGAGTGTTTCATTGCTATTCATAAGATTTTCACTGACCAATTTTTTGTAAGTAGATGCTAGGTCCTTCTTCCTAATCTTTCTTAGTCTGGAAACCCCACTGAAACCTGTCCATTTCAGTGGGGTATTCAACTGGTATTTCAAATGCCAGTTGGTTAGCTTCCAGCATTACAACAACATGTAAGCCACCTCTGTACAACAAGCCAACAGAGGAGCATTTGGAAGTATACCAGTCACTAGTTTATTTTCTTACTTTACTAATGTATTATATTTAAGACACTTCATCTCACTTGGGTAAGTTGTTAAGCAGAAATAGCTTTAATTTTTTTTAATTGTATACATCAAATATTCTAATCTACTCACCAAATTGGACTATTGTTTTTTACCTCAGATCATTTTATATGAAATTTTTCATGACTGTCTTAGTTATCTAGTACTACTATAACAGAAATAACACAAATGGGTGGCTTTAACAAATAGAAATTTATTTTCTCAGATTTTACAAGGCTACAAGTCCAAATTCAGGGCTCCAGCTCTAGAGTAAAGCTTACTTTCTTGTTGGCTGTGGGAGAAGGCCCTTGTCTGTTCAGCTTATATTCCTTGGCTCCTTGGTGATCTTCATGTGGCATGATGTCTATCTTCCTCCATCTCTTCTTGCTTCTCTATGCTAATCTGCTCTTTTTATATCTCAAAGTTGTGGCTTAAAACACACCCTATGCTGATATGGCATCTTCACATAACAAAGAAAATCCATTCCCAAATGGGATTATAATCACAGGTATAAAAAAAAAAAAATAGTGGTTAGGTTTTACAACACAAAATATTGGGGGAAGACTATTCTATCCATTACTTTTCAACCATTGGCCTTCCAAAAATTTACGTCCTTCCCAAATGCCAAATGCATTCACCCCATCACATCATCCCAAAAGTCTTAAATCAACTCCAAGTCTAAAATCTCATTTTTGGTATCATCTAAATCAAATACGGGTTAGAATTTAGATGTATTATACCCTGGGGAAAAATTCTTCAACTGTGAACCTGTGAAATCTAGAATACAAATTATCTGCTTCCAAAGTACAAGGATGGAACAGGCACAAGGTAGACATTTCCATTACAAATAGTAGAAATCGGAGGAAAAGAAGGGATAGCAGGAACCAAGCAAGTCCAAAATCCAGCAGGACAAATTACATTAGCTCCCAAGTCTTGAAAATAGACCGTCAGGGCAATGGTTCTTCCCTCTAGATTCTGGGTGTTGTCCACACTTTCTGGGTTTTAGGTAGAAGCCCCTCAGCCCTGGGCTTCAGCTCTACCTCCAGGTCCACTGGGAAGGCCCATCTGAGTAGCAACCCCACTCCTCAAACCCAGAAGGCTCCATTCTCTTGCCCCTTGGGCATGACAGCCCTACCCCCTCAGTTTTGGTTGCTGGACCCACTCTCTCAGCATACATGAATGGCAATCCCACACTCCTGAACCAGGTTGGTGAAGATCTGACTCTTTGAAACTTAGGAGGCCTTGGTTCCACCCTTTGAAACCTAGGGGTTGTGGTCTACCTTTTGAAGCCTAAGAGGCTGTGGCTCCACCCTCTGAGATCTAGGAGACCTTGGCTCCACCCTTTGAAACCAAGACAGCCCTGCTTCCTGTTATCCTTGGAACAGTTTTGCTGATCTGCAACAGGACAACAAATGTAGTTCCTTTGGCCTGTTTCCTGCCTGTAGAATTCCAAGAGGCAGGGAGCTTTCTGTCTTTTCCTCTTGTCTTTATCCCGTTAAGCCTAAACTGATGGTTTTTTTGCAGTGACAGTTGGTTAGATCCATCAGTCACAGGCTTAATCTCTTTAACAAAAGACTGTGTAGTCACATCCTTGGTGGAATTCTAGAAAACATGTCCTGAGTTTGTACAACAGAATTTTCCAAACCTTTAAGTTGTTTCAATTTTGCACAGTTCATTTTTAAGTCCATCTCTTTCTTTTTGCATTTTACTACAAGTATCAAGGAGAAACTAAGCAGTCCCTTTAAATTCTTGCTTATAAATCTCCTCAGCAAATATCCAAGTTTATCACTTGCGAGTTTTACCTTCCACCAAACATTTGAACATAATTCAAACAAATTATTTGCCACTGCATAAAAAGCATTGCTCTTCCTCTTTTGTCCAATCTCATGTTCTTTACTTCTGTCCTCACTTCTAGCAACATTCAGTTAGTGGCGCCATATGTATTCTCTAAGATGATAGAGGCTTTCTTTACGGCTCTCCTCACTTCATTCTGAGCCCTCGCCAGTATTGTCTTTGACATCCATAATTCTACCAACAGTCTCTTCAATGCAATCTACGCTTTTACTACGAGCAACCTTAAAACTATTCCAGCCTCTACGTCATTACCCAATTCCAAAACTACTTCCACATTTTAAGTATTTGTTAAAGCAGCACTCTACTCTCCAGTACCAAATTCTGTCTTACTTATCGAGTCTGCTATAACGGAAATACCACAAGTGGGTGGCATTAACAAACAGAATTTTTTTTTTTCTCGCAGTTTAGCAGGCTAGAAGTCTGAATTCAGGACCTTGGCTCTAGAGGAAGGCTTTCTCTCTGTGTAGGCTTTGGGAGAAAGCCTTTGCTCTTCAACTTCTATTCCCTGGCTCCATGGTGAATTTCATGGGGCATGACATCGATCTTCCCCCATCTCTGGTTGTTTCTCTATGCCTGGTCTGCTCTTTTTATATCTCATAGGTGATTGGCTTAAAACATACCTTATATTGATATAACCTCCTAACATTACAAAGAAAACCCATATTTTGTGGGACAAAATTAAATCCATAACAATGGCAAATTCAATCTTTGATTCAAGTATAGAGGCATTTAAAACTTTGCTTTAATACTTCTAAATAATTTGCTATCTATGCACCAAGTTTTTTTTTTTTTTACAGCTTGAGGCTAAGTTATGGACCATTAAAATATTCTCAGATTTCAGGGGAAGTCCCAGTTAGTTGTCCTAATAATGTGTTTAGTGCTTTTGTTCTACCTCCCAATGCCTTTTGTAGTGCCTGGAGTCTTAAACTCTTGCAAGCAGATGTCCAGTGCTCAACAATTTGTCTCAACAGAGGGAGAACGAGAGCCAGGAATAAAAGGAGTAAATGCAATGTGTGGGTAATCGCCTCCATGAACAACTGACTCTTTTGCCATGAGACTAGAAGAATTGTGTGGTACCTGACTATGATTATGGAACATTTTGATCAAAGATTCTATAGAAAAATCCTGATCAAAAGCGGGAAAAAGCAAAACAGAACTTCAAGTTCTCAGAGACTCTAGACTTTCTGGAGCCAAGGGGGCTGGATGAACTCCTGAAACTATTGCCGTAGAGTCAAAGCTTGAACCAAAAATATCCCCTGAAGTCTTCTTAAAACTAAAAAAGCTTAGCTTAACTAGTAAAAAATATCTGTCATGAACATTATGCTCTTTTAAGAACTATCTATGTGAGATCCAATTGATAATTGCAACTTGGAATATTAGCTAGGAACCATAGGAGGCAGTTAGTTTATGTTAACGGTAGAGGAACAACTCAGAAAAAGATGAGAATGGTTACACACCTGGAAGAATGTAATTAATGTCACTGAGTTGTACATGTGGAAACTGTTGAATTGCTGTATGTATATTCTCAACAACAAAATAAAAATGTTTAAAACAATTTTAAAAATCACTTAGAAATAGTAAAATGAGAAAAGAGAATAAGAAAATTTAAGAATAATTGTATATCAAATAAATTATTTTTTAAACAATAAAAAAAATTCTCAGATCTGATAATTTATCAGGCATAACTCACTCCAATTGTTCTATCCAGTCAAGATTTTTTTGTTTCTGTATTTTATTTTTTTATAAAAGAGCCATGCTATACATTGCTTTGCTCTGTTCACTAGTATTTAGCTTTGTGATAAGCTTTCTGTAGTGAAAATTTAGAAACTATGCTTTATCAACAGCAGTTAACAATGTTTTCCCTGCTACCAGCACCAGGGTAAATAAACAAACATAAAGGCAAATGGATAAAGCCTAAGAGTAATAACAGGAGAAAGCAATTAATACAGTAAAGTTACAAATACATTATAATCATTATAGGTTTTTTTTTTAAATTTTTCCTAGTAATATTAGATCACTTTTGTTAATTTTTCCTTGGGTTTTTGTGAAGAAAGACTATTACTGTGGCACACAATTTAATATAGATCTGGAAATTTTTCCTTGTTATGTTTTTTAGGTCTTTCACTGCTTATTTTGTTTGTTTTTGACATATTTTCTGCTTGCATGAGGAAAGCTATACTAAAGTCACTTCTTAATTTCTAATTATCACTGCATCTCTTGTCATTTCTGCTGTTATCAAATTTGCTGCTGTGTAATTTGTTCAAAGATATTGATAAGCTAATATCTTTATTATGAATTATGTTCTTAGAGATTCACAAGTGCTATTTATTGTTTTGTTTATTATTTTCTGTCCTTTCTCAATGTCTGATATTAGATTATTCTTTCAGCTTTTTGTTTGTTTGCATTTTCCAGTATAACCTTGATTATATTTTTATTCTCAAACTTCCTGATCACTTACCTTTAGGTATGTCTCTAGTATACAACATAGAGTAAGATTTTAAATTATAACACAATCTAAAGATCATTTCCCTTTACCAGGGGAGTTAAATGCAATTGTTTTTATTGCTGTAAATGACATCTTTGGTTTCCTTTATGTAATATTAATTTATTTTTATTCTTTATATGCAGAGCATATAAATAGATATACACACCCACATATTCTATTCTATTTGGTTGCTCTAATATTTAGAAAGGTATTTTTTTTATTCTAGGGGCTACTATTATACCTAAAATTTATATAAAAACTTCTGCTCCTATTTTCTAATCAGTGTCTATCAGCTTCCTGTTATAACAAGCAATAAAATTAGCTTATAACTTTTTTTCTCACCTTTCTTACTTTGCTCCAAGTTAAGTAAATTTTTTATTCTGTGTACGATGCCACTTAAATCTATTTAACGTCTACTTCTTGATTTGTAAGGGCCCAAAAAAAGCACTAACCAAAAGGGAAAAAAAAATGATAAATAGGATTTCTTTAAAATTAAGAATTCTGTTCATTAAAAGATAGCATTTAGTGAGTGAAAAAGTTAGCTACAGTGTGGACTAATATGTTTACAGCAAATATTATCAACAAAGGGTTTATATTCTCTCTCTCTGTCTCTCTCTCCCCTCTCTTTGTCTCCCAGTGTCTCTCTATGTGTACGCATATGTATATATAACACTGTACTTACATAACATATATAAACTATGTGTCATATGACTATCTGTCTAGATATCCTAAAAATCAATTAGAAAAGGACAGACAAGTCAATAGACGAGTGGACAGACAACTAACAAAAGAACATATTCAAATGGCCAGTAAAAATAAAATGTAAACATATACTCAACCTCTTCAGAAGTCAGGAAATGAAAATTAAAATCACTATGAGATATCACTACCATATGCCAGAATGAGTCTATTTTCCTTATTTTTAATTTTGGCCTCACATATAGCTTCATTTTGCCAGTGCAAAATGAGCAGAAGTGATGTATACAAGTTCCTGGAAAATTTTGTCAGTATTTGATTTATCGTGCTGTGGAAGTTCCTCATTTAATCTCCATCAGCCTGGGTCACTGGGGACTACACTGATTAGAGCTCCTCTGATAACTTGTGTCGAACATGTAGCATGAGCAAAGAATAAAGATTTATTATATTCAGGCACTAAGATTTTATGATTGTGTGTTATCTACCATAATTTAACCTTTGCTGTTTAAAGGGGTTAAAGTTAATTTACCTAATCGGCTAAAGACTAATCTGGTTCACATTGGGACTCTTTGGGACCAGAAAACTGCTCCAGGCAATCCTGCTACAGCCAAGTGCTAATTAAATATTGAAATCTGAGTTAGTAGAGCAAAACTGAATGCCAGAGTCATTGTGTTGTATAGCTGTAACCACTAGTCTTGGATTTCAAACCATATTCACACTATGGGATGAATGGCATGGCAGTCCCTTCACCAGGAATAATGACTGGAAGCACAATTCTGCCAACATCATTCAGCTGAAACTTCAAGGCTTTGACCTAAATCTGATCATGCTAAGAGAGGAAGTGATGTTTTGTCAACTCTGCAGTTCATAAATTCTACAACTCATGTGCAGAGGTTCTAACTGCAGTGTCTGACATCTAGCTCTAATATATCACTGAGTACTACCTCCCTTAACCCACCAGTTATTTGGGACAGTGGAAGAAACTTGCACTTCCGTTGCTTCTCTGTCTATAAATTTCTCCTGATAAATAATTTTCTTGACCAAGTTTTTGTGCTTTCTGGTTATTTGCCCTTTATCTTGCCAATTGTTGTTACCCACCATGCCCTTTAGAAAGCTGATATGGCTGTCTCACAGATATATGGTACCACATGAGCACTAAGCATCCATTTGCAGGCTGGATGGACAACTTCCTAATGTTACACATTTTCTGAACTCATCCATCCTCCTGCAAGGCTACTTATTTTGTTTTTCACCTTTATATGTGTTCCAATCATACCTGTGTTGTCCCTTTGCTTTTCTTTTGTACCTGTCACTTGCTCTATACTCCTTATCATATTACATACTTCACTTTCATTTCCATGGCTTCTCCCATTTCTATCTGTTATGCCCCCTATTAGGAGTTCCTGGGTGGTACAAATGGTTAAGTGCTCTCCTACTAAGTTTGATGGTTCAAATCCACCCAGAGGCACCTCAGAAGAAAGGCCTGGCAATTTGTTTCAATAGGTCACAGCCATGAAAACCCTATAGATCACAGGCCTACTCTGCAACATATGGGGTGGTCAGAGTCAGAGTCAACTCAAAGGCAACTGTTTTTGTTGTTGTTATTGTTGTTGTTTTCATGTTCCTTATCATACTTTTGGTGGTTTCTATTCTTGCTGGATGTTCTTGTAATTTTTATTTTCTGATTTTTTTTCCTTTTTCATCAATTATTTTCCCTAGTTATCTATTTCTATACCTAACCAAAACCAAATCCATTGCCATCGAGTCGATTCTGACTCATAGTGACCCTAAAGGACAGAGTAGAACTGCCCCATAGAATTTCTAAGGAGCACTTGGTGGATTCGAACTGCCAGCAAGCCACCTCAAATCTCGGTGGCCTAGACTAACAACAACCACTCATTTTTCTCCAAATCTGCTGTTTTGGTAGGGCTTGGAGAGGAACTCTCTTCTCTGTTCCACATTGCATCAGCCCATAAGTAATTCAAGAAAACTCAGCCAAAAGATCCTCTTCAAAGATAGCTCACTAACATGGCTACCATTTGAGAGTAAAAGCCTCTCCATCCGAGCTGGGATAACTTAGAGCATGATGCCTGGTTTCCAAAGGCAACACTCCCAAGAAAGAAAGCCAAGCAAAGCCTTACGACTTGCATTAGAAGTCTCGTGGTGTCCCTTCTGCCATACTTCAGTAGTGGAGGCAGTCACAAGTGCCTGTCCAGCTTCAAAGGGAGGAACATAGTCCTTACTTATTAATGAGGAGTGGCAAGGTTCTAGAAAAGTATGTGATACAAGAAATATAATCTGTCACATTACCTAAAATATTTTTATTCTAAGTTCACATTCTTGTGTTGTTGGGTCATTGCTTCCTATTTCCTGTTCATTCTTTTTGTTTTGTTTTATATGTAATATTTTGCTGTAGTCTCAGCTGCTTCATAATTTTTTCTTCTATTTTACTGGTTTTCTGTATTTCTTCTGATAGAATTTTTTTGGATGATACAATTCACATATGAAGACTTTGTTCTTTGTGGACCAGCTATTAGCAGAAGGATGCTACTGATTGGAAATGCAGATAAGGATAGCTTGCCTAGGTTCCTAATCAAAGGTTCATTATCTGTTGTCATAGCAACAAATGAGTTATTAATTAATACTGCCTCACAAGAATTCTGCCACTTCTGTTGCCAAGGACATTTTCAATGTCTTTTTTATCCTACTCCCCCTAGTGCTCATCCCCTGATACATTTGTCCCCAATCGGTGTGGGGTCTTGCCCTTCTAGGGTGAATATTTGTTAATAGTTTCTCACTTTTGTCAAAACCATGGCACCCTCTATCTTCCCTGACGCATGAGCTACACTGCCAGTGCATTAAGGATTTCTGTGTCAATTCTGCTTACATCAGATATTTGCTCTCTCATAAAATATTTTTAATTAAAGTATCATTCACATAACACAAAATTTACCCATTTAAAGTGTACAATTTAGAGGTTTTTAAGATATTCGTATATTTGTACACCCATCAAACTTATCTAATTCCAGAATATTTTCATTATCTCATAAAGAAACCCCCAGCACCTAGGAACCACAATCTATTTTTTATCTCTATCGATTTGTCTGTTCTGAAAATTTCTTATAAATGGAGTCATATAATATGTGGCCATTTGTGTCTGGCTTCTTTCTCTTAGCATAAAGTTTTCAAGGCTCTTTCATGTAGCATATATCAGTAGTTCATTCCTTTCTACGGCTAACTAATATTTTATTGTACAATATTCAAAATTGTATCTATCTATTCATCATTTGATGAAAATTTGAGTTGTTCCACTCTATTATGACTAATTCAGCTATGACCAATTGTGTGCATGTTTTTATATGAACGTGTATTTTCAGTGTATTTGAGTGTATTTCTATGAGTAGAATTGCTGGGTCATATGGTAGGTTTATGTGCAACTTTTTGAAGAACTGCCAAAATGTTTTTCGAAGTGGCTTCACCGCTTTACATTTCCATCATCAGTTTACCAGTGTTTCAATTTTTCTACATCTTTGCCTTGTTATTGGTCATCTTTTCAGTTCTAGCCATAGTAAAACCCATTGCCATCAAGCGAATTCTGACTCATAGTGACACAATAGGACAAAGTAGAACTGCCCCACAGAGTTTCCAAGGCTGTAAATCTTTACAGAGCAGACTACCACATCTTTCTCCCTTGAGTGGCTGGTAAGTTTGAACCCTTGACCTTTTGGTTAGCAGCTTTGCACTTAATCACTGCACCAACAGGGCTCCACCTTAGCCATACTCCCATTTCTTTCTAGTCAATTTCGACTTATAGCAATGCTATAGGATGGAGTAGAACTCCCCTTAGGGTTTCCAAGGCTGTACATCTTTATGGAACCAGACTGCCATGCCTTTCTTCTGAGGAGCAGCTGGTGTGTTCCAACTATCGACCTTTCAGTGAGTGGTCCAGCACTTAACCAGCATGCATAGCATTAATTGTAGTTATTATCTGCATTTCTCTTGGGTGCTCAACAAAAGGTTGGCAGTTCGAATCCACCATCTGCTCATTTGAAACCCTAAAGGGCAGTTCTACTATGTCCTATCGGATTATCAGTCGGAATCAACTTGACGGCAACAGGCTTGGGTTTTTTTAAAATGACTAATTATATAGAGCATTTTTTCACGCTCTTGCTGAGCAATTCATATCTTCTTTGGAGAAATACCCATTCAAATTCTCTGAACATTTTTAGACCATATTTTCTTTATTTTTCAGTCATAAGAGTTCTTCATATTGTCTGCATACTTTATCAGATACATAATTTGAAAATATTTTTTCTCATTCTTTGGGTTGTCTTTTCACCTTCTGGGCAGTACTTTTTAAAGCACAAAAGTGTTGAATTTTGATTCAGTCCAATTTAACTATTTTTCTTCAATTACTTGTGCTTTAAGTGTCAAATCTAAGATGCTATTGCCTAATTCAAGATCACAAAGATTTATAGCTATGTTTTCTTCTCAGTGTTATAGTTTTAGCCCTTACATTTAAGTCTTTGATCTATTTTGAGGTAATGTTTTTATATAGTGTGAGATATGGGTACAGCTTCATTCTTTTGCATGTGGACATGTAGTAAAGAAAATATTCTTTATATTAAAAAAAGAATAAAGGGCAAAGGTTCAAAAATGTATTTCAAAGGTAATTAATATCTTGTGGTTTTCATATGCTTTATTTAATAAACATATTTCTAAAAAGGTTCCTAACAACAATCTTGTCCCATGTTGGAAGGAAAATATCAAATGAGTTAATTTTATTGAATCATACCCTGCCAAATCAGGAAATCTCAGAATAATATTATGTAAAATCACAAAGTGTTTCAAACTAGATTTTATTGATATTTAAGTGGAAAATAAGTTTTCTTTTTTGAAATAAAATTTATTTTCTTTTTCTTCAAATCGTCAGTGGCAGGTGTGACATTCAAGTATTATTATAATAACGTTTTGTGTGGGTTGATTGATTAACTCTAAAATTATTCATTTATTCATCTGCATGGATATAATCTAATCAAAACAATTATTAATTTCTCAGGCATTTTGAGGCTTTATGTTAATAAGTATGTCTTTAATTATATCTTCTAATTCAAATGAAAGAATAATTTGAATTAAATGTATAAAAGAAATACATGGGCTAGAAAAGGAAAGGTAGCTAAATTACTTCCAAGCATTTAGTTTACATACTTGAGATTTTATTTGAGAACTGGATATTTAGCATTAAGAATTCCAAGAAAGAAAACAACATTTTTATATAAATTGATTTGTTGTTGTTAGGTGCCATTGAGTAGCAACCCCATGCACAACAGGACAGAACACTCCCTGGTCCTGTGCCATCCTCACAATCATGGTTATGCTTGAGCCGATTGTTGTGGCCACTGTGTCAATCCATCTTGTGAGGGTTGTCTTCTTTTTCGCTGACTCTCTACCAAGCATGATTTCTTTCTCCAGGGGCTGATCCCTCCTGATCACATGTTCAAAGTATGTGAGACATAGGCTTGTCATCGTTGTTTCTAAGGAGCCTTCTGGCTGCACTTCTTCCAAGACAAACCTGTTCCTTCTTTTGGTAATCCGTGGTATCTTTGCCAACACCACAATTCAAAGGCTTCAATTCTTCTTCAGTCTTCCTTGTTCATTGTCCAGCTTTCACATGCATATGAGGTGGTTGAAAACACCATGGCTTGAGTCAGGTGCACCTTAGTCTTCAAGGTGACATCTTTGCTTTTCAACAATTTAAAGAGGTCTTTTTACAGTAGATTTGCCCAATGAAATGTGTCTTTTGATTTCTTGATTGCTGCTTCAATGGGTGTTGATTGTGGATCCAAGTAAAATGAAATCCTTGACAACTTCAATCTTTTCTCTGTTTATCGTGATGTTGCTTACTGGTCCAGTAGTGAGGATTTTTGTTTTCTTTAAGTTGAGGTGTAACCCATACCGAAGGCCATGGTGTTTGACTTTCATCCATAAGTGCTTTAAGTTCTCTTCACTTTCAGCAGCAAGGTTGTGTCACCTGCTTAACACACGTTGCTAATGAGTCTTGCTCCAATCCTGATGTCCCATCCTTCTTCATATAGTCCAGGTTCTCAGATTATTTGCTCAGCATACAGATTTTGCAGGTATACTGAAAGGATACAACTCTGACACGCACTTTTTCTGACTTTAAACCATGCAGTATTCCTTATTCTGTTCAAATGACTGCCTCTTGATCTATGTACATGTTCCTCATGAGCACTATTAAGTGTTCTGGAATTCCCACTCTTCTCAATGTTATCCATAATTTATTATGATCCACACAGTTGAATGCCATTTCATAGTCAATAAATCACAGGTAAACAGCTTTCTGGTATTCTCTGCTTTCAGCCAGGATTCATCTGACATCAGCAATGATATCCCTAGCATTTACAAATGATACATATTTCCAGACTATTTGTATAAAGGATAAGCAAATCAAAGATACAAAGATGTCAGTTTAGTTCATCATCAGGCACAGAGTCTGCTCCTAGTTGTTGGGTACCTGGCCCTGGGATCATTACCAGGTACATAGTGGCTCAGTTGTGTAAGAAGTCAACAACGGTTGTGGCTAGAGAATGAATTTAATCATTTGCTCAAGAAAGGGAACTTACATGCCTCTACCTAGGGCCTCAAAACTACATTAAGATGGCATTTTAAGGAAAAAAAAAAAAACTATACTATTATATTTGGCAAAAGATTAGTTACAAGTGCAAAAAAATGTTTAATTAATTAATACAAAGACATCTGTTGAAGCCATAGGATGTTAGAACAACCTTTGTTAAATGACTTGTTAGTTGATAAGAGAGATAATAAGTATATAAAACACTCAGAATTTTAAGAACTAGAAAAAATTTTAATGTAATTTTGTTTCGTCCATCAAATAGCAAGAGAGGGTTCAGCATCATTAAAAAAAAAAAAAAAAAGTCATTGATGTTGCACAAAAGAACTACTTATTGAGGCTACAAGTTACCCAGTAACTTTCTTCAGTTGTAGCCTCAGAAGTAAGTAATGAGGATGTGATCAGTGCTGACACATTTGCAGGTAGACCCTGTAGATCACTGAGTAGAACAAAGCAATGGCAAGAAACCAGTGGGCTGTATGCAGTGCTGTCCACTCTCTTGAGTGGCCCAGTCTTGATCAGGAGGAGCACAAAGTAGTTAGGCAAGTAATTGTTGGTAGCTTTGTTGATAGAAATTCTGGTTGTGCAGGAGACATAGGAAGTACAGGCATCTAAGGGCAAACTTGGCTACAAGGTATAAGTACCCTAGTTGCCTTTCTGTTGCAACAAAGCACCAAGAAATGAATAGTTTTCACAAAATGTGAATTCAGTTTCTTGCGTCAAATCATAAGTAAGATAGGGTATAATTCATCCAATGATAGCAGCATCAAAGAATGATTCGAAAACACAAAAAAGGATTTGGGAATTCTTAGAATGATATGAGAATGATCAGTATAATCAGTGCTATAATTTATACCATCTGATAAGGATTCTGTGATATATAAAATTTATTTTAGTTAGAGAATTATAGAAAGTAAATTTTCTACTTTTGATGTCTACATTATTTAATTTCACTAACAGGTTTTCTTGCATACACATAAATTTCATCCATGTGTAGGCTTCTGCTTTTTTTAAAAAATTATCTGCTTGTTTAAAAGAGGAGCTACTGTCAGACTATACCAAGCATTTATTTTGTTTCCTTTTTTATTCCATGAATAGGCTTCAGAATTGTGTTGAGAAAAAAGAGTCAAAGAACATGTGTTTTTGTTGTTATTTTTTAATCTTATCATATGCCAGGAAACCCTGGTGGTGTAGTGGTTAAGTGCTACAGCTGCTAACCAAAGGGTCGGCAGTTCAAATCCGCCAGGTGCTCCTTGGAAACTCTGTGGGCAGTTCTACTCTGTCCTATAGGGTTGCTATGAGTCAGAATCGACTCAACGCACTGGGTTTGGTTTTTGATTTTTATCATATGCCAACCAAGGACTCAAGGTGTTAGATGCTTCCACACATAATGTCAAGTACCAACAAGTTTTATATTCCTGCATTAAATATTTAATCACAAGAATAAGCAGCAAACCTTTAACCCTAGCTGCAGAAAAGAAAGAAAAATTAGTAGAAGGGGAGCAATACTCTGTACTTCTCTGGATACATCAATATTTTCAAAGATTCGTCTTCTCTAACTGGTTACATTTACTCTTGGGATTTCAAAGTGTTTTTCTATTTATTAAAGAAAGCTGAAAGAAATACCTTTATAAATTACATTTTAGTGACAATTAGTAGAAAATGGTGGCTGCTTTTTTTCTGATTTAATATTTCCTCTGTTTTCAGCAACTTTTTTTCACTAAGTTGATATGCAGGTTCATTGGTCTTTGACATTGCTAGTGCTTCAAATAGTGCTTGAAAGATTCTAGTGAAAAAATGATTATTTATGGAATGAACAAAAAGGAAAAAGCTATAAAGAAGAAAATAATGTCCAAGGGAAGAACAATATGTGGTTGAAGGGGAAAAGTCAGTTATGAATTTACCTTGAGTTTGCAAATTTTCATTTTTATTATTATGAGGTTACATACTAAAAATGTAACTAGGGCAAATGAAATGTATTTTTTCCCCTTGGAATAACTGTTTTACAATAATGAGAGGCAATAAACATGAAAAATAATACTAAACAAATATAAGACAGTGCAATTCAGCTTATTTATACTTTTTTTTTTTCTCTTCTGTGTATTACTATTTCTAGGGAAGACCTATTTGATAGTTCTCCCTCATAATATGGATGGCACAGTCATACATGTACTTTATAGAAGAGAGAAGTAAAGGAACATTGAGTGCTAACCATATATTAGGCACACTGCAATTGTTATTTCATTGAATATTTATAGTAAGTCAGGAGGGTAAAAACTGACCCTACTTTACTGTTGAGTGAGGCATGTGTAACTAACTTACATAGAGCTGTTAACTCTGGTAGGAAGAAGCAAGCTTTGAAATCAGTTCTATTTTATTACAGGTTTATTCTCCTTCCCTGGTACCACAGACATGATCTGATGAGAAAAGGTACTCAGATTCTGAGTGTCAGGAGCAGATGTACCACCCAGTGGGACTGAATTTCAAATACATAGTATTTGCTTCCAGTAATAATTCAAAAATTTTTCCCATACTTCAATAACTTCTCTTTCCTATCTATTATACATGCAACTGTCAGAATAACATAAATAAAACTCACAATTGATCATTCCCTGTACCAGAGCATTTAGTCCTTCCTCCTTCATTTATTCCTAATTTTTCAGTCACCCAGAGTTTAATTAATCCACAATCTAATATTTACCTTTTTGAAAGCTTTAGGCACTTGGCTCTATTACTTCACAAAAACCTTAAAATCTGGCTACATTAATCTACTTACTGGTCCCAAAATCCACTTTTTACTCCTCATCTGCCCCTTTATTCATTCAAGCTTCTTTTCTCTGGTGTGCTCTTCCCACCATGTTTGGGTAGTCTTTGACTTATGACATATTTGAGTTACGGCTAACCAAACTTAGGACCGTCAGTGCATCTGGAATATTGCATCTTCCTGGGAGGAAATTTTGGGAAGATGCATGCAGGTGATATGGAAAAAAATTGCTGAATTATGTAAACACACTTAAGCATTTGATCAGGAAAATACAATGGAAGAGACTGGTGGAAAAATCATCCATACAGCAAGAACGCTGAATTTAGAACTTGCAGTTGCTGATGTGGGACAGCTTATAGATCACGAAGAAGGGGAATTGACAGTTCAGGACTTGAAGGATTTTGAACAGGAAAGAAATGCTGAAGAAAGAAATAATGAGGAAGGAGAAAAGTTGTCAAAAATTTTACAATGAAAGAATCAGCTGGAGTCTTCTCTAAACTAAATCAGGGGCTTCAGTTGCTTGAAAACATGGACCCTAATACTGAGCATTTTGCTAAAGTTGATAGGCAGATTTGGGAAGCAGCAAGATGTTACTACAAAATATATGAAGAAAAAAAGAAAAGGACCATATAGACAACTCTCACTAATTTTCTGACTAGGAACACCATTCTTATTCCCAGGGAAAATCCAGATGATCCAGAAACTTCCACAAGTGGAGTTATTATCACAACTGACAAGATGTCAACATCTCCCAACTCTTCATCATTGGAGTAAATTTTTATGATTTGTGTAGCTTTTTATGCATGTGTGTATTAAACTATGGAAACCCGGGTGGTGTAGTGGTTAAATGCCACAGCTGTTAACCAAAGGGTCAGCAGTTTGAATCTGCCAGGTGCTCCTTGGAAACTATGGGGCAGTTCTCCTTTGTCCCATAGGGTTGCTATGAGTCAGAATTGGCTTGATGGCACTGGGTTTGGTTTTTTGGTTTTTTTATTAAAATATATCTGTAAGTTTATATGTAATCTTTCCAAACCATAAAGAAAAGTGGAGATTGGATTTATAATGATAACAAAAGGCAATAAAAAAAAAAAAAGATATTCAGCTTACATCAAAACTGACTTACAACCGAGTCATGGGAACAGAACCCTGTTGTAAGTTGGGGACTATCTGTACATTTTTTAAATGCTTCCAGAGCTCAGATCACCAACTTGGATCCCACAGCCTCAAAGGCTTTTCAGCTCCCAATAATGAATGATTTCTATCTATGAATAACTATGGAGTATACAAATAGAGACCTCTTTATCTGGTGTCCACTTTTTCACCCCTCCCTGACAAAAGTGAGTGACAAAGTTAACAGTCATCATCATAATAGGTACTCATCTGATTAACATATTGAACCTAGTAGAAAGTGTCATGATTTTAAAGCTGAGTTTACATGTTTAATAAAAATAAACTATATAAGGTATTTTTTAGAAATCACGTGCTCTCCCTCTCTCTATATATATATTTTGGCAACTGCACGTCTCCCAGCACATTATTTCTGTACATGTACTACACCAAGTTATTTTTACGTACAGCAAAGTGGTTAAGCACTTGACTACTAACTGAAAGTTTGGCTATTCAGGCCCACCAGCAACAACACAGGAGTAAGAGGTGGCAGTCTGCTACTGTAAAGATTACAGCCTAGAAAACCTATGGGGCTCTTCCACTCTGTCCTATATGGTCACTATGAGTTGGAGTCTACTCAACAACAATGGATTTTTGTTTGGTAACTTCAATTGACACTAAGAAGACACAATTAGACTATGAAATAAGCAGATCTAACCTAACATGGATCAAGAGGCAGTCATTCAAAGAGAACAAGGGGATACTACATAGTTTAAAGTAAGGAAAGGTGTGCGTCAGGTTGTATCCTTTCACCATACTTATTCAATCTGTATGCTGAGCAAATAATCCGAGAACCTGGACTATATCAAGAAGAATGGGGCATCAGGATTGGAGGAAGATTCATTAACAACCTGCGTTGTGCAGATGACAAAACCTTGCTTGCTGAAAGTGAAGAGGACTCAAAGCACTTACTCATGAATATCAAAGACCACAGCCTTCAGTATGGACTACACCTCAACATAAAGAAAACAAAAATCCTCACAACTGGGCCAGTAAGTAACATCATGATAAACGAAGAGGAGACTGACGTTGTCAAGGATTTCATTTTACGTGGATTCACAGTCAACACCCAAGGAAGAAGCAGTCAAGTAATCACAAGATGCACTGCATTGGCCAAATCAACTACAAAAGATCTCTTTAAAGTATTGAAAAGCAAGGATGTCACCTTGAGGACTAAGGTGTGCCTGACTCAAGCCATGGTGTTTTCAGTCGCCTCATATGCATGTGACGGCTGGACAATGAATAAGGAAGACCAAAGAAGAATTGATGCCTTTGAATTATGCTCTTGGTGAAGAATATTGAGTATGCCATGGACTGCTAAAAGAATGAACAAACCTGTCTTGGAAGAAATACAACCAGAATGCTCCTTAGAAGCAAGGATGGTGAGACTATGGCTCACATACTTTGGACATGTTATCAGGATAGATCAGTCCCTGGAAGACATCGTGCTTGGTAAAGTGAAGGTCAAAGAAAAAGAGGAAGTACCTCAATGAGATAGATTGACATAGCAGTTGCAACAATGGGCTCAAGCATAGCAATAATTGTGAGGATGGCAGAGGACCAGGCCATGTTTAGTTCTGTTCTGCACAGAGTCGTTATGAGCCAGAACTGACTTGATGGCACCTAACAACAATAACCTAAACTAATGGTTTTACTTAAGATGATCTGGTAAGGTTTTCAAATTCAGCTGTTGAGCTAATATGCTATACTTATCACCTTAATTAATAGAAACAAATGCACAGCTTAAATTATTTATTTTCTAATTATTGGTAGGGCTAACAAACTAGATCCAAGATTTCTTGAACAAGGCTTCTACCTTTATTACATAGGTATGATCAAAAGTAACATCTTCACCCAAGAAACAGAAAAGACTGCATAAATCAAAGACTACATCAGCCTGAGACCAGAAGATGTAGATGGTGCCCTGCTACAACTGGTGACTGCCCCGACAGGAAACACAACAGAGAACCCCTGAGGAAGCAGGAGGGCAGTGGGATGCAGACCTCAAATTCTCGTAAAAAGTCCAGACTTAATGGTATGACTGAGACTAGAAGGACCCAGAGGTCATGGTCCCCAGACCTTCTGTAACCCAAGACAGGAACCATTCCCAAAACCAACTCTTCAGCCAGGGATTGGACTGGGCTATAGGATAGAAAATGGTCCTGGTGAGGAGTGAGCTTCTTGGATCAAGTAGACATATGAGACTATGTGGGCAGTTCCTGTCTGGAAGGGAGATGAGAGGGCAGAAGAGGTCAGAAGCTGGCCGAATTGACACAAAAATAAAGAGTAGAGAGAAGGAGCGTGCTGTTTCCTCAGGAGGAGAGCAGCTAGGAGTATATAGCAAGGTGTATATAAATTTTTGTATGAGAGAATGACTTGATTTGTAAACTTTCATTTAAAGCACAATAAAAACAAAAAAAAAAAGTAATATCTTCAGACTATTTTTATAAACATAAGCAGGAAATTAAAGAAAATGAACAGAACAATATGATTTTATAGGAGGATGGGTTATTGAGTCTGAAATTCACATCTGGAAATGTCACCAGATGTGTGTGGTATATGCATTGGAATGTTATGCCAAAACTGTTTTACTTAATTTCATCATTTCCGCACGTTATATGTGCAGGCATGTTATTTATGATGTAGCATTATTTGGGGAAAAAATATATACTTTATTTGCTTTGTTGTATTATCTTACACAATTCCAATTACTAAAAAAATGAAAATAATGATGTAAGTTATTTCCTCACTATGTATAAAAGTTGGTAAAACAAATAGTTTATACGTACATGTCTGTCTATCTGCATTACACATGCAGACAGGCTGTGCCTCAAACTTGCAGGTAATCATTAGACTACTAGGAATGAGATACTTATGCCCACTGACATCAACCACTTTGTGGGAGTTAAGTTCATCTGTGATTGAGCAGAATACATGAAACATGAGACATCTTGCTGGCAAAGTGAAAGCCATTGTTATTATTTATAGAAAGCAAACATTAAATGATAACAATAGATTCCCAAAGAGAAAATGCTTACCCTACCACAAATTACTCACCTCTGCTCTCATGTTACTTGGCAGATGTGTCATGGTGCTAAAGGTCAGTTGCTGTGTTCATACCACCATTGTATCAGGTACCACCAAGCTGCTCAGGGGGGTAGGGGAGTGGGGGATTCTGCATGATTCCTGAGATTTCTGCTCTGCCCCTGGGACTCTTTGAGCTTTGTCTCACCAGCGGAAGAACCCCTTACCAGAATATCCCAAGCCTCTTTCACTCATTCCTGCCATGCTATCCTCACATTGGGGCTCACCTGCCACCACAATACCCAGGCCCCCACTGCCTGGGAGGAGCAGAGCAAGCAACCCCTGACATGGATGGAGTAAAGCTACTATTAGAATGTTTGTTTGCTGATGTGGCACAACTCAAAATGAGAAGAAACAGCTGCAAATATCCATTAATAATCAGAACGTGAAAATTATGAATCTACAAAAATTGGGAGTCGTCAGAAATGAAATGGAAGGCTTAAAGATTGATAGACTAGTAAGCTGAAATGTACTGGTACTGGCCATTTTAAATCAGACAGTCATATGATCTACTATGTCACCAATGGCAAACGGGAGAGGAACACATTGCATTCATCATCAAATAGAACATTTCAAGACCTATCCTGAAGTACAAGGTTCTCAGTGATAGAATAGCATCCATATGCTTACAAGAAAGACCAGTTAATACAGGTACTTAAATTTATGCACAAACCACTAAGGGCAAAACTGAGGAAACTGAGGATTTTTACCAACTTCTGCATCTGAAATCTATCAAATATGCAATCAAGATGCCTTGATAACTACTGATATTTGGAATGTTAAAGCTGAAACAAAGAAAAAGAATCGGTAGTTGGAAAATATGGCCTACGTGATAGAAAAGATGCTGGAGATCAAACGATAGACTTTGCAAGACCAATGGCTTCCTCAGCAGAAATACCTTTTATGAACAAGATAAACAGCTACAGTCCATGTGGACCTCACCGGATGGAAAACAAAGGAATCAAATGGATGACATCTCCAGAGAGAGACAATAGAAAAGCTCAATAATATCAGTCAGAAGAAGGCCAGGGGACAACTGCAGAACAGGCCATCAATTTCTCATATGCAAGTTCGAGATGAAGCTGAAGAAAATTTAAACAAGTTCACCAGAACCAAGATATGACCTTGAGTATATTCCATCTGATTTAGAGACCATATCAAGAATAGATATGGTGCACTAAACACTAATGACTGAAGACCAGAAAAACTGTGGAATGACATCAAGGACATCATACATGAAGAAAGCAAGAGATCATTACAAATACAGGAAAGAAAGAAAAGACCAAAATGGATGTGAGAAGAGACTCTGAAACTTTATCTTGAAAGTAGAGTAGCTAAAGTGAAAGGAAGAAATGATGAAGTAAAAGGGCTGAACAGAGGATTTCAAAGGGTGACTTGACAAGACAAAATAAAGTATTATAATGAAAAGTGCAAAGACTTGGAGTTAGAAAACCAAAAGGGAAGAACACACTTGGCATTTCTTAAGCTGAAAAAAGTGAAGAAAAAATTTAACCCCCAAGTTACAATAGTAAAAGACTCTATGAGCAAAATACTGAATGACGCAGGAAGCATAAAAAGGAGATAGAAGGAATGTGCAGAATTGCTATACGAGAAAAACTGGTTGATATTCAACCATTTCAGGAGGTAATATGTGATCAAGAACCCATGGTATTGAAGGAAGAAGTCCAAGCTGAGCTGAAAGCATTGGTGAGAAACAAGTCTCTAGGAATTGAATGAATATCAACTGAGATTTTCAACAAATGGGTGCAGCACTGCAGGTGCTCATTTATGTATGCCAAGAAATTTGGGAAACAGCTACCTGGCCAACCAGTTAGAAGAGATCCATATTTGTGCTCATTGCATAGAAAGGTGATCAAATAGAATGCAGCAATTATCCAACAATATCATTAATATTACACACAAGTAAAATTTTGCTGAAGGTATTTAAAAAATGCTTGCAACACTAAAAAAAAAACACACTACATGGACAGAAAACTGCCAAAAATTCAAGTCTGATTCAGAAAAGAACATAGAACAAGAGATATCGTTGCTGATGTCAGATGGATCTTGGCTGAAAGCAGAGAATACCAGAAAGATGTTTACCTGTGTTTTATTGACTATGCAAATCCATTCTATTGTGTGCGTTGTAACAAATTATGCATAATATCATGAAGAATGGGAATTCCAGAACAGTTAATTGCACTCATGCAGAACCTGTACATAGATCATAAGGTAGCAGTTTGAACAAAATTAAGGGATACTGCATGGTTTAAAATCAGGAAAGTTGTGCATCAGTGTCGTGTCCTTTCACCATCCTCATTCAGACTTCATGCTGACCAAATAAAGTGAGAAGCTGGACTATATGGAGAACATAGTATCAGGATTAGAGAAAGGCTCATTAACAACCTGTAATACGCAGATGACACAACCTTGTTTGTTGAAATTGAAGAGGACTTGAAGCAGTTACTGATGAAGATCAAAGACTACCTTCACTATGGGTTGCACATCAACATAAAGAACACAATAATCCTCACTCTTAGACCAATAAGCAACTTCCTGATAAATGGAGAAAACAGTGGAGTTGTCAAGGATTTCATTTTACTTAGATCCACAATCACTGCTCATCGAAGCAACAGTGAAGAAATTAAAAGACATATTGGTTTGGGCAAATCTGCTATAAAAGACTTCTTTAAAGTGTTGAAAAGCAAAGATATCACTTTAAGGACTAAGGTGCAGCTGACCCAAGCCATAATATTTTCAATCACCTCATATGCATGTGAAAGCTAGACAGTGAATAATGAAGACTTAAGAATTATGTTAAATTATGGTGTTGGTGAAGAATATTGACTATACTGTGGACTGCCAGAAGAACGAACAAGCCTGTCTTAGAAGAAGTACAGTTAGAGTTCTCCTTGGAAGCAAGGATGGTGAAACTTCATTTTATATACTTGTATTTTGGACATGCTATTTTATCAAAAGGGACCAGTCTCTGGAGAAGGACATCAGGGCTTGTAAGGCAGAGGATCAATGAAAAGGAGTAAAACCTGCTAGGAGAGGGATTGACATAGTGATTGCAACAATGGGCTCGAACAGAGCTATGATTGTGAGAATGGCACAGGATCAGGCAGTGTTGTGTTCTGTTATACACAAGGTCGTTATGACTTAGAACCAACTCTCTGACATATAACAGCAACAACCTTTGCATAATCCCAGCCGATCATTTTGTGTGAATTACAATGCCACGGCTAGAAGGGCCATATAAAAGCAATTCACTGCATCACGAGTTTAGCAAAAGCTTAACTTTGAAACCGTTTATTTTGGCAGGATGAAGGATGTTTTATATACATAATAATTCTGTTTCAGGTAGTGATTTCCAAACTCTACCCTGATAGTTGAAGGAATTTTGTAAAAGTCTTTTTAGGATATATCAGAACCCTAAATACCTTTCAACTGTAGCAATCTGATCTTATTTACATTTTTTTTATTTTTAGTTGCTGACTCATAGGGACCCCATGTGCTGCAGAGTACATCTGTGCTATATAGGATATTCAAGCCTGTGACGTTTGAAAGCAGACAGCTAGGACTTTCTTCCAAGGCAACCTGGGTCAGTTTAACCACTAACCTTTTGGTTAGCAGCCAAGCACTTAACTGTTTGAACCACAAAGGACTCAACTTATTTCCATTTTTAAAATAATAATAGTAAGAATAATATTTTTTGTAAAGCGTAAGTATAACAATGTTTAAAATTTATTAGTGAGGGAAGTGGGGCTGAGATGGTGGAGTAGTCAGATGCTTCCTGTGGTCCCTCTTACAACAAAGACCTGAAAAAAAAAATAATCAATTATATATGACAATCTAGGAGCCCGGAACATCAAAGGCAAAGTTGAGGAAGTGGACTGAGCAGCAAAGGGAGGCAGAGACAGTTCAGGAACAGCGAGGAGTTGCCAGACCTGTCTCAGAGGGAAACAGCACCCTGAAGGCCAGATCCACTAGCACGAATGTGGTGAGGCAAGCAGTAGTGTTTGGGACACATTTTCCACATTGGAAGAGATTGAGCAGCAGACAGACCCTCACACCTCCAAAATCAGTGAAAAGCAGCACTTAACTGGCAAAAGATAAGTACATGTATCCAATCTACCATGCAGATCAAAATCACCCCTTTGGGAAAAAACTCTCTCCCATTTACCTGACCACTCTTTGCTCTGCACTGGGTGCTGAGCTGTCTACGGTGATTGCCTTTTTCGCTGGGCTGAAAGTAGGACTTGTCAAGTGCCCTGAGACATTCTCCTGGCCTTGGAGAAGGAACAAATTAACAAACAGCAAAAAAATAATGTGCTGGCACCCCTAAGCTGGAAACTAAGGGCAGAAACATCTCTTTTGCCTAGGCACAGACATAAAGGGTCCACAGACTTTGGACACCTTTGACCTCTGCATAGACATGTGTGGGTTCATTTCCACAGCATAGGTCCTCATTAGCACAGCACGACAGGGTATATACCTTTAGCCTAACTTCAATTGTTTTAGCTACATGGTAGAGAGGCAGGTTAGTGATGTTTGACACCACACTGCCTATTAAGCAGGGTCTTCACCAACTTCACCAACAATATCAGGGGCCTGAGGACTGGTGGTTCCACCAATGCCACATAGGTACCCTTGACAGAGATCCAAGGATAAATGGTGCCTCTCAGTCCTTAGAGCCAACAACATTGGGTACCCAAACTCCAGCCGCAAAACCCACCCACCTACACACTCTAAGGAACAGGAACACGCTTTTCCCACAGACACTCATGGGCGGTTGTCAGCACCCTGCCTTGCTCAGCACATGATCCCCTCCTGCAGTCAGGTACCTGAGACTACACCAATCAAACCTGCTTGTCTAAGACTTAGGTGAGAGGCTGCACCACACACTTGCTGATGGACTACCTGGACATCTGAGCTGAATCTGTACAAGAAAAGTAAATGGATTCCTGGGCTCACATACCTAGTAACAGCTCTAATCACCTGGTGACAGGACATTAGAGTTTCAAAGACACAAATAATCAAACTAGCTCACTCAAACAGCCTATTTGGGCATATCAAAACAAAACAAGAAGCTAGGACACAGTAAAAACCAAAACCCATTGCCTTCCAGTTGATTTCGACTCATTGTGACCCTAAAGGACATAGTAGAACTGCCCCATAGGGTTTGCAAGGAGTGCCTGGTGGATTCAAACTGCCGACCTTTTGGTTAACAGCTATAGCTTTTAACCACTACACCACCAGGGTTTCCTAGGACACAGTAAGCAAACTTAAAATAAATAAATAACTTATTGATGGCTCAGAGACAACAGTCAATATCAAATCACATGAAGAGGCAGACCATGATGGCTTCAGTAAGCTCCCAAAACAAATAATCAAGAAATCTTCCAGATGAAGAAAACTTCCTGGAATTACTAGAGGTAGAATACAAAATATCTATATACAAAACAGTTCAAGAGATCAGGAAGATCCGGTAAAACATAGAACAAATCAAGCAGCACACAGCCAAAGCAATAGAAAAACTTAAGAAGATTAGAGAAGAGCATAATGACAAATTTAATACACTGTAAGAATTCATAGAGAGACAGCAAACATAAATCAAGATTAACAATAAAATTTCAGAATAGACAACTCAATAGGAGGTTATAAGAGCAGAATTGAGGCAATGGAAGTCAAAATCAGTGAGATTGAAGACAAAGCACTTGATACCAACATATTTGAGGAAAAATCAGATAAAAGAATTAAAAAAATGAAGAAACCCTAATTATTATGTGGAACTCTATCAAGAGGAATAACCTACGAGTGATTAGAGTACCAGAACAGGGGGGATAACAGAAAATACAGAGAGAATTGTTGAAGATTTGTTGGCAGAAAGCTTCTTCAGGATTGTGAAATATGAGAAGATAGCCATCCAGGGTGCTCATCGATCCTTGCAAAAGGTAGGTCCTAAAAGAAAGTCACCAAGATATATTATAATCAAACTTGCCAAAACCAAAGTTAAAGAATTTTAAAAGCAGCTAGGGATAAACAAAAAGTCACCCACAATAGAGAGTCAATAAGGCTAAGCTCAGACTACTCAGCAGAAATCATGCAGGCAAGAAGGCAATGGGGTGATATATATAAAGCCCTGAAGCGAAAAAAAAAAAAATTGCCAGCCAAGAATTATATATCCAGCAAAACTGACCGTCAAATATGAAGGCGAAATTCGGACATTGCCAGATAAACAGAAGTTTAGGGAATTTGCAAAATCCAAAATAAAATTACAAGAAATACTAAATGGAGTCATCCAGTTAGAAAATCAGTAATGCCAGATAATAACCCAAGACTGGAACACAGGACAGAAAAACCAGATATCAACCCAGAGAAGAAAAGCACAAAAAGAAATCAAAACTAAAAGGCTCAAACAGGGAAATAGAGACATCTTTATGCAAAAGATGACAACATTAAAACAAAAAAGAGGGGCTAAAAAATTTAGTCATAGATCTTTCATATGGAGAGGAAGTCAAGGTGATATAAAGAAATAAAAGATTTGTTTAAACTTAGAAAAAACAGGGGTAAATATTAAGGTAACTACAAAGGAAACTTACAATCTTACACATCAAAAAAAAAGCAAACATAAAGACTCAGCAAACACAAAAGCAACAACGAAAAAAAAGGAAAAAGAAAATACATAAAGAAAAATGACTCAGCATAGAAAATTAAGTAGAAAAAAAGAAACTGTCAACAAAACACAAAAAAATACATCAAAATGACAGCACTAAATTCATACCTATCAATAATTATGCTGAATGTAAATGGACTAAATGCACCAATAAGCAGAAAGAGAGTGGTAGCAAGGATTAAAAAAAAAAATGATCTGTCTATATGCCGCCTACAAGAGACACACCCTAGATAGACTTAAAGACACAAATGGACTAAAACTCAAAGGATGGAAAATATATGTATATATCAAGCAAACAACAATCAGAAAAGAGCAGGAGTGGCAATATTAATTTCGGACAAAATAGACTTTAAAGTAAAATCGACCACAAAAGACAGACGCTATATAATAATTAAAGGGTCAATATACCAAGAGGACATAACCATAATAAGTATTTATACACCTAACAAGAGAACTCCAAAATGCATAAAACAAAATCTAATAGCGCTGAAAAGAGAGATAGCTCCACAATAATAGTAGGAGACTTCAACACGCCACTTTCAGTGAAGGGCAGAGCATCCAGAAAGAAGCTCACTAAAGACCTGGACGATCCAAATGCCACAATCAACCAACCTGACCTCATAGACATATGCAGAACACTCCATCCAACAGCAGCCAAGGATACTCTTTTTCTTTTCAATGTACATGGAACATTGTCTAGCATAGAACACATATTAGGCCATAAAGTAAGCCTTAACAGAATCCAAAACATCAAAATATTACAAAGCATCTTTTCTGACCACAAAGCCACAAAAGTATAAATCAATAACAGAAAAAGCAAAGCAAAAAAAAAAAAAAATCAAACACATGGAAACTGAACAACACCTTGCTCAAAAACTACTGGGTTATAAAGAAACTAAGGATGGAGTAAAGAAATTCATAGAATCTAATGAGAATGAAAACACTTCCTACCAGAACCTTTTCAACAGCAAAAGCAGTGCTCAGAGGTCAATTTACGGCAATAAATGCACACATCCAAAAAGAAGAACGGGCCAAAATCAAAGAATTATTCCTGCAACTTGAACAAATAGGAAGAGAACAACAAATTAAGCCCTCAGGCACCAGAAGAAAGCCAATAATAAAATCTAGAGCAGAATTAAATGAAATAGAGAACAGAAAAACAATTGAAAGAGTTAACAAACCAAAAGCTGGTTCCTGGAGAAGATCAACAAAATTGATAAACCATTGGCCAAACTGACAAAAGAAAAACAGGAGAGGAAGAAAATAATCCAAATAAGAAATGAGATGGGCTGTATCACAATAGACCCAACTTATATCACAATAGATATAAAATTAAAAGAATCATAACAGAATACTATGAAAAATTGTACTTCAACAAATATGAAAACCTAAAGGAAATGGACAAATTTCTGGAAACACACTACCTACCTAGGCTAACACAAACAGAGGTAGAATAACTAAGTAAACCTATAACAAAAGAAGAGATTGAAAAGGTAATTAAAAAACTCCCTACTATAAAAAAGCCCTGGCCCTGACATCTTCTCTGGAGCATTTTACCACACTTTCAGAAAAGAGTTAACACCAGTACTCCTAAAGGTATTTCAGAGCATAGAAAAGGATGGAATACTACCAAACTCATTCTATGAAGCCAACATAACCCTGATACCAAAACCAGGTAAAAAGACACCGTAAAAGAAAGAAAAAGAAAATTACAGACAAATATCTCTCATGAACTCAGACACAAAAATCCTCAACAGAATTCTAGCCAACCGGAATCAACAACATGCCAAAAACATAATTTACCATGACCAAGTAGGATTCATACCAGTTATGCAGGGACGGTTTAACATTAGAAAAATAATCGATGTAATCCATCACATAAATAAAAGACAAGGACTACATGATTTTATAAGCTGGTGCAGAAAAGGCATTTGACAAACTCCAACACCCATTCATGATAAAAACTATCAGCAAAATAGTAATAGAAGGAAAATTCCTCAACATAATAAAGGCCATATATACAAAGCCAAGTCAATATCATCCTAAATGGAGAGAGTCTGAAAGGATTCCCGCTGAGAATGGGAACCAGACAAGGATGCCCTTTATCACCAGTCTTATTCAACATTGGGCTGAAGGTCCCAGCCAGAGCAATTAGGCTAGGAAAAGAAATAAAGGGCATCCAAATTGGTAAGGAAGAAGAAAAAAGTATCTCTATTAGATGATATGATCTTATACACCAAAAACCCTAAAGAATCCACAAGAAAACTACTGAAACTAGTAGAGTTCTACTAGTATACTACTGATATATGTATACTATGATGTGTATACTATTGCATACATATCATAGCCCTTTTTTCAATGATATTCTTTAAATTCTATGCAAGTGACATAGAAAGAATCCATAATAATGATTATTTTATCATGAAGCTTGACAAAAAAAAATCCACTTTAAAGTGGGTTGCTAAATAAATTAAGAAAAGAGAAAAAGGTTAATGATGTGAAAAAGAATTAACTCTGGTTTAGCAGAAAAAAAGTGGTTAAAAAAAAAAAAAACCCTCACAAAACAAGCATGATGTCCTTCTCCAGGGACTGGTTCCTTCTGATAACATGCCCAGTATCACAGCAACATGAAAGCCACCACAGGACAACAAACTGACAGACACGTGGTGAATAATTCATGTACTGAATAAAAATATCTCCTATTCTATCACCTTAATGAAGAAGCCCTGGTAGTAGAATGGTTAATGCACTGGGCTGTTAACAGAAAGGTCGGCGGTTCCAATGCGCCAGCTGCTCCTAGGAGGAAGATGCGGCTGTCTGCTTCCATGAAGATTTGCAGCTTTGAAAACCCTATCCAGCAGTTCTACTCTGTCCTGCAGGGTTGCTATGAGTTGGAATTGACTTCACGGCAGTGTTTTTTTTTTTTTTTTTTGGTTTATCATCTTAATGAGTAAAGTAAAAATAGTTTTTAAGTCACAAAATTACTATCTACCAGCATAATTATGATTATTGATTCTGTTTTAGAATCTCATAACTACCTTACTTCCAAATGATTATAAGTTGATTTTCCACATGACAGTTCTATAACAATATAATATCAGAACTATTCTTGCCAGTAGTGACTATTATACAGTGATTAAATTGATTTTGAAGTGGTTATTGTTAGCATATATATAACTTATGATGCAAGAAGTAGAAAGAAACAATATTAATCAAAATTGTTGAAAGCAGTTTCATTTTTTAACCATACATTTCAAATGAAGTATTGAGAAATAGAGCTGACTTTTTTTGTTCTGGTTATGTTACATTCAGTAATGAGGATCTACAGAAAGAGATAATGAATTTCTCCAAACATGACGTGTCTAACAAAAGTAGTTTTGAATATTTGTTCTAAATTCCATGAAAATGAAATGTTTTTAGATGTTTTGACATATGCCTTGCCATTTTACTAAGTATAAGAAATTTTTCAGCTCTTGTTAAACACATATAAGAAAGAATAATTTAGAAGTACAATAAATGGAGAAATCCTTCATTAATTAATATCCTGTAGCAAAGATAATTTTTAATTATAACCATGTATTCAAAGAAATTCATTCATCATTCCTGTCTCAGAGATGAGAATTCTGAAATGATAGACTAAAAACAAAGCAGAGCATTTTATATGAACACAACAATGCATATGCTAAATATACCACAGAAACTATTTTCATTTCTTTTTGTACCTGCAGGAAAAAAATGTTATTTCAAAATGTTATCCAATTAGCAGCTCCCAACAGGGGTGCTCCAAAATTCCCACGAAAACATGGAAAAGGACAAAACACAAAAGTAAGGGAGTGCCAGATCAATTACTTTCTACATGTATTTGCTAATTCATACATTCCACACCAGATAAAAATATTAAAAACTTTTAATTTTTTGCAAATTTACTGTAACCTTGTTGCCAAAATAGAAATAACACCGAAAATAACATAAAACCCAATCAGTATGTGTAAGACTTGAAAAAAAAAAAAAATCACCTAGAAAAGGATATCACGTTAAATTTTGAAGTAATAGAACTTAATATTTGTTTTCTTCAAGTCAAATCATTTCTTAAAAATTATGAGTGGACAAAGAAATATTATATTCTGCCCTTTTTTTTTTTTTTGGTTTAACTCAATTTTTTTCTAGTGTTGTTCTCTAATCACTTGTAGAATTCAATTACTTTTTTTAAATTAATTTTTCAATTTTTCCAAATCACCAAAGTAATCACTTGGCCTATAAAATATTATTGATCAAATCTTATTCCATTCTTATTACCCAATGCCACAGAGTCAATTCTGACTCATAGTGACCCTATAAGACAGAGTGAACTGCCCGTACGGTTTCTAAGGAGCAGCTGGTGGATTCGAACTACCAGCCTTTTGGTTAGCAGCTGAGCTCTTAATCACTTCACCACCAGGGCTTCTCCATTCCTATTACTCCATGTTAATTTTAGAGTTCTGTGTGCTATAAGGAATATAGGCTTAGAATAATGTGCACCATAAGCCACGATATTCAATTTAGTATACCATATTAATTAATCTATTAATTCTTCACAATAAATTGTTAGCAAACAAATTCACATGTCTCAGACAACACTTGGGTTTAAGCGAAAAGTAAGAAAGTAGGTAAAATTGAACTACAAAAAAAGAAAATTTCTTAACGGAATTAGATAAAAACAAAACTAAAAAAAATATTACTATTGCTATTTTAAGTCGTAGTATTGGTTCCAGTTACTTCTTTGCACATTTATAGGAAATTATTTCTTCTCTTCACACTTGTAATTACTTCCTCTTATCAAGAAAGAAAAAAAGGGACAGCAGAGAATAACCTCGCTTTTCTGAATTTCTGGGAATAACAAAACATTTTTCCCAAAAAGTCATAGGGTAAGGAGAAAAGAGAAATAAAGTTGAAAGAAGACTAATATATATGTCTTCAACTCAAAGCATAATTATAGCAATAGTGATGGCACCACAGAACATATAAAACCAGTAATATGGCAGAACGGTGTCCTGGGTTTTCGTTTACGTCTACCATTTACTTATGTTTTTGTCTTTGGAGAAGTTTTTAAGTCTCCATTTTCCCTTGCATAAAATGCAGAGGACATACACTGTAGGAAAGATAATAAATGTGTATATTTATATTTAAAAGGTGGCTTATTTGTATTTGTCTCAAGAATTTATTTAAAAAATATTTTCCCACTATATATGAATTTTAGAAAGTCTTATTCACACTAAAGTCAGAACAAAGTAAGAATGCCAACATCTCCACTAATATTAACAATTATTTATTAGCCAATAGTAATTTAGAATTTGGAAAATTTAGAGATTAGAATAGAGAAAACAATTGGAAGTAAAAAAAATATAAAAGAAAGAAATAAAACTTTTTCTTTGCAGATGATTTAATAGTAGTAATGGAAAACCCTAGAAAATCAATGATACAATTAAATAAAACAATAAAAGAATTCGGCAAGGTACAAACCAAAAAAAAACCAAAATCCCCATGAAGACATGTCAGCCTTTATACTCAAAAATAAAAGCCACCTAGCAGATGTGATGGGAGAAAATGGTTCCATTTGCAATACAAAATAAAAAAGAGGTAATATTCTGGAATAACTTAAAAAGAAATCCTCAAAACCTGTACATCCAAAACCAAACCCATTGCCATTGAGTCGATTCCAACTCATAGCAACCCTATGTATAACAGATCAAAACATTGCCCCATCCTGTGCCATCCTCGCAATCACTGCTATGCTTAAGCCAATTGTTGCAGCCACTGAGTCAATCCGTGTCATTGAGGGTCTTCCTCTTTTTCACTGACACTCTACTTGACCAAGCATGATGTCCTTCTCCAGGGACTGATCCCTCCTGACAACATGTCCAAAGTATGTGAGTTGTAGTCTTACCATTCTTGTTTCCAAGGACCATTCTGGCTGTACTTCTTCCAAGACAGATTTGTTTGTTCTTTTGGCAGTACAAGGGATATTCAATATTCTTTGCCAACACCCTAATTCAAAGGCAACAATTCTTCTGTCTTCTTTATTCATTGTCGAGCTTTCATAAGCATATGAAATGACTGAAACATCACAGCTTGAATCAGGTTCACCTTGATCCTTAAAGTGACATCTTTGCTTTTTAACATTTTAAAGAGTCTTTTGTAGTAGATTTGCCAAATGCAATGTGTCATTTGATTTCTTGACTGCTGCTTCCATGGGCGTTGATTACGGATCCAAGTAAAATGAAGTCCTTTACAACGACAAACCTTTCTCCATTTATTATGATGTTGCTTCTTGGTCAAAAAATTTTTATCGGTTGTGAGGATTTTTGTTTTCCTTATGTTCGGGTATAATCTACACTGAAAGCTGTAGTCTTTGACCTTCATCAGTAAGCGCTTCAAGTCGTTTTCACTTTCAGCCAGCAAGGTTGTGTCATCTGCATAACAGGTTGTTAATGAGTCCTTCTTCAACCCTGATGCCATGTTCTTCTTCATATAATCCAGGTCCTCAAATTATTTCCTCAGCATACATATTGAACAAGTACGGTGAAATGGTACAACATTGTTGCACACCAATTCTGATTTTAAACCACATAGTATCCATTCTGATCTAACAATTCCCTCTTGGTCTATGTACAGGTCCCTCATGAGCAATTAAGTGTTCTGGAATTCCCATTCTTTGCGATGTTGTCCATAATTTATGATTCACACAATAACTTTGTGTAGTAAATAAGATACAGGTAAACATCTTTCTAGTATTCTCTGCTGTCAGCCGAGATCCATCTGACATCAGCAATGATATTCCTCATTCCATGTCCTCTTCTGAATCTGCCTTGAATTTCTAGCAGTTCCTTGTTGATGTACTGATGCAACCATTTTTGAATTATCTTCAGCAAAATTTTACTTCCATGTTATATTAATGATATTGTCCAATAATCTCCACTTTCTGTTTAATCACCTTTCCTTGGAATGGGCACAAATATGGATCTTTTCCAGTCAGTTGACTAGGTAGCTATCTTCCAAATTTCTTGGCATAGACAAATGAGCACTTCCAGCACTGCATCCAGTTGTTGAAACATCTCAGATCGCATTCTGTCAATAACTGTAGCCTTGTTTTTCAATAATGCCTTCAGTGCAGCTTAGACTTTCTCTGTCTCTAACACCAGTTCTTGATCATATGCTACCTTCTGAAATACACACAGAAGAGTAGGGCAACACTAAAAAGGAAGAACTCAGTAGGGAGAAAAGTCCTCCCAGATATTAAAACATGCTATGAAACTTCTATAGCTAAAACAGTATAGTACTTGTGGATATCAGAGGAATATATTAGAAATTCCAAAACTAAAGAACTACGTATAGAAATCTATATACATTATAGAGGTGATATCTCAAATCACTGTAGCAAACATTGTCTTCGAGATAAGTGGATAACCATTTGGAGAAAGATGAAATTAGATTCATCTGTCATACCATATACACATAAGAATAAACTCTGAATGTGTTGTCAAAGAGTGCAGTTGGGGTTTCTGTGAATTTAAACAAAGAGCTTTATTGAAGGAATGAGAAACTTGAGTTGGGGATACACACAGCAAATTAATTTCAGAGTGCTCCAAAGAGCAGATTCTGACAAGCCCTTTTAAAGGCAAAACCCGAAAGTACTAGGCAGCTGAGACACAGTCGTGGGAAAGTAAAGGTTGTAAAAACATTTTCTGACAAAAGGCATTTTCTGAGATTTGGCCAACCACTGAAGTCATGTTTCCTGAAGCAAAACCACACTCTTTAGCATTGCCTAAATTTTAGTTTGCACAATGTCGTACACAAATTTTCATCACACCTTAAAGTCAAAGTAAATATTAATACAAAATGAAGTCAGGAATACACTTCAGACAGAATCCTCTACAATGTCAAGCACCTGATATTTGGAATGTTCATACAAAGTGTTTTTCAGAGATCTTAAAGGGAAAAATGAGGTTATACAGGTATTAGGATAACCATTGCTAAATCTATAATTTGGATATGAGGAAAAACTTTTTAAATATGATGACACATTCAGATGCAATAAAAATAAATATTTTATCATTTGAATTTTAACACATAAGAAACTTTTGTAAAGCAAAAACAGCATAATCAAATTCAAGGAAAAATGACGGACTAACAGAAAATGTTTTTGACTGATAACACTCTTAAAGATAAGTATCCTTAATATAGGAAAAGATTTTAAAAATTGAGAGGAAAAAATGCAAATACCCTAGAGTGATACTGACAAAGGATATGAACCACAACTAATACAAAGAAACATAAAATGACTCTTAACCATAAGAAAAGATGTTCAACTTTACTTACAATAAGAGAAATTCAAATTAAAGCTGCACAGAAATAACATTTTTTACCCTTTATATAGGTGAAAGTGAACAAGCTTGATAATTGACTTTTCCATGATACTAGAGAAAAAAAGAGACAAACTCAGATCATTTGGGGAAATATCAAAGGATATAACTACTAAGGAGGGTAATTTGGTAAGGCCAATAGCTGTCAACTCAGCTATCCCGTTTTTAGGAATTTACTCTGAAATTACATCTGTAACAATACAAAACTACATATGTACACAGTTGGTCACTGTATCATTAATATAACTGCAAACATTGGAAACTACCTAAATCTTCAGGCTTAGGAGACTAATAAACTACAGTATATAAAGGAAGTGGAGTTTTAGATGTCTATAAAAAATAATGAGGAAGGTATCTCTGAATGATATGGGATGAATTGTAGAAAATACTAAATGCAAAGTGCAAAAGAGTATATGTAGTATACAAGCTTTTGTATAAGTAAGAATGTGAAATAAGATTTCAAAAAGAAACTCAAGAAGAATAAGCCATAAAACAATGCAGCTGAATACCTACAAAAGGACAAAGGAAAGGGTAGAAGGCATATGAGAGGGAATGACCTTCTTTGGGTGTTTTGTATAGTTTTGAGATTAGAAGCATTATACTGTTCTATATATTCAAAAAATAAAATTAAATCAGCAATCGAGTAGGGAAACAATTGAGAAGGAAAAAAAAAAGCACTAAGTTAACATGGAAGAAAAACTGAAACAAAGAAACCCAACTGTATTTCAAGTAAATAACATAGCCAGGTAGGAAGGAAGGGATGGAAGGATGGCGGGATGGAAGGAGAAATGAATGAAGTATGAACTTAAGTAACCTCTGAACAAAATATTTGCTTATGTGTCCTCAGTTTTGATTGGCGAGGATTGGGGGAGGGGGAGGCTGCAAACAAATTCTCAACTCTTTTTAGTAAACTTGTTTTTGTAACTGTATGGGTGAAACCATATTAGATGTTTTATAAGATTAAGAAATTAAGTTTTCTTATTGAGAAAGAAGAGACAAAAAAGGAGTGGTAAACCCACTGCCGTTGAGTCCATTTCAACTTATAGCAACCCTATAGGACACAGTAGAACTGCTCCATAGAGTTTCCAAGGACCGCCTGATGGATTTGAACTGCTGACCTTTTGGTAAGCAGCCGTAGCTCTTAACCACTATGCCACCAGGGTTTCCAAAGGAGTGGTGGAAGGGAGGTAAAAAAAAAAAAAAAAAAAACTCTGTGGGAAATAGATTGGAATTCATAGTATAGGTGTGAATTTACCTGAATTTCTCATATGTTTCTAAGAAAATTATTTCATGGAAGAGATTGCCAAATTGGCCTTGAAAGAATTAAAGGACTTTAATTTTCTGTAGCGGTTTATGCTGGTTATGAAAGTCTGATTAAGTACTTAAGAATAAAATAAATCAAGTAGTCTAGTCTTTTATAATTCCTGCAAGTCATCGACCTATAGACCGTCAGCTCTATAATAAATAATCCTTCCCAAATCTTAAAATGCAGAACTATTACTGTTCAGAAAATGCCAGTACAATAAACATAAAATTTTTATTATTTTAATGTTTTATATGTTCTTCATTTAAAACCTGAGAATTAAAAGTTGGGAAAATCTTGGACACTGAATAAAATGTAAGCTAAAATGGTAAAAATGAAAGTAATAATTTAAAGAATGTGGTCGTTACTAAGTTTTACACAAAAAGCTTGTTAAAATATGCTGGTCAAACACTAAAAGCTCCTTAAATACATTGCCTTATTACTTGAACTGGAAACCCTGGCACCGTAGTGGTTAAGAGCTACAGCTGCTAACCAAAAAGTCAGCAATTCAAATCCACCAGGCACACCTTGGAAATCCTATGGGGCAGTTCTACTTTGTCCTTTAGGGTCACTATGAGTAGTAATTCACTTGATGGCAGTGGGTTTGGTTTTTTTTTAGGTTTATTACTTCAATTAAGTTGCAATAGCAATTTCATGCAATCCTTGGATCTTCTTTTTCAAATTTGATTCACAAAGAATTAAAACAGAACTATTTAGTGAGAAATTTGGTGGATCATTATACATGGTTCTGATAACCATATCTGTGATCATAGCTGCTCATTTATTTATTCTTAAATATTTATCTAGGGCCCATACTCCTGTCTGTGTTGGAGGCACTGGGAATTAAGTAATTAAAAAAATAACAATAATAGAATTTTTCTCCTTAGGAGATATACAAGGTATCATCATTTACATGTTGACACAGTCTAGAAAGACAGTAAAAGAATGAGATGAATCAGAGAATTATTTGAGCTGGGCGGGGGAGGGGGGGACTATTAAAATGGTGGTCAGGAAAGGCCTCTATAAAAAAAGTAATATTTGAACAGAAGCTTGACTGGTGAAAACTAGAAAGCCATATGATCATACTGGGAAATAGCTTTCGAGGAAGGGAAAATACCAAGGGCAAAGGCCCTGAAGAGTTTCGCCTACCCATGTATCCCAGAGACTTTCAAACATTTTTTTTTGTCTTGTATTCAGTGTTTATTGTTTTTTTGAGAAATGCAAATACTTGTTAAGCCAAGAGAGTCTTTAATTAAACTCTTCACCTAATCTTCAAGTCTGCGTGAGATAACTAAATCATCATGACTGTTAGGATATACTTTTGCCTATCCACTCTTTTCACTTCTCAGGTTCATTGGGAAATGGCTCTTCCATTGACATAATCCACCACATAAATAAAACAAAAGACAAAAACCACATGATCTTATCAATTGATGCAGAAAAGGCATTTGAAAAAGTCCAACACCCATTTATGATAAAAACTCTCACCAAAATAGGAATTGAAGGAAAATTCCTCAACATAATAAAGGGCATCTCTACAAAGCCAACAGCCAACATCACTCTAAATGGAGAGAACCTGAAAGCATTTCCCTTGAGAACGGGAATCAGACAAGGATGCCCTTTATCACCGCTCTTATTCAACATTTGCTAGAAGTCCTAGGCAGAGCAATTAGGCTAGACAAAGAAATAAAGGGCATCCGGATTGGCAAGGAGGAAGTAAAATTATCTCTATCTGCAGATGACATGATCTTATACACAGAAAACCCTAAGGAATCCTCCAGAAAACTACTGAAACTAATAGAAGAGTTTGGCAGAGTCTCAGGTTATAAAATAAACATAGAAAAATCACTTGGATTCCTCTACATCAACAAAAAGAACATCGAAGAGGAAATAACCAAATCAATACCATTCACAGTAGCCCCCCAAGAAGATAAAATACTTAGGAATAAATCTTACCAAGGATGTAAAAGACCTATACAAAGAAAACTACAAAGCTCTACTACAAGAAATTAAAAAGGATATAATTAAGTGGAAAAACATACCTTGCTCATGGATAGGAAGACTTAACATAGTAAAAATGTCTATTCTACCAAAAGCCATCTATACATACAATGCACTTCCGATCCAAATTGCAATGTCATTTTTTAAGGGGATATAGAAACAAATCACCAACTTCATATGGAAGGGAAAGAAGCCTCGGATAAGCAAAGCATTACTGAAAAAGAAGAAGAAAGTGGGAGGTCTCACTCTACCTGATTTCAGAACCTATTATACAGCCACAGTAGTCAAAACAGCCTGGTACTGGTACAACAACAGGCACATAGACCAATGGAACAGAATTGAGAATCCAGATACAAATCCATCCACGTATGAGCAGCTGATATTTGACAAAGGACCAGTGTCAGTTAATTGGGGAAAAGATAGTCTTTTGAACAAATGGTGCTGGCATAACTGGATATCCATTTGCAAAAAAATGAAACAGGACCCATACCTCACACCATGCACAAAAACTAACTCCAAGTGGATCAAAGACCTAAACATAAAGACTAAAACGATAAAGATCATGGAAGAAAAAATAGGAACAACCTTAGAAGCCCTAATACAAGGCATAAACTGAATACAAAACATTACCAAAAATGACGAAGAGAAACCAGATAACTGGGAGCTCCTAAAAATCAAACACCTATGCTCATCTAAAGACTTCACCAAAAGAGTAAAAAGACCACCTACAGACTGGGAAAGAATTTTCAGCTATGACATCTCCGACCAGCGCCTGATCTCTAAAATCTATATGATTCTGTCAAAACTCAACCACAAAAAGACAAACAACCCAATCAAGAAGTGGGCAAAGGATATGAACACACACTTCACTAAAGAAGATATTCAGGCAGCTAACAGACACATGAGAAAATGCTCTCGATCATTAGCCATTAGAGAAATGCAAATTAAAACTACGATGAGATTCCATCTCACTCCAACAAGGCTGGCATTAATCCAAAAAACACAAAATAATAAATATTGGAGAGGCTGCGGAGAGATTGGAACTCTTATACACTGCTGGTGGGAATGTAAAATGGTACAACCACTTCGGAAATCTATCTGGCGTTATCTTAAACAGTTAGAAATAGAACTACCATACAACCCAGAAATCCCACTCCTCGGAACATACCCTAGAGAAACGAGAGCCTTTACACAAACAGATATATGCACACCCATGTTGATTGCAGCTCTGTTTACAATAGCAAAAAGTTGGAAGCAACCAAGGTGTCCATCAACGGATGAATGGGTAAATAAATTGTGGTATATTCACACAATGGAATACTACGCATCAGTAAAGAACAGTGACGAATCTGTGAAACATTTCATAACATGGAGGAACCTGGAAGGAATTATGCTGAGCAAAATTAGTCGGAGGCAAAAGGACAAATATTGTATAAGACCACTATCATAAGATCTTGAGAAATAGTATAAACTGAGAAGAACACACACTTTTGTGGTTACGAGGAGGGGAGGGAGGGAGAGAGTTTTTTACTGATGAATTAGTAGATAAGAACTGCTTTAGGTGAAGGGAAGGACAACACTCAATACATGGAAGGTCAGCTCAACTGGACTGGACCAAAAGCAAAGAAGTTTCCGGGATAAAATGAATGCTTCAAAGGTCAGTGGAGCAAGGGCGGGGGTTTGGGGACCATGGTTTAAGGGGACTTCTAAGTCATTGGCAAATAATTCTATTATGAAAACATTCTGCATCCCACTTTGAAATGTGGCGTCTGGGGTCTTAAATGCTAACAAGCGGCCATCTAAGATGCATCAATTGGTCTCAACCCACCTGGAGCAAAGGAGAATGAAGAACACCAAGGTCACAGGACAACTAAGAGCCCAAGAGACAGAAAGGACCACATGAACCAGAGATCTACATCATCCTGAGACCAGAAGAACTAGTTGGTGCCCGGCCACAATCGATGGCTGCCCTGACAGGAAGCACAGCAGAGAACCCCTGAGGGAGCAGGAGATCAGTGGGATGCAGACCCCAAATTCTCATAAAAAGACCAGACTTAATGGTCTGACTGAGACTAGAGTAATCCCGGCGGTCATGGTCCCCAAACCTTCTGTTGGCACAGGACAGGAACCATCCCCGAAGACAACTCATCAGACATGAAAGGGACTGGACAGTGGGTAGGAGAGAGATGCTGATGAAGAGTGAGCTATTTATACCAGTTGGACACTTGAGACTGTGTTGGCATCTCCTGTGTAGAGGGGGTATGGGAGGATAGAGAGAGTTGGAAGCTGGCAAAATTGTCACGAAAGGAGAGACTGGAAGGGCTGACTCATTAGGGGGAGAGCAAGTGGGAGTACGGAGTAAGATGTATGTAAACTTATATGTGACAGACTGACTTGATTTGTAAACGTTCACTTGAAGCTCAATAAAAGTTAATAAAAAAAAATATATATATATATATATAAGCAGTTAGATCCTATATATCAAGATAAAAACCAAGACAGTTGTGAACAGCGATAACTTTTCCGAAGATTTAGTTGTTTTTTTTTTTTTAAGATATTTAGGATAATGCCCTTTATCATGGAATAAAAACTCAAATACCACCTGTACTACCATTGTCAAATAGAATTTCTTTCAATGTTTTATTACTTACATAAAAAGAATACTTTGCATGCTGTTTTTTGAGAAATTTCATAAACATGGTTTTCTTTAATTCTCACAACAATCCTTTGAAATTGATGGGGAAATATTCAAGTCCAAGATTATGAGCTGTTCTATGACTTTTCCGTGCTTCCTGTTTACTGTCCAGGAAAGTGAGGAAGAAAATACAGAAGCAGAAAAATAGCTGTAAGTCTGATAAGCTTTTGTTATATTCCAGATTTGGCTTTTGTATCAATCTTTATCTATTTCAGCCATTAAAAAAAACCAAACATCTTTTCTTCAGGAGCAGAAGGGAAGTGAACTGCTGGATAGATTCTGTCCAGTTACACAGATTTGAAGATGAAAGTAAAGCAAAAAAATAATAATAACATACATACATATATATATTCACACACATATACATACATACTGCTACATATATATATATATATATGATCCTTCAAACAACTACACAATTATGAAGAAGTAGCATTTGTTACATCTGAGCATCAAATTCACTACAGCACTTTCCCTGGTGAAGCTTATTCTTTTTCTGCTTATTCAAGTCTTTCATTTTCTACTTGACCCTCTCAAAGATCTCTGAGATAGATGAGTTACTGAGATTTTAATATATTTTTAAGTAGCTGTTGTTCAATAGAAAATATCCTTAATTTAATATATGAAGGTGATCTGAAAACACTTATCTGCTAGATACTGGTTATAGGAAAACATAAATCATTCATGACAAATAAATCTATTTAAAATCTGAATTATTTTTATTTATTATCTATATATCCATAGATTTTTCTGACACTTATAATTTTATGATTTATTTTTCCTTTTTACTTTTGACAGCCGTATGATGGCATGAAAAAAAAATTATTTTACCGAACAAAATTTTGTCTCATTTATGCTACAATCATAAGTTTAAAAATATTTGTTGTCAGAGCCAAGTAAGAAAATGCACCAAAATTTAGTTGATAAATAAAAAAAAGAAGAAGGTATTTTTTTTTTCCTACTTGATCTGTGGTTCATTTTACTGTTGACTAATAGAGGCATGACTTATGGAATGACTCTGCCTTAGGCTGAGATGGCTGGGGTAGTTCTACTTATCACTCTGGGTTAGTGGGGCAGCTGGGCAGTTGTGTTTTAGTTGCCTGTCTTCTTCCATGAACCAGCAGACTGCATAAGCGGTGTTCTTTTCATGGCAAATGAAACTCAGGAATGAGGCTTAGGGCCTGCTGTCACTTTACCGCATGCCATCACCAAAGCAAGCCACATAACAAAAGCCTGTGTCAAGGGAGCAGTGATGATACAGCTGTTATGAATCCATAGCAAGGATGTGGAGGCTTGGATGGTAAACAATCGGGGCCAGTCATTCAATCTACCATAAAAATACTTCATTATGCTTATGTGTATACTCCTAATAAAAAATGAAAACACAGAGTAATACAGTTGAACTCACCAAGAAATTTAATATTCAGCAGATGCAATTGGACATTATTTACCCAATATTCTACAACATATCTATGATGTGATATTTGTGAAATAGCTTAAAATGCAATATAAAGGTATTTTGTTTTTTATTCTTCTTCAAATACATATAAATAAGAACTACATATCACAAACTTCCAGATTTTAAAAAGTAATAACTTTCTTTTTTTTTAGGGATTAGATATATTAGAAAATATACTAAGCACTTTTGTAGGAATTAATTTAATCCCACAAAAATACCATGATATTGGTATGTTTATCCCCATTTTATGGAGGAGAAAATTGATTTTTGTAAGTACTTCTAAATTCATGCCAGATATAAAAATAAATTCAATAGAGCAATATGTTCAGGAACCAAAAAAAAAAAAACCCAAACCCTTTGCCGTCGAGTTGATTCCAACTCATAATGACCCTATAGGACAGAGTAGAACTGCTCCATAGGATTCCCAAGGAGTAGCTGGTGGATTCAAACTGTCAACATTTTGGTTAGCAGCCAAGCTCTTAACCACTGCGCCACCAGGGCTCCATGTTCAGGAAAGTCAAGAAAAATGTTTTGAAGAGAAAAAAAAAAAGACTGGAGTTGTCCTATATTCAATCCATGGAAACTACTACTTAAAATTCTAGAAGAGTTTCATTCCTTGATCAAAAATCAATACGATCTTTCTTTTAAAAATCTACCTAATATCCTTTTTCTTGTGTTTAGGCATTTATTAAAAGGAAATAGAAATAGCAAAAAACTATTTTATCACTTATTTAATACATGTAAAGTATCTCAACTTACTCTCATTTCACAACCTCATAGCAATATCAATGCATATCATTGCCAATAAATAGAATGATTTAAAGTCAATTTTCAACATAAAGACATTTTGTATTTTATATCCAGATAAATTTGTTAGTGAATTCAACATTATAATTACATAGTTTATCAAAGGGGGAAATAAACATACACATTACACATAAAACACCCTACTGCATTTTGATACTCTCATGGGCCAAGCAACATCTCATAGTAACACTTCTCTTTTTTATAGAAGTAAAGGAAGACTAGAGAAATATTCTCCTGTGGTTCTGTTGGCTTATCATGCTGTGGGGGCTTGCATGTTGCTATGATGTTGGAAGCTATGACACTGGTATGTCAATACCAGCATAGTCACCCTTGGTGGACAGGCTTCAGCTGAGCTTCCAAGCTAAAACAGACTTGGAAGAAGGACCTGGCAGACTACTTCTGAAAAGAATTAAGGAAGAATTAGCCACTGAAAATCTTATGAATAACAATAGAACATTGTCTGATACAGTGCTAGAAAATGAGCCGTTCAGGTTGGAAGGCACTTAAAAGACAACTGAGAAAGAGCTGCCTCTTCAAAGTAGAGTCGACCTTAAAGACATGGATGGAGTCAAGCTTTTGGGACCTTCATTAGCTGATGTGACATTACTCAAAATGAGAAGAAATAGCTGCAAATATCCATTAATAACAGGAATGTAGAATGTATGAAGTGTGAATCTAAGAAAACTGGATATTGTCAAAAATGAAATGGAACACATAAACATCGATATTCTAGGCATTAGTGACCTGAAATCGACTTGCACAGGCCATTTTGAATGGGACAATCATGTGGTCTACTATGCCAGGAATGACAAATTGAAGAGGAATGGTGTGGCATTCATCTTCATAAAAGAACATTTCAAGACCTATCCTGAAGTACAACACTGTCAGTGATACGATAATATCCATACACCCGTGAGGAAGGCCAGTTAATATGACTATTATCCAAATTTATACAACAATGACTAAGGCCAAAGGTGAAGAAATTGAAGATTTTTACCAACTTCTACAGCCTGGGGTTGATCAAACATGCAATCAGGATGCATTGATAATTACTGGTGATTGGAATATGAAAGTTGGAAACAAAGAAGAAGGATTAGTTTAGTAATGAAAACACGGCCTTGGTGATAGAAAGGACACCAGAGATCACATGATAGAATTTTGCAAGACCAACAACTTCTTCATTGCAAATACATTTTCTCAACAACATAAATGGTGAATGTACACGTGGACCTCACCTGATAAAAAGCACTGGAATCAAACGCACTACATTTGTGGAATGAGTTGATGGAAAAAATCAATATCATCAGTAGGAACAAGGCCAGGGGCCAACTGTGGGACAGATTATCAATTGCTCATATGAGAGTCCAAGTTGAAGCTGAAGAAAATTAAAACAAGTCCATAAGAGTCAAAGTACAGCCTTGAGTATATCCCACCTGAATTTAGATAACATCTCAACTATAGATGTGATGTTTTGAACACTAATGACCAAAGACCAGACAAGTTGTGGAATAATATCAAGGACATCATACATGAAGAAAGCAAGAGGTCATTAAAAAGACAGGAGAGAAACAAAAGACCAAAATGGATGTCAGAAGAGACTCTGAAACTTGTTCTTGAACACAGAGTAACTAAAGCAAAAGAAAGAAATGATGAAGTAAAAGAACTGAACAGAAGATTTCAAAGGGTGGCTAGAGAAGACAAAGTAAAGCATTATAACGATATGTGCAAAGGCCTGGAGTTAGAAAACCAAAAGGGAAGAACACACTCAGCATTTCTCAAGCTGAAAGAATTGAAGAAAAAATTCAAGCCTCAAGTTGCAATAATGAAGAATTCAATGTGAAAAATACCTAACTACGCAGAAAGCATCAAAAGACGATGGAAGGAATACACAGAGTCACTACACCAAAAAGAATTGGTAGACTTTGATCCATTTCAGGAGGTAACATATGATCAAGAACCAATGGTGCTAAGGGAAGAAGTCCAAGATGCACTGGAGGCATTGGTGAAAAACAAGGTTCCAGGAATTGATGGAATACCGATTGAGATGTTTCAGCAAATGGATGCAGAGCTGGAAGTGCTCGCTTGTCTATGCCAAGAAATTTGGAAGATAGCTAGCTGGCCAACCAAACGGAAGAGATCCATATTTATGCCTATTTCCAAGAAACGTGATCCAACCAAATATGGAAATTATCAAACAATACCATTAATATCATTTACAAGTAAAATTTTGCTGAAGTTCATTCAAAAGTGTTTGCACCAGTACATCAACAGTGAACTGCCAGAAATTCAAGCTGGATTCAGAAGAGGATGTAGAACAAGGGATACCATTGGGGATGGAAGATGGATCCTGGCTGAAAACAGAAAATATCAGAAACAGGTTCACCAGTATTTTGTTGACTATGCAAAGGCATTCAATTGTGTGGATCATAACAAATTATGGATAACTTTGCAAAAAAGGGGAATTCAAGAACATTTAATTGTGTGGTCTTTTGAACAGACCAAGGGGATACTGCATGGTTTAAAGTCATGAAAGGTGTGCATCAGCATTGTGTCTTTCCACCATATTTATTCAGTCTGTTATGCTGAGCAAACAGTCTAAGAAGCTGGACTATATGAAGAACAACAGGGCATCAGGATTGGAAGAAGCCTCATTAACAACCTGCATTATGCAAATGACACAACCTTGCTTGTTGAAAATGAAGAGGACTTGAAGTACTTGCTGGTGAAGATCAAAGAATACAGCCTTTTGTATGGATTTCACCTCAACATAAAGAAAAAAAAAAGTCCTCACAACTGAACCAATAAGCAACATCTTGATAAATGGAGAAAAGATCGAAGTTGTCAAGGATTTCATTTTACTTGAATCCATAATCAACATCCATGTAAGCAGCAGTCAAGAAATCAAACGAGGCATTGCATTGAACAAATCTGCTACAAAAACCTTCTTTCAAGTATTAAAAAGCAAAGATATCACTTTAATGACTAAGGTACACCTGGCTGAAGCCATGGTATTTTCAATGTCCTCATATGTATGCAAAAGCTGGGTAATGAATAAGGAAGACCAAAGAAGAATTGATTCCTTTGAATTATGGTGTTGGCAAAGAATATTGACTATACCACGGACCGCCAGAACAACAAACAAGTCTGCCTTGGAAGAAATACAGCCAGAATGCTTCTTAGAAGCGAGGATGGTGAGACTTCATCTCACATACTTTGGGCATATTATCAGGAGGAACCTGTCCCTGGAGAAGGACTTCATGCTTGGTAAAGTAGAGGGTCAGGGAAAAAGAGGAAGACCCTCAATGAGATGTATTGACACAGTGACTGTAACAATGCATTCAAGCACAACTGTGATAATGAGGATGGAGCAGCACCAGGCACTGTTTTGTTCTGTTGCAGATAGTTTCACTATGAGTGGGAACCAACTCGACAGCACCTAACAGCAACAACAGGGAAATATTACTTTCAAATGATCCATATTTTTATTCACATGGTAGCAGTTTATTCAAATCATGACTAAGCCAATGGGGGGTGTCGGGTGAATGGGTATGTCTAAACTGTTATCTAACAATTTCTTCTGACAAAGCAGTTAAAACACTGGGTAACATATTGAGCTAATTTCAGTATGCTTAGACATTCTATTTTGTACTCAGAAAATTTCTGTCTTCGATTCTGGCCCAAGAATCTTGACTACCTGGAGTATGCTCTAAAGCTCCACTAAAAGTTCTACTTAAAATTTGCCCCTGCTATGACAAGTCCTATTCTCAGGGTTCGCCTTCTCTCAGACACTGATTTAGGGCCTTCAGTGAGTGGACCTGTGTCTTCTACTCATACAATGGCATGCTAGTGGCCTAGATTTTCTACATAACTCCGAGTCTGAGCTGCCTGTGAAATGTGCTGATTTTTCTGGGACCCCATGTCTTTGGGATCTCCCAAGAACAAAGGGTAGAAATTAGAAAGGATGAGCCTCTGACCAGAAGACAAAGTGTTACATTCCTAAGGCTCCATCAGGATGGCGTCCAAGAACTATATACAAAGATCTTTTCAATGCAAATGCGCAAATCCAAGCCACTGGCTCAACTTTACTCCATTAATATTAAAGACATGCACCTGAAAGAAAATTCTAGTTCATGTTTCCTGAGCTACTCAACTTATAGATAAGAAAACAGAGGTTCATAATTACCTGAAAGGATTCTAGAATGAACATCTCCTTGACTTCCTTTAGTATTTCACGGATTTTCCTATTTGGAACATAAAAACCTTTTCCCCTATCATATTATATTTTTATTATTGAAACTGTAAATATGTTTTTTCAAAACACAGTGCACTCAAAATAATTAAAAACAAAACAAAGATGCGCAAACATACTAAAGAATTGACCACTTATCGCTTCTTGAATATCTTCCAGGTCTAAAATCCATGGTATGGCTTGAATGTGTGGAACACTCGTTAATCTTTCAAAGTCTGTTTCTATTTTATCATTACTGACTGCAGAATTTCTAGCAAGTTATGCTTTGGCAGGAAGAAAACAAACAGCTACAGCCAATTTATTTAGCCAAGGATTAAAAAATAAAGGTAGTATGGGGACTACAAAGAAGAAGAGATTTACTAATCATTGAAGCTGCTTCTCCCTGGAAGCCATGGCCCCAAAATATGTGCACAGATGCTGCTGATCCTCTTCAGAGAGGGAAACTTGCCAAAGCTGAGCAAAGGACAGAACTTTTGCTACACACTGTCATACTGTAATCATGGCTTACAAAAGTCTATCAGAGGAAATGGCAATCACAACGTATGTGACTTCCATTTAAGGATTTATAGAAAAGAGGCTTTCCAGAATCTGAAACAAATGCAACATCTGCAAGGCTATGCTCTCACCTAGCCTCATTACTGCATAATAAATATGTTCACATGTCCTCCTATCTTATCAACATCAGTCCCCAGGTGTTGCAAGACAATATCTTTGTCTCCATCTTTCGAATAACCCAGAAAGACATTTTTTTTTTCCCAGCCCATCACCTGATGCTGTTTTTTTTTTTTTTTTTTTTTTAATTAAAGGGCAAGTAGTTTTGTCTCGGGACCTGGATAATTAATTCGTTTTACTGCCCATACCAATAACTCACATTTAAAGAAGATACAATAGATATTAAAATAATTTAAAGAGTGGGGAACTGAATACCAGAGAAATAAAGTGATCTGATTAGGGTCAGAGAGCCAGTTATAGGCACAGTCAGGACCGTAGTTAAGGGGTCCTATTACCTGGCACAGATGGTTTTTCACAATTGCATACTATAAATTTTATTATGAAATTACAGCTACATAAAAAAAAAAAATTAAGAAACATGACATTGGAAAAAGTCATTGTAGAAATAAAAGCATTTAATTTATTAAAATACATATTAGAAAGTAAATTATTTGCTGGTAGCCATTAGTATTTACCTAGTGTTTTCTGTTGCTGTTGTTTCTTTTAAGTCAGGTAAAGTGAAAGACTGGATTCAGATATTCTTTTTGACATATAAACAAACTTCTAAACTCTCTGATTCATCAAATTTTAGTAGGCTATTTTTTTTTATGCAAGAAAAGCCTATAATATATTAAAGGGATAGAATCCAGGTATTGATTGAAATAATGTTTATAAAATATTACAGAGTTCATATTAGCAGTTGCTTAGAACTAGAATACTATTTTAACCTGGAGTAAAGGGAGATGATTAATAATTAAACAGAGGAATCTCATAGAATATATTGAATCCTCCACAATTAAAAAAAAAATAGCAAAGCTTTTTTCCATAAGAAACTCTATCTGAAAATATTTTCTATTGCTGAAAGCTAAAGTTAGGCAAAGTTATTCCCACTAATAGGACTCAAGGCAAAGCAAGCAATGCTTAGAGCAGAACAAGGTAGCAGGTATTAGCAGCACTCTCAGAGAAAAGTCAAAGGTGGCTTTTTCTTCTGGCCACTATTCCTGTTAATTTTTTACCTTTCAAATTCCTCAAGTATATTTCTCTATCAATTGTTCCTTTTCTCCAGAGTATCTTGATGGCCTCTCTTCGTCCCACTAGTTCACGACCTCTTTTACTGCATAATGAATATGTTCCTGTGTCCTCCTACCTTACCAAATACAGAAACAAGAACGAAGTAAAAACCTTAGTTGACTGAGGTGGAGCCAAGATGGCGGAATAGACAGACATTTCCGACGAGACCTCCTTACAACAAAGACCAAAAAAAAAAAAGTGAAAAGAGTATATTTGTGACAAGCTGGGAGCCCTGAGCAACAAAGGTAAGCTTAGACAACGAACTGAGGGGTAGCAGGAAGAAGAGACCGTTCAGAAGTGGAGAGGACTCACTGGACCTGAATCGCAGGGAGCCCTCAGGCACCATTCCCGGAGTGGTGGCGGAGGTGGCAGCAGCGGGCTGGTACTAGCATTCGGCTGCAGTTTGCTCAGGGAGAAGCAGCCAGCCGCGCAGCCTACTCACACCTCTGGAAACTGAGAAGAACGGCGCTCCTGGCAAAAGCTAAGTGCTTGTGTATATTTTACTGAGCCACCCTCCCCTCTCCCCCGCTCCCAAGCCGGCTTTAGCGGCTGAATTCCTGGGCCTGAGATAGACCCTGGTGAGCACCTAGAGCCATCCTCCTGGCCTTGGGGAAGGGAAAAAAAATTGCAATTGGGGGGAAAAGATAATTTGCTAGCTCCATTAACCAAAGGAGCTCAGGACAGAAGCAGCTCCTGTCCAGGCATAAACCATCCACGGACCTTGAGCATCTTTGCCTTCTCCATGGACATGTGTGGGCCTATTTTGGAAGAATAGGCCCTTGTGGGCAAACTCCAACCATTTCAGCTGTGTGGTGTTTGACGTTTGACATTGTTTTGCCTATTAAACAAGGTCCTCACCTACCCACATCAGGGACCTAAGGACTGGTAGCTCCACTCAAGTCACCCAGCCACCCTTGAAAGGGTCCAAAGATAACTGGTACCTCACAGTCCTTACAACCAAAAACTTTGGGTGACCATCGTCCCTCTGCAGAACGCACCCACCAGTACGCTCTAGGGAACAGAGGCGCTTTTCCTCAGAGACACTTGGGGGTGAGTTCTCAGCCCCCTTCCTTGTTTAGAGTGTGACTCCCAGCTGCAATCAGATACCAGTATATACGCCAACCACCTCTGCCCCTCTAAGATTGTAGGACAGAGCCCATACCACACACTTGATGATCAGCTACCTGGAAACCTGAGCTGAATTCATACAAGAAAACTGAATGGACTCCTAGACCAATACACCTGAGAACAGTTCTAGCCAGCTGCGGACAGGACACCAGAGCTCCAAAGGTGAAAATAATCAAGCTAGCTCACTCAACCAACCCATAAGGGTGTACCAAAACAAAACAAACAACTATGACAGAGTAAGCAAGCATAAACTAATACAATAACTTTATAGATGGCTTGGAGACAACAGTCAATATCAAGTCATATAAAGAAACAGACCATGATCACTTCAATGAGCTCTCAAAACAAAGAATCCAGGGATCTTCTAGATGAAAGTGCATTCCTGGAATTACCAGATGCAGAATACAAAAGTTTAATATACAGGACCCTTTAAGACTTCAGGAAGGAAATGAGGCAATACTCAGAACAAGCCAAGGAACACACAGATAAAGCAACTGAAGAACTCAGAAAGATTATTCAGGAACATAATGAAAAGTTTAATAAGCTGGAAAAATCCATAGAAGGGAGCAATCAGAAATTCAGAAGATTAATAATAAAATTACAGAATTAGACAACTCAATAGAAAGTCAGAGGAGCAGAATTGAGCAAATAGAAGCTAGAATTTCTGAACTCAAAGATAAATCACTTGACACTAATATATTTGAAGAAAAATCAGATAAAAGAATTAAAAAAAACTGAAGAAACCTTAAGAATCATGTGGGACTCTATCAAGAGAAATAACGTATGAGTGATTGCAGTACCAGAACAGGGAAGGATAACAGAAAATACAGAGAAAATTGTTGAAGATTTGTGGGCAGAAAACTTCCCTGATATTGTGAAAGGTGAGAAAATATCTATCCAAGATTCTCAACGAACTCCACATAAGGCAGATCTGAAAAGAAAGTCACCAAGACATGTTATAATCAAACCTGCCAAAACCAAAGATAAAGAGAGAATTATAAGAGCAGCGAGGGATAAACAAAATGTCACCTACAAAGGAGAGCCAATAAGCATAAGCTCAGACTACTCGGCAGAAACCATGCAGGCAAGAAGGCAATGGGATGACATATTTAAAAAATTGAAGGAAAAAAATGCCTGCCAAGAATCACATATCCAGCAAAACTGTCTCTTAAATATGAAGGTGAAATTAAGACATTTCCAGATAAACACAAGTTAAGGGAATTAGTAAAAACCAAACCAAAACTACAAGAAATACTGAAGGGAGTTCTTTGGTTAGAAAATCAATAATATCAGGTATCAACCCAAGGCTAGAACACTGGGCAGAGCAACCAGAAGTCAACCGAGACAGGGAAATAAAAAAAAGCAGTATTGTTAAAATAAAAAATCTCAAAACAGGGTAACAGCAATGCTATTATATAAAAGGAGGCAACATTAAAATAATAAAAAGGGGCTGAGAAATATACACCTTCCATATGGAGAGGAAGATACGGCCATACAAAGGAATAAAAGTTAGTTTTAAATTTAGAAAAATAGGGGTAAATAATAAGGTAACCACAAAGGAGACAAACTATCCTACTCATCAGAATAAAATACAAGAAAGAGAGACTCAGCAGAAACAAAATCAACAACAAGTGTGAGGAAAGGACAATATATGAAGAAAATCTACTCAGCACATAAAATTAAGTGAGAAAAAGAAACAGTCAACAACACACAAAAAAAGATCAATATGATAGCACTAAATTCACACCTCTCCATGATTACTCTGAATGTAAATGCACTGAATGCACCAATAGACAGAGAGGGGCAGAACGGATTAAAAAACAAGATCCGTCTATATGCTGCCTACAAGAGACACACCTCAGACTTAGAGACACAAACTAAAACTCAAATGAGGGGAAAAAAATATACCAAGCAAACAACAATCAAAAGAGAGCAGGAGTGGCAATATTAATTTCTGACAAAATAGACTTTAAAGTTAAACCCATCAGAATGGATAAGGAAAGGACACTATATAATGATTAAAGTGACAATACACCAAGAAGATACAACCATATTAAATATTTATGCACCCAATGACAGGGCTGCAAGATACATAAAACAAACTCTATCGGCATTGAAAAGTGAGATAGACAGCTCCACAATAATAGTAGGAGACTTCAACACACCACTTTCGGTGAAGGACAGGAAATCCAGAAAGAAGCTCAATAAACACATGGAAGATCTAAATGCCACAATTAACCACCTTGACCTCATAGACATATACAGAATCCTCCACCCAACAGCAACCAAGTATACGTTCTTTTCTAGTGCACATGGAACATTCTCTAGAATAGACCACATATTAGGTTACAAAGCAAGCCTTAGCAGAATCCAAAACATTGAAATATTACAAAGCATCTTCTCTGAGCATAAGGCCATAAAAGAGGAAATCAATAACAGGGAAAGCAGGGAAAAGAAATCAAATACTTGGAAACTGAACAATACCCTGCTTAAAAAAGACTGGATTATAGAAGACATTAAGGATGGAATAAAGAAATTCAGATAATCCAATGAGAATGAACACACTTCCTACAGCAAAAGTGGTGCTCAGAGGTCAATTTATATTAATAAATGCACGCATCCAAAAAGAAGAAAGGGCCAAAATCAAAGAATTAACCCTACAACTTGAACAACTAGAAAGACAGCAATAAAAGAAACCCACAGGCACCAGAAGAAAACAAATAATAAAAATAAGAGCTGAACTAAATAAAAAAGAAAACAGAATAAATGGAAAGAATTAACAAGACCAAAAGATGGTTTTTGGGGGGAAAAAAAAAATTATAAACCACTGGCCAAAATGACAAAAGAAAAACAGGAGGGAAGCAAATAACCTGAATAAGAAATGGGATGGGCAATATTACAACAGACTCAACTGAAATTAAAAGAATCATATCAGATTATTATGAAAAATTGTACTCAAACAAATTTGAAAACCTAGAAGAAATGGATGAATTCCTAGAAACACACTACCTACCTAAACTAACACAAACAGAGGTAGAACAACTAAATAGACCCGTAACAAAAGAAGAGATCGAAAAGGTAATCAAAAAACTCCCAACAAAAAAAAAGCCCTGGTCCGGACAGATTCACTTGCAGAGTTCTACCAAACTTTCAGAGAAGAGTTAACACCGCTACTACCAAAGGTATTTCAGATCATAGAAAAGGATGGAATACTACCAAACTCATTCTATAAAGCTACCATATCCCTGACCAAAACCAGGTAAAGACACCACAAGAAAAGAAAATTAAAGGCCTATATCCCTCATGAATGTAGATGCAAAAATCCTCAACAAAATTCTACCCAATAGAATTTAACAACATATCAGAAAAATAATTCACCATGACCAAGTGGGATTCATACCAGGTATGCAGGGATGGTTCATCATTAGAAAAACAATTCATGTAATCCACCACATAAATAAAACAAAGCACAAGAGTCACGTGATTTTATCAATTGATGCAGAAAAGGCATTTGACAAAGTTCAACACTCATTCAAGATAAAAACTCTCAGCAAAATAGGAATAGAAGGAAAATTCCTCAACATGATAAAGGGCATTTATACAAAGCCAACAGCAACATCACCCTAAATGGAGAGAGCCTGAAAACATTCCCACTGAGATCGGCAATCACACAAGGATGCCCTTTATCACCACTCTTATTCAACAGTGTCCTCGAAGTCCTAGCCAGAGCAACTAGGCTAGATAAGGAAATAAAGGGCATCCAGATTGGAAAGGAAGACGTCAAAGTATCTCTATTTGCAGATGACATGATCTTATACACAGAAAACCCTAAGGAATCCTCCAGAAAACTACTGAAACTAGTAGAAGAGTTCAGGAGAGTATTGGGATACAAGATAAACATACAAAAATCAGTTGGATTCCTCTACACCAACAAAAAAATCATCGAAGAGGAAATCACCAAATCACTGCCATTTACAGTAGCCCCCAAGAAGATAAAATACTTAGGAATAAATCTTACCAGAGATGTAAAAGACTTATACAAAGAAAACTACACTACACTTCTGCAAGAAACCAAAAGAGACTTACATACATGGAAGAACATACCTTGCTCGTGCATAGAAAGACTTAACATTGTGAAAATGTCTATTATACCAAAAGCGATCTATACATTTGATGCAATTCGGATCGAAATCCCAACGACAATTTTTAATGAGATGGAGAAACAAATCACCAACTTCATATGGAAGGGAAAGAGGCCCAGAATAAATAAGGCATTACTGAAAAAGAAGAACAAAGTGGGAGACCATACTTTACCTGATTTTAGAACCTATTATACAGGCACAGTAGTCAAAACAGCCTGGTACTTGTACAACAACAGATACATGGACCAATGGAACAGAATTGAGAATCCAGACATAAATCCATCCACATATGAGCAGTTGATATTTGACAAAGACCCCAAAACAGTTAAATGTGGAAAAGACAATCTTTTTAACAAATGGTGCTGGCATAACTGGATATCCACCTGCAAAAAAATGAAACAAGACCCATACCTCACTCCATGCACAAAAACAAACTCAAAATGGATGAAAGACCTAAATATAATATCTAAAATGATAAAGATCATAGAAGAAAAAATAGGGAAAATGTTAGGAGCCCTAATACATGGCATAAACAGTATACAAAACATTATAAAGAATGCAGAAAGAAAACTCTAGATAACTGAGAGCTCCTAAAAATCAAACAACTATGTTCATCCAAAGACTCCACCAAAAGAGTGAAAAGACTACCTACAGACTGGGAAAAAGTTTTTAGCTGTGGCATTTCTGATCAGCGTCTAATGTCTAAAATCTACATGATACTGCAAAAAGACAAATAACCCAAATAAAAAATGGACAAAAATATGAATAGACACTTTACTAAGGAAGACATCAGGTAGCTAACAGATATATAAGGAAATGTTCACAATCATTAGCCGTTAGAGAAATGCAGATCTCTACAATGAGATTTCATCTCACTCCAACAAGGCTGGCATTAATCCAAAAATCACTAAAGAATAAATGTTGGAGAGCCTGTGGAGAGATTGGAGCACTTCTACACTTCTGGTGGGAATGTCAAATGGTAAAACCACTTTGGAAATCTATTTGGTGCTCCCTTAAAATTTAGAAATAGGACTACCATATGATCCAGCAATCCCACTCCTTGGAATATATCCTAGAGAAATAAGAGCCTTTACACAAACAGATATATTGCAGCACTGTTTACAATAGCAAAAAGATGGAAGCAGCCAAGGTGCCCATCAATGGATGAATGGATAAATAAAGTATGGTACATTCACACAATGGAATACTATACACCGATAAAGAACAATGATGAATCTGTGAAACATTTCATAACATGGAGGAAGCTGGAAGGCATTATGCTGAGTGAAATTAGTCAGTTGCCAAAGGACAAATATTGTATAAGACCACTATTATAAGAACTTGAGAAATAGTTTAAACTGAGAAGAAAACATTCTTTTGTGATTATGAGAGGGGGGAGGGAGGGAAGGTGGGAGAGGAACATTCACTAATTAGTAGATAAGAACTACTTTAGGTGAAGGAAAGACAACACACAATACAGGGGAGGTCAGCACAATTGGACTAAACCAAAAGCAAAGAAGTTTCCTGAATAAACTGAATGCTTCTAAGGCCAGCCTAGCAGGGGCAGGGGTCTGGTGACCATGGTTTCAGGGGACGTTTAAGTCAATTGGCATAATAAAATCTATTAAGAAAACATTCTGCATCCCACTTTGAAGAGTGGCATCTGGGGTCTTAAACACTAGCAACCAGCCACCTAAGCTGCATCAGTTGGTCTCAACCCACCTGGATCAAAGCAGAATGAAGAACACTAAGGACACAAGGCAAATACAACCCCAAGAGACAGAAAAGGCCACATGAACCAGAGACTACATCATCCTGAGACCAGAAGAACTAGATGGTCTGGCTACAATTGATGACTGCCCTGACAGGGAACACAACAGAGAACCCCTGAGGGAGCAGGAGAGTAGTGGGATGCAGACCCCAAATTCTCATAAGACCAGACTTAATGGTCTGACTGAGACTAGAAGGTCCCTGGTGGTCATGGCCCCAGACCTTCTGTGGGCCCCAGGACAGGAACCATTCCCAAAGCCAACTCTTCAGACATGGATCGGACTGGACAATGTGTTGGAGAGTGAATCTGGTGAGGAGTGAGCTACTTGGATCAGGTGGACACTTGAGACTATGTTGGCATCTCCTGCCTGGAGGGGAGATGAGAGGTTGGAGGGAGTTAGAAGCTCATGAAATGGACACAAAAAGAGAGAGTGGAGGGAGAGAGCGGGCTGTCTCATTAGGGGGAGAGTAATTGGGAGTGTGCAGCAAAGTGTATATGGGTTTTTGTGTGATAGACTGACTTGATTTGTAATCTTTCACTTAAAGCACAATAAAAATTATATATGTATTGAAAACCAGACTTGACTTCATATCGCATTTGAACTGTTGACTATTTCCCTCTTTCTCATTAGAACTAAAAAATTAGCGCTAAGCCTCTTTAAATGGTATTCTATTCTGACAGCTCCTATTCATCACTGCAATATGGTTTCTCCACTCATCCATCCCTCATAGTGTTCCGGCGAGGAGCTATTTCCTAAGTCCACGGGACCCAAACAAACCCTATAATTTTTTATTTCTGTAAAGCATGCTGAGGCTTTGCTGGATAGTGTTTACTTGTAATTTGGATTTATTCCCTTCTTTACAGAATATCTCTGGAGCCCTGGTGGCTCAGTGGTTTAGAGCTCAGCTGCTAACCAAAAGGTTGGCAGTTCAAATCCACCAGCCACTCCTTGGAAACCTTATGGGGCAGTATCTCTGAGTTCCTGGGTGGTACAAATGGTTAACATATTCAGTTGCTAGCTAGAAGGTTGGCAGTTCAATTCACTCATTGGAGGCTCAGAAGAAAGACCTGCTCATCTACTTCTGAAAAATCAGCATTGAAAACCCTACGACATGCAGTTCTACTCTGACGCATGAGTACTCTGACACCATGAGCTGAAATCGACTCAAGGGCAACTGCTATACTATCTCTGGGCTTACTCTATGTGGCTTCTAGTCCGTCAGTGAAATGTACTTGCGTGAGTTTAGGCAACATAAGAAGATGAGTTTCTCCCCTAGTAGTGGCAGCAGCAGAGGCATGGGTTTTTGGCAAACCTACGTATAGGTAGGAACAGGCCTGACTCCATGTTTATCTACTAGTCATCAGTTCTAAGTCTGTGGAGCAGCTCTGACTACAGCATATGCTCTGGTGTTTTCTGAATTTTGAGTGTCAACAACAACTTCCTGGCATCTTGTATGCAGATTGTAGTGGCATGACTTAAAGACTTACTGTCAGCTTTACCTATCCTCTCTTCCTTCATTCCCTTCTGTTCTCAACTCTAAAACCTTATTATGCAGTACTTTCTTACCAGGAGTAGTTTCTTACCAATGAAGGTGGTTTGGGACTAACTACCATCTAGTCAATTCTAATTCACGACGATCTTTTGTGTGTCAGAGTAGAAGTGTGCTCCATTGGTCTCTTAAGGTTTTGATCTTGCCAGGCCTTTCTTCCAAGGCACCTCTGAGTAGGCTCAAACTGCCAACCTTTTGGTTAGTAACTGAGCACTTAACCATTCGAGCCACCCAGGAACACCTCATTTAGAATTAGTTCTTATCTATTATCTTTGTAAACCCCACGCAGTCAATTATGAAATGCAATTTTTAATCCTATAGATTATAGAATTAAAATATAAATTGAATTCCCATCATCATCAAATCTCCCATGTAAATTTAGGGGATTAATTGGCAAGGAAATTTGATAATTGGGATGAGATCTCCAGTGAATTCCAAGACGTTGAACTCACAGATCCCACTGAGATCTTTTGGAAAGGAGAAGCAGCCCCCTTCCTCAGTTTGAGGAAGTCATCTGTCCCTTGTTTAAGGATCTTTGAATGATCTCGCCATGATTTTGATTAATCTTAGTCTATGTCTTAGTCATTTAGAGCTGCTATAACAGAAATAACACAAGTGGATGGCTTTAACAAAGACAAATTTATTCTCTCACTGTTTAGGAGGCTTAAACTCCAAATTCAGGATGCCAGTTCCGGGAAAAGCCTTTCTCTTTGTGTCAGATCCGAGGGGAAAGTCCTTGTCATCAATCTTCCCCAGTAGAGAAGCTTTTCAGCGCAGGTGTAACCTGGCCCTACAAATGCCAGTAAGTTTCTATTAGTCCTTAAACTACCCCAAGTCCGATTTGGCCCACCCAGCATGCAAAGAATGTCCAGCTGTGACTGCTAATTGGCCTCAACAGCGGACACAGCAACAGTGGAATTAATCAGAAGAAAATCATCGCCCAGACCCTATTCCAAAGCAAGAGGTCTGACAAGAACCACTTCACTTCCGGTTTCCTGGCTGTCTTCTAGAATTCCACCCCCCCACCCCCGCAGTACACCAGTGTGGCCGCCATCTTGCTGCCCACATCACATATAAGCCTTGCTTCCCCATAGCTTGGGGAGTCATATCTGAGGAGCTGCCTCCCTGCTCCTTTCCCTGCACCTTCCAATAAAGTCACTTTCTTTTCCTGAAAGGCCAGTGTCTAGATTATTGACAGATCTGAGGGCACTGAGAAAGGACCAATTGTCTAAGTCTCAGTAACTCAGGGGCCCTGGCCCATAAGATGCACTACTCTTGTAGCTCTTTGTTTCTTGGTGGTATGAGGTCCCCCCCATATCTCTCTGTTTGAATCTCTCTTTTATATCTTAAAAGAGATTGACTTAAGACAGCATAATCTTGCAGATTTAGTCCTTCCTCATTTGATGTAACTGCCACTGATCCTTCCTCATTAACATCATAGAGGTAGGATTTGCAAAACAGCAAAATCGCATCAGATGACAAAATGGTAGACAATCACACAATACTGGGAATCATGGACTAGCCA